>NC_080090.1:102528180-112528180 GCF_950005125.1 Chionomys nivalis
TAGCTAAGATCCATAGCCAGTAAGTTGGGACTTATGAAACTGAAAGTTACTTTAAGGCAAAGGACACCATCATTTGGACAAAGCAGCTACCAACAGAATGGGAAAAGATCTTTACCAACTCCACATCTTATAGAGCACAATTATTTAAAATATATAATGACCTAAAGAAACTAGATATAAAAAGACCCAAAATCCAATTAAAAGTGGGGTACAGATCTAAATAGAGCATTCTCAACACAGGAAATTCAAATGAGAAATGCTTTAAGAGAAATATTTAAAGAAATGTTCAACATTCTTAGCCATCAGGGAACTGCAAATAAAAACTACTTTGAGATTCACTCTTACATCTGTGAGAATGGCTAAGATCAATAACCCAAGAGACAGCTCATGTTGGTGACAATGTGGAATAAGGGAACACTCATCCATCACTGGTAGGAGTGCAAACGTTTATAGCCATTATGGAAATCAGTGTGGCAATTCTTCTGAGAGATGGGAATCAATCCACTTCAAGATCCAGCTATACCACCCTTGGGCATAAACCTAAAGGATACTTCATCCTAATTCAAGGACACCTGCTCAGTCATGTTCATTGCTATTTTTTCCATAATAGCCTGAAATTGGAAGCAAATTGGGTGTCCCTCAACAGAAGAATGGTTAAAGAAACATGGTACATTTATATGATGGTGTATTAATCAGCAATTAAAAATGACATCATGAAATTCCCAGACAAATGAACAGAAGCAGAAAATATCATCCTGAGTGAGCTAACCAAGACCCACAAACACAAATATGGTATATATATATAAATATATATATATATATTTATATATATATAATAGAATTGTATATGTAGACATTATCTGTTAATCAAATGATAACCAAGCTATAATCTGCAGATCTAGAGAGGTTAGATACTAGAGGAAGTGGCTAGGGAGAGCATGTGGATATCCATGTGAGAGGAAAATAGAATAAATTTTATGTTTGACTGGGGACAGGGGAGCAACAGGTATGGGGAAGAGAGAGAAGAAGGTGAGGGAGGGGATTTTAGGAGAGACAGCTAGAATGGAAGGGAATCTGAGGAGTGGTATGGAAACCAAGTTTAGCTGAAACATCCTAAAATATATGAAGTTAATACTAACGAAGTTTCCAAATAAAGAGGAGGCATAGCCTGAACTGGCTCTGTCTACTTCTCCCTGTATCTCTGTTTGAATTTCCCACCTAGATATATTCTGCCCTTCAATAGACCAAAACTGCCTCTTTGTTAACCAATGATAATAAAACATATTAAGAGCATGTTTAAAATAATCTCTCACATAATTTCAGAGATCCATTTCTCAGGTGATTCCAGGTTGTGTCAAGTTGAGAACTAACACCAACTATGCCACTTGTCAAGTGTATTGTTAGTAAAAGCTTCTGTACTGCCCAAACCAAGTGGAATCCTGGATTGCTAAGCAATTCCCTATGTCTTCCTGCTTCAGGTTTTCACTACCCTTTCTTCATATAGCTTCTGGTTATAGGTAGAAAGAGCAAAGATTTCAAGGTCTTCCTTTGTCAGATAATGAAAAGGCTGTTTCCTTGTATATTGAATTCATAGGAAGACATAGGAGTCTAGTTAGCTACTGGATGTTTAGTCTCCAGTTTGAGGTCAACCATTGCAGGACTACCCAGCACTTACCATATAAGCCCAACTAATAAATCCCATTAGTAATATATACTTACTTTATCAGCTCTGACTAATCACAGGGTTTTCTCTTTCCCAGTGATGATTCTTTATAGTTTTAGAGACAAGAAGGGAAAACATTGACTGGTTGATGATACTAATACATATGGAAATAAAAGCCAGACAATGCTACAAGAAAAATATTATACATTCTGATAGAGAGGAGTACTCTACTGCTTTGCCAGGAAGACCTATGCTGTGATGTAATTCCAGGCACAACTTGACTAAATGGTAAGTAAATTCATACTCACTACAGTCAGATGCAGTGAACTGCACATAGCCTACACAGTCAAAATATCATGCCAGCTTGCAAATATGGTGACATGAGAATGCTTAATAGGCAGTAGGAAATTACAGAAAGTTGAGAATTTCAATTCAAAAAGTTGATTATAGGACTACAAGATAGCCCAGTGGTTAAGTATTTACTGAGCAAACTTGAGGGACATAGGTTTGGATTTCCAGTACCTATTTAAAATCATATTCAGTGGTGCATGTATTTACAAATCCTAGTAACCACAATGAGAGATAAGAAGAAAAATCAGGAGACATCCTCAGCTTTACAGACCAGCTAGCCTGGCATATGCAGACACAAATGAGAAACCTGCCTCCAACAGTGTAAAGGTGCTGCCTGACACTCAAAACTGTCCTCTGACTTTTACACGCATGCTTAACACTTACACATCCTCATAGACACAAACATATACATATCTACCCAACATATGCAAAAATTGCAACTATTTCTGGAGGAACAAAATCTTACTTATTTTGGCCTTTAGTGCCAAGTTGGTGTGCACCTAAATTATTAATCATTTAAAATAAAATACCCAATCAGGAATGTCTAGATATTAGTCAGTATTTGTATACCCTGAAAATAAGAGAAATTGGCTCTGAAATCAGTGGGTCCATGGAAGTTAGTCCATTTGGTTAATGAGATTAGTTTGGCAGAAGGGTCTTTACCTTTAGCAATGATTAAATCACCATATCAAAACTGCATTCTTATTTGTTGAGAAATAATGCCATGGGCATGAACAGATATGTGTTTAGTGGGCCCTGAAGGTGATGCAATTTTGTGAATTCCCTAATATAAAAACATCACAAGAGTGCAAAAAATAAAATTAGGTTTATGGAGCCCTGAAAATGACAAAAGCTGGGCTAGGAATGAAGAAAATTGTTTTTTTCCAAACTGGGAGGCATTTTAAAGGAGAATCATGAAATGAGAATTATTCAGGCCATATGCATTTTTTGTTAAGGGATCATTGATTTTTGTTTTCATACTCAGCTGTTCTTAGCATAGGCTGCGTTCTAGATGTGAACTCAACAGGGATAGAATAGTGACACCAAAGTGGTTGCACAAGTTTGCAGTCCCACCAGCAATGGATGAGGGTACCCATTTCTCCACAACCTCTCCAGCAAAGGCTATCTTTGGTGTTTTTGATTTTAGCCATTCTGACAGGTGTAAGATGATATCTCAAAGTTGTTTTGATTTGCATTTCTCTGATCGTTAAGGAGGTTGAGCATGACCTTAAGTATCTTTTGGCTATTTGAACTTCTTCTGTTGAGAATTCTCTGTTCAGTTCAGTGCCCTTTGGAAATCAGTGTGGCGGTTTCTCAGAAAAATTGGGATCAACCTACCCCTGGACCAGCAATACCACTCTTGGGAATATACCCAAGAGATCCCATACCGATGAATATCTTGCATATCACCATAGAACCTTCATCTAGTGATGGATGGAGATAGAGACAGAGACCCACACTGGAGCACCGGAATGAGCTCCCAAGGTCCTAATGAGGAGCAGAAGGAGGGAGAACATGAACAAGGAAGTCAAGACCATGAAGGGTGCACCCATCCACTGAGACAGTGGGGTCGATCTATTGGGAGCTCACCAAGGCCAGCTGGACTGTGACTGAAAAAGCATGGGATAAAACCGGACTCTCTGAACATGGCGGACAATGAGAGCTGACGAGAGGCCAAGGACAATGGCACGGGGTTTTGATCCTACTTCAGGTTCTGGCTTTGTGGGAGGCTAGACAGTTTGGATGTTCACCTTCCTAGATCTGGATGGAGGGGGGAGGACCTTGGACTTTCCACAGGGCAGGGAACTCTGACTGCTCCTGGGACTGGAGAGGGAGGAGAAGAGGAGTAGGGGGAGGGGGAGAGGGGTGGGAGGATGAGGAGAGAAATGGGAGGCGGGGGGGGGGGGGAGGCTGAAATTTTTTTTTTTCAATAAAAAAAAAAAAAGAACAGGAAAAAAAAAAAAAAGAATAGTGACACCAATCTCAAAGCCGGAAGATATGCTAGGCTAAGAACCATCTGCCATGGTTAAGCTTCATTATTGTTTGTTACTTTTCTTGGGGACATTTGAGCAAACATCTAGTCACTTCAGGTGACACCACTGATGGAACAAATTAAGGACTTCATCAAATCTAGCCTGGCGAACCAGTGAGTTTATTGAGATCATTTACAAGGTCATGGATGACTCTGAAAAATCTAATAAATAGCCATGGTCAATGGCTCAGGAAAGCTATACTAGCTTTGTGTTGTCAGCCCTCCTTTTAGACTGATCAGCACCCAAAGTCTTTTTTCTTTAGCGATAGTTTACTGCTTATATAACCTTGGGTGGAGATTCAAGAATCTTGTACATTTCAGAGGTTATTCCTTAGACTTGTGAGTTGTGTGCTTTATAAATTTTGGAACTATCCTTTCTCCATCCAGGAGGGAATGCTTCAACTTGGAGAAAATAACTATAATATTCCTACATGACGCTCATTGTGACATTTGCTTTCTCATCTGTCAATATCCACTTTGGCTTGATTCCTGGACCCTCTGTGAAGAGTCAAACTTTCAGATACCAATATCTTCTATATAACTTGGTAAATGATGTTGTAGCTCCTAGACATGATTTTCATACATTTTTAGGAGATACGGTATAGAACCATTCATAGTCTAGGCTGACCTCAAACTCATATAGTAGAGGATGACCTGGGACTTTCAAAGATTCTCCTGCCTCCACTTCTTTAGTGTTGGAATTAATAAATTCCACATTCAGTGTATATAGTATTAAGGAAGGAAATTGAAGTTATTTTATGGAATTGACTGGCACTCTTCAAGCTAAGCAACATCCTCAGTCCCATTCCTTACAGTATCAAGGTATACAGCCAAATTCATTTTCCAATACATGTGTAGTGTCCATATTTATAATCAGATATGTAGATAGATAGATAGATAGATAGATAGATAGATAGATAGATGATAAATACATAAAAAGATAGAGAGATAGATGATAGGCAGCTGTATATATGTATTTTCATGAAGCTAGAATGGGGGCATGAAGAAGAAGATATCTTCAGGAGGAAAAAAATGTCTTTCCAAAAATAAAAACATATTCATCTAATAAAATTGTAGTGCAACACTATTCTTATTTATTTCTTACCTACAAAGAATTTTTCTTTTGAGAAAGGAAAATTAGGCTCATTTTTTTTTCTCCTAATTTGTCTGGAACAAAGACAGTCCTGACTTCCAGGTCTGATTGGACAGACAGAAGGGGTGAGCAAGAGTAGGGTACGCAGTGACAATGAAAATATGAAAGTCCTATGATTTCACAAAGGGAATGGAGGGAAACGAAGTTTGATTTAGCATTGACAGGTTGCACAGAAATTAAATAGAAATGTGAGAACACAGGGCTGAGGAAGGTTAACTGGGTAATGTGCTTGCAGTGAAAGCATCAGGATCTATGTTCAAATGCCCACAATCCATGTAAAAGCCAAACATATCAGTGTGCCTCTGTAACCACAATGCTCTGAGGCAAGGAGGCTTGCTGGTCTGTCAGTCACCCATTGCATAGTAGTATTCTCAGATTCACAGTGTTCTTCAAATCCTACTTGTGTTGTGATCATATAAACACACAGAAATTCCCAATCTAATGATCCGATCTTTTTGTCCTAATTTCACTCTGGTCCATTGATATAAATAGTAAGTTGATAAACACCTTTGTACCAATAACACTGCCATAAATCCTCCATTGTCTACACAGAAGCGTGCCCACACAAATGCATGCTACACATATATGCTTAGTACTATGATCATTCTGAATATCAACCTCTACTCTTTTGACATCAAAAAGTTTGTCAAAGATCTTGTTAAACACAAAGGCCAACACCAATGAAATAAAATAAGTTGGCAATGACCTGGCAATAATTTGGAATTATTAACTCTAAAGTAAAGTATAGATATTAATACTTGTAAATAAACTCCAGACATATCTCCATATCTCTGACCATCTGAATTTCCAGATTAGCTGTAATTCACGTTGGTTTAACAATGTTCATTTGTTTGAAATCCTATTATCACAAAACCAAAACTTCAATAGGCTCTCCTTTGCCAGCACTGACTGCTTTCAGACACCCACATTCTTGCGCCCCTGTTGAAGTTCAGGTATCAAGTTTTGTAAACTAATAGTTCTTTTGTCTGATTCATGTCAGTCCTCAAAAAAACTGGCAATCAAATGAATCTTGCCCCTCATATTAACATGTGTGAAGTGCCCTTTTAGAGAGACACTTGCCTTGTAGCTACAAACTCAGCTAGGAGGGAATAGCATATTGGCATGGGTTGCACTCTAATCACTTTCTCCGGCTCATATGAGCTCTATTGATACTTTCTCAGTGACTCAATATCTTAAAATAGGTATTTAATAAATTAATTGCCCTTGCTAATATATATATATATATATATATATATATATATATATATATATATATAATGGTAGTTGGTGGTCTTAATAAATTTTGATGTATAATAGTACCTGTGAGTATTTTTTGATTACTTTTACTGTTATTTCATGTCTCTAACCAGGAATTGTCATGAACTTTCTTCTCTGATGCTATCAGTTTCTATCTTCTCTTTTCTGTCAATGGATCAGAATTAAGCCTGGGCACTGAGAGGATGGTATACATAAGTCTCTCCACATTGTTGCATAAACAAGTCTTCTGTTTGTCTTTTATCTGACTCCCAGTGTCTATTCCATTGACTCTGCACTTTCTTACCCCCTCTCCCGAGGGAATTCTTAGGACCCAGCAATATCAGGTTACATGTGTTACTGTTAGATATGTGTTCAGTTTGGTAAACATTTTAAAAATAAATTGTTGCTTTTTGTCCTGGTTTTTATTACATTTATTTATTTATTTAGTCTCTCTCACTGTAGTATGTTTGTGTATGTGTGTGCGCATGTATGTCCTTAGCACATATACGCAAGTCAGAGGACAGCTTTTGGTTGTGTATCTTTCCTTCCACTGTATGGGTCCTAGAAATCAAGCCCAGGTAGTGAGGCATGTGCCTTTTCCTGCTGAAACATCTTACTCGTCCCCTGAAAAGTTTTCTTTATTTGAAGCTATATTCATTCTTTGGAATTGACTTACCTCTTCCATTTTTCTTTTAACTAGTATTAGCACCAAATTTACTGATTTTTGTCACCTGAATATTTTTTGTTTAAATTAAATAGCTATAAGGCAGATTGTGGTGGCCCATGCCTTTAATCCCAGCACTCAGGAAGCAGAGGCAGGCAAATCTCGGTGAGATTGAGTCTGTCCTGGTCTACAGAACAAAGTTCAGGACAGCCAAGGCTATTCAGAGGAGCCCTGTCTCAAAAAATAAAAACAAAAAATTAGTCATATTCTTTTTTATAATATTTTAAAATTATTATTTAAGATTTCATACATCTATATCATGTATTTTGACCATATCACACTTTTTTTTTCTTTTGGAGACAGGGTTTCTCTGTGGTTTTGGAGCCTGTCCTGGAACTAGCTCTTGTAGACCAGGCTGGTCTCGAACTCACAGAGATCCACCTGCCTCTGCCTCCCGAGTGCTGGGATTAAAGACGTGCGCCACCACCGCCCTGCCACACATTATTTTTTATTCCCTTCTCATTCCCACTGAACTTGTTCATTTGTTCAATAAGTCCCTTCCTAATTTCATGTCTGTTTTTGTGACCCAATGAGTTTAATAATGACTGCTTGCGAGAGATGACTTGATGAAACATGAGCATTTTACCAGTGGCTGTTACACTGAAGAAATGACCCTCTTTTCCCCAGATATCATTAATTGCCAATAGATACTTAGGGAAGGGAATTTTCTAAGACAGCATCACACTATGTAGTTCAGATCAACTTTCACTTTTGAAATCTTCTTACCTTGGTTTTCTGAGTCTATGACTGCATGCATGTGCTAACGCACTTGCTTTAACTTATTTCTAGTGGATACACCATTGCATGCACTTATGGGTTCATTATAATGTTTAACACACACACACACAGTGTGGATAATTGGCATCTCCGTCTATTTAAACATTTACCATTTGCTTATGCTGAGAATATTGCAAATGGTCTTTATAAGCCATTTTGAAATACGTAACTATATATTGTCACCTATTGGTGCCCGACTGTGCTGTAGAACATCAGAAGTTGCTTCTCCTTCCCAATTGCACCCTTTTCTTGTTTCCATCTTCTTTTGGCCTTTCCCTCCCCTTCTCAGCCTTTAGTAATCACTACTATATGTTATACTTTATTTTTAAAGGGATTATTTAAATAAATCAGAATTTGTTATTGTTTTGAAATCACTTAGAGGATATCTTTTAATTATGGCCTTTCTTAGACGTAATAGATTTTATTTGGCTAGTACTGTATGACCTCTCTCCCAGTTGTGTTCATACCTTAATCTCTAAAGCTTTTAAAAAGCCTTGTAGACAAAGTTCTAGCTCAGAGTTGTTTATTCTGGATTTTCTACATTGGCCCTGTCTAAACCGTAATACCTAACAGTAAAAAAGGAAGTAAGTGTAAAGTTTGGAAAGGACTTAATCTCCTTGAGGTGGCCTTCTGGGTTAGAAGGACTTGTGAGCCAAGAAAAATGAGCCACATTCAAGGCCCAAAAAGGACGAGGAATCAAACCTACCTGTGCATATAGGAACACAGTCTTCCAGATGCCTCCTTTTTATCTCAGTGAGACTGTTGGAGACTTCAGACCTGCTGAACTGTAAGATGAAATGCTACTCCCTGTAACTTTGTGGTAATATTTTTTTTGTAGCATAAGAAATGCAGATCCTCATATCTCATGATGAAAGCCAGCCTGGCTCTCTGCAGTAGACATAGTACTTTATTCACTAACCTGGGTTTAGCTTTTATTTATTTCGCACTAATGCATTCTCATTACCATTTTAATTGTTATTTGTTGCATGCACATTCATTATTTTCTATGAAGAAAAGTTAGGGACTCTGCACTGGTTGCTATTCTTCACCAACCTCATCTACAACTAAATTAAAAATTCCCCGGTGTGTTTTTTAAAGTGTTATATACTGCTGAAACGAGTGGGAGAAAGAGAAGAGAATAAAACTGAACATGGTAGTTTTTTTTTTTTTTTTTTTCTGGAATAGCAGAATGGAATGTGGAGGCAAGAGAAACGGAATTCAAAAAAAATCTAGATTAAAAGTTTGTCTTCCCACTTCAACTGGTTTACTTAAGAAACTGCACAGGTTTAACCAGCCTCTTGGGTTTTAGTTAATTTTAGATGTAGTCAAGTTGACAACCGAATAACCATCGCTACTCCCTCTCCTTCGCCCTTGCTCCTCGATCCTCTGTTTCTCTCTCTTCATTTCTTGGGCTACATAAGATTCTACAACCTCTCTTGTCTCCAGAACAAACAAGTGTGAAAGCAACAAGGTCATTTTAGCAGGGAAAACGACTATGTGCTTGTTGAAAAATCTTTGGTCTGTGCTACTTAACACCTCGAAACTCAGAGCTTCTGATCTGAGAGATAGGAAGGAGAAATAAAACTCAGGAAATATTTGTGAGCACAAAAGAAAGAAAAGTATGCAGCGTTTATAACTAAGTAGTTATTTGGATATTTTGCAGTCTGAGTACTTGATTTTCTTAATCAGAACAGAATTAGCCCAAGACTCTGCAAGTAAACATACAGTTCCTGATGATGGATTTTAGAGTAGCAATAGGGTCAAGGAGAAAGCTCTTAGAGAGCATTTTCCTGAGTGGTAACATATAACTTTTTTAATTCTTGATCTTCAACTGTTCTCTCTTTTACGCAATCTAATGAACAATTCAATTATATGTTAGCAAATATGACACTTGTACAAACATGGCCTATTTCCACGGTCTGTGCGCTCACAGTTACATTGTTTCCCCTTCATGTAGTTCATGCTCATCACCTAAATGGATACGTATTGCCTTATTTCCAAACACAATCTGTTGATAGGAGATGACACTTTGTATGAGCATTTGAATTTTAATGTGGTTTTTGGTTGACTGGGCATGTGATAGTTTACTGAAGCGGGCTTTGTTTTCAAGGCAAACTAGAGGGAAAAATGTCTTTTTAATTAGTTTGAGTGTCATGGGCATTGAAAATAATTTAATTACACACAATTGATGTAATTGTTATTTGGCAATAAAGAGAGATGTACAGAGATGACAGAAAAAAGAGTTTTAAAAGCACTATTTTATATTTAATCTAACCATTCCATATATATGTATATAAATATTTCAAAATAATATTTCATCAGACACAAATGCATATATTATACACTTTTAATATATGTCATAATACACACTGTATTATATAGTTTTTTATTTTATATATGGATGTTAATATTTTATATGCAAATTATATCTAGATGACATAGCTATAAGACAGACATAACATGCATATATACACACATGCTATATAGATAAAATTCATATTTTAAATTTCTCAGTTCTTTTGTTTTTGAAGAAAAGTACTTTAGTCAGTTTAGTGCTGATTTGTTTTCTGATAGGCTAACTAACAACAATTCTTCATTGGATTAGTCTTCCATTTCATATGTTTCTCCTAGGAATAAAATCAAAAAAGCATGGGAACATGTAGTCAGCAATTTTGTTGAACTTTCTTGGACCACCAGCTCACAAATATAGCATGGAAACTTATTAATTATGAAAGCTCGACCTTAGCTTAGGCTTGTTCCCAACTAGGTCTTATGATTTAAATTAACCTGCTCCTATTAATGTAAATTCTCCCACATGGATTTTTTTAAACCTCTTTTCTGTTCTATAGGATGATTTGCTCTGTGTTTTGCTGGCATCTTCATGTGCTTAGATTCATTCTGAGTTTCTCTCTCCAGAAGTCTCACCTAGTCTTTCCCGTCTAGCTATTGGCCATTCAGTTCTTTAATAAACCAATAAGTTTAATAATAGTTCTTTATTAAATTAAAGTTTTTAGCTGGATGGTGGTGGCATATGCCTTTAATCCCAGCACTCGAAAGACAGAGGCAGGTGGATCTTTACGAGCTTATGTTGTCATCCTGATCTACAAGAGCTAGTTCCAAAACAGGCTCCAAAGCTATAGAGAAACACTGCCTCGAAAAACAGAAATAAAATAAATAAATAAATAAAGGAAGAAAGCGAGAAAGCAAGCAAACAAGCAAGCAAGCAAGAAAGTTCTTTATTAAACCACCTTGGAAAAGTGACATCTTCACAGCATAAAAATTATTCTCCCACAACAGAAGAAAAATCTGCTGCTTCTCAGGGAATCATTATTTCAGCTCTTGGTCTTTCAAACAGGTGAAGGAGAAAATACAGTTTATTGGCTTCATGTTGCCCACTAACTAAGCAGTGTTACTCACGTCAGCCAAAACAGTATCAACTTCACTTTCAAGGCAATTTAAGAGTGAGTTACCATAAATACTAATATGCATAGTATTAATATTACTAGGCTTACTTTAATAATTATGACATGAATGAATAGCTGATTATCATTACAAATAAAATTTGCCTCAACCAACATGTTTTATATTATAGTATATTACCCTCCAAAAGTGTGTGTTTGTGTGTGTGTGATATGCATTTGTCTTATTATGGAATATTTAAAAGTGTTTACTTTCTGTGTCTTATAGTCTTCACAAAGATTATGCAATAGAACCTCTGATAATATTCAGTTTATTAAATTGAATGTTTTAGTTAAAGAGGGTGATAATGAACACATAAAATTCATATCAAGCTTCTACTTGAGACTGACCAATGGCACAATGCCTATGGCATTCCATGCCATGAACTTTAGGGTTGTATTGTGATAAGATTTCACAGGAAGAATTATTATCATAAGGTCTTTACCCAAAATGACCTGAAAACTATGAAGAGTCGTGGGTATAGCATTTAAAATGAGGGCACAGGAAGCCATTGTTCTTGGTAATATATACAGAGAAAATATATACAATATATATATTGGTAATATATACAGAGAAGAGAGAGAGAGAGAGACAAAGAGGGAGAGAGAGGGAGAGAGAGACAGCACGTTTGCTTTTCTTTGAAAACTTTCTCTGCTGAATTCCACAGAGCTTTAAGCAGAAAGATTAGCAATATTCAAAGACATCATCACTTCCTTTTTACCTATTTTTTATTTGAAATTTATTTAGTTTTATTTATTTGTTGGCATATATACTGGATTACCTATATGTGCACTGTACACATGTAGTACTTACAGGCATTAGATGCCCTGAAACTGATATCATGGGATTGCAAAGAGCCAACTTGATTGCTAAGAATCCAACCCAGATCCTTTGCAAGAGCAGCAAGCTCTCTTAACCTCTGAGCCGTCTCTATAACTGCTCTTTTGCCTATTTCATCCTAACTGAATGAGCAGGACATTGAGAGATAGGGGGAATAGTTCAACACCAAATCCAGGTTACATGACTAATCATCTGTAAATATAGCTGTACTTAGATCACAACATCATAAAACTGAAATCCAAAGATCTGATTACATGCACTATTACTTAGCCATTGTACATCACATGTGCATGCGTATCTTAAATCACCATGCTCTGTGTGGTGTGTGTGTTTTTGTTTGTGTGCACATGTATGTGTGAATTTTAAATGAGTACAGGAGAGACAGTTCTATAATTAAGAGTGCAATACATGTGACTCTTATAGATCTGAGTTCAGTTTTCAGTATTCAGGTCAGGTAACTCACAGACAGCCTCAACTCCAGCTCCAGGGTTAAGACACCCTCTTCTGGCCTCCCATCCCTACCTGTCCACATAGAGACAGTTGTGATTAAATTAAGTAATCAATTAAATTAAAGTTAAAATAAAACAAAGCAAGCAGTGGGAAATAAATTCTAAAAGCACATATCTTCCCAAAGTCCATACATTGTCTTATCCCTCTTATCTTATCTAGAGCAGACAGATTTATAGGAATGAAAGTATGCTGTGATTGTCACAGTCTGAAGCCACATGCGTTGGTACTAAGTTAATGGAAATTTTAGGGGCTGAATAGATTCTGAAATTGGATAGTGATGATGTCTGCAAAAGCTTCTGAGTATACTAAGACAGCTGATGTGCACACATTTAAATGGTAAATTAAGCATAATTATTTAATTTAAAAAATAAAAGGTAAATTCATCATTTGAAATACAGACATTTAGCAGCTGCAGACTTCCACATCAAGGATTCCATTTCCATATCAGCCTAAACAGGTGCAAATTAGATACATGCTAAATTCATAATGTACAAATCAAAAATCACGAAGACATGCTTGCTCAGTAATGATGAAAAACACAGACCAAATTTCAAGATCTATCCATTTGCGTGCAAATTTCAAGATATTGTTTTTAGAAAACATCGTATTGAGTGAGGTAACCTAGACCCATAAAGTCAAATATAATATGTCCTTTTTTTTAAGTCTTTTTTTTACTTTCTTTCTTTTTTTAAAAAAAATATTTATTGATTGATTTTGTATGCAGTTAGCCAGAAGAGGACACCAGACCTCAATACAGATGGTTGTAGACCACCATGTGGTTGCTGGGAATTGAACTCAGGACCTTTGGAAGAGCAGGCAATGCTCTTAACCGCTGAACCATCTCTCCAGCCCCATATAATATGTCCTTACTCATAAGTGGCTTTTAGAAATAAATCAAAGAAAAACCAGCCTACAGTTCACAATCCTAGAGAACCTAGACAACAAAGAGGACCCTAAGAGAGACTACATGGATTGGGAAGTAGAAAAAGACAAGATCTCCAGAGTAAATTAGGAGCATGGAGATCATGGGAGAAAGTAGAAACGGAGGGGGAAGAAAGGGAGGGGGGCAGAGAAAAACTTATAGTACAATGGAAGTAATTAAAAATAAGGGAAAAAGAAAAAAAAATCACTCTGAATATCAGCAGAGCAGGACAACTTAAGTAAGAGGAGTTTCAGTTCTTTTGGGGAAAATTCATGTTAGGGTCATGGAGGTCAGAAGCAAATTTACCAGGTATTTGATGGCTCAGTTGTAGCTGAAAGAGCTGGCCTCTGCAGAGAGTCCTTTGCAATGTTGCATTCGCTAAAGCACTTCTACTGTACTGGGAACTGGTTTCCATTTGTAACTCTTTTGGTGCCTGCTCTGCCCCAACCATCCTGAGCATGTTTTTGTAGCTTCTGTCAAAAAGGGTGCAAACCCAGAGCTTTCAAAGTGTTTGGAGAGCCAATTCTAGACAAGGATTACTTAAAAGGGAGCTAACTTTTGGGGAGACATCTTTGTATAGATTTTGGAACTAACTTTTGAATTATGTAAAACTTGGAGATTTTTCTCCAGAGGTTATAAAGTTATTTTAAACTTGAATTGGTTTTTCTGAATGAAGGATCATTAGATGCTCACGTTTGTAAAAGCTGCAGAAAAACGTAAACTGCTTTTCAACTCAGATTCTTATTTTCTACCAAGTTCAACAAATAAAAAGGAGTAGATGCCAAAAAATAGCAAATAAATAAATAAATAAACACAGATCAAAATTCCCATCCAATGATCTAAGTATGTTCTAGCGTTCTTTTTATTTTCTCATCAGTGGTTCCCCATTTGTGCCAGAAGAGTTTTTTCCTAATGGTAAATTATGTATTAAATATGTCATTTTGTGTATGAGTTTGCACAGATGTGAGTGTGCATGTACATGATTGCCCATTTGGTATGTGCAAGCATGTGCACATGTATGTGACAGTCAAAGGTTGACATGCAATGTCTTCCACTTTATGTTTTCAAGACAAGGCCTCTCACTGACCCTGGAGCTCACATACTCAGACAGAAAGCAATAGGGGATCAACTTAGATGATCTCCGTCGTGAGTTCACAGCTACTATTGTGGATACTGAGGATGGAACTCTGCTCTTCATGTTTGTGTAACAGATGCTTTTTTTAAACATTCAAATAATATTTTCAATAAAATTGTATCTATTCTTTATAATGTCTGCATTTTTTCTGTTGTTTTAAAAACATTGTAAAGTTTGAGAACCTGGTTATTTTGTTATTATTGTTACTGTTTATTTGTTGGCTTGCTTCTCTTGCTTTCCCAAAGACATTGTTTGGGGTCTGAAAACTTAGGTATGCTTTCTTTATCTTATTTTTAATTGTGTGTGCATGTACATCTTTATGGGTAGGTATGTACATGTGAATTCAGTGCCTTTGGATGCCAGACGAGGGTGTCAGAACCCTGGGGCTAGAGTTATAGCAGATTGTATGACCTGCCTTATGTGGGTTCTGGACATGGAACTAAGGTCCTCTGCAAGAGCAACACACACCCTTAACTACTGAGCCATCTCCTGACCCTTAGCTATGCCCACGTATTTGGTTCTATTGATTCATCTTCTGTCAGGAAAAAACCCTCTTTACAAAAAACAGTGTGACTTATGATTTTATTTCTTGTCTGTGACTTAATGTAGAAGCATCATAATAGCATCCTAAACCTCCGTTAGTCCTGAAATCTTATTTTATATATTGTCTTCTTAATGACTTACAGGACTGTCATAACACTTTTTACAAACAATTTATTTATTTATTTATTTATTTATTTATTTTGGTTAAATGTAATCTCTTTTGTGCAATTCTCCTATAGGATGTGTCTTCCTCTCCTTATCACTCATACCTTCACTTCTCACAAGGGTATTCAGCTTTGTATTTTAGCATTAGAGTGCCGTTTGACACTATTTCTGAGGGAACAGGCCATACCCATTGGGCACGCACAGTAATTTAAGGTAATGATTATACCACAGCCCAACTTGGTGAATCCATGAGTTTCTTGGGGTTACTTACTGGAGTGCAGGTGAAACAAAGAAAGGTGTATCACTGAAAACCAACCTGAACAGGATGGAGGGACAGACAACAACTCAAGAAACTTGCTGTCCTGAGATTCTCAGGACATAGAGGCAGTTGCACAGGTCTGAGACACTCCTCTCAGCAGCTCTGCTGGTCAGTCTCCTTGCCCAATGTGTGCTGCTTCCATAATGTTGGAGAAAGTCCCAGGAGAATCCATATGTTTCAGTTCCCACAGGCACATGATGTGTGCTTACCTCCTGGGTCTCATGAGCATGCCCCTCCTTTTTGGAGGTGCTACTTCAATCTGTGGAAAATTGCTACACAGCACATATCACATTTCTATTTATAATTTACTTGACAGTTTCTTTTATGCTTTTTCCTTTCCTCCCCCAGTTTCTCTGAACTATACTCACTGGCAATTAACTCACAAAATGTATGTAAACAGCATTTCTAAAATCTTCCTCTTCTGAAAATGCTGTGAATTTGTTCTCCCTCATGAATTCCATTTTGTTTTGGTATAGAACTTTAGCTTGACAGTATTTTCCTATAGACATTCATAAATGATATTTTTTTAGTTTTGTATTTAGTACATGTTTTCTATTTCAGCACATTCTGAAATTTTACTTACATTTATTTTGATTTTGATACAATATCATATATACTCAAGGGATATTTTCAGTAAGACTTTTTATTTTTTTAATGATTAAAGATAATATTAAATGCTTCACCATTTTTTTTCCTTCTCCTTTGCAAATACAACAGTAGACAGCAATATTTTTTAAGTAGGATTTCTTCCTGGGTAACATGGGTGTGGAAGTAAGTTTGCTCCCCAGTGAAGCTGAGCAGCAAAGACTTGTTGTACTGTAACTGGAAGGTCCCCTGCCATGAAAACCCTGTTCACCCTTCTTGGGGAAGTTTTCACTCCTCTAGGCTGATGGGGTGTACAGAGAGATTTCAACACACAAGCCAGCCGCTGCCACCCTATCCTCAGAAAGACACAGAAAGCATACTGATCTGCTAAGAGAGCACACTGCATAGCCCAGTATATTTGAACAAGAAGTACCTCATTAAGCCACAGATATATATATATATATATATATATATATATATATATATGTGTGTGTGTGTGTGTGTGTGTGTGTGTGTGTGTGTGTGTGTTTGTACATTCTAGCTTACCTTAAGGTAAGGATTCTTGTGTTAAATGTGTCTAATGCACTGTAGACTTTTGTTATTGAGTAATTTAAATAATTTGCTTGTATATTTTTGGATGAGTCCTATGGGATGTTCTTCAGTCAATCTAGGGCTTCTTTTCAGTCAATTCATTATTTTTCCTCCTTTAGTTATAGTTTTCATTTAGCAAAGATGTATTTGAGACTCTTATACAATGCAACATATTTTTGTTTCAGATGCAATATCCTCTATATCTGCAGAAATTCAGACTGTGAACTCATGTTTCTTGATACCCACTACTTTATCATGCATTTGCTCACTTTTGTGTTATATGGTGCATCCTTTAGATTATGTTCTTTGATTTTTCTTTCCTTTATACTTGGTGATCTTAAATACATGTACTTATATTTCCATTTGAGCATCCATAGGGCTGGGAAGATAGTCCACTTGTCAAGAGTACCTTCTGCACAAACACAAGGACCTGCGGTCACATATCTGACTCCCATCTAAAAAGCCCATATATGCCCTTAAGACTCCTCACTGGGTCTTGGCGGCAGTCAGCTGTGTTCCAGGTTAAATAGGAGACCCTGTGTCAAAAGAACAAAGTGGAGAGTGAGAGAACTAGACAACTGCCATCTTTCTCTGTCCAGCAAGGCACACCTGCATGCAGATTCATATAGCAAACACACAGGAACCACACAGAGAAACAGGATAGCGAGACGTCCCTTATATTTCCTACACATTGAGACTTCCCTCTTCTAAGTCTCTGGAAGGAATTTTTTCTTTCAAGCATACACCATTAAAGCTCCTCTTAAACTATGCAGTTTTTATCCTGGTGAGTGTTTTCTCTGTTTACTGCCCTCTCTAGCCAACGAACCCATATTTAAAGTTTCAACTAAAGGCTAAACACCCATAAGGCTTACTTCTAGTGCAAATAAAGGGCCAAGGCAGTTAGGAAAACCATGAAGATCAATCTGAGCTCTCCAAGCTCCTGTTGAGCAATGATTTTTATTTGTGACCTTTTAGCATCTGTTGACCAAACCATACCTTTCACAGAGATATTTCTCTGTCTTTCCTTTATTTTTAAAAATATAAACAATCTGTCATGCATGATATGTTTGTAACCAGTGCATAGCATGCAATTTATTTTTATAGATTTTGTGGAACTGCTGTTTTACATTAAGGCAACTGTAACTTCTAGAAATTTCACTGAGCTCTAAGATGGATACTTGTTTCTGCTCAGTTTTTTTTCACTATTTCCTTTGGAAACTTTTAAAATATCTATGTCAAACAAAGCACTGAAAACCATCACTGATTTTTCTGGTTCATTAAGTAACAGAGTTTCTGTAGTCTCAGAAATTGAAACAACAAAAGAAACTTACCTGTGGTTGCATAAATAAGCTTGATATTCAATGACATTCTATACCCTAGACACTAGGACATTTAAAACTTTTACAGAAATAAACTCTCACGTTTAAGAAAATAGGTTACCTTTCAATAAGCCACAGGCAAATATGGATTTCTCTGGATAAATTCATTCCAGCAGGCAGTGGAATATGAGAAGATACAGTGTTGTTTATTTCAGAAGACTCTAGAATTCATGGGGCTTTGGGAAGATAAAATGCATGCCTTTCATTTTGTAAATTTGTATGCCCATGTGTGTTCATGTATGTGTGTGGATGTTTCTATATGAAGGATTTATGGAGTAGAAGGTGGTGCACATGTGTACAGAGATTCCCACAGAGACCAGGGTTCAACTTACCTGTTGTTGCTCAGGAGTCATCCATATTATTTTTTGAGACAAGGTTTATCTTGATAGCCTGGAGCTAATCAAGTAGGCTAGGGTGTCTGGTGATTGAGTTCTGGAACCCTCCATTTCTTCTTCCCTGAAACTGGGATCACAAATATGATTCAACCATGGCTAGATTCTTGTGTGGGTTCCTTAGAGTAAGCTTATGCATACACAACAGGTACTATACTGACAGAAGCTTCTCCCCAGTCCTAATGAGAGAATAATATAACTGGTATGTCCAACCCTTTGTTTTCATGTGAAACCATGATGTATATTTGCCCAAATTCTTGTATAAGATCATTTAGTTTTCACTACATCTGTGAGTTAGTACCAATGCTTGTACAAAGACAGGTACTGAGATCACCACAAAATGAGTGTCTTCTCCAGAAGCCAGTGAAAGCTCTAGAGCTAAGATGAGTCTTCCTTCCTAGTACACTTGTTGTTTTTTTTTCTTTTGTGATAGAAATATAGATGATTTAGTTTAAAAAAAATGACACCCATGATAGTGAAGTGGGATCATGAGCTGGAAATAAATAACTGTTACAAAACCCATGAGGCATACTCTTGATCTATATTCTGTTACAACACACTTCAGGGATATAAAACGTGGTATTTTCCTTTACTGTAATGCAACTCTACGGTAGGTGTACAGCAGATATTATTATGGCACTATTAAACAATCTTCATCTGATGAAAAGAAATTATTGTAATGGAAACCACATTCAACTTGAAAACAAAGAACCAACTCATCCATTATAAGGAGAGAATGATAACCTGCAGCATGGCTCAGTATGGGATGGGAGGTGTTTACTGCTGGGGCTGGTGACCTGAAGTCCATCCTTGGCATTCACATGGAGGAAAAGGAACCTGACTTTAGCGCATTGTCCTCTGACCTCTATATGTATTCTTCAAGTAGCCAGTCAGACCAGGCAGACAGGCAGACAGAAAGTGAGTGAGTGAGTGAGTACATTTTAAAGGAAGAAGGAAGTATTATATTGAAAACCCTTCACACTGCGATGACATGAACACATTTAGTTGGAATTGACCTGTTAAAAACCTTTCACAACTTCCTCTCAGAAGACTCAGCCCCAGCTTTTGTCAACAAACAGCACACTCTGCACTTAACTGAGATGCCCCTAATAAGCAAGAACCATCTTAAAACCCTTTTAGGTAAAACCTTATTGGTAAAATGTCTTCTATTTTTCTACCTCATTTTAAAACTGAGGTGAAAATTTTCAATCCAAATTTCTGAATTCAAGCTTGCAGTTTTTTCTTCCTTTTGTTTCACATGTGTGAGCACTTTGTCCACATGCATGTGGGTGCAGAATGCTTGCATAAACTCACCTGGCATCAGATTCTCTGAAATCGGAATTATAAATGTTTATGAGCCATGCTGTGTATGTAAGGGACAGCATCCATTTTCTGAAAGAGCAGTGAGTATTCTTAACCCATGAGCCATCTCTCAAATTTGTTCCACTTTCTTTTAATCCTAGTCATTTCATAAACCAAGTTATTTATGGAAAATAAAATATACACTTTATGATGTTGTTTAAGTGCATAAGTTGTGCTTATATTTGTTGAGAAAGAAGCCTAGCCTGCATTCAGTTTTAGCCAAGCCTGATGACATGAGGTCAAATCCCTGGGCCAAACTCCTTCATGTAGAAACACCCATGCACATATATGAACACATGTTGCACACAAATTTACAAAAAGAAAGAAATGCATCATATCTTCCCAAAACTTCAAAATTCTTTAGACCACACATGGTGGAAGGAGAGAAATGACCACTATGAGTTTTTCTGATCTTTACACACATATGTGCTGCAGCATGCATTCATCCAGATGTATTGTGCATGTGTGCCTCAGCACATGCACACACACAGACACACACACACACACACTAAATTGATAAAATGTAATAAAATTAAGAAGCAAAATGCATGTTCCTAAGTGCTTTGATTGTTTTAAACCCACGTGGGTACAGAATATCACATTGATTGCTAGGCTTAGGAGGTTAGTAACTAAATTATGGTTCTTTCCACGCTTTGAAACATTTTTGTCTGTGAGCACGTATGGCTTTGCTGTTTCCAGAACAGTGACTCTTCTTCAGCTACCATTTTGTTTTTCTAATTCTGTGCAGACTAGAGAAAAAAAGGCTATAGGAGGCAGACTAAAGGTTTAGTTTTAGCCCATAAACTAGTAATGACTTTAAGTTTCCTGCCATTTCCTTAAATGTGGGGAAAGGATATCTCGCACATCATGCAATTACAAATTTGTGTTAAGTTCTTTCCATTCTTACTGGTGCACATTGCAGTTCCTAACTGTCTTCCATTTGCTCCTGATATAGAAATGCAAGTGTAATTGGTGACTAATTTGACATTAACTTTGTTGTTTTGCTAGCAATTTCTAGGCATGCATTGTGTGTATAAAAATTGTGCTAGCAATTTTTGTGTGTATGTTTTGTGTACAAACTGATATTTTGGCTTCATCTATGCTAACAAAAGCTAGTATTAACAAAGGACCAATGAAAAGTACATCAGTTTATTTTAGAGCCTCAAGCTGTGTGTGTGCACGCCCATGTGTACATGTGTTTGTAGAGGCCAGAGGTTGGTGTCTTTTGTTTTCCACAATTTCTTGCCATCATTTATTGATAAAGGGTCCTTCAGTCAAGCTTATAGCTCTCCAGTTCTGTTGGTTTAGCTAGCCATCTTGCTTGATTAATCCCCATCTCTGTCTTCCAGTGATCGTATTAAGACTTGCTGCCACATCTGTGTAGCATATTCATAAATGTTGGTGACTTGAATTGTAGGCCTCAAACTTATGTGTTGTCTGCCCACTGAGCATCTTAACATGCCAAGGGGTCCAACGATTTGCTGTGATATAAGAAACAAATCATGCCTTACCTACTCTGATTGTGTGGAGTAAAAAAGATAGTGTGGGTTGAATCCAAATGTAAAATATGACTAGTTCAGGCTACACAAGCATGTTCAATGAAAATGCCAAGTTCCATGAAGACTGAGGAGTGAGCTGAAGAACAGTGCACTCCATGATAAATTCAGTAAAGGTGTGGTACAATAGTTCCTTTAGTAACAACTTGTGGATCTGTGATAAACAACTGAGCAGTGAGCTTTTGTGCAGATTCTTCTCTCATATTTCCTCCTCTCTTGACTCATGATATTTAAACCTAACAGGAATAAAACTGGACAGGGGTGTTAGTTGCATTAATAAAGTGGCTTGCAAGCATGAGGACTTGAGTTCCATTCCCTGGAGCCCACTGAAAAGTGCCTGGCATGGGAGCAATTACTTGTTATCCCAGGACTAGAGTGGAAATATGCAGATCCATGGGGCTCATTGATCAGCCATATTAGCTTACTTAGTGATCTCTAGGTCAATCCATCTCTGCCTCAAAAAGTGAATCAAATCAATATGATGCACCCTCACACAAATAAAACAAAGAGAATGGTGACTGAAGAATGGAATTCCGGATGAGATGCTGAGATTGCCCTCTTTCTCTCCATACACATGTACATACACTCATGCACACACACAGAGACAGAGAGACAGAAACAGAGAGTTATGACTTCATCATCTCATCCTGTACTGCTGTATATAGCATTTTGTATATCCCATTCCTGGGAAAACCCAGCCCCCTACCAACTTTTATTAGTCTATCACTTTTAATATTTGTACTCCTATAATGCCAAAGGAATGTTTACTACATATTCTTACAACATGTGAAAGAACATACTGGGGACTAATAATTCATAATTATGATCTTTTCCTTCCAGATTGAAATGCTGATTGATGCCAGAATCCTAACAACTAATATTCTTTACCAGTATTCTTTTCTTAATATTCTACAACACTTTCATTATTTAGTGAATGGCCTATTTTTCCCATGAATGATGTCATTAACATTATCAGCACATTTCACAGATGAAACTCCTCTTTAAGGAAAGAAACTTACCAAAGGCACTTTGCATGTTTGTAAAGAAGTAGCTTTCCTAAGCCAGTGGCTAGACAAGAGTGCTCTTTTGCAAAGGAAGTGTCTTGTTTTCCTCTTATTGTACCTTGACATGATCTAAAGTCACCCAGGGAGTCTCATTTGAGGGACAATCTGATCAGACTGAAATGTGAAATTATCCATGGGGAACTGTTTTGATTGTTAATTGATAGAGGAGATTCCAAAACAATGTGGGTGGGTGATATATTCCCTAATGGGGTGATCCTGGAGTGTATAAAACAGCTAGTTAAGCATGAGACTGCTGATAAGCCCACAAAAGATTGACAGAGCCAATAAGTAGACTCCTTCATGGTTTCTGTCTTATTTACTTGAATGGAGGTAATGCTGCATGCATGAGCAAGCAAGCCCTCCTTTCTTTTGTGCCTTGAGGTCCTGACAGGACACCTGAAAGAGCAAGTCAAATTAACCTTTTCCTCTCCAAAGTTCCTTTAGTTGAAGTGTTTCATTATAGGATCAAAATATAAACTGGAACATAAAGAAATAATTTTCCTGGCACCAGATAAGATTCACTTTTTTTTCACTGTGTTAAGTGCAAAAGACTCATTCCTCACAGTTTGTTTCTATTGTCTCTCCATGTCAGAATTCATTGAATAACAATAAATAAATGTGCATGGTATAGAAGTTTTATAGGTAGTGTTGCCAAGGAGTGCAGCTTTCCTTGATAGCTTTGAATGATGCTAGCTTTTGCAGGAGTCCTAGTTGGTCTTAATAATAAAAACCTAAAGCCAGATACCAGGGAAAATACTGAGAGATCTGAGAGACAAAGGAGTAAACCACAGCCAACTCTTACCTTAATAACTTCTCAGTTAAAAAGGGGTGAGTTCCTGCCTCCTTCCACCTTACATTCCTCTCTCTACCCAGCCATAATACTTCCTGTCTATCTATATAGACCTCCAGACTACTATGAGTAACTATTAGCTAGCTCTGCCCTCTGATCTTCAGAAAAGCTTTATTTGTTAGAGCATAAACAAAATATCACCACATTTTCCCTTTTGTCTAAAAATTTAAAAAGTTATAATTAATATAAGAAAAACATATACAATGAGTACCATGAGTACCATAACTATACAGAATACGTACAAGTAATAATTATATCAACCATGTCTAGTCCATAAACATTTGACAAATTTAGAAAAAATACTCCATTATCTATGCTATCTTGGTGAATCCAAAGGTTGTACATAATTCACTTTCTATCCTAACTTGCATTACCAACCCCAAATTATCTTTTTATGTCTCTCAACTTTATACACTCTACATTTTTTAGTAAATTTCATTTTTGAATCCGGTAACAAGAGAAACTAAAACTATACTTGCAGTAATATACACAGAAGAAATTGTAATACCTTTTACTGATGATGAAATTGACAAATTATGGGCAGAAAGTGAACCTGGACAAAGAACTTGTGGTAATTTTTTGGGAGAGATTAACAAATATCCCAAAGAAAGAGAATTCAGTTTGTAAAGAGAACTACTTGTATTCGTCCTCATATTAAGTCAACAACTCCATCAGATATCCGTGAAGGAAATAATATTACTTGTGGAAGCAGGAAGGGCAAGCAAGTGACTTACAAAAATGTGAGAAAAGGCAAAAACAGCTGGTTACCAGGAGAGTCATCTACCTTTGGCCTACAGGCCTATTATATATGACAGATATTTCTGTGAAGCAGGAAGATCTAAAGGCCTGTTCTACCTTGTCATTGCAAAGTTCAACAGTCCTTTCTATGTGTACTGTTTGTCCAGTTTGGAGAACATACTGGCAGCAGTTGAGGCAAGAGAATGTTTTCCCATTGGCTAAATTTTGCCACAAATCAAACTCCATTGAAACATGATTAATAAAAACTCAGGCCAGGAGGTGGTGGCGCACGCCTTTAATCCCAGCACTCAGGAGGCAGAGGCAGGCGGATCTCTGGGAGTTTGAGGCCAGCCTGGTCTACAAGAGCTAGTTCTAGGACAGGCTCCAAAACCACAGAGAAACCCTGTCTCGAAAAACAAAACAACAACAACAACAACAACAAATAAATAAAAACTCAGATCGTATATTGGCATTCAAACTGAAGTTCAGAAAACTGAAAAGGTAGCCACTGGCTTGTAGTAGAAAGGCCTGTTATTGGCTCCTAGCTGCCCCCGGCTAACTTAGACCTCAAATAATCACACAGAAACTGTATTAACTAAATCACTGCTTGGCCCATTAACTCTAGCTTCTTATTGGCTAACTCTTACTTCTCAATTTAACCCATTTCTATTAAACTGTGTATTGCCACATGGCAGTGGCTTACCAGGTAATGTTCCCAGCATCTGTCTCCAGTGGCTCCATGGCTTTTCTCTGACTCTACCTCCTTTCTCCCAGCATTCCACCTAGTTTTTCCTGCCTACCTAAGTTCTGCTTTGCTATAGGTCCACAGCAGTTTCTTTATCTATTAACCAATAAAAGCAACATATAGAAGGTCCTCCCACACCATTTCCTCTTTTCTGTTTAAATAATAAAGGAAGGTTTTAACTTTAACATAGTAAAATTACATAAACAAAATGGGTATCAAGCAAGAATTACAGTTACAATTTATATGTACTTTCTCTTTTATCATGACTAAGGAAAACATTATTGTTATTATCCATTCTTCAATTTTATCAAAGACTCTAGAAGCATATAATATTACCTAAGTAAACAGAAAGTTCATTGTAAGCAACTTCCAAAACTCTAGAATTGACAGAGACATATCGCAACTGGGACAGTCACCCAAAGTTCTTCTGTAACATTGTGGCATCCATCTTCAACCTACAGGCCCATAGTATCCAGTAGGCTTTTCCATGAAGCAGGAAACTTCAAAAACAGTTCCACCTATACCGGCAGTCTGTCAGCCATTTTCTTCTGTGTCCTGCAGAATGTCTGTCAGACTGTTTCATGAATCAGGAACCATGAAGGAGCATCTCACCTTTAGGCAAGTTCAGCAGTCATTTCTATGTGGGTCCTGCATGTCCAGTTAAGCAGTCAAGGCAAAACCAGTTTTTTGCCCAAATGACTAGTAAATTCCATGAAAAGCCTCTTCAGTGCCCATCATCCTCTTAAAGTAACTTGATCCTGCCAGAAACGGATGTGTCTCTTGTCATGAAAAGTCCTAAGTTCTTAAAATATTTTAAATGCCATATTCTGAAGGTCTCTGAAAGAGTTGAAGAATACCCATCTAACTGAAATACACCTTTTCCAAAGCAACATATCATTAGACCCATATTTGGAAGTCATTATACCTTTATAATATACATGCTTTTTTTTTTTAGCTTAGCAGCCCATACAATGAAATGTCTTTCTGTACTTAGCTCCTTCACAGTGAAAAAATTAAAAGAAAACACAATAATATACATAATCCAGTCTCTCTGTGTATATTCTGTAACATGGAGGGTCCTGTTTGTTGTTGGGGTTTCTGTCCTACCCAGTACCCCCAGCTGTTTAGCCCCAAAGAAAATCACACATGGGTCTCCATAAATTATAAGCTGAATCGCCCATTAGCTCTAGCCTCTCACTGGCTAACTCTCACATCTTGATTAACCCATTTTTCTGATCTATCTTAGCCATGTGGCTCAGTACTTTTCTTCAGTGGGGCAGATCACATCCTGCTGCTTTGGTGGTCTGGGCAGGAGTGGGAGGAATCAACTTCCTCCTTCCTAGAATTCTCCTGTTCTCATTACATCATTTCTACTTCCTGTCTGGTTTTCCCCCTATATTTCCTGCCTGGCCAATCAGCATTTATTTATAACAAGATAGACAGAATACAGACAATTCTCCTGTACCACTTCCCCCTCTTTATTTAAAACAACAACAACAAAAAAAAAAAACAAAGGAAAATATCCATAGTCCATATTTTGGGAATGTGGGAGTAGTATTCCAGGCCTCTTCCAGCTGGGTGGGGGTGCTGATAATCTTATGGGGACCTAAAGAAAATTTAGAGTTATGATCAAGTCCTGACTGAAGTATCCTGTGAGTCTTGATCATCTCAGGCAGCAGTCTTGAACCTGTTCTGGATGAAGAACTCAGACATCTGGGTCATCTATTACTGCTGAAGATTTCTCAGGTGGTCTTCCTTGATCAAAGCTGATTTTTCTTAACTCAATAAATCCACAGCCTCTCATTTTCTGTGGAAACAAAAGCAAAATCTGTTCTCCAAAGTAACATACCTTTTGACTTCAATTTTGAAGCCAAGGTATTTTCAAATTACCTATCTTGGATTAATTCAACAGCATTTATAAGCAAATGTCTTTTAGCAGCTGTTGTTCCTTCCTCAGTGTTTAAACAATTCAAAGAGAGCATAATAACATACAGTATCAAGATTCTCTGTGTATTTTCCATCTTTATATGGTTTTATTTTAACCTCTATTTCTTTTATTTTTACTTTTAACTTTTGGCTTTTTGACACAGGTTCTCTGTATATCTTTGTCCTGGAGTTCCCTCTGTAAACCAGGCTATCCTTGAACTCACAGAGATTTGTCTGTCTCTGTCTCCCAGGCTACTCTCTTTCTTTCTTTCTTTCTTTCTTTCTTTCTTTCTTTCTTTCTTTCTTTCATTTTTGTTTACTCAGAGAACTTTAACCTTTAGCCTGTATATATTTTTTTAACATAATGTAAACAATTTACAGGTTTTCTTCCTTTTTGAATCTCTCTTTACTGTATATCTCTTTTTTTCTGACCACATGGGTCTTTAATTTGCTAAGAAATAAGGAGAAGTTTTTTTGCCACAACTCTATGGCATTTCAAGGTCCTTGCCAGGAAGCAAGCTGCAACAGTGTATCCATCAGTATCACATGCTTGAAAGAGTCAGTTTTCCCTGGCAGGAAGGCCCAGAAAGCCAGCATTCTAAAACAGCCCAGCTTTTTCCTGCTACTGCTAAAAACCCAAATGCTTTACTCTAGTCTTTCCCAAGCTTTCTCAGGCTTTCTGTGGATACAGTTATCCATGTGGGTGCCATTCTGTAACATGAAGTTGGGGCCTGCTTGTTGTTGTTGGGGCTTTTGTCCCTCCTGGTACCCCACAGCAGGCAAGCCCCCAAATAAATCACACAGAGATCTCTCTAAGTTATAAGCTGATTGGCCCATTAGATCTAGCCTCTCACTGGTTAACTCTCACATCTTGATTAACCCATTTTTCTGATCTATGTTAGCCATGTGGCTCAGTACCTGTTTTTCAGTGGGGTAGATCACATCCTGTTGCTTTGATGATCTGGGCAGGAGTGGGAGGAATCAACTTCCTCTTTCCCAGAATTCTCCTGTTCTCATTACATCAGTTTGATTTCCTGTCTGCTTTTCCCACCTATATTTCCTGCCTGGCCAATCAGCATTTATTAAGAACATGATTGACACAATACAGACAATTCTCCTGCACAAATATTCCATGTGTACATGGCTTATTTATTTTTATTCTGTCTCTTTAAAGACTTTATCTATTTTTTAAAAACCATGTATTTCTTTTTATACCTCTCTATACTCCTTTTCTTTTCTCTCTCAAGCCTATGTACATTTTTACAACACACCATATCTCATTTTCCATCTGGATTTTTCTTTATTACATATATGTAATTCTTTACTGTCCAGGATCACTTTTTAAAATGCTAAGTCCTTCTTAAAACTTAACCTGGGGCATTACTAGGTCAAATTTAATACTTCCTGCTTGCCCTGCCAAGTTCAGCATGGTAGAGCCACTCATGCCTCTGAGAGCCATGCACATCACTTCAATTTCAAGCACACAGCTTGTCCACATTGCCATTAAGCAAGCTGCAGCAGGTGTCTCACAAACCCCACTCAAATGCTCTCTATATAGACAGACTTTCTGCCTGAAGAGTTAGAGTTTGCACTGGCAGTGTGCCCCAGAAATCTGGCATTTCAAAACAGCACATCTTTTTTTTTTCTTTTGCTACCATTGAATCAGAAAAACCTCTGTTAAAGGAGCTGCTGCAAGTCACCAGCATACAGAAAGAATCTATGTTAAACTCTGTATCTTTGTGTCTATAATTAACCTCTCTCAGGGTTTTAAGTTTGCCACGTTGGTGCCAATTTGTAGTAGAGAGGCCACTTTTTGGTTCCTGGTCACCCTGGCTAACTTAGACCTGAAATAATTATACATAAACGGTATCTATTAAATCACTGCTTGACCCATTAGCTTTAGCTTCATATTGGCTAACTCATAGTTCTTAATTTAACCCATTTCTATTAATCTGTGTATCACCACATGGCAGTGGCTTGCTGGGTAATGTTCTCAGCATCTTTCTCCAGTGGCTCCATGGCTTCTCTCTGACTCTGCCTCCTTTCTCCCAGCATTCTACCTAGCTTTCCCTGTCTACCTAAGTTCTGCCTTGCTATAGGTCCAAAGCAGTTTCTTTGTTCATTAACTAATAATAGCAACACATAGACATAAGGACGTCCCACACCACTGGCTTTTACCTCTACCTTGGTCTGAAATGGTGATCCAGCCTCTAGGAATCTCAGAATGAGACTATGTCTGAGACCTATCCCCTCCCATCTTCTAATTCTCTCTATTTCTGAGATTAAAATTAAAGGCATGCACCACTTCTGCCTGGTTTATATGGCAAGCTAGTGTGGCAATTGGGGTTAAAAGTTTGTGCTATTGACACATGGTCTATAAGGCTGGCCAATGTGGCTGTTTTATTTTTCTGAGCCTAAGGCAAGTTTTATTTATTAAAATACAAGTGAAATGCCACTACACTCTATGTGGAGTTACTTTAATGCCCATCTTCTTTTCTGAAGTAGATTGGTGCTGCTAGGAGCAGACATGTCTTACTGTCATTACAAAAAAGAACCTATGTTAAAAGCATCTTAACTGCAATATTCTAAAGATCTCTGAAGTGTGTGAAGATGATATGGCTATCTAAAGAACTGTTTCATTTTCATAGAGACATGTGCTGGAGCATTGTCTGTTATTATTTGTATAGGTATACTCATGATGGCCAGAACTTTGAGCAAATGTCCATCAATAATTTTAAAGGTAGGGATGTTGTTGCATTTGGAAGATAATCAGCTGTTGTTCCCCATTATTATACCACCTGAATGGTTGTATAAAGTATTATTCTTTTAAACCTTTCTAATATTTTTCCCAGGAACATATGTTAATTTACTGTTTGCTTCTAAAATTGGGGGAATGTTAATCTGGGTATTCTATCGCTGTAACACATAATGTTCCCATAAGTTTATTTTTGTGTTAGCCACATGTGACTTTAATTTTCTTCCTTGTTCTTCTGGCCCTATACATTTGACCCATCTTGTATTCTGTTTTACTTGAGATAATGTTTCAGTCCCCAAAACCTGAACATTTACCTCCTAAAGAGGCCAATTTGGATGCCAGGAACCTGGTTCAATTTTGGTTACATCCATACCTGTGTCTAGAAGACCTTAAAAGACACCATTTATTCATATTTTAAATATTGATCTTTGTTTATTTATAGAAATTTGCCAAAAATATTTGCTCTACAGTTTCTTCTGTATTTTTTGTTCTCCCTTTTATAGCTTTTGGTTTCTTACAATAGGCATTAGGATCTTTAATTGTTCTGGATAGGCGTTTCCTCCATGATTACAGAAAATGACCAGTTGGCATGTTGGCCTGCAATAGGCCCATCAAAGAGTTTCCCAATTGCCAAGTTATCTTGACTGTCCCTTGTTGATCTACATTCATTATTCCAATGCCTGTATTCACCACACCTGCAACATCTAGAAAGGAGAGGTGTTCTGTTTGAATTAGGCTTTTAAAAAATCATTGTTTCTAGGAATGACTTGCTTACAATACCTTGTAAGGTGACCTTGTTTGCACAATTGAAACACTTGACATCTCGTTATTTTTTTTTTTTCAAAACTCTGCAAATCACCCCTCCTACCCAAGCATCATCATTTTCATGAGATTCAATATTGATTATATATTGGGTTTATTCCTCCAAGAGTGTTGATCTTGCCTTTAATGGCCTAATTACTCTTTTACATTATACATTTGTGTTTTAAAAGCCCTATGAAGGTTTCCTTTAGGCCCTGTATAATTTTAGTAAGTTACTCAATTTCTTTCCTACTTCTCTAATGTTATCCTAAGCATGTAAAGCTGCTGCATGGCAAAATCCACAACACAGTCATCAAATAGAGATTGTCTATGTACATTAGCATCATCTCCTTCTCCACGAGCTTGGTTTTGGGAGACGTCCATACCTCTAGCTCTACTTCATTGTTCAGTCATCCTAGCCTCATCTTTCTACTATGTCCTCCATTGTAACTGAGGACCAGGCTTCAAGACCACTGTAAAATTTCTCTCTAGTCTTGAGGGATAATCCTATTAGATATTGACCATGAATTTAACATCTGCTTCACAAAGGGTGACTGCATGCTGTAAGAAACTATTGCTTCCTTGAATCTCCTTAAATCTAACATTTCCAAGCTGGGCAGTGGTGGCATACTTATTTAATCCCAGCACTTGGGAGACAGAGGCAGGTAGGTCTCTGTGAGTTCAAGGCCAGCCTGGTTTACAAGAGCTAGTTGCAGCATAGCCAGGGATGTTACATAGAGAAACTCTGTCTCAACAAACCAAAAAAAAAAAAAAATCTAACATTTCTCCATGAGTCCATTTAACTCTTGCACAGCCTTGGGAATATCTATCATTCAGTCATTCAGTAATTATTCCTGTAAAGTTACTGGGAAAATTAAACATGGCTGTTTGAAAACATTGGGCTGTTCCTCCATAACCTTAAAGTGGAATGCTGAGATTGGTGGCCCTTCAGATTCCTCTGTTTAGTTCTGAATATTTCTATAATCTGTTTTAATAAGTTTTTCTAAGACCTGTATCTTGGCATTCATATTAACTAACTTTTTAAAGGACAAGTCAAGAATTTTCAAACCAACAATAAAAGCAATCAAAATGATAATTAACAGTATGTCAATCCCAGGTTAATTGATTATCCTTTCATTTAATTGCTCTGTTTTTAAACTATTCATTGTATAATCCTAGAGAGACCAAACTCCCTCCATTGTAATACTGTTTCCCATTTTTTAATGTAGAAAAAAAAAACCCTCTCTTTTTAAAAACTAATTCTCCCTTAAGCTGATTTTGTGTGTGTGTGTGTGTGTGTGTGAATTCATATTTTAAAGTTGGGCACTAACTGTTGCATGAATCCTATTGGTCTTAATAATAAAAACTAGAGCCGTATACTGGGATAAACCCTGAAAGATCTGAGAGACAAGGAATTAAGCCACACTCCACTCTTATATTACCAACTCCTTAGCAAAAAAAAAAGGGGTGACTTCCTATCTCCTGCTGCCTTATATTCCTCTCGTTGCCCAGCCATATCACTTCCTGTCTATCTGTACAGACCTCCAGGCCTCTATGGTTAACTAGTGGCTAGTTCCATCCTCTGATTTTTAGGCAAGCTTTATTTGCTAGAGTACAAAGAAAATATCACCACTGCTATGACAGTTTTTTTAGTCCAACTTAATATTTTTTATTACTTTACAAAGTATCAAATTTCTTTGTGGCATTTTTATACATACTTTGTTTTGGTATTTCTCTCTCCTATATCCCCCTCCCTCCATCTGCATTTGGCCTACTTAAAACAATCCAATGAAGATATTCCCACCATCTGCACCTTTCCTCCTTAAAGTCACCTCACACACATGCCCCCCAAATGCACCCCACTACACACATGGTTTCCTTCCTATTTTCATGGCCTCTATACACTCATTGTCTTGCAAACACCCAAGAATAAAATTTGGAGGCTAGGATCTGCATATGAAGAAAACACAGAATATTTGTCTTTGAGCCTGGGCCATGTCACTTAGTATAATATTTTCTTTCTCCACTCTTATGTAAATTTCATTTCTTTATTGAAGGGGATTTCCATACTTAACTTAGGGATGTTGCTCCACATAAGCTTTTCATAAGATTTTATGGGCACTCATAGCCATGAGTCACATAGTCATTGAAGAGAACAAGGACGAGATGCTGAGAGTCTCCCTATTGAAGGAGGAAGGTGTTTGCCTCATTTGATAGATGAAGCGTCCAAGGCTCAATAGGATATGGCATCTTGCCAAGGACAAACTTTCTTCAGAATTGTCCCATCTCTCAGCTGGAGCCAGGACACAGCAGCTGTATCCAGCTTTCTTATCAAGGATCATTCCACATGACTACAGATATTTCATTTCAATGTTATCAGCGTTGTAAATTTAGATTCAAGTTATCTATTAGTTGACTTTATGAATGCTTGCTAATATTACATCAGAAGCTAGGATGTGCTGCTTTCTGGTACTAATATAGTACAAGTAATGAAGACATAGCCCCACTTCTGAGACTATCCCACAGTTGAACCTACTTTTTAGAGTTAGAAAATTAAAGGGAGGAGATTTAGAAAAAACTTTAAATGTATTCCTATACAAATGAGAATACCCTTTCTTCTTCATATAAAAGCCACAGAGAATCTCTTTAGAATTTAAGTATATCACTGTATTTTCTTATCAAAAGGCTGCTAATTATGTCTGAGAGATTCAGTACTTTTCTTTTGTCTAACAGATGATAAGACATCACAAAAACAATTTGAATAAAGAATAAAGGCTCGTTTTTGCAACATTTCCGTGGACTGATTTTTTTCTTAGCTTCATTATTTCTTCTCTCTCTCTCTCTCTCTCTCTCTCTCTCTCTCTCTCTCTCTCTCTGTCTGTTTGTGTGTGTGTGTGTGATCACAGCATGCATCTCAAGGTAGGAGAACAAATTTCAGGAACTGGATCTCTCTTAGTTTTCTGGATTCTGGAGAAGCTAACTCAGATATCCAGGTGTCCATGGCACTACCTTTACCAGACTGAGTCATTTCACTGGTCTATACGTAGTTTAAATTCCTATGCATACATTTTGTTACATAGACAGGGTACTAGCCACATAAAGAGATACTTGATTTTTGCTGTGTCTTAGTCAATATTTATTTCTGTGATGAGACATACAGCCACAGTGCATCTTATAAAGGGAAGCATTTAATTGGTTCTGACTTACAAATTCAGAGATTGAGTTCATTACCAGCATGGCAGGAATCATTGCAGCATGTGTGCAGACATGGTGCTAAAGAAGATGCTGTGAGTTGTACATCCAGATCAACAGGTAGCAGAGATAAACTCTGGGTTGGCTTTGGCTTTTGAGACCCCAAGGCCCATCTCTAGTGACATGCTTCCTCCAATAGGGCCACATCTCCCAAGCCTTTCAGACAGTGCCACTCCCTGATAATGAAGCATTCAATTATATGAGCCAGCCAGGCGTCCTCGTTGGAGTGACATCGTTTTTAAACTCTGCATGGCAATCCCTGACGCACCGCCGTGATTCCCAGAAAAGACAGGGCAATCTGGAAGTCCAACTACTTCCTTAAGATCATCCAACTTTTGGATGATTATCCAAAATGCTTCATTGTGGGAGAAGACAATGTGGGCTCCAAGCAGATGCAGCAGATCCTCATGTCCCTGGGAAGTCTGTGGTGCTCATGGGCAAGAACACCATGATGCGGAAGGCCATTCAGGAGCACCTGGGGAGCAAACAACCCAGCTCTGGAGAAACTGCTGCCTCATATCCGGGACAATGTGGGCTTTGTGTTCACCAAGGAGGACCTCACTGAGATTAGGGACATGTTGCTGGCCAATAAGGTGCCAGCTGCTGCCCGTGCTGGTGACATCGCCCCATGTGAGGTCACTGTGCCAGCCCAGAACACTGGTCTGGGGCCCGAGAAGACCTCTTTTTTCCAGGCTTTACACATCACCACTAAAATCTCCAGGGGCACCATTGAAATTCTGAGTGATGTGCAGCTAATAAATGCTGGAGACAAAGTAGGAGCCAGTGAAGCCACGCTGCTGAACATGCTGAACATTTCCCCCTTCTCCTTTGGGCTGACCATCCAGCAGGTGTTTGACAATGGCAGCATTTACAACCCAGAAGTGCTTGACATCACAGAGCAGGCTCTGCACTCTCGCTTCCTAGAGGGTGTCCAGAATGTTGCCAGTGTTTGTCTGCAGATCTGATGACTGTTGCCTCAGTGCCACACTCGATCATCAATGGGTACAAGCGGGTTCTGGCTCTGTCTGTGGAGACTGAGTACACCTTCCTACTTGCTGAAAAGGTCAAGGCTTTCTTGGCTGATCCATCTGTATTTGTGGCTGCTGCCCCTGTGGCTGCTGCCACCATTGTTGCTCCTGCTGCTTTAGCCCCAGCTAAGGCTGAAGCCTAGGAAGAGTCAGAGGAATCAGATGAAGATATGGGATTTGGTCTCTTTGACTAATCCTCTCAAAGCAACCAATTCAGACAACTTAATCCAAGAAACATGGAAATAAAAACTTACTTCTGTTTAAAAATGTATATGAGCCTACGGGGGCCATTCTATTTCAGATCACCTCATACTAATTGTTATATTTTAGTTGCTTAGGTGATTTTATACAATAAAGACTAATGTTTATTAATTAATTTTTATTAAGATATCATATTATTTAAAACATCACTTGGCATAGCATGCGAAATTTGTTATAGAACAATTAGAATTAACTAATATGTAGCATATGGGATAAGGTTGAAGAGAATTGAACCACATGGCTTAAATTCAGTCCTTTGGTCAGTTAATAAATGCATTGTGAGTTATTTGATGACTGATAGCTCAGTTTTCTCTCATAACAACTTTCAGATAGAGTTGGAAAAATTCTGTTAAAGTTCTTAGCTGTGAGTCATGAAAGGCTATGGGAGAACATTAAATGAATTTTTTTAAGTATATATGATAAAAGTGTATGAATGAATCCTCTCTGAAGAGACTACACTGTTTAACTACATAAAGGGAAGGTATGAATTATGCCAATGATCAATGTCTTTCAGAAGTCAGAGGAAAGAGGAAGGTGAAAAAGGGTGTAAGCGGGGTCTATAGGGATGGGAAAGTTCTCTGTGTCCAGTGGTGGATATATGCTCTTGGAAGCTCTTAGATCACTATCTACTAAAAAGTAGCCTCAGAAAATGGTGTCAAAGTCCATAAAGACTACAATGCCAAGGGTGAACTAATAAAAACAACAAACTATATGACAGAATAGACTTTCTGGCTGAAGAAATGGGCCACTTTTTGGTAGGATATTTATTCTGTTAAAGAATATGCTTATGCAGAAGAAAGACACACAGGCAATTTCTGCATCTTCCTCTCAATTTTAATGTGAATCTAAAATTATTCAAAATGTAAATATTTTAAGAAGATTATGAGATGAAAGAATGTTAATGGTTAAAAATCTTTCATAATAAAAACTTATTGGTTCTTCATACCTGACTATTTCAAAAATATAATTATGTTCTTCCATATTCTTGGTGGGATTTCTGTCCTGCCCAGTTCCCACAGTCGGTAAGCACCAAAGAAAATCACACAGAATTCTACATTAACCATAAACTGATTGGCCCATTAGCTCAGGCTTCGTATTAGCTCTTATAACTTATATTAACCCATTACTCTTATGTATGTTAGTCACATGGCTCAGTACCTTTTTCAGTGGGGTAGGTCGCATTCTGCTTCCTTCGTGTCTGAACAGGACTGTGGAAAGAGCTTCCTTCTTCCCAGAATACCCCTGTTCTCATTGCCCCACCTCTACTTCCTGTCTGGTTGTCCTGCCTATACTTCCTGCCTGGCTACTGGCCAATCAGTGTTTATTTAAAACATAATTGACAGAATACAGAATTGTTGCACACCACTTACGTATAAAGGTTATTCTTATATTCGTATACACCTGCATATACACATAAGCATATAAGTATTTAAGGCATGATTGTATATATTTGTTCACATATATGTATATTTAAAATTAATGTGGATATATATACTCTAATGACACACACACACACTCACACACACACACACACACATATATATATATATATATACATTCAATATATTTTAGTATCTGTAGCTATACATATTTCCCCACAGATCTATTTGTATATGTGTACATCTGTAAGTTTATCTATGTGTATATATGTATACATTGAAGATAAACTTATATACATATTTAAGAGATACCTATACATGCATATATTTGTATGTAAGACACACCTGAATATATATGTATGCATACCTAAAATATACACTAAATATATACTTTTACATTAAGAAACAAGTATATACATGTATTTGTATATCCTAGAAACAAATTTTATGCATTTCACATATACTTATTTTTAATACATACCTGTGTATGTGTATATTTAAGGAACACCTGTGTATGCAGATGCACATGCATGTATGCACATTTAAGATGAACTTATGTATGTATACATGTAAATATGCACATTTAAAACATTCATAAATATTTAAATTCTTATTGACTAAGCTAAAGAAAAGTGTATAGTAGGAATTTGGTATGTGATCTCTTGACTATCTGTGCTATATACAACACTATGCTCCTCATAGGCATAGATAGTAATGGACACATTTTTCAAATTTAATTATAAAATGAGTTGTTCAAAAAAGCATAATGATATCAGCAAAGATGATGGGCCCCATACACCTCAGGGCCCCCACTTGAGGAAACCTAAGGAATATGATGCTTACAGAATCAAAGCAATGCATTTCAGGGAATCCTCTTTCTAGGAATTCACTCACCTTCAGGGCAATGCAATTTCCCTTCCATCCATTCTATCCCTCTTGCCTTTCCATTGGCATCTTCCTTAGAGTATATTCTAGCTTTGTTTGTACAGCAGCACCTCATTTATAAATGACATTGCAAGGGCTATTATTGAAGTTGTTTGCAGAATGTAGAAAAGCTGTCACATTGAGCAGAGGCAAACAGTTTGCTGCAAACAGCAAATAAAACATACTCATAAATGATTAAAGGCACTCCGTAAGCAATCCTTCCCAAGGAAATGGAAATGTTGTCAGACAGAGAATTCATCTGTCTTATGCATCTGGGATAAAGCAAAAACCAGTTGCTTCTAATAGCTATCACATTATTAAGATGCTCATCAGGCCTCAGAAGAAGAAGCTCTCTACTACAAATTCTAGCATTTAAGAGTGTTGTTATGGCATCAATGGGACTTGTTCCTGTGACATAAACCTTATTGCACAAACTCCTTTTAATCATTTCAGTGACTTTATAAAGAAAACATTAATAAACTGGAAATCAGCAACATAAGATGAGGAAGCAGCTAATCCTACCCCTCATACAATAGAACATTACTCAGAAGTGGCACAAATACATAAATATAAAGTCTTATGTAGGTGTGTTTATGTGTATATGGGTGGTTATACACATGCCCATGTGTGTGGAGGCCAGAGAAAAATCTCCAGGGTCATTACATGGCACTACTCATTGTTCTTCCTTTTTGAATTAGGCTCTGACATTGACCTGAAGTTCTCTCATCAGACGAGACTCATTCATGCATTATTCCCAGGGTCACTTCTGTCTGATGCAATACTGGTATGACAAATTCATGCCACACATCTAGCTTTCTGACTTAACTGACTTACTCTCTCCCCAGCCCAATATAGCCTTTGTTTATTAACATGGTAGCTAACATTATTGAAGAAACTTTTGATAAACTTAGAGAGCTTCATTCTTAATATGTTCATGGAGAATAAAAAGTCATCAGGATACCAGGCAATAATGAAACCCATATTTCCACTTGTTATAGGGAAAAATGAAAGGGCTTAGAAAAAGTTATTGTCCATGATCACATTTAGTTTATAATAAAACCCACAAACAATGTGTGCGTGTGTGTTTTGTACATGTGAGAGTGTGTTTATGTAGAAGTGTGTACGTTGTTGTGTAAGTGTGTAAATATTTGTGTGCTGCCCCAATGACAAAGCCATTTGTTTTCCTTAACCATACTCTAATCACTGAATCTGGATTTTGCTGAACTGATGGGTCAGTGATTTTAGGGACTATCCTAACATGGCCCCCTCAACACTGGCATTACAATGAGCATGGTTCTTTTCACAAAGAGTGTTGAGATTCAGATTCTCATTCCTGTATGGCAGGCAGTTTATTTTCATAAACTTTAAATGTTTCTACTCTCATTTGCATGAAGCCCCTCCCTCAGCACCCTGATAGTCATTCCCCTGTTTCTTCACTCCAGATTTGTCTCCCCTCAGAATATCATATCAGTGGGCAAGCAATAGGCCTCTTTCATGTAGCCTGATATTTTGGCAGTTTTGGTTGTTCTATGTTCAGTCAATACATTGTGTGCACCAGCGTTCATTTTGCACTATGTCCATAGATGGAAAGAGAAACTCCTTAAATACTAAGGAAAATCTTATGACTTCTGATGTTGCATAAGCTTATTTCCTTTTGGGAGAGATTTAGACACAACTGACCTGACCATCTGCAAAAGACTTTAAACTGGGTATTGAAATCTCAAATGGGTTTTGAATCAGGTGACATCAAAATCTAACAAGAACCTGGAAATGGAGGAAAAAGTTGGGCAACAGAGGAAAACTTTTCAGGGTTAGAAGCACACCATGGCACTGCCTAATTAGAAGAGGGTTTTGTTTTGTTTGGGTAACTTGTCCAGATTTAGACAGTGTATATAAATGCACCTCTTTTCTATGAACATTTAAATTCTGTTCAATGGACTCCCCTCCCAAAGGCAGACTCTGGTTTGCCTATGAGTTGTATATTGACATCAAAATTCATTATCTATAAAAATATCTTTTCTTTGTGTTCTCTTTGAACTGGTTATGCCATTAGATTCCTTATTTTTATTATTTGTGAATAAAATATCTAGCTCTTGCTGATTTACTTTTAACTTTTTCATTTTATGTTATTTCTCGTAATCTATTGATTAATCAGTGCTGTGCTGGAGTCATTTCCAGGAGCTAGGACACGCTAAACAGGTGGTCTGCTACTGTGCCACATTCTCAGACCCCTGTTCATTTTTGTATCTGTGTGATAATTATAATTCTACTTAAAAATATTCATATTTTACGATAAAAAGATAACTCAGAGCTGATAAGAACATGTTATTCTAGTAGAAGATCTGAGTTTGCTTCCTAAAGCCTATGTCAGGCATCTTACATTTGCCTATAACGTCATCTCCAGGAAACCTGACCCCTTCTTCTGCCCCCAGATTGCACAAATTATCACCTGTGCATATGCAGGTGCACACACACACACACAAATTGATAGTAAATTAAACTCTTTCAAGCTCATCTTTTGGCAATCAATTAAATTCAGGTTAAGTTGGCCATATACAATGCACACCTTCTATTTTGTTCCAAGAGTGAGTCACATATTTCCATGACACCACTTCTGTCATTTTCAGTTTCTTTTCCATATCAAATAATGTGGTACATGATAAGCTCTCCTCCATCCAGGACAGAACAATCTCCCAAGAGAGTTTTACCTTTCCACAGCAGGTCCATTTAATGAGGCATACATGCTTTTGAAAGAGGTATCTTACTTTCCAAAAATAGCAGGACTCTTCGAAGTATAGCACTGATAGAAGACCTGTAACTTTGTAGATAGGGTCACATAAGAGAAGAATCCACAAGATTTAAGTGTCAGGTTCCTCTAAGATCCACTTTTCTTTTCAAATTGGCAGAATTCTGTGGTGATATTTATTGATGGAAGATTCCAGAGAAAATATATGCAATTTTTTCCTGCTCTATTATAGATACAAATGACATTTAGTGTTTATTCTCATAGGAAACCCTTGATGGTAATAGATCAAGTTTTCATGACTTGTTTATGTCATAGATTGGCATGTAAGGATCCAGTCCTATGAATTTATTTTTTACTTTAATTTATCACTTTTGACTCCTTCCTATTGTCCTATCCATTCCTATTTCAGCACTTGGAGATGATCTTAAAGTCACCTGGGCCCAGGTTCATCTCCATGTACTGAAATAGGACTAGAAAGAGAGCTCATCTGGTAAAGGAAGTGGCTATTAAGCCTGAGGACATGAATGCATACTCTGTGATTCATGTTGTGTAAGGTGAGAACCAACTAGAAGTTATGTTCTGATATCCACATGTTCATAGATCAACAAACACATGTAATTAAAAATATTTTTGAAAACAAGGAACCTAGAAAGATTGCTCAGTGGTGGAGAGTATTTGATGCTCTTTCAGAGGACCTAGGTTCAGTTTTTAGCACACACATGATTTCTCATAACCTTCTATAATTCCATTTCCATGGTGTCTGATGCTGCCTTCTGACCTCTGAGGACACCAGCATGCATGCAGTAAGCATACTGTCTTAGTCACTGTTCTATTGCTGTGAAGAGACACATTGTCTATGGAAAGTCTTATAAAAGAAAACATTTCATTGTTGCTTGCTTACAGTTTCAGAGGTTTAGTCTATTATTATGGTGGGAAGCATGGCAGCAAACAGGCAGCAGATAAGGTACTATAGGAGTAGCTGAGAGTTCTACATGCGGATTTGGAGGCAGGAGAGAGACTCTGGGCTTACCCCCAGTGACACACTTCTTCCAACAAGGCCATACTTCCTATTCCTTTCAAATATTGACACTCCCTGGTGACCAAGTATTCAAGGCTATGAGCCTATTCAAACTACCACACTTACATGTTTGTAGACAAACATTCACATAATAAAATAAATAGATAATTAAATAAAATGATTTAAAGTAAAAACATGTAAAAATAAGTAAAAACATAGGAATTACAGCCTATATGCCATACAGTAAATAAATATGATCACAACCATCAAGTGGGCTTTGTGTAGAAACCGTTTGTAGAGACAGCTTGGCTTATTAAAGCTACCTAAAAAGCCATTGTGCTTAGGAGTTCTGGCTATCAGAAGTGTCCTTTATATGAAGGCCTACCTTTATCTTTACCCATCAGTTTGTGTATACCATTTCCTCTGGGTTTACTTTGGGCTGAGCAATTGTAATAAACAATTAAACACTCTATTTGGACCATTCTCATGGGTGCTGTCTCCTTTGAGGGGGCTATGCACTGAGTTCAGAAAACAAATACTTTCCTTAGATACCTGAAATGTCAGCAGGGGACTCAAGATTTAAGCATCAGGACTATTTGGCTACCACCAATCTTCTTTAGCTGTTGCAATTGAAAGCACCTAACGTCTCAAAGATCTTGTGGAGACAACTCACCTTTGTGAACGTCATAAGGATTTCTGAATCGTGGAGATGTGAGTTTATAATATTAACATTTCAAGCTCCTATGAATGAAATGATTGCAGTCATGGTAACACAGGCTGCCCACTTTTTACAAAGTGTTCTTGGTGCTCATGATAGGAGCTGTAATTACAAGGAGGATCTATTGTGAGTTTAACCAAAACTGAATGAATTTGCTTCTGTTCAGATGCTAGATCAATGTTAGAATTTCCATGTGTGTAGGCTAGAGCCAAGCTCTGATTCCCTCCATCAAGGACCAAGGTCGGATCTCACCATACTGCTCCTGTATCTGAGGCATGATCTATTCTGCCACTTAGTCCAGAAGTTTAACCTGAGCTTGTATGCCTCTGTTGACTAAGACTATGTTGGCTGATTCCTCAACTCAAGCACCTTTGAATTAAGCATTAGTAAGAGAGTAAAGAGCATCAAAAGGAAGGACTTAAAGTTAAGCAATAAGGAATGTAAAAATAAACAAGCAGGAGAAGAGCTAGAGGGATTGATAGTCTATAAACCATGTAGACTGTAGGTATGGGGAGCACAACTATGAAAGAGCTTTGCACTGAAAGCAAAACAGCTCCATCTGCCCTTCAACCTTGCCTTCGGACACAACAAATAAGTGAAATATTCCCTGCCAAGTGTTGTTCATCAAACAACAACACACGGGTTCCTATAATCTCCCAACAGATTCTTTGAAGAAGTCCACATCTCTCCTGAGCATAGGCTTCCACTGTAACCAAATGTCATTTACTTCCTTCCCTCTTCTGTCTTGAATCTTGTGATGCTCAGCATCTGATTCCTCTCAAACTCCTGGAACCTCACTGTAGCCGACAGTGCCATTGCTGCTTTTCTTGTCTTTGTTCTTACAAAACACTGGACAAATGAAATTTCAGGAAAGAAGAAGGCTTGTTATGAAACAGTTTGAAGGCATAGTCCATTGTCTTAGAGTTGCTATTGCTGTGAGGAGACACCATGGCCATGGCAACTCTTACAAGGAAAGCATTTAATTGGGGTGCCTGGCTTACAGCTAAGAGGTCCAGTTGATTATCAACATAGCAGATGTGGTACTGGAGCTGAAAGTCCTACATCTTGAAGGCAACAGGAAGTTCACTGAGACACTAAGTGGTATCATGAGCATAGGAAACCTCAAAGCCTTCTCCTACAGTGACAAATTTCCTCCAACAATGCCATACCTCTTCCAACAAAGCCACACCTCCCAAATTGCCACTCCCTGTGGGATTATGGGGGTCAATTACATTCAAAATACCTCAGTAACCCACCAAGGAAGGAAAGGCATAGTGGCAGCAGTATGAGGCAGCCGCCACACTGCATCCACAGACAGGAAACCAATGAATGCTGGTGCTCACCTCACTTTCTCTCTTTACTCAGTCAGGGACTACAGCCCACAGACTTCAAAGTGGTTCTTCTCTCCTACGTAAAAGTTTTCTGAGAACACCTGCATAGACACGCCCGGAGGTATTTCTATGATGATTCTAAAAATCAAGTTGAGAATCAAGATAAGCCATCACAGACACTAGAGCCTCCTCTTTTACCATTGCCACAGTTCTTGGAGAAGCATCTTGCTCCATATTGCTGTACTCATAGTGAATTGAATGTGGGTAGAGAAAGATACTACTATAGCTGGCTCAGATATCTGAGACGTAAAGAGAACAGATGTAGTAAAATGAAAAGTGTGGCTTCTACTCCTGGGAGAGAGGCATTTTCATGATCAAGGAAATTTTTCTTCAAACAGGAAAGATGGGGCTCACCCAGGTGGCATGGTGTTTGTGGATTAAAGGAAGTAGCGTGTAGAGAAACAGCCTCTGTGATTATGAGGAACAGAATTATTTTTACATTTACAAAATCCACTGAAATATTTGCCTTTCTATGTGACCTCTAAAGATACTTCTGATCTCAAAGCACTCTGCCTTCACAGTGATCAAAACTTCTTAATAAAAGGGGGAAAAGATTTACGTTTAATTTTTGTGAGAGTGTGTGTGTGTGTGTGTATGTGCATGCATGCGCACATGCACATGCTTACGTGCATGAACTTTCAAATGCACATGCTTGTGTACGTGCATGTCCTTAGGGAGGAGGGTGTTGGGTCTCCTAGAGAAGGAGTTACAAGCAGGTGTGAACTGCCTAATGTGGATTCTAAGAGCCAAATTCGGGTGCTCTGTAAGAGTAGCACATGCACTCAGCAACCGAGGCATCATCTCTGTCTCTCCAGTTCTGGCAGTGACTAGAGTCCTGTGACGTGTGGATGCTGGGAGTGTCATCTAGAAATTCAAATCATCCCTCAGCTTTTGTACATAAATGGTCTGACTTTAGCATGCTAACACCCATCTCTCGGTTTTTCTGCAGGCTATGCCTATTTCTTCTTCCATTTTCTATTTGTCAAGAAAAACTCCATAGATTATATGATAATAACTCAAATAGAGTATATCCTTTGGGAACATATTTTAAATGCATGAAAGAATAAATTACATGTATTACCTTAATGTAAGAAGTCGGTCAATTTTACATATAAGTCTGGCTACATCAGACTTTAGTATGAAGGATTTTCACTTTTATTTCTTTTTTCTTTTACTATTATAATTATTTACTGATGATTTTTGATTTTACATCAAGTACTCTAATCCTCCTCACCTTTCAGTCCTTCTATTATGTGCCCCTTACCCTGGAATATCCCTCCCAAAAGTACCCTCTCCAAATTAATTAAAAACAAAACAAACAAAAATCACCTCACTCTCTCTTTCTAGCTTCCCCAACACCTCCTTATTCATCCCAGTGGAACTGGGAACTGTAGTGTGTCGTGCACTATATACTCTTTGGTCTAATCATTCCCAACCACAAATATTCATTGCAGTGAGCCACTGGTCTGGTTCAAAGCCTCTGGCCTCTGGCACACCATCATTGCTGGAGTCTCACTGAAATTCCTCTCGGATATCTTGCTGTTGCAATAGTCATGGAGATCCTGTAGTTATCATTCTGCAGGATTTGTTCCTTCAGATACTCCAGTGGTGATGGATACTTCAGATACTCACTCCCAGAGAGGGTGCATGTTAGGGCAGGTCAGCCCAAGGCCAAGGATGTGGATCTGTGAGGGAAATTTCTCCCTAGTGTGAGGGGCCAGCTCTCCCATGAAGAACAGTGCCAGCTCTCCTGCTGCAGTCCAAGGAGGGGCAGGATCAGCTTTCCCTGTCAATGAAGGGTGGGACCAGCTCAGTACAGCCCTCGTGTTTCAACATGCATGCTTCCTATGAAGGCATCCACAGGCCTGTCTGCTGCCTCTTGGCCCAGGTAGATGAAAGACACCAACATGCCAGCCTGGGTCCGTGCAGTCCAAGCTGACTGAAGGCATCCACAGTCCAGTTTGGGTCATCACAATTTGGGCTAACAGAAGGCTTCTACTTGCCTACTTGGTCCTACTCAGCCTAAGTGGAGGAAAGACATGCACAGGGCATCCTGTGTCCTTGCAGTATTATATAACTTAAGCCATCCATAGGCCAGCCCAGCTCCTTGTGGTGCTAGGTGTGTAGGTGCCATTATGATGAGCAAATATACGGTGGAAAAATGGGAGAGAAAGAAAAGCAGAATGATTCACTTGCTGTGGAAGGAGGTGACACTGAAGAGGTGAGGGCAAGGAGGAACAGGCTGATTTGGGTGGCCTGCTTGCCACTCTGGGCCAAGGTGAAGTCCAGGATGAGCCCTTTCTCTGTGCTCCTACTGCAGATGGGGTCTGTGTTGACATCCATGACTCATGTTGCCATCAAAGGTCACACGGATGCCTGTTGTCTGCTGTCTAAAGGCTGTGCTGCTTTCTGAGCAATGCTGGTCTGAGTGGCCTATGCAGCCACCTGGGACCATGATGGCATTTGGGCATCGGCTTCTGCCAAGGCCATGTCTGGGTTCATGACCCTACCACAGTCAGGGTCTGCATTGATGTTAATGGTTTCAGTAACCACTGATAGCTAAGTGGAAGGCCTGGGTCTGGTCAGTCACCATGACCAAAGTGGCATCTGAGAGTAATACTGCAGCTGGGGACAAACATACACACACACACACACACACACACACACACACACACACATGCATGGCCTGTGCTGCTATAAATTGCCATGGTAACATCTGGTCCAGACTGTAGCTGAGGACTGTGTCTGGGTCCATGGCCCTACTACAGTAAGGGCCTGTGTTTCTGTCATGCCTTCTGCTACCATTGAAGAACATATCTAGGCAAGGGGTCTAGGCTAGGCTATCACCTAAGGCCATGTTGGTATCTAAGAGCAGTCCTGCCACCAGTACCATGCTGATCTCTGTGGTCTATTCTACTACCCAGGGGCATGGTGTCATCAGGGCCTGTGCTGCTACCAAGGGCCATGTTTGGGTCCATGGCCCTATGGAAGCCAGGGTCTGAGTTGATGTCTGTGGCCTTTGTTGTCAACTGAAGCCCACACAGATAACTGAGGTCTGGTCAGCTTGAGACCATGTTAGTGTCTGAGGGCCATGTTGCCACTGGGGCCATACTGATCGGGGTGGTCTGTACTGCCACTCAGGACCATGGTGACATCCAGGTCCAAGGTGCTGCCCAGGGCCTGGATCCTGCCTAGTCTGGATCTGTGGTTCTGATGCAGCTGGGGTCTCTGTCTATGTCCATCACCTATGTTAGCACATTTATGTCTTACATGGTGGATATACATACAAGTTTCTTCTCACACATGTTTGGGTGTATGAAAGACTCAGTTTAATCTCTAATATTTCAACAATCCAGTTAGATATATTTTATATGAAGTGAATATTTTAACCTTTGGATATTTGAGGCAGATTGTGTATGTTGTTTACTTAACCACCAGCAATGTGATTTTTCAGGACGATGAGATATACATACTATTCCTGCACCAATTAGAGGAAGAGATGAGTGACTGGTTTCCTAGTTGGACTGCTCCAATATCTAGGCCCTAGGTCCCGGAGTACACCCATTCCCTCCCCCTCCCATCTCATTCCCAGCAATCAGTCAATAAGACTCCTGTGGACATGGACATGCCTCTCCAACACCCCACCACTGACTGGACTCTGTAAAGTACAAGATCCACTCTGCTCCTCAAACTCCCCCAACTTAACATCCTCCCCTGGCCAACCATCACCCATGGCATCAACAGCCGTTGGAGCCACAAGCACAACCTATAAAAATTGGAGGAAAATGTGAGTGATTGGTCTCCCAGTTGGACTGCTCCAGTTTCTAGGCCCTAGGACCTGAGGAAGGTCCTTTGCCCGTCCCCCTCACATCTCAACCCCAATAGCTGATCAACATGTAGAAGTCCTGACGACAGGGTGCTCTACCACAATCACCACCCATACCAGTTGAAAGTACCGGCATAGGCAAAACCTGCACCAGTTGGAATAAGTGACTACATAGGAACAAGCAAAACCCACACCAATTGGAAGAACAGACCCCATTGGCACAAGTAAAGTTCACACTAGCTAGAAGAACTAGATAATATGCTGGAGATAAGCACCCAACCCCCTAAAACTTCAGCTGAGACAACCCTACTTGACCTGACATCTAGCCAATTCAGGTCAAAGGCAATAAAGGAAACAGATAATAAAGGAACAAAAGACCTATTAAATAAAGACATTCAAAAGAATCAACACTTGGACCTATAATAAACCCAAACTCAGATGAGTAGATGACAGCATAAGCATACATTTAACAATGTAAAGAACAATATGGCACCACCAAAATCCAGTGGTTCTAAAACACCAAGACCTGAACATCCCAACAAAGATGAAACAGAAGAATATGACCTTAAAAATAAATTAATGGGCCCTGTAACCACCAGAGCTCTGGACCAGATGGCCCCCAGAAATAAGCATCTTAATCCCCACTTAGAGGGCTCAGCTCTCTAGGCCCTTGTTTGGGGAGAAACAGCCCATTCCCCTACTCCCAGACACTAAGTCTCAGAGATCCCAAGCAGCTTCCATACACATACTATCATCCTCTATAACATCTGTGAACACTGGAGCCTTCAACAAGACTGTCCCTAGAGAGGAGCCCCAGAGCCTTATCAGCATCCACTAGAGGCACAGACCCACCTGCACCTGGGGGGAAGAAAAACCACCTAAGCCACAGGTCTCACCGTTGCCAATTGGAGGAAGAGGAATCCCCTGAAGCACAGGCTCCAACTGCATCCATTGAAGGAAAAGATGGACAGATGGCAGTGTAAGAACACAGGCAACAGCATAAAGATCAATATGGCACCACCAGAACCTAGCAGTCCTACACCAGGAAGACCTGAACATCCAAACCCAGGAGAAACAGAAGAAAATGACTTTCAATCTAACTTTATGAAAGTGGTAGAAACCCTTAAAGAAGAAGTGAAAAATTCCCTTAAAGAAATGAAGGAAAAGACAAACAAAATATTGAAATAAATCAGTAAATCACTTAGAGAAACCCAAGCAAACAATCAAACAGGTGAAGCAAACAGTTCAGTCCTAAGACTTGAAAACTGAAATAGAGGCAACAGAGAAAATGCAAACAGATGGAATTCTGGAAAGGGAAAATCTGGGTAAATGAACAGGAACTACAGAAGCAAGCATAACCAACAGATTACAAGAGATGGAAGAGAGAATCTCAGGAGCTGAAAATATAATAGAGGAATTATATTCATCAGTCAATGAAATCATTAAATCCAACAAATCTTTAATACAAAACATCTTGACACCATGAAAAGACCAAAACTAAGAATAATAGGGCTAGAAGAAGGAGAAGTCTAACACAAAGGCACAGAAAATATTTTCAACAAAATTATAGAAGAAAACTTTCCCAATCTAAAGAAGGATCACCCTATGAAAATACAAAAAGCGTACAGAACACAAAATAGACTAAACCAGAAAAAAAGTCCCCTTGTAATATAATAATCAAAACATTAAACATACAGAATAAATAAAGAAGGTTAAGAGCTACAAAGGAAAAAGGCCAAATAACATATAAAGGCAGATCCATTAGAATCACACCTGACTTCCTGACTGGTTTGATGATTTTTTTCCTGGATGAGTATGAAGTGTGCTTCTCTGAAAACTCCGAAAGTCAGAAGGTCTTTGTTGGATATGCAGCAGACACTAAGAGATCATGGATACCAGCTCAGACTGCTACCCAGCAAAGGTTCCAATCACCATAAATGGAGAAAACAAGATATTTCATGAAAAAAAAACAAATTTAAACATTACCTACCCAAAAATCTAGCGTTAAAGAACGTACTAGAAGCAAAACTCCAACCTAAGGAAGTTATCTGTACCCACAGAAACAAAGCCAACAAGTAACTTCACACCTCACAATAGCAAACCTCAAAGAAGGGAAAAACACAAACACTACCACTGTAAAATAACATTAATAAACAGTCACTGATCACTAATATCACTTAATATCAATCAATTCAATTCTATAAAAAGACATAGATGAACAGAATAGATACAAAAACAAGATCCATTCTTCGGCTGCATACAAGAAATGTACCCTTAATCTCAAATGCAAACATTGCCTCAGACTAAAGGATAGGAAAAACACATTCTGATCAAATAGACCTAAGAAATAAGCAGGTGTAACTATCCTAATATCTAACAAAATAGACAAAACTAAAGTCAATCAAAAGAGATAGAGAAGGACACTTCATACTCATCCAGGAAAAAAATCATCAAAATAAAGTCTCAATTCTGAACATTGATACCCCAAATACAAGAGTACCCACATATGTAAAGTAAACATTGCTAAAACTTAAATCACACATCAAACTGCACACACTAATGGTAAGAGGCTTCAAGATCCCTCTCTCAACAATGGATTGGTCTGCCAGGCAGAAATTTAACAGAGAAGTCAGAGAACTAACATAAATCATGACTCAAATGAATTTAATAGACATCTAAAGAGTATTTCACCCAAATATAAAAGAATATACTTTCTTCTCAGCATCTCATGGACTTTCTCTAAAACTGACCACATATTTGGCCAGAAAGCAAATCTCAACAGATAAAAAAAAAATTGGAATAACCCAATGTGTCTTATTGGATCACCATGACGTAAAGTTAGAATTCAACAACATGAACTGCAGAAAGCTTACAAACTCATGAAAATTGAACAGTGCTCAACTGAACCATCCCTGGCTTAAGGAAAAACTAAAGAAAGAATATAATGACTTCCTTGATTTAATGAAAATGAACCCATACTTATGGGATACTTTAAAAAATAGTGATAAGAAGAAAATTCATAGCCCTAAGTGCCTACATAAAGAATTTAGAGAAGTCTCACCAAGTAGTTAAGAGCACATCTAAATGATCTAGAACAGAAAGAAGCAAACTCATCCAGGAGTAGGAGACACCAGGAAATAATAATCCAATTGAGGGCTGAAATCAATAAAATATTAACAAAGAAAGCAATACAAGGAATCAATGAGATAAAGAGTTGGTTCTTTGAGAAAATCAACAAGGTAGATAAACCCTTATCCAAGCTAACCAAAAGGCAGAGAGAATATGCAAATTAACAAAATCAGAACTGAAAAGGGGGGCATAACAACAGATACAGAGGAAATCCAGAGAATCACCAGGTTATAATTCAAAAACCTGTACTCCACAAAATTGGAAAATTTAAAAGAAATGGACAATTTTCTGGATAGATATCACATGCCAAAATTAAAACAAGAAAAGATAAACAATTTAAACAAACCTATAATCTTTAAGGAAATAGAAGAAGCCACCAAAGGTCACCCAACCAAAAAAGGTCTAGGACCAGACAGTTTTAACACAGAATTTTGCCAGAATTCCAAAGAAAAGCTAATATAATATTCCTCAAATTGTTCCACACAATAGAAACAGAAGGGAGATTGCTAAATTCTTTTTATGAGGTGACAGTTACTCTGGTACCCAAACCACACAAAGATGCAACTAAGAAAGAGAAGCTACCTAAGACCAGCACAAGAGAGAAGGAGAGATAACTTAAGGAATGGGGTTAAGACCATGATGGTGATACCCACAGAAACAATTGAACTGAGCTGCGGAGAGCTCCTTGACTCTGTATTGATAACAGGGGAACCTGCATAGGACTAAATTAGACCCACTAAATGTAGAGGTGTGTTGTGAGTCTTAGAGAATCTGTGGGGCCACTGACAGTGGGACCAGGATTTATCCCTAGTGTTGCCAGTTTGAACTGGCATCTAGGAGCAAATTCTTTTGAGAGGGATACCTTGCTCAGCCTAATATGGGGGCGGGGCTTGGTCTTGTCTTGAAGTGAAGTGTCAGACTTTGTTGTCTCCTCATGGGAAGCCTTACCCTTTCTGAGGAGTAGATGGGGAGGGATGGGGGGAAGGTATAGGAAGCAAGAGGAGGGGAGGGAGTGAGATCAGGGATAGCTATGTAAAATGGGTAAAGATTGCATTTACAAACATCTTAATGAAAAAAGAAAAAATAACTTAATGAAGATGATAGAGGCTTTTAAAGCAGGAATGACAACTTCCCCTGTAGAAATTGAGGAAAAGACAAACAAAACTCTGGAAGAAATCAATTAATTCCTTAAAGAAAGCCAAGAAATCCACGAAAAGGCATTCAAACAGGTTAAGGAAACAGATCAAGACATGAAAATTGATATAGAGGCAACAAAGAAAACATACAGAGAATTCTAGAATAAATGAACAGGAACTACAGATGCAAGCATAACCAACCGAATGGAAGACAGGAAAAGAGAATCTTAGGTATTAACGATACAATAAAGGAAACAGATTCATTGATCGAAGAAAATGTCAAATCCAACAAGATCTTGGCACAAAACATCCAGGAAACCTAGGACACCACAAATAGATCCATATATAATGCTATGCACAAAAGTCTACCCCAAATGGATCAAAGACCTCAACACAAATCCAGTTATACTCAAACTGATGGAAGAGAAAGAGAGAAGTAGCCTTGAACAGGAATAGAATGGTGGGAGGGAGAAGGGATGTGAGAGGAGAGAATGGGTGGAGAGGAAGGGGAAAAACTGTGGTTGGTATGTAAAATAAGTAAAAAATTTAAAATAAAAATAAACAAAACAACAAACAGAAACATATACACACTATTGCCAAAAGATAATAGTAGGAGAATATGATCAAGGAAAAATCTGAAAAAAAGGAAAAAAAAAAAAAAAACCCAAACTACTCCTTATACACGTTTTATGGGATCCAAATATTTATTCCATAATTAGCTTTATTTAAACTTTTCCCTCCCACAGTTTTCCATGAAATATGTTTCTTGGAGCTAGCAAAATGATAGGTCCTGCTTTTTAATCCACTCTGTTAGTTTATGTCTCTACTGGGTAATTGAGACCGTTGATATTAGGCAATGTGTGTTAGTGTTTTTCATTAGCTTTGCCTTTTGGTGTTTTATTAGCCCTCTTATGATTAAATGGACATGTTAATTTATTTCTTGTCCTGCCTTTGTGTGTTTAACCCTCTCTTTAGACCTATGTGTTCTCCCACTAGGCTGTTTAAGTTGGTTATGTGATCATAAAGTTCTTAAACCTATTTTTGTTGTGGATAGTTGTCCTTTCTTCTTTCATTTCAATGGATGGTTTTCCTTTGTGTACAGTCTCAAGCAGCATCTGTGGACTCCCATAAGCAATAGAATAAGTTTAAGCCTTTCTGGCTTTCACAGACTTCACTGAAAATGAGCTCTTATTCTCCAAGGTGTTTCTTTCCTTAGATTATGTAAGTTATTTTCAATGAGTTTCTTAAAAATATTTTCTGTACCTTTGACCTGGGTCTCCTTCACTACTTTTATGCACACATTTTTCTAGTGGCTCAGAGTTTTCATATTCTCTGTTAATGGGTTGTTTCTTTGTTTTTGTTCTATTATCCCTTGTTTCAATCTCTATCCCTCCACACAATATTTAATGCTAAACAATGGTGTGCTAAGAGTCATGATATATGTTTATCCTTTTCATATATAGTGATGGGTGTGGGCTACATGCTTTCCTCCTATCATTGAAGTTTAGGGTCATCAGGATCAGAAAGCACATGTGACATAATTAAAATAAAATCTCACTATCTCTCTCTCTCGCTCTCTCTCTCTCTCTCTTTCTTTCTCTGCTATTTTATTTTGGTATAGGGATTATCTGTGTTATAGTCCTGGCTGTCCTGGAACTCACTTTGTAGACCAAGCTAGCCTCAAACTCACTGAGATCTGCCTGCCTTTGCTTCCCAAGTGCTGGGATTAAAGGCATGCACCACCACTGCCCATCTTCACTAAGTTTCTAAGAGTTGTTTGATGGGCAGCTTGAGATGTGTCCTGGACAAGATCCTTTGTGATGCTGAGAAGAGTATGGACTCTGCTGAGTCTGGTGTCTTCCTCTTTTACCCTGCAACTTACTTTCCAAATTGAGGTCTTTTGTGAAACCTAGAGCTCTCCGATCAGTTTGATTGACACCCTACATTCTTTCTGTCTCTGCCTCCCCAGGAATGGGCTTACATGCTTTTGTTACCATGTTTCTCCTTGATTATGAGTTGTGAGGATCTGAACTCAGGTCTTTATGCTTATACAAAAGGGTATACACTAATAGAGTCATCTTTCTAGTCTCTCTTTTTGTCTTTAGATTGTATTTGTTTGTCTGCTTGTTGTGCCTCTATTTCCCCTGTTCTCACTTATTCTGCTTCTGTGAAACAGTAATGACCCTGTAGCTCACAGACTCGCTGGGGAAAAAAAAAACTTTTCAGAAGATGAGAGTTAGTGTGCTCAGGCCTTAGTGCCAGATGTGAGACAATTTCCATGAACTGCTGCTTAGGGAGGACCAAAGGCTATAAAACACTGCACATTGTTGACATTGAGCTTGTTTTCTCAACAGCACTAAATAAGATGCTATGATGGAAGGCACCACCCACGTCAGAGGCATGATAGAGAAAAATCAGGATTAAAATAAGCTGGAAGCTTCCTCCCTGACAGCTCGGTTTCAAAGAATCTGAAAGTGCTGTTGAGAGGAAAAGGTGTTAATCCCATAAGCTCTAACACAAATGGACCAAGGGAAATTCCTCACTTGTGCAATAATGGCAGGACTAAAAATATATGAAGGTAACCAATCTCTCTCTGATTGGGTGTGAGGTCCATTCCATAAAAGAAATACATACCTAGTACTGTAACTCCAGAAAGGAAGGCAAGGATATTGAGTAGAGAGGGTTCACTTAAAATATTCAATCTAACAACATAAATAAGCTTGCATATCTTTAATATTGCCCCATTCAAGGATAATTCCCACTTTCAGATATGTCTGCTAATCCTTGTCTACCCTTTGCACTTCTCTTCCTCACTCTCTTGAATTTTACTGAAGAATATTTTGTCTTTTCTGACTAAAGCTGGATTTATTAACTTAATGTAAATTCTCTTCCTTTGAGTGCCATACATTTTCAATGTTCCTTTCGACAAGGGAGATTTTAGTACTTTGGACTTTATTGTTCAGTGAGAGGTTAAAAAAAATCTTTCCAAATCCCATTATACCTAATTCCTATTTTTTACACATGCATTTAAATAGTCACTAAGTATAAAGATAAGGATTTATTTGTGATTCAGTGTTAAGTGATGTTTCTAATGATGGCAAGTTTATTTTCTTCTCTCAAAGACTAACTGATATAGTAGAAATGGCTATCATTTAACAGGTTTATATATAAATCTAGATCAATTCAGCTGCTATGAAATCTGTTCTGCCAATTTCTACCTGATATTGAACTTTTCTCCTTTAATGTGGTAATATAGGGATAGTAGTAGCTGCTTTGCATCTCTCATTAAATCTGAGTGGGGCATGGGAAGTAGTTGGTTCACTGTGAGATATAACAAAAATTTTCCTGTGTCTGGTCACTGTAGTAATGAAAATCCAGGCAATGAGGGGATTCTTCTTCCTCTTTCCCCTTCTTCTCATCCTCTTCTCCCCACCCCTCATGTGTGTGTGTGTGTGTGTATGTGTGTCTGTGAAGACCAGAGTTAACACTGGATGTATCTCCTTATCATTTTCCACTTTAGTTTTTGAGGGAGGACAATTATCTCACTAAACTTCTAATGACCATATTTTTCTAAACTGGAAGACTGATAAGATCTGGTGATCCTCCTGTGTTCCCTATCCCAGCTTCAGGGTTAAACATACCACCACGGTTACAGGGTTGCAGATTTCACTATGACCAAATTTGATATGAGTGTTACAGATACAGACTCAAGCCATCATCAAGCACTTTGCCTCATGAGCCTCAACTCTCCATGTTCAGGTTTTCCCTGTTTTTGCTTGATTGAAGGTACTAAAAATTCAATCTAGGTCCTCACACATAATAGACAAATGCTCTACCATTCAGCTCAGTGCATCCATTTCCTAAGAATTCAAATACAGTAGCTCACTTGAAGCTGGTATATCTCTCTTCTTTCTTTTATCTTTTTCTGCCAACTTACCACCTAATAGATGAAAACTCTTCTTTTGTATAATAACCTCTTTAAAATCTTTTTACAGTAGAATGTTTGTAGAAAAAGGCATTCCATTCTTATAAATATTGATGATTCTTTATGAAGGAAAACCATGGTTGAATTGTTTTCTAAAAGCAAAAACAAACAAATAAGTGAATACTAACAATCTGCAACTGAGAACGAGAAAGTGAAAGGAGCACAGGTACTCAGGAAGCAGATGTGCACGATCAGCCCCTCACACGGTGCTTAGAGAAAACTTTCTAGAACACCCCAGAATATCCCCAAGATGATACTGTGATAATAGTTTAGTGAATGGCTGCTGCACGTCCCAGGACTGGATAAATGAAAACAGCTTGTAAGCCTACAGTAATCCAGCCACACACACACACACACACACATACACGCTTCACGCACTCTCGCACACATGAAGGATTGGGGTTCCTCCCATACAGACTTATACCCAGATCCACAGATAGACATATTATTGAATTGCTTGTTTGGGGTAAAGAAAATAATATCAGGAATAATAATAATAATAATAATAATAATAATAATAATAATAAAAATCAGTCCCTATTAGATGCATGTAGAACTATACTCAACTGTGAACTCATCATCCTTAGAATACAATTGCATTATGAGCTACTGGTAAAATTCCCATCTGGTACTTTGCATGTAGGTTTGGCTTTCAGGCTGGCTGATAGGCCTGGGAAGGGATAACAGGTATGAGAGCCTGGCACGTCTTCAGAGTAATGTATGATAAAATTTAAAGGCAATTTTCTTTGCTCTGGAGGCTGGTTTTGGTTGTTACAGCTATGTATTAATTTTGCTTATGCATTTTTATTGCCTTTTTAGCCAAAATGTCTTTTTTAAAGAATTATTTTTGTTAATTTATGTGTATGTGTGTGAACCCGTGTGAGTTTCTGTGCATCACATTTGTGCAGGAGGACCAGTGGACATGAGAGCAGGGCATCAGATGCTCTGGAACTGGACTCAGCAGGCAGTTGTGAACTACCATGTGAGTGTTGGGAGCTGAACCCAAGTCCTCTCCCTTGCTGTACACACTCAACTACTGAGCCATCTTACTCTCCAGCTCTTTGGTCCAAATTTCTAAGTAGAAATAGTTTATCTTTATTTCTGTAGATGTGTTTGGTATGTGCTTGTATGTGTAGGTGCCCACAGATGTCAGAAAGGAATGATAGATTCCATTGCCCTGGAGTAATAGATCATTGTGAGCCAACCAGCTTGCATGCTGGGAACTCAATTCAGATCCTTTGCAAGAACAGCCAGCACTCTTAACGCCTGAAGCATCTCTCTATCTCATTATGTTTGTTTTAATTTTGTTGCAGTTTCTGTTCTTGAAACTCTAAAGTGACCATAAATGTTCATAGTCAAGACTGAAGACACAATTCTGAATTTTTAGTGTTCTTGTATGATTTGTTCTTTGTAGCACTAGGACTGTCAGTCTGTGTTTTCTCTTGCGTTTTTTACTCCAAATGTTGATTTTCTTTCTTTTATAATTGAGAAGATTCAGAAATGGATTTCAGCTTCTCTACTGGGAACAGGTTAGGGAAAGCTTTACATTCGTCCAAAAACACCACTTTCAGCAGAGACACAGCTGTTAGGGAAAGTGCGTTGGGTCCCTAGAGAAGATTCCAGAAGCTCCGTGTGTTTAAACGGTATTTAACACACTCTGTTGACTCGTGAAGCAGATGCTAAAAACTCACACAGTCCTTGAGGGTTGTTCACAAAAGCTGGCCATACTTTCTGCTCATGCTAGGTGGCCTAATCACCAAACTGAGCCTGACTCTGTTGAAGTCCAAGGCTACCAAATGATCAAGAAGGGTTGTTCAAGGAAAATGTGATGGAACTAACCTTCATTTTCTAAGATTCAAATGTGAAATTTAGAGAGTGTTTTCTATGTCCATCTTATGACTTACACTTCAGCAGTGTCTTCTGTTTCCATGACTGCTTGAAAGATTTCATTTCTCTTTCTAGAAGTCTCTCTGAAGTCACATTTATGGGAGTCTTCTGATAGGACTTCAAATGGTTGCCAGCAGATCTGTTTTACCCCATGTTGTACCAATCTGTTGCTATCGGGGCAACTCTTTTCATAAAGATCTCAGTATCTCCCTTTTTCATCTTTCTCCAAGGAATGTCAGGATTTTTTATGATAGCAGCATCCATGCAACTCCCAATAGCACTCTGACATCTGAAAACGTCAAACATTTCAAATCTGTTTTTCAGATTATACAGTTTGGACTTTTTGTTTGCTTGCTTTTGTTCTTTTTTGAGTTAAGGTTTTAAGTTATAATGCAAACTGATGGGCTTCCTAGTGGAATTTTCATGTGCATGGCTCTTACCCATCCTTTGTATCCTGCCTCCCATAGTTCTATCTCTAATGCACTGATTTCTACTTCCCCACTGTTCAACCATCCTTCTGTGATGGTAAATATTGATGGCTGACTTGACAGAGTCTAGAATCATCTAGGAGACAAGTTTGGGTGTGCCTGTGAGGGAGTTTCTAGGTTAGGTCAGCTACATGGGAACAACTCATTTTAATGTGGGCAGCACCAGCCCATGGTGGGGTACAAAGTCCTGGACTAGGTACAAAGGAGAAATTGATCCGATCGTTAACATTCATCCCCCTCTTCTTCCTAACTGTACATACTATGTGGACAGAAGCCTCATATCTCTTCTGCTAACACTTTCCTGCCATGAAGACCCTCAGTGTGTGAGCCAAACTTAACTCCTCATTCATATGTTGCTTTTGTTGTATTTTTTACAGTGAAGCATAGTTTTTTTCTTTAAATTTCATTTGTGCTTTTCTTTGATCTCAAACATATTTTCAGCCAAATTAGAGCTCACACCTGAATGATCCAACTGTTTTTTCATTATTACCTGCTTCTCTGTTATCATGTTTTTGAGCCCAGCTTAGATTCAGTAGCTTGATACTACTTTTAGTAGACTACCTTTCTTTATTAAACTTTCTCCAGTTTTTACTCACATTTAACCCACATCAAGCACATTTGTGGATTTGTTATTACAGAAACTTTGCTTAACGGTAAATGGTAAAATAGGTGTACATAAATATATAGTATACTTGCATGTAATTACATATAATGTATATGTTATGGAATATTTTGTGCTATATGACATATATTAAAGATTAGCATAGTATAGTACATATACTGTGTGATTAGTCTGTCATATAATTGATTTTTTTGTTATATAATTTATTTTAATATATGCTGTGATGGTTCATGTTAATTTTTAACTTAACAGGATATAGAATTTCCTAGGTAACAAATCTACAGACATGCTTATGAGGAAATATATAGTTTAAGATTGACTTTTGAAAAAAAAAAGATTGACTCTTGAGAATGTCTATAAATGATTGTCCTGATTAGGGTAATTGATCAAGAGCCATATTCATGTGGATGGATCTATTCTCTGGGCTGATGTCCTGTGTCTGTGAAACAGAGGAAATGAGCTGAGTAGTAGTGTTCATCTCTCTCTGCTTCCTGGATGTGCATGTGATATACTCACCTGCTTCAACTTCTGCTGCTACAAATTCTCTGACATCATGATGAAATGTATGTATCCTTGAACTCTGAACCAAAGATAAATATTTGGCAGGATATTTGATCACAGTTATAGAAAAAGAAGTGAAGATATATGAATATATTCACATCTGACTTGATTAATGTTAAATTTCTAACAAATGTCAAGGATGTTCTTATCACTTCCTGATGAAGTCTTAAGTATTCCTCGTCATTTCTATTCACAACAGCCTCAGATAATGACTGTATGAACTCCTGTCTTGACTAGTCTCACTTAACGACTGCCTATTAACTTTTTTTGAGAAAATAAAATACACTAGATTGCACAGATCTACATTAACTTTGGTTCATCAATAATGCATTGGTGCTGCATTATGTAAAGAAAGAAAAGAACTCCCCTTGAAGTCACGTTCCTAACACCGAGTCCAGATTTGAGTTCTCTATTTCATGCTTCCTGCATCTTTCATTCTGTCTGTTTTATGAGCTGTGAATTTGTAATGTATGAATCTTTTTATCCCTGTGTCTCTGTGTTTCTATCCATATGTGTGCCAGTTTTATGAGCTGTATGTCTGTCTTTCGGTCTCTGTCTCTATGTGTGTCTATGAGTCTGTCTCTAAGATCAGTGCTCTATATTCATTGAACAGCACAGAAAGCATCATATGGGGGAAGATTTTTTTTAAAGATCTTTTTTTTTAATATTTATTTATTTATTATGTATACAATATTCTGTTTGTATGCCTGAAGGCCAGAAGAGGGCGCCAGACCTCTTTACAGATGGTTGTGAGCCACCATGTGGTTGCTGGGAATTGAACTCAGGACCTTTGGAAGAGCAGGTAATGCTCTTAACCACTGAGCCATCTCTCCAGCCCCAGATTTTTTTTTTTTTACAGAAATCTTTAACAGTATTTTACAAGGGATCAAGTCATTTACTCCAACTGATCCTAATTGACCCAGACAATAAACACCATTATTCATCAACTGATATCCATAAACACATGCTTTCATTCTTTATGGTAGATCTTAAGAAATCATTCCAACATTTTATCTACTGCTTGTAGCAAATAATATACATGCATTATTCTGAGTCAGGAGTGCAGAAAAGTACATAACTTTAGATTGTAACTATACATTAATTTATGGTATAAAACTTGATTACATGGGGAATCTAAGGCAAGTAAGAATGGTTGTTACATTGTTCTCTTAAAGTCACGTTAAGCAAACAGTAGGATAGCAATCTTAAGTGACTTTAAGGTGTATTTTTAACTTTGACTGTGAGGTATAGCAAAAGACCCAGTCTTTAGAATGTGGGAAGTATTTTCAGAATATTGTATCAACACAATAGATGAGTATAAGAATGCAATGTTAGAAATCGCCACACTGATTTCCAAAGTGGTTGCACAAGTTTGCATTCCCACCAGCAATGAATGAGTGTGCCCCTTTCTCCACAACCTCTCCAGCAAAGGCTATCATTGCTGTTTTTGATTTTAGCCATTCTGACAGGTGTAAGATGGTATCTCAAAGTTGTTTTAATTTGCATTTCCCTTATCGCTAAGGAGGTTGAGCATGACCTTAAGTGTCTTTTGGCCATTTGAATTTCTTCTGTTGAGAATTCTCTGTTCAGATCAGTGCCCCATTTTTTATTGGGTTCATTAGCATTTTAAAGTCTAGTTTCTTGAGTTCTTTATATATTTTGGAGATCAGACCCTTGTCTGTTGCAGGGTTGGTGAAGATCTTCTCCCAGTCAGTGGGTTGCCTTTTTGTCTTAGTGACAGTGTCCTTTGCTTTACAGAAGCTACTCAGTTTCAGGAGGTCCCATTTATTCAATGTTGTCCTTAATGTCTGTGCTGCTGGGGATCAACCTACCCCAAGATCCAGTAATACCACTATTGGGAATATACCCAAGAGATGCCCCATCAAATGTTCAACTATGTTCATAGCAGCATTGTTTGTAATAGCCAAAACCTGGAAACAACCTAGATGCCCTTCAATGGAGGAATGGATGAAGAAAGTGTGGAATATATACATATTAGAGTACTACTCAGCGGTAAAAAACAATGACTTCTCGAATTTTGCGTGCAAATGGATGGAAATAGAAAACACTATCTTGAGTGAGGTATCCCAGACCCAAAAAGAGGAACATGGGATGTACTCACTCATACTCGGTTTCTAGCCATAAATAAAGGACATTGAGCATATAATTTGTGATCCTAGAGAAGCTAAATAAGAAAGTGAACCCAAAGAAAATCATATAGTCATCCGCCTGGAGAGGGGAAGTAGACAAGATTGCAGGGCAAAAACTGGGAACTTGCGGGTGAGGTGGCAAGGGGCAAAGGGGAAATGGGATGAGAAACATGAGAAGGGGAGGATGGGAGGAGCTCAGGGGATTAGGATGGTTGGGATATAGGAAGGGAGGATACGGGAGCAGCGAAGTATATATCCTAACTAAGAGAGCCATCTTAGGGTTGGCAAGAAACTTGACTCTAGAGGGGTTAGCAGGTGTCCAGGGAGATGTCCCCAGCTGGTACCTTGGGCAACTAAGGAGAGGGAACCTGAAATGACCCTATCCTATACTGATGAATATCTTGCATATCACCTTAGAACCTTCATCTGGCGATGGATCGAGGTAGAGACAGAGTCTCAGTTTGGAGCAACGGTCTGAGCTCCTAAGGTCCAAATGAGGAGCAGAAGGAGGGAGAACATGAGCAAGGAAACCAGGACCACGAGGGATGCACCCACCCACTATGACAGTGGAACTGATTTATTGTGAGCCCACCAAGGCCAGCTGGTCTGGTTCTGAATAAGCATGGGTTGAAACTGGACTCTGAGCATGGCGGACAATGAAGGCTGATGAGAAGCCAAGGACAATGGCACTAGGTTTCGATCCTAATACATGAACTGGCTTTGTGGGTGCTTAGCCTGTTTAGACGCTCACCTTCCTGGACATAGATAGAAGACCTTCGTCTTCCCGCAGGGCAGAGAATTTGGACTGCTCTTCAGTATCGAGAGGGAGGGGGAATGGTGTGGGGGGAGGAGAAGAGGAGTGGGGATAGGGGAAAGGGACTGGGGGGAGGGGGCAATATTTGGGAGGAGGGGAGGGAAATGGGAAACGGGGAGAAGGTGGAAATTTTAATTAAAAAAGAATAAAAAAAAATCAAACAAACAAAAAAAAAGAGTGCAATGTTAGGACCTAGTATCTTCTCAGCTGCAACATCTATAGCAGCCTTCTCTTTCCATTGCAGACACCAACAAATACCTTATTGAGACATTGTCTGCAAATCCACATATAACAGATGTCTAAATTCTAAGATTTCTAACCTTGGAAAGTGTGTTTACATCAAAGGAAGCATTAATTTCTAGACAGCACTCTGCTCCACAGGTAGATCTTTTTCCCTGCACTATGCCAGGGCAATAGAGAACCTGACTGCAAGATGCTTCCTCATCTACCATGTAGGCTCTGATTTCTCTTTCTAGAAACCACACTACGCTATCTGTCTAATTCTGGGTCCTGAATTCTCCTAAGAGTCTTTGACTATTATTGTCTTTCTGTCCCTTTCCCTTGGCATTAAAAACTACTCTAATAAATTCTCAGTAACCCATCTCAGTATTTTCTTCAATCCCCAACATTCAAAACCTAATCATGATTGTGGGTTATTTTCCCACTATCCAAGAATTTTACTCTATGCAGACACATACATTCACACATGCACATGTGAGTCTTCCTTAAGTTACAGTGTCTCACATGTCTATTATATCTGCCTTCATACTGGTGACATCAGCTTTCACCTACTCAAAATGTTCTCTTCACAGACTTCTTTGCATATCTGCCTTAGCAGTGACTGCTTTCTAATTGAAAGAAGAACATGTGCTAAAAGTTTCATTACTGACATTTTAAAATTTTACCTTAAAAGATATTGTATGGCTGAAAACGTTAAAAGAAATGGTTGGTATAAAGTAGAATGCATACTTTTATGATTGTATTAAATAAATTGTATTATTTATTACATTTGTTTTGCATTAATAAAATATTATAATAAATCTCTGAATGCACAATTGAATCTGATAGAACATCCTTCCGATATCCTAAGTGCAAAGGTGTGGCCACTCTCAAGGTGTTTGCTAATGTCAATCAAACCCATATTATGAACATTAAGAGTTTAAGTCTAATGTGAGTAAGGAACTTTGAATGATTTTGATTTAATAGCATTGACTCATGGGGGATGCTGACAGTGAAGGGGACTCTAAGACTATGAGAAACTGTGCTCTAAATATTCAGTGACCCTACACTTGCTCTAAAATATATTTTTTTTAGAAATGTAACAAGGCTGAATTCATAGTAATGTAAAGCCATAATACAAACAAAGGTATAGGAAATGTGCATTTATTTTTAATAAATGATTATTGTTTATGTTTTAAGTATGTTTTTAAACAATAATGTAAGTGAGAACATCAAGTGTCGTACTTCCTGTGATAGTTAATCTCAACTGTTAACTTGGCGAGATGTGGAATCTTCTAGAAAATGGACTTCCGGGTATACCTATGCAGAATCATTTTGATTGTATTGAGTGGGATGGAAAGACCTGCCCACCGTGAGTAGCAATGTTCCTTGGCTTTGATCTTGAACTGTATAAATGTGAGGAGTGGCCAATATTTATTATCTCTATTTTTAGGATTATGACAGTCATCTGTATACTCAGGTGCCTCAGATTTCTGCCTTTTGTCTTGACAGACACAGAAGACTCTACCTTTGAACTGTGAGTCAGAATAAACCCTTTCTCCTCAGGTGACTGTTATTAGAGTATTTTATCACAGTGACATAATAAACAAACATGGTTCTGGATATCTGATTTATAGCTCAGTCGGTAGAGCATGAGACTCTTAATCTCAGGGTCGTGGGTTTGAGCCCCACATTGGGCACCACATGTAGAAGGACCTGTGGGCTGCGTTCCTGCCCGCCTGACTCCCGGTCGCCTGGCTAGCTTATGCCCTGAAATAATTACATGGAAACTGTATTCTTTTATAAATCTTAATACCAAACCACTTGTTAACAAATCTGTCTTTATCATTTATGTCAACACATTGTGTAGCACTCAATAATAACCTCTTACTTAGTTTGTATTGTTTTTAAAAACTCATGGGTCGTCAATATTATTGTGCTATTAGGTGTAACCTCTTGTTTTTCTGTTTTAGAAGATTGCATTTGTTAACTTATAGTAGGACATTTTCTGTCTTCACTGATCACTTTCTATGCTTTTCTAGCAGTTTTACCTTCCAATAAGTTCTCTTCCTTTTATTTCAGCTAGTCCCTTCCCCTTTCCTGTTCCCTCACTGACTCCTTGTTCTCCATCCACTCGGGGCAAAATCTCCACCAGAATATCCCTGCTTGAGTTCTGGTTATACTTCCTGTGTATTTTCACTGCCTAAATGATTCTTTCTTGTCTTCCCTTCAAGTCATCTTCTTGAGACACTTCAGACCCTGAGTGCACACTGTCTGTTGATGACGTGTTCACGAGCACACAGGGGAAAGTATCTAATGTTTCCCAGAATGTTATCTCAGCTTTGTTTCTTAGGGTGTGATTTTGACAACTGGCAGGCTTGCTCTTAAACAGAAGTGACAGCCCCAAGGCAACAGGAGCATCTTCTGACTACTAATAAGGGCTCGGAGTCCCCTGGCCCCTGACGCAGCTGCTAGTATGTATGGCCTGCCAACAAGTGTTGCACCTGTGTGAGCTGTATGGGAATACTGTGTTGCTCTAGGTGTCCCGCAATGATTCAGAGCCATCTGGAGATCAAACCTGGTGCCAGGGAATTAGCAAATTTGGACACAAATCAACTTACTTAAAGAAAGATAAAACTTTTTCTGTATTTTGTCTTCTGAAAAGGATAAGAAAATAATAGACTTAGAGTTAAACAAAAGATATCATATTTTATGCTTCTTTGGCCCTCCATTTCCTGCATTTAATTACTTTGTCTAATATTACCATATGCACAAATGAGAGTAGCACATGTGTATAGCGCCCAGCCTATAGACATTCCGCCTAATGGTTGATGCCATTTCAACTTTACAAAATCAGAAGATTCAGGTAGAGAAAATTTAGAAAACCAAGTCCTTATCATTTGCAAATAATTTATTAGTGCTCTCTATAATGACCTATACCCCTTTACTCTTAACTGTGAGCTAGTCTTTGTAAGTTCCTTCCATGGTGACAATGGATGGGGTGTTTACACAGGGCATGACTTTTCAGCAGAGTATCCTGCTCGATGCTTGGTCACCCACCAACCCATGTTTATCTTGATAGATTGAACTTTCAATAGCATTGAATATAGTACTCAGTCTTTTGCTTTTACTACTCCAAGTCTTTAGCAGTAATAGAACCATGAGAAAAATATTAAAGTGCTCCAACTCAGGAAAGTCCTTCAGAATAGTTTTTACAAAAGTGTGAAGTAGATCAAAAACAAGGCAGAACAAATAACTTTCACTCATAGCAGAGTTCACACCCGGACTCCTGAATTTGATTATTGAAGAGAAAAGAGAAAGTATGCAAAAATTAAGGAAATCAAAACCATATTGATTTTAGCTATTAATTATGTATCAATGGCAGTCATTAGTTATGCCATAGTAACAGAAGGCCATCAGTGAGGGATGCTATATGTATGTATGTGGAGACATTATAGGCTACTGTCCCAGTTAGGATTTCTATTGCTGTGGAGAGACACGATGACTACAGCAGCTCTTATAAAGGAAAACATTAGCTGGGGTCAGTTTACAGTTTCAGAGATTTAATCCCTTATTTTCATGGTAGGAAGCAAAGCAGCATGTAGGCAGACTTGGTAATAGGGAAAGAACTGAGTATTTTTTCCATATTGACTCATGGGCAAGAGGGAAGTGTTCTGAGACACTGGACATGTCTTAGAAATATATGAGACCTTAACCCCCACCTCCACAGTGACACTACTCTTCTTCCAACAAGGCCATAACTACTGCCACAAAGCCACACCTCCTAATAGTGCCATTCCCTTTGTGGAAGCATTTTCTTTCAAACTACCACAGATACCTTTTGCAGCTTTCTATGAATCTAAATCAATAGGTTGTTTCAAAATTTCATAAGAATTCAAACTTTGGGTACTGTACACTTATTGTTCCTTTTTTTTTTCTCTTACCATTTCCCTTATTGAACATTAGGTCAAAATTATGCATTATTTGAAATTAATTATGTATGGATAATTTTATATAAGGATGTTTTAGTAAGACACTTTTCAAATAGAAGTACTTAAACAAAATTGTTAATTAGGGGACTGTTTGCAGAGGGCCTGAGTTCAGTTCTCTGCACCCAAGTCAAATGGCTCATAACCACTTATTACTGAAGCCCCAGAGGATCTCATGCCCTCTTCTGGCTTCTCAGGGCACCCCCAAACACATGTGCACCACTGCACACAGACACATTTACACACACTCACACACACACACACAAATAGAATCTTTAAGAATTTTAATTATGAAAATATGGGTTTAGTCAGAACTAATTTGTATGAGGCACAATCTATAGTTCTGTTTAGAAAATAGAACCTAATCACATGTTGCTCAAATTCTCAACTGAGTCTGAATTTTGCATCCTGCAAAACCCAATCAGCTTTTTGGATGAAGGCAGAATGGAAGCCATGAATCCATGACAGGTACTTTATACTTGATGAATTTACCCTCATCAAATTATGTAGCAGAAAATATTAAGCCTGTGCAAAGTTTGTCAAAGCCAATGTGTATCATAGCTGAATAATGAGGTTAAAGTAGGTCTTTAGGCCAACTGAACTTTCAATTCTGATCATAGACACCTGATTTGTGTAATTTTCTTACTGTGCTAATATTCACGCTGTGGATTTGTTAGGGAACACTAACTGTAGCATGCAATACAAGGTTCCCTCCCTCCTAACTAGTCTGCATTGGACTACAGAGGGGCACTATTTTTTTTGCATTCTCTGAGTCTGAGAGCATATGTGACAGTTGTAGTTGACATCTATTTTTACAACCAAAAAGGCAGAGCTATGGGGACAGAAAACCTGTGCTTAATCTTTTTCTAATGTCCCAATGACATCGGTGATCTACTTTGAAAAGACTTATTATTATTATTATTATTTTTTTACTTCCCATGATGGTAATAAGAGGAATTAAAAACAAAGGGTATCTTATAATTCTAAATATTATTCATAATGACATATATATGTTTGTGTGTGTGTGTTTCTATGTGTCTATGTCATGCATTTGTGTGTTCACATGCATGTTGTAAGTACCTGGGGAAGAGAGAAGATTGTGCCTGAGCTTCTGGAGTTGGAGTTATTTATGAGCAGCTGTGAGCTGCCCAATATGAGTGCTGAGATTTGAACTTGGGTCTTTATAAGAACAACAGGCACTCTTTACCCCCAGGTTATTTCTCTAGGCCCATCTCTGAAAATTCTAAGACATGTAGTAGTCTCTTCCTTTCTATTTCCATTTTCTATGACCTTCTTTGTAAAACCAAAGGAGTGCAATCAGCCATTCCTCAGTACAAGAAAGGTAGTTACCCTAGGGAATCATCTCCAGGATTTAGTAAATGTTCACAGTCCAAGCCATAAAAGCAATGCTTGCCACAACCTGAAAATTTATGGTCAGCAAAAGGGTTTCACTTTTAACTTTGGTTGAAGCTGTTCAGGATTTTAGGGTGTGCTGTCACCCAGACAACTAGCAGAGCCAGAGTGGGTGTATTTATGAATACTGCGACTCAAGAAAGACTGACTATTCACAAATACTCGCTGGTGTAGATGAGTCCAGCATACTTAGTTAGTGGTTCTAGCTTTTTAAATATAATTGCATTTTTAAAATAGCAAAATCATGAAAGCTAATCCTCAAAAGAATAAGTAAGTTGACTAGAATTAAACACCCTCCCTTCATAGTATTTATTAAGCTCCATAGTAACTGATTTTTTGAAGAAAATAATGTCTCTATTTAATTCAATTTTGAATATAGATCCCAAGTATTTTGTAGGTGTTTTCAAAATACTCTGAACTTCCTCAAAAAGCAAGCAAGCAAACAAACAAAAAACACACTCTTTCCTGACTTTCCTCCCTCAGAATTCTTATAATAGCTCATATTTTATACAGAGTAATCCCAAATATTCTTCATGACCTGCAATCTCTTGTGTCATCTGCTTTCTCCACAAACATCACCTTCTGAGACGTGCCTATGTCAATGCAAGCTCTGGGATGATAGACCCTATGAATACCATGAAATTTTCTGTGGAGTCTTGTGGTTCTATTCGTCACCTTAGCTTACTCTGTTGCCCTCAGTGAACCCTGTTACATGTTTTAATAAACACTAGGTACAATTTTTCTTTAGAAAAATCCTAAAGATAAAATTCTGAGTTATTATATACCCTTTAGACCATCGTCAAAAAACATTTTGTCTTAAAATGTTACCGTTAATCATTAGTGTTAATCTGTTAGTGTTAAGCATTGATTTGACAAAATTTAGAATCAGTTCTTCCTGGGTCACCAAAAGTCAGGCCTGCTCTTTTGCAACCATGCCACTGGGGTCAGTACTTCTAGGAGGCGAGAGGCAACTCTCCTGCTAAGGCGGTTGGTGAGGGGCAGAACCAGTTCTCCAGTGCCCAGGCCAATTGGGCCTGTTCTCCCATGGTCCCTGGTGGTAACACCGGCTGTAGACATCAACACAGACCTGATGGTGTGCGATGGTCAACCCTGACATGACCTTAAGCTAGAGTTTAGGCCTGAACATCCTCATTGACCTGAATGCAGCAGGCCACTCAGATTCTTCTGTGACCTGGTAAAAAACTGTTTTATGAATACTAACATGACCTCAGGTAGTGTCCCACACCCAGGGCGTCCACACAACCACTATGGAGCTGGTAACGACCTTAGACTTGCACATTCTGCCTTTACTTCCTAAGTGCTTGACTTGTAGTTTTTTTTTTTTTTTTTTTTTTTTTTTTTTTTGCCACTATGCCCAGTGCATCTGGTACTGGGAATACAGCACAGTCACCTTTGTGCCTGCTATGAAGCTCACTGGCAATAGAGCCCCATCTCCATACACACATTTTGCGCTTTCCAGGTTTAAGTTTACAGAGTAGTGTGATGAGAGTAGAGATTATTCCAAAACCCTATCCAAACTTTCCCTTACTAACATTCCACTTTATTATGATATTATTTCAGTTAAATTTAATTCCTTAGTTGTTTAGATGTTCTTAACTTTTTCTAGTACTTATTCACTGTTCCAAGGTCCCAGCAGGGCGCATGATATGGCATTTACACATATACACATGCAAAATGTATACATACAAACACACACTCTATCTATCTATCTATCTATCTATCTATCTATCTATCTATCTATCTATCTATCTATCTATCTATCTGTCTATACATATATATTCGTATACATTGCAAGTGTTGCATATATACATACTAAAATGGTATTGATTTTGTTTAGAATAACTGAGAAAATAAGTGGAAATAAGAGACATCCTTAATACTATAGTAGTAAGTCTAGGAGAAGGCAAGAGACTTTCACTGGAGTAGCTACACCCTGATTTCACAGACATTATCAGCACTCAGGTGACCAAACTGAATCTACTGCTTATCACAGCAAGGTAAAATCACCTTTCAAATCCATGGCAATCTTGGGTTGGGCAAGAGACAGGTTTTTCACAGTCTCATTTCAGAAATGTGACCACTAATTAACTTAAGGAGAGAGTGAAGAAATGGATCAGCAATTAGGAGAACTTTCTGATTTTTTAGAGGACCCAAGTTCAGTTCCCAGCACCCACATAGATGCTTAGAAGTATCAACAACTTGTAAGCACTCTGGTGCCTCTTCTGGCTCATATGGATACCAGGCACATATGCTGTACACTTCATGGAGGCAAAACCCTCACACACTAAGAACTGAAATAAATAAATCTTGGGAATTATTTATTTATTTATTTTTGGCAAAGAGACCAGAAAATAGTATTTCCAATGTGGTAAACACCCGAAAGGAAGAAATTTGAGATGATAGATTCAAAGGGTCTTTTGAATCAGACTGTATTGTGATCTTCTATTAAGTTTTGTCTTATATTGAATTAGAAAATTCTTGTAATAGATATTTAAATCACTTATCAAGGTCATTTGATAGTACAGAGAACTAAAACCAAAAGAAATAATAAAGTCATTCTAGTGAAAACAAGATGTCAACATAAAATTAGTTTTAACTGTGGAAATTATTGAATTGCTTTCTTCTCAGGACCAAGGATAAACAGATGATTTTAAGTTCTTAAACTACTTAAATTTCTTCAAGGCAAGTAAAACAAGAAAACTAGCACACAAGAGCCCCGTTCACAAGCTAACAAAGTGTTTAAGGGTCTCCTCTAAAACCATAGCCTGTTTTTGTTGTGAGACATTTGTACAGTGTGTGAAGATGTATTTCTGTGGTTCATGTAATAAAACATCGAACAGCCAATAGCTAGGCAGGAGGTATAAGCAGAATCTCTGTGGAGAGAAAGGGATGCCACAAGGCATGAAGAGAAAACAAGAGGTGCAAGATGAAAGAGAGGTAATGCCACGTGATAGTGATAGAAAGCAGATTAATATCAATGACTTAAGGCAAGTTTTTTTTGTTTGTTTGTTTGTTTTTCGAGACAGGGTTTCTCTGTAGCTTTGGAGCCTGTCCTGGAACTAGCTCTTGTAGACCAGGCTGGTCTCGAACTCACAGAGATCCGCCTGCCTCTGCCTCCCGAGTGCTGGGATTAAAGGCATGCGCCACCATCGCCCGGCTTAAGGCAAGTTTTAAGAGCAAGACTGGTGCAAGCCTAAGCTATAGGCTGAGCTTTCATAATTAATAAAAAGCTTCTGAGTCATTTGCAGGCTGGCGGCCAATGAAAAACTACTACTACAATTTCTGTTTCAGATTCATTATAGCACAGTGGAGGAATGACACTGGATTTCCCTTTTTCTGTAAGAACTACCCACTCTAAGTGGAAGAATGCAATACAAAGTCACAAAAGCATGGATAGTACATCGAGAGAATATCTGCAGACCTAAAAAATAGACAAATTCTGTGGAAATTAAGCAAGCAAGTGGAAGATATATAAAGGAAATATAATTAAAGTATACACAATACACACTTGTAAAACAAGGCCCAGCTTACCAGAAAAGTATATTCCATAATTCTATACATATTTGCCAAACATATCTGTTAACTAACCTCCCAGAAAGTTTTAGTTTGCTTTTTTTCTTAAAACATCTTATATTTATTTGATAAGTTTTATTGCATTTACCAGCCAGTCCCTTCTTTTATTCACCTCCCATTTCTACTGCACGTGCTCCTCATCCAAAGTTCACCTCATAATTTCATGTCTTGTGTGCTGGCCACTGAGTTAAAATATGGTTGCTTTCATAAGCATCTGTGGGGGCAACTCAGCACAAAAGTAGAATGACTTCTGCCCGTCAAGAGTCGTTAACTTCCCATAGCTCCTCGGCCAGGTGTGGGCCTCCAGAGCCTCCCTCACACATAAAGAATCATTTTGATGGTATAATGCAACTATGAGAAATGTGTTTTTTTTGGATAAATTTCCAAAAAAAAAAAAAGGAAAAAATAAAGAGAGAGAAAACCACTAATTACTCTGTGGTGAGCCTTCCACTTAGGAATGGTTCCATGGAACAGACTTGTGGTTTGGCAGACCCCAGCTGGATTTTACTCTGGACTATGGTAAACTGCCCAGAGTGAAAAGTATGTCTCTGGGTCACACAACCTTGTAGAATAACTAAATATCTCTATGCATTCTCATTCTCCTGTCCAGGATGTATATCCATTTATCTCCAAGAAACTTTCTGGCAATACCCACCTCCTGTAACAACTTGTAGACAAAGAATGTAACACAAAAGGCACAAAAAATATGCCTTGAACTTGGAGCTTCTCCATCTTCCTGATTCCCACAGTTATTTTCACCCTGCTGGTCAGCTTCCTTGCATTGTCAATACCAATTATCAGGGAGTGGCAATAGTTCAATCCCAATAAACAAGAATGTTGAATTTGGGGAAGTTAGGACAGAATTCTATTTGGTGACTTTTTTGTTTTATTACCAGAGCAATTCCATTTTGGAATTTGGCTGTAATTTTCCAATACCCTTGATCCAATTCAAGGAATGAAACTACAAAATTTGAAGTAAAAATGGAGTGGGCAGGAAATCACTCTGAGACTTAGACAAGAACTTCCAACTTTCTGTCTTTAGTTTCACCACTTGGATTTCATTCATAGAATGTGAAAGTGATGGAGAGAGAAAGAAGTGGCATTTGTAGAGGTGATATTAACATACAAAATTAATAATGACAGAAAAAAGTAGAGAAGCTAAATTTGGGGGACAGGATGTTAAGGCTGACCATTTTGAGGTGTGTGGGCATGCAGCCTCATTTATAGAACAGACAGTATGTTCAGATCATCAGAGTTGGATTATTGATCTGTCATGTTAGAGATGTGAATCTAAACAAGTTATTGTGTGTTACTAAGTGCAAGCCCTTATCTGTAATATGAGAATTAATTATGGTGTCAGTGCAGGGGCTGGGGGATGGGAAAATGCTTGCCCCACATGCATGAGGACCTTAATTTAAATTCTTATTAAGTGCATCAAAATATAGTTTAAATAGCACTTGATCCTAATTGCAGTAATGTCAACATGGCCAACATAGGCAAGTTTATCCTCAAAGCTCACAGAGCTGTTAGTCTAATGAATCTGCCAATGCTCAAGGCAGATGAGAGATCATGTCTCATACAAAAGCAGGGCAATGAACCAGAGGATCTCACTGCAGTTCTCCTCTGAACTCTACACTGGCATTTATCCCCACATATTCACCTATAAATACACACACACAGAGTTAAATACTCATACAGAAACATGCACACACACACAGTTACAGACTCATACAGAAACATGCACACACACAGATACATACTCATAAAGAAACATGCACATACACACACACAGATACATGGAGGGGAAGGGGGAAAGACGGAATTGAAGAGAAATGGTTGATAGTGTATTATTGTGATCTTTATGACTGTAAGAACATCCTTGAAGCTAGATGATCTATTTTATAAAGCAGTTCATTGAATTCAGTTCGGGAGACTGAAAGTCCGTGATTGGAAGTGTTTGGTTTTTGGTGCCATCATGGAGATGCTTGCCAGGGAATGGGAATCACATGCAGAGGTAGCCTGGTAAAGAATGAAGGAAGGGTTAGAGTCCCTCTTTCCTAGCATCTCATTCCACTGAGAACTAATTCAAGGCTACTATGAGCTTCCTTAATTTCTAAAGACAATGCCTTCTGTATCATCCCTGCTTCCCAAAGGGACCATATCTTGTAATTATCATTGTGAGAGCATTTCCAATGTATGGGCTTCTGGACAGCAAAAATTACATCTGCTTGAGACGTGCTTCAGGGAAAGGTCAAGCAAGAGAAACGGCATTTCATCCTGCTGTCCTCTTCAGCCACTCTGCGACATATTTTTGAAAACAGAGTTTCTGAACTTGGAAGCTCTCATTTGGCTAGACTGTCCAGTGAGCCCCAGTGACACATCCATCTCAGCCTATTTAGCACTATGGTTGCAGGTGTGCGCCAACCTGTCTACTCTTTTATAGGGATTCAGAGGAGCAAATTCAGGTCCTCACATTTGTGTGGTGAGTACTCTAATGACCGAGCAGTCCAGCACAGGGTTCCCTTGAAGTAACACTGGCAGAAAATTGTAGGTTTAAGAGAGTAAGTGTCAGAAGTCAAGAAAAATGAATCTTATTCTCTTTGTTGCATTTCTCCTATAGGTTGTATGAGTTTAAATAAGAGGGCAAGGATAAAAACAATAATTTAAGAGAAGCAGAAGCTTCTTGTGCTGTTGTTGTTGTTGATTAATTTGGGGCAGGGTCTTCAAGAACAGGGTGACTTTAAAATACAGAGCCTCCTACCGCAGTCTCCCTGGTGCTGGGATCACAGGCCTGAGCTATTACCAGGTGGGTTTTTATTACATAATTAGTCATATTCTCTGCAAATAATTTTTAAAGCCTTTGAACTTAGATTTTCATTATTTCCTTCTTATTAAGTCTCCAAAACCAGCAGATCTCTATTAAGCCACTTCAAATCACCGCTAAGGATGAACAAAAAGTCATAACTCAAATGAAACTAAGTTGTCAAAAAGTGAGCTTCACGAAATTCTGATAAATTTCAACTCTATTTGCTGTACCTTTGGATTTCATTTTGAAGCTACACAAACTTACACTTTGTGGCTTCTCATTTGCAAAGCTTCCTGTCAGACACAGTTGTGTTCTGGGGACCCGGATTGCTTTTCCAGGAAGTCTCTACTGCCCTCACTCAGCCCTCTGGGAATCATAGGTCCCTCTTTAGACTGAGCTGAGGAACAGAGGCTCTACCCCAAGGTTAAAACCCCAAAATAAATACTCAGTGAGGCACTGCAATGACTTGGTGGAGGGGTCATGTGTGGCGGAGAACTAAGGCTCGATCTTCTGAGGCAACTGTTGGGCAGAGGCAGCTACTGACAAGCTAAGAAGGCCAGGGCCCAGTGTGTCTGAAGACCTGAGCATTGAACAGGAAGCAGTGACAATCAAGTGTACAGGTAGATATGTTAATAAAGCACCAAGAACAGTAACAAAAACTTGAAATCAGTTCTACTAGAGGAACGATTGAATCAGCTTTGTATTGCTCTGATAGAGAATAATGCACACTTTGTTTCTCTTTTCCTGGAGAAAACTGCCCAAGGCTTGCAGTGAATTCTAAAACCGTGTATGACACAGACTCCTGTGAATACCCCGTATTCCTGTCCAAGAACACCTATGAAATCTAACGATATACTAACATGCATGCTAATCTGTCTATTAGCTACATGTGTATATATATATATATATATATATATATATATATATATATCTCGTTTTGTGTGCATGCTTTCATGTATGTGTGTGCTTGTTAGCTATATTTTTGATTATATTTCCATGACCACAGTGAATTAACTAATTGTTAAATGTGTTAGAAATTGGCCAATGAGATGGCTCAGCAGTTAAAGATACCTGTCCCTAGCTTGATGATCCAGTATTTTATCTATAGGATCCACATAGTGGAAGGAAAATTCTGACTCTCTGAAGTTGTTCTATGATCTGCATCCATATTCATGCTAAGATATGCACTCATACACACACATATACAGATGCATGTAATAGCCATGACTTTGAAAATAAATTTTTATTTACCATGACTTTTGAAAGGTATATACCCTAGTTTCAGTTTTGTGATATACAGAAATTAATATGTACAGAATTATTATATATTTGTAATTAAGATATACAGAATTAATGCTAGTCTATATCAACAATTATTCATTATGTTAATTATTTAGACTAAGTCTTATGGCTTCTTTTTCTATCATAAATATGGAACTGAAGTCTATCATTATTACATACTCAGTCTTCTTAAACAAATATTCAGATGAATATGTGAGCTCCTAGTCTACAACTCTTTCAAATTTAAGTTAAAATTGTGTGTGTGTGTGTGTGCATGTGTGTATACACACTCCTGTGAGCATGTGGAAATGTATATGTATGAGTGTGTCAGGAGCCAATATCCAGTATCTTCCTGAATTGCTCACCACCTGGTTTTTGGAGGCAAAGTCTCTTAATGAACCTCAAACTCACTGATTGCCTAGAGGCTTGTCAGCAAGCCTCAGATATCTGATTACATTCACCTTGCTACGAATATAAGCACACAAGTGTTTTTGTGCCCACCATTTTTCACATGGATACTGCGTTCTGAACTCAGGTTCTCACACTTGTCTGACAGGCATTTATTGACTGGGATATCTCCTCAGACCCGCTGTATAAAAATATCAACAATGTGCTGTACAAATATCTCATGTTAGCCAGACAGTGATGATGCCCACCTTTAATATCAGCATTCAGAAGACAGAGGTAGGTGGATCTCTGTGAGTCCAAAGCCAGCTTGCTCTACAAGAGCTAGTTACAGGATAGCTATGACTGTTACACAGAGACCCTGTCCCCAAAAACCAAAGCAAAACGGAAAACAACTCCTGTGTTGCAGCAGAGTGACTTCTATAGAACATCACTTCAATAGTGATTCTGCAAAGGTTTCGGTAGATTGCTCAGTTATCTACACACTTTTCTAGGCTTTGAACTAAGAAATGTGTATGACTGTTGTGTTGTAAATTATCTTTTCTAATGGAGGCTACCAATAACAACACCAGAAACATGATCCCAGTATACACTGAGTAAGCAACAATGCTTATAGACCAAATTAAAATGACTGAACCATATGACTTAATGACTCATTTTAAAATCAAGTGTGAAGACCCTCGAATGGGATACAAAGGCAATGAAAATCTTAAATTCTTAAATCTTGGACCACACAATGTTTATATTCCAACTATCACCATGTTGACCTTATAAGTGATAGACCAGATATAAGGACAGCTTAGGAGACAAAAAGGCCCCATATATGGAAGGATCTGTTGTTGATAACCCACTTACTTGACTGGGAGATCTGGGGACAACTAGTTTGGCAAAGCTCTAACTTGACTATTAGTCTATGAATATTTATGAGATTTATTTGTAGTTCCTTAACAATGAATATATGGGGTTAGAATAGGTATCCCTAGCATGTGGCTGAATTAAAACACATGAAAATTAAGTACCCAATCCAGTTAAGTGTTTTGCAAATAGTTAGTCATTAGAAGATATGAATATCACATGCATATTTGTTTCATAACTATCTCTGTTCTCCATCCCTTTTGATATCAAAATGTATATGCTCTTCTACCTTGATACATCCATATTTACCATGTCACACAAATTTTGTCGACCACTAAATGAAGTTTTCCTTGCTTACTACATAAAATATTTTCAAGTTTGTGTGTGTGTGTGTATTTGACAACCTAATTACTTGCTCAAAGTATTCCAGTTGTGAAGGAAGACAAAGCAGGATGGTTGATGGTTTGATTCCAAGTTACCTAGGACAATCACTTCCTCCTGTAGCAGTTCTGAGCTCAGTGTTCTCATGGAAGGAATTTTCACAATTGTTTGCTGATACCAACACTGGCTTCTCTAACCTCATGCTGCCCTGAGTACTAATTGATCAGTGAGTACCGGTGGGCATCATCATCTTGTGCAGCCCAGTTACTAGTATGCTGCCAAACCCCTGTTCCTCATGCAGTGTGAGCCTCTGCATGGTTCATTTCTCTGCTATTACTTGTAGGTATTCTTTCTTTGTGCTCTTTTCCTCCTTGACATGGTAATTGTTTCTCAATCTCGTTGGGTGGAATATAAATATAATTTGCTTCACATGGCCTATGCTTATTTAATGAGAAATATAGCATGTTTATAACATTGTTGCTTGTCTGTTTGTCTCTTTCATCTATCTATCTGTCTTTCTGTCTGTCTATCTATCATCTATCTATCTATCTATCTATCTATCTATCTATCTATCTATCTATCTATCTATCATCTATGTATCACCTATCATTTATTTATTATATATCACTTATCTACTATCTATCATTTTCTCTATATGATCTATTTATCTCACTGTCCATATCTGTCATCTATCACCCATCAAATTTTTATCTATCAACTACCATTGATCTCTCTTTTAACTACCTTTCATGTGTCCATAATTTATTATTTATCTACAATTTAGCAACTTTCTAGCTTATTTTTCTGGTCTATCTATCATTTATAATTTATCATCTCTCATCTACCTACCTAACTATAATTTATTATCTATAATTCATTTGTATACCACATATCTCTATGTCATTCTTCATCCTGTGTGCATGTGTTTTTGTATGTATGCATCATCTTTCTATCTGCTATCTGTTTATCTATCATCTATCTACCCATCATCTGTTACTCACTTATTATGAACTTCCCTGTCTTTTTACATTATCCCATATTTCTGCCATGCTGTTTGCTTGCAGTCATGCTCCCTGTCATGGTGATACATGAACTCTCATCCTATGGAACCATATGCATAAAATTAAATGCTTTCTTTTATAAGTTGCCTTGGTCATGATTAACTAAGACACCATGGTTCTGTGAATCTAACTAGTTCTGACTTGACAATTTTCATCAGAATGCTGGTGTCAGGTGTTACCTATATTACCGTGTGTTGTATTCTCCCAGAATTTGACAGTGATATTTTTATATGTTGTCTCTACGTCCATTTCCACATTCTAGTTTTCTGCGAGTGACTTAAATGAGATAAAAATGATTTGTATTGTTATTTCATCTGTAATAAGACTAATCATTTAGTATCAATTTTGGAACATGTGCAAATTAAAACTACCTTCAACTGACATTGAATCCTACATGACAATACTGTAGAAACATATGTCTGTGCAATGAGTCCCCTAATCACAGCAAAGTAATAAAAATGCTGTAGGAATCAGTGGTACACTGTGAAAGATGGGGAAGTGAATAATGACACATAACTCTGGAAAACTTACAGGAAGTTTTTAAATTAGCCATAAGAGAATTTGACATGCAAATCGGAGGAAGGGTTTTCCTGTGAGAAGAGAATAAAAAAAAATACATAATATTTTTCAGGTGTTTTCAAAGGGAAAGTGATAGGTGGAGGAAAATTTTGCACAAACAATCATTATCCTGTTACATTGCATGAGGTTTTCTTATTCCTTTATTACCCAAATGCATTTTCATTACATGTATTCAGAATACATTTATAATGAACATGCAAGAGTTTCAATGTTGTATTCTTCTTAGTCTATTTAGACTGTTGTTAAGGTTTTAATTAAATTAAATGTTTAAGAAGTCTTATCTAAGGATAAAGCACAATTACAATCTAAAATTTCAAGGAAGCACAAACTTTAAGGTTATTTCTTTCCTTTAGAACTGAAAACTCATTGCATGGACATGTGCTTCTATTGTTTGTATTTGTCTATAACCATGGGCCTTTCCTTGAATACCTTCATATCTTCGGCTATTTTTTGGTGCTGACTTGGTTTGAAGCAGCTCCAAACTCTGCCTTAAAAGACAGACTTGGGAGCACACAATTTTTACCTTGGCATTTAGGACACTGAGACAAGCAGATCTCTATGATTTTGAAGCCAGGCTGGTCTACATAGTGAGCTACAAGACAGTCGGGGCTATATAGGGCAATCTTGCCCAAAAACACAAAGAAATTTAATAACAAAGCAAAAATATTAGTGAATAAGGAAAAAAGACAAATCTTTATGAATATATTGTCTTAGCCACTGTTTATTGCTGTGAAGAGAAACCATGACCAAGGCAATTTCTATAAAAGGAAGTATTTAATTGGAGGCTTGGTTACAGTTTCAGATGTTAGTCCATTCTCATCATGGTAGGGAACATGCCAGTACACAAACAGCCATAATGATGGAAGAGCAGCTGAGAGTTCTACATCCTCGTACACAGGCAGCCGAAAAGATAGAAACTGGGTCTGGTATGGGTTTTTAAAACCTTACAGCTCATCCCCAGTAACCCTCTCCTCCAACAAGGTCATACCTGTTCCTACAAGACAACACCTCCTAATTCTTCTAATCCTTTCAAATATGTTACCCTCTGATGTCTAAGTATTCAAATATATGAGCTTACGGGGGTCATTCTTATTCAAACTTCCACATATATAATCTATTTTTTTCTCAGTAATCACATTGATGAACTGGTTTTTCTAGCCTGTCTAAATGAGGCAATCACTTCATCATTCATATCATCTCTTTTCACATTCTTCTAACAATTTTTCATTGCAGAATAGAAGTTTTGCTTTCATTTATCACTGTCTGATGATGTTGTTCTTAGCATTGCTTTTATTCATGGATTGTGAATTGCTGTTGACTCTAAACTCACTGCCAGTTGTACTTATTTGTTTTTCGTGCTTTTATTTGCTACTTGACATACTCGCTATGATGTACTTATATGAAAGTAAATAGCCATTCAGTAACGGCATTGCTAGTTCTACTTTGAACATAGAGTTATCTATCAAACTAAGAACAAGAAACGTAATTTAATTTTGCCTTCACTTGTTCATTCTTTGAAACTCTCCTTGTGCAGATTAGTGTTTCTGACCTATATCATTTTTCTCCTTTCTGGAGAAATATTCTAAGTTTTTCTTCAGAGTATGATGCTGAGGTATGTTTGCCTTTAGTGCCCCCTAACTTTTGAAGGATAAGGAAAAGTCTAAAACTCTACTAACATTCCTGAGAATGAATCAGCAACTTCTAGAATATCCTCAGGAGATATTTAATGTGTATGTAAAGATACATTGCATTATAAGGTGGAATATTGAGAGTCAACTTGGTTCAGGCAAATACCATTTATAATTTTTTACATTTACATGTATAGCAGGAAGACCTCCACAGACTATGGTGGATAACATTTTGAATGGTGCCACCATGAATTGATGTTAAAGTTGTTTGGTCAGTCTTAACTTTTGTGACTGCCTAAAGAGTATGGAAAGGGCAGCCACTATTTGTTGTTAGAGGCCACTTGTTGGTTCTCCGCTGCTCAGTCCCAAAATAATCACACAGAAACAGTACTAATTAAATCACTGCTTGGCCCATTAGCTTCAACTTCTTATTGGCTAACTCTTGCATATTAATTTAACTTTTATTAATCTGTGTGTTGCCATGTGGTTGTGGCTTACTGGATATAGTTCTGCCCAGCTCCATCAGGGCTATATGGCTTCTCTTTGACTTTATGTACTTTCTTCCAGCATTCTGTTTAGTTTTCCCTGCCTAGCTCTGTTCCCCTATAGCTCTGCTATAGGCCCAAAGCAGCTCCTTTATTAACCAATGATATTCACATCATATGGAGGGGAATCCACATCAATTTCCATTTTATATTTAAATAAAAGGAAGGTTTATAATTTTAACATAGTAAAATCGCATATAACAAAACAGGTATCAAGCAAGAATTACAGGTACAATAAACTCTATCGTTTATCATAACTAAGGATAACTATGACAACACCTTCTTTGGGTATCAGCCGCTCAAGATGGTTCTAACTTGGTTAGCTGAAATAGTGCATTTTTTTACAACATTCTGTAAATGTTGTAAAACTCCAGAATAAGAACTCCAAATAAGAACCTCAGAAAAACCCTACCGAATACACAGAGACTACAGTTATACCAGAAAGTAATGCTGGAACTTAACCATTATTTTACTTTTACAGGATCCCATAGAAAGAACATCACCCCCATGACAACTGGAAGTAATTCTAAAAGACAGTGTCCCCCCCCCAATAAAGTTTGTCCTCAGGGTTAGGGACAACATTTAGGGGTTTATTATAATTGTTATATGGTTGGGGTTGGAGAAAATTAGGCAAGCTCAGGGATCTCTTTTTAACAAAAAAGGAAATTGGATGGAATAATGGATCAATGTGACCTTCCTCACACTAATAATACTAGTGAGTAATGGAGTGAATACTTATGAACTATTATTTATAGTCAATTTAGATTACTATAAATTCTTATATATTGATACAAACTTAAATTATATTGAATATGTTTCTATTTTCACCCACCATATTTGAATCCCAAGACAAAGTTATTTTGTCATATTGTATGCATGCATGCTTCTACCTCTGTTTAAGGCATTTTGTATATTGATACAATTTTAGCATATATTTATCATATTGCGATATACATTTCTACCTCTGATCAAGATGCTTATACATTGTTTACATTTTGAGGTCATTGTTCTTATTTGTTGCACAGTTGTTTAAGATTGTTTAATATGATAGTATGAAGTCTTAGTCTTTAAGTTATATAGGTATTAAGATTTATAGGTCAATAGTCATCCGTGTTTGTCATACTTATAATTATACTAATCAGGTTTTTTAGATACATAGATACTGTATTTTTCATATATAGGTAATCTTCAATCACTTCAAAAACTATAGAACATGGTGTTTAAATAATAGGGTTCTGTTGATGTGAGACATGATTACTCCTTGCAGAATTGATCTATTTCTAAGAGAATGTTGAACACCAAAGACACTCCACTTGGAGCTTGTTTTTGTCTTGGTAAAACTGGCCCTTGGGCAAGGAACTGCCCATGCACAGACCACTGACAAAATGCATGATGTCTAGATAGGACAAGCAGGATACAATAAAAAAGACTGTCAAATCTTGCCAAAACACGGTAAGACAGTTTTGACAAATTTCCTGCCTCTGAGAATGGTCTGTCAGTTACTCTAGACCTTAGCCAAAGTTGGTTGCTCAAACATTGCAAATGAGACTTTGGTGATTGCCCAGGTAGCCAGTGGTCTCTGTCATTTGTTGTACATTTTGCAAGTTGCTTGACTGTACTTCCTGTTTACTCAAGTAATATTTCCCCTTTTGGGTCTACTTTGGGGTTAAAGACTAGATAGTTGTAGTTACTTTCATCTTATGACTTGGCCAAGTTATTTATTATACAAGACTTAAGCTCATTAGGATAGGATAATTATTTAAGCATTTATCACATGCTTCTCACTTGATATTGTTTATGCTGGTTGTAATTCTAATTTTTATTCTTGATATTTGTTCTTATTGTATATAATTTTGTATTAGGCTTAGAACCTTCTTATTTAAACAAAAGGGGGAGGTGCTACAGGAATTTTCACCAGTAGTCTTTAAGTTACTCTCCCACTTGGACGTGGTCTCTTATATTATATATGTCCATGTAATGCACACATCCAGCCTCTATTCCTGCTGTGGATTCAGTTGCTGTTCCCCAGCTGAGCAGAGGACTGTAATCTGTGAGTTTACTTCTAAATAAGTAACCCTCTATTATACTCAATTCTGAGCTGATGTGGGATTTCTTTTAAGTGTCCTTCTTCAATCTTGTACTGGTTACCTAAATGTGTGATTGTTCTGGGAAATGGTAGTGACAGGGTTAGATTGCACCAACCATTTGAACCATATAAGAATCATGTAAATAGTGACTATGAAACCATAAAGATCTCCTTATATTACACAAATATGGGTTAATATTGCGAGCCAGTGATTAACCTGTTTTATTTTATAGACAGAAAAAAATGCTAATTACTTTAGGTTCTCTAGTCATCGAACTTTTATAAATACTTCTAAAACATTTTTTTTGTAGAATGACAGTATTCAACACAGAAACTAAAGATTGTGCTATGTTTTAAATATTTATGAAAGACATGATTGGCAGCAGTTGCAACATCTCAGAGTGATACTCTGTCTCCAAAATAGAGGTAGTGCATCTTATAAGTAGCCTGGGGAGGGTTCATGGTTAGACTATTTGTTAAGGAAGGGATCTCCTTTCTTACATTCTCAATCAATTAATCCTATTCTTCCAGATATTAATGAAGCATGGATCGCCAGACAACAACAAAAAAATCATATTTTAACTAGGATAGACCCTTACACTCCAATGACAGAGGACAGAAACTATTTAAAAGATGTAATTAAAATGTGTAATATATTTATAGTGTTATAAGCTCAATGATAAAAGGTTGGCATAAGAGATATAGGAAGTATTGCACTTGAGATTCTTTTGTGTATGTGTCCATGTGTGTGTTTGTGTGTAGTATATGTGTGCAACTAATTATGTGATATATGTATGTGCAAATTTCAATATGGGTATTTATGCATGTGTTTGTATTCATATGGAAACTAGAATTCATTGTCAAATGTCTCTTTATGACTCATACATTATCTTATTTGAGACAAGATCTCTTCCTAAGCCCAGAACTGATCAATTGGTTAGACTTACTACCTAGCAAACTCTGGGAATCCAGCTTTCTCCACTTTTTCAATTCTAGGATTGTAGATGTAAGAGATAATTCTTAGCTTTTAGATAGGTACTGGGGATTTGAATTTAGGTTCTTATGCTTGTAAATGGCATATTTATGGTGACAGTTTACAAACTAAATACTCTTCCTATTCCAAGATTAAATTTTAAATAAGTTACTGAACAAAACTTTTCGTGGGAGGCTAAAATGAGCATAACCTTCATGGATGTTGGCTAGCTGCTCTTGTGAAGACCTGGGAGAACTCAGGATAATAGTGAAGAGCAAGATTTACAAGGAAGGAACACAGAACTTAATGAGAAGGAAGGGGTATGGCAGAGTAGTGCCAAGAATATGAAAGACACAGGAGCTGCCACTTCTTTCCCTATTGTCCTGAGAAATGGCGGCAAGGGCACATTTCCCAGTGCTTTGACTGAATTAGTTGACTTTTAAATAACATGAGAACTAATGAGCTGAAATCAGAGTTGATCTAACCTAAAAGGTATTTCACAGTAAGGGAGGATGTTGAAACAACAGGTTGCATTTGGTTAAGCACAGTACTTCCATAAGCTATGATAGACATGTACAGAAGATGGTAGAGCAGGGAAGGTACACGAATGTATATATTGCTAACTTAATTGGTCTTATAGACTCTGAAGTTTATGATAATAGAGCAAAGGCATAATGGCAGGAATAGCTAAGAATTAACAACTTGATCTTAAGCAAGAGAGAGACAGAGCTAACTGGAAATGGTGCTAATTTGTTGAAACTTCAAAGTCTACCATCAGTGGCAAAAATATTTCAGCAAAGCCACATCTCCAAGTCCTTCCCAGTCCTACTAACTGATGACCAAGCCTTGAAATATATGAGCGTATGGGGGACATTCTTATTGAAATACTACAATGTGAAGTAATAGTATCACAAGTAGACAAAGAGCAGGATAAAAGCAAAATATAAATATTATTTCTATGCATGATTAGAATTAACTTAGAATGAATATCTTATTACACTCTAGAGAGTATACCTTATATTAACTGGTTGGATGATAAATCTTAAAATGTAGTAAAATTATCAGAGAAATTAAAATATTGAATAAGAATACATGTTTGCATAAAAGTTAAGATAGTAAAGTAGAAACAGAAGAATAAAAGTAATAAGAAATAAAATAAGACATAAAAAAGTCTAGGCATAAAATGATAGGCATAATGTAAATATTTTATTGATAACATTGAAATAGATTAAACTATCCAATAAAAGTAATAGACAGCAAGATTGAATTGAAACCCAGAATCCAACTATATGTTATTAGTAAGAAAAACTTGAGAGTCACCTAAACTGAAAGAAAAAGAACTAAAAATAATATGTTTTGAAAATGAAATACAATGAGAAGAAATTTGGAGAAGCTGTATAGTGAAAACACTTTAGAACAAAAACATTACTAAATAAAAGGGAATATTTTATAAAAATATTTTATAATGGCTTAATATATTGGGTATGCAAAATAATTGTAAATATATATGTATCTAGTAATAGTACAAAATACTAAAAGCAAATATTGCGTGAAATAAAAGAAATAGGTTCAATGATAGTAACTAATGACTTTTATAAGTATGTGTATGTGAGCACATATGTGTGTTAGTGTGTCTGTGGGTGTGCATGGAAGCCCAAGGATAACCTTGATTGTTTTACTGAGATGTTGTCCATCTTTTTCATTTGGGAGACAGGGTCTCTCACTCCCTCTTATGGAGGCTCTTTCTTAATTGAGGATCCCTGAGTTTGTTAACTATTGAGAAAGTGCCTCCACATAGGATCAGGCTGTAGACAAGCCTATAACAGCACTTTCTTAATTACCAATTTATGTGTGAAGGCCTAGCCTATTGTGAGTGGTGCAAGCTTACACTTACAATCCTGAGTTCTTTACGAAAGCAGACTGAGCGAGTCATGGTGAGAAAGTTAGTACACCACACTTCACGGCCTGTACTTCAGTGCCTGACTCCAGGTTCCTGTTCCGTTTGAGTCCTGTATTGACTTCTTCTATGATAAACAGTAATACGGAAGTATAAGCCAAAAAAAAAAAAAAAAAAAAAAAAAAAAAAAACATGTCACAACATGGCCCAGGAACTGAACTGTTTTAGGAGATTTCTGAGTGCTGCTGAGAACACTCAATAAAGAACAGGAGTCTTGTGGCTTCAGTTTCCTCAAAACACTGAATTGTTCTTGGACTTTGTTTTCATGTTCCTCCCAGGTATAACAGACCAGACAGAGTTTACTTCAGATTATTCGTTATTGCTTGCTGATGTTATTTAATTAAATTTTAAAATATCCTTCATATGTTTCTTATGGAAAAACATCATTTTTGTCCTGTGTGGCTATTCCTTGTGATTGTATACAGCTTGAATTCATGTGAAAACTTTACTCATGTGATATTTATTACCCTTCAGAGTATAAATTGTCTGATGTTGACATAAAAGTAGCGGGCTTAAAATGGCTAGAACAAAAAACAATATTATGAGTGAGGAAATCCAGACCCAGAAAGACAAACGTAGTATGTACTCACTCATACCATGTGGATATTAGCCATAAAGAAAAGGATAACCAGCCTACAGTCTCACCCTAGAGAAGCTAAGTAGCAAAGAGAACATACATGGATCCCACTGGGAAGGAGAAATAAACAAGATCTCCTGAGTAAATTGGAAGCATGGGAGAGAGGGAGGAGGGTGGAAGGGGAGGGCAGAGGAAAGAAGGGGAAGGGGAGGAGAGCAAGAGTGAATGGGATGATTAAGATGGGGGAAGGCCACAAAGGGAGAATAAGGAAAGAGATATGTTGATAGAGGGAGTCATTAGGGTGACCAAGAAACCTGGCACTAGGGAAATTCCCAGGAAATCACAAGGATGACCCCAGCTAAGACTCTAAGTAAAAGTAAAGAGGGTGCCTGAAACTGCTCTTCCCCTGTAATCAGTCTGTTGACTACCTTAACTGTCATCATAGAGCCTTCATCCAGTAACTGATGGAAGAAGATACAAAGATCTACAGGTAAAAACTGGGCCGAACTCCCAGAGTCCAGTTGAAGAGAAAGAGGAACAATAATACGAACAAAGAGATTCAGACCGTGATGGGGAAACCCACAGAAACAGCTGACCTGAGCTAGTGAGAGCTCACTGACTCTGGACTGATAGCAGGGGAACCTGCTTAGGACCAAACTAGGCCCTCTGAATGTGGGTGACGGTTGCATTGTTTGGGCAGTTTGTGGGGCCACTGGCAGTTGGATCAGGATTTATCCCTAGTGCATCAAGTGGATTCTTAGAGCCCATTCCCTATAGACAAATACCTTGCTCAGCCTAGAAACCGGGTGAGGGTCTTGGCCCTGTCTCAATGTGATGTGTGACAGATATTGTTGACTGCCCATCAGAGGCCTTACTCTCTCTGAGGAGTGGATGGAGGGTGGAATAAGTAGAAAATGGGTTGAACGGGATGAAGGGAGGGAGGGGGAACTGGAATTCATATGTAAAATAAAAAAGAACATTGTTTTTTTTATTAAAAAAAAAAAAAGAGGAAAAAAATCTCTAGCCAAGCCCCCAAAATGGCTGTGCTGGTGGCAATGTCCTAAACAGAAGGATTCTGTCCAGTTAAACAGAAGGATTGTTATTGGGTACACAGAGATGTAAAATCAGTATTTCTCGGGGTGTGTGTGTAGGGGGAATCTCTCACATTTCTGCTTATCAGAAAGCAGACCTCTTAAGGCAGGCTCCTGTTTACCAAGATCCTCCTAACCCCACCCCCAAAGATCTAGACTGACCAGCATCTAGCTCCTACTCAAGCTTGAGTCAGCTCAAAAACCCACTCTGATAACTGCTTGCTTTTCTGCAGAGATTGCCTTGGTAGTCTGATTTTCTAATAAACCTTTATTTCTTCCGTCTGATGAGTACAGTTGGGTAGTTTCACTGTGCCCAAGAGTGTAGTTTTATTCTAAAGCTGATGATGACTGTGTCTTTTCCCCAAACAGTTTGATCAAACTGTCTTCAACAGTTGGCTGGTATTAAAAGAACCCTTGTAAAAATGAAGGAAAGGGAAAAGGAATGGATTACTTCAAGTCGTAAAGTTCGAGGACTGCAGCCAGAGTGGTAGTGACGAGAGACAAAAGTGTGAAGAGGTTGGGGATTGAAAGACCTATGTAAAGTGTCACAAGGTGAGGAGATCTGCGGACTACTGATCCTTGGTGGGCAAACCACCATTAATAGAAAAAATTATTGCAGTCTTACCTAGTTGGACTTTGGTGAAATCATATTTTTTTTATTGCTGACCATCTAGGGTCAATTGTTCAGTGTTTCTCTCCAGGAAAACCAAAGAGAAGACCATATGTCAAAAATTTGGTCTCAGTCATGTATTGTTATACTTAGAATTTTGCTTTTTTAAAAAAGAGTGATCCATCTTTTTGAACAAAATACAAGCAATAGTTGATTATAAAGTTCCCCCAAATCAATAGGACACACTCACTAAAAGGAACACATTGCAGTCAGACACTCTAATGCAAACATGTTTCAGAAGCATGCCGAGTAACCAGAACAAGGCACAATTCAGAGTACAGCACATTTTTAGAATGTGCGAAGAGTGACTGTGTGAATATCAAACAAGTTGATAAGTATAATTACGGATTATATGCCTGTTTGTTTAGTAACAAGACAAGTTATATGTTTTTAAATTATTTTCAATAAAGTTTGTAATTTGCAAAGGAAAGTAAAAATGAATTGAATTGAAATGAATGAATGAATGAATGGGGAAATTACACATAGGATGTGCTCTCTTTGAACAGAAAACACGTGGAGAAAAGGAATCTAGAGCAATTCCTTAATAAAGTTTGAGAGATGGGCAGATGGAAGGAAGAAGGTTTAGGAAAAGAATAGTTATGAAGTATCCTTCAAAGCAAATATACCAGAATAGGGCAGATAAGATGCATCAATTTAAAATAAAACAGAAGATAACAAAAAATTAATGAAGGGCAGTAGCAAACTAAACAAGAGACCATCAGAGGCAGACACTTAAAACATGGGCTAGGTTGCAAGACAACAAAGACAACAGGACAATATATGTCACCCACCACATCCTACTTGCTTTCCATTTAACCATTTGATTCTGTCTATCTATGATGTGGGAGTCCCCTCTGTGTGCTGTGATTACCATTAATGAATAAAGAAACTTCCTTGGCCTGATAATAGGGCAGAACTTAGGTAGGTGTGTGTGTGTGTGGGGGGGGAACTAGACTGAATGCTGGGAGAAGGAAGGCAGAGAGAGAAAGATGCTATGGAGCTGCCGCCAGAGACAGACATGCTGGAACTTTTCTGGTAGGCCACGACCTCATGGTGATGTACAGATTAATAGAAATGTGTTAAATTAATATGTAAGAATTAGCCAATAAGAAACTAAAGCTAATGGGCCAAGCAGTGATTTAATTAATACAGTTTCTATGTGGTTATTTCGGGGCTAAGCTAGCTGAGTGACTGGGATGAAAAAGCGGTCTTCCTCCTACACATAAAAATACGTAGAAACACTGAACGTTTCTCTGAATGTAGATTTTATAGATAAGTGTAACATTTGTATGGCTTTGTAAATTGTGATGGGAAGAACATGATAGCATTGATGCACAAGAATATACATACATTTGCTGTCTGATTTATTGTTTGGAGCTTAAATTGGCTCTTCACTTATCAGAGTAACACAAGAAAATATTAAAACTATGTATATAAAATAATTTTCCTGAAATAAGGAATGAAGTTATGTGATTTGTAGAAAATGGATGCCACTGGAGATATTTATATTAAGTGAATTAAGCCAATCTTAGAAAGACAGCTGCTGAGCAGTGGTGGCACATGCCTTTAATCCCAACACTCGGGAGGCAGAGGCAGGCGGATCTCTGTAAGTTTGAGACCAGCCTAGTCTACAAGAGCTAGTTCCAGGACAGGCTCCAAAGCCACAGAGAAACCCTGTCTCGAAAAACAAAAAAACAAAAAAAAAAAAAAAAGAAAAAAAGAAAAAGAAAAAGAAAGACAGCTATTGTACATTTTTTTTCTTTTATAGCACTGCAAAATCATGCATTTATGTCATTAAAGTAAAAATGAAACTGTCCAGGGGAACAAAAGAATTAAAAAGAGGTGGTGGGGAGAAGGAAGGTATCATGGAACACAATTAACAGGCAGTGTTTGCTTGTATAAAATATGTCCTTTAAAATACAGTATCACATACAGTGAAATTCTTTAAATAATTTATAGTGAGAACCAATAAAAATACTGAATATGTGTTTTTATGTGTATATCTAACTTGAACTTATTAATATTTATTTGTTCAAGTGATCAAATCACATGGGAATTTTGCACTAAGGTTTGTGTTTAAATGAAAAGCGTTTTCAAATGTCATGATCAATGTTTGATCGTTATCATACATCTGCTTATTAGCATAAATTCTGTTTATTATAAATAAACTCTGTCCTAAGGAAGAGTCATAGTTTTGCTCCTCTTTCTAATACTGCTTCTTTAATATTTCCCTTTAAGTGTAAGAATTAATGCCATTTAAATGACATTGTCTGTATTCATGATTGCTTCTTTAATGTTCAAATGATTCCTACCCAACTAGGCCATGATTGTTAGAGACTGACCCAGGCTACAAAGCCCCTCAGCATGGTGCCTCATTCTGACTTACAGTGGAATTCTGTTGCACATAGACCAGTAGATGGTTAAAATTGATGGTCAACTTATTTAAGACATGTCTAGAAAACTAGCACAGCATACTTGTTCTTTGCTTTTGTGAGGTGTGTTTGTTGATGATAGGAGAATGAGCTAAAGAGGTAAGGCCTGCCCCAGATCTGAGTGGTCCTGCCCAGCATGCTCATGTCCAGTTAGAACAGAAGGCAAAGAAATGGGGAAGCTGGCAGTAGTGCTTGGGTATGCCTCCTCTCAGTTCTACTCATGAACATCAGATGCCAGTTTCTTCAGCATTTGAACATGGGCTCACACCAGCAACTCTCCCAGGAGCTTCCCAACCATCAGCCTATGATGGTGACTCTATCACAAGTCCCTTTCACTCTGAGACTTCCAGCTTCTGATAATGACTTGTTTCCTACTCTTTAGTTCATAGAAGGCTTCATTGGACAAATCAGCCTCATAATGCAAGCTGTTTTTATAATGTTCTGTGTGCACATGCATGTGTGTGTATGATTATTTTCTACTGATTCTGGCTTACAAAAATATTGATTACCACAAGGCAGGGACACAACTATAGCTAATGTTGATGATTGATGATGTGGTGGTTTAAAAGACAAAGTGCCTCATAGGCTCATAGATTAGTATGATTAAGCATTTGACTAAGCAAAGATCTGAATACTTAGTCATTCAAATCTATTATTGGTACTATTTGACCTTTCAAATAATGAGGTGTGACTTTGTTGGAGGAAGGATGTCACTGGGGGTTTGACTTTGACATTTCCAAATTCCTGAGCCAGGTCAAGTGACTCTTTGATTGTGCTCGATAGAGATCTTGATGTGGGATTGTCAGATGCTTCTCCAGAGCAACGTCTGCCTGTGTGGAGAGCAACGTCTGTCTGCCTGTGTGCAGAACAATGTCTTCCTGTGCTGCTTGTTCCCTAACAGCAATTGGAACCAGTACTCAAGTAAATCCTTTCTTTTCAAAGAGTTGTTGTTTGAGGCCAATCTGGTCTACAGAGTGAAATCCAAGACAGGCTACAAAGCTACACAGAGAAACCCTGTCTTAAAAACAACAACAACAACAACAACAAAGAATAAAACAAAAAAACAAAACAAAGCAGAGTTTCCATGATCATGGTGTTTCATTGCAGCAACAGGAAACCTATCTAAGTAGAAAGCAAGAAAAAAATGAAGCCAGATCCAGGACTCAAGGCTGGTGCACGGCTACCTTGGATAAAAGAGGATTGCAAGCACTTTTATTTCAAGAATGGATCAACTCTTTTTAGAAAACAGTTGTCTGATCTGCCATCTATCATGTACCTTCTCCACTTTCCACTTCTCTCTCCATGCTTGGTTGCTGCTGACACTCATGATTTCTCCAGGAAAATAAAGCTGGGAGTTTTCCACAAAGGTTTTAAAGAGAACCCACATATTAGTGAAGGTACATGACTAGATTGGCCTTGAGAACACACTGCTATTTTAGAAATGTCTGGCCCCACTGTGAGCATCTGTGGGGCCCATTGACAACAGGTCTCCACATTGGCATAAATAAATGAGGGTTTAATTTTATTAATACATGTTTCATACATGTGTTGAAATATCACATTAAGTTATGTTAGTATGTACAAGTAACACATAGTGTCTAAAAATAGTATTAAATAATATCTGTTTGTTTGCAGAAACATTTTGATATGTGGCCCAAGCTAGCTTTTAACTAACAATGTTGTGCATGGTGGTATTAAGTTTAACTTTCTGTTTCCTCCTCCCTGATGCTGACTTAGAATTGTGTGTCACCATTGCCAAGGAATACTCATACTGCACAAGCACCCTATCAATTGGCTTATATCTTCATCCTTAACTTTGGCCTTTATCAGCAGTAACATAACTCACAAGCTGTCACCAAAGCCACCTCCCCACCAAATATAGATATTCAATTTTCTATCATCTTGTTCTACCCTGAGAAGCATTCAAGTTATGTGAAACCAGAATGAGTTCTGGGGTAGATAAATGGTTTTGAATAGAGAGCAACATCATGAAGAGTAAAAGAGCTAGAAATACTAGAAAGAAGTTTTTAAGAAACCACAGTAGTCTCCTAGGGGAAAATTGAAAGTACCGGTTGGACGCGTGCCTCTTATTTTCCCTTTGCTTTGTTTCTGACAGCCTGCACTCCATTTATAACTGCTTGAGTTTTGATTCAATTAGATTTGACAAGATTGATGTCCTGGGGATGCAGAGAGGCCTGCTTGTGACTATATACTGCTGCTGGGGCATAAAGTATAAAGATCACTAATAAAAAATAAAAGACCTAGAGAAAAATGTCATTCCATGTCAGTGGTTTCAGGACAGGTTGGAAAACAGCAATGATCTTGTTTACATGACTTTCTGCCCGTGTTCACATTGATAGCATGGGGAAGTAGAGGGAAGGGGGAAGGATGCAAAGCAGAAATGAGGATAAAAGAGAGAAGGAGATGGATGAAGAAAGGAAAGGAAGAGTAGATGGAAAGTGAGAAACGATAAAGAGATGGAGGGAGGTGGGATGCAGATGACCTACTAAGACAAGGAGACAATATGGCATTAAGTTTATTAAATCTTTTCTGGACATACTATACTCTAGACCATATGTTATTTTTTTCAAATTTATGAATTTTAAGATACTTATTATTAATAAAAAGGGTCCCATGTAGTCTAAACTATCCTTAAACTTATGTATCTGGCATGACCTTGATCTTCTGATTCTCCTGTTTCTACATATGTTAGTGGGGATAAAATCCTTGGTCTTATACATTACAGAGAAATACTTTTGTCAATGCAGCTCCATACTGAGTTCCTCTATTTGCGGCAAAAAACTTACTTTCATATGTAATCTCTTATCTCTGGATGATGAGAAATGATATATGCTATAAAAAGTTGTCAATGAGCCAACATTTTGGTAGGAGGAGAGAGCACTGAGGTCTATAAGACAAAGGAGAAGAATGTTGAAAACAATAGTCAAGATCCTTCCAATACTACACACACACACACAACTACATTCATCATATTTTAAAATAAAAAGTCCATTCAAATTAGTGAAGGCACCAGAAGGGAAGGGAGTCAGTCTCCCAACAGTCTTAAGGATTCTATATTCTAAGCTATCAGACTTGGTGTTTATCTCAAGGGCAATGTGGGCTACCTGGTGAGATTTGAGGACTTATTTTTTCAAAAAATTTCTAGTAAATGTGCAGCAATAAGATTGAGGGGAATCAATATTTGAGTAATCAATAGTTATCTGACAGATGAGAGCTGTTTTATTTCTTTCTTTCTTGGAGAATTCTACTAAGCTTAAAAGAATAAACAGTACCAATCCTGGAAAGAATCCAGTTGTCAAATTGTCCATTTAGGGAAGGGCAGATAAACAAAACATGGCACATTCAGACACTGTTCACTGTTGAAATGTGAAAATTGGGGTTGGGGAGACACTCTGCTGTTAAGAGTTCCAGACTCAGTAGCCATGCTGAGATGCTCACAACTGCCGCACCCACCAGCTGTATAGTAGCTGATATCTGTCGCAGTATCCTCCATTGTACTTTGAGGTAGGGTGTGGTGTACACATGTACAGATACATACACACAGACACACACTCACCACACACACAATTAACAATTAAAATAAATGTTTTATAAAATAGTGAACTCTACCACAATGTTAGACGTTAGGATAAGTAAATGAATTTAAAAGAAGAGGCAAATATTGTCTAATTCCAATTGTATAGTGGATTCCTGTATTTGGAGTAGTGACGGCAAATTGAGTGTGGGTAGTCTCGGAAGGTTTGTTGGGATGGAGGCAATGAAGAATTATGATTTAACACAGCCTCACTGTTATTAGATGAGAATAAGAATTATTGTGGCAATGCACAGTAGTGATGTCTTTGTGACACTCGGACCATGTCTGACACTACTGAAACAGACTTAACATGGGAAAGAAAGAGATGTCTCAGGGGTATGAACAAGTGCTGCTGTCGCAAATGACCTGAGTTTGTTCCCAGCAGCCACCTCGGGTGCTTGAAACCACCTGTAACTCTAGCTCAAGTGATTCAATTTCGTTTTCTGGCACCTGTCTACATGTGGGACACATATTTAAAACATATGAAATGTTAAATATTATTGTTTTATAGCTGTTCAAAATGCTGAATTGCTTTTCATAGTGACAAAATGAAAGGAACATTGAATTGGTGTCAGATAAACAGATTCATTAGTTTCAGCACAGTCACTATGAGTTCTGTGGCCCTTAGGAAACCTCTGAAACTCCAATGGCCCTAGTTCTTCCATATGAAATATGAACCTGAAAAGCAGTCTGTCTAAGTGGTGTGAAGAGCTAAAGAGGATCTTCTGCACACAACGCCAAAAAAAGCTTCTCACTTGCCTAGATTTGATTAATCATTACAAAGCAAAGGGACTGTGGTGGTTGAAAGAAAATGTCCCCCATAGGCTCACAGGGAGTTGTAAAACTAGTAGATGCAGCCTTGCTGGATTAAGTGTGGCTTTGTTTGAGGAAGGACGTTTCATTGTCACTTCCGGTAGTTCTAGATGTAGAATTCTTGGCTACCTCTTCAGCACCATGTCTGCCTGCATGACACCATGCTTTGCACCATGACAAAGGGACTAAACATCTGAACTGTCAGCCAGCCCCAGTTAAATGTTTTCCTTTATAAAATTTGCTCTGGTCATGGCATGTCTTCACATCAATAGAAATCCAAGATAAGACAAGGGCTATATGAATTAAAAGCCAAGAGACAACTGATGAACTGAGTTAGCAGGTAGAGTCACTTGTCACCAAGCCTAATGACTTGTTTGGCCCCCAGGCCCCACATGATGAAAGGGGGTAACTCACTTCCTTGCATTGTCCATTGAATCCATGGTATGTGTGTGCATATAAAAACACATGAAATAAGTTAATAAATAAAAATTTAAAGTTGTTTAAAGACAAAATATTTCATATTTCTACTCAAAGTTGGGAGTGACTCAAGAAGATATTAATGATGATTGTATACACTGTAAAAAACTGGATGAAAGATGCCTACGTTATGAATGACAAGATGGGTTATTTTAAATTGTGCCCCATTCCACACCACAGTTTTATTCTATTGCCTTTAGAGGCAAGCTTATCCTTTTGTAAACATGGAGTTACAGTCTCGGGTTCTGGATACTTCCCTCTGTTGATAAAATGAGTAAAAGTCAGGGAAAGTTCAAGGGAAACAAAAAATAAGGTTTATTTGCAAACTATATAAACTCTTTGGAAATAGTAAGCATCAGAGCTGGGAGTTCACTGATGTCAAGGGAGTTTCAGGTTCCTCTTGATTTCAACTACTCCCTCCCAGTTACCCTTTTCCTCTACTGTATTGATCCTAAAGTGTTTAAGTACACTTTCCAACAAGGGCTTAAGTCTACTGCTTCTTCCATATGTGCCTGATATGGTCCCCTGTCCTTGTATAAAAGCTTGGAAACAGACTATTATAGGGACTCTACCTTAAGACATCAGTATAGAAATGCCTTACTATTATGATCTGAAGAATGAACAAATTAAAGTAATTGAATATTATATTTTCAAAGCTTTTAGACGACTCTGACCTCATATCTGAATCAAGCAACTTTAAAACTGAAGATGTATTTTATGTCTTTTCAGAGGATTTGGTCCATTAATACTGGGTAGCAATGGAAGAGCCAGGAAGCAGAATGTTAAAAACGTGAGAGGGGGTGAGACGCAGTCCTCAAGGACCTCATTCTGGTGACTTACTTCCCCTAACTTGGCCTCACTTCTTTGTCTTTTACCACCTGCCAGTAATGGCATCATATGAATTTATGAGGATTAATCTAGACTGGGGATTTAACTTAGTGGTAACATACTTCTATAATGCGTACAGCACCCTCAGGTCAATCCCTATCATCACAAAAATGATGTGGATAGAGGTAGCTAGCTAGCTAGAGATCTATTATTCACTGTTGTTCAGTATGGAAAAGAGAATCATCTATGACAGCCATAATTTGAAGTTTGAATGAGTGAGTTTATGAAACATATAGGAAACGCAAGAGAAAGATGAATAACAAGTGATGTATAGATGATTTAATAGATAGATAGACAGATACAGATGAATGGATAGACTGCAAACAGCATCAAATATTGTGATAAAAAAAACCCAGCAGAAATCAATGGGCAAACCCCACTGAGGCTATCATCTGGAGTTCATGCTAGGGAAGATGTCTAGAGCAGTCTCCTCTCCACTGAGGCTTCAAAGTGAAAGAACTTTTAACAACAAGTGGAAGTGACTCCATAAAATCTGGTGCTCACAATATCTAGGAGAGGCTGACTGGAGAAGTTGAAGCTGTCAACTGGACTTCCCTATTGAGCTTTCTTTCTCCCTATGGTTCAGTTTCCTGTGCTGACCTCACACTTCCTCCTTCTTCCTCTGTATCTTGGAATCCAGTAGCACCCACTAATAGAAATGGTTCATCTTCTGGCTGTTTTTAAGTACACAATAGATTGTCTTTCCTCGAGTTATTTTTATTGTTTTCTTTCTTCTCTGTCACAGAAATGAGGGACATGGGGCATATGATTCCCAGGCAAGAGGTGTTAGAGGACACTTTGAGACAAACATGTTTTGATCCAAAATGGGGGCCAGATGGCAGTGCCACTTTATGAGATAGCTTCTTGGTGAGCTTAAATGACAGGACAGTTTAACAGTTAAATGGATACTAAATTTGTGATTTGATCTTCTCTGAAAATGTCAACACAGGCTTACACCAAGGCATGACCTCTAAATTCCCTAAGTGTTTCTCAGTCTATTCAAGTTGACAATAGAGATTGTCACAAATATTGTTTTTGCTTGAATGACATGAAGACTTCAGAAGAATTTCCCTTAAATTAGGTGACTGACATTTCAAATAACCATTCTTTCAAATACTTTTCGTACTAGGTGTTTTGTCAAATATTTTGCCCTTTTCTTTGACTATTGGAAAGGTCAGGGTTGTACTTGACTTACAACAGGGAGAACTTTCTTCGAATCAGTTCTAGTATTTCATTTTTGTTTGTCACTGGTATTATATCATTTTTCACTTATCCACATATGTATAGCTAGATACCCATAGTGAATGCCAAATTATTATTTATTTTTGAAACTATCTCATTTGTCTTGTAGTAACAAATATTTTCATATTTCTGTACACATACGTCATGAAACATATGAAGACTACATTAAAACAAAAGCAAAATAGAATCAGGTCCATTGCATTGAGATGAGCTCTTTTCACATTGCCTGGGTCAGAGAAGTAACAGAAGGAAGGAATGAGCAAAACATCATGATAAAGAATATGGAGATTAAACTTCAATGTTTCTGTTGCTGTAATTTCTCAGAGTCAGCCTTACTGATAGGATGGATGCTCCTAATTCACGTTACCCTCAAGCAAGAAAGTACAGCATTATAGGCAAATAATGCAAATAGACATTCTTCAAAAGAAGACATATAAATGACTAATGATATCTGGGAAGATGCTAAATATAAGGGAGATCAAGTTAAAGCCATAGTTAAATTTCTTATGTCTGTTAAGATGGTTACTATCAAAAAGATGAAAGATAAACAGGGAAGATGGCTCCATTAACAAAGGATTCACAGCCCAAACATAATGACCAAAGTTCAGATCCCAGTCACCTGAAGAATAGAAACTTTAGGCATGCTGGCATTCACCTATAATTCCAACCCTGGGAAGTGGAGACATGAGAACCCCTAGGTCTTGTGGGCTAACATTAGTGAAGTCCAGGTTCAGTGAGAGACTCCATGTCAACAATTAAACAAGAAAGTGGAAAAGAATAAAAAGATAGGGAGCCACCTAAGGGTTGGCAAGAGACTTGAACTTGGAGTGGCTACCAGATGCCCAGGGCAATGTCCTCAGTTAGTTCCTTGGTCACCTGATGATAGGGAACCTGAAATGAACCTATCCTATAGCCATACTGATGAATATCTTGCATATCACCATAGAAACTTCATCTAGCGATAGATGGAGATAGAGACAGAGACCCACACTGGAGCACCGGACTGAGCTCCCAAGATCCTAATGAGGAGCAGAAGGAGGGAGAACATGTACAACGAAGTCAGGACCACGAGGGGTGCACCCATCCACTGAGACAGTGGGGCCGATCTATTGGGAGCTCACCAAGGCCAGCTGGACTGTGACTGAAAAAGCAGGGGATAAAACCGGACTCTCTGAACATGGCGGACAATGAGAGCTGACAAGAGGCCAAGGACAATGGCACGGGGTGTTGATCCTACTTCAGGTTCTGGCTTTGTGGGAGCCTAGACAGTTTGGATGTTCAACTTCCTAGATCTGGATGGAGGGGGGAGGACCTTGGACTTTCCACAGGGCAGGGAACCCTGACTGCTCCTGGGACTGGAGAGGGAGGAGAAGAGGAGTGGGGGAAGGGGGAGAGGGGCGGGAGGAGGGGAAGGGAAATGGGAGGCGGGGAGGAGGCAAAAATTTTTTTTTCATCCTTCTGCTCCTCATTTGGATGAGCAAGGAAACCAGGACCACGAGGGATGCACCCACCCACTATGACAGTGGAACTGATTTATTGTGAGCCCACCAAGGCCAGCTGGTCTGGGTCTGAATAAGCATGGGTTGAAACTGGACTCTCTGAGCATGGCGGACAATGAAGGCTGACGAGAAGCCAAGGACAATGGCACTAGGTTTCGATCCTAATACATGAACTGGCTTTGTGGGTGCTTAGCCTGTTTAGACGCTCACCTTCCTGGACATAGATAGAAGACCTTCGTCTTCCCGCAGGGCAGAGAATTTGGACTGCTCTTCAGTATCGAGAGGGAGGGGGAATGGTGTGGGGGGAGGAGAAGAGGAGTGGGGATAGGGGGAGGGGAGTGGGGGGAGTGGGCAATATTTGGGAGGAGGGGAGGGAAATGGGAAACGGGGAGAAGGTGGAAATTTTAATTAAAAAAGAATAAAAAAAATTTTTTTCAATAAATAAAGAAAAAAAACAAAAAAAAACAAAAAAATAAATAAAATATACCTCATTTATCAAGAAAAAAAGAATAAAATGATGATCCAACAATTTCCCATAACTACAAAGTAAAGGAAATTGGCATGTTTAAAAGACAATTCCACGTCAGTGACTATTGAGATATTTATGAGGATACAGAAGTTATCTGTGTATCTATCAAACATTCAGTGGACAAAGAAAAGGTAATAGACACAATAAAATGGTACTCCGTATGATATTATTGCCATTGATTTTATAAGTGCCATTGGTGAAAATGGACTGAGCCTAGAAGAAACTGTAAAGTGAAATAAGACAGACACAGAAACAGATTCCACTTATATATGTGAAATGTAAAACTCAATAGAAGTAGGCAACGGAGCAGGACATGCAGTCACACACCTATAATTCTAGCATTAAGAAGACTTTAATTAAGAGAATATTTATTTCTGGCTTAGGTTGAGATATGATTTTTTAAGTATAACATAAGCAGGTTGGAGGTAGTAGATAGTAGATGAGAAAAGTCTGGTCAAAAAACACAAACCTCCCATGAGGAAAAATTAGATTTGGGGAGCTGTGTACACAAAATTCTATGGGGAACCAGGTTATAGACAAGTTAACTGAATTGATTTAAATTTATTTAAAGTCAGACACTCTGGTACATACATTTAGTTCCAACACTTGGAAGGTAGATGCAGGCCAGCATGGTCTACATAGTGAGTTTCAGAATAGTCAGAATTACATAGAGAAATCCTGCCTCAAAAATATTTCAAAAAATTAAGATAATGTATATTCCTTTGTGTCTGTATGAGGGTATGTTCATGTGAGTGTGGGTGCCCATGGAGTCAAAAGAATGCATCAGATCCCATGGAGCCGGAGTTCCAGGTAGGTGGAAACCACCTGTCTAAGTGATAGGAACCACATTCTGCTTTTCTGCAAAATTTGTGACTGTTCTTAACTGCTGGGTCATCTCTTCAGCACCATTAGCTTGTGTCAATTAAAAGTTATGCCCTTATTAGACATTACTGGCTTCAAAGGAAATATATACAACCATTGTCAATAAAAAAAAAAGGAGCTGTTATTGCAATGATCCGACTTGTCAGGACCATTCACAGTGGTTTGTCACTGGGAGCAGTGATCTCCAGAGGAGATTGTCTTCTACCGTGCTTTTTTAGTCTCTGTGTATCAGCTACAGGCTGCTCACTTCTGTGTCACTCTGATTATTTTTCACCCAGAGAAGAAAAGAATGGATGAAGACAGTAGTTACCCATGCACTTATAGTCCTTGTCAAGAAATTCCTGTTGCTTGGAGACATTTTGAGCAAAAAATAACATTTATTTATCATCTCTTACCCTGCAGTTATAGTAAGTTATCCTTGTTTCAAATTATATGTGTATATATAATATACACATATAATTTGTTTATAGATATTCCATATATGTTTATATAATAGAGTTGGAAAACAGAAATTTTATCTCAAATTAGGATTAGGGTATTATTGTCTGTTTGAATAGAAAACATCTAAAAACGGTAAAAAAAATAGTAAGATAAAATTTTGTGACACTATTGATGACAAAAATTAAAAGGAATTCTTTCATGAATAAACTCATTATAACTAAGCTCATGTAGACTCATATTCATTGTTATGGTGTCTGCATGCATAAGATGTTTCAATGACAAATTACCCCATCTGTAAACTACAGATGTTTCAAACCAGCACGGAGAAGGCAGCTATAATTTAAACATTTATTATTCAGTATCTGAGTTACCCATGAAATCTGCTGGTATTGTAGCTGGTAATTTAGGACTTCAGTAGATTATTTTTATAATATCTAATATAGTGCAAGTGCTTTATAAACAGTGTTATAAAGATAATGATAAAGAAAAATACACAGAGTGAATTCAGACATAATAACCAGCCTCTCTTATGTCCTTTTCCTTCCTTCTCCCAAAGTCATTTCCACCTCCAGTCATTACCACCTCTCCTTTCATGTATTATGTTGTCCCCAACCTCTTCCTTGTGATTTCTTTTCCCCATTCTTAAGGTCCCTTTTAAGTTTCTTTTTGGCTTCTACTCTCACTACCACCAAAATATACATACACATTGGTACTTAGAAACTAAGTACTCATATGAGACAGAGCATGAGCTATCTGTCCCTCTGCACTTTGATTACCTAACTTAATATTTTTTTCTCGTATTATCCATTTTCCTACAGATTTTGTAATTTTATTTTTCTTTATGGATGTGTACTAGGCACTTGCTACAGATTCTATTAATCTCAGATTCTCAGAAGACTGAAGAAAGTAGCAGAAGTATTTCCAATTAAATCAGATTCTAATATGTGGTAGGTTAAATAGGTGTTTGGTTGAACTTTTCCCATACCCAGTGGACCCCAATGCCTTCTTTCTACAATGTGTCAGACTGCCATGAAATAAAAGCTGCATTTAATAGTTATAATGTATTTTCACGTTTTGCGGTATCAGTGATGTAATATCTGATATCAAGTATTTTTCATTGGTCCCAAATTCTCATCAGAAGTTTTATGATTTTTATGACAATTGCTGTGAATAACCATGTTCAATATTTATTACACTTAGCTTGATGCATGACAACTTTTTAGATCTTTCCAAAGAATTGCTGTCAAAAATACAGTGGAGAAGAGTTATCCCTTCTCCTACTCAGGTTCTATAACTGGTCCTATCAAACACCAAGCAGGCGTCACTGCTTTGACTGATGCCAAAGCCGACAATTTTCATGACCTAATAATTTCTGGTGAGTGAGCAAAGGTGCCCTGTCTGTCACACAGACCAGGCTGAGGCTGCTGCTTGGCTTTTTGTGCTGTAGGAAACTGTCGTTTCCCTTGTTTTATTTATACTTAATTTTTAAATATTTATTTAGAGTGTGTGTGCACATATATGCGTGTGTGTGTGTGTGTGTGTGTGTGTGCGTGTGTGGTGCTTAGTGGAAAGAATTCTTATTTCCTGAGTCAAGTCATCTTGTTACCTCAAAAATATTTATTATCAGATTCCTTCCTCAACTTTTTGAATACTAGAATAATTTACACTTTGATCTTTAGTTTCCTTTAACATAAAACAAAATATCAACTAGATGGAGTGATTTTGATTTTGAAAAATGTAGATAGTAACAAAAATGTTCCCAACACATTTTAGTCTTCATTTATTGTTTGTCATGTTCCTTTCTGAATGTTCGCTAATACCTTCAGCTTTCACAGTGGAGTTTGAATAGTAAAGGTTCTTTCAGACCCATGTGTTTGAACACCAGTCCCCAGCTGGTGGAGCTGTTAAAGATTGTTGATCCTTCAGGAGGTCAAGCTTTGCTAGTGGAAATGGGTTAGTAAGGGTGGACATTTAGGTATTATATCCCCTTACATTATATCCTCTTACATTATATCCCCTTATTATCTGATTGCTAAGTGCAGATGCAGAGCGACTAGAAGCCTACTGACCCTGTCATCATGCCTTTTCACCGGGATAGATGCTATTCCCTTGAAGTATGAGCTGAAATAAACCCTTGTTTCTTTATGATGTTTTGTCATGACAACAAGAATGACTAATACATTCCATTTACTCCAACTTATAGTGGCGTTGGCTAGAACACAATCCTCTTTACAGGCAACTTGAATGGATTGTTTTAAAGGCAGGAGTTTATGTAGCCCAGGCTGGCCTTGAATTCACTGTGCTGCCAAGGATGATAGAAGTCCCAACCCTACTGCCACATTGTTAGTGCTGAGATCTTTACAGTTTGTCACCACCGTGTCTTAGGCAGTGTTGGGAATCAGTATAAGGACGTTATGTGACATGCCAGCCCTGAGCGGAATTTTAAAATGTTAAATGTGGAACAGTGAAAATGAGTGGGTGGGGTCCGCAGAAATGGCTTAGCGCATAAGAACATTTGTTCTTGCAGAGGTTCCAGGTTGGGTTCCTATAACCTATTGGCAGCTCACAACTGTTCGGGACTCTAGTTCCAGGGTATCCAATGCCCTCTTCTGACCTCTGCAGGCACTATACTGCATGTATATTTACAGGCGAAAACCCTTATAAATAAAGCTCAATTGCTTTTATACAAAAGGATATATCTTACATCATTCAGGTTTATGCCATTCTTACATTGTTTTATTATTTGCATGTGAACAGCATCTTTTTGGTAAAAGTGAAAATGAGCCTGTACTTCTTTCTATCACTGCCAAGACAGGATTCAGATAGACGGTACCTCCTAAGTCATCCAGCAAAACAGAAGTCAGCAGGCCTGTGGGGTTTCTTCAATGACATACTGAGTTGAATCTGCCTGGAAATCTGGTTTCAGGTTTTCCTTGTTCAAAAATACAGGCCCATTATAATGGAACTATTGAGTGCAGTTACTGCTTGGTCATAGGTCATTAGGGAATTTCAGCATCACACTATGGTGATTGATGGGGTTTCTCATAGGCCATGATAGCAGCTCTAAATATAACTACTGGGGTAAGTGTCAGGGGACATAATTTTGGAAACAGATCTTGATGACATTCAGAAGGGCCAAAGGGAGTGCTAGTCGGAGCAGAGCCTTCCCATACCTGGATGAGATAGCATCTCCCCAACAGTTTAGATGCCTCACTGCCCACTTCCACTACCCCCACTGCCCCAGGATGGCCAGCAGGCTGATTATTTCTGAATTCACTTTCATCGTGGTGTATCTGTGTGTTGTATGATAATTATTGTTAGTTTTAACAAACAATATTTGATATTTTTCAAGGCAGGTGTGGGATGACATTAAATTATACACATGGTCCCAGAACTACTTTGGTTAAGTTTACTCTTGCTCTGGACTCTGGCTACCTCTGTCAGTTCTTCACTTTTGAGAGTGTGTATGTTCATGTGGAACTCAACAATAAATCCAGCAGTCGTTGGGTAGGGACCTCAGGTCCATATGTTCAGTCTTTTCATAGGAACTCTGCTGACTTACACAAAATACATTTTCTTAAAATTTTCCTAAGTGAAAACACTCATTTTCAAAAGAATATTTAGAGGCTAGAGATAAGGTTCAGTGCATAAGACCACCTGCTGTGCAAGCATGGGTGCATGAGTATAAATCCCCATTATGTGTGCATGCGCACAAGCTCACGAAAACACACACACACATACACACACCATGCATGGCTGTGCCCATACCTATAACTCAAGTGTCGTGGAGGGCAGGAGGATTGCTGGAACTTGTTGGCTACTATTTAAGCTCCAATCTCAATGAGCGACCCTCTCTTTTTTACTGTGTTCTTAGTCTTTTTTTTATTCATTTTACATACCAACTACTGTTCCCTCTCCCTCCTCCTCTCCCACTGTCTTGCACCTCCCTACTACCTCACCTCATTGACTTCCCATATGAGGCCTTACCCTTTCTGAAGAGACCCTGTCATAAGGGAATAAAACTAAGAAGAGTAGTGCAGGGCATATTTTGTCCTTATCTGGCCTCTCTCTAAGCATGCACAGTTATACCTGAACATATATGTATACATAGCACACACACACACATGCACACACACAAGCATGCACATTTATAAACCAACTAAACTAGACTGAGCCTTTACCCATTAGGTATGAAAGATAGATATCTGTGATAATTTACTCCATATAACAAAACATGCAAAATTGTTTTAATAAAGGAAGGCAGTTTTACAACCCAATTACATTATAGTAGAAACATTTGATATTACAAGTTAGCAATCAATGGGAAATCAAATATATAAATATTTTTTAAATCACAAAACGCTGTACTGCTTGCTTGGAATTTACATTGAAATTAGAATAAAATTACTTGGACAGCTTCTTTGTAATGAAGTAGGTCATAGACATTGCAGGGATAAATTTTCTTACAAGACAAATACCTACAAAATAATTTTACATGTGATATTTTAGTAATAAATACACGGAGATAGGCAGAAAGTGTGCTTTCATTTTATGCCAGTACTCTTAATTGTTGTCATTGTTAAAATTTGTTTTCTCATCAAATCTAAGACATTGGCACAGCTTTGATGACAAATGAGTAAGTGATGTTTAAACTACAGTTATTTCCATTCTAGCCTGACATTTTGCACAAAAGCTACATGGTGTCTTGCAATTCAAAATAAAGAGAATAGTTACCTTACAAAAGTACTGACCTTCTTTACAACTTCAGTCCCAGCTCTTAATTATTCAACTTCAACAGAAGTTCATTGAGGCCTCTGACCTCAGAGCTCTTACTCTTAAAATGATTATTTTCCTGTCCTTATAGGATTATGAGACTCCAATGTAAACCATGCACATAAAATAAAGCAATGTAGATCGAGGTCTACAACAGAGGTAAGATTGGCCTTTCTTCTGAGGCTCCTGAAGTAAACAGACAGCAGTGGCACCTCAGGCTATAAACGTCTAAGTTCCACAGCCCAGACATCTCATACCATGATCTGTCAAAAGGGAAAGTGTCCTTCATAATTTATGGATCTTTGCAGTGTTTGACTCCCATTTCCTGGGGGGAAATGAAATGGTCTCTAAGAACCAACCTCTTTGACAACACAATTTCTTATCACTCCCTTAGGCAAGGGCTCATTCCTTCTTTAATATTCTCATTTTATGATGAATATGATGCTATGATGAGTTTTATTTCTTTCTGTCTCATTCTATTAGCATATTTTTGAAATATGTATTTTTTACAATCATATGTCAGTCCCTTGGGAAGTAGGGCTTGTGGTTACCACTGGAGATATAATATAGTATTCTAGTACTCATTTCCTGAATTACTCAAACCCATTCTTTATTTTTATTAATTATTATATTATAATTGCATCATCACTATCATCATTTTCATCATCATCATTATGATTGATTAGGGTCTTACCTTGTAGCTCAGCTGAAATGGAGCTCACTATGTAGACCAGGCTGGCCTTGAACTCACAGAGCTCCATCTGCCTGTTTCCTGTGTTCTGGGATTAAAATCAAGATCCACCAAGCTTGACTCCTCTAATGCATTTCTATAAGGACAGTATAGACTACCTCAATGACTATAAGTCAATGCATTCTACACAATAGGAAATCTTTTCTTAGCCACAAGATAAAATCAGGATGTTATTTTCATGAAAATAAAGAGGTATTCCCTATAACTAAATACCCTTTGGGAAGCATTTGTATTTGGGTGATTTCTCTTAATTTTTAAAGCCTTCTTATATGACTCACTGAATCACTTGTTTATAAATTTGAGCAATATAGATCCTGCTCTCAAAAGTAGTTAAACTTCAGCAAATTTACCCTGATGTAATAAAGAGTATGGCAGTTTGCTCACTTAAGAAAGACTCAGTCTCAGGAAGCTCCAATAAAGTTCTTACATTGCCCAGCATGGTGCACTCTTTCAGATCTGCATCCAGGAGGTAGAAGCATAAGGATTAGAAGTTCAAAGTCATATTCAGATACATGCTGTGTTTGAGACCAACCTGGGACACATGGAAGTTTATCAAGAAATAAGCAAATCCCAAAAGAAGCAAACAAATAAAAACAAACAAATAAAAACAAAACCTAAAACAAAGCATGTAAGAAATCTTAGCACAGTTGCTATTTTCTTTTCTTTCATTGTAAGGAATTGTTCTTATGTGCAAATCAAGACTGAAGGTCTCTGGCTTGAATGTCCTCATTTTTCATTATTGTTCACCTTAGGATACTTTTAAAAATTAAATGAAATCAGCAAGAGTTATTAACTAGCAAAACTCTCCTAGTTAAACATGCCATCCAAATGGCAAGCTCCTTAAATCTGAGGAAATAAATAACACAAAAGTTCTAGGACTTGTAAGATTCACAAGGCTCTTTCTTCCATCAGGTTATATAAGCAATCAAGTCTGCCGAATATAAAAGAATTTCTTCTATCTTTCATTCTTCTTGGAAATAGTGCAGAGAACTCCACGGTCACATTTGATTTGCCACCCATGTCAGAATGTGCATTTTTGGAGATGCAGCCAACTTCAAGTCATTCAGACTCCTATAAGGAACCTTAAGGAACTCAATGGTGCTCTGTTAGACTTCTGTATGATTATTTCTTTGGTCTGTTGTGAACCCCCTTAATGGCAAGTAGACATGTTTCTTTTAGCTTTAGGGGAAAAAAAAGAGGAGGATACTAAATGGAGGTGACTTAACCAATATGTCAAGATATTTTATTATGTAGACATTTGGCCAAAAGTCTAGAAATTGTTCAGGAAATGTCACTTTTCCTTGGAGGGTGTCGTACTAACTCTGTGCATATCTTATATCATGTGGTTATGTGCTTTACCATTATTGTTCATGTTACATAAAAGTATGCCTTTGTAATTTGTTTGGGCAACAAATTTTGCCAACATGGACAACTGCATCCACATAAAACCTGAGAGAGCTTGGGAAGTAATTGCAGACAAAAAAGAGAGAGAGAGAGAGAGAGAGAGAGAGAGAGAGAGAGAGAGAGAGAGAGAAGAGTTAAGTATGGCTTCTTGGTAGCAGCATTTTCTCAAGTGGACTCTGTTTGCTAGAGGCAATGTGTCTCATTTAAGAGAGGTTTCCTGACTCAGCTTTAGCTGCAAAAAACTTGCAGACCTTTTTAGAGATTCTGCCACAAAGCACATAAATGGTGATTATGAATAAGTGACAACATGCTTCTTGGTGGTGTCAGGGACCTTGAAACTCCAAAGCACTGGGGCAATAAACATGGCTATGGCTGGTACTTTTGCCATGATTCTAGACACTCAAAAATCTACGAAATAGGATGGATCTAGCTTTCAAAGCCTTGGCTTTAATCTTAGCCATATCGCTTAGCAAATTAAAGACTCATGCCAGAAAAACAGAGATATACAGTAAAGGTAGATTCAGACAAAAAACCCTCTAAATGGTTTACAATATGTTTGAAATAATATATGTAGGCTTGGGAAGAGAGTAGTTGACTATGGTGGCACACACCTTTAATCGCAGCACTTGGGAGGCAGAGGCAGATGGATCTCTGTGAGTTTAAGGACAGCCTGGTCTAAATAAAGAGTTCCAGGAGAGCCAAAAATATACAGAGAACTCTGTCTCTAAAAAGCAAACATTAAAAATAAAATTAAAAGAAATAGAGTTTAAAATAAAGCCATGTAAATATGGAAAACACACAGAGAATCTGAATACTGTATGTTATTATGCTCTCTTTGAATTGTCTGACTGCTGAGAAAAGAACAACAACTGCTAAAAGACATTTGATTATAAATGCTGCTGAATTAATCCAACATATATATTTTGAATATGCCTTGACTTTAAAATATAAGTCAACAGATAGGTTACATTGTAGAAGAGGTTTTGTTCTTGTTTCCAGAGGAAATGAGAAGCTGTGGATTCATTCTGGGTTAAGAATAATCAGTTTTGATCAAGAAAGACCCCCTGAAAAAATTTCTAATAGATCCAGATGATCCAAGGTTTCAGAGGACCTCTATTGTAGTTTCCTCTGAGTTCTACATTCAGAACAGGTTCAAGACTGTTGGCTGAGATGATCAAACCTCACAGAATACTCCAGTCAGGACTTGATTATAATTTTAAATCTTTTTTAGGTCCCCATAAGATTATCAGTGCCCCCAATCAGCAGAAATTAGCCTGGAAAACTACACCCACATTTCCAAAAAATAGATTATGAATATTTATCTTTTATTAGAGTGTTGGTTACAAGTTGTTATGGATAATGGTCTGGAAAAAATTAAACGAAGGAGATTAGATTCAGAGATTTTGTTTTGAAAAAAAGAGGGGAAGTGTTGTGCATCAGTGGTCTTGTATCCTGTCACTTGTATTATTTTAGTAAAACACTGATTGGCCAGTAGTCAGGCAGAAAGTATAGGTGGGGTGACAAGAAGAGGAGAATTCTGGAAAGAGAAAAGACTCAGTCTGCAGTTGTGACCCAGAGAAAGAGGAAGCAAAATGAGAATGTCTCACTTCTAAAAGGTACCAAGCCATGTGGCTGACACAGACAAGAATTATGAGTTAATGTAGGATATGAGAGTCAATAAGAAGCCTGAGTTAATAGGTCAACCAGTTTATGATTAATGTGGGCCTCTGTGTGTTTCTTTGGGACTGAACAGCTGCAGGACTGGGTGGGACAGAAATTTCTGTCAGCAAGAGTTATTACACGTTGTATCCAATATTGACAGCTTAAAGACCATCTCAATCCTTTCAAGCAAAGATGCCAATATGTATTGTGTTCCTAACTGTATTAAGCTGAGTTTTCCTCAGAAGACAACCATCTTTTCCTGAATTAAGCATTACTATGTCATTTTGTGTTTGTTTGAGGTGTTATTTAAACTAATTCTGATAAATGTTAAGTGTTATGTCTTATACATAGTCAAATGAGAATGCTAGCACATATATATAAGGACATGTACAACATGGTGTAGGAAGAGTGAAATGCATATATAAATCCCATGTGCTTGTCAGTTACGAACCTGCATCAGGCACTGGTCCACTCCATCCCTTACACTCTGCAGTTACAGAAGACAGAGGGTTATGATTTTCACTAGTTGTAGAATTTTGCTATTGAGAAGCAGGGTCACCATTTTTGATTTCATCAGAATATCTTATTTTGTAATTCATATATAATATTTATGCATACAGATATGTTTCATCAGTTTAGTATATCAGAGTGTGCAATGATGAAATCAGAGAATTTGCATTTCCTTCCAAACCCTCAAACATTTATCTATTTTTTTTTTCTAAATTGGGTGTTACCTGTTTTTAAAGACATTGCTTTTGTTTGATGCTATTTTCTTCTTCAGTTGTAGAATTGTGTTGGTCTAAAGTGGGTGTTTCAATTGCTCCTCTAAGAACAGATATCCCCTATTGTAGACTAGAGTACCATGATGATCTCATTTTATAAATCTGCTTCATCTGTTTCTTAATATATTTGGATAGCAACACACATATACACAAACATTTTTGATATATATGAATATTACAAATAATCACATAATAAAATAGCTTCTACCATATATAAATTTGCATTATGGTATAGAGGAATAAAAATGATAACTCATAAAGCACATATTGTAGCAATTTCTCACTCTAGCTACTTTCTGGTTTTTAATGCTATATAATAATGTCCGTCATTTAACTTTACTTCTCCAATGTCTTTATCTCTCCTGCTGATATTTTCATGTCAGGGGGATTAGGTTTCCCTAAATAGTCAAAGTAAGTGAATTGGTATCAAATGGGAAGAGAAAATAACTAATTAAAAAACCTAATACAAATGTGCTGTGGTTTTTAGTTAGCATTCTACTTAGAGCTAATGATTTATAGGAAAGGTAGTCAAAGAAGTGTTTCTGTAAGAAATAAAGATTAAGACTTGGTGGTACCTTTTTGCTCTCAAAGTTTTCAGAGTATGGATTGTCTCCAAGGGGCAGTGTTGCTGAACGTGGAGAGCTTGTGCCTGCTGATAATTGGAATTAATGTCAGAGAATGTGGTACCCAATGACTTAAAAAGTTACTTTTATGTATGTGTGTTTCTGTCAGTGTAAGGCATGTGTATTGGTGTGTGGTGTGAATGTCATAAGGGTATGCCAGATCCCATACCGTTGAAAAGATGGAGAGATATGTCAGTGATTGAGAACTTATTATTCTTGCAAATGACTCAGGTTAAGTTCCAAGCACGTATATGGCAATTCAAAACTGTATTGCCAGTTCAAAGTTATCTGACTTTCTTTTCTCACTTCTATGCACACTAGGCATGCACATATACATACATTTGGGCAAACACTCATACTTTCAAAGTAAAAATAAAAAGATAACTCAAATAAAACAGGAGAGGTTCTGAATATATGACCATTTTGAGGCTGTGAGATGACTCAAGACAATTGGCACTAGTTTTTTGCCTAAATAATGGCATCTCCACCTCCTAGCATGCACACAACTTATGACATCTCTCTTTTTACCTGTAATGATTTTTATACCTTCTCCAAGGTGAACTTATTCCCAGAAGCTCAGAAGTTTATCTGATCATGATTTTCATGTCTGAGTTCAACTGCCTTTTGAATTATCTACCTATGTGTAATACTCTAATTGACTAATTGGTCGGAGGTTCCATGGGATGTTATTTGGTTGTGGACCACACAGAAAATAATCATTACTAAGAACATGTGAGCATGGGAGAGGGGGAATTCTGTCTCCAGAGCTCAAGAAGAAATAAAAGATGGCCTTAAATAGGCTGAGCCATAGCATCCATGCCTCCTATTTTATGTCTTTCTCAGTGAAGACTTTGGAGGTAAACACCAGTTTCAGCAGAATTACCTTCTTGATAGATTTCAAACTGCTAAAATTGATCTTATTTTCTCATGTTGACCCTGATTGATTGATAATTATTCTTGTGCTGATAATATAATTAAAGTAGCTCCAGGAAGACAATCTTTTCAGAAAACCTAGCATAAAGTCTGTTTAAGACATTGTCATCACTTGCCTTACAGTGACCTGTGTGACACCCAGAGTTCCACCTTTTTAACATTTAAATTGTCCCAATTTCTGGCATTTGAGTACATAATCTGCAAAATTTCATGCCTTATTGGAGCAAAGAACAGCAGTGGGAATAGAATTTTGCTATTTCTGGAGCATGTTCACATTCAGTGCACTTCCTCACATTTACTTTCAGAAAATCTGCGCATTTTCCTGAGGGGCAGGTAAGTGTTTTTATCTCAATTTTACAGATGAAAAACTTGAAACCCAAGGTTAAATGACTTGCTTGCAGCAGCACTGGGAGCCAATGTCAAGATCAGACTTCTAACATCAATGTTTGATTGCTCAGATCACTCAACCACAACTCTAACTATAACACAAATGTTTAGAAAATAGTTTTAACTGTTCTTGAGAACATGAACATTCTGAAGTGTTCTGGGTCAGAAGAGTCTTTTAAAAAACACATAGATCTGAAGTGTTCTGGGACAGAAAAGCCTTTCAGGGGAAAACACATAGAAAGAATGAAGTCAGGGTGATGGTGATTGGTGTTTTATTTAATGGAAATGACAAGTATTTTAAGTATATCACCCTCATTGTTCCTTTCTCCTTCAAATTCCTTCTCTATCATCTTTCTCCAAATTCACGATATCTTCTTTACTTGTTATTCTCTCTCTCTCTCTCTCTCTCTCTCTCTCTCTCTCTCTCTCCTCTCACACTCACCACACACACACCACACACACACACACGTTTCACATACACATAGAGTTGTGGGGAAAGAAGGTAGCCTCCTGAATCTACTTAGCATTGTACATGAGTCTAGGGATGGTGACTTGGAACTGGACAGCATATGCAGCTACTCATTTCTGGAGGAAACTGGTTCTTCCATTCTTAGGAGTCTTTGACCTATAGCTCTTCATCTAGGTATGGGACTATGTGGAAATTCCCCTGTCCACATTAGCATGTCATTTGTTGCTGTAATGACAGGAGCCATTTAGGTAATAAAATTGCTGTGAGTGGTCGGCTTCATTATGCTGTCATAACTAACAAGCACTATCTAGCAACAAGCAATCTGGATCTTTGGCTTTTATAACCATTGTAGGTGCATGAGTTTGGATTGGGCACTACACAATCCCTTGTCCTATGTGTGTGGAACCAATGGTGGATCTTTGTAACAGACTCTATCTGATGCAAAAAGAAGCTTCTTGAAGAGGCTGGTAGCTACTTGTATATGGGTATATTTAGGATGTAATTAGATATTATGCTGTAGTGGTTTCTTTTCTCAGGTCTGAGACATTACTAGCAATTCTCTGTGTTGTTTGCCAGGTTTAAAGTGCCAGAATCTCCAATGGAAAGGACTTTAATTCTGTTTGTTATGCCAAGATAAAAATGCTGCTATTGCACCATTGTAAATACCCAGCAACTCCAGTCATTGTGATTTACAGGCATTTGTCTGTGTAGATGTACAGATTGTTTCTTTACAAATGCCAGTTCAGGAAAGAGGGTTTGAAGAGCTAGATAAAAGCAATGGAAATGGAATAGTCATAACGTATATGTCATTGAATTTTGTCATTCAAAAGTTACTTTTGAGCAGAAAAAGGGCTCCATGGATAAACTGCTTGTTCTCATAAGCATGAGGAACAAAGTTTCGATTCCAGAAAACTATGTAGAAGCCAGGAGACATGGCAACCCACATATAATCCCAGACCTTGGAGAGGTAAAAAAAAAAAAAACAGTGAATTCCTATGGCTAATTGGATATCTAGACTAACCCTAATCAGAAAGTTTGGGGTTCATTGAGATATCCTGCTGAAGCTAAAGAGATGGAGTAAGAAACCTCATATCAGCCTCTAACTTTCACATGCAGAAATGGCCTTTAACAAAAATTTAGCACACTTTTATGACAAAAGCTGAAAGACAGAACAGAACTGAAGGATACATACTTCAACCTGATAAAGGTTATATAGGACAAACCCACAGCCAACATCATCCAAATATCATAAATGTAAAAAAATTTAAAGCAATCACAAAAAATCAGGACAGGGCATCCCCACTCTTTTAAAATATGCAAGTTCTTGATCCTCTCTCTGGGAGAAAAGAATTAAAGGTCTATTGTAAGAAGTCAGACTATCCCTGAGACAGATTATATGATGTTATGTATAAAAGTTCTCAAAATTCCATCAGAAAAAATTCTAGAAATGACCAAAACCTTCCTCCAGTAAAGTGGCAGTGTTGCACAACTTCTAACTGATCTCATTAATAAAAGCCCAGAACCGATAACAGGATAAATGCTGAAAGATCAGAGAGACAAAGATGAAAGACACTGCCAATTTTACCTCGCTAACTCCTCAGCTGAAAAAGAGCCTGAGCTCCTGACTCCTCCCTTATTATATTCCTCTTTCCACACAGCCAGACTACGTCCTCTCTGTCTGTACAGACCTCTAGACTTCTATAGTTGACTAGTGGCTAACTCTGCCTTCGGATATTCAGGCAAGTTTTATTTGTAGAGCCACAAACAAAATATCACCACATTTCTCCTTTTTGTCTAAAATAAAAAAAGTTATAACTAATATAAGAAAACTGTATACAAAAAGTAAAATAACTATATACAATATATACAGACAATAAATACATCAACAATGTCTAGTCCATTAGCAGTTGTCAAATTCAGAGAATATACTCCATATCTATTCTATCTTAAAGAGTTCAAAAGGTAATACCTAATTCACTTTCTTTTTTTTAATTTTTTTTATTTTATTTATTTATTTAATTATTAAAGATTTCTGCCTCTTCCCCGCCACCACCTCCCATTTCCCCCCTCCCCCAATCAAGTCTTCCTCCTCCTCAGCCCAAAGAGCAATCAGGTTTCCCTGCCCTGTGGGAGGTCCAAGGACCACCCACATCCATCCACGTCTATTAAGGTGAGCATCCAAACTACCTAGGCTCCCACAAAGCCATTATGTGCAATAGGATCAAATCCTAATTCACTTTCTATTCTAACTTACATTGCCAAAACTATATACAACCTGTACATTTTACACCTCATTAAAGAAATAACAGATTTCTGAATCTGTTAATGAGGAAAACTATAACCATAGTTACAAAGTCACCACCTCCATAAGAGACCTAAGAAAGAAATAATATTACTTGAATAACCAAGAAGTACAAACAAGTGACTTCCAAATAATGTGAAATATGATATAAACAACTGTATGCCTGGACAGTTATCCAAGATTCTTCTGTAATATTGGGGCATCTATCTTTCCCTATAAGTCTATCATAAGTCTAAGTGACTTTTCATTGAATCATGATATTCTAAAGCAGTGATCTACCTTGTCTTGGCACAGCTCAGGAGTCACTTTCTTTGGTGTCTTGTTTATACAATTTGGACAGCATATTGTCAGGAGTTGAGGCAAGAGCACTTTCTTATCCAGTAGCTTGTTTTGCCACAAAGAAAGTAAACTCCAAAAAAAAAAAAAAAAGAAAGAAAGTAAACTCCATATGGAGTTTCTTTGCTGTCTATCATCTTCTCTGAAGGAGATTAGTGCTGATGGAGCAGAAAACTTTCATTGTCATAATAAAAGAAAATGACCTAAGCTATTAAAACATATTAAATGCCATATTCTATAGATCTCTGAAGTATTTGTAGATGACCCGTTTACCTAAAATATATCTCTGACCTTCAAAACACACCTAAAATGACTACAAGTTTGATTGCACTGACTAATCACTAACTTACATTTCTTCAAGAACTAGAAATTTGCATTACATTGTTAAATAAACTATATAAATACAAAACCTTGAATAAGATTAGAAATACTCCAGATGGTGGTGGCACAAACCTTTAATCCCAGCACTCAGGAGGCAGAGGCAGGCGTATCACTGTGAATTCATGGCCAGTCTGGTCTATACGAGCTAGCTCCAGGACAAACACCAAAGCTACACAGAGAAACTGTGTCTCAAAAAACCAAAAAAAAAAAAAAAAAAAAACCAAAAAAGAAAGAAAGAAAAGATTAGAAATTCATGTACAATGTGCTCTAACAAAATTAATCTAAAGTTTATATCAATATGCACAGATCCAAATCAATGTAAAATATTTAAAATCAGTAATTTCTTTTTTGGTTTCAAAGCAGATTCAATCTTCTACCTTTTTAGCCTATCTCTATATCCCTCCTTTTTCTTTTCAGAGTAGATTCAACAATCTACCCTTGTATCCTATCATATCTACATCTCCTTTTTTTCTTTTCAAAACAAGAACCCTGAATCTAAATTCCTTTTTTCAGCTTTTTTCCCCTGACCATTACTAACAATAACCTGCAACCAACCACCCTAAATGATGACAAATATCCATTGAAAAACCAAAAGCTGCCAACAACACCTTTTGGGAATGTGGATCTGATGTTCTTAAAATTCTTCCTGTTATTTAGGGGTGACAGCATCTTGAGGGGATACAGAAAGGAAAATTCGGGTTTATTGTCAAATATTGGGAAAGGCAGCTGTATTACTTGTTGTGCAGTCTCTGCATAATGGAAAAGTGCAGAGCTTGCCTCAAGTAGTCTGAGACTGGATCATCTCATCTAACAACCACAAAATGGTCCTGAGCACTGTGTAGTCCAAAGCCAATTTTTAAACAGCTGTTTTCATCTTAGTGGCATTATCAAAGTTTTGTTGGAACTGGCATTGTGGGGCCTGTTAGGCATGGTCACAGTTCACTGCAGAACACTTAAGCATTTTAAATGCTATAAGCAGCAGATCTCAAAGAGGTTAATGGATTAATATTTGTTATACACATTCAGAGTACAAAAACTTAATTCCTAGTTACCTGATAGAGACTCAAACCTGAAATCCTGTACAGGAATCTAGAACAAACCTCATTCTAGAATTAATTAGTACTCTAAAAGACTATTAATATCATGACAAAATGTTTGCAATATATATGTACATATATAAAAATATATTTCAATATATACTAATCTTACAAGTTTTGAGATAATAGTTGTATCTTAAGAAAAGCTTTAAAGAGTCAAAATAAAAACAAAGAATTATGAGAATAGTAGCAATAAAATAGTCCTTTAATTTTGGATTTTCTTCGTCTAATATCAGGTGCTTTGTCTGACATGAGACAGAGAATTTGGATTTTAATTTAGCAAGCATGCTTGGGTTTAGAGAAGAAGAGAGTCACACTCCAACTCCAAAGTCAGTTTTAATTTTTAACTGGACTGGGACTACAAAAAGACCATTTGCATTATATTTATATTTCTGCAGAGGAAAACATAAAAAAACATTTGGAAAGATTTATGAAATCTCACCCAGTTGGACAATGTGACATACCAATAGGCTAATTTTTCCTTTTCCTTCTGACATTTTTTTTTTTGGATGATTTGTCCTTTTTCTTCATATGTCTCACTTACCCTGTGGTCTTCAGATTCCTTAGCTGAATGCCTCCATTCTCCTGAAAGGAAAAACAAAACCCTCCCTCAACCCTAACTATGGAGAGATTCACTTTTGGTAAGTTATATCAGATCAAATGAGAAGCATTTGTTAGTCACATAAGTTACTTAAGATTGAATAGTCACACTGGTTAATTAGCTATCACCTCTTCTAATCAAGAGGTCTCTTTTATTCAAATTGAAGAATTATCTGTTTTGATGGTATCCATAGCTTTTCTTCTCCTGTGGAAACAAAAGCAAAACCCCTTCCCCAACATAACACATACCCTGGTTCCCATTCAAAAGTTAATACATCTTTAAAGTATACAGGCTGATTTAATTCCATAGTTTTTCCTACTATCCCATGTATTTCCACAGCAATTTTTCTTTTCTCATTAGCATTTAGAAAATTCAAAGTTAATAAAGCATTGTGCCATCTGGTCTTTGTTACCTTTTTCTGTTTATTTACCATATCATTTAGTCTATTTAGCATATTGATTCAATCTTTTTGTAACTACGTGCCCTGTAGGATTGTGTGGTATACCAGTAATATGCTTTATATTGTAATAAGCAAAAATGTTTCAGTTTTCTAGAGAATTGTCAGTTTTAATTTGTACAGGTTTACACCTGATAGCCATAATTTCTAGCAAATACATAACTACTGAATCAGTCTTTTCTCAACTCAAAGCATTTGCTGATTAAAATCCTGATTAGGTATCAATGGAATATTGTACATATTTTAATTTTCCAAATTCTACAAAATGGAACACATTAATCAGCCAGATTGAGTACCCATTGGGTTACTTGCAGCAGGTAGTGGAGTTTGGTTATTTTAAGAACAAGTAGGATATTTCCTTATAATTTTCTTGACTTCTTGGAAATGATAGAAAAACTTTTCTTAAACCTTTGCTATTATTATGATAATTTTATGAAATTCTGACATCTTCAGCATATTTCCTATCAATAGCTGATCAATTTTCACAATATCCCTTGTGATAGAGGGCCTGGCAGACATGTATGGGATCAGATATGTATTATATATATGGCATGATTCCTATGACTGATTATTTCTTTTAACTGAACAAATAATAAAGTCAATTCTGTATCATGTGGTATAAATTCAGCAGTTTAAATATGCAAAACAACTCTTTCTGGGGTCGGAGAGATGGCTGAGAGGTTAAGAGCATTGCCTGCTCTTCCAAAGGTCCTGAGTTCAATTCCCAGCAACCACATGGTGGCTCACAACCATCTATAATGGGATCTGGTGCCCTCTTCTGGCCTGCGGGCATACACACAGACAGAATATTGTATACATAATAAACAAACAAATAAATAAATAAATATAAAAAACCAACTTTTTCTGCATATTGCAGATCACTCAATATATTTCGAGTTTCAAAAAAAATTCATTAATACCATGAGAATAGCATGAAATTCTGACTTCTGTACAGAGTCATAAGGACTTTGAGTCACTCTACTTAAATTTCCTAATTTATGACCTGCCCTGCCTTTCCTGATTCATTTGTATTAGTATAAAATGTAGATACTTGTATTTCCCCTACAATATAAGGAAGAATCCAATTAATTCTCTGTATAAATTGATTTCTTTTGCTTTAGGGATATTTGTTGTTAATTTCTTCCAAAAATTACTACAAGTCCTGTGCCAAGGTTCATTTCTGCCAATATTAGTATAAAAAACTACAACTTCTATTCTTGCTAATTGTCAAAGTCTCAGTTTTTCTTTTAGAATCAGCTTAAATGAAGTCTCAATTTTTCTTTTAGAATCAACTCAGAGGCAGTTTCCACATAAATTTTTATTTTTTTTATTCTGTTTATGTGGTTAAAATATCTATTATAAGATAATACCTTCCCTCTGCATTCATGGTTTTGTAGGAAAATGCTTAGAGTGCAAAATAATCAAAATTCAATCAACCTTTGGATATAAACTATCCATATGTTCATCCTGTAAATTTCTCCCCTTGGTACCAAAGCCATTCTCTTTCAGCTTCAGCATATTATTCTCTTGGCCAATTTAAGTCCTTGTCACCATCCAAAGTTTTAAACAAATTACTCAGTTCATCACTTTTTTGTACCACAATAGTGGGCTTTACATAGAAAATATCTCCTAGCAATTTTTGAAAGTCATCAAGAGCCTGCAATTGATCTCTCCTAATTTGTACCTTTTGGGATCTAATTTTTTTAGACCTATTTCATATCCTAAATAATTAATAGAATTTCCTCTTTGTATTTTTTTCAGGAGCAATTTGTAATCTCCAGCAAGGTAAAAATTTTATTTACTTCTTAAAACATTCTAAAGTATCTACATTTGAATCATCTAGTAATATGTCATCTATGTAATGCTAAACTATGGATTGAGGAAATTGCTGGTGTATCATTTCAAATGACTATCTTACAAAATATTGGCACAGGGTGGGGATATTTAACATTTCCTGTGGGAGAATCTTCCATTGACATGTTTTAACAGACTGAGAATTATTGTAAGGAGGCACCAAGAAGACAAATTTTTCTCTTTTTTATTCTTGTAATAGTATAGTGAAAAAACAGTCTTTTAAATCATTAACATAAAAGGTCATTGTTTAGGCAATAGAGAAGGTTAAAAAAAAAATTACAGACTGTAAAGAGCCCTTTGGGTGAATCACCTTATTAATAGCTCTTAGACTGTCACCATTCTCCATTTTCCAGATATCTTTTTAATAATAAATACAATACAGTTCCAAGGGTTAGTGGATTCTGCAATACACCAAGCATGTAACTACTCCTGTACCAGCTATTCTAAAGCCTACAGTCTCTCTTGTTAAAGGCCAATGCTCAACCCATACAGGTTTGTCTGTCAACCTTTTTAAAGATAGGCCTATCGGTGCCTTTGACAGATCAGCAGCTGCTGAACCCTGATCTTTCAAAACCTGAGTGGTCAGTGACTGTTTTTCACAAAACCTTCTAATATTTTTCCCAGAAGCATACCTTAGTTTATTGTTTGTTTCTATGATTGAGGGAATGTACATCTCTCTCTTTTAACTAATTCCTCTCTTTAAGAATTTCCAATTTTTAGTTGGGTGGTGGTGGCACACACCTTTAATCCCAGCACTCTGGAGGCAGAGACAGGTGGATCTCTGTGAATCCGAGGCCGGCCTGTCTATAAGAGCTAGTTCCAGGACAGGCTCCAAAAGCTACAGAGAAACTCTGTCTTGAAATAACAAAACAAAACCAAAACAATTTTCCAATTGTCTCACCAGTTCTGCACATAATGATGGTGAAAATTGAGGTATAACATGTCTGAATGGAGAACACAGGTGGTGAACAGATTGGCTGAGGACAATTGCAGCTACTAGCATATAACAGTGAGCTGAGAGTGACAACCCAAGCTGATGGGGGTCTAGGGAAAGCCTGCAGCCCACATGGGAGAGTGATCCAGCTGTCTGATAAAGGCATGTGGCAATGTGCAGATTAAGGATTGTGGTGGGAACTGCTTGAAGGCAGAGCCAGCTGGTCTAGGGCCAGTAAATCCTGTGGAGCTTGGAGTTCATGTGTTTCTAGAGTTTGGATGGTAACAGGAGAAAGTTGTAGAGAGTCTGTAACAGGAAAATCCCAAACTCACTCAGAGACTCAGAAAAAAATAAAAGGAAAGAAAAAAAGAAAACCTAGATGTCAGGGCAGTTGACTCTGGCAAAAGCCCCCGTGTGCTGGTCCAACATGTATCAGCATGTACAAAATCACAGGCAAGTGGCTTTTTGAGAAATTTGTACCTTAAAGTTGGGCATCAATTGTTGCAAGAGTTCTAATTGATCTTAATAATAAAAACCTAGAGCCACAGCTAACTCTTACCTTGCAACCTCCTCAGCTTAGTAAGTGCCTGAGCTCCTGTCTCCTGCTGCCTTCCTTATATTCCTCTCTGCCCAGCCATATCACTTCCTCTCTGTGTGTTTAGACCTCCAGACCTCCATATTTAGCTAGTGGCTTGTTCCACCCTCTGATCTTTAGGGAAAGCTTTATTTGTAGAGCACAGACAATGGACAAAGTATCACTACGTGGAAGGATAAAAAATAATGAAGTTGTAAAAATGAGTAGCCATCCTATATATCAATAATAACCTTGCTGGAAAAGGGATTGTGGAAACTCTCCCAATCACAATAGATTAAAAAAGAAACAAAATGTCTAGAAATAAATCTAATCAAGGGGGTAAAAAACCCTCTACAACGAAGATTTACAATATCAAAAAAAAAAAAAGTGATTAAGGAACACACTAGTAGATGGAGAGACCGTCCATCATCATGGATTGGTAGAAATAATATTGTGAAGTGGCGAGAGACTTGACACTAGAGGGGTTCCCAGGTGTCCATGGATATGTCCCCAGCTAGATCCTTGGGCAGCTGAGGAGAGGGCGCATGAACTGGCCCTATCCTATAGCCATACTGATGAATATCTTGCGTATCACCATAGAAACTCCATCTGGCGATGGATGAAGCTACAGACAGAGACCCACATTGGAACACTGGACTGCGCTCCTAAGGTTCAAATGAGGAGCAGAAGGAAGGAGAACATGAGCAAGGAAGTTAGGATCGGGAGGGGTGCACCCACCCACTGAGGCGGTGGGGCTGATCTAACGGGAGCTCACCAAGGCCAGCTGGATGATGGAGCATGTGATCAAACCAGACTCCCTGAATGTGGCTGACAAGGAGGGCTGACTGAGAAGCCAAGGACAATGGCACTGGGTTTTGAACCTACTGCATGTAATGACTTTGTGGGAGTCTAGTCTGTTTGGATGCTCACCTTCCTAGACCTGGATGGAGGGGGGAGAACCTTGGACTTCCCACAGGGCAGGGAACCCCAACTGCTCTTTGGACTGGAGAGGGAGGGGAAGGGAGTTGGGGGGAGCGGGAGGAAAATGGGAGGAAGTGAAAATTTTTAATTAAATAAAAAAAATAATAATATTGTGAAGTTTACTATTATACCAAAAAGAATTTCTAGTCAAAATCCCCATGATATTCTTTACAGAAATAAAAAAGAATCAAAATCTTGAATTCATGTTGAGTCACATATATGAATGCTTATACCTAAATCATCTTTATGATCTGTGGTGGTAATGAGTGTATCTGATCAATTGTAGAATATAAAAAACAGCACAAACATTTCAATTTCTCTTATATATCCTCACAATAAATTGTCTAAAAGGAAATGAATGCAAGACCATCTATAATAGCATTAAACAGAACACAATACAAACAAACCAACTTAGGAGAAAACTAATCAAGAAGAAAAGAAGCATGCATTCTGAATAACACAGAATATCACTGAAAGAAATCAGAGGAGCAGATAAATGATTTCTATAGCATATTGACACACGGAACAAAGCTTCATGGATAAGAGGTACTTGTCTATCAATGATCAAATCATAGATCCTTAAGTTTTGGAAATTTGCAGTGTGTTATGGGTTTGAGTTGTATATTCTATTATTTTATATAATTCCTTAAAGGAACTATTACAAGCATGGGCTGCTCTCCCCATTTTTCTGAATGAATAATGCCAGTGGATATGTTCAAAATGCAATTTTTTTTTACCAGTAATAACTGTGGGACATATTTAAAGATGGTCTGATTTCTTTATTAAAATAAGGATTTACTGATAATTTGTGAAAACAAGTGATTTCTAAGTAAGTCTTCAAACATGGCTAAAGTTAAGATAAACTCTGGTTGTTCTTACAATTTTTTTTTTTTTTTTTTTTTGGTTTCTTCGAGACAGGGTTTCTCTGTAGCTTTGGAGCCTGTCCTGGAACTCCCTTTGTAGACCAGGGTGGCCTCGAACTCACAGAGATCCGCCTGCCTCTGCCTCCCGAGTGCTGGGATTAAAGGCGTGAGCCACCACCGCCCGGCTTACAAATTCTTTTTATCAGAGAAACCATGTTCACATTACAGCTTTGGATTTACTAGTACAGATATTATTAATAGTGCAGAATCTAGAAAAATGATCTCCTATTCTATCAAAGCCCAGCTATGTCAGAGAGAATTATAGCATCAATACAGGGTTTCCCCCATATACAGATTCTTTCCCTTGTCCATTGTAAAGACTGTCGGGCAATGAGGATTGGACCTATGAAAGTTCATTCTTCACTTATGCATCTCTAAGAACATTTAGATTACTAAATTAGAACAATTTTTTCTATGTTATAGTGCTTAGAGAAAATTAGTTCACAATGTTTCCTGTCTGGTTCATTTTGAAAATTCTAAAGGAAAATCAGAAAGTATTTTAATTTTCTAACATAGAACATTTGAGTTGAGTTCTAATTAAACTGGGAATGGTTTTAAAATCCATTTGAAATTATAGAGCCATTTGTTGCTCATTTATACCATAGCTAGTATTTGCTCTGTGTTTCTTATATGCTAGGTATCCTTAATATTATACACTGCTAATTAAACCAGAAAAATTGTGTTATTGCATCTTTTTTTCTTACAAAACCACTGTAGTCTTTGCAAGTGAATTAAATATGATTAAGTATCATCTATGATGATTAAGTAGCTTTATCTGAAATAAAATACATTGCTTTGTGGTGTGTGTGTGTGTGTGTGTGTGTGTCCATGCACGCATGTATGTAGAGTTGTATAGAAAGGCTAGAGGCCCATATTAGGTATCTGATTATCTCCCCACCTTCTGTTAGGACTGGATCCTCATTGTATCTGATGCTTATCTCTTCAGCTAGACCAAGGGCTAGCAAGCCCCAGCAACCTACCTTTTTGCCTATTCAGCACTTTGATTATAGGTGCCTTATGTTGGACACAGTTCCTTAAGTCAGGGTTCAAATTCAGGTTCTCTAGCTTGTGTGGCCAACATTTTGCCCACTGAGCCATACCCCTAGCTCTAATGAAAACCCAGTGATTTTGAGTAATGCATTATATAGCTTAATAAACTTTCAAAGACAAAATTAAAATGTACAATTTTTGCCACCAAGAAAAATCTCTTATTATTAAAACATAATATTGATCCTTGTGTAATGGACCAACAGCAATTAATAAGTGGCATTTACTATGTACTGGTTTTTATTTAATTCATAGCAATTATATTTAAATATATGTCTTGTCTCATATATAAGATTGTAAAATTGCTTGCAAGTTGCTTTTATTTGCATTTCCTTTCTATTAAGTTGCATGTATGTGTATGAGCTGACAGCATGGCTACTCCATTGTGTGGTTAAAGGGAAGGTTCTTATTGTAGTTATGAGAGAGTGAACAGTCAGTGGCATCTGGGAGAGTTCAGAACAGAGAAAGAAAAAACTAGACTGAGCATGGCCAGCAGACTGGACATGGCCAGGTCTATCTGCAGGACTGGACAGAATAGCAAGGGGAAAAGAATAGAGAAAACACTGAGAGAAGCAGAAGCAAAGCCAGGCAGAGGGAGAGTAACACAGCCAAAATAGCAGGGTTGTAAGCAGAATGAGTAGCTGTGGTCAGGGATGGGGTGGGCTTGGAGCCCATGAACTGGAGTAAGTTTAAAGTAGGGAAAGAAATGAGATGGGTTAAGTATGTGTATGTGTGTGCTGGTACACATGGGAATGTGTGCATACTTGTTGAGGGCAGAGGTCAGGATTGGATGTTATCCTTTATTTCTTTCCACTTTCTGCAATTTAATTCTTAAACAAAATTTGTGTGTGTGTGTGTGTGTGTGTGTGTGTGTGTGTAAGTGACATGTATGAGGGTAAATGCTCATGCCACAGAAAATGTGTAGAGGTCAGAAGACAACTCAATGGAGTGTGAAAGAGAGAACACATGGGATAAAACTCAGGTTGTCAGGCTCTCATGTTGAGTGGCAAGCACTGTTCCCCACTGAGCTATCTCCCTGGCCTTCTCCCTTATTTATTCCATTTTACTTTATTTATTCATTTGCTTTGGGACAAGGTCTCTGACTGAACTCAGAGTTCATTGACAGGCTAGACTGACAGGCCAGCAAACCTCAGAAGCCTCTTTTCTTTGCCTCCCCTCACTAAATTATAGACCTGTGCTCCCATGATGACTCTTGTAAGGTGATGGGAACCCACACTGAGATCTTCGTTCTTGCATGACAGCCACTTTACTGAATGAGTAACCTCTTTAGTCATTGACCCATCTTCTCAGAACAGGCTTGCAAGTTTTGGGTGTACAATAAAGCTAAAGTTACACAATATTAATTAAGTAAGTATTAGAGACCATTGCTCTAACCCAAAAGATGACAATGTAAAACCAGCAGCATTGTTAGCCTTAGGAGGTCAAGCATTATGATATCAACATTGTAGATAAAATTATTTTTAAAGAATGTTGATTGTTTTTTTTTTTTTTTTGAATGAAACAAAACAAAAAGACATGGTGATGTGATGGTATTTGATAAAACCTGCAAACCCCGTTTACAGACCCCTCTGAGGTTGAACCCTGAGGTATTATAGTCCTTGCCAGTCACTGTGGGCTCATTGACTTACTGAACTTCATAAAGCTTTGGTTCCTATGTGTCTTGGCCTTGTCTGAGTCTGTGATCACCATGTTGGGAATTACATGCCAAAAGCACTGTTTAAATTTATTTTCTTTCATTGATGACAAGAAGCATAGATTGAAGTTACAAGATTTAGAAGATAGAAAGGTTGATTAAAGGACTTTTTGTTATGCATAAAGGAGATTATTGGGATTAGTAGTAGGAAGTGGCCGAGTGGAAAGGAAAATCAATAACCAAATAATACTCCTGGGAGAAAGTAGAATAAGGCCTACTAATGTAGTGCTTTATGTAAACGGAATAAAAGATGGAGTCAGTTAAAAGTTGGCTCCATTTCCCTGATCGCTAAGGAAGTTGAGCATGACCTTAAGTGTCTTTTGGGCATTTGAACTTCTTCTGTGGAGAATTCTCTGTTCAGCTCAGTGCCCCATTTTATAATTGGGTTGATTAGTTTTTTAAAGTCTAGTTTCTTGAGTTCTTTATATATTTTGGAGATCAGACCTTTGTCAGTTGCGGGGTTGGTGAAGATCTTCTCCCAGTCAGTGGGTTGCCTTTTTGTCTTAGTGACAGTGTCCTTTGCTTTACAGAAGCTTCTCAGTTTTAGGAGGTCCCATTTATTCAATGTTGCCCTTAATGTCTGTGCTGCTGGGGTTATATATAGGAAGCGGTCTCCTGTGCCCATGTGTTGTAGAATACTTCCCACTTTCTCTTCTATCAGGTTCAGTGTGTTTGGACTGATATTGAGGTCTTTAATCCATTTGGACTTGAGTTTTGTGCATGGTGATATATATGGATCTATTTTCATTCTTCTACAGATTGTCATCTAGTTATACCAGCACAGTTTGTTGAAGATGCTCTCTTTTTTCCATTGTATACTTTTAGCTCCTTTATTGAAAATCAGAAGGAGAGAGAGCACGAGCAAGGAACTTAGGACCGCGAGGGGTACACCCAAATACTGAGACAATGGGGATGATCTATCGGGAACTCACCAAGGCCAGCTGGACTGGGTCTGAAAAAGCATGGGATAAAACCGGACTCGCTGAACATAGCGGACAATGAGGACTGCTGAGAAGTCAAGAACAATGGCACTGGGTTTTGATCCTACTGCACATACTGGCTTTGTGGGAGCCTAGGCTGTTTGGATGCTCACCTTACTAGACCTGGAAGGAGGTGGGAGGTTCTTGGACTTCCCACAGGGCAGGGAACCCTGACAGCTCTTTGGGCTAATGAGGGAGGGGGACTTGATTGGGGGAGGGGGATGGAAATGGGAGGCTGTGGCAGGGAGGAGGTAGAAATCTTTAATAATAAATAAATTAAAAAAAGAAGTTAAAAAAAAGTTGGCTCCAACTCACTTTAGCCTAGTGGGGGAGAATCTGAAAGCTTGTTTGATGATGAGAAAAAAGATTAGTTTTAAAGTACAAATATAAAAGTTCTGACTTCTGGAGACTAGGAAGATATCTCAATAGTTAGAGTACTGATGTACTGTTAAAAAACAACAGCAACAATCCATGCCCAGTAAACAGCAAACCTCCACTGGGAAAGCCAACACACATGGGTTGCTGGGTCTTCCTGGCCTGACCTATTCAAACTGTTGAGCTTCAGGTTCAGAGAGAGACCCTGTTTTAAAAGACAATGTAGAGAGGGATTGAAAAATAATACTGATCATGTTGGCCTCTGGCTTCTACTTTCACCAAAAGCATGTATGTGAGTACACAACACACACACACGCACGCACGCACACATGTACACATTCTGACTTCACAGAGTTCACAGGCTTCAAAGAAGACATATAAACAGGAAGTAAAATACTGTGAAATAATAATGTTATTTCATGCAGATAGGTAAAGAGGAGCCTGTCACCCCTCTCCCTGTTCAGTATCCCACAGGAACTGTCATCCTAAGTTTGAGTTTATATTAGTAGGCTAATGCACAGTTAACCAGGATTAGATAATCATAATCTTTTACTGGGAGTTTGGGTCAGGAATACAGCAGGCATAACCTCTGGCTATACAGCACTCAAGCTTGAGCTGCTCTGTGAGATGAAAGTACCAAGAGAGGCAACTTTCCCTTAAGGAAAATTGGGAAGAAGAGGAGAGTGGACCCACATAGAAAAACAAAACCTGAAGTCGTTTGACAGAGGATGGGGATGTACTGGGATGAAAGAGGCAGAAGATGTACCAACTCTTGGAAGATTTTCTCAATGGCTTCTCTAGACTCCATTATTCCTTCTATTCTTTATTTCTTTTAGATAATTTTGAATGTTAAATCAAATTTCCTAACTGTACTGAAAACCCTTTTCTCTTCATAGCTAAGGGCCTCAGACCAAGATAATTACAAAAAAAAAAATAACTCAAAGAAAAATCTGACACAGAAATTACTGTCCAGGAAAGACAGACTGAAAGTGAGTCCTAAACAACCACCCATCCATTTGGTAAAATCTTTCACTACCTCGTTGTGATTCTCCATTATGTTGCTTACTAGAATACCAAAAAATCTAACAGTATTAAAAGCAGAAATCCTGGACAAATGGAGAGAAGACACCATGATTTTCCTAGCTCCTTACTGCATAAAAGGTCACTAGAGTTGAGATAGTGATTGGAAAAGATAGCTGATACTGATATCTGATCTCTGTATGTAATATACATATGAGTGCTCATATATACAGGCAAACACACAGCAATACATGAACAAGCACACATGTATATGTGCACACAAACGGGTACACACTGCCATATTTAGAAACCAAAACAATCCTCCTGGTTCCTTTGATAAGTATCAGAGCTAGAGTAGAAATTCACAAATTCAAAGGATGGCTCACAGGATGTAGAGCCAGCAGCACCAGCACTGTTCTGGGGTGTCTGTTGTGTCCCCCATAGAGTTTCCCACAGCAGTAAAGCCTTTTGCAATGTTCTAATGTCTCTTCACATGAAATCATAGGCCAAGCCAAGCACCTTCACATACTTCAGAGCTCTCATCTCTGTGTGTTAAAATTTTAGAATGGGCAGGAATGTCCAATGTCAAAAAATAAACTTGTATGGTGTTGTAAGAAGGCCGCTTGTTTGTTCCCGACTGCTCAGACTCCTGAAATAATCACACAGAAACTGTATTAATTACAACAATGCTTGGCCTATTAGCTTTTGCATATTTCTAGCTCACTCTTATCTCTTAAATTAACCCATTTCTATTATTTTATATTTACCATGAGGTTTGTGGCCTACTGGCAAGTTTCTGGCTGGCAGCTTGTGTCTTTCTCCTCTGGCACTTCCATGGTATCTCCCTGACTCTGCCTTCTTTCTCCCAGCATTCAGTTTATTTCCCCCACTTAGCTCTACTCTATCCTATCACAGGCCAAGGCAGATTCTTTATTCATTAACCAATAAAAGCAATGCATATACAGATAGAATTTCCACACCAGTATGGGAAGATGAAGCTAAGGCAATGTGAAGGAGAATGTGTCAAAATAATCAATGTAAGGTCAGTCAGAAAGTGTATATCAGTACTGGGTATTTCTTTTGTCTTTTATTGTGGCCATGCTTTCATAGTTAAATTCTCCTAGAATGTCACTAATAAACAGGATAATTCTTTCAGAATATTTTTTAAGATAACGGTACATCTTCCTCCAACTCCCTCACATGCACAAGCCCACCCATAATGGGCTTAGGACTGACCATTTGATATTGGATAACCAATTTGATACCTATTTGTTTTAGTTAACCAGCTCTTCTCTGGTAAACACCATTCTGTTCTCATCATTCCTTAGTTGCCTGAAGTTCTTGGTCTAAAGTTGATGACTGGTGAACTTTCTTCTATCTACATTAGCATGTCCTTTGGTGTCATCCTTGCTCAGGTTGTATTTAGGCCACCATGTTGGTTAGATTTTATGCTTGTAGCTTCTGATATTACTAGGAGACACAATCTCACAATAAATTTCTTGTTCCTCTGATAATTACTATATTTCTGCCCCATCTCCTACAATGATCCTTGATCCTTAAATTGTGTTGTTGATGTATCAGTTGGGACTGGGACCCATAACTCTGTAATTTGATCAGTTTTTGTTTACCTATAATGATCTCTGTCTGTTGAAAAGATAAGTTTCCTAAACAAGGAGTGAAAACTACACATATCTGTGAGTATATGGACAAATATATAGAATTTAGTTAGCAATTGGGCTGGTGTAGTAAAGTACTGGTTCTTTTCCAAGAACTCTGACTTCTCTTGCCCTGAGTAGTTGGCTAGGTTTCCAATACTAGGCATGGTTTCCATATTGACAATCAGGTCTTAAGTCTGATCAGAGAGCTGCTGGTTACCACCAAAGTATGTGTGTCAGTACTGCACCCTTAGGGTCATTTTGGCATGGTGGTCATTGTTCTAGTTCACAGGTGTCATAGCTGGGTTGGACTGTTGGTTGTTGCTCTCCTTTGAAGGTTTGTATGGTGCCTCCTGGTATAATGAAAGCTAGTTCTTGTAGGTTTAAACTAGACATAGTCAAATATACCACAGCAAGTCCTGCATATGAATAGTCCAAATTTTAAGTGTAATTACTGCACTGCATTTGTGGTTTTTTTTTTCTTTACAAACCTATACCAGAATTTCACCTCACGAATTCCCTCAAGTTACAGGCATACTGCACGTTTCGTGCTTTGCTTTATTATTCCATTACACATTGGTGACAAGTTTATAGAAAACAGAGTTGTTAGCAATCTTCTATCAGGAATTGCCACCATTTTTCTAGCACTTCCTGTAACTTCACACCTTTTTTCAGCAATAAGATGTTTAATTAAAATTTGGTTTTTCACAATTTTTAAAATAATGTTGCTATCCATGTAATAGGCCACAATATGGTATAAATAGTATTTTAATATGTACTGGAAGCAAAATGTGTGACTAGGGCTTCAAAGATCACCAATGTTTAAAGCTTCTAGCTGAGCAAGCCAGAGTTTGATAACACAAAGAAGCAGATATAATATTATAGCAATCCCAGAATGCCTATGATTATATGAGATGTAGGAGAGGAAGATTTGGACAACTCACAGGACAGCTAACCTGGTGAGTTCAAAGCAAGACTGATGACAAGAGGAATCCTGCCTCAAAAGACAGTGGAAAGAGATAGCTAATTTCCACAAGCCATGTACTGACTGCCACTTACATGCTTTCAGTCAGACACATCATAAATAAATACAATTAAAATATTAAAGAAATAATTAAACACTTGATCTTCTTTTTATTACTTAGGAAAAAACACACACTGATTGTATTGTCTAAGTCACATATTTTTTTAGAGGATAAAGTGCCTTACACACTTTTGATAAACTCATATTACATTTAACCAAAGTTCCTGGGGAGGTCATTGGTGTATTGTTTATATGTTGAGTTGATTTCTATTCCAATTGGACATATGGCAATGCATATATTTTGTATTAATTCCTTGAGAAACACCCCTATCTAGAATTGTCTTAGTTCCTATGCATCAGAACAGAAAATGAGCTGTTGATAAATCTTCTTTTATTTCTATCCATTTTTCAATACCTATATAGTTAAGTCAAAATATGAGCAATTTGTTCCAGTTTGGACATTTTACTTTTATATCTTCTAAATTTTCTTTGAGAGGCACAAATAAGAAACTTTAACACTATTTCATAGTCACAAAGTGAAAGAAGGCCACAGGCAAGTGGTTTGAAACTGAGACCCAGTCAGCACACTTAACTGACTGGGAACATTGAGTACATCAACTTTTAGTTCTGTAAACAGGCATCAGCAATACCTTTTCCATATGTGTCACTTCATCTTGATTTATATTGTAACCTTCACATTTTGAAAGCTTTAGCAATTACATAAGGGGAATCCTGTGCTTTTTCTATGATTCTTAAAATATACTATTTTCATTTCTCTCAAGCTAAACCTTAGGAATTGGGTAGCCAGGTCTTCTTATTTTCTAAATTAAGATAAACATTTGATCAAAAATAAATAAATAGATAAATAGGCAGATAGCTAGCTACCTAGATGGATAGATAAATAAATGATAGAAAGTGAAATAAACTGGGCTAATAGGTGCTTCACTGCTTAGAAGTGCTTACTGCTAAATGGACAGAAATAGAAAACACTATCCTGAGTGAGGTAAGCCAGACCCAAAAAGAGGAACATGGGATGTACTCACTCATAATGGGTTTCTAGCCATAAATAAAGGACATTGAGCCTATAATTCATGATCCTAGAGAAGCTAAATAAGATGGTGAACCCAAAGAAAAACATATAGTCATCCTCCTGGATATTAACCTTCATCAGGTGATGAAAGGAGACAGAGACCCACATTGGAGCACCGGACTGAACCCAAGGCCCAAATGAGGAGGAGAAGGAGAGAGAGCACAAGCAAGGAACTCAGGACTGCGAGAGGTGCACCCACACACTGAGACAATGGGAATGGTCTATCTGGAACTCACCAAGGCCAACTGGACTGGGCTGGGTTTTGATCCTACTGCACGTACTGGTTTTGTGGGAGCCTAGACTGTTTGGATGCTCACCTTACTAGACCTGGAAGGAGGTGGGAGATCCTTGGACTTCCCACAAGACAGGGAACCCTGACTGCTCTTTGGGCTGCTGAGGGAGGGGCAGTTGATTGGGGGAGGGGGAGGGAAATGGAAGGCGGTGGTGGGGAGGAGGCAGAAATCTATAATAAATAAATAAATAAATAAATAAATAAATAAATAAATAAATAACAAAACAGAAGTGCTTGCTGCTTTTGCAAAGAACTTTGGCACTTTTTTTCGGTACCCACATGACATGGTGTGATGTATGGAGGACTCTTGTTTGTTCCTGGCTGTTTAGCCTTGAAATAATCACACATAAACAATATTATTTGCAATATGGTTTGGCTTAATAGCTTAAGCGTATTTCTGGCTAAGTCATGCATATTAATTTAACTCATTTCTAGTAATCTGTATCATCACGAGGCTGTGGCTTACCAGGTAAAGTTCCTGCATCGGTCTCTGGCAGGGCTACATGGCTTCTCTTAACTCTACCTTCTTTCTTCCAGCATTCAGTTTAGTTTTCCTCGCCTAGCTCTGCTTTGCCCTGCTCTGTTGTAGGCTCAAGACAGATTCTTTATTAACCAATGGTATTTCCAGAATACAGAGGGTGAATCCCACATCAATGATGGCTCAAAAACATTTGTAAATCCATCTTCAGGGATCTGACACAACCCTCTGACTTCTATAGGCACCAAGTAAACACATTGTACATGAAGTTGAATACTCATACACATAAAATTTAAATAAATATGCATTTAAAAAATTCTTCAGGAATCTATGACCATTATAAGGCTCATGGTTTTAGATTTATAACATGTGACCTTTGCTCCTGTGTAATGTAAACTCACCCTTCAGTGTGAATGACAATGTGCTAAATGTGCACAAGGCCACAATCAATTTACTACCGAAACGTACAAGGAATATGTGGACTTATTTTATGTTTTATTTAAAATGGCTCCTAAATAATTGCATCTACATAAATTTATGTTCTTGATAATTATTATGTACTTACTAATAATCATTCCTCAGTTTAAGGAATAATATTTAGAAGATTTAAAGTGTCCAGGTCTCATAAGCCTTTTTTCTATGTATCAAATATGAACTCTATTAAATTTTGTCTTAATTTTCTTCTTTTTAAAATATATTCTTGTTACATGTCCCTGAAAGATATTATTTTATTTCTTTCATTAATATTTAATGAGTATAATTAAATTATCTATTCATCTATCTGTTTTAATATTATATCTGTTCAAAATAATCTTTAGTAAATTATTCATGCTGATATGTTCCTAGATTTATTCTTCTTTACTCCAGCACTATATTCAAACATAAAAAAGTACAATTAATTCAGCTATTTTTCTTTTTTTTTTTTTTTTTTTTTTTTTTTTTTGGTTTTTCGAGACAAGGTTTCTCTGTGGTTTTGGAGCCTGTCCTGGAACTAGCTCTTGTAGACCAGGCTGGTCTCGAACTCACAGAGATCTGCCTGCCTCTGCCTCCCAAGTGCTGGGATTAAAGGCGTGCACCACCACCGCCCGGCTTCAGCTATTTTTCTATAGGAACAGATTTCTTGTTCTGAACATGCTATATAAATATGTCTATATATGTTTCTTTCATGTTTATAATCATTTTCTAGATTACACACTTCAAAATAATGTGGCACAGATAAATTGTGACAATTGATAGATGATTTTAAATAGTCATTATTCCAAAGACTATATTGTTGGGTCTAATAGGCCAGTGGAAAATCACCCTTATCATGGCCTAACTCCAAGCTCTGAGACTTAGAAATCCCTGCCTTGGTGACTCAGTATTAATGGCCAAAGAATGTTTCAATGTTGGTAACCCAGAAATACTTCCATGATGAATTTTTCTGCTAGCTAGCTCACTGCACATGTGCTGCTAGCTCACTGTGCATTGCTCCAAAATCTTAAAAAAAAAAAAAAAACCCTCCCCTCCACCCAGTGCCACACCAACTCCAGTGTCGTCTGTGTGACATGACATATGTCATTATGCAGGACGGGAGCTACATGTCCTATGGGCCTAGGCTTCCTGGAGGTCAATGGCAGACAGCCCTGTATTGGCTGCCCTTGAGGCATAGACAGGTTTCTCGATTAGATGGCTATGTGGGATATGAGCTTTACACAATCTCTTTTATAACAATGATATTCTATATATCTACAAGACAAGGATTATCTCCTCAGGAACAGCTCTGGGATAGAAAAGCACAGTATGGGAATGTATAAGACTACAGCAGAACCTTTGTCATACACAGGGTGTATGATGAGCAAGGGAATAGATGGGTTAATGTTGATGGACAAAGACTGTTATACATTGAACTTTATGGATAGGCTTGCTAGATCCCAACCCCCATAGTGCTTGTTGCATAAAAAAGGTACTAAGCCGGGTGGTGGGATTCCGTTGTGTACAAACCTTGTCTGTTTCATGTCTCTGTATCTATGTGTGTTTCTTGTGTTTTTTCTTTGGCTCTCCCACATCGTTTTGCTTGTTTTATCACATTCTGATTTATTTGGTTTTATTTTACTTTATTATTAATCCTTTGTAATAATATAAGCGGCACTCTGTTGTAATAGGAGCGGCAGGGCTGCGTCCCCGGCACCCAGCCGCCCGCATGGCTAGCTTACGCCCTGAAATAATTACACGGAAACTGTATTCTTTTAATCACTGCCTGGCCCATTAGCTACAGCCTCTTATTGGCTATCTCTTATATATTGATCTAACCCATTTCTAATATTCCATGTAGCACCATGAGCTGGCTTACCAGGGAAGATCTTAACCTGCGTCTGTCTGGAGTGGGAGAATCATGGCGACTCCTGACTCGGCTTCTTTCTCCCAGCATTCTGTCTGTTTACTCCACCCACCTAAGGGCTGGCCTATAAATGGGCCAAGGCAGTTTCTTTATTAAATGAAAGTAATTCCTCCATCATTTCCCCTTTTTTTGTTTAAACAAAAAGAAAGGCTTTAACTTTAACATAGTAAAATTACATATAACAAAATGGTTATCAAGCAAGAATTACAGTTACAATATTTATATCTATTTTATCTCTTATCATAACTAAGGAAAACTATAACTATCTATCCATTCTTCAACTCCATCAAAGACTCCAGAAGGATATAATATTACCTAAGTAAACAAGAAATCCAAAACTCTAGAAATGACAGAGACATTTCGCTGCCTGGACAGTCATTCAAAGTTCCTCTGTACCATTGTGGCATCCATCTTCAGCCTACAGGCCCATAGTATCCAGCAGACTTTTCCATGAAGCAGGAAATTCCAAAGACAGTTCAGTCACTTTTTGCTGTGTCCTGCAGAATGTCTTGCGGACTCTTTCATGAGTCAGGAACCCCGAAAAACCATCTCACCTTTAGGCAAGTTCAGCAGTCCTCTCTCTGCGGGTTCTCTGTGTCCAGTTTATGCATCAGTCCAGGCAAGAGTAGTTTCTTTCCCAAATGGCTAACCAACTCCATAAGAAGCCTCTTCGATGCCCATCTTCTTCTTGAAGTAGATTGGTGCTGCCAGGAGCAGACGTATCTCACTATAACAGTCCTAAGTTATTAAAACATTTAAATGCCATATTCTGTAGCCTTTGAAAGATATGAAGAATGCCTATCTAGCTGAAATATATCTATGCACATCTATAAAATCTAAATAACATGACTACAAGCGTGACTATTATTGATGATTATCCATTAATAACCTATATTTCCTATTTTACATTACATTTTAAATGAACTATACAATCACAATACAGTAATCAAGATCAGAAATACATATACATATAACAAAATTGACCTTAAAATCCATACCAATGCAAATTATTCATATCTATATCATATCCCCCTTTAAATGTAAAAGAACATTTATAAACCATATTTGGGAACATGGGCGCAGTTTTTCTCTCCAAACTGCTTCATGCTGAATGGGGGCGCTGTTATTCAGATCTTTCATCGTGTAACCTGTGTGTCAGGGTCATCTCGGTTGGCAGTTGAGTGAAGTAATTTTCTGAAGGTGTTCACAGCAACCTTTCAGGAGGGCGTGGTCTATCATACCATATTGGGGTAGACACAATCCACAGAGTCTCATCCTCTGTGAAAACAAAAGAAGACCCTCTCCAAAGCATCATATCCTTAGACCCATATTCTGAAATCATAATACCCTTGTATCCATTTTGGTTTAGCTTGGCAGCCCATATAATGAAATGTCTCTCTGCAGTTAGCTCCTTTACAGTCAAAAATTTTAAAGAAAACACAATAATACAAAGAATCCAGACTCTCTGTGAATTTTCCATTCCTACGTGGCTTATTTTTTTTCTTTTAATCTATAACTATCTGTACTCTGTCTCTTTAAAGACTTTACCCTTTTTTTAAGACATTAACTTTATTCTTTATATATATATTTTTTTCTCTCTCTCAAGCCTTCGTACATTCATCCAACAGTGTCTGAATCAGTTCTATTGTGAATCTGTAATTTTTTTAGTATCCAGGAGCACTTTGTTTTGTGCTTTTAAATCGCTAAGCGCTTAAGAATCTAAGCTGTGACATTCCTAGGTCAAAAACAGGTACTGCCTGCTTGCCCCGCCCAGTCCAACATGGCGGAGCCGCTCGTGCCTCTGATCCTTGCACATTGCACCAGTAGCGTGGTGGAGTTGCTTGTGCCTCTGAGCCGCAGCATAAAATGACTTCCTTTTAGGCACACAGTGAGTCTAGTTGCCATCAAACAAATCGTAGCACTTTACTCCAAATGCTCCATTCAAAAGCTCTGTCTCCCGCAGGAGCCAGACAGAGATCGCAATGGCGGCACAGCCCAGAAAGCCGGCATTTTAAAACAGCCAGTTTTTTCCTGCTGTTGAGTCAGGACAATTTCTTTGCTGCATGCAACCCACAAACAGTAAAAAACTGTCTTAAATTCTCTCTCTCTCCTTTTCAAGCCCTCTCAGGTTTTATGTAGAGTTCATTAGCACGTTGGGTGCCACCCTGTTGAAGTGTGAGCGGCAGGGCTGCGTCCCCGGCACCCGGCCGCCCGCATGGCTTAGCTTATGCCCCGAAATAATTACACGGAAACTGTATTCTTTTAATCACTGCCTGGCCCATTAGTTCCAGTCTCTTATTGGCTAGCTCTTACATATTGATCTAACCCATTTCTAATATTCTGTGTATCACAACGAATTGGCTTACCAGGGAAGATCTTAACCTGCGTCTGTCTGGAGTGGGAGAATCATGGCGACTCCTGACTCGGCTTCTTTCTCCCAGCATTCTGTCTGTTTACTCCACCCACCTAAGGGCTGGCCTATAAATGGGCCAAGGCAGTTTCTTTATTAAATGAAAGTAATTCCTCCATCAATCCTTAGATGTTTTTTTTTCTAATGAGAGACAGAGAAGGTCTGGCTTCAGATGGAAAGGGAGGCCAAGAGAAACTGGGAGGGAGACGGGGAAGCAGAACAGAAATCATTGTATATTGTATGGAAAAATACATCTTCAATAAAGGAATAATTGAAACGATTTTTCAGAAGAACAAAATGGCCTGAGCATGGCAAATATGGCTCTGTCAGGACTTTTCCTTCTTTCCTTTCTTCTGCCTTTTAAAAAAATGTTAGAATACATTCTGTAGTAGTTTGAGTGGCACTATTAGGAGGTGAGACTTTGCTGGAGAGTTTATGGTCTTGTTGGAGGAATTATACCACTGTGGGGGTAGACTTCAAGGTTTCCTACGCTGAAAATACAGCCCAGTGTGTGAGTTGACTTCCTGTTGCCTGAATGATGAAGCACTCTCAGCTCCATAACCACAGCTTCCTGTATGCTACCATTTTCCCCCATCATCATGATAATGTACTGAATCTCTGAAACTGTAAGTGAGCCACCCCAATTAAATGCGTTAAATGTTTGCCTTAGTCATGATGTCTCTTCACAGCAATAAAAACCCTAAGACACATCCTAAAGTTAGTTCCCAAGGTCCATTTCCTTACTTGACTATTTCCTACTGAGGCTGGCTATCAATGTCCAACTCTCAAAGTATTGAAGTTCAGCAATCAAAAGCCCCTTTGGCTTACCTAGTTTACATGCCCAATTAAAATTAAACACCACATCGTAACACATGTTTACCTTTATAACACTCTTTACCTTTATAAATTTTCATTTTCCTATAAGCCATGTCTATCTCCTCTCTATCCAGAGGAAGTCCTTTGTCCCCTGCTCCAGGACAAATACCCCTACCACTCTCCCTTGTCCATTTCCCCTTCTCCACCACTCTCTATTTCCTTTCTTTCTCTCTTATTCCATGTCCTCCATTTGTGCTCAAAATATGGTCTTGGGGTCCTGAGCAGATATGTATCCTTTCACTGCCTTTGGATGCTGAAGCAAAAAAAAATAAAATAAAATAAAATAAAATAAAAATAAAGCAGCTGAAATTCCATGCATTGCTGTAAAAAAAAATAAAGTTTTGTAGAAACTTTGGAAGACAGTGAGAGGATCATATTTTTATTTTTATTTATTTATTTGTTTGTTTACATGTGTGAATGGTTTCCCTACATGCATGTCTGTTCACCACGTGCAGGCTTTGTGTACACAGAGATCAGAGTGCATTGGTTAAACTGGAATTGGAATTAAAGATAGAGCTGAATCACAGTGTAGCTAAACTCTGCTCTACAGTAAGAGCAACATGTGCTCTCGACCACTGAGTCATCTCTCCAGTTTTGTAGAAATATTACATTTCAGTGACCCTGGTTTTAGTCTTATGCCAAATAAAATTGAAAAGATGTGTAACCTGAAATGCTTCTGCCTGAATGTTCATAGCAGCTCATTTGCTTTAGCTTCAAACTGAAAGCTCCCCAATATTCTTAAACACGTGAATGGAAGAAGATACTGTTATATCAACAGTGTAGGTCAATCCCAAATAATACAGAGGAAAGAATGAACAGTATATACAAAGACATACATGAAATTCAGAGACACTACACTTAGCTAAAGTAGCTACTAAATTGTGAATGATAGAATATATTTTTTTCTGGAAGTTATACAATGCAACAATTTAAAATGACTGTATAAGAGTAACCTGGCCACATCAACAAAACACATGAGCCTACTAACTTTAGAGAGGAAGTGGAGTTGGAGAGGTGCTGAGTGGTTAAGTGCTCTTGCTATTCTTGCATAGGACCAGGGTTTGGTGCCAACATCCTTATTAAAAAGCTCACAGCAGCCTGTAACTCCAGCTCTAAGGGATCTGATACACTTCTCTGGCCTCTGCAGGCTCTCAACACAAACATGTCATGCACACACACACACACACACACACACACACACATACATGTATACACCCATCCTCATACACAGACAGAGAGAGAAAGGGAGGGAGGGAGGGAGGGAGGGAGGAGGGAGAGTGGGAGGGAAGAAGGGAGAGATTAGAAAAATCATATATACATGCAGGGAGGGCAGAGAAAGAAAACTTTTAGAAAAAGAAATCTTTTTTAAAAAAAAAAGAAGAAGGAAAATGTGACCCGGACTCTTAGTTCTGTAGGTTCTAGTTCATAATTCACAGTTTTTACCCGATTCCAAGACAGCACATCATGGTATGGACATGAAGCAAAGTGAAGCTCCTCACCTCAGAGCCAAGAAGCAAACAAGAAGTAGGCAGAGGATGAATCCCGTATTGACCTCAAACAGCCTAAAGCCCTCACACTAGGCTTCACCTTCTTAAGGTCCAAAACCTCCCACTAATATTACCCCAGGGAGAAAATATTTACATATCAGCCTGAATTCTTAATTTGGCATAATCTAAAATCATATGGGAAGAGAATGTCAATCAAGGACTGTCTAGATCAGATTGGCCAGTTGATGTGTCTGTGGGGGATTGTTGGCCATGTTTTAGCTGCAGTCCATTTGTTCTGGTGATCTAACGATGGACATGTGCTATGGGGCACCATTGCTTGCTATTCACTTGTATAACACAGTTTTAATATAAATTAATAATGGTGGGCATATCCATTTGATAAGTTTTAATGGTAAGAAATTATTAGCCTTTAATACTTAAGAGTAACATCACAAAACATACAAAGGGACATTTAATACTATATGTAAGTTGTTTTTTATTTAACTCAGTATGTTTTGTGATGTTACTCTTAAGTATTAAAGGCTAACATATAAAGGATATTATGGAATGCTATTTTATACTTTGATTATCCTCCGACTTGTTGATAAGTCACTTCTATTTGTTCAGGATAATTTGTTTTAATTGAAGAGATGGTTATTATCTATCTGATATATTATACTTGACACTTAACAAAATTCAGTGTGATATCATCTCTTGAAGTATTGCCAAACTTAGTTTTGGAACAAGAATTATTCTTCAGTATTTCTAACATTTGTCCCATGCAAACACATCAAATGAATTTGACCATGCTACTCCCAATTCAATATTAGTTGTTTAAGTCAAGCAGTCATGTGTGTATGGACACACCTTAATCAGGGTGTGTTCCATATATTCAGTAGAGGGCAGATGAAGTTAGGCTCCAGTGACATTGACAGATAGCTTGGAGGTTGTTAATCTGTTCTTTGCATCGATCTCGTGTCTGACAGAACATGTTTCCTGCCATGTCTGCTTCCAGTGACAGGAATTATGTGGTACTAGGGCCATTGGAGAGCAGAAAAGCAGTATTCAATCTTTATTCCTAAAGGGTATGAATCTCTTCCATGAAGTGATTTTTTTCCTGTCCTTCAAATGTGGAAGGACCGATATGATGCAGCAACTCAGTGTGTATAGCCTGCTGTTGTTATGGTTCAACTTCATATATTTGCAAAACAAGTATTAAATATCCAGTGTTTAGCTCAATAATGTCTTTGAAAGCAGGTTGTTGTTGGTAATTTTTAAATATGTGCATGAGCTGTGTGCACATTGTGTGCATGTAGAAGTCAGAGGGTGACCTTGGGTGTTAGTCTTCAGTTTTCACCATGTTTAACACAAGGTTTCATGTTCAAGCTTGCTGGTTCACAGGCTTCCAGATGTTCTCATATTTCACCTCCTCCCTCATCGAGTAAGTATTGGGATTGTAGACATGCAGTGCTCTTGCTGGTTTTCAAGTCTGCAGATCCAAACTCAGGTCTGCATGTGTACACAGCAAGTGTTTTATTCCCTAAACCATCTCTCCATTTCCCCTTTCTCTGTCTGCCTCCTCTACCCCATTTGTGCGTTCATGTGTGTGTGTGTGTGTGTGTGTATGATGTAAGCTAACCTGAGCTATTCATCCTCCTGTCTCCATGTCCCAATCTCTAAGAACAATCAGCAGCACTTTAAAGCACATCACCTCCCCGTCTCCTGCCAACAGCACTAAGCATAAACTGTTGATCCACATCATTTACTCACTCACAATTGAGTCTTCCTTCTCAGTGGAGTGGCCTGAAGGCCCCAAATCAATTCTTACAACATACATGGGATCTTTCTCAGACATACAGAAAGAAATAAAACATCATCTGCCAGAAGAAAATATTCCAGACTGACGCTTTACAAGGTTGTGCCTGCCACAACTTCTACTCCATGTCAGACAAGAAGGTTTCTATTATTAGAAGATTTGGTATATGTTTAATGATCCTGTGCTTGTCATTGGTGACTTTACTGTTCTAAATGTCCCCCAAGTCTAGTGATGAAGAACTTCTTGGTGTTACACAAAACAAAAAGTCTGTGATGTGTCTTTTGGAGGAAATACATGTGCCAAGTCTTTTTCGGCAAGAGACAAACTGTTGTGGATGGTAAGTTCTATGTGTTTTGATACCAGTACGTGTTAAATAAAGTGTCTTTGAAAGAAGAAGTTATAAATAAATACAGTTGTGTACTGACAGCTGATGAGAGCATTTCTCTGAGGAATATTCACTGTTCGCTAATACAGTGCTGACAGTGACTTTATAGAACACAACTACCGCAAATAATAAGAATTAGCTACGGCTCCTTTATTTTCTGCTAGTAAGTATAGTGCATGTAAGTAGTTGCTTAGCCAGATATCCTATATAATTTATCTAACTAATTTGTTTAAAATATTCAGCCCAATGACTAACTTTCCCAATGTCCCACAATATGTTATATCTGTATAATAGCTGGAAATTCAATGTAAGTGGATTCCTGAATAGATTCTGTACTCCTTGACCTTTTTAACCTTCATGAATTTGTTTCCATGGTGAGGTTTGATCCCCAGGCTTTGTGTATTTGAAATAAACACTCTACTACTGACCTATGTATATCTCTAGCCTGATCCTGTCGACTGTCATTGTTTTTAGTATCCTTATTTTAGTTGAGTTTTATCATTGTGTGTGTAATTATGTATGAATGAGCATGTAAGTATATGTATGTGTGTGTTCATGAATTGTGTGAACATGTGTATATAAATGTAAGTATGCTTGTGCATGTTTATTTGTATATGTATGTGATTGTGTGTGTTCATGTATGTGAATATACATATATGTGTGTGTAAGTGTGTATGTGTGAGTGTGTGTGTGCATTGTGCATATGTGTGCATGTGGGCAGCTCAGAGGTGTTGGGTTTCAGACAGTGTGTCTTGCTGCTTGATGCTGCATGTGCCACGGCTAATTGGCCGTAGCTTCTGAGACACTTCTGTCCCCACCTCCTATCTTGCTGACAGAGCACTGGGAAGACAGACACATGCTTCCATACCCAACTTTCATAAGTTCTGGAAAGCTCAGTTTAGGTCCTCAATTCATGCAGTAAGTGATTTACTTACTGATACATCTCCCAAGTGCCCTTCTACTTTTGGGTTATTATGAAGACAAACAAACAAAGCAAAACAAAAAGCCAACTGGTAGCATGATTGTTATCATCCTGAATGAAGCCAGGGGTAGACTAATGATGGCTACACACAGGTACTAAGATCTCTAAGCTCAGTCACATCCTTTACTTCCTTTTCTCAGGCAGCTGTGTTGGAAGTGAAATTATTTCAGCAGTTCCAGCATAGTCAATCACGAGTCACATGTTTACCTTCCATTTCACACTCTAAATTATTTTCCTTGTAAATAGTTGATGTACAGTGATAGGACACAAAGGTTTACACCACTATGTTCCCCACACACTGCAGCGAACCATTGATATTTGGACAAACTGTTTCATGACTCTGGAGAGTCTCCTAAGGTTTCCTGACTAATTGCAAAATAACATTAGTTTTTAAAAGTAAGGCAGTGTGCCATTATGAAAGCATCTTCTACATTCTAAGAGACTAGAGATTTTGCTGGTTCTCATAGCCAGAGTTAATGATACACTTTGAGGTCAGCTAAGATTTAGGACTATTATACTACACTTGAACTCATCTTGTTTGTCTAATTATGCCTTTAAGAGAACAATGTAACAATCAACCTGACTTGACTTGGATTTCCAGTTTTCAGTGTATACAAGCTAAGCTAATATACAACTTTAATCTTAAATTGTGTATTCTTCCATGGCTTTGATTCAGAAAGAAATATATGTGTGTTTGTATGGTGTTACAATAATATTTGCTGAAAATGAAAATAGACTAAAAGAAGCCTTATAAAATGAATATTCACCAATAACTGTTGAACAACATATAAATATTGGCTAACAATATTGGTGTTTTTATGAATCAGTTGAGGTCAGTTGGGGTCAGTGACTTAGTCCCTTGTAAAACTGGTAACACTTTTCATAAACTGTTTCTCATACCTTCCCCATGTGATGATTTCTATTCTGTTCAATAAAAGTGAAAGTAGAGCCCTTTGTTAGGGACACACACAGATATGGGAACAACCAAAAAAAGACAATATTCCGTCAGACTTAGACACTTACAACAAACAGAGAACAATAGATGAAGACACATGGACTGAAAAGTAGAAAATTCAAATTTGGGTTCTTCTTGGTTAAATTACGCCAAGGAGAAGCACTTTGTAAATTCTTTTCCTTAAAGTGGCACCCACGCATTGTTATGGCTGAGTTGATTATTAATGCATCAAAACTGACATATTATGGTGCTCTGTGTGAGGAATCTCTGCTGTGTCAACTCTACACAAAAATCCCGATGGAATTCCATTCTACTATATCATCTGAAGGGTTTATGATAGTCACATATCCAACCTAACTTCAGCAAACATTTAATATGCCCTTAAAAGGTCAAAATGCCTTAGGAAAGCAATGCTTCCCAAGTGAGAATACAAAGCACATTGTCTCAGTTATAGTTTCTGTTGCTGTGTGGAGACACCCTGACCTTGCCCTGGATTCTCTTATAAGGGAAAACATTAAATGGGGGGGGGGGGCTTACAGTCCATGGCTTTAGTTTATTATTGTCATCACTGCAAGCAAGGCAGCATGCATGCAGACATGGTGCTAGGGAGGGAGCTGACAGTTCTTCTATCTTGGCTCACAGGCAACCGGAAGTGGTCTGTCACACTGGGTATGGCTTGAGCATATATGAGACCTTAAACCCTACCTCCACAATGACACACTTCCTCCAAAAAGACTGGGACATGCCTCCTAAAAGTGTCACTTCATTTGAGGGCTATTTTCTTTCAAACCATACACACATACACACACTATATTTATTGAATAGCTAAGGTTATATATCATGCTGTGTAGACATACCAAGATGTCTAATCTTCATACACACAAAACAAAGAAAACTATCCTTATGGACCAGTACAATTTTGCTCATTTTACAATTAAATTGGATGGATTAAGAACTGAAGCAGCTAGGCAGTGGTGGTGCACACCTTTAATGCTAGCACTCAGGAGGTATAGGCAGGTGGATCTCTGTGAGTTCGAGGCCAGCCTGATCTACAATAGTAAGTTCCAGGACAGGCTCCAAAGCTGCAGAGAATCCCTGTCTTGAAAAACAAAACAAAACAAAACAAAAAAAGAACTGAAGCAAAGTATTTAGGAGATGGCTCCATGAATGAAGTGCTTTCTCAGCAAGCATGAGGGCTTAGTTAAATTCCTGAGAACTCCAATAAAACTGGAGGTGTAGTATGTACATCTGTAGTCTTGGAGCTCCTTAGAGAGATATGAGGTAGAGACTGAAGAGATCCCCAAAGTTCATAATCCAGGTAACATGGCTTACCAGGAGATAATGACAAGAGGCTGTCTTAAATAAGGTGGGCAAAGGACTGACAATTGAGGTTCTTCTTTGATCGTCACATACCTGCATGTACACACCTGCACTTATGCATGGGGACACATATAGTACTGGGGTTTTGTGTGAGGCGTGGTTGTCTAGCAGTACCACCAAGTTCATTCTCTGGGGTGGACAAGAATTCTATGCCCTCAGAAGATGGCCCATTTAAATGGGAGAGAAAAATGAGAGGCTGTAGGGGGAAGTTGCTGAGTATAGTAGCTGGGGATCTGAGACGGGGAGGCAGGGAAGCTGCAGCAGTCACCCGAGGGACAAAGTAGCAGAAGTCCTGGGGGAATAACCAAAAATAAGCCTTACAGGTCCTGCGGGCAACTGACACAGAGATGGCAAGTGGAGAAACAACATCTCCGGAGAGAAATGGAACATAAAAACAACCTTTTATTAGAACAGTTTCCACCATGGAGATGGGGGAGAACAGAGGTGGACGTCCAAGGGAGGGTCAGGTCTCAGACATTATAGTCTCCTCTGTCCCTCCTAGTTTTATTTCCATGGATAGGACCTTCCCCCAGTCATAGAGAGGATAATAATAAGACACAACCCCTGGAGCAGTAAGTAGTACTTCCTAAAGGGCAAGTTTCTGTTTCACGAGTTTGCTAAATTTCCACTGTCTACCCTTTGCACACACACAAAATATACACATACAAGTATATACAGACACATGCATACATAAATACGTATTTCATAAACACACTGATACATTAATACATACATATACATATTTGCACTTCATATAAATAATTTTTGAATGAACTAAGAGAAGCACTAAATGAAATTAACAGACCAAAGGTTCAAAAATGTGCTGGAATTACTTAATATTGTTTTGTTGCAAATTAATTGGAAATACAAAGCTTATAAGAACAGTAATTACTTATTATAGTTCATTTCTTTTGTTCAAGAGCCAGGAACTATATGTCTTGGCTTGAGGGCTCAGAAGGCTTCAGCCTTCACTCGCATGATGTTTAACCAAGGATAGGGATAGAGGAGATGGCTTCTTCATGAGGCTGTACACAGGAAGTCTCAGTCTATTTCTACATGGTTCGACCCACAGGTATGATTGATTGACTATGCCCACACTGAGAGCTGCCTTATCTCAGAGTCAACAATCTAAGAATCCATCACGAAATTTGCAGTGCTTGTTATGACCATTGCTGAAAATCATCCTTACTTACCATAACATTCATTGATTCTACATAAATGGAAACACCAGAGAAAAGGATTACTAGAGACCAACACAAAAGAACAGTTTTAAAAGTCCTAGTTGAAATTCTCATGTAGTATCTCCACACAAAGCCACCTCAGAAAATTTAATGTACTCATGTTCTAATTTGTAACACATCTGTGCTTGTGAGACATTTCCTGGGGACACATGAATAAATATGTATTTATTCCAGATGTGTCACTAATGGCAGACTGAAGAAATGATTCCGCCCAAGTCTAGCTAAGGCCTGTGAGTTGACTGGAGTGGTTTACAGGAACATAGATGAAGATTTATTCATCGGAGAAAAGATGCCTCAAAAGCAGATGTGTCCCTGAAAACTCCATCCCAGCATGGTTGGTGAGTCACACATGCTGTATCTTAACTTCCAGTTAGCTTAACTGGGTGAAGAGACTCCATTCTAGAACATTGGTTTACTGCTTAAATAAACTTGGTGAGGGTTTTAAGACTCTTGTGAGTTTCAGGAGCCTCCTTGGACTTCTAAGTTTCCTTTACTTCCTGGGCCTTGAACAGCTCTTAAGACCCTGCTTCCTTTCTCTAGGATTCCATGTTTCAATTTGAAGGAGATAACATAGATTCTGGGCATTTTGATGTCAATGTAGGGTCCTAGATTGCTCCAAATAGCCAGAAGATACTAGATAGGAATTCCAGAAAGTAACTTTATTTTCCAGCATTCTGGGGTCCACCCCAAAAAATTGGCTTAGACTCCAGGAAAGCGTGAAATATTCCCTTTAATCTTACTCAGGTGAACTCCAGCAGTAGTTAGGCATTCCTTGAAGTGATTAGGTATAGACCCTGACTGGTACAGTAGTCATTTAGTGATTGACTCATGACATCTAGTCAGCAACCACAGTTGCTAGGTCAGGAGTCTGCTGTGTTAGGGGTGTGTTCAATTGAAGATAGCAAGGATTGTTTCTTCTTGTGGCTGAGTAGAATTCTGATCTTCCACCAGACTGAGAATACTTATTGAGGGTCTGATGGAGGCCAGACATCAGTTGACACAGGATGCTGGAATAATATGGTGCAGAAGTCTTAGTAAACTAGTTCCTTGAAAAGCAACTGGCCTTAGCGTATTCATTCCACCTTTCCCTCTGCCTAAAAGGAAGCATACATCAATTCTTTGAACTTAATGGAGTTCTATGTCATTTGTAGGCAGCGGCCTATGTAGGCTGCAAATGACCATTAATTTAATTGGTCCAGTGCTGGTTTTTATAGTTTGGAGGAGTGTGTTGATTATACATAGCCCAAAAGTCAGAGCTAGCAACAAGATCAATAGGGTTCTTGTCACTATGGTTATTAAGGTGGTGGCCCACAGGGCTAATAGGAACAAGGTTTCATACCAATTAAAACTTTCCCTTTATTGTTTATCTTTATCTTTTAACCTTTTATGTACCAGTGACAGATTTTTTATCACCCTGGAGTGATTAGTGTAAAAGCAATGTTGTTCTCCTAGGGCCAGGCATAATCTTCCCTGTTGTAAGAGGAGGAGGTCCAATTTTTGCCAGTTCTGTAACACTTCTGCTAAGAACTGAGGGATGATTCTAGATAGAAATAAATCTTTCTAACTTGGTCAGACCTTGATCGATCAGGACACCTTAAGTCTTATAATTTCCATGTTGTAACACAAAGTCAGTGCTTATTCTAGCTACCCCATCTCCAGAGTTACCAAAGTGGGAATCAGGAGTGCCAGAGACTGCCACTGTCAAGTGGGGAAGTTGACTAGGTGGGTCATTATGGTTTCATCCAAATAAAAAGAAACTCAGGGAAAACTCTGAATGAGGACACAAAATCCCGAGTTTTGTTGTAGTGTCTTGGTGTGTACACATGGTCTAAGTCCTGTGGAGTTTGCCCACCAGATGTCTTCTGGAGCCTTAAGGTAGTAGATGGTAGGAGTCCTGGTAATAAAATGGGTGCAGGTGCAGAGGAGCAAATCAGTCTTGAGGATGGACGTGTTATATGGCAGGATACAAAGCCAGTCCTGTGGACTGATCCTAATGTAAGCTTGGGGTGAGTTCCCCATGGGCAGGCTGTGTGGGAAGAAGTTTCATTGTATGAAGAAATGACTGCTATGCTCTCATAGTAAAAAGGAGGGTTCTAGACATAACCAAAAGCTCACAGTCCAGTTTGACTAAGAATTATTTATAGCCAATTGGAGAGCAAAAGCTTGATTTTTGGTTTTTGAGGCTAGGAAGGTGAGTACCATGGTGGGGGTGACATTATTAAGACAACTGACTGTCCTGGGAAAGGATGGTTCCGTGGCTTTAGTCAAGGAGTTTATAACTGGATTTGAGCCAATTGGGACATGTCAGTGTAAAGGGACTAAAGATTGTTGAAGGGTGAATAAGACACCTTCATCATAGCCATTTAACCAAAGTCTTAGCCCCCAAGTCTTTCCAGTTACCCAGTTAGTTTGTCTACCATTTGCTGTAATGGAGATTAGAATGTGCTTACAATTAGTTGACCCTGCATAGGATTGGAAGCTTTTTTCCTATGGTTGGAGATTAGAATTCCTAGTAACTGAGAAAATGTCTAGCTTGATACTATCCAAAAAAGTGATATTTTTTTAGGCAGGTCTTCAGGCACTGTCTATGAAATCCATAATCTGCAGAAAAATCATCATAAGACAGGGTCTTTCTGTCCAGACCAGTGTTCCAGGCTATCCTAGCAAGATCACAAAGATCTGTTGAGAATGTGGAGAAATAAATGCCCCAGGGTACATGAGGTATCAGGCTGGAGATGATATGTCTTGTTGTTGGGGGTTGCGAATTAATTCTGCCAGTAGAAAAGCAAGAGTAGCAAATTAGAGAAAGGGCTGGGCTCGTTTTAGTCTTAGCTTTAAGGGGTGTCTTGGGTATCAGCAGACCTTCAATGTGATGTCAGAATTGTTCACTTAGTCATCAGGAACAGGCTTGATAAGGGAGTGGTGAATCCATGTCTTGATCCTGTTGATATTCCAGAAGTTGAAATCACTGTGTGTGGTTCCTTCCAGTGTGGTCCAAGGGCCTCCTTCTGATGCCTTCTTACCCAGATGAGATCTCCCAGTTTACAGTTATGCAACTTGGCAGGTGGCAACTCATAGATGTGTCTCAGGAGTGGGAAAACTTTGTCCTGGACTTCCTGAAGAGCTTTAGCTATAATCTTTGAGGGGAGCCTGGAAACCAAGGGGGGGGGTTGAAAAACATGATTTCATAAGGTATTTAACACACACTGGTAAGGAGTGTTTTCCACTTGGAATAGGGCAAAGAGTAGGAGGGCTGTCCAATTATCACCATTTCCAAGGGTTAAATTAGTTAGGGTCTCTTAGGGTCTGATTCATTCTCACTCTCTGTCCTGAACTATGGGAAAGTATTCATAATGTAATTTCTAATTAGTCCCCAATATTAAATTTTGTGTTACCTTAGAGATGAAAGTTGGTTCTTTGCCTGACCCCATGATAGAAGGAAGTATACACCTTGGGACAAGTTCTTTGATTTTCTTTTTGATCACCATGGATGCTATCCCTTTTGTAGTAGGAGAGGCTTCTACTCAACCTGAAAATGTGTCTACAAAGACTAGGTGGTTTTTATACCCATATTTTTGAGATCTTTCCTTGGTGAAGTCCATTTTTCAGTGGACTTCAGGGGAAATTCCTTTTTTTGTCTTGAACAGTCCCCTTCTTTTATGGGTTAGTAGCCTGGCAAGGAAGGCATTGAATCATGCAGTAATTCACCAATTGGTTTATGTTGAAATTTTTGAATTTTGAATGCTCCAGGAATTCTTTTGATTTTCATTAAATGTGTTCTGCTGTGTATTTGATAAACCAAGGACTTGGCCAGTTCAGCTTCCAGGATGAATCTTTATCTGTTTATAACCCATGTGTTTGATAAAAGTGTGAAGTCTTTATTATCTTGGATGATAATCTGGCATCTAGGACAGCACAGGGTCTGGTATTGTCATCAGTAAATTGGTGGAAGCCAGAGTAGCCTCCTTGGCAGCATGATCTGCTCTTCTATTGCCCTGGCCTTCATAAGAGTTTTCTTCTTGATATCCTGGGCAATGGATGCTGGCCCATCTTTTTGGGAGCCAGAGGGCAAACAATAAATCTAAGATCTCTTGTTTATTTTTATTAGTCTTTCCTTAAGCTGTAAGCAAGCTCCTTATCTTGTAAATGAACCTGTTAGCATGTGCCATTGCAAAAGCATAGTGGCTGTCCATAAAACACTGATAGTTTTGTCTTTTCCTAATTGTAGGGTCTTAGTCAAAGCAATGAGCTCAGCCTTTTTTGATGTGGTACCTGGGGGCAAGGTTGTGGGCCCTGATAGTCTCTGAGGGGTGACTATTACCAACCCTGCTTACCTAGTTTCTTTCTGGATGACACTGCTGTTGTCGATGAAGTATATAAGGTCTGGGTCCAGTCAAGGGATGTCATTAAAGTCCGGTCGAATCTCATGTATTTGTTGCAGGACCTATGTGCAGTTGTGTGTGATGTCCAAGTTCAGGTTAGACAGCAAGGTTGCTGGGTTGAGGGATGTAGTTAGGAGGAACATAACACAAAGGGGATTGAGGAGCAAGGCCTGGTAGTGTGTCAGTCAGGTGTGGGTCATCCACTGGTTAGAGAGAATTTTGAGAACCTCCTCTGTTGAGTAGGGAGTGGTTATGTTTAGAAGTTGTCTCAGAGCTGATTTGTCAGCATCCTTGATGAAGAGGACTGAGGTTGTGATAATCCAGAGGCAGCCAGGCCATCCAGAGGTAACAGGGTCCAGATGTTTGGATAAATAGGCCACAGGCCACTTGTAGGGTCTAAGATTATGAGTCAGGGCCCCTTTCGCTAACCCTTTTTTGTCTATGAATAGCTGAAAGGGCTTGTCTATGTCTGGCAAAGCTGGTGCACGGGCCTTTAGTAGAGCTTCATTTATGGCTCTAAGGGCCCTTTCTTGAGTCTCAGTCTGGAAGAAGGACTACTCAGTCCCATGAGTGATCTCATATAGGAGTTTGACCATTTCAGCAAGTCCCAGTATCCAGAGTTGGCAGAATCCAGCTATGCCTAGAAATTCTTGGACCTGCCTCCAGGTCTCAGGGGTTGGCTACTGAGTAGATAGTCTTTTTCCAGGCATGTAATAACCATCTCTTACCTGCTTTTAGAATGTATCTCATGTATGTGACTTCTTAGACACAGATCTGTGCCATTTTAGCTGAAACCTTATATCCCAGTTGATAAAGGCCTGTAGTAAGCCTTTGGTCATCTGAAAGCAAGATGTGTGGTCCCTGAAAGCAAGCAATCAAGAGGTCATCCACATATTGAAAGAGGCAAGGTGTGAGGTCTGATAGTCCCTCAGGACTCAGTGGAAGGTTTCATAAAAGATGATTAGGAAATTCTTGAATCATTGGGGCAGTGAGCTGCCGACTGAAGCCTTGGTCTGAGTCATGCCATTCAAAGGCAAAGATGGGCTGTCTCTTAGCCTCCAGGGTTAGACTGAAGAAGGTATCTTTAAAGTCTAGAACTGAGTAAACTTGGAGCTCAGGAGGGAGAGAGATCAAGAGGATAAGAGGGTTGGGAACAGTTGGATGAATATCTTCAACACATTTATTAATGTCCCTAAGGTTGTACACTGGCTGACAATCATTGGTTCCTAGCTCTTTTACTGGCCAAAGTAGGATGTCCATGGTAACTTACAGAATTCCATGCTCTAGGAGTCAGTTGATATGTTTAGGGATGCCCAATTTTGTTTCTCGACTCATGGGATACTTATCTATACTAGTTGGGTACTTGCCTTTAAGGCGCCTACAACTGGGGACTGCTGGATTGCTAGCTCTGGGGATGGGAGGGGGTGTTGATACCGGTCTATATTCCAAGAATGGAACACTGGGATTCTAGTATTAAATGTGACACTTCTAAAGTAAATGTCTATGGAAAAAACCCTGTATTTTTCTTCTAGGTCTAGACATAAGGCAAAGACATCAAGCTGTGGGGAGAACATCACCCCCATCCCAGTGAGATAAATGTGGACTTTGTTTAGGTCAGTAGGTCCTGCTCCAATCGCGGTTAGGGGCACTCAGGAATATCCATAAAGGAATGGGATACCTTTCCCTTTATTAAATCTATAGTTTGCTTGGTGGCCCATGGGTCCTATGGCCTCTTGTACCAAAGTTTGTTTGTCAGGTAGAGGACCTAAAGGAATTTTCAGCACAAAATGATCTGCTCCAGCATCCACTAGAAAACTACTTCGCTGTCCCTCCAGTTGCAGAGTTATCCTAGGCTTGAGGAGGGGTTCTGAGCCTTGTTCACCACAGTAGCTAGTCCTGCCAGTTCAAGAATTTTCTGGTTTTTCCAGGACCCATTTTCTCTTTCTTCTAAGGACATTGCCCCTTCCAATGACCCATGTCCCTACTGTAGACACATTGTTCCTTCTTTAATCAGGGTCTCTCTGGAGGTTTATTATCTCCCAGGGTTTTATTAGTCGATCATGATTTTGGGTGGTATTTGGCTTCAGTGGGACCCTAGGCCTATTTCTTGCTAGAAGGACCCAAGTCAGTACCCTGATTTGTCTATCCTCTTGCACTGCTCTATGTTATAAACTTTAATGGCTTTGTCTACTAACTCAAATGTGGTTTTGCCTTCAAAGCCATGGAGACATTGGAGCTTCTTTTTGATATCCAGGACTGCCTTGTTAGCAAAAGCAATATTGCCTGCTATCTGGTGTTCGGGTGCTTCTGTGTCCAGTGGAGTGTAGGTATGGTAGGTGTTCATCATTCATTGAAGAAATGCACTTGGTGACTTTGTCTTTTCTTGCATTACCTGGATTTTTTTTTTTTTTGACAAATTTGTGAGCCATCTAATGGCCACCTGGAGACCACTCTATAAGAATCTGGTTATAGACTTTAACCTCTCCCTACCTTCAGAAGAATTTTAGTCTCATCCCTCATGTGGTCATGTTGAAGAAAGTACTGTATTAATGATGGCCTCATCACCTGTGGTGCAGCCCTCATTCCCTGAGACCAATTTAGGGCATTCGCTCCTAATCCTTTCTTTTTCCTCTGTAGTAGAAAGAATCTGAAGAAGTCAGTGACAGTCATCCTAAGGAGGCTGATGTGTGAACAGAAGAGTGTCAAGAAGGGATATTGACCAGAAGACTCCTGGTATACAATTGCAGAAAGTAGCTTTATTTTAGAGACAGAAAAAACAGCATGCCATGGTTCACCCCCCAAAATTGGCATAGACCCCAGGGAAGAATGAGACTGTCTCTTTTAATCTTGCTCAGGGTAATTTCAGTTGCGTTTAGCCCTTCCCTGAAGTAATTGGTTGTAGATTCTTACTGGTACAGGAGTCATTTTATGATTTATGATTTCTTGGTCGGGTGATGGTTTTACTAAAGATAGCATGGACAGTTCCTTCTTGTGGTCAGGTAAAACCCTGATTGGTTACAAGAATGGGCCTACTTCCTGAGGGTCTGGTTGCGACCAGGAACGACGCAACATAGGATACCGCGATAATAGGGGCAGAGGTCTCAGCAAGCTGGCCCCTTAAAAAACAGCTTGCCTTGGTTCCTTCAGGGCGTGCAATCAAATTTCAATGTTGTTGTTTATTTTTATATGCATCATTTATAATAATATTGTAACAAACCATATTTGAAGTTTTGGCAACCCAAAAATATGAGTCAAAATTAGGAAAAAGTATCGAGTTGCTGTGTAGTCAGGTTAATATTTTGTCTAGGTAGGGAGGGGTTCCCTGATAGAAAGCTTGATGTAGGTCCCTTCACATATCATCTTCTATTTATCTATCCACCCTTGAATGTTTTTAGAAAAGCCCAAATGTAAAAAGTTGAATCAAGAGAAATTCAGAGCAAATAAGGTCTGAAAGTTTCACCTTTAGAACATAACTTCTGAGAGCAAAATGTTCCTTGTACTCATTAGAAATAAAAAATCAGGAAGAGGATAATATGAATGAAAACTCATCTTCAAAATTAACAGTACATCCAGAACAATCACCAAATCCAACAAATCAGTGAGTTTAAATTTTTCTAAAGCTATCTCTTATTCTTTATCTTCATAAAAACCTGTCTGTGAGTTGTGTTATGGCTCCCATTGTATAGATTAGCAATCAACTCCAACCATTGCTATCTAGTTGAAAGAAATACAAACCAGAACTATTCTGCTACTTCAAAATGTTTCTCAAATATGTTCTTTCATGCCCCTCTGGTCAGGGTAATTTTCAAAAGCAGTTAACACATTTTTTTCTTCATCATATAACCCAAATAACACTTTGATCATATGGCCTTACCAAGGAATAAAGTACTCCACATAAAAGAATTTTCTAGATGACTGAAACAAGAAGTACGCCAAATTTGTTTTAAGAGATTTAGATAGAACTCTTTTCAGTGCACATTATACATTTCCCTGCCTCTTGAATGAGTACATGAGACTCCAGATAATCTCCCCTTGATAAGGCACAGACCATTGGCAACTCACTTTTGCTCTGGACATTCATGCAAGGTTAGCTTTGTGTAACTAAACTAGATATGCCTGCACATCACAATACCCAGGGTCTCTGTATCATTCTTTGAAATATTCTACATCAAATAGAAATGAAGAACAAAACTTTCCCTTTTGTTCCATTTTGTTTTTGTTTTTTTATGCTTTTATTTATTTATTTATTTTCTACATGGTTTAAAATTTATTTATTTATTTATTAAAGATTTCTGCTGGGCGGTGGTGGCACACGCCTTTAATCCCAGCACTCGGGAGGCAGAGGTAGGCGGATCTCTGTGAGTTCGAGACCAGCCTGGTCTACAAGAGCTAGTTCCAGGACAGGCTCCAAAGCCACAGAGAAACCCTGTCTTTAAAAAAAAAAAAAAAAAAAAAAAAAAAAGAGATTTCTGCCTCCTCCCTGCCACCGCCTCCCATTTCCCTCCCCGTCCCCCGATCAAGTCCCCATCCCTCCTCAGCCCTAAGAGCAATCAGGGTTCCCTGTCCTGTGGGAAGTCCAAGGACCACCCACCTCCATCCAGGTCTAGTAAGGTGAGCATCCAAACTGCCTAGGCTCCCACAAAGCCAGTATGTGCAGTAGGATCAAAAACCCATTGCCATTGTTCTTGAGTTCTCAGTAGTCCTCATTGTCCGCTATGTTCAGTGAGTCCGGTTTTATCCCATGCTTTTTCAGACCCAGGCCAGCTGGCCTTGGTGAGTTCCCGATAGAACATCCCCATTGTCTCATTGTGTGGGTACACCCCTCGCGGTCCTGAGTTCCTTGCTCGTGCTCTCTCTCCTTCTGCTCCTGATTTGGACCTTGAGATTTCAGTCCTGTGCTCCAATGTGGGTCTCTGTCTCTGTCTCCTTTCATTGCCTGATGAAGGTTAATATTCAGGAGGATGCCTATATGTTTTTCTTTGGGTTCACCTTCTGATTTAGCTTCTCTAGGATCACGAATTATAAGCTCAATGTCCTTTATTTATGGCTAGAAACCAAATATGAGTACCTCCCCTGTTCTTCTTTTTGGGTCTGGCTCACCTCACTAAGGATAGTGTTTTCTATTTCCGTCCATTTGTATGCAAAATTCAGGAAGTCATTGTTTTTTACTGCTGAGTAGTACTCTAATATGTATATATTCCATACTTTCTTCATCCATTCTTCCATTGAAGGGCATCTAGCTTATTTCCAGGTTCTGGCTATTACAAACAATGCTGCTATGAACATAGTTGAGCATATACTTTTGTTGTATGATAGGGCATTTCTTGGGTATATTCCTAAGAGTGGTATTGCTGGGTCCAGGGGTAGGTTGATAATGAAATTCCTGAGAAACCGCCGCACTGTTTTCCAAAGTGGTTGCACAAGTTTGCATTCCCACCAGCAATGGATGAGTGTACCCCTTTCTCCAGAACCTCTCCAGCAAAGGCTATCTTTGGTGTTTTTTATTCTAGCCATTCTGACAGGTGTAAGATGGTATCTTAATATTGTCTTGATTTGTATTTCCCTTATCGCTAAGGAAGTTGAGCATGACCTTAAATGTCTTTTGGCCATTAGAACTTCTTCTGTTGAGAATTCTCTGTTAAGCTCAGTGCCCCATTTTTTAATTGGGTTGATTAGCCCTTTAGGGTCTAGTTTCTTGAGTTCTTTATATATTTTGGAGATCAGACCTTTGTCAGTTGCGGGGTTGGTGAAGATCTTCTCCCAGTCAGTCAGTTGCCTTTTTGTCTTAGTGACAGTGTCCTTTGCTTTACAGAAGCATCTCAGTCTCAGGAGGTCCCATTTATTCAATGTTGCCCTTAATGTCTGTGCTGGTGGGGTTATACGTAGGAAGTGTTTTCCTGTGCCCATGTGTTGTAGAGTACTTCCCACTTTCTCTTCTATCAGGATCAGTGTGTTCGGACTGATATTGAGGTCATTAATCCATTTTGACTTCAGTTTTGAGCATGGTGCTGGCATAACTGGATGTCAATCTGTAGAAGAATGAAAATAGATCCATATCTATCACCATGCTTTTGTTCCATTTTGAATGACAGCCAGTACTTCTTAAATTCACTTAGTTATAAGCTTTCCTTGTGTTACTCAAATATCCACCATATGGTGTTTTAGAATGTGTAACAAAGCACTAGGGCTCTACTAGTGCTGTGTCTTAAGTAAGAGCAAATACTGATGGTGTGGGCTCCTGCTGGCAAGTGAACTGATTATGCCTTGTTTAGCTTCTCAAATTCCATTCGTGTTTTTCTATTGTTACCTGTAGGATGTTAATATGTGACTGAGGTTTAAGCAACCACTAAATACTTGGGATTATATAAAACAGAGACTATCACTGCTAGGTATCTACAATATTGCCCATGAGACTTCTGTTGAAACATTTCTCTACACTTATGCGAATGATTTGTCTTTTAAGACTAGACAAGGAAAATTCAGTTTGTTGATTGCTTGCATGCTCAAAACTATGATGTGCATTCATGAACGTTTACACCTCTCATGAGAATCAGTGAAAAGTATCCAAAGAGTTGGGGTCTGCATGGGGTCAAAGCTGTGTCTGGTTTCAAAACCTGTCACCATACCAATCTGTAATCTCTGCATCTAAGTGATGAATTGGGAGCCCAAGCAATAGCTCAGTGAGTAAAGTGCTTGCCCAAGTCCAATTGCCAGTATTCACCTATAATGTTAGACATGGCAGTGCATATCTGCAGTTCCTACAGGAAAAAGGTGGAGTCAGTTGGATCTCTGGGATTCATTGGCTGACCAGTCTAGCCAGATTCTCAAGTCCTAGTCCCATAAAGAAACATTATCTCAAAATAAGTAAACGAATGAAGTAGAATACAAGGAGTGATTCTTGAGGGTCAGTCACCTAAGGATGATTTCTGGTCCTTCCATGTCCATGTTGTCACATTTATCTGTACACACATGTGCAGCTCACATATAAAAACAGAAGATGGCATGGAATTATCAACTAGAAATAAAAGAAGTCGAAGAATCTGTATTCTAAGTTGTTTTAATTTTAAAGATCATCAGTGTAGTAGTAATTACTAAGCACTAAAAATATTTGTTAGCTTGACCAATTTTTAAAATGTGATTTTATAAAAAAAAATTTCTGAGAAAAAGGATTCTGTAACCTGCAATTTTTTTATTGTTTAATACTGTACCAAATATGTATATATATACATAAATATGTATGTGTATATATAATTGTAGTTTAAAAACAACAAAATTATTTATCACCTTTAAAGTATGTCAGTAAGCTGATACTTTTCATAGAAGAAAAATAAATTCAATAAATGTGCCTGTTAACAAGATTGCACTAATATTTCTTTAATGAAAACATAAAAATAACATTATAGAGTGGAAAGTTTTAAACATGAGGGTGACACTGATAGGTGGACTTTAATTAAAAAATTTCAGTGGTCTGAAATATATGTTTCCTGTAATTCTGAAGAAAGAAATTAAAGCAATCTGTGAAGAAGCAAGATTAGAGTGGACTGCGTTGCTGGAGTAAAATTGTCATTGGCTTAGAATTTGATGAAGGTGGTATGATTAGATGTTGCAAAAATCAGTTTAATATTATAATTAATCAAGTTATCATCATGTGATGTGGTAGAGTTTTTCTCCCAATCTTCCTTTTTGTGAACAAAATTGAAGAAAGAACAGAAAAGTTTTCAATTTCCCTGCTGGTTTTCAGGCAAGTTAGTGGATATTTAGTAAATCCACAGAAAGCTACATAGAATCTCTCTGGCTGAAGCTAAGTTGACAGCGTTCAGTGAGGGTGCATGTCATAGAGAGTGCTTTCTAGGAGGAACAGAACTTGGGACACATTTGCATACTCCTCCCCAACACATGCTACTTGGGACAAGATCAGTAAGGCTCCATCTTGCTGCACAGATAGTGCAACCCTTAGAGTTGGCCTCAGATGGAACACAGCAAGATCGTTTAAGTAAGGCTAGTTAAATCCTGTAAAGATGGCTGCTTTTCTGATAAACATGACTCATAAAAATGGAACAACTTGCCAAGCAACCTGGAATGATAAGAAAGGTCTCAGCTAAGCAACTGAGAACTTCTAATTACATACCAGTTTTCCAGGCTGCAGTTCTGATTGTGAGAATCCTCAGAAATGACTTTTTGGAAAGCAAACATTTGGCAGGCATTTAAGTTGAAGTAGCAGCCAAGGCATTGGACATGCATATTTGAACATGTGTAAAATCCATACCTAAGGACTGAAAAACAGATTTTCCAATTCTGGAGGGAAGAGATTTAACTACCTGTCCAGTAAGAGACCAGATGGTGTTTGCTGTAACTGGCAGACCAGGAACAACTGACTTTCAAAAACTAAAGAAAAGAATGAGAAAATTAACAATGGCAGGTTTATTCATGCCATGAATACGTGTATAATAAATACTGAGCTTGGGGGACAGGGAAAGGGTTCAGTAGTAAAAGGGCTTCCCTTGCAAACATGATGGCCTAAGTTCAAAATACCAAATCCATGTATTGGTATCCTAGCAATGGGGAGGCAGAGACAACTGGATTTCTGACACTCACTGGCCACCCTGCTGAGACTAGCCTATGAGAGAGACCCTGTCTTGATAAACAGCCCTTTATCTAAGCCTATTCATAACACTACACCTAACCATAACCCTCACTTACCTACTCTTACATACACACAAAGTGAACACATAAACACACATACAAACTAAAGAAGCCAGAAGAAGACATTGAACATTATACAGCATAGGAAATAAACAAATCTAAACAAAATGAGATGTTATTCTGAGATTAAAAAAAATAAAAACAAAACGTTTAAACATCAGCTTCAACTGAGAAAATCATCTATAAAGTCTGATTCACCTCACGGAAATTTATAGTCTTTTATTCTATGTTGTGTCTGGAGGGAGTCAATATTTAAATTTAGAGTAATTTTTAGAGCTGCTGATAGTAGTTTCATAGATACTGTAGAGTTTTGGGGTTCAATTAGGAGAATTGTTCCTTTTATGTATGAGCTTCTGCATAGAGGTAGGCAGGGCTGATTGGAATTAATACACTTTATATAATTTTTACTCAGTTTCCTTCTATGAATAGCTGAATGGAATTTTTGTGTGTGAGGTTTAAAAAAAATTCTGTAGCTGAGGTTGGGTTTGCTTTTTCTGAACATTAGCAATCATAGTTTGCAAAGAATATTTATTGTAGGGGGAGAGATGTCAATACGACCCTGCATGTCAGTTCTGTGTCTGCTGGAAAATGAGATAAGTACAATTTGGAGACTAAAAAAAAAAAAAGGTCTTGTGAGCACCGTCGTAAATACCAAGAAACAACTGTAAAAACAAAGAAACAAAAAAAGGAACCATGACCACACGTATGAGCTAAGAAATTTTGTCACTGAATCCACAATCCTGAAATTAGAAGTGGTCAGACATGATTAACTCATGGGACAATGCTATAGAGACTACCTGACGTCTACACCAATAATGGCAACTGTGGAGCTGATGGATTTGTGTATTCCCTGGACATTCCACAGGCATCGAATTCAACTCACATCTCATCATCTATTTTTTAATTATGCTTGTGAATGTGTATGACTGCGTATGTATGTGTGTGTACGCATTGTGTGCATGTTTATGTGGAGGCCAGAGGTGAATCTCAGTTGGCATGCTTCAAGTGCAGCTCCTATTAGTTTTGAGAAAGGCTTTAGATTACTAGCTTTGTGTTGTCAGTTATCAGAGTGACATGTTTTCTGTCTTTCTGTGATTTAGTCTTGGATGGTCAGGCCATCTTAGGAGCTGTTCCACTTTTCAGGTTATTCAGAGTGGTAGCAGGTGCTCCTTCTGCTCATTGAGAATGCCAAAATTCTGAAATCAGCTTTCATGTTCTGTTTCATTTTTTTATTTTAATTACTTCAGTCAATATAATATTTATCAATTTTGTCATTGTTTTCAAAGAACTCATCTCTTTTTTTTGTGTGTCCTCTTAGTTTCCTATGGACAGTTTTATTATTTCTTCTTTATCACTTTTTCCATCTACTGTGTTTAATTTTGTTTATTCTTTTACTAGTTATCTGCTATAGGCATTCAATATGGACCTTTATTGTTATAATGTTAACAACTATGAATCTCATTCTTGGCTTTTTTTATACTTCATTCTATATATTTTTGGATTTTTTGCATTCCATGTATTTTTACTTCATTTGTCTCAGAAATTTTCTATCTTACCTTCAAATATATTCTTTGCAACTTTCAACTTTCAATTAAGAACATGTTGCTTAATTTCTACACATTCGTGAATTTTCCATTTGCCCTTCTTGTCTCAACACCTAGTGTCTCTCAGTTATGATTGGGAATATGCTAGAAATATGATTTCAAAATTTCAGACAGTGTGAAAAGGAAGAATGTAATTTGGTTTGGAAAAGCAGATGACTTAGATTTACCCTTTAAGAATGAGCATCTATTTTTAGGGAGGAAATGCCTCAAAATGACAGGAGCTATGATGAGGTAGGAGAGTATTGGAAAGGAACATTATATCAGAAAACATACATAACATCTTAAAGAGAGCAGAGCAGCTTTCTCTTTAAAACCTGGAGATGAACTTCATTGAAAAGGATATACTAAAGGAAAAGTAAGAAAGCTAGTTGCCATACGTAGAATAACAGTGGGGAGACCCAGAAGAAAAGGGAGCCTCTGATAAATTCTCTCAGCCAAGGGAAGTATCTAATTTTATATGCTTTCAAGAGGTGTCAGGGAGTTTTATACCATGTAATGTAGTTCAACCTAGCACAGTTGACTAAGAGCATAGAGGAACCCGGTGCTGGGAGGAACCATAAATCAGGAGCTGAAAACCACAATACAGACAGCACCTTCACTCTCTGTCCCAGAGACAGCTGCAGAGGACAGGGACATGCTTCCTTAATCAAGGCCACAACACTTAATAGTGCCACTCCTTTGGGGACCATTTACTTTCCAAAAATTGTTTTTATTCATTTATACTGCCCTATTTTTACCCTTTTTATCCACTTCTAAAAGCTGTTTCTATTTTATTTATTTTTATTAGATCACAGTTTATTTTTCATGCTTTCCATGTGTTTTCTTGCAATTTAGAAGATTAATGGTATAATTTTAAATGTCTTCCCTCTGAGATAGTATAAATTATACTACTTTAAAATTTTTTTCAAATTAGTGGATATAATCAAATGTACATAAAGTTAACTCTAAATAACAATATAACATTACTGCCTCTTTAGGGTTGTCCTGGTTTACTGGGCTGGTCAGAAGTACCACAGGAGTTTATGGCTTTCTGTAGAATGTATAGTGCCACTGATCTCTAACCTTGTAGACTTCTCTCACAGATATAAAGTGAAACCTGGTTCTCTAGATTTCAGAGCTAAGGCTCTACACATACCACAGGTGTTCCCTATTCATGGACACATCATTACACATCAACCCCTGCCCTCTACGCTAAATGTACATACATTGGGACCCTAGAGAGTATTTCTTATCTTATGGTCCTGGAATAATATGAAACACAACCTTTTCTTATGCCTACACATTTTTTTTTGTTTCTGATTTTAGGCCCACCTTCAGTATTTTCTTTTGTTCTTCTTTATATAGATTTTCAATTTTATTAGTTTTAATTATGTGCTCATATGTGACAACCTATGGTGTTTGCACACCAGTGCAGGTGGCAGCAGAGGTCTGAGGCAAAAGATCCTCTTCTAGCTGAAGTTACAGACCATTTTGATCTACCTAGTGGGTTCTGGGAGCCACATTTAGACTCTCTGGAAGGAAATCAAGTACTATCAACCACTGAGCCATGACTGTGTGAACTGCAGCTCTTTTCATTGATTTTAGGTGCTGTATGATAACTATAAGCATTTGCTCAGTGTGAAGGTTATATAGTCACCCCCTTTAAAGAATTCTTTGTCCATTCTACCACAAACGTGTTCCTCATTTACTTGAATACGTGCAGGGAACACCTTTTACAGTTTAGAGATGCTCATACGATAATCCTATCATCCTGCCCATGTTCAGTGATTTCCTCTTTAATGACTTCTGTACTTGGCTCAATTTTAATGTGTAGGACTGTCACCTTTGGATTGCACCATGAACAACTTTTCTTTTTATTAGCCAATTTTCTCTTTCAATGATCTGTTTTTCTAAGTGTTGTTTGAGCTCCTCTCTGGGCAGGAAGGCTCAGCACAGTTCCACACTGTCCTGAGCTGTGTGAACTCAGCCAGTGCTCAGCTGCCAATCATAGCATGCACTGGGAGTGGCAAAAGTGGCTACTAATTCTTATTAGAACCCAGGCAGGCCTATACAATCTCTTTTGCCCAGCTCTTCTGTGAAGGGTTCAAAGATCATGCCCAACTGCGGCATCTTCATGCCCCAGCTGTTGCTGGAGCCTCTCTTACCTCTTACTGTAAATAGGCTCTTTCAAAAACTAGGGTCTTAAATGGAGAACATCTATAGGCAAGGAAATTGACAACTGTTACAACATCACTTTCTGATGCCACTTTCCCAGGAATATCCTTGGGGCTTCTTCTACTTCAGTCAGAAATAAAGGAAAATAAAGGATGGTGATGTAGGTGACCTTAAAACCATTTTCTCATGGTGTCACAGAAATTCTCCTTTTCCTGATCTCTCATCACAGTGGACGTTTTGATTCTCCTTGGGCTCCTGGAAGCTTTTCTTCAGATTTGTCAGCTGGTCCTACTTCTTAGCATAGTAAAGCTTTATTCTAAAAGATGATCCATTACTGTCTCTCTACAAAACCCGACTCCTTCCCCAAACTTAACCATCCTGTGCTGCCTCTATTCTGTACAGTATGGTTGTTGGGTTGGAGGTCAGGGGAGTTTGCGCTCCAAGTCTTTTACTCCTCGTTTATGTGCAGATGAGCTCTGTACATATATGAGGGAGGTTGATGGCCACATTGCTTATCTATACTCTCCCGAGGCCCACACACAATCTTCCTGTGTAAGATGTGTGCGCATTTGTGTGTTGTACATAAAGTGAAGACTTGGTCAGAGAACCTTGAATGTAACTCACTCATCTTATACTACAGTATTGGAGGTAAAATGTATGTAGCCACATATACTGAAAGAGACAGCAGTTGTCTTCCTGGTTCCGACATTACAGATATAACCACTTTCAGGTATTTTTGGTAGTTCTAGACTCCCAGCTGAATTTCAGATACACAGGATGTACTGTGATTTAACAAATATATACGCTTTCACAAAAAAAAAAAATTAGTGAAGTATGGGCCTAAAAACATTTTTAGGTAATGAATTCATTGTCAATAGTTTTAAATCACTAGGAATAATATTAATAATATTATTAATACTACAAATACTAGATTGTGTTTCATATTTGTGTCTTGCTATAAATTTCTTGCCTCCTTGCCTGCTGTAACTGTCAGAGATAAGCCAAAATGGAGCTTAGTATTGTCTAAATTATGCCTGGCATCCAGTCATGGCTGCTTTGTATACTGTCCTGTCTACAGCGCTCCTTCCTGCTGTGTTAGTCCTGGAGGACTCCTACGAATGTGGGGAGTCAGTGACCAGCTTCAGGGGAGGCCCTTCAACTGTTTCTTACCTGTCAACAGTGATCGTTTTGTCATTGTTGCTGAGGTGTTAGTCCTTCTGAGTTCATGATTTTGAGACACCTGGGGGAAGCTTTCATTTTCCTCTGAGCAGCTCTGCAAGCTTCTTGAACTCTGACCAAGACAAAATACTGAAAGATAAGTGAGGTCAGGAGCTGCTTTATTGAACAGACCCAGTCTGATCCAAATCAGAATGAGAACAAAGGGGGCTTGTGGCTGGTGGTGACTGCCTTCCAGTTATTAGCAGCTATAATCTACCCTTAAATAATGACCATTCATTGAATAGGCCAAAGGTTGATGTCTGGTGTCTTTCTTAAAGTTCTGTATCTCACTTGTTGAAAAAGCTTCTCTTACTGAAAGGGTAGATCATGGATTGGGTAGTGAGTCCCTGGGATCTTCCTGTCTCTACTTTCCTCGAGCAAGGATTACAAGCATACCCCACCACACTCAGTATTTTTATGTGTGTTGTGGGGCTTGAACCGAAGTCCTTATGCTAGCATTAGCTGGTATAAAGCTAACAGAGGAAGGAAATGAACCCAGACTATCAAATATCAAATTAAAAGCTAAAGCAAAGCAATGATGAGAACATTTATAATTTGAAATTTAGTGTTTTCCTACATGCTTACATGGTTTAGAACTAACATCTAAAAGGGATTGAAATAAGAAAGTAAAGAAATTGTTCAAATCATACTGCTAAAATGAACTGCCTGAGAAATTGGAGTGATGACTCATTGGTTATGAACAGGTACCTCTCTAATAGAATAACTAGATTCAGTTCCCAGAATTTGCTTTGGGTGACTCACAATTTATTGTAACTCTAGTTTCAAGGAATCCAAGGTTCTATTCTGGAATTTATAGGCACCTTTATTCTTATGCATATATCCCCCCACAGATACATATGTACACACATAATTAAAATAATGAAAAATATTTTATTGAACTCTTTGTGTTGTGCTCTTTCAGACAAATAAACCTCAATATTTTTTCTGTAATCACATTGACCTCTTACCTTTGTACCATTTTTAGAACTATTCTGATGTTCAATAATTACATGCTCTTGAGCTGAGACTTCAGGTAGGTATAACAAGGAGAAGGGGTAGAATGATAATTTGCCTAACAAATGGCCTGGAAACCTAGTCCAGACCAGACTGCTAGGGCTATGAAGCCAACGGCTTGTTTTATTTTTCCATTCATAAGCAATGCCCTGGCACCTGCGCTCATCCTGAAGTCGTACAGAGCTATTTCTGGCCTTCCTGTATATTTTCTCAGCCCATGAGCATTCATCCTTTGCGTTCTTGAGAAGAGGTGGCAAACCAGTTTCTCTGTAAATAAATTGAAACAGATTTTGAGACAGTATTACTTTATTTCCCTCTTCATTTCCTCGGTGTGACAGCACCTAAAAAGATATCACCCTGCAGGGACTTCACAACACCATTTAAAAAGACACTTTCTATTTTTAACTAAAATTAAGATTTGTAATTTAAAATTTCTATTTGTAGGTAGCTCTGTGACACAATGGATGTTACATTAAACTTGTAAAATTTCTAATTAAAATTAAAAGTTTTTATAACTTTCAAGTCCTTTTCTGTGTAATTATTAAAATTTGCACTGAAATCTCTTCCAATATTTTTTAATATGTCACATAATCATAAATCTTATGCTTTCAGTGTGGACATCTGTGTGCTGTGTGTCTGTGTGTAGACCCACATGTGTGTTCTGGTATGTGTGTACATGTGTACTCATGGATGTGGAGACCCAACACTGGTATCTGCTATCTTCCTTGACCATTCTCTACCTTATATAATGAGGCAGGGTCTCTCATTTGCACTTGGAGTTTGCTTGTATTTATAAGTTCTTGGCATTCAAACTCTGGTTTTCATGTTTGAATAGGAAATGCATTACCCTCTTACTTTCTATCTCTGTATTTTATTTTCTTAAAAATTAAAATTTCCAAGGCTGCATGGAGAAACAATTGCATGGGGGGGTCTTGAATACTTTGAGACTTTATAATTCTGGATATTATCATTTCTTCCACTACTGTGGTAATTAATAAAAGTGTGTGTGTGTGTGAGTGTGTATGTGTGTGTGTGTGATTTTTGTGTGTGTGTGTGTGTGTGTGTGTGAGAGAGAGAGAGAGAGAGAGAGAGAGAGAGAGAGAGAGAGAGAGAGAGAGAGAGAGAGCGAGAGCGCAAATGCACAGCTTTACAGATACTGGAAATGCCTTGTGAACCAAGTAAACACGGTCTCTGAAGATGGCCTCTATAGATAACTTTAACTGATGGAGTTGCACAGCTGGGTCTCAAATACAGACAATACCCAAGTTCTGTTCCTTGTTTGATGACAGTATGTTAAGAGAAAATTGGGAATCATCTCTTGAACTTGCTGCCTCATGTGACCTGGGTGTCTTTATAAAATGCTATTCTGTCCTCAACATGATAATATGGTTTTAGATAGCTCCTGAAGATTGGATGGTGTGATGCAAAAGCTCACAAGTAGGTTCAAGTAGTAGAAGGTCCCAGCTCTGTGAGAAGCATCATCAGATCAGGACAATAAGTGATCAGCAGCAAAAGAATTCCACAAATCACTGCTTCCAGTGTGATGGGGCCCCATCAGGCCTCCACATGGCAAACAGGACCCTGGCAAGCCTTTCCCTTCCCCCATTCTTTCTGCCTTGCTAAACTGATAAGAGTACATTCTCACAGCCAGCCACCAAAATCTATTCCCTTATTTGGCCATTTCTTCCTCCAGATGCTAACTACCCACCAAGGTCCAGCTATCAAAATATCAAAGACGAGCAATCAAAAGCCCTCTCTTGACTATCATAACTAACATACCCAATAAAAGAAATCAAATCAGGCTAATACAGGGAATGGGGGAAGGGCAAGGACTTCCAAAGCCATGTTTGCCATCCTCAAACCTGCTAAAGACCCTTCATTCCCCCTTCTTTTGTTTTATTATTTTGGTGCTGTGTTGGGTAAGTGGGCCTTGTTCTGTTCTTTCTGACGGCTTCCTGCTGACATCGGGGCATCATTGTTAGGGACCTAAGGAAACTAGAAAGTTGGACAAGGTCAGGAAGAACAAACTAAGTTAATGTTTAGGATATACAAGACATTCTGAGGCTAGGAAAGCAAAGTCTGTGACACTGGACCAGGATGTGGCTTCCACAGAAAGAGTTGAGACAGGTGCTAGATTTGTTGGAACAGTCTGCAGTTGATTTGAAACCTATTAGAACAAATAGAAAAGGGACAGAGGGTAAAGTTAAGATGGGGGAACAACTATCTTGAGTATACATTTGAAACTTTTGCAGTGGCTTCTTACTTTTGGGGGTTCATATGTATTTACTTATTTGTCTGTTTTCATAAAAGATTTTTTTTCTCTTGATCCCTGCCTCATGGAACCAGAAGCATTCAGGTTATAGTCTGGTATCTAACTTTCCTTTCAGGAAACTTTGTTTTTGATATGTGCTCATGTTTTCATAGGTATTAAAAGTTCATTTATTGAGCCTGGAAGTTTTTGATAGAGAGTTTGCCTTGTATGTACAAGTCTCTGGATTGGTTCCATTCTCAAAACTACAGACCCAAACACTTGATTTCTTTTTATCATTAAGAGATAGCCAATAGTTGTGCACTGTTATTGTACTTAGATGTTAAGTTGGTTCAATTTTATATTTTAACAACCCAGTCCACACCTCTATAACAGAGAAGATCAATGCTACATGACTTCTAGCAGCTAGCTAAAGATTGTGGGTGGCACAATTATAGACATCTTAAAAATATTTTTCTGAGCAATGACCTATGGCTCAATGTCTTAGATTCATTTTTGTTGCTGTGATAAAACACTCTAATCAAAACCAACTTAAGAGTGGAAAAGTAAATTTTAACTCACTGTTTAGTAGGGAAGTCACAGGAGTGGTAGCCTGAAGTAACTGGCCACATTGACAATAAAGAACAGAAATCAATGAACACATTCATGCTTAGAACTCTTACTGTTTACTCTTACATAGTCCAGAACTCAAAGCCTGAGAATGGTTTTGCCTATTTACACGCCTCCTCTTCTAATATCAATTAAGGTAATAAAGAAAATTTTCCACAAATATAGCCATGGAACCATCTGATCTAGATATTTGCTTATTGATACACTCTTAATATGTGAGTTTACATCGTATCTGTGACAATTCAAACTAATTACCATTTTCACCAATCTTTAGCCAAAAGAGAAATGAGAAGGGGTATGTTTCTACTCTTAGCAAACAGGCTGCCTCCATCCAATTCGCCAGACACTTCTTATCCCAGGAAGCAGCTGAAATATTGAGTTTTCACAGAGCTTAAAATTCTGGTCTTGAGAAATTGCTCAGTGGTTATCCTCATTTACTGCTCTTTAAGAGGAAGCTCACAACTGCCTGAAAATCTAGCTCCAGGGGACAAATATCTTCCATTTCCTGGCCCTTGAATACATGAATGGACACAGACAGTTGGGGGCATACTTTAAGGTAGAATAAACCTGACTGGGGCTCCTGGAAGTATTCTCATGCCTGTTAGGCTTGGCAGTCACTCTTTCTTACACCAGATCCATCCTTCATGTCCTGCTTGGCTAAGATATACTCCAGTTTAAAGTCTTCATCAGTTAGGTGCTGACCTTTCCATTGATCCCACCCCCATTCCTCCCTGGTACATTCTAAACCTTCTTTAATTGGTTTTTACCTCTGTGCCTCACATGTTCCACTATGTTAACAAATTCTCTTACATAATTGACTTCACGCATAATTTCTCATGATTTTGATTCTATGAATATAGAGACAGTACCTCTTTTATCTCTGCCATCTAGCTTCTATTATGTAGCCAGGCAGTCAAGTAGTTACTAATATATGCTGCATTAATGAAGGATCAAATGAGTCAATAAACTAATAAAGGATTTTATTGGAAACCCTATTGCTAGCAATTTCTATGTACCTTTGGGGAAAAGTAAACTGACAAAATAATGCAATTATGATTTAATAAAATACATTCCTAAGGTACTGAAATGGAGATAGTGCACAGGGAACCAAATGGATTAAAGGTGACTCCACTCAATAGCATATAATACCTTGATAATTCATTCTTTAATCCTCTTGGCCATAAAGTAAATATTATAAGAATATGAATATAGCAGCAGATGTTTGTAACTCTCCTGATTACATCATATATCTTATTTGTGTTAATTCAAACACAAAACAGTACATAATGGTTTAAATTATACTTAATATGAAAGTAGAGTAAGTTTTGGAGGTGATTTTAATCTAGACAAGGGTCTATCTTTTGTTCACCTGATAAAGTTAGAGTCTCAAGGTGTGAGTATCAGAAATTACTGAACCTTTAAACCAATGGCAAAAATTTCTTCATTGTAAGAAAGGAGAAGAGAAAGCAAGCAGGGAATTTCATGTGAAGAGAGAATTTTGCTTATGGTTTGCAATGGATAGTCATAGATGATAATGTTCTGGAATATTCTCTAATTATCAGTCTACTGTTAAAGGTAATGGTTTATGTTCTTTTTAAATGCAGTATGGCTAACACTTGCTGCAATTTGGTTGCTGTTCTCTATGTATCTCAGTGAGTGGACTCTCTTGTATGGATGTGAGGAATTAGAGTCTGCTACTTCTTTGAATTTGTACTTGTAGATCTGAATTTTATTGAATAGGCAGTATGCTCCTTCAGCCAACAGCCTTTAATATACCAGCCCACTTGGTTCTTGTTCCCCGTTGGTGCAGAGGGCTGTGACCTAGGGCTGTGATCTATGAGTCTACCCCAAAATAAATAACACTTTATTACACATAATTCTGAACTAGTATATGATTATTTTGTAACTTTTAGCATCATCTGGTGCCCAACATAGGGCCTAGTCCACACTTTTTGAGATCAGTTCACCAGGCGCTTGGCACATTGGGCACCTACTCTCCCGCCTGGTCCTTGGGACAATGGTCTTGTACCCTGTAAAGATTTGTCTGTTGTATTTGTTTAATAAAATGCTGATTGATATGTAGCCAGGCATTAAGTATAGGTAGGACAACAAGAACAGGAGAATTCTGGGAAGAGGAAAGGTGAAGTCTGCAGTCATCATCCAGACACAGAGAAAGCAAGATGAGAATGCCTCACTGATAAAAGGTACCAAGCCATGTGGCCAGCACAGACAAACTTATGGGCTAATTTAAGATGTAATAATTAGTTAATAAGAACCCTGAGCTAATAGTCTAACCAATTTATAATTAATGTAGACTTCTGTATGATTCTTTGGGACTAAATAGCTGCAGAACTGGATGGGACAGAAACCTCTGTCAAAAGCAGTATGCATACCTTAAATTGTAACTGTTTTAATTTTTTCTAAATCTGGATCAAAACCATTTCTACAAATCATAGTTTGGAGGAGTAAGACACTGAAGTGCAAGCTAGTTTCTTTTAGTGAATATTTCTTACTGATCAAATGTTCTTTTGGTATTCATATGACTGTGATGGAGCAGAGTCCAGGGATTCTTTCTATCACTAGTAAAATATTATTATGAGCAACACTGTAAAGAACATGAGAAAAATTAAACCTCATAGATTATATCAGTGTCCACAAATATGTCTACCTATATACAAACATTTGTCATAATAATAGCTTTTAAAATTATTACCTTTTTGAACAGAACTATGCACTTGCCACAATTTACAAAATGTTTGTATTTATGTCAAGGGAAATATTTATATGTAGTTCCATATTATAGCACTAACCTTGAAGACCTTATCCTGAGAAATGAGAAAATATTTGAATGAACTTAAAACTATATCAAGGCTATAGGATGATGCTCATTTACATGTGTGTTTGTGTCCATGTGGGTTATATGCATCTGGGTATGAATGTACATGTGTGTGCACATGCCTGTGGAGGCCAAAGAAAAATCAGGGTGATATTCCTCAGATACTTTCTACTTCTGGTCTGAGACAAAGTCTTTCATTAGCCTGGAGCTTTGCTTAGTAGGCTAGATTAACTAACTGGCCAGTAAGCTTTGAGCAATCAACCCGTCTCCATGTTCCATCTCACCATCCCTATTATTAAAAATACATGTTACTGTTATTATATCAGACATTTATGCTGGCTCTTGGGATCAAACTGAGGTCATCACACTTGCAATTCAAGCACATTTCTGCTGAGCCTGCAATCCTCCTTGAGCAACTATAGACAGTTAATTGTCTCTGGGGAAGGAGAGATTTTTTTCTTGAGTAGTGCCATTGCTCTAAATCACCCATTTTAATTTAAATAATACCTCATCCATGCTCCTGTAGGTGTCCTACATAACTCCTCACTGGTTTACAAAAAAGAAAGAAGGAAAGAAAAAAGAAAGGAAGGAAGAGGAAAAAAAGGAAAAAGGTAGGGAACAGGAAAGGGATAAACTGAGTAAAAATGGGTCACTATGCACATGGGAGATTAAAAATGGTCATAGGAGAAACTATGTAAAATAATATTTTCATACAAACAACATAGTAAAACCCATTATTAGGACTGGCCAGATGTATTAGTGAGTAAAGGTTTTTGCCTCTGCACCTGTCAATCTGAGTTCAGTCTTCCTGACCAACATGGGAGAAGGAGAACACCAGTTCCACAGGAGGGACAGAACACATGTGTGCCCCTCACAATAAAACAAATATATGTAAATCTTTGAGAAAATATAATTATGTTTATTAATATGTTAATAAATTTTAAAAATGCAAACTTGAGCCAGGTGGTGGTGGCGCACACCTTTAATCCCAGCACTCGGGAGGCAGAGGCAGGCGGATCTCTGTGAGTTCGAGACCAACCTGGTCCACAAGAGCTAGTTCCAGGACAGGCTCCAAAACCACAGAGAAACCCTGTCTCGAAAAACCAAAAAAAAAAAAAAAAAAAAAAAAAAAAAGAAAGAAAAGAAAGAAAAATGCAAACTTGTTTATTTAATACAGTTTATGAAGCTTAAGAATAAGTAATAATCCGACACAAAGGTAGTCAAAGTAGTTTGGTATGAATAACCTCAGTTTTACTTACTGTTCAGTCATATTTATGTGTGTACTCTGAAACACCTGGTATAGGAGAAACAGCTCCAGCACTGCACTGGGTGAAAGCTGTTGGTTCCCCTTGCTGCTGAGCATGTAGGAAAAGTTTGCTGATAGATGCTTTGGATTTTATGCTTTCTCCATTCACAACTGTCACAAGGAAGTCAATACATCCTTCAGTGGAGTCATAAAGGGAAAATCAACAAGACATTCACAATTTACTAGGCAAATCAAAGTACCCTCCTGGGGGATTTTGATATTGAAAGATTGTCATCCACCTCATTCATTTCAAAATCAAATTAAAGGCCTCAGGGGAAAATCTCCCTGAAGAATTGACATTATTCATATTGCCTGTGTATATAATACAATAACTCTTGGAATAGAGGCATTTTTAACTCATTGGCATAAAGGGGGAAAGAGGTTGAAAAGATGGATTAGAATGGGCCTGGGCCTGCACAGTGCATTTCAACTTTGTCCAATTTACATATTCTAAGGTTATAATTTCTCATTGAAAAGTTGGTGTGTAGTGTGGATGCCAGAGGTCAATGCTATTTGTGTAGTTGTTCCTCAGTATCTCTCTACTCTTTTTTTTTTTTTTTTTTTTTGACAGGTTGTCCCACTGACCTGGAAATCACCAAGGGGTTGAGGTTGGCTGTCTAGTGACTCTGAAGATCTGCCTTTCTCTGCCTCCCAGTGTGGGATTTATAGTGGTTTTGACACAGTGCTGTCTATCAACTCACCTCCCCAGCCCCAACATTTCTTTCTTTTACTGATTACTGTGTCTTTGAACTCTTTTCTTGTCGGTGACTGTTGAATGAAGATTTAGAATCACTGCTTTCAGAGGCCTTTGAAACTGGTGTTCATTGATGAGTCCCACAGAACCTCCCATGCAGTGATGATTTTATTTTATTTTTTTTATTAATTAATTTATTTAATTATTAAAGATTTCTGCCTCTTCCCCGCCACCACCTCCCATTCCCTCCCCCTCCCCCAAACAAGTCTTCCTTCCTCCTCAGCCCAAAGAGCAAGCAGGTTTCTCTGCCCTGTGGGAGGTCCAAGGACCACCCACCTCCATCCAGGTCTATTAAGGTGAGCATCCAAACTACCTGGGCTCCCACAAAGCCATTACGTGCAATAGGATCAAGAACCCATTGCCATTGTTCTTCAGTTCTCAGTAGTCCTCATTGTCCATTATGTTCAGCGAGACCGGTTTTGTCCCATGCTTTTTCAGTCCCCGGCCAGCTGGCCTTGGTGAGTTCAGGCGATGAAAGAAGACAGAGACAGAGACCAACATTGGAGCACTGGACTGAAGTCTCACGATCCAAAGGAGGAACAGAAGGAGAGTGAGCACGAGCAAGGAACTCAGGACTGCGAGGGGTGCACCCACACACTGAGGCAATGGGGATGTTCTATCGGCAGTGATGATTTTATACAGATATGCAAAACCCACAAGGCCAGCATCCATCTGACAGAAAAGAAGCATTTTGCTTTATTTCATTAAACATGTGAAGCATTCTGATGATAGAAGGGGATCCATGGTTAACCACCCACAATAATATTTGAGAATGGGGTGATGCTTCCCTGGTTCCACCATTCCAAAACACTATAGGTGGTACAGTTGTGTCTCATGCTACAAAGCAATGGGGGTTACTTTAAATTCACATACATATGTCTTTGAAAGACATTCCATTCTGAAGTCATAGAAAGTAATGAAGGAATGTGCCTATGAAATGCTCATATATACTCCATGTTAGAATAGTGTAAATTACTGTGTTTAGGCAGAAATTCACAAGCGTCTATAGCCCCAGCATTTCAGTGACTTCTGTTGTTTTTGTATGACAATATAACACAATATTTCTCTAAAAATTGTAAATCTCAACTTCTTTTTCACTTTGTGATACTTCCTAGTCAACATGGAGATTATTATTTGTTGTAAATCCCTGTCTCTGAGCTCAACAGTCCTTATTAATCTTCTCACTGGAGTACTGGGACTACTCACAAGTGGAGTATGAAGTTTGACCCTGTTGGGCTTCCTACAGAAGGAGAGCAAGGGAGGTCCTTATGTGCTCACCTGATACTCCATCCAGTCCTGTGCTTCTGTAGCAGGTGTGTATAATTCTTCCCAGCTGCATGTCTCAAGAGTTGCTGGAGTATATACAATGTAGGGCATATTACATCTGTTCAAGTATAGGAGAGCTGTCACTAGTAATGGGGTAGGACTTTTCAGTAGTGTGGCTGTTTTGAGGTCATCTACACATCTGAAGTACCTTCTGGTTTACAATTTGTAAGTAAGTCCCCAAACACATTGGTTTTTAAGGGATGATATAGGTGGAATCTTTACTTAGTCCAGGTATTGGTGCCCTATAGGAGATAGTAGACATTTGTTTACATCTCAACAGGAAAATTTCTAAAGTTAGAAGTTTTTAATTATCTTACTGCATTATTCTATTTCTCTTTAACATGAATTTAGGAGTGAACTGTATACTTTATTTCTTATAAACTTTAGCATTCTGTGTTATTGGTGTTACCTTATAACAAAATTTTCATTTTTCTTCTTAAGATATCATTTGACTATGCTATTTTTCTTATAATATGTCTGATTTACATGCACATTTTGAAAAAATGTCAACATTAATAGTTCTTTCAGCTTTAAGTTCCCCATTTTCTTTCCTTTTGTGAGGTAGTCACTTATCACTTCTTGTTCCAGTGATATAGGATAGTCAGTCACTTGTGAGTTATTAATACTATGTGATAATTCTTTGCCTGTGTCTTCTCTGGGTTCTCCATCTTAAAATCTTTCTGCTACTACCTATGATTGTTACACTTTATCTTACACATGTGTTTTTCTGTTCCAAAATATAAATATTAATCTGCTCATTAGCTCTGTTCACTGTAATCTATGTTCTACTCTCTGCTTAGCTAGTGTTTTCATAATTCTTGTTCCTTCCAACTACATCTAAACCCTAGTATACATGCTACAAGTGACCTACCACAAAAATCACAAACTTACATAAAACATCACGGGATTATGTTTTATAACCTGATTTCTTTATTCTCAAGCATGAATTCTGTAAATAACAATATTCTGTTGCAGTATCAAGAGGTTAGTCATGCATTGTAGATATTGGTGGCAGTTTGAATAAAAACACACCACAAGGCCCTTTGGGAGTGACACTATTAAGAGCAATGTCCTTGTTGGAGTGGGGTGTGACTTTGTGGGGTTGGTGTGGTCTTGTTGGAGGAACTGTGTCACTGGGGGGCAGGTTTTGAGATTTTAGAAGCTCAAGCCATACCCAGTATAATGTTCTCTTGTTGCTACTGCTGCTGATTAACATGTAGAAATCTCATCTCTTTCTCCAGCACCATGTCTGCCTAATGCAGTCTTGCTTCCTGTCACTATGACAATGGATTAAACCTCTGAATTATAAGCCACCCCAATTAAATGTTTTCCTTTATAAGAGTTGCATTGGTCATTGTATCTCTTCACAGCAATAAAAACCCAAACTATGACGTATCAGGCTTTCTTTTGGGCCACCTCTCAGCTCACAAATAAAGAGAAGGAGTCTTAATATTACTTAGGAATGCTCATTTTCTTTAACAAATAAATGTGTTTCTCTTTGTGTACATTTTGCCTCTGTGATTTCTACCTTTCTTTCATCCAGAACTGGATAAAAGAGAATGAATATGAACTAGTACAATGCTAAAAGTTTTAAAAACATGTTTTTGCTTATATTTTGTGTGTATCTGTATGTGTGTGCATTTGGGTGTATTTGTATATATATGTGTTTGTGTGTGTGTATGTGTGTGTATGTGTGTGTATGCACATGAGTACAACAGTGCACATGTGGAGGTCAGATGGGAGAAAAATTGTGGGAGTTAGTTCTTTCCTTTCAGTATGTGGAATCTGATGATCAAAGGCCTTCAAGTTTTGTGTCATGAGCTCTTGAGTCAACTCATCAACCTTAATGGTCTGTTCTACTTGTCAAATTGGTATGACCAAGAATCACAATGAAAAAGAGTCTCAGTGAGGGATTATGTAGATCAGTTGGCTTCTAGTCATTTCTGTGGGTATTTGTCTTGACTATATTATTGATGTGTGAGGACTTAGTCTGAAAGTGGGGGAAATCAATTTCTGATTTCAGGTCCTGGACTATATATGAGTACAGAAAGCTGGTTGAACAGCGAGTATGCATGCTTTCATTCTCTTTGCTCTTGACTGGATGTGACGTGATTTGTTGTTTTAAGTTGCTTCAACCTTGATCTTCCTGTGGGAACAAGCTGAAACTATGGACTGTGAACTAAGATAGACCCTTTCTACCCAAAGTTACTTTTTGTCATGGTATTTTCTCACAGGAACACATATTAAACTCAAACATCTGGGATTACAATAGTTATAGCATGGTTTATGTACCATAGACCAGCTATATTCTTAAAGCCCAGTCATTAAAGAGCTAATACTTTTGTCTCAAAACTTTGTTTAAATTTTGATCTATTGACTGATGATTTTCCTATGAAATCCCACATTCTTGGGGTTATAAATTGCATTTCATTCTCTCCTTTCTTCATAGGACCTTGATAGCTCTAATGGGCTTCTCTCCATGCAAAGACTCCCCACATAGTAATGTTCTCTGTGTCAACAGATAACTCTCAAATGTTAATATTAACTGTCTGCTATAATAAATATGTTACAACCATCTTCAATTTTCCACATTGATTCAAGAATAAATGCAGCTAAATGTTGATATATAGCTGAATATTCATGAGTATTTTGACCAGCTATGAGTATTTGAAGTAATGATTTTATTGTCTACTTATAGAAACCTTTCCATCATTATCAGTTAATTTTTTTCAAATAAGGCTTCCAATAGTTTTTAATATAGTTACAGTAGCTTCTTTGTTCTTCTGTTTGCTCATTCATATATTTGGGAACAGTAAAGAGAAGATTCTAAGAGGAGGGGATGTAGCTCAGTTGGTATGTCAGTTACATAGGAGGCATACAACTATAACCTTGATCTCCAGCACTGCAGAAAGGAGAAACAGTATCACAGGACTCACTCGGAAGATGGATGTAAGAGAACAGCAGTTCAAAGTCATTCTCATCTGTTTATGTACCATGTCAATCTCTTTCAAACAAAAGTGTTTCTAAGGCATGCTTTTTTCTTCTTCTGTATATATCATGATTTTCCATGTGTATACATCTAATTTTTAATTGAAAACTGATTTTTTTCCTTGATTTTTGTTGAGCTCTACATTTTTCTCTGCTCCCCTCCCTGCCTTTCCCCTCCTCTTCAACCCTCTCCCCAGGACCCCTTGCTCCCAATTTACTCAGGAGATCTTGTCTTTTTCTACTTCCCATGTAGATTAGATCTATGTACGTCTCTCTTAGGATCTTTGTTGTTGTCTAGGTTCTCTGGGGTTATGATTTGCGGGCTGGTTTTCTTTGCTTTATGTTTAAAAACTACTTATGAGTGAGTACATGTAATAATTGTCTTTCTGGATCTGGGTTACCTCACTCAAATGATGTTTTCTAGCTCCATCCAATTGCCTGAAAGATTCAAGATGTCATTATTTTTTTCTGCTGTGTAGTACTCTATTATGTAAATGTACTACATTTTCCTTATCCATTCTTTGGTCGAGGGGCATTTAGGTTGTTTCCAGTTTCTGGCTATAACAAACAATGCTGCTGTGAACATAGTTGAGCACATGTCCTTGTGGCATGATTGAGCATCTTTTGGATATATAACCAGAAGTGGTATTGCTGGGTCTTGAGGAAGGTTGTTTCCTACTTTTTCTGACAAATTGCCACACTGGGATTGAAAGGGGCTGTACCAGCTTGCACTCTCACCAGCAATGCAGAAGTGTTCCCTTTACCCCACAACCTCAACCTCTCCAGAATAAGTTGTCATCAGTGTTTTTGATCTTGCGCATTCTTAAAGTTATAAGATGAAATCTCAGAGTTGTTTTGATTTGCATTTCTCTGATGAGTAAGGATTTTGAACATTTCCTTAGGTGTCTTTCAACCATTTTAGATTCTTCTGTTGAGAGTTCTCTCTTTAGGTCTGCATTCCATATTTTTACTGGATTATGAGTTCTTTTGATGACCAATTTCTTGAGTTCTTTGTATATTTTGGATATCAGACCTCTGACTGATATGGGATTAGTGAAGATCTTTTCCCATTCTGTAGGCTGTTGGAAAACTGAAAATTTTAAGGGTCTGATTATATCTAAAGTTCAAATCACATTCTTCTATTTTTCATAATCTTAAACAAAATACTAGTTATTGTTTCATGACTATTCTCTACTAATTAATCAATGGACCACAGTGTGTGGCTTCTAGTGTCATCTTCAGAAGACAAGGTTCAGATATTTTTATAGTCTCTGCAGCAATCAGAACTAACTCTGGGTTCAGGGAGCGTCAAGCCAGTCTGTCCTGTTTCGTGTCACGTCCAGCTATTTATTTCTTCCAAATGGCAGATGTTTGCTTTAGTCATTTGTTTTTTCTTGACAATGCACTTTGCTGGAATTGCTTAAAAATCTAATTCAATTAGTGATAGGCAGCTTCACATGAACAATGTGTTACCCATCTCCATCTCTAAGCACCCCAGTTCATAGGGCACTTCCCAGACATCCATTTTCCTTAGTTCTCTTTGCTTAACCTATAATTTTTATTATGTTGCTTGTGAGTGTACACATGTGAACACATGTACCCACACAACCCTCCCCCACCTCAAGTTTGTGTGTTGGGAGAGTATTCTAAACATATGTTTGGAGTTTAGAAAACAATTTGCCATAATCGGTTCTCTCCTACCGTGTGGGTTCCAGTGATCCAACTCAAGTCCTAAGGTTTGGGAGAAAGAACACTTACCTGCCAAGCTTTTTTCACTGGCCCATTTTTGCTTACATTTTACTGAGTCATGAATCAGTGAATTCAGTGAGGTTACTAACAGGAAAAAAGCAGACTCGAGGGCAGCTGCATTATCAAAAAGTCAAATCAAACTGGGTGATGATTTGGGGCCTTGGAATTACTTCCAAAAAAGTAGAGCTCGTTGGAGAGTCTACCCTGTCTTCACAATTCCATATTTGAAGGTGAGTCTTTTGAACCCTGAAAATGTCAGGAACTTCCTGAAAGTTGTGAGTTGTTCACTTGCTGAGTCTTCTAAATTTTCGTACTTCCTGAGCTATAACAAGTTTATCCAAAATATAAAGATTCTGTTTGGAAGAAACTGCAATACAACATTCTAGTACATATCCTTTCTTCCGAGGGTCTTATTTCTTGATCATGGTGAAGAGTAGGTTTTAATCTCAGAACAACTGTATTGTCTTTCAAAACACAAGGAATTGGTGAACTAAGGTTTGTTTGGTTTTTTTAAACACGGTTTCCAAGTACAAACTCAGGCACTCATGCTTGTACAACAAGCACTTTAGTGAATGATTCTTTTCTACAACTACGTGTGTGTGGGGGGGTATGTAGATAACATTATAAATCTTTCTCAAGTGCAGCATTTTCTTCACACACACACACACGCACACATACAGACATACAGACACACACAGGTATGAAGAAATCTCTCTATCTCTCCATTATGTGTGTGCATCTGTGTTCATGCTGCTATTTGTATTTTTGCTCTAACCAAATACGTGGGAGAAATGATTTAAATGAAGAAAGGTTTATTTTGACTCACAGTTACCATCTTATCCAGTAGATCATACTAGGTCATTTGGTTGAGTGATAAATGCTTCTAAAACAATGCTTTTAGGAACTCTCTCTCTCTCTTTCTTCTCTCTTTCTCTCTCTCTCTCTCTCTCTCTCTCTCTCTCTCTCTCTCTCTCTCTCTCTCTCTCTCTCTCCTTCTCCCTCTCTATTGTATTCTACTGCCTTTCATTTGTTTAATGCTACTTTGCATCTATCTACATCTGTAACTTTATCTGTGTTATATATAGTAGATACTTTATTTTCTCTTACTAACTCATTTCCCCCTCTTTCACACAAAGATATGAAGCAATAATCTCTCTTTTGGAGATTTTAGGAGGAAAAACAAAACAGAGAATTTGGAAATTGCTACTTTATAGTAAGCAGAATGAAACAAAAATTTTCAAGAAGTAACACTAGGAATTGCAACATTAATTCCTTTTTTTTTCAAGATTTATTTATTATGTCATATGATAGGGCATCTCTTGGGTATATTCCCAAGAGTGGTATTGCTAGGTCCAGGGGTAGGTTGATCCCAATTTTTCTGAGAAACCGCCACACTGATTTCCAAAGTGGTTGCACAAGTTTGCATTCCCACCAGCAATGGATGAGGGTACCCCTTTCTCCACAACCTCTCCAGCAAAGGCTATCATTGGTGTTTTTGATTTTAGCCATTCTGACAGGTGTAAGATGATATCTCAAAGTTATTTTGATTTGCATTTCTCTGATCGCTAAGGAGGTTGAGCATGACCTTAAGTATCTTTTGGCCATTTGAACTTCTTCTGTTGAGAATTTTCTGTTCAGTTCAGTGCCCCATTTTTTAATTGGGTTAATTATCATTTTAAAGTCTAGTTTCTTGAGTTCTTTATATATTTTGGAGATCAGACGTTTGTCTGTTGCGGGGTTGGTGAAGATCTTCTCCCAGTCAGTAGGCTGCCTTTTAGTCTTAGTGACAGTGTCCTTTGCTTTACAGAAGTTTCTCAGTTTCAGGAGGTCCCATTTATTCAATGTTGCCCTTAATGTCTGTGCTGCTGGGGTTATACATAGGAAGCTATCTCCTGTGCCCATATGTTGTAGGGTACTTCCCATTTTCTCTTCTATCAGGTTCAGTGTGTTCAGATTGATATTGAGGTCTTTCAGCCATACTGATGAATATCTTGCATATCACCATAGAACCTTCATCTAGCGATGGATGGAGATAGAGACAGAGACCCACACTGGAGCACCGGACTGAGCTCCCAAGGTCCTAATGAAGAGCAGAAGGAGGGAGAACATGAACAAGGAAGTCAGGAACATGAGGGGTGCACCCACACACTGAGACAGTGGGGCCAATCTATTGGAAGCTCACCAAGGCCAGCTGGACTGTGACTGAAAAAGCATGGGATAAAACCGGACTCTCTGAACATGGCGGATAATGAGAGTTAACCAGAGGCCAAGGACAATGGCATGGGGTTTTGATCCTACTTCATGTTCTGGCTTTGTGGGAGCCTAGACAGTTTGGATGTTCACCTTCCAAGACCTGGATGGAGGGGGGAGGTCCTTGGACTTTCCACAGGGCAGGGAACCCTGAATGCTCTTGGGACTGGAGAGGGAGAAGAAGAGGAGTGGGGGGAGGGGGAGAGAGGCAGGAGGACGGGGAGGGAAATGGGAGGCGGGGAGGAGGCAGAAATTTTTTTTTCAATAAAAAAAAATAAATTTAAAAAAAAGATTTATTTATTATGTATACAACATTCTGCCTCAATGTATGCCCGCACACCCACCAGAGCAGGGTGCCAGATGTCAGTACAGATGGTTGTGAGCCACCATGTGGTTGCTGGGAATTAAACTCAGGACCTCTGGAAGAGCAGCCAGTGCTCTTAACCTCTGAGCCATCTCTCCAGCCCCAACATTAATTTCTTCCCAACTTTTAAAGATTTGTTTGTCTTTTCACCAGTACTAATTCAAGAGTAGTTTAACTGTAGAAAGATGGTAGCTCTTCTTTATGTTAATGTATGAAATTAGCCACCATGGTTGATGAGACATATGTGCAACTACTTGTAAACCAAAATCTGTGAACATACTAATTTCCTGTTACTGCATTTTGAGCAAATGGAAATAAAAATTAGGTATAATATTTTTAGTCAAATCACTGGGAATTTTTTTTCCAGACTACTGAAAAAATCTCACAGACACTTCTGTCTAATAATATCAAATGGAATAAGCAATGCATGGCAGTGTGAGACCTAATACTAAATAAATGAAGACCATATTAAGCTAGCACGATAGACTTAAGGAATAAACCCCCTGGGAATCTTTAAAAAGTAGACCTGAAACTGCAGAAAGGTCCTGGGAGGATGCGAAGGAGTTGTGCAGATGTTTATATGGCAAAGGATAGAGAATGCCAATGCAGAGATAATACATCTGGGAGTCTAGTGCATCAGATCACTTCGGCTTCTGGGAAATAACTAGGCATGGGCAAGGCAAGGATATCTTCGTTTCACAGGTATGCTTAAACTGAATTCATTACAGTTTAACCATATCAGAGCATGGTTTGTATTACTATCTACTACTCATTTTGACTGTCAAAGCGAAGGCCTCCTGGAGCTGCCTTATGTGGGCTTCAGTCTTGTTTCAGCTTCTTTCTAGAACAGAACACTCAACACTCATGAGATGTTGTAGTTAAGACAGCAAAGAAATGTCAAGATCAATGACTGTAGTGGCTATTAAAATGCATCTAATTTCTAATGTGCATGTTATTTTTCTTTTTTCCTTTAGAAGTATTTTATTAAATCACAAATATACAAACCTTCTTAACTTTACACATACACTTACAATTCTCTTCCCTAATCAGGTTTACCTCTAAAATCGCCACTTCTAAGTCCTCCTTCGTACCCATGGTAGCCATCTGCAAATCCATGTGCATGTCCATATTCATCATTCTTGGTTAAGTTGCTTCTTGGTCCTGGTCAAAAGTGCCACCACCAACACAAGAATCTGCATTCCCTGTCTAGACAATGCCTGTCTACCTTCTGCTTTGGGATCATTGATGGTATGATATTTTTGCAATACAATTTTATACACAGGATCATGATCATCAAAGGTAACAAAACCAAATCCTTTTGATCTTTTGCTTGCAGGATCCCTCATAACCACAGAGTCTGTGAGGTTTCTTCATTGAGAGTAGTAGTTTCTCAAACTCATTTTTATAGCTTCAAACCTTAAGCTACCAATAAAGAGTTTACAGAACTGTTCTTTTTTTTCTTTCCTCTCCAAAGAAACAATTTCTAAGGATTTCCCCATCGCAGACTCATTCAATGATGCCCAAATCACCGCCTCCAGTGAGCTGAGAGAGGTCTCCACAGATGCAAACCCACAGGACATGTCCTGATGTTGTGTTGAGAGCAGCTGCTGCTTGAGAAATTCACCACTGGGAGCACCTGCTGCACACAGGACCCGGGGCTGCTGCTGCACATTATTTTTATATGTAGAAATATTTCAACATTGGGGTCATCCTTTTAATTCCTACTGCTCTCAAGATCATGGAATGTCTCTTTTATAATCCAGATCATATTAGATCCTTTGACACTGCCCAACAACTTATGTATTGTCAATAAAGCCAGACATGGTACAAGTGACTATCAAGAAGCTAATCATGATGTTGGGAAGTTTAAAATTCTGTACTTGGCTTTGTACGCAGGTAATTCTAAAGAACACATTTTGTTCTGATAAATTCTATCTGTGTAACATTAGGTAGCTCTATTCATTTCACTTATCTGTGTTGACATATTGAATGCCCATCTGAAATGGAATTTTTGTGGGATTTAAATAAAATTCTAGAGAAAATAAGACCTCTGGTTGAAAACATTTATACAGAAAAGACTTCAAGGGCTTTCCCCCACCTGTGCTTACCTACAAAATACTTATAATAGAAAGCAACACTGAAAACATAATGAAGCTCTACAAAGAAGTTAGAATTCTATGATTGTGACTGTATAAAATGAAATATGTATGGGAACAGAAAATTATTAAAAATGATCTAAAAATTACAATTAAGAACTGACAAGAAACACAGAGAAATGGTGCATGCGAAGATAGATTGGTAGAATCAACGACCCCACGTCCATAAAAATTATACATGTGAGCCATATGTGGCTTTTCAGTTGACAGCCTCATTGCATTATTATTAGATATTTTTAATTTTTTATTCGATTTATTGATGTATTTATGAAGGAGACACCCATGTATGTGGAGGTCAGAGGACAGGTACAGGGATTTATTCTCTGCTTTCATAATGTGTACCAAGATGATTAAACATAGGGCATCATATGTCTGAGTCATCTCATCAGCCTAGTCACATTATTATTTTGTCAGTAAGAATACTTAAAAATGATGAAAATTTACATTTTTGGCTATCTTTCTGAATGATTTTCAGTAAGTGCCAAGGCCCTATACTTTGTAAAATGACAACAAGAATTTCAGAGAGGAGATCAACATGTGTCTCCGATGAAAGGGAATTTTTCAATATATGTGTGTGCATGTATGTATATGTATACATATAAATACATATATGTGTGTATATATCATATGATGTGTGTCTGTGTGTGTGGTCATTTGGCATGCAGATACCCTAGGTTATGGAAAGAATTTATTAGCTTCAAGTTAAATATAAATAAATTGATGAGTTGCTTTAATCATTGATATTTAAGGAGCCATAATGGAAGGTTAAGTGGAACCACTTGTTTGGATTAGAAACATTAAAAGTTATTCAATGACAGAAATTTATATACATAAATACTTAGGTGACATATAAATATGTTATTATATGTGCCAAATTGTTGTTTATATATGAACATGACATAATGAAATGGGACCATTCAGGATTTGAGAAAACTGTCCGGTACGTTTCTTAGTAAATGTATTTAGATATTTATTGTATACTGTATATTACATATAAATTGTATAAACATATTTTCTGAGGACACTGCAGCAGGACTATCAGAAGCCTTACACTAGTCTGGGCTACAGAATGATATCTTGTCTCAAAAGAATAATGAAAAAGTAAATGCTTCATTAATTGAAATGATGCTCCTACATTCAGTCATAATGGGTGTGTCTTCCTACCTAGATTAACTATATGCAGAATATTGCTTACAGGCATGCCTACAGGCCAGCCCCATCCAGATGATTTCTCGGTAATACATCCTTCCCAGGAAATTCTAGATTGTGTCAGGTTGTCAATTAAAACCAGCCATCACATTGATAAAACAACGTAGTTTCCCAAAAGACACAGAAATAGTCAATATATGTTTGAAACAAAATTTCAAAATACTTGAAGCAGAAAATACTACTGGTATGAGATGATGACAAATTTTCAAAAATAATTGGAGATTTCAATGATCATCTTTAAATAATGAGTATAAAAAGAAAACTGAGAGCTGGGCATCTGTGATGCACGCTTTTAATCCCAGCACTCAGAAGGCAGAGGCAGGTGGACTTCTGTGAGTTCAAGACCAGCCTAGTCTAAAAGAGCTAGTTCCAGGACAGGCTCCAAAGCTATAGAGAACCCCTGTCTTGAAAAACCAAAAAAAAAAAAAAAAGAAAAAAAAGAAACAAAAAACAAAAAAAAAGGAAAACTGAGAACTGAGAATCATTAAGTATCTATTAATTAATGTTACTCAATCATCATTTATAAAACACATTACCCAACAATAAAGTAGATATTACATTCACACATGCTTGTATATTCATAATATACTGTTTGCTTACAATTTAAAACAAATCTTAATAAACATAAAAGAAGCTAGTAAATAGAAATAATTTAGAGTAGTACCTGGAGATAACTAAAATATTTGATAATTAATTTATTTACTTTGAATCCCTGTGGGTTATTAAAAGCTAAACAGGGGACATGATTGACAGGAAAACACAATGCATTAAAATGTGTATGAAGCACCTGAAAACCTACAAATATATTCATTCCATACCATAAGCCCATGAGCCCTCTTTCTGCATGAGCCACCTTTTCTGGGTAAGTTGTTTCTTGCCTTTCCTTGCTCTTACCCCAACCCTCTGCTACATTTAAACTCACAATCCTAGTTTCAGACCAGTGGCAATGAATCCAGTTCTTTGTGAGTCCCATTCTCCTGGCCTAGGTCTATCTAGACCAGTTGTTCAGGAGTCACATTTCCCTGGTTTCAGTAAGCAGTTCATTCTTAAGCTTCTCTTGGTTTAGCTGAGGTCATGTATTGCAGGGAATCATGGAGTTGGCTTGGCTTAGCTATCCTGAGTGCTATGCATCATAAGTTTTTCAGGATAGAGTCCAAGACTCCAAGGGCACAATATACCTATCTTCCAGTTCCTGAGAGATTGACACATTCCTTCAGTCAGTGAAGTGTTCAGACCACTTTGCATTTCTCTATAGTCAAGGAAGCATGAAGGTTTGCCAGGACAATTGCCTTAGACATTAATCTTGTATGCCCTATACAACTTGCAAACTTTATTGATTCCTAGCAACTACAATGGTATTGTTCCTGGAAATTAGCATTATGTTATGCTTCTGATAAAGGTATAAAAGTTTAATTACTCTTAAATAAAATAGTCACAGTCTCAGTTTTGCTGTAGCCCCTCCAACCTGGCCTGATTTCATTCCTAGCAGCCATATCATGTGACTTTGATTTGGTGGGGTTTTATAGTGTATTGGGCCTGCACTGGCCCAATTTATGGAAGGCAGGTTCAGACAAAGAACAAAAGAGCTTTATATGCTCAGGTCAAGTTGCATGAACAAAAACAATATGACTGACCAAAGTTAGACTCCAATACATGAAATTTAAAAGAATAGTCAAAATATAATCAAATAATTCAAGTAATTTGTAGAAGATACAAAGAAATATGTAAATGAACTATAAAAGAATAAATAAAAGTTTTTGCAAGTTGTTCAAGAAAATGCAAATATATACCAGGGTGAAATAACAAGATAATTCAGGATTTGAAAACTGGACTCAATAAAGATATAAAAACATAAAAGAAGCTGAAAAGAAGATGGAGCTGTGAAAAATCAAATATTCCAATTAGAAAATTCAAGGGAGGGTCTTTTTTTAATGAGAATATGGCATTTTATTTATTTTTTTATTTTATTCTTTTAAAATTAAAATTTCTGCCTCCTCCCCGTTTCCCATTACCCTCCCCCTCCTCCCACATATTGCCCCCTCCCCCACTCCCTTCCCCCTATCCCCACTTCTCTTCTCCTCCTCCCACTCCATTCCCCCTCCCTCTCTATACTGAAGAGCAGTCCAAATTCCCTGCCCTGCGGGAAGACCAAGGTCCACCCACTTCTATCTAGGTCTAGGAAGGTGAGCATCCAAACAGGCTAAGCTTCCACAAAGCCAGTTCATGTATTAGGATTGAAACCTAGTGCCATTGTCCTTGACTTCTCATCAGCCTTCATTGTCCGCCATATTCAGAGTCCAGTTTCAACCCATGCTTATTCAGTCCCAGTCCAGCTGGCCTTGGTGGGCTCCCAATAGATCAGTTCCACTGTCACAGTGGGTGGGTGCACCCCTCGTGGTCCTGACTTCCTTGCTCATGTTCTCCCTCCTTCTGCTCCTCATTTGGACCTCAAGAGCTCAGTCCGCTGCTCCAAACTAGGTCTCTGTCTCTATCTCGATCCATCGCCAGATGAACGTTCTACGGTGATATGCAAGATATTCATCAGTATAGGATAGGGTCATTTCTGGTACCCTCTCCTCAGTTGCCCAAGGTACCAGCTGGGGACATCTCCCTGGACACCTGCAAGCCCCTCTAGAGTCAATACTCTTGCCAACCCTAAGATTGCTCCCTTAGTTAGGATATATGTTTCGCTGCTCCCATATCCACCCTTCCTATATCCCAACCATCCCATTCCCCCAGCTCCTCCCATCCTCCCCTTCTCACGTTTCTCACCCCATTTCCCCTTAACCCCATGCCACCTCACCCGCAAGTTCCCAGTTTTTGCCCGGCAATCTTGTCTACTTCCCCTATCCAGGTGGATGACTATATGTTTTTCTTTGGGTTCACTTTCTTATTTAGCTTCTCTAGGATCACAATTTATATGCTCAATGTCCTTTATTTATGGCTAGAAACCAATTATGAGTGACTACATCCCATGTTCCTCTTTTTGGGTCTGGGATACCTCACTCAGGATAGTGTTTTCTATTTCCATCCATTTGAATGCAAAATTCGAGAAGTCATTGTATTTTACCGCTGAGTAGTACTCTAATATGTATATATTCCACACTTTCTTCATCCATTCTTCCAAAGTGGTTGCACAAGTTTGCATTCCCACCAGCAATGGATGAGTGTGCCCCTTACTCCACAACCTCTCCAGCAAAGGCTATCATTGGTATTTTTGATTTCAGCCATTCTAACAGGTGTAAGATGGTATCTCACAGTTGTTTTAATTTGCATTTCCCTTATTGCTAAGGAGGTTGATCATGACCTTAAGTGTCTTTTGGCCATTTGAATTTTGTCAGTTGAGAATTCTCTGTTCAGTTTAGTGCCCCATTTTTTAATTGGGTTAGTTAGCATTTTAAAGTCTAGTTTCTTGAGTTCTTTATATATTTTGCAGATCAGACCTTTGTCTGTTGCAGGGTTGGTGAAGATCTTCTCCCAGTCAGTGGGTTGCCTTTTTGTCTTAGTGAAAGTGTCCTTTGCTTTACAGAAGCTTCTCAGTTTCAGGAGGTCCCATTTATTCAATGTTGTCCTTAATGTCTGTGCTGCTGGGGATATACGTAGGAAGTTATCTCCTGTACCCATATGTTGTAGAGTACTTCCCACTTTTTCTTCTATCACGTTCAGTGTGTTCAGACTGATACTGAGGTCTTTAATCCATTTGGACTTGAATTTTGTGCATGGCGATAGATATGGATCTATTTTCATTCTTCTACAGGTTGACAACCAGTTCTGCCAGCACCATTTGTTGAAGATGCTTTCTTTCTTCCATTGAATACATTTAGCTCCTTTATCAAAAATCAGGTGTTCATATGTTTGTGGGTTAAAATCAGGGTCTTCTACTCGGTTCCATTGATCAACTTCTCTGTTTTTATGCCAATACCAAGCTGTTTTCAATACTGAAGCACTGTAATAGAGTTTGAAGTCAGGGATGGTAATGCCTCCAGATGATCCTTTATTATACAAGATTGTTTTGGCTATCCTGAGTTTTTTGTTTTTCCATATAAAGTTGATTAATGTTCTCTCAAGATCTGTGAAGAATTTTGATGGGATTTTAATGGAGATTGCATTGAATCTATAAATTGCCCTTGGTAGAATTGCCATTTTTACTATGTTGATCCTCCCAATCCAAGAGCAAGGGAGATCCTTCCATTTTCTGGTATCCTCTTCAATTTCTTTCTTCAAAGACTTAAAGTTCTTGTCAAATAGATCCTTCACTTCCTTGGTTAGCATCACCCCAAGATATTTTATGCTATCTGTTGCTATCGTGAATGGTGATGCTTCTCTGATTTCCCTCTCTGCTTCCTTATCTTTTGTGTATAGGAGGGCAACTGACATTTTGGAATTGATCTTGTATCCTGCCATGCTACTAAAGGTGTTTATCAGCTATACGAGTTCTTTGCTGGAGTATTTGGGGTTGCTTATGTACACTATTATATCATCTGCAAATAATGAAAGTTTAACTTCTTCCTTTCTTATTGCTATTGCTAGAACTTCAAGCACTATATTGAAGAGGTATGGAGAGAGTGGACAGCCTTGTCGTGTTCCTGATTTTAGTGGGATGGCTTTGAGTTTCCCTCCATTTAATTTGATGTTAGCTGTCGGCTTGCTATAAATAGCTTTTATTATAGTTAGGTACGACCCTTGTATTTCTAATCTCTCTAAGACCTTTATCATAAAGGGATGTTGAATTTTGTCAAATGCTTTTTCAGCATCTAATGAAATGATCATATGGTTTTTATCTTTCAGTTTATTTATATGATGGATTACATTGATAGATTTTTATATGTTGAACCAGCCCTGCATCTCTGGGATGAAGCCTACTTGATCATACTAGATAATTTTTCTAATGTGTTCGTGGATTCGGTTTGCCAGTATTTTATTGAGGATTTTCATATTGATGTTCATGAGTGAGATTGGCCTGTAGTTCTCTTTCTTGGTTGGGTCTTTCTGTGGTTTTCGTATCAGAGTAACTGCAGCATCATAAAAGGAATTTGGCAATGACTTCTCTGTTTCTATATTGTGAAATACATTAAGGAGTATAGGTATTAGGTCTTCTTGGAAGTTCTGGTAGAATTCTGCATTGAAGCCGTCTGGACCTGAGCATTTTTTGGTAGGGAGGTTTTTTATAACAACTTCTAATTCTTCGCCACTAACGGGTCTATTTAGATTGTTCACCTGGTCCTGGTTTAACTTTGGTATATGGTACTTATCTAAAAAAGTGTCCATTTCTTTTACATTTTCCAATTTTGTGGTATACAGGCTTTTGTAGTAAGATCTAATGATTCTCTGAATTTCCTCTGAGTCTGTGGTTATGTCTTCCTTTTTGTTTCTGATCTTGTTAATTTGCATATTCTCTCTGCCATTTGATTAGTTTGGAGAGGGGTTTATCAATCTTGTTGATTTTCTCCAAGAACCAGCTTTTAGTTTCATTGATTCTTTGTTTTCTGTGTTTCTATTTTGTTGATTTCAGCCCTCAGTTTGATTATTTCCAGTCTTCTACTCCTTGGTGAGTCTGCTTCTTTTTTTTCTAGAGCTTTCAGGTGGGCTGTTAAGTCTCCAATGTATGCTTTCTCCGTTTTCTTTAAGTGGGCACTTTGGGCTATGAACTTTCCTCTTAGCACTGCTTTCATAGTGTCCCATAGGTTTGAGTATGTTGAATCTTCGTTTTCATTGGATTCAAGAAAGACTAATTTCTTTCTTTATTTCTTCCTTGATCCAGGTGTGGTTCAGTAGTTGACTGTCCAGTTTCCATGAGTTCATAGGCTTTCTGGGTGTAACATTGTTGTTGAATTCTAACTTTAACCTATGGTGATCTGATAAGACACAGGTGGTTACTAATATTTTTTTGTAACTGTGTAAGTTTGCTTTGTTACCGAGTATGTGGTCAATTTTCGAGAAGGTTCCATGAGCTGCAGAGAAGAAGGTATATTCTTTCCTATTTGGGTGGAATGTTCTATAGATGTCTGTTAAGTCCATTTGATTCATTACCTCCCTTAATCCTCATATTTCTCTGTTAGGTTTCTGTCTGATTGACCTGTCCATTGGTGAGAGAGGAGTGTTGAAATCTCCTACTATTAGTGTGTGTGGTTTGATGACTGCCTTGAGTTTTAGTAATGTTTCTTTTACTTAAGTGAGTGCTTTTATACTAAGGGCATAGATAATCAGGATTGAGACTTCATCCTGACAAATTGATCCTGTTATGAGTAAAAAATGTCCCTCTCCATCTCTTCTGATTGATTTTAGTTTGAAGTCAACTTTGTTAGAAATCAGTATGGCCACACCTGCTTGTTTCTTAGGTCCGTTTGCTTGATAAACCTTTTCCCAGCTCTTTACTCTGAGTAGATGTCTGTCTTTGTGGTTGAGGTGTGTTTCTTGTAAATAGCAGAATTTTGGATCCTATTTTCATATCCAATCTCTTAGCCTGTGCCTCTTTATAGGTGAGTTGAGTCCATTGATAGTAAGTGATATTAATGACCAGTGGTTGTTAACTCTGGTCATTTTTTCTTTCTTTCTTTCTTTCTTTCTTTCTTTCTTTCTTTCTTTCTTTCTTTTTTTTTGGTAGTAGAGTTTGTGTGTTTCCCTTCTTCAAGTTGTGCTGGTGAAGGGTCATTAGATGTCTGAGCTATTGTGGGCTTTGTTGGCCTCCTTGGGTTGTGATTTTCCTTCAATTACTTTCTGTAAGGCTGGATTTGTGGCTACGTATTGTTTAAATTTGTTTTTATCCTGGAAAATTTTGTTTTCTCCATTTATAGTGAACAAAATCTTTGCTGGGTATAGTAGTCTGGGCTTGCATTCATGGTCTCTTAGTTTCTGCAGTACATCTATCCAGGACCTTCTGGCTTTCATGGTTTCCATAGAGAAGTCAGGTTTAAGTCTGATAGGTTTACCTTTATAAGTAACTTGACCCTTTTCCTTGCAGCTCTTAATATTCTTTCTTTATTCTGTATGTTTTGTGTTTTGATTATTATATGACAAGGAGATATTTTTTTTGATCCAGTCTATTCGGTGTTCTGTATCCTTCTTGGACCTTCAAAGGAACATCTTTCTTAAGGTTGGGAAAGTTTTCTATAATTTTATTAAATATATTTTCTGGACCATTGAGCTGTACTTCTTCTCCTTCTTCTATCCCTATTATTCTTAGGTTTGGTCTTTTTATTGTGTCCCAGATTTCCTGAATGCTTTGTGATGAGAATTTGTTGGTTTTGCTGTTTTCTTTGATCAGTGTGCTTATTTTCTCTATGGTATCTTCAGTGTCTGAGATTCTTTCTTCTATCTCTTATAATCTGTTGGTAGTACTTGTCTTTGTAGTTCCTGTTCATTTATCCAAATTTTCCATCTCTGTCCTTTCCTCGGTTTGTGTTTTCTTCATTACTTCCATTTCATTCTTCAAATCTTGAACCATTTCCCTTACCTCTTTGATTGCTTTTTCTTGTTTCTCTTGGTTTTCTTGGGTATCTTTGAGAGATTTATTCATTTCCTCTACCTTTTTGTTTGTAATCTCTAATTGATTATGGCAGTTTTTCACCTCCTGTTTAAGGTCCTCTATTATTTTCATATAATTCACTTTTGAGTCGAATTCTTTTAATTCTTCTGGAATAGGGTGTACAATTCTTCTTATTTCAGGATTCCTGGATTCTGGTGATGTCACGTTGACTTTCAGGTTGTTGGAGGAATTCTTGCATTGGCACCTGCCCATCTCTTCCTTCAAATGGAGCCAGGAGAGGCCTGGTGTCTTGGTCCAGTCTTGGCTGTGACTAACTCCCTGGGTGTATCTCCTCAGTGTAGGGGCAGGAACCGTTCCCTTCCAGATGGACTCCTCAACACCAAAACATGGATGCCTGGTAGTCCAATGACCCGCGGACAAAAGGGCGAATGTGGGGAGTAGGGCGGGGTCGAGTAGAACACAGGCGACCCTACAGCACAAGCTGGAGGTGCCTGTGCTCCCTTTCAGGGGTTCTTGAGGCCTGCCCAATAGGCAGGCCCTCACCACCCTGAGTGGGTAGCCTTAGTGTAGGAGCAGGAAACTGTTCCTCAGCAAAGGACCTTGCAGACAAGGCAGGCTTGGGGAGGGGAGGGCGTGTGTAGGAAGGAAAGCCCTCCAGCAGGAGCTGGGGGAGGGGGGGTTGTGCTCTCTTCCGGGACTGTCCCTCCCTGGATAGCATACACTCACCCGTCCAGATGGAACTTCTCAGCACCATTACAGGGATGCCTGATAGCCCAATGAGCCAGGGACAAAGGGAAGAATGAGGCAAGGGCGGGTCCAGAAGAGCACAGCAGACCCTGCAGCCCCAGCAGCAAGGGCCCAAGTTCCCTCGCGGGGGACCTTGAGACCTGCCCGCTAGTCAGGCATTCACCACTCTGCGTGGGTAGCCTTAGTGTAGGAGCAGGAGGCAGTTCCTCAGCAAAGGACCTTGCAGACAAGGCAGGCTTGGGGGGGAGGCGTGTGTCTACAGCCATACCACCCTGAATGCGCCCGATCTCATCAAGGGAGGGTCTTAAAAATCGAATGAATCAAACAGAAGAAAGAGTATTAGGATTCAAAGATAAAGTAGAGAATACAGAAAAATATACAAAAATATTTCTTTAAGGCACAGAATAGAAAATTACAAGAAATATGTGGCATCATATTAGTACAAAATCATCAAGTTGTAGACATGAAAGAGGGAGAAGAATCCTAAGTGAATTGCATAGACCAACATTTTAACAATGCCATAGAAGAAAACTTTCCAAATTAAGTTAGAACATGCCTATACAGATATAAGAAGCACACAGAGCCTCATATAGACAAAATCAAGAGAGAATCAAATCATGAAATGACAATCAAAACACTGAGTATATAGGAAAAAAGACTGAGTGATGAAAGAGAAAATTCACAGATCATAGAAAGTAAAACCCTTCAGAATAACATGAGATTTCTCAGTGGGAATTCCATAAAGCAGAAAAGTTTGAAGTAATACATTCCAAGTTCTAAAAAACCATGACTGCCAACTTAGACAACTGAACACAGAAAATCTATCTGCCAGAGTTTGAGAAGAAAGGAAACCTTCTATGATTCAAAGAGCCAAAAAATAATATCCAACAAAATTATTACGAAATAGATTACTTAAAAAGTATTACAACTGAAGAAAAAAAAAAAGAAGCCAAGAAATCCTAGAAAGAAAATAAATGCAACTAATTTAATGAATAACAAGGCACAACTAAGAAAAAGAAAACATATCAAAATGACTAAAATATAGTCATATTTCAATAATAACTCTAAATATTATTGACCTCAACTCTCCAATTAAAAGCTAAGTGAATGGGTTAAAAACAAAATCTGTCCATTTTTTGCCTACAAAAACTCTCTTTATTTCTAAGGGTATATACAACATGAATGCCAAAGGATAACAACATTATCATAAATAAATAAAAATAAAGCAAATTAGATCAATACTCAAGAAAATGCTGCAATAATAATAATGATAATATCTGATTAATAAACATAAAAGTAAAAATAATTACATGATACAAAAAATAGCATTTAATTCTAATCAAATTAGCAATTAATCAGGAAAATACAATAGTATGAAATATAAACGCAGCAAATTTGGGGACACTCAATTTCATAAAAAGCACACTAATAAAATTTAATAAAACAGATGAACACAAACATAATAACAGCAGGTGGTTTCAACAAAATGCTTTCTACACTTGTTAGAGCATTTGCACACAAATAGTCAGAAAAATACTAGAGTTAAGTGAAATCTTGGATTAAGTGGGCATAATAGATATCTATAGACAATTCTGCCCCAATAACATAAAATTTGTGTTCTAGACAACAGAAGTTGGAAGCTCTTCTAAATAAACTATACCCAGGGACACAAAGTAGACTTTAACAAATACAGAAAAAAATAATTCTATATATTGTATTTTACCATTATGTGATAAGACTTTAAACAAAACAAAAAAAGAAAGAAAGAAAAATCACAGCAAACAAAATTCTAGTAAGTGTGTAGATTCATGTAGATTAAAGAACTCATTATTGGCTCAAAAAAATCAAGAAAAAAATAAAAGTTTTCTTGAAGCTAAGTGAAAATCAAAACACAGCACAATAAAATCTCTGGGACACATTAAAAGCTAAGAGAGGAGTTTATAGGCCTATGTTAAAAAAGTTGGGAGGACCAAATGTAAAGGATTCTGTGATGTAACTCAAAAATCTGAAAATATAAAAACAAGTTAAATCTAAACCTAGCTGAGAGGAAAAATTATAAAATCTAAATAGAAAATAAAAATAATAAAAGTCAATATAAGAACAAAAATAAAACAAACAAATCATTGAATCTAAGTGCTTTTTTTTAGAAAATAAATAAGACCAACCGACTGTTAGGACTATGAACCAAAACAAAGAGATAACCCTAATGAACAGAAACAGGGAAACACTATAAGAGACACCAATGAAATACAGAAAATTAAGAGGGAATATTTTAAAACCTATACTACACTGAGTTGTAAAAATATAAAGAAATGGATGAGTTATTTGGTTCATCCAAACAGCCAAAGTTAAATCAAGAAGAGAGCAGTAACATAAACAGACCCGTAGCAAATGAAGAGATGAAAACAATCATAACTCTCTAAGCTAAAAACAAGAAAACAAAAACCAAAACAGACACAAATAGATTTACAGCAAAATTCTATTATACTTTTGAAGAAAATCTACCACCTATATATTGCCAAGTTAAAAAAAAATACAAAAGAAGATACAGGAGGAATATTACCAAACTTTCTCTATGAAGCCAGTATCAGTTTTCCTACACTAAAGCAACAAGAACAGAAACAGAGCTACAGAACAGTATCCCTGTGAAACATAGGTACAAAAATTCTCAAGAAAGTGCTAACAAACCGAGGATGAGACCACATCAAGAAGAGCACCCACCCAAATCAAGTGGCTTGTCCTTGAAATGCACTCTTGGTTCAATATATGTAAGTCAATAAATAATGTAAACTGTTATAGAATATATATAAATATATTTAATATATATATTTAAAATGCATTGTTATAGAGCTCCAATAATAAAAGCAGAATGGTATTGACAAAAGAAGACATGTAGGTCAGTGGAATGAAATAGAAGGCCCCACTATGAGCACATTAGTAACTACATCAATCTGATATTTGGAGAAGATGCAAAATATATAAACACACTGGAGAAAAGACAGTCTGTATACAGTTGAATGAAATTAGACCCATGTAAACTACCCTGAAATAAAACCCAAGAGCATTAAGAACCTTAATTTGAAACCTGAAATACTAAAACTTTTGCACGTACTGGCTTTGTGGGAGCCTAGGCAGTTTGGATGCTCACCTTACTAGACCTGGATGGAGGTGGGTGGTCCTTGGACTTCCCATAAGGGAGGGGGACTTGATGGGGGAGGGGGAGGGAAATGGGAGGTGGTGGCGGGGAGAAGGCAGAAATCTTTAAGAAAGAAAGAAAGAAAGAAAGGAAGGAAGGAAGGAAGGAAGGAAGGAAGGAAGAAAGAAAGAAGAAAACTTAGACATTATCCTACATGATACAGGTGCAGAAAAAAGAATTTCAGTCAGGAGCTTAATGATGTAAGTACAGGAGATTTCAGTCTTCCCTCTATTTCTGTTTACTTTGGACATTTCTCTCTCATTTTGCATGACTCTTTACTGCAAGTCTTCCTGATGTTCTTGTAATGAAAACTTAGGCCTTTTAGTTTTATAGCCCTGCATAACAATGTAGTCCCTTCAGCCCACTGCATCACTGGAGTGGGTGCTTGCCCAGAATGTGTTTCTTTTCCCATTGGATAGCTCCGTGGTAGACGCTTGGTGCTCTTACTCCTTACATTTGTGCCATTTCAAGCTGTGGTTTTGAATTTTGACTTAAAATGGACTACATTTGACTGACTGGAAATACAGAATCCAGAATCAAAACTACGCACAAAATTCAATCAGCTTTTCAAGAACAGACACAGACACTATATACACTACACATACAGGTGTGCACATTCAGAATTATAAGGACATATACACACGTGGGCACATATCTTACACACCACACACAAGGTTACATACAGATAAACCACACACATTCACACAGAGACACACATATATAGACACACACACATACACACAAACCACACAATGACATACATAGACATAAAGGAACACACATAGACATATGTATTACACACTGGGCATAGGCACATAAACAAAAGCACACATGACACATGTGTGTAATATACTCAGGGGCACACAAAACACACATCATACATAGGTACACACATATACACACAGACACATACACCACAAATGTCACATATATGTGCATGTGCACATATACTTATAAGGAGACATACATACCACACATAAATACACATATATCACACTGATACAAGCATGCATAATCGCACACCTCACAAAAAAATTAAATTGTCAATCTTACTTTTACCAAAGTCTTTCCAGACATTGATATAGAAAGCAAACTTGTTCAGGTGATAAGTTTTGCTTTCTAGAGTGAAGTCATCAGACACAGTTATGTCATCTCAAGGCCAATGGTACATGGTTATTTTAAATCATGTAACATGTAATCATGTAATTGTACTAAAATGTCCTGCCATTAAACCCATAAAAGTGAAATACAATTGCAAACACCTTTTTATTTAACTATCCAAAAGTGTTTTATTTTTCACAAATTATGAACATAAAAGCAAGTAAAAGAAGAAAAATACAAAATTAACATTGAGATTCACAGGTTTTGGGATTAGTGGATTTTAGAATATATTAATTATTCCCCCATTTGAATGTTTTCTGTGACTTAGCTATATTCCTCCTTGATGTGTAACAGAAAAATTCCAAGTCATCTTAACAAAAAGGCACTTGATGGGCCAAGAACAGGTGGCATATATAGAATGGGAATTAATTTAGTCCTAAAGAAGATTAAGGAAAAATGGATGAAACTGAAGAGACAGTGTCAGGCTTTGCATAGTAGCCCTGAACATTCAGATAAGTGCTGTGAACTGAGCTAAACACCAGTCCCCACTTGGCCATGAGTTACACCTATTCTCTTAATCTTTCATTCTTTGTTATAACCATAATTTGAAAAATCTTAATTTGAAATAAATTTATTATTCTATTTTGCGGCTTACATATTATGTGCTGGTTAATGAATTAACTCATTAAATAAAATCCATGTTTTTATCTATGCTTCCTCTATAACCATTTGTCATTATCATAAATATCCATGGCCTCTCTTCCTTCTAGTTCCTACCTTGACTTCCCTTCCTGATGGACTACAAGCTGTAAGATAGCAAGTCGTTGTCACCCAAAACAACCCACTCAGGTTGGGCCCTTTCATACCTATTATTAAACAAGAATATGCATACATATATGTGTATAGGCTTTCTGATAAAGATATATTGCTATTTGAGGTTACTTCTTCCAAGATGACTCTAGTTTGTGTCACCTTGAAAAAATAACTAACCAATCCACATACCTTACCTCTTTTTCCATTCTGTAAATCTTGCAATGGAGACTGTTATGAATAGACCACTTGCAACCAGTGGCAATTTGTTCATTATCTCTTTCAGACCAGAGTGTTTTACATAAAAAAATTAGGAATTCTTTGACATGAGAATATTATCTCTTCTCTCTTTTGTTTTATGATAGTCATTTTATAATATAATATCACTTTATATCCTTGTTTGTGTTGTTACAGTTTTGATTTTGAATGTTTTTTCCATTGGCTCTAGCTTTATACCAACGTATGACCAATATCTAGGCCGGTTTTGCTTTCTATTTATTGTTGTGGCTGTTTTGTCAGCTCTTGGATACAACATATGGCTTTGTACTTGCTATGCAAATGCTCTACTACTAAATCTTAGGACCTATTTCTTTCCTCGTCATGCTATGAAGTTATAACCAAACCTGTGTTTTATCCCTGTAATTCACAGGTAGAAGAAGAAAACCATCTCCCATGAGTTATCTACTCTCCTACACATGTGTACAATGACACACGCATGTGCAAACACAATAAATAAATTAGTAAAAACAATAATTTGTTCATATTTTCTTGTATAGGTCTTTGACACTTAATTCTTGATTTTTCTCTGAAATATATTTTTGTTAATTGTATACTAGATTAGGAAATAACTTGGTTAGATCAAGTTGTTCCAATATAGTCTCTTTTTTTTATTTTTTTTCCTTTTTATTTATTTTTTATTCTTTTTTAATTAAAATTTCCACCTGCTCCCCGTTTCCCATTTCCCTCCCCTCCTCCCAAATATTGCCCCCTCCCCCCACTCCCCTCCCCCTATCCCCACTCCTCTTCTCCTCCCCCCACACCATTCCCCCTCCCTCTCGATACTGTAGAGCAGTCCAAATTCTCTGCCCTGCGGGAAGACGAAGGTCTTCTATCTACGTCCAGGAAGGTGAGCGTCTAAACAGGCTAAGCTCCCACAAAGCCAGTTCATGTATTAGGGTTGGCCAATATAGTCTCTTAAAAATAATGTTTCTGATTTCATTAATTTGAAATTTTTGATGAAAGTAAAGTTACCACGCACATGAAAAATTGTGTCTGGGTTTTCATTCTTTTCCACTGATTTACAGGTTGGCTGCTAAGACTAAATTATATTATATTTCTTTACTAGATGTGATTTGAAGGCTAAATTATATTGTTCATATTAACTGTTAACTTTTCTATCTTTTCAGATGTTCTTTGGTTCTTAACCTTTCTTTAGCATCATTCTCACACATATTTCCTATAAACACAAATAGATGGATATTATTCATTGACCTACTTGATAATGTCTTTTCTTTATCATTTTTATTTAGTGTTATGTGTGTGTGCATTTCTGTCTGGTATGTCTCCCCCCCCGCCCTCCCTCCCTCTCTCTCTCTCTCTCTCTCTCTCTCTCTCTATATATATATATATATATATATATATATATATATATATATATATAGACACACACACATATTCATGTACCACTGAGCTTGTGTAAAATCAGAGAACCTTCAGGAGATGGTCCTTTCCCTTACAATTAGTTTTTGAAGTTTCTCTTTTTAATTGTTTTGTTTGTTGGTTTTTTTCCTTCTGCATATTTGATGATCTGGAGACTTCTAAATAATTTTCCTTCCTTGGCTCCAATTTTCCATTGATGTGCTAAGATTACAAATGTATGCTACTGCTCAGGGCTTTGTACATAAATTACAAGGATCAAACTTAGGTTATCAGGGTTTTATTCAATGAACCATTTATATGGAGAGTCTCTATCTCTCTCTCCCTCTATGTGTGTGTGTGTGTGAACAATTAATCATGGCACACAAATGACTTAATCAAATTTTCTTTCAAGTGTTTCATGCATTTTGAACATATTCTCTCCCCATTACTCTTTTGTATCCCTCTTCATTACTATTTTCACTAGTCACCTTTTTTTTCCCTGAATACTAAGTATCCAACCTACTCTCTTATTATATATCCCATAGGTGGCATGCGATATTTGCTGTTGAAATGATTTCATGGCTATATAAAAACCCAAAGTGTATGACAGTATGGTCTATTCACATTAATCAAAACTCCCGATATATTTGATTTTATTTCTTATTTTTATCCTTTCTTAAGTGTTGCAGGGAGAGCGAGTGCCCTTTGTCCGCGCTGCCTGGCTAGCTTACTCCAGAAATAATCACACAGAAATTATACTAATTAAATCACTGCCTAGCCCATTATTTCTAGCATCTTATTGGTTAACTCTTACATTTTGATTTAACCTATTTTTAATCATCTGTATATCATCAGGAGGTCATGGCTTACCAGGAAAGATTCAGCATTTCTGACCTGGCAGTTCCATGGCATCTCTATGACTCTGCTTTCTTCCTTCCTTCACTTAGTTCTGTCTTCTCCACCTTCCGAAGTTTTGCCCTATCAGGCTGAACAGTTTCTTTATTAATTAACCAATGAAAGAAACACACAAGCAGAAGGACCTCCTATACCATTTCACCTTTTTGTTTAAAAAGGGAAGGAAGGCTTTAACTTTAACATAGTAAAATTACATATCACAAAACAGATATCAAGTAAGAATGCAGTTATAATATTTTTTTCTTTTACTTTTTAAAATTTATTTATTTAACATTTCCACCTCCTCCCATCCTCCCTTTTCCCTCCCACTCCCCCTCCCTCTCACTCTCCAGTCCTAAGAGAAGTCAGTGTGCCCTGCCTTGTAGGAAGTCCAAGCCCTCCCTCCATCCAGGTCTAGGAAGGTATGCATCCAAACAAACTCGGCTCCCAAAATGTCAGTACATGCAGTAGAATCAAAATCCAGTGTCATTATCATTGGTTTCTCAGTCCACCCTCATTGTCAGCCACATCCATAGAGTCTGGTTTGATCACATGCTCATTCAGATTCAGTCCACCTGGCCTTGGTGACCAGTCCCACCATTTCCGTGGGTGGACACACCCCTCGCGGTCCTGACTTCCTTGCTCATGTTCTCCCTTCTTCTGCTCTTCGTCTGGGCTTTGGGAGCTCAGTCCAGTGCTCTAATGTGGGTCTCTGTCTCTACCTCCATACCTCGCCAGATGAAGGACCTATGGCTATATGCAAGTTATTCATCACTGTGTCTATGGGAGAAGGCCAGTTCAGGCACCCTCTTCTCTGCTGCCCACAGAACTAGTTGGGGAAATCCCCTTGGACACCTGGGAACCCCTCTAGAGCCAAGACTCCAGCAAACCATAAAACGGTAAGGATAACTTCTTCCCTGCTCCCATATCCACCTTTCCTCCACCTCAATTATCCCATTCCCCCAATTTTTCCCCAATCCTCCCCTTCTCCCTCCCCATCTCCCCTTAACCTCAATATATCCCACCCTCTTGCTCCCAACTTTTGCCCAGCCATCTTGTCTACTTCCAATATCCAGGAGGATAACTATATGTTTTTCTTTGGGTTCACCTTCTTATTTAGCTTCTCTAGGATTACAAACTATAGGCTCAATGTCCTTTATGGCTAGAATCCACTTATGAGTGAGTTCATACCATATTCCTCTTTTTGGGTCTGGGTTATCTCACTCAGTAAAATATTTTCTATTTCCATCCATTTGCATGCAAAATTCAAGATGTCATTGTTTTTTACTGCTGAGTAGAACTCTAAAGTATATATGTCCCACAATGTTATCCATTCTTCTATTGAAGGGCACCTAGGTTGTTTCCAGGTTCTGGCTATTACAAATAATGCTGCTATGAACATAGTTGAACAAATGCTTTTGTAGTATGATTGGGCATCTCTTGGGTATATTCCCAAGAGTGGAATTGCTGGATCTTGAGATAGGTTGACTCCCAGTTTCCTGAGAAACTGCCACACTGATTTCCAAAGTGGTTGCACAAGTTTGCATTCCCACCAGCAATAGATGAGTGTTCCCCCTACTCCACAACTTTTCCAGCATAGGCTATCATTGGTGTTTTTGATTTTTGCCATTCTGACAGGTGTAAGATGGTATCTCAAAGTTGTTTTGATTTGCATTTCCCTGATCGCTAAGGAAGTTGAGAATGACTTTAAGTGTCTTTTGGCCACTTGACCTTCTTCTGTTGAGAATTCTCTGTTCAGTTCAGTTCCCCATTTTTTAATTGGGTTAATTACAGTTTTAATGTCTAGTTTCTTTTTTTTTCTTTTTTTTTTACTTATTTATTTATTTTTATTCTTTTTTAATTAAAATTTCCACCTGCTCCCCATTTCCCATTTCCCTCCCCTCCTCCCAAATATTGCCCTCCCCCCATTTCCCTCCCCCTATCCCCACTCCTCTTCTCCTCCCCCCACTCCATTCCCCCTCCCTCTCGATACTGAAGAGCAGTCCAAATTCCCTGCCCTGCGGGAAGACCAAGGTCCTTCTATCTACGTCCAGAAAGGTGAGCGTCCAAACAGGCTAAGCTCCCACAAAGCCAGTTCATGTATTAGGATCGAAACCTAGTGCCATTGTCCTTGGCTTCTCATCAGTCTTCATTGACCGCCATGCTCAGAGAGTCCGGAATCAACCCATGCTTATTCAGTCCCAGACCAGCTGGCCTTGGTGGGCTCCCAATAAATCAGTTCCACTGTCACAGTGGGTGGGTGCATCCCTCGTGGTCCTGATTTTTTGCAGCAGTAAAAAACAATGACTTCTCGAATTTTGCGTGCAAATGGATGGAAATAGAAAACACTATCCTGAGTGAGGTATCCCAGACTCAAAAAGAGGAACATGGGATGTACTCACTCATAATCGGTTTCTAGCCATAAAATAAAAGACATTAAGCATATAATGTGTGATCCTATAGAAGCTAAATAAGAAAGTGAACCCAAAGAAAATCATATAGTCATCCGCATGGAGAGGGGGAAGTAGACAAGATTGCAGGGTAATGTCTAGTTTCTTGAGTTCTTTATATATTTTGGAGATCAGACTTTTGTCTGATGCAGGGTTGGTGAAGATCTTCTCCCATACAGTAGGTTGCCTTTTTGTCTTAATGACAGTGTCCTTTGCATTACAGAAGCTTCTCAGTTTCAGGATGTCCCATTTATTCATTGTTTCTCTTATTGTCTGTGCTATTGGGGTTATATGTAAGAAGCGGTCTCCTATGCCCATGTGTTGCAGACTACTTCCCACTTTCTCTTCTATCAGGTTGAGTGTGGTCAGATTAATATTGAGGTCTTTGATCCATTTGGACTTGAGTTTTGTGCATGGTGATAGATATGGATCTATTTTCATTCTTCTACAGGTTGACATCCAGTTATGCCAGCACCAATTTTTAAAGATGCTTTCTTTCTTCCATTGTATAGTTTTAGCTCCTTTGTCGAAAATCAGGTGTTCATAGGTTTGTTGGTTAATATCCGGGTCTTCAATTCAATTCCATTGGTCAAAATTTCTGTTTTTATGCCAATACCAAGCTGTTTTCATTACTGTAGCCCTGTAATAGGTTTGAAGTCAGGGATGGTAATGCCTCCAGTACTTTTATTGTATAGGATTGTTTTGGCTATCTTTCTTTTTTCCATATAAAGTTGATTATTGTTCTCTCAAGGTCTGTGAAGAATTTTGTTGGGATTTTGATGGGGATTGCATTGAATCTATAAATTGCTTTTGGTAGAATTGCCATTTTTACTGTGTTGATCCTCCCAATCCAAGAGCAAGGGAGATCCTTCCATTTTCTGGTATCCTCTTCAATTTCTTTCTTCAAAGACTTAAACTTCTTGTCAAAAAGATCTTTTACTTCCTTGGTTAGAGTTACCCCAAGATATTTTATGCTATTTGTGGCTACAGTGAAAGGTGATGTTTCTCTGATTTCCCTCTCTGCTTCTTTATCCTTTGCGTATAGGAGGGCAACTGATTTTTTTGGAGTTGATTTTTTATTCTGCCACATTACTAAAGGTATTTATCAGCTGTAGGAGTTCTTTGGTAGAGTTTTTAGGGTCGTTTATGTACTCTATCATATCATCTGCAAATAATGCAAGTTTAACTTCTTCCTTTCCAATTCGATTCCCCTTGATCTCCTTATGTTTTCTTATTGCTAGAACTTCAAGCACTATATTGAAGAGGTATGTAGAGAGTGGAGAGCATTTTTTTTGTTCCTGATTTTAGTGGATTTGGGTTTCTCTCCATTTAATTTGATGTTAGCTGTCAGCTTGCTGTATATAGCTTTTATTGTATTTAGGTATGAACCTTGTATCCCTAATCTCTCCAAAACCTTTATCATAAAGGGGTGTTGAATTTTGTCAAATGCTTTTTCAGCATCTAATAAAATGATCATATGTTTTTGTTTCTTTCAGTTTATTTATATGATGGATAGATTTGCATATGTTGAACCAGACCTGCAACTCTGGGATGAAGCTTATTTGATCATAATGGATAATTTTTTAATATGTTCTTGGATTCAGTTTGCACTTATTTTATTGAGAATTTTTGCATTGATGTTCATGAGTTAGATTAGCCTGTAATTCTCTTTCTTGGTTCAGTCTTTGTGTGGTTTTGGTATCAGGGTAACTGTAGCTTCATAAAAGGAGTTTGGCAATGACTCTTCTGTTTCTATTTTTGTGAAATGCACTAAGGAGTATAGGTATTAGCTCTTCTTGGAAGTTCTGGTAGAATTCTGCATCAAAACCATTTGGTCCGGGGCATTTTTTGGTAAAGAGGCTTTTGATAACACCTTCTAATTCTTCATGACTTACAGGTCATTTAAATTGTTTACCTGGTCTTGATTTAACTTTGGTATATTGTAGTCATCTAAAAAATGTCCATTTCTTTTACATTTTCCAATTTTGTGGCATACAGGCTTTTGTAGTAAGATCTAATGATTCTCTGAATTCCCTCTGTGTCTGTGGTTCTGTCCCCCTTTTCATTTCTTATCTTACTAATTTACATGTTCTCTCTCTGCCATTTGATTAGTTTGGATAAGGGTTTGTCGATCTTGTTGATTTTCTGCAAGAAGCAGCTTTTTGTTTCATTGATTCTTTGGATTGTTTTCTGTGTTTCTATTTTGATGATTTCAGCTGTCTGTTTGATTATTTCCAGTCTTCTACTCCTCCTGAGTGAGTCGGATTCTTTTTTTTCTAGAGCTTTCAGGTGTGCTGTAAAGTCTCTAATGTGTGTTTTCTCCATTTTCTTTATGTGGCCTCCTAGTGCTATGAACTTTCCTCTTAGCACTACTTTCATAGTGTCCATAGGTTTGAATATGTTCTGTCTTTATTTTCATTACATTCTAGGAATATTTAATCTTTTTCTTTATTTCTTCCTTGACCCAGGGGTGGTTCAGTTGTTGACTATTCAGTTTCCATGAGTTTGTAGGCTTTCTGGGGGTGGGGGTAGAATTACTGTTGAATTCTAACTTTATTCCATTGTGATCCGGTAGTACACAGGTGGTTACTACAATTTCTTTGTATCTATGGATGTTTGCTTTGTTACCAATTATGTGATCAATTTTTGAGAAGGTTCCATGAGATGCTGAGAAGAAGGTACATTCTTTTCTGTTTGGGTAGAATTTTCTATAGATGCCTGTTAAGTCCATTTGGTACATTACATCTGCTATTTCTCTTATTTCTCTGTTAAGTTTCTGTCTGGTTGACCTGTCCATTGGTGAGAGTGGAGTGTTGAAATCTCCTACTATTAGAGTGTAGGGTTTGATGTATGCTTTGAGTTCTAGTAATGTTTCTTTTACATATGTGGGTGCTTTTATATTAGAGGTGTAGATATTCAGGATAGAGACTTCCTCCTGATGAATTGTCCCTGTTATGAGAATAAAGACTCCTTCTCCATCTCTTCTGATTGATTTTAGCTTGAAGTCAATTTTGTTAGATATTAGCATAGCCACATCTGCTTGTTTCTTAGGACCATTTGATTAGAAAACCTTTTCCTATCCCTTTACCCTGAGGTCATTTCTGTCTTTGAGTTTGAGTTGTGTTTCTTGTAAACAGCAGAATTTTGGATCCTGTTTTCATATCCATTCTCTTAACCTGTGCCTTTTTATAGGTGAATTGAGTCCACTGATATTAAGTGATAATGACCAGTGGTTGCTAACTCCGGTTATTTTTTCTGTTGGTAGTGTTGTGTGTTTCCCTTCTTTGAGTTGTGCTGGTGGAGGGTTCTTAGATGCTTCTGTTATTATGGGTGTTGTTGGCTTCCTTGGTTTGTGGATTTCCTTCTAGTATTTTCTATAAGGTTGGGTTTGTTTGTATTAACAACAATATTAAATATTGTTTAAATTTGTTTTTGTCCTGGAATATCTTGTTTTCTCCATTGATGGTGAATGTGAGCTTTGCTGGGTATAGTCGTCTGGGCTTGCATCCATGGTCTCTTAGTGTCTGCAGCACATCTATCCAAGACCTTCTGGATTTCATGGTTTCCATTGAGAAGTGAGGTGTAATTCTTATAGGTTTCCCTTTATATGTTACTTGAACTTTTTTTACCCTTGCACCTCTTAATATTCATTCTTTATTCTGTATGTTTTGTGTTTTGATTATTATATGGTGAAGGGATGCTTTTTTTGATCCAGTCTATTTGGTGTTCTGTATGCTTTTTGTACCTTCATGGGAATATCCTTCTTTATGTTGGGAAAATTTTCTTCTATAGTTTTGTTGGATATATTTCAGGGCCTTTGAACTGTAATTCTTCTTTTTCTTCTACCCCTATTATTCTTGGGTTTGGTCTTTTTATGATGTCCCAGATTTCCTGGATGTTTTGTGTTAAGAATTTATTGGGTTTGTAATTTTCTTTAATCAGTGAGTTTATTTCCTTTATAGTATCTTCAGTGTCTGAGATTCTTTTTTCTCTTTTGTATTCTGTTGGTTATGCTTGTCTCTACAGTTCCTAATCGATTATCCAGATTTTCCATAACCAACCTTCCCTTGGTTTGTGTTTTCTTCATTACCTCTGTTTCATTTGTCAAGTCCTGAACTGTTTCCATTACCTGTTTGATTGCTTTATCGTGGTTTTCTTGGGTATATTTGAGAGATTTATTCATTTCTTCTACCTTTTTGCTTGTCTTCTCCACTTCTTTACAGCAGTTTTTCACATCCTGTTTAAGGTCCTCTATTATTTTCATAATGTTAAGTTTAAAGTCGATTTCTTCTATTTCTTCTGGAATAGGGTGTTCAAGTCTTCTTGTTGCTTGATCCCTGGAATCTGGTGTTGTCATGTTGCCTTTCAGGTTGTTGGAGGAATTCTTGCATTGACACCTACCCATCTCTTCCTTCAAATGCAGCCAGGAGAGTCTTGGTGTTTTGGTCCAATCTATGCTGTGACTGATTCTGGGTGGATCTCCTCAGTGCAGGAACAGGAACTGTTCCCCTCTGGGTGGATAGCCTCAGTGCAGGAGTAGGCATTGTTCTTGGGCCAAGGACCTAGCAGCCAATAGGGCAGGCTTCGGGGGGTGGGCAGGGATGTGTGGAAGAAAGAAGCCCCTGCAGCAGAAGCTGAAGGGGCCCAGTGCTCCTTTCCTGCACGTTCCACTCTGGCCCAGGATGGCACCCACTCACCAGTCTGAATGGTTGTCCTCAGCACAGGGACAGGACTCTTGAAGGTCAAAGGATTCCCAGACAAAAGGGTGAACTTGGGGATATGGGAGGGTTGTGGGCAGTCAAGAAGCCCCTGCAGCAAGAGCTGGAGGTGCCATGCACTCTTATCTGTCCTGGTAGGTGCACACTCTCCCCTTTGGGTGGGTAGTCTCAGTGCAGGAGTAGGAATTGTTCCTGGGCCAAGGACCTCGCAGACAATAGGGCAGGCTTGGGGTGGGTCAGGGATGTATGGAACAAAGAAGCTCCTGCAGCAGGAGCTGAAGGGGCCAGTGCTCCTTTCCTGAATGTTCCACCCCACCCTGGGATAGCACCCACTCACCAGCCTGAAAGGTTGTCCTCAGCACAGGGACAGGACTCTTGAAGGTTGAAGGATCCCACAGAAAAAAGGGCAAACTTCCAGTTATAATAGTTATATCTATTTTATTTTTATCAAAACAAGGGATAGTATAACTATAACTATCTATTCTTTAACTCTATTAAAGACTCCAGAAGAAAATAATATTATCTAAGTAAACAAAAAGTGCATTGTAAGCAACTTCCAAAACTCTAGAAATGACAGAGACATCGTGCTACCTGGACAGTCACTCAGTTTTTTTGTACCTCTGGGGTATTCATCTTTACCCTATATGCTGATAGTATCCAGCAGACTTTTTCATGAAGCAGGAAATGTTAAAAACAGTTTAGTCACTTTTTATGTATCCTATAGAATTTCTCACAGACTCTTTCATGAAGCAGGAACCCTGAAGGACCCATCTCATCTTTAGGCAAGTTCAGCAGTCCTCTCTGCAGGTTCTTTATGTCCAGTTTATGCAGCAGTCCAGGCAAGAGCAATTTCTTGCCCAAATGTCTATCAAACTCCATACGGAGCCTCTTCAATGCCCATCTTCCTCTTTAAGTAGCTGGTGCTGTCAAGAGTAGACATGTCTCATTGTTATGAAAAGCCCTAAGTTATTAAAACATTTTAAATGCCATATTCTGTAGTCTTTGAAAGATATAAAGAATACCTATCTAATTGAAATATATCTCTATATATCTAGAAAATCTAACTAACATGACTACAAGCTTGACTATTATCGATGATTATGCATTAACAACCTATATTTCCTAATTATACATTACATTTTTAAATGAACTACACAATCACAATATCTTATTCAAGATTAGAAATATGCATATAATAAAACTGACCTTAAATTAGTGTCAATAAACCAAGATTTATATCAATGAAAATTATTCATATCTATATAATATCCCCCTTTAAATGTAAAAGAACACTTATAAATAATATTTGGGAATATGGGTGCAGTTTTATGTGGAGTTAGTTTACCACGTTGGAGTACCAAACTGTTACAAGGAAAGCAAGGGCCCTTTGTTTGTCCCGGCCACCTGGCTAGTTTACAACTGAAATAATCACATAGAATTGTATTAATTAAATCACTGCCTGGCCCATTATCTCTAGCATCTTATTGGCTAACTCTTACATCTTGATTTAACCCATTTTTAATAATCTGTATATCACCATGAAGTTGTGGTTTACTGTGAAAGATTTAATATGCCTGATCTGGCAGCTCCATGGCAGCTCTCTGACTTTGCTTTCTTCCTTTCAACATTCACTTCTGTCTTCTCTGTCTACCTAAGTTCTACCCTGTTGTAATAAGAGTGGCGGTGAGCTGCGTCCCACCACCTGGCCACCTGCATGGCTAGCTTTACATGCGAAATAATTTCACGGAAACTGTATTCTTTTAAACACTGCCTGGCCCATTAGTTCTAGCCTCTTATTGGCTAGATCTTACATATTGATCTAACCCATTTCTAATATTCTGTGTCGCACCACGAGCTGGCTTACCAGGAAAGATCTTAACCTGTGTCTGTCTGGAGTACGAGAATCATGGCGACTGCCTGACTGGGCTTCTTTCTCCCAGCATTCTGTTCTGTCTACTCTGCCTACCTAATTTTCTGTCCTATTAAAGGGGCCAAAGCAGTCTCTTTATTTAACCAATGAAATTAACACAAAACAGAAGACTCTCCCCCATCACTGCCCTATCAGGCCAAGCAGTTTATTAATTAACCAATGAAAGCATTTGCTTTCTTTGTAATTTACTGGTAGCTATTTTTGTCACTGGCCTATGTGTTTCTTCTATTTTCTACTTGTTATTTCAGAAAACATATGACATTTTTCTAAAATATATATTTTATGTATGTACATATGTATATTTACCTAGATTTTGTGTGAAAGCAGACATATAGTTGAAAACTATGAGGTATATCATTTTCCATATAAGATTATTCTGTCTGTAATTATCCTGGTTAGAGGCTCTCAAAGGCACCTGAGATGGCACCTGGTCATCCATTACCATCCTGGTTGTTAAACTATTCAAGACTTATCAATCAGTCCTCTCTTGCATGATTTCCTCAGTAGAGTTATTTGGGTTATATTCTCTGAAATGCTTATTGGTAATCACAAATATTTTTCCTGTACCTTGAGAAGAAAATAATATCTCAGTGGACTGTGGTGATATCAATGGTATCTCTTGCTGTCTATAAATATTATTACAACCACTTCTTTCAGTGTTAAAATGAAATCCTTTAGATCAATTCAATTTCCTTTTTATTTATTGAAAATATTTTCTGTGTAGTCTGGAAATTTGTTAAAATTTTCTTCTTCCTTGGAGCTCAGACTTATTATAGGGGCATGTCTAGAGTGTCTTTTATCATCAGTCTTCCTTGAATGTGATGACATTTTTATAATGACACACTCATGTAACTCAGAGAAACCATTGTCTGTTTACTTAACTTTGGGACTATAAAAACACAGAGGAAATATTAGAGTTTGGGAGTGTCTAGCTTACAGTATTCTAATTTGGGGCTCAATACACATCAGGATCTGTTTTGCTGTGCATCTGAAGCAAGTTATTTTTTTTAAATAATGCCAATGATACCTATTATTTTTGTGCCATATTTAAATATTACTGTTTAAATTATGTATTTGTTTAATTGTTTTTTGCCTTTTTCTATTTACATTGGCATATGCTTCCTCTAACCATTCTGCTACTCTACTATAGCAACATATTCCTGGTGTCTTGGCAATGTGGCTGCACTAGAGTTGCTGAAGCTACTGACAATATCAAGCCACCAAAGGATGTAAATAAGCATCATATATTAGTTTTCCAATGCAAACTTTGGTAGAATTTTACTTTGAATTTCTGTTGAGACCTTAAAAGGTATATATAGACCTTGAAAGTCCCCAGATAAAAATGTCTCACAGCACCCCTGGGTGTCTCTTGAAGTATATAGGTATCAATTGCTATTATAGAAAAGTTTGTGTTAAACTAGGAGACAAAGACATGAAAAATGGGTGTAAAACTAAACACTCGTTGGGGATGCAGTATTCATGTTCAGTATGAGTTTTGATAATCATAAAAAGGAATAGAATATACAACACCTTCAGGTATGCCAATAATGTGTGTCTTGAACAGACCCTTTGATCTTATGAATCTGGCAACCAAGCATCTATAATGGGTTTCACTGAGCAATGAGAACTTGTGTTTGTGTTTGACTTTTTCCCCTGAACTTCGAGGTGAGGATTGTTTCCTTGACTTTGTATTTTTTAAGTTATAGCATTCGAAACTGAAACTTTTAGGCACAGAACATACACTGAAAGTCATAGGGGTGGATGAGTCTAGTGGTAGACATGAGACTTTCTAGATTCTTGTGTCACTTTACACATTAATATTACCACATATAACATTGGGCATTATATTTTCTATAACTTGAAAATATTAGTTTTTTTATAACTGATTTATTGATTTGGATAGCAATCAGCCCTGATGCATTTTGTTTAGTGTATTTCTTTCTCTTTTACATGTCTGTTCTATTTCTGTTGGGTATGTATCCAGTATTGAAGATCAGTTTGAATATATTAATATTCAGGTAGTCACTCTTTGTAGCTAATATTGATTTCCTTGATTTTAAGATCATCTTTAGATACTGCACTTCTCTTAATTCCAATTACATAAAAGACTACAAGTGAAATAAAAACACTTAATACATGGTCACTTAGACTGAACTTTTTAAAATAGGAAGTTCTTAATCTAATCTTAAAACTTTTAAATTGCTATAAATGTTTAAATATCTTAACATGTCTACTTTGCTTCAGTTCTTCAGTTCTTCTCCTGACTTCACTTTTTAAAAATCTTTTCTTATTATTTGTGGCTTTCACATCATGCATCTTGGTCCATTTTATCTCCCTTTCCCTTCATATCCACCCTCTGCCCTTGAAACCTCAGCTGCACAAAATAAAATAAAATGTAAGAGGAAAGAAAAAAGAGGAAAAGAAAAAAAGAGAAGAGTATCATGTCATCCTGGAAGCTGTAGTGTAGCACAGTGAGTCACACAGTGTGCCATTTAGTCCATACATCTTTACTTGTAAGTATTAATTACAAAAGGTCATTGGTCTGGTTCTAGTCCTCTGCTTGCTGCTAAGCTATCAGTATTGGTCCCCCACTGATTTTCCTCTTGGATGTCTTGTTGCTCTATGTAAATGAGGTTCTGCAACTTTGTATCTGCAAGACTGTCCCCTTCACATGCTCCATAAGGACATAGATGGAGTGGATGGTGGAGTGGACCAACTCATAGCCCTGTTTCTGGGCCTGGGTGGTTGCAGTATTGGTCAGACCATTATATCTTCCTTCATCTTCATCACAAAGGTAAGATCTCCAGGGCTGCCCAAGCTAGTTAACTATACACAACAAAGATCAAGGGATGGGGGCTGTTCTCCTGCTTTTACTTTCATGCCTTCAGGGCCAGCTCATCCACACTTACACCATCAGAGCCTACTCTATGTGTGTTGCCCAGGCGAGGTGCAGAGTCCTTTCTCCTAAGTGCTGCAGCTGGTGAGGGGTTAGGTCAATTCTCCTGCTTGCAGCAGGTGGAAAGAGGAAAGGGGGGTATCATGTCCTCATCAATGCCAACATGCAGCAAGTCAGGGGGCAAGGATCAGCTCTCCCACTCTCATGTCGTCAGGGCCAGCTGCTCATCTGTACCCCAACAAGGAGGGTAAGCTTTACTGTTCTGCTTAGGGGAGGTGTAGGACCAGCTCTTCTGAGTGCTGTAACACGTCAGCGGCAGGACCAGTTCTCCCAAGTGTTGCAGCCAGAGAGAGGCAGGCCCAACTCTGTGCAGTCCTATCTATACTCTTGGCCTTTGGTGGTTATAGGAGCCAGGAACATCAACACACCATGGTCCTGGGTGGCAAGTATATTATCCACCTCAGGTCATTCTTCATTGCCTTCACCTCTTCAGATCTACCTATCTCCACAGAAAATGAACTATTCTGTCTCTCTGCCATACTCTACCATATGTTTCCTTACTATAATAGTGCATAACCAATGAGTGCCCGAAGGTGAGGGCGAGCTCATGTTTTCTCCTCGCCAACAGGAACAGGCCACCCCAGGAAGGCATGTGAGTATCCTTCTCCGGATCAGTCTTAATGGCCTGTTTAGTGTATTTTTTAAAATATTTTATTTGTATTTATGTTATGTGTGTCTATGTATGTATTATACACACTATATGGTAGTGTATGTATGTGTGCTATCTGCATAAGTCATCAGAAGATGCCAAGTTCCAGGGATTTGTGTTACGGTAAAGCTGTGGGTCACCTGATATGGATCTGGGAATGGAACCTGGTCTTCTCTGAAAGTATAAAAGCTGTGATATCACTCCAGCACCCTCTGTGATGTTTTATAAATCTCCATTTATACAAAAGTTTCTCTTCTTTTAGAATGGCTCAGAGGCCATTTGACACTGACAGTCTGGAAGAAGGAAAGTTACTCTTAGCTAGAATGCTCCAATTTGTATTTGTTGATTTGGAGATGTTGAGACTCAATTTGTGAAGTCTTTGACAAGACTGCTTCATGGGTGATTCTGCAATTTCTGTAAAGCTGACACTCATGCCAGACTCCCTCCCCATAATAAACCTGGTAATCCTAAGGGTGAATGTGTTTCAGTAGTGACAATCCTGTTTTGATATTCTAGGATTTGTTTCTGCTTATGTTTGTCACTACTCCCTAGGCAAATGTCAAATGATGATCCTCTAATTATAGTATTTCTGCCACTGGGGAGTACACTTTCCCTTGACCCATTGTCTTTGATTTTTTGTTTCTTTTACCCACTCATCCCACCCCAATTTGTCCCTTTCTGTCTGAATCATAAAAGGTTTGTAGATTCATTTTTTCAGTGCATTAATCACAATAGTAATTAATTGATATTTATATTATTCCTGATGCTCAAATTAGCCTTATGTTGTCTTAGTGTTGAAGCTCAGTAAGATGAAAATGGAGACTGTTCATTCATTTTCCGGCTGCCCAGGCCCGAATAATCACTCAGAAACTATGTTAATTCCAACACTATTTGGTGAATTGCTCAGGCATATTTCTGCTAGTTTTTACATCTTAAATTAACCCATTTCTATTAGTCTTTGTATCACCACAAGGTTATGGCCTACTGGTAAGTTTCTGGCATCTTTCTCCTTTGGCAGCTACATGGTATCTCCTGATTCTGCCTACTCTCTCTTTCTATCTCTGTTCATATTTCCTGCCTGGCTTTACTCTGCTAAGACATTGGCTGAAACAACTTTGTTAATTTTCCAATAAACGCAACACATATACAGAAGGACATCACATTACTTCCCCTTTTCTATCTAATTAAAAGGAAGGTTTTAACCTTAATGCAATAAAATTACAAATACAAACGAGTTATCAGAAAGAATTATAATTACAATATTTAGCCCATTTACTTTTAGCAAGTTAAGGAAAATACTGTCATCTGTCCTATCTTTGTCAATCTGACATTTTAAATCTATTTTTTATCATAACTAAGGAAAACTATAATTGTATCTATCTGTCTTCAACTCTTCAAAGACTTCAGAAGAATATAATAATATCTAAGTAAACAAGAAGCACATTGTAAGCAACTTCCAAAGTTCTAGAATTGACAGAGACACCTTGCTGTCTGGAACTCACCCAAAGATTTTCTGTAATGTTGGGTCATTCATCTTTAGCTTACAGAACCATAGTATGCAGGAGACTGTTCCATGCATGAAGCAGGAAATTTGAAAGGCTGTTTTGCCTATATTGGCAGTTTGTCAGTCATTTTCTTTTGTGTCCTTCATAATGTCTGGAAGTCTCTCTCATGAAGCAGGAATCCTGAAGATCTGTCTCACACTCTTTAAGCAACTTCATTAGCCATTTTTTTCTGTGCATCCTGTATATCCACTTCATAAGCATACCATCAAACAGTCCAGGCAAGAGCAGTTTCTTGCCCAAATGGCTAGCCTTGTCACATTGAAAGCACATTCCATAATTAGTTTCTTCAGGGCCCATCCATCTCTATGAAATAATTGGTGCTGCCAGAAGCAAACATGTCTCACTGTTGAGAAAACTCTAAGTTCTTAAAACATTTTAAATACCATATTATATAAGTCTTTGAAAGGGTTAAAGAATACCTATCCATCTGAAATATATCTCTGTACATCTAGAAAACCTAACTAACATGACTACAAGTTTGACTTGGGAGGCAGAGGCAAGCATATCTCTGTGAGTTCAAGACCAGCCTAGTCTACAAGACTTAGTTCCAGAACAGGCTCCAAAGTTACAGAGAAACCCTGTCTCCAAAAAAACAAAAAAGAGACTATCTCTATTTGTTAACTATACATTACATTTTTAAAGGAGCTACACAAACACAATGCCTTAAACAAGAACAGAAATACATATATACTATGTAAAAAAATCAACCTTAAATTTGTATTAATAAACCAAGAAACATACGAATGCAAAGTATTCATTCTATACCATATCCTCATTTCTTTCTAGAAATTGACTATTACCATTAATAATTAAAAACAACCCTTTTAAAATAAACATTTATACACAATTATTTTGGGAATTTGGGCATAGTTTTCTCCAAACTGCTTTCTGCTGTTTGTTCAACAAAGTAATTTTAGTGTACACAGAGACCTTTCAGGGGATCTTGTTCCATAAAACCACATTAACCTGGAAGGAATCCATAGGTTCTCATTTTCCGTGGAAACAAAAGCAAAATCTCCTTTCCAAAGTAACTTATCCTTAGACTCAAATTTTGAAGTCAAGATACTTTTAAAATATATATGTTGGTTTAGCTTAGCAGTTCGTACAATGAAATTTCTCTCTGTGGTTAGTTCATTCACAGTCAAAAATTTCAAAGAAAATACAAGAATATACATAATCCAGACTCTCTGTATATTTTTCATTTTTATGTGGCTTATTTTTTAATATTTAATTATATTTACTCCTCTAATCTTTGACTTTTTGTACTTTTGTCTATATTCTTTTTTTCTCTTTCTCCCTAGGCTATGTACATTGTTTAAACACACTGTGGCCCATTTAGAGGTTTATTTTTGTCTCAATGTGTCTTTATTGCATATCTGTAATAATTTTCTAACTAGGAATACCATTGTTTTTAATTGTTAAGCAAGCATAACTAGAACCAACTCCATGGCCCTGCCTGTTGGCTCTACCTTATCCAACAAGGTGGAGTATGTTTACTCCTTTTGCAAGCCATGCTTACCACTCCAACTCCCAGGACACAGCACATTTGTATCCCAATTAATCAATTTGGTAGCACTGTGCTCAAAAACCCCATTTAAGTGCAGGACCTTCTAAAAGAGCCAGAGTTTACACTGCCTGCATGAACCAGGAATCCAGCTCTTAAAGGAGCTGTGCAGTTTTTGCTGCTAATGCTGAGTCAGGAAGCCTTCTCATAAAGTCTCTATACACAGACAGCAAATAGATCCTATCTGAAAAAAAAAGTCCAGCTATACTTGGTTCCTGGTTTTGTGGGCCTAGAATCCCTCTTTTCTTTTTAAGGTTTTTTAGGCCTTATGTGGATCTATGCCCTAGACAGTGGGTGCCATTTCGTAAGCTGAGGCTACTTGTTCATTTTCCGCTAGCCAGACCTGAATGATCACACAGAAATCTATATTGTTTGGCCAATGGCTCAGGAATAATTCTAGTTAATTCTTATATCTTAAATCAATCCATTTCTATTAATCTGTGTATCACCATGAAACTGTGGCTTACCAGTAAAATCCTCATATTCTCCTTCTTCTGCAGCTACATGGTAACTCCTGATTCTGCCTACTATCTCTATTTTTATGTTTGTATTTCCCCCTTACTTTACTCTGCTAAGTCACAGGTTAAAACAGTTTTATTCATTATCCAATAAAAGCAACAGATATACAGAAGGATATCCCACATCAGTAGGAAAGGATTTGAACAGCATGCATGGAAGATTTATGTGATGCCACACACTCTAAATCAAAACTTAAACTGTTCTCTTGACCTGATCTCACACTTCTCACTGCACAGGGTATTCTAGGTAGAATCCATTCTTTCAAAGCACTATGTCTTAACAAAGATTATGTTTCAAAGCAAAGGCAGAGGTAGTAAGTGAGAAAACACAAGGCTCTGGGTGTAATTACTAATATCTATGGGGAACCAAGATAAAAGTAAAGTCCATGGATCAAATGTATGACACATGAGTAAATAACAAGTTTATATCAATACTTTCTATATTACTCTACATTGTCTTTAATAGTGTTACACTCTTGGCAGTATCCTGAGCATGGGAAATCTCAAACCCAGGGCCCACAGTGACACATTTCTCCAACAAGGCCATACCCACTCCAACAAAACCCCACCTCCTAATAGTGTCATTCCATATGAGATTATGAGAGTTAACTGTATTCACATTCCCTGGGCCAAAGAAGTTTGTAACAATATCATATTACAAAATTTATTTAGTTCAACTTTGGATAGTCTATCACAGTGTTTAAAAGTCCAAATTTCAAAGTCTCTTCTGAGATTCATGTACTGTAGTCCCCTATAAAATCAAAATCAAAAACAAATCACATACCTCCTACATATAATGGCACATGGTATACATCACCATTCTAAAATGTAGGGGAAATGACATATTGAGGAAATACTGGAAGAAAGCAAGACTGAAAACCAGCTGGACAAACACCAAACTTTGCATCTCCATGCTTGATGTAAAAGTGCTCTTCAGATCTCCAACTCTGTTAAGCTTTGTTGACTGCAACACACTTATTTCTCTTTGGCTGGTTCCACTCTCTGCCAGCTGTTCTCTTCAAGAGGTGTCCCATGACTCTGGCATCTCTTACATGTTGGGTTCTCCATGGCAATCTAGGCTTTAGGTTTACAACTTCACATAATGGCCTCCTTACTAGGCCTCCATTCAGGGACACCCCCTGACACATGCCAGGCCTCAGCAGCTTTCTTAAGCTCCTGAGGAAAATTTCACAACTCGTTTCTTATCCTTGACTCCAAAGTCAGAACCATGAAGCTGAAGCTGCTAAGTTCTGCTGATTATTGGAGCTGGAACATGATTCTATAGTTCAATTACATCTTTATCAGCTTTCTCTCTTTTACCACCTAGGTTTGGCTGTGCTGAAACTGGATGTATAGGTGAGGTTGATCTCAAACTCAAAGATATACCAGCTTCTGCCTTCCCAGTGCTGCAATTAAAGGTGTCCCCCACCACAACTGGCTGAAAGTTTTTTTTTTTAATCTCCATTTTACAAGTTGGGTACTTAGATGGGTGGGATCTTGCCCTAGTCACCACTCCATTTATTCCATTTCCTTATCCATTTATTTCTTTGAACAGAGAATTTAGCTCTATTGTGGTGCTCTTTTTATCCTCAAAATTTTCATTTGTAATTTAGCTTACTCAGCTTGCTCCTTTTCATTATAAATCTATATTAAAGTTATCACTAAAAACGACATGACAGTCTATACTAAGCTATTTGGAGGTTTTCTCTGCTAATGGAATTAATCCAAAATACTTTACCTTAGCCTCAAGAAGACTCTTTGAACAAGGGCAAAAGGCACCTACTTTCTTAACCAAAATATCACAAGAATAGTTTCAGGCAACATACTAAAATTTGTTTCCTCTGAAGCATCTTGAGTGAGCCCCTAATAGTTCTAATAACTTTTAGCATCTCTATCTTCCATGTTACTACTAATATGGCCTATTAAGCAGTAATTAAAGCATTCTACTGTTTTCTAAACCCACAGTAGCAAAGTCCAAATTTGTCTAAACAGAAACATGGTTAGGCCTATCACAGAAATACCCCAGTCCATGGTACCAACTTCTGTCTTAAAGAGAAAACCATGACCACAGCAGCTCATAAAGAAAATATTTAATTGGGGTGGCTCGCTTACTGTTTCAGAGACTCAGTTCATTATCATGGCAGGGAGCATGGCAGTGTCAGACATCATGCTCCCTACATCTTGGTTTTCAGGCAACAGGAATTCAACTGACACACTCAGTGGTATTCTGGGCATAGAAAACTTCAAAGCAAGCCTCAACAGTAACACATTTCCTCCAACAAAGCCATGACCATTCTAAAAACCCTACACTTCCTAATGGTGCCACTCTCTATAAAATTATGTAAGCAACTTATATTCAAACTATCACAACTACATTCCACAAATATTGCATTTTTCATCTACTAGAAACAAAAACACTATTTTCAATAATATCAATGAGTTTATTCATATGGTTTCTTTTCCATAATGAAGCAAGTATAGGAGCTTTTACAATAGCTCAACCTCATTAAACTTAATAAACATCATTCATGATTTCTTTGATTGACTTATTTCACTTAGAAAACTACTATTGTGATTGGTGCCTTGAAAAAAAAAAGAGTATGCAAACCCTTAATGATTCACACAGAAAGGGGGAAGAAATGGAAGTGGTATAGAATGGGGACCAAGAGGGAAAGGAAAAGCAGAATTCCTAGAATCAGAACAGTGTCATTTGGTACTTGCCTAGGGAATAGTGCAAATCTTAAATGGTCAAAATGGAATTTTCAAATCAAGGTTTTTGACTGTCTCACAGTTATGGATTCCAAATCCATCAAATAAATCCTTTCTCTCCTAAGTTATTTTTTTTAGGACATGTCATCACAGCAAAGAATGAGACCAGGACAGCCTCGTGCTTGCTGGGAAAACACAGGTAGTCTAAAATCAATCCTGGTGTGTTTTCACAGTTACATGACACTCACTGGAATTATCCACTTGTTAACACAATGGTATTATTCTCCATTCACATTTCACCTTGCACTGGATGCCCAAAAGAGGTGCTTCATCCTACATGTAATGTATCATGCATGTTTTACTGTCCCTCCCCCATAGTGCTATGGATGGAAACCAGGGCTTGGTATGAGCTAGACACATACTAAGCTCTTAAGCTACCTTCCTAGCACAATCTTTTTTGTTTGATCAGGAATGAGAATCCTGGATCTACATAAAAGAAATGCTAAGGACTTCACTAAAATTTACTAGAATTGATCAATACCTTCATCAAAGTAGCTAGATATAAAGTTAATATACAAATATCAGTAGTCTTGGAGAAGTGAGATGAGTCAGTGGATAAAGGGGCTTCCTTACAAGCCTGGTGACCTACGTACAATCTCTGGAACCCAGGTAAAGGTGGAAGAAGAGAACATACTATATAACATTGTTCTGACTTCCACATGTGCTTGTGACATATGCAGGTTTACACACACACACACACACACACACACACACCTACACCTACACATGAACTAAGCCCTACACACATATCACTGACACAAATAAAATTTTAAAAACTCTGGCATGTTTCAAGATGGTTCAGTGGTTAATAACACCAATTGCTTTTGCAGAGAGGCAGATTCCTTCTCAGCTCTCACATGATGCTGCACAGCCACCCGGAATTAATTCCTGTTCTCAAGAATTGTATGCTTTATTCTAAACTCTAATCTACAGAGGTGCCAGGCATACATGTCTTATGTTTATATGTATATCAAAAACACTAATACACATAAAATAAAAAGATGAGTGTAATTAACATTTAAAAATCAGTGTTCTTTCTACAGTCCAATGTTGAATGTAATTTATTTAATTTTTTGTTATTTTTGAGATAGCCCAAGATAGCCTCTAGTTCACCATTTAGTTGAGGCTGGTCTTGAATTTTTGATATTCCTGACTCCCCATCCCAAGTACTAGGTTTACAGGTATGTGCAATCATATCTGGAGTTCCTGTCCTTTTGTTTGTTTAATTTAAAGTGATTGTATAGTTAGTAAACCAAGGAACATTCCACAATGTAAGTAAGACAGATTCAGAAAATGGTAAATGCTTTTGCTAAGGTTACAGAATTTGAAGTGTAGATTTAAACAAGATTGCTCATTCCTTTGGCATTGGACATGCCACATTGCCCTGATTCTTTCCTAAGAACAACCTTGGTGACTGAAATCTGTGTCTGAACACTGATGAAGCCAGATGACCACAGCACATGCACAAAGCCACAACTGCTCTTCCCACTCCTTGTGTAGCACTGAATTTATGAAGATGGCAGCTGATAGCACTGCTAAAGTTGAAAGACACACATGGACACTGTTCCTGCACCAAAGAATGCAGTCAAGGATAAAGACACACATGCTTCACCCCTGCTCAGGCTCAGGGCATCTCAGATTAGGCTGGATTTAGGGAAGGTACAAGAAACCCAAAAGAACTATGGGAAGCTACAATCCAGGGCTACAATCTCAACTACTCCAAAAGGCTAGTCTATTATCCTAAGACAGAAACATTTCAACTGAAAGATAAAGCACTAATAAATATCTCTAATGAAACATTACCAGTGATAAGGCTGGGAAGTGAACTGAGACATCAAGTGCAGTTGCTGCTCTTGCAAAGAAAGGGACTCTGTTCACAGCACAAATATTAGGTGGCTCACAACAACATGTAACCCCTGCTCCAGGGTATCATTCCAATGGCCTCTCCTGGACTCCAGGCAACTCTCATTTAAGTGGCACAAATATGTATAGGTAGACTAAACACATGCACACACACACAATAAAACAAATAAATTTTCAAAATGTTACCAATGAAGAACTGAAACCTCAAGTCTTTCCTTATAAAGACTGGAAGTTCAGGTTTAGAAGGAACTTATTATGCATGAAATCCCAAACCCCAAAGTTAAATGAATTCTGATCTTGGCTTATTAAACCTTTTTCAGCTTGAACAGTGAACAAACTTCACACTGCTTTATATTAAACACTTCATACTCCAGGCAATGCAAGACTCCAAAGAATTATCAGCCAGGTGAAGGGGAAGTTCACAACAAAGATATAATCGTGAATAAAAATACATTTCTATTTGGCAGATCAACCTGCATAGAGAGCAACACAATTAATACACTGAGGAGGAGAAATAATAAAAATATCTTCAGGAGGCTCCTTCCAGTTTCATTTCTGTTGCTATGATAAATATACTGACAAAAGTAACTTTGGAGAGAAAAGTTTGTCTCAGTTTAAAACTCCAGGTTTTGTGTTGAAGCCAAGGGAGGAGCTTTGAACAGTTAGTCATAGCTTTCCAGTAATCAAGAGTGTAGAGAAAAGAATCCGTGCAGGTCTATTTGATTTTACGCTTGTGGTCAACTTGATTTCTCCATTATTGTTTAGAAGCAGTGTTGAGGGAATTTTGCCAGGTACAGTGGACTGAGTCTTATTAAAGCAGTTAACTTAAAGACAACCCTCCATAGAGATGCCCACACCTCAACTTGATGTAGGAGTCCTTCTTTGATTTTTTTCTTCTTATATAATTCTAAATTGTGTCAGTTAAAGTTAACTATCACAGGACTATAAGGTCTCTGGTTGTTAAATATATGAAAACAATAGCACCTGAAATGAAGAGTAGGATTGTATCATAAACAGGATAAAATGGAAAATGAATCAATCAGAACATTTACAAAATGAAAACTGGGCAATTAAATAGGATAGGTTTACTTCAGAATTAGTAAGTCTAAGAGATTATACTTGCTTGTAGAAAGAATTCAAGTGGTTGATCACTTGATTCAAGAAAATTGCATTAATAGCGAATTATATGACAATTACAAAGAAATTTAGCTTAGAAACAGGGGAGGGGATATGTCCAAAGAATCCAAATGCATATCCTCATGCTTGCATGGCAAACCCTTGAGAGACTGTGTTATCATCCTGTTGCCCATGAAATCTCTTATAAGAGCAAGCCACCAAGAAGTTATAGTTCATGAGGTGGAGATAGGCATATATGCCAAAGTTAATAAAAAGCAACTTACTCTTGCTGTCCTATTTTAGATAAATCTGAATTCAAACCAAAATAAAAGCAATCAGGATTAAATAAGGGCACTATGTAACAATAACACTTCTATTCTCCAAGACATGCATCCTTAAGGTATTAAGACAACATTATGCCTTAATGTATGTGACAAAACCTCAAAGGGTCTCAAATATAGTGAATGAATGCACTATAGAATTGAGGTCTTCTGCTCTTTTCTCTCTTAATTGACACATCCAAACAGTAGCAGGAGCATGAGCAGGGGTGTATTAGAAATATAACGGCATCCTCATCCACGTGGTCCAATTAACCATGAGAGAATGGTTTATCCAAGAAATACAGAATATAAACCCTCCTATTCAAGATAGATCACTTGTGGAGACATAGTCTTGGGTTAAATTTTAATTTAAGTCCATAGGTTACAAGAGGCAATTTATACCATTGATAGTCATGTTAACAAAAAAAAAAAAGAAGAAGAAATATCTAAAGAGTAAATCCTACGCTTTTAGGAAACTAGGAGAATAATCTTGTTATAACTAGCTCTCCCTCATTAGTCACAAAAACCTGCCCAGAGTAGATTAAAGGCTTAGATGCACAATTTAAAGCTATTAAGAGATGTATTTTCAAGGTTGTAGCGATAGTTCAAATTTCTTTAAACCTTAAACCATCCAAAGAAGAATATTTACTAAAAACAAAAATTGAAAAAAAGCAAAACCCAGAAGTTGCTTAGCCCTCAAGGCTGCATTCTAAGCAGTTTCAATCTGCAGCATTGTCTTGATTGCCATAATTGATGTGAGAAAACATATCCTGATTATGGGCAGCAATTTGTAGTAGCAGCCGAGATTTAAAAAGGGCATGATAGAAAGAAGAAATTTGCCTTTTGTCCACTCAGCCTTCTTTTTGCCATCGGGTTATTTTTTCTTGCTATAGCTGTTGCTTTCAGAATCAGAGTTCCCAGGTTTTCATCATAGACTAAAGACTAGAGACTTTCCAGGAAAGCAGATTGGAACTGCTGAGGAATCAACCTTATTGGCTTAGCAACTACTGGGTCTCACAACTTAGAGGCTGAGAACCCCTGGTTGCTCATCTCTTGAGGCTGGTGCCTCAGCAGTCTGAAGAGCTTCACAGTGGCTGGCTCACAACGGTTGTTATTACTTCAGCTTAAATGGATTTAATAAAATAATATAAACATCAGTATTGTTCTATATCAGAGCTTAAAGTGAGAGATAGTGAAGCTTCCAGAAGTTTCTTTATTGTAGAGGATTACTTTAGCTATCCTGGGTTTTTTTGTTGAACCATATAAAGTTGAGTTTGCAGTTTTGAGGTCTCTGAAGAATTGTGTTAGGATTTTGATGGAGATTGCATTGAATCTGTAGATTGCCATTTTTATTAGGATCTTACCTATCCAAGAAAATAGGAGATCTTTCCATTTTCTGATACCTTTTTCAATTTCTTTCTTCAAAGACTTCAAGTTCTTGTGATACAGGTTTTTCACTTGGTTGGTTAGAGTTATCTCAAAATATTTTATGTTGTTTGTGGCTATTGTGAAGGGTGTTGTTTCTCTGATTTTTTTCTCAGCCCATTTATCATTTGGATAGAGGAGGACTACTGATTTTTTTTTAGTTAATCTTGCATCTAGTCACATTACTGAAGGTGTTTATCAACTGTAGGAGTTCCCTGGTAGAATTTTTGGGGTCACTTATGTATATTATCATATTATCTACAAATAATGAAAGTTTGACTTTTTCTTTTCCAATTTGTATACGATTCTGAAATATCATTTTATACCTGTGATAATGGCTAAGATCAAAAACACTGATGAGAGTTTACGTTATAGAGAATGTGGAGTAAAGGGATCACTCTTCTACTAATGGTGGGACTACAATTTGTACAGCCACTTTGGAAATCAATATGGCTTTTTAGAAAATTGAGAATCAATTTACCTTAAAACCCAGCTATATTAGTCTTAGGCATATACCCAAAGAATGAACAATCATACCACAAGGACACTTGTTCAACTATGCTCTTAGCAACATTATTCATAATAGCCAGAACCTGGAAATAACCTAGATGCCTCTCAAGTGAAGAATGGACAAAGAACATGTGGCACATTTGCACAATTGAGTACTACTCATTTGTAAGGAAAAAAAGATGATCACATGACTATTGCAGACAAATGGATGAAACTAGAAAAAATTATTCTGAGTGAGGTAACCTAGAACCAGAATGACAAACATGGTATGTACTTACTTGTAGGTGGTTATTAGGAATAAAAGATAGGATAACCAACCTACAACCACAGTCCCAAAAGCTAGACAAGGCATGTCCAGATAGGAATGCATGGATTTCCCTGGGAAAGGGATATAAAAAAGATCTCCTGGGTAAACTAGGGATTGGGGGATTGGAGGAATGGGAACCAGAGGGAGCATGTTGGGTGGGAGGCAGTTTGGAGGTAGGATGGAGGGGGAGAGTAACAAAAGAGACATCTTGATGGAGGGCATTTTGGGGTCATGGAGAAATTTGGTGCCAGGGGAACCCCCAGGAATCTAGAAGGATGATCCCAAGTAAGACTCCTAGCAATGGTGGAGAGGGTGCCTGAACTGGCCTTCTACTATAAGGAGTTTAATAACTTCCCTAATTGTCATCAGAAATACTCTATCCAGTAACTGATGGAAGCAGAGGCAGAGATTTCAAACAATCACTGCTGCTGATCTCTGAGAGTCTTGCAAAAGAATGGGTGGAGGGATTGTACAAGTCCGGGGCGGGGTCATGATAGGAAACCCACAGAGAAAACTGACCTGAGTTTGTGGGAGCCCATGGACCCTGGACCAACAGGAAGCTCTTTGTATATATGTGACAATCCTATAGCCTAGTCTCTTAGTAAGGCTTCTAACAGTGAGAACAAGACTTCTCCTTGACTTCTCCTTAGCAATTAGCTGGCTTTTGGTAACATGTTCCCCTTGCTGTATTATACAGCCCTGCCTGGAAGTAAGGGGAGAAGCTCAGTACTGCCTCAACTTGATGTGCCATGCTTTGTGCAAGCCCATGGGAGGCCTGTCCCTTTCTGAAGGGAGATGGAGAAGGAGTGGGTGGAGAAGAGGATATATGGGAAAGGAGAGAGAATAAGAAGAGAGGAGGGAAGAGAAAGTGTTTGGTATATAAAATAAATGAAAAAATGTTATTTAAAAATTATATACATATATTATATACATATATATATAAATACATATACACTTGTATATATAGTCATATTGGTTCTGTTCCTTTAGAGAACCTTAATTAATACCACCCCTATGGCTCTCTCTTCCCACCTCTTTCTGCTATTTCTTTTCCTTTTCCAAGACAATTTCACTTCTATTTCCACGTCATATGTACATACTTTTACACACACAATATTTTATACCTATGTAAAATCTAAGAAAAGCAAATTCATATGAAACATGACTTTTTTTTCTGAGACTTACTTAAATCATTTAATATGATTATTCCATGTTGTCTTGTATACATTTTCTAGCACAAGCCAATTATACAATCCTATGTTTTATCAAAAAATATTATACAGTGTCTGTGCTATTGGGGTTATATTTAGGAACGGTTTCCTGTGCCATTGCATTCAAGTGTACTTCCCACTTTCTCTTCTATGAGGTTTGGTGTAGCTGGCTTTATGTTGAGGTCTTTGACTCAGTTGGACTTGAGTTTTGTGCATGACAATAGATATGGATCTATTTGATTTTTCTGCATGCTGATAACCAATTATGCCAGTACTATTTTTTAAATATGTTTTCTTTTTCCATTTGATATTTTTTGCTTCTTTGTCAAATCAGGTGTTTATAGGTGTGTGGATTAATATCTGGGTCTTCGATTTGGCCTTCCTGTCTGTTAGGACCTCCTGAAACTGAAAAGCTTCTGTAAAGCAAAGGACACAGTCAACAAGGCAAAACAGCAGTCTAAAGAATGGGAAAAGAACTTCACTAGATGATTGAACTCCAAAATATAAAAAGAACTCAAGAAACTGGTCATCAAAAAAACAAATAATCCAATAAAAAATGGACTTAATAGAGAACACTCACCTGAGAAATTGAATATGGCTGAAAGACACTTAAGGATATGTTCAACATCCTTAGTCATCAGAGAAATACATATCAAGACAACTCTGAGATTCCATCTTACACTAGTAAGAATGGCCAAGATCAAAGATACGGATAACAACTTATGCTGGAGAGGATACATTGAGTGGGAGTAAAAATTGGTAAAGCCCCTTTGTATATAGTATGATGATTTCTCTGAAAATTAGGGAACAACCTTCCTCAAGATCCAGCAATACTGCATTTGGGTATATACCCAAAGAATGCTCAATCTTACCACAAAGACATTCATATTCATAGCAGCATTATTTGTCATAGCCAGAACCTGGAAACAACCTAAATAAGGAAAATGTGGTGCATTTACACTATGGAGTACTACACAGCAGAAAAAAAAATAATGACAGCTTGAAATTTGCAGGCAAATGAATGGATGTAGAAAACATCATATTGGGTGAGGTAACCCAAACTCAGATAGACGAGTATCATATGTACTCACTCATAAGTGGATTTTAGACATAAAGCAAAGAAAACAAGTCAACAAATCACAATCCCAGAGAACCTAGACAATAATGACAACCTTAAGAGAGACATACATGGATCTAATCTACATGGGAAGTAGAAAAAGACAAGATCTGAGTAAATTGGGACCGTGGGGACCATGGGAAAGGGTTGAAGGGGAGGGGAGTGGAAGAGAGGGGAGCTGAGAAAAATACAGAGATCAATACAATTAATTTTAAAAAGTTAAAATCACATACACACACACATTATTATACAGTTCTAAAGCTATGTTGTTGTGAACAGTCTCGGCAAACTAGCACTTCCTTTACTAGCAGTCAGGTTTGTATTGAGTCCCTGTGCAATTTAAAATCACTCATTGTGATTTGGGGGGAACTTTATAAATGCCATCACTGTTGACTTTCTGTGTGGTCAACCTCAGGTGCCTTTGAATTAATCTAGAATCCAGGAAGACCTGGAGGGAGAAGGACCACTCTAATGAGAGGATTATTTCACAGGCAGGCGTTGTCCTTCCACACCTCAGGTTCTTATGCCTATGTGCTAAATGAACCGAGTTAGCAATGGTCTCTAATTTTCTGAACTAATGGCAGAGAACAAGACCTTCAACTTGGGCAAGGTGGTGTATCATTTTCTCTGGTGCAAGAACACTAGTAGAGAATAAACAGAAGGCAGCCATAAAGAGGCTTTTTCACAGATGTGCTTGCATATGGTCGAACATTTAAAATTCTTTAATTATTATGTAGAACAGTAAATTAATTGCTCTACAGCCAAGGGGACATCTTGGAGGCAAAGCACAGACTGAAGATCATAAACTTCTACTGTCCCTCTGTCATTTCTCTCCAGATAAGGTTGTCAACTCTAAACTTGCAAGTCACCTGTGAGTCTACTACAAAACCAGCCCTGCTCTGCAACTGTCATATGTTCATAGGCCAATGATTTGTTTATAACCTAATTTATTTTAAGCTAGTTTGCCTGCTGTAAGTAAATATTGCCAAGATTTATTTCCAAAATTTTAATGAGGAACTGCAAATTATCATTGAAAGACTGGGGAATTATAGAATCAGCAACACAAATATAGGGAGAAGAAAAGAGAAAAGGTGTCTTGGGCATTCCAGAAGGATCTCACAGGGATAAGATTGGTTTTATATTAATTTTGTAAGAATTTTCATGTGATTATTTAAGGTTTATTGTTTTATGGCATATGTTCTATGAGTAAATAATGAATCCTTCCTTCCTTCCATCCTTCCTTCCTTTCTGTTGGTTGGCATCAAGTTTGCTATGGAGCTAAAAGTTATATAAAGTCATGACTCTCCTGCCTCCACCTCCTGAGTGCTGTAATTACGTATGTGTGCCACCACGCCAAGTGATAATATCTTTAAAAGATCGATAGCCTTGGGCTGAGAGCCTAAATGGCAGTTAAAATTATACTTTGAAAATATAAGGTATACTATGAATGTCTATTATATTAATTCCTCTATTATTTTACATATTAAAATGAAAATATTCATTTCCCAATTGTTTTGTGAACCGGCAAGTGTCTTTTTTAAGTTACATTGTTTTACCTAATGTCTCTCTGTCTTTTGCACAAGGACATATTCATAGTTGTAGTGATTAACATCAATTGTCAGCTTGAGAGTAAGAATCCCATGAGGGACCTGCTCTGGGTAGGACTGTAGATTATCTTTATTAGGGTAATTATGGAAAGAAGACTCTGACTGTGAGTGGCACTGTTCACTTGGCTGGGGTCCTAGCTGCATCGAAAGGGTAAGGAGAGCCAAGCACAGTTGTGCATTTCTTGTCTTGGACTGTGGTTGCAAAGATGTCCCAAATTCCTTCTGCTAACTCTTCCCCACGTAGATGAACTGCAATGCCAAATCCTGAGCCAGAAATGATCTTTTCCTGAGTCACCTTTACCAGAATATGTTCTTCATGGTGAATATTTGTCAGAATATTTTAACTATATGAAAATAAACTAAGATAAAGCAGACACATAAGAACACACACATATATATATATTCATATACATACACACTCATACACACCTTTACATATACACACACCATGCATATATATGCCTCACACATGCACACATTTCCCACATGTCCACAAATTTACATAGACATATGTGTGCACACGCGCGCGCACACACACAGAATGATAGATAGATGATAGATAGATAGATAGATAGATAGATAGATAGATAATAGGTAGATAGATAATAGATAGATAGAATGATAGATAGAGATAGATAGATAGATAAATAGATAGATAATAGATAAATAGAATGATAGAGATAGATAGATGATAGATAGATAGATAGATAGATAGATAGATAGATAGATAGATAGATAGATAGATAGATAGATAGATAGATAGACAGGACCAATATAAGTCATACACTTGCATTATTGTTTTGCTTTTTGACATGTTTAGACAATAGAATGTCATGGATCTGGTTAGCCATTATATTTTAATGTGGCCATGAGTCTTCCTAAGAGAGTTGAGTGTTGAATTTGTGCACAAAGCTGATCTTCCTCAGTGATGGCTAGAATCCTTCACCTTGATGAAAGCATGTGGAAAACAGAATCTTGGGGGGTATTAATTTTTATTTAATTCCTAATAATTTTAATTGGTAATAGAGATCTTTTCCTGTCCTATGAATGTGACATACCAGAGACACTTAATTCCAAGATACTTTTAAAAGTTAGAAGTTCACACAGACTTTCCTGGGTCCTTTAAGAAGGCAGATTTTAAGTTTTCCCAGCCTCAGTAATTACACAAGTAGATTCCTCATTATAAATCTCATTCAGATATTTCTGTAAATCTGTACCTCACTGGCACTGTTTCTCTGAAGAACCCTAAAATAGATCATACCTTCAATTCATTTTCAGAAAAAGACTAACATCCAAAAGTCTATCTGTTAATAAACCCAGGGAGATATAGGTAACAGATAGCCCCCTACCAAGTTCAGCCAATGCATTAGCTTTGCAAGTATGAAATAAAACCGAGGCACCATGTCTCAGACCAGGAAGTCCTGAGCGTAGCTACCAGATGTAGAAAGGCCTTTCTTGGTCCATTTGGGAAGCCATATAGTAAAATGTCATAAATTGGGTACTTCCACAGCAAACACTTATTTCTCAGGTTTCTGGAGGATGGGATATTTAAGAATATTGTGTCCCTACTGCATGTACTGGCTTTGTGGGAGCCTAGCCTGTTTGGATGCTCACCTTCCTAGATCTGGATGGAGGGGGGAGGACCTTGGACTTCCCACAGGGCAGAGAACCCTGACTGCTCTTCGTACTGGAGAGGGAGGGGGAAGGGGGTGAGAAGTGGGGAGTTGGGGGAAGGGGAGGGAAAAGGGAGGCAGGGAGGAGGCGGAAATTTTTAATTAAAAAAAAAGAATATTGTTTCAGGAAGTTTGTTGTCTGGTGGTCCCACTGCCAGCTTAACAGTAGTCTTACTACTAGATGGAGAGATTTCTTTTTCCTTCCTTCCTTCCTTCCTTCCTTCCTTCCTTCCTTCCTTCCTTCCTTCCTTCCTTCCTTCCTTCTTCCTCCCTCCCTGCCTCCATCCCTCCCTCCCTGCCTCCGTCCCTCCGTCCCTCCCTCCGTCCCTCCCTCCCTTCTTTCTTTCTTTCTTTCTTTCTTTCTTTCTTTCTTTCTTTCTTTCTTTCTTTTTTTCTTTTTTTCTTTCTGACAGGGTTTCTCTGTAGCTTTGGAGCCTGTCCTCAGACTAGCTCTTGTAGACCAGGTTGGACTTGAACTCACAGAGATTCACTTGCCTCTGCCTCCCGAGTGTTGGGATGAAAGGCGTTCTCCATTGCCCAGCTGAGGATTTTTATTTATAAATGCTCCCACCCTGCTAATAAAGGAGATGACTCAGTGTGTAAAGCACTTGTTATGCATGTGTGAGGACAAGAGCTTGGGTCTCTAGCACCCAGGTGAATTCTAGGCGCACATGGCAGCACATACTGGAATTCCTAGGTCTCAGGATCAGAAGTCTACCCAGACCAAGATGATTACCTGGACTAGCCCAACCTTTGTGCTCAGGTTTAAGTGAAAAAACCTGCCCTGATGTAGGAAATTGGGAGTGGTACAAGAAGACATCAGATATCAACCTCTGACCTCCACATGCACATTCACCCCCACACATGTGCACCCACACATGTCAAAACACAACACACATGTATACACCAAACACATGCAAAATCCTTTCTTTGATGAGAACTTACACCTTGGAACATTAGCCTAAGTATTGTTTTCTCTTTTTACTTCTGTTCTTTTTATTTTTTTTTAATCCAGCTCAGACAGAAGAGAATGCTGCTCATTCTCCCCTTGGACTTCCTGCTGTTGCCTGCTAGAGATTTTCTGAAGCCCTTTGTGCTAGAGGCAACAGGGTCCTCTGTGGACTTTTCGAAACTCAGGACTCCGAAAGAGAATTTTTAACAATGCAGAAATTGATGAGGACCAGATTTTTTTTTCAACAGAAAACACCACTGACATGCAAGGTTTTATTCTCATTTTTAAGTATAAATTGATTTCAAGAATGTTTACTTTATTTTATATATTTTAATAGTGCTTTAACTAATCAGCTGCTAATCTACTTACCTGGAGCACATTCACTGAAAACTAAATAAGAGAAGTTTATAGCTCAGTCTTTATGCAGTGGGGAGTATTGACCCAGCCTCAACTCCACATGTCAGGCTTAGTCTCCCCATGGGAGGCCTTACCATCTCTGAAGAGTAGATGGGGGATAGTGGGAGGGGGAGGAAGAAGAAGGGAGGGTGATTGAATATGTAAAATGAATAAACAAGCTTATCAAAAAAAGAGCTTATTCCAATAGTCATGCCATCTTCTTGTTGATGGTTTCCAAGCAAGCTTTGAGCTTCCTCTGTGACTCTCTCTATTGAAAAGTCTTGCTGGGGCTCTCTTAGGGCATTAGCAGTTTTGTGCTGAGTCCTGATGAATATTGATGATACATTATCGAGCCCCTCATTGTGTGTGTATGGGATGTGTGTATGTATTCAAATGAGTGCACACATATATGTGTAAATATGGATGTGGAGCCTAGAAGCCAGGCTTGTGTGTTATTCCTCAGATACAGTCCCACTTTCTTTTTTAACAACTGAGTCAATCTCTCATTGGGTTGGAATTCCTCAGTCTGGCTGGGCAGAGAGTCAAGAGATAGCCTTCATTCCCTCGAACTGGGATTAGAGAGCCAGGCAACCATGCTGACTTTGTACATGACTGCTGCACGGTGGAACTCTAGTCCTCATGCTTGCAAGGGAAGCACTTCACTGATTGAGTTACTTTTGCATTGCCCTCTGAACTTGTTACTTCTCAGAATCTTCTAACTCCCATGACATTTTGGAAGCTCAGGGCCAGAGTAAGCAAGACTTCCATCTGAGAGATGTTTAGTTCCAGAGAAAAACAGTTAATGCCAATCCCAAGCAACTAATTTTACGGAACATCTCTTTTTCTTGAGGCAACTATGCAAAAATCGTTCTTTTACATTATCTAAATTTATCTTAAAACAAATATAAATAATTACCTTAATAATTATTGAATAAGCATCAATAATTATGAGGAGTCTAACATGGATTTTATTTCCTTCTTTCATTACCCTTTCTGTATACAGCACATCTGCTCAGTTTTCATGGGTAAATCCTAGTTGTAGAGTTTCAAAGTACAGTAAATACTAAGTTTGACTACTTCAGTAAGAATATGAGATCAGTATAAAAGAATTATTTTTAAATTACCTTCCTAATTAGAAGACAAAATGAGAAAAGCAGATTGAGCTAAAATCATTTTTTTCCTAGAAATATTAAGTTATATTTTACTTGCCTTCCTTCATTGTTGCAACCACTTAGGATAATGACTGACCATCACATATTCCTCATCTAAATAAAATCTGTTACTCTTTATATAGGCAACTCCCTTAGAACATTTGGTAAGGGGGCTTTCGAGCCTATACTCCTGTCTACACTTCTTCAACCTCACAAGCATCTCCACCCTTTCATGCCTCTTCTGACATCTTCTAGCTGAGAGCAAAAATTAAACATCAGAGATCAAATACCTCTAGCAAATGATTCATTTTCCTGAAATAAGTAAAAAGAACTTTATCTAGGCAAAACCTGTGATAATGAAGGATATTTAAATTGCAAAGCTTGGGACAGGGGTGTAGCTTAGCTTCCATATATAAGGAAGAGTACTTGCCCAGCATACACAAAACCCTGGATTTGATTCCCAGTCCTGTATAAATTAGCCAGGGTAGCTCAATCCTGTAATCCTAGCACTTTGCAGGTACATAAAGGATTGGCAGTTCTAGGTTATTGGTTCATGGCCATTTGGACTACATAAGATCCTGTCTCAAACAAGACTGGGAGCGACAGAGAGGGAGCAAAGAAGGAGAATATTGCAAAATTGTTTGACAAGAGGCAAGTTCATGTCACGTGCATCGAGGAGGGTTTCCAGTTCAGTTTCCTCTCATGGTCAGCATGGAACCACACACACTGTGAAAACAGGAGTAATCTTCACCCTGACCTATCTCAGAAGATCCAGAATGACCATCCATTTTAAGATTTTTACATCTCCAAAGAGAAGTGAAGAATTCATCTCAGTGATTTTCTAGCCCTCTGTCTCCTTCATGGGAGAATAACTACCCAGGGAATATAGAGAAGAATGATTGACTTAGCTTTAGAGACTGATCCCCAGAATAAATTAGGCAGCTAGAAGAACTAAACTAGACAACAGCCATGAAATGTCAGTTAGTAAAAATATTCTTATTCGTTTTTCCTGTCTGGTCAATTTAAATATTGTCTGCAGAAAAAGTACAGAACAAAAAATTAGCCTTGTGGATGTTTAGTGAAATGATATTTCATAAATTGTGAATCAGTTCTTTTTACCTGCTCATATTTCTTTAGAGTGACTACACAAAACTCAACAGTGCCTCTAGAGATTGGCAATGCTAAGGGACAGGAATCTTGTCTTTGGACTGGTACAGAAGAGGATTGTGTCTGATGAATTTCAGTCTTTATTCTACCTAACGGAAATAAATATTTAGAAGCTTTTATTTAATTACCAGCATTTCCTTAGTAGTCAATGTATTTACAGTCAACCTGCTTGAAGCTACACCAGACCAAATAATGAAATTGATCTTTAGAATTTATGAGTTATAATATGGGGAGATTTAAAAATCATTATCAGCTAAAATTTAAAGCTACAATTCTATGAAATTCCAGCAATAAAGATTTCTCAATTATTGGATTCAATAATCTAAGATCTATTTGGGAAAAATTGGAAGCTTAAATGACTCTAGTATGATGACTATAAAACTCAATTGATATTTATTTACATACATATACACACATTTACTTGTATGTACATACACACATACATGCATACATACATACATATATCAACCAACAATCAGGGGGCCTAATGGGTCTGACCTAGGTCCTCTACATTGTTATATTTGTGTAGCTTAGTATTCTTGTGGGTTTCCTAACAGTAGGTTGGTTGATGTCTCTGATGTTTGCAGGCTTTGAGAACCCTTTTCTTCCTAGTGGGTTCGCTCTTATAGCCTTGATATGAGGGTATGTACCTACTCTTATTGTAACTTGTTATCTTACATTTGGTTTATATCTCTGGGAGGCCTGCTCTTTTCTGAAGAAAAACAGAGGAGGAATAGATCTGGGGTGTAGGGGACTTGGAGAGAGGAGGTTGATGAAACTGTAACTAGGATGTCATAAATTAAAGAATATAAATATATGTGTATATATACACATGTGTATTATATATGTATATATAAATTTACACATTTTAAATGTATTATATATGCATATAAATACACACATGTATTTATATTTTCAAATTGAGGGAACTTTTAGTAGAATATATAATAAAATATTGCAGATTAAATAGACTTAAAACAAATATTTGATGTGGGATTCCACCCTATATGCTGTCAATACCATTGGTTAATAAAGAAACTGTCTTGGGCCTGTGCAGGGCTGAATACAGGTAGGCAAAGAAAAAATAACTGAATGCTAGGAGAAAGAAAGCAGGGTCAAGGAGACAAAATGTAGCTGCTGCTGGGTACAGTTTAAGTCAGAACATTCCCTGTAAGCCACGAGCCTCATGGTAAAATATAAAATAATAGAAACAGGTTAATTTAAGATATAGGAGTGAGCTATAAATATGCATAAGATTATTGGTCAAACAGTGATTTAAATAATATAGTTTCTGTGTGATTATTTATGTTCTGGGCAGCTGGGAACAAACAAGCATCCTCCCTACAACAAATGTCTGTAATTCTTTGTGTACATTAAACATTGTGAAATCAATGGTTCTTCTAGTATATTAATTTAAATAACTAGGACCAGAAATATCATCATGATTTCCTTTTGTTAGAGAATCAGATTATATGACGTATATAGTCTAATGAAACTCTTAGAGCTTTTTCTTGAAGCTTTACCAGTTTGTGACTGACTGATAATTTTAAATATTTCTGATTTAATTTTTATTAATTTGATTAATTAATATGAGTGCAGAGGACATAGGACAACTTTCAAAATTATTTCCTTGCTTCTACCTTAATATGTGTTCAAGAATCAAATTCAAGTTGCCAGACTTTTCAGAAAACCCCTTTACCCTCTGAGCTATGTTTTAGGATTCTAAGCTGTATTTAATTTATGAATATATGGCCAGGAGACACAGTTCATAAGCTAAATTATTACCCAGTGAAGAAGAGAGGACATTGCTACCTTGGAAGAAAGCTAATAGAAGTACCCACTTGGCTAGCAAGTATGATGTGGCTCTGACGGAAGAGACATAAATTGAGGTGAACTCTCAGATTATGATTAGAGTAGCTAATACAAAATGAAGGAAAATAAACAAAGAGCACCCCTTAAGTTAGGACTCAAATCAGTTTTTTTAATTTATTTATTTATTAAAGTTTTCTGCCTCCTCCCCGACACCGCCTCCCTTTTCACTCCCCCAACCAAGTCCCCCTCACTCGTCAGCCCTAAGAGCAATCAGGGTTCCCTGCCCTGTGGGAAGTCCAAGGACCACCCACCTCCATCCAGGTCTAGTAAGGTGAGCATCCAAACTGCCTAGGCTCCCACAAAGCCAGTATGTGCAGTAGGATCAAAAACCCATTGCCATTGTTCTTGAGTTCTCAGTAGTTTTCATTGTCTGCTATGTTCAGCAAGTCCGGTTTTATCCCATGCTCTTTCAGGCCCAGGCCAGCTGGCCTTGGTGAGTTCCTGATAGAACATCCCATTGTCTCAGTGTGTGTATGCACCCCTCATGGTCCTGAGTTCCTTGCTCGTGCTCTCTTTCCTTCTGCTCCTGATTTGGACCTTGAGATTTCTGTCCGGTGCTCCAATGTGGGTCTTTGTCTCTGTCTCCTTTCATCGCCTGATGAAGGTTAATATTCAGGAGGATGCCTATATGTTTTTCCTTGGGTTCACCTTCTTATTTAGCTTCTCTAGGATAACGATTTATAGGCTCAATGTCCTTTATTTATGGCTAGAAACCAAAGCAAAGGACACTGTCACTAAGACAAAAAGGCAACCCACTGACTGGGAGAAGATCTTCACCAACCCTGCAACTGACAAAGGTCTGATCTCCAAAATATATAAAGAACTCAAGAAACTAGACCGTAAAAGGCTAATCAACCCAATTATAAAATAGGGCACTGAGCTGAACAGAGAATTCTCAACAGAAGAAGTTCAAATGGCCAAAAGACACTTAAGGTCATGTTCAACTTCCTTAGCAATGAAGGAAATGTAAATCAAGACAACTTTAAGATACCATCTTACACCTGTCAGAATGGCTAAAATAAAAAAACACCAATGATAGCCTTTGCTGGAGAGGTTGTGGAGAAAGGGGTACACTCATCCATTGCTGGTGGGAATGCAAACTTGTGCAACCACTTTGGAAAGCAGTGTGGTGGTTTATCAGGAAATTCGGGATCAACCTACCCCTGGACCCAACAATACCACTCTTGGGAATATACCCAAGAGATGCCCTTTCATACAACAAAAGTATATGCTCAACTATGTTCATAGCAGCATTGTTTGTAATAGCCAAAACCTGGAAACAACCTAGATGCCCTTCAATGGAAGAATGGATGAAGAAAGTATGGAATATATACATATTAGAGTACTACTCAGCAGTAAAAAACAATGACTTCTTGAATTTTGCATGCAAATGGATGGAAATAGAAAACACTATCCTGAGTGAGGTGTCCCAGACACAAAAAGAGGAACATGGGATGTACTCACTCAAATCAGTTTTTTTTAAAGATTTATTTATTATGTATACAACATTCTGCCTCAATGTATGCCCGAACGCCAGAGGAGGGTGCTAGATCTCAGTACAGATGGTTGTGAGCCACCATGTGGTTTCTGGGAATTGAACTCAGGACCTCTGGAAGGGCAGCCAGTGCTCTTAACCTCTGAGCCATCTCTCCAACCCCTCAAATCATGTTTGAAACTTATGCCTTTTGTTTAGAAACAACCTTCTGATTGTTGATGCTCCATTGCAATCCTTTCACAGCTGTCTATATATGAACACAGTTAGTTACACCCATGACACATCAATGAGTAATGAGATAGCATAGTTTTCCCCTGAACGCACACTCTTCTACAAGTAATACCTGTGTGAGTACAAGTAAATGACACACCCTCCACTTGGAAACTTTAGCATTCATGAAGAAGGGAAGAAAATTAACTTTTACAAAACATGTCCAGTGTTTCTATATGGCCTGGTTGTGTGAATGTCTGGCAACACGCTCAGCCAGCCTTTCCATCAGCCATGATTCAAATTACCCTAAACACCTGCATTTTTCACATTTCTGTTGGCTGGAAGTTATAATTTTTAAAATTATTACTACTAAACAGACAAGAAATGTATTCTACTGTTTGAAAAGTGAATAAGCCTAAGATAAGCTAGGAATACGGGTGTGCTGATGTTTCATTTTCAAATGTCACTATGCTTGATGCTTTGCTCTGTGATTACCTAGTAAATAAAATGATTCTTACCTGAGAGATGATTGGAGAGCCCCTAGCTCACAGATACAATGACTGGTGGAAGGCAATAGTTTCAGCTACAGCACCAGCTGGGCCTGACTTGTAAATGAAGCATTCTGACTTTAGAAGATGCTAATGCTGCTAAAGATAGGATAAGATATTCCATTCACACACTGTGTTATTACCTTTGATAGGCCTAGATGGTGTGCATTTTGGGTACAAGGGGAGGATATTTAATACAGCTACTGTGAACTTTGTATTTATGGAGAAATTGAGAAATTTAGGGCATGGGAAACACATCTTTTATTGGTACTTACTTTTTCCTATGCATACAACCTATTATTATGTACATTCATTATTATAAATAATGGTGCTTGTTATAGCCACACAGGATGGTTTATATGCTATATATAAATGTATATGTATATATCCACCATTGACAAGTGCTCACTGAAAATTTCTTCTCCCTTCATTTTATCATTCCCCTGGCCTCTGCTGTCATCTAAGAATGGGCATCAGGCAAACTGAATAGGGTATGCTTTTCTTACATGAGTTCTTCCTTAAGTCTCCTGGCTTTGGCATACACTGGATTTTGTATAGCAGCACAAGCAATGTTTATTGATACACCTCCATAGACTCTTCTTGTTCTTCTTGGATAGCAGGGACTCCAAGTTAAGAATTGAAGGCGAAGGTGTAAGTCACAAACAATCCCACGCTACTTTGGAATTATGATTAATATAATGTTTATTTATTTAAAGGGGAAAAAACTTACAGATCACCGTCCCAGACAACAGCCCTCTGCGCAATCAGGAAGGGAGTCTAGTCACTGGAAGCGGAGCAGGAAGTAAGAGAGAGTGAGGAGGGAAGTGGCCGCATTTTTAAAGGGAGAGAGACCATGCTCCAATGGGCTGGTATCTCAGCGGCTATTGGCTGAAGGAGCGGAAGGACCTCCTGCAACACCTCCCCCTTTTGTTTAAGTAAGAGAGTTCTAAACCTACTATGAAATTATATACAATAAGTACAAATATCCTATTCTAACTAGCTTAGGTCTTGTATAATAAATAGCGTGGCCAAGTCATGAGTGGAAAGTAACTATATTTATATAGTCTTCAACCCCATCGAAGATCTGAGAAGGGAAATAATGTTACCTGAGTAATTAGGAAGTGCAATTAAACAACTTCCAAAACATGCAACCAATCACAGAGACAACTAGCTACCTGGGCAATCACCCAAGGTCACGTTTGCAGCGTTGAAGCAACCAACTTTGGCTGAGGCCTAACTTAACTGACATACCATTTTCAAAGGCAAGAAACTTGTCAAAACTATCTTAGCCTGTCTTGGCAGGATATGACAGTCCTGTTTTATCCATTGATGCACGCTCTGTATCTCTGTCAGTGGTTGAGGTATGGGCATTTCTTTGCCCAAAGGCCAGTTCAGCCAAGAAGAAAGGCTCCAGGTGGAGTGTCTTTGGTGCTCAACATTCTCTTGGGAATAGAGCGGTGTTGCCAGGAGCAATTGTGTCTCACTACCACTAAACTCTGAGTTAGATTAAAGGCCATTTTCTACAGCTCTTTGAAGAGGTTGAAGATTATCTCTATGTATCTAAAGAACCTGATTAATCTAATTATAAATGACAAACTTAGAATACTATTGATCTATATAATTCTCAATACCTATCTAACTTAAAGACTAAGACAATAAACGACTGTGAAACAAATGAGGACAATGACCTCCAAATATAAACAATGTACAAATATACATTGCAGTATGGTAAATATATATCAATATACAAACAATATATAAGCATCTTAATCAGAAGTAGAAATGTACACTGCAATATGGTAAATATATACAATATATATATATATATCAATACAATATTTGTCAATACATATTAAATGTTTTAAACAGAGGTAGAAACATGCATGTGTACAATAGTCAATATAATTTCACTTTGTATCAATATATAAGAATCGATACCAATATATTTGTCTCAAAACAATAACTCACAAGTATCAACAAGTACCAATCTATTATCCCATCATCCCATTATCCCTTTCTGTTCCCAAATGATCCCTGAGCGTATAAAATTCTTCCCCCAACCCTTAACCATATACCAATTATAATCAACCCCTAAATTATGTCCCTAAACCCAAGGGCAAACTTTACTGGGAGAGGGGACGTCGTCCTCTAGAGTTACTTCCAGCTGTCATGGGAGTGACGTTCTTTCTGGGGGATCCTGTGAAAGTAAAATGATGGTTAAATTTCAAGATCAATGTCTTTTAAAATTGCAAATAGTCTCTGAGTATTTTGTGCAGGTCTGGCCAGAATGTTGTATAAGATATGCACCATTTCAGCTAACCAAGTTGGAACATTCTTTTGCAGCTGGTACCCAAAACAGGTCTTGTAGTAGCGCTATCAGTATCATGAAGTCATATCAACCAGGAGAGTTGTTGTTGTGGGGCCCCATCTTCTTCCTGGAAACTTCAAATGTCACTTCAGGAAAAACTCATTGTTCACTGTGAAAAACTTAAACATTAATCATATAGACATATATAAATGTATATATATACACATATATATATATTCAATGAAAGGCATGATAGATATATTTAATGAAAAGTATGATAGATATAAAGAAAAGCAAAGATGTTTTCTCACCTCATATTTCTTTCTGTCCCATATCATGGCTCTTGACATGAGACAGAAACTCCAGAAACTCTGGGTTTTTCTCTTACCAACAGGCTTGGAATTGGAGAGGGACTGAGCCAGAGTCCAACTTCAAAACCAGCTCTATAAATTTAGAAATATGGTTTAATATATTTTACTTACACAACCTATTCAGTTTTCTTGATAGTTCCTATTGGGCAGGTATTTTTCCATCTGTCTGTATCCAAACATCCAGGGTCCCTTGAATTTTTCAAAGATGAGTGTTTTCCTGTGAAGATAAGAACAGAACCCTGCCCCCATTCTATATGTTTTTCTTACCACCTGTATGAATATCATCATTGTGGATGAGTTGTCATTTCTCTTTCCAAGAGGTTTCTCCTCTTCAAATCAAACCTTTATTAATTTTGATGGTATCCACAATTTTTCTTCTCCTGTGGAAACAAGATCAAAACCCCTTCCCCAACGTAGCACATCTCCTGGCTTCCATTGAGAGGTCAGCACATCTTTGAAATAAATTGGTTGATTTAGTTCAGCAGACTTTTCCATTATCCAATGTCTTTCTGCTGCTGTCGTTCCATTCTCATTAGCGTTAAGAAAATTCAAGGTTAATAAAGCATTATGCATTCTATTTTGGGGGATATTTTCTGTCCCTTTCTGTTTGTTCAGCATGTCCTTTACAGTACGATTTGATCTTTCTATAACTGCCTGGTATACTTGTAATATGTTTTATATTATAATAATAAAAAAGCATTTCATTTTCTTAGATACACATGCAGGACCATTATCTGTCTTTATTTGTGCAGGTAAACCCATGATGGCCATAACTTCCAATAAATGTGTGATTACTGAATCAGCCTTTTCTGAGCTCAGGGCAGTAGCCCATTGAAAACCTGAATACATGTCTATGGTGTGGTGTACATATTTTAATTTACCAAATTCCATAAAGTGGAACACATCCATCTGCCAGATTTAATTTCTTTTAGTACCTTTTGGGTTACTCCCTGCAGGCAACGGTGTTTGATTATAGAAAGAACAAGTAGGACATCTCTTTATAATGTCCTTAGCTTGTTGCCATGTAATGGAAAATTCTTTCTTTAGGCCTTTCCTATTGACATGATGCTTTTTATGAAATTCTGAGGCCTGCAACATGCTTCCAATCAATAATTGATCAATCTCAGTGTTGTCTTGAGCTAGAGGACCAGGCAGACCTGTATGGGATCGGATGTGTGTTATGTACATCGGACAAAGCCTATTCCTGATTATGTCTTGTACCTGGAAAAACATGAAGTCAACTCTGTATCATCTGGTATAAATTCAGCAGTTTCAATATGCAAGATAACTCTTTCTGCATATTGTGAATCTGTAACTATATTAAGAGGTTCTTTAAAATCCCTTAGCACCATAAGAATGGCATATAATTCTGCCTTCTGGTCAGAATTATAAGGGCTTTGTTCCACCTTACTCAGTTCATCTGACTTATAACCTTCTTTCCCTGATTTATTTGCATCAGTATAGAACGTACGGGCTCCAGTTATTGGACCATCATGTACAATTCTAGGAAGAATCCAAGTAGTTCTCTTTATGAGGTTAAGTCTACCACTTTTGGGATAGTTGCTATTAATTTCTCCAAAAAAATTAGCACAAGCTCTTTGCCATGGTTCATTGTTTTCCCATAACCTTTTTATTTCTTCAGTAGTAAAAGGCACTATAATTTCTGCTGGGTCTATACCTGCTAGTTGATGAAGTCTCAGCTTACCTTTTATAATTAATTCAGAGACTTTTTCTACGTAAGTTTTTAATTTTTTACTTGGTTTATTAGGTATAAATATCCACTCTAAAATAATATCTTCCCTCTGCATTAGAATCCCTGTAGGAGAAATTCTGGAAGGCAATATGACTAGGATGCAGCTAAGATTTGGGTTCACCCTATCCACATGTGCCTCCTGTAATTTTTTCTCAATCATTGTCAGTTCCTTTTCTGCTTCAGCTATCAGTTTTCTTGGACTATTCAAATCTTTATCACTATCTAAGGTTTTGTTTAAGTGAACTATTAGATCAGGTGTTATCCCAACAGCTGTTTGTAGATTGGAAATGTCTCCTAACAATCTTTGGAAGTCATTACGAGTCTTTAACCGATCTCTCCTAATTTGTGCTTTCTGCATTTTAATTTTCTCTAACCCTATTCTCTAACCTAGGTAATTAATAGAATTTCCTCTTTGAATCTTTTCAGGGGCAATTTGTAATCCCCATTTAGGTAAGACTTTCTTTACTTCTTCAAACATCCTTTCTAAAGTGTCTTTATTTGAATCAGACAACAAAATGTCATCCATGTAATGATAAATGATGGACTTGGGAAATTGTTTACGAATTATTTCCAATGGCTTACTTACAAATTATTGGCACAATGTAGGACTATTGAGCATACCCTATGGGAGTATAGTCCATTGATATCGCCTAGTAGGCTGAGAATTATTATAAGTAGGCACTGTGAAGGCGAATTTTTCTCTATCCTTTTCTTGTAACGGTATAATAAAAAAACAATCTTTCAAATCAATAACTATAAGAGGTCATCCTTTTGGTAATAGAGAAGGCAAAGGAATTCCAGATTATAGTGGGCCCATAGGTTGAATTACCTTGTTGACAGCTCTTAGATCTGTCACCATTCTCCATTTACCAGATTTCTTTTTTACAACAAACACAGGAGAATTCAAGGGATGGTTGATTCTTCAATATGGTGAGCATCTAGTTGCTCTTGCACCAGCTGTTCCAATGCCTGTAATTTATCTTCAGCTAGAGGCCACTGTTTGATCCATATTGGCTTCTCAGTTAGCCATTTTAAAGGTAGAGCTGTTGGTACCTCTAAAGGTTTGGTATTTGCTGTATGTTCCTGTACAGCCTGAATGACTGGTGACCTTTTTCCATAATACCTCATCATATCCTTCCCAGAATTATGTGTTCCTGGAACTACAGGAATGTTAATCTGGGTATTCCATTGCTGTAGCAGGTCACGGCCCCATAAATTTATTGCAATATTGGCTATATATGGCCTTAGTCTTCCTATTTGCCCTTCAGGCCCTATGCATTCAACCCATCTTGTACTTTGTTTTACACGAGATAGGGTTCCAATTCCCAGGAATTGAACATCTACCCCTTGAAGATGCCAATTCGGATGTCAAGATTCTGGAGTAATAATACTTACATCTGCACCTGTGTCTAATAAGCCTTCAATAAAAGTGCCATTTATACAGACTCTTAGCTTTGGTCTTTGATTGTTAATAGAAGTCTGCCAAAATATACATTTACTCTGTCCTACTGGGTTTTTTGACTCATTCTCCACGCGTAATTCATCATTTAGACCAGTAATATTTTTTACAGCAGAAATTGAAGCTTTTAATTTTCTTGGTGAGGCAAGTTCTCCATTGTGACTGGAAATGACTGGGCCACTGTTGGCTTGGGGGCTTGCGAGAGGCCCCTCAAGGAGTTTCCTAATGGTATCGGGTTGCCTTGTCTGTCTGTTGTTGACCTGCATTCATTGGACCAATGTCGGCCTTTATCGCATCTCCTACATATACCTGAAGGCCGAGGTCTCCTATTTTTGTCATTCCCAGAAGAGATATTATTCCTAGAAATTCTTTGCCTGCAATCCCTTTGCAAATGTCCTAATTTACCACAATTAAAACACCTGGCAGTTTGATGTCTCCTCATTGCTTTGGAAATCACTTCTCCTACCCAAGATTCATTATTATAGCTAAACGTCTCAACATTCATTGTATGCTGAATCCATTCATCCATAGGTCCTGATCTAGACTTTAAAGGCCCAATTATCTTTTTGCATTCTATGTTTGCATTCTCAAAAGCTAGATATTCAAGAAGTAGTCGTCTAGCTTCTGGGTCTGTTACCCCTATGTCTAGAGCTTTAATTAATCTTTGCAAAATGTCAATAAAGGTTCTCTCTGTCCCTGCCTAATTCTGATATATGATTCAACCCCTTTTGCCGCATCTTGTAGCCTATTCCAAGCATTTAAAGCTGTTTGGTGACATAGACACAGTACTTCATCATCATAAAGAGCTTGGACCTGTGGATCAGCATATTCTCCTGCACCAAGAATTTGATCTTGAGAAACCTCCACACCTTTTGCTCTTCTTTGCTGTTCCATATGTTTGGATTCTTCTCTGAAATAGATTCCAAACATCAAGGAAGGTGAATTATCTAAAACTGCAGACACTAACTGATGGAAATCATGGGGCTCAGCTCTAGCATTAGAAGCCCAAGTCCTTATCATTTCCTTAACATATGCAGAGTGCAAGCCAAAATTAACAATAGCTTGCTTAATTTCTTTTAGATCATTCATTGCTATTGGCATCCATCTAGCTTCTTTGACTACCTTTGAGCCTTTAGAAGTTGACACTTTGTCAGAATGAATTACAGGGTATGTTGCTAAAACCCTGGGTAAGCCAGTTCTAATAGCTGGTGGTGGCATTGTATCCTGTCCTTATGCCTTCTTACTCTGTTCACCAGCTCCAATAATTTCTTCAATCATTTCAAGTCTTTTTATTATTGTCTCTTTTGAATCCTGAATCTCCTGACCTGCATGAGTTTCTAGTAAAGATTGTATGGTTCTTAGGAGTGCCATAATCTTCCTAAGTGATAGAATATTCAAAAGAATACTGAAACCTAGTAACCAGTAAATTAAGTTATCCCCATAGTCATATAAACCTTGCATGAAATAATGCATTGTATTGGCAAACAAAACAGTAAAATTTGTATTGGAAACGAAAACTGCCATATTACCTATTATCCAGCAGGTGGCGCTGTTGCCAAGTTGCGACGAAAAGGGGTCCTGTTTCAGTGTCCGCCTAGTATTTGTTAAAAACTGGGAAATGCAAGTTGCTCAACAAAGTAAATGTAATTGGATCAATTCTGTACACGGAACCATAAATCCAGAATCCAGGGGTAGAGAAGAGTAACCCGGAAGCTGTGTATGCCTCCACGTGACAGAGTTGCCCCGAGGGGTTGCAGCTTTTGGCAACCGGCAACCACGTGCTCTGGTTCCCACCACTCAAGCACCACGCTTGCAAGGGAGATTTAAAAAACGACTCAGAAAAGAGCAAACCACGCGGGCAGAGACAATGCGGTCCTGTGGAGTTTAAATCCACGTGGGGAGGCAAATGATAGGCTGCATGGGGACTTGAAGTCAATCTGAGTTGTGTAAAGGGAAAATATAAAGAACTGCAACAAGGAAATCCACTGTGTGATGATTTATGTTAAACTGCTGGCTCCACACACAAGGCACAGGCCGCAAGGCACAGGCCACGGCCGATCTGGCGGCAGGCAGCCTAGCGGGGGAAGGAGGGGTCCTAAAACCAAACTTTGGGTGCCAGATGAAGGCGAAGGCATAAGTCACAAACAATCCCATGCTAGTTTGGAATTATGATTAATATAATGGTTATTTATTTAAAGTGGAAAAAACTTACAGATCACCGTCCCAGACAACAGCCCTCTGTGCAATCAGGAAGGGAGTCTAGTAGCCAGAAGTGGAGCAGGAAGTAAGCGAGAGTGAGGAGGGAAGTGGCCACTCTTTTTAAAGGGAGAGAGACCACGCCCAAATGGGCTGGTATCTCAGCGGCTATTGGCTGGAGGAACAGAAGGACCTCCCGCAACAAAGAATAAATTAAGCATTAAAGTTAGAATCACATTTGTGCCAAATATTATTTCCAGTCAGAGGCAAATCAGCTTCTTTAAGGGAATGTGTGCATGCTTGTGTGTGTGTGTGTATCCACACATACTTGAATATGTTTGCATGTGTGAAGGTTAGAAGTTGATATTAAGTGTCTTCCTCAATTGCTTCTTTACCTTACTTTTCTAAGACAATGTCTTTTACGGAATCTGGAACTCACCAATTGGCACAATATGTTGGCTAGTGGTAACTGGACAATTTTCCCGTCTTTACCTCCCCAGTTCTGGGATCACATACATATCATCACACTTTGCTTTCCACAGAGATGAATGGGCACATGGACAATCTAAACTCATGCTTACACAGCAAGCTCTTCACCCACAGAGTAATCTCCACAGGTCCCTTTAGGAGTACTGTGTTTAAAGTTAATTGTTAACTTGACATGCCCAAGAATTATCCAAGAGGAGAAAACTCAACTGGAAAATTTCTAAATAAGATACTGATCTATGAAAATAGGAGAATATCATGAGGAATAATTTTAATGTTACTTTCTGTTTTTTTTTGTTTTGTTTTGTTTTTTGACAGCATTTGTTTTCCTCCTGATTCCAGGGATATTTAGTATCTTATTCGTGGCCACCTAACAGTATTGGGTATGAGATCCATCATGCGGAGTAGGCCTCAAGTCAAATCAGACAATGGTTGGTCATTCTTACAAACTTTTTGTCACCATTACACTAGCACAATTTTCAGGCAGGACTAATTAATTGTAGATCAAAGGTTTGGTGGTTGTATTGGTGCCCGTGTTTCTCTTTTTGTCCTGCAACATATGGGAACAAACACAGATGACCCATAAGCATGTGTCAGGGTGACCCTGCATGGAGGCCCAGAGAGGATTGTATGATGTGAGGATGGAGCTGGATTATGATGTACACACTAAGTTGTTAGAAATGCCAGAGTTGTGGAACACCTAGCAAGAAAAGCTGCTAATAGGGTATGGAACTAGCAAGAAACTGAATTGAATCCTTTCAATCTTGAATGACAGAATGAATAAATATAATTTAACATAAAACACATCAATGAAAAAAAGAAGCTACTTAAACATGAAAGCTATATTTAAAATGTTACATATGTGGGCATTGAGGTAGGAGAAATGAATTAATTTAGTCAATTAAGTGTCCTTTCTTTTATCTACTTTTCTTTCAGGCTGCATTTTCACATTGAAGTAACATATATTTTTATTGTTAAAATCCATGAGGTGGGAAGTAAGTGAGAACAAAGCCTCCACTTATTCTTGTGAGGATGACAAACTGTTTTAAACTCTAAGTACATTTTTAACAGTTTAAAGATGAGATGAATGAGGGCCATAAAGACATAGTTGACACAAAGCAGAGTCTTAAATGTGAATCTTAAAATTTAACCAAGTTTTTGAAAATAGAAAGCAGAAAGTATGATGGGTGAAAGCAAAGAGTAAAAACTAGAAAAGGCATCCTAGTCTAGGAAAACAGTAGAGTTTGAGGGCATAGCTCAGCGTCAAGCATGTGAGTGACAAGTATGATATTCCAGCTTCAGTACCTACTTAGCACTGTAAAAGAAAGTTTCTCGCTTTCAGATGAAAACAAAGCCAAACCCAGAGGAAATCTCTCATGACCATATTGGCATATCCCTTGCTCAGACAACTGGGTCTGTGTTGATTAACACTATTATATTCTTGGCACTGAACTGCACCTAGGGAATATGTGGACAGATCAATTCCGTCTTTGTGACCCCATTAAACATAAACTAGAGGCAGAAACAAAAGGATGGTTAATTATAAGTCAATTATAATATGTTACAGAGACGTAGAAGGATATTGTTGAATTTAGGTTAGAATGTGCAGAGAGGATTATCAGAGAAAAGTAAGTTGCAGTAAGTGGCAAATCGGCAGGGCAATCAGAAAAAGCACTTGTGGCAGATTCTGTGAGACCACCTTGTGCCAGAGAGTGTGCACAGGAGTTTTCCCCTAAGGATGTGTGTTTAATGTGTACTTGTGTTGGTTTAGGGTTCGGTAATTGCTCAAATCAAACATTATTTGATCCAACTTGCTTTTTTATTAAGTTAGTACTGGTCAGTTTTGAGAATGATACACATTTGTGTGTGCTCTTATTATATATATATATATCTTTAACATTGTATTCATGAGTTTAAATGGATATCTCATGATCTTATCTTAGAGATGTTGGAAGGTATAGTTTGTCGCATGATAATCTAAGGTCACCTCTCTATATACTAATCTTGTAAAATGGGAACTAATTTTAGTTTGTTATGTCCTAGTGAGTAGTAAGACTTGAGTAGGTAAACAAATTAGGAAAGTGAAATAGAAACAAACAAGCAAACAAACAAATAAAAACCTCCCCTTAAGACTCAGGAATCTGTGCAGAAGAGAAAGTACAGAAATTGTAAGAGCCAGACATGGTAGATGATTCAAGAGAACAGCATTTTCCAGACATAGCAGGACTGGTATACATAGATTGTGACAGCACACACAAGATCCAAACAAGGTCAACACCAGACTTAATACAGCCACTGAAAAGGGAAAGTGGACACAAAGTCCTACCTGAGCTAAGATGGTATTTGAAATTGATACACGCTGGAAAAGGAGAAAACAGTTTTTTCCAAAAAAAATGTCACTGGGTATATTAAGCATGTACCAGGGCAGGTCCCAAACTCTTGTATAGCTGGCTACCATGACAAGGATTCCATGATTTATTGTGGGCTTTTTATTTCGTTTGGTTGGTAGTTTTAGTCTTAGTGGTTTTTTTAATTATTATTTTTGGGAAATGAGAGAGGGAGGAGAAATGTGAAGTTGAAGGAGGATTGGCAGATATGGGAGGACTTGGGAAGGGGAAAACGTGATGATCAAAATATAATATACAAAACATTTTTAAAGAAAGAAAGCCATTAAGGAAGTTGAATACTTCAACTTCTGGAAAGGGTAATTAGATTACACCTGTGGAAAGCAGAGCTGAAGGAACTTTCTGATTATTATATATGGACAGAAGAATATTGCGTTATGCATGTCATACTGGTTGACCTAAATAAAAACAAACTTAGTCTCTGTATTCAGTATTGTAAGATGGAGTTGTATATGTATCTGTTTGCCTAGGAAAGGAAATCTACTATTTGTTTTTATTTCTTTTAGATTATCTTTTGATGGTTTAGATGTGTATTAAATATGCAAATAATGATACTGTGCCGGAATATATTGGAAGAATCTGTTACTCTGTGTGCACATGTTTTATAGCAATTTTTTTCGAAAATGAAATATTTCCTCCAGGAAGGCAAGGGAGGCTGTTGAGTCTCAGGAAGTAAACAAATATAACACATCTGGGAAAGCTGAAGCTTACAAGTCTTGCGAGGACTTGCCTCAAAGTTATAGAAACAATAAACAAGAGTGGGGGAGGAAACTGACCATGCTGGTTGTCAAGAGGAACTTCCCAAACTTCCCATATGTGTACACATCTTGCAGAAAGTTTGAAGGCTGCAGCTATCCTAAGTCATCAACTATGCTGAAACAAGCTTATAAAGGTTGTACACATGCATTTGAATCACTCCTGATCTGTAAGTGCCCCCTCATCCATATTCTGATACATCGCTCCAGTAAATTCAATGTTTGGAGTTTGGTTTAATGGTATTTTGATTCCCTATGTCTTTTGAGTAGATACTCTGTCTTGTGATACCTTGGGAAATACTTCATATAACCGAATAAAAGAGAGATTCTACGGATTTAGTGTAGACAGAAAACAGGATCATGGGCACATAATGCCAATGTTTCATGGTGATATTTAAAAATTTATTAAAGTAAGTACAAAGCCAATTAGAAATCTATTCTGGAATGCCTAGATAGTGAAAAGCAGGCATTGTAGATATTAGTAGAACTTTTAGGAAACTTTGTTCTGACAAAGAATGGAGATATATAAGTACTTGAGGAAACGTGTTAAATTGAAGAGATTTTAGCTTATGGTTTTGCATATCATAAATGATCCATTGTGAGGAGCGAGGGAAGCAGAGGTTGAAGGAAAGAGTAGCTTGATGGGTAATGTCATGGAAGTAATGACATAGGGAATTAAAGACCAGTTTACTGTTCTATCATTGCATGGCTAAGAAAAGGTGGAATTTGGTGGGTCAGTGAAGGTTGTGATTTCTCAAACTTAACTCAAGAGGAAGTTAGTGTGATCCTATGTGATAAACTAAGATTTATCATAGGAATAATATAGTGTTATAATAATGGAAATTAAAAGAAAAGGTGTATCATATTCACAGAGTATAAGCAACTTAATGGATACTACATCTAACAAACAGAAATATAGATACCTATATATGTGATCTTATCTAAAAATAAAGTTTTGGAAGGAGTAGCTTAAGCCAATGAATTCATATTGTATGAATTCACCGATGTGGTTTGTGTCTCTGTAAAAGAACATGTGAGGACCCTAAGGAATAAGCAAGACATACAATACAAAAGTCATAAGGTGCATTAGTGAAACTGGAGAAATATAGCCACAAAATATGATGCCTGAAGATTGCGATAGTTATCAGATGCTCAGAAGTCCATGAACAAGTCTGCAGAGGGGTCCGGCTCTGCTGGCACTTTGAAACTCTTATAGAACCAATGTCTCAGGTTTTATGCCACCTACTTTGTGTTCCCTCAGTCTTGCTCTGTGTACAGGAAATACACAAATATTATTTGACTATAAAAAGAAGTAATGCCTATGAATGACAAAATACTTGAAATGAAGTAACTAATGGAGGGAAGGTTTGTTTTATCTCATTTTCAAGGAAATACAAACAATAATAACATAGAACATCTCTAAGATAAGTGATTTTCATAAAGTAAAATTGAGTAACCTTTCTATCCTCAAATCCCTACAGGCCTTGCAACAAGCCCAGAGACTATGGTATCAGAGGACATACCCATTCCCATGACATAGAGTGCCCCCATCAGTCTTATGGGGATAAACAGGATTCTGACCTGGAACGTGGAGTCAACAGAAAATTAACCACCCTAAAGAATCCTCCACCTAGAATCATCTGATCCAACAGCCCAGACTCGGAGTTCTTCCAGCCACTGCCTCTGGAATACTGGAATTAAAGGTCTGTACCATGGCACCCCACTCTAAGCGTTTCTTTAGTTTCTTTTCACAAGACATGAGATCTTGCCCTGACATTACCACTCTCATTATTCCATTTCTTAATATGTTTATCCATTTGTCATAAAACTTAGTTTGATTCTAATTCTTGGTGGTCCTTTTGTCCTCAAATTATGCATTCTTGATGTTTGTCTTGCTTGGCTTGCTTATTTTCATTATATCAAGTATTTCCTTTTTTCTCAAAGGAAGAATTAAATTTCAATGTACTAATGATGACTTTTTTGAGATGAATCGTCACAAGAAAGACTATAAAACAACTTTTAGTTATTTTTCCCATTGCAGTAATAAAATACCATGATAAACATAGTATAAAGGAGCCACTAAATTTTTCCCCAGTTCCATAAGAGAAAAGAGGCCCAGGTTTCAGGAGCTAAAATTAGCTGGTTATGTTGAATCCATAGTCAGAGGTTACAGAAAAATAAAAGTTCATGTTCATATCATTTTTTCCTTTTTGTATTGTCTAGGTTTGAAGCCTGGAAATGGTGCCACCCACACTGGTCAGGTCTTCCCATATCAACATACCTATACAGATAACCCCCACAGGCATTCCCAGATGCCCATATCCCATGTGATTCCACATGTTATCAAGTTGACAATTGATAGTGACCATCATAAACAATTGAATAATTTCTTTCCAAAGATGTAAGCATATAATTGAGTTTATTATATAATAATAGGAGCTCATACCATCAGAAAGGTTAAGGAATCAGAAATATATAATGATTTCCTTTTTTAAAATGCTTTGATAAAGACTAAATACAACTTTGGGAGGAAAGGGTATATTTCAGATAACAGTTTAAATCACATGACAAAATCCTGGAAATATAAACCTGAAGCAGAGGGAATAGAGGAATTCTCTTTGTTGGTTTGTTCATCAAGGTTTGCTCAATTTGCTTTCTTTTATCACCTAGGACCACATGTGCCCATGGATGACACTATCTGTATTGAGAGTGTCTCTCCCATATCAATCACTAATCAATAAAATGACCTCTATACTTTCCTACAGGACAGTCTGATAAAGGCAATAAGGTTTCTTCTTCCTGGGTAACTCTTGGTTTTGTGAAGTTGATTAAACAAAATATAGAAACACATAGAGTATCTATCCTTTCTCATATCCTCACTTTAGATGCTTCCTGTATTAGACTTCTGTGATTCTTTTCTTCATTGCTACTTATTACTTATGAGTTATAACTCCCACACTAGTAGAAGTTCAAGCATTTTTATTGCTTTTCCTTGTATGTGTCTTTGGGCATGTGTACACATTCTTGTCTGCACACATGTTAATACCAAAGGTGTACCTCAGGTGCCATTTTCCCAAAGATATCCACATTGGCTTTGAGCACAGGGTCTCTTTCTGACCTGGAACTCAAAGACATTGATAGGGTGATAGACCAGGAAACCCAAGAAATCTTGTTTCTTCCACCACAACGCTAGAATTGCAAGTAAATATCATCTTGCCTGGAATATTTTATGAGGGTTTTGTAGAGTACACTAAGGTCTTAATCCTCATTTAATTGGTATATAAACTAATGAATTGAAATCCTATTTCTGATCTCACTTGATCTTAGTGTTCCCCTACTAGGACTAGTACTGTAACAGTAACATTGTCATAATTGATTATTCTCCTCCTCTGTCTTAGTTAGTTATAATTGCATATGGATGTGTCTGTGAGGAATGCCTTGCCCTCTAATTAATTTAGTAAGGTCTTGTCAACTAAGAGAGCATGTGATCCTTGGATGTATAAGAAAGAGTTAGCTAAGCATCAACATTGGACTGAACAGCAGGTGGTTTTCCTTCTTCACAGTTACTGGCTTAAGTTCTTGTGTCGGGTTCCCGCTCTGATTTGTCTCAATGGTAGATTGAGACCTTAAACTGTACGAAAAAAAAAAAAAAAAAAAAAAAAAAAAAAACCAAAAACCTTTCTTTTCTAGGTTGCTTTTAGTTATGGTGTTTATTACAGCAAGAGAGTACATACTAGAATACATTCCAAATTAGACCTTTGATTACTTAAAAAGATTTATTTAGTTTTGTTTTGCATGTATGAATTTTTTCTGAATCTTTATATGTGTACCATGTATGTGCCTGGTGTTTAAACTCTAGGAATGTGTCCCAAGGGAAGATTATATTTCATATATATATTCTATTTCATGAGCTCTTATAAGCATATCTACCTGCTATAGCACACAACTACAGTCATGAGACCAGAGACTTCATGACTGTAGACCCAAGAAGCTTCTGTTTTTTTCTTCATTTGCACACCAGATATGATGTTCCTTTTGAAATGCTTTGTGTTTAGTTCCTGACTTTCTGGAAACATCCTAAAAAAAGAAAAGGAATCCACTTGGGCATGGGTACTGACAGATGAAATAAGAATAATTTATAGGCACTATAAGATTTCTCCCTACCCTTCCTGATTTCTGTGGACTGTTCCTTGTCACAATGGTTTCTCAGAGCCTGTATGGGAAAATTGCAATGGGACCAAGTATTGGAATGTCTGCTCTTACGGCAATGCAACCAAGTGGCTTGTGAGCCTATAAAATGATTAAATTCTATTATATCTCTTTATATGTATGTGTGTGCATTTGCATGCATGTGTGCATGCTTGTGTGTGAGTGTGTGTGTGTTTGTGTGTGTTTGAGTGAATGATATATATGTGCAGATATTGCAAAGATCAGAAGAGGGTTTCAGACCCCTTGAAACTGGAAATATAGGTTGCTGTGAGTCACCCAGCATTGGTCCTGGGAATTTAATTTGAGCCTAATAGTCTATCTTAACCACTCAATCATCTTTATGCAGAAGCACTGTGAGCCACTGGTGGTCTTGTATCCTTCCTCTTACTCTGCTGAGATTACAGACTCATGAAGTCCCAGAATCAAGAGTCCACTCCAGGGAGAGTCCTACAGATATTGCTCCATGTAATTCTAACTCATTACTCACCCTAGGAGAATGAGGAATGGAAAGGCAAAACTAACTTTATTACAGAAAGTCCAACATTATTCACACCATGTATTTATAGGATGTGGTGCTTCAGTTATCCTCTATTATGCATTGCTCCTTAGAGATGAGAAATGCAAAGCTGTAGGACTAAAGCCTTATCTTTATAGTGTCATGGTTTGAGTCCAAATCTTGCTAACTCTTATTGACATACTGCATTGGAAACATTATGTACATTGTATATAGTTGAATCATCCTCATGATTCTCACAGCTGGTCAAAGGGCAGAGACTACGTGACTACCCAGTTTTCAGTCCTAAATGAGACATTTATAGCCCAATCCTTTTCTTGAAGGAACAGGGAATGTTTGGAAAAGGAGACAAAGGTTATTCAGAAGTGTATACAATAGTGTATTCTGGATATGACAGCACCATTATACTAATCAGCTCAGAGGTTGTGGTTCCCTACATGGGCACTTTGAAAGAGCAAGCCAGTCAGGATTCCAGCATAGATGAAAAGTGGATCATGAAGTCCCACCTCTTGCTGAGGTGACTTGGCAATTGAAGTCTTCTTAAGCAGAGAGAATCAGGTTTTTTTTTGGGGGGGTGACCCCTGGTAGGTTATTCACACTCCAGTGGATAGACTTATACTCATGTACATATGAACAATAATGAGTAGACTTAGAAAACTATGAAAAGAAGACATGAGTTTGGGAGTGGAACATGGTGAAAATAGTCTGGGAGGAGTGGTAGTCAGTGTGATCACAGCACATTATACACATATATGAAATTCTGGAATAGATTTAGGTATATTTTTATCTTAGTAGCATTTCTGAAAAAAATAAAAATTTATAAAATATTTCTTTTGATAAATGAGAAACCTATTGGTATCTAGAAACTTTAAAAATTTCTTTGGGACAACATAAAATTTAATACAAGTCTCACCTCTGCTTCACACACTGCTTTGAAAGCAGTATATACAACTTGATCACAGTACTCTTGCCTGCCAGTGAGGCAAGTCTCTTGAAATTGTTTCTATTTCAAATGTCTGGAAAACATCATAGTTCATATATGACCGTCTGAACATCTTTATGGACCCTTGGAATATTTGCTGAGACAGATGTTCATGTTTTACCCTTCACAGTATGAGGAGCCCAGGTTTTCATCTCCCTTCTGAGTCTGTCCAGATCCCTGGAAGAAGTCATTTAAATATGATATGACTTAAAAGTTAAGTTCTTTCTTCCTTCTAGATAGTTAGATTTATCAAGATATTTCTAGGCATACTTGGCCATTTATGAAGGATCTCTAGGGAAGGTAGATTCATAAACTTTTAAGGAGCTAATTCATAGACAGAGAATCTTTCTAGGCTGATTTCCTCAAGTTGAAACTCAATTGCTATGACAATCAAAACCAATTTCTTTTTATCATCTCTCTGGGACACAGTACAAACTTGTAAAGTATTATAATGGATTATCTGGCAGACGAATTTCTAAAACATCAATGGTAATATCTTATAATTTAATAATAAAATCAACAAAAATTAGTCCTTGAGGCAATTATTATGAAAAGTTGCAAATTACAGCCTGTACCCAGAAGGCAAGCTCCAAAACTTAAAATATACAATGTGAAGTAAAGAAGCTCGAATTGGGAAAATTCATATCAGAAACACACTTGGTGCTTATTCTGAGGAGAGATCACAAGGAGTTTTTACAGTACCCAAAATTCCTCTGCTGCTTGGGCAGCAATCCTATATAAAACATGTAGTCTAGTAAGTTTTGAATCAGATATTTTGTAGTGATAATGATTTGCAACCCATAAGGAGAATTGTACTTGTCTTAGTTAGGGTTTCTATTACTGTGAAAAGACACCATGGCCAAGGTAACTCTTGTAAAGGAAAACATCCAACTGAAGTTTTAGCTTACAGTTTCAGAGGTCTAATTAATTATCATATTGATGGGGAACATGGCAACATACAAGAAGACATGGTGCTTGACAAGCAGCTGCTACATGTTGATATCCAGGAAAAAGAAAATAGACTCTGTCATTAGCAAAAGATACCTCAAAGGCAACCCCCACAGTAACACACTTCATCCAACAAGACCATACCTCCTTCAATAAAGACATATCTTCTAATAGTGCCAGTCCTTTTAGGGATCATTTCCTTTCAAATCACCACAGTACTACAACAAGAAAAAAAATATATCATTAATACCAGAAGTTGTTTTGCTGGATAATGGAGGAGAAAACTCTTCAACAGTCTTACTCTGATGTGAGTCGCACTAGCATCAATAATAACCAGTCTTATGAGATATGCCCATAGATAAACTGGTGGTTTGAATGTTATGGTAGTAACCCAGCACTTAGTGATTGGATTTAAAGCCCAATTGACAGGATGAAATTCATCCCTGGTACTGCAAATCTGGCGAAGAACTAGTGGTTGAGGTACTCATAGGTCCTAGGTATTTTGTTAAATGGACAGAAGACTCAAATTATCACCTAAATAAATAGCTCTATAAATATTGTTTGATTCAGCTCTCAGTCCTCAGTGGACAAGCAACTCCCATCATTGAAGAACAGTTAGTATAGGGACTTTAAAACTGGTCAAAATTAAAACAAAATAATTTGGTGGAATATTCAACCATAAATGGAGCATGTACATCACACCTAGATGCCAAAGCTCAGGTATTATTGCCTAATAAAAGGAAAACAATTTTAAGAGCCAAAGTTTAAAGAAAGGGTGTCTTTCAAACATAAAAACTCCCAGCCTCATAAACTCACATCTGCCATGTTTGCCTTACAAGACCTGCACAAGATCAAGCCAGTCATCATTCCAGCATGGATAGATTCCAGCTCTCTTAGCTGAGGAGATTTTTGAAAGTTGGTCACTATAGGAAAGATTTCTTTTTAGGTGTGTGGTCCCTTGTAGGTTGCCCATGCTATAGTAGATGGTCCCACACCCATGAGTGTATGGGCAACTTTATTGAACTCAGAAAGTTATTTTTAAAATCACATGGCCTTTGAAGAGGGCTATGATGCTGTTGAAGGGGGTGAGAGGTGATTATGTTTGAAATGTATTATATGCACATGAATAATTCTCAATAAATAAATAAATAAATAAGTGAGCACATAAATAAAAGTAACTTTGTGACAGCTTTTCACATCTATGACACTTGCCCAGCAAAAGATACTAGTGCGACACTATTAACTGCACAGGCAACAGATATCTCCTTATGTTTGTGGGAAGTAAATGAGTTTCACAGGTGAGAACGTGTGCTTCTCCCACCAATGAAGAGCACTCTATTCACCTTGATGATTGTGCTTAGGATGGGCTTAGGATTCAGTTCATGTCAACCAGAGAATAATGATAACCTCCTGGAACCATTTCTGTCCTTCTTAGAGCAAGTTGAGAGACTTTGCTTTCTTGTTCTGTCCCTTGTATGCATTTTTATGAAGAAGTGATACCTGGAAAAACATAAATCATCTTAACAGTATGATAACATAAACTTAAAAAGAGTACAAGTTAAATATTAGGGATGAAAAAATAATATTATATTTTTAGGTTCATAAGTTAATCACATTGGTAACCACTTAGATTGTCAGCTGAGAAAACAGCTGCTAAAAGTTAGATATCTAATATGTGATTATAATAAATAGAAATAATGGATGGAGTTAGAAAACATCATATTGAGTGAGGTAACCCAGACCCAGAAAGACAATTATCTTATGTATTCACTCATAAGTGGCTTTTAAACATAAAGCAAAGAAGACCAGCCTACAAATCACAATCCCAGAGAACCTAGACAACAATGAGGACCCTAAGAGAGACATACATGGGTCTAATCTACATGGGAATTAGTAAAAAAAAAATCTCTTGAGTAAATTGAAAACAAGTGGACCATGGGAAAGGGTTGAAGGGGAATGGAGGGGAAGGGGGGGAATTGTATAGTTCAATAAAATCAATAAAAAATAAATAATGGAGCTGGGCGGTGGTGGCACTTGGGAGGCAGAGGCTTGTGAATCTCTATGCGATAGAGGTCAGCCTAGTCTACAAGAGCTACTTCCAGGACAGGCTCCAAAAGTTACAGAGAAACCCTGTCTTGAAAAATAAAAGGAAAAAATAATGATAACTATAGCTATTTTTTCTCCCCTTCTTCCTTCTCTGACATGTTGTAAAGATCTCTCCCCAAAGCCATGTGTGGAAATCCTTGGTACCTACAGATTTTGTTGCTATTTTGAGGTGTAGAATTTTCAGAATGAATTAATTCATTGGGGGAGTGTTCTCAACTGGACGGCTGGAAATTGTTTCACTGCTATTACAAGGTAAGCAGCTTTGCTTCACAGGGGCTCCAGCATGATGCTATGCCTATTACAACCCCAGATTAATGGGGATGTGTGAGTGACCCTGGCTGAAACCTAAACGCTTCCTTCCTCCCTGTTTCCCTGTCTCTCTCCCTCCTTTCTTCCTTCTTTCTTCTCTTCCTGCCTCCCTTACTACTTCCCTCTTCTCTCTTCCTTCCTTCTTCCTTCTTTTTTAATTACAAATTTAAAGACAAGTAGTATAAATATTCCCCACCAAATAATCTTGCTTAAAACATTATTTTTCAAATTATATCTCAGAAAGTGAAAAATATCAATATGTGCAGTAGCAGTGGCAACAACAACTAAAAAAATAATCAATTGCTGAGCAGAAAGGTAGAAAGAATGAGCCAGACAGAACTTTTTATGGGACTCATGTTTGCTGATAGAAGAGACATGATTAGTAAGACACAAATAAGTGTTAGCCATGGAAAAATGATCCGAATTATGATGAAGAAGAAGCTTACCCTTTACATGTATAAACATGGAAATATAACTTTACTAAAAAAAGTCCAGGTAATAAAGTGTTCCAAATTAGGATGAAGGAGAAGCTTTCTCTGCTTGTTGTTCTCATGGGATCATGACAAATTCAGCACCAAGGACCTTCTGCACATGGAGGTAGTAGACATGCCCTACTCATCACACAGTCTTATTGATTTTCAAACAAAATAATAAAGAAGAATGATTTAAAAGACAAAAATCACCATCATCATTAGGGGAAAGCAGGAATATACTTTATTAGAGCTGGAGAGATAACTTACTGATCTCAGAGTAGCCAAGTTCAATTCCCAGCACCACATGTACAGAGGATCCAATACCCTTTTCTATCCTCCAAAGGTATCCGAACCTACAAGTACAAATGTGTATGTTCATGTACACCCTCCCACACAAACACACCACATCCATTATATACATATATTTATTTTGTACATGTATATATAACATATAATATATTATGTTTTGCACATATTTATGTGTTGTTTTTATATAATACTTAGTGTATCACATTTGAAACCTGCATTTCCATAAAATATTTTATAGATGCCATTTTTTTAAGTTCAGAAAGCTAAGACTGACAGACATATAGTGTATTAACTATTTTCAGTCTTTAGTTCTAGTGCTTTGGCATGGAGACAGAGATAGAAGCAGGAAAATTCCTGCAAGTTTGACAACCAATTTGCCTGCCATAGACTGTCAAAAAGCTGCAGAGACTTTGCCTGAAGAACTGTGAAGGATGAGAACTGACTCCTGAGGCTGATCTCTGAGTTTAACTTATGTGCTACTGCACATACATACACATATTGACACACACAAATGTGTACACATGTGTGCATATGCACATACACATTATACACAGGCATGTAAATAGATAAAGAGAACTAAGGATTACAAACATTTTTCTTATGTAAATGTCTACAGCCAATGAATGGGAGAACTGCTTTTGATTCATAATTTGATATATATGTAAATCTGAGATAAAAATTTCTTTTATTCTCCCTTTTAATTTATAATGAAATTGCCCTGTATCATCATCTGCCTTTCTCCATTAGAGCAGTGTCTTCTCAAGTGGATGTGTTTCTACCTGTACCTTCTGAAATCAAAGAGGGGTTGGCTTGATGAGGTTAATCACAGACCAATATTTATTCCAGTCATCAGATTCTCAGACCCTTATGACACATCAATCAAAGGTCCTTGGGGTGAATTCCTCATTTCATTTGTAGGAATGCAATTCTGCTCATTATTAATCTTATCATATGGAAAACAGTTCATTCGCATGGAAATAGTTGTTTGTGTGAAACCCAGATTTATGATTAAACCCAACTCTTTCTTTAGTAAGGTCAAAAATAGTGGCTTAGAATGAAATTACTTCAGCTCTATTTTATGCAGGTCACTGATGAAATGACCTGTCAAAATATGAACTGGTTTTCTACTGATTCCGTGTAATTTTAAATTAATAAAACTTAAATATTCAAGGTAGAAGCATGTTAAACATAATTTTTCTAAGTTTTTAAAATTTAATTTCATATTAATATATATATATGTGTTTTTGTGTGTAAACAATGTATGCATGGGTGTAATTACAAACATATCACATGTGTGTGCTAGCCAGAGGAAAACTTTTAGGACTTTACACAGTGATTTCACTGTGGGTACTGGATGTTGAGCTTTTAATGTGCTGAGACATTTGCTAGCCTCATCCCAATATTTATTAATGAGTTTATTTTGTGTCATATATATCTATAAAATTAAAATACATCAAATAAGAAAACAAACTTCCTAAATGATGACCCAAACTCTTCTGGTGATTATATATCAGCTTTCTATTGAGTACTGTGTGCATTCTACACTAAAGCTGAGCATACTGTTGAGACATAGCCTTAGATCTCAGATTGGCCTTCTCTTGTTACATAGACAAGGATGACCTTAAGCTTCTTGTCCTGCCTCTACTTCCTGAGTGCTAAGGTTATACTTTTGAGTTAAGGCACTAGGCTTATGAGATGCTGGAGTTTGAAGCCAGAGATTTCAGAATGCCAGACAGACATTGTCCCAACTAACACACATCCTCAGCAAAAACATGAGGTATGTTTTATCCTGTATTTATTATCAAAATATATAGATTGTCTGTAACCTCAAGTACATATATGTTAAAAATGCCTAGATAAACTCTGTGCAAAATAACTGAAAGTGGAAAAGAGCCCAAATAGCAATAGTATAGTGAAGAATATATATCCTAGCCTGTACACAATTTGTATCGTGCTAAGAAAGTAATACATGAGCAGCTGCCAGGCTATTGCAGTATTTAAGAGTGTTGCTGTTAGACCACATCAGAAAAATTATCCACCATGACCAAGTCTGCTTCATCACAGAGATGCAGGGATGGTTCAACATGAAAAATATGTCAATGTAATCTACTATATAAATAAACTGAAAAAAAAAACCCACATGATCATCTCTTCAGATGTTGAAAAAGCCTTCAACAAAATACAACATCCCTTCATGATAAAGGTCTTGGAGAGAGTAGGGATACAACGAACATACTTAAATACAATAAAGGCAATATATAGCAAGACAACGACCAATGTCAAATTAAATGGAGAAAAACTCAAAGTGATCCCACTGAAATCAGGAACAAGGCAAAGTAGTCCACTTTCGTCGTATCTATTCAATATAGTACTTGAAGTTCTAGTTAGAGCAATAAGATAACAAAACGATATCAAGGGGATACAAATTGGAAAATAACTCAAACTCTCACTATTTGCTGATGATAAGATAGTTTATGTAAGTGATCGCAAAAATTCTACCAAGGAACTTCTACAACACATAAATATTTTCAGTAATATAACAGGATACAAGATTAACTCAAAAAAAATCAGTAGCCCTCCTTTATCCAGACGATAAATGGGCTGAGAAAGAAATTAGAGAAACATCATTCTTTAAAATAACCACAAATCGCACAAAATATCTTGGAGTAACTCTAACAAAACAAGTAAAAGACCTATATGACAAGAGCTTTAAATATTTGAAGAAAGAAATTGAAGAAGACAACAGAAAATGGAAAGATCTCCCATGATCTTGGGTAGGTAGAATTAGCATAGGAAAAAAGGGCAACCTTACCAAAAGCATTCTAAAGATTCAATGCAATGTCCATCAAATTCTTAGTAAAAATCTTCACAGACTTCAAAAGAACAATACTCAATTTTACATGGAAAAGCAAAAAAAAAAAACAAAACAAAACAAAACAAAACAAAAACAAAACCCCAAACACCCAGTATAGCCAAACAAGTTTGTACAATAAAGGAACTTCTAGAAGCATCACATTCCCTGACTTTAAATTCTATAACCGAACTATAGTACTGAAAATAGCTGGCATTGGCATAGAAACTGACAGGAGGACCAATGGAATTGAATCAAACACCTGAATATCAACCCACACACCTACAAACACCTGATTTTTGATGAAAAACAAACATAAAATGGAAAAAGAAGGCATATTCAACAAATGGTAATGGCATAACTGAGTATCAACATGTAGAAAAATAAAAATAGATTCATATCGATTGCCATGCACAAAACTCCAGTCCAAGTGGATCAAAGACCTCAACATAAAACCAACCATGCTGAACCTCATAGGGGAGAAAGTGGGAAGTACACTTGAATGCATTGGCACATGAGACTACTTCCTAAATATAACCCCAGTAGCACAGACACTGAGAGAAACAATTAATAAATAGGACCTCCTGAAACTGAGAAGCTTCTGTAAAGCAAAGGATATGGTCAACAAGACAAAATGGAAGCCCACAGAATGGTAAAAGATATTTACCAACCCAACATTGAATAGAGAGTTGATTTTCAAAATATACAAAGAACTCATAAAATTGGTCATCAAAAGAACAAATAATCCAATAAAAATTTAGGGTACAGAACTAAACAGAGAACTCTCAACATAGGAAACTAAAATTGCTGAAAGACTTTTATGGAGTGCTCAACATCCTTAGCCATCAGAGAATTGCAAATCAAAAAACCTCTGAGATTTCATCTTACACCTGTAAGAATGGCCAAGATAAAAAAATTGATGACAACTTATGTTGGAGAAGATGTGGGGTAAAGGGAACACTTCTGTGTTGCTGGTGGGAGTGAAAACTGGTACAGCCTCTTTGGATATTAGTATCACGATTTCTCAGAAAACTATGAAACAGCCTTCCTCAAGACCCAGCAATATCACTTTTGGGTATATACCCATAGAAAGGTCAATCATAACACAAGGACAGGAGCTCAACTATGTTCATAGTAGAATTGTCTGTCATAGCCAGAACCTGGAAACAACCTAAATGTATAAGGAAAATGTGGTACATTTACACAATAGAGTACTATACAACAGGAAAAAAAATCTTGAAATTTGTGGGCAAATGAATGGATCTAGAAAACATCATATTGATTAGGAAACCCAGACCCAGAAAGACAAATATCATATTTACTCACTCATACATGGTTTTTAGACATAAAGCAAAGAGAAATCAGCCTATAATTCATAATCCCAGAAAACCTAGGCAAAAAAGAAGACCCTAAAAGAGGCATATCTGGTCTAATCTACATGTGAAGTAGAAAAAGACAAGATCTCTTGAGTAAATTGAGAGCATGGAGATAATGAGGTAGGGCAGAAGGGGAAGGGGAAAAAAGGGAGGGAGTGGAGAAACATATATAGCTCAATAGAAACCATTAAAAATTTTTTTAAAAAGTGTTTGCTTCTATTGCAGAACACTCAGGTTTGGTTCCCCAGACCTAAGCTGAGCATCTCAACACAACCTGAAACTCCAACTTCAGAGGATGTGAATAACTCTTCTGGCCTCTAGACACAGGTGGCATATATTCATATACACATAAACAAAAAATATTTTTTAAAAAGTAGCAAATTATGAGGTCATTATAGATATTATGAACAGCATATGAACAGTGCTAACATTAGTTGTTGTTTTGGAGACTGTCTCATATACTAATGTTGGTGTTGAACTAATTATATATGTAAAGATGGCCAGCATCTTCTTGGGTTTCACTTTAGCAATATTGTACACAAGAATTCAACATAAAGACATAAAGATGAGCTACTGCATAATTTTTTAAATCTCAGCTTTAAGAGCAGATCAGAGTTAGATATCACATTATGAATTGAAAAGGTCTGGGTGGGAACCTAGTGCCATTGTCCTTGGCTTCTCATCAGCCTTCATTGTCCGCCATGTTCACAGAGTCCAGTTTAAACCCATGTTTATTCAGTCCCAGTCCAGCTGGCCTTGGTGGGCTCCCAATAGATCAGTTCCACTGTCACAGTGGGTGGGTGCACCCCTCGTGGTCCTGACTTCCTTGCTCATATTCTCCCTCCTTCTGCTCCTCATTTGGATCCTAATACATGAACTGGCTTTGTGGGAGCCTAGCCTGTTTGGATGCTCACCTTCCTGGACCTAGATAGAAGTGGGAGGACCTTGGTCTTCCCGCAGGGCAGGGAATTTGGACTGCTCTTCAGTATCGAGAGGGAGGGGCAATGGAGTGGGGGGAGAAGAGGAGTGGGGATAGGGGGAGGGGAGTGGGGGAGGGGGCAATATGTGGGAGGAGGGGGAGGGAAATGGGAAACGGGGAGCAGGTGGAAATTTTAATTAAAAAAGAATAAAAATAAATAAATAAATAAAAAGAAAAGGTCTGGTGTAGAGTTGAGAATATCAAAACAAAGTCATCATGAAGAAAGGTTTAGGCAACATTTTTATTGACTTTGTTGCTGTACATACATGTAAAAATGTTTAACATATTTATATAGGAGTTGTACATTCTATTCTCTTTACAGGATACTGTACTTGCTCCCTAAAGAAACAGAATTGACAAAATGAACACACACATACATACTCACCCCCATATATATATATATGATTTATTAGGTTGATTTAGAAGATAGAGGCTGGGTATCTCAACAATAAATGTTTATAAGCTCAGAGTCTGAGAGTCTAGTAGCTATGCCTTCCAGTCTGGTGCTGAGACCTGGACAATTCATTGAGTGTGACTGGTCTTCAGTCCATAAAGGGAGGCATTAGAAGTTGGGCTCTAATATCAGTGAGGTATAACAGTGGCAGTAGAAACAACAACAGACTGGACCCACTTAAAGAGAAGAAAAGATGGACAATGAAAAGAAATATGTTTTTTCCCTTGAACAATAGAAACTGCTCCCTAAATTAGAAATGTTCTTCAAGACTCATGCAGACACACATATCTTAGTTGATTTCAGATCCAATTATGTTGACAATGAAGATTAATTAATGCAATTAATAATAGATCAAGTTAATCCTAGTTTCACAATTAAAATTTTGGGGCTAAAATGATTGTTTAAAAACCATGTAATTGGGCAATTCTAAGGTAACTGATGTACGTTTGCTCTGACCTGCTCTGCAGGGATCAAGAGAACAGGGAATCAGCTGCACTTAATAGTTTAAACTGATTTTATGCACATTTATAATACTTAGATATGTTTCAGGTTCCACCCCCATAATTCTGTTCTTCAAAGGAAACATATATTCAACTACGTAATGTTATTTTTACTTAAAAAGTACTGCTGACAAATGTCATGGGATTAGCCAACCAATTCCAGAATAGATTGCACACCCATTCTATGAATTAGAATCTGTACTTCATACTCAACTAGGTCAAAAACTATGACTACATAGGTCATAGACTTTTAAGGAAAGCATAATATTATTATTCTCCCAAACATATTCATTATATTTTTATTATAACATTAAAATGACATTGGTGTTGGTGCACCCATAGATCAGTGCACTTCTCAAACCCTATCAGAGAGGCCTCTTCTTGTAATAGATGACAAGATAGAGATCCAAACATATTCACTGTTCAGAGATCCTAGAATAATCAGTCCAAATGGGATGTCTATATTGGACCTTTCTTCCTCCTCAAGGTTCATGGGCCTTTATGGACGAAGGGATAGACTTTAGCAGCCAGAGATGGTGAATGACTTCAAAGGAACAGTGTTTTCTGGATAGAAATATATATGTGTGTGTGTGTGTGTGTGTGTGTGTGTGTGTGTGTGCCATCCCTAGCTGAGGAGCTACTGGCATTTGATAGCTTCTGGGAGGACAGTCGGTTTTCTTTAGCGGTGATCATACCCCAGGGCAGCCCAGACCCAAGAGTAGTCAGCCAAAACAAAACTGGACTTGATGGCTGAAGAGAGAGAGACAAGAGAGAGAGAATACATAATTGTGGAGGAATAGAAATGGAGATGGATTAGAGATGAGCTGAGGGAGGAGGTGCATGTCTAAACAAGAAACATTGTACAAAATTCTCAAAAAAATAATAAAATATTATTTATAGAAAAGTACTATTGAGTTTTTTGTCTAATACAGGTAAATGAGTTTCAAATGTGTATTTAGACTTCAAAAAATAGCAGTGATTTAAGTACTACTGTTTTTGTGTGGTTCTCTTGGTTCAGGGTGGCCAGGATGAACAAGCAGGCTCCTCCTCCTACATTCTGAGTCTCACATGGTCATATTTGCTTTTTTAAATTTTTTAATCTTAATTGAAAATAGATTCTTCTCTCAAACAATACATTCTCTTCACAGTTTCCCCTTTCTCCATTCCTTCCAGCTACCTACTCTCACACCTATGTCCCAGGTCCACTTCCCATCTTCTTAGTCTTAGGCCTCCATGACAGAACAGCCAAATAGGACAAAACAAGAGACATCAAGAGAAGGCAAAAACCTTCATATCGAGGCTGGACTAGGCAACCCAATAGGAGGGAAAAAAAGTTCCAAGAGATGTCAAAAGAGCAGAGATATATCCACCCCCACTGTCAGGAGTCCCACAGAAACACCAAGCCAAGAACCATGACATAAATGCAGAGGATCTGGTACAGACGCATGTAGGCTAAAGACTTGATGTTTCAGTCTCTGTGGAACATGTGAATCCTGCTAAACTGATTGATGGGCCATGTTCTACTGGTGAGATGGTTCTCTGTAGACTATGAAAAGAGGAATTTGGACACCAGCCCAACCACAAGTCCTTTGACCTACACTGTGTCCTGCTTTTAAGATGTGCTGGGGCAATGGTGGCATATAACTTGTGGGACTAGCCAAACTGTTTTATTTCACTTGTGGCCTAACCCTAGTAGAGTAATTCCATGTCTCCATGTCCAACAGTGCCTGAATGGCCAGGAAACAGAGACTGGATAGCCCAGACACCTCAGCCTATGGTAGAACCAAACATACTTGCAAATATATATAATTCCTAATGATACTCTGCTAGAGTCAGAATTGGTGCCTAGTCCAGTCATCATCAGAGAGGTTTCCACTGTAGCAGATGGGCAAAGGTACAGAGACCACACAAGATATAATATAGAGAGGAAGTATAAATTGGAGGTATCCATTGGGTTTCTGAGATCAGAAACCTCTACAGAAGGAATCAGAGAAAAAATCATCATTTTTTTTTTAAAGAATTGTGCTTCATATGTGCAGGGCAGGATTAGAGGCTTTGCTTAAAGGCTGCTTGCATATCTTTCCTTTATTTTCTCATGTTATCCTTGACTGCATTTTAATGGCTTAATTTCTCATTGCCCACAGAGCTACAATTCTGACCACAGATCTACACGTTCAAGTTTTCCCTTGCCATTATGTTTTAACATGGGACAATTTGTGATGCCATTTTTCTGAAACAGAGGGATTTATTGATACATTTATTTATATGGTTCAAGGGTTCCAATTCAGGTCTTACCTGTACTAGGCAAGAGTCCTGCAATTAATGACTTATTTGAAAACTTAAATTCTCCCCATAGAGAAGTGATTCTAAAATATGTATGTATGTAATATAAACTTTATGTTTTATATGTCATGTTTTATTCTATAAAACAATATAATACATGTATATTTAATAGAGAAACAATTAAGCAAACAATGATGTTAAGAATGGAATAGGAAGAAAAGGACCAAAGACATTCTCTTAGTAGAAAATAACATACAAATATTGAATGTGACCTTGAAACCTAAAGTGATGTTTTAGCTGTAAAGCCACACTTTGCTATTTATCAGGTATTAAAATACATCAGAACATGAAGATGAATATAAATAAAAATGAAAATTTAAGATGTAAATGTAAAAAAATAGTTATAATACATTGGCCCTTCCTCTTCCCTTCCCTCTCCCCTCTTTCCTTCTCTCTCATATCTGCTTCTTTCCTATAAATATACATGTGCTCAAAGTGTCATGTAGCTCATTCAGATTTGCTCACTGGCCTTCTCACTGATACCTTAAGAAAGTCTGGGTACTAAGTATAGCACACCACATGTTGAGAACCACATTGCCCCTGAGCTAAATTCCAGCCTAAAGCCTCTGACCTGTCAATAATAAATTAATATATACATAAAATTACAGCATTTTTATACAAAAATACATAGCACTTATTAATATCATTTTTCTTGGTGGTAGCACTTTGAGATATGAGTATGGGTTTTAGGGTGAGATGTCTTATGTACAAAACTATGCCTTGATCCCACCCCTCCCTGAGATTATAGGCAGTTAGTGATTGCTGGGGAGGGAGAGACGTTTTCCTCTTTGGTGTAGCAATGGGTAAGGTGGCATTATCTTGTAAACAAACTCTTCCATAGCTCCTGTAAGCAATCCTACTAAAACTCATTGTGTTGGAGGAAAAAACACGACAGGAGAGGTGGGATTAGCTGTGATCAGGAAAAAAATAAGCAAATCTAGGAGAGGCAAAGAGGGTACTGGAGGGAGTATGATTAAAATACACTAGATCCTCTGAGGAAAACAGCATTAAAAATACATCATTGAACATAATTATAATATGCTATTAAAAAATTGAAAAAAATCACATAATTTTTGTGAATTTTAATGGTTCCTAAAAGTGGTTCTGTGTAATAGAGTGAGATCAAGTTCTGCCTTTGTTTCCCCTAAGTTATGACAAAGCAGAGATCTTAGAGTTGCTTGCAAAATTTTGGCACCTATAGAGTACTCCATGACATTATTATCTATTGGAAGAACCTCACTCTCAAACATCGATGTGATAAACAGGGACCAGGATGTATTGTACAACCCCATATTTGCAGAGAGCAGGAGAGCATTTACTCTCCATAGCAACAGTAATAGCTAATGATGCCTGTGTTTTAGTGGAGGATTCCCCCATCAAATGTGGATGAAGTTGGTACAGAAACATTTCTCCCATTTCCTTAATGTGTGAATGGCTCAAATGGATTTTCCTAAGTGAAAAATTTCTATTCTTAAATCCTTTTAAGTGTACCCTCGTTCCCAGAAGACAGCTTGGAAATTGCTCCCAGGCACTAGTCACACATTTCAGAGTGTAATATTCAGTGAGTCCTGCAGAACCTGCTTAATAATGAACCCTCGTGTGTGGGCAGGGAGCTAATATAGATGATATATTGATTATAGTCCTGCTGAAATATGAACTTTCCCACCTAACTGAGTGTCCCCAAGCAAGAAATGTCGAATCTGCTTGGGCCAATTAGAGGGTACATGAATTGAACTTATTCTATTACTCTACAGAGTTAATATTAATAGAAGAATGAAAGACTTACTCATTTCTCCTCTTTTGCTTTGCTCTTCTGTGAAAAAATGAGTGGCCAAGGCTCAGTGGTTATTCCTGTGATTAATGGTGATGAACACTAGCAAGGACAGTGGTGATCGGGGTTTGGAGAGGCTTTTGAAACACATTAGAAAAGACCAGAGCTAGAAAAATGGTGCAGAAAAGAAAAGACCTCATTGCTCATACAGACAGCTACTCCAACACTGAGTTGTGTAGGGGACACTAGTGTATGTATATATGTGTGTGGAGGACAGAGGATAACCTTGGGTGTTGTTCCTCAGGCACCATCTTCTTTGTGTTTTGAAACAGGGCCTCTCACTGATGTGTGGTTCCCCAAGTAGGTAGGAACTGGTTGACTAGTAAGCCCCAGAAATGACGTGTCTCCATTTTTCAAGTACTTTTCTGCAAGTGTTAACCACCACACCTGGGTCTTTTATGTGGGTTGTGATTGAACTCAGAAATTTGTGCTTGAATAGCAAATGCTTTGCCAAATGAGCCATCTCAGGAATGAATAATTTTTAAATCTAAAAGTTTTTTTTTTATTCTGAATCTTGCCCATTAAGACCTTCTCCCCTTAAGACCAGATTGTGCATACAAGAAAGTTCAACATCGGTACTACCTCACAGTGATTCGTGAAGGATTGTCTTGACTGCACTGTTGATGTATTCATACCAATCCCTTCGTGGGTGGCACCATTCCCCGAGTATGGTCTTGAAGTGCACAAGAAGGGACAAAGCAAGCTCAGCACTGAAATCAAGCACACATTTGCTTCTTGGTGTTCTTGGCTCTGATATAATGTGACCAACTGTTTCTGTACCTGATTCCTTGCCTTTACCACTCTAATGGGCTGTAACATGACCTTGAAACAAAATAACCTTTTCTCTCCTAGGTTGCTCTTTGCTAGAGTATTTTAAAACAGTGACAGAATGACAAAAAGATTCTTTTTGTGTAAATATACTTATCTAGAAGATAATAGTTCCTGAACCATCTACTTTATGTATTCTTTATAAAATCTTTGAGAGAAAAGTTTATAAACTCAACATCATATAACAATTTGAGACAAAATGTATAACACCCATTTACCTATCATGTAAATTATTTGGGTTTGGTTTTGTTGATGCTGCCTCTTTCTCTCTCTCTTTCTCTCTCTCTGATATTATAAAGCAGGCTCTTTCTGAGAGACCAGGCTGGCCTCAAATTCTGGATTCTCTTATCTACACCTTTAAATGCTGTGATTAAAGTGTGTGCTTGAGTCACATGTGATTATCTTGCTTTATTTAAGGTGTGTGGAGATTAGTCAGAATTGTTACTGCATTTCTCTTTATCATGCAAACAGAAATATGTATGTTCAGATTTGCGAGAATTTTAATTCTACGTGCTAAGTCTCTTAGTCCTCCCATTTGGTTCATCAGCAAGGTCTGCACAATTTATTTGAATCACTCCTAGCAATATATCCTTTCTTCTTTCTGGAATATCTCCATCTTTCAACCTGCCACGCATGGGCTGAGTTCATAATACAATGAATAGTATTTTAGGAATCATTATTTGTTGGAGAAATGCTTCCAAATCTGTACATTTTTAATGTACTTTTCCTAGTGGCAGTTACTGTTTGGGTCTTAGGGAATATTGTAGTTATTTCTCTAATACTCTTAAACATCTAGGCATTTCTAATGAATAACAGGTTGCCTCAGCTCTATTAAATATGTGAGTAAAATTGTGGTGCTTTGATCTGGATATTCTACATACCCAGTTTTGAGACAGAGCTATTATAATCTATTGATCAGTTACATCTATAGTTATATTCAAATTATGTTGGATTAAATCTCTGTATATAAGTAGGGATATGTGATTGCATATGTGTGTAGAGGCATATGACCTCCGTGGTATGTGTGTGTGTGTGTGATATATGTGTATGCACATAAATATATGCAGTGGTAGGGGAGAGTTACCCTCAGAGGTTGTGTGTTGATATCCATAGAGACTAGGAGGGGTATCAGATCCCTTGGAGTTGCTAACCTGAATGCCTTGGAATATAATCTTATCTTTTAATAGAGCATTATGTCTTCTAAACTGCTGAGGCATCTCTCCATCCCCACCATTTTTTTTCTCTTGTAAGACAGTCTATTACTAAGTACTTTATAATTGCTATCCAGTGAGCCCCAGTGGTCTGCAGTGCTGAGATTATGAGCACACATCACAAAAAGAAAATTAAACATGAATTCCATGTGTTGGCCTTAGGTCTTTGCACTTTTTCTGAGGCCTGTCCCCAGCTCAGGAGATCCATAATTTAAAGTGTATCAACTTCCTGCCTAGGAACCCAGTCTGTATGGCTTTCCTATTGTTGCTTATTCTGTCCAAATTGTAGGCACACTGTTGACTGTTCATTCCATGCTGAACTCTCTGCTCTCTTTGGTTCATCTAGCTGTGCACTATTTACTGTATGCTTTTTTCTCTTCATCACCTTTCTGTGGCTAGTTACCAGTTTCCTATAGTCTTTGATATACCACAGAGTCTTTACAATCCTATTCCTGTGCAGAATATGACAGCACTGACTTTGCCACCTCTGCTGACAGGACACAAGAATAAACACATCACAAAATACACACCATTCTGAAATCACTCAAGATGAATGGAAACTCCTCCTAATTTTATTTTTCTCATAATCACTATATTAAATGCTTTACATTGGAACTTTTGCATTCAGATCTTTCTCATTTTATAAGAATAAATATATTTTAAAACTCAGTTCTGGGGAATGGAGCTAGAGTCCTCGTTATTGCATTGCACAACAAGCACATTACTGATGTTTCTCCAGTCTGGAATTTATTTATTAATCAAAAGTGTTACTGCTTGCTCCTGATATAGAAAGTATTTTCTTATGGTTTTACTATACCAATCAATTCTGTCTTAATCTTCCTACTGAGGGAACAAATATTTCAAGTTTCAGTTTTCACTTGGAATTTTGACTTCCTCTGGGCCTCAACTTTTATGAAACAAAAGCGGAGGACTATTCTCTGTATCTGTATTAATTCACTAGTCTTAGTAATCTTGATTTTATTCCCAGAGTTTTTAGGTCGGAAGCTGGCTATTTTCCCCATATCTCTCCATGCCCAAATACCTGAAATTCAAATGCAAGTGCAATATGTAGCATTTTACATGTTTTCACAGAAATATTTTAAGATTGTCACTTTAATCAAAAGTCAAGGTAGTTTCTTTATTAACCAATGAAAGTAACACAGAGACAAATGACCCTCCTCATCATGCTACCACCAAAGAATTCACAGAATATTTCCAGAGAGAAAGTGTAACTTCATACATTACAACATTGTGTTGCAGTGTCAAGAGGTTAGACATAGTTTAATACAATGATTTATAACTAGTCAAAGTGAAGACCATATGTGACTATGGAGAGCTAAGCCCTAAAATGGTGCATCTATATTATTAATTTTCCTGATACTGTAAGGCTTTGCATGTAAATCCCATCCTTTGGCCGCATAACCCTATCTGAGCCTTGGGTAATGATACAGGTAGCAGGTAAGTCCATTACTTTTCTTTTGAACATAGGGGCTACTTATTCTCTTCTAACATCTCACTCAGGCCTTACATTCCCCTCACCAATTTCAGTTAAGAGGGTATACGGGATCTGTTCCTCCCCACTTAAAACTTTTCCACTGCCCTGCGTTCTTGCAGGACAATTTTTCTCTTATTCTTTCCTAGTGATACCTGCTAGCCCTGTACCTTTTCTGGGTAGAGATATTCTCAGCTGTTTTGGGGACACACTAACTTTGGCCCCACATACTTTCCTGAGTCACACTTTCTTCTAACTTTAACAGCCTCACAGGTTCATACTGCAGACTATTCTGTCTCTACTCTTCCTGATCCAGTAGATCCTCAAATATGGGACACTTCTACTCCCATGACTGCTACTCACCACCAGCCAGTCCTACTTTGCCTTAAAGACCCTTCATTCTTCCCTTCCAAACTGCATTTTCCTATTTCTGAAACCCACCACCAAGTTCTTAAGCCTATTATCATCTGTCTCCTATCTCAAGGTGATGTAGGAGGGTCATCTGTCTATGTGTTATCTTCATTTGTTAATAAAGAATCTGCCTTGGTCTTTTGAAAGGCCAGCCCTTACGTGGGTGGAGTAGACAGAACAGAATTCTGGGAGGAAGAAAGCAGAGTTAGGCAGATGTTATGGCTCTCCTCTCCGAGACAGATGCTGGTTAATCTCATACCAGTAAGCCACAGTCAAGTGGCAATACAGATATTAGAAATGGGTTAGATCAATATGTGATAGTTAGCCAATAAGGGACTGGAGATAATGGGCCAGGCAGTGTTTAAATAAATACAATTTGTGTGTTGTTATTTCAGATGTTAAGATAGCCATGCAGGAGCTTGGCGGGATGAAAAGCAGGCCATCACTACATCAAGGAATTTTAATTCCTATCAACTCACCTTGCAACACTCCCATCCTTCCCATGCAGAACCTCCTGACACTTACCTCTTCGTTCAAAACCTCTGCCTCCTAAATGAGGTAGTTATTCAAGTTCACCCTGTGGTTAACAACTCATACAATCTCTTGTCTAATGTCCATCCTACCACCTCCTACTTTACTGTTGTAGACCTAAAAGATGCCTTCTTCACTGTCCTTTTACATCCTGAATCATACTTCCTCTCTGCCTTCAGCTGGGAGGATTCCTGGTCCTCCAGAGAGCTTACATGGACTGTTCTCCCTCAGAGTTTCTGGGACAGCCCCCATTTCTTCTGCTAAGTTCTGGCTCAAGATCTCTCAAACATTGATGCAGGTTGTAGCACTCTCCTCCAGTATGTGGACAACATACTTCTCTGCAGTCTTACATTGTCTCTGTCCCAACAGGCCACCTCTGTGTTCCTGAACTTTCTTGGATCCCTGGGTTATTGAGTCTTACCAGCTAAAGCTCAGCTGTGCTCTCCTATGGTGGTATATTTGGGTGTTCAACTTAGCCCAGTGTCCAAGACCCTCACTTCTGATAGGGTCCAGGTATAGTAAATGGAGCGCCAGGATCCCTGCTAGCTTTACTCAAAATAATCACACGGAAACTATTTATTTAAATACTGCCTGGCCCATTAGTTCTAACCTCTTATTGGCTACCTCTTACATATTGATTCAACCCATTTCTAATAATCTGTATCATCACTTGACTGTGGCTTACTGGGATGAGTCTAACAGGCGTTCATCTCGGAGAGGAGAGCCATGGTGTCTGCCACACTGCCTTCTACCCAGCATCCTGTTCTGTCTACTCCACCTACCTAATTTTCTGCCCTATCAAAAAGCCAAGGCACTTTCTTTATTTAACCAATGAAATCAACAAAAAACAGAAGACCCTCCTACATCATCCAGGCACTGCGGAATTTATAGCCTTCAATCACAGGGGCTCAGATTCTCTCATTTTGGGCCTATTATGGTTTTCCCACCATTGAAACCCAAACTTTGCTATTACAGCCAAGCCTCTGTACCAGGCAGTCAGAGAGACCCCCACGGGACCTCTCACTCACCCAGCTGTCGTCTGCCAACACTTCTCTCTACTGAGAGATGCCCTTCTAACAGCCCCTGCTCTTGGTCTTCCAGACCCCACAAAGCCTTACCCTCTCTATACAGATGAGAGTTCAGGAGTGGAAATGGGATTTCTAACCCAACACGCTGGGCCTTAGAATTTGGCTCTCATCTTTTTTTTTTTTTTTTTTTGGTTTTTTTTTTCGAGATAGGGTTTCTCTGTAGCTTTGGAGCCTGTCCTGGAAATCCTTTTGTAGACCAGGCTGGTCTCAAACTCACAGAGATCCACCTGCCTCTGCCTCCCGAGTGCTGGGATTAAAGGCATGCGCCACCACTGCCTGGCTGGCTCTCACCTTTTTATGCAAACAGCTGGACCTCACCATCTGTGGGTGGCAACCATGCCTGAGAGCAGCAGCAGTGATGGAGGAGGGTCATCTGTCTATGTGTTACTTTCATTGGTTAATAAAGAAATTGTCTTGGCCCTTTGATAGGACAGAAAATTAGGTAGGCAGAGTAAACAGAACAGAATGCTGGGAAGAAGGGAAGTGAAACAGAGGCGATGAAGCTCCTGCACAAGATGGACATAGCCTAGAATCCTTCCCGGTAAGCCACCACTTCATGGTGCTATACAGATTATTAGAAATGGGTTAATCAAGACGTGAGAATTAGCCAATAAGAGGCTGGAACTAATGGGCCAGGCAGTGTTTAAAAGAACACAATTTGTGTGTTATTGTTTTGGGTATAAAGCTAGCCATATAGGAGCCGGGCAGGATGAAAAGCAGGCCTGCTTGCCTCATTACTACACAGCAGCAGCTGAACTCACTCGAAGGTTCTCAAGATCACCTTGTCCAGACCAATCATGGTATATTCCACCCACCACCTCTCAAACTTTCTGCGACCTCCCCCCACTCTCTCTCTCCTTGGGACTTCACGAGTCCAGGCTTTTCACTTACTGTTTTGCCCTAAACCCTGCAACTCTCCTTCCTGTTCCCTCCCTCTCTGGTACCTCCTCTCACTTTTGCCCAGAGGCTGTAGAGGCTTTAACTTTGCCCCCATTGGATCTTCTAGACCAGTCACTTACAGATCCCCAACTCACCCTGTTCATTGATGGAAATTCCCTTATAGAAAATCAGAAAACCACCAGGCAGCGTATGCAGTGGTCACTTCCACTAATGCAGTTGAAGCAGCCTGCCTGCCAATGGGAACCTTCTCACAAAAAGACAAATTAATTTGCCTTGACAAGGGCACTCCAAATAGCCAATGGTCAGTGTGCTAATATCTACACTGACTCTAAATATCCCTTCTTAATAGTCCATACTCATTCTGCACTCTGGAAGGAAAGGGGCTTCCTTACTACCAAAGGCATACCCATAGTTTATGGACCCCTTATAGCTAATCTTTTGGAGGTCCTCCAGCTCCCTGCAGAAGTAGCCATTATTCACTGTTGGGGACACCATTCCTCCAAGGACCCAGTGGCCTTAGGCAATGCCAAGACTGACTCAGTGGCCCAGGGGCTGGCCTCCAGCTCCACATTCCACAGAACATATTTTGTTCTTAACTCCCTCCTATCAGTCCTGTTACCAACCGAAAGAGAGGGTTGAGCTTATAAAAAGGGGGGCCACAAAAATAAAGAATGGATGGTTCTACTTAAATAACTGTCTCACCTTTCCTCAAAACTAGGCATTGTCAATCATTTCAGATATCCACCAGACCTTACACATAAGCCCAAAGCTTTTTTTCAGCTTCTTGGAGGTCCTCTTTGACCACATCCATTTCTGAGATGGTATTTCACAGGTTCACTCCTCCTGCCAGACATGTGCCCAGGCCAACCCACAAAGGTCTCTCCACAAATGTCAGTCTCTACACCAGCTTTGTGAACACCAACCAGGTGAAGATTGGCAGGTTGACGTCACCAATATGCCTACTCATAAAAAAACTCAGCTATCTCTTAATACTTGTGGACACTTTTACAGGATGGATAAAAGTGCTTCTGGCCTCCAGGGAAATGGCAGATGTGGGGGCTCAGATACTCCTGGATGACATCATTCTTCAGTTTGGCATCACATGGACCATCCAGATGTACAATGGGTCAGCATTCACTTCCAGGGTCAGAGATCTTGTGTCAGAAGCTCTCAACATATCCTGGAAATTCCACATCCCCTACCATCCACAATCCTTGGGAAAAGTGGAGAGGACAATGGACTCATCAAACAACAGCTAATCAAGCTCTCCATTGAACTCATTTTATCCTGGCCTTCCCTTCTCCCCATTGCCCTTACTCACCTCAGGCACCCCACATTCCTCTATGGGTTTGAGTCCTTTTGAGCTGTTTGATGATAGGCCCTTTCTCCTTAACCGTCACCTCCCAGTCAGTCCAAACTCTCCACTGGGAGGGTATCTCCCCTATCTCTCCCTTCTGGGGTCACTTCTCCCTTCACTTGCTTACAGTTGTCTACCTGCCCCCACACCAGTGGACCCTAATGCTTCTGATACTGCCCTGCTCTCCCCAGGGGATAGAATACTCCTAAAACAGCTAACTCCTAGGTGTCTTGAACCTCAGTGGACAGGACCTCATATGGTAATCCTCACCAACCCCTCAACTGCCAAGCTCCCAGGACACCCATGCTGGTACCATCTCTTTTGGCTCAAGCAGGCACCTACTCAGGGAACTTGGTCTGTTCAGCAGTTAGGACCTTCTACCCTTCAGTTTTCCAAAATGCCACAATGAAGGGCCTATCTGCTCCTCAGCCTGGCACACTCATCTGTGGTGATACAAACAAGATGGGCAATAACAATATTTTTTTTCTCCTAGACACCTGACTTCTTACTTCCCTCAAGAAACAGATGCCTGTTATCTCTGAGATGACAGTGAACAGGATTCCTTTCCAGCCACACCTGTCACTGAGCATGAACCCACCAATACCCAGCTCTCCCCTCCCCCACATTGCCCCATACTTGCAGGAAGTAGCCAGATTTGAGTCGATGCCCCTTTTTCCAAAGAGAGTTTAAAATGTTGGTCATAAATATAATCTCAGCTTCCTGTCACCCCTTATACAAACAGTCTGGAATGTTTGGAGGCCCCTCCTTTGTGACCCTTGAACCTTGACCCCTCCCCACGGAGGGTCCATGTGGCCTACCAAACCTTGACCCCTCCTCAGGAAAGGTCAAGACTACTCCCACATCTATTTAAAAATGCTTCGCCCAAAATAAACATGTGTTTTTTTTTTCCTTTTCCCCTCTGGTGGTCATGTTGACGACTTCCCATTCTCCTCAGGGCCACCTGGGAGCAGAGGTGACTAATTAAATCTGGATATCTTTTAATCTGATTTTATTTGGCTTGATTGGGATTATTTTGCATCAGCAGAGAGCTTGTGTTAGGAAACATTCCTAACACTGGGAATGTTGCATAAGGAAGAACAGATGATTGCAAGAATCAGAGTTTGGAGAGGACTTCTGCAAAACTGTTTTCTGGATATGACAGAGCCATTGTGTTTTCAAACCCAAAGTGACTATGCTTGCTTTCACAAGATCTGTATCTGATCTATCCAGTTAAAACTTGAACGTAGGCGGGTCAAAATCCTAAAATCTCATCTGTAGCAAAGAATCAAATAGATAATTGATGGACCCTGGGGGAGGGAGAGTCAGTTTTCTTTAGGAATGTGACCCTCAGTAGATTGTCTATGTTACAGCATATGGTTTGTCAATCATATATAAACTCGCAGCATTGATTGGGGTTAATGGGTTAAATAAAGAAGACTTGAATGTGACAAGGAAATGCGGGAGGTCCCTGGGAGATGAACAGGGGAATTAGAGGTAGAGAAGTTTAAAATATGTGATTTACATGAATGATACTCTCAAAGCTCACACAAAAATAAGTGTTTTATAAAATTGGGTATATAGTTTATCATATAAACTTTCAATAATATTTTAGAGCTAGTGCCTCCAAAACAAGTTAAAGGTGATCATAGAATTTGAAAATTATCCCAATACATCCTGATGGTTCAGAAACCCACTTCTATCAGCTTCTTCAGGTTATATGCATGCTATAATATATTTCTAGTTCTCTACTCCTCTGGTTGGCATTTAACATGCAATCTGAAAACATAAATTAGGTAGTCTACTGACGTGCACTTGAAAATAAGAATGGAGCTTATCAAAATCATATTCTGAAATATTAACGTTCAAAAGCAATTAGAATAATTATTGCTATTTTTCCTCATATGTACACATTTTATTTACAAGAGCTTTCCAATTGTAAGACTCTAAACACATTTTTTAAAATTTTCCTTTTCTTCCAGTCAAATGCATTAATATTATTGGCTTTACTGTGTAGATTAAACACTGGAGACAACTGAAAAGAGAAGAGAGTTTCAATTACTTTTGGCTTTGGAAGAGTGGTTCACAGGTAACAAGAGGTTCCTTAAATTTGAGAAGAATGGATTTGTGGACAATAACAGTGAAGCAAAAACAAACAAATTCTGCTTCTGGCAAATTAAGATAAGCCTCACTTCACATTAATAGAATTCATAAAATCTGAGGCATTCTTTTCCATTCACCAGAGAGGAATGCACTTGTTTAGATCAAAGGCTTTTGAGAGTGGGTGGGATGGGTTCAAATCCTAACACATCCACATAGTACTGTGTCCTTCTGGTAAACTCCCCAGTCTTTGTGAGTCTCCAGTGTAAAAAAGAGAAGTAATCATGTGTTCTCAATTAGTGTTCTGCTTTCATTTCTCTTTCTATGATAAAATAACTTGACAAAAATAGCTTAGGAGAGAGGTGTTCTTAAAATTTCAGGTCATAATCCTTCATAGCAGGGAAGTTCAGACAGGAGCTTAAAATAGCCAATCCCATCATATCAGTCAAAAGCAGAAAGAAATAGAAGCCCCTATGCTTGCTTGTGCTCAGCTACATCCCTCCTCTCTTTTCTTATGCTGCTTAGGAACTCCTGCCTAGCACTAAACTGGCCTTCCCACATCAATTAATTTAATTAAGACACTATCCACTCCAGGTATGCCCATAGGCCATTTCAATGTAGACAATATAACTAACCTTAACTTCACTATAACCCTCTTCTCAGGTGATTTTTTTGCATATTTATTTAATTTATTTTTTTTATTAAAAATTTCTACCTCCTCCCATTTCCCTCCTCATCCCCCCATCCCTCTCCAGTCCAAAGAGCAGTCAGGGTTCCCTGCCCTGTGGGAAGTCCAAGGTCCTCCCCTCTCCATCCAGGTCTAGGAAGGTGAGCATACAAACAAACTAGGCTCCCACAAAGCCAGTACATGCAGGAGGATCAAAACCCAGTGCCATTGTTCTTGGCATCTCAAACACTATCCTGAGTGAGGTAACCTAGACTCAAAAAGATGAATATGGTATGTACTCACTCATAAGTGGATTCTAGCCATAAATAAAGGACATTGAGCCTATAATTCAGGATCCTAGAGAAACTAAATAAGAAGGTGAACCCGAAGAAAAACACATAATTATCCTCCTGGATATTGGAAGTAGACAAGATTGTCAGGCAAAAATTGGGAACATGGAGGGACCAGGAGAGACAGCAGCCGGGTGAGTTTGTGACCAGCGGCGGCGGAAGCAGCCCTGGACAGGGAACTCTGAAGTTCCTCATCCCCCACCCTATATTCCCTGGGCTCCCTGCAGGGGCTCTACACCCTGCATACTGCCTCTCTCTTCTTGTCCCACCCAGCTTGCATCCAGAACCCTTCTTCCTTCTGCCCCCTTTCCTCTTTGGGCACATAACACCATCCAGCTCAGTCTGTCTGGCGCTGGGGGCAAATCCACAGGGCAAGTAGGCAGGCGAGACTTCCTTTGGTTCACTGGCCTGCCTGCACCAAGCAAGGTAGGAGCTTTGTTAATGAACTACCCAACCTGCACAGAGATCTGATCTTGGCACCAGGAGAGCCATCAGTGGGAGAGCTAATCTGGGTACCAGGAGAGCCGTCTTTGGGCACGGAGATCTGATATTGGTACCAGGAGAGACATCACTGGAGCACCAGGAGAGCTATCACTGCAGGGTGCCATCACTGGGAAGGTACATCAGTAGGCAAGGAGACCTGATCCAGTAAAAGAAGATCCATAGGGGAGCATTCGGAGAAAGAGATGGGCAGGCGCCAATGCAAGAATTCACCCAACAATCTGAAAAACTATATGAAACCACCAGAACCCAGCGACCTCACAACAGGAGGACATGAACACCTTAATCATGAAGAAGTAGATAAAATTGACTTTATGAAAGTGATTGACGCCCTTAAACAGCATGTAAAAAATGCCCTTATAGAAATGGATGAGAAGTATAACAGAAAGTTTGAAGAACTGAGTAAATCAGTGAATGATACCCTAGGAAACCAAGGAAAAACAATCAAACAGATAATGGAAACAGTTCAAGACTTAAAAACTGAAATGGAGTAGGTTGATCCCAAATTTCCTGAGAAATCGCCACACTGATTTCCAAAGTGGTTGCACAAGTTTGCATTCCCACCAGCAATGAATGAGTGTGCCTCTTTCTCCGCAACCTCTCCAGCAAAGGCTATCATTGGTGTTTTTGATTTTAGCCATTCTGACAGGTGTAAGATGGTATCTCAAAGTTGTTTTAATTTGCATTTCCCTTATCGCTAAGGAGGTTGAGCATGACCTTAGGTGTCTTTTGGCCATTTGAATTTCTTCTGTTGAGAATTCTCTGTTCAGATCAGTGCCCCATTTTTTTATTGGGTTCATTAGCATTTTAAAGTTTAGTTTCTTGAGTTCTTTATATATTTTGGTGATCAGACCTTTGTCTGTTGCAGGGTTGGTGAAGATCTTCTCCCAGTCAGTGGGTTGCCAAGATCCAGTAATACCACTATTGGGAATATACCCAAGAGATGCCACATCAAATGACAAAAGTATCTGTTCAACTATGTTCATAGCAGCATTGTTTGTAATAGCCAAAACCTGGAAACAACCTAGATGCCCTTCAATGGAGGAATGGATGAAGAAAGTGTGGAATATATACATATTAGAGTACTACTCAGCAGTAAAAAACAATGACTTCTCAAATTTTGCGTGCAAATGGATGGAAATAGAAAACACTATCCTGAGTGAGGTATCCCAGACCCAAAAAGAGGAACATGGGATGTACTCACTCATAATCGGTTTCTAGCCATAAATAAAAGACATTAAGCATATAATGTGTGATCCTATGGAAGTTAAATAAGAAAGTGAACCCAAAGAAAATCATATGGTCATCCGCATGGAGAGGGGGAAGTGGACAAGATTGCAGGGCAAAAACTGGGAACTTGCGGGTGAGGTGGCATGGGGCAAAGGGGAAATGGGGTGAGAAACGTGAGAAGGGGAGGATGGGAGGAGCTCGGGGGATTGGGATGGTTGGGATATAGGAAGGATGGATATGGGAGCAGCGAAGTATATATCCTATCTAAGGGAGCCATCTTAGGGTTGGCAAGAGACTTGACTCTAGAGGGGTTCGCAGGTGTCCAGGAATATGTCCCCAGCTGGTACCTTGGGCAACTAAGGAGAGGGAACCTGAAATGACCCTATCCTATACTGATGAATATCTTGCATATCACCTTAGAACCTTCATCTGGCGATGGATCGAGGTAGAGACAGAGTCTCAATTTGGAGCAACGGTCTGAGCTCTTAAGGTCCAAATGAGGAGCAGAAGGAGGGAGAACAAGAGCAAAAAATCAGGACCACGAGGGATGCACCCACCCACTGTGACAGTGGAACTGATTTATTAGGAGCCCACCAAGGCCAGCTGGTCTGGGACTGAATAAGCATGGGTTGATTCCGGACTCTCTGAGCATGGCGGTCAATGAAGACTGATGAGAAGCCAAGGAAAATGGCACTAGGTTTCAATCCTAATACATGAACTGGCTTTGTGGGAGCTTAGCCTGTTTAGAAGCTCACCTTCCTGGACGTAGATAGAAGACCTTCGTCTTCCCGCAGGGCAGAGAATTTGGACTGCTCTTCAGTATCGAGAGGGAGGGGGAATGGTGTGGGGGGAGGAGAAGAGGAGTGGGGATAGGGGGAGGGGAGAGGGGGGAGGGGCAATATTTGGGAGGAGGGGAGGGAAATGGGAAACGGGGAGCAGGTGGAAATTTTAATTAAAAAAGAATAAAAAATAAATAAAAGAAAAATAAAGAAAGATAAAAAAAAAAAAAACTGAAATGGAGGCAAAGAAGAAAACACAAACAGAAGGCCAGCTGGACAGGGAAAATCTAGGTAAACGAATAGAGACTACAGAAGCAAGCATAACCAACAGAACACAAGAGATAGAAGAAAGAATCTCAGATTCTGAAGATACCATAGAGAAAATAAACACGCTGATCAAAGAAAACAGCAAGGCCAACAAATTCTCATCACAAAACATTCAGGAAATATGGGACACAATAAAAAGACCAAACCTAAGAATAATAGGAATTGAAGAAGGAGAAGAAGCGCAGCTCAACGGTCCAGAAAATATATTTAATATAATTATAGAAGAAAACTTTCCCAACCTAAAGAAAGATATACCTATGAAGGTTCAAGAAGCATACAGAACACCGAATAGGCTGGATCAAAAAAAAACATCCTCTCGCCATATAATAATCAAAACACAAAGCATACAGAATAAAGAAAGAATACTAAGAGCAGCAAAGGAAAAAGGCCAAGTTACTTATAAAGGTAAACCTATCAGACTTACACCTGACTTCTCTTTGGAAACCATGAAAGCCAGAAGGTCCTGGATAGATGTACTGCAGAAACTACGAGACCATGGATGCAAGCCCAGACTACTATACCCAGCCAAGCTCTCGTTCACTATAAATGGAGAAAACAAAATTTTCCAGGATAAAAACAAATTTAAACAATACGTACCCACAAATCCAGCCTTACAGAAAGTAATAGAAAGAAAATCATTAATCAAGGAGTCCAACAATGACCACAGTAACTCAGACATCTAGAGACCCTTTACCAGCACATCTCAAAGAAGGGAAACACACAAAATCTACCACTAAAAAAAATGACCGGAGTTAACAACCACTGGTCATTAATATCACTTAATGTCAATGGACTCAATTCACCTATAAAAAGGCACAGACTAAGAGATTGGATACGAAAACAGGATCCAACATTCTGCTGTTTACAAGAAACACACCTCAACCACAAAGACAGGCACCTACTCAGAGTAAAGGGCTGGGATAAGGCTTATCAAGTAAATGGACCTAGGAAACAAGCAGGTGTGGCCATACTAATTTCTAACAAAGTTGACTTCAAACTTAAATCAATCAAAAGAGATGGAGAGGGACATTTTCTACTCATAACAGGAACAATTCATCAGGATGAAATCTCAATCTTGAATATCTATGCCCCTAATATAAAAGCACCCATGTACGTAAAAGAAACATTGTTAAAACTCAAGGCAGCCATCAAACCGCACACATTAATAGTAGGAGACTTTAATACTCCTCTCTCACCAATGGACAGGTCAATTAGACAGAAACCTAACAGAGAAATAAGAGAATTAATGGAGGTAATGAATCAAATGGACTTAACAGACATCTATAGAATATTCCACCCAAATAGGAAAGAATATACCTTCTTCTCTGCAGCTCATGGAACCTTCTCAAAAATCGACCACATACTCGGTAACAAAGCAAACATTCACAGTTACAAAAAAATATTAATAACCACCTGTATCTTATCAGATCACCACGGATTAAAGCTAGAATTCAGCAACAATGCTAGCCCCAGAAAGCCTACAAATTCATGGAAACTGAATAGTCAACTACTGAACCATACCTGGATTAAGGAAGAAATAAAGAATGAAATTAAAGTCTTCCTTGAAGACAATGAAAATAAAGAAACAACATACTCAAACCTATGGGACAGTATGAAAGCAGTCCTGAGAGGAAAGATCATAGCACTAACTGCCCACTTAAAGAAAACAGAGAAAGCACACATTGGAGACTTAACAGCCCACCTGAAAGCTATAGAAAAAAAAAAGAAGCAGACTCACCTAGAAGGGGTAGAAGACTGGAAATAATCAAACTGAGGGCTGAAATCAACAAAATAGAAACACAGAAAACAATTGAAAGAATCAATAAATCAAAAAGCTGGTTCCTGGAGAAAATCAACAAGATTGATAAACCGCTATCCAAACTAATCAAACGGCAGAGAGAGAATCTGCAAATTAATAAGATCAGAAATGAAAAGGGAGACATAACCGCAGACACAGAGGAAATTCAGAGAATCATTAGATCTTACTACAAAAGCCTGTATGCCACAAAACTGGAAATTGTAAAAGAAATGGACACTTTTTTAGATAAGTACCATATACCAAAGTTAAACCAGGACCAGGTGAACAACCTAAATAGACCTGTTAGTCGTGAAGAATTAGAAGCGGTTATCAAAAACCTCCCTTCTAAAAAAAGTCCAGGACCAGATGGTTTCAATGCGGAATTCTACCAGAACTTCCAAGAAGACCTAATACCTATACTCCTTAAGGTATTTCACAATATAGAAACAGAAGAGTCATTGCCAAATTCCTTTTATGAAGCTACAGTAACTCTGATACCAAAACCACACAAAGACCCAACCAAGAAAGAAAATTAAAGGCCAATCTCACTCATGAACATCGACGCAAAAATCCTCAACAAAATTCTGGCAAACCGAATCCAAGAACACATTAGAAAAATTATCCATTATGATCAAGTAGGCTTCATACCAGAGATGCAGGGCTGGTTTAACATACGCAAATCTATCAATGTAATCCATCATATAAATAAACTGAAAGAAAAAAACCATATGATCGTTTCATTAGACGCTGAAAAAGCATTTGACAAAATTCAACATCCCTTTATGATAAAAGTCTTGGAGAGATTAGGGATACAAGGGTCATACCTAAATTTAATTAAAGCTATATACAGCAAGCCGACAGCTAATATCAAATTAAATGGAGAGAAACTTAAAGCCATCCCACTAAAATCAGGAACACGCCAAGGCTGTCCACACTCTCCATACCTCTTCAATATAGTTCTCGACGTTTTAGCAATAGCAATAAGACAACATAAGGGGATAAAGGGGATTAAAATTGGAAAGGAAGAAGTTAAACTTGCATTATTTGCAGATGATATGATAGTGTACATAAGCGACCCCAAAAACTCCACCAAAGAACTCCTACAGCTGATAAAAACCTTTAGTAATGTGGCAGGATAGAAGATCAACTCCCCATTAAAATCCCATCAAAATTCTTCACAGATCTTGAAAGGACAATAATCAACTTTATATGGAGAAACAAAGAACCCAGGATAGCCAAAACAATCTTATACAATAAAGGAACTTCTGTAGGCATTACCATCCCTGACTTCAAACTCTATTACAGAGCTACAGTAATGAAAACAGCGTGGTACTGGCATAAAAACAGAGAAGTCGACCAATGGAATCATATAGAAGACCCGGATTTTAACCCACAAACCTATGAACAACTGATTTTCGATAAAGGAGCTAAAAGTATACAATGGAAGAAAGAAAGCATCTTCAACAAATGGTGCTGGCACAATTGGATGTCAACCTGTAGAAGAATGAAAATAGACCCATATCTATCACCATGCACAAAACTCAAGTCCAAATGGATCAAAGACCTCAATATCAATCTGAACACACTGAACCTGATAGAAGAGAAAATGGGAAGTACCCTACAAGATATGGGCACAGGAGATCGCTTCCTATGTATAACCCCAGCAGCACAGACATTAAGGGCAACATTGAATAAATGGGACCTCCTGAAACTGAGAAGCTTCTGTAAAGCAAAGGACACTGTCATTAAGACAAAAAGGCAGCCTACTGACTGGGAGAAGATCTTCACCAACCCCGCTACAGACAAAGTTCTGATCTCCAAAATTTATAAAGAACTCAAGAAACTAGACTTTAAAAGGATAATTAACCCAATTAAAAATTGGGGCACTGAACTGAACAGAGAATTCTCACCAGAAGAAGTTAAAATGGCCAAAAGATACTTAAGGTCATGCTCAACCTCCTTAGCGATCAGAGAAATGCAAATCAAAACAACTTTGAGATATCATCTTACACCTGTCAGAATGGCTAAAATCAAAAACACCAAGGATAGCCTTTGCTGGAGAGGTTGTGGAGAAAGGGGTACCCTCATCCATTGCTGGTGGGACTGCAAACTTGTGCAACCACTTTGGAAATCAGTGTGGCGGTTTCTCAGAAAAATTGGGATCAACCTACCCCTGGACCCAGCAATAGCACTCTTGGGAATATACCCAAGAGATGCCCTATCATACTACAAAAGCATTTGTCCAACTATGTTCATAGCAGCATTATTTGTAATAGCCAGAACCTGGAAGCAACCTAGATGCCCTTCAATAGAAGAATGGATGAAGAAAGTGTGGAATATATATACATTAGAGTACTACTCTGCGGTAAAAAACAATGACTTCTCGAATTTTGCATGCAAATGGATGGAAATAGAAAATACGATCCTAAGTGAGGTAACCCAGACCCAAAAAGAAGATCATGGGATGTACTCACTCATAATTGGTTTCTAGCCATGGATAGGGGCCACTGAGTCTATAATTTGTGATCCTAAAGAAGCTAAACAAGAGGGTAAACCCAAGGAAAAACATATAGATATCCTCCCAGCTATGGGAAATACACAAGATTGATGGGCAAAAAATTGGAATCTTGGGGTGTGGGGTGGGATGGGGATGAGGGGTGATGGGGAGAGAAAAGTGTGAAGGAGAGGATGAGGGGAACTGGGGAAATCGGGATGATTGGGGTTAAAGGAAGGTTGGATTGGGGAGCAGGGAAACTCATACCTTAGTTAAGGGAGCCACCTAAGGGTTGGCAAGAGACTTGAACCTGGAATGGCTACCAGATGCCCAGGGCAATGTCCCCAGTTAGTTCATTGGGGCACCTGAGGATAGGGAACCTGAAATGAACCTATCCTATAATCATACTGATGAATATTGCATATCGCCATAGAACCTTCATCTAGCGATGGATGGAGATAGAGACAGAGACCCACACTGGAGCACCGGACTGAGCTCCCAAGGTTATAATGAGGAGCAGAAGGAGAGAGAACATGAACAAGGAAGTCAGGACCATGAGGGGTGCACCCAACCACTGAGACAGGGGGGCCAATCTATTGGGAGCTCACCAAGGCCAGCTGGACTGCTACTGAAAAAAACATGGGACAAAACCGGACTCTCTGAATGTGGTGGACAATGAGAGCTGACGAGAGGCCAAGGAGAATGGCACAGGAACTTTCATCTGGCGATGGATCGAGAGAGAGACAGAGACCCAATTTGGATCAACCGTCTGAGCTCAAGGTCCAAATGAGGAGAGAAGGAGGGAGAACATGAGCAAGGAAATCAGGACCACGAGGCGTGCACCCACCCACTGTGACAGTGGAACTGATCTATTGGGAGCTCTCCAAGGCCAGCTGGACTGGGACTGAATAAGCATGGGTTGAAACTGGACTCTCTGAACAAGGCGGACAATGAAGGCTGATGAGAAGCCAAGGACAATGGCACTAGGTTTCGATCCAAATACATGAACTGGCTTTGTGGGAGCGTAGCCTGTTTGGATGCTCACCTTCCTGGACCTAGATAGAAGTGGGAGGACCTTGGTCTTCCTGTAGAGCAGGGAATTTGGACTGCTCTTCAGTATCAAGAGGGAGGGGGAGTGGATTAGGGGGAGGAGAAGTGGAGTGGGGATAGGGTTAGGGGAGCGGGGGGAGGGGCCAATATGTGGGAGGAGGGGGAGGGAAATGGGAAACAGGGAGCAGTTGGAAATTTTAATTAAAAAAGAATAAAAAAAAATTGGGAACATGGGGGTGGGAGTGGGGTGGGGATGAGGGGAGATGGTGAGAGAGAAGTGAGAAGGGGAGGATGGAGAGAGCTTGGGGGAATGGGACGGTTGGGATGGAGGAAGGATGTATATGGGAACAGGGAAGTATATATCTTAATTAAGGGAGCCATTTTCGGGTTGGCAAGAGACTTGACTCTAGAGGGGTTCCCAGGTATCCGTGGATATGTCCCCAGCTAGTTCCTTGGGCAGCTGAGGAGAGGGAGCCTGAAATGACCCTATCCTATAGCCATACTGATGAATATCTTACATATCACCATAAAAACTTCATCTGGCGATGGATGGAGATAGAGACAGAGACCCACATTGGAGCACTGGACTGAGCTCCCATGGTCCAGATGAGGAGCAGAAGGAGGGAGAACATGAGAAAGGAAGTCAGAACCGCGAGGGGTGTGCTCACCCACTGAGATGATGGGGCTGATCTAATGGGAGCTCACCAAGGCCAGCTGGAGTGGGACTGATGGAGCATGTGATCAAACCGGACTCTCTGAACATGGCGGACAATGAGGGCTGTCTCAGGTGATTTTTTTAAGTACTGTCAAGTTGACAATTATATCTAACCATCACAAATAGCTTATTACGGAGGTTACCTTCTAGTTTTTCAGCTTTAGTTCTATGTGTTATTGTGAAGGAACAATGCTAATCAATTGCTATCTTTTCCAAATATTTAGTAAGTAGGAATATTTAAAGAACACGAGATGCTGTCTTTGATTCCCAGTACCCACATGAAATGCAGACCGTGGAGTCTATGACTCCAGGGCTGCAGAGGTGGAAAGGGTGAGGCTCAATGGCTGGTTATCAGGGCTGAAGCAGTGAGTTCTAGCTTCAGTTCTCAGGATTTAGACTCAAAAAGAATGTGGAGACCGAGAGAGAAAAATAACTTGACATAACCTCTAGTCTCCACATCCACATAAACACATGTGCACACACGTTTATATACACAACACACACACATACACAACTAAAATGTCAAGAAAACACAAATGTCACCATGTAACCAGTAAAATGTCATTTTACAAAGAGGCCATGACAATTTCTATAATGTGTATGCTCAACACTGAAACACCTGCACAAAGAAGGGACAGGTATATAACTGTGTGGAAGCACGGGAGACAGGAGGAGAGGTCTGAACTCATGTGAGAAAAGGTGACCTCGTGTCAACAGGAACACGTTACAGAATCTCACCACAAGGGACTGTGATGGAAAATCAGAAGTGTAAATCAAAATGTTGATTTCCATTTAACATGTAACACAACCTGCCAACAGGACATAAAATAAACTGCATATAATTCATGCTTAGCACAAAAACTGAGAGAAAGGAAGTTGCAGGCTTTGTTTATAAATGGATAAGGAAGTGACCTTAAATCTCCCAATCCTGCCTGAATGAATTACCAGAGCAATGCCTGACAAACCCAATGCACAAGACTCAGACCTTGAGAACACACATGCACAGAAATAAGTGCTATGGAGTAAGAAGATAAGATCCTAGAAGAAAAAATATCTGTGAGGTGCCTCAAGCCCCATCTGTGGAAGCTTGGAAGGTGTTAGATTTGGAAGAGCCTCTGCAAGAAACAGAGCTTCCAGTAGGAAGAGAAGCAAAATGAGAGAATGCCACTTCCAGGTTCAGAAGGGAGAGTAAGGAGGGGCAGCTGGTCAGAAGCAAAGAGTTTAAAAAGTCCAAACATGAGACCATTATTCTTCCAAAGAGTATTCAGTCCCCTGCACTTCATGATTCCGGAGAAGCCATGGATTTGGGCTGAGAAAATGCTAGACACAGGTATCTCAAATGCCTGTGGGAACAAATAAAAAAGGCATGAGAACTGCATAACCAGCTCAACCTAAGGAGAAGAGAAAGTAAAGAATGAAGTTTACCCCCAAGGGAAGGACTACTCTGAAATGAACACTACACCACAAGTGTGAGGACAGTACTAGAGCCAGTGGTATACAAGGGATAACATACAAAGACACCCAACATTGAAATAACTTAAATAAATGCAGGTTTATGTAAAGACTGAAGAAGAAAAGAGAACACCTTAATTAGCTCAGGTGCAGGTGAACTACAACACCAGGACAGACAAAGGTGCAGCCTGGGGATAAAAGAAGGTCCCGGAGGCTTAAGCCAACAATGGGGAAGTTTTGTGATAAGAATTGCAGGAAATATAAAAGAAAGTAGAATTATGCATAAATAAACACTCATGCATTTACAGAATTACAAATAGCAATCTTCCTATACACACACACACACACACACACACACACACACACACAGTAAGAGGGCTCACCAGGTGAAGGTGACTGCTGCAATGCTTAATGACTTAAGTTAGACCCTCATTATTCACATGATAAAAAGAGAAAACTGAATACTGCAAACTCTTTTCTGACCTCCATGGGTACACTATGGTAGCAGGCATATATACACTCTCTCTCTCTCTCTCTCTCTCTCTCTCTCTCTCTCTCTCTCTCTCTCTCTCTCTCTCTCTCACACACACACACACATAAATTAGACTATAGTAACATTTTAAGTATTATATATGGATTTATGTAATATATTTTAACTCTAGATATTGTTAGTTTATTTTATTTACATAATTGTATAATTATTTTAAATTATATTGTCAGGATTATCTTTCATGATGTGACCATTCATCTACAATGTGTCTTACTTCTTCAAAGAAATATGAAGAATTCTTATCACTTCATAAATGAATAGACAATATATATGTATCTATATATAAAGATATAATTATTATGTAATTATTTAGACTTAGACACAAAATGATTGAACAACATATATGAACAAAATAAAAGAAAATAGAAACAAATTTTGTTAGAGTTAGAGTCCAGATAATAAAATATTTTCAAGACAATTAATGAAGCATGTCTTACATACAGCATATATATCAAGAAACAGAAAAATAACCATAATTTTCATAACCAGTTATTGTTTCTCATTAGAATTCACTGTTATCTTAAATCCTATGCATAGATACTAATTTTCTGGTCTTTCAGTTTTATGTAGATAGAAGCATTCTATTGCAATCTTTTATTTCTGGCGCTTTTCTTAAACTGAGTTGATGAGATGTACTTTTTTTTAAAATAATGTAATACTTATGTAGAAATAGGTATAAGTAGAAATATTATGTAACATTTTCTTCTTGTTTTCTTGTGTCCATAAGTATTTAGGTAATTCCAAGTTCAAAGTACTGTTATGGGTCAATATAAATGCTAACCAAAAGGGCACGTGGTAGAAATTCTGTCCTTAGTGTGATGGTGGATGCCAGAGAGATGGAGCCTCTTAGATGGACAATGATTGGATTATGGGAGCCACCCTCAGAAGACAGTAATAATTTAAATGAGGATGAATTAGTTCCTGTGAGGCTAGAATAAAACATCTTAGTTTCATCTTTATTTTAGCTCACTTAAGTCTCTCTTCTGCATACAGTCCTTTTCCAGAAGATGACACCATTTCCCTGAACTTCCCAGACACTGTATGACCCTTCCAGATAAACAGCCTTCTTATACATTCTTTAGCATCAAATGTATTGCTTTCAAAGTAGGAAGTAACCTAAGAGAGAAGTGAAGAATAGTGCTGCCACATTGATGAACACATGATCTCCTTTCTGTTGACACACATGACCAATGGGGACATACGTATGGTGAAATTATTAGGCAGTTTGGATAGTATTACTGGATCATAGATAGTCCTGAAAAGAATTTTCCAAAGGGATTGAACAATGTGTGCTTACAAGAGCTCTCACTGCTACCTGCCCTACTTGCTGGCCTTCTTTGTGTCCCATCAGCCTTTGCCTGACTTTTCCCTCATAATGCAAACACTGGCAATTTTCCACATTTATCTATTTTATTTGCTGTAATTTGGCATAATAGTTATTCTCAAATTTTGCTCATTTTCAACTTGACTTTCAAACTCTTTCTAGATTATTGAGAATATGTAAAATACTAAGGGAACTATTTAATTAACACCTTTTTGTACATGTGAAAATATGTGTACTAATAATTCAACAATTTTAATTATACTCATGTTAATCAGTGACTTCAATATCCACAGTCTTATTATTCTTTAATGATAGATTCTTAATTTTAATAATGTTAAAGTCTTAAATTTTTAGCTCATGGTTAATATAATTTTAAGAAAAAATTGTTAACTCACAAAAGCATGCATAATCTCTTTACATGTAAGATTTTATTATCTTATAGCCATCCAAATTTATATTTTAAACTCATAAGAATTGTTTTTGTATATGGAACAAGATATGAACTTTTTATCTCCATACTAAATCTCTTATTTTAGAATTTTCTTAAAAACTCAGATTAAACAATTTAATGGTAATACAGTCCTCTTCTATATTGTTAAAATTTAATAGTCTTATATATTTTTTTCATTTCCTCTTAGTTGATAATGTTTAATAGAGTAAAACACTGCAATGAATGTATAAAATGCATCTATGTTCCAGGCAAGATATTGGTCAATTATCACTGGTGAACACTGCAGTTATCCAGTGAATTCCATAAAGAAAAGATTCCTGTTGCCTAGTGTGTGGATGATGCAGTCCCTAACACTGTGGTACCAATGGAAGAAAAGACACAGAAGAATGAGGAAACAAAAGTGTTACAAGTAGGGGCCTGGAGTTGTAACTCAGTTCATAGAGTCCCTGCCAAGAAAGCAGAGATCTCTGGATTCTATCACATAAACCTACCATAGTAGTGTCTGCCTATATTCCCAGAACTCAGCAGGCAGGAGAATCAAAAGTCTAGTGTAAGCTTTGTTTGACTAGACAGTGATTTCAAGACCACCAAGACTTTGTCTCCGAACCAAACAAAGGAAATAAAACAAAAATTAGCCACTAAATAGTTCTTTGACATTTCTTTGACAAAGGCACAAAAAAAAAAAATTCGAAAGATAGCGTGCCTGAAACAAATGGTGCTGAAACAATATGGTTACAGAGAGTCTAGAACAAACTATGACATGTTTCAATTGATGAACAACAAACAAACAGAAAGCCTCAATGTGAATGTCTAAATGTGTAAGGTAAAATTATAATGGAAAATAAAATTGAATGCTATAAGTATATAAAACAAAGCAATAATGTGTCCAGAGGAGAAACAGCAGAAGAAAGTCTAACTTTTAGCTAGGTGAAAATTCCCTGACTTCTTAGCAAAATCATATTATATTGTTAGAAAAAAAACAATGAACCAATCAATCTGTATTAAATTTTTGAGAATGTTGTACAATGGATTTTGGCTATATTTTCATTTTCCCCAATTTCTCACAGATCCATCCCTACCCTACCTCACCAACATGCCCTCTTTCGCCAACCCATAAAGTCTAATTCATGCTGTTTATGTATTCTGAGATGTGTGGTTTTCCAATAAGGTGTGATCAACTTACTGGTTGTTGCATTCTTAAGGAAAACTTACTTTCCATCTCCTAGAAGATACCAATTACTAACATCACCTTGGTGGAATTGATATCCACCTCACCATCCATGTTGTGATTTTTGTGGCTTGAGATTGCATAGTAATTGTGAGCAGTTTAGCCAGTCAATTTATTTTAATTAAAAAGCAATCAATGGAATGGACAAACTTATTTTTAAACCACTTTTAACAAACAAAAATATCACTTAGTATATTTTGAAAGTTAAGTTTAAAAATAGACAAAAATCCAGTTGCCTGGTGAGCAAAAGGCACAAATAAACTTTCATTGGAAAGTGCGTACAGTTGTTGAATACTACATAAACCATATTTGAGAGCCTTAGCTATTAGAGAACTGTGACATGAAATCCCAGCATGAAACCACCACATTCAACAGAATGGCCAAAATGATGAATAGTTACTTCAGGCAGGCAACATCACACATAAGTTTCTGGAGGAACACAGTGCTCTCCTGTTCTGTGGACAAGTTTGACGGTTTTTTGCAAACTCAATATTCTATACCATCACAACCAGGAACTATGGTTGGTGTCTACCTTGGATAAGTGGAGAACTGCATTCCTTTGAATTCTATGTGTGAATGTTCGTGACACTATGCTCCAAACTATAAAAAAAATTATTATTCAGTGTATTAATGGGTAAATAATTCGTTGAACTGTAATAATATCTTATTATGGATCAATATTCAGGAACAGTAAGAGTTGTCTCATTTATATACATCTCCTTGGTTAATATAACTATTTGAAGAGGAAGAGGTCATGTGCTACATGTGGGATTCCATTTGTTAAGTGCTGATATGATAAGGTGTAGAAAGAAATGTCATTATTAGCTATGTTGCTAAAGAAGAGGTGTATAAGGCAAGAAAGGGGATTGACCACAAAAAGGCTGCTTAGTTCTGCGAATGTCATGAGCATTAGGTATATGTGTTGTGAAACTAGAAGTGAGGTTTCTCAAGGGAGTTCCATTGAAACATCAGTCAGGGATGTAACATTTACCTAAATTGTACTAGTATCACATTAAATCACAATAGGAAGTTTAAATACATGTATGTACATATGTGTATATAAATTAATCTTATAAATTTTGAAATAATATTCATGTTTTAAGAAAAGTTTTAAAGATTCAAAATAAAAGCAAGAAATTGTGAGACTAGAGGCAATAGAACAGTAGCTTAATTTTGGTTTTCTTCTGTCACATATCAGGTAACTCTTCTTACATGAGACAGAGACCTTAGATTTTCATCTAACAAGCACGTTTGGGATTAGAGAAGGAGAGAACTACATTTAAACTCCACAGTCAGTTTTAAACTTTAATTGAGTTGGGTCTACAAAAAGATAATTTTCCTTATAAGCATTTAGAGAACATTATAAATAAACAATTGGAAATATTTATGAATTGTTTTCTGTTGAAAATGTGTTATAACATTAAGCCAATTTACTCTTTTTCTTGGGACATATTCCCTGGACAATTTGTCTCCCTTCTACAGATTTCTTATTTGCCCAGTACTTTTAAGATTCTTTAGTTGGCTGCTTTAAGCAAAACACAAAAGAAAATGACAAAAACAGCCCTAACTTTCAGGAAATTCCCATTTTTTTTGGCAGGTTGTGTCTTATTAATTGAAAGACATCTGTTAGTCATACAAGTTAATTCAGATAGAACTGCCATGCAGTGATGTATTATTTCCTTTCCTAAGCAAGAGGTCTCTCTGGTTCGAATCTAATCTTTATTAATCTTTTTTTTAAATTTTTAATATTTTATTTATTTGTTTGTTTGTTTGTTTGAGACAGGGTTTCTCTGTAGTTTTGGAGCCTGTCCTGGAACTAGCTCTTGTAGGCCAGGCTGGTCTCGAACTCATAGAGATCAGCCTGCCTCTGTGCTGGAATTAAAGGCATGTGCCACCGCTGTTCAGCTTAATTTTATTTTATTTTTTTTTTAAAGGAAGCAAACTCTTTTTATTTTCACATACCAATTCAAGTTCCCACTCCCTCCACTCCTTATATTCTGTCTGCCCTCCCCCATTCCACCCCATCCGCTCTTCAGAGAGGGTAAAGTATATTGCTCCAAGGAAGGACCAAGGCTCTCCCCACTCTATCCAGGCTGAGCAAAGTATTTCTCCAAAGAAAATGTGTTCCAAAAAGCCAGTACAAGGAGTAGGGATAAATCCTGGTGCTCGTGGCCCCACAGTCTGCCCCAGCCATACAACTGTCACCCACACTCAGAGGGTCTTGTCACCCACACTCAGAGGGTCTAGTTTGGTCCTATTCTAGTTCCTTCCCTTTCCTGCTGAAGTTGGGTGAGCTCCCATTAGCTCAGGCAAACTGTTTCCTTGTGTGTCCCCATGATGGTCTTGACCTCTATACTCACATTCTTACCCCTCCCATTCCTCTACTGGGCTTTGGGAGCTTAGCCCAGTGGTCCACTGCAAATCTCTGCCTCTGTTTCCATCAGTTGCTGGATGAAGGTTCTATGGTGACATTTAAGATATTCCTCAATCTGGCTATAGGACAAGGCCAGTTTGGGCACCCTCTCCACTTTTGCTTAGGGTTTTAGCTGGAGTCCTCCTTGAGGATACCTCAAAATTTCTCTAGTGCCATGTTTCTTGCAAAGCCCATAATGTTTCCTCCAATTAAAATATCTCTTTTCTTGCTCTTCATCTCTGTCCTTGCCCCATTTTGAACATCGTGCTCCTTCAATTTTTCTTTCCCCTTACCTTCTCTGGTCCTCCTCCCATTCTACCCTCCCCACTCTCCCCACACCCATGTATCTATAGAAATTGTTCTGTCCTTGATCACATTCAAAGCAGTGTGGTTTAAATGATACGTATTTAACATCTTAATTGCTCTGTGGATGAGTCTATCCAATGCTGACTTAGAATGACTGAGTCACATTTGAGATTGGGGCCTATGGGAAGATCATCAGGGCAATTTTTAATGGCACAGGGTTACCTTGCCCATCTCCTGTTGATCTGAATTCATTAGTACAATGCTGGCCTTTGTGACACCTTCTGCATACTGTAAAGGACTGAGGCTTCTGTTTCGATTATCTCTCAAAAATATTATTTCTAGGAAAATCTTGTTTACAATCTCTTTTCAACAATCTTGTTTAACACAATTAAAAATCTGACATTTTAATGTTTTTACAAATATCTAAAAATTACTTGTCCTATCAAAGAGGCTTTATAAGCATGAGATCCAATATCAACAGTATTTCTAATCCATTGATCTATTGGTGCCAATCTTGCCTTCAAAGGACTAATCACCCTCTTGTATTTTTAACTAACATTTTAAAAAGCCAACAATTCAATTAATATTTGTCTATATTCTGAATCAGATATCATTCTATTTATATCTAGAGTAAATGTTTGTAAAAATTCAGTGAACATATCTTCTTGGCCTTGTTTAATGACTCAATCCTCTTTCTTGATTCTTCAACAATAGAATGACACGCTGTGATTGTTAAATCTAGACTGTTTTTGTAAATCAGTGTACTGACCTTCACCAAGATGCTGATCTTGAGAAATTTCCATACCTTTAGCCCAACGTCATTGTCCTATGACCCAAGCTTCTTCTTTCCACCATGTTTTCCATTGTAACTGAGGGCCAGTTTCTAATATTGTTCTTGCTAAATCTTTACTGTCTTGTAGAATAATTCCATTCTGAGTTGCTTATGAATTTAACATGTCCTTCACATTCAGTGAACTCATATATATGAAAAAATTGCTTAAGTCTCTTAAAATATAAAACTTCTACAGGATTCCAATCAACCACTAAATAGCCTTGGGGATGCCTATCATCTGATGGTCATTCTTATATGGTAATTGGATAAACTAAATTTGGTTTTCTAACAACTTTGGGTCACTCTTCTTCAATTTTATAATGCAATGGTATGGTAGATTCTGCTCTAAATTCCTGTCTGTGTCTGAATATTTTTTATATTTTTAGTAGTAGATCTTACTAAAACTTGTATCTAATCAGTCAAATTTTTATCATCTTCATTAGTAAGTCATTATAAGCCTTATACCTTTTCAGTAATAAGTCCCTCTAAAATTTTTATCTTATCTATAGTAAGTCTTTCTAAGGTTTGTATCTTACCAGCCAAATTTTCATTAGTAAGTCTTTCTAAGGTATGTATCTTATTAGTCAAATTTTCATATTTGGCAAGGTTTTCAAACTATTTTTAACGATTAAATATGAATTAGTAACCTAATGGTAATTAGAATCAGTATTATATCAATCCCAGCTAAGTGATTTATCTCCCCCTTTATTTTAGTTTTTATTTGTAAGCCATCTACACTGGTACTAAACAGGGTTCTAACTCCCTGCATTATGGTATTTCAAATTCTTTACATGGAAAAGATCTCCACTCCCTTTTTAAAACCAAGCTCCCCTTTTAAGAATTCACAGGCATCTCACCAGATCTGATACTTTTCACTTTTTGTACACCAATAACTATGGTGAAGGCAGAGATGCGGGGTGATAGCCAACTTTGACAGCACTGTTGGGAGGCAGCAGGGTGCCCAGGAAGCCAGACTAGTGTGCTGGGTGCTGGGGTTGCAGTTGGCTGTCATTGTGCTACACCAGCTGGGCTGAGGACATCTGAAGCTGCTTACATATAACTAGGGGCTGAAGGTTTGTGGCCAGGGCAGCAGCAGAAGAAGCCTGAGCAGGTATGAGCAGTTCTCATAGTGACCAAGCTGGCCTGGGTTGGCAACCCCTGGGAGAGCATCCAGAGAAAACTCATGTAGTAGGAAATGGTGAATGGCTAACCCCAGAGGCATTTGGGACCAGAGGTATGTAGCAGCTGCAGGTTACTGTAGAAAGACTGCAATGAAAAACCTGAGTCTCATACAGAGAGACTATAGGAAGGGAGACAATGCCAGCCACAGCTTCAGTAGTGGTAGTAGAGATATGGTAGATTCAAACAACCTTGGTGTGATTTAATAATGTCACATGTTGGATTCCATATAAAACATTTACCTAAATTAAACTAGTATTAATAAAAACTCCTGAGTCAGAAATTGAGATAAAACCTGATAAAATCAAAGAACAATGGAGAGGCAATCAGCCGATCCTACTCTCAATGTTTTCTAACTCCACCAGCCCAGGAAGTCCTGCTCAGCTCCTCCTTCTCTTTCCCTGTTCTCCAACAACTCTGTGACTAGTCCCAGTGGGCCAAGGACTGACTCCTTGATTCAAGGTGGCTTTTTGGCACCATGAAGTGACAGTATGAACAATTCTACCACACAAAAGGACAATTGAGTATCTTTATGACTTATTGAAGTTGTATGTGAATATTTTTAAAATTCATTAATAAGAAAGTAAAGTGTACATACATGAGCAAGGATGTCAGGACTGTGAGGGGTGCGTCCACCCACTGAGACATGGGACTGATCTAATGGGAGCTCACCAAGGCCAGCTGGACTGGGACTGATGGAGCATGTGATCAAACTGTATTCTCTGAACGTGGCTGACAATGAGGGCTGACTGAGAATTCAAGGACAATGGCACTGGGTTTTGATTCTACTGCATGGATTGGCCTTGTGAGATCCTAGTCTGTTTGGATGCTCACCTTCCTAGATCAGGATGGAGCAGGTAGGACTTTGGACTTCCCACAGGGCAGGAAACCTTGACTGCTCTTAGGACTGGAGAGGGAGAGGGATTGGGGGAAGTGGGAGGGAAATGGGAGGAGGGGAGGAGGTGGAAATTTTTAATAAATAAATAAATAAATAAAAAGAAAGTAAAGTGTAGCTAGGTGTGGTGTTTCATGAGGGTAATCACAATCATGCAGGTAATTGCAGCTCTTTATGGCTGAGACAGGAAGATTCTATGAGACTAGTAAAGGCTGAAAGAGGGGGAATAGAAGAGAGAAAATGATGGAGGAAGGAAGAAGAGAAGTGCATGAGAGAGGAAGCAAGAAAAAATAAAAGAAAAATGGGAGGGATTGGTTCAAACTCTAAAAAGAGAAAGAAAAAGAAAGAATAAAATTCATTACTTCATAGTGAAGAGTGTGAGATAGGGGACTGAGGAATTGGGATGTGGAGTGAATAAATTCTCTTTATAAATGTATGAAACTGGCAAACAATAACATAAGAAGAATTGAAAGTATATCACCTTTTAGCTCAAAGAAAGCGGTAAGAATGGGTCCCACGGAGGAAAAGTTCTAAAATTAATTACAAATAAAGTACATTGCCTAGATTATCATTTTATTTATCATATCTGAAACCATGCTAAAAAAGAAAGGCACAGAAAGTTTAACCTAAGCTAATATGTAATTGATCTTTACAAAATGTATATAGATTTGCAGCAGTTAGTGCCTGGAGAGAGTTTCTTTTCCATTTTTATCATTCTTGATTCTGTTGAGAAATGGAAGTTGAACTCTAAGAATTCTAGTTAGAGTACTCATAATCAGCCACGTCAGTCCTGAGACTTTATTGTGTACTTCATGCCCAAAAAAGATACAAAATGCCATGCCTATCCCCAACAAAGAAACAAAATGCCATTCCTATGCCCAACAAGAAAACAAAATGTCGAGACAATGGGGATGTTCTATCGGGAACTCACCAAGGCCAGCTGGCCTGGGTCTGAAAAAGCATGGGATAAAACCAGACTCACTGAACATAGTGGACAATGAGGACTACTGAGAACTCAAGAACAATGGCAATGGGTTTTTCATCCTACTGCACATACTGGCTTTGTGGGAGCCTAGGCAGTTTGAATGCTCACCTTACTAGACCTGGATGGAGGTGGGTGGTCCTTGGACTTCCCACAGGGCAGGAAACCCTGATTGCTCTTAGGGCTGATGAGGGAGGGGGAATTGATTGGGGGAGGGGGAGGGAAATGGAAGGCAGTGGCAGGGAGGAGGCAGAAATCTTTAATAAAGAAAGAAATAAATAAATTTAATAAAAAAAGAAAACAAAATGTCCTCCCTATGTCCAATGAGTAAACAAAATGCCATCCCTATGCCCAAAGAGGACACAAAATTCCATTTCTTAGATGAGCGGTGGTGGCACACACCTTTAATCCCAGCACTTGGGAGGCAGAGGCAGGCGGATCTCTGTGAGATCCAGGACAGCCTCCAAAGCTACAGAGAGACCCTGTCTCCGAAAACAAACAAAGAAACAAACAAACAAACAAGAATTCCATTTCTATCCTCAACAAAGAAATAAAGTGTCATCGCTATGCCCAAGACGTTAACAAAATGGCATCCCTATGGGTGATACAAAATGCCGTCTGTCTGCCCAACAAAGAAACAAAATGCCATTTCTATGCTCAACAAAGTAACAAAATGCCATTCTTATGCCCAAAGAAGAAACAAAATGTCATCCCTGTGGCCAAGAAGGACCCAAAATGCCAGCCCTATGTCCAACAAAAAATCAAATGCCATCCCTATGCACAATGAGTAAACAAAATGCCATCCCTATGCCTAATGGGGAAACAAAAACTGCTTTTCATAATAGAATTTGAATTTTATGTAAAGTATAGAATTATTGGTGTATGTCAACTTCAAATACAAAGTTTATAAAAGCATTAAAGTATTGTGTATTACCATCAACATCCAAATATTTCACCCTGCATTTTTTTATTTTTGGTTTCATTACTGTGTTGATGTTGACACTACAATAATGGAAGAGATTAATTAATGTATTTGCACCTGAACCTACTTTAAATAATATCAGGGTGATAATGGAGAGCAAATTGCATTGACAGGTCCCCCTTAATCATAATTATGCCAAAGTACCATCCAGAATCAATTAATACTGGATATCATACTGTTTTATGGAATTTGATCTCAGAAGTACATATCAAAGAGGAAGTCTATCATGTTTCATGGAGGGGCTTTCTTGTTCATACACTCTGAAAATGAAAAGGAAGAATAGGTTGTAAAGAAAGGAACATTACTCATTGATAATCCAATGCCATGGAGCCTGATAATGTCTGGCTGCATATACTTATGTGTGATTGATAGTAACTTTATCCAAGCTCTTATTTTCCTTCAATATTTAATTTATTTATGGTGGCGGATTTCTTCACATACATTGCTTGTTTCCACACTGATGAAATCATGGCTACTAAATGATAAAATAAAAAGTCTGCAATTAAATAATAGCAAATAAGCATAACTATTTTGAGTAATGCATCTACCTATCTTTTATAACAAACAGAGACCTGACCTATACTAAGAGAAATATGGGGGCTTGGGAGGGAACTCAGTGGTTAAGAGTGATTGCTGTATAAGAATTTTGAACTCAGATCCACTTAAAGAATAGCTCTGAATGGACCTGTAATTCCAGTGCTTTGAACAACAAGGAAAGGAAAATTTGGGGGACTTGATGGCCACTGCCTAGCTCCAGGTTTAGTGAGAGTCATTGTATTAATGAAATAGAGAGTGATAGCAGGACTCCAGCTGCCTCCATGCATATGAAGAAATGGGGCACATATACCAGCACATGTGTGTGCAGATACACCACATTCACAAATGAAAATTAGTGGTAAAATATAGTATTTATACACAACATAAAACATTATTTGAATGTTACTTTCATTGTTGTGTGTGTGATATGTGTTGGTATATCACAATGCAAATGTAGAAGTCAGAGGACTAGACTCTCTTCTCTTCTTCCACCTTGTGAGTCCTGAGAATAGAACTCAGTTCTCCAGACTTGATAGGCACCATCTCACTGACTCCTGACATTTTAAAAAATACATTATTGAAACATAGGAGCTTGGAGAAAAGTGTGTGTTAACTTGCTTGCTTAGGATGTGTGCAACATGAAATATACATGTGTACCATGTATATATATACTAATATATTTGTGTCTATTCATATGTATATATGGTCCTACAGATACACATATTGATGTATAATAAAATCATACACAGTACTGCATGCCGCATTGTAATATGTGTATATGCATGTACACATCTATGCATGACTACGTGCATACACGTAATACACTTGCCACAAACCTCAAAGAAAAAGCATTAACAGTAACAGGAAAGAAAACTTTGAAGTTTGTTGTATCTACTTGTAAGTAACTTAGCCATCTTAAAACGTAAACTCTATTTGAATAAATCCATTTCTCATTAGTAAATTCAGATAACCTTTTCCATTTACAAATTTTGCTATTTATTTACATTTCTAATGAATAATTCTTTGCTATTCATTGTAATTTCAGGGTGACTTATTTCTGTCCATGCTCTGAATATTCAAATCTTTTATCTCTAGCTTGACTTCGACCTTGCATATCCTATATTTCACAAGTACCGCACAGGTGAACAGTTGTGAAGTTCTTCTCTAAGGAATTGGCTACTGGGGGCTTTCTACCTCATTCTCTCCTGGAGCCTAATTGGAAGTTTCGGTGGCAAATATTAGTTTATGTATGTTTGCTGTTTGAAATGTATTGTTGAGAAAATTCTGACAAACTAAAGATTCAACTAAAGTCCAACAAGTTCAACCAATGAGATGATTTGTGGTTCCTCAAAATAGTATATAAGGGAGATTGATTCCAGGTGTATAGGTAGAAAGTTCTTACAGGATAAGTAAGAACTCAGAGAGAGCTGCATGGCTTAATAAACCTGCCCCAGCCCCAGACAGCCTGCATGAAAGTTAAATCTAGACACTCTCTGCAGAACCTGCAGGCAGACAGACAATCTGGAGAATCTCCACCTGAACTTTGACTGGGAGTCTGCTCCCAGCACGTGTTCCCTGGTTATATAACCCTGTGGATGGGCCTGGGGATCTGAAGTTCCAGCTTCCAGACACATAAGATGTGTTTACTTCCTGGGTCTCAGATATTCCCTTCCTGTCTCATATAGGAAAAATTTACTTTGGGGAAACTACAATGCAACATTTTATTATTTTATTTTTAAAAGTAGAAAACAGACTATCTTTTATCATTTGACACATTAATCCTAGTTCCCATTCCCTCCTGTCCTCCCATTCATTCCACCTTCCCCCCTACCTATCCCACCCACCATCCATTCACTTCTCAGAGAGGGTAAGGTACATTGCTTTGGGGAAGGTCCAAGGCCCTCCCTACTATATCTAGACTCCTCCTCTTCAACTGGACTTTGGGAACTCAGCCCAATGTTCCACTGCAGGTCTCTCCCTCTGTTTCCATCAGTTGCTGGATAAAGGTTCTATGGTGACATTTAAGATAGTCATTAATCTGACTACAGAGCAAGATCAGTTGGGGAACCCTCTCTACTTTTGCTTAGGATCTTAGCTGGGGTAATTCTTGTAAATACCTGGAATTTCTCTAGTGCCAGGTTTCTCCCCAGCCTCACAATGGCTCCCTCAATCAAAATATCCCTTTCCTTGCTCTCTATCTCTGTCCCTCCAACATCTCAACTATCCTGTCCCCTCAAGTTTTGTTCCTCCTTACCCTTCTGTTCTCCTCTTCCCCTTCTGCCCTCCCTTCTCCCTCCAACCCAATGCTCCCAGTTTTGTCAGGAGATTATGTCTATTTCTAATTCCCAGGTGGATCTACATATGTTTTACTTAGGGTTCACCTTGTTAATTAGCTTCTTTAGGGTCATGGACTATATTATCCTTTGCTGTACATCTAGTATCCACTTATGAGTGAGAACCTACCATGTTCATCCTTCTGGGTTTGGGTTACCTAACTCAGGATACTTTTTTCCAGTTCCATTCATTTGTATGCAAATATCAAAATGTCATTGTTTTTTACTGCTGAGTAGTACTCTATTGTGTACATTGTCTTTATCTATTCTTCAGTTGAGTGGCATCTAGGTTGTTTTCAGGTTCTGATTATTATAAATACTGCTGCTATGAACACAGCTGAACAGACGTTCTTGTAGTATGCATGAACATTCTTTGGGTGTATGCTCAAGAGTGGTATTGCTAGGTTCTGAGGTTTCTGATTCCAAGTTTTCTATGAAACTGCCATATTGATTTTCAGAGTGGTTGTTCAAGTTTGCATTCCCACCAGCAATGGATGACTGTTCCTCTTACTCCACGTCCTCTCCAGCATAAGCTATCCTTGTTGTTTTTTATCTTAGCCATCCTGACAGGTGTAAGATGGTACCTTAGTGTCTCTCTTGATCTACTCTTTTGGTTCACTCCCTTTGTTCACTCTGTGCAGTCACAGTCTATTGTTACGAGTTCCGTTCTTGTTCTCTGTGCAGTTGCAGCCTGTGCTTCAGGGTTTCTCCAAGGTTGCAGGGGTGGGAGGATAGGAGGTTTTGGGGCCCAGAGTGGGACTTGTAGCTTACAGGGTCTGATACTTGGGGTGGGAAAGTATCAGCCTACTTCTTGATACTTTCTATGTAGTTGCTGCCTGTGCTTCAGTGTTCCTCTGAGGTTATGGGAATAGGAGGGTTTGGGGGTGGAGTGAAACTTGTAGCTTACAGGGTCCATCAATGTGCTGGGGATGTTGGAGTGTAGAAGGAGCTGAGGGCCACGTTCCTGCTGCCTGGCTCTTTGCCGCCTGTCTAGCTTATGCCCCAAAATAACAACACACAAATTGTATTCTTTTAAACACTGCCTGGCCCATTATATCTAGCCTCTTCTTGGCAAACTCTCACATCCTTATCAAACCACCTCCATTAATGTGTGTAGTACCTTGAGGTGGTGATCCACCAGGAAGATTCTAGCATACATCCATCTTGGGCTGCAGCTTCACCATGCGTCTGGCCTGGAGAGGAGTGACATGGTGTCTGCCTAACTTCCCTTCTTCCCAGCATTCTGTTCTATTTACTCCACCCACCTATGTTCTGTTTACTCCACCCACTTATGTTCTAACCTATCAGGCCTAGCAGTTTCTTTATTAATTAACCAATGAAATCAACAGATTGATATATGACACTCCCACATCATTGGAGCAGCCTTCCTTCAGGAAGATTGTCTCCTGACTGGCTAGAGAAGCTTATACAGATGGGGAGGGGCCTGGGTTTTCACCTGGTATGGAGGACTTAGTGAATGGGGTGCCCCACTGGGTGGGTGGTCATTCACCTCTTGATTCTCTCTGTGTAGGTGTAGTCTGTGTTTCAGAGTTCCTCTGAGGTCCGGGAATAGGAGGGTTTGTGTGTTGAGTGGGACTTGTAGCTTATAGGGTCCAATCAATGGGATGAGGGTGTTGGAGCAGTCTACCTGCAGGAAGCTTGCCTATTGCTGGCTGGATAGAGAAGCTGAATCAGGTGGAGGAGGAGCCCATGGTTTTGCACCAGTATGGAGGGCCTAGAGAGTAGAGTGTCCCACTGGATGGGTTGTCACTCACCTCTTGTTCCTCTCTGTACATTTTACAATTCAACATTTTACTTGGTCTTTCCCTCACTGATTCCTATACTCCACAAAATTGGAAAATGTAAAAGAAATGGACAATTTTCTGAATAGGTATCACATGCCGAAATTAAATTAAGACCAGGTGACAATTTAAATAGACCTATAACCTACAAAGGAATAGAAGTTGTCATCATAACCTCCCATCCAAAAAAAAGTCCAGGGCCTGATGATGTCAGCATAGAAGTCTACCAGAACTTCAAAGAAGAGCTAATACCTATACAATTCAAATTTTTCTACATAATAGAATCATAAGGAAGACTTCCAAACTTTTTTTATGAGACTACAGTTACCTTGATACCAAAATAACACAAAGACTCAAAGAGTTACATACAAATCTCCCTCATGAACATTGATGCAAAATACTCAATAAAATTCTGGCAGATTGAGTCCAAGAACACTTCAAAAAAGTCATCTACCATGATGAAATTGGCTTCACCCCAGAGATGCAGGGATTGTTCAACATACCAAAGTCTATCAACGTAATCCAATATATAAATAAACTGAAAGAAAAAAAATATGATCATCTCCTTTGATAGTGGAAAAACATTTCACGAAATTCAACACCCCTTCTTGATAAAGGTCTTGGAGAGATCAGAAGTACAAGGAACATATCTAAATAAAATAAAATTATTATACAGCAAACAGTCAATATCAGATTAAATGGAGAGAAACTCGGTGATTCTACTAAAATCACAAAAAAGACAAAGCTGTCCTCTCTCTCCATATCTATGAAACCTAGTTCTTAAAGTTCTAACTAGAACAATAAGATGACAAAATGATACCAAGGGGATACAAATTGGAAAGGGAGAAGTTAAAACTTTCGCTATTTGCAGATGATATGATACTCTACATAAGTGACCCCACAAATTCTACTAGGGAACACCTACAGCTGATAAATACCTTCAGTAATATGGTAGGATACAAGATCAACTCAAAAAATTCAGTAACCCTCCTATATACATATGATAAAAAGTAGAGAAAGAAATCAGAGAAACACCATCCTTCACAATAACCACAAATAACAAAATATCTTGGGGGTAACACTAACCAAAGAGGTGAAAGACTTGTTTCACTATAACTTTAAGTCTTTGAAGAAAGAAATTGAAAAAGGTATTATAAAATGGGAAGTCTGAAGGAAAATTTTTTGGTCCTTGTCTCATTAGATACAGGTCTTGCTGGTGGATCCACATCCCCTGCTGGGGCCCCTGCTGCCACAGCTTCACGGGACTTCTGAGGCATGACAATAGCGCAAGCACAAGCAAGTCCATGCAAACTCACAATGAGTAAGCAAAATTGGCCAAAACAACCTGTAACTAGTGATGACCGCTTCTAGCTAATCACAGCACACAGGCAGTGTCCACCAGTTTCAAAGGGACGGACCAACACAAACATTCCTGCACCAGCTTAATTTCCATAGCTTGCATAAAGGGACCTTCTTTACAATAAAGAGCTTTGCATTGGAATCTCTCAGAGTCTGTGTCATTGCCTCAGTGTCTTCCCACCCCTGCCTCCCACCAAAGAGGGATTGCACAACAGGCAGAAGAAACAAGCCTGCAAAAACTACAACTGATACCCGCTGTGGATGGGCCTTTTCCTTTTGCTTGCTTTTTCGCAGATCTCCCTTTCCCTCCCTTTCCTTTTTTTTTTGTTTTAAATTTTTTTTATTTATTAAAAATTTCCACCTCCTCCCCTCCTCCCATTTCCCTCCCACTCCCCCTATTTTCCCTCCCCCGCCCTCTCCAGTCCTAAAAGAAGTAAGGGTGCCCTGCCCTGTGGGAAGTTCAAGGCCCTCCCCCCTCCATCCAGGTCTAGGAAGGTGTGCATCCAAACAAACTAGGCTCCCAAAAAGCCAGTACATGCAGTAGAATCAAAAACTAGTGCCATTATCATTCTCTGTAGCTTTAGTGCCTGTCCTGGAACTCTTATAGACCAGACTAGCCTCGAACTCACAGAGATCAACCTGCCTCTGCCTCCCTAGTGCTGGGATTAAAGGCTGTGCCACCATGTCTTCTGGCCACTTTCCTCTTTGCTGCTGTTCGTCACAGGCTGCTCCCGGGGCCCGTCATGAATGGTGCCCCTTTTCTGGAGGATGGGGCCTTTCCTTCTCCTCCAGCACTGCCTCTACAGTCTCCCCCAAGTAGTCAAGAGTTCTGTGAGTCCCACATGAAGGCTGCTGTCCTGGATCTTGCCCAGAATTTTTGCCTGTACCTGATCTCCCACCCACAATATGCAGAATCTGGAGTCGAAGCTGCCTTTTCTGGCCATTTTGATGAGCTATTTCTGCAGGATTTTGAAGCTGAGATGGTCCAGGCCTTAGAGTCACTTTTCTTCTTGCTTGCTGCCCCAGCTGCTGTCCCTGTTCCGATTGACCTTTGACTTATGCACGCATATGTACTCATATAGGTTCACACACACACACACACACACACACACACACACAATTAAATATGGTTAGTGTTTAGATTTGAAACCAAGCAAATTGCCTTCTCTAGCTACATGTTGCTCTTAAATGACAAAAATAGACTATGGTTTGCAAAGAATATTTATAAATCTTTATCTTGTAAAAAATATTTTTTATGAATTTCTAACTTTGAAATCATAGAATCAGATGTAAAAGAGAGCTCACTTATAATGTGATAGACACAACCCGAAGGAAAAAATTGTAAAACCGTCCTCACAATTCAGTGCATATTTGAATATTGCAATACTAACATATTTTTTTTTACTTTGTCATTTGTTCCTGACTCCTTGTAAGGCTGGCTATGTCTTTAACAATTTAGTGGTAGTGTATTTGTTTAAATCCATTAATTTTGTCATTATTCTTATCCACTTTATTAAAATAAGTATAAAATAAACAAAAAAGAAAATAGAAAATTAACACCAATATTGAATTCTAGCTAAATCCATGCAAGAGATAAAAATAAATATTCTGCATTTATCACCAGCTCTCTTTAAGAACTCTTTTGATATTATTAGTGTGTCATTTCCTAATCCATCCTGGAAGCTTAGAATATTTGAATGAAGCTTCTGATTGTTTTGGCTCAGGAATCAGCTGAAGTAGGTGTTTGAATTGCTGCCTGGATGGAAGGACAATGAGCTAAGCCTGGGATAGTCCCAGCATTCATCAAAGATAAAAATCCTGATATTCCTCATGTACTTGACTCAATTTTATAAAATGCCTGCTTTTCTAAACTTATGCTTGCCTTGAATAAAATTAATGTCACAAGTGAAAATGATATTTGAAAATATCTTTATTGCAAAAATTATATAATGTGCATCTTAAGATATGTTTACATGTATCCTTACAAAAAGGCCTAGTTATATGTAGGTGTGTCTATGCCATGTGTGTGCAAGTACCCATGGAGGTCCAAGTCAAATCCTCTGGAGCTACAGGTATATGTGAGATAAGAGCAGTAGGAAGAGGGTACTGAAATTGAACCAATGACCTCTGGTCTTCTGCTAGAGTAATGCATAATCTACATTGCAGAGTCAATGTGCTTAACCCCCCCACACATGTGCACATGCGCACACACTCACAGAGAGAAAGAAAGAGGGAGAGAAAGAAAGAATAAAAAAAGAAAGAGATACTTCCTGGTCTTCCTGCAGGGGCTATAATCCCCGGCTACTGCCTTTCTCTTCCTACCCCACCCAGCTTGCATCCAGAAAACCCCTCCCTTCTGCCTCCCTCCCCTCTTCAGGCCAATAACATCACCCAGTTCAGCCTGTTGGGTGCTGGGACCCAGTCGTGAGGACAACCGGGCTGGCGGGAGTTCCTTTGTCTCAATAGCCTGCCTGTAGCAAGCAAGGTAGGCCCTTTGTTTGTGAGCTACCTGGCCAGCAAGGAGATCTAATCTCGGTTCCAGAAGAGCCATCAGTGGGATGAGTGAGTTCCCAACCCACAGCAGCAGCCCGGGACACGGAGCACAGACATTTCTCATTCCCCTATATTTCCTGGTCTTCCTGCAGGGGCTATAATTCGGGGCTACTGTCTGCCTCTTCTTACCCCACTCAGCTTGCATCCAGAAAACCCCTCCCTTCTGCCTCCCTCCCCTCTTCAGGCCCATAACATCACCCAGCTCAGCCTGTTTGGACACTGGAACTGAGTCGTGAGGGCAACCGGGCTGGCGGGAGGCCCTTTGTCTCAGTAGCCTGCCTGCAGCAAGCAAGGTAGGCCCTTTGTTTGTGAGCTACCTGGGGAGCAAGGAGATCTGATCTCAGTACCAGAAGATCCACTAGTGGGCAAGGACACCTGATCCTGCAAAAGAAGATCCATAGGGGAACATTTGGAGGAAGAGATGGGCAGGCGCCAATGCAAGAATTCACCCAACAACCTGAAACCACCAGAACCCAGTGAACTTACAACAGGAGGACTTGAACACCTTAATCAAGAAGAAGTAGAAAAAAATTGACTTTATGAAAGTGTTAGAGGCCCTTAAACAGGAGGTGAAAAACTCCCTTGAAGAAATGGATGAGAAGAATAACAAAAAGTTTGAAGAATTTAGTAAATCTGTGAATGATATCCTAGGAAACCAAAGAAAAACAATCAAACAGATAATGGAAACAGTTCAAGATTTGAAAACTGAAAAGGAGGCAAGGAAGAAAACACAAACCGACGGTCGGCTGGATATGGAAAATCTAGGTAAGCGAATAAAGACTACAGAAACAAGCATAACCAACAGAATGCAAGAGATAGAAGAAAGAATCAAAGATTTTGAAGATACCATAGAGAAAATAAATGCACTGATCAAAGAAAACAGCCAATCCAACAAATTATCATCACAAAACCTTCAGGAAATCTTGGACACAAAAAAAAGACCAAACCTAAGAATAATAGGGGTAGAAGAAGGAGAAGAAATACAGCTCAATGGCCCAGAAAATATATTTAATAAAATTTTAGAAGAAAACTTTCCCAACATAAAGAAACCTATGAAGGTTCAAAAAGCATACAGAACACCGAATAGACTGGATCAAAAAAAATTCCCTAGCCATATAATAATCAAAATGCAAAACATACAGAATAAAGAAAGAATATTAAGAGCTACAAAGGAAAAAGGCCAAGTTATTTATAAAGGTAAACCTATCAGACTTACACCTGACTTCTCTATGGATAGATGTACTGCAGAACCTAAGAGACCATGGATGCAAGCCCGGACTACTATACCCAGCCAACCTTTTGATCACTATAAATGGAGAAAACAAAATTTTCCAGGATAAAAACAAATTTAAACAATACATAGCCACAAATCCAGCCTTTCAGAAAGTAATAGAAGGAAAATCACAAACCAAGGAGTCCAACAATGCCCACCAAAACTCAGACATCTAGTGACCCTTCACCAGCACAACTCGAAGAAGGGAAACACACAAACTCTATTACCAAAAAAATGACCAGAGTTAACAACCACTGGTCATTAATATCACTTAATATCAATGGACTCAACTCACATATAAAAAGGCAAAGTCTAAGAGATTGGATATGAAGACAGGATAGAACATTCTGCTGTTTACAAGAAACATACCTCAATCACAAAGACAGGCATATACTCAGAGTAAAGGGCTGGGAAAAGGCTTATCAAGCAAATGGACCTAAGAAACAAGCAGGTGTGGCCATACTAATTTCTAACAAAGTTGACTTCAAACTAAAATCAATCAGAAGAGATGGAGAGGGACATTTTCTACACATAACAGGAACAATTCGTCAGGATGAAGTCTCAATCCTGAATATCTATGCCCCTAATATAAAAGCACCCACTTATGTAAAAGAAGCATTGCTAAAACTCAAGGCAGTCATCAAACCACACACACTAATAGTAGGAGACTTCAACACTCCTCTCTCACCAATGGACAGGCCAATCAGACAGAAGCCTTACAGAGAAATAAGAGAATTAATGGAGGTAATGAATCAAATGGACTTAACAGACATCTATAGAACATTCCACCCAAATAGGAAAGAATATACCTTCTTCTCTGCAGCTCATGGAACCTTCTCAAAAATTGACCACATACTCGGTAACAAAGCAAACTTCCACAGTTACAAAAAATATTAGTAACCACCTGTGTCTTATCAGATCACCATGGATTAACATTAGAATTCAACAACAATGCTACCCACAGAAATCCTACAAACTAGTGTAAACTGAACAGTCAACTACTGAACCACACCTGGATCAAGGAAAAATAAAGAAAGAAATAAAGGCTTCCTTAAATTCAATGAAAATAAAGATGCAACATACTCAAACCTATGGGACAGTATGAAAGCAGTGCTAAGAGGAAAGTTCATAGCACTAAGTGCCCACTTAAAGAAAACAGAGAAAGCACACATTGGAGATTTAACAGTCCACCTGAAAGCTCTAGAAAAAAAGAAGCAGACTCACCTAGGAGGAGTAGAGGATTGGAAATAATCAAACTGAGGGCTAAAATCAACAAAATAGAAACACAGAAAACAAAGAATCAATGAAACAAAAAGCTGGTTCTTAGCGAAAATCAACAAGATTGATAAACCCCTATCCAAACTAATCAAACGGCAGAGAGAGAATTTGCAAATTAATAAGATCAGAAAAGAAAAGAGGGACATAACCACAGATACAGAGGAAATTCAGAGAATCATTAGATCTTACTACAAAAGCCCGTATACCACAAAATTGGAAAATGTAAAAGAAATGGACACTTTTTTAGATAAATACCATATACCAAAGTTAAACTAGGACCAGGTGAACAATCTAAACAGACCTGTTAGTCACGAAGAATTAGAAGCTGTTATAAAAAAATCTCCCTACCAAAAAAAGCCCAGGACTAGGTGGCTTCAATGCAGAATTCTATCAAAACTTCCAAGAAGACCTAATACCTATACTCCTTAATGAATTTCACAATATAGAAACAGAAGAGTCATTGCCAAATTCCTTTTATGAAGCTACAGTTACCTGATATAAAAACCACACAAAGACTCAACCAAGAAAGAGAATTACAGGCCAATTTCACTCATGAACATCGATGCAAAAATCCTCAATAAAATACTGGCAAACCAAATCCAAGAACACATTAGAAAAATTATCCATTATGATCAAGTAGGCTTCATCCCAGATATTCAGGACTGGTTCAACATACGAAAATCTATCAATGTAATCCATCATATAAGTAAAATGAAAGAAAAAAAATATGATCATTTCATTAGATGCTGAAAAAGCATTTGACAAAATTCAACATCCCTTTATGATAAAGGTCTTGAAGAGATTAGGGATACAAGGGTCATACCTAAATTTAATAAAAGCTATTTACAGCAAGCTGACAACTAACATCAAATTAAACGGAGATAAACTCAAAGCCATCCCACTAAAATTAGGAACATGACAAGGCTGTCCACTCTCTCCATACCTCTTCAATATAGTGCTTGAAGTTCTAACAATAGCAATAAGACAACATAAAGGGATCAAGGGGATTCCAATTGGAAAGGAAGAAGTTAAACTTTCATTATTTGCAGATGATATGATAGTGTACATAAGCAACCGCAAAAACTCCACCAAAGAACTCCTATAGCTGATAAACACCTTTAGTAACATGGCAGGATACAAGATCAACTCCAAAAAATCAGTTGCCCTCCTATACACAAAGGATAAGGAAGCAGAGAGGGAAATCAGAGAAGCATCACCTTTTACTATAGCCACAAATAGCATAAAATATCTTGGGGGGTAACTCTAACCAAGGAAGTGAAAGATCTATTTGACAAGAACTTTAAGTCTTTGAAGAAAGAAAACAGCTTGGTATTGGCATAAAAACAGAGAAGTCGACCAATGGAATAGTATAGAAAACCCGGATTTTAACCCTCAATCCTATGAACACCTGATTGTCCATAAAGGAGCTAAAAGTATAAAATGGAAGAAAGAAAGCATTTTCAACAAATGGTGCTGGCACAACTGGATATCAACCTGTAGAAGAATGAAAATAGATCCATATCTATCACCATGTACAAAACTCAAGTCCTAATAGATCAAAGACCTCAATATCAATCTGAACACACTGAACCTGATAGAAGAGAAAGTAGGAAGTACTCTATAACATATGGGCACAGGAGATCGTTTCCTATGTATAACCAGAGCAGCAGAGACATTCAGGGCAACATTGAATAAATGGGACCTCCTGAAACTGAGAAGCTTCTGTAAAGCAAAGGACACTGTCAGTAAGACAAAAAGGCAACCTACAGACTGGGAGAAGATCTTCACCAACCCCACAACAGACAAAGGACTGATCTCCAAAATATATAAAGAACTCAAGAAACTAGACTTTAAAATGTTAATTAACCCAATTAAAAAATGGGGCACTGAACTGAACAGAGAATTCTCAACAGAAGAAGTTCAAATGGCCAAAAGACACTTAAGGTCATGCTCAACCTCCTTAGCGATCAGGGAAATGCAAATCAAAACAACTTTGAGATACCATCTTACACCTGTCAGAATGGCTAAAATCAAAAACAACAAGGATAGCCTTTGCTGGAGAGGTTGTGGAGTAAGGGGTACACTCATCCATTGCTGGTGGGAATGCAAACTTATGCAACCACTTTGGAAATCAGTGTGGCAGTTTCTCAGGTAATTTGGGATCAACCTACCCCAGGATCCAACAATACCACTCTTGGGATAATACCCAAGAGATGCCCCATCATATTACTAAAGCATTTGTTCAACTATGTTCATAGCAGCATTATTTGTAATAACCAGAACCTGGAAACAACCTAGATGCCCTTCAATGGAAGAATGGATGAAGAAATTGTGGAATATATACATATTAGAGTACTACTCAGTGGTAAAAAACAATGACATCTAGAATTTTCATGCAAATGGATGGAAATAGAAAACACTATCCTGAGTGAGGTAACCCAGACCCAAAAAGATGAACATGGGATGTACTCACTCATATTGGTTTCTAACCATAAATAAAGGACATTGAGCCTATAATTTGTGATCCTAGAGAAGCTAAATATGAAGGTGAACTCAAAGAAAAACATGTAGTTATCCTCCCGGATATTAGAAGTAGACAAGATTGCCAGACAAAAATTGGGATCTTGGGGGTGGGGTGGGATGGCTGTAAGGAGAGATGGGGAGAGAAAAGTGAGATGGGGAGGATGGGGGGAACTTGGGAGAATGGGATGTTTGGGATAAAGAAAGGGTGGATATGGGAGCAGGGAAGTATATATCTTAATTAAAGGAGCCATCTTAGGGTTGGCAAGAGATCTAACCCTAGAGGGGTCCACAGGTGTCCAGGGAGATGTACCCAGTTAATTTCTTGGGCAGGTGAGGAGAGGGAACCTGAAATGGCCCTATCCTATAGCCACACTGGTGAATATCTTGCATATCACTGTAGGACCTCATCTGGCCATGGATGGAGATGGAGACAGAGACCCACATTGGAGCACCGGACTGAGATCCCAAGGTCCAAATGAGGAGCAGAAGGAGGGAGAACATGAGCAAGGAAGTCAGGACTGTGAGGGGTGCCCCCACCCACTGGTACCGTGGAGCTGATCTAATGGGAGCTCACCAAGGCCAGCTGGACTGGGACTGAAAAAGCATGAGATAAAACCAGACTCTCTGAACATGGCGGACAATGAGGGCTGATGAGAAGTCAAGGACAATGGCACTGGGTTTTGATCCTACTGCATGTACTGGCTTTGTGGGAGCCTAACCAGTTTGGATGCTCACCTTCCTAGACCTGGATGGAGGGGGGAGGACCTTGGACTTCCCACAGGGCAGGGAACCCTGACTGCTCTTCAGACTGGAGAGGGAGAGGGAGAGGAGTGGGGGCAGGGGGAGAGGAGTGGGAGGAGGGAGAGGGAAATGGGAGGCTGGGAGGAGGTGGAAATTTTTTTCAATAAAAAATGTAAAAAAAAAGATACAAAGACAGAAAATAAGGGACTACACACACACACACACACACACACACACATATATATGTATATACATGCATTTAAACAAGTATACATATATAGGAATACTTTACTTATATTAAATAAAGCTTGCCTAAAGACTAGAAAGGCAAAGTTAAGGTACTAGATGTCACGTTGGTGGCACACACCTTTAATTCCAAGATTTGGGAGACAGAGACAGATGGATCTCTGTGAGTTCAAAGCCAATGTTGAAATAACTCCAGGTTGTGGTGCCTCACACCTTTAATCTCAGTACTAGGAAGTCAAACACCTTTAATCCCAGCACTAGAGGGAATACAAAAAGGGAGGAAACAGAGGTTGAATCTGCTTAGTCTGCTTAATCGGTTTAGCCTGTGTTCGCCCAACATTGGTGGAGGTATGACTTCTCTAGTGGCTTAGCTGTTTGCTTTTTCAGTTGTCAGGTTGAACCCTAATATCTGACTCTGCATTTTCACTATTTGTGCTATATATATGAGAAAAGGAGAAACATAGGTACAAGAGATCAAATGACTGTTAATAAAGCAGTAATGCAAATAACCTTATTGGCATGAGGAAATGTGATTAGTTTCTGCTAACGAGAAAGAAAAGTCCTGTGATGACAATATGCTTCCTGAGGCTTTAGAGACTAGCTACAGTGAATGCCAGTTCTGTTTGACAGAAGAAAATATCATCTGTTTTAAGTCTTATTTAAAAGTAAAGGTATGAGGTCAAATTGTGATTCTTATATTTTTAGTGAGAAAAATATGGAAAATTTACATTTTCTTGTATATGGTATAAGGAAATATTACTTTTTTGAAACAAATTTTTACTGTGTAGTAAAGACTCTCCCTGAATTTGTTAACCAACTTCCTCAGCCTCCCAAGTGCTAGGATCACACTGCTAACTCTCATGCTTGGTAGAAATTACTATTTTAATTAAAGACAGAGTTTTCCTAATTTGTTTGGTGTGTGTACTCACTAAAATGGTGAGTTATATTAGATAATTGAACAGATGGTAATACTCAGAAATGTGTCATACTATGGGAAACATGTTTTTACTTTTAAAATATTTAAAACATTTTTTTTACTTCTATGGTGCACACTATTTGGCAAGTAGGAACAGTGAAATGTAGACAAACATTTCCCAAATGTTTTCAAAATATGAATCTCTTCCATTGTTAAATAAGAATTTGTTAACCATGAAGTCTCTTTCTTAGAACTTGAGATTCTCATCATTAAGAAGTGTTTGATGCTCTTCCAGACAACTGGGTTCAGCTTTCAGCATCCACAGAGGGAAGGCCATGGATGGCCTGTAGCTCTCTCTAGCCTCTGGGAGCATCAAGAAACAAGTGCTCATACACCCAACAATAAAATAAATCTTTAAAAAACAATAAAACATAAAGTGGCTTTCCCGACAGATTTCTCTCTGAGTCTCGGAAAAGACTGATGACTCCACCTATTCAATTTTTCTTCTCAACAACAAGCTCCAAGAGCTTCTTTGCTCTTTAAAAAGAAATCCCCCCCTCAGTATTGTTTATCACCATTTCCTTTCCTGTAATGTTAACACCAAATTGAGCTCAACCTCAGGCCCATGGGAATCATCACAAACATTGTGATAATGAGATACTATTGATGCAATTTTCCTGCATAATCAGAGGAGGGTTGAACCATAACAGGCTAATCTCCAATACAACATACTAACAGAGTGAAGCTGCAGTAGGAAGCTCAGGCCACTTTATTCAACAGTACCATGTCTGTTTAATGTGCTTAAGTGTCCCTGTTAAATAACAGCATATTTCTCATTGCTCCTCATGATCGTGCATGATTAAGAAGCATTTAGATAATGTCTGTAATAAGATTAAGCTCACTGAGCTATGAAAATTGCTGAGTTTATGAGAATCAAATGAGACAAAAGTTTCCAACTGTCAAATTAAGTAGAATAAATTAAAAGGAAATGAAGATGATGCCTTCCTAGAGACACCTTGTATATGTTCTACTGTTATCTCCCTTTTTGGCTTTCATCCCTGAGGACAGTCTGACAATTGTTTATAAACTATCATTGATAGGTATATTTGGACTAGAGTAGTGAAAACCTGTCAGCAACAACACCACCAACAAAAATAAAATTCAAATACAAGACATATTCCTTTTTATCTATATATCTCATTTAAAAAATCAATTTCTTAGCCTCAAGCTTCCAACAAACAAAAAAGATGAATCTCTTAGTTTCAAAATTGTGTAGGTTCACATTGTTGGGATTGACGTGCTTGTTGTGTCTTTTAATATGTGTAAGTGGCGCTGGGTGATCATCCACTTTGAAGAACTCTTAGATGTTCTTACTGTGGACCAAGGTTTGTTCCAATCATCTATGATGGGTGCTTCATAGCTGCTCATCATTTCAGCTCCAGAGGATTTGATGCTGCACCTGCCCTCCCTGGGCACCTATACTGATGTGTAAATACCCTCTTACCCTCTTTCTCACACACATATGCATAACTGAAAATAAAATTAGTCTTAAAAATAAAATCTGTATTGTAGCCTTCTTTCCATAAAAGTGGGTGTTAATTTTACAGACTGTGTCCAGCCATTTAGTCACCACATTCATCAAATTTATATTCACACCTTTTCCAGAAATGCCATAATTGCCAGCCAGTGTCTTGGTCTTCAGATGTGCATAGAAAGACACCATTTAAGATAATAATGACAACACCACCACAAGATGTAAATAGATTCCAACAAAATCTTTCTTGATTCAATCACATCACATTATCATAGAAGGTAGAGGTATGGAAGACCAAAATTCTGGAGTAACATATCTCAGTTCGTGAGGGGATTCAGTGATAGCTGACTAGTTGATCTTGTTCTCATTATAAATGACAAATGGAAAATACATATGACATCAAGGAAAACACATAACTTCAAACTCTAGGCCACACATACACACATATATAATACACCTCATATGGATTGATTTTAAAGTAGTGTGTTTGTGTACATTTTCATGGGGGTTTGCCTATGTGTGCATCAGGACATGGCCTTTTGAGTTGTTCCACAGGATATTACTTAACCTATATTTTGAGGGAAGTTCTCTTAGTCTCATGTGGAGCTTAGCAAGTAAGCAAGGCTGACAGGCCAGTTAACCAAGGGATCCACCTGTGTATTCTCTGGTGATGTAAGTGGAAGCTGATACTACCTCATTATATTTATTTAAAATATGGGTTACATAGATCAAAATATAATCTACATTTTCCTGAACAAGTCTTCACTTGAGCCTGTTAAATCAAATTTTAAAGTATGTCTTCATGTCATTTATATAGTCTTTCTGTGCTTATTTATGAAAAATAAATAGGGAAATAATGCTTTTCTGTGGGATTATTGGGCATAATAGGTGAAGTAAAATCTAAGCAAATTGTTGTTATTACCTGGATAGGAATATAATAATCAAGAAATATTATTTTCTTTTCTTTATCCATATCTATTTTTGTTCCATTCTTGTAAACTTTTTTCAATGTGATTTAAATGCAGTTAAATTATTGTCTGCAGATAATATCAATGAGTTTCAAACACTTTATAAGTTATGTATTTATAATACATGTGTTTGATGTATGTAGTTATATATACACAGCTGTGAGCATGAATATTGGCCACAGGTTGAAGCTGGATTACTTCCTCTATTGCTCTCCATCTTGCTTTTGAAACACGTCTCTACAGAATCTTGAACTCACTAATTTTGCTAAGAGATCTTAGTGACTTCACATCTCTGATACTGGAATTGTAGGCATGAACTCCCACTGCCAGATTTTTATCTGAATGATCAAAAACTACCCTTGGTTCCTCATGTTTGTATAGCAAGCACTGTTCAGATAGGGCCATTCCTTGACTTAAAGATAAGGCTTTATAGGGGTTTCTAGTGTAAGTCTTGGTTTGAACATATAAGCAAGTCATTGTCTATACATATATAATATTGCATATAGCTGTAAAAATCTAAATATAAAATGTAAAATGCATATTAAGCAACATAGTAATTTATCTATCCACTAACTCTTTCTGCTCTACCTGTTTATAACCATAGTACCTATATAGGAGATGTTACCCCAAACTGCACAACAAGCATTCAGCAAGCTGAGAGTAAGCAGGTTACTTCTCCATTCAATTTGGCTACAAAATGTGGGTCTCATACATAATTTATCTAATTATTTTCAGCAAACTTCTCTACACTTTTGGTCCCTTGTATAAAACCCTGACCTAGGATTTTAGAAGACAGGAAAGTGGAAAATATGTAACAAACTGCTACTTCTACAACCTTGTTGTGATTTAGTATTTAAAACTATGTTGGCTGTGATATGGCTTGATAATGTCTTTTGAGCTGCACAGATCAATTATATATTTTTATCAAATACTTTCTTTAAGTGAAATTTAAGGTTTATACTTTTAAGCTGTATTTTAGCCTCTTTAACTACTTTAAAGCCATAGAAGATTTTTCTTGCTTTTTTCATTTAAAAAGAGAATGGAAAGTCCAGCAACCTTCAAAGAATGCTTAGCTGGACAGAGAAGCCATACAGTTTCCAGAGATGGGGTCTTCAGGTCCTTTATGCTGTCAGTCCAAGGGTTCTGACAGTCCCCAAATCAAATGGTTTCACAAAGAATTTTACTAAAGTTTCTAGTAGTTGTTAGAGAGCATTTGAAAAGAATCAAGGTACAAAAAAAGCATTAAAGTCATGGAAAACACACATAAAAAGTCTATTCCACAAGCCTGGATTCCAGAAATTACTAACTGGATAAGTTCTGCGTTTTTGTCATCATGACTGTGTGTATGCATGTATATATTATAGTACCCAGCCATGGCAAGCTCAGTAAAGGCCCAAGTCCTAGTAGCTTACCATAAGGCAATACCTGGCTCCAAGAAAGACTACAAACTGAGACTACCCAAGCACCACTCAGGAAGAGATCTTCCAAAAGAAAATTTTAATGTTCTAACCATTGTAGATAGGATCAACTGCCAGCACACATCCATCACTTTTCACCAGGACATTCTTAGACAAATAGCACATCAGGGAAACTGAGCCTTAAATATTTCCACTTCAACTGGTGTAATCTGCAGGCCTGGCCTATCACTTGGGTACCCCGTCCCTTTAAGAGACAAGCCCCAATCACTGCCTTCCCACCAAGGCAAACAGATCTCCTGCCTCCTCTCCAGTTCTCTGTCTGTCCCTCTTCTGAAGAGGTAATTACCGTTTTCCCTACTTCCCCCTCTCTCTTTCCTCTTTCTTTGTATCCCTTTCTCTCTTTCCTCTTCCGGCTCCCTTCCATAATATTTTGCTCTTATACCAATTCCAATACCCTCTAAATAAACTCTATACCCAAGCTCTCTTCATATGACATATCTCTCTGTCACTCACACCATCTCCCACTTGCCAAGGGGACCCACCGAGGGCTTGGGTCACCTGCTGCCAGCCTCAGGTCATCCCTCATGAGACTGATCTTAGGTCCCCAGCATTATATGATAACACCAACCTTTGTTATTATTAAAAACCCCACCCCAACTGAAATCTCCGATTGTGTCACTGTGTTGGACACACAGAGTTTGAACTTGAATAAGAATAAAGACTGCTTGCTTTTACATACAGGACTCAGTCTCCCAGTTGGTTTTTGGAAGACACTATGATTTAGACATGACATTTGGGGGCTCATCCAGGATCCCCAAACCCACCAAGACCATTGCCATGTAGGGCCTTCAGACAGTCAGTAAGTTTTCTGTGTTTACTTTTCATTTTCTTTCTGTTTTGAATATCCTTCTGTAAATATGCCAGAATCTGTAAGAGCCTGTTGACGATCTGCGTGGACATGTGAGAGGATCACATGTGAGTACCCAAGAAGATGTCCCAAAGCCCAGCTTTAGGGAAATGAATTCCTCTGGTTAATTTGGGTCCACAAACTAAACCCTCGTGTATGGGATAAAATTCTTCTGGTTTCTGTAAAAGGATGAATGGGTTGCACCCGTATTCTGACTTGGAACTGGTTCCATTGGTCCAGTTTTGCCTCCATGTGTCAGGAGAATCCTGTATTGTTCTGTGTACTGTGTACTGTTTTGTTTATGTCCATCCTCTTTCTGACTTATGAGACTGATATAATGGAATATACTCAAAGCTTAAGTCTTATGACTTTAATATTGGGTCACTTACAGGACTTGAGAAATAGGACAAGTGTAGGGTTTGAAACAAAAAAGTGATGTATTTTCCTTCAACAGATGAAACAAACAACTCTACACACCTTGAACATTTCATTAAAAAAGAAACAGCCTCAGTCCATAGCACAGGGGCAATGTGGGCAGGCTTGCCTTGACATGCTTTATAGGCACAAGGTTGTATTCAATCTGCTTGTATGGATGGGGCAGCCAAGCTATGCAGCCTTGTTATGCCAATGTAGCTAGACTGCTAGTCACAGCTTGTAATAGGCAAGTGTGACTGATAGGATTTCAAACATTAGATGGAGACTCTCGAGTTAATTGCTATAGCTGAAAATATTAAAAATCTTTTGCCCCCATGCTGCACACAGGCCCCTTCCCATGCTGGTAGGTGGGGCTACCGTGGCCTGCCTTTGGAGTTGCCTGTCTCAACTTCTGTTCAAACCTGACCGTGCTTTGACTCCATGGTTGCTAAGCTATGGCAGTCATGTTGTGACACTGTAGGTTAATTATGGTTAGAAAGTTTTTGTGTATTTTGACTTATTAAAAAGTTTTGTGTATTTCTTGACAAGATTTTGCCTACTTGTTTTTTTGGAAAGTTTTGTCTGTGTTTTCTGGCGTTTTCATGAGTTTTGTTGCTAGCATGAGCGGAAAAAGAACTGGCTTGGATATTTTTGCTCTCTGCCACCCACCACTACTTTGGCCACATTTATGGGCATGGGTCAAATTTATCTTTGAGATCTAGTTGCTTGATTTGTGTTAGCAGGAATTCAGATATCTTTTTTTTTATAGAGATCATGTTTTATGCTCTTATTTATTGGAAAGCTGGTTCTAGAAATGGATTATGGCTCTTCTTTTGTTAGATGCAGGTATATTTAAAATTTTCCTCTATGTCACTGTTGTCAATCTGAGTCTCTGACACAGTGACAAGGAGAAGGAAACAAAGCTGAAGAGCCAAAAAATAAAAGGACTTGGCTTATGTAAACATTCTTTACTTCAAAATATATAAATTTATTTTTCCTAGTTGCAGTTATAACGTACTAAAATTAAAATAAAACTAGTTAAAAGTTAAAACTAACAACATTGAAAATTGATAATTTAAAATCTATGAATGGGTAATTTTGAAGGAGCCATATAACATAATTGCAACCCTTTTTAGTAAATCACATGGCTCATTGCTATTTTGTTATTATTTAAAAAAATATGGATGTTTCAGGATTTTACCACCATATTGTTTAGAGATGACCATGTAAAATGGACCTGACTAAGAGACAAAGTTCTCTGATAATTTGGATTGGGATAGATTTTTATATGATGGTTTACGTCAAGTCCTAAATTCAAGGCTTATGAAAAAATAAAATTCAAAATGCTGTAGTTGCACCTCAATGCTTTTATTCTCAAAAATGTACTTGGTTCTGCCACCTAAACTTTGTAATTTAAATGTCACTCTGGTGATAATGACTTTAAAGACAGAAAGGGATTGTAGGAAACAGTTGACGTTTGCAAATGTATGGCAGGAATAGAGTCACAAAATCCAATTTCAAGGAATAGACCTTAACAGTTGTGGAAATGCCAGTGCTGGGTGACAGTCATCAGAAGCACCAGGTATAGTGAAATGGAGCAGTTTGAGAACTAAAAGATTGTCTTTGTATATGCTGTTGAGGGTGGGGCCAAAGAAGTAATCTATTCTTGATATTTCAGAAAGACATTTCAGAAATTTAAATTCGTTAAAGAACAGTTTTAAAAATATTTAAATTTATAATGCTTTGAGGCATTTTTGCTTATATAATTTTATATTGTTAATATTTGGACTTAAAATAAAAGGCTAAAAATCACATTAATAAGTACATAATGCCACAAGACAATGACCTAAGCAGTCTGGCAAAAGTTTCAGAACAGGTTCTCAGCCCACTGAGTCTCAACACTTTGGTGGTTAAAAAAACTTTTTGTAGGGGTAGCCTAGGGCTTCCTGCAAGTTAGATATTTCATTAAGATTCATAGCAATGAAAAAAACGGCAGTTGTACAATAGCAACAGGAAAAATTTTGTAATGGGGGTCACCTCAGCATGGGGTCCTATAAAAGATAAAAGTATAAAAAAAAAAAAGTTGAGACCCAGTGGCTTAGAAAATGCTTCTCTTTATTCAAGGTCTATTCGGGCTTAAAAACCTCTGTCTAGCTTCCTTATCTTTGCTAACTTTGCTAATCTTGAGCTATTTGGATAAACTGAGACATATACATGTTTTATGTTTCACTTAAAAGAGTTTCAATTCGAAAGCATTTTTTAAAGCTAAACATGACAGAAATGTAGCATAAAGTCCTAATCTTATTGAAGCTGCAAGCTTTTTGTAAGGTGTTAAGAAATATAAGTTAATGGCTCTCTTTGCAAATGATCAAGATCATTAGTTGTAGCCATGCTAAGTACTATTGCTATAATTAATTACAAGGATAAACCTTTCTTAGTCTCTGATATATGTTTTCAAAAGTTAAGCTTAAAATGATTAACTAAAAGCAAAGTTGTCTGTTCAGAAATACCTAGGCAGTCCTCAAATACTTCAAAGAGCTGAAGAATATGGCATTTACAATGTTAATTGAAAAGCTTATTATATCAAACAGAGACTCTCATATCCTAGAAGTGACTCAATGTCTCCAATAAAGAATATGGGCACTATGATGTCTCCACCTGAATTATGATGGTGCTATCCACTGGGGAGATGTCCCAATACAACACCTGTTACTAGGACCCAGACCAGACTGTGGATAAACATCAAGATACTAAGGAACTAATTGTACCACCTTTACCTAGACAAAATAAGGTCAGTGTTTTCCATGTCCTTTTTCCACAGGATGAAAAATATCTCACCTTATGGGCCTGGTAAAGACTATTTTTTGATATTTCTGCCTCCAATGCTATAGAGACCTGGGTGTGGCTAACTGGGTATAGACTGGTCCCTGTCATTTTTAATAGATTTGGAAGCTGTTTTATATACATTCAGCTGTAATTTATTTTTTTTCTCGGATCTCTGATAACACTGATCCAACGATTAGCTATAACTTTGTCAGGTTGGCAGCAGGCAACCAGGATCTTCCCCAAGGTTATAGTCAGCTTGATAGCTCTTTCTCTCTCTCTGTATATACATACACACACACACACACACACACACACACACACACACACACACACACACATATCAAGCCCTGATATGGGTCTAAAAAAGGGTTTGAAAATATAAAAGTTTATAAGCTTTAAGGGTCTTAAAAATGATTTGAGATAGAAATGCAAGTTATAAAAATATAAATAAACATTTTATGATATGAAAAATATCTCCAATATTTTCCCCTTCTGTGATACAAAAGTTCAAAATTTAGTATTTAATTGAGTTCTGATAAGCTGGTAGAGTAATGACTACTTACTGCTCAGTCACAAGCTCAAGATTTTGGATTTATTTTGTTTACCATTTAAATATGAACTTAAAGGTGCATCTAATTAGGCCAAAGATATATCTGTCCAATCTATAACTGGACAGCAGAAAAACATACATGCTTTTAACTCAAGTCTATAGTTTCTGCTAAGACTCAAATGAGTCAATTCCTGGTGTTTTATAGATACCCATTACCTGATTTTTCCTGCTATATGGATTTCACTATAGATTGGTGGCACTAATATATCTAAAATTTATATGTCCTTTTGTAAAGTAAAAATTCATATAGGCTTCAGAAAAAAAAAAACTTGTATTTACTTATCACAGGACAAAAGGTTTCCAGATAAGAACAATCTAAGTTTTCCCTACCTGTCTATTCCTGAGGGTGATACTTTCTGTTCCCTGCTCTTGGTACTCCTCTCCTTCCTGAAAATTTCAAATGTTATATTGTCCTCTGAGTTCATAAATTTTAACTTCTGTTCCTGGCTTAAACTTGTCTCCACAGGTTTCCACTTGGCTGGCAGACACATTCAAGAATCAGCTGCTAACTACAACCTGTTCCAAATGACTGTCAGCCCTGGACTTGTTAAGAGCTTATGTGGACCAGTCCAGAATGTAAATGCTCCCTGTTTCTTCCACACAATTAGCAAAGCAGATGTTTCTGATAAATACCCCTTTGACTAAATTCCCTCCTTACCTTTAACTAACCTTTTGGGCTTCTTGGGTCCTGATTAATGCCCCAATGTCTGCTTGAAGTAGTTATAGAAAAGAACATGCCCCATGCTCCCTGTCCAGAATAGGTTGAAATGCTATGACAAGTGGGAACTTTCTGGCATGGGGAACAAAATGACTACCTAAAATGCCTATTGACATATCAGGAAAATAGATCCAGAGTTGTCAATTAATGGATTTATTAACTAAAATGGTTCTATAACAAGATAAAACACTTTGGTTCTTTATGGAGAACCATGGAACCAAAGAGGACATTCAGGATTATAATTACAATTTGGTTGTACACAAATATTAAGTTACAGGACCTGGTAGCAGAGGATGATCCCTGCTCTAGAAAAATCTGTTAACTAATGGTTCTTAGGCCCCAGTGCTACCCCCCTTGACTGCTGGGCAAGCAAGACCCATTGGAGGATACAAGTATGTTTCTTTAGAATATTTCTGGCTTTACTGTCAGTGGTGGGGTGAAAGAGACTGCTTCTAGTTGTCATCCTCGGCAGCTGGATGGCTTTTCCTGGACACTAGGGACCTAGATCAGGCAATCTAAAGTTCATGGCTTTGACCTAGAAAAGAATTTCAGTTTACGAAGCAGAGCTTGGGTTAAAAAAAGATATTTTATATAGCATGAAGGCTTAGAGAAGGAGAGGTGCTCTAAAGAAAGTAAGACATACCTGAGAGTGTGGGAATGGGCTTCTCAAAGAGTCACAAAGAACAAGACACACCCAAATGTGGGTCCAGGATCCTCAACAAAGATTCAGACAGAATTGTCATAGTATTATCCAAGCATACCATACCATTTTGATGCTTTGAATGTTACATCTCAAAACATTGCTGAGAAACATATATATATATATATATATATATATATATATATATATATATATATATATATATTCTTGAGTGAGATGGTTCTGGAGAAATATAAGATAAAATGAAACCAAGGACCACCAGTATTCAGAAAGGGTTTAGTATTTGTCCTTTCCCTGTAAATGTAGTTTCTGCTAAAATTTCCAGAAGGGTATGTTTTATGGCTGCAATGCTTTAAAAGCCATAAGTAGTTAATGTCAGTGAATAACATATCATCTTGTAAAACTCTGTTTTAGATGAACTGTAACTTCTAATACCTACAATAATATGTTTTTCAGAGCTAAAGTGAGTTGTTTCTCTAGATTTTTGGTCTAGTCTATGGACACTGAGTTGAATGACAGAGACGATGTCCATCAATCATCTCCCATTCTTTACCTATTTCTAGATTATCTCTAACAATGGCCAACTCTGGGACAAGAGCAGAATTTTCACCAACCACTTTGCCTTTCTTTTTCTCCCCTTTATTTCCTCCAGCTTGTTAGAAGGCTATGGGCTCTGATTCTTACAGAATCCTCTGCAGGGTTTTCCCCAAGAAAAGACTATGCCATCAGTAATTTTCATCCCTTGTGTCCTTCCTCCTCCCTGACCTTCCAGGTTATTGCTCAGAGTATGATATTTCTGCAGAGAGGATGCACATGAGCTCCAGTGTGAGGAACACTTCTCTCTTCTTATGTCTCTAGGATTTCTCCATTATTTAGCAGAAAACTTCAGTTGCATAATTCCTATATACATTTTTATACAGTCTTTGAGTGTCAGTGCAGTGTTGATGGCTTCAGGTGACCATCAATATGAGAACTGCCTTCAAAACGGTGGTCGTGTAGGACCTGAACTCTAAAAGATTGCAATACTTATATTTAAAGACATCAGTGTTCGAACCCTGTCTCGAAAAATAAAATAAAAAAAAAGACATCAGTGTTGGCAACACAACTCCATGCTGTTACAAACAGCCGTCTTCAAAATTCCCTTAATCCTTTAGGGACTTTCACTTAGATAAAAATGAGATCCCTGTATTCAATGCAGAAAGGAATCTAAGGACAAATCAACATGAAACTGAGTTGGATGTTATTAAATATTAAATAAGGATTATTATAAACAAGAAAAGTAAGAGAAATAAATAAGATAACCTCGTAGTATAGATGTTAACTTCTCTAAGATAGTCAAACTTAATTGCCATAAATTGTTGCAGATATCATATTGGTGTGTTTTGAGGTTACTATCTTCAAAGGAATGCTATATGCCTCAAAGGGGAATAATTATTTATAGGAATATGCAAACCTTATCAGTGGCTACATCACTGATGAAATTGTCTCTCTCCTCATCAATCATTAACTGCATGTAAGTTCTCAAGAAGTGCTGTCTCCCCTGTTCAGGACAGGGTGAAGATGGTCTAATTTTATGAAAATTTTGTGAAGGTAATTGAGAATGTTAGTTCTATAGTGCAACAACTACAGGCAATTCTTCAGAAGACATTATAAGTTATTAATATACTTTTTCAAATATTTATCATAAAAGCATGCATGATAATTGAGTCTGAGAACCATACAATATTTTTCATGCATTTCCTATTTATTTTATCAACAATTGACAGAATAGTTTGGTCAATTAAAGATGATTCATCATCACTGGACTATTATTGTGTAAGTATATGATAAATTTGGAATGACTGCATTAATTTTTCATATATCACACATCATTCAGAAAAAAATCATTTATTTTAAAACTTAACATGTAGATCTCTCTGGATAAAATGGCTCACAATTATAGATTAAAAAAAAAACAGAAGCTCAAAGGAATTAATTAGCAAAACCTACTGTGATGTTTTAGTTAGAATCTCCATAGGCTCATATAGTTGTATATCTGTTTACCTGGTAGTGGAACTGTTTGAGAAGAATTAGAAGGCATGACTTTCTTGGAATAGGTGTATCTTTGTTTGAGAAAGTATGTCTCTGGAAGTAGATTTTAAGATTTCAAAAACCCATATTAGGCCCAGTCTCCCTCTCTCTGCCTGCTGTTTCTGAATCAGGATAAAAAGCTCCCAGTTCTATTCCCAGTACCATCCTTATCTGATTTTATACATGGTGATCATGAACTAACCCTCTAAAATGTGAAACAAATCCCTAGTTACATGCTTTCCTTAATAAGAGTGGACTTTGTTATGGTATCTCTTCATAGCAATAGAACAGTAAACTATGATAGAATTTGGTACCAGAAATGAGGTATTGCTATAGCATGCCTGACCACACTACTTAATGGAGAAATATGGAAGACTTTGGGACTTTGGACTAGGAAGTTTGTTGAATGTTGTAAGATTTAAAGATACATTTTAGTAGTCGCGTAGAAGATAGCAGTGTTGGGAGTTGTAGACTATGGTGTGACAGTCTAAGAAATTTAAGAGGAGAAAATATTATTGGCTGACCTAGAAAACATTATTGTGATATCTTTGCAAAGAATCTTGTTGCTTTTTGCCTTTGTTCTAACAATTTCTCAAAACTAAATTGAAGAGTTTTGAATTAATGGCATTGGCAGAGGAGATTTCAAGAAAGCCTAATATTGATTTTGTAATTTGGATATTAGTGGTGACTCTAATGAATTTATACAATGGGAAAGAGAAATGAACACATAAAAAATACAAAATGCAGTTTGAGAAGAAAAACACACCATAAAATTTAATAGATAGGTTTGGGAAGTATTAGGAGGTACGGTTTGTTGGAGTAGGTGTTGCTTTGTTGGAGGAAGGTTCTTGCTAGGGGGAACTTTGAAATTTCAAAATTGGAAGCTATTCCCAGTGGCTGCCTCTTTCTACTGCCTGAATATCTGAATGTAGAACTCTCAGCTATCATGTCTGCCTGCATGCTGTCATGTTCCTTGTCTTGACTAAACCTCTGAAACTATAAGCAAGCTCCAATTAAAAGCTTTTTTTAATTAGAGTCACCATGGTCATGGTGTCTATTCATAGCAATAGAATACTGACTGAAATGATTGAGTATGCTCAGCTTGAGCAATCTAATCTTATGCAAGCCAAGACCCTGCATAGGGGATGGTGCCACTAAATTTTCCACATCAATTAACTTACAATGATGCCCACATGCCCACTCAATATAAATAACCCCTTAAGGAGACTCTATGTCCAGGGTTTCTACATTGTGTATTACTGATAGTTGAAGCTAACTATCATATAAAAATTTAAACATTTAAGATTTGTTAAATATAAAAAATATCCAAATAGTTATTATGAAATTTGATTCACTATTACTCATTAAAATATGGTAGAAACTTAAAATAGTTGTGATTTCTAGTGCTTTTCTTTTTCAAACTCCACTGTTCCATCTTATACCCCTGAGAATCCATCAAGCCCATTTTTCAAACCTTAAAACAGTGCCTAAATTTTATCAGTCATTTTAGAACAATCAAAACCTGTTTCTCTCAATCCTGCTACAAATCTGAGAATTTTTCTTACATACCACCCTCTTCCTATCTTTTGATATCCAGAAAGCAGCCACCCAAATGTCTAATATTACCACAGAGACAATAAGCTCTTATTATTTTGTCCCATATGTCACCATGAACTTCTTCAGAAGCAGGCAAAACACAGCCCAGCAAAATCCAGTATCCTTTTCATGGACTATAGAAAAAATATAGTTGTTCTTCTTCTTGTCTTTTTCCTGAAATCATAAAGAATCTTTGAAAAATGTGTTCATTGTCTTATGATTCCACAAAATTTGTTTATTTGCTTAGTTAGATAATTGAAAGCTGCAGTAGATGGTCAACAGTGAGAAAGAACAGAGAAATTCAGAAGTACTAGGATGGTGAGGAGAAAATACTCACACTTGTATAAGGTCATCTTGTGTAAGCATTTTATGTCAAATAGTTTACTTAGAAGAGAAAACAGAATTTGAGTTGGGAACAAAAAGTGGCCTCATACTACATATACATACATACACACACATGCATGCATTTACATATGCACAAAAACACAGATGTGAACATATACATAAAATTTATGCATATATACATACCTATGTGCATACATACATACATATACACATTCCTGAATTGCTTTTCCATTTGTCTTGTGCCTGCTGATGACATATTAACATATCTATTGAGCCAACCTTGAGGAACTGTGTTTCACTCACTTCTGTGGGTTTCTCTGAAGGATTACTTTTGGAGTGGATTTCAGATAAGCACTATGTGCAACATTGTTATAACATCAAAATTCAGGGCAGCAACTAGGATGACAACACCATCAGCATGCAATTTACCATGTCAGCCATAGAACCTGCAACAGTAAGAACCCTCATAAAAGAGAAGGCCATGGTGTGTACAACTGTCTTCCCAGTGCTAGAGAGCCAGAGGCAGATCTCTAGGGTACAATGGCCAGCCAGTACAGCCTAACTGCCAGTCACAGGTCCAAAAAAGAGATCCTATCTTATAAAAGAAATGGAATAGCTCCCCAAAACGACCTTTGGCTTCTGTATCGACAGGCAACATCCCCAAAGTTTTTATCAACAGGTGCACACACATTTGAATACACTGCACACACACAGACAAACACACGCATGCAGTGCCTGCTCCCCAAATGTGTGCCACAAAGATCCAAAAGTGGGGTATAAAAGCAATTGACCACACAGAGTTTTTTTTGCTGTGGGATAATGTTCTTGTACACTGTAAAGATTTGTCACTCATATTGGTTTAATAAAATGATGATTGGCCAGTAGCCAGGAAGAAAGCATAGGCGGCACAAGCAGACTAGGAAAATTCTGGGAAGAAGAAAGGCAGAGATGCAGTCACCAGCCAGATGCAGAGGAAGTATGATGAGAATGCCTCACTGAGAAAAATACCAAGCCACATGGCTAAACATAGACAAGAATTATGGGTTAATTTAAGTTGCGAGAGCTATTTAATAATACACTTGAGCTAATAGGTCAAATAGTTTATAATTAATATAAGCCTAGGTGTGTTTCTTTGTGACTAAATGGCTGTGGGACCAGGTGGGACAGAAACTTCTTCTACAAATTTTTGCTAATCTCATTGCGGAATAGTCACAATCCTTGACTGCTCTAAATTCATGTAAATTGGGCATGTCATTTTACAAAAGGTGACATGAATCTCAGTGTGATTTGCACTTAACGATTTTCTCAGAATGTTAGAAGAATCTCACCTCTGGCATGAAAAGCAGATGAGTTTTCAAGTTGGCAAGGTCTCAGGGATTTTGGAAATTTAGGGCAAAAATATGCAGTTAAGTTTGCTAGTTTCTGTTAAGAGCAAACTGCTGATCTACTCAGCAGTAGCCTTAATGCTGTGCTCTGTGATTAACTAATGGTGGGAAAGTATTCTCTATTTTGTTACTGAGGAATCAGAGGAAACATAGTGCTTAATTATTCAACAGCCCTAGAGGCCACTGCCGATGCTCAGATAAAAATAAACTATCAGCCTCAAGCCACCACCAGAATGGAAGAACAAATCACACCTTTATTTCATTTGTGTGTTACAAAATGTGCCTGGAAAATAATTTCAAGAAAGACCATTATAATCAGAACCTAGCTGCAGGCTGATTCTCCATGAAGTGACAAATTAGACTTTAATGTATTACATGCCATTGTGCTGAGGCTTGAAAGGAAGCATGCCACTAAGGACTGCTTTCTCTGCTTGGTCTGCCTTAAGGGGATTCTTAGAACAGGCTCCAAAGAGAAATCACTCTATGCCCTGTCTGTGCAGATCTTATCTCCTAAATCCCAAGCAAAGAACATTTCCGATTATTGACTGTTTCTGTCCTTCATCAAAAGAGAGTCAATTTGTGGAATTATTCAAGATAAAAAATGGTGAAGCTTCTACACAAGGCCTGTAGCAACCCACTGAGCTCTGACTGCAGTGGAACCTGACTATCTCATTCAACACCTGAAGTAGGAGACAGTATTTTGCAAGTCATACATATAATAAGAGGTTCATACAAAAGAATTTTAGAACTCAACAAAATGGACAGAGAAATAGTCAAATTAATGTTATAAACATTTACCTAATTAAGTTGTATACATAGCTAATAAATACTTGAAAATAAATGGTTAAGATTACTAAAAATTTAGAAAATGAAATTTGAAGCCACAATCAGATACCACCTTATTCTATTAGAATGGCAGTAATAACAAGAAATATGCAGCCTACACATGCACACATGCACACACAGATACACCACACATCATATGTACTTGAGGATATAGATAATAAAAATTATTTTATAATATTGACTGTAATGTGAAATGGTAAAACTGATAAATAAAATTATATGGTCTTCACTTAGAAAATCTTGAAAACAATTTGTATATCATTCAGTGTTCTAGTCAGGTATATTTCCAAAGCAATTGAAAACATAGTCTCAAATCTGTATTTGTATATCTACATCTATAGTAACAAAATTTATAATAATTTAAGTTAGAGGAAACTAGAGTCCAACAAGAAGTAGATCTAGAAGTACCATGTAGTATATTCATATAGTAGAATACTAGTTAACTACAAAAAAAGGAAGCTCCAATACCTGCTGCTAGAGAGATTAATGTTGAAAACAATATATTAAGTGAACAAATGAATCACAAATTCATATATACTGAATAATAAATGTATTTTGCGGTTATTTAGAACATTTCCTCCATTGATTTATCAAGTGTTTTCACCATGAAATTGTGCTTTATTCTGTTAAGTCTTATTTTCTATATCAATAGAGACAATTACAAAAAGTTTTTCTTTTTGTATTACATTGATTCTCAGAAGTAAAAATTCTTTGCATACATTGGTGATTCTCAGCTGGAAGCAGCATATACTAGTTTTATATATTGCTCTATCTAGTGTCCTAGTGTTACGTTGAGGAATTTTTAATTCATATCTCTGAGTGATACTGGCTTGCCTATTTTTCATGAAGTCTTTCACCAGTTTTAATATTAGGACAATAATGAATCTGTAATGGAGCCAGAAAATGTTTCCTCTTCTTTTATTTAAAATTTATAACCCAGTGTGGTGGCACACAGCTGTGAACTCAGAGTAAAACTGTGTCTCAAACAAAACAAAACAGAAGAGTGCCAAAGTCCCACAGTTCATGAGTGATTGGAGTTGTCTCTGCTAAGTGTCAGCAGGCTGGAGCAATGAAGCTTCCTGGGCTGCATCTACTTATGGTTTGGTATTATTATTTAATGTCTCTTCTATTGTTTCTATAGTCACATCATTCTTCAGGATAAGGTATTAGTAGCTTTAGCCTTCCAAGGAAATTCTGTTTCATGGATGTCATGTGTTTTCAAACACAAGGATGAATAAAATTCCATCATAAACTTAAAAAGGTTTCTGTAAGGTCTATAGTTAAATATTAATTTTCACTTCTTAAATTTGGGTCATTTCTTTTCACAGTTAATCCATGCAAACAATGCTTAGCTTGTCGTTTTCAAAGAACTGCTCATGTTCTCTCTCATTCCCTTAAAATTTTCTATTCTTTATTTCAATATTTCCTTTGATAATGTATTTTTATTTTTCATGTGTATGTGTGTAGCATATGCCCATGAGTGGGGAACATGTGCAATGTGTGTGCATGGATACAAGAGAAAGAAATCACAGGTCATGCTCTATTACTATGGACTTATCCCCTCGAGATAGGGTCGCTCTCTGAACCTAGAACTAAGCTGGCATCAAATTGGCCTGAGCGATCCTCTTGATACAGGTGCACACGTGCCCATGGCAGACTTTTCATATGGCTGTCAGAATCCAAACTAGGTTTTTTGTGCTTATGCAACAATTCTCTTACCCGCTGAGTCATTTCCTCTGCTTTTATATGTGTGCATCAATTTTATTTTGCTTTTCTTTGCCACTTTCTTTTTTAATAATTAAATTTACTTATTTATTTTACAAACCAACCACAGTTTCCCTCCTTCCTCTTCTTCCACTCATTTCCTCCAACCCCCCTCTTTTCCCCACCTATTCCTTCTCTGTTTCTCTGATGAGAAAGGGGCAGACCTCTCATTGGTATCAACAAAGCATGGTTTATCAAGTTTCTAGGACTAAGCTCCTCCCCTTGTATTAAGGCTAAGCAAGGCAACCCAGTATGAGAACTAGGTTGCTCAAAGCCAGACAAAGCATTAGAGTCAGTCCGTGCCCCCACTGTTAGGAGCCCCACAAGCAGACCAAGCTACACACTGTCACATAGATAGAGAGGGCCTAACTTGGTCCCATGCAGGCTTCCTTGGTTCCAGTTCAGACACTGTGAGTTCCTATGAATTCAGGGTCCTAGTTAGGGTTTCTCTTGCTGTGAAGAGATTCATGACCATGGAAACCGTTATAAAGAAAAAAAAACATTTTATTGGGGTGGCTTACTTACAGTTCAGATGTTTAATCCATTATCATCTTAGTAGGACATTCATAGTGGGACATGGCAGTATGTAGGCAGACATGGTGCTGGAGAGGTAGCTGAGAATTCTAAATCTTGCAGGCAACAGGGGGTAGTCTATGTAACTCACTGAAAGAAGCTTGAGCATATATAAGTCCTCAAAGTCTGCCTCCACAATAATACACTTCCTCTAAAAAGAACATACCCACTCCAATAAAGCCACATCTCCCAAAAGTGCCACTCATTTGGGGGGTCAAGTTCTTTCAAATCACCACACCCAAGTTAGTTGATTCTTTGGGTTTTCTTGTGATGTCTTTGACCCCTCTGGCTCTTATAATACTTCCTCCCTCTCTTCAGCAGGATGCCCTAAACTCAGCCTTATGTTTGGCTTTAAGTCTTTGTGTCTGTTTCCAACAGTTGCTAGATGAAGGATCTCTAATGACAATTAGGGTAGTCACCAATTTATGAGTGTAGTAGAACGTAGTTGGGCATCATTATATTGACATTATTTTCATCAGATCTTGCTTGGTTATACTCTATGATTTGGGCCATCTAGTCTGAGTCCTGGCAGACCAGGCAGTGTCAGTGGTAGGTTCATTCTCTGGTAGAGGTCTGAGGCTGAACCAGTTATTGGTTGGATGCTCCCCCAATCTCTGCACCACTCTTACCCCAGTACATCCCAGAAGCTGGACAGATTGTAGGTCAAATTTTATGTGACTGGACTGGTGTCCTAATCCCTCCTATTGGAAGTCTTGCCTGGTCATAGGAGATGACCAGTTCAAGTTGCATATACACTGGCTAGGAGTCTTAGTTGGTGTCATCCTTGCAGATTTCTAGGAGTTTTCCTTTCACCAGGTTTCTATCAGATTCAAAAATGTCCCCCTTTCCATTAATTGCTTTCAATCACACCCCCTCCATCCACCTCCCAAGCCAATCCCTCATGTTCCCATTTCTATCTGCCCCTAGTCAACCTGAAGATCTCTCCTATTCCTGTTTTCAATGCATTTACCTTTGGGCCCTCCTTCTTACCCAGTTTCTCTGGGTCTTAGAATTACAACATCATTATCCTTACTGTAAATTTAAAACATCCATTTATGAGTAGTGCATACAATGTTTATCTTTCTGGGTCAAGTGTACTTCACTCAGGATTTTATTTCAACTTCCGTTTATTTGCCTTCAAATCTCATGATGTCACTGTTTTTAACAGCTAAGTAATACCCCATTGTGCAAATGTACCATTTTTTAAATCCATTTCTCAGCAGAGGAACATTTAGCTTTTTTCCAGGTTCTGGTTATTATGAATAAAGCTGCTATAATCATAGTTTTGCAAATGTACTCATGTTATGATTGAGCATTCTTTGGATATATGGTCAAGAGTGGCATAGTTGGGTCTTAAGGTAAATTGATTCTAACTTTTCTGAGAAATTGCCATATAGATTTCCAAAATGACTGTACAAGTTTGCACTGCTATCAGCAGCCAAGGGGTGTACCTTTTTCTCCAAATGCTCTCCAGCATAGGCTATAATTAGTGTTGTTGATCTTAGCCATTTTGACAGGTGTAAGATGGGGTCTCAGAGTTTGTTTGATTTATGTTTCCCTAATGGCTATGGATGTTGAATAGTTTTTAAAGTGTATCTTGACCATTTGAGATTCTTCTGTTGAGAATTCTCTATTTAGATCTCTATGCCATTTTTAAATTGAATTAGTAGGACTTTTGTTGTTTACTTTCATGAGTTCTTTATACATTTTTTAGAGCAGCCCTCTATCAGATGTTGGGTTAGTGAAGATCTTTTCCCATTCTCAATATGTCCTATTAACAGTGTCCTTGGCCTTACAGAAGACTTTTAGTTTTATAATTTACTAATTGTAGATCTTAGTGTCTGTGCTACAGGTGTTTGATTCAGGAAGTTGTCTCCTATGCCAATGTGTTCAAGGCTCTTTCCCACTTTCTCTTCTATGAGGATCAGTGTAACTGGATTCATGTTGAGGTCTTTAATCCACATGGACTTTTGTTTTGTGCAGGGTGATAAATGTGGATCTATTTGCATTCTTCTACATGCTGACCTCAGTTATGCCAGCACCATTTTTTGAATATGCTTTCTTTTAAAGAAGGACATGCCTACAAAGGTAAAAATATTTGCCGAACACCAAATAGAATAAACCAGAAAAAATTCCCCTTACCATACAATAATCAAAACATTAAACATACAGAATAAAGGAAAAATATTAAGGAAAAAAGGCTAAGCAACATATAAAGTCAGACCTTTCAGAATTATACTCAACTTCTCAATGGAGACTCTCAAAGTTGGAAAAGCCTGGACAGACATCTTTCATATTTTAGGAGACCATGGATGCCAACCCAGATTACTATACCCAACAAAACTTTCAATCACCATAGAGGGAGAAAACAAGGTATTTTATGACAAAGTCAAATTTAAAAAATGTCTATCTGTAAGTCCGGCTCTATAAAAGGTGCTAGAAGGAAAACTCCAAACTAAGCCAGCTACACCCATGAAAAAACACAGCAGCAAAACCCGAAGAATGGAAACACACACTACAGCCACCCCCACAACCCAGAAATTAACAATCACTGGTCATAAATATCTTTCAGTTTCAGAAGAATCAATTTGCCCATAAAAAGACACAGGTTAACAGAGTGGATGATTTGCCAGTTTCTTAACGTGGAAGATGAAGTTACTAACTTAGGATCCATTTTCTTCCTAATCCAAGTATCAACAGCTGCAGATACCCATCATGTCTTTAGCTCTACTGCACTTCCTAGTGCTGCACTATGTCTTCATTTATGTGAATCTCCTGCACTTTCCGAGTTTCTCTTTTCTTTCCTTCTTGGATCACTGAGTGTCTAGGAAAGCATGACTTAATTTTCACATTTGTAACATTTTAGATATTTTGTTCTTACTAATTTGTCCTTTCATCCCATTAAGCACAGAATATATATTCTTACTATTCTGTCCCTTGAAGTTTACTGGAACTTATATCTATGTTCCTGCTAGTCTGTACAATGTTTTAGTGGTTCTTGTGAAGCATTTATAGACTATAAGGTGAAGTGCAATAGATTTCTTTCTTTTTTTTTTACGATTTTACAAATTTTAATGTATCATAAGGTTAATATCATTAATCAGTGCTGGTTACAGAGAAATCTACATTAACAAAAAATAGAATAACATTCAATTCATGTATATTCATATTACCACACTTTTTTTTATTTTTCTTTATTTTTCTTTTATTCTTTTTTAGTTAAAATTTCCACCTCCTCCCCTTGCTTGTTTTTCTGGATTTCTGTTATTATCTTGCCTCCAAGGGTTATTTTTTAAATCATAATATCAATAGTATCTCATGTGGAAAATATTAGTTAACAGACAAAATTCTTATTACATATTTTCTTAAAATATATTGATGCTATTTTCATTTATGAAAGGTAATTTTGTTTTCTTTTCTTTTTGAGGGGGGGGTCGAGACAGGGTTTCAGGGTTTCTATGTGGTTTTGGAGCCTGTCCTGGAACTAGCTCTTGTAGACCAGGCTGGTCTCGAACTCACAGAGAACCGCCTGCCTCTGCCTTCCAAGTGCTGGGATTAAAGGCGTGCACCACCACCGCCTGGCTTGTAATTTTGTTTTCTATAAGAAAATTTGTTGGCTCTTCATAACACATATTCAGTATGTTATCATAAAGTTCAATGACCTATAAATTTTTACCTAAAAACATTTCAAAATTTTACTTATGTTTTGGTTTGTGAAAATCAAGCTGAGGATTTTATTTTTTGCTTTATACATGCTCTAATACATGGAAATATATTGTTATCCCTCGATACTTAACTCTTACAATTTCGAAATGAAATTATCTTTTTTTTTTCTTTTGGCTTTCAGTATTTTTTTTCTTAAGGTTAAATGTGCTATTTAGCTTTAGCTATCACTTTACATCACCTGGTATCACAAGTCACTGGGAAATAAACTCTTTTTTAGAAATGAGGAAATGTCTAGATCAGGTTGCACTATAGGTCTTGAATGACTATCTTGATCATTAGTTGTTTTTGGAGGGATAAAGCCCATTGTGGGAAGCACCCTTCCCTAGGCTGGATTCTGAGTTGTGTAAAAGTGAAGAAAGCTTCCAAGAAAACAATTAGGACAACTTGGATGTGTTTATTTCTCCTCTTGACTGTCATAGGATGTGACTAGATATCTCAAGCCTTTCTACTGTGATTCTTCTGCTATTATGAGATCTAACTTGGAATTACAAGAAAAAAATAAACTCTTCCTCTCCTTAGATAAAAAAGTAGGAAACAGAAATAGTATTATTGGCCTGTTAAAACCTGTACCACTGGAGCTGTGACAGTAAGAGCTTGGTTCTGACAGCCCTAGTGATCTACACTCATAATTCTTGTCTTTCATTATCTGATGTAATCCCTCATATACTTTTGGAACTGCTTTGAACACACTTAAAGATACTCTTCATTCTCAAGATACATACATTTCAAATTTACAAGGTGGTCATTATTCTTTACAAGAAAACAGTCCAACATTATTCAAAGTGTCATATCAACAAGTAATCTTTAAAGCACAACCAGGTATGGGGATTCATATATAGTTAATTTTGCAGAATGCTACAAGTTCTTGCCCCAGATCTCCATTTAGTTAAGTGAAGTTCAAAACCCATAGCAATAGAGATGGTATTTGTGTCCCTGTGTATCTGTGTGGAGTTTGATTTCTCAATGCTGTTATTAGTGGTGTGGGGAATTTTGACAACAATAAATCTTTGTCATTTTTTAAGCTCTGTGGTTCTTTGAATGAGAAATATCTCATTGGCCCTTGTGTTTATACACAGGGTACCAAGAAAGTGGTTTGGGGAAGTTATGGAACCTTTAAAAGGAGTGGTCCTGCTAGAATAATCATACCACTAATTGTGGGCTCATAGGGTTTATCAACTTGACCCACTTCATGTTCACTCCTCCTACCACTCCCCTTATCCCTCTCCTGCATCCCAGCCAGCTTCTTGTCCCAACCGCTATGTCTTCTCCCCACTTGAGTTTTCTACTCATCTGGAATCATAAAGTAAAACAAGCTACTTATTTTGTCAGTTTCTTTTATCCATGGCAATGTACAACAACCAAAATGTAGATATTATACCCTGGACTGATTAGGAAATATTTGCAGTCACTGACAGACCAACAATGTTCTTAAGAGCATTAGTGAAGTAACTGGATCCATCATAAATCATGGCATCTACCTAGGGTAAAATGGGGTATTGAACTGAACAGAGAATTCTCAACAGAAGTTCAAATGACCAAAAGACACTTAAGGTCATTCTCAACCTCTTTAGCAATCAGGGAAATGCAAATCAAAACAACCTTGAGATACCATTTTACACCTGTCAGAATGGCTAAAATCAAAAACACCAATGATAGCCTATGCTGGAAAAGTTGTGGAGTAAGGGGAACACTCATCCATTATTGGTGGGAATGAAAACGTGTGCAACCACTTTGGAAATCAGTGTGGCAGTTTCTCAGGAAACTGGGAGTCAATCTACCTCAGGATCCCACAATTCCACTCTTGGGAATATAACCAAGGGATGCCCAATCATACTACAAAGGCATTTGTTCAACTATGTTCATAGCAGCATTATTTGTAATAGCTAGAATTTGGAAATAACCTAGGTGCCCCTCAATAGAAAAATGGATAAAGAAGGTGTGTCACATATACACATTAGAGTTCTACTCAGTGGTAAAAAACCATGACATCTTGAATTTTGCATGCAAATGGATGGAAATAGATAACACTTTACTGAGTGAGATAACCCAGACCCAAAAAGATGAATATGGTATGTATTCACTCATAAGTGTATTCTAGCCCTAAACAAAGGACATTGAACATATAATTCGTGATCCCAGAGAAGTTAAATAAGAAGGTGAACCCAAAGAAAAACATATATTTATCCTCCTGGAAATTGGAAACATACAAGATCGCCAGGCAAAAGTTGGGAGCATGGGGGTCGGATAGGGGTATTGTGGGGGGAAGGGGAGATAGGGAGAGAGAAGGGAATAGGAAAGGATTGGATAGAGCTTGGGGGAGTTGGAGGGTTGAGATGGAGGAAGGGCAGATATAGGAGCAGGGAAGAAGATATCTTAATTAAGGGAGGCATTGTGGGGTTGGCAAGAGGCTTGACTCTAGAGGGGTCCCAGATGTCCACAGGGATGTCCCCAGCTAGCTCCTTTGGCAACAGAGGAGAGGGTGCCTGAACTGGCCAATTCCCATAGTTACACTGATGTATATCTCGAATATCACCATAGAACCTTTGTCCAGCAATGGATGAAGATAGCGACAGAGACCCACATCAGACCACTGGACTAAACTCCCGAGGTCCAGTTGAAGAGCAGAAGGAGGGAGAAGATAAGCAAGGAGGTCAGGACTGTGAGGGGTTGGTCCACCCACTGAAACAGCATGCCTGATCTAATGGGAGCTCACCAAATCCAGAGTGACTGGGAGTGGATGAGTATGTGATTAAACCGGACTCTCTGAATGTGGCTGACAATGGGGGCTGACAGAGAAGCCATTGATAATGGTACTGGGACTTGTTTCTACTGCATGTACTGGCATTTTGGGACCCTAGTCTGTTTGGATGCTCACCTTCCTAGACCTGGATGGAGGGGGAAGGGCCTTGGACTTCTCACAGGGCAGGGTATCTGCCCTCTCTTAAGGCTGGAGGGGGAGGGAGGAGGGTGAGTAGAGGAGTGGGAGGGCAATGGGAGGAGGGGAGGAGGTAGAAAGTTTTGAATGGAAAAATAAATAAAAAATAGAAAACCAACATTTTCCACATAAGTTTTTATTTATTTATTTTTTGTTTGTTTACTTCATTGATGTGGTAAAAAGATCCATTCTAAGAAAATATCTTCCTTCTGTATTAAAATGCCTGTAGAGGAATGTTGTCACTAGTTTTTGTTGTCATGTTGCTCTTTGTGGTGTTGAGTGTGTTCTTATCTTGTCTACCCATCTTTTCCTCTGATTGGTGTAGCTGGGGCTGTGTCTCTGGTCATCTTGCAGGTGCCAGTGGATCCAAGGCTCAAATGGTTCCTCCTTATGATGTAATTGGAACCATGGTTCCAGTTACCCAGGAAGTCACTCAGTGTTCCCAGAGGTCTCTTGGTGCTCTCGGATGTCACTCTGCAATCCCGCAGGTCATTTGGGCCTACTTCCCCAGAGGTTGGTGGCTAGGGTCTGCTACTGTGGAAGTTGCTCTCTTGAACCTGTTCCTGTGAATGTCCCTGGCTCAGGCCCACTTTCACAGATATCTCTGGCTTGGGCCTGGTCCTGCAGATGTCTCTGGTTTGGGTCTGTTCCCTAAGTGATTGCTCTGTTGTACCTGCTCATATGGAGGTTTCTACCTCCGGCCTGGAGGTCGCTGGCACAGGCCTGCTCTGGCAGAGGACACTGGCTTGAGCCTGTTTCCATGGAGATTTCTGACTTGAACCTGTTCCCCCAACTTTCCCTGGCTTGGGCCCACTTCCAAGGAGGTATCTAACTTGGGTCCAGTCCTGCAGAGATCACAGACTCTTGGTCTGCTCCCTCAGTGATCGCTGCCTTGTACCTGACCCTGTGGAGGTTATTGCCTTGGGTCTTTTCCAGCAGAGGTCACTGGCTCAGGTCTGCTATGACAGAGGTTGTTGGCTCGGATCTGCTCCTGTGGAGGTCCCTGGCCTGGGCCTAGTTTTGCAGAAATCTCTGACTTGGGCCTATTCCCTCAGTGATCACTCCCTCATAACTACTCTTGCAGGGGTGGCTGATTTGGTCATGCTGACTCAGGCCTGCTGGGGCAGAGGTCCCTGACTTGGGCACATTCCCACAGAGGTCTCTGGCTTGAGCCTTCTTGCTTGGCAATTGCTTCCTCCTATCTGCACCTGTGAAGGTTGCTGGCTCACACTTGCTCTGGCAGAAGTCACTGGCTCAAGCCTGCTCCTGTGAAGGTCACTGGCTTGGGCTTGTTCCTGTGGATATCCTTGGCTCAGGCTTGCTCCCACGGAGGTCCCTGGTTCTGGTCCAGTCCGACAGAGGTCTCTGACTCAGGTCTGCTCCCTTGGTGTTCACTCCCTTGTACCTGTACCTGAAGAGGTTGCTGACTTGGGCCTACTCCTACAAAGGTCACAGACTCAGGCCTGCCCCAGTGGGGGTCGCTGGCTTGGGCCTCTTCCTTCAGAGGTCCCTGGCTCAGGCCTCTGTTTCTCTACCAATGTTTGTCTAGCTTTTGAATTAGGTTTCATTCTATTTACTGCTGAAGTCAGTATTTGTAAGAAATTGGTGAAGGTTTCTTTGGGGCCCTGTATAATCTTAGTAAATGGCTCAATTTTCTTTGCTATTTCTCCAATTCTGTCCCAAGCATTGAAAGCTGTTCTGCAGCATAAATCTAGAACACGGTCATCATACAGAGATTGCCTTTGTACATCAGCATAAGTTTGTCTTTCCATATCTTACTCTACTTCATTGTTCAATTGTCTTAGCCTCTTCTTTCAACCATTTTGTCCATTGTAATTGAGGACCAGACTCCAAGACCACTTTAGCCAAATCCCTCTAGTGTTTAGGGATAATTCTATTACCAGTTGACCATTGAGTAAAACTTATAAAATAGCACTCATATGAAACAACGTTTTAGTGATAAAACAAAAAAACTGATAATGAATATAATTGACATTACATAAGTACCATCTAAATCAACTATCCTCTCATTTAATTGTTCAGTTTTCAAAGTGTCCATTGTATTATCATACAGAGACCTAAATACGTCAATTGTAATCAGGTTTCTCATTTTTTAATGTGGGAAAAACTCTCTTTTAACTCTTTCCTCCCTTTAGTAATTCACAATTTTCTTACCAAATCTTCACACAATGTCAGTGAACTGCAAGGGGTAACATGTCTGAGCAGAGAACATAGGTGGTGAGGATGGCTGTGGCTGCTAGTGTGTAGCTGTGAGCTGCAAGTGCCAGCCCAAGGAGAAGGGGTGTAGACAAAGCCTGTAACTCATAGTGCAGAGAGAGAAAGCCGGCTGTCTAAAAATTGGACAGGGAATTGTCAGGAAAAGCACATGTTTTGGGGGCAAGGGGTGTGTGAAGGCAGAGCAAGCTGGTCTAGGGCAGGTAAGTCATTGGCATTTGGAGTCCAGTTACTTCGGAGTTTGGCTGGCAGCTGGAGACTGTTTCAGAGAGGTTACAACAGGAAAATCCTAAACTTACTCAGAGGCTTTGTTAAAAAAAGAAAAGAAAGCCTAGATGGGCAGAGTAGGAGCTCCATGTGCAGCTCCAGCCTGCGGTGGTGGCTGCAAAGAGACAGGCAAGTGACTTCTTCATGAATTCCTGCCTTTAAGTTGGGCGCCAATATGTAGCAAGAGTTCGAATAGATCTTAATAATAAAAGCCCGAAGTCAGATATTGGATAATATGCTAGAGACCAGAGAGACAAATGAACAAAACCATAGTCACCTTACCTCTCCACTTCCCAGCCAGAACAGAGTGAGTTCGTGTTTCCTCCTGCCTTATCACTTTCTCTCTCCACCCAGCCACATTACTTCCTGTCTTTCTGTACAGACCTCCTGGTTAAATATCTAGCTTCACCCTCTGATCTTCAGGCAAGTTTTATTTGTACAAACAAGCTATAATCACAGATGTCCGTGTAGTACTTGAAGAAAAGAGCCCCTTTGACAGGATGTAATTTCGTATAAATTCTGATTTTTTATTTGTTTTCATAAGGAGAATTTTTAATTTGTTTCTAACAAAGTACCACTAATTGTAATTTAAAGTGCATGATAATGTATATTTTTACTTGATTCTTCTGTTTACTTTTCCCCATACATAATGTAATATACATGTATATAATTTCCTCATGCAGAGAAAATAAATCTTGCCATCATGTCTGTGAATTCGAGTACTTTCAGGAGATCGAGGAAAGTAGTTTTCTCTGAGATGAATTTTTGGCACCTAATCTTATTCTAACACTTTTATTTCACAAAGATCAATAATTTGAGAAGTCTTATGCAAATTGGAATGACAGAATCACTGTAGGCTGGCACCACCTAGGATCTCAATAGATATTAGGGGTAGCAGATGCATACACCAGACAAGACACAGTCCAAATGTAAATATAGAGGACATGGAAGGCAAATGATTCTTGACTGATGTCCTGACTTCCTGTGATGCTGAGCTCCGGCCAGAACAGAACACAGTGCAAATGCCTTTGAGGAGAAGCAGAATACCCAGTAGTCCAGATTTCATATTGACACTCTGTACACTTCAGTTATTTCTGTTTAGTTAATAAACTATTTTAGATTCTAGATAGGATAAATTGATTGGAGTCTCCATTTTCACTTGAATAAATATTTTTCAAAATGGATCTAAATTTTAAGTATATGGTCATTAAACTTTTGTGCATGGGAGGGTGAAAGAAAAGAAGGAATAAGAGCTATTGTGTGATTACATGTGTGTGTTCATGTGTGTGTGTAGGTATATGTTAAGTGTGATTATATGTGCAGTAGATGGTGGTCTGAAGTCAGGTGTCTTCCTTCGTCATTGGCCATCTTACTGTTTTGAGACAGGACTTAGTTGTCTGTCTATGCTGGCTAGCCAGAAATTCCTAATGATCTACCAGTTTGTTTCTTCTCAGCACCAAGATTTCAAGCATGCGCTGGCCATCTACATGGGTCCTAGTGTCAAACTAAGATTGTCATGTTTTGTTTCATGCAGTTTACCAACTAAATCATCAACCATGCCCCCATAATGAAACTTTAACATGTTAAATCACTTTCATCTCACACAGTCAGAACTGACTGTTTCTCATTTGTTTCTTACTATTCTGATGCTGCACACAGAGTAGTTTACTGGTTTTCTATAGCTCAATATCTTTCTAGAAGTATTAAATTACCCCATTGCTATGTGCCTAATGCTTCTAACATATGTTTACAATTCCCTTAAATAAAGTTAACATAGATTATTTTTACCTGCCTAATTCCAATGATTCTACATAAAGATTTTAAAATTGATCTTCATGTGAATATTATATGCTCTATGATAATTTGGTGTGGCATGTTTCTTCAAATTTAATTATATGTTAAGGAAGAAGTAACTGTGTTGTGCCCACTGAATTTTGTTGATTATTTTCCTGGGATTAGTGGTAATTTTGTTCTTGTCTTTTATTAACATTTGTAAGAACTTACTGTTTCTACAACTTTGGGGAATTATAATTTCTAAGATTGTATTAAAATTTCATAGACAAGAATACATTATTTAAAATATGTGTATATGTACATATGTGTGTGTACACACACACACACACACGGAAACCAAAATACAATATCAGTTTGCTTCCTTAAGAATTAGCATAGATGATAAAATTAAATGAATAGATATTGAGTCATTTAATATTATTAAAACTTTTAATTCCTAGAGCAGACTGATGATGTCAAAGTTCAATTTAAACCAAATAAACAATGAGTTGTTTCACAAAAGTTTCTAAATTGTATATGCCTTTCTTTGGGTTGCGAAGGATTAGAACACTGAGGAGAGATACCAGTGGAAATGTTCTTAGGGGTGATCACAGGAAAGACATTAGTGCACTCAGGAGACAGGGAGATCAGGTAGGCAAGCGAGATCAGTACTAGTGCAGAATGAAAAGGCTGAATCACTTCTAATGGAATACAGAGGAGTGTTTGTTGCCCCTCACACCAAATGAATAGGGAGGGTTGTAGGTCAGTGTATGAGAGTGATTGTTGTAAAAGTTCAAGAAACTAAATTTGAATTCTCATATTCACATTAAAAAAAAGGAAAAGCTTTCTGTGCCCTGTATGCCGGTGCCTACAACCCCGAGCTGTTAGGGGTATAGGTATGAGGGTCACATGAGGATCATTTGGGCTTACTGGGCACCAGGAAGCTCCAGGTTCTATGCCAAACTGTGTCTCAATGAAATAATGTTGAGTGTGATAAGACAGAATAACCCCACATCCACTTTTGTCCACTATAAACACAGATATGGGCTCACACACCCATAGACACTGTATATGCATAACACAACAATACACATAGAGTTTATTAATCTACATTAAACACATGCTGAATATATAGTTCTTACAATAAGAGAGAATAAGAGATTTCTGGAACAGAGAAGTCTCTCTATTCCCTTTCCAGGCAGCCACCACAACTATACATCTTTAGAGAAGTTTAACAAAATTATTTAGAATCTGGTTGTGTGTTGTAATGAGTTCTACATGGTACAGATTTTTGTGTGTGACAAATTTCTTTCCCTACTGTAGTGCTGGTCTCATTTCACTATGACTTCAGAATGGAATGATATTTGAAAAGTTATTAATGAAACACAAGTTAAAATAAAGCTCTTGGGTCATGCCTTATTCAGTACAGCTAGAGCTCTTCTAACATATGAAATTTGGATGCCCAAAGAGTGACCAGAGATAAACTCAAACAGAAAAGTACCACCAGACCACTGAAGATGCTCTGAAAAATGTAGCTATCTAAAGTCTGAGGCAGGAACCAGGGAGACAGTTCAGTTGGAAGATGCTTGCCTTGCAAGCATGAGCTCTTGAGTTAGGGCTCCAGAACTCATGTAAAGAGAAAAGCTGGTGATGATGGCACATGTATATAATACCAGCACCTAAGACAGAGACAGGAGAGTGCCTGAGGCTCTAGCCTATGTAGTGAGCAACAAGCAATGTAAGAACCTATCTTAAACAACAACAAAACGAATAAAACAGATAAAAAGTATGTAGTATCTGGGGAATGACTTTTGAATTTGGTCTTTGGTCTTCATACACATGAGCACACCTGTACACTCAGGCGCGCGCGCACACACACACACCACATATAGAGACAGAGACAGACAGACAGACAGACAGAGAGACAGATGAGAGATACAGAGAGACAGAGAGAGAGATCGTAAAAAAGAAGAAAGAAAAGAAACTCCTAAGAAAGGGAGTCTCTTAATTCCTTAGTATTGGATATTTAGCATCCACAATTATGACAAAAATAACTCTTGATGTTCATGCCACCCATTCTCCCATTCTGTGGCAATTTTTTCCTAGCAAATTCAAAAGACCTTAACCAAAGCTGTGCATCAATGTAGTCCATAATTGCCACTTTTCTCTCCTACAGATTTCAAGTTCTCTTCATCATTCCTGGCAACTCCATCTGAGCAGTTTGCCTTGCTCATTATGGCTCCTTGATAACTCCTGAAACAGCAGAATCACAAAGGTTTAGACCTTGATGTTTCAGACAGAAGCTGATAATCCTGCTCTCTTCTCTAATAAAGTGCAATTCAAACCTCAAGTCAAAAAGAACAGCTCACTCTCATTAGTTAATCTGGAGGAGTGATGCAAGTGTTATTTTTCAAGGAAACAATTAAACAAAACTGTGAAATGCATTGTTCTAGTCCACGTTATCCAGAGTTCCGCAGCCAAAAACGGTGAATTGGTTAAACTCAAAAAGAAGAAGAGCTGTGGGATAATTTCAACTTCGATGAAGAGATGACTAACTTACCAAAACCTGAGAATTTCAGCATCATAAAACACCATCTACCTAGGACTTACATTGTTGTTGTTGTTGTGTGTGTGTACATGTGTATGACTTACGTTGTTGCCATGCATGTGTGTATGTGTGTGTGTGTGCATTGTAGGACCCAGTAATGACAAGCTCAATAGAGGCCTGAGTCTCAGTAGTTTACTCTGATTCCAAAAAAGACCACAAACTGAAACTACCCAAAGCAAATTCCTAAGGTTCCAGACAATGTAGATAGGATCACCTGCCAGCACACACCCATTGTTTTCCAACCTTAGACAAATGTGAACCCATCAGGGGTCCTGAATCTTAGAAATCCCTCACCCCCAACTTTGCTACCACAAAAATCCAACCCCAACTGAGCTCAGGGCTCTCTGAGAGACTGAATTTGCAAACTTGTGAAAGAATAAAGGCTCTTTGCTTTCACATACAGAACTTGGTCTCTTAACTGTTTTTTGGGGGACTGCATGATCTGGGTATAACACGCATGTGTATGTGTACGTGTACTAGGGCATGGGTGTGAGTTTGTGCATATGTTAAGACAAGAGTATACTTTAAAACCTCATCTCTCAGAAACAATATACGCTGTTCTTTTTGAGACAGAGTCTCATTGAATTGGAGATCTCCAAGTAATCTAGGAATGCTGACCAAAGAGTCCCAGGGATCTACATGTTTGTGCCACTCCATCACTGGGATTATAATTAAATACCATCATTTCCAACATTTTTACCTGGGTTCTGAAGATTGAATTAGATTTTCCGTGCTTGCAGATCGAGCACTTTGCCACCTACCAAAGCTATCTCACCAGCTCTGTTGCATTGTTTTAAATACACTACATATGATATTTATCTTAAAAAATGAAGGACTTTTGTCACATAAAAATTGTTTTCGAGGTTCACCTCTTTACTGAGAAAAATCATCGTTTGATTTTCATCTTACCTAAATAATCTTCCATTGAATATAGGTGTTACATTTGCATTAGCCATCCATTCATTGAAGAACATTTGGACTGTTTCTTTTCCTAGATACTCTGAGTATAGCTCCTACTATCATAGTTGAGAAGAAAATAGGCATATCCCCAGAAACAAGAGAGCCAGTGGGTCTATTTCTAGAGTTTGATGAACCACACCCAGACTTCCATAGTAACTGTACCAATTTGTACTCCCACCAGCAGTGCAAGACCCCCAGACCCTCCAGAGCATTCATTGTCTTTTTCTTTCTAAATCTTAACCCGTCTGACTAAGATGAAATTTCAAAGAACTTGCATGTTCTTGATGGCTAAAAATAGTGAGCACTTTTGAAAATATTTCTAAGCTGCTTATCTTTCTTCTCCTGAGAAAACCTCTGCTCAGTTCCTTAGCTCACATCTTTCCCGGGTTGTCTGTTGGTTTGGTGTTTAGGCTTTTGCATTCCATGTACATACTAGACACTAACCCTCCCTCAGATGCATGGGGCAGAGATTTATTCCCATTCCTGTAGTTTGACAATTTCTAGTTTAATTTTCTATGCAACCAGATTCCTATTTATAATGTCTTCACTAGAGCCTATATCCTAACAGTACCCACTGTTCTTTCTTCTAAAAAGTTTAGAGGTTCTTTAATTTGTAATTTGTGAGAAAAGATTAAATATAATCCACAGCTAACTCCTTTTTCCTAAATCTTTCTTTATCTCTCACAATAATTCCTGGACTTTAATGTGCTTTGTCAGGAAAAAGGTAAATACCTTGTTACGTTAAGGGAATAAAGGGTTCTGGGAGGGAAGGTCTGAGAGGGCAGTGAATCTGGTCAGTCTCAGAGGAGAGTGATGCTAGATGCTAAGAAACAGCTAAGCGTTGGTGGGATGGATGAACTCTTGGTTGTGAGGCACGACTGGCTTGATTAAGGAGCATTATTGGAGTACAGCAGAAGAAATTGGGCACTCACTCTGAGAGTGGGAGGAAGTGTTCCAGTTGCTGATTTTAATAGTCATCATTATTGGCGTTATAATGAGAAGTCAGAGTTCTGGTGACCCTGGAATATCAATGAAGCTAACAGTGCCATCACAGCACCTTCTGAAGAAGGATATGTTATTGAAATGGTTACTTATCATGATCCCTCAGTTCTTTAAATTGATATGAAATGTTTCCTCTTACAAATTCTGTATTCATTGCTCATTGTACAAAAGGGATTGCTATTGATATCTAAAAGAAAGCCCCAGAGAAAGCAGATACTTTTCCATGTGTGTTTAATTCTAAGCCGTATATGTTTTAAAAAGCCATGAAATCGCAGACACAAAACAGCTATTTAAATTAATGATCCCTGCCAATGATGGTCTAAATACTTGTGTGTATATGAATATATTCACCACTTTGAAATTATTATACCCCAGAAACCCTTAAAATTCAATTGCTAAAATCCCAATGTGGATATAATTTCCACTTCTATCTAATCATTTTAACTGTGAAATATTTCCATATGTAAGCAAATATATATGCCTATATTTTATACGAAGATATTCCAAAAGAAGACAAATTCTAGCCTGGAAAAAATTTCATATTTATGAGAATATGGAGCACATGCTGAAATACTAAGCTGAGGGAAATACATGAGACTGAATTTGTTCCATATGTGGTTAATTTCAGCTGTTGTTAATCATGATAATTTCTGAGAATAGCTGAATGAAAAATGGTCTCGTAATATGGAAAAAGAGCACAATTACCAAGTTTTCAGCCATTAAGACAATTCTTTAAATGTGATTTTTGAAATTATAAAATGAAACCGTGACACTGTTTTCTGGCCTCTACAGGTATTTCCATACATGTGTGTCACATATGCATATGCACATATAAGAACTAAAACTGAGATTTTCCCTGAATGATCTCATTTGGATTTTGTCATTGTTTTTCCAAATATATTTCTCTCTGTGTTTCTGTTAAAAGTATTGGAGTGTCCTACTTTCTCTAATATGCTATTGAATATTCCTAGTGAAATTTTCACATCGGAAGTTATATTATGGTATAAAGTTTATGTTTTTTCTCTAATTATAATTTATATTGTCATGCCTTTTATTTATTTCAAAATTATTTGCTTTCATTGTTGATAGATCTCGGTTCAACCTGTTCTTTACCTTTGAGCTTATTTAGTAAAATTAATTTAATATCTTTTTCTACCAAGTTCAATATTTGGGCACCAAAAAAAAAAATCAGTCATTTTCTCTCTGTGTTTCCCCCACCTATCTCATAAGCTAAATTTTGCTGTTCCCCTGTATTCTAGTAAAAACCTGAATGTTTGCAATATTGCACTATAGAACTCAGTATCTTCTCAGTGTCTGATCCTGCCTTGACCAGGAACTATTACTGTTGACTGTTGATGCACAGGAACTCTACTACAATTATTAGTTGAATTAGGCATGCCTACAAAACTACTTTTTTTCTGCAATATAAATTTTGCAGTGTTTGTAAATGATGCCTCTGTTCTGTTAACTCTTTAGTCAGTGTATGACCTGGCAAATAGTCCCTTTAATTTTATCTATGATAGCAAATAAATTATTAGACAATGTAGCCTATGTCTTTTATGAATATTCAATAACTCTAGTGCCACAAAATCCACGCTAGTCTGATGAAAATAATGGCCAGCCTCTGGAAAGATTCTCGAGTGAGCTTACGAAGATCAAAACACACAAGTCTTGTGTCTGGAGGACAAAGTCTTTCTTACACACACCTACAACACACACACTAGCAGTGCAGACCCCCAACATCTTGCTTGTGTATGAACAGTCAAAATTAACTAAAATTGAAGGGCATGATTTTCCTGCAATGTTATAACTGTTTAGGTGATGTAAGCACATAATTTGCCTGCTGGTGCATTTGATGTTAACTTCATCACCGACAAGGTGGCTGGGATGACTTTTATTGGGGCTTCATTCAGTTGATTTCTTAAGGAAATCTGAGGGGCTTGCATACTGGAGCTAATTAGTGTGGGCATGGCTTTGTGAATTTAGCTAATAAATCTAACAGAATATCATGAGTGAATACTGAAAACTCAGACAATTTATTATAGTACTGCTACGAAACTCACCAGTTGAAATGCCAATGGATTAGCCAATGCTTCGAGTATAGGTACCAGTCCCTGATGAATTTTTATTTTAATAGAGTAAGTTGTCTTTACAAATAATTAAATATTAACTGATCCATTCACTCTTTGAGATAGCTGAGTGTATAAATAATATGTGATAGTGATATACCCAGGTTCTATTTTATTACTCTTTCACTAAATTTCAGTGTCCTTGAGAAGATTGCAAGTCTCATGACATCTAAGTTGTCAGTAGGAGAGGGTCACAGATTTCATTTGTCATAATGAAATATGAGATATGGTTTTTCCTATAATTCATTTAATTTTTGCTATCTCAGAGAGCATAAGAATGATACAGGAAAATGGGTAAGGCTATTGCTAATTTGATCACTGGAGATTTATCAAAAAGTTGTGCCTTCCATCTAGATATTGTTTCCTCTCTCTCTCCTTCTCTCTCTCTCTCTCTCTCTCTCTCACACACACACACATACACATATATATGCATGGATTAAGCTGCGTGAATTAGAATTCACAGGGTAGTATCTGACATGACCTTAGAAAAGACATGTGTATTTTCTGATATGTATTGTTCATTGTAACAGAAAGTCTAGAGTAAGGTATCACTCAGTGGGACAGGAACTGTCATATTTTTATTATGTGGCCCTTTCAGAATATGTGTATTTCATACAGCAATATCCAATAAAGATGTTCAAAGTAGTTCAGATTCTGTGAGTTTCTATGAACCAGGTGAGTTGTTTCTGTGGGTTTTCTTGTGAGGTACTTGGCTTCTCCGACTCCTACAGTCCTTTCTCCTCTCTTCAGCAGGATTCCCCAATGCTCAGCCTAATGTTTGGCTGTGAGTTTCTACATCTGTTTCCATCAGTTATTGGGTGAAGGCTCTCTGATGACAATTGAGGTAGTTACCAATATACTTGTAGGCAATGGCCAGTTAGGCTACATGTCTAATACTGCTAGGAGTTTTAGCTGGGGTCGCCCTTGTAGATTTGTGGGAGTTTCTCTTGCATCAGGTTTCTACTAGACCCTGAAACTCTCCCCATCCAGTCATTTTTTAGTATTCTCCCTCTCCATCCACTCCCCAACCGGACAATGGGACTGACCCTAGCCCTCTACATATAGGTGACAGTTTTGTAGTTTGGTCTATTTGTGGGACTCCTAACAATGGGAGCATAGGCTGTCCCTAATGCTTTGGCTGGCTTTTAGGAGCATATTCCTCATATTGAGTTACCTTACCTAGCCTTAATATAAGGAGAGAAGCTTATTTCTATCTCAATTTAGTATCCTATGCTTTGCTGTTACCCATGGGAGAACTGCTCCTTTCTGAACTGAAACTGAGGAGTGGATTGAGGGGATGTGGGTGAGAGGATGGAAGGAGAGGAGGGAGTGGAACTGCAGTCAGGATATAGAATGAATGAATAAATAAATAGAACTTCAAAGTGGTGGTTAGCTACAAAATCTTCAAAAGTTTCAGTACAAAATGATATTAGAACACCAAGTAGTTCTGTCTACACAATAGGTCTAGGTTAGAAATGTCTTCCTACCATCTGCTTTTGCCATCTTCCTATCTTGATTTTTTTTTTTTTTACATGACCTAAGCTGTTGGTCTGATGGATATTGCTGACCTGTTCTCTAAGGTACTGGAGTCAGAACAAGGATGTTTTCACCAATGGTTGCAACATTACCATAATGACTAGGAATGGGGAAAGACATTCAGCCTATGGCTTACATATAGACTCTTTCTATTTTGTTCTAAGCTTCAGCTATTGAACTACTCAGTCAATTGTTCTATCCACAACATAGCTCATCTTTGTTAATCAGCTGACTTGTCCACACTTCAAATAGTTTATATTGACATCATAAAACTTCAGATGCAGCAGAATTGATGCTGAGTGCCCTCATTGTGGAACAGGGAATTTGTAATTGTTTTAACATATATTCTAGAACAGGATGCATTAATTTTTCAAGAGTTGGTGGGTGGAGTGTGAGAAGTTTCTACCTGGTGTTCTGTGGACTCATTTATTCTGGGCCCAGCTCTACACACACTTGTTAAAGAAGATATTGCACTGCAGAGGCCTGCACAGGAAATTCCAGTGAGTACGCTGAGCCACTGCTCAGGTTTTGGGGGTTTGGTTTGTTTGTGAGATTGTAATAGAATCACAGTATTTCTCTCTTCCCTTTCTTTTCTCCAAATCCTTCTACAAACTTCCACATAACCTCATTCAAATTTATGGCCTCTTTGTTTTTCACTAACTGTTGTTACACACACACATATATGTATATATATATATATATATATATATATATATATATATATATATTCCTAAACTTACTTGCTCAGTCTGCATAATAATATTTGTATATCTGTTTACATGGCTGACCATTTGGTACTAGATAATCAGTCGACGTGCTCTTTCATGTGGAAGATTGTTTCTCCCATTCTCAGCACTCTTCAGCTGCCTATAATTCTTTGTGTAGGGTTGAGGCCTTGTGGGCTTTTCCTCACCCACACTGGCATCAGGGTTTCTTTTTTTTTTTTTTTAACAAAGATTTTAACTGTACATCTGCTTGATGATTATATAAAGGAGAAGAAAAGTCACAAGAGTGCCAAAATGCTCAGAGTTAAATATTTTGACAGAAAGAGCTGTAATTTATGGAACTATTATTTTATTTTTAAATTATATTTAACTTGTATATGTGTTTTTTTGTGCCTGTTTGTCTGCGTGTACACCACAAGCATACAGTTCCTTCAGAAGTCAGAAAGACATGTATCACATGGAGCTGGAGCCACAGGTGCTTACAATATTAATCCTTGGGACTAAACCCTTGTTCTCTGCATGATGATCAAGTATCCTTAACAGCTGAGCCATCTTGTCAGCATCAGACTAATTTGTTGAAAACCTGTGTGGTCATTCTCCTAATAACATAGATGTCTAGTGAGTGTGTAATCATCTCTCAGTATCCACGGTGATTTCTTCCAGGAGCTCAGTGGACATAGATATCCTGTAAAACTCAATCACTTACCAGAAAGTGACATTATTTGCATGTGACTTAGACACACATCATTTGAAAGTGAAGTCTTTCTGGATTACTTTTTAAACTAACCACAACTCTATCATTGAGTAAATAGCCATTTTATTGTATTGTTTAAGAGACAATAAAAAGATAAAATGCATAAGTACCCATTAGTGCACATCACTTTATTTCAAATGTTTTGATCTTTAATCTTTGATGTAGAAATTGCTAATATATCCAACTGTTCATGGTAATAGCCAGACTTCAGACAGAGTAGACATTTACACAGCAAGAATTCGTGTCAAGTCTGAGAGGAGAAAGCACAGTGACTGTGCTGATTCCTAGAGGGATTTTGAAAGGTCATGAGGACCACTGCATTATGGTCTTCGTCCCGCCCAAGACAACAGCTATATTAGCCCTATTGAGAAGAGATTACTACCTTTGGGGCTAGTGTTCCAGGTCACTTATCTTTCTCTTTTGTTCTGGGTTCATGTACATAAAATATGTACATGCACAAAATAAAAAGTTCATGATATCAATGCAGCTCACATATATTAAGTTTTGTTTTCATGTATATGAAATATATCTTGCTATGTGAATTGCTATGTGAATAATTTAGTGTCAGATTTTCCCCAAGTAGAAAATGATAAACTTTTAATGCGAGGTACATTGTTAGAGTCTAAAATAATTTCTTACCTACGTGAAATAAACTAAGATTCCATGAAATCCCTTTATGAAAATGTAAGAAAAGGTCCATATGTTTTCCTGGTACACTTCTTTGAATAAGGAAGCTATAGTGTATGGGGCGAGTATGGAACTCTTATTCCAGAAGTTGAGAGGGCATAACCTCTAAGACAGAGTGCTGAGGGGCTGATTAAAACATGAGGCAAACTGGAAGGGAAGAGGAACAACTGGGAGGAGGTAAGAGGGAAGAGGAAAAAATAAGAGTAACAGATGACAGAAATGTGTGACATTATGATGTCAAACTAAAAAATCAAAAATTAATAAAAAAGAATGCCCCACAGGTGTCTGGAACTTTTGGGAATACAAATGTTTGGAACTCTTTCCTCAACCCTGTTCTCCCATACTCTAGAGAAGGCAATACTTACATAGTTCTGGGCATTAAACAATAGGAGAGAAGACTTAATCTGTAAAAATTAGAAATCAAAGAAAGCTCATATGTTGTGTTAAGTCTCTGGACACTTCTCTTATTATTAATTAGAGAATAAATTATATATGCTCAATGTCCTTTGTTTATGGCTAGAAACCAACTATGAGTGAGTACATCCCATGTTCCTCTTTTTGGGTCTGGGATACCTCACTCAGGATAGTGTTTTCTATTTCCATCCATTTGTATGCAAAATTCACCATGTCATTGTTTTTTACCACTGAGTAGTACTCTAATATGTATATATTCCACACTTTCTTCATCCATTCTTCCATTGAAGGGCATCTAGGTTGTTTCCAGGTTCTGGCTATTACAAACAATGCTGCCATGAACATAGTTGAACAAATGCTTTTGTCATATGATAGGGCATCTCTTGGGTATATTCCCAAGAGTGGTATTACTGGATCTTGGGGTAGGTTGATCCCAAATTTCCTGAGAAATCGCCTAGAGAAGCTCAATAAGAAGGTGAACCCAAAGAAAAACGAATAGTCATCCGCCTGGATATGGGAAATAGACAAGATTACCAGGCACAACTGGGAACTTGGGGATGGGGTGGCATGGGGCTAAGGGGAAATGGGGTGAGAAACATGAGAAGGGGAGGATGGGAGGAGCTTGGGGGAATGGGATGCTTGGGATATAGGAAGGGTAGATACGGGAGCAGAGAAATATATATCCTAATTAAGGGAGCCATCTTAGGGTTGGCAAGAGACTTGACTCTAGAGGGGCTTGCAGGTGTCCAGGGAGAGGTCCCCAGCTAGTACCTTGGGCAACTGTGGAGAGGGAACCTGAAATGACCCTATCCTATACTGATGAATATCTTGCATATCACCTTAGAACCTTTATCTGGCGATGGATCGAGATAGAGACAGAGACCCAATTTGGAGCAACGGACTGAGCTCTTAAGGTCCAAATGAGGAGCAGAAGGAGGGAGAACATGAGCAAGGAAGTCAGGACCACGAGGGGTGCACCCACCCACTGTGACAGTGGAATTGATCTATTGGGAGCTCACCAAGGCCAGCTGAACTGGGACTGAATAAGCATGGGATGAAACCGGACTCTCTGAACATGGCGGACAATGAAGGCTGATGAGAAGCCAAGGACAATGGCACTAGGTTTTGATCCTAATACATGAAATGGCTTTGTGGGAGCCTAGCCTGTTTGGATGCTCACCTTCCTGGACCTAGATAGAAGTGGGAGGACCTTGGACTTCCCGCAGGGCAGGGAATCTGGACTGCTCTTGAGTACCTAGAGGGAGGGGGAATTGAGTGGGGGGAGGGGGAGAGGAGTGGGGATAGGGGGAGGGGAGTGGAGGGAGGGAGCAATGTGTGGGAGGAGGGGGAGGAAAATGGGAAACAGGGAGAAGGCAGAAATTTTAATTAAAAAAGAATAAAATAAAAAAAAATTCAAAAAAATTAATTAGAGAATATTGGAGAATAAGTAACTATAGCAACAAAGACAAAAATTTAAATTAGTATTAAAACATTAAATGCTACAGTGTTCAGCCACTGTACTAGAAGAATAAATAATGTGTAGTAAGTTGATTGCAGCATAGTTACTATATGGTATACACAAGCTCATCAAAATCCTATCCCTGAAATGATAGTAGGACTTATGGGGCAATTAGGTGTGGAGCAGGCTGAGTTTCTTACATAGTGCCATCAGTAAAGTGACATGCATCCTAATTAATAGCAAAGTCTTGGAGAGATTAGGGATACAAGATGGTCTATAAATACCAAAACATGAATTATAAATCCTTTGCCATGAGATAAAAGCTACATAGAAGAACAGAGTATTGGATTTCTTTTCTATAGAGTTTTCCATATGCAGTTATCTAATTTTAACCATTATAGATTTTTGGAATCTTTCATGTACCCAGAAATTGGTGTATGACTCTTTAACTTGTCCAGCTGACAGCTGAGAATCTAGAATCACCCGAAAAGGGAATTTTGGTGAGAAATTATCTAGGTTTTCCTGAGGCCATTCCTGAAAAGGAATTGTTTTCTACTTCATTGATGTGAAAAGATCACCCTGAATATGGGCACGATCAATTCCTGGGTCCTGGAATAGATAACAAGGAGGAAGTAAGCTGAGCACATGCATGCATATGCATTTCTTTTTGCTGTATTTTATATTAAAACATTTTAGTAGAACATATTTTGTTCATGCTCTTTCTTATCTCACAACTCTACCAAGATTTTTCACACTTCCCTACCTACCTGAAGTCAAGTTCTCTCTGTCTCTCTCTCTCTTTCCCTCATAACGAAGAAAAAAAGGAAAAAAAGAAAGAAAAAGAAGGAACAAATCCCATGCCAAGGAATTGGCTAATGCAGCACACACTCCATGTTCCATTTGTGGGATCTTTGCATTATTGGGGTATTCTTTTAATCTTACTGTTTTTAATTTACTTTTGCCTCATTACTGTGGAATTGATGTGATTAGCTACTTTAAGATCCTGCTGCTGTGATTCCCCACAATGATTGATGTGACCTGGAATAGCTATGGTCAGAGTCTTTTATCACAGCATCAGGAAATGAAACATAAACCGTCAAAACACTGTCCAAAAATTGAGCTGTATGGGGATAATTTTGAATGCTCACGAGAAAACTCCTAGAAAACAAGAGTCTTGTGACTTTAGTTTCTTCAAAATACAGAGTTGTTCTTGAATGTGTTCTCATGCTCTTCCTAGGTGTAGCAGATAGGAGTGAGTTTACTTCAGATTATTCATAATAACTAGTTAGCATTGTTTATATGCCTCTATGGAAAAATGTATTTTGGGCTCTTGCTTCTTTTCTACTATGTGAAGTTTGTCCTTTTGATTGTACACTTTACTCAAGTGCCTCCTCTATCTATTGGCTTTATTCTCACAGGTCCCAAACCCTCTAGAACTGGGAAAAATAGACAACACACACACATACATTTCTATTTTGGTCTAGTTGATACGTGGTCATTACTTTACTTAGGCTTTCCAAGGAATTCCATCACATCTTTCAGTGACAAGAATAACTATGTCACAAAAAGAAAAACAGGCACAATTTTGAAATTAAAAGTTCTAGAGAAGGTTTGAACAACTGTGAGAAAATCTTAATGTATTTGCAAACATTAAATCATATTAACTTTACCATTTTAGCAAAAAGACAAGAAGACTGCAGGCAAGCAAAAAAAAAAAAAAAAACAAATTAGGTATCTCCTACAGCACAAAAACAGAGGAGAACAGACAGAGAAGGAGCCATTAGCCCACTTGATGTGCCTAGGAACCCTGGGAGCTGGCAATATTGTCACTGAGTCACCTGTAATTCAGAATATGTAAGAGTAATCACTGTTCAAGATATCAAAGTGTCTTTTGAAAATGTAAAGTTCATACATGAAAGAAATGTGGTCAAATTCTCAGATTTCAAAATAATTTGAGAAATTTTGATGATATGATGAATAAATTATGACACTGAAACATTTATTCAATAGGTCAGCTAAAGACATAAAAGAGAAAAATGTTTTGACTTCATAATCTCTAGAAACTTGTATGATAAAAATCTTTGTAATGAGAAGTTACATGAAATTCAAAAACAGCAATAGAACCCTGTCACAGGCTAGGAGGGCAGCTAATCGGACACAGTCACAGTGTGCTCCTGGATGTTGCAAAAGCTGCCGTTTTCTTTTGACTATCTGTTAAATAATTTTTGTTGATATCCTGTGTGTGTGTATATATATATATATATCCACTCATATAGCTAATTTTTCTTATATTCATCTTTTCATATGTAAAAGAATTTCTATAAACATATTGTATTTGTTTACCTTTCTCTTTGCAGTGACAGCATAGCTGAGAAAAGCAACGTAAGGAAGAAGAGTTTCTTTATGTCATAGAGAATCCATGAGCATAAGAACTGTCTTCACTGCCATCAGTCTGATGATATGTGTTTCTAAACACTCTGTAACATATTTTAAGCCAATCAATCTGTTGATATGTGTGTCCCAGCACCCTGTGATATATTTTAGGCCCTTTCAATCGGAGTGGCTTACTAATCTCCTTTTTATGCATATCATAGAAACAGCAATGATACTGTGTAGAGAGTTGATCCTTGTAACACATGGGATTTTTGCCTTCAATATCCAGATCAATCGCATACCCACAGATAAATTTTTCTACTAATTTTACACTCTTTTTTCATAAGCAACATATCTGAAAGCAACTCAATCAAAGCCTTATCATTTACATTTTTTTATTTATTTTTATATTTTTTTTTCCATCCAACCTTCCTTTACCCCCAATCACCCCGATTCCCCCAGTTCCCCTCATCCTCTCCTTCACACTTTTCTCTCCCCATCTCCCCTCATCCCCATCCCACCCCACCCCCCAAGATTCCCATTTTTTGCCCATCAATCTTGTCTATTTCCCATAGCTGGGAGGATATCTATATGTTTTTCCTTGGGTTTACGCTCTTGTTTAGCTTCTTTAGGATCACAAATTATAGACTCAGTGGCCCCTATCCATGGCTAGAAACCAATTATGAGTGAGTACATCCCATGATCTTCTTTTTGGGTCTGGGTTACCTCACTCAGGATCGTATTTTCTATTTCCATCCATTTGCATGCAAAATTCGAGAAGTCATTGTTTTTTACCGCAGAGTAGTACTCTAATGTATATATATTCCACACTTTCTTCATCCATTCTTCTATTGAAGGGCATCTAGGTTGCTTCCAGGTTCTGGCTATTACAAATAATGCTGCTATGAACATAGTTGGACAAATGCTTTTGTCATATGCTAGGGCATCTCTTGGGTATATTCCCAAGAGTGCTATTGCTGGGTCCAGGGGTAGGTTGATCCCAATTTTTCTGAGAAAACGCCACACTGATTTCCAAAGTGATTGCACAAGTTTGCATTCCCACCAGCAATGGATGAGGGTACCCCTTTCTCCACAACCTCTCCAGCAAAGGCTATCCTTGGTGTTTTTGATTTTAGCCATTCTGACAGGTGTAAAATGATATCTCAAAGTTGTTTTGATTTGCATTTCTCTGATCGCTAAGGAGGTTGAGCATGACCTTAAGTATCTTTTGGCCATTTTAACTTCTTCTGATGAGAATTCTCTGTTCAGTTCAGTGCCCCATTTTTTAATTGGGTTAATTATCCTTTTAAAGTCTAGTTTCTTGAGTTCTTTATATATTTTGGAGATCAGACCTTTGTCTGTAGCGGGGTTATCATTTACATTTTTATATTGCAAGATGAAACTCATCACCTATATGTAAATTTAACCAAAACATGACAGCCAGTTTTTTTTTGAGTTTTTACTTAAAACTAAATATTATATCTCAACAAGACCAAAGAGATGAATCAGTTGTTAAGAGTACTTGCAATTCTTGTGACAGACCTGTTTGTGGTTTCCACACTATAGCTCTAGGGAGTACAGCATCCTCTTCCGTTCTTCTTGAGCAAAGTTGAAACTGACTGAAATGAACAAAACAATGAGAACTGGATTAATGTGGTGTTTTCAAATAATGTGATTTTACTCTGTTCTGTAAAATCAATGAAAACCATGCTTTAGTACACAGTATATAGTCTATAGTTTATAGCATGTGTAACTCTTAGACTATTAATCTGAGATACAGAAGCCAACGATGGGCACATTCACATAGAAAATGAAGTTTAATGTTTGCCAGAGAGTGTAGCGGAAGAGTGCTGGCTTCTTTCTGAGATGATGAAAATATTATAAATTATATACATTGATAGGTTTGCATATATGCATTCTCTGACTAGATCATTAAATTAGGATTGGTGAGGTGGCTCAATGAGTAAAAGCACTTGGAGCCAAACTAGAGAACATAAAATAAGTCTTTGGGACCCACAGTATAGAAGAAACCTAACTTCCAAAAGTTATCACATCTGCACACGTGTCATGAATTTCACATGCATACGTAAGCATATTCCCTAATTAAGTAAATCAATTAAAAATTGAATTATTTACATGAAATGGTTTGATTGTGTCGAAGGTCAATTATCTTTTAGCAAAGCCTTGAATGTTTTGATTTGGCTGTTTTGCAATTTTTTAAAAAGATTTTAATTTTATTATGTGTGTGTTTGTGTGTGTGTATTCCAAGAATGTGGCAGTCAGGTGTCAAGTTGCCTCAGTTTTCTCCTTATACTTTTCCATCCAAGGGATGGAATCCAGGTCCTCAAGGCTCAATGGCACTATACAGTCTCATCAATTCTCAAAAGATGTTAATTATACAAATTTTCTTTATGTGTTTTAACTTCTTTTTAATATTTCTGAAATACATCTTTTATGCTCAACAATGTTTTATAATGCATGTTTCAATTGCCAGTTCTCTTATCAGTGTGTATCCTGCAGGTAGAGGCTTATTTGCTTCCACTAGGTGGTCGGAAAGGAACCAGGGAGATTAATAGTCCTGATTCAATTTAAAAAGTTATGATATGTTCAAACTGGAATCAGAAAATGTTATTCACAAAGTAAAGCCTTCAGTTACTAATTCTGACCTATGAAGATGACCCATTTATTTATATCCAAGTGTGCTAGTACAAGGGCTTTTAGAGATTTGTTTGTAGTGTGACATAAATCAGACTCCACCATCCAGAGCATAAATATTTGAAAACACTTGTGTCAGTACTTATAACTAATAATATATTTGGGGTGTTAATACAGAGAATATATAATCCAAGTGAACAACATAATATACAAAATATTTTCATTATTGAAATAAAAGCACTGAGGAAATATACTGATTTTTATGCACTAGAGAAACACTAGAAAATAATTCTGAATACATGGCATATAAATATGTAATCACAAATAAATGTCAAAACAATGTTACGGTAAAAAAAGAATTCCTTTCAAAAATAGTCTGTATAAGTACTGTAGTGGCATTTCAATTGCCTTTTAATAAATAAATACTGCCTGAAGACCTGAGAGTAAAACAGTCCTGATGGTCAGCCTTACAGACCAAGTTATAGTAACAAACACCTTTGATCCCAGAAGCCACAGGAATACAAACCTTTAATCCCAGTAGCCACACTACTTGCCATAGAAATCAGGTGGTGCATGCCTTTAATTCCAGTGGTGCACACATTTAACCCCAGCCCTAGAGAGGAATATAAAACAGGGGGAGACAGTTCTCAGACACATAGTTTCATTCTGAGGTTTGGGGAGGCAGGATTGCCATTTCAGACTGAAGTAGAGGCAAGAGCCAGATTTACTTTTTGGATCTTCAGGTTGAACTCCAATTTCTGACCCTTAGTTTTTATTAATCATGCTTCAAGTATGACATCCTTTCTTACAGTCTAAGGTACACTTTTGTTTGTGTATGTATTCTTACCACCATAGACTGAAGACTACTGTCAGAGTTGCAACATAAATGTACGGAGGTCATAGTTTTCAACCAAGTAGGTGCTGTGAAAAAGAGAGGTAGTAAACAATATATAAATCTTCTGCATAAATAAAATAAAATGCAATTATGGGACACTGAATCCAGGCAATAGACATTTTAAATTGCATTTTACTATTTTAATTGGTTTGAAGTAATTTCTTAAATAGAGAAGAAAGTATCTCCCATTAGAAAAACATTTGATTAATGAGTTTGTTTGGAAACAAATCATTTCTTTACAAAGATAAATCTTTGCTTTAAAATTTTTGAATCTAGAACTTAGTAGGCCAGATCTTGTTGACTCCCCAAGGAAGTCTTATCACCTATGGGAAGAAGATTGGGTGGGGGAAGGGAGCAGGGGGAAGGGATAATTAGGGTTGGTATGTAAAATGAAAAGTAATTTTTTTAATTAAAATAAATTCTGAGTCTAGAAGAGTTAAGTTTTCCTTCAAATGGGGGTTTCTAAACATAATAATTAGAAAAAGCAGAATTTATAAAAGAATAAATGCCTCAAAACATTCAGGAATTTAGAATAAAATCAAAGACTAGGGAAATGACTGGTTAAGATCTCTTTGCTGCTCTGGCACATTCATCAACTCTGATCTCCAGAAGATCACAACAGCTGATTACTCCATTTCCATGGGATCACACACCCCTGTTTGACCTCTATGGGTAATGTATTCATATGTGCATACACACAAGCACACATGCACAGGCATGCACACACACAGACACACATTCACACACAAAGACACACACATGTAAAATAAACTTGAAGGAAAAGGAAAGAAAATTTCCTTCAAGCTTGAACATCTCAACTATTAGTTTAGAATTTTGATTACATCTTGGGTTTTCATTAGCTTACATAGGGAATAAAAGCTTAATAAAGAGACAAGATTTTTCTATTTTTAATTAACCTAAAGTTCTTTTTATTCAAAGTTGCATCATGGGAACATCTGATAGAATGTCCCACCTATTTTGAACACTGCTTTCATGGGACAAAGTAATAAACAGATTTACACATGATGTTTGCTGCAGTGTATGGATTTCTTTTGATCCTATTATTCATGATCAGTTAGTAATTTGAACTAGGAATAAGTATATGCAAATCATTCAAAAAGGTGGATGTACTCATTTTAAATTCTTTACTGGTTACAGGAGACAAAGATCAGAAGTCAGGAGCACTGCTGCTTTCCAGAGAACCTATGTTAAATTCTTATAACCCATACCAGGTGGGTCACAATGAGCTGTGACTTAAGGTACAGTGGATCCAATGCCCTCTTTGGGCCTCCACAGGTAACAGCACCTTGGTGGCATTCTCTCACATAGACACAGGAATACATATACTGAAGATGGACTCTATTAAGTAATCCCATACTAGCTCAGAATTGAATATAATAAAGGGTTCTTTATTTAGGACTAAACTTTCACTCACAGATGTTCACTGTGCAAATGTCCACATTTGTCTACTGCACAAATCTGGATCAGGAACCAAATTCAGCAGCAGAAAGAGAAATAGAAAGAGAGAGAGAGAGAGAGAGAGAGAGAGAGAGAGAGAGAGAGAGAAAGAGAGGGCAAGCTGTACAACTGCATTTATAGTACAAAAGACCACACCAAAGTGGGCCGGTGTCTTAAACGTCTTAAGGCTGAAAGAGTTCCCACAGCACCTCCCCCTTTTGTCTAAATAAGAGAGTTCTAAGCCTAATGCAAAACTATATACACAAAGAACAAATATCAGTATAAAAATTAGAATTACAGCTAGCATAAACAATATCAAGCAAGAAACATATGCTAAATGTTATACTTCTAAGTCTTGAATTAGAAATGGCTTGCCAAGTCATGAGAAGAAAGTAACTACAACTAGCTAGTCTTCAACCCCATTGAAGACCTGAGAAGGGAAAAATATTACTTGAGTAAACAGGAAGTACAATCAAGCAACTTCCAAAGTCACAGAGAAAACTGGCTACCTGGGCAATTACCCAAAGTCTCATTTGCAAGGTTGGAGGAGCCAACTTTGGAAAAGACCTAGAGGCAGATGATTTCAGAGCGAAAAAAATCTTCAGCACCATTTTACCCTGTCTTAGCAAAGTTTAGCAGTCTTTTCTTTTGTATTCAGCTTTTCTTGTCTGGACACTGTGCATTTTGTCAGTGGTCAAGGCATGAGCAATTCATTGCCAAAGGCCAGTTTTATCAAGAAGAAAACAACTCCCAGAGCAATGTCTTCAGTGCCCAACATTCTATCAGGAATAGATTGGTGCTGCCAGGAGCAATAGTGTCTCACATCAACAGAACCCTATGTTCTTTAAAAGCCATATTCTACAGTTCTTTGAGGTGGTTGAAAATTACCTATCTCTGTGTAATGCAATATCTATGTATCTAAAGAGCCTGATTAGTCTAACTATAAGTGGGACAAACATGTATGACTATTGACCTATAATTTTTAATACCAATATAGCTTAAAGAGTAAAGCCACATATTAGAATATTAAACAATCTTTAAATAACTCTACAGCAAATGAGGACAATCACCTAAAAATGTAAACATTGTTTAAGTATCTTGATCAAAGGTAGAAATGTTTATTGCAAGATTATAAATATGTCCTAAAATTGTATCAATATACAAAATGTATTAATCAGTGGTAGAAGCATGCACACATACAATATGAAAAAATAACTTTGACTAGGTATACAAATATTATAGCTGAAAATAGGAACATATTCAATAAGCAAATAGAATTTGTAATATGAAAAATTCTATACCAATGTAAATTGCTGTAAATAATAACTCACAAGTATTCACTCTATTATTCACTATTATTATTAGTGTGAGTAAGTTATTGGTGTATCTTCTATAATGTGGGGAAGGATCCAAGTAGTTTTCCTTAAAAGGCTAATTCTGTCAAATTTGAGATAATTTTTATTAATCTCTCCGAAAAATTAGCCCAAACCCTTTGCTAGGATTCATTGTCTTCCCGTAACTTTTGAATTTCATCAGAAGTAAAAAGCATTATAATCTCTGCTGGGTCTATTTCTGTTATTTGAAAAAGTCTCAATTTACTTTTATAATTAATTCAAAGATCTTTTCCACATAAGTTTTTAATTTTTTACTTAGTTTATGTGTAAAAAGATTAATATCTTCCTTCTGTATTATAACTGCTGTAGGGGAAATTCTGGAAGGCAGTTAAGTGTGAATCAAACCTATCCACATGTGCCTCCTGTAATTTCTCTTCAACCAAAGTTAATTTTTTTCTCAGCATCAACTTTTTATTCCCTGGGACTATTTAAGTCTTTGTCACCATCTAAGATTTTGTTTAAAAGTCTTTTAGATCAGGTGTTATCCCAACAGCAGGTCATAGATTAGAAATGTCTCCTAGCAATCTTTGAAAGTCATTAAGAGTCTACAGTCTCTCCTAATTTTAACTTTTTGTGTTCTAATTTTCTGTAAGCCTATTTTATATTCTAAGTAATTTATAAATTTCCTCTTTGTATGTTTTTAGGAGCAATTTGTAATACCCATTTAGGCAAAAGTTTCTTTACTTCTTCAAACATTCTTTCTAATGTATCTATATTTGAATCAGATAGCAAAGTGTCATCCATGTAATGGTCAATTATAGGTTTAGTAAGTTGTTAATTTCCAATGGTTGACTTATAAAGTATTAGTGCAGGGTGGGGTTATTGAATATTCCTGTGGGAGGACAGTCCATTGATATCACCTAGTCATCTGAGAATTATTATAAATAGGCACTGTGGAGGCAATTTTTTTTCTGTCCTTTTCTTGTAAGGGTGTAGTGAAGAAATAATCTCTCAAATCAATAAGAGGTCATACTTTAGGCAATAGGGAAGGCAAAGGAATTCCAGATTGTTCAGGGCACATAGGTTGAATTGTTGACAGCTCTTAGATATGTCACCATTCTCCATTTTCCAGATTTCTTTTTAACATCAAATACAGGAGAATACCAAGGACTGGTTGATTCTTCAAAATAGTGAGCCTCTACTTGCTCCTGTACCAGTTGTTATAAAACCTGTATTTTCTTTTCTGTCAAAGTCTATTTTTCAAACCATATTGGTTCCTCAGTTAACCATTTTAAAGGTAGGACTTGGTACCTCTGAAGGTTTGTTAGTTGTTTTGTGTTCTTGTACCCCCTGAATGGCTGGTATGTATCAGAAAAACCTCATAAGCCTTGCAGAATACCATCCATGTACAAGCAAAAAGGTTGTTAAATTCCTATATGGTAATATTGTCTGCAATTATATAACTTTCAATTTTACTGATTTATTTATTAACCATTGTGAGATTTAAATTAAGTGTTTTAGATGTAATAATCTTTACTGGTCAGCAGCTGCTATGGTTGCAGCCACCTGACAGAGAGATATGACGAGCAGTGGTGAAACGTGATCATCAGCTGCACAAACAGTCCCACTTGTTTCCACGTTGGTGCCTGCTTAAATACTGACAAGTGTACTTTGCTTGACAAATTAAGAGTAATTCCACATACACAGAGAGTTTTTGGTGGCCAGAATATCAAGGAAATCAGAGCTCACAAAGTATGGAACACAAACTGGAATCTTTGCAAGTAGCTGCACAGTAGCTCTGTCATGTTGGGGTTTTGGCAAAAACAAAACAAAACTAAAAAACCATTTACTAGGTGAAATCAAGCCAAGTAAATGAGGGTGGAAGATCTTATGGGCCATGGACCTTTTGGACTTTTTAGGGCAGTTCTGGTAGGTATGGAGTTTGGATACACGTGGGCACCAGCTGAAGATGGACTCTATATTGTAATCCCACAGTAGCTCAGAATTGAGTAAAATAAAGGTTCTTTATGTAGGGGTAGACTCACTGATCACAGTCCTCTTCATGAATAGGGAAAGGGAATTTGATCCAGCAGTCAAGAGAGAACAAATAAACCTTATGGCTGATTTATAGTATAAGAGATCATCACCAAGTGGGCCGGTATCTTTAAGGCTATTGGTTGAAGGAGTTCCCACAAAAATATGCATAATTAAAAAGAATAATAGAAATATTTTTAAAAGATACTTCATCCTACATTTTAAGGAATCATTTTACATATGTGAAAAATGTGATGAATATTGATATATAACTTTGCCATATGTATTCATAACTCTAAGCTAAATGAATATATTAAATGACATAGTATTTTGTGAAACTAATGTGAGAAACAAAGGGTTATTTATCAAATAGAAAAAGTTGGAAAGATTTGTTTTTTGCACACAAAAATGAAAATATGAACTTACCTGGGTATATTAAAGACAAATAAGATGTAATTTAAGTTGTGGGAGGGTATGGATATGTATGCCACTCATAAAAACTAGACTATAAAATGTAAATAAAAATATTTGTACATTATAAAATGTTATGAAAAGAAAATTGAAATCCAATAGAAACACATGAGCTAAGAACATGAACGTTATGTTTAGAAAATATAGCAGCAGAGTATGCATTTGGTATTCATAAAGTTTACATTCATAGAATTCAGTGAAATGCCATTTCACAGCCAAAGGGATGGCCATATGCTATACTCCTAAAATGTGAGATTTCTCTTCCAGATAAGAAGGCCAAATGCAGACAAAGCAGGACTCTGAAAGCAATCTGGAAATGCTTTGAGTGTTCTTCTATGGTAATTATCACATTTGTACTTATTGTGTGACTCTTCCAGAGAACATGTGAGCAAATATGTTTCCATTCCAGATAGGGCACCAATAACCAGCCAAAGAAGTGGTTTCTACACAATAATAATTTAACAAACCACTAAGCTTATTCATGCTATTTCGAGGAATATGGATGAAGGTTTCTTACAGGTGCATAGGTGACTTAAAGGCAGCTGTATTGCCATAAAACCCATTCCAGTGGTGGTGATTACACAGGAAAGCTGCATCCCCAAGAGCTCTCTTCAGCTTGTTTTTTTTTAATCTATTCCCATCATTCATTACCCAGTATATAAGCTTAGACATAGTCCTTGCAAATCTTGTAACTTTGAGGAAGTTACTGAGCCTTTTAATTTTCCTTTACTTCCTGAACCTTTTCTATTACACTACTTCCCTAGTCTTACCAATCTCCCTTTTGCCTCCAGGAGGGAATGTTTCAATTTAGAGGGGATAGTTGCATAACAACTGTATAACAATTAATCTGGGCAAATGTTTTATCCATAACTCCTTCCCTACTCTCCCAATAAAATATCTGAATAATCGAGCATGTCTTCTGACTACTTGTTGTGACACTATCCCTAGGATAAAGGTTTCAACTTGGACATGTTCCTGTTTGGAACTGAAAGAATTCACAACTGTCTGATCAGCTCTCAAATATAAGCCTGGTGTATAAGTCACTATGGATGGGTGGCAGCCTAGCTTCTGAAAGTGCCAGTCAGCAAAGTCCATTGAGTTCCATGTCTGCTCCATACATTTTCTTTGTGTGTGTCCATTTAACTTATTAACTCAATCTCGACAGACTTTCCCTTCTCTTTGTATGTTCCTCCATTAAATCAATGAGTAAACCTTCATATATTAAATTTAAGTTCAGTGACACACTGATCTTCTTATCAACAGTAATAACTTATTATTATTTAAAATCTCTTTTTGGAGCTATGGGGATTGTTCAGTGATTAAGAACACTTAATCCTCATGCAGAGAGTTCAGATGCCACTCCAGCACCCACATCAAGGCTTACACCTGGTTGAAACTACAGGTCTAGGGACCCTGATATCATCATTTGGCCTCTGAGAACAACCACATTTACATTGTAGACACAAACAAGCACACACACACACACACATAAATTTAAATAATTGCTTTAAAATCCAAGTTTGGGAATAATTAAACATTTTAAAGATTTCTATTATACTATGACTTTCAGATTTGACCTTTTTAGTCTTTGTCTCCTGGTAAATGGGCAGTTTGCTTGAAGGGTGATACTGGATTCATAAGGTGATGGGTCCTAGCTAAGAATGATAAGAAAAGAAAATGGCTCTGATCCAGAGTCACCACTTTAAGTAATGGCCTCTGCATGGTTTTGAGATGGCTATTTTAGATTATTTGTTGCATAGTAAATATTTTTAAAAAATCAACCTCTGTTTGATCCACTAACAATAGCTTGTCTTCTAAGTAAAAGTGGGAAGTACTATTATTCTGTTCCAATTATTATGTCTAAACTTATAACGTTATGATAGAAAATCTTCATGAAGTCAATATTCTTAACTTCAATATTGTATCAAACTTTGGGATGAAATTATTTATTGATGTGTCTGTCTGTCTGTCTATCTGTATTCTATCAAATCTATTATCTTTTGTCTATGTATATAATTATTTATTTATGTGTCTCTGATCTGTTATCTATCTGCCACCTGTATATATATGCATCTATCATAATTATCATCTATCTACTTGTTTTTATTATTAAATTCTTTTATTCCAAATTATCTAAGATATTATTAACATTACATAGAATATTAAAAGCTTAAGAAGTAGCCAGCTTTTCTAGAAAATTACTTCATTTTTTTTATCAAAAAACCCATATATATGTATGTGTATTCATATGTGTATACACTTGTGTCTACCGAATAGTGAAAGGCACAGGTCAATATCATGCATCTTCTTCAATCTTTCTTTCTTTCTTTCTTTCTTTCTTTCTTTCTTTCTTTCTTTCTTTCTTTTCTTTTCTTTTTTTTCTTCCCTACTTCCTTTCTTTCATTCTTTCTTAAATAGGGCCTCTTCCTGAACCTGGAACTCTCAAATCAGCTAGAAGGATCTTTCCATGTCCATTTCCTCAGTGCTTTAATTATGAATGTACACTTTTTTTAGTAAGGTTTTTACTTGGGTGCTAAGAATCAAACTAGGTTTTCATGTTTATGGCAAGGACTTTACTGATTGAGCCATTTCCCTAGCCCCAAGTATTCAAAACTCTTGGTAATTTTGAAACAGAAATTTCTTGTCTCCTGGTATTACCTTATGATATAAGAACTATTAGTAACTTAATATATTTAATTTAATGATCCTATACTTATCTTCCTTGTTACCTCATGATTTAATTGGCTTCTGTTGAGTGTAATGATCTCCAGAATATCAAGCAATTAGTCAGCATCTGTTGTACCTGCTGTGTCTGACCTCTAGAAATCCATACCTGAAGACAGATGTTCAGGCAGGGAAATGGACAGGATAAATCCTCTAAACTGAGGCTGTAGCCAAAGTAAACTCAGATAGTATATGTTTTCAAATTACTAATTAGTATGAGTTTACAATAATTTTTACCTTAGAAGCTCCTTTTCACTTTCAGTGATTCCATAATCATGCCTAACCTGATGAAATAAGAAATCACAAAGAAACTCACTTTTGTACTTATTGTTTAGGGAAAATAGAATTTGTGACAATGCATCTCTAAAGAGTAAGAGAGATGTACAAAATTGAGAAGGAACATATGATCTTGCTATTAAGATGTCAAATATGAAGAACAAATCAGTGAAGAAGGCAATCATGTCTACTATAAGGAAAAACATTACAGAGCTACATAGATTGCCTGGATTCTTGGTATTCTGATGAAATAGTAGAATGCAAGCTACAGTAATGACTCAGCATTTATGAGTACTGCCTGCCTTTCCAAAGGACCTGAGTTTAATTACCAGAAACCACATGGTGGCTCACAATCATCTGTGAGATCTGGTGCCACCTTGAGGAAGAAACCTGGTCAGTTGTCATCATCAACTTAGACCATGAAACCCAATATGAGTAATTTCAACAGAACAGCCATATATGGGCTGCCCATGCATGTTTCAACACTGCCAGGGCATAAAGTTCATTCATTACAAACTACAGTAATAATTATGCCTAACTGCAAATAAGATGTTTAAGGGAAGTGTTGTCTTGCTCACAATATCTAATTAAAGCTTTCAATTTGGTTGTAATATTATATTACCTCACATTCAAATTGTTTGACGGATAAATGGGCAGTCTTGCTATATCAGTGCCTTGAATACATCTTTCCATGTACTTGTAGCTTATTTATGCCATCCCACAGAATGAGCTCAGTGGAAACTCACAGAATCAGAAAGGGAAAAGTAAGACTTATTGCCTTAACATCAACCCTGGATAGCATAAGAAGGTGAACCCCAACCATTAAATCCAGAATTCATGGCTCTTCTAGTCACTTGCTGTAAATACCATTATGATATTCAGGTTCCCCGGAAAAGCATATGTGGTTGGTTTACATTGTGCTTATTTTCATAAATGAATCAATGTGAAAGTTACTATAATGTAACACTTGCATGAAACCATTGGTGAGAATAGTTGGGGTGAAGGAATATGAAGTTTCTTAGATGATGAAAGAAAAAAGCAAAACCAACTCCAAAGCACTATACTTTAACTTCTCTTGTCAAAAGTTTCTAGAAGAAAATCTTATTCTAATAGATAAATTAAGTTTGTTTCATCTATGAATAAAAACTTACCTCACTCAGCATTTGCCCAGAGGTATACTTCTAGGTAAAATATCCTATAAAATAATATTCCCTAGGTTATGGATACAGTCTAGTGGAATATTATTTGCCTAGCATCTGTGTGACCTTGGGTTCCACCACAAAGATAGAAAAGAAATATGATATGCCATCTTATGCATAAAGGTTTCAAAACAATAAGTGCTTTACTATGTCAACAACTTTTATAAATTGATATAGTACTTAACATGTAGGTGAGATGAATCTACATTTTACTTTTAAAATCCTTCTATTAATTCTTAGAGATTTTCATAATGTACAAAGTATATTTGTAAAGATTGATTTTTTTGTTTTTATTGGTTTGTTTTGTTTTGCAAGACATGGTTTCTCTTTGTATCTCCAATTGTCTGGAATTTGCTCTGTAGACCAGGCTGGCTTTGAGCTCAAAGATCTGCCTTTCTCTGCTTCCTGAATGCTGGGATTAAAGTTGTATGCTACCACACAATTATTTAAAGATTTATTTTTCTTTATGAGTATAAGTTTGTCTGTGTGAGTGAATCTATGTGTATGCATATTCCCACGAAGGACAAAATAGAATGAAAGTTTTTGGGGGGGCTGGAGGTACAGGTAGTTAGGAGCCACCTAACATGAGTGTTGGGGACCCAATCCAGCCACATCAATAGCAGCAAATGTTCTTAGCTGCTGAGCTGTGTAATCCCTCTCCTCCCCACCTGCTCCCAACAGGCCATTGCACACTGGTGATCTCAGGATGGAAGGAAATGGGCCAGGAGAATGTGTCTACAGGCAGTTCCTTTAGTTCATTGAATTAATGGACTATCTTATATAGCTCTAGTCATGAGGCGAGAAGAAGACAAAAGAACAGGTGAATGTACCTAATTTGCATATGCACACTGGAATGAGGGCTGGCAAATGTCACTAATACACCAATTTATATACCAAAACAAGCAGAAGGGAGTGCAGGACAGGGACACTGTCATAGAGGTAACCATTATCCAGGCTATTAGTTGGCAGACTGCCAGTTACATAATTCCTGAGGAATCATTTTTTCTGGTTTTACTGACTCTAACATGAAGGTGACCTTTGTTTCTATGAAGTTGAGTACTCAGGCCTGATTTTCATAGGGAGATCTCCAAGTATCTTGCTCTGAGCTAGTGTGATATAGACAACACTCTACTGTCCATCATCTGGCCTGCAGGCTCATCCTGAGCCATTTTTCCATCCCTATAATATGTATTTTGATTATATTTTCCTCCACCCAATCTTAGCCATCACTCCTCCTGCATTTTTCCATCTCTAATCCCCCTCCCAACTTACTTTCATTATTTTTATATTTTTACATAACCAAAAAAAATCAACTTGTGCCACCCATATATCATGTATATCTGTGAATGAGTTCATTTAAGTTTTAGTCTTTCAAAATTGCTGTTATACACTGCCAAAGCGCATTCAGAATGTTCTGTAGAAGTTGTGAATAACTCAACACAATTTCAGAAATCAGCTCACATTTCTATTGCTATTTCTAAGACATTTTGTAGGAAGAAGTTAATGAAACACAGTGATGTAAGAACTTCTCTCAGTATTCCTCAGTATTTTACGTGCTATGTTAAAGGAAACATTTAGTAGCATGACTGTGTTCAAAGAATATAATTGTATATGTGTATAATATCGTCTCTCCCAGAAAAGAAAGAAAAGTCAAGAATTGGAAGTTATTCTGTGTAGTAACTAGTAGGCAATCTATTATAACTTAGATAGAAACTCTAATATTTCATATATAATATATAAGACCAAATTTGCCTTGATGAAGTAACTGGGATGGTTTACACAGTAATGTTAGCTTCTGATGATCCTGGTTAGTCAGACTAGTTTATATTTTCTTTTCAAATCAATTCTAGTAGTAAAATTGTTCACTAAGATTAGATCATCACTTATTTTTGCACTCTTTTTATGTGTGTGTATGATATATGTCTGTGCATATTTGTGTGTGTGTGAGTACACGTGTACATAAAACCAGACTCGCTGAACATAATGGACAATGAGGACTGCTGAGAAGTCAAGAACAATGGCACTGGGTTTTGATCCTACTGCATGTCCTGGCTTTGTGGGAGCCTAGGCAGCTTGGATGCTCACCTTACTAGACCTGGAAGGAGGTGGGAGGTCCTTGGACTTCCCACAGGGCAGGGAACCCTGACTGCTCTTAGGGCTGATGAGGGAGGGGTACTTGATTGGGGGAGGGGGAGGGAAATGGGAGGCAGTGGCGGGGAGGAGACAGAAATCTTTAATAATTAAATTAAAAAACAAACAAACAAAAAGATTCAAAACAAGCTCAAAGGAATACCTCCTTTCTCAGTTTCTGCCATTGATCTTGTTTGAGACAGGATCTCTCCATCTTCACTGCTGTGTTCACCATGTTAGCTGTCCCAGGAGATTCCAGATATTTTTTGGTACTACCACCTAACTCAAGGCTACTCATACTGGGATTAGAGATCTGTGAAAGGGCCTTACATGGATTCTGGTGATCTGAACTCTAGTTTGTATACTTTTTCTAGAATTTTATCTAGTGAGATTTTTTTCATTTCTTTCTCTTGTGAATTTATTTTCTTCTGTGTATGTTAGAATTGAAAATGTGATTCATTATATTTGTGCCTCATTCAAAATATAAACTTCTAATCGTAATGATTGTAATGCCATTAGATTGTTACCAGCATGACAATTATTTTTACATGATGGCAGAGATTTGTTTACTATAGCAAAATATTTGGAGATTATTAGTTATCTAACATGTTGAACATTTATAAAAATGTATCATATTGAATATTTACTTAGAATGTATTTGATATACACAGTTTTTTAGGGTTATTCTTAGAAATAAGCAATAGTAAAATTATGTTTCTATATGTAAAATATAGAAGAAAAATTCTACCTGACATAATGCAACTCAATCATTGAAAACAATCATTTTTCCCTTCGCCATACCACTTGAGGATGTGCTCTGATTTTAATTTACCCTCTTTAAGTATAAGTTGATCTCATGAATTTTTATAATTAACACAAGTTGTATGCATAACCATTAGATAGAAAGATAATTATACTTTTGCTAAAGTGTTAATGAAACGAGCAGGTATATATAATTCACTGATTATTTGGAAAGAAATTAATAGATGTTCAAAAACACAGTAATTTAATGAAGATGAATGGAATACAGCATTCTCAATATTACATACGGGGTGAGAGGCATTAGTGTTCATTACAATGTTCATGCTTAGCATATACAAACATCCAACATGACAAACCAAAAAATTAGAGCTATACAATAAAATAAGCATTGTGTTTAATTTGGGGGGTAATTATTTGGTAAGAATATGTCATATGTGCTATTTGAGTAGGCAGTTAATTAAAATGATTATGTGTACATTGTTAACAGACATTTACCAAGTAAACTGTGTACACAAATCATGTAGTAGGAAAAGACTAAAGGTGTAAAATGAATTAACTGATAATGGAACATTTACAGAAAGAAAGGAGTTAACGGTGGAAAAAACAGAAGTATGAATGAAGAGAGTACAAAGGAAAAGGACAACACAGGAAGAAACAGAATGATATTGGAGATAAAATAATTATTAATTAACTTGTCTATAATTATAAATTAGATATAATTCTACACAAATCACACATAATATCACATTCATTTTAGAGCATTATTAGTTATGGTTATTTTTAATTCTCAGCTCGACTAGAATTGGTACCAATTAAAATGCAGACCGTTGTTTAGTTCTGAGAAGGATTTTTATGATTAGATGGAGAGGGAAGACTCTTGAGTGGTGGCCCGTGCTCTTAGTCAGATGAAGATGTATCATTGAAAATTCTAGGCCAGCCGGATCTACAGAAAATTTCAAGATACCCTGAGAGAAAGAGAGAGAGGAATGAAGGATGGAAGGAAGGAAGGAAAGAAGGAAGGAAAGAAAGAAGAAAGGAAAGAAGGAAGGAAAGAAGGAAGAAATAAAGGAAGGAGAACCTGAAGTGAAAAGAATAGAAAGTAATGAAAGGGAGAGGACAAGGCAAGAAAAAGAAAGTAGCAGATCAAGTCAGGGGAAGGAAGCTAGTAAGCACCATTCCTTTATGGTAATTTCTTCCCCATTTTCCTGCCTTGGTTTCTGCATCGACTTCTCTGGATGATGGACTATATATACTGTATAATGGCACAGTTCATTTTCTACCCCAAGTTGGTTTTGATCACAGCAACGGAAAGCAAAGCAGGATATTTAGTTTAGTTGAACTCTTTGTCATATGAGTATTGGCCATCTGTAATTCAGCCTTTGAAGACACTCATTCATTTTGGAAGTTTGTATATTTATAAGATGTTTTGTTTCATCTGGGGAAGTATTTTTTCTTTAATGACTTTGTATATCTGCAATATTATTTTTTTGTATACGTACAGATAGTAAAGATTTCCTCCTATTCTATTCACAGTCTCGCCACATGCTGAATTGTTCTCTTTGTGGTACAACAGCCTTTTAATTACATGCATTCCCATTTCTCTACTCTTGCTGTTATTTTCAGAACCATTGCTTTCTTCTGAGAATGGCTTTGCCTAAGTCTCTATCTTAAATGTTTTCCACTAAGAAATTCTACTGTTTCATTTCTTATATTAAACTTTGCCATTAATTTGCATTGAATTTGTAAAGAGCTGTAGGTAGAGATCTCACTTCATTCTTATACAGCTGTGTCAAAAATTACATGTCTATAAATGTGAGGTTATATGGATGATTCACTTCAGTAACCTACATGTGTATTTTGGAGTCATTATAATGATAAGATTTTTTATTATTAATATGTAAAATATTCTGAAATTTGTATTATGATATTTCCAGCACTGTTCTTTTCTTTAGGACTGCTGATTCATTTGTGTTCCTCATATGCATTCCAGGAGAGGGTTTTCTGGATCTATGGAGAATAGCATCAAGATTTTCAGGAGACATATGTGGGATATGCAGATTGCTTTAAAATAACAGTCATCTTCATGTTCTAAATTCTGCAGATAGATTTTGCAGATAGATGAGCATGGGAGGTCTTTTCTTTTCCACTGTCTTCTTCAACATTCTTCCTCACTGTTTCAAAGTTTTTAATCGAAGAGGTCTTCCACATCCTTGTTTCCATTTTACTTTTAGTTATCTTATTTTAGCTTTCCTGAATGCGTTAATTTTTCTGATTTACTTTTTATCAAGTTCATAATAAATCAGGAAAATTAACTCATTCAGGAAATCTAGAAATTTACTTAGTATGTTGATTTTATATCCTGATGCTTTACTAAAACATGTTTTGTTTTGCTATGCTTTGTTTTATTTTGTTTTTGTTTTCTTTTTACATTTTCTGGTGAGATTTTTAGGACCTTTCATGAACAAGATCTGGTCATCTTCAAAAAGAAATGTTTAGACATCTTCCTTTTATTCATTCCTTTATTTATTTTCCTATTTATTTTTTCAACTATTTTATACCTAACTACAGCTTCCACTCCTTCCTCATTTCCCAGTTCCTTGCTACAACCTGCCCGCTTCCCCCCAACACTACCCATGGACCCATTCACTCCTCCTCCATTTTTATTCAGAAAAGGGCAGGTCTCCCATGAACATTGACAAAACATGACATATGAGGTTATAGTAAGATTCAGCACCCTGCCTTGTATTAAGGCTGGGGAAGGCAATCCACTATGAGAACTAGAATCCCAAATGCCAGTAAAGACATCAGAGACAGCCTATGCTCCTACTATTAGTAGTACCACAAGAAGACCAAGCTATACTACTATAGGGCCTAGGTCAGGTCCATGCAGGCTCCTTGGTTGTTGGTTCAGTTCCTGTGAGTACTATGAGCCTATGTTAGCAGATTCTGTGGGTTTTCTTGTGACATTCATGACCCCTCTGGCTTCTACAACCCTTCCTCCCTCTCTATAGCAGGTTTTCTTGAGCTCTGCCTACCTTTTGTCTGTGGATCTCGGCATCTGTTTACACCATAGATAAAGCCTCTATGATGACCATTGGGCTAGGCAACAATCTATAATATATATCAATAGCCACACTATTTGTATTCCTTTTTAATTCTTTCATCTTACTGTTCTAACATTTCAAGCATGCACAGAATTTGAGTGGAGAATTTGAATGACTTTGTCTCTTAAACAATTCTATAGAAATACTTGTGTTTTTCCACGTAATACTATAATATCTACAAATTTGATATATACAACTCTAATTAATGCATATAATGTTTACTTATAATTTCTTCAAAATTTTATCTTGAAAGATGTTATATTTTGTCAAAAGTAAATCAATGTTTTCTCAACCATCCTAATGCTACAATCCTTCAATACAGTTCCTGATGTTTTTGTTGCTACTTCATAACTGTTATTTTGCTAGTGTTATGAATTATAATACAAATATCTGATATGCAGGATATGATATGTGAACCATGTGAAATCGTTGTTTGACCACCAAGGGAGTCACAATCCAGAGAGAACTGCTTGTCTAAAGCCTTTTCTTGAGATGAAAATGCAATGTCTGTCCTAAATTATTTTCATGTAGTATGTTGCTTTTATTGTCAGCATATATTGAACCATCTTTCCATTCCTGGATTGGTGTTAACTTGTTCATAGCAAATGGTATTTGATGCACTATTAAATCTGATTTGCAAATATTTTAGGGAAGGTTTTTGCATTCACATCCAATAGGAAGATTTAACTATGTTTTTTTATTATTTTTTTGGGGACCTCATCAAGTTTGATATCAGGAAATAAAAGTTTCATATGATAAATTTAACAAACAGAAATTCCTCAATATAGAAATTTCTTTTCTATATTGAAGACTAGTTTGAGGAGTATTGATATTAGTTCTTTTAGAAAGCTCTGGTAATATCCAGAAGTGAATCCTTCTGAGTATTTGTTTATTTATTTGTCTATTTATTTATTTATTTGTGTTTGTGTTATTGCTTCAATTCCAGTGCTTCCTACAGATCTAATTCAGTTGTTTCTATTTTCTTGGTTTAATTTTGGAATGTCTTATGTGTCTTAAAATTTATCTATTAATTTTAACTATCCCAAATGTGAATATATTTTTACAAATTATGCAATAATAATTACCTGATTTACATTATAATGAATCTTTAATATTCTAGCTCTTCTCATCTCTAGCTGTATAGGTTTTGATTCTCTTGCTTTCTCTTCCCTGTCTCTTTTATTGCATTGACAAAAGAGAGTTTGTTAACCTTATTTATCTTTTTATTTATTTTGAAGTGCCAATTCTTATTTTATTCATTCCATTCTAATTTAATTAATTAATTAATTAAACTTTCAGGTATGCAAGACCACCTGATCCTTCTCTCCACAAACTCTCTCAGTCTCTAGAGCTATCTGGAAACTACAGACATGGACCAAGATTCATATCCTACATGCCAACCTCCTGTTATACCTGACCCTCATTCCACTAAAGCCATATCCAACATTTAGGCACAAATAGATCTATATATCCAATGTTCATCTCCAACCTGCTCTGTCCATATGAGACAGAAAACTAACAAAAGTAGTCCACATGCCCATATTTAAAAACAAAAGACAAACAATATGAAAGATCAAGAGAGGGTCTCCACCATTCAAATTCAACCATACTATAGAAATGTTCATCAATAAAAATTATTCAAGTGAACTGCAGAATATGGAATTTAAAAGAACAGCATAAACTTCATAAAATAATTTAAGAAGATATAAAGAAACATTTCAGGGAACATAAAATAGAGTGAAATTAAGAAGAATGAGTGCCTGAGAAATACCAAAAGTACAAATATAAAGCTAATAGAAATGATGAAGACAATCTAAGATTTGAAAATGAAATTCATACAGAAATAAAATAATACTTGAAGAAGACTCATGATAAAAAATGAAGCTAAAAGTAAATAACTCCATAACTCGACTATAATACTCAAAGGATAACCTTCTAAATAGAATGAATAAGCAGAAAATAGAAAAACAGGACTCAAAATAAAATATCTAGACAAAATAGGCAAAAAATACAAAAAAAATAAAAATAAAAACACAGAAGAGGCATATACAGGAAATATGGGACACCATGAAAAGACCAACCTTTTTAAATATTGTAGTATGAGTGGAAGAAGAATCCTAGGTCAATGGCATAGACTATATCTTCAGTAAGATCACAGAATAAAAATATTTCCAAATAATGGAAAGATATACCCACATAGAAACAGAAGCACATAAACCCAAACTGGACAAGATCAAAGAAAAAGTAAATCCCAACAACCTATATTAATTAAAACACTGGGTATGCAGAACAAAGAAAGAATAGTGAAATTTTCAGCAAAAAAAAACACAAGACATAGAAAATAAATGCATCAGAATAACAGCACATTTCTCAATGGAAACTCTGAGAATCAGAAGAACCTGCAACAATGCATTTCCAGTTCTTTTTTTTCTTTATATAATTTTTATTATAAAATAAAATATTAGAAACATTGGTACAAAATTACGCTTCAATTTATGCATATTCTTTGTAGATGGAAGTTTCGGTCCAACCCAGACCTGCAGCCATTAGTCCCAAAGAAACAAACAGAGGCTTATATTAATCATAAAATGTTTGGTCTATTAGCTCACGTGTATTATTGTCTAGCTCTTCTAATTTAAATAATTCTGAGATGAGGAGATGAAAAGCAGAGACAGTCACCAGCCAGCTGTAGAGGAAGCAACAGGAAGGCTTTTAATAGCTAAACATAGATAAGAATTATGGGTTAAGTTAAAAGAGCATTTCCAGTTCTAAAAGATAACAATGGCCAACTTAGACTAAGGTATTCAGCAAAATTATCTACCATTCTTGAGGTAAAATGAAAAACTTTCTACTCCATGATATGAACACTATAAAAATGTTATTTAACAGAACAAACCTAAAGAAAATACAGGAAGTTTGATAAAATTAATATGGGCCCTCTTGGTCCCACAGTCATCCAATCCTAAATAAACACACAGAGTCTTATATTAATTGCCAACTGTTTAGCCTATTGATCAGGATTATTACTAACTAGCTCTTACAACTTAAACTAACTCATAACTCTTACTATGTTTAGCCACATCACTTGATACCTTTTCTCAGTAAGGCATTTTTATTTTGTTTCCTCTGCATCTGGCTGGTGACTGTGTCTCTGCCTTTCCTCTTTCCAGAATTCTGCTAGTCTGGTCATACTGCCTATACTTCTTGCCTGGTTCCTGGAAAACCAGGGATTTATTAAACCAATACAAGTGACAAATTCTTACAGTGTACAAGTGCAATTGTCTTATGCATCCCCCTATTTTTTAAAAGCAAGAATCTAGAATCTAACCTCTTTGTTTAGCTTTTGTCAAGACCATTATCCACAACTCATAACCAACACTGTAAACAAACACAAACATCCATAATCCATTTTTGGGGGGAATGTGGGCAAAGTTTTCTACATTAATTCCTGTTTATTGGTGTCACTGATAATCTTTGAGGTACCCTGAGAAAATTAAGGATTATTGTTAAATCATGAATAGAGAATTCTGCAAACTGAATCATCTCAATCTGTTACCTTGAAGCTGTTATGGATGTAAAACACAGAGGAAACTGCAACAGAGACACTCTGAAATGTTGAATCATCTGGTTCATCCAGTCCTACCATAGATTTTTTTCAATGGATCTTTCTAAACCACTCCTGATTTTTCTTATCCCAGAATGAATCCACAACCTCTTATTTCATATGAAAATAAAATCAGAACTTCTTTCCCAAAGTAACATCATTTGACTTAAATTTGAAGTCAATATAGTTTTAAAATATCTAGGTTGATTTAATCTAGCTGTATTCATAATCAAATGTTTTTTAAGCCGCTATTGTTTTTTTCTCAGAAGTCAATTAAAAGACAATCTAATAATCTACAGTATCCAGACTCTGTATTTTCTAGCTTTACGTGGCTTGCTTTAGGTGGCTTTTTTTTTTTTTTTTTGGATTTTTCGAGACAGGGTTTCTCTAAAGTTTTTGGTGCCTGTCCTGGAACTAGCTCTTGTAGACCAGGCTGGCCTCGAACTCACAGAGATCCACCTGCCTCTGCCTCCCGAGTGCTGGGATTAAAGGCTAGTGCCACCACCGCCCGGCTTTTTACGTGGCTTTTTTATAACTCTACTTTTCACCTGAATCTGTCTTTAATGTATACCTATCTTTTTATAACTACATGAGTCTTTAATCTGCTAACTGGTATGGCTAGAATTAAAGCAGTGGCGTTGACAGTTGGTTCTGCCTCACTCTTTGGCTATCTGAGAGTCTAGCTTCATGGTGGAAGTACTAGTGGGAATCATATTTATTGTCACAACTCTGCAGAGTTCTTAGGTCCATGACACCACCAAGAAGCATGCTGTTGTATTCTTATAAATGCCATTAAAGTGTTTGATAGTAGGACTTCTTTTTTTTAATATTTATTTATTTATTTACTATGTATACAATATTCTGTCTGTGTGTATGCCTGCAGGCCAGAAGAGGGCACCAGACCTCATTACAGATGGTTGTGAGCCACCATGTGGTTGCTGGGAATTGAACTCAGGACCTTTGGAAGAGCAGTCAGTGCTCTTAACCGCTGAGTCATCTCTCCAGCCCCCTGATAGTAGGACTTCTTAAAATCATAAAAGAGCCACACAATTTTTGCTGCTAAGGCTGTGTCAAAAAACCTTTCTTACAGGAACCACACCTCTACTTTCCTCTAGCAAATAGAGCCCACGCAAGAAACTGCTGCTACCAAGAATCTATACTTGACTATGTTCTTTGGTGTCTAGAGTCCCTTTCCTAGCTTTCTCGGATTTTATGTGGATGTAATTGCAAAACATTGGGCACCATTTGTAGATTAAATTTTCCCACAGTTGTTTTGTCCCAAATAAACACACAGAGACTTACATTAATTGTAAACTACTTGACCTTCTGCTCAGGCTTATTACTAACGAGCTCTTGTAAATTAAATTAACTCATTATTCTCATCTATGTTTTGAATGGTGGCTTGATACTGTTTCTCAGTAAGGCATTCTCATTTTGCTTTCTCTGCATTCGGCTGGCAAGTGCATCTCTGCCTTGTCTCTTCCCAGAATTCTCCTTATCTGGTCATCCCACCTATAATTTCTGCCTGACTCCTGGCCAATCAATGTTTTATTAAACCAATACAAGTGACACATATTTACAGTGTACAAGAAGACTATCCCATGACAAAAAAGTAATCCTTTTGGTTGAAGACAAAAATGGGCACAGTCAAGAGACTATAAAAAGAAAATAAATCTCCTGGTTATTTGTGTTTTAGTAATTAGAATTTTGTTTTATTTCATTAATCCTTTGTATCTTTTTATTTCCATTTTATTAATTAGCTCTTTGATTTTATTATGCATTACCATCTGCTGGTTTATATTTTTCTTTTTTTATTAAAATCTTGAGGTCAAACATTTAGTTATTTGAAAACTCATTTTCTAATAACTATTTACACCTCAAAGATTCCTTATGACATCTGATGGTAGTAGGAAAAATCTGGGCCCCCTCTTGAGTTTCTAAAAATAATTAGTAAAAGAATTTAAGAGATAACTTGAACAGGGATGAAGAAGCATTTTACTAGAGTTTACAAGAAAAAAACTCAGGACAGGCAAGCTGTCAGCTTCAGCAGCATGTCAAAAGAGGGAGAAAGAACAAAAGTATGTTCTTTTGGTGACATGGAGGTCAGACACATTGCAAGGAAGAAGATACATGGTGGGAGTAGGAGGCTTCGCAGAAACAGTTATGAAGCCCAAACAGTTGGAGAAGATCAAGATGTCAGGAAAAGCAGGCTTAGAACAGAGATAGAAAGAAAAAGTAAAAGCTATGCTTTTCGGAGTAATACATAAAGCCTGGTAGATTTATGAACCAGCATCACCTTGTTGCATAAGAAAATGTACTGGATAAAGGAATTTGGGGAAGGGAAAATGCCATATCTCATTAAAGGTAAAGTTTTTCTGTCAATCCTTTTAACATGGCTTATGGTGAGCTCATTTCCTAAGGATGGTCCCTTGGACAACTCAATCTTTGTTCTTGTATTAGTTACTTTTCTTTCTTTCTTTCTTTCTTTCTTTCTTTCTTTCTTTCTTTCTTTCTTTCTTTTTTCTTTTCTTTTCTTTTTTTTTTTTGATATTCGAGACAGGGTTTCTCCTTAGCTTTTTTGGTTTTTGTCCTGGAACTAGCTCTTGTAGCTCAGGCTGGCCTCAAACTCACAGAGATCCACCTGCCTCTGCCTTCCGAGTGCTGAGATTAAAGGCGTGCACCACCACTGCCCGGCTATTAGTTACTTTTTTATGGCTGTGAGAAAACACCAAGACCAGGGCTATTTATTGAAGGAAGGTGTATTGGTGCTTATTTATTTGATTCCAGGTGAATGAGAGTCCATTTTAGTAGGGAGACATGGCAACAAATGGTAGGTATAGCAGCAAAAACATGAAGCTGAGGACTCATAATCTGAAGCACCACGAGCAGAAAATATCAAGAAAGAACTTAAAAGTCTTTAACCTTTCAAGGCTTGCCTCTAGTGACACCTTTCCTCTTATAGGGGCGCATCTTCTAAGCTTCCCCAAACAGCTCCATCAACTGAGTACCAAGCCTTCAAATGCCTGAGCATATGGGAAATATCTCTCACTCAGCACACCACATTCCATTTCCTGGTGCCCATAGTCTCATAGTCTTACCATAATGCAAAATGCACTCATTCTCACTGCAATAGCCACTATGGGCTTTCCATTACAACACTGTTTAAACGTCCAAAGTCTTTTTTAAAATTTAAGAGATTCTCTTAATTGTACCCTCTTTAGAAAAAGAACATTACATACTTTTAAATTACAATAGCACAAAAATATACAAAATAAAATTGCCATTTAGAAAAGCAGGCATGGGCTTGTAGGGAGGAAATACTAGACCAAATAAAGACCAAAACCCACCAGGACAAATAGTGAATCTTTTATTTCAATGTATTATGTCAAAGGAATTAGATGGCTTTGCCCTTTCAGTTTACCTGCCTGCAAATTTATCTTTCCCCATTTAGCTGTTTCCACTTCTTGTATGCTGGTCTCCTTGGTATATATCCTATGGTTCTGGCATCTCCAATATTTTGAGAGTTGCAATACAACTCAGATTTTATTTCATACAATGGTCTCTTGGAGCCTCTTGAACTCTTCGGTCTTTCATGTACAATTATGACATGCTGTCTGGCCTCAGTAGGTTTCTGAAACCATGAAGGAAGATTCATGACTCCTTAACACTTCTACCTTTTGTGACTCTAAGGTCATCACCACATGAGTTTGAACCATGGCCCCATTAGACCACATTTGCAGCAGTTTTTTATTGTTCTTTGTTATATCAGGAAAGTTCTTTTTTTCCATGTTGGAAACTTAAAAGAAACTTTCTTTCACTTTGCTGTAGATCAGGAAGCCTCTTTTTAATGCCAGCAATCTTATCTCTTTCAGGACAAGCTTTGAGAATAACATTAACTTTCCTTTTATTGTTTGTGCCTTCAAACTGTCCATTTTCCATTTCTCTCTATCCCACTCAATCTTTTTCATTGCAAACCTGTATAGCCACCATTAAAAAATGACCACAAATTTACAACAAATAATCACTTCAACCTAGAAAAAGACATGAATGTCAAATCCAATAACATTAAAAGACATGTCTAAAGAGAAACCTATCCATGAAATAAGATAGTCAATATGAACCGGGTGGTGGTGTTGCACACCTTTAATCCCAGCACTCGGGAGGCAGAGGCAGACAGATCTATGTGACTTCGAGGCCAGTCTAGTCTACAAGAGCTAGTTCCAGAGCAGGCTCCAAAGCTACAGAGAAACCCTGTCTCAAAAAAATCAAAAACCAACCAACCAAACAAAACAAAACAGCAAGAACAAACAAACAAACAAAATATAGTCAAGATGTTAAATACATAAAGCAAAGAAACAATAATAAATACTTTAAGAGTTAAAAGCCAACTAACCTAGACAGACAAGCACAATAACATAATATTGTGTCTTTTATCTCAGCCCTAAAATCCAGAAAGGCATGGTAGGACATATTTAAAACCCTGAGAATAAACAGGTGCCAGTCAAGATTCCTATATTCAGCAAAGCTATTTTTAAAATCGATGAGGCATTTATAGACACATACAAACTAATGCAATTCATGACAACAAAGACAGACTGAAAGAAAATATTTTAAAAAGAAAGAAAAAAGACAGTTTAATTCATAAAAGAAGAGGAAGAAATAAATTTTATTAGAGTGATACATGAATACAGAAGAGTTGAAAAATCATGCATCATTCCAAACCCGGTGATCTCCTAGTACTCCCTAAGGAGGAATACAATAACTAACAAAGATCCAAGCTACATTCAAGGTAGCATTAAGCCATAGAAAACAGCAAATTCATGTCAGTAATGACCATAATTTCAAATGGTTTCCATCCACTGTATAACTAACCAATATAAAACCAAGGTAACAACTTTCTTTTCTCTCCAAAAACCATAGCTCATTAGTAAATATGCACATAACCAAACCATTGAAGGTTAGCTGTCAATCCAGAGGAGACATGAATAGGAGCTGAAGAGGGACTGGAGAAGCTATTTGGCTGTAAAATAGTAGATATTAAATTAAGGGAAGTTGAAAGAAATAAGGGGAAGACTACAGAATCCTACTAACTAGAACAATTCAGGAGGAAGACATAGTAAATATAAAAATATATACACTGAACTTTATGGCTTCCAGTTTCATAAAACAAATAGTAAATGGCAAGTAAGATCAGAGAGTTTCTTACGGAGAAATAGTGAAGGAAGTCATAAGCTCACTCTTAAATTTATATAAATCATTCAAGTTCAGTTTTAACAACTAACTTCCTGACCAGTTCATACAATACATGAACTTCTTAGCAGATTAACAGAATATTCCATCTAAGCCATATAGAATACATGTCCTCAAAGGCTCCTGAAAGCTGTAGAACTAATCAGCTATGAAGAAAGCTTAAAAATTGAAATAATTCCTGTATCTTATGAAATAATAATGGAATAAAAACTAGAAACAACAAGAGACACCATAGAAATTCCACAAATATATTGATCTAAGTAATGCAAATCAGTATCTTAAATTTTCAAAAACTAAAAATATGATTACCATGTGACTCATCTATAACAATTTCATGTTACCCGAAAGACTTTCAGTTGTACCTCAAAGACAATTGCACATCCGTTTTTATTGCTGCATTATTCATAATAACTAGGAAACAGAACAAGCCTATATGTCCATCATCTATCAATGGTTGAAAGGCTAATGAAAATGTGCTGTGTAATCACAATAGAGTTTATGCAGCCATGGCATTTACTCTTTTGGTATGAAATGGAAATGATGTTAAGTGAAAGAAGACACACTCATAGAAAATACAGCTTCTGTCTTTCCTTCCTTCCTTCCTTCCTTCCTTCCTTCCTTCCTTCCTTCCTTCCTCCCTCCCACCCTCCCTCCCTTCCTCCTTCCCTCCCTTTCTCTGTCTCTCTTTCTTTTCTCCTTTAACATCCCAGCTGAAGTTGTCACTTCCTCCTCTCTTCCAAGTCTCCCTTCAACTCCCTCTGCCTCCACCCCTAATCCATTCATCTTCCATTTCTGTTCAGAAAAGTGCAGCCCTCCCATGTAAATCAACAACAACATCAAGTTGAAATATGACTAATCTCCTTGCCATGTATTAAGGGTGAAGAAGGTGACCCAGTATGAGTAGAGTGAGAACCTAGACCAAGAAAGGCAATGTGGTATGTATTCACTTATAAGTGGATATTAGCTATGGAGTGAAGGACAACTATGCTACAGTCAACAGACCCAGAAAGACTTGGTAAGAGGGAGGGTTCAAGTGGGGATGCCAAGATCTCCTTGTAAGGGGAATTAGAAATATCATGAGTGGAATGTGGGCTGGTCAGGATGGGACATGAGGTATTAGGTTTGAGGAGGTTGGAGGGGGAGAGTCCTGAAAGAGGCTACTGGAAGGTTAGGACATTTCAGGTTCAAGTAGAAACCTGTCACAAGGGAATCTCCCAATAATCTATAAGTAGATATTAGCTAAACTTCCTAGCAATAGCAGATTAATAACCTAAACTCCCCATCTTCTGTAACCCAGGTAAGACTTCCATTGGCGGGATTGGGACATCAATCCAGACACAACACCCTTCACCTACATATAGTCTCTCCTACTTATGGGATGTGCTGGAGTAAGGATGGCACAGAGATTGTGGCAGTGGCCAACCAATGACTGGTCTAGCCACTTCTTAACATATTTGCAATAGAGTATGTGGAGGGATATAAGTCATGACAGTAGCAAAGAGACCATGGGAAGAGAAGAAGAAATCTGAAGGGATGGGAGGATAATGATAATAGAAGACTTATGACATTTAGTCTCCTCTTACAAAATTGTCTTGTTTTCATCCTGAAAATATTCTGTTGCTTACTGATGCTTTCCCTTTATTTTGTGTACTTACATTGCAACGAGATATCTTTACTCTTCAAAATCATGCTGTGATTACCATTACCGTACATATTTTCTTCAAATATTTGACTTAAGTTGTGAAAAATAAATGAAACAAAAAATATGTGCCTATTTAAGTCAAACAGTGGTGGCATACACCTTTAATCGTGCACTTGGAAGGCAAAGGTAGGTGCTCTCTGTGAGTTTGAGGCCATTATGGTCTACAAGAGCTAGTTCCAGAACAGATAGGATTGTTACACAGAGAAAGCCTGTCTTGAAAAACCAATGTGTGTGTGTGTGTGTGCGCACATGTGTGAATGTTTATATTTTTGTATAGGTTTGAGCCACAATACATTATTGATAATATATTTGTGTGCATATAAATATGAAAAGAAAATTATTTTGTAGTGTATCTTTTGTTTTGCATTTATTTAATTTTTAGTAAAGAGACCACTGTTTCTAAGTGTTTTCTGTAGACAATTTGACCCTTCCAGTTTTTAAAAAAGGTTATTTTAATTACATATTTTTATTTCATGTGTTGATCTCTGTTGTGTGGGAAGGTTGAGGGTGTTTTATGGAAAATTCCATAAATATATGTGTGTGTGTGTGTATATATATATATATATATACATATATATTCCATATATATATTCATGAAACACATAGGTATATAATATATGTGTGTGTGTTAGGCCTTTTGAAAAGTATATTATAAATTAGTGTGGAATAAGAACACCAATGAGCGCCTTATAGAAATTTGTATTCTAGTCGAGGAGTTGACTTTGCAAAAGTAAAAGTCAGTATAGTGGGGTTGAGTACACTTGGTCTGGTTCCCTGGGCTTTTGGTAAGGAAAGAATCTAATGGCAAAAACATAAAAATAAAAAGACTTAAGTAAAACATGATGACAAATATTAATGTAAAATTACTCTCAGAAATGAAAAATCTTCAGCATGGAGGCTAGCACACATGAGATGTAGAAAAAATACTCTTTTTAAAGAAATTCTTTGATAATTTTACACATGCATATGATGAAATATTTTATATTCATGTCTTTATTTTCTCTACCAAACTACCTAGGTATTCCTCCACATGTCTACCTCACAATTTATGTTTTCTAACTTGATTTCCTCAAATGACTTATTAATTTCTTTTAGTGTTGCCCATCTGTGTGTGGCTGTGGACCATCTCTTGGAGCATGGACAACATACCATTGCCCATATTCCCAGAGAAGAATGTTTTTCCCTCTCCCAGCAGCTATGAACTAGTTCCTCAGTTATTGCCCTTAGAGTGGGGTCACACAATATTCCAGATGAGGATTTTTACCTTCATTCTACAAATATTTGATGCCAAATCCTATTTATAACATTATTTAGAAACAGAGGCACTAAAAATTTAAAATATGACATTTTTAGTTAAAACTTTTAAATCATGTATCATATTTTCTTAAGCATACCAATACTATATAATTCTGCTTTTTATTCTGTGTCTTTATTGTCTTGAAAAGTTTTTTATTAGCAAATGAACAGTTTAGGAAATAATTCTAGCTTAATAATATGGAATGATTACACCTTCAAGAATAGATACACACACTTTTACTTCATGTTTAGAGAGTAATTGTATTCATGACCTCTATATTATTAGTCTTGATAAAGCGTAACCTATTCTTCATAAAATGTATGTGATAATATCCATCTCCTGGGGTTATTTTGAAACTAATTTAAAATATAATGAATGTAATGAAAGAAATAGTAATACAAGTTTATGCATAATTTTACTAAGGAAGGCAATATTCAGAAGTAGTCACTTAATCAATTATGAGTCAGTTTTTCAATTTGTATATTCATGATCATTTTCATCTCACACACTTGACTTAATTAATTGTATAACAGATTCTATTCAATTCCTAATTATAATATATATCTCATGATTCAGTTATAGATTTATTTTATAATATTTTATGGGCACTTTATGCTTTAGAAACAATTTCATAGAGTTATGTAGAATGAAACTGTTAAGTTCATAAACATCACATCAGATAAATGTATTAATATTATACAGAAAAGTTTATATTGGGTATTCTCAGATTATTTTATATTCAAATATAAATAGTGATATATACAAACAAATATGTCATTTTTTGTATTATATTGCATATCTATTAAAATAAACTTTATAGTTTGGCAATGACTAAAATAATACAAAATCACAAAATTTACATTTCAATTTTAATCATTGTGGTTGTTAAATATTTTGATATTTAATTTATTAACTCTAATCACCCAAATTAATCCAGTTATATCTAATTTAAATAATTCTCATTTCTCCATCACTTTATAAAGGAATATTTTAGCATTTAAGTTTCTGTGTTTGAGATTTAACTATAAGTCATTACAGATTTTCATTGCTGTGTAACTATCTCGTATAAATATATTACAACAAACTATTTTCTTTATTATTTAAAGGTATTTGAAGTATTTCTTGTATGGGACTATAATGAGCACTTTGAGAGTCATTAATATTTATTTTCTTATAGTTTTAGAAATGAATCAGATAGGCCATGAATTATTGTATGTCACTACTTCATGATACATTGAGAAACAACTTTCTGAAATGGTTGTATTAAGTTGTTAGTTATATTTTGGCAAGCTTAGAGGACATTGGAAGGGCATTCCCCTTTATCATTGTAATCAACATGTAAAGTCAAAGACTAGAAAAGCAATGCTTTATTTGTTGGCAGTAGAATTGTTCCTGAGTCCTATCATTGGCTATAGGAAGAGATTTAACATCTTGAGCAGTTCAGAAGGTCATTAATTAATAAATATGTAAACATGACTTTAGAAAATCTAGAATTTATAAAATTATTATACAGCAAGAGATTGATAAAGAAAACAAGCCATACCTTTGTCACTTCTTATCAATTTCCCAGAAAGGATAGTGTCCCATACGACAAAGTGCCTGTTTTGGAGATTCTGGACTGTGGTAACCTGTTTAGGATGAAGGTCTGGTAGTAAATTCTGCTGATTGTTTTCTCCCACACCTTGAACCTGTACTCTCCCTTAATCAGTTATAAACTCTGCTGTCTATGCTGATCGACTTGTGAATTCTTTTGATGATTATAAGCCAGAGAAGCCAAGGGAGTCCAGACTGAATTTCCAAAGCAGCTGTACAAATTCCAACAGCAATTTGTGCAAATCTTTTTCAGACCTTGATGTTGTGTCTACTTAGCTTGGCATATTAACATACTTGCACATAGAAACACATTTTTCATCACACTTATATTACTTATGTTAGTACTTATATTAGATAGTTAGATTTTATTGTCTAATTGTCACAGCTTAGGATCCGTAACTGCATAAGAGTGAAGAAATTGAGTTGAGTCTATGAAAGTGAACAAGTAAGCATGCAAGTGTTTCTTTCTACTGTGGATGCTGTATGACTAGCTACATGAAGTTCCTTCCTTAGTTTACTCAAAATGATGAGCCATAACCCCAAACTACAAATTGAAACAAACTCTTCCTTCCCCAGATTGCTTTATGTAAGAGTGCGTTATCACAGAATCAGAAATGAAACTAGGTACATGCCTTTAATTTCAGCACTCAGGAGGCAGAGGCAGGCAGATTTCTCTATATATCCATATATCTCTCTATATCTCTTTATCTCTCTCTCTATAGATAGATACAGATAGATAGATGATAGATAGATAGATAGATAGATAGATAGATAGATAGATAGATAGATAGATAGACAGACAGATAGACAGATAGATATAGAGAAATCTGGATTGAAAGTTTGTCTTCCTACCTCAAAGATCCAGGTTAGAATTAGACCATTCCATGTGAAATTAAGCACAAATCCCTCACAGTTGTGTCCTCACTTTGGTGCGTTTTGGTAATTCAAGATGTAGCCAAGTCAACAATTATGAGCAGCCATCATATTTCCTCTATTATCTTGTCTTTTTCATCGTCCAAAATCAATTTTATATATAAGGACAAGTCACTCTTGTCATGTATTTGAGGAAAAATGTATTCAATTTTAAGAGAATTTCAATTTCAGTAGAGTCACGCTCCACCTGTCTAATTTATAATGTTATACCTCATTTAAGACAATGAAAATATTCAACTATTTACAAAGTTTTGTTGTACAAGAAATATGACTTTGCCTTTTATTTTGTAATTTAGAATCATGAGTACCGAATGTAAGAAAATGAAATGAAGGTGTCTTCACAAGCTTTCTATAAACAGAAAATAGTAAAAAAAACGCTGTGGATGACCCTAAAATAACACATTAGATAACTTTCATAGAATCTGAAAACATCTAGAAGGAAAGCAATCATAAGACAGAGTCAAGTAAAAGCTAAAATTTGAATAAATCCTTCATAATTCAAGTATATATTTTTATTTTAAATAATAATACAGAAAGCTGAGTCCCAGATAACTTTCTCTGGTGAATTCCACAAAACATTTATAGAAAAATTAGCTTATTTGATGAAACCACCAACACTATGATACTGCTAAAAATAAATACATCCACAGGCAATATACATGGGACCATAGGACTTTTTCTTAAGATTATTGATACATGGGCTGGAGACAACCCATGGTAAAGTGGTAAACTTTAACAGTGGGTAAAGTGCTTGCTGCAGAAGCATAAGGAGTTGAGTTCTGGTCCCCAGCACACATATAAGTTTCAGTGGATGTTTATAATCTTAGCACTATGGAGACACAGAAAGGCAGACCCAGTGCTTGGTTAACCAGCCTGAATAGCTAAAATGAACTTTAGATTCAGGGAGAGACTCTGTGTCAAAAAACAGGGCAGAGAGCAATAGAGAATGACAGTAGATGACATGTTCTGCATTTGTTCATATAGGCATGAAACTACCATTCAAACATCCATACATCATCCATTTAAAAAGTCATAAACTCATATAAATAAAAACTGAATAATTAAAAACTGAAAGGAAATAATACTGCGATAGGCAGTTGTGATGACATATATGCAGTGTTAGTACTTAGGAGGATAAAGCAGAAGACTGTAGAATTCAAAGCCAGCTTTGGTTCTAAGCCAAACGTCACATTTTATTTAAAAAAAAAAAGAAATAGTTTCAGGAGGTACCATTTACTCATTGTTGCTCTTATTGTCTGTGCTGTAGGGGTTATAGGTAGGAAGTGGTCTCCTGTGTCCATGTGTTGCAGACTACTTCCCTCCTTTCTCTTCTATCAGGTTCAGTGTGGTTGGATTTATATTGAGGTCATTAATCCATTTGGATTTGAATTTTATATGTGTTTATGGCTTTTTAAATGGATGAGAAACTTCTGTAAAGCAAAGGACACTGTCATTAAGACAAAAAGGCAGCATACTGAAGGGGAGAAGATCTTCATCATCCCCGCATCAGACAAAGGTCTGATCTCCAAAATATATAAAGAACTCAGGAAACTAGACTTTAAAATTCTGAATAACACAATTAAAAACTCAGGTACTGAATTGAACAGAGAATTTTCAACAGAAGAAGTTAAAATAGATACTTAGGTCATGTTCAACTTCCTTAGCGATCAGGAAAATGCAAATCAAAACAACTTTGAGATACCATCTTATACCTGTCAGAATGGCTGAAATAAAAACACCAAAGATAACCTATGCTGGAGAGGATGTGGAGAAAGGGGAACACTCGTCCATTGCTGGTGGGAATGCAAACTTGTGCAACCACTTTGGAAATTAGTGTGGTGGTTTCTCAGGAAATTGGAAATCAATCTACTTCAAGATCTAGAAATACCACTCTTGGGAATATACCCGAGATGCCCAATCATACTACAAAAGCATTTGTTCAACTATGTTCATAGCAGCATTATTTGTAATAGACAGAACCTGGAAACAACCTAGATGTTCCTCAATGGAAGAATGGATAAAGAAAGTGTGTCACATATACACATTAGAGTACTACTCAGCGGTAAAAAACAATGACATCTTGAATTTTGCATGCAAATGGATGGAAATAGAAAACACTATCCTAAGTGAGACAATCCAGACCCAAAAAAGATGAATATGAACATTCATCTGATGATGGATGGAGATAGAGACAGAGACCCATATTGGAGCACTGGACCTCCCAAGGTCCAGTTGAAGAACAGAAGGAGGGAGAAGATGAGCAAGGAAGTCAGGACAGTGAGGGGTTGGTCCACCCACTGAGACAGTGTGCCTAATCTAATGGGAGCTCACCAAAGCCAGCTGGAATGAGACTGAATGAGCATGTGACTAAACTGGACTCTCTGAATGTGGCTGACAATGGGGGCTGACTGAGAAGCCAATGATGGCACTGGGATTTGTTTCTACTGCATGTACTGGCTTTCTGGGATCCTAGTCTGTTTGGATGCACAACTTCCTAGGCCTAGATGGAGTGGAGAGGGCCTTGGACTTCCCACAGGGCAGGGTACTCTGCCCTCTCTTAGGACTGGAAGGGGAGGAGGGAGGAGGAGTAGGGGAAATGGGAGGGAAATGGGAGGAGGGGAGGAAGTGGAAATTTTGAATGGTATTATTTATAAAGCAATAATTTTTTTTAAAAAAAGGAGATAATTAGAAAAAAGGAATGACAGTGGGGAAAAAGAAAGAAAATGGAAGAGAGGGAGGAAAAGAAGGGAGGGAGGGAGGGAGGGAGGGAGGGAGGGAGGGAAAACAAGTAATAAAACTCAATAAACCATTCTAAGCAATGTATTAAAGGAATCACACATCATGAAAATTAACCAATCAATAAATAAGACAACAAAAGAATCAAGACAGAAACTACACCATTATCTCCATAGAAACAGAGAAGAACATGATAAACCTAGTGTGTTTCAATGACAGAACCGATAACACACAAAACTGACAACTCTTCAAGATTATAAATGTCATCCATCTAAAACTCACCAAAGGTCATACCTAGTATTGGATTCTGAACATTTCCCCTGAATATCAAGGATAAGGACATATACTCCCGCTGACATTATGCTTGAAGTTTTAATCAGGACAATTAGAGAAGAATTTTCAAAATCGTCACTAAGAAAAAGGAATGCAACACTTAGGGTGGAAAAGGTGGCTCCTGAGTGTTATGTCCAGAACCCATACACCAGTACACAACTGCCTGCAACTTCAGCTCCACAGCATTTGATGTCCCTTCTGATCTTTGTGAACGCTAGCACATGTCTCCACATCCATATATCATAAATAAATATTAAAACTACTTCCAGATGGCATGATTTTGTCTATTAAAAATGACATATACAGTAAAATTAATTAGTTGTTTATTTTTAATTAAGTATTTATTTTTGCATTTATTTCCTTATTAATTTTGCATAGCTGAGGTAATTTATAAAGAAATGGGAAAAAGACATAGAATAGAAAAATAGCCTTGAAAAAATTGAGAACAAATTTGAAATTCCACATAATACTAAACTAATGTGTTGATGTGATATTGGCGTAAGAATAGATATGGTAATTACAAATTGAACTTTGTGTCCAGAAATAAGACTTTATACCATTGTGCACATTCATGTCAACTGCTGACCGGTGCTCCAGTATAATCCTGGAAGGAAATAGCATTCATGACAAATTGTTTCTTAAGCACCAAGATACTACAAGCACAAAGATTCATAATTCTGTCAGAGAAACCCTACTTACCTATCTAAATTCAAACAGGTGTTGGCTATCAGTAGGAAATATAAATTTTCTACTTTCTGTGTGTTTTAATTTTCAAACATTTCTCAACATACATTATAAATGACAGAAAGCATGATTGTAATTTTAGTTTTTCATACACTCTTAGCAAATAAAAATTGTCTGCAGTGAAGCTTGAAGGTTTGTTAATGCTCTGCCCTGCTCCATGATGGCAAGTTGACTAACCTAACCTTTTACAACTCTGGCACAGTAATCAAAGCTATTGTGAGCTCATGAGTCTGAAAGACAAGACACACTCAAAAGACACCCTTCTATAGGACTCCATTCCTTCCTCCAGTTACTATATTTTTTTTCCTCTCTTTAGCAATAATTCCTGAACTTTGGAGTGTAAAATGGATGTCCTATCTATGGTTGAACATTCAACAGTCACCAGTCTCCAGCAGTAAGTAAAACATGGGCATAAATATAAATATTTAGATGATAATTTAATGGGCATAACTTCCTAAATAGTAAGACAGCATATTATTAATTTACTAATATATGAACATATGTCTTGGCTTAGTTTTCAGTAGATTTCCTATAACTTTGAAATATTTTTTCATTGTATTTTCAGGTTGGCAACTTTTAAGTTCATAAACATCAATTTACTGTGATACAGTGACCCTATAGCTTTTACAAATGTGAAAAACTATCTACTCATATTTTTCCAGTAGTGTTTCTAATCTGTGTTACTCTCTCCACTTAAGAGTTTACTCAAAATCTTTATCTTCTGTTTTACATAGTTTAGTTATAATCACTACGATTTTTTTAAAAAACATCTTCCTAGATTCTATTTGTTTCTTTTAAATTCCCATATACTTTTGTGTTACCTAATTTACTGTTTCTACATATACCCTGTTTTTAAAGCAATAACTCAAATCAGTTATCCCACGGTATTTATTTTATTACTATGTAACATATGAGCAATTGTCTCTTTTCAATAGTTTCTTTACTTTGGAACACTAACTCTCCACCTAGTCCCAGAAGAAATGAAAATTACAGTTGCCTTCTACTTATGCTCTCTGGCTTGGTATGCATCTTTGCACTTTAAATCATTCCGGTGCTGTATCTCCACAGCAACGGAAATCTCTTGCTGCATCAGACCTTCTCAGAGCGATGCTGGGTGAGAAGAGGGTCTGACTCCACTGTGGCTTCCTGCTTCAGGGATGACATCTTAAGCTGTTGGAAATCAGTTTTCCTGCAGTACTTATGAGCTCTAAATGTCTAATAATACCAGTAATGGAAGAGACTGCGGTCTAACAGTCAACAGACAAGGAAGTCTTGAACATGTGATGTAAGCTCTTAGACACAGTCATCCATAAACGCAGTGTGTTTCTTTTTCAGTCATTAGAAATTATATATGCATATCTTCCCAAAAACCATTTTGTGGCATATTTTATTATCAATCTAACCATTTCCTCACTGTGATAATTAATACTAATTGCAAACCTCACAGAATCTGTAATCATTTAGGAGACAGACCTCTGAATAGGCAAGGCCTTGAGAGCAGAGGTTAACCTCTGACCAGGTTAGTCAAAGATTTTCTGTTTTTAAAATATATTTATCTCTTATGCACATGTTTGTGTTCCTGATTGTAAATATGTATTGCTCAATATGTATGGTGATATCCTGCAAGGTCAGAAGTGAACATCAGATCCCTTGCAGCTGGATTTACAACCATTTGTGAACCACCTTCATGAGTTCTGGGACCTGAACCTGGCGCTCTGCAAGAGCGAAAAGTGCCTTAATGTTAGGCCATCCTAAAAGATGTTCTTGATTAGCATATTCAAAGTGGGTCCATTCACCCTTAAAGAAAGCAAGAAAATCCCCTGGGCTTGAGTCCTGGCTGCGTGAAAAGGAGAAAGCTCCTTGACTGTAAGCGTTCATCTCTGCCTGCTATGATCAGCTGTAATCAGTCAGTTGCCTGTGGGATTCCCGTGCCTTGATAGATCATACACTCACGTCTGATTTAAGAATCTTTTATACAAATTTCTATACCGTGAGCTATCACTTCCTACTTAATTCATCACCTTGCACTGTGATTACTGATTTAGTTTTGTGTCACCTGCTTAATCCTCAGTTACACCATGATTGAAACTATATTTTTTCAAGGAACATCAATGGGTGTTTATTAAATAATTTTTTGTTAAATGTGTAACACTAAATAATTAGTTTCAAATGAGCTTCAAATAAGACTGATGTTTAAACAAGGAATGAAGAAGGGGGTAGCAATGAATTTGATTTTAAAAGAACAATCTGAAAAACCAATATTCTTATTTTAAATAAGGGCTATACCACTGAGCTATACAGCTTAAAGAATAATCTTATTTAAATACGTATTAATTTTAGATGTGTTTATTATCTTTCTTGTTTTTTTATTACATGCATGCATGTGTGTGTGTGTGTGTATGTGTGTGTGTGTGAGTATGTAAAAATATGGACCATGGAGGTCAACAGACAGGAGGTTTTCAGCAAACATGTGGGTTCTTTGGACCAAACCTGAGTCCTCTAGAAGAACAATAACTTCTATTAGCCATTGAGCATCTCTCTAGTTCTTTAAGGAATAATCAATATAATGTCAATTTAAGTTGTATGTTACAGAGACATTTTAACCATATTTTCCATCTACTGATAAATGTAATATTTCAAGTATTGTTTACATTTATCACTCAAAATTTATTAAACAAACCAGATTGTTTTGCTGGATGCAAGTGAATTATCAGCTATCATAATAAATCTGCAGGTTTTAGAAGGTAAAATATTATTATAACAAATATTTAATTGCTTAATGTGGTCTTATTCTTTTTATTATATAAATATGAGAACTCATTGGCTAGGATGAGTATAAAAAGTAAATTATGGAAAGAATATACATTTTATAAGTTTAATTTTTTTAGGCTTATTTAGTTTTTTGCATGTCAATGTTCTGGCTACATGGATGCATGTTCACGGGATGCATGCTTTGTGTCCTTGTAGGTCAAAAGAAAGTGTCAGGTAACCTGACCTGAAATTACAGATGATTGTGAGTCACCATGTTGGGGTGACTAAACCAAGGTCTACCTCTAGAGTAGCAAGTGTTCTCAAAATTGAGCCGATTCCCCAACTATACATTTTATATTGCTTAAAGAGAAAAAAAATTGAATAGAAATTTTCCCTTTGAAAAACTTCACATCATATTAGTAATAAAATCTTAGAAAAATTAGTTTACTTAAATTTACTTGTTATAGTCTCATTAAGAAGAGTCAGTTTTAAAGTGGGATTGGTTTTCAAACCATAAAACTGTCTATCTTCTAGATCAACATATTCTGGGGGCAAGTGAATTTCTGTCAGATTTCAATGAGTAGGACAACTTTCCTAACTAATGGGCTCACACCAGAAGTAAAACATTTAGTTTGATGTAGTCTGCCATCGGTAAACAGATTTCAATACAAGTGACCAAGTCATCAATTCTGGCTTGCTGCTGTGTGCTGCTCAGTATTGATGAACTAGAGCGGACTGAACTTCTGAGTTATAGCATTCACTTTATAATTCATGGCTTTTGGTTCTAACACCACAGCCTACTTGTCCAGTTGAAGGGCCTATTGTGACTTGCAAAACACACTCACGTACCTGCTCTCACAACAAGATGAAAATACTACTATTTCACCAGGTACATAAGCACATTCACAAGAAATCCATGATAGTCTTTTCTCCTTGGTTAACATTTATTTCAATATCATTCTTTACTAATAAATATTTGGTCAAGCAGAATGAAAATCATAACAGTAATTTAAAGTATTCTTCACCACTGAAAATAGTTGTAGATTATTTTGTTTATTACTTTTAAAACATTTCAAATATGTGGCTTCATATTCAATAAAGTAGGATGCACAGTAATATCTTATTTTTAGAGTACAGTGAAAATTGAATTAGATATTAAGGTAGTTGTCTAGCATAATGGGTTGCATTTATTATACTTTAAACCTATCTTATTTATTTTGGTTTAGTTTAATTATTAAAATCATAGTTGTTAACATTATCACTCTGTGCCCCACGTGTACATGTGTATGTGTGCATGAATGTGAGTATAAGTGTGTGTGTGTGTGAGTGAGTGTGAGTATATATGTGTATATTGGGATTGGGATTGAGATTGAGTGCAGGACCTTAAATATGCAGAATACATGCTCTGTCAGTGAGCTACACCCTGATCCCAGAACTCTTCCTCTTTGGTTGAATTGAACATTTAGAAAATTTACCTTTATTCTGTTTGAAACTACATAATTGATGGCATCAGTGATTAAGTAAGGGAACAGAAATTAATGGCTCAGAATCCAATTATGATTTATTTTATCATCCATGATATGACTAATTCAGATGTCAGCTGGACCCATAAGTGTATCCCACTCCCTTATTAGTATCTGATTTCATTGTTGTCATGATATAACTCATTAATTCTTTGCTAAATGAACTTCATCCTTTGCTATAATACATCTGAACCCATGTCATATTTAGTGTTTCCTCCATGAAACATTTCATTGCCATAAATTGTCTAGAAGGTATTCCTTTTACAACAGTGGTTCTCAACTTTCCTAATCTTTCAACCCTTTAATACAGTCTCTCATACTGTGGTGACCCCCAATGATAAAATTATTGTCATTGCTACTTTATAATTGTAATTTTGCAACTGTTGTGAATCATAATATAAGTATCTGTTTTCTATTGGTCTTGGGCAACCTCTGTGGAAAAAAAATTGTCCCCTGAAAGATTTTCTTCTCACAGGATGAGAACTGCTGGTCAAGAACCATAGTGTGACTTTTAGAAGCCGGAAAGAATAGAGAACACACAAAAGATTGAAATACACAACCAAGTTTCTTTTCTTCTTCTTGTTTCCTTCCTTCCTTCCTTCCTTCCTTCCTTCCTTCCTTCCTTCCTTCCTTCCTTCCTTCCTTCCTTCCTTTCTCTTCCTCTTTCTTTTCTTCTTTTAAAACTGAGTATCCCTATGTAATCCTGGTAGGCCTGTAACCCACCATGTAGACCATACTAGCTTCAAACTCACAAGCGATCTTCCTGCTTCTGGTTCTGGAGTGTTGGGACTAAAGGTATGCACCATTAAGTCTGGCAGAATCTTCTCAATGTATTAGAAGACAGAACCTAAACATTATGTTTCCTAAGGTAACAATGACTGATATCTTACTCATCTAACTCAGTGCACAGTAGAAAAAGAAACCCGTGGATTAACCAATTCAAACAATGAGTATCTCTTGCTTTTACTCTGAAGACTGAGATAGTCACTTCCCAACCAAAGCAGAGTTAATGTCTAGTGAGATTTTAGTTTTTGGTTTGTAGATGGCAAGTTCTTTTGTTGTGTTTATTTCTGATACTTTTATATTAATTTTAAAATTTTACAATTCTTTCTATGTTAAAATTATGTCTCCACAGTGACAAATGGGGAGAGCAGGAGAAAAAGGTGGAGAGAGCATATTAGTGAGTGTCTACAGTGTCTCAGTAAAGCTGTGGCGCAACACCTGTCCTAAAACATAAACACTGGCTTTAAATCCCAAGAGGTTTAAGAAACAAGACAATAAGACTCAATTTGTTGAAGGGACTTAACGACAGCAGCCTAGATCTGGTCAGCTTTCAGACCAAGTGGATTTCTGTAATATGGGTCTGAAGAAGAGCATATATATTGATCAGGGCCAATGTGACTTTATCCCAAACAGAACAGGACTAAAAGCCAGGCATATTCTCAATGCTAGGCTACAATTTAAATCTCTACATACTATTCTAACTGGCTCTTCTAATTAGAGTTTGCTTGGCATTTGCAGGGAAGGTTGACAAGAATTACTCGGGAGTTTATTATTTAGTATGGCTGAAGTCTTGAATTCTTTTGAGTTACAGTCAAGAGAGCACTACCCTCATGACCACACTTGGGTTGAAATGTCAATGTATAAATATTGAAGGGAAACAAATTTATCAACCATACTTTGTGAAAAATTGTGAGTTGTTTTGAACTTCTCAGTCTACAGAGTTGCGCTTAGGTCAGAATCAAAGACTCTGGGAATGTGCCTCCTGAAGAAGGCAGAGTGAACTTCTAAATCAAAAATTAAGCAGGACAGAATGTGAATGCATTCTGTCTTCAGTGTTTGGAACGAGTCAGTTGTGCATTTCAGATTAACAACTCCTTCTTACTTTACCAAATTGGGAGGGAGGATATTTCCCATAGCCAATTTACTTCATTGCTTCAGGAGCATTCCCTAGGTTAAGAATGCAATCCCGTGTGTGCACAGAACATTTATTTATTCTAGGTATAATCCACTGAATTAATTTAGTGTTAACTGAGGAAGAAATAAAATTAGATGGATTCATTTCTGTATTTAGCAAGTAATACAAGGGATACAGTTCTAAATACTAAGTTTGACAATGAGAACTATGAAATATTTTTAAAAGTTTTGTGCAGCAATTATCTTTGTAAGCATAGGCCAAAATTCTGTTTTTTTTTTTTTTAATTTTCTGCAAAACGTTTGTGCATTACATTTGTGTGTATGTGTGCAGGCTGGAGAGTATAATTAGCTATCATTTCCATCAGATCTGTATCCATGAGGAATGTTATAGTAGGCACAGTTATATGATTTATGGGCTCATGGATTCATCAAAACATGTCTTGAAAATATTAAAAACAAATATTTATATGTGTATTAAGTCTGTACATATGTAGACTTTCTTTTTTGTTCTGAACAATGTAGTATAAGAAATTTATTCACAGCATTACATTTTTAGGTACTGCAAATAACCCAGAGATGATTTAGTGTAGTAGAGGATGTGGGCACATAAGGTTAGATATAAGACGATTTCACTTGAGGGGAACAAACATCTGTGAATTTTGTTTTGTTTCTTATTTTTATTACAGTTTATGGACGTGTGTGTGTGCATGTGTGTGTGGGTGTGTGTGTGTATGTGTGTGTGTGTAGACCATCAGACTATCTTTAGTATTATTATTTCTCAGTCCCCATTCCGAGCTGGGTTTTGACACATGATTTCTCGTTGGTAACTGGAAGCACGTAGAGTACACTTTCCTGGCTAGAAAAGGCATGGGTTCTCTTCTTTGTTTCCAGAGCTAAGACTACACATTCCTGTCACCACACCCAGCTTTTCTTTTTTCCCCTTTTATCCTTTTAAAAATTATTTTTATTGAACTATATATTTTTCTCCACTCCCCTCTCTCTGATCCCCTTCAACATTTCCCCAGGGTCACTCAAGAGATTTTTTATTTTTCTCCTTCAGATGTAGATTAGATCCAAGTGTTTCTTTTTTAGGGTCATTTTTGTTGTCTATGTTCTCTAGGATTATGTATTGTAGACTTTTTTTATTTGTTTTATATCTAAAAGTCACTTATGATTGATTCTATATGATATTTGTCTTTCTGGGTCTGAGTTACCTAACTCAATATGATGTTTTCTAGAACCATCCATTTTCCTGCAAATTTCAAGATGTCATTATTTTTTTCCACTGTGTAATATTCCATTGTGCAAATGTATCATGTTTTCCTCATCCATTCTTCAGCCAATGGGGCAATTAGGTTGTTTCCAGGTTCTGGCTATGACATAATGCTGCTATGAAGATACTTGAACACAGGTCCTTATGGCACGATTAAGCATCCTTTGGGTAAATACCCAAAAGTGATATTGCTGGGTTTTGAGGTAAATTGTTTCATAATTTTCTGATAAATTGCCATACTGATATTCAAAGTGGCTACCTGCCACCAGAAATGAAGGACTGTTCAATTTACCCACATCCTCTCCAGCATAAGTTGTCATCAGTGTTTTGATCTTGGCCATTCTTTTTTATTATTATTATTGATTTTTGTTAAGCTCTACAATTTTCTCTGTTCCCCTCCCTGTCTCTCTACTCCACTTCAACCCTCTACAAAGGTCCCCATGCTCCCAATTTACTGAGTAGATCTTGTTATTTTCTACTACCTATGTAGATTAGATCTATACATGTCTCTCTCAGGGTCTTCAGTGTTGTCTAGGTCCTCTGGGATTGTGATTTGTGGGCTGGTTTTCTTTGCTTTATGTTTAAAAACCACTTATGAGTGAGTACATGTGATAATTGTCTTTCTGGATCTGGGTTACTTCACTCAAAATGATGTTTTCTAGCTCCATCCATTTTCTTGCAAAATTCAAGATGTCGTCATTTTTTCTGCTGTGTAGTACTCTATTGTGTAAATGTACCACATTTTCCTTGTACATTCTTAAGACAAAGAACATTTAGGTTGTTTCCAGATTCTGGCTATAACAAACAATGCTGCTATGAACATAGTTGAGTACATGTCCTTTTGATATGACTGAGCATCCTTTGGATATATACCCCAAAGTGGTATTACTACCTCTTGAAGAAGGTTGTTTCCTAATTTTCTGAGAAATTTCCACACAGATATCTAAAAGGACTGTACCAGCTTGCATTCTCACCAGCAATACAGGAGTGTTTCCTTTACCCCACAACATTTCCAGCATAAGTTGTCATCAGTGATTTTGATCTTGGCCATTCTTACAGGTGTAAGATGGAATCTCAAAGATGTTTTGATTTGCATTTCTCTGATGGCTAAGGATGTTGAGCATTTTCTTAAGTATCTTCTAGCTATTTTAGATTCCTCTGTTGAGAGTTTTCTGTTTAGATCTGTCCCAATTTTTATTGGATTATTTGTTCTTTTGATGAACAATTTCTTGTGTTTTTTGTATATTTTGGAGATCAGTTCTCTGTCTCTGTTTGTAAAGATCTTTTCCCATTCTGTAGGCTCCTGTTTCTGTCTTGTTGACCACATCCTTTGTTTTACAGAAGCTTCTCAGTTTCAGGAGGTCCCATTCATTAATTGTTGCTCTCGGTGTCTCTACTACTGGGGTTATATTTACAAAGTGTTCTCTGTGACAATGCATTCAAGTATACTTTCCACTATCTCTTTTATAAGGTTCAGTGTGGTTGGTTTTATGTGGAGGTCTTTGATCCATTTGGACTTGAGTTTTGTGCATGGCAATAGATATGAATCTATTTTCATTCTTGTACATATTGATACTCAGTTATGTCATTATCATTTGTTGAATATGCTTTCTTTTTTCCATTTTATATTTTTTGCTACTTTGTCAAAAATTAGGTGTTCGTAGGTATGTGGATTAACATCCAGGTCTTTGATTCGGTTCCATTGGTTCTCCTGTCTATTTTTCTACCAATACCAGGCTATTTTCAATACTGTAGCCTGGTAGCAGAGATTGAAGTCAGGGATTGTAATGCCCCCAGAAGTTTCTTTATTGTTCAGTATTGTTTTGGCTATCCTAGGTTTTTTGTTTTTCCATATGAAGTTGAGTGTTGTTTTTTCGAGGTCTGTGATAAATTTTCCTGGGATTTTGATGGGCATTGCATTGAATTTGTAGATTGCTTTCGGTAAGATTATCATTTTTACTATGTTAATTCTAACTACCCGAGAGCATGGGAAATCTTTCCACTTTCTGGTGTCTTCTTCAATTTCTTTTTTCAAAGATTTAAAGCTCTTATCATATAGGTCTTCCAATTACCCTAATAACAATACCATACAAAGACATTACTAAGAATTACAGACCAATCTCACGCATGAACATTGATTCTAAAATACAATAATATACTGTCAAACAAAATCCAAGAACACATCATGAAAATTATCTACCATGATCAAATTAGCTTCAGCACAGAGATGCAGGGATGTTTCAACATACAAAAATCTGTCAATGTAAACCACCATATAAATAAAACAAAAACAAAAACACATGATCATCTCATTAGATGTTAAAAAGCCTTCAACAAAATCTAACAGCCCTTCATGATAAAGGTTTTGGAGAAAGCAGAGATACAAGAGACATACCTAAACATAATAAAGGCCATATACAGCAACCCAACAGCCAACGTAAAACTAAATGGAGAGAAACTCAAAGTGATTTCACTGAAATCAGAAACAAGACAAGGTTGTCTACTCTCTCCATATCTACTCAATACTTGAGTTTCTAGCTAGAGCAATAAGACAATAAAAGGATATCAAGAGGATACAAATAGGGGAAAAAAGTCAAACTCTCACTCTTTTCTGACGAGATGATATATTACATAAGTTACCCCCAAAATTCTACCAAGAAATTTCTATAACTCATAAGCACCTTTAGTAATGTAGGAGGATACAAGGTTAACTCAAAAAAAATTAGTAGCCCTCCTGTACACAGATGATAAACAGGTAGAGAAAAAAATTCAGAGAAATATGACACTTCACAATAGCCACAAATAACATAAAATGTCTTGGAGTAACTCTAATCACACTCAGCTTTTATACATAGCTCAGGGGATTGAAATCTGATCCTCACATTAACAAGGCAAACAAAAACTTTACTAATTGAGACATCATCCCAAGATAGATATGTGGCTGCTTGTCATGGCTTGAAGTCCAATTCCACATGACTACTAAGGGCCAAAACTGTGTATTTTTCCTTTCTCTGTTACTTCTTAAAAATGAGCAATTAAAAACATTAAATTGGGAACCGAAGAAATAATTTGTCAGTTAAGGGCACTGTCAGGAATTCCAGAGGACATAGGTTCAGTACCCAGCACTCAAATGACATTTGTAACTTCAGTTTTAGGGGATCTGATATTTCCTCTTTTGGTATCTGCAGGCACCAAACACGTACATAATGCACAGAGAATAAGCAGGCAAAAAAGTTATACATATAATATGAGGAATAATAATAAATCTTTACAAAGTTATAGTGGGTAAATCTGTAAGAATAAGAAAATATGTGGGTTTGGGGGATGGGGTGGGAGTTAGAAGTCAAGAGAACTTTCTGTTCTTCCAAGGAACCTGAGTTCTCCCCTCAGCACTTGTGTTGGCTGACTCACCATTACATGAAATTCCAGCTCCAAGGCATCCAATGCCCTTTTCTGGCCTTCCTGGGCATCTGCTTGCAACAGGCATTCACACATACACACACACACACCAATAAATAAAACTATCAAAAATAAATTTGAGGAAAAGAAATGTGGGTCAAATTTATGCATTAGAAAGGACTATGTGGAAAGCCTTATGAGATTTATGAGGTTTTCTCAGCGCCTGAAATCCTCAAGCATGAGAATTAACACTTACCATCCATAAAGACTGTTGATTATCAAGCTATATGATGTGTGCAGCCATAATTTTGTCACTGTCTTTGTATTTTCAAAGATACAGAAAGAAAAATCTATTTGAAAATATAAGAGAACAGATGAATGAAAATAAATGGGATGTTGAGCAAACCAAATGTGTGAATGTGTTTCTCATTTGGGACACGAGATTATTGGTAGCAAGAGAGGTACCAAGATTAGCATATGAAAGAAACCAATGTCAGAGAATAGCCCTGTATCACAATAAGGGCTACAAATAAAGGACCAGAGGGCAGAACACATATGAGGGAGGTAAGCTTCATTTATACAACACTTAAAAGGCAACTATTCTCAAGGGTTGGCAACAATGAACTTCTAACCTTCCCCAGTGCTCTGGCCCCTTTCGTTCTCAGTACTGCTTTTGTCTTTCTTACCACAGTGTCTCTGTTCCTACCACTGTCTTAAGGTGACAGTGGTAGAATTCCCTGCACCAATTCTTCACGCAGGGACACAAGAACCAGGAAAGTATAGCAGATGCCCCCCCCAAGTTCAAACTTACCATATCATTGACTGGAGGCTAGGAAGTCCTGGGACAGCTCTCAAAGTTAACTCTCTTCTTAAGAATCTAAATGCTTTTATCATAAAGGCATGTTGAATTTTGTCAAATGCTTTTTCAGCATCTAATGAAACGATCATATGATTTTTTTCTTTCAGTTTATTTATATGATGAATTACATTGATAGATTTTCGTATGTTGAACCAGCCCTGCATCTCTGGGATGAAGCCTACTTGATCATAATGGATAATTTTTCGAATGTGTTCTTTGATTCGGTTTGCCAGTATTTTATTGAGGATTTTTGCATCGATGTTCATGAGTAAGATTGGCCTGTAATTCTCTTTCTTGGTTGAGTCTTTGTGTGGTTTTGGTATCAGAGTAACTATAGCTTCATAAAAGGAATTTCGCAATGACTCTTCTGTTTCTATATTGTGAAATACATTAAGGAGTATAGGTATTAGGTCTTCTTGGAAGTTCTGGTAGAATTCCGCATTGAAACCATCTGGTCCTGGGCTTTTTTTGGTAGGCAGATTTTTGATAATAGCTTCTAATTCTTCACAACTAACAGGTCTATTTAGATTGTTCACTTGGTCCTGGTTTAACTTTGGTCTGTGGTATTTATCTAAAAAAGTGTTCATTTCTTTTACATTTTCTAGTTTTGTGGCATACAGGTTTTTGTGGTAAGATCTAATAATTCTCTGATTTTCCTCTGTGTCTGTGGTTATGTCCCCCTTTTCATTTCTGATCTTATTAATTTGCATATTCTCTCTCTGCCATTTGGTTAGTTTGGATAGGGGTTTATCAATCTTGTTGATTTTTTCCAGGAACCAGCTTTTTGTTTCATTGATTCTTTGGATTGTTTTCTGTGTTTCTATTTTGTTGATTTCAGCCCTCAGTTTGATTATTTCCATTCTTCTACTCCTTCTAGGTGAGTCTGCTTCTTTTATTTTCTAGAGCTTTCAGGTGAGCTGTTAAAAGTCTTGGAGAGTCCAGTTTCAACTCATGCTTATTCAGTCCCAGACCAGCTGGCTTTGGTGGGATCCCAATAAATCAGTTCCACTGTCACAGTGGGTGGGTGCATCCCTCGTGGTCCTGATTTCCTTGCTCATGTTCTCCCTCCTTCTGCTCCTCATTTGGACCTTAAGAGCTCAAACCATTGCTCCAAATTGAGTCTCTGTCTCTACCTCGATCTATCGCCAGATGAAGGTTCTAAGGTGATATGTAAGATATTCATCAGTATAGGATAGGATCATTTCAGGTTCCCTCTCCTCAGTTGCCCAAGGTACCAGCTGGGGACATCTCCCTGGACACCTGCAAACCCCTCTAGAGTCAAGTCTCTTGCCAACCCTAAGATGGCTCCCTTAGTTAGGATATATACTTCGCTGCTCCCGTATCCACCCTTCCTATATCCCAACCATCCCAATACCCCAAGCTCCTCCCATCCTCCCCTTCTCATGTTTCTCATCCCATTTCCCCTTTGCCCCATACCACCTCACCCGCAAGTTCCCAGTTTTTGCCCTGCAATCTTGTCTACTTCCCCTCTCCAGGCAGATGACTATACGATTTTTTTGGGGTTCACTTTCTTATTTAGCTTCTCTAGGATCACAAATTATGTGCATGGGTTGAAACTGGACTCTCTGAGCATAGTGGACAATAAAGGCTGATGAGAAGCCAAGGACAATGGCACTAGGTTTCAAGCCTAATACATGAACTGGCTTTGTGGGAGCTTAGCCTGTTTAGACGCTCACCTCCCTGGACGTAGATAAAAGACCTTCCTTCGTCTTCCCGCAGGGCAGAGAATTTGGACTGCTCTTCAGTATCCAGAGGGAGGGGGAATGGTGTGGGGGGAGGAGAAGAGGAGTGGGGATAGGGGGAGGGGAGTGGGGGGAGGGGGCAATATTTGGGAGGAGGGGAGGGAAATGGGAAACGGGGAGCAGGTGGAAATTTTAATTAAAAAAGAATAAAAAAAAGTCTTGGAGAGATTAGGGATACAAGAGTCATACCTAAATATAATAAAAACTTTTTACAGCAAGCCGACAACTAACATCAAATTAAACGGAGCGAAACTCAAAGCCATCCCACTAACATCAGGAACACGCCAAGGCTCTCCACTCTCTCCATACCTCTTCAATATAGTGTTTGAAGTTCCAGCAATAGAATTGGACAACATAAGGGGATCAAGGAGATTTGAATTGGAAAGGAAGAAGTTAAACTTGCGTTATTTGCAGATGATATGATAGTGTACATAAGCAACCCCAAAAACTCCACCAAAGAACTACAGCTGATAAACACCTTTAGCAATGTGGCATGATACAAGATCAACTCCAAAAAATCAGTTGCCCTCCTATACACAAAGGATATGGAAGCAGAGGGGGAAATAAGAGAATCATCACCTTTCACTATAGCCACAAACAGCATAAAATATCTTGGGGTAACTCCAACCAAGGAAGTGAAAGATCTATTTGACAAGAACTTTAAAGCATTGAAGAAAGAAATTGAAGAGGATACCAGAAAATGGAAGGATCTCCCTTGCTCCTGGATTGGGAGGATCAACATAGTAAAAAATGGCAATTCTACCAAAGGCAATTTATAGATTCAATGCAATCCCCATCAAGGTCCCTTCAAAATTCATCACAGATCTTGAGAGGATGATAATCAACTTTATATGGAAAAACAAAAAACCCAGGATAGCCAAAACAATCTTATACAATAAAGGAACTTCTGGAGGCATTACCATCCCTGACTTCAAACTCTCTTACAGAGCTACAGTAATGAAAGCAGCGTGGTATTGTCATAAAAACAGAGAAGTCGACCAATGGAATAGTATAGAAGACCCAGATTTTAACCCACAAACATATGAACACCTCGTTTTCGATAAGGAGCTGAAAGTATACAATGGAAGAAAGAAAGCATCTTCAACAAATGGTGCTGGCACAACAGGATGTCAACCTGTAGAAGAATGAAAATAGACCCATATCTATCACCATGCACAAAACTCAAGTCCAGTGGATCAAAGACCTCAATATCAATCTGAACACACTGAACCTGATAGAAGAGAAAGTGGGAAGTACCCTACAACATATGGGCACAGGAGATTTCTTCCTATGTATAACCCCAGAAGCACAGACATTAAGGGCAACATTGAATAAATGGGACCTTCTGAAACTGAGAAGCTTCTGTAAAGCAAAGGACACTGTCACTAAGACAAAAAGGCAACCTACTGACTGGGAGAAGATCTTCACCAACCCCGCAACAGACAAAGGTCTGATCTCCAAAATATATAAAGAACTCAAGAAACTAGACTTTAAAATGCTAATTAACCCAATTAAAATTGGGGCACTGAACTGAACAGAAAATTCTCAACAGAAGAAGTTCTAATGGCCAAAAGACACTTAAAGTCATGCTCAACCTCCTTAGGGATCAGGGAAATGCAAATCAAAACAACTTTGAGATATCATCTTACACCTGTCAGAATGGCTAAAATCAAAAACACCAATGATAGCCTTTGCTGGAGAGGTTGTGGAGGAAAGGGTACCCTCATCCATTGCTGGTGGGACTGCAAACTTGTGCAACCACTTTGGAAATCAATGTGGCGGTTTCTCAAAAAAATTGGGATCAACCTACCCCTGGACCCAGCAATACCACTCTTGGGAATATACCCAAGAGATGCCCTATCATATTACAAAAGCATTTGTTCAACTATGTTCATAGCAGCATTATTTGTAATAGCCAGAACCTGGAAACAACCTAGATGTCCTTCAATGGAAGAATGGATGAAGAAATTGTGGAATATATACTTATTAGAGTACTATTCAGCAGTAAAAAACAATGACATCTTGAATTTTGCATGCAAATGGATGGAAATAGAAAACACTATCCTGAGTGAGGTGTTCCAGACCCAAAAAGATGAACATGGAATGTACTCACTCATAATTGGTTTCTAGCCATAAATAAAGGACATCGAGTCTATAATTTGTGATCCTAAAGAAGCTAAATAAGAAGGTGAATCCAAAGAAAAACCTATAGTTATCCTCTTGGCTATGGGAAGTAGACAAGATTGCCGGGCAAAAAATTGGGATCATGGGGGTGGGGTGGGATAGGGGTAAGTGGAGATGGGGAGAGAAAAGTGAGAAGGGGAGAATGGGGGGAACTTGGGAAATTGGGATGGTTGGGAAAAGGAAGGATGGATATGGGAGCAGGGAAGCATATATGTTAATTAAGGGAGCCATCTGAGGGTTGGCAAGAGACTTGAACCTAGAGGGGCTCCCAGGTGCCCAGGGGGATGTCCCCAGTTAGTTCCTTGGGCAGCTGAGGATAGGGATCCTGAAATGGCCCTATCCTATAGCCATACTGATGAATATCTTGCATATCACCATAGAACCTTTGTCTGGCGATGGATGGAGATAGGGAAAGAGACCCACATTGGAGCACCGGAATGAGCTCCCAAGGTCCCAATGAGGAGCAGAAGGAGGGAAAACATGAGTAAGGAAGTCAGGACCGTGAGTGGTGCACCCACCCACTGAGTCAGAGGGACTGATCTATTGGGAGCTCACCAAGGCCAGCTTGACTGGAACTGAAAAAGCATGGAATAAAACCAGACTGTCTGAACACGGCGGACAATGAGGGCTGATGAGAAGCCAAGGACAATGACACTAGGTTTTGATCCTACTTCATGTTCTGGCTTTGTGAGAGCCTAGCCAGTTTGGATCCTCACCTTCCTAGACCTAGATGGAGGGAGAAGGACCTTGGACTTTCCACAGTGCAGGGAACCCTGACTGCTCTTCGGACTGGAGAGGGAGGGGGAAAGGAGTGGGAGGAGGGGGAGAGGAGTGGGAGGAGGGGGAGGGGGAGGGAAATGGGAGGCTGGGAGGAGGCGGAAATTTTATTTTTAAATAAAAAAAATTTACATGACTTATGGAAGTTTTCGTAAAATAAATAAATAAATAAATAAATAAAAAAAATGAAAAAAAGAATCTAAATGCTATAGATTTGTCTCCCCATCTCTCTCTCTCTCTCTCTCTCTCTCTCTCTCTCTCTCTCTCTCTCTTTCTCTCTCTCTCTCTCTCTCGCTCACCCCCCATTGAATACATTGAACAGTTAAGAGTATCTTAAAAGATCCCAAAAGCTAAGGTACTACATATATAGATATCATGGATTTTTTTCTAGCTTTATCACACTACCTTACATAAAGGAATAAGAAATGTGTTATAATGGCATATTTTAAGTTACAGGAGGCTGTCATTTAGTGACAATGTTTTCAAAATTAGAAATAAAAAGTTCTGAAAATTAATATATGTCCTTCAGTTAACAGAGTTATCTATGGGCTGACAGAATGGGTCGGTGTGTAAAGGAATTTGCCCCCAATTCTGATGTCCTGATGTGATTTTTAGAACCTATGTGGAAGAAGGAGCGAGCAGATTCCAGAAAGTTATCCTCTGACCTTCACACACGTGCTTTCCCCATCATGTGGGCAAACACATAACATAGTCCTAAAAAACTATTTAAGCTAGAGTTACCTTCTGAATATGTATATCCAGGATTGTATGCACCTGTGCTAGTTTATAATAATACAGAATATGATTAACATTATGTTCATGTGAGATGCATTCTGTGTTCTCTCTTCTAAGCTCCTTGACCAGCTATTAGCCTCTGCATTAATTGACATTGTTTATTTCTCAGTAACTCAATTAAAAGTAATTTTACTTTTAATTTTATATAGATATGTGCTTGTGTGTGGTGCGTTAATTTTGTTCATTGAAGGAAAGCAGTGCAGGCATGTAAGCAGGACAGGAACCTGGAGATAGGAACCAAAGCACAGACGTGAAGAACACTGCTTGCTGGCTTGCCCTCCATGGCTTGCTCAGATAGCCTTCTTTCCTTTTTCCTTTTACTTTATTTTTGAGATTATAGTTTAATTCCAATATTTCCCCCATTTTGGTTTCCAATTTTTTATGCAGACCTCTCCCTATTCTTCTTGAAATTCATGAACTTCTATTTCACTAATTGCTACTGTACACATGTATGTACATTCTTATGTCTAGATGTATTAATGCATATACATTCCCAAATATAACCCATAAAATGTATGTAATGCTACTTGTATGTGTATTTTCAGTGGTGGTGTTTTGGCACTGGGCAATCAATTGGTATGCTTTTCCCTGGAGTAACTTCCCTGTTCCTAGTTTTTCTCCTTTGCTAATTAAGTTCTTTGTATAGGGTTGAGGCCTCGTGTATTTTTCCGCATCAAATTTGACATATTTTTTGTAACAGAAAGGAGCCACTTGTTGGTTCCCAGGAGAGTCAGATGCAGAACCTTGCTGGTAACCACAGTACAGAGTACTAGAAATGGGTTAAATGAAGATGTAAGAATTAGCCAATAAGAAAGTAGAGCTAACAGGTCAAGCAGTGATTCAATCAATAGGGTTTCTGTGTGGTTATTTCGGGGCTAAGCTAGCCAGGGTGGCCGGGAACCAACAAGCAGCCCCTTCCTCTTAAAACTGGTGCCCACATGGTCAGCTAAAATCCATGTGAAAACCTGAGAAAAACAGAAAAAGGGAGGTGATGCGGGAGTCCTCTCTGTGTCTGTGTGGTTATTTTAGGGACAACATAGCCAGGCTGCTGGGAACCAATAAGCAGGTTTCCCCATTACATTCATTGGTGTCATCCTTATTCAAGTTGGCTCTTAAAATCTTTTTTCCCTCTCTTTCACAATGTTCCTGAGCATTAAGTATGAGAGTGTTTTGTAGATGTGTCCATTGGGACTGGGCTCAACAGATTGCATTTTGGTATATTATTGTTTTCTACAATGATATCTTTCAGCTTGAAAAAGAAGTGGTTTTTTTAGTTTTGTTTTGTTTTTTTAATTAGGAGTAATGACTACCTTCATCTGTCCAGGGATAGCACTCTCAGAGTGGTGGGATACCCCTCTTTCATCAGTCAATAATCAAGAATGTGTTATGCAGACTTTCCTATAGGCCAAGCTCTGGAAGTCATTTTCTCAACTGAAGTTCCCTCATCTTACATGACCATGGCTTTTATCAAGTATACAACAACAATAACCTAACCAACACAACGAGCGTTAGAAGAGGATGTTGGATCCCCTGGTATTGGAGGTACATGTATTGTGAGCCACCTCAAGTGAGTGCTGGGAACTGAACTCATCTCCTCTGCAAGAGCAATACCTACTCTTAATAGCAGATCCACCTTGCCAGCCCTTCTTCATTAACTCATTTGACAGAAAAGGTCACATCCACAATGCAAGATTATCACTCTCTGTTACTACCAAATCTCTGACAGACTTGTGCTCTCATTTGGGAGTAAACCTTGTCTATTCCAGATTAGTCTCATAGGAAACTGTATATGTTGGCAGACTGCCTAGTTCAGATAGTTTGTCCAGCCCAGATGTGTGAAGAAATCTCCCTTTACTCTAATAGTTTTTCTTCTCTTAAAAGTAGTTTCATCCTTACAGCAGCTCATCACTGACAAGTTCTGAAACAAGATGTCTGCTTTAAACTTTGTGCTAAAATATCTGGGTCTTAATTGCTGTTCACAATCATCATAGAGTTTATTGATATAAGGTCTTTCAGTACAGACTGATAACCAGTCACTGCTTCTTGTGTCAGTGTGTTGTGCTTTTATTAGTAAAAGTCACTGTCAGAGATTGACATCATAAAACAAGACTCATACATCTGAGTCTGTAATCAATAAGGGGTCAGGGATCCATAAAATTCCTGCTTATTTGACTTAGAAGATGCTGTAAAGTCAATAGAATTATTTTCCATGTTTAAAGTTTATAAATAAGGTGAGCATCCAAACTGCCTAGGCTCCCACAAAGCCAGTACGTGCAGTAGGATAAAAAACCCATTGCCATTGATCTTGAGTTCTCAGTAGTCCTCATTGTCTATTATGTTCAGCAAGTCTGGCTTTATTCCATGCTTTTTCAGACCCAGGCCAGCTGGCCTTGGTGAGTTCCCAATAGAACATCCCCATTGTCTCAGTGTGTGGGTGCACCCCTCACGGTCCTGAGTTCCTTGCTCGTGCTCTGTCTCCTGCTCATGATTTGGACCTTGAGATTTCAGTCCGGTGCTCCAATGTGGGTCTTTGTCTCTGTCTCCTTTCATCGCCTGAATGTTTTTCTTTGGGTTCACCTTCTTAATTAGCTTCTCTAGGACCACGCATAATTGGATGTTCACCTTACTAGACCTGGATGGAGGTGGGTGATCCTTGGACTTCCCACAGGGCAGGGAACCCAGATTACTCTTAGGGATGATGAGGGAGGGGGACTTGATGGGGGTGGGGGAGGGAAATGGGAGGTGGTGGCGGGGAGAAGGTAGAAATCTTTAATAAATAAATAAACAATAAAAAATATCAAAAAATGAAGTTTATAAATAAAAATGTGTATATGTATATGTTCACAGATATTTACATATGTGGAGATTAAAAAATAACCTTTTCAGTGCCTTTTCCCTAATGGGAGACCATTACTTTGGTACTTTTTGAGGAATTTGAAAATAGATTTGTGTAATTTTGTATCTTATTCCTTAATAATGTATCTTACTAAATATAAAATAAACCGAGTATTCCATATTAATTAATAACTTATATGATAATCTATACATCATCTTTCTTTTACCATTCAGTTATTTTTACAGTGTCTCTTTGTATAGCTGTCTGACTGCTATTTTTGGTGTAGGACACTGAGAATTTAGGGTGTTTAAAATTTTTCTCTACAAGTGCAGCATAACTTTTTCTAAAACTATTTATTGAAATCCTAGAAAATGCGATTGCAAAGATTGTAAAAGACACCTCCATGACAAAGTTGCTTCTCTTCTCACTGACTTGGAGTTAGTACTAACAGAGTGACTATGAAGTGTCTTTCCATGTGACATTAATTAGGGTCTGACAAGCTTGTAAAATTGTTCCACAGTCCTATTTGCCGCTTGTGAAATTGCTCTACAAATGTCTAATTGTCTGTTCTGAAAATTCACTCCCTGGAGAATAAAGCCAAACTCACAAATGGAGTCATATAAATAACAAGACAGTATGGCTGGAAGAAGAGGGCTTGATACAGACTGAGCTTGGTGGACAGAACATGTTGGCTCTCAGGGATCAATAGCCAGAGGCATGTTCAAGTAGCAGGGAAATTAGTGCCATCAGTAGGAAACAGTCTTAATACACACAGCCAACAGAGAATGAGTATCTTGGAACCCATCAGATAGCTTTTTATCTCCCCAAGCATTGTACCAAATGTTGTATTGGCTTTAGAATTTTAGTTTAGTGTCTCACATTTGCCTTTTCATTGTGAAGTTGACATGCCGCTTCTGATCAAACTTTGTAGAAGTCTGCAGGACCGACTGAAAAAAAGTTACATTATATTTTAATCATCACCAAGTGTTATTAGAAAAGAGTATGCTCTCCCATTCGAAAGGGAAAAATAGCATAGACATTTAACAAGATTTATCTATGCAAAAAGTAATGAAATTTGCTTTTTTGGATTAGAAAATGAAATAATTCAGTTGAATCCTGGCATGAAACATTTCCCTGTTGAATCCCCTTCTGTTTCAGGCTGGAAAAGGCAAAGAATTGGGAAAGGGCTGAAATATTTAATACATGTTAAACTGTAAAGATAATATATTTTTAATAAGCCTCTGTCTGCCTGTCACTTCTTACAATGACGATACTATATTGCTTTCATTTCAAAACAGGAGTGGAGTGGAGAACTGATTGCATTCAATTCATCATATATGTATTTTTTATTTTGCCAGGCACTCTTACCCAATTCTCCAAGCATGAAAATGCCTCCAAGGGACAAAAAGAAAAGAAAAATACAATTGGGACATTGAATGAGGTTCTAAAATCACATTTATCTTCAAAATAGTTACTAAGCAATACTGGCCTTATGTTTCAACAAAATAGCTCCCTCAGAAATCTTGGATCCTAAACTCCAGTTATTTGATAGACTAGGCAAAATCCTTGGAAAAAGTTGAGATCTTCATAGTTAGTTTACTTTGTCATACCAAATACTTCTTTTAATTCCACGGGCTGGGACTTAGCTTGATATCTAAAGTGAAAGCACACAAAAATGGGAACCTGAGTTTGGATTCCCAAGATCCGTGTAAAACCAGATGAATAATGCTCAAACTTATGACCCAAGCACTCCTCCAGTTAGATGGGAGGTAGAGACATGAGAGTCCCTAAAGACTCCCAAGCCAGCTAGCCTGGATTAAGCAGCAGCAAACAATAAAACCCCACCTTAAAAAAAATTTGAAAGATGAGGACCAACACCTGAAGTGACACACGAGTTCTTTATTAGTGCCATAACGCTTACATACACACATATACAACAGCAAACCCAAACAACTGAACTTCCTTTCTCTTATTAATCACTTTAAAATTCACAAAGAGATGTGTTAATTATGTGTGTGTATATGTGTGAGCATGCATATGTGTATTGGCAGAATTTATGTGCATCAACTCATGCAGGTGCATGCCCAAAGAAGGAATCAGATTCTCCGGACCAGGAGTTACAGGGCATGTGAGCCACAGGATATGGGTTGGGAACTGAACTTGGTTCTTCTTGCAAGAGCTATAAGCACTCTTAACTGCTGACCTATCTCTCAAGCTCCTCTTTCACAATCTTTATTAATAGATTCAAGTAATATAACATGGAGTAGAAGTATATTAGCCTAAATGTCAGAAAAAATAAGTGAAGAAATGGAATATCAAATATGCTTTGAAATGGGGACTTAACCCTCACACAATATACTCAGGATGTAGAGATCCTGACAATTCCTCCCAGGGAATCACAATTTAGTCCTGGTATTTAGGAGGCTGAAGCAAAAATAAAAGCTGTGAGTTACATGATTCACTGCTCAAAAAAATTCATAACAAACTTTGTATAGGAATAAGTATTTTCTTGACATTTAAATATGATAGTTCTTTTTTCCCTCTATTTTGGTATCTTCATAAAAGACATTAAATAAGGTAAAAAGTGATAAGCTTGTGACTACTTGACTAACTGGAATTAACTTTTTATGAGAATAGCTAACATTTAATGGACATCAGAGGAAAATTTTGTAGTATTGTCAAGGAGATCATTTATTGAGAGGTTAGGTGAGAGGCTACGGAAAGGACTCAATAGGTAATAATGCTTGCTCTATAACCTTAAGGACCTGAGTTCAAATCCCCAGCACATAAGTAAAAAGCTGGGTATGTCTGTTTATGCTTATAATCCAAGCTATTGGAGCAGGAACAGGTAGATCCCTGAGTTTGCTGGTCACTGCAGAACAGCAAGCTTCTAGTTCTTCAAGAGGCACTGTCTCAAGGCAATAAAGCACAGAATGATGGAGGAATATTTTGCTCTCATGTATATATGCATGTCTATGCATAGACACATGCACTTATATACTCATGCATAAAATACATACTACATCATGCATACAAATATACATACATACAGAGAGAGAGAGAGAGAGAGAGAGAGAGAGAGAGAGAGAGAGAGAGAGGTCAAATGATTGTGTTATATAGAAGTTTTTTTTTTTCTCCAGGTTGACTCAATATCAACCCCATAATCCAAAAATATCAACCGTAGTCTTCTCATTGTAGAAAAGCGTTACCCTAAGGGAAGAATCATTCCACCTTTCTATGACCTACTATCATTTTCGTATTAAAATCCAGAAATCCAGATTCATAGCTAGTTCTCAAAATCTTACTTGTATTGTGAGCAGCCATTTTACTTCAGGCCTGAGGTTATTACATACTGAATAAGTGACCCAAAGAAAGTTATCTTACAGAGATGGAACTTTTGGAGGTATTCTTTTCTATTATGGAAATTACTGTAGGAACATTGTTTATTGATGTCTAGTATTTAGCTAGTAAAAGTTGTTGGAATGAAACTGGTTGTAATTAGAAATAATTATTGAACGAATGAGAGAGAGCTGTACTTGCTTGGAAAGATTCATTTGCATAAGATAAAAAAGGTCTAAAGCATAATATTATTATAATAGTATTTTAATAAAATCAGAATTGGAAATATCTACAGCACATCATCATGTCTTTTCTTTTGATATTGCATTTAGTCATTGATGTTATCCACTTAATTATTTGGTAGTCTTCCAGGTAGTAATTTGTGTCTGTTTTGATTTGAATATCTCAAAAGTCTTAATGCATAGTACTGAAGTACTTTATATCAGCTAAGTACAGAGAGACTTCAAGTTGATCTCTTGATCTAACGAAGTGTGTATTTTGTCCTGTTGTAAAGTTTCCTTTGTATCTGATAGTAACAGAAGAAATTGCCTTACAAGAAAAATTTTATGTAAAATTTAGTCATATGGAACACTAAACAGGAAATGAGTCCCTGTGCCCATCCAAAATGAGTTCATATTCAACTTCTTCTGTTCCACAGTTAGAAATTTGGTTTTATGAACCAGTTAGAAGAAAAAGTGTACAGTGTGCTTTTGTAGCACTTAGATATTGATATATGATTTTTCTTTTCCCAAGGCTAAGCGGAGAAAGTGACAGTAATATGACTTTTTAAATGTGAGTGGAACACTCATTTGAAACCTTTCCACTACATAACTCCCTTCAATTGCTTTGATGGCTCAAAAAGACAGTGGGTTACCAAAGGAGCAGAGGACCAAAAAGTCTTACAATAACACTAAAGCAGAGGCAGACTGCCACAGAAGCAGCATTTTATTTCAGTTCTTCTCATGTAACCTTCACACTGGTTAGTCCTGATGGTGCCATCATGTTGGAACCAAAAGCAGTGAGCATCCGGAGGACCCAGGAGTCTTCTAGGTTTGCATTCACCTAAAACTAACTTGGGAAGGAGGCATCTGAATCTCATCTGGGGGTGGGTGCCTTGGTAGTACCTGCAATACTCAGTGACTGAAAGTTCATCTCTAATCTTGGATTAGTACTGGTCTTGTTGGCTCTCTCTCTCTCTCTCTCTCTCTCTCTCTCTCTCTCTCTCTCTCTCTGTGTGTGTGTGTGTGTATGTGATGCATATTTCTGTATAAGTACGTGTTTATGTGTTTCAGTGCAGGTGATTATGCCATGGCATATGTGTATCAGAAGACAACCTGGTTGTCAATCTTTGATTTCCATTTTTTTAAAGACAGGGTTACTTCTTGTTTTACCCTGAGTTCTGCAGGTTAGCTAACTCAAGCTTCCAGATATTCTCTTGTCTCTGTCTCCCAGGAGTCGTAAACTGTAGATGTGCAGTACAGCATCCTATTTAAATGTGTTCTGAGGATTTGAACACAGGTACTCATGCTTGTGTGGCCAGGGCTTTAATACTGCAGTTCAGTAGTTTTGGTGAACATCCATTATCCTTTACTACCTACAATGATGACACCTCAGCTGATGAATCTACTAAATTTATCAACATACATACATCTTTTTATGCATATTTTATATTATTTCCAAGTATAAATGTGCCTATTACTTATTACTTATTATAATAATTACTTATTATTACTTATTGTACTAACAATGGAGGAAAATTAATTCATCAGTAAATTATAATAAATGTGCCAGAAAATTGTTAGAGTACTAGACAATACATGAACACCAGGTATTATACATGACTGGGCACTAGGGAGGCATTTCAGGTCTATGCAAGTAACATAGATATATTTTGTTTTCACCAAGTCTCAGTTTATCAGATCACAGAAGAGGTAAAGACAGTGCATTAAGATTGGTCACTGGCATGTACATCATTAAAAATTGGTCCAACATAACTGAAGGGTTTAGAAGAGGACCTTATATCTAAAAAACTTAAAAAGATCTCAATTTGCCTAAAAAAAAAAAAAACTCTATCTGATTTCATTTTATTGCCTAGGTGGTTGAACATTCCCTCCAAGTCTTTCTCCCTTACATATCTTCTATGAAACCACAACTATTAAGATATATAATTGTTGAAAATTCTTGCACAGGATGGTGGTGCCTCATTTATTGGGATAATCATAACCCCACTGCTCAAGGGCACACTCTGTACTCGAATCTAATAACCCAAACTATTTGGAAACTCATTTTATCATGTAATGTTATTATACTAATAATGAGAACTATTGATTCAGAATATCACACAGCCCAGTGAATGCCAATCAGATCATCTCTTCCATAATTGCTCATTGGGAATAGGGACAGTCAATCGATCTCTGAAAATTGAGAACTTTAGAAAAAAAATATGAATTTCCTAAAGTGCATGGTTGAGAACATAATTCTATTGTGCAAAAACAAACTCAATGTGGAGAAGAATCATTAAACAGAGACGTCAGTCAAGTAAAGTTTTGGGTCATAGTCTACTTCTACCCAGGGGAAAGATACATTGTTTGTTTATTTCAAGATTTTATTGTTCAAAAACTACTTGAGATTTATGCTGTAGTGAGTACTTCCTGACAACATCCTGTTTATACAGGATTCCCTTTAAAAATACTTTCTAGTAACTTGTCAGGACAAGGTTCTTTGTGTTCCTTCCTTCAACACACTTGCCTGAATAAAGCATTTAATATAAAATTATATATGTTACAAATATTTAGGAAAAATATTTAAGGACAAACATGACTGTATCATTCTATTGTTTCATTAATCTTAGAAAGTAACTCTATCCTTTTTATACTCTTGGCATTTTTCAAATGCCACTCATTTTGTATCTTCCTTGTTAGGTTATCAGTTTTCTTCTTCATTATTATTCCAGATGAGACTTTAACATCATCATTAATAAATAAGTGATTGACTTTTAAAAACCACTTTGAAGTTGTCTACTAGCTTATATCTTCCTTCTTATAAGAAAAGTAGATAATAAATAGGTACAACTTGCTCATATTTAGGTATATTTAATAACAGTGGGAAAGTCATCATTATAAACAAATATTGTCTGCATATTATATTTGACTTCATTGCTTTTGGTTATATTATTGTCTGGCAACAGAATATAGTTTACTAATGCAAATAGAAAGAAATGGCTTTTCCTTAAAGTATGGAGACAATGTCTACAAGGGAAAAATGCATAATTGATACTTATCATGATCTTTCTGGATCAGTATAGGTCATGTCTCAAGAAAACAATTTCTGAAGTTCTAAATACTAGTTTATCTGCATTTCAAGAATAAAAGTTATTTTTATTTGAACTAACTGGACTTAACTCTACAGTCAACGTAGTGTTAGGGGATATAGCACACATTGGATAAAGATAAATATAATGTTATATTGAATCATCCTTGCATGTTACTAGAAAATTCACTTGTTTATGGTGTATACTTCTTTTAATGTGTGTTTAAATTCTGTTTTCTAAAATGTCCTAGAGGTTTTCACATTTGGATTATAATTTTTATTTCCCTTTGCCTTTTTCTTTATATTATTAAGGGAATAATAATCTCTTGCCCTTAGAAATGACACTGTGGGCTGGATTCCTTTCTCTGTCTTTGCTTTCTGGATTCCGTGAGGATGAATACACTTTTACCACCACAAACTTCTTGATATAATATTCTGTTTCAGTACCAACCCAAAGAAACCATAGCCAAACAAAATTAGCCCTGACTCTTTTTGAGGTGTCATAAATACAGATGTCTTACTAATATGTATATATAAAACATATGCATATATTTATATACTAATATGGATGGTTTCCAGTTTTGTGATTTTTATAAGTTTCTGGATTGTAGATGAGTGTCACTGAGTCTATCTGTTTCTTAAGCTTTTCTTGTTTGTTTGTTTGTTTTCTTCCATTCTTGTTTATCTATTTTTGCTTTAATTATTTTATTGTTAACTTGTAGATGCCTTTTAGTTCTCAACAAGGGGCATTTTTAGAGAATATTAATAAGAACTCAGTTAAGTGTCTATAGCAAGTTAATCAAACACTAAATGTGCCTATGGGGGAAAACTTTTTATAAGTAATTCTGAGTAATGATAAAATGTTCCTTTCCTATTAAACCCACTCAGATATTTTTAAGTGTTTGTGGAGGGAAGTTGGGTTTCTGTCCATAAGTGCTGGTGTCTATAGAGGACAGAAGAAGACATGGGATCCCCCTCTCAATCAGCTTCCAAGTGGTTGTGAGTTGTCAGCTGTGGGTGCTGGGAAATGAGTGCAGGATTTATGCAAAAGATGTTTGTGTTTTCTTCACCTCTGAGCTAAAACTCTAGTCTCATGTCACAAGGAACTGAAGAGCAGAAACTCATGGCAAAATTAACATTGCTGTACCATGCACATAAATAAAAATGGGCAGATGCAAAAATTACATGGTGTGATAGACTTCAGCCACTCCGTAACATCAACTTAGGAGTTGCTACTACACCAGCTACAGCTACTGAGCACCGATCAAGATTCCAACCTATTTGCCTTTCCTTCTGTCTGAAACAGTTTTTGCCTGAGTTTCGTGAGCTATCCTCAAGCATCCTTTTCTAATCATTGAGTCCTAAACTAGAATTTGTCTTTATAAAAGACATAAAGTTGAAGGGAATCAATCAAAATTATTTATCATAGAAAAATTATGGACTGAAGTCAACATTAAGTTATCCCCCTCTGTCATTTTAGGGAAATTGTTCTGATATCACACTTCAAACTGCACTCAGAAAACCTCTCATGTTCTTCCCAATGACCATCAGATCAACACTGAGTAAAGAAAGCTTGTAACACGGCTTTGAGTGTGACTGTGGTAAATGATTTTGTGTGGCTTTAGTTGTCTTTTATTGGAGAAGTTGATAAAATTCCATTCTTTTTTTTAAATTTTTTTATTAATTAATTTATTTAATTATTAAAGATTTCTGCCTCTTCCCCGCCACCACCTCCCATTCCCTCCCCCTCCCCCAATCAAGTCTTCCTCCCTCCTCAGCCCAAAGAGCAAGCAGGTTTCTCTGCCCTGTGGGAGGTCCAAGGACCACCCACCTCCATCCAGGTCTATTAAGGTGAGCATCCAAACTACCTGGGCTCCCACAAAGCCATTACGTGCAATAGGATCAAGAACCCATTGCCATTGTTCTTCAGATCTCAGTAGTCCTCATTGTCCGTTATGTTCAGCGAGACCGGTTTTGTCCCATGCTTTTTCAGACCCCGGCCAGCTGGCCTTGGTGAGTTCCCGATAGAATATCCCCTTTGCCTCAGTGTGTGGGTGCACCCCTCGCAGTCCTGAGTTCTTTGCTCGTGCTCACTCTCCTTCTGCTCCTCTTTTGGATCGTGAGACTTCAGTCTAGTGCTCCAATGTTGGTCTCTGTCTCTCTCTTCTTTCATCGCCTGATGAAGGTTAATATTCAGGAGGATGCTTATATGTATTTCTTTGGGTTCACCTTATTTAGCTTCTCTAGAATCACAAATTATAGTCTCAATGTCCTTTATTTATGGCTAGAAACCAAATATGAGTGAGTACATCCCATGTTCCTCTTTTTGGGTCTGGCTTACCTCACTCAGGATAGTGTTTTCTATTTCCGTCCATTTGTATGCAAACTTCAAGAAGTCATTGTATTTTACTGCTGAGTAGTATTCTAATATGTATATATTCCATACTTTCTTCATCCATTCTTCCATTGAAGGACATCTAGGTTGTTTCCAGGTTCTGGCTATTACAAACAATGCTGCTATGAACATAGTTGAGCATATACTTTTGTTGTATGTTTGGGCATCTCTTGGGTATATTCCCAATAGTGGTATTGCTGGGTCGAGAGGTAGGTTGAACCCGACTTTCCTGAGAAACCGCCACACTGCTTTCCAAAGTGGTTGCACAAGTTAGCATTCCCACCAGCAATGGAGGAGAGTGCCCCTTTCTCCACAACCTCTCCAGCAGAGGCTATCATTGGTGTTTTTGATTTTAGCCATTCTGACAGGTGTAAGATGGTATCTTAATGTTGTCTTGATTTGCATTTCCCTGATTGCTAAGGAAGTTGAGCACGATCTTAAGTGTCTTTTGGCCATTTGAACTTCTTCTGTTGAAAAGTCTCTGTTCAGCTCAGTGTAAAATTCCATTCTTATACAGGTGCTGTTTCTTATTTTTTTCTCAGTTGCTTCATGTAATATACTTTGGTCAACTGGATTCACCACGTCTTGGTTAGCATCCAGGAATTCTTCATCAGGATTATGTAAAAGTTGCATAACCAATCACCAAGTTTGGTCCCATTCTTCTCTTCTTTTATTAATAGGATTTCTGGATGAAATACCTTCATGAGAGGACATATTTGCAAATCATTAAGAAATGTCAAATGCATTTTTATTGTATAACACCATAAAAGATAGATGATCAAAACGGTGCTTATACTTTTTCGTGTTTTGCAAATGTTATCTTAAATTTTAATACATTAATGAAATAGTTTATTTTGGATAGCAATTGCATTCTGCTATGATTCAAGAAGTGCAGCATTTGCTGGTTAAGTAGGTAAAAGAGTCGCTTGAAGACTGATGCCCTGAGTTTGAACCTGAGGACCCACATGGTAGAAGGAGAGAGCCAACCTTCACAGGATGTGCTCTGACTTCCACAGGAGTACTATGACATTTATTCTTCCCTGACATTCCTGATCTACTCATACATATGAATTAATATTTAAAGGGTAAAAAAGTTTTAATTTTTTAAGGAAATACAATAGCACCCATATGTGATGCTACTGAATGTATAGGCTCAAATAAGAATATGCTGCCTACTGATGCAGAAAGATGCCAGATTAGAGATGGAATTCTATGAGATATATTGGTAAGAGAGGATGAGTCATAAAAGTAATATGCCAATGCAAAATATATTTAACCCAAAAGGAATAAAATATCATCTATTCTTAGCCAAATGAGAGGGACTGTGATCTAGGAACTTAAAATTTAAGTGTATAAGTGAAATATTTCATTGGGAAAATCTTTGCAAGAATTTTTATAGTTAATAAACAAAACAAGGACTCAGGAGATAATTTCTTTGGTAAAATGAACATCATGCAAATATGAGAGTCTGAGTTTGAATTCGCAGAACCTTTGTACTGCATGGCACAGTTGCGTGTATCTGTAAACCCAGTATCCTAAGAACAGGAGATAGGAAAATTTACAGAATCTTGTGGGTTACCTAGTCTGATGTACACAGTACAGTTGTAAAAATCAAAGAAACCTCACCAAAAAAGGTAGGATGTAAGGATAAACACCAGAAATAATAATCTGCTGACCTTCACACAAACTCTGTGGCACATGTACACCCTCCTCATGCACGTACACATTCATCCTGCAATCTCTCTCTCTCTCTCTCTCTCTCTCTCTCTCTCTCTCTCACACACACACACACACACACAAATCATATATATATATAAATCCATACATCAAAGCATTTTAAAAAGCACACTGTTGGAGCTATCAGTTAGATGGATTATGGAAAAGCAAACAAAACTCTGATCTAGGATATGGCATTGCCAGATGACGTTCTGAGCTTTTCCTTTATTGAAAGCTGGTGATCTTTAAAATTTAAATTCCAAATATATAGTAAAAAAATAAAGTTAGGTCAGACACACAAGAGAATAACAGGTGGTTATTAAGTAGATTAACACAGCATAGGATACTTTTAGTTCTGGAACCAATATCACCCCACTGTCTGCAAACAAAATATTCCGATCAGTTAACCAGCCTCACACAATCTTCAACATTGGTGTCACTTTTATTTCAGAAATTGCATTCCATAGATGGTTAAATTAACATATGAAGTAGGAATTAAAATTTGCAAAGAAAAGTGTTAGGAAACACTTTATATCTGGATTATGTAAATAAATTCTCAATAGAAAACAGCATGTGTGTGGTATATGTTGCCTGTATAACTAGAAAATATTATTGAGCTAGACCATTCTGTCTACCTATCTTTGCAAAGTCCCAAAGATAAGATGCAACAGTTTTTCTTAGATGAAATAGGACCATTTCTTTTTTAATGGTAAGTTTCAAATATTTGGAATTTATCAAAATTCAGAAGTGAATTGATAAAACGAATCATGATTGGGTCATTATTTCAAGAAAGATTAACATGAGTTATGCAGTTCATGAGTAAATGGTCTCTTGTTTCATAGCTTAATATAATGAATAAGTGAAATTCTCACCCACTCTTAGAAGTTACAGCTTGTGAAAAAGAGATACGAAAAAGAGACACCTATTATTCCTTTCTCAAATAAGACCAAAGGAAGTTCTGCAAGACCAGATTGTGAATCAATGATGGGAAACGACACCACTGGAAAGCTTTACCCACATCTCTACAAAAATTTGCCTTTTCTTTTCTTTTTACAGGACACCTAGGTATTTATTGTATGCATAGATAAGTAGAGTTCTCAACCCATATCAGAGAAGCTTCTTTTCATAGTGGAGAGCAGTTAACTGGCCAAAATGAGGCGATAAGTAACCAAGTGACCAACTGTTGAGTGCTCAGTCCCAAATGGGACATCTATACCACACTTTCCCCCTACTGCTCAGGATCATTTAGGAAGAGAGGGCAGAAAAGGCAGTGCCATGGGTGGGGAGGACTGCGGTGAAGCAGCATCTTGGCACTTTTGTCTCGCTCAGACAAAGGGCTCTGAGACTGACTAGCTGCCCTTCTGACAGATTAAGTGGCCTTTGCTAACGGCATTCCTATTGAAATCTGATCTTTTTCATAGAGAACAAAATGCTCTGTGCAGTTTCCAACATGACAGCTTCTCTCAGCATGTATTTGTCCTTTGCTACTCAAATCACTTGGAGTGTTTTTATTTCTGATCTTCACCACATGAAATGTGCTGACCAGTTAAGATGGAGAAACTCATGAATATGTAGGCATTGCCCCAATAGTAGGATGACTTTTGAAATATTAAAAAATACATTTTTGACAGTTTCATACAAGAATATAATGAATTTTAGAAATTTCTATTTTCCTGTTTTTGTTCCCCATCATCTTCCCTCTCCTGTTGATTCCCTTTTTTTCTCAATAAGGTCACCATCTCTTGGAGACAATGACAACCCCTTTCACAAGGACTGATTATCCCCTGTGATCAGGGTGACTACCCCAATTGTCATCAGAGAACCTTCATCTAGTAATTTATGGAAACAGTTACAAAGACCTATGGCCAAACATTAAGCTGAGTTTGGTGAATCCTGTTGAAGAGAGGGAGGAAGAAATGTAGGAGCCAGAGAGGTCAAGGATACCATAAGAAAACACACAGAAACAACGAACCTCAGCTCATAAGGACTCACAGAGAATGAACCGATAACCAGGGAGACTCCATAACACCAACCTAGGCCCTCTACTTATACATGACAATTGGTTAGCTTAGTCTACTTGCAAGACTCCTAACAATGGCAGCATGGGTTGTCCCTAATGCTTTCAGTGGTTCCTGGAAATCTATTTTTCATACTGGGTGGCCTTGGCCAGCCGTAATACAAGGGAAAGTGCTTATTCTTACTGCAACTTGATATGTAATAGTTTGATATGCCTTAATACCTATGGAATGTCTGCTCCTTCCTGAACAGAAAGAGAAGAGGAGTGGATGAGGGGTTGGGGGAGTTGGAGGGAAGTCATGGGGGGAGAGAAGAGGGGAAAACTGATGCTGGGATGTAAAATAAATAAAATTTAAAAATAGCTTTTTAAAATTTATGGCCTGGGGATAAAGCTGTGTTGGTAGAATGACTTTCTATTGTGGAGAAAATCAGGTTTGATTTCTGTCATCACATTTGCCTCACATGTTGGTGAAACACTGCAAGTTCAGCACTCAGTAGGTGAAGACAGGAATATAAGACATAAAATGATCATTGGCTCTATAATGGGTAAGAAAGGACCACATAAGGTCCTGTCTAAAATAAAAATGAACTAGTAACAGAAGTTTTGATTTATAGTGTATTTTACTTACTGGAAAAAATGCCACCATTGCAACCTTAATACATTCCCTAACTTACAATATTTTAACTTAGAGTTTTAGTTTATAATCATGTAAATGTATATCAATACAGGCTTTGATTTTATTGCAAATTTCTGTATAACTCAATATGAAAAATTATAGTCAATGTCTAGTTATAAAATATGCTTTTACACAACTGTAGGTTAGCTTAACTGTTTTGAACACATATAAGGAGCTATGGCGCTTCTCGGTTTGAATATATTCAAAGTATTGTCAACTTACAGACTATGTAATAGGTGCAGTGAGTTTGTTGACATATAAACATACTAGTTTGGGTGCATTATACAATCTCACCTTATAGCCAATGTATACTATGCTATGGGTTCTTTGGGATGGAATCCATCTGTATTAGGTACTTTTATGTTGTTGTAATAATGCAACATCACCAAAACAACATATACAAAAGGGTTTAATTGTGGCTTGCAGTTTTAGAGAAATAAAACCTATCACCATTATGGTAGGAAATATGGAAAACACAGGCAGGCAGGGCACTGGGAGAGAAACTAAGAGCTCATGTCCTTATCTACAAACAGGAAACAGAGAGTCCACAAGGCAATGAGAGGTGCTTTTTGAAAACTGGAAGACCATTTCTCCAAAAGGGCCACACCTTCAAATCTTTTCCTAACAGTTCTACCATTGAGTACCAAGTATTTAAGCTTATGGACCAATGGGAACCATTCTAATTCAAATAATCATATTCCACTACCTCAACCCCATGGGCTCATGGTCATTTCAAAATCTAAAATACATTTACCTTAAGTTCAAAAGTTCCTATAGTCTATCAGTCTCAATAATATTTAATGGTCCCAAATCCAAAGTTTCTTGAGACTGAAGGCAATTTTCTTAACTGTAACACCCTGTGAAATAAAAATCCAAATTGCAAAATACCAGCAGATATGGCATATGTGTTACCATTTCAATGGGGAGGGATGAGATCATAGTGAGGAATAAAAGACCAAAGAAGGAAAACTGTCAGGGCAAACTCCAAATTCTCTAGTTTCATGTCTGATGACAGGGGTATTAGCACATATTGCCCTTCTGGTTTTTCTCTCTTTAATATACTTCTCATTTTCAGCAAGTTCCACTCCCTGTCTGTAGCACTCCTAGGCAGGCATCCCGCATTCTGACATCTCCAACATCTTGAAGTTTCCAAAGTACTTCATGCTTTATCTTCACAGATTAACACGATGGTCTTCTGAGGCCTTATATAATAAAACCCTTTTCACATGCCTGGTCTCAGTGGCTCTTTTCAACTGGAAGGGCAAGAAAGTGTTGAGAGTTCCTCTACACCTGCATCCTTCAACTCTAAAGATAGATTTCCTGCATAGACATCAGATAACTTGGTGTGAACACTGATTCTCTTGAATCACACTATCAGCAATTTTGATTTGTTGTTATTTTAAAGCAGAAAATTCCTGAGACTTTTTTCTTTCGCAAGGTGCAATCTTAGATGAGTGGAACTTTGCCGTGAGGGCAGATTTCTTTATTCCACTGTAGGTCAGGCCTCGCCTTTATTTCCTTATCTAGTTTAGCACAAATTTTGATCCAATATTAATTTTTGTGTGCTCCTTTTCTCTTCAACTTGTACATTTTATATTCCATTTTGTTTCATTTGATTTATTTCATTGTAGACCAGCATAAGATTGAATACTGGCATTTGACCTCTCTAACCTTCTCCATGGCCTAGTCGATTGAGTCCTGATCTTCCCATCCACTCCAGAGACCATCCTCAACTCCTCAGATATGGCACAGGCCTTTTGTCTATTGTCCCTGCCTAGTCTGGCTATGCTTGCTTATGCTGAAACCCACCTTTAGACTTCTACAGAAACTCAGTTTGCCTGCTCCAACCAACAGGCTCTTTCATGTCACATTCAATCTCTATACCTAGGGAGACCTTGGATATCCTTGTCCAGTGTCTCGTCAAGCGAATCTTCTTGATTCTCCCCTATAATCACCCTCCTTAATCTCCCCCACAGGCCAACCTTGCATCAGGATGCACATATTGTACACCATCACAGTCCTTGTGTCCACCTGACTTTAAACTTCATATGCAACTCCTTTTCTTGCCCAGAATAGGCATATTCTCTTCTTCCCCAATCTGCTCCATCCTTACTCTATATAGAACTAACAAAAGAAGAACACTGTAGTAGGGAGCTGCGGGCCTCTTCCCACAGCCCGGCTCATGGTTGCCTGGCTAGCTTATGCCCCAAAATAATGACACACAAACTGTATTCTTTTAAACACTGCTTGGCCCATTTCTATTCATGTGTGTAGCACCCCAAGGAGCGCTTACCGGGAAGATTCTAGCCTACGTCCATCCTGGGTCGGAGCTTTATCGCATCTGCCGGGGAGAGGGGAGCATGGCGTCTGCTCCAGAGAGCAGAGCTGTCGAGTCTGAGCTCACTTCCTCTTCCTCCCAGCATTCTATTCTGTTTACTCCACCCACCTAAAGGCTGGCCAATCAAATGGGCCAAGGCAGTTTCTTTATTAGCCAATGACCTTCCTCCATCATTTCCCCTTTTTCTGTTTAAACAAAAAAGGAAGACTTTAACCTTAACATAGCAAAATTACATATAGCAAAACAGTTATCAAGTAAGAATTACAGTTACAATATTTACATCTATTTTATATTTATCATAACTAAGGAAAACTATAACTATAACTAACCATTCTTCAACTCCATCAAAGTCTCCAGAAGAATATATTACCTAAGTAAACAAGAAGTAAGAAACTTCCAAAACTCTAGAAGTCACAGAGACATCTTGCTGCCTGGACAGTCACCCAAAGTTCCTCTGTACCGTTGGGGCATCCATCTTTGGCCTACAGGTCCATAGTATCCAAAGACATTTCCATGAAGCAGGAAATTTCAAAGGCAGTTCAGTCACTATCTGCTGTGTCCTGCAGAATGTCTCGCAGACTCCTTCATGAATCAGGAACCCCGAAAGATCATCTCACCTTTAGGCAAGTTCAGTAGTCCTCTCTCTGTGGGTTCTTTGTGTCCAGTTTATACAATAGTCCAGGCAAGAGCAGTTTCTTGCCCAAATGGCTATCAAACTCCATAAGGTGCCTCTTCGATGCCCATCTTCTTTCTTCTTGAAGTAGATTGGTGCTGCCAGGAGCAGACGTGTCTCATTGTCATGAAAAACCTTAAGTTATTAAAACACTTAAAATGCCATATTTTATAATCTTTGAAAGATATGAAGAATGCCTATCTAAAATATATCTATGTACATCTAGAAAATCTAACTAACATGACTACAAGCTTGACTATTATTGATAATTATCCATTAGCAACTTATATACATTACATTTTTAAATGAACTACACAATCACAATACCTTAATCAAGGTCAGAAATACACATAATAAAATTGACCTTAAAATCTATAGCAATGCAAATTATTCATACCTATATCATCTCTCCCTTTAAATGTAAAAGAACATTTATAAACAATATTTGGGAATATGGACGTAGTTATTTCTCTCCAAACTGCTTCCTGCTGAATGGGGGCGCTGTTATTCGGGTCTTTTATGGGATAACCTGTCTGCTAGGTTCATCTCAGTTGGCAGTTGAGCGAAGCAATTTTTTAAGGGTGTTCACAGCAACCCTTCAGGAGGGCGTGGTCTATCATACCATATTGGGATCGAAGAAGCAATCCATAGAGTCTCATTCTCTGTGAAAACAAAAGAAGAATCTCTTTTCCAAAGTATCATATCCTTAGATCCAAATTCTGAAGTCAAGGTATTTTGAAAATATCTATCTTGGATTAGTTCAGCAGCATTTATAAACAAATATCTTTTAGCATCTGTTGCTCTTTCCTCAGCATTCAAACAATTCAAAGAGAGCATAATAGCATACAGTATCAAGATTCTCTGTGTATTTTCCATCTTTGTGCAGCTTTATTTTAACTCTATTTTGTTTACTTTTACTTTTATTTTATATTTTCTGTATATCTTCGTCCTGGAATAACTCTTTAGAGCAGGCTGACCTTGAACACACAGAGATCTGTCTGTCTCTGCCTCCCAGGCAGTGGGATTAAAGGCGTGTGCTACCACAGTTTGAAGTCTCAGAGGTCAATCTCCCTCTGCCTTCCAAGTGTTGGGGATTAAAGGTGTGTACTACCACACCCAACTACTCTCTTTCTTCCTTATTTTACTTTTAAGAACTTTAACTTTCAGCCTGCATATATTTTTAAACACACTGTAAATCATTTAAACATTTTCTTTGACTTTGAATCTTTCTTTTACTGTATATCTCTCTTTTTCTGACCACATGAGTCTTTAATTTACCAAGCAATATCAGTAGGATGAAAGCCGTGGCTTTGACGGCTGGATCCAGCCATTCCTTAGCTTTCCAGCCTCATGGCTGAGGTACCGGCTGTAGCCATATTTATCACAACAACTCTGTGGCGTTTCAAGGTCCTTGCCAGCAAATAAACTACAACACTCAAATGCTCTCTCTGTAGCTGATCTCCTGCCTCAAAGAGTCAGAGTTTGCCCTGGCAGGATGGCCCACAAAGCCGGCATTTTAAAACAGCACAACTTTTTTCCTGCTACGGCTGAAAACCGAAAAGCATGCCTTCAGCTTTTCACCAACACCGTTTTAAGTGTTTCGTGGCAGGACCTCTTAAATGAGCTGCAAGGTTTCACAGCTGAAGCTGAGTCAGGAAGCCTCTCTTAGATGAGAGCACTTGCTTGCCTCTAGCAAGCAGAGCAGACCCAAGAAATTGTTGCTACCAAGAAAACATGCTTTACTCTATTCTTTCCCAAGCTTTCTCAAGCTTTCTGTAGATTCAGTGCCCCATGTCTGGGCGCCATCTGTAGTAGGGAGCTGCGGGCCTCTTCCCACAGCCCGGCTCATGGTTGCCTGGCTAGCTTATGCCCCAAAATAATGACACACAAACTGTATTCTTTTAAACACTGCTTGGCCCATTTCTATTCATGTGTGTAGCACCCCAAGGAGCGCTTACCGGGAAGATTCTAGCCTACGTCCATCCTGGGTCGGAGCTTTATCGCATCTGCCGGGGAGAGGGGAGCATGGCGTCTGCTCCAGAGAGCAGAGCTGTCGAGTCTGAGCTCACTTCCTCTTCCTCCCAGCATTCTATTCTGTTTACTCCACCCACCTAAAGGCTGGCCAATCAAATGGGCCAAGGCAGTTTCTTTATTAGCCAATGACCTTCCTCCATCAGAACACATGCCCATATCTCATTTAAAAAAAATACAGTATGAAGTATCAAGGAAGTGTCTCCCTCAATAAGTCTACAAATCATATAGGAATATTTGTCAATGCCTATCAATCATAGGTGGTATCAATACTGTACTTTCTCCAATAGACAAATAATCTGGACAAAAAAATAGAGAAACAGTAGAAAAAAATATCATTATAAACAAATTGACTTAATAGATACCTACAGAATATTTCACCCAAATAGCAAAGAATGTGTGGTCTACTCAGTAGCACATGAAAACTTCTATAAAATAGATCACGCTCTGGGACGAAAACCGAATCTTCAAAAATTGCCAAGTATTGAATTTCCATTAAGTTGGAAAACCTAAGAGAAATAAATGAACTTTTAGATTCTCCCAAGTCACTAAAATTATACCAAAAAGAAGTCAACTACCTAAATGGATCTGTAACTAATGAGAAGATTGAAACAGTACTTTAAAAAAGAAAGAAAAAAATCTTTTACCTAAAGTTTTAAGTTCACGGCCAGCTGGATTCAGAGCAGAATTCTACAAGGGATGCAACAAAGATACAGTCTATCTTTATTAAACTACAAAAAAAAAAAGAAAAGAAAAATGAAAAAAAGAAAGAGAGCACTTATAAACTCCTATGAAGCCAATATCATATTTTACCAAAACCAAATAATGGTACCACAAAAAGAGACAACAGGTCGATATCTCTGACTAAGATACTTGAAAATCCTCAATAAAATACTTTCAAACTGAATACAGACATTTATCATAAAGATTGTTTACCATAATTAAATTGGTTTTAAGCCCTGAAACGCAGGGATAGTTCAATGTACTCAAGCCAATATATGTAATAATTATATATGGACTTAAATATATAAATCACATGTTCATTTCAATGATGTAGAAAAAAACTTTTGACAAAATTCAGCATGCTTTCATGATACAGTCCAAGATAAAGAAAGACTAGAGGGGTATACCTCAACATAATAAATGCTATATGTAAAAAATCCACAGCCAACACCATCCTAAATAAAAAAAGAAGTAATTCCACTGAAATCACAAATGAGCCAAGTCTGTCCCACTTCTTTTCAATATTGTCCTGAAAGTACTAGTTCCAGGGTTCAGCCTCAACAGGTTCATATGTCCGAGGTTAGTGGCCTTTGGATTATGAGCATCAGGCAGAAAAAAAAAAACAGAGATACAAAATAAATAGACAGAGACACAGAATAGAGTCATGAACAATCCACTGAATACTGAATTCCGCCATCCTTATTTTCCATATACATATATAACCCAATCCAAGGGGGGTGGGGTTAGATAGTAAATGACAGCTTTAACATGATACAAAGAACAAACAAAGCAATTATCCCTTCTATACCTGAAACATCAAGTAACTATATCCTGAGTTAAACATTCTGTTGTTTAGGCAGGACACACAGAAATCACTCCTCATGCAAAGCATCCTGTAGGAAGCCACTCCCTGGGTCAAACCTCCTGTCATAACCTTGAAGGAGCAAAAATAGGCCTAAACTCTCTGACCTTTGGTCAATATTGAATTAATTCACATCTGTGGATCTCAACATATCCCCCCCTTTTAAAATTTATTTATTAAACCCATGCTTCAGCTACAGGACAAATGACTATACCTGGCTTAGCTTGTCTTCTACCTTCCAGACTTACCCTTCATCACTACATACATTCTATAACGAATATCCTATCTTAGATTGCCTGAAGAGAAAAATATATTACCTGTCGTTGACGACCAAGCTCTGTGTATAAAGGGTGCATAGCTAGATGCTGTGCACCTCTGAACAACTTCAGTATCTCCCATGATGTTTATTGTACTGAGGAGGGGCTCTAGTCACAAACTGACAAATATATTCCTTTATTTTTCCTAAAATTACAATGAAAGATCCCTTAAAAGACACTATGTTAATTTTTACGGATGGTTCTTCCAATGGAATAGCAGCATATGTTGTTGATGATAAAGAATATGTAGTGAAAACAGATCTAGCCTCAGCTCAAATAGTTGAGTTGTGAGCTATTGCTGTAGTATTCCAGCATATTACAAATAATACATTTAATTTACATATTGACGGAAATTACATTTTTTAAAGCTCTTCAGGTAATAGAAATTGTCCCCTGCATTGGAACTCGTAATAGTCAAGATGAGATACTGTTCCAGCAAATTTAAGATGCCATCCACCAAAGAAAATTGCCATGCTTTGTGTGTCCTGTTACAGCACATTCAAACCTTCCCGGGGCTTCGGCTGAAGGTGATGCTTTAGCTCATAAAGTTACTAAATTGATCACTTTAGCTCAAGTCTAACTTGCTCAGTGATCACATGTTTTACATCACCAAATTGGCAAAGTTTAAGAAAACTATTTGGATTAACAAGAGAAATTGCTCATAAGATTATTAAGCAATGTGATATATACCCACAATATTTACCTAAATCCTCAAGGCCTGCTTCCTAACCATTTATGGCAAATGGATGCTATTCATGTTGTAGAATTGGCAAATTAAGACATGTTCATGTGACAATGTATACATGTTTAGGTTTCTTAATGGCCAGGGCACAAACTGGAGAAACCATTAAACATATGATAACTCATTGCTTAAAGTGATTATATATATATGGAAGTTTCTAAAATTACAAAAATAGATAGTGGACCCAGATATATTAAAGAAGCATTTCAGGTGTTTTGCTCCCAATGAAATAATGAACATAAAACAGACATTCCTTATAAAACTCAAGATCAAGGAAATGTGAAGCTTGTGGATGCCTCCTTCAAAACACAAATTCAAAATATAAAAATTGGATAATTATAGCCCAAGTTGCTACAAAATGCCTTAAATCATGCCCTTTTTATTCCAAATGTCTTGAATGTATAAACCTGTGAGCAATCTGCTGGGATAGATTTTGGCATAATGGCAACAGAGCAACTTTTGCAAAAGGGAAATCGAAAAACCCTTGCACTGGATTATGGAAAGGACCTGACCCTGTTTTAATATGGGGCTGAAGGCTTGTTTCTGCTTTTTCACAGGAAAAAAAATAAAGCTCAATGGCTTTCTGAACATCTGATCTGTTGTGTGTAACAGAAGGATGCCAGCCCTGATAACACATAGCCACTTGTTACTCCACAGAAGAGTTGCAGAGAGATGGCTGAACTTGTGTTCCTGACCCGCTGATGTCATCATGCTGCAGTCTGAGAAGGAAAGGAGATCATGGTAAGGGTTGGTGATTCCCACTTTCCTGATAGAATTACAACACAGTTTCCAGACATTAGTACATCTTATTTACTCTGGGGCTGGCCCAAGAATGCTGAGTGAATGTTTGGCAGTATATTCATACTATATATTGGGACACAGAACTCATTTTTGCCAGTAAAGTATTCATCTGCTGTTGAAATGGAAAGCCTGGAAAACAAGTACCTCAGAGACGTTATTTACTAGTTGAGAAAGATGATAAAAGCATACAATGGAAGAAAGAAAGCATTTCCACAAATGGTGCTAGGTAAACTGTGTCCTCACGCCGACAAACAAAATAGAATACGTATCTAATACCTTGCACAAAAATTAACTTCAAAAAGATCAAATATCTAAATATAAACTGGAAACAGCCAAAATGCTAGAAGAAAACAAAGGTAGTAACTTGTAATATAATATAGTTGTAGGAAAGGACTTTTGGAATAGGCCTCCAATTTGAACAAAATTAATGTCAATAATTGATAAATGGAAGATCATTTTAAAAGCTTCCAGACATTTATCAAATATAGCAGGATATTAAAAAGAATGCTCACAAAATGGAACAGACTATTTGGCAGCTCAGGATTAATACCCAGAATAAGCAAAAATTCAAAATACAAAGCCAAAAAACAAACAAGCACAAACAAGTGGCTCACTGAAAATATGTGCCGGGAACCTAAACATAGAATTCTCAAAAGAAGGCTATATATATGATATGAAACTGAGACAAAATAGAAAAACAAAAGAAACAATAAAAAATGTAGACCAATAAAACAAAAGAGATACAAACATGAGTACATGTAACTTCAGTATTTATAGAAATAATAAGAAATTTAAAAATATCTAAAAATAATAATAATTCCTATAAACTAGAGAAATGTCAATTAAACTTGAGATTCTATGTTATCCTAGGCAGAATGGCAAAGATCAGCAATATAACTGACGACATATACTGGAGGAGATGTGAGGAAAAGGAAGATCATTTTCATGATTGATAGAATTTTAAATTTGTTCAACCATCTGGAAATCAGTATGGAGAATGCTGCAAAGGGTAAAACTAAATCTACAGTATGACCCAGTTATTCCACTTCTTGTTATATACTCAAAGGATTAAATATTGCATTCCACAGATACTTGTTCATCACTGTACTGTTTACAGTAGTTAGAAAATGAAAACAACCTAAATGCTCTTCAATTCATGATTGAATACTGAAAATGTGGTACATATATATTATAAAAGATTATTCAGCAGTAAAGAAAAGTTAAATTATGAAATTTGCAAACAAATAGTTGGAACTAGGGAAGATCATATTGAGTGAGATAACCCGGACCCAGAGAGATAAACATTGCATGATTGCTCTAATCTGTGGCTCCTAGTTCTAAATCTTAGGATATAAATAGATAGCCTGGAATAAATGAAGAAACTGGAAAAGCAAAAGGGGACTGATTCATGGGCCAAGAGAGGCTGGGAAAGAAATAGAGAGGAAAATAGCAAGGTATAAGTGATTTATTGTGGAACATGGGGGGCTGTAATGAGGAATGAGAAGGGAGATAAATACTTAAGAAAGAGAGATGAGTATAAAATATCAGAAAATAATTTATAAGGAATCATACTTTTAGCTAACAACTGAAAATACTTATAATGCATATATAATACTGTTTTAAATAAATGAACTTTTCTCATCTGGACTGACAATTTTCTCTCCAAAAACCAATTTTCTTATCTAACAAAATCCTGACACCAGGTATGAAAAACTCTTTTGAATTGTTAGTCAGGATTGTCCAATAGACTCCCCAAACATTATAGGCTATATAAACTATATTAGCATGTTGTATTTATATATTTAGGAATATATTCACACATCGACACACAAACACGCATGCTTCTAACAACAGTAATCAAAGAAAAAGATCATAATTTGAAAGAGAGCAGGAGGGCATTATTGACATTGCCTTTGGTGGCCCTCAAGCAGTAAATTTAAGTCCCTGTTGCTGAAGACATCAAGCACTTCAGAGACAGGGCCCAGAGCCCCTTGATCTTGAACTGGCCTGGGTTCCTCTTCTCTGTGTGCCAGCTTTCATGGTACCAGTAGGTTTGTCGCAAGTTTCCAAAGGAAGAAGGCGACCAATAGTCTTCCAGAGCTATGATGCTTATGAGTCACAACAGTGACAAGGATGCACCAATGATATACATACCTCAGCATTTTCCAGCAACTCCCTAATTATACATAATGCCCACTTAACTAGAATGAAATCATGCCTGGTACTAGAAACCAAGTCAACTACCCAGGACTAGTGAAGTCATGAATTTCAGAGAAAAATTTACAACCACTGCTTCACTAAGTTACTAGGATCTAAATATTTTTCTTATACCCACAGATAAATATAGTTCCTATTTTTTTTCAAAGAAACTTATCTTTGGAACAGATAATAACCACTACAGAAAACCACAACCAATCAAAACTAAATTTTGGAGTTCAGTCCTAACTGACACAACTCCTGCAGTTAAGACTTGGGGATCATTATAGAAGAGGGATCAGAATGACTGAAAGAGTCAAAGGAATGGGGATGTGTTATGAGACTGTGCCTCATCAAAATGTCAGAAGCTACTTCCCTAAAGTCAAACCAGTGTAACTGCCTAAACATGAGCTAAAGAATGATGACAATAGACATCCTAACATGTTCATAGAAAATCTCATAAGGCTTCCTTCAATCCTCCACAAAGATCTAAAAGCAACTAATGAATACTGTGGGTGGGAGACTGTTCCCCAATGAAGAGCATGGCAATCGTATATCCAATACTTAGTGCTTAGCCTGGAAAACATATGCATACAAAATATCATACATACTTAACATTTATATTTATATATTCAGGAATGCACATAGAAACACACATGCTTCTACCAACAGTAATTAGAACAAAAAGGTCATGAATTTGAAAGAGAGCAAGGTGGGTATTATGCATGAGAGTTTGGAGAGAGGAAAGAGAAGGAAAAGTACTATAATCTCAAAAAAGGATAAAAAGGGGAAAAAGGTTACTAATAACCAAATGAAGGAGTCAACATTAAGCAGTTTTGAAATTAGTCCCCTACTTTTAAATTTAGCCCTAGGAAAGTTTTTAGGATAAGTGCAGTAAACAGTCATATTCTTTTCCAAAACATCATGAGACTACCCTGGCTATTGTTCTTTCCTGCTGAAATCTCTTGAGGTAGACCACCATGCCTCTAAGCACTAGTGTCTTCTAAGCTCTACTTGGAGTGCTCAAATTCTTTTCTAGTACAATATCTGAAAGTCTTCCACATTTCTCTAAAAAGTTACAAGCTCAGATCTTCTACAGCTATATCCTACTTCTTCTCTTAGTTACATTTCTTCTGTTCTGATAGAATACCATGACCAGAGAAACTTATAAAACAAAAAGCTTTATTAGGTTCTAGAGGGTTAGAGTTTATGACAGTAGAGTGAAGACATGGTAGTAGATGTCTGGAGATGCAGCTGGGAGCTCATGTCTACAAGCTGGAGATAGAAAGAACACTGGGAAGGGAGGAAGTCTTTTGAAACCACAAGACTGTTCCTGCTCCAAGAAGGACATACCACCTAATCCTTCTTAAACAGTTCTACCAAATGGGGATTGATTCATTCCTCAAGCACATGAGTGGAGGGGAGGAGGGCTCTTCTCATTCAGACCAAGCATCTTTTGTTAATCTTATCTCTCACCACTCTGTTGTGAAGAACAGTGGGCCGCTTCCTGCCACCCAGCTAGCTTTACCAGAAATAATTACATTCTTTTAAAATTGTATTCTTTTAAACACTGCTTGGCCCATTAGTTTTAACCTCTTATTGGCTAACTGTTTTCCTGTTCTCCGCGGGAACCTCGGTTTTGTAAGTCCTTCCCTTATTAAAGCTGAATACTTTATAATAAATTCTGTCTACATTCTTTTACGTCATAACACTTATCTTTTGATTTAATGTGTACAGTAGTACCTTACAGGGTTTTGGCCTTTTCCATAGGGATAAGTGAACTCCTTATCATGAGTTTATTTGTCATCTGCATATCCTCCCTATTAAAATGTGTTTGTGTTATTTGCTAGTCTTCTGATTAAATTGTTGATTTTTCTGTCTTTTTATAATTGAGTTTTGAGATAATTTACATGTTATCTATGTCATATCTTTGTAAATAAAGCATTAGAAAATATCCTTCTCAGTTTGCATCCCATTTAAACATTTTCTTTACAGAAATTTCACAGAAAATGATTTCTTTTCTTTTCTTTATTTTATTTTATTTATTTATTTATTTATTTATTTATTTTGGATTTTCAAGACAGGGTTTCTCTGTAGCTTTTAATTCCTATCCTGGAACTAGCTCTTGTAGACCAGGCTGCCTTCGAACTCACAGAGATCCACCTGCCTCTGCCTCCCGAGTGCTGGGATTAAAGGCATGTGCCACCACCGCCTGGCTACAGAAAATGATTTCTTAAAACTTTATATTAGCAAAGTTTAAGTTACTATATCCTTGGAGTTTTCTATAAAGCATGCTTCCTGAAAGTTAATCTGCTTTCTGTAATGAACCTGGCATATGAATAACACTAATTTTCATAAATAACAGGCTCCATTTTACTTAAAAGTTTTTATATCAATGTTTTATTTTCTCACATTTTTCTGCATCTTGCAGGAGGGACCCACACTATAGCATTTCACTTTGAAATCTTTGCTGAATGTCCAATTTTGTCCTTATAAATTTTGATTCACATGGTTTTGCTAAGCTATCTATAAGTAGGGTAATCTTGTTTTTTCCCTCAAATCCCTAGAATATCTTCATTTTGTCAGAGCCCTCATCAAAAATGCTTTGACTATATCTCTTTTGACCAATAGGCTCTATGTGAAATTGTCTAAGGTAACATCTTATTTGAAAATTTGTTTTTAAAGCCTCCATTCTTCTTTATTTTTTTTTTTGAGCCCTCACGGACTAGAGTCCCTGTTATTGATATTATTTGTCACATATGTTCACATCAATGAGGATTTTTCTACCAGGATTATCAATTTTTTTGGCCTCAAGCCAGCTCAAGACTCCTCTTGAGTCTCAGTCTGTTCATACAAATTTATTCACGTTGATGTGTTCACATTTTCACATTCATATGCACTTTTATCTGTACATGTGCATACCAGTACATAATAAATGTGCAGAAGCCAAAAGACAACCTTGTTTCTTATTCCCCAGACACCGTTCACTGTTTTTCTTTTTTTGAGGCAGGGTCTGCTGTTCTTTTGGAGACAAGGCCACACATGCGCAGAAAATACAGCCTCAGTGGACTACGAACCCCAGCGGTACAATGGAAAACCATGCATGCGCAGGACATTTTCTCCCAGAATGCCCAGAGCCCTTTAAAAATGGGCATTCCAACCCGCCCTCCCCTTTTTCCCCTTCCATCTCTTCACTCCCGCTCCTTGTCTGTTACCCTCCCCCATTAAAGCTCACCCACGTGGGACCCTGCGTGTCTCGTCTCTCCTTCCCCAACTCCGCGTGTCTTGTCTCTCCTTCCCGAACCCTGCAAAAAAAAATAATAACATTTTGGTGCCGTCTGCTCGGGGACCTTCTCGCCCCGGGGTCCTCACCTGAGGCCTTGACTCTGGGTTTTGGCGCCTCCTGGAACTCGGGGCCTCCCCAGGACTAGGTCTGGACCGGATGACCTGCAACCACTCCACGTGCTCTAGCCATCTCAACACGGCCCTCTCCAACCGTCCACGGCTAATTCGTGAGTCTACCTGGGTTGGCTAACCATCCCCTCCTACCTGGAGGAGGCCGGCCGAGCTCCCGGCTTCCTCTGGCGTGTCCTGGGTGCGGTTGCTAACCACCCCTCCCCTGGCCTTCCACCCTTGGCTAGACCTGTTTATATCCGCGCCCAAAAGTTTGATGCTTTTGGTTCTTCCTCCTCTCCTTTCCGTTCTTTCTCTGTCCTCTGTATGTACGGCTTCGGCTGCAATGGGCAGCCTTCGGGCTTAACTGTCCCCTCCTAGCCGAGACCCCCGTCTCCCGTCGAAAACTAGGACCGGGTCAGTTAGCCCATAACACGGTCCTCTGGACACTCGGACGCCTGTGTCCAGAGCAACTGTGTTCGGAGCATCTTCGGGTGCCTTCTGCAGATATTTTCACGGTTCTAGCCATGGGCGCTAAGCCTTCAAAACCAATTTCCCCTTCTTCTCCCCTGGGACAGCTGTTGGAAGCTCTGCAGCCTCACGCCTTAATCCAGATTCATTGGTGACGCAGCTGCTTCTTCTCCTGGTCCCACAATCTCCTGATACTAACACGCCCTTTCCTCTTCCAGCCTCCCATGTGGACCCTCTCGTGTGGGACACCCAAAATCCTGCCATCGCTAAACACCATTCCCCCATCGTTATTCAGTTAAAAAAAATCCCACCCACTAATCCCCTCACCCTTCTGTCTAACATTCCTTCAGGAACCTCCCACTTCTCAGTTTTAGACCTCAAGGATGCCTTTTCTCTATTCCTCTCAGCCCTCAATCTCAAAACATCTTTGCCTTCACCTGGACAGATCCGGATGCTGATTTCTCCACACAACTAACCTGGGCCGTCCTCCCTCCCAGGGATTCTGGGACAGCCCATACCTCTTTGGCCAGGCTCTGGCCTCTGATCTGCTCTCACTGTCCCTCCTCACCAAGCCAGGGGCTCCCTTCCGGGAACTGACTGGCAGCTGGATTTTACTCATATTTCCACAGTCAAAAAAATTAAATATCTCCTGGTGTTGGTGGATACAATGTCTGGGTGGGTTGAAGCTTTCCCCACCTCTAACAAGAGAGCCCAGACAGTGTCTGATATTCTCCTCCGAGAAATTGTTCCGCGGTTTGGGCTTCCAACTTCTCTTCAGTCAGATAACGGCCCAGAGTTCCAAGATTTCTCAAAATCTGTCTAGGGCACTTGGAATTCCCTGGAATTTTCATATACCATACCACCCCCAGTCTTCAGGTAAGGTAGAACGGACTAACCGCTCTTTAAAGGATGCCCTCATTAAGATGTCACAAGAACTTCACCTCGACTGGGTAAGGCTTCTGCCTCTGGCCCTTCTCAGACTTCGGGCTCTCCCAAAGGGCCCCCTTTTCATTTCACCATTTGAACTTATGTATGGGCAGCCGGTTTTAACCCCTGGCCTCCCATCGGGAACCTCTCCCCTTCCTGATCACCTGCTCACTCCCCTCCTTTTCCACCTACGTTCACTGCTGTGGGACTTCACAGATCACTCACTATCTCAACCATGTGCTAACACATGTCCACCGCTGGTTAAAATAGGAGATAAGGTTTTATTCTCACCTCCAGGTCAACGTCCCTCACCCCTTTCCCCTAAATGGCAGGGTCCCCTCAGGGTAATCATTCTAACTCCCACAGCTGCCAAGCTCGAGGGGATTCCTCACTGGATTCACCTGTCACATCTGAAACCGTTCATCCTCACAGCTCAAGACAATCCTCCTTACACGGTAACTCAGACGGGACCATGTTCCCTCAAGTTCCAAAGGACAACAGGTCCAGCTCCCTCTACTCCAGCCTAAGGAAAACAATGGTCTCATTTTTCATTTAATCCTCCTGTGCTAATACACCCTCCCTTTTCTAAATTCCTAAATAACCATCCAGTTGTCTCTACAGAAATCATCATCAAACATGGAGTCAAGAGGTTCAGGTGATAAGCAAATGCTTAACCAAGTTCCTGACATAACAGGTTCGTCACTGACTGCAGCAGTGACTCCTAAAATGTTAAGGAATATATGATTAAAATCTATTTCTTTTAAGACATTTTCTTTAAGCTCCAAGACACCAGCCTGACCCACCTGGACAAAGCAGACACAAGCAGAACAGAATAAGTATCATTCAATTAACAGAATAAGTATCATTTACTTTTTTTTTATTCTTAACCCCTGGCCTCCTAAAGCCCCCCCCACCCCAAATTTCCCCTCTAACTTTTTTCTCTCTACTAATGCGACTTTTGTTTTCCAGCATCTTAATGGTGACCCAGCTACTCAAGAGCCAGACAGATGCAATCTCCAGGCAGATGTGATCTCCAGACAGATGCGATTTCTTCAATCAGCCACTCCACAAAACATCAACGATACACCATCAGGACAATCCCTCGACGCCCAAAGTCAGCAGGAAGCAGTCATGAGAGACTGGGCTACACCCCTACTGGGCTATGCCCCTATTCCCTACCCGTTAAGACCCGTCCACCCACCTCGATTTTTTTTTAATAAAACCAAAAGGGTGAAATGCTGTTCTTTTGGAGACAAGGCCACGCATGCGCAGAAAAATACAGCCTCAGTGGACTACGAATCCCAGTGGTACAATGGAAAGCCACGCGTGCGCAGGACATTTTCTCCCAGACACACCTGAGCTCCCCTTTAAAAACGGGGGGACACCTTAACCCACCCCTTTTCCCCCCTCTCCTTTCGTCTCTTCACCCCCGTCCCTTACCTGTTGTCCCCATTAAAGTTCGCCCACGTGGGACCCCGCGTGTCTCGTCTTTCCTTCCCCAACTCCGCGTGTCACGTCTCTCCTTTTTGAACACCCCACATAAAAAATAATAACAGGGTCCCTTACTTGGTGTGGAATTGGCTAAGTAGTTAAAGGTCCAGGCATCTGTCTATCTCTGTCTCCTCAGTGTAGATATTTTAAGTCTCCACTCTCACATCCAGCTCTTTATCCTGGAGTTTGGGGATAGAACTGAAGACCCCATGCCTATAAGTTCATCTCTTTCTCGACAGAGCCAACTCTCCTGTTCTTAATGCCAGATTTCTAGTCCATTTTAATATTTTTGGTTCTTTCTTAGAGAAGAAGAAAAATAAAAAGGTTCTTATCTTATTAATTGTGTAAGAATTACCATGAACTTTGTGACTAAATTCAAGATAAAGATATGTTTTTTCCTTTCCTTTATTCAGAAGTTAGACTTCGTCTCCCAAAGCAGTCATGAAAGTATTCTGGCAGGGAAATGCTAGGTGACACTCTATTTCCTATACCTTTTAAGTTTCTATCTGTGGCTCATGGTCATCTTTTTCTGTTTTTATTATCCAATCCACTCTTTCCCATTGTGGTCATTAGTATTATCCTCATGAATTCTTCATCTTCTCAGTTTTATTGTTCTTTTTTCTGCATTTTATGGCTATTTTTATTTCATTGGACCCAATGCTATAATCCAGTAAAGTCTCTCCATTCCAACTTCAGTTTAGTAAATAACAACTCACTTTCTTCTTTGACATATTTGTCATGAAGTCTATACTATAGATTCTAAGAGTTGGATATTGACATGTGAGGACTGCTCTCAATATGACTTTGCAAATACTATCATAGTAATGAATGTGTCTGGAATTTCTATGATAGTTCTGTATTCTATAACATGTTTTTGGTGAATCTCAAAAACAAGGAGGACTGTAAATACTCAGGCTAAAGCTGTAAGTTTCTACTTGTAACTTTTTTAGAATATACACATCTGTTAAATTATAAGCTCTGGTTAACTAGTATGGATAACCTCACCCTTTTGTGGAGCTACAACCTTTAATAAAATGTTACATTAGCACTCAAAAACTCACATGCATAGGCTGTAAATTATTATTTCTTCTGTTTGACATTAAAGTCACATCACCTAGAATCATTATTTTTAAATAATTACATGTTCCTTTTATTCTTTCAACCAGAGGAGCTGGTTTATACATCCCATCTTATGGAAATATTAAATTTAATAAAATTGTAATAAATGACAAGAATGCATATTTGAAAGTACCATCATAGCCTTAACCTTAAAAATAGTTGAGGTTTTATTTTCAAAGTTTGAGTAGACAACAAAGGGGGATGCTTCTTTAAGTATATGAGACATTTGTATTGGAAGTTTTATTCATAAACATTATACTCTTTAAGTTATTAAAGCTATAAAATGAAAAACAAACTCACAATATCAACTTGGAATTTTATGAAATTTTAGTTTTCTCTTCAAAACAAGAATGCTAGGGTAAAATAGACTACAAAAAAATGCCTACTGCAAAGTACTCATTTCCCCCAAAGTCTTATAAGATTTCTTAGGGTAGCCTAGTTGTCTCTTGAAATAGTTATTGAGTAATTTCAGACCTTACATTATGCTTTCTGAAGTTCTCATTACCCCCAAATTTTATATTTTATTATAGAAATAATTTCAAATAGCTTTTAATTTGGTAATATTTTCATGTCTAAAGAATTTACCAATATAATAACAGTATGTAAAGAAATTGCATATTTCCAGGCAGTAGTGATGCACACCTTTAATCCCAGCACTCGGGAGGCAGAAGCAGGGGGATGTCTGTGTGTTCGAGGACAGCCTGGTCTACAAGAGCTAGTTCCAGGACAGGCTCCAAAGCTACAGAGAAACCCTGTCTCGAAAATTCGAAGGAAAAAAAAAGAAATTGTATATTTGAATGGTTAACCTTGACGATACCACTGAAAATATAATTTTCTATGCAACACATGGATAGGAGAAGAGAGTACAATGTAGGATGATATAGAGTTCTATCTTGTGCTAAAGAACATTTAAAAGTTTCATTGAAAAGAGTCTCATTACAATCATGGAATTTATGTTTTGATAAAATACCTTGCCCATTAGGTTTAGAACATATTATCTCAAAGACATGTTCTCGGAGTTACCACTTTTTACACATTATTTTCTTCTATCTAATCCTCACCTCTAAACTCAGATCATTCCAGGAATGCCAAGCCAGATTCAGCATGGCACTCTTAATTAGATTTCTCATGAAATATCTATTCCAGAAAATATCTTTGCCAAATTAAGTCAGCTAGGGAGGGGGAATCCCATTGAGCTTGGTCAGCCATTCTGAAATCCACTGGTCTGTGATGATGAAACCCTCGTTTCTGCAATGAAAACAGGGAATCCCAAGATGATTGACACGGAACAGAGCAAACTTGGGTATCTTTCAAGTGCCTGACATGGCATCTCAAGTAGTATAATTATTCAAAATATATTGGGTTTTTTCTTCTCTCCACTGTTAATATCTAGCTAAATATTCCTAATTCTTTAATTGATTTCTCTTTGGTTGGTATTTATTGAATGTAACGGCGTAAACAAATGCAGACAGATTGTAAAAATATATACAGCTTTAATGGGGAAATAGACTTACAGAACCACCGTTCCCACAGAGACCAGGAAAGCAGAAGCAAGCGCTGAGAGCACGCTCACCAGATTTATAGGTAAACATTAGCCCGAGGTGAACATGCCCCTAAGAGGCAGGACTTATCCCTACATCTCCCCCTTTTGTCTAAATAAGACAGAACTAAACCAAATACAACTATATACAATAATAACAAATAATAACTATAACAAACAACATTGAGAACAAAAGTTTTGCTAAACATTCTATCTCAAGGAGTCTAAATAATGAAGAGAGTAACTACAATTATATAATCTTCAACTCCATCAAAGATGTGAGAAGGGAATAAATATTACTTAACAAACAAGATATATCCAAAATGTGCAACAATTAACAGAGACAACTGACTACCTGGGCAATCACCCAAACTCTTGTTTGCAATGTTGAGTCAACCAACTTTGGCTAAGGCCTAACATAACTGACATACCATTATTAAAGGCAAGGAACTTTTCAAAACTATCTTACCCTGTCTTGGCAGGATATGACAGTCATGTTTTATCCATTGATGTATGCTCTGTATCTCTGTCAGTGGCTGAGGTATGGGCATTTCTTTGCCCAAGGGCCAGTTCTGCCAAAAAGAAAGGCTCCAGGTGGAGTGTCTTTGGTACTCAATATTCTCTCGGGAATAGAGCGGTGTTGCCAGGAGCAATTGTGTCTCACTATCATGAAACTCTGAGTTAGATTAAAGGCCATTTTCTACAGCTCTTTGAAGAGGTTGAAGATTATCTATCTATACTGAGTATAATCTCTATATATCTAAAGAACCTGATTAGTCTAATTATAAATGACAAACTTAGATGACTATTAATCTATATAATTCTCAATATCTATCTAACTTAAAGACTAAGACAATAAGCAACTGTGTAACAAATGACCTCCAAATATAAACACTGTGTAGTGGGAGCTGCCGGCTGCGTTCCTGCCACCCCAGCTCCTGGTCGCATGGCTAGCTTATGCCCCAAAATAACAACACACAAACTGTAATCTTGTAAACACTGCTTGGCCCATTAGCTATAGCCCTTACTGGCTAATTCTCATATCCCAATCAACCCATCTCTAATAATCTGTGTAGCACCAGTCTTACTGGGAAAGATTCAGCATGTCTGACCTGGCGGCTTGCTTCATCGCGTCTGCCTCTGAGAGGAGCTGCCCTGCATCTGCCTGGGAGAGGGGAGCATGGCATCTGAGCTCACTTCCTCTTCCTCCCAGCATTCTGTTCTCTTTACTCCACCCACCTATGTTCTAACCTATGAGGGCCAAGCAGTTTCTTTATTTTTTAAACAATGACCTTCCCCCATCAACACTGTACAAATATACATTGCAATATGGTAAATATATATCAATATACAAACATTATATAAGTAATCAGAGGTAGAAATGTACACTGCAATATGGTAAATATATACAATATATATATCAATATAATATATGTCAATACATAAAAAATGTTTTAAACAGAGGTAAAAACATGCATGTATACAATGGTCAATATAATTTAACTTTGTATCAATATACAAGAATCGATACCAATATATTTGTCTAAAAACAGTAACTCACAATTATAAATCTATTATCCCATCATTCCCTCTTCTTTTTTTTTTCAAAATGATCCCTGAGCTTATAAAATTCCTCCCCAATCTTCCAACCCCTAAATGATGTCCCTAAACCCAGGGGCAAACTTTACTGGGAGAAGGGAAGTCATCCTCTAGAATTACTTCCAGCTGTCATGGGGGTGACGTTCTTTCTGGGGGATCCTGTGAAAGTAAAATGATGGTTAAATTTCAAGATCAATGTCTTTTAAAATTGCAAATAGTCTCTGAGTATTTTATGCAGGTCTGGCCAGAATGTTGTACAAGATGTGCACCATTTCGGCTAACCAAGTTGGGATCGTCTTGTGCAGCTGGTACCCAAAACAGGTCTTGTAATAGCGCTATCAGTATCATGACGTTATATTAACCAGGTAGAGTTGTGGTTGTGAGGCCCCATCTTCTTCCTGGAAACTTCAAATATCACTTCAGGAAAAACTCATTGTTCATTGTGAAAAGCTTAATCATTAATCATATAGACATACACACACACACACACACACACACACACACACACACACACACACATATATATATATATTCAATGAAAGACATGATAGATATATTCAATGAACAGTATGATAGATATGAAGAAAAGCAAAGATGTTTTCTAAACTCATATTTCTTTCTGTCCCATATCATGGCTCTTGACATGAGACAGAAACTCCAGAAACTCTGGGTTTTTCTCTTACTAACAGGCTTGGAATTGGAGAGGGACTGAGCCAGAGTCCAACTTCAAAACCAGCTCTACATATTTATAAAGAAATGTTTAATAAGACATATATATATATATATATATATATATATATATCTTACAAAATGTGTCCATCCATCAGTAATTAAATATTCAGGGTCCCTTAATTTCTTTGAAGATGAGTATTTTCCTGTGGAGATAAGAAAAGAACCCTGCCCCCAACCTATCTGTATTTCTTATCATCAGTATGCTCACCATCCTTGTAAATGAAATGTTATTTATCTTTTCCAAGTGGCTTCTCTTCTTCAAACCGAACCTTTATTAATTTTGACGGTACCCACAATTTTTCCTCACCTGTGGAGATAAGAGCAAAACCCCTTCCCCAATGCAGCACATCTCCTGGCTTCCATCGTGAGGTCAGCACATCCTTGAAATAAACTGGTTGATTTAGTTCAGTAGACTTTTCCATTATCCAATGTCTTTCTGCAGCCATTGTTCCCTTCTCATTAGCATTGAGAAAATTCAAGTTAACAAAACATTATGTAACCTATTTCTGGGGGTGTTTCCCACCCCTTTCTGTTTGTTCAACATATCCTTTATAGTTCGATTTGATCTTTCTATGACTGCTTGACCTATAGGATTGTATGGTATACCTGTAACATGCTTGATATTGTAATAATCAAAAAACCGTTTCATTTTCCTAGAGACATAAGCAGGACCATTATCCATCTTTATTTGTGTAGGTATACCCATGATAGCCATAGCATCTAATAAATGAGTGATTACTGAATCAGCTTTTTCTGAATTTAAAGCAGTTGCCCATTGAAAGCCTGAATAAGTGTCAATGGTGTGATGAACATATTTTAATTTGCCAAATTCTGCAAAGTGGAACACATCCATCTGCCAGATTTCATTTCTTTGGGTGCCCTTTGGATTAGCCCCTGCAGGCAGTGGCGTTTGGTTATAGAAAGAGCAAGTAGGGCATTTCTTTATAATCTCCTTAGCTTGTTGCCATGTAATAGAAAACTCTTTCTTCAAACCTTTGCTATTAACATGATGTTTTTTATCAAATTCAGAGGCTTGTAGCACACTACCGATCAATAATTGATCAATTTCTGCATTCCCTTGTGCTAGAGGACCTGGCAGACCCATATGGGATCGGGTGTGTGTTACATACATAGGGCAAAGCCTGTTACTGATCAAATCTTGAACCTGGACAAACAATGAGGTTAGTTCTGTATCATCAGATATAAATTCAGCAGTTTCAATATGTAAAATAACTCTTTCTGCGTATTGTGAATCAGTAACTATATTAATAGGTTCTTTAAAATCCCTTAGCACCATAAGAATGGCATATAATTCCGCCTTCTGGACAGAATCATAAGGACTTTGTTCCACCTTACCCAAGTCTTCTGATTTGTAACCTGCCTTCCCTGATTTATTGACATCAGTATAGAATGTACGGGCTCCAGTTATTGGAGAATCACAGACGATTCGAGGAAGAATCCAAGAAGTTCTCTTTATGAAGTTAAGCCTCTTGCTTTTTGGATAGTTGTTATTAATGTCTCCCAAAAAATTAGCAAAAGCTCTTTGCCATGGTTCATTATCTTCCCATAATTTCTTTAGTTCATCAGCAGTGAAAGGCACTATAATTTCTGCTGGGTCTATGCCTGCTAGTTGACGAAGTCTCAGCTTGCCTTTTATTTATTTTTTTATCCTTTTTTTTATTATTAATTAATTAATTTAATTATTAAAGATTTCTGCCTCTTCCCCGCCACCCAGCTTGCCTTTTATAATTAACTCAAAGACCTTTTCTACATAAGTTTTCAGTTTCTTACTTGGTTTATGTGATAAAAAGATCCATTCCAAGATAATATCATCTCTCTGCATTAAAATTCCTGTAGCAGAAATTTTTGTTGGTAGTATGATTAGAATACAATCAAGCTCTGGATTCACCCTGTCCACATGTGCCTGTTGTAATTTTTCCTCAATCATTGTCAGTTACTTTTCTGCTTCAGCTGTTAATTCTCTGGGACTGTTTAAATCTTTATCACCATCCAAGGTTTTGTTCAAATGAATTATTAGATCAGGTGTTATCCCAATAGCTGGTCATAGACTGGAAATGTCTCCTAACAGTCTTTGAAAGTCATTGAGAGTCTGTAGGCAATCTCTCCTAATTTGTGCCTTTTGTGTCTTAATTTTTTTGCAAACCTATTTTATAACCTAAATAATTAACAGAATCTCCCTTCTGAATCTTTTCAGGAGCAATTTGCAATCCCCATTTAGGTAAAAGTATCTTTATTTCTTCAAACAGTCTGTTCAAGGTATCCATGTTTGAATCGGATAATAAAATGTCGTCCATGTAATGGTATACTATAGATTTGGGAAATTTCTTGCATATTATTTGCAATGGTTGATTCACAAAATATTGGCACAGGGAGGGGCTATTTAACATACCCTGGGGGAGGACGGCCCAGTGGTACCTCCTCAAAGGTTGAGAATTGTTATAAGTAGGCACTGTGAAGGCAAATTTTTCTCTATCTTCTTTTTGTAAAGGTATACTGAAAAAACAATCCTTTAAATCAATAACTATGAGAGGCCATCCTTTTGGTAATAAAGAGGGTAAAGGAATTCCAGATTGCAGAGGGCCCATAGGTTAAATAATCTTGTTGATGGCCCTGAGATCTCTCACCATTATCCATTTACCTGATTTTTTCTTAACCACAAATACAGATTTCCAAGGGCTGGTAGATTCTTCTATATGTCCAGCATCTAATTGTTCTTGAACCAGCTGTTCTAAAGCCTGTAACTTTTCCTCAGCTAAAGGCCATTGCTTTGTCCATATTGGTTTCTCAGTCAACCATTTTAGAGGCAAGGCTGTTGGTATCTCTGAAGGAACATCAATTGCTTATTCTTGTACAGCCCGAATGGCTGTTTTTCTCCGTTTGTAATATCTTTTAATATTATTCTCAGAAATATAGGCTCTAGAAGTAGCAGGAATGCTAATTTGGGTATTCCATTGTTGTAATAGGTCACGACCCCATAAATTCATTGCAATATTGGCCCTATACATTCAACCCATCTTGTGCTCTGCCTTACTCGAGATAGGGTTCCAATTCCCAGGAGCTGAACATTTACATTCTGAAGAGGCCAATACGGATGCCAAGATTCTGGGGTAATGATACTTACATCAGCACCTGTGTCCAGCAGGCCAGTAATAAAAATGCCATTTACACACACGCTTAGCTTTGGTCTTTGATCATTTATAGAAGTTTGCCAAAACACATGTAACTTATCTTTCTGATCATTATTGCTTGTAACAGTAGGCATGGGGTTTCCTAATTGTCCTGATGAGGCACATTCTCTGCAGAAACTGGAAATGACTAAACCATGTTTGCCATGGGGGCCTGTGAGGCCCCCCTTCACGTTTCTCATCTGTATCAGGTTACCTTGTCTATCTTTTGTAGACCTGCATTCATTCGTCCAATGTCTGCCTTTTCCACATCTTCTACATAAACCTGAAGGCTGAGTCCTCCTATTTCTGTTATTTCTAGAAGATGCATTATTATTATTTCTGAAAATCCGTTGTCTACAATTCCTTTTCATATGACCCATTTTGCCACAATTAAAACATTTGGTATTCTGGTGTCTCCTTTTTCCATTGGAAATTGCTTCTTCTACCCATGCCATAATCAAATTTATCAACATTCAGTGTATGCAATACCCATTCTTCCAAGGGTGCTGATCTGAGCTTTAAAGGCCCCAAAATCCTTTTGCATTCCACATTTTCATTTTCATAAGCCAAAGACTCAATCATTATACATCTTGCTTCTGGATCAGATATCCCTATTTGTACAGCCTTAGTTAGTCTTTGTAAAAAGTCACTAAAGGGTTCTCTCTGACCCTGTTTAACTCTGACAAATGATTCCATTCTCTGTCCTGGGTCTTGTACCCTGTCCCATGCCCTTAAGGCTATTGTAGTACACATGGAGAGTGTGTTTTCATCCAAATTAGCTTGTTCCTGAGGGTCAGAAAAGAGCCCTTCACCTAGAATTTTATCTAGGGAAATGTCAATTCCCTTCACTTTTTCCTGTTGTTCTAAAAGTCTAACCTCTTGCCTGAATAAGCATTTCCATTTCAATTGCAGTCCACTCTCAAGTACTGCAGAGCTCAGCTGGAGCCAGTCCGAGGGGGTTGCTCTGCTTGTTATGGCCCAAGATTTTAGCATCTCTTTAACAAAAGAGGCATGCATCCCAAAAGTCATGACAGCCTGTTTAATTTCTTTGAGATCATTCATACGGATAGGCTCCCATGTATCTTCTTTGATGACCCTAGGGTTTCTGGAACAAATCACCTTCTCTGTTGTTATTACTGGAAAGGCAGGTAGAGCTGTAGGTAGAGCTTTGTGGAAATTGTCCCAGAGAGATTTCCCCACAGATGTAGTTAAAATTTGCCTTTCTACCCTTTGCTCTTCTTCATCAGAATTTAAAAATTCCTCAATCTTTTCAATTCTATTCACCATTGCCTTCTGCAATGTCTGAATCTCCTGTCCAGAATTATGTTCCAAAGCCTTCATTGAGGATTCTAAAGTATGAAGTTTGTCCATTAAAGATAACATCTCATCTTTGGACATAATTTTTATGGCATAAACCATGCCTTCTTGTATTGACAATCTTTCCGCCAATCTGCCATAAGCTTTAGACAAAATCCGATTGCCACATTCAGCAGTTTTGATTCTCTCAGTTAATGTTTCAGTTCTTACAGAAAGGGACTGAAGCTTACGATCCAAATCAGCTGTTCCCTCTTCCATAGTAATGAATTTCTCCTTAATATCAGCCTGTACCTTTTTTAAATTTTCCTCGGTTGATCGACTCATGTTAAACAAATATCTATTCTCTTCCTGGAGGACTTCAAACTGATTCTTGAGAAGATTGTTGTCATTCTCAATTGTTTTTAAGCGTTCAATCTCTGCCTTAATAATCCTGGATTCGTCTCATAAAGACTTTATCATATTTCTGTTATCAAACCATTTAGTGCCAATGAAAACTACGAATCCCAGAAGGATCCATAGATGTGGGGTGATAGATACCTCTTATAAAATCTCCCACATGGTACAATTAAAAAAACTGTTAAATTCTTGAATGGTAACATGTTCAGACATTTTATTTATAAAAGAAATTTTTTTTTTACCTGCAATGACCGGTTCCTGCCAGTGGTGGTCTCTGTGGTTTTGGAGCCTGTCCTGGAACTAGCTCTTGTAGACCAGGCTGGTCTCCAACTCACACAGATCTGCCTGTTTCTGCCTCCCGAGTTCTGGGATTAAAGGCGTGCGCCACCACAACAGGCAAGTAGGCGGGGCAGAATGGGCCTGTGTGGCCGAGTGTATCTCGGACTCAGCAATGGGGCCTGAGTCACAAACTAAAAAAACGGCACCCGGGAGCCTGCTGTGTTAGCTAGCGGGCTACACACTTGAGTTGGGAGCAAAATAGCCCTGCCAAAATGTAATGGTGTAAACAAATGCAGACAGATTGTAAAAATATATACAGCTTTAAATGGGGAAATAGACTTACAGAACCACTGTTCCTGTGGGAGACCAGGAAAGCAGAAGCAAGTGCTGGGAGCAAGCTCACCAGATTTATAGGTAAACATTAGCCCAAGGCAAATACGCCCCCTAAGGGGCGGGACTTATCCCTACAATTGAACACTATCTCAGTTAATATATACATGGTATGGATTATATACATTTTCCAGGCAGGTTTTCTCTGTGTAAAAGCTCTAGCTGTCTTCAAACTCACTTTGAAGTCTGATTCTGTCTCCTGAGCAGTGAGATTGATGGTATATGACACCACTGCCTGGTGATTATATGCATTTTATAGTTATCATTTGTGCTGTCCCTTGACACTTTTGGGAAGTTTAGTTGTTTAGTTATTTTATTACTACCACTGTGATCTAAAAGTGTTATCAAACTGTCATGCCCAGTCTGTGGGGACCCAAAAAGAGGACCAGGAAGACTGGCTCACTGAAATGCAAAAGCAAAGTTTATTAGCATGCGCAGGGACTTCTTCAGTACAGCAGCAAAAGAAAGTACTCTGACCTTTTAGAGGGCATTATTTAAAGACAAAACCCAGAAAAGTTACATTAGCAAAGTGTGGGGTGACAGGTTCAATCCTGATTGACTCATATCTAAGAACTTTTTACAACTTTTATTTTTATTTTTGAACCTTGCTTGTTGCTTGTCAAGTTTTTTTTCCACTGACCTTTGGGTGGGGACTTTGTATAGTTATCTGTACTTTCCAGGTGGCTACCCTGTTCCTTTTGCCCCTAGCCATTTCTGAGGACTGTAATGGTTTATAGGAAATAGCTTACACAAGACACAAGATTGAGGCAGAGGGCAAAATGGAGGAACTTTGGTTCTTTATAAAGTAGTGATAAATTCTGAGAAGATTTGCAAAGGCAGGAAGGATCACCTGGCTGTATTCTGAATGTCAAGATTTGCTATTACCAAGTTCAGAGAATCTGTATGTACCCCTTCTCCCTCAGTGGCATTAGAAACCACTGGTGCAGTATACTCACCTCCTCATTCTATTTACAACTGGTATGTGACATGGGACATAAATGAGCTGGAACCCTACTAAGAGCTCCAAACACTGTACCCCTGGTTCCTTTTCTCTGCTTGTGTCTATGTGTGTTTATGTGTGTACAGGTCCTCTTCTGTGTTTAATTGTGTGTGGATTGTATGTAGAGACCATGAGACAACGCTGGCTATCATTCCTCAAACAAAGCCCACCTTGGTCAGTTTAGTAATTTTCATGTGTTTATTTGGTTTTTGAGGCAGCATCTCTTATTGATTTGGAATTCACCTAGTAGACAGGATGGCCTGACAAGGAATCCCAGGGGTCATCCTGTTTCTGTTGCCCCAGCTCTTTCATAACAAGTGTGCACCACTAGGCCTGACTGTTTTCACATGTATTCCAGAGCTTGAACGTAGATCCGTATGTGCCACATGGCAAGTACTTTGCCATTGAATTGTCTTCCTAACTCTTGAACTTTTAATTCTTTATGTTTCCATGATTTCTCAATATCAGTATGAAATTCTGGGGGGAGGAGAGTTTCCTTCATCACCATAACAATCAATAAGGACTCATACTGAAGAGTAAATACAGTCTACACAGGAAATTGCCTTTTCACCTCATTCTGTTGCCTTTGAGGCAGGTGCACTTTTGAAATTTTAAAGATGAGAGAATGAATGGAGTTGCAGGTATCTCAGTGGTTACGAGCTCTTGTTACACATCCCTGAGCACTATATTCAGATTTCACCACCCATGTAGTAAGTTAGCCTTACATATACTTGAAACTACAATGGTGTGGGCAGTAGAGATATGAGGATTTCTGGAACATCTGGCTGCCAACCTAGTTGAAACAGACAGTTTCAGGTTCAGGGAGAGTTCCTGGCTTGAAGCAATAACAGAGTGATTTAAAAAATAAAAATAAAAGCATACTTAGTGTCTTATTCTGCATCTATGGATTTGCATGCCAGCATAGGTATGCATCTGTACACAGTTGTCTGTATAACACACGCACACACGTACACACATACAATGATAGAATTGAAACTCAGAATGGTAAAATAAAATTGGTAAAATCAAAGATTATACAGATGAGAGAGGTAGGTTTTTTTACTCTAAATCAGTTTATATACTACATCTGTTCTTTTTTTACAACACAAAGACTTGCTCCTTTGTTACACGAGCTTAGAGCATTTAAATATGTGTGCCAGTTTAATGTGACCCTTCACCTAGAGTCCAGTGGTTCTCAACCTTCCTAATGCTGCAATCCTTTAATACAGTTACTTATGTTTAGGTGACCCCCAACCCTAGCATTATTCTTATTACTATTTTGTAACTATAATTTTGCTATTCTTAGGAAGTAGTGAAAATATCTGTGTTTTCTGATGGAATTAGGAAGCCTCTGTGAAAGGGTTGTTGGACACCCAAGGGATTACTGCCCACAGGTTGAAAACTACTGACCTAGACAATTATCTCTCAGATGTGATTGATTATGTAAATTCCTATGTTCTTCCACTACAGTCTTGTCACATGCTTTACAGCCTGTGTTTCAGGCCTTAGAGCATGTTCTCAAGGGAGTAACCTCTAAAAACAGATTCCAAAACATTAGCACTGGGGGATGACAATGGTTCACATCTATAACCCCATTTCCACAGATTGTGATTTGACTGCCAGTCACACATTGTAACAGATTTTAGTTAAACCAAGCTCCGACATGATTGGAACAAAAACTAAAGGAAACATCTGCCAAAACAGAAATAGTGTCAAATGCTTAAACAAGAAGAATGTTTATAACGGGTGTAACATCTGAGCCGTCGTAAAACCAGCTTTGTAATCTTTTACAAAATTCTCAATGGATGCTTTTGCTGTCACCAGGAAATATTTTTTTCTCTTCTTTTTAATTCTGATGTAGAGACTGTTCCAACTGTAGAGAAGGAAAGTGGGGTGAGCATGCAGGATAAGATTCTATTAACCAAACTCCTGGAATGAAGCACAAGTTTACTCAAGTCCAAATTGCCTGACAATTCACTGCACATCTTTTACTTTCTTCTCTGTTTGAATTTGTGCTTATATAGGTGGAGTCTTTGTTGGCAAAGGAATGTGAGCCTTGCTAAGCCCTGTCCAAAATCTCCAGTGAGTGGAACACCTTCTGACTGGTTTGGACAAAGGAAAAACTGTATTAAATAGTCAGAAGTTTGTAGTAAGGTAGTACAATTGGTTTTAATATTAAATTGCCATAAATTAGAATGGGCTGAGTAGGGCGACTTACATAAAGAAATGTTCTGGTTATCTTTTACATGGAAGTGCTCATCACAATTGCGGGTAGCAATGTTTTGTTCAGATAAAAAAAGAATTTCAGAAGGAATGTCATCTGTCCCTTTGTTCTCCTTGGCCCCTCTTGTTTCAGAGTGAAGTTGTTCTGTTTTTGTTTTTGCTGCTGCTTCCTTTGTTACAGAAGGACCAGCTCTCCCTTCCCCACAGTGGATGGGGTCAGCAGCAATAAAGAAAAGTTCCTTACTTCTAGAGCCAAACTTCATAGGCAAACAGCCTTACAGATTGAGTAACTACATGCTGTCATCTTTACCACGCCCTCACGATAAGAGTCAGCCATTATAGGATTATCCCTGTTGTTGAGGTACCTAGCCTCAGGGATGAAGTGATGATCAGGTTCTGAGCTTCTCTGTTGTGATTTAGCTGTTGTTTTTACTCTCAAGCTGACTCGGGAAAGTCTTATTTGTCTCTGACACTCATTGCACATAAACTAGACTTGGAACCAGGATGCACAATGGCTTTCACACTTCGTGTGTGATATACAGATCCAGAAATAGAGGGAAAATGAGTCTTGTGTCAGTGTCTCCAGTTTTAGGAATAAGAAACAGCTTCCACCCATGTCCCCATTCTGTATGCATGTTAAGTTATAAGGGTCATGCATGCCAAAGTATGAATGTTGGTTGGGGTTAGATGGCAAATCCAGGTGTCAGTCCTTTCCTTCAGTCTTGCTTAACACAGTTGCATTTTGGTTTCCACTGTGTATTACAGGGAAGCTGGTCTGCAAGCATTTAGATACTCTCTAGTCCTGAATCTTCATTTCAACTGAAGTGCTTTGCTAGAATCTCTCTCTCTCTCTCTCTCTCTCTCTCTCTCTCTCTCTCTCTCTCTCTCTCTCACACACACACACACACACACACACATACACACACACATACATTAATATGCACTTCTCTCTCTTTGAGTTTTTGGGATCTGAACTTGTTTCATTATCCATTGAGCCATCTCATTGACTGGGAACAGTCATATTTGCTAAAACCACATATACTCACTGTTTAGGTGGAAGCCCTCCTGGAATCCATATATACTCCAAAAGTCTGGTATGTTTGGAATCTAACTCAGTGCCCCATTCGAGATCCCACTCTCAGCACCCCAAGTGGAACTGCCCTCTCCAAACCCCACCCTCAGTGCACTAAATGTTGGCCCCTCCCCTGGAGCTGCTGTCTTCAAACTCTGCCACGGAGAAAACCTGCCAAAAGTCAGCCCCTCCTAAGGATTTTTAAAGACCATGCCTTTAGGCTACTTCATTCCTGGTAGCCATATTTGCTATGTGATTTCTCCTGCATTCCTAAGAGTCACCCAGGAGTGCTTTGCTCCATTCATTAAGCCTAGTTTTATTAATTCTGTGTGATTGATTCATTACGTCAGTGGCAGCAAAAGAACTGGGGATTCAAACCTATCATTCAGCACCACCAATAGCAATGTGTGCTGGAAGCAAGGACTTCTCTTTCTATAAATTAGTTTCCTAAGCAATTAATGTATATGAAGGCCAAGAATTGTTAGAGCATTACATTCTGTAGGACAATTGTGAGGCCAAACAGGAACAATATACCTTGCAAATAAAGGGTTCTGTTTGCAGTTAAGAATAAGTTGCAGTTAAGAATAAGTTCCTATTTATCCTATGTTTGTTTGACCAGTCCTCGCTGGATGTGCTTGATTATATGTGGGCAGGAAGTACAAGGGCACATGTGATCAAGCCCGTCCAGATTGGACCTGATAAAAAAATGTAGTGAATTGTGAGTTTTACCTTTTTAAGTCTCTGTAAAATGTGATCCATGGCCAAATCCTGGGAACACAGAGATCGACCTGGCCAGAGTGCATCTTCCTGGCCAGTATTTAGTTAAAACTTGCTTCAAATTTGGCTCAAATTGTGGAACTTGCTTTTCTTTTCTGAATCTCAGGATTAACAATAATGTTTCTGTCTTTGTCTCCACTGTGACTGAATATCATCAATACTGTCTGTAGATAGGTTTCCCTCCCCAAAACAAGAGCTTTAGTAATAATTATTTTAACTATGGTACAGTCATATACATGATTTTAATTGGTGAGCTTTCATTAAGTTTTCCAATCTGTTCTTAATATAAAAAGGCAGAATAGTAAATTCTTCAAAGCATTATCATATTTATTGCATTAGCACTATTATTGCAAGCTATCATCAGTTCAATTTTAAATGCGGAATTGCTATATATATATATATATATATATATATATATATATATATATGCATGGATTCTTTCAGGTGTGACTTAAATTGTTTCAGAGTGCTTCGAAAAACTTAAAAGTAAAATAATAAATTGTATCCTTCTAAAATAAAAGCAAAACAAAAAAAAAACAGAAAAAAATCTAAATCGAAGCAATCAAGGGAGACATTGCATTAAATTAAGTCTTGAGGCTATTTTTTCTATTCTTATTTTTGTTTATATACTTTCCCCTTGTCAATAGTTATACCACCCCAACTGCCAATTTTCATTAACCAAAAGTCAATGTTTACAACTCTTTTTGATTTTTATGCACTTAGGAGGTTCCACAAAGCATATTAAATCTTAAACTCTTCGGACAAATCTCTGCTGCTGTTACTGTGGAGGTTTTTTTATGAGAAGAGTTTTACAGCTCATAAAACTCCCTTTCAGTTATACTCATTTGGATTACAGATACGAACACTTGCTCAGCAAGACTAATGCTCAGAGGCACCACTCCAAACACTGGGCAGCTATTTACTCTGGGAATTGGTGAACAGGCTCCTTTCTAAACAGCCTTATCAGAAGGGCTTCAGGGCAAAAACAACATTCAAGACTCCAGGAGCTTACTCTGCCTGTTGCCTTGATTTGACAGTTGGGAGGGAAAAGACAAGCTGCCTACAAAAAAGTGGATCTCCCCCCAAATTATAATTTAATTATTTATATTATTCTTTTCCATTTTACTTCTTTGGAGAATGCATGCTATAGCACATGTGTGGATGTTTGAGGATAGCTTACGTTAGTTGATTCTTTCCTTCTATTCATCAGGAATTAAATGTAGATCATGAAGCTTAGTAGCAAGTGCCTGGACCCACTGAGTCATCTCTTTAATACCCATATCTCCATATTTTAGGATAGAACTTGTTTATGGTACTTGTAGAATATAAAATGTAACAAACTTGTTGTTTATTTATGTGTAAAGCAAACATAGATATGCATTCTCATCCCATGCAACAACTGAACAGCCAACAGGTTTTCATCTCCTATTACTGTTCATTCAATGCACAGATAATGCACACATCCTCTGATGATAGGTTTTGGATGAACTATGTTCATATTTTCCTCTTCAGAGGTTGACCACCAAGAAATGCTGGTCAATTCTATAGCTCAACCTGGTTCATTCTACAGCTTAAGCATGTTTTTTTCTTTGTACCTCATCATAGTCTTTGAATTCCTTTCTTAGCAATTCAGTTGTACCAAACAGAACCTCCACTTTCCTAACCATGGTGCAAAATCATCTGCTCTTCTCCATGTTACTTATGGGGCATTGACTCCGCTAATCATTTGAGATCTGAGAATTCTGCATGAGTCATAAGAGACGGAAACTCACCAGATTACTAAACAAAAGCTTAATAAAGAAAGAAAGCTCCAGAATCATATAGTGTAAGGCATATTAAAATTTCGCTGGCTGCGAATCCACAGACCCACTCAAAGCTATGACATCAAAGGTCACTTGAGGAAGTGATGCATGTAACTTCCCTTCTATTCAACCACTTCATTACTAGAGCCTCCAGTTATGTAGATGAGCTTTCCAATAAAGCATAGTTTGTTGACTCAGCCCAAGCAAATGATGCTAGTATTACCAGGGAAATGCACAAATCTATCCAAATTCTTGAGCAGGTATACATAACAGCATCACATCACCTTGCATGTGTTAACTTCTTGGACTCTTAGTATGGAAAAGATGATTTGGTATAGGCAGAGGCTGCTTGTTCATTTCTCAGCCACCCAGGCCCTATAATTACACAAAACTATATTAATTACAATACTGCTTGACCTATTAGCTTAGGTTTCTCAAAACTAACTCTTACATCTTAAATTAACCCATTTCTATTATTTTGTATTTTACCATGAGGCTCGTGGTTTACTGGAAAGGTTCTGTCCAGTGTCTGTCTCTTTTGGTGGCTACATGGCTTCTCCCTTAATTCTTCCTACTCTTTATATATCTCCTCCAGCCTGGCTATATTCTGTTAAGCCATTGGCCAAAAGTAGCTTCTTTATTAACCAATAAAAGCAATGCATAGACAGAAGGACTTCTTACACCAATTTGGTATACCTTGATTGCCTAGGAAAGGAAGGACCTTGAGAGCAATATTAAGTGTGATGATTTACATGAATTGCCAACCTAACACAATCTAGAATATTTGGGAGCAATCTTCTGGTCATATTTGTGAAGAAGTTTCTAGAAGTCAGCTGAGGTGTAAACACTCACTCTAAATATGGGTAGCACCATTCCATGGATTAAAGTCCTAAAGCGTGTGGGGAAGTGATAGTAAATAGATGTATAGAAAACCAGCTGCAGGGCCGGGCGGTGGTGGCACACGCCTTTAATCCCAGCACGCGGGAGGCAGAGGCAGGCAGATCTCTGTGAGTTTGAGGCCAGCCTGGTCTACAAGAGCTAATTCCAGGACAGGAACCAAAAAATCTACGGAGAAACCCTGTCTCGAAAATTCAAAAAAAAAAAAAAAAAAAAAAGAAAGAAAGAAAGAAAGAAAGAAAGAAAGAAAGAAAGAAAACCAGCTGCAAATAGAATGTGGCCAGTTGTCTCTATCTCCTGCTACTATACAGGTCCCACCATAATGGGCTGTACCTTTATAATGGTTAATCATGTTTGTCAACATGACTACATCTGGACCAACTGAAACCTAAAGGTCTGAGCATGCCTGTGAAGGAATCTATTGATTGCATTATTTGAGGTGGAAAGACTTACCTTGAATCTGGGCCTCACCTACTGGTGGTAGCCTATAAAAAAGGACATTAAGGAAAAATATTTACCATCGTCTTTCTTACCTCACTCTTGATGACAAGTTTATCTACCCTACTGCCAAGACTTTTCTTTACTGATTTTAGAACATACTCCTTTGGGATTCCATGTAGAACAAAAACCTCCTGTGACATCCAGCCTTCTTGTAGACTGAACAACTTTCAGTTCCCTAACTTTTCCATTGTGAAGAAGCCACTGTTGGACAGCCTGGAACACAGCCTGTAAATTATCTAATAAATCACACAAATTTTCTCTCAGTCCCCCACAGTCTTAGTTCTGTTCGTCAATAAAGAATTCCAAAAAAATACAACCCTCAAAACTGAGTGTATGGGAGAATTGTCTGTATTCTGTCAATCATGTTTTAAATAAATGCTGATTGACCAGGCAGGAGTATAGGTGGGTCAACCAGACAGTAAGTAGAGGCAGGGCGATGAGAACAGGAGAATGCTAGGAAGGAAGAAGCCCATTCCTCCCACTCCTGCCCAGACCACCGAGAAGCAAGGTGTAACCTGTCAGCTGAGAAAGGTAGTGAGCCATGTGGCTAAAATAGATAAAAATAATGGGTTAATATAAGCTACAAGAGCTAATAAGTAGCCTGAGCTGATGGGCCAATCAGTTTTATAGCTTATAGAGATCTCTGTGTGATTTTCTTTGGGGCTTGCTAGCTGTGAAGTACCGGGTGGGACAGAAACCCCAACAAGCTGGCCCTCATGTTACAACTGAGCCAAAATAAATATCCTCTTCCTTAAGTTGCTTTTATCAGGTTTTCTGTTGCAGCAGTAGAAGTAACTAATACACAAAGTAAGCAAGTATTTGGAGAATGTCATCAGCATCCATCTCTGATGGACAAACAGTGAGTACCAGAGATACATGGATACAAGGAGAGGAATTCTGTCCTTCCATATTTGGTATTCATGCATAGAGAAAATGTGCTTTCACAGCATATGACTAATGAATGAGTGCCATCTATGAAATAAATGTACAAATATTGTTAAATTAAAATGGAAAGCAAATGAAGAGTTGGAACTGTCAAATTAGCAAGCTTTTCTTTCCTGCTTCATTAATATATTCTACCTTGTAACTGTAGTATGTGTTCACAGATACATTCAGTGGCTTAAATTACCCTAATGGGGTGACTGAATATTCATTGCTTCTCAATATTTCCATTATAAATTCAATGAAATTAATTATATACCTGTAGTTGGTACCATGTTACTAATTTTCATACTGAGGAATTTATTAGGGTCAAATTAGTGCAAGCAAATTATTCCTTAGCTGATGTGGATTTTATGCTGAATTGTAGGCTATTATGCATGTTAAAATTCTGGATAATATGCAAAAGTAGCCTTCCTTCTTCAAAGGTTATTCTTAGTTTCTCCCTTTGGGTCTTGGTTTGATGAAACAGGAGTGAGTCATTGACAGGCAAAATGGATGTTTGCCAGGATGTAATACTTGAAATAATTAACAAAAGTGAGTCACCAAAACATTTTCTCTCCAGAGTCCTGGAAGACATTCCTAGTTGCATGGTTTATATCAATTTTTGTTATGAAAGTTATACTTTCCAAACACCTGTAACACTCACCCACAGTTCATATTTCTGGCTTTGTAATTCTAGTTTTATTATTGACGTACTTACATACAACTAAGAAAAAAAAATTCTTTTTAAAATTTCTTTGACCTTCACAATAATCAATTGTTGCATATAATATTAATTATATGTTATTATAGTGCCTATAAGGCACCAAGTTCACTTTTTGTTGTATGTATGTGAGAGAGAGAGAGAGAGAGAGAGAGAGAGACTGTGTGTGTGTGTATGTGTGTGTATGTGTACATGTGCATGTAAGTTTTGTATGTGTGGAGGCCAGAGGTTGATATTGGGTGTCTTTGTCCATAACTCCTACATTACTTTTGAGGCAAGGCCTTTCCCTGAGCCTAGAGATCAACAGTCTGTTTAGATCAAAGAGAGGTAATAAAATTGTGGGGCATGGAAGTAGCATTTAGGTAGGAGGTACTGTCTTCTTGACATAAAACATCAAGTTTTGAGACAGTTCTGTGAGTCTGTGGTCATGAGCCACTAAAACCAGGCTCCATGAGAGTGAGAGGTAGGTTCAGAGGTTGTGGGTTTAGGAGACTTAGTCAAATAATGCAATATTTAATATCAATTATCAACCTTACAGGTTCTAGAGTCACCATAGACCATTCTATGAATGCCTATTTTTCAACATTGGGTTAACTGAGGTTGGGAAGAGGCTTGCTGGATGTTGGAGATGTCACCACATGATCTGGCCTAACTGCAGAGAAGGTGAGCTGAGCACCAGTGCTCATCTCTCTCTGTTTCTTGACTGTGGCTGCAATGTGCCCAGCTGACTCACTCTCCTACCGCCATCACTACCCATAAAGGACTATACACTCAAACTATGAGCCAAAGTCAGTGCTTCCCTATGTAAGTTACTTTTGTCAGATGTTTTCTCACAACAATAAATAGCTAAAAAAAAATCAGAAATCACAGGATGAAAAGTCCTGACACATTAAAGTCATTCTGACTCTGAAGTAGAGAGCAGCAAATAAAGAGCACACATCAGTAAATAAGTCAGGCATATTGGGGACTTTCAATCAACAGCACCAAATATGGTGGTCTGTGTCTCAAACTAAGACAATCCAGTTTAAGAGTTTCCATCTCTTCTATTCACACTATTCAACCATTTGCCTTTCAAGTGAAGAACAATCTTCATTAACTCCAGGAAGATAATCTCTAATAACAGGAAATGTCACAGATCTTTTTTAAAAATGAAAGTAAGGAAACAACAGAAATTACGGTTAGATATGGAACCATGTCAGGAGACTTGGACTTTGGAAATTCTAAGAGAAAAATGATGAGTAAGTAAAATAGGTTGCATATTATAAACCTATAATCAAAGGTATTGAGATTTATTTATTTTGGTTTAATATTTCATAGGTCATATACATGTATAATTTCATCTTCTTTCTTCCTAGGCTAATGTATCACTCTGGAAATGGGATAGAAGGATAGTAAGGACCACAGGTAGTAGATATCACCAATAAAACATTGTTGGATGTGACAATGAACTCACAGAAGCTGGGACTTCATGCACAAGATCATCCATCCCTAGCTGAGGACCTATTGACAATTAATGACTGCTAGGTTTGGGGATGGGATCTGTTATCTTCATGGCCCCTGAAAACAACCAAGGATGCTGAATATAATCTTCCACCATGTATGTACAGGTAGCACTGAGTACACTAGCTGAATAATAAACAGCAATATGTGAAGATAGGAAGGCAAAGTGGTTTGGATAGAGATGGAAGTGATTGAAGGTAAGTGAATGAGGGTGGGTTGGATCAAAGGAAATTTTATGTATTTATGAAATTCTCAAACAATAAGAAGATAGGCAAATAATATGCACAAAAATTTACTTATGATTCTGTTTTTGCAAAGATAATTCTTTCAAGCTAACAATCAATAGATCATTAATACACCTTGACAAATTCACATGCAAACCATAGTTATTTACAAAATGAAAGATAGTTTTCCTTGGAGCTGTGAGGAGTGCTAGAGCACCTGCAAAACACAGTGGCCACCCATCCATCAGTCAGTGGCTTTGCCTTATTAAGGAACTAAATTTGGAGAGCTTCATTCCATAATGTAACGAGTACTACTAACAAATCATCTTTGTTTTTAATGTCTTCTCATTAAATATGAATAAGCAGCAAGAACTAGGAATGTGGTTCAGGGGTAGAACATTTGCCTACCTGGGGATTTGGTCCCAGTGTGTGAAGGATAACAGGTTGCTAAACAACAAGATGAGCTGAGAAAACCAGAAATGGGTGACAGGAAGACAAGAAACCCCTCCCTTACCAAGGCAGTCTCTTAGCAAAACACAGGCAAAAGTAGCATGCCATACACATTACTGGAATATTGAAGTTCTAGTCTTCTGTACAGCAGTCTCCATCACCATGGATTTGTTAACTTTCTTTCCAGGTTCTGGGGCCACTAAACTTGTTATTTTTTAATAGCCAGCTCTTTTTTTTCTATTGTTATTCGTGTACTATTGATCTAATTCCTTATTCCACAGTAAAAAGAACCTGAAAGTTCCAGCAGATAAATTTGTGACACTTGCTTATGATCATAGGACCATCACTGACACAAACACACAGACATACAGACAGACATGTAGCACAATAATGAAAACCCAGAGACAGATATTGGGTTTAAGCTGAAAATCAGAAAAGTAAAACAGTCAAGCTGCTCGAGAAGTCTCACCTCTCCCAAGGCTGGGAGACTGCAGACTGAGCGCTGACCCTCTTTTTCCTCCGATTTAATCCCCTTTAGTGCTGGGATTAAAGGCATGTGACTTCCTAGCACTGCGATTAAGTGTGAGCGACCACCATCTGGATCTGCTTCTGTATTGATCTTGTATAAGACAGGGTGGCTTTGAACTCACAGAGATCCATCTGCCTCTGTCTCCCAAGTTCTGGCATTAAACGTGTGTAACACCACTACCTAGACTCTAGTAGCTTAGTTTTACTCTCTGCTCTTCAGGTAAATTTTATTTATTAAAGCAAAAATAAGATATTTCTATATAAACAGAGAGACAGACACACACACACACACACCATTTCACCAGCACCACCACCACCACCAACAACAAAGTTTAAAAGATTTAATATCAACACAACAAATTCAAAAACCAACCCAAAACAAGAACTTAGATTACAAAATCATTGCAGGAAGAAGGTTCATACATTTGTGTATTGGTGCAGTGACTCATAACTAGATGCAAAGCAAAATCAAAGCAAAATGATGTAACATAGGACAGGGAAGGGTACACTCTCTCTCCTTCTCATGTGTGTGTTCGTGTTCATATGATATGTGAACATGGAGGTCATAGGACAATAACATGTAGGGGTTTGAGCTTTCCACCTTCTTTAACACAGGGCTTTTTTCTCATCATTTTTTGTCAGTCTAGTGGGCTGGAGAGTTTCAGGGATTTTCTTGTCTCCACCTCTTTTCCAAGGGCACCAGGATCACATTTCACTTCACATAGCTTCTGGGAACTCAAGCCTATTCCTCCTGCTTGTATGGTAAGTGTTGAGTGCCTGGATCCTGCAACTTGACAGGCTTGATGTAACTCCTCTGAGGTACTGATTTTTAAAAATCATCTTCTCATATTGATTTTCTGCCATGTGTTTTTTGGTTTTGTTTTTATATTTTTTTGCAAGTCTCCACTTGCAAAACAAGAAATGAATGACTTGGGAATTTCTTTTTCTTTTAAAAGAAACTGCATCGGAGATAGAATTATAAACATTTTCTTACAGTGTCAAACTTTTATTATTATTAATGGTGACTAAACATATTAATGACCTAAATTTATGCAAAGTCATCATATAGAGAGAGTAGTGGATGTGAATTCAGTTTAATTTAGCTAAAATCATGAATTAATAGAAAAGCTCATTTTAAAATGATATCCATGTTATATAATGTATAACATTTTATCTGTTCATGGGTCCATCAATCTGTCAACTATGTCTCTATATCTAATATCTATATTTCTTGATGGAGGTGGGTCTTGTGTTAATCTGTTGCTTTCATTGGTTAATTAATAAAGAAACTGCCTAGGCCCATTTGATAGGCCAACCCTTAGGTGGGTGGAGTAAACAGAACAAAATGCTGGGAGAAAGAAGCTGAGTCAGGGAGTCGCCATGATTCACCCACTCCAGAGAGACGCAGGTTAAGATCTTTCCTGGTAAGCCAGTTCATGGTGCTACACAGAATATTAGAAATGGGTTAGATCAATATGTAAGAGCTAGCCAATAAGAGGCTGGAACTAATGGGCTAGGCAGTGTTCAAAAGAATACAGTTTCCATGTAATTATTTTAGGGCATAAGCTAGCCATGTGGGCAGCTGGGTGCCGGGGACTCAGCCCTGCTGCTCATATTACAACAATTTCTAACATCTATCTCTTTATATTTCTTCTATCCTTTCTAGATGTTTTTGAAGAAATCAGGTTTCCTTGGCTGTTTTCCTTGCTTCATGAAATAGGACAGTGTCTGGAGAATGTAAAATTGGTTAGCCACCATTTTTTTACTGTGTCCAAGATGACATAACATAGACTTATTAGTATGTTTTTAAATGAAAAACTGTGCTTTCAATGCTACATCTACAACAGTTTTTTTTCTTTTTTTCTTTTTTCTTTTTGGTTTCACTGTGGTTCCAGCTAGTCCTGGAACTACTGGAACTAGCTCTTGTAGACCAGGCTGGTCTTGAACTCACAGAGATCTGCTTGCTTCAGCCTCCCGAGTGCTAGGATTAAAGGCATGTGCCACCACCTCCCAGCAACAGTTTTTTTTTTCTATAGATATATTTCTTAATCCTATAAGTGACTTTTTAAAAAAAATTCAATTCTCATTTCTAAATGAGAAAACTGTCTCTAACTGTAAAGGTTCTGTGATGTGTAAGCAAGACTGCATCATAAAGACCACATGGGTAGAAATGTTACTTCTCAACTAACAATAAGCAGATTTGTGCTTGAAAATAAACTTGGTCATCATATGGAAATAAATACTAGCTGCAAACTTATAATAATACCATATGGTAGAGAATATGATAAATGAAAGTTAGACAAATAAAGAATTTTCACCATCCACCTTTGTGGCATACAAGAAATTACCAAGTAGCCCAAGGAAGGGAGATTTAAAGTCCAGACATGATTGCCATCTTGACTGAATTGAGGCATTCCTAGGTCATCAGGGAAGTCCACCTTGGAGGATGCATGGGAAAGTGAGTCTAAGAGCACTAACAAAAAGGAAGTTGAATGTGCTCTCCTCTTCTCAGTCCACTTCCCAGACTGAGTTAAAGTCTTTGCTTGCTTCCTGATCTTCTGCCAGCAGCCTTCCATAACACAAACATGAGCCAGCGTCACAGCCAGACTTCCTGCCATGGTGAAGTACATGCATGGAGTCGAAGCTGAAATAAGCTCTCTTCAAGGTGCTTCTTGTCAGCTATTGATCATAGCAATGTCAGCAATAACCAATAACATTTATTAAGTTAAGAAGGAATCAGAATGGTGAAATACTGGTAGGTTCAGAGAACACAACTAAATGTCGATTACAGGGTTGACAGCGTGACCTATTTACCTGGAGCCTGAAGACCTGAGTTCAATTTCCATAAATTATGTAGTTGAAGGGGACAGTCAGCCATCATAAGTTGTCCACAGGCAACACACACACACACACACAATGCACAGGCACAGAGGCACAGGCATACACATTCCCTCACACACAGGTATATGAATATAGATTAATAAATTAATAAATATAATTTTTTAAAAGCTGTTACTACTGTTAGTAGAAAGATTAAGCAACAACAACGGTACACTATATTTTGGGTCTCAGACTCAGGTCTTGTGGGTTAGGATATGAACAGTCAGAAGTGACATCAATGGAGACAAGACACAGTGAAAAGCAAGTAATCCTAACCAGAAACTCATTATTTGTATTTTGATAGTTATCTCCCATCCAGATAAGAAGCTTGAAGGGTTCTCATTTAAGGGATAGTATTAATACCTAGAGAAGATAGCAGGGTAGAAAGTGAGCACTCGTTTCTGTCTGCTTCAGTGAACTGAGTAATGGAGAAATGACACTTGCTTCAGAAGTCAGTACTGTACAACCCATACAGGTGACATGACACAGATACATGGAGAGATATTTTGGGAGACACAACAAAGACTTCTGTCTTAGTCATTGCTCTACTGCTAAGAGACACCATGACTAAGGCAACTATAGTAACAGTGTATTTACTCCTGGGTTTGCTTAAAATTTCTATTATTGTCATGGTGGGGAGCATGGTGGTATACCCACAGGCACTGGAGTAGAAACTGAGGTCTACATCCTAATAAAAAAGAGAAACACTGGGCTTGTCTGGGCATTTGAACCATCAAAGCCCATCTCCCACCACACACTTCCTCCAATAAGATACACCTCATTATCTTTCTGATCCTTTCAAGCAAAGCCACTCCTTTGTAGCTAATCATTCAAATTTATGGACCTATGGGTGTCATTCTTATTCAGTCCAACATATTGTCTCTTCCAGCAACATCTTTCCAGCAGGCTTTTTTTGAGAACTATTCTGGCTGACAAAACACAAATAAATTAAAATAAAAGTCAATGTAGAATGACTTTTCCCAAGAAGAAAATAACAATGAAACAAAGGATGACTATGAAGTTAAATGCAAGTAATAAATAAATAAAAACATTAAGTTAAATAAATATAATAAGTTACTTCAGAATAATGATGGCTCATTTGATTTACATAAATTTTAAGAGAATATGAAAGAAAATCAATGCAAGGTTAGATAATAAAATATGAAGAATAAGAAGCAAATAAGTTTTCTGAGAGAAAAAAAAGACAAGACTGAGGTTGCATAGTCTTCAGTTATATCCATGACTTAAAGCAGTGCTCTAGTTCTGAAATCAGCAAGTAGGACCAGAGTAGGCCTATCGTTTTGTTTTCAAGAACTAGTCAATCATGTATTTATACATATAAATATATATGACTGTATATAGTTACATAAATACAAATATAATCCAATTTAAAACATAAACACATTTTTATTTTTATATTTATAGCTGTAATATTATAAATACTATTATATACATGAATACCTTTATATATTTCATATATTCAGTAATGCACTTGTCACTGTATAGGAAAATAGTAAACTCTGGTGTGTATTTTATTGTCCTGCTGTCTATTATCCATTTATATGTTTGATTATTCATTTATATTTAGAACAGAGTCTCATCTGTGGCCTGGTCTAGTCTTAAACTTGTAATTTTCAACATAAATATACAACTTGTACTGTCATAGAATGCATAAGACACATGATCAAGTAGGTACAAGGTTCCAATCCTATCCTATCTAAGAAGACATTTGCAATTGATACCTGATGGGGGAAGAATAAATCAAAATTTCCAATTTAATTGCTCTGGGTATATCATCCATACTGCAGGGCAGTTCCAGGCTTAGGAATAGTTGGCCAACACAAAACAGATTCTGTATTTTGGTATTCTTTCTTGTTGGTTCGATAGCTTTAGACATTTTGAGGATTTTTTGGGTTTTTTTGTTTGTTTGTTTGTTTTGATTGTCTGGTAGTTTTCTTTAAGAAATCAGATAAGGAACATGAAGGTTGGATGAAACAGATTTCAGAGAAGTTAGGAGACAGAAAAATATGATCAAGAGATATATTTTTTTCACCTTTTAATGTAATACATTTAATTATTTAAGAATTTTATAAATGCATACAAAATATCTTGATCATATTCAGCCCTTCCATTCCTTAATTTCTCTTATAACTACCTTTACCTCTCTCAGTTTCATGTTTCTCTGTTTTTTGATACTTTAATATAATTTCATAATTTATCTCTCCCTTTCCTTCCTCTGAATATTCCCATATATCCTTCCTTGCTCTCTTTCAAATTGATGTCCTCTCTATTCATTAAGCATTGTTAAATATATATGTGTATATACAATTAATTCTTAAATATACATTGCTGAGTCTTTATAATATACATGTATGTATTATTTAATATGTATAAGTATAATATATAAGTATAATATTAGTTATATGTATGTTTTCAGGGATGATCATTTGGTATTGATTATTTCTCCCATTGTGAACATTTCTTGTTTGCCTATAGTTGTTTGCTTTGGGCATTTCTACTGTCTCTGTTCATTTCATGTTCAGGTAGTCATGTTGGTGAGACTTTATTAGTAAAGCTTCTAGTGTTGCTAGGAGACAAGTCTGTCTGCAAATTCACTAATCATCTGGAATTAGGTAAGGAGATTGCCTCAAAAAGGTATCAATTAGGACTGGGCTTCACAGTGTGTATTTCAATTGTGTTTTTTTTTTTGTTTTTTTTTTGTTTTTTGTTTTTCTTTATTATGGTCTCTTTTGAAAAGGAAAATTTCCTTGATGATAAATAAATACTATACTTATCATTGAAGAAAAACCTATGGAAAAATACAGACAAGTAAAAAAGTATCAACAACTCTCACTTCTAAGAAGATTAAAGATAGTTTCCTATAGGGTTAAATATAAATGATAATGTGGGTCTTTCTCTCTATCTCCATCCATCGCCAGATGAAGGTTCTATGGTGATATACAAGACATTCATCAGTGTAGCTATGGGAGAAGGCCAGCTCAGGCACCCTCTCCTCTGCTGCCCACGAACCTAGCTGGGGAAATCCCCTTGGACACCTGGGATCCCTTCTAGAGCCAAGTCTCTTGCCAACCCTAAAATGGCTCCCTTAGTTAAGGTATTTTCTTCCCTGCTCCCATATCCACCCTTCCTCCATCTCAACCATCCCATCCAAGACCCAGATGAAGAGCAGAAGGAGGGACATGAGCAAGGAAGTCAGGACCACGAGGGGTGCGTCCACCCACGGAGACAGTGGGACTGATCTAATGGGAGCTCACCAAGGCCAGCTGGACTGGGACTGAATGAGCATGTGATCAAACCGGACTCTCTGAATATAGCTAACAATGAGGGCTGACTGAGGAGCCAATGATAATGATACCGGGTTTTGATTCTACTGCATGTACTGGCTTTTTGAGAGCCTAGTCTGTTTGGATGCATACTTTCCTAGACCTGGATCGAGGGGGGGCCTTGGACTTCCCACAGGGCAGGACACCATGACTTCTCTTAGGACTGGAGAGTGAGGGGAGGTGGAGTGGGGGGAGTAGGGGGAGTGAGAGAGAAATGGGAAGATAGGAGGAGGTGGCAATTTTTAATAAATAAAATAAAATAAATATATAAATGACAAGACCTAGGAACACAAGTTTTAGTTTAGCCCAAATTCCATGTTCCACCAGTTTGATGAAGTTTTGATAGTAATAGAAGAGAGAAAGTTATAAATCAAGGTACTTTTCAAATCTATTGGTGGATGTATCAGGTAGGTAGGTTATAGAAAAGTTTGGAAAATTCTGCTATTGGTCTCCAATACTATGAGACATTATTCTTAACCCTTTGGTGGGTTGAAAACTAAGGGATATGTTTGTACATTCCAAAGGATTGACCTAATAGTCACGAAAACCTTGGCCATGTACAGAGAATTGCAATAAACAGCTTTTAGTAACCCTAAGCATGCACCAACATAGGACTGCAACATTCCAGTCTTTCAACAACATCGAGGTTCTAATCAATCAGTCAGGTTTACAGAAGGCTCAGTGGGAGGTGTAGCTCTGTCATGGAACTTTTCTTCACAGACTCCTCTCACTTCAGCCTGTCAAGCTCTGAGATTGTAGGCTCTCGCTACCATGCCAGACTTAGCCATAAATTTCATGTACTTTACGGTGGGGTAAAGAATTCCACTGATTTGTAGACCCATCCTACTAATTATTATTATCATTGTCAAGGTAATCAAGGTGATGTTTGCTCATTGTAATACTCTTTTTTTGGGGGGGGGATAGGAATTCCTGCTCTGGCTGTCCTGGAACTTGTTATGTAGTCCTTTAGGCTAGCCTTCAATTCACAGTGATCTGCCCGCCTCTGTCTCCAGAGTGCTGGGATTAAAGGCATATGCCACAACTACATAAATTGCTAGTTATAGTCTTAGCAATACCTGACACATACTGAATGAACAATGTTCTAGAAAGTTCACATTTTAATATTTGAAAGTATACTGTACTTGATTTGATATCTTCATCTCATTTGCAAAAAGAATAAATTAATAAATGAAAATATTGTGACTGAAGTCTTTGGTCAATGAATGAGAATTGATGGGCACAGAGTAGAGGGAAGAGGGGGGTGATACAAAAGAAATGGAGGAGATGGAATGGAAGAAGAAAGAGTAGCGAAAAGATGAAGGGTGAGAAGGGAGAAATTAAGTGAAAGGAGAAGGGATGTGGAGGAATGGGAAGGACTGAGAAGAAGAGAGAATCGAGAACAAAAAAGGAGGAAAATGGGGGAGAGAAGGGTAGAATTTCTTTAACTTCTAGTTGAATTTGGTTTCTGCATAATTTCTTTATCCAATGGACATTTCATCAACTTATGAAAATATCCATTTTTACTATAGAAATACATGTGTAAAAATAAGTTTGTATAATGAAATCAAAATGAACAAATAAATAGAACAGTGACAACCAAATCACATAATATTGTTAGAAATGCTGTTTTTGATTTTGTTCTCTTAAAGATCCAGTGGGCCTTGGGTGCTTCTCCACCCAAGTTCCACAGTGACCATGCTTAATTATACATACTTACACAAATACTCCATTACTAAGCATGCATTCTCAGAAAAAAACCCACTGAAGTTTTGAGTGCTGAGTCTTCTCTGTTCACACTCTTGAAGTTGTTACTTACTCTCTTTATCGGTCTTTTCTTTCTTTCTTTTTTTAGTGTTCAGTTCTTTAAATTTCATTTGTTACATTTATCAAGCTGGAAATTCACCTCTGAGTTTTTATATCAGACACACAGAAATAACTTTTTTGTCTACCCTTCTTCTCTTCCCATTTGAAGACTTATCTGTATATATTCACTCATGAAAGATTAGTGAATTCAGAATTGCAGAGACCAGCCATTTTTCTATATTTTCTTACTTGACACTTTGTGTGAGCAGAGGCCTTAAGTACCTAACTCAGCTCTGACGGTCACCTTTAACTTCACATTTCTTAAATGATTATTTAATCGTTTGAAGGAAAGTGTCCCTAAGTGCTAGAATCATAGCACAAAGGTCCTTGTGCTCACAGATCTCCAGAGAAACTAGCAATGTTAAGGTTACAATATGGTCTTTCTGATGGGAAAGATGTAAACAAACAAACAGACAAACAAAAAACAATTCTTCCATCCAGAAAGCAGAAACCTAGGTGTATTAATAGCCAGTTGATTTTTATTATCTATTGGGCCAGGGCATATCGAGCTTCTCAAACAGAATGGGGGTGGCCAGTAATCTAAAGGACATTTATCTCCAGGTGCTCCCCAAACTTTCATAACCAGGACTAGAGGTGATTAATAGCCCAAATGACCTCTATAATATCTGTATGGTCAAGACCAGGCCAGATTCTTCCCTAGGAACTTAAGCTAGAATAAACAGCATATCCTCCTGAATATTAACCTTCATCAGGCGATGAAAGAAGACAGAGACAGAGACCAACATTGGAGCACTGGACTGAAGTCTCACGATCCAAAGGAGGAGCAGAAGGAGAGTGAGCATGAGCAAGGAACTCAGGACCGCGAGGGGTGCACCCACACACTGAGACAATGGGGATGTTCTAAACAGCATATATGTAGAACTCATTTTCTTAGAGGAAAATGGCATGTACCCTGAGTTGAGTTTCAATATAATTAATTTTTTTTGTGCTAGAAAGTCCACCCACCCTAATTTTTCAGTGTTTAAATTGTTGTGAACAAACTACCTGAAATAAGGTTCTGTAAAATCTTAATACTGGTTGACAAAGTCAGTCTGAGCTGCATTTCTATTCTCAACTCTTTGTGGTTCACTTTCCTTCCTAGATACCTGCAGAGACTCCATCACCTAAAGAAACCAAAATATATCTTACTCTGACCCTTCAGCAGGGCGGATTAATGTATTAGAACTTCAGTGGGTTGTGAATGGTTCGAAAATAGTAGGTCTAGCACCTAATTTCAGTTTATCTTAGAGCCCCCTCAATAGCATTCTCTGCCCACTTGTTTCTAAGCTGGCATCCTTGTGTGTGATTGGCAGGTGAAACTTGGGAGTGTATTAAGTTAATAGACAATGAAACTTCCACCAACCAAAAGGTAATGCATATCATGACATGCATATGAGACATCAGATTAATTTATCTCTTATCTCCTCTGAGGTGAGATGTCTTTTTCCCTAAAACAATTTACCTAAGAGCCAGAGTTCCCAAAGATGTTTTGGAATGTGGAATTCAAGGGATTTGCCTCACTGTTCATGCAAAACCATTTTTTATTTGATTTACAGTCTACCGTCCTAAGGCCTGTCATAGTTTGGGCAAGAAGGAAGGAAGAACAAGTCTAGGATGTGGGCCTGGATGCAGGGTCCCAGCAGCCCCACTTTTGAGTGTGGTGCCACAGAATACCTTTAGAGAACCACACGATTCTTACTGTGGAAGGCTCAGAAAGAAAGAAAAGAGACTGACTCTAATGCAAGATTGGATCAGAAATAAAAACCGGTCTGAACTGCACCCACAACTTCAAATGTTTTTTATCATGACCTGTTTTCTAGAATAAACATCTTTCTTATCTCTGGGACATGTTTTACTTTTGTAAGTAGTCTGGCATTGGTGAACATATTCTAAAGAGACACAGTATCTCTTCCTTGGATACTAAAAGAGTCTTCAGATTTTTGAATCGGTGGACTCCAAAAAATTAAAATTATTTCCAGGAACTTCACAGAGGAGGGGGAGAAAGCTCAAAGTCCTGGCCAGACAAAGGGGAAACTTCTTTTCTGGAAAGAAATTTACCTTGCAGGGAAACGAAACCATAATAATGATGGCCAGTGACAGTAGGTTCTTCTTGACTACGTCTGCCTATATACACAAAACTCTCCTCTCTTCCGGAAAGTAACCCTTATATCAAGACCACGAAGAGGGATATCATTATCCTTCTTCCCAATATGCATATTGAATAAATTTCCCTCTTCTGTTTTTCACTATTAATCTGGCTGTTGCATTTAACTTGGCTAGATAGAGGAGAGGTACTTTACCTACATTTTGAAGACACAGGTATGTGTGACCTCAAACCTGGTAAACATTCATATTATTAAATCTTTACTTCTCCAAGTATGTGCTATGATCTATATGAATAAAGGCCATATAATAATAAGAAAATAAGGAAAAAGAAGAAAATTGAACAATTGAGTGTATCGGTCTTATTTTCAGTTTCTTTTCTTACTCATTTTTTTCTTGTCACTAGAAACCATTATTGTAACACAATTAGTAAAAACCCAGAGTCAGATACTGGGGTTCAACCTGAAGGTCAGAAAAGCAAAACATCCAGTCACTGTCACTTACCTCTACCTCAGATCGAAACTGTGATCCTGCTTCCAGGAATCCTCAGAATGAGACTGTCTGAGAGCTGTCTCCTGTAGTTTTATATTCCTGTCTAGTGCTAGGATAAAAGGTGTGCACCATTACTGCCCAATTTCTATGGCAAGCTAGTTTGGCTACTGGGATTAAAGGTGTGTGACTACCTGGTCTGTAAGGCTTAGCAGGTCAACTGTTTCATGCTCTGATCTTCAGACAAGCTTTATTTTTTAAAATACAAAGGAAATATCACCACAATTTATATACTCTAAAGTTTAATTACATTCCATGTCAATGGATGTATGGTGTGTGTGTAATGCCTGTGAAGGGACAACTGAGATGACTCATCAGGCAAAAGTGACTGCTGACAAGTCTGACACTCTGAGTTCAGTCTCCTTAACCTACATGGTGGAGGTAAAAAAAGATTCATGAATGCTGTCTTTTGACTACCTCATGTAAGCTGTCTCATGCACACACACACACACACACATGTATATATATATATAATCAGACCTCACAGATACTCCTGCTATAAAATTTAAGCTGACACTACATATTAATAAATATCTAATGTTAGAAAATGGCCCAAGTTGGATATCTGAAATATTTCATTAATTCTTTAAGTATTTCATAATTGTTTTATTGTACTCACCCTCAACTCTTCTTGAGTCTTTCTAGGTCTTCTCTTCACCTCTTCTTCTCTCATTTTCTATTTCCTTTTTTATATTTATATTAATTGGCCAAGTCTTCCTTGCCCTGCTCATATACTCATGGGTGTGGGGCATACTCTACAAACTGACTCTCCCTGTCCTAGAAACCATCACACTCAATAACTTCTCAGATGGGAGTGGCTGCTCATTAGCCCCAAACCCCTCTAGACTAGAATCTCAATTGTCTTGTTACTATGCAGGTTTTGTGCATGGATGGTAGCGGCTGGTCTTCCATAAGTGTGATGTTTCTGCGATGTCTCAATTACATTGTTTTACTTCTGTCTCTCACTATCTGACTTTTAAAATCTTTCTACCCCATTTTCTTCCATTGCTCTTGATCCTTGGAGGTGCTGCCATGATGCAGATATCCCATTTGCAGCTCCACTTAGAGTTTCTACACTTTAACCAATTATGAATTTTTTTCATTACTCAGCATCTATCATCCAAAGAAACTTCTTCAAAGATATCTAAGAGCTGCTCTAATCTATGGATAAAATATATGTTTCAGAGAAAAATTTGATACTTTAACATATTAGCAAAACAATAGGAAGTTAAACCCTTTGGGTCTGTGAGCTACTTAACTATGGGTTCTTTGCCAAATTTATAGCCACAGTACATGTTTCTCCTATGGAATGTACCTTGCATATATTCAGAAAGCAGTTCGTTACACCATAACGCTTTTGACTATTGATCCATGGATATATCTTATCATATTATTCATTATTTTAGCTTAAAGGATTCACAGACAGACTGTTGATAATTTTTGTTTTAGTAGCCTGTAGAATACTGTCTATGTAAACCAGGCAGCAGTAATAAAGGCAATATCAGCTTGATTTCTCTAATTTATGTGATCAAAATATATGGTCTCCTTAGCAATACTTGTCATCAAGTTATGGTAGACAATCAAGAATGATAATAGCCTATATTGATTTTGGAAATCCCTGATCCTATATTATTTTTTTTGAAAATTGAGAGGAGGTATCCAACACATAGCATTAGGCCTTTCATTTAGAAACTTATGGCTTCTGAGAAGAACATTATCCCCTGTGTAAGTAACTCCCTGAAACACACACACACACACATACACACACATGTATATGAAACTTATCAAGTAGTAGGTTTCTATATTTTTCTGATATCCTTAGTGTTTGTTATCCCTCCTTCATCCTCTCCTGTGCTCACCCATCATCCCTCTTCTCCCTAAACCTTCTTCCACATTATTTCCCTTTTCCCCTTCATGGAACCATTGTTCCTCTATCCTCACTTCCTCAAATCTTTATTCTCCATCTCTGCCAATGTTATATTTATGGTTTCTAAGATTCTACAATTCTCCAAATTAAACATACAAATCTGAAGGTTCAATACTAAGACCAATATATGTTATTTGTCTATGTCTGCAGTACCTAATTCAGTATAATTATAATTTCCATTTTAATCCATTTACCTGAAAATTTTGTAATCTAATTTTCTTCACAGTGAATAAAATTCAGTGGTTTATAGTTGTGGTAGTTTGACTGTAACTGTTTCCCATAATCGTATAAGGAGTAGCACTATTAGGAGGTGTGACTTTGTTGGGGGTGTGTATGGCTTTGTTAGATAAAATATGTCACCATGGGGGAGAGATTTGATGATTTCTACAATCAGGATACTGCACAGAGTCTCAGTTGACTTCCTGTTACCTGTAAGATGTAGGACTCTCAGCTACTTTTCCAGCATCATATCTGTCTGCATGCCATCATACTCCAATGGCTCAGAGCTCCCAGCCTGCACCTGGGCAGAATGCAGAATCAGGCTTAGGCAGGCAGAAGAGCATGGCGGATTCCTGCCACCATACAGAGAGATGTTTCCAGGCTGCACAATGCTCTGCATGTCAGATTTGGATGTAACTTGGATGAAAAGAGTTTCTGTGCTGCATGTTCAGTCTCAGAATTAAACTGCTGAATGTGGCTCCAATGTGGACTTGCTGTGTGCCTGGAACTGTGTACAGCTCAGGGGCACCAAATGGATCTGAGGCAGGAGTTGTGCTGACCTCAGGTAGGAATGATCATAATTACCATAACAACAGCACAGTTAAGGTTTAGACTGGCAGTAAACAGGCAGTATCCTATTACTCCTAAATGGTGCAATTTAAGTTTTTAAGACTTGCTTAACATTTTAAGAAGTGCTCCAGGATAGTAAAAAAATTACAGATTCACAATAGGACAGATTCAGACCACTAAGTGGATCACAATATTGGATGAGTGTACATAGGCTTGAGAGAGAGAGAGAGAAAAATATATATATATGTATATATATATACACACATACAGAGAGAGAGAGAGAGAGAGAGAGAGAGAGAGAGAGAGAGAGAGAGAAAATAAAGTTAATGCCCTTAAAAAGGGGGGTAAAGTCTATAAAGAGGCAGAATAAAGTAAACTAATAGAGTAAAAATAAACCACGTAAAAATGGAAAATTCACAGAGTCTGGATTATGTACATTGTGTTTTGTGTAAAATTTTTGACGTGAAGGAGCTAAGTACAGAGAGACATTTCATTATATGGGCTGCCAAGTGGAACCAGAGTGGTTATCATGAGGGTATGACTTCAGAATTTGGGTCTAAGGATATGATGCTTTGGAAAGGGTCTTCTTTTGTTTTCACAGAGGATAAGATGTTGTGGATTGCGTCTATCCCAATATGGTATGATAGACCATGCCCTCCTGAAAGGTTGCTGTGAACACCCTCAAAAAGTTACTTTGCTCAACTGCCAACTGAGATGAACCTAACAGACAGGTTATCCCGTAAAAGACCTGAATAATAGTGCCCCCATTCAGCAGGAAGCAGTTTAGAGAGAAAAAACTATGCCCATGTTCCGAAATATTGTTTATAAATGTTCTTTTATACTTAAAGGGGGATATGATATAGGTATGAATAATTTGCATTGGTATGGATTTTAAGGTTAATTTTGTTATATGTATATGCATATTTCTAGTATTGATTAAGGTATTGTGATTGTGTAGTTCATTTAAAAATGTAATGTGTAATTAGGAAATATAGGTTGCTAATGGATAATCATCAATAATAGTCAAGCTTGTAGTCATGTTAGTTAGATTTTCTAGATATATAGAGATATATTTCAGTTAGATAGGCATTCTTCATATCTTTCAAAGACTGCAGAATATGGCATTTAGATGTTTTAATAAATTAGGGTTTTTCATGGCAATGAGACACGTCTGCTCCTGGCAGTACCAATCTACTTCAAGAGGAAGATGGGCATTGAAGAGGCTCCTTATGGAGTTTCATAGTCATTTGGGCAAAAAACTGTTCTTGCCTGGACTGTTGCATAAACTGGACACAGAGAACCCACAGAGAGAGGACTGCTGAACTTGCCAAAAGGTGAGGTCTTTTGGGGTTCCTGACCTATAAAAGAGTCTATGAGACATTCTGCAGGACACAGCAGAAAGTGACTGAACTGTCTTTGAAATTTCCTGCTTCATGGAAATGTATGCTAAATACTATGAGCCTGAAGGCTGAAGATGGATGCCCCAACGGATCAGAGGAACTTTGAGTGACTATCCGGGTAGTGAGATATCTCTGTCATTTCTAGAGTTTGGAAGTTACTTATTTCTTGGCTTATATCCTTCTGGAGTCTTTGATGGAGTTGAAGAATGGATAGATAATTATAGCTTGCCTTAGTTATGATAAAGATAAAATAGATAGAAATATGGTAACTGTAATTCTTGCTTTATAACTGTTTTGCTATATGTAATTGTACTATGTTAAAATGAAAGCCTTCTTTTTTGTTTAAACAGAAAAAGGGGAAATGATGTGGGAGTCTTCTGTTTTGTGTTGATTTCATTGGTTAAATAAAGAAACTGCCTTGGCCCTTTAATAGGACAGAAAATTAGGTAGGCAGAGTAAACAGAACAGAATTCTGGGAGAAAGAAGCTGAGTCAGTCAGTCGCCATGATTCTCCCACTCCAGACAGATGCAGGTTAAGATCTTTCCTGGTAAGCCAGCTTCTGATGCTACACAGAATATTAGAAATGGGTTAGATCAATATGTAAGAGCTAAATAAGAGGTTAAAACTAATGGGCCAAGCAGTGTTTAAAAGAATACAGCTTCCGTGTCATTATTTTGGGTAAAGCTAGCCGTGCAGGCAGTCAGGTGCCAGGAATGCAGCCCGCAGCGCCTACGGGGCAACACAATAGAAACCCCAATAAAGAGAGAGGTTGGTACCAGGGGCCAAGGAATTGCTGTGATAGACCTGTCTATACTTTTGTTTGGGAAAATCTGAACTTTTGTATTTAGGGTTATAAAAGTAGCAAAATGCTTTAAGCTTCGTTTAATGGGTTATAATGGTAGAAGCATGGAAGACAGAAGTGCTAAAAATTGTTTGAACTGTTGTGGATCACTCAAGAACTTTCAGAAGAGAAGGATTTTAGTAAGTTGCCTGCACATTGTTCTTATATTGTTGAAGAAAGTGACTGCCTTTTGCTCTTGTCCAGACTGCCTGAGGCTAAAGTGAAAAGGTTTGAATTAATTCCATTGGTAGAAATCTCAAAACAACCCCATAGACTTTGTCATGTGGATTTTGGTGGTATATCTAATATATATTTATTATGAAAAGGAGAAAACTGGGCAGATTAAATTACAAAATAAAAATTTTGAGGAGAAAAAACACCAGGAAGCAGAATAGAACTATTATTTTTTTGTTCTAGGAGATAAATGGATTAAGAAATGGAATAAAGAGAATAGTGATGTCAGAGCATGATCCAACTTACCTTAGTTTCCAATTTGTGAAAAGGAACTAAAGAAAAGCTTAGAACAAGATGTGGTGGGGCACATCTTTAATCCCAGCCCTGAGAAAGCAGAGACTGGCAGATCTCTGATGTTGAGGACAACTTGGTGTACAGAGCAAGTTTCAGGACAGTGAAGTGCAGTCAGTGGCAAACAGAAAGGTGGTGAAGATGCAATTGAACAAGAGTGGCATGTTCCAGCCCCAGTATGCAGCAGAACCAGAGAGTTTTGACCACGTGGTTATGGCTTTAGAGTTAAGGTTAAACAAAATGGTTATGGAATTTGCCTCCATGCCTAAGGAAAGCCTCTGAGGACTGACATATATCAGGAGTATTCCTGAAGGGAGGCATCATAAAGAAGCCATTACATGAACATGAAGCCTGTATTGCCTTAGAGAATCCAAGATGTTAGAGATGTCAGAGTCATAAGATACCTGAAAAGGAAAGCTGATAACAAGGAACAGAAACAGCACAAGAGAAATATGGGTATTGCAGTCAACAAAGTTGAACAGAGTTGGAGATCTGAAGAGTGTTTTAATATCAGACATGGAGATGAAGAGTTTGGAATTTGTGAAGCTGGTTTGTTGACTTGCTTTAGTTCAATATTTCTTCACTATGCTTCCTTCCCTGTGTTTTGGAATAACAATGCATATCCTGTGCCAGGTATTTTAAATTTCTTCCTATATCTTTTGTCTTTTTTTTTATGCTTGGGTTTGTAATAATTATGTCATTTCTTGTTTCCATTTCTTCCCTTCAGAGACCCCTTACTTACTCTCTTTCAAATTCTTGACATCTTATTTCATTAATATTTGTCACATGAACACACACACATACATTCCTAAATATAATTTGTTTAGTCTGTATGATGTTATTTGTATAGTTTTAGGGCTGCCAATTGGATATTGGACAACAAATTGTTGTGATCACCTTTAGGGAAGAACATTTATCTCATTATAAATATTATTCAGTGGCTTATAGTTTTCTATGGAGTTTTCCCTCATACACTTTGTTTATCTATTTTTTTATTGATTTTTATTGAGTTCTACATTCTTCTCTGCTCCGTTCCAGGCCTCTCCCCTCCCCACAAACCCTCTCCCAAAATCCCCATGCTCCCAATTTACTCAGGACTTCTTGTATTTTTCTGCTTCCCATGTAGACTAGATTTATGTAAGTCTCTCTTAGTGTCCTCACTGTTATCTAAGTTCTCAAGTTCTCTGGGATTGCAGCTTGTAGGCTGGTTTTCTTTGCTATGTTTTAAAACCACCTATGAGTGATAATTGTCTTTCTGTGTATGGGTTACCTCACTCAAAATAGTGTTTTCTGGCTCCATCCATTTTCATGCAAAATTCAAGATGTCATTCTTTTACTTATTTAGTTTATGGTTATGCAGTCATGTTGGTGAGAATGCATGAGTGTAGCTTCTGACAGTACTAGGACAAAGTCTCACAGCAAACTCCTATAGTCTCTGACTCTTAACTACCTTTTCACCCTCTCTTCTGCAATGTTGATCTTTGAGCCTTAGGTGTGGGAGCTTTTTAGGACCACACCCTACAACCCTGAATTATGATTGGTTATGGTTTTCTATGATGGCCTCTGTCTTTTTAAAAGAGTTTTCTTGATGAGGAGTGGAGAATATACTTATATCTGATTATTTTGAGCTAGAAGTCCCTGATGAGAGAAAAGAAGAGCATCTGACTTTCTTTGTAGGTGTTATCTTACTCGATATGATCTTTTCTAGTTGGATCAGTTATGGGTTAGAGTTGTGGAAACACATGGCAGGTCTAGCTGGATAAAGAGGTTACATGAATCATCAAAAGGACTTTGCTTATTTTTCTTAAAAAATAGATAAAAAGTTATTGAATAAATATTAGTAAAAGTGTCTTGTAGAGGCTCAGACTTGAGTACTCCATAATAAAAAAGTTGTCATACAACAACATTTAAATACCACCTACAAAAATCTTTATTTTGTTTTTAATGTTATTTGATTATGAAGATGAAAATTTATGTATCTAGACCAATATTTATGTTTTGGATACTAAAAATATGGAATCCTACTGATCTAGCATTACTGAAATTGTAAAAGCATAAATTGAAAAGCACATAATTAAGGAGCCATTAAGCAATCATTTCAGCAGAGGATGAATTGTACTATAATAGTTTTGCATGCATATCAGGTACTCTTGGGGTTCTCCTAGCAGCTCCTTTCTGGTGGAATATTTCTACTACGAGGAAGAATATATTAGTTTCTGTAAATGGCTATAAGCAGTATGCTCTTAATGGATAATATTCACACAGAGTGAAGATAAACCCTGAACATCTCACAATGGAGTTTTAGATTAATGTTTAATCTATTTTTAATGTGGATCACAAATGTAATGCATTGTTCACCTTTTAAAATAGGTTATTCACCTTACAAAAAGCTTCTTTCTCTATCACTATTTTCAGCTAAGCCTAGAGAAGAAAAAATGTCTTAGACAAATCTTGTTTAGGTTCCCAGCTTAACCACAAGAGTAGAAAAGAAGAGGTAAAATATTCTCATTACTTCACTTCACAATATTATTTATAAATTTGTTTGCCATCCATATTCAGAAAATACAATAGTATATTTGGTATTCTATATAGAGATTAAGAAAAGAGCAAAATCAAACAAAAAAATCGTCATGTCTTGAAATAAGGCATCACCACACCATTAGATCTTTATGCTTCAGGGGGAGTGTGGAACGGGGGAGGGGCTTCACTTTCTGTAACGTGGACACACACAGAGTGCTCTGAAGCAGGCTTCCTGGGGAAAGTGATTCTTGTGAGAGAGGAACATTTAGGTAAGTGCAAGGTAGAGAAGAGGGAAGGCAGGGATGATGTGGGAGTGTCATATATCCATTGCTTTCATTGGTTAATTAATAAAGAAACTGTTTGGCCTGATAGGTTAGGACATAGGTGGGTGGAGTAAACAGAAAAGAATGTTGGGAGGAAAAGGAAGTGAGCTCAGACGCCATGCCTCCCCTCTCCAGGGCAGACGTGATGAAGCAAGCAGCCAGGTCAGACATGCTAAATCTTTCCCAGTAAGACTAGTGCTGTACAGATTACTAAATATGTGTTAGGCAAGATAAGTCACCACCTTGTGGTGCTACACACATTAATAGAAATGGGCCAAGCAGTGTTTATATAAATACAGTTTGTGTGTTGTTATTTTAGGTAAAGCTAGCTGGTGGCTGGGAGCCAGGCGGCAGGAACGCAGCTCGCAGCTCCATACAACACGGGGATGTAAAGAACACCCTGTGAGGAACACGACAGGAACTGAACTACCCTAGAGCCTGCCATCACAGACTTGAAGAAAAGCAGTTTCACGCAGCGTTCTGCAGACTTTGTGCAAGAATGTTCTTGAGTCATCTTATAAATAAGTGCTCATGACAAAAATTAAAAATAGACCATTTGAGATGGAGACTAACATGGATTTTAGTGGGAAAGAATGTTTACGAGTCCTTCAGACAAAGGCATGATGTCTACAGTTCAAATATTATGGCCAGAAACTTTGGTAGACATAGAAAATGGGAGGATGTGTGTGGCTTTTCTGCTTAAGAAACAAGAAAGCACAGTGCACATTCTCCGTATCAAGTAAATAGGAGCAAGCCAGTGCACAAATGAGGAATCACAGTTTATCTTCTTTATGCAGTGTTGTTCCCCACTTCTCCATGTGTGTGTGTGTGTTTGTGTGTATATATGTATGTGTGTGTGCATACATTTGTCTGTGTATGGAGAGCAGAGATCAGTCGTATGAGTCTTCCCCATGCCATTCCCCAGGGCTCTCATTTACCTGGAGATCACCTAGTAGGCTAGGCTGGCCAGCCAGTGAACCCCAGGTATCCTCTTGGTTCTACCTCCTCCACACTGAGATTACAAACACGTTATCATACTTCTAATTTTACATGGGTGTTAGAGATCAAACTCGGTTCTTCATGCCGTATTCCTAGCCCTGCTGTTGCTTCTTTACAACCTTTAGTGAAGTTTACATATTAGGGTTCAAACTCGACTCTTCATGCCATATTTCTAGCCTTGCTGTTGCTTCTTTCCAAATTTGAGAGCAGTTTACAACAGACTATGTTGATAATGACACTAATAGCAAGCTGGATCTCTGATAACATTCCTAGATATGAATGCACACGGTGGCACGACTATCTTCAGAATAAATGGAACTATCATGAAGAAGTTTAAAATCCCCTCAAGTTGTTATAGTTCAGATGTCAACTGGTAGATGTTTTTCTCTTATAGATCTCAGAGTGATTCTGTTTTTCCACTCCTACTCCTCTGCCTATCTTCTTTATCTAAGATTTCTTGCTCGCTCTTTCAAGTGGTTACAGTGAGACACTGTTAAAATTTTAAGTAGAATCAGAGAGATATCAGGACAATTTACTCCTCACATTCCTCTGTCCAGGAATGCTGTATCTTTCACTGGAATGAATTGCAAGTTTTGGAATAAAAGGAAAGTAGATGTGTCAACATGGAGTGATGCAGAGAACGGTGAAAAGGAGGGGGATGAAAACATGATGCCAGGGTGAAAGCCAAAGCAACCAAACATACTTTGATAAATATCTCATCAACGCATTTCACCCTTACAAAATGCACTAAGAACAGAAAGCTATGTACATACAGCTACACCTAGTCTGGAAACACACCAACAATAAAATCAACTAAAACTGATTAGTTTAGGGTCAGGTATTCCAAAGGACCTGAGTGCCTATAAAAGGGCCCGCATGAGGTTGCACACAACTACCTGTAATTCCAGCTTCAGAGGATCTGATGGCCTCTTCTGGACTCCCCTGCTTCAATCCAAAAAGAAAATAAAAACAAATATCTTTTTTTTTTCAAGACAAGTTTTCTCTGTGTAGCTTTGTAGCCTGTCCTGGAACTAGTTCTTGTAGACCAGACGGACCTTGAATTCACAGAGATCTGCTTGCCTCTGCCTCCTGAGTGCTGGAATTAAAGGCATGTGAATCCACTGCTGGGCAAGAACAAATATCTAAAAATAAACAAATGAAACAGGCCAAACTTTACTATGCCATATAAGTGAAGCCATCACTTTAATACAGATGGCTTACATTAGTTATTTGTTTTACAGACTAGATAGTTCATATAGGTGAACATGAATACATATTGTATTTTTAGGATGCATACATTATGTCTTGTGTTAAATTACTCAGACAATTCTCACAATGTTTAACACTAACACAAATGTTTCCTCTCACTAGAACTCAGCTCTGGTGTGTATGTAGTCACTAATGTGATAGCCATATGGAGTGTATAAAGTAGGTTCTTTAATTGTCCCATCTCTGGAGATACTGAAGCTGATGAGCAACAAAAACCTAATTTCCCTAGTGACACACTGTGCTTGCAATGGAGAGAGAATGACAGCCTAGGCAGTGAGTATACATAGTTAAGGTTGTCAATCTCTGCACTGGGGGTAGAATAGATCCTTGTGGTAATATTTCTTTTGTATCTTAATAAACAAAGCTTGCCTAAAGGTCAGTGCAAAACAGCCACAACAGTCAGCCGTAGGGGCCAGGCAGTGGTAGTGCACTCCTTTAATCCAGCACTAGAGAACTATAAGGTGGGATGAGAGACAAAAGCTTGTTCTCTTTCATTCTGATGATTTCAAAGTGGTAAGAAATCTCTAGTGGCTTGGCTGCTTTTGCTTTTCTGATCTTCAGGTTGAGGTCTAAATCTGTCTTTGGGATTTTATTATTCGTGCCATAGATCCTGGTGTCATTTAGACTACTATCCATCATAGTTCCAGGAGGAGGGTAGCTAGGCGCTATTGTTATGTTGCTAAATTGTGATGGATAATTTGTCTTCTCATTAGGGCAGATGAGGATACAGTCAGAAGACATGACCCAGAAAGACTACTTCCCTTATTCCAATCCAATCATTAATGTATGAGAATGAAGCTTTCATCTGATTGTTACATAATAAATCAGTCTAGGGCTTCTGGTTTTAGTGGCAGTTAATAAATATGCTTTACAATTTGAGCCACATAAAACTCAGAGGACTTAATGTAGGATGGGTAACACCATGCTAAGTTTTCAGAAGAACCTGCAGCTCATGGAGAATAACATGCCCATGCTTTGAAGTGTAGGACATGAAGCCTGTGGGTCTACTGGCTTCCCTCTCACACCTCATCACCACAGTGCACGTGGACCTGCAGTGTGATAGGAATTTTCTATACACTGTGTGGTCCCTGTTCTCACTGAGGTTTAAAGGCAGAGAAAATATAAACACTTGCCGAAGACTCACTGGGAAGTCAGTGTTTGAAGAATATACAGACCTGGAGAACCACACAGACATCAAGGGTTAATCTAACTGCAAAAGTGACAAGTTAAAGTAGTAAGTAAATAATTCTATAAGTAAAATTAACTTACTAGGCTGGAATGATGTATCAGTTGGCAAAGTGATTGCTTCACAAGCTGAAGATCTGAACATAGTACTCAGAACCCACATAAAAAGTCATGCCAGATATTCCATGCTCATAACCGCAGTGTTAAGGAGATAGAAGACAGAGATGGATGGATCTCTAAATGCTCTGAGCATAGTTAGCCCAGCCTACTTGATAAATTTCTAAGTCACTGAGAATCTCTCTAAAAATATGGTAGAAGATGCTTGTCAACTGGCACCAAGGTTCTTTGGTCTCCAGGCATCTTTCTGTGCATCCATACCAATGGATGTACCCTCTAGGAACATATACATACACACACATATATGCACACAGATGTGTACATGTGTACAATACCCTCCCCCACCACACAGATTATGTCAACAAATAGGAGACACTGCTTCTCAAAGATAGAGGTACAGTGATAGGATACTGAATGTTCTACATTAAAAGATACATTTGCTCTTCATATTGTGGGAAGGAAATCTACTAGTATACATTGGTTTCTTTGTTCTTAGTCAACATTTAATCAATATGTCATTCAAATGTCAGACAGAAAAAATTCAAGGCATATTGGCTCTGATGTTTGTAAAGACTCTTCATTCTAAGACAGATGAGAACCTAGGCCCTGACCCGTGATACTCAGAGACAAGGCTGACCACTTTCCCAGAGGAGCAGGGCTTTATAATGATTGAAGGCATCTTTCCTTCCCTCTCTAATCTGCTGACCAAAATTGTGGTGGAAGACAGATATGTGGGATATTAATCCATTGTCTTTTCAAATTGTTAGCTTTCTGAATAAACCACAATTTAAAGATTCAATTTTTGATTTTGTTGGAATTTTGGACAGAACAACTGGCTGCTTAGACTGTCACTAATTCATCCTAAACAATTGTATTCAAGGGCTAATCTCAAGACTAGAATCAATTCTGGTACTGGAATCATTCCATCAACGTACTTCAGCCCCTGCTCCAGAACTATAGAATCAAAAGTCCTAGATGGAGGATCAGAATCTATCTCTAAAGTGCCCTCCAGGTCCTTCTGAGGTATGCTCAAGTTTCAATACAGATAAAATTAAGTACAGAAGTCTGCAAACTATTATTTACAAATCAAGGGGCTTTTAGAAGTCTACAGACTTCTATAAAAGGCTAGATATCTGAAAGTCATGTGGTTTCTTTGGCAGCAACTTAATACAGAATAGTCACACACAACATCTAAGTGGCTATCAAAATCTGTCTTTTAATGATCTTCCGAGACCTCAAGGTGGGAATTCCACATATTCATGGGTTAATCAATACATACCACCATTTTTGTTTTGATTGTTTATCTTTTTCAATAGTGTGTGTGTGTGTGTGTGTGCATGTGCAAATACAAGTAAAGAGTACAGATCTTTGACACAAGGTCTCTAACTGGCCTTTACCTCAACAAGTAGACTAAGCTGCTGCCAGCAAGCTTCCAGGATTCGTTTGCCTCTGATCCTTCCTCTAGAATTTTAAGTGTACACCACTACACCTGGCTTTTCCCCCATGGGTTCTGGGGATCCACAGATCTGTACTTATGTTTGTATCTCCTCAAGCTTTGTGTTCAGCTAAAATACAAGAACATTTTCAGTCTCTGTATCAATGAGTAGCCAGTTTATAGTTTGGGAATATTTACTATAATGTTTACAATGAGTATGTGTCTCTTTTCCTGGAAGCAGAATGGGTTCTGAATGTTGGTTTTGCCTTATTTTATGTCTGAGATTCAGGAATCTGACTTGTGTCAAATTTCAGTCAATGCCCCTAAGAAACAGACTGTAAGGTATTTTCTCAGAGGAGACTCTGAGGCAGTAAGGTAATTTGGAGAATGGTTGAGAGCTACGGAGTCAGCTCATCAGTAGAGCACATATTGAGCAACCATGAGGACCCAAGTCATACATCAAGCATTCATATAAAAAACTCAGTCATGGTGGCGTGTGAAAATTTGTAATCCTAACACTGGACAGGAGGAGATAGTCTGATACTGGGTCTCACAGGCTAGCCAGCTTTCCCTAACTGGTGCTTTCTGGAACAGTGAGAAAGCCTGTCCCCAAATAAAAACAGATGAAAGCAATGTAAAACAAATAAACTAAAAGCCAAAGTGAACAGCACCTGAGCAACAACAGCTAAGGCTAATCTCTGGCCTTTGTATGGAGGAATGTATATATACACATACACTAGGACACACACACACACAAACACACACACACACACACACGCTGGGCCATAGTTGATATTCATATAGTTCTCTCTTTCCAGTCTGCATAACCTTTTTTTCAAACAATTTTCAGCTATGCATTCTACAGAGATCAAACATGAAGCTAAGCATAGTGGCAACTTTCAGAGTCCCAGCTGCTATGAAGATTAAGACTAGATTTCTCAAGTTCAAGAGTTGAAGTTCAGCCTAGGTAAAATACTCTGTCTCTAGGAAGATAAATATGGGGGTGGAGAAATAGCTTCATTTGTAGCTTCCTTGCTGGACAAGACTGAGGATCTGAGTTCTGTCTTTAGAACCCATGTAAACTGCTTGCATGCTAGAACATGCTTGTAACATCACCCCCAGGGTGGTTGAAACAGGCATATATCTAGATCTTGATGGTAGCCACTCTAGTTGAATTAGAGAGATGTAGCTATAAGTGAGGGACCTTTACTCAAAAATTAACAAACAAACCTTAATGGAAGGTAGGAATGGTTGCTCAGTAGAGAAAGACGTTTGACACACAAGCCTGACAACCTGAATTCCATCAAAATACCTAACCACGGAAGAATAAAACTGACAGCTCCTGAAAGTTATGCACACTGTGATATAAGGAGGTCTTCTCTTTTCTTCTCTTCCCTTCCCTTCCCTTCCCTTCCTTTCCCTTCCCTTCCCTTCCCTTCCTTCTCTCTCTCTCTCTCTCTCTCTCTCTCTCTCTCTCTCTCACACACACACACATCATACATTGATAAGTAAAATTAAAATTAATAAATAAATTGGAAGGGAACTAAGGAAAATACTTGAGTTTGTCTTCTTTTCCCTTGTGCACATTTGCATACATGTACACATAATGTGTGAGTGTGCTATGCTTGTGTCTCTCCTCCCTCTCTATCTGTGTTTGTTGTTTGTATGTGTGTAAGTTTGGGCACATATGTAGAGGTCAGAGATTAACCTGGGGTGTGGGCCTTCACTGTCTGCCTTGTCTGAGACATGTTCTCTTATTCGCTATTACACAGGCTATTTTTTTTTTTGCTGGGTTCATGTTCACTGTGACACAATCTATAGTTATCTGAAAAGAGGGAACCTCGACTGAGAAAATGACTCCTATAGACCAGGCTGTAGACACTGGACTATATATTATATAATGTACCCTAAATACTTGCACTGAATCTGTAATGTATACTTCACAGTACATACTATGCACTGTATACTGTGTGCTATATACACTATGGTGAATACTATGTAATTATAGCATCTATTGCATATTATACATTGTATAATTCTTATTTTGTGTACTATATACATGTACTGCATACTGCTTAAATTACATACACTTTGAAGGTTAATATTTACTATAAATTATATAGTGTATGTTACACAGTACTTAATATGTCATTTCTTATATAATGTATAGCAAATACTATATTATGTACCATGAAGCATATAGGTCATATTATATACTCTATATCATATACCGTGTGCTATACATCCAATATATTGCTCACGTATGTAAGAAAGTACTTGTTTTAAATATTTCAGGTTGTAGCCAGAAGTTCAGTGAAGATATTTTTAAAAAAACTGGGAGAATTTTATGGTAAATTCATCTCTCATTTTGGTCTTCAGTAGCATCAGAAGAGGATGTGGAACAAAATTAAAATGAAGGTTGAGATAAAATGGACCAATCCTGCTTATTCATAAACTTAATGTGGTAGTTCATAGATTTTTAAGGCAGCATGGGATGGTGCTGGGGAATAGCTGGGCAGAAAGGAGGAAAGACATCGAGATAGTTTCTGCTTAGCAATGCTAAGGGTTGGGACTTTTGGAAGTTTGGGAGCTTCTTATAACTGATATCCTGATGCAAAGAAGGGCCTTGCTTGGCTGGAGTTGCCAGTGATACTTATTGAAAAGGTATGACTCATTGGCTGTGTGTGTGAGTGTCATCATGATTCACAAGGTTCCTTGTAAATATAAAAATGTTGGTAGTGTTACTGACTCCAAGAGGTCAGGGGCTATGAGTTAAGATCTGTCTCCCAGCTGGGGACATATTCTTGGACACCTGCGAACCCCTCAAGAGTCAAGTCTCTTGCCAACCCTAAGATGGCTCCCTTAGATAGGATATATACTTCGCTGCTCCCGTATCCTCCCTTCCTATATCCCAACCATCCCAATCCCCCGAGCTCCTCCCATCCTCCCCTTCTCATGTTTCTCATCCCATTTCCCCTTTGCCCCATGCCACCTCACCCGCAAGTTCCCAGTTTTTGCCCTGCAATCTTGTCTACTTCCCCTCTCCATGCAGATGACTATATGATTTTCTTTGGGTTCACTTTCTTATTTAACTTCTCTAGGATCACAAATTATATGCTTAATGTCTTTTATTTATGGCTAGAAACCGATTATGAGTGAGTACATCCCATGTTCCTCTTTTTGGGTCTGGGATACCTCACTCAAGATAGTGTTTTCTATTTCCATCCATTTGCACGCAAAATTCGAGAAGTCATTGTTTTTTACTGCTGAGTAGTACTCTAATATGTATATATTCCACACGTTCTTCATCCATTCCTCCATTGAAGGGCATCTAGATTGTTTCCAGGTTTTGGCTATTACAAACAATGCTGCTATGAACATAGTTGAACAGATACTTTTGTCATTTGATGGGGTATCTCTTGGGTATATTCCCAATAGTGGTATTACTGGATCTTGGGGTAGGTTGATCCCAAATTTCCTGAGAAATCGCCACACTGATTTCCAAAGTGGTTGCACAAGTTTGCATTCCCACCAGCAATGAATGAGTGTGCCCCTTTCTCCACAACCTCTCCAGCAAAGGCTATCATTGGTGTTTTTGATTTTAGCCATTCTGACAGGTATAAGATGGTATCTCAAAGTTGTTTTAATTTGCATTTCCCTTATCGCTAAGGAGGTTGAGCATGACCTTAAGTGTCTTTTGGCCATTTGAATTTCTTCTGTTGAGAATTCTCTGTTCAGTTCAGTGCCCCATTTTTTTTATTGGGTTCATTAGCATTTTAAAGTCTAGTTTCTTGAGTTCTTTATATATTTTGGAGATCAGACCTTTGTCTGTTGCAGGGTTGGTGAAGATCTTCTCCCAGTCAGTGGGTTGCCTTTTTGTCTTAGTGACAGTGTCCTTTGCTTTACAGAAGCGTCTCAGTTTCAGGAGGTCCCATTTATTCAATGTTGTCCTTAATGTCTGTGCTGCTGGGGATAAACGTAGGAAGTGATCTCCTGTACCCATATGTTGTAGAGTACTTCCCACTTTACTTCTATCAGGTTCAGTGTGTTCAGAATAATATTGAGGTCTTTAATCCATTTGGACTTGAGTTTTGTGCATGGTGATAGATATGGATCTATTTTCATTCTTCTACACGTTGACAACCAGTTCTGCCAGCACCATTTGTTGAAGATGCTCTCTTTTTTCCATTGAATACTTTTAGCTCCTTTATCAAAAATTAGGTATTCATAAGTTTGTGGATTAAAATCAGGGTCTTCTACTTGGTTCCATTGATCGACTTCTCTGTTTTTACGCCAATACCAAGCTGTTTTCAATACTGAGGCTCTGTAATAGAGTTTGAGGTCAGGGATGGTAATGCCTCCAGACGATCCTTTATTATATAAGATTGTTTTGGCTATCCTGGGTTTTTTGTTTCTCCATATAAAGTTGATTATTGTCCTCTCAAGATCTGTGAAGAATTTTGATGGGATTTTAATGGGGATTGCATTGAATCTATAAATTGCCCTTGGTAGAATTGCCATTTTTACTATGTTGATCCTCCCAATCCAAGAGCAAGGACCTTGGGCAACTAAGGAGAGGGAACCTGAAATGACCCTATCCTATACTGATGAATATCTTGCATATCACCTTAGAACCTTCATCTGGCGATGGATCGAGGTAGAGACAGAGTCTCAGTTTGGAGCAACGGTATGAGCTCTTAAGGTCCAAATGAGGAGCAGAAGGAGGGAGAACATGAGCAAGGAAATCAGGACCACGAGGGATGCACCCACCCACTGTGACAGTGGAACTGATTTATTGGGAGCCCACCAAGGCCAGCTGGACTGGGACTGAATAAGCATGGGTTGATTCTGGACTCTCTGAGCATGGCGGACAATGAAGGCAGATGAGAAGCCAAGGACAATGGCACTAGGTTTCGATCCTAATACATGAACTGGCTTTGTGGGAGCTTAGCCTGTTTAGAAGCTCACCTCCCTGGACGTAGATAGAAGACCTTCGTCTTCCCGCAGGGCAGAGAATTTGGACTGCTCTTCAGTATCGAGAGGGAGGGGGAATGGTGTGGAGGGAGGAGAAGAGGAGTGGGGATAGGGGGAGGGGAGTGGGGGAGGGGGCAATATTTGGGAGGAGGGGAGGGAAATGGGAAAACAAAAACAAACAAACAAAAAAAAAAGATCTGTCTCCCAGGCAGGAGTGTCCTCCAGGAACCCACAGGAATGGAGAAAAGAGCAGTGGCTCATTGACTGGATGGAGAGAAGGGAACGTTTGTTGTTTTTTTGAGCAGACGTGTAAATTGTCATGATATTTTTCCATTTTTGTATGTTTCTTCTTGGGAGAGTTATATGTCACACAGGGGCTTCTGAACTTGTCACATCAAAGGATGACCGGCCAGAGGGGTTGACTCCTGCACAGGTCCTTTTTGAGAGGTGCCCTGCCAGTTCGTCTTTAGTGAACTCTGGGGCTTCTTAATGAAAAATAATTTGTTAATGAAGGAAGCTGGTCTGGGGATGTGTTGATCTTGGCTGGTTGCACAGAACTGCAGTTGCAATAGTTGATTTCTTAAAACTTGACACACTATCATGTAAGGAAGGTAAGTGGGTATCCAGGGCTGCTTAACAGATGGTGTGACCAGTTTCTTTCAAACATTGCTATTATTTCTCTGACAAACATAATTTTATAGTAAAAGTAAGACTACCTTAAATCAGAAACACTAAACATCTAGACAGAAGAAGGTGACAGAATTTTGGAATTATAGTAAAATCTTGCAAGGTGCAGGTTACCTATTTGGGATAATATCACCTATTAACAAAAAATGTTAGAATTATGGAAAATTGATTTTACAGTTAGAATCAAATATAAAGATGTATCAAAATACATTTATCAATTTTAGAATTCTATTTAGAACACTCATAGAGAAACTAGGACTAAGTTACCATTTTATAAATGAATTCTTAATGCTTACATGCTCATTTGATAGTATATCATAACTAAAAATACTAACAAGGAATACTAAAACATATACCCTTAAAATGTGATCATGAACTCTGCTTGAATGCTTCCAAGGATGGGAATATTGGTACTTTGACATGTGGAATATATGTGTCAGCAGTATTGAAATAAAATTGATAAATTTACATACAGGAAGGATATAAAATCATGTCTAACTTATGTACACACTGTATACTTATCATTACATCAAGTCAACTTCCATCATCACTGAACATCACATCATCACTTGAGGTGGGTACAGAATATTTATTTAGGTAGTAACATATACCGCAAATTTTTAGAAACTGTAAAATAAACAGCACTTATCTAATCTTCCATGTTTGAAAATTTCACATCTATGATTCCACCAGCCACAGGTAAAAAATACTTGAAAAGAACACATATATTCTTCTTGTGATCACTGTGAAGTTAGACGTCTGTTGTTGCTGAGTTTGTATAGACTTTTATTATTCACTCAACTATATTATCTAATGTGTATGTACATAACATTTATACTGTGCACAGTATTATAAGTAATCCTGACATGATTTCAAGCATAGCATATGGGTAGATATAAAATGGTTGAAAGTAAATATTATAGCAATTTCCTTAGGGATTTGAATGTTGCAGATTGTGGCATCTGCGGAGTTCTGGAATCCAGTGCCTTAGATGCTGAAGGACAGCTGTTGCATTATTATTTTCAATGACCATGGTTAGCATTTATTATCTCATTATCTTGTCAGTAGAAACTTTGTCTTTGATCAGCATTCTGTTTCCCGTATAACCCAGCAGCTGGCAACTGCTATCCTATTTGTAAAGTAAAACAGTGAATCTTTATGCTTAGCCAAGGTTGCACCTTGTTTCAAGCTCCTGCCTCTATGTGTTGAACAATGATTGTTCTACTTTCATTTCTGTTGATATAATAAAATAGACTGACCACAAGTGGCATAGGGAGGAAAAGGATGTATCTGACTTAGAATCCAGGTTAGAGTCTCTCGTGGACCTGCTTCCTTCCTTACTTCATCTCAGCCCCCCCCCCCCCCTTATATAGTCTGTCTCTGAAATGGTGCTGCCTTCATTTAGCGTAGGTCTTTCTATATCAATTAATAAGTAAGTCGGTTCCATACAGATGTGTCTGCAGGTCCAACTTCGTCTAGATCATTCCTTGTTGAGACTCTCCTCCCCGGTGATTGTAGGTTGTGTTGACAGTTAAAACAACCCAGTATCCAACAAAGTTCCCCCTGCTTCACCCCACATCCATACCAGTGAGCTGCACATTGTCAGTAGCCTCAGTTTTCTCAGTTCTTAGAACAAAGCAGAGCTTTTGAGACTTCTCAGGACCCTGTCACCAGAAACACAGCAAGAGTGAGGTAAAAGTTTTCTGAAGTACAGAATGTACATTACAGAGTGGACAGGGCCTTCTCGAAAGCTAAGAAAAACCATCTCCATGATTACCAAAAGTTGTTAAGGCTAATTATCAAGACGGAGGAAACTTGCACTCTGCATTTCTGTTTCTGTGATAAAACTCTCTGAACAAAGCAACTATCAATAAAGACTTCAGACAACAAAGTGACACATGTGTGAAAAAACAGTATTACCATGGAATATCACTAAGCCACTGTCAATATTACATAAAAAGAATATAAATTAGCATGTTAAAGGAACACCCACTCTTCCAGAATGAAGGCAGCATCATTGACAATAGTCAAGAAACACAAGTAGCTTAAGTATGCATTCACTGATGGATGGATAGAGACAAGGTAGTACATAGACACAACAGAAAAGTATCCAGCTAAAGGAAGGAATGCCTTTGTCAATTGCTACAATGCAGGCAGAAGCAGAGATGATAAAGCAAGTGCATTATCCACAAAGCGACCTCTCAGTGCCAAGCCTCATAGTCCTGAATCAGGTGTTCCTCACCAGGCTTCCGAATCATAAACCAAAAGAAAGCTACTTGCCATATAAACTATGTGGTTTGGGATATTCTATGGTAATGAGAGAAAACCTCTTGTGTGGAAGGGTGAATTGTGTAGGCTTAAGTTTTGCAAGAAGAGAGTTCTGGAGCCCTTAACTATTTTAATTGATTATGTAATTAAATTTGTGTGTATGTGGTAAAAATGAGAAAACTTTTACTGTAGTCTTGGGTGTTTGAGTACTTTGTGCACAGCTGGAGGTACTGTCTGGGAAGGCTGACTCCCCTTTAGAGGGTGGAGACTTGCTGGAGGAAGTGGGATACCAGGAACAAACTTGGAGAGTTTATAAATGACTGCTCTTAATGTTTATGCTCTCTGTATCCTGAGGGCAGACGTAATGTGATCAGCTGGCCTCCTGCTCCTGCCATTGAGTCTTCACTGCCTCTTACTATATCTTCCTGTTCATGACCAGGCAGACCAGGCAGACCAGGGTTAAAAATTGAACCAAAGAGTATTACCTCCTCACCATGTAGTCTTGTGCTAATTTCAAAGATAAAGGTAAAATTAAAATAGTGCATCTTTATTTGATTCATTCCTTTATTTGCATTGGCTTTTACTTTGTTTCTGTCTTTTTCCTATGAAAGTTCAATCAGGAATTTATTTAAAGAATCTAATCAAGAGGCTTGAAGATAGGTTTTTTTGGTTAAAAGTGCTTGTTATTCAAACATATATACCTAAATTCAATTCCCATAAACTGCTAAACACAGCAGTGAGTATGCATTTCTGAGAAAGAGATAGGTGGATTCCTGTGACTCACTGGTCAGTCCATTTGGTTATAGCAGTGAACATCAGTTCAATGAGAGATTCTGCCGCAAACCATATAATGGCAAGTGATTGAGACAAAAACTAGATACCTCTGACCTCCACCTATATAAGTAAACATAAACATGTATGTGTATACAGAAACACACACACACTCACTGACACAGACACACACAACTTAGATGTTTGAAAACCAAAGGGGGAAAAATCTTTCAAAATTAAAACTGAGCAAATCAATGGTTAAAATTTATAAAGAGAAGTTTTAGTTATTTACATCCTTGTGTTTTTGTTTGTACAGTATTCTTAATTTGATTGTGCATGTATTCACATATTTATTTTATCTTTATCAGAGAGATTAGCTTTTCTGTAAAGAACAGAAAACACAAATCAAATTTTATTTCTCTCTCAAGATTTAAAATTCTACTTCCAAAGTATTTTAATTCTATATCATCCCAATAAAATACTAAAAGTAAATTGTTTCCCAATTTACTAGTGTTACATAAAGGTTGAAGTCAGTATATGAAAACAAGTCCTTCCTCTCTAAATAGCAAATGAGGCAATTAAATGAAATTAACAAACCAGCATGTAAATTGTAAAATTAAATACGTATCTTGATAAGATTTTAAATAACCCTTAGCATAACATATTCAGTCCGTAATATATTTACGTTGTTTATTGTTTTCTGTTTCTTATAAATATTTCATCAGTTTGTTAGTTAATTGCTTAGTGATTTCTAAACACATGCATTAATTAATCCTCTGTGAGGAAAAACATTGTTTCTATTATTAAAGATTGCTGAGGCATTTTCTACCGTATGGTGGTGGCTATATAAGATGAAAAAAATCTCTACTAATAATAAAATGAGTTTCTTCTGTATTTACTAGCCAATATGTGAAAGAGTTTCTGAGTGACAGCCTACATTCATCTCTCTGTGGTCTTGGTAATGCTTTAAAGTTTGCTTTTGTTCAGGGTGATCAACTGTTTTGAGGGGCACAGATGATGATTTTGACTTTGTTGGCCAAATACTCCTCATGATCAATACTAAATTTCTCTGTTGTGCTTTGGTGCATTCAAGACGAATGCGTAATTGATGGTGTGGCCAAGCTCCACTGAAAAGTTACTTCTTTATAAGCATGTGAACCTCAAATTTCCTATTATATTTATGTGTTGTAACACATCATTCTTCTTTAATAAACTTCAAACATTAGATTAAAGCTTCTAAGACCAAAAATATTCTGGATTTAATGATGGTAACTAAAATACCATATTGGTAAGACTGTTTAAAGTAAAGAATAAGAAAATGACCACAAGACATTACTTAGGCCTTCTTTATGGTTTAAGGAGAATTCTTAGGAAAATTCAGAACATTAAAGTCACAAATCCCCCATGGCAGTATGTGGTACACAATAAAACCATCTAGAAGATATTCTGTAATCAATACAGAAAAGTTGGATGTCAATCTCTTCCACTGCCTTCCCATTTTCTTTATACTTTGGTTTGCATTTCTGACAGTGAAATTCAAAAACTTTTGTCACTTGGTAAGTGCTCCAAATTTAGCCACAGCCCTTGCCCTCATGTTATAACTGTAGGAGAAATATATAACATCTGCTTGACAACAGAACAGGTCAAACTACAGGTGATAAGTAGCTAGCTAGATAATAGATGGACAGAGACATAATTAAATGGTAATAGATATACAATAGATATTTAGATGATAGTAAGATAAAGTATGGATAATATTAGATAGATATTAAGTTATTGATAAGTACTAGATAGATGATAAATAGAAACACAGATGCCAGATAGATGATAAATAGATACTAGCTAGACTTTAGATGATAGACGATTAATGGATAACACATAGATGGTCAAGAAATAGAAGTGGTAGGAACATAAGGCACAAACATGTTTAATTCTTTTTTTAGATATTTAATGGTAAATGTAGTATGATTAATAGTCACAAATACTTTTTCATATTACTTACTCCTGTATTTATTTTACTTTGATTGATAATAATGAACATTTGTACAAAAGATAGGGAGATCTGAGATGGCATTCTCAACTTGGAAATCATGCTACAAAATAATTAAACTAGATTATGAAAGATAAATTTATCCTTGTGATGGAATCACAGCCTCTAGAAGAGTTTTTTGCAGCTGGCAGAAGAGCTTAGAAATACATGATTTTTATAAGAGTGTGTTTAAAGGATGTTGAGATATCATGGCAAGAAGACTGTTGAAGCATGATAAATTGTGTCCAGATTTACTCCACTGATCTCTTCTCTTCCTCACCAAGGTGGTCCATATCTTATAGCACAGATGGAGTCAAAGCGCTACTAATAGTTCTTATTTATTTTTTAAAATACAATTTAAAAAGTGTGTGTGGGGGGGTGTGTGGGTGTGCTGGAGTGATATCTCAGCTGTTAAGAGTACTGGATGCTATTTCATAACACCTGGATTTTATTCCCCCCCACTCACACTCATGGTTGCCCACAATAATCTGTAATTCTAGTTCCAGAAGATACAGTGCTCTTTTCTGGCTTCTGTTGACAGCAGGCATGCATGTGGTGCTCAGATATACATGTAGGTAAAACACCCCTATACATTATACATAAAATGAAAAATATATTTTAAAAATTGTGTGTATATTTGAAGGTTTCTACTTGCTACGGAGTGGGTGTGTAGGTGAGAGGACCATCATATCTCTTCCTCCACCCAGGGAAATAAGTCTTAGTGATCAAATTCAGATTGGCAATTTTAGCAGGCACCTTTTACTAACTAAGCCATTTGTCATGCACCCCAAAATATTTTCAAAAAGCACTATCATTCTAAATGTGTTTTGTATTAAAACAAAGAAAACTGCTAAACATATGTAAGTTAAATAATTTACATCAAATAATTCATGTATTAAAGAGAAGTATAAAATAATAATTGGACAAATTCTTAGAACTAAATGAAAAAATAAACTCTATCCATTTGCATTGAGAACTAGCATTTTCAAAATCCAGAGATTCATTTATTATTTGCCTAGCTTCTGAATTTTGTATTATTCTACTTACAGCTAAAGTCAAACTTTGTAAGAAATCAGTGAAGATTTCTTTCAATTCCTGTGTGACTTTAGTAAGTGACTCAATTTTCCTTCTTCTTCAGTTCTATCCCAAGCACTCAAAGCTGTTACATGGCATAAAGTCAGGGTGTGGTCATCATATAGAGATTACCTTTTTACATTAGCATACTCTCGCTCTTCAAGAAGTTGGTCTTGGGAAATTTCCATACTCTAGACCAACTTTGCTGTTCATTGGTTTTAGGCTCATCTTTCCACCAAGTCCTCCCTTGTAATTATGGACCAGGCTCCAATACTACTATAACTAAGTCTCTCTATTCTTGAGAAATAATTCTATTACAAGTTGACCACAAGTTTAACATCTGCTCCACAAAAGGTTAACACATGCCATATGAGACTATCACTTCCTTGAATCTCCTTAAATTTAACATTTCCTTAGGATTCCAGTGAGCACTTAAATAGTCTTGGGAATATCTGTCATTTGGCAACTCCTGTAAGGTTACTGGATAAATTAAGTTCGGTTATTTGAAAACCTAGGTTGTTCCTCTCTAACCTCATAAAACAATGCTGAAAATGATTCTTATTTAATTTTTTTCTGGACCTGAATATATTTATGATCTGTTTTAATTAGTTTTTCTAAGGCCTATATCTTTACAGTCATACCAACCAACGATTTTAGAGAAAAACCAAGAATTATCAAACCAATAATAAAAAATATCAAAATGATAATTAACAGTATGTCAATCCCAGTTAAGTTGATTATCCCTTCATTAACTGTTTTATTTTTAAATTATGCACTTTGTAATCACACAGAGACCTCACTCTTTCCATCATAATTGTTTCCCATTTTTTAAAAAGCTCTTTCTTTTAACTAATTCCTCCCTTTAAGAATTCCCAGTATTTTTACCATATCTACTGATGATGGTAAAGAAGATGTGAGGCTGATTGATACTGCATAGAACAGTAGAGGCCTGAGCAGGTTCCAAGACAGCTATCTACTTTGGCAGCAGCCTGAGAAGGGGTCTAGGCAAAGCTCAGAACCCACTTGGAAAAAAGAAAGAAAAACCTAGCCAATAGGGTGGTGACTCTGGCCACCTGTAGCTCTGGCCTATACCAGTGACTACAAAGTCACAAACAAGTGGCTTTTTCATAAATTTCTGCCCAAAAATCAGACAGCAGATATAGCACAAATTTAAATTGGACTTAATAATGTAAACCTGGAATAAGATATAGGAGTAAATGCTGAAATATCAAAGAAGCAGAGCAGCCAGTCACTTGTTCTTATCTCTATAAATCCACAGACTGAACAGGGTATCCTATGATTACAAGTCCTTAATCTAAATGCCATCTGCATGAAACCTTAGACAGAACCCTGCACTTGTGTCTCCTTCTGTCTTATGTTCCTCTCTTTCTCCAGCCATATAACTTCCTGTCTCCTCCTCCCTAAGGCTTGAATTAAAGGTGTGAGTCACCACCTCATGACTCCATTAGCTTTTAGTCTGATTCAATCTCCTGTAGTCCTGGGTGGCCTTGAACTCACACAGATCTGTCTGCTGCTATTTTTCTGTTCCCAGAGTACTGGGATTAAAGGTGCAACTGTTGTCTGGCCTTTGTGGCTAGCTAGTGGCTTATTTCTGCACTCGGATCTTCAGGCAAGTATTCTTTGTTTGATCACAAACAAAATATCACCACAATAGTACACACCAATAATGTTGTGGAGTTAAATGAATTTTGAAATGAAACTTTGTAGTGCAAAATGCTTTTACTAGATGCAAAGAATAATTTCAAATGAATAATCAGATATTCTATATCAGGAAGATAAAATTTAAAAAAATAAGCTTAACACAATGCAAAAAATAGAAAGCAATTAACACTAATAAATTCATAAAACAGTAAAATCTAACACTTGGAAAAATAGTAAAAAAAATCAATGAATAATAAAAGTTAACTTTGCCAAAATCAATAAAATTGATGAAGTTTTAGTGAGACTGGAAAAAATAAAACCAAAACCAGAGGAAATGCAAATAATTCACACAAAAAATCAACAAAAGAAAGTACAAGAGGTCCAGCATCTTTGAAAGGATAAATGTATAATCTGTGTAAACTAATGCCCATTAATGTGATACTTTAGAATATAGACCAACTAACTAATAGAAAAAAGATAAGCTTATTCATGATTAGACAACGAGAATTATCTTTTGACAATTTCAAAACTGAAGGCAGTTTTGGGAGTGGTATCACAGTTGGGCAGTGCTTTCTGATTCTTTGTATTTCATCAATACCACAAAGAAGAATCCTAGAGATTAAAAACTACCCCTGAATCAGATTCAAGCCCTATGAAACTTCTAGAAAATTATTATATATTTATAGAACTAGGTAAGTTCTGTGGGACCACATGCTGCTCCTTTAGGCAATAGCATTTAAGGTACCAGCCCAGTTGGGCATGGTCTCCTATACTATAAATGCAACTGTAAAGTGTGTGCTCACTCTCTTGTTTCTGGTTGTTAGACTCTGTTCCTTTTTCCCATTCCTCTTGCTTCTGTTCCTCGTTCCATCAAAGGACTGTTATCTAGGACAGTAAAGTCTCCCCTAAATAAATAACCCTTTATTATTCATAATTCTGAACTAGTATGGTATTATTTTGTGACTTCTGCCATCAGGTAAGGAGAAATGCCAGGTTTACAGGAGCTGACAGCAAATTATGTTCTAATTAGCTTTATTAAAAGAAACTATCATGACTGTAGGCAGCCATGTTTGGAGTATTAAATGGAATAAGAGTTGGAGATGGAGCATCATGATAGGGCCTGAAAAAGAGTTCCCAATTGCCCCCAAGTAGCCTCATTAGCATAGACAGTTGCCATGGAAAATGTTTTCATAAGCATTTGAGCAAATGGAGAAGTTTCACACTGCATTACCAGGTCTGGTTTAGTCAACCTCTCAGAAGTCAGATGAAGGCGAAAGTTATAACTCAATATTATCTTGATTTTGCTTTATGGTGCCTATCCCTGAATACCATGTTAAAACAAGAATCTTTCCTTGGAAGTTAATAGTAGCTTTATACATAACAGTGAGTAGTTTTAAAAGTCTAGATGCTCTTCAAAATACAAATAAATTATACATCTATACAATGTAATATTTATTAATCAGCAATAACAAACAATTAAGTAATGAGGCACATATGGGTAACAGTTGAATCTATGACTAATGTGCATAGTTTTCAAAATTTCTCCCTAAAATTTTATATTTAGAAGGAATAAATCTGTTATGTTTAGATTTAGAACTAATATCTACCTCTTCCATGGTAAAGTTTATTCTAAGAAATAAATGCAAAGAATGGAAAAGAAGAGTGTATTCCCTATTAAAAATGAGATAAAACCCACTTTCTTATTGCATGGTTTAATAACATGTACTTGCACTGTGTCAGACACTGGCTTGAACACCTCCACTTTGTTTTCAACTTCTACTCTTTTCTCCACTCTTCTCGATTTCTCTTCCCTTAAACTGTTATCCTGAGAGAAAGTGGAAAGTAGGGCATTGGGCGGGGCATCCTAGAAACAGGTGAAAAACTCAAACATGAGAAAGTAAAAAAAGCCACTTATGTTTTGTTTGTTTGTTTGTTTTTGTCTTTCTTCGAGATCTTTTTAATTTTTTTTAATTTATTTTTTAGGAAAGAAAACAAAATATCTTTTTTCATTTTACATACCAATCCCAGTTCCCACTCCTTCCCCTTCTCCCAAAAGTACTGAAATGATTCGCTAAAGCAGTGGCCTTATTGCAGCTTTTAGAACTCAATAAATGACTTATAATTTATAGTATATGATTTGTTTATAGAAAATTGTGGGAAATTTTTAAAAATAGACCTCAATACTATATGTAGATTTACATGTTAATTACTTTACCATACCAATTGTTTAATGGTTTGAATGTTGCCCCTGGGTTTTCTTGGGTGTTAAACATTAGTATAATTGCTAGGATTGGAATGTTAAGCAAAAGAAATAATTACTTATCACCATCAACCATTATCGCCTAAGTATGAACAAAGCTCCTTGCATTTTCCCAGCATTTAACTAGGGCCTGAGGGAATCATGCTAAGAATACAAACGCTTTGAATATGTTAGAAAAGGGGAGGCATGCTGGCAAGAGAGACAATCCTAGGATAATGGACCTGTGAGCTGATGTAGGAAGCTGTGACTCCTCAAAGCCTGGAGGTCCTACCACCCACTTAGAGACAAAGATTGGTGAAGAGGTAGTTTTACATAATGAAGAGTCATTAGGGACACTGAAGTCTGGGAGTCAAAAGGGACACTGAGGAAGACCATCTTTTTGAATAAGAAGATTATTAAACTATTTACTAAAATCACAGGTGGACAGGCAGCAGCATTGTTGAGGCTCTGAGGAGCGGTTTAGCCCAGAAGGCTGAGAAGGGGATGCTTCTTATGGATTTCAGAAGGAGGGAAATCTTTAGGTAATCTGACTGCCTGTAATTCCCTAGCAAAAGACAGGGAAGGCAGGGGTGTAATGTAGTCAGCAGTATCCCTGAGTCTGGCAGCTTCTGCAGTCAAGATCTTTTTCTGTCCAGCCAGTCAGCTCCCAAGTAATGACTTGGAGAATTATTACTAATTACAAATGTTCGCCTTTACCTTAGGCTTGTTTCTGCCTAGTCTTTTTAAAGCTTAAATTCACCCATTTCTATTAATCCGTGTGCCACTCTGACGCTTGTTTATCTCATTTATGTACTGTCTATCTTGTTTTTCTGCTTCCTCCATGTCTGGCTGGCTGGTCGCCCACTGACTGGTCCCTGGCTGGCTGGCTGGCTCCATGTTTCTCTCTGTCCACTAGCCCTGCCTATCTCTCCTCTTCCTAGCTACTGGCTATTCAGCTTTTTATAAGACCAGTTAGGTGCCTTAGCTAGGTAAGGAAAAACATCAAGACAGCTTTACATAGTTGAACAAGTGCAGCATAAACAAAAGCAACACATTTTACATAGTCAAACAAATCCAGCATAAACAAATACAACACATTCTTATATAGTTTAACAATTATTCTGCAGCACAAACAGATGCAACATGTCTTTACATAGATAAACAAATATTCTAATATACAACAAACCTCACTTGCAGAGAGTGGGAAATCTAGGGAGGCTGTTAGGAAGTTGCAAAGTTTCTGGCAGGCTCTCCATAGGGGTCGCATCATATGCCACCAGGAGAGGAAGAGGATGTTGTGGGCATCCCAGAATGAGCACCAGTCTAATCTGGATTCTAACATTTAAGTCACAACTTGGGAAAATGGAGTAGAACCTTAAAAAAATATTCCCAACTTTTTAAAAGAGACAGAGTGTCTGGGGTATTTTGTGGAGTGATAGGTAGAAGATTCCAGTGGATTTCCATTGGAAAAGCTGTCTTTGAAGAATTTATAGGGCTGGAGCTCGCTTTTCTTCCTTGAGGCCAGTGTATCTGTGGCCCTGTTAACCTGTTAACACACTAATTTTGGAAGTAAAAAAAAAAATAGTGATAGACAAGGGGAAGAAATATCACTTCAAGTCCCTTACTGAACCTCAGAGCATTAGGTGGAAAGGGTAGACTCCTAGAGAAGATTAGACAAGAGGGAAGAAGGTGGAGTTGACATGGCTGTAGAATATCAGAGATCAGCAACTGAAGGGCTCCTTCTTACTGTAAAATATAGCTCATGTTCTGTGAATGCATTCTTACTTTCCCCATGTGAATTTTATTGCTTGTTACAAGGCTTCACCATGGAATTGGAGAGCAGGAAGGCACAGGTTAGTGGGGAACCCAGTGCCAAGGAACAAGATACCCTTGTTTCATGAGACCTACTCCACAATGTTTGTGGATAACTATTCTGTCTTTTCAGTTGTGGGTTCTACATTTCATGTCCCTATCCTAAAGTATTCTATGTGAGAAGAAGAGGAGGTAATAATAAGAAAAAATCCAGTATAGGTGAGCTTTGTTCCATGGCTCACATTGAGAGAAGAAAGTACCAGCATTTTATTCTCAAATATGCCATCTTGATTTCTGTGGATTTAATTATGTGTCCTCAACCATGCCTTGGAAAATTAAAAAATTCCAGACATGGAAGATTATCTTTGTCCTAAAAATTCATTGCAAATGTTGGCTGTTCTGTAATTTCTGCTCCTCTGCTGCCAGGCGACTCCATTTCCTTCCCATGTCCCACAGTGTTTCCTGTTCTTCTAGCTTGCCTCAAGTTCTCAAGTTGAGATTTTATTTGTATAAGATTTTTTACATAATAATAATATGCACAAATAGTGGCATGAGCGATGGCTCAGCAGGTAGACATTTCTTTTTTTTTTTTTTTTATTCTTTTTTAATTAAAATTTCCAACTGCTCCCCGTTTCCCATTTCCCTCCCCTCCTCCCACACATTGCCCCCTCCCCCCACTCCCCTCCCCCATCCCCACTCCTCTTCTCCTCCCCCCAGTCCATTCCCCCTCCCTCTCGATACTGAAGAGCAGTCCAAATTTCCTGCCCTACAGGAAGACCAAGGTCCTCCCACTTCCATCCAGGCCCAGGAAGGTGAGCATCAAAACAGGCTAAGCTCCCACAAAGCCAGTTCATGTATTAGGATCGAAACCTAGTGCCATTGTCCTTGGCTTCTCATCAGCCTTCATTGTCCGCCATGTTCAGAGAGTCCAGTTTCAACCCATGCTTATTCAGTCCCAGTCCAGCTGGCCTTGAAGAGCTCCCAATAGATCAGTTCCACTGTCACAGTGGGTGGGTGCACGCCTCGTGGTCCTGATTTCCTTGCTTATGTTCTCCCTCCTTTTGCTCCTCATTTGGACCTTAAGAGCTCAGACCGTTGCTCCAATTTGGGTCTCTGTCTCTCTCTCGATCTATCGCCAGTTGAAAGTTCCTGTGCCATTCTCCTTGGCCTCTCGTCAGCTCTCATTGTCCGCCACATTCCGAGAGTCCGATTTTATCCCATGTTTTTTTTCAGTAGCAGTCCAGCTGACCTTGGTGAGCTCCCAATAGATCGGCCCCACTGTCTCAGTGGTTGGGTGCACCCCTCATGGTCCTGACTTCCTTGTTCATGTTCTCTCTCCTTCTGCTCCTCATTATAACCTTGTGAGCTCAGTCCGGTGCTCCAGTGTGGGTCTCTGGCTCTATCTCCATCCATCGCTAGATGAAGGTTCTATGGCGATATGCAAGATACTCATCAGTATGATTATAGGATAGGTTCATTTCAGGTTCCCTATCCTCAGGTGCCTCAATGAACTAACTGGGGACATTGCCCTGGGCATCTGGTAGCCATTCCAAGTTCAAGTCTCTTGCCACCCCTTAGGTGGCTCCCTTACCTAAGGTATGAGTTTCCCTGCTCCCCTATCCAACCTTCCTTTATCCCCAATCACCCCACTTCCCCCAGTTCCCCTCATCCTCTCCTTCACACTTTTCTCTCCCCATCACCCCTCATCCCCATCCCACCCCACCCCCAAGATTCCAATTTTTTGCCCATCAGTCATGTCTATTTCCCATAGCTGGGAGGATATCTATATGTTTTTCCTTGGGTTTACCCTCTTGTTTAGCTTCTTTAGGATCACAAATTATAGACTCAGTGGCCCCTATCCATGGCTAGAAACCAATTATGAGTGAGTACATCCCATGTTCTTCTTTTTGGGTCTGGGTTACCTCACTAAGGATCGTATTTTCTATTTCCATCCATTTGCATGCAAAATTCGAGAAGTCATTGTTTTTTACCGCAGAGTAGTACTCTAATGTGTATATATTCCACACTTTCTTCATCCATTCTTCCATTGAAGGGCATCTAGGTTGCTTCCAGGTTCTGGCTATTACAAATAATGCTGCTATGAACATAGTTGGACAAATGCTTTTGTCATATGATAGGGCATCTCTTGGGTATATTCCCAAGAGTGGTATTGCTGGGTCCAGGGGTAGGTTGATCCCAATTTTTCTGAGAAACCGCCACACTGATTTCCAAAGTGGTTGCACAAGTTTGCAGTCCCACCAGCAATGGATGAGTGTACCCCTTTCTCCACAACCTCTCCAGCAAAGGCTATCCTTGGTGTTTTTGATTTTAGCCATTCTGACAGGTGTAAGATGATATCTCAAAGTTGTTTTGATTTGCATTTCTCTGATCGCTAAGGAGGTTGAGCATGACCTTAAGTATCTTTTGGCCATTTTAACTTCTTCTGTTGAGAATTATCTGTTCAGTTCAGTGCCCCATTTTTTAATTGGGTTAATTATCCTTTTAAAGTCTAGTTTCTTGAGTTCTTTATATATTTTGGAGATCAGACCTTTGTCTGTTGCGGGGTTGGTGAAGATCTTCTCCCAGTCAGTAGGCTGCCTTTTTGTCTTAATGACAGTGTCCTTTGCTTCACAGAAGCTTCTCAGTTTCAGGAGGTCCCATTTATTCAATGTTGCCCTTAATGTCTGTGCTGCTGGGGTTATACATAGGAAGCGATCTCCAGTGCCCATATGTTGTAGGGTACTTCCCATTTTCTCTTCTATCAGGTTCAGTGTGTTCAGATTGATATTGAGGTCTTTGATCCATTTGGACTTGAGTTTTGTGCATGGTGATAGATATGGGTCTATTTTCATTCTTCTACAGGTTGACATCCAATTGTGCCAGCACCATTTGTTGAAGATGCTTTCTTTCTTCCATTGTATACTTTTAGCTCCTTTATCAAAAATCAGTTGTTCATAGGTTTGTGGGTTAAAATCCGGGTCTTCTATACGATTCCATTGGTCGACTTCTCTGTTTTTATGCCAGTACCACGCTGTTTTCATTACTGTAGCTCTGTAATAGAGTTTGAAGTCAGGGATGGTAATGCCTCCAGAAGTTCCTTTATTGTATAAGATTGTTTTGGCTATCCTGGGTTTTTTGTTTCTCCATATAAAGTTGATTATTGTCCTTTTAAGATCTGTGAAGAATTTTGATGGGATTTTAATGGGGATTGCATTGAATCTATAAATTGCCCTTGGTAGAATTGCCATTTTTACTATGTTGATTCTCCCAATCCAAGAGCAAGGGAGATCCTTCCATTTTCTGGTATCCTCTTCAATTTCTTTCTTCAATGCCTTAAAGTTTTTGTCAAATAGATCTTTCACTTCCTTGGTTAGAGTTACCCCAAGATATTTTATGGTGTTTGTGGCTATCGTGAAAGGTGATGATTCTCTTATTTCTCTCTCTGCTTCCAGATCCTTTGTGTATAAGAGGGCGACTGATTTTTTGGAGTTGATCTTGTATCCTGCCACATTACTAAAGACGTTTATCAGCTGTAGGAGTTCTTTGGAGGAGTTTTTGGGGTCGCTCATGTACACTATCATATCATCTGCAAATAATGCAAGTTTAACTTCTTCCTTTCCAATTTGAATCCCGTTTATCCCCTTATGTTGTCTTATTGTTATTGCTAAAACTTCGAGAACTATATTGAAGAGGTATGGAGAGAGTGGACAGCCTTGGCGTGTTCCTGATTTTAGTGGAATGGCTTTAAGTTTCTCTCCATTTAATTTGATATTAGCTGTCGGCTTGCTGTATATAGCTTTAATTATATTTAGGTATGACCCTTGTATCCCTAATCTCTCCAAGACTTTTATCATAAAGGGATGTTGAATTTTGTCAAATGCTTTTTCAGCATCTAATGAAACGATCATATGGTTTTTTTCTTTCAGTTTATTTATATGATGGATTACATTGACAGATTTGCGTATGTTAAACCAGCCCTGCATCTCTGGTATGAAGCCTACTTGATCATAATGGATAATTTTTCTAATGTGTTCTTGGATTCGGTTTGCCAGAATTTTGTTGAGGATTTTTGCGTCGATGTTCATGAGTGAGATTGGCCTGTAATTCTCTTTCTTGGTTGGGTCTTTGTGTGGTTTTGGTATCAGAGTTACTGTAGCTTCATAAAAGGAATTTGGCAATGACTCTTCTGTTTCTATATTGTGAAATACATTAAGGAGAATAGGTATTGGGTCTTCTTGGAAGTTCTGGTAGAATTCCGCATTGAAACCATCTGGTCCTGGACTTTTTTTGGAAGGGAGGTTTTTGATAACAGCTTCTAATTCTTCACGACTAACAGGTCTATTTAGGTTGTTCACCTGGTCCTGGTTTAACTTTGGTAAATGGTATTTATCTAAAAAAGCGTCCATTTCTTTTACATTTTCCAGTTTTGTGGCATACAGGCTTTTGTAGTAAGATCTAATGATTCTCTGAATTTCCTCTGTGTCTGTGGTTATGTCTCCCTTTTCATTTCTGATCTTATTAATTTGCAAATTCTCTCTCTGCCGTTTGATTAGTTTGGATAGGGGTTTATCAATCTTGTTGATTTTCTCCAGGAACCAGCTTTTTGATTCATTGATTCTTTCAATTGTTTTCTGTGTTTCTATTTTGTTGATTTCAGCCCTCAGTTTGATTATTTCCAGTCTTCTACCCCTTCTAGGTGAGTCTGCTTCTTTTTTTTCTAGAGCTTTCAGGTGGGCTGTTAAGTCTCCAATGTGTGCTTTCTCTGTTTTCTTTAAGTGGGCAGTTAGTGCTATGAACTTTCCTCTCAGAACTGCTTTCATAGTGTCCCATAGGTTTGAGTATGTTGTTTCTTTATTTTCATTGTCTTCAAGGAAGAGTTTAATTTCTTTCTTTATTTCTTCCTTAATCCAGGTATGGTTCAGTAGTTGACTATTCAGTTTCCATGAGTTTGTAGGCTTTCTGGGGGTAGCATTGTTGCTGAATTCTAGCATTAATCCATGGTGATCTGATAAGATACAGGTGGTTATTAATATTTTTTTGTAACTGTGGATGTTTGCTTTGTTACCGAGTATGTGGTCGATTTTTGAGAAGGTTCCATGAGCTGCAGAGAAGAAGGTATATTCTTTCCTATTTGGGTGGAATATTCTATAGATGTCTGTTAAGTCCATTTGATTCATTACCTCCATTAATTCTCTTATTTCTCTGTTAGGTTTCTGTCTACTTGACCTGTCCATTGGTGAGAGAGGAGTATTAAAGTCTCCTACTATTAATGTGTGCGGTTTGATGGCTGCCTTGAGTTTTAACAATGTTTCTTTTACGTACGTGGGTGCTTTTATATTAGGGGCATAGATATTCAGGATTGAGACTTCATCCTGATGAATTGTTCCTGTTATGAGTAGAAAATGTCCCTCTCCATCTCTCCTGATTGATTTAAGTTTGAAGTCAACTTTGTTAGAAATTAGTATGGCCACCCCTGCTTGTTTCTTAGGTCCATTTACTTGAAAAGCCTTATCCCAACCCTTTACTCTGAGTAAGTGCCTGTCTTTGTGGTTGAGGTGTGTTTCTTGTAAACAGCAGAATGTTGGATCCTGTTTTCGTATCCAATCTCTTAGTCTGTGCCTTTTTATAGGAGAGTTGAGTCCATTGACATTAAGTGATATTAATGACCAGTGGTTGTTAACTCCGGTCATTTTTTAAGTTGTAAATTTTGTGTGTTCCCCTTCTTTGTGTTGCGCTGGTGAAGGGTCTCTAGTTGTCTGAGATATTGTGGTCATTGTTGGACTCCTTGGTTAGTGATTTTCCTTCTATTACTTTCTGTAAGGCTGGATTTGTGGCTACGTATTGTTTAAATTTGTTTTTATCCTGGAAAATTTTGTTTTCTCCATTTATAGTGAACGAAAGCTTGGCTGGGTATAGTAGTCTGGGCTTGCATCCATGGTCTCTTAGTTTCTGCAGTACATCTATCCAGGACCTTCTGGCTTTCATGGTTTCCATAGAGAAGTCAAGTGTAAGTCTGATAGGTTTACCTTTATAAGTAACTTGGCCTTTTTCCTTTGCTGCTCTTAGTATTCTTTCTTTATTCTGTATGCTTTGTGTTTTGATTATTATATGGCGAGAGGATGTTTTTTTTTGATCCAGCCTATTCGGTGTTCTGTATGCTTCTTGAACCTTCATAGGTATATCTTTCTTTAGGTTGGGAAAGTTTTCTTCTATAATTTTATTAAATATATTTTCTGGACCGTTGAGCTGCGCTTCTTCTCCTTCTTCTATTCCTATTATTCTTAGGTTTGGTCTTTTTATTGTGTCCCATATTTCCTGAATGTTTTGTGATGAGAATTTGTTGGCCTTGCTGTTTTCTTTGATCAGCGTGTTTATTTTTTCTATGGTATCTTCAGAATCTGAGATTCTTTCTTCTATCTCTTGTATTCTGTTGGTTATGCTTGCTTCTGTAGTCTCTATTCGTTTACCTAGATTTTCCCTGTCCAGCTGGCCTTCTGTTTGTGTTTTCTTCTTTGCCTCCATTTCAGTTTTTAAGTCTTGAACTGTTTCCATTATCTGTTTGATTGTTTTTCCTTGGTTTCCTAGGGTATCATTCACTGATTTACTCAATTCTTCAAACTTTCTGTTATACTTCTCATCCATTTCTATAAGGGCATTTTTTACATGTTGTTTAAGGGCGTCAATCACTTTCATAAAGTCAATTTTATCTACTTCTTCATGATTAAGGTGTTCATGTCCACCTGTTGGGAGGTCGCTGGGTTCTGGTGGTTTCATATAGTTTTTCAGATTGTTAGGTGAATTCTTGCATTGGCGCCTGCCCATCTCTTTCTCCGAATGCTCCCCCCTGGATGTTCTTTTACCGGATCAGGTCTCCTTGCCTACTGATGTACCTTCCCAGTGATGGCTCTCTGCAGTGCTAGCTCTCCTGTTGTTCTAGTGATGTCTCTCCTTGCTTGTTGCAGACAGGCCAGTGAAACTAAGGAAGTCTCGCCTGCCTACTTGCCTTGAGGATTTGCCCCCAGCGCCAGACAGACTGAGCTGGATGGTGTTATGTGCCCAAAGAGGAAAGGGGGCAGAAGGAAGAAGGGTTCTGGATGCAAGCTGGGTGGGACAAGAAGAGAGAGGCAGTATGGGGGGTATAGAGCCCCTGCAGGGAGCCCAGGGAGTATAGGGAGGGGGATGAGGAACTTCAGAGTTCCCTTTCCAGGGCTGCTTCCGCTGCCGCTGGTCACAAACTCACCGCACTGGTGTCTCTCCTGGTGCCGAGATCAGATCTCCATGCAGGTTGGGTAGTTCGTAAACAAAGCGCCTACCTTGGTTGGTGCAGGCGGGCCAGTGAGACAAAGGAGGTCTCGCCTGCCTACTTGCCCTGAGGATTTGCCCCCAGCGCCAGACAGACTGAGCTGGATGGTGTTATGTGCCCAAAGAGGAAAGGGGACAGAAGGAAGAAGGGTTCTGGATGCAAGCTGGGTGGGACAAGAAGAGAGAGGCAGTATGGGGGGGTAGAGCCCCTGCAGGGAGCCCGGGGAGTATAGGGAGGGGGATGAGGAACTTCAGAGTTCCCTGTCCAGTCACAAACTCACTGTACTGCAGTCTCTCCTGGTGCCGAGATCAGATCTCCGTGCAGGTTGGGTAGTTTGTAAACAAAGCGCCTACCTTGGTTGGTGCAGGCGGGCCAGTGAGACAAAGGAGGTCTCGCCTGCCTGCTTGCCCTGAGGATTTGCCCCCAGTGCCAGACAGACTGAGCTGGATGGTGTTATGTGCCCAAAGAGGAAAGGGGACAGAAGGAAGAAGGGTTCTGGATGCAAGCTGGGTGGGACAAGAAGAGAGAGGCAGTATGGGGGGTAGAGCCCCTGCAGGGAGCCCGGGGAGTATAGGGAGGGGGATGAGGAACTTCAGAGTTCCCTGTCCAGTCACAAACTCACCGCACTGCTGTCTCTCCTGGTGCCGAGATCAGATCTCCATGCAGGTTGGCTAGTTCGTAAACAAAGCGCCTACCTTGGTTGGTGCAGGCGGGCCAGTGAGACAAAGGAGGTCTCGCCTGCCTACTTGCCCTGAGGATTTGCCCCCAGCGCCAGACAGACTGAGCTGGATGGTGTTATGTGCCCAAAGAGGAAAGGGGACAGAAGGAAGAAGGGTTCTGGATGCAAGCTGGGTGGGACAAGAAGAGAGAGGCAGTATGGGGGGGTAGAGCCCTTGCAGGGAGCCCGGGGAGTATAGGGAGGGGGATGAGGAACTAGACATTTCTTCATTAAATCCAATGGTCCAGGTTCTAACACTGAGAATTATATCCCTAAGGGTAGAAGGAGAGGACGACTTCCCCAGAGTTTATCTCTCACCTCCACCTGCAAACTAAAGCATGATAAAGTCCACAAGAGACACTTGCATGCACACATAAATAAAAATGATTTTAAAATAAAAATCCAAAAAATTCTGAAATAACTAGTTTTCATATCTAGATCCATCTGTAGGTCTGTTTTCCTTTTTCATCCTTATTGAGTTTTGAGGTCCAAGTTCAGGTTATTGGTCTTATGAGACAATAATATTTACCCACTGAGGAATCTTACTGGATCCAAATGCAAACTTTAAAAAAAGAGAAAAAGAGTCATATATATATATATATATATATATATATATATATATATATATATACATATACATATATATTATATGTATTTGATGATGGTGATATATATCACCATCATCACCATTTCAAATATTTGAATGTTTTGTATCCATGTATGTAAGTGTGTGTGCCTGTTGCCCACTGACACCAGAAGAGGGTGATGGTTCCTCTAGTACTGGAATTACAAATAGTTGTAAGCAACAATAGGTGCTGGAGCCAAATCCAGGTCTACTGCAAAACCAGAAAGTGCTCTTAATTACTGAGACATCTTTCTAGACTCCTTTCTCTATCTCAAATTCTTGTATAATTTTACTTTCAACAGAGGCCTACTTCCATGTTAACTAAACACACAGACCACAATAAGTTGGTACCCTACTAACTAGATACTAATGTAACTCATTGTGGCGTATACTCTCTATGAAATAGTCTCTATAATTTGTCCCATGTTTAAGTACTGTGAGCATAAGAAGAAAACCTGTTTTTGTTGTCATTGCCATGTTATGGTTGAAATAACAGATAATCAGTTCTTTATTTTAAGGATGCACAATAAAGTATATGGTTGGCATTAGAGTATTATGTCTGCATATGACTGTCCCATGCAATATCCTTCAGGATGCAGCTCCTGCTCTCTTCTGATAAGTCTCATGGGGCTCAATTTGTTCATTGATACTTTTCTACTAGACACATTTGTTAAAAAATAATCACATATTTTGTTTTCCTTGGATATAATTGGATTGGCCCATGGGTGACTGTGAGAAATTATGAAAAGAACATTTAATTTTTTAGATCGTCATCTTCAGCTATTTGAGGTAAGAATAATCCCAGTTTGAGAATGAACAGATCAGACTATCAGTTCTACCATTCATAATATTTGAACATAATTATATGTCCTGTTTTGTTGGTTTTTGTATACAAATTGGCATAAATCAATTACAAGACGTGGGAGATGGTAAGTACATACGTAGCTACCTTCCCAAATTCAGCTGTAATCCGAAGGTCAAGGGCGTTTCTTTTGCTCAGGTCTTAATTTTAGAAAAGTTACAAAAACAGAAATTCAAGGTGAAGTTTAAAGTCAGAACTAGATGGCAGGTCTTGCTCTAGGTCAAAATCAGAGGATGAGATTACATATAAGTAACCTTGGTGATCCAGATGAACAGTTTCTGGGTCAAAGGAGTCCTTAGAGATTGGAAGCATGGAGGATGGTGAGAGAAAACTATACCATAAACTCCAAATTACAGGACCTTTTGGCTCTGAAATACTTAAACTCTGGCTACAATGTATGAAGTAAGCATGTATAAATGCATGCCATTCTGGTGACCAAGCCAGAACAGCAGCAGGTGGCAGTTGGACTTCAGGAGGACAGCACACCACAATGCAAAGCACTGATGGACGAATCTCAGATAAGCAAGGAGCCAAGGGCTTAGCCGCCAGAATGTAGCTTTTTAGTGCTGTGCCTTTACACGTTTGCTGCTGTCATTTTTCTCTGGTATCTGGCAGCAGTATGATTATCTCATGGAAGAAATATCCTATTCTACTGGTCATTTTTGTCTGTGGATTATTATAAGAGGATTTTCTGTTTAGCTGTACTATTTAATTGATGCAATGATTTTATAAAATAATAACACTAGTTTAAATAGAAAGTTTGATAATTAAGGATTTCTAACAAATATAGTAAGAGATTATGATAGAAGTTAGTTCAGTGGAAAAATTATATAGCTAATGATAGAATATAGTATTTCTACCACTCCCAATAAAGCAAAGGCTGCAGAGGGACAGAAAATAAGAACAAGGACATGTCACACAGCTAGGAATTTTAAAGTTTCTTTTGAGGATCCATATAGACTATGGCTTAGCTTAATTATTAAGGAAAACAGTCAAGTCCCAGGAGTTAGTTCAAGTTCTTTTTGATGTTGGTAAATATGTCCACAGAGCCATACAGACTTTGGTTTAGCTTAACGATTAAGGAAAACAAACAAGTCCCAGGAGGTAGTTCAAGATTTTTTTTCTTTTTTTGATAATGGGAAATACGTTCACAAATATCAGTGTACATCATAGCTAAAACAAAGCTTCAAATAATAACTTTTTGTAACTATAAAACAAAGAATTGGATAGTTATGATAATTGGACTGGATTTTAAAATAAGGAAAGTGAAGATAGTAACCTGTATTGCTGGCAATGATAAAAAAGAATGCCTATGTAAAGAGTTATGGCTGAAAGGCTACAGATCTATGAGAAGTCTAAAAAATAAATGCTTAACTATATGCAGGTTCTTAGGAATAATTTGTTTTTCACCTATAATATATAAAATGCTTAATTGTGGAAGGGAGAGGGGAAAGATAATATTTTTTTTACTTGCATTTACTGTACCCGTTCACTTTAAAATAAAATGTAACCACATTGTAATTTTTATATTATTTGAAAGATTTTGCTGGGTATATAAGTGTAAGGTGAAAAAAATAAGGAAGTTAGAAGGAAGACATCAGAAAGTAGTGAGAAGGAAGCCATCAGGAAAGAGAAGAAAGGAAACATCAGGGTAGAAGAATAGAAGCGAAAAAGAATAGAGTAGAACAAACATCAGAAAGAATAATAAAAAAGAAGCTTTATTCCTTAGAAAAGAAGTCTGTGTGGTTTTTCTCACTGACTGCATCTGGTTCCCAGTATCTTTGACCTTTAGAAAGGCTGGACCATCATCAGTGCTGCTTTTCCTTAGAAATAAATTATTTTTACTTATTTTTCTTAGAAATGAATTATTTTAGGCATGTGTCTAAATTAATTAAATAAATATTTAAATAAATAAATTGACACTAAGTAGCTCACTGACTTCAGAATAGTTAAGTCACTAGGCTTTGTGGATGGTCCACTGGGTAAAGTTCTTGCTGTATAAAAAGTAAATTTCAAATTCTAAAAATGCATGAAAAAAATGGTTATGGGAGAATGTGTCTATAATTCCAGCCCTGGTTTATAGGGACAATAGGGTACCAGGGCTTGCTGTCCAGATAGTCTAGCCTGTTGGTGAGCACCAGTTTCACTGGAAGACTTTGTCTCAACAATAAAGTAGAGAGTGATAGAGGAAATGTCCAAAGTCAACCACTTACCTCCACATACACATGTATGAACATGCGGACTCTCACATTTATGTATAAACACACATGAACTTAAAAACACAAATTTAAAGATCATTAAATGAATTTTAGAAAATTTGAACATAATTATTGCTTTAATTTTTGGCACATATTGTTTGTCACTTTACAAACCAAAGGCAACATCTTTCCAAGTAGATGAGGTGTGGTAACATGACACAAAGTACATATTCACAGTCAACATCTTTCCAAGTAGATGAGGTGTGGTAACATGACACAAAGTACATATTCACAGTTGATGAGTGAGTAGATATGATGATTATCACTTGAATGATGATGCAGATTGTATATGCTTGGTTTACTGACAGGCCAGGGTAAGGATACATATGATAATTATAATGTAAATGATGCCTGACTATATCTTGGTTCGAACGAGCACTCATTAAGCCCATATATTTTGGGATGTTTGTGATGGTTAAAAAGCCCTTAGAGGACACAACTGTGATGAAAGAAATATGTCAATGGTGGTGGCCTTTGAGGATTGATAGCCTTGTCTCATTTTCTGCGCGCGCTCTCTCTCTTCTCTCTCTCTCTCTCTCTCTCTCTCTCTCTCTCTCTCTCTCTCTCTCTCTCTCTCTCTCTCTCTCTCTCTTTCTCTCCTTCCCCTGTGTGGATGGAAATGAGATCAGTCAGCTTCCTGCTTCTACAGTCTACTCCCATACCTCCCAGCCATAATGGACTAGAACCATATTGACTTGTATGTAAAAATAAACTCTTGATGCCTTAAGTCAATTTGGGTCCTGGTGTTTTAGTTGTTAGCCTAGCATAAAAATGCTGAGCTATCTTTGTGGTCACAGTATTTAATTGTAGCAACAGAAAAGTAACTTATGCAGACTTTGTATGCTCAGTTCACTGACAGTTTGTTTGGGGTGCTGGTTGTCATGTAAATGACTTGACACTTGACAGAATTTTCCAGAGGCAGAGTCTGGCCCAAGGCAACTCCCAGGGGAGGAGACTTCCCAAAATGGATACCTGGTATTGCACAAACCGTGGCAGAATTTCTTGATTTGGTGATTAAATTCCTGGGCACAAATTATTACAAGCTGAGTAATGATTGCATAGTTGGAGTTTCACAGTGTGAAATGATATCTTCTGCATTCAGGAACACCTGGCATTTATTTTTTTAATTTTGTGGTGCTCACCAACTTCAGTTAGTCATTTTTTACCACTATTATCCAATGTTGGCTTTGGTTAAGCAATTAGTTCACTTTGTGTAATTGTTCTCCAGATGGTGGTATTCTTTGAGAAAGTTATAGAGTCTTTAAGAGGAGGAGCTGTATATGAGGAAGGGAGTGTCTGGGATGTCCTTAAGATGAAACATATCATCTTCACTTCCTGCTCACTCTCACCTTCCTGCCTGCTGAGACAGTATGACAAGTCTTCTCCCATTTTTCCTGTCATGTCTCCTCTGCCAGGATGGACTGTTTCCTCAAACTGTGTGTCCAAATAAATCTTTTATTTCATGCCAAAATTTTGTCATCGTGACAATAGGAATAACTAATAAGGCATGGTAGACACAGGAATTGTCAGAGGCTATGAGAGTTACACAGGTAACTTGTGTTCAGATGTTAACCTACCAGAGGAGAGATTTTCTGATAGAGGTTAATCCTGTCAAGGCAAAGCCTACAGATCTTCAACTCTGGAAACTCTTGCTCACATTTGCTAAGTCATCTTTTTATCTCCCCAATACCTATGTTGTACTGTATAATCTCATGTGATGTATATATGTAATCTCATGTTTACATCTCAATCTGTGGAGGGCCAAAAGATGACTTTTAATTTGGTTGTGCAATTTTGATAAATAGAAAATATACCAGAACATACTTTATCACTATCTCTATTTTCCCATGAGGACTGTAGACACTTAAAAGCTTGCTTTGTTCCTTTTGCTCAGACTAACTGCACTCTGTTAGCTTACTTTTACCTCAGAGCAAGTTTAAACTAGATTAAAGGATCTTGTAAATACATCATAAGTTTAAAACTTTATAGCTATGCACAAGGTCAGAGTCACAGGTGTCCAACTAAGGTTGCTACACAGAGCACCCTTAAAAAATCATGCCAAGTTTTCGCTTGCCAAATCTGCTATCAATAAACCTATGCCTCAAAATTTGTCACTGGGCACTGGGCCCCTCCCCCCACCCATGGTCACAGTCTTTCTCCTGAAACCTTGAGACTCTTGTGCTTCCATGGTAAATGGTTCTCCTTATCACTCATCCTAAGAATATGCTTTAGACAAATGAGAGGTAACTCTTGTAATTATTTCATTGCTTCAAGAATTCTGTAAAAAAAAAAAATAGGAGTTTTTTGGCAAGAGCAAAAGAAGCTAAGAAGAATTAAAATTAGGACATGCAAACTAACGTAGAGGCAAAAGAATAAAGACACTTGTTTGAAATAGCACTGTGTGAGAGAGCTCATTCAGTTTCAGATACCCTAAGTGCTTTTTGCTTCCTGTAGCATCCAGTCGTCCAATCTGACCACCGAAGAGGACCATGCCCCTGGATTCCAAAGGCCCTCATTAAATACTAAACCTGAATAGCTACAGCAGTTAATAGATTCTAAGTGTGTAGTCATTCTTTTAATTTAGCTGAGGGAATCTTTTTTTTTTAAAACCCAGTGACATTATTTATTCTTTATGAAACATTACAATGGACTGTTTTACACATGAATTACTCTAATACAAACGTAGCACTGAATCTGGAAACCCTATGAACACATGGTGATTACAACATGAATCCTAATCATTGCTTCCAAACAGTTCTCCAGATCTGTTCTCATTGGTTATTTTTTTTTTTTTGGTGTGTGTGGGGGGTGCTTTCTTCTCATTTCTCAAGTAAACATTGTAATTAAAGATGCCTGCAGTCTTAACTTGGGGAAATAGTTTAAGATTATTTGTGATGCAGAGATCTTTATACTCAGCCTATGAAATGAACCATTAACTTTCTTTGTCTATAAAATAAAACAAACCATTAACCTGTGAACCTAAACTTCAAACTCTTTTCTATCCATACTCTGGCTTTCCTCTGTCTTTGATTCATTCTTCCTTTCAGTCCCTAGGTCTCAAGAATGTCTCAGGAACTTTTTGAGTCATTCCCTTCAATTAATTGAAGATAACCCTTCAATGAAATATATTGAATTTAGTGGTTAAGAGCATTGCCTGCTCTTCCAAAGGTCCTGAGTTCAATTACCAGCAACCACATGGTGGCTCACAACCATCTGTAAAGAGGTCTGGCGCCCTCTTCTGGCCTTCAGGCATACACACCGACAGAATATTGTATACATAATAAATAAATTAAAAAAAAAAAGACTAAGCTACAAAACTGTCACCCAAATGCAGAGGGCCTGGGTTGGTACCATGCTGGCTACTTAACTGTCCGTCCAGAGTCCATGAGCTCCCACAATCTGAGGGAATCATTTTTAAGGTTTTCTTTTAGGTGTCACCCCCTATCAGTAATTGCCTTGTGATAACATGGTGGTATGATAATAATTTCTGTATGAAAATGATTTAATGATAGTTGAGCCATGTTGTTTTTACATGCTAAATGCTTTGGATTCGTTGATATATGGTATTGTGGATTCTAGATTGCAGTTCTGTTGATGTCTCTTTAAAAGGTACAGCAGTAACTTCAAAATTGTTTGTGTGTATATGTGTATCTAATTTTATTTGCGTGTGTGTACATACATAAATGTACATGTATGTATGTGTGTACATAGATGTATATGTGTGCCTATGTGTGTATATATACATAAATATGCATGTGTATGTATACATGTATGTTTGTGTATGCATGTATGTATATACACAAACATGCTTTATAGTAGACATTAAAGTGTTGCTTTATTTTGTAAACAAAATACTCCTTTCTGTATCTTTAATCCTAGAATGAATGAACTGGGCAAAAGGAACAACTACTTTGCGCATGTGAATTAGAAATGCCAGTAAGAAGTTGAACTCTTTCATATATATAAAAGAGCACACATATTTAACACAACAGAGTAATTCCTATCATCAGTGTGTTAGAAAATAATGCCAAGTCCCTCAAAGCCAAGAATCTCTTAGCTGAATAAAAAACATCAGGGAATTTCTCTCACAATAGCTTGTGCCTGTTACTTTCCTTTACCTGGGATTTGTTAGATTGAATTAACAATAGCTCAGATGAAAAGGTATCCTGACAATCAGGAAAGAAGGAATACCATAAAGTAACACCAGAAACAAAACTCACACAAGAGATTTATTGGGAGGCAAAAGACCAGAAGGGTGGTTGAATCTTCTCAGGTGAGAAGCAGCAGAGAACAGAGCAAAAGAGAGGATTTCTATAGCTTTTCTTTTGGGGGTGGTGCAGAACATTCCAGGGTGAAGCTTTCCAGTATGGGATTGATAGGATTTCAAATGCACATCTTAGCTGTTTCACTCTGAAAGGCAGGCACAAGTTCCATATATCAGGGTAGTTAGAATGCTCTGTGGGTGGAACCTGGCAGTTGTAGGTCCTCAGGAGAGGTGCCTGGCCACTCATATTCCTCAAGGAGCTTCCATGAAGTAACATGAAGTAACCATACCTACATTGGTAGTTACTTTATGGTATTATTGTCCAAGTTACTGAGTGACCAACACTCTAGATACAATATTTGCATTATAGCATATAAATTTTTGATATGAAAGTTATAAATAACTTGTATCTGGAATTAGAACTGCTGGATGTTAAAAGTGGAAACAGTAATATGAATTAGCCTGTCTAATAATGTTTTGTTTTTTGATGAGGCAACCTTGTTTAAGAGAAAATGGATTAAAGTCAATTCTTATTTCCTAGTTTTATAGGGTTCTCATGTTACTCACATGCATGTAGGATATAGGCAGGAATTAGATGCAGCACTCTAATGGAATTCAGAATATAGTTCTTTTTTGAAGATGAAAATTTCCAGGTCACAGTTGAAAACACATCAAAGTGGTAATCATTGTATTGCTGCTGTTTTTAAAAGGTTCTGTGAGCTTGAATCCACATACAAAATTAAAACCATAAATAAAACTTTCACAAAACATAAGACACCATAACTACTTTATTTAATGAAACCTATTATGTTTGTAATTATATGAATGATATCTAAGACAGTAGAACCAGTCTTTAGGCAGCTATAGTAACAGGGCAGTAGGGGTTGCTTAGCAACCTGCAAGAACAGAATCAATGCACAAGTCATGAATGAATGAGTCATGTGTTAGAAGGGAGAGATTAATGGTGTGTTTCATTGGCTTGTACTTCTATTGCAAACAACCTGGATAAATTACCCTTTCCACTTTGGCTATGAGATGCCTGTCTGGCACTCCAGGTGCTCTGAAAGAGCCATCAAGGGATGTGATGGTATTGTCTGCTTTGATGTCAATGAGAAGGGAAAGTAAGTGTAAACATGAGAACAGAAACAGAAAAATGACCCAAGAGCATGTCCACATTAAAGTTGAGGAGGTAAGAAGCCATAAAACCTCGTAACTTATTTGATAACAGCCCATCTCTCATAAGAGTGTCCCATGCATCATTATAAACATAAGATGTTAAACCAGGACCTGCTTGGACTGAATTTTTTTGCAGGTATTGGCTTGATTAGTAGTCAAAAAAAAAAAAACAAAAAAACAAAAACACTTTGAAATAATTCCTTGTGTTAGTGTCCACAGTAATTTAGATAGTTAAGGTCAGAAATTTTGTCTATATTGCCATTTTTCCATTGCCAGAAATTGTCTCTTTTTTTTCTTTGAAGAAGACATTTTCTCATATCTTGAAAGTATATGCACGGGCTTCTTTCTTTGTACTATAAAAATATCAAATTAGATCAAAACAACTTTGAGATATCATCTTACACCTGTCAGAATGGCTAAAACCAAAAACACCAAGGATAGCCTTTGCTGGAGAGGTTGTGGAGAAAGGGGTACCCTCATCCATTGCTGGTGGGACTGCAAACTTGTGCAACCACTTTGGAAATCAGTGTGGCGGTTTCTCAGAAAAATTGGGATCAACCTACCCGTAGACCCAGCAATACCACTCTTGGGAATATACCCAAGAGATGCCCTATCGTATGACAAAAGCATTTGTCCAACTATGTTCATAGCAGCATTATTTGTAATAGCCAGAACCTGGAAGCAACCTAGATGCCCTTCAATAGAAGAATGGATGAAGAAAGTGTGGAATATATATACATTAGAGTACTACTCTGAGGTAAAAAACAATGACTTCTCGAATTTTGCATGCAAATGGATGGAAATAGAAAATACGATCCTGAGTGAGGTAACCCAGACCCAAAAAGAAGATCATGGGATGTACTCACTCATAATTGGTTTCTAGCCATGGATAGGGGCCACTGAGTCTATAATTTGTGATCCTAAAGAAGCTAAACAAGAGGGTAAACCCAAGGAAAAAAATATAGATATCCTCCCAGCTATGGGAAATAGACAAGATTGATGGGCAAAAAATTGGAATCTTGGGGGGTGGGGTGGGATGGGGATGAGGGGAGATGGGGAGAGAAAAGTGTGAAGGAGAGGATGAGGAGAACTGGGGGAATCGGGGTGATTGGGGTTAAAGGAAGGTTGGATTGGGGAGCAGGGAAACTCATACCTTAGTTAAGGGAGCCACCTAAGGGTTGGCAAGAGACTTGAACCTGGAATGGCTACCAGATGCCCAGGGCAATGTCCCCAGTTAGTTCATTGGTGCACCTGAGGATAGGGAACCTGAAATGAACCTATCCTATAATAATACTGATGAATATCTTGCATATCGCCATAGAACCTTCATCTAGCGATGGATGGAGATAGAGACAGAGACCCACACTGGAGCACCGGACTGAGCTCACAAGGTTATAATGAGGAGCAGAAGGAGAGAGAACATGAACAAGGAAGTCAGGACCATGAGGGGTGCACCCAACCACTGAGACAGGGGGGCCGATCTATTGGGAGCTCACCAAGGCCAGCTGGACTGCTACTGAAAAAACATGGGATAAAACCGGACTCTCTGAATGTGGCGGACAATGAGAGCCGACGAGAGGCCAAGGAGAATGGCACAGGAACTTTCATCTGGCGATGGATCGAGAGAGAGACAGAGACCCAATTTGGATCAACCATCTGAGCTCTTAAGGTCCAAATGAGGAGCAGAAGGAGGGAGAACATGAGCAAGGAAATCAGGACCACGAGGGGTGCACCCACCCACTGTGACAGTGGAACTGATCTATTGGGAGCTCTCCAAGGCCAGCTGGGCTGGGACTGAATAAGCATGGGTTGAAACTGGACTCTCTGAACAAGGCGGACAATGAAGGCTGATGAGAAGCCAAGGACAATGGCACTAGGTTTCGATCCTAATACATGAACTGGCTTTGTGGGAGCGTATCCTGTTTGGATGCTCACCTTCCTGGACCTAGATAGAAGTGGGAGGACCTTGGTCTTCCTGTAGAGCAGGGAATTTGGACTGCTCTTCAGTATCGAGAGGGAGGGGGAGTGGACTAGGGGGAGGAGAAGTGGAGTGGGGATAGGGGAAGGGGAGCAGGGGGAGGGGGCAATATGTGGGAGGAGGGGGAGGGAAATGAGAAACGGGGAGCAGTTGGAAATTTTAATTAAAAAAGAATAAAAAAAATATCAAATTAGTCAATTTTGGATGATATATTTTTAATGACTAACTAACCCTAGGTTTTTTAGGGTGAATTTGTTGTGAATGGATATTTGTAGGATTTCTATGTGGGAAATGGAAAATTTAAATTTAAATAACATTTTTATGAGTTCCAGAAATATTTTTAATAAATATCTAGAAAATTTAATTAACATGCATGTGTCAATTTTAAACTAACTAGAACATTTTGAGTGTCAGATGTGTGTTAGCTACAGAGCCAGCTATGCACTGGGGAGGGAGTGGAGTCAAAGATGTAGAATATGCATTGGGTGTGCCTACAGTGTTCTGAATCACAGATGCATAGCTATGCCCACCAACAGTTATTTGAATTCAGTGACATTTGCTCTACCAAATTCACTTGTCATTGCTGTCATTCATTGCCAACGTAATTAAGGCCACACGTATTGGTTCAATATGTTCAGAAAAGTAGTTCAGAGTCTCACTTCCCATTCTAGGAAGATCTACTGCCAGTCTCACATAGCATAAGTCCCCAAAGCGACCAGGTTTAGGGTTTCCCTCAGCTGGTCAGGGTTACCTCAGTTATAGCCTCATGACTCTGAAGGTTGCCATCATCTAGCAACTGGTGAAAAGACTGTGTCAAGACTCTCATATTGAGGCTTAATGAAGACAACACTAAATGAGCGGTCCATTCCCTAGACTTCCCCACTGACCAGTGGGTTGGCATTTTAGACAATATTATCTTCTTCCTAAACTTTTCCCAGAACTTAATTCTCAATAACCATTTTGAACTCCAAATTCCTTTCAATATGTGCTCCTAAATATGCAATCTTGAAACATGAAGCTTACAGCCTACTGACAAAATGCCCTCCAAGGAAAAGTTAAGTGATATTAACATGCCTTGGGTGCTTATGTTGTCATTGGTCTGGTATTTCAGATCACATATGTCTATTCCTTTCTTTCATAACAGTATATTAATTTCCACTACACTGGATAGGATGCCTGGAGGTGTTAATAGGTTGACTTAGGACACAACTGGCTAGTTGGGTTTTTTCTTTCTCCTTTCCTGCCTTTGTATCTAGTGTCTGTGTACACACTGGTGCTTGAATTCACATGGGTATGGATACACATGCTCATGTGGACATATGTGTATTGTGGAGGCTAGAGATCAATTTATCACTCTTCTACTAACTCTCTAAGATTTTTGATTTTTTGAGACAAGATGGGCTTTGGGTTGCTCAGGTTCTCGTGCTAGCATGGCAAACACCTTATTGACTGATCCATCTCTTCAGCTCTTGTGCCTTTCTTGTTACTTAGAAATGCTACCTACTTATAGGTCTTTCAAAATAAATCACTGCAGCTATATTCAAATGGACTTTGCATATTTTAATTTGTATAATTTGTTGATGAATACATTTTTTCTTGTTTTAATTAATTTCATATTTAACTCTCATAGTCAATGCCAGATACCAGTCTCTTTCATTTTCAAGTTTCATATTTAATTATCTATAGGGAATTAAGTCTCCAATTACTATTTTCAATATCTGAGTGATGTCTGGTCAGTGGAGAATACAAGGTTTGAATTTTTAGTACAGAATTTATTGATTCATGGGTTTCTTCTTCACCATTAATTTCTTTTCCTTTTGACTTTCTATAGTCCATCCCCACCATCAGAAACAGGCGTAAAAGGCTGTTTTCTTCTGCATACGGGACCTCAGTGTTACTAAGCTTCAGTGTCATAAATTTCCCAGTACACTGTCTTCAAGACAAGTAGAACATTCAGCCCTTCAACATGTGTTTGCTAAACTTGAGAAATCACCTTTTACTGAATGTGCTAAGGCACATCACAACAGCTCTTCTTGAGTCCAACTTCTGTTTCTATTTTTAAAGTTTCTCCAAATCTCAGCACCTGATTCTGGTTATAGTCTAGATATACCCAGAATTAATCTGGGGTAGTCTTGTGTAGGAGAAAGACCAAGTACACATTAAGACAATCTTCCCAGAGGGTATCTTAAGTGTTCTTTGAACAAATAGAAATTCAGCTTTCTGACGTGTCTTTTGAAATATTAAAAAAAAAATGCTCTTAATTCTGTGGGTAAAGTGCTTGCTGGAATAAGCATGAAAAATTGAGTTTAGATTCCCAGAGTGCAGTAAACATGTAGGAAAGAGAAATGTACCCAGTCTAAACCCCAGAGCTTCTGTAGCAAAATGAGAATTGGAAACAACAAAATCTCTGGAAAATCATGGCTCTCAAGCTTTGTGCACTCATGAGTAGACAAGAGATCCTATCAAACAAAGTGTGAGTAAAAGATCAACCCCCAAGTTTGCATTCTGCTTGCCATGTCATGTGTGTACCTACATCCACATGCATTGGATGAGGAGAGGGATAGAGACAGAGACACAGCTAGAGATAGTGAGATAACAGAGAGAGAGAGGGAGGCACAGAGATAATTAAAAATAATGTTTATAAACTGAAACTGTACTTTCATTTCCCAGTTATCCAGACTTAAATAATCACATGGAAACTATATTAATTACAACACTGATTGCTCAGGTATATTTCTAACTTTCACAACATTTGATGAATCTTAAGTTGAATTTGATGTATCTCAAATACCCACCATTCTGACTAACTTTACAGTACATACATAAACAGATACATATGACCAACTTCACCTTTCCTTCACTAATTTAGCCGAGGAAAATAAGACATTGTGATCACTTATTTAAAATACTGTTTGATGGGCAAATGTTTCTTTTATACTGTGCCTATAAACTGTAGGTTGATATAGAATGTACATAAACATATATACATATGCCACATATACACGTTTTGTTTTAGAGAATAAATTAATGTAAATGTGCTTCTCACCTAGATATTAATTTTATTCAGACTTTAGTAGTGTTCCACCACCCTCTTCCACTCTCTCTTAAACTTTGTGTTAATTTTCAATCATGTTGATGTTCAGATATACCTATTTTAATTAATTAAATATATATATATACATATATATATACATATATAAAATCCTATAGATTCTTTTTCCTAGGTATTACTGTGATGGGTAAACTCCATCATCAACTTGCCTGAATTTAGAAACACCATGGCAACATATCACTTGGTAGACCTCTGCAGGTTTTTCAGGTATGATTTAACTGAGAAAGAAAGACCCACCATCGTAAGTATAGGTGGCAATATTCCATGAGCTCTGGTTTCAGATTGAATAAAAAGAAAGTAAGCTTAGCACTGGCATTCTTAAAATATCTGCTTCTTGAGTATACATGCACCAAGACCAGCTGCCTCCCACTCCTGCCAGTGTGCTATCCCCACTGCAATGTTCAATGTATCTTTTAATCATTGTTTGCATTGATTTCTTTAATCACAATTTTCTTACACCAAGCTACATATATTTTTATTTTTATATTAATTATTTTTCCCAGACCAATAACAGATTCCCTAATTCCTTTCATCCCTCCCTTCCTCCATAACTCTCTTCCTTTGTCCCTCCCTCAGTTCCTCCTTCCTTGCTCCCTCTATCCTTCTCTCCAAGTCCATCCCCAAATCTAACCTTCCCTCAACTCCCAACCCTGCCATCTGCTCCTCATTTCTTTTCAGAAAAAAGCAGGCCTCCAATATATATCAGCCAGTCATGGGATATCAAGTTGCAGTAAGACTAAGCACCTCCTCACATATTAAAGCTGGACAATAGCATTCAGTAGGAGGAAATGGTTTCAAAAGTGGGTAACAGAGTCAGAGGCAGCCTCTGCTCCACTGTTATAAGTCCCATAAAAAGAACAATTTATACATCTGTAACATATGTATAAGGTCTTAGGTCAGTTTCCTGCAAGTTCTCTGGTTGTTTATTTAGTCTCTGTGAGCCCAAATGAGCTGAAATTAGTTGGTTCCATAGGTTTCCTTGTGGTGTCTTTGCCAGGTTCTGGCATTGATGTGGGAGTTCCCTCTGTGTGTTGCTTGAATTGGTTAATGAATAAAGAAACTTCCTTGCCCTGATAGGTAGCAGAGAAGACAGAATTGAATTCTGGGAGTACGAAGAGTAGAGAGAGAGAAGCTATGAATCCTCTGCCTGAGATGGATACCACTGGTTAGAACCTTTCCTGGTAAGCCACTGCCACGCGGGAATATACAGATTAGTAGAAATGTGTTGATGGAGCTGCGGGCCTTGTTCCTGCCACCCGGCTCCCAGCCGCCTGGCTAGCTTATGCCACGAAATAACAACACACAAACTGTATTCTTTTAAACACTGCTTGGCCCATTAGCTCTAGCCCTTACTGACTAATTCTCATATCCTGATAACCCATCTCTAATAATCTGTGTAGCACCAGTCTTACTGGGAAAGATTCAGCATGTCTGACCTGGCGGCTTGCTTCATCAAATCTGCCCCAGAGAGCAGAGCTATGGCATCTGAGCTCACTTCCTCTTCCTCCCAGCATTCTGTTCTGTTTACTCCACCCACCTATATTCTAACCTATCAGGCCAAGCAGTTTCTTTATTAATTAACCAGTACCTTTCCTCCATCAGAAATGTGTTAAATCAAGATGTCATAGTTAGCCAATAAGAGGCTAGAGATAATGGGCCAAGTAGTGATTTAATTAATATAATTTCTTTGTGGTTATTTCTGGGCTAAGCTAGCTGGGTGGCAGGGATGAACAAGTGGGCCCTCCCCTGAAACAATTAGCACTCCAAAGTGGTCAACTAACTCCATGTAAAACTTGAGAGTGCTTAAAAAGAAATTCTGCAATATATATATATATATATATATATATATATAGAGAGAGAGAGAGAGAGAGAGAGACAGACAGACAGACAGACAGAGAGAGACAGAGAGAGACAGAGATACAGAGAGACACAGAGAGAGAGACAGAGAGTTTAACACAGCTTTTTGCTGGTTGCTGGTTGCATGCCACAGAGAGATTTTTCTGACTCAGCAGCCACAGGAGGAAAAGGGTGGCAATTTTGAAATGCCAGCTTTCCAGGCCAGGCTGCCAGCTTGACCTCTGACTCTTTTAGGTAGGAGGTCCAGCTACAGAGCAGTTGAGTTTGGTTTGTAGCAGCATGCTGCATGCATCTTGTTTGATGCCAACTTAGACTTGCTGGGTACCGGGAACTGGGGTGCTGTGCATGGCTTAGAGGCACAAGTTGCTCAGAAGCACTGAGCAGCTCCTCCATGTTGGCCTGGGTGGGGCAAGCCAGCACTTGCGTATTACCTGAGCAACGATGCAGCTTAAGTTTTTAAGAAGTGCTTAGGATTTTAAGAAGTGCTCCTGGACAGTAAAGAATTAGAGATTCACAATTGGACAGATTCATACATAAAAGACCTCTAAATGGATCACATTGTTGGATAAATATACTTAGGCATGAAAGAGAGGAAAAAAGAATATAGACTGTCATAAAATAAAGTTAATGCTTTAAAAAGTGTAAAGTCTTTAAAGAGACAGAGTAGAGATAGTCATATATTAAAAGGAGTAAAGAAAAATAAGCCATGTAAAAATGGAAAATTTAAAGAAAGTCTGGATGCTGCATATTATTGTGTTTTCTTTGAATTTTTTTGACTGTGAAGGAGCTATGTAGAGAGAGACATTTTATTGTATGGGCTGCGAAGCTAAACTGACATGTATATTATAAAGATATCTTGACTTCAGAATTTGGGTCTAAGGATATGATGTTTTGGAAAAGAGGTTTTTCTTTTGTTTTCACAGAAGATGAGAACCTGTGGATTGCCTCCAGGAGAATATGGTTTCATGGACCAAGGCCTCCTGAAAGGTTTCCATAAACACCTTCATAAAATTACTTCACCAAACTGCTGACTGAGATGAACCTAGCACACAGGATACACCATGAAAGACCTGATTAACAGTGCCCCCAGTCAGCAGGATGCTGTATGGACAGAATTGTGCCCATATTCCTAAATATTGTTTATAAATGCTCTTTTACATTTAAAGGGGGATATGACATACATATGAATAATTTGCATTGGTGTGGATCTTGGTTTAATGATACAAATTTAAGGTCAGTTTTGTTTTATGTATATTTCTGCTTTTGATTAAGGTATTGTGATTATGTATTTCATTTAAAAATGTGATGTATAATTAAAAATATATGTTAATAGATAATCATCTATAATAGTCAAGTTTGTAGTCATGTTAGTTATATTTTCTAGATATACAGTGAAGTATTTTAGATGTATAGGGATTCTTCAAATCTTTAAGAGACTTCAGAATATGGTATTTACAATGCTTATGAATTTAGGAATTTTTATGACAATGAGACACATCTGCTCCTGGCAGCACCAATCTACTTCAAGAGGAAGATGGGCATCGAAGATGCTCCTTATGGAGTTGATTAGCCATTTGGGCAAAAAAATCTGTTCTTGCCTGGATGTGCAGGACCTGCAGAGAAATTATTGCTGAATATGGCTAGAGGTCAGATGATTCTTTGTGGTTCCTGCTACATGAAAGAGTCTGTGAGATATTCTGCAGAATACAGAAGAAAATGACTGAACAGTCTTTGAAATTTCCTGCTTCATGAAAAAAACTGTTGGATACTATGGGCCTGTAGGCTGAAGATAGATGCCCCAATGGTACAGAAAAACTTTGGGTGACTGTCCAGGCAGCAAGATGTCTAGAGTTTTGTAAGTTGCTTACAATGTATTTCCTGTTTGTTTAGGCAATATTATATCCTTCTTGAGTCTTTGATGGAGTTGAAGAGTATATAGTTATAATTTTCCTTAGTTATGATAAAAAATAAAGAAAATAGAATATTGTAACTGTAATTCTTTCTTGATACCTGTTATATGTAACTTTACTATGTTAAACTCAAAACCTTCCTTTTTATTTAAACAGAAAAGGGAAGGTGATGTGAGAGTCCCCTCTGTGGGTTGCTTGTATTGGTTAATGAATAAAGAAACTGCCTTGCCCTAATAGAGCAGAACTTAGGTAGGTGGAGAAGACATTACTTAATGTTGGAAGGAAGAAGGGCAGAGAGAGAGAGAAGCCATGAATTCTCTGCCTGAGATAGATGTTGTCAGTTAGAATCTTTCCCGGTAAGCCACTGCCATGTGGTGATATACAGATAAATAGAAATGGGTTAAATCAAGATGTGAGAGCTAGCCAATAAGAGACTAGAGATAATGGGCCAAGCAGTGATTTAATTAATACAATTTCTGTGTGGTTATTTTGGGGATAAGCTAGCTGAGTGGCTGGGATGAACAAAAGGGCCTTCCCCTGCAACAAGCTTTTGAGAAAAATGCTGCTATGAACAAAGTTGAGCATATATCCTTATGGTACGATGGAGCATCCTTTGAGCATACACCCCAAAGTGGTATTGCTGTTTTGTTGGAGGCTGCTAGTTTCTTCCCAGCTGTTCAGCCCTGAAATAGCCTCACAGAAACTGTATTAATCAAATCACAGCTTGGTCTATTAGCTGTAGCTTCTTATTGTCTAGCTTTTTTTTTTTTTTTTTTTTTTGGTTTTTTGAGACAGGGTTTCTTCTCTGTGGCTTTGGAGCCTGTCCTGGAACTAGCTCTGTAGACCAGGCTGGTCTCGAACTCACAGAGATCCGCCTGCCTCTGCCTCCCGAGTGCTGGGATTAAAGGCGTGCGCCACCATCGCCCGGCTCTTACATCTTAGTATAACCCATTTTTATTAATTTGCATATCATCACATGACTGTGGCTCCATCTGGCATCTGTTTCTGGCAGAGCTACATGCCTTCTTGTGACTCTGCCTTCTTTCTCCAAGAATTCAGTTTAGTTTTCTTTGCCTACCTATATTTTTTCTTTGTCAGGTACAAGATAGCTTCTTTATTAATCATTGGTATTCACAGCATACAGAGGGAAATTCCCATATCACCTCCTCTTTTCTGCCTAGATAAAAAGAAAGGTCTTAACTTGAACATAGTAAAATTACATATTACAAAATAGTTATCAAGCAAGAATTGCAGTTACAATATTTATATCTACTTTATCTTTCATTATAACTAAGGAAACCTATAACTATTTAATTTTTAACTCCATCAAAGACTCCAGAACAATATAATATTATCTAAAAAAACAGGAAGTGCATTGTAAGCAACTTCCAAAACTCTAGAATTGACAGAGACATCTTGCTATCTGGACAGTCACAGGCCCATAGTATCTAGCATACTTTTCCATGAAGCATGAAATTTCAAAGATAGTTCCTGCTATATTTGTGCAGTTTGTCAGTTACTTTCTTCTATGTCCTGCAGAATGTCTTGCAGACATTTTCATAAATCAGGAACCCTGAAGGACTGTCTCACCTTCTTGAAGCAATTTCAGTAGTAATTTTTCAATGAGTTCTGCATGTCCAGTTCACATAACATAACATCAAGAAGTTCAGGCAAGAGTAGTTTCTTGTCCAAATGGCAAACAAACTCTATAAGTAGCCTCTTTGGTGTGCATCATCCTCTCGATTAATTGGTGCTGCCAGTAGCAGATGTGTCTCATGGCATTAAAAGTACTAAGTTATTAAAACCTTTTAAATGCCATATTCTGAAGGTCTCTGAAAGATTTGTAGAATACCTATCTAACTGAAATATATCTTTATATCTATATATACATATATTTATATATCTATAAAACCTAACATAACTACAAGCATGACTATTATAGATGATTATCTATTAATGTATATTTCTTTCATATATTATATTTTTAAATGAGGTGCACAAAAACAATTCTTTAATCAAGAGAACAAATATATATAACAAAATTAACCTTAAATTTGTATCAATAAACCAAGATCCATACTGATGCAAAGTATTCATCTCTAAAGCATATCCTTCTTTAAATGTAAACAAAAATTTATAAACAATATTTGGAAATTTGGGCATAGTTCTCTCCACTGCTTCCTGATTTTTGTTGGGCAAAGTAATTTTTGAGGGTGTGTATGGTTATCTTTTAGGTGGTCTTGGTCCATCAAAGCACATTATTCTGGAAGAAGTTCACAGGTTCTCATCTTCTGTGGAAACAAAAGAAGAACCTCTTTTCCAAAGCAATGAATCCTTAGACCCAAATTTGGAAATCAAGATACCTTTAAAATATATATGTTAGTTTAGCTTAGCAGCCCATACAGTGAAAAGTCTCTCTGTATTTAGCTCCTTCACAGTCAAAAATTCAAAGAAAACACAATAATATACTTAATCCATACTCTCTGAGTATATTCCATCTTTTTTTCTTTTTTGTCTTTTATATTATATTCCATCTTTACGTGACTTATTTTTCTTATTCTATTACTCCTTTACTCTATAAATGTCTGTGGTCTTTTATATTACATTTACTGTCTCTTTACTCTTTTTCTTCTCTCTCTGAAGCCTATGTCCATTTTTAAAACACATGCCTCTGAAATCCATTTTCTGCCCCTGATACAGTGTCAGGTAGCAGCAGGTCTGTGTTGTCATTAAACAAGTTGTAGCACACTGTTCATAAACTCCATTTAAATGCTCTGTAGCCAGACTCCCCAAAAGAGAAAGAGCCATTTGTCCTGGCGAGCCAGGATGCTGCCATTTTGAAACTAAGCTTTTATCTTTCTCTTCCTGCTGAATCAGGAAGACCTCTTTTAAAGGAGCTGCAGTCAGCAAACAGAACCCATCCCCCCAAATGTGGCTAAACTTTAGTTTTTAGTGTCTAGAATTCCTTTTCAAGACCCTCAGGTTTTATGTTGATTTAGCTACCACAAATTGGAGCGCCAATCTGTAGTTTGAAGCCCCTTGTTTGGTACCATCTGCTCATCCCTGAAATAACCATACAGAAACTGTATTAATTAAATCACTGCTTGGCCTATTAGCTCTAGCTCCTTATTGGCTATTTCTTACATCTTAATTTAACCAATTTTTATTTATCTGTTTATCTCATGTGACTGTGGCTTACCAGCAAGGTTACCTCTGGTGTCTGTCTTTGACAGAGCTACATGGCTTCTCGTGACTCTGACTTCTTTCTCTCAGAATTCAGCTTAGTTTTCCCCACCTACCTCTATTCTGTCCTGTCAGGCCCAAGACAGTTTCTTTATTAACCAGTGGTATTCAAAGCATACAAAAGGGAATCCCACAATATTTCTGGGTCTTGAGGATGGTTGTTTCCTAATTTTCTGAGATATCACCATACTGATAGTGAAAAAGGGCTATACCAATTTGCACACCCACCAGCAATGCATGAGTGATCCTTTACCCCACATCCTCTCAGGCATAAGTTATCATCAGTGTTTTTGATCTTAGCCACTATGACAGGTGTAAAATGGAATCTCAGAGTTGTTTTGATTTGCATTTCTCTGATGGTTAAGGATGTTGAGCATTTCCTTAAGTGTCTTTCAGACATTTTAGATTCTGTTGAGAGTTCTTTGTTTAGGTCTATACTCCATTTTTAATTGGATTATTTGTTCATTTGATGACTAATTCTTTGTGTTGTTTGTATATTTTGGAAATCAGTTCTCTGTCTGATATGGGGTTGGTGAAGATCTTTATCCATTCTGAAGGCTGCCATTTATCTTACTATGTCTTTTGTTTTACAGAAGCTTTTTAGTTTAAGGAGTTCCCATTTATTAATTGTTTCTCTCAGTGTCTGTGTTACTGGGGTTATATTTAGGAAGTGGTCTCCTGTGCGAATGTATTCAGGTGTATGTCCCACTTTCTCTTCTAAATGGTCCATTGTGTTTGGCTTTAAACTCCACTTAAGACTACAGTACTGTAAACAACCTGGTATTGTCATAAAAACCGACAGGAGGACTAATGAAACCACATCTCTAGTCTATTCCTCTACACACAAAGTTTCTGGGTTCATGGATTGTGGCTTGGTTATCATTTAATATTATAGTTAATATCCACATATAAGTGAAAACATACTATATTTAATTTTCTAGATCTGTGTTACCTCACTCAAGATGATTTTTTGCTACTTCCACCCTTTTGCCTGAAATTTAAATATCTTTTTAAAATAGTTGAGTAATATTCAATGGTGTAAATGTGCCTCATAGTTTCTATCCATTTTTCTGTTCAGGGACATCCAGGTTAATTCCAATTTTGGAGTATGGTGAATAGAGTAGCAATGAACATGGTTGATAAAGTGTCTTTGTGTTAGAATGAACTGTCCTTTGGGAATAAGCCAAAAACTGGTATAGCTGGATGTTGACATAGATCAATTATCAATTATCTATATTTATTTCTATAGTGACTATGGAAGTTTTCACTCTCACGAGCAATGGGTGAATGTGCCCTTTTTTTACATCTTCTCAAGCATGGTCTGGCAATTGTTATTGAACTTAACCGTTCTGACAGGTATAAGATGAAATCTCAAAGTAATTTTTATTTGCATTTCCATGGTGTCTAAAGATGTTGAATATTTATTCTTTTTCTCAGCCACTTGAATTTCCACTATTGAGAGTTCTCTCCATGAATTTGTATCCCATTTTTAATTGGGTTATTTATTTTATTATATTTTTGTTGTGATTTTTAGTTTAAGTTCTTTATATATTTTGGATATTTCTCCTCTTTCAGATATGGAGTTGGTATAAAATATTTTGGCATTTTGTAGGCTAACACTCTATTTGGTTGATAGTGTTCTTTGCCTTATAGAAGCTTTCAGTTTCATGAGGTCCTGTTTATTAATTGTTGATTTTAGTGTCTGTACTTAATGGTGTTCTGTTCAGAAAGTCTTCTCCTGTGCTATTGAGTTCAAGGTTATTATCTAGCTTTTTATCTCTCAGGTTCAGTGTATCTGGTTTTATGTTGAGGTCTTTGTTCACTTTAAAGTTAAGTTTTGTGCAATGTTGCATGCATAGATCTCTTTCATTTTTCAACATGCAGACCCTCAGTTTGCTCAGAACCATTTTTGAAGGTGTTGTCATTTTTCCAGTGTATATTTCTGAATTCTTTATTTTAAAAAAATCAGGTTTCCAAGGGTGTGTGGATTTATGTCTGGGATTTTGATTCAATTCCATTGATAAGAATTCCATGAAGTTTTATTACTGTACCTCTGTAGTACAACTTGCAATTGGGAACAGCGAAACATACAGCAGTTCTTTTATTGTTCATGATGGTTTTAGCTATCTTGCCTTTTTGTTTTTGTTTTTGTTTTTCCATATATAGCTGAGAATTGTCCTTTCAAGTTCCACAAAGAATTATGTTAGAATTGGATGAGGATTGCACTGAGTGTGTAGATTGCTTTTGATAGATATAAGAAAACTGATGTAATACTTTCCATCCTATTAGATTATCATGGATTAAAATTGGATATCAGTAACAACAAAAACAATAGTATACATACAAAGTTATGGAAACTAAACAGTTCTCTACTGGGTTAAAAAATTAGTCAAAACAAAAATTAAAGACCTTATACAATAGAATGAGAATGAATGCACACCATGCCTAAACATATTTAACACAATTGAAACAGTTCTAGGAGGCAAATTCATAACAATAAGTGCCTAAATAAAAAATGGACATTTCTCATAAGAGCAACTTAACAATATACCTAAAATCTCTATGACAAGAATAATAAATCACATCCAAAAGGAATAGCAAGAAATAATCAAACTCACAGATAAAATCAAAGTAGAAACAAGGGAAACAACTAAATGATCAATGAATCAAAGAGTTTATTCTTTGAGAAAATCAGTGAGTATGACAAACCCTTATTTACTTTAACTAAAAGACAGAAAGAATATATAGAAATTAGGAAAATCAGACATCAAGGAAATCTAGATACTTAAAAAGGCATATTTTAAAAATCTGTACTCTATCCAATTAGAAAAATCTAAAAAAAAAAAAGGATATGTTTGTGTGTGAAAGTTAAATCAAGATCAGAGAAGTAATTTAAACAGACACATAACCACTAGTGAAATAGCAATAGTTATTAAAAGTCTCCCAACAAAAAGAAGCCCAGGGTCAGATTTTTTTTTTTACACAATTCTGCCAGATTTAAAAAGAAATGTTAACACCAATACTCCTTAAATCATTCCTCAAAATGAAATGGAAGAACATTTCCCAATTCATTTCATGAAGTCACAGTTACCCTGATACCCAATCCACCCAAAGACCCAACAAGAAAAAAGAATAAAAGACAAATTATGAGAATAGATACAAAAAGACTCAGTGAAATATTTATAAACTAAGTTCAAGAGCACAGAAAAATGTTGTCCACCACGGTGACATAGATTTCTTTCCAAAGATGCAGGCATATTTTAATATATAAAAATCAATAAATGTATTCCACTGCTGTTGGACAATAGTCTTTTATCCTGTCACTTGTATTATTTTTAACAAAATGCTGATTGACCAGTAACCAGGCAAGAAGTAGAGGTGGGACAGTGAGAAATCTGGGAAGAGGGAAGTTTCAGTCTGTAGTCGTGACCCAGACACAAAGCAGGCAAGAAGTGACTGCCTCGCTGAAAAAGGTACCAAGCTATGTCGCTAACACAGACAAGAATTATGAGAAGATATAAGTTATAAACCGGACTCGCTGAACATAGCAGACAATGAGGACTACTGAGAACTCAAGAACAATGGAAATGGGTTTTTGATCCTACTGCACGTAATGGCTTTGTGGGAGCCTAGGCAGTTTGGATACTCCTCTTACTAGACTGGGATGGAGGTGGATGGTCTTTGGACTTCCCACAGGGCAGGGAACCCTGATTGCTCTTAGGGCAGACGAGGGAGGGGGACTTGATTGGGGGAGGGGGAGGGAAATGGGAGGTGGTGGTGGGGAGGAGGCAGAAATCTTTAATAAATAAATAAATAAATAAATAAATAAAAAGGAAAAAAATAAAAAATAGATTTATTAAAAAAAGAATTAATTAATAAGAAGCCTGAGCTACTGGGTCAATCGGTTTATAATTAATGTAGGCCTTTGTGTATTTCTTTGGGACTGAACGACTGTGGAACTAGGCAGGACAGAAATCTCAGTCAACATTTCACTCTATAAGTATAACTGAAAGAAATTTTTTTTCTCATTAGATACAGAAGACGTCTTTGACAAAATCCAAAACCCCTTTATGATAAAAGTTTTGGAGAGATTGGACATGCCTAAACATAATAAAGGCAATTTACAGTAAGCCCACAGACAATATCAAATTAAAAGGAGAGAAACACAAAGCAATTCATCTAAAATCAGGAACAAGACAAGGTTGTCCACTTTTTCCATTTCTACTCAAAATAGCAACTGAAGTCTTAGTCTTGAGCACAAAAGACAACATAGGGAGATAAACTGGATACAAATTGGAATGGACGAAGTCAAAGTATCTTTACCTGTAGATGTTAGGAAAATGAACATAAATTACCCTTAAAATTCTACCAACGAACCTCTACAGCTGATAAACACTTTCAGAGAAATAACTGGATATAATATTAACTCCAAAAACAAATCAGCAGCCCTCCTATATACAAATGACAAATGAACTGAGAAAGAAATCTGGAAAAAAATCACCTATACTTGTTTTTTGATAGGATTAACATCATTATCATCTTATAGTAATAATAATAATAATAGTAGTAATAATAATAACAGTAATAATAATAATACTTTATGTTCACTGGGAAGTCATGTACCTTAAGGAACAGAAGACTGAAGTGAACTTGTAGGGGCAGAACTCTGCTATTCACTCACATTTTCAAGATGACAAAAAGCACTTCATTTGTTCATGGGGGCAGGTATCTTTGGAGATCAGATACTGATTTTTTCTTCTCTTTCTGGTAACATCTATCAGTACCCTCTAAAAATAGGCTGCACTGTATGTATGGCCATTATGTTTTATCTATTGAGACCATGTTAAAGTCCTATCAATTGAGTTTCAGTCTTGGGATATGATTGACTGCAGTCTAAACTCTTTGGGATCATTGCATTCTATTATGGGACAGAGTGGATGGGCAGTCACCAGTTCAAAGTTTGAATAAGGTAACAGCATGTGGCTTACTAATTTTGCCTTTTCAATTTGAAGAATGAATTACTCATATTCTATGTAAGCTGTAAATATTTCTTCCACATATGTTAATTTTATTTCAAAAATTTAATTTAGTTGGTTCTTAGACAATTTCATGCATGTACATGATGCATACCGACCCTCATCCTCTATTATCGTTTACTTTCCTACTGCACCATTTTACTCCTTCTCAACACATCTCTCTCTCACACACATTTCTATCTTTATTTTTTCCTTTCTTTCCCTTTCCTTTCCTTTTCTTTCTTTCTTTCTGTTTTTTTTCGTGTGACTCACTGAATTTCACCAGAGCTGTCTGTGTGACCATAGGTTTGGAGTTACTACTCAGAACATAGTGTACTTAGCAGTGGGTACACAATTTGGGTCAACGATGTTCCCTTTCCAAGAATCTAACTATAGCCAACTGCTCAATAGAGAGGATGTTGCACCTCAACCCAGGCCCCTTCCAATGCCAGCTGTTGACAAGGCAGTCTTGAGTGGGGCCAGTGCTAGTAAACAGAGTTGTTGTTAATTCAGGATTCCACAGTTAGACTGAGTCTACAAGAAGGAATTTTATAGCACATCATCCTATCTTTCTGCTCATATGTGCTTCCCTCTCTTTGTGGAATTTGTAGTTTCCACTTAGTTCTCCAAAGTACTTAGCTCAATGTTGTGAATACATTGTAGCTTTAGCAAACCTAAGGTGATGATGAAAGAGAAGATGAACAAACAAAACCATTTTACTTCTTTGTTAAAGATGTAATCTAAACATATTCGCTGGTTAAAAAAGGAGACATTTTCAGGTTTGTCATATGGAAGAGAATTAAGAACTCAGACACAACACATATCTAGCATCTTTGGTAGTCATAAAATGATAGCCTGTCTATCAAAATTAACTTTAAAAATGATGTGACCTTTTGCCTTCTTTTGAAAAACAGTTTTTGTGGCTCTTTCTTTTCATAGATGCTAAATGCATTGGACATCTTAGAAACTAGAAAAATGATCCCAGAAGTCATTTCATAAAGTGCTGTAAGTATTGCTTGATCATTGGCTTATTTCAAGAAATAGACTGCTCTAAATATGTAGCTTTTTCTTAAGGGGACACATAGCAATATTGTAGGCACTTATGTCCACATAGTGCTTGTCAGGAGTGTTCAGCTCCCCAGACATCCCATAAAGACAATTTGAAAATTAATACAACCATATTCCAATGGATCCCCCCATCAAAACTTTTCTGTGTGTCATAGCTTGTTTACCTCTGAATTAGTTTAATTGCTATAAATATATCCATATTTTGCTTATTGCTAAATTGCTATGTTATCTGAGAAAATCAATATGTACCTTTTAGGTCTAAAAGAAGACTAAAAATTCTATCCACACTAAAAGGAATATGAGCTTAGTAGACTCTATGCAATAGTTTAAACCATGTAGTGACAATATTAAGAAGGACATTAGCTCTAGGAGTCTATAGGCTCAAACATAAATTGCACAGCCTAAGAAGAATGTCTTTATAGTGCCTGGTACAGGGACTAAAGATACGATTTAGTGTTCAAGAGCATGTAGCTTTTCTTGCAGACCTAAGTTCAGTTCTCAACACACATCAGATAACCCATACTTCCTGCTATTCTAGCTCTAGGGGAATCCAACATCCTGTTTCTAGTGGCACCTGCTCTCATGTGCAATTAAACCGAAACACAAACATACTCACAACAAACAAACACAAACACATACACACAATCAATCAAAACTAAACATAATATTTCAAAATACCACATACAACAGTTACATTCTTTTACAGTTCACCAAATTTCTTGGGAAAGGTCCTCAGAGAGATGCCTCAGATAGAGAGATGGCTTGATGGATAAAGTGTTTGGTGCACAAGTGTAAGTACCTAAGTTCAGAGCTTTGTAACCCCTGTTAAAGATAAGCATGTGTATCTGTAACCATAGTGCTGTGTATGGAGACAGGAGAAACTCTGTTGTAAGCAAAGACATCCTTATGCCTGTACACAGGCAAACACACACACACACACACACACACACACACACACCAAAAGAGAATGTCAATTAGACATAATATGGGATTGCTGAGTTTTCAAGCCCAGCTCTTAGCTGACCATCTTGTTGTTTCACTCCTTGGCTTCTACTTTCAGAAGAACACTACAATGTGCTGTGCAAACACTAAGCCTAGTGGAGGTTTGGTAGTTTCCCTTTGATAATAGTTGGGAAAGTCTGGTAAATGTCTACATTTGTATCTAGGAAATGACTCAAGATTTTGGCTTACTGGGAGGGGATGGGGGGAACTAGGAGTGGAGGTTTTGGTCAAGATATAAAATATAATAGTAATAATAATAATATAATATTAATATTACACATTGTGGTACTGAACTGTCCTCCTTTACCTCCAAAATGAAGTCACTATTTGCTCTCTTGAACACTAGAGATGAAAAAATCCAGACGTAGCTTGATTTTCAAATTTGTTTATTGTTTGTCTTGTTTTACTTTGGAAAAGATAGGATTCTCTATTTACAAACATTAGTAAACTCTGTTTTCTAAATAATTACTCATATTATTAATATTTCATGTCAAAATAAACTTGTTTGTTATCCTAATTGAAACAGCTGACCAACGATTTGCAACTTCTATTTCAATGGAAGGTAGAATTTTGTTTGTAGACAAGGGACATGGAGTGAAAAAAATGAGAACATTGTACACCCATAATGTCTCAGTAGCCTGACTCACAAAACATACACAGAATAAGAACAATATCAATAGAAGTAGCAAAGCAGACAAAGAAAGATCATAATGCCTCAACCATATTCAAAGAACTACAGGCAACTGTGGAGAAGCTTCACTTTGCAGAGAAATAGTTAATGAGGAGACTGAAAGTTGAGCAAAATTTGGAGATGACTGTTAAGTGCTCAGCCTTAAATGGGACATCTGTATCAGTGACTCCACTGAGACCCAAAAAACATCACCAAAGTCAGAACACAAAGTTTGAATGGGTAGGACTGTTATTAAAGATAGCCTTTTGGATTGAACATTGCTATTGTAATCTTGAATTCATAACAACTTTCGCTTGTTGCAACAAAATCAACCACCAAACAAAAACCCAGAGAAATAGGAAAGGAGGAATGAAGAAGGAAAAAGAGGATGTGCAAGAAAAGCAGGAAAGAGGAGGAAGATGAGGGGACAGAAAAGGATAAAGGTAGAGGAAGGACAGGAGGAGAGGAAGGAAAAAAAAGACAGAGGGGAAGGAAAAGGGAAAGGGAAGTGGAGGAGGAAGAAAAGAGGAGTGAGTGAGAGAACGCATGGAGGGGGAAGAAAAACAAACAGAAAAGCAATGAGGATGAAAAGAAGGAAGAGGGAGTCATGAGTGAAAAATAAAAATAAAAAAAGAGATGGGGTGAAAGTGACAGTGTTAATTATGCATGGTGTATAGATACAAAATTATAAAATAAACAAACAAAGGCAAATTGGGGTTGAATATTATCCCAGTACATTTTATAAATGAGATTGTTAAAAATTAAGAACAGCTTTTTAAAAAGGGAAAAAATTGTCTATTATTCGGGAAGGTGTGTGAGAACAGCTCTATTGCTTTCTAGCTATTTAATCGGAGTGACTCCATATCATGAGGACCCTAGGAAGGAAGTTTGTTCTCTCGCAAACAATTACCTGCCTGTTTCTTGTTAAACTGTCACCGTTTTGAGAGTTATAGTTCATCACATTGGAGTACCCTAGGAAACGATTGTCCACAACATGAACTCAGAGACCCAGAGTAAAAAAAAATTATTTTGACATAATAAACACCGCCTTGTGCAGTAGAAGATTAAAGGGGGAAATTTATTTTACTGGGCTATTGACTCCACTATGGGGTACCTGAAATTCCCAGAGCAGCTCACAATGATGGTGACAGTGATAGGTTTGTGTCTTTAAATATATACCATTGTGACTGCCAAGCTTCAGAGATAAATCTTTCTGAGGAATAATAGGAGACTTTCTCCTCTCAAAATGAATGGGCTCTGTTGGGCTATTTCCCAGGCTCTAGGGAGAAGGGTGGCCTTTGTCCTGGGCTCCTTCCCTGCCAGTCGTGATCTGCCTAGCCCTCTGTGGCAGGGCCATTCATCTGTCTTTCCTTCAGCTGTCCCATTTTATCACCTCAGCTCAGGCATTCACTCCTGCATTTAATGGTCATTGCCTGATAGCCTCTGTCTAGCATCTTTTCCCCATGTCTCCCAATACAAGATGTTTTTGCCTGGTTCTTAAAAATCACCCTTTCAGAGAGTGGAACATTGTTTCGTATTGTGCACCTGTGTACACATGTGTATGAGAGACATAAGCTGATATATTAAAACTTCCTTAATTGCTCTCTGTGTTATTTCTTTGAGACATGGTCTTTCACTTGCCTAGGGTTTGTCTCTAGAGTTTAACCAGATGGCTCTGGTTAAACAGCAAATCACAAAACAAGAGAAGATATGTGAATATTTTTTCACATATATTGGGGAGGGGATGCGTTCAGGGGTGGGGTGTCAATGGGGCGGAAGTGACAGTGTTAATTATGCATAGTGTATAGCTACAAAACTATAAAATAACAAAGCTTAAAATCTATGTCTAAAAGTGTCAGAAAAAGAACAAGTTGAAAAGTTGGAAAAATTATTATCATATTCTTCAAATAGCCAACCCCATGAAAACACTCTATTAAAGAAATAACAATGTAGTCAAAATTGATTTTTAAAGTAGTTTGAAATTACAGAAAATGCTGAGATCCTTTCATAATTTTGAAAAATGCTTAATAAGTGAATATATTGCTTTTATGCCCTTAAAGTATATAATGAAACGGGAACATTAAAGCGTTTCATTTGCTCACAGAAGATTCTTGGAGTGCTGAACATATGTGTGATCCTCTCTGTGAAGGGCAATGCAATACCAAACTTACTGGTGACTGTGGACCCAATACAAACACAGATATTTTTTATTTTTCCATAGCCATGGGGGCCTTGCAGCAACACTCTGTACAACAGACAGAAAAGAGTACAGATTATTTTAATTCAAGGTTTAGATCTTTCTCAAAGAAATGTATTACCCATCCCATCTCTTGGCAATTGCTGGGATATTATGGGAGGCTGCCATTGCCCTTACTGTTGAGCTGATAACATAACTAATATGATTCTGGATTCTGGGAGACAAAGTTTCAAAACTGTTTAAATCACCTTTAATGTATTTCTCAATCAATTGTGGGGCTCTTTGAGGATCTACACTGAGTCACCAAGAAAAGATTATGTAAAAATATACCCTTGTGGTATTGTTGAAAGACTATATTTGATTGCCATTGACAGAGTTTGTATAAATATTTGATTACATATTACCAAAACATGGTTTTCAGAACTCCTATATATACATTCAAAATGTTTCTACCCTTATACCATAAACTGACTGCCCTCCCTCGTTATTAAATGAGTCACATGCTTGACCTTAACACTTGTCAAAATTGACTAATTCATGCCCATAATATTCTGGAATATGTAATGGGTTTTTGAAAAGATGACCTAATTTCTTAGAATATAATCATACAATTATTGCTACCAAGAGCTTTCCATACAGAGGTACTGGGGAGTATATTCTATTAACTTCATTTCATCAGAAAATCAAAAAATTCTACCAGTGGAGATGATTTTATCTGTATTTAAAGAATCATAAGGAAACTTAAGTCAAACATGAATGTTTGGGTTGAAGTCACTATTTGGAATTCATAAGATTTCACTCCCTTTATTGCACATTTCTTTTTCGTTTTCATTTATATTTCTGTATAGCCAAAGATAACATTGAACTTCTGATTCTTCTTATCCTCTGTATTCTTGCTGGTATTATAAGTATTTGGCACCATACTCAGTTATGTGCTCTGGGGACTGAACAGGAATGTCAGGCCATCACTCCACCAACTGAACTACATCCCTACCCATTTCCTGATGAAACTGATGAAACAACACAGGAAAGATTGAAATGTTAAAAATGATTCCTGTCAAGACTGAAAAGCAGTCAGAGGAACTAACTAAACAAATCACTTATGTGCTATAATGTGATTTTTATTTTAGGGGTAAACTATCTAGGGCCAATTTGCCTTATTTGATAATATTTGATTTTTAAGCCATAACTATTTCCAGATCCAATTAAAGATATCCAGAACTGGTTGAGATAACAAGAAGGGAATATAGAAACAAGTGTGTGACTTACTTTTTACATTGCCATGAGAAAATAGATGAAAATAATCAACTTAGGCAGGACATTAATATCACCTAAACCCCTGTCAAGGTCATAGGGACCACTGGGGGAAAAAACTAATAGAAAAACTACAAACATCTAAGATTATGGAGGGCCAGGACCCAACAATGTCTTCTGGATACATCAGGTCTGTTTCGCTGATCAACTCTCTCTGGATGTTGCCTACATAAGACCTGTAGAAGATCAAATCAATATTCCAGCAGGGAAGCAATGCAGAATTTGACAGCTCTCACTCTAAGCTGAGGGCATATTGAGAGTAAATGACTGCTGTGGCATGAAAATCTCTTTTCTTTAAGGGTATAGCCCCTGATGGATGCACCATCCCTGAAAGACTGTCCCACCCAGATGAATATATGGTCAGCATAGATAGAACTGACAAGTTATAAAAATTCTAAATAGAAGAAAAAGACAAAAATTTGTGAGTAGGATGGGAAAAGGAGCTTAGATTTAGAAGGAATTCGAGCAAAGAGGAGTGACGAATATGATCGAAATATACTGTATGCATATATGAAATTCTCAAATAACTAATGAAATATTGTATATAAAGAGAAGCAACTTAGAGGAGGAAGGATTTATCTCAGTTTACAGTCCCAAGGATAAGCCGTGGCAGAGAAAGCAAAGCAGCAGGTGTAGATGGCAGCTGGTCACCAATGAATCTGATCAGGCATTGAGGAGAGGACGGAAGTATGGCTGGGCTCCAAAACCTCAGGACATATCCTTGTTACCCACTTCCTACAATGAAGCTCTACTTCTTAAAATTTCAACAACCTTCTCAAACTGTATCACCAGCTTGGGAATAAATGTAGAAACAGAGGAGCCTGTGGGAGACATTCCATGTTGTAATCTCTATACCTGATAGATATTAATTTTGCAATAAAATGTCAAGTCAATCCCATTCATCTTTATCATGTGTATGTTGTATCCTTACACACTAGCAGTAAAGAGGGAGGTTTTCCTGTGTTTTGTGGGCCTCAGTCTAGGAGCATGACATTTATATTCCTGCCTTCTTTCTGCATGATTTTATTTTTTGTACTCTACCCCCATAATTTCACCACTGTTTCTTCCTTTTGAAAATGTCATATTTATATGGAAGACATATGTACAAAAAGCATATAACTTCCCATAAACCTTGTAGGTGGCATATTACATTTGTATATATCTTTATTGTGTTCACAGAGTATCATTCTACAAATGATCATCTGCCTTGCTTGAGTTTACACTACATATTAGGTTTATGCAAGAAATTATACTCATGTTCTAGGCCAATACTTTACCTGCTGTATTTTGTATTCATGGGTGATGCAGCTATTCTACCAGTAAAGTGTTTTTGTTTTAATATTAAAACTTAATTACACATTCTCAAACCACTGATAAGATAAAGTTTCCTTGCTTGTCAAAGCAGCAGATAGGAGTATTTTAAAAGGTTTATTTCCATTATGTATATAATCCTGTTTGTATTTTGAGAAGTTTCAAATTATAGGTGTACTGGAAGGCATTTTATTACTTTGTGCTTTGAGAATTCCGAATATTATAATATATCCCATTAGAATCGATGTACTGTATCATTACACATTACAGATAAACTCACACCTCTAATGTGAGAGGGGTTATAAAATTGAAATAGAATAACATTTTTCCCGTTTCTCTAGTGCTTTATGCACTTCATTTACTAAAAAACATAAAATGGTCAGTAAAATATTTACTAGTACTTTGAAAGTCTCTGAGGACATAAATTGAGTTGTGCTGTGTCTCTGGTTTTCCATAAAGCACCTTGCTTCAAAACACTGTAGTCTGGCTTTTATTTTAATTTGAAATTTGAGTTTGCATGCTTTTCAGTGTTAATCTACTTAAACCCAGTGGAAGAGGACATTGCCATTTTTCATTAAAATTCTTATAATTTACTTTATTGTTGCTGACAAAATCTCACATGGAGGTTATATATTTGTGGTTGTATTATCAGAGGATTTATGGTGTTTTATTTATTTATTTTTGGGTGTGTTTATATGTCGTGTGTGTGTGTGTGTGTGTGTGTTTGTATGTGTGCATGTGTGCATGTTCCCATGCATATAAGAGTACATGTCACATATGCATGTGGAGCTTGGGAGCTGCCATTGAGTCTTTTTTTATTTATTTATTTTTAATTAAAAATTTCCACCTCCTCCCCTCCTCCTATTTTCCTTGCCCTCCCCCATCCCCCTTCCCCTCCCTCTTCAGTCCCAAGAGCAGTCAGGGTTCCCTGCCCTGTGGGAAGTCCAAGGTCCTCCCCCTTCCATCCAGGTCTAGGAAGGTAGGCATCCAAACAAACTATGCTCCCAAAAAGCTAGTACATGCAGTAGGATCAAAACCCAGTGTCATTGGCCTTGGCTTCTCAGTCAGACCTCCTTGTCCGACACGTTCAGAGAGTCCAGTTTGATCACATGCTGCTCCATCAATCCCAGTCCAGCTGGCTTTGGTGAGCTCCCATTACATCAGCCCCACCATTTCAGTGGGTGGGCACACCCCTTGCGGTCCTGACTTCCTTGCCCATGTTCTCCCTCCTTCTGCTCCTCATTTGGACCTGATGGGCAGGCGCCAATGCAAGAATTCTGCCATTGGGTCTTACTTTATTTCTCTGCACTTTATTTACTGAGGCGGTGTTTCACACTGAGACAAGAGCTCTCATATTGTTAATATGGTATCTATCTACTTCCAGTGATCTCTGTCTCTTCCTCCTGGACAGTGAGATGACAGGTTGCTACACCTCCCTTGATTTTAGTGGGTTCCAGGAATCAGGATCAGACTCTGGCTCACCTTCCCAGTGCATACTTCAACATTCAGCTATTAGAGAAGAACTGAAATTGACAGTCTTAGAATGCCTGCACCAATAAAACATTTTTACTGTTTTAATGTTGGCAGCTTCACCTGTCGTCCACTGTGCTAGCGTGCCCTCTTCTCTCTGACTTCATTGGCTGTGTATCTTCTGGACATTAAGGATCACTTCTGTTGTCCAGGCTCCAGTCCCTTAAAAAAAAAAAAGAGAGACACTACGGTACATTATTTAAGAGAGAGGCCTTAAGGTTTGTAATACCCTTTTACTACTGGAAAATATAATGAAGGAGAAATTGAGAAAATAACAAGGCAACTTGCTGGAATTCATAGTTAGTTTTCATGTTAGACTTGGAAAATGGCTGTCTTCTCCATCCTTGTATCTCATTCAACACAGTGTGGCAGTATCTCCAATGTAATAGGAAAGAATCATTCTAGAATTGAAGAGTTCTGAGGATATGTTTCTCACTTGACTTTTAATTTATGTATCAAAATTAATAGACACTGACTTCTATAGCATGGAATTACCTACTTACAAGGTAATTTATTTCTCCCTTTTCATCTATCTATCTATCTATCTATCTATCTATCTATCTATCTATCATCTATCTATCTATCTATCTATCTTCTATCCATCTATTTATCTATCCTCTATCTTCTCCATCTCTATATCTATCTATCTATCTATCTATCTATCTATCTATCTATCTATCTATCTATCTATCATCTATCTATCTATCATCTATCTATCTATCTATCTATCTATCTATCTATCTATCTATCTATCTAGTTTTAGGGAGATATAGCCTTGGCTGGACTGGAACTCAACATAGTGAGCAGACTGCCTTAAACTCGTAGAGATTCATTGTATCTGCCTCTGGAGTACTTGGATTAAAGGTGTGTACCACCAAGGCCTTCCAGGTATGGTTACTTTTGTCAGTTTTCTGAAACCTGTAATTACCTGGGAGGAGAATGTCACCTAGAGACAGTTTACACCAGGTTGGTATGTAGGCATATCAATAGAGGATGGACTTGTTTGCCTTAATTGACATAGGAAGATTCAGTCTAAAAGGGGCAGCACCATTCCCTGGTTTGGGAACCTGGACTTCATAAGAATAGAGGAAGTTAACCAAGTATTAAATATAGAGACATTGATCTTCTCTCAGCCTTTCACTGTGAATGTAACTGGCTACATGAGTTCCCTATGTTGACTTTATTACAAGTCAATACAACCTAGCATTATGAGCAAAACAAAAACCTTTACTCCCATGAATTGATATTTATCAAGATATTTTTGCAGCAATAGAATTTGAAAAAAAAACTTGTCTAGACTCATCCTCCAAAGTCATCACTGCAAACATTTACTTTGTTAAGTGAGAAGATAATTTATTTCCTTATACTTTTAATAATATTTTAAACATTAACTTTTTGGATAAAATACCTTTATTTAAATCATATACTTTTCAATCCCACCTCCAAATTTTGGCAGTGAGTTATTTGTATATCTTAGACCATGGCTAATATGTATTTTAGAGAATAATTCTTGACCTTTTAGAAATTTCCTTTCAAGGAATAGATCTGAGCAAAATCTTAAATGTTTCTCATTTTCTAATAATAAAATCTGTGATGACATTATAATCATAGAGTTCATTAAATAATTTCACTTGATCTCCATCAGTTTTATTTAATTGGAATATTAGATAAAAAACCTCAATGAATAAGTATGCACAGGGTGATAATGGAAACTCCTAGGTTACAAAGATTTTTTTAAATTAAATTTATTTATCTTACAGTTTGAGTTTCTATTTGCTATCAACTCTTATGAAGAAAACATTTAATTGAGGTGATAATTCACAGTTTCAGAAGTTCAGTCCATTATCATGGCAAGGACCATGGAGGCATGCAGACAGACATGGTAGCTGAGAGTCTTAAATCTTACAGGTAACAGGAATCAATTGTAACACCGAGCAAAACTTAAGCAAAAGACTTCAAACCAGCCCCCAAAATGACACACTTCATCTAACAAGACCATATATCTCTAATAAAACCACACCTCCCAATAGTGCAACTCCTTTTGGAATCCATTTTCTTGCAAACCACCACAATCCTGACTCCAATTTTCCTGTCTTCTATTCCCAGTCACCCTCCCTTCTTGGCTTTCCACTTCTCTGTTTCTGTTCAAAAAGGACCAGGTCTCCCATTGGAATCAACGAAAGCATGGCATATCAAGTTTCAATAAGTATAGGCACTTCTCCTTGTATAAGACTGAACAAGGCAACTCAGTATGAGAAACAGTTTTCCAAAAGGCAGTGAAAACGCTAGGGACATCCCCCGATCCTACTGTTAGGACTCACTCAAGTAGACCAAGTTACACAACTGTCAAATATATGTACAAACCTAGGTCAGTCCCATCCAGGCTCCCTGGTTATTGGTCCAAGTCTCTGTGAACTCCTATGATCCCAGGATAGGTGAGTCTGTGTATTTTCTTGTTATGTTTTTGACTCTTCAGACTCTGACAATCTGTATTCTTTCCCTTCCCTAGGATTCCCTGAGCTTAGCTTAATGCATGGCTGTGAATCTTGACATCTGTTTACTTCAATTATGAGAGCTCTCTGATGACAATGGTGGTAGTCCTCAATCTATGAGTATAACAGAATATCATTAGGCTTCTATAAGTTGACTTTTTTTTCTCTGATTCTGTTTGGTTCTCTGGGCCATCCAATCTCTCTGTCCTAGCATGCCAGGCAGTGTCATGAGCGGGCTCACCCTTGTGGTATGGATCTCAGGCTAGACCAATCATTGGCTAACCACTCCTACAATCTCTATGCCACCCTTACCCCAGCACATTCCATAGTCAAGACAGACTGTAGGTCAAAAGATTTGTGGCTAGTTGTTTGTCCCAATTGATCCACTGGGAGTCTTTCCTGTGCACATGAGACAGCCAGTTCAGGCTACATAGTCACTGTTGCTAGGAGTCTTAACAAAAGTCATCTTTGTACATTCCTGGGAATTCCATTGCATCAGGTTTCTATCTGACCCTCAACTGACCCCCACTTCTAATAATCTTTTTCAGTGCTTCCCTCTCTATTTATCCCCTAAGCCTGATCCATCTTTTTTCCCATCATCACCCACCGTCACTCCACCCACAAAATCCCTTATATTTTGCCTTACCAGGGTGATCCATGCATCATTACTTGGGTTCCCTTTGTCATTTAGCCTCTCTGGGTCTGCAGAATGTAGCATAGTTATCCTTTATTTTATAGCTAATATCCCCTTGTAAGTGAACAATAATGTATTTGTCTTTATGGGTCTATATTACCTGACATAGGATGATTTTTTTCTATTTCCATTAATTTACCTGTGAATTCCATTATGTCATTGCTTTAAACAGCCAAGTAATACCCTATTGTGCAAATGTAGCATATGTTCTTTAAGCATTTCTCAGCTGAGGGACATCTAGGTTGTTTGCAGGTTCTAGCTATTACAAAGAAGGCTTCTAAGAACATAGTTGAGCAAATGTCCTTGTGGTATGACTGAGCATTCTTTGGTTATATGGTCATGATTTGTATTGTGGCATCCTGAGGTAGATTTGCAATTTTCTACAACATACTCCATATTGATTTCCAGAGTGGTTGTAAAAGTTTTTGCTCTCACTAGCAATAGAAATATGTTTTTGCCCCTTCTCCACATATTTTCCAGCATAGGCTGTCATTTGTGTTTTTTAGCTTAGACATTCTGACAGGTATAAAATGGAATCTCTGAGCCATTTTGACTTGTATTTCAATGATGGCTGAAGATATTTAACATTTCTATAAGTGTTTTTCAGTCATTTGAGATTCTTCTGTTTGGTGATATTTTGTTTATGATCTAACAAATAAAGCATGCCTGAAGACTAAATTGTAAAGCTTGCCACATTATCCAGTCAAACAGGCCAGGCAGTGGTGGTACATACCTTTAGGCCCAGAAATCACACTAGTTAACCAAAGAGACTGGTGGTGCACACTTTAATACCAACATTAGAGAATATAAGGCGAGATTAGACAGGATCTCTCTCTCTTTTCACTCTGAAGATTTTATAGCAGTAAGAACTCTCTAGTGGTTTGGCTTCTTTGCTTCTCTGATCTTTCAACCTGAACCCCAATACCTGTCTCTTATTTTTTATTATTCATGCTACATTTGGTGCCCAACATTTGGGGTATGAATTAAATGAAAAAGCCATTTGTTTGCGGTTTTACAGTCACCAGCAAAGGCCAGAGCTACACATGACTGGAGTCAGCACTGTACTGGCTAGATTTTCCTTTCTTGTCTCCTGTTGGACTATCTCTGAACCCTCTTCTTGGGCTGCTGGAAAACTAGGTAGCTGCCGTGAAATCCAGTAAGGCTCTTACTGTTCTACCCAGTAGAAATAAGTCTCACATCTGTATCATCATTGGTGGCAGATTTGGTGAGATAATTGGGAATTCTAAAGGCAGGAATTAATTAAAAGAGAGAGCCTTTTCCCACATAAAAAAATTGAAGACACAATTGTGATAGAGAAAGTTAGGACTCTGTATGGTTACATAATACATGATTTAAAAAATGGAACAATTAAATGAAGGAATAATCAACTTAACTGGGATTGACATACTGTTAATTGGCATTTTGATAATCCTTGTTGTCATTTTGATAAGTTTTGGTTTATGTCTTAAAAAGTTATTTGGTGTGACTACCAAGATATAGGTCATAGAACAACTTAATAAAAAAGATCATAGATATATTTAGAACCAGACATAGGAATTTAATAGGGATCCAATTTTGGAATTGCATTATAAGGTTAGAGAAGAACAGCCTTAAGGTTTTCCAACAACCAACTGCCTAATGATAAATATCCACATGGCTGTGCAAGAGTTAAATGTACTCCTGTGAAAATATTGAATTTAAGGAGATTGAAGAAAGTAATAGACCCATATGGCATGAATTCACCTTTTGAGAAGCAAATGTTAAACTCATGGTCAGTTTGTAGTGGATTTATCACTATAGACTAGAGATACTTGATTAAAGTTGTTTTACAGGCTTGTCCACAATTACAATGGAATATCTGGTTCAGAGAAGGGGCTAAGGCTATTTAACAATGGAGTAAAGCTAGAGATATGGAAATCTGCCATGAACAACTTCTTGGAGAGGGAATTTTGCTACTATAGAAAGGCAATCTTTATGTGATGATCATACCTTGGCTCTATGTCACACAGCAGCTTTAAATGCTTGGGACAGAATTGGAAAAGAAAGAAGACTGAATCACTTACTAAAGTCATGCAAAGCTTAAAAGAAAACTTCATAGATTTCTTACAAAGATTGACATGAGCAGTAAAAAAAATAATACCAAATTCAGAAACTAGACAAATAGTAATTGAATCCCTAGCTTTTTAAAATGCTATTTCTTAATGCAAAATTAAGCCTTTACAGGCAAGGTCAGAACCCTTGGAGGATTGAATCCAAGACACAATCAATATTGAATCATATGGCCATGATGATGCTTAGTTAGGAGAGGTGATTTCCATAGGTTTGAGGGAAAATCAAAATCTCAAAAGTTATAATGTGGCAAATAAGGTCGCCTTAAAAGAAATTGTAAACAAGGAGTACATAGAAGCAACGTTTATTCTAAGCATAAACACAGAATGCTTTCCTTTCTGGATTATGCATAAGGTGTGGCAAAGGCAGACATTTGACTAATGAATGCAGACCAAGAAGAGATATTCAAGGTAATTCTTGGCCATTGGGAATCTCCTAGAGGTTCCTCTTGCAGTCTTTTATACCAAATCCGATTCAATTGTTTCCTGGCATCGTAGTGGAAACTCCTTCCCAGAGCAATTAAAGAACCCAGTGCCAATTGTACAAAACCATACTGTTCTGAATAGTAGAACATCTATAGACGTAAGAAGAAAAGTTAAGGGAAAACCATAAAGCAAGTATTTTATCAAACTTTTATAAGTAAACAAAGACCAAAATTAAAAATATAAATAAATGACTCTGTCACTGAAGTTCTGGTAGACACACATATGAATATAAAAATAATTTTATGAGAATCTTGGCATCCAAATTGGTCTTTTCAAGAGTTAAATTTTCATGTTTTAGGGACTGGAACTTTATCTCAGGTAAAACAGAATAGCAGGTGAGATGAATATATAGGGCTGGAAGGACAGAAAGGACAATAAAAGCCATATGTTGCTAACATAGCAATGAACTTGTAGGGAAGTAATTTGTTGTAACAATGGCACACTAATACTAACATTCCCAAATTTTAGAAACAAACCATAATTTAGCATGTTTCTGTGTAAAATCTTAGAAGGTATCATAAAGAATAGTCAGTGACCATTCAGGTTGGCCAAGAACACAACACAACAACTGCTGATCTTCCAAAGGCACCAACAGCACTACATTTAAAATGGTAGACAAACAAACCTATGTGGGTTGTGCAATGGCCTTTAAAAAGATGGAAAATGCAGACTTTAGAACAGCTCATACAGGAGCAACTAAATGCTCAAAATACTGAAGAATCAGCCATCCTTGGAATTCTCCTGTATTTGTTGTTAAAAAGAAATATGGAAATAGAAAATTGTAACAGATCTAAGAGTTGTTCATGAATTAATTCAGCCTGTGGGCTCTCTAGAGGCTGTCATTCCTTTACAAGGTAGTTACACTTTCATTTTCCAGCCTCCCAGACCCAAAGAAACACACACAACAAACTGTATTACTTAGAACACAGGTTGACCAATGGTTCATATCTGTTCCTAACTAGATTTTACATCTCAAATTAGCCCATTTACATTAATCTGTGTATCACCACAAGGCTGTGGCCTACTGATAAGGTTTCAGCATCATTTTCTTTCTGCAGCTACATGGCATCTCTTTGACTGCACCTACTTTCTCTATATACCTCTATTCAGAGGTCCCACCTGGCTAGATTCTGCCCTGCCACAGGCCAAATGAGCTTCTTTATTAACCAGTGGTAATAAAACTTATTCATAGCATACAGAGGAAAATCCTATATCACATTCCTTTGCCTTCTCTATTACCTAAAGGATGACTTCTCATAGTTTTTGTTTTAAGAGATCATTTCTTCACTATACCTTACAAGAAAAAGACAGGGTCCACTTATACTAATTCCCAGCCTTCTAGGATATTTCAATAGAAGATTCTTCTACAGGGAATGTTAAAGAGCCCCACCCTATGCAAATATTTTGTAAGTCAGCTATTGGAAATGTTACGAAAACAATTTCCTGAATCTTTAGTTTACATTTTACCTGGATAACATTTTGCTAATTCAAATGCACATTCTTTTTATTTTATTTTATTTTATTCTATTTTAATTAAAATTTCTGCCTCCTCCCTGTTTCCCATTCCCCCCTCCCACATATTGCCCCCTCCTCCCACTCCCCTCCCCCTATCCCCACTCCTCTTCTCCTCCCCCCACTCCATTCCCCCTCCCTCTCGATACTGAAGAGCAGTCCAAATTCCCTGCCCTGCAGGAAGACCAAGGTCCTCCCACTTCTATCTAGGTCCAGGAAGGTGAGCATCACATGCATATTCTTTAGAAAGAAGAAAATTTTGCCTTGTTGATGATTGCAAATTGCTCCTAAAAATACAAAGATGAGAAACTATTAAGTATTTAGGTTATAAAATAGGTTTACAAAAAAATTAGACACCAAAAGGTGCAAATTAAAAGACATTGATGACAGACAATTATTGACATTTAAAGATTGCTAGGAGACATTTCCAATCTATGGCGCACTATTGGGATAAAACCTGATGAACTAACATTTTTTTTTTTAAAAGCTAAGGTGATGACAAGGATTTTTATATTGTCCCAAGAAATTATTAGGTGTAGCTGAGAGAGAATTGTCTTTGATATAAGAAGAATTACAGAAGGTGCATGTAGATCATGTAGATCTGAAGATTAACAGAATTCTGGTCATACATTTGCATACAGGCGTTTTAATGGAGGGTGAAGATACTATCTTTTAAAATGGTTCTTTTTGTCACATAAAGAGAGCAAATGAGGGCTGCTGAGAAGCCAAGGACAATGGCACTGAGTTTTGACCCTACTGCATGTACTGGCTTTGTGGGAGCCTAGCCAGTTTGGATGCTCACCTTCCTAGACCTGGATGGAGGGGGGAGGGTCTTGGATTGCCCAAAGGGCAAGGAACCCTGACTGCTCTTTGGACTGGAGAGGGAGGGGGGAGGGGAGTGGGGGAAAGGGAATGAGGGCATGGGGAGTGGGGGGAGGGGGAGAGAAAAGGGAGGCAGGGGTGGAAATTTTTAATTAAAAAAATTTAATATATATATATATATATATATATATATAAAGAGAGAGCAAAAAACTAAAAGCATGTTGAAAAGGTCTCTGAGTTAATTTTCAAATGAATATTGACACTGTATTAGTGAGCAGGAATAGACCCAGCAGAAATTATAATACCTTTTAATAATAATGAAATTGAATAAAATATTGGCAGAAAGTTAACTCTGACAAAGAGCTTGTAGGAAATTTTGGAGGAGACTAGCAACAGTCAAAACAGGAGAATTCAACTTATAAAGGGAACTAACTGGAGCCTTCCTCTCATTGTATGGGAAACACCAATAACTGGAACCCCTAAATTCTATACTGACGCAATTAAATCAAGAAAAGCAGATTAGAAATCAGAAAATTTAAGTAAAGTTGATTATGGTTAAGTAAAGTCCTTAAGATTCTGTCCAAAAGTCAGAATTATATAGTTTTCTCACGGTACTAAGGAATTTTAAAGAAATTATCAGCATAGTTCCTGATTTGCCACATGCAGAAAGAGTTGTTTTGCAAATTGAAACTACTGAATTTATGCCAGATGATACACAATTCACTTTATTATTTATTCAGTTACAAGATGCAATCAGGAAAAGTCATTATCCCCTATACATTACACACATCTGATATCATACAGGTCTGCCAAGTCTTTTAACACACGGTAAAGCAGAAATTGACCAATTATTGATTAGCAATGGGCTAAAGGACTTAGAATTTCATAAAAAAATCATGTCAAGCCTTTGTTTCACTGGCCTGCCTGCACCAAGCAAGGTAGGCACTTTGTTCACTAACTACCCAACCAGCACGGAGATCTGATCTCGGCACCAGGAGAGCCATCAGTGGGCACGGAGATCTGATATTGGCACCAGGAGAGACATCACTGGAGCACCAGGAGAACCATCACTGGGGAGTGCCATCACTGGGAAGGTACATCAGTAGGCAAGGAGACCTGGTCCTGTAAAAGAAGATCCATAGGAGAGCATTCGGAGGAAGAGATGGGCAGGCGCCAATGCAAAAATTCACCCAACAATCTTAAAAACAATATGAAACCTCCAGAACCCAGCGACCTCTCAATAGGAGGACATGAACACCTTAATTGTGAAGAAGAAGAAAAAATTGACTTTATGAAAGTGATTGACACCCTTAAACAGCATGTAAAAAATGCCCTTATAGAAATGGATGAGAAATATAACAGAAAGTTTGAAGAATTGAGTAACTCAGTGAATGATACCCTAGGAAACCAAGGAAAAACAATCAAGCAGATAATGGAAACAGGTCAAGACATGAAAATTGAAATGGAGGCAAAGAAGAAAACACAAACAGAAGGCCGGCTGAACATGGAAAATCTAGGTAAACAAATAGAGACTACAGAAACAAGCATAACCAACAGAATACAAGAGATAGAAGAAAGAATCTCAGATTCTGAAGATACCATAGAAAAAATAAACACGCTGATCAAAGAAAACAGCAAGGCCAACAAACTCTCATCACAAAACATTCAGGAAATATGGGACACAATAAAAAGACCAAACCTAAGAATAATAGGAATAGAAGAAGGAGAAGAAGCGCAGCTCAAGGGTCCAGAAAATATATATAATAAAATTAAAAAAGAAAACTTTCCCAACCTAAAGAAAGATATCCCTATGAAGGTTCAAGAAGCATACAGAACACCGAATAGGCTGGATCAAAAAAAAAAAAAATCCCCTCGCCATATAATAATCAAAACACAAAGCATACAGAATAAAGAAAGAATATTAAGAGCTGCAAAGGAAAAAGGCCAAGTTACTTATAAAGGTAAACCTATCAGACTTACACCTGACTTCTCTATGGAAACCATGAAAGCAAGAAGGTCCTGGATAGATGTACTGCAGAAACTAAGAGACCGTGGATGCAAGCCAAGACTACTATACCCAGCCAAGCTTTCGTTCACTATAAATAGAGAAAACAAAATTTTCCAGGATAAAAACAAATTTAAACAATACGTAGCCACAAATCCAGCCTTACAGAAAGTAATAGAAGGAAAATCACTAACCAAGGAGTCCAACAATGACCACAATAACTCAGACATCAAGAGACCCTTCACCAGCACAACAGAGAAACACACAAAATCTACTACTAAAAAAGTGACAGGAGTTAACAACCACTGGTCATTAATATCACTTAATGTCAATGGACTCAACTCACTTATAAAAAGGCACAGACTAAGAGATTGGATACGAAAACAGGATCCAACATTCTGCTGTTTACAAGAAACACACCTCAACCACAAAGACAGGCACCTACTCAGAGTAAAGGGTTGGGATAAGGATTATCAAGTAAATGGACCTAGGAAACAAGCAGGTGGGGCCATACTAATTTCTAACAAAGTTGACTTCAAGCTTAAATCAATCAGAAGAGATGGAGAGGGACATTTTCTACTCATAACAGGAACAATTCATCAGGATGAAGTCTCAATCATGAATATCTATGCCCCTAATATAAAAGCACCCACGTACATAAAAGAAACATTGCTAAAATTCAAGGCAGCCATCAAACCGCACAAATTAATAGTAGGAGACTTTAACACTCCTCTCTCACCAATGGACAGGTCAATTAGACAGAAACCTAACAGAGAAACAAGAGAATTAATGGAGGTAATGAATCAAATGGACTTAACAGACATCTATAGAATATTCCACCCAAATAGGAAAGAATATACCTTCTTCTCTGCAGCTCATGGAACCTTCTCGAAAATTGACCACACACTTGGTAACAAAGCAAACATCCACAGGTACAAAAAAATATTAGTAACCACCTGTATCTTATCAGATCACCATGGATTAAAGTTAGAATTCAACAACGCTATGCCCAGAAAGCCTACAAACTCATGGAAACTGAACACTCAACTACTGAACCATACCTGGATTAAGGAAGAAATAAAGAAAGAAATTAAAGTCTTCCTTGAATTCAATGAAAATAAAGAAACAACATACTCAAACCTATGGGACACCATGAAAGCAGGCCTGAGAGGAAAGTTCATAGCACTAAGTGCCCACTTAAAGAAAACAGAGAAAGCACACATTGGAGACTTCACAGCCCACCTGAAAGCTCTAGAAAAAAAAGAAGCAGACTCACCTAGAAGGAGTAGAAGACTAGAAATAATCAAACTGAGGGCTGAAATCAACAAAATAGAAACACAGAAAACAATTGAAAGAATCAATGAAACAAAAAGCTGGTTCTTGGAGAAAATCAACAAGATTGATAAACCCCTATCCAAACTAATCAAATGGCAGAGAGAGAATTTGCAAATTAATAAGATCAGAAATGAAAAGGGGGACATAACCACAGACACGGAGGAAATTCAGAGAATCATTAGATCTTACTACAAAAGCCTGTATGCCACAAAACTGGAAAATGTAAAAGAAATGGACACTTTACTAGATAAATACTATATACCAAAGTTAAACCAGGACCAGGTGAACAATCTAAATAGACCTGTTAGTCGCGAAGAATTAAAAGCTGTTATCAAAAACCTCCCTTCCCAAAAAAGTCCAGGACCAGATGGTTTCAATGCAGAATTCTACCAGAACTTCCAAGAAGACCTAATACCTATACTCCTTAATGTATTTCACAATATAGAAATAGAAGAGTCATTGCCAAATTCCTTTTATGAAGCTACAGTAACTCTGATACCAAAGCCACACAAAGACTCAACCAAGAAAGAGAATTACAGGCCAATCTCACTCATGAACATTGACGCAAAAATCCTCAACAAAATACTGGCAAACCGAATCTAAGTACACATTAGAAAAATTATTCATTATGATCAAGTAGGCTTCATCCCAGAGATGCAGGGCTGGTTTAACATACGCAAATCTATCAATGTAATCCATCATATAAATAAACTGAATGAAAAAAACCATATGATCTTTTCATTAGATGCTGAAAAGGCATTTGACAAAATACAGCATCCCTTTATGATAAAAGTCTTGGAGAGATTAGGGATACAAGGGTCATACCTAAATATAATTAAAGCTATTTACAGCAAACCGACAGCTAATATCAAATTAAATGGAGAGAAACTTAAAGCCATCCCACTAAAATCAGGAACACACCAAGACTGTCCACTCTCTCCATACCTCTTCAATGTAGTTCTTGAAGTTTTAGCAATAGCAATAAGACAACATAAGGGGATAAAGTGGTTTCGAATTGGAAAGGAAGAAGTTAAACTTGCATTATTTGCAGATGATATGATAGTGTACATAAGCGACCCCAAAAACTCCACCAAAGAACTCCTACAGCTGATAAAAACCTTTAGTAATGTGGCAGGATAGAAGATCAACTCCAAAAAATCAGTCACCCTCTTATACACAAAGGATATGGAAGCAGAGAGGGAAATCAGAGAAGCATCACCTTTCACGATAGCCACAAACAGGATAAAATATCTTGGGTTAACTCTAACCAAGGAAGTGAAAGATCTATTTGACAAGAACTTTAAGGAATTGAAGAAAGAAACTGAAGAGGATACCAGAAAATCGGAGAATCTCCCTTGCTCTTGGATTGGGAGGATCAACATAGTAAAAATGGCAATATTACCAAAGGCAATTTATAGACTCAATGCAATCCCCATCAAGGTCCTATCAAAATTCTTCACAGATCTTGAGAGGACAATAATCAACTTTATATGGAAAAACAAAAAACCCAGGATAGCCAAAACAATCTTATACAATAAAGGAACTTCTGGAGGCATTACCATCCCTGACTTCAAACTCTATTACAGAGCTACAGTAATGAAAGCAGCGTGGTACTGGCATAAAAACAGAGAAGTCGACCAATGGAATCATATAGAAGACCCGGATTTTAACCCACAAACCTATGAACACCTCATTTTTGATAAAGGAGCTAAAAGTATACAATGGAAGAAAGAAAGCATCTTCAACAAATGGTGCTGCACAACTGGATGTCAACCTGTAGAAGAATGAAAATAGACCCATATCTATCACCATGCACAAAACTCAAGTCCAATGGATCAAAGACCTCAATATCAATCTGAACACACTGAACCTGATTGAAGAGAAAATGGGAAGTACCCTACAACATATGGGCACAGGAGATCACTTCCTATGTATAACCCCAGCAGCACAGACATTAAGGGCAACATTGAATAATTGGGACCTCCTGAAACTGAGAAGCTTCTGTAGAGCAAAGGACACTGTCACTAAGACAAAAAGGCAGCCTACTGACGGGGAGATCTTCACCAACCCCGCAACAGACAAAGGTCTGATCTCCAAAATATATTAAGAACTCAAGAAACTAGAGTTTAAAATGCTAATTAACCCAATTAAAATTGGGGCACTGAACTGAACAGAAAATTCTCAACAGAAGAAGTTCAAATGGCCAAAAGATACTTAAGGTCATGCTCAACCTCCTTAGCGATCAGAGAAATGCAAATCAAAACAACTTTGAGATATCATCTTACACCTGTCAGAATGGCTAAAATCAAAAACACCAAGGATAGCCTTTGCTGGAGAAGTTGTGGAGAAAGGTTTACCGTCATCCATTGCTGGTGGGACTGCAAACTTGTGCAACCACTTTGGAAATCAGTGTGGCGGTTTCTCAGAAAAATTGGATCAACCTACCCCTGGACCCAGCAATAGCACTCTTGGGAATATACCCAAGAGATGCCCTATCATATGACAAAAGCATTTGTTCAACTATGTTCATAGCAGCATTATTTGTAATAACCAGAACCTGGAAGCAACCTAGATGTCCTTCAATGGAAGAATGGATGAAGAAAGTGTGGAATATATACACATTAGAGTACTATTCTGCGGTAAAAAAACAATGACTTCTCAAATTTTGCATGCAAATGGATGGAAATAGAAAATATTATCCTAAGTGAGATAACCCAGACCCAAAATGAAGATATGGGATATACTCACTCATAATTGGTTTCTGGCTATGGATATGGGCCACTGAGTCTATAATTTGTGATCCTAAAGAAGCTAAACAAGAGGGTAAATCCAATGAAAATCATATAGTTATCCTCCTGGCTATGGGAAATAGACAAGATTGCCAGGCAAAAAATTGGAATCTTGGGGGTGGGGTGGGATGGGGGTAAAGGGAGATGGGGAGAGAAAAGTGTGAAGGAGAGGATGAGGGGAACTTGGGGAAATGGGATGATTGGGGATAAAGGAAGGTTGGATAGGGGAGCAGGGAAACTCATATCTTAGTTAAGGGAACCACCTAAGGGTTGGCAAGAGACTTGAACATGGAGTGGCTACCAGGTGCCCAGGGCAATGTCCCCAGTTAGTTCCTTGGGCACCTGAGGATAGGGAACCAGAAATGACCCTATCCTATAGCCACACTGATGAATATCTTGCATATCACCATAGAACCTTCATCTAGCGATAGATGGATATAGAGACAGAGACCCACACTGGAGGACCGGACTGAGCTCCCAAGGTCCTAATGAGGAGCAGAAGGAGGGAGAACATGAACAAGGAAGTCAAGACCACGAGGGGTGCACCCATCCACTGAGACAGTGGGGCCGATCTATTGGGAGCTCACCAAGGCCAGCTGGACTGTGACTGAAAAAGCATGGGATAAAACCGGACTCTCTGAACATGGCGGACAATGAGAGCTGACGAGAGGCCAAGGAGAATGGCTCAGGGTTTTGATCCTACTTCATGTTCTGCCTTTGTGGGAGCCTAGACAGTTTGGATGTTCACCTTCCTAGACCTGGATGGAGGGGGGAGGTCCTTGGACTTTCCACAAGGCAGGGAACCCTGACTGCTCTTGGGAATGGAGAGGGAGGAGAAGAGGAGTGGGGGAAGGGAGAGAGGGACGGGAGGAGGGGGAAGGAAATGGGAGGCGGGGAGGAGGCGGAAATTTTTTTTCAATAAAAAAAATCATGTCAATAGAAAAGTTTTAAATAAGACTTTTCTATCACCTCAAAATAATCCAAGGAAATTTTTTACTTGTTCTTTATACAACCAAACACCACTACAAACAAGAAATATTCCAAAGGGTACTCCAAGGAATGAAATATGGAAGATGGATATGTTTCATTTTGTAGAATTTGGAAAATAAACATGTGTACAGCACTCTGTTAATATCTACTTATGTTTTCAATTGACAATTGCTTTGAATTCAGAAAGGGTTTATTTAGTAATCACATTGTTGCTACAATAATGCTCATTGTGGATATAACTACAGAAATAAAAACAAACAATGCTCCAATATATGTTTCTAAAAAAATAAAACTGTTTTTGCTTATTATAATATAAAGAATATTATAGACTTACCACACAATCATATAGGGCAGGCAGTTATAGAAAGATCAAATCATACTCTAAAGGATATGTCAAATAAACAGAAAGTGATGGTTAAACCCCATAAATATACTGTATAATGCTTTAGTAACTTGGAATTTTCTAAATGCTAATAATAAAGGAACAACAGTTGCAGAGAGACGTTGGAGAGTAAAAAGAACTAGGGAATTATATCATCTGGTATGCTTTATAGATGTACTGACCTCTGAATGGATAACACTACATATGTTATGTTGGAAAGGGGTTTTTATTTTGTTTCCACAGGAGAAGAAAAGCTATGGATACCATGCAAATTCATAAAGATTTGATTTGAACAAGAGACATTTCTTAATTAGAAGAGATGGTAGCTCATCAAACAGTACAGTCTCAAGAAAAAGAGTAAATTGACCTATTGATATATCACATTTTAAAGGTTTAAAATTTCACGAATCTTCCCAAATGTTTGTTTCTGCTATTCTCCACAGACATATAATGCAAATGGTCTTTTTGTATTTCCAGTCTAATTAAAGATTAAAGCTGGCTTTGGAGTGGGAGTGTGGTTCTCTCTGTCTCAAAACCCAAGTAGACTTATCGTAGTAAAAGCCAAAATCTGTTTCATATCAGAAGAGCCACCTGATCTGAAATAGGAGGAAAACAAATATTTAAGGACTATTTTCTTGCCATTAATCTTATAAAAAATAAGTTTTATTTAGACTCTTTAGCAGTTTCTCTCAAGGTATAAATATTATCTCAAAATTTATAAGATTAATATATATTAAACATTTTGTTATGATATTAAGGGTCATATAAATTACTAATTCTAGAAAATGTTTTTATCTACCTTTCTGTACATAATTTTGGTTTTGAGTCTCTTATCAGTTTTCTGCTGTTAATCATGTGCTCAGTTAACAATGACCTTTGAAATCTCCAGAAAGAAGGTAGGGCCCACAATAACAATTCCTCTGCAACTATGTTGACACCACTATGCTGAAAAAGCACCATCTATAGATGGACTACAAACTGCTTGGAACAATTCTGAGATCATCAGCTGAGATAATCCAGACTAAGAGCCTACTCTATTCAGGACTAGAGACAACTTTATGTACTATATCATTACACAGAGACTGGACAGCTAATAATAAAGCTATCTCTCCCAAGACGTGACAATTAACCCAAATTTTTCTTTTCAGGATCCCCTTTAGATGCCATCAGTCCCAGACAGCATGAAATAAATTTAAGAATACTATACCCACATTCCCAAGGGAGGGGTGGTTTTTTGGTCATTCATTGCATTATGGATATTTGTCATTACTTAGGATTATTAGTTACAAGTTGTTATTGGTTATAGTCAGGAAGAAAGTTGAGTAAAGGAGAATAAATTCAGATATAATGTTTTTAAAGAATAAATGTAGACACAATTATAATATGATGAAAGGTTAGATTATTAAATCTACTCTGAAAAAAAGGGGTATATAGTTATAAGATAAAAAGTTAAATATTTGAATCTACTTTTAAAAAGCAAATACTAAATATTTCAAATATTTTACATTGGATTGGACTTTTATATATTGCATATACATTTTTTAAATGGACACAAATTTGAGATTAATCTTGTTAAAATTTTTTGTACATATATTTTTAATCTTGTTCAACATATTATACCTATATAGCTCATTTATCAATGTACTACAAATGTCTAATTCTTGAGAGTTATTATTATCAATTGTTTAGGATAATAAGGAATTGCAAGTTAGTAACTAGTACCTTGCTACAATTAAACTTGTAGCTATATTGTGTTTGTTTACAAGGTCAAACAGAATATATTTAATTTAACAGTTCATATTCAACCACTTCAGAGATCTATAGAATATTGCATCTAAGAAGTTTTAATAACATATATTCTTTCTCTCTCTCTCTTTTTTTTTTTAATTTTTTTGAGACAGGGTTTCTCTGTAGCTTTGGAGCCTGTCCTGGCACTAGCTCTTGTAGACCAGACTGGCCTAGAACTCACAGAGTACCGCCTGCCTCCCGAGTGCTGGGATTAAAGGCATGTGCCACCACCGCCCGGCCAACATATATTCTTTCTTTTAATGACAATGAGACATGTCTGCTCCTGGAAGCACCAATCTACTTCAGACATGATGATTGCATTGAGGAAATTCCACTTGGTGTTTACCTTTTTGTGGCAAAAGTAATCCACTAATCAGGAAATTGCTCAGCCTTGACTGCTGATGGTATGCTATCCTAATTGGACAAGCAAGACACAAAAGATAGTAATTACAAAACCTTGTTAAGACAAGATGGGACAGTCCTTCAAATATCTCACTTCACAGGAAAGTCTGTTAAAAACTGGAGGCCTGTAGGCTGAATATGGATGTACAATCATTACAGAGGAATCTTGGTTGGCTGTCCAGGCAGCAAACAGTTTCTGTCATTTCTCACATTTTTTGGAATTCACTTTGTCACACTTTCTGCTTACTCAATTGATATTATTTCCTTCTCAGATCTCTGAGGGAGTTGAGGACTAGATAGTTATTGTTACAGTTTTCCTTATTTAGGAGATGTGAAAAGAAATTAACTAAAAATAGTGCCAAGTATATAAGGGTGAAAGTTATCTAAGGGTAGTTTTGAATAATAATGCAAGCTATGATAGTAAGTAAATTTGGTATAAGAATTTGGACTCACCAAGATAAGATAGATAAAGTATTATTTTCTTTGAATTTGTCAACTGGAAATGGACTAGACATTGTTGATGTATTTATCACCTGTATATATTGTATATAGTTACTGTATTTTATATAGTTTTTCTTACTTTAGTTATAATATTCTTTTTTATTTTTAGACTAAAAAATGGTAAGTGTGATGAGATTTTATGATCTAACAAATAAAACTTGCCTGAAGATCAGAGTGCAAAGCTAGCCACAGTCAGCCATACAGGCCAGGCAGTGGTGGCACACACTTTAATTCCAGGTGCCACACTAGTTAGCCATGGAGAGCAGGCACTGGTGGTACATATCTTTAATATCAGCACTAAAGCATAATATAAGGTGGGAAGAGAGAGAAACTTTCTCTTTTTAGTCAGAGGATTTCACAGTGGTAAGAACTCTTTAGTGGTTTGGCTCTTTTGCTTTTCTGACCTTTCAGCTTGAATGCCAATATCTGTCTCTGGACTTTTATTAATCATGCAACACTTCTGTTCACAATCTCTGTTTAGATTTGTACCCCATTTTTAAACTGGATTATTTGATTTTTAAATGTTTAGTTTCTTGAGTTCTTTATTTTAGAAATCAGCCCTTTGTTGGATATGGGGTTAGTGAAGATATTTTCCCATCTTCTAGGCTACCATTTTGTCTTTTTTGACAGTGTCCTTTGCCATACAGAAGCTTTCACTTTCATTGGATCCCATCTATCCACTGTTAATGCTAGTGTCTGAGCTACTGGTGTCCTCCTATTCAGTATGTTGTCTCCTATGTCAATGTGTCCAAGTCTATTTCCAACTTTTTTTTCTAGCTGGTTCAGTGCAACTGGTTTTATGTTGAGGTCTTTGATCCAAATCGACTTGAGTTTTGTCTAGGGTGGTAAATACATATCTCTTTGTATTCTTCTATATGCTGATATTCAGTTAAACTAGCACAAGCTGCTGATTTTTTTTCCATTGTATAATTTAGGGTTCTTTGTCAAATATCAGGTGTCCATAGATGTGTTGATTTATGTTTGGGTCCTTGAAGGTATTCCATTGCTCCTCATGTCTGGTTTATTGCCCAATACAAAGCTGATATTATTACCATAGTTCTATAGTAGGAGTTTAAATCATCGATGGTAATACTTCTGGAAATTCTTTTATTCTGCAGAATTGTTGTTGCTATCCTGGGTTGTTATTTTACCATATGAAACTTGGGATTGTTTATTCAGCTCTGCACAGAATTATGTTGGGATTGTATTGAATTTGTAGATTGGTCTTTACTATGTTCATGCTACCAATCCTTGAGTATTGCAGGTATTTTTATCTTCTGATATTTTCTCTAAATTCTATCTTCAAAGATTTGATGTTCTTGACAGACAGGTCTTTGACTTGTTTGGTTATAGTTATGACAAGGTATTTTATATTATTTGTGGTTTTTGTGAAGTGTATTGGTTCCCTGATTTCTCTCTCAGCCTGTTTATCATTTGTATATAGGAGGGCTACTGATTTTCCTTTAGTTAATCTTGCATCTGGGCACTTTGATGATGATATTTATCAACTGTAGGAGTTCCCCGGCAGTATTTTTGGGATAGCTTATGTAAACTATCATATCATCTGCAAATAGTGAAAGTTTGACATCTTCCTTCCAATTTATATCTCCTTGATCTCTTTTCGTTGTCTTATTGCTCTAGCTAGAGCTTCAAATACTGTATTGAATAGTTATAGAGAGTATGAACAGCCTTGTCTTGCTCCTAAATTTAGTGCAATTGCTTTGAGTTTGTCTCTATTTAATTTGATGTTGGCAATTGGTTTTCTATATATTGTTTTTATTGTGTTTAGGTGTGTTCAGTGTATCCCTGATCTCTCCAAGACTTTTATTATGAAGGGCTGTTGAATTTTGTTAAAGACTTTTTCAGCACCTAATAAGATAATTATGTGTTTTTTTTTTCTTCCTTAAGATGGCTTATATGGTGTATCACTTGACAGATTTTCTTATTTTAAATCATCAATGAGATTCTGGAATGAAGCCTCCTTGATCATGGTGGATGATCTTTTTGATGTGCTTTTGGATTTGGTTTGTGAGTATTTTGCCAATAGTTTTGCATAAATAATCATGGTGGAAATTGGTCTTTAATTCTCTTTTTTGGTGAGTCTTTGGTTGGGTACAAGCTTGAATGTGGCCTCATAAAGAGAATTTTTCAATGTTTTTTTCTGTTTCTATTTTGTGTAATAACTTAAGGAGTACTGCTCTTAGCTCTTATTTGAAAGTCTGGCAAAATTCTATGCTGAAACCATCTAACCTTGTCCCCCTTTTTTCTTTTCTTTTTTTATTTAGGAGACTTTTAATGCCTGCTTCCATTTCCTTAGGAGTTATATGTCTACTTAAATTGTTTATGCAATCCTGATTTAATTTTTTTATGTGGTATCTATCAAGAAATTTGTCTATTTCTTTTAGATGTGTAATTTTATGCAATACAACTTTTTGAAATATAATTTAATCATTTTCTGGATTTCTTCATTGTTATTGTGTCCTCCTTTTGTTTCTGATTTATGTAATTTGCATAGTCTCTCTCTGTCTTTTAGTTAGTTTGAGTGTTTTTCTATACTGTTTAATTTATCAAAAAACCAACTGATATTTCATTTATTCTTTATACTGTTCTTTTTGTTTCTATTTTATTGATTTCAGCTTTTAATTTGATTATTTCTGTCATCTAGTTCTCATGTGTGAATTGATTCTTTTTTGTTCTAGAATGTTCAGGTATGCTGTTAGGTCAGTAGTATGAAATTTCTGCAACTTATTTATGTAGGCAATTTGTTCTATAAACTCTTCTCTTAGCACTGTTTTTATTGTTTCCTGTAAGTTTGGGTGCACTGTGCATTTATTTTTATTTAATTCTAGGAAGTATTTAATGCTTTTCTTTATTTCTTCCTTGACCCAGTGGTGATTCAGTTTAGAGCTGTTTAGTTTCCATGAGTTTGTAGGCTTTCTATAATTTGTATAATTTGTGTTTTTGTTGAACTCAAGCTTTAATCCATGATGGTCTGATAAGATAAAAGGAGCTATATCAATTTTTATTGTATATACTGAGATTTGTTTTGTGGCTGAGTGCATGGTTAGTTTTGAAGAAAGTTCCATGAGGTGCTGGAAGATATATTCTTTTGTATTAGGGTGAAATGTTCTTTAAATATCTGGTAGATCTATTTGAGTCATAATGTCTGCAAGTTCCATTATTTTTTCTGTTTAGTTTTTTTCTGGACCAACTATCTATTGGTGAGAGAGAATGGGGTGTTAAAATTTTCCATTCTTTATTAATGTGTGGAATTTGTTTTGTGATTTGATTTTTAGTGATGTTTCTTTTCCAATCGGGTGCCCTTGTATTTGGGGCATAGACATTCAGAACTAAGACATCATCTTGGTGCATTTTTTTTTTTTTTTTGGTTTTTCGAGACAGGGTTTTTCTGTAGCTTTGGAGCCTGTCCTGGAGCTCCCTTTGTAGACCAGGCTGGCCTCGAACTCACAGAGATCCGCCTGCCTCTGCCTCCCGAGTGCTGGGATTAAAGGCGTGCGCCACCACCGCCCGGCTTGGTGCATTTTTTTTTTTTTTTGATGAGTACGAAATGTCCTTCTGCATCTCATTGAAGGGAATACAGCCTGGAGTTGTTGGACTAGCCTTAAGGAATGCTAGGAGGTGGTAGGTGATATCTTTCTGGGGGGCCCCTTGGGCAAGCCTGATCTCCAGTAAAACTTCCAGAGCCTTGGACAAGGGAAAGGATCATGGAATCTGTCCTAAGGAACAGGATGTGGAGAGTGGGACAGCTTGATTGGGAAACAGGACTCTCACCTCTTCTTCAGACTGATTTGGACTCTGGCTGGGTTTATGGAGCCTTCTGGAGTTGTAGGAATGGCTGGCTTTTGCAGGAAGCACTTTACCAACTCAACCATCATCTCAGTCCTCAAAGTAATATATTTTGATATGACTTTATTCATGAAACCTGGCCATAAGGTATTTGATGTGAATCAACTATAGTTATTATTTTCCTTGATCTCCTCTATGAATCCATATTAAGAAGGCACTAGTAATTGGTAGTTCCTAGAAAATTCAAACCTTAAAGTACATAAGGTACAGTTTGGTGACGTATTCTTTGACATCATCATTAGGGACATATATCACAAATGTATACAGGAAGATGAAATGATCTCATTAAACAGTGATGATTTGAAAGCATATGAACCAGTAACAAGTGTGTAACAGAAAGATGTCCATGTTGTCAAAGCATTTCGTGGGGAGAAATGAATGAAATCCAGAGTGCACGAAAACTTCAGCACAGCATTAAAAAAATCCCCTCACTGCCAGGGACTCATTCCTTTTACACATTATCACATTATAAAGAGTAGGTGTTGTAGAATACTCCATGCAGCTCTTATCTTTGAAGCATTTCTGCCTTGTGGTTTCTTTAGAAATGTTTATACTGGTCTGTCTTCTATAACATTTCCAATCTTTAAACTGGAAAACCCCTTTAAAACTCACATTGTGCTTGGTATTTAGGAGTTATCTCTAATTTCTACTTTCTGTATTCTAATAAATATAGAATTACTTTCTTCTTTGTCTCACTAACATCTTGTATTTACATGTGAATATCATGTATACTATTGCAAACATTCCTACTATGCTTATTAATATTGTCAAATTGACAAGATCTAGGAACACATAGGAGACTAGGCTTTGGACATGTCTCTTAGGGAGTTTCTAGATTAGATTAAATAAAGTTAGAAGACTCATCAAAATTTGGGTGGCATAATTCTATCAGATAGGTTCCTAAAATGAATTAAAAAGATAACGTGAGGCTGGGCAGTGGTGGTGCACGCCTTTAATCCCAGCACTTGGGAGGCAGAGGCAGGCGGATCTCTGTGAGTTCGAGACCAGCCTGGTCTACAAGAGCTAGTTCCAGGACGGGCTCCAAAACCACAGAGAAACTCTGTCTCGAAAAACCAAAAAAAAAAAAAAAAAAAGATAATGTGAGTTGAACATCACTGTTCATCTCCTTCTGCTTCCCAACTGTAGATCCAGTGTGACTGGCTTCCTTATCTTTCTGCCACCATTCTTTCCCAAGATGGTGGATGGCATCTCCTAGAAATGGAAGATGAAATGAACTGTTCTCCACGGAGTTACTTCTTCATGAGAATTTTGTTGCATTGACAAGAAAAGTAACTAGTACCTCTGCCTTATACCTTCACTCATTTTGTCCACAGGTTCTTTGTTACTTTATTGCAATAAAACAATGCTATTCATATATTTATGTAAAATTTCTTTGTCTGTATTTACTATATCAAAACTGACACAGGTAAATATATATGCTAGTAGCATTCCATAAAAGGATATTTCTTGAGCATTGTAATAATAAACACAAAATAAATCCTCAAGTAAAATGAAAAAATTTCCTCAAAATTTTAATTAACTTAAGACACGTAGAAATTATAAATTCTGGAAAATATGGGTTTACTAATAGGGAATTTTGCTAAGAATATTTGTAGAAAGTTTGTTACTTGAATTCATTTTCCTTTGACAATTCCACTTTTATTTTTAAAATTGTGTTTATTAAATGTAGATCTAATTTACATGGATAGTAGAAAAAGATAAAATCTCCTGAGTAAATTGAAAGAATGGGGTCCTACAAAGAGAAGAGGCAGAGAGGGGAGCAGAGAAAAATGTAGAGCTCAATAAAAGTCAATAAAAATGTGTGTGTGTGTCTGTGGATGTGCCCCGACCATGCATCCATGCACATACACACACGCACACACACACACACACACACACAGAACATTCATGAGAAGAAAAAAATTGCAGTCTTATAGTCTAACAATGTACTTAAGTTTAGTAACCTTGAGTTTTGATGTAGCTTATTTGCAACAGCATCGTGAAACAGACAATAGTAATGTAAGTAGGGAGTAGGATGTAGTGAGGATGGAAGCCTAAGCCAAATGTAATTACTCAAGGGACCAGATGGCAAGTAAACACTCACAGCAACTTGAGTGGTGAGAAACCTGATAGAGGATACTGGGATACATTATATATAATAATTAATATGATATGGAAAATCTCCAGACAAATTGAATGAGCTCTGTCTAGCCAGAGTCAGCTGAACATGACTGAGTAAAATATGTCACCACTTGCTTAAGAGTAGGATATCTGTTATGGGTGTTATATGACAACATAGACAGGGAACTGCAGAACGGGATTCAGAGTGAATAATTGAAAAGTTTCTGTGGAATTAGCTGTGGTATTAAAATAGCTCACAATAGTTACCTGTATGTTGATTAGTTTAATTTAATTACTTTAAATTTTTAACTGTTTCAGTGCATCTTACTTTAAGAAATTGTTAAATGATGTCCAGTAAAATGACAAAGTAGAAGCAGGATGATAAGAAACTCAAGGTCTTCTTTAATTATACAAAGAGTTTCATGTCTGTCTGGGGTACAAAAGACTATACAGCAAATAAATCAATAAGCCACAGAGTGTTTCCAAGCCTCTTTAGAGTTATCATCATTAGCATTGTAAAGGGCCAAGAAATAGGGGGAGGTACACATTTGAGCAAACAGCTTTCTATGTTCTCATCTTCTCTGTGTCTCTGTGTTGTGCATCATCATGTCAGTCACCTGCTTGTCATTTTCTCACAACAAAGTGGCAGCCTGCTGGGGATAAATGTAGGAAGTGATCTCCTGTACCCATATGTTGTAGAGTACTTCCCACTTTTTCTTCTATCAGGTTCAGTGTGTTCAGACTAATATTGAGGTCTTTAATCCATTTGGACTTGAGTTTTGTGCATGGTGATAGATATGGATCTATTTTCATTCTTCTACACGTTGACAACCAGTTCTGCCAGCACCATTTGTTGAAGATGCTCTCTTTTTTCCATTGAATACATTTAGCTCCTTTATCAAAAATTAGGTGTTCATATGTTTGTGGGTTAAAATCAGGGTCTTATACTCGGTTCCATTGATTGACTTCTCTGTTTTTATGCCAATACCAAGCTGTTTTCAATACTGAGGCTCTGTAATAGAGTTTGAAGTCAGGGATGGTAATGCCTCCAGACAATCCTTTATTATATAAGATTGTTTTGGCTATCCTGGGTTTTTTGTTTCTCCATATAAAGTTGATTATTGTCCTCTCAAGATCTGTGAAGAATTTTGATGGGATTTTAATGGGGATTGCATTGAATCTATAAATTGCCCTTGGTAGAATTGCCATTTTTACTATGTTGATCCTCCCAATCCAAGAGCAAGGGAGATCCTTCCATTTTCTGGTATCCTCCTCAATTTCTTTCTTCATAGACTTAAAGTTCTTGTCAAATAGATCCTTTACTTCCTTGGTTAGAGTTACATCAAGATATTTTATGCTATTTGTGGCTATCGTGAAGGGTGATGCTTCTCTGATTTCCATCTCTGCTTCCTTATCCTTTGTGTATAGGAGGGCAACTGATTTTTTGGAATTGATCTTGTATCCTGCAATGCTACTAAAGGTGTTTATCAGCTGAAGGAGTTCTTTGCTGGAGTTTTTGGGGTCGCTTATGTACACTATCATATCGTCTGCAAATAATGAAAGTTTAACTTCTTCCTTTCCAATTTGAATCCCTTTGATCCCCTTATGTTGTCTTATTGCTAGTGCTAGAATTTCAAGCACTATATTAAAGAGGTATGGAGAGAGTGGACAACCTTGTCGTGTTCCTGATTTTACTGGAATAGCTTTGAGTTTCTCTCCATTTAATTTGATGTTAGCTGACGGCTTGCTATAAATAGCTTTTATTATACTTAGGAACGACCCTTGTATTCCTAGTCTCTCTAAGACCTTTATCATAAAGGGATGTTGAATTTTGTCAAATATATTTTCCGCATCTAATGAAATTATCATATGTTTTTTTTATTTCAGATTATTTATATGATGGATTACATTGATAGATTTTCGTATGTTGAACCAGCCCTGCATCTCTGGGATGAAGCCTACTTGATCATAATGGATAATTTTTCTAATGTGTTCTTGGATTCGGTTTGCCAGTATTTTATTGAGTATTTTTGCATCGATGTTCATGAGTGAGATTGGCCTGTAGTTCTTTCTTGGTTGTGTCTTTGTGTGGTTTTGGTATCAGAGTAACTTCAGCTTCATAAAAAGAATTTGGCAATGACTTCTCTGTTTCAATATTGTGGAATACATTAAGGAGTATAGGTATTAGGTCTTCTTGGAAGTTCTGGTAGAATTCTGCATTGAAGCCGTCTGGACCTGGGCTTTTATTGGTGGGGAGGTTTTTTATAACAACTTCTAATTCTTCGCGACTAACAGGTCTATTTAGATTGTTCACCTGGTCCTGGTTTAACTTTGGTATATGGTACTTATCTAAAAAAGTGTCCATTTCTTTTACATTTTCCAATTTTGTGGCATACAGGTTTTTGTAGTAAGATCTAATGATTCTCTGAATTTCCTCTGTGTCTGTGGTTATGTCTCCCTTTTCGTTTCTGATTTTGTTAATTTGCGTATTCTCTCTCCGCCGTTTGATTAGTTTGGATAGGGGTTTATCAATCTTATTGATTTTCTCCAAGAACCAGCTTTTTGTTTCATTGATTCTTTGGATTGTTTTCTGTAAGGACAACATTGAATTAATGGGACCTCCTGAAACTGAGTAGCTTCTGTAAAGCAAAGGACACTGTCACTAAGACAAAAAGGCAACCCACTGACTGGGAGAAGATCTTCACCAACCCTGCAACAGATAAGGGTCTGATCTCCAAAATATATAAAGAACTCAAGAAACTAGACTTTAAAATGCTAATGAACCCAATAAAAAAATGGGGAACTGATCTGAACAGAGAATTCTCAACAGAAGAAATTCAAATGGCCAAAAGACACTTAAGGTCATGCTCAACCTCCTTAGCGATAAGGGAAATGCAAATTAAAACAACTTTGAGATACCATCTTACACCTGTTAGAATGGCTAAAATCAAAAACAGCAATGATAGCCTTTCCTGGAGAGGTTGTGGAGAAAGGGGCACACTCATTCATTGCTGGTGGGAATGCAAACTTGTGCAACCACTTTGGAAATCAGTGTGGCGATTTCTCAGGAAATTTGGGATCAACCTACCCCAAGATCCAGTAATACCACTATTGGGAATATACCCAAGAGATGCCCCGTCAAATGACAAAAGTATCTGTTCAACTATGTTCATAGCAGCATTGTTTGTAATAGCCAAAACCTGGAAACAGCCTAGATGCCCTTCAATGGAGAATGGATGAAGAAAGTGTGGAATATATACATATTAGAGTACTACTCAGCGGTAAAAAACAATGACTTCTCGAATTTTGCGTGCAAATGGATGGAAATAGAAAACACTATCCTGAGTGAGGTAAGCCAGACCCAAAAAGAGGAACATGGGATGTACTCACTCATAATCGGTTTCTAGCCATAAATAAAGGACATTGAGCATATAATTTGTGATCCTAGAGAAGCTAAATAAGAAAGTGAACCCAAAGAAAATCATATAGTCATCCGCCTGGAGAGGGGAAGTAGACAAGATTGCAGGGTAAAAACTGGGAACGTGCGGGTGAGGTGGCATGGGGCAAAGGGGAAATGGGATGAGAAACATGAGAAGGGGAGGATGGGAGGAGCTCGGGGGATTAGGATGTTTGGGATATAGGAAGGGAGGATACGGGAGCAGCGAAGTATATATCCTAACTAAGAGAGCCATCTTAGGGTTGGCAAGAAACTTGACTCTAGAGGGGTTAGCAGGTGTCCAGGGAGATGTCCCCAGCTGGTACCTTGGGCAACTGAGGAGAGGGAACCTGAAATGACCCTATCCTATACTGATGAATATCTTGCATATCACCTTAGAACCTTCATCTGGCGATGGATCGAGGTAGAGACAGAGTCTCAGTTTGGAGCAACGGTCTGAGCTCTTAAGGTCCAAATGAGGAGCAGAAGGAGGGAGAACATGAGCAAGCAAACCAGGACCACGAGGGATGCACCCACCCACTATGACAGTGGAACTGATTTATTGTGAGCCCACCAAGGCCAGCTGGTCTGGGTCTGAATAAGCATGGGTTGAAACTGGACTCTCTGAGCATGGCGGACAATGAAGGCTGATGAGAAGCCAAGGACAATGGCACTAGGTTTCGATCCTAATACATGAACTGGCTTTGTGGGTGCTTAGCCTGCTTAGATGCTCACCTTCCTGGACATAGATAGAAGACCTTCGTCTTCCTGCATGGCAGAGAATTTGGACTGCTCTTCAGTATCGAGAGGGAGGGGGAATGGTGTGGGGGTAGGAGAAGAGGAGTGGGGATAGGTGGGGGGACTGGGGGAGGGGGCAATATTTGGGAGGAGGGGAGGGAAAGGGGAAACGGGGAGAAGGTGGAAATTTTAATTAAAAAAAAGAATAATAAAAAAAGTGGCAGCCTGCTTTGCTCCGAGAATTCTGGTTTAGTCCTGTGTCCACTGTTAACTATGGCCAGTATACCAAGTGCATGCTTATTTCAGAGTTAAAAATTGATCAACTATGCCAAAAACACATGGATGTAATAAAAAGAGACAAGCCATTGCCAAATAACATCTCAATTTAAAAATTGTGCGAAAAAGATAGAATAAATGTCAAGTGACCAAAAACTACACATTCATAGCAATTTATATTGCAAGGTGTTGACATTTGAGTTGCTTTGTTCTTCATTCATAGATATTTTGAGGAAGTAATATTTCCCTGTCCATGATTTTCTACTGAGATTCTTTGTTTTCTTTCCTTTTCTTCCTTTCTCATTTTAAATTTTTGTGTGTTTATACATACTTGTTTGCCATGTGATATGTATTTACATGTGTGCGTGTCTGTGATGTATATGCACATATATGTGGGTACATGCCTCTGTACCTATAGAAGAGAGGCAAGAAAGTATTATGTGTCCTGGCTTACTTCTTTAGGTTTTATATTTTCTTTTTTTTAATTTTAATTTTTATTTTTTTTTAATTAAAATTTCCACCTGCTCCCCGTTTCCCATTTCCCTCCCCTCCTCCCAAATATTGCCCCCTCCCCCCAGTCCCCTCCCCCTATCCCCCCTCCTCTTCTCCTACCCCCACACCATTCCTCCTCCCTCTCGATACTGAAGAGCAGTCCAAATTCCCTGCCCTGCGGGAAGACGAAGGTCTTCTATCTACGTCCAGGAAGGTGAGCATCTAAACAAGCTAAGCTCCCACAAAGCCAGTTCATGTATTAGGATCGAAACCTAGTGCCATTGTTCTTGGCTTCTTATCAGCCTTCATTGTCCGCCATGCTCAGAGAGTCCAGTTTCAACCCATGCTTATTCAGTCCCAGACCAGCTGGCCTTGGTGGGCTCCCAATAAATCAGTTCCACTGTCACAGTGGGTGGGTGCACCCCTCGTGGTCCTGATTTCCTTGCTCATGTTCTCCCTCCTTCTGCTCCTCATTTGGACCTTAAGAGCTCAGTCCGTTGCTCCAAATTGAGTCTCTGTCTCTACCTCGATCCATCGCCAAATGAAGGTTCTAAGGTGATATGTAAGATATCCATCAGTATAGGATAGGGTCATTTCAGGTTCCCTCTCCTCAGTTGCCCAAGGTACCAGCTGGGGACATCTCCCTGGACACCTGCGAGCCCCTCTAGAGTCAAGTCTCTTGCCAACCCTAAGATGGCTCCCTTAGTTAGGATATATACTTCGCTGCTCCCGTATTCACCCTTCCTATATTCCAACCATCCCAATCCCCCAAGCTCCTCCCATCCTCCCCTTCTCATGTTTCTCATCCCATTTCCCCTTTGCCCCATGCCACCTCACCCACAAGTTCCCAGTTTTTGCCCTGCAATCTTGTCTACTTCCCCTCTCCAGGCGGCTGACTATACGATTTTCTTTGGGTTCACTTTCTTATTTAGCTTCTCTAGGATCACAAATTATATGCTCAATGTCCTTTATTTATGGCTAGAAACCAATTATGAGTGAGTACATCCCATGTTCCTCTTTTTGGGTCTGGGATACCTCACTCAGGATAGTGTTTTCTATTTCCATCCATTTGCACGCAAAATTCGAGAAGATTTCATCTTTTCCATCTATTCCAGAGCTTCAGAGTCACTAACTTTGCGTCGTCATTGAGAAGAATTGAACTGATTAGTCAGAAGGCCAGGATAATATTCTTCGGACATTTTGAAGATGTCATATTTCCCTTCAATAAATAAAACCCATTTGTTTTTTAACTCCTAATAGGAAATCATATTTATTAAATTTCTTTGTGGTTTCTTCTTCTCCTCTCGTAAGGCTTATTATGGCTCTGAAGAACTGTATTACTAAAATTCCCTCCTACAGCAAATCATGAGTGGGATCCGCTTCAGAACTGCCATGCAGAGCTACTCATTGCTAAGCTGTCTACTATGGCTCCTGGAAAATGAAGCACAGACTGACTGAACTATGTCTGATGCCACAGCACTTCACGCCACCAATGTTGATCTATATTTTGTGACAGGATATTGTCATGATACTTCAGATGACTTCAGAGCTTGATTTTTTATAATAACTGTATTATTATGCTGCTCATTTTTCTAAGTAACTCTAGATCATGTTTTCTATTCATCACGTGTCTGAGGTGTGTCATTTACTTTGCAAATATTTCACTTATATTCAAATCTGAACAGATTTATACCTGTACACATACTATTTAAAGAAGCTAATCAAGATGTCTGTGGGCAGTGGTTGCTGACTTTGATGTCCTGGCAACATAGTAGGTTACATTTTTTATTACTATCAGCAACATTTTCATCCACTGTAATTTGAAAAACATTTTTAGAGATACGTAACTAATGTTTTTCTAACCATCCTATAAATATTATGAAATGATTTCCATTTTGCTGATTAAAGTATAAACTCAGTAATTTAGCAACTTTTCCAGGATTGCGGAGCAATAGTTGTCAGGAATGGATTTTAAACAGTCATTAATTTTAGAGGTCAGCTATAGTTAAAAAAGATCCAAGGCCAGCAGAGTTAAGCTGAGTTGGGAGCTCTCCCCTTGCCACAGTATACTTGCCACAGTGCTGGGCCAGTAATGATGAGTGGTTTCCAGTCAGTACCCAGGCTTTGTCCCAGCTTTATTTACGATACATTCTTTTCTTGGCTCTCACTCCAGTTCCAAATCAGTATTCAGATTAACTTGCATGTGCCAGCTGAATTTCTTTGTTCCCATCTGCTACTTTGTTTAGCACCCCCTTAATTTCCATGATCTTTATAGATACAAAGAATACTGAAAAAGTTATTGATGGGCATTCTCCTGCTATTACCTTAGTGGTCTGTTGGGATTTCAGTGCGCATGTAGGTCCAATCTTTTGAAATTAGAAAAGTGGGAGCCCCGGTAGTTTGGATGCTCACCTTAATAGACCTGGATGGAGGTGGGTGGTCCTTGGACCTCCCACAGGGCAGAGAAACCTGCTTGCTCTTTGGGCTGAGGAGGAAGGAAGACTTGATTGGGGGAGGGGGAGGGAACGGGAGGTGGTGGCGGGGAAGAGGCAGAAATCTTTAATAATTAAATTAATAAAAAAAAAAAATAAATAAAAAAAAAAAAGAAAGAAATTAGAAAAGTATTTTTCTTTCCAAAGCCCATGGCTTAGAATCAATTCATCTAATATTTACAATTTCATAAAGTACTATCTTTATGTTAAATCATTATCTTGGAGTATATGATGCCCTCAAGTATGGATTAGACATGCCTAGAAGAGGATACTGGGGAGAAAAAGAGGACAGAAGATGCATACCATGACAAGGTAACAGCAACACAAAAGCACAGATGAGGGTTAGAAACAGCTTATTCTAGAGCACAAAGTGAGTGCAACTCAAGTTACCTCAGTCTCCGTGTTCCAGTATAGTAATAATTTCATAATGCTTTTATAGTTAAAAGCAAAGTCATCATTCTTAACATCAAGATCTATTACAGAGTTACAGTAAGGAAAACAGCTTGGTACTGGCATAAAACAGAGAGGTTGAAAAATTTAATCAAATCGCAGACACGGATATTAATCCACACACCTATGAACAACTAATGTTTTTATAAAGAAGCTAAAAATATACAATGGAAAAAGAAGTAATCTTCAACAAATCGTGCTGGCATAACTGGATATCAACCTCTAGAAAAATGAAAATGGATTCTTATCTATTCGCATGCAAAAAACTCAAGTCCAAATGGATTAAAAACCTCAATATAAATCCAACCACATTCAACTTGATAGAAGGGAAAGTGGAAAGTAGTCTTCAATGCATGGGCACAGGAGACCACTTCCTAAATATAGCACCAGTACCACAGACACTGAGTGCGACAATAAATGAATAGGACCTCCGGAAACTGAGAAGCTTCTATAAAGCAAAGGACATAGTCAATAAGACAAAAAGGCAGCCTACTGAATGAGAAAAGATCTTCACCAACCCCACATCAGACAAAGGACTGATCTCTAAAATATATAAAGAATTCAAGAAATTAGACATCAAAATTCTAGACAACCCAATTAAAAAATGGGGTACAGAACTAAATAAAGAATTCTCAACAGAAGAGTTTCAAATGGCCAAAATATACTTAAGGAAATGTTCAACTTCCTTAGTCATCAGGAAAATGCAAATAAAAACAACTCTGAGATACCATCGTACACCAGTTAGAATGGCTAAAATCAAAACCACCAATGATAGCTCATGCTAGAGAGAATGTGGAGTAAGGGGAAGACTCATCCATTGCTGGTGGGAATGCAAACTTATGCAACCACTTTGAAAATCAATATGGCGGTTTCTCAGAAAACTAGAAATCAACTTACCTCAGTATCCCGTAATACCACTGTTGGGCATATCCCCAAAAAATACTCAATCGTGCTACAAAGGTATTGTGCAACTATGTTCATAGCAGCATTATTTGCAATAGCCAGAACCTGGAAACAACCTAGATGCTCCTCAACTGAACAGTGGATAAAGTGGCACACTTACATATTAGAGTTTTACTCGGTAGTAAAAATACAATGACATCTTGATTTTTGCATGCAAATGGATGGAACTAGAAAACACTATCCTGACTGAGGTAATTCAGACCCCAAAAGATTAATATGATATGTACTCACTCATAAGTGGATACTAGCTATAAACAAAGGATATTGAGCCTATAGTTCATGATTCTAGAGACTCTAAGTAATAATGTGAACCCTAAGAAAAGTGTATAGTATATAGATCCACTTGGAAAGTCAAAATAGACATGATTGAATGACAAAATTGGAAGCATGGTGGTAGGAGAATGAGAGAGGGTGGAAGGAGAAGAGGATGGGAGAAGGGGAAGGGTGAATAGAACTTTAGGGAATGGGATTGCCAAGACGGAAGAAGAACAGAGATGAGAGCAAGAAAAGTGATATCTTGATTGAGTGAGCCATTATAGAGTTAGTAAGAAACTGAACTCTAGAGAAATTCCCAGGAATCCACAGAATGACTCCAGCTAAGACCCTAAGCAATAGAGGAGAGGAAGCCCGATCTTGACTTGCCCTACAGTCATATTGATGAATATCTTAAATATCACTATAAAACCTTCATCCAACAACTGATGGAAATAGAGGCAGAGACCCACATCAGACCACTGGAGTAAGTTCCCAAAGTCCAGTTGAATAGTGGAAGGAATGAGAATATGAGCAAAGACTTCAAGACTGTGATAGGTACACCCACTGAAACAGTCTACCTGAGTTAATGGGAGCTCACTGACTCCAGCAGCACAGGTAAGGAACAAGCATAGTACCAAACTAGACTGTGTGAGTGTGGGTGACAGTTGTATGGCTGGGGCAGACTGTTGACACAGGCAGTGGCACTGGAATTTATCCCAACTGCATGTATAGACTTTTTGGGGAACCTATTCTCATGTGTTCAACACCAAAGTTCACAGACTGGGTTTCCACTCACTAAGCTATTGAATCAATGTGGATGTGGCTTTTCCACCTCCAACACTTCCTGTTGGCTTCTTGCCTTTGTTCTCATACCCTCTAATTCTAGCCAATATTTCTAGGGCTGCCACCTTGTCACTCAGCTCTTCAGTCATTACATCGTTGTAAGACTTAGCTGCTCTTCTTCATGTCTGCCATGGATCCTCTAACTTCTGGACTCATATAGTCACATGTTCTGGTCTTTTGTCTTATTAGGTCTGCATAGCTATCCTTATTTTGTAGGATCTGCAGTTGAAAGCTTCTGTCCTCTACCTCCTCTGAATCACATAGATATCAACTACAGTCCAGTCTCAGAGGAAAGACTCTGAGGAGGTTGGAAGTTGTGTCTCTAGAGTGTGGTCCAGTCTTATGTCAGCTCCTTCACTTCAGCTCAGAATTCCCAAAACTGGTGACTAATTTCTGGATTACCTACAGCATCACATGCAACTTAGCTCACTAAACTAGGAACAGGCTAGAGTCCTAGGGGAAAAAAATGGTAAGTTGTAGAACCTTCTCTTACAATCATTGGCTTGCTTGGGGTATATTCTAGTTTATATACACTACACTTAGGCTATTTATTTATACATGATCAAAATTATCTCAAATTTTCCTTAGTTTAAATGAGTATTCTGGGAAAACCATAAAGAATTTTCATATATGCATATACAGTGCATACTTATATCATGAAATGTGAATTCAGACAGTGGAAGAATAAAATTAAATCCTCAAAAAAGTTTACTAGTTTGCATTCTAGTTATGCAATTTGGAATGTTTATATATACCATTATAATTAATTACTTAAGTATACAATTAGTTATAAATAGATTTTCAATTTAAAAGATTAATTCACTTTTTTGTTCTAAAGAGCATAGTAGAGAAATTGCAGAAGAAATGATTTTAATATGAATACTTTTCATTTTTCTGGTGGATGTTTCTAATTTTCTTTCTTGTGTGTAAAGAGAAGGTTCATGTTCATGTAGATAATGGTTAGAGGGCAATTTCAGGTGTCATTCCTCAGATAACACCCACTTTTTATTTATTTATTTATTTATTTATTTATTTATTTATTTATTTATTGAGTCAGGGTCTTTCCCTGCTGTGGAATGTTCCAGTTTGACTAAGCTGGGTGGCTGGTAAACAGCTATGGTCACATTCACAAAACCAAAGTAAAATCAAGAGAGTCATATTGCAGAGCTGGGAAAGGACCTCGCAAGGTCCCACCACTACTTGAGTTGCTATTTACAAATTATAGTTTCTGGGTCCTTTACATACAACATAGGCCATAGAAAAGTGCTGCTAATCAGCTTATTCGTCATGATTTTCTCAGTCTATTTTCTTTTCTTTTTCTCTAACTTTTATTCTTGTCTCAAACACTACATATCAATGATATTTCTCTTCCCTCCTCCACTCTTTCTAATTCCTCCCCCTACTTCCCCTCTTTCCCAGATCCTCTTCTCCCCCATTTCCCTTAAGAATAAAAAAAAAAAACCAAAAAAAAAAAAACAACAAAAAAAAACCAGTCCTCTCAGGGATATCAACCAAACATGGCATCAAAAGTTACAAAAAGACTGTGCTTAAACCCTCATATCAAGGTTGGATGAGGCAAACTAGTAGAAGGAAATGGCTCCCAAGAGCAGGTTAAAGAATCAAAGAAACCTGCAGTCCCACTGCTGGGAGCCCCACAAGAACACCAAGCTATGTGACCATAACATATGCAGAGGACCTAGTTTAGATCCGTACAGGGTTCACATTTGTTGTTTCAGTCCCTGTAAGCCCCTATGAGCCATGCTTAGTTGACTCTTTTGGCCCTGTTCTCATGATCTCCTTAACTCTTCTACTTCCTCCAATACATCGTCTTTGGCAAGACTCCTGTAGCTCCGCCTAATGTTTGGCTATGGATCTCTGCATCTGCTCCCATTTCTGCTGTGTGATGCCTCTTTGATGACAATTGAGCCTGGTGCTAATCTATAACTAGGAATCATTTCATTGCCCACCCCTTTTTTTGTTAGTGTTTTTTGGTCTATCCTGGGTCTCTGGGCTATCAGGCCTCTAGTTCTTTGCCATCCATGCAGTGTCAGATCTAGGCTCAAACTCATGACATGGGCCTCAAGTTGGACAAATAATTCTTGTCACTCCCACAGATCTATGCCCCATTGCCTCAGCACATCCTTGCAAACAAGACAGATGGCAGGTCATAGTTTTATGGGTGGGTCAATGCTTCAGTCCCTTTGCTAAAAGCCTTGCCTACTTATAGAAGATGGCTGGTTCTGGAGGCTTCACTAGACTTTATTAGAATACTTTACAATGTCACTCTCATAAATTCCAGGAAGGTTTTATTTCACTGGGTTTCTACATCACTCCCCAAATGCTCCCCATTCCAGTTGCTTCTCCTAGTACTCATACTCTCTCCTTCCATTCCTCCCACCCCTGCCTTAATCATTTTGTTCCCACCCACCCCCAGTCTACCTGCAAAATCTATTCTATTGCCCTTTCCAAAAAAAATCCATGCATTCCCCCTTGAACCCTCCTTGACTTAACTTCTCTGGGTCTGTGGATTGTAGCATGATTGTCCTCAGTCTTCTTTCTTATAGTACCCAGGAACACTAACCCAGGATTGGCATCACCCATAGAAATACAGACCCTCTCACATCAGTCATCAATTATCTATCAAGAAAATACACTCTAGGTTTTGCATGAGCCAATTTAGTGGGGAAATTTCCTTAACTGAGGTTGGTTCTCTCTTTCAAAATTATTCTAGATTCTGTCAAATTGACATAAGCCAGCCTGCACAGGTATGGTTCCTATTAAGTGGTCTAGTTGACCCATGTGTCCACTTGTCTAGTAGATAAAAGTGTCAAGAACACCAAAGTTCTCTAATGGTGAGCAGCATTATACTTGTGGGCTGTCATAGTGGATGGCCCAACACCCATGTGCTCTGGCAGTGGATGGCCATATACTCACATGCTTTAGCAGTCAATGGCCCTACATTCATGTGCTGTAGCATTGGAAGACCTTATACCCATGTGCATAAATGTAACACTAAGTACCCTCAGTGAATTGTTTACAAAAATAAAAAAGTAGAGAACCTGGGATTGGAAAAGAGATATGGAAGAGGTTCTAAGAAGAGGACAAATATAATCTAAACATTGTATATGCACATAAAATTGCCAAAGAATAAATTTGAAAACATATTTGCCAAATGTGATGCATTGCATTTGGAAAACTATAATCTTTTCTATTATTCCAGTAAGTGCCAAACACTTAGAAAGCAATGCCATAAGTAATTCTGAGCCAACAAGTAATAGCACTTTGGGATGCAGAGTGGGCAGAGGAAATACAGTAAACAATCTCACACATTAATAAAGGCTTGTAACCTTTTCAAAGCAAATTTGAACACATTATTTCATTTTGTCCATTAAATTATCCTAGGATAATTTGTGAAACTCTCATCATTCCCATTTTATGGAACGATCCAAAGAAAGACATTTTCTTACATTTTGGCAGGACTCTCTGATTAATAAAATAATTTGACACATTATTTTATTTTTAAGATAGATTAGATATATGAAGTTTTTACGGAGAATTCATGTGAACCCACATGGTAGATAAAACGAAAGAAAATGTGTTCAAGCACAGGACAGGCAGGAACAATCTCCAGTCCTCACTTTCTTGTCCTCTTCTCCTTTCATCTAAGTATGCATCCCTAAGAAATGTTCTAGTAGCCTTCTTTTTTTTTTAATCTTTTTTTTAATTAATTTTTTTTTTTGTTGAAACAATTTCTGCCTCCTCCCTGCCTCCCATTTCCCTCCTCCTCCTCCTACTCCTCTCCCCCTAACCCCACTCCATTCCCCCTCCCTCTCGAATCTGAAGAGCAGTCCGGATTCCCTGCCCTGTGGGAAGTCCAAGGCCCTCCCCCCTCCATCCAGGTCCAGGAAGGTGAGCATCCAAACAGGCTAGGCTCCCACAAAGTCAGTTCCTGAAGTAGGATAGAAGCCTAGTGCCATTGTCCTTGGCTTCTCATCAGCCTTCATTGTCCGCCATGTTCAGAGAGTCCGGTTTTATCCCATGCTTTTTCAGTCACAGTCCAGCTGGCCTTGGTGAGTTCACAATAGATCGGTCCCACTGTCACAGTGGGTGGGTGCACCCCTCATCGTCCTGACTTCCTTGCTCATGTTCTCCCTCCTTCTGCTCCTCATTTGGACCTTGGGAGCTCAGTCCGGGGCTCCAATGTGGGTCTCTGTCTCTATCTCCATCCATCGCCAGATGAAGGTTCTAAGGTGATACGCAAGATATTCATCAGTGTGGCTATAGGATAGGGTCATTTCTAGTAGCCTTCTTGAAGCTTTACCTTTCTGTATATTTCTCATTTGGTTGTTTGATCATTAATTAGAATACAAAGTGATAAGTTTCATTGTTCCAGTTTTATACATATTTTGATATTTGGAAATGTAATATCTCCCCCATACTCTCATAAATTTTTAAAACTTTTGAGAGGTTATGAAACTTTTAAAAATGGGAGAGAACTCTGCTGGATTACATCATAGTGGTGGACTTTTAAAGTTTATAGCTCACTCCAATTGCAATCCAATCTCTACTTCCTGTGTGTACAACTGAGCAATGAAAGGAGTTACTGAGCTTCTTGCTTCTGTTGCCATGCCTACCCCATTTTATGGGCATATAACTCTCTAGAACAATAAACCAAATGAAATTCTTCCTTAAGTTTATTTGCTCATATTATTTCATCACAGAAACAAAGTAACTAATACCCATATCCTGATTGTCTACATCCCTTCTAACCAGTCCTCCATCCCATCTGTACTCTTCCCCTTTACTTCCATTTTCCAAACATCCTGTATCCGTCTCTTCTTCCTCAATATCTTTTCCTTCTTCTTGTCTTCATTTCATAGTTTCATGACATACACTAAATCTTAACATTTGACATAATTTCCATTCTTTTTTTCTGTTTGTGCATGTTTAAGTACACCAAACATACACACACACACACACACAGAGAGAGAGAGAGAGAGAGAGAGAGAGAGAGAGAGAGAGAGAGAGAGAGAGAGATACATCCTCTTTGGCATTTTGTTCTCCATTTATAAAATATATTTTTTCATAGTCTAGCAATCATGTGAAAAGATCTCATGACTTGAAATAAATCACTTAAAAATTAAACCTGGTTGTACTTCTTTCAATTTGAAAGCAGCAATTTAATATAAAGTTATAGAGGAACTTATGCCTTAGGTTAATATTCTTTGTTCCTACTAAAAAGCTTGAGAAATGATAAAACTAATTTCTGATTATTAGGCCACTGGAGAAATTTGAAAAAGAGAATATCTTCAGGTCTCCATGTGTGTCTCCATGTTGCTGAGTAAGAATGGGGGTAGGCTTGGTGAGTTCAGGCTCATCCTGTAGTCTATCAAGGTCTTCAGCAAGTGATCCAGTCCTACTTTGACTAGACTGAGCAGATCTGTTGTGTAGCCATTTTCTTCAAGGTCAAAAGTTCTGTCATCAAGGGAGGTAGGTTCCTTGATGTCAGGGAATTTCTATGTTGAAAGAGAAAGAACCAAAGTACATGAGACTCAGGAAGTAAACCACACAAGGCACAAAAAGGCTTTGAACCTAATAATATGCACAAAATCCCTCTCCAGTGTTGTAGAAGCAGCAATAACTATTCGGGGAGGGGACTATCCATGCATGCAGACAGCATCTTTAGTGTGTCCATCACCCTGATGCCCTGGCTAGCATAGGTGACCCTTTACTCACATTCCTGCAACTAATTTCAATAATAATAATTCTTTTGGTTTGTTTCTGATCCTTATCAAGTAGACATTTATGTTACTTCTCTTTCACATACAGTAATTTTGCACATGATTTTCCAGGTAGTCTAGCTTAATTTTTTGTTTTAAAACAGAGCAAGGTGTCTTTAGTTCTTAAATGGTGGTATTTCCCAGGTGATACATGTTGGCTAAGGAAGCAATCTCAGTTTCTTAGGCTACATATCCTGAAGTTCTGGCTACTATTACTCAGCACATTCAACAGACAGCATTCAGTAGAAACACAGGAGCCAATAAAGTGAGGCACAATCTTTGGAATGGCCAGTGTGTCTCCAACAGTAATTGTTTATGAGGTTTCCTTATTCCTTTTCTGATTTTTTCATATTTCATCACATGGTTTAAAAAGTCTCTCTCTCAAGTTGTATACTCAGAATTCAGCAACAAATTTGACCACTTGCTTAAAAATGATGTTGAAGTAAACATAATGTCCTTGTATTTCTAGGACCCTTGTTTCTAAACCAGTGGCTGGTTACTTCCCAGATTTCTTGGTTGTAAAGGAGAACTCCCAGAGCACTGGAAGGAGTTCATGATTGAAATACTGTTGATATTAATACATTGAAGTGCTGTTCTGCCAAATATCCTGCAATTTATTATCTGCCTACTTGATCTCAGCCTTTGTCATTTACCATCACTGTGTATTTAAAAATCCCAGTTTAAATAATGGAATTCACAGTGAAGGACATTTACTAAAAATAAAAAGATTTTACTAAATAAATTGACATTTAAGGGATTTTTCAATATTATATATATATATATATATATATGAATGTTTTTATCATGAGGAAGAATGAAGTAATAACTTTTACTGAAAGTGAATGCAATTGAGAAGAATTACATTAAATGAAGCAAGTAAATCATAAAAAATGAATATATTTTTTGTATATCTTTTACAAATGTTTATTTCAGTTATAAGTTTCTATATATGCAATTATATATACAGGCACATTCAGAGGCCAGAAGAGGGCATAACATGTTGTTGTGAGTCACTCAACATGGGTGATGAGAACTGAACTTGGATCCTCTGGAAGAGCAGCAAGAATGCTTAACTCCTAAGACATCTTTCTAGGCCCTTCTCTCAATTGTGATTACTAGAATTTGCATAGTCACACAAATTCATGTTTTCACACACACACATACACACACACACACACACAAAGTGAAATTGTCTACAGCAACAGAAGAGTATAAGAGAAGAGGGAAAGGAAAATGAGGAGACAGAATGAAAAATGTACACTCAACATACAGTATATATGGCTTGAACATCTAAAGGTAAAACACTAAAGTTATGTGTTATATTGCACACATATGCTGGTGTGTGCAAATGAATGCAGGTCCATGCAGCAAACAGAGGCATCAGATGCCCCTTTAGCTGGAGTCACAGATGACTCTGAGCCTCCCAACTTGGACGATGGGAACAGAACTTATATCCTCTTTAAGAGCAGTATATGCTTTAGCCAGAGTCATCTATCCAGCACTAAGATTAAAAGTAATATTTTTATTTATGTTATTCTAAAATAGAAAATATAGAAGCGGATTTTAGCATTGAATTTGCTGAGTACATGAAAAATATTAATATATTTGGAACACTGGTTAGGTTGCAATTTTGTAAATAATACCAGACTGCAGTGGAGATAGGCCCTGGTAACCTGTCGGCTTTTCTCTTCCGTCATTTTATTAATCTATTTTAAGGGGGTTGTTTTGGTTGTCGATGACATAGAGCCTAACAGCACAAAAGTAGTAGCATATTTTATATCTGACCTTAAACTTTTGATGCCATGACAAAAATTGGAAAATGTGTTTAGAGACTGGCATTATTATACTTGGAATGTAAAATGTTCCCTGTAAGTTCCTGTGTTTGAACACTGCTTTCCAGGTAATGGTGCTGATTGGGAAAATAAGGGAACCTTTAGGAGGGAGGGTCTTCTTGAAGGGTGTGGTTCATTTAGGGACTGGACTTGAGGCTTCATAATGGAGCCCTATTTCTGTTCACTCTCTGCTTCCTAAGTTAAGATGTGAAGTGACCTGAAAACCTCCTGCTACTGCCATCATGGCTTCTCTGTCTGTTGCTGTATTTTGTCTCTCATGGCAGGATATAGTCCTGGATCTGTTAACCAGAATAAACTCCTATCTAACTTTATGACAGGGTGTTATATTACAGCAACAGGAGCCTAAACATCAGTTGAAGGGAATAAAGAAAAATCTTTAATTCTTTTGATATTTGTGAATGTGTGTTCCTTAGTTATTTTGCATCTTATTATCTGATACAAGCTCTCTCAGTAACCTGGCTCTTGTCCTAGTGTTATTTTTGTCTCTGCTTCCCCAGAGCTAGGGCTCCAAACATATATCATGCTGACTGGCTTTGTGTTTAAATAAATGTGGATTCTAGGAATCGAATTCAGGTGACAGTATTTGTATGTCAAACAGGATACAATTAAGTCCTCTTTCCACTACCTGACTTTTTGAATGTTTGGTATTTAAGTATATAGCATGTTTTGAATCGTAGAAGACTCTATCTGTTTTTATTATTATCAGGTTTCACTCAGGACAAAATCACAGTACTCTCTGGTTCTCCCAATCCCAGTCTTGATTTTCTTTGTAAGGTATAATGGCATATCATATTTTTTATTAAAATTCATTTACTTTTTCTTCTCTCATACACTTCATCCCAGACACAGTTTCCCCTCTTTCCACTCCTCCCAATTCCTTTTCTTGCCTCCCCTTTTTCCCCAAACCCACTCCTCCTTAACTTTCTTTTGGAAAAACAAAGCAGGACTTCCACAAATACTAATCAAACATGGCATCACAAGTTTCGATAAGGCCAGACACAAACTCTGCTTTCAAGGCTAGACAAGGCAACTCAAAAGGAAGAAAATGATTTCAGGCACAGGCAAAAGAGTCTAAGACACCCTTCATTCCCACCCACTTCCACTGTTAGGAGTCCCACAAAATACCGAACTGTGCATCTATAAGATATATGCATAGGACCTAGCTCAGACCCATACAGTGTTTGTTGCTTCAGTCACGGTGAGCCCCTATGAGCTCTGCTTAGTTGATTCTGTGGGACCGGTTTTCATGGTGCCCTTGATTACTCTAGCTTCTGCAATCCTTCCTTGCCCTCTTCTCAGGGTTTCCCTGGCTCCACCTAGTGTTTAGATATGGATCTCTGTATCTGCTCTCATCTGTTGTTGTGCGATGCCTCTGATGACAATTGGAGTAGGTCCTGCTTTATGAATATATCAGGATATTGTTAGCAACCCTTTCATTGACATTCCCCCTCCTTTTCTTCCTGTCTCCCTCTTTTCTTCCTTCTCTCCCTCCCTCCTTATCTATCTATCTATCTATCTATCTATCTATCTATCTATCTATCTATCTATCTATTATCTGTCTGTCTGTCTGTCTGTCTATCTATTTATCTATCTGCATTTTCTGCCAGTCATTCTTGGTTCTGCCCTGGGTCTGTGCATTGTTCTGCCTCTGGCATCTAGCCATTCAGACAGGATCAGACATATGCTACAATCTTACAGAGGAAAAAGTTACAAGAATACATGGATTTTTCTGGGAAAAAAGATATAGAATAGATTTTGTGGATAGACAGGCGCCAAGATCAGATGGGAAGCAGATGGGGATACGAGAGGTTAGGATGGACAGAAGCAGAGAGTGCTATAATAGATTACTGGAAATGTAGAACATTTCAGTGGTGATTAAGAAACCTAGTGCAGTGGAAACTCCCTAGACACTCTCAGAGTGATTCTAATGAAGCCTTCGAGTAATGGGAGATATAGAGCCTGAACGGGGCATCTTCTATTACCAGGAAATCCTTCCAGAAATGGGACAGGGGCATCAAACCAGCCACAACACCTTTGATTTACAAACTTTCTTCCCTGAAAGTTGTGCTGGGGTACTGGAGGGACAGAACTCGTGGGAGTGGTCAATTAATGTCTGTTCCACTTTGAGGACCACACTGATAGACATATGACATATTCTTAATGAAATGTATACCCTGATTGATGCTGTATCCAGAATGAGAACACTGACTTATCTCTCAGCACTCACCGCTCCCAGCAGAGTAACAGGGGGCATTGTTGAATATCTGTGGACCCTTTTACCAGGTAGCAAGTCCTTCTTAAGCATCATATAAACAACCACCATATGTGGTGCATCACTTATCACCACAGACACAGAGCACTTTGGCATGGTATTACTTTCTGTTATTTGGAGTGTAGTGTACATTTATGATATTAGATACACCTAATGTCATTAATCCACACCACCTAGAAAACAAAAGGTATAGCTTTAAGCCAAATATGCTCATAGTAACTGAAGATTAAATTTCTCAGGAACTTTCTTTCATTCACCTCATTTACTGGACATATTGGAAACATACTTAGTGTATTTTCTCCTTTTTTGTTTGTTGAGGTTTTTCATGAAATACCATGGAATGAACACTTATATATTCATGTACACACACACAAACAAATACACATAGCACAAAAGACTCAATGGCATTGACTATCTAGTTAGAATTAAATCACAATTTAGCTTTGGCCCATGAATTCCTTAAAATTAAACTGGTTTCTTTTAATTTTCCTTTCCTAAGTGTTTTTCTGATACTCCTTATGGAGAAAGGAAAGAAAAATGAAAAGAAACCAATAGATGCCTGATTGGAATTGAGGCTGCTCAATAGGAGGGAATTCAAGCCTGCTACTGTAAACATAGCCAACTCTCCACAGCTGCTGAGGACCTGGTCCCTAGAGGAATGTTTGCTACTGTCATATTCCTGAACCAGTAGAATTCCCAACTGTATTCCAAACACCTGTCCTTATATTCACAGATCACTGTACCTTTCATCCTTCATCAAAGATGCTTCCTTTTATACATATAAAAATGCTTAAATTTTTTAAAAAGAGAGCATCACTGAAATCCACAACTGGCCAAAGTTCAGGTAGCAAATGACTGTGCCTGCCCAAGCACAACGGATACTGCCTCTATACAATCCCTACATCTAAGGATCAGGGGACATTATGGAAGAGAGGTCACTTCGGATCAGTATTGAAAAACACATGAAAACTCAAGTGTTCACACCCCAAGTCAGTTACTCAAAGGTTGTGCTGGATAAATAGCTTAAAATGGCCAGATCTTAGTACAACATTACAGCCTCTGGTGACTGATGTTTGGAATTCAAATACATTGAACTGACTGGAAATCACATTTATCACAGGGTGCTGACATATGCTAGGTGTATTAAGTCCAAAGGGGGTTTAATATCAGTAACTTAATCATCACCTTAACATGATTTGATTCAGAGAGATCAGCTTGCCAAGAGTGATAGTGTTAAGTATGTAAAGGGGACCATTTTCTCCTTCAGTCAACATTTATTATGCATGACAAATTTTACAAAGGAGTACACTGATCTTAGAGATGAAGGACAAGTTATTCTGTCCTTTACCTTGTCAGAGCAGGTGGCATGATAAACAAGCAATACAAGTCAATAAAACGTGAAGTGCAATAGACACTCTATTTTAAGTGGTGCTTAGACAAGTATAGCACAGTCAAACCCCACATGCACATGAATGAGATAAAATCTCCCAGCACCAGATACAACAGCACAAAAAGGCAATCTAGTAAAAGAATTAAAACAATATGATTTTTAACTGATAATGGTTCAAATGTAAAAGCAATCTGTTGACCAACCTGAAGGTCAGAGTTTGGTACCCAGAACTCCCAGGATGGAAGGAGAGACAAACTCTTGCAAGTTGTTCTCAGGCCTTAACAAATGTGTCATGGGACACTCATTGCTATACACACACACACACACACACACACACACACACACACACACACACTATTCACACAGAGAAGCACCCTCATAAATAAAAAAATAAATAAATATGTGTACCAGGCTTTTTTCTTGAGTCACCAACCAGGTCCCAGATCATAATATAGAAACTTATTAGCTATGAATTCTCAGGCTAGCTTAAGTTAGTTTCTGTCTGTCTCTTTTAACTTAACGTATTTCTATTTGTCTTTTGCCACAGGGCTTTTTACTTTCTTCTGTATGCCTTACTTTCCTGCTGTCTCTATGTCTGGGTGGCTGGAAACTGCCTGGCTTTTGGCCTGAGTTCCCCCTCATTCTTTTCATTTCCTCTCTCTCCTTCTTCTCTCATTCCTAGATTTCTCTTCCTACTCTCTCTGCCTGATAGCACCACCTGTCCCTCTTTCTTCCTAGCTGTTGGCCATCAGCTCTTCTTTAGATCAATCAGGTACCTTAGGCAGGCAAGATGAAACACATACAACACATCCCTACAGAATTAAACACAATCCTTATTTCATTAAACAAAGGCAGCATAAACAAATGTAACACATATTTACACAGTTAAAGTAATATTCCACAGTATAAAAAATGTAACACGTTTTTGCCTACTTAAAATAATATTCCACGCAAATACAAAAACACCAAAAAGCAAAACATGTCACAAATCATGTATCTCAAGAATGATTCATTTCAAAATAGAACAAACAAATCTATAATTCATTAATCACATCACATATATAACTACAAATGTATGAGTATAATGAAAAATTTCTCAAAAATGTACACAAGTTCTTAATGAGTACATAATGATGGGCTGACTTAATCAGTATGCAAGTCTTTCCAATAAAATCTCAACGAGATACTACTTAATGTTACGAAGATTTTGTGATATGATTCAGTAGTGACTACTCTAGTGGTATATGAAGAATAAGCAGCCATTACACACTGGAGATGAGAATACTGGGTACCACCTATTTGGGAAATAGATCGTCTTTCAGAAGGTTAAACAGAGTCCTATGCCACCCAACAATGCACTCATATTTACAAGCTCCAAATAAAGAGCCACATGAACTCATACACAGACTTTCAAAGTAACATGCCTTACATTCTCAATTAGACACTTCCTCCTATTTTTTGGTGAAGGCATAAATAGATACATAATCATAGGTTATTCATAGCGACTGCTCTTTGTCCAATTTCATTAATCATGATAGTATATAAAAATAGAAATGTATATGCTAATTGATATCTTATCACTACTGCTAAATTTAGTGATTAAATTTTTATCTTTATGGAACAATTAGCATAGAAAATCATGTATCTGAAATTATAGTTTAATATTTTTAACAAAATTATTTTATTTCTTGCCATATTCTGGCTAGAATGCACTGTCTAAACTGTTTGAAGTGTCCTGACTTTTGTCCTGATAAGACAATAAATTAATAGTTCATGAGTTGTGTGATGTTAAGTGAATGTGCATGTTTTCTTGTTTTCATTAAGGACCTCTGTCTAGTTTGGAATGACCTCATTATTTTTTGCTGTTTTTGGAAAGATTTTTGAAGTATCATTGAATTGGCCAGAAACTTGTCAAATTATTTTTCTGTTTTTATTGACATTATTTTATTTCATTGTCTCTTACTCTGCAGATATGTTAAATCACATCATTTAATGATCTGATGCTAGACTATTTTACAATACTGAGAAAAATTAGGACTGTTCATATTTATACTGAATTTGTTTTGTTAATGTTTCTTACCAATTTTACAGCTACAGTTCAGGAGATATTTCTCTATAATTTTACATTTTTATATTATCATTCATTTTTTTCTGGTTTTGTTTGCTGTCCTAGAATCAGTAACATATATATTATTTATTCTTTGGTAAATTTTGGTGGTTTTAGGACCACAGAGGTCCTTTCACGTGCAACAAGGGAGTTCTACTTTTCAGCCATATCCAAATGCCTCTGACATTTTTGAAAGGTTTAGTATTTATTGATTTGTCATATGTAAAATGCACCAATGATATTCAGGTCTTTGATTCAGTTCCATTGTTCCTCCTGAATGGTTTTATTCCAACACCAGCTCTTATCAGTACTGTAGCTCTGTAGTAGAGTTTCAAGTCAGGGATTGTGATGCCTCCAGAAATTCTTTAATTTTACAGGATTGTTTTGGCTATCCTGCGATTTTTGCTTTTCCATATAAAGTTGAGTATTGTTCTTTAGAGATTTGTAAAGAATTTTGCTGGCATTTTGCTAGGCATTGCATTGCATCTGTGGATTGTTTTTGATAAGATTGCCATTTTTACTATGTTAACTCTACCTACCCAAGAACATGGGGAATCTTTTCATTTTCTGGTGTCTTCTTCAAATTCTTTCTTCAAAGATTTAAAATCCTTTTCATGCAGGTCTTCTACTTGTTTGGTTAGAGTTACTCCAATATATTTTATGTTATTTGTGATGTTTCTCTGATTTCTTTCTCAGCCCGTTTATTATCTGTATAAAGAAGGGCTACTGAGTTTTGAGATAATCTTATATCCTGCTATGTTAGTGAAGGTGTTTATCAGTTTTAGAAGTTTCTTGAAAGAATTTTTGGTGTCACCTATGTATACTATCATATCATCAACAAATAGTGAGAGTTTGATTTCTTCTTTTCAGATTTGTGTCCCCTTGACCTCTGTTTGTTTTCTTCTTGCTCTACCTAGAACCACAAGTACTATATTAAGTAGATAAGGAGAGAGTACACAACCTTGTCTTGTTCCTCATTTCATTGGGATTGCTTTGAGCTTCTCTCCATTTAGTTTGACTTTGAGAAGTTGACTATTGCCTTGCCATATATTGTCTTTTATCCACCATTTGTTGAATATGTCTTCCTTTTTCCGTTTTATATTTTTTGCCTCTTTGTCAAAACTCAGGTGTTCATAGAAATATTCAATAAAATACTGGCAAAACAAATCCAAGAACACATCAGAAAAATCATCCTCCATGACCAAATAGGCTCCATTCCAGAGATGCAGGGATTGTTCAACATATGAAAATCTGTCAGTTTAATCTACAATATAAACCAACTGAAAAAAAGTAAAAACCCATGATCATCTCATTAGACACTTAAAAAGCCTTCAGCAAAAATAGTGTCCCTTCATGATAAAGGTCTTAGCGAGAGCAGAGATACAAAGAACTTACACAAAATATAAGTGAAAGATTACTACATTTTTTGTCTAAAATAAAAACAAAGACTATAACTAATATAAGAAAAATCTATATAAAATAAGTACAATAACTGTATATAATATATACAGACAATAAAGACAACAACAATGTCTACTAATTGGAAAGTTCAGAGAAAATACTCCATATCTATCCTATCTTGGTGAGTCCAAGTCTTGTAACAAATTTGCTCTCTATGATAACTTGTTTCCTGCATCAGGTAAACAAAGAAAACTATAACTGATGGAAAATTAATTTGTAAGAGTTAGCCAACAAGAAGCTAGAAGCTAGAGTTAATGGGCCAAGCAGTGTTTTAAATAATACAGTTTCTGTATGATTTTTTTTTTTTTTTTTTGGTTCTGGGCTGCCGGGATGAACAAGTGGCTCATTCCAACATATAACTAACACCATCTAGTCTTCAACTCCCTCAGAGATCTAAGAAGAAATAAATTAACTAAGTAAGAAGGAAGTGCAAACAAGTAAATTACAAAAATAAATAAGAGAAATGATAGACACATTTGTCTACCTGGATAGTCACCCAAATTTCCTCTGCAGTGTTGCATCATTGGCCTACATGCCTAGCATATATGACAGACTTCTCTGTGAAGCAAGGTTTTCTGAAGGGCTGTCGTTCCTTGTCTTGACAATGTCTAACTGTCACATTGTTTTGTGTTCTACTTGTTCATTTAGGGCAGCATGCTGTTGAGGCAAGGGCACTTTCTTCACCAGTGACTTACTTTTGCCACAAATAATGTAAATTCCATGTTGAGTTTCTTCTATGCCCATTATCTTTTTGAAGTAGATTGATGCTGCCAGTAGCAGACAAGTCTCATTGTCATAAAATAGATGCTATTTAAACATCTTAAATGCCATATTCTGTAGATTTCTGAATTGTATGAAGATGACCTGCCTAAAATATATCTTTGTTTAATGTTGAAAACATAACTAATGTGTCTATAAGGTTGATTGTAATAAGTGATTAAATACTAACCTGCAATAACTTATTATCCTAAACAGTTGGTAATAATAATTTTCAAGGATTAGAAATTTGCATTACATTGTTAAATGAGTTATATAGGTATAATACCTTGAACAAGAATAAAAATGTACATACAGTATGTTTTAACAAAATCTAAATTTGTATCAATACTCAAAACTTTTATACAATATACAATACACAAAAATCCAATCCAATGTAAAACATTTAAAAGTAGTAGTTACTTTTTTAAAACTAGATTCACTAATTTAACTTTTTATTATATCATATATATTCTCCCAGTTTTCTTTTCAGAGTATATTCAATAATGTACCCTTTTAACCTATCATACCTATATCACCCTTTATTCTTTTCAAAACAAGGACTCTGAATCTAATCTCCATTGTTCCTTTTTTCTCCAATCCATAATCACTAATAACTTGTAGAAACCCCCCCAAAAACAATGACAAATATCCATAACTCATTAAGCTTCTAAAATCCACCCACCCAAACTCTTGGGAATGTGAGCATCATAATCTTAAATTAACTTTCTGCTCTCTGGTGCTGATGGCATCTTAAGGGTATCCTGAAAAGAAAAATTTGGGTTAATTGTTAAATCCTGGTAATGGCTGTTGTATCATTTTGGCATAATCAGAAAGTGCAAAGCTTGTCTCAATCCCTCACTGGAGGAGTCTGTTAAGCTGGATCATCTTGAGTAGGCAACTCAAAATTTTTCTGAGAAATTTGTATTCCAAAGCCAATCACTAGGTGGTGTTTTTCAGCTTAGTAGTATTATCATAGCCCTGGAGAAATCATCTGTTGGATCCTAGAGTCCAATCACCTAGGAGGAGTCACCCCAAGAGACCATCTCTCACATCACAGCTGATGTAAAAGCATGAGGATTTTATTAATTTTGTCATGTCAGGGTCTTTCAGCATTAGAGAGGCCAGAAAGACCCCAAATAGCTTGTACAGTCTAGTTTTAAAGTAAAAAGTCACAGAAGCAAGGGGGTATCTGTGGGTTGTTCTTTGGCTATTATGATTGGCTTATTCAAAAGGGCTATTACCAATAATTGGTTGGAGAGTGATTGCCAGGTAAGAAGAAACATCTGAGGGTCACTTTGATCCCTTTCCCAGGGGCTGAGTCAAATCAAGTCTCTGGGATGCCTCCCACCTGGCACATAATCAGGAACTGGGTCAACATCTTAAAGGTTATCTGGCCCAGTTTCTGGAGAACATTCACAAAGACTCAGGGAAATGGAAAGTTCCCAACATTTCAGTACATGTTTGTGTAATTGTTAGATTCCTGGTTCCCAGAGGAAGGGGGGCACCACTGCTGAGAGAGCCTCAGAGTTGTCAGAAATGGCTTTAGAGTTATTTTAGAGTCCTACACATCCTTATGGGGTCCCATACTTCCTTTGAATACTTCAATTGTCACTATTAGGTATGCTCAGAGTTCACTGCAGAAAACTGATAGAGACACAAACTTGAAATCATGGACAAGAAGGTAGGTGGAACCTTATTTTGTAATTAGTTAGTACTCTATATGACCATTAATATCATAACAAAAAAACTTAAAATATATATGTTAACCTTACAAATTTTATATCTTACGAAAAGCTGTTAAAGAGTCATGTGAAACAAAAGAATTATGAGATTAGTAGCAATAAAATAGTCCTTATATATTTGTTTCTCTTCTGTCTCCTATTAGATGACTCTTCTGACATGAGACAGAGATTTTGAATTTCATTTCAGCAAGTATGTTCTGGCTTAGAGGAGAGAGCCACATTTCAACTCCAAAGCCAACTTTAATCTTTATCTGGACTGAAACTACAAAAAGGCCATTTGCATTATATGTCTGTAGATAAAATAAGAAAAAAAATTGCAAGGAAACTTATTTAAAAAACATTTGCTATTAACATTGTATTTTTAAAATGATATTCTGAGGCTTTCAACACATTTCCAATCAGTTATTGATTGATGTCTGCCTTTTCTTTCTTTCTTTTTTCTTTCTTTCTTTTTTTTTTTATTTTTTATTTTTTATTTTTGATTTTTCAAGACAAGGTTTCTCTGTAGCTTTGGAGTCTGTACTAGAACTAGCTCTTGTAGACCAGGCTGTCCTCAAACTCACAGAGATCAGCCTGCTTTTGCCTCCAAAGTTCTGGGATTAAAGGTGTGCGCCACCACTGGCAGGCAATCGATTTCTGCTTTACCTTGTACTAGAGGTCCTGATAGACCTATGTGGGATCAGATGTGTGTTAGGTATATGGTATGATTCCTATTCCTAATTGCATCTTGTAACTGAAAAAATAATATAGTCAATTCTGTATCATCTGGTATAAATTCAGCAATTTAAATATGTAAAACAACTCCTTCTGCATATTGCAAATCTGTAACTATGTTGAGTCTTTAAAATCTATGTACCATAAAAATAGCATGTAATTCTGACTTTTGGACAGAATCATAAGGACTTTGATCTACCACTTTCCTTGTATTTTCTGATTTGTAACCAGCTTTTCCTTATTTATTGGCATCTGTATAGGATTTTGGAGCTCCAATTATTGATGTGTCACATGCCGTGTGAAGAAGAATCTAACTAATTCTCTTTATATGCTGAATTCTCTTGCTTTTTGTTGTTGTTGTTGTTGTTTTTTTGTTTTTTGATACGGGGTTTCTCTGTAGCTTTGGTACCTGTCCCGGAACTAGCTTTTGTAGACCAGGCTGGCCTCGAACTCCCAGAGATCCGCCTGCCTCTGCCTCCTGAGTGCTGGGATTAAAGGCATGCGCCACCACCACTCGGCTCTCTTGCTTTTAGTATAGTTCTTAATTTATCCCCAAAAATTAATACAAGCTATTCACCAGAGTTCACTTTCTGCCCATAATTTGTTAACTTCATGATTATTAAAATGTACTATAATTTCTGCTGGATCTATTCCTGCTAATTAATAAAGTCTCGTTTTGTATTTTATAATTCGTGATCCTAGAGAAGCTAAATAAGAAGGTGAACCCAAAGAAAAGCATATAGGCATCCTCCTGAATATTAACCTTCATCAGGCGATGAAAGGAGACAGAGACCCACATTGGAGCACCGGACTGAAATCTCAAGGTCCAAGTCAGGAGCAGAAAGAGAGAGAGCATGAGCAAGGAACTCAGGAACGCGAGGGGTGCACCCACACACTGAGACAATGGGGATGGTCTATCGGGAACTCACCAAGGCCAGCTAGCCTGGGTCTGAAAAAGCATGGGATAAAGCTGGATTCGCTGAACATAGCGGACAATGAGGACTACTGAGAACTCAAGAACAATGGCAATGGGTTTTTGATCCTACTGCATGTCCTGGCTTTGTGGGAGCCTAGGCAGTTTGGATGCTCACCTTACTAGACCTGGAGGGAGGTGGGTGGTCCTTGGACTTCCCACAGGGCAGGGAACCCTGATTGCTCTTAGGGCTGACGAGGGAGGGGGACTTGATTGGGGGAGAGGGAGGGAAATGGGAGGAGGCAGAAATCTTTAATAAAGAAATAAATTAATTAATTAAAAAAACCCAGAATTAACCCAGAGACCTTTTCTACATAAGTTTATAGTTTTTTAGTTGGTTTATGTGGCAAAAAGATTCATTCTAAGATAATATTTCCCTCTATATTAAAATTCCTGCAAGGAAATATCTGGATGGTAATATGACTGGAATGCAGGTAAGATTTGGATCTACGCGATCCACATGTACATTCTGTAATTTCTCTTTAATCAAAATTCATATTCTTTCATCTTCAGCTGATAATAATATGGGGCTATATTAGTCCTTATCACCATCTAAAAGATCTATACCAAGAGTGCACCATAGATGGGAATTTTCTCCTGGCAATCTTTTAAAGTCATTACAAATTTGCTATCGAGTCAGGTATTGGCGGCATACACCTTTAATTCAAGCACTCAGGGAGGCAGAGGCAAGTGAATCTCTTGAGTTTGTGGCCAGTTTGGTCTACAGAGTGAATTCCAGGGCAATCAGAGAGATATGCAGAGAAATCCTGTCTCAATTGATCTATTGATCTCTGTTAATTTGCATATTCTTGAGTATAATATTTTATAAATGTATTATATAACCTAAAAAATAAATATAATTACCTCTTTGAATTTTTCAGGAGCAATTTGTAATTCCAACAAGGAAAAATCTTCTTTACTTCTTCAAACTTTCTAAACTATCTACATTTGAATCAGATAGCAAAATGTTGTCCATGAAATGATAAACTATAGATTCAGTAAATTGCTTCCATATCATTTCCAATTACTGATTTACAAAATATTGGCACAGGGTGGAGCTATTTAACATTCTTTTAAAGGGAATTTTCTATTGATATCTCTTAAAAGGCTGAGAATTATTATAAGTAGGCAATGTAAAGACAAACTTTCCTTTTCTTGTAAAGGTATAATGAGAAAACAAACTTTTAGATCAATAACTATAAGAGGCCTTTTTTTAGGTAATAGAGAAGATGAAGTGCCAGACTATAGAGAATCCACTGGCTGGTTCACCTTTATAAGAAATCTTTGTTCTTTTACTATTCTCTATTTTCCAGATTTCTTTTTAACAACAAATACAGGAGAATTCCAAATACTGGTTGATTCTTCAATACCTTAAGCATTTACTTATTCCTGTACCAGCTGTTCTGGTACAGTTTCTCTATTGTTAAATGACATTGTTTAACCCATACAGGTTTGTTTTTAACCCATGTTAAAGGTAGGACTGTTGATGCCTTTGAAATATCAGGAGCTGTTGAGCCTTGTTCATGTCCAACTTGACTGGTCAATGACTGTTCTTTATACCTTTTCATAATCTTATGTAAATTTATGGTTTGTTTCTAACATTGTGGGAAAGATAATCTGAGTATCCCATTGCTGTAACAAATCACATCCCTATAAATGTATTGCTATGTTAGTCACATATGGTTTTAATATTTCTCTTTGTATTTCTGGTCATATACATTTGACTCATCTTGTGCGCTGCTTTACCATACATAAAGTTCCAATACTTAAAAACTGAACATTTACATCCTCAAGTGGCCAATTTGGTTGCCAAGATTCTAATGAAATTATTGTTACATCTGTACCTGTATCTACAAGACCTTCAATGACAAGATCATTTATTCCTATTTTAAATTTTGCTTTTTGTTCATTCATAGAAGTTTATCAAAATACTTGCTGTATGGCTTCTCCCAAATTTTTTGTTCTCTCTTATATAGCTGTTCTATTATCCATAGCAGTGTGGTTTCTTACAATAGACATTAGGTTCTTTAGTTGCTCTGGGAAGGAGTTTCCTCTATGATGGCAGGAAATGATTTAATCGGACTTGGCATAGTGATGTACAAGAGACTTCTCACAAAGTTTCCTAAGGGCAAATGATTATCATGAATGTTTTCATTGACCTACATCATTAGTCCAATGTCTGTTTTTGCCATACCTTTTGCATAATCCAGAAGGGATGAGTGTTCTGAATAGATTATTAGTAAAAATATTGTTTCTGGGAATTCTTTGTCTACAATCCCTTTTAAGATGTCCTTGTTTGCCAGAATTACATTTGACATTTTGATTTTTCCTCAAACCTCTTATCTATGCATCATCATGTTCATGAGATTCAATATTAATTGTATCTCAGATCAACCTTCAAAGATACTGACCTTGCCTTAAATAGCCTAATTATCATTTTGCATAGAGAATTGGCATTTTCAAAAGCCAAGCATTTAATTATTATTTGTCTAGCTTCTGAATTTGGTATTATTATATTTACTGCTGAAGTCAATCTTTGTAAGAAATTTATAAAGGCTTCCTTTGGGCCCTATGTAACTTTAGTAAATAATTCAGTCTTCTTCCCTATTTCTCCAATTATGTCCCAGGAATTCAAAGCTGCTGACAAACATAAATCCAGACCTTTGGAATAATTCTATTACAAACTTACCAAGAGTTTAATATTTGCTTCAGAAAAGGTGGAGCACGTCATATGAAATTATTGTTTCCTTGAATCTCCTTAAATCTAACATTGGCAAGGGGTCCAGTTAGCTCTAACAGAATCTCTAACATTTGCAATTCCTGTAAGTTTATTGGATATAAGTTTTGTTGTCTGAAAATCTTAGGCTGTACTTTTCTATTCTTATATTGCAATGCTGAAATTGGTTCTCCATTAAAAACCTCTGTCTAGGTGTGAGTATCTCTGTGATCTGTTTTATCAGTGTTTTCTAAGGCCTGTATTTTAGCATTCAGATTAACCTCCCCTTTTATTGGTAAAAAAAAATGAATAGGCTGATAATGTTTACAATTAACACTACATAAATCCCGTCTATATTAGGCATCTTTTTATTTAATCATTCCATTTTCAAACTGTCTAGCTGACATTTTGCATTTTTTAACGTGGACAAAGACTCTCTTTTTAAACTAATTGCTCCCTTTAATAATTCCCAATTGTCTTACCAAATCTGCCAAAGATGTTGATGATGATGTGAGGCTTATTGCTACTGTGTAGAACAGTAAAAGCCTGCCCGGATTTCAAGGCATCTGTCAAGTTAGGCATCATCCTGAGAAGGGGTTCAGGGAGTGCTTACAACCCATGGTGGATGGAGAGAGAGAGGGAAGGAGGGAGGGAGGGAGGGAGGAAAGGAGGGAGGGAGAGAGGGAGAGAGAGAGAGAGAAAGAGCGAGCGAGAGAGAGAGAGAGAGAGAGAGAGAGAGAGAGAGAAGAATGTCTGAAAAATGGTGAAAGATGATTGTTTGGAGAAAGCATATGTGGACTGGCTGAAGGTAGAGCCAGCAGTTTAGAGCAGATGAGTTCTGTGGCATTTGGAACCCAGGTGCCTCTTCAGTTTGTGTGGCAAATGGAGACTGTTACAGAGAGACTAAACAGGAAAATTCCTATCTCACTGACAGGCTTGGGTAAAAAAGAAAAGAAAGTCTAGTCAGGAAGTGGTGGGATTGGAGCTCCATATGAAGCTATGACCTGTGCTGGTGGCTAAAAAGACAAAAGTCAGTGTGTGTGTGTGTGTGTGTGTGTGTGTGTGTGTGTGTGAAATCACAGCCCAAATGTTAGGCACCAAATGTAGTACAAATAATAAAACCCCAGAGACAGAGATTGGGCCTCAGCCTGAAGATCAGAAAAGCAAAGCAGTCAAGCCATTAGAGAGCTTTTACCATTAAGAAAACTTTAGACTGAAAGAGAGCAAGTTCTTGTCTCATCCTGCCTTGTCCTCCTACCTAGTGCTGGGATTAAAGGCATGAAACAGCTGTGCCTGGCCTCTATGGTTAGTTAGTGTGGCTGCTGGGATTAAAGGTGTGTGCTACCACTGACTGGCCTATATGGCTTACTAGTGTGATTGTTTGGCATTCTGATTTTCAGGAAAGCTTTATTTATTATAATACACATAAAATATCACTACAAGTCACAGTAAGCTTACCCAGGTAGGAATTCCAACTGAAGCTGCTGTACTGAATGTGATTCATGGTGTAAGTGAATTCTACCTCTTCTTCATAGGTAGCTATTGATCCAGGAGATGTTTTTCTTTCTTTCCTCTATGGACATAAACTACTGGAAGGAATTTGCTTCTAGATTCATTGCATTCAAATTATACACTGTCTTTTCTTTTTCTTTTTTCCCCTTTTTTATCGATATTTATTGAGCTCTACATTTTTCTCTGCTCCCCTCCCTGCCTCTTTCCTCCCCCGTTTAATCTTCGCCCAAGGTCCCTATGCTCCCAATTTACTCAGGAGATCTTGTATTTTTCTACTGTCTATTTCCCATGTAGATTATATCTATGTAAGTGTCTCTTAGTGTCTGCATTGTTTTCTAAGTTCTCTGGGATTGTGGTTTGTAGGCTGGATTTCTTTGCTTTATGTTTAAAAATCACCTATGAGTGAGTACATGTGATAATTGACATTCTGTGTCTGGATTACCTCACTCAAAATAATGTTTTCTAGCTCCATCCATTTTCCTGCAAAATTCAAGTTGTTGTTTTTTCTGATGTGTAGCACTCCATTGTGTAAATGTACCACATTTTTCTTATCCATTCTTTGACTGAGGAGCATTTAGGTTGTCTCCAGGTTCTGACAAACAAAGCTGCTGTGCACATAGTTGAGCACACATCCTTGTGGCACGATTGAGCATCCTTTGGATATAATACCCAAAAGTGATATTACTGGGTCTTGAGGAAGGTTGTTTCCTTATTTTCAGAGAAATCACCACACTGACATCCAAAGAGGTTGTACCACTTACTTTCCCACCAGCAATGCAGGTGTTCCCTTTTATAAACATCCTCTCCAGCATAAGTTGTCATCAGTGTTTTTGATCTTGGCCATTCTTACAGATGTATGATGGAATCTCAGAGTTGTTTTGATTTGCATTTCTCTAATGACTAAGAAAATTTAAAAAATGGAGTACAGACCTAAACAGAGAACTCTCAACAGAGGAATATAAAATGGCTGAAAAACACTTACATACTGTCTTATAGGACGTCAGAGCTTTATGTTCACTGGAGCTTGATTGTCTATTCTTTCCAGAAGATACCACAGTGATAACCTTGTCTTGATGGCATTCTGAGTAAATTCAGTGAGAAACAGGGTGACAGCCACTCTATACTACCTATCTATCCAAGAACTCAAAAATTAAACATTGATTTTTATTAAAGATCCTTTCATTTTACTGAAATCTCTAAAAGTTGTTGGGATTAATATTCATTGTTAATCTGAAAACTTCTAGAATCAGCTAGTAGACAAATCTTTGGACCCATTGGTGGAGTTTCTAGATTGGGTTAATTTAGATGAAAAAGCCCACCCTTACTTTGGGTGGCACTGTTTATTGGGTTGTTGTTTTGAACTGAGTAAAAAGGACAAAGTGGTTGAGCAGGAGAGGGAGATCAATTGGTAAATTGTTTGCCTTACAATCCTGAGTACATGATTTGATCTCGAGAAATGAAACAGTAAAATCATATGGTGGCATGTGCTTGCAATTCTGATTCTGGAAAGGCAGGGACAGATGGATCATGTACTAATTTGTCCGTCAACCTAAACTGCTTACCAAGTTCACAGTTGCTGTAAGACTGTGTATCAATGTAAAAGGCAAAAATCTAAGCAAGGTAGATGATTCCCAAGAAATGTCATCTGAGGTTGTCTTTTGGATTCCATGTGCATGCACATAAACACATATCAAAACACCTAACAAAGGAGAAATATTGATTACTGGTCCCTGTCTAGATCTTGACTTTGAGTTAAATGTTCCTGCTGTCATGCCTAATAGATTGTATCTTCAAACTGTGAATCCAAATTAACCTTCCCATCGTAAGCTCTTTTTCTCAGGTATTTTGTCACAGCAAAGAAAAAAGTAACCAATGCAGAAGTTCAATAGTTTGGCCCCATGTAATATTCTTTCTCATAAAAAGAAGACAAGATGTAGCCTCGTGAACTTATATCTAGTCAAAGCATAACGATAATTTTGTATCATGTTATCTCATGAAAGTATGACCTCAGAAAGGTATAATTTTAATAGTCAAGTGATTGAGACAACTGAAGATATCCTTGCCACTTCATAATTATGTATGAGTACAGTGGCCATGATAGCATGGGTGGAGAATGGTCACAAACATAGTAACATGCACCTCGGCTCACCAGTTCCCACTAGAATCTAGCCTTGGTTAATGCTTCATCTACCAGTAGAGAGACTATCAGTTATATGCCCTTGTGATAGGTTTCACTGCTCCAGTTTCATCAAGTTGGGGTATTCTTTCGTTCTTATTGAAAGAGGCATGCTAGATTTAGGTATGTTCTCCTTAAACTCAATGCTTCTGCCCAAACAACCATGTGTGGTCTTAGTGGATGGAAAGTGATGCTATTTATAAGGATAAAGGAGGAATATATAAATAAACTCACATATAAATAGCTATTAGAAAATAATGCCTCAACAATCCATGCTTTTTAAGCATTTTAATGTAAGTTTTTTGCTTTCCTAGGGTAATTATAGCACAGATTTGAGTAATATATTTTCAATATAAATTTGTACATGTCACAGAAGAATGGTATGAGAACCTGAGATAAAGTTAATATGTATTTTTGTGCCTTGTTATTATTTTTGTGTCTTTTCATCTTAGTGTCTTTCCTTTTTTCATACCACACCAGTCACATAGCTTTCAATGTACATTCTTTTCTTATTAATATTATTGAGCTACACATTTTTCTCTCTTCCCCTCCATTCCTCTTCCCTCCCCTTCAACACTCTCCTATGGTCCCCATGCTCCCAATTCACTCAAGAGATCATGTCTTTTTCTACTTCCCATGTCCATTAGATCCATATATATTTCTCTTAGGGTCCTCATTTGTTGTCTAGGTTGTCTGGGATTGTAAATTGTAGGCTGGTTTTCTTTTCTTTATGTGTAAAAGCCACTTATGAATGAGTGCATAGAATATTTGTCTTTCTGGGTTAGGCTTACCACACTCAATATAATGTTTTCTATATCCAGCCAGTTGCCTGCAAATTCCAAGATGTCATTACTATTTTCTGCTGTGTAGTACCCCACTGTGTGTCTATTAGAAGAGAAAGTAATACAACAATGAGTCCACTGCTTTTGACAGTAGAGCAACAATAAACACTTATGCTGTAACTTATTTTTCTTATTATTTTTCTAATTTTCTCTTTTACTTTCCATTTTCTCTTCTATTTTTCTCTTTATTTTATCACTTATTCTCCATTTTTAATTTATTGTTAAGTACGTGCCTCTTGTTCATAGTGAATATATTGGATAAAAATTAAATTTGCTTGCCCTGCTTCCTAGTGAGGTCTGTATTTACACAGAAGGACAACTCTGACAATAAGACAGGTACAATGATGTCATTAATAAGTACACATTTTAGAAGTACAGATATGGAAGGAATTAAATTAACTAAACAAAGATTGGATGTCACAAAACTACTGTGCAACAGAGGACACCCAAATGCGATTTGTGAAATGATGAGTCATTCCTGAAAGGGTGATGCTTTAATATGATGGCTCATTTGCTTTCCTGGCTTCCTGAAATTTAATAAGTGGACTGTAAAATAAATATGCAAAATAGGCTAATTTTTCCAAACAAATCTTTTGTTTAGAATGGTTTCTTTGACACTGGTTCACAGTTGGAGAAAGTTGGTGAAGATTCAGAAACAATGCTAGAGAAAATAAAACACTCTCAGGCTGGGGAGAGACAAATCAGTGGCTAAGATGCTAGCTGTACAAAGAGGAAGACCTGAATTTGGATTCTCCAAATCCATATCAAGTAGGATACATGTCTGTACTCCCAGTGCTTTTATATGGAGATGGGAGATAGAGATAAAAGCATTACTGGAAATATTCATGACAAGAAAACTAGGATACACAACAGAGTATGGCAAAGAGATATCTCTGAAATAGGTGGATGATGAAGATTGACATCTGAGATTGTCTATGGATTTTAACTAATGTGTTATGTAAAACATGTGCTTATAATAACAAGCTCTCTCTCTTTCTCTCTCTTTCCTTCACACACAGAGAAACATACACATTGTACAAATATATACACAACTTACAACATATAAAGAAATAGTTTTAATGCTGTACAAAATATGGAGTCCATTTTCTTGAGTCAGTATGAACGGTCAGATTATCCAATGTCCTAGGATATGAGCTATAACAAAGAAACTACATAGATGAGGGAATCAGGTACAATGGTCTGGAACAGGTAATGTTTGAGCCAGCCAGAAAGTTGGAAGCACACTTAGAGCGCCAAGAGTCTGATAGTCAATTGGAACAGGTAACTGTTGCCACAGATTGTGAGTGGGTCCAAACCTTGTTTCTGTTGTGGTAGAAGTTGAGGCTGAAAGAAGGTAATGGTTTGCTTGACAAAGGAGTGGCTAAAATTTTATCAAAAGCCAAACAGCAGAGTCATTCATCATTGTTTCTTTGTAAAAAGAATTTTATTATGGACACACTTCTCTGTGTTCCTGTCCCACCAGGTGAGCAGCTACTTTTATCTTCACTTAAAACTGTTAGCTATCCCTAAAGGACTTGTCTCAGGATGTCTACCTGGCTTCCTCAATCTACACTATTTTACAGAGATACCTGGTTTATATGGGCCTCAGTGGACTCTTGCCATCACATTCTAAGGAGTGCAATTGCCTGAAGTGCAAGCAATGCATACAATTTGAGGAAGCAGATGAATCTTGGCGCTAAATGGTTAAATAGTAAGTTTAAGTATAATTGGACACCTGGAGAGTGATGTTATTCTTTTATTATATTTTATTTTATTTAAATAAAATTTAATCATTTATTTTAGATACAAACAGCAGTTTCCTCTCTCTCCTTTCCTCCTAGGTATTCCCTCCCTCTACCTCCAACTTCCCATCTACCCTTTCCCAGTTCACTGCTCCTCCGTTTCCATTCAGAGAGGGACATGGCTCCCATGGGATTAAACAAAGCATAACACAGCAAGTTGAGACAGGACCGAGCTCCTCCCCTTGCATCTAGGCTGGTCAAGGTAATCCAGCAAGGGAATAGGTTACTAAAAGCCAGCTAAGCACAAGAACAGGTCCTGATCTCACTGCTGGGAGCCTTACAAAGAGATCAAGCTGCACACTGTGACACACATGCCCTATGCTGGTCACATTGAGGCTCCCTAACTGTTGGCCCAGAGTCCATGAGCTTTCCCAAGCTTGGGTCAACTCTATCTGTGGGTTCCCCCAACATGATACCCCTGGCTTGTACAATCACTTCTCCCTTTCTTCAGCAAGAGTCCCAGAGCTTATCCCAGTGTTTGGTTGTGCATCTCTGCATTGGTTTCCATCAGATACTGGATAGAGTATCTGTGAGGATAATTAGGGTAGTCACCAATCTGATTACATTAGATGGTCAGTTCAAGCACCCTCTTTATATTGCTAGGAGTCTTAGCTGGGGTTATCCTTGTGGATTCCTGGGGGTTTCCTTGACACAATGTTTCTCCCTAACTACAAAGTGGCCCCCATTAAGAAGTCTCTTTTGTTACTCTCCCCTCCATCCAGTCTCTAATCTGCTTCCTGAACCCAGTCCAACTAAGATTTTCCCTCAAGTTCCCATACCTCCACCTCATTCCCATACCCCCATCTTTTAGCAGGAGATCTCTTCTATTTTCCTTTCACAGGAAAATCCATGCATCCCTCTTTGGGCCTTCTTTTTTATCTAGCCTCTCTGGGACTGCAGATTTTCGGTTGACTATACTATACTGTACTCCTAATATCCACTCATGAGCAAGTACATACCATGTTTACCTTTCTGAGTATCTGTTACATCACTCAGATTGTTTTTTTTTTTCTAGTTCCATCCATTTGCCTGCAAATTTCTTGAGGTTTTACAGCAGAGCAATTCTCCATTGTGTAAATATAACACATTTTCCTTACCCATTCTTTGGTTGAGAGGAATCTAGGTTGTTTATGGGTTCTGGATATTACAAATAATATTACTATGAACATACTTGAACAAGTATCTTTGTGGTATGATTGAACATGCTTTGGGTATAAGCCCAAAATTGGCATGACTGGATCTTGAGGTAGATTGATTTCCAGTTTTCAGAGAAACTGACATTGATTTTCAAAGTGGCTATAGAAGTTTGCTCTCCCAACAGCAGTGGAGGAATACACATCCCCTCCAACATAAGCTGCCATCAGTGTTTTTTTGATCCTGACAGGTGTAAGAAGGTATCTCAAAGTCATTTTGATTTGTATTTCCCTGTTGACTAAGGATGTTGACCAACTCTTTAAATGTCTTTTGGCCATTTGAAATTCTTTTGTTGAGAACTCTGTTTATATCTATTCCCCAGTTTTAGATTATATATTATTTTGTGTGTATTTTCTTGATTTTTTTTTTATATATTAGAGATCAGCCCTGTACCAGATGTGGAGCTACTGAAGCCTACTTGGTCATGGTGTTGGACTCAGTTTGCAAAATGAGTACTTTTGGAATTTTTTTGACGCATCTTTGTATGGTTTGGGTATGAGGGTAACTGTAGATTTGTAAAAAAAAAATTGACAATATTCCTTCTGTTTCTATTGTGTGGAAGAGTTTGAGGAGTATTAGACTTCTTTCTTCTTTGAAATTCTGATAGAATTCTGTGCTAAAAGCCATCTGTCCCTTGTTTGTTTGTTTTCTGTTGGGAGAGTTTTAATGACTATTTCTATTTTCTTGAGGGTAATAGATCTATTCAAATTGTTTTTCTGGTCTTGATTTAATTTTGATATGTGTTATCTTTCAAGAAAAGTGTTGATTTCTTTTACATTTTCGAATTTTGAGGAGTACAGGTTTTTGAAGTATGACCTAATGATTCTCTTGATTTCTTCTGTGTCCATTGTTATATACCCCTTTTCTCTTCTGGTTTTGTTAATTTAGGTGTTGCCTCTCTGCCTTTTGTTAAGTTTGGATAAGGGTTTGTCAATATTCTTAATTTTCTCAAAGAATCAGCTCTTTGTTTCCTTGACTTTTGCATTGCTCTCTTTGTTTCAATTATTTTGATTCCATCCATTAGCTTGACTATTACCTGCCATCTACTCCTGCAGGGTAAGTTTGCCTCGTTTTCATTTAGAGCTTTTTCATGTGCTGTGAAGTCACTAATGTGAGATTTTGCCAAATTTAAAAATAGGCACTTTGTGCTATGAACTTTCCTCTTAGCACTGTTTCCATTATGTCCCATGATTTGTTTATGGCATGCATTCATTTTTATTGAATTCTATGAAGTCTATAATTGCTTTGTTTATTTCTTTCTTGACCCATTTGAAATTCAGTTGAAAGCTATTCAGTTTCTAAGAGTTTGTAGTCTTTCTATGTAGTTTGTTATGAATTCTAACTTCATCTCATTATGACCTAACAATATACAAAGGATTATTCAATTTTTATATTTGTTGAGACAGAAAGTACTAAAAGAAAAGCTCTACCCAAAGTAAGTTAGCTGCATCCACAGAAACACAGCCAATAGATAATCTCACAGAAGCAAAACTCAAAGAAAAGGAACACATACATATACATAATACCAATATCTCCAAAACAAAAAAATATAACAGGAAATAACAATCATTGGTCATTAATATCTCTTAATATCAATGGGCTCAATTTGGGTTGAAGTTTTCCTCTTAGTACTTTCTATAGGACTGGATTTGTAGATAGGTATTACTTAAATATTGATTTATCATGGAATATCTTGTTTTCTCTCTATAAGGTGATTGAATGTTTTCTGCATACAGTAGTCTGGGCTGGAATCCATGGTCTCTTAGTGTCTGCCAAACCTTCTGGCACTTAGAGTCTCCATTGAGAAGATGGGGTAACTCCTATAGGTCTGTCTTTATGTTACTTGCCCTTGTTCCTTTGCAGTTCTTAGTATTCTTTCTTTATTCTGTATGTTTAGTGTTTTGATTATTGTGTGGCAATGGTACTTTTTTGTCCAGTTTATTTGGTGCTCTGTAAGCTTCCTGCACTTTCATAGGCATGTCATTCTTTATGTTGGGAAAGTTTTCTTCTATGATTTTGTTTAATATATTTTCTGTGACCTCGAACTCGAATTCTTCTCCTTCTATCCCTATTATTTTTAGACTTGGTCACTTTATGGTGTCACAGATTTCCTGGATGTTTTGTGTTAAGGATTTTTTAGATTCAACATTTTCTTTGGCTGATGCATCTGTTTTCCCTATTGTATCTTCAACTCCTGAGATTCTCTTTTATCTCTTATATTCTATTGGTGATGATTACATCTGTAGTTCTTGTTTGCTTACCCAGGTTTTCTTTTCTCAGAATTGCCTTGGTTTATGCTTCTTTATTGCCTCTATTTCAATTTTCAAGTCTTCAACTGTCTTCTTCACTTGTTTTAATGTCTTTTCTTTACTTTCTTTAAGGGATTTGTTGATTTCTTCCAATTCTTTGATATCCTTTTCCTCTATTTCGTTAAAGGAATTTTCCATTTTCTCTTTAAGGGCCTCTATCTTCTTCATAAAGTTATTTTAAGGCCATTTTCTCTGTTTTATGTGCATTGGGATGTGCATTGCTGTTGTAGGACCACTGGGTTCAGGTGGAGTCCTATTACCCTTTATGTTGCTGCATATATTCTTCCACTGCCTTTTACCTATCTAGGTTTGAACTAATAATTGGTACAGGTATTGATTCTTGTGATGCCTTTGTTGGGTGGGTCTTTTGTTCCTTTATTGTCTGTTTCCTTCATTGTCTTTTAGGCTGAATGGCCAGGGGTTTGAGTGGATGACTGGTTCTCAGATCCAGTAGAGTTCTCTCAGTGGAGGTTTGTGGGAGTTTGGGTACTTAAATGCAGTGCATCCTCCAGTTCTACTGTCTTGTGTGGGTTTTACTTGTGCCTATGGAGTCTGTTCTTCCTTTAGTTGTGACTTGTATCTGTGCCAATGGATACCATTCTTCGAATTGGTTTAGGTGGTGCTAGTGTCTACAGGATCTGCTCCTCTTCCAAGCTGGTGTGAGCAACGCTCTTGCCTATAGGGTGTCTGTTCTTCCAACTGGTGTAGACAGTGCTTATTTTTCCAAATGGAGTAGGCAGGCAGTAGGGTTTGGTGATGTTGTTTTTCTGCCTGGTATATGTGGTGCTTGTACCTATAAGGACTGTTGTTCTTCCAGCTGGAGTAAGTGGTACTTCTAGAGGAACTGTGATGCTGTGGTGGATGGCTGGCCAATGAGAGGATGATGAGGTCAGAAGATTTCGGCAGCAGAGTGGCTCGTTGTGGTTACAGAGTCCAGTGGGTGTCAGGGATGGTAGGGTCACTTGCCTTAGGTCTCTTGTCTGTTGGTCCATTGGTGGGGACTGCTCCAGAGCAGTAGAGATACACTTTGTACAGGGACCAGCTGCTTTGCTAAGGCTGAGATTGGAGGGGGAGGGTAACAGGATGTGCCCTTTAGCTTAGTGCCTAGAGTTTGGGGTAGTTTTTCTGGGAGAGCAGCTCCCAGTTCTTTCAACTGGAGTAGTTGTTGCTTGTGTCTGTAGTGGTTGCTAATGTTGTATTGGAAGGTTGGTCAAGTGGAGGGTGACAGAGTATGTGTGTTTGGGAGGAAGAGTGGGTTGTTAAGATTACAGAGCCAAGTGGGTTTTGGCGGTGGTGGTGCAGCCTGCCCACAGGTCTCTCTCCAGTTAACCAGCTGCTGGGAACTGCTCCATAGCAGTGGAGATAGATATTATTTTTCTTTCACAAGGTGGGTGGCCTTTCTCATTACTATGATGAGAACTAGAGGTGAATGCATTTGGAGATTGGAGAGATGGCTCAGTGGTTAAGAGTAGTTGTTCTCTTTTAAAGGATGCTAGTTCAAATCCCAGCACTCATGTAAGGCAGTTTAAAACTGCTTCTAGCTACAACTTCAGGGGATCCCAATACCTTCCTCTGTCCTCAGTTGATAGCAGCATACGTATGTACATTAATGAAATAAATAATTTTAAAATATGAATGCATTAGAATTCAAAGAAAATATTCATTATACTTCCTCATTAGGCTTTATATAAAAGCAATTGTACCATCATCATTGTCCATAGAGGAAGTAACTTTCGAATATGTTCAGAGTCAGGGACAATTGGAAAATTGGAGAAAAAAAAACAACAACAATAGTTATATTCAGTTACAGATCTCTACTTCAGAAAACAAATAAAATGTCTACAATATTACATACCTATTACATATGTACTGGTGAAATAAGTGATGTAAGTAGTTAGGCACACATACACACACACACACATATACATATATATCACATAATCTCACTGATTAATTACAAGCTTTTTGAAAATATGAAGAAGGGAGAATAAGTTCATCATCATCCCTCCAGGTTTTCATTAAGCTTCCTCCATTCACATGCAGCATTCTTAAGCTCTATGGCATTTCCAGATCCTTCAGAAATTTTTTGAGATATAGTATTTGGCTTATGATGGAGATCCTTTAGTGTGAAGATAATCTAAACATTTGCTTAGATATTTGTTAAGAACTTATTCACAGTCTTTTCAACTGCTTGCCTATGATAGTTTGGGAGACTAGCCAAAGGAAAAACACAATTCTAGAATTCAATAATCACAGACCTTACTGAGAAAACTGATGACACTAATTAACTGCACAGAGTAAACTGATCTCATAAATTATTCAGATGCAGAAAATGGCAAAGACCACCATAATATTTTAACAATAAATGCAGGAGGGTAAGTTATAAAATAAGTTTAAGATCACATTGTGTAGCTAAGGACACAAAGACAGCCTGAAGTTGAAAGTCTAGAAAAACAGGATCTTATTAAGAGTTAGGAATGTGACAATGGGACATTTGCTCATTTATACAAAATGGAAATTTACATTTTATTCTGAGGCCTCTATGGAAATTGGCTTCAGAGAAAAAGCTCAACAGGAACATTCTCATAATCATCTGTTATTTCCTTTAAATTATTTCAACTTTTAAAACTAGTAGTACAGCTGCTGAGATGGCTCAGAGGAAAAAGGAATTTTTGTACCAAGGCTAAATGGCTGAGTTTTATCCATGGGACCCTCTTGATGGTAGGAGAGAATTCACCCCCAAGAAGTTGCCATCTGACCACTATGTACACAGAAGTAAGGGTGATCAACAAACAATAATGGAATTTAAAAGCTACCTAATAAAACATAGTTAATCTATAATTTTATAACATTCAACATAATTTCAAATGTGAAAGGGGAAAAAAAGGTTTCCAAAAGTAACAAAAAAAACACTTTAATCTAAATGGGATTGCTAAATGAAAACATTGCAGTTTCAGAAAAGCAACATGACAACCAAACTACACTATATTTCTATAAATTTAAAAGAGATTTTAAGTAACTTCATATCACTATAAAATTATAAACTTCTATATATACATATGTATAAATATACTTTTTAAGAATATGCTAATACTCAGTAAAACTGATGTATTTAAGTGTAATAACTATTAAAATAAATTACACAACTGATGGTATATACAATTCAATATACAATAGTGGTAAATGGAGAATGGAAATGAGTAAATGAAATTATACTCTTGCAAATTTGTATTTTATTCAGGAAATTATAAAAAATATTTTTGTAAAGAAGAGTAGAATTAAGTTCATGTCTTCACCTGCAGAGCTATTATATTCAGTGCAAATTTCTGTTCTAATGGAAATTTCTACAAGAAAAGTCCCTTTATTATGATGTAAAATTTCCTGTGAACAGAATTCTGGATGAACTCTAATATAGAATTTGACTTAATTGCCTAGAGCCACAATTTTAACTCATGAAATATATGATAAAACTCATTAAATATTATTATAAACTAACAATCTATGTTAGTAAACATTAGTTGCTTATAAGATACAGTAGACCATCGTAATACCCAGAGAGTCTGGATTATATATACTATTGTGTTTTCTTTGAATTTTTTGACTGTTACTGAGCTAAATGTAGAGAGACATTTGATTCTGGGGTCTGATAAGTTAAACCAATATAAAGATATTTTGGCTTCAAAATTTGGGTCTAAGGATTTGTTGCTTTGGAAAAGAGTTTCTGTTTTTGTTTCCATAGAAGATAAGAACTAAGCCAGGCGGTGGTGGCGCACGCCTTTAATCCCAGCACTTGGGAGGCAGAGGCAGGTGGATCTCTGTAAGTTCGAGACCAGCCTGGTCTACAAGAGCTAGTTCCAGGACAGGCTCCAAAACCACAGAGAAACCCTGTCTTGAAAAACCAAAAAAAAAAAAAAAAAACAAAAAAAAAAAAAAAAAAAAAAAAAAAGATAAGAACTGGTGAATTCCTTCCAGGCTAATGTGGTATAATGGAAAAAGACCCCCCCAAAAGGTCTCTGTAAATCCTAAAAATACTTCACCCAACAAAGAGCAGGAAGCAGTTTAGAGAAAACAACACTCAAATTCCCAAAATGATTGTTTGTAGATGTTTGTTTTCCCTTAAACGGGGATATAATAGAGAGATGAATACCTGCATTGGTATGGATCTTGATCTATTGATACAAATTTAAGGCTGTTTTGTAATACTTTGTATATGTATTTCTCCTTTTGTTTAAGGTATTATGTTTGTGCAGTTTATTTAAAACAGTAATATATAATTAAGACATACAAATTAATAGTCATAATAATCCAACTTTTAATTATGTTAGTTAGGTTTTCTAGATATGCAGGGATATATTTCAGTTAGATATTCTTCAATACTTCAAAGACCTACAGAATATGGCATTTAAAATGTTTTAAGAATTTAGGCTTTTCTCAACAATGAGACAGGTCTGCTTCTGGCAGCACAATTACATCAGAGAGGTTAATAGGCATTAAAGTATCTTGTTATGGAATTTGTGTTCAATGTGACAAGGCTAGTCATTTGGGCAAGAAACTGCTCTTGCCTGAATTGATTTATGGTATTATGTATGAACTGGACATGCAGGACCCACAGAAAAGCGACTGCTGAACTTTCCAAAAGATAATGGTCCTTTCGGGTTCCTGCTTCACAGAAGAAACTGCCAGACATTCTACCAGAAACAGAAGAAAGTAACTGATGATTTTTGCAAGTACAAGGCACAACAAATTTCCCGCTTTATGGAAAAGTCTGCCAGATACTATGGGCCTGTAGGCTGAAGACAGATACCCCAATGTTACAGTTTACGACTGTCCTGGTAGCAAGATGTCTCTGTCAATTATAAAGTTTGCGAAGTTGCTTATAATGTACTTCCTATTTACTTAAGTAATATTATATCTTTCTGAGGTCTTTGAAGAGTTGAAGACAGATAGTTATAGTTACAGCTTTCCTTAGTTATGACAAAAGATAAATTAGATATAAATATTGTAACTGTAATTCTTGCTTGATACCTGTTTCCTTATATGTAATTTTACTATGTTAAAGTTAAAAGTTTACTTTTTATTTAGACAGAAAAGGGAAAATGGTGTAGGATTCCCCTCTGTATGCTGTAAATATGTTTTATTACCATTGGTTAATAAAGAAGCTGCTTTGGAATATAGCAGGACAGAATATAGCCAGGCTGGAAGAATTACATAGGGAGAGTAGATGGAGTCAGAGAGACGCCATGTAGCTGCCAAAGAAACAGACACTAGATTCTTACCAGTAAGCCACAGCCTTGTGCCAACACACAGATGAATAGAAATGGACTAATTTAAGATGTGAGAGTTAGTTAATAAGAAGACTGAGCTAATAGGCCAAACAGTGTTATAATTAAAAAACCACTATTCTATGCTCAATTGTTTTGATATAAAAGCTTTTATTGCATATATCCTATCCATCATTTTTTAAGTTTTTTTTTTGTATTTTGTATTTTAAAAAATTACTTTTAATTTTACAGCTCAACACCAGTTCCCCCTCCCTCCCTTTTTCCTGCCTTCCCTCCCTGCTTTCCATCCGCCATCCATTTCTCAGAGAGGATAAGGCTTTCCTTGTGGCATCAACAAAATCGGGTGTACCAACTTGAGGAAGGATCAAGGTCCTTCCCCCACCCCTTATCAAGGCTGGGCAAAGCATCCCACTATAGTAAATGGGCTCCAAAGAAACAGTTCACACACCTTGGATAGGTCCTGGTGCGACTGCTAGGGCTCCTGCCAAGCCGATCAAGTCACATTCAAAGGGTCTAGTTAGGTTCTATGACGACATTCAAAGGGTCTAGTTAGGTTCTATGACGTTTCCCCAGCTATCATTTCATAGTCCATGTGCTCCTACTAGCTCAGGTCAGCCTTCTCTGTGGTTTTCCTGATTATTCTTTTGACCCTTCTTGTTCATATGATCCCTCCTCCCTCTACTCAACTGATCTCCAGGCCCTCAGCCCAGTGCTCGGCTGTGGGGCGCTGCATCTGTTTCTATCAGTTACTGGATGTAGATTCTATGATGGCAATTAGGGTAATCACTAATCTGATTAAAGAGAACAGCCTTTTCAGACAGCATTTCCACTATTGCTAGGAGTCTTAGATGGGGTCATCCTTGTGTATTCCTGAGAATTTCTCTAACAACAGGATTCTCCATAACCCCATAATGGCTCCCCCTATCAAGATATCTCTTTCATTGTTCTCTCCCTTCAACCCCCCTGTAACTTATTCTTCTTGATCACTCAAGAGCAGTTAAGAACATAAGCTACTCTCGCAGAGGACACAGGTTGAATTCCCAGCACCCACATGACAGCTCACAACCATCTGTAATTCCAGTTACAGGTAATCCAGTGTTATCTTCTTGTTTTTTCAGGCACCAGACACACAGGTGGCACACAAACATACTTGAAGGAAAACAACTTAAACATATAACAAATAAAAATAAACAAATTTTGAGGCTGGACAGATGGCTCAGAGGTTAAGAGAACTTGCTGTTCTTCCAGAGGACCTGAGTTCAATTCCCAGTAATCACATGATGGATCACAACTATCTATCCATCATTTTTGTAATGGCTATACAATTGTATATGATTATCAAGACCCACTGAATATAAAGATTTTATGATCTGTTTGATTTATTGTGTTAATTATATATCAGCTTTAAAAATTATAAATTGAGGAACTAGGTAAATAATTCAATTAGTAAAGTTCTTGCCTTGAACTTATATGGATCTGGAGTTTGATCTTTTGGAAAAGACACAAAAAGAGAAAAATATCCAGGTACAGTGGCACGCACTTGTAACCCCAGCACTGGGGAGTTAGAGACAGGACAATTCCTGGGGCTGCTCAGCAATCAGCCTGGCATTTCTGGTGAGTTCCAGATTTCCCTAAGAACATTGATGCCCTCCTGTGGCCTTCAATGCACACTATTGCACCCACAAATACAACCATGCAAGAGCATGTCCATGCACGTGCATACATTCATGCACGCGCAAGCATGTGCACACACTCTCTCTCTCTCTCTCTCTCTCTCTCTCTTTCATTCCAGTAAGGTAGGAATCGTGTGGGTACAGACAAGCAGTGGGATGGAGTGGGGAGAAAAAACAGTTATCTCAAGTGGAACAGAGACATTATTGTCCATCCACAGGCAGTCAGGAGCCTGTAAGACTATTTCGAGAAGCACATTGTGAGGGAAAATGAGCCTCTGCTTCTCCTAGGATGATATTAGAACTTAATAAGCTGAATTTCCCAAACCTATACAGGCTCACAAATTAGTTTGTCCTCTATCAGGTCATCCATATATGTAATAATCTGTTTTAAATAGGTATCTTGAATATGGCTGTGATTTACACAAGAATTGGTGAATAATGGGAAAGAGGGTTCTCAGTGGAAACATCTGAAAATGAAAGACTTAATGCCACCATTTCTGGCATCTCAGAACCCCCCAAAATATTAAGAACTGACAAATTTCAGAGACATGAAGTGACCTTAAGCATGTACATTCTGATATGACTTCGTAGCAGCTAATTTCCATGGGCCACACCTCAGAGACTGAGAACAGATATTCATATGACTGGAGACAGTGTTTCTACATTATACCATAGCATCTTCCCAGGGAAACTGAAGCCTGCTTGGGCTTTCATGTTTCAGGTTTGAGACTAGGAACAGAGGATAAGATTCAGTATGTAAGAATGCTTGCTAATCAAGCATGAATATTTGAGCTTCAATGCCCAGAAACTGGCTGACAATGAGGGCTGATTGAGAAGCCATTGATAAAGGCACTGGGACTTGTTTCTACTGCATGTACTGGCTTTTTGGGACCCTAGTCTATTTGGATGCAAAGCTTCTTAGGCCTGGATGTCAGGGGGAGCTTGGACTTCCCACAGGGAAGGATTCCCTGCCCTCTCTTAAGGAGGGAGGGGGAGGAAGGAGGGTGAGTGAGGGAGCGGTAGGGGAATGGGAGGAGGGGATGAAGTGTAAATTTTTGAATGAAAAAAATAAAAATAAAAAAAAAATAAATAAAATAAACCTGAAAAAGAAAAGATTGGTGGGGCCATGGCTGTCTCTAACAAGAGCATCATGGAGAAGGGGCAGATACAGGAAGATTTCTAAGGTTTGTTGGTCATCAGATTGGTTCCAGGCTCAGTGAGAAATGTTATCTACAGCTATAAAGCAGGATGTCTAATATCTGCCTGTATCCTTAATATGTGATGTGCAAGAACATGGACACAAATGCACTCCCCCACTCTCTCACACACACATATGGGAGCTAATTAGAAGCTATGTGATGAGGTAGTCAGATGTGAATTAATTGCGTTAAAAGAATCTAGATACATGGTGTTCTGATGCCCAGAAGGGAAAGGATGCAGATGAAAACTAGGAATAAATAGGCTTATATGTTTCCATGCTTAGTCCTCAATTGATAAACTGTTTGGGAAAGAGTAATTAGTGTAGCTCTGTTAGAGGAGGTATGACCTTGCTGGAGGAGGTGTGTCCCTGAGAGTTGGCTTTGAGTTTTCAAAAGCCCAAGCCAGGTCGAGTCTCCCTCTGTTTCTATTTCTGACTCTCTGTCTCTCCCTCACTCTTGCTCACTACCTCACCCTCATCTGCTGTCTGTAAATCAGGATGTAGAGTTCTCAGCTATTGCTCCAGCACCATGCCTGTCTACTTCACACCATGATGATCATGGAATAACCCTTTAAAACTTCAAGTACCCCTGGCAAGCTAAATACTTGCTTTTAGAAGAATTGTCTTATTCATGGTATCTCTTCATTGCAGCAGGATAGTAACTAGGGCACCCGATAACCCAGTGATATCTCAAAATATACAGTGAATGAACGCCTTCCCACTGCTGGCTTTACCAAATGATTCTGAACTGTTTTGAAAGGCTTTCCTATTTTGTGCCTATGCGAACTGATCTTAATTCAACTCCTTGCTGAGCTGTAACATTGCTACTTTAGTCCCTGGAAATGTGACATATTTATCCCCCCTTTCCTCTTCTCCTGATTTCTTTACAGGAAGGAAAATGACCATTTTAATAAAAGTCTGAATCCATTGTAAGTATTTTAAGAGAGCATGTCCTTATAGTTGCCCTGGAAGTATTAATTATTCCACTTTCTAGATAAGGAATTTGAGGCTTCAAGAGTTCAAGTAGCTCACACAAGGCCTTACGGATTGTTAAAGACAGAATAGACTGAGGAAATAGTCATTCTGTTTTTGTATCATTTCTCCCTTTGTCTCATTTTGACTTTGACACTGTTTCTGGAAAACCAAAGAAAGAGAAAGAGCATCCTTCTGTGGTCCTTCCCAAAACGTAACTCTCACAGTTTATCATTGCCTTCTAATTTCCCCTTCCTGCCTACAATTACTCTCCTCAGTTAACTGCATTATTTAAGTGTATTAAATATTTAGGAGTGCAGTATGAGCAATGTCACACAAAATAAAGTTTTATTAGCCACAAGATGCAGGTTCACACATAAATTATGTGCAAAGACAGGTATACAATGAAGAGAAAGATTACAGCCCCAGGGCTATTAGTCATCTGACTGCACTTCCTTTCTTCACCTCATTCCTCTCAGGCTTGGATTCTACCCTGGTGAATTATGTACTAAAAGCCTCAAAGCAAAATGACTTCACTTCTTCTTCTTCCTAGGTGACAATGTCAGGGCTAGTTTGAGTGTGACATCACTGTGTCAGCACCAAAGGATCCATTTTACCCACTAGAAGGAAAGATCAAGTGCGGCGAACTCCCTGACCAGCAGGAAAAGACGACCACCAGACGAGGATTCTTCCCAAATCACGCTTTATTGGAGCCTCTTGGTTGAAGGGAGAGTGGAAGCGAGGGGGCCCCGAGCGCCAAACGGCAGCTGCTTATATAGGGGGTAAGGGAACAAGTCATGCCTGGATTGGCCGATGCGCGCCTGCCGATGCTCCTGGCCACGGGATTGGCCCTAAGCACATCATCGTCACTGCACATACGAGAGGCACGGTTCCACTGCATTGCCTAATATGGAGCTGTCCAGCAAGCGAGGCCGGGGCCAAGCGCCATCTTGTAATGGCAGCCACTCAATCGGCTCCCAGCAATCAAGAATCTCTTCGGTGTCTGTCTTCTCACGTCAACAGACTGCTCCAGTTTCTAGGGTAGGGAAACCTCACTTCTCTGCCAGGTAGCACAATTGGCAAGTAGAAGAGTTAGAATAGAACACTTCCTCTTATCGAGTATAGGTGGACTCTACTCACTGCCTTCAAGGTCAGAATTTTACTCTTCTGTATCAGTCATTTCTGGCTGAGCACAAGGTTACCCTTGTCAGAAAGAATAGGCTTGTTGCTATTTCCTTTGTAACTTCCAGCAGAGACTCTGGATGCCTCTGATATTTCTATTGCAGTTCCTCCACATGTCTATTTTTATGTGTTGACTGTCAGATAATGCATTGTAAAAAATACGTGTCTACACCTTCACTCATTTAAAATAAACTTTCAAGTATTTCTGATAAGCCTATGCATACATGTGATACATATTGATTATATTCACCCTTGGCTCCCACCTCTCCAATTTCTCTCAGACATAGCGCTCAGCTCTACATCTCCTCCACATTCCATGTTTTCATGACTCACCATGTCCAATTTGTGTTGCCCTCATATACTCTTGGCTGGAGTACGGTGGAGCATGTTCAACCTACCAGGAGACACATCCATAAAGCAAATGGAGCCTTCTTTCTGCCCACAACCATTATCTGTCAGTATGAGTTCATGAGCACATTGGTCCTGTCATGTCCAAAACATACTGTCCTTCTCCAGTCCTCCACCACCTCTGCCTCTTACAGTTTCTCCACTACATCTTCTGCAGTCCTTGAGCCTTGGGGTAGGGGATACAGATGGTTTGTTAGTGACTGAGTACTCTACAGACACTTTGTCTCTATATTTTGTCTAGAAAAGAATCACTGTATTAACTACTGAACACTACACAAAGAAAATCTGATGTGATCTGAGTGCTGTACTAATCTGTGAGTATAGAGATAGGACTTTATAATGCAATTGTATATAACATTCACTTAGCAAAATAATATATCCATACTGAGATGCCATGGACTCTCTAATAACACTTATATATTTTTATTTTAACAATGTGTGTGTGTATGTGTGAAAAAAATGGGTATGGGGACACACTTGACCTTGCTTTCATGTGTGGAAGCCAGAGGTTAACAAAATGTGTCTTCTTCAATCCCTTTGCAACTCCTATTTTAGCCCATTTTTGAAGCTAGAGCTAACTTTTTTTTCTGCTAGTTTTACCTGCAAGGTAGTCTGAAATAGTCTCTTGTCTTTGATTATGGGACATCGGTGTATGGTATGCTCAAGTTTAAACAAATGTGCCGAACACAAACCTTAATTTTAACAAATGGTTACTGGCAGGTGTTTTGGGCTGCATATTATTTTAGCCAAATTAAACATTGTAAAAATAAGATGTTAAATTTTTAATTCTTGCTGAGATGATAATAATGAAATGAAGGCACAAATCCAGGGAGATTTTTTCAAGCAATGGTAGCATGTAGTGTGAATTCTAATTGGTTTTAATAATAAAAACCCAGAGTCAGATAACAGGGTAAATGCTGAAAGGTCAGAGAAGCAAAGGAGTCAGCCACCAAATAGACATTTTACTCCTATTGAATCCTCCGGTGTAAGGAGGCAAGATTCTGTCTCCACAAATGCTCAAACTGAGCCGTCATACTGAATGCTTAGCTCCTATCTCCTCCCACCTTATATTCCTTTCTCCCTGGAGCCATATCCCTTCCTGTTTCTAGTTCCCTAGTGCTAAGATTAAAGGCATGTGCCTACCAAGTACTGGTATTAAAGGCATGAGCCACCACTGACTGGCTCTGTTTCCCTTTTAGACTGGATCATCTTGTGTACCCCAGGGAGGGGCCTTGAATTTACCAAGATCCATCTACCTCTGCCTTTTGAGTGCTGGGATTATAGGTGTGTGACACCATGCCTGGCCGCTATGGCTGTTTAGTGGCTAGCTCTGCACTTCTGCACTTTGATCTTCAGGCAAGCTTTATTTGTTAGATAACAAACAAAATATCACCACAGTAGCATACAAAGGAGATTTTTGGTTTTACGAGACAGGGTTTCTCTGTGGTTTTGGAGCCTGTCCCGGAACTAGCTTTTGTAGACCAGGCTGGTCTCGAACTCACAGAGATCCGCCTGCCTCTGCCTCCCAAGTGCTGAATGCAGTATAAATGAACATGGGACTGAATGAGGTGAGATCAACCTTCATTCCCAGATGAGAAAGGAAACTAACAGTGATGAAGTATCTAGGAGAGATAGCCTTCCAAGCTTGAAGGCTGGAGCCTGGGACCCACATGGAGAAATCATAAGAGTGTGTGCCTGTAATTCTTGCATTGAGGAGGTAGAAATATACAGATCTGAAGCTCACTGTCAACCCACCATACCCTTGTAGAAAGTTCCAGGTCACATTAGATGAACAAGTTGGATAGTACCGGAAGAGTAACAAAATAGGTTGATCACTAGCCTTCACACACGTGCTTACAAACACACACACATATGAACATGTACACATATCTGAGCAACATGCACAAACACACACACACAGAGAAAGAGAGAGAGAGAGAGAGAGAGAGGTGAAATCTTATGGGAATAAAAAAGAATGTGTTGATAATAGCTATATCTATATGATAGACAAGATAATGTCCTCTAATGGTGTCTAGTTCTTAGTCTCTAATTTTTATGAGAAGATGTGATTTTATAAGTCATAAAGAATTTGGCAGAAGTGACTGAGTTTCTTGGGATTGGAGATGCCCCTGGGCTGCTCAGGTGGGTTCAGTCTAATGATTAGAATTCTACAAAGACACTTTCAGGGTGGCAGTCAGTGAATGATGTGATTGTGATAAAGTGTAGGCATGACAGGTTGAGAAGGTGCCACCTGCTGGCATAAAGGTGGAGGGAAGAACCACAAGCCAGGAAATACTGGCAGACTCTAGAAGCTGGGGAAGGGAGAAAATTTGCTGTCCTCTGGAATCTGAAGAAAAAAACACTTCTCTACACGGAATGGGACTGCCTTCATTTAGGGTTAGCCTTCCAGCTTGGTTAGCCCAATCAAGACAATCCCTCAGGTATACCCAGAGATTGATCTTTGATGGAATTGTAGGTCTTAGCAAGTTGATAATGAACATAAAAGATCACAGACTTTTACTTATAGAGTCCACCATACCAGAGAAGTAGCATCACTGGAAACATGAGGCAGCTGATTAACTGCACACAGTCAAAGACAGAGAAAGATGAGTGCTGGTGCCTAGATAGCTCTCTCGACTTGGCCTTTTTACCCTTCCTAGTACCCCAGTCCACAGGATGATACCACTCATATACACAGGAGGCCTTCCCATCACTGATAACCACTCTGGAAGCAAAACAACCCCAGAGTATGTGCCCTAGGTTATTCTTAATCCACTCAGGTTGACAGTGGTGATAACAGATGTGCTTTCTTTCCTTTAAGTTCATCATGTCTACTTTACACAGCAAAGATGGCATTCATCTTGTCAAATACAATGAATAATTAGTTCTTAAGACTCTCTAGTTTTCAAGGTTTTATAAATGCTTTCCATGAGCTATATATTGGTTGACTCAGACTATTGTATATTGATAGTCAGGTGGACAAAATTTAGCCATGGTATACATACAGTGAGTCTTTGCAAAGTAAGATGCAGTTGCCTGATTTTTAGAAGTTGAATTGGGTTACAGCCTGTTACTGGAACTTGTCTATAATCATATACTCTAAGCATGGGCAAAGGGAAGAAAAGAATACTGTTTTTTGACACTTTTCCTATGATTGGAGACAGACTAACGTAAGATGCCATCAAAGTCTAAGTCAGTAAACTAGCAGATTTATAGGGTTAGCTGGTAGAAGTGTGGGTAAGGGTTTTCTGTAGTATCAGGAATGAGTCAAACATAGTTGCATCACTCAAAGTCCATCTTAACATGAGTGACAGCTTATGAAAGGTACAACCCTGAAGCTTGTTGCTTGGGCAACGTGAGAAGTTTGAACCTGTTCTGAGGCAGTTCAGATGGTCTTGGTTTCATCAACTGTTTTTCATGGCTTTTTAAACTTTTGGGAGGAAGGGCCTTATACACATGGTCAGTTTAAGGACCTTCCTGGAACATTTTTTAGTACAGTTAGAAGTTAACAGTCAAGAGTAATTCTTTGTAGAATTCCTGCTGTTGATAATTTAAATGCTCATTGTATCATGAATGTATTTAAACAAACATAAGATTATGAGTTTGCTTGTGAAATGGGCCTGGAGACATGTCTCAGTTTGTACAGTATTTGTCTTGCAATTGTGAAGACTTGAGTTTGATTTCCAGCTGATAATTACCCAGGCAGATCATTGGATGCCATTGGCCAGCCGACCTAGTATATTGGGTGAACTCCAGGACGATAAGAGACCTTGTGTCGCCATGATAGGAACACCCACTGAATCAGCTTACCTGAGCTAATGGGAGTTCTCCAACTCCAGCCAGGCAGAGAAGGAACCAGGTTAGGTCCAAACTAGACCCTCTAAGTGTGGGTGACAGCTGTATGCCTAGGGCAGACTGGGGGGCCACTTACAGTGGCACCGGGATTTATCCCTACTGTTTGTACTGGTTTATTGGAATCCATTCTCTTTGGAGGGATATCTTGCTCAGCTTGGATATAGTAGTGAGGGTTTTGAACCTTCCCAAAAGCAATGTGCCTTACCCTCTCTGAGGAGTGGATGGAGGGTGCAGTAGGGGAGAAGCTGAAGGGAATGAGAGGAGGGGAGAGAGTGGGAACTAGGATTTCTATATAAAATGAAAAAAAGATAGTTTGTTTTCTTTTTGTAAAAAATAAAATAAAAAGAGATCTTGAATCAAAATAAGGTAGACAGCATTTCTCAAGAATGACTCTAGAGGCTGTCTTCCGGTTTGCACACAGAAGAGACTCACACAGGCAAACACTTTCATATGTACTCCCAACAGGAATACATGTATGTATATACTCATAAACAATTGGCCACTTTTCCTGTTATAAAAGTAATATGTGTTCATTACAAATTATCTAAAATATAATAAAAGGAAAAATTCCAATCATGTGTACATCTTCAAGAGACACTCATTCTTTACATATTGCTCTGTTTTGATGTAGATATAGATCTGTGAATAAAGTGTACATACCCCTCGATACCAACACACCACACACAGACACACACACAGAGATACACAGACACATGTGTGCACACACACACAAATACACACACACACACTGGGTGCTCACGAATGATTATATTATGCTTGTTAATCAAAGGGAATTGTGATGTTATAGTCCCTGATTTCTATGATTATTGGAAGAAAGGAAAATGATTTTGTATAAGAAATTTCAAACCATTGAGAGGATGTCTTGTACAGTTATTATATATAATTAATGATTGGAATCACAGGTGCAGCAAGGGGCTAAAAAGTATGATAGGGTTTTGACTGAGGTTGTGTGAGCAGTGGTCAAGTGTGCAGTGTTGTAACCATGAGGGAATGGACTAAGCTGTACATTTCCTTATTCACTCTGTCTTACCACCAACAAGAACCGGGACAATGATACACATCATATGTACATCTTTTTCTTTACTTTGTAGAACTCTAGGATAACTCTGAAGCCATTTCTGAGGACTCTTAGCAGTAGTGCTACACCTCCCCTGGGAACCAAGGACCTAACAACTATACATGCACATACTGAAATGTTGGGAACTTTCCATCTCCCTGAGTCCTTGTGAATGTTATCTAAATAGAACTCAGTTATTGGAATAGGGGCAAGATAGTCTTTAGGTGTTGAGTCAGTTCCCAATGTTTTGACTTAGTCCCTGGGAAAGGGTCAAAGTAACCCTCAAATGTTTCCTCTTACCTCACCTGATCTGGCAACCACCCTCCAGCCCTGGCTCAGACCAATCATTGTTAATAGCCCTTTGAATAAGCCAATCCTAATAGTTGAAGAACAACCCTTGAGTCCCTCCCCCTTGTTTCTATGTCTTTTTGCTTTAAAAATGACTTGTGGCAGGCATTTGGGGTCTTTTGGCTTCTCGAATGCTGAAAGACCCTGTTGTGACAGAATTAATTAAATTCTCTGTCTTTTACATCAACTTTGGTGTGAGAGTGGACTCTTGGGGTGACTCCTCCTCAGTGATTGGACTTCAGGGTTCAACAACTTGATGGTGCTTAGAGACTTACTCATTGGAAGGTTAAAAGACATTTATTTGTTCTTTTGGTGTGCTTCTAATTTACCCTGTCTTCTAATATGACTTGAAACTTGACACTGCAGAAACAGTCCACTTATTCCAAGCTTTTGCCTTTTGTCAAGTGTGCAGAGGATCACTGTCTGTTCCCAGCATCCACATGGTAACTAAAACTTCAACTCCATTGATGCCCTCTTCTGGCCTCTGTGAGTACCAGGGACACACATGGTGAACAGACAGGTATACATATAAAACATTTATACACATAAAATAAATAAAATACTTTTTATATAAAAAGACTTTAAATGTTCTTTCCTGTTTGTTTATTGTGACAGTACTCTGTTATTTAAACTTTTTTGGCTTTTAGAGACAGAGTTTCTCTGTGTAACAGATAAGACTGTCCTGGAACTCACTTTAGAGACCAAGCTTGCCCCAAACTCACAGAAATTTGCCTGTGTTGTCCTCCTGAATGCTGGTATTAAAGGTGTGTACTACCACTGTTGGGTTGTGTTTTAAGCTTTTTAAAATCTTGGTGTTTTAGTTATCAATGCTTTTATCTTTTCATGAAATCAAGAATAAGCCCATATTTGTAAGTTTTTTTGTTTATTTCATGTCAGGGTTCCTCTGTAGCATTAAAGGCTGTCCTGGAACTAGTTCTTGTAGACCAGGTTGGCCTCAAACTCACAGAGATATGCCTACCTCTGCTTTTCAAGTGCTGGGATTAAAGGCATGTACCACCACCACCCAGTTATAATTGATTTTTAAATTGTATTTATTGTCATCATCATCATCTTTTTTTCTTTATGTTATTGATGTTTATTGAGCTCTACATTTTTCTCTGTTCCTCTCTCTTCCTCTCCCCACCCCTTCAACCCTCTCCCAAGGTTCCAATGCTCCCAATTTACTCAGGAGATCTTCTCTTTTTCTATTTCCCATGTAGATTAGATCTATGTATGTCTCTCTTAGGGTTCTCCTTGTTGTCTAGGTTCTCAGATTGTGATTTGTGGGCTGGTTTTCTTTGCTTTATGTTTTAAAAACCACTTATGAGTGAGTACGTGTGATAATTGTCTTTCTGTATCTGGGTTACTTCACTCAAAATGATGTTTTCTAGCTCCTTCTATTTGCCTGCACAATTCAAGATGTCACTATTTTTTTTCTGCTGTGTACTACACCATTGTGTAAATGTACCACATTTTCCTTATCCATTCTTCGGATGAGGGGCATTTAGGCTGTTTCCAGGTTCTGGGTATGACAAACAATGCTGCTATGAACATATTTGAGCATGTGTCCTTGAGGCACAATTGAGCATACTTTGGATATACCCAAAAGTGTTATACTGGGTCTTGAGGGTGTTTGGTAATTTTCTGAGACATCACCACACTGACATCCAAAGGGGCTGTACCTGCTTGTATTCCCACCAGCAATGCAGGTTCTCTTTTCCCCACAACCTCTCCAGCATAAGATGCCCTCAATATTTTTGCTCTTGGCCATTCTTACAAGTGTAAGATGGAATCTCAGAGCTGTTTTGATTTGCATTTTTCTGATGACTAAGGATGTGAACATTTCCTTAAGTGTCTTTCAGCTATTGAGAGTTCTCTGTTTAGGTCTGTACTCTATTTTTTGTTGGATTATTTGCTCTTTTGATGACAATTTCTTGAATTCTTTCTGGTGTCTTTTTCAATTCCTTTCTTTTTAAAACTCTTGTCACACAAGTCTTCGACTTGTTGGTTAGAGTTACTCTGAGATATTTTATACTATTTGTGGCTATTGTGAAGGGAGATGTTTCTCTGATTTCTTTGACAACCCTTTTATCATCTGTGGATAGGAGGGCTACTAATCTTTTTTAGTTGATTTTGTATCTTTCTACATTACTGAAAGAGTTTACGAGTTGTAGAAGTTCCTTGGTAGAATTTTTGAGGTCACTTATGTAAACTATCTTATTATCAGCAAATTAGATGCTGAAAAAGCTTTCAACAAACTACAACATCCCTTCATGATAATGGTTTTGAAAGAACAGGGATACAACAAACATATCTAAACATAATAAAGGAAATATATAGCAAGCCAACAGCCAACATCAAACGAAATGGAGAGAAACTCCCAGCGATCCCACTGAAATCAGGGAAAAGTAAAACTGTCCTCTCTCTCCATATCTATTCAATAAAGCTCTTGATGTCCTAGCTAGAGCAATAAGACACTACTACAAGGAGATCAAGGGAATACAAATCCAAAAAGAAGATATCAAACTCTCACCATCATTATCTTATCTGAACATTTAGAGATCTACATGCCAACATTTTCCTTCCTTCCTTCCTTCCTTCCTTCCTTCCTTCCTTCCTTCCTTACTTCCTTCCTTCCTTTTGAAAGTTTCAGGTTTAAGAAAAAGAATTCAAAACATAGACCATGCACCTCTCTCATATTCTCTTACTATTTCTCCCGTAATGAACATCTATAAGAAGTTGTGGACTTGATAGTAGAAGGAAAGACATAGTAGCCCATGTACAAATTTTCCAGTTGTTTTATTTTGCCCCCAGTAATTGGCAGTGTGGTTCCATTTCTTAGAGGCCTATTGTCCCCAACAGTAAGTTTTATTCCTACAAAATATAGTTCATTTACTCTCACATGTGGGGGATATCTCTGTACATGTCATAACCAGAATAAGCTGGTTGGCCACTTACTACCAACAATGACAGAGACACAAACACAGTCCTTGCAATAGAAGCTCTCAATAATACCCTTAGATGAAGAGAGAATGTAATCAAAGGACAATCACCAAAAAGGACATACCACACTAAAACAGAACTCCAAATACACTTCAGGTCTACAGTATCCATGGAACTGTGGGTTCCTTCTCTGCTAGTGAGTCTGTAATGCTTGACACCCTACTTCCATTTGGAACTGAGCTGTTGTTACGTTGTTTAGTTCTTTTAACTGAGAGAGAAAAAGAACCTGCCTTCTAGTATCCTATATCAATGGATCATATTGATTACAATTGATAGGCAAGCTAATGCTTTGTTTTGTTTAATTGTTGTAATTCTACACACATATAAAAATATGTTTCTAGCATTACAATTTTATGCACATTTTCATTGTCCTAGAGATGTTCTTTGTTCTAACCTGTCTATACCTCTTTCTTTTCCCAGTGTCTTCACAAGAAGGAATCTCTTTGCTGGCTCCATAGTTTTGTCTTTGCTACTGTTGTTCACAGATGTTTGGATAACTAAATCAATCTTATTATTGTCCCCCAAAATTATCCCCTACTCCTCAGGCCCCTTTAAGGTAACAATATAGAAACATGTTCTGACTGATTTTGTTCGTTAGCATGGAAATAAAGGGAAGAGATCCCAGTGCATTGATCCTAAGGCCAGTACTCAGAGGCAAGATGGCTGTCTTTTGGGAGTAAACCATGTTATATAGGTATGTCCATCTAAGAAAACAAACAAATAAGGGACAAGAAAGATATCTTGGCAGGTGAGAGTGCTTGTGCAACAATTAGAGCCTTAGTTCAAATCCCTAGGTCCAATGCAAAAGGCTAGGCATAGTTGCACATGCCTCTAGTCATAGCACTGTGGAGGAAAAAGCAGATCACTGCACCTTGTAAACTGTCAGTCCAGCTCCATATTCAGTGAGATGCTGTATTTTAAGGGATGAGGCAGAGACCTAAAAACCAGGACATCTGGTATACTCTTTTGACCTTTGAAAATATGAATGAGCATATACACCACACCATTTACACACATAAAACATTCATGCAGGGGCTGGAGAGATGGCTCAGAGGGTAAGAGCACTGGCTGCTCTTCCAGAGGTCCCAAGTTCAATTCCCAGCAATCACATGGTGGCTCACAATCTCCTTGCCAGCAGTACATAGTATGCTTAATAAATAAATCTTAAAAAAACAAAAACAAAAAACATGCATGCATACCCAAAACTCTTTTTCACACACACACATATACTCCACACACAGACACAGACACACACACACTAAATGTTGTGTTGAGTACGTGCTTGAATTTCTTATTGCTTTATTTACCAGACACTCTACACTGTGGTTCGTTTTATGAAAAAAAACCTGGTTGCTACTACACAAAGATAGGTATGAGTAACCTAAACTTTATCATCACAAATAGAGATTTGAAAAATAAATAAGAGATCAAATACTCCAGAGCAAACAAACAAGTGGTTACAAAATATCCTCTTAGTATTTCACAACCCAGTTCACAACAATAGAGGCAACATACTTAAGTCTCTGCTGCAAATAGTTAAAGTGATTTCTATCTGTGCATGTATGCATGCATCCAATTGCATATGAACAGATATTTGGCACTTATTTTGTATTTAACAAAATGTATTTTTATTAAGTATATGTGTAATCCTATGTAGGTATACTCATGTGAATACAGTTCCCAACATCAAGAAAATAAGTTATTAGGTTATTTCGAGCTGGAGCTAAAGATAATTGTTAATTTCCAACATGGGTGGTGTGAGCCAAGCTTGGGTTCCTTGCAAGAGCAGCTTGAGCCATCTCAAGAAGGTCATTTCAACATGAAATCCCATGTTGGGTGTATCAACAATTTTTTTAACGTTTTTCTTGGATACAGCACACTTTGAGACTTAAGAGACCACATAGCTTTCATATAATGCCTGAAAGAAGGAAAATTTGTCCTCTTTCAAGAGACACAGGCATGGAAACAAAATGATAAGAGCTGAAAGAAATGCTTTGAAACAAGCTCTAACTATGGAGATGGCTTAGGTTAGCATAGAATTCAGGGTTCTGCTACCTCCTAAGTGAAAGAAAAGCCATTGATCTCTGTACCATGAAATTTCAGCTCGAATGACTTTCTCTCCTGAAGAAAGTTGTTTTCAAGAAGCAGAATACATCCACCTCCTTATCACTGTAGTGAAACAAGTAATTTCTTTTTGAGTCATATTTTAATTTTTCTTTTCTTTTTTTTTATTAATTAATTTATTTAATTATTAAAGATTTCTGCCTCTTCCCCGCCACCACCTCCCATTCCCTCCCCCTCCCCCAATCAAGTCTTCCTTCCTCCTCAGCCCAAAGAGCAAGCAGGTTTCTCTGCCCTGTGGGAGGTCCAAGGACCACCCACCTCCATCCAGGTCTATTAAGGTGAGCATCCAAACTACCTGGGCTCCCACAAAGCCATTACGTGCAATAGGATCAAGAACCCATTGCCATTGTTCTTCAGTTCTCAGTAGTCCTCATTGTCCATTATGTTCAGCGAGACCGGTTTTGTCCCATGCTTTTTCAGTCCCGGGCCAGCTGGTCTTGGTGAGTTCCCGATAGAACATCCCCATTGCCTCAGTGTGTGGGTGCACCCCTCGCAGTCCTGAGTTCCTTGCTCGTGCTCACTCTCCTTCTGCTCCTCCTTTGGATCGTGAGACTTCAGTCCAGTGCTCCAATGTTGGTCTCTGTCTCTGTCTTCTTTCATCGCCTGATGAAGGTTAATATTCAGGGGGATGCTTATATGTTTTTCTTTGGGTTCACCTTCTTATTTAGCTTCTCTAGAATCACGAATTATAGTCTCAATGTCCTTTATTTATAGCTAGAAACCAAATATGAGTGAGTACATCCCATGTTCCTCTTTTTGGGTCTGGCTTACCTCACTCAGGATAGTGTTTTCAATTTCCGTCCATTTGTATGCAAAATTCAAGAAGTCATTGTTTTTTACTACTGAGTAGTACTCTAATATGTATATATTCCATACTTTCTTCATCCATTCTTCTATTGAAGGACATCTAGGTTGTTTCCAGGTTCTGGCTATTACAAACAATGCTGCTATGAACATAGTTGAGCATATACTTTTGTTGTATGTTTGGGCATCTCTTGGGTATATTCCCAATAGTGGTATTGCTGGGTCGAGAGGTAGGTTGAACCCGACTTTCCTGAGAAACCGCCACACTGCTTTCCAAAGTGGTTGCACAAGTTTGCATTCCCACCAGCAATGGATGAGTGTGCCCCTTTCTCCACAACCTCTCCAGCAGAGGCTATCATTGGTGTTTTTGATTTTAGCCATTCTGACCGGTGTAAGATGGTATCTTAATGTTGTCTTGATTTGCATTTCCCTGATTGCTAAGGAAGTTGAGCACGATCTTAAGTGTCTTTTGGCCATTTGAAATTCTTCTGTTGAAAAGTCTCTGTTCAGCTCAGTGCCCCATTTTATAATTGGATTGATTAACCTTTTACGGTCTAATTTCTTGAGTTCTTTGTATATTTTGGATATCAGACCTTTGTCAGTTGCGGGGTTGGTGAAGATCTTCTCCCAGTCAGTGGGTTGCCTTTCTGTCTTAGTGACAGTGTCCTTTGCTTTACAGAAGCTTCTCAGTCTCAGGAGGTCCCATTTATTCAATGATGTCCTTAGTGTTTGTGCTGCTGGGGTTATACGTAGGAAGTGTTCTCCTGTGCCCATGTGTTGTAGAGTACTTCCCACTTTCTCTTCTATCAGGTTCAGTGTGTTTGGACTGATATTGAGGTCTTTAATCCATTTGGACTTGAGTTTTGTGCATGGTGATAGATATGGATCTATTTTCATTCTTCTACAGATTGACTTCCAGTTTTGCCAGCACAATTTGTTGAAGATGCTCTCTTTTTTCCATTGTATACTTTTAGCTCCTTTATCGAAAATCAGGTGTTCATAGGTTTGTGGGCTAAAGTCAGGGTCTTCTATTCTATTCCATTGGTCGACTTCTCTGTTTTTATGCCAGTACCAAGCCGTTTTCAGTACTGTAGCTCTGTAATAGAGTTTTAAGTCAGGGATGGTAATGCCTCCAGACGATCCTTTATTGTATAAGATTGTTTTGGCTATCCTGGGTTTTTTGTTTTTCCATATAAAGTTGATTATTGTCTTCTCCAGATCTGTGAAGAATTTTGATGGGATTTTGATGGGGATTGCGTTGAATCTATAGATTGCTTTTGGTAGAATTGCCATTTTTACTATGTTGATCCTCCCAATCCAAGAGCAAGGGAGGTCCTTCCATTTTCTGGTGTCCTCTTCAATTTCTTTCTTCAAAGACTTAAAGTTCTTGCCAAATAGATCTTTCACTTCCTTGGTCAGAGTTACCCCAAGGTATTTTATGCTATTTGTGGCTATCGTGAACGGTGATGCTTCTCTGATTTCCCTCTCTGCTTCCTTATCCTTAGTGTATAGGAAGGCAACTGATTTTTTGGAGTTGATTTTGTATCCTGCCACATTACCAAAGGTGTTTATCAGCTGTAGGAGTTCTTTGGTAGAGTTTTTGGGGTCGCTTATGTATACTATCATATCATCTGCAAATAATGAAAGCTTAACTTCTTCCTTTCCAATATGGATCCCCTTGATCCCCTTATGTTGTCTTATTGCTATTGCTAGAACTTCAAGCACTATATTGAAGAGGTATGGAGAGAGTGGACATCCTTGTCGTGTTCCTGATTTTAGTGGGATGGCTTTGAGTTTTTCTCCATTTAATTTGATATTAGCTGTCGGCTTGCTGTAAATAGCTTTTATTATATTTAGGTATGACCCTTGTATCCCTAATCTCTCCAAGACCTTTATCATAAAGGAGTGTTGAATTTTGTCGAATGCTTTTTCAGCATCTAATGAAATGATCATATGGTTTTTTTCTTTCAGTTTATTTATATGGTTGATTACATTGATAGATTTGTGTATGTTGAACCAGCCCTGCATCTCTGGAATGAAGCCTACTTGATCATAATGGATAACTTTTCTAATGTGTTCTTGGATTCGGTTTGCCAGTATTTTATTGAGAATTTTTGCGTCGATGTTCATGAGTGAGATAGGCCTGTAATTCTCCTTCTTGGTTGGGTCTTTGTGTGGTTTTGGTATCAGGGTAACTGTAGCTTCATAAAAGGAATTTGGCAATGACTCTTCTGTTTCTATATTGTGAAATACATTTAGGAGTATAGGTATTAGCTCTTCTTGGAAGTTCTGGTAGAATTCTGCATTGAAACCATCCGGCCCTGGGCTTTTTTTGGAAGGGAGATCATATTTTAATTTTTCTACTAAATATTTATGTTTGTATGAGCAATTTTCTTCATTTTTTGAGATCTTTTCCTTATAACTTTTGTAACTCAAAATGTATAATTGGATTCTGTGTACTTTGTTGTAATTTTAATTCTTTTTGATGTATTGTTTTTGTTTTCATCAAATTTTAGGGTATTTCAGTAGTTTTGTATAATATGAAGAATAAATATTTCATAAGCATATGTGTATGTTTTTCCCTCAAAGATGAAAGAATGACAGATTTTTGTGTTTGTTTTCTAGCAGAATAGCTGCTATGAATTGATTTTATCTTTTAAAAATTATTAGAGTTATTGTTTTAATTTTGAGTGTGCAGGAGGACACAAGCATGTGGTAGTGTGCATGTGGAGTCCAGAGGAAAATTTGTGGGAGCAGATTCTTTTCTTTCACCATGTGGGTTCTGAGGTTTAAGTCTTGGCTGCAAGTCCAGGCAAAAACTCAGTCCCTGATAGTGAGAGATATTTTCAGAAAAAGCTATTTCCACATTGTATGACATTTAAGAATTTTTTCTTAAACTGTCATATATTGCTCTGGACTTTGAAATCAATATTGTTTACCACTGTGGAGGTCTCTTGCTCTTCATCTACATGTATTAGAGGAAAGACTCATGGGAGGTCATGCAAATTCCTGCGACTCTGCATTGATGTGGTCTTAGTTCCCTGGCTCTCCATAATTTTCTAATAAACAGTTATCCAATTCCTACCCTCTGTAAATTGAAAGCTTCATTATCAGGTTGGTGAAGCTTTCAACCTCTGCTTATATTGACTCTAGTGTAGAAATTGTAGGTGGAAAAATATAGACTGAGCTCAGCATTAAGCCACTGACAGAGCATGTACTGGAGAAATGGGTTTCATCAGCACTAAGAACAAGACAGAAAGTCTTAGAAGAAGACAGAAAGACTAAGAAGAGAGAGAGAGACAGAGAAAGAGAGAGAGAGACAGAAAGGAAGAAAGAAAGAAAGAAAGAAAGAAAGAAAGAAAGAAAGAAAGAAAGAAAGAAAGAGGGGAAATGAAGGAGAAAAGAAGGGAGAAAGATTGGAAGAAAGTAAAGAAAGGAGAGGGTGGAAAGGGAAACAAAGGGAAAGGATGGAATGTAAAAAGACAAAATAAAGAATGGAAATAAGCTAAAAGGAAACAATATATAAAGTAGATAAAAAAAGTGAGAGGGGGAGAAGGGAGGAAGACACACACTGAGAAACAGAGCAAAGCAAACATTCATATGGAACAGATGTTCTTTTGTTCATTAGTTTGTCCCTTTACTCTTTGAGTGACAGTATGTTCTACCAGTAGTAGAATGTCTAAGGACAGCTGGCTCTGCTAATGCTTGCCTGTGTCTCAGTACACTATCAAAGTCATTTCAAAATGTCCTACCTAACATGCAAAATCAGAAGTCCCCCTAATTACACCTATTTTCTGCTTAGTTATGGCTACATACTCTGTCTTTGTTCTGTTTCAAAACAAAGTCATACTAGAGTTTTCACTCAGTCAGAGCTGAAGAAGACTTCATGGTTTCCACTCTTCCAAGTCACACAAAATTCCCATACTAATCCTTGGATTCACATTTATGTAGAGTTCTAATACACAGATGAGTTTCAGATTTATGATGCTTCTGGATAAGTGAAATTAAAGTTCAAATACATTTTCTTTTCTGAATTATGTGGCAATGTATGTATGCATACATGTGTCTGTATATATGCATGAATATGTGGGTACTGTATCTACAGAGGCTACAAAACAACATTAAGCTACCCAGAGTTACATGTATGATATGAGATTCCCCTCTGTATTCTGTGAATACCATTGGTTAATAAGGAAACTGGCTTGGCCTGATAGGGTAGAGTTGAGCTAGGCAAGGAAAAATAAACTGAATATTGGGAGGAAGAAGGCAGAGTCAGAAAGAAACCAAGGAGCCACTACTGGAGACAGAGATGCTGTAACTTTTCTGGTAGGCCATGACTTCATGGTGATGCACAGATTAATAGACATGGGTTAAATTAAGATGTAAGAGTTAGGCAATAAGAAGCTAGTGCTAATGGGTCAAGCAGTGATTTAATAAAAACAGTTTCTCTGTGATTATTTTGGGTCTGAGCTACCAGGCAGCCAGGAAATAAACTAAGTGCCTCTCTACAACAAATTGGCATGTCAATATAGTCAACTAAGTCCATGTAAAACCTCAGAAAGCTTTGAAAGAGCATCTTAGACACAAAAGGGCACAGTTAAGTATGGTTTGGTAGTGGCATTTTTGGGGGTGGGATCTGTTTTCTAGAAGCAAACAGAGGCATGGCTTTTATAAAAAAGGTTTTACTGATTCAGTGGTAGCAGAAAAAAAGCCACACTATTTTGAAACTGTGCTGTTTCATGAATTCTGATGAGGTCTGACTATGGAAAATTTAAATGGAGTTTGTGAACAGAGTGCTACAACTTTCTTAATGGCAACATAGACTGGCTGTATGCCTAAAATTGGGGCTGTAAGCATGGCTCTCAAAAGCAGCAAACAGCTCTACCATACTGGACTGGGTGGGGCAAGCAGAGAGTGCCATATTTCCCCTAACAAAAGTGCCTCTTAAGTTCATAAGAAGGGTTTAGCATTTTAAGAAGCACTTCTGGTCAGAATAGGATTACAGATATGTAATAAAGACAAATTCAGATGGAAAAGGCCTCTAAATGGGTCACAGTGTTGGATAAATGTACACAGGCTTGGGAGAGAGAAGATAAAGTAGCTATATGCTGTAGGAATTCCTACAGCCAGTAGCCTTTAAGTTACCTAGCCAGAGTATAAGTTTATACCCCTATAGTAAAAGGGCTTGGACTTTTATACTATATATGCTGATATAAAACATGCATCCAGCCTCTCTTCCAGTGGTGTGATTCGGTTCCTGTTCCACGATCATGAAGAGAATTGTGATCTGTGAGTCTACTCCTAAATAAATTACCCTTTATTATACTCAATTCTGAGCTAGTGTGGGATTTCCTTTTAGCATCTTTCATCTGGCGCCCATGTGTATCTGAGCTCCGCACCTACCAGGTAGACCAGCATAAAGGTCTAATGGGCCAACAGTCCAGAAAGTCTTCCAACCTTACCTGTCTAACTTTGCTTTTACCTAATTTTTTTTGGTTTGTTGTTGTTTTTGTAAAACCCCTACCACAGTGAAGCTAAATGCATGTGGCAACTTGGGAAATTTCTCCAGCTCATGCACTTCCCTCCCCCACTGCCACATTCCTTGCTCATGGCAACTTGTGCAGCTTCCAGTTTGTGCTTCCTGCCCATGAGTTCTGGGCTTCTTGCTCCATGTACGGAATTGATTTAATTGCTTTTAATTTGTCAAGCGAAGCATATTTCTTAGTATTTAACCAGCACCAAGGTGAATATACCAAAGTGGCTCAGGACTATTCTTGTTGCCACCAGTTTCATTGATGCTAGCCTACAACTACAACACCTGCTAGACAATAAAGATTATTACTCTTAAAACAATTTACAAGACTTCATAATTGGTAATTAATAAATCATTATAAAATTGCTGATAACACTGATATGAAAATTTTAGTACCTTTTTGCTAATACTATGGATTTTATTCTGCAAGGCTTACGTGGTTATTGTGATACATCCATTCATTGGATATTGGGACTCAGTTTTCTCTGTAGTTATTCTTAAATAAGAATTATTTTAGACTTTTAAAATTTTCAAATTTTATATCCTTTTGAAAATTGGAAGTTATGATGCCAAATATTTGTTTTTAGATTATTTCTTTGTATTTGTTAATTTCTTTATTTCACCCTTTGTCTGTACTTGACTTTTGTGAATCCTTTCCTTTGGCTTTTATAGACTGTTATCACTGACAATCTTTTCTTATTGTATCATTATGAAAGTGGTTTGATAACAGAACTGAGAATGTGGCACCTTTAGAAGTGATACAGTCTTTATGGACTAGTAATGAACAGCTAGCTGAGAGGATTAATACCATCAAAATCAAAGGTTACCTGAAAAATTAATACTACTGAAAATGGTAACATTAATTTGACAGACAAAATTGAATCCATATCTGAGGATACTGAGAAATTATCTGAAAGAATTCATACTGTTGAATTTGACAATCAAAATTTGTTAAAATGTTATGATAGGTTAGCAGATACAATATCTCTCCAGGAATGCAATATTCATGCTTTCCAAATAATGTCAAATGATGAGATGTTATCATTAAAGAAAAAACTTCACACTATGGAATCACATGTGCAGAATGAGGACCCGAGGTCAGGTGCCTCAATGAAATCACTAGAAATATATATATATAGGTAAGGAGGTTTAGGCTTTACAAGAGACAGTAATATAAAGATTTGAAACAATTAAGAAAATTATTGGAGTTGATGAGCAGGGTACAAAGGTTCAAAGACAGGATTTAAAATCACCAGTAGCTGTCAGAGATTACTTACCCAGGGCTTTAGCTTCCTCCCTTGTAATCTACTCTGACAAAGCATTAAGTTCTAAAAGCCCAAAAGGATCCAAACAAGGTAGATGGATACCTATAGGAATAAATGATCTAAAAGAAATTAAACAAAACTGTGGTAACTTATGGCTTGCATTCTGCATTTGTTAGGGAGCTGGTAAAGACATGGGCTTCTACATTAAAGCCACATGACATGACTATTTTCAGTTAGTTTCAGCAGTACTGGATGACAGGCATCAACTGATGCTTAAATGCTATTTCAAAGAAGAGGCTAAAGTTTTAGAACAACAGGGAAAGGCAAAAGGACTTGAGACTTCCCATGATCAAATTCTTGGTGAGGGCACTTATGCTGAACACAGGCTTAAGCTCTTTACAATGAGCAAATTTTGTCCTATGCCACAAAGCAGCCTTAAATACTTGAAACAGGATTCAAGAACTAGGAAAATGAATTGAATCATATATACCAGGGTTAAACATGGCCAAAGAGAATGCTTTAGTGGCTCTTTACAAAGATTAATTAAGGCTGTACAAATAGCAGTAACAGATCCAGATGCTAGACTAGCACTTATTGAATCTCTGGCTTTTGAAAATGCCAACTTAGAATCTAAAAAGATACTTGGGCCTTTAGAGGTTAGATCAACATCATTGGATGAATGAATCCTACATACATTGAACTTTGAGACATTTGAGTATAAAACTGATTCTTGAGTGTGAGAAGCAATTTCTAAAGGTATGAGGAAACATCAAAATGCCAAATATCTTAGTTGTGGTAGAATAGGACATCTGAGCCGGGCGGTGGGGGCGCACGCCTTTAATCCCAGCACTCGGGAGGCAGAGGCAGGCGGATCTCTGTGAGTTCGAGGCCAGCCTGGTCTACAAGAGCTAGTTCCAGGACAGGCACCAAAGCTACAGAGAAACCCTGTCTCGAAAAACCAAAAAAAAAAAAAAAAAAAGAATAGGACATCTGTGGATGGATTATAGACAAGGAATTCCTATGAATAATCTCTCCTCATGGAATGGCAAGAATAGGAGGACTCAGCCTTCAGGTATATGTAGAAAGTGTGGCAAAGGCCGACATTAGATCCATGAATGCAGATCAATAAAAGACAGACAAGGCAATGTGATACCACTGAAAAACTCCTAGGGGACCTCTCTCAGGCCCCCAAGTCAATAGTGGTCCAGTCACTGTGGAGGACATATCTCACCACGAAAATCAAAACATCTAGGGCCTTCTGTAAAAAACCATACTGTTCTGGATAATGGAATAAACATGAAGGATAAAAAAATTTCAATAGGAAATAAGAAATGTATATTCTGGAAGATTTCTATAAATAATCAAAGATCAAAGCTAAGAGTACAAATAAATGGCATTGTAGTTTTGGGTTTGGTAGACACAGGTGTGGATGTGAATATCATTACTCCAGAACTTTGGCATACAACTTGCCCTCTTCAAAAGGAACATGTTCAATTACTAGGAATTGGAACCCTATCTCAAGTGAAAGAAAGCATGAGATGGGTTGAACACATAGGGTGAGAAGGATAGAAAGGAAATCTGAGGCTGTATGCGGCTAATATTACAGTGATTGTATGGGTTTGTGACCTGCTGCAGCAGTGAAATATCTATTTAACATTTCTGCAGTCCCAGAAATTCATAATTCTGGGAAGGATGTAAGGTACTATACACAAAGGTTACCAGCCATTCAGGCTCTACAAGAACACAATGCAACTAGTGAACCTGTAGAAGTACCAAAGGCCTTACATTTAAAATGGTTAACTGAGAAACCAATATAGGTTAAGCAATGGCCATTAACAGAAGATAAATTCCAGGATTTAGAACAGCTGGTACAGGAACAACTAGATTCTCACCATATTGAAGAATCAACCCATTCTTGGAATTCTCCTGTAATTGTTAAAAAAGAAATCTGGTAAATGGAAAATGGTGACAGATCTAAGAGCTGTCAACAAGGTGATTCAACCTATGGGCCCTCTACAGTCTAGAATTCCTCTGCCTTCTCTATTACCAAAAGGATGGCCTCTTATACTTATTGATTTGAAAGATTGTTTCTTCAATATTCCTTCAGAAGGAAAGGACAAAGAATAATTTGCTCTCTCAGTGTCTACTTAAAATAATCCTCAACCTACTAGGAGATATCTGTCAACCATCCTTCCATAGGGAATGCTCAAGAGCCCTAACCTTGCTAATACTTTGTAAGTCATCCATTGGAAATAATATGAAAACAAATTCCTAAATCTATAATTTACCATTACATGAATGACATTTTGCTATCTGATTCAAACATAGATACTTTAGAAAGAATATTTGAAAAAATAAAGCTTTGTCAACATGGGGATTAAAAATTGCTCCTAAAAATACACAGAAGAGATTCTGTCAATTCCTAGATTATAAATTAGTTTTACAGAAAATTGGAACACAAAAAGCACAATTAGGTGAGACCAATTGTGAACTCTGAATGACTTTCAAAGATTATTAGGAGACATTTCCAGTCTATGACCAGTTGTTGGAATAACACCTAATCTAATAGTTCATTTAAACAAAACCTCAGATGGTGATAAAGATTTGAATAGTCCAGAAAACTGACAGCTGAAGCAGAAAAGGAACTGACAATGATTGAGGAAAAATTACAGGAGGCACATGTGGATAGGGTGAACCCAAATCATAGCTGCATCCTAGTCATATTGCCTTCCAGAATTTCCCCAACAGGGATTTTAATGCAGAGCAAAGATATTATTTTAGAGTGGATATTTATACCTAATAAACCAAGTAAAAAATTAAAAACTTATGTGGAAAAAGTCTCTGAATTAATTATAAAAGGTAAGCTGAGACTTCGTCAACTAGCAGGTATAGACCCAGCAGAAATTATAGTGCCTTTTACTACTGAGGAAATAAAAAAGTTATGGGAAGACAATGAACCATGGCAAAGAGTTTGTGCTAATTTTGGGGGAGAAATTAATAGCAAGTATCCCAAAAGTAATAGACTTAACTTCATAAAGAGAACTTCTTGGATTCTTCCTAGAATTGTAAGTGATGCTCCAATAACTGGAGCCCATACATTTTATACTGATGCAAATAAACCAGGGAAAGCAGGTTACCAGTCAGATGAATTAAGTAAGGTGGAACAAATCCCTTATAATTCTGTCCAGAAGGCAGAATTATATGCCATTCTTATGGTGCTAAGGGATTTTAAAGAACCTCTTAATATAGTTACAGATTCACAATATGCAGAAAGAGTTATCTTTCATATTGAAACAGCTGAATTTATACCAGATGACACAGAGTTGACTTCATTGTTTATCCAGGTACAAGACATAATCAGGAATAGGCTTTGTCCGATGTACATAACACATATCTGGTCCCATACGGGTCTGCCTGGTCCTCTAGCACAAGGTAATGCTGAGATTGATCAATTATTGATTGGAAGCATGTTGCAGGCCTCAGAATTTCATAAAAAGCATCATGGCAATAGTAAAGGCCTAAAGAAAGAATTTTCCATTACATGGCAACAAGCTAAGGACATTATAAAGAGATGTCCTACTTGTTGTTTCTATAATCAAACACCGTTGCCTGCAGGGAGTAACCCAAAGGGTACTAAAAGAAATGAAATCTTGGAAGTGAAGCATTCAGTGCTGCCACGTCCAAGGCTGTGAGTTGCTGCTGCCACAGCTATGGTATCAGTAATTAACACCGTGGACACCTCTCATGAGGACATGATTCATGATGCCCAGATGGACTATTATGGCACCCGCCTAGCAACCTGCTCCTCGGACAGGTCCGTCAAAATCTTTGATGTGCGAAACGGAGGGCAGATCCTCATTGCAGACCTCAGAGGACATGAAGGGCCAGTATGGCAGGTAGCCTGGGCCCACCCCTTGTATGGCAACATCCTGGCTTCCTGTTCCTATGACTGGAAAGTCATTATCTGGAAGGAGGAAAACTGCACTTGGGAGAAGACTCATGAGCACTCGGGACACGACTCCTCGGTGAACTCTGTATGCTGGGCCCCTCAAGACTATGGCCTGATTTTGGCCTGTGGGAGCTCCAACGGGGCCATCTCCCTGCTGACCTATACAGGGGAAGGCCAGTGGGAAGTGAAGAAGATTAACAACGCTCACACGATTGGCTGTAACGCTGTCAGTTGGGCCCCTGCTGTTGTGCCTGGAAGCCTCATAGACCAACCATCAGGGCAGAAGCCCAATTATATCAAGAAGTTTGCATCAGGTGGCTGTGACAACCTCATCAAGCTCTGGAGGGAGGAGGAAGACGGCCAATGGAAGGAGTAGCAGAAGCTAGAGGCACACAGCGACTGGGTTCGAGACGTTGCCTGGGCCCCCTCCATTGGCCTGCCTACCAGCACCATTGCCAGCTGCTCTCAGGACGGTCGAGTGTTTATCTGGACCTGCGATGATGCCTCAGGCAATATGTGGTCACCCAAACTCCTGCACAAGTTCAATGATGTTGTGTGGCACGTGAGCTGGTCCATCACAGCAAACATCCTGGCCGTGTCAGGTGGAGACAATAAGGTGACCTTATGGAAAGAGTTGGTGGATGGACAGTGGGTGTGCATCAGCGATGTCAACAAGGGCCAGGGTGCCGTGTCTGCCTCCATCACAGAGGGCCAACAGAATGAGCAGTGACAACACAGGTGGCCTGGTCTTCTTGTTTCCAGGACTGCCTATTCTAGAACAACATCCAGACAACTGGGAAGAAGGGTCCCAATGCTACAAAGATTCCACACCCAGGAGTGCCCACAGATGGAACACTTGGTGCTCACCCGCCTTACTGGGATTCCATGTTTGGTAACTTAATGTCCAGCTGAAAGTATTCATGTCAGGAACAAATGACTATTATTTTTAAATATTTTTGGCCATTTTTAACTATCTTTTGGTTCAAGCTGTTTCAAAGCTAATAAAATCATATTGCATAGAAAAAAAAAGAGAAAGAAATGAAATCTGGCAGATGGATGTGTTCCACTTCATGGAATTTGGTAAATTAAAATATGTACACCATACCATAGACACATATTAAGGTTTTCAATGGGCTACTGCCCTGAGCTCAGAAAAGGCTGATTCAGTAATCACACATTTATTGGAACTTATGGCCATCATGGGTATACCTGCACAAATAAAGACAGACAATGGTCCAGCATATGTATCTAAGAAAATTAAACGCTTTTTTGCTTATTATAACATAAAACACATTATAGGTATACCAAATAATCCTACAGGTCAGGTAGTTATAGAAAGATCAAATCATACTATAAAGGATATGCTGAACAAACAGAAAGGGACAGAAAATACCCCCAGAAATGATTGCATAATGCTTTATTAACCTTGCATTTTCTTAACGCAAATGAGAAAGGAACAACAGTGGCAGAAAGACATTGGATAATGGAAAAGTCTGCTGAACTAAATCAACCGATTTATTTCAAAGATGTGCTGACCTCTCAATGGAAGCCAGGAGATGTGCTACATTTTGCTCTTGTTTCCACAGGAGAAGAAAAATTGTGGATACCATCAAAATTAATAAAGGTTCGACTCGAAGAGGAGAAACCTCTTGGAAAGGAGAAATGACATTTCATCCACAATGATAATATTCATACCGGTGATAAGAAATACCAGTCCTCAGTTTGATCATTTTCCTGTCATTTGTTCCTCCTGGATAAGTCTGCTTCTTTCTGTTCTGGAGCTTTAGGATATGCTATTAAGTTGTTAGTGTGAGATTTCTTCACTTTCTTATGTAGGCACTTAGTGCTATGAACTTTCCTTTTAACACTACTAAAACTGTCTCACAAGTTTGGCTATATTGTGCATTCATTTGTAGGAAGTGTTTTACTTCTTTCTTCATTTCTTCCTTGACTTGGTGATTCAACTGAGCATTGCTTTCTGCAATTAATGTTGTTGTTGAATATTAACTTTAAGCCATGGTGATCTGATTAAATACACGGGGTTATTCTGATTTTTTTGTATGTGTAGATATTTGCTTTTTGACCATGAGGTTCCATGAGGTGTTGAGAAAAAAAAAGGTATATTATTTTTGTGTTTAGGTGAAATGCTCTGTAGATAACCTTTGAGTCCATTTGAATCATAACATCTGTTAGTTCCCTTATTTCTCTGTTTACTTTCTGTCTCGCAGATTTCTCAATTGGTAGAGTGGGGTGTTGAAGTCTCCTACTATTACTGTGTGTGATTTAATGTACAATTTAAGCTTTAGAAGTGTTTCTCATACACACACACACACATACACATTTAAAACTTGTAGTTGCCTTTAAAAAGTAGATTCAATAATCTACCTTCTCATCTTACCATATCTGTATTTACCTTTTTAATTTTCAGACTAGATTTAGTAATCTACCCTTTTATACTATCATATCTATATTTCCCTTTTTTTTCTTTTCAAAAAAAGAATCTTGAATCTAAACTCCTTTGTTCAGATTTTTTTCCTGACCATTATCCATAACAACTTTTCACGAATACTCTAAACAAAGAAAAGTATCTGTAACCCATTTAATGACCAAAAACTACCCTTGACACCTCTTGGATATGTGGGCATCATATTCCTAAATTTAATTCCTGCTGTCTAAAGACAACCGTATCTTTAGGAGATACTACAAAGAAACCTTTTGTTTAATTATTAAGTCCTTGGAGAGGTAGCTGTATTATTTTTGTCCAGTGTATGCATAATGGGAAAGTGTAAGACTTGTCTCAGGTCCAGGGTAGAGCAGTCTGTTAGCCTGGATCATCTCAGCTAGTCACCTCAAAATTATTTTGAGCAGTTTGTGTTCCAAAGCTGATCCTTAGGTGCTGTTTTTCAGCTTAGTACTTTTATCATAGTCCTGAAGGAGTTTGTCATTGTGGGGCACCATGCTCTTTATGGAGACTTCAAAAGTTGCTTTTAGGCGTGCTCATAGATCACTACAGAAAACTGATAGAGACTCAAATCCACAATCATGTACAGGAAGGAAGAAGAAATATTTTTCTAGAATTAATTAGGACTTTATATGAGCATTGATATGACAAAAGTTTAATTTATATTATATATAATAAAATATGCATTATATATATGTATATATATATATCTTATAAATCTTTTTTTGTTGTTGTTTTTTTAGAGACAGGGTTTCTCTGTGGTTTTGGAGCCTGTCCTGGAACTAGCTCTTGTAGACCAGGCTGGTCTCGAACTCACAGAGATCCACCTGCCTCTGCCTCCCAGGTGCTAGGATTAAAGGCGTGCGCCACCACTGCCTGGCTATCTTATAAATCTTATACCTTAAGAAAAGCTGTCAAAGGTTTAGTATAAACCCAAAGGATTCTGAGATTAGAAACAATAAAATAGTCCTTATATTTTTGCTCTTCTCCTGTCCCATATCATGGCTGTTCTGGCATAAGACAAAGATATTGAATTTCACCTTAATCAGCATGCTTGGGTTTAGAAAGAGAAAGAACCACACTTCAACTTAGAAGTCAGCCTTAATCTGTAATTGGACTGGAACTACAAAAAGACCATTTACATTATACATATGTAGAAAACAGAAGAAAAAAAGCATTTGGAAAGATTTATGAAATTTTACCCTGTTGGAAATGTGATATAGCAATGATCAATTTACCATTTTTCTTGAAACATTTTTTTTTCTGGGTGATTTGTCCTTTGCTTCAGATGTCTCATTTGTCCTGTAGTCTTCTGATTCTATACTGGATATATTTGTTATTCTGAAAAGACAGAAACAAAACCTTTCCCCAATCTTAATTTTGGGAAGATTCTCATTTGGCAAGTTATATCTGTTCCTTGGGGGAGATGAGAAGGCAGGTGTCTAGGAAAAAAAATTGTTATTACTAAAGATGAGTGTGCCAGAATGAAGAGCAGGTAGGCCCTTCAATTCTTATCTATGTTAGCCACATGGCTAAGTACCTTTTTCAGTGGGACAGGTCACATCCTGCTTCTTTGGTGTCTGGACAGGACTGGGGGAAGAGCTTCCTTCTTCCCAGAATACTCCTGTTCTCATTGTCCCACCTATACTTCCTGCCTGTCTACTGGCCAAACAACGTTTATTTAAAATGTAACTGACAGAATACAGAATTGTCCCACACCACTAATGTTACAGAATGGCACCCATATGGACAACTGTATCCACATAAATCTTGACAGAGTTTGGGAAGTAATTCTGGGCAGAAAAGAATAGAGTAAAGCATGACTTCTTGGTAGCAGCAATTTCTTGGGTCTATTCTGCTTGCTAGAGGCAAGCGCTCTCATTTAAGAGAGGTTTCCTGACTCAGCTTTAGCTGCAAAACCCTGCAGCTTTCTAAGATGTCCTGCATCAAAACACTTAAACAGTGTTGATGAAAAGTTGAATGCATACTTTTTGGTTTTCAGCCGTAGCAGGAAAAAAAGCTGCACTGTTTTAAAATGCTGGCTTTCTGGGCCGCTCTGCCAGTGCAAACTCTGACTCTTTAAGGCAGGAGGTCCAGCTACAGAGAGAGCATTTGAGTGTTGTTTGTGAACACACTGCTGCAGCTTGCTTGCTGGTAAGGACCTTTAATGCCAAAGAGTTGTGGCAATAAACATGACTCCAGCAGGAACCTCTGCCATGAGGCTGGAAAGCTAAGGAATGGACTGGATCTAGCCATCAGAGCCATGGCTTTAATCCTACCCATATTGCTTGGTAAATTAAAGATTTGTGTAGTCAGAAAAGGAGAGATATACAGTAAAGAGAGATTCAAAGAAAAAGACTTCTAAATGGTTTACTGTGTGTTTAAAATATATGCAAGCTTTGGAGAGTAAAGAAAGAGGTTAAAGTTCTTAAAATAAAAAAGAAGGAAAGACACACCTTTAATTCCAATACTCGGGAGGCAGAGCCAGATGGATCTCTGTGAGTTCAAGGTGTGGTGACACACACCTTAATCCAAGCACTTAGGATGCAGAGACAGGTGGATCTCTGTGAGTTCAAGGACACCCTGGTCTACATAGTGAGTTCCAGGATAAGAGACACAGAAACCCTGTCTCAAAAAGCCAAAATTTAAAAGCAAAAATAAAAGAAATAGAGATTAAAGTAAAGCCACATAAAGATGGAAAATACACAGAGAATCGGGACACTGTTATTTTATTTTGCTTTCTTTGAATTGTTTGAATGCTGGGGAAGGAGCAACAGCTGCTAAAAGATATTTGTTTATAAATGCTGCTGAATTAATCCAAGATAGGCATTTTGAAAATACCTTAACTTCAAAATTGAAGTCAAAATGTTTGTTACATTGGAGAAGAGATTTTGCTTTTGTTTCCACATAAAATGAGAGGCTGTGGATTCATTCTGAGTTAAGAAAAATCAGGTTTGATCAAAGAAGACCACCTGAGAAATCTCCAGCAGGAACAGATGGCATGATGTCTGAGTTTTACATCCAGAACAGATTCAAGACTGCTGCCTGAGATGATCAAGACTCACAGGATACTCCAGTCAGGATTTGATCATAATTCAAATTTTTCTTTAGGTCCCCATAAAATTATCATTGCCCCCAACCAGCAGGAAGTAGCCTGGAATACTATGCCCACATTCCCAAAAATGGACTATGGATATTTCCTTTGTAAAAAAAAAGGGGGGGGGGAGTTGTATGGGACAATTCTGTATTCTGTCAATTATGTTTTAAATAAATGCTGATTGGTCAGTAGCCAGGCAGGAAATATAGATGAGACAACCAGACAGGTAGTAGAGGCGGGACAAGGAGGACAGGAGTATTCTGGGAAGAAGGGAGCTCTTTCTGCAGTCCTGTCCAGACACCAAAGAAGCAGAATGTGACCTGCCATGCTGAAAAGGGTACTGAGCCATTTGACTAACATATATAAGAATAATGGGTTAATATATACTATAAGAACTAATATGAGGCCTGAGCTAATGGGCTATTCAGTTTATAACTTATGGAGACCTCTGTGTGATTTTCTTTGGGGCTAAACATCTGTGGGACCTGGCAGACAGGACAGAAACTAAGCAGGCCAGAAACCTCAGACAATATACTAGCAAGGAGATTACACCCTAACAGCATAGGAAATGATGGCAAGATTTGAAGAATGGAATGATATAAAATTAATCCTGAGCCTATGTCAACAGATGTTTTTCCCATTTGTCCAGTCCCCAGACCTTCTGCTATCTGCAAACAAAATGCAGATGGAATGTAGGAAATGGACCTGAGTTATAAAGTCTCTTTTATAACTTTAAAAGTTATGAAATCTTTCTTCCAGTTATGCCCCATTTCCCTAAGGTACCACAACCTCTCATAATAGCACTACCAGTTGAACATCAGGTGTTTAAATACAGGAGATTATGGGGGACATTTTTCATCTAAAGAACAATGTTAATTATCTTAAAGATAGAAGGAGTTATTTGGCAATCCCAATTTAGGTGTTGAATTCAAGGCTTGAGAAGAGATAATTCAGTTGCAAGTGCTTTAGTGCTGTCTTAAAAGCAAATGTGTCTTTTACTTAGATGATTATGTCAATATTACACTAAAATTCAGTACTTTCAATTAATAGGTTTGATCAGAGAGGTCCATAAACAACTATACCAAGGAATGATTTTGGAAGAACTATATAGGCAACAGTCCCTCCTTTGTTGAAAGTGGTAATTTTTAAATTAAAATATAATTATATAATTTCTCCTTCCTTTCACTGATATGTCATTCCAACAATTTCTTCACAAATTCATGGCCTTTCTTTTTTATAGTCACACACACACATACACACACAATTATATGACTATAAAATACTGAGTTTGTTTTGTGTTGCTTCTTTTTATATGTCTTTAGGGATGACTACCTGATAGTTGATAACCAGTCAATAGGCTTATTGATGAAGAAGCCTAGTTCTTCCTCTCCAAGACGTCCTTAATAGTCTGGAGTTCTCTGTCTAAGCACAGAGCCACATGAGATTATCTACTTGTATGTTAGCATGTCTCTTGGTGTTCTACTCTTTTTAGGCAGTCACATTGTCAGATTCATGCATGTAGTTTTCATGCTTTTTCTTGAAGACACAGTCTCACTGCAGAATTCCTGGTCCTTTGGCTCTTACAATCTTTCTTCCCCACTTTTCATAATATTCCCCAAAACTTAGGTACAGTGAATGTTGTAGCTATAGCAACTGGGGCTGCACTTGCCAGGATTAGTTGTTTTCTGTATTTTTATTGGGGTCTAAATCTCTGTAATTGTCTTTGTTTTCTACAAATAGAAGCTTTTTTGATGAGGGTGGGAGAGCTATGCTTATCTGTGGGAATGAAGATAAGTACTTAATACTCAGGAATTATCCTGGTTTAGAATAGCAGCAGTAGTGGATCCCCCCATAAGGTTTGTAACTTCACTTGCCATTGGCAGTTGGCTGTGTTTCCAACACATAGTCTTCTGATGTGTAATTAACCTCTGTATGCTGTGAATATGTTTTATTACCGTTGGCTAATAAAGAAGTTGGATTGGTCTACAGTTTAATGGAATATACTAAGACAGCAAATCCAAACATACATAGAGGATGAAAGAAGGTAGAGTTAAAGAGATACCAGGTAGCTATCAAAGGAGAAAGGTGTCAGAAACTTAATGGCAAACCACAGCCTTGTGGTAATATACAGATTAATAGAAATAAATTAATTTAAGATACAAGATCAAGCTAGTAATATGCCTGAGCAACTGATCAAAGAGTGCTATAATTAATACAGTTTTGTGTGGTTATTTGGGTCTGCGTGGCCAGGAAAGGAAAGCAAAGTCTCAGTTTACAGTTGCCCAGCTTTTGAGAGCTTAAATACAATGAGATAGCTGCTGGCTACTGTCAAGATACAAGAGCTACTATTGTACTTTAGGTGATAGTTTATAATGCTTGTCTTTGTTTTAGTTCATACGAGTTACAATTTCTTCATTATATGAAAATCTGTCAATGTAATCCAGCATATAAACAAACTAAAACATAAAAACAACATGATCATCTCATTAGATGCCCAAAAAGCCTTTGACTAAATACAACATCCCTTCATGATAAAGGTTTTGGAGAGAGCAGAGATACATGGGACATATCTAAACATAATAAAGGCAATATACAGCAAGCCAACAGCCAACATAAAACTAAATGAAAAGAAACTCGCAAAGATCTCACTGAAAGCAGTAAAAAGACAAGGTTGTCCACTCTCTCCATATCTATTCAATGTAGTTCTTGAGGTTCTAGCTAGAACAATAAGACAACAAAAGGAGATCAAGGGGATACAAATTGGAAAAGAAGTAGAACTCTCATTATTTGCTGAAGATATGATAGTTTACATAAGTGACCCCAAATTTCTGCCAAAGAAATTTTATAACTCATAAACAATTTCTGTAATTTAACAGGATACAAAATTAACTCAAAAAAAAAAAAACAGTAGCCCTTCTTTACACAGATGATGAATACACTGAGAAAAATCAGAGAAACATCACCCTTTAGAATAGCCACAAATAACATAAAATATCTCAGAGTAACTTTAATGAAACAAGGAGAGGACCTATATGACAAGAACTTTGAATCTTTGAAGAAAGAAATTGAAGAAGACATCAGAAAATGGAAAGATCTCCCATGCTTTTGGTAAGGTAGAATTAACATTTTAAAAATGGGCAGTCTTACAAAAAGTAAACTACAGAATCAATTCAATGCCCAAAAATCCCATCAAAATTCTTCACAGACCTTGAAAGAGCAGTATTCAACTTCATAGGGAAAAGCAAAAAGCCTAGGGTAGCCAAACAAATCCTGTACAATAAAGGAATTCTGGAGGCATCACAATCCCTGACTTCAAACTCTTCAAACTACAGAGCTATAGTACTGATAACAGTCTGGTATTGGCAAAAAAAGCTGACAGGAGGACCAATGGAAGTGAATTGAAGACCCAGATATTAATTCACACACCTATGAACACCTGATTTTTGACAAAGAAACAAAAAATATAAAATAGAAAAAAAACATATTTAACAAATGGTGCTGGCATAACTGCATATCAACATGTAGAAGAATGAAAATAGATCTATTTTCTATGCACAAAACTCAAATCCAATTTGATCAAAGACCTCAGTATAATGCCAAAGACACTGAACCTCATAGAAGAGAAAGTGGGAAGTACACTTAATCACTTTGTCACAGGAGATCATTTCCTAAACATAACTCCAGTAGCACAGACACTGAGAGAAATAATTAATAAATGGGACCTCCTAAAACTGAGAAGCTTCTGTAAAGCAAAGGACAACATCAACAGGAAAAAACAGCAGCTTACAGAATGGGAAAATATCTTCACCAACACCACATTAGACAGAGGACTGATCGCCAAAATATAGAAAGAACTCAAGAAATTGGTCACCAAAAGAACAAATAATCTAATAAAAATTGGAGTATAGACCTAAACAGAGAACTCTCAACAGAGGAATATAAAATGGCTGAAAAACACTTAAAGAAATGTCCAACATCCTTAGCCATCAGAGAAATGTAAATCAAAACAACTCTGAGATTCTATTTTACACCAGTAATAATGGCCAAGATCAAAAACACTGATGACAACTTATGCTGCAGAGTTTGTGGGGTAAAGGGAACACCACTGCATTGTTGATGGCAGTGCAAATTGGTACAGCCCTTTGGATATCTTAGTGTGGCGATTTTTTCAGAAAATTAGAAAACAACCTTTCTCAAGAACCAGTAATACCACTTTTGGGTATATACTGAAAAGATCCTCAATTCAACCATAAGGACATGTGCTCTATTATGTTCATAGCAGCATTGTTTGTAATATCCAGAACCTAGAAACAACTTAAAAGCCCTTGACTGAAGAATGGGTAAGCAAATTTTGGTATATTTACACAATGGAGTACTACACAGCAGAAAAAAATAACGACATCTTGAAATTTGCAAGGGAAATGGATGAAATTAGAAAACATCATATTGAGTGAGGTAAACCCAACCCAGAAAGACAAATATTGTATGTACTCACTCATCAGTGGCTTTCAGACATAAAGCAAAGAAAACCAGCCTATGATTCAGAGTCCCAGAGAACCTAGAGAACAATAAGGACCCTAGGAGAGACATACATGGATCCAAGCTACATAGGAAGTAGAAAAAGACTCGATCTCCTGAGTAAATTGGGAGTGTGGAGACCTTGGGAGAGGGGATAAGCGGAGAGGAAAGAAGTGTAGCAGAGAAAAGTATATAGCTCAATAGAATCAATTTAAAAAAAAAAAAAACAAGAAAAAAGAAGCTTTCATGGGTGCCTGAATAGAATGTGTAGTTTTTGCTTTTTGCTTTTTGTATATTTTTTATTATTTTTAATTTTTTCATTTAAATTTATTTCTTTATTTCTTTATTAAAGATTTCTGCCTCCTTCCTGCCACCGCCTCCCATTTTCCTCCCCCTCCCCCAATCAAGTCCCCCTCCCTCATCAGCCCTAAGAGCAATCAGGGTTCCCTGCCCTGTGGGAAGTCCAAGGACCACCCACCTCCATCCACGTCTAGTAAGGTGAGCATCCAAACTGCCTAGGCTCCCACAAAGCCAGTACATGCAGTAGGATCAAAACCCAGTGCCAATGTTCTTGAGTTCTCAGCATCCAAACTGCCTAGGCTCCCACAAAGCCAGTACGTGCAGTAGGATCAAAAACTCTTTGCCATTGTTCTTGAGTTCTCAGTAGTCCTCATTGTCTGCTATGTTCAGAGAGTCCGGTTTTATCCCGTGCTTTTTCAGACCCAGGCCAGCTGGCCTTGGTGAGTTCCCGATAGAACATCCCCATTGTCTCAGTGTGTGGGTGCACCCCTCGTGGTCCTGAGTTCGTTGCTCATGCTCTCTCTCCTTCTGCTCCTGATTTGGACCTTGAGATTTCAGTCTGGTGCTCCAATGTGGGTCTCTGTCTCTGTCTCCTTTCATCTCCTGATGAAGTTTAATATTCAGGAGGATGATTTTTGCTTCTTTTAGTCTAGAGATATTTATTAAGTTCATTTGATATATGATGTCATATAATTCTAATGAATTCATTTTCTTCCAGAATATCTATATCTTAGACGACTTGGGTATTGAAAATATCAACTATTAGAGAGTTTGAGTTAACTGTTTCTTGAAGTCCAGCAGTATGCCTTTTATGAAACTCTATGAACAGAAGTTTGCTGCATATATGTTTAGGAAAGTAACATCTTTTTGGTTAACTCTTCTCTTTTTAAGAATTGGATTCCCATTTTTGTGTCCTCTGATTAATTTTAGTTTTCTGTTTATTTTGTCAGATATTTGGATAACAATACTTACTTCCTTACTTGTCCCATTTGCTTGGAAAAACAATTTTCATCATTTTATTTTGATATGGTGCTTATCTTTAAAAAGACAGGTATGTTTCTTCAAGGAAGTAAAAGATGGATTTTGTTTTGCAATCTACTCAACCACCCTATGATTTTGATTGAAGAGTTGAGACCATTAACATTTTGAATCTTTATTGAAAGGTAAATTCTGGTTGTATCATTTATTATTTTTTGTCTGTTCATTTCCTCAGTCATGATTATTTTTTAAGTAATTATAACTTTATTTATTTTCTTTCTAATGCCTTCTGGCTATGCTTCCCTTTGGACAGAAGTATTACTTCCAGTTTTCTCTTATGGGCTGGTTTGGTGGAAGGGAATAATTTTATCCTATTCATGGACACAGTTTTTCCTATTTCAGCTATGGATGAGTTTTGCTGGATGGTGTAGTATATATAACTTGTCAATTGTGGTCTTTCTAAATTTAGAGTGCATTACTCCAAGTTCTTCTGGATTTCAATATTCCCATTGAATTATTATTCTTCTGGCTTTCCTTTAAGTTATGTATTTTTCTCTTTCAGTTTTCAGCACTCTCTCTTTGCTCTGTATATTTAGTTTTTTAAATGTGATATATGGAAAGAAAAAGGTTTTTTTCTAATTTTATCTATTTTATGTTCTGGTAAATTTGTATTTTTTGAGTATATCCTTTCTTAACTTAGGAAGTTTATGGCTCTGTTCTTGCTGAAAATTTTATATGTTCCATAGATTTTAGATTCTTCTGTTTCATCTATTTCTATGATTTGAAGATGGGCTTTTCATAGTGTTCTGCTGTTTCTGTATGTTTCTTTTCTACACTTTTTAAGGTTCATAGTATTTTCTTGTATGTTCCAATTTCTCTTTTTTATTTTTGAATACTGATATTTTATCTTCTATTTGATCCATTTAACTTGTTAGGTTTTCCCCTGAATTTTCTAATTGGGTTGTTGGGTTTTCCAATTCCATTTTCCCTTCATCTTGAGTTCTCATCAATATTTATATACATTATTAAATTATGCTTTCAAATCCTTGATTATATTCATTATTTCAGTTAGTCTTCTGTTTGTGTTTCTTTGAGCATTATTTAGGTATTTATTTTCTTTCAGTTCATTATTGATGTTATTGTTGTCTTAAACTATCGTGTGCTATGGGAAAGAGTTTCATCTTTAAACTCTTTTAATATTTTGATGCAGTTTACTCTTTTTCATTTAAGTTCTTTTTTATGGTATTCACTTAGGTAATTCTAGTTGGAGAATATGCTATAAGACTTTTAGATTTTTTAGGGAGAAACACTATATTAATTTTTCATATTGTTGGTGATTTTGTAGTGAGACCCAGGCATGTGAATGTACTTTATAGTTTTAGTGTCTTCTGTGAACAGAGAAGGCTGTATTGGGGTATAGAATGTATGAGGCAAGCTTAATTTGGAAGCTGGCTATGACACAGGGGAAATGAAGTAAGGTTGTCACAGGTTGCGTTGGACTGTTTTGCAGGATATGAATCCTGTTTTAGGTTTGGAGTTTCGTATAGTACAGGCATGGCTCAGCTATCTAAACCAGGACATTAGATATGGGATCTTGACTATATCTGAGATTTTCAGTATTTTACAACCACATTAGAATCAGGTGGCATTATCAGGCTGGGCCCTGGTGCAAGCTCTGCTACCCCTCCTATTGTTTAACCAGACAATCAAAATTCAACTGAGATTATTTTTCTCATAGCATTGATCATGTGTTTTAAGTACTTTCTAACTTTACTTATACTTTCTACATTGAAAAAATGCTTCTTTTTTTCTTCAATATTGCTACAAATAGAATATTTGAACTTAAGAAGAAGGGGAATGAAGCCATATGAAAACAACATAAAATACTCTGAGATGCCACAAAGAGATTTTGTGTTTATCGCGATATGACCTATAGAAAATAATAGAAAAGTCAAACATGTAATCCAATTTCTTGGTCCTACCTCCAGAAACATTCAAATGAGTATGTTAACTCCATGTAAGGCCTTTCAGTTTTCTCTTTAGTAATTTCCTTTATATTAACTAGATTAGAATAAAATTTCATATAATTTGTGATAAGTATGAGACTTTATTAAATTTTATCTGTCTCTTTCCCACCTTTTAAAATGATGCAGTTATTAGAGAACTTAAAAACAAGTATCACAGGATAGCATTCTGTTTCCAAGGTTACTACCAGAATGTATTTAGTTATAGGTGAAACATCTGAGAAAGAAAATGATCTCTGTGCTCAGAGCCTGGTGTACTGACAGCCTTGAACTTTCTACTGCACTTCAGCCTCTTGCTGAAAGGCAAACCAAGTGCAGACTAAAAGTTAACAATAAAGAAAAATAAAGATACACATTTTAAGCCATTTTTGGTGAAATATAAATGTTTCTTTTTATTTTCAAAAATATTCTCTTACTTGTATATATTGTGTTTTGAGCATACCCATCGCAACCTTCCCAACACCCTCTTTTTTTGCCTTCTTCCAAAATAATTCCTTTGTTCTCTAAGACAATTTCAATTCTATTATATTCCATGTGTACACGCATGATTTTAGGTCACTAAAAAACTTAAGGCCCACCTACAAGAAAAATTATCCAAAATATTTCTTTCTGAGACTTACTTAATTTACTTAATATGTTTGTTTCTACTTGCATCAATTTTCCTGTAAACAACATAATTTTATTCATTTTGTGGCTGAAAAGAAAGATTACACTGTGCGAATTCACTATTTTTTGTTGTCTGTCCATCTTTTGTTGGACACCCAAGATAATGATATATCTCCATTTCTGGAAATAGACTAGTATTCAAGTGTACTGCTATGGGTTGCCTTTGAGTCCTTTGAGTAAATACCCAGAAGTGGTAAGATTGTTCATATTGTAGCAGTATTTTAGAGAATTCTGATTACATAATTTGTTCATTCCTATTACACATTATGTCATCTCATAACATACTTCCCACAGATTCACAAATTCCTATAATATATGTAGTCTATCATATGAACACACACACACACACACATATATATGTTGAAAAGAACTTAACCTTATGTAGACTTCATCAATTCTTAACTTGTTGATACATTCAAGTCACTTCTTAATTTCATTATTTTGGTAGGTGTAGTCAATAAACAATGGTTTATCATAAACCTTTAACACATCTAGTACATAATACAGACCTACAATTTCTGACAGAGAATTACTTTGTGCCTAACAAGGATTTTGTCATATGAGCTAATACTTATGTGATGGAATTTTATTTTCATCAAAGTGCTGAAAACAATAAATAAACTTAAACAAAATGTTAGATTATACATCAAATGTTCAGGTGTCTATGGTACTATGGCCAAAGGAGGTATAAACAAGTTAATTTGACCTTTCTCAATTAACAAAATGTTGACATACACAACACTTTTACTTGATAAGCTGACGACTTCCAATCAGTCAATAACATATTGACTTCTGCTTTAGTTTGTTTTTAGCTGAAACTCAATCAAAAGTCACCTGGTTCACATGTCACCTATGTATTACAACATAGGCATCGGTAAATTCCCCAAATTTATCTCTATTTAGTGTTTTCAGGTTAGAATCTCTTGGACTGTGCTCTGTACAAAGAGAAATGAGTTTTGAAGCCATCAAGAAGTGAGACTTGGAACTGAGGAGATGGCACAAGCGATAGAGGGGACAAGTAATTGTGCAAATGCGAAGCTTGGGGTCAATACCCAGAGTCCATATAACAGCAGGGAAGGTACAGTGGCCCATTCACAATGCCTGCAGCTGATAGATGGAGACAGGTATCCTTCAGGGAAGCTAGTTATGTAGACTAACTTCAACAAGGTTTGGGTTCTGCGAAGGAGCCAGCCTCAGGAAATGATGTAGGCAGTGGTGGAGAAATACAGACAGCAATGTCAACTTCTGGCCTCTGCAAACAGAAAATCATGTCACAGGCATCCTTATACATGTGAGCAAACATACACATGGGTATACTACATCCACGTCCACACACCTGTGAGCAAGCACACACACAGGTCACTTTTAATTGTCATTCTACCTAATACTTCCACAGTTTCTCTTCTTAGTGGATTCAAACATTATCCTTCACAATGTGTTCGGGGTTCCCTAAGTAGCAAATTTCATTCCTTAGCTCCTTTTCAGCAGTAGTTATATTCTAATTTGTGGGGTTAGAACAAGTATACAACACAGTTTTCTGAGAATATTCCTTTTTTTATATATGATCTTCTGCTCAAATTATAGAGAACAGCATTTATTCTGTGAGATATCTCACAATAACTGCACTTTGTAATTACTCCATTCATTCATGTGCCTTTCCATCCCTAGACAAGGCCTACCTGATATCTTTCAATGTGAAGAAAGTCAGAAAATCAGAAAATCTTGTATAAAAGCTACTGTCACTCTCTCCTCTGTTCTGATCTCCCTCTCTCAAACTCTCATGCTTTCATACATGCACACACATAGAAACACATCTATAAGAAGGAAAGCTGATTTCATAAAAAGGGAGAAGACAAGAAATCAGAAAGTTATCTTGCAATCTGTAGTGAAGGTAGCAGTGATGGATAAAAATAAAAAATCAATATTCTTCAAAATAGAAGTCAATGCATGTTTGGTAATTTCAGTGTGTGCGGAAACAGACACAATCATGTTTATATGTCATACTAATTTCATGTAATTTTGTCATCAAATTACATGTTTATGTGTATATATACATATACTCATATGCTTATTATACATACTTCATAAGTTCCTTTATATTGCATAATATACCTGGACATCAGAAGTTCAAAATTAGTTATTCAGTTCTGAAATCAAACCACAAACATAACTACTTCCTAATGGGGTACTTTTGAATTCACTCCTATAATTTTTAAGAGTCTGTCATAATTTACAGTCATGAAAAAAATTATTATTCCCCTTATTTTCATTATTCCACTATACTTTACTTTGACGTTATTCTATGCCTTTTTAGAAGGATACCTGTGTTCCTCACTGAGCCATCCTCCGTAATAGTGAAGAAGTTTCCTTATTCAATTCTTTTTCCCATTGTCATCATTTGACCCTGGTTAACAAATTTGCATTTCACATCTATTTGACATTAAATGATCATTGATGCAGAAGTAACTTATTCACTAGTTACAGGAATGATAATGTGAACATTTCTCTGTAATGTTATCAGGATACTGGAGACATCTCCCTAGTTGCCAAAGAGTGCTATCCCTATATGTAAAAAATATTCAGGGAGGCTGTGAACATATGTTAAATTACTTTTGCAAATATGAGGACCTGAGCTCAAATCCTATACAATGAGATGAAAGCCAAGCATTTAAGTATATTAACACATCTCCAACTTTCTGTGATTTTAAATATGTGTTAAAACTTGTGGTATAATCTATTTAACTGTAATAGTGTTTTTTTCTTTATTGCTATTATTACTCACTGATATTTAAAGCTAATAAATATGTGGGCCAATAAGAACAATAAAAGATGGAACATAAACATGATGCCTTTTGTCTCCCTTCACCCTGATATCAATCAGAAAATTTATCATCATATAACACATTATATATAGAACTGAGGAAAAAATGTCTTTTGAACATCTACACTGCAACTTAAGCTTCAGGGATGAAAATTTTCCATGTGAAGTGACAAGGAGGTAGGCTTGCTAGAGACTGTAAGTCATCACAGAGATGTTGGGTCCAGAGAAAAATGGAGAAAGTTCAATCTTGCAAGAGTAACCCGGTAAACCTACTGAGTTTTGATACAGTGTCTCCTTCCTACTTTGGTTGCTTCAATTGCTTGGTCTCAGCGGATTATATAGATCATGCATGTGGCTTAGCTTTAGATAGAGATGTGTTATCCTTGTTAAGTTAGGCACAAGAGGAAAGAAGTTTACATGGTAATTTCAATGATATTAATTGGATTGTGAGAGGAAAGGGAAAAAGACAGTTAATAAATTATCTCCCCAGGATGAGAAGCATATGTGATAATATTTGCTGCTCAATGTGTTTACATTTCAACAAGTTTTAAATTAGCAATGTTTAGAAAGTTTTTAAGTAGATAAATCTATATACAGAAAGACATGCCATAAAACAGGAAACATAATTTCTCTTGAAGTCAGCCACATCTTCTTGAACCAGTGGATACTTCAGCATCAATTGAAAAGGAGATGTAGACATGATAAAACAAATAGCAACGTAAGTAGCACATTCTTCCATAATGACCATGCGGTCAACATAAAATACAGGCTCAGAAAACTGGAGGAATAAGGAAGACAAAAATTGAATAAGAAAACCTTTGCATCCTTGGGAACTAACCACTACTCTGTCTCCTGTGCTTCCATGGGATAACTGAATTCTTCTTATTCTACAACTTGATTAAAACAGACTTTGGTTTGGAACCAGAAGAAGACTGAGTTGAAATAATTTCATATCATAACAGAATCATCAGATAAGTATCAAACACTGAGACATTTACTGTGCAAAGCTATTCTGCCAGAGTAGCCAAAGGTTCACACAAGACCTCACAGATAACAACTGGATCTTCAAACTCCAAAATCAAGATATCAGTGCCAAAGGCTCATTACTGAGAAATCACAGCCATGTCTAGGAATCTTCTAAACTTTACTCTTTCACGTTGTTACTAGGGCAAAGAAATCTAAGTTTGAGTATGGGCTTCATCAGTAGATTTAACTTGGCAAGTATCTTAGTAAATGTTTGGTTGCTATGAAAAGACAGCAAACTATAGAAATTCTTATACAGGAAAGCATTTGATTGGGGCTTTCTTACACTTTTATAGGTTTAGTTCACTATCTTCATGGCAAGGGAGCATGGTAGCACATAGGCAGACATGGTAGCTGAGAGTTATACATCCATATCACATGGTAGCACATAGGCAGCAGGGAGAGAGCAAGACAGACTGGGACTGTCTTGATGTTTTAAAACCTCAAAGTCTACCCTCAGTGATACACTTCCTCCAACAAGGTCCACTTATTCCAAACAAGGCCATATTTTCTAATCCTTTCAAATAGTATCAGTTCCTTAGTACTCAAATATATGAGCCTCTTGGTGCCATATTTTTAAACCACCAAAGGAAGCCAAGATAACAATAATGATTTATGTTTTAATAATTATGAAGTTTTAAAATTAAATTAAAACACAAGGACTTTGCCTTAATAACTATGAGGCAGAAAAGTGAAAGTGAGACAAACGTCTCATCATCCTCCTAAGAAATGAATTCACCAGTACACATCAGTGCACATTTTTTCCTTCAAATATTGACACAAATATTCGCCATATTTGTATATTATTTTGTTAATTTGTTTTTCATTAAAATTTTATTTCTTATGAAAATATTTTCTTCAATACATACCACCCACATTCTCACCTCATCTCCTTAATTCCTCCCAAGCCTTCTTCTATTCCTGTTCTACCTTCTTTCACGTTGTCACTGGATAGCCCTAAGTATCAGAAAATGATGACCTAGCCGGGCGTTGGTGGCGCACGCCTTTAATCCCAGCACTTGGGAGGCAGAGGCAGGTGGATCTCTGTGAGTTCGAGACCAGCCTGGTCTACAAGAGCTAGTTCCAGGACAGGCTCCAAAACCACAGAGAAACCCTGTCTCGAAAAACCAAAAAAAAAAAAAAAAAAAAAAAGAAAATGATGACCTAGAACATTCTGCACAGTCCAAGCTAGCTGTGGCCCTTTCTCATTCTTTTCATATTTGCCAATAAGCTTATGCTACCACAACTCATTTATCATATACCAATGGGCATAGAAACACTGACACACACACACGCACACACACACACACAACATGGAAGTATGAAATTTGTGTGGCATGTTTTACTACTAAGTAGTTGGTATTAATTGTTAATGTGTGAGTTTTGCCATTCAAAATATTTTTAGATTCATTTATGTTAATTCATTACATCATGACTATGATTTATTTTACTTATTAAGAAAATGTTAGTTTCTATAGGATCACACATTATATGCTTAATGTCTTTTATTTTATGGCTAGAAACCGATTATGAGTGAGTACATCCCATGTTCCTCTTTTTGAGTCTGGGATACCTCACTCAGGATAGTGTTTTCTATTTCCATCCATTTGCATGCAAAATTCGAGAAGTCATTGTTTTTTACTGCTGAGTAGTACTCTAATATGTATATATTCCACACTTTCTTCATCCATTCCTCCATTGAAGGGCATCTAGGTTGTTTCCAGGTTTTGGCTATTACAAACAATGCTGCTATGAACATAGTTGAACAGATACTTTTGTCATTTGATGTGGCATCTCTTGGGTATATTCCCAATAGTGGTATTACTGGATCTTGGGGTAGGTTGATCCCAAATTTCCTGAGAAATCGCCACACTGATTTCCAAAGTGGTTGCACAAGTTTGCATTCCCACCATATAGTCATCCGCATGGAGAGGGGGAAGTAGACAAGATTCCAGGGCAAAAACTGGGAACTTGCGGGTAAGGTGGCATGGGGCAAAGGGGAAATGGGATGAGAAATATGAGAAGGGGAGGATGGGAGGAGCTCGGAGGATTGGGATGGTTGGGATATAGGAAGGATGGATATGGGAGCAGCGAAGTATATATCCTATCTAAGGGAGCCATCTTAGGGTTGGCAAGAGACTTGACTCTTGAGGGGTTCGCAGGTGTCCAGGAATATGTCCCCAGCTGGTACCTTGGGCAACTAAGGAGAGGGAACCTGAAATGACCCTATCCTATACTGATGAATATCTTGCATATCACCTTAGAACCTTCATCTGGCGATGGATCGAGGTAGAGACAGAGTCTCAATTTGGAGCAACGGTCTGAGCTCTTAAGGTCCAAATGAGGAGCAGAAGGAGGGAGAACATGAGCAAAAAATCAGGACCACGAGGGATGCACCCACCCACTGTGACAGTGGAACTGATTTATTGGGAGCCCACCAAGGCCAGCTGGTCTGGGACTGAATAAGCATGGGTTGACTCCGGACTCTCTGAGCATGGCGGTCAATGAAGACTGATGAGAAGCCAAGGACAATGGCACTAGGTTTCGATCCTAATACATGAACTGGCTTTGTGGGAGCTTAGCCTGTTTGGACGCTCACCTTTCTGGACGTAGATAGAAGGACCTTGGTCTTCCCGCAGGGCAGGGAATTTGGACTGCTCTTCAGTATCGAGAGGGAGGGGGAATGGAGTGGGGGGAGGAGAAGAGGAGTGGGGATAGGGGGAGGGAAGTGGGGGGAGGGCAATATTTGGGAGGAGGGGAGGGAAATGGGAAATGGGGAGCAGGTGGAAATTTTAATTAAAAAAGAATAAAAATAAATAAATAAGTAAAAAAAAAAAAAGAAAATTTGTGTTCAGACAGTTAGAAGATATTTTGGTTTTATGAAAATCAGAGTACTTTCTGCTTTCTCTGAAAAATTAAATAAAGTTTTCAATGAGCTAGAAAAAAAAAAAAAAGAAAGAAAATGTTAGTTTTATGATTGTACATGTACATGATGTACTGAAGAAGACAGTAAAGTCTAAAGAAATAATCAGAATCCAAAGCATGATGTTTTCATGCTGCTTAGATAAAAAATAAGTGTGTGAAATAACAAGACAAGTGGATTTCCAGAGCAGGGTATAGATCTTTTTTCTTTCTTTTTCAGAATATAATATTTTTACATTATTTCTCCTTTCCCTTTTCTTTCCACTTCAAAGCATCCCATATTCCCCTCCTTGTTTTCTTTCAAGTTAATGTCTTCTTTATTCATTAATTGTTATTAAATGCGTTCATGGATATTATATTAATCATTTATATGCTTTATGTTTTCAAAACTAATGACTATTTTGTTTCTTTTTTAAGATAGATCACTTTATGTATCCTCGTTGTCCTGGAATCTACTGTGTAGACCAGGCTGGTCTTGAACTCACAGAGACTACCTCTCTCTGCATCTGAGTGCTTTGTTTAAAAGCATGTGCCACCATACCTAGCTCTAGATTTTTAGAGATGCTACTATGAAACATATAGGGAAAAAATACTTTTGGAAATTATGACTTTGTGGAGGTTTTTTTACTCAATTTCAGAGAACCCACAACTAGTCTTTTATGACCAGAGATACCTTGACAGACTTGATTGAAAAAAATAGACTTGGTGTACATGGTAGGTATGAGTGACCCACATAGGTTCACATGTTTGAACCTAATTGGTGGGTCTTTTTTGGAAGGATTAGGAGGTGTATGATCAAGGGCCAGGAAGTTTCAAGGTGTCAAAAGACTTATGCCATTCCCATTATGTTTTATGTCTAGTGTTTGCCAATTTGAGTTAAGACCTCTGTAATTTTTGACACTGTGAAGTTGTTCTGCCATCTTGGACACTAAGCTGAATTTGTGAGCCCAAATAAACACTTTTTGTATAAGTTGTATGGGTCATGGTATAATCACAACAATGGAAATATGACATGGTAATATTAGAACACTACAGCCCAAAACTCATCAACTAAGCTATTCTCATTGATATACAAGACACAAGGATCTGTTTTCCACGCTAGTAACAGGATTACCATCATTACTACTACCAACTTTTTTTTCTACACACATCTAGAAGATTAAATGTAAGTTCTTCTGCTTCTGTGACAAACATTTTATAGACTGAGCTGGATCCCAGCTTCACGTATTCTTCAAAAAAAATTGCTTTGAAGTTAAAGACAGAATTCCTGAACCTAGGATCATGGCAGTTCTAAACTTAAAAAAGTGTTATGTTAAAGTCAACAAAAAATATAGGAAATTAGAATTTTATTGCTTCTAGAAAAGAATTTAGCTTGCTATCATTTAGACTTTTATTATATGGTTCTTATGATCATATGATTTTTTTGCAGAGAATTGGAGCTCATTTTCACTTATGAAGAATGATGAACATTTTGGTGTAGGTGGCAAGAACATTATGTTTGAAACAGACTGCAATCAACATACTCAACTGACACTCAAGTAGAGAGGCATAATTAAACAGAAACATTGGTCTGTAAGTCATCAAAATTTCTAGATTTGGTTTTCTGTATTCTATACAACTAATTTATAAGTTTATTTGCAGCTTTGATAATAAATTAAAATTTATAGAGAAAGAAAATTTTCTAAGAATTTGCCTATATTAACAAAAACATCCATAAATGTTATTAAAGGTTCTGGGGATGAGTTAGCAAAAAAGATCTGTATAAGTATGAGGAACGCATTTCAAACATCCATTATCTAATTAAAAGATCTGGCACGGCCATCCACAAACCTAGTGGGGAGAAGAGACTAGAGACTCACCGGAGACTGCTGGATGCCAGGCTATGTGCAGGTTCAGTGAGAGAACTTACAATAGGGAAATAAGATGGAAAGTGACAGCACAGAATACCATATTCTTCCTCTGGTCTCCATACTTGCTCATCAGCATACACATCCACACTCAAGCACAGACCTATTTACATCACATCCTCTCTCTCTCTTCTCTCTCTCTCTCTCTCTCTCTCTCTCTCTCTCTCTCTCTCTCTCTCTCTCACACACACACACACACACACACACACACACAAATTTTGTCATGTAGATTGTATGCTATTTATTTCGGAAGACAATAACATAAAAAAGATTCACTGAACTGGAATGGTGAGAACTGCCCAAAGCATTATTTGCCAAGAATTCCAAGCACTGGTTTAATTTCAGTGTCTCATATAACTCAGACTCAAGCTCTTTAATTTAAGAAGTTTTTTTTTTTTCTCTTTTTTCTCTTGGCAAGTTGGAGTAAAATTGAATTTGGTGTTAGAAACTAAAATAATGATGAAGTAATGAAAAACACATGTACAGATAATGCCAAGAATAAAGGATGAGTTGAGAGAGTGTACCTAGAGGCATGGGATTCTGTGTTAGTTTAAGATAATATCTGTCATATGTCTACATGGGCTGAGAGACTAGGAGCTAGATAGATTTCCTGGTAGGAAGACAGACAGGAGATAGGCAATAAGGGTGGTGAACTTCTTAGGTGCTTGGCTCCTTCATCACTCTCCTGACCTGAGACAAAGACCTGAGGGCTTAAGAACCTCCTAAGCTTTGTTTAGTGGTGGTGGTGATGCCTAGGTTCTTCCTATGTGTGCCTATCAGGAAATCTAATTCTTAGTCTCTCAGTTTGTTTCAACAGTGCTTTGAGGGGCAAGAAGAAAACATAAGACCCCTTCAAGCTGGATTTGCAGACATTTTGGGGTTGACTGGGTAAGAGGTGGGTAAGACTGGGAATCTCAGCTCTGTTCCTCAAGCCTGAGTGAACATCCATGTGCTTCCTGCCTGAGATGTCTCTATAGGCTTCTTCTGGTCTTATAATTTTAGACTCCACACATTTCAATGTGGATGCAGATGTAGAAAGAATGAGTTGAGGCACTTCTATTCCTCTTCTTTACACTTCAATTGGATAGGATAGCTCAGACACCTCTAACTATATATGGGTCAAAAATGGACTCTCTTTGGGCTGGAGAGGGAGGGGGAGGGGAGTGGGGTGTGGGGAATGGGAGGAGGGGGAGGGAAAAGGGAGGCAGGGAGGAGGCAGAAATTTTTAATAAAAATAAATAAATAAATAAAAATGGACTCTCACTCCATTCCACATAAACAACCAAGAAAAAGCAATTTGAGAAAAACATAACCATTTTCCTTCCAAATTACTAATCACACTTTTTTTTCTAGGAGTATTTGCTTAAAAGACCAATAAATAAAAAATGAGTGCAAGAAATAAAAATTGAAATAGTATAAAATATGATCCTTATTAATTGTTTTCCATACTAGTTTCAACCTTTTTTCCCTGGTTAATTTCCTCCCCTACCTTCTGTCTTCTCTTCTTGAGTATTTTACTGTTCTCCCTCTTTTTTTAAATTTTTTTTTCGTTTTTTGAGACAGGGTTTCTCTGTGGTTCTGTTCTCCCTCTTTTGAGTATCTGGAGTATTTTATTGTTTTTCCTCTTTTGACTATCATGTTTCCATTTACCTCTTAGTGGCAGATGTCATTACAAAATCAATCATAGCTAGTCATGGGAAGTGTGGAGGAACATAGAAAAGAAAGAAACTTTACATAGTATGATTCAAGGAAGTAAGACTTGAGGGTAAAATTTAGGTATAGGGAGGCTGCTCCCTAGGGCCACTCCTACACAAGGAACTCATGGCCTAATTTAGTTCTCATGATGATCAAAGTCCATGACAAAACCCCAGACTTACCTGTGAACTCTAAAGCATCCTGTCCATTCTTCTAATACTATAATGTACATCAGCTATAAAGTTTTATCTCTAGCAGCTATAAACATAGAAATGGAAGATGTCAAACATTCATATGTCTTCATTCATTAATTGGCCAAAACATCACAAATGTGTATATAGTAAGAATCACCTATCATGGAATGGAAGACCTGCTTAGCAATGAAAAGAAAAACTCCTCGTCTCTACCTCTGAATTGTATTGTATGCAAATGCAGGGGATGGAAAGAGACTGACACTTCATTTTCGGATTTTTTTAATGGACCACTTAGTAATCCACCTGCAGCCCTATTATTTTATTCAGAGTCATATTGTTGTTATCAGAAATCCACAAAGAAAATAAATTTATGTTGGAATGTGTAAATGATGTGTCTACATGTATGTGTGCATGTGTTCTTCACACATTTGGTTCTTTTGATTTCTTGTACATGTCCATAGATGCAGGACATAGCTCAGCTGTAGTGTGGATTTGATAAACTGCAGCAGCCTCTAACTGTTTGGATAGGAGAATGGGTACGAAGCATCCATTTCATTTTACAGATAATAAAATTGAGACACACACAGTAGCTACTTGCTCCAGGCCACACGTTATGAAGCAAAACCTGTAATATAATTTAATACCCAGGTCACATATGTATTTTGCAGCTTTATCCAGTGTATTAGAGGTAATTACAGATTCTATTATAAATCTTCTTGGAGTGCCCATGATAAGATGATACAAAAATATATTCTTTGATTAGAGATGCATCCTTTTCTCAAACAGGTTTTCCTGTACAATGCAGGTTTCTTTTTCTTTCTTTTATTTTCCATTTCTTATTACTGTCCATGTGTGGGGAGGACTGGGTAAATGTTTGCCATGGCAAGGAGAAGGAAGTCAGTAGACACCACAGGAGCCAGTTGTGTCCTCCAACTGTGTGTACTAGGAATGGAACTCGGGTTGTCAGGCATAGTGGCAAGAACTTTTACTTGCTAAGTCATCTTAAAGACTCAAGGTATCATGCACTTCTGGTGTTCCCCTTAGGAAAGGCTTTAGCAGCACTGAAAGGTCCAGTGAATCCTGGTTGCATATATGCATTTATCTCATGCATCTGTTATTCTACTCTGTCCCTGGAGGCCACTCTCTTGGAATGGTTTTGGTCTCTTAGCAAGTCCTTTCCCTTTGTTTGGGAAGTGCCTCTCACTCTTTGCTTACCTCCTCTGCTTTGATTCAAATGTGATGCTTTTTCATTATCAGGGGCAAGCTTTGTTTGTTTCTTTATTTCACATGTGTGTGGTGGTAGTGCTGCTGCTGGTGGTATCTGAATAGATGTGCATATATGTCTATAGATATTAGAGGTCAAACTTAGGTGTCCTTACTTGGGGTTACCATCATTGTTTTCTGAGACAGGGCTCATAGCAGCTGTCTTGCTGATTGGTTTGGCTGTGTGGTTACTGAGTCCCAGAGACCTGTCCCTGCATTGCCAGCATGGGATTTTTTTTCTTTTTTTACTTTTTTTTTATTTTTTAAAATGTATTTTTTCATTCAAAAATTTATACTTCCTCCCCTCCTCCCATTCCCCTCCCGCTCCCCCACTCACCCTCCTCCCACACCCTCCCTCCTTAAGAGAGGGCAGGGTACCCTGCCCTGTGGGAAGTCCAAGGCCCTCCCCCCTCCATCCAGGCCTAGGAAGGTGTGCATCCAAATGGACTAGGGTCCCAAAACGAAAGCACATGCAGTAGAAACAGATCCCAGTGCTATTATCGATGGCTTCTCAAATCAACCTACCTCAGGATCCAGCAATACCACTCTTGGGAATATACCCAGGAAATGCCCAATCATACTACAAAAGCATTTGTTCAACTATGTTCATAGCAGCATAATTTGTAATAGCCAGAATCTGGAAACAACCCAGATGCTCCTCAATGGAAGAATGGATAAAGAAAGTGTGGAATATATACACATTAGAGTACTATTCAGTGGTAAAAAACAGTACATCTTGAATTTTGCATGGGATTCCAAGATGGGTTCTGGGATGAATTTTGGTTTGCATAGCCATCACTTTACACACTGACCATCTTCTCAGTTTCAGTGTAAATTTAGTTTTAAAATTTACTGCTGCCCCAATCCTAACCGGTTTTATGAGACTCATTTGGTTGGTGATCAGCCCTCCCTCTGTTTGGAACATGCTTTCCAGTACAGCACTGGGTTTCTGTCTCATTCACTCCTGCATTCTCATGAACAAAACTGAAGGAGATGACATCTACTAGGTACTCAGTGAATGTCAGTCAAATGAACCAAACTAATGGAAGACCTGAGAGCCCTTGCTTTCACCTCAGGGTACCCTATATTCCAGGTCACATTTACCAATGAGGAAATTTAACTTGACTTCAAATCTCAATTGATCTGCATTTCAGTTTTATTTATAGCAAAATATTAAATCAAATCACAACTTCCCCATCTTTCACACTTCCCTTTCCCTTACAATCATATTCATCTTCTACTCCCCTTTTACTTTCCCCTTCTTTTTTCTCCACTCTATTTTCCTAACTTATTCTCTCTCTCTCTCTCTCTCTCTCTCTCTCTCTCTCTCTCTCTCTCTCTCTCTCCTCTCCCTCTCCCTCTCCCTCTCCCTCTCCCCCTCTCCTCTCCTCTCCTCTCCTCTCCTCCTCTCCTATCTCACATTTACCTATATATACCTACCTTGCCTTACCCATCCTTGTTTTCCTGGCTTATTCTCTTAATCTGTGCTACAGGGACCTAGAACTTGATCCTTTGAATTTAGCTTTTAGATCATTAGGATTACATGTATGCACTGAAGTGTCTCAGGTTAGGTAATAGAGCTCAATTTGAAAATGTATGTAAAATGAATGTAATTTGTATATGTGTTCGCAGATATATATATATATATATATATATATATATATATATATATATATACACATACAGTTGGAGCCTAGAGATCAGTTCTGGGTATTATTCATCAGGAATTACTTTTTGCTGTTATTTAATTAATAAAGTAAAAATATTTTTATTTACTATTATCGAGTGGAGTTATCTCAACATGCAAGTTAATGCCAAAGGACAACTTTGTAAAGTTTTTTTTTTCTACTATAAAGCAAATGTTCAACAGCTAAATCTTCTTTTTTTATGCTGTTTTTTTTCTCTTTTTTTTATTCTTTTTTAATTAAAATTTCCAACTGCTCCCCGTTTCCCATTTCCCTCCCCCTCCTCCCACATATTGCCCCCTCTCCCCGCTCCCCTCCCCCTATCCCCACTCCTCTTCTCCTCCCCCCAGTCCATTCCCCCTCCCTCTCGATACTGAAGAGCAGTCCAAATTCCCTGCCCTACAGGAAGACCAAGGCCCTTCCACTTCTATCTAGGTCCAGGAAGGTGAGCATCCAAACAGGCTAAGCTCCCACAAAGCCAGTTCATGTATTAGGATCGAAACCTAGTGCCATTGTCCTTGGCTTCTCATCAGCCTTCATTGTCTGCCATGTTCAGAGAGTCCGGTTTCATCCCATGCTTATTCAGTCCCAGTCCAGCTGGCCTTGGTGAGCTCCCAATAGATCAGTTCCACTGTCACAGTGGGTGGGTGCACCCCTGGTGGTCCTGACTTCCTTGCTCATGTTCTCCCTCCTTCTGTTTCTCATTTGGACCTTGAGAGCTCAGTCCATTGCTCCAATCTTCTTATCACCAACCCTTCCCATGATTCTTGAGATGGGATCACTCATTGACCTGAAGCTGACTAAATAGGGTAGGTCAGCAGTCCAGCATGCCCTGGGGATGTGCTTGCCACCTCCTGAGCTGGAGCTAGAGGGATTACAAGAGCACACTGTTATTCACAGCATTTCAAGTGTATTCTGGGGATCAAACACAAGTTGTGGCAGGCACATTGCCAATAGAGCCATCTTCCCATTGTTAAAGTAATTTTAAACTAATCTAAAATTTAAACCTGTAAAAATAATCTAAAGTGGAAAACTTAATGATTTTAGTTTCAAAAGAAATTCTTTGGTGACAGTTAAGACATTCACAGTGCTGTGCCACTAATACTTCTGCCTAATGCTGACACATTCACACCACTCCAACGTGTAATGTGACCCTAACTAGTCTTATTTAATAAAAACCCGGAGTGAGATATCAGGGGGTGAAAGCAGAAACATCAGAGAAACAGTGCAGCCAGCCATGAGACTCCATGCCTCTCACAACGCTCAGACTGTTTGCTGTCTCTATGGAACTGATAGTGAATCCCCGAGCTCCCCAATCTGCCTTATATTCCTCTCTCCACCCAGCTGTATCACTCCTACCTCCATCTCCTAAATGCTGGGATTAAAGACATGCGATCCCAAGTACTGGGATTAGGATCACTTTTGTGTGAGCTCTGCTCTCTTTTAGACTCGTGTGGTTAGGGATGGATCACAGAGATCTATCTGCTTCTGCTTCCCAAGTGCTGGGATTAAAGGTGTGTGTCACCATTGCCTGGCCTCTACGGCTAACTAGTGGCTTAGTCTGCACTCTAATGTTCAAGCAAGCTTTGTTTGCTAGATCACAAGCAAAATATCACCACACCAAAGCAAGACTGTGAGCCCTTTAAGCCTTGCTCCTTCTTTCCCCCTCCAATTCCTGCAACCCTGGTATGTGTTCTGCATTTCTGGATTCCTTGTCCTCAGTAATAATCTAAGTGTACATACATAATATTTTGCTGCCTGAAGCTAGCTTTCTGAGTTTAGATCAAGTTTTAAAGTTGCATCATAATGTAACACCATGAGGCCTTCATTGTTACTTATAGCTACTATTCGTTTTAAATATGTCCTATCTGTAGGGCTATGAGCTCTTTCCTGCCTTTGGCTAGACCCTATGGCACTGTCATGCTGAAATCTTTGTTACTCTTTTCTGAACACTCAATTCTGCTTACTGGGCTTCTTTCTAGTATTGCAATAGAGCCACATGGTGATCATTTTGTAGTTCCATTGTAGCTTTTGGGACTGTGAAGTATGAAACTTCTCATCTACCATGTTTAATGAGACTGTGCTGAATATTCAAGTCTCTTGCAATTCCACATGAATAGAAGATCAGTTTCCAATAATAACATCAGTATGGTCTTTCTAACTTAGATGTCTTTGTATCTCTTCTTGCCTAGTTGTTGTGATCATTGCTTCTGGTTGAATGATGAATTCCAACTGTGACAGTCAATATCCTTCTCTTGTTCCTCGTCTTAGAAACTTTCTAGAATGACAAAGTTTGAAACTTTTAACTTAATAATTTTATTTAAAATATATTTTGGATGTCAAATAGCACTTTGGCATCTACTAATATTCATTTTCCTTGTTAAAATTTTATTTTTAATATGGAAACAGCCCTATGTATCTACCAGGCATCCCTTGGGATCCTCAGTGAGTTACTTTTATTTCTCTGTTTTCTTCAGTGTTATTTGTTACAATTTTGCAACTGTAATTATCTTTAATATATTTTCTTTCACATGACTTTTGTATTAAGGTTAAAAGAAAAACTTAACACAGCCAATGAGGAAATATTCTTTCTGCCTTAGTTAGGGTTTCTTTAGCTGTAAAGAGACACCATGACTACAACAACTTTTATAAAGGAAAACATTTATTTGGGGGGCTCACTTGCAGTTCAGAGTTCAGTCCTTTATTATCCTGGTGGACCTTGGCAGCATGCAGACAGACATGGTGTTGTAGACTTAGGTAAGAGTCCTACATCTTGCAGGCAACAGGAAGTGAACTGTCTTAATGGGAATAGCTAGAGCATATATGAGACCTCAAACCCCACCTTCACAATAACAGACTTCCCCCAACAAAGCCCCACTCCAACAAAGCCACACCTCCTAGTAGTGCCACTCCCTATGTGAATTTATGGGGGCCAATTAGATTCAACTACCACATTCTACTTCCTGCCCCCCATAAACTTGTAATAATATCATCATGCAAAATGAAATGTATTTACTCAAATTTCAAAAGTCTCCATAGTCTATTAGTCTCAACAGTGTTTAAAAGTTCAAAGTTGTTGAGTTACATCTTCCACCACCTTTCTGTTTTCTGATGGTTAGACCAGACTTGCCTCAACTCAGAGACCCTCCAGCCTCTGCCTTTCTAGTCCTGGGATTAAAGTGTGCACCACCACACCTGGAACTCGGGTTTTCTTAATTTCTTTTCACAAGTTGGAAACATAATTGGATGATATCTTGAGTTGGGGTTACTAGTGTCTTTATGCCATGCTTTAATCCATTTATCTCCTTGAACATAGGTTTCAACTCTATTCAACTTCCTGATGCCCCCTTTCTCAATCTGTACATTTTATCTTTTTATTTGCTCAACTTGCCCTTTTCATGATAAATCTTCATCAGAGTTAACACTAGCAACCACGTTTCAGAGTCTGTACTAAGCTGTCTTGAGATTTTCTCTGCCAAGAGAATTAATCTAAAACTCTTCATTCTAGCCTCAGGCAGACCCTTTAGAAAAAAACAAAAAGCTATTCTTCAACAAAATATCATCAAATCGCACTCAGCTCCTCTTACTATGAACTATTAAGCAGTGCTTAAACCATTCTGCTGCTTTCCTAGCCCAAAGTAGCAAAGTTCAAATTCCTCCAAACCAAAACATTGTCAGTTTTATCATAGTAATGACCCATAGTAATAGCTGGTACCAATTCCTGTCTTAGGATTTCTATTGCTGTAAAGAGACACCAGGACCACAGCAACTCCTATAAGGAAAACATTTATTTGGGGTAGTTTACTTAGAGTTCAGAGGTTCAGTTTATTTTCATCATGGGGGATACATGGCATATACACAGACAAGGTACTGGAGTTGTAGTTGAGAGTCCTACGTCTTGTATGCAACATGAAGTGGGCTGTATTACAAGGAGTAGCTGGAGTGTATTTCAGACCTCAAACTGCACCCCCACAGTGACACACTTCCTCCAACAAGGCCACACCTACTCCAACAAAACCATACTGTCTAATAGTGCCATTCCCTATGAGTGCATTGGGGCCAATTACATTCAAATAACGACAATATCTTTTTTTATTACTGAAATTTTGAGGAAGAATAGTGTCAACATTTAAAAACTTGTGGTAAAATTTGTATATTGTGATCTAGTCCTTTTTTTTCTGATTCTAAGGGTTTAATTTTCTAGTTTCTCATTAAACTTATTATAAATTTATGTTTATAGACCTTAAATCAATTTTTGTTTGTTTTGATAGTATAAGTAATAGCTTATTTAAATTATTATATATGTTTCTATCTTTTTTTGTTTTTACATTTTTAAATTGAAAATAGACTTTTTTCATACAGTATATTCTAATTATGATTTCCTCTCCTCCAACTCCTCCATGTTCCTCCACACCACACCAACCACTCAAATCAGTATCCTGTTTTTGTCTCTCTCATTAGGAAACAAAGTAATTTAAAAAGCAATTATAATCTTTTGTTTTACATCTAGTATCCATTTATGAGAGAATAAATATATACCATGATCATCTTTCTGGGTCTGGTTTACCTCACTCAGATTATTTTTTTCTAGTTCCATTCATTTGCATGCAAATTTCATTTTTTTTAACACCGAGTAGTACTCCATTGTGTAAATGTACAACATTTTCTTTTTCCATTCTTCAGTTGAGGGGCATCTAGGTTGTTTTCAGGTTCTGGCTATTACAAATAATGCTGCTATGAACATAGTTTAACAAATGTTCTTGTAGTATGATTCAGAGTTTTGGGGGGTATATGCCCAAGAATTGTATTTCTGAGTCCTGAGGTAGGTTGATTCCCAATTTTTCTGAGAAACCGCCAAACTGATTCCAAAGTTTGCGTTCCCACCAGTAATGGAGGAGTGTTCCTCTTACTACACATCCTCACAGTAGCAAATCCCAAAGAAAGGAAAAACATGCACAATAACATCAACAACAATGAAAACTAAAACAACAGGAACTAGCATTCACTGGTCATTAATATCCCTTAATATATTTGGACTCAACTCACCTATAAAAAGACACAGGCTAACAGATTGGATACAAAAACAGAATCTATCCTTCTGCTGCATGCAAGAAATATACCTCAACCTCAAAGACAGACATCGCCTCAGAGTAAAGTACTGGTAAAAATTTTCCAATCAATTGGACCTAAAAAACAAGCTGGTGTAGCTATCCTAATATCTAACAAAATAGATTGTACTCTTTGGCTCCTGTGGTCTCTTCACAAAAAGTCACTTTAATGCTTAGAGACCACAGTCTGGCTGTGCTGTGCAGGGAGTTGGGGAGAGGCCCTGTGAGGAAACGAGCAGCAGTGACCTACTGCATCCACCCAAATCTGAGGCTTGAAATAATTTTTGGATGTGCTTTTCTTTGTGCAATGCTCAGTAGATCATTGGTAGCTTATTCTCTTACTTGTAGCTTATTTTCATGTAACCACCACCAACAAAGCTACAGTCCCTCCTGATTTCCATAAAGTAAAACGTCCCTATTTTATTTCAGATTTCACGTATCTTTATTTTCTTCCTTTTCACATGTCTAGCTAATGCCTTGGCAGCTCAGTTGAGAATGTTACTGAAGCAACTTTTGGCTTTTCTGATTCTCTCTATTCTTTTCTACTCCTTTCCATTTATTTGCATCCTAAAACGTGTTATTATCCCCTTCCCAGCTCTTGTTTACAGCTTTTTCTGGTTTGAAATAGGGTATGAATGTGACATTTCATTTCTTAATAAGAGAAGGATTTGCAATAATTTTTTCTCTTTGTATCTGCCTCCCTGAGCCCCCTTTTCTAGTGTGGGATCTTTTGATTTTCATTTATCTGTGACTATTTTTCTAATTTCTTCAATGTATTTTCCATATATTTGTCATTTTCCAGTTTCTCTTCAATTGTTAGATTTTAGTATTGTTAAAAGATGGCACACACTTGTTTTCAATTACTTATTAATTTCTTGTGGTTTAACTTTGGCACATGTTTCTTTCCACCTGACTGTTCTATGCCTTGTGCTGAGCTCTGGCTTTTATAAAGATCGCTGGCTTTTAATTGATTTAATTTTAGTCATTGTATTCATTATTAGGAGGGAATGGCTGGGACAGTGGGAGAGAAAATGGCACAAACCTTCTCTAGTACTTTAAATTCTCCTTTTTTGGGTCAGGATTTGTTGTTATAAACTTCTGTTCCTAAAATTCTGACAACGTTCATTTTGTCCATTTGTTTTCTGTTTCTTCTCTTTCCTTATTGGGGTGAAGAAGATAGGAAGCTGCCTACAACATCAGTTGGTTGTTGTCACTTTGTCATTTTTTCTAATTTTAAAGCGCTGTAAGAAAGAAAAGATGGGGTGGGGCAGGGCAAACTCTGTGGAGAAAATAACCCATTTTCAATGTAAGCAGAAGGGTTTCCCCAACACTGCCTTTGCAATCTGATGGATGCAGATATGCAGGTGTGCTGATGCAGGCATACAAAATGTGAAAGGTACTGTATATCAAAGGCAGAAGCCACCCTGTACTAATTAACCCAACTAGACATGAAGATTTTTAGTGTTCACTGCATCTGTCTATTTTTATAGCGGAACCATTTGCTTTATGTGGGAACAGATGTATCTGTGATTATTTGCACCAAAAATGTCCCCACCCTGGAGTAAAGCAACACTTTACAGTTGTTGCCTGAGACTATGCCTAAGAGCATAATTAGTGAACAATTGAAGAACTCATTATCTCTTTCAACAGCCAACCAAACAAACTATTAAGACTGGTGGTATGAAAACACACACAAGTAAAATGAATTCCACATAAGCACACATAACACTATTCTCAGGTTCCTAAGATGGGGACAGCATCTGTTGTCTTATGAGATACGTGAAAATACCCCTGGATCTTTATGCCTTGGAATCTAGTGACTATGACATACGTGTATATCAGAAAGAGAGAGAAAAGAAAGGAAGGATGAATCATGTGGAGCTGCATGTACAAATTACTTTTTTGTATGACACTCTATGCTATTTTACTTTTAAACTTATATTTTACTTTTTAAATTAGGTATGAGTTGGGAATGTGCACATTATTGTGGGTATCTGAGGAGGCCAAAAAGAACACTGGGTCCCCTGAAGCAGGAGTTACAAGAGGCTATGAGCATTCTGGGAACTAAATGTGGGTCCTCTGGAAGAGCCGTAAGCTCTTAAACACTGTCATGTGTGTGTCTGTGTGTGTGTACACATATGTGTGTATATGAGTTTGTATACTTAAATGCATATATGTATACTTCAGTATTTATATATGTATATGTATACTCAAATATTTATATATGTAGGTGGGGCTTTCTATCCTGCCAGCCCACTCCCAAGTAACCACATAGAGACTTATTATTAATTATAAATGCTTGGCCATTAGCTTAGGTTTGTTACTAACTAGTTCTTATTCTTATTTCTTTTCTATGTTCTACCACATGATGGTACCCTTTTTATCATTGCATGTTCATCTCTGGCTTCCTCTGTGTCTGGCTAACCACTCCTCCTTCTTTTTCCCTGTGCTCTCTTTTTGTCTGAAAGTCCTGCCTAGTTATTGGACACTTAGCTCTTTATTAAATCAATGAGAGCAATACATTTTTAATGTGTACAAAAGAATTGTACCCCAGCAGTGTGTGTGTGTGTGTGTGTGCGCATGTATAGTCTGGTACTACCCACAGATTCAGGTACACTGGGGGACGGGCATTAACAGGAGCTGATTCTAGTTTGAAAGGGTGTGAAAAGCTCATCCTTCAAGTTGGAGTTATCAGGCCCGTACTTCTGTGACCAGAGGGTTCCATTCTATAGCATAAATTTGATCACAGCAATCTAAGGGCACTTATGCTGGGCTGTAGCATATTGCTTCCTCGGTCTTGTGCCCTCATCATGTGTTTTCCTGTTCTAGGCAGACACAATAAACTTCCCTCCTTAATATTTCTCAGGTGGTCCTTGCACACTGTGAGCACTACCTCTTTGACCATGATGTTCTTTCACTCACATGTGCTGCCTTAATGGCTTGTCACCTCTTTTAAAAAGCAAAGTGAACCCTTGCTTCTCCTTGACACTCCATATTCTCTTTTCTTAATTTTTTTCTCTGTGGAACACTTATTGAGCTGGTGATTATCTGCTTATTATCCCAATGCTGAAAAGCAGAATTGGCGAGCATACACCTTAGTCTTATTCTATCTCTTTGACAGATGTTTGCTTAGGACACAGTCAGGCAGTAGCTGAAATGTGGTGTATTTATTGAATAAATAAATGGATTTCTTCATTAAAAAGTAATTTAAAATAGTGCAATAAAGCAAATGTACTAAGAATTGAAAAGTAGTTAAAAGACTATTTACCTTAAATTCTCTAGTGAAAACTCAAATTCACAAGGGTGATATTCAGGGATGTTAAAGGCTATGAATGTAATTCATCCATGACATAGAACTAAAAGATGTTTTAGAAGCCTAAAATCTTTCCATGTGCACAAAGTTAATTATGTAAGCAAGCCAGGTAAAATAAAATAATATGAATGTCTTAACTATGTAGTAACATCATTCCCTTTGTTATGTTTTTTTGACTAGTCAAGTCTGGCCTTCAGCAGAGGAAGGATTGTTCTTCCTTGTAACCATATTTTAAATTTGAAGACCTTTTGCTTATGTGTGGCTCAGTGCCAGGTTATAAATGGCCAGGGATTTCTGAAATAGTATGAGTAGGACAGTCTATTATATTAAAAATTCTTAATGTGACCTACATTCACACATTTGAGTTTTAAAATATTCAGTATAATTTTGGTATCATTTAGCAAAACCATTAGAGATTAAAATGTTATTTCTGAGGGCAATTTTTAATGAGTATCTATGCCAAGTATTCATTCAACACAAGTCAAATAAAGTTACTTAAAGAAAATTCGCAAGTCTTTTCTCTCAAATTCCCCTTTCACTAATATTCTAATCCAGAGAATTACATAATTAGTAATGACTGTCTTCACTTTTTATCATATACACATTCAGATATAAGGATCAACATTCTATTCTAAGTTCCCGTTTCACTCAGAGAAGTAGAAGAAGTAGAGCAGGAGCTAAGGAGATAGCTATGTGGGCAAAAATGCTTTTTGTCTAAGCTTGAGGACCTGGGTTTAAATCCCTGAGACAAATTAAAATATCCTTGTGCACCTGGGACCCCGAAACAGAAGAGACAGAAACATGAGATTGCTAGGGATTAGTTGCTAGGTATTGGCACAGTTCCCTGTTCAGTGAGAGACCTTATCTCAGGATAATAAGACAAAGAGTGCCAGAGAAAGACAACAGAAAGTTTCCCTTCTCCTCTGAACAGACAAGCCCAGGTGTGTACCTGCACACACACACACACACACACACACACACACACACTCACACAAAGGAACACACACAGAGAACTCATGAGAGAATCACAGTCTTTAGTCTTAGAAAAAGCATACACAGAAAAGAAATATAAGGACATCATAGAGACAAATGTAGTTCATATATGAAAGACAGAAGCACAAAATCAGACTTTCACAACTTCTCTACAAGTATTTCCATGATAGTATGACTATAGTCTGACACACATGGTGTTTTATAATTTGGAATGATTTATTCTTAATGTTGTGATTTTGAATCTCTTTGATTTTCAGCAGATTATTTTATTTCTCTGACATTCAACTCTTCATATGTACAGTAAAAATTATGATTTGTATTTTGTGACAGGATTAACAAAAATGTGTTAAACATTGAGGATAAGATTCACAACAAATTAATCTTAACCCTGCCTCCACAGGTATTTTTAAGAACAAGTTCACTTGTTCACACAGTCGAGGTTTGTGTTGTTGCTCTTACTGTCCAAACTTAGGATGTTCTATATGACTTAGACTCAGCTCAGTCACATTATTCATCCTTCATTCTGACATTTCATGGGAGAGTGAAAGACACAGAAATGATACCTAATGAATTTACACGTGAAAGTTACTTTGGACTGTGAAGATAAAAGATTTGGTTGACATTGCAGGCAGAGCCCCAGATGGGGTAAACAGATAAGCTCAATGCATTAGTCAGTGCTGGTTGAAATTCAAAAAACCAACATCACTGATCTTCAGATGCATTTGCAAATGTATTTTCACTTAACTTTTTGAATCACAGGTAATTTAAAGAAAAAATCAGCTAAGAAGTTTTAGTTTATTTACACTTACATCATCAAGATGCCATTTTCTAAAGCTCTTGAAGCAGTTTTAACAGCATCTAGTACATTTATAAGCAGTGAGGGGAAAATATATGCAGTATATTCAGAGAAAGGGGTCTTTAGCATGTTATAAAAGAGAACTACCCCCCAAAAAAGAAATATTAAAATACACATGTAGGAAAAGGTGATATGGCTAAATAGGTAAAATTTTTGCCAAACAAGCAAGAAGTCTTGAGTTTTGATCAACAACACTCACAGGGCAGAGAAACCTGCTTGCTCTTTGGGCTGAGGAGGAAGGAAGACTTGATTGGGGGAGGGGGAGGGAATGGGAGGTGGTGGCGGGGAAGAGGCAGAAATCTTTAATAACTAAATAAATTAATTAATAAAAAAAATAAAAAAAAAAGAAAGAAAAAAAAAAGAAAAGCTGGGCACAGCAAAGCATACCTGCAATGTGAGTGCTAGACTGGTAGAGACAAGCAGAACCCTGGGACTCCCTAGCTGGCTAACCGTTTACCTGGTGAGCACCAGACTGAGTAAGAAATTCTGTATCAAATACTTGATGGAGAGAAGTGAGGAAAATACCTAACATCTTGCGTCTAGACATATGCCCACCTGCACACAAACTCTCTCTCTCTCTATTTCTCTCTCTCTCTTTCTCTCTCTCTTTCTCTCTCTCTCTCTCTCCCCCTCACACACACACACACACACACACACACACACACACAATGATGCAGTGATGGATTTCAGAGGTGAAATCTGCCTATGAAGAATTAAAATAAATATTTTCAAATAGAAAATATTTCTTCCTCTTTTATTTTACCATTTACCACACTCACAGAATGTATCCTTGTTACTTGGGCATATATTTACATTGGGTGATTGATGAAGGTTGGTGAAAAACTAAAATTGCTAATAGAATGTATCCTTGTTACTTGGGCATATATTTACATTGGGTGATTGATGAAGGTTGGTGAAAAACTAAAATTGCTAATCTGCAGACCTTAAAATAAAAACTTGCAGGTCCAATATAATAAAAAAAATTTAACTTGAAGAAAGAGTATAGGTTGCCCCAGTACCCATCACTCAGGATAATCCTTAGCAACACAGCAGAATACCAGCTGCAGCTTCCCTTCCTGCCTGCCCATGTCTTCTATGGATCCCACAGACCATCCACCCTGACCTACTTCCCTCCAGTATTTACTTTATCCCAGGGCACTCAATTCAGATGGACCTCTCCTGATCAACCAAAGCACACACCTGCCAGAAACCCAGGTAGGTTTCCTGCAGTGCTACTCTCTCTATGACCCTGAGACACAGTCTCTCAGGCTACTTTCTAGAGCTACAACAGAACATCAGCTGCAGCCTCATCTTCCTGACTGCTCACAGATGTATGTGCCCAATATTTTCACAAGTAAACACATAAGCAGTGGAAATACATCCAATGCTATTTTTAGGGAAGAAATGAAGTGGGAAATTAGAGAAATTATAGATATTGGCAACCAGTTTTCAGAGTCAGTGTTCCTTTAAACCTTGCTAGACAGGATCATCTCCATCTGAGCCTGGTGGGTTGACACTTGAATTATCAGTTGTCATATGCTGTATACTTCCACAGCTTCTGACACACTAATATCTCTCAATATCAGTGGTCTGAATTAAATAAAAAAGAAAGAAAGAAAGGGAGGAAGGAAAAAGGAAAGAAAGACACAGACTAAAGAATGGATACAGAAACAGGATCCATTCTTCTGCTGCATACACAAAACACACCACAACATCAAGAATAGATATTATTTCAGGGTAAAATGTTGAAAAAAGATATTCCAAATAATTGAATCTAAGAAGGGAGCTTGGGTAGCAATTTTAATGTATAACAAATTGACTTCAAACCTAAACTAATAAAAAGAAATAAGGGACTACACTCATACTCAACAAAGGAAGTATTCATTAAGATGACATTTTAATTTTTAACGTCTAAGCCACAAACAAAAGGGTTCTCAGTTTTGAAAAAGAAACACTAGTACAATTTAAATCACACACCGGCCCTCACACATTTATAGTAGAAATCTTCAATACTCCACTCTTACCAAAAGACAGGTCATCTAGACAAAACTAAACAGAAAAATACTGGAGCTAACAGACATTATAAACCCAAAGGACCCAACGGATATTTATAGAACATTTCATCCAAACACAAAAGAATATACATTCGTCTCAACACCTCAGGGAACTTTCTCTAAAATTGACCACATACTCAGTCACAAAGCAAGTGTCAAAAGATACAAGAAAATTAAAATAATTCCCAGCATTTTTTCATAGTGCCATTGACTAAAGTTAAATTTCAACTACAACAGAAATATTAGAAAGCTTATGAAGTCATGGAAACTTAACAATTCTGAACTGGATGAAAAAAGTGTCAAGACAAAAATAAAGAATTTAAGGACTTTTAGAATAAAATGAAAATGATTATACTGCATACTCAAGCTTATGGTACACTATGATAGCAGTGGTAAGAAGAAAGTTCATAGCAATAGTGCCTAAATTAAAAAGAAGAGGTCTTACACTAGCAACTTAGCACATTTGAAAACTCTAGAACAATGTGAAGCAAGCACACCCAAGAGGATAAGACAGCAACAAATAATCAAACGGAAGGTTGAAATTAATAAGATAGAAACAAAGAACACAATACAAAGAATCAATGAAATAAAGAGTTGCTTTTTAAGAAAATCAAGAAGTTAGACATACACTTATCCAAAGTAATTAAAAGACAGAAAAAGACTATCCAAATCATGAAAATCAGAAACAAAAAGGGGACTTAACAACAGACATGGAGGAAATCCAAAGGATCATTAGTTCATGCATTAAAAACTTGTGCTTCACAAAATTGAAAAATCTAAAAGAAAGGGATAATAGATAAATCAAGATCACACAAATAATTTAAATAAACCTATAATTTCCAAGTAAATAATAATTGTTATTAAAAACCTCCCAGGATAGGGGAAGTAGACAAGATTGCCGGGCAAAAACTGGGAACTTGCCGGTGAGGTGGCATGGGGCTAAGGGGAAATGGGGTGAGAAACGTGAGAAGGGGAGGATGTGAGGAGATTGGGGGAATGGGATGATTGGGATATAGGAAGGGTGGATACGGGAGCAGTGAAGTATATATCCTAACTAAGGGAGCCATCTTAGGGTTGGCAAGAGACTTGACTCTAGAGGGGCTCGCAGGTGTCCAGGGAGATGTCCCCAGCTGGTACCTTGGGCAACTGAGGAGAGGGAACCTGAAATGACCCTATCCTAAACTGATAAATATCTTGCATATCACCTTAGAACCTTCATCTGGCGATGGATCGAGATAGAGACAGAGACCCAATTTCGAGCAACGGACTGAGCTCTTAAGGTCCAAATGAGGAACAGAAGGAAGGAGAACATGAGCAAGAAAGTCAGGACCACCAGGGGTGCACCCACCCACTGTGACAGTGGAACTGATCTATTGGGAGCTCACCAAGGCCAGCTGGACTGGGACTGAATAAGCATGGGTTGAAACCGGACTCTCTGAACATGGCGGACAATGAAAGCTGATGAGAAGCCAAAGACAATGGCACTAGGTTTGGATCCTAATACATGAACTGGCTTTGTGGGAGCTTAGCCTGTTTGGATGCTCACCTTCCTGGACCTAGATAGAAGTGGGAGGACCTTGGTCTTTCCGCAGGGCAGGGAATTTGGACTGCTCTTCAGTATGGAGAGCAAGGGGCAATGGAGTGGGGGAGGAGAAGAGGAGTGGGGATAGGGAGAGGGGAGTGGGGGGAGAGGGCAATATGTGGGAGGAGGGGGAGGGAAATGGGAAACGGGGAGCAGGTGGAAATTTTAATTAAAAAAGAATAAAAAAAAAAAAACCTCCCAGGAAAGAAAAAATAAACCTCGCAACCAAATGGTTTTAGAATAAAAATTTTCCAGATTTTCAAAGAAGAGTGCTAATACTCCTCAAATTATAGCACAAAACAGAAACAGAAAGAACATTATTTTATGAAGCCACATTATTTAATGAAGTCACAGTCACCTTGATCTCAAAACCATCAAAGATTCAACAAAGAATGAGAATTACAGATTGATTTCCACTGTGAACATAAATATGCAAAATACTCAATAAAACACTTGTAAATTAATCCAAAAATATACCCAAAAGATGATTTACCATAGTCAAGTAGGCTTCATCCCAGAGATTCAGGGGTATGTCAATATACAAAAATGAGTAAGTGTAACTCAAACTATAAATAGACTAAAAGAAAAAAAAATCCCATATGAACATCTCATTAGATGTTCAAAAATACTTGGGCAGAACCAGCACCCCTTCATAAGAAAAGTGCTGGATAGATTAGGAATATAAAGGACATACCTAAACATACTGAAGGCAATTCACAGCAATCCTATAGCCAGCATAAAATTGAGTGGAGAGAAACTCAAAGTATTTGCACTAAACTCAGTAACAAGACAAGGTTGTACCCTCTCCCTATATCTATTCAATATAGTACTTGAAGTTTTAGCTAGAGCAATAAGACAACTAAAGGAGATAAAGGGGGTATAAATACAAAAAGAAGAAGTTAAAGTACCTTTACTTGCTGATAATATGATAGCAAAAATAAATGATCTGAAGAATTTTGCTGTAGAACCCCTACAGCTGATGAACACTTTCATTGAAGTGACTGAATACAAGATTAACTAACAAAAATCAGTAACCCTCCTATATGATGTAATAATTAAACCGAGAAAATATCAGGAAACCAACACCTTACACAGAAACTACAAATAATATAAATTATCTTGGGGTAGCTCTAACCAAACAAATAAAATCTGGTATGATAAAATTTTAAATCTTTGAAAAAATAAGTTGAACAAGCTATCAGGAAATAAAAATAAAAATCCTGATCAAATCTTATTATTCTTAACCCAGAATGAATCCACAGCTACTCATTTCTGTGGAAACAAAAGCACAACCTCTTCTTCAAAATAGCATATCTTTTGACTTAAATTTTGAAGTCAAGGTATTTTCAAAATATATAGGTTCAATTAATCCAGCAGCATTAATAATCAAATGTCTTTTAGCAGCTGTTGTTCCTTCCTCAGCAGTCAAACAAATCAAAGATAACATATTAACATAGAGTATTCAGACTCCCTGTGTATTTTTATTTTTATTTGCCTTCTTTTTTTACTCTTTATCTTATATAGAATTTTTGTTGTTTTGAGGCAGGGGTTCTCTGTGTTTCTTTGGCTGTGATAAATCTTACTCTGTAGACCAGCCTTGCCTCAAACTTATAGAGATCTACCTTCCTCTGCCTCCCAAGTGCTGGGATTAAAAGCATGTGCATGGTAATGCCCAACTACTCTATTTCTTTTTTTAAGGACTTTCTGTATCTTTTTTCTTCTCTCTCCCAAGCCTACATATATTTCTAAACATGCTCTAAATTATTTAGAAGATTTTTTTTCCCATCTGACTCTGTTTTTACTGTATATCTCTATCTTTTTTTTTTTTGAAATTAAAGACTTCTTAGACTTTATTAAATAGGAATACTACATATACTCAAATTATGAGACAAAGTGAAAGCATTGGTACAAAATGTCATTTATCTAGCTTTTACACAAAATAGGTTATATCTTCTACAATCAGTCTAAAACAAACCTAAATGCTCTAGAACAAAAAGAAATGTGAGCATTCAAAAGGAAAAGACATAGGAATAATCCAAATGACATCTGTATTTAATAAGTTAGATAAAAGAGAAAAATAAAAATAGGCAATAAAAGAAGAATATATTCTTTGAGAAAATCAAGCCTAATCCTTATGCAAAATAACACAAAGATTGAATATATAAATTAATAGAACCTGAAATAAAGAGGAGACATAAAAGTATACATCAAGGAAACATAGATAATCATTAGGTCTTACTTAAAAAACTTACAATAACACAATTGGAAAATTTAAAAGAAAAGGATAATTTCTCACTAGAACTATCAGATTAAATCAAGATCAGAGAATCAATAAAAGTACTTCTGCAATTCCTCAGGAAATAGTAACAATCTTTAGGAATCGCAACACCAAAGAAAGCCCAAAGATAGATAATTTTAGCAAAGATGATTAACAGATATTTCAGTAAAAGCAAACAACAGATTTTTTTTCAGGTTATTCCACAAAATATAAACAGAAGCTAAATTGCCAACTTTGCTTTATGAGACCACAATCATCTGATACACAATCCACAAATAATTTGATTATGAAAGAAAATTTCAATGAATTTCCCTTTTTAATATCATTGTAAAATACTCAATAAAATGCTTTCAAACTGAATCCAAGAACATATCACAAAGATAAAGACCAACTAGGCTTTATCCCAGAGTTTGGTGGATGGTTTAACACATGAAAATCAGCCAATATAATTCACCATATAAGCAAACTGAAAGAAAAATACACATCATAATCTCATTAGATGCTAAAATTCCTTTGACAAATTCCAACAAACTTTAATGACAATAGTCTTTGGGTAAGTATGGATTCAGTGAACATACCTCAGCATAATAAAGCTATTTACAGCTCTCCTGGGTCCAACATAATAATAATAGGAAAAAAAGCTCAAAATTTTTCTATTAAAATCAAAACCAAGTCAAGATTGTCTATGCTCTCTATGTCAATCAACATATTATTTGAACTTTTAATAAGATCAGTAACACTGTCAAAGAACATCAAAAAGCTACAAATTGAAAAGAAGGAATCTAAAATATAGGTATATGCAGAATAAATGAGACAATATATAAGTGATTCAGAAAATTATAGCACAGAATCACTACAGCTGAATCATTCCAAAAGTGGTGGGATACAATATTAGGTAAAAAAAAAAAAATAGCCATCCTAGTCAATAATGACAATGAGGCTTTGAAAAAAATCAGTTGAACAACACCCTTCATAATAACCAGAAATGATGTAAAATAGCTCTATGTTCCTATCTAAAGTAAGTGAAAAAAAATATACAATGTATATCTCTATCTTTATCTGATGATATGAGTCTTCAATATGCTTAGTGATATGACTAGGTTTAAAGCTGTGGCTTTGGTGGCTAACTCTATCCAATTCCTTAGCTATTTGAGAATCTAGCTTCAAGGCAGAGGTACTGTTATGAGACATATTTATTGACACAACTCTGTGGAGTTACTAGGTCCATGCCACCACCAAGAACTCTGATGCCGATTGCTTCTTAAACATTTAAGTCTTTGGTGGCTGAGCCTCTTAAAAGATCTGAAAGGTTTTTGCCACTAAAGTTGACTCAGGAAACCCCCCTTAAAGGAGTCAGACCTCTGCTCACTGTCAGCTAACATAGCCTGCAGGAGCAAAGATGGTTACCAAGAAGTTGTGCTTGACTCTATTCTCTTTTGTCTAGAATCCTTTTTTTAAAAGGCTTTCTCACGTTTTATACAGAAATTCTTTTTTTCTTTTTCTTTTTTATTTATTTTATATTATTTAATTAAAAATTTATACCTCCTCCCATTTCCCTCCTGCTCCCCCCATCCTCCTTCCCCTCCCTCTCCAGTCCAAAGGGCAGTCAGGGTTCCCTGCCCTGTGGGAAGTCCAAGGTCCTCCCCGCTCCATCCAGTACTAGGAAGGTGAGCATCCAAACAGACTAGGCTCCCACAAAGTCAGTACATGCAGTAGTATCAAAACCCAGTGCCATTGTCCTTGGCTTCTCAGTCAGCCCTCCTTGTCAGCCACGTTCAGGGAGTCCGGTTTGATCACATGCTCCATCATCCACCTGGCCTTGGTGAGCTCCCCTTAGATCAGCCCCACCTGTCTCAGTGGGTGGGCGAATCCCTTGCTGTCCTAATTTCCTTGCTCATGTTCTCCCTCCTTCTGCTCCTCATTTGGACCTTAGGAAATTCTTGTCAAATGTTTGGGCACCATTTATAAATGGAAGTTTCTGTCCCTCCTGATCCTATAGCCATTCAGTACCAAAAACCAACCAAACAAACAAAAAAAACCACAGAGGCTTATGTTAATTATAAACTGCTTGGTCTATTAGCTCAGGCTTATTATTAGCTAGCAATGATAGCTTAAATTAGCCCATAATTCTTATCTATATTTAGCAATGCTACTTGGTACCTTTTCTCAGTAAGGCATTCTCATTTTACGTCCTCATTTTCATTCTGCATCTGAATGATGACTGTGTCTCTGCCTTTCTTCCCCAAATTCTCCTACTCTTGTCATCCCACATATACTTCCTTCCTGGCTATTGGCCAATCAGTATTTTATTAAACTAATATGAATGATAAATCTTTACAGTGTACAAGAGCATTATCCCCACAGCAACTTTCTTTTCCTCTATCTGTAAACACACACACTCATATACACACAAACACACACACATGCAAAGAGTGAAAAAAATGTTAAAGCATTTATGTGCATGTAAAAACATCAAGTAATTATTAAAAGAATGACTTAAAAAATCCCTTCTTTCATCAAGCATGCATTCCATACTAGTATAATACCCATAACAAAGGTCTTAGATGTCTGAGAAGAATGCCAATTGGGGCACATAGTTAAAGGTCAGAATGACAGAATGATTGTATCTGTTGCCTGGACATCAAACAAGTGAAGTCACTGTGGAATTTGGTGTGGAGAATTCTCAAAAAACTAAAAATAACCCTGCCTTATTACCAGCAAAGCCACTCCTTGACATACCCTCAAAGGACATGATTTCCTACTCCATAGATAGTTGCCCAGCCCTGCACATCTGCCCTGTTCACAGTAGCTAGGAAGTTGAAATAATCTAAATGTTTTTCAACTGAGGAAAGTATAATAAAAAATGTTGGACACAACAGAGTATTATTCATATGTAAAGAAATATGAAATATTTACATGAATGGATAGACCTAGAAAAGACATTGTTGAATGAGGTCTCTGAGGTCCAGAAGATTATATGTTCTCCCCCATTGGTGGTTTCAAGCTCCAAACCTTCATATTTGAATATATAACCTGAAATAACTACAGAGCCTATTGAAGTAAAAAGGAACTGTAGGGATGGTGTTTGAGAGGGGGCTAAAAGGATACAAGTGATAAGACAGAGGAAATTAGAAAAAATGTGAGGAGGGAGATTAACTTGGGAGGGGTACCAGAGGTCAATATAGGAGAGGGATGACAGAGATAAAAATCACACTAAGAATATTTGAAAAATCCATAAGAAATATATTACTTTTCTTTAACAAAAGTTCCATATCATCCATAAAATATGGGTATATACATACGCATATATAGTTTAAATGAAATTAGATAATTTAGGATAGCAATGATTTAAAAGCTCTAAAGATCCTCAAAAGATATAGACTAACAACAACCAAAGTATCAGACAGAAGAAATCCCTTTTTGAGTTGTGCTCAGGAAAGTCTAAGAGACTACTCAAACCTTATCAGCTATTGCTGTTGTCTTTGGTTACCTCACAGAGGTTGAAGGTAAGTCTCTACTGCTAATAATAGCATGCTTTTCAGATGTAAGAGTCAGAAGACTCAATCTGTATCTAACCCAAAATCTTTTTGGAGACAAAAAGTGTTATGAAAGCTGCAAAGAAGGGAATCAATGAATAACTTAACCTAGTTGCAATACTTGTGAGCCACAACAATAACCAGTATGGAAAGATAGTCCTAACGGTACAATGGGGACATTCAAATCTTGGTGGCAACCAACTTAAGAACTTGGAACCTGTTAAACAAGAGTAAAATCATACCTGGTGCTCAAATCTAGCCAATTCTGTGGGGATAGTGAGATTCTGTGTCTTAGAGAAGAACCTACTAGAACTTTCACTTTATTAAAATGTCATAATTCCTACTGAATTCCAAATACTTCTGCTTGTACCCACAGATAAATATTGTTCTCATCTCGTCCCAAAGAAGATTCTGTTTAATAGAGATCATTTAGAGAATATCCCAATTGATCAAAATGTATAGAACATCTGAGTGTGTGATTATGGGTATAGTTTTAATTGATACATCTACAAAAAACAAACAAGCAAAAAAGCCAAAAAAACTCCTATTCCTAAGGTTTAGAGAAAACATTTTGGAATAGGTGTAGAAAACTTCTCTAAGCTAGAAGATCAGAAAATAGCTGTGGATTTGTGTCTCTTAGACACAACAGGGAAGCTAATATCTGTGACACCTAAACAGTATGTTTGTCTAAATGAGATCTGAACAATGGCAACACCAATAGACACACTAACATGAAAAGTAGAATTCTCAAGGGGCCACATCCTTAGACAAAGAACTATGGGCAGCCAAGAAATACTGACAGGAAAAGTAATCTTACTTAGGAGAGAGCACCTTATTTGACTAGTCAATACCAAATGGTCAACCCTGAAATTACAGATAAAAAAATGTGTGTTTATGTGTATGTAGATATAACAATAAACTATCTAATTTTACACTTATATATCTATGTTTACATATAATAACAATCAAGGAGCAGGTAACTATGAATTTGACAAGGATTGAGGTTGTATAGAGTGAAGTGAGGGGTTTGAGGCAGAACAAAGAAGGAAGAAATGTTGTGATTACATTGTAATCAAAATGGTACTTAATGTTTTGAGAATTTCTTAGAACTAATTATATTTCCATCAGTTTGATCCACTCTCTATTCCCTTCAATTCTTTACATATTCCTCCAAAATTCATGACCTCTCCTTCAGATATATATGCATATATGTATATATATATATTATACATGTAACTTTATGTGCTTTATGTACACAGACAATTAATATAATTCAACTGTATATATTCAGTGTTGCTAATATGTTCATGTGTCTAGGTCTCACCAGTTGGGATTGGATAATTTATCAGGGAAAAAATTATTCTACACAAATGGAACCAGGGAACAACCAGGAATTACAAATATAATAATCATACAAAATAAACTTCAAATTAAGATCAATCAGAAGAGATTTAAAAAATACATTTTATTCTAATCAAGTGAGCAATTAATTAAGAATATGACAATCTTAAAATATATGCACCAAACTTCACAAATTGAACATAAATTTCACAAATAATGTTAAACTTTAAGACATAAATTAACTCCAACTCAGTAATAATGGGTGATTTCCATATTGTGCTTTCTGTGACAGGTCATCTTCTTAAAAGTTAAAAGTTAAGAGAAACGAGGTAATTAAAACACATCATACATCAGGTTTTACGTGGAGTTAGTAAACCACATTGAGGTACCAATCTGTTAGGTGGGGAGCGGGCTCTCTGTTTGCCCAGCTGCCTGCTAGCTTAACTCCCCGAAATAACCACACAGAAATTGTATTAATTAAATTACTGCTTGGCCCATAAGCTCTAGCCTCTTATTGGCTATCTCTCACATCTTGATTTAACCCATTTCTAATAATCTGTATGCCACCACGAGGTCATGGCTTACTGGGAAAGATTCAGCATGTCTGACCTGGCAGCTACATGGTGGCTTGGCTCTATCTGCTGCTTTTTTCCTTCCAAAATACAGTTCTGTCTTCTCTGCCTATCTAATTTCTTCCCTATCAGGCCAAGTAATTTTTTTATTGATTAACCAATGAAAGCAACACATACAGAAGGACCTCCTACACCATTAAGAGAAATGACATAATTAAAAGACATCATACATCAAATAGAAATAACATAGAGGGGGCTGGAGAGATGGCTCAGAGTTTAAGAACACTGACTGCTCTTCTGGAGGTCTTGAGTTCAATTCCCAGAAACTAAATGGTGGCTCACAACCATCCGTAATGGGGTCTGGTGCCCTCTTCTGGCCTGCAAGCATGGAAGCTGAACACTGCATACTGAATCAATCAATCAATCAATCAATCAATCAATCAATAACAAAAAAAGAAATCACATATGTACATATGCATATAGATGATGTATTCAACCAAAACATCAAAGAATATGTGTTCTCAGGTGGGTCTGGAAGGTTCCTAAAAGAGTCTAAATCCTGACAGGCAGAACAAATTTCAATAGAGAATTATTGAATTAACTCTGAATCTTAACAGATTACAGCACAATACAAATTGAAACAAACAGCAAAGCAATTTCTAATGATTTCACAAACTCTTCCAAATTAAACAGCTCATTTATAAAGCCTAAATACGTCAAAGAAGATATGGCCAAATTTTTGGAGTTCAATAAAAATGAAAGGACCACACCACAAAACATTTGGGATGCTTTAAAGGCACTCCCAAGAGAAACATTTATAGTGTTAAGTTCCTATATTTAAAAAAGTAGAAAAAGAACAAATAAATTCCTTTATTATATAATTCAAGATTTTGGAAAGCTAAAAGAAAATAAATTCAAATTGTAGACTAGATGAGACAACAACAACCAGACCATAAATTCAATGAAACAGAAACAATACAGATAATCAACATTTCTTAGAGCTAACTCTTAAAAGAGAAAAGCAAGATTGACCAACCCCTATCCCTATTAAATACAAGAAAGAGTAGGCGCAAATCATCACAATCAGAAATGAACAGGGAAACGTTACAATAGACAACCAAGGAATTCAGAATATTCTGAGGAAATACTATATATTAAATACTAGATAATATATAATATCTAAAATACTAAAATTAATATACTAAATAAACCTATAAGTAATTACATTAGAAAAACTAAAAGAAATGGACAATTTTTTATTCATTCAGATCACTAATATTAAACCAAGTCTTACAGACATAGCAAAGAATGAAAGATTGAGATTGACATAAAATGTATTATAGCTAAAATATTCCAATCCAGATATGGTACAATGTTTAAAAAAATCAAAATATGAAGAACACTCCCAAGCTCCTTCCAAGAAACCAGGATTACATTAGTGCAAACACCAGATAGAGACACAACAGTGAAAAGGAAAGCTGTACTCTGTTATTTGTGATGAACATAAATAAAAAGTTCCCAATAAAGCACTTGAAAATTAAATACAGACATGTATCAATAAGATTATAACCAACATCGAGTTGGCTTTACTTCAGGGATGCAGGGATGATTCAACATATGCAATTTAATAAATGTGAATTTATTGAATTTATTTGTGAAATCATATAAATAGACCTAAAAACAAAAATCAAATGATCTTTTCAATCAATTAAAAAATACCATTGACAAAATCCAACATTTTAATATGTCTTCATAATAAAAATCCTAGAGTAAATAGGACAGGAGGGAACATACTTTAACATAATAAAGTGTAGGAAATTAAGGCCTGCCAGGCCAAAGGGAACCAACCTGGAGTCTGCCTGGAGCTACCAGAGGTCCTGACCCTGCCGAGCCAATGAGGAGCGACCAAGCCGTGTTTCCTGAGTGCCTAGCCTAGCCAATGAGATGAGCATGAAATGCCAACTCTCAACAAATCAGAATGCCTGGGTACTGGGAGGGTATATAAGTTGTACCCCATTGCTAAATAAACGAGTGTGCTCTAAGCCTTCTTCCTGACTCACGGCGCCCATGTTCATTGATGTCATGCCTTCTCCCCCTCTCACCTGAGGAAGACATTAGGGCCCAGCAACCATAAATGTTATTTATCACAAAACTAAAGCCAACGTTATTGTAAATGGAGCAAAACTCAAAGTAATTCCATTAAACTTGGAAAGGAGACAGGGCTGTTCACTATCCAAACTACTTTTCAATATTGTGCTTGAAGCACTACCTAGAACAATAAAGCAAGAGAAGAAAAATAAAGGATATATATATGAAAAGAAGTCAAGCTTAGCTAGACCGTGAGTTTTATGGGTACACCTACTATTATAATTCTGCTAAAGGAACATAGAAATAAATGACCCCTTAATGACATACTGGTATGACCATAGATCAGTCCACATTAGACAAACTTCTCATAGTTTGTGATATGGGAATTAACAGAGACCCATAACTGGACAATACATAGAGTAAGACACTTTGAAGATCTCATCCTTAAATGCAATCTTCATCAGTACCCTCCACTCAAGCAGGAATCTATGTGGAAATGAAGGAGGGAAGACCTAGAGGTGATGAAAGACCAAAAGGAAACTGTCTAAGAGATACAACAGGACTGATGTATTCACCAAAACTGTAGCAGCAGGCACAAAACTCACCCAGGTTTAAGGTTGATGGGTCTCAACACTGAGAAGGGGAAGTGGACACAGGGTCCTAACCTTAACTAAAAAACTTTCTTCAGTTGATATCCTCTGGCAAAGGGAGTATCAGTTTTGAGTTTTCTCCAAAGGAGTGTCTGTCGCTGGGTCACTGGGTATATCAAGTCCAGGGCAGGCTTCATACCCAGAAACTCTTGGGCAATATAAATTGAACTCTCTGGTATTCTTGTAGACTTTTGTTTCTATTTTTCTTTGGTTTGTCATTTTTAAGTCTGATTGATCTTTTGCTTGTTAATTTTGATCTGTTTGTTGGGGGGGTTGCTTCTCCTTTTTATTTCATCTGTACTTTCTTATTATTTGAGAGAAAGAGAGAGAGAGAGAGAGAGAGAGAGAGAGAGAGAGAGAGAGAGAGGAGAGAGAATATGTGTAAGTGTATGAGTATGCCATATGAGTCTAGTGCCCTGGAGCTGGAATTATAGGTAATTGGGAGTAACCTGATGCAGGAGCTGGGACTGAACTTGAGTCCATGACAAGAGCCATACCGCTTAACCACTGAACTATTTCTCTATCTTCTACAAATGAGCATATATATATATATATAGTAAAATGTCCATAATTTAGTGCTATGAGTAAAAACATGAATACAGTTGCAATTAATTTTTTATTAAAAGACATGCAAATTAAACTATAGCACATATTTCTCATTGATATTCAGCATTTTTGAGCTTGAGATTTTTTTACTTTTTTAAAAAAGATGTACTTTATTATTAAACACATTATTTTAAATAGTATTCTGGCCTTTTCTTTTTTTGTTTGTATGCTCTATTTGATGTTGTAGTAACGTTCATTTTTAAATATTTTATATTACTAAAAATTTTATTTAAAATGCTGGAGAAACAAGTCAAAGCTAAGACTGTCTCTAGCTGAGCACCTAAGTGTGCTCCGTAGGACCCAGGTCTGCTGGTTCACAACTGCCTGTTACTTTGGTGCAAAATATTTTATTCCTTATTCTGACCACTGTAGCATCCACACTCATGTGCACACACATACATAAAAACATGCACACACACACACACACACATACACACACATCTTAAAATAAATCATTAAGAAATGAGTTAGAAAGCCATGATTCATATTATAAGTCTAATAGACAATAACATATGCTTTATATTATTCTTTAAATAGCCATACATCCATGATTGAGTTTGCCCTCTTCCAAAACACAAATAATGTCATGCTGATCATCAGGCTATGAAAAGAACACTCATCCACGACCAACCATCTGACTGGTATTGTACTGCATGGGGTCACTACTTTAGATATGAAATTTCCTAGAAGTGATATAAGTCCAGAATAACATGTCCTACACATGAAGGTGGACATTATAGATGACTATATAAAAGAAGTATTCGTTACTTCCATTTATCTATTGTGGTTTCTTCTAATAATATTGATTCTCTAACCTTCATTATAATTATTCTTTATGATACTCTACAATGTTTAAAATGTTTTAATTTGAATTTGGTGTTAAGTGTGCTCCATTTCTTTGGCATATGCATTTTTCTTATTACAGAGGAGATCATTTTGGCAGGTCAAGTGACTTGCCCTAGATCAAACAAAGAATAAAGTAGAACTCACTTGGTTTTGATCTCAGTATTTGTGATTTTTAGCTTTAGCTTCATTCTTATCTGTCAGAACACATCAGCATCATTGTTATTATAGAGGATTCAAGAATTCTAAAGTGGGTTTAACGTTCTAGTTCCTCACAGACTTAAGATTCACAGACTGCTAGTTCATCTTTGGTGGCCAAACTGACTCTGCAGATTTTTTTCCTCCCAACAGAAGGGAAAAGTATGTATTTGAGTTTGACTTCTGAACTTTTTTATTCTGTCAGATTTTCTCTTTATTCTTTGGAATTTCTTTATACAAGTTAATTCTCTACCCAGTTCTTGCTGAGTTTGCCATATTACTTGAAATATCTTATAATAATTACTTGAAATATCTTATTTTAATACACCGAACAAAGAAATTCACTTTAAATATCCACAGAAGTAGAATCTGGATTTTCTGTTAATAGACATGTGGGGCAGGATTCTTTTTCCAACAATCTCTAACTTCAGTGCTGCAGGCAAAGTTCATGAGGGTTTTCTAACCTTGATGTTTCTGTTGTTAAAATGGAGACAATTCCCACTTTCTGGCTGCTAAATGAAGCCTGGGAAGCTACATTGAGAAAACTTCTATGTCATCAGCTGATAAAATCAAGTGGAAATCTCAAATGTCAAGAGATGCTGATGAACATGATGACAATGGTTTGAATCATATCAACTACCTATAATGGCATTTATGATATAACTTGCACAACACATGGGATTCTATAAAATGTTGCTTCTACGAGACAGAAATATGGCTGCATGCAAGTGATTCACTTCAAAAAGAGTTCATTGAAAAATTCACAAAAGCTTGAAGGCTGTACAAAGACCGAAAAAGAACCACTGGTGGAAATGTAAGGTGCTCTAGCCACTATCCAACTCAGTGGAGAGGTTTCTCAAAAAGCTAAATTTATATATTGCACATGAAACAAGAACATTACTCCTGAGTTTTTACCCAAAGTACCACAGTGACCACACAAGAAGATTCTTGCTTATGCTGTTTATAACAACAACACTATTCACAATGACTAAATTACCTCCTGAGGTCTCCATCCACACATGATAAAAAATGTGATGTAGAAACCAAATTGGTGTATAAACACAAATGTTTATCCATAAATAAAAATGAAGCCATGCCACTTTCAGGATAACAGACAGAATTTAGATGATCACATTAAACAAATTCAGTCACTCTCAGAAAGATAAGTATCAATTGTTTACACACATTTGCGGTTACTTGATTTCATATAAACACATCAAAACTTTGATGCGTGTGTATCATGAAAGCAGAAACCAAATTGTGTAGAGGGACAAAGGAGTTTACAGGTGGTAGGAGAGTATGGGGAGTTAAGTTCAACACAATATATAGTTATATAAACATTTTAAAAATAAATATTATTTTTACATTAGAGAAAGAAAGGAAACCCTTCCAGGGTATCATGAAATATCTTTTGGCTATGACTTGTAGTTCTTTTTTGTTTTACTTTCCAGGTTTGTGAGATAGTATTTTATATTGTGGAACCTACACTGACAGCTGTCCTATACCCTCCATGCGGTCAAGAAAGTCATGGAACTCATGGCAATCTTCCTACTTTAGCATCAATGTATCAATGTATTAGGATTAAAGGCACTCATCACCAGGATGAGCATATTATTAGGTCTCAAGAGACAAAACCTGCAACTAGAAAAGAGGTGTGTGCAACTAATGACCTCACAGCTTCTACTCACCGTGGACAAAGACTTTTGTCCTATGATCTCAATGAACACTGGAGGAAGTAAGATGACAGAACAGTTAGGTTATATATGACTTTTGATGACCTGGATACTAAACAAGGGTGGCTAATAAATCCTAAGATGAAGGTGATATAAACTGTGTTTTGGTTCATACTTGAATTACTAGTATTTAGGAGGTACAAGCAGGATAATCAGAAGTTAAAGAATATCCTCAGCATTAGCATATGAGAGACTAGCCTGAGATACATTAGGTTATAGTTTACCCACATAACACAGAAAAACATTGGGAGTCTTATGACCATAATCCTGGCATTTTAATTTGATGGTTTGGATTAAGTCATGGGCCATCTATAATATTAATAAAATGGAAGAATTCACTTCTCTTTTTCTGATGTTGTGGGAAACCCAGCCAAGTGTGAATGGATTGTCTTCGTTACGGTTTTACACGTATTCTAATTACATCTGCAGACTTGCTTTAAAATAAAATAATAGTGCAAGATAAAAAGAAAGATGAAGACAATGCAGGCTTTATTTGGGTAAAGGGTTACTGAGGATATTTATGGTCCAAGAAAACAAAAGGTTCACAATCCACTTGCACAGATTGGAGTAGTTACAGGGTGAAAAAACCGAAGAGCCAAGACAGTGAAGATTCAAAATTTTCTGTTTTGGGTCTCCAGTTGGCCATTGCAAGGATAGCTAGTTAAAAGATGTCAGGTGATCTATAAACTTCTTTCTAGGCCAACCATAACTAGGGATAGATAATGCTGTAAGGGCTAGAATCTAGAAAAAAGTTAGTTCTTGAAATCAAATTACTTGGATAAGTGAAAGATCTTTACAAAATGACTTGACTGTTGCTGACACACAATCCAAAGTAGGGTGAATTAATTCTCACATTAACAGAAACACACACATCACCAGTAGCACCACTGGAGTCAACCTGGAACTGGAAAATTTTTCCTTTCAGATTTGTGCTTGAGAAGTTTGGCAAAAAAAAAAAAAAAAAAAAAAAAGACAGACAGGCACACTTGGGCCTAGACACTTACACCAAATTATCCCTTGAACATCCTGCAACTTGCTAATTGCTAATTGCCAATCAAGTAATGTTATATAAGTCTCTATCCCTGCTGCCTTCCTCAGATGTAAACGATTTTTAATTGAATCCAGAAGTGAAAAAACAGTCTCAGATTTGGTCCTCAAAATAGACCTTGAAATTTTCCATTTTCTTACTCCAAAATAATCATTGTAGACACAAGAAAAGTTTGGCCAAGGGTCCTGAAACTTCTTGATTAATATTCATGACATATTAAATATCAATCTTTGAAAACAACATTGCTTCATTAGTCTTTTTTTGAGACAGTGCTTTCTGTGTAGCCCTGGCTGTCCTGGAACTCACTCTATAGACCAGGCTGGCCTTGAACTCACAGAGATCTTCCTGCTTCTGCCTTCCAAGTGCTCATCATTGTCCAGTAACTTCATTAGTCTTTATGAAAAATAAATATAAGTGTATTTTTAAAAATGAAGAAAAGAGAACCAAGTTTCTGGGTCCAATTAAATCTATTAACGTCACACCAGCTTTAAGAAAGATGTCAAGTGGAGTTGAGGGAAATCAGGCATGTGTAATGAGTTTCCTCACATGGCAAGGACTTAATAGTTGCTGCTGTGTTCTTTATCATTTGTGTATGTGTGTTGTTTGTGTGCATTGTGTATGTTTGTGTTATATAAGTTGGGTTTATGTCTTTGTTTTTGGATTGCATATATATATATATGTATATATGTGCACTCCTATCTTCATAGGGGACAGAAGATAGCATCAGCTTTCTTCCTCTATGATGCTTTACCTTATTTCCTTGAAACTAGGTCTCTCACTGTCCCTAGAGTTTACATTTGAGTTAGGCTGGTGGCCCACATGCCACAGAACACTCCTGTCTTCTACTGCCACAGAATTAAGGTTAAAGGTGTGTATGGAGCCAAAGCTGGTACTTTCTGTGGGTTTGGAGGTACCTGAACTCAGATCCTCATGCTTATGCAGCAAGCACTCTGACCCGTGGGATCTTTTCTGCACTCCTTGCTTTTTATTCTGTATTTTGACTTTTATTTCTGAACAATAGTAGCCATGTTGATAAAAATAAGAGTCACATCAGTTAAGGCTTATATCTTTGTTGTAGAATATTATTTTTAGATGTTTTATATTTGTTTACACTGTGGAACACTTTAGTTATACAAAGATATGTTGTATTGTTTTATGTTGCATTTAAGTCTTTGAAACTGTGTTACTTTGCCTGGCTAAAACACCTGATTGGTCTAATGAAGAGCAGAACAAGGCAAGAAAACAATAGTTGGTGATGATAGAGAGGGAGAAAAAATGGGAGAAGAGATCTGGGAAGAAAAGATCAAGGCTCAAGAGAATGAGCAGAGGAAGACACTAGGGGCAGCCACCTAGTCATACAGACAGTCATGGAGTAAGAGTGAAAGTAAGATATACAGAAGTAAGGAAAGGAAAAAGCACAAAGGCAAAAGGTAAATGGGATAATTTAAGTTAAGGGAAGCTAGCTAGAGATAAGACAAGCTAAGGCTGGGCATAATAGGTAATAATAGGCCTCTGTGTATGATTTATTTGGGAGCTGAACACAGCCCTCCAAAAACTCAAAGAGCAGAGAATAAAGAGCTAAAGAGTAAAAACAAACTAAACTATACATTTTTTCTTCACAAGTCACAGTACATAATTAAAAGTTTTGCTTTCTTATCAAGGTATATTAGAGCGGCCAGTAATTTCTGTTCTATTATTACATTATCTGATTATTTTGTTCCAGTCAGCTAGAAAATATACCTATTTAGTTCTTTGCAGAGCTCTGACCAAAATAGTTAAATTATTGTTTTCAGTGTTTTAATACTTCAGCTGAGAGGAAGAGAGCAGTGGGGTACATACAATGGAAAAGGAGGAGGAGGAGGAGATGAAAAAGAAGAAGAAGAAGAAGAAGAAGAAGAAGAAGAAGAAGAAGAAGAAGAAGAAGAAGAAGAAGAAGAAGAACAAGAAGAACAAGAAGAAGAAGAAGAAGAAGAAGAAGAAGAAGAAGAAGAAGAAGAAGAAGAAGAAGAAGAGAGAACATATGTGCATATGCTTAGTTGAAGTAAGAATGGAAAATGGCATGGGGGTCTGGACATACTCAGTTTACCTTGGTTAATTTTACTTTTTGTCAATAAAAAGATGAAGGAAGTATGTAAATGTAGTGGTCACAAAGCACAGGATCTGACCTGAGAACAGCATCTTATTTAGAAGATTTTCTGCAATCATAAAGTCAACATGTGTACTGGTAGGCAGTATGGGAGTGAGTGGGTAGGAGGTACAAGGTGAAGAGACAACAGGTTGTCTAGCTGTTTAACAGACATGTGTTGTACGTGAGGATCCTTGACCAACATCTTCACCTGCTTCCCAGGGACCTTTCTCTCTGGTCATTAGCAGACAGAAAACTCAGCCTTAGACCTGCTTGTTTGATCTTTGGTTTGGAGCCTGAAGACGAACCATGGCTATGAAAGACAATATTCCACAGGTGAATTTTCAGAGCTCATCTCCTTTCATCTGATTCATTCAGCTAATCAGCTGAGAATTTGATCAGTCCATACCTCTGTAGGGTAGCATTTTAATTAGAAGAGCACTTTTAAGCTGAATACTAATAAATGAAGAACACAGCTCATGAGCTGTGCGAGACAAAGACATATCTCATGGTTCATTAAAGAGCCTCTGTCTGAAACAGCATGGGATAAAAAAGGACTAGCTGAACATAGCGGACAATGAGGACTACTGAGAACTCAAGAACAATGGAAATGGGTTTTTGATCCTACTGCACGTACTGGCTTTGTGGGAGCATAGGCAATTTGGATGCTCACCTTATTAGACCTGGATGGAGGTGGGTGTTACTTGGACTTCCCACAGGGCAGGGAACCCTGATTGCTCTTAGGGCTGATGAGGGAGGGGGACTTGACTGGGGTAGGGGGAGGGAAATGGGAGGCAGGGAGGAGGCAGAAATCTTAAATAAATAAATAAATAAATTTTTAAAAAAAGAAAGCGAGTTCTTTTGACCTTTCTGGTGCAAAGATTTGGGATTTCTTCTAGAATATGTACCACAGTGGATGCTGTATCCTGTTTAATATTTCTGATATCAAAACGTGAAATCTATTGTGTTTCCAAAGTAAATAGCACCATTTATTAGGAAAACATAGGCTTACTAATTTTCTTAAAATTCACAGATACTGTGTGTGAGTCTGCTCATGTGTGGGGGAGTGGGGAGTTTGGGAGTGTAGTATGTTTGTATGTGTTAGACAGAAGAGTACTGTATAAACAAATATCTGTGCATGTGGAGGCCAGATGTGGGCATTAACTGTCCCTCCATATCACCCTTTACCATGTCCATATGTGAGTATAAGATGTCTGCATGAATGGATATATATGTGTTTGTACATTTTTGTTCATGTGAATATGGATGTGTACATGCCATGGTACATACATGGAGACAGAAAACAAAGGCAGGTACAATCCTTCTTTCAATTTTGCTTGAGAATGGGTCTTTGCTATTTTTCTATTGCTTGTGTCAAACTACCTAGCTTGCAAGGTTCTTGAGAGGAGATAAGTGGTCCAATCTACATGCACAGCTTCACAAGTGTTCTGAGGATTTGAACTCATCCTCTCATTGTCTGCATTTTTAAGTCAATGAGCCATCTCCCAGTCCTATGTCAATGACCCTGGCTCACTGATTCAGCCAGATAATCTGATCAGAAAGCCCTGGGGTCTTCTTGTCTCTAAATCTACATCATTGGGCTTACAAAAAATTTTAAAGTTCTAGGTTTTTGAGGGTTCAAGGGATCAGACTCAAGGCTTCACACTTGTGAAGCAAGAGCTTTAGTAACTGAGCCATCTTCCCAGACCCATAGAATTGTTTCTCTTTGTAAATGAACCTCATAGCATAGTGTTGCTATTGCTGTGATAAAATAATATAACCAAAAGCAGCTTGAGGAAGACAGGGTTCATTCGACTTGCATATCCTGGGTCCCAGTACACTGAAGGAAGCCAAGACACCAATTCAGTCAGGGAAGGAACCTGGAGGTAATAACTTATGCAGTGACACAAGAGTGTCCTGCCTGCTGCTTGATCACCAATACTTGCTCAGCCTGATTTCTTATACACCTCAGTACCACCTGCCCAGGAGTGGTACCACACTCTTGTTCTCAGTTCTTCTTTAACAATCACTGATTGACTCAGTGAATGAAATGCAGACTGACTACATGAAAATTTAGAGGGGATATTTTCTCAATCGAGGTTGTTTTTCCAAATTATAGCTTGTATAAAGTTGTTACAAAGCTTAACAACCACATCACATTACAAACATAGAATCCATACTGATAATTTCGAGCGATGTGTGTTCTCGTAGTATCTATGTCAAATTTTAGTAATATTTTCACAATATTTCAGGCATTCACTTTTCTATAATGTTGGTTGTTATGGTCATTTCTTCAGCTATCTTTGATGCTATTACTGTTATTTTGGGGTGGGACACCTTTACCCACACCCATTTATGATTATAGAATGAATAAATAAAGGCTGTGTATCCATGTGTTCTGACTGTTCCTCGTCTCTCTCTGGTCACTCCAGTAACTTGCTCCTTCTCTTTGAAATTTTATTCTGTGGGAAATACAGAAGTACTAAAATTAGACCAACTGGTAACCCTCAGTATATCATCTCTAAGTATTCAAGTGAAAGAAAATGTTGGAAGTATTCCACTTTAAATAAAAGCTAGAAATGATGACACTTACTGTCAAAAGGTGAAAAAAAAATTAAACTGCTTTGTACCAGTTAGGAAAGTAGTTAACTCAAAGAAAAACTTCTTTCAGAAGAAGTTTGAATTTCTCATCATAGGATCATGATAAGACAAGGAAGCATATTCGCTGTGGGTCCATGTGGTGTCTTAGTAGTGTCGTCAGAGAAGCAGTAGGTGCTGGAGTAGAGACTGAAACAAGTAATTCCAAGGACCCAAGGCAACTGCTGCAGATGGCCGCATTGCACACCTGTGTCTTTGAAAACAGCCCTATGGTTGACAAATTTCCATCCAGGACCTTCATGGACAGAAGAGAAGTTAACACCTGGCTTCAAAGTTTCATAGTACTGACTGAGTCACTTATTAAGGGTTAATGCAACGACTCTTTTGTAAATCGAAACCAATGTTTATTTATCACTTCCAAAACTCTGGCAACAACAACACTAATTGCAGAAACTCTACAAACTCACAGAAATTGAACAGAGCTTAACTGAAACACTCCTGGCTCAAGGAAGAAATAAAGGAAGAAATTAAACACTGTATAATTCAACAAAAATGAAGGCACAATGTACACAAACCTATGATACACTAATAAAACAGTGCTAAGAAGAAAATTCATAGTGCTACGTGCCTACATAAAGAAAGTGGTAAAATCTCACACTCGTGACTTAACAGCACACCTGAAAGCTCTAGAACTAAAAAGAAGCAGACTAACCCAGGAAGAGTAGATGAGAGGAAATAATCAAATTAAGGGCTGAAATCAGTAAAACAGAAACAAAAAAAAAAAGCAATACAAAGAACCAATGAAACCAAGAATTGGTTCTTTGAGAAAATCAACAAAATAGACTAACCCTTATCCAATCTGATCAAGAGGCAGAGAGAGAACATCCAAATTAACAAAATCAGGAATGAATAGAGGGACATAACGGCAGACACTGAGGAAATCTAAAGAATCAGAGGTCATATTACAAAAACCTGTACTTCAAAAAAAAATGGAAAACATAAAAGAAATGGACAATTTTCTAGATAGGTACTACATACCAAAATTAAATCAAGACCAGGAGAACAATTTAAATAGACCTATAAACTGCAAGGAAAAAGAAGCTGTCATCCAAAGCCTCCCCCTGCCCCCCCTCAAAAAAAAAAACAGGGATGGATAGTTTTAGTGCAAACTTCTACCAAATCTTCCAAAAAGAGCTAATACCTATACTCCTCAAAGTGTTCCACATAATAGAAACAGAAGGAACACTGGGGCATTTAGGTTGTTTCCAGGTTCTGACTATGACAAACAAAACTTCTATGAACATAGTTGATCACACATCCTTGTGGCACGATTGAGCATCCTGAGGATATATACCCAAAGTGTTATTATTGGGTCTTGAAGAAAGTTGTTTCCTAATTTTCTGAGAAATCACCATACTGATATCCAAAGGGGCTGTACCAGCTTGCACTAACATGAGCAATGCAGAAGTGTTCCCTTTCCCCACAACCTCTCCAGCATAATTTGTGATCACTGTTTTTGATCTTGGACATTCTTACAAGTGTAAGATGGAATATTAGACTTATTTTGATTTGCTTATCTCTGATGACTAAGAATGTTGAGCATTTCCTTATGTGTCTTTCAACCATTTTAGATTCCTCTCTTGAGAGTTCTCTGTACTCTATTTTTCATTGTATTATTTGTTCTTTTTGATGACCAGTTTCTTGAGTTTTTGTATACTTTGGAAATCAGACATCTGTCTAACATGGAGTTGATAAAGATCTTTTCCCATTCTGCAGGCTGCTGTTTTGTCTTCTTGACCATGTCCTTTGCTTTACAGAAGCGTTTCAGTTTCAGGAGGTTCAATTTATTAATTGTTTTTCTCAGTGTCTGTGCTACAGGGATTATATTTAGGAAGTGGTCTCCTGTGTCAATGCATTCAAATATACTTCCCATTGTCTCTCTTTTTTTTTATTGAAAAAAAAAATTTTCCGCCTCCTCCCCACCTCCCATTTCCCTCCCCCTCCTCCCGCCCCTCTCCCCTTTCCCCCCACTCCTCCCATTGTCTCTTTTATGAGGTTCTGTGTGGTTTGCTTTATGTTGAGTGCTTTGATCCATTCGGACTTCAGTTTTGTGCATGGTGATGAATATGAATCTACTTTCATTATTTTACATGCTGATACTCAACCTCTTATGGAAAAGAAAAAATTCAGGATAGCCAAAACAATCCTGTACTTAAAAGAACCTGTGGAGTCATAACAACCTCTGACATCAAACTCAACTACTGAGCTAGAGTACTGAAAACAGTTTGGTATTGGCATAAGAATAGACAGGAGAACCAATGGAATGAAATCAAAGACCTGGATTTTAATCCGCACACCTACGGACACCTGATTTTTATAAAAAGAAGCAAAAAAGTAAAATGGGTAAAAGAAAGCATATTTAATAAACAGAATTCTTAACAGAAGAATTTCAAATGTCCAAAAGATGCATAAAGAAATGTTCAACATCCTGAACCATCAGGAAAATGCAAATTAAAACAGCTCTGAGATACCATATTACACCTGTCAGAATGACCAAAATCAAAAACAGTGATGACAACTTATCCTGGAGAGGTTGTGGGGTAGAGACAACACTCCTCCATGCTGGTGGGAATGAAAACTTATTTAACCACTCTGGAAACCAGTATGGTGGTATCTCAGAAAATTGAGAATCAACCTACCTCATGACCCAGAAATACCACTCTTGGGTATATACCCAAAGGATGCTCAATCATACTACAAGGCACATTTGTTCTACTATGTTCATAGCAGCATTATTTGTAATAGCCAAAACCTAGAAATAACCTAGATTCTCCTCAACTGAAGAATGGATAAAGTGTACTCAGCAGTAAAAACAATGACATTTTGAAACTAGATAAATCCTGAGTGAGGTCACCCAGACCCAGAAAAATGAGCTTGGTATGTACTCACTCATAAGTGGATACTAGCTGTAATATATATATATATATATATATATATATATATATATATATGAATGAATGAAGAGGAAATAGACAAGATCGCCTGACAAAATTTGGAGCATGGGTGTGGTAGAAGCAGGGAGCATGGAAAATGAAGGGGAAGGGAATGAGGGGAGAGCATGAGAGAATGGGATTGTGAAGATGGAAGAAGGACAGAAATGGAGAACAAGGATTATGGGGTCATTGTCGAGCTAACAAGAAATCTGGCACTAGAGAAATGACCCCAGCTAAGACCCTAAGCAACAGAGGAGACAGAGTGCTCGCACTGGCCTTGTCCTGTTGTCAGATTGATGAATATCATAAATGTCACCATAGAACCTTCATCCAACAACTGATGGAGACAAGGCTAGAGACCCATAGCTGAGCACTGGGCTGAGCTCCAAAAGTCCAGTTGAAAAATGAGAAGAGTGAGAATATGAACAAAGGTTTCAAGACCATAATGAGGACACCCACTGAAACAGCTTACCTGAGCTAATGGAAGCTCACCATTTTCTGCAAGACAGAGAATGAACTGGCATAGAACCAAGCTAAACCCTCTGAATGTGGGTGACAGTTGTATAGCTGGGGAAAACTGTGGGCCCACTGGTAGTGGCACCAGGATTTGTCCTTGCTGTTGTTGGAATCCAGTCTCATGGATGAATGCCTTGCTCAACCTAGATATAGTGGGGAAGGCCTTGGTCTTTTCCTTGGAGCAATGTGCCTTACCCTCTCTGAGGATGGGATGAGTTGGGGGTGGGGGGAAGGAAGTGTAGGGAATGGGAGAAGGAGAGGGAGTAGGAAATGAAACTTGTATGTAAAATATAAAAGTATAGTTTGTTTTTTTATTTTTAAAAATAAAATTAGCAAAGAATTCTAATACCATATCTACTTTGACTGTACTTAGTGTAAGGAAAAGAAAGTCCCTATGGGGGTGGGGTGAAGGAGCTAGGGAGATTGCACTGGATAAAGGGCTTGATTAGTTTTTCTGCTTGCTGTTATGGTAAAATATCCTGACATTAGCAATTTAGAAAAAGAAGAGTTTACTGTGCCTCACAGTTCTGTTGTACTCCATCATAGTGAGTATGTACATACTGCACAAACCCCACGAAAGGGGTGGGAGTTTGCAGGAGCTGGTCACATGTCATCCATCATCAAAAAGAGAAATCAGTAAAATAGGTCATGCATATTTGTACTCAGTCCACCTTTCCTCTGACTATGGAAGGAATGGTGAACAGTAGTTGAAACTCACTTCAGTTAACATAATCAAGATGTTCCCCAATAAATACAAATGCAGAACAACCTAATCCAGACAATCTCACATTGAAAGTCCCTTCCAAGGTGAATTATCAGGAGGTGTTGACAGATGATCATGCGTGAGCTGGCTAGATAGTCAAGTCATAGTAGCAATCTCCTGCTACAGTTGGAGACCTGCTCTCAATCAATAGATGACAGTGTTGGAGAAAGACCCTTAATGACAAGCTGATCTCTACATGCATTTGCTAGCTTATATACGGGTACTGCCACACATGTGTGCCCACATATTTATGAATATGCATGCACACAGGCACACACACACAGCAAACAAATATAAATGGAAAAAGAAATGCCTGAATGACAGCATATCTGCTTAAAATATTGTTTACTAAATATTTTAAAATGTAACCCTAGGAAAAAATAACCCTTTCAAAATATTTCTGCTCATAGACAGTATGTCTAGAGAGCTAAGGGCTATGATGGTGATATACAGTTGTACTGATGCTGTATTTGTACAGATGTTAGTACAATATCCATTCTTCAGTCTGTGAATGATGGAACAGTTTTGATTCTCAGTTTTCATATTTATGATGTATATTTGGTGACCCTACAGCTGCCAGACTAGTGATTTCTAAAAGTATGATGGACCTTGGCAAAGTGAGTGGAAAGCTTACTAGAAAATTTTCACTTTCCTAGATTCTACTAGAAAAAAAAGATTGTGTCCCACAGGAGAAGGTAAAAATATTAACATTAATAGTAGTATGTGGTTGATGAGACAGTGTAATCAATAATGTACATGTTGTGCAACTGTCAGGACCCAAGTTCCTGTCCCAGAGTCCAGATAAACAGCCAGAAACAATGGTGCATGCTTATAATCCAATGCTAGAAAGACAGAAAAAGGCAGATCTGTGGGGCTTAACTGAAAGCTGGACTAGCAAAACCAGCAAGTTATTGGACCAGAGACAGAGAGAGGCCCTGTCCCTCAGAACCAAGTAAAAAAAAAATCTGAAGATTTTTCACAAGGCACAGATGGTGCATTTCTGTGAGCATGAGTCTAGTCTGGTACTATATAGCAAATTCCAGGCAAGTAAAATTTACATGGTGAGTCCCGGTGTCCAGAAAAAGGTCAAAAAGAGTGTAGGAGATAATCATATGTGATCTAAGGATTCCAGACTTCTGTACAGAAAGTGATAATACATGTACTGAAAATACCAAGGCAATATAACTGTGGAGACTGGAACTGTGTGATTTAATCACAAGCATTTTTCTCTTACTTTCTTGGGGTTAGTTATTTTTTTTACTCTTTACTCTTTAGGGGACCCTTCACCCAGCTCCCAAATAAACACACAGAAGCATATATTATTACTTATGAATGCCCAGCCTTAGCTTGGCTGATTTCTAGCTAACCCTTCTTAACTTTAATTATATCACATCTGGACTTCTCTCTCTCTCTCTCTCTCTCTCTCTCTCTCTCTCTCTCTCATTTTTTTTTAACTTCTGTAATCTTACTTTCACTCTTACTCCATGGTTGGCTGGGTGACTGTTCCTATCTTTTTTCTTGTCATTAAACTCTCTTGCTCCTTCTCTCCTCCAAGATTTCTCCTTCTATTTATTCACTCTGCTTGAAAGCCCTACCTATCCTTTCTCCTGCCTTGCTATTAACCGTTCCGCTCTTTATTAGACCATCAGATATTTTGAAAAGGCAAAGAACCACAGCTTCACAGAGTTAAACAAATGCAACATAAAAGAATGCAACACATCTTTGTATCATTAAACAAATATTCCACAACATAAACAAATATAACTCATCTTAAAATAATATTCTCCAAACTTTTTCCCTTTTTCTCTAAATAAAAATTAAAGGTTTTAACTTTAACATAGTAAAACCATATACAACAGAAACAGTTATCAGTAAGAATTTCATTTACAATATTCAATCCATTTGTATTTAGCAAATTCAGAGCAAGCACTTCTTCATCCATCCCATCTTAGTGACTCCAAAGTTTTATACCTAATTCACTTTCTGTCATTTCTAAGAAAAATTATAACTCTATTTAGTTTTTAACTCCATCAAAGACCCCAGGAGGATTTAATATTACCTAACAAAAGAGACCTCTGCCTGGACAATCACCCAAAATTTCTCTGCAACATTGGGACATTCATGTTCAGCCTACAGGCCTAGAGTATCTAGCAGATTTCAGTAAAGCAGGAAATATAAAGGACTTTCATGCCTTGCTTTGCCAAAATTCATCAGTTGCTTTCCTCTGTGTCCTGAATAATGTCTGGCAGACTCTTCCATGAAGCAGGAACATTGAAGAACTATCCTACCTTGTTTTGGCAAAGTTCAGCATTCACTTTTCTGTGGATCTTGCATGTCCCATTTGTATAGCACACAGTCAAGAAGTCAAGGCAAAAGCAGTTTCTTACCCAAATGGCTAAACTTGTCAAAATGAAAACAAACTTTTATAAAGATTATTCAATGCCCATCATCCTTTTATGAAATAAATTCTTGCTCTCAGAAGCAGATGTGTCTCATTATCATGAAAAGCTGTAAGTTAACAAAACATTTTTAAAATCATATAGGTCTTTGAAGTTTTTAAAAATCATCCATCTAAAATATAACCTATTTAACCTTGAAAACATAACTAATGTGACTACAAGTTTAATTATTTTAGAATAGCTACTAACCATATTTCTTATTTATATATTGCATTTTAAAAGCACAATACCCCAAATAAGTATAAAGATATATACAGTGTAACAAAATTAACTTTATATTTTTATCAATATACCAAAATCCATGCCAATGCAAAACATCTGAGATTAATAGTTGTCTTTTCATCCTATATTTCTATTTTTATAATTCCCTAAATTATAACAAACATCCATGACTCACCCAATAATCAAAGACTACCCATACCATCTCTTGGGAATGAGGTGTCATGTTCTCCAGACTGTTTCCTGCAGTCAAGTGTCAATGGCATCTTTAGGGTCCCAGAGAGAAAACTGAGATAATGGCCAAGTCGTGGGAAGACCATTTATAACCTTTGTTGATAGATATCACCTGTCAAGTTTCAGGCTGTCTTCCTTGACCAAACCTGATCCATATTATTCCTGAAGAAATCCACAATCTCTTGCTTGGAAACAAAAGAAAAACTTCTTCTGCAAAGTATTTTTGATTTCCACTTGACAAATACATTTTTTTACTTTTTTGAAGTTAAGGAATTCCTAAAGTATATAGACTGGTGTATTCAACAGCCCCTTTTCAGTTCCAGGTCTCTTAGCAGCTGTCTTTTCGTCATTAGTATTCACAAACTTCAAAATCAACACAATACTGTCTGTGATCCACACTCCCTGTTTCTCTCATCTTACATGCCTTTCATCTTTTATACTACTTTTTCTCTCTCTCTTAAAAGAGTTTACTATTAGCTTCTCATTTCTTTCTATGACCGTTCATACCCTTTCTATTTCTTTCCTAAGTCTATGCACTTTGTAAAAACACATTGGAACCTGCTTAGAGCTCTGAACTTCTTTTACTGCATACCTTTTAGCCTTTTTTGACTGCACAAGTGGGCTTGCTCTGCCCACTTCTAACTTTGTGAAGACCAAGCCTAAAGCTTCTAGCCAGGTATGAGATTTATTTGACCTGGAATTGCATTCAACCCTGCAGTTATGGAATCACAATGTCATGCACTCTGTCAGATTCTTTTTACTTTGTTTCATTGTTTAAATGCAATGTTGTACAGCAGGGTTTCTTAAAGGAGCTGCATTCTTTTTTTCAGCTTTCTCAGGCTCTAAATGGATATTCAAGCCTAACATTGATATGGAAAAATGTAGTTGTTTTAATTTTTATTCTTTTACTCTTTTGATTTTTGGGGAATCTGCCATCCAGTTTCCAAATAGTGACACAGAGGCTTATTCTTACCTTTGAATGCCTTGCCTTAGCTTGACTTGTTTCTAGCCAGTTTTTGTTAACTTTATATTATACCATACATCTTTTGTCTCTGGGCTTTTATCTTTCTCTTACCTCTATAAATCTTATTGCCACTCTTACTCCATGGCTGGCTGTGTAACCTGGATGGCTGGGCCCTGGATTTCTCTTCTTTATCTTGTTCCTTGATATATCTTTGATCCCTGATTTTTCCTCCTCTTTCTGCTCTCTGCATTCCAGCCTCACGTATCTTTTCTCCTGCCTTGTTATTGTCCACTCAGCTCACTATTAGACCGTCAGATATTTTAGGCAGGCTAAGAATAACAGGTTCACAAAGTTAAACAAATGCAATATAAAATAATGCAATACATCTTTGCTTCATTAAAACAAATGTTCTACAGCATAAACAAATGCAATACATCTTAAAATAGCATTCTTGCTTTATTTGTTCCTTTCTATAGTGTTTGCTCAGTATAGATGTATCTGCCATTTTACTTTCAATCTCTTCCCGTTCCTAAAGCTCTGCTGAGGTATGGGCGGGCAGATGCAGGTCAGTCCAAATGGCCTAATCAGGAAGTGTCCAGGTGTCTTCTATCAACTTCTGTCACACACATAGCCTGGAGGCAGAGGTACTCTAGTGTGAGTCAAGAGGAAGTAGAGTTCTTGTCCTACAGTCTTGGCCTGTAACAAAGACATCTATGGGACAGATATTCTGTAGTCCCTGCCCTGACTAACCAGTTTCTGTCTTCTGTTCTCATTGTTGGGACATCCACACAGGTACCATATATGCTGCCTTGTCACAAAATAAATTATGCAGAGCATACATAATACATACATACATACATACATACATTCTCTCTCTCTTTCTCTCTCTCTCTCACACACACACACACATACACACACACAAACATATAAATATTCTCTGTCTGGGAAGTGAAAAGAAGATTCATACAGGAAGACTCTGAAGACAAACAGAATTCAGTTCCAGTTACAAGCAACCACATTGGAATTCTCACAACCTTCTGTATTTCCAGCTACAAAGCATCTATGTCCTCTTGGGGGGCTCCACAGGCCCAAACACACAAGACATTCATCATTCACATCATTCAAGATGAAGTATAGACACAACGTACAACATACAGCTTAAGATAATATATTTACTGTTGAAAAGAAATATCTCAAATTTCTAGACAGATTTTTAGATTTCTTATAAAATGCCTATGAATATAGCTATTTTCAGTGCTGCATTTGACACTGAAATTATAGTTTCATGAATAACTATATTCTACAAATGAAGAGATTCTGTCTGCATTATTTCATGTACCGTCTACAATAGAAAACAAAACAAAAATAAAAACAAAACCTATATTCTTTTTATATAATACATACAAATTTGACATCTATTAATGGGTTCATTGAAGAAAGAGAACCAAGACTAAAGAGCAAAGGTTCTGCACTCTAGTGAGTATTTTCCACCATGATTTCATTTGAACTTCATTGAAAAAAATTGAAAATTTCCATTTCTTTTCCTCCTTTCTCCTCATTTTTCTCTTTCCTCACTCACATAATTTCTTCCCCAATGATACCCATTGAATGAAGTCTCATTTTGCAAATCAGTTTTCTTCACTTCCTCCATTTATTCATGGAAAATATTACATCCCTGAATCTTACTTCATAAACCTGAGAGACTAAATTAGGTTCTTCATGTCTTTATTAAAAACTTCAGGAAAGAGATTTTAATTGCTCGGTGCTCTATTTCAACCACTTCTCAAATCCCCATAACAGCCTGCAATAATTGTCAGTAGTTGCTTCATCCTCGATCATTGAGAGTGGAGAGCTTTAGCATGACAGTTTCTGCAGCAATATGTTTGATAAAGGGTCCCTTTTTATGATGTTTTCATCCATTTCTGCTCAAAGCAGCCCAGAACAGAAGACTTAATGGATGTGAGTGGTTAACCACCTTTCCTTTACATTTTTATTACATGTATTTACTTTGTGTGTGAAGAGGCGTGATTACCACAACATGGATATAGAGGGTAGAGAATAACCTGCAGAATTCAGATCTCTCCTTCCAAAATGTGTGTCCCGGGAATCAAGTAAGGATTGAAGGAACAGCATTGGCAGGAGTGTCATACACACTGAGCATCCTGAGAGAACTTAATACTCTTTCTTGAGTACATGCACAATGCAAAACATTCACATGAATACTCTGAGAATCCCTAATCGTTGTCTTTTGAGTAATCAAAGGAAGAGGTCCTGTGTGAGGCAGATGTAGACCTAATTATATGAGCCTTGAAAAAGTCTGAAAGCTTGAGCTTCCATCTCTTCCTGAAGAATCAAGTCAGTGTTCTTTCTGCACTGGTAGGAATTCCATCTGGCAAAGATGAAGGAACTTGGAAGGGATCAGTGACTTGGCTTACTTCAAGAATCCAACTCAGTCTGACACCTTGATCAGAGCCTTGTGGGACCTTAAAGAGAACACTCAGAGAAACTGTGTACTCACTCCTTACACTAGAAATTATGAGAAAATTAATGTATATAGTTTGATTAATGTGTAAATGGAACCTAAGTTTTAATTGTATATGTGCAAGTATAAAAAAGTACCGAATAGCAAACTTTTTTAGTAACTTTAAGGAATTGAGGTGTGAGGCAATAAATTTGGAAGAATATTTTTCCTCTCCTTTTCATCTCTCCCCTGCTCTATTATTTGTTTACCTCCCCAGAAGTCCTTGCACTAATCTCTTAACATTCATCTTCTTATATGACATTCTCTAGACAACTCCCTCTCTCTTTAAGTCAATATCAAGTGGCTTCCAGAAAAGTTATGTTGTATGAGATCATTTGTGAATGAACTTTCAAATATCAAAACTAAACAGATCTCAGAATAAGATATTCACATTCATTATCTCAGTATGGTGGTGCTGGAGGTTTATACGTCTTATTTTTCAGATATATAGAGATACACAATAAGCAAAATGCAATAAGTAGGAGTTATAGTAAAACAAATTTACATTTATCATTTTTTACTTATTGCTTTAATGTGATAAGAACAAGTTTTGGAGACATATTTTCTGCTCTGTTCTTTGTTTTAATTATATATTATTTTTATGAAAAATAAAATTTTCCTTATGGTATGGTTTGCCCTCCCTCTCCTATTTTCATTTCCTCCTCACTTACCCTCCTATCTGGATCCACTACTATTCTGTCTCAAGTAAGAAAACAGCTGGGTACCTAAAGAATAGTAATAAAAGAAATCAAAATAAAATAATTTGGAATATGACAAAACAAACAAAAGGAAGAGACCCCAAGAAAAATTACAAGAAACAGATATAAACAGAGACTCATTCATTCACACACTCAAAATTCCAATAAAAACACAAATTAGAAAGCCATAATATATATTCAAAAGACATACATAAATTGAAAAATAAAAATAAGAGAGACAAAAAGATAGAGAAATAAAATGTGTGGAACTTGCACAACACTATGAGATAATGAATCTCCAAAGATACCATTATTTGCTGTTGGACATATACTGCAGACCATGGGGCCTACCCTTAAGAGTACTTTGCTCCCTCGCTGAGATTCCTCAAAGAACACTCAATTTTCATTTGCCAGTACTTATCAATTGGAGGTAGCTTCTGGAATAGGGATGAGGGTATATATTTACTTCTTTTAGCCCTATGTTCCTACAAGGGGCAGATCTGCGCAGACATTGTGTATGTTGCCAATATTTCTGAGTTTATAGATATACTAGGCCTGTTCTATCTTGAAGGCTTTCATTTATTGGTGTCCTCCATCCCCACTGGGTCTTACATTCTTTCTACCTCCTTTTCCTGAGAGTTCCCTGAACCCTGAAAGAAGGTATTTGATTGAGGTATAACTTTTATATCTGAGTATTACAAGGTCTCTTGCTCTCTGCTAAATGTCTAGCTTTGATTTTCTATATTTGTTCCCATATCCTGTAAGAGAATGTTTCTCTGATGATGACTAACCAAGGTACTTATCTATTATTGTAAAAGAATGTGATTGATAATCACTTTATTGTAACATTCCTTTAGTAGTAGAGTAGTGTTTGGTTTTACTCCAAGTCCCTGGACTATCTAGTCTCAGAGTCTTGGTCAACCAAGGAGCATTAGGTGTGGATTCCATCTCATGGCATTGGCCCTTAAATAAAATCAGATATTGGCTATTTCTTACTACAAACTTTGGGCAACCATTGCTCTAGCTATCCTGTAGGCATAATGCCACTTTAGATGAAGGTTTTGTAGCTTGGTTTTAAGTTTCTTCTTTAGTAGTGTGCAAAGTACCTTCCATTATCAAGAACACTAACCAATAGGGGTAAAGGTTCTACATAGGTACAGGACAAATTTTCTGTGTTCAGTGAGATGGGTAAGAATTGTTTTCAGCAATAGCCTTGATAACAGCATAGATTGGGGGACTATCATGGGACCAATTTGACCAACAAATCAATTAGGTATAACAAATTCTGACACTGGAAGCTTTCTTTGAAGACAAATGATGGAAAGTGAAAGTTATGTCTCTTCTGTTATTTGACAATTTCATTTAATATTAGTTTCATTTTTGTATATTTCTTGAGAAACTTCTATTGTTTTGTATTTCCATACTACAACTCTAGTGGCCCTTAATTCTAGGTTTATCTTTATATTCTCTGCTTTACCCTCAGGATTTTCTTGTCCCTTCCCAGTCCTCCCCAATTTATCTATCCATAACCATATACTCTGTTTCTCCTTCCTAGTAAGGCATAACCTTCCCCACTAGTCCATTAATTTATATTTCACCTCTTTAATTTTATAGATTGTAGTTTGGTTATCATTGACTTAACAGCTAATATCCACATATAAGAGAATTCATACCATATTTATTCTTCCAAGACTGAGTTACCTTAATCAGGATGCTTTTATTCTAGTTTTATCCATTCATTTTTAAATTTCATGATGTTATTATTGATGTTATTATTTTTAACATCTGAGTAATATTACACTGTGTAATTATATTTTCTTTATCCATTATGTTGTTTCCTATTTACCTATTATGTCTGATGTAGCAATAAACATGTTTGAACAAGTGTCCTTGTGGAAGCATCCTCAGAGTATATTCCCCAAAAGTGGTGTAGCTAGACATTGAGTGATGTGGGAGTGATTTCTTTCTAATCTGTTGCTTTCATTGGTTAATTAATAAAGAAACTGCCTAGGCCCATTTGATAGGCCAACCCTTAGGTGGGTGGAGTAAACAGAACAGAATGCTGGGAGAAAAAAGCTGAGTCAGGGAGTCGTCATGATTGTCTCACTCCAGACAGATGCAGGTTAAGATCTTTCCTGGTAAGCCAGCTCGTGGTACTACACAGAATATTAGAAATGGGTTAGATCAATATGTAAGAGCTAGCCAATAAGAGGCTGGAACTAATGGGCCAGGCAGTGATTAAAAGAATACATTTTCCGTGTAATTATTTCGGGGCATGAGCTAGCCATGTGGGCGGCTGGGTGCCGGGGATGCAGCCCCGCCGCTCTTATTACAACAATTGAGGAATATCAGTTCCTATCTTTCTGAGGAACCACCACACTGATTTCCATAGTCATTCTGTAAGTTTACTCTTACCAACAAAGAGTAAGTGTTCCCCTTACTCTACATCCTTCCCAATATAAGCTGTCCCTTATTTTATTGATCATAAGCATTTTGATAGGTGTAAGAACAAATTTCAAAGCAGTTTTGATTTGCATTCCCCAGAAGATCAGGAATGTTGAACAATACTTTAAGTATCTTTCAGCCATTTGAGTTTTGGGGATTCTATGTTTAGATCCATATCCCATTTTCAATTTGATTATTTGTTTTATTGATATCCAGATTTTTCATTTTTAGTTCTTTATACATCCTTTTGCTGGATGATAGATGGTTAAAAAAAATCGTTCCATTATGTAGGTTTCTGCATTGTCTAAGTGGCAGTGTGCTGTAAGAAGACTACTTGTTCTTTTCCTGGTTGCCCAGACTCCTGAAATAATCACACAGAAACTATATTATTTAAATCACTGCTTGGCCCATTAGCTCTAGCTTCATATTTTCTAACTGTGTTATATCTTAATTTAACTCATCTCTATTAGTTTGTGCATCACCACGAGGTCATGGTCTACCAGCAAATTTTCGATATGTCTGTCTCTGACTGTGGCTCCATGGCTTCTCTAAACTTTTCTTCCTTCCTCCAGCATTTAGTTTAGTCCCCCACCACCTAACTCTGTTCTTCCCTGCTCTACTGTAGACTCAAAGCAGTTTCTTTATTAACCAATGGTATTCATAACATACAGAGGAGAATCCCATATGAGCAGTGTCTTTTGCTGTACAGAAGCATTTTAGTTTGATGAGGTCCCATTTATTAGTAGTTAACCTTAGTGTCTGTGCTATTGATATTCTGTTCAGAAAGATTTTTCTTATGCTAAAGAGTTCAAGGCTATTTCTCATTTTCTCTCCATCAGATATGTATATGTGATTTAATGTTGAGGTCTTTATTTGTAGCTGAGTTTTGTGCATGGTGATATTTATGGATATATCTACATTCCTCTTCATACAGTCAACCATTTTGATCAGCACTGCGGCGCGCAACTCTGCCAGCAGAGAAGACGACCACAACAGGATTCTTCTTGGAACGTACTTTATTGGAGCACAGAAGACTGAAGATAAGATGGAGGCGAAAAGACCCCGAGCCCGACCGCGCGGGGAATATATACAGTGCCTGGTCTGCCTATGATGTGTCATTGCTTGATTGGCTCGGCCCACACTGATGCAATTGCGTGAGCAAGACGTGTGAGCAATTGATAGGTGGATTCAAACCACTCCTGGGCTGGTAGCGAGCGTGCGCAGAAGTTGTTTACTACTAGGGACACTAGCAAATGGCGGCAACGGGCTTAGTGCCAGACCCTGTGAACATGACAGCTGACAGCGCCGAGGTGCGCAAAGCGCCTTGGCGCTCTACACAGCACCATTTGTCCAAGATGCTGTCATTTTATAGCATGTATTTCTGGATTCTTTATAAAACAGCATTTGTCTCTGGATTTTCTATTCAATTTCATTGATCAATTTGTCTGTTTTCATGCTAATACCACATGGTTTCTATATCTATAGATCTATAGTACAATTTGAGTTCAAGCATGGTTATGCCTCCAACAGCTCTTTCGTTATTCAGAATTGTTTTAGCCATCCTAGGTTTTTGTTTCCATATAAAGTTGAAAGTTGTATTTTTTTAAGTTCTGTGAAGAATTTTATTAGAATTTTGATGGGAATTCTATTGAATCTGGAGACTGCTTTTGGTAGGTGCCCAATTTTACAACATTAATCCTATTGAATCTTAATCATGGGAGCATTTTCTATCTTCTGATATATTTCTCAATTTATTTCTTCAATATCTTAGTATTTTATTATACAAGTCTTTTACTTGCTAGATTTGAATCAACCCTAGATATTTACTTATTTTAAGAAAATTGTGTAAGCTGTTGTTTCCTTGATGTTATACTCAATCTACTCATCATTTGGATATCAGAGGGCTACTGAGTTTTTGTGTTTATTTATATTCAAAATATTTTGCTGAAACTGTTAATAGACTGTAAAAGATTCCTTGTGGAATGTTTATGGTCATTATGAATACTATTATATCATATCATATCATCTCTCTTATAAAGATGTTTTGACTTCTTCCTTTCTAATTTTTATACACATGTTCTTCTTCAGTTTCCTTATTAGTCTAGCTAATATTTCAAGTACTATATTACGTAGATACAGAGGGAGTGAACAACCTCGTCTTGTTCTCAATTTTAATGGTAATGCTTTCAAGTTCTCTCCATTTAAATTGATATTGGTTAGTGGCTTGCTGTAAGCTGCCTTTATTATGTTGAGATATGTCACTTAAAGCTCTAATCTCTCTAGGACTTTGATTATAAAGGGTGGTAGATTTTGTAAAAAAAACTTTTTTTTGTCTCATGGGATGGTCATGTAGTTTGTGCCTTTTGGTTTGTTCGTATGGTGGATTACATTTGTTGATTTACATATGTTGAAATAACCCTGCATTTCTGGGATGAAGCTTTTTTGATAATGGTGGATGATCTCTCTCATGTGTTCATGAATTTTGTTTGCAACTATTTTATTGACAATTGTTGCATCCATGTCTATAAGGGAAATTAATCTATAACTGTCTTTCTTTGTTGGATCTTTATGTGGTTTATGGGATAGTGTAACTGTGGCCTCATGAAACAAATTTGACAATGTTCCCTCTGTTTCTGTTTTATGGAATTGAGAACTATTGAAATTAGCTCTTCTTTGATATTTAGGAGCATTCTCTACTAAAACCACCTGACCCTGCCCACTTTTTTTCTTTTTTTAAACTTGGTTGGGAAACATTTAATGACCATTTTTACTAACTAGGTATTTTAGGTCTGTTTAAATTGTTTACCATTTCTAAATTTAACCTTGTTAGGTGGTATACATTTAGAAAATCGGGTTCTTTTGGATTTTCTGCTTTGATGGTGTGCACATTTTTAAAATGTGTTCTTATTTATGATCCTCTGTATTTCTTTGGTGTCTGTTGTTATGCACTCTTTCTTATTTCTAACTTTATTAACTTGGATCTTCTCTTTACCTTTTAGTTTATTTTCCTAAGGGTTTGTCAATCTTGTTGATTTTTTTCAAAAAGTTAACTCTTTGTTTTATTCATTCTTTGTACTATTTTGATTTTTATTATTTTTAATCATACTTTTTCTTCTCCCCACCCTCCTCCTAGATCATCCCCACCTCCATACCACACCACCCTGTTTTATCTATGTCTCCTAAAATTATCTATTCTATTTTTCCTTTTTTATTATTGATTTTATTGAGCTATACATTTTTCTCTGCTCCCCTCCCTTTCTCTCCCCTCCCCTTCTATTTCTAATGACAGCATTTAGACTGTACACTTTTTAATTTGTGAGATTAATGATTTTCATCCATAAATAATGAGAAAAGTGATGTTGCAAATTTAGGTCAGTGGTAGAGTGTTTGCTTGGCAATTGCATTGCCCTGATTTGGGTCTCAGCATTAGAGTGTGAATGTGTGTGAGAGGGAGGCCTAATGTTTAATGATTTTTCCCTACCAATAAATTTTACCAATAATAAAATTTAAGTTATTAAACATTGAAAAACAAAACTGTGTCCAAGAATATTCTCCCTAATATATAAAGTTCAAAATAATGGACCTGTTTGTGTTGAAGGATGGGACTTGGGTGAAAGAATTTGCCCACTACAGTAGAGTTGAAAGAAAGCATTTACTTGTACTTGCACAAGGTGTCATTCTCTCCATCCAATGATGGCAGTCATTGTTGGTCACTGTTCATTCCTGTGTAGTTAAGGTGAACTGCTGTGCATGTAATGTTCCTTACGTACTGCTTCCCATGAGAAGGGGACATGTCTGCCTGTGATATTCAGTTACAGTAAGTTCTGTTAGCACCTTTCTTCTGCTTTCCCACTGAGCAGAACTGAGTTGCGGCTTTTCTATTTGGGGTATTTTATCTGGTCCAGGCTTGAACTGGGCATCCATTACCTTTCTGTTTTCTCAAATCTGACTTTTCTCAATATTATGTTTCATTTCAGAATTAAACTGTTATCATCTTATTTTTTTTAACTTTTTGTCTATGACCCATTTTCTAGCAATCCTGCATAAGTATATTAGAATTAATTCCTAACGTTGGCTTTGGAGACTCCATCATGGGGCTCTTCTCCTAAGGCAAAATTACAGTAAGGTAACTGATTCTAAAATAACCTAAAAGGATTTGTTGTGGAAGTCAAACTAGAATTTATTATGATGAATAATTCACTCAAAACACCTGGGAAGAATGGCAATAATCCTAAGAACTGTTCATTTGAGAATAAAATAGCATGCCACTTCCTCAATTAAATTATCTTGCGTGAGTGTTCACTTATTTATAATATTTTTGATTTACAAGCTAAATTATTTTTATTTGAGTTTTAGGATTATATTCCCCACTCCATCCATGACATCTCTCTTTCCTTGAATCTTGTGCAGATGAGCACCAACTGCCCAGTACCTCTCAAAACCAGGGCCAGTCACCTGTTTTTAGTAGGCCAATGAAATGACCAAGTAACAATGGAAAGCAGAGGGAAAAAGATTTACTCAATGTGGTCAGGTACAAAAGGAAACAAGGAACTGCAGGTACGCCATTCCAGTAAAGAAGTTCATTTTTGTGGTTTAACATAGGGTTTAGGTTGAAAAAGAGAGAAATGTGCATAGCTAAGCAGTCCCAGTTACCTTGTGGTTCTTTTATCAGTGACTTGGTCTTCAGGCTCCATTCTCTCCTGCAAGGGGGTCAGATATGTACTCTTCTTTTCTGAAAGACAAGCCCCCTGTATACATGGCAAAAGATAGAAGTCTTTTCTTCTTCAGGAAATTCTGCTTCCTCAGGTTTTATTGTTTTAAGGTTCCAATAGCCAAAGGGAGAGGCAGCAGAATCTCTTGAACATCATCACTCCCTCAGGGTGGCTCATTTATCCATACTTGTGTGTCTTACTTTCTTCTGCATGTCACTCTTTTTCTTTCTTAATCTTTATGAATTAGCATATATTAAAATGTCTATAATGAAATCACCAATTTTGCTACATCCTGGTGTTCATAGTGGTTTTGGAAATCTTAGCAGGCCAAAATGGAGTTCCTAACTTCCTTACTAAAAATAAATTCAGTTTGGACTGCTAAGATCTCCAAAACTACCATGAACACCAGGTTGCTGAGGGTGGCAATGCCATGCTATTCCCTGACCCCTTACCACTAATAATTGTATAACTTGAACTGTAAGTTGATCTCATTGCAACCGAAGAAAGCTGAGAATAGTTTAATTAAAGGATATGGCCCAGTGTCCCAGGTCCTCACTCTTTGCCTCATATCTCTGCTTCAATAATTTTAATTGCAACATAAAGCTTTAATAGAGAGGTAAATAGGGTGGTGGGAAATAGTTAAGGTCATTTTATATCTTGATGAAAATGGTTAATTCACTTAATTAAACTGACTAATCTCAGGAAGTGGGAATAAACACAAAAGTCAATAGCCACAAGAGATTTCAAGATGCCAGAATTGGAGCTTGATTACATAGAGAGGGTAATGGAGAGTAAAGCGTAAGGTGACAAGAAAGTTTCTGTCTATTGAAAAACAGAAATTAAAACAGATATCCAAAAAATTCTGCTTTGTGTTGTGAATAGATGGAGTTCATTTTTTTTTAATTTTTTTATTAAAGATTTTTGCCTTCTCCCCACCACCACCTCCCATTTCCCTCCCCCTCCCCCATCAAGTCCCCCTCCCTCATCATCCCTAAGAGTAATCCAGGTTCTCTGCCCTGTGGGAAGTCCAAGGACCACCCACCTCCATCCAGGTCTAGTAAGGTGAGCATCCAAACTGCCTAGGCTCCCACAAAGCCAGTACGTGCAGTAGGATCAAAAACCCATTGCCATTGTTCTTGAGTTCTCAGTAGTCCTCATTGTCCATTATGTTCAGCAAGTCCGGTTTTATCCTTTATTAACTTAAATTAAGTTGCTATTAGAGCCTCCAAGATTTGATGACTAAAAAAATAGCAAATAAATAAATAAATAAACATCTGGAAATCAGGAGATAATTTTACCTGGCATTTAAGAACCATAACTACTTCAAGAATTGGATTAAAAGAGTTGGCTAAATTATTTTAGGAGATTAGCAGAAGAGTTGTTCAGAGATTAAGAGTGCTTACTGCACTCAAACTCATTGAACAGCCTATAGCTACAACTCCAGCAGATGACTCCTTCTTCTTGCCTCCATGAGCACCTGCAGAAAAAGAAGAATATATAGGTAAAATTAATGAGGAAATAATGAAGTATTTTTAGGGTAAGATAGAAGGTAGAGGCTGGCAAAGAACTAAGATAAAGGAAAATCGGAATGTTTCCATATGGCATTAGAGATGGGAGTTAATAAAGGAGAGAGAGAAAATAGAAAATTATAAATACCTTTGAGGATTTCATAAGGGTATGAACATTGCTTTGTCTGATATTAAGGTCATCTGAAGACTTTGCTAGAAAATATATACCAAGTAAATATTTCATCTCAATAATCTTTGTTTAATGTGGCACTTTGCGTTAAGAGTTATTTTTCGGGTTGCAGAGACCAAATACTTGACAAAAGCATTTAAGGAACTAAGGTATATGCCATCCCACCATCTCACAGTTCAGAGAGAAACAGTGCACTGAGGCAGGAGCTTGAGGTAGCTGCTCACATTGCAAATTCAGTCAGGAAGCAGAGAGCTGATTTTCTGCTCACTTTCTCCATTCATACAATTTATAGCCCGCAGAATTACCCCCCACCCCCGCCTTGAAACTAGACCTGTGACAGTTACATTAATGTAGAAAATTCCCCACAGGCATGAACAGAGTTGGGTTTCCATGGTGATTGTACTTCCAAACAAGCTGAAAGCAGAGATCAACCATCACGTAAGACTATTTCTGATTAGACTGATCATCCATTTTTACTTATAGCTGTTCGGGTCTTCTGACTGTAGAGATGGTCTAATCAGTTCTGACACAATAAAGCTAACTTTTGAGAAAAAAATTACACAAGCTACTTTTTGAGTTTTAGTGTGAGGTCCTCATATACTACTAGATTTGTTTTAAGGGTGGTTGAAAGATGATTGAATGAAGAGAGGGTTATTACAGAATACAATAAAGAATACATAGTGCGTGTGTTAAAGAAAAATAAAACAAACAAAGAGACCCCACAACTATCTTTCATGTTTTTTTTTTTTTTTTTAAAGCATACATGGGCAGCCTGTGTATGGCAGTTCTATTGAACTGGTCCATTTTGGGTTTCATGGTCTAAGTTGATGAGAACAACTGGCCAGGTCTCTTCCTCAAGAGGGCACCAGATATCATTATAGATGGTTGTGAGCCACCATGTGATTTCTGGAAATTGAACTCAGGACCTTTGAAAGAGCATGCAGTGAAAGAGCCATCTCTCATGCCCAACACCAATAATATATGTCATGTCTAAAAATAGACCCTGCTATGTAGCTGTATGCTCATAGAGCTTGTGTGTTGATAATACCTTTCCTTATGTCAAATATTTCTAAATGAGCACTGTAGAATATATTACTTCATCATTGCTAGAACATTCCACTGCATCTACATTGCTACTATTATTTACAAATTATAATAGCACCAATCCTATATATAGTTGCTGAGACAGAAACTCCAAAATCAGGGACTGGTGAGATATGGCAAACAATGTGGACCCACACTCTTCTTTCCTGCAAAGAGCTGGCAACCACATGTGATAATTTCTTCCCCTGGTCTGTGTTCTTGAAGAAAAGCAGAGCAAGATCTACAGTGCTGCCTAAACAGGTATGTGTATACATACAGATCCACAGTCCAATGTTTGGGGCCTTTTCATTGGCTCTCTGTATTATGTTTTGAGACAGAATCTTTCATTGGGATTTGGAGCCCAGCAATAATGTAGAATTTGTGCCAATGAGCATGAATGATCCTCCTGTCCCCACTTCTCCACTATGAAATTAAGGACATGCAACACAGTGCAATGAAAAATAAGTATAATTGAAGAACACTTTTCAGCTGCTGATAAATCTAATTAAATAATTCACTTCATATGCTAAGTTATCAGTATTGTACACTTAGTATCATTTCTATTGCTATAGTAAGAGTGTGTTAAAAAAAACAACTCAGGGAAGAAAGGTTTGCTCACTGACAATTCCATGTTATAGTCTATGACCTGGGGGAGGTTGGAGCACAATATTGGGAGACCTAGTTATATCACACCCCTAGTCAAGACCAGAGAGAAATTAATGCAAGATGTTTAGCACTAAGAGAGTTTTATCCTCTTTTATATAGTTTAGAATCCAACCCCAAGGAATTGTGCTGCCCAAAGAGGCCTGGATCTTCCCAATTTAATCAAGACAAGTATCTATGCAAGTCCACAAGACAACCTGAGATAGACAATCCTTCACTGAGACTCACTTCCTGGATAATCTTAGATTATAGATTAATTTCTAGAAATCATATTAATCTACCCAAATATTTCTACATATTCTATAGTGGTAGCTAAATCTAATCTTAAGGAAATGTCTCTCAATAGATCATCTACTACCTGTTAAATTATGTTAACGTAAAAGCTATGTGAGCAACTTGTTGTGACTATTATTGCTATAACAGAGTAAGATATTGAAGAAAATCTTATTCTCTCTATGTTTAGATTAAATTTGAGAGGAGATACCACTTGCTACTTCAAGTAGCTACAGAAGGCTTCTTCATTGGTCTCTGGATATTTCATGTGATTATATTGAAGTTTAAAATTATTTCACACATGCCACTCTCAGGATGGTAGATTGGTGATCCCATCCTAAATCTTCCCCAGGTTCAGTCAGCATTTTTATATGGTGTCTTTACCAGTTGCTTGTCCCATTTCTTTTATAAAAAGCCTAACAAAGTTAAGTTATTATGCATCACAATTTGATATCATAGTCCATCTTGAAAGGAAGGGCATAGCAGCACAAATATGAGCCATTTGGTCACATTGCATTTGCAGTCAGGGAGCAGAGAGATGCATGCTGGTGCTCAGTTCACATTCTATTCTCCTTTTTATTCAGTCTTGGATCCCAGGACAAGATATGATGTTTATATTTAAGTGGGACTCCCCAACTCAAGTGAACTAATCCAGAGAATTCCTAACAGAGATGCCAGAAGTTTGTCTTCTGGGTGAGTCTGGATGCTATCAGACTGACAATCACAGTACACAACCACACTACTCATTCTCACATACAAAATGCTTCTGTGACACAGGCTAATAGACTGGAGCATGGGGTCTTCTCTCCTGTCTCAGCAAAGGCCTGAGTCTCTGTGTCCTTCTAAGTTTACTATGCTGATATTGTGACTCAACATTGATGTGGGAGGGTCTTCTGTTTTGTGTTGATTTCATTGGTTAATAAAGAAACTGCCTTGCCATTTGATAGGCCAGCCCTTAGGTGGGTGGAGTAGACAGAACAGAATACTTGGAGGAAGAGGGAAGTGAGGCAATCACCATGCCTCTCCTCTCTGGGTCAGATGCAGTGGAACCAGTCACGAGGTCACAATATCAGCTGAATCTTTCTCGGTAAGCCACCACTTCATGGTGCTACACAAATTATTAGAAATGGGTTAAGCAAGATGTGAGAATTAGCCAATAAGGGGCTGATATTAATGGGCCAAGCAGTGTTTAAATGAATACAATTTGTGTGTTGTTATGTCGGGGCATAAGCTAGGCAAGTGGCCAGGTGCTGGGTGGCAGGGACTCAGCCCGCTACTTCTTCTACACAACATGATGGAATCACAGAGTGCAGTATTTCAATGAGGTTCAATGAGGCCATGATGACAGAACTGTAGAAAGTGAGATTAAAAAGAACTGGAGGAGCTCTAGAGGCTCTCTTTTTACCGTATTGATATAAATAAGAACTGAACCATCTCCAACCAAGAAGATCTTCACCCGAACCCACAATGATCATCTATTATTATTACTATTATTATTATTATTATTATTATTATTATTAACTCCTGGTATGAAACTTGGGACCTTGTTTATACAAGGCAAGAGCTTTAACCCCTGGACTGTCATCAGCCCCTGTCATCATTTCTAAAAAAGTACAATACAGTTGTACCATGGCCCCTATTTATTTCCAGAGGAAGTTAATGACTACCTTTATCTCTGGTAGCAGGTTTTGAGAGTGTTGTAAGTCTCATCTTCCTTTCAATTGTTCCCTCTACTTTACATTTTCTGTTAAAGATGTAAGCTTTCAACCTCTGGTAAAAAACTCTCTTGTCTTTAATGTTGCCTTTGGCTATGGTGTTTTATCACAGCAACAGAAAGGTAATTAGCATGCAGGCATATACACAGCCACACCCAGCTTTTTTACAGAGGTACTGGGATTTCAATTCAGGTCATCATGGTTTTGCAGCAAATCTTGATACCCCATGAGCCATCTTTCCAGTCACTGTTCCAGGAGATTCTTTGTCTATAACAATTTAGTTATTTTTATTTGGCTTATATAAGTTTTTGTTTGTTTGTATGTATGTGTATTACATGTGTTCTTGGTGCCTTCAAAAGTAAAAAAGAAAGGAAGCATAAGATCCCTTAGTACTGTAGAACTGGAGTAACAGATCTTATTAAGCTGTCATATGAGTTCTAGAAACCGAACTCTGACCCTCTTCAAGAGCACACTGTGTTCTTAACTGTGGAGTCATCTCTCCATCTCCCCACCCCCACATAAGGTTGTGGATGAGTCCTATAGAGTGGGCAGATGCTCAGTCGCTCAAAGCATCTTAATGACCTAAGTGAGGAATAAAAGAATATATTTAGCAGTTGTTGGTAAAAACACAAAAGGTCATTGGACAAGCTCTCCAAGGAATATTGCATATAAGGATATTCCATGATTAGACAAAAGTTTAGAAATCAACTCTCAGATTTGCAATAGAAAACAGTCCAGAAAAGGAAGTTAATGTATGATCTTATGTAGTAAGTACCTGAGGTAAGGCATTCAAAACACCTATTATTATATAGGAGTATAATGAGGCCTGGACCATTCTTTCCATCAGGGAGGGAAGGGTCAGGAAACTCAGAAGACAAACAAATGGTCACCTGTCTTGGAAAGCTAAAGGCTGAAAGATGCTCCAGGACTCTTGCCCAACTTTACACAAGAAATAAGCAACTGTGGAGGCAGAAAACTCTCACTATCCCTGCTGCAAGGGAGATAGTTCTCAGACTGCTTGTCAGCTCTGCAGAGCTCCATTAGTTTAGCTTGTTTAAGCTTGGGTGTTTTGTTTTGTTTTTTGGGGTTTTTTTGTAATGCAAATTAAAGAACAGCCAAGCTTAGACAGTGAAGGTCAAAAACAGAAAGCTGGTGAAGACATAATTTAACAAGGAGGCAATTTTCTACCTCAGAAAGCAGCAGAACTTGGCAGCTTCAGCCACATGGTTCTGACTTTAGAGTTAAGAATAGAAGAAAAGTGTTATGGAAATTGTCTCCACACCTAAGGAATGACACTAGGGTCAGTCATGTGTCAGGGGAATCACTAGGAATGACCTAGTAGAAAGGTCATTGCTTGAAGTTGAGAAGTTGAAGCCTAGATTGCTTTGGAGAGTCCAAGATGTTACAGATGCCAGAGTCGTGAGATACCTGCCAAGAAGAACTGCTAACTGGTAGTGGAACGAGCCCAAAAGAAAGAAGTGTGCTTCAGTCAACAAAACTGAACAGAGTTAGAAAGCTGACGAGCCTTTCAATGCAAAGTTTGAAGTTTGTCCAGCTGGTTTTCAGTCATGCTTTGGTTCAGTATTTCCTCACTATTCTTCCTTCCATAAATTTTGAAATGGTATTGTATATCATATGTCATTATATCTTGTAAGTATGTGATCTACTTTTTATTTTACTTTGCAGTGGATTATAGTTAAGCATGAATCTCAGGAGAGACTTTGAACTTTTAAACATTGTTGTGACTGTGATAGACTATGGGAACTTTTGTAGTTGGGTTAAGTGCATTTGCATGATGATATTGTTAAAGGTTTATGGGGGACATGCAGTGAAATGTGGTAGTTTGAATGTATTTGACCCTCATAAGCTTATAGGGAATGGTACTATTAGGAGGTGTGGCTTTATTGGAGTGGATATGGCATTGTTGGAGAAAATATATCACTATGGGGGAAGGCTTTCAAGATATTCCCAATGAGTCAGTAAAATTCCTGTTGCCACTGAGCTAAGATGTAGGACTTTTAGCTCCAAGTCTGCTTGCATGTTATCATGCTCCCCACTATGATAATGATTGACTGAACCTCTGAAACTATAAGCAAGCCCCACCCAATTAAATGTTTTAATTTCTTAGAGTTTCCACAACCATGGCTTGTCTTCACAGCAAAAAAATCCTAACTAAGACACTAGTTCTCACTCTGCCAAAAGAAGTGGAAGGGTCTGGGAGAAGAACTTATCCAATCATGGCTGGGTTCATATAACAAAGATGGTCTCTTTCTTCTAGAAGCTCTGCACAACTTCTGGAAATAGGAAACTAAATCTGTCTTCATCCAGAAAACCAGCAATGGCTACTTCCTACCTTAACTTCAGGGTTGTGTAGGAGGCAGCTTTGCATTGATGTATATGGTCCCTTGGAGTTAAACTCTGAGGAACTAAGCCCTTTATAAGTTATCTCTTTCACATAGAAGTTTTTATTACTTTTATGTAATTCCCAGCCTTGACTGATGGGCTTAGCCAGGTATGCATTGAACACAATAAAAATGAAAACATGGAATCTAAGGCAGGTATTTCACTCATGAGCCCATGGCCACCGTTGTCCCATGCTTGATGAGGATACTCAATACTAACACAGAATCAAATATCCTTTCAACACTCTTGTTTGAATAAGTGTTCTGTAGTCCTATGTGTTTAAGATTTGGGCTCTACCTACGGGCAATTGAGAGGAGGTCAAAACTTTGTTAAGGAATCCTCATTGGCAGTCTTATCATATAAAATTGTAATCTTGAAGGGAATTTTAGGGCCCAAGCTCTCCTCTTTTCTTCCACTCCTGAACCACTCTGATGTTCTCTGTTTTCCTTACTGTGTGCCCTACAACAAAAATTGCTGCAGCATCGCAAGCCCAAAGGTTAGATCTAAGGCCAAGCAATTATGACTAGAAACCTGTAAAATCAATCTTTCCTCTATATGTATACATACCTCAAGTGGCTTCTTGTGGTGACTGAAGGCTGACCAGAACAGGAAAAGGACAGAATACAATGGTTAGGATAAATGTTCCCCCATGAAGCCATATATTAAAACCTTTTCTTATGACCTACAGAGTTATTGGGAGATGGCAGCAGGAGTTTATGTTGCTGGAGGAGGGTCATTAAAGGGGACGTTGTGCTCCTGACTCCTTTATGTTTGTTTTTCTACTTCCAAACCACTATGAGATTGACAGATATGTTCTTCCATGAGCTTCCTTCCATGTCTAATGCCTCACTACAGCCTAGATCATGCAGTTTATAAAATAAATTTTCAACAAAAGCTTTCTGCCTCATCAAATGAATATCTCAGTCATTTTGTTATTGTGATATGTATGTATGTATCTATGTATGTATGTATGTGTAGAGAGGCAGCATGGGAGTTGGGTTGGAGCTATCATAGCAGGAGATTTGATCAGGGACAAATCAGGAGCTGTATTTCTTCTTTCAGGGTTCTGATGTAAGAGTTTAAGGGTTTTACTCAGCATAAGATAAGAATCCAGTGTGATTTGGAGTTGAGAAAGGAAATAATCTGACATGAAAAATTCTCCAGAAGTAGGGAAAACAGGAGGCTTGAAAGTCAAAGGTAATTGGTGAAGAAACTGCTAGGAGAAAGGTGATGACTAGGTCAGTTTAGATAAATTTAGACAGTTTAGATCAGGGAGACATTGTGGAAGGTTGTTGATTGCTCCAGTTCTGGAGCTCTGCTAGTGGGAACATCAAATAAATTTGCTGACAGATTGACGGTGCTGTGAGAACAAAAATGAATCCTGAATGATATCAGATGAAGATGGCTGCTTCCTCAAAAACCATACCCATGTATGATCATGAAAACAATCAAGCAAGAAAACATGAGACAGATTCTTCCAAAGGACCCTTTGGCCACTGCTCAAATCAAGTTGCCAAGTCATAAGAGAGCAAGGTAAGTCTGAGGAGTAAGCACAGCCAAGGAGAATATTAGGAAACACAGCTATGGTTTGGGATTTTATAATAAAAATGTAAAATATTAGTTGATGTAAAAAAGAAACCATGGGGAGACATGATGGAAACATGTCATCTTGAGAACATGAAAAGGAAGGTGGTCCCCCAACCCAGGCATCTATTTGAAATCCGTCACCAGCACTAAACAATTTAGCACATTTGATTCTGCTTAAGGCTCCTCTTACCTTCCCAGGATTAAATGTGCAATTTTCTAGGAAACGTACCAAAAATGCCATTTATCAGCAAAGGCAGAACAGTAAAACCTTCATGAAACCATACAGCTTTGGTTTTGCTATATCAGATTGCAGTTCTGGTGAAAGCATCTCCAGAACCATTTTTTTTTTGTTTTAACTTATAAAAGGGGGGGAGAGAAAATTTAAAAAAAAGCAAGAGAGTCTGTTTAGTAACCTTCTGTAGTGTAACTTGAGAGTCATCAAAGAACTCTATGTGGCTAATGGCAAAATAATTAATTTGAATCCTCCCTTGAGGAACCTGTACCTACTCTTGGGTACATGTTACTGCTCCTGGAAAGGATATACCCACATTTGAGTGTGATGTTTTTCTGAGAACCTCTTTCTCTCTTACCCTTTGTGCTTAAGCCTATAAACTATCTATTCAATCATAGCTTTGCTTCACAAAATAATTAGTCCTGAAATTTTCATTGTCCAGAAATGGAATCCATGTTTGATCTAAATAGTGGTCCCTGAGAGCTTTGGATAACTAATCCTAAGGCTGTGAATTGTGGTAATGTGGACCAGTGTTTGTCGACTCACCACTAACAATAGATTAGAAGAGTGTTACTGTTGGACAATGGTCTTGTACCCTGTAAAGATTTATCACTTATATTGGCTTAATAAAATGCTGATTGGCTAGTAACCAAGCAGGAAGTCTAGGCAGGGTGACCAGAAAAGAAGAACTCTGAGTAGAGGAGAAGTTCAGTCCGCAGCTGTCATCCAGACACAGGAAGCAAGATGAGAATGCTTCACTGCTAAAAGTACCAAGTCACATGGTTAACATAAACAAGAATTATGGGCTAATGTAAGATGTAAGAGTTAGGCAGGCAGGCCCGGGCAGCGGAGGCACCAGCACGCAGGCAAGTCCGGGCGGCAGAGGCACCGGCGCGCAGGCAGGCCCAGGTGGCGGAGGCACCGGCAGGCAGGCCTAGGCGGCGGAAACACCGGCGCACAGACAGTTCCGGGCGGCGGAGGCACCGGCAGGCAGGCCCGGGCGGCGGAGGCACTGGATACAGGATAGTGCGGGCAAGAAACAGTGAAGCCTGCACTGAGAACAGATTGCCCCGCTACAAGTAAATCAAACCCAATAGATAGCATCGGTAAGAGGAGATGGGCAGACGCCAAGGCAAGAATTCACCCAACAATCTGAAAAACAACATGAAAACACCAGAACCCAATGATCTTACAACAGAAGGACTTGAACACCCTATCACAGGAGAAGAGGAAAAAACTGACTTTTTGAAAGCAATAGAGTCCCTTAAACAACATGTAAAAAACGCCCTCATAGAAATGGATGAGAAGTATAACAAAAAGTTTGAAGAAATGAGTAAATACGTAAATGATACCCTGGGAAGCCAAGAAAAAATGATCAAACAGGTAATGGAAACAGTCCAAGAATTGAAAACTGAAATGGAAGCAAGGAAGAAAACACAAACTGAGGACCAGCTGGATATGGCAAATATAGGTCAACGAGCAGAGACTACAGAAACAAGCATAATCAATAGAATACAAGAGATAGAAGAAAGAATCTCAGATTCTGAAGACAACATAGAGAAAATAAACGGACTGATCAAAGAAAACACCAAAACCAACAAATTCTCATCACAAAACATTCAGGAAATATGGGACACAATAAAAAGACCAAACCTAAGAATAATAGGGATAGAAGAAGGAGAAGAGGCACAGCTCAAAGGTCCAGAAAACATTTTTAACAAAATTATGGAAGAAAACTTCCCCAACATAAAGAAAGATATTCCTTTGAATATTCAAGAAGCATACAGAACACCAAACAGACTGGATCAAAAAAAAACGTCCCCTCGCCATATAATAATCAAAACACAAAATATACAGATTAAAGAAAGAATATTAAGAGCTGCAAAGGAAAAAGGCCAAGTAACTTATAAAGGTAAACCCATCAGACTTACACCTGACTTCTCTATGGAAATCATGAAAGCCAGAAGGTCCTGGATAGAGGTACTACAGAAACTAAGAGACCATGGATGCAAACCCAAACTACTATACCCAGCCAAGCTATCGTTCACTATCAATGGAGAAAACAAGACATTCCAGGATAAGAACAAATTTAAACAATACGTTGCCACAAATCCAGCCCTACAGAAAGTAATAGAAGGAAAATCACAACCCAAGGAATCCAACATTGCCAACACTGCCTACAATAACCCAGGCATCTAGCGACCCTTCACCAGCACAACTCAAAGAAGGGAGACACACAAACTCTTCTACCAAAAGCAGTAAGAATAACCGGAGTTAACAACCACTGGTCATTAATATCACTTAATATTAATGGTCTCAATTCACCAATAAAAAGGCACAGGCTAAGAGATTGGATACGAAAACAGGATCCAACAGTCTGCTGTTTGCAAGAAACTCATCTCAACCACAAAGACAGGCATCTACTCAGAGTAAAGGGTTGGGAAAAGGTTTTTCAAGCAAATGGTCCTAAGAAAAAAGCAGGTGTGGCCATACTAATTTCTAACAAAACTGACTTCAAACTAAAATCAATCAGAAGAGATCGACAGGGACACTTTATACTCATAACAGGAACGATTCAGCAGGATGAAGTCTCAATCCTGAATATCTATGCCCCTAATATAAAAGCACCCACTTATGTAAAAGAAATATTGCTAAAACTCAATGCAGACATCAAATCACACACACTAGTAGTAGGAGACTTCAACACACCTCTCTCACCAATGGACAGGTCAATCAGACAGAAAACTAATAGAGAATTAAGAGAATTGTTGGAGGTAATGAATCAAATGGACTTAACAGACATCTATAGAACACTCCACCCAAATAGGAAAGAATACACCTTCTTCTCTGCAGCTCATGGAACCTTCTCGAAAATTGACCACATACTTGGAAACAAAGGAAACCTCCACAGATACAAAAAAATATCAGTGTCCACCTGTGTCTTCTCAGATCACCACGGATTAAAGTTAGAAGCCACCAACAAAGCTACCCCCAGAAAGCTGACAAACTCATGGAAACTGAACAGTCAACTACTGAACCACACCTGGGTCAAGGAAGAAATTAAGAAAGAAATTAAAGTCTTCCTTGAATTTAATGAAAACAAAGAGACAACATACTCAAACCTATGGGACACGATGAAAGCAGTGCTAAGAGGAAAGTTCATAGCACTAAGTGCCCACTTAAAGAAAACGGAGAAAGCATACATTGGGGACTTAACAGCACACCTGAAAGCTCTAGAAAAAAAAGAAGCAGACGCGCCCAGGAGGAGTAGAAGACTGGAAATAATCAAACTGAGGGCAGAAATCAACAAAATAGAAACACAGAAAACAGTCCAAAGAATAAATGAAACAAAAAGTTGGTTCTTGGAGAAAATCAACAAGATTGACAAACCCCTATCCAAACTAATTAAACGACAGAGAGAGAACACGCAAATAAATAAGATCAGAAATGAAAAGGGGGACATAACCACAGACACAGAGGAAATTCAGAGAATCATTAGATCTTACTACAAAAGCCTGTATGCCACAAAACTGGAAAATGCAAAAGAAATGGACACTTTTTTAGATAAGTACCATATACCAAACCTAAACCAAGACCAGGTGAACGATCTAAATAGACCTGTTAGTCGCGAAGAATTAGAAACAGTTATCAAAAATCTCCCTTCCAAAAAAAGCCCAGGGCCAGATGGTTTCAATGCAGAATTCTACCAGAACTTCCAAGAAGAGCTAATACCTATACTTCTTAATGTATTTCACAATATAGAAACAGAAGAGTCATTGCCAAATGCCTTTTATGAAGCTATAGTTAACCTGATACCAAAACCACACAAAGACCCAACCAAGAAAGCGAATTACAGGCCTATCTCACTCATGAACATCGACGCAAAAATTCTCAATAAAATACTGGCAAACCGAATCCAAGAACACATTAGAAAAGTTATCCATTATGATCAAGTAGGCTTCATTCCAGAGATGCAGGGCTGGTTCAACATACGCAAATCTATCAATGTAATCAACCATATAAATAAACTGAAAGAAAAAAACCATATGATCATTTCATTAGATGCTGAAAAAGCATTCGACAAAATACAACACTCCTTTATGATAAAGGTCTTGGAGAGATTAGGGATACAAGGGGCATACCTAAATATAATAAAAGCTATTTACAGCAAGCCGACAGCTAACATTAAATTAAATGGAGAAAAACTCAAAGCCATCCCACTAAAATCAGGAACACGACAAGGATGTCCACTCTCTCCATACCTCTTCAATATAGTGCTTGAAGTTCTAGCAATAGCAATAAGACAACATAAGGGGATCAAGGGGATCCGTATTGGAAAGGAAGAAGTTAAGCTTTCATTATTTGCAGATGATATGATAGTATACATAACCGAACCCAAAAACTCTACCAAAGAACTCCTACAGCTGATAAACACCTTTGGTAATGTGGCAGGATACAAAATCAACTCCAAAAAATCAGTTGCCTTCCTATACACTAAGGATAAGGAAGCAGAGAGGGAAATCAGAGAAGCATCACCTTTCACGATAGCCACAAATAGCATAAAATACCTTGGGGTAACTCTGACCAAGGAAGTGAAAGATCTATTTGGCAAGAACTTTAAGTCTTTGAAGAAAGAAATTGAAGAGGACACCAGAAAATGGAAGGACCTCCCTTGCTCTTGGATTGGGAGGATCAACATAGTAAAAATGGCAATTCTACCAAAAGCAATCTATAGATTCAACTCAATCCCCATCAAAATCCCATCAAAATTCTTCACAGATCTGGATAAGACAATAATCAACTTTATATGGAAAAACAAAAAACCCAGGATAGCCAAAACAATCTTATACAATAAAGGATTGTCTGGAGGCATTACCAGCCCTGACTTCAAACTCTATTACAGAGCTACAGTACTGAAAACGGCTTGGTACTGGCATAAAAACAGAGAAGTCGACCAATGGAATAGAATAGAAGACCCTGACTTTAGCCCACAAACCTATGAACACCTGATTTTCGATAAAGGAGCTAAAAGTATACAATGGAAAAAAGAGAGCATCTTCAACAAATTGTGCTGGCAAAACTGGAAGTCAATCTGTAGAAGAATGAAAATAGATCCATATATATCACCATGCACAAAACTCAAGTCCAAATGGATTAAAGACCTCAATATCAGTCCAAACACACTGAATCTGATAGAAGAGAAAGTGGGAAGTACTCTACAACACATGGGCACAGGAGAACACTTTCTACGTACAACCCCAGCAGCACAAACACTAAGGACATCATTGAATAAATGGGACCTCCTGAGACTGAGAAGCTTCTGTAAAGCAAAGGACACTGTCACTAAGACAGAAAGGCAACCCACTGACTGGGAGAAGATCTTCACCAACCCCGCAACTGACAAAGGTCTGATATCCAAAATATACAAAGAACTCAAGAAATTAGACCGTAAAAGGTTAATCAATCCAATTATAAAATGGGGCACTGAGCTGAACAGAGACTTTTCAACAGAAGAAGTTCAAATGGCCAAAAGTCATTTAAGATCATGCTCAACTTCCTTAGCAATCAGGGAAATGCAAATCAAGACAACATTAAGATACCATCTTACACCGGTCAGAATGGCTAAAATCAAAAACACCAATGATAGCCTCTGCTGGTGAGGTTGTGGAGAAAGGGGCACTCTCATCCATTGCTGGTGGGAATGCAAACTTGTGCAACCACTTTGGAAAGCAGTGTGGCGGTTTCTCAGGAAAGTCGGGTTCAACCTACCGCTTGACCCAGCAATACCACTATTGGGAATATACCCAAGAGATGCCCAAACATACAACAAAAGTATATGCTCAACTATGTTCATAGCAGCATTGTTTGTAATTGCCAGACCCTGGAAACAACGTAGATGTCCTTCAATGGAAGAATGGATGAAGAAAGTATGGAATATATACATATTAGTGTACTACTCAGCAGTAAAATACAATGACTTCTTGAATTTTGCATACAAAGGGACGGAAATAGAAAACACTATCCTGAGTGAGGTAAGCCAGACCCAAAAAGAGGAACATGGGATGTACTCACTCATATTTGGTTTCTAGCCATAAATAAAGGACATTGAGACTATAATTCGTGACTCTAGAGAAGCTAAATAAGAAGGTGAACCCAAAGAAAAACATAAGCATCCCCCTGAATATTAACCTTCATCAGGCGATGAAAGAAGACAGAGACAGAGACCAACATTGGAGCACTGGACTGAAGTCTCACGATCCAAAGGAGGAGCAGAAGGAGAGTGAGCACGAGCAAGGAACTCAGGACGGCGAGGGGTACACCCACACACTGAGGCAATGGGGATGATCTATCGGGAACTCACCAAGGCCAGCTGGCCGGGGACTGAAAAAGCATGGTACAAAACCGGTCTCGCTGAACATAATGGACAATGAGGACTACTGAGAACTGAAGAACAATGGCAATGGGTTCTTGATCCTATTGCATGTAATGGCTTTGTGGGAGCCCAGGTAGTTTGGATGCTCACCTTAATAGACTTGGATGGAGGTGGGTGGTCCTTGGACCTCCCACAGGGCAGAGAAACCTGCTTGCTCTTTGGGCTGAGGAGGAAGGAAGACTTGATTGGGGGAGGGAACGGGAGGTGGTGGCGGGGAAGACGCAGAAATCTTTAATAATTAAATTAATTAATTAATAAAAAAAATCAGCAAGAAAAAATAATAAAATAAAATAAAAAAAGATGTAAGAGTTATTTAATAAGAAAGTCTGAGTTAATAGGCTAACCAGTTTATAATTAATGTAGACCTTTGTGTGTTTCTTTGAAACTGAATAGCTATGGAATCAGGTGTCAAGAGAGTTTTATAGTCAGTATGTTAGTAGACACAGTGTGTAGCAATGACACTCTTCTTGAGTTTGAGTGGCATCTCTTGTTGTTGCCATACATGCTTAAAAGAGTAATTGCTAGGCCTGTATCCCATCAGAAGGCCACCAATGTAATGGTAGGGGCTTCACTTTCACACCACTATTCCACTTTGTATTAGGGCCTCAACATTTGCCTTTAGAAGTGACATGCACTTTTAACATGTAGTTTAAATATAGTATTATACACTACAATGGAAAGGGAGATGTAGCTTTCATAGAGCCAAAAGGTGGCTTACAAGCTGCTAAGGGAGGAATGCAATCAATAACCCTACCAAGTTTTTATGATTATGAACTACATCAACGACCAGCATAGTAAGACATCCCTAAAAATGAAATAATGGCATTCATATCTTGGCAGCAGTCAACAGTTAATTACACTTAAGGTCAACAAGAAGGAAATCATATCTGGTACAGGAAATCTAGCTAATCACCCAGGGCTTGGGAGGTCATGGTTATTAGAGAAGAACCTAAAATCTCCATTTTTCTATACCAGCATAATCTCAAAACAAATTCTAAAATGTATTCTTACACCCACAGATAAATGTGGGTTTCTTCTCATCTAAGAAGATTCTCATTACAGTAGCCTGAGACCAGTTTAGAAAACAACACTATCCTCAGGTGCCCCAATGGACTAACTGGGGACATTGGGGCACCTGAGGATAGGGAACCTGAAATGAACCTATCCTATAATCATACTGATGAACATCTTGCATATCGCCATAGAACCTTCATCTAGTGATGGATGGAGATAGAGCCAGAGACCCACACTGGAGCACCGGACTGAGCTCCCAAGGTTATAATGAGGAGCAGAAGGAGAGAGAACATGAACAAGGAAGTCAGGACCATGAGGGGTGCACCCAACCACTGAGACAGGGGGGCCGATCTATTGGGAGCTCACCAAGGCCAGCTGGACTGCTACTGAAAAAAACATGGGATAAAACCGGACTCTCTGAATGTGGCGGACAATGAGAGCTGACGAGAGGCCAAGGAGAATGGCACAGGAACTTTTATCTGGTGATGGATCGAGAGAGAGACAGAGACCCAATTTGGAGCAACCGTCTGAGCTCTTAAGGTCCAAATGAGGAGCAGAAGGAGGGAGAACATGAGCAAGGAAATCAGGACCACGAGGCGTGCACCCACCCACTGTGACAGTGGAACTGATCTATTGGGAGCTCTCCAAGGCCAGCTGGACTGGGACTGAATGAGCATGGGTTGAAACTGGACTCTCTGAACAAGGCGGACAATGAAGGCTGATGAGAAGCCAAGGGCAATGGCACTAGGTTTCGATCCTAATACATGAACTGGCTTTGTGGGAGCGTAGCCTGTTTAGATGCTCACCTTCCTGGACCTAGATAGAAGTGGGAGGACCTTGGTCTTCCTGTAGAGCAGGGAATTTGGACTGCTCTTCAGTATCGAGAGGGAGGGGGAGTGGACTGGGGGGAGGAGAAGTGGAGTGGGGATGGGGGAGGGGAGCGGGGGGAGGGGGCAATATGTGGGAGGAGGGGGAGGGAAATGGGAAACGGGGAGCAGTTGGAAATTTTAATTAAAAAAGAATAAAAAAAATGAGGAAAAAAAAAGAAAACAACACTAGTCAAAATGTAGATATTAATTATTGTGGGGCACCTAGTTCCAACAGATACATTTGTAATAACTTCTGCACCTAAGACACAAGGAAAATCTTAAAAGAAGGGGCAGAAATATTTTAAGAGCCAGAAGAACAGGAAGTCCACTATAAGATGGTGTCTCTTGGAAATGACAGGGATACTTCACCTGTGGTATCTCCACAATATGGCTGCTTTAACAAAACCTTATCAATGATAACAACAGTGAATGGTCTAATGTGTAAAAGGGAATCTATCTGCCCTATGCATAGACAAATAATGATTGCCAAGATAGAAAGAGTTAGATTTTCCCACTGATGAGCCTCCAATTAGTTATCTGATATCAACTGGTCATGTCTGAAAAAAATACATATTCAAGTTAAATGAATTCAGAAGGCTCTATTTATTCATTTTTGTATACATATGCACGTGCACATGTGCGCGCGCACACACACACACAGAGGCTAATCAAAGAAATGGAGGCCATGGAATTGATACAGAGTAAAGGCAAACAGAAAGTGAGACAGGAAAGGGTACAAATGATATAATAATATTCTAATAAAAATTTCAAAAATATTTAAAAATAGAGAAAGGGCAATGTGTAAAAGATAAGACAATCTGAATAAAATTAAGAGCATCCATTAAAAATAGCTTAATACTGCTTCAGTGATTATTCCAAATTTGCCATGCTAATATATTTCTAATATAAGCAAATGTGAATGATACTATACAGTGACGCTCTGAATATCTTTACATATGTTTATTATTAAACAAAAATGTAAAACTTATATAGAGTAATAGAAGATATAATCCCAGCACCCCCAAAGCAAGATGAAAGTCAGAAACAAGAAATCAGCCAGAAGCACATGGACCAGCTAACCTAGAGTTTGCAACATAATGGTAAACAACAGGAGAAATCATGCCTCAAAACAAGGTGGGACGATAAAAAGTTATACTTTGACCCCTCATGTATGCCATGGTTCCTGAAACACCTGCTCTCATACAAATAAACTCACAAATAATAAAAATACTTAAAATGTATTCATAAATATATAGAAGATATGAGTACCTTTTGCTGAGACTGTAAGAGTGGCTGGAGGAAGTGTGGATTTAGAAAATTCATTGTGTTTCAAGTGTTTCTTCCTCCAGCTTGGATATTCTCCCAGTACTCCTTGAGACTAACCAATCTGAGACTTACCATTCTACATATGACATAAGCAATAACAACTAAGTCAATAGAGTTTGAGATTTTGTAGGAAAGTCTCCTAGATGAGTTGGGTCATGATAAAAGTTCTGAAGAGTTAAGAAAGTTGCACAAGTAGACATGATAAAACCTTCCATTTAAAGGGGCTGAATTTTCCTTCCATGTTCTGTGTTACTATTTTGTATTTTGTTTCTCCAGTTTACTGAGTAACTCTTGCCTTTTACTACAGTTGTTTTGATTAACTTTGGCCCTCTATTCACTTTCATTTGCTTTCATCTTCCTTGAGGCATAGTGGTTATTAAGTTGTAGATAGCTCTCTGGGGGCATACTAATTTCCTGAAGATTTCTTTCCCACACCCTATCAGTGTCATTTATCTCCTTGTTTTGTTTGACCACAGTCAGTACTTTTTCTTGTCTCATGGATCCTCCCAGATGATCTTCACAGCTCTCATTGTTATTACAAATAGGAGATGAGAATACACACTATCTACAGTCATTGTGTTTCCAGAAACATATTCTACACAAGTCAGTTAAATCACAGAGGCAGCCGGGCGGTGGTGGCGCATGCCTTTAATCCCATCACTCGGGAGGCAGAGGCAGGCGGATCTCTGTGAGTTCGAGACCAGCCTGGTCTACAAGAGCTAGTTCCAGGACAGGCTCCAAAACCACAGAGAAACCCTGTCTCGAAAAACCAAAAAAAAAAAAAAAAAAAAAAAATCACAGAGGCAAAAATGAACTCTGAGGTCAGGGATTTTCTCTTGTTCTCTTCATGTAGTCTTAAACTACAAACCCTAGATATAGAGATGTACACATGTGATGTACACTTGATGGTTAGTGTTAAATAATAACTTGACAGAATCAACTAGAAGATAAGCCTCCAGGAACATGGGGGATGGATGACATAAGATTAGTGTGGGAGTTTGAAAGAAAATGACCCCCCAAAGGGAATAGCATTGTTAGAAGCTGTGGCCTTATTGGAGGGAGTGTGTCACTTGGGAATGGGTTTTGACATCTCTTATGCTTAGTCTTCTCCCAGTGGGATAGACCACTGTTGCTTGCAAGACATAGGACTATCAGCTACTTCTCCAGCATGATGTCTACCTATATACTATCATCTCACACTATGATGATAATGGACTAAACTTCTGAACTATATGAGACAGTGCAATTAAATATTTTCCCTTATAAGAGTTGCAATGTTCGCCGGGCGGTGGTGGCGCACGCCTTTAATCCCAGCACTCGGGAGGCAGAGGCAGGCGGATCTCTGTGAGTTCGAGACCAGCCTGGTCTACAAGAGCTAGTTCCAGGACAGGCTCCAAAGCCACAGAGAAACCCTGTCTCGAAAAACCAAAAAAAAAAAAAAAAAAAAAAAAAAAAAAAAAAAAAAAAAAAAAAAAAGAGTTGCAATGTTCATAGTGTCTTTTCACAATAACAAAAGCTCTAAGACAGGTAGTGTAAAGAGTTTTACTCTGTATCTCCAGCTCCCAAATAATGACATGGAGCCTTATTATTAACTATGAAATCTTAGCATTAGCTAGTCTTATCCCACTAGCTCTTCTAACTTAAATAAACTAGTTTTTCTTGTTCTATATTTTGTCATATGATTTTCTAACTCTTCTCTCTGTACTGCTCATGCTGCTTCCTCTGTGTCTGACTGGTGACTCTATCTGCTTCTTCCCAGTTCTCTCTCTGTCCTGAAGTTTCACCTGTATATCCTGTCTATCTATTGACCATTCTTCATTCACCAACCACAACAATACATTTTTACACAGTGTACAAACAGCCCACAACAAATTAGTCTCTGAGAATGTCCATGAGTGAATATCTTGATTGAATAATTGATGAAGCAAGATCCATCTTAGTTATACACTAAGTCTGGGTAGGGATCAATGGCTGTTTAGAGTGAAGAAAGCAAGCTAACATGGATTCATTGCTCTCAGATGCCTGACTGAAGCTGATATGACCAGTTGCTTCAACCTTTTGCTGCCTGATTTCCTTGTGTTATGGCCTATACCCATAAATTTAAACTAAAACAAAACTTTAATCCATTGAGTTATTTTTCCCTCCAGAGAATTTTAGCTTAATAAGAAACAACCAGGTAAACAAACAAACAAAAACCCACTAAGGTGCCCACCCTTAGTGATTAGCCAATTTCTATTATAACATTTCTTTGAAATAATTAGAGAAGAAATAATTAGAGAAGAAATTAGCAATTGTTTCTTTGATTAAAATTCTTCCTTTTCCATATTTTTCTTCTGTTTCCAAAATGAATGGGGATATGAAAATATTCTCTACTATAAAAGTTCTATATTCCACCATATTATTTTGTGATACTGTAATATTATATAACAAAATACCAAATGCAAGCTACTTTCAGAAGAAGAGATTACATACACACATACACACAGAAGGAGAGAGAGAGAGAGAGAAAGAGAGAGAGAGAGAGAGAGAGAGAGAGAGAAAGAGACTGTCATATATATTGATAGAGTCTTTTAGTGTCACAGAACTTCACATACCAAGAGATTAGAAAGACAGCCAAATGATGGTGGCGCACGCCTTTAATCCCAACACTCGGGAAGCAGAGGCAGGCAGATCTCTGTGAGTTCGAGGCCAGCCTGGTCTACAAGAGCTAGTTCCAAACTACAGAAAAAAACCCTGTCTCAAAAATCCAAAAATAAATAAATAAATGAGGAAGAGAGAGTGAAAGCACCTTTTCGTCTCTCTTTCCTTCTTCTGATAAAGCCACAAGTTTGGTAGAAGAGCAAGGAAGAGACACACAAACGAAGCATCAAGATTAGCAAATGAAGGAAAAAATGACAGCTGAAACCCATAACTAAATTTATTATGCATTATGTTGGTGTGGTGGTTTGAATGAGAAATGTGCCCATAAGTTCTTGTACTTGAGCATTTGGTCCCTAGTCAGTGGTACTATCTGAGGAAAACATGGGAATTTTCTGAGGTGCAGCTTTGCCAGATGAAGTAAGACACTGGTTTATATATAAACTCTGTGGGTTTATAACTTTGCCCTACTTCCTGCTCTCTCTCTGCTTCCTGTGTGTAGATGAAAATGTGAAGAGCCAGTTTACTGCTCCTGTCAGATTACCATGCCTTCCCTGCAAGTATAGATTCTATGCCTCTGTAACCATAAGCAAAAATAAACACTTTCTCAATTTGTTTTTCATCATGATATTTAACACAGCAATAGAAAAGCAATTAATACAACCGGTAAATAATCACGTGTATTTTAAGTTTGTTGAAAGCAGTCTGTGGGAATTAGGATGATCCCTTGTCCCAGATTCTAGCATTGTTATTTCAAGTGCCTTCTAACATTCCATGTCATAGGATGGATAGGGCCCCAGCCCATGTGGCAGGGAGAAAGGGAAACAGCACTAGCTAAGGGTATTAAACATGTCATGAGAACATTGATAATGTTAACCCTAGCCCTAATCCTAACTGATAAACTGTTTTGAACAGATGCTACTATTGTTTGCCTGTGGCTCCAAAGAGAAACAAGAGGATTATTCATAGAGAGAAAACTCTCAACAGGGAACTCCTACTGGTTGCTCCAATGAGTTTTCCTAGGCCCTGGATTTGATGACATTATGTGTTCACTCTCTTAATCAATTCAAGCAAGTAGTTCCTATTAGATGTTATGAGTGCTGACTTGATATTTTGTTCTATCTCTGCTGCCTCTATCCATCTGCTACTTGCTATATTTTCTTTTACTTTGCCTTACTACATACTTCAGTTAAAACTAAAATTATGTCTATTGTAGATCATTCCCAAGATGGCACAGAACACCAAGGACTATATATGAGGTACATATATGAGAAAATATTGCCCTCCATGATATGCAAAGGTAGATGAAGGAAGGAACTCTATAATGAAACTCAAAGGTTCTCACAGCTCTCATAGCCAGCTCCATTGAGGCCCTGATATTTCTCCAGCACTGGCCTGACTCCCACATTGAGAGGTGCCTTTGTTCTTTGATGAGCTCTTTTGTTACTATATATATATATATATATATATATATATATATATATATACATATCTTTATACAGAGAGAGAAAAAAGCAGAAATTCCTGATGTGTGATTCCCCTCTCTATGCTGTGAATACCACTGGTAAATAAAGAGACTGCCTTGGCCTTTTGATAGGGCAGAAGTTATGTAGGCTGGGAAAACTATACTGAATGCTGGGAGAAAGGAGACAGAGTCAGGAAGAAGCCATGTAGCCCCGCTGGAGCAGGACAGAACTTTATCAAGCAGGTCACAGCCACTTGGCGATGCACAGATTAATGGAAATGGGTTAAATTAATATGTAAGAGTTAGCTAATAAGAAGCCAGAGCTAATGTGCCAAGCAGTGTTTTAAATAATATAGTTTCTGTATGATATTTAGGTTCCAGTTTGCTTGGGACGAACAAACAGCTCCCTCAACAATTTCCAGCAGATAATAGATCCATTATCTGCTTACTTCATGACCTTGTCCAATCCTCCTCACCTCCACAAAGCCCATGTACACATGCTTCCATGTCAATACCTCACATTTCAGTTTTGGCACATTAAACTAGGCGATACTCGAAATTCACAATATATTTCTCAAATTTCCATGTTGCTTTACTATCTGTTAATTTTAGAAAGGTATCAGCGGAGTTAGTTCTGAAAGAAGATGAGGCTGTGAGTAAAGATGTTCATTATATAGTATACTTGCACTCAAGTTTCAAAGATTATTTTATGATGAATTTGTGTCCAGAGGCTGCCAGAAGTTTAGGTATCACCTATGTAAAATCTATCATGCAATCACCATTAACTGTTAATTGTGGAGACCTGATAGTCTTTTAGAAACAAGATTTTTGTTATTTTGTCACTGTGTTTTAGTAACCCATGTCCACTGAAAGCAGCATTCTATATCCATACAAAGTACCTTCATACAGTTACTTATATTTTTTATTATTTTATTTTGTGTTTAGGACAATTTTGACTACATGAATGTATGTGTACTTTATGCATCCCTTGCACTGGTGAAGATCAGGAGTGTCAGATTCCTTGGAACTGAAGTTAGAGATTGTTGAGAACCATTCTATGGTGCTGGGAATTGAACCCAGTTTTCCTGAAAGTGCAGTCGCAACCACTGAGAAATTTGTCTAGCCCTGCAGCTTCATTTACAAAGCTCACACATTTAAAGTAACTTACAAAGAAGAGGATTTCAATGAAGTTTCCCCCTATATCCTTAGCTTCATGTCTTCCTTTCCTTCGTCAAATTTTTAACTGCTTTTTGATATAGCTAGGCCTAAGCACACAGGAAAATTTTCTGCCAATTGAAGTGTTTTCCTCTATGCAAGTCCATATTCTATTTCTGTTAAACCCTGGTAATAGATCATGGCATGCAGGAATGTCAAAGGAAGCTGTTGATATAGGAAGAGCAATGTCTATTTTAGTCTACTGTCCCAGAAGCCATACTGTCATCTCTCTGCGGAGCTTAAACCAAGATATAGTTAAATGAACAAGGTCTCCAAACTTTGACTTTGCTGTATCTACTGTTTGTGAACAAGTGCTGAAATATACTTGCTTATAGAGTGAGAGACCCCAGTATATGCAATCTTTACCAGTGGAACCTAGGCAGCGAAAGGATTTTCTATAACTTCCACTTCTCTGAGGGCATTATACTACAAAATCAACACTGGAGCATTATAATTCAATGGTCTTATCTGTATAAAAATAGACATATGGCATGCAAAGCTGTTTGTGGGAAAGATAGGCTTAACAGTGCTTATTATGTTGAACATGAAATCTCCCCATAGGCTTTTGTATCTGACCACTTAGTCACATCTAGTGACACTATTTAGGAAGATTGTGGAACATTTAGGAGGTACAGACTTACAAAAGGAAGTAGGAAACAGGAAGGCAAGATCAGTTTATATGATTTGATTCCATTTCCAGCTTACATTCTGCTTCCTGACTGAAGATGTACTGGTACCTTCTATCCTGCAGCCAGTCATGCTTCCCCTAACACGGTAGAATATATCCTCTATAACTGTAAACCTTTCCTCCTTAAATTGCTTTAATAAAGCATTTTGTTGTAGCAACAATCAAAGTAGCTAATATCTCATCTTTCAGAAAGATTTATTTTCCAGCTATATTGTCCATCAATCATTTAATGTTATTAATGCAACAGATGATGCTAGAGGCATTACTGAAGTCAACTGCCAATGTCTGAGTGAAGCACAGCTGAAAGACTTACAATTTGGGGGAAAATATATATACACACATATGTATGTATACACACACACACACACAAAATCCACCTAGAAAGTCAGGGGAGCCTGCCTCTGTAACATGAATCCCAAGCTAGCTGTCTCAGAGTGGAAAGTGATGGAACAAATCTAGCCAGGCCTTGCTTAAAGAATGAGTACATCCTTGAAATTGATTTTCATAATCAAAATCTCTCCATAAAGTAAGACTTCACAATAAAATAAATATCCATTTGGTTGTAGTCATATGCATATGTGAACAACTGAATATTTGCTATTTGTGCTGGCTATTTTTATGTCAATTTGAAACAAGGTAGAATGATTTCAGAAAAGGGAACCTAAGTTGTAAAAAGTATCTCCACTAGATAGTATGGAAGCAAATCTGTGGTGCATTTTCTTGTTTAATGATTATTAATTATGTGTGAGGGCACAGGTCATTGTGGGCAGTTCTACCCTTGGGATGGTAGTCCTTGGTTGTATAATGAATTAGAGTACAAGAAGTAAAAGAGAACAAATTAGAAAGTAGTGGTCCATGGACTCTGCATAAGCTTCTACATCTAGGTTCCTGTCCTACTTGAGTTGCTGTCCTTCCTTCTTTCCTTGATAGACTAAGATATGGAACTAAACTGAAATAAACCCTTTCACAACTACGTTATTTTCGTCATGGTATTACAGCCATAGAAACCTCAGTAAGGCAACATCCTGCAAATAAAATACTTCCTTTTGGAACAAAACAATAGCAAATGAACTGAACTGTGTACAGAAATGAACACTAAAGAGCAGAGACTACAACCTAAGTACAAGATGGTTGTGGAAAGCTCATGCTAAGCCCTATACCTTAAGTTTGTGGGATGACAAACTTCTAGGTCAAAACTCATGAGCTATTTCTGGAAATAGAAGACATGAATATTTTGTTCTCAGAAATACCTAAGATTTAGCTGTGACACAAAATTAGGATGTGAGGCTAGGTATAATTTCTGCTATGTAGTTGAAGTAGCCACTTTGCTTGCTCTTAGTTTAGCAAATTTCACTTTTAAAGTGGCAAAGTAAGGTCTGCATTATGTCACCATTTATTGAATGTTTTCATGAGTTAAAATTCATTAACTCTGGAGGTGATGGCTTTAAGACACAGCCTCCATCGTGGAATAAATAACTGGGACAGCATCTCAACATGGGCGTTGGTGTCCTTGTCCTGCAAACAAGCTCTTATCACCGCTTGCACTTAGAAGGCTCTTTAGGGACCAGAGCTATAGACAGTTTGTCAAACTGCTTGCAACATGAGCATGAGGACATGTGTTTGATGTCCAGAAACCACACAAAATGTAGGTGATGGTGATGCAGTGCTCGGAAAGTGTAAACAGGAATATGCTACAGCCTTATTGGCTGTCTTTCTAAGTACAGGGGAAGGTTCCAAGACAGTAAGGGACCCTATGTGAAATAACGCAAATCGGACTCATCCTGAAATGAGACACTTAAGGTTGATTTCTGGGTTTGCAGACCCATTATTAACTAGTGTACACACATGAGCAGATCCTGTGAATCAGAAATTAGGACTTCAGTGAAGACAGAGATTACCAGTACCTTGACCTTAGACCTTCTCCAGAAGTGTGACCAATAATTTTAAATAATTCCCTATAAAAGTGTTATTATGATTCTTATGTTCCAAATCTGAAATAACACAGATATCCCAATTTGCAAAATGTGTAAAAAAATAGCAGAATTTCTGCTGCTGTTTCCATTGAGTAAATGTCATATATCACAGCTTGGCCTCAATTGTGCTATACAGTAGAGTATGATCTTGAGTTTCTGAGCTTCCTGCCCATACTTTTCTGGAATTTCAGGTATGTACCATTTGCCAAGTTCAGGTAGCACTGGGGACTGAGTACAGGGACTAGGATGCCGAGCAAAGATTCTGCCACATGAACTGTATCTCATTCCTTAGGTTTTTTCAAAATGCACTCAAAACTGCCAGTTTATCTGATGTTTGTAAACACTTAGCCTAGGAAATTCTCATCTTAGGTCCACAGGGTTTGTCAAGGTCAGTCTTCCTTGGTATATCTCTGGTTCCAACTACAGTCAAATGTCTACCCTTGGCACTTTGAGACAGATAGCATCTTTTGTGAAGTTCTCAGTTTCTCAGTCACTGACTGTGCCTAGTTGTTCAGGTTCCAGCCAGTCACTACAAATCACCTAATTTTCAGGAGGAAATTTCATGGCAGAATCTGTCCTTACTTCTTCATGAGTCCACTCTCTGATAATTCATGTCTCACCCTCTTGCTGACTATACACTTGTTTCTCAGCTTTGCAGCCCTGTTACATGGCATTAAGGTCTTCTCGGTTCCACAGTCCTTTAGGGACTGCTTTCTTTTAGCTTTTCAGCCTCATGCCCACATAGATGATGGATCTGTGAATAAAGGGGCACAAATATGTAAATTAGGAATATAACACAACTCAACTTGCTAGAATGCCAACTTTCAGTCAGTCTCCTTGTCAAAATAGTTGTAAGCTTCATAGTTTTTCAACATATAAAAATGAAGAGTTTAAAACAACATAGACTTTATATTTTCCTAAATGTCACAGACTAAATATTTGTTCACTTATTAGTTGTATACTTTATTCCACCATCTTACAAGATTCTGATCTTTTGGTTTACAACAATATTGTGTGTGTCCATGTGTTTTATGTTCATGCTCCTGCGGGCACTGTTTGTGTGGGCACACTGTTTGTGTGTGCCCATCTGTCTGTGCACTCTGTGTGTGTGTGTGTGTGATTTCAATCATGTTCTAGCTTATTTTAGAACTTGCTGAACAAAAAGTTTGTCATTTGTCAAGCTTCAGTGAACTGCGGAGACTCTTGGAGTAGGAGGAAAAGTGAAAGAAAGAACCCCCAGGATAATTTCCTGACAGCCCTGAGAGGCTGGGAAGTTAGCTTAGTCATTTAAAGGCTCCTGATTCTCAGCTCATGTGAGTAATCCCATTGCAAGGGGGCTGGGAACAACAGATTTCAAGAGCTGCCTGACCAGCCAGCCAAGCCTAATCATCTAGTTGTTTGCTAGTGAGACAGCAGGTATCAGAAAATATAGCAGATGGCTCCTGAGGAATGTCACCAGGGCTGTCTCCTGTCCTCCATATGTTACTGTAAGCATGTGTTTCTGCATACACACAAGCGTGCACTTGCATACATGTGTGATATTTTGATTGTTTTCTTACAAATAAAGCTTGCTTAGAGTCAGAGGGGAGAGCCAGCCACTAGTTCACCATAGAGGTTTGGAGAACTGTGGAGACAGGACAGGAAGTGGTAAGACAGGGCTGAGATAGGATCTGAACCCTTTTGGGTGGAGAAATGAAAGAGGTAAGAAGGGACTTTGGTTGCTCCTCTGCTTCTCTAGCTTTCAGGTTTTTACCCCAATTTCTGATTCCTTGTTTTTATTGATAAGATTGATTATAATTACAATTCATACCATGTCCAACTTTTGAGGCACAAATTAATGAAATATTTACTTGCCAGGCACTTTGCAGTCACTGCTATATGCCATAGCTGCACACGGGAGGGAGCTGCACCTGACAGAGTCACTGCACTACCGGCTAGGTTTTTCTTTTCTTAACCTAGTCCTCTGAGCAAGTTTGGGATTTTTCTATTATAATCTCTCTACAGCAATCTCCACAAGCACTTGCTATCCAAAAGTCACTGGAGTTAGCCCCTCACCACTGGTCAGCTTGGCCTTTGGGCAGCTTCTGCCATATATACTTCTTCTACATGATCCCCTGGGTTCATTTTGCAGACAACTGGCTCCCTCTTTCTATGTGTTACAGCTTCCTCTACAACTCCTCCTTGGACTGTTGCCACACTAGGTAACTGCCTTGATACCCACTTAGTTTTTTTACTGTTGCTGCAACAGCCGCACACTTAGTTCACAGCCACATGCTGAAAGCTGCAGGTGTCCTCAGTCAGGCTGGGCACCACTTGTGTTCTCTCTTCAGACATGTTGCACAGTGTTAGACAGCCTCACACGTCACCATCATTATCAGCCGATTTGGTGAGATGATTGGGAATTCTTATTTATTTATTTATTTATTTATTTATTTATTTATTTATTAAAGATTTCTGCCTCCTCCCCGCCACCGCCTCCCATTTCCCTCCCCCTCCCCCACTCAACTCCCCCTCCCTCAGCAGCCCCAAGAGCAGTCAGGGTTCCCTGCCCTGTGGGAAGTCCAAGGTCCTCCCACTTCCTTCCAGGTCTAGTAAGGTGAGCATCCAAACAGCCTAGGCTTCCACAAAGCCAGTCCGTGCAGTAGGATCAAAAACCCAGTGCCATTTTTCTTGACTTCTCAGCAGCCCTCATTGTCCGCTATGTTCAGCGAGTGCGCGGTTTTATCCCATGCTTTTTCAGACCCAGTCCAGCTGGCCTTGGTGAGTTCCTGACAGAACATCCCCATTGTCTCAGTGTGTGGGTGCACCCCTTGTGGTCCTGAGTTCCTTGCTCGTACTCTTAAAGGGGAGAATTAGTTTTAAAAAGAGAGGTTTTTCCCGCTTTAAAAACTGGGAAATTCTATTACAATGGATGGAGTTAGGTCTCTGTATGATTGATTATATGATGGATCATTTTAAAATGGAACAATTAAATGGGGGGGGATAATTAATTTAGATGGTATTTATGAAATGTCAAATATAAACATTGTCAGTTTGCTAATTCTTGTTTAACCTCTGAACAAGTCAGTTGATATTAGTGCCAAGCTATAGGCCTTAAAAAATACTTGTTGAAGAAAATTACGCCATTTTGACTAAAAAGTTACAAGCCTTAGAGAAACTTACAAAACAGATAATAAGATACTCAGACAAATACAGAATCATTTAAAAGAGAACCAACCTCACCATTTCTTTATAAAATTAAAGAAAGACAGTCCAAGGTTGTCAAGCAACCAACTTTAATTTATCCAGTCACTTTATGGTAACAACTACCAAATGACAGATATCACCCAAGGTTGTGTAAGAGCTGACTGGATTCCTGTGGAAATGTTAGATATGAGAAGATTTAAAAAAGCAGTAGTACCATACCTTTTATGAGACTGATGTTAAATTCATGGTCAATTAGTAACAGAATTATCCCACAAGAATGAAAAGACTTGGTTACAGCAGTATTAGAAACTGGTCCTCAAATCTAGGGGAGGAACTGGTGAAAACATGAGGATAGGTCCATTGGATGATGAAGTAGGGCTAGAGGTATTGAAATTTTCGAAGATCAACTTCTTGTAGAGGGTGACTATGCTGATGTACAAAGTCAGTCTCTGTATGATGACCATACCTTGTATCTATGCCATATAGCATTCTGAATCCTTCATGCAGACTGAAGAAATCAGAAAGAGAATTGAATTTACTAAAGTTATATAGGACTCAAAAAATCCTTTACTGATTTTTAGAAAGATTGATATCAGTTGTAAATATGAAAGAAGATTTATATAATCTGAAGAGAAACCAGAGTATAATGATACCAAATTCAGAAGCTAGATAAATAATAATTAAATTATTGGGTTTTGAAAATGATAAATGACAATGCAAAATGGTAATTAGGCCTTTGAAGGCAAGAACAACAACCACAGAGGAATGGATCTGAGATATAGTCAATATTGATTCTCATAATCATGATAATGCTTGGATAGGAAAGGTGATTCACAAAGGCTTGAAGAAAAATCAAAATATCAAATCTTCAACTGTTACAAACAATGTCAACTGAAAAGGGATTTTAGAAAAAAAAAAAATTCCTAGAAACAATGTTTTCTAGGAATAATCCAAATGGAATACCCTTGTCTTCTATAGTGTACAGAAGATATGGCAAAGTTGACATTGAACCAACGAATGCAGAGCAACAGGAACAGACAAGGTTACTACTTACCATTGAGAAAGGCCTTTGTGTGTGTGGGTGGGTCCTCTCGTAGGGCAAACGTCAAATTTGGTTCTGTCATTTCCTGTCGTTTTGGGGGAAACTCCTTCTCAGAACAATTAAAGAACATAATATATATTGTAAAAAAAACCCATAATGTTCTGGATGATAAAACAACTTTAGAAGATAAAACAAAAATTTCAGACGAAACCATAAAATAATTATTTTGACAAACTTCTATAAATTATCAAAGGACAAAGTTAAAAATATGGAAGGGAAATGGGAGGAGGGGAGGAGGTGGAAATTTTTAATTAAATAATAAAAATAAATAAATAAATAAATAAATATGAATAAATGACACTGTAATTGAGGGTTTTATGGACACAGGGGCAGATGGAACAATAATTGCATCAGAATCTTGGCATCCAAATTGTTCTCTTCAGGAGGTAAATGTTCAGCGTTTAAGGATGGGAATTTTATCTCAACTGAAGCAAAGCATGGGAGCCATTGAAGACAACAGAGGAAAGTTACAACCATATGTGGCTATTATGGCAATGAATTTATGGGAATGTGGTCTGCTACAACAATGAAATACCCAGATTAACATTCCTCTAATTTCAGAGGCAAATCATAAACTAACATTTGTTTCTGAGAAAAATATTAAAATGTATTATAAAGAACTTTCAATGACCATTCAGGTTGTAGAAAAACAAGGCACAACAGCTACTGAATTTTCAAAGGTACCAACAACCCTCCCTTTAACATGGTTAACTGACAAACCTGTCTAGGTGTAACAATGGCCTTTGACATTAGAAAAATTACAGGAATTAGAAAAATTAGAACAGCTTGTAGAGAAGCAGCTAAATGCTCAGCATATCAATCAGCCCTTGCAATTTTCTTGTATTTGTTATTAAAATGAAATCATGAAAATAGAACATAATAACAGATTTTAAAGCTATAAATAAAGTAATTCAGGTGATTGGTTCTCTGCAGCCTGAAATTTCCCTGCCTTTTCTGTTACCTAAAGTGTGGTCCATTATAATTACTGATTTAAAAGACAGTAATTTAAGACTGATTTAAAGCTCTTTAATACAGCTTTACTAGAAAAAGATAGAAAAAACTTACCTTTCTGGTGTCTACTTATAATAATTCTCAGTCTGTTAAGAGATAACAGTAAAAGATTCTCCCATAAGGGATGATAAACAGCCCCACCCCATGCCAATATTTTGTATGACCATCATTGGAAATGACTCATGTACAGTTTACCATTATATGGATAATATCTTACTAGCTGATTCAAATTAGGTTCTTTAGAAAAAATGTTTGAAGAAGTAAAGAAAATTTTATTTTGTTCAGGATTACAAGTTGTTCTTGAAAAAACATATAAAGTGGATATTCTATCCATTATCTTGGACATAAAATAGGTTTACAAAAAATATCAACCCCAAAACAATAAAAATCAGTGGAGATCAGGGATGACTATTAATTACTTTCAAAAATTGCTGGAAAATATTATCTGGCTATAACCCACAATTGAATTAACAACTCCGGAACTAACATTAGGTTCACAGATCTTGTTTTGAAAAGGAAAGGGGAATATAGAAATGATAGAATAAAATGGTAGACTATTGAATCTACAATTAAACCAAAAAGGTAACTGCTAGTCTTAAATATTTTATATGGTATTGATTTTTGTATATTGATATAAATTTGAGGATATTTTTAGAATATATGATACATATGTTTCTACTCTTGTTCAAGGTATTGTATACATACAGCTTATTTTACAATGTAATATAAATTACTATCCTTGAAAGTTATTATTATAAACTACTTAGGATAGTAAGGAAATGGAGGTAGGCAAAGAGTCACTTCTTATTATCAACCTTTTCATGTTATGTATATTTTCAAGGTCAAACAGATATATTTTAGATAGACAGGTGATCTCAAACACTTCATAGATCTAAAGAATATGTGGTTTAAGATGTTTTAATAATATAATGTTCTTTTTTATGACAATGAAGCATGTCTGCTCCTGGCAACACCAATCTTCTTCAAAGAAGATGATGGGCATCAAAGAAGTTCAATATGGAGTTTGCTTTCTGTGTGGAAATAGTTATCCAGTGGGTAAGAAATTGCTCTTGCCTTTACTGCTGAGATTATGCTATTCAAATTGGCCAAGGACACAAAAATGTAACTTCTTCACATCAAATTTTGGCACATATTTTAGGCTTTTAGAATTTGAATATGGATAGCCCAGACTTATAAAAGAACCTTGTAACTGTCCAGGAAGTTGGCTGTTTCTGTAATTTCTTAGTTTTAGAAGTCGTTTCTTCTGTAATTCTGTTTACTCAGGTAATATTATATTCTTCTCAGGTCTGTGATCACCTTAAGAATAGATAGTTATAGTTTTCCTTGTTAACAAATTCAGAAAAGAAACTCATAAAATGGATGTAAAGTATGTAAGTTTGAGAGACAAAAAGGTTAGATTTGGGTTGAAAATGTAAGTGAAGATAGGAAATGAATTAAGTACAACACTTTGGAATCACAAAAATAGGAGAGATAATGGAGTCTTTTCTGTGAATTTGTAGACTGATAATGGAATAGAAATTATTAATATAGCTATTGCCTATGTGTATGTCTATAATTATTGTATTTATTGTATATATTTTTCTCTGTTAGCTAAAACCTTTGCTTTTACTTAGACAAAAAAAAAGGGGGAAATATGTGGTATTTTGATTGTGTTATGACAAGTAAAGCTTGCTTGGAGACAGAGGACAGAGATGGCCACTTGCTGACCATAGAGGTTTGAAAACTGTAGAGAGAAGTCAGGAAGTGGTAAGGCAGGGCTGAGACAGGGTCTGGGCCATTTTAGATGGAGTAATGAAAGAGGAAGGAAGGGACTGTGGATGGTCTTCTTCTCTGAGCTTTCAGGATTTACCCCAATTTCTGACCCCTGTTTTTTATTGATAATTATGCTTCACATACACATATGTTGTTGAGGAATTTCCTCTTGAGCAAATGCCTTTCATTTTAGCAGAAACTCTTTAACTTCCTTTCACTCTTTTTAAACTGTTTTTATTAAGTTATACATTTTTCCTCCAATTCCCTCCTTTCCTTCCCTCTCCCATGACCCATACACTCCCAATTTAATCAGGAGACTTTACCTTTTTCACCTTCCTATGTAGGTCTATGTATGTCTCCCCTAGGGTTCTCTTTGTTGTCTAGGTTTGGGGGGTTTGTTGCCTGTAGTCTAGTTTTTCTTTGTTTTATGTATAAAAGTCACTTATGAGTGAGTACATATTATATTTGTCTTTCTGTGTCTGGGTTACCTCACTCAATATGGGATTTCCTAGACCCATCTGTTTGCCTGCAAATTTCAAGATTTTATTAATTTTTACCACTATGAAGTACTTCATTGTGTACATGTGCTACATTTTCTTTTTCCATTATTTGGTTGAGTGCCATCTAGCTTGTTCCCAAGTTCTGGCTATTATAAATAATGCTGCAATGAACATAGTTGAGCACATGTCCTTGTGGTATGATTGAGCGTCTTTTGGGTATACCCAACAGCAGTATTGCTGAGTCTTGAGGAAAATTATTTTCTAATTTTCTGAGAAATTGCAATACTGATTTCTAAAGCAGCTGTACAAGTTTGCACTTCCACCAGCAATGGAGGAGCATTCCCCTTACCCCATACCTTCTCCAGCATAAACTGGCATCAGTGTTTTTGATCTTGGCCATTCTTACAGGTGTAAGATGGAATCTCAGAGTTGTTTTGATTTGCATTTCTCTGATGGATAAAGATGGCTTAAAGATAAAGATTTTCTTAAGCATCTTTCAGCTATTTGAGATTTGTCTCCTGAGAGTTCTCTGCTTAGGTCTGTACCCTCTTTTTATTGGATTTATTTTGATGTCAAGTTTCTTGAGTTCTTTGTATATTTTGGAGATCAGTCCTCTGTCCAATGTGGGGTTGGTAAAGATCTTTTCCCAATCTGTATGCTGCCATTTTGTCTTGTTAATTGTGTCCTTTGCTTTACAGAAGCTTCTCAGTTTCAGGAGGTCCCATTTAATAATTGTTGCTCCCAGTGTCTGTGCTACTGGAGTTATATTTAAGAAGTGGTCTCCTGTACCAATGTATTCAAGTGTACTTCCCACTTACTCTTCTATGAGGTTCAGTGTAGTTGGTTTTATGTTGAGATCTTTGATTCATTTGGACCTGAAGTTTTGTGCATGGAGATAGATACAAATCTATTCATCTTCTTCTATATGTTGTTACCCATTTATGCTAGCACCATTTATTAAATATTCTTTCTTTTTTCCATTTTATGTTTTTTGTCTCTTTATCAAAAATCATTTGTTCCTAGGTGTGTGTGGATTCATATCCAGGTCTTTGATTCAATTCCATTAGTCCTCATATCTGTTTTTATGACAATAAAACCCACTAGTTCACCACTTTGATCTTTGGTACTATCTGTAATTTAGTCTGTCATTGGCTCCCTTTCTAGTTTTAGTAGATATATGTGTTGTATCTCCCCAGAGATGTCTCATAATAACACCAAAAAACAAGAAATAAATGTTAGTTCAAGGAAAACAATAGGTTTTGCAGAAATATCTGAATTGGTGGTGCTTGAGGCTGTTCAGTTATTCTTTTCATTTTTGCATGTCAATATAAAACATATAATTATTTCTCTTTTCTTTCCTATAATTAAGCATTTAATTTCCCCTGGGTTTTCAATAGTACAGCCAAAGTATAAGTAATTATCAGAAACTTAAATATGATTGTTTTTATAGATTTGAAGCCTGTATTTAAAGTTCATGAACAAGAATAGAATTGTTTTACTCTGACAATATATATTCTGAGTATTTTAGACCATAATATTAATAATTTAAACACAATAATTAGTATTTAATTTGCCACCAATGTAGTTGTTTGTCCAAATTGACATCCGAACACATGACTTGCAGTGTATTGTCTGAGATTCTGACCTTTGTGTTTCTTAGAAGTCTATAACTTGGAAAGTGAAAGCCCAGTGTTCCTCTGTGTTCTACTGTTAAAACATTTGGCTATGGAGAGTAGTAATCATTCTAAGGAGGTGGTTTATCTGATACACAGTATAATTTTATTTTTCCTCCTTTATAGGTATCCTTCTGCTTCCAAGAAACCTGAAACATCAACTTATTTCCTTAGTCCTTCATCTTTGCAGTGTGTCTATGTTTCACTTTACCATAAGTGAGTTTTTTATATAAAATATCTCATAGCACACTTACAGTGAATCTCATCTTGCCTCAAGGGTCTAGAGATATAGCTCAGTGAGTACCAGTACTGTCTGTGTAAGTTTGAAGGGCTGAGTTGGCATTCATGTAAAAAGTGGGGTCACTAATCTAAACCTGACATCCCCCTGTAACTCCCCAAGATACAGAGGGACCCAAAAACATATGTGCATCTGCCACATACACATAAAATACACACACTACACAGAATACATACAGTGAATGAAATCTGTTGGGAACTAAAGAGATGGGTCAGATTTTAAGCACTCATATGCTTTCAAAGGACTTTTGTTCTGCACCCAGTACAAAACTCAGGAATGTCACAGATAAGTATTATCCCAGCTTTAGGGAACATGATGTTTTCTTCTGGCCTACACATGAACTGACAGACATATGTGTGTATACACATAGACTTAGACTACATAGAAGCTGTGCATGTGTGACAATAAACTCATAAAGTATTATATAGGTCGAGGATGATCATAATATTCATTCACATGTTTTTCTTCATATTTAAAATGAATGATAGTCTATCCTGGTCTTGAAAAATGATGTGATGGGTAAAGAAGGAGGCATATGAACGTAGGTTGAGTGACAGACCAGGTAATTTCCAAGCACTTCAATTTCTGTCTACTTCTTGTTTTTTTTTTTTTTTTTTTTTTTGGTTTTTCGAGACAGGGTTTCTCTGTGGTTTTGGAGCCTGTCCTGGAACTAGCTCTTGTAGACCAGGCTGGTCTCGAACTCACAGAGATCCGCCTGCCTCTGCCTCCCGAGTGCTGGGATTAAAGGCGTGCGCCACCACTGCCCGGCTTTTCTGTCTACTTCTATTAAGATTATGCTGAGGGAAGAAGCTGATAAGAGTTGTGACTTAAATTAAGTTCTTAAAAGCAAGAAAGACATTACATAAAGGTAAAGCTAAGCACAGCATAAGCATATGAATAAGCACAAAAAGTTTTCCTCCTATTTGGGTTCTTGTTCCATATGTGTCCAATAGTAATATTAGGAAGCAAAATTTGGACCAAGTAACGTTTCAGTGAATTATTTTTTTCATTATGATATTCTTCTATTGTAGAGACATATCTTAATTATTTGGTAGCTTATGCCATTTCTGCTTTCTTGTTAATAATGACTGAAACAGAGAATAATCATTTTGGATAAAATTATTGAAGTGCAAGCAATTTTATTTCATTTACAACTTTGCATGCCTCAAATGATGGGCATCTAAAATGATTTCATGAGCATTTTGCTTTATGAAAAGAATATTCTTATTAAAACATCTTTGTGAAATATTTGAGTAGTCTAAAAATGGATATTTGACGGAATTAAATTAAAGAAAGTTAATTTTATTAATGAGTTAAAAAAGAATATTAGTCTATTTGTCAGGTGTTTCATGGATATTGTGTGTGTGTGTGTGTGTGTGTGTCTATTTTCAGGTGTGCTAGTCTTGTATAAACTCACGTTTTGAAATCAAAGGACAATGCCAGAAAACATACCATCTCTCTCTACCTTATTTGTGGATACAGGGTATATCACTGATCCTGAAATTTATCAGTTCTACCAGTTGGCTGATCATACTCATTTGGTCCATATAAATCTGAACATAAAATTCTGTATTAAAATTAGAAAGATTAATGACAAATTTTCTGAAACTTTATACTCAGAAAGCCAAATAGCTCAATCTGTATGAAATTCTTGTCAGAGATGGTAATAAGATCATTTTTACCAGAAATGTCTCCGTAAATTGCCATGCAATTAAACCAAAATCATTTATTTACAAATTCTAATTTGTGAGACACACAGCATATGTTTTCCAGTCCATTTAATTTCCCTAAGTACTCTCTTGGACATTTTAGTATTAACAAGATATTTTTTCATTATATCTTATAGGCTTGAATAATTTGGCCATAATAAAAATGATGAATGAGTCCAAATGGAGATGGTGTATGTCTTTCTTCTACGAGTACTACATATAGGGAGCTGTTCTCAGCCCATGATAAAAGTTTCCCTGAAGAACAGAAAGATTTCCTGCTGAGGTTACTTGAAAAGTCAAAGCTGCATTCCTGCCCCAGCAAGAGGCTCTGAGTGAGGATATACAGCATGCTAAGCATCCTGAGAAGGGTACAGCTACCAGCCTCCCCACACACACATATGTCTTCTCAGCTGTCAGGAAAATCTCCTGATTGCTTGCCAGTCTTTTCCTTATGGTCCCTGGGGAGCAGAACAAATAATGATAAAATACCCATGTCAGATACATAAGCCACCTCTGCCGAGGATCTCTACAGCCATGTCAAGAGCGTAAATCCACCCTCTCTAAACATCCTGGCTTGGCCTCCTCCCTGTGGACCTGCTGGCTCATCCAGATGATGAGCTTGTCTTCTCTGCCTAGGAAATGACAGACTTAAAGGATGGGGATGTGAGGACTGTAATTTATCCCCCTTCAGAGTCTCATAGTCTAAATATTTTGTGACTTTTGCTTGAGCTACGGAAACTAGAAAAAATAAGACACTGTAGTGTACCTGTAGGCATAACACCATTGGACTCTCCTTACTGTTTTTGAGTGGAAGTATTGAGGTTGGCCCTGAGTTCTCTGTTTGAGACAGGAACTCCTTAGCCAGGGATCTCTCTCTCTCTCTCTCTCTCTCTGTCTCTCTCTCTCTCTCTCTCTCTCTTTGTGTGTGTCTTCGTCTCTCTGTCTCTCTCTCTCTTCTATTCCTCCCTCCCTCCCTCTCCCTATCTTTTTCCCTCCCACCCTGTGTATGTGTGTGTGTGTTTATGTGGAATTTGAGCACCAAATACAAGTCTTTCACAGTCAGTCCCTTTACCAGCTAAGTCGTTTCACCTTCCTTTCTACCTTGTATTTTGAGTAAACATCTCAGCCTACTGTGTAGAAGAACATAATCTTGAACTTTTGATTTTTCTGGTACAAATACTGGTTTGTATCACCATGTCCAGTTTTATTCAGTGCTGTATTAAACCAAGGGCTTTTGTCTGTTAGACAAGCTCTTAACCAACTAAACCATATCCCCAACATGGAGTTGAATTCATCATTTGATTTTAGAAATTTAGTTTCAGATAAAGTATGCAACCTAGGAATAAAAGGAAAATATTCCTGTAGTGACCAATGTTCTTTAACTTTCTTTTAAAGAATTACTTTATTATTAATGTGTGTGTGTGTGTGAGAGAGAGAGAGAGAGAGAGAGAGAGAGAGAGAGAGAGAGAGAGAGAGAGAGAGTTTTGCATGTATGAGCTCAGGACCACGTTCTGGGGGCATTTCCCTCCCTCTACCATGGGATCTGAGGTTAGGGCAGGAAGTGTCAATTTCCCATATGCCATCGCCCTACACGCCAATAGTCTTACTTACTCAACTCACTTGCAGGCTATCCAATGAAATATCTTTAATACAACCACAGGAATTGTTTGCATATTTCTAATTTAGGAATGTGATGGGATTGTACTTATTTATTCTTTTTATTATTTGAGAACTCATCAGGGCTTACATGGACCAAGGTAGAGAATAGATTAGATTATCAATGCTAAAATAAACCACTTCTCACATTTCCTAGGGGAAAAGCACATTCCTCATATGTTCAGTTTTACAAACAATGAAACAGAAACTTGTGTTCCTTTCTCTCATATATTCCTGATAAGCATATACACAGGCTTAAATGATTTTCTAAAGTATCCCAGCTGTGAAGTCACTTCCCTCAGTTCCCCATCACTGGATTTGGAGAGTCCATGATTTGAACATGTTGCTTTTTATACAAATATATAAAATTTATACAAATTATAAAAATTTATAAATAATTATACAAAATAATCCAGTTACTTTTATACAAGGCTTTATATTTTTATAAGAAAACATTTGAAGGCATAAGTCATAAACAATCCCACACCAGTTTGGAATTATGATTAATAGGGTGGTATTTATTTAAAGGGGAAAAAACTCACAGATCACCGTCCCAAACAACAGTCCTCTGCGCAATCCGGAAGAAGTCTAGTCCCTGGAACCGGAGCAGAAAGTAAAAAAAAAAAGCGAGAAGGGAAGTAGCTGCTTTTTTAAAGGGAGAGAGACCATGCCCCAATAGGCTGGTATCTCAGCGACTATTGGCTGGAGGAGCTGAAGGATCTCCCGCAACAAACATTTAGTCAAGTTCAGGAATTAATTGGAAACATCCCATAATAGTTGTTACTGGGGCTTAGTGTTTGAAAACCAAGGAGTAAACAACTATAATTCCAGTTCTGTTTAAATGCTCATTTTGGAGAGGAAGAAGAAAGAATGTAGCGTATTTAAATATATTATAGATATGTGAAAGGTGGACTGTGAAGTTTTTGATCTGCAGAGAACTGTAAAAATCAGTCACAAGAGGGCTAAAAAGATGGATCAATGGGTAAAGCAATTGGTTTGCAATCAAACCTGAGGGACTGAGCGAGGATCCTCAAAACCTTGTAAAACTCCTGCTATACCCAGAACATATGTAGTCCAAGTAGAGATAAAGGGATGAAGACATGGAGGTTTGGAGCTCACTGACCAGATGAACTGAGAAGCTTTAGGCTCGACAAGCTCCTGTCTCAAAAGATAAGGTAAACAGAGATCAAGGAACACATTTAATATTGACCTCTACCTGCACTAGTGCAAATACACAGGCAAGGGCACCAATACACAGCTGTGTGCATACTCATGAGCACATACCCTGATTTCCGACACACACACACGTGCATACACACATACACAATCTCTATATAAATACAAATCAACAACAAATTACACAGATAAAAATAGAAAATATCAGGAAAAAGAATGGTGGCACAGGAAGAAACTGGATTATTTGAATGCGACACTAACTATAAAAGTTGTTAGGTGTCTTTTAACAATGGCCCCAATATGGCAGCCACATTATTCATTCTAATTTTTAATTTTTTCTAATACTGGCTTTCAAAGTCTGATTATAACTGATGGATCCATAGAAATATAGAGTATCTGAACAGAGGACAGAGCTCTCCTTGCATCTTAAAGGAAAGAACAGATGACACATATGGTGAGCCCTCAAGTATTATACAGTAAATGCACAGCAGACAGATCTATTGGACTCTCTACCACAGTGAGTGTATAAGTACACTCCACCTGGAGAACTTATTTTTGCAGAGCTATGGGACATCTGTCCTTTGGATAAGTCACTGCCTATTCTGTACAAATTTTGTGATATCATGGCATTTTCCCCTTCTGAAATATCCCAATAGTGTATAAATACTTTTCCTGTAGGGCAACCAGATACCTCTCCCCACACCATGAAGCCATGGTGTGAAAAGGAGTCTGTCAAGCCTTTGTTCTCATAGCCAACATCTACATAAGAATAGTTCCCCACAAATTTTCTTTATAGACAGTGGTCACTGATAAGAAAGGAGCCTCAAACAGGAAATAATATATCTGCTCTAATAGGAGACTTAGGAAGTGTAATCTACTCGTCTTCTGCTCTGACTTAACAAGCCACTAATATTCTATATTACCCTTTTCCTTGATTTCAACTAACAGAGGATCATAGCCCAGGAAATTAACTGTTTATACAGGAAAAAGGACTGAGCTGCAGAGAGATTTCTTTAGATGCTGTAGATATGCACTGATGTAAGGCTCATTTTCTTAGAAAACATTAAAATGGGCTTTCCACCCCCAACTATAATACTGTTTTCCATCTCAAATGTTTCTGACAACAGCTTTTTTTCTCCTGGTTGACTTATTTGAAACAATTAACATCTGTAGAAAAGAGGCTATAACATAGAATTCTCTTTCATGGTTGTTCAATTTTTCTGATTGTAAGTACAGGTTAATTGTGTTATTCTACAGAACATAGTGATCAATGGGAAAAGCTTCCAATATTAACATGCTAAGGACAGTCATGATTGCATCCATTTCTCAGAATGAGATTGGAAGACTTTTTTAAGAAATATCTTGCTGCGTTTTAAATTCTCTAATCTGAAAGCACATATTGTATTCCTTTTGGAAATAGAAGTTATGGAAGTTTTCTCATCTTTGTTCCTTTTGATAATTCTTTAGAGCAGTCTCGTCTCACAGGAGCATGCAAGTGTCTATGCACAGTTCTCTCTCTCTCTCTCTCTCTCTCTCTCTCTCTCTCTGTGTGTGTGTGTGTGTGTGTGTGTGTGCACGCGCGCGCGCGCATCCACCCACAAGTGAAAGACAAAGTTCAAACTTGGGTATTTTTCTTCAGGTGGTGCCTATCTTGTTTCTTAGACAAGTTCTCCCACTACCTTGGGATTCATCCATCAAGCTAGGACTGGACTTCTCTGGCAAAAATCCTCTAGTCTCTAGCCTCTGTCTCTAGGAATACACATGCTCCCTGCCACAGTTAGATGTTTCCCATGTATTTGGGGTTGAATGCAGGTGCTCGTGCTCACATTACCCATAACCCACCAAGCCGGCCCCACAGTCCTCTTGCGGTCACTGTGCAACTGGAGTACTTAGTCCCGGTCTTCAGCACAAAATGATCCTCTCTGAAGCACCAAGCAGTAGCGTTTGGGATGGGATCTTGACTGCTCTTCCCCTTTGTAACTTTTCCATTTTGAATTTGGCTATTTTTCTTTGCTCCCCAGTTCCAGTGCCATCTCAGGAAACAGGAAAAACAACAACAACAAAAAAAGCTCTAAACCATACAAAACAAAACAAAACAAAAAAAACTAACAAAAAAACCCAACATCTAACTTACTAAATTTTGGGAACTCAAAATAGTATGCTGAGGAGGTTCATAATTATACCTATCTCTCAGGGTATAATGACTTAATTAATGTACCCTTCATGAGACTTTGCACTGTGAAAAGTGCACAGCTGCACTCGATGAAAATTAAAATGTCATGAATTGCAGAAGCCTGAACCTTTTGATTGTGTGTTTTAAATATTTAATAGAGACTTTTCTTCCTTTGGTTTAATTTGTGCACAGAGCTGGGCTCCTCCCTTTCAGCTCCATCCTTTAATGGATGATACATGTGCAAGAGTACAAAGGCATACAAAGCTGAAGTCGCCCAAGTTGCCATGGTGGACATCAATCACAGCTGTGTAACCCTGGCCTGAGGCTTCTTCCAATCACACATGTTATTATACGTGTCATGTTTTGCTCCATTATTCAATTTAAGAGCATTACAATATGGTTTGGAGGAAGGTTTTTAGCTTACTCTTTCCATGTCCATGTGCACAGAGATTTAGTAACAAGAGCCTTTATTGTTTTCAGTCATTCAGATATGTTTATCCACCCAGCTTTTTTACAGAAAGTATTTGATCGCCTATTACTGAAAAGAGATTTTTTTTTCTTCCTACAATCAGAGTTTCTCTGCTTCCACCCCAGTTTCTTGTGCACCCCAGTAGGGAAGTAGTCAATGAAGTTTAACTGAACTGCTGTCACCATTTCTAATGAGATGGACGCAGAGTGAATACTGGACCACAGAGGCTGTTCTGCTGCCCACTGCCTAGCCCAAACTGGTCACAAATTTATGATATTTGCATTGTCCTCCAAAGGGCTGAAATTACAAGGATATCCTACCAGACACTTCTTCTCTTGCTGTATATTACCTTTAGACAGAGGAAATAAATTACTCAGTGAACAGATTAAGATACACAGATGATTGATAGGTCATAGGTAGAAAGATTCATACATGATAGATTATAGATGTATAAATAGATGATAAATCAATGAGAGTGGGGTAGATGATGGATAGATTACAAAGATAGATAGATAGATAGATAGATAGATAGATAGATAGATAGATAGATAGATAGATAGATGACAGATAGGTAGATAGGCAGGCAGATAGATAGGTTTTCCTTGTGTTGGGAGATCTGTGGAACAAGAAACAAAGAAAAAGTAAATGAAATAATTTGGCAAAACTTAAAGAGGAAAGGCAAAATGAAAAGCTTTTAAAGCAGCGGCTAATAAAAGGTAGTTAGAAACATTCAAGAGGGCAAGGCTTAAGACTCAATTTTGCTCTTTTGTGTTGGATTTTTCTTTGTCTAGTAAAAGAAAGTTATATGATTAAGTTACTTCACTCATTCACACCAAAGAGAAAGTTTAAGTAATTATTGGAAAAATTCAACCAAAATTACCCATCTCTTGAACCCTGGGCATAATAAACCATTTCTGCCTGATGCTGTTTTGGCTGGGGCATTTTATCACAACAGGAAATAAACTAAGACACTAGACATCCTCAATAATATTTAAAGTTTGCAAAAAGAAACAATTTTTTCTGTTTCCAATACCAAATCTCTATATTGTGTAAACATACATTACCCTGAATATTCTATTAAAATATTTCAAATAATATCAACAATAAACAAGAAATTTTCATCCATTTTAGCACAACAGTGGTGGACATGTGAAAATGATATTAATAGTATTAATAAGTACTATAGCAATGATAAATCCAGTTGATAAAAAATGTTTATGAAAAATAGATCATATAAGATGCTATGGTTTGGTTTTAAAATTAAGGAGGAATAATTTGAAGTTGTTAATATTCTATCATCTGAGCCTTGGAGGAGACGACATGTATGATAGGCTACATATCTAAGAGTCTATGGCATCATAAGCTGGAAGTGATGGGTTTAAAAACCAAAAACCATAAACTTGGGTGGGTGGATCTGTGAGGAGTTGGGGAAGAAGTGAATATAATTGAAAGACATTGTCCAAAGTTCTCAAAAAAATAATAAAAATTTAAAAAGGAAAAATTCTTTGTTGTGCAATTACACAAACCACAGTTTGAAGTTTCCTTCAAATAATGTTGCAATACACTTCATCGTTTTATCTTGCTTGTTCCATAGCATCACCTGAATCCAAACACTTGATGTGATGATGTGTGGTGAACTCCCTGACCAGCAGGAAAAGACAACCACCAGAGGAGGATTCTTCCCAAATCACGCTTTATTGGAGCCTCTTGGTTGAAGGGAGAGCGGAAGCGAGGGGCCCTGAGTGCCAAGTGGCAACTGCTTATATGGGGGTAAGGGAACGAGTTGTGCCTGGATTGGCCGATGTGCACCTGCCGATGCTCCTGGCCACGGGATTGGCCCTAAGCACATCATCGTCACTGCACATACGAGAGGCATGGTTCCACTGCATTGCCTAATATGGAGTTGTTTACCAAGCAAGGCCGGGGCCAAGCGCCATCTTGTAATGGCGGCCACTAGAATCGGCTCCCAGCAATGATGGATAAATCAGAAACCCTTTCTAAACATTCAGGTTGAAAACATTTTCTCTCTTCAATTCTCATTGGGTGATCCATTAACCAGTAATAGTACGTATAAGTATTATCCATCTATATCATATGACAATGGATATTTATTTGGGATTGTGGGCACTGGTAGATTGTCACTCACCAATGTATGGCTCAAGTCCAAGTGCATAGAGGCAGCATTAATTGAATTGTACATACAGGTATGTATAATAAAGAAGGTAGAACAAGATAGTGGACATAAACTTATGAAGAAATGTCAGAAGGTTTCTTTGTGGAGATGGAAAAAGAAAATTGCAGTGACTATGGTCATTGCATACATGTGCGAAATGTTCACAGAATGGATTAGTTTTTTAAGTATTTAAAATTTTTCATACATATGATATAAAACAATACATTTAGTTAATAAACACTAGTTAACAATTGTAAATTAGCCAAGCTAAAAATTCTAGACAATGTCTTTGTTAAACATGTATAACACATTTAAAAGAATGAGGATTACATGAATAAAAGAAAATTTTTATTTTAAAATTTATGTGGGCAATAAAGACACATTTATTACATTTCCACAAGTATTATTCCTTTTGTGTTATAAAAAAGGAATCTTGAAGAAGTGGTACAATAAATTCTTGGCTCCCCTATTATGAAGGCAACTGACTTATTTGCTATCAAACGACAGTGTGAGGGCTAGGGAAGTGGCTCAGCTTGGCAAGTGCTTGATGTACATGCAACAAAACCATAGTTTGCATGTCCAGTAACCACATAAATGTCAAAATCGTGGCACACACCTGTAATTCCAGTGTGGAGAGTTAGAGAAAGGGGAACCATGGAGTGCTGTTGTCCAGCAAGACTAGCCAAATAGGTGAGCTCCAAATTCACAGCAACCTTATCTTTAGAAAAAATACTTTGAGAAGCAACTGAGGAAGATATGAGATTCAATCTTGACCTCAGGTCTTCACACAAGTGTATCTCTGAATTCACACATAAACCATACACACACACACACACACACGCACGAGTGTCTGGCAACGGCAAGCCAGAAGAGATATAAACAGCATCTCAAATGAAAGATGAAATCTGGAATTTGTTTTCAAGTGTAGATAAGCCCTCAGTTTCTGTAGACTGATTCTCATTATCCAAATATATAAAGAGAGATATTTTATGAACTGAAATATCTTTTCTGTGACATAAACTTGCAGACATGCATTGGATGGAAAAGCCCAGTGACTGGTACCAGGACTCCCCGTGAAGTAGCAGCTCACATGGCATATCCACCATCTGCTGGATATAACCCCACAGGTTGCTGAACTCCTTCCCACCAACTCCACTGTGTGATGAGATTGCCAGGTGCCAGCTCATACTAAAAAAACTTCTGCTACAGTGTTGAGGGGTAGAGTGCCACTCAGATAACCCACAATAAACATGAAAAACCACAAAATCAAATATAATACTGCATAGAAAAACAGGAAAACATCTCTCCCCAGGGTTATATCACATGGGCAGAACAGATAGCATAAGCTCCTTTGCTCTCCACTTCCTCTATTCCTTTCCATATAAAGAATCTCAAAATTCAAGCTACCAATATCACCATCCAGCAGAGAGCTTCTTGGCAGTGTGGGCATGTGCATTGCATGTGTGATGGTTTGTATATGTGCAGGGACACATTTGTACAGCATAAGATTGCTTATTTTTATTTTTAATAATATATTCTTTTTGTTTTTAAAGAAAACAACTATCTTTTTTATTTTACATATCAATCCCAGTTCCCACTCCCTCCCCTCCTCCCATTCACTCCATGTTCCCTCCAATCCACCCCCATCCACTCCCCTGACAGGGTAAGGCACATTGCTTTGGGGAAGGTCCAAGGTTCTCCCTACTATATTCAGGCTGAGCAAGTTGTTCATTCAAAGAGAATGGTTCTCAAAAAGTCAGTAATGCAATAAGGATAGATTCTGGTACCACTACCAGTGGCCCTGCACTCTGGCCCAGCCGTAAAACTGTTGCCCACATTATATTTTGGTTCTATGCTGGTTCCTTCCCTGTTTGGCAGGAGTTGTTGAGCTCCCATTATCTCAGATAAACTGTTTCCGTGGGTGTCTGCATCATGCTCTTGACCTCTTTGCTCATTTTTTCACTAAACCCACTCTTCAACTGAACTTTGGGGGCTCAGCCCAGTGCTTCAATGTTTCCATCAATTTCTGGATAGAAGTTCTATGGTGACATTTAAGATATTCATTAATCTGACTACAGGGCCAGGCCAGTTCGGACGACCCTCTTCTCTATTGCTTAGGGTTTTAGCTGGAGTCATCCTTATGGATTTCTGGTTTCTAGTGCTTGGTTTCTTGCTAGCCCCGTAATGGATCCCTCAATCTAAACATCTTCCCTTGCTTTCATGTCTGCCCTTCTTCCATCTTGACTATCCTGTTCCCTCAAGTTCTCCTCAAACCTCTTTCACCCCTCATCCTTCTCTTCCACCCTCCCTTCTTCCCATACCCCCATGCTTCAAATTTTGTCAAGCTATTTTGTCTATGTCCTCTTCCCAAGAAGATTTATATGTTTCTCTTAGGGTTCACTTTGTTACTTAGCTTCTCTAGAGTCATCGACTGTAGGCTTATTATCCTTTGCTTTACAGGTAGTATCCATTTATGAGTGAGTACATACCATGTTCATACTTCTGGGTCTAGGCTACCTCACTCAGGATGGTTTCTTCTAGTTCCATCCATTTGCATGCAAATTTTAGGATATCATTGCTTTTTACCACTCCATTGTAAAAATGTACCACATTTTCTTTGTCCATTCTTTGGTTGAGGGGCATCTATGTTGTTTTCGGGTTCTGGTTATAACAAATAATGCTGCAATGAACAGAGTTGAACAGATGTCCTTCTAGTATGATTGAGCATCCTTTGGGTATACATCCAAGAGTGGTATTACTGGGTCATTGAAGTAAGTTGATTCCATTCCCAATTTTCTGAGAAACTGCCATGCTTATTTTTAGAGTCGTTGAACAAGTTTCCATTCCCACCTGCAATGGAGAAGTGTTCCCCTTACTCCACATCCTCTCCAGCACAGGCTATCATTGATATTTTTTTTATCTTAGCCATTCTCACTTGAGTAAGATGGTATCACTGAGTAATTTTAATTTGCATTTCCCTGATGGCAAAGGATGTTGAACATTTTCTTTTTTTTTTTTTTTTTTCTTGGTTTATTTCAAGACAGGGTTTCTCTGTGGCTTTGGAGCCTGTCCTGGAACTAGCTCTGTAGACCAGGCTGGTCTCGAACTCACAGAGATCCGCCTACCTCTGCCTCCCGAGTGCTGGGATTAAAGGCGTGCGCCACCACCGCCCGGCTGAACATTTTCTTAAGTGTCTTTTTGCCATTTGAGATTCTTCTGTTGAAAAGTCTCTGTTTAGTTCTGTACCCCAATTTTTAATTGGATTATTTGCAATTTTGATACCTATTTATGTGAGTTCTTTATATATTTTGGAGATCAGACCTCTGTCTGATGTGGGGTTTGTGAAGATGTTCCCCATTCAGTGGGATGACTTTTTGTCTTATTGACTGTGTCCTTTGCTTTACAGAAGCTTCTCAGTTTTAGGAGTTCCCATTTATTTATTGTTGCTCTCAGTGTCTGTGCTATTGTTGTTATATTTAGGAAAAAAGTCTCCTGTGCCCATGCATTGAAGGCACCTTTCCACATTATCTTCTATCAGGTTCAGTGTGGTTGCATTTATACTGAGGTCTTTAATCCATCTGGACTTGAGTTTTATGCATGGGGATACATATGAGTCTTTTGGCATTCTTCCACATGTTGATATCTAGTTATGCGGGTCCCATTTTATAAAGTCCTTTCTTTATCCCATTGTATAATTTTAGCTTCTTTGTCAAAAATCAGGTGCTCATTAGTGTGTGGATTAATATTCAGGTCTTTGATTCTATTGTATTGTTCATCCTGTCTCTTTTTATGCCAAAACCAAGCTATTTTCATTACTTTAGCTCTATGATAAAGCTTGATGTCAGGGATGGTGATGCCTCTTAAATTTCCTTTATTGTACAGGATTGTTTTAGCTATCCTGGGTTTTTAGTTTTTCCAGATGAAGTTGTATATTGTTCTTTGAAGGATTTTGATGGGGATTAAATTGAATCTATAGTTTTCTTTTGGTAGGATTGCCATTTTTATAATGTTGGTCCTACCTATCCAAGAACATGGAAGATCTTTCCATTTTTTCTTATGTACTTCAATTTCTTTCTTCAAAGACATAAAGTTCTTCTTGAATATGTCTTTCAGTTGTTTGTTTAAATTTACCCCAAGATATTTTATATTACTTGTAACTTTTTTGAAGGGTAATGTTCTCTGATTTCTTTCTCAGCTTCTCTATCATTTGCATATACAAGGGCTACTGATTTTTTTTTAGTTGATCTTGCATCCTGCCACATTATTGAAGGTATTTATCAGCTGTAGGAGTTGCCTGGTAGAGTTTTCATATCACTTATGTATAATATTATATCATCTGAAAATAGCAAAAGTTTGAATTCATCCTTTCCAGTTTGAATTCCTTCAATCTCCTTTTGTTGCCATATTGTTCTGGTCAGAACTTCACTATGTTAAATATATATAGAGAGTAGACAGCACTGTCTTGTCTCTGATTTTAGAGGAACTGATTTGTGTTTCTCTCCATTTAATTTGATGTTGGCTGTCAGCTTTTCTATATATTGCTTTTATTATATTTAGATATGTTTCTTATATCCCAGATCTTTCTGGGCCCTATATCATGAAGGTTGTTGGATTTTGCCACATGATTTTTTTCATTATCAAATGAGATGATCATGTTTTTTATTTTCTTTCAGTTTATTTGTATGGTGGATTACATTGAAAAAAAATTGTATGTTGAAACATTCGTGCATCTCTGGGATGAAGCAAACATGACTGTATTGGATAATTTTTTTTTGGTGTTCTTGAATTCAGTTTGCCAGCATTTTATTGAGCATTTTTGCATCTATGTTCATGAGTGAGACTGGTGTGTAATTCTCTTTTGTGGTTGAGTGTTTGGTTTCAGTATCAGGGTAACTGTAGCTTCATAGAAAGAGTTTGACAGTGTTCCTTCCTTTCCTATTATGTGGAACAATTTGAGGAGTATAGGTATTGGTTCTTCTTTGAAGTTCTAGTAGAATTCTGCACTGAAACCATCTTGCCCTGGACTTTTTTGTTTCATTGGGAGGCTACTGATGACTGCTTCTATTTTCTTGCAGGTTATAGGTCTGTTTAAATTATTCACCTGGTCTTAATTTAATTTTGGTATGTGGTAGCTAACCAGAAAATTGTCTGTTTCTTTTACATTTTCCAATTTTGTGGAGTATAGTTTTTTTTGTAGGATGAACTAATGATTCTCTTAATTTCTTTATTGTCTGTTGTTATGTTCCTTTTTTCATTTCCGATTTTGTTAACTTAGATGTTCTATGTTCTCTCTCTACATCTTGATTGTTCTGGATAAAGGTTTGTTTATCTTGTTGACTTTCTCAAAGAACGAGCTCTTTGTTTTATTGATTCTTTGCATTTTTTTCTTGTTTCTATTTTATTGACTTCAGTCATCAATTCAAATATTTCCTGTTGTCTACTCCTCCTGGATGAGTCGGCTTCTTTTTGTGCTAGATCTTTCAGGAGTGCGGTTAAGTTGCTAGTGTGAGCTTTCTCCACTTTCTTTATGTAGGCACTTGGTGCTATGAAATTTCCTCTTAGCACTGCTTTTGTAGTGTTTCATAGATTTGATTATTTTGTATCTTCATTTTTGCTGAATTCTAGAAAGTCTTTAATTTTTTTCTTTATTTCTTCCTTGACCCAGGGTTGTTCAATTGAACACTGTTCAATTTCCATGAGTTTGTAGGCTTTCTGCCATTAATGTTGTTGTTAAATTCTAACTTTAAACCATGGTGATCTGATAAGATAAAGGGGTTTATTCCTGTTTTTTTTTTAATCTCTTGAGGTTTGCTTTGTTACCAATCATTTCATCAATTTTAGAGAAGATTCCATGATGTGCTGAGAAAAAGATACATTCTTTTGTGTTTGGGTGGAATGTTCTGTAGATGTCTATTAAGTACATTTGCGTCATGATACCTGTTAATTCTCTTACTTTTTTGTTAAGTTTCTGACTGGTTAACTTGTCCATTTGGTAGAGTATAGTGTTGAAATCTCCTACTATTATTAAGCTTAAATTGATGTGCAATTTAAGCTTTAGTAATGTTTCTTTTATATATATTGGTGTTATTGTATTTGGGGCATAGATGTTAACAATTGAAACTTCGTATTGACAGATTGTTCCTCTGTTCAGAATAAAGTGTCCTTCTCCATCTCTTCTGATTGATTTTAGTTTGAAGTCCATTTTTTAGATATTAGGTTATCTATACCTGCTAGTATTTTAGGTCCATTTTATTGTAAAGACTTTGCCCAACCCTTTACTCTGAGATAATGTCTGTGTTTAAGGTTGAGTTATGTTTCATGAATACAGCAGAAGGATGGATACTGCCTTTGTAATTCTCTTAGCCTATGTCTTTTTTATAGATAAATTGAGTTTATTGATATTAAGAGATATTAATGACTATTAAGTATTAATTGCTGTTACTTTTAGGTGGTGGTATTTGTGTGTTTCCATTCTTTGTGGTTTGTTGGTGTGAGGTACCTGTTTGCTGTGTTTTTGTGAATGCAGTTAGGTTCCTTGGGTGTGAATTTTCCTTTTAGTACTTTCTGTAGGGCTGGATTTATGAATAAGTATTGTTAAAATCTGGCTTTGTCATGGAATATCTTGTTTTCTTTTTTTTTTTTTTTTTTTTTTTTTTTTTTTTTTTTTGGTTTTTCGAGACAGGGTTTCTCTGTGGTTTTGGAGCCTGTCCTGGAACTAGCTCTGTAGACCAGGCTGGTCTCGAACTCACAGAGATCCACCTGCCTCTGCCTCCCAAGTGCTGGGATTAAAGGCGTGCGCCACCACCGCCCGGCTCTTGTTTTCTTTATTGATGGTATCTGAAAGATTTACAGGGTATAGTATCTGGGCTTATAGCCATGGAATCTTAGTGTCTTCAGCACATCTCTCCAGGACCTTCTGACTTTCATGGTTTCCATTGAGAAGTTGAATGTAATTCTGATAGGTCTACCTTTATGTTACTTGGCCTTTTTCCTTTGCAGCTCTTAATATTCTTTCATTCTTCTGTATGTTTTGCATTTTTTATTATATGGTGAAAGCATTCTTTTTGGTTCACTCTATTTGGTGTTTTGTAAGCTTCTTGTGCCTAAATAGGAATATCTTTCTTTAGGTTGAAATTTCTTTCTCCTAAAACTTTGTTGAACATATTTTCTGTGCCTTTGAGCTGTAGTTCTCCTTTTTCTATCCCTGTTATTCTAAAGATTGGTCATTTCAGGGTGTCCCAGATTTCCTGGATATTTTGTATTAAGAATTTGTTGGTCGTAACATTTTCTTTGACTGATGAATCTATTTGCTCTATAGTATCTTTTTTATATTGATTTTTATTGAACTCAACATTTTTCTCTGCTCCCCTCCTTGCCACTCTCCCCTCCCCGCTTCAACCCTCCCCCAAGGTCTCTATGCTCCCAATTTACTCAGGAGTAAATCTTTCTCTACTTCCCATGTAGATTAGATCTATGTAAGTCTCTCTTAGTGTCCTCATTGTAGTCTAAGTTCTTTGTGGTTGTGATTTGTAGGCTGGTTTTCTTTGCTTTATGTTTAAAAATCACTTATGAATGAGAACATGTGATAATTGTCTTTCTATGTCTGAGTTACCTTACTCAACTGTTCTTGGCCTTCTCTGTACTGTTCTGTCTGTGTTTCAGGGACCCCCTGAGGTCTCTCTTGGCCTGTTCTCTTCTCTTAGTTTGATCTCTTGATCCACTCTGTACAGTTTCAGTCTGTGTTTCTCTCTTGGTCCTCTCTATGTAGTTGCATCCTGTGCTTCAGGGTTCTTCTCTTGGTCCTCTCTCTTGGTCATCTATGTGAAGTTTCAGCTCGTGTTTCAGAGGTACTCTGAGGTTGCAGGTGATAATGGGGCTTAAGGGCAGAGTGGGACTTATAGTTTACAGGGTCTGATCAATGGGATGGGGTGTTGGAGTAGTCTACCTCTTTATCTTCTCTGTGAATTTGCAGACTGTGTTTCTTTGCTTATTTTTTAAAACATGTTCTCTCACTGGCCTGCAAATGAAAAATAGGCTAGGATGGCTATCTAAACATCCCCATGTATTGACACTTTCTAACACGGTAATTAATTATAAGTACATACCACCACGCATTGTTTATTTTTAATTTAGCATTGTTCCTGAAATATCAAATTCAGGTCCTCATGCTAAAAAACAAGCACTATTTAACTGTGGTGGCTTTCAATTCCCAGTTTATAACTTCTATGCAGCTTGCTTTGGTATGCATTAAGGTTTAGATAGTAGATAGGTAGACAGATAAATGATGAATAGATAACAGATGATAAAATGATGATAGATATATAGGAAAATATATAGATAGTAGATAGATAGCAAATAAATAATAGGTAGATAGATAGCTGATAGATGAATAGACATATATTAAAGATTAGCTAGTTAGAAGATAAATAGATGATATGTAGGTAGACAGATGCTAAATAAGTAAAAGATGATTACTAGAATTAGATGATAAACAGATGAACGATGATATAGAGATGATATAGAGATGAGTGATGAATTGGTAGATAGGTAAATTATAGATGGAGAGGTAGATATCTTTAGCAGTTGAGTATTAATGTTGAGAAATCATCAAAAAGAAAGAAAATTTGGTGTCTAGAGGAAGAAACCAGATACCAATATCTACAAAGTAGTGAGGTTAATCTAGAAGATAAAGTCAGAGTAACAAGCAAGGCTAATGTAATTCTCAGCTAATTGATGATTAAGATCCTCTAGGGATTTTTAAAATCATGATTTCGCTTACCTGTTGTCCTGTTTATTTATTTAATTTTTATTTATTTAAATGTTATTTCTTTGTGTATGTGTCTGTGTTTTTGTATGTGTAAATGTATATGAGTATAGTGTGTGTGTGTGTGTATGTGTGTGTGAGAGAGAGAGACAGACAGAGAGAGAGAGAGAGAGAGAGAGAGAGAGAGAGAGAGAGAGAGAGAGAGAGGCATATAAATGTGTGAATGTAGGCCCATGTCCACATATGCAGAAACCAGAACAGGATACCGGCTGTCTACATTTATCATTGTCAAGCCTATTGCTTACTACAGGATCTCACACTGAACAAGAAGCTCATTGCTTCATTTGGGCTATCTAGCTAGAGACCACCTGGGATCTGGTCATCCCTATTCCATTGTGTTTGTGTTACAAGCATGCATAGCTGTGTTCAGTATTTAACATGAATTCTGGGATTTTGAATTCAGTCCTTCATACTTGCAGAGTCAGCAGCATTCTTTCTCACTGAACTGTGTTTCAAGCTGTTGGTTTTTTTATTTTGATAACTTTTTAGAAATAATCCATTGACATCTGGATGTTTATAAAACAGTGACAAATTCTATTAGTGTGTGTGTTTGTATCTGTCTGTCTGTCTGTCTGTCTGTCTCTCTCTGTCTCTGTCTCTGTCTCTGTCTCTGTCTCTCTCTCTCTCTCTCTCTGTGTGTGTGTGTGTGTGTCTGTGTGTGTCTGTGTGAAATGTGAGGTGCCATAAGATCCACAGAAGTGGCTGTGAGCTCCCTGATGTGGGTGCTGGGAAATCAATACAACTGCTCTTCCAGAGCAAGAAGTATTCTGAACCATTGAATCATCTTTTCTAATCCTAAAGTTATGCTCTTTAAAGAACTAAAAGTAAATCTGTTATTAAAATCCCACCAATTTCTTTTTAAAATCACATATATGTAATCTTCTTTTGTCAGCCTTGGAAGATTATAAATCCAAGGAACTTTAGCCTTAAAGAAAAAATTTCTTTCTCTACTGCTGATTAACCATATTCAAAAATAGGAAGGCTTAATGCAAAGGCTAAAAATAGAAATGAGGAAATGAAAACAGTAAGGGTCAAAGATGAAATGTCTTTTTTGTCAATATATTAAATACCTTTTGTGTAGAGAAGTTCAAAGCTGGTTCCTAGGGCAGCCTCAAATTAGAACTTTCCAGTTTTTCTTTCCTTGCTTTTATAAATCCAGTACCTTGTGACGTGGTGAGTTTGTACCTACTTAGGGCTCTATTTAATCTCCTTGTGCCAAACAGATAGTGAGAGGCTCACAGAATAATTTGTTCAGCTTTTCTTTCTCTTTACCTCTTTGCTTGAGGATCATCTCCCAGTGGGACTATTGCAGCTGCCTTATGAATATAGGGCTTTACACGTTTGACAGCTATTCAAAAGTACTTAACATGGATTAAATGCATATTGGACAATCATATATTCTACAGGGAGGCAATCGACTTTCATCACACGACATCTTCTAGTCTCATTAAATCCTTGAGATATATTATTTGCATATTAAGTGTTTTCTGTAGGAAATCTTAGCCAGAATGTGATCATGCTAGACTGTGCAGCGAGTATGTCTCGTTAATAACCTCTGTGTTTCCCAGATCTGCTACTTCCATAGTCAAGGGCTATTGGCCAGTGCAGCTTTCCACCTTGAAATGTCCTTTTGTTTTGGTAATAAAATGTTCTCCACAGGCTCCCATGTTTAAGCACTTGACCTCCATGTGGAGGCACTGCTTATGAAGGTCATGACTGTTTAGAAGGCTATGCCTTGCTACACCCAGTATATTACTGAGTATAGATTTTGAAATTTTGTTTCTGGCCCATTTATTGTTCTTTTCTTCTTTTTCCTTCCTGTGTGTGTAGAAGATGTGATTAGATGGGACAAATTCACAACTTCCCACTGTTTTGCCTTCCACTTTGTGATGGAATGTGGCCCTTCTGGAACTTTGAGTCAGAATATACTTTTTCTCTCCAAAGTTGGTTTTTAGTATTACATCACAGCATCAGAAAGTCCACATTATTCCTCACCTGCAAAACTGTTTACATTTTGTCACTGAAGTTTTAGACAGGCATCTGGAGATTGATGTGGGGGGCTCTGAGGCTGAGTGCTATCATGCTCCCTCCATTTTAATGGAATCATTCTGCTTGTTGTTTTGAAAATTGACTTGAGGTAGGCAAGCACAAAAATAGGTGTGTATATTAAGTGGTTAGTTTCATCTCTCATAGAGATGTGTAGAAATAGCAAGACTATAGCTAGAGTTCGAGGGCAGAGAAATATAGCTTTTTAAAGATTGGAAGTTTGGTACTAGAAAACATTAGAATAAATAATTTAGCATTAAGTCAAAGTAATAAGTTGTTGTCAATGGAGAAATGGTCTCTCTACTGAGCTGAGAAGCCGAAGAAGAAACAGCAGAGACAAGACAAAGAAGGGTGGCCATTACAAGAAAAATATTGAGACCTGAAGCACACGTTTCCTAGGAAGATTGTCACATATTTGGTGCAAAGAATAAAGAATAGAAACAAATTCCGTGGAAATAAGGACACCCAATTCCAACTGAAACTATGCAACACAGTTCCATGACTACAGTCAGGATACATCATGGAAGAGGAAGCATAATAATCTCCAAAGAGCCAGGAAACCAACTGTGAGATTATGCTGTCTAGGTATGAATCCACACTTGATGTCTTATTCTCCCCAACAAATTCATGAATTTGCTCTGTAATGTTTTTTACATTTATAACTATTTCTATGTCCAGGAAGAAAATTATTCTTTTTCTTTACCTGTTTCAAAAGCAGTTATGGTTATAAAAGAGTATGAAACCTTTTCTACTCTTCAACTTGTAACATGTGTGCATGTATGCATGTATGATATATATATGTATATATATATATATATATAATTTATAATAGTTCTGTTATTGTTTGATATTTTTACCAGTTTACTTGGGAAATGGTTTTTAACCTAAGTTTAATAAGCTCAGTGCTACTTATTTTATCTTTTTTTCTTAAGTTACTTTGGTGCTTCTGTTTCTTTAAAGAAATCATTTATATTTCATTCAAATTCCTTATTTTCTAGTCTAAATTTATCAATACCATTGCTGGATTATCCTTAATTATCAATAGCTTTGGAGTCTGTAATTATCTTATATTTTCAAATTATTGACCATTTGGATTATTTCTGTTTTCTTAATTAGGTCTTGTCAAGTTTATTGATCTTTTCAAAGACCTAAGTTGTACTTTCTTTGATTTTTCTCTTCAGGTTTGCCACTTTCATTTCAATGATTTCTTCTGTGATCTCTATTGTTTCTTTTTAAATGATTTTTATAGATTAGATTTTTATGATAATCTATTTTTAGATTATTATTAGAATTGTGTGTGTGTACACCCTCTGTCTAAATGTGAATGTGGAGGTCAGAGGAGTCCATTTTCTTCTACTTTGTGGGTCCTATGAACTGAAATCTTATCTTCAGGCTCATATTTAGAGGCAGGTGCCTTTACTTGCTAAGCCATCTTAGCATCTCTTATAATAATTTTAAGGTAAACATTGAGGATTTATACATGAGATATATTTTATTATCAAATGTAAACAAATACAGTCCAATTTTCTGGTAAACTGCAAGAGCAAAAAACCAGGAGTTTTGATATTTGGTATTTTCACCTTTAAACCATTCAAGATGTATTTTATTTTATCTTTCTGTTTCCTTTTGTCTTGTGGGTAATATTTTATACTGTGTCACTTTCTAACATTGAGGAACTTTCTAGAAATCTTCCTGTTATGTCTATCTAATTTAATTTAATTAAAGTTAAGGAGGTTCTCCTTATGGTGTAAATGTTTCTGTTTTGCTTTTCTGAAATGGTTATTGTTCTAGAACATTTTCTGTCTTAATAAATACATCATGAACACTTGAGTACGTACTTCTCTGATCTTGGAGGAGATGTTCCATAAACTGAAGATTAGACCAAATATCTTCACTGCATTGTTTAAGCATTTACAACAGTGCCAAACACTGGATTGAAGATAATTTGAATGTTAGCTTTTTTACCTTGAAAGTGGTCTAGAGACATTTTAGTGTGAAGTTTGGTAATTAGCAGATAGTTTAGCATTTCAATGTTTGGATTTCACAGAGCATTATTAGAAATGAGTTGAGTGGCACAGAACACAATCCAATGGCTTATCATCTGTGTGATGGAGGAAGGTCATTGGTTAAATAATAAAGAAACTGCCTAGGCCCATTTATAGGCCAGCCCTTAGGTGGGTGGAGTAAACAGGCAGGATGCTGGGAGAAAGAAGCCGAGTCAGGAGTCGCCATGATTCTCCCACTCCAGACAGACGCAGGTTAAGATCTTCCTTGGTAAGCCAGCTCATGGTGCTACACAGAATATTAGAAATGGCTTAGATCAATATGTAAGAGCTAGCCAATAAGAGGCTGGAGCTAATGGGCCAGGCAGTGATTAAAAGAATACAGTTTCTGTGTAATTATTTTGGGGCATAAGCTAGCCATGTGGGCGGCCGGGTGCCGGGGACGCAGCCCCGCCGCTCCTATTACAACAATCTGTGCCTCTGTTTTTGCTGTTTGTAGGGGCACTGTTCCCAGCTTTGAATGCAGGCAGAGCCCATAGTTCCCTACAACCTCCTCCCCACATTGAGTAGTATCTCCTCATAAAATTCATTGTGAGAAGTCTATGGAATGCTTTAGGAGACATCTCTATAGATTTCCAAATTTCTTTGGGCAGTTTCTATTCCTCAGGTGCTCTGCAGTACAAACACTAGATATTTGGATCTCCCAAGGCTCTCACCAATCTCTGTGACCATCCTACACTTTCTAATTATAGCGAGAACTCCACATCAAGGTACTACTTTCTGGGGCATAAGCCATTAGACCTTGGTTATTCATACATATACGTGTATATGCAAATGAGTCTACCAGGTTTTCTTACTGCCAGTCTAATTTTTAGCTTTGAAACTATTTTTATTAATGGTTGTAAATAAATAACATAGTCACATACTCATAAACATTCATGTAAAATTATTTTAAAAGGGTTTTTTTCACATTTAAAATTTATAACTATTATTATTCCAATTTATTTCAGAATGACTTATCTTAAACATTTCAAAGATTCTGAAAAAAAATATGATTTGTATTGTAAATACCTCAACAGAATCATGTTATTTTAATAAAATTTCTACCCTACTCAAACTGACATAGCTGTTTATTTTCTTTGAAAAGTTTTTTGCTTTGGATCTCATGTGTAAGAATAAAATATCTCTTTATTTGACTATTAAATATTTTTATTTGGAGCTGATTGTTTTTTAGTATACAGACCCTATTCATATTTTTATTCATTTTTTTCTTTTTTAATTTATGTTTTAAAACATTTTTTCCTAATTTTACATACCAATCCCAGTTCCCACTCCCTCCTCTCCCCCTGATTCCTCCACCCCACCCCCCATTTACTCCTCAGAGAGGGTAAGGCTTCCCAAAGGTAGTCAACAAAGTCTAATACATCACTTTGAGGCCCTCCCCACTATATCTAGGCTGAGCGAGGTATCCCTCCAAAGAGACTGGGCTCCAAAAAGTCAGTTCAAGCACTAGGGATAAATCCTGGTCCCACTGTCCATAGCCCCACAGATTATCCCAGTCATACAACTTAGTGAGGAAACCCAGACCCATAAAGACAAAAGTGGCATGTACTTACTTATAAGTGAATATTAGACATAAAACAAAGGAGTACCAGCCTATAGTCCATTAATCCAGAGAAACTGTTTATTTAATTTAATGATATATTTTGTTCCTTGAAAGTTTCATTCGTTCATACAGTGTGTTCTGATCATATTCACCTATCATTACCTCTGTCCAAAATTCTCTACTTCCTACTTTGATATTTCTTCATATTTCAAGTTACCCTACAGATGATATAGACCCTCAGCAAAGAAACTAGATACTAGGTTAACTCATAAAACTCAGTAGCCTTCCTATATACAAATGACAAATGGACTGAGAAAGAGATCAGGGAAACAGCAGCCTTCATAAGAGCCTGAAGCAATTTAAAATATTTTTGGGTCACTCTAAGTAAATAAGTGAAAGTCCTATATGATTAAAAGCAACAAACCAACAATAACAAAAACTTCAAGCCTTTGAAGAAATAAAGATGTCAGAAGAGGGAACTAGAGAATTTGCTCATGAATCAGTGGATTAAGCATAGTAAAAATGTCCATCCTACAAAAGCAATCTACTGATTCAATGCAATCCCAATCAAAAAATTCAATGAAATTCTTCACAAAGCTTGCAAGGACAATTCTGAACTTCATATGGAAAGAAAAAGAACCTAGGATAGCTAAAATGATCCTTAACAATCAAAGAATTGCTGGAGGTTTCACCATTCATGATTTCAAGTTGTAATAAAGTACTATAGCAATTAAAATTCCATGGCATTGGCTTAAGAACAAAGACATTGATCAAAGGAATTGAATTGAAATCTCAGTCATAAATCCACACATCTATGAACAAATGATTTTTCATAAAGAAGCCAGAAAAACACACTAGAAAAAAGACAGCATCTTCAACAAATGTTTCTGTGCAAACTGGGTGGGCTGTGTGTAGGAAAGTGTAAATAGATCAATACTCGTGAACCTGAACAAAACTCAAATCCAACTGGTTTAAAGACCTCAAAAAAAAAAGAAAAGAAAAAACAAATATATTTAACATGACAGACAAGAAAGTGGGAACAGACTTGAACTCATTAACAAAGGATAAGCCTTCCTAAACAGAACACTAAGATAAACAATTAATAAATGGGACCTCATGAAACTGAAGCAATCCTGTAAGCCAAAGAACACTGATAGTCAGAAAAAACGACAACCCATTGAAAGGGAAACAAGTCCACATCCACAGACAGAGGACTAATATCCAAAATATATAAAAACTAAGAAAAGCCAGAAATTAAAAACCCAAATAACTCAATTAAAATGGAATGCAGATATAAGCAGAGATTTCTCTATAGAGGAAACTCAAATGGCTGAAAAACAAAGAAATGTTCAGCATACTCAGTTGAAGGCGAAGGCGTAAGTCACAAACAATCCCATGCTAGTTTGGAATTATGATTAATAGAATGGTTATTTATTTAAAGGGAAAAAACTTACAGATCACCATCCCAGACAACAGCCCTCTGCACAATCAGGAAGGGAGTCTAGTTGCCCGAAGCAGAGCAGGAAGTAAGAGAGAGCGAGGAGGGAAGTGGCCGCTTTTTTAAAGGGAGAGAGACCACACCCCAATGGGCTGGTATCTCAGCGGCTATTGGCTGGAGGAGCGGAAGGACCTCCCGCAACACTCAGTCACCAGGAAACTGCAAATCAAAATTACTTTGACACTATATCTTACACCTGTCAGAAATGCTAAGATCAATCACAAAAATAATCTCGTGCTATAAAGAATGTGAAATAAAGGTAATACTCATTCATTGTTGGTTGGAGTGAAAGTTGTACAACCACTAAGGAAATCAATATGGCAGTTTCTAAGAAAGTTCAGAATTGATCTCCTTCTAGATCTAGCTATATCACCCTTGGACATATACCCAAAGGACACTATATTCTACCACAAGGACACGTGCTCCACTGTGTTCACTGTTGTTCTATTTATAATTACCAGAAATTAGAAATAAGAAGGATGTCTGTTGACTGAGGTTTCTGTCCTACCTGGTCCCTTTATGTTAGCCACACCACCCACAGCCATTTAGTCCCAAATAAATACACAGAGGTCTACATTAATTATAAAACTGGTTGGCCTAGTATCTCAAGCTTCTTATTAACTCTTATAACTTAAATTAGCCCATAATTCTTGTCTGTGTTAGCCATATGGCTTGGTACCTTTTTAGGCTAGCAGTCACATCTTGCTTGCTTTGTGTCTGGGTCATGATGGCAGACTGAAATTTCCCTCTTTCCAGAATTCTCATTGCCCTGCCTCTACTTTGTGCCTGGCTACTGGACAATTAGCATTTTATTAAATATAATACAAGTGACAGGATAAAAGATGATTGTCCCACAACAGATGTCCCTCACGGAAGAATGGACAAAGAAATTGTGATACGTTTACACAATAGAGTTTACAACTCAGAATTTTAAAAATGACATCATGAAATTTTCAAACAAATAAATATACCTAGAGAAAATCATCCTGAGTGAGGCAACCCGGAAAGATAATTATAGTTTGCATTCACTTAAATGTGAATAGTTGCCATTTTATAAATGATGACCAATATAGACTCTGTAGACTCAGAAAGGTTAGGCACAGAGAAAGGGACTGGGGGAAGGGCACATGGATCTCCCTGTAAAGACATAATAGATCAGATTCTATTAGTGGACTGAGAAAGGGCCAGGATTTTAATTGGAGTATCAGGTGGGGAAATGAAGGAATGATGGGGTTGAAGGAGAAAATTCTGGGTGAAACAGCTAGAATGATGATAATTTGAGGAACGGCATAGAAACCTTGTGCAATAGAAACTCCCTAAAATATATTAATGTGAATCTAATATCTTCCCCTAATGGGATGACAGAGTCTCAACATTGCACCCCTTGTAATCAAAAAGGCCTTCCACCAGCAGGACTAGGTCACATTCAATTGACCTGTTAGTCAAGGTGGTGCCATGGAAATCTCCAAACAACTCAGTCTATTGTGAAGACAATGGTTAATCTCCACAAACTGACTACAGGGCCTCATTACTGATAACACCCATACAACTCATTGAATATGGAACAGTCACGTGGAGACTACATGAGGCCTTCGCCTCTGTGTTCTAGTGTCTTTTGAGTGGGAAGCTACTCTGTAGGCTACAAAAAGAGAAATGTAAGCACCATCCCATCTACAAAACTTTGACCTATAATCTGTACTGTCTCCAAGACTTGCTAGGGTAATGGTGGCACAGAACTTGTGGGAGTATTTAACCAATGTCTAATTTTATTTAATGCCCACTTCATGAAATGGAACTCATACCCACCACTATTTGGGAGACTAGAGAGTCCAGAGACCTTGGGTAAAACAAAACAACTATTGGTCAAAAAAAAAGTACCAACACAATGATTCCTAATCACATTCTACTGTACTCATAGATTGCTGCCTTATTCAGCCATCGTCAGAAAGGAATCTTCCTTCAGCAGATAGGAACAAATACAGAGGCCCATAACCAGGCATTATGCAAAGAGAGTAAGACTTTGTATTACAAAGCTCTAAATTAGATATCTCTGATTCTTTGATTTGTTCTTAGGGCTTCTTTGCTTCTGTTAGGCTACCTTGTCCAGTTTGTCCAGCCTTAATGTGATGATTTTTGTTTTTCCTTGCTATATTTTGCTTGTCATGTTTGGTTGTTATCTCCCAGAAGCCTCTTCCTTTTTAATGAAAGACAGAAAAAGACTGGATCTGGAGGCGATGGGAGGTGGGGAGGGCTTGTGAAGAATGTAGGGAGCAAACACAGTAATCAAGATATATTGTATGAGAAAAGATATATTTTCAATAAAATATAAAAAAACTAAAAAAATGTAAAAATATTCAAGTTCCATTGCCTTGCTAATATACAAGAATGATAATTGTGTTGATGCTATTATGGCAGTAGTGGAATTTTATAAAATGATTCTGTATCTTCTGAAGCTGCTCAATAGTTCTAGTACTTTCGTAGATTTTGCAGAGAAGTGAGATGTAAAAATTTTAAGGCCTGATTAAATATAGACACTAAGTAGAATTTGAAGTTCTAATTTTTATATTGTTGATATTATTGTGTTTTGAATTTATATGAGAATGTGGTCTGATTAGTCATTAGCAGTAGATTAAATTAAGTAATAATTAAATCATACTGCTGAACATCACTCTAACTTCCTTTTTCTTTTAAAAGAATTTTATTATACTTACTTAACTATCTCTTTTGTGAACATGTGTGCATGTATGTATGCAAGTGCATGTGCACACATACTAGTACTTGTGGTGGTCAGAGGACAACTTGCCTAAGTCAGTTCCTTCTTTCTGCCATGTGAGGCTCAGAGATCCAAATCAGATCTTTAGGCTTGTCATTGGGTTCTTCTACCCACCGTGCCAACTCCCAGGCCCTGTATATTCTTCACGGGTACCTTTTTTATATACTTGCCCTAGTTTTTGCTCTTTCCAACATATGTTCTGAGACATGTTCAATTGTTAAGCTAGCAGCTTCTGATGTATGTCACCAGTTGGCTTTGATGCACCTATGATTCTGAAGAAAGTTTATTTACTGATGTTTGTCATTGTGAGATTTTCATAATATGCAGAATGTATTTTAATCGAATTCACCCTGTTATTTTCTTGTCTCATTCCCACTCTCTCTAAAACCCATCCCTTTCTCAACTATGCCCCTCTTCTACTTTCATGCATTTATTTTTAATTACTCACCGGTTTTCATTAGGATTGCTTAGAAAAGCATGGGTGGATTGCTATCTCTTAAAGCATGGACACCTTACCATTGGTTATCCCACCAGAGAAAATGTCTCTTTGTCCTTCAGAAACCATTAACCACCCCAAACCCTTAGAAACAGGTGGGGCTTCATGAGCTCCTCTCCCCATATATGTGAATGACGACAGACCCAATACTGTGCAGGTCTTCGGCAGTATCTTATAACCTTACAACCCTTACTTCAGACCTTCAAGTTTCCTCTTATCCTGGAATATTCCCTGAATCTTGTAAGCAGGGATATCCATGCCCCATTTAGACCTCTGTGTTCAATAGTAAAGTCTTCCTAACATTTAGATGAATTACGATTCTCTACAGTTTTTGCTGCCCACTATAAAAAGAAACTTTCAGACCAAAATTAACAGTGGTGCTAATCCAGGTATTAATACAATTATTCAGATGGTCTTTTCATTTGCATATGTTAACTTAGCAAAAGAACAGCAGCTTCCCCATTAAGGCCTCTTAGCCATAGGCTCTTTACAAGGTTTACAGTAATAAAGATGAATTCTCTTATTGAGCAAACCTAAAATTCAATCATAGAGGGTTTTTATTAACTTTATAACTGACTTGCCAGAATGCCCCCAGTGGGTAAATCTTAAAAGCAAATCAGTAAGGATGCACTCAGGGTCCACAAATAAGTTAAGCTGTGGATAGTTTTCTTCCAGTACCCCAACACTGTCGACATCATTCATTTTTATCATCTTTTTTCCTTCTTGGCTTGATCAAGGTACTTCAATGTTTTACTTACTAAACTTTGATGCTTTAGAAATGATAAAACCTCTGTTCTTTACAACTTACCTAAATCATTCCTGTGATTCCTTAAACAGACAAGCTTGAGGGACAGGACTGTACAGTGTTTGAATAACTCAGATTATGTGATGTATGAGCTTCTGTAGCTAGAAATAATGTGTGGGAAACATCACAGAACTCTTCAGATCTAAAGAAAATAGTTAATTAACTATAAATTCAGAACTAAGAAACACTTCTTCCAAAATATCCTTGAAAAATGATGACTGAAGAATCAGACTTTAAATGTTTTCATCAGCATGCAAACTGTCTTTCTGACTAGACTTCCTGGATTGCAATAATGTGGCCTCTCACTTTGTAGTCATTTGTGCAGTTCTTATTAAAACCAGGTCTCTATAAATATTGATTAACTGGCTATCAAGGAAGAAAATAGAAAGTGGACAACAATTAAGTCTTGGGAGATAGCTCAGTCAGTAAAATGCTTACTGGACTTTCATGAGGTATTCAGTTAGTTTACTAGTGTCCTTGAAAAATTTCCCAGTGTTCTGTCATAAGCTTGTAATTCCAGCACTGGAGAGATGGAAACACACAAACATCTTGGATTCACTGGAGACCCTGGCTTCAAAAATAAAATGAGTATTGTCTGCATCACAAAACTCAAGGTGTGGCTTTTATATGCATATACCCACAATGAGAACACACATATGGATACAGATCTATAAACACATAAGTGTATGTATGCACATGTGTGTGCACGCGCACATGTACACACACAAGAGAGGGGGGTTGTGGTTATTTGTAACTCATGTGTTAATCATTCTAATACCAATTCCTCCTTTCTATGTATCATGAGACTACTTGATAACATAGATAATAAAGCCCTTTTCCCTCTTTGGCTCTAGAATTACTTTCACATGCAGATGGTACATTCATATCCAAGATCCAGGATTATTTTTCCAGGAATCCTTAATCTATATCTTGAGTTGTCCAGTCTTTCTTCCTGAAGTACTTGATTATAATGGATCTTTCCGAATTTCCCCTAGAAATAAGTCCACAAGCAATATGAGACTTCTCTATCTTCACTGACTGAATCAATTTGCTTTCTAATGACTATGCCCAGACATGTAACTGGACTAAGGTTAGAATTTTAGGGGATAGGTACACTTAGAAAGAGAATCTGCATGTATCTATGAATGCATTTTGCCTTAAGTAAATCTAACTTCTTTCGTATCCAGGGTATGGAAATTTCATTTTATTTTATATAGGAGGATGACACCAATACAAAGGAAAACTTGGTGTTTGGTATGTGTTCTAGGTGGACAGAATCTAACAGCTCTTGGAATATACCAATGGAGACCTTAGTCAATGTGACTGGTTCAGATTCTGCTATTTGTGGTTTTTTTGACTTCTCTTTGTCCATTATAGACAACTACACAATTGAATTAAAGTTTTGAAAAGTGTCTCTGGAATATTTTTTAAACCCCTTTTCTCCTAACCGAGTAGTTGAGTTGATATAATCTATTCCCACATCAAGGACAAATATGTCTTGCAATACCTAGTGTTTGCAGAATGAATTATTAGACTTTATTATTACACAGGTGCCTCATCAACTTCAGAAAGAGTTCCCACCAGTTTTCATCCATATTAGAAGCTTTACTTTCTCTTCTTGAGTCTTCCTGCTCACATTAAATATGTTTTCTAATGCTCTTGTTTTATATATACTATATAGGCTTTGGGTTTTTTTTATTAATTAATTAATTTATTTCTTAAAGATTTCTGCCTCTTCCCCGCCACCACCTCCCATTTCCCCCCCTCCCCCAATCAAGTCTTCCTCCTCAGTCCAAAGAGCAATCAGGTTTCCCTGCCCTGTGGGAGGTCCAAGGACCACCCACCTCCATCCAGGTCTATTAAGGTGAGCATCCAAACTACCTAGGCTCCCACAAAGCCATTATGTGCAATAGGATCAAAAACCCATTGCCATTGTTCTTCAGTTCTCAGTAGTCCTCTTTGTTTGCTATGTTCAGCGAGTCCGGTTTTGTCCCATGCTTTTTCAGACCCCGGCCAGCTGGCCTTGGTGAGTTCCCCATAGAACATCCCCATTGCCTCAGTGTGTGGGTGCACCCCTCGCGGTCCTGAGTTCCTTGCTCGTGCTCTCTCTCCTTCTGCTCCTCCTTTGGATCGTGAGACTTCAGTACAGTGCTCCAATGTTGGTCTCTGTCTCTGTCTTCTTTCATCGCCTGATGAAGGTTAATATTCAGGGGGATGCTTATATGTTTTTCTTTGGGTTCACCTTCTTATTTAGCTTCTCTAGAATCACGAATTATAGTCTCAATGTCCTTTATTTATGGCTAGAAACCAAATATGAGTGAGTACATCTCATGTTCCTCTTTTTGGGTCTGGCTTAACTCACTCAGGATAGTGTTTTCAATTTCCGTCCATTTGTATGCAAAATTCAAGAAGTCATTGTTTTTTACTGCTGAGTAGTACTCTAATATGTATATATTCCATACTTTCTTCATCCATTCTTCCATTGAAGGGCATCTAGGTTGTTTCCAGGTTCAGGCGATTACAAACAGTTCTGCTATGAACATAGTTGAGCATATACTTTTGTTGTATGTTAGGGCATCTCTTGGGTATATTCCCAATAGTGGTATTGCTGGGTCGAGAGGTAGGTTAAACCCGACTTTCCTGAGAAACCGCCACACTGCTTTCCAAAGTGGTTGCACAAGTTTGCATTCCCACCAGCAATGGATGAGTGTGCCCCTTTCTCCACAACCTCTCCAGCAGAGGCTATCATTGGTGTTTTTGATTTTAGCCATTCTGACCGGTGTAAGATGGTATCTTAATGTTGTCTTGATTTGCATTTCCCTGATTGCTAAGGAAGTTGAGAACGATCTTAAGTGTCTTTTGGCCATTTGAACTTCTTCTGTTGAAAAGTCTCTGCTCAGCTCAGTGCCCCATTTTATAAATGGATTGATTAACCTTTTACAGTCTAATTTCTTGAGTTCTTTATATATTTTGGAGATCAGACCTTTGTCAGTTGCGGGGTTGGTGAAGATCTTCTCCCAGTCAGTGGGTTGTCTTTCTGTCTTAGTGACAGTGTCCTTTGCTTTACAGAAGCTTCTCAGTCTCAGGAGGTCCCATTTATGGGTTTTTTTTGTCTGATTTCTTTTATTTTGAGTCAACATAGTTTCAAATAAATACAGGGTGTATTTGTGTATCTGTGCATGGCATGTGTGCGTAGTTTGCACAAAGTTCATATGAAAGCATTGGATTCCCTTAAACTGGATTTACACATGGTTATGAGCCACATGGTGCGGGACAATTGACAATATTCTGTCAATTATGTTTTAAAGAAACACTGACTGGCCAGTAGCCGGGCAGAAAGTATAGGCAGGACAACCAGATAGGAAGCAGAAGTGGGTCAATGAGAACAGGGGAATTCTGAGAAAAGGGAAGCTCTCTCTGCAGTCCTGTCCAGACACAGAAGCAAGATGTGACTATGCTGCTAAAAAAGGTACTGAGCAATGTGGCTAACATAGATAAGAATAATGGGTTAATATAAGTTATAAGAGTTAATTAAAAGCCTGAGCTAATGGGAGAATTAATTTATGATTAATTTAGACCTCCGTGTGATTTCTTTTGGGAATAAATTACTAGGGGACTGGGTGGGACATAAACCTCCAGTCAACAGCCACATGAAGTTGTGATGGAACGGAACTCAGGTCCTCTGGAAGAACAGCACATGCTCTTAACCACTGAACTATATCTCCAGCCCATGATTTCACTTTTTAATGATTCTCACTTATTTGTGCTATTGTTGTACTTCTTTGTTGTTGTCACAATATCACTGGGTGTTCCTCATTGGTGCTATTCTCTGAATTGAGTCTTTTTTTTTACTGTGGAGTTCAGGACCACTGAGGAAGATCCCAAGACAATTTAGATGATAATTAAGCAAATTTCGTAAAGTTGCTACCAGGACCACAGTCTCTAGCTCAAATTAGAGCCATACACACCAGAAGCAGGTAAAGGAAGGGCTTTTAAATGTAAAATCCACAATAACTGTTCTGCTATGCCCAGATTAGATGGTCAAGAAAACATCAAAATAGTCCTTGAATGTCTGTGTAAACAAGTTACAGAAACTAAAATCAGCAGTTGGTCATATCATAACAAGCAGACGGTCAAGGCTGTATATTTTTGAATGGGCATCAAGGAGTCAGTGTTGCATGGAACTTTTTTTGCAGGGACTTGAGTCAGTAACAAAGAGCTACTGGGTACCAAAATGAATGCCTAGCACTAAACAGAGTTTCATTATCCATCCCAATTTCTTGTGCTGGCTTAAATGAGATGTTACCTATAAATATTTGACTACTTGGTTACCAGTTTGTGGCTATTTTGTGAAGACTAGGAAGTGTAGCACTGATGGAGGAAGTACAACATTGGAAGCAGGCTTTGATATTTGAAATACTCCACCACTCCCAGTGAGTCCTCTCTGCTTCATCTGGTGGTTCAAGATGTGAGCTCTCAGCTGTTTCTGTTGCTGTGTCTTTGTTCTACTTGAGTGAATGCAGAAGTCATTTCTCAGTAACTTCTGAGAACTCCCCAAACATTGACTCTAGGGCCAAATGAATTGTTTTCTGGGTATACTGTAATTCAGAGAGATGATACTGTTTGTCTCATGGGCAGTAGGGAAAGGTACCTTGGATAAGAGTGAGAGAATACTGATGTGATTGGTTCTTGATATGAAATAGTTTGAACAAGTAAAAGGAGGGAATCTTTTGAAGTTTGGTTGCCTGCTCTCTACCTCAGTGTGCTAGTTGTTTTTCTTGTTGGAATATAACAGAGCAAAAACAAAGGAGGGAAGGGCTCATTTAGACTACTGCTTCTAGGGTCCATCATGACAGGGAAAGTGATGTGGGATTCCCCTCTGCCTTCTGTGCATACCATTGGTTAATAAAGAAGGTGTTTTGAGCCTATTTCAGTGCAGAATAGGGCAAGGCAGGAATCCCAAGCAGATAGAGGAGGGGAGAGTAGACAGAGTCAAAGAGAAGTCATGTAGATGCCACAGGAGACAGGCATCAGAAGCTAGACAGAACTTTAACATTAGGCCACAACCATGTGGCAATACACATATAAATAGAAATGGGTTAACTTCATATACAAGAGTTAGCCAATAAAAAGCATGAACTAACAGGCCTAGAAGTGTTGTATTAATACAATTTCTGTGTGATTATTTTGGGTCTGGCAGGTGGGAAATGAACAAGCAGCCTCCATAGACAGGAAAGCACAGAAGAGGCTGTATAAGGCAGTTGACCCAGTCAGGATGCAGAGAGGCAATGCTGTGCTCAGTAGGACTTCAATATCTTCCCTTTTCATCCATTCTGAGGCCCCTGGCTATGGGATGACACTGCATATATCTAGGGTAATTCATTATCCTCTGATAAAAGTCTTTGGAAATACTATAACAGACATCTGGATTTGTGCTTCCTATGTGATTCTAATTATAGTGAAAATGATGATGTAAGTTAACGAAAAGCACACACACACACACACATGCATCAGATATAGGACAAGAATCCACCACTTTCAGTTCTCAAGGGAAGACCATTTTTATAACTCAACATTGTCTTGAAGCTTTTTAAATTTAGTTTATATCCCATGTAGAAAGGAACAGGAGTTCCTATAACTGTTACTTATTTGTCTAAATAGGTGATATTTCCAGCTCCAATCATTATGTTGTGCTATATCTGTCTCTGCAGGAGACTGATTCTTCCAAGGGTCTGGACCACCCATCAATGTGCTGGTATACACAAAGTTCTAGAACACCAAATTGATGTGGGGAAATGCTTAGCTTGTATCTGAAATTGGATCAGGGTTGTGATAATTTTAGGACTAGTACTACAGACATTTCCACAGGAATAGAATCCTGGAATTGTTACTGTTTCAAAAAGAAAATGAAATCCCAGAGTGTCACTATTTACTAATTCGTTCTAATGCAACAACAATAATACAAATAACAAAACAAAAGCCAAAATGACCTGCTGCTCTGAGTCCACTCAGTGTGAATAAACAAGCCCTGCTCACCATTAGTGCCCAGTGGCCTATATTATAAATAAAGCATACAGCAGATTCAGAACTCATTTCTGAAAACTTCCAAACTGAGTAAATAATCACAGCATTTGTTTTTTAACTGGTTACTGTGTCTGAGTACAAAATCCTTCTTAATAATCCAGTTTCCAAGTGACAAATGTCATAAACAGAACATCCTCAAGGGCAAAGAAGCCATGGCACTTCCTTCCTTGTTGCTAGCATAGGTCAGTGCACCTACAATATACTCAACAAACCTTTTATTCAAAAATAGAGTGAACTTTAATTACGACAGAAGCAAAGATGGTAGACATTGAGCAATCAGTTAATGAACATGAGCATAGTTATTTATTATGGATGTGAGCAGCAATGGTGCCAGACAAAAGAAAAAAATACTCTCCCAGTAAAGCTAATCTAACAAGCCAAACAGTTTTCTATTAGAAGTCTGTGGTGTCATTTCTGCATCAAACTCCAGATGCTGTGTATGAATTTTTAAAACATGGAGTATTCAAAAATAGCACTGGCATGGCTGGGGAGAGAAAGTTAAGGAAAGAAAAATCAGTGTCACTTCAAAAAAGTTGGGAAGAGCAGGCCACAGCATCTTTTTAAAATTGACTTTACACTATGAACTTTAATACACAGAGGAAAATTTATAAACATATGCATAACTCAGCACACTACTCAAAAGTTAACTAAGTAAATAACTCTGAAATTCTGGAGCAACATCCATGTAATATAACCAAAAGAAGTGGGAGGAAAGAAACAAGGGGGGGGGGAAGCAATCTCAATGTCCTGGGAGACTGAAGTTCATACTGGTGAGCTGATTGTATTGCCATTTATATTGTCACAGCATGTAAGTCTTTGGCCTTATTTATGGGGTTAATGACTTAAGAACTACCTACAAATAAAATGGATCAGTCTTTCATGCTCTTGAGTTTAATATAAATTTATTCATTGAAATGTGCTTGTTTATTTCTGTGAGTACGTGTGTGTATGCATGCACATGTATGTTTCCATGTATGTACATGTGCATGCATGTGGAATACAGAGGTCAATTCTGGGTGTCATTTTCTATTGCTATCCACCTTGTGTTTTGATACAGGGTGCCTTATCGATACTGAAGCTGTTTTTGATTCAGCTAGACTGTGGGGTATTTCAGCTTTGTGATCAGTGCCTGGTTCATACCCAGGTACTGAGGATCTGAATTCATGACTAATTGGCAAGCATCCTAACAACAGAGCTGCACCAGAGCCCCTCTAATTGTACACTTCAGATATTTATCATCATTCAAATAAACTTGCAAGGTGTTTTATCTTTACAAAACAAAATAATATATGCAGTCCTGCGATATAGTTCGGTCTTATAATACTTTCAGGACATATATTCAAGTCATAAGTTCATCACCAGGACCAAGAAGAACATACAAACCACCTTTTTTGCAGACATGATGTAACCAACAACTAATGATAGACATTCTTCACATATAGAAAATAAAATATAGCTTTTGAGCTAAGGAAGAAAAAGCCTCTTGGGTAAGTGGCAAATTTGCCATCTGTAGCAATAAACGAATGAGACTATCATGGGATAACTTGTTACTCACAAAAAGCACTATCAAACATTATAACAATGGACCGCAGGTACATGTGGGAGGACTTCTTACTGAAAGTGAACTTAACAACTGCTGAGTGATAGATCTGTGAATGGAGGGATGGATGGGCATGTTAAAGGCTGGATGGAAAATGGCTGGATGTATTCAATTAAACTGCCTTCTAGGGCATTGTTGGCATATAGATGCTCCACAGGTCTCAAAAACGAGTTGAGATTCTCCATGTGCAGCTGTGCTTTTCCTGATCCTATCACTGTGATGGGATCTTGAAAGCCATCTATTCTACTTACATAACAAGGTGAGTTCTGGTTGTTGTTTTATCTGAAATACTTGAACCTCGAGAGAACTGTTCCAGATCTACATTTGAGAACTGCCCCTCACCTTCATTTGCCTTGATTGTCGATATTTGCTTTCCTTCGTTGAGATATATTGAAGCTAAGACTCAATTCTAAATACAAAATGTATTTATACTTCATGATACATTATACAATGGCAATTTTATAAAATTCATTTTTTTTTTTTGTGAACCACACTTGTCACATGAGATAAGCCAGGGAGTTTCTTTCTGTGTTGCCAATTGTTCTCAAAAACTTTCAAAGTTTAGAGCATTGTTTATAATAAGGTATGAGATTTTCAGCTTATATATACAAAGGAAATTTTAGGTTTTTATTATTATAATTTTAAATATTTTGCTTGCTTATATATATACATGTGTGTTGCATGCATATGAGTGCATGTGGATGCATGTGGGTGCCTGGAGTTGCCTTGACTGCCTATAGATGCGTTTGCCTGCAGAGGACAGAAGCATCAGATGCCCCTAGAGCTGCTGTTACAGGTAGTTGTAAGCTGCATGAAGACATGAGTGCTAGAAAGCAAACTCTGCAGGAACTGCAAGTACTCTCAACTACCAGGCCATTCTCTAGCCTCTGGAAAATCATTTTTAAACTTTGTATTTAAATTACATTGAAACATTTATTATTTTCATTAGTTTGATCAAATATCAGACAAAGAAAGCGTTCATTTTGGCTGCTGGTTCAGTAAAAAGCACTTAAGGTCTGGGAAGGAGAGGCATCTGGTCACATTCCATCCACTGTCAGCAAGTGGAGCAAGGATGCTGGCACTATGCTCATTCACTCCTTTTCACACAGGCCAGGACTCCAGACCCCTGAGTGATGCTCACACGTAGGGCTGGTATTACAACACATGCCACTGAGCTGGGTTTGAGAGTGTGGGGGATTGAACTCAGGGGCTTACAGCACACTAAACATTCACTCTACCAGCTGGGCTGCACTTCCACCCCATGCCTCTTACTTTTGGTGTTGAACTTTGGTATCGTATGTGATGAAAATACCCATGAAATCTTGGAAGAGTGGAGAATAGATCAAAGCTTCATGAAGTATTTATGATATTTTACTATTAATGCAATGAGAAAATCTAATTACATTAATTTTACTATATAAAAGAAGTTAACCTAAAAATGTTTAAGTAGACATATAAAAAATTAGTCAATGATTCCACAAATCTATAGATTCAAATCTTACTCATTGACAAAAACCAAAACAAAACAAAATATAATTTATCAATGACAGCACTAGAACTCAGATTAAAAGTGTTGCTCATAAGAGCAGAGTCATCCATGAGCTACTTAGTTAGGAATTGTGAAAATCTATTGACTGTGTTTATTAGCAGACCTAGACAGTCTTTAGCCAGAGGAGGTACAAGCATTCCAAGCCTGGCAGTCTCCTCCCATAAAATGGTTGCTTTCGGCTAAGGATTCTCAGTGGTGAAGTGATTGCCCAGCAAGCACAAACAAAACAAACAAATGAAACAACAACAACAACATAAAAAGCGTTGCTTTTCTAGAACAAGAATGAAGTTCCTGGCTTAAAATGTGTAGAAAAAGGGGTAAATCAAGCACCTTTTGGGGGCATCCTGTGAACAGCTTGCAGTGCCCTCTCCTTGCCTGCAATTTCATACCTTCTTAAACCCAGTAGGAAACCTCAGTTGAACCCGATCTCTTTTCCTTTCCAGTGAATTTATGATAATTGTTTTTATTGAAATTTGTTTTGCCTCCTGAAGTGCTAAGATATTGACTATGTGTATCCATCAAAATTTCACTGCATTATCCTGTAACCTTTTACACTAATTGATCAGACACTAAGAATAAATATGGACATTAATTGTCTTGCGAAGAATTTTACTTCCTCTTCAACTTAATGTTTTCCTCCTCAAATGCAAACAACAGTTTAATGGCCCTGGCCATAAATCTGAGAAACTAAGTTGAGGAAGAAAATGACAGGCATAACTTCATTCACATTAAAGTATTTTTCTGCTCATTAGACTGAAATGAAAAAATTAATATGTAAACCATTAAGCCATACCCAAATGTATTGTGTTGTGCAACTGAAATAGATATTTGATGAGGTTATAACCAACATTTTATTGCAATCTCAAAGAGAAATGCTTTGTAAAATTACCTGAATATATTAAAATATTTTCATTAAAATATTATACATCTGAAAATATAACCTTTGTTATATTATTTCTATGCTTTTTAAAATTAGATACACATTTTTCATGTCTGTTTTTACAGACTTTTGCTAGAATATTTCCATTTTCATTTCACAAAAGTATATAGATAGGTTGATTCATCAAGAATTTTTTATTAGTATCATATTCTTCTGCCTCCAAATTCCACCTCATCATAGGAATGTTGGGAACTCATTTGTTAACATATCAACATTCATTCAAAGCTATTTCATGTGATTTTTTTTCCAAGAGCAGGAAGTTGAATATGTCCTTGTGTACTTGCTAGTTTCTGTCACCTCAACACAAACCTAGACCTATCTGAGAAAAAGAAATCCGTGCTACGGAATTGCCTCCATTATATTGGCCTGTGGACAAGTTTGTGGAGGCATTTTCTTGATTGCTGATTGATGTGGAATTCACCCTGTGGTGGGTGACACTATCCCTGACCTCCTGGTCCAGGGCTGTATTAGTAATCTGAACAAAGCAGGTGTGAAAGCAGCACTCTTTCATGGCATCTGCTTTAGTTTCTCCCTCCAGGTTCTTGTCTTGAATTTTTGTTCAGACTCCATGCTGATGGAGTACAATCTGTAAGATGAAATAAATCCTTTCCTGTTCTGTGTGTTTATCACAGCTACAGAACGAAAACTAAGAATCTTGTGTATACATTTACTATTAAAAAAAATCCGTTCCAATCAGTTCGTCCTTAGGTTAAGAACCATCCCACTCAAATGCTTAAAGTTAATTATATCACTCATTTATTGGCCTTGAGTTTACCTCCTATGTATTATATTTTCCCTCATCTACCACAATGTATATGAAGTTATTTGGAAATTGATAACTAATAGGTATTTGCTTAAATAAACTGCTAAATACATTAAAAAGGAGATTAAAGACATGAAATAGCACACCTGGCTAGCCCAAATTAGTTTTCTTCTATAATATGTCCTTGGTTATGGTACCTCTTTGGAAAAATAGAAATCCTAACTAAGACATCAACTTATCAACTCAACAACATAGTTGACCTAGAGGAAGATGACAGCCTAGAGATTCTTGAGAAATGCAGGAGATGGAAGACGGGGTGTATGCTGGATTAGTTACTCTTCCTCTAGTGTAATAAAACACCATGACCAAAAACAACTTTTAAAAAAGTGTTTATTTTGTCTCATGTTTTCAGAGGGATAGAGTCCATCATAGAATGGTATGGCAGCAGGCAAGGCTAGAAATGGCAGAAGAGCAGGAAGCTGACTGGACACATTTTCATCCACACATAAGAAGCAGAGAGAGAACACAAAGTAGGCAAAGACTATAAAGCCTCAAATCCTGCCACTAGAGACATCCTTGCTCTAGCAAGGCTCCACTTCAGAAATGTTGCCTAACATTCCACAAAGTGGAGACTGTGTGTTTAAATACTTTTCGGAGACAGTTTCATTCAAGCTGCCATAAAGATTTTATTTCAGGTGGAAGAGAGGAACACAGAAATGTGGTAGTGAATTTGTGGATCAAAGTGGTTTTTTTGTTTTTGTTGTTCTTTTCTTTTTATCTGCTTTCTAAAGAGGATATAACCTAGACTAAGGGAGCATGCGGGTCACAGGAGAAGGTAGAAGGAAAGAGGGACGTAGAAAGGAGAACAGAGAAAAAATATATATCAATTTAAAAACAATTTAAAAAGAAGCTTAAAACAAAGAATTTGGGTAAGAATGGAAGAGCTTTGCATTTCCCCAGAATGCAGAAAGACTGCCCTCTAGAATCTTGCTAAACCTCAAATATGCCCCTCAGTTTCATGACTTCCTTCCTGCTTCTGTATACCTATTCATGTCTGTTCTTGAATTATTTCCTGATGGTTTATTTTTTTCAATGTATGTGTGTATTTGACTGTATCGTGTGCATGCACATGCACATGATTGTGTGCACAAATGAATGTTGAAGTAGGCATAAATGTGCTCTAGCACATGTGGGGGGTCCGAGGACAGCATTCAGAAAAGCATGATTACAGACACATGACACCACATCTGACTTTATGTGCATTCTGGAGATTGAACCCAGGTCCTCATGTTTATGTGAAAAGAGTATTATTACTCACTAAAAATCTCTGAACCCATATTACAGAATGAGTTCTAAAATTGTTCTCCACTACAACAGTGTATGAAATACTTTTGTAAAGTATTTTCTATGACAGCTCCTGGATCAAGCAATATTACTGTCATTCATAAAATGAGTGGATGGAAAACACTGTGAACCCTTTAATTTTATGGTGTGTGTATTTAAATGTTTTCATTTAATCTCCAAATGGTGGAAAGTTAAGCCATTCACTTTGATTTAGGTTTGATTAATGGTCTTTGATCTTTCATTTAGAGCAAATTTTACCATTACTTTAAAAAATAATTTTTATTTTTAAGTGTCTGATGGAGAAAACAAAACAATTTAGCTGTCAGTGTCCGAAACAAGTATAATTCTGCATTTTACATAAAGATTTGAAATAAGGGAACCTCTACGTCTAAGCTGAGCAGAGATGACTGCACCTCGTGTATCGTATGAACTACACATGGGCAGTTCTTACATGGCGCAGTCTTCAACTTTATTGCGTATTAAAATCTATTCATGCAGTTCTAATCAGTGTCCTCTTCTTATTTCTGTTCTGTTTATGTGTCTGTGTCTGTATCTGTGGGTGTGTTATGTACACATGTGTGCAGTAGTTGTCCTTTGAGTCCAGAAAAAGGTGTGAGATCCTGTTACAGGCGGTTCTTAGTTGCTTGATGTGGGCACTGGAACCTTAACTCCAGTTCTCTGGAGGGTAGCAAGTGCACTTACATATGAAGTCATCATTCTACCCTCACTTTTTTAGTACTTCTAATTTCTGTATTGGTTCAGCAGTGATATTCTTCTGCATGGTGTATAACATGTTTTTTGAATCTTTTGCATAATGCTTGCTTTAAAATTTTGAAGACATTATAATGCTAATGATGTAATTATATATTCACATTTAAATTGTCAGTATCTACAAGATAATACTTTAGAAATTGTATTTTATAGGCTGTGCTAAACTTTGAAGGTGTTATTAGTATATAATAGATCTAGTTTCATTTTTAAAAAAATTAGATGTCATTTCTTTATGTTTTGCCCAAATCCATGATTGTTACAGCCTAAGATTTCATTATTATTATTCTGCTTGGATTTTGATGGACACTAATTACTTTTGTATTATCATACCCATGGTAATAATACTTGTCACATATTTAACACCATGTACTTGTAAAATATTTTCATACTTATTAATTCAGCCAATTCATAGCAGATTTTGCTCACAAATACTATGATAAATTAGCTTGTATTTATTTCTTATCTTAAAATATAAATTCTCTCTCTCTCTCTCTCTCTCTCTCTCTCTCTCTGTGTGTGTGTGTGTGTGTTCATGCAAGCTGAGCTGCACTTGCATGTGTCTGAAAATAACTTTCAGGAATGGATTCTAACTTTCTACCACAAAGACTCTGAGGCTCAAATTCACATCATCTCCTTGGCAACAAGCACCTTTATCTGCTGAGCCATCTCACCAATCCTTGTCTTGTACTTCAGTGACTCATACCGAAATTATTTTTTTCTCTGCCTTTACATGTATATCCTTTCAGTATATGTTATACACATAAGCAATGCATAGCATTATATCTTACAAATGACAGCAATTTTCTTGTTCAGATTTGAGTAAGGTGACAGATTCCTAGCTATTATTCAACTCTATTTTATCTGCCACCTGAGAACAATATTTGATCTTATTCTTTTACTCCTTTCATGAATACTCATTTCTCTACATTATTTTTGTTTTGGTTTCATTGTGTTTCAGTATTGTTGTTCTGATGGGAACCTCATGGTAATGCAGAGACTCGGACCAATCTTTTCTTGAATGGTTATTTTTTGTGTTTCTTTGAATATTTTGGGTGAGGCATTTATATTTCAGACTACAATCCAGACCTACTATAACCTAGGTTTTCATTTAGTTAAGTTTCATCAATGTTTGAAGACTTTACTAACTTGTGACTTAAGAGGAGGAAGAAGTCCAGTGAAAGAAAGTTAGTTCAATAGGTATAGGTCGCCTGGGAGATCATCCAATCCCAGCTCCTTCCTCTCTCTCTTTCCTTTCCAGGAATGGGCTTTTCCATGTGCTCTCTCCAGCAATACCAGCTTCAATCAGGGTCCAAAACTTTAAGGGTTAAATAAACACAGAATAACCCGCTGGCATCTTGAAGCAAAAGCAACCTTTCCTCCTTGTAAATTGATTAACTGGCGCATTTCTTATGGTAACAGCAATCTGTCTCATACTTGATGATAGTGATTTGCTTTGTGCATCTGTCAAAAAACTTTCTATTTTTATGCTTAAAAAATAAAGAAATAATAAGTGTGAACAAGAAAATAAAGGGAAATAAATTATTTTCTTAGTAAATACAGAAAAAAAACCTAAGTAGTTAGACCAGGTTTGATTCATTGTTTCATTCAGATACTCAAAATATATATCAACAAAGTATAAACTTGTGTTATCAAATGTATTTTTAGAGAAATTTGCCTTTGTTTCATTTTACACAGTATTTTCTAGGCAAATGAGTACCTGTTTTTCATTATCTTCTTAGCCTGAAGATCAATAATAAAAACGAGTATGCCCCATTTGTAAAAGTTATCTTATGGAATCTCCAGAGTGACTCCTAATTGGCTAGGAATAAGGTATAGGACCACTGTTGACTAATTATCCTTGCATGGAGGATAGGAAATAGCAATTGACTTAAAAAGAGGTATTTTCTTCATCTTGAAAAAGAACCCACTGTCTGACACTATTTGGGTGAGGAAAGGAAGAATGCCACACAGATTCACTGGGCAGAAAGAATAAATGATTTTTGTTATAATTACAAAACTGGATTTCATACTGTTTGTAGGAAGAGAAAACAGCTTGTTGTTTGTGGCCACCTATCTAGTTTAAACCTGAAATAATCACACAGAAACTGTATTAATTAAACCACTGCTTGGCCCTAGTTTCTTATTGACTAACTTTTACATATTAATGTGACCCATTTCTATTAATCTGTGTATCACCACTAGGTCATGGCCACCCAGCAAAATTTCAACACATCTATCTTCTTAGGCAAATCAACAGCATCTCTCTGACTCTTCCCTTCTTCCTCCCAGTATTCAGCCAAGCTTTCCCTGCCTACCTAAGTACTGCCTTGCTATAGGTTCAAAGCAGATTCTTTCTTTATTAATTAAATCTATGTTTATTAATAATTAATTCTTTATTAATCACAGCACACAGAGGGGACTCCCACATCACCTCCCCTTTTTGGTTTAAATAAAAAGGAAGGTTTTAACTTTAACATAGTAAAATCACATATAACCAAACAGGTATCAAACAAGAATTATAGTTACAATATTTATATGTAATTTATCCTTTATCATGACTAAGGAAACTATAACTATAAATTTTTTAACTCCATCAAATACCCCAGAAAGATATGATATTACCTAAGTAAACAGGAAGTACATTGTAAGCAACTTCCAAAACTCTAGAACTGACAGAGTCGTTTCGCAGCCTGGACAGTGACCAAAGATTTTCTGTATCATTGGGGCATCCATATTTAGCTTATAGGCCTACAGTATCCAGCAGTCTTTTCCATAAAGCAGGAAACTTCAAAGACAATTCTGCCTATACTGCAGTTTGTCTGTCACATTTTTTGTGTGTCCTGCGGAAGCTCTAGCACACTCTTTTATGAAGCAGGAAACCCAAAGGATTGTCTCACCTTTAGGCAAGTTCAGCAGTCATTTCTCTGTGGGTCCCGCATGTCCAGTTAAGCAGTTCAAAGAATGTAGTGAGAGCAGTGGGCTGATTCCCTGCCACCCTAGCTCCCGGCCGCCTGGTTAGCTTATGCCCTGAAATAACTACAGGGAAACTGTATTCTTTTAAACACTGCTTGGCCCATTAGCTCTAGCCTCTTACTGGCTAGTTCTCACATCTAGATTAACCCTTTTCTAATAATCTGTGTACCACCACGAGGTGGTAGCTTACCAGGGAGGTCTTAACCTGCGTCTGTGTCGGGTGGGAGAATCATGTGACTGTCTGACTCGGCTTCTTTCTCCCAGCATTCTGTTCTGTCTACTCTGCCTACCTAATTTTCTGTCCTATTAAAGGCCAAGCAGTTTCTTTATTAATTAACCAATGAAAGCAACAGATAGACAAATGTTCTTAACCAATAGACAGATGACCCTTCTCCATCAAGACAAGAGCAGTTTCTTGCCCAAATGTCTAAGAAGCCTCTTCGATGCCCATCTTCTTCTTGAAGTAATTTGTGCTGCCAGGAGCAGACATATCTCATTGTCAAGAAAAATCCTAAGTTATTAAAACATTTTTAAAAAGCCATATTCTGAAAATCACTGAAAGATTTGAAGAATATCTAATTGAGAAATAGCTCTATATATCTAGAGATTCTAACTAGCATGACTAAAATCTTGATTATTACAGATGAGTATCTATTAACTTATATTTCTTAACTTTACATTATATTTTTAAATGAGCTACACAAACATGATACATTAATCAAGAGCAGAAATACACATATAGCAAAACTGACCTTAAATTTCTATCAATAAGCCAAAATTTATACCAATGCAAATTATTCATAACTATATCATATCCCCCTTTAAATGTAAACAATTATAAACAATACTAGGGAACATGGGCACAGTTCTGTCCAAACTTCTTTTTGCTGTTTATTGAGCAAAGTAATTTTTGGAGGGCTGTATTTTTTAGCGATGTTTAAGACAACCTTTCAGGAGGTCTTGGTCCATCAAACCATATTCATCTTGAAGCAGTTCACAGGTTCTCATCCTCTGTGGAAACGAAAGAAGAACCCTTTTCCAAAGCAACATATCCTAAGACCCAAATTTGAAAGTCAATGATACCTTTATAATATACAGGCTGGTGTAATTTAGCAGCCAATATAATGAAATGACTCTCTGTATTTAGCTCATTCACAGTAAGAAAAATCAAAGATAACACAATAATATACATAATTCAGACTTTCTGTGGATTTTTCTTTCTTTCTATTTTTTAGTGGATTTAGCTGACCACATTGGGTGCCAATCTGTAGGAGGAGGCTGCTTGTTGTTCCCTGCCACCCAGCTAGCTTAAAGCCAAAATAATCACACAGAAACTGTATTAATTAAATCACTGTTTGGCCCATTAGCTCTAGTTTCTTATTGGCTAACTCTTACATATTAATTTAACCCTTTTCTATTAATCTGTTTATCACCATAAGGTCGTGGCCACCCAGCAAAGTTTCAGCTCATCTATCTCTGCAGGTGGCTCCATAGCATCTCTCTGACTATGCCCTTCTCATCCCAACATTCAGCCTAGCTTTCCCTGCCTACCTAAGTTCAGCCTTGCTGTAGGTCCAAAGCAGTTTCTTTATTCATTAATGGTAATCACAGCACACAGATGGGACTCCCACATCAACTGTTTTTATTTTAATATATATATTGTGTGTGTGTGTGTTGTGAGTGGAACACATTGCACACATTGGCTTGTACATATACAGGCCTGAGGTTAACTTCAGATAACATTCCTCAGAAACATCAACTGTAATCTTTTAGAACTTAAAAGACTCTAATTTGACCCTAGGGCCCACAGTTTCAGCTAGATTGGCTGGCCAGAAAGCCCTGGTGATCTGCCTTTCTGCCCAATCCTAAGATAACACTCATGTGCCTCTGCTCCTGGTTTTTTACCTGGGTGCTTGCTATAGAATTTAGGCACTCATGCCTAGATGGCAAACAAAAATTGACAGAGCTATCTTACTAGCCATTGCTTTTGATTAACCCATTGATATAAATAATTATTAATTGTATGATATAAACTTATAAACAGTAATACATTTAAAGATAATTGTCAGTATTTTTCAGTTGTCTATCCTTGAAAGATTGCCCAGGCTCCAGCAAATGGGCCTAGACCTGTGCCCATATAAGAAACACTAATTGGATTTGCTAACTGAAAACAATAGAAAAATGGGAGATGCATGAAATTGGAAGGATGGGTGTGGAATCTGGGTGTGTGTCCAGATGGAGTTGGAGGAGAATGTACTGAGTAGATATGATCAAATATATTATATGAAATTACCAAAGAATAATTTCAAAAGACAAACAAATGGATTCTTTGGAAACAAGGAATCACAGAAATAACTGAAATAAATATGGGTACCATCCCAGGCTTCTCTTTCGTAGTAGATTCTCCACTTGAAAGACAATGCCCTGTCCTCAGATTAATTCTCATCTCTCTGGCTTGGTCCAATGACTGGCTTTCCCCATTGTTCTAGCAAGACTTAGACATGCTTCAGTGACCTCAGACTTTCTCGAGAAATTTATGTTGTCTCTACTTTCAGTTCCTGAGGTACCATCTTGATGCAGAAAATTTTGAGACACTGACAGAATCCCAAGCTATGAAATGGTAGAAACAAGTGTGCCTGAATCACCATATGGAAATATTTAACAAATGCAGACACCTGAAGTGTACTGTGACATAAGGAACAAAAATAATAAAACAAAAATCTTCTGAAAACCTGAGGTTTGATTATTTATTAACTGCTAATGTTCTAATGACTACAAATTCAAACTGAGATAGCATAATTTCTATTATAGCTGTTTATCACTGCCTACCTATTATGAACACCTGATTGGGAGAATAGAGAAGTTGAGGGTGCTTATTTCCTTTCTTTTGAGATGGAAATGCATCTAGTTTTTAGAATGAAGTCCCCAGAGAACAACAACAATAAAATGTCCTTTCATTTTATTAAATATAGCATTATGAGAAGAAATTACTACTTAGAATAATTATCTCAACATTCTACCCAATACCAACTTAAAATTGTCTTGTCTCACTAAAAGGAAATTCCAGACAGATGGCAGAAGAATAGGAACAAACAAGATTTAATATGTGCAGGGAATGACTAATGCTTATAATTCAGACTATCTCAAGTCCAAAGTATGAAAGGGAGTGGTGAGTGAGGAAAAGGGAGCTGGCAGGAATCAGAATACAAAGGCATTGTCAGCCAATTGGCTGAATTTATCTACATTGCAAAGAGAATGCCCAAACTAGTAGAGTTTATGGATAGGAGTTAGGATTGTGGTTGTCAAAGGTGATTCTTGGTTTTAAGTAAAAAGTAAAGCTCAGTTAGAGTTCTTACATATGGGCCTTCAGTGATGGCTCAGCAATTAAGATGAGGCACTGCTTTTGCAAAGGATCTGAGTTCCATTCCAAGGACCCACAAGAGGAGACCTGCATTCTGAAATCTTCTTCTGGCCTCTGTGGGCACTGTGTCACATGTGAACACCCCCCCCACACACACACACATAGGCATTATTAAAACACAAATCTTTAAAAAAATAAATCTTATCACTGAAATTAAATAAAAGCAAAACAAATTCAAATTGGAAAATACATCAAGACAAAGTAACAAAACAAAACAAAAACTACCCAACTATAAATCTTAATCCATGAAGTCTTATATGGTACAGTGAATGTTCTAATAAAGTTTGGAATAAGTCGATACTTGAGAGGCTTTGACTATACAGATCTCACCAGGGGTCATTTTTATTAAAAACTCCTTTGAATAGCAACATGTTCTGTGTGAGAGAGAAAATTTCCAGAACATTCTGACATTTTCTTTAACACTATAATTTACTATTGTGAATTTAAAACCAGGCTGGATTGCATAGTGAGGTCCAGACCTGTTTGAGTTATGTAGGAAAGTTTTGTACCAAGCATTAACTCTCTCTCTCTCTCTCTCTCTCTCTCTCTCTCTCTCTCTCTCTCTCTCTCTTTCTCTCTCTCTCTCTCATACACACACACACACACACATACACACACACATAGAGAGAGAGGGGGGTAGGGGGGAGGGTTGTTATGGAGGAAAGAGAGCTCACTCTATGTTTTATCAGCTAAGATACAGTCTAATTATCATGAACAGTGAAAATCAGGAGCCTTTGCACATATAGAAGTACTACCCTAAACCAAAGAGAGAAGATCCATTGGGGATTTCCTCTTTCCCATGTCTTGACCATGTGTTTAGGGTCCGCTAATTTTAATGAAAACAATCTAATTCCTAATCAACAGTGTACCAAAATAGCTGTTCTGTAAAGGAATTCACTTAAATTTCTGTAACATTTGTTCTGTTATTTTCTAATGAAGAAAGAGGGGAAGAGAAAGAAAGGGAATAAAAAGAATACAGAAAGAGAAAAGAGATAAGAATAAAGAGGAGAATGAAAGAAGGGGAGAAGAGGAGAGGAGAAAAAAATCCGCTGGGTTATTATAAGCTGGCAAAAATTTTGCGTGGGGATATGAGTGTGTTGTTGGAGGCCATGTGTGTGCACACCTATGTCAGGTATGCTAACCATGCATGTTCATGTGGAAATCAGAGGTTAATACTGACTAATTTCCCCTAAATTATGTTTTGAGAAAGGCTCTCTCTCTCATCAGAGAGCTTACCAACTATTTAGATTGACTGCCAAGTGAGATCAAGGACCTGCCTTTCCTGTGCTAGGGCTACAGGCACCTCCCACTGCCCTGGCCTTTCATATAATGTTAAGGATCAGGTTCTAGGCCTCATGACCATGTAGCAAGCACTTTACCCACTAGGCCTCTTCCCAGCCCTATCCTGATTATGGTTTTTCCCCCTACCACCAATAGCTTCAAGATTGGTATATCCTTTATTTGGTGTTCATAAGCCCAGAGCAGTCTGAAGAAGTTACATGCATTGAACATTCGCATGTTTCTCTAGCAAATCAAAAACATATATATTCCAAATGGGATAAATACAGCCAATCAACCACTCATATTATTTCAAGTAAGGCCTTACCACTTAAAAGGGTAGTGATGTTATGCATATTTCCCAAAGTTATTAGTGTTTGATTCTGCAAATGATTTGAGTATTTAGAGTTATTTTCTACTGAGTGTGGCTCCGTCCTCTTTGCTTCTCATGCTTGCTAAATTAATCCACAATATGCCTCAAAACATCTGAAATAGTTGGGAAATCTTTTATGATTGCATTGTTTCTTCCTGAGAAAGAAACCTCTTTGACCAACTCTCACCAATCTTTATGTTCTCGAAATACAGAAATACTTGTATTGATCCCTTTACTGACTTCTCTTAACATCCCAAGGAAAATGATGCTTTTTTATCTTGGATCTACTATGTTTTAAATGTCCAAAACCCTTCCAATCTCTCTGATGTCTCCATACCTCTATCACAAATTAGAAGGTTTGTATCTAAGACCAATGATTACAGTAAAGTTTGCCTTAACATGCTAATTCAGCAATTGTTTAATCTCCACCAGTACACTGCCCTTGTAAGATCTATCATACACACACTACACACGCATGCACACACACATATGCACACACACAAACATACACATACACACAGAGAGAGAGAGACCTTCTTGGCACACACGTGTCCAGCTGAATTCACTAACTCTATCCTTATTCAATGTCTTTTTGTATTTTATTTACCAATACATTTAGCATATTTTGTCATATAATTCTATATGTTTCTCTGCATATCAGATCATGAATTGAAGGAAGTGACTCCATTTTCCTCCTTCATTCCCTAAATCGTGATGCTTAACAAATGAACATTGCTGAGGAAATCCTAAACACATGGAGGAGTTAATAAACTAGTGAAAGAACAGATGAACTATTGGCTTTTTATGAATGGTTTTCCACCCTTCTCCAACAATTGAACTCATCCAGTTTCAATTATCCGCATCAACACTAGTCTGAAAACACTAAGCAGAAAATTTCAGGAAGACAATGCATGAACTCTAGACTGTGTTCATTGCATTCATTGAGGAATATCATTAGAGTTGTTTTTTTTTTAATTTACAGCTACTGTTTTAATCTTACTGAGCCTCACTTTTATATCTCACTTTGTCATATAGAGGCATCATGGGAAAAATGCAATATGTATAGGATTGACTATTTTATTAGTTGCCTTTCCTGTTGCCATGATAAAGTACCTTGAAAAACAACTTAACTAAGGAAGGGTTTGTTTCCACTCACGTTGTGATGGTACACTGAGTGGAAGGTACAGTAACAGGCGTGTCAGGCAACTAGTCACATGGCAGCCATAGTCAAGAAGCACAAAGATGAATGCAAGTACTCAGCTTGATTTATCCTTTTTATTCAGTCCAGTGCTATAGCCCATGAAATGGTGCGGCCAATAATTAGGGTGGATTTTGACAGCTTATTAACCTATTACACATAGCCTTCTATAAGAAATGCATAAAGTAGGCATGTTGGTAATCAATATTAATGATCATACATCCTGTCCTCTGTATTAGGCTTAAACAGGACTGAATCTTGTCTCTTATGGATGAGGGGGTTACTGTGTTGAGAAACTTATTCTTTCCACAGTGAGGAGAAAACAAGACAAACTGGAAGACCTCTATTATTGATTGACAACATTGTAGCATATAAAATTCCAAAGTTACCGATACATTTAGAGAAAGCAAATTACTCAAATTTATGAGGAATTAACAAGTAGTTGCTTGATGCAAGTCTTCTGTATATATACTAGTAAGTTCCCAAACCATCCATGCAGTTTTATGCTTAACTGTAACTGTCATAAGTTTCTTTGGTGGAATAAATAAGAAACTGGAGTTAGTAACCCTGTGCTACCTGAAGCCATCGGTCGTAACTAAAAGTCCAATTTTCCTGTCTAGTGTCCTTTAAAACTACTGTCACCTTTTAATGCATAAAATTTTAAATAACTGACTTTTAATTTTGATAGAATTTTCCTGAAAAATTACCATTATGGTCACACCTAGTCTAGACAATAAGAATTAGTTGCCAACACTTATGAGTCTTTGCTTTGACTTGATCTATTCTCAGTCAGAAGAATGTGTTCCGTGAATAGAATGTTTGCTCATAGACTAAGCTCAAGGATTAAATCACTCTCCATTTTTCTTTGTTCTGTCTTTGGTAAAGGATAAAGCTTAGCTCTATGTTGGTAGCTATCACTGGATCCCAGAAATGTTTCTGAAAGGAGACAGTTTGGATTACACACATGGACTGTCTCATGATTGCCTGAAACACTCACTCAAAAACCTCTTTAGTGACTATGACCCCATGGGCATTCTTTGTCACTTCTTTTACCTTTCCTTTATTATAAGAGCATTGTTAAACATCAGTATTTACCAGCACAGAACCACCATGGTTTGAAATTAAGTAAGGTGGCTTGTGGCTTCTAATAGCTTGTTTAGAAAAGAATAACCATATCTGCCTTGCAAGATTTGTTTAGAAGAGTAGAACAAAGCCAAGTGGTGGTGCACAAAATCGCCTTTTATCTGAAAAATCAGGAGGAGGCAGAGGTAGGTGGGTCTCTAAGTTCAAGGCTAGTCTGTTCTACAAGTCTACAGAGCTATTTACAGGACAACTAGAACAGTTACACAGAGAAACCCTGTCTTGAAAAACCAAAATAAAAAAAAAATAAATGAATAAATAAATAAATGTAAAAGAAAGAAAAAAGGAAGGAAAGAAACAAAGAAAGAAATAAAGAAGGAAGGAAGGTAGGAAGGAAGGAAGGAGAGAGAGAGAGAGAGAGAGAGAGAGAGAGAGAGAGAGAGAGAGAGAGAGAGAAAGAAAGAAAGAAAGAAAGAAAGAAAGAAAGAAAGAAAGAAAGAAAGAAAGAAAAGAACATATCTCAAACAGGAAGCATTAAAATGAGTGTTCTCACACCACCTCCCTGAATTTGACATTTGGTTATGTGGTACCAGAAAGTTTTATAACACCTTTTATGTCTGGGAAAATGCATTATTCAGACTTGTCAATGTTCCTCTAATTAGCATTTTAGTGGAGATAAATGATGACTTGGGGAGAAAGAGGTACCCAAGATTAACATAATGATTTGGTATCAAAGACAGGTTTATTATCTCTAGACATTTAGTTTTCATTAGTACATTAGAAACTATAGTTTTATTCTCTAGGATCTCAAAATGGAATTAATTTTTACAGGATTTTGCAAGAGAAGAACCTGAGACCCTCAGAAGATGAATGGAGAGGAGGGAACCAGAGCATAGTCAACCATGGGAAAACAAAGACTGCTTCCACTTCCCAACATCTCTAGATTCTATTATGTCATCTGAATATCAATGCAATGAGCCAAACAACTAAAGGCCAGCTGTGGAAGAAATGCCTCCTCCCTGAAATATGAAGTTGACAGGTAAGAACATGTCAGAGAAAATCCTAGATGCTGACAGGTGCTTTAGACAACACTGACGTCAGGAAGGAGACTCTCCAGCTTTGTAATTATTGCATTGCTTGGGAATTTTAAAGCTTGGGACGCTCAGGGAAATTATTAGCCTGGAAAAATCTAGGATTAGGAAGATGTTTTCCACAGTCTTAATATTTACATTTTTCCAATAGTAAAGAGCAACAATTTTAAAGTTTTATTAGAATATGTTGATTATGCCTAATAATTTGCTGTGGCATTTTTATACACACACACACACACACACACACACACACACACACACACATATATATATATATATATATATATATATATATATATATATATATATGTCATAATCACCCCCATCATCCTCTCTGACTCCCTTATCATGTATTGCTCTCCTCTTCATAAGTGGGTCCTTTCTACTTTTATGTCTATTTTATGACCTCTTGAGTTTATTTAGGGTTATTTACATGACCACAGATAACTTACCAGTCTCCACACCACTGAAGAAAACATATCCATCTCTTTCATCATCCATTACTGACCTAAAGTTCATGGAGAGACCAGGCCTCTGGATCTCCTTCTTATGCATGATGGTTCTTTTGAGAATGCCAGCGGTTATTCAGAACCCACAACTACGGAGAGTCCAAGAAGACAGAAATCAAGTCATCCAAGCACAACTGAAGGAAGAAGGTAATTTTAGCTTACTATACCAGAGGGATGAAGTCCACAGTTATAAGTACAGCATGGTGACAGGGACAGGAAGCAGAAAGAACATATTTTACACTCACACAAGAATAAGCCAAGATAGAGGACAGGAAGTGGTACAAGGTCTACTTCCTCCAGCATGGCTGCACATCCAACAGGTTCTATGACCCAACCACAGAGCACTACCAACTCGCAATCAAGTATTAATATACATAAGCTTAGTGGACCATTTATCATTCAACAAAACACAAGAGTTTATTTTCCTGTTCATAGGTATATAATCTTCAAGTGAGGAAAATTTCCTTTGGCTGCTTGTATTGGGATTTCTGAATTATAATTGAATGCTCAAAAATCTATATTATTTACTGAAAAATATAAAAAATGTCAAAACTTTGTGTTACTTTCATAGTATTAACTGTGATTATAAAGGACATAAAGTAAAAACTGACCTAGATGTATCATAAATATGCCACTCTTCCAAAGCCTTTCTCTTCTCTCTGGTTAAGAGCATGAAAGCCACACACTCTTGCGTCTGCCTACCTCCTCATGTTACAGTGCAAGATGAATGGATGTGGCCTGCACAATCTGTTTGGAATAACCAATATATTTATATGTATTCACTCAGTAAACGCTTTAGATGAAAAAAAAGCACTGATGATTACTCACACACACAAGTGATCGAGTGGATGCTGGAAGCATCTATTTATAAAGTGAATTGTAAGAAATTAACATTTAACCCTGTCCTGGCAGCCACTCAGAAGGCTCTCTGCATGAGTGTTTCTAGCCCATTCCTTCTCTGTGTTGATCTGGTACTCACCATAATGGCCTCAGACAAGTTACAATAATGACAGCAACATATGGTATGTGAAGAGTGTCAACACCAGGGAAGCAAGCAGCAGAATTTACTTGGGTAACACCAGGGGAGAAAAGAGCAAATGTTCAAGCTAAGAAGTGGTAACTGGTGCAATAGGCGCTTCTGTTGAACTTCTATGTTCCATGAAACAGACTTCCATCAATATTTTTCTTATGTTATTTTTAAACAAACTGACCTTAGAAATAGGTTGAGTGCCTTACATTTTTTAATTTTAGTAAGCTGATTTCAGTAGATACAAAGGAAAACTTTTTTCTTCAAGTTTCATAAGATATTTACAAACAAGAAACAAATAATTCATTCTAAAACAGTGAATGATTGCTATTAGTAGAAAGGCAAACTTCAACATTTTAGTTGTTTAAATAAACTTGTTTGGCTATGCAAGGGTCATATAAACATTGATTGTGATCTTTCAAGCCCTGTATAACTTTAAAATGAATTTAGACAGCTATTGTTTTTCTATACTTAAAAGAAAGGTCCAGATTCAATAGTTTTCAAGATCTTGGTGTTTTAAAAAATATTTGCCTCTTGAAATTTTCATATATTTATACAATGTGTTCTGATCAGATCCATACAGTACTACCTCCTCCAACTAGCTTAATGTCCCCATCTCATCTCACTCCTAACTTCCTGCTTTCTTTTCTGTTATTTATTTCACTGAAAAATAAAATAATACAATATATTCTACTCAGGCTTTTCCCTCCACAAACATCTGTCACATCCTCCCTATCACCCCAAAGACGTGACTCCAGGTCCTTTCTTTCTCTCTTTATAAAATAACAAACAAACAAACAAAAGAACCTTATGAGTAGACAAACAGAAAAATGACCACCCGAATGTGAACTGAACAAGGACACCAAGGAACGTATCAAACTGAATGGAGGAAAACCCATGAGACTTCAACTCTGAACAAAGAACTGCGGGCAACTGGGAGTAGGAAAGCGGATTCTCCACAGAGAGGAGGATCATTTATTGGTTGTCCAGTGACACGTGATCAGCCTTAAAAACATGCATACAGGTAATATTATATGGTCTCAACCATCTGTATTTAGGAATATATATGTATATACAAATACATAAATGCATGCAAAAATAATTATTGAAAAAAGAGGCCAGGAATTTGAAGGAGGGTAGAGAGGACAATATGAGAGGATTTGTAAGGAGAAAAGAAAAGGGAAAACATTGTAATTTAATTACAGTTTAAAAATCCCTTATTTTCCTCATCCATTCTTCAGTCGAGGGGCATTTAGGTTGTTTGCAGGTCCTGGCTATGACAAATAATGCTGCTATAAACATAGTTGAGCCCATGCCCTTGTGGCATGATTTAGCATTCTTTGGGCATATACCCAAAAGTGGTTTTGCTGGGTCTTAAGGTAGGTTGTGGTACATTTACACAATGGGGTACTACACAGCAGAAAAAATGATATCTTGAAATTTGCAGTCAAATGGATGGATCTAGAAAACATCATATTGAATGAGGTAACCCAGATCCAGAAATCCAAATATGATATTTATTTGCTCATAAGTTGCTTTGAGACATAAAGCAAATAAAAACCAGCCTGCAATTCACAATCCCAGAGAACCTAGACAACAAAAAAGACCCTATGAGAGATATTTTGGATTTAATCTACATGGGAAATAGAAAAAGACAAGATCTCCTGAGTTAATTGAGAGCATGGGGATCATGGGAGAAGGTAGAAGAGGAGTGGAGAGGAGAAAAATATATAGCTCAATAAAAACAATTTTTTTAAAAAATCTCTTATTTTAAAAAGATTCATAAAATTGAATTTACATATAAAAATTTTAAAATTAACCCCCCCAAAGTAAAGAATCTCTCCATCTCTGTCTCGCTCCCTCTGTCTCTCTGTCTCTAACACACACACACACACACTCACACACAAAATTAAAAACCAGATTATACAAGCAAAAGACCAAGACAAAAACTGCTCAATTTTCCCATTTCTAATTTATGTCTATACCATAGACCATAGACCTGTGCTTCTCTTGGTGTTGGTCACTAATTGCTCCTGTTCTGTGGGTACTGGTGAAACACGGATTCCCAGACTTGTCAAATCCCCAAGCACAGCAATTAGTGGGGCTCTTCTGTGGCTGGGTAATCTACATCATGACGACACCTTTTGTTGGTATAGGAAATCTTTCAATTAGTCACATTTGGGGAATATTTTCTTTAAAATATCATTGATATTTCTCAGAGCTTTGAGGAGAGAAAAGTTGTGATAGAAAAATACTTAGTAAGGGAGTGTTGGAAAGAAGGATCTGGCTGACACCTTTGGGGAAATCTTCCATATCTCTCCTGCAGTTAGTGACTGATAAGTAAACTGAGCCCAGTAACTTACTCTACTTATTCTAGCGAAGAATACATGTGCAAATTCTACTTGTTTGGGGACTTTCTTACCTGTACATACAAGCAAGATATGCTTTTTCTTTGGTATAATTCAGAGAAAAGCACAATGTCGGAGAATTGTAAGACATGCGGAGAAGCAACAGATTGTGGTCTTGCTCCACCAAGAAGGGAAACTCTTGAGTTCTTCACACACACAGTCACTTTAACTTCTCAAAAGATGAGGAGGCTGAAGGAATGGTTCTGCAATAAGAGCACTGGTCACTCTTGGAGAGGATCCAGGTTTACTTCCCATTATCTTGTGTGGGCACACAATCATTTGCAATTGTAGCTTCAGTCAAGCTGATACCCTCTTCTGATATCTGATATCTCTAGACACGAAACATGTTGGTAATACATATACATACTTGCAGCTGAGCACTCCCATAAATGTGCAAATGAATAATTTAAACATGTCACACCTGGAAGATTAACAGTCAATAACTTGATAGGTTATTATAATTTTTTTTTTTTTTTTTGGTTTTTTGAGACAGGGTTTCTCTGTGGTTTTGGTGTCTGTTCTGGAACTAGCTCTTGTAGACCAGGCTGGTCTGGAACTCACAGAGATCCGCCTGCCTCTGCCTCCCGAGTGCTGGGATTAAAGGCGTGCGCCACCACCGCCCGAGGTTATTATAATTTTCATCCTCCATCACTGTCACTGAACATAATGGTAACTACATAATGTATCTTATACATGTGGAGCACTGAAGGTCATCCATTTTTATTTCCAGTAGTATGCAGCATTTTTGAATACACAGATGGTATCAACCTGTTTCTGTACAGATTCTTGTCTTTATATGTACCTTGTTTTCTAAACTTATGCTATTTATTGAGTCCCCTTTGCATGTACCAAGGTGCACTAATAGGAATATTAGTAGTAGCCAATTCCCGAACCTGATTTTGCTCATAGAATTTAAAAGCATACACAGCAACCATGGAATCTATTGACTGTAACCTTCCTACACTCTAAAACTCTGCAGTGGTCTAGATCTGTTATGGAAATAGTCAAGGGACCTATAGCACATCACATGCTAAACCAATTCCTATCTATATAAAGATAAATCAAAATTTGAATATTTCTCCTCCAAAGATAATCAAAACTACCTAAACCTTAAGTGTACCTGACCAAGACCGAAGCCAAAGAAGCTCCATGGATAAAATAAATGCTTCTGCCAGTGGGATTTAAAACAGAGCTAATAGTTGCATTAGGGTTAAAATTTTTAAAGATGAAATATGGAAAGGATAAATCAATGAAAAATTTAAAAGATTAACAACGTAGTATTCAGATAGAAGTTTGTGACTACAATAGCTACTCAAAGTAGTGCCGTCTAGAGTGTTTTGGGTTGGAATGGCAAGCATAGAATAATGGGAAGAGATGAAGTGAAGATATCCACTTAAACCTATTCTGAATAATTAGCAATGACACAAATATTAGTATGTTATAGGCAGTGATCAGCCACTGTACACTTTTATTGTGTGTTCCTGTACACACATGAAAAAGTGAAGATTTGGGTACATGTGGAGGTTAGAAATCAACTTTGAATGTTGCATTCATGGGCATTTAGCCTTGTATTGCTTATCTTTTCTTTGTTTCTAATACAGAATCTGTCATTTGGCCAGGTATTTGCTAATTAGAATAAAGATAGATACATAGATGATATTGGTAGATGATAGATAAATGATAGATGTATTATATGTGTATAAATATATATTTCTATTATTCACATTCTTCCCATGGAAAAGCAGTACTATTTTGTATTACTTATTGTAAAAAGTAACAATGTGTGTTTAATGCAATTCAAATAGGCTTTGCCTATTCAAATCCTTCTTGCAACCTGAAAGATCTTAGCAAGAGCAAGATGTACAGTTGAGTTGACAGCAGTGAGTCCAGAAAGTCCCAATCCAGAGCTGATTTGTTAGCTTTAAACTTCTGTAACCAATAATAAATGTTCCTACAAAAAAACCAGTCATGAATATACAGGAGCTAAATATGCATGAGGTCATTTTGTTTCAAGAGTCATAACTCACGGCAGCATCTAACATTCTTTATAGAGAATGCCTTTCATTTGTGGAAAGCTGTGGCTCAGAGCTGAAACTGTCCAGTTCTATTCAGAACAAATGAATATTTCATATCAGTTGTAAAGACTTACATCTTGAGGACATTAAAATTTACTTAAGACATTAATGCATGGTAGTAAAAATAAAGATTCACTTCAAGGTTAAAGTCACAGGAAAAGCCACGCTTCACTACTGGGTTCCTGTCAGTAAGAACATAACCCCATCTGAGTAAGCTCTGTCATGATATTTCCCAAAGTTCACAGGGCAGCAAAACTGTATTTATTTAAATAATGAATTGATTTTGCTACTGTAAGAGCTATTTCTCACATGTATCCTACTGCAAAAATGATGAGACTAGAATTAAGATGAGGTTCTCTTCTGTGGTTACCAAGAATTTTTGGGAAATAAAACTCTAGAAATTCAGATTTTGAATGTCAGTATGAATTCCAAGGCAAGGGAATTGGGAAAGAAGTTCAGATTGTAGAGTGTTTGTTCTACATGCCCAAAGCTCTGGGTTTACTCTTCCATATTACACGTGCTTCCTGGTAAGTGCCTGTAATGCTAGCCCTTGATAGGTAGGAAGGAGGGTTAAAAGTTCAAGGTCAGTTGTTCTTGCTTGAAGCCAGCTTGAGATGAGTGAGAACTTCTTTAAAGAGTGTGTGTGTGTGTGTGTGTGTGCATGTATATGTGTGTGTGTGTGTTTGTATGTGTACATGTGGAGTCTAGACATCAGAAACTGGTTTAGGGTATCATTTTCAGTCATTTTCGACCTTAGCTTTTAAGCAATACTTATTCTGCCTAGAGTCCTGTTGTCTAGACTAGCTAGCAATTGAACTCCAAGAATCCAGGAGGTGTTGTCTCCCCTTCCCAGTGCTCGAATTACAAGCATGCATCACATATCTAATTCTATAAGATTATTATATAAGTGCTGAGGAAGAAAGCTCAGGTCCTCATACTTGTACACATGTATCCAGGTTGTAGCCCATTGGCTGCAGGCATTCCAGCACAACTATATATATGGCCCAAACCACATACAGATGACAATGTCATATTGAAATGTCACAAGGATGGATATTTTTGCCAGTTGCTGTGGAGATATGTATTGTTAATTCATGCTTCTCTCATTCCACTAAAGGCATTTGAGTAGGGCCTTAGTTTATTTCCTGCTGTTGTAATAAAATGCCAAGACAGAAGCACCTTAGGAGGTAATGGGCTAACTTGGCTCAGAATTCCAGGTTGTGATCTACCATGACTGGGCAGTCAAAAAGCAAGAACTTGAAAGAGCTGGTCACATTCTGCCTGTAGTCAAGAGCAAAGGAAAGTGAATTAGTGCAAGTTTATCAGTGATCATCTTGTCTTTTAAACTCCTACACAATCAGGATTCTCTGATCAGGGAATACTACCAAACACAGTGAGCAGGCCTTTGCTTTAATCAAGATAACTCCAAATGCATGTCCACACCACAACCTAATCTGTACAGTCCTTTGAGAGTTTTTTTCTGGATAATCCTTTTTTTTTTTCCTTTTATGCCCAGTCTACTATTCATCATCACAGAAACACCTGTATTCAAAGAGTAAGAGATGTTAATAGTACCTGGTTAATAGTTAACCAGGATATTGTTGCTAATAAGAAACACATTGGCAGGACTAAGTGTATTTATTATAATTGTTGCTGTCCCATACATATGTGGCATATTTAATTGTTTATGTGTGTTCATTGTGTGATTGTGAATTTGGGTGTGCCTGTGTGGGGGACGGCCAGAGACTTGCTGTGGAGAAGGCTCACTTGTTAAAGCACTTGTCACACAAGTGTGAGGACCAGAGTTCAAAGCCCCAAGGATCTCTACAGCCAAACACAGAAGTAATGTCTACTAGGGATTTCAAAGCTCCTACAAGGAGATGTGAGATAGAAACTCAAGGGTCTTTGGACCTGGAATAAACAAATGTGAACAGAGAGAAACTATCAAATAAGCAGAAGTCAAGAAACATGACCTGAGCTTGTCCTCTGACCTCCACCACGCACACTGTGGAATGTATACACTTACACACACACACACACACACACACACACAGACACAGACATACACCACATCACACACACGCTTGCCCTGTGGCTGTCCAAAGTTGTCCCTTAGGCATCTGTAGACCCTCTTCAGTTTTGTGCACTTCCCAGAATTTTCTCCTTGTCGTACTGAGCTATTCATGACTGTCTTTCAGAGAGGAAGGATTCTTATCGGAAAAGTGCTTTGAGAAAGTGAGAATCATCACAGTGAATTATTTATGATGTTTTGGGAATATGATATAAGTAAATGGTTACTGAGCAGCCACTGGTTAATGCTGCCTATAGTGAGCATATAGTATTAGTACCATGCATCTTTCCCACGTTGGCCCTCTGTGTTAGATATGTTCAATTTCACTTAGTGTTTGATCTCTATTAGTAGTCACATGTCAGAATATTTGTGATTCTGGAGGCTCAGCTAGGTGCCTCTATAATTTTCTGTGCTGTCACACTTTTAAAATTATTTCATTTCCTCCAATTTTGTGAACTATTATTAGATTTGTTTCCCAGAGTTTTTTAGGACACTGATTCTCAAACGGGGGGTCCCCCTCCAACATGATTGCATACCCCAAGTCTACTTTGATGGGAATGATTAAGGCCTGAAATTTGATTTTGTGTCCTGATTTCAAGTGATGTTTATGTAATTATTCCTTAGACACACTTACAGGAACCATTGTCCTACAGAAAATCTTCATAAAATGCCCTTGGTGCGTGTCATTGTGGACATGTATGGTATTTGTGTTTTATGCATCAGTGTGTATAGGCAAATATACCCATGTGTACATGTGTGAAAGTTAGATGTTGATATTGAATCCCTTCCTCAATTATTCTCTACTATAAAACATTTTCAGACAAGGTCTTTCATTGAAGCTGGCACTCATCAATTTGACCAAGCAGGATGACCAGTGAGTCCCAGGCTTCCTTCTGTCTCTGCCTCCCCAGTAGTAGTATTTCAGGCAATCCTGCCCTAATAGGGCTTTTGTGTGGGTTCTGAGGATCAGAACTTGGGTTTCATGCTTGACTAGAAGTCACTTTACTTACTTAGCCCCCACCAGTCCCAAACTCTTCCTTCACTTATGAAAAGTGGAGACTAAGCATCCAAGTGTCTATTTCCTTATAGGCACTTTCTGTACTACATTTTTATTTAATTTTACTACTTATGTCTAACTAAAATGTTCTACTTGACACAATATTTGGATTATTTTTTTCAGAGCAGAGAATCTCACACTGATAACATTCTTTGGTAAAGAATTTGATGCTAAGTATTTGAAGTAGTGATTGTGCAGCTTCTATAGAGAATGTTTGATCATTGAAATGTCTGGGAAATCACCCATTGACATTATACGAAATATGGGTATGTTATAATAAACACTATTTAAACTCTGAGGTGTAAATGACAGAGAAATAGTACTAGTTATAAAAATTATTTTTTGTTGATCTATATAAAAATATAAGAATACAAGTAGGGTCAGGTTTGATTCCAAGGCCCCTTGTCTTACCTGGAGAGTACATCCTTACTCCTAGAGCATCAAACAACCTATGTGAGCTTCTAGTCATACAGAGATAGATAATTAGATCCTCAGAAGTTAGAAATCTATATGAACACTGACCTAAAAATTACTGGTGTTATAGATCCAGTCTTTCAGGGCACCGTAGGCAAGCTGGAGCTGAATGTCAAGGCCCTGAGTCCTCTGATGCTTGGAGGTCCAGTTGCAGGGTACTGTCATGTCTAGCCTGACCAAAGGGCCTAGTCCTGAGGTGCTCTCTGGGTGCTTGGGAAAACAATGTTCTCTGATTCTGCAGAGGATGAGATACCTGAGTTCTGAACCAGTGCTTGCTGTTCCTTCAGAAGGCAGAAACCCTCTATGTGATTTCAAATATTATTTTGGACCTATGGCCCTAACCACAGCCTCCAGATAGCACACAGTCTCTGCTGGGTATTTTAACCACAGCAGTCACAGAATTGATGAAGTGACTACAGTTTTGAATTTATATGGTTTTCTTGGACCTCTTTAGTCTAATTGGTACATAGCTGAGATAGGATCTCATGAGAAACTGAATGTGATAGCCACCACAAATTTTCTCCAGACCACATAACAGAACTTAATGTAGATATATTCCTCAAGAAATTCATGGGAAAACAAATCAAAATGTCCCAGTAGGCTTAGAAAAAGGAAAAGGCAGGAAAAATAATTGCAGTTGCAGAAAATACAACAAAGCATACAAAGACCATGACAATCATTACTCACCATAAAGGAATCCAAACTGTAATGACAGTCCAAACATCTGAGAAAGAATTGTCTCTTGTTTTCAAAATAATTAGTGATTAAAGAGAATATTCAAAAAGAATAATTAAGGAAATCTTTAGAATTCCCTGACAAGACAGTTTCCAAACTCAATGTTATAGGTAGTAAATTGGAGTCTAAATCCCAAAATATGAGGGGGTAGAATTCAGCAAAGTGAAGGTAAAATTGTAAAAGAACTAAGCACAAATATTTGAAATGATGGTGACTGTTGATCACACATTTTACTCAGAAGACATTGTCATGAATAGAGAAGATTATACAGAGGGACATTGTTCATGGGTGGGAGGTGAAGGTGAAATGAAGGAGAATGTCAATCACACAAAATCCTTAGTAGACATCATCATTAATAGACAAGGCTATACAAAGGGACACTGTTCATGGGTAGACAAGGAAGGTGAGACAGTGTCACACAAACAGCCACGTGTTAGGAAAATAGTCTTTTTCTAGCATAGATAAAATTTTCCAGAAGTCTAGAATAATATTTCAAAGAGCAAACCTGAGAGATCATGCTGCATGTGAAGAAGAAGGAATGGAGGTAAAATATACTGGTATAGAGAGACAATTTAAGTAAATTATAATATGAAACTTTCCAAAGTTAGAGAACAAAAGAAATATCCAAACATGGGTGATATAAAGATCTTCAAGTCGACATGGCCAGTGAAGAAACCACTGTACAAGTCATCATGGTCTGGATAACATAAATCCGGTAAAGAAAGAGTGCAAGAAAGATGTCAACTCCAATACAAAGATTGAGATGCCAGAATTACTCCAGGCTTTTCATCAGCAACTACAAAATCCAGAAGAGCAGGGAACAAAACATTTCAGTCTCTGAAAATAAATAAATGTGAACCAAGAACTCTATACCCTCCAAAGCTTTCTTCCAAAACTAATGAAGAAATAACTGATGGACAATTCAACACAAACACAAATGAAGGCAATTCCTGACAACCAGGACAGAACTGTGAAAAATTCTTAATGGAACACTTTATTGAGAAGCAGAGAAAGATGGCCTCCTTTGCCTGAGTACATGTAAGAATGAGTTCATGGAAAGAACAGATGTATGAATTACAGTGCGGGACAAATCAACAGGATACAATATAGCATCTCAGCAAGACCTCAGAACTGACATGCAGGGAAAAAAAAGAAAGAAAAGAAAAGAAAAGCCAATAAATAATTTAGCAAGACAGACAGACCAACCTCTAACAGATGTATAGGAGATGCATGTTTATTTCTATATTAACCCATATAAATGGTCTCAACTCACAACTAAAATGATGATGACTAGTAGATTAGGCATTTTAAAAAAAAGAAAAATTATATTTTGTTTCTAAGGAAGTAGATGCAGAGATCCACAGCTGAGCACTAAGCCAAGCTTCAGGAGGCCAGTCCAAGAGAGGGAGGAGCAATATTATGAGCAAAGGAGTCTTGACCATAATGGGGGAATTCAACTGAAACAGCTTACCTGACCTAGTGAGAGCTCACTGACTCTGGAATGATAGTGGGGGAGTCTGTATAGGACCAAACTAGGCCCTCTGAATGTGAGTGATAGTTGTGTGGCTTTGGCAGTCTCTGGGGTCACAGGCAGTGGGACCAGGATTTATCCCTTGTGCTTGAACTGGTGTTTTGGAACATATTCTTTTTTGAGGATACCTTACTCAGCCTAGATGGGGGTGGGGGCTCAGTTCTGTCTCAAAGTGGCATGTCAGACTTTGTTGATTCCCCTTGGGAAGTCTTACCCTCTCTGAGGAAATTTCAAAATTGACTATGTAGCTGTTCTTCCCTGGGTATGGTTTGTTTGCTTTTCTGTTTTTAAAATGTCTGTCTGGCAAAAGTTGGGAGCATGTGGGTGGGGTGGGAGAAGTGGAGAGAGAGAGAGAAAGGGGAGAAGGAGTGGTTTGGGAAGATCTTGGGGGAGTGGGATGGTTGAGATGGAGGAAGGACGGATATGAGAACAGGGAAAGAGATATCTTAACTGAAAGAGCCATTTTGGGGTTGGCAAGAGGCTTGGCTCTGGAGGGGTTCCCAGAAGTCCACAGGGATAATCCCAGCTAGGACCCTGGGCAGTGGAGGAGAGGGTGCCTGAGCTGGCCTTGTCCCGTATCCACATTGATGAATATCTTGAATATCACCATAGAACCTTCGTTGGGTGAGAGATGGAGATAGAGACAGAGACCCACATGGGAGTACTGGACTAAGCTCCCAAGGTCCAGTTGAAGAGCAGAAAAAGGGGGAATATGAGCAAGGAAGTCAGGACCATGGTGAGGTGGTCCACCCACTGAGCCAGTGTGCCTGAACTAATAGGAACTCACCAAAGCCAGCTGGACTGGGACTGAAAGAACATGGGATCAAACTGGCCCCTCTGAATGTGGCTGACAATTGGGCCATACTGAGAAGCCAATGATAATGGCACTGGGATTTGTCTCTACTGCATATACTGGATTTTTGGGATCCTATTCTATTTGGATGCACACCTTCCTAAGCCTGGATGGAGGAGGGAGGGTCTTGGACTTCCCACAGGGCAGAGTACACTGCCCTTTCTTAGGACTGGAGCGGGGGTAAGTAGGGAAGGGAAGGGAATTGGGAAGAGGGGAAGAAGTGGAAATTTTGATTGGTATTATTTAGAAAGTAGTAAAAAAAAGAGAAAAGTAAAAAAAAATATCTGTCTGTGTATGCAAAGGTTAACTATATAACTATATGAATGTGGATATGTATTTGTATCCATGAGATTACATTCAATGTCTTTTCCAATTAGTCACCACCTTTCTTTGAACCTGGAGCTCAATGACTCACCTGGACTGGCCATCCGGAGTCTCAGAAGTCTGTCTGTTTCTGCCTCCCTAGCATTGAGACTATAATTTTATGTCTCAACTATGGGCTTTTTAAAATAGACTTTTAGAAACAAAGTAAGTTCCTCATTTTTTTAAGGCATGGGTCATCACCCCCGTCCCTTACTGTGGCAATTCTTAACTTACATGGCAGCCTTTGATCAAGGAAATGGTGATGGTAGGAGTCTGATCTCAGGCACTTGCTTGACCTAAACATTAGTTTATCTTTATTAGCATGGTATATTTTAGTTTTCAGATGAAAGGTGAAGATAAATCATCTGTTCTTATCTTCCTATAGACATTTACTAAGAATGACATAAGAGTCCAAATGCTTTAAATTATCAACATGGTAGCTTTTCCTCAGCCAAATGGATATGATCTGGATCTATTTTGGAATTGGAGTCCTGGTGGAGGATCTTAAATGAAACATCCTTCCTTCCTGGGGAGTGGGAGAGAGAGGCCGAGAGCCAAATTCCTTATATGAACCTCAATGCTGTCCAAGACTAGCAAGCCACAGTTCTGTTCTCATGTCTGCAGCAACTGTGCAGCCACAAAACTGATGGATGTACTTGAATAAAAACAGAGACTCGGAGGGGTGGGAAAAGAAGAGGTAAAAATCTAACACATCTTTTTCCTGCATTAGTATTAAGAAGGAGCTTTACATGCAAGGAGTCTAGCTGTGACAGACATGTGTGGCAGTCAGAAGATGCTTCACTGCTCCCTTGCATGTGATGTTTCTCAGAAGCCACTGCCTCAGGCACCCTCACATCAAGCCCTGCTCATCTTCTCTGCCTCTTCATGCTGTCGCGTAGCAATTTGCTGTTATTCTGCTTCCTTTTCATGGTGACTTTTTAATATTAACCCTTGAGATCTGACAGCAGAGCAGTGGGTTATCGCAGCTCCATATCTGTTCCTATAACTCGCCGGGCCCAGGTTGAGTCACATCTATTTCTGTTTGTCTGTATCCTTCTATTTTGAAATAATTGGATTTTACTAAATTAAACTAAGATTTCCTTTCAATGCTTGGAGAATAATATGCTATCAAAAATTCATTTGTATTTTAAGGAAGTGGTTTAGTTGTTCTTTGTCACTGAAAAGGAGAGTTTGGCTTTCCTTTAATGTTAGACTCAGCTGATTCAGATTGAAATCGTCACTTAGATGGTTATTTTCTGCACAAAATTAGACAAATTATGAATTTCCCTAGTTCCTGTTTCTGTTGTGTGCACATGATTTGTGTGTGCATGTGTGTATGCATGATGTGTGTGTATGACGTGTGTTTGTATATGGGTCTGAGTGTGTCATGACATGAATGTAGAAATCATAAGACAATTTCAGGTGTTGGTATTCACTATCCATATTTTTAGGAGAAAGTCTCTGTCATTTTTCTACAGCTTCCAGGAATTCTCCCATCTCCATCTTCCCTTTTGCCACAAGAGCACTGAAGTTACCGATGCTTATGAATCTGAGCCTAGCTTTTACATGGATTGTGAGGGTTCAAACTTAAGTCTTAATATTTTTGTGACAAACTCTTTATTCCGTCAACCATAACACTAATCGGATTTCTAATTTTGTTACCATCAAAATAGCAAAAGTAAAATAATAATAGTAACAATCATTTTAATGCACACAAGACAATACCTTAATAAAAAGAAAATATTCAAAAATTATATAGAAAATAAAAGGTAGACCAATGAGAATTCAGATTGTATCTCTCAAATACAGAACTAAACATAGCAGGATGGGTTTTGATTCTGTTGTTTCCAGGTGCAGTAGTAAATTCAGATACTGTTTTCTGTCTTGAGTGTGGGTAAATTCACTAGACCTTGATGGTCAAAAACCATTATCTTTCATTATTCCTTAAATTTGGGTTGTAGTTTGCAAGATTCCTTCCTAGCCACTAAATGCTTTCTTGAATGTTCTCTATTATTAGTCTCTTTTGTTTTTGCATATCTTCTTGTCATGTAGAAAGTCTGTGCTCTCTCCCATCCTGGATATCTAGTGTAAGTATTATTGTGTACCCTGCAACAGGGCATACTCTCTTATGTCCTTGAAAGTTTTTTAGAATAAGCTGTAAATTGACAAATTACCAAGAAAGAAAACATTCATACTTATTTAAATGGCCCTTTCCACTGGAAACATAATCTATGAAACACATAGAAAGGATCAGGTGATAGTTAAAGCTTAAATGCTCCCTCCAGAGTGGAGAGGGAAACAGGGAAACCGATAGGGAGCTTTGTAGCTGAGGTTAAAGAAAGTGGCTGAGCAGAGAGTACTGATAATAGCTGAGATAAGGGTGTTTTCTGATCTGCAGTAAGGTTACCAGTTATAGGAAAATAAGCACTGAGTTTTTATTGTGAACAACTGATATCCTAAGCATACACAGTCTGCCCGAACTGTGCTCAGAAGCTTAGACGAACTTCAGCATATAAAGTGATAGTAAGTCAGATTCACAACGTAACCCACTCATTTTATTTTAATGTGGAATTTGAATTTCTAAAAATTTCTTGTGTATATGTATGTATGTAGGAAGTGTTCCCATGTGTGAGTTCATGTGTGGTATGTATATGTGTGAGTATACATGTGAGCACGTGCATGTGAAAACCAGAGTGTAGTTGTTTGAGTGAGAATGGCCTCTATTAGCTCATATGTTTTAATGCTTGGTCCTCAATGACCTGTTTAGGAAGGATTAGGTGCTATGGCCTTGTTGGAGGAGGTGTGTCACTGAGATTGACTTTGGACTTCAAGATCCCACAATAAACTTAGTCTACCTCTTATTTTGCCTGCTTGCCTGTGAATTAAGAAGTACACTCTGAATTATTGTTCCAATGCCACACTTGCTTGCCTGCCACAATGCTCCCCAACTTATGAACCGTGACTCTTAACAATAGTTTGCTTTTGTAAACGCCTTGGTCATTCTGTAACTTCACAGCAACAGAACAGTAACTAAAACAGTTTGACTTTGTGAATTATCCTTAGTCATTTCTCCACCTTATTTTAAGTCAAGGTCTCTCATTGAACTTGGACTTAACCAGTTGATTGACTGAATGTTCAGTGGCTCCAGAGATTAACCAGTCTCTGCCACCCATTCACATCAACAGCAGGAATATAAGTACCCACGGTTGTACTGTGCATTTGTGCAATGGGTGTATAAAATCAAATTCCCATGCTTGTGCAGCAATTATGTGCCCACCAAACCATTCTCTGAAACCCTGGAACTCATATTTTACTCATAGTCTTAGAATGAAAAAGAATCAAGAATCGAAGATGGTGAGTGTGTCAGGTTGTTTGGGGAAAGCTGAGGGAAAGATCAGAGAGATGTGGTTTCTGAGACTATTTTTCTAGCTCAGCAGGTTAGAGCATCATATTTTGGGTATCATATTCTAAGCCACAATAATCATTGCATTATTTATCAGTTGTCTCTAGACACTGGTTAGATCAGAGGAAGTCAGCTGTGTCTTATTATAAATATGGAGGAAAATCTTATTAAAAAACAGGACAATGCATTCAAATCATTTCAGGTCTGCAGCCAGCAGGGTTCATTCACATCTCAGTAATTTTTTTCACCTACTGCAGAGTTTATATTTGGGACTTGAAAATTCTGTGTTCATTATATTTTGTGGCAAATCCGTGTAGCCAGATTTGTGGTCTCTTGTGTAACCATGTGTTTTATAGCTTAGGATCCTCTTAGGCTGTTGGAGACAGACTATATTTTCCTACATTTCCTATACCTCCTTCCTACTGTCCAACTTCCCAATGTTGTTCCTTCCTTTCTACAGATGGATGTTCACTTGGAATCTCCTAGATGAAAAGCCCTCCTGGGACTTACCTGGAGCAATTAACTGTAGAAGCAGAGTCTATAGGGGAAGCAGAATGGGGCAGAATGGTCAGATCTAAACAGTGACCTCATAGTACAGTTAGATTGGAGGGCTGTGTGATACTTATAGACTGATTTATTCACTAGGAGAATGGTGCCAAGAAATTTGGTTAGCTGAGTTGAGTTCATACACAGAGAAAAGAATTAACCATTTTAGTGATGTGCAAAACAGAAAGAAAGAAACATTATCCCTACCAGAGAATGATAAACCTCCCCATCCTGTCTCTGTCTAATTCATGAAAAAATTTAAATACTCTTATAGGTTGTATGTGAGTTTTGGAAAGCATCACAGGATTCAGTGTCAACATACAGCATGGACTGAACTATATATACATGCAATAAACAATTAGAAACTTTGAAAAAAATAATTATTATTTAAATAGACTTTGTATATTATTTTTACTTTAAATTAAAATTTGTGCTATATAAATTTAAAAATGTGTTGAAATTTTTTATTTTGAAAGCTACAAAAAACATCAAAAATGATCTGAAAATGGAGAACAGATGTGTAGGTACTAAAGAAACTCTTCCTGCTAAAGGTGTCATATTAAACAAAATGATCTCCAAATTTAATAGAATTTCTAAGAAAATTCATTATGGAATTATAATAGGCAAGTTGATTCTAAATTTATTTTTAAAAGCAAGCAAGCAAACATATGTGCTAGAAGGATCCATTTTCTGTTGATATCCAAGTTCCCATAAATTTATTGGCTTAAGATGACCCACATGATCTACAATTTTAGTAAGTATGTGGGAACAGCTTGGTTGTTTCTTTACTCAAATTCTTTAAGACTGAAATCGAGATGTCAGACCATTTTTCCACACACTTTGTAACCATGAATTCACATTAATTGATGGACACTCAAAAAGATCATTGACAGGGTTCTAGAGAGGTGACTCAGAGGGTAAATATAACTGTCACCAACATTATGGACTGTTTGATCTCTAGCACCCACATAGTGGAAGGAGAGGATTGACTGACTTTCATATATCATACAAAAACATGTGTGTGCACCTCCACACATATAAACACAGACAAACCTAAAACATGTAAATTGCAGTTGTTGTCTTCTGGCATCTACAAGTGCACTGGCACACATATTCACACAGATAGGTAAATAAATAGATAGATGGATAGATAGACTAATTATGAGGTAAATAAATAGAAAGATAGATGGATAGATAGACTAATTATGAAAACATAAAAAAATGAAAACAGTCACTGGAACACAAAGTGTTTGTATAAGAAAATGATTTCTTTGGAAATCCAGTGGAGATTCAGGCATTGGTTCTCTCTTTCTACATAACTGGATTGTTTCCTTCACTGAGTCAGCCAGTAGAATCTGCTAATATCAAGAAGAGATATTAGAAGAATATATATGACTATACTCAGCTTTTTAGATGCAGATCAGAAAGCCTGCCTACTACAACAAAATTTCTCAGAGTCTGAAAAAAACGAGAATGTCACATGTCAACAGCCTGGGAGAAATCCCAATTCTGAATGTGAAGTACAGTTCTTGAGGACTGAGTGGCACTTCTGAACCATGGTAAAAGTGAACCATCCTAAGGTGAGCACAGCCACAGCTATCTCTACATAGCAGCTTCACTTTTATCTCTACAAACCTGAGGTCATCAAATGTCCTTCAATAGGTGACTGGACAGGCAAATTGAAGAGCCTCTGTGGAAAAGAATGCCATTCATCAACAAAAAGGAATACAGAATATTCATAACAACTTGGATAACCCTCAAAGGTATTGCCAGTAGCATTATACAGTGGGAACGAAGCCAGGCTCAAAGGTTCTACACTGGATTCATCACTCTCAAAACAAAAGTTAAATCACAAGAAAGTAGAGTGCATTGGTGTTGCCAGTGTTAGGGGAGTCAGGATTAGAGGCAGCATGCAAGCCTTTGTGAGACCATAGTGATCTGTATCCTAACTATTAGGGTACCAGTCAGTTCTGCACATGTCTAAAATGTATAGATCTGCAAACCAAGTTAACCAATTCTGCTTTGTTTCTTTTAACTTATAAATAAAAACTTGAATTTTCAACAAATATTTATCATGAAATGACCCTTTAAAAGTTGTACATCAGCAGAAAACTGTAATTAGTCAATGTTTCAAGAATAAGTGATGGAAGAGGGCTCTCTGCTCTACAAAGGAAATATGTTGCTCTAGTGGGCAGAAGGAAAAGAAGAGTCAGAGAAGGGGAGGGGCTTAGCCACAAGAAACCCATGGCCACCACACTCATGAAGCGACTGAAGCTTTAATTATCTGTACAAGGCTGGGGCCTCAACATGATGAAGAAGTATTCATGACCCCCCTCCCCTAGGGACTTCGGAAATTAACTGTTGCAGGAGGAGTAATGCCATTTTATTCCACAGTGTTACTGCAAATACATTTTCTTTGCTCTAATTAAAAAAACTCCCATTCATGTTCAGGCAAGAAATCCTAATTAAACTCTATATCTCACACACAAAGGAAATGATGGATATATTGGATGCCTTGACTGTGGCAAGGAAACCATGAATGTGCACATATGTTCACTTTTATGCATATGCACACATGATATCCACACAGTTTATTGGATATCAGCTTTACCTATATAAAGCTATTGGAAACATAAACCAATACTGTCATGGAGATGTTTGGGATATTGCTATATCTTTAAGACTACTAACATGGATCATTTCAGTTATTTCTTTGAGATGGAAAAGTATCTATGTTAAAACATCGAGTGATTAGTCTCTAGGAATAAAGGACTAAATTACACAGTTTGACAAGATTCTATTATAAAGAAAATCTCGTATTCCAATAATGTAGGGACATGAATGAAAGATATTCTAAACTTAAGTAAGCCCTGATTCCATCATTTCCTGACAGTTCCAGATCAAGGCTTGTTCAGAATATGAATACTATAGCCAGAGAGCAGTCTAAATAATTATTATTTAATATCTTTAAATGTTACAAATATTTCTTGCATGATGTCAAGAGAAACTATGGAAGTCATCCCCAACAGTGTCTTATTCTTAGTTCTGTACTCCAAATGTATTAAGATAATTTCCCCATTCACTGGTCAATCAGTCAGATGGCTATGGTTATTATAGTATTCCTATAGATATTCAAAAATTAATAACTAAACTACGACCAAGTATCAAGCTCTGGCCTAGGTCATGGAGGTAAGACACAAGCAAAGCATGTACCTTCTCTTTTATGGAGCAGAATGTGAGACAGTATTATAAAATATTAACAAAATAATACTTGACATAGTTGCAAGTTCTCAGAAGAAATAAGAGTATTTTGTATGTTGCATGACACTCCCTAGGGTTCACAAAACATGAGTGATAATTTTATTCCTTTGTGGGAAAAATGTTCAGTACATTAAAATATAGAGAAACATGCCAAGGATAATACAGAGGTGAATTCAAGGTCACCTCTTTCCTAATTTAGCCCCTTCTACCTGCATCTTACAATAACCCACTTTGAGAAGTCATATTGAATTCCTTTTTTTTTTTTTTTTTTTTTTTTGGTTTTTTGAGACAGGGTTTCTCTGTAGCTGTTGGAGCCTGTCCTAGAACTAGCTCTTGCAGACCAGGCTGGCCTAGAACTCACAGAGTTCTGCCTGCCTCTGCCTCCCAAGTGATGGGATTAAAGGCGTGCGCCACCACCACCCGGCGTCATATTGAATTTTATCTATCTCATCATGGTTGGAATGTTTTGAGTTAATTGTGTCTAAAAATGAGTCAGGATCAAATATGCACAATGTTAAGAACATGAAATGAAAATTGACAGAAAATTATGATTGAGGCAGTTCATTCTAAATATGTTTTTTGTGGGAAATGTGGAAGAGGTAGAGATGACAGAGACAGAGAGATATGGGATTATAGTTTTTAAAAAAATACAGTATAATGAAATTACAGAAATCATTTCCACTCTTCTTTCAAAAAGGAAGTGCAAAACCACTTAATACCAAGTCAACATGCTCTTATTAGAGAGCATTTAGTAAGCTACAATATTTCAAGGCAGATGGTATTCCTCAAGGATATGAGTAAAAGATTTCAAACTGCATCCTGAATAAATACTAGTAATTTCCATCATCATTATATATGTCTTTTTCTTCCTAACCGAGAAGTTAATATAATAATGACATATATAATTAATGTCAGTCTTAATTCTCTAATCTTCAGAGGCTTATTCACTACAAAATCGCATTTGTCTACAGATGATTATCTTTTCTCCTAAACTAGCCTCAAGAATAAGCTGCTATAATTGAAATAAATATGCATAAATTCATGGTCGTTTTTGCACTTTGGATGCCATCAATTTACATGTGTTTCAAAGTTTCCTATATTATCGCAGTAACTAGATTTTAAAAAGAGCATTAAGGTGGACTCTTCTTCTGAAATATTTCCTGCAATTAATGAGATTTTCAATATCCCACAGCTTACGCTGTAACCTGTGTAGACAGTCTAAATTAGATGGACTCATATTCTGTGCACATGTCGTTATTAAGCATGATGATCTCTCTCTTTCCTTCCCTCCCTCTTCCTTTCCTTCTTCCTTTCCCTCCCCCTTCTGTGTGTGTGTGTGTGTGTGTGTGTGTGTGTGTGTGTGTGTGTGTGTGTGTTTGTGTGTTTGGGTTAAATGAGGTGGGAAGACCCATCCTGGATATAGACAATGCCATGTTCTGGGGACCTGGACTGAACAAACGATTGAAAACTGAGAATCTGTTTCTCTCTTATGCTGACTGCATATACAACATGACTGGCTACTTAGGCTTCTCCCATCATGACTTCCCTGTATTTAGACTATATTTTCTGAAACCATGAACCAAAATAGGTTTGTCCTTCCTTAAGTTGTTTTTGTTACATACACAGAGTTGCACATCTTCTCACGTATAGCCAAAGAACAAGAGCCAAGGGGCTACAAATGAATGCCCTGCCCTGCTATGGAGGAAAACTTGGCACAGGAAGATGCTTTTCTTGCTGAACTTCCACCAGGTGAAATTAACTTGGACCTGGGTACCAAAATAAATAAATAAGACCAATAATAGTAGTAACCAAAGCAGAAACTACTCTATAAATAAGGCAAAGCTGAGCCAGAGAATGATGTATACCAGTGAATGTTGTCTACCAGCTGCCTAGACAAACAGCAGAGACCTAATTAGCTCAAACCTATGTGAGAGTGGAGCTGTAAAACAACTCGAGACACACGTCTTTCTTTAGACAAGTTCTGAAGACATGCCACTGAAGGACCTAGGCAGATTGGTAGAAGATAGGCTGTGAGATAAGTGGAATCAGAAAGACATGCTTTTATAGTGAGTGAGGTAACAAAGACCCAGGAAGACATTCACACATGTTCCTTCCTAACTGTGGAACATAGCTCCAAATCTTCAGATGGGAGTATATAACCTGAAGTAACCTTAGAAACCATGAATGTAAAGCCGGGCAGTGGTGGCGCACGCCTTTAATTCCAGCACTCGGGAGGCAGAGGCAAGCAGATCTCTGTGAGTTCGAGACCAGCCTGGTCTACAAGAGCTAGTTCCAGGACAGGCTCGAAAGCCATAGAGAAACCCTGTCTCGAAAAAACAAAAACGAAAACAAACAAAAAAAAAAAAAAAAAAGAAACCATGAATGTAAAGGGAGCCAGAAGTAAGAAAAGGAGTTCTAGACAGTGAAGTATTGGGATACAGGTTATATGAAAGGGAAAGGGGGCAGGAGTAGCTTGAACCAGGCTTGAGGGTAATACTGAAGAACAGTGATTAGGAGGGTTAATAAACATTAAGGAGGTTGGAAGAAGGCACAGGGGAACTAATTATTTGATAATTTATCTAAAATTACATCCCCCACTCCCGTGTGTGTGTGTGTGTGTGTGTGACTTATACGCTTGGAGTGATGTTCTCTATAAGAGCCGTAGACAGCCAACAAAATTCCCAGTACCAGACACAGGAAACCTTCTTTTGAATTGTTGCTCAAGAAGGTCCAACAGACTCCCAGAACAGTATAGGCTATTGCTGGTGCCCTTACATGCTTCCATGAACTTGAACGTAAGGCCTGTATTTTAATACATTGCATACTTCAGACACAGAACTTGGAGGAATCAAGCTGGATCTGACTCAGAAGATTCCTCTCTGAGGAATTCATTAATAGTAAGTGGTGGTGCAACATAAACCATTAAGGGAGAAAAATAATCAACAATCCTCCCCAACTATGATGCATACGAACCTCAGATATAATCAGCATGGGGAAATATCTTCAAATGTGTATTTACAGTTGTATACTTGTACTTAATTCCTACTCGGTAACTGGCAATTCATGCATGCTTCTATAAACCCAGCCAACAACCAATAGATGATGAGATCATAGAACTTAGAGGATAACTTATTACTGACACTTTAGTCAACCAGTATAATTATAAATGGCATTCTAAATACTTATCCTTATACCTACACATAAGTGTAGATCTCACCCCTCATATAAGGAGCTTCCTTTTTGCAGTAGACAGAGACCATGACAGAAGCCATGGCTGTTCAAAATGAAAATAGCAATACTATGAGGTGACAACCCCAACTGATAGATAGATAGATCTTCTATCTAAAGCTCAAGGAACATCATAAAAAGGAATGTGAAAAGGTAATAAGAGGCAGAGGACTAGGACTCCTGCTTTGAGATTGTATCTCTTATGTATGACAGAGAAGTTGCACCCATAAAATCATAACAACGTGTCTGCCTAAATAAAACCTGAACAACGACAACACTGGTTAATATGGTAATAAAGATTGTACACACACACACACACACAGATGTGTGTGTGTGCGTGTATACATGCTGTGTTGCTTAGTGCAAGCAACACTAAAGATAGGGTACATTATATATGTTTAAAAGAGAAAAGGTGTCATGATTTGAGAAGAGTATGTGTTGGGTCCCTAGAGGACAGGCCTTCGCACCCCCACTTGATCTGTTTTGCACTCTTGAGGTTGGTTGAAAACAAGAACAAAAACAGGAACAATCTGTTGTTTTCAGCAATGTTTCTAAGGATGTTTACCCCTAAGCCATTGAGTTACGGTGATGAGCTTCCTGCTATTGCTGATTTGGCCTCCCCTGCTGAGGGCTATATATACTTGTGAGAAAGTGGAATAAAAGGCTTGTCTGCAGAACCTGAAGTGTATTGCATGTTAATCCCGACGTCCTTCACTCAGAAAAACGACAGTTGCCATGCTGGCGCAGCAAGTATATAAGGAGGAGAAGGGGAAAATTATGTAAATACAGAATAGTGGGTTCTCCTATGATAAAAGATGTTGCTTGCATGTTTCAAAATATTGGTATGGTAAACAGTGTAAACCCAGTCTAGATTTTCAGTGGGGAGATGACATGGTCCTATGTCTCTTGAGGCTTGCTATTGACTGACTCTGAATGATAATTTTATAGTCTCACAGCTCTCTGGGACAGAAGGAAAATAGACTTATCACACACAGAAAGCAAAAGAATGGAAAAAAAGAAACTCACCAAAGCCTAGTAAGGAGGCTTAACGACACATCTCAGAGGGATGGAAGATGGTTAGGACAAGTGGTAAATGGGTAGTTAAAAGAAAAGTTTATTTCTGATGGATATTTCTGGTAGTGGGAGTCTTTTGGGATATCTAAACAGGGTTGCTTGGAAACCAGGTTTGATTTATAAAGAAATGCTCCTAACAGGACAACTGTGTTTGAGAGTTTCTTGAGTCCAAGAAATGAGAAAAAAATATAATCAGGAAAAAAGAGAAAAGACATAAACCAGTTCTCAAACATTTAGCTATCAACCACTAACAGCACAAACTGAGAAACTTCTAGAAATGTACATACTTGCCCATCGCTGGCCAGTAATTGAGGAAGCTAACTAGAGTTCAATAGACTGAGCATTGATAAGACCATGGGGGGTCCCAAACATCCTGAATGTGAGATTTTCTGAACTAGTATGTGGCTTGAGTTCAAAAACATCTTGAGTGTATTAATTCTGGGTAAGCATAAGGTACTTCAGGAAATGAACACTTAGCATTCAGTACCTTGGAAGTCATGAAAAGCCCATAGATGGCCATTAACCTTAGGTAAGATATGGAAACCAGACCAGCTATCAAAGATCTCTTTGTTTTCATGTGACTGACATAAAAATGTGCACAGGTGAGACTTTGACACTAAAGTCATTTATTTTCCAATAGGTTGGTCAGCAGCAGGGTTGCCTCCTGAGGGGACTGTTCCTTTAGCTTCACATAATTATCCATAATGAAGAGAGCAATATTTGCATGAATGAATCACTGATCTCTTCTGTTTTCCTCTTCACAAAATGACGTTATTCTTTTGAGATCAGATCCTCACCCTTACACACTCATCTGATAATAATTGTCTTGGTGAAAGTACTGTCTTATAGGACAGCAATATCTGCATTTATGCTTTCAGCATGTTTACTAAATGGACTTGTACAAGACAGGCACATAAAAATTTATATTTCTGCCAACAGACTGGGTGGCTTTCAGTATGGATCAGAGGATCTTCTTCCTTCTGAAGGCAAGAGTTAATGAGGTAATGAGGGAGTTATTATGTTCACAATGTTTTATACATATATTTGCCTGTCCAAAATTAGATATATGTACATTGAAAAGAAAAAGCATTGTGTGATATAAAATTTAGGTAAATAGAATTTATTCAACACAAACGCAACTTACAGAATTTGTTTTTTTTTAATTTTTTACTGTTTTTATTGAGCTATATATTTTTCTCTGCTCCCCACCTTTGCTCTCCACCTTCCTTCTACTTTCTCCAATGGTCCCCATGCTCCCAATTTACTCAGGACATCTTGTCTTTTCTACTCCCCATGTCTATTAGATCCATGTATGTCTCTCCTAGAGTCCTCTTTGTCATCTAGGTTCTCTGGGACTGTAAATTATAGGCTGGTTTTACTTTGCTTTATGTATAAAAGCCACTTATAAGTGAGTACATATGATATTTGTCTTTCTGGGCTGGGGTTACCTCACTCACTACGATATTTTCTAGATCCACCCATTTCTCTGCAAATTTCAAGATATCATTATTTTTCTGCTGTGTAGTACTTCATTGTGTAAATGTACCAAATTTTTCTCATCCATCAGTCAAAGGGCATTTATGTTGTTTCCAGGTACTGGCTATGACAAACAATGCTGCTATGAACATAGCTGAGCACATGTCCTTGTGGCATGGCTGAGCATCCTTTTGATATGTACCCAAAAGTAGCATTGTTGGGTCATGAAGTAGGTAGTTTCATAATTTTCTGAAAATTTGCCATACAGATAATCAAAGTAGCTATATGAGTTTGCACTCCCAGGAACAATGGAGGAGTATTCCCTTTATTCCAGAATCTCTCCAGCATAAGTTGTCATCAGTGTTTTGATACTGGCTATTTTTACAAGAATAAGATAGTATCTCAGAATTATTTTGATTTGCATTTCTCTGATGGCTAAGGCTGCTAAGCATTTCCCTAAGTGTCTTTCAGCCATTTTAGATTCCTTTGTTTAATGGTCTCTGTTTAAGTCTGTACCCCATTTTTTATTGTATTATTTGTTTTCTTTTATGACAAATTTCTTGAGTTCTTTGTATACTTTGGAGATCAGACCTCTGTCAGATGTGGGGATGGTGAAGATCTTTTTCCATTCTGTAGGCTGCCATTTTGTCTTGTTGACTGTGTCCTGAAGCTTCTCCATTTCAGGAGGTTCCATTTATTAATTGTTTCTCTTAGTATCTGTGCCACTGGGGTTATATTTAGGAAGTAGTTCCTTGTGTCAATGCATTCAAGTGTACTTCCCACTTTCTCTTCTATGAGGTTCAGTGTCATTGGTTTTATGTTCAGGTCTTTGATCCACTTGAATTTGAGTTTGTGCATGGTGACAGATATTGATCTATTTTCGTTTTTCTACATGTTGATATCCAGTTATGCCATTACCATTTGTTGAGTATGCTCTCTTTTATCCATTTTATATTTTTTGCTTCTTTGTCAAAAATCAGGTGTTCTTATGTATGTGGATTGATATCTGGGTCATCTGATTCAGTTCCACTGGTCCTCCTCTCTGTTTTTATGTCAATACCAGGCTGTTTTCAGTAGTGAATCTCTGTAGAAGTGTTTGAATTCAGGTATTGTGATACCTCCAGAAGTTCCTTTATTATACAGGATTGTTTTGGCTGTCCTGGGTTTTTTGCTTTTCTATGCAAAGATGAGTACTGTTCTTTCAAAATCTGTGAAGAATTTTGCTGGGCATTGCAGTGAATCTGAGTTTGCTTTCGATAAGATTATCATTTTTGTTATGTTAATTCTTCCTACCCAAGAGCATGGTAGATCTTTCTATTTCTTAGTGTCCTCTTCAATTTCTTTCTTCAAAGATTTAAAGTTCTTGTCATACAGGTCTTCCATTTGTTTGTTAGAGTTACTCCAAGATATTTTATGTTATCTGTGGCTATTGTGAAGGGTTGATATTTCTCTGATTTCTTTCTCAGCCCATTTATCATCTGTGAAAAGAAGGACTGATATGGGAAGTCCTTCCCTATATGTGTTGCTTTTATTGGTTAATGAATAAAGAAGCTTCCTTGGCCTATGATAGGGCAGAAAAACTAAGCTGAATACTGGGAGAAAGTTGGCAGAGTCAGTGAGAAACCATGTCAGCTGCTGGCAGAAACTTGCTAGTGGGCCACAAACCTCATGGTAAAATATAAAATAGTGGAAGTGTGTTAATTTAAGATGTAAGAGTTAGCCAATAAGAACTAGAGATAATAGGCCAGGCAGTGCTTTAATAAATATAGTTTCTTTGTGACTGTGTTGTTGTCTCCAATCTAGGTGACTGAGAACAAATGAATAGTCATTGCCTACAGAGGGTTACTGTTTTTTTTTTTAAAAATTAATTGTGTATACTGCTACATTACTGAAGGTGTTTATGAGTTGTAGAAGTTCCTTGGTAGAATTTTTGGGGTTGCTTATGTAAACTATTATATCATCAGCAAATTTTCAGAGTTTGACTTCGTTTTTTCTGATTTGTATCCTCTTGATCTCCTTTTGTTGTCCTATTCCTATAGTGAGAATTTCAAGAACTATGTTGAATAAATATGGAGAGAGTGGACAACATTGTCTTGTTCCTGATTTCAGTGGGATTGCTTTAGGTTTTGTTCCATTTTGTTTGATGTTGGTTGTTGGCTTTTTGTATATTGTCTTTATTATATGCCTTAATTATATGTTCCTTGTATCCCTGCTCTCTCCAAGACATTTATCATGAAGGGATATTGTATTTTGTCAAAGGATTTTTCAGCATCTAATAAATGATCATGTAAATTTTTTTTGTTTTTTTTGGTTTTTTAGTTTGTTTCTATTGTGGATTACATTGACAGATTTTCTTTATATATTTTATTGAAGAAAATTTCCGCCTCCTCCCTGCCTCCCATTTCCCTTCCCCTCCCCCCACTCCTCTCCCCCTCCTCCCACTCCTCTCTCCTCCTCTCCTCTCTCTTTTCCCCCTCCCTCTCCAGTCTAAAAAGCAGTCACAGTTCCCTGCCCTGTGGGAAGTCCAAGGTCCTCCCCCCTCCATCCAGGTCTAGGAAGGTGAGCATCCAAACAGGGTAAGCTCCCACACAGCCAGTACATGCAGTAGGATCAAAACCCAGTGCCATTGTCCTTGGCTTCTCAGCAGCCCTCATTGTCGGCCATCTTCAGAGAGTCAGGTTTTATCCCATACTTTTTCAGTCCCAGGCCAGCTTGCCTTGGTGAGCTCCCAATAGATCAGCCCCTCTGTCTCAGTGGGTGGGTGTACCCCTCGCGGTCCTGACTTCCTTGTTCATGTTCTCCCTCTTTCTGCTCCTTATTTGGACCTTGAGAGCTCAGTCCGGTGCTCTAATATGAGTCTCTGTCTCTATCTCGATCCATCGCCACATGAAGTTTCTATCTCAGAGGTAAAAAACAATGACATCCTGAATTTTGCATGCAAATGGATGGAAAAAGAAAACACTATCCTGAGTGAGGTAACCCAGACCTAAAAAGATGAACATGGGATGTACTCACTCATAATTGGTTTCTAGCCATAAATAAAGGACATTGAGCCTATAATTTGTGATCCTAGAGAAGCTAAATAAGAAGGTGAACCCAAAGAAAAACATATAGTCATACTCCTGGATATTGGAAGTAGACAAGATTGCTGGGCAAAAATTGGGAACTTGGGGGTGGGGTGGGATGGGGGAAGGGGAAATGGGGAGAGAAAAGTGAGAAGGGGAGGATGGGGGAAGCTTAGGGGAATGGGATGGTTGGGATAAAGGAAGGGTGGATGTGGGAGCAGGGAAGTATATATCCTAATTAAGGAAGCCATCTTGGGGTTGGCAAGAGACTTGACTCTAGAGGGGCTCCCAGGTGTCCAGGGAGATGTCCCCAGCTAGTTCCTTGGGCAGCTGAGGAGAGGGAACCTGAAATGGCCCTATCCTATAGTCATACTGATGAATATCTTGCATATCACCATAGAAACTTTATCTGACAGATTTTCATATGTTGAACCATCCTGCATTTTTGGGATGAAGCTGACTTGATCATGGTGGATAACTTTTCTGATGTGTTCTTGGATTCAGTTTTACATTATTTTATTGAGATATTTTGCATCAATGTTCATGAGTGAGATTGGTCTGTAATTCTCTTAATGTCTTTGTGTGGTTTGGTTGTCAGGGTAATAGTAGCCTCATAAAAAGAGTGTGGCAATGTTCCTTCTGTTTATATTGTATTGAACAATTTGAGGACTATTGTTATTCTTTCTTTGAAAATCTTGAAGAATTCTGCACTAAATCCATTGGGCCCTGGCTTTTTGGGGTTGGAAAACTTGATAACTGTTTCTCTCTTTCTTTTTTTTTTCTTTCTTTCTTTCTTTTTTTTTTTTTGCAATTATACGCCTATTGAATTTGCTTATCTGGTTTTGATTTAATTTTGATAAGTGATATTTTTCCAGAAAATTGTTCCTTTTATTTAAGTTTTCCAATTTTGTGGAGTACATGCTTTCAAAATATGACATAAAGATTCTCTGGATTTCCTCTGTGTCTGTTATTATGTCCCCTTTTTCATTTCGGAGTTTGTTCATTCTCTGTCTGCCTTTTGGTTAGTTTTGATAAAGGTTTGTCTATTTTGTTAATTTTATTAAAGAACCAACTCTTCGTCTCATTGATTTTTTACATTGTTTTCTTAGTTTCTATTTTTTTTAATTTCAGTTCTCAATTTGATTATTTCCTGAGATATAGTACTCCTGAGTGACTTAGCTTCTTTTTTTCTAGAATTTTCAGGTGTTCTGTTAACTCACTAGTGTGGAATTTCCCCAGCTTTTTTATGTAGGCATTTAGTGCTATGAAATTTCCTCTGAACACTGCTTTCATTGTGTATCATACATTTGAGTATGTTGTTTGGTCATTTCCATTGAATTTTAGGAAGTCTATAATTTCTTCCTTTATTTCTTCCTTGACCCATTAATGATTCAGGTGGGCATTGTTTAATTTTCATGTGATTCTGGGTTTCTGAAATTAATGTTGCTGTTGAATTCTAAGTTAAAACCATGGCGATCTGATAAGATACAAGGGGTTATTCCTAATTTTTTATCTGTTGAGGTTTGATTTGTTACCTAGTATGTGGTCAATTTTTGAGACGGTTTTATGAGGTGCTGAGAAGGTATATTCTTTTATGTTCGGATAGAATTTTCTATATATGTCTGTTAAGTGCATTTGTGTCATGACATCTGTTATTCCCATGTTTCTCTGCTAATTTTCTGTCTGGCAGTCCTTTCCAGTAGTGAGAGTGGGGTGTTGAAGTCTCCCACTATTACTGTGTGGGATTTAATATGTGATTTAAACTTTAGTGGTGTTTCTTTTACATATGAGGGTGCTCTTGTATTTGGGGCATAGATGTTCAGTACTGAGGTTTCCTCTTGATGGATTTTTCCTGTGACTAATATGAAATGTCTTTTTTTGTCTCTTTTGATTTATTTTAGTTTGAAGTCTATTCTGTTAGATATTGGGATAGCTATACCACCTTGTTTCTTAGGTCCATTTGATTGGATAATTTTGTTCTCAATTCTTTACTCTGAGGCAACGTCTGTCTTTGAGGTTGAGATTTGTTTCTTGTGTGCAGCAGAAAAATGGATTCTGTTTCATATCCAGTCTGTTAGCCTGTGCCATTTTATAGGTGAATTGAGTCCATTTATGTTAAGGGAAATTAATGACCAGTGATTGCTAACTCCTGTTATTTTAGTTTTCATTGTTGGCGATGTTATTGTGTGTGGTTTTCCCTTTTTGGAGATTTGCTACTGTGAAATCATTTATTGTCTGTGTTTTTGTTGATGTAGCTAACTTCCTTGGCTTGGGGTTTTCCCTCTAGTACCTTGTGTAGTGATGAGCTTGTGGCTAGATATTGATTAAGTCGGCTTCTGTCATGGAATATCTTGTTGTTTCCATCTATGGTGATTGTAAGCTTTGCTGGTTATAGTAGTTTGGGCTGGAATCCACAGTCTCTTAATGTCTGCATACTCTTGACCATAATCTTCTGGGTTTCATTGTTTCCATTAAGAAGTCAGGTGTAATTCTGATGGGTCAACCTTTATATGTTACTTGTCCTTTTTCCTTTGTAGCTTTTAATATTTTCTTTATTCTGCATATTTAAGGTTTTGATTATTAAGTAGTGAGGGAACTATTTTTGGTTCAGTCTATTTTGTGTTCTATAACATTCTTGTATCTTCATATGTATATCTTTCTTTAGGTTAGGAAAATTTCTTAGATGATTTTCTTGAATATATTTTCTGTGCTTTTGAGTTGGACTTCTCCTTCTATCCCTATTATTCTTTCTTTTGAGCTTTTCATGGTGTTCCATGTTTTCTAGATACTTTGTGTTAAGTTTCTTTTAGATTTAATGTTTTCTTTGACTGATAAGTCTATTTCCTCTCTATTGTATCTTCAACACTTGAGATTCTCTCTTCCATCTCATGTATCCTGATATTTATGGTTTCTGATATTTGTGGTTTCTGATCATTTTCTCATAATTTCCATTTCTATAATTCTCTCAGTTTGTGTTTTCTTTATTGTCTCCATTTTGGTTTTCAAGGCTTAAATTGTTTCTTTCATCTGTTTCATTGTTTTTTTCTCTGTTTTCTTTAAGATTTGTTGATTTCTTCCTTTTTTTGTTTTTTCGGTCTTTTCATCAATTTCTGTGAGGGAATTTTTTATTTCTTCTTTAAATGTCTCAAACATTCTCCTAAAGTTATTTTTTCAGTCATTTTCTTCTGCTTAATCTATATTTGGGTGTTCAAGTCTTGCTGTTGTATCATCACTATTTTTTTTTTGGTAATATGTTTCGCTTTGTTGCATTGAGTGTGTTTTTACCTTGTCTACTCATCTTTTCCTCTGATTGGTGTAGTTGGGGCTGTGTCTCTGGTGATCAATCTTCCAGGTGCCATATGATCCAAGGCACAAATGGTTTTTCTTCTTGTGGTGCAGTCAGGGCCATGGTTTCAGTCACTCCAGAGGCCAGTTGGTGTTCCTGGAGGTCACTCAGTGCTCTAAAATCATGAAGATTGTTTGAGCCTGCTACCATGGTGGTTGTTTGCTTGGGACTGCTCCTGTTGAGGTCCCTACCTTAGGTTTGCTCTGGCAGAGGTTGCTGTATCAGGCCTGCTCCTGTGAAGGTTGTAGTCTGGGACTGCTCCAGCAGAGGTTTCTGTTTCAGGCCTGCCCCCTTAGTGTTGGCTCCCTTGTACCTACTCCTTTGGAGTTAATTTCCTTGGATCTGCTTTTCTGGAGGTCACTGGCACAAGCCTGCTCCAGATGAGGTTGCTGTCTCAGGCCTTCTTTGGTGGACATTCCCACAGATGTCCCTGACTTGGGCCTGCTTCCTCAGAGGTCCCTGACTCAAGCCCAGTCCCACAGAGGTCTCTGGCTTTGGCCTGATTCCTCAGTGGTTGCTCCCTTGTACCTGCTCTTGTGGAATTGACTACCTTGGGCTTGTCCTAGCAGAGGTTGCTGTCTCAGGCCTGTTCTTATGGGTCTGGTTCTGCAGAGGTCTCTGGTTCAGGCCTCAAATTTGTTTTCATAGAATGAATGTAGTTGAGTAAGACACAATGAGAAAGTCAATATTCTGGAAAAAAGATTTTTCTCTCATAACTTTTGATTCTTTACTGAGTTTACTATTTTGGAACTGCATAAGGTTTATAGAAGGAGACTTTCATGGAGTATTCAAGAGGGAACAGCTCAAAGTATCAAAAAAGATACTTAAAATAGTTTGTGGAAAATATTTGACATTTAGATAAAGTATTTACTACCTGATATGCTAATCCAATGAAAAAGTAATATATCACTGACCCACATAAATTAAAATGGTATTTTCTGTCCTTTATAGATTAAAATTCAGACATAAACATCTTTAAACTAAACTATTGCACTTTTCCCTTTCAGTAAAACCACATTTTTCTCTTGATGAATACCAATTTATTAGTACTTCCACACAAGTGTTGAAGGAGTAACTTCTTAATTGCAGAACTTTCTGCTATAAACAGTGTCAGTTGGAAAACCTAATACCCGCCTATGAATGTGTCACATGCAAGGGTTTCATAGATGTCTTAGTCTGTTTTTAAGTTGTCATACAAACAAATACCTACGACTGAATGATTCATAAGGAACAAAGGTTTCTTTAGCTCCTAGTTTTATGGCTGGTAAAATCAACATAAGAGCAGTTGCATCTAAATAACACTCCATAATACACCAGTCAGAATGTGCTGGAATAAACAGAAGTTGGACAGGAGCATTCAGATGAAAGAAGACAATGAGCAATTGCATTGTTTAAGAATCCACTCTTGAGATCCCTAAACCAGTTCTGGGAGGAAGGTTATTCATCTTCCTCTTATCCTAGTGTCTAACCAACCCTTGAAGACTCACCTTCTATTCCACTTAGGAGGGAGTCAAATTTCACTATTGGTTTCAGAGGGAATAAATCATATTCCATCTTTAGCTTTGTCAATTAGGCACAACCTAGAATCACCTGAGAAAAGAGTCTGGATGTGGGGATGTCTATGTGGTGTTGACTTATGTCTGTTGGGAATTATCTTATGTTAATTGATATGTAAACTCCTGCCCACTGGGAGAAGCACCATTCCCTTTACAAAGTTCTTGATATACAAGTGGAGAAATTGAGTTGGGTACAAGCAAGAAAATGAATGTACATGTATATAGATTCTCTCTGGTTTAGATGTAAACCACTTTGAATTCCTGATTTAATTTCTACTCAGTGGTAGACTATGACCTAAAATTATAAGTCAAATAAACTGTTTCTCCCCAAAGTTATCTTTTGTCAAGCTAATTTGGCATGGAAATAGAAATCAAATTATAAGAGCAGGGCACATTCTTAACTCTGAAGTCCATTCTGGTGTTAGAAGCCTTGGAACCCAGAGGGCCCTCTTTGCAAAGAAAAGTCCAGATGTTATTGCAGCTTGTTTGTGAATGGAGAAGAAAACACTAACTGTAGTAGGGAGCTGCAGGCTGCGGTTCCTGCCACCCGGCTCCCAGCCACCTGGCTAGCTTATGACCCAAAATAACAACACAAAAACTGTATTCTTTTAAACACTGCTTGGCCCACTAGCTCTAGCCCTTACTGGGTAATTCTCATATCCCGATCAACCCATCTCTAATAATCTGTGTAGCACCAGTCTTTTTTTTATTTATTTTTATTTTTTTTGACAACTGCAGAAAATTTTATTTATATGCTACATTAATAAAATTGAGCATATAATTTGTGATCCTAGAGAAGCTAAATAAGAAAGTGAACCCAAAGAAAATCATATAGTCATCTGCCTGGAGAGGGGAAGTAGACAAGATTGCAGGGCAAAAACTGGGAACTCGCGGGTGAGGTGGCAAGGGGCAAAGGGGAAATGGGATGAGAAACATGAGAAGGGGAGGATGGGAGGAGCTCGGGGGATTGGGATGGTTGGGATATAGGAAGGGAGGATACGGGAGCAGCGAAGTATATATCCTAACTAAGAGAGCCATCCTAGGGTTGGCAAGAAACTTGACTCTAGAGGGGTTAGCAGGTGTCCAGGGAGAGGTCCCCAGCTGGTACCTTGGGCAACTAAGGAGAGGGAACCTGAAATGACCCTATCCTATGCTGATGAATATCTTGCATATCACCTTAGAACCTTCATCTGGCGATGGATCGAGGTAGAGACAGAGGCTCAGTTTGGAGTAACGGTCTGAGCTCTTAAGATCCAAATGAGGAGCAGAAGGAGGGAGAACATGAGCAAGGAAACCAGGACCACGAGGGATGCACCCACCCACTGTGACAGTGGAACTGATTTATTGGGAGCCCACCAAGGCCAGCTGGTCTGGGACTGAATAAGCATGGGTTGATTCTGGACTCTCTGAGCATGGCGGACAATGAAGGCTGATGAGAAGCCAAGGACAATGGCACTAGGTTTCGATCCTAATACATGAACTGGCTTTGTTTGTGCTTAGCCTGTTTAGACGCTCACCTTCCTGGACATAGAAAGAAGACCTTCGTCTTCCCGCAGGGCAGAGAATTTGGACTGCTCTTCAGTATCGAGAGGGAGGGGGAATGGTGTGGGGGGAGGAGAAGAGGAGTGGGGATAGGGGGAGGGGACTGGGGGGAGGGGGGCAATATTTGGGAGGAGGGGAGGGAAATGGGAAACGGGGAGCAGGTGGAAATTTTAATTAAAAAAATAAATAAAAATAAAAAGCAAAAAAAAAAAGGAAATGTATCATGAAAACATGTATATTTAACAATGTTTTCTATGAGTAGTACCAGTCTTACAGGGAAAGATTCAGCATGTCTGACATGGCAGCTTGCTTCATTGCGTCTGCCTCAGAGAGCAGAGCTATGATGTCTGCGCTCACTTCCTCTTCTTCCCAGCATTCTGTTCTGTTTACTCCACCCACCTATGTTCTAACCTATTAGGCCAAGCAGTTTCTTTATTAAGTAACTAATGACCTTCCTCCATCAACTAACCACAATTTCAAAAGGCAATGGTATCGACTGCCTGACTACCAGTTCCTTGTCTACAATGAGAACAAAGATTGTACTAGCCTCCCCACTTCTAGCTTTGTTTGCAACTCTCATTCCTTGAAAATCATTGAAGTTATTAGTCCTAGTCTTTTAGTACAGGAAGTCTGATGGGCAAAGACAAAAGAAAACTATCATAATTTTTATTTCTTCTTTTAAAATGTGTGCAGTGATGTGTGTGTGTATGTGTGATTGTGCCACAGAATGTGTGTAGAAGTCACAGAACAGGTTTGTGGTTCAGTCCTTCCTTCTTACTTTGAGACAGGTATAGTCATCACTTGTCAATGCAGGCAGCTGGCCTACAAGCTTCCAGGGATTCTCCAATCTTCGTCTTCTGTTTCAAATTTAGGAGCACTGGCTTTTCAGACATGCAATTCTGTGTTGACTTTTCATGGACTTGAGGGAGCCAAATTCAGGTCCTTAATCTTGTACAGCAAATGCTTCTCCACATCCAAATTACAGTTTATAAATGTTAAATTTTCATAGGCATCAAGAGATACAACACTCAAACTGTATTTTGGTTTTTAATGGGAGCTACGTAAATGGCTTCTTCAATAGGCTGAAGACTCTTTTGGAACTGTGGCCTGCCTCCTTAACTGTAGGATCCTTTAAGATTAACAGAGATAAAACTGAGTTACAGAGTTGGGAGTAGGTAATTGAGCACACACACACACACACACACACACACACACACACCATTAAGAGCAACAACAAGACCTACATTTGAAAATAATCTTTAAAACTTTAAATACTATTTATAAAATACTGTGTACGAATAGACAGTGGGTGATGTGTTTACACTTAGGGCTAGAGTATGAGATGAACACCTTGTCACCTGCCGTGAGAGGAAGCCAGAGTGAAATGAGCTACTGAAATTGGATAGGTCATTAAGGAGGAGGGAAAGAAGGCCTGCAATCAGATGGCTCTGGACATGAACTGCTTGGGTATTACAAAATGATACCAGCTAATTTTTCTGGTCCTTGGTCAGGAGTTCCCAGGAGCAATACAAGAAATTGGAACTCTCAGCTATGACTTCCCCACTACATCAAGAGAAGTCAGTATCAAATGTTCTAATGCTCAAATGTCAGTCTCTTCCTGAACCAGGGAGGTAGGGGATTCTATCATCTTGGCTTTAGTATAATTTTATGTTCAGCTAGTTACAGAAATCCAACCTAATGACATGACCATTTTACCTGAGAAAGCTGTATTTGTTAAAAATTAAATAAAACACTTCATTATTACATAATTACTCTTTTCTGAATAATTGGGCTTAGTCTTAGGAAAAACAGAAGATTTCAGCATTGAGAAGGTGGTGTGTGTGTGTGTGAATGTGTTTGTGTGTGTGTATGTGTGTGTGTGTGTATGGGATTGCAACCTTGTTAGTTTGACCTATTAGATTTGCGTGAGTCTTTATATCTCTGTGAATATATGACCATACATGTGATGGTAGGGTACCTCCAGAGGCCAATACACAGTGTTACATCCTTTGGAAGTAGAATTACAAGGTTAACTCTGGGTTCTATTCCAAGCATTGTAAGGGACAAATGGGGTTATGCTTTTGTTTTTTACAGATTTCTTTTTTATTCTAAATATTTCTAAATATTTTGATGCAAAGTTATCTAAAGAAAACTGGTGGATGGCACTTACATCTTTAGTACTTACAGAACTGTTGATTTCTATAAAGCAGTGACTGACAAATGGCCCTTTGTGAAGAGCCACTAAGCATCATGCTAACTTTCTCAGCCATACTGTATCTATAGCTACTGTCTAGTTCTGTCTCTATGTGAAAATTTTGAGTTGGGAAGACTGTTTTGTCCACTCTTAGATTTCTGTAGTTGCCTGCAGTTCTCTGTGTGGGATTGAGGCCTCAGAGGGATTTCCCCAAGCACCATAGCATGACTATTGTTGTGCATGTTCATAGGATATTTAGGCAGTCATGTTGCTGACATTCTATAGGTATAACTTCTGACATTACTAGGAGAGACAATCTCACAGCAGACTTCCTGTTCCTCTGGCTCTTCCATACATTCTACGCTCTCTTTCAGTAATGTTTCCCAAGCTTTAGGCACTGAAGTTATCTTGTATATGTATCCACTGGACCGAGCTTCGCAACTCTGAATTTCTATTGGAATGGTTTTCTGTAATGTTCCCCATCTATGGCAAACAGAAACTTCCTCGGGTATGTAGTGAGGACTACACTAGTGTATGAATATAAGACAAATATTCAGAATGTGATTAGGTATTATGTTGTTTTATTAATGTGATAGTTGTAGGTTTACATCCAAGATCTAATACTTCAGTAACCCTGACTAAGTGGCTTGGTTTCCAATACCAGACATGAATTTCTCTCATGATGACTCAGTCTTAAGTCTACTATAGAGCTGTGTGTGTCCCTATGGCATTTTTAGGGTTATTGGATCATTCTGTTTTTTCCTGTGATTCATAGGCCATGACAGGGTAGGGCTTTGGTTACTTCCCTCCTTTGGAAGCTTGGCTACTGCCTTCTGGTACCACTAAAGTCAGGTCTCAAGGAAGAGGTAAACAGTTCAGTTTCCGCTCAAGAGTCTTTGAATTCTGTGGTTGAAGTGCATGGTGTCATTTGCAATAAGGACATAGCTTTCACTTCTAGGAGACAACTGAGGAAATTAGCAATAGAAGCTAATTAAGAAGGTGAACCCAAAGAAAAACATTTAGGCGATGAAAGGAGACAGAGACAAAGACCCACATTGGAGCACCGGACTGAAATCTCAAGGTCCAAATCAAGAGCAGGAGACAGAGCACGAGCAAGGAACTCAGGACCGCGAGGGGTGCACCCACACACTGAGACAGTGGGGATGTTCTATCAGGAACTCACCAAGGCCTCCTGGCCTGGGTCTGAAAAAGTATGGGATAAAACCGGACGTGCTGAACATAATGGACAATGAGGCCTGCACTGTTTTGAAAGTCTCTTGGACAACAATGAAACACAACTCAGATGAAAGGTTTTCATGCCTAGTGTCCATGTTTTGCTAAATGTCCTTTGATTCTTGGAGGGATAGTGGTTACTGCAGATGGAAAAATTTCAAGGTGTGTGTGTGTGTGTATACACAGCCTGTGTGTATTATAGGTATTTTTAAGTATATAGTTAATAGCATGGTAACTTAAGAATTTTAAACATTCTTACTATTATTTTACCATCATCCTTCATTTCTCTCTCTCTCTCTCTCTCTCTCTCTCTCTCTATATATATATATATATATATATATATATTTGTGTGTACAAATGCCTATGCATATATGTATACACCTGGGTTAGATCAATAGATAGATAATTGATGATAGATAGATGATAGATAGATGATAGATAGATGATAGATAGATAGATAGATAGATAGATAGATAGATAGATAGATAGATAATAGATGATAGATATAGATATATGCTTGCTCTTTGAGGATTTTCCATACTGATATTCAGAGTGGCTGGACCAGTTTGCAATCCAACCAACAGTGAATGAAGGATACCTTTTTCACCTGTCTTCCTGGTTTTTCTAGTCGGTGGTTATCTTTTCCATTCCAACTGGGATAAAATGAAATCTCACAATTTTCTTAGTTTCATTTTCCTAATTTCCAGGTACTATAAACCTTATTTTATTTAGTGTCTGTTTTTTCTTTCAGTCCCAGTTCATCTTTTGAACGTTTCATTTGTTATAGTGACTGTATTTTAAGTTCTTTATATATTTTGGATATTAACTCTCTGCCATAAGATTAGCATAAAGATTCTCCCCAGCCATGTGGGATTCTTCTTCACAAGTTTTTTTTTGTGCAAAAGTTATTTAGTTTTGTGAAACACAACTTGTAAATTGTTAAATCGTTAGCTTTTATTCTTGGAAAAAAAGGAGTTCTATTCAGAAAGTCATTTTCTAAACTTGTATCATGCAGGTTACTGTCTATGATTTCTTCTAGTAGTCTCATTTTGTCAAGTTTAACATTTAGGTCTTTAACCAATTTGAGTTAGTTTGTGCACTGTGGCAGATATGGATGTGATTTCATACTTCAGCATGTGAACATCTTATTTTTCCAGCACCGTGTATTAAAGAGGTTTTCTTTTCTCAAGCTTTCATTTTTGACAATGTGGTCAAATATTAAGTGGCTGAAGTTATGTCTTCACATGGTGGAAACTTTTGACTTTATTCCCTTCTTCTACGTTCCTGCTTTTTGGCCACTGTCTTAGTTAGGGCTTACGTTGTTTTGAAAAAACACCATGACCAAAAAACATGTTGTGGAGAAAAGCGTAGTCATCAGTCCATCATCGAAAGAAGTCATCACTGAAACTGAAACAGAGCAGGAACCTGAGGACAGGACCTAATGCAGAAACCATGGATGGTTGCTGTTTTCTGGCTTGTTGCTATGGCAGTCTGCTTTATTGTAGAACGGAGGACCACCCAACCAGGAATGTCACAGCCAATCATGGCAAGGGGTAGGACCCTCTCCTATCAATTACTAATTTTAAAAAAGCCCTACAGCCATACTCTTAGGAAAGCATTTTCTCAATTGAGGTATTCTCCTTTCAGATAAATCTAGGTTGTGTGTCAAGTTGACATAAAACTAGTCAGAACAACTGATCCCTTGCCAATTTGACACACAAACATGTCACTATTAATTCACACCTTTTCTTTCTTATTCATATCCAAGATTTCACATTAAAAATGTAAATAACTTTAAAAGTCACACAATGTTGGGAATATTTGATCCCATAAACATACTTTGAATTTGTATTGATTAAATAAAGTTAACCTTGTGGTAAAGTAGATTATCTGAAAAGGGATTGTACAAAAGGCATTCCTAGAAACAATGTTTTTTCTAGAGATATCCGAGCAGAAGGTTCCAGTCTTCTGTAGTATGCAGAAGGTGTGACAAAGGCCCTATTGGACTAATAAATGCAGATCAACAAGAGACAGGCAAGGTAATCATTTATCATCAGGAAATGCCTCAGGAGGCCTCTCACAGGCTCCAGTGTCAAATTTGGTTCAGTCATTTCTTGTCAGTACTGGGGAAACTCCTTCACAGGGTGATGGAGGAAGGTCATTGGCTAATAAAGAAACTGCCTTGGCCCATTTGATTGGCCAGCCTTTAGGTGGGTGGAGTTAACAAAATAAAATGCTGGGAAGAAGGGAAGTGAGCTCAGATGCAGGACAGCTCCTCTCAGAGGCAGACGTGATGAAGCTCCAACCTGGGATGGACGTAGGCTAGAATCTTCCTGGTAAGAGCACCTCAAGGTGCTACATACATTAATAGAAATGGGCCAAGCAGTGTTTAAAAGAATAAAGTTTGTGTGTTGTTATTTTGGGGCATGAGCTAGCCAGGCGGCTGGGAGTCGAGCTATGGGAAGAGGCCCGCAGCTCCTACAACACAGGGCAATTAAAAGATTTTATGCCTGCTTGGACATTCAATCCAAACTAACTTATAAGACTAAAAAAATGCCTTTCATTTGACTAGGTAAGAAAAATAATTATTAATAAAAGATAAAACTTTCATCTTGCCAAAAATATTTTGACTTAACAAATATGTAAGCTGACAAGAAAGGAACTGCCCAAAGGTGGGGGAAGGGGGCAAGAGTTTTGCTTTTACTTCTCTGGGAGAATAAAAACATCTAACTAAGGAATCTGAGGACTACTAGACAACTGAGATATCTGAAGAAGAAGGATAAATCACCCAGAGAATAATATTCCAAGAAAAGGATTGAAAGTGGCCTAATGGTGTGGCATATTTCTAAAAGGATAACACTTCATAAATCTCCCCAAATATTTGTTTCTGCTATTCTAAGCAAACATAAAAGACAAATAGTCTTTTTGTGGTTCCCAATTCAATTAAAATTCAAGGCTGGCTTTGGTGTTGGCATGTAACTTTCTCCTTCTCTAAACCCAAACATGATTGTTAAAATAAAATTCATGGCAGGCAGTGGTGGCAGTGCATGCCTTTAATTCCAACACTCCGGAGGCAAGGACTGCTACAGAAGGAAACTTTGTCTCAAAAAACCATAAATAAATAAATAAATAAATAAATAAATAAATAAATAAATAAATAAAATTCATAATCTCTGTCTCATGTCAGAAATGGGACTAGATATGGGACAGAAGAAAACCAAAATTAAGGGACTATTCTATTGTCACTAATCTCATGGGAAGTTTTTTACTCTAAAACTTTTATTAAGGGATCAATATTATCTCTAAATTTATAAGATTAATATATATATGTATATATAAACTTTCTGTTATACTAATGGTAATGTAGAATAATAACTAATGCTCGAAATAGGCTTTACCTAGCTTTCTATATGCGATTTTAGCCTTGAGTCTAAAGCAGGAAACTAGGAATTTAGTTTGTATACCATGAATATTTTTAATAGATTGTAATTTTTTAAACCTCTCTGATATCTGCTGCATATGACACTTAAAACACTTAAGTTTTCTTCAGTGATCTGTGAACATTCCTAACAGCGACATTTGAATTCTCCAAAAAGATAATGGTGCCCATAAGAAGGATTCCAACTGGATTGTTAGAATAACAACACTACCCAAAGCTGACAAACACTACCCAAAGGTCAGCTTTAAACTTCAAACTACTAAGGACATTAGCAAGTTGGTTAGCAGAGAAGATACAGCCTCACAGACTATGCAGCCAAGACTTCAGATAAACCCCACACTTTTTCATCACATAGAGACTAAACAAAAAATACTACAGCTAGGTCTCCCAGGATTTGATCATAAACCAAATTTTCTTAGGATCACTTATAGGTACTTTTGCGCAAAGGAAACAAGAAGTAATTTTAAGAATATAATGCCCACACTCCTATAAGAAGCATTGGGTGGGTTTTGGTTCTTCAATGCATTGCGAATGTTTATCATCATTTTGCGGGGGGTGGGCGTGGATTGCAAATTGTTACTGGTCATAGTAAGAGAGGAAATTAAGCAATGAGATTGGATTGTAGGATCTTTTTCTGAAAAAGCCGCTAATAAAAAGACAGGATACAAGGGTAGATTATTTAATCTACTTTAAACTAAAAAGTAATTATTAATCACAATTTTTTACACTGGTATGGCATTTTTTGTTAGAACCTACTGTATATATGCTTGTACTCTTAAGATTATTTTATTGATACAAATGTAAGGCTATTTTTATTATACTGAAAATATGTTTCTACTCTTGTTTAAGGAAGCATACCTATGCAATTCATTTTAAAATTTAATGAATAAGAAATACAGGTTAGTAGTTAGTCATCTATAATAATCTTGTAATTATGTTAGGTATGTTTTCAAGGTTAAACACAGATACATTTTTGATACAAGGTGGTTTTCAAACACATCAGGGACTTATAGAATATGGTGTTTAAGATGTTTTAATAACCCAAGCCTTTTCATGACTTTGAGACCCATCTGTCCTGGCAGTGCCAATTTACTTAAAAAAAAAAAGATGATGGGCATCAAAGAACCTCTATATGGAGTTTGCTTTTATTTGACAATTTAGCCACTGTGCAAGCCCTTGTCTCCACCACTTACAATATGCTCTCCAAATTGGACCAGAGGACACAAAACAAGGTGACTGCAAAACTTTGCCAAAGCAAGATAGGAGAGTCAATCAAAATTTGCAGAAAAATCTATCAGGAATTCTACTCCTGTAGTTTGAAGATGGATGTCTCAACACTGTAGAGAACATGTAACTGTCCAGGCAGCCAGCTGTCCTATCATTTCTATGACAAGTTTTGGAATTTGTTTGCTCTTCACTTCCTGTTTGCTCAGGTAATATTATATTCTTCTCCTGGTATCTGATGGAATTGAAGACAAAATAGTTATAGCTATATGTTTTGCTGTTACAAAATTCATTGAAGAAACTTAACAAACGATGTATAAGGCATATAAGATTGAAAGACATAAAAGCTTAAATTGTTTATCTAAGAAAATGTTTTAAGGTTTAAAAATTAGTTTTGAGTTGGTAATATAAGTTAAGATATAAAGTAAATTAGGTAGAAAACTTTGGACTCACCAATATAAAATAGATAATAGAACACTTTATCTGAATTTACCAAATAAAAATGGATAAAACATTGTGTATGTAATTCTTATTTGATAATTTTATATAGTTTTATTTTTTTGTGGGGGGACAAAGGGACTTTATTAGACTGCCAGAATCACAATAGGACTTAGGAATTAGCATTGGGGCCCTTCTTCTTGCCAAAGGTGGGCACAACGTTGACAAAGCGATGGTTGTACTGCATCCGTCACTTGGCCCGGCCTGTCGTCGTCGTCGTCGTTGTTGTCTTCTTCTTCTTCTTTCTTCTTCTTCTTCTTCTTCTTCTTCTTCTTCTTCTTCTTCTTCTTCTTCTTCTTCTTCTTCTTCTTCTTCTTCTTCTTCTCCTTCTCCTTCTCCTTCTCCTTCTCCTTCTCCTTCTCCTCCTCCTCCTCCTCCTCCTCCTCCTCCTCCTCCTCCTCCTCCTCCTCCTCCTCCTCCTCCTCCTTCTTTCTCCTTCTCCTCCTTCTCCTCCTTCTCCTCCTTCTCCTCCTCCTCCTCCTCCTCCTCCTCCTTCTTTCTCCTTCTCCTCCTCCTCCTCCTCCTCCTCCTCCTCCTCCTCCTCCTCCTCCTCCTCCTCCTCCTGCTGCTGCTGCTGCTGCTGCTGCTGCTGCTGCTGCTGCTTGGCCACCTTAGGAGTTTGACCTCTCACTTTTCCAGCATGGGCCAGGGAACCATGAACTTTACCTCCCAGCAACTGGCCTAGTGTGGCCTCATCCTCCAGCGGCGAGCCAGCCAGAAGCAGGACTTGATCCTCCGGGGAAATGCCTTCCAGTGAGGTCACATGAGCTTTGATCTGGGTGACCGTTTCTTGGCCGGTCACCTCGAGGGTGTGTAGTTCCTGGGCACGTAGGAAGAGCTGCATGTTGACGACTAACCTGCGGATGCCGAGGCTGCTGCCGTGAAGATGGAATCAAGAAAGAGCATAGTTTTATATTGTTAAAGTTAAAACCTTTCTTTTTATTTAGACAAAAAGGGGGAAAATATTGGGGAACATTCAACCACACTAGGAAACCCAAGGTTGCTTTTGAATTGATTAAATAAAATTAACCTTGGGTCAGGAGGCTGAGTTAGCAAGTTGACAGAAAGTAACCATAGAACATCAGAGGAAATCCAGGAGAGAAAGACATGGGAAGTAGGTAGGAGGAATGTAGATTAGTGCAAGTTTTTCTGGTTTGGTAGAAAAGAAGCATGGTCTTTCAGAATTGCCAGCAAGGAGAGATGGTTAGCTTTTTGCTACTCAGATTCTTTGACCCAGGAGATTTTTCACCCCAATCTTTGAGTCTTGGCTTTTATTTGTAAATTGAATCTATCATTTCAATTAGTTTTAGTTCAAACTACCTGTGGCAGCAGAGACAGAGCTCGTGTCTGGAGCAGAATTCCCACCAGGCTACAGTCTGAGCAACTAGGCCACTCCTAGAGAAGCAGCTGGTAACTGCAAAGTTACAATTACTGGATATTTTAGTTATCTAGGTTGTTTTATGGTTCCATATTAATTTTAAGATGTTTGTTGTGAGGTAAGATCGGGACACTGATTGAGATGACACTGAATCTAATCTGCAAATAGGTTTTGGTAGAAAGATAATTTTTACGATATTAAAATTCTTCTGATCCACAAGCATGGGATGTTTTTCCATTTTCTAAGGTGCTTTTCCATCTCTTTCTTTAGAGATTGAAGGCTTTCACTGTAGAAATTCTTCCTTCCATGGTTACATTTAATTCTAGATATCTTATTTTCCTCGAGGCTATTGTGAATGGTGGTGTACCCATGGTTTCTTTCTATGTATGCTTGTGGATAGTATATTGAGAAGTTATTGCTTAATTCTAGTTTATTCTTTATCCTGTCACATTGCTGAATAAATCTTTTCAAGAATTTTGTGGTAGAATTTTTGAGCTCTCTAATTTATAATAGCATGCCATCTGCAAATATGGATAGATTGATTTTATTGCTTTCCTATTTGTATCCATTTAATTTTCTTCTCTTGCTCTATTGCTCTAACTAGTGCTTCAAACAAAATATTAAAAAAGTAGACATCATTGTCTTGTTCCTGAATTCAAGGGGATTGCTTCAAGTTTCTTTTGATTTTGAATAATGTTGGCTGCACATTTCTCATATTTAGATTTTACTATGTTGAAATAAATTCTTTCTAGTCCTATGTTCTTTAAAATCCTTATCATAAAGGCACATTGGGTTTTATGAGAGGCGCTTTTGTCATGTTTTGAGACAACTATTTTTTTCTTCATGTTAATTTATATGGTTTATTGTATTTATCAGCTTGAGTATGTTACACCACCCATGCATTTCAAGGATAAAGCTAACTTGATCCATGGATAATCTTATTGATGTATGTCTGTATTGTGTTTGCTTGTATCTTACTGAGCATTTTTGAATGTATGTTCACCAAAAATAATGGTCTGTAGCTTTATTTTTGTTCTATTTTGTTCTGTTTTGTTAAAGTATGGAATGCTTCAAGGATGTGTGTGTCATTCATGTGCAGGGGCCATACTAATCTTCTCTGTATTATTGCCATTGTAGGATATATGCTGCTGAAGTGAGCATTGCCTGTTTATTAAGGTTAAAATATTGCAATATGTATGACTACTTCTACACTTAGGTATGTGAATTTATATATGCATTTATAATGTCTATTGATAGACACTACAGCTGTTTGTTCCTCTAAGCTATTATGAATGTTGTTTGAAGGTATAAAGATATGCAAATAGCTCTTTCATATCCTGCTTCAATGGTTCAAAAACGTACTCAGAAGTAATATTGCTTGATCAAATGGCAATTTACTTTTTAACTTTTTTGAGCAACCTCTGTAGTGTTTCCCATTGCAACTGTAATATTTTACATTTTTTTTACCAAGAGCACTTAGATATTCCAATTTCCTGATTCTTACCAACACTTATTAATGCACTGTTTCTGGTAGTGTCTATCTTAATAAATATGAGATGTCATTTTGTTTCTTAAGAATTGAGGAATATATTTTCTTTTTCCTCATATTTTTATCATGGACTTAATCTTCTAGAAAGTGTTTAAAATAAAACTAGTAACAAAAAAATGAAAAAACTAGTAACAAAAAATCAATCACTAAAAAATAATTAGTAAAGTAAATAATTGTTCATAAAATTGAACATAAAAGATAAAACTTATAAATTTCAAAAATATTCTGTTTCAATTGCCACATTTCAAGTTCCATGTAGGAACTAGTTCACAATGTGCATGACCAGGGAACAACCCAGGAGCTTCCTTCTTCATTATGCATCTCTTGTGGATGTTTCACTGCTTCTTTATCTGATCCATAAATGCATGAGTCCTTAATTTAATCTGATGTCACTTCCTAAACCTGGTTCAGAATGTTATTGCTTTCTCACTCAAGGAGGTCAAGAGTCACTGAAACAGAAGGCTTGAAGATGAGGATATATTTATATATTTATAGTTCAGACATAATGACCATGCTGTAGTCAAATTAATATTAAATTTATAAATGCTATATTCTCTCAATCATCTATGTATTATTTAATGCACTCTCTGGGTCATTTCAAGCACATGGCTTTTGCTCTAGCAAAGCTGAGGCTCACTGGGTACACAGGGCAAATTTCTCAAAGAGACTTAATTTTTTATGCATGCTTTATGCATAAGTAAATTGGAACATGGAGATTAGATCACACTCCAGCTGTTTCTTTGTAAACTGTGTTGTATCTTCTATGCAATTCCAAGACAATAATAACCTTCAATCTCCAGGGGTTACACATGAACACAGCAAAAAAAAAAAAAAGATATTAAATTAAAACACATACACAAATTGCTGCAGTGATTTCCTCAGGCAATGGTCCCCACAAATGCCTCCCATTGCAGGTGCCATCAAACGGTCCCTGGGATGTGTATAGAGTTAATTTGTAAAGAACAATTCAGCAAAATTTAGCAAATCACCCATGGCTAATCAGCCTGTTTCTGGATCAGGTATTATCATGTTGCTCAACAAGGAAATTAACCCTTTTCTAATAATAACCAAGTTATACTGAGTGCAATACAAATAGTTTTCTCTTGAAACATTTTCATTTCAGTTTATTAATATAAAATTTATCTTTTATGGATTGGCTCTAGAAGAAGTACTATAAAAAAAAGAGATACATGTAGAAAAAGACCAGTCTTTATATAAGAGGTCGAAAAAGAAGAAAGTTGCATATAGGCATATAAAAAGTCATGTACCAGATATTTACTGATGGTTTAGTGAGTAATGGGTATTGCTTAGAAATCTGAGAGATGATTTAAAATATATTAGGTAAATGTGGGTATTATGCTTTCAATGTGAATGTCTCACATAAGCTCATGTATTTAAACACCTGTTCCCTAGTTGATGGTACTGCCTGAAAAAGTTGGCACCCTTGGGATTTGGAACCACACAGGAAGAAATAAATTATTAGAAGTAGGCCTTGAGATATCTTAGAGCCTATATTTACTTTCTCTCTGCCCTTCAGACTCTTGTTTCTAGATGTGAGGAATCCCATTGCTACACTCTTGCTAACATGGAGTCATATCCTACTGTGGCTTTCCCATCATCAGCAACTTGTATCACTCCCCCGCCCCAAATTGTAAATCAGAATAAACTCCTTTTCCCTTTATTTGTTTCTTGTTAATTACAGCAACACTAAAAAGTACATAATACATATGGTCTACAGGCTAATTGATCACATTGGTTGGATCTAGTGGTAAGATACAGAATATTCCAAATCCAGGCAATCTGTGTAAAGTGTATAATTTCTATTCTCTATTCGTGGTGGCTTGAGTGGAAAGGTCCCTCACAGCCTAGTGTCTTTAACATGTGATCCCCAGCTTGTGCTGCTGTTTGGGAAGATTATATAATTTTTAGGAAGTGGAGCCTTGCTGAGGAGTGTACATCACTAAGGGCAACTTTTGAGTTTCTACAGCCTGTCCTCACTCTCTGATTCCTATGAGCAGAGAGAATGTTATAAGACAGATTTCTTTCAGTTCCTGCTGGTGTACATAGCTTTTGCCATGCCTTTCCCACCATGGTGGACTATAGCCCCTCTGGAACTTTAATATGAAATAAGCTCATTATTACTTTAATATGATTTTTGTCAGGGTATTTCATTGTAGCAACAGAAAAGTAAATAATACACCATTCGAGGGACACTGTAAATAATGCCTCCTTGTTCTAGTACCTCAGATCCTCATCTGTGTCAGTGTCACACCTGAACATTATCCTTCTCTAAAGGTCAATTTTATTTATAAGATGTAGAGTGGGGAGAAGATGCATAGATATATGACTATGGGATGCTTAAAGGTGATTCAAAATCTTCAGACTTTGCCCTTATAGGGAAGCCCAAAGAGGTGTGAATAAGTGAAAAAAAAATGAGTACTGGCCTGTGCCCATGGGACTCAATATGTTTCACATACTATCAACATCCAAGAAGATGACTATATGACATCAATAATGCAGAACCTGTGCATAATTTAAAGTACTCCTTAAGAATATTATGATTACACCCCTTAAGAGAGTTGCAGCAACCACTTCAATATGTTCCTTCAGTTATTGTGAACTCACATCTGCTTGGCATTTTTCTTTTATAGTCTGAAAAGATTTCCATGTTTCCTACTTAAGACTTATAAGATTTCCATGTTTCCTACTTAAGACTTATAAGACTTAAGCACCACTAGAAAGGATGGTTTATAAACCCGAAGGTCATTTGTCACCCTTCATTTAGAAGCAGAGACTTCTCTTCAATAATTGTCACTCTCTCTGCTTTTTTCCATGATTCAATATTGGTCATTCTATCATTATCAGTTAATACCTCTAATATCACTTTCTATGGAATTTTCATTGTATCACTGGATATACCATGATTTAATAGCATTGATACTATTCAAATATCTTGGTGAATAGTATGAGGAGAGTTTGTAAAATATTAACCATCCTGTGTCTTTAAGTCAGACTAAAAGAAGTGAAATATTGAATTATGCATATTAGGCAGAAATCTTCAAACAAGTTATTTATTTTTTGTGACTACTGTAGCGGGAAAATTTACAGCAACAAAATGATCATTATTTTCAAAATATTTGTTTCTTTGCTGGAAATATCAAAATACTGAACCACATCGAAAAAAGAATCACAAATAATATTTACAATAAACTACAAAAATCTGCTATGGATATTTTAAATATAGAATAATAAAAAGTTGTAAAATGTCAAAATATATTTTATATGAAATTCTTTTATAATTTATTAATTATTTTTTCAGCATCCCAATCATATTTTCACCTCCCTTCCTTCAGTCCTTAAAATAGGCTCACATTTTTGGGCCTTCACAGGAACCCCAGTTAGTACATCACCCACTGCCCATTAATACTCTTTAATGCTGGCCTAACTACCTCAGGCTGCACCCCTTCCCCCAGGCTCTATATTCTGGCCCACAATTTTAGCAGAAGAATTCTGTTTTACCTAAGGCCAGGCTAAATCTATAAACATTACCTATAGTCAACTAACATCCCCTAAAACTTGTTCAATATCCCCAAATTACACCCCCCCTGAGCTGCATAATTCCAGCCAATAACCTTGGCAGAAAACTTCTGCCATTCTAGAGGTCATGCTGTAGTCGGTTGGAATACCAGATATCAAGCAAATACACAGAACCCCAGAGGCCCAACAAGTACTTGGAGCTGCAGAAGCAAAATTGGCACCCAAAATCCCAGAGGTCTTGCAGGCCACAAAACCGCAACAAAGACACCCTACAGGAGCTAAGGACTCACTAATCACTAAAACCCTTGGCCACTTAGAACAGAAGACCAGACAGGAAACAGAAACCAAGGAACAAAGTACCACTCAAACAAAGACAGCCTCAAGAACCAACACTTAGACCTATAATCATTCCAAATCTAGATTCCAAAACATTTATAATAACAAAGATTATGTTATATGAATCAATTTTACAAACATTAATTGCCAGAATTTTTTCTATGTTCTGGAACAATGTATCTGACTTTGAAGAATATAGGTAGAAAAATAAATGTCAGACATGTAGGTAGGTAAGATGTGTGTTTGTGTGTGTGTGTGTGTGTGTGTGTGTAGCTCATTCATTGATAGCACTGACTTCACCTACAAAGGACTGATGTTCCATTTTTAGCACTAGGGTGAGGTGTACAATCATATATAACTCCATTTGTGGGGAATTCAATGCCTTTTAGCCTCCAATAGTTACCAGGAACCCCCATGTTTCACAGAGATACATACAGTCAAAATATTCATGTACATAAAATAAAAATAAGAATTAAAAACTTTAAAAGATAGAGATAATCCATCAAAGTTAGGTGAAAACAAAAAATGGCAAGCTCTGTACTGACTGACAGGTGAACTCAAGATTGTTACCATGAACAGGTTAGAAACATGCTCATCTGCTTAAGCAATATCTCAGTGAGTAAACTTGTAGCTTCTTGAGAATGATTATTTGAGTTTGAACCTCAGTAATTTATCTAAAGATGGGCATGACAACAATACATACATTTGTAGTCCCAACATTCATTCAGAAAGATTTACATCAGAGTCAAAAAATTCCCAGAAGCAAGCAGACCAGTTATCCTGCCATGTGAGCCAATGAACAAAAGACACACATGCAGGTCAAAAACAGACTTCCAGAGAGAAAGGTATTCAATAGCCTAGTAGAGTTATAAAGCCAACAAATCACAGCAATGAATAACCTGGCAAGACATCCCCATTGTTGCAAGAGTGGCATTTTCTTCTTGGGGTAAACAATAGTTCTCTAATTGGACTTAAGCATGCTCACTGGGAGCAAATTCATTTCTGTTACTACAAATCTAGCCTACTATCTGTGATTAGAGAGGAAAATTTATATTGCCATTTTACTAAATAAATTTATTTCTAAATGTATTCTATATATTTATCCTTGTATGATCAGATGAATGTACTCTCAACTCTCATCAAAGAAGCTTACTTTTGCAGCAGACATCGGTTATTATAGAGATCCACAAATAGTCAAAATGCAGAGACTAAGTGATGGTTGAGTATTATATTGATTAATTTTCTGTTGAGGTATTAAAATGCTATGACAATGACAAAAATGGAAGACAGTTTATTTCAGTTTATACAGCAGAATAGGGATCCATTATGGTAGGAAGGCAAAGCAACAAATAGCAGACTAGGTGGTAGGATCAGGATAATGCGAGATCACATCTCATATGCAAATACAGGACAGTTCAAACCATAAGTGGGACAAACTCTGAACACCCTAAGTCCTTCCACACTTAAGTTGTTCCTCCAAGAAGGCTTTACCACCTCCCTGTAGAACTAGTAACTATTACCAAGTATTCAGAGGCCTAAGTCTAAGGAAGACATTTTTCATTTAAGCCTCCACATTCTTTTCCTTAGCCTCATGGGATCATGTTTATATCAAAACACAAAATTCATTTAGTTAAACTTTCAGAGAGTCTATTTCTCCCTTAGCCAGGACTTGTGTGTGGAGGAATCAGCAGATGGAAATTAGAATGCTTCCACACACTATCACCTCTAGTCACCCACTAGGAAAAAAAAAAATTGCTTCATGTTCCGGTGACTTTAATTTCTGCTGACTTCAAAGTTTTGGTTCCAGACTGAGAGCTCTCTTACCATGAAACACAACAAATTTCCATTGATCTGAAAGCTAAAGGTTCTCAGTCGGCAATTCAAACTTTTGATACCCTATGTCAACAGGTTAAGAAATGAATTAACAGTGTTAAAAGGGGTGCTTGATCCAGGAACTACTGGATTGCTTTTTCACAGTGGAGGTAAGAAAGGTTACAACTAAAGTACAGGAGATCCTTCAGGGTTTCTCATGGTGTTTGCATGTCTTCTAATAAAGTCAAAGGGAAACAACATAATCCAATCCAGGCAGGATGGAAAAAATCCCAAACACTTCAGGAATAAAGGTACGGATCACACATTCAGGGTAAGAACAAAGACATACTGCGTAGCTTGCTGAAGGTAGAAGAAATACATAATGTGTATTAGAGCTAAGTGTTTATAAAGCTGAGTCCAGATGACCACTTGCAGAAATAGAATTGTAATTGACATATCTGTCCTGTTTTAATAAGAACATATTTATGTATACATGCACATATATTGACTCATGTTTCTCTTCCTCTATTTATCATATAATATAATATTTGAAAAATTATTTTTAATTGCTGTGAATCTATGTTTTCATATGTAAAAGGCTAAACATTCCTCAACAACGTTGCCTCTATTTTACAATATATAATACAGTTGTGGTTGTACATAGAGAAGTTATACCATCTTAGGTGAAATTATGAGAGTATTACTGTTTTCATTTGGGAATTAAGCACAACATAAAGATACGTGGTTGTGTCAAATTGATGAGTAATAACTAATCATGGTTGTCAACTTGACTGCTCCTGGAATTAACTAAACCCAAGCTACTGGACACTGCTGTGAGGGATTATCTTAATCATATTATTTGAACCCAAGGGGTTGGCCGCCTGCAACCCTTGGGAGGTACCTTTCAGGGACAGCCCAGATAAAGCACAGGAAAGAAGGGAAGTGCTTTTGTGCCTACTTGCCCACATATTCACTGGCAAGTTCATCTACCTGGGTGTGGTAATATTCTTTTGTTAATATCAAAACCAACTTTTTCCACATCCAAACTGTTGTATTCAGATTTTCTTTGCCAACTTGATAGAAACTAGAGTTACTTGGGAATAAGAACCTTAAATGAGAAAATGGTTACATCAAATCCTTATAGGTATATCCAAAGGACATTCACGTACAAGGGTGCAGCCCATTGTGGGTGCTGTTAATCCTGGCAGTTAGTTGATCCTTGATGGCATAAAAAAGTAGTCTTAGCAAGTTTTGAGAAACAAGCCTTTAAGCAGAGTTCCCCCATAGCTTCTGCTTCAGTTTCTGCCTCCAGATCCCTACCTTGAGTCCCTGCCCTGATTCCATTAGCAGTAGAGAATAACTTGCAAGTTGTAAAATTAGATAAGACCTCTCCTTCCCAAATTGCTTTTGGTTGTGGTATTTTAGCACTGTTATAGAAGCCTATGCAGGACACTGAAATACAGTGAAGATTAGTGACTCTTCAAGTATCCTCCAGTGCTTCAGCACCAAACTGAGACATACAGTCTCTAAAATAGACAGCTACCAAGTCTTCAGCCTTTGCAGTACGAGCCACAACCTGTAAGCCAAGCTGAGAAATTCTCTTTGTATGACTCTCTCTCTCTCTCTCTCTCTCTCTCTCTCTCTCTTTCTTCCTATATCTGTGTGTGTGTGCGTGTGCATACATGTGTGTGAAAACATAGAACTGTGATTTGCTTAGGTTGTGAAGGGACTAGAAATACATTATACAATAGCACAGAAATTTGAGAGGAAGAGGAATAACACAAGAGGACTTGATGGGAGCAAGGAAGGGTAAAACGATAAAGATCACTGTGGTATTTATCATAATGTCCATGGGAAATGGATGAATTCTCTAATACCATGTTGTATATGCTCATGATTTAATGCAGTTTTCCTAAGTCACAAAGAATAATGGTGCATTGGTTGTCTGTGGATATCATGATAAATGACTACAGTGGCTTAAACAACATACATCTGTTGTATAATGAATCTTACTGATTAAGGTATATCAGGTCAACATTCACTTCTTAACATTTCAGAAAACTATAGGCTCATGCCCTTGCTTCCCTTACATACCAGAGATAACTCAGATGCTTTGGCACGTAATCTCCTCTCATGTGTAAAGATACTTAATCCTTGACTCAGTTTTCTCTGAGCATAATCAGAAACATTTATTTAGGTTTTTTATGTTGTTTTTGTTGTTCTCTTTTGGTTTTGCTTTGTTTTGTTTGTTGTTTTGTTTTGTTTGTTTGTTTCACAGCATCTCATTTTGACTTGGCTGTCCTCTAGCTCACTATTTAACAAGGATGGCCTAGAACTCTTACTTCTCTTGCCTCTATCCCCAAGGTCTAGAGTTGCAAGTGTATGCCACCATATCTAATCATTTCTGTTTTTATGAATTGGAGGGTTAATGTTAACATTCTCTGACTATTATGTATTAATTCCCATCTCTCAACACCCAGATTTCAGTTGCATTTTTAAAAGTAAGTCTGGTCAAGGAAGGTAAAATATTCACAAATTCGTTTGTTTAAGATTTGGGCATGTTTAATATAATTGTATTCTCTTGGCTGCAGAGAGAATTTAATGCCTGCAGAATTCACTGTATTAACAGCCAATATTTCTCTGTTGCCAGTGTTTTCTTATATAATTATACATGTATCTACATTTTAAAAAATATGCATGGCTATATAGACAAACATAATAGAACAATGAAATAAATACAGTGTACATAGAACTACATGTAAACATGCAAGTGTGTGATATTTATATATAATATATGCTATGTGAAACAAGTTTGTGTGAAGAAATAGTTGACAAACAACTGCTGGTGAAAGACAAACACCTTCTGGTGAAAAGAATGAGCAATTTACTGATTTTGCAATACATATTTTTGAAGTACTAAACTTCAGAAAGTGGCCTCTACTATAGTCACTCTTTACAATGAATACATCATTGTCAATGTCAATAAGGATGAAATCATAGTCAAGGTATGCAGCAGTCTTACTCACAGCATTCACTGCTCTCTCCATTCTTGAACAGGAACAGCAGATATAGTGGACAACAGGAAGCTGAGTTTAATTATGCACGAACCCTAAGAAAAATGAGGACATTGTTCACCTTGTGAACCCTCCTGCAGTGAAAAGCATTGATAATGTCTCCTTATATCTCCATTGGTGTATGAAAGTGTGGGTAATTTATGTGGGTTGTGTTTTAGAAACATTGACAGAGTGGCAGAATTCATGAAGTGTCCTCATAGGGAAAGGCTGATAGAATGAGTAAGAGTTCTGTTTGAGTTATGATATTGTCCCAAGGAGACACAAAAGCAACAGACCTTGAAGCTACTGTCATTATTTAGGTAAATACTTTTAAAGAGATGGGCTGTGTATTCTGCGAGGCTAGTACAAAAGGGATTTACCTCACAATGATAAAGTAAGGCATTCTCCAGTGTAAAGTTAGTGTCTGAGATTTTGACTATTAGATGTTAAATGGACAAAATAAAAATAAAAATATTAACTGTCCATGTTTTCTGAATTTAACAACTCTCTTTGAGAAGAACCTCTGATCCTGAAACAGCATAGGATACACTGGCTAATGATGGAATGTAATGAGGAACCAATGCGGCCTTGAAGTCAGAGCTAATAGTTGAATAGACACATGTCATGAGACTATGCAATATATTGATCTATATCTTTTAAAAAGGGGAGCAAAGCAGTGCATGTTATTTCAGGACACTGTAACAGAATCTCCCATAAAAGATGAGATTCAAGGAAGATTTTACTTCTTCCTCTTTCTCTTAGTAATTTGAAAAGATATGCCTGTGATAAATTTTACTCAAGATCCCTTTATGCTCTTAATATTTTAACAGTTGACAAGCATTTATATGAATTATCTCTATCACCATTTTAGAAATTAAAATTTAGACAACTTAATTCATTTAAAGCCAGTATGATACCCATGTATATTTTGAATATTATTTTATAGAAAGAATTATATTTTTAAAGATAACAATTTAGTCAATAATGTTTGGTCTTATATTTAAAAACACTGCATTTATTTATTATTTAGTGTTTATTTGTGTTTGTGTGTGTGTGTGTGTGTGTGCATAAGAAAGAGGAAAAAATGAAGAGAGGGAGAGAGAGAGAGAAGGAGACACATGCTGCAGAATATATGTAGAATTCAGAAGACTTGCTCAATGTCAGTTTCTCTACCCACTGTGTCATCTCATGGGCCCTGGTCTTAGTTTATCTATTTGATGTCTAGCTTAATAAGATAAACCAAATTCTTAGAGTTGCATCTACATTCAATCAACTGCAATTTGGTTGTAAACACATGAAGAAAATTTAGCCCACCTCAACATTTACAGCAGGAAATATATTTGAAAAGCTACTTTAGACCATTGCAGATAGCTTTGAGAACTTGGTAAATTACAATTTCCTAAATCCAATTACAATGTGGATTTTTAAAAGTTCTACCATTATATAATTTACATTTTCTAAATTATTATTAAAGATTCATGGGGCTGGGTGGTGGTGGCACATGCCTTTAATCCCAGCACTTGGGAGGCAAAGGCAGGTGGATCTCTGTAACATGAGGGCTTGCTTGTTTGAGGTTTCTGCCCTGCCAAGTTCCTGCAACCAGCAAGTCCCAAAGAAATCACACAAAGTCTCTGCATTAGTTATAAACTGATCGGCCCATTAGCTCAGGCTTTATATTAGCTCATAATTTATATTAGCTCATTATTCTAGTATATGTTAGCCACATGTCTAAGTACATTTTTCACTGGGGCAGGTCACATCCTAATTCTTCAGTGTCTGGACAGGACAAGAGAAAGAGCTTCCTTCTTCCCAGAATACACCTGTTCTCATTGCCCCACCTCTACTCCCTGACTGGTTGTCCCGCCTATACTTCCTGCCTGGCTACTGGCCAATCAGCATTTATTTAAAACATAAATGACAGAATGCAGAATTGTCCCCCACCATTTCCCCCTCTAAAAAAAAAAAAAAAAAAAAAAAAAAAAAAAAGAAAATATCAATAGTCCATTTTTTGGGAATGTGGGTTTAATATTCCAGGCTACTTCCTGCTGGTTGGGGGTGATGATAATCTTATGGGGACATAGTTTTCCAGGTTACTTCCTGCTGGTTGGGGCACTTTTAATCTTATTGGGACCCAAAGAAAATTTAGAATTATGATCAAGTCCTGTCTGGAGTATCCAGTGAGTCTTGATCATCTCAGGCAGCAGTCTTGAATCTGTTCTGGATGTAGAGCTCAGACATCTCCTACCAAAGATTTCTATGGTGGTCTTCCTTGATCAAACCTGATTTTTCTTAGCTCAAAATGAATCCACAGTCTCTTGTTTCCTGTGGAAACAAAAGCAAAATCTCTTCTTCAAAGTAACATACCTTTTGACTTCAGTTTTGAAGTCAAGGTATTTTCAAAATACCTATCTGGGATTAATTCGGCTGTAATTATAAGCAAATATCTTTTAGCAGCAGTTTATCCTTCCTCAACATTAAAACAATTCAAAGTGAGCATAATAACATACAATGTAAAAATTCTCTGTGTATTTTTCATCTTTATGTGACTTTATTTTAACCTCTATTTCTTTTATTTTTTACTTTTTGGCTTTTTGAGACAGGTTCTATGTGTATCTTTGTCCCGGAACTCTGTAGACCAGACTGTCCCTGAACTCACAGAGATCTGCCTGTTTCTGCCTCCCAAGTGCTGGTATTAAAGGTCTCTGCCACCATACCTTGAACTCACAGGGATCTGTCTGCCTCTGCCTCCCAGGCATTGGGATTAATGGTATGTACCACCATACCCAACTTCTCTCTTTCTTTTTTATTTTAAGAACTTTAACCTTTAGCCTGCATATATTTTTAACACACTGTAAACAATTTAGTTTTCTTTGACTTTGAATCTTTTACTGTATGTCTCTCATTTTCCGACAACATGCATCTTTAATTTTCTAAGCAATATAGAGAGGATTTAAGCCATAGCTTTGACAGCTAGATCCAGCCCATTTCTTAGCTTTTTGAGATTTGAGCCTCATGGTTGAGGTACTGGCTGTAGTCACCTTTATTGCCACAACTCTATGGCATTTCAAGGTCTCTGCCAACAAGCAATCTGCAGCAGTGTGCTCACAAACCACGTTCAGATGATCCATATTCAGACCACTTGCCTGAAAGAGTCAGAGTTTGCTTTGGCAGGATGGCCCAGAAAACTGGCCATATAAAATGGTGCATCTTTTTTTCTGCTACAGCTGAAAACTGAAAAGCAAAAGTCAGATTTTCATCAACACTATTTAAGTGTTCATGGCAGGACTTCTTAAAAGAGCTGCAAGGTTTTACAGCTAAATCTGAGTCAGGAAGCCTCTCTTAAATGAGAGTGCTTGCTTGCCTCTAGAAAGCAGAGCATACCAAAGAAACTATGCATAATGCTATTATTTTGTTCTAGAATTACTTCCCAAGATGTCTCAGGCTTTATGTGGATGCAGTTGCCCCGTGTTGGGCACCAGATGAAGGCATAAGTCACAAAACAATCCCACAGAAGTTTGGAATTATGATTAATAAAGGGGTTATTTATTTAAAGGGAATACTTATAGATCAACGTCTTAGGCAACAGCCCTCTGCACGACCAGAAAAGGAGTCTAGTAGCCAAAAGTAGAGTCTGAAGAAAGAGATCAAGCACATGGCTATTGCTGCTTTTTAAAGCAAAAGAGACCATGCCCAAATGGGCTGATATCTTAAAGGCTATTAACGGAAGAATCAGAAGGAGTGCCCACAGCAGATTTCTATGGGTTGTAGGCCAGCCTGGTCTACAAAGGCTAGTTCCAGGATAGGCTCCAAAGCTACAGAGAAACCCTGTCTCAAAAAAACAAAAATAAAAGATTCATTTATTCATTTCTGTGTTTACATTTAAAGGGTATCAATTGGCTGTGACTGCATTGCTTATGAACTATAGGGCAGAGATACATTCATGATGAAAAAGGCTGCATGAAATACCAAGAAGGGAGCATGTTTAATTCTTTCCATTCCCCAATACTTTATTTCATCCATCCCTATTTTTTTTGCAGAGACTTTTGTCTTATACAAACCATTGGCAATTGGAATTGTTATCTTTTGCCTTTAACTGATTTTAAGTGTATTTCTATATATTATTTCATTCATTTTGTTGCTGTTATTGCAGTTAATTTGTTTCTCTTGACTGGAAGTGGAGACTGAGCACTAAAAAATATACTGCTCACTAAGATGATTCTAATAATAAAACACCAGAAGTGATATCCAAATGCAAGACACAAGGCATAATAAAAACATGAAAATGCTAGGCAACACATTCCTACCACAGATCATAAATTCTCAATTACCAAATCCAGTGATACTAACATAGCTAAAGGGATGGACAAATGATTCTGAAGTGTGCTTATAAAAATGACCCATGATTTCAAAGTGAAAAAAAAATGAATCAGATGAATCAAATAAAGAAAACATTTCAGGACAGATATATGAAATTCAACTATATAAAACAGAAATACAGCAAGGAAATAGAGATGCCAAAAAATTAAACAGAAGCATTGGAAATAAAAAGAATAAAGGCATCAAAGTCTTAGAAGCACAGTAGAAAGCATCATCAATAAAATAACTCAAACAGAAGAAGACCACGGGTGTAGAAGACAAGGTTGAGGTGTCACATTTGGATATAAATACAGGAAAATGGAGCTAGTTTCTCATAGCCTCAGAGAAACCTGGGTCATGGTACAGATACCCAACTGGGACCACATAGGATAGAAAAGAGAATTGAGGGAAAAGAAAGGCATAGAAAATCTATTCAGTGAAATTATAACAGACTATCTCCCAAGTCTAGGATAATTCCATGATCCATTTCTTTACTGTTCATTCATAGGATTTTGAATCCTAAATATACATTGTCAGAGGAGACCATCTTTGATTCACTCTTGTTAACAAAGCGGGACTATGAAACAAAAAATTATTAAAAGCTGCAAAAAGATATCAACACACTTGAACTGTTTTACAATAGACTCTTTGGCTAAAGATCCAAAAGTGAGAAAAACATGGAGTAATAGATTTAGAGTCCTGAAAATAAATAACTAGGTAGACATTTTAATGTCTACAGCAACATTATCTTAAGAACAAATATATCATATTTAACTCAGTCAACAGCAAATCCCCTAAAATGAGCAGATGAAAGAAAATAACACAAATAATTGAATCAAATGGGATATGACTAACAAATTCCAAAAATCAGCAAAGAAAACCCCAGAATCAGATAGATTTGCTGGAAACCCTTTACAACTTTTAAGGATCAGTTCACACCAGTGTTTCTCAAACTGATCTATAAAACAGAAAGTAGGATACTACCAAACTCAAAGTACAAATTTCTATTACTCTGATAAAATCAAACAGAAAGAGGGGGAATTACCCCCTCAAGAAGATCAACTTTATTGGAAGAACAACAGAGTTGATGATTGCTAAGGGAGAAAGAAACTCTCTCTTTTATCACATGGTTTCTGGTACTTTGTTAACGTCCTTGTGGATGGCCATACACTCATATGCATATAAGTAATACTAATTGGACTTAGAGTTATTAATAACAGAAAGAAAATTTATAAAAAGACATGATATTGTGATGCTACTACAGGGAGCTGAAGGGAGTCAGTGGCAGAGGTTCAATATACATTACATAAATATGTGAAATTTCCAAAAGATGAAACATTTTAATTAATTAATTAAAACAAAAAGACATTACACTATATTCTCAAAAAAAAAAATAAATTGAAAATGAAAGTTACAGACTAATTTCTTTGATGACTATAAACACAAGATTTCTCAATGAAATTTTTACCAATTGAATTCAAGGACACACTGAAAATTCATACATTCTATCCAAGTTGATCTCATTCTAAATTGTGAAGTTACAACATAAACAAATCAGTAATTAAAATTAAGCACTAAATAAACCTAAGGGCAGAGATTACATGATAATTTAAATAGAGACAGAAACAATCTCCCTAGATTTTCAAAATTGTTCCATGATCAAAGGGCTGAAATAAAATAGGAACATAAAAACCATACCTTAATATAAGAAAGGCTAAGCTCTGCAAACCTATAGCCAGCAAAGAACTAAATGGAGAACAATTGGAAGAGTTTCCTGTAAAATAACAAAAAGAGGAATTATGCGCCCCTTTTCTTCTTCATTAACATAGTGCCTATGGAGGTCAGAGAGAAATGGTGGCTGTTCTACCCTGCCTTCCTCTTCCTTATTCCGTAGAGACAGCTTGGATAATTGAACCTGGAGCCATTTTCATAGGCTGTCTGCCTATTGAACTCCTGTGATCTCCCTGTATCTACCTCTAGCCCTGGGGTTCCAGGTGTCCATGGCTCCCTCCAGGTTTGACACAGGTGCTGAGAATCAAAACTCAGTTCCTTGTGGCTACATAGAAATGTGTTTTTACTCAATGATCCGTATGGCAGCTCCATCTATGTTAATTTGTTATCTGTGTTTTGTCAAAAACCTTTATTGGGCATACAGTTCAGTTTTTTCTTAATTTTTTTTTTTTTTTTGCATACAGGGTTCTATGTCAAAACTTTTTGAAATATGTCAGTGGTACCCCTATCAGAGGAATTAACTGAGCACACAAGAGTCAAATTGCTTCCTCCAAAGTGACACTTTGTCACAGTTAACTATGATATTTCCATTACCACACAAGATTATATACCATTGTGTGAGCACAAGCATTTTTGATTTCCTAAAAGAGGAAAGAATTATATTTCTTGTCCCATGTATCTCTTCACAAGGACTATGCATCCAAGTTGGTGTTTCCAAGGGAAACTCCATAAAAAATAAAGACATCATCATGACTTTTCCAAGTCATTTTCCTAGATCTACCAAAATCTGAGAAGCATGCAAATGCAGAGAAAAGTAATCATGAATTAATGTCAAGCACCATAGAGAGTAGACAGGATAGAGAAGAGTGTAGTGCCATTGGACACTGACTGATGCCAAACTGAAGTTCATAGCCTAGCTGAAAAGTCTGCAAGTGAACCTCAATTCTAAAACATTCAAGTTGCTCATTGGGATAAATAAAGCCAGTTCTCCAGCCAGACTGCAGTAGAGACCACACTAACTTTCAAAGATGTCAAGTTAATTAAAAAAAATTATGAGTAACAAAACTGATCTAACACCTTAATAATTACTGAAAAGTATAAAATTATTTATTTTCCCTCTAATTCTTTTTAGAAACCACCAAGTCTTATTTTATAATATATTAGGACAATTATATATTAATTATTATGTTTTAGTGATAATCATCAGATATATGGCATTTATTATGTATAAAAAGGCAAATTCTGACCTTGGTAAATCTTTGTTCTTTAGCTAACTAATTATGTACAAGTAAAAAGGGAGTGAACATATTTTAGGGTAAACCACATTTTTCTCCTCATCTTTTCAAGTAACTCTACTCTGTCACTACAGCAAGAGCTGAAGAATATGATGTACTTATGCCTCTGTATCTGCTGTGGACTGAGATATGAAAGCCCTTTGTGCCATCACTAAAAAGTCATTAAAAATGACCACAGAAAGACTCACTACCTCTATGCAGCATCTTCTCTCAGTCCACATGAATCAGAATCACTGGGGTTCACAGTTTTGTGGAAACTTTAAACTCTGCATCCTAATTTGAGGTTCTATTAGCTCCATCTTTATCATGTTATCACCCCCCACCCCCCAAAAATGATGTGGACTCCACCAAATTATCCCACAAATTTTTCAGTGTCCAAACAGCTAAACTTCTCCAGGAATCACCTGTCGAGCTGAGAACAAACTGGCAAACAAGATGAAAGACAAGAACTGAAAGAAGGCAAAGCCTTGCTAAAGATGTAGTCTTTGCACATCATATGCAAGCATTATACACATTATACACCATAAAACTCTTACAGCTCTGCAAAAACACAGTGATCACTTACAAGTGAAAACTAAAACCTATCTGTAAAAAACAGTAGACAAAAGCAGGTAACTAAGAACCATAAGAACTACAATTTAAATGCAGCTGAAATAAGACACAAATTGTCTTAATGAACAACGAATTATACCATTTTTTTTTACTTAATGACTGATGGAGGAGTTACTTTCATTTAATAAAGAAACTGCCTTGGCCCATTTATAGGCCAGCCCTTAGGTGGGTGGAGTAAACAGACAGAATGCTGGGAGAAAGAAGCCGAGTGAGGAGTCGCCATGATGCTCCCACTCCAGACAGATGCAGGTTAAGATCTTTCCTGGTAAGCCAGCTCGTGGTACTACACAGAATATTAGAAATGGGTTAGATCAATATGTAAGAGCTAGCCAATAAGAGGCCGGAACTAATGGGCCAGGCAGAGTTTAAAAGAATACAGGTTCCGTGTAATTATTTCGGGGCATAAGCTAGCCATGCGGGCGGCCGGGTGCCGGGGACGCAGCCCCGCCGCTCCTATTACAACAAATGACATGGTAGAAATTCTTTCTGCCCAACTCTACATCGAACATTAGACCCAGAAATTAGAAACAGGTTTTACTTGGCCTTGCCTTCCTTTATGGACACTTAACAAAAAGTATTAATGACCTATGAAAGGAAGGTTTATCCGTGGCTTCTGCCACATCAATACTACTTCACTGTGCTTCTTTGCCACCTTCTAGATTGCACCTGTTCTCAGGTCTTACACTATATTACGGATTTTGCTACTTTTACCATCCATGTCACAATGTACTCTAAAGTCATTTCCTTATTTCAGCTGTCTCTATGTGGTGTTCCAGGGATAATCCTTAAGTAAATAAGTAATAATATTTGATGTTGCCAATTATATCTTTGTTCCCATAAAAGTGCTTTTAAAGCAATATCCTCATAGTTGAAACATGAATATCCTTGAGAGAGACTTCTTAAGACTTAGGACAGTAGACCACTGACAAGACTCAGAAAATCTCTTAAACTGACAGGTTTCACAAGGTCCATTTCTTCTCTAAATGTAATGTTTAATTTTCATCAAATTGACACAAGCTAGAGTCACCTGGGGAAAGAAAATCTCAACTGAAGAATTGTCTACATCACATTAATCTGTGGGCAGGTCTGTGGGGCATTTTATTGAATGAGGAGGAGGGGCCACCCAGAGTGAGTGGACCCATCCCAAGGCACATGCCCTGGACTATATAAGAAAAGTATATGAACAAAGCAGTAGGCAGTTTTCTTCCTCATTGACCTATGCTTCAATTTCTGCCCCTAGGTTTTTGCCTTAAGGTCTTGACCTGACTTTGTTCCTGTATCCCTTTCATTTCCAAGTTTCTTTTCATCCGTGTTTTTATCACAGCAACAGAGAGCAAAGCAGAACCCCAAAGCTGAATAAGCAGGAATGGCTATTGAAGTGAAGAGAGACCTCAGTCTTTTGAACTGCTGCCAAGTTTTTTCAGAGACCTTCAGGATTATGACTCATCTGTGTACAGACTTTTCAATGATGCTGATATCTGTGACTTATCCATGTTCCCGCAAGCAATCACTCATTCTTATTTCTATAACTAATGCCAGTAAACTCATTTACTCACCATAGACTTTTGTCAAATCTTTTCTTTGCTCTATGATCAGTGCCCTGTCATGAATGAGGGAACATTTGATTATATCTCCCCAGGAAAAGTCAAACAACACTAAGCCCTACTGGTAAGCTGATAGGGAGCACCCAGGAACCTGTTTTGCATGATTCAACTGAGAACTATGAACCAGGATCCAACATCTCAATCTTTCCTCCACCAACTTCTTCCTGGCCATGTAACTATAGAATATAAGCCTTATCTTTTAATTAGTTTCTCCTGAACTACATCTTACCATTCTCATTGAAAAATAGCGGTTCAAATTTGTAAGTGAAGAAATCAACATTGTTGCTTTGCACACATGATTTACCACCTATGAAATATTGAAAGTTGGGCGAAAATTACATAGAACACCCTTTATCAATGCTCAGCATATTTTTGCTAGGCTTAGGAATCCTATCACTATTGAAGGAAAAAATCAATTTGACATTAAAAGCTAACTGGAGTAGTAGTGTTAGAGTTGGTTCGGTTGGTAAAATGCTTGCAAAAAGCATGATGACCTCAGTTTTGATCACATACCTCCATGTAATAAATCAGTTGTACAAATGCCACCTATAATTCCAGCATTTGGAACACAGAAATGGGTCTCAGATACTTGCTGGCCAGGTAGATTAGAAAAATGTATGATCTCCAGTTTAGAGAATAGTTAGGGTTACTACTGCTATGATAAAACATAATGACCAAAGAAACGTAGGGGAGAAAAAGTTTATTTTATTCATAGTTACATGTAAGTCTTATCCAATGGAGTGAGTGTAGGAACTCAAGCAAGGCAGGAACCTGGAAGCAGGAGCTAGTACAGAGGCCACGGAGGAATGCTTTACTGGCTTGTTCCTCATTGGTTGCTCAGCCTGCTATCTTTTAGAACCAAGATTCTACAAGCCAAGGTTGGTACCACCCAAAATAGTCTGGGTCCTCCATCATCAGTCACTAATTAAGAAAATGCTTTATAGGCTTGCCTATATCCTGATGATATGGAGGCATTTTTTCAGTTAAGGTTTCCTCCTCCCTGATGACTCTATCTAGTGTGAAGTTGACATAAAACTGTCTCAAAATGAAGCTGGATAGAGAGTAAGACTTCTCTACATTGACTTTCAGTCTTCATTCATGTGCACAAATACGTGCACATAGCTAAAACATTCACACATAGAATGTGACTGCCATTACCCCAGAGAATGATTTAGAACATTTACATTTAATTTCTAATGAAGCACAATAAGTTAATAGATATATTTATATGAGTCTGAGTATTTTAACAACAATTTACACAGAACAGACATCATAAATCTATACATACTGGTATATATTATCTATTATTTATTATTTAACATAATAAATACAGTGAATCATTAAACTGTTAATGATATCATTTATACACATATAAAACAAAATACATAAATATTAAATTACATACACAAACAACATAGAGTCCGTGACATGTGACTCCTAAGAAATGGGACTGGAGGTGAAGTGGAACGTCTGAGAGCATATTGTAGTGTATGTTCCAACTTCAAATGAGTATTACTGCTTTTCTTTAGGAAAAAAATGAATATTTCAAAAAGACAATAGCAGTTCAAAAATTATGAGGAAACTTTCCTGAACATGTCCTCAAGCACAGTTGTTGATGTAGGGACCCAAGTCATATCAGATGCTTATAAGAAGAGAAATAACCCATCTAGTTTTTAATACAGGACCCTCCCCCATTCTCCCTCTTTCAAATGGAATCTTTTTTCCTTCCAAGTTGTCTTTCTCCAATTTCATGTCTTTTTCATGTGATGCACTGCTGTGGGATAACCCTTCTTAATGTTGTGAATATATGTTGTTCTTATTGGTTGATAATAAAAGCTGCTTTGGCCTATAGCGAGACAGAATATAGCTAGGCAGGAGAGCCAAATTGAATACAGGGAGAAAAAAAGGGTAAAGTTGAAAGAGACACAAGCCAAGCAACAGGATGCCAGGAGACTGGTAAAAGCCATGGCCTTGAGGATATACATAGATAAATAGAAATGAGTTAATATAAATGTAAGAGCTAGTTAGTAATAAGTCTGAACTATAGGTCAGCAGTTTGCAATTAATATTTAGTCTCTGCATAATTATTTAGAAACAGCTGCAGGACAAAGCAGGACAGAGAAACCTCTGTTTACAATGCACTGAGTTTTATTAGGGTTCCTTGCATGATCATGAGTGAGGAGTTATTTACTGGGCTACCTTTCAGTGGCTACATCACTCAAACACTGACACCCACTTATTTAACTTTTCTTTTATTTGTGTGTGTCCATATGCACCTTCGACAGCATACCTGTAAATGTTAGACATTAACTTATTGGAGCTAGTTGTATCCTTCCATGATGAATTCTGCATATCTCATTCAGGTCTTCAGACTTGGCCCCAGATCTTCACCTCCTGAAACATCTTGCTGGCCTATGACAAGAAGACTCTTGTACAGATTTTGTAAAGATAGTCATAGTTGCTGGGTGTTCATAAGAGGAACAGATACCTCTTATAGTATAAAGTTGCTTCTTTACTTCATTCAGGACCTCTTATTGTATACAGTGAATAATTCTTTGCCTTTTGATTTAATTCAATTATTAGTATTTATTTTTCTTGATTCATCCTTGTTTCATTTCTTTTGGGGGCATCATTGTTAGTACATTAAAAACATATCTGACTGTGTGTCCTGCAATTTTGGTGACTTTATTTCTTTTTTAAAGATTTATTTTATAATTAATTATATTTATGCCCCTGTCTATCTGTATATAGATATATAAACATGATCAGAGAGCCCAGAAGGTGTTGTCCGACACCTAAAGCTAGAGTTACAGAGGTTGTGAGCCACCCAACGTGGGTGATGGGAAACAGAACTCAAGTTCTCCAAAAGACCATTATACACTAGACCGCTGTGTCATTGCTCCTGCCCTCGAATTCATTTATTAGCCCTATGTGCTTATGTATAACACTTAGGGTTTCTACAAATATTTCACGTCATTTGTAAACAATAATTCTACTTCCTTCTGTGCAAAAGAGATTTTTGTTTCTGCTGTTTTTTTGCCAAATTTTTCATGTAGACCTTCTAGTACCATGGTTCTATATATTATTTACTTTTTTGATGCAGTGATCAAGTATCTGACAAGAAGAAAGTTGATGGAGGAAGGCTTTACTTGAGTTATAGGTCAAGGGCATATAGTTCATCTTTTTAAGAGGATCAAGGCAGCAAGAACTAGTCACATGACACCCCAGTCAGAAAAAAGAGAGTGGGCAAGAAGTAAGTTTGAATTATAAAACCTCAAGTTCATCCCCCAGTAATGCAATTTCTCCAAGGAAACTCCACCTCTCAGAACAGCATTACCAACTGTGGGGATGGGATTAACATTTTAAACACAACTAATTTGCACATTTTATTTACAATACAAATGAAGTCCTCTTGATCATGGTGCATGATCCTTTTTAGGTGCTACTCTATGTGGTTAGCTTCTGATTCCTATGAGATTTTTTATTACTATTTATAAAGCAGCTGGGGATGGGCCCACTAATCATTGTCGCATTCTTTCATGAAGTTTGTATCAGTGTATTGGCCTCTGTTACTGATTTAAGAACTTCCTTTCCTCCTTCACTTTGTGTTTGGGAATCAGAGAAGCATTTTCAAGCATTCCTTGTAAGTGTGCTTGAATCAGGACAAATGAGGCCTCTGGTAGGGTGCTGTCTTTCAGAGGCTATGTTACCAAGTCAATCCACTTAATAATCCAAAATATAGTCCATCTTTCTCTTAATTATGACCCCGTCTTCTTCTGTTGTCTTTTTGTACAAGTTGTACACTTTCTCAAGATTATGAAATGTGTTTCCATATAATTGTTCATACAGTTCTCTTAAAGGCTTTTATTTCTATATTCTCTGTATTATCAACTCCCTTATGATTTCTGATGTAGTCATTTGAAAGTTCCATGTTTTGCCCAAAAAGAAGTTGAAGAAATTTCTTGATTTTTTTCAGTCTTATCTTTTCTCGTTTTTTTTTTTTTTTTTTTCCTTTGAGGTAGAGTTTCACATATGCCAGGCTAACCTCAAACTTTCTAGGTATCCAAAGATGACCTTGAGCTTCTGACTCTTCTACTCTCAGCACCACAGGGCTGGGGCTATGGGTGTGCACCACCAGACCTGCTTTACAAAGTGCTGTTTGAACACAGTCTAGGCAAGTACTCTACATGCTGGACCATATCACCAGTCCTCTTCTTAAACATTTCTAAGAAAAAAAAAATTGGCTTAGTGTTTAAAAAAAAAAGTGACTTAGTGTAAGGAAAAAAGTGGCTATGTTAATTTTGGTAATATCTGTTTTATGTCCTGTCTATCTCATTCCTGTTTGAACTTATTCCTGGTTTCTTGGTTCACTGAGATATATGTGAGGTTTTTGTTGAATGTTCTTTCTTTCTGATTACCAGCTCTTGTTATACAACCCAGGATGTCCTTGAACTCTGTTGCGTCTCAACTTCCTAAGTGCTGGGATTAAAAGTATGTGTCCCCATTCTCGGCTGCTTTTGTCTTTAGTGAATGTGTTCTCAGAGTTCTTAGATACCTTTTCATCCCTGCTTTCACCCCAATGCAAATTTTTGGTACATGGTATTTTATTTAAGTTGTTTCAATGTAGTTTCTATCTTTCTGAGCATGCTCTTGTCAAGTTAAATGGTTATTCTAATACATATTACATAATATCCACCTCTATGTAGCTTTTAGTTTTCTGTTTATGATTTATTTTGGATTTTATCCACTATTATTACAAAAGACATTTCAAATAATTTTGATATTTCTTAACATTTTGCAACATATATTATATGATTTACAACTAAAATACCAATCTATGTCCCTTTATTAATAACATAGTTAGAGCTTATTATTATCAGTATATAAAGGTACCTAGTATCAAAACTGATGACCTGAGTTTGATTCCTGGACAAACACACATGCTTAAAAAAATAAATGTAAGATGTAATGGAATTAATGCTATGGAAGATTAATCTTGTTTTCATGTGTTCTGTGTGTCAATTACATCATCCTTGCTTTATTTTGTATTTAGTTTGGAGTATAGTTTTGTTTCCACTCCTTTCTTTTATAGATATTCTATACTTTCTTTCTACAAAGGGCTCACACTTATGATGATAAAAAGTTGAATTACTACCTACTTAAGTTTAATTGTAATCTTTACTAAACTATATCTTTTTACCTCTTTACATCGTTTATATCAATAATCCTAATTATGATTATTTTGTCAGTTTACCCAGTGACTCCAAAGTTTAAAACAGTGTTTTTTTTTTTTAAAAAAAAAGTCAATTGGCACATGAGTCTGAGCTCCTTTTCTTCAGCTTCTTTCAACATTTCCTATTGATTAAATACAGACTGGTGAAACCTTTTTACGAGTCCTTACATAGAGCTGTCTTCATTTCTCTCTCGTCTGAAGAATACTTTTACCAAATACAAAATTCTTACTGACAGCACTTTCTCCCCTCAGGATTTTAAGAGTATATAATCCATAATCAGTACTTTTTCTAGCTCCTTGGTTACCTTTTAAGAACTTAATTGTGTGTGTGTGTGTGTGTGTGTGTGTGTGTAAGTTAGAGACATCTTTCCTTCAGTAGTTGATACATTCCATCTACCATGTAAGTTCTGGAATGGAACACATTCAGATCATCAGGCTTGGCAGCAAGTGTTCTTACTCACTGAGCCATCTCATAGACTCCAAAACTTCTGGTAAGCCAACACAGTGGGTTTAGAACTTGGTGAGTACTGAGAATAGATAAGCACAGCCAGAACATGAAAGAGTAGATGAAGCTGTCTCACTTACAGGAGGGAGAGAATAAGCGACATTTCTAAAGATATGCTCTCACTGAGCAAACAAAGTCTGGGCATTATACTCAGGGGCATTATACATTCATATGGGGGGGGTTGGAAATTTCAAGGCATGCTTGGTTTAGAAACACATTCCTGAGCATTCTCAGTTAGTACTATGATTATTACCAGAAAATAAAAGAAGTAAATTTGAAAGGTGTATTAGCACAGAAAGCTGCCTTTGAGGGCACCCATTTGCTTAGTCACTAAAAACTAATTAACAATTTGATGAAACTTTCTATGGGTCAGTTACCCCTTCTATTGCATTTTGTTTTTGTTCCTGTGTGCCTGTGTGGGTGTGCATTAGTCACACATACATGTACACATCAGAGGGCAATTTGTGGGAGTTGGTGTCAGCTTTCCACACTGTGGGCCTGGGGTGAGAAAACAGGTTGTTACGATTATTGGCAAGAAAGAGCCTGTACCCACAGAGGAATCATGCTGGCCCAAGTTACTCTAAATGCTTTCAAATTTTTTTCAACAGAAATAAACACTGAAAAAAAGTGCAGCCTCTTCAACAATCGGTGCTGGTCAAACCAGATATTTGCATGTAAAATAAAGCACATAGATCTGTAGTTATCACCCTCCACATAACTCAACTTCCAAAGAGTCAAATATTTCAATATAAAACCAAATACACTAAATTTGAGGGAAGAGACATTCAGGAATAGCTTTGAACTCATTGGCACAGGAAAAGACTTTCTGAATATCACACTGCTAGCACAGGCACTGAGAGTAACAATTAACAAATGAGTCCCCATGGATTTGAAAATTCTGTGGACAGCAAACACCATCATTTGGACAATACAGCATACTACATAAGAGTAAAGACCTTTTTTTATCAACTACATATCTGATGGAGAGCTAATACGTAAAGAACTCAAAGCAGTGTGCCTTACTCTCTTTTTAGAGTGGATAAGGGTATGGGGTAGGGAAAGGTGGAAGGGATGGGAGGAGGGGAGGGCGTGAGAACTGGGATTGGTATGTAAAACAAAAAACATACTTTGTTTTCTTTTTTAATAAAATAAAAAAGAGGCATCAAAACAAAAAGAATTCAAAGAACTAGATTTCAAGAAAACAAATAACCCAATTGAAAATTGGGGTGCAGGTCTAATAAAGAATTCAAAAAAAAAAGACTCAAACAGGTGAGAAACATTTACAGAAATGTTCATCATCCTTAGTCATCAGGAAAGTGCTCAGCAAAATTACTTTGAGATTTCATCTTATACCAAACAGAATGCCTAAGATCAATAAAACATGTGACAGCTCACACTGAGGATGTGACACTCATTCATTTTTTGATTGGAGATCAAAGTTGTTCAGCCACTATGGAAATCAGTGTGACATTTATTTAGAAAAATAGAAATTGACCTACCTTGAGATTCAGCCATACCACTCTTGGGCATATTCTCAAAGAAGTTTTCATCCTCCTACACAGACACTTGCTCAGTCATGTTCACTGTTACTCTACTCATATTAGCCAGAAATTAGAAACAACCTAGATGTTTGTCAATAGATGCATATATGAAGAAAATAGGGTACATTTTGCACAATGGAGCATTACTCAGCTGTTGAAAAAAATGACTTCAGGAAATTCTCAGGTAAACAGGTAGAACTAGAAAAACTCATCCTAAGTAAAGTAACTCAGATCCAGGAAGACAAATATGTTATTTATTCACTTACCCATGAATGTTAGCAGCTAAGTCATTGATAAACTACAGTCTATTTAACCACAGAGCTTAGGTAAAGAGTAAGAGATTACAGAGGATGGATGTATCTCCCTAGGAAGGGAAATTAGAGTGGACCTTTATGAATGAGCAGAAGTGAGGAAAGGATATGGAAGGATCAATCAGGAAGTGGGAGGAAATGGGGTGTAAGGGAGAGAATAAGGGGAGGGATAGCTAAAATTAAGGGTCATTTGAGAGGTAGTATAGAAAACGAATACAGTAGAAACTTCCTGTAATATATGTATAAGTGAATATATTTTATATATTTCTATTATTTTATATAAAATATATAGAAACTTTATATTTATATATATTACAAATATAAATTAAGGTGATCTAAATGAAATTGCTAAATAATAGGGACACAGAGCCCCAACTAGACATCTCTTGTCACCAAAGGAATTTTCCAGTATAGGACTGATTACATCTAATAGAGTAGTTGACCAAAGTGGTTCTATGGGAATTCCCAAACAACCCAGACTATTATCAAGGCTATGAGTGGCTTTAAACAAACTGACAGTAAGGCCCTATTGCTGAAGACAACAACTACACATTGAACATGGGCTTACCTTGGTGTTTTACCATGTGGTACTGAATGGTACTATTTATGCTACTGAAATAGGTAAATACCAACCCAGCTACAAATCCTTATATTCACAAGAATGACCTGCCTGCAAGATAAACTCATGTAATAGTAACACAAAGCTTATGGGTGTAACCAACCAATATCTGATTTGATTTAAGATGTACTCTACCAGACGGAACCCAAACCTAATGCTGCTCGAGTGTCTAAGAACCTAGAACCTATATCTATAACCCAAGGACCCAGGGAAAAATCAAATACTACTAAAGTCAGCATAGCAATACAAATGACTCTTAACAACCATAATGCTATATTCATGGACCCATGTCTTGCTTAACCATCACCAGAGTAGCTTCCTCCTACAGCAGGTATGAAAAAATACACAGACCCACAGACACAGGGAGAGACCTTGAAATACTTATTTCTAAATGGGGTGTCTCCATCAAATATCTCAACTCAGAGCTCAGAAAACCCTGCAGAAGGATAGGCAGAAAGAATGTAAAAGGCAGAGGGGAGGGAGGACACCAATGCCACAACATCTAGACATAACAGGGCTGGTGCACATCTGATATCAAAGACACTGAAGCAGCACACATAAAGTCTGGAAAGATCTCCACCAGATAGGTTTCTAGAGCTGAGAAGAGAGGTGAACACACACCCAATCCTTAGACCAGTAGCCATTTTCAATTGGTAGGTATTCATCAATGAAAAATCAATTTTCTCCAAGGGAGCATCACTGGGTACACAGACCACTCTTTAGGGTGAGCCCCATGCCATCAGTAGATGATCAACACCAAATGAACTCAATAACATCTCCAGACATTCTTTGTCTCATAATGGTAAGTCGGGGCAATTATTTTTCTACCTTTCATGTCCTTTGCATATAAATTAAGGTTTACAGTTTTGGGTTTTCATGATAGTCTTGTATGTGTGAACATGTGTGTCTCTGTATCTGTATGAATTCCTTATGCTTTCGCTTTGGCTCTCTTCCTTGTTTGGTGGTTCCATCATATTCTGATTTAATTGTTTATTATTTATCTTATTCTATTCTATTTTTATTCCTTAGATCTTTTGTTTTCTAATGTGAAAGAAAGGGTGTGGAACAGAAGAAAGGGATGGGGGAGGAGCAGGGAAGAATTAGAGAAAAGGAAACAGTAATCAGAATCTATTTTATGAACAAAGTTTTAGCTTCAATAAAATTAAAAGAAAAGATTCTTCCTTCTTTCCTTCCTTCCAGTCTTTGCAAGCAGGTGGAGGTTGAAAATCTGGATTCCTGTTATTTTGAGTTCATTGCGTTTCTTAGATTTGATGATTGATATCTCCTCAAATTTAGTAGTTTTCTCAAGTCAATTTTCCTCAATTTGTCTTTTTCATCCCTCTTTCTCTTCTATTTCCAGTATTGCTAAATTGCTAGTGTGGTAAGCTCTCTGTGCTCCATCCCTCTTTGTTCTCAGTGATTACTCTGCTGCTGGTGCTCTCTGGCTCCTATCCATTCATGAGGGGGAAACTGGCTTTGGGGAAAGAAGCTGAAAGTAAGCAAACCTAAAGCCTTGGCTACTCCCAACATGCTAGAAAGCACACTTAGAGAAGAGAAAGAAGAAAAGGGAAAGCCATATTTTCTGAAAAATTTAGAAAAGTGTGAAGTTGTAGGAAGCAGTGAGGCTTTGGCAAAGGAAGCTTCTGCACTAGGAGTGAGATTCTGGTAAGAACTGGTATATTAGCTTATTAATGAATGAATTATTCTATATTCTTATCATGGCTTAAAGTGAACCTGCCTTCGTAGGAGTGTTCCAGTGTCCAGATGACAGACATAACCCAAATGGAGGGTTAGGTCTCCACCCAGGTCGCAGACTCTAGTCTCTTGACAAGCTCTTTTCTTTTTCCTGGGCCTTCATTGATGTTCTAATATTTACTCCTCTGGAGACATAATACCAAAACCATGTAGGAATAAGATCTGAAATCAACACCTTCAAATATTTCTGGTTTTGCTGTTCTCTGGGAAGGATGTGACTGCCAAGAGCCCTGAGGACACATGGAGATTTTAGCCGAGATAGAAAATGGACACTTTTCCTTGAAGTCATTTTACCCCCTACTGCCCAGCCAGTTTTAACCCCCTTAATTGACACTATGGAGTTGTAAGAATGACTTTTCTGGCTTCTTGCAATTGAATTGCAATCAGAGCTGTGTGGCTCAGTACCACTCCAGTTAAAGTATCTGAAAGCCTTCAAAAGTACCTCAGTGGTTTTATTATAACTCCCAAGTGTAGGGAGGAAATGAAGTCATTGCCTGGAGCTAGAAAAGAGAAGATGAAGAGAAGTAAAGGCAAGATTTATTAAAATTACAGGTCCTAGGCAGGTACCAGGAAAACCCCAAACAAAAGTTTTTTTAAAGCACTAATCAAAGTCCACTTGAATCTCTTGATGAACTCACTACAGCATCCATCCTTTGGACACCTCCTTGGTTTATTTTGGCTTCCAAGGCCAAACTATAGAGGTATAATTTCAGGCACTTTGGTAGGTACTGGAATGGCAATGGCTAGAATCAGTGTGAGATCCCTCACAGAGAAAGTAAAGAAAAAATGAAAAGGGAGAGGCTGAAGAAATTTGTCCTTTATTCAGTTTTTAGGCCAAAACATCAGTGGGTCTGTTTCTTTAGGGTACAGGTAGATGCTATGGTGTCAAGTAGAGCTAACGTCTAAACATATATCTGGGCAGCACTTTTCTTACCAAGAAGAGATAATAATGAGAGATAATAGTCTCAAAAGCATGGATTTACATCTAATGTTTTCAGAGTAAGACTGTGAACTGTTAAAGAAAGAGCAATGATTTTAGTCTTTTGTTATACTTATATTTTGAGTGTTTAAGATCATATAGGATGTCAAAATAAATCACTTTTTTAATCAAGGTCAGTTTAGGAGCTGGTCCTCAAGGGTTACTGAGCTAAAGAGAAATCTGACTCTCCCCATCCTCCCTTTACCAGTTCTCCCTATATGTGAGGGTACATCAAGTCCTTGCTTGACCATTGTTTTTCTTGGAAGCATTATTGAAGTTTTCCCTCTGTATTTACCCTCCTCTTTATAGACCAGGCAGTGTTTAGAATCTACATAGTTTTTCTATGACTTCCCAGAGAATAGATTACTATAGTTACAGGACACTTTGAGAGATAATTCACAGGCCCTTGGGAAATGTTTGACCTTGCAGGGCAAGGAGGAAAATATTCTACCATTTATTCCCTCTGACTGCATTGGTATTGCATCCAAGAATATTACTGAGCATCCAGAAGGTCAGTTATGGCTGTCTGTCATTTTTAACTGCTGTGTAATATTTAGATAAGACTTAGGAAGACTCGGATACTTTTAAATGGATTTTGGTTAGACATATATTTCTGTTCATTAAGCTAATCTTTAGTATGAACACCAAGAGCAAATTGTAGTTTCATTGATGTAAGTAGAGGTTTAATTAAATTATGATGATAGATATTTTAAGATCATATGTATCATATTAAATTTCATCTTTTACAAACATTAAATAACTTACTTAGACCTTCATAACTTGAATAACTTTTTTCAGATTTCTTTCCCATCCTGAAGCTATCAAATCATTTTACATTTAGTACACAAATTTTTTTCTAAAACTATTTTCATTTTTAAAACCTTTTTGTTTACTGGTTTCTTCTTAATAACATGAGACATAGCAACATAAATCATAAACTTTCTGTCTATTGTGATAATGATCTCCCTGTGGGCACTAAGTACAGTCTATCTCCTCCTAAGAAGATCACAATGACAAATAAAATTTCTATTTCACCAAAGTTAACTTTAAGAAATATTACACAAAAATCTCAGTCTTCATCTTAATGGGAACAAGAGATAACTTATTCTGGAGCCATTGTGAGTGACCGTGACTTGGGAACACAGTTTAGATTACCTTAAATTTTATGTTCAAACCTACAAGCAGTTACATGAAGATTTTGTAGTTTTACAGAACAAAGGAAGTCATAAATGAAGGAAAATTTAAAATCCATCGGTGTGCACATCAGTCGGCAGTTAAAGGAAGATAAGGGATGCTTTTCTATAATCCCAAGATTTGCTATTTGATGACATTCTTAGCTTTAGAGTTGTTGGAAACAATTGGTCTACTAATTTAATGACTTTTGCAGGTTTCTATCACACGGTGTTAGTTCAGACACAGATGTGGCAAGAAAATAACTATTATGGGGCTAGAACTAGCCCAGAATAATATAATTAGGCCTTAGACTTGCAGTATTCACATCTTGCAACAGTACTGAAATCAGTTAATCAGTCTCTTCAGATGCAACTTCTTTTCCGGGGTGAAATCTTATCAGGAATGATAATTCATGAAAATCAATTAATTTATTGGGCTTACTTACAGAAAGAAAAGGTGAGGAGTTCCTGAAAAAAGGTGGGAGTAGCCTCAATGTAGCTACACTGGAAAGTCTTAAACAGCATAAACTATAGCTTTTCCCTAGCCACATAGGCAGAGCCCCTTTCCCTAGTCTCATCCAGGCTCTAAAGTCTAGCTTTTCCCCACAAGCATGACAGCACATTTAATTACAAAATAATTGCATGAAGTTGGTTGGGAGGTGTAGCTGGAAATTCAGGCAATGGTTCAATGATCCTCCCCACCCCTTTTGCAAGCAGGCATAGTCGAAGTCATGAAGATGGCAGTTGTTTGGCTTAGAAGACAGTGATGTATGATGTGCAAGACCAATGTTAAAAAAAAAAAAGGTGAATCCATACTACATCCATCCATAGAATAATGTAGCAAATGACATTCTCTGGTGCAAATAATGTTAAAGTGTGGAGCTCCTAGGTAAACCTTATCCAAAACACAAGATACTTGAAACTGTGTTTCTGCTTTCTCCGCTGTGACCTGCCATAACAAAGCTTTTGTTTTTGTCATCATCATCACCATCATCATGATTATTAATTATTTTGCACAATTTTTATTATTAATTATTTTCCACAATTTCTGCTCCCCCTACTCCTCCTATCTCCACCCACCTCCCCTATTTGCAAGATCTACTTCATCTATGATTCCCTTTTGAAAGATATGACAACTGAATGCAACAAAATAAGATAGAGTAAGACAAGCAAAGGCCCTCATATTAAGGCTGGATAAGATGACCAGTAGGAAGAAAACAGTCCCAAGAGGAGGCAAAAGAGTCAGAAACATGCCTGCTCCCATTGTTAGGAGTCCCATGAAAACACCAAGCTAACAGCTTAAACATGTACACAGATGGGCTAGAGAAATGGTTCAGCGGTTAAGAGCACTGTCTGCTCTTCCAGAGGTTCTAAGTTCAATTCTCAGCAACTACATGGCTCATAATCAATAGTCTATAATGAGATCTGGTGCCCTCTTCTGGTAAGCAGTTGTATATGCAATCAGAATAGTGTATACATCATAAAAATAAATTAGTAAATATTTTTAAAAGGCACACACACAAAAAAAAAAAACCATATACACAGAGGATTTGGTCCAGACTCATATAGGCTCTGTGGTTGCCACTCAGTCTCTGTCAGCCAATATAAGCTCTGTTTAGTGATTCAATGGGACATGTCCTCCTGTTATTCTCTATTACCTCTATCTCCTGCAATTTTTCCCAGGGTTTCCTGAGTTTCAAAGGGAGGGAATCAATGGAGACTTCCAATTTAGACTCTTTCTTCACATGTCTGACTGTGGGTCTCTGCATCGGCTCTGGTCTACTCCCACTGAACGTCTATCTGATGAGGACTATACAAGACAGCAATCTAGGAGTATAGCAAAATTGCAGAATATCATTAAGAATTATCTCTTTCTCACACACACCCTTTTTAACCATTCATGTTTGATTTTATCCTAGGTCTCTGGGTTATATTCTCTCCAGTTCCTGGACCTCCAGGCAGTGTCAATCATGAATGGGCTTTCTCTGATGGTGCCATAGGCCCCAAGTGAAACAAGACATAACTTAGCCACTTCCCCAAGTTCTTTGCCACCATCCTAGAGCATTTTATAGGCAGTAAGGATGGTAGGCCAAAGTTTTCCATGCTGATTGGTTTTTCTTTCCCTAAATTGCAGAGTACCTTCTGACAATAAAATGACTAGAACACATGGGTAAAGGCTCCTTTCAGACACCGGCTCATTCTCTCTACATTCAACGAACTGCGCAGCTGTTGTCCTCAGCAATGGTACCCCAAGGTCATTATTTATAGAGCAAGTCACTGTCCTAGAATCAGCCTGGGTTTTTTAAGATCACCACAAGACCCTGTCAGCCCATAGCTCAACCAAATGCACTGCTAGCCACCTACTGCAAGCTTTGGATTGCTACAACAGATGGCCAGTTCAGATTCCTTATCTCCATTACTGGAAATCTTCATTAGGGTCACCCAGATATATTCCAGGAAGTTTTCACTGCACTAGATTTCCACACCACCACCCAAATATCCTCAAATTCTAGTCTTCTCTCCCTTCAGTATGTATCTCCAATCCTAACCCCATATGATCTCTCCAACCCCATTTCTACCTGTGCCCAGTTTACCTGCATAATCTATTGCATTTCCCTATCCCCCGAAATCCATGTGTCCACCAGAGAACTCATCTTTACCTACTACTCTAAGTCTGTGGGTTTTAGCTTGGTTACCATTAGTCAACCCCCTCGTAGCCCTAGCCAATCAGGAAGATACTAATATAACTAACACTTACTTAAGCCAATCACAGATAGGATGACCTAACAGCTTTAGAATTACTTTAACTGTGTATAAAAGAAGCCTGCAAGCGTCTTCCTGGGCTGCCATTTTGCTTTTGTGTGGGAGGTGCAGTCCCAGAATGCTGGAACATTTTGCTCTCAAGAATTAAATGCTCCTGCTGATTTCAGACATGTCTGGTAGTCTTTGCTGGGGCTTCTCCTGGACTCTAACATTTATGTTGAGATGTTGGATCAATGTGGACTTTAATTTTATATATGGTGATAAATATGTAACTATTTGCATTCTTCTACATTCAAACATCCAGTTTTACCAGCAACATTTCTTGAAGATGTTTCTTTTCTCTGTGTATATATTTTTTAAAAAAAATTACATTTCCATGTGTGTGGATTTATTTGTCAGTCTTCAATTCTAGTCCCTTGGTCAACTTGTCTTTTTAAATGCAAATGTAATGAGGCTTTTATTACTATAATTCTGTAGTCCAGCGTAAAATCATGCATGGACTTTCAGCAGACCTTCAGCAGATCTTTTCCTTTTTAGGGCTTTTTTATCCTAGCTTTTTGTGTGTGTTTGTTTGTTTTTCTATCAGAAGTTGAGAATTTTTCTCTAAAGATCTTTAAATAATTATAATGGAATTTGATAGGAATTTCATTAGATCTTTAGATTCTTTGGTAAGATGACCATTTTTACTATGTTAATCCTACTGATCCATCTTTTGATATCTTCCCCAGTTTATTTTTTCAAAGACTAAAAGTTTTTATCATACAGTTCTTTCACTTTCTTGGTTAGAGTTACTTCAAGATACTTTGTATTATTTGAGGCTATTGTTAAAGATGTTGTTTCCCTGGTTTATTTGTCAGTGCACTTATTATTTGTACATAAAAGGGTGTGGTGGTTTGAATAGGGATGGCCCCCAAGGACTCATGTGTCTGAATGTGTTGCTCATTAGAGTGGCATTATTAATAGGTGTGGCCTTTTTGGAGGAACTGTCACTGTGGAGGCAGGCATTGAGGTCTCATATACTCAAGCTATACTCATTTTGATACACAGTCTCCTTCACTGGCTACAGATCAACATGTAGAACTTTCAGCTCCTTCTTTACTACCATGTCTGCCTGCATACTGACATGTTTCTTACCACAATGGTAATGTACTAAACCTCTGGCTGAAAGCTCACCATAATTAAAAGTTTTTTCTTTATAAGAGTTGCTGTAGCCATAGTGTCTCTTCACAGAAAAAGAACCCTAACTATGACAGAAATTGGTACTACAGCCAGGGATAATATTATGATAGGCCTGACCATACTTTTATTTAGAGAAATATAAACTGTGGGACTTTGGATTAGAAAATCAGTTGAATGCTTTAAGTGGGGTTTAATAAGCCCATGTTCTACTAGGAACATGGAAGACAGTGGTACTGAGTGTGATATAAATTGTGAAGACCTGGCTCAAAAGCTTTCAGAGGAGAAGAAGTTCTGAATGTGGTTTAGAGACTAATCTTGTGATATTTTGGCAAAGACTGTGCCTGATTTTTTTTCTTTTTTTTTTTTTATTCTTTTTTACTTAAAATTTCCAACTGCTCCCCGTTTCCCATTTCCCTCCCCCTCCTCCCACATATTGCCCCCTCCCCCCGCTCCCCTCCCCCTATCCCCGCCTCCTAGTCCACTCCCCCTCCCTCTCGATACTGAAGAGCAGTCCAAATTCCCTGCTCTACATGAAGACCAAGGTCCTCCCACTTCTATCTAGGTCCAGGAAGGTGAGCATCCAAACAGGCTACGCTCCCACAAAGCCAGTTCATGTATTAGGATCGAAACCTAGTGCCATTGTCCTTGGCTTCTCATCAGCCTTCACTGTCCGCCTTGTTCAGAGAGTCCAGTTTCAACCCATGCTTATTCAGTCCCAGTCCAGCTGGCCTTGGAGAGCTCCCAATAGATCAGTTCCACTGTCACAGTGGGTGGGTGCACCCCTCGTGGTCCTGATTTCCTTGCTCATGTTCTCCCTCCTTCTGCTCCTCATTTGGACCTTAAGAGCTCAGACGGTTGATCCCAATTGGGTCTCTGTCTCTCTCTCGATCCATCGCCAGATGAAAGTTCCTGTGCCATTCTCCTTGGCCTCTCGTCAGCTCTCATTGTCCACCACATTAAGAGAGTCCGGTTTTATCCCATGTTTTTTTCCGTAGCAGTCCAGCTGGCCTTGGTGAGCTCCCAATAGATCGGCCCCCCTATCTCAGTGGTTGGGTGCACCCCTCATGGTCCTGACTTCCTTGTTCATGTTCTCTCTCCTTCTGCTCCTCATTATAACCTTGGGAGCTCAGTCCGGTGCTCCAGTGTGGGTCTCTGTCTCTATCTCCATCCATCGCTAGATGAAGGTTCTATGGCGATATGCAAGATATTCATCAGTATGATTATAGGATAGGTTCATTTCAGGTTCCCTATCCTCAGGTGCCCCAATGAACTAACTGGGGACATTGCCCTGGGCTTCTGGTAGCCATTCCAGGTTCAAGTATCTTGCCAACCCTTAGGTGTTTCCCTTAACTAAGGTATGAGTTTCCCTGCTCCCCCATCCAACCTTCCTTTACCCCCAATCACCCCGATTTCCCCAGTTCCCCTCATCCTCTCCTTCACACTTTTCTCTCCCCATCTCCCCTCATCCCCATCCCACCCCACCCCCCAAGATTCCCATTTTTTGCCCATCAATCTTGTCTATTTCCCATAGCTGGGAGGATATCTATATGTTTTTCCTTGGGTTTACCCTCTTGTTTAGCTTCTTTAGGATCACAAATTATAGACTCAGTGGCCCCTATCCATGGCTAGAAACCAATTATGAGTGAGTACATCCCATGATCTTCTTTTGGGGTCTGGGTTACCTCACTCAGGATCGTATTTTCTATTCCCATCCATTTGCATGCAAAATTCGAGAAGTCATTGTTTTTTACCGCAGAGTAGTACTCTAATGTATATATATTCCACACTTTCTTCATCCATTCTTCTATTGAAGGGCATCTAGGTTGCTTCCAGGTTCTGGCTATTACAAATAATGCTGCTATGAACATAGTTGGACAAATGCTTTTGTCATATGCTAGGGCATCTCTTGGGTATATTCCCAAGAGTGCTATTGCTGGGTCCAGGGGTAGGTTGATCCCAATTTTTCTGAGAAACCGCCACACTGATTTCCAAAGTGGTTGCACAAGTTTGCAGTCCCACCAGCAATGGATGAGGGTACCCCTTTCTCCACAACCTCTCCAGCAAAGGCTATCCTTGGTGTTTTTGATTTTAGCCATTCTGACAGGTGTAAAATGATATCTCAAAGTTGTTTTGATTTGCATTTCTCTGATCGCTAAGGAGGTTGAGCATGACCTTAAGTATCTTTTGGCCATTTGAACTTCTTCTGATGAGAATTCTCTGTTCAGTTCAGTGCCCCATTTTTTAATTGGGTTAATTATCCTTTTAAAGTCTAGTTTCTTGAGTTCTTTATATATTTTGGAGATCAGACCTTTGTCTGTAGCGGGGTTGGTGAAGATCTTCTCCCAGTCAGTTGGCTGCCTTTTTGTCTTAATGACAGTGTCCTTTGCTTTACAGAAGCTTCTCAGTTTCAGGAGATCCCATTTATTCAATGTTGCCCTTAATGTCTGTGCTGCTGGGGTTATACATAGGAAGCGATCTCCTGTGCCCATATGTTGTAGGGTACTTCCCATTTTCTCTTCTATCAGGTTCAGTGTGTTCAGATTGATATTGAGGTCTTTGATCCATTTGGACTTGAGTTTTGTGCATGGTGATAGATATGGGTCTATTTTCATTCTTCTACAGGTTGACATCCAATTGTGCCAGCACCATTTGTTGAAGATGCTTTCTTTCTTCCATTGTATACTTTTAGCTCCTTTATCGAAAATTAGTTGTTCATAGGTTTGTGGGTTAAAATCCGGGTCTTCTATACGATTCCATTGGTCGACTGCTCTGTTTTTATGCCAGTACCACGCTGTTTTCATTACTGTAGCTCTGTAATAGAGTTTGAAGTCAGGGATGGTAATGCCTCCAGAAGTTCCTTTATTATATAAGATTGTTTTGGCTATCCTGGGTTTTTTGTTTCTCCATATAAAGTTGATTATTGTCCTTTCAAGATCTGTGAAGAATTTTGATGGGATTTTAATGGGGATTGCATTGAATCTATAGATTGCCCTTGGTAGAATTGCCATTTTTACTATGTTGATCCTCCCAATCCAGGAGCAAGGGAGATCCTTCCATTTTCTGGTATCCTCTTCAATTTCTTTCTTCAATGCCTTAAAGTTCTTGTCAAATAGATCTTTCACTTCCTTGGTTAGAGTTACCCCAAGATAGTTTATGCTTTTTGTGGCTATCGTGAAAGGTGATGATTCTCTTATTTCCCTCTCTGCTTCCATATCCTTTGTGTATAAGAGGGCGACTGATTTTTTGGAGTTGATCTTGTATCCTGCCACATTACTAAAGGCGTTTATCAGCTGTAGGAGTTCTTTGGTGGAGTTTTTGGGGTCGCTCATGTACACTATCATATCATCTGCAAATAATGCAAGTTTAACTTCTTCCTTTCCAATTTGAATCCCCTTTATCCCCTTATGTTGTCTTATTGCTATTGCTAAAACTTCGAGAACTATATTGAAGAGGTATGGAGAGAGTGGACAGCCTTGGCGTGTTCCTGATTTTAGTGGGATGGCTTCAAGTTTCTCTCCATTTAATTTGATATTAGCTGTCGGCTTGCTGTATATAGCTTTAATTAAATTTAGGTATGACCCTTGTATCCCTAATCTCTCCAAGACTTTTATCATAAAGGGGTGTTGAATTTTGTCAAATGCTTTTTCAGCGTCTAATGAAACGATCATATGGTTTTTTTCTTTCAGTTTATTTATATGATGGATTACATTGATAGACTTGCGTATGTTAAACCAGCCCTGCATCTCTGGTATGAAGCCTACTTGATCATAATGGATAATTTTTCTAATGTGTTCTTGGATTCGGTTTGCCAGAATTTTGTTGAGGATTTTTGCATCGATGTTCATGAGTGAGATTGGCCTGTAATTTTCTTTCTTGGTTGGGTCTTTGTGTGGTTTTGGTATCAGAGTTACTGTAGCTTCATAAAAGGAATTTGGCAATGACTCTTCTGTTTCTATATTGTGAAATACCTTAAGGAGTATAGGTATTAGGTCTTCTTGGAAGTTCTGGTAGAATTCCGCATTGAAACCATCTGGTCCTGGACTTTTTTTGGAAGGGAGGTTTTTGATAACTGCTTCTAATTCTTCACGACTAACAGGTCTATTTAGGTTGTTCACCTGGTCCTGGTTTAACTTTGGTATATGGTATTTATCTAAAAAAGTGTCCATTTCTTTTACATTTTCCAGTTTTGTGGCATACAGGCTTTTGTAGTAAGATCTAATGATTCTCTGAATTTCCTCTGTGTCTGTGGTTATGTCTCCCTTTTCATTTCTGATCTTATTAATTTGCAAATTCTCTCTCTGCCGTTTGATTAGTTTGGATAGGGGTTTATCAATCTTGTTGATTTTCTCCAGGAACCAGCTTTTTGATTTATTGATTCTTTCAATTGTTTTCTGTGTCTCTATTTTGTTGATTTCAGCCCTCAGTTTGATTATTTCCAGTCTTCTACCCCTTCTAGGTGAGCCTGCTTCTTTTTTTTCTAGAGCTTTCAGGTGGGCTGTTAAGTCTCCAATGTGTGCTTTCTCTGTTTTCTTTAAGTGGGCAGTTAGTGCTATGAACTTTCCTCTCAGGACTGCTTTCATAGTGTCCCATAGGTTTGAGTATGTTGTTTCTTTATTTTCATTGTCTTCAAGGAAGACTTTAATTTCTTTCTTTATTTCTTCCTTAATCCAGGTATGGTTCAGTAGTTGACTATTCAGTTTCCATGAGTTTGTAGGCTTTCTGGGGGTAGCATTGTTGCTGAATTCTAGCTTTAATCCATGGTGATCTGATAAGATACAGGTGGTTATGAATATTTTTTTGTAACTGTGAATGTTTGCTTTGTTACCGAGTATGTGGTCGATTTTTGAGAAGGTTCCATGAGCTGCAGAGAAGAAGGTATATTCTTTCCTATTTGGGTGGAATATTCTATAGATGTCTGTTAAGTCCATTTGATTCATTACCTCCATTAATTCTCTTATTTCTCTGTTAGGTTTCTGTCTGATTGACCTGTCCATTGGTGAGAGAGGAGTATTAAAGTCTCCTACTATTAATGTGTGCTGTTTGAAGGTTGCCTTGAGTTTTAACAATGTTTCTTTTACGTACGTGGGTGCTTTTATATTAGGGGCATAGATATTCAGGATTGAGATTTCATCCTGATGAATTGTTCCTGTTATGAGTAGAAAATGTCCCTCTCCATCTCTTCTGATTGATTTAAGTTTGAAGTCAACTTTGTTAGAAATTAGTATGGCCACACCTGCTTGTTTCCTAGGTCCATTTACTTGATAAGCCTTATCCCAGCCCTTTACTCTGAGTAGGTGCCTGTCTTTGTGATTGAGGTGTTTTTCTTGTAAACAGCAGAATGTTGGATCCTGTTTTCGTATCCAATCTCTTAGTCTGTGCCTTTTTATAGGTGAGTTGAGTCCATTGACATTAAGTGATATTAATGACCAGTGGTTGTTAACTCCGGTCATTTTTTTTTAGTAGTAGATTTTGTGTGTTTCCCTTCTTTGAGATGTGCTGGTAAAGGGTTTCTAGATGTCTGAGTTACTGTGGTCATTGTTGGACTCCTTGATTAGTGATTTTCCTTCTATTACTTTCTGTAAGGCTGGATTTGTGGCTACGTATTGTTTAAATTTGTTTTTATCCTGGAAAATTTTGTTTTCTCCATTTATAGTGAATGAAAGCTTGGCTGGGTATAGTAGTCTGGGCTTGCATCCATGGTCTCTTAGTTTCTGCAGTACATCTATCCAGGACCTTCTGGCTTTCATGGTTTCCATAGAGAAGTCAGGTGTAAGTCTGATAGGTTTACCTTTATAAGTAACTTGGCCTTTTTCCTTTGCTGCTCTTAGTATTCTTTCTTTATTCTGTATGCTTTGTGTTTTGATTATTATATGGTGAGAGGATTTTTTTTTGATCCAGCCTATTCGGTGTTCTGTATGCTTCTTGAACCTTCATAGGTATATCTTTCTTTAGGTTGGGAAAGTTTTCTTCTATAATTTTATTAAATATATTTTCTGGACCATTGAGCTGCGCTTCTTCTCCTTCTTCTATTCCTATTATTCTTAGGTTTGGTCTTTTTATTGTGTCCCATATTTCCTGAATGTTTTGTGATGAGAATTTGTTGGCCTTGCTGTTTTCTTTGATCAGCGTGTTTATTTTCTCTATGGTATCTTCAGAATCTGAGATTCTTTCTTCTATCTCTTGTATTCTGTTGGTTATGCTTGTTTCTGTAGTTTCTATTCGTTTACCTAGATTTTCCCTGTCCAGCTGGCCTTCTGTTTGTGTTTTCTTCTTTGCCTCCATTTCAGTTTTTAAGTCTTGAACTGTTTCCATTATTTGTTTGATTGTTTTTCCTTGGTTTCCTAGGGTATCATTCACTGATTTACTCAATTCTTCAAACTTTCTGTTATACTTCTCATCCATTTCTATAAGGGCATTTTTTACATGCTGTTTAAGGGCGTCAATCACTTTCATAAAGTCAATTTTATCTACTTCTTCATGATTAAGGTGTTCATGTCCTCCTGTTGTGAGGTCGCTGGGTTCTGGTGGTTTCATATAGTTTTTCAGATTGTTGGGTGAATTCTTGCATTGGTGCCTGCCCATCTCTTTCTCCGAATGCTCCCCTATGGATCTTCTTTTACCGGATCAGGTCTCCTTGCCTACTGATGTACTTTCCCAGTGATGGCACCCTGCAGCGATAGCTCTCCTGGTGCTCCAGTGATGTCTCTCCTGTTACCAATATCAGATCTCCGTGCCCAAAGACGGCAATCCTGGTACCCCGATTAGCTCTACCACTGATGGCTCTCCTGGTGCCAAGATCAGATCTCCGTGCAGGTTGGGTAGTTCGTAAACAAAGGCCTTACCTTGTTTGGTGCAGGCAGGCCAGTGAAACAAAGGAAGTCTCGCCTGCCTACTTGCCCTGAGGATTTGCCCCCAGCGCCAGACAGACTGAGCTGGATGGTGTTATGTGCCCAAAGAGGAAAGGGGGCAGAAGGAAGAAGGGTTCTGGATGTAAGCTGGGTGGGACAAGAAGAGAGAGGCAGTATGGAGGGTGTAGAGCCCATGCAGGGAGGCAAGGGAGTATAGGGTGGGGGATGAGGAACTTCAGAGTTCCCTGTCCAGGGCTGCTTCTGCCGCCGCCAGTCAGGTCATAAACTCACCCCGCTGCTGTCTCTCCTGGTGCCTAGATCAGATCTCCATGCAGGTTGGGTAGTTTGTAAACAAAGGCCTTACCTTGCTTGATGCATGCAGGCTGGAGAGACAAAGGAAGTCTCGTCTGCCTACTTGCCCTGAGGATTTGCCTCCAGCGCCAGACAGACTGAGCTGGATGGTGTTATGTGCCCAAAGAGGAAAGGGGGCAGAAGGAAGAAGGGTTCTGGATGCAAACTGGGTGGGACAAGAAGAGAGAGGCAGTATGCAGGGTGTAGAGCCCCTGCAGGGAACCCTGGGAGTATAGGGTGGGGGATGAGGAACTTCAGAGTTCCCTGTCCAGGGCTGCTTCTGCCGCCGCCAGTCAGGTCACAAACTCACCCCGCTGCTGTCTCTCCTGGTGCCTAGATCAGATCTCCGCGCAGGTTGGGTAGTTTGTAAACAAAGGCCTTACCTTGCTTGATGCAGGCAGGCTGGAGAGACAAAGGAAGTCTCGTCTGCCTACTTGCCCTGAGGATTTGCCCCCAGTGCCAGAAAGACTGAGCTGGATAGTGTTATGTGCCCAAAGAGGAAAGGGGGCAGAAGGAAGAAGGGTTCTGGATGCAAGCTGGGTGGGACAAGAAGAGAGAGGCCCTGTGCCTGATTTTTGCCCTTTCCAAAATGTGTGCCTAAGGCATAAGTGAAGAATTTTTAAATTAATTCCATTGGCAGAGGAAATCTCAAAACAACCTAGTGTAGACTCTATTGTGTGATTGTCAGTATTCACTCTTATGAAGAACTATAATGAAAAAGAGCAAGTTGATCAAGGAAGAATATAAAATGTACAGAATGAGGAGAAAAGGGAAACTAGAAAATAGAATGGAGATAACTCATATGTTCAAGATGATAAACACACTATGAAATGGAATAAAGGGAGTCTTGTCTCAGGACAAGACTCTACCCAGGCAATCTTCCAACATGTGAAAAGGACTGCTTTGGTCCAGGCATGGTAGTGCATGGCTTTAATCTCAGCACTCTGTGGGCAGAGACAGGCAAATATCTGAGCTGTGTGTGGCTGGCTCTACACACAGATGTTCTAGAAAAGCCAAATTTAAGCAATGAAAAAAAAAAACATGAAAAACATAAAGCTGATAAAGATGTAATTGAGCAAAGTGACCATGTTCCAGTTGCAATAAACAAAAGAATTTGGTCATTTGGTTCTGGCTTTAGAGTCATGATAGAAGAAAGAGGCTATAGAAGCTCCCTCTGTAACTAAAAAAAAAAAAGCCACTGAGATAAGTCATGTTGTGGAGGCATCCCTGCATGGGGGCCCAGAGAGGCCATTGTGTGAAGCTATGAAGGTAAAGTCTAGATTGCCTTGGACACCCCAAGATGCTAGAGATGGTAGAACTTGGGATACCTGTTACAGAAAGCTGCTAACAGGGCATGGGACCAGCAGTATGTTGAGTTACCAAATTTTAAAGGACTTGGAGATCTGAAGAATGTTTTGATATCAAACATGAAGATGTGGAGTTTGGAGCTTTCCTAGTGGGTTTTCAGTCTTGCTTTTCTCCAGTATTTCCTCAAAATCCTCCATTTCCTCCATTTTAGAACAGTAATGTATATCTTCTGCCATTGTAGGTTGGAAGTATGTGATCTGTTTTTATTTTGATTTTATAGAGGGTTAAAGGTAAGAGTTTGCATGAATTTCATAAAAGATTTTGACCTTTGAATTTTTTTAAATGTTGCTGCGACTGTGATAGGCATTGGGGTCTTGTAAAGTTAGACTAAATGCATTTTGCATTATGTTATGGCTAGGAAGCCATGGAGGGTAATGTGGTTGTTTAAATAGGTATGGCCACCATAGACTCATATGATTGAATGCTTGACCATTAGGGAGTGGCAGTATTTGAAGGTGTGGCATTGATGAGGAAGTTTGCCAGTATGAGTGTGGGCTTTGACATCTCATATGTGCAAGCTTTGCCCAGTGTGATACACACAGGTAGTCACATTCTGCCTGCAGATCAAGATGTAGAACTCTTCTCTAATGCCATGTCTGCCTGTATACCACCATGCTTCTTACCATGATGATAGTGAACTAACCCTCTGAAACTATAAGTCAATCCCAATTAACTGTTTTCCTCATTGTGTCTCTTCATAGCAATGGAAGCCCTAACTAAAATAGAGGGCTACTGACATATTTTCAACTAATCTTGTAACCAACCAATTTGTTTAATCACCTCTAGAAGTTTCTTGGCAGAAATATTAGGTATTGTAAATAGTGATATTTTGAATCCTTCCTTTTCAATTTGTGTCCCCTTGATCTCCTTTAGTTGTCTTATTGTTCTAGCTAAAATTTTAAGTTGAATAGAACTGAATAGATATATAGAGAGTAAACTTGTTCCTGATTTTAGCAGAACTGCTTTGAGTTTCTATACATTTAATTTAATGTTAGTTATTGGTTTGCTGTATATTGCCTTTAATGTGTTTATCTCTTGTGTATGTTTTTGTATACCTGATGTCTCCAAGACTTTTATCATGAAAGTGCATTTGATTTTAATAAGGCTTTATTTGTAATAGCCAGAAATTGGGAAAATCTAAATGTCCCTCAACTAAGGATTGGATTTAAAAAATGTGGTACATTTGCAGAATGGAGTGTTCTTTAAAAATAATGGCATCATAAAATTTGCTGGCAAATGGATGGAACTAGGAAAGATCACCCTAAGGGAGGTAACCAGTCCCAGAAAGACAAACAGTATATTTTAACTTATAAGAGGATATTAGTCATAAAAAATAACCATACTACAATCATAGATCCAGGGAAGCTAAGTACCAAGAAGGGCTCAAAGTGAGGAATAAGTGAATCCCACAGTGAAGGGGAAATAGTATAGACACCAATGATAGATGGGGGAGGGGTCTGAATATGGGGATGGGAACAGTAGGAATCATATAGGGGAAGCATGGAGGGGGAAAGTATAGGGAGAGACAATTTCAATGGGAAGAGGAATCTCTGGGATGAGCTAGAAACCTAGTGTGATGGAAACTCCCAGGAATCTATGAGAGTGACCCTAGCTGAGTCTTTTAGCAATGGGGGATACAGATTCTGAACTGTCCATCACCTGTAATAAGGCATTACTTCCAGTGGAGAGATTGAGACATCAGTACAGCTGCAAAATCATCAACCTACACTTTGTTCTGCCTACAAAATGTCTTGGGAAAAAGGTTGTGCTGAAACTGTGGGAGTGGCCAACCAATGACTAGTCAGTGAGAATCATACCATGACCCCTGATCCCTCCCTCACCCCTAACACTGCCTAGAGAACCATGACCCAAAGACTGACTAGAATTAAATGTGAATGATAAATAAATCATAAATAAATGAAATAATTCTTTTTGATCTTCTGCTATATTCATAGATTGGTGCCTAGCCATATTGTCCTCAGAGTTTCTTCACCAGCAACTTGTAGAAACAGGTAGATGCATAGACTCACAGCCAAACATTAGGTGGAGTTTAGGAAATCCTAATGAAGATGGGGAGAAAGAATTGGAAGAGTTGGTGGGGTAAAGAGCACCACAAGAAAACCCACAGAACCAACTAACCTGGACCCATAGGAGCTCACAGAGAACCAACAACCAGAGAGCCTATCTGGAACTGACCTAAGAAGCAATGGATGGTGTGTGGAAGAGAGGTGGAGAGGAGAGTATGGGAGGAGAGGAGGGAGGGAAAATTGTGGTCAGGATACAAAACCTAAGTAAATAAATAAACAAAAACAAAAATATTAGCGCTAGAAGGGGAACATGTTGAGGGCATATGGCAAGAGTAAGAAGGAGCTTGGAAGGTATACAATATTCAGGAGTAATAACAATAATAAAGATAATAATAATAATAATAATAATAATAATAATAATAATAATAATAAATGCTCCTGCAACAGGAGACTTGGAGAATAAGAGTCAAAACAACATAGAACTTTATAGCTACTTCAGTACTGCTTTTGCTTGTTTGGGTTTTTTTTTTTCTTAGTGGATACAATTTTCCATTGCTTTTCAGAGATCTTACAAAATTAGTTCAGAAAGTTTTGTGTTTGTTTTGGAATTCTCAAGGAGACAGCTTCCATCTTTCCAGTCTGACATCCTTCCCACCCGACTGCCACACTTCCACAGCACTTGTTTTTAAAGCAATCCCTCTAAAACAAATTAGCAAATAATAACATGACAAAAATGTTTTTGAAATTTTAAAATATTCCAGAGACAAACTGCATATTCCATCATTTTCCCAGGGAAGTATAGTCTTTATTTTGTGTATTTAATTATTGAACTTGAAACTTTGAATTGATGATGTTCAAACTTGGGTGTTTTAACCAAAAAATATGCATCATTCTTGTTACAGATTATGGATTTTTCAAATTCTCATGAAAGGTAGTGTTATGGGGTGCAGACCCCCTCAGACCCTGAACTTTCTATGACCTTTTGCCTGCCAGAGTAAACAACTTGTCTTCCTATGCTTGCAGCTGCTCTGTGTGCAAAACCCTCATAAGTTCCTGATAACAAGGAACTGATTTGTGGTGGGCTTGCAGAGCTAAGGTGTAGCCACTAATCAAGAAGAGCACTATATAAGCTGCCCTGGAATACAATAAAATTGGCCTTCTTGCTTCAAGAGTGGCCCGTGTCTCTATGTGTTCTTTTCTCTCCAGACCCTTGCCCAACCGCAGTTCCAGGTGGTGTCTTTATAAAAGTTCGAGGTGGAACTTTTATATTCTGAAATCTGTACTGTGTGTTAAATAACAAATAGATGATTTTAATGTAAGACACATTTTGTTATTGCCATAGTCTAATTTTCCCAGCTATTCTTTCATACTACAGTATAAAATTTAAAAGTTTATTTCCACCTGAGCATAATTAAGTTTGCTACTGTCTCTATGTTTCTGTTTTCTGTCTTTTTAAGCCAGAAAAAAAATGTATTTATAAAATGGGAAGTACATTTGCATGTTTATTGTTTGTTCCCCTTTTCCATACAAAGCCTGGCTGTTTGTAGGTTGTCAGCACAGACTGCTGTGCCACTGGGAGTGGAGACAGTCAAAAGTGTTCTTCTGGGCTGTGCTTCCCAGACTGACCCCTGAGTTCATCAGGTTTGTTGCCTGCTGACCTGACCTATTGACTGAAGAGATTTTTTATTCAGTCATTCAGTGCTCATTTCAGCACACATTAATTTTTCCTCAAACGCATTCTTACTGTAAATTGAGCAAAGAGTACAATTTGCATGCCCAAATGAGTGAAAATATTGAAAGCTACAAATTTTCTTGAATTTGGCAATATTTGAAGAATGTTGAAACATCAAATCTACATGCTTATTGAACCCACTGACAATGTCCAAGAAGTATTTCAGAGACCTTACAATCTTAGTGAAATATGTGGGAGACCCTGATCTCAAGCATGAATAAAAATAAATGCTCTCAAAATATGAATGGTGTAATTATCTTGATCACATAGGCCTTTAATGGCATAGTCATCTGTTTTTCATGTGTCCATGACTATTATTTTAAATATTAGTATATGATGTATGTATATTTGTGTATTTGTTCATAGTGTGGCTGTGAAAGTACAGGTACACACACATGCACACACAAACACACAAAACCACATATATGGGGCAGTGTTCTAAGTGCCCACTTTCCATCTTATCTGAGACTGTATTGTATTGCTGGCCACTGCATATGATAGAGCTGACCAAGAGCTTACATGGATTCACACGCTAATATCACCCATTTCACAGTGCAAGCATTGGGACAGCAGATGCTCAATCCCTTTTCTGACTTGGCTTAGGTTCAGGAAATCTGAACTCAGGTAGCCATGCTTGTGTGGCAGGAAGTTGTCACACTGAATTTTCCCCTGAAGAAATACTATTCTATCACTCCTTCGGTAATTAATATTTCCCCATTACAAGCTAGTATCTTCAAGAGCTAGATCTTAAATAATTCCTGGAACGTCTCTTACATCATCTATGGAAAAATTTGCAAAAATGAGAGCTATAACATTTATTTCAAAAATATCAATTTTGAACCTAATTGCAGGTGATATAAGTTAATGGTTTATGAGAGACTATTCAATAACATTATATTTGTAATTGCATACATATTTCCAAATCATATGCATTTTAAAGATATTTTGATATCAATCATATCATTTTTATAATAGCTTGGTACAGTTGATGACTAACACTTTAAATTACCTTTTTAACTGATGATTAAGTTTAGTGAATTTTGGTATAAGAACAAAGATTAGCAGCTAATAAATAGTAGTCTCAGATCTTAACCTCTTAACCTGCAATGGAAAGTTCTACACAAAATATTGAAAGTAACTCTATAGTCAATAATTTCTGTTTAAATATGTTACTTGAAATCACTGCCATAATTACAAGGATCATAAACCATATAGTTTTGCCCTGAGAAGAGCTTCCAGAAGATGAAATAGACAAATTACAGAAAAAAATATTTAAATTAGGAAATGAGGTAGCTCAGCAGTTAAAGGCACTTATAGCCTAGCCTGAAACCTTATATTCAATCCCAGTGTTCCTCATGGTAGAAGACTCAAAATATTTTTTCTCACTTCTACACATATACCATGGAATGTACACCACACACACACACACACACACACACACACACACAGAGTAAATAAATAATACAATTTTTGAAAAAAATAATGTCTTGATCAAACTGTAAGAACTTTTTCAATCCCATAGCGTGGCAAAGTATGAAACCTGCTTTGTAATGAAGTCAACCATAATATAGCTAAAATTGTGCTTTCAAGTGGTTGTTGAAGAAAATTTTATAATCTAGGGTGGATAATTATAAATATTTTGAAGAGCATTTTTTGTGTAAATGAGAAAACTACAGAAATACAAGGGAAAAACAAGCATTCCAAAAGTATGAATAAAATATTTAGCAATGTAGTCATTGTACTCAATGAAATATTAATATGCAAAATAGGGTTTGTGTTTGACCCTTGACTACACATTTCAGAGCACAGCATGCTTGAAGTTCCTATTTCCTTAATTACCATTTAGAAATTGCTGTGCAGGTAAGAATGTCAACAGTGAGTGCTGGAATTCCCTCAACATCACTGAAAAGTTGGAAATTATGGAGATTTGGATGGTTATAATCATCATCACTGAGAATTTTTCTTTATTAAACAGATAAAAAGAAAGAGAACACTAATCATATCCTTAAAGAACTTTGTACACATTCTCGTTGATTTTGAATGGAGCCATCTTGACCATAGATAGGCATTCATTGACATGTCACCTCTAAATTTTAGTGGAATGGCATAGACAATATGCATCCATGATGGATCTCTCATTTTCTTAGATGCAGATGCTCAGTTTTTTAGATATTCAATTTCAGACATGATAAACCCTCCACAGTGGTAGTGGATGTGTCCCAGGCTAGATTCTACAGCACATTAATAATATTATCAAAAGTATGGAAAATATAATAAATTATGTTAAAAGTTCATTCATATGTGTTAGTCATTTATATTTCATCTAAAATAAGACTGATGATATACCTAAACAGTCATCATTCTAGAACAACAAATTTACCTCACATGTTTTTTTAAAAGAAGACTGAATATATAATGTGACATCATAAAAGAACTGAATTGAAGGCAGAAAGAAAACACATATCACAGTTCCAAACTAGTCAGTGGAGAAATTGAGAATAAGTAATTATATTTGTCAGAACTAACAGAATATTGTATGTAAATACATGTAATTTTTAAACAAATATAATGTAAATTATATATTAGTATGGCTACATGCATAAAAGTATATATATATGTATGTATATATACACACATATAGCTATGCATGTGTGTGTGAATTCAAACATATCCATGTGTGTAAATGTGTGTCTGTGTTTGTGTGTGTGTATATGTATGTGTGTATATGTATGTATGCATGTATGTATGTATGGCAATTTATTGGTTTGACAGTCACAGAGAGTGAAAAGTTCCACAGTGTTTGTCTGTAGGTTATGTTTATTGCAAAATGCTTATTTTTTATTAAATGTAGATTTATTCTAAATATTTCCACACAGTATGGGAATTATAAAGATAGGTGATGGAACATTATGGATGATAATTTCCGAAATAGTAGCCATTACGGCCTTGAAAGACAATTTAAGATAAAACCAGGTCCTTTTCTACGTAAGAAATTAGCTGGAAGATACAGAAGGACAGAGACAATTCTCAGGATAAATGTCTGGAAGGCCCTAGAGATACTGGTGAAATTCTTTGTTCACAGTTGAATCTGGATCCCCACATTCAGGGATAAAGACAACAGAAGAGCTGTATTGATGAGCAAGCATAGCCCTTCTGGTCCACAGTCCACCCCTAACATTAGCCATTGGATGATCTTTCATATTCAGGGCAGGCTTCCCTCATCACTGCTCCAATCCCTTAGCCAGCTCTCTGCAAGCGGTATCACAGACAGGCTGAGGACTGTCCTTGACCAATGCCCCAATATCCTCTATCCACTTAAGGTAGGAGTAGCCATCAAAAAAACAAGCCAGATTGATGGAGGAGCTGATAACACATTGCTGTTATCAAGTTCACCGCACAAAAATGAGAATATATTAGAATGCTGACATAGGAGAAGGAAAAATGTGAATAAGACCAACTACAAAACTGGAAAGAATGAAAAAAATAATTTGGAATCTTTAATGCTACATTATTAAGAATGAAGATAAAATATCACTGTAGAAATCAGATGACAATTTCTTATATTTGACATATAGTTGTCATATAGCCTTACAAACCCACAGAAAATCGATGAAGTACATTTACAGAAACAACAGTGTATGAACACTTGCAACTGCTCCATTCATAATCACTGCAAATTAGAGGGAAAAAAATCTAAATAACTTTGAATGGTGAAGGATTAAGTGGTAGTCAGCTACATAATGGAATATCTAGAGAATAAATGAAAATTAATTATTGTACAGTAGAACAGCTTAATTGAAAATTAAAAACATGCCATTTCTTAAAATGTAAGTTTAGAGGCTGGAGAGACGGTTCTCCGATTAAGAACACTTGATACAAAAGCTTGACGTGAGTTCAAATTCTAGCACCCACATAGCAAACCCAATGTTGTCTCTCATCCTACTATAACCTCAGCAAAGAGGGGACAGAAACAAGAGGATCGCTAGGGTTCACTGGCTACCACACTATCTTAATAATGCAAGCTCCATTTACAAGAGGCTTAGCGAGAGGCATGATTTCCAAAGGAATAGCCAGAATAATAGTGAGACATCCACTATCCACCCTTTGGCTAGCATGAATTCATATAAGCACAAAAATTTGCACATACATGTGCACAGACACCACACACATAGGTGCATACACATACACACACAACGAAAAAGAAAGGAAAGGAAAAAGCAGGGAAGGAAGGAAGACGGGAGAAAGGAAGGAAAGAAGGAAGGAAGAAGGAACAAAAATAATAGAAAAGTCAGCAATAAGAAGCTCTGTTCTGCTGTACTGCAGGCTTTCATTCACATGCTAATCTCAGAAAGATGAGATTAGAGAAAAGGGAACATCTGAGTACTTCTAAGGGCAACACACTATTGTAAAATGATGGGAGACACTACAGCATAATGATAGAACTGCTTGCTCCACGTATGCTAGCATCTTCAGGGTTCTTTTTTTTTTTTAAAAACAAACTTAATTCAATTTTATTTTCCTTATATAAAAACCCTTACGTGGTGGCCACAGCTGGAGCCTAGATCCTCTGAACAGCGACTCTGGTGTGGGTTTTCACAAGATGGTCAGTGAATTCCTGATAAGGAGACTTGGTGAACACAGTCTCTTTCCAGAGGTCGGGGGTCAAGTAGCTATAGGTCTTAGAGATGGCATCAAATGTGGCCTTGGCAAAGTTGCCCAGAGTGGCAGTACAGCCCCTGACTGATGTGTAGCAGTCATCAATGCCAGCCATCATCAGTAGCTTCTTGGGCACTGGAGCGGAGACTATTTCAGTGCCTCTGGGGACAGGGATGAGAGGCACCAGCACAAAACCACCGCGGCCTGTAACTTTGCAAGGAACAGTGTGGGGCTTGCAAATCTTGTTCCCCCAGTAGCCTCTCCGCACAGGGACAATGGAAAGATTGGCCAAGATGATGGCCCCTCGGATGGCAGTGGCTGCCTCCTTGGAGCACTTGACACCGAGACCTACGTGACCATTGTAGTCCCCAATAGCAACTAAAGCCTTGAACCTGGTCCACTGGCCTGCCCTAGTCTGCTTCTGCACGGGCATGGTCTTCAGAATCTCATCCTTAAGGGAAGCTCCCAGGAAAAAGTCAATAATGTCAGATTCCTTAATGGGCAGGGAGGACAGGTAGATCTCTTCTAGGGATTTGATTTTAATGTCCTTAACCAGGTGGCTGAGCTTGGTGACGGGAATCCACTCCTTGTCTTCAGCTTTACCTCTGCGAGCCCCGCGGCCCCTCAGACTGCTGCAGAATCCACCACCGCCTCCAAATCCTGGGCCGCGGGTCCTCCGGGCCCTCCTGCTGCACTGGCGTCATCCGCCATTTGCTGTTTTCCAGAAGAAAGCTCAGGGTTCTTGTATATGCTGATTAAAGGCAGATCTGAAAAAGTGGGTTTACTCTTTTGAATATAAAAGTCACCTGTTAAATAATTCTCTAAAATCAGTTTAAGATTAAAGAGTATCAATAGTGTCAATAATCAAACAATAAAGATATTCATCCAACTCTGAATGAGGTGTGTGCATGTGCGTATTACTATGTGTGCAGCAGCACAAGTGCATGTGGGTACTTGTGCACTCATATACATGTGATCAGAGAAGAACCTCGGGTTCAGTTTCTTATGTGCCATCCGTTTTGGTTTCTTGTGACAAGTACTTCATTGATCTGGGACTCACCAAGTCACCTAGTATAGCTAACCAGTCAATCTTTTTTCTGTTTCTCCATTGGGATTATAAGGATATACTACCATGCCCTTTTGTTTATGTGAATTCTGAGAGATTACACCCAAGACTTCTTGTTTACCAGGCAAGCATTTTATTGAATCCCTTTTGGATGATCAAAAAAAGGTAAAGGAAGAACAATGGGAATACAGTACCAAAGTAAAGTGTTTTCCAGCACAGCCATCTCTCCCTGACACTTACATGACAGGAAGTGTATTATTTTCCATTTGAATGACTGTAAATATAGATGTTAGGTGTTTAACATAATCCACATGCAGAAGGAATATATCTATTACTTTTTAAAAGTCAAAGTTGAACACTTGTAAGATAATTTTAAATGGCTGTTGATGGGGTGGCTGGTCACAGATAAAACTATTGATGCTCTTAGCTGGCTCAATGGCTAACATAATTGCTCTTCAGCATTAAGACCAGAGTGTGGGAGCATAGTATAAATGCTAAGTGACTGTAGCTCTCCACCTGCAATTCTAGCCCTCAGTAGGTATAGAGGATAAACCACCAGGGAAACTGGCTAGATAGACTACCCTTACCAGGAAAGTGAGAGGTAAGTTTTGACACTAGGGTTGTCCTCTAAACTACACATTCATGTCCTGGCATGTGCACACCAATATATGCACACATACATGTGCGCATACACATACACGCATGCACACACATACACAAATAGAAACAACATATTTGCACTAAAGTAGACACTAAAATGATCATAGGTATACTAACATTTCTTATAAATTTACAATATATTGAATAATATTAACACATGCTGTTTTGCCATGAATTTTGCACATGTTGCAGTAGTATGTAAGTGGCATGCTATGAAGACAATAAGGAGATGGTAGAGAGATTCTATTCCACCTGATGACTAATACTGATGGTTAACTTGAAAGATTTGCTTAGGATACAAACCCCTGGTCACATATGTGAATTTCAAGACTAGGTTATCTAAAGTGTGAAGACCATCCCTCACTGTTGATAACACTACTCCATGAGCTGGGTTCTGGAGTAAATGAGAAAGAGAAAGAGAGGTGAGAATGTGAATTCACTTCTCTCTGATTCCTAATTGCACACATTATGTAACCAGGCAACCTAAACTCATGCCACGATATCTTTGTACCTTTCAAATGTGAGCCAAAATAAACTTTTCATTACTTAAGATGTAGTTTACATGTATTTTCTTACAACAATAAATAAAATAATTAATAAAAAAATTGTGATTTTAACAACAGAAGACTGCAGAGAAGAGAAGAGGGGAATGCTGTCAACTGTCCCAGGGTTTGGGTTTTATACCTTCTAGCACAAAGTAACAAGGTAAGAATTTACTTCCTTCTCATAAATCTTTGCCCATTTCAGCCGGCTGATGATGGCGCACGCCTTTAATCCCAGCACTCGGGAGGCAGAGGCAGGCGGATCTCTGTGAGTTCGAGACCAGCCTGGTCTACAGAGCTAGTTCCAGGACAGGCTCCAAAGCCACAGAGAAACCCTGTCTTGAAAAACCAAAATAAATAAATAAATAAATAAATAAATAAATAAATAAATAAATAAATAAATCTTTGCCCATTTCATTTAAGCAAAAAGACAAGAGCATGTCATATTGTGTGCAGACAATCATTGTCATTCTCTTTTCTTTGGCCATTGAAACAGGAAATGATCTAGAAGGAAGCTTTCCCCACAGCAGGCATCCTAAAAACAGGCACAGTGCAAAGACAGCTTACATTGAGTGGGCATGCCATACAAGTAACAAATGTTATTTCAGTAGTAAAATCTAGCCTCACTGATTGACAACTGTAATATAGCAACATATACCACGTAGGGTAATAAGTTATATACCTGTTTGTTATTAAGTAGAAATGTAGGCCCACTTGTACACACGGGGAGCTATGTTCATGGGGATTGTAGACTTTATTATTTCACTTTATTCCCCTGAGCCTCAGAGTTGTGCCCAAAACTCACTTGCTTTAGTATTTAAAGTTGATTCTCTACAGACTTTGTCTTTTGAAACTTCAAATTCTTATGCAAACTTTAAATAACCAGGTTGGGAAAATAGTACTGATCTTCATTATCTTCCGCTGTCCCTTAAAAAGACGCATACCTTACATGTTTTATTCTGAACCTGATCCAATTATTCAGCCAAGTGAATTTCAAGAGACATGTTATTATTATCCTATATCTAGAAAACAAAACAAATTAGCTTGTGCTATAGTTTCTTGACAATTAAAAAGTATTACGCTAAATCCATTAATAAGTAGAAGATAGCTTTTCAGCTAAAAATGCTTGCTGCAGAGCCTGGCCACCTGAGCTCAGTCCCTGAAATCCACAGAGTGGAAGAAAAGAAATGGGTCCCACAGAACATGCTGTGACAGGCAAATGCAGCAAATGCGCATACTCAATGAGTGTACAGATGCAGAAATGCAAGTGGATTAACATAAATTCTTACCTTAAATGCCATTGGTAAAACAGTTAGATCAGTGGGTTAAACGCTCAAATACTGAACTATAACCCTAATCATCAGACATGGAAGACTTAGAAGATCTGACACAGTGAATTTTACACATTCCTAGACTTACTATCAGAGTCCACTGAGAGCAACTATTAAAACTGGCACTACTAACATTGTGCTGAGTTTACCAAAAGTAATTTTATTTTTAATATAGAAAAAAAGCATGAGAACCAGAAAGCATATTTGGCCACAATTTCATTTCCTAAGCAAATACACAGTCACAAACAATTTTTTAAGAGAATAGAGGTGTATAGGAAGCAAGCTGAGAGCAAGAAATCTTGAGCACTGACTTCTTTGGTGTGGAAGTGTGAGTTGTGAGATCCATGCCAGCATACATTGAGATTTGATGGAATCAGATTTACTCATAGCACGGAAATTTCACTGTAGCAAGAAAGGCACTAGAACTAGAACTTGTTGCCTTTTGGGTTTTGTTCATTTGTTTGTACATGGAGCAGGTAGGAGGAACAGATGGAAGCAATTCATTAATTTAATCCTTTCATTTCAAAATTAAGAAGAATTCTAGATCAAGAAACAAACCTTGATTTCTGATTAAGGCTGGCTCCAACATGTTTTTGTTTTATGATTTTTATCTGGCTGGAAAAGACTGTGGGGCCACTGGCAGTGGAACCAGGATTTATCCCTACTGCTTATATTGGCTTTTTGGAACCCATTCTCTTTTGAGAGATACCTTGCTCAGCCTAGATATAGTAGGGAGGACCTTGGTCCTTTCTCAAAGCAATGTGCCTTACCTTCCCTGAGGAGTGGATGAGGAGGTAGAGTAGTGGTGTAGGTGGAGGGAATGGGATGAGGGGAGGGAGTGGGAACTGGGATTGATATGTAAAATAAAAAATAGATTTTTAATAAAAGGAAAAAGATTTCTCTCAAATGGACACAAATCCACTAGCATAGGATACAGCTGAGGAAATACCCCACTTAGATTGACCTATGGAACATTTTCTTGATTGATGTTTGATGTACAAGAGCCCAGCCCACTGAGTGGTGCCACATCTGTACAGGTGGTCCTGACTTCTACAAGAAAGAATATTGAGCAAATCATGAGGGGTAAGACAATAAGCAGGACTCCTCTATGGCTTTTGCATCAGTTCCTGCCTTGCATTCTTGCCTTGAGTTTATTTCATGATCAATTGTAACTGTAAGATGAAGTGAATCCTTTTCTCCCCTAATTGCTTTAGATCCATGTCTTAACCATAGCAACAGAAACCAAACTAGGAATGTGGCAAATTATTTGATGCCCATTGAAGGTGGCTGTGTGAATTAAAATAGGGTGCTTAGTAATATCACTCACAAGACACAAGGAAACATGATTACCATGGTAGATGAAAGGGTTGTGTCTGAGCTTCTGTTTCCTCCAACATGAATCTAACAACGATGATCTACGGACTTGGAAGCATATATTGTGCACAGACCTTAGTGGTGGGCAGTTCCTCTGCCTTCAACTTTACCCTTTCCTAAAGTATTAAGAAAAGTCACTTCCAAGTCTCTCATTCAATTTCAGAGCACAGAAAAATCTTCACGAATATTTTTGGATTCATTATTTAATGCAACTTTTCTAGAAAAAATTGAGAAGATAAAATGAGTAGTGTCTTTATCTCTTAGAGTTGTCCTGGAATTGAGAGTTCTGCACAGATTCCCACTTAGCTTTCCTGACTTCTTCTTTTCTGCTGCATATTAGTTCAGAGGTTTATTCTCTACATTTGTGCCCATTTAGCGATTTTATGCATCAATTGCACATCCTATTGTCTCTTTCTAATATGCTTTTAAAGTTTTCTGTCTGAGTATTTTGACTGCATGCATGTATGTGTACAACATCCATGCCTGGCGCTGACAGAATTTAGGAGAATACATCTGCTCCCTTGGAACCAGAGGTAAAGAGGGTTTTGAACCATCAAATATGTGCTGTCAATCAAAACTGGGTCCTCAACAAGAGCAGCAAGTACTCATAACCACTAAACCAAATCTCTAGTTCTAAAGTTTTCTTCATCTTCATAAAAAATAAATTATACTACTGTTTATCTGTTTCATGTGTGTGTGTGTGAATGTTTATGTGTACACATGTGCTTTGAGGATGGGAAGATGGCTCAGTGGGTAAAGTGCCTGCCTTGGAAATATGAAGTTCTGAGGTCTGATTCTCAGAACCCTTGTAAAAATCTGGTCAGGAGGAAATATGTCCATAGTCAAGTGTTGGAGAAAAAGATACAAGAATGTCTCTGCAGTTTATTCACCAGACATTCTAGTCAATTGGTGAGCATAAAGATTAATGAGAATTCTTGTCTCAAAAACTAAGGTGGAGAACAATTGATGAAGACACCAACTCAACATTGACCTCTGACTTCCGCACACAAATTCATGGGTGTACACATCTGTGCAAATACATGGACATAAACACATACTATACATACAAAATGGTTAACAGCTATCCAATATTCGAATTATATGAATTAATTAGTATCTTATATACAAAACTCCCGTGTCAAATTATGCATCATATCAAAGGGTATACAAAGTTTGTCACTCTTAGTAACAGAAGATGACAAAAGAAATAGCATATATGCACAATATCATAACAGTAGCAAGGTTGAACAATCAATCTATCACGACCTTCATCTTGTTGGGCAGCCATTCGTTGGGAGCCATACCACCTTTTGGGGGTGATCTCTACTACAATCCTAGTCGCAGTGGATTTGTACACTTCAGAGTAGGAGTATGAGCATTAGAACAGAGACAAGAAAGAATCACAGAAATATAGGATAGTATTGGGAGGACCACTCAGTAGATACTGAATGCTGAATTCCCAGTTCTGAGTTCTCAGTTTGTCCATATTTACATTTCCATGCACTTTTATAGCTTAATACAAAAGGTAGAAGAAAACAAAGACTGCTTTCACATGATACAAAGAACAAGCACAACAGTTACTTAGCCCAATGCTTGAGACAACAAGTCATTACTTCTTGAGAAAAGCATTCTGCTGTTCAGGCAGAGAACCCACCCTAGACCAATTATCATGAAGGCAGCCACTCCCTACCTAGATCAAAGCTCCAGTTTTGGAGATCTGACCTCTGTCTGATGTGGGGTTAGTGAAGATCTTTTCCCATTCTGTAGGCTGTCGTTTTGTCTTGTTGACCATGCCCTTTGCTTTACAGAAGCTTTTCAGTTTCAAGAGGTCCCATTTATTAATTGTTTCTCTCAGTGTCTGTGCTACTGGGGTTATATTTAGAAAATGGTCTCCTGTGCCAATGCATTCAACTGTACTTCCCACTTTCTCTTCTATAAGGTTCAGTGTGGCTGCCTTTATGTTGAGGTCTTTGATCCATTGGGACTTCAGTTTTGTGCATGGTGATAAATATGGGTCTATTTTCATTCTTCTACATGTTGATATTCAGTTATGCCAGCACCATTTGTTAAATATGCTTTCTTTTTTCCATTTGATATTTTTTGCTTCTTTGTCAAAAATCAGGTGTTTGAAGGTCTGTGGATTAATATTCAGGTCTTTGAATCGGTTCCATTGGTCCTCCTGTCTGTTCTTATGCCAATAACAGGCTGTTTTCAGTACTGTAACTCTGTAGAAGTGTTTGAAGTCAGGGATTGTGATGCCGCCAGAAGTTCTTTTATTGTACAGGATTGTTTTGGCTATCCTGGGCTTTTTGCTTTTCCATATAAAGTTGAGTACCATTCTTTCAAGGTCTCTGAAGAATTTTGCTAGAATTTTGTTGGGCATTGCATTGAACCTGTAGATTGTTTTTGGTAAGATTGCCATTTTTACTATGTTAATTCTTTCTACCCAAGAGCATGGGAGATCTTCCCACTTTCTAGTGTCTTCTTAAAATGGATAAGGAAAATGTGGTACATTTACACAGTGCAGTACTACATATCAGAAAAAAATAATGACATCTTGAGTTTTGCAGGAAAATGGATGGAGCTAGAAAACATCAGTTTGAGTGAGGTAACCCAGACACAAAAAGACGATTATTACATGTACTCACTCATATGTCACTTTTAAACACAAAGCAAAGAAAACCGGCCGATAATTCACAATCCCAGAGAACTGAGACAACAAAGAGGACCAAAAGAGGGATATACATAGATCTAATCTACATGGGAAGTAGAAAAAGACAAGATCTCCTGTGTAAATTAGAAGCATGGGTATCTTGAGGGAGGTTTGAAGGGGAAAGGAGGGGAGAATCAGGGAGGGGAGCAGAGAAAAATGTAGAGCTCAGTCAAAAAAAACTCCAATTTCAAAAGAAGGAGCAAAAGTATGCTTGAATTCCCTGACCTTTGGTCAGGGTAAGGAGAATGCATCTCTATTGGCCATCTTAATGTTCAAAATACTAAATAACCACACCCTAGGTCAGGGTGTGTGGACGAGGTTGTTGTCAACAATGTTGAGCAAGTTCAAACTCTCTAACCTTCACACAAGGTGGAACAGGCTCACAATTTTGAGCCTCCTCAGCAATCTCAAGCAAATTAGCAAATTAGGACATACCATAACTCTATATTTACTGGTCAATTACAATAATCTCAACTTTCAGTAAATCCAATGAAATTCAATTTGGATGTAAAAAAGACAATGTTTGGATAATTATTAATTATTGACAAATATTTTTCTGAGATTTAGGAAACAACACAGTAAGAATATTTGTAGATGGAATACAAGCTAACACTATTCTTTGCGGAGATTCTTCTAACTTTGGAAGTAGCCAAATTTCTTCTACATTAATGACTGTTATTTCTGTCAACAATATCTGAAGAAACACCCACCTGTGCCTAGGAAAATTCACCTATCATAATGGACTAGCAGGAACCATGTTAGTAGATGATGTGTTTCAATTCTTTCAGATCTTAACAATTGATTATAAAGTCACAAATTCTTCATTATTTTTATAGGTATGAAAATACAGCAGAGCACTAGAGAGCTAGTTCTGTGAATAAAGCACTTACTGGTTCAGCATGAAGACCTGGGTTCAATTCTAAGAAATCTTTCTTAGATGTGATGCAGTCATGTACATCTAAGATTCCAATGTTCTTACAGCAAGATGAGAAGTGGAGGTAGGAGAATTTCCAAGAAGCTGTTGGTTAGACAGCCTGTTGTACAAAGGGATACTAAGACTCTGGATCAAACTAGCCTTTTCTACAAAGAGAAAATAAAACTCTGAGACAAAGGAGGTGAAAGTCCAAACCAACACCTGATACTGTCCTCTCACCATCATATATATACTGGGGTAGGAGCTTACTCACACTCATGCACATACATACATAGACATCACATGTTAACACACACATATGCATCACACATGCATAGGCATCACTCACACATGCACACACACACAACCATACCTACCCGGGGCATCGCTCAAATTCACACATATTCATAGGCATCACACACATACACAGTCATCACTCACAGGAATACACATAGAGGTGTCACATACAGAAATAGCTTTATTTCTGAATTTAACGTTTTATAGGACAAACAGTTTTGCAGACCCAAATTTTGCATAAGACTGAGATTTTGAACTTTTAATGGTCTGGCTATTATTGCCATGTGGCAGGTCAGAAATTTAAAAAAAAAATCAAAAGCAAACTATTTGGAACCATTAAAAGTTTTATGGATTCTTGGAAATCACCTGGCTGCATTTTGTACTGTGGGACAAACATATACCTCTAGACAGTTAGGAGAGGAATGACAGTGATTTAAAGAGATGAACTGGCTGTTAAGCCAAAACTAAGACTTACAGCTCAAGTGTCATCTTGGGAGGTGAGAAGTGATGAGGGAGTTAGTAAAGTCATTCCTGTGGGTGATCTGTTAATAAGGAGAAAGACCTCTTCTGAATGTAAGTGGCACTGTTCCAGAAAAAGGAAGCAGAGGCAAGCCCACAAGTTCTGGCATGCTCATCAATACTGCCCAGCTTCCTTGGCGTGAGCTAAACTGTCCCCCATCCAGCCCTCTCTGCCGTGATGGGCTGAAACTTCAGAAAGTGCAAGCAAATCCAGCAGCCCCTGTAAGTCATTCTCTTAGGCATTTGAGCCAGTAGTGAGAGGCCTAACATGCTGTATGATGCACTAGATATAACAGAGGCAAAAATGCAGAGATGATACACAGTCTAATGTTCAAACTGCGATTGGCTTTGCCATATTCTGGGTAACACATTTAATAATTTTTTTATTAATTTTGAGAATTTCATCAATATTTGTTGATCATATTTATTCATCCCAATTTTCCTTGATCCACCCATTTCCCCTTTTCATCTGACCCTGTTTCTCCTTTCTCTTTCTCCCCCACTTTTCTCTCTTTCTCCCTCCCCCTCTCTCTCTACCAAGTTCAATTTGTCTTGGCCCAATATTCTTGGGCATGGGGTCTACCCTAGAGTGACATATTACAAATCACACTGTTAAGGAAAACTGGCTCTGCCTTTCCCACCAGTCATCCAAAGCCAATAGCTTTGCAGCTAATAGTGGTGCTATGTGCCTCACCCCACAAACTCAGTGTGATTTTCTATGGTTTGAGCTTGTGGAGGTCTTGTGCTTGCTGTCACAGGCACTGTGAGCTCATATTTACACGTCTCTGGTTGTATCCAGAAAATCTGTTTCCTTGAGTTCTTTTTTTTTCTTTTTATTGTTTATTTATTTATTAAAGATTTCTGCCTTCTCCCTGCCACCACCTCCCGTTTCCCTCCCCCTCCCCCATCAAGTCCCCCTCCCTCATCATCCCTAAGAGTAATCCGGGTTCTCTGCCCTGTGGGAAGTCCAAGGACCACCCACCTCCATCCAGGTCTAGTAAGGTGAGCATCCAAACTGCCTAGGCTCCCACAAAGCCAGTACGTGCAGTAGGATCAAAAACCCATTGCCATTGTTCTTGAGTTCTCAGTAGTCCTCATTATCCATTATGTTCAGCAAGTCCGGTTTTATCCCATGCTTTTTCAGACCCAGGCCAGCTGGCCTTGGTGAGTTCCTGATAGAACATCCCCATTGTCTCCGTGTGTGGGTGCACCCCTCGTGGTCCTAAGTTCCTTGCTCGTGCTCTGTCTCCTGCTCATGATTTGGACCTTGAGATTTCAGTCCGGTGCTCCAATGTGGGTCTTTGTCTCTGTCTCCTTTCATCGCCTAAATGTTTATAGTATCTCTTGCTTTTATACTCTTTCTACCTCATCTTCCATATAAAGACCTAAATGTTCAGTGAAGGAGCATGTTATAGATGTCTTCCATAGGGCTGAGCATTCTGGTCTCCACCATCCTAGCTCAGGACATTGTTCATTTGCAAGTCTCTGTGTTAATTGCTATCTATTGCAAGAAGCTTTTCTATTAAGGTTTGAGAGACACATTGGTCTATGGGTATAGTAATAAGTCATTAATGGCCATTTTAACACTACATCCAATTAGCAAAATAATAGTAGTAGATTCCCTCTGAAGACTTAGGACCTATGTTGCCACACAGTTCTTGGCATCATATGGTTCCATCTCATTGAACAGGCCATAGATGCAATCAGAAAGTAATTGGATATCTCCATAGTGTTTGTAGCATTATTATATCAGAAGACATATCTTCCCAGGTCAGTAATTTTTGTAGCTTGCAGAGTTTACTTATGTGAGACTATTAATTATTTTTATTCTCTGTTAGTGTGCACGGTATCTTCCAATACAGTGAAAGCTATCCCAGTAGGGATGGAGCTTCAACATGATTTTCCATTTGATTTTTCCATGTACATAACTCAAATTTAGTGTGTCTTCAAGAATAAGATCTTGCCATCAAGTTATGGCAGTAAGAAAGACCAATGGCCATTGCTTTTAATGTTTGAGGTTCTATGTCAACCCGTTGGCAGATAATTCAGAAAGAGGTAACTCATTGCTGTTACTAGGGGTTTTCACTGACTGCATGAGGTATCTAGTGGGGTATTGTCTCCCTATTACATGATAGTACTCTTTAAACTATTTATGTATGTACTTTAGGACATTTCTAGTTAGTAGGGTTCCACAAGGTTTTCAGAACTTTTAATGTTAATATTCCCTCTCCATATTTCCTTCTTCACCCATTCTTCTTGGTCTACACTATTTTTGAATCCTAGGTAAAACTTTAATTGTGATAACCAGACATTATCCATTTAAGAAGAAGTATGGAAATCATAAGGTGACTAAGTGCTATTCTGTTGCTATAGTAAAGAACACTGACAAAAACAACTTAGCGAAAAGCTGTATTTTATCTCAAAATCGCTGTATAGTGTCCATTATAGCAGTCATATGGCAAGAGGGACAGATTGCTGTTCATATTAAGCCTGGAATCTAATGACTACATAAATGAATAAATAGTGGTATGCTAGTTCTTAGATGGATTTTGTCACTATTATAGAGGTGATAATATTATATATTATCCCTCGGGTAGGAAATATTGCTACCAATAATTAATGGGTTATCAAAGGAGAAAAAGATAAAAAGAACTATTATGTGATATGCATTATAGATATGCTATCTTATAAGTGATCAAAATATTCGAAATACATTACAACCCCATTCATATATTTTAAAGTGTTGTTTATATAAATTATAATAAATAAAATACTCAGCATTATTATGATAATATATATGTTTAATATATTGTTAAAATATATCCAACTAAGCTCTACAATCTGCATGTTATTCGAGATTGTTCTGGAACACAGAACCAAAGTTATTTTCCCTTTCTTTCGAGGCATATATGAGGTTTCCAAATGAAAAAATGATATTTTTCTCATTTGCAGTTCATGTCCTTTTCTATCTCTCTCTGGTTCTCATGAGAAGAGACAAATACAGAAGAAGCACTAACAACACAGGTCCATGCTCTGTGTCTCCATTTTCACTAGGATTCAGGGGGATTGAACTCAGGGCCTCATGCTTGCATAGGGAGTCATGTAATCTGCCCTTTGCATTAAGTGCCCACTTAAAGAAAACGGAGAAAGCACACATTGGAGACTTAATAGCCCACCTGAAAGCTTTAGGAAAAAAAGAAGCAGACTCACCTAGGAGAAGAAGAAGGCTGGAAATAATCAAATTGAGGGCTGAAATCAACAAAATAGAAACACAGAAAACAATCCAAAGAATCAATGAAACAAAAAGCTGGTTCGTGGAGAAAATCAATAAGATTGATAAACCCCTATCCAAACTAATCAAACGGCGGAGAGAGAATGCGCAAATTAACAAAATCAGAAACGAAAAGGGAGACATAACCACAGACACAGATGAAATTCAGAGAATCATTAGATCTTACTACAAAAACCTGTATGCCACAAAATTGGAAAATGTAAAAGAAATGGACACTTTTTTAGATAAGTACCATATACCAAAGTTAAACCAGGACCAGGTGAACAATCTAAATAGACCTGTTAGTCGCGAAGAATTAGAAGTTGTTATAAAAAAACTCCCCACCAAAAAAAGCCCAGGTCCAGACGGCTTCAATGCAAGAATTCTACCAGAACTTCCAAGAAGACCTAATACCTATACTCCTTAATGTATTTCACAATATAGAAACAGAGAAGTCATTGCCAAATTCCTTTTATGAAGCTGCAGTTACTCTGATACCAAAACCACACAAAGACACAACCAAGAAAGAGAACTACAGGCCAATCTCACTCATGAACATCCACGCAAAAATACTCAATAAAATACTGGCAAACCGTATCGAAGAACACATTAGAAAAATTATCCATTATGATCAAGTAGGCTTTATCCCAGAGATGCAGGGCTGGTTCAACATACGAAAATCTATCAATGTAATCCATCATATAAATAAACTGAAAGAAAAAAACCATATGATCATTTCATTAGATGCTGAAAAAGCATTTGACAAAATTCAACATCCCTTTATGATAAAGGTCTTAGAGAGATTAGGAATACAAGGGTCGTACCTAAGTATAATAAAAGCTATTTATAGCAAGCCGTCAGCTAACATCAAATTAAATGGAGAGAAACTCAAAGCTATTCCACTAAAATCAGGAACAAGACAAGGTTGTCCACTCTCTCCATACCTCTTTAATATAGTGCTTGAAATTCTAGCACATTATCAAAAGAAATGTATCATTTATATTAAAGTTGGGAAATTCTGGTTAAAATTACAAATAAGACCAAGAAATGTCAGTGTAAACAAAGGAGAAGAGGATATTGAAGGGAGAAGAAATATACTAACTGTATGTGTATTTTCCATGTGCAAATGAGAGAGTTTTGGAAATTTTGACAAACATTTTAAATTTTGTGTTTGTATATGTCTGTGCATATGTGTGCAGTGCCTTCAGAGCCACAGGAGAGGGTCAGATTCTCCTGAAGGTGGAGGTACAGATGATCATGAGCTTCCCAACATGGGTGCTAACAGATGAACTTGGTTCCTCTCGAAGACAGCAGTGAAAGCAAGGCAACAATGGTTCTACTGTGGCATACCGCATATCTGGTTGCATGCAGAAGCTAAGTATTCCTTTTCAGCATTTTATGTTTTCAGCAATGATCTCTATTCTTTATTTGTCAAGTTCCCAAGATCATTTTTATAGATAAAGGGAGATTTGAAGTATGCAATTTAAGTGTTTTTGAAGTTTAAAGAGACATGGATCTTTTGGAATAAGTAGATCTGCCAACATAAAAAAAATTAATAATAACATGTTCATGGTGCCAAGTATTTTTCATAACTCTAAGTTTATTTATAGATTTAGACTTTGAAATCATCTTCATTGCATCTGTGCCTTACAGTACGTAAGGTCACCCAGAGGAATAATTCATTTTAGTAGAATCTAAAACCTCAGAAATAACCATACAAGCATATCAGCCAGCCTCATCCATGCTAAACACTGAGTAGACATACAACTACACTACTAAACAGTTTTACATTGAAACCAGTTCCCAGAGGTTGACTTTTTTATTTCATTCCTACCAACACCAGTTAAAATGTTCCTAAGAATCTAGTAATTTAAAGAAAAAGTTGAAATTATTTATTAAAATTATTATCAATGGTGTTACTTGTATGACTGTAAGGAGGTTGTGTGTACAAGTTTGCATGCATTTACGTAAGTTTGCATGTAGAGGTCAAAAGTGGAGGTCAATTGTTTTTCCAAATACCTCTACATCTTATTCATTTAAGTATTTATTGATGTCATGTTTTGTATAGGTGTGAGTATCTGCACACATACCTGTGGACCTCTGGTGTGCCCAGTGGCCACAGAGACAAGAAGACAGTGTTGGGTTCCATAGAACTGGAGATACAGGTCTTTGTGAGCTCCCTCATGGTAGTGCCAGGAATCCAAGCTGGATTCTCTGAGAAAGCAGAACGTGTTTGTAATTGCTGAGCCATCTTTCTAGTTCTATCATTTTACTTTTTTTTTTCTTAATTTAACACTGTCTTTCACTAAAGCAGAACCCCACTGATGTGGGTAGAGGGGCTAGTAATAAACCCCAGAATCTCTGTTTCTGCCCGCTCAGAATTCAGATTACAAGTATATGCCACTATGCCCACTGTCATTCTATAGATTCTGAGACTTAATTCATGTCCCTGTGTTTGCACAGTAAAGCCTTACCTAGTGATTCTTCCCTCCAGTCCATTCATTCAATTTTCTTTTTTATACTTGTTGAATGAACTGTACCACTTATCAAAAAGAAGTTTTTGCTTAAAATTATAGGAAAGACCAAGAAATATCCATGTAAATAAATCAGAACAAGAATATGTGAGTAAGGATAAGAAATGTACACAGAGAATATATATTAGTTCAGGTATATTCTGTACATCTAAGCTAAGCACAATTTTAAAAGAGCTACAGTAAATCATTTTATATATATATATATACACACACACACACATTATATATACACATACTTGCAGCCTCTGTACACATCTATCATGTTATGTTTCTGGCAACTGCTTATTGTTGCAATAAGAGCAGAGGGCTATGTTCCTGGCACCCCGCCGCCCGCACGGCTAGCTTTATACCCGAAATAATTACACGGAAACTGTATTCTTTTAAACACTGCTTGGCCCATTAGTTCCAGCCTCTTATTGGCTAACTCTTACATACTGATCTAACCCATTTCTAATATTCTGTGTAGCACCACGAGCTGGCTTACCAGGAAAGATCTTAACCTGTGTCTGTCTGGAGTTGGAGAATCATGGCGACTGCTTGACTCTGCTTCTTTCTCCCAGCATTCTGTTCTGTTTACTCCACCCACCTAAGGGTTGGCCTATCAAATGTGTCTAGGCAGTTTCTTTATTAATTAACCAATAAAAGCAACAGATTAGAAAGAAATCACTCCCACATCAGCTTATGTTATACACAGGGTTATAATCCCCCAATCCCCTGCTCCTTGCATTTGTATACACTCATGTAGATGCTTTTGGGCTAACTTTTAGCTTATTCTTCAACCTTCTATCACTTAGTATATAATCAAGGTTCCAGCAGATAAAGAAAAATTTAGACACATTTAATGGAATACTACACAGTCATAAAACAATTGGAATTCTGTCATTTTCAACAAGAGATGAAAATGAAGACATTAATTGAAATTAAATGTAGTCTGCAATCTACTTTTCTTATTGCGCATATCAAAGGGCTAACATGAAGTAGTCTAAAGAGGAAGGTTTGCTTTGGTATTTCAGGCCCAGGCCAATCCAGCACAGCAAGGAAGCATGGCAGCATAAGCTCCAGACAGCTGCTCACGTCATCACAGTAGCTGTTGGGAAGAAGAGAAGGGGAATGCTCCTGTTCAGAGGACCCTGACCCATGGAACGTCATCACCCACTCTCAGGGTGGATTTTGCCACCCAATTGACCCAATCTAGACATCCCCAGACCTACACAAAGGCTTATTTCCTACCTTATTCTAATTACTGCCACATTGACAATCAATACTAAGCACACAATCAGAAATGCCTAATTTGGCTGACCTACCCTGAGAAGAGCACCCATCTGGAACACTCTGCCTGCTGTCTTTGACTAAACGTGTTTTTGTGACAAAAAAGCCCTTCTGTTTCTTTGAGCTTATTTTTGAAAGAAAACCACTGTCTTTTCTTAGTATGTTGTCTTGAATTGAGACACTGAGATGAACTAGTCTGTAAGAAGGGACAGGAAAAAAAGTAAGACAGTCTAGTGAAAAATGATCAGTATGCCTAAAATACACTGTACAAGGTGGATGCTTAATTGGTTATGCCATATATGAAAAGACCATTATGGGCAAGGGAGATTTGTGTGTTGGAAAAGGAGAGATAAAGAATTCACAGATCCATATATGTGGTGATGATCTGTTTCGGGTTACTTCTGTATACCATCAAATAAGGTACAAAGTCCATGACTAAGTGCATAGTGAAAGGATGTAGGGGGGTCTGGGGAGAAGAGGGGACTAAACGGCTCTCACATGGGTCAGAACTACAGTTTGCTGGCACATGTGGACACACCGAGGGCTCAGCATTAGTTAAACTCCAATGATCATGTTAGACATTAAACCTTGAGCTGCATTTAACATAGATTGGAAGTTTGTCCATACGTGAGTGCTAAACAACGAGTTTAGGCTGTGGATAGTGGAGAGATTATGACAGATCATACAGCTAGAAAATAAGAAAATAGAAAATAGGATACAAAGAACAGTGAATGTGGGGAAATTTACTGTTCCTTGTAGTACCCAAGAACTACTCGACTAAAGAGCCAGAATGAGGGATGGAGTGCAAAGCTCCGTGTGTCCAGTGCTGCTAGCACACAAAAAGCCTTGGATATGATCAGATCAGCAACAACGGTAAACTGGCTGTGCTGGTAGAGGCCTGTAATCTCTGAACTTAAGAAATAGAGTCAGGAGGATAGAAAAAAGTCCTGATCATCCTTGATTATGTAACAATTTAGAGACCAGCCTGGAATCACATAAGACTATGGGGAGGAAGGATAGAAAGAGAAGAAGGAAGAGAGAGAAGAAATTAGAATGGGTCAACTGAATGATTGGAAATGACGAAAGGAAGGAAGCTAAGGAAATGTTTCAGTAGTAGACTCACAGAGAAAGAGAGAGACTGAAACACACAGAGACACACAGAAACACTCACACTTAGACATGTTCATACCAACACATAGACAGACAGATACACACACACAGAGGCTTATGGAAAAAATCACTTCAATATGAGGTGTAGGAAATAACAATTCCTTAGGAATTAGAATTTTCAATCCTTCAAGGAAAATGAGAGAAGTACGAGTCCTATAAGTAAACAAATGCACAATTCTGAGTGGCTCAGTCCTCAGATGCCCAGTTCAAACTAAACACTGTTAATGGAAGTGGGGGACCATGACTTATAATCACATTAAATATTAACAGGGCAACCTGATGCAGCCTCAAGCCAATAAGGAGATAAGAGAGAAAGTGATGAATATTTGGGAGAGCTAAAAAAAAAAAAAAACAGTTTCTTCAGGGGATAGAAGCATTAATTTGAGCATAAATTGTAATATGAAATATATAAAGAATTGACCTAGGAAGCATGTTTTGATAGCTCTCTGGTACAATACAACCACAAATGGCCTAAAGAAATGACTTTGAGAAGTTGTCAATGAGATGATAGTTGGTGACATGCAGTTGGGGGTGTCCATGCATGTTTTGTATGTGTGAGTCTAAGTGTGCACATATTTATACATAAATGTGGAGCATTGTGATTGATGTAGAGTGGCTTTTGCGATCTCTTTCTGATTAGTTTATTGAGGCAAGGTGTCTTTCTGGACCCAAAGTTCCCCAATTCTGACCAGTCTAGCTAGCCAGCTTGTCCCCAGACACTCTGTCTCTGCCTCATCAGTTCACCTTCTTATGTAAGTACTGGGAATCAAGCAAGCCCTTGTTTTATTCAAGTGCCTTATCTGCTGAGCCACCAATCCAGCACAGAGAACACATTTTAAGGTAAAGACTAAGGAAATCTCCAAAAATGTAGAAATGCTTCTTGGTGAAAGACAGAAAACATAGTTTCATACTCTGAGACAGATCCTCTGAGCTGATACTGCCTTTAACTAAGAAAGAGCAGATGGAGAGATGCTGTTTAGATACAAATAGGGGTTGGTAGTTTATTGCTCTAAACTTCAGGTACATGATGGACAGAGAGATGCTGATATGGAAAATTAATAGATAAAGGTCATGAGAGAATAAGGTCAGAATCTACCCATAGTGCAGTTTGTATTCTTTTGAATGAGAAACATACAGAAGAATGTAAGATAGAAGCAGACGCTTAAACAGATATGCATAGTCAATATGTACTAACGATCATCTGGAAGAGGAAGTGGAGTGTTTCCAGAAATTCTGAATCCCTTACTCGGAATGTCTTCATCTCCTCATTTTACACTCTTAAGGAAAATGTGAAAGGAAACAGCACATCTGAAATGAAATGTGATATTAGAATCTGTGTTTTTGCATTTGAGGATGTAAATACATCCTAAATAACATAATCTAATTTTGCTCATTATAAAAAGGTGCATGAATAGAGTCAGAATGTTTGCATGCACCTTAGTCTTGCTTCTTTCATGCTAATGAGTTTGTACATTTTACCCATAATGTTGTGTTTAAGTGTTTACTTCATTCCTTTTCCTCAGTAAAACATTGCATGGTTCATTAGTTCAGTAAAGACACTCGGCAGAGTTGGTACCACTTTAGAATTCAATTTCATGAGCAATCCTCTCAGAAATATGTGTGTGTTAACATTTTGGTGCCTATATGCACAATTATCTGTCAAGGCCATACCCAGAAATTAAAATTGCTGTAGTAAACTTTACACTTACATGTGTGTGTGTTCTATGTAGACGTATGTATTTATGTTTGTATGATAAATGTATACACAGACATATATACATACATACACACATGTGTATATATGTGTGTGTATAAACACACACACAAACACACACACATATATATATATAGCCAGTCATGTTTGGGTCTCTCCTAAGTCTCTTTTCTACCCAGTCTCTAGTTCTTAGACATTCAGGAAGCTTAGGGCATGGGCTCCCTCTGTTAAATCAAACATTGGTTGGCTTTACCCACAAACTTTGTACCACCATTGCCTCAACATATCTTACGGGCAGGACAGATTGTAGGTGGAGGGGTTTGTGACTGCATTGGCATCTAGGTTTCTCTTTCAATAGCTTGCTGAGTACCATTTCACACCAAAGGGATTAGAATGTATGGGTGAAGGATCCATGAAGGCATCAGCTCAACCTCTCTACATTTAATGAGCTGTTGGAATGTTGTCCTTGATAATGGGGAACCACTATCAGTTTTCAGAAAGTGACCTTCTGGAAGCCATGCCTGGCTACACAGATTGTCAGTTTAGACTCTGTACACTCCATTTCTAAGAGTCCTCATTAGGGTCCCCGTTATAAATTCCAGAAAGTTTCCGCTGCACTAGGTTTTTACCACCTCCTGAATGTCCCCCCATTCCAGTTGTTTCTCCCCACACTCTCTCCCATCATGCCTCCAACCTTATCCTGCATGCTCCAGTCCCCACATGCCCCCAGTCCACCAGCCAATTTTACTCTATTTCCCCTTCCCAAGGAGTTCCATGTGCCTCCCCCAAAACCCTCCTCATTACCTACCCTCTCTGGTTCTGTGGATTGAAGCTTGATTATCATTTGCTTAACAGCTAATGTCCACTTATGAGTGAATACATACCACATTTGTCTTTCTGGGCCTGGGTTAACTAATCCAGGATAACTTTTTCAGTTGTATCTACTTGTCTGCAATTGTCATGAACTGATCCTAATGATATTCTGCTATATTCTCAGATCAATGTCCTGTCCACTTGACATCAGAAAGGTTTCCTCTAGCATCAGATGGGAGTGGGTGCAGTGGCCCACAGCCACACATGCAGAGCAAGTCTAAATTGGAGGTCTCTATTCTGTCCCTCCCCTCAGAGATTAGGGAATTTATTGGAAGATGATTTGAAAGATTTTATGTGTCAGGTAGGATGGAGAACACCTGAAACATCAATTAAGCAAAGCTCACATGGACTCACAGAGAATGAAGGGCCAAGCATGGGACCTGCATTGGTCTGCTCCAGGTCCTTGGTGGCCATTATAGCTGGTAGCTTAGTCATGTTGTGGGACTCCTAACAGTGGGAAATGTTGAATTTCTGACTGTTTTGCCTTGCCTGTGCTTGGGATTTCTTTCCTCCTATTGCACTGCCTGGCCTAGCTTCCTGTTGAGGGTTTTCACCTTGTTTTATAGTATTTTATTTTGTAGTATTTGGCTGTTGTCTCTTAAAGGACACCTATTTTCTGGAGAGGAAGTGGAGGAGCTTTGGATCTGTGGGAGAGAGGAGATGAGGGAGAGTTGAGAGAGGTGGAGGGAGAGGAAACTGTGGTTGGACTATATTATAATAGAGAAGAATCTATTTTCAATAAAAATAAAAAATTAAAAGCAAGTAATATAATTATTCAAATAAGTATTATAATCCTCATTCCTATATTTCTGATAGAGGTGTTGCCCTTACAAAAAACAACTTAAGAGAGAGCTTAATTTAGCTCTCAATTTTAGATCATCGTCTACTGCTGGGAAGTGAAGACAGGAGCTTCAAACCGTTTTTCATAGCATTTCCAAAGTACCAAAGACAGAGAAACAGAGGCACGCTTTTTCACTGGCTTATTTGTTTGTGGTCAGCTGGACTCTTTTCTAAAGTTTTTTTTTGAGACAGGGTTTCTCTGTGGCTTTGGAGCCTGTCCTGGAACTAGCTCTGTAGACCAGGCTGGTCTCGAACTCACAGAGATCCGCCTGCTTCTGCCTCCCGAGTGCTGGGATTAAAGGCATGCGCCACCATCGCCTGGCTTAGCTGAACTCTTTTCTTACACAGTTTCGGAAGTCCAGCCTAGAGAATGGTGCCACCCACAGTGGCCTGGGTCCTCTCACGTCAGTTAGTTTAGTTAAGAAAATTAAGAAAATGCCCCCCAGAAATACCCACAGTCCAGCTCAGTGTAGGAAATCTCTCCTTGAGTCTCTCTTTCAAGGTCAATAATTATAGGTGTGTCAAGTTGGCAATCAAGCTACTCATCTGTTTTTTTAACGCTTTCTTCTGAGATTGAAACATTCCATTCCCCTCGAAGAGAAGTTCTTTAAGCAGGGAGGTTGACAACTCAAAATTTCTTCAGATAGTCTCTGAAACTCACCAGACTCTTTAGGCCACTCCTTGTCAGAGAAAGCACTAAAGGCTGCTCAGAGAAGACAAACCGCAAAGGAGATTTGGAGACCATACCAGCCTCCTAGAAGAAGAAATCATCCAAACTGCCTGGAAGAGATTGAAACCAGAATCTCTCTCCACCCTGTTGAGGTGCATGCAGGCTGTGCAGTGTGCTCCAGGTTTTCAGTATCCGTACTTTGGCCTGTCCTGGGATTCCTGTCTGAGGTGAGTAGATGTTTGTATTGTGTCTCCCCTGGGAACATTTCCTCACGTGACACCATCACGGGTATATATACTCAGCAATAATTCTTAAGAACTGTCATTGCTACATAAATTTAAGTTCTGAAATCTGGTGTATGTTTTCATAAACTATTTATTTGTCTTTATGCGCAAGCATATGTAATGAAGTATGTAGTAAGTGGAGCGGTGGGCTGCATTCCGGCTGCCCCAGCTCCCTCATGGCTAGCTTATGCCCCAAAATAATTACACGGAAACTGTATTCTTTTAAATACTGCTTGGCCCATTAATTGTAGCCTCTTATTGGCTAATTCTCACATTTTGATTAACTGATTAACCCATTTCTAATAATGCACCACAAGCTAGCAGCTTTGCAGGGAGATTCTTAACCTATGTCTGCCTCAGAGAGGAGAATCATGGTGACTGCCTGACTCGGCTTTCTTTCTCCCAGAATTCTGTTCTGTTTACCAAATTTTCTGTCCTATTAAAGGGCCAAGGCAGTCTCTTTATTTAACCAATGAAATTAACACAAAACAGAAGACTCTCCCCCATCAGAAGTACATGGGATTCCTGGTAGATACTGGTCCTTGTGGTGACAGTATCACTCTTCTGTGGAACCTGTAATTGGATGTAGAGATGACTCCTGGGGACAGTCTGTAATGACAGAAACTATATACATCATGAGATGCTGAGTCAAAGCTTTTTTTAAGGTATGAGTGGTGTTAAATAGGAGTATTTCTATGCTGTGTGTTTACAATGTGCAATGACAATGATTGGATTCTTTGATATTTATAATTTTAAAAGTATATTTCTAAATAAAATTGTCTCCTACATATGTCTAAGTTTTATTACATTTATTGATTTGGTGGTGTGGCCTTCAGGTGTGCCGCAGCATGCATGTGGAGGTCAGAGCACAGCATTGAAGAATTGTGTTCTCTTTGGACCATGTAGGCCTTGGGGCTCACATTTGGGTCATCAGGCTTGGATGGAATTGCCTTTTCCTATTGAGCCTTCGTGTTGCCTTAGTCTCCTAAATATTCTCTGTTCACGTCACCATTCACTAAGAGGTTTGCAGCTGCTCACATACTCACTGGCAATTTTTATTTCCAGCTTTTGAAATCTCTTTAGTTCCATTGCTTATTTCTATTTTGAAATGTCTGTCCTATTGGTTTCTCTGTGTCATTTACATATTATAATTTAACCTTTAATTTCACAAATGATTATATTTCTATACTTGTATAAAGTATTACCTATTGATATATCTCTTTTGTGTCTGACAGGTTTCTCTAGTCAATAGCAGTTGTTGGTATTAAAATTATAGTTGTATTTACAGTTACTAATGTTTATTCAATGTTTTCATTTCTTTCAAAAGAATCATATATTCAAAAGATATGACAATGACTCAAGATATTCACTAATAATCTCTTTTCAAAGTTTGAAATTAAAGTTTTCGCAGTTCTCATTAGCTCTCAACATATCTTCAGTTTAGGGTTTTGTTGTGGAATTTATGTCCAGTCTGCTTTTCCAAAGTCATAGTCAACACCTCCTCAGCATTTATTAGAAATGGTTTCTGTGTTTCCTGGGGCCTGGCAGAATGCCCCTATCATCAATACACTTCTTAGTGACTATAAGATTTCTTTTCTTTCAATATGTGTCACCTGACACCAGAAGAGGGGGCTGGGCCCCTGCAGCTGGAGTTAGAAATGCCTGATGTGGGTCCTGGGAAATGAACTCAGATCCTCAGGAAGAAAAGCACTTGTTACTGAGCCACATCTTCAGCCCCAGATTGGGAGATTTCTTCTTGGCCCATTTTCTTTCTGTATTATAACTATCTGGAAATATCTGAAACAATGCTAAATTGTGTTTTGTATGGTAGTTTCAATGTAATTTTTGTAATCTAAGAGCACAATTGCCATCATTTATTTAGGGTTGTCAATTGTATATGGGCTATTGGTTTTAGTAGAATCAAGTTACTAGAGTTATACTGGATTGCTCTACAAATGAATTTTTAGAGAAATAACAAAACATTCAACATTGTACTTGATGAGATGCCAGGTCCCTTGATGTGTCTGTGAATAACTGTGATGCTATCACAAGGATTTAAGGTTAATGTGTTTTTCCTATTTAGCCCACAAACCTATGAACACCTGATTTTCGATAAAGGAGCTAAAAGTATACAATGGAAAAAAGAGAGCATCTTCAACAAATTGTGCTGGCAAAACTGGAAGTCAATCTGTAGAAGAATGAAAATAGATCCATATATATCACCATGCACAAAACTCAAGTCCAAATGGATTAAAGACCTCAATATCAGTCCAAACACACTGAATCTGATAGAAGAGAAAGTGGGAAGTACTCTACAACACATGGGCACAGGAGAACACTTCCTACGTACAACCCCAGCAGCACAAACACTAAGGACATCATTGAATAAATGGGACCTCCTGAGACTGAGAAGCTTCTGTAAAGCAAAGGACACTGTCACTAAGACAGAAAGGCAACCCACTGACTGGGAGAAGATCTTCACCAACCCCGCAACTGACAAAGGTCTGATATCCAAAATATACAAAGAACTCAAGAAATTAGACCGTAAAAGGTTAATCAATCCAATTATAAAATGGGGCACTGAGCTGAACAGAGACTTTTCAACAGAAGAAGTTCAAATGGCCAAAAGTCACTTAAGATCATGCTCAACTTCCTTAGCAATCAGGGAAATGCAAATCAAGACAACATTAAGATACCATCTTACACCGGTCAGAATGGCTAAAATCAAAAACACCAATGATAGCCTCTGCTGGAGAGGTTGTGGAGAAAGGGGCACTCTCATCCATTGCTGGTGGGAATGCAAACTTGTGCAACCACTTTGGAAAGCAGTGTGGCGGTTTCTCAGGAAAGTCGGGTTCAACCTACCTCTTGACCCAGCAATACCACTATTGGGAATATACCCAAGAGATGCCCAAACATACAACAAAAGTATATGCTCAACTATGTTCATAGCAGCATTGTTTGTAATTGCCAGAACCTGGAAACAACCTAGATGTCCTTCAATGGAAGAATGGATGAAGAAAGTATGGAATATATACATATTAGAGTACTACTCAGCAGTAAAAAACAATGACTTCTTGAATTTTGCATACAAATGGACGGAAATAGAAAACACTATCCTGAGTGAGGTAAGCCAGACCCAAAAAGAGGAACATGGGATGTACTCACTCATATTTGGTTTCTAGCCATAAATAAAGGACATTGAGACTATAAATCGTGACTCTAGAGAAGCTAAATAAGAAGGTGAACCCAAAGAAAAACATATAAGCATCCCCCTGAATATTAACCTTCATCAGGCGATGAAAGAAGACAGAGACAGAGACCAACATTGGAGCACTGGACTGAAGTCTCACGATCCAAAGGAGGAGCAGAAGGAGAGTGAGCACGAGCAAGGAACTCAGGACGGCGAGGGGTGCACCCACACACTGAGGCAATGGGGATGTTCTATCGGGAACTCACCAAGGCCAGCTGGCCGGGGACTGAAAAAGCATGGGACAAAACCGGTCTCGCTGAACATAATGGACAATGAGGACTACTGAGAACTGAAGAACAATGGCAATGGGTTCTTGATCCTATTGCATGTAATGGCTTTGTGGGAGCCCAGGTAGTTTGGATGCTCACCTTAATAGACCTGGATGGAGGTGGGTGGTCCTTGGACCTCCCACAGGGCAGAGAAACCTGCTGGCTCTTTGGGCTGAGGAGGAAGGAAGACTTGATTGGGGGAGGGGGAGGGAATGGGAGGTGGTGGCGGGGAAGAGGCAGAAATCTTTAATAATTAAATTAATTAATTAATAAAAAAAAAGAAAAAAAATAAAATAAAATGCAAAAAAAATTGTTTTAAGCATCTATTTAGTGTGCGTGTATCTGTCTTTGTGTGTATGTCTGTATATATGTACATGTCTATTTCTTTCTCACTCCCTCTGTCTCTCTCTCGTGCTCTGTGCAGATGATGTGTGTCGGGTAGGGAAAGACATTGCATGGAGGGCAGTGGATGGCTCACTAGTGTCAGCCTTCTCTTTCCTTATGCAATCAGACTTGGTGGTAAGCACCATTACCACTGAGCAATCTTGCCAGTCCTCGTTTCATATTTTCATAACCATAGCGCATTGATGAGATTTCTTCTTGGACTTAACCTAAACTTATGCTATTGCTAATGCTGATGTAGAGGATATCTTTTTTTTAATTTTTATTTGTTACCATTTTATATATGGAAATGAAAGAATTTTGTATTCACTCTTTATTTATACACCTGTGGTTGGCTTATTAATATTTATAAACAGAAAAAAAGCATCCTTGACATTTCTATATACATAATAAAATCATCCAAGACTTAGAATTTAACTTATGTTTTTGAAGTGTTTCTATCTTTTCTTTCTTTTTATTGACCTACTGTATTATTAAATAGCAGAAGCAACAACAGGCTGTGAAGTTACTTATCTCAAAATAAAACTATTTCATATTTTACACAGATGATCTCAATTCTAGTTACAGAAAGGTTTGTGTAAGACAGAAATGATATATTTTCCTATTAATTATTGAAAATCCCATTATAATGACTTGGTGTTGAATTATATCAATATTCTATTGGTGTTATATATAATTTTTCTCTCTTATCCTGACACTGTGACAATTACATAAAATGTTCAAGTTTTAAGCATTTTTCCATTTATATGATCTGAAAATACAAACAGTATTGCTGATTTTTAAAAAGTTTTAACTGAGAAAATTACAGCGTGGTAACACTGGCAAAAGTGGTGGAATGGAGAAACAAATGAACACACAAACAAAATCATCCTGATATGATGGTATTCAGCAAAATGGCAAAGCTGTCACCGCTGAGTTATACAAGCCAGAAACCAGCCATTAGGGCAGCAACCATGAAATTCTCTACTGTAAATACGAGGATAATTAAGTATGTAAAATGCAGTAGGAGTTCTTACATTCAAGCCCATCCCACTTCTGGAATGCTGGGGCTTTGGAGACACGAGGTCTTCAGTCCCTGACCCTAGAGACAGCAGGTGAACTTTTTTAAAGCTTTATTTATTTTTAACTATTTGAAAGTGTGTGTGGCAAGAGTAAGGATGAGAAAGTCTATGCACATGACTCTAGGTGCCGCCAGAAGCTAGAAGATGCTACCAGATCTCTCAGAGATGAAGTTACAGATGGTTGTGAACCGCACACATGGATGTTAGGACCTGAACTCTGGCCCACTGCAAGAGTAGGAATCCCTCAACCATTCACTCACCTCTCCAATCCTGAAGATAAACTTTATTCTCAAGAAGTATAACTGCCTATTTTGACTTATCTGGTGATTCTCTGAAGAGATGTCTTGAAATGTGTGTCTTTATTTTTCCTAACAAAGGTCAAGTCCAAGGCTCAGGTGGCAATACTTTCTGTATCTTTCACAACACGTATAGACAAAAGTTTAGTTGACATTTCAATGAAAAGAAGCCAGAGTAAAAACAGGGCAAAATGAACCGGAAACTTGGAAAGAAACTGTAAGTAATGATTGTTGGGGATAGGTTTCAAAACCTTTCTGACAATAAAACTACTTTATATCTTACACAAATGATACCCATCTTTGTAGAAACAGAGACTACGTGCAAAGAAACAGACATTGTATCCTTGTCTGTTTGCTTCAGTTCTTTAGACACTTCCATCAACATATGTGCGCATGCGCTCATGTGCATGTGCTCATGTTTGGCGCACATGTACATGTGTGTGAGTGCCTGTGGCAGCCAGAGGACAGCCCGTGATGCTGTTTCTCTGATGCCACTTTGTTTCTTCTCCTTTTCCCTTGGCCTGGCACTTCCTGACTAGGTTAGGCTGTCTGCTGAGGGAGGCCTCAGGATTCAACTTCCCCAGGTCTCGGATTACATTGGAAGCTACTATGCCTGTCTTTACATATTAACTTGGTTTCTGGGGATCAAAGTGGCTCTCATGCTTGGATAACAAGCGTATTACCAGGACTAGTACCCAGTTCTCCCTAATTCTTTAACTGATTGTGTTGTCATGAAACAGAGTCGTTGGTGGGCATACAGGACAAGCAATAGAGACTTTATTGAAGGAGCTCACAGAACCAGTAAACAAATAACTACAAAAGCAATAACATGATCCTCCTGAAAGGAGAGGATCTCATTTCATTATTGTGTTATTAAATTGGAAGTGGGAAGTTTTCAGTGAAATATTAGGAGACATCTAAAATATTAGGAATATAACTCAAGTGATAGAAAAAAATCATAGAAAACATTTTTCTCAGCTCATATTTTTTACTAACTGGTCAAGAATTTTTTATTAACTATTTCAAATGCATTCAAAGAAATAAAGAAAAACAATTCAAATAAAAATTAACTGTAGGAGAGCCACTGAGTTGGCTCAGAGGGTAAAACACCTTCCATCAACCCTGGTGTCATCGATTCAATCCCCACAAGGGAACAAATAGAACCAACTCTATGTCCTTTAATTCCCACCACAGATTCGCCATGGTGTACATGCTGCTGCCTCTTGATTGCTCTCTATCTTGTCTGTCTCCCTTTATGTCTCTTTCTGTGTCTTCCACTCTCACACATTGAATAAATGCCAGTTGTATTTGTTGAAAAAACAAACAAACAAAAAAAAAACTCAACAACAATGTTTCACCAAACTGAAAAAAGAATTAACGTATCAGAAGATTACAATAATAATCAAATATAACTTTCTTGGTTATTAAAATATTTGGATTAAGAAGAGATATCAGAGGCTTTCAAATAAAAAAAACTGTCAGTGAAATTGAAGGAGAAAGAGAAAGAATAATGACACACAGTAAAATCACAAAGTATATGATGGCATCAAGCACCTTTATACAAAGTTTCAAAATAAGCCCCTGAGAAATAGAAATGACAGAATAGATATCTTAATATATAATACCATGACGTTTATTAACTTAGACAATCTTTGAAGTCAAAGAGACACTCAGGGAAACACTTTATCACGGGCCATTTAAAAGCCAAAGCAAAGGAAAACCATGAAAAAGGAAAAAGGAGAAACAGACCTGCTTGGGAGTCCTCAACAGGACAATCAGCCAGTTTCCCAGTTTCTCCACAGCATGGAGGTCAGACTACCAGGAATGATGTCAGAATGGAGGCTGCCTCTGTAATCCAGTGAAGGACAACATTCTGATAAGGAAAATAAAAAAGACTATATCTCAAGGAAAAGAATAGAAGAGCCAAAAGGACCTTGGAAAACAAGACGTGAGATCTAGAGGAATCAGGAGATACAAAACTGTTTAGTTTCCTGATATGGTATGGGATGGAAGCTGTGCAGATTCCAAAAGTAATCCAGATGAAAGTTGGACAGTTCTACAATCAGCATGAGGTGAAAACCTTCACAAGATTAAACTCAGTTGCAGATTCTGGTCTGGTATGTAAGAAACCAACAGAATCTCATCTTGTCAAAGTGCAGCATGCTGGTCTCATCTTCAGAGAGAATATATGTTGTAGGAGACTCCTTGTTCATGTCCCAGCTGCGCAGCTCCCGAAATAATCACACAGAAATTATATCATTTAAATCACTGCTTGGCCCATTATCTCTATCTTCTTATTGGCTAGCTCTTACATCTCAATTTAACCCATCTCCATTAATCTGTGTATCACCACAAGGTCATGACCTACAAGCAAAGTTTTAGCACATCTGTCCCAGGCAGTGGCTCAATGGCTTCTCCCCGACTCGGCCTCTTTTCTCCCAGCATTCAGATTAGTTTTTCCCACCTAGCTCTATTCTTTTGCCTTATCATGGGCCAAGACAGTTTCTTTATTAACCAATGGTATTCACAGCATATAGAGGTGAATCCCACATCAGATATCTACTGTGGCAGATGAAGACATGGCCCAGTGGTTAAATGTGCTTACTGGTCTTGAAGAGTATTAAGTTTTGTATCCACAGTTAATGGGACAAATATGGCTACCAGGTTTTAAGTAGCCCCAAGGAGGGGCTGACTTTTGGTGGGCTTTCTCAGGGGCAGAGTTTGAAGAGGGCAATTCCAGGGAAGGGGACATCACTTGGTACACAGGGTGGTATTTGGAGAGGGCAGCACTAGGGGGATTGATTTGGAGGCAAAGGTGCCAGCAGTAGGAGGATGGGTAAAGGAGAGACTACTGGGGAATGGAGTGATCAAACTATATGGCATAAAATTATACAAGTTTCAAAAATTTTTCTCAGTGTTTTCCTATAACATATGATTTATTTAAAACTGTGTATTAAGTATTCTAAATACATAAATCTGTCCAGTTGTATTTTAAGATTTTTAAATTTTCTGTTAGTTTCATTTTTGTTTTCCAATACATTCTATGTGATTTCAATAGCTTTAAATTTGTTAAAACTTGATTTTTGCCCCAGTAGATTAGAAAACTTTTATAAATGCACAATACATGCTTTAAAATAAACTTCTGCTTTATAATATTAGTAAACACAAGAAACTGGGCAGTCACCATCTGTAAGCTAAACTCCTAGAAAAAGGATTCAGTGAGTAAAGAAATGACCTAGAGGGCAGTCCCAGTCACCCAGCAGGTACAGATGTCATAGGTCATCACAGGTCAGCAAAGGATTGTGGAGATTTTAAGTTGCATGACTGACAAAGAAACAGGCCTGTGTCTAAGCCTTCCTGGAGCTTCTTGTAAGCTAACTAGACTGTGGCTACCAGCCCTGTGCTACTATGTCTCCTGTCGCGGTTGTAAGAGTTTGGGAGTATTCTGATGTAAGCCGGCAGGTGAAGATAAAGTTTTGCATTTAAGCTCTGTGATATGTTGAAACCCAACCTTAGAATGCTTCCTGGACCAATTTCCTTAATACTTCAATAAATCTGCTTTACATGAGAGTCAGTAGAAATCATTCTGGAAAACCATCCTGAGGGACTCCACTCTAAAATACGGACTGTATATGACTTCTTATAGCAGGTCAGATTTTACCTTTGTCTTTCATATATTGGCTTTTTTCTATGTGCTGCTCTCTACTACTTAAAAAGGAAACAATAAACTCACTTAGTCTAAAAGTAAATTTCTTTATGCTCAAGGATATTCATCGTTTCTCTCCTGAAAAGTAAAGGACAAATTTAACCCAAGGGTTGATTTGCTTTATTACCCAATAAAGATGAAAAAATAATAATTTTTTTATTTATTCATTCATTACATAGATGAAGAAAATTTCACCTATAATTCTTCAAATATTGCCTCTGACCCACCCAGTTCCCTCCTGCCAACTTATTATTTCTTCCTCTATGCTTCTTTCTCTTGTTGTTTTGTTTTCCTTTTCTCATTGTGGGAGCTTTCTTCTGATTTATATTCACAGAGTCTCTTTTATCATTATTATATGAGTTTGTGTATGTGTGGATGTGTGTATCAGAGGAGGTGTGTTGTCACAATACATGTACAGAGGTCAGAGGGCAATTTTGTTGAATCAGTTCTCTCCTCCCACATCTATGTGGGTTTCAGGAGTAAAGCATCTTTGCCCACTGACCTATATGGCTGGTTCCATAGATTATTTTTTGAACATTCTATATTCTGCTGTTCAGTCTACTCATTGGGGTTTTAATATTGGATTACGATGTAGCTTCAAAATGAATTTTGTTAATGAGGATGTGCATGGTACATGATCACCACATGGTGCAGAGTAAACATCTTGCATATTAAACAGTCTACTCATGGGGGGAAACTGAAAGCTAGGATACAGGGCTACTTGATTGGAATGAAAATGGCATTATGAAACCATATGCTTAAACTTTTGCTTAATGGAATGAAAGATAAAAAATGTAACCCTTAGGAATGGGTACCAGACAAGGATGTCTGCTTGTATTATCCTGCTCAGCACTGGGCACATTTCATTCTATAGAACTTTATATTATTATGTTTTCAAGAATGATACCTTGTTTTTCTTTTTTTTTATTCATCTATTTATTTTATATCCTGGCTGCTGTCTCCCACTCCGTTCTCCCCTCCCAGTACCTCTCCGCCATTCCTCCCTTTGCCCCCCTTCCAGTTCCCTTATCTCCTAGGAGCAATAAAACATGCCATAGCAAGTTGTAATAAGACTAAGGATCTCCCCATGTATTAAGACTGGCAATGTGAACCAGTATGAAAAAATATGTTCCCCGAAGTCAGGAAGAGTTGGAGACAGCCCCCATTTCCACCGTTAGGAGTCTCATACAAGGACCAAGCTACACAGCTGTAACATATATGCAGAGTACTTAAGTCAGTCTCAAGAAGACTCTCTGACTGTTGGTTCATTCTCTGTGAGCCCCTATAAGCCCAGGTTTTATTGATTCATGATTCTTCCCATGGTGTCCTTGACTCCTCTGTCTCCTATACTCCTTCCTCTTTTTTAGAATGGTTTTGATTTTAAGAATCATTTCACTTTCACTTAGGAGTGGTGTGTGCGTGCGCGCACGTTTGTGCGCGTGCAAAGGGAAGAAGAAGGTGTCAGAACCCTGGGAGTTGAAGTTACAGGCACTTGTGAGCCAACAAGTGGGGGTAAAGAAATCAAATGCTGGCCCTCAGCAAAAAACAAAGCATGTTCCCAACTGACAATGCTGTAGTGAACAAGGGATCAACTGTGTTTCCCCACAGTTCAGAGTACTGTCAGCCTTTCCAAGCAGTGAAACGTTCTAATGAAGGTATCTGCTGCTTTAGTTGTGTTGTCATTGCACAGTATGAATATAACTTTTCTACGCACTTAGAGACAAAAGTATGACCTTCCTTATCGTTATATATGCTATTTTATTGCAGTATAGAACCCAAACAACAGAATCTCTGAGCTATAATGGTACTGAAAATCCCACTCAAAAGAATTATATAGCAGAGAGTCTGCATTGGATCTCTCTCTCTCTCTCTCTCTCTCTCTCTCTCTCTCTCTCTCTGTCTCTGTCTCTGTCTCTCTCTCTCTTTCTCTCCCTCTCTCTCATCTTGTATGTGATGATACTCAATACAGAAGACTCTCAGTCTTTAATAACCAGTAGAGCCGAGAATGAGCTTCAGCAAACCAGGGTCTATGTTTAAAATAGAGCTACATTGGTATAGGAGGGTCTTCTTTCTATGTGTTGTTTTTATTGGTTGAATAAAGAAAACTGACTTGGCTTTTTGTTAGAGCATCCCTTAGGTGGGTGGAGTAGACAGAACAGAATGCTGGGAAGAAGGGAAGTGTAGCAGACGCCATGATGCCATGATTCTCCTGCCCAAGACGGACCCTGGTTAGACTTATGCCAGTAAGCCACAGTCAGGTGGCAATACAGATTATTAAAAATGGGTTAAATCAAGATGTAAGAGTTAGCCAATAAGAGGCTAAAACTAATGGACCAAACAATAATTTAATTAATACAATTTCTGTGTAGTTATTTTGGGGGTTAAGCTAGCCGGGTGGTGGGATGCAGCCCACCGCTCTTCTTACAACAAAGTGGTGTTCCAACATGGTCTAATAACTCCATATAAAACTTGAGAGGGCTTAAAAAGGAGAGAAAGAGAGTTTAACACAGCTTATTGTTTTGATATGTGGAAATAAGCAAAACAAAATCAAGGAAAATATTGATTTGTTATGTAAAGAGGAGAAAATGTTGTTTATAGTATTTTTAAAAGGAGTAAATTGGATAGAAATTGGACTGGTTTTTTTCCAGCGCTGTGAGAATATCACCTAACAGAAGCAGTTTACTGGAGGCATCATTTCTTTTAGCTCACAGTTCTAGCAGGGTCATTCCATCAGGACTGGGAAAGCAGGGCTGTAGGTGTCTGAGGGAGCCAGACGTTCAGTTAGCAGAGAGGAAAAAGGAAATGAAGGCAGGCAAGGCCCACCCCAGTGGAGCACTTCCTCCAGCAAGGCTCCACTTCCTAAAGGTTCCATAAGTGTCCCAAAGAGCAGCACCATCTGGGGAGTTAGTGGAACCATCCTCATTTCTGCCACAACAGCAGTCAGTGTTGATGAAATGCAAGACATGCTATACACGGGACATTTTCAGAGACTCCAATGTGCAGTGAACTATGATTTACTGAAAGATATCAAATTTCATTTGACTGTAACAAGATGGTTATACCCAACATTTTTGGAAGGAAATTGAATCAAGTGCCATCCAATATTTTATATACACTAAATGACATTGAAATATTCATTTCAAAATGCTTAATTTCTAAAATACAATTACACTGTACTTGCAGACCTTATTTCTCATTTACATTTTAGGAAAAAGAGACACAGAGTTAAGTACAGTGAAGAGTTCAAAAATTAACTCTAGGTAATGAAAATCACAGTAAGGGAATGGAACCCAACCTAACTTATGAACATTAATGAAAAAGTACTTGACTGGGGAAGCCCAGAAAATTCCGAGAATATTTTAACTGATTGTAGCATTTACTAAGGGAAAGTGTCCGAATACTTTAAATCTCTGAAAATATACAAAAATCATTAAAATTATCTACTAAGCACCATGGAGCAAAGTGCAGCAGCTTATTTTAAAAATGGGACATGGGAACAGATTCTGTAGTAAAGTAAAATTTGAGCACTTCTTTCCCTATCAGGCAATCAAAAAATTGTACATGATTATCTGGGTTTGTGAAACAATAAAACTTTATTTAAAAACCAAGTTGCAAGGAAGGTATATCACAGGTTTGATATAGCAGACAGATGGATGTATCATTATTTCAAGAGAGAAGTTGGTAAAAAAGCAACATAATACTTATTCAAAAGTTAAAATGCCGTACTATTGCAGGACCATTTCATAGAGCAACTTCCCTGTGTTTCATGAAATAATAGACTGAATCAATTTATCTCCTGAAGGACATTTAGTTTGTTTCCATTTCTTTGCAGCTATGAACACTGCTGAGTGAGTGTGCCATAGCCTCTGTGTGTGTATGTGTGTGTGCATATACATACATATAAACCAATATAGTATGTGTATATATGCATATATATATATTTATCAAAGAAAAGGAGGTGTGTTGGGGTATTCAAGCCGGGGTAACAGGGAGTGGCTGAAGGAAAGAGAGGGAGGGGAAATAATACAATACTCTTTCAATTAAGAACAATATTAATAAAACTTAAACCCAACATTGTTTATAACCCACGGAACTAAGTAGGAGCCTCACTGAGGTAATCTTCTAGCAATAAGCAGGATAGAATGCAAGCAGTGTGGGCCAAGGAAAGCTGTGTTTCCTCCAGGAGGTGGGGCAGGAGAAGGGCAGACACAAGTCCCTAGCACTGGATATTATTGTTGCCTGAGACTTTTAGGCATAAATGCTTGTGTATTGGATGAGAGGAGGAACAATTGGAATAATTTTCCATTAGCATGATAACATGTCAGGAACATTCAAGAAAAGCCACTAACGCATTATTAGAAGCTACAATATATACACGGTATCCTTTGAAATTCACATTCAAAAGAATGACTAGATTTGAAATAATGTTGCTATTTACACTAAACGTAGAATGGATTAAAAAAAAACTACATTTCTGATTGCCAAATCTTATCCTAGTGGATGAGGAAGAAAGCTGTTAAATACAGACTTCTGGTCCTGACATGGCTGGTATTACTTCAACAAGAGTAAGACAGTCACAACTCAATCTTGAATGGGGAGCAGCCAGAAACTCCATTCTTGGGAGGAGCTATTAGCTGTTGATGGCTGCTGAGGCAGGGGCAGTCATTTTCTCCTTCTGAGGCATGGCCAGCTGTTAGGGCATCCATACCCTAGACAACAGCTCTATACCCATGTACTGATGACAGCATGGCTAGTCCCGGTATTATTATTTTTAAAAAACAACAAAGGAGGGCATGAAGGTGGCAGAGTGAAGGACACAGGAATTAGGGAAATGAGGGGATGTATTACTGGATGGTTATGATCAAAATACATTACACAAATAAAAATTCTGAAGGATATGTTTAATATATCAGTTTAATTAAATGCATATATGTATGTATGCGTATATGGTCAGACTTCATTCATCTCAGTCTTAAAACTGTTAACTTTTAGACATGAAATAAAAGAAAATGACTCTAACACAACGTAGCAAAAAATTATTTAAAAACAAACACATATTCTTTTTAAAGCCACGTTGGCTAGGAAATATATACTCAACTTTCTGAAGCCAAACTTTGAGTTCCAGGCACTAGCATCTCTATATAAATGATTTTAAAAGACTAGCATATGATAATGGATAGATCTTGTATATTTGTGGAATATTAGAGAAATTTAAAAAGAACCTTGAAGAATAGCAATTCTTCATAAAAGTAATTAATGTATTTCGGGCAGGGCCTGTCACGTTTTCTCAGCACTTTTACTAAATCATGGGTTTCCGCATTAGCTCCCACCTCCTGCAGTGAGAAACTTCTCTGATAAGGACTAAGAACAGCACTAATCTTTGAGTATAAACATGAATGTTATACAGCAATGTGACAATCAGCGGTGTGACTACACACATGCTACCCTTCTCCCACTAAGAAACTTCCCACTCACATTCTAACAAGAAACTACAACTTCAGCGGACACCACGAAATGATGACATATAAGTAGGAAGTGGGTTTATTGAGGTGAAGGGGTCAAATAAGAGAGAAAAAGGAACGAATGTGAAAAATGGGGTGAAAATGGCTATAATTCAATGTATAATTGTATGAAACTGATAAACAATAAAAAGGGGAAGATTTGATTCCTTTCCTCAGAGTATTTTCCTGTATCCTTGCCTCTGTCCCCTTTCTTCCTTCCCTTTTCATGCGTGATGGATATAGAGTTTTGGAAACACTCTTGCTAAGGTCTGGGGTTATGAAGGTGTACTACCCATGACCAAAACATCAGTATGCTCATAAAAGAACATAAGCTGTGATCAAGAGGAAGAAATCTGACAGTCAGTGCTACAAAAGTCAGAAAAGATGAGAGTGAATTGTTGATCAAAACCAGAAAGTAAAACCCAAATTTCAAAATACAATCACATCCTGAGGCTTTGATGAGATGGCAGGTGTGTGATGTTGGAGAGTAGTGAATTTGCTTAAAAATAGAGTCGAGTTCAATGGTGTAGCCAAGGTATGTATTCAATATTTATATTCTATTTAATATCTTGTCTATGCCTCTCTTATGAGAAAGGACTTCAGGAAGGCCAAGTTCAAAACCCTGTAAATTTCATATTATCCTCCAAGAAATGAAAAAGAGCCACTAAAAATCATATCACCAAATTCTTCCTGGGGATGTTTTTCTTTCTCTTGAAGGATTTTCAAGGAAAGGCCTTGAGGACATCCATCAGGATCTTTAAGTTAAAAAGGCAATGTAAGCCATAAACCGGGCGGTGGTGGCATACGCCTTTAATCCCAGCACTCGGGAGGCAGAGGCAGGTGGATCTCTGGGAGTTTGAGGAGTTCGAGGCCAGCCTGGTCTACAAGAGCTAGTTCCGGGACAGGCACCAAAGCTACAGAGAAACCCTGTCTCGAAAAAAAAAAAAAAAAGAAGGCAATGTAAACATTATATGTTTATTTTTATCCATTGACCTCATTCATAATACAAAGCAAATTAAATTGAACTTTAGACATTGTGTTTATTAAAACCAATTTCTTAAAGTCTTTATTTCAGTATCTACATTTGATTTGATGTGTTTTAATTTTGTGTGTGCGTATGAGCATATATGTCTTCTTGTATGGTCACATGTAAGCACATGAATGTGGAAGCAAGAGGTCAATATCAGGATTCTCCCTTAATCAATTCTCCAATGTCTCATACTTCCACATTCAAACTTGACTTTTCTTTCTCCAATGGGTCCAGTTTATGTTGTCCAACTTTTCCTGTGGCTAAACCAACCATGAAATATATTTGACTTACCAGGAATCAAATCATTGCCAAAAACAGACACACTCTCACTCACCAACCATCAAATACCAATAGTTCCACCTTTCCCATATTGTTTTTGTTTGTTTTGTTTTATATGTCTTCTATTGTAGGGACATAGCCCCACCCATTGGGGGCGTGTTCGCCTCTGGCTAATGTTTACGGATAAATCTGCCGGGCGTGAGCCCAGCAGCCCTTTTTCTTTTGCTCCGCTTTTCCAGTGCTCCGCGGGAACCTGTGGTCCTGTAAGTCTATTTCCTTATTAAAGCTGTATATATCTATATAATCTGTCTACATTCATTTGCGCCACCACATTCTATGACTTGGTGTGCATGACTCCTATATGTCATAATCACTAGAAGTTTATGTGATCATCTGCTCTGTTGTGTTCTGAAAGCAGTGTTTCCTTGATGTCTCTTGTAATCCGTCTGCTCCCCTTTTTCTTTATTGAGACAGTAGCTATGGAGCTGTCCTGGAACTCACTCTGTAGCTCTGTAGACCAAGCTGGTCTTGAACTCACAGAGATCTGACTGCCTCTGCATCCCGAGTGCTGGTATTAAGGGAATTCACCACCACCACCCAGTCTGTTCCCTCTTCTTAAAAGTTCTCTGAGCCTGTGGTGATAGGTGTGATATATCTGTATCATTTTGGACTAAACACTGTGACGTCCCTTATTCTGTGAACATTGACAGGAAGAGGTGTCTGTGCTAATTTCTATCTACTGAAAAAAAAAACTTCTCTGATGAGGACTGATTAATGCTCTGGTCTATGGATATAGGGATATCATTAGAAGTCCTTTTGTACTATGCCTGTTTATCAGAATAATAGTATTCGGTTTTCCATTAGGACCTAAAACCTATCTAGTCATAAGTTCTTGGTCCCTTTAACAGTGCTAGGTATGGCTTCCATCTCATGAAACAGCCTTAGATCCAGTCAGGAGGTGGTTAATTTTCCAATAACATTCATGCCACTGTTACAACTGTGGGTATTCCTTGTCAGGACAGTGTTTGTTACAGGTTACAGAGTTCAAAGCTGGGTGAGACTGATGATATCATTTCTCTTAAAGTACCATGAAAGCTAGATGGTAAGAATTTGACTTCCAGGTAGGTAACAGCTTGGTTTTGTTGTGTTTTATGACTCCGCAATAGGTTCTTTTTTTTTTTTTTGATTGATCACATAGATATTTATTTATTTATTTCTTAAAGATTTCTGCCTCTTCCCCGCCACCACCTCCAATTTCCCTCCCCCTCCCCCAATCAAGTCTTCCTCCCTTGTCAGCCCAAAGAGCAATCAGGGTTCCCTGCCCTATGGGAGGTCCAAGGACCACCCACCTCCATCCAGGTCTAGTAAGGTGAGCGTCCAAACTACCTGGGCTCCCACAAAGTCAGTACGTGCAATAGGATCAAAAACCCCTTGCCATTCTTCATGAGTTCTCAGTAGTCCTCATTGTCCGCTATGTTCAGCGAGTCCGGTTTTGTCCCATGCTTTTTCAGACCCCAGCCAGCTGGCCTTGGTGAGTTCCTGATAGAACATCCCCATTGTCTCAGTGTGTGGGTGCATCCGTTGCGGTCCTGGGTTCCTTGCTCATGCTCTCTCTCCTTCTGCTCCTCCTTTGGATCGTGAGACTTCAGTCTGGTGCTCCAATGTTGGTCTCTGTCTCTGTTTTCTTTTATCGCCTGATGAAGGTTAATATTCAGGAGGATGCTTATATGTTTTTCTTTGGATTCACCTTCTTATTTAGCTTCTCTAGGATCACGAATCATAGTCTCCATGTCCTTTATTTATGGCTAGAAACCAAATATGATTGAGTACATCCCATGTTCCTCTTTTTGGGTCTGGCTTAACTCACTCAGGATAGTGTTTTCAATTTTCGTCCATTTGTAGGCAAAATTCATGAAGTCATTGTTTTTTACTGCTAATATGTATGTATTCCATACTTTCTTCATCCATTCTTCCATTGAAGGGAATCTAGGTTGTTTCCAGGTTCTGGCTATTACAAACAATGCTTCTATGAACATAGTTGAGCATATACTTTTGTTGTATGATAGGGCATCTCTTGGGTATATTCCCAAGAGTGGTATTGCTGGGTCCAGGGGTAGGTTGATCCCGAATTTCCTGAGAAATCGCCACACTGCTTTCCAATGTGGTTGCACAAATTTGCATTCCCACAAGCAATGGATGAGTGTACCCCTTACTCCACAACCTCTCCAGCAGAGGCTATCATTGGTGTTTTTGATTTTAGCCAGTCTGACAGGTGTAAGATGATATCTTAAAGTTGTCTTGATTTGCATTTCCCTGATCGCTAAGGAAGTTGAGCATGACCTTAAGTGTCTTTTGGCCATTTGAACTTCTTCTGTTTAGAATTCTCTGTTCAGCTCAGTGCCCCATTTTATAATTGGATTGATTAACCTTTTACAGTCTAGTTTCTTGAGTTCTTTATATATTTTGGAAATCAGACCTTTGTCAGTTGCGGGGTTGGTGAAGATCTTCTCCCAGTCAGTGGGTTGCCTTTCTGTCTTAGTGACAGTGTTCTTGCTTTACAGAAGCTTCTCAGTCTCAGGAGGTCCCATTTATTCAATGATGTCCTTAGTATTTGTGCAGCTGGGATTATACGTAGGAAGTGGTCTCCTGTGCCCATGTGTTGCAGAGTACTTCCCACTTTCTCTTCTATCAGGTTCAGTGTGTTCAGACTGATATTGAGGTCTTTAATCCATTTGGACTTGAGTTTTGTACATGGTGATAGATATGGATCTATTTTCATTCTTCTACAGATTGACATCCAGTTTTGCCAGCACAATTTGTTGAAGATGCTCTCTTTTTTCCACTGTATACTTTTAGCTCCTTTATCGAAAATCAGGTGTTTACAGGTTTGTGGGCTAAAGTCAGGGTCTTCTATTCGATTCCATTGGTCGACTTCTCTGTTTCTATGCCAATACCAAGCTGTTTTCAATACTGTAGCTCTATAATAGAGTTTGAAGTCAGGGATGGTAATGCCTCCAGACGATCCTTTATTGTATAAGATTGTTTTGGCTATCCTGGGTTTTTTGTTTTTCCATATAAAGTTGACTATTGTCTTCTCCAGATCTGTGAAGAATTTTGATGGGATTTTGATGGGGATTGCATTGAATCTATAGATTGATTTTGGTAGAATTGCCATTTTTACTATGTTGATCCTCCCAATCCAAGAGCAAGGGACATCTTTCCATTTTCTGGTGTCCTCTTCAATTTCTTTCTTCAAACACTTAAAGTTCTTGTCAAATAGATCTTTCACTTCCTTGGTCAGAGTTACCCCAAGATATTTTATGCTATTTGTGTCTATTGTGAAAGGTGATGCTTCTCTGATTTCCCTCTCTGCTTCCTTATCCTTAGTGTATAGGAAGGCAACTGATTTTTAGGAGTTGATCTTGTATCCTGCCACGTTACCAAAGGTGTTTATCAGCTGTAGGAGTTCTTTGGTAGAGTTTTTGGGGTTGCTTATGTATACTATCATATCATCTGCCAATAACGAAAGCTTAACTTCTTCCTTTCCAATATGAAGCCCCTTGATCCCCTTATGTTGTCTTATTGCTATTGCTAGAACTTCAAGCACTATATTGAAGAGGTATGGAGAGAGTGGACATCCTGTTGTGTTCCTGATTTTAGTGGGATGGCTTTGAGTTTTTCTCCATTTAATTTAATGTTAGCTGTCGGCTTGCTGTAAATAGCTTTTATTATATTTAGGTATGACCCTTGTATCCCTAATCTCTCCAAGACCTTTATGATAAAGGGGTGTTGAATTTTGTCAAATGCTTTTTCAACATCTAATGAAATGATCATATGGTTTTTTTCTTTCAGTTTATTTATATGGTTGATTACATTGATAGATTTGCATATGTTGAACCAGCCCTGCATCTCTGTGATGAAGCCTACTTGATCATAATGGATAATTTTTCTAATGTGTTTTTTGGATTTGGTTTGCCAGTATTTTATTGAGAATTTTTGCATCGATGTTCATGAGTGATATAGGCCTGTAATTCGCTTTCTTGGTTGTGTCTTTGTGTGGTTTTGGTATCAGGGTAACTGTAGCTTCATAAAAGGAATTTGGCAATGACTTTTCTGTTTCTATATTTTGAAATACATTAAGGAGTATAGGTATTAGCTCTTCTTGGAAGTTCTGGTAGAATTCTGCATTGAAACCATCTGGTCCTGGGCTTTTTTTGGAAGGGAGATTTTTGATAACTCTTTCTAATTCTTTGCGACTAACAGGTCTATTTAGATCGTTCACCTGGTCTTGGTTTAACTTTGGTATATGGTACTTATCTAAAAAAGTGTACATTTCTTTTGCATTTTCCAGTTTTGTGGCATACAGGCTTTTGTAGTAAGATCTAATGATTCTCTGAATTTCCTCTGTGTCTGTGATTATGCCCACCTTTTCATTTCTGATCTTATTTATTTGTGTGTTCTCTCTCTGTTATTTAATTAGTTTGGATAGGGGTTTGTCGATCTTGTTGATTTTCTCCAAGAACCAACTTTTTGTTTCATTGATTCTTTGGACTGTTTTCTGTGTTTCTATTTTGTTGATTTCTGCCCTCATTTTGATTATTTCCAGTCTTCTACTCCTCCTGGGCGTGTCTGCTTCTTTTTTTTCTAGAGCTTTCAGGTGTGCTGTTAAGTCCCCAATGTATGCTTTCTCTGTTTTCTTTAAGTGGGCACTTAGTGCTATGAACTTTCCTCTTAGCACTGCTTTCATCGTGTCCCATAGGTATGAGTATGTTGTCTCTTTATTTTCATTAAATTCAAGGAAGACTTTAATTTCTTTCTTAATTTCTTCCTTGACCCAGGTGTGGTTCAGTAGTTGACTGTTCAGTTTCCATGAGTTTGTCGGTTTTCTGGGGGTAGCATTGTTGGTGCCTTCTAACTTTAATCCATGGTGATCTGATAAGACATAGGGGGACACTGATTATTTTTTTGTATCTGTGGAGGTTTCCTTTGTTTCCGAGTATGTGGTCAATTTTCGAGAAGGTTCCATGAGCTGCAGAGAAGAAGGTATATTCTTTCCTATTTGGGTGGAATGTTCTATAGATGTCTGTTAAGTCCATTTGATTCATTACCTCCAACAATTCTCTTAATTCTCTATTAGTTTTCTGTCTGATTGACCTGTCCTTTGGTGAGAGAGGTATGTTGAAGTCTCCTACTACCAGTGCGTGTGATTTGATGTCTGCCTTGAGTTTTAGCAATATTTCTTTTACATTAAGTGGGTGCTTTTATATTAGGGGCATAGATATTCAGGATCGAGACTTCATCCTGCTGAATTGTTCCTGTTATGAGTATAAAGTGTCCCTCTCGATCTCTTCTGACTGATTTTAGTTTGAAGTCAGTTTGTTAGAAATTATTATGGCCACACCTGCTTTTTTTCTTAGGACCATTTGCTTGAAAAACCTTTTCCCAACCCTTTACTCTGAGTAGATTCCTGTCTTTGTGATTGAGATGAGTTTCTTGCAAACAGCAGAATGTTGGATCCTGTTTTTGTATCCAGTCTCTTAGCCTGTGCCTTTTTATAGGTGAATTGAAACCATTAATATTAAGTGATATTAATGACCAGTGGTTGTTTACTCTGGTTATTCTTATTGCTTTTGGTAGAAGAGTTTGTGTGTCTCCCTTCTTTGAGTTGTGTTGTTGAAGGGTCGCTAGATGCCTGGGTTATTGTAGGCAGTGTTGGCAATGTTGGATTCCTTGGGTTGTGATTTTCCTTCTATTACTTTCTGTAGGGCTGGATTTGTGGCAACGTATTGTTTAAATTTGTTCTTATCCTGGAATGTCTTGTTTTCTCCATTGATAGTGAACGATAGCTTGGCTAGGTATAGTAGTTTGGGTTTGCATCCATGGTCTCTTAGTTTTTGTAGTACCTCTATCTAGGACCTTCTGGCTTTCATGGTTTCCTTAGAGAAGTCAGGTGTAAGTCTGATGGGTTTACCTTTATAAGTTACTTGGCCTTTTTCCTTTGCAGCTCTTAATATTCTTTCTTTAATCTGTATATTTTGTGTTTTGATTATTATATGGCAAGGGGATTTTTTTTAATCCATTCTGTTTGGTGTTCTGTATGCTTCTTGAATATTCAAAGGAATATCTTTCTTTAGGTTGGGAAAGTTTTCTTCCATAATTTTGTTAAAATATTTTCTGGACCTTTGATCTGTGCCTCTTCTCCTTCTTCTATCCCTATTATTCTTAGGTTTGGTCTTTTTATTGTGTCCCATATTTCCTGAATGTTTTGTGATGAGAATTTGGTGGTTTTGCTGTTTTCTTTGATCAGTCCGTTTATTTTCTCTATGGTGTCTTCAGAATCTGAGATTCTTTCTTTTATCTCTTGTATTCTATTGATTATGCTTCTTTCTGTAGTCTCTGCTCGTTGACCTAGATTTTCCATATCCAGCTGGTCCTCAGTTTTTGTTTTCTTCCTTGCTTCCATTTCAGTTTTCAATTCTTGGACTGTTTCCATTACCTGTTTGATCGTTTTTTTCTTGGTTTCCCAGGGTATCATTTACGTATTTACTCATTTCTTCAAACTTTTTGTTATACTTCTCATCCATTGCTATGAGAGTGTTTTTTACATGTTGTTTAAGGGACTCCATTGCTTTCATAAAGTCAGTTTTTTCCCACTTCTTCTGTGTTAGGGTGTTCAAGTCCTTGCGTTGTAAGATCATTGGGTTCTGGTGTTTTCATGTTGTTTTTCAGATTGTGAGGTGAATTCTTGCCTTGGCCTCTGCCCATCTCCTCTTATTGATGCTATCTAATGGGTTTGATTTAATTGTAGCGGGGCGATCTGCTCTCAGTGTGGGCGTCACTGTTTCATGCTTGTACTATCCAATATCCGCCAAGTCTGCTCGCCGGTGTCTCCACCGCTTGGCTTGCGCACTGGTGCCTCTGCCGCCTGGGCCTGCCTGCCTGTCAGTGCCTCTGCCGCCTGGGCCCGCCTGCCTGCTGGTGCCTCTGCCACCTGGGCCTGCCTGCCTGCCAGTGCCTCCACCGCCTGGGCCTGCCTGCACTCTCAGCAATAGGATCTTATCATCAAGTTTGTAGGGCAATTGAAAGTGTTGCTAAGAGCCAATAATATTTAGGGGGTCCATGTGACTCCATAAACCAACAACACAAAAACAGGTAACTCATCCTTTTTGTAGATAATTCTTTGGGTTTTGTGTAATTAAAATATAATTACATCATTTTTACTTTATTCTCAGTACTATTTTTGGTTTTGTTTATTTTAATTTATTAGCACAAGGTGTCTAGTTGGAATATTGTCCCTTCATTATACAACAATTCAATTAAATCTCTTTTTACATAAGTATGTGTTTAGAAAGCTACTACAGTAATAGATTTCCATATGACTTTCTCAAAAAGCTTTTGGTGTTAATTATCTCTTCACATGTTGCTATTTCATCCCCTATCCCAATTTAACCCTCTCTGTTCCATTACTTCCTGTCAACTCCTTATGCCACTGTCTTCTAGCTTTCCCTTGAAAGTTCCTCTTTGCCATGGTGCCTTACTAAATATATGGCTTCTAGAGGCCTTCTGAGTAAAATACACATGGCTAAAAATCTACAGCTACTATCCATAAATAAAGGAAAACTTGCCACATTTTAAGGTCTTGGTTTCCTCACTCAGAATGATTGCTTCTAGCTTCATTCACCTGTAATATCTTTGGTTATCTTAATATTTAAATACTATTCTGATGTTTAAATATACCATATTTTCACACCATGTTTTCTGTTTATTGGTTGATGGACAACTAGGCTACTTCCATTTCCAGGTAGTGTAAATAGAGCACCAATGAACATGGATGAACATGCATCTCTGTGGCAATATAAATAGTTCTTTGTGAATACGCTAGAGAAATATATAGCTGGATCACATGGGAGAGCTATTTCCAATAATTTGTAGGAACCTCCACACTGATTCCCACAGTGGTTGTCACAGTTTTTCCTGGCATCAGCAATGAATAGGTGTTCCTAATTCACCATATCCACACCATCATCTTTTTTCACTTGTTGCTTTGACCTTAGCCATTCTGACTGGATAAGATAAAGTCTTAAAAGAGTTTTAATTTTGCATAACCTGCAGGCCAAATCAAAACTATTTCTAGATAATTGTATTTCAGCTTTTGAGAGCTCTCTGTTTAGACCTTTGCTCTGTGTTTTAGATTGTTTTCTTACTGTGTGTTTTTATTTATTTATTTATTTTTTTGAGTTCTTGCTGTATTCTATATAGTTACCCTGTCAGATATATAGCTGGTAATATATTTTCTCACTTCAAGCACTGTCACTTCCATTGAAAGATGGTGTCGTTGTTATGAAGAAGATTTTAATTTCACATGGTCCTATTTGTCATTTTTTATTTTAATGTCATGCTATTGGAATTCTATTCAGGAAATCCTTTCTTGAGTCCATAAATTCAGTCCTATTCCATACTTTCTCCTTACTCAGCTTCAGTGTATCAGGTGTTTTGTTGATGTCTTCCATCCATTGAGGAGCTAAACTCAATCCAGATGAGAGATGGGGACCTCTTTTCTTCTTCATGTAGCTACCAATTGTGTTGAAGATCCTATCATTGCCTTAAAAGGCTTCTTTTGTCCAAAAATCAGTTGACCTTAAGTATGTAAACTTGATCATTGTGTTTGCCTTTATTCCAGGACCATGCTGTTTTAATACTATAACTCTGTAGCTGATACAATCTGGGGCATGGTGAGACTTGGAGATCTTGTTTTATTGTTCAATAATATTTTGACTATTCTGGTGTTTGTGTGTGTTTCTGAATGAAATTGAAGACTATTTTTTGTGAAAATATTGAGTTGGAAATATGATGAGGACTGTGATGAAGCTGTAAGTTGCCTTTAGTAGGATGGCAGATTTTACAATATTTATGCTACTCATTTGTGTGCATGGGAGATCATCCCATCCTCTCATGTCTTACATTTCTTTATTCAGCATCCTGAAGATTTCATTTTGTTATGTCTCAAACCTGGGGAAAATGGCTGATTTAGCATATCAAATCAGACATTGGTCACAGGTTCTCCCTGCAAACCCTGGCCCCTTCCCTAAACTTCTCCAGCCCAGAGCTTCTCCCAGCTGCCCTTTCCTGTATAACCCAAACATTTTCATTACCTGGTCCTTTTGTCTACTCTCCTGATCAGTCTCTTAGTCCAGGCTGCTTCTTTGTCTCCTCACCTGTCCTCCCCCTCCACACATGGCCCAACTCAGCCTGGTAATATCCACTCTAATTTCTCCCAAATGTCCCCGCCTCTGGCTATGCCCTCCCTTTTATCTACAGTAAACCCCCACAATCCCCAGAAACAGTTATGTCCTTTCTTTATTATTTTGTTCATTCAAATTAAAAACTTCCCCTCTTCCTTAGTTTTCTATTTATTGCAATATATTTTAGTTCTATTGATTAGTTTTCTATCCTAATACTTTGTTGAATTATTTAGTAACTGTAGATTGATGGTAGAGTCTTCTGGACAGGGTTCTTTTTCTTTCCTTTTAATTTATTCTTTGTGTCTTTCACATCATGCATCTCCATTCCATTCACTTCCCCATCCCTTTGCATCTACCCTCTGACCTTGCAACCTCCCCCCATTCAAAAAAATTAAGAGAAAAAAAAGAAAAAAAATCAGTCTCATCATGGAAACTGTAGCATGACACAGTAAGTCACACAGTAAACTCTTTTGTTCATTTATCTTTCTTTGTTGGTGTCCATTGCTAAGTCATTGGTCTAGCTGAGTCCCCTGGTCTCTGTCACACTATCGATGCTGGGCCCTCACTGCAACTCTTCCTTGTTATCCTATTGCTGCCCTGTGTTGTGGAGATCCTGCAGCTTTGGGTCTATAGGAAAGGTCCCTTCACATGATCCAGGAGATCACAGATGGGGTAGATGTTGGAATGGTTGAGCTTATAACCTTGGTTCTGAGCCCGCATATTTGCAGGGTTGATCAGCCCATCCAATCTCCCTTGTGTCCACCACCATCGTAAGCTTTCCTAAATTTCCCTGGCTAGTTCACCCTTGCAGGGAGGAACAAATAGAGGGGCCAGCTCTTCTGCTTTTCAGGTCTTTGGGGTAGGCTCTCCCACACCTCACCTTCAGGGCCAATCTACTATACGGCCCAGATGTGATCTAAGGGCCACTCTCCCTAGTGCTGCAGTTGATGAGGGGAAGGGATGGCTCTTTCTCTTCCACTCTTTTTTTTTTTTAATTTTTTATTTAAAAGGCTTTTTTTTTTCCATTTTAGATGCCAACCACAGTTCCTCCTCTCTCCCCTCCTTCATTTACCACCTCTCCACCTTCGTCCCATCCAAACCCCCATCTCTCCTCAGAAAGGGTAAGACCTGTGCTCTTATGACCTCAGGGCCAACGCTCCTGCCTCAGGAGCTGATGTGGGGAGGACATTTCTCCATTGCTCAAGCTACCACATGACAAGGAGATGAGTAATAGATAAAGGGCTCCCATGCTCACAACTTTGGGGATGGTTTACCCACACCTCTCTGCTTCCCAGGTAAGGTGCAAGGCCTATGGTAGCGATTCCTATCCTGTGGGTCATGACCACTTTCTGGGCTGCATATCAGATATTATGCATATCAGATATTAATATTATGATTCGTAACAGTAGCAAATTACAGTTATAAAGTACCAATGAAATAATTTTATAATTGTGGGTCACCACAGCATGAGAATCTATATTAAAGGATTACTGCATAAAAAAGGTTGAGAACCTCTCCTTTAGGGTGCTTTACGAATAGAATTATGTCATATGCAAAGAATACATTTTTATCTCTTCTTTGTTTTTTTGTATGAACTTTATCTCCTTCATTTGATTTTCTGCTCTGGCTAAGACTTTAAGAATTACATTAAACAGGCATGGAAAACGTGAAAATCTGTGTCCTTCCAATATAACACTGTCTTAGCATCAGTCTGTGATTGTATTGGGAATACTTGGGTTTTTTTTTTTTTCATCTACAATGATGTTGTCTTTGGGCTTATTTTATGTGGCTGATAAATTTCTTTGATGCATCCATCTGAAACTATGCTTTGTTTCTTTTCAATTATTACTGCTATCTTATTGGTTCCTATGATACTATTGAATTTATTTAATCTTAATTTGATTTTGGTACTGTATATATCTAGAAATGTATCTCTTTCCTTTATATTTCCAGTTTTGTGTAATAAAGATGTTTAAAGTATGTCCTATGATTCTCTGAATTTCTCTGGTATCTTTTGTAATGTCCCTTACTTCATCTCTTGTTTCATTAACTGAGTCCTATCTCTTTTGGTTAGTTTGCCTGTAGAGTTGTCTATCTTGTTAATGTTTTCAAAGAAACAACTCTTTGTCCCATTCTTTGTATTTGGTTTTGTTTGTTTCTGTTTCTCTATTTGCAGACCTAACGTTTGCTTTCTCTGGTGTATTGTCTACTCTTGCTTTCAAATGCCTTCAGGTCCAGCATTAACATATTAATATAAAATCACTCCAGTTTTCTAATATAGGAACCTCTATAATCATTCCTCTTAGGACTGCCTTCATTTTGCCCCACAGGTTGGGGTATATTGTGTTCTCATACATATTCAATTGTAAGCTTTTTTTAAATTTCCTTTTGAATTTTCCCTTGACACAGTTCTCATTCAGTAGTGTGTTGTTTAGCCTCGCTTTGTGTACTTTCTATCATTTCTATTGTTATGATATCTAACTTTATTCCTTTGTGGTCAGATAAAATATACAATGCCATTTCAACTTTTCTGAATTTGTTTATATTTGAGTTGCATCCTAATATGTGATCTATTTTAGAGAAAGTCCCATGAGCAATTGAGAATAAATTTTATTATTTAGTGTTAAGAACGAAAAAATATGGAAATTCTGGTCTTATTTTATTAATAATTCTTTGAGTTTTTCGACATTTAACATGTTGCTGGCTGTGGAATTATTTTATTTTGCCTTTATGAGTTGAACTATATCCCCTGTTCTGTAGATGTCTGTCAGAACCATTTATTTTATAATATCATTCATCTTCAGTTTCTCTACTAAGCTTGTTTGGATGACATATCTATTGGTAAGAATGGTGAATTGAAGTCACCACTAACACTGTCTTAGCATCAGTCTGTGATTTTAGATTAGTAATATTTATTTTGTGAAACTGGGTACTCATGTGTTTTGATCATCCTCTTATTGGGTTTTTTACTTTAATGAATATGTACTGTTCTTCCCTATCTCTGCAGATTAGTTTTGATTTCAAGTCTATTTTGTCAAATATTCAAATACTTACACCTGCTTGTATCTTAGTTTCATTTACTTGGAATGCATGTTCCCTAAGGTGGTATCTGTCATGGATGTTGAAAGATGATGATGATGATGATATCATATATATTACATTATGACTTCACTTTCCCCTCCAGTAGTCTTTTTTCCCTGAATTCCCCTCTCTCCCACATTCTTCCTCTCCTACATCTACTCTCAGAAAAGAACAGGCCTCCCAGACACACTATCAAACAAGGAATAATACGCTAGAATAATACCAAATACATTCCATTACCACAGCTGGACAAGGTGATCCATCAGGAGGAAAAGGGTCCAACAAGCAGGCAAGAAAGTCAGAATCAGATATACTACATTCCCACCCCCAGCTATCACTCCTGCTCCCACTGTTAGGAGACCCACAAAAAGAACAAACTACTCAGTCATAAGATAAATGTAGAGGATCTATGTCCGACCCCTACAGACTCCCTGATCTCTGCAAACCCCTATGAGTCCTGGTCAGTTAATTCTGTGGGCCATGTTGGTGTCCCTGTCCCCGCAGGTTCCTCTGATCTTTCCTCCTTTCCTCCTCAGGATTCCCAGGGAGCTCTGCCTAATGTTTGACTGGGGGACCCATATCTGCTCCCACCATTTACTGAATGCAGTATCTGTGGTCTCATTGCTGATGATTCTGCTAGGCTCTGGTCCCAGAAAACCAGGGATGACAAATTGTAGATCAAAGGTTTTGTGGCTGGCTTGATGCCCTAAGCCCTCCACTTAAGGCCTTACCTGGTTACAAAAGATGACTGGTTCAGGCTTCATGTCCCCCATTACTAGGATTCTTTGCTAGACTGACTCTTGTAGATTCCACAGAGATTCCAGTGCAATAAGTTTCTAACTTGCTCTGAAATGACCCCTGCCCTGCCCAGTTCCAGTCGTGTCTTACAATATTTTCATCTTTCCACCTAGTTGATCTCTCTGTCCCCAACCCTACCTGTCCACAGTCTACCTTTGAAATCTATCCTATTGCCCCTGCTTAGGGAGACCCTTGTATCCCCCTTAATCCCTCTTTGTTACTTAGCCTCTCAGAGTCTATGGACCTTGGTATTACTGTCTTTTACTTTACAGCTAATATCCACTTATAAGTGCATACACACCATGTTTGTCTTTCAGAGTCTGGGTTACCTCACTCTGGATGAGTTTTTCAAGTTTCATTCATTGCCTGCAAGTTTCATGATGTCATTGTTTTCAACATCTGAGAAATACTCCATTGAACAAATGTGCCACATCTAAACTGTTTCCAGTTTCTGACTATTGAGAGTAAAGCTACAACATAGTTAAGCAAGTGTCTTTGTGATATGGTGGAATATCTGCAATTATATGTTGAGCAGTAGTATGGTGTAGGAGGTTCTTCTGTCTAGGTGTTGCTTTCATTGGTTGAATAAAGAAACTGCCTTGGACTTTTGATAGGACAGAACTTAGATAGGTGGAGTAAACATAACAGAATGCTGGGAAGAAAGACAGAGTGGCAGACACCATGGTTCTCCTGCCTGAGACAGATGCTGGTTAGACTCATGCCAATAAGCCATAGTCAAGTTGCGATACACGTTAATGGAAATGGGTTAAACTAATATGTAAGAGTTATCCAATAAGAGACTAAAGATAATTTGCCAGGCAATGTTTAAATGAATACAGTTTCTGTGTGGTTATTTTGAGGGTTAAGCTAGCTGGGCAGTGGGACACAGCCTGCTCCTCCTGTTATGGTGGTATAGCTGGATCCTGAGGTATATCTATTCCAAATTTTATGAGAAACCACTATACTGTTTTCCAAAGTGGCTATACAAGTTTTCACTCCCACCAATAATGAAGGAGTATTCCCCTTGCTATACATCCTCTCTGGCATGAGTTGTCACTTGGGTATTTAATCTTAGTTATTCAGATGGATGTAAAATGGAACTCAGAGTCATTTTAATTTGTATTTCCCTGAAAACTAAGCATATTAAACCTGTACTTCACAAAATTGGAAAATGTTAAAGTAATGGACAATTTTTAGATAGATACCATATTCCAAAATTAAATCAAGACCAGGTGAGCAATTTAAATAAACCTATAAACTGCAAAGAAATAGAACCTGTCATCAAAAACCTCCCAACCAAAAAAAGCCCAGGGCCAGATGGTTTTAGTGCAGATTTCTACCACATCTTACAAGAAGAGCTAATAACTATACTCCTCAAAGTGTTCCACATAATAGAAGCAGAAAGGAAATGGCCAAACTCTTTTCATGAGGCTACAGTAACCCTGATACCAAAACCACACAAAATCTCAACCAAAAAAGAGAATTACAGAACAATCTCACTCATGAACATAGATGCAAAAATATTCAATAAATTACTGGCAAACCAAATCCAAGAACACATCAAAAAAAAAAAAAAGACAGAAAACAAAAAACAAAAACTATCCACCACAATCAAGATGACTTCATCCAAGAGATGTAGGGCTGGTTCAACATCAAAAACCTATCAATGTAATCCATCATATAAATAAAGTGAGAGAACAAAAGTCATACATATTCCGTGGCACAATCCTGGGTTTTTTATTGATTTTACTGAGCTATACAATTTTTTCTGCTCCCCTCCCTGCCTGTCTCCTCTCCTTAAACCCTTCCTCATGGTCCCCATGCTCCAAATTTACTCAGGAGATCTTGTCTTTTACTGTTTCCCATGTAGATTAGTTTCACATATGGCTCTCTTAGGATCCTTATTGTTGTCTAGGGTCTCTGGGATTGTGATTTGTAAGCTTGTTTTCATTGTTTTCTGTTAAAAACCACCTGTGAGTGAGTACATATGATAGTAGTCTTTTTGGTTCTGGGTTACCTCACTCAATAATACCTTGTGGTATTATTGAGAGTTCTCTGTTTAGGTCTGTAGTCCACTTTTTTATTGGGTTATTTGTTCTTTTGATGACCAATTTCTTGAGTTCTTTGTATATTTTGGAGATCAGCCTCTTGATCTGGGGTTGGTGAAGATCTATTTCCATTCTGTAGGCTCTGTTTTTACTTGATGATCATGTCATTTGCTTTACAGTAGTTTTTCAGTTTCAGGAGTTCCTATGTATTAATTGTTTCTCTCAGTGTCTATAGTATTGGGTTTATATTTAGGAAATGGTTCTGGGTTTTTTGTTTCTCCATATGAAGTTGAGCATTTTTTCTTTCAAGGTCTGTAAAGAATTTTGATGGGGCTTGCATTGAATATGTAGATTGCTTTTGGTAAAATGGACATTTTTACTATGTTGATCTTACTGATCCATGAGCATGCAAAATATTTTCATCTTCTGATAATTCTTCATATTCTTTCTTCAAACACTTGAAGGTTTACTATACAGGTTATTCACTTGCTAAGTTACTTACTCCAAGATATTTTATATTATCTGTGATTACTGTGAAGGGTGTTGTTTCCATTATTTCTTTCTCAATGCATTCATTATTTGTATACAGGAGGGTTACTAATTTTTTTTAGTTAATGTTATATCCAGCAACTTTGTTGAATGTGTTTATCAGCTGTAGGAGTTCTATGGTAAAACTTTTGGAGTTGCTTATCAATGCTATCATATGATCTGCAAATAATAAAATTTTGACCTCCTCCTTTCCAATTTATAACCCCTTCATCTTCTTTTCTAGTCTTATTGCTCTAGCTATAATTTCAAATACTATATCAAGTAGATATTAAAAGAGTGGGAAACCTGTTCTTATTCCTGATTTTAATGAAATTGGTTTGAGTTTTTCTCCTTTTAATTTGGTGTGACTATAGGCTTTCCATAAATCAACTCTATTATATTTAGGTATGTCCCTTGTATCCCTGATCTCTTTTATACGTTTATCATGAAGATGTGCTGGTTTTGTCAAAGACTTTTACAGAATCTAATAAGATGATTGAGTGAATTTTTTTCACTTTTTTATATGTTGGATTGAATTGACAGCTTTTTTGTATGTTGAGACATCTCTAGAACTATGGGATGAATCCTACTTCATCATAGTGGATGATCTTTTTAATGTGATCATATATTTGGTTTGCAAGTATTTTACTGAGTATTTTTACATCAATGTTCATAAGGGAAATTGATGTGGAAAGTCCTTCTGTATATGTTTTGCTTTTATTGGTTAATGAATAAATTTGTTTCAGCCAGTGACTCCCCATTGAGAAATCAAACCCCAGTTTCCTGCATGACAGGTAGGGACACTCACCACTATAAGAAGCTCCTTACAGAGTGTATTAGCCATTTAGGCAGAAAACTGCTCATTCCTGGACAGCTTGATATTATTCTATATGAACTGGGCATGAAGGACCCACAGAAAAATGACTGATAAACTTGCCTAATCATGAAATGATCCTTTGGGGTGTCTACTTCATAAAAGAGACTGTCAGACATTCTGCAAGACACAAGAAAGTGACTGAAAAATTGCCAATATAGGCAGACCTGTCTTAGAAATTTTCTGCTTCATGGAAAAGTCTTCCAGATACCATGATCCTATAGGCTGAAGATGGATACCCTAGTGGTACAGAAGAACTTTGATCCTACTGCACGTACTGGCTTTGTGGGAGCCTAGGCAGTTTGGATGTTCACCTTACTAGACCAGGATGGAGGTGGGTGGTCCTTGGACTTCCCACAGGGCAGGGAACCCTGATTGCTCTTCAGGCTGATGAGGGAGGGGGACTTGCTTGGGGAAGGGTGAGGGAAACGGGAGGTGGTGGTGGGGAGGAGGCAGAAATCTTTAATAAATAAATAAATTTTTAAAAAAAGAACTTTGGATGACTATCTAGGCAGCAATATGTCTCTGTCAAATCTAGAGTTTTAAAAGTTGCCTATGCACTTCCTGTTAACTTGGGTAATATTATATCCTTCCATAGTCTTTGATGGAGTTGAAGAATAGTTACACTACACTTTTCCTTAGTTATAATACAAGATAAAGTAGATATAAATATTATAACTAACTCTTGCTTGATAAATGTTTTGTTATATGTAAGTTTACTACGCTAAAGTTAATATCTTCCTTTTCATTCAAACAGAAAATGGCAAATGGTGTGGGAAGTTCATTTGCATATGTGTTGTTTTTATTGGTTAATGAATAAAGAATATCTTTTTACCAGTGGCTTAGCAGAATAGAGCTAGGCGGGAAAAGTAAACTGAATGCTTGGAAAAGAAGGCAGAGCCTGTGTGAAGCTATTTAACCACAGCCAAAGGGGATAGATGCCTCCACTGGAACCTGTGAAAACTTTGCCAGTAGGTCACAACCTCATGGTGATGCACAGATTAATGAAGATAAGTTAATTTAGGATATAAGAGCTAGCTAGGAATATGCTTAAGATATTGGCCAAACAGTATTGCAATTGATATAGATTTCTGTGTGATCATTTCAGTTCTGGGCAGCCAGGAACGAACAAATAGCCTCCCCCAAGAGTTGGTCTGTAGTTCCCTTTCTTTGTGGAATATTTATGCATGTTTGAGTATCAGGGAAACTGTGGCCTCTGAAAATGGATTTGACAATATTCCTTCTTTATCTATTTTGTGTAATAATTTGAGGAGTATTGATATTAGCTCTTCTTTGGAAGATTGCTTAGAATCTCGCACTAAAACTATCTTGTTCTGAAATTTTTTTGGTGGGAGGATTGGAGATTTTAATGACTACTTCCATTTCCTTGTGGGTTATAGGTGTATTTAAAATGTTTACATATCTTGACTTAATGTTGGTTAGTGGTATCTATTGAGGAAGTTATCCATTTATTTTAGATTTCCAATTTTGTGGAGTACAAAATTGGAAGTATGACCTAATATTCTTTGAATTCCCTTGGTATCTGTTTATATTTCCCCCTTTTCATTTTGAATTTTGTTAATATGATATTCTCTCTTCATGTTTTAGTTAGTATAGATAAATTTTTATCTACCTTGATTATTTTCTCAAAGAACTTACTCTTTGCTTCATTGAGTCTTTCTATTTTTCTCTTTGTTTGCACTTTATTGATTTAAACCCTTGGTTTAATTTACTTCCTGCCATCTACTCCTCTTGAGTGTGTTTGTTCCTTTTTGCCTTAGACCTTTCATGAGTGTTGTTAAGTTTCTAGTATGAGATCACGCAATTTTCTTATGAAGGCTCTTGTTTTTCTTAATGCAGCTGCTTTCAATGTTTCATAAGTTTGGACAGATTGTGCATTCATTTTCAGTGAATTCTAAGAAGTTTTTAATTTCTTTACTTTTGCCTTGACACAGTAGTCATTCAGTTGAGAGTTGCTCAGATTCCATGGGCTTGTAAGCTTTATGTTGTTATTGATATCTAGCTTTAATCCATGGTGATCTACTGTGGTAAAGGGGGTTATATCAGTTTTCGTGAATATGTTGAGACTTGCAGTGTGACCTAAAATGTTGGCCAATTTTGGAGAATATTCAATGAGTTGTGAAGAAGAAGGTGTATTTCTTTGTGGTTGAGTGAAATGTTCTATAGATACCTATAGGTCCATTATTTCTCTATTTAGTTTTTGTCTGGATAATCTCTCCATTGGTGAGAGCGGGCTATTGAACTCTTCGATTGTTAATGTGTGAGGCTTGATGCATGATTTAAGTTTTAGTCATGCTTCTTTTACAACTGTGGGTGTCCTTGCATTTGGGAAATAGAAGATATTAAAGATAACACAAAGATGGATCCTCTTTTCTAATCCAATCTGTTAGTCTTTTTTTACTGGGAAATTGAGATGATTAATATTGAGTTATTATTGAATGTTTATTAATTTCTGTTATTTTGTTGTGGTAATTTTCTTTTTTCTTTTTAGTCTTCTTTTGATTATCCATTCAGGGTTTATATTTCATTGATTTTCATCTCCATGCAGCATTTAGCTCCTTGACTCATCTGGAGTGACTAAAATGTCTTCCAATCTTTGACTACTTAGTATGAAGATCACAGGTGTTCAGCACCTGTTTAAAAGTCGCTCAGCCTTTTGCATCAGTTCTGGGAAATAATAGGATTCATACTCAAGGTCTCATGCTGGCAGAGTAAGTCCTTTACCAACTGAGCCATCTCTACTGCATACTTCATTTTTTTCAGAGTCTGAAGACTATGTAATCAAATTATTCAATTTTTTTTCCAAAATAAAGATAGTTAAGCTATTTTAGTGAAAAAGTTTTAGATTTATGTTTCCTCATTTATCAGATTCAGAAATGGCACAGTACTAGTTCACTCCTCTTCATGGAAGATGAGGAAATTAGCACATTTCCAGCTCCTCCTACACCATCTACCCCCACACCTCCTGGTTTTTGAGGCATCAAATGAGACCTTTTTTCCCAAAGCAAATAATTGTTAAATTATTTTTGTCAGATGACTATTATTTTAAGAATAAAGCTTGCAATATGGGTGGTAATGTCACAGAAAAATGCAGTTCTATTTTTAAATGGAAACTATGAATATTCTGCATATGCAAATTCCTAAGCTTTCTATGATTACTTTCATTTTTAAATTCAAATATGAAGTGCTGTTTATTTTTTTCCTGTGTAATGAATCAGTGGCAACACAGCTCTTCTGTGTTTTCTTTCCTTTTTGCAGTATGCTTGTTTCACCTTAGTATGTAACAACAATGTAGCCAGGTGTCAGGGGGCTGTGAGACAGATCAGTAGGTAAGTATTTGCCACCAAATCTAATTGCCTGTGTTCAGTTTCTGGAAATTACTGGATGGAAGAATGAAAATGATCCCAGGAAGTTGTCCTCTGACCTAAACATGTGTGACTTTGCAAGTATACTCATAAACATGCACATTGGGGGGGGGGGAGAGAGAGAGAGAGAGGAGAGAGAGAGAATTAAAATAAACTTAAAATTTAATAATTGTTTTCTTTAAATGTATATACTGTATTCCATTTTGTTCTGATCATGAATACAATAGTTTGAATTTTATTACATAACGTGAATATGATGTTGACAAATACAAGTCTATAACTGGTTTACCTCCAATGGTTTTTGCCTAGTTTAAATCTTCAGATAACTTATTATGTTTTGCTTAAAAGTAAATAAGTACACAGAAGTAAAATATTGCTTGTTATTCCCATATAACTTGGCAAACAACTACACAAAATTTGTCTGCAGGTTACTTTACCACATGAATTTCATCTATTTCATCTTAGAAAATGAGAAATCTCAGGGGCAAGCAAGATGGCTCAATGGAATAGGATGTTTGCCTCTAAGCCTGATGACTTAAATTTAACCATCAGAATCCACATAGACATATAAGGTTTAAATAATATTTACTCATTTAGTTATATACATATATGTCAGAGAGAGAGAAAAGAAAAAAGGATAGTCAGACAGACAGTACATGACACAGCATAGTTTTGGATGCAGAGAGCAACTTTTATGAGTCAGTGGTTCTCTGGTTCTACCATGTGGGTCCGTCTTGTTAGCAAGAGCCTTACTCACTGAGCCATCTCACCATCCCTTACAACATCTTATGTTTAACCTAAAACTGTTCATTCTGTGGTCTGCCATTAGTTTAGAAGCTATTCTCAATTCTTTGATCCTGTTATCATGATACATAAACTCTATCAATTCATTTGTACAGATATACTATCATTATATATTTATAATATATTATATAATGCATAGTTTACATATCAATATATATAATATGTATATATAATTATACACACACACACACTATATTGTTAGCCTATGTTTTGTATATTTTTGAAATAGTGCAGCCTGGCAAAATGGCTCCATTGGTAACATACCTGACTTACAAACATAACTAGGACCCACATAAAACCCATGTAAAGAGAACTTGTACCCTGACCACAGATCTGGGAAGGGACAGAGGTAAAAGGATGCCAGCAGATCACTGGCAAGCCAGTCTAGCTGAATTAGTGAACTCAGGTTCAGAGACAAATCCAGTCTCAGAAAATTTGGTAGAGAGCAGTGGAGGAAAATGTTTAATGTTGGCCTCTGCCTTCAACATATATGTGTACATGTGCAGCATCAAAGACAAACATATATTCATGTGCACATATATTACATAACTGTATATATGATACACATTCACACAAAAGAATAAGAGTAACTTCATTTTAAATTTTTCTCATTTTAAGTGTATGTGTGATATAATGAACTGAACCTAGGATTTTTCACTTACCAATGAATCATCACCATAGGCCATGTTATATCATTTCCTATATCCAAGATTTTCTTTTTCTTTTTTAAAGATGTTGTCAGGCCCTATGTTTTATTGGTTTACATTGTTGTCTCATCTATGCACATTTCTAGTCAAGGTGCTTTCCTCCCCTTCAGAATGTTCTTCTTGCCTTCTTTCATTAACACAGTATCACTTTTATCTTTGTGCCTGGGGAAAAAAAAAGATGCATAGATTTTTTTGGTACTCTCTTATTTCTACATATTTGATCTTAAGTGTTATCAAAATAACTATGTGTTACAGAATAGTGAAATCCATTATAGCAATCCTCTCATGGTATCTTCGTCTATTTCTGTGATGAAACACTTTACCAAAAACAAGTTGGGAAGGAAATGCTTTATTTGGCTTACATATCCACATCACAGTTTATCATTGAAGGAAACTAAGACAGGAACTCAGGCAGGGCAAGAACCTGGAGGCCAGAGTTAATAGAGGCCATGGAGGAGCACTGATTGCTGACTTGGTCCACAGGGTTTGCTTAGCTGGTTTTCTTTAAAACCCAGAAAAAGGTTGTCTAGGAGTGACACCACCCACAGTAGACTGGGATCTCCCACATGTATCACTAATTAAGAAAATACTGTGGAAGCCGGGCGGTGGTGGCGCACGCCTTTAATCCCAGCACTCGGGAGGCAGAGGCAGGCGGATCTCTGTGAGTTCGAGGCCAGCCTGGTCTACAAGAGCTAGTTCCAGGACAGGCACCAAAGCTACAGAGAAACCCTGTCTCGAAAAACCAAAAAAAAAAAAAAAAAAAAAAAAGAAAAGAAAATACTGTGGAAGCAGGCCCAAGCCAGCAACCTCCACTGGATCAGGTGTGGAAGAGTGACCTCTATGGACCGAGGCCTGAGCTAGCAACCTCCACCAGAGCAGGTCCCAGGCAACAACCTTTACAGGAACAGGTATAAGGGAGCTACCACCAAGGAAGCAGGCCTGAGCCAGCAACTTCTGTGGGACCGAGCTAAGCCAAGTATCTTCACAGAACCAGACCCAGACCAGTGACCTCTGCACGAGCATTCCAGAGTCAGAAATCTCCACAGCACCAGGCACATCTCCAGAGAAAGCCTGAGCCAGCGACTTCTAGGAGAGCAGGTCTGAGCCAGCAACCTAGGCAAGAGCACGCAAAAGAAGCAACTTCCAAGGGAGCATGCCCAAAACACATTGGGGATTGTAGAGTAACATCCGGGAATGCTAATGGAGGTCTGGAAATGCCAAGTGAACTCCAGGGTGACTGGAAATGTGGCCCCAATTCCGTCACTAGGTACAACAATGTGGGCCTTGGATCCACTGGCAACTGGAAGATTGATTACCAGAGACAGGGACCCAACTATACGAATCAGAGGAAAATATAGGTAGACAAGGTAAAAACACAATACTACAAAGAACAACATTGCAACAACAACAACAAGAAAAACATCAAGACTTGAACACCCCAAAACAGATGAAGTAGAAGAAACTTACCTAAAAATAACTTTAGAAGAACGTTTGAGGCCCTTAAAGAGAAACTGAAAAGATCTCTCTCAAAAAAAATAAAGACATACAAAAAATTGGAAGAAATCAACTAATCCCTTAAAGAAAACCAAGAAAAAACAATCAAACAGGTGAAAGAAATGATCAAGACTTGTAAACCAAAATAGATACAATAAAGAAAACACAAACCAAGGGAATTCTGGACATAGAAAATATGGGAAAACAATTAGACACCACAAATGCAAGCATAAACAGCAGAATGCAAGAGATGGAAGAAAGAATCTCAAGCGTTGAAGGTATGATAGAGGAAATAGATTCATCAGACAAAGAAAACATTAAATCTAACAAAAGATTAACACAAAATATTCAGAAAATGAGGAACACTATGAAGAAAACCAAACCTAAGAATAATAGGGATAGAAAAGATCAACTCAAAGGCACAGAAAATATATTCAACAAAATTCAACAAAAATTTCCCAACTTAGCCGGGCGGTGGTGGCGCACGCCTTTAATCCCAGCACTCGGGAGGCAGAGGCAGGCGGATCTCTGTGAGTTCGAGACTAGCCTGGTCTACAGAGCTAGTTCCAGGACAGGCTCCAAAACCACAGAGAAACCCTGTCTTAAAAAACCAAAAAAAAAAAAATTCCCAACTTGAAGAAAGATATGCATATGAAGATACAATAAGCTTACAGAACACCAACTAGACTGAACCAAAAAAGTTTCCTCATCACATAATAATCAAAACACTAAATATATAGAGTAATGACAGAATATTAAAAGCTACAAAAGAAAAAGACCAAATAACCTAAAAAGGCAGGCCTATCAGAATTTTACATGACTACTTAATGAAAACAATAAAATCGAGAAGGTCCTGATCAAGAATTATGCAGACATTAAAAGACCATGGATGTCAGACTAGACTACTATGCCCAGCAAACCTTTCAATCACCATAGATGAACAAAACAAGATATCCCATGTCAAAACCAGACTTACCCAATACCTGGTCACAAACCCAACCCTCTACAAAGTACTAGAATGAAAACTCCAACGGAAGAAAGTTATCTATATCCTAAAAACACAGACAATAGATGATATCACAGCAATAAATCCTAAAGAGGGAGAAAACACCAACAATGAAAACTAAAATAACAGGAGCTAGCAATCACTGGTTATTAATATACCTTAATATAAATGGATTGAACTCAACTATAAAAAGACACAGGGTAACAAATTGAAAATAAAAACATAATCCAAACTTTTGCTGCATACAAAAAACACATTTTAACCTCAAAGACAGACATCACTTCAAAAGTTTGGGATTTTTTTTCCAAACAAATGGACCTAAGAAACAAGAAGGTGTAGCTATCCTAATATCTAACAAAATAGACTTCAAACTAAAATCAATTAAAAGAGACAAAAAGGGACATTTCATAATTGTCAAAGGAAAAATTCATCAAGAAGAAATCTACTGAACATCTATGCCCCAAATACAAGGGCATCTTAGTATGTAAAAGAAATACTTCTAAAGCTTAGATCACACATTAAACCCCACATACTGATAAACAGAGACTTCAACACCCGACTCTCCCCAATGAGCAGGTCAACCAGACAAACACTTAACAGAAAAATTAGAGAAATAACAGATGTCATGACTCAAATGAACTTAACAGACAACTATAGAACATTCCATCCCAACATAGAAGAATATGCCTTCTTCTCAGCACCTCATGGAACCTTCTTAAAGACTGAACACATACTAGGTAGAAAACTAAACCTCAACAGATAAAAAACAATTGTAATATTACCCCATGTATCTTATTAAATTACCATGGTTTAAAATTAGAATTCAACAGCAATACTAATTTCAGAAAGCACACAAATCCATGGAAATTAAACAGTGCTCACCTGAATCATCAGTGGGTCAATGAAGAAATAAAGTAAGAAATTAAAGACTTTTTAAAATTCAATGAAAATGACCACACAACCTACCAAAATTTATTAAGTACAATGAAAGCAGTGTTAAGAAGAAAGTTCATAGCACTAAATGCCTATATAAAGAAGTTGGAAAAAATCACACTCTAATGAGTTAACAAAACACCTGAAAACCATAGAACAAAAAGAAGCAAAGTCACCCAGGAGGACTAGATCGCAAGAAATAATTAAATTGAGGGCTGAAATCAGCAAAATAGAAACAAAAAATTACAAGAAAACAATGAGTCAAAGAGTTGGTCCGTGGAGAAAATCAACAAAATAGACAAACCTTTATCTAAACTAACAAAATGGTAGAGAGAGAATATCCAAATTAACAAAATCAGAAACAAACTGGGGGATATAACAACAGACAAAAAGGAAACACAGAGAATTATCAAGTCATATTTCAAAAACCTGTACTCCACAAAATTGGAAAATTTAAAGTAAATGGACAATTTTCTATATAAATATTACTTGCCAAAATTAAATGAAGACCAGATAAGCAAATTAAATAGACCTATAATTGCTAAAGAAATAGAAATAGTCATCAAAAATCTCCCAACCAAATCAAGAACAGGACTAAATCACTTCAACACAGAATTCTACAAGATTTTCAAAAAAGACCTAATACCAATACTCCTTAAATTATTCCACACAATAGAAACAGAAGGAATGTTACGAAATCTTTTTACAAGGTTCCAATTATCCTAATGCCCAAACCAAAGATATTAGTAAAAAAAAAAAAGTTACAGACCAATCTCACTCATGTACATTGATGCAAAAATACTCAATAAAATACTGGCAAATTGTATCCAATAATATACCAGAAAAATTATCCACCATGACCAAGTAGACTTCATCCCAGAGAAGCAGGGATGGTTCAACACATGGATTGATGTAATCCATGATATAAGCAAACTGGAAAAAACCATGATCATATGGATTCTGAAAAAGTTTTTGACAAAATACAATTGAGTACTACACAGGGGGGGGAAATGACATTTTGAAATTTGCAGGCAAATGGATAGATCTAGAAAACATCATATTGAGTGAGGTAACCTAAACCTAGAAAGACAAATAAAATATGTACTTACTCATAAGTGACTTTTAGACAAAAGCAAAGAAAAATAAGTCTACAATTCAAAATCCCAGAGAAAATAGACAACAAAGAGAAATCTAAGAGAGACATACATGGATCTAATCCACACAGAATGTAAAAGAAGACAAAATCTCCTGAATAAATTTGGAGTGTGGGGACTATGGGAGAGGGTAGAAGTAGAACGTGGAGGAAGCGAGGGGAGTGGAGATAAATACTGCTCAATAAAAACAGTAAAAAAAAAAATAGAAAGAAAATAACAAACAGGCTTGAACACAGCCAGATCTTAGGAAGACATTTTCATGACTGAAGCTTGCTCCTCTCAGATGACTAACTTATGTCAAGTTGACATAAAACTTCCAGCACACTGGGCATCATTGAACCCTGACCTTCGTTAATGCATTTACTCTTGGGCCATGAGGGAAGTTCTTCTTTGGCATGAAGTGTTTTCTTACCACAAGTCCAGGCAAGACTGGGTCAAAAGATTGTAGTTTTGCATCAAAATAAGCCTTTTCTGTTTGTTTGACTAGTGATATGAAATATTTATTACTGTGACAGAATGCTAATGAGCACAGAATCTAATATCTGAGTACTGGGCCTGGGTCACTGCAGAAAAGAAATAATAATTGTAGATTATGATAGAGATTAGATCCTAGTCTAGTAAATGAATGCCCTACTGGAAGGTAGATTTTTAATTGTTCATTTTTATAGTTTTTTAATGTATGTATAAAACACCTATTGTCAGAAAATGGATTTTTCCATATTTTATCACAGTGTTGACTGAGGTTTTCTGTCCTGCACGGTCCCGCAGTTGTTAAGTCCCAAAGAATCACACAGAGGTTCTACATTAATTATAAACTCATTGGCCCATTATCTCAGGCTTCTTATTTACTAATTCTTATAACTTACATAGCCCATAATTCTTGTACCACATGAATTATGAGTTAGCCACATGGCTTGGTACCTTTTTCAGCAAGGCAAGTACATCTTGCTTCCTCTGAGGCTGGGTCACGACTCCAGACTGCAGAATCCTCTTCCCAGAATTCTCCTTTTCTCATTGCCCCAACTGTACTTCCTGCATGGTTGCACTGCGTATACTTTCTGCCTGGATACAGGCCAATCAGCATTTTATTAAACAAGTACAAGAAACAAATGTTTACAGGGTAATACTCTTGTTCCACAGCAATCACAGAATTTTTACATGGGGTAAATGTTCATTCTCAGAAGATAGTTTATGAGAAATAAAGTATCTTTTTATTCAACTTGCAACTGCTCAATGCCCCAGTGACCACACTGAAGTGTATGGCTTAGATGTGACCAAATCTCTTAAATTATTATGCTTCATAAAACTTAACCAATCCTGTGTCACAGCAAGGATAACTAAAGGAAGTATTCACTTGGTGCTTTCCTGGTTGTCTATGACATTGTGCTTGAAGATCCAACCTAAGATATGGTTTATTTGAACTCATAGGTCAAGAGTCCATTAGGCTAGGGAAGTCCATCATGATGGAGAAGGCATAGCAGCAGCAATAGGTCTCAGCTGGTCACAAAGCATCAACAGTCCGGAACCAGAGAGTCATGAATACTGGTTCTCAACTCACTACCTTCAACTTACACAGTCGAGTACTCTAGCCCACAAAATGGCACAGTCCTCATTCAGGGTGAATCTTACCCCTTTATACTAATCAATGCAAACTCTGACAGACACACTGAGAATTTTTTTCCCAAAAGGATTCTAGATCCTCTCAAGTTGACAATTAGTTTTAATAGCTACAACATATTAAGATGATAACAAAATAAACCAAATATGAGTTGCCTCCCAAATTATAAAAGAAAAAATATTTTCCTCTTTATCATATTGGCCTACAACCCTTATATTTCTGTTTCTTTTCTTTGTAACTGAAACAAATGTATAAGGAACCGAGACTTCAAGATGCAGTCTCCCTTCTGAATAGACCTCCTGGCTATCATCATACTTTCTGCTCGAAGATCTGAAAATATGCATAGATTTCAAGAACCAGAGAAATAATAGTTTCTAGGGAAAAAGAATTATGCAATAAATAGTATAAGCAAAGAAAGCCTTGTACCACCTTAGTTTTGGAGATATTATAGACCATGAGAAAAGTATTCCATGCCCAGTGCTTTGTCAATCACAAGGCTTCATATTGTGTTATTGGCAAGGAGCAATATTTTTATGACTCAGGTGAATTATAACACAGAAAAACAATGGGTGAATTTATTTTTGAGAAACAGTCAATTATGGATACAGCTGGCAATAACCCATCATTATCAATAGCAAAACTGGCTATATGGTTGTTTATTTTTCTATTCAAATGGAGATAACCAGAAAATGTAGTATTGGAGTGGAAGCCATTGCTTAGTATACACAAACAGGACGCTATGAGATGAAGTTGCATCAGATCTGCTTTGCAACTATCCATATATCCTCATATTCATTAGTTTCAGAAGAAGATGAAAATAAACTCAAATTTACACATCTTGAATTTATCCTATTGTAGTATTTGTGAAATGAATTGTGCACTAGCTTTGTTGACACTAAAAAGTGTCCAAATCCCACCGGTACTGATCTCTTTTCTAATAAAATAAGCCAATTATGTTGATGAAGATTTCAGAGGAGGAAATAAACAAATTACCTCTGTCTTTATTTGACTGAGGATGGCTTATACTATCTTGCACATCATGAGCTTTGCAGTTTATATGCATACATGACAGTTGTCTCTATTCTGTTATATTTTGGTCCTTTAAGAATGCCCACCAGACAATATATTCACAGAATTTACCCTCTTTGCTTCTGGATACTATTCTTACAAACTAGGGATGTTACTTATTTTCTGAAACCTGTGTATGCACTTGTTCTCATGTTGTTGTAAAAAAAAAAATGCCTGGACAAAGCAATTTGTGAGGTGAATGTTGGTGCTCTCCTTGTTTTCTCCGTTTCATTTGTACATTAGGCCATGGAATGGTGCCACCCATATTTAGAGTGAGTTGAACCACATCACATAACACAACCTAGAAACTTCTACACAGACATACCTGCACTTGGTGAATCTAGATCCCGTCAAGTTCACAGTCAACATTATTCCTCACACTCTGTCCTCACACTCTGCATTATACCCACTTAAGATTAAAAACTGCATTTCTACTGAACATTTAGCTGCCGTGTTTTGAGTTTATATTCAATCATTGTCTCAGATTCTTGGAAGTGTGATGTTCAAAAAACATATTTAATCATTGCTATCATTGCCAACAATGATCTTAAACTAAGTGAATTCAATAATAACCTGATTTTGGAAGAGGACTGTATCAACTGTGGTCACAGGAATCTGCAGTAACCTATAATTCAGAATCATTTCACATTCTGCTTACAGGAATGCTTTATGGTATTCTTTTCTGTGAAAGTTCAATAGAATTTAGCTCATACTAAAAATAAATTTCTAGCCCTTTAGAAGCTGGATCTAATGCCAGATGATTGTTGCTATTATTTACAATGTTTTCAGAAATTTTATTAATATTACTGTGCTATGTATGAGCAGCCACTCTGCCAGCCATTGATTTGTCGCATCTCATTTTTCCTTATTGTACTTAAAATTGTGCTAGAAGAAATAACCAAGGAAAGGAACTAAAATTTCTGAACACAGGTGTTGTCTCATGTGTTTCCTGACCTATAAGCAATTTTCTGACATTTATCATACTTACAATACCACCAATAAATACATAAAGTGTTATACAAGAATGAAGGAAATGGGCTGAGTTATTTCAGTCAAGGCAAAGTGCTCACCGCATAAATATGAATGCATATAAAATTTTAAGATGTTATAGCAAATACTTTTTTCTCAGAGTTGAGAAAGTGCAGACATGTGGATCACTAGGTCTTGTTGAATACCCAGTCTAATGGAATTGGTAAGCTCCAGGCCAGAAAGAGACCCTGTCTCAAAAAAACAAGGTAGATGGTACCTAACAAAAGAGAACTGAGGTTGTCCTCTTGCCTCCACAAACATGAACACATATGTGCATGTGTACCTCACATATGTTCACATTACATTACATATGTACACAACCTTCATGTATGCTTCTAAATACTTGAGCATCCAAAAAATACAAAGCAAAAACTTGTACAAACACATGAATGCATTTATACCATTGCATACACATTTACCCCCTACACATAAATATATATGAGCATTTGTATATACATTTATACATACAAACATGTGCAAGTCTACACACATGCAAACATATAAACATGTGCATATACATGCATGCATGCATGCTTCCATGAAATGTTTACCCATGCTTACATACTTACAAACACGTGCTGTACTTTGAAAGATACATACATATACACAAATGTGCAAACATGTATATATGTACACATACCACATACATACTCATGTGTACCCCATATATACACACATGTCCATAAGTATATATGCAGTTCCATACATCACATAATCACATAAAAACACAAATACATATCCGTGTACCCAATACATATATGTACAAATATGAACACACAAACGTACACACATATACTTAAACATGCATACATATGCAAATTTATATTCAAACACATACATACACAAAGAATGTGTATAGATGTGTACACACAAATATATATACAAAAGTGAAAATATGTGTGCTCCACACATAAACATGTAAAAACACACACATCTACACAAACATATCACACCTGCACAGAAACATGCATAAGTGCATGGACATGAATATTCACCTCCTCGTGCATGTGTACACACTCATATATAAATATACACAAGTGGACATACACACAAACTGGCACATATACCTTTGACTGCTGGGTCAGTGGTATGTCCTCTACCCCTCTATTATTCTACCCAGGGTCATCACTCTAAAAAACTGGGAAGAGAGGATGCAAGGTTCCACAAAGAGTGAAAAACGGTTATCATCTCTGAACTGGAGCAGAGGAAAAGTCACCACTCAAGATTCATCTATATAAATTGAACAAAATTTTTAGCTGAATGTGGTAATTTACTTTAAACCACCCCTGAACAAATCATGTACATTCTTCCTCCACTAAATATGCATGAACCTATTCTCAAAATCCCCAAAGTCAAATCATGTTACAGCACCAGGCTTACTGTACAGCATTCTGACTTGGAATTCAGAGAATCTCTATGTACCAGATCTGCCTCTCCCTCATACCTGCATTCCAACAGGAAGAAAGGAAGAGACCAGAGCAATTCCTGAAGTTCTGCCAACTATAGTTGTTGATCCCCTCAGCATGAAAGCAGGGGCTACTCCTCTACAAGGAGTATTTTTTTATGCTTTATTCTAAGTGGCACTTTCTGGTGTCCTCCTGAATGGCAATTCTACTTTTAAAGACAGATTGTCTCTCATTAGATGGAAACATCTTAAGTTTACTGCTGCATTATTCTCTCAACCTAATTTTTGAATGCAAAGCTTTGAAAATAAAAAAAAAAAGAATCAAAGCGTTATTTTGTTTTTTTTTCCTTTGATGTTTTGTTTTGTTTTGTTTCTATTTTGAAGTGCCCATCTCCTTTATTCTAACTGACAAAGCTGTTAATACTGTAACTCTTCTGAATTGCATGGTGCTCCTAGGGACCTTCATATCTTCACATCTAGGCTTCTAGATACCATCACATCTACATGAAAACAGTTCTTTAGTTTGGGGTGTGGTGACATGCTATGGCTCCATTTTCACACAGTTTGTTTGTTCTTCCTCTGTCTTCATTCAGCTTCCAGAAACTATTTCAGAGAACTTAGAGAAGAACAGTCTGATGTTTTCAATTCATTTTAAAATCAACTATTATGATTATCTAGTTAGTAATTGGTTTGGTGATAAATACTACTTTCATATTGTATTTGTGTAACTGGACATGAGAAATAGTGCTTGTTCAACTTCATATCTCCTGGATGTGCACATTGTCATCACACATCTGTACACAAGGCCCACACAAGCCTGAGAGCTTCAATATTCCATCATGATAGAAGGAGGACTTATAAGGTCCCATCCCTTCTTGAGGATTGACAAACATTTAACAGTTGTTCAGAAGGCACTCATGCTGTTTCTACCTCTAAGGCTCTAAAGGCAGTGATTAGGGACCAGGGTATGATCTGTTAACATTTCCTCTGTTGTAATCCATTCCATCCTATAGGAAAACCCCTAAGTTAATATCTAAACATCTCAAAAGCCTCAGAAAGTGCCTGAAACTCATGGGACTCACTAGTCCCCTCTTACCTTCTAGCATGTATAAGCAGTAATGACTATTGAAAGACAATCTCAGATATGCTGAGCTGCCTGGAAGAAACACTCGCCAATTTATGAAGCCTGCAAGTTGCATAGTGAGATCCAGAGTTTCAGTTTTGTGAGCCATGAGAAAATGGTCTTGTTCCCTGTAAAGATTTGTCACTTGTATTGGTTTAATAATATGCTAATTGGCCAGTAGCCAGGCAGGAAGTATAGGCAAGGTGAAGAGACTAGGAGAATTCTGGGAAGTGGAAGAACTGTCTACAGACTAAGCACAGAGGAAGCAAGATGAGAATGCCTCACTGATAAAAGGTACCAATCCACATGGCTAACACAGGCAAAAATTATGGGTTAATGTAAGATGTAAAACATTTTAATAAGAAGCATGTAACCGCTGCAGGAGACAGACACCAGACAGAACCTTACCAGTAGGCCACAACCACATGGCGATACACAGATTAATAGAAATGGGTTAATTTGACATACAAGAGCTAGCTAGAAATATGTATAAGTTAATAGGCCAAACAGTGTCTTAATTAATAGAGTTTCTATGTGATTACTTCGGGTCTGAGTGGCCAGGAAATGTACAAGCAGCCTCCATCAGCAAATATCCATTCCGGGGTGGGTTTTGCTGACTTAGCAGTCTTTGAATCTTTTCTAGTCCCATAAAGAACCCCTCACCCATAATCTTGTGACCCTGATAAAACTCATTGTTTCATCAATCTGGATTCTATTATTATTTTTACTTTTTCTTTCCATGGGCTCCCTATCTTGGGTAAGTAAACATTTGTTTTCACTCCCCAGGAACAGAGTAATACAACAGGGCAGAAGATGTCTTTCCACATAGGTATAGCCTCTGGTTGACTGCCCATGTTCTGGTAAATAATCCTTTACCCATGGTCCTATACACAGCTCTAATGAAACTCTTGTTAAAATAAAAAAATAAAATATTTTAAAAAGTATGAAAATACATAAAACAGATGGGAGTAGAATCCGTAGGAGTTGGTATGAAATAACAGAATGTGATAAGGGAGAAATACAGTCAAACTATATCATACATATGTATAAAATTATCATGCGGTGGTGGCGCACGCCTTTAATCCCAGCACTCGGGAGGCAGTGGCAGGTGAATCTCTGTGAGTTCGAGACCAGCCTGGTCTACAAGAGCTAGTTCCAGGACAGGCTCCAAAACCACAGAGAAACCCTGTCTCGAAAAACCAAAAAAAAAAAAAAAAAAAAAAAAAAAAAAAAAATTATCATGTGGAAATCCATTATAATGTAATGGGATTTACATAATAATATATATGTTAATAAAAATTTAAAGGCACTAAGTGTTGACATGCAGCTTCCCCAAGCACATGCGGGCATGCACATATACGTGTATGCACATACAAACACACACATACCACCATCACCACTAATTGCACAATGTGGCAACATGTGGCGGTTGTATATTTATATCCATAGGAATAAAGGTAAAGGTAGAGCCTGAAGAACAAAATGACAGTTACAAATGAGTGATTAATGCTTTCATGAATTGATGTTCAATGTTCTGTGGAAATTCAGATGTGCAGTATGCAAATATGTGTCTAAAACAATGATTAAGAGCAATGGAAAGGGACCAGTATTATTTGTTCAAGTCTGTGAAAAGACACTAGATAGAAAACTAAGGTAGGAAGGTGTCATGTTCTATCATCAGAAGAGGATCTGAGAACACAGAGGTCAAAGGTAGAATATGGGCTAGAAAGATGACTGAGTATTTAAACCTTCTTGCTATGACGAATAAAGGCTTGAGTTTCACCCCAAGGACCTACATAATAGAAAGAAAAAAAACGAGTCCTGAAAGTTTTCTTCTGACCTCCACATATGTGCTACACACAGTAGATAGACAGATAGTATATTAGATCGATAAAGAGAGAGAGAGAGAGAGAGAGAGAGAGAGAGAGAGAGAGAGAGAGAGAGAGAGAGATTTTTTAAGTAGAACATGCTTTGGGGAAGGTCTTCCTCCCTCCTAGAATTTATGGAGAACTGTGAATTTATCTTTTTGAGAATAATGCAGTATGTAGTTTTGTTCTTCAGAAACATTTCCAGTCAGCAAAGTCAGAGTTTTAAAGACCCTCAGAGAGAAGCTGAACACTATGTCTTGTTAAATTCCACAAATCACAAGTGAGAACAGCTGACATTTTGGTGAATAAGATTATATTTTTATATTCCTACTATATCTCTGTAACAAGGCTCTTACTTATAATGAGGTATATGTATATATACTCATGAATATGGAAAATTCCAAAGGTAGCTCAAGACTACAATAATTACACCAAGTTCTGAAAACCAGAAACAATTCTTTCTTCCTTCCTCCAAGAATGAAAGGGCATCGCATTCCTAGGCATTGCTGGGAAACATCATCATCCCAAGCTTGTCTACTTATATAACAAGCACATGTTTGCATCTAATTTTACTAATTTTTATGCATACATATAAGTGGGAAGTGTGTACACAAAAGGGACTGTGCAAGTATGTGAGTGGAGTCAGAAGATAACCTTGGATGTTCTTTTTTTTTTCCTGTACCTTGATTGTGACAAGTTCTCCTGTTTGCTTCTGTGTGGCACAAATATTAAAAACCCAGAGGCAGATATCTGAGGCTCAATTAAAGATCAGAAAAGTAAAAAAGCCAGCCACTGGTTCTTACTTCTACCTCAGATCAAATGGCGAGACTGCCCTCACAAATCCTCAGAATGAGACAGAGCTGAGACCTGTCTCCTCCATCTTATAGTCCTCTCTAGTGCTGGGAATAAAGGCATGTACCACCACTGCCCAGCTTCTATGGCTAACTAATGTGGGTATTGGGATTAAAGGTGTGTGCCACGAATGCCCAGCCTTTATGGCTGACAAGTGTGGCTGTTTTACTCTCTGATTATCAGGCAAGCTGTATTTATTAAAATACAAATGAAATATCACTACACTACTGCATCCACCTGCCAGGGGAATTTTAGAATTCTTTTGTCTCCAGCTCTCTTCTCACCATGGTACAAGAGTTTCTGGTATTAAGGATGGAAACTACTGTGCCTGCTTTTTCTAAATTCTGGGGATCCAAACTGAGGTCCTTATACTTGAACAACTAGCATTTTACCTGCTGAACCATATTCCTAGGTCAAAAGGTTTTAGTTTTCCTTCTGGAAATTACAATAATAAATAATGTATTACCACATATGCATGCATATGAATATATATAGTGTATGTGTGAATTTTGAAATATCTTAATTTTAAATATAATGCTATAGCGCTGTGCTACATAATTTTAACAATTTAATAACACTGCTATTCAAATCAGAGCCAAGAATAAAATCAAAATATGTAACAGAGAAAAGGAATTGCATTTATATACCTTGTATCCTGGCATCCCCAATATCACTGATTTTAATTTGATTGTCAACACCAAATTAATCCTAACCTTGTTAACATCATTGACTCTGATGAAGCCATATGAATACACAAGTCTGTTTTGACTGCCTCCCTTCCTTAACAGAGGATAAAAACAGAGTGCTGGGGCATCACTGCATATGGTCAGGGGATTCTAAAAGCAAGTGCTAAGTAGAAGCCAGAATAGCCCACAATGTACTCTCACCATCTGCTTACCAACTGACACCCTGGAGCTGGCCAGCATGTTGTTTTATTAATTTAAAATATCTCTATGCATTTCCATAACATTTTTAAATAGTGTAAAATGTCATTAAAATAAAAAATAGATCTGTAATATTTCTATGTGAGCTCAAATTCACCTCAAATTTAATAGATCTTATGGATATGAGCCTAAATTTCTTCCATATATTTTGTATTATCTAGAGCTGTTAGCACTACATTATCTAAATGTGTGACTTTAGCAAGCCTCCATGTTTTGCCTTCAAGTGATCTTTAAAGTTATATAAACAGGAATTAGAGAGATGAAACAGTGGTTATGGGCTTGCTCTTACAGAGGACCAGAGGTTATTTCCCAGAATCCACATTGAGTGGCTTACAACTGTTTGTAACTCCAATTCCAGGGCATCTAAACCTCTTTCTGGGCTCTTTTGGCAGTGCATACATGTGTACATACATGTGAAGACACACACACACACACATATATATATAGAGAGAGAGAATTAAAAATCAAATCTAAAACATTGCATAATACTATTTATAATATTTAATATTCACCTCAGTCTTTTCTTAGCCATGTCCTCATGAATAAACTATTGTTGCATCTTCCTAAGATTCCCAGAAGTAGAGTGTTCATGGAACCATCACTTATTGACATGCCAATAGATTTACCATCATCAATATTTAGATAGATAGATAGATAGATAGATAGATAGATAGATAGATAGATAGATAGATAGATAGATAGATAACATGCCAATTGTGATTTGATTGTGAACGCTCCACATAGACCCAAATGTTTCATCACTTGATCAAACTGGTAGTGCTGTCTAGAGAGGTTGTGAAACAATTATGAGCTGGAGATTTGTTGGAGGAATTGAGTCACTGGAGGTGGACCCTGTTTTATAACTCAGTTCCATTTTCTCCTTACTCTTCTTCCTGAGTGCAGATGGTATCAATGTGGCCAACTGCAGCCGGAAGGTTTACAGCTAGTAATTACCCGCCTACCGGGGCGTGGCCTCCTACACTATATACCCGGATGGACGCTGAGCTGCTGCAGAGTCCGCCCCTTCTCTACTTCCCCCTCATTTCCCTTTGCTCACTTGTATTGTTTGGATCCCATCTCTATCCACCGTTCAAGCAGAGAATACTGATTTGTAAGTTTTCCCCCCAAATAACTATCTATCTCTCAGTCCTGAGCTAGTGTGGGATTTTTTTTAAGTGTCTGATCACTCCGCCCTCAGCCAACATCATCACACTTTTGAGGACATACTTTCATTACTTATCATCATGTACTATATACCATCTCTAAACCCCTCCCCAAATCCTTCCTTGCTTCAGGTGCTTCTTGTTGGATATTTCATTAGGGCAGTGAGAAAAGTAGCTAATACAGTAGTATCACATACTGTCTTAGTTAAGATTTCTATTGCTTTAAAGGACATCATAACCATGGCAGCTCTAATTAAGAACAAAGGTGAAAAGAGTTGGAGATCTGAAGAGCATTTTGACATCAGATAAAGACATACAGAGTTTGGAATTTGCCCAGCTGGTTTTCAGTTTTGCTTTGATCCAGCATTTCCTCACTGTGGTCCCTGTCTTTCCTTTTGGAATGGTGATGTATATTCTGATCTTACAGGGATTGCAGTTAAGAAATTTCATGAGTCTCGGAAGGGACTTTGGACCTTGAACGTTTAAGTAAGTTTGAAACTGTTACAGACTATGTAGATTTTTGAAGTTGCACTAAATGTAATTTGCATCATTATATGTCTACAAGCCTTTGGGGGTCAGGGAGTAGAATGTGGTAGTTTGAATGAAAATGTCCCCCCAGGCCAAAAGGGGACCACTCAGAGGTGTAGCCTTGTTGAAGTAGGTGTGGCCTTGTTGGAGGAAGTGTGTCTCTGGGAGTGGGCTATGAGATCTCAGTTGCTCAAGCCATGCCCACTGTGCCTTTCCCTTCCTACTGCCTGTGGATCCAGATGTAGAACTCTTAGCTACTTCTCCAGCACCATGTCTGCCTGCATGCCGCAATGCTTTCCACTACGATGACAATGGACTAAACCTCTGAACTGTAAGTCAGCCCCAAAGAAATGTTTGCCATTGTAAGAGCTATCACGGTCATGGTGTCTCTTCACAACAATGAAACCTTAAAAAATGCTGGCTTATAATTTCACAGGTTCAATCTGTCTCCATCACGGCAGGAAGCATTGTGGCACACATTAAGCCCTTATTTTATTATCTGGAATGAGTTATGCTTATCGTTCATTGATCAGACAAATACAGGGGACAGTAGTTGGATTTCTGTTAAGGACATCCCAGTCTCAGAATGTCCTCATGTAACTCTTTCATATTGAGTGACAGTTTGGCTTGTGAGAGTTTTGAGTGACAGTTTGGCTTGTGAGAGTGTTTTTGAGAAAGCTAATTTATCTCAAAATTTACAAATGCTTTAATTGCTTTCCTGAAAATGTTGCTTCAGGAAAAGCTAATCTCACTGAAATTTTTCTTCTGTGAGTTATTGGAATTGTTATTGTTATGCCTGGTTCCTCAAGATTTTAATGCAGTCTTAATAATATATTTTATTAATTCTTTGAGATTTCATACAAATTATTTTTCTTCGTTTTTTAAAATTTATTTTTGAAATCATATTATAATTAATATATTTTAAAAGTTTCCTGTCAGTATGTACATGTTGGGAAGGTGGCATATGTCTGAGTATGTTCATTTGTGTTTCTGTATGTGTGTGTGCAAGTGCACATGTGTGTGTGTGTGTGTGTGTGTCTGTGCCTGTGTGTGTGTAACCCAGAAAGCAATTTTGTCTGTCCATTCTCATCTTCTGCTTTGGTCTAAAAAGGGCCTCTTGCTGTTCTCTGTAATTCACCTGGGCCTCCTGGCCTATAAGCTTCTGGAGATGCCCCTATCTCGACCTCCCAAGTGGCGATGACAGTGTTGGGTTACAGACCTGTGTATATGTGAATGCCCTTTGCTCATCCAGTCATCTCCTCAAGCCAAGAATTTTAAATTGGACCTAGAACTTTTGTGCTTCACAAAGACCTATTCAGTTTACTGCTTGCTGCTATATTTTGATTAAATGACATACTTCAAAACCATAGTTGGAAAATGTTTCTGTATACCAACAATTTGGAAATTGCAATGTTCTTCATGACATATGATAAGAAGAGATAAAATATCATGAGGCTGGAAAAAAGGCTCAAGAGTCAAGAATCCTTTCTCTTCTTGGTAGGCTCAGAGTTTCATTCCTAGCACCCACATCAAGAGGTTCACAACAGCTTGTAATGCCAGATCCGGGTGATCAGATGCTCTCTTGTGGATTTTAGAGGTAATTGCTTGCATAATCTCTCTCTCTCTCTCTCTCTCTCTCTCTCTCTCTCTCTTTCTCTCTCCCTCCCTCCCTCCCTCCCTCCCTCCCTCCCTCCCTCCCTCCCTCCCTCCCTCTCTCTTCCTCTCTGTCTCCCTCACTCTCTTCCTCTTGCCCTCTCTACCTCTTTCTCTTCTTCTCTCTCCCTCTCTCTTTTCCCACCCACACCCACAGTCCTATATTTCAAATTAGGGTATCAGGAGGTTAAGAGGCAGTACACTAAAGAAAGCAGATGAATTAAACTTTACCTGAACCTTTTCAATCTTACTTCATCCCACACTCTGTTTTGGAAATACCTTTGTCTTGTCATTTCTGCTTGTATCCAGGCTACAAACAACATGTTTTCAAGATGTTTAAAACTTAAATTCTGAGAAAGGATATGGAGGCATGTGTTTTAATCCCAACAGTCGGTAGACAGAGAGAGGTGGATCTCTGTGAGCTTGCAGCCAGCCTGGTCTATAGAGTGAGTTTCAGGACTGGTTCCACAGCCACAGAGAAACAAACAAACAAATAAATAAATACATTCTGGGGGCTACAAAGAGATGGCTCAGCTGGAAAGATATTTGCCATACAAGAATGAAGACCTGAGTTCAATTCCCAGAACACATGTAAGAACTCCTGGATCTGTGTTCCAAGCTGGTCATCCAGGTGCCAGGGAAGTAGAGAAAAAAGGATGCCTATGGTTTGTTGGCCAGCCAATCTAGTTGAATTAGGAGCCCAGGTTCAGTTTGAGACCTTGTCTCAAAAAATAATAAGGTAGGTACTTACTGAGGAAGACAAAAATATTGACTTCTGGCCTCCCCAATTACACAGGTCCATGTACACCTTCAGACAAAAGCACGTATGTGTGTGTACAAATAAATACTATGACCTTATAACTAGATGTTTCAGTACCTAATTAGCCTCTTCAGTTTGTAAATTTGCATGTTATTTTTTACACTCCAAAAGCTCTGCTTTAGCATACTTTTGCTTATTGATTGCAATTCATCCTTTCTTGTTTCCAGATAAACATTGTATGTCCATTGTCTCTCTTTTCTAATAGAATCTCGTCTTTCCATATTACTCTAGATTTCTGGGGGGAAAAAATCATCTTCAGAATTATTTAACTCATTCAACTGCCTTGGGTTTAGGAAATGGAAATCATTTTATAAATGACAAATGAGGGACAAGGAAGTGACGGAATAGTTAAAATCGCATGCTACTCTTACAGAGGAGCAGAGTTAGAGTCACAGAATCTCCACACCATGACTCATGGTCACTGATGATTTCAGCTGCTTGGACCCAGTCTCCCTTTCCAGCCTCCAGACACAACTTCACTGATGTGCCCATATTCCACACAGGCAAATATTCTACATATAACTAAAAAAAATTAAATTAAATATATTCAAATAATTTTTACAGAATTAGGCTGGCAAGGCATTTGTAGAAAGCATATCCAGAAACTTGTCAGTCTTTGACTGAGTGACTGGGGTAAAGGTCAGCAGAGCACTGGCAGGAACCAGCTACCTGGATCTCTTTATGGGAAGCAGTACTATTGACCATGTACCTGGGTCACAGTTTCCCACTAACAACCTCTGGCTCTGTTTCGTTTGTTCTGCTCTTCAGAATCCTCATTTCACCACTGATGAATGTCTGCCCTCCAGAAATCTCTTCCTACATCACCTCTGTCATATGAGGCTATTTCTACTGACTCAAATTATGTGTACTATTATCTACAAGTTCAATGTAGAACAAACTCGCCCTGCTTTTTAACTAAGAGAAAGAGGGGGATAAATTCTGAAGGGGAGCAACTCTTTACACTCCCTTTTCAAGACTTCCCAAATTCCAAAGCATCTAAGTTCAAGCCCACACAAATGTCCACCATATCATTTAATGTGCTTTTGCAATTGTCTTTTTTTTTAACATAATGGATATTGTTTATAATTGTGCTGGTGCATATTTGGTTTTATAACAGACCTCCTTTATTTTATCTAGCTGTTATGCTTTTTAATTTCTGCCTGTCTCTCAATTAGCTTCTCACCCCACACTCTTATCCGATCTCATCTCTTATTTTGTAGTAACCATGCTCCCTCATTTTATAGTACCCATGCTCCATAAATTTGAATAAGATAACAACAGATGCCGCTTAAAGTGTTCTCTTCCCTACATCCAATCTCCTGAAAGCATGGACTTTTTGCCTTGTATTGTTCTTTTGTTACTTTGACATAAGAAGAGATTTCCTTTGGTTTAATAGTACTGTTTTACTCTTTTTAATTTATCCTTTCAAAGCGAGACAATAGTAAAATTGGATGTTTATTCTTGAAAGGAAATGAGAATGATGTCTGTGACCTTTTTGTCTATATTCTGATGTCTTCTATTAAGTTTGAAGACAGAGTGCTGATTCAGCAGCTCAGCCGTGCACAGGATGGAGACTCCGGAGAGTCCAGTGGGAGTGCTCCATGACCCCAGCTGATGCCATTCCCGTGGGACTCACACGCTTGTTGTCTGTGTGGGAACTCCTATCATTCTGCTCCTGATTCCTTACCCTACACCAAGGGTGGATTCTATCCTGTTCTACTTCATGTTTCAACAGAAAGTATCAGATGTACAAGGTCATCCTCAACTACGCAGCAAATATGAGGCCAACCCAAGATATATAAAAATATCCCCAAAACAAAAATGTCATATGATTATCCATGATATTAGCAACAATATAAAAGTAGAAAAACCTAGTGCCCAGTGATAAGTGCCTGGTAGCACATCTGTAATCAACATGTCTTCTGGAGAAATGGCATGGTGATGCTCAGATGGCATGCACAGTTCTGGCACAGAATTCAAAGTTTATAAAACTAAAGTGAATGTGTCTGTGTGTGGAGCTGAGTGTCTATTGTTTCAGGGACCTTGTACAATTACTGTAATAAATTTATTTAATAAAATATGTAATAGAAATAAAGTAACAGCACATGTTAAATGAGTTTCATTAAGACACGCTAAGCCCTGCCCTAAAAGATTTTCAAAACAAGCAAATTTCTAAGTCTAGGTTTTCATGCAACATAAATTTACATTAGTGGAACAGAAAGTTTTCGCTACTTTGTAACAATAATGAATTTAGCAAATTATGATTATTCCTAATCATGACAGTAACTGACACTACCATTTATTTGGAGCCTAAACTATCACATACATGTTAAGATAGAATACTAAATATTTTATCATCAATCTCATAAAACTATGCCAGGATAGCATATCTGTGTCACACACACACACATATATATCTCTGTGTGTATATATATACATATATATGTGTGTGTAGATATATGTATTATAAGTGCAGTTATATATAAGTTACATATATAGAAGTTATATGTATGTATTATGTATGTATGTATGTATTGTCACTATTGAAACAATCAGGAGACTGAGGTCTTTACCAGAAGTTGCTTTGAAAGTAAATATCAAAGCTGAGACTGCAGATGGCATCTGAGGCTGTAGGTGGCTACATAAATTCAACTCTAGACCCGAAGCTCATGTTAAAAGGCAGGACATGAAAAAACCTCATGTGACAGCACACTTATGAGTGCATGCACATGTACTCACAGACACAATCTAGCCCTCCATGTACAACCACTGCTTCAGCAGTCATCACTTCATCTAAAAGCCAGGCACTCAAGGGCCAGGATGAAGTAACTCAAGGTGGTCTTGCCAAAGTCTCCTTCAGGACACTTTCACAACAATTTCAGTTGCCTTCACCTTGGCCAGTGTTAGGAACTGTTTGCACACCATTTTACCTTCCCACTGTGAGGGAGCTGCCATCAGATTAGCTATCACTATCCCTTGATTTAGTGTAGTCATTACTTGGAGCTTGTCACCTTTATGGCCACCTATGTTCCAGTGAAGTGTTTTGTCCACGGTTGTATATAATTACAGTCTAATTGGTTCAGGCAGGGACCATCCAAGTGCTCAGACAGTCATTTTATCTTCAGCCTTGATTTGAGTTTTAATTAAATAATAATTTACTCAGTATCTCCTTTAGAGGATCCTGCTGCGATTCATACCCATACATCTCTCTGAGTATCTATACATACTGTGGAAACTCAATAAGTGGTGCTTACAAACTTCAGGCCTGGGAAGCAAAGAAATATTGTCATACAGATTTGGTAGCAGCAAAGCTAGTAGTGATATGGCTAAAATAGAATCTGCTGAGCTTAACTTGGTCAATATAGTATCAAAGCCTGGCATCAACATTAGAAAAGGACTAGATTTGAAGTCACATCATACTGGGAAAATCTTCTTGAACGCAAGTGCTGTGCCCACTGGTTCCTCTCACTCCTGATTAGAACAACAAGTGCAGATTTGACCACAACATTTTGGCATTTGATATACAGGCTTTCCTGAGTACTAGTTGCATCATAATCTTGAGCTTCAGTCATGTCCAATATTGCAAGCTAGCACTCCTTCTACACAACAGGTTACATATATAGAGGGAATATGTTATTGCCATTCATACCACTTTGTTTGCTCTTAGAGAATGCTCTTAGGTTCAGGTGCACTAGAAGGAGCATCCCAGACATTGTCTGCATCCTACAGAGGACACTATAAACAGCCAATTACCAATAAAACTAGAAATAAAACAAACGAAGGTATCCAGATCACATGTGTAGCCCACACACATAGAGACTCAAAGCATTAACCATTATAATTGGGCAGTTTAAATGGAAATGAATGTTTAAGAAGTGACTTGCTTTATCAATGGTTAATGGTTAAATAGATAAAGAGTTGGGGATTCATCAGGAGAACTACTTTTAGCTGCACATAAGAATGGATCAATAAACAGGACTGTCTTCTATTTGTGGCTCTGGTTCATTTGCTCCTAGGGACCAAGGAATTTTTCTACTCCCTTGTTTCTACTCTCAAGGATTGTTCCCTTTCCCTCTCTTAGCTAAGGCAGTGATTGTTTTCTCCATGGCCACATTTATCATCTGATTTTCCTTTCAGGTGAATTCTAAACCTGTTTCCTCATAGGATTTCATAAATGCCTGAGATCAGACAGGAATGGTGTTCATGTTAATATCAAATTGACAGGATCTAGAATCACGGAAAATGCCTATCTCTGGAAATGTCTGAGATACATTTTTCTAGATTAGATTATGCGGGGTATGAAGGCCCACCTTACCTGTTGATAGCACTATTCTATGGGTTAAGGTTCTGAGCTGAAATGAGAAAGAGAAAACAAGCTGGATGGCGTATTTATCATTAATCTCTTTCTGCCTCCTGCCACCATGGCTTAACTATCATGATGGACTATACCTTCAATCCTTTGAACATGTATAAACCCCAGTAACCACATGACACACACCTTTAATCCCAGTAGCCACCCTAGTTGCCATAGAAATCGGGTGGTGCATGCCTTTAATCCCCGTGGTGCACACCTTTGATCCCAGCCCTAGAGAAGAATATAAGACGGGGCAAGACAGCTCTCAGATGCAGTCTCCTGAGATTCCAGGAGGCAGGATCACCATTTCAGTTTGAGGTCAAGGTAAGAGCCAGTGGCTGACTGCTTTGCTTTTTGGATCTTCAGGTTGAACCCAATTTCTGACCCTGAGTTTAATTTAACCGTGCTTCATCATTTGGCACCCATCACCTTACTCCCTTGCATTACTTTCTGTTGGGTAATTGATCACAGCAACAAGAAAAGTAGCTTAGCTTGGATGTGAAGAACAAAAGGTTTTTTGTTTTTTTTTTCTTGGATGATTTTAGGGATCTAAATCTTACCCTTGTGTCATTGTGATAGTCTATGCCCATCCTTTGAATAATGACCTACTATGCATGAGGATTAAATTACTACTACCTGTAGAAAAATAAAACTTATTAAGCCATGATACTGTGCAGGGGAGTTATTGTGTCTAGACTGCTCTGCACTGCCCACCATGTTCTCTTGCATCCACTGCCGAGAGACCATCTCAGGCTTTAAGAAGGTACCCGCTGACACAGCAAACTTAACCGCTTTCCTCTTCTCCCACCACCCTGCTTTCGTCAGTTGTCACGGATTACAAGTTTTCCCTCCTGAACAGATTTTTCTATGTAAAGAAAGTGTTGTAATAAAAGCGGCGGGGCTGCGTCCCCGGCACCCGGCCACCCGCATGGCTTAGCTTATGCCCCGAAATAATTACACGGAAACTGTATTCTTTTAATCACTGCCTGGCCCATTAGTTCCAGCCTCTTATTGGCTAGCTCTTACATATTGATCTAACCCATTTCTAATATTCTGTGTAGTACCATGAGCTGGCTTACCAGGAAAGATCTTAACCTGCGTCTGTCTGGAGTGGGAGAATCATGGCGACTCCTGACTCGGCTTCTTTCTCCCAGCATTCTGTTCTGTTTACTCCACCGACCTAAGGGCTGGCCTATAAATGGGCCTAGGCAGTTTCTTTATTATTTAACCAATGACCTTCCTCCATCATTTCCCCTTTTTCTGTTTAAACAAAAAAGGCTTTCATTTTAACATAGTAAGATTACATATAACAAAATAGTTATCAAGCAAGAATTACAGTTACAATATTTATATCTATTTTATCTTTTATCATAATTAAGGAAAACTATAACTATAACTAACCATTCTTCAACTCCATCAAAGACTCCAGAAGGATATAATATTACCTAAGCAAACAAGAGATCCAAAACTCTAGAAATGACAGAGACATCTCACTGTCTGGACAGTCACCCAAAGTTCTTTTGTACCGTTGGGGCATCCATCTTTAGCCTACAGGCCCAAAATATCAAGCAGACATTTTCATCAAGCAGGAAATTCCAAAGACAGTTTAGTCACTTTTTGCTGTGTCCTGAAGAATGTCTCGCAGACTCTTTCATGAATCAGGAACCCCGAAAGACCATCTCACCTTTAGGCAAGTTTAGCAGTCCTCTCTCTGTGGGTTCTCTGTGTCCAGTTTATGCAACAGTCCAGGCAAGAACAGTTTCTTGCCCAAATGGCTATCAAACTCCATAAGGAGCCTCTTCGATGCCCATCATCCTCTTGAAGTAGATTGGTGCTGCCAGGAGCAGACGTGTCTCATTGTCATGAAAAGCCCTAAGTTATTAAAACATTTAAAATGCCATGTTTTGTAGTCTTTGAAAGATATGAAGAATGCCTAACTAAAATATATCTCTATATATCTAGAAAATCTAACTAACATGACTACAAGCTTGACTATTATTGATGATTGTTCATTAACAACCTATATTTTCTATTTTACATTACATTTTTAAATGAACTACACAATCACAATACCTTAATCAAGATCAGAAATACATATACATATAACAAAATTGACCTTAAAATCTATACCAATGTAAATTATTCATATCTATATCATATCCCCCTTTAAATGTAAAAAAAATATTCATAAACAATATTTGGGAATATGGGCGCAGTTTTTATCTCTCCAAACTGCTTCCTGCTGAATGGGGGCGCTGTTATTCAGATCTTTTATGGTGTAACCTGTGTGTCAGGGTCATCTCAGTCGACAGTTGAGTGAAGTAATTTTCTGAAGGTGTTCACAGCAACCTTTCAGGAGGGCGTGGTCTATCATACCAGATTGGGGTAGACACAATCCACAGAGTCTCATCCTCTGTGAAAACAAAAGAAGACCCTCTCCAAAGCATCATATCCTTAGACCCATATTCTGAAATCATAATACCCTTGTATCCATTTTGGTTTAGCTTGGCAGCCCATATAATGAAATGTCTCTCTGTACTTAGCTCCTTTATAGTCAAAAATTTTAAAGAAAACACAATAATACAAAGAATCCAGACTCTCTGTGAATTTTCCATTTTTACGTGGCTTATTTTTCTTTATTTCTTTCAATCTATAACTATCTGTACTCTGTCTCTTTAAAGACTTTACCCTTTTTTTAAGACATTAACTTTATTCTTTATATATATATTTTTTTCTCTCTCAAGCCTACGTACATTCATCCAACAGTGTCTGAATCAGTTCTATTGTGAATCTGTAATTTTTTTACTATCCAGGAGCACTTTGTTTTGCGCTTTTAAATCGCTAAGCGCTTAAGAATCTAAGCTGTGACATTCCTAGGTCAAAAACAGGTACTGCTTGCTTGCCCCGCCCAGTTCAACATGGCGGAGCCGCTCGTGCCTCTGATTCTTGCACATTGCACCAGTAGCATGGTGGAGCTGCTTGTGCCTCTGAGCCGCAGCACAAAATGACTTCCTTTTAGGCACACAGTGAGTCAAGTTGCCATCAAGCAAGCCGTAGCACTTTACTCCAAATGCTCCATTCAAAAGCTCTGTCTCCTGCAGGAGCCAGACAGAGATCGCGATGGCGGCACAGCCCAGAAAGCCGGCATTTTAAAACAGCCAGTTTTTTCCTGTTGCTGAGTCAGGACAATTTCTTTGCGGCATGCAACCCACAAACAGCAAAAAGCTGTCTTAAATTCTCTCTCTCTCTCCTTTTTAAGCCCTCTCAGGTTTTACGTGGAGTTCATTAGCACGTTGGGGCGCCACTCTGTTGTAATAAGAGCGGCGGGGCTGCGTCCCCGGCACCCGGCCGCCCGCATGGCTTAGCTTATGCCCCGAAATAATTACACGGAAACTGTATTCTTTTAATCACTGCCTGGCCCATTAGTTCCAGCCTCTTATTGGCTAGCTCTTACATATTGATCTAACCCATTTCTAATATTCTGTGTAGTACCATGAGCTGGCTTACCAGGAAAGATCTTAACCTGCGTCTGTCTGGAGTGGGAGAATCATGGCGACTCCTGACTCGGCTTCTTTCTCCCAGCATTCTGTTCTGTTTACTCCACCCACCTAAGGGCTGGCCTATAAATGGGCCTAGGCAGTTTCTTTATTATTTAACCAATGACCTTCCTCCATCAAGAAAGGATAGGTCCCTGTGTATTTACCCAGCTCCTGAGAAGTTTTTCTGGAATGGCTACATTGTAGAAGTGACCTGTCACACAAGTAGCTAAGTAGGAAGAATAACACATGTTATTTCTTTGTTCTACCATCTGTTCAAGCTTTACCCCAGAAGCAGCTGTGATTAAGTTATTTGGATTTTATACAGATTAGATGATATTCTAAGTTGGAGGAATCCTCTTAAAAAGTCATCTTCACTAATTTTCCCTATTTTCTATGTTATTTAAGTGTGTGAATGGGGGGGGGAGCAGAAGTGGTTGAGGGAAGCCTTCATGTCTCTCTAACCAGCAGTAGAACTATCAGAGAGCCCTGCCAGCTTTAGGGTGGAGATGGGTTCTCTCTGTGCCCCTGTTCTTTCTCTTCTCAGCTACCAATCTGACTCTAACCTTCTCTTCCCTGGGCTGGAACTGGCAATGTCATTGAATTCCTTCTGATAGTCTATGCTCAAAATAAACCTTGATATTCGTTTGAAATGAGAATCATCATATAAACACTTTGCTCAAAATCACTTATGGCACTTATGACATTCGATTTTTTCTTTCTGAAATTATAATTTAATTACATTTCTTCCTACTAAAACTCTCATATAAAACTTCCAGCTCCTTTACTTTCAATTGTGACATTCTTGATTATAGAAACACAGCCCTTTTAATATCATACCCTTGTCTACCTTTATGGGTCCCTGCTCCCAGGGCACCCAGCTCTCTTTCTGTTTCTGTGTAGTTTCTTCCCTTTGTGTATACACAGAGTTGTTTGTAGGTGACTCTCCTCTCAGACCACCTTTTAAAGAAATGTCTTTGCTTTTCAAAGTTGAATACACTTGATACAACTTGACCACTGTTGGTTGTTTTTTACCCTTTTACTCTTTTGCAGGCTTGCGATCTAGCCACCAAATAAACACCCATAAAGACTTTTCCTTTCTTGCTGGGCGATGGTGGCACACGCCTTTAATCCCAGCACTCGGGAGGCAGAGGCAGGCGGATCTCTGTGAGTTCGAGACCAGCCTGGTCTACAGAGCTAGTTCCAGAACAGGCTCCAAAGCCACAGAGAAACCCTGTCTCGAAAAACCAAAAAAAAAGAAAAAAAAAACTTTTCCTTTCTTATGAATGTCTGGCCTTAGCTTGACTTGTTTCTAGTCAGCTTCTCTTAAATTAACCCATCTATCTTTTGCCTCTGGGCTTTTACTTTTTTCTATTTCTGTATATCTTTTCTTTACTTCTTACTCTCTGACTGGCTGTCTAGCTGGGTGGCTGGCCCCTGGAGTCCTCCGTCTCTTGCTCCTAGATCTCTCCCCCAGATTTCTTTTCCTATTTATTCTCTCCTCCTGACATGCCTGTCTATCCTTTTCTTGCCTTGCTCTTGGCTGTTTAGCTCTTTATTAGACCAATTAGGTGTTTTAGACAGGCAAAGGAACACAGCTTCACAGAGAGAAACAAAGGTAGCATAAAAGAATACAGCCAATCTTTGCATCATTGAAACAAATGTTCCACAGCATAAACAAATGTAACTCATCAAAATAACATTTCACGGTTGGGCGGTGGTGGCCCACGTTTTTAATCCCAGCACTCCGGAGGCAGAGGCAGGTGGATCTCTGGGAGTTCGAGACCAGCCTGGTCTACAAGAGCTAGTTCCGGGACAGGTACCAAAGCTACAGAGAAACCCTGTCTCGAAAAACCAAACAAAATAATAATAATAATAATAATAATAATAATAATAATAATAATATTTCACAACATTGTCATTCTCATCAATCAATGATTTAGAATTTCGAATTTTACTGCCAAGTGCTGCTAAGTAATTCAGCACCTTTTATAACCACTCTTCACTTCTAGAACCTTTTCAGCATCCCAAGCAGGACCTTTCCTAACTAAACACAACCTCCAAATCTCAGGCTTTCAACTTTCCTCTCTGTTTTCTGTCTTTTCTGGAGACTTCCTATAATAGAATCACACCTCACTTGTCCCTTTGTATGTGGTTCTGTGCATTTCCCAGATATCAGTTTCTTGTCCTTTGTTCTGCTGCTATTGTTGTCTCTCTGAGTCAGGGCTACATTAAGCAGCTTAGAATGGCCTACTGATGTTGTTGTTTGTCTGAGTCCAGGTCTCCTTATGTAAATGACCTGCTCGTAGCTTTCTAGGCATTTCCAAGCTTGTCCCCATTGGACAAATAATTCAACATCTTGGAAGACAGACCAATCTGGAAGGAAAGTAAAAGTTACTGCTCTATTCCTTCAGTGTGGTATAGGTCCTACAGCTGGGAGTGAACTAACAGAATACCAGTTTGGGTGTTTTATAGGGCCCTTGGCTCCTCCCTTTCCTCCTTTACATCCTGCTTAGATGTGTACCACCATGTCTTTTTGCTGTTTCTCCTTGCAATATCTTTGGAAACAACAAACTTTCACCTCAAGTTGCTCGGTTTTGCTTTTCTTATTTGTCTATGTCCTTCCAACTCTACTTTAAGTATGTAATCCAAGCAGGCATATTTCCTCAACCTCTCAAGTACCAAGATCACAGTTGTGTGGCACTAAATTCAGATAAGTAAATCTTGTCAAGATTAACTCATTTTATTAGTGTACAGAGCAGAATTTAATTCCTTTGTAAATCTGAGAAATGTGCATGCCACATATTCTCTCTTCTTCTCTTTGGGGATGAGATGTTAGGATTGTTTGCATGTTTTAGTCATTAAAATAATACTGATATAGAGAATAGAGAGGTAGTACAGGGAGTCGTAGTGCTTGATGTAAACTCACAGGAACATGTGTGTTGATCCTAACACCCATGGAAATAGCAGGGCATGGTGAGTGTGTCTGGAAGACCAGTTCCATGGAGGTAGAAATATGTGGCAAAAGAAGAACATTCAATATAATGGTAGCCACAGATGAGAGAGGCAAGATTATGAGAAGGGGTTATCACAGTATAGCCCCAAGAATATGGCCCTGTTGAACTTCTTCAGCCATGGTGGACATACACAGTGGAGTTTTAGTCAGTCACAGAGTAGAATGGAATTATGTCATTTGATGGGTATCATCATACTAGGGAATATAGACTAGAATCAGAAAGGCAAATGCCACATGTTTTCTCTCACTTTATTTCTATTGATTGCATATAAATTTATAAAATCATATATATATATTCATGTATCTATATTTTGGGAATATATGCTTTCACCCACCAATTTTCCTCAAGCTACAGGGAATCCAACATACCTTTGCTGGCTTTTCAGGACAGCACTGAAGGGAAGCTGTTTGAAAAAAAGAAATTTGGCAGTAGCTTTAAATGATGATGACTATGGTCAGAGCAGTATACATAAAAATAAATTAAACATATAGTTGTAAAATAATAAATCTATCACTATGTAAAATTAATATATAAAAATTAAAAAATATTTTGTATATATTCATAATTTAGTAAAACTAATCACTATACACAATGAATATATAAAAATTTTATAATAATTTGTACATATTCATAATTTAATAAAACCCATCACTATGCACAATGAATATAAGCAAATTTATTAAAGGGAACTAAAACAATTTTTAGAAAACTAATCCCTAGAAAAACTAAATCATATAACTTCCAAAATAGCAAAACATTGATGAGTTAATGACATAGTAATATTTTCTGTTTCTCACATGAAATACATTTCTTTACATTGTATGTAATACCTAGTACTGTGTTCTGTATTTGATGAATTATGTAATACCATTGCATTCCAACTCAGCTTGGTTCTTAAAATTTATCTAGACATGAAGCGTGGTTGTCACTTTTTCAAGATTTTGTTTTTAATTTAGGTTATGTGCACATGTGCTTGTGAGTGCAGTTCTCGCAGAGTCCACAAGAAGGCATCATATTGCCTTGAACTGGAGTTGTGCAATGTTGTGAGCAGCCTGAACCCAGTCTTGGGTATTGAAATCAGGTTGTCTGCAAGAACAGAACATTCTCTAAACCACTAATCCTTCTCTCCAGCTCTCATTTTGCTACTCAGCAGTTAATTTGTTATAGGTATCATGATTTATGTATTTTTCTTACTGATGCAACTCAATTCTGTTTTCAGTTCCAATTAATACTAAGTAATGTTGTCCTTAATGTCTGTGCTACTGGGGATATACGTAGGAAGTGATCTCTTGTGCCCATATGTTGTAGAGTACTTCCCACTTTTTCTTCTATCAGGTTCAGTGTGTTCAGACTGATATTGAGGTCTTTAATCCATTTGGACTTGAGTTTTGTGCATGTTGATAGATATGGATCTATTTTCATTCTTCTACAGGTTGACAACCAGTTCTGCCAGCACCATTTGTTGAAGATGCTTTCTTTCTTCCATTGAATACTTTTAGCTCCTTTATCAAAAATCAGGTGTTCATAGGTTTGTGGGTTAAAATCAGGGTCTTCTACTCGATTCCATGGGAGCTCACCAAGGCCAGCTGGACTGGGACTGAATAAGCATGGGATGAAACCAGACTCTCTGAACATGGCGGACAATGAAGGCTGATGAAAAGCCAAGGACAATGGCACTAGGTTTCGATCCTAATACATGAACTGGCTTTGTGGGAGCCTAGCCTGTTTGGATGCTCACCTTCCTGGACCTAGATAGATGTGGGAGGACCTTGAACTTCCCGCAGGGCAGGGAATCTGGACTACTCTTCAGTATTGAGAGGGAGGGGGAATGGAGTGGGGGGAGGGGGAGAGGAATGGGGAGAGGGGGAGGGGAGTGGGGGGAGGGGGCAATGTGTGGGAGGAGGGGGAGGGAAATGGGGAACGGGAGGAGGCAGAAATTTTAATTAAAAAAGAATAAAATAAAAAAATACTAAGTAATGATGTGCTTCTGCCTTTATATTCTTTTACTTAAAACTCAGTTTGTTAAACATCTTTGAAAAGAAAATGTGCTACTAAGTGTCTTGTGAATTCCTCTTCGCCAGTGTCCTTACATCCTATCAGAAAGTGCTTCAGGCCATCCAGACTTCGTATGTGAGAGAGCAAGTGTGTGCATCAATACAGGTAAGAATTTGAAACAGTGGTATATGTCTTTGTACTACTGACTGTTTTAAGGAATTGCTTATGTGGAGCCTCAAGTATTACCTGTCTGACCTGTGTATCTACACTTATTGCCTTAGGTATAGTGATATTTATATCCAGTATTAAACTGTGGATATAAAACAACAAAGGAATGATGTTTTCCCTTGATACGCTAAAATTGAAAAGACATCTTTTGATCCATTTGGAAAACCTGAAAGCTCTATGTCTATATTAAATGTGTGTATTATTTTTCCTTTAAGGCATTTACCTTGAGCTTATGAGATTGACTACCAACAGCACTCCCTGGGTGTGTTATTGAATTTAGGAGTTTCATTCTGCGTCCAGGAATGCTGTAATTGTGAAGAGTGGGGAAAGGTAATAGAATATAAATGCATCCAGCCTGATTCTGAGATCACTGGATATGGGCCTAAGTTTGGAACTCTACTTTCCTTCATCCTGCTCACGTTGTTGGAAGAATGAAACACAGACCTTTCCAGTCGAATAAAGTGTTTCCCTTCCCATGAGGTCAGTGTGTGACAATGACCCATTAACTCAAACTCAGGAGTCTAAAGAGCCACTCAAATGGACAGGAAGACTTTTACGGTGTTGTCTTAGCATCTGTTCATTTTCTTCATCAGTAGGTGTGAGATTAAAACACAGCAACCCTTAAAATAGCCAAAAACACAGGTTTCTGTTCATCTGGGTTGAATCTAGACTATAAATCCTGTCTGTGTACTATGCAGACATGACTGGGGTTAAAACAGGGTTGGTAATCGTGATGACTATCTATTTCAACATTCTTTTGGTGTGTGTGTGTGTGTGCATTAGTGTAGGTGGAGGCCAGAAGGCTACTTAGGAGACTTTCTTAATCCTTGTCATCTTATGTTGAGACAGGATGTTTCACTTAACTTGGATCTCACTAATTCAGTTAGGCTGATAAAACATTTTGTTCCAGGGACTTCATTATCTTTGCCTTCCCAGCACTGGGAATATGGACACATGGTTCTATCTGTGGACCAAATGCAGGTCCCATGCTTGCATACCAAATACTTTATCAAGCAAGTACTCTGCCCAGCCTGCCCCGAATATTCTTTGAGTCTTCATATATTGTATTATCCCTGGGAAGAGTAACAGTTAACTTTTTATGTTTCTAAGACACTTATGTGGACAGAGAATCTAAGCCACTTGCCCCAAGACCAGGCAAACTGACCCAAAACATCTGTTTAGACTTCTGTTGGAGCATGGTGCATCATCATAAAGAATCACAAGTTCAACATCCACTGTTAAACAGAGAGGATAGTTCCATATAAGCAAAAGTATAACCTAAGAGGATGGGGCAGGTAACATGTAAGAGTGTGTATATGTGTGTGTGTATGTGTGTGTGTCTGTGTGTGTACAAAGGTATGTGTGAGTATGGGTCTATGCGTGTATGCATGTTTGCATGTGAGTATATGTGCATGTCTTCATGTATATGTAAATACTTACATGTATTTATCTATGTGCATATATACATGTATATATGTGTGTGTATGCACACATGTGTATTTGTGTGTGTGCATCACTCACCTGTATCTCAGCTCTTTTTTTATTGCTAGGCATAAATCTCTTGTTTTATTTGGTGATAAGTATAGATCCTAGGCTTTTGTGCATGGTAGATAAGCACTATTCACTGAGCTCTGTCCCTAGACCTTTCTCTATTCCTGTTAATAGGGTGATTCAGCTTCAATAAATTATACCTATGAATGCAAAATATGATGAACCATTTCTGCTTCTCTTTTCTGAAATATTTGAAAGAAAAATTGGTTCAAGTCAACAATCATTTTAAACTGTAGATGGGCAGGCAGGAACCATGCTAAACATTGGGCAGACAAATGGAAGTGAGATAGAATTAGCATTGAGGGCTTTTGTAGTCTTCTGGTGGCACAGCCAGGTCAACACAATGTACTAAAATATGAAAAGTTTTAAGAAAAATGTGCAGGAGGTGTGGCGGGGGTTAGGAAGGGTGTCTATATACCCTGTTTATATCTATTATTGTGTGTGGATTGCCTGAGTATGTTCTGGAAGGATATAATACTGGAGTTAAGCTTAGAATACAAATAATAGTTTTCAAACAGAGAATAGCCATGGGGTCTCAAGGCAAGAAAATGACAGCATTATAAAATTTTGCTTCTGTGACAGCCTTGTTGAATTTTAAGAGATTTGTTCATTCCTTCAACAAGTATATATTGAGTTGCTGTCAGGATTTGGCTGTCACCCTAAGTTTTAGGGATGCAGGGACAACAACACGAATCCCTATTGTATAAAATAGCGAGTGTCTGATAAAGCTAATTACAAGGTCAGTCTTTGACAATCAGAACACAGTTTGCAGTGGAAGTAATATTTAAAAAACATTTTTAGGAAAGGGAGAAAATAGTGTTGAGACTATGAAGGTCAGCATTGTTAGTGATTGTGGTACTGACTAGCCATTGTGCAGCTCTGTAGAAGATGTAGGGAATGACAAGCCCCTGGCAACTGTAAGGGACAACTGAAAGCAGAGAAAGGAAATGGATTCGTGGAGGTCAGATCACACTGATGGGTGTTACATTAGGTGGCCACTTGCGGTGCCATAGAACTGCAGAATGTGATGGAGAGTTGATGAAACTCAAAGGAGCAGGGCGTTAGGTTTAATATTGTACAAAGATCAGACACCAAGAACTCACTCTAAACCATACAAACCCCAAAGAATGCTTTACACTTAAAAATATCACATCAGTGCTAGAATGTCTTATAGCTTATGTTATAGAATATTCAGGTCTGAGTTCGAACTCCCACCATATCAAAAACCAATCCATATAAAAATCTGGGCATAATTCATGTGAATCTTTAACCACAGGGGTTCTGTGGTATGGTGGAAAGTGAAGACAAGAGAATCATTGCAAGCATGTGGGCCAGTTAACTAGCCTGACTACACAGTGGTGACAGCGTGAGAACCTGCCTCAAACAAGGAAGGAGGAGGGGACCTACACATGACTTTGTCCTCTGATCTCCACATATGTCACAACGCATAAGGACTTGCACTCTGACATAAACATAGACACATCATACACACTCTCATTTCACACACATTTATAAAACAAGATCTTAAAAAGAAATATACAGAATGTGGTTATCTAAAAGCATGCATATCAGTTACCTATACATGTGCATATATGTATTCATATATGTATATATACATATGTATTTATTGTAAAATTTCTATCCAAGATTAGGAATCATAATTTAATCACATTTTATACACATGGGTATATCTGAAATATTTGCATATACATATAATAAGAAATCTATGTATGTAAATGTTTACATATGTACATTATCTACACAAAGTAGTAACACTAAAAAGTGGTTTGAAAAGATAGCTTTAGCTTCTCTAAATTCTTGTGAACATTCTAGGACTTTCTTCTACTGGGTTTTACCTTATAACTGTGTACTTGCTATACAAATTTTGCTTCACAATGAAGCTCTTACTGCAGCATTCTGCTGGATATTTGTAGCTCGCTAGACATTTGACGAGAATTCTCTAGGCTGTACTATGGACCCAGATATGAAATGTCTAGGACTTGAAAAAGGTGTCTATGTGGGTTTTTAATTACTAGATCAAGCACATTTCCAGGTTACCTACCAAAGAGAAGTATCGAAAAAAGAATTTCATTACAGAGAGTGTTGTGAAGTTTGAATGTTTTATTTCTGTGTTTTCCGGGCATCTGGAACTATGTATAATGGCCTTTTTCAGTGGTGTGGCATTTTGCTTGTGTTCCATTGACCCCATGAGACAAAACATGACATGGCGGTAGGGCAAGACATTTGAGTGATAAATTGGTTATAAGCTAGGTGAGACCTGTGTCTGAAATGAAATGGTCTTCATCAATGTCACAAGAGCTGAGGCTCTCCTTAGATTGCCAGCTAGAAGGAAGTGTCCATGCCTTGTGCAGAGTAAATGACCATCTACTGAAAGCAATTGAGCCAAAAAGATTTGCCCAGCAATACGAGTCAGAACATCACTTAGGAACAGGGAGAAGTCTCAGTCAGTTAAGTGCTGGTCTTGTGAGCCTGAGAACCTCAGTTTGGATTCCCAGCATCCATTCCAGTGTGAGTGTGTGGTGCACATCTGTAAACTGAATGGGAGGAAGGCAGAGGGCATAGGATTGATTCCTGGTGCTCCCTGAACCGACAGACTAGCTGGGTTTTTGAGCTTCAGGTTTAGCCAGAGATGTCTCAAAACTCAAGGTAGCAAATGAGAAAGGTATACAGATACCTTTCCTCACCTACATGTGCACAAGTGAGCACCTGCACACACACACAAGCATGAGTGTGCATGTACACATGCCACAAACACCCCTTTATGAATATATAAGAAGAGGACAGGTATGATGGTTTGGTGGGTAAAGGGACTTTCTGCCAAGCCTGACTACCCGAGTCAGGTTCCAAGAACATATATATTATGGATGGAGAAAACCTACTAATTCAGGTTTTCCCTTCATTTCTACACGTGTACCTTGGCATATGGCACCACTCCCATACAAATAAATATTAAAAATAATTAAGGATTGTGTAAGAAGAAAACAGCCCAGTCTTTGGGAGTCATTCTTGGTTAAATGAGGTTATGCTAATTTACTTATTTAATTGCTTATTGAATATGTGTCTCAGGACTTTTGGTGTATTAATAGACTATGCAAAAGTATGTAGTACACAGCACCCCTACTAATGACCAGTATCCTACTGCCTTTGGCATATTCATTAGCAGTTCCAGAAACTAGGACCTGCAATCTAACATGCTATTGACTCAGGATTTTTTATAATAGAGAACTGTTTTACCCTCATAATGTTCTACAACAGTGATTCTCAACCTGTGGGTCATGACCATTTTGGGGGTCGATTCACAGGGGTCTACTAAGACCATCATAAAACATAAATATTTGCATTATGGTTCATAACAGTAGCAGAATTACAGTTATAAAATAGCAATAAAAATAATTATGTGGTCTGAGGCACCACAACATTAGGAACTATATTAAAGGACAGCAGCATTAGCAAGGTTAGAAACACTGCTCTACAAGCTTGAGGATTTGCACAGCATCAGTTCCCCTCTATCCCAGGAATATCTACCATGAACTTCTACATTTAATCTTTCTAAAAATATTGTATTTATTAACTATACAACTTGATTATTTATAGCATTTAATAAGTCTGAAATTGTATAATTTACTTAGAATGTTGTGTTATTTGTGTGCAGTATATAAAGATGATGTTATAAAATTATACAGTTTCTTGCTAATTGGTTCACAGTTATCAATTGCTAGAGTCACATGTTAATATATTTGTAAATATGCTTATAGATCTGCATTTTCACCTTTGGTCTATTATCAATAGTACAATGTAAATATTTTGGTTTCTTTGCAAATTTTGTTTTTGCATCAGTTAGTTCTTATGCAGTTTAAAGAGCAGCATAAATGAGCGAATGAGGGAGTGAGTAAATAATGAAAAGGATACAAGAAAGGAGAGAGGAAGGAAAAATAGAGTAGAGGAGAGAAGAAAAGAAGAAAGAAGGGGAGGAAAGAGAGAGATGGTTTATTCCTAACTGGTGGTAATTGGATCGAAGGTCATTGAATCGAAAAGACAGTAGCCTCATGCATAGCTTGATGTGCGTGGGCTCCCTTTGCTAAAGCAAGGAGGTGGCTGTAAAAGTATTCAAGTGCTGTATCTTATCCAGGGAGCCTTTTCTTATTTACCTGTCTCTTTCTGTTTCCAACTACCATAATGTGAGCAACTCTTCCTTCTCATCCTCCCCAACATGATGTTCTATGTTGTCTCGGGTCCAAAGCAATGAAACCAGCTAATGATATCCTGCAACATCTGAACTCATATGTCAAAAGAAGCCCCTTCATTATTTAAGCTGTCTTCTTTGATAATTTATGAGACAAAGAAGGATCAAAAGAGGAAGGAGAACAGTCAAAATGATAGAAAATGAAGGCAAACATCTTGATTTACTTGTTCTTTGTGCACCTTGTCTTCTCCCCATGGTAATTAGCAGGGTGTCTTTCAAATACCAGCCACTGGCTTAATATAAATAAAACCTTCCCAGTTACTGATAAATTTCCAATTTATAACTAAAAACATGAAAACAAAATCCAGTATCTTTCCCTTCATATTTTTCCTTTGTATTAAGTACTCTGTATCTTTCAGACAGGGCCAGCCCTAGAGAAATAACCTCTCAGCAAGTATTGTTTCTTTCCTAGAATACTCTAATAACAATCTGCATGAGATAAAACAGTTTGAGCCTGACAGAAAGAAATACATGAAAGGTTCTCAATCTCTCAAAAAACAAAGTTGAATCTTCTTATGCCTGCAGTCATTCTGCCTCAATGAAAGAAACAAGATTTCTTGTTGTTTTCTCAATTGTGGTGATGAAATATGTGGGCTGTTAATGTAGATAGGCAAACAGAAAGAGGAAGAAGGAGAGAGAGAGAGAGAAGAAAGAAAGAAAGAAAGAAAGAAAGAAAGAAAGAAAGAAAGAAGGGAGGGAGGGAGGGAGGGAGGGAGGGAGGGAGGGAGGGAGGGAGGGAGGGAGAGAGAGAGAGAGAGAGAGAGAGAGAGAGAGAGAGAGAGAGAGAAAGAAAGAAAGAAAGAAAGAAAGAGAAAGAAGACAAGAGAAGACACCTTTATCTGCTTTCTGTTGATATTATAACTACAATGCAGATTGGAGAGGAAACTTTATTTGTTTACAAGCCATCATCAATGGAAGTCAAGGCAGGAAGTTAGGGCAGAAAATTGGAGGCAGTAACTGAAGCAGACACCATTGAGGAATTCTCTTTACTGGCTTGCTTCTCATGGCTAGTCCAGTTTGCTTTCTTATACACTTTAAGGATCACTTGCTAACGAATGGCAATACTCACAGTGTTGGGTCACTTGTACACCAACCATCAGTTAAGAAAATGGCCCTGCTCATGCTTGCTACAGGCCCATCTGATGGAGGCATTCTCTCAATAATGATTCCTTTTCCACATATGACTCTACATCGTGTCAAGTTGACAAAAAAAAAAACATCACAATTGACATCTTTTCAATTTGACACAAACACATCATTATTAAACCACAACTTTCCTTTCTTATCACCAAGATGTCATATTAATATTGTCACATTACAAAATAGCATAAATGTAAAATTTCTGCAGTCTTTAAATAAGTAAAAACTAAAAATTTGTTTCTTTTAAAATATCCAGTCTCGCCGGGTGGTAATGATGCATGCCTTTAATCCTAGCACTTGGGAGGCAGGGGCAGGAAGATCTCTGTGAGTCTGAGGTCAGCCTTGTGTACAAGAGCTAGTTCCAGCACAGGCTCCAAAGCTACAGAGAAATTATGTCTCAAAGAAAAACAAAAAAGAAAAAAATCCAGTCTCTTCAAAAGTCTAACATTTCTCAACTGTGGGCTCCTATAAAATAAAATAAAAAAAAAAAGCTGTTTGACATCTGGGATCCACTTGCCAACTTCTAAGATCCAAAGGACATGGACAGTCCTGGTTCTACCACTTACAGTAAGCATAGTTCATCTCACAGGCTCAAAGTAGCTCTCTCCATGGCTGCTTTTGTCCTTAGTGGACATTTGATAGTATTAGTCTCCAATGTACCAGGGTCTCCTTTGCAACTGAGACTGTTCCTTCACCAATGGCCTACTCTAGACTGTCTTCAGGTAGAGAAGACCTGTCACACAGCGCTAAGCCTCAGCTGCTCAACATGATTCCCTCGTGCCTTACTATCAGAGCCATCTGCAGAATTCTTACATATTTTTAAGTTTGGCTGTCAGCTTAAGTTGCAGCTTTGGATCCCTACGGACCACAACTCTGTGATATGATCCTGAGGAAACACTCCCAGATTTCACCTCAGTGATGCTGGCCTCTTCTTAATTACAACTGCCTTTTCAGACTCAGCTAACCAGTATCAATTTTTCCAGTAAAGTTTGTAGGGCAAAATTCTTCTTAATAATTGCTGATTCTTCAACCCAAGTGACCATAACCACAGTTTTTTAATTGAAAATAGCACACAAACAGCCCTGATACAGTCTTTGCCTTCTGAAATGTCATGAGTCAAGCCTCCATTATCTTCGCTGCTCTCAGCATATTTTCCAAGCACCCACAACTGTAGCACATTAAGTTTCGGGTGCTCTATGGCTTTTCCAGCCCAAGGTTTCAAAGTTCTTCCACAATCCATGAAAAGTAGATGGCAAGGTCTGTCACAGCAAGACCCCAAGAACCTAACATGGATTTCTGTCTTATTTTGCATTATATTACTTTGATAAAATATTATCATCAAAAGCAACTTTGGAAGGGAATAGTTTATTTGACTTATGGGTTACATATCATCATCAAGGAAACCAAGGCAGGAAACTGGAGATGGGAACTGAATCAGAGACTAAGGAGGAATTCCACTTGCTGGTATGCTCCTCCTGGCTTTTCCAGTTTCCTTTCTTATATACCCCAGGACCATTTACCTTGGGATGATACAGTCCACAGTGGGTTGGGCACTTCCAAAAGTCATCAATTTAGAAAATACCCATTAGGCTTGACTACAGACCATTTTCTCAGTTGAGGATCTCTCTTCCCAGGTAACTTTAAATTACATCAAGTAAACAAAAAAATAGCTAACAGAGAAAGAAAAGAAAAAAATATTAATCAGATTCAGACTCTGTGGTCTTTGTAAATTAACTATATTCTTTGTGTCTCACTGTTCATACAGATGAAGTGTAGTCTCTGCATGTGAACATGAAAATAATAGTTATTTAAAGCCACACAAAGATTCTCTTTAAAACTTATATTTGTGAACATCTATTAAAAGTATTAGATAATTTTGACTTACAACTCTACATTTTGGTTTCTATAGTTGTCCGAAGGTAAGAGAATAAAAACAGTTGAAATCTGTCTGAAAAAATTCTGGATATATGAAAGTGTAAAATGTGTTGTCAGTAAAGTCAAGAGGTAGGGAAGTTTGTCTGGAAGTAAATAAACCTTTTAGATGCAGTTAGAGTTCAGTTGGCATCTTAGTTTCTATTGATGTGATAAAACACCATGACCATAAGCAACTTGGAGAGAAAAGGGTTTATAACACTTAACAATTCTTACATCACACTCAATCCATGAAGAAAGTTGGGGTAACTCGAACAGAACAGTAACTTAGAGGCAGAACCTGAAGCAGAGACCTTGGAGGAATACTGCCTACTATCTTGTTCCTTGTGGCTTGCTCATCTGCCTTCTTATAGAACTCAGGACCATCTGCCCAGGGTGGTACCACCTACTGTAAACTGGGCCCTCCCCCATCAATCACTAATCAGAAAATGATTGGTAGGTTTGCCTAAATGCCAGTTTTATAGAGGAGGTTTTTCAGTTGAGGGCCCCTGCTCCCACATGACTCTACCTTGTGTCAAGCTGACATAAAACTACTTAAGACTGTGGGTATTGATTTAAAATGGGCTCGTAACTGGACTGAAATCTCAAGGTCCAAATCAGGAGCAGAAGGAGAGAGAGCACGAGCAAGGAACTCAGGACCATGAGGGGTGCACCCACACACTGAAAGAATGGGGATATTCTATAGGGAACTCACCAAGGCCAGCTGGCCTGGGTCTGAAAAAGCATGGGATAAAACCGGACTCGCTGAGCATAGTGGACAATGAGGACTACTGAGAACTCAAGAACAAAGGCCATGGGTTTTTGATCCTACTGCACGTACTGGCTTGGTGGGAGCCTAGGCAGTTTGGATGCTCACCTTACTAGACCTGGATGGAGGTGAGTGGTCCTTGGACTTCCCACAGGACAGGGAACCCTGATTGCTCTTTGGGCTGACGAGGGAGGGAGACTTGATCGGGGGAGGGAAATGGGAGGCGGTGGCGGGGAAGAGGCAGAAATCTTTAAGAAATCAATCAATAAATAAAATAAAATGGGCTCGTAAAACAGTATTAAGTTATATGTAGCCATGTACTAGGCACAAGTAACATATTTATTAAGTATATGTAAAATGAAGAAAGAATTCCAGGGCCATGGGGATTTTTCAGTTGTAAAGGACCTTTATACTTGCTAAGGGCCTGAGTTCAATCCCTAGTAACCCACATTAAAAAAGGAAGGAGAGAACTAACTCCACAAGGTCTTTCCTCTCACTTCCACACATGTACAAAGACTCTCACAGAACCTCACACACATTTTAAATACACACACAAAGAATGAAAACAATTAAAAATCATTAATAATAACATATTTTTAATAAAAATAAATAATAGAAAAATAAAGAACAACAAAGGTAAGAGAAACACATAAAAAACATAATAAAACAAAAGCAAAATACCTCCATCAGAACTTTACATGGAAGTGTAAATATTCAATTAAAAAATATACGAGACGAGATCGGGCGCGTTCGGGGTGGTATGACCTCCTTAGCGATAAGGGAAATGCAAATTAAAACAACTTTGAGATACCATCTTACACCTGTCAGAATGGCTAAAATCAAAAACACCAATGATAGCCTTTGCTGGCGAGGTTGTGGAGAAAGAGGCACACTCATTCATTGCTGGTGGGAATGCAAACTTGTGCAACCACTTTGGAAATCAGTGTGGCGATTTCTCAGGAAATTTGGGATCAACCTACCCCAAGATCCAGTAATACCACTATTGGGAATATACCCAAGAGATGCCACATCAAATGACAAAAGCATCTGTTCAACTATGTTCATAGCAGCATTGTTTGTAATAGCCAAAACCTGGAAACAACCTAGATGCCCTTCAATGGAGGAATGGATGAAGAAAGTGTGGAATATATACATATTAGAGTACTACTCAGCAGTAAAAAACAATGACTTCTCGAATTTTGCGTGCAAATGGGTGGAAATAGAAAACACTATCCTGAGTGAGGTATCCCAGACCCAAAAAGAGGAACATGGGATGTACTCACTCATAATCGGTTTCTAGCCATAAATAAAAGACATTAAGCATATAATTTGTGATCCTAGAGAAGTTAAATATGAAAGTGAACCCAAAGAAAATCATATAGTCATCCGCATGGAGAGGGGGAAGTAGACAAGATTGCAGGGCAAAAACTGGGAACTTGCGGGTGAGGTGGCATGTGGCAAAGGGGAAATGGGATGAGAAACATGAGAAGGGGAGGATGGGAGGAGCTCGGGGGATTGGGATGGTTGGGATATAGGAAGGAAGGATACGGGAGCAGCGAAGTATATATCCTATCTAAGGGAGCCATCTTAGGGTTGGCAAGAGACTTGACTCTTGAGGGGTTCGCAGGTGTCCAGGAATATGTCCCCAGCTGGTACCTTGGGCAACTAAGGAGAGGGAACCTGAAATGACCCTATCCTATACTGATGAATATCTTGCATGTCACCTTAGAACCTTCATCTGGCGATGGATCGAGGTAGAGACAGAGTCTCAATTTGGAGCAACGGTCTGAGCTCCTAAGGTCCAAATGAGGAGCAGAAGGAGGGGGAACATGAGCAAAAAATCAGGACCACGAGGGATGCACCCACCCACTGTGACAGTGGAACTGATTTATTGGGAGCCCACCAAGGCCAGCTGGTCTGGGACTGAATAAGCATGAGTTGATTCTGGACTCTCTGAGCATGGCGGACAATGAAGGCAGATGAGAAGCCAAGGACAATGGCACTAGGTTTCAATCCTAATACATGAACTGGCTTTGTGGGAGCTTAGCCTGTTTAGACGCTCACCTTCCTGGAAGTAGATAGAAGACCTTCGTCTTCCCGCAGGGCAGAGAATTTGGACTGCTCTTCAGTATCGAGACGGAGGGGGAATGGTGTGGGGGGAGGAGAAGAGGAGTGGGGGGAGGGGGAGGGAAGTGGGGGGAGGGGCATTATTTGGGAGGAGGGGAGGGAAATGGGAAACGGGGAGCAGGTGGAAATTTTAATTAAAAAAGAATAAAAATAAAAAAATTATTTTACAACGCAAAAAAATACACGAGAAAAGAAAGAATTAAAATATACACTTTCTACATAATAGGCAGCTCATATCTAGGGACACAAGTAACTTAAGAACTAAAAGACTGAAAGGCTATGTTTTGTTCGAATGTTAGCTGAGTAGAAGCATGATGAGTACTATCTAAAATTAGGTTTCATGTCAAAAAGCTCTACAAGGAGATAAAATGGCAAGATCTTACACTAAAAATAAAACTGTAAGCTCACAAAGAATCTGTAACAATTGAAAGCAGCCTTGAAACAAACATCAGTTACATAATATAGGTGGGAATATCGACAGCCTTGAAAGGATAAATAGTTCTACAATAAGAGAATGGGACATCAATACACTGCTTCCAATAATGTCTAGAAAACCCCGACACATCATCAATAAAGAAACACAGAACTTTAACAGCACTGGAAAAAAATTGAATTTGATAGAAGTGAACAAAATTCAAGAGAATTGCCTGCCTAAATCTCTCAAACAAACAGAAAACTGTAGAAACAAACCAAGAGCAGAAAATCAGCATGTTTAGACAGTATGTGGGGAGACAGGAAATCTTCGATCCTCAGTAGTGACGTAAGGCAGCGTGCTTGCAGAGGGGAGCTGAGTAAATTGGTGTTGGTAGTGACGTAAGGCAGTGCGCTTGCAATGGAGAGCTGAGTAAATTCCTTGTGGAATCAACCATAGAACTACAAGAATGTAGTGAGTCTTTGGTGTATACAAGTCCCAAATTAAATATTCTCTTTTATTTATCAATTTATTATTTTCTTTGTTGATTTAACTTTTTTATTGACTCTTTGGGAGTTTTACATCATGCACCCCAATATTTCTCACCTTGCATTTCTCCCTTATCCCCCTTCACTCCTCTCACTCCCACCAAAAGAAAACAAAACAAAGTAAAAAAGCAATCAAACAAACAAAAACAACCCCTCCCAAACCAAAACAACAATGTCTTCTTTCTTTCTTGCCTCTCCAATACCTCTACATTCATCCCGGCAGCATTGGGGGCTTCAGCGTGTCATATAGTATTCCCCTTTGTCCCATTAGCTTTACTAGCACGTATTCATTGCAATGAGTCAGTGGTCTGGTTCAAGACCTCTGGTTTCTGGTACACCATCATCACTGGATCCTTACCAGCACTCCTCTGAGCTATCCTGTGACTGTCACAAGTCTTGGATATCCTGTGGGTATCAATCCACAAGACCAGTCCTAGAAGGGGTGGATGCTAGGGTGGGCCAACCCAAGGCCTGTTGGCCATGGGTGGGTCAAGTTGGTCACTAGAGGACACTGGGGTACCCACATAGGGTGAGGGGGCTGAGTCAGCTCCTCTATAGGCATTCCCTCAGGGAGGTGCAGCCTTGCCTGTGGTGATGAGTGGGGGGCCATCCCTCCACAGAGTGCAGAGGCCCGTTCTCTTGCTGTAGAATCCAGCTTTCCCAGGACCACCGAAGGGTGGGGCCAGCCCAGCATGGCCATCTGATTTCACCTCTCATGATTCCTAAGGCCTCCTGAAGTCAACACAGACCCCAACTGCAGCTGGATCATGGACCAATGCATGGCCTTCCAAAGCGGCTTGAGCCAGGACAACATCCTGGGTCTGGATGTAAGATTGTCCACTTAGGTGCATCCTGGCTCTCAGATGGCTGATCTGACCCTGAGCATCCTCATGGTACTCAGTGGCAACAGGAGCCTGACTGCTCTAAAGTCACAACACAGCCCTCAGCAGCAGCCTAGGCCAGGAAGACACCATGGCCCCAGGTGGCAGAGGCCACCCATATCTGTATGACCCGGGTTGTGGCACAGGCCGAACTCCAACCAAGTCACAGGCTCCAGCCCAGATACTGAGCTACTAGTGGCAACCTGGGCCACAGACTTCAACATAGACCCCAGTTGCAGCTGGGCCACAGACCCACACATGGCACCAGGCAGCAACTCAGCCTGGTTGACATCCTAACTCCATGTGGTAGCCCCAGTAACTCAGATCAAAATGGCTCTGGAAGCAACATGGCCCCTGTATACCAACACAGCCACAGGTTGTGGGCCAGGCCCAGGCCTCATGCAGTCAACAGGATAAAAGCCAAGGAAACTCGGTTAAGAGCAGACACCAATGAAAGTGATTTCATGTATATGAGACATTTTTAAGAGTAGAGATGGAAGCAGCAACATGGTTCAGCAGGTAATGGCTCTCCTTGCAAAGCCTGAAGACTTGAGTTTGATCCTGATGCCTGCATGACAGGAGAGAATGAAATAGTTTTGATGCTCTAGACAGAAAATTGAGCACTAGTTGCTGAAGTCTGTTCTCAGAGGTGAATGCGGCTTTGGTATTTGATTGATTTCAGTCGCAAGGATATAGGAAAGATTAGGGCGGACTGGTGAGGAATACTGCACAGAAATATGGGCCCTTAATGCCTGAACTCACAACCAGTGGTATCAGTGGAGCTACAGTACATTCTACTATGGAGTAGCAACCTCGGAGACTTGGCGGTCTAAGATGGTAGATAGCAAAGGTATTAGTAACGGAAGGGAAGGTAGATATATCACCTAGTGTTCTTAAGTCGAACAAGTAGATTCTGTATTTGTAAACTAAATATGTATTTTCAACTCACAACCACTAAACTCGTGGTATGTAGTATAGATTAAATTGGAGAAGAGCTAAATAGAAAAAGAGGGATACAGAGAGACAGAGACAGGCAGAGAGACAAAGAGAGGATGCATTATTTACAGAATAAAGACTAGCTAATGATAGTGATGTGAAAGATTTTTAAGGGAAAAGATGGCGCTTCTATGCAGGAGTAGGGCTGAGCTTCCAATTTTCCATACAGGTTCTGCTACTATGAGAGGATTGTGCCATATCCTGTCCCTTGAATCTGCCACAATATAGAGCTACCTTTTGCTGTGTGGTCAGGTAGCTTGCACTGAATGAATGCATGCAGTCGGTCTTTTCTGCACCATCACTGCCTGCTACCCACACCTGCTTCCAACCCGAGATAACTTATTCTGGCTTTGGTAGCTAAAGGCCTAAGCTCTGAATCGATGTTTGCAAAATTGTTCTGAAATCCTTTAATAAGAGGAAGGCCCAGCTGAACCCTGTTCAGTCTTGTTCCACTCTAGGCTCACACAGGCATTTCTGAGGGGTTAATCACAGGTAATACAAAGAGACATTTTTCCCACTGCTCGTGGTTTTAAAGGGTCATTGTGTAAAAACAGTTGAATTAAACTCCCAAGGGCAAAAGTCAGCCATGAGCAGAAATGGTCTCTTATTCATTCAGTTCTCCCACCTTCTAAGTAGAGATTTTCATCTTACACTACTTCTTTGTCTATTAATAAAGAAAATTACAGAACTCCATGTATAGTTGATACTTAACTACAATGCCACTCGAAATGTGCTGATTGGTCCATTGTCAGAAGGTTCTTAGCAACCCTGTTTCCTATCTGCTTCACAAAATCTGTCAAAGCTGCTACTGTGTTGTGTGAAGTGGCTGCCGGGAGGTGTGAGCAACAGCTTTAAGTATTGCTTCTATTCACATTCCGTTAGGAGAAACAGTTCGCCACCTTCCACTTTGCCCAGCAGAATTAATATAAAATTTAGCATGTGTGTGTGTGCACATGTGTGTATGTGTGTATGCCACTGTTTGCATATGTTAGCACATGCTGTGTATGTGCATGTACACTTGAATGTGGAGGCCAGAGGTGACATGAAATGCCATTCTTCAGGAGCAAAGAGACAAGGTCTCTCACTGTCAAGGAGCTTGTTCCTCTGTCTATCCTCTCCGTCCACTGAGCTTGGATGATCTGCTTGCCTCTGTCTCACCAGCACTAGGGTTCCAAGTATGTCCCACTATGCCCAGTGTTTTTACATAGTTCCTGGAGACTAGAACCCAGGTCCTCAAGCCTGAGCAGCAAGCACTTTATTGACTGATCTATTCAGAGTTTTAAATCTTCAGCTTTTTATTGGGGTTGTTTGTAAGTCTTGATCTTGGAAAAAGTCCCTTTTCCCCCAGAGCTTTCTGATTAGATATTCTCCCGTAAGGTTAGCTATGAAGATTCTGTGACATTCTGTAATATTCTTGGCGTGTTTGCTTTTTTTTTCCTTCCATTAGGTCTTGTGGCAGATAGCCAGTGGAGGACTTAAGTTACCTGATAAGTATTTGAAGTCCATCATAGATTTCAAAAAACCTGCTTTCTAATATTTAATGAGGTAAGGTAACTATGATATGAGCATCATGAAGCAGTCAAGAGAGCACTATCAAATCCTGTTCCTAATTGTAGATCTTCCCATTGATACCATGTCTTCAGGTCATCTTTAACCAGAACAATTCTATGTGGAGGGAGGTTATGTAAGTCCATGCATGCATGCATGTATGCATGTGTGTCTGTGGTCGTGTCTCTCTGTGTGTTTATACATATGTGTACACATGTGCAGGTGCATGTGGAGACCAGAGGACAGCATAAAGTATCATTTCTTCTCAGGTGCAACCTACCTTGATTTTGGAGACAGGGTCTCCTAATGGAACCTAAGGCTCACCAATTCATCTAGACTGACTGGCTACTGAACCTCAGGATTTACTGGGTATTATATCTCCATCACTGAGATTATAGTTGAGCACCAACACCTTTTTATTTCACACAAGTGAACCATTAACCTCAAACCTTCATGCTTCTTACTGAGTTACCTCCCTAACACTTCACAGTAAGTCATTTTAAAACTATTTTATTTTTCTTATGTGTGTGTGTGTGTGTGTGTGTGTGTGTGCATGTGTGTACAGATGACGAGGCAGGCCAAAACTGGGCTTTAACTTTCTGGGAGCTGGATTACAGACAGCAGTGAGCCACCCACCATGGTGCCGGGAACTAATGTCTTGTCCTCTTACTAGAGCAGCGGGTGTTTTTAACCCACTGAGCACCTCCCAGCGCCTGGAACTTAGGGTTCTATAAAGGCCGTGACTTGTATGTTAACTCCCCATGGTCCCTTAAAAGTAACCGTGCTCTTAGGAATTTTTTTCTCCTGACACCAAAATCCACTGAGCAAGAGAAGGTGTTGAAATACTAAACTACAATAAAGCCAACAACTTTCACTTCAACATTAGACATTTCTGTGGCTGTGACTCACTGAGTTAGTTTCATATCCCAACTCTTTAGTGTCTTCTTCTCTCCCTCTAACGCTTAATCTCCTCACTTAACTTTCTCTCCGGTATGTGTTGATCTCTACTATGTAGTATGTATTTTCACATTAATGTTTATTTTCTAGTATAAGAAGAAGGTACCTAATTACAAATTTTCAAGCTAGCCATTTTAAGTCTGTTGACATCACCTCACTTATTCCTTCCTGAAAAATGTGAAAGAATCATCACTATGCATGGCCTGGGGAGATGGCTTATAAATGAGGACTTGAGTTTTAGTCCAGAACACACATAAAGTCAGATGCAATCTTCTACTTCTATGACCCAGTGCTCCTATGGAGAGATGGGATAGAAGCATGAGATTTCCCGGACGTGCATGGACTGACTAGCATGTTGCATACAGTAATAAACAACAAGAGACCCTAGCTAAAACACGGTGGAAGATGGAGACCAACATCAGTGCTGTCCGCTGGTCTCCACGCTAATATTGTGGTGTATTTACCTCCTCCAACAAACACATGCACGTAAAATACATCATTATACTCATTACTTTTCTCTTGCTGTGATAGAAGACTGTGACCAGAAGCAATTTACAGAAAATTTTGATTTGGCTCATGCTTACTGAGGCAGAATTCATAATGACAGGAATGCATGACAGGGAGTTGAAGCAGTATGCTGATCAATCATATTTTTATCTACACACAGGAAGCAGAGGATTAGAGCAGGAAGTAGAGGGAGCTATAGTTTGTCAAAGCCTATCCTGTTAATGAACCTCTCTCAGCTTTTGTTTTTGAGAAGGGGTCTTGCTGCTCCAGCTCCTGCTGCTGCTGCTTTTGCCTCCAGTGCTTCTGCCTCCACAGAGGACCCAGAAACCACTAGGCCTGGAGGTCCTGGTCTCACTGTTGTGGCCAGAAGCCTCTTTATTATGCCCTATCAAGGAATCTGAGGAGCCATCACTACAACAGTCAAGCCTCTCTTCCTCTTCTAGTATCCATAGGCGGCCATCTTTTTCCAACCTGCAATACGAGTCTAGGATCTCCAGTCCCAACACCCAGGTGATCTTTTTCTGAGCCTCATACCTACTCTCTGCAGCCAGCAGCTGTCCACTCATCTGGCTCTTGACATCCTCAAGGTATTTCTTTTGTTTTAGGAGAAGGTGGTTGTTATGCCCAAATCCACTAGGTCCCTGCACAAGCCAACAAGGAAACCAAGTTCCATGTGTGAAAGCAAAGAGCCTTCATTTTAATCCAGTTTGCAAACTTGGTCTCTCTGCAAGTCCAATGTATTGGAATAACCAGAGAGCCCCGAGCTCAATTAGAATTGGGTTTTTATAGTAGTAAAGGTGGGGGTGAGGGGTCTCTGAGGTTCAGGACCCCTTATTGGCTGACATTTGTCTGGGGGTGTCCTGGTGAGGTGCTGTGGCAGGTGATCCTATCTACAGTGGTTGGAATATTAGGCATTTCATTTGAATGGTCTGTTCTTGGGTGGGGGTAGGGTAACTCAGCTTGTGGTTCCTCTTGCAGCCAGGCATTGCCTTAGGGTAAGCTACTGAGACTGGACCTCTTATGAAATTTATTGAGGGCCAAGTTCTACTCTGGCAGGTGATAATGGCTGGAAATAAAGAACTTCCTTTGGGTGACCTGTTCATACTTAGCTTATCATGGTGTCAGGATGCTTGCTCTGCAGGTGCTCCAAGTACAGCCCATTGACCTCCCCAAGTACCTGAAGCTTCCTATTCAAGAACTCCACATTTGGCGCACACCCCCAGCCAGAGGTTCAGCAGCCCAGGGAAAAACTGGAGAACTGCAGGACAGTGAGTCGGTGCAGCAGCAGATGGAGTTCTTGAATAGGAAGCTTCAGGTACTTGGGGAGGTCAATGAGCATCCTGACACCACCAAGGAAGTATAACAGAAGCCACCTTCTTCAGCAGAACCAGAGGCTGGATGCCTCACAGAGACGAGTGTTGGAACTGGAATATCTTCTGGCCAAGAAAGACCCCTGTGGGGGCCAGCCATGATAAGCTAAGTATGAACAGGTCACCCAAACCAGGACTGAATGAGCATGCGATCAAACCAGACTCTGAATGTGGCTGAAAATGGGGGCTGACTGAGAAGCCATTGATAAAGACACTGGGACTTGTTTCTACTGCATGTACTGGCTTTTTGGGACCCTAGTCTATTTGGATGCAAAGCTTCCTAGGCCTGGATGGAGTGGGGTAGGCCTTGGACTTTCCAGAGGGCAGGGTTTCCTGCCCTCTCTTAAGGAGGGAGGAGGAGGGAGGAGGGTAGGGGGAGCGGGAGGGGAATGGGAGGAGGGGAGAAAGTGTAAATTTTTGAATGGAAAAACAAAATAAAACAAATTTTAAAAAAGGAAAAAAAGAATGAGAAGAAACAAAAGAAAAGAAAGAAATCCCACACTAGCTCAAAATTGAGAAATAGATGGTTATTTATTTAGGGATAGACTCACAAATCCGAATCCTCTGCTTGAATGGAGAACAAAAACCAAATCCAACAACGGAAAAGAGAGTGGACACATGCTCTACATCAGCTTATATAGTATAAGAAGCCATGCCCCAATGGGCAGGTAACCACTGGCTATAAGACTTCCTACAACAGGGTCTTGCTATGTATACCCAAGTTACTCTTGAGTATAGGATCCTCCTACCTCATTTTCTTGAGTGTTAAGATTATAGTTGAGGACCTTTACATTTTTTATGTGCAATCTAAGGGCTTGTGACATTGTTAGACAAGTGGAGCAAAGCTTCCCAGAGCAGTGACACCTGACTTACCACCTGAATAGTGAGTGGTAGAAGGACCATTGACATGAAGATGGGTGTCCCACTTTTCTGGGTGCAGGGAAGAGTGAAGCATAGCAAAGATTTGGTTTTTCCCCTTGTTTTTATCACCCAGTCCTCTGCATATAGTACTCTAACACCAAAGGCAAAGCATCTTGTGTATAGTTGAACACGGGAAATGAAATGCATAGCTCTAAATGAGACATCTCCTTCACAACCCTTTTTCCCAAGGCTCAGGGATGATTGTGGGTGAGAATAGGCTAACAGTAAGATCCAGAGACAGCATAGAACTACGAGGAAACTTTCCTGGACACAGTAGGGCAGCTGCAAGTCCACACTCACAGACGCTGAGACAGCTTGCCCAAAATCATTGCAGGCTGAAGCTAGACAAAACCCCAGTACAGAGAGGGGACAGAGGTCCAAAGTCTCACCTCTAGCTGACTCTTCAGAGTTATGGATGACTGATAGCTGCTGGGAGAGGAAGCAACAGATTTCTTTAAAGGTGTGCCCCCTGGTGAGGCTGCACATTCAAGATATTGGCAATACAAGCTGAGATAATGGTCTACACAGATATAGATGAGGACAGAGTGGTGGATTAGGAAGCTTTAGGCTGGTTAAGCGAGGAGTGGCAGTAAGGGTGAATATAATCAGAACACATTATAAAAGATTGTCAAATAACAAAAATCAGAAAAATAGCAACAAAATCTTAAAAATATAAATAAATAAATAATTTCTTTATTAATCACATATTTCTACTTCTTAGCAGCTGATGCTTCATCTTATTCATGTTTTGAAATTGAAAAAGAAAACAACGTGGGGGGCTTGAGAGATGGCCCAGTGGTTAGGAGTATTTGCTGCTGTTGTAACTTGGTTTTTAGAATCTTTGTTCAGCAGTTAAAAAAAAGCCTGTGACTTCAGATCCAGAGGATTCAACAGCCACTTCTGGCCTCTTCATTCTTATGCATGCACACACACAAACACACAGACACATAATTTTCAAAATTTAAAGCATATTTTCAAATAGATAATAAAGTTAAATCAACTATTAAAACACAGCACAAACTTTGGAAATAGAACTGATGGGAAGCAAAATGTTTCCTCTTGTACTGGGAAAGTTCCCTTGCAATATAGCATATGTTCAGAGATCAGCCAGTGCTGTTAGTCCATTTGTCCATCCACTACTATCAACTGTGTTTGTCTGCAACTCAGGATGAGTCATATTTGCTATGTCAAAGAACTTATAGTAAACTGAGGTGCAGAAAGTAAACGAAGTATTTCAACACAAGGTCAGCTATATTTTAATGGACATTGAAGAGACATAAAGAAGGAACTTGCAACAGACAAGGACAATCCCAATGGGTTTCCAAAGGAAATAAGACTTGAAAGAACCTTAGAGATTTCGGCGGCATTGTTCCCCCTGTAATTTCTGATGTACCTCCCACCTGAGCTGGGAAGATGTGCTGTGAGCACAGGATATGAAGACATCAGAAGTCTCTTTCGGAGTTTTATATAATTTCATAGTCAGGCTTTCAGAGCCAGATGGGGATTGTTCATTTTACAGATGATATGCTGAGAGCCAGAGAGGTCAAAAGATTCGCTAGGGGCCACGTAGCTAATTAGCTCCTTCCAAGAGCATTGCTCTTACCTCCTGATACCACAGCATGCGGCAGGAGCTGCAGCCCACAGCGAGTGTGAAAGGGTTGTCACGTAAAGGCAGGTATTTTAGGGACAGGTCTCATCTTAGAGTCTTTTTCAAGTCTTTGTGCTGCCAAATGTGCTTGGGAATAGATTCACTTCCGTGTCCCCATGTATTCTCAGAAGGTTAGGCTGCAATTGACCTCTCGGAGCCAACGCACAGGGGACAGGAATGCATCAGTGCCAAGTAGCCAGCTCACCTGTGGGGTTATTTAGTAGAGAACTCAGAGCCTGAAATCACGGTTGAAAGAATTTTCTAAAAGGAAAGAAACTTAGACAAAAAGTAGTGTCTTGACTCGTGGATTCTTCTGCCATTCTTTTCTTGCCACATGTTAGCACACCAGATGAACAGAGGACCATGGAAGGTCTTCTTTGTTTTTCCTCATCCATCCCCTCACGCAGAAGCTGGAACTGCATTAGTTTTGTTAGTTGTGCCTTGAGAAGGACTAAGAAAAGTGACGAGTGATACATAATTTTCCTACTGTAAATATGTGCTTGTGTGTTCAGGAGCACATGTATGAGCATGCATGTGAGGTGTATGGATATGTATGGAGGTCAGACATGATCTCGACTTCTGTACCTTGTAAGATATCTTTCATATATTTTGGAATCAAGATATCTTTCTGAGACTTGAAACTCACCAATCCAGCTTTTCTGGCTGGCCAGTGAACCAGAGATCTGCCTGTATCCTTCCCCAGAACTGGTAAAATCGTGTTATATCTGGCTTTTCTACATAGGTTCTGGGGAGGGAACCCAGGTGGAAACACTTTTACATTCACTCAGCCCCAGGAGAGCCTTTATGAAGAAACACTTCTATAGAAGTGTTTGGGATATAACAGTGAGAAATCATTAAAGTTCCATGTCACATGACCCTTTGAGAATGATCAAGGTTCCTAATTATTCACAAACGTCATCTCTTAGGTTTATTTCTTACAAAGACAATTATAATAAAGCTTTCTTGCTCTGTAAAGGCTTCGCAGTCTGATCAGTCTGGCAAGCCTTACTCTCATGGCCCATGGAAGTTAGCTTGGCTGGCTGTTCTCCAGCAGGCTACCTGTTCTTTCTCCTGTCTCTGCCATGGTTCTGTATTCATTTCAAGTATAGAGCTGACCTTATGTAACTGCAGTCTTAGGCTTCAGTGGCTTCTCCCATCTTCCCGCACACATAAGAGGGCAAACATTTGCAAACCAACAGCTAGAGCTTAATCTTTACCTTAGGACTACAAGAACATAGAACACAATAGTTGGACAAATCCTTCTGAAGTGAGGAAAATTTAACACATGCAAAGTAGCTGTATACTTCCTGAGTTTGGGGATTGCGTGATGTGACTGTTGGCAAGATGGTCCTAAGCACCTCAAAGAGTAGAAACTCAGTGAGCTGAATGGATAAAGGTAAATTGGAAGGTAAAGAGGGATGGATGTATGCCTAATAAGAAGCCCAATGTCAATGTTATTTAGTAGTACAGACGATAACATACCATTTGTACATGGCCAAGGATTTGCTGGACATCAGAAGCTTCTGGCATTTTGATAGGATTAGAAAAACAGAACATGGATTTCAACTGGGAGTCAGCTTATATGAAGGGATGCTATGGACTGGGGAAATAGTCCAGGAGTAAAGTGCTTGCCCCGAAAGCACGAGGAACTCAGTTTGATCCCAGAACTTGCTTTACAAATCTGGTGTGATACACAATTGTTATTTCAGCTCTGGGATAGAAGGAAAAGCTGGAGCCCTGGAGCTTGTTGGCTAGTCAGCCCATTATACTCGACAAGTTCCAGGACTAAAAAAGTTCTCGATACAAAAATAGGGTGGATGATGCCTGGGGAATGACACCCGCAGTGAACTTCTGAACACCACACACACTTGCACCTATGTGCACCAACATATGCATACCCACGCAAAAAAACAAAATAATAAGATAATTTCTAAGGATGAGGCCACATGTTTAAAGAGCTATTCATTAGCACTATTCCCTGGATGATCCACCAGTCGTAGATGAGAGTTTTTTGGAGTCCCTGGGAAGAAACACTGACTGTTTACAATGAAACACTAACTTCAATAATTCAACATAGTTAACATCTTGGAAAAGCCATGTCAGACCCCTCTGGGAATTTCCAGAGGACAAGAAAGCTTACCTACTTGTGTCTATATTTGTTTCTGAATTTGTGTGTATGCATATGTGCTACATGGGCTGACCCAGTTGCATGTGTGTTTAAGGGCATGTGCAAGCCTGAGGACAAGCATAGATGCACAGATGTGTCTCAAGCATTGTCCATCTTAACTCTGAGACAGTTTCCTGTGACCTGTAGCTCACCAAATAGATTAGGTTAGCAGAGCAGTGAACTCCAGAGGTGCAGCTGTCTGTGCTTCTGCAACTCTGAGGTTACAAGTGTGTCCCACCATGCCAGGCTCTTTTATATGGATTCTAAGGATCAACCTCAGGTTCTTTTGAGGGCAAGGTCAGCACTTGATTAACAGGGCTTTCTCTCCAGCCCATTTCATAGGTAATGGTAAATAGACACACAGATTTTTATATAGGAGAACTTATAAACTCAGCAAGATTTTAGCAATGCATAGAAATTGCTAAATTTCCCCAAACCCTTCAGCTCTGTGAGTAGGAATTCAGTTACAATGACAGTCATCCCAAATATGTATTACCTTTTTCAAAATCAATTAAAGAAATGTACCAGTCTTTGCCAACCACTACCTTAATCTCCTGAGTTAGACATTTCTAGGATATGAGAGACAACTTCCTTTGGAAACACCAGTACCTGCTTTGAGAGCAGACAAATATTATTTTATGTGACCACTATCACAGATGCCATTCCTTGTTTTTAAATTGAATGGCTATCTGTTAAAACCAACCTTGGAAGATCTATCCCAAGAATTGCTGTTAAGACAAAAACTACTCAATATTATCTCTGAACACACTGAATACCATAAATGTTAGTATGAGTTATATATTCATTTTATTGAGTATCGATTTATTCACTTGATTAATGATTTTCTGAAAATATCCATTTTGATCTAGTGTATATGCTAGTGACACATCATTTCATTAAAACAGAAAATGCTAATTTTCACTGCTAGGAAAAGAAGGAAAAATGCTCAGTTAAAAAAATAAAATGGGCTGAACAATGGTGGTGCAGGACTTAAATGCAAGTACTCAGAAAGCAGAGTTAGGAGTTAGCAGTCTTTGAGTGTGAGGCTAGTCTCTGGTTTACAGAGCTAGTTCCAGGGCAACCAGGGCTACACAAACTAACCCATATATAAAACAGCACAAGGAAAATAGGAAATGGATCTAGTTTATAACTTAGTCAGAAAATCGCCTGTGTTACAAACGTAAATGTCTTAGTTCAATTTCCTAGACCCACGTAGGAAAAAAAAAGCTGAAGGTAGTGGTTTATGCTTTTTAATTCTATGTCTGGAGATGCAGAGACAGGTGGATTCCTGGGGTTCATTACCCAACCTACCTGCTCTTCTTGTTATGTTCCAGGCCAGTGAGACATCTCTCAAAAAACAAGGTGGGCTATATAATGCTCTGCCTCTTTAAAAGACAGGCCACGCCCACTCCCTTCCTGCTTGCAGTCTCAACCCCACTCTCTCTCTCTCTCTGTCTCCTCTCTCCCCTTCCCCTCTCTCTCTCTCTCTCTCTCTCTCTCTCTCTCTCTCTCTCTCTCTCTCTCTGTGTGTGTGTGTGTGTGTGTGTGTTTCTCTCCCCCTTCTCCCCTTTTTTCTTCCCCTCTATAACCTACCTAATCACCTAATAAATGTCTAATTTTACTCTGTATGGTGTGCCTATCTCTGTGCCTCCCATCTGCCACCTGACAACACTGCTCGCCAGGGACCAGCCAGTGGCCACATGGCTAGGGAACAGATACCTTCGTTTGGGGACCTGCAGCATGGCCTCAAACCCACAGCAAGCTGCCAGGGACCTGCAGAAAATCCATTACAGGCTACACCTGAAGAATGAGAGACAAAGTTGTCTTCCAGTCTCCACATGCATGTACACACATGTGTGTGCAATTGAATGCATACACATGAACCTGGACCAATGAAAATACAGAAGGCACAGACTGATAGGTTAAGCAAAATGAATTATAATTCTTTAGGACTGTGGTAGAGAAGGGAGGGGATGGTGCATTAAGCATGGAAGAGTCATTTAGGGATTTAAATAGGGTAGTCAGGGAGGGCCACAACAAAACAAGTATTTATTGGTACATTTTAGGGGTGGAAAGAAAACTAGACTAGGTGTCTGAGAGCAAGAATTCCAGGTCTAGCAAAGAGCACATGCAATAACCTCTGGGTGGAATTGTCTGGACATGTGAGAAAAACAGTCAAAGCTTTGTCATATCAGGTACAGAGGGGACTAGAGGGAAAAAGGATCGGGTACAACCTTGAGTGTCAAGGAAAAGTGAGAAGAACTGAGTATAGAAATGACAAAGCTTGACAGCTAACGAGTTTTAATAAGGCAGTTCCCACTGCTCCATGAAAGCTAAAAGCACAAGAGCAACAGCTTCTAATGAGGGCTGGGGCAGCTGTGTGGAAGACTAAATAACTCAGATACTGTGTACATCACACACACATTAGACGTAGGATATGAAGTAATGAGCAGCAGTATCAATAAAGAGTGAAAGTCTATGACCTAAACCACTGTGGAAATGAAGTTACCTGCCAGCATCTGCAGAGGACCATGGTCAGAAGTTCCATGCACTTCCATGGCCTGAGGCTTCCCTGAGAACCCAGTTAATTCTATATGGCTATGCTACATCTATAATCTACTCAAATCCTCAGCAGCTTCCAAAATAACCAATGGCCTTTTGCAGCCACTGGCCCATAAATCCTAAAATAGGAAAGAAGCTCTCCCTTATTACAGATTCTTGGCAGCACCACACCGTAAGACCTCAACAGTCAGTACTGTGACTAAGATTTGAAGACTTTTATTATTAAGAACTCAAGACTCAGATCTGTCTATATCCTCTAAAATTGCCTGTGACCTCTAGCATCCAATGCATGGGAAGTTATTATTAAAATGCACTCTAGTTCTATAGAATTATAATTTCTAATGTGGAGCCATAGGAACCTGTGACTTTAATGCACACTAAAATTTTAGAAGGACTATTCCAGAGCAAAATGGAAATGCCAAATGACTCAGGTAAGGCCACAGGGGTTTCCTCAAGGGTCACTATAATTGTACTCTATTATTGCTAAAGTTTTAGTCATTATTTTATTAATACTCAAATGTTAATTCACAGAATAAATCTCTATGAAGTTCTTTGCCTCACTACTAGAAAATTGTGGCCATTTCAAAAGTTTAACTTATATAGATTTTTTTCATTTTTCGAGATTTTTTCTCTGATTTGAAACATTTCCAGAAGGACTGAGGGATGCTCCTTAAGACTCAAGAAATAAACAAATCAGAAGTCGCAGAAAGTTCCAAAACCTTACCTGACTAATAATGTCCCCTCAAAATTATATGAGTAATAGAGACGACTGTGGAGAAGAACAACCAGGGATGTGTTGAGCTGTTTGCCGGTCATTCAGGGAGCTCCAGCAATGCGGATTGTGGGAGTTATTACTTCTGCTGGGGTGGACTTTTTAGTGTGACAGCTGTCTGTGAGTTATTCCTCCTAAGCAATCCCTCCCACGAGCTCCTATAAACAACCCCAATAAACTCACTGCTCCACCAAAGTGGACTTAAGTGGAATCATTCATTTGGTCAGGCTTCACTGTCCAATCTTGGGTGAGGTGACATTTTTTCAATTCCTCCAAAACCCTCACAGCACTCTACTTTGTCTTCTAATAAAGAAGAGGGAAATATATACCAGACTGATAAAGAGGGACATATATACTAGACCAAAGGAGAAGATGCATGTATCAACACAGAACCTCTATTTGCAGAATAGAAACAATAACCTGTTTAACATTATCATTGTCTTTGTGGGAAAAAAATCACCCACAAAAAAACCTGTTGTCCCTGTCATTTTGTAATATTTAGTAAATTAAGATAAGTCACTTTATTAACAGCAAAATAACCCAAATTTCTGACTATCAAATCAAGGGTATTCACTCTTTTTATAAAAAAAAAAAATCAAAATTAAAACTAACTTTTGTAAAAAGGGAACTCTTGATAAAGAAAGAAAAAATAATTATTACTTAAATAAGAGAAAATTAGAGGGACTACAATTATTTCAGTTACGTAGTCATCTCCTGCCTGCCTCCTACCACACTCACTAAGTGTTTGAATTAGAAAAACATGTCTGTTCCCCAGCTTTAGTCAGCTCTGCAAACAACCTAGATAGTTCTGATAGAGTTCTGAGCTTAATGAAGATCATTTTATTAAGGTCATGTGTAATGTAAGAGTTTGAGCACAGTGTGCCTGTGCCCTCTGCTTCTGGAGTTCAATCAAACAGTAATAACTTAAATCCTTCCCTGTGTGTCTAATGGGCTCGACCTCCATTATTCACTGAAGGATTCTTTTACAATTTGTGTTCTGAGAGACACCAAGCTCCAGTTGAATCTCTGTGGTCGACAACAAAAATGTGTTCTTTTTAAAAGTACACAATAAATTTTAGCAAAATAAAATGCGCCATAGTAGATAGGTATGTTTGATCTCATTTAGCACGGTGTTACTGATTGTATTTTATCATTGAGCATCTCATTCAACTGACACAGCGGTGAACCTAGGCGGCATAGAACACACCAATGAAGCTCTGCTGTTCTCAGGTTAATCATTAGTAAAAACTCAGAGACAGAAATTGAGGTTCAACCTGAAGGTCAGAAAAACAAAGCAGCCTTCCACTGGCTCTTACCTCAACCTCAGTCTGAAATGGCGATCCTGCCTCCAGGAATCTCAGAATGAGACTGTGCCTGACAGCTGTCTCCTCCCATTTTATAATCCTCTCTAGCCTGTTTCTTTTTTTTTTTTTTTTTTTTTTTTTTTTTTTCTTTTATTTATTTTTTTATTCTTTTTTAATTAAAATTTCCACCTGCTCCCCGTTTCCCATTTCCCTCCCCTCCTCCCAAATATTGCCCCCTCCCCCCACTCCCCTCCCCCTATCCCCACTCCTCTTCTCCTCCCCCCACACCATTCCCCCTCCCTCTCGATACTGAAGAGCAGTCCAAATTCTCTGCCCTGCGGGAAGACGAAGGTCTTCTATCTACGTCCAGGAAGGTGAGCTTCTAAACAGGCTAAGCTCCCACAAAGCCAGTTCATGTATTAGGATTGAAACTTCTAAAGCAAGCTCGTGTGGCTAATGGGATTAAAGGTGTGTGTCATTGTTACCTGGTCTGTAAGGCTGGCCAGAGTGTCTGTTTTACTTTTCTGATCCTCAGACAAATTTTATTAAAATACAAATGAAATGCCACTACATTTTAATTTATACTTAACTCTTACCATAAGTTTCAATAGCTATGTTGTATACGACCAGGCCATTTTCTACTTTCCATAGGCCTGTGAATTATCATCAAGAATATCAATTCTACAAACTTATTATATCACCTATTTTCAGTAATCTTGCCATGTCCCAAACATTTTAAGGGAGACTAGGAATATCATACGGAATATAACTCTTGGCAATATACAACTAGGCAAGGGACCCAACTGGTTGACAACTGAAGCTAAGATATGTTGTGATTTGTTAATAACACTGGAGACCAAGGGTCAGAGTGTGGAAGCCAACACATGCCTCACAGTTGTTCTCAGATCCTTCTTCTGCCCTCTCTCTGGGAAATACACTTACGGTATCAGTGCAGAGCTAAGTGCAGCATTGGTGAGGGCTTCCCACCTGCTCCGACCTGTAGGAAGAGAGTGCAGAAGATCCCTATCTAGAGATGGACCTAAAAAGGCATGCACAGACATTGAATCACTGACTCCAGAATGATGGTGTGGTCTGAAACAGCACTGGCTGGGAATGCCAGCTTTGGAGTAGAAACATAGCTCCTCCTTCTCTACTGCACTTTGAGTTCAGAATATACTATCACTGGTCTACACATTAAGGATTTGATATACAGATTGATACTAACTGGCCATGAGATGTAGTAGCAGCTCTTGAGGGGTATGTGGTGTGTTCCAGAAAGTGGAACTGGGGCAATAATGTTTCCTTTCTTTTTTTTAAATCTTTTTTGTTCTTCAATGGTGAGGTGAGGTGCTTACATTGCCATGCATTCCTTGCCTTGATGTGCAACCTTGTCTGAGCCCAAAGTAACAGGTATGACAGCTCTCAGAGCGGAAAATCTGAGACAGTGAGCCAAATAAACCATCTTTCTAATATCATTTCTTCAAGTGCTCATTAAAGTTGTACACGGTAGACTAGCATTCCTATACATTCACCTCTAGTTATTGGGGATAAAGGATCTATAATCAAGGATATTGATTCATGAAATAGGAGGATTCTGGAAAAAGTCAGCACTCACAGGATTGAGAAGTAGGAAAGGCAATTGGCACACACACGGCAAATGAGTGAAGAAGATCAGTCTGTGACTCTCCTAGGATTCCTTGAGGAGAGACTCCCGCTATGCTCTGATCACTTGCTAAGAGACAGAACTCTGAGTCAGTGATCAGTTTCTCCCAAGCCATTTACTGGTATAGGTTTACTAAACATACCAAGTGATCACATGTGGTGTTGTATTGCTCAGTTATCTCCTGTTGTGAAAAGGTATCCGACTAAAGCAAGTTTTAATAGGGAGGATTTGGGTGGAAGACATGGTTTTGTGGCTAAGAGTTGTTTTTGTGAATTTGGAATCCCTCTTTTTAGCTACCAAGAGGTGGCAGTGGTGGTGGCAGTGATGGCTTATGTGCATTTCCACTGTTGTTCTGGTTCTTACAAGTTGAGTCGAGTTCAGTAGCACTATGTGTCCCCCTTAAAGTTGCCGACCACCCCAGAATGTTCTCTTTGCTTTTCTCCTCTGGTCTGTCTTCGTCTACCTTGTTTGTTCTGTCTCCTGGTCTTGCTCTGTCTGTCTGTCTGATGTCCCCTGCCTTTTGCTATAAACCTCTAGGCATTAGATCCGTTGCATGTGATATGATCTCTTAGTGGCTCACCCTGCCAGGCCTGGCAAAGGTACCCTGTTTGTGGTTTTATCATTGCAGTTGTGCTTACACAGGACCACAGTTCAGTTCCTCAAACCCACAACAGGCTGTTCAGAACCATCAGTAACTCCAGCTCCAGGGTAATCAACACCCTCTTCTAACTTTGATGGTTAACAACATACATGTGGTAACACACGCACAAATAAACAAATAAAACTTCACAAAATTGGACACCATGATATACAATTACTTATTATAAGACTAATTACAATGATTTATGCCAGTCCAACCCTGGCATGTTTCCCTGCTGGTATGACACCACAGCAGGTGGGAGAAAGACAGCTATACCATGCAGAGAGAGCTTGGGTATAGAGTTTATTTAGTTGGTATTGGGAAGGGTATACAGGTAAGGGGTTTATGGAGGGACGAGAGAAAGAGAGAGAAATAGAGAGACAGAGAAAGAGAGGAAAGAAGAAGGGTGAAGGAAGAGGCAGAGGCTAAATTTTCAGAAGAAGGATAGACAGAAAGAGAAAGAGAGGTAACATGAGATCAGCTTGTCTCAGCAGTGGGAGAGGGAGACTGGGTGCAGGTACAGCTTGTCTCTTAAAGGGACAGGGTACTCAGGTGACGGGCCAGACCAGCAGAATTATAATTACAACATTCTCGTCTTTCTCTTGTAATAAAAAGGCAAGGAGTTGGGTACGGCAGGTTAAGGGGATGAGAACATCAAGGTCTCAAGACTGCTTCTTGCTGATTGGTAAATGTCAGAGTCTTGAGGGATCTGAGAAAGCTGGGGTGCTGGTCACATCCTAAGGTATCTAGTTGCTTCACTCCTGTCCAGGATTTGTGACGTGGAACTGTTTGGTGTTTCTTGGACCTGGCAAGGTGTTGGAGGTGTTAGCAGAACAGAAAACAAAGTTAAGTTTAGGAGAAAAAAATGTTTTTCTTCAGGTCCTGTTAATTGAGGAGGAGGGTGTCAGTATCAGGGAAAGGTAGGAATATTTGGGATCTTAGGGTCTGGTAATTGAGAGAGAGGTGTAGCTGACCTATTTAAGGTGAATCCTTCAATTCACCTCCATGGAACTCAAAAGAATTCTTTGAGTTTGTGAAAACATAAGTTTTAGACACATACATTGTTTAGACAGCATCATATTTATGCCAGAATAACTATTGTGGAAGGATACCTTAAAGAAGTCCCATACTAGCTCAGAATTGAGAAATAGGCAGTTATTTATTTAGGGGTAGACTCACAAATCAGAATCCTCTGCTGAAGCAGACATAAGAAACCAAATCCCGCAACCGGGAAAGAGGCCAGATGCATGCTCTACATCGGCATATATAGTATAAGAGGCCACACCCCAGTGGGCAGTTAACCACTGGCTTTAAGACTTCCTACAGCAGACTATGACAGATGTTTTTTGTAAAATGAAAAGTATTTAAAAAAATGATCAAACAGAATTTAAAATCTTGATCTTGCAGTAGTGGCAGTACTCTATCAGAGTTAGAATAATAGCTTATCAGCATTTTATTGATAATGTTAAGACTTTGAATGGCAACATAATAAGGGAGAAAAATTTGATAACTTACATGTCCTCACACTTTCGTAAATTGCAGGTACACATCTTAATAACTTGCATTTGTATACCTTAAAACATCTTTTATTAGACATGGTAAGAGATTAGGCTGAAATCTGTGAGGTTGTCTTTTTAAACTGACAAACCCTCTCAGCCATCAAACTGCATCAGAGATCTTTGGGAAGGATAAAATTTTACTTGAGTTATTGATTTAAAAAATGACAGAGAACTTACTCGATTTTCTACCTAGAGCCACTCTTAATGATCCTCCATGGTTGTTGAGGGCAGGAGTTTTCATGGCTGTATTTGACTTCTGTTGTTAGAGCAGTGCCTGCCAGGCTTCTAAAAGATCCTTTGGGTTAGGAACCTGTCGTAAGACAAGCCTACCTTGCCCTGATCAGGTAGGCAGTTGAGTTCAGTTCTCCCTTTTCCACTGGAGATCTTCAGGAGTTTAAGTGAAAGGCAGTTCTTCCCACTGGTTAGCGCTTTCACTTGATGAAGTGAATTGTGGATGGATGTTGTTCTGTACTCATCTGCCTTCTGTCTTCCCTGAAGAAAATGGGGTGCCTCTGCTATGAGCCAAACTGCCTCTCTTGTTATGAAAACCTGTTAATAATTAAACACTTACATGCCATATTTCCCAGATCTCTGATCACTTGAGGACTGTTGTCAGGTATGTATTTAAAGTTATGACTACAGTATAGGATCTGCCTAGAGAGCTGGGTTCAAGGTTGACTGTACTGGTTTTTAACTTAATTGTTTGTACTAGAAGCTTAACAGTAAACTGACAACAGTAAGGAACAACTTAAAGGAAAACTATAGGTAAGCTTTTGTTAATCTAAAATAGATTTTTTATAACATTAAATTTTTATCATTATATAGAATATATTTTAAAGCAGAGTTGAATGACATATACAATATGTTGTAACAGATCTAAAAGTACATAGCAATTTAAAGTATTTGAGACTTATTGCTTTCTTAGTCTGGAATGAGATACAATGAAAAGAGCTCATTAGGACTGGGACTACTTAAAACATTTAACAGTAAGTATACAGACAATAATGCACAGTTGAATTTGAGTTATGCATAAAGTTAAATGAAAAGTGAGTGAGAGAAAGCTGGCTTTTTCTTGGGAAAGCCAGGGAAGAGATGTACTGCGGGTGGTTCTCAAGTAATGGATGCCTCATGGGGCCCTGCTAAGATGGACCACCACACAAAAACACCAAATGTAACAGAGCATAAAAGTAATTTTTAAAAGCTTAAAGGAGGTCATGTACCTGGGGCCAGCAAGCCAGCAAGCTGCTAGTGCCATGCAGTCACCATTTGGCTAGAGGTGAAACCTCACCAGTCTGGCTCCTCCCTATCTTAAACTCAAAAGAAAAAACAAAAACAAAAACAAAAACGGTGGTGGTTGCCCTAACAAAGATGATGGCAAGGTCACTTGGGGCAAAGCATGGAGGAACTGAAGAAATTTTTAAACAGATAGAAATAACAAGAGAGACATATAGAATGCATAGAACATACATTTAAAGCAGAATCACATCAGTGTGGCCACACCATTCACACATTCTTTTATAGATGAAATAGACATAAAACTTTTAAGCACCGTTAATTAGCCATGGTGGGGCAGGAACATGAACCTGCTCTCTGGGCTAGATAATGCAGTGGTGGTATTTACAGAGGCAGCAGAGGAGAGATATTTTTACTAGGAGGAGAAAGTAAAGGAGCATTTACAGGAAGGGGCAAGGGGGTAAGGGGAGGTGGAGTATCCCACCCCAGATAGGCTTGACCATGGTGGGAGGCAGCCCAGCAGAGGAAAAGAAGCTGGTAGGTGTGATACAGCATGGCTGGATAGAAACCCTTCCATCTGCCTGTTAGCTGATAGAAATTAGAAAGCTCCTTGGGCCTGGAGAGATGGCTCAGTGGTTAAGAGCACTAGCTGTTCTTCCAGAGGACCTGAATTCAATTCCCAACAACCACATGGTGGCTTACAACCATCCATAACGAGATCTGGTGCCCTCTTCTGCCCTGCAGGTATACATGCAGACAGAACACTATGTTTGTAATAAATAAATACATCTTAAAAAAATAAATAAAAAAGAAAGCTCCTATATTGGGGTCTGTCGGTAGGCAGTCACTTTCACTTCTTATTTAAGGGGTTGGAGTGACACTGTTTTCCATGTGTGGGATAGAAGGTCTTAAGTCTGTAGCCTTGGCATCCCCAGAAACAAAGGGAAGACCAGACACGATTGGCTGAAGCTGCCCATTGAGGTCTGTCAAGCACAAAGGGAGGGCCCAGGGGGCTCCAAGCCCCCAAAGCTGTGGGTGACCAGAACTGGATCTTTTGGAGTGAAGTTCAAAGGTGAGAACTCATAGCCGAGATAAAGCCTCAGTCATGGAGCATGGTCAAGTGAGGGGACAAGGATCTTACTGATTTGTAGCCAGTGTCATGTGGAGGAGCAGGTTTGGGTCCAGGATCCCTATGTGCCTTGGCCTGTCTGCCTGTGGGCAGTAAGAAACACAGAGAAAGCCATGCCAAATCATGCGTTAATGTTATGATTTATGCTGGCATGACTCTGGCCTGTTCCACTGCTGGTGCAAAACCATGGTGGGTGGGAGAAAGACAAATACACCATGAAAAGGGAAGGCAGAGGCTACCTTTTCAGAAGGACAGAGAGAAAGAGAAAAAGAGGAGGTCCCAGATCAGCTTGGAAGGGGGAGATTGGGAGTGGGCAGAGCTTGTCTCTTAAAAGGACAGGGTTCCCAGGTGACAGGGCAAGTGAGCAGAATTATAACACTAATAAGACATAAAAAAATGTCCAAACAAAGCAAAATAAGCAAAATGCGCAAAATAAAAAAAAAAACAATATTAAGTTTGTTTGTTATTTTTTTTTTTGATTGGCCATCTACTAGACATGCAACCAACCCAGAAGTATAATACACCAAGCCTGATTCCAATGGAGAAAACAAGGCTTTCCTTTGTAAATGGATGTCTCAGTCATTATCAGTGGAACTTCTTACAGGAGATGGGAATTAACAAAGGGCCCCACACCTACACAATGTGCAGGCACAGAAATACTAATGGGATGATGTCTTTACCAAACCCTTCCCTGCAGAATCTGTGTAGGAGAAAAGGCAAAAAGGCGTTGGAGCCAGAGGGATGGATGACTCCTAGAAAATAGTGTCTTCCAGACTTACCAGGACTGATGAACTCAGAGACTGTGACAGCATGCACGGGGCCTACACAGGTCCAAGTGCATAGAAAGAGAAGAAAACTCAGGGTCCCACCCCTAGCCAGGAAGTAAATCTTTCTTAAGGGGCTTATTTTACCCACAGTTTGAGAGTGCAGTTTGTGCTGGCAGATTACACACTCAGTTAGGAAGCAGAGAGAGATTGTTCTCATGTTTATTCATTCTAGGACCCCTACCTAGAATGGTGCTGCCAGTACTCAGTGAGACATCAGCAATAAACACAGAGTATTTCAGCTACCTGGGCTAACATGTAGAGCTGGGTTCCTGCAGTTCTCCCTGTCCAGAGAATGGGTAATACAATAGCCAAACATTTGCGACTAGTTGGGTTTTTGTTTGGTTGGTTGGTTTGTTTCATTTTGGTTTTGTTTTTTTCTGCTTTCATCAAAACAAATGATCAGACAGCTCTTTACATCTCATGAGACCTTTGCTTGCTTGTTTTCAGGGAATTTTATTACATCATTGAATGGTGACCCTCACAGAATTCTGCTAGGCACACAAACTAACATGATTTGACCGTGAGATCTTTCCATTGTCCTTTTCTTCAGCTCCAATGTCCTCTTCTCAGGACAGCATAGGAAAAGTTGTGTGAAGTTTACCCAGAGCATCCTAAAATCCCTTTACTTTCATGGTAGGAGAGTGGACACTAACAACGTGATATCAAGATTAACATGTAAAAGAAGCCATTTGGGAAAGAAAGACTAGAAGCCTCTCCCACTAGGGCTTCTGGCCCCAAAAGCATCCTGCCCTAGAAAAACCAGGAAGTGTACAAAAGCAGTTAGCGGCTATGCAAATGTTCCCTGTAGAGTCCTGAGTCTCTGCCTGGAGCATCCTTTCCCTCAGTTTGCAACTCCCTTCCTCTGCAGTGCTTTCTTTTCTCACTATACTCTCTTGAATCCTATCTCTCTGATACAATCCCTTGCCCAGGGTCACAAGAATGGGGGCTGGAGAGATGGCTCAGAGGTTAATAGCATTGCCTGTTCTTCCAACGGTCTTGAGTTCAATTCCCAGAAACCACATGGTGGCTCACAATTATCTGTAATGGAGTCTGGTGCCCTCTTCTGGCCTGCAGGCATACACACAGACAGAATATTGTATACATAGTAAATAAATAAATATTAAAAAAAAAAGAATTTAAAAAAAGAATAAGGCTTCTCATTGCCAACACAGGCACCTTAGTTCACTGTTGAATCTATTTCAAAAAGTTGCAACAGACACTGGTTTCTGAGTAAGTTAATTGTAAAGAAATACAGATGGCTGAAACTAGCTCCTTTCAGGCGTGAGTTACTCATAACTCATTTCATGACCCAATGGAGCTGCATGCCAAAGAAAAGCTGCTCCTAATGATAATGGAGAAAGAAGTTTTGTCTGTAAAGTGAAGAAGAAAGGCTCTATGTACCTAACTGTTTCAATTGTAAGAAACATGAAGTATGAGTTCAAATTCTATAAAACTAGTGTTTACTACAAGGGATCCAAATACTTTTGCTTCCCCACCTGTAAGATTGTTATGCAAATATTTTAAATTCCCTGCCCCAAACTCAGGAAGACCTTGGTTTACACAAAAGTCCTGCTGCAGATTCTCAGATTAAAGTATCCTAGACTGTTTCCCCTCCCTTTCCAGTATACTAATTCTTTTAAGACTAGCAAATCAAAGAAGACTGTGAGATCAGACCCCTACCTCCCGCCCATGGGGAAAAGATGCAGTCACCACCTGGGTTAGAAGAAAAACCAAGTGTTAGGGTTTTTTGGGAGTGCAAAGAAATGCCATGAACATCAAGCCTTACAGAAGACCTCAAGATTTATTGAGATAGAAGGATATCCTACCCCCCAGCGGGGATAGGGATAGAACAGAGAAAGAGAGAAGTTGTCTGTGATGGCAGGAACTTTGTAAAAGTTGCCCTACTCATAACTACAGTAGAAGATGTTGCATTTGGGCTCTGGTGATGGCAAGGCTGCTAGGCTGAATCACTGAAGTTTAGCTGGAAGGTGGGCAGTTCCTAACAGCAAATGTATTTCCTGTATCATTGTTATCTCTTCCGAGCACAGCTGTAATGGAAAATTTAAAAATCCTGCAGAATCCCCTGCGACAGTAGGTAGCAGAAATGCTGTAGGTCCCCAAGCGATGGTAGCAGGCCCTGTGGTGGCAGGCAGTGGGCCCGAGAGCAGCCAGTACCAGGCAGAAATGGCTGCCGATCCCGAGCGGTAGCTGGTCCCAAGCAGAGAGACATGTAGGTGGTGGGCAAGAGACAGAGACGTGAATGGGCATGCCATGCAGAGTGAGGTTGGATATTTATTCAGAGGGTTATGGAGGGGGAAGGGAGAAAGGGAGAAGAGCAGAGAGAGGAGAGACAGAAGCAGGGAAAGGGGAGAAGTGGGGAGAGAGGCAGAAGCTGCCTCTCTGAGAGGAAGATGAAAAAGAGACAGAGCTCAGGCCAGAAGCTGAAGATCAGCTTGTCTCAGTGGATGGGGGAGGGAGTAGGGATAGCTTGTCTCTTAAAGAGACAGAACATTCATTACATACCCATCTCTTTTTTATAATAAAAAGGTGGGAGGCTAGGCACCACAGGTTAAAGGAATTGGGGCAACAGATTCTCAAGACTTCTTCCAGCTTATTTGTGGGTATCATCTTTGGGGAAAACCTGAGAAGACTGGGTGCTGATCACATCCTGGCATAACTGGTCTCTTTGCTCCTGTCTGGTGTTTGAGGCATGGAAATGTCTGGTGTCTCTTACACCTGTTTAAGGCATTGGAAGAACAAAAAACAAAGTTAAATTAAGAAAAAAAATGTAGGACCAGGGAATTAATGGGGATGTATCTGACCTGTTTAAAGTGGATCCTTCAATTTGGCTCCCTGGAACTCACAAGAATTATTTGAGTTTGTGAAAATAGAAGTTTTAAACACATACATTGTATAATGACTATGACATATTTTTGTATAATGAAAAGAATTTTTAAGGCTATGGAAGGCAGCATGCTAGATAAATTTGATAACTTGTATTTGTCCTCATACCATTTTAACTTGCAGGTCTTGTATTTATATTTTACTGAAATTTGGTGAGGTTGTCCTTATAAACTGACAAAACCTCTCAGCTGTCAAACTGCATCAGAGATCTTTGAGAAAGACAAAATTTTACTTGAGTTACTCATTAAAAATGACAGAAAACTTACTTGGTTGGCACCAAGAGCTACTCTTCAGGGTCCTCCATGGTGTTGAAGGTCGCATTTGTCTTTTGCTGATTAGTGCAGGGCCTGCCAGGCTTCAGAAGATTCTGCGGACTAAGTAATCTGTAGGAAGACAAGCCTACCTTGACCTGAGCAGCTAGGCTGTCAATTCCAGCGATTTTGTCCACATCTGGATATCTTTAGTTTAGATGAAAGGCAGTTTTGCCCAATGATCAGTGTTTGACAGTTGAAGTGAATTGCAGATGGACATTGTTCTGTGCCCATTTGTCTTCTGTCTTCTTTGGAGGAAGTAGAGTGTTGTTAGGAGCCAACCTGTCTCTTTTTGTTATGAAAATTTTTTTAATAATTAAATATTTAAATACCATATTTTCTAGATCTCTGAGCAGTTGAGGGCTGTTTATCAGATATAACTACAGCATAGACTCTGCCTGGAGAGCTGGGTCTGAGCTTGACTGTACTGGCTCTTCACAGGTAAGATTTATACTCATAAAATGACAGAAAGAAGAAAAAACTGCTTGTAATATAAGGTTAATTGCAGAACTGGCAATAGTAGGGAACAGCTTACTATATTTTAAATGAGAGTTGGAATAAATATAAGTATTAATTAAAAATATTAATTATATATAATAATTATATATATTTAAATATAAAGTATTAATTAAAAGTACATACCAGTTTAAAACATGAGACTTATTGTTTTTATAGTCTGAAATGACATGCAATGAACAATTATAATATTAAGAATAGGTACATTTAAGTTGCATGTATGATCACACACAGAGAGAGTGAACAGGAATTGGGCAAAGTGGATGCTCGTGGTGGGCCCTACCAAAGGCATGCTACTGCATAAAACACATGCAACAGAGCCAACAAGAGGAATTTAGTGAAAATAAAACATAAGTAAGCCAGGGGACAAGACAGGGCATACTTCAGTAAAGATGGGAGAACTTGGTAACCTGACCTGGCTCTCAGTTAAGATGGTGGTAAGGTCACCCATGTAACAACACTGGGGAACCAGGTATAAAATACCTCAGTAAAGATGGTGGGACTTGGTCACCTGACCTGGCTCTCAGCCAAGATGGTGGCAAAGTCACCTGACTCCAGTCAAAATGGTAACAGTCACATGTTGTACAGAAAAGCTACTCAGTTAAGATGGTGGTGAAGTCACTTGACCACAGTTAAGATGGTGGTGAGAACACATGACCTCAGTCAAAATGGCATCAGTCACATGCTGCATGAAAAAGCCACAATTTTTGAGCAACAGGGATTTTAAAGCTTAATAAGAGAGACCTATAGGTGTGATCTGCCCTGTTGCTGAGCCACCATGTCACAAGCTCCAGCAGGGAGCAAAAGGCTGGGATTGTAAAAAAAAAAAAAAAAAAAAAAAAAAAAAAAAAAAAAAAGCCACCTTGTGGATCTGACCAATCTTGTTGGCAGTAGTGGCAGGGAGAGTTTGAGAAAACTCCTTCCATTTGCCTGTGCACTGACAATAGTTAGAAAGCTCCTGTGGACAGTAGTCAGAAAGCCCACAAAACTGGAGCTGGCGGGACACTGGCAAGTGAGGGTACGAGCTGAAGAAGTAAGGCATTAATACCTGGGGTTTGGGGGCCTCTAAAAGGCTTCCGCCTAAGGGGGGATGGACCTGGATGGTTTACTACCCACAGCTGAAATTGTGAAAACCGTAAAACGGCGACACCACAAGGCCTATAACGGGACATCTCCCCTATAGGTGGGGTGCAAATCAGCGAAACACTGCAGGACCCATGGGCAGGACATCCCCTGACCCCGGGTGGGGGTGCTATGGCCTGGCTGGATCCGGTCCGAGTGATTCAGAAGCCAGAGAGGCCAGAGGCCACTCCAAGCAGGCTTTTATGGTGAGGGAAAAATGAGAAAAGAAAATAAATTGAAAAAAAAAAGAGAGAGAAAGAAGGATCTGAAGGACCTTGGGCCCTCAGTCGTGGGTGGATTGGCCCCAGGCCATTCCAAACACAATTTAAGCTGAGGGAAGCAATCATAGCAGAATGGGAGAAACTCACCAATGAAGCCGGTGGTATGAATAGCAATCACATTGTAGAAATCTTGCCCAGCCATATGGAACACATGGTTGTGAAATAAAATACCTGGTTCAGGATCCTGACCCTGGGAGAGGAGTTCAAGCCAGGAGAGCCTATCAGAGTCACAGCACGAAATGTAATGAAAAAAATTTAAATTGCTTCAGAATCCCCAGCGGTAGTTGGCAGCAGAAATGCTGTAGGTCCCCAAGCAGTGGGAGCAGGCCATGTGGCAGCAGGCAGCAGGCCCTGAGAGCAGCCAGTACCAGGCAAAGATGGCTGCTGGTCCTCAAGTGGTGGCTGGTCCCAGGCAAGGAGACACGTGGCAGGCAGGTGAGAGACAGAGACATAGATGGGCATGCCATGCAGAGTGAGGTTGGATATTTATTCAGGGGGTTATGGGGGGGGAGGAAGAAGGGGAGAAGAGGAGAGAGAGAGAGAGAGAGAGAGAGAGAGAGAGAGAGAGAGAGAGAGGAGAGAAGAGAGAGACAAAATTGGGGAAAGGAGAGAAGTGGGGAGAGAGGAAGAAGCTGCCTCTCTGAGAGGAAGATGGAAAAGAGCTTCAGGTTGGAAGCTCAAGATCAGGTTACCTCGGCGGCTGGGGGAGGGAGTGGGCATGGCTTATCTCTTAAAGAGACAGATCATTAACAGCCTCCTGATCCAAAAGTAAAGTTTTGTCTTCAATAGATACTTCAGGGGGAAGGGTGGTCTCTTTGTTTATTGAATGAAAAAAGAAATCAATAGGAAAGGAAAGGACATAATTGTTCCTACGTATTATGATTCTAGCCAACCAGCATGGTGGGCACTTCTGAGTTCCAGGGCCATGCATGTGTGAACAAGGCCTCAGGCAAAAATACCTAGCCACCCCGGGGGATATTAAAAGGCCCTCTGTGACACACATGTGACATGGTTGCAGCACCTACGTATGATGCAGCTACCTAAGCCCTTGGATGCATACATAAGCTCCATCATCTGCGTATGACATGGCTACATCATCCCCCTGTGCAATGCAATAGGTAGCCTTTAAAAGCTGGATGTGCCATCTTAAGCCTTCTCTTTCTGCACACTCACTTCACCAGGTCTGTACAAGTCTCCTCTAATGGACTCCTATGCAGGTTTGTTATGTGTTCTGTGTTTCCTTTTCACTCACGCCAGGTAATTTCAGTAAGTGTGGGGGAGGAGGAATTTTATTGTAGTTATTTGGGAGAGCATAGTCTCACCAATATTATTGGGGAAATTTTATTTTTAAGTGCGTGACCTTTGTTTAGGCTGCTTTTGTTTAACTCTGTGAAGCTGTGTTACTGTGCCATGTTTAAAATACCTGATTACCCTAATAAAAAGTGATTGTTTTATAGGGAAGTAGGAGCAAGGATGGGGTTGGTAGGCAAAGAGTATAAAACAGAAGGAGAAATGAGGAGAACAAGAAACAAGAGAACAAGGAGAAGAGGACATGAGTAGCCAGCCACCCAGCTACGCAATAAGACATGGAGAAAGAAGTAAAGAAAAGTACACAGACATCAAGAACAATAAAAGCTCAGAGACAATAGATAGATGGAATAATTTAACTTAAGATAAACTGGCTAGAAACAAGCCAGGCTAAGGCCAGGCATTCATAACTAAGAATAAGCCTCTGTGTGACTTATTTGGGAACTGGGTAGTTGCCCCCCCAAAAGCCAAAAGAATAAAATGTCACACAATACATGGCTATCTAGGAGAGTCAAAAGTGGACATAACCAGGATGAACTGTGCCTTTTGAGGAGAGGGGGACAGGGAAGGAGAAGGGAGAGAAGGTAACCAGATGCAGTAGTAGAAGACCAAAAAACTAAAAGGGAAGGGGTGGATGACCAAAAGGCTAGATTATATAAGGAAGACCTTCTGGAGGAAGGGCAGTCCAGGCTCTGGTCTGGAAAGTTTACTGTAGAGGGCAGAGGATGCCAGCAACAGGTAGGGACTAAGGGATACACACACACACACACACACACACACACACACACAAAAATGGATATGAAAGCAAGATCCATTCTTTTGCTGTACACAAGAAACAAACCTCAACCTCAAAGACAGATAATATCTCAGAGTAAAGGGTTGGGAAAAGATTTTCCAATCAAATGGACTTAAGAAACAAGCAGGTGTGGCGTCCTTGTGGATGGGGTCTGAGTGAGCGAGCGAGCAAGCAAGCAAGGAGAAAGAGGGCATTTTAAACTCCAGGAGGAGGTGATTGATCACACGTAAGATGTCTGTTTCACATTTTCGCATCGTGCAGGCGCGCTTCGGTTTATTGAAGGAGATTTTGTACACATTTTGGGAGAATTTACAGAGGACGGGTAAGCCAATGGTTCTGGTGGTTCTGTATTCGCCGTTCGAATCAGGAGCGAAATCGACAAACGTCAGGCTTTCGTAGTTGTTTGTATACTGCAATTTGGGATTCCATCTCTTGCTGTTTTCCTTTTCAAATTCCCATTCGATGGAGACTGTAATTTGTCCGGTCGAATACTGTGTGATGAATTGATTAACGGGAATTTCGGAGAAGGTGGTCTTGTTGCCAGGAACGGGAGTATTTTTAACCAGCATCATTGGAGGAGGATGCTTCAAGCAGAATCCTCCCATCAGAGGAGAAGGGTGAAAGTGGGAAATGGTATTTGGAATTTTAGCCTGGATGGGTCTGTGCAAGTACACGTCTTGGTCCATCCAAATGGATCCAGGATATACATACTATAAAAACCTGTACTCCACTCCGCAAAATTGGAAAATGTCAAAGAAATGCCAGTTTTTTTAGATAGGTACCACATACTAAAATTAAATCAAGACCAGGTGAACAATTTAAATAGACCTATAATCTGCAAGGAAATAGGAGTTGTCAAAAAAAAAAAAAAAAAAAAAAAAAAAAAAAAAAAAAAAAACCGGAGGACTGATTTCAATGCAGAATTCTACCAGAACTTCCAGAATGAGCTAATACCTATATTCCTCATATTGTTCCACATAATGGAAACACAAAAGAACATTGCCAAACTCTTTTTATGAAACCACAGTTACCTTGATACAGAAACCTCTCAATGACTCAACCAAGAAAGAGAATTACAAACCAATCTTCCTCATGAACATTTATGCAAAAATATTCAATAAAAGCTGACAAACCTAATCCAAGAACTCATCAAAAAAATCATCCACCATCATCAAGTTGGCTTTATCCCATAGATGCAGGAATGTTTCAACATATGAAAATCTGTCAATTTAATTCACCACATAAATAAACTGAAAGAAAAAACTATTATCATCTCATTAGATGCTGAAAAAGCATTTGACAGAATCTAACACCCCTTCATGATAAAGGTCTTGGAGAGATCAGAGATACAATGAACATATCTAAACCTAATAAAAGCAGTATTCAGCATGCCAGCAATCAACATTAAATTCAATGGAGAGAAACTCAAAGTGATTCCACTAAAATAAGAAACAAGACAAGGCTGTTCCCTCTCTCCATATCTATTCAACACAGTTCTTGAAGTTCTAGGTAGACAAGTAAGACAATGAAAGAAGATGAAGGGGATACAAATTGGAAAAGAAAAATGGTGTGGGAAATCCTTTTGTATACATGTTGTTTTCATTGGTTAATGAATAAAGAAGCTGTTTTAGCCTGCAATATGGCAGAATAGAGCTATATGGGAAAACTAAACTGAATTCTGGGAGAAAGTAGGTGGTGTCAATGAGAAGGCATGTAGTCACTGCGGGGATAGATGCTTCCCCTGGAGCTCGCTGAAACTTTGCAGGTAGGCCACAACCTCATGGTGATGCACAGATTACAGGAGATGTATTAGTTTAGGATGTAAGATCTAGCCAAAAATATGCTTAAGCTAATAGGCCAAGCAGTGATTTAATAAACACAGTTTCTGTGTGGTTATTTCAAGTCTGAGTGGCTGGAAAACAAACAAGCAGCCTCCCTCAACAAATTGGCATGCCAACTTGTGCCAGCTAAATTCATTTAAAACCTGAGACATTTTGGGAAGGAATTCTAGACCCCACTTAGCATTAAAAACAAACAAACAAACAAACTACACAGCTTTTTTAAAACCAGTGGTTTCCCAGTTTCCTAGCACAAACAACCCTGACTCTTTCAGGATATCTGGCTATGCAGTGTGTTACAAACTCTAAATAGTGCCACATAGATTCACTGTATACCTGGAACTGCGGTAATATGCATGACTTGCAGAGGTGGTAAACAGACCTCTGCCATACTGGACTGGGTGGAGCCAAAAGCCAAAGCAGCCTTAGTCTTAGTCATGCCATTTAACATTTTAAGAAGAGGTCCTGCCCTAGTCTATATGGATGCACAGCTCCTTAGGCCTGGATGTAGTGGGGAGGGCCTTGGAGTTCCCACAGGGCAGGGTTCCCTGCCCTCTCTAAAGCACATTTTTTTGTCTAAGTATGTGTTACTTTGGGAAAGAGATTCTTCTTTTGTTTCTACAGAAGATGAGAACCTGTGGATTTCTTCCAGATTAATATGGTTTGATGGACAAAGACCCCCAGAAAGGTAGCTGTGAACACCCCCAAAATTTACTTTGCCCAACAAAAAGCAGGAAGCAGTTTGGAGAGAACTACACCCAAATTCCCAAATACTGTTCATAAACATTTTTTTCACTTAAAGGGGTATATGGATATTTTGTTTTGGTGTGGATCTTGGTTTATTGCTACAAATTTAAGATCAATTTTGATACATATATTTTTTCTGCTTTCAATTAAGGTATTGTATTTGTACAGCTCATTTAAAAATGTAATGTATAGTTAAAAATATAGGTTAGTAGATAATCATCTATAATAGTTAAGCTTGTAGTCATGTTAGTTAGGTTTTCTAGATATATAGAGATATATTTCAGATAGGTATTCTTCAGAAATTTTAGAGACTAATAGAATATGGCATTTAAATGTTTTAAAAACTTAGGACTTTTCATGACAATGAGACACATCTGCTTCTAGCATAATCAATTATTTCAAGAGGATGTTGGGCATTGACGAGAATCCTTATGTAATTGATTAGACATTTAAGCAAGAAACTGTTCTTGCCTGGACTGCTTAATGTTATCCTGTGTGAACTGGACATGCAGGACCCATGAAAAAATGACTGCTGAAGCTACCTAAATAAGGTGAGACAGTCCTTCTTGGTTCCTATTTCAAACTTCATGAAGAAGTCTCTAACACATTCTGCAGGACACAAACTGCCAATATAGGTGGAAATGTCTTTGAAATTTCTTGCTTCATGGAAAAGTTCGCCAGATACTATGGGCCTGTAGGCTGAAGATGGATATTCCAATATTACAAAAGCACTTTGGGTGACTGTCCAGGCAGTAAGATGTTGTTTCTAGAGTTTTAAAGTTGCTTAAAATGAACTTCCTGTTAACTTAGACAATATTATATTGTTCTGGGGTCTATGATGGAGTCGAAGAAGAGACAGCTATAATTATAGGTTTCCTTAGTTATGATAAAAGATCAAGTAGATACGAATATTGTAACTGTAATTCTCACTTGATACCTGTTTTGTTACATGTAATTTTACTATGTTTAAATTAAAACCTTTCTTTCATTTAAACAGGAAAGGGGAAATGGTGTTGGAAGTCCTTCTATATACGTGTTGTTTTTATTGGTTAATGAATAAAGAAGCTGTTTTGGTCTCTGATAGAGTAGAATAGAGCTAGATGGGAAAACTAAACTGAATGCTGGGAGAAAGAAGGCTGAGTCAGTGAGAAGCCATATAGTTGCCGCTGGGGACAAATGATTTTGCTGGAGCCTGCCAAAACTTTGCAGGTAGGCCACAGCCTCATGCTGAGGCACAGATTAAAAAAGATGGATTAGTTTATGATATAAGAGTTATCCAGAAATATGCTTAAGCTATTGGTCAACGAGTATTACAAATAATATAGTTTCCTAGTGATTATTTCAGATCTGGGTAGCTGGGAACAAATAAGCGGTCTTCTCCAGAAGAAGTCAAATTTTCACTATTTACAAATGATAAGGTAGTATATATAAGTGGCCCCAAAAATTTTACCAGAGAACTCCTACAGCTGATAAATACCTTCAGTAATGTGACAGGACACAAGATCAACTCAAGCAAATCAGTAGCACTTATTTATACAAATGATTAAGAAACTGAGAAAAAAAAATCAGAGAAACATCACCCTTCAGAGTAGCCACATATAACATAAAATATCTTGGGGTAACACTAGCTAAGTAAGTGAAAGACCTGTTCAACATGAACAATCTTTGGAGAAAGAAATTGAAGAAGATACCAGAAAATGGAAAGATCCCCCATGCTCTTGTATAGGTAGGCTCAACATAATAAAAACAACAATACTACAAAAAGTAATCTATAAATTCAATGCATTTTCCATCAAAATTCCAAAACAATTCTTCACAAGCCTTGAAAGAACTATACTTAAATTCATATGGAAAAACAAAAAAAGCCCCAAGAGCTAAAACAATCCTGTACAACAAAGAAACTTCTGAAGGCATCAGCATCCCTGATATCAAACTCTATTACATAGCTACAGTAGTGAAAACAGCCTGTTAAAGCCATAAAAACAGACAGGTTCACCAAAGGAATCAAATTGAAGACCCAGACATTAATCCACATACCTATGAACACCTGATTTTGACAAAGAAGTTAAAATTATACAATGGAAAAAAGAAAGCATCTTTAGCAAATGGTGCTGACATAACAGGATGCCATTATGTAGAAGAATACAAATAGATCCAATATATTCCCATGCACAAGACTCAAGTCCAAATGGATTAAAGACCTCAATATAAGTCTGACCACACTAAACCTCATAGAAGAGAAAGTAGGAATTATCCCTCAATGCATTGGCACAGATCACTTCCTAAATATAACACCAATAGCCTAGACACTGAGAGCAACAACAAATATGTATCTCCCCATGGGAAGGGGAAATAGACAAGATCTTCTGTGAAAGTTAGGAGCATAAGGGTGCGGAGAGAATGGAGGGCAAAGGGGAGGAGGGGGGAGAAGGTGAGTGGAGAGGAGAACTTGAGGGACCGTCATAGTTAAGATGGGGGAACGACAGACAGAGAGCAAGGAAAGAGATATCTTGATTGTTTGATTGAAGGAGCCATTATGGGGCTAGCAAAATGCTGGCAGTAGGGAAATTCCCAGGAATCCACAAGGATGACCCCAGTTAAGACCCTAAGCAATAGTGGAGAGAGTGCTCGAACTTGCCTTGCCATGTAGTCGGATAGATTAAATGCCACCATTGAACATTCATCATCCAACAACTGATGGAAACAGAGCTAGAGACTTGCATGGGAGCACTGGACTCAGATCCTAAAGTCTAGTTGAATAGTGGAAAGAGTGTAAAGCAATATATTTGCGATATGTGCTACAGTACTGTATGAGAGCTGGGAACTAGGCTGGAGATTTAAAAACATATGCACACAGGCAGAGACAAGGGGATGCGCATCATTCTTGAAACAAGAATGCTAAGAAAGCCAATTTTATTATGCTCCAGGGATCCTTAACAGATAGCCACACCCCAGCTCTTGGGATCTTTCAACTGCAAAATCCATCAGAATTCATTCCCCTGCCATCAGGAACTCATGAGAGTCTCTTGCTCAGAGAAGCTGCAGGCACAAGTAAACAAGTTGCTTTGCTCAGTTCACTCCAGCAGGCAAAGGGTCTGAAGCAGGCAGAGAAAGTCAAGGGGCCAGTGGTCTGCAGCCCCCAAAAGAGGACTGAGAAAAGTAGCAAAGAGGTCAAGACCATGATGGGTACACCCACTAAAACAGTTTATTTCAGCTAATGGGAACTCACCAACTCCAGCTGAACTGGGAAGGAACAAGCATAGGTCCAAACTAGTCCCTCTGAATATGGTTCACATTTACATGGCTGGGGCAGACTGCAGGGCCACTGGCTGGGGCACCAGGATTTATCCCTACTACTTGTCCTGGCTTTTTAGAACCCACTCTCATTGGATGGATACCTTGCACAGCCTAGGTATAGTAGGGAGGGTTTTGGACCTTCCTCAAAGCAATATAACTTACCCTCTCTGAGGACTGGATGGGGTGGGGTGAGAGTAAGTTAGAAGGTATGAGAAAAGGGGAGGGAGTGGGGACTGGGATTGGTATGCAAAATTTAAAAAGCTTGTTTTTTAAATAAATAAACAAATAAAAAGAAATAATAAAAAAAAAGAAATGATGAGCTCCAGGTTCCCATCTCTGTCATCTTTCACATTTACTCTAGAAGCGCTAAGCTAGTCTAGAGCACCCAGTTCAGTTCTTTTCTTAAGTAAGCAAATTATTTATCCACACAATATTAAATTTCATGTTTATTATCCATAAAATGTTTTGTTTTCCCCCTTGAGATAGAAGTTTCTGAAATTAAGAAAGATAAATAAAGTTATTACCAGATTTTCTGTAAATGGATGTCTTATTATGGTATATATTTTCCTATTTGTAAATGCACTTGGCCACACACATCATAGTTCCTGCAACAGCAGATTCAGTGTTGGTGCTCAAAATAGAGATGTTCCTGTAAGTTTTATTACCTGTTGTTATCTAGTACAATTTCCCCTTTCTCAATGTTCAGTCATTTGCTAGGAAAGGGAGGTGAATGAACTCTTTATCTGTTTGCTAATTTAAGCTTTGGGGTGAATGTGCACGCTAGATATGCAGTCCAGGATCTGAGTTAGACCCAGGGAAGGCTCAGAACCATACCTCCACCTCTCTGCAGCCAAACTAGGATCTAAGTCTTAGAGTTTCACTGAGAACACTGGTGATTAGGAGAAACTACTGGTAGTGAAGAACAGGGAGATGGATATTGTGCTCCCTGCAATACATTCTGGGGATGGAGATGCACATTCCCACATAAGAGCAGCAGGCTGAGGGAATTAGGGGAGAAAGATTGTATACCCAGATGTGGGCAATCCCACATGCCAGGTAAAGAAGTGGAGCCATTGTTCCTGAGTTTATGCTTAGCATCCCTGTTCTACTACAGCTTTTTATCTGGGAGTAAGTCATGAACCATTTTAGAGATGGGATTCCTTGTCCTGGTACACATAGCAAGTCACTGACCAAGAAGCATACAGGTTCATAGTAATGGCAATGAAGCTATGCACATTTTCCAGTAGAAGGAATGAGGGGAGAACCATAGGATCCTCACCTGGGATTCCAGCCAGGACTCTCATCTGCCATCCTCTGACTAAAAACTATTTTGGGGAATGCTAGGGTGTGTCGAAGCAGGATGTTAAAGGAAAGAGAGAGTCCTTTGTGCCTCTTCCATGATGCTATCACACATGGTGGGGTAACTTTGAAGCACTGTGCTGTTTTGGAGTTTTTCATGTTCCTATCTGTAACCCCTCATCCACGTATGTTCTCTACATAAGCGCACAAAATGTAGTGATTTATCAAATTGGACTTTGATAGAATCATTACTTTGGATTGTGGCTAGTACCTTATAAATAAACATTTATTCACATTTCCCAAGAAAAAGTTAATGCAACAGTCCATTTCTAGATAATACCAATAAAAGCAAGGTGTAAATGTCTACTGCAACTCTGGGAGATTTCCATACTTCTTCTTCTGTAGTCATTCTTCCTGGAGAAAGTGGAATAATTTGGTGTGGGAGAATTGTCTGTATTCTGTCAATCATGTTTTAAATACATGCTGATTGGCCAGGCAGGAAGTATAGGCAGGTCAACCAGACAGGAAGTAGAGGCGGGGCGATGAGAATAGGAGAATTCTAGGAAGGAAGAAGCCCATTCCTCCCAGTCCTGCTCAGATCACAGAAGAAGCGAGATGTGACCTACCCTGCAGAGAAAGGTACTGAGCCATGTGGCTAACATATACTAGAATAATGCGCTAATATAAGTTATAAGGGTTAACAAGAAGGTTGAGCTAATGGGCCAATCAGTTTATAACTTATGGAGACCTCTGTGTAATTTTCTTTGGGGCTTATTGCCTGTGGGAACAGGGCAAAACATAAACCCCAACAAGACTGGCCCTCATGTTACAATAACTATCCTTCAAAAGAATGCATTCAAGTTTGCTGTCCTGGAGAGTACAACAACTACCTAGAAAGTTTATTTCTATAAATCTTATATATGTAGCAGGACAGAATGCTGCAAGATACTAACTTTGAGTTACTTACTTTCATTTTTTAGTGTTTTAAATATTTATCTGTTTCATTTTTTTGGTTTAGTAATGTTAGCATTGTTTTAACTTAAAATTACAAATGCTTAGAAAGGAACTGACATGAATTTTTTTCTTTAAAATGAGCTTTATGAAGAGAGAGCCTCTTAATTAGGGGGGCCATGATGGGTCCCTGAAGTGTGAGAGCAGTTAGGAGATATGCAGTATAAAGGGACCTGTATGAAACAAACAGCCCTTTTCAGATCCAGAGGGGTCTGCACCAGAGAACAGAGCTATTATGCATAGCAGGATGTTGGGGGGTGCAGCAAGAGTGAGGGGACATCAGCTAACCACAACAAAGTAGGTTTCAGAGAAGTGGGTAAGTGTTACAAAATGTCATGGACATCAAGGAGAAGGGAGGCAGCACTAAGTAGGACCATAAACTAACTCTGCTGATACAGTTTCTGCAAGACTGAGACATAGCACATTTTCTTATTAACTCCATCCCAGAGAAGAGGGAGGTAGCAGAAGAGAGAAACCTGGCTCCTGGGAGGATCTAGGCAGCTAGAGGATCCATAAACTAACAAACATCTCAACACTTCAATATAAACATCATCTCTAGTCAAATAGTTGCTCTGGTCCATCTAGGAAATGCTCTGAGTATTCCTTGGTATTAGAAACTAGGAAATGGTGGCAAATATCTTATTTACTTCTCTTTTCATCCTTAGCTGTTGTCTATGAAAGACAGAAATGCTAGCTTCTACATATCACACACAGAAATACCTAATACTGTTATAATTGCTAAACCTTAAGGGCTCTACCAGGCCTAAACAAGGGACCCTTTGCTAAACCACTGGATTCTCTTATGGGCAGCTTCCTCATACCTCAGGCAGACCAGCAAGGTTTAGCTATCAAAATTCCTTATTTGGCTACACTAATCAAAATAACAAATCAGGGTTTACCATTTCATCCCAGAAGGGGCTTTCCCTTTATGTCCTTAAAAATCTCTCTTGCAGAACCACCTGCTGCTCTTTCTGCCCCACTCAGATTCACTCTTGTGCTGGATATTGGTGTTTGGGTATATTCTATGCCTATTCCAGGGTCTGGAATAGGCCATTCCACAATGCATGGATCCCTTCTTTTTGGTGTCCTAATTCAGATAGAACCACTAACTTATTTCACACTTTCTGGTACTTCCTCAAGAGCTGCTTCTTTTTAAGTCCAGACCCTTTGCCATCCCAAACCTTCCCCAGGTTATCTGAGTATCTGGCACCCCCACTCTGTTCTGTGGGATTGGGATGGTTGAACCTCACTACAACCTTCATTGCTTACTGTGGACTCCCTCAGATAGCTTGTAGGCACATTCGGTTCAGATAAGCCTGGTTGGTGGTTTTCCTTTTACTTTTCATGGTAATTCTACCAAAACCTGGTATCCAGTATTAACAATCTGAAAATCCTGTCCACAGCTCCCTAGATTTCTCCTTGGACCACTGTGTCAGAACTTGAGTGAAGACCCCATCCTCCCAGAGACCTCTCTATCAGCCACGGGAGACTCTCAGCAACTCCCTTGACTCTTGTCTTTGGCTCATAACCTGGGATCCACTCCCTCCATCCCGACTGATATGCCTTTGGGATGTCTTCTCCAAAATCTCAGATGGCTCCGACTCAAAACAGACTTCAAATCTCCAAAGTTCATGTACTTCAGTACTTAAGCTTGGCTTCAATACCCCCTAGACAATGAGTCAAAAAGGTCTCCTGAAAGCTATTTTAATCCAAACATTCTTCAGAATCTTTATAATTACTGTGAACACACAGAAAAACAGAAAGTTTCCTTATATCTCTGCCTTCTCTGCTCTTCATTTTACTCCTTCTTTGTGTGACTCTTGTTTACCTTCCCATGTCTTCCTCACCCTTAAATCCTCTTCTGCCTCACCTCTCACCTCCCAATCCTTCTGCTCCTGAAATTAAAATTCCATCCATTAAAATTCCTTTGATCTTGCCAGTGAACCTCCTGCCTCATATCCCCTCCTTTCCCCAGTCAGTGACCTTTCCCTCACTCTCCCAAATCTAAAACCCTCTCCACTTCTCCACCTCTCTGGATTCCATCAGGTTTGAAACAGTTGGCCTCCACATGCATGGACCCTCCTCCACTTCCCCTACCTCTCCCATGCAATTCAGTTCACCCCTAATATCTGATTGCCCAGTAAGCCTCCCTTTTTACAGCCCTTCCCATATTCACTCCCATGACAAATTGCCCCCAGTCTCTGCCCCAATCCTACCTCTTAGTATTGGGGATATATAATTCCCCTAGTGTTTATGTCCCCTTCTCTCATAGTAAACTTTCCCAGCTTGTAAAACATGTGAGCTCCTTTACTTCAGACCCCACCACATTATCAAACAATTCCAATACCTAGCCCAGTCCTATGATCTTAAACTTCCATAACCTTTATATGGTCCCCTCTGATAACCTCCTCCCTGAGGAACACCGGAATGTTCGAGAAAAGACACATGACCATGTAGATCAAACACAGCAGATAGACAGGACCCATCCTGCAGGAGCTGTGCCGTCACCAACATAGACCCTCTTTGGGATTGCAGAGAGAGTGATGACTCTCAGGCCAGGAACCATTTCATTACCTTAAACTAATTAAATTTCAGGTCCAAGAGGTAATTCAAGACAGGCCTGAAAATCATTCCCTGTTTATCCAGCTCCACATACAGACCCTGCTTCAACATACAAACCTTGACTCAGAGACCCCAGATGGCCAGCAATTTCTTGTGAACTACTTCTTTGCCCAGTCCTACCCAGACATAAGTGCCAGGCAAACAACTGCACCAAGGCCTACTTATATTGCAAGTCAAGGTCCTGGTCCTAGCATTTAGGGTATCCCATAACTGTGATGAGTGCTACTGAAAACACAAATAGCAACTCTTGTTTAAGGTGCTCCAACAAATTCCCTGTACCAGGATACCCCAAAAGAAAGGGTTGTCAGCTCAAAAGGAATTGCCATGTCTTGGCTTTAAATGTACCAAGGAAGGTCACTGGGCCCATGTCTGTCCAAATTCTTGCAAACCTACCTGTCCTTGCCCTAAATATCAACAAGAGGATCAATGTGCCTTGGACTGCCCTCAAGGTATAACTTCCGTGGGGTCATCCAGCCTTCCTGCACCCTCTTTGGACTATTGGGCCTAGCAACTGAGGACTGATGGCACCTGGGGCTTTCCTACTGACCTGACTAAACCCATACAGACTACTCTCCACGAGTCTTGGGTCTCACTTCTGCTTGCTTCCTCACATTTTCCTGGATAACAGCGTCACTTTTTCAGTCCTGAGGGAATTCTGGGGTCCCAGTCACGCCTCTTCCTCTTCCATAGTCAGAGTACATGGCCAGTATTCCAGACTCCTGCCTTAACTTGCTCCTTCACAGGCCTTTCCTTTTCTAACTTCTTTCTTCTAATACCCTCATGCCATATTCTCTTATCAGGAATAGACAGCTTCTCCAAAATTGGCATGATTTTTGCCTTCTACTGAGGCAACAGCTTCTAAGATACCTTGGTGTCCCTCCTCTTCCTTTTTTCAGTCTCCATTTGTAGTCTATTTCTCTCTCCAGAATCCCTAAATCTCTTGTCCTTCGTCCCCTTCTTTAGTCAATACCACTGTATGGGATACCATCTCTCTTTCCCTTGGTACACATCATAAACCCCTTTCTATTACACTTAAAGACACTATGACTACATCTCCAACCTCCAATACCCCACGCTTAACCAGCCTCAGAGACCTCAAAGCCATCACTCAATTCTTTTTATTCAAGTGGATTCTACCTCCTACCTCTCTACCCTACAATGCACTCATAATGGAAGAAAAAAGAAACCCTAAAGAAACTTGTCAATTGGTCCAGGACCTTTGCTCTATTAATTAATACTACCATTGTCCCTCTATAGCCTGTGGTCCCCAACCTTATACTATCCTCTCCATTATCCATGGCAACACCACTCACTTCTCTGTCCTCAACTTTAAAGACTCTTTATTTATCGATATCCCCAGATAACCACTCTCAAGACCTTTTTTGCCTTTACTAGGAAAGAGCCTGATACTCAACAGTCCCAACAACTGACCTTTACTATCTTTCCCCAGGGATTCAGAGATAGCCCCACCTCTTCAGCCAGGCACTTACTATGTTCCTGGCCTGCCTTCTGCCTTTTCCTCCCACCTGTTTCAGTATGTAGATAACATCCTTCTGTGTGTAAATAACCCCTTCTCTGCAGTCTTTCCCTCTCTGGTAGGCGATTTGACACCTCCTTACTCTTCAGTTTCTTCAGTTCCAGAGGTTACCCTGTCTTACCTTCCAAAGCTTAACTCTCCTCCTCCCAGGTCACCCATCTTGGACTCTCTAATTGCTCCAAATCATAAACACCTCACTTTATACCATCTTGCCCATCTCCTCTCTTATCTCCACCCTCAATAAAATCCATCAATCAATACCACCAATCAACAGCCAGGACTGGTAGCTCTTACCACAGCTTTTCATATTTCCAAAAATATGCTAGTAATGTACACAGACTCCAAATATGCTTTTCATAATCTCACTCACACACTTACCTATCTGGAAGGAACAAGGATTTCTTAACATACAGCAACTCAATTCCTATCACTTCATGGAACTGTTCTTCATGATTTATTGTAATTTCATTCCCTAAATTATTGTTGTCAAGGAACTAGCACCTTGTTTGGGAGCAGCCATAAGCTCTGGAGAAAAGAGTATCATCAATACAAAAGAGCTAATTGAATCACAGCAGCTCTACCATCTAATGGCTCTGTAAACTTGGGGGGGAGGGGCAGGTAGTGCTCATCCTAAGTATCCTTTAGTGATTTACTTTTTATTTTTATTCATATATAATTGAATATGTATGTTATATATATACACCCGCATGTGTGCAGATGCAGGATAAGGCCTGAAGACAGTGTCAAGTCCCTAGAATTGGGATTACAGGTAATTGTGGGCCACTCAAAGGATTTCTGTGCGTGATTGATTGTCACAGTGCATGGATGAATGTTAAAAGAAGTTTTTGTGAGGTTGGACCCTCCTTCCACTGTGGATTTTAGAAATGAAACTCAGGTTCTCAAGCTTGTGAGCCAAGAGCCTTGACCTCTGGAGCCATCTACCAGACCGAGGCTCACCTCAGGCTCACTGTCCTCATAGCAGCATGGCACTAATACTTATTCCATGCAGAATGCAAACCAGGAAAAGGCAAGCAAAGAGTTTTGGATGTGACAAGTGTTTATGAGTGGCAGCTGTTGTGGCTGCAGACACCACCAGCAGCAGAATATTTGGAAAGAGCTGCATCCCCATGAGATACATGATCTGACATCCCAGAAATCCTCACAAAGTTGAGTAGTTTTTATTATCACCTTCTCTGCATTGGCAGACATACCCCGATGAGCACATACTGCTGTTTCTGAAGTAGATAACTTGCTTCCAGTTCCTTTGGTTACATCCCAGTTCTGGTTTAACTAACTACAGCTTCATGTTCTCTCCCTATAGCACCCAACACTCAGAAAGCATACCTACTTATTTCCTTCTGCATACAAGGGAAGGAGTGTATAGCTGTTGATGCCACAAAACAGCCACCAATGAAGTGTAGTCACCTTATCCTGAAGTTAGCATTTACATCTCAGATTCTAGTAGGTAAGTCTATGTGCCAATCTTTTAAAAGAGGAAGGAATGAAAGAAAGAAGGGAGGAAGGAAGAAGTCCCAAATATAAGATATCCCCGTTTTGTTATTTCTTATTGATTTAACTGGAATTACATTTTGAATGGCAATGCTTCCAAGTAATAACTTGCAGTTTTTTTTTTAAAAAAAAAAAAAAAACACTCAGCCAAGAGGCAATATGCTGAGTGGCTTATACACATGTTTGAGCCAACATTGAAAACGTATTATGAGCCTGAGAAAGTTGAGACTTGAAAGATTTGCATGATTTGTCAAATATTGCATAGCTGGAGGTATAATAGTTAGGATTCAGTTTGGGCCTTTCTCATTCACAGAGACAATGTGTGAGAGTTGAGGTGCATGCATTTGAGCACATGTGTGGAGGTCAGAGACAGGCAACGAATATATTATTTGATGGCTTGCCAACTCATAGTTTGAGATAGGATGTCTTACTGAACCCAAATTTCACTAATTCAGGGATTCAGATGAGGGAGCTGGCTAACAAGCCCCAGGTATCTTCCTATCTCCACCTCCCAGCACTAGTGTTATAGGTAGTAACCTCAAGTACTAGGTATCCAAAGTCATTTTCCTAGTTCCAGATTTAATATTTTTTTGCTTTGTTTCGTTCTTTCTCTAATATATAGAACTCAAACAATGTGATCACTTTACATGCCTTTTCTTTTTTTAGCATGATTTGCTGATCAAATATTGTGTAGTCTTCCCATTGCCTCCAAGAAGAAGGTCACATGTCTATGTCATTTATAGGTTTAATCCAAACTTTGACTCATCTAATTAACTGCTTTATCATGAAAGGCAACTGACATTTCACCAAGGCCACTTCAATCACTCTCTTGTGGGCACCTGTGATCCACAATTCACTCAGCATTGGAGATGTGTTAAATCAAATCCATTCCCAGGCAGATTGACTTCCAGAGGCTTCATGAAGAGAAGTGCAACTGTAGCAAGTGTTAGAGAAAACATGCATTTTAGGGCTGTATGTTCAGTGCCTAATTTCTTTTCATTTAAAAGTAAGAGGTGTGCTCAGTTCACTTGTACTATCAAAATAATTTCATTAAATTTTTACATAAGTTAAAAATAGAAAAAAATATGTTTTTGTAGTCTATTGATTTGAAATCTTTTTACAGTTTTATTAGTACACACTGTATGCTAGATGTGAAGAAATTCATAGTAGAATTCAATAGCTCATATATTAACTGTGTGATGGAGGAGGGTCATCTTTCTATCTGTTGATTTCATTGGTTAATTAATAAAGAAACTGCTTGGCCCATTAGTTAAACAGAAAAAGGGGAAATGATGTGGGAGTGATTTCTTTCTAATCTGTTGCTTTCATTGGTTAATTAATAAAGAAACTGCCTAGGCCCATTTGATAGGCCAACCCTTAGGTGGGTGGAGTAAACAGAACAGAATGCTGGGAGAAAGAAGCCGAATCAGGCAGTCACCATGATTCTCCCACTCCAGACAGATGCAGGTTAAGATCTTTCCTGGTAAGCCAGCTCGTGGTGATACACAGAATATTAGAAATGGGTTAGATCAATATGTAAGAGCTAGCCAATAAGAGGCTGGAACTAATGGACCAGGCCGTGTTTAAAAGAATACAGTTTCTGTGTAATTATTTCGGGTGTAAAGCCAGCCGCTCCCCACTACAACTGTGAGTACCAGGATGTCACTATTTGTACAAGTCATCTTTTTGGAACTATGCTCACTGATGGTGCAGCAGAGAACTACAAAGAAAGAAATTAGAAAGTCAAAGATGACATTCAGGAAGAGAAACTAATCCCAGATGACTTGCATAGTCATGTCACAATTACAGCTCTAAATCAGAGTCTCATAAGTTGCCTGATCATCATTTGGAAGGTAAGTTTGCTTGACTGTGGTAGTAAGTACAGAGGCTCTTTAAATGGACGTCAGAGTCAGCATCAGAGGAAAGAATGTGATTATTTTTGAGAAACTCTTTGAGGGATGTTGCTCTTAAAGGAGGAGCTATCGGTATAATGATTAAATGTGATGGTCAGTACAACCGTGTTCCAAGTTTTACTAGCATATATGTATGACATATAATAATGACTTTAATTATAACATTTTAGTATGTGCAGAGGATAAATTTGCTCATATTCACAGCCCCATTGCCCATTCTTGCCCCTCCATCCTTGCACACAGACCTTTCTCTTCCCAAATTGTCTACCTTTTACTTTCATGTCTGTTTTGGTGGTGAACCAATACAGTATGTGAGAGGGATGGTCAGATGGGATATTCCAGGGACATGGAGGAAAGCAGTTCCAGAGGGGCTTATATCCCCTAGGAAGACTACCATGGTATGTGGCATGCCATGGCTCTAGGTTGTGGGAAAGTTGCATGACTTGTAGAGGTCACTGCTGCAATATTGCTGTTAGATATACCATACTGTTACCTCATGAGAAGCAGAAATATAAAGGCAAATTTTAAAATTTCACTGGTTTGAATAATTACAAAAAATTAAATTAATCATTTACTCTTTTTAGTTGTCTTACACATTCCATCCCACATGCCCTCTGCAAGGGATTCTATAAATATGCTTAATTTGTAATGTTAACTTCAAATGTAATGTTAATATGCAATGTTAATATAATATGTAATGTTTCATGAAAAAGGTGTATTTTGCTTGTATATTTTAAATTTAGGTGAATAGTTGTTCTGTAGCATGTTTTTATATGCTTATATTATGCTTATACATCACCTAAAATTTAAGGCTCATTTCCACTTCTGCAAATTTTTGGACTCTACTGGTGCCACTTGCTGCATAAAAGTAGAAAATTTCCCCATGCATTCTTTTGCTTGTAGTCTCCATATGCTCAATAGATAATCTTGTGTACATTCAATTAGATACTTGTGTGGGAATTTATGTGACACACACACACATATATATATATATATATATATATATATATATACATATATATATATATATACATATATACACATATTTATAAGACTGCATTTGAGGACAATCCCCAGGAAAGATTTAAGCATTGAATTACCCACTTCACTCATGAAACTCTGAATTTACTATGCTCTAACAGGACCCGTGCCCTTTCTTTTGATGCTTTCTTGAACATTGTGTCAAGGTGTCTGAGAGCCCAGTGCTCTCAGTCCTACAATGACTATTTATAGGCCTTTGATTTTTAAGTTTTAAATCTTCGTGTGTGTATGTGTGTGTGCATTCACACTCGTGAGCACATACACTTATTTCTTTACACAGACTGACAAAATAAGATTGATTCCTAGAACCTGTGCTGGAAGGAAAAAAAACTTTTGAAAAGCTGTCCTCTAGTTTTCATGTGTGTTGTGGCACAAAATACACACACACACACACAGGGAAGGAGGGAAGGAAGGAGGGAGGGAATGAGGGAGGGAGGGAGAAATAATAGAATAAGCTTTAGCTGTCTGTTGCTGTAATAAATATATCATCAAGAGCAATTAATGTAAGAAAAGACTTACTTTATTTATTTTGGCATGTGGCATCAGGGGAAGGCATGGCAGCAGGAGCAGGAGACTGACTGAACCCATTTTTATCTGTATATAGGAACTGAGGTGAGGAAACAAACTCTCAAAGCCTGAGTCCATGATGTACCTCTTCCATCAAGACTTTATCTTCTAAAGGTCCTAGAACCTCCCCAAACAGCACCATCAACTGGAGACCAAGTGATCTAATATGTGAGCCTATGGACCAACATTTCACATCCAAACTACCAAAATAAAACAAAGAAAATGATGTAGAATGCCATGAAATTAATCTTGTGATATCTCTCATATTCTTTCTCTAACTCGTTATGCTCCCTAAATCCCCTTAAAACAAACGAAACAGGAATTGATTGGAAAACCACAGAGTAGGCTAGATGATCCTTGAACCCAAATCTAAACATATATTTACTGTGTTAAGGGGAGTTAATGTTCTTAAACTAACAAATTACTAAGCAATTACTGACTAAGCCAAGAAAATGCCAACTTGTAATTGCTTGGTTCAATTAAATCACAGATAAAACCAGAATATATATACAGAAAAAAGTGACTAAATTTTGTGGAGCCTGTGTGGACTTCTCTCATTATCTGGTTCTAATTGCTCTTAACACCCAGCACATGGGGTTGGAATAACCCCTTCTGTGTGTGTGTGTGTGTGTGTGTGTGTGTGTCTGTGCGTGCATGAATATGCACTTGCCGGGTGACAATTATTAAGTTCAATTATTCCTTTTTGTATTTTGAATCAAGTTCTTACTGACCTGAAGGCAAGTACTTTACCCATAAGCAATCTCCCAGCTGCAAACACAGAATTCGCTGCTAGTAAATTTTGCCTTTCAATCCTAGTTCTGGCTAGTAAACATAAAACTAATCAGGTTTCCCAACTCTCTTAATCTAGCAGTATAATCTAACTCACATATCTAAGCTTTTGATATTTTCTATACAACATTCTTTTTTAGTGCTAATAAATGGACTATGCTCCAGAACCAACACATAATGAATGTTAGCTCATTTCCTATAATATGATATGCTGTCTATACAGAAGACCTATTCATGGACCCCAAATCTCTGTCTGCAGGAACCGTACTTTTCATGTTTTTGTTTCAGTGATTGCATAAGATGTTCTGTTGATTGGACAACTTCTAGGTAATTACAGGACTGCCTAATTTAGAATAAAAAAAAAACGTGCTTTTGAAGTTTTAATCTGTGTCAGTGAAAAAGACAAAAAGACCTGAGAGTTGGCTCGTCAATGAAGTGCTTCTCTCATAAGCATAAGCTGCATTCCTGTAACCCATGTCAGTGAAGCTGGTGCTGTGTCACATCCCTGGGGATACAGACATATGCAGATTACCAAAGCAAAATGGACATCACCTGATGATCAACACCCAATGTTGTCTTAGGAATGACACGTGCATGCACACACATACACACATGCACACACAGTGGGGTGGGGAGACAGAAACATACACACAACACACACATATGCTTGCACACATTTAAAAATGGACAAAAGGACAAGCTATTAAAATAGAGAAATAAAGAAGAATGATGAAACGCAAGACCAGATCTCCCTTCTCAGACACGTTCCACAACACTTCAGCCCCCTAAAGTAGGGACCTGACTGGAGATTCACCTTGAGTGTCTATTCCGTGTTATGTAAACCTAGAACCTCAACAACATGAGATTTTTTTTTTCAAAGAAACAAAAACTGAACTCAAAGAATTCAACAGAATTGGGGCCATTTTTTTTAAAGTGATTCTCAGCAACAGCCAGTTAAAAAACAGTGCCCCCCCCCATGCAGACAAGAAACAGCAGTGTTTATCCTCAGGCACTGAGAGGAAAAGAATCAGCTCAGAAAGGCCTTGACCAAGTTCTCTGCTGAAAGGTTGATTTGCCTCAGAGGGACAGAGGGTAGGAAATAAGGCAGGAGATAAGAGGATGAAAGAGAATGGGAAGGGAACAAAGGAAAGGTAGCAGGGTATTTATCCCAGGGACAAAGGACTACCTCTGGATAGAGGATGTGCAGATGTGACACTTAGGAAAATGGTGTTTTATAAAGGTGAAAGGAGGTGCCCTATGGTAGGATGAAATGTTTAATTTTATTTGATGTGTTAATTAGGGCATTCAAAGGGGGCTTTGGTTTGCTGCACTTCAATACTTTGATAGCTAGTCCTTGGTAGTCAGCCTCAGGAGAAGGAAGTAGCCATATAAGGGAATAGACCTTGGGGGCTAGTTTAAGAATGTAATCTACTGTTTGTTTAGCAAGGCAGAGGGAACAAGGGAGAAGGGCAAGGCCTGTCAGATCCAAGCTCACCACACTTGAGCTGGCCAGAGTCCCTTCACAGCACAAGAAGAGAAACTGAGTCACCTGCTCAATGTTGTAGTGATTAAATTGTAAGGGGAACACTCTTCTTTGTTTCACCACCTTCAGAAGAGCAAAGCATCCAGTTACCTTCTCTACACAGTGGTAGCACCCATGATCAAAGTCGGGTGCTGATCCTTGAAACCTTCTAGTGAAAACGGGAGCCAGTTTTGGGGTTCAAAAGTTTAAGTGACAGCTGTGTACTTAACTTCGCAATGAGCTTTAGAGTCTTCATAGATTATCTGTGTGTGCTTGTATGTTCATGTGTGAGAACCACATGCATCTATGTATTCACATGTGTGTGGACAATGTGGTCAATGTAGAAGACTATTCCTTGGGAGTCATTCAACTTGTCTTTGAGACAAGGTCACTCACTCAGATCTGGTGCTTGTCAACTAACCAAGAGTGGGTAGCCAGGGGGACCCAATGTCTTCCTCTACTTTCTTCTCCAGACCTTGGATTACAAGTATACATCGCCATGCTTGGCTTTTTAAACTTGGATCTTGTGATTGAATTCTGTTCTTTAAAGTTGGGTAGTGATCTCATTCCTCACTGAACTATTTCCCCAGGCCCTAAAACTGATGACTGATTATTCATTTCATCTGGCATATGTCATAAAACATTTAACATATAAAGTGGCTCCTATAGTTAACCACATAGAACTATTTTAATTTGTACTGACATTGTCCTTTAAATAGTTAATACATATTAAAGAAAGTGAACCATCTCCAAGACAGCAAAAGGGGTTTTGCAGCCTCGGCTGCTGCTAGATGTAGTGTTTCAAACAGGATGGCTTATGGATGAGCTCCTTCCACTTTTAGAACAAAAAGCAATAGTGAGATTTGCAGATCACTCAAGTTCGGGTTGGAGATTCCTGACTAGAACACAGGTAAAAGAAATCAGGGCTGAAAAGGGACATACCCTGGCTTTTATCACTGAAAAGTGCTGTCTGATCTTCGCCTCCGTCATCCTTCAGGCAGGGTGGGGTGGGGAGTGTGGGAGAGCTCCCACACTCAGTGGGCAAAGGGAGGTGGGCATAGAGAGATGAAAGCAAGTGAGTTTCCAAAGCTTCTTTTCTGAGGAGGAAACATGAGGTTTATTGCCCACAGACAAATATCTGAATAGATGTGATGTTTTTTATCTTGCCGCTCCTTTTCATCCGTGAGTGTCTGAAGAAGGCCAACACAGCTGTCTGTGTGAAGACGGTCTGTTTGTTTTAAGAGTGTGATATATTCGAAGGTACTGGAACAGGGGAGCCCCAGAATACACCTGGAGCAGGACATAACCTAGCCCTCCCCATTGACTACTATCAGAGCGTGTAATTGATTATGCACATGAACTTCTGAGGACTAGACAAAAGAGCTGAGGAGACAGAGAGAGAGGCTGGGAAAGGGTCTGATAACACCAATCTGACAGCTGGATTGTGTTTCATGTCCCAAATATGTGGGGTACGATGGAACCAAAATATGCCATAATGGCCAAGAACAGAAATGGAATGGATTGTGTGTGAATATCAGGGGTATTCTTAAGGGTGCATGACAACAAGTATGTATGAAGATGTGTCTGTGAAGGCCTGAGATCAACCTCTAGCTTATTCCTCAGGCATTCTCCACATGTTTGTTGAGACATTGGCCTAGAATTTTTCGGTGAGCATGGCTGGCTGGCTGTGCACCCCTGAATATACCTGTTCCCCCAGTGCTGAGATTATAAGCATAGCAATACACATGGGCTTTTTTTGCAGGGGTTCTAATGATAAAACTCAGGCCCTTGTTCATGCATGGCCAGCTCTACTGGATGAGCCATCTCCACAGCCCTGGAACATACTTTCAACAAAATCAGTTAAAAACAAACCTGGAGTAAGGAGATTTTATAGGAACTACGCAAATAATTAAATCTAAAGTAGCAGTTTAACTCTGCTGGTCAAGCCAGCTCTCTTAATAAACCTCCGGTGCCGTGGAGATCATTAAGTGAAGTGTTCTCCATGCCAGCATGAGGACCTGTGTTTCAGCATCTACGACCCATATTTAAAAAGCTGGATATGGCGACAATACTACTGTAACCCCAGTCGTGGAGAAGTGGAGACAGGTAGGTGTCACTGTCTCACTGACTAGCCATCCTAGACTAATGGCAAACTCCAGATTCTGCATCAGAAAAATAACATAGAGAGTATGTGATGAAGTCATCCAATGGCAACTACCTGCCTATGTGCACATACACTCACACACGCATGCACGCACACACACACACACAGGCACACAGCCACACACACCACACATACACAAAGAATCAGCTTGGTGGTCCTGAAAGCGTGGTTGGCATGTGATCCACATCATCATTTTCTGGCAGCTAATTAGCATCTAGAGGAAATGAATTCAGAGGCTTCACCTGACATCGGGAGTCAGAATTTCTCTTATTAAAGCAGAAGAGCCTAGAAACCTGTACTTCTACAGATTTTCAGAATACTTTAATGTGCTCTTAAAGCTGAGAGCCTTGATTTAGATCCTCTTCATACGTAAGTTGATACCATTTAGCTTGAATTTTAAGGAAATGAAAGAAGAGACCCAGTGAGATGAGGAGTCCTTTGAGCAGTGACAATGGACACTAAGACAGATGACGACATCCATATCCAAGTGGCTTCTCAGCCTGCTACTTGTCAGCTGTCTCCAGCATTGCTTACCAGCAAGTACCAAGAGTATCAGGAGCCTCAGCAGCATGAGCATGGTTAGCAAAATGTGACTTTAACAAGGACATTGGGGCTAGCAAGGGGATTGAAGGCCAGCAAGGTAATAGCTTGGAGGTTAATGACACTTAGCTCCAAGCCTGTGAACCTGAGTTCTATCCCAGAACCTGTGTGACAGGAGAGAAACAAGTCCCACAAATTGTACTCTGACCTATACATATGCACTAGGGAGTGCACACCCCTGCCCAACACAAAATAAATACATGCATGTGGAGATTTCTATATTCTATAAACTATTTGAAGACTGGTTTTGTGTAGTTGTGAGTGCTGAACCCAAAGCTGAGCTTTTCAGCCATCGTAACCCTTACAGACTGACCCAGAAGTCATTTGGATTCTGGTAGCTTGGGTTGTACTAGAGCGTTAACACACCCTGTGCCTATTAACACACCTGTGTGCCTATTAATACACCTATGTGCTTGTTAACACATCCCTGGGCTTGTTAACATACCCGTGTTACTGTTTACACATCCATGTGCCTGTTAACATACCTGTGTGCCTATTAACACACTCCTGTGCCTGTTAGCACACCCGTGTGCCTATTAACACACCTGTGTGCCTATTAATACACCTATGTGCTTGTTAACACACCCCTGGGCTTGTTAACATGCCCGTGCTACTGTCTAAACATCCATGTGCCTGTTAACCTACCTGTGTGCGTATTAACACACTCCTGTGCCTGTTAACATACTCCTGTGCCTGTTAACACACCCATGTGCCTGTTAACATGCCTGTGTGCCTATTAACACACCCCTGTGCCTTTAACACACCCATGTGCCTGTTAACATACCTGTGTGCCTGTTTACATGCCTATGTGCCTGTTAACATGTGCCTGTTAACATGTGCCTGTGCCTGGATGGGTGTGTGGTGCGGTTCACTGGGGGTATCATATGTCTGGTACTGTCTCCAATTTTGAAGACAAGGTCGCTTATTTTAACCTAATCTCCAGCTTGCTTATTTAGACTGGCTGCTGGTTGAACCCCAGGGTTCTTCCTTTCTCTGCCTCTCTAGCACTAGTATTACAAGTGTGAAACACCATGCCTAGGCCATTTTACCTGAGTTTAAGGATCAAACTCTGAACTTCATGTTTGCAAGGCCAGCGGTGTAACTACTGAGCCAGTTCCCCAGTCCTGCACTAGTGGACAACAGGGACACACTTTATAAACCACTCTAGAGGGCTTGCTCTTGCTGTCGCAAAGGACTGAGATCCATCTCAGTGACTGTCTACAGGAACAAGAACTCATCCAGTCTGGTAGTATTCTCCACTAAGACTTGAAAGATGGCATCTGGGCAAGAGTGTGATACTTGAAAAGTGGGGTATAGAGATCTTTTGCCATGCTCCATCTCTGAACAGGAAGTCATCAAGGTCTCCCAAGTCATCAGTAACTAAGGCAGCAGAAACCACATGTTTGTTGCCTCTTCCGAGCCTGAGTTGAAGCAGAATAGCCTCATGGAGGATACCCTCGAAAGACTTATGCTTATGGAGCCTGAAGAATTGCTTTTCTGTAGGCAGGTTCTGAGCCTGCTGAACCATCTGCTGGATCCTGTTTTCGACAAAGCCTATGAAGCCTTGATGAGGTCACTTTCAGATCAGTGACTCCTCAGATCCTGACTCCTAGGGAGCACTTAGGGCATCAGTCAAGAACCCGGTCTGGCTTCAGGCAGAACATCCTTCCCTGTTTTCCTTGCAGCAGTCCCCAATCCCAGGGAAAGGCACTTACGGACACATCTCTTTCTAACTCTTGAGGGTGATCTCATGGACCCCATGGCATAAGGATTGAAAAGCTGGCATGAGTTGTACTCTGACTTTCACATATACCATGTGCTGTGCACCTGTCTCCCCTTATACAAAATAGTTCAATAAGCATATATGTAATAAAAATGAAACTAGGTAGAAATGTGGACTCAGGACTCAAGGATCAGGAACTTTCATGTAGGAGGGCTAGCCACAGCATTGGGTACACTGAATAATCTTTACTTGGAGAACTCTGGTAGATTGAAGTAAATACACTTGGGCATGGGAAAGTGATTGAAGTAGAGTCAAAATTGGTCTCCAAGGGAGTCCATGACGGAGGCTACAAACAGGGTAATTAGTAATAATGGGCTTGAGTTACTGGGGGAGGCGAGGTAGCTATTGTAACGGAAGGAATGAAGAAGAGCCACAGACAGAACCAAAAGGCCTGGGGAAGGCAGGAGGTGGAGCGGAAGGCTTCCTTTCCACTCTTACATCTTGTTTTTCTCTGATCAGAGGAAATTACATAGCAAGGGCTAATTTATTCACTGTTGGCAAAGCAGTTAGCAGGGTTGTAATTTTGCTCTGAATAAGATATTGTACACTTATTATTTCATGTATTTAATAGAGCTTGAAATTAGCATCACCACCAGAGCGAGACTCATTGATGTTCCCTGCAGCCCCTGGTGGGGAACGTCCTCCGGACAGGCTCAGGAGTGACCTGCTGCTCTTCAGTTCACTGTGACGCTTCCATGCTAGCTCTAGGACAGACTCGGAAGCACTGGGTTTTGAAGAACATTATTGTTAATAGCCTTGCGTGCCAAGGTCTGTGATGCTGTTTTCAGTTTAGGAGTTTACTTTGCTAGTGAGTGAAGTTAGTTCAGAAAAGCAAACATGTCTGATGGCCTAGCTCAGCATCAAGCAAAGGAAATCGAATTCTCCATCCAGAACTCTCTCTGTGCTCAAATATTGCAATCCTGGGGACAGGACCCTGTTAACCTGGAGAGAAAAAGCCAGGCATTTAGAAGTAGCAACTACTGGTCTTCAGCTCTCTAAGGACTGGTCCTCATCTAGAGAAGTGTTGTGATTTCTGTGAGAGTCTCTGCTCCTCTACACTGATTGGGAAACATGAAACTTAATGCAATACTTAGTTCTTGGAGTTGAACATGATAAGGACAAGAAGAGTCAGGGGTGCTGGGGAAATATCTTAGTGTGTTAAGCAATGGTCATGCAATCATGAGGATCCAAGTTCAATCCCCAGTAGTGAAGTGAAATGCCATGAATAGCAGTTTGAGTCTGTAATTCCAGTACAAGGGAGGTAGAGCCAGGCTGATCCCAGGGAGTTACCAGCAAACCAGTTTAGTTGAATTGATGAGCTTCAAGTCCAGTGAGGGATCCTGTGAAGAAAGCAGTCAAGGAAGATACCCAGTTTCTTTGGCATCCTCATGCATAATATATATGCACACACATAATATATATGCACATACACTTACACTAGAACACGCACATGCACACACACACAGAGACAGAGACAAAGACAGAGAGAGAAGAGAAAGTTTAGTAATAACTGAACTAAAAATAAAAATAAAGCTAAAAATATTCATCATGAGTATTTTTGGTAGTTTGACCAACATTTCTCATTTTGTAAGAGGTGACAGTAGGAAAGAACAGTCAATGCAATGTGATAACATGTAGGGACATAGCCCCACCCATTGGGGGCGTGTTCGCCTCGGGCTAATGTTTACAGATAAATCTGCCGGGCGTGAGCCCAGCAGCCCTTTTTTCTTTTGCTCCGCTTTTCCGGTACACCGCGGGAACCTGTGGTCCTGTAAGTTTATTTCCTTATTAAAGCTGTATATGTCTATATAATCTGTCTACATTCATTTGCGACACCACAATAACAACGTAGAACAGAAGGTTAGCAAGATGGCTTGCCCTTAAGACTGAAGATCTGAGTTCAGTCCCCCGGACTTGTGTAGCCAGAAAGATAGAACCAACTCCGCAAAGTTTTCCCTGACCTCTCCATATGTGTACCATCTCATGGGCATGACACAAAACAAATTGCTCTGGGTTAGGTCTTAAGCCTCTCAAGATTTGACTCCAGCTCTTTGATAGCAGCCCCAGGTTCTGTTTCGATTTTGGGGTGCTGGAGAGAGTTTTGCTTTACATTGATTTCTTCCCTTCTCTTTTTTATTCTTAAGTGGACTTCCCACATTCATCTGAAAGTCTCGCTATTTCCTTATTCTAACTACACTTGCATTCGTTTATGATGTTCTCCCTTGGCAACAAATTGCAGCAAGAAGCTATGGTGATGTTACCGTTGTAACTGAAGACTTGGTGGCATCTTGTGCAGAATCCATAGCAATTAACAGCACAACGCATCACGAGTAGCAGCGGCCTTACAAAAAGTACTCCAGAAACAGCTACTGCGATGAGAAAGCTCGCTGAGAATTAACCAACCATGCTGCTTTCATGGGAACTTCTGAGTGCGCAAGTGAGAAGGTCTCTGATTCCTGTATTGTTAAAAAGTATTTTAGCAGGATGGTACCTGAAATTCCTTTAGCTTTGTTCAGTTTGTTTGATGATGCCACCCCCTATCTACTTAATGTACATCTTTCTATTGCTTTCAGAATTCAGAGAACCTAAATACCAGAAATCAAGAGCCAAGTGCCAGGAATATGGTATAATTTTGTCTAACAAAATGTGAGTAAACTATTTTTAATCATTCCAAATGTTCACTAATTTGCACAGAGGAATAATCAAGCTAGTTAAGTAAGTAGAATTATCGGCAATGTTGGAAGATTTACTAAATATAAACAAGTACCATCTAGGTATATTTTAAGTTTAACTATAGTAATATCATTTTCTGTGTATCAAATATGTTTATTTAGGGGTTGGTCAGATATCTTAGGAAATAAAGACCTTTGCTGTGAAAGCCTAAATTTGATCCCAGAAGTTATATGGTAGAAATAAAGAACTGATTTCACAACTTGTCCTACATGGGCACTGTACTTCAAACATAGAGATAGAAGATTTTCATAAAAAGAAATATGCTTTTTAGTATATTTATTAGTGTGTTAACTATATTATTATATTTATTATATATATATATACTGTATTAACAAACTAAATATGTTATTTAGTACATGTAATTTAGAAGGGAAGGAAAAGGGGACTGGTACATCAATGAGTATGAAATCACAGATATATAAGATAAACATATCTAAAAATTTAATATACAACATAAAATTATATTAAGAAAGCTGTATTCTATTAAGGATTTCTGTTAAGCAGGTTTTGAGCTGCCTGCATCTCACAAAGGCTGTAATTAGGTAAGTATGTAGTTATGTATAGGAATATTAGTCAGCTTCACCATAGCAACTGTTTTATTATCAGTATGTGTTCAATAACATCATGTTCTAAACTTCCAATACTCACAATAAGGTTGGTTTCTTAAGTAAAAATGAGGAATATAATTATCTAGGATCTGTTTGCCTAAAATTGTGCTTGCTGTTTCTCTAGAGTTGATACACATAGCCCGGTTCCTATATTTTGCCTAGAACCCTGGTCTGAGGTCCTCATCGTGACATTCTTCATTCCAGCTTGGCAGAGCTGCAGTAAACTGAGGCCAGTAACACAGTACATAAACATGAATTTTGAGAAGCTTGAACAAAAATCAGAAAGGATTTTTTTTTTTGTTCTCATCAGATACATTTTTTGCTCAGAGAGCAATGTGTTTCTCATTTTAACCTGATAGTCGGAGATATTAGAGTGTAGCAATATTTTAATATCATATTTCACTCAAAAATTTTATTTTATTTTTTATTTTTTATTTTTTTTGGTTTTTCGAGACAGGGTTTCTCTGTGGTTTTGGAGCCTGTCCTGGAACTAGCTCTTGTAGACCAGGCTGGTCTCGAACTCACAGAGATCCGCCTGCCTCTGCCTCCCAAGTGCTGGGATTAAAGGCGTGCGCCACCACGCCCAGCTCACTCAAAAATTTTAAAGTACTTCATAGGTTATTACAGTATGAATATGTTTGTGACCCTCCACAAAGTAGCCAGCGGCCATGGATTATTTATAATCTCTTTATGCAGGGAGAAACTGAGATAGAGAAAGGTTTGGTGGTTTGATAAAGGTTATGGGATGAATCACTACTCAATCATTCACAGGATGAAAACTCCGAGCTGGGGAGCCTGGATTGCTGCATGTACTGACCATGTGGGCCTTCTTGGCAGGATCTCGGCAGGGATAAAATTTAGTCCTGCTTTTAGAACAAGAGCCATCAGAGTTTCAAGAAGATACAATGATTACTAATGGCTTTCGTTAGTTAATACATTTATCTGTTTACTCGTGTGTGTGTGTGTGTGTGTACACGTACACACGTGCAAATGTGTGGGGGTGTGGGTGCTCCACTCTGTGTATGGAGGCATCCATGGAGTATCTTTCTCAATTGCTCTCCAGGGCAGCTCACTTGAATCCCTCCAGTCTGACGACTTGCCCTTGAGCCCTGAGATTGTTAAGTGGGTTACCAGGCCATGCCTGGCGTTTACATATGTTCTGGGAAGCCAAATTCCCAGCCCTTGCACTTGTATGGCAAGTGACTTTACTCAGCAAACCTTGTCTCCCTAGACTCCCCTGATGTTTCCCTTATCTGCTTCTATTCATCTCCTTTCCACCACACTCAGTGTGGTGAATTTCCTTAAAACAGGCATTTCTTTCACTGTTAGATGGGGCACACAGAGAATTGGGGTCCCAGGAGGCTAAGGAAAGCTGGGAATGTGTAGGTGTTTGAACTCATGTTCATTTAAATTGGAAACTGTCATTTCCCAAGGGGATGTTGATTAATTCTCCAGTCTCCCAGCCTCAGAGTCCTTGGCTCAGTCCTACAGACATTTATATAAATGTTGACATGTCACACTATTATAAATATTATCCATAAAACTTCCAGATAGTTCTCGTGTCATATTTTTGAATAAGCAGGCTAGCATCTAATGATTTTATGCTTTATTTTTTTCTTACCTCAGTTTTATGTTTAAATCATATTTTCATTATTTATTTACATTAAAATGGTGGTGGGCAGAAAGAGAGAATGCAAATATGCTATGCTTTATAATCTTATATGTGGTGGTCTGAGGACAACACGCAGTACCTGGTTCTCTCTTTCTAGCACATGGGTCTTAGCACTCCAACTCTGGTGGTCAGGTGGTTGGTGGCAAGTACTTTTACATGCTGAGCTGTCTCTCCAGGCCCTTTATTCTCATCTGCTCATACAATAATGAGATTAGCAATAGCAAGTCTCAGAAGTCCTATCTGGCTTTGAAACAACACAATTTGATAGAATGTAAGCTTTGAAAAAAGCCAGCAAGCACCACCTTAGAGTGCTTCCCAGGTTTCTACTTGAGACCCTACCTCAGATAACATGGCGGCTACAGTTTATCTGTGAGTGGGGTCGAGGTAATATGAAAATGTGTACACACATGAATTTTCCAAAGTTATCAATTTGTTTATCCGATGGAATATAATTTCTCTCTCTAGAAGGGATTCATGTCAAAGTTGTGGCATTCAAGATAGTGCTATGCACAGGCACCTCTGACTAACACCATCTTTGCTGCACATTGGCTGAAGTGGGAATGACCTTGGGACTGGTTAATTCACTTGACCTTGAATAGGATTGTTGAATTTTCTGCACCTCAATCACTTTATATGCAAAATGAGTGTAATGAGAACTAACTTAAATGCTGGTTATGAATTAAATGGCATAGCATTCATATCATTTATTTCATGAATTAAATGCTATGATGTTCTCCACAATAACGGTCCACTTTAATTAAGTGTTCCAACAAATTAAGACTGGAAACCTTGCCCGGTGTGTGATCATTTTCAGGGAGGGTTTTAGAGTGAACTATATAATCAAATTAGCATAGAATATATCTCTAAAAGGTTCATTGAAATATTTATTAGAATAGTCTCATTCACAGTCCTTCTTGCCTTTTCTTATAAAGGTATAAAGAAGAGTGCTATGCTTAGGTTAATTAACAGGTTTTATTCTCTGCATAACAGCTTAACCCATGGAAATACATTCTGTGGTACTTTGAATGATAATGGCCCCCATAGGCTCATACATTTGACTACTTGGACCTCAGATTATAGAACTGTTTGGAAAGGATTAGGGAATGTGGCCTTGTTGGAGTTGGTGATTGGCTGAGGGTAAGCTTTGCGGTTTCAACAGATGGGTGCCATTTCCAGTGTGCTCTCTGCCTCCTACTTGCAGGTGGAAATATGAAGTATAGTTCTTCCTGGTGCCTTGCCTTTGGCGCCACTCTCAGAGACTTGGACCCTCTGAAATATTAAGTCAACTAAATGCTCTCTTTTAATTTTTACTTTGTTTGTTTGTTTTTCTTTCTTTTTTGTTTTTTATTTTGTTTTGTTCAAGACAAGGTTTCTCTGTGTAGCTTTGGAGCCTGTCCTGGAACACACTCTGTATACCAAGCGGGCCTTGAACTCACAGAGATACACCTGCCTCTGCCTCCTGAATGTTGGAATTAAAGGCCTGCACCATCACCACCTAGCAAAGGCTTTCTTTTTGTAAGTTTCCTCTTCATGGTGTTTTATCATATAAATATGAAAGTAACTAAGACACATATGTGCTTATTAGATAAAGTATAATTTTATTCTTCTATCACCAGTTCATTAAACACTCTCCCATGATCTGAATTATCATTTCAATTTATAGCGTTACACAAAAATGAGGAAACATATACAAAATTGTTAGTAGAGGACAGTAGAGATGGTTCAGCTCTTAAGAGCACTGGCTGCTGTTGCAGAGACCCAGGTTCAGTTCCTAACACCTACCTGGTGGCTCACAACCACCTGTAAATCCAGTTCCAAGGATCTCTTAGCCTTTTCTGATCTCCCCAGACTTACACACACACACACACACTCATGCACATGTACACATACATACATAAGCATATATATCTATACAAGCATATACATGTGTGTACATATAGATGTATACATATATAAGTGTGTGTGTATTATAAAAAGTAAATATTTAAAATGGCAGTCAGTCTGGGGAGTTGGCTCTGTCTGTAAAGTGCTTGCTATACAAATGTTGTGACCTGAGTTCAGATGCCCGGGATGCACATGAAACGGGGCAGCTGTGTTTCACATCTGTAACTTCCATTCTGAGACGTGGAGACAAGAAGATTACCGGGCCCTGCTAATGGCCGGCTCCTGATCAGTAAGGGCTCGGTTCAGTGAACACATTCTATCTCAAAAATTAAGTTAGGGAGAAATTCAGAAAGACATAAAACACCAACGTCTGATCCCCCGCCATACAAACACCTATAATACATAAAAGCAGATTTTTAATTTGTATAACATGTTGCCACTCTTACAAGTTGCATGAACACACACACACACACACACACACATACATGTACACTCACAGACACACACAACTCTTAAACAACAGTTATTTTATATAAAAGTTGCTTATCAAATAATACTCAAATTGACTCACCATTCAAACTCATTTCTGTAATTTCATAGTACCTTTGTCAGGATAATTAACCATTTATCATCTGAGAAAAAAAATCTTATTTCATGTGGTGGCTGTAGCAGTATAGTACATAGTCATAAGGAAGGACTGTCTTCATGGTAGGCATCCCTGGACCAAGTGCTTGCTGCAATCTCATCCTGCACTTTCTCATTCATTTGTCCACTTTTTGTTTCTCTCCTTGTTATGGTATACCCTAAGTCCTGTCTTTCTATCTACCCACATCTGACATCAGGCCCATTCTTCTCACTATATTCAATGGTGTTCTTCACCTGCCCATGGCAATGAGCTTCTAGAGTGTTCTGGCAATGGAGTATTGGCTTATCCCTTTTCACCATCTCTCATTTCCTTTGTGCCACTTTTTGCCAAATTCAGCTACTGAAATGAAGCCCTTGCCCAGCCCCTTTGGGCTTAGTTAGCTATGCTCTCTTCTCTAGAGATACTTAGTCAATGTGTCTCCATCAGACATCTGTTGTCACAGGGTCACCTTTTGGAAAGCATGGCTGCCAGGTTTTATATTTTCATTTTTAATTTCTGAAAGATCTCTTTTGGATATTAAAAATAGAGCTATATCCAAAAAGGATAATGGGACAGTGAGCAAAAAAGGAGCACGGCTGCAGTTTGAATATGTATCATTCCATTTGCTACATGGATTTAAACAGATTAAGTTTTATTATGTTTCAGACAGAATTCCTGGAATAAACAACTTCAAAAGGGAAGATTGTATTGGTTCATAGTTGAGACAGTTCCTTTGATCCCTTTCCATGTATTGGGACAGAATATCAGAGCACTAGAATGGAGGACACAAGTCCTTATCTCTCTCCCTCTTCTTCTTTCCCTCCTCTCCCTGTGTGTGTATTAGTGTGGGTCACACCTGTGGGTATGACTGCATCTTCAGGTGTCTTCTACACTCTTTTGAGACAGGGTCTCTACCTGCCTCACGTTTTGCTCCTTGAACAAAACCAACTAGCCCATGAACATCAAAATGTCCTCCTGTTCCCACTTTCCATCTCACATGGTTGCCATATTGTTGATGATCTTCCTCCTGCCTAGCACAGGCACTCTTTACTTTGTAGAGAGTAAGGGAGAGAGAGAGAAAGGGAGAGAGCATGGGCAAAATATAATGAAATACCTCACTTAAATGACCAGCTTACTTCTGTTTGATTCTACCTCTTAAAGATTCCAGAGGCTCTCAAAATACTATCATTAACTTGAGACCAATTATTTAATATATAAGCTTACATGTTCAATTTATATTCAAATTATCCCAGTTTCCAAGATGTGAGATTACTGAGGAAGTGTCTTGGGAGTTAATTATGTCCTGAGCATCCATTGTCGTGGATGGGATTCATTAGTAGATAGATAGATAGATAGATAGATAGATAGATAGATAGATAGATAGATAGATATGGAAAAAGAGATACAGAAAGAAAGAGAGCTTATAAAAGCTTGAGGAAGGGATATAAACTCTCTCTTACAATTTTTCCTACTGCTATTGTAAAGCATCATGAAAAAACAAGTTGAGGGTTGAAGAGCTTGTTTTGGCTTGTGGTTCAAGGGTACACTTCATGGTCAGAAACTCACCTAGGTGGGGCCTGGTCACTCTGCATTTGCAGACATGAAACAGAGAAATGAATACATTTTGCTAGTAGTCAGTTTGTTTTCTTATTTCATACAGTACAAGAACTCAACCAAGGAAATGGTGCCACCCACACCAGGCTGTTCATGTCACTTGAGTTCATGTAATCAAGGAAACCTCTCACAGACATGCTGAGAGACTCATCTCTCAGCTTCTTCAATACCTTCACAATGTGAGAATGTTGGATCTGGAATCAGCAAGAGATAATCTTCTGTAAACAAGTTGTAATTGGATTAATTAAAATGAGAAGAGCCACCCTGAATGTGTGCAACATCTTCTGGGTAAGACCCATCAGTAATAAAGAAGTTTGGGTGAAGGGTTTTGCTTTTTGCCTGCTTCCTATAGGCTGCCAGTGAAATGGCTGTTCTGCAGATGTCACAGCCCTGTGCCGTCACTATTATGCACCGTCACTGCCCTGCACTGTTGTCACTGCCCTTCTGCCTGCTGCTACTACAATTCACTTCTGAAGACCAACAGCTCCTGGGTGTCCTCCAGGCTTTTCATCCTAGGTTGGGGCTGTTGAGGTCTTCAGTACTCTGGACAAAACAGCTACCAACTTCTTAGCCGCTACAAAGAAAGACAGACATTGTTATACTGTTCAGCCTATCTCATAAGACAATTTAATAAATACATACATATATATAATATATATATTATATATAGCCACTCTGTCATTTCTGTTCCTCTAGAGAACACTGATAAATGTAATAGCTGATATTAATTTTTCTGACCTCTTTATTGGGAAGTAATCCTAACACTAATTTGTAGGATTGTGGTCTGCACTGTTGCTCCCTCAGCATCTCGACTCTTTGATTCCACACATGTGGCCTTATTCAAGCCATAAACTAGGGAGTGGGGATTTGTGTCAGAAAGGCTACATTCAACGATTCATATATTTTAGTTGCAAGAGATTTTCACAATCGTAAAATTAATATGTTTGTTGTTTTAATTTCTTGAAAACCTTAGTTTAGCCTGAAGGGCACATCAAAACAGAAGACAAAGTAAATTTGAGTCCAAGGATGCCTGTGTCTGCCTGGTTCAGAAAATCATGATGAGGGGCTCTTGTGAGTTTCAGTAAAGTAATTACACATTTTGCATGGATCCCTGGGTTCTGGCTCTAGTTTTGGGAAGGCAGGGGCATAGTTGTGCATAACCTGTGATCCCATCACTATAGAGGAAGGTGGAGGCAGATGACGAGAAGTTCGAAGTCATCCTCAGCTTTCCAGGAAGTTTAGAGAAGCCATGTCTACATGAGACCTATCCCAAAATAAACAAACAAAACTCAAAAGGCAGAAAACTGTTGTCATGGCTGAGAGCTGGATCAATAGGCTGACTACCTAGAGTTAGTCTCAGCTCTTTCCTGGAGTATACCTGTGACCTTGAACTACTTAATCTCTTTATAGACAGCTTCGAGATTAAGATTCCGGTCCTCTTCCTGAATCTGATGGGCAGCCACTTAAAGATCCTCCTCTATGCAGCAGAGGCATGTGCTTTGTGTCCAAAGATCTCTTCCATATTGGAATGTGGATCCTGGGCTATGGTAGGCCAGGTAAATGAAGGCAGCGCAGATAATGGGGAATGACAAGACACATCTTACTCATCAAGCTGGTCCTTCTTGAAACATGGATACCCATTTCATTGTTAAGCATAGAATAGGAGTGTAAGATTAACTGTGCTATAGTTTTGAACTAATGTTACCATATTTTCTTTTAATGGCAGTCACACATATTTTCTCTTTTCCATTTAAGATAACGGAAAGGTCAGCTGCAGCGTGACCTTGTGAACATCGCCTTTGAAAGCGCTGGCTCCCGAGCCTGTTCACTGTAGATAGGAATGCTTTTCGAAAGTGCTTTCACCAGGAGCGCAAACCATCTGTTTCCTTTGATGATACAGTATCTCAGTCCACAACGTGCTACCAAATGAATAATGGAGATTGCTTTATACAAGTCAGCTTTATCTGTTGTAGTGATGATTAATAGCCCCTGAGTCCACCTTGCTTACAGAAAGAGCAGAAACACATAAAAACAATTTTGTATATAGGGGAGCTGAATCCAAATTTTGCAAGCAACATTACAGTAGACTTAAGCAGATGCCATGAGGTGGGAAACTTTTGCATTATGCAGAGCTAGGGGAATAGTGTGGGCCAACAAGATGGTTTAGATTGACTGTCAGCTTGACTGAACAAACCTGTGGGCATATCCGTGAAGATGTTTCTACGTTAAGTTATTTAAGGTGGGAAGATCCTGTGGGCAGCACCAATTCATGGGCATAGGATACTGGACTGAATAACAAGGAGAAAGAGGGCCAAGCATGGAATTCTTCTCCTTCTCTGCTTCCTAACTGAAGATACAGTGTGATCTTCCCCCTTCTGCTCCTGCTGTGATTTCCTCATCACTATAGAGAGCACTCTAACACTGAGCCAACACAAACCCGCCCTTCCTTAAGTTGATTTAGTCCTGTGTTTTGCCACCACGATAAGAGAAGTAGCTGTCTTGCTTACTCCCAGTTTTAAGCGCTCCTTTCTGGAGCAGTATTATCATCCCTTTTGCTATCATCTTTTCATACTAAAATTAAGTCTAATTGGTCTTTTGGAATCTGGTTGCTTTTCTTTCTTTCTAATACTGGGAGAGTAAAATAATTAGAGTATGTCTTCTGATTCCTTAATAACTGATATGTTTTATTAAATTTTTTTATCTTTGGCTCACTTATAATTCTTTTTATCAGTGCTGAAGAGATAGCTCTGAGTTAAGAGCACTCCCTGCTTTTCCAGAGGACTATGGTTCAGTTATCAGCACCAATGATGGACAGCACACAGCCATTTATAACTTAGCTCTAGGAAATATGGTGCCTTCATCTGGCCTCCGTGTGAACTAATACACGTGGTGTAAACTCACAGAAACACACATGCATACACATAAAATAAATTACTTTTATGTGTCCTAGGTAGTGCGGAGTTGAGCCAGTGAACTTTCTCCTCTACATCTTGCTAGCTCTTAAGGCCATCACTGCCTTGTTTATGTGCCCTCTTTTTGATTGGTTTATATGCAGTCTAGAAGGTGTGTAGTATCACAGTTTTCCCTACATTTGCTTATTGTTATCTCTATATTCTCATTCATAGAACCATTCAGTTCTTTCCCTCACTGTATCTTTTTTCCTTGCTTGCCTTTTCAGTTAATTTTTAGTGAGTAACTTTGAGGATGTGTGTGTGTATAAGTGAGAGTGTGTGAGTGTGTGTGTGTTTGTGTGTACATACCTGTTTGTAATGGAGGACAAAAGACAATGTCAATGAAGCTGACATATTAGGCAATTGTGAGTTACCTAACATGGGTGATGGGAATCAAATTCAGGTCCTCTGCAACTAGTGCTCTTACCCCCTCGACCCTATCTCCAAGCCTTATTTAATTCCTTAGGAGAGCTGCTTTATACTTCCTTCCTTAAGCAAATTTATCTTCTGTGCTTCTTCAGGTGTTTGCTACCTTGCAATGATTAGCTTTTTTATAATTTATTTATTTATTAAAGATTTCTGCCTCCTCCCCACCACTGCCTCCCATTTCCCTCTCCCTCCCTCAATCAAGTCCCCCTCCCTCATCAGCCCAAAGAACAATCAGGGTTCCCTGCCCTGTGGGAAGTCCAAGGACCTCCCACCTCCTTCCAGGTCTAGTAAGGTGAGCATCCAAACTGCCTAGGCTCCCACAAACTGTTGTAATAAGAGCGGCGGGGCTGCGTCCCACCACCCGGCTAGCTTTACACCCGAAATAATTACACGGAAACTGTATTCTTTTAATCACTGCCTGGCCCATTAGTTCCGGCCTCTTAATGGCTAGCTCTTACATATTGATCTAACCCATTTCTAATATTCTGTGTAGTACCACGAGCTGGCTTACCAGGAAAGATCTTAACCTGCATCTGTCTGGAGTGGGAGAATCATGGCGACTCACTCACTTGGCTTCTTTCTCCCAGAATTCTGTTTTGTTTACTCCACCCACCTAAAGGCTGGCCAATCAAATGGGCCAAGGCAGTTTCTTTATTAGCCAATGACCTTCCTCCATCATTTCCCCTTTTTCTGTTTAAACAAAAAAGAAAGGCTTTCACTTTAACATAGTAAGATTACATATAGCAAAACAGTTATCAAGTAAGAATTACAGTTATAATATTTATATCTATTTTATCATAACTAAGGAAAACTATAACTATAACTAACCATTCTTTAACTCCATCAAAGACTCCAGAAGGATATAATATTACCTAAGTAAACAAGAAGTAAGAAACTTCAAACTCTAGAAATGACAGAGACATCTCGCTGCCTGGACAGTCACCCAAAGTTTCTCTGTACCGTTGGGGCATCCATCTTTAGCCTACAGGCCATAGTATTTAGCAGACATTTCCATGAAGCAGGAAATTTCTAAGACAGTTTAGTCACTATCTGCTGTGTCCTGCAGAATGTCTCGTAGACTCTTTTATAAATCAGGAACCCCGAAAGATCATCTCACCTTTAGGCAAGTTCAGCAGTCCTCTCTCTGTGGGTTCTCCCTGTCCAGTTTATGCATCAGTCCAGGCAAGAGTAGTTTCTTGCCCAAATGGTTATCCAACTCCATAAGGAGCTTCTTTGATGTCCATCTTCCTCTTGAAGTAGCTGGTGCTGCCAGGAGCAGACGTGTCTCATTGTCATGAAAAGCCCTAAATTATTAAAACAGTTAAATGTCATATTCTGTAGCCTTTGAAAGATATGAAGAATGCCTATCTAACTGAAATATATCTCTGTATATCTAGAAAATCTAACTAATATGACTACAAGCTTGACTATTATTGATAATTATCCATTAACAACTTATATTTTCTAATTATACATTACATTTTAAATGAACTAGACAATCACAATACATTAATCAAGATCAGAAATACATATACATATAACAAAATTGACCTTAAAATCCACACCAATGCAAATTATTCATATCTATATCATATCCCCCTTTAAATGTAAAAGAACATTTATAAACCATATTTGGGAACATGGGCGCAGTTTTTCTCTCCAAACTGCTTCCTGCTGTATGGGGGCGCTGTATTCAGATCTTTCATGGTGTAACCTGTGTGTCAGGGTCATCTCAGTCAGCAGTTGAGTGAAGTAATTTTCTGAAGGTGTTCACAGGAACCTTTCAGGAGGGCGTGGTCTATCATACCATATTGGGATAGAAGCAATTAACAGGGTCTCGTCCTCTGTGAAAACAAAAGAAGACCCTCTCCAAAGCATCATATCCTTAGACCCATATTCTGAAATCATAATACCCTTGTATCCATTCTGGTTTAGCTTGGCAGCCCATATAATGAAATGTCTCTCTGTAGTTAGCTCCTTCACAGTCAAAAGCTTTAAAGAAAACACAGTAATACAAAGAATCCAGACTCTCTGTGAATTTTCCATTTTTACGTGGCTTATTTTCTTTATTTCTTTTAATCTATAAAAAATGGGTTAGATCAATATGTAAGAGCTAGCCAATAAGAGGCCAAAACTAATGGGCCAGACAATGTTTAAAAAAATACAGTTTCTGTGTAATTATTTTGGGGCATAAGCCATGCGGACAGCCGGGTGCCTGGGACGCAGCCCCGCCGCCGCTTGTATTACAACAACAAACCAGTAGGTGAAGTAGGATCAAAACCCAGTGCCATTGTTCTTGACTTCTCAGCAGTTCTCATTGTCCGCTATGTTCAGCGAGTCCGGTATTATCCCATGCTTTTTCAGACCCAGTCCAGCTGGCCTTGGTGAGCTCCCTATAGATCATCCCCATTGTCTCAGTGTGTGGGTGCACCCCTAACGGTCCTGAGTTCCTTGCTCGTGCTCTCTCTCTTTTGCTCCTGATTGGACCTTGGGATTTCAGTCCATTGCTCCAATGTGGGTCTCTGTCTCTATCTCTTTCCATTGCCTGATGAAAGTTAATATCCAGGAGGATGACTATATGTTTTTCTTTGAGTTCACCTTCTTATTTATCTTCTCTAGGATCACGAATTATAGGCTCAATGTCCTTTATTTATGGCTAGAAATCAATTATGAGTGAGTACATCCCATGTTCCTCTTTTTGGGTCTGGCTTACCTCACTCAGGATAGTGTTTTCTATTTCCGTCCATTTGCATGCAAAATTCAAGAAGTCATTGTTTTTTACTGCTGAGTTTTATTTTTGAAGTACCGGAACTTGAACTCAGGATCTTGCAATCCTAGATCCTTTTTTGCCCTTCTTTCTTTCCTTTGAACTTTGAGATAAAGATCATTAAGTTGCTTAGTATAAAAGCTGGCATTGAACTCACAATGCTGCCCAGGTAAGCTCTGGATTTTCCATCCTCCTGCCTCAGAGTTTCCAAGAGACATCATAGGCCTATATCACAGGATTAGCTTGTTTGATTATCTATCATCTCAAAGTATTTTCTCTAAGGCAATAGATATAATTACTTATGAAGAAATACTAATGAGTTTTGGCTTGTTGTGGTAGTTAGGGTTCCTAAAGGAACAGAAATGCCATGCCAATGCAAGGGCTTTGCCATGCAGATTGGCCCAGGGGCTAGTCAGTCCTACTATATCTAGCCATCTGTAATGATAAGCTGAAGAGAGCCAGCTACGAATTCAATTGCCAGCATGCAAGCCTCAAAGTGCAAGCTCCATCTCTAGAAATCCTGACAGATAACACAACCATGTCCTGACTTACAGAGTCAAACCCAGAGCCAATCCTCTATTGTTTCTGCTTCCTGTCCTATTCAGCCCCTCATTAGAACTTACAGTGCTCACTCACTCTGGAGAGGATAATTTATTTTAGTTATTCATCATTAAAAAAAACAATACAAAACAAAAACAAACAAACAAACAAACCCACCCAAAAGACAATGCCCAGATGAGGGCAGACGGAGGGAGAGAGTACTGGGAGAGACACCTGGAATCAGGGACATCCCTGGGAATAGCTAGAAACTGTGAACAGTGAAAACTCCCAGGAATTATGAGGGTGACCCTAGTTAAGACTCCTAGCAATGAGAGATACAGAGCCTGAAACAGCCATCTCCTATAACCAGGCAAGACTTTCAGTGGAGGGATTGGAAACCCAACCCAGCCACATAACCTTTTGCCTAGAATTTACCCCTACCTTCAAGATATGCTGGAACAAAGGTGGTGCAGAAACCATGGAAGTGGCCAACTAATGGCTGGTCCAGCTTGAGACCCATACCATAAGAGAAAGCCCATCCTTGACAGTGCTTAGAGGGCCAGGACACAGGCTGGACAGCTCAGAGAACCAAACAAGATTTATAAGAAAGAAAAAAAAGTTGATGTAATGATGCCTAATGATATTCTGCTATACTCATAGATTGTTGCCTTGCCCAGCTGTTTCAGAGAGGCTTCACCCAGCAGCAGATGGAAATAGACACAGAGACCCACAGCAAAATATTAGGCAGAGCTCAAAAATCCTGTGAAAGACTGAAAGGAAGAACTGTGGGGTTGAGGGACCACAGAAAACAGGTCAAAACTCAGAGTCCAATGAACTGGGCTCGTGGGGGTTCATGGAAGCAGAACTGCCAACTACAGAACTTGCACAAGACTGACAAGATCCTCTGCACATGTGTTGCATCATGTGGTTTGCTTCTCTTCTGGGACTCTGAGTAGAGGGAAACGGGGGTGGGGAGGGGGCTGGGAGAGGTGCTTCCTCTGACTCTGTTACCTGCTCTTGGCACTCTTTCCACCTTTTGGGCTGACTAGTCCAGTCTTAATAAGAGAGGGGGTGCCTTGTCTTATTGCAACTTGATATCCATGGCTGGCTGATATACATGGGAGGCCTGCCCTTTTCTCAGGAGAAGGAAAAGAGTAGGGATGGTAGGGAGGGGGAGGTTGGGCAAAGGGACCGGAGAAGAGGAGGGAGGGAGAGGAAACTGTGATCCTGATGGGAAATATTAAGTAATTAATTAATAAAAAAAAATCAATGTCCAGAATCAACTCCCAGTCCACAGGCAGCGGTATTCTAGTGGCGGGAGAAAAAGCCCTCTAGGCCTTCATTTTAAGATTTCAGACTTTCAGCTTTTATTTCAGGTTGCAGCCAAGAGGGACTGAGAAGCCAGTCAGCCTGCAAGTGTAGAGTCTTTCTTCCTTAGTCATGGCACCGATCCCTGTCTGCTTGCTTATCAGGGACTCTGCCCAAGTCCCAGTCCCCCTGTACAGCACTTGCACCTGAACTGCAGGAAGAGGAATCAAAAACTCACAATTACCTCCAGGGTGTTAGCTCAGCAAGGTCCCACTGATTGATGTGGTTTACTTGAATTGCCTTCTCTCTATAAATCTCAAATTTCATCCCTCCAGGCCCAGCCTCGCTCCACCTACTAAAAGTTCTCAGGTGTGAAGTTCAAGAGGGACACTAAAATAGGCTGCCTGTTAGAGAAAAATGTATGTTAGAAAAGTTCCTTAGGCTGGGATCAGACAAGCAGATGGTCTGGCAAAAGCTCTTGCAGAAGGTTCAAGCCCATTAGGGAAAGTGGGGAGTTGCTTCTTACCCATCTCAGTGCAAAGGGAAGGCTTCATACATGCAGGCTGTCTCTTTCCTGGTGTCTTAGTTCACATCTCTGCTGCTGGTATAAAACACCCTGAACCAAAAGTCATTCAGGGCAAAAGGTTTACTATTTACATTTTTCAGTCACAGTCCATCAGCAAGGGGAGCCAAGGAACTCAAAGCAAGACTCTGGAGGCAGGATTGAAGCAGAAGCCATGCAGTAACAACAACAGGAACCTTGAGGAGGAAGGGGTGTAGTCACTGATGTACTTTGCTGGCTAGAAGTGAGAAATCAGGGTGCTTCAGGAGTATTTCACAGTTACAGACTCACCAGCAGGCTCTCAGTCAGGAGCTTTCCAATAGCTGGGATATTAGAGAGACAGGGGAAGGCTCTGGCAGTGATCATGGCTACAGAAGTCTTGTCTGGATTCTAACACCTAGGTGGCCTGTGCTTCTGCAGTTTAGCTCAAACCTGTGGCTTGGCTGGCCCCTTCTGTCAACCCAGAAGTTCATTTCTCACCAAGCCCAGTGCTCTAACTGGGCTAATACCCAGTCACCAGCAGTAGGAGCTGAACTCCCTTGCAGCAGGGTCAAGTCTCCTCCAGCAGGGCTTCTTGGAACCTGACAGGCCCTTTAGCCATTTGTACATGTACTGTAACCTACATGATTCTGGGGAATATACATGCTCTGAGAATTCATATTAGCAATCTACATTGAAATATTTGTGTTTACCAATTGCCATCTGATAAGGAGAAAACAGAACTGCTGGGTAGATTGCAGTCAATGAAATATTCAGAGCTCATTAATAAATTGTTACTCAATAAATTCTAACTGGTGTGGTTGTTTCTGCATGTTCATGACCAAACCACAAGCAATACAAGATCACTTCTTTCATTTCCAAAATTATGTAGTCCAGGGAATTACAGAAAGTTTATATGGGAAAGCTTGGAAAACAAGCACGCATGAGTGTTTGAGTGCACAAAGAAACCAGAAGAAATACTCAGATCCCCGGGAGCTGGAGTTAAAAGTTTTTGCAAACTGCTTGTTATGGATGCTTGTTGGGAAATGGAAGTTGGGTTCTCTGCAAGAAAAGCTTGGACAGGGTGGTGGTGGTGCACGCCTTTAATCCCAGCACTAGGGAGGCAGAGGCAGGCGGATCTCTGTGAGTTAGTTAGAGGTCAACCTGGTTTACAGAGTGAGTTCTAGGACAGCTAGAACTGTTACACAGAGAAATCCTATCTTGAAAAAACAAACAAAAAGGAATGGCATGATCTACAGGGAGTTTTGCAGCATAGAGATGAGTAATACTACATAAAATGCAAAAAATTCTAGAAACCAAATAGAAATCAGCAAAGATCAATCAAAATGAGATTTAACTAGAACTTGTATTTGCATTTCCAGGAAAGTGATTCCTGCTCTGGGTTTGGGTGGGACTGAAAAGAGTCTCCTTACATACAGTAGGATTTTCTTCTTGGACCATCGAGTAGTATTACTCTCTCTCATCCTCTCTCTCTCTCTCTTTCTCTCTCTCTCTCTCTCTCTCTCTCTCTCTCTCTCTGTGTGTGTGTGTGTGTGTGTATTCCATCAGCAGTTGATGGGCAATTTAGTTCAAACTCTTGACTATTATAAACAATGCTGTAGTGAAAATGGGGGCATAGAAGTTTTATCAATATCAATATACCAATTTTAATTTTCTTTTTTCTTTTTGTTTTTTCTAGACAAAGTTTCTGTGTAGCTTTTGAACCCTGTCCTGGAACTAGCTCGTGTAGACCAAGCTGAGCCTCAAACTCACAGAGATTCACCTGCTTCTGCCTCCCTAGTGCTGGGATTAAAGGTGTGAGGCACAACTGCCTGGCCTTAAGTTTCTTGAATAAATATCCAAACATAGTATTTATGCTTATTATGGTCATGTTATGGCTGAATTTTAGAGGACCCTCATAATCTTTTCCATTGCCACTGTACTAATTAAAATCACTAACACTGAAAAAGGGAGCCCATCACTTCTGTTCCTTTCCAGAACTTAGCTTCCATATATAAATTTGGGGACAGCTAGGTTTCCTGGAGTGAGGGTGAGGTAGTAATAGGTCTGGCAGAAATGAAAATACTAAAAAGATGCTTGTGTCTCCTAATCTGATTATCCCAAAGAAATAGGAATCTCTCCACAAATCTCATACTAGGATAAAGAAAAGGCACCACCCAGAGATCTTCAAGAATGAGACTTCACATTGCTCAAACAACTTGTCCTCTTACAGGATTAGGGTGAAGCTCAGACAGGGATGGGTCCATGGTGGGCATGATCATACCTGTACAGCGAATGCTTGGATGTTCATATTCTTGGCCCTGAATTTAAGTATTTAATACTCCTTCAAGACCCTAAAGATGGACTTGTAAGTTCCCTGAATCTCTTTGCCCCTCTTTTGAATGTGACTACATTGAACTAAACTCCTTTATGCTTTTCCTTTTAGATAAACTCTTTTAATTGGCTTTTTGAGGATGGCTGTCCAGATCTTGTTTGTGGTATGAGTTATGACCCCCAATTTGATAATAATAAAAAATTTCTGCACCCCTATAAGCCTCTCTGCCAATGCAGCAATCCAAATCAGACTGAATTAGATAGAAAAGCCCAGGTTCAGTGGATAAAAAAGCTACTGGATTATTTTCCAGCCCCCCAAAGAGGAGACAGGAAAGAAAGACTGGAAACCCACATGTCTGTTTTCAAGGGGGGGGGGCAGTTTCAATACTCTGAGGAGTGGTCTTGAGCATCTCTGGGGGAAAAGTCATCATTTGGAGGACTTTCTGAGATGCAGCAGGGTTCGGAGGGAGATGGGGTGAGGTGGGGTTAGGGTTGGGGTGGAACTTCCACCCAAACATTCCAGATTTTTTGGGTATATGAATGCCAGGGGCATATGGGGTGAATCTTGCAGCAGAACAAATGTCTCACACATATGACTTTTTTCTCATTTTAAGCTTGCATTTTAAACAATATAGACATAAGATACATGGTTATAATAAGGTCATAACAATAAGATATAAGGGCATAGTTTCATTTTTCCTTTTCCTTTTCTTAGTTTATGTTCTTAGCATTTTCCTTGAAAATCAGTTGGCTGTAGCCGTGTCTCTTCAGGCTCCCTTCTCTGTTAGATCAACCTGTGGATTTCTTGTGAACCAGTGTCATGCTGTTTCAGTTGCTACAAAGGGAGAGTATTATTTGTAGTCAGTTGGAGCAATGCTTCCTATTTGATTCTTTTTCTTCACAATATCCTTAGCTATTTGGCATGTCTACACGAATTTTAAGTTAGGTTTTCCCCTACAGTTCTTCTCCCACTTTGATAGAGACCCAGAGACTATGCAGATGGCTTTGGTTATACGAATGTTTTGAGGGTATTCATCTTTCAGTTCATGAATTTGGATACCTTGTTTTTATTTTGTGACTTCAGTTACATTCACAAATGACTTATGATTCTCAGTACACATATACTTCTCCTCTTTGCTTATGGCTATCCTCAGTCTCTCTGTCTTTAGTTCTTTCTGATCTTTCACTATTGACATATAATTACTGGTTTACCAGCTGCTGGTAAGCAGCTTTTACTCACTGACTTAAAAATTATTTATGAATTAGGTATACACATATATACATATATAAACACATATAGATGCAGGCATAGAATGTAAATCAGATATACAACATATATTTTACATGATAAAATAAGTTTAATCTAAACTGATACAATAAACATTTTGTATAATATGAAAATACAAATTACATCCATGTGAATGAGAATTTTTAGAAAAAAAAGTGCGACTGCAGAATCTTTCTGAAGTTTTGTGATTTACTTATTAGAACTTTGGGGAAGTGGAAAGGTTGAAATATTTCAGTTCCAGAGCCTAATTCCCTTATCTTAGGCCAGTTTAGTCCCCTAAAATAGACATTTCTTGACCACTTCTGTCTTAGAACTAACATCTTTTGACTGAGATACTAATATTTTCAGGTCTATTAACTTCACAGAGAACTATATCTCACCAATTCTAAAGCGAGGATTGCCATTGGGGAACATCTGAGGCCTTTGGGGGATGTTTCCTGACTTACTCTAACCAACAATGTATTTTTTAAAAGTCTTGATTCAGGGTTTTCTTTGTTATATTACTATAAAACTCCATGAAACTGTGCTACATGGGAACATGCAGTCTGCAGTAACCTAGCTCCATGTTTCCAGGGCAATAGCCACTCAAATTTGGCTCCAGAATAAACTATCTTTTGTTCCCTTTGAGGTGAGAGCTGTGGGCTTTTATCATCGATTCCCATGTTAGTTAACATTGGCTGAGTCTTGTCAGGCTTTTCTTAAGAAGAGTAAGAAACAACTAAATATCCAAACTATGACTTGCTGAAACACAGAAAAGCCCACCAGGTTGAGGCAGTGGTCAAGAGAGAATTAAACAAATAGTTGAATAGAAGAGGATGAACCCAGCTGATATGAACACCAGACATATGTGTGAAAGAGAATACAAATGAAAACATATGTAGTTCTAGGAACTGACTTTGTAACACTCATTGGAGACTGGTGATACTATTGTCCTAAACTTATAAAAATATGAAATAAAAATGAGTTAATTATTTACTGTGGTCCACATAGTTAATAAGGTAAAAAAAAAAAAAAACTGTGAATCATGAACTGGGAAGATAGCTCAGTCAATAATGTGCTTGCCATGCAATCATGAATTCCTGAGTTCAGACATCCATCACCAATGTGGAAGGCTGGTGTGACAGTGTACTCCTGTAATCCACACACCGGGAGGGAGGAGAGGGGAGGCTCCCTGGAGATCTGGACCTGCCAGGTCAGTTGAATCACTGTGCTTTGTTCAGTGAGAAAGCTTGTCTCAAAAACTAATGTGGATAGTTTCTTAAAAAGACACCCACCACCCATCGTTGGCTCCCACATGCATAGGCACACATGTGCATGTGCACTCCCATACATAAGTGTACACAGATATATAATACACTTATGAACTTGTGCAATATTATTCTGTAAAATTAGATACCACTGGCTATTTGAATCTTTGAATTTTAGTCTTTGGAGTATGACTAAGTAAAATAATATACCTACTTTGTGTTTCTTAATATTCACAAACCATGTGTTTCCAGTGCAGCATTTTCAGCTTTGATGTGGAATCTACCAAAAGAAGGACCTCGAGTTCCCCTACTTGAGCCTGACAATCTCCATTATTACAGAAAATCTTTGAGAAAGCCTGTAGCAAAAAGAAACCAGTTAAGTTTATCAGTTAAAGAAATAAAACATACAAGTCATACTACTATTGTCTTTTCACATCTATCAATAGCCTGTGAGATGGTATCCCCTTAATTCTACCTTAGGAAGTGTGGCTGAGGTCATTCTTAAATTAGGACCCAGGGGTGATGAAGTTAAACTTCCTTCTCCAGAAAGATTCTGCACACTAATTAGCTTTGTGGCGCCTGGTCATGTCTTCATTAATCTCCCTTCTTTCTTGGCAAGAGTTCCACCATAGACCTGATGCAGACATCATATTGACTATTTTTCTCTATTGTTTGACATAGAGAACATTTTAGTAAACATGTTTATGGTTTCATTGTAGAATATTGCCCATTAAATAAACAATGTCCCAAGTATTTCTCCTCAGTCTGAAGAAGTTGAAGTTAAAAGCCAAAGATTCAGTATTTGGCCTCTTTTTAAATATCCATTTGAAAATTCTGATAAGAGGGAAAAGTTATTCTCACAATTAAGTCTATACCTTCTCCAAGGATCAAGAGATGTTCCAGAAGATGTGACAGGAAGAATGTGAGAACCAGAAGAGGGATTGAGTGCTGTCATATCTTCCAACATGCTAAAGGCTGTGGTGTTCTTGAACTCTCAACATGTATGATTAACAGCCCAAGACTTGATCAGATTGAACCCCTCTGTACCCTGTTATGAAAAAGGAGTGCTTATGACTATTTTAACACAAATAGTGATTGATAATGGATGGAGAAATAGTTAACAGAAGACATACATGCACGTGAGTATACACACACACACAATTTTGAGTCATAGTTGAAGACAGCAAGGGTAATATACTCAGCAAGAACTTGCATAGTCTCATAAGCTAAGACCAAAAGAAAAGACTGGGGGCTACATCTTCATAGGATGAAAACTAAGATAACTCTGTGATGTTCGGAGGTAGAAAGGTGCTCATGTTGTGATATATAGAATGGAATCAATACAAGCTCACTCTGAGAGGCTCTCTGTCCTCCAGGTATCTGCACAGATGGGCCCAGCAATAAACCCCATCTGTGTGTACAACTCTCCCAAATTTGTTTCTGTTACTAACTTCTATACGTGCCAGTCTTCTTCACATCTGTATGATTGGATGAACACCTGAGACAAGAATTCCAAAATGAAGATCCATACTAAACAGACTGATAGAAGTCAAGCACATTTCCGGTCCTAGCTATTATAGAATTCAGAGTATTTTCACTAGCATTGAATCTCTGCTTTCATAAGCATTGTTAGGTGTTTATGGATCAAGCAAGTACAGAAAACAGTATTTATCAGCAAAGAGGTTCTGAGACAAATTCAAGGAAAACTAAATTATCTGAGCCTTTAAATTGTTTTTTTTTTTTTTTTTTTCAAGTGTGTGTGTATGTGTGTGTTCCCTTGCAGGAGTTTATATTCACTCATTGCATACAGAGGCCCAAAGAGACCAGATGGTGTCAGATGTTACAGGCAGTTGTGAGAGCCTGCTGTGGGTGCTTGGGACTGAACCCAGGTCTTTTGCAAAAGCAGCAATCATTTTTAACTGCTTAACTAACTCCGTATTCCCTTAATAGATTTGCAGAGTTCTTGTCTACACTGAGGACAAAATACTGCACCGCCTGAGAAATGTGTTTCCCTGCTCCCTCTTACATGGAGAAGGTGCAAAGAAAGAACACTACACATGCTGGACTTGTGACACTCATTGATCTCACTGTGATCTCAGTATGTTTGCCAATATGAAGAACTCTGTGGGTTCTAACTCATGCACATACTGATGAAGAAGATGGAATTTATTTGTCCAAGAAATATTAGCTGGGCTTCTACAATTCTCAGCATTAAACTAGGTATCAGATATAAAAAGAAAAAGTTATTATTGTAAGTCACATCCTTGTGGTGATACACATATTACTAGAAATGGGTTAAATTAAGATGTACGAGTTAGAAAATAAGAAGGTAGAGCTAATGGGCCAAGCAGTGATTTAAATAATATAGTTTCTGTTCGATTATTTTGGTTCTGGGCAGCCGGGACAAACAAGCAGACTGTTTACTACAATATGTGCAAAAAAATGTAAAAGTTTTTGAATGGCATTTGCTGTTAATAATGAGAAAATGAATACAGTTTTACCAAAAAATAAAAGAAAGACAACATTAAAAACAATAAGGGATTGGGGCAACAGTTCAGTTGGCAATGAACATTCTATACAAGCATGAAGATGAGGACAACAGTTTAATACACAGCATCTGTGTAAAATGCCAGATATGGTAGCTCACACTTGTAATTCAAGCACAAAAGATATAATCAAGAAGGATCCCTGAAGCACAACAGCCAGTCAGCCAAGTCAAGTCAGGGATCCCGGGCAAAAGTGAAAGATCCTGTGTTAAAAAACAGTGTGGACAGCTCCTGCTGGGTGACGCCCAAGGTTGTACTCTAGCCTCCACAAACACCTCTGCACATATGAATGAATACATGCTCACACACAGAATTGGGGACACATAAAAGACAATAGGCTTAAACATTTGGGAAAGGCTAACCTTATCATTATCTTCTCATTTCTCAAACAAGTACCTCCCATTTCCTCGCTAATGTCTTTATATGGCTGTGTCATTCAAGTACGCAAAGCTTTGCTTAGAAAATGAAGCTCTGTCAGAGGGAAGTCTTCACATGCCACTCAGTGTACTATGACATACCTGAATGCATATTTAGCTTTTTTGTAAAAACATGATGCATCATACCAGTTGATATGACACACACACACATGAAGTTGCACAATATTATACCTATAAGAATTCCATGGAATAGCTATAAACTCTTAAAGTATTAATAGTAAGAACTGTAAAAATGTGGACCTGCAGAGATGGCAAAGTAGTTGAGAGCATTTGCTGTCTTCAGGTTCTGTTCCCAGCACCTAAATGGGGTGCACCCAAACTGCCTGTAACTGCAGGTCTGGAGGAACAAACACCTCCTTCTGGCTTCTGCGTATGCGAGTGCACGCACACACATACACACACATGCATGTGCACACACACACATGTTCACATGGCATAGATACACACAGAGACATATAAATAAAGAATGTGATATGACACACACACACATGAAGTTGCACAATATTATACCTATAAGAATTCCATGGAATAGCTATAAACTCTTAAAGTATTAATAGTAAGAACTATAAAAATGTGGACCTGCAGAGATGGCAAAGTAGTTGAGAGCATTTGCTGTCTTCAGGTTCTGTTCCCAGCACCTAAATGGGGTGCACCCAAACTGCCTGTAACTGCAGGTCTGGAGGAACAAACACCTCCTTCTGGCTTCTGCGTATGCGAGTGCACGCACACACATACACACACATGCACGTGCACACACACACACATGTTCACATGGCATAGATACACACAGAGACATATAAATAAAGAATGTTTAAAACTGGAAAGCAAGGGCAACTACTTGAGATGGATTAGGAGGAAGACAAAAGAATGTTGTCTCTGACGGACTAATTGCAAAACCACTTCTCTATGGATGGAAAGTTTAAAAGCATTTTCTATATATTTAGAGCCACAGTCATCCTGCCGCCAGGGCACCCAGCTTGGGGAACTTGGTGGTGATGTCAAGCAGACTCACCCTCTGGGATACCCGGCTTGGCTAAGTTCCAAACCACAGGAGACCATGCTGAACCCTGACATGGAACTGCTGTCTCACGTATTAGTTTTGTCAGCGATCAATTAGAAAATGAGGAAGGCAGCATTTTCCAGTTTGAAGTGTCTCATTAAGCTGCTATTTTTTTCCAAGAAGAGCTCTGTTTTAATAAAGGAAGTGTGGTTTGAAGGACAGTTCTGACATGCAGGGGTGAGAAGCCTCTGGGTGCGGTGTTCCATGGGATGCTGACATGGGCTGAGGGAAGATGTGTTGATGAGAGGGAGAAGCTTGAGGGAACAGGTGGCTGGAGCATTTGATTGAAACATAAGTTCTCAGCCTGGGAAACATGCAGCAAGGTTGACCACGTGGCTGGAGTGACTGATGGAGGACGACCACCGCTATAATAAAGGCTGTAAGTTCTCCCTCAGGCAGCAGCAATTTATTGGAGCATTTTTGGGAAAATGATTGATGTAATTTTAAGGAATAGTTATGGAAAATATGCGTACAATGCAAAGACTATTTTCTGCTAATGTTGAAATCTCTAATACATGTCTATCAAAAGTAAAAGCAAAATTTTAGGTTATATAAATACAGTCCCTTCTAATTAACCTATATAGAGGTGTTGAATACTGATGATTTGCTGAACATGAACACAAGCCCACCCATACACACTGAGTGGATGTATTATGAAATATAATTTCACTATATATCACAATTTCAGAAGTATTTTGTCATTTAATGTTTAGACTTAATATAGAATAGATTTAAACTTTACCACGATTTTGTGTTCAAACAACATATAGATTTAATCCCCCCACACTGTATGGTTATGTATATACAATAGAAATATGAACATTATAAATAAAATGTTTCATTTGGGAAGAATGAGACACATTAAATTTCTAGAAAAATTGTCAAAATGAGTGTCCATTTAACAGTCAAGGATGGGGGACAGCTCTGCTGGTAGAGCAGTGTAGTGGTTATCAGGACCTGAGTCTGGATCCGCAGAACCCTTAAAATTATGTTCCAGGTGTGGCAGCCTGCCTGTGATCCCAGCGCATAGAAGTCAGAGATAGCCAGTACAAGATAACAAGCTAGACTATACAGAACAGTGTGCTCAGATGCAAGTGAGAGAGCCTGCTTCAATATGCAAGATGAAGACTTATCAAAAAAGACCTTAGATGTGAACCTTGGTTCTCAAGGTGCATTGCACACATGTAAGCATGCATCAGCACACATGCATATATGGATGCAAGAAGAATTTTAAAAGAAGTATAGGAGATAAAACACTTAGAAGTACTCACAACAGAGAAAATTCTACATGTATGAGACTTGCACATTGGATTTATTTTTCAAGATAAGCACATAAATTGATGAATAAGTAATAAAGAATGTGGTATTTGTGCAATATTGAATATTAATCAGTCACAAAGAGAGATAAGCCATTGATACATGCTGGAGGGGCATTAACATTTAAGCACTGTGCTGACTGAAAGAAGTCAGGCACAAAAATCCAATATAATGTCAACTACATGGGTACCCTTTATAGAACCTTTCCATAGTGAGGGACTCTGAGGAAGAAGAGAGAACTCAGATCAGTGGTTTTAGTGTGTTGAAGAAAGGACAAATAAAGAGTATCAGACTTTCAGTGTAATGAAACTGCTAGAGTGTCAGTGATGGTACAGTCTGTAAATAAGGTATAAACCATAGTGGTATATTTCAAGGCAAACTTTGTGTCTGAGAAGGTACATGGTACAGTGTAGAGAGCTGAGAGGACAACTTTCAGGAGTCAGTTCTCTCCTTCCACACTGTGAGTCCCAGAGCTTGCACTCTAGTTGCCATGCTTGGAGGTAGGTACTTTTACCTGCTGAGTCATCTTCCTGGGCTGTAGCTGGATGTTTCAAAGAGTAGACTGGTGGCATGAGAATAAGGCATCAATTAAAGATACCCTGGGCATAAATGAAACATTGATATTGAGTCCATTGTTGGAGTAAAGAAAAGTGCTCGGAAGGACATTCCTGGGAGACCAGGAAAACTTTAATAAAATCTCCAAGTAAACTGTATTATATCAATGTAGAATCTGTTTGGGGGCCATTTGATAAGTTCTACATTGAAGTATCTGTTGGCTAAGTTATTTAGTAGTTCTACTTATTCCCTAATATTTCAGAAATAATATCAAAATAAAATTGACGGACTCAGAAATTTCTAAATGTGGTGAAGGGTACCATCTTAGAGGTTTTATTTCTGTGAAAAGACACAATGACCACAGCAATTCCTACAGAGAAAACACTAAATTGGGGTGGCTAATTTAGAGTTTCAGAGATTTAGTCCATTATCATCATGACAGGGAATATGGCAACATGCAGGCAGATGTGGCACTAGTGTAGTAGCTGAGAGTCCTATATCTTGCAGGCAAAAGGAAGTGGTCTGAGACAGTAGGTGGTATCCTGAGCATAGGAAATCTCAAAGTCTGCCTCCCCCCACCACAGTGACACACTTCCTCCAATAAGGTCATACCTCCTACCGGTACCATTCCCTGTGAGCTTTGGGGGCCAATCATATTCAAACTACCGTGGGTACAAAGCAACTTTCCATAGTTTTCTATAGAAAAAAAATTGTAAGATAAAATTATTTGATATAAGATCAAAGACAAGTAGAAGAAAAAGGCAAGCGAGGGAAGAAGCCAGTGAGGGTAAGAAAGAAAAAAAAGAGAAACAAACAAGGAGAGAGACAGACAGACAGACAGACAGACAGAGAATGATGCTCAGTTCCTTTAACAGCATGGGATACGGTCATTCCATTCCTTGGTCTCTGGAAGTGGTCGCCTAGAGCTTTCTCAGCCCACTATTAACACCAAATATATAGCATCTCAAAATAACAACTGAAATCACATCCCATTCTATATGAAATCCATCAATCCATGTAGCACATCAAAATTTATCTGATGGGCTCACAAAATTAACTTTTCCATTGATGTTTGAATTTATTTGTGTGTTTGTAGAATTTAAAACTATAGATGAATCCATTAATCTACAGAGCTTTAATTAGAATTTGTTATAAATTACAAGAAGAATGAATGAAATGTTAGTTAAATATTGATGCTACGATTGTGTTTCTCCTTTCAGTCATTCTTGATTTCACTTATTAATAGTGGTATTGCTGAAACACCAGACATTAACATTAAATTTCAATATCTTTAGTTTTTTAATCTCTGATTTATTAGATAATTCCTGCCATAACTTTAAACTTGTAATTTTTATGGAAATATTATTATATCTATTTATAATTGAATTTATCTGAAGGCCAAGCAAAATGTTAAATTTTAAGGGGTTAATATTAGTTAAAAATTAATTTGTGTTATTATTAGATAAAAATTAAAGATTTGTATCAATTCTGCCAATCATTGCAATACTGTACTTCTGTTGAGCTAGAATATTGGCTTGGAACTTAATGACATGGCTTTCTCTACTTTTGTTGTTATTGTTGTTGTATTTTGACTTTTGAGATGGGGCCTTGTATAACCTAGGCTGGTATCCAAGCCACTCTGTAGCCAGTGATGAGCTTGTTTAATCTGCCTTGTGCTAGGATTGTAGGCAGGTGTCAACCCATCTATTCTATACTTCACTGGCTATAAAAGGGTTTTGTGCAAACAATAATGTGCTCCAGCTATTGAGCCACATCCCAGCTTCCCACCTCCTCTTCTGAGTCATCACGTGTTAACTGGGATGGTATAGTGAGCACTAGTAAAGGGAGTCTCTTCTGCTGGTCTTCAGCCTCAATGTTCTCAATTTCTTCTCTGTGTTCTGAAACTGCCTCTAATGGAAGGATTGCTGCTTCCTTTTACATGTAAAACCACTTCAATCTTACATTATGACAGGTGTAAATTTGTCATTACATAACTTAATCCTGATAAGAATCACCTTATTTAGTTTTTTATAAAAATGTGTTAATATATACCTATCAAGTTCCAGTGATACCAAGATGCAATAACTCTGGACATTACCATGATGACTCAAAATCCTTGATAACCAAAAAAGAAAATAAGTAGCAACTCTCTGGAAGATGTAAGGAGAAGGCAACACCAAAGACCTAAGAAAAGGTTGGCAGTGAGTTTTCTGGGTGTCTTACTGCTTGATTGTACAATTTAGATACATTCTATTCTAATCTAGAACCTCTTCTAAGACAAAAACTAACAGACTCCAACAGAACCTGCCCCCCGCAAAATAAACAAACAAACAAAAAACAAGAATAATAGACTAATAGAAATAAAAACACATTGATTTGTAACTCTCTTCCAATTCCAGGGAATCACCAATGGGAAATATTTCTGTGGATCCATGGCAACTGAAAAAGAAGCTAAACAGTTGGTTTCCCAATCTTTCTCGCCCTTCTCTACCTCGCAAGATGAGAGAGACTGATCCTCGAACTTCTCTTACCACATGGTAAACTAAGAATTTGCCTGTTTGCAGAGAGTCATCTGAAAAATAAGTCTCTACCCCACCTAGCATGTAAGGCAGAAATGTCACTATATCTACCAGCAACAACCGCTAAACTCCTGTTGTTGGGGTTTCTGTCCTGGCCAGTTCCTGCAATCATTAAGTCCCAAAGAAATCACACAGACGTCTACATTAACAATAAACTGATTGGCCCATTAGCTCAGGCTTCTTATTAACTCTTAAAACATATATTAATTAACCCATTATTCTTGTCTGTTAGCCACATGGCTCGGTACCTTTTTCAGTGAGGCAGTCACATCTTGCTTGCTCTGTGGCTGAGCCAGGTCTGTGGAAAATGAGCTTTCTTCTTCCCAGAATTCTCCAGTTCTGTTTTCCCACCTATACTTCCTGCCTGGCTACTGGCCAATAAGTGTTTATTTAAAATATAATTGACAGAATACAGACCATTGTCCCACACCAAATTCCTGTACAGGACACCAAATTAGGACCTGGTACTAAATCCATACACCATAAAACATCAAGAATATAATGTATAATATATAAAATATGTTAATAATCACTTACAATTAAAGGATCAGAAAGATAAGAGATAGTTATATTAGATTTGTGTGAGAAGGCTTTACCAGACAATGACAAAAATTAAAACTTAGGAATTCACAAACAAAAAAATCATAAATATTAGAAAGAATAACATGGAAATTTTATCTCTGCATTATGTATCATATGCAATCCCTGATATTTAAGAAATGGATACCATGGGGTGAGAGATGCTCTGCAGTTAGAGCACCTGCTGCACACACGTACACACATGGGACACCTATACACACAGACCTATCCAACTCTATACACATATAAAAAACACATAAAGACACACGGACAAATAAACATAGATTCAGACAGACACACAGATGTACATATAATATACACACATACACACAGAAAGAAACAGACACAAACACATAAATATATATACACATACATGCACACAGAAACACATTTATACATACACAGACACACACATATACATACACACATACACACATGTATATACAGGTAGAGACACACACACATACAATAAACACATATGCACACAGACACACACTTGCATTCTGTAAGTAGCAACATTTTTCTTAGTTAACACTTTTCTATCTTTACTATGGAAGTTGAACGTCAGCACACTGCATTTCTTGAAAATAGAGTTCCTTCCCTGTAAAGATGGTGAATAGGCCTGGGGTAACCTGCCTTAGAAGAGCTCTGGACCATAAACAAATGTGTACAGAATGAGGACCTGTGTTTAAATCCTCATCATTCATGAAAAAGGGGTCCCTGTAACCCCATTGCTGGAATAGCACAGAGACTGGAAAATCCCTGGAGCTCTTTGGCTGACCAGCATCATGGAACCAATGAGCTCCACATGCAGTGAGAGAAAATGTCTCAGAAGTCCAGGTAGAACACATTGAACAAGGTTCTTGATGTCAACCTCTGCCCTCCCCACACACATGAACACATGTGCACACCTACCCATATGCACATGTATATTTGTAGCACAGACAGATGTACCCATATAGTCATATGCACACACATGCAAGGAGCATACTTATGTATCATACAAAACACACACATATTTTTAAAAGACGCTATGTGTTGCTTTTAATTGTGTACATTTATGTGTTGGGGTGTGTGTGTGTGTGTGTGTGTGTGTGTGTACATGTGACTGCAAGTACTCTCCAAGGCCAGAAGCTGATATCAGATGCCCTAAAGTTACAGGTGGTGGTAAGCCACTCAACACAGCTGCTGGAATCAAACTTAAGTCCTCTACAAGAGTTGTATTAGCTCTTAATTGCTGAGCTATGGTTTCTTCCTCCATTTCTATATAATGGGTGAGTGAGTGAGTGAATGAATGAATGAATGAATGACTAAATCAATCAATCGATCAATAAATAAATAATTAAACTTGACATTAACAAATAAATCGTATCACAAACTAATAGCCTTTTTACATGCAGAATTTCTTAGCAAAACAACAAATCCAGTAATATATAAGAAATTGTATATCAAGATGAAGTGGGATTTATTCTATTGTACTGGGCTAAATTAGCATTCACATATTAATCTGTGCAAGCAAACTTGTGAAACGACTAAAGAGAAGTTACACAGTGGCATAAATTAATGCCGAAGTGCTTTATGCAGTTCAAACCTGGCCATCTAAAGACTGAGTGAATAAGCAAAGGGGAAATGTGGTTACGTGATTAAGAGCATCTACAAATGCATGTCTTATGGTGAAGATTACATTAACTGTGGAAACCTAAGGCTTTTGATGGAGATTGAAACAAAGCCCTGTCAACATCCTTATTCACCAAAGCATGGAAGCTCTGGGTTCTTACACCAAGCAAAGTACTATTGTGGTTTCAATGCGAAATATCTCCCATAATTTTTTGGGTGTGAGCCCTAGCTGGTGGCACTGTTTAGGACAGTTGTGGAGCCTCTAGCGTCCATAACCTCCTTGGAGGATGTGGATCTCATATTGATGGGTGTTGAGGCTTTAAAGCCCAGCATCATGTCCTCATCATTCTCTACTTCCTGATGTGGATGCAATGTGAACATCCAGCCTCCTGCTCTTACCATGATAATTTTGTACCTGCTCCCATGATAAGCTGCATTCCCCTGGAAATGGGGACCAAGAAAAGTCCTTTTTCCCTTAAGCTGCTTTAGTTAGGGTATTTAACCCAGCAACAGAAAGATAGTTAAGACAGGAAGAAAAGAAGAAAAACTGGAATCAAGTAAAACTATGCAAATTTGTATTTATTGTAGTTGTTGACATTAGAAACCCAAACTGAACTAATGACAGAAGAAAACACATGCCTGTGAATATAATACCCAAGAAGACATATAAGAAAATAATACCTAAGAAGCTGTGACTTTGCTTACTGTTCTTTCTCAGCATTGCTAATATATTGCAGTTGCTGCAGAACAGAAATACAGCAAACATATGAGCCAATGGATAAAATGAAATTTCATTTATAGTCACTACAAAAGAAATTAAATACAAATCAGAACATTTCCCAAAAGACACCTGTGGCTCTTATCACGGGGCACAGTGATGGATAAATAACCAAGATACTGGAACATGGTGAAGCACTCTTGTCTCCATTCTGCTGATGCCAATCTTCTCTTTGCTCTAATCCATTGCTTCTCTGAGATATTGCCACTGTGGAACACATTCGTAGACTGCTATAACCAAACCCTACCTTCTGGGTGGATGTAGAAACAGATACTCCGCTTCCTGTATTCTGTAGTTTTCAAGAACAAGATCAAGGTGCTGGAGGGTGAGACCCTGAAGCATCTCTTTGTGGCTTGCCCATGGCTACCAATTTCTATCTGCATGTGTCCTTTTATTTATGGCTGATGTAAATCTACACTTTATAAAGACTATCATGCAAATTATCTCATTCTACTTTATTTTTCTAAAATATCTTTCTCCAAATATATTCTTAATTTTTGAAGGCTAGTATGTAAAGATATGAAGTGTGATATGATTACATAAGTGTGTGTGTGTATGTGTATATATACAGTGAATTCCAGAAGTCAACTTACCTGTCATTTCCCTTGGTTGTTTTTTTCTTTTCCTTTTTGAGACAGGGTCTTTCTATGTAGCTCTGGATGTTCTGGAACTCTCTATGATTACCTTGAATTTGCAGGTGTTGTGGGATGACATTCTGTACACTGTGAAAAGGTATTGCTTTCATTGGTTGATAAAGCTGCTTTGGCAGATGGCAAGGAAGGATAGAACCAGGTGGAAAATCCATGCAGAGATACAGGAGAAGGTCGGAGTCTGGGAGAAGCCATCTAGCCACCCAAGGAACAGTGAACTAGCAGACTAGTAAAATCCACAAGCCATGTGGCAATACATAGATTAATAGAAATGGATTAAATGTCAGAGTTGGCTACTAATAAGCCTGAATCATCATCAAACATTAATAATTAATATAAGGTTCTGAGTGATTATTTGGAAATGGTTGTGGGATGGGGCGGGACAGACAGAGAAAAGCCTCCATTTACACACAGGGATCTGCCTGCCTCTGCCTCCCAGGTGCTGGCATAAAGGACATGGTTTTTGTTTGTTTGTTTGTTGGGTTGATTGATTGGTTTATTTTGAGACAAGATCTCTCATTACTGTGGAAGTTTCCTAATAAGCTAGACTGATTGATTAGCAACTTTCAGAAATAAGCCTGTCTCTAGCTCTCTAGCACTGGAATTGTAACCACAAACCACAATTAATATCATTTCTTTTTTTCTCCTGCATAGTTTCTAGGTGTGTAATTGATGTCCTCATGCTTCCAAAGTATTCAGTTATCCCTCTGGCACTCAAGATATGAAGATTCTGTGATCCAGTTCATCCCCTAACTCTGAATGAAGGACACATCCAGTTTGTTCATTATTCTCTGTATTTTGCCCCTATCCTAACATGGCTGTGTGTGATCCAGTAAACATCCCATATCAGATAAGGTGAAAAACATTGAATGTGGTGCTGCTTTCTGCTTTCTTCACATGTAACTGTGAAAATAATTCCACATAAGAAAATATGGAAACCACTACTCTCATCTTCATAATAGTAAAGATGTAACCAAACCCCAGATATTTCAGTACCCAGTATAAATGTTACAAGGAAGTAACATTCTATTTAATAGGTCTAGAATTATGATGAATTCATTCTGTTCAATTGAGTGGAATTTTAGAGCCCCTCCTCATTTTTCTTCAGACAAGATCTCTGCAACCCAGGCTGGAGGAACCTTGATATGATGCTGAGGATGGTTTTGGATATCTGTTCTCTTGCAAGGCTCTATCCCAGGAAGGGCCCAACCTTTGTAACCAGTGCAATCACCTGGGAGTCAGTCATATCAGCACATGTGCTAAAGGAGGCCATTTCACTTTCAAACCATAACAGTTCATTCCTTGCCTTAAGTGTTTAGAATGTGTGTGTTTGTTTAATAAGAATGATGAAAAAGTCCTTTCCTTGGTATCAGTTGAAAGTGCACTTGTGTGTGCATACATATCCATGTGTTCTGAGGCCAGAGGACAACCCTTGTGTTGTTGGTTAGGTGCTGTGCATCATGTTTTTTGTGTCATAGTCTCTGACTGTAGCTCCTCAAGTACTCGAGACTGCTCACCCAGTGATCCTTCTCTTTAGCACTGAATTTAAGCACATGCCACCATACCCAGCTGTTTCACATGGGTTCTGGGAATAAAATAGATGCCAGCATTCTTTCACAGAAAGCACATCACCTGCTGAGCATCTGTCCTGCCTTCTAGCATTGTTTTCAATGATGGCATAAAGACAGGCAAAAGAGCAAAAGAGAGAGCTGGGAGTTCAGAAACAATGTCAAGGTCATTCATCAGGAAAAGACAAGTATTTTCAACAATTTTTGAGAAAATTCAATAACCACATAGATTTTACTTTACAGGTGGACTTGGGGTAGGTGGGGATGGGAATGGAAGGATCAGGTAGCAGGGAGGGGAAGAGAGGGTAGAGGGAGAGAATTCAAAGAGAGCTGTAATCAAGTGGCATTTGAGTGATGATATGGAAACCTAGTACAGTGGAAAATTTCTGAAATATATGAAGATGATGCAAATGAGATCTCCTAATTATAGAATATATGGAACCTCAACCGGACATTTCTTGTTACCAAATGAGGCTTCCAATAGCAAAACTGAGTTGAATTCTGTTGAGATGTTGGCCAAGGGGGTCCCATGGAAATCACAAACAACTCAGGCTGTTGCTAAGACAATGGACTGGTTTCCACAAACTGACAATGGGGTCCTTATTGCTGAAGACAAAACCTACAGAACTTACTGAACATGTAGAAGGTGATTACTTGGGGCCAGGAGGAACAGAGGACACTAGAGAAAAAGACCTTCTCAATCTACTAGGCAAGGAACATCTGAGCTCACGTGGACTGAAGCAGCAAGCACAGCATTGACAAGAGTCTGCATCTAGTACTCTGAATATGTAGTATGGCTTTTAGCTCAGTATCTTTAGGGATTTCCTGAGTGTAATGATTGGGTCTCTGACTCTTGTTTCTGCTCTTGAGACTTTTCGTTCCTTGGATTACCTTGTCTAACCTCAGTATGATGGGCTTTGCTTTATCTTATTATATTTATTTTGTCAATTAGCTGTTATCTCTTAGGAGCCTGCTTTTTTCTAATGAGAGACTGAAAGAAAGTGAATCCAAAGAGGAGGTGAGGTGAGGAGGAACTGGAACAATTGAAGGGAGACGAAACTATAATCAGGATATATTATATGAGAAAAGAATCTGTTTTCATAAAAGAGAAAGGATGAAAAAGTAAAAAAGACCTCTTTGTGTTCATAAGAAACTAATTCAAATGAACTTATGCTAAAAGTGTAAGGATTAAATAAAGAAAATACTCATGAGAAATTGCTTATTTTAACTCCCATAACCTTGAATTGGTCAGAAGACTCAAATAAAACATAAAAGGAGTCATAACAAAAGGGAAAAAGAAAGGAAAAAATTGAGTTCCATTAAAACCAAAATCTATTGGAGAAGCTGTTATCAACAAAGTGAAAAGGCAACCCAGGGAATAAAAAAAGAAATATTTGCCACCATATGTGTGAATCTTTTAGCCAGGACTTCTAATGGCTTTATAAAACAATAATGAAAGGAAAGTTTTCGATTTTAAAATATTCCAAAAGAATGCATAAATATTTCTCCAAAGGAATAACTCAAATGATCAAGAAGTATGGGAAAATATGTCTTCCCTATGAATAAATGGAGAAACAAAAGTCAAAATCAAAATAACACTCCAATTCATACTCCCTAAACATACTAGCACTAAACAGTCTATGACTATAGATGGATCTGGTAAATGTTACTGGACTGGACCTTGAAAGCAATATACTGAGTGAGCTAACCAGATACAAGGAGTCATATGTTTCTTTTCAATTTGATGGAGGAAGGTCATTGGTTAATAAAGAAACTCCCTTGGCCCATTTGATAGGCCTGCTTTTGGGTGGGAGGAGTAGACAGAATAGAATGCTGGGAAAAAGGGAAGTGAGCCAGATGCCATGCCTCTCCTCTCTGGGCAGACACAATGACGCTCTAGCCCAAGATGGACATAGGCTAGAATCCTTCCCGGTAAGCCACACAGATTATTAGAAATGGGTTAGTCAAGATGTGAGAGTTAGCCAGTAAGAGGATAGAGCTAATGAACCAGGCAGTGTTTAAAAGAATACAGTTTCCGTGTAATTATTTTGGGTAAAGCTACTCGGGGGCCAGGAGCTGGGTGGTGAGAAGTGACCCGCAGCTCCTTCTACATCAATTTGCATAAATGTTCAGGATTTTTACAAAGGAAACTAGACAAGATTTGGGGTGAGTGACAGAGTGCTTGTTTAAGGCCTGTGAGGCATTAACTGACAGAACCTGTAATTCTGTAGTGTATTAAAGAGGGAAGTAAGGGGATGCAGACAAACATTATATTCTGGACTGGAAAATACACATTCTAAATCTGACTGTGATGCAATTACATATTTTCAAGAATATACCGAAAATCATGGAAGGGTAAACTCTGTTTCTCTCTCTCTGTTTCTCTCTCTCTCTCTGTTTCTCTCTCTCTCTCTGTTTCTCTCTCTCTCTTTCTCTCTCTCTGTCTCTCTCTCTCTCTCTTTCTGTGTGTGTGTATGTGTGTAAGTGTGTGGTGTTCATGTGTAAAGTATGTGTTTTTTTACATAGTTTTCTGGGGCTAGAACCTAGGTCCTTGGGCTTCAAGGCCTTTTCCTGACTGAATTATTTCTGTAGTCCTTGAGTCGAATATTTGAAATGGATGAATTATATAACAGGTGAGTTATAAAAATGTGAAGCTGTTTATGAAGCAGTAATTTGTGACAGGAATTTAGACTGAAGCGCTAGGCACTGGAGACACCTGAATTTACTGCACATTTGCTGAACTGATGGGTGCGGTCTTTGAATTCAGGAATCTAACAGGAATCAATGGGCCAGAAGTTAGAAGGAGCTGGAAAGTGTTATTTTGACTCATTTAATGGATTTTGCTGATCTGTATGTTCGTTTATAGTTGTGCCCACATCCATGTGACTTGTGTGCACATGCGACTGCACAGGGAAGTGTAAGGTGAGGCCAGAACTTGATGCCAGATACAATTCTTGAAAACTTTCCACCGTCGACAAGGAATCTTTTTGTTAATTAATTAAATAATTTTTAGCCTTCTACAGTTTCCCCTCCTTCCCTCTCTTCACTCCTAGTCCCTCCCCCAACCTCCTCTATTCCCCCAAGTCCACTCTTCCTCCATTTCTCTTCAGAAAAGAGCAGGCCTCCCATGTACATCAGCCAGTCATGGCACAGCAAGCTGCAGCAAGACTGTGTATGCATCTTCTCTTCTATTAAGGCTGGATGAGGCAACCCAATAGGAGAAAGGGTCAAAAAAGCAAGCAACAGATCAGAGACAATCCCTGCTCCCATTGCTAGAAGTCCCACAAAAAGACTAAACTTTACACTGTAACATGTATGCAGAGGACCTAGGTCAGTCCCTTATAAGCTCTGGTTGGCTGTTCAATCTCTGTGAGTTCCTATGCACTCAGGTTAGTTGATTCCTTGGATTTTCTTTTTTTTTTTTTTTATTTTTTTTATTTATTTATTTTATTCTTTTTTAATTAAAATTTCCAACTGCTCCCCGTTTCCCATTTCCCTCCCCTCCTCCCACACATTGCCCCCTCCCCCCACTCCCCTCCCCCATCCCCACTCCTCTTCTCCTCCCCCCAGTCCATTCCCCCTCCCTCTCGATACTGAAGAGCAGTCCAAATTCCCTGCCCTACAGGAAGACCAAGGTCCTCCCACTTCCATCCAGGCCCAGGAAGGTGAGCATCAAAACAGGCTAAGCTCCCACAAAGCCAGTTCATGTATTAGGATCGAAACCTAGTGCCATTGTCCTTGGCTTCTCATCAGCCTTCATTGTCCGCCATGTTCAGAGAGTCCAGTTTCAACCCATGCTTATTCAGTCCCAGTCCAGCTGGCCTTGAAGAGCTCCCAATAGATCAGTTCCACTGTCACAGTGGGTGGGTGCACGCCTCGTGGTCCTGATTTCCTTGCTCATGTTCTAACTCCTTTTGCTCCTCATTTGGACCTTAAGAGCTCAGACCCTTGCTCCAATTTGGGTCTCTGTCTCTCTCTCGATCTATCGCCAGTTGAAAGTTCCTGTGCCATTCTCCTTGGCCTCTCGTCAGCTCTCATTGTCCGCCACATTCCGAGAGTCCGGTTTTATCCCATGTTTTTTTTCAGTAGCAGTCCAGCTGACCTTGGTGAGCTCCCAATAGATCGGCCCCACTGTCTCAGTGGTTGGGTGCACCCCTCATGGTCCTGACTTCCTTGTTCATGTTCTCTCTCCTTCTGATCCTCATTATAACCTTGGGAGCTCAGTCCGGTGCTCCAGTGTGGGTCTCTGGCTCTATCTCCATCCATCGCTAGATGAAGGTTCTATGGCGATATGCAAGATATTCATCAGTATGATTATAGGATAGGTTCATTTCAGGTTCCCTATCCTCAGGTGCCCCAATGAACTAACTGGGGACATTGCCATGGGCATCTGGTAGCCATTCCAAGTTCAAGTCTCTTGCCACCCCTTAGGTGGCTCCCTTACCTAAGGTATGAGTTTCCCTGCTCCCCTATCCAACCTTCCTTTATCCCCAATCACCCCAATTCCCCCAGTTCCCCTCATCCTCTCCTTCACACTTTTCTCTCCCCATCACCCCTCATCCCCATCCCACCCCACCCCCAAGATTCCAATTTTTTGCCCATCAGTCATGTCTATTTCCCATAGCTGGGAAGATATCTATATGTTTTTCCTTGGGTTTACCCTCTTGTTTAGCTTCTTTAGGATCACAAATTATAGACTCAGTGGCCCCTATCCATGGCTAGAAACCAATTATGAGGGAGTACATCCCATGTTCTTCTTTTTGGGTCTGGGTTACCTCACTAAGGATCGTATTTTCTATTTCCATCCATTTGCATGCAAAATTCGAGAAGTCATTGTTTTTTACCGCAGAGTAGTACTCTAATGTGTATATATTCCACACTTTCTTCATCCATTCTTCCATTGAAGGGCATCTAGGTTGCTTCCAGGTTCTGGCTATTACAAATAATGCTGCTATGAACATAGTTGGACAAATGCTTTTGTCATATGATAGGGCATCTCTTGGGTATATTCCCAAGAGTGGTATTGCTGGGTCCAGGGGTAGGTTGATCCCAATTTTTCTGAGAAACCGCCACACTGATTTCCAAAGTGGTTGCACAAGTTTGCAGTCCCACCAGCAATGGATGAGGGTACCCCTTTCTCCACAACCTCTCCAACAGAGGCTATCCTTGCCCTTGGTGTTTTTGATTTTAGCCATTCTGACAGGTGTAAGATGATATCTCAAAGTTGTTTTGATTTGCATTTCTCTGATCGCTAAGGAGGTTGAGCATGACCTTAAGTATCTTTTGGCTATTTTAACTTCTTCTGTTGAGAATTCTCTGTTCAGTTCAGTGCCCCATTTTTTAATTGGGTTAATTATCCTTTTAAAGTCTAGTTTCTTGAGTTCTTTATATATTTTGGAGATCAGACCTTTGTCTGTTGCGGGGTTGGTGAAGATCTTCTCCCAGTCAGTAGGCTGCCTTTTTGTCTTAATGACAGTGTCCTTTGCTTTATAGAAGCTTCTCAGTTTCAGGAGGTCCCATTTATTCAATGTTGCCCTTAATGTCTGTGCTGCTGGGGTTATACATAGGAAGCGATCTCCAGTGCCCATATGTTGTAGGGTACTTCCCATTTTCTCTTCTATCAGGTTCAGTGTGTTCAGATTGATATTGAGGTCTTTGATCCATTTGGACTTGAGTTTTGTGCATGGTGATAGATATGGGTCTATTTTCATTCTTCTACAGGTTGACATCCAATTGTGCCAGCACCATTTGTTGAAGATGCTTTCTTTCTTCCATTGTATACTTTTAGCTCCTTTATCAAAAATCAGTTGTTCATAGGTTTGTGGGTTAAAATCCGGGTCTTCTATACGATTCCATTGGTCGACTTCTCTGTTTTTATGCCAGTACCACGCTGTTTTCATTACTGTAGCTCTGTAATAGAGTTTGAAGTCAGGGATGGTAATGCCTCCAGAAGTTCCTTTATTGTATAAGATTGTTTTGGCTATCCTGGGTTTTTTGTTTCTCCATATAAAGTTGATTATTGTCCTTTCAAGATCTGTGAAGAATTTTGATGGGATTTTAATGGGGATTGCATTGAATCTATAAATTGCCCTTGGTAGAATTGCCATTTTTATTATGTTGATTCTCCCAATCCAAGAGCAAGGGAGATCCTTCCATTTTCTGGTATCCTCTTCAATTTCTTTCTTCAATGCCTTAAAGTTTTTGTCAAATAGATCTTTCACTTCCTTGGTTAGAGTTACCCCAAGATATTTTATGCTGTTTGTGGCTATCGTGAAAGGTGATGATTCTCTTATTTCTCTCTCTGCTTCCAGATCCTTTGTGTATAAGAGGGCGACTGATTTTTTGGAGTTGATCTTGTATCCTGCCACATTACTAAAGGCGTTTATCAGCTGTAGGAGTTCTTTGGAGGAGTTTTTGGGGTCGCTCATGTACACTATCATATCATCTGCAAATAATGCAAGTTTAACTTCTTCCTTTCCAATTTGAATCCCCTTTATCCCCTTATGTTGTCTTATTGTTATTGCTAAAACTTCGAGAACTATATTGAAGAGGTATGGAGAGAGTGGACAGCCTTGGCGTGTTCCTGATTTTAGTGGGATGACTTTAAGTTTCTCTCCATTTAATTTGATATTAGCTGTCGGCTTGCTGTATATAGCTTTAATTATATTTAGGTATGACCCTTGTATCCCTAATCTCTCCAAGACTTTTATCATAAAGGGATGTTGAATTTTGTCAAATGCTTTTTCAGCATCTAATGAAACGATCATATGGTTTTTTTCTTTCAGTTTATTTATATGATGGATTACATTGATAGATTTGCGTATGTTAAACCAGCCCTGCATCTCTGGTATGAAGCCTACTTGATCATAATGGATAATTTTTCTAATGTGTTCTTGGATTCGGTTTGCCAGTATTTTGTTGAGGATTTTTGCGTCGATGTTCATGAGTGAGATTGGCCTGTAATTCTCTTTCTTGGTTGGGTCTTTGTGTGGTTTTGGTATCAGAGTTACTGTAGCTTCATAAAAGGAATTTGGCAATGACTCTTCTGTTTCTATATTGTGAAATACATTAAGGAGAATAGGTATTAGGTCTTCTTGGAAGTTCTGGTAGAATTCCACATTGAAACCATCTGGTCCTGGACTTTTTTTGGAAGGGAGGTTTTTGATAACAGCTTCTAATTCTTCACGACTAACAGGTCTATTTAGGTTGTTCACCTGGTCCTGGTTTAACTTTGGTAAATGGTATTTATCTAAAAAAGCGTCCATTTCTTTTACATTTTCCAGTTTTGTGGCATACAGGCTTTTGTAGTAAGATCTAATGATTCTCTGAATTTCCTCTGTGTCTGTGGTTATGTCTCCCTTTTCATTTCTGATCTTATTAATTTGCAAATTCTCTCTCTGCCGTTTGATTAGTTTGGATAGGGGTTTATCAATCTTGTTGATTTTCTCCAGGAACCAGCTTTTTGATTCATTGATTCTTTCAATTGTTTTCTGTGTTTCTATTTTGTTGATTTCAGCCGTCAGTTTGATTATTTCCAGTTTTCTACCCCTTCTAGGTGAGTCTGATTCTTTTTTTTTTCTAGAGCTTTCAGGTGGGCTGTTAAGTCTCCAATGTGTGCTTTCTCTGTTTTCTTTAAGTGGGCAGTTAGTGCTATGAACTTTTCTCTCAGAACTGCTTTCATAGTGTCCCCTAGGTTTGAGTATGTTGTTTCTTTATTTTCATTGTCTTCAAGGAAGAGTTTAATTTCTTTCTTTATTTCTTCCTTAATCCAGGTATGGTTCAGTAGTTGACTATTCAGTTTCCATGAGTTTGTAGGCTTTCTGGGGGTAGCATTGTTGCTGAATTCTAGCTTTAATCCATGGTGATCTGATAAGATACAGGTGGTTATTAATATTTTTTTGTAACTGTGGATGTTTGCTTTGTTACCGAGTATGTGGTCGATTTTTGAGAAGGTTCCATGAGCTGCAGAGAAGAAGGTATATTCTTTCCTATTTGGGTGGAATAATCTATAGATGTCTGTTAAGTCCATTTGATTCATTACCTCCATTAATTCTCTTATTTCTTTGTTAGGTTTCTGTCTACTTGACCTGTCCATTGGTGAGAGAGGAGTATTAAAGTCTCCTACTATTAATGTGTGCGGTTTGATGGCTGCCTTGAGTTTTAACAATGTTTCTTTTACGTACGTGGGTGCTTTTATATTAGGGGCATAGATATTCAGGATTGAGACTTCATCCTGATGAATTGTTCCTGTTATGAGTAGAAAATGTCCCTCTCCATCTCTCCTGATTGATTTAAGTTTGAAGTCAACTTTGTTAGAAATTAGTATGGCCAACCCTGCTTGTTTCTTAGGTCCATTTACTTGAAAAGCCTTATCCCAACCCTTTACTCTGAGTAGGTGCCTGTCTTTGTGGTTGAGGTGTGTTTCTTGTAAACAGCAGAATGTTGGATCCTGTTTTCATATCCAATCTCTTAGTCTGTGCCTTTTTATAGGAGAGTTGAGTCCATTGACATTAAGTGATATTAATGACCAGTGGTTGTTAACTCCGGTCATTTTTTAAGTTGTAAATTTTGTGTGTTCCCCTTCTTTGTGTTGCGCTGGTGAAGGGTCTAGTTGTCTGAGATATTGTGGTCATTGTTGGACTCCTTGGTTAGTGATTTTCCTTCTATTACTTTCTGTAAGGCTGGATTTGTGGCTATGTATTGTTTAAATTTGTTTTTATCCTGGAAAATTTTGTTTTCTCCATTTATAGTGAACGAAAGCTTGGCTGGGTATAGTAGTCTGGGCTTGCATCCATGGTCTCTTAGTTTCTGCAGTACATCTATCCAGGACCTTCTGGCTTTCATGGTTTCCATAGAGAAGTCAGGTGTAAGTCTGATAGGTTTACCTTTATAAGTAACTTGGCCTTTTTCCTTTGCTGCTCTTAGTATTCTTTCTTTATTCTGTATGCTTTGTGTTTTGATTATTATATGGCGAGAGGATGTTTTTTTTTGATCCAGCCTATTCGGTGTTCTGTATGCTTCTTGAACCTTCATAGGTATATCTTTCTTTAGGTTGGGAAAGTTTTCTTCTATAATTTTATTAAATATATTTTCTGGACCGTTGAGCTGCGCTTCTTCTCCTTCTTCTATTCCTATTATTCTTAGGTTTGGTCTTTTTATTGTGTCCCATATTTCCTGAATGTTATGTGATGAGAATTTGTTGGCCTTGCTGTTTTCTTTGATCAGCGTGTTTATTTTCTCTATGGTATCTTCAGAATCTGAGATTCTTTCTTCTATCTCTTGTATTCTGTTGGTTATGCTTGTTTCTGTAGTCTCTATTCGTTTACCTAGATTTTCCCTGTCCAGCTGGCCTTCTGTTTGTGTTTTCTTCTTTGCCTCCATTTCAGTTTTTAAGTCTTGAACTGTTTCCATTATCTGTTTGATTGTTTTTCCTTGGTTTCCTAGGGTATCATTCACTGATTTACTCAATTCTTCAAACTTTCTGTTATACTTCTCATCCATTTCTATAAGGGCATTTTTTACATGTTGTTTAAGGGCATCAATCACTTTCATAAAGTCAATTTTATCTACTTCTTCATGATTAAGGTGTTCATGTCCACCTGTTGGGAGGTCGCTGGGTTCTGGTGGTTTCATATAGTTTTTCAGATTGTTAGGTGAATTCTTGCATTGGCGCCTGCCCATCTCTTTCTCCGAATGCTCCCCTCTGGATGTTCTTTTACCGGATCAGGTCTCCTTGCCTACTGATGTACCTTCCCAGTGATGGCTCTCTGCAGTGCTAGCTCTCCTGTTGTTCTAGTGATGTCTCTCCTTGCTTGTTGCAGACAGGCCAGTGAAACAAAGGAAGTCTCGCCTGCCTACTTGCCTTGAGGATTTGCCCCCAGCGCCAGACAGACTGAGCTGGATGGTGTTATGTGCCCAAAGAGGAAAGGGGGCAGAAGGAAGAAGGGTTCTGGATGCAAGCTGGGTGGGACAAGAAGAGAGAGGCAGTATGGGGGGTATAGAGCCCCTGCAGGGAGCCCAGGGAGTATAGGGAGGGGGATGAGGAACTTCAGAGTTCCCTTTCCAGGGCTGCTTCCGCTGCCGCTGGTCACAAACTCACCGCACTGCTGTCTCTCCTGGTGCCGAGATCAGATCTCCATGCAGGTTGGGTAGTTCGTAAACAAAGCGCCTACCTTGGTTGGTGCAGGCGGGCCAGTGAGACAAAGGAGGTCTCGCCTGCTTACTTGCCCTGAGGATTTGCCCCCAGCGCCAGACAGACTGAGCTGGATGGTGTTATGTGCCCAAAGAGGAAAGGGGACAGAAGGAAGAAGGGTTCTGGATGCAAGCTGGGTGGGACAAGAAGAGAGAGGCAGTATGGGGTGGTAGAGCCCCTGCAGGGAGCCCGGGGAGTATAGGGAGGGGGATGAGGAACTTCAGAGTTCCCTGTCCAGGGCTGCTTCCGCCTCCGCTGGTCACAAACTCACCGCACTGGTGTCTCTCCTGGTGCCGAGATCAGATCTCCATGCAGGTTGGGTAGTTTGTAAACAAAGCGCCTACCTTGGTTGGTGCAGGCGGGCCAGTGAGACAAAGGAGGTCTCGCCTGCCTGCTTGCCCTGAGGATTTGCCCCCAGCGCCAGACAGACTGAGCTGGATGGTGTTATGTGCCCAAAGAGGAAAGGGGACAGAAGGAAGAAGGGTTCTGGATGCAAGCTGGGTGGGACAAGAAGAGAGAGGCAGTATGGGGGGGTAGAGCCCCTGCAGGGAGCCCGGGGAGTATAGGGAGGGGGATGAGGAACTTCAGAGTTCCCTGTCCAGTCACAAACTCACCGCACTGCTGTCTCTCCTGGTGCCGAGATCAGATCTCCATGCAGGTTGGGTAGTTCGTAAACAAAGCGCCTACCTTGGTTGGTGCAGGCGGGCCAGTGAGACAAAGGAGGTCTCGCCTGCCTACTTGCCCTGAGGATTTGCCCCCAGCGCCAGACAGACTGAGCGCACTGGTGTCTCTCCTGGTGCCGAGATCAGATCTCCATGCAGGTTGGGTAGTTTGTGATTCCTTGGATTTTCTTGTGGTATCCTTACTCCTCTGGCTCCCACAATCCCTTCTCCCCCTCTTTCACAGGGTTCCCTGACATCTGCCTATTGTTTGGCTGTGGGTTTCTGCATCTGTTTTTGTCAGTTGCTGTGTGAAATCTTTCTGGTGACAATTAGGTTAGGAACCAAACTAGGAGTATAACCAAATATAAATAGGAATCATTTCATTGACTGTGTTAGAATTGTCAGTCATGTGTGGTTCTACCCTAGGTCTCTGGGATCTCCTGTCTCTGGGGCCTAGCCCTACAGGGAGTGTCAGAGGTGAGATATCTCTCATTTTATGGATCTCAAGCTGGACCTTCCTAAAACTCAAAATCCAGTTTTCTTCTTTTTCCTATTCTGTCTCAACTCTGCTGGGTGTTTCCATTACTTTGACTTATAAGAAAACCATTATTTTCCTGACTGAAATTTTCCTTCACCAGTGATGGCTGGCAATTAGCTCCATTCTGGAAACCTAGTTGATAATATGAAATGTGATCAAAGTTCTACCTGGCAGAGCTGCTTAAAAGTCATGTAGTGCCCCAAGGATGCGGCTTTTCTGAGCTGCAGCTGTGATGGGGTAGAACTCTAGGGCTTTCTGATTTGTCCATGCTTCTGTGAGAAATTTGTCAGCCAAATAATTTTGGAAGACCTAAGCATGTCAGAGTGGGAAACAGTAGGCATCCATGTCAGGAACTTGACACAACGGATGCCTCTGCCACTTCCCAGAGAACTTCTGGTCCTGCCAGGCTCCCACCAAAGGTAAGAACTTGATCTGAAGCAGAAGTAAGTGCTTCATGAAGATAGGGCAATTTATATGGACCAAGTAGATTAGTGTTCCCAGGATATTTGATGTCCACTCAATACCTACATTCTTCATCAGCAATTGCAGGTGACTGGAGGTCCTGTATATGATTATGAAATCAATCCTAGGCCAGTTTGATTGCTGAGCTCATTCAGATAACCTCACCTGTAACTACAGGGATCCACAGGTGAAGCTTTTTATTCTGTTATAACGAAGCATTGATTTCTTCTCACATTGTGGACTATAGAATTGCATAGCTATGGGCATGCTAAAAGTCAATCCATCAATGAATAAAAATGCTGACACTTTTTTACCAAAATTGCTTTTATAATTAAAGGACGTGTGGTCTGTTCAAATGTTTAGAAACTAAAGACTTAGCCTAAGGGAGTAAACTGGGATAGGAGGTTATTTTTTTCTGCCAAATAAATTGCTATAAATGAGAAAATGATGAAGTCATTCATTAAGAGACAATTCTAAAACTACATTTTTCCTGCAAACATGAATGTGAACATGTGCAGTCCTTTACTTCAGCTCCTTTGCAGAAAGTGCAATCAAAACCATAGCTTTCCAGCTCTGGACTTCTAAGTTTCTAGGTCTCAGAAGCTTGAAAGAAGGCTGTACGCAGTGCAAAAGGACACCTGCTCTAGAGAAAGACAATTTCCAAGTAAAAAGTGAACTCTGAAAGCTACCTATGCATGCCATGCAGCTATTTTCTCTGAAATGAAGCATTCCCATTATCGTAGTCACTGTTCTGTTGCTGTGAAGAGACACCATGACCATGGCAACGCTTATAAAGGAAAGCATTTAACCGGGGTTTTCTTAGTTTCCAATGCTTAGCGTATTGTTAATCTGGCAGAGATGATGGTGGCACACAGGAAGTCATGTTTCTAGAAAAGTAGTTGAGAATTTCTGGCTTGGGTTTTTTAAATCTTAAAGTCCACCTCAGTGACACACTTCCTCCGACAAAGTCACACCTACTAATCCTTCTCAAGTATCGCCACTTTCTGATGACTAAGCATTCAAATATATGAGCATATAGGGGCCATTTTATGCAAACCACAACTTCTTCAGAAAGAGAGGAGGGAGGTTTCTGGGACTTCTAAAGGAATCAAAACTTGCGAGCCACAGAAAACCTATGAAACTTAGGAGATTTACTCCACCACCCCAAATTATATAATGAAGAACATTTGCTGCAGAGAGAAGACTGACTGCAGAGCTACAGGCTGCTCATACAGAGAAATCTAGGAATGTAGTTTCATGGGTTGTCAGCCATGATGGGATTTTGTGACTGCCTTTGAGTGGTCCATGCTCCGTAACCCTTCAGTCATGCTTACTCTTCTTCTTTCTTTTCTTACTTCCTCCCCCTTCCTTTCTTCCTTTCTCTATTCTTTCACAGATTTGTCTTTATAGAATCCCTGTTTCTTAAAAAAAATTAACAAACACCAAAACAAATCATTACAATATCAAGTGAAATAGCAACTGATATTCAAGTAAGACTCTAACCTGCCAGCTACAATCTGCTAAGTAACATTGGAAATAGATTTTTCTATTCAATCTACAAATAAACAAAGTAAACAAAATAAAATATTGTTGAAGTTTTGGCAATAGCAATAAGATAACATAAGGAAGTCAAGGGGATTCAAATTGGAAAGGAAGAAGTCAAATTTTCATTATTTGAAGCTGATATGATAGTGTACATAGTTACCCCAAAAACTCTACTAGAAATTCCTACAGCTAATAAATACCTCCAGTGATTTGGCAGGATAAAAAATTAACTCAAAAAAAATAGTAGCCCTCCTATAATTAGTATCCCTCCTATACATAAAGAAGCTAAGAGGGAAATCAGAGAAACATCACCTTTAACAATAGCCACAAATAACATAAAATATCTTGGGGTAACATTGACCAAGGAAGTGAAAGACTTATTTGACAAGAACATTAAGTCTTTGAAAAAAGAAATTGAAAAAGGATACCAGAAAAGGGAAATATCTCCCATGCCCTTGGATAGGAAGGATCAACATAGTAAAAATGGCAATCCTACCAAAAGCAATCTATAGATTCAATGCAATCCCCACCAAAATCCCAACACAATTCTTCACAAAACTTGAAAGAACAATAATTAACTTTGTATGGAAAAACAAAACACCCTGGATAGCCAAAACAATCTAATACAATAAAGGAACTGCCAGAGGCATTACCATCCCTGATATCAAGCTATATTATAGAGCTACAGTAATGAAAACAACTTGGTATTGGCATAAAAACAGAGACATTGACCAATGGAATCGAATTGAAGACCCAGATATTAATTCACACACCTTTGAATCCCCGATTTTTGACAAAGAAGCTAAAATTATACAATGGAAAAAGGAAAATATCTTCAACAAATGGTGCCGGCTGCCCCAGTCTGCAGGTAAGTCAATGGAGACTTTATAGGGGGAGTGAGAAGGGGATGGGACAAGAGACACAAGAGATGGAGACAAGACAGGATTCTGATCAAGTCTTGTTTATTCAAGGGAATAATCCAGGTAAATGTAGGGTAAGGGAAAGGAGGAAATTCTCCTTGTGTATATGGGTAACTAGGCAACTTAGTAGGCAACTTAACCATGGTCTAATGGTCAGGTGGAAAGTCCCTAACTGCAACATGCAGAAAAAGTCAGAATGTTCAGAACACAGAAACAATGGAGCAATAACTTCTTGCAGAGTTATTATTTGACAGATCAGAATAACAAGAGAAGCCAAGTGCAACAGGGTGGATAAAACTGATCCAAGGAGCAGTAAGTCTCCCACAGCTGGCATAACTGGATGTCAACACATAGAAGAATGAAAATAGATCCATATCTAGTGCCATGAACAAAACTCAAGTTCAGACCAGGAGAGCCATCAGTGGGGTGAGTTTGTGACCCGCGGCAGCAGCCCCAGACAGGGAACTCTGAAGTCCCTCATCCCCCACCTTATACTTCCTGGGCTTCCTGCAGGGACTCTACTCCCCGCATACTGCCTCTCTCTTCCTATCCCACCCAGCTTGCATCCAGAACCCTTCTTCCTTCGGCCCCCTTTCCTCTTTGGGCACATACCACCATCGAGCTCAGTCTGTCTGGGCACTGGGGGTGAATCCTCAGGGCAAGTAGGCAGGCGAGACTTCCTTTGTTTCACTGGCCTGCCTGCACCAAGCAAGGTAGGCACTTTGTTAATGAACTACCCAACCTGCACGGAGATCTGATCTCGGCACCAGGAGAGCCATCAGTGGGAGAGCTAATCTCAGCATCAGGAGAGCCATCATTGGGCATGGAGATCTGATATTGGTACCAGGAGAGACATGACTGGAGCACCAGGAGAGCCATCACTGAGGAGTGCCATCACTGGGAAGGTACATCAGTAGGCAAGGAGACCTGATCCAGTAAAAGAAGATCCATAGAGGAGCATTCAGAGGAAGAGATGGGCAGGCGCCAATGCAAGAATTCACCCAACAATCTGAAAAACAATATGAAACCACCAGAACCCAGCGACCTCACAACAGGAGGACATGAACACCTTAATCATGAAGAAGTAGAAAAAATTGACTTTATGAAAGTGATTGACGCCCTTAAACAGCATGTAAAAAATGCCCTTATAGAAATGGATGAGAAATATAACAGAAAGTTTGAAGAATTGAGTAAATCAGTGAATGATACCCTAGGAAACCAAGGAAAAACAATCAAACAGATAATGGAAACAGTTCAAGAGTTGAAAACTGAAATGGAGGCAAAGAAGAAAACACAAACAGAAGGCCAGCTGGACAGGGAAAATCTAGGTAAATGAATAGAAACTACAGAATCAAGCATAACCAGCAGAATACAAGAGATAGAAGAAAGAATCTCAGATTCTGAAGATACCATAGAGAAAATAAACACGCTGATCAAAGAAAACAGCAAGGCCAACAAATTCTCATCACATAACATTCAGGAAATATGGGACACAATAAAAAGACCAAACCTAAGAATAATAGGAATAGAAGAAGGGGAAGAAGTGCAGCTCAACGGTCCAGAAAATATATTTAATAAAATTATAGAAGAAAACTTTCCCAACCTAAAGAAAGATATACCTATGAAGGTTTAAGAAGCATACAAACACCGAATAGGCTGGATCAAAAAAAAAAATCCCCTCGCCATATAATAATCAAAACACAAAACATACAGAATAAAGAAAGAATATTAAGAGCTGCAAAGGAAAAAGGCCAAGTTACTTATAAAGGTAAACCTATCAGACTTACACCTGACTTCTCTATGGAAACCATGAAAGCCAGAAGGTCCTGGATAGATGTACTGCAAAAACTAAGAGACCATGGATGCAAGCCCAGACTACTATACCCAGCCAAGCTTTCGTTCACTATAAATGGAGAAAACAAAATTTTCCAGGATAAAAACAAATTTAAACAATACATAGCCACAAATCCAGCATTACAGAAAGTAATAGAAGGAAAATCACTAACCAAGGAGTCCAACAATGACCACAATAACTCAGACATCTAGAGACCCTTCACCAGCGCAACTCAAAGAAGGGAAGCACACAAACTCTACTACTAAAAAAGTGACCAGAGTTAACAACCACTGGTCATTAATATCACTTAATGTCAATGGACTCCACTCACCTATAAAAAGGCACAGACTAAGAGATTGGATACGAAAACAGAATCCAACATTCTGCTGTTTACAAGAAACATACCTCAACCACAAAGACAGGCACCTACTCAGAGTAAAGGGTTGGGATAAGGATTATCAAGTAAATGGACCTAAGAAACAAGCAGGTGTGGCCATACTAATTTCTAACAAAGTAGACTTCAAACTTAAATCAATCAGAAGAGATGGAGAGGGACATTTTCTGCTCATAACAGGAACAATTCATCAGGATGAAATCTCAATCCTGAATATCTATGCCCCTAATATAAAAGCACCCACATACATAAAAGAAACATTGCTAAAACTCAAGACAGCCATCAAACCACACACATTAATAGTAGGAGACTTTAATACTCCTCTCTCACCAATGGACAGGTCAATTAGACAGAAACCTAACAGAGAAATAAAAGAATTAATGGAGGTAATGAATCAAATGAACTTAACAGACATCTATAGAATATTCCACCCAAATAGGAAAGAATATACCTTCTTCTCTGCAGCTCATGGAACCTTCTTGAAAATTGACCACATACTCAGTAACAAAGCAAACATCCACAGGTACAAAAATATATTAATAACCACCTGTATCTTTTCAGATTACCATGGATTAAAGCTAGAATTCAGCAACAATGCTACCCACAGAAAGCCTACAAACTCATGAAAACTGGACAGTCAACTACTGAACCATACCTGGATTAAGGAAGAAATAAAGAAAGAAATTAAAGTCTTCCTTGAAGTCAATGAAAATAAAGAAACAACATACTCAAACCTAGGGGACACTATGAAAGCAGTCCTGAGAGGAAAGTTCATAGCACTAAGTGCCCACTTAAAGAAAACAGAGAAAGCACACATTGGAGACTTAACAGCCCACCTGAAAGCTCTAGAAAAAAAGAAGCAGACTCACCTAGAAGGAGTAGAAGAATGGAAATAATCAAACTGAGGGCTGAAATCAACAAAATAGAAACACAGAAAACAATTGAAAGAATCAATGAAACAAAAAGTTGGTTCCTGGAGAAAATCAACAAAATTGATAAACCCCTATCCACACTAATCAAACGGCAGAGAGAGAATTTGCAAATTAATAAGATCAGAAATGAAAAGGGGGACATAACCACAGACACAGAGGAAATTCAGAGAATCATTAGATCTTACTACAAAAGCCTGTATACCACAAAACTAGAAAATGTAAAAGAAATGGACACTTTTTTAGATAAATACCATTTACCAAAGTTAAACCAGGACTAGGTGAACAACCTAAATAGACCTGTTATTCGCGAAGAATTAGAAGCTGTTATCAAAAACCTCCCTTCCAAAAAAGTCCAGAACCAGATGGTTTCAATGCGGAATTCTACCAGAACTTCCAAGAAGACCTAATACCTATACTCCTTAATGTATTTCACAATATAGAAACAGAAGAGTCATTGCCAAATTCCTTTTATGAAGCTACAGTAACTCTGATACCAAAACCACACAAAGACACAACCAAGAAAGAGAATTACAGGACAATCTCACTCATAAACATCGACGCAAAAATCCTCAACAAAATACTGGCAAACCGAATCCAAGAACACATTAGAAAAATTATCCATTATGATCAAGTAGGCTTCATTCCAGAGATGCAGGGCTGGTTTTACATACGCAAATCTATCAATGTAATCCATCATATAAATAAACTGAAAGAAAAAAACCATATGATCGTTTCATTAGATGCTGAAAAAGCATTTGACAAAATTCAACATCCCTTTATGATAAAAGTCTTGGAGAGATTGGGGATACAAGGGTCACACCTAAATATAATTAAAGCTATCTACAGCAAGCCGACAGCTAATATCAAATTAAATGGAGAAAAACTTAAAGTCATCCCACTAAAATCAGGAACACGCCAAGGCTGTCCACTCTCTCCATACCTCTTCAATATAGTCCTTGAAATCTTAGCAATAGCAATAAGACAACATAAGGGGATCAAGGGGATTCAAATTGGAAAGGAAGAAGTTAAACTTGCATTATTTGCAGATGATATGATAGTGTACATAAGCGACCCCAAAAACTCCACCAAAGAACTCCTACAGCTGATATATACCTTTAGTAATGTGGCAGGATACAAGATCAACTCCAAAAAAATCAGTCACCCTCTTATACACAAAGGATATGGAAGCAGAGAGGGAAATAAGAGAATAATCACCTTTCACGATAGCCACAAACAGCATAAAATATCTTGGGGTAACTCTAACCAAAGAAGTGAAAGATCTATTTGACAAGAACTTTAAGGCATTGAAGAAAGAAATTGAAGCGGATACCAGAAAATGGGAGGATTTCCCTTGCTCTTGGATTGGGAGGATCAACATAGTAAAAATGGCAATTCTACCAAAGGCAATTTATAGATTCAATGCAATCCCCATCAGGGTCCCATCAAAATTCTTCACAGATCTTGAAAGGACAATAATCAACTTTATATGGAAAAACAAAAAACCCAGGATAGCCAAAACAATCTTATACAGTAAAGGAACTTCTGGAGGCATTACCATCCCTGACTTCAAATCCTATTACAGAGCTACAGTAATGAAAACAGCGTGGTACTGGCATAAAAACAGAGAAGTCGACCAATGGAATCGTATAGAAGACCCGGATTTTAACCCACAAACCTATGAACAACTGATTTTCTATAAAGGAGCTAAAAGTATACAATGGAAGAAAGAAAGCATCTTCAACAAATGGTGCTGGCACAATTGAATGTTAACCTGTAGAAGAATGAAAATAGACCCATATCTATCACCATGCAAAAACTCAAGTCCAAATGAATCAAAGATCTCAATATCAATCTGAACACACTGAATAGAAGAGAAAATGGGAAATACCTTACAACATATGGGCACAGGAGATCGCTTCCTATGTATAACCCCAGCAGCACAGACACTAAGGGCAACATTGAATAAATGGGACCTCCTGAAACTGTGAAGCTTCTGTAAAGCAAAGGACACTGTCATTAAGACAAAAAGGCAGCCTACTGACTGGGAGAAGATCTTCACCAACCCCGCAACAGACAAAGGTTTGATCTCCAAAATATATAAAGAACTCAAGAAACTAGACGTTAAAATGATAATTAACCCAATTAAAAAATGGGGCACTGAACTGAACAGAGAATTCTCAACAGAAGAAGTTCAAATGGCCAAAAGATACTTAAGGTCATGCTCAACCTCCTTAGCGATCAGAGAAATGCAAATCAAAACAACTTTGAGATATCATCTTACACCTGTCAGAATGGCTAAAATCAAAAACACCAAGGGCAAGGATAGCCTCTGTTGGAGAGGTTGTGGAGAAAGGGGTAACCTCATCCATTGCTGGTGGGACTACACACTTGTGCAACCACTTTGGAAATCAGTGTGGCGGTTTCTCAGAAAAATTGGGATCAACCTACCACTGGATCCAGCAATACCACTCTTGGGAATATACCCAAGAGATGCCCTATCATATGACAAAAGCATTTGTTCAACTATGTTTATAGCAGCATTATTTGTAATAGCCAGAACCTGGAAGCAACCTAGATGTCCTTCAATGGAAGAATGGATGAAGAAAGTGTGGAATATATACACATTAGAGTACTACTCTGCGGTAAAAAAAACAATGACTTCTAGAATTTTGCATGCAAATGGATGGAAATAGAAAATACTATCCTGAGTGAGGTAACCCAGACCCAAAAAGAAAATCATGGGATGTACTCACTCATAATTGGTTTCTAGCCATGGATAGTGGCCACTGAGTCTATAATTTGTGATCCTAAAGAAGCTAAACAAGATGGTAAACCCAAGGAAAAACATACAGTTATCCTCCCAGCTATGGGAAATACACAAGATTGCCGGGCAAAAAATTGGAATCTTGGGTGTGGGGTGGGATAGGGGTGAGGGGAGATGGGGAGAGAAAAGTATGAATGAGAGGATGAGGGGAACTGGGGAATTCAGGGTGATTGGGGATAAAGGAAGGTTGGATAGGGGAGCAGGGAAACTTATATCTTAGTTAAGGGAGCCACCTAAGGGTTGGCAAGAGACTTGAACTTGGAATGGCTACCAGGTGCCCAGGGCAATGTCCCCAGTTAGTTCCTTGGGGCACTTGAGGATAGGGAGCCTGAAATGAACCTATCCTATAACCATACTAATGAATATCTTGCATATCACCATAGAACCTTCATCTAGCGATGGATGGAGATAGAGACAGAGACCCACACTGGAGCACTGGACTGAGCTCCCAAGCTTCTAATGAGGAGCAGAAGGAGGGAGAACATGAACAAGGAAGTCAGGACCATGAGGGGTGCACCCACTCACTGAGACAGTGGGGCCGATCTATTGGGAGCTCACCACAGCCAGCTGGACTGCGACTGAAAAAGCATGGGATAAAACTGGACTCTCTGAACATGGCGGACAATGAGAGCAGACGAGAGGCCAAGGAGAATGGCACAGGGTTTTGATCCTCCTTCATGTTCTGGCTTTGTGGGAGCCTAGACAGTTTGGATGGTCACCTTTCTAGACCTGGATGGAGGGGGGTGGACCTTGGACTTTCCACAGGGCAGGGAACCCTTACTGCTCTTGGGACTGGAGAGGGAGGAGAAGAGGAGTGTGGGGGGGAGTGGCGGGAGGAGGGGGAGGGAAATGGGAAGCGAGGAGGAAGTGGGAAAATTTTTTTTTTTCAAAAAAAAAAAACTCAAGTCCAAATGGATTAAAAACCTCAATATAAATCTGACCACACTAAACCTGATAGAGGAGAAAGTGAGAAGTAGCCTTCAATGCATGGTCACAGGAGACCACTTCCTAAATATAATTCCAGTAGCATAGACAATAAGAGCAACAATAAATAAGCGGGACCTCCTGCAACTGAGAAGCTTCAGTAAAGTAAAGGACACAGTCAATAAGACAAAAAGGCAGCCTAGTGAATGTGAAAAGATCTTCACCAACACCACATCAGATAAAGAACTGATCTCCAAAATATATAAAGAACTCAAGAAATTAGAAATTAAAATTTTAAATAGCTCAATAAAAATGAGCTACAGAACTAATTAGAGAATTCTCAACAGAAGAATCTCAAATGGTCAAAAGATACTTAAGGAAATGTTCAATATCCTTAGTCATCAGGGAAATGCAATTCAAAACAAATCTGAGATACCATCTTATAACTGTCAGAATGGCTAAGACCAAAAAGACTAATGATAGCTTGTGCTGGAGAGGATGTGGAATAAGGGTAACACACATCCATTGCTGGTGGGAATGCAAACTTGTACAACCACTTTGGCAATCAGTGTGGTGGTTTCTTAGAAAATTGGGAATCAACCTACCTCAGCAATACCACTCTTGGAAATATACCCAAAAGTTTCTCAATCATACTACAAAACATTTGTTCAACTATATTCATAGCAGCATTATTTGTAATAGCCAGAACCTGGAAACAACCTAGATGCCCCTCAATAGAAGAATGGATAAAGAAAGTGTGGCACATTTACACATTGGAGTACTACTCAGCAGAAAAAACAATAACATTTGAATTTTGTTTAAAAATGGATGGAATTAGAAAACACTATCCTGAGTGAGGTAACCTAGACCCAAAAACAGTGAATATTGTATGTGCTCACTCATAAGTGGATACTAGCCATAAACAAAGGACATTGAGCCTATAGTTCATGATCCTAAAGAAACTAAGTAATATGGTGAACCCAAAGTAAAATATATAAAGACCCACCTGGGAATTGGAAACAGACAAGATTGCCTGACAAAATTGGGAGCATGGGGGCAGGGAGTAGAAAAAAGGGGAGAAGGGAAGGGTTGAGAAGAACTTGAGGGAATGGGATAGTTGAGATGGATGAAGGACAGATATGAGAGCAAGGTAAGAAATATCTTAATTGAGGGAGCCATTATGGGGTTATCAAGAAACCTGGATCTAGAAAAATTCCCAGGAATCCACAAGGATGACCTTGCAATAGAGGAGAGGGTACCTGAACTGGCCTTACCCTGTAGTCAGACTGATGACTATCTTAAATATCACCGTAGAACCTTCATCCAACAACAGATAGAAACAGAGGCAGAGACCCACATCGGAGCACTGGACTGAGCTCCGAAGATCCAGTTGAAGAGTAGAAGGAGAGAGAATACAAGTAAGGAGGACAAGACCATGAGGGGTTCATCCACTGAGACAGTTTGCCTGAGCTAATGGGAGCTCAACAACTCCAATTGGACTGGGAGTTAATGAGCATGGGATCAAATTAGTCCCTCTGAAGGTGGTTGACAGCTGAAACAGACTGAGGGGCCACTGACAGTGGCACTGAAATTTGTCTCTTCTGCATGTACTGGCTTTTTGGGATTCTATTCTCTTTGGATGTATACCTTGCTCAGCCTAGATGTAATAGGGAGGGCCTTGGACTTTCCACAGGGCAGGGTGCCTTGCCCTCTCTTAGGATTGGAGGGGGCGGAATGGGAGAGTGTGTGGAGGGAGTGGGAATTTGGGTTGGTATTTTTTTTAAGTAGTAAAAATTATATGTTAATGATTTTATCCAATTTTTATTCAAAGAGAACCATATGCCTCATATTGTTCATTTAAGAAGTACCCATATTCACATATGAGGTTCAATATGTCCTTGTCATGGAAGCCAGCCATTAATTGTCTGAAAGGCCCTAGATTGCAGTCTCTAATGTTTTTTGAATAACAGTTTTCCTTATCCTCTATTAATAATCTAGAATATCAACAGATATTTCTGGAGATTGATGGAAATGAATGAATATATTATTGCAGATTATTTTTACTTTAAACAGGATAGGATATGGTCAGTTTTGATTTCATGAGGATATCATATAATTTGATGGGATGACACATACACAAAAAAGCCCAAAAAAACAGACATACACACATACATCACACACAAAAAAACCACACAAAATATATACACACATCAGACACATACACAAATATATAGAGACAAACAGACACACAACCAAAATAAAACAAATACATACACACAAAATAACACAGAAGCACAGGCACATATGCAAACACAAATATATACACAGGTGCAAACAAACAAACATTCAAATACACACGCATGTAAACATGAACGCACTTATATACACATAAATGTAAATATAGACATACACATAGACACACACAAGCACAAACAAACACACACACAAACACACAGAGAAGAAGAGAGAAAAATAAGTTATGAACTAAAGGATAATTCACACATAAAACAGATGTGATAACCAGCTCTTCTCCACAATTTTCTCCAAATATCATTGTTAAAAAAAATCAGAAATACTCTTTTATAAACCTGAGACATATTTTAAATTAAAGAAACTGTAAAATACAGTACATCAAAAGGATCTACCTTTATTTTTTTAAATGTTTTCATTATTGTTGCTTCTGGTTCTGGATACTAAAACATCATCAGAAAGCACAGAACACAGGACCAATGCTTATACATCAGTATTGCTAAAAACTCTGGCCATTTCTTTGTAAATACTCTCTAGTCACCCTATATACAGCCTTGAGTCTGCCATGGGATATGAACACTTTTCTCCTCCCTGTTTAGTTAACAAAGATCTTATTTGTGCTATAATGTGTGTGTGTGTGTGTGTGTGTGTGCGCGCACGCGCGTGCACATGTGCATATGTGTACACTCATGTGGAGTTTAGAGGACAACCTCAATGATCTTTTCTTCAGTGTCATTATCCACCTTCTTCCTTCCCTTCCCTTCCCTTCCCTTCCCTTCCCTTCCCTTCCCTTCCCTTCCCTTCCCTTCCCTTCCCTTCCCTTCCCTTCCCTTCCTTGCTTCCCTTCCTCTCCCTTCCTTTCTCCTTCTCTTCTTCCTTCCTTCCTTCCTTCCTTCCTTCCTTCCTTCCTTCCTTCCTTCCTTCCTTCCTTCCTTTCTTCTTGCATGCTTTTCTTCCTGCATGCCTTCCTTCTTTCCTTCCTTTCTTCTTTTCCTCTTTCCTTCCTCCCTCCCTCCCTCCCTCCCTCTGTCTTTCCTTCTTCCTCCCTCCTTTTCTCCCTTCCTTCTTTCCCTCTTTCATTCCTTCCCTCCTTTCTTCTTCTTTTTTTATTTGAGACATACAGACTCAAGTACTCAAGTTAATTTGCAACACCAGTTCTGCTAGTCTAACTTATCAAGGACATGCCTTTCTCTACCTCTTTTCAACACCTGAGTTACAAGTACTGGACATCACTCTTTGCAATTATTATTGTTTAGTGTTTCTTATGAGAATCAAGCTCAAGTCCTCATCTCCACAAAGCAGTTATCTCCCCAGCCTTAGCTAGTCTTTAATATAGGATTGAATTATTTCTCATGAAGAAATTGATGCTAATTTTACATTTAGCATCTATAACCAAGACCATATACAAAACAGTCCCCATCTTGTATCCATGATATTTATGAGTGTTTTCCTAAATGTGTATCCAAATGCTTGAGAAGAATTTAGCTCCTCCTGGAAGTGAAGAGAGTACAGCCGTAACTTTGATTTCATACAGATCTCACCTCTTAAAAGGCGTGTTATCTTGACATTTAGTATTTTGTTGGTGGTAAAGTATTTGTATGTTTGTATCCTTAATCCACAATTGACACAGCAATGGAGTATAATGGTACCAAGAATTAGCACAACTGTTTTAAAGGTTTTTGAGAAAGAGAGACATAAAGTAATAAACTGTATCATGGTGGAATTTAATTATTACCACTTGCTTAATAAAATTTAATTCTACTACTTGACATCTATCCATTTCACTTTTCATAGATTGCTATAAAAATTAAATTACTATACAGTTGGAAAATACTTACTCAAGGAGGTTAAGTCAATTTGCTAAATGTGTTGGAGATTTAATAGCAAATTGAGTCAGCCTAGAACTGGGGTGTATTCAGGCACTCCTAAAACAAACAACAACAACAACAATAAAATAAACAAACAAAAACCTCTTTTCTAGGGAATGAAGAATGCATTCATGAATCTGCCCAAGATCTGTGCATGTGAGACATGATAGATCATACCTCCCAGTAAGGAGGCAATATGCTCACCCAAAGTGGGCTCAGAGACCACATGAAAGGTGCTTTTAAAGATTTAGTCACAAATACTGTTTTAAAATAATTGTACTGGAGTCCACAACGTTAGTAGAACTGTGGTGTTTGCTTATGAAGGACATTGCCACCAATTTATTAAAACATTCTCTTTCTGTAGAGACAACCATCTGAGAAGTGGATAAGGACTTCAGCACCTTCCATAAAGGGCCTTCTAAATCTGATACTTTAGCTTTCCCGAGCTACTTAAAACCTGTATACCTTGGGCCAGGGGATTGGTTCAATGAGCAAAGCACTTGCCATGCAACCGTGGAAGCCTGCACCTGAATTTGTATGAATAGTATCATACAAAGGCTTGAGGTGCTCAGTAGTGTCTGCAACCCCACTGTTGCTATAGTGCAAAGGGAAACACAGACCAGTAATTCCTGGAAACCCCAGGACCCATTAACCTGACATATACAACCATGAACAATGAAAGACCATACCTCAAATAACAGGTAACTCAGATTGGCCATTATTTTCACTCACAGTGGCATAAGTGTTCATTCCAACATGTAAACATGTATATACACATACCTCACAGTCACACATGACAAAATGGTAATAATAATAACAATAAGTAATAACATTTCTATGGAAAATATGTTACCAGCAGTTGTGATACCATATTTCTGTTGAAGGAAATATTATTTCTTACTGGATTGTGTTTTCAAGATGAAGTAAATTTTATTAAATAATCATTCAGTTTAGTTTGATCATTTTGATCCCATTGAAGACAAAAAGATGATAATCCTCATCTTTTCAGACAGGATTGGGGTATTTCACCAAACATTTTTTCCCGTGTCAGTCTCTGAGTTGACTAAGAATGGAAGCTCAATCTCTCAAATACTGTACAAATTAATATTTATGAACAGAGGACTTAAGAAGCTTATGAAATCTATAAAATGTACCTAATGTTAGAAAAATTAGAAAATCTAAAGAATAGAATGGACATGGTAGTACACTCAGACTCCAGGTACTAATCAGAAAAGACAGAAAAGTACAGTTGTAGTAGGAGCTGCAGGCTGTGTTCCTGCCACCACAGCTCCTGGTCGCCTGGCTAGCTTATGCCCCGAAATAACAACACACAAACTGTATTATTTTAAACACTGCTTGGCCCATTATATCTAGTCTATTCTCGGCTAACTCTCGCACCTGGACTAGCCCATTTCTAATAATGTGTGTAGCACCCCAAGGTGAGCTTACCGGGAAGATTCTAGTCTAAGTCCATCTTGGATTGGAGCTTCATCGCATCTGCCCCAGAGAGGAGAGCTATTAAGTCTGAGCTCACTTCCTCTTCCTCCCAGCATTCTGTTCTGTTTACTCCACCCACCTATGTTCTAACCTATGAGGGCCAAGCAGTTTCTTTATTTTTTAACCAATGACCTTCCTCCATCATACAGTGTTTGACTAAACACAGCTACAGAGAGAAAGCCTGGCATCGAGTAAAAAAAAAAAAATCCTAATTTCAAGCCTATATAAAATATTTTTACTGATGCCTGTCATTTGAGGTTCTGAAAGTTCTATGGATATTTTCCTCTGTCTAACACAAAGAAATTCCTATTAGAAGAGAATGGGAAGCAGTGAAGACACAGGAGCCAACACAGGAGAATCTCACCAGAGGGAGTTGGCTGGGACTTTTCATACCTTCCTCCTCACACTGAAGCTTCTAATTCTTAGAAAGTGGCTATGTGCCCTCTGACACTGAGAGAAAGTCTCCTCTCCCCAGTATAAGGAAACCTACATTGACATCAGGTAACAGCACTTGCAATAAACAGTGCAACCATCTCACAATAACAAACTGCACATCTTCCTTCTACACGTTGTATTCCTCCACCACTAGCTGCACAATCAATGAGACATTTCCTTTCTGGAAATATTCCACTTGGGCCAGGAAGCCTGGCTTCTTAACTGTATAAAATAATGAGGGGCTGAATGTACAGGCACACACTATAAGATTCAATTCGTAACAAGGAATACATGCAGGCTGCAAGGCTGGCTTCCAAATGAGATGGGAAAGAGGCTCTGCTGAGGATCTCCACTCCAGGATTTTCCAGGAGATTCCAGTCTGCACCCTGGGAACCTGAAGTGTGGGTTCCGTTGCTCCACACTTTCTCATTCTATAAAACAAGGGACTCAGGAAGATGGTCACATGTGACACAATTATGACAAGGGGACTCAGGTGTAATCCTGATTCTGTGGTCCCATTGGGTATTGAACTGGTTGATCTTGAATTCCTCTATATCCAGTGATGAACTGTTACCTTTGATATCCTCCCTGCTCTTCCATAGGGATAAAATTATAAGCTTATACTATATCTTATGTGATGCTAAGGATACAACACAGGGCTTCATGGACTCCAGGTAAGTTCTCTACCAACTGACCTACAATCCAAACACTTACATATTATTTTATGAAACGTGTAAGAAGTTTGAATAGATCTCAATTATTGGAAAAGATAACTAATTGCAGCATCCAATCAGTCCAGAACCTCATGGCATCTATGTGTAGCTCTAGTTCACAGACTAGGTAAGAGAGAAGCCATGTGCCTCACTGTAGGATGGGGATGACCTGCTCCCACTTGTCAAGCATTCTTATCTGCGAAGTATCCTCATAGTGACATGGAAAGACCTGGGAATTTTGTCAAATATGTAGCAAGGCAGCCAGACCTCAGATCATAAAGTAGGTGCCTTGGACCACAAGAGGCAGGTGCGAGAAGTCTGCATTGCCCTTTCGTCTTCCCCACCTCTCCCACTGGACAAGTGTCTAGGAGTCAGCTGAGCCTTCTACAATGTCTGTCCCTCTGCCTTCTCTTACAAACCCACCCACAGGCACTGTTTTCAACTACTTTGGCACTCCTGTCTGAGCCGACTCCCTTTAAGTTTCTTCTTACATGAGCAAACCCCCCATCCCAATGTGTACAGATGCTAAGGTGAGATCTAACAGAAATAAAAATCCACTGTCAATTGGCTACTGTTGCAGCCCCTCCCTGAACCTCCATGCCCCATCCTGTGCCCTTTCAGCCTCCTTCCTGCAGAGGGATACCCCTATACGAATATGAGCAATTCCCCTCCTCCTTTCTTCATTGCCACTCCACTAACCTGTTCCTTCTGTTCTTCCCAAGCTCAATGTCAACAGAATTCTTACATGAGGATTGCGCTGAAAAGTTTTTAATTCCACACAAACTCAACTCCAAAAGATGTACAGTACCAGGGTCATGCTGAGGGGTCCTTTTCTCCAACCACACTCAACTATGAAAGATGTACAGTACCAGGGCCATGATGAGGAGTCCTTTACTCCAACCACACTCAACTATGAAAGATGTACAGTACCAGGGCCATTCTGAGGAGTCCTTTACTCGAACCACACTCAGTTATGAAAGATGTACAGTACCAGGGCCATGCTGAAGGGTCCTTTTCTTCACCCAAACTCAACTCCAATTGATGCATTGTATCAGGGCCATGCTGAGGGGTCCTTTCATTTTTTTTTTTTCATGCCTTGATCACATATGGAAAGGGCTGGCTTCTGGCCTGGAATGATGTGAGCTGGAAGAAAACTAGCACTTACTGGAGAAAGAGAGAACTGAACTCCAAAAACTGTCCTTTCACTTCTACATGTATGTGCTGTGGCACACATGGCCCTCCTTGCACACACAAACAGTAAATGTAATAAAATATTGAAAAGAACCCCACGCATTGCTTGTGAATCTATGGAATTACTCAAATTTCCTTAAATCCACGAGACATCTTTGATTCTGTGTTTTGAAAACACTAAGTAATTGTACACTAATCACATGTCTTATACCCAGCTTGGCCACAAAGATCCCATACTGTGCCACCTGCACAAAGCTCAAGAGTACAAACGGCACCCAAGATATCCTATCCTGCCTCCCCTAACATATTTCTTACATAGCAATAATCAAGCTCCAGTCTTGTAAAATCATGGATTTTCCTTGATTTTGAGCTTCTGTAGCATGTATTGGACCATGTACCATTTCTGTCAGGAAATGCATGTCCATTGTAGAATGAAACATTACTTGATTTTAATTGACTGTTACATGAAATATGTAGTGCTAATCAATCCTGTTTATGTTGGGGCTGTGTTACTGCAACAGTACAGTGACTGCTACATAAACAAGCATGGAGACCTGGGTTGGCCCCTACCACTCATAAAAAGCCAGACACTCTTGGGGCTGTAGATTTGTCTCAGCTGTTAACAGCACTTGTTGCTCCTTCAGAGGACTAGGGTTTGGGTTTCAGAATCTACACAGAAGCCAAAAACCATCTGTAATTCTAGTTCCAGAGGTTCTGATGACTTTTTCTGTCATATGAGGGCATCAGGCATGCAGTTGCACAGATACACCATCAGGCAAAACATCCATACACATGAAAAAAAACTTAAAATAAAGGCAGATTACACTAACAAGATGGCTCTGAAAGTGAAGGTGCTGTCTCCTAAAGCTGAAGATCTGAGTTTGATGCTTGAGGTGGAAGAAAAGAACTGATGTCTGACCTCCACTTGCATACCTTGACACAGAATCCCTACAGAGAGAGAGAGACAGAGACAGAGAGACAGAGAGACTCGGGTTTAAAACAAAAAATAAATCTAGACCTGACAGTATACATCTGTTATTCTAGCCCGGGTCACAGGTGGATTCTTAGAACTTGATGCTTAGCTGGTCTACACAAAGCAGCAAGTTTGGAGAACTGTATAAAAGACAAGGCATAAGGCAAGAGAGTAAGACATCTCAATATTAAACCCCCGCCTCCACAAGCACCCACACATATAAGTACACCTGAATATACATGTCCACATACTCTTACACTACATACATACATTCAAAATATCTTGTTCACTGTTGACAGAAACGTAAGATTTTCTTTTTCTCTGATGATTGTGGTTAGTGATTTTCCACAGGTTTGGTAAATAGTGTATTCCTCAAATGAGCCTATGTTGCGGGCATTGTTTGTCTCTTTTGATAGCATACTCCACAGTGGTGTTTGATTAGCTGGCTTTAGTACATGGTGCCTAAGAAATTCATCAGCCACACCTATGGAAAAACAAACAAGAAAACCCCAAAGAACATTCTTTCTAATATGTGGCTTCTGTCAACTGTCTTGTCCATATTTAACCCCCAATTTGACGAAAAGCATTTTTTTACAAGCACAACTGGCTACTACGAGCATTACAGATGTGTAAACCTCGTAGGGGCTGCTCTACTGCTCACTCTTGGGGATAAGTGAAAGAATACAGAAAAACAAATACTGTTAATTCAAAGAGCAATGTTGGAAAATATGATGGCTGTACTGCCATGAAAACTACACATGACAAAGACATCATGTTTTGGTTCAACAACAAACTGTTCCCCGAGGCTCATGTGTTTGAGCACTTGGGACATAGCTATTGTTGGTGTTTGGGAAAGTTATGGGACCTTCAGGAAGTAGAGTCTTGCTGAATGAAGTCAGTCACTGGAGATGAGTTTTGAGGGTTTATAGCCTGGGTCCACTCCCTGTTTGCCCTCTTTTTCCTGAATGAAGCAGCAATGTCACATACATATAATTAAAATAAAATAAAATAAATTTAAACTTAGATTTAATTTTGTATAATTATGGTTTTGTTTCAAAAAGTATATATTCTGTATCATATATCATTAACTTGCCCTTTTAAATTCCTCTTTTTATAAGACATTTCATTTATCTTGTTTTAGTTCATCCATGGGATGTCTAAGTGGATTTTTTATAGTGTGTTCTAGAGAATATAGTAACAGAGACACACATAAGTGGGATAACTCACCCAGTACTTTAGAGTATCTTTAGTAGCTGCAGCTGTGTGTTCTTTTCCTGTGGTCCCTGTGGTCTTTAGCTATTTCTTGCTGCCTCCTGTGGCTTAATGGAAAAATTCAGTCTTTCTTCGGCTTTGATGCCTATAAATTCATTTTAAAGAGTATGTGCTCTGGGTTAATTCTAGATCATTTCTGCCATAGCATAAACAAAGCTTGCCCCAGTTTCCAGTCATGAGATCAAAGTTTTAACTTCTAATTTTTGTTACATCAAATATTATAACCTGGAGTCATTTGGTGGAACAGACAAACAACAATTAAAAATGAAAGTGTAGAACAGAATTAACATTACTCTTTCTGTAAAGGGCTTTCAATGTATAGTGAATCTTACTTTAGTTGTCATTTAAATGCAGAGAATCTAGAGGGTTTTTTTTTAAAAAAAGCAGTAATTTTAGGGCAGGTTGATTAAGCACAAAATAATGTGTCTCTCTGACTGAATAGAAAGAAAGATCTAGACTGTATACAGAAGTTGTCTGAGTGCTCTGAAGAACAAAGGATAGTAAGAACGTTAGAAAACAAACGTCCACCTCTGGTTGGCTTTTCTAGCCGGGATGAAAAGACAGACTATTTGGGATATCAGGTATCTATAGACATCCGACATCCACAGAAAGTTTCCAAATGAATATCTATGTTTCTGGCTCAACCCAAGAGAAATCAGGCCTTTTTAGGACAGAAACAAAAAGCAGCATCCACAGGTTCACAGGTTCTTGTTTGTCTCCCAGAGAAGCAGGGAAGCAGTTGACACTGAATGCCCCTTAAAGGCTTGGTATGGGAACTTGGTATGGGTGTGCTCACAAAGGTGTGAGGGATTGACACCTCTCCTGTCCTAGTCATACTTGTTCTCCAAGACAGATAAAGTCATAAAATATGGGGGAGCACAAAGAAAGGAAATGTGTGCCTGGTTTCATATCTGAAAATCAGAAAGAGGGGCACTTTAGCTTCAGAAAGTGTGAGAATATCCAGAGAAGGGATCCCAAAATAGCTTTATAAACTCTCCCAAATCCATTTCAAAGTTATGCTTACAGATATAAGAAGCATCCCAAACCTTGAAAACTGTACAACACACTAAATCTTAGATCTCAAACATGTTTTTCAATGCCGAAGTTAGGTAATTATGAATATAACTGCAAAGGCTTCAGAACTCATGTGAGATCAGATACACAGATATCACATGTGCAGAAATTGGCTGAGGAGCATATTCTGATGAATCTTTTTGTAAATTTTTATTGCTTATGTTTTAACATAATTTCTTAGACTAGTATTCAAAATAATGGATTGTCATATACAGTTTTGTACGTTCCCATTTGTTACCCATTTTCTTCAAAACATGAACATCAGCTCTCTCAAGAAGACCCTTAGCCTCCATAACTTCTTATCAAAAAAGGTTAACACTACAAAGACAAAAAAGTTGAAACTGTCAAAGTCTCACTTATAGTTAAATCAAGTAGAAAGAGTACTGTAAAAGACATATAATAAATGATAAGCACTATCAATGAAACACAATGTAACCGACATTCCATCTAAATATAGCAAAACAAATTACTTTCCAGTATCCATGGAACCTGCACAAAAATAAACCTTAAAATTTGCAGTATTATTCTCAAATTTAGACCTGAAGTCAGCTAGTATTAATATGAACTCAGACTTCTCATACAAATGAAGATCTCAAAATAAATGAGAGGAAAATGAAAATATAGAAAGATAACTCACAAAGCACAACACCAAAATCAAAACAGATCACCCAAACCACCTTACCTGCCCCAAAAGTAGATAAAAATAACCAAGGAAATAGCTAATGCCTGAAAAGATACATTGGCAAATCTCCTCTCCAAAAATGAAGGAAAACAAAATAAAATAACAAATTGTCCTTACATATTGGCGAAAGATCTAACTGAAACTCAGGTTAGTGGGACAAGAGAAGGAAAGTAGTAACAGCACAGCTAGAGAGATGTGGAAGGGTGTTGTAATAAAAGCGGCGGGGCTGCGTCCCCGGCACCCAGCCACCCGCATGGCTACCTTATGCTCCGAAATAATTACACGGAAACTGTATTCTTTTAATCACTGCCTGGCCCATTAGTTCCAACCTCTTATTGGCTAGCTCTTACATATTGATCTAACCCATTTCTAATATTCTGTGTAGCCCATGAGCTGGCTTACCAGGGAAGATCTTAACCTGCGTCTGTGTGGAGTGGGAGAATCATGGCGACTCCTGACTCGGCTTCTTTCTCCCAGCATTCTGTCTGTTTACTCCACCCACCTAAAGGCTGGCCAATCAAATGGGCCAAGGCAGTTTTTTTATTAGCCAATGACCTTCCTCCATCATTTCCCCTTTTCTGTTTAAACAAAAAGAAAGGCTTTAACTTTAACATAGTAAAATTACATATAACAAAATGGTTATCAAGCAAGAATTACAGTTACAATATTTATATCTATTTTATCTCTTATCATAACTAAGGAAAACTATAACTATAACTAACCATTCTTCAACTCCATCAAAGACTCCAGAAGGATATAATATTACCTAAGCAAACAAAAGATCCAAAACTCTAGAAATGACAGAGACATCTCATTGCTTGGACAGTCACCCAAAGTTCTTTTGTACTGTTGGGACATCCATCTTCAGCCTTCAGGCCCATAGTATCCAGCAGACATTTTCATCAAGCAGGAAATTCCAAAGACAGTTCAGTCACTTTTTGCTGTGTCCTGCAGAATGTCTTGCAGACTCTTTCATGAGTCAGGAACCCCGAAAATCCATCTCACCTTTAGGCAAGTTCAGCAGTCCTCTTTCTGCGGGTTCTTTGTGTCCAGTTTATGCAACAGTCCAGGCAAGAGCAGTTTCTTGCCCAAATGGCTATCAAACTCCTTAAGGAGCCTCTTCGGTGCCCATCTTCTTCTTGAAGTAGATTGGTACTGCCAGGAGCAGACGTATCTCACTATAACAGTCCTAAGTTATTAAAACATTAAATGCCATATTCTGCAGTCTTTGAAAGATATGAAGAATGCCTATCTATGCACATCTAGAAAAATCTAACTAACATGACTAAAAGCTTGACAATTATTGATGATTATCCATTAACAACCTATATACATTACATTTTTAAATGAACTACACAATCACAATACCTTAATCAAGATTAGAAATATGCATATACATATAACAAAATTGACCTTCAAATCCACACCAATGCAAATTATTCATATCTATATCATATCCCCCTTTAAATGTAAAAGAACATTTATAAACAATATTTGGGAACATGGGCGCAGTTTTTTTTCTCCAAACTGCTTCCTGCTGAAAGGGGGCGTCGTTAATTAGGTCTTTCATGGTGTAACCTGTGTGCCAGGGTCATCTCGGTTGGCAGTTGAATGAAGTAATTTTCTGAAGGTGTTCACAGCAACCTTTCAGGAGGGCGTGGTCTATCATACCATATCGGGATAGACGCAATCCACAGAGTCTCATCCTCTGTGAAGACAAAAGAAGACCCTCTCCAAAGCATCATATCCTTAGACCCATATTCTGAAATCATAATACCCTTATATCCATTCTTGTTTAGCTTGGCAGCCCATATAATGAAATGTCTCTCTGCAGTTAGCTCCTTTACAGTCAAAAATTTTAAAGAAAACACAATAATACAAAGAATCCAGACTCTCTGTGAATTTTCCATTTTTACGTGGCTTATTTTTCTTTATTTCTTTTAATCTATAACTATCTGTACTCTGTCTCTTTAAAGACTTTACCCTTTTTTTAAAACATTAACTTTATTCTTTATATATATATTTCTTAGCCAATGACCTTCCTCCATCAGAAGGGGTTAGAAATAGAAAAGCTGTGTGTGTGTGTGTGTGTGTGTGTGTGTGTGTGTGTTTAAAAGAAAAGTTCACGTCTTAGCCAGCATGGTGGAGAAGATGCTCCAGGTGGATGAGGAACTGAGCTGAGGGGAAGCCTGCGTTGTCAGAAAGAAGAGCAGGAGGAAGGTTAAAGCCCTGCTTACACATAAATACGCTGTTTGTCTCCATATTCTTGCATATCATGTATGGGAGAAATGGTGCCATTAGAAAGTGACTTTCAATGCACACAGGAAAAGAAGTAGTAACGACAATAGTGACACTTACGCCTTGGTGATGATGAGCAGCTTTGATCAGTAGAAGGTAATTCAGGCTTGGCTCTTACAATTCATAAAACTCAGCTCCAAATGCAGCAAAGACCTCAGCATAAGATCCAATAACCTAATCTAATGGAGTAGAAAGTAGGAAATATGTTTGTAATTGTTGGCATAGAAAAGAACTTTCTGAATAGGATCCGAATAGCACAGGCATTAACACCAACACTTATTAAATGGTATCCTCTGAAACTGAAAATCTGCGTAACAGAGGACACTTTCAGTCAATTGAAAGAGAAACCTCCAAAATGGGGAAAAGGATTTATCAGCTATACATTGGACAGAGTTTTACCATATAGAATAAACAAAGAACTAAGGGAAAAAATTTAAATAAATAAATAAACTAATTTAAAAATTGGCACATTAAACTAAACATAGAATTCTCAAAAGATGCAACAAAAATGGCTGAGAAATATTTTAAAATATGTGTTATGCTTGTCTATCAGGAAAATGCAAATTCAAACTACTTTGAGATTTCGTTTTATTCCAGTCAATGGCTAAGATAAAAAGTAAAATAACGGCCGGGCGGTGGTGGCGCACGCCTTTAATCCCAGCACTTGGGAGGCAGAGGCAGGCGGATCTCTGTGAGTTCGAGACCAGCCTGGTCTACAAGAGCTAGTTCCAGGACAGGCTCCAAAACCACAGAGAAACCCTGTCTCAAAAAACCAAAAAAAAAAAAAAAAAAAAAAAAAAAAAAAAAGTAAAATAACAACAACAAAAATAAATAATGACAAATGCTAAATTCTGGCATGGATGCAGGTAAAAAGGAGCATTTATTGCTGCTGAGAGAATATATTGGTGCAACAAGTACTGAAATCATCGTGGAGGTTCCTCAATGAGCTAGAAATATATCTACCACATGATCCAGCTCTACCATTCTTAGGCTTGTAATCAAAAAGCTTTATGGTCTTCTGTAGAGATATTTGCTCATGCATGTTCATTATTGCTCTGTTCACAATAGCCAGGACATGGAAATAACCTTTATAGCAACTCACTGATAAATGGGTAATAAAAATCTTTATTAATTTATGAATGGATAATAAAAATGTGGTATATTTACATATGGTATATTATTCAGCCATTAAGATAAACAAAGCAGTGAAATTCTCAGATAAAGGGATATACATAAAAACTATCATTTTGATTGAGGTGACAAAGATCCAGAATTGGCCTGCCAAGACATGCCAACTTGTGTAATAGTGGCATAAACATTAGGGCAGTAACCAACCAGTTTCTAACTGGTATTAAGGCCTGCACCACAGGAGAAAAATCATACCTAACACCATTGTTGGGCTAAGAACCCACAACCACTGTGGAGCATAGCCTAATAGTTCTTTGTTTTGAGATGAACAATTAATATATAACAATACCCAACTCTTAATTATTTTCACATTAAATTGAAATCTGGACACTAAAAAACATGCACAGCTGTGGCAGATTCTATCAACATTTCTAAAAAATCAAAACATCCAATTGCATATTCAGACTATGTTGGAAGAACACAGAGCATGGGAGGGGAGATGGCTAAGGAGATAAAAGTCTGTTGTATAAGCTTGAGAACCTGAGGTCACATTCCCTGTGCCTATGTAAAACCTGGGACTAAGGCCAGTGGCTGTTATAATGAGACTGGGGGAACTGAGATAGGTAGAATCCCTGGGATTGTTTAGCATCCAGGCTATCTAAAACAGTGATCTCCAGGTTCAATGACAGATCCTGTTGTTACAAATAAGGTGGAAAGCAGTAGAGGAAGATAAGTCAATTCCCAGCCTCCACATATACAAGCACAGAGGAGGAACACATTTGCTTTGATATGTACACACACACAGAGACACACACACACAAATAGCAACAGTATCAGGAATTCAGATAGTTACTTTCAACAATAAAAATATATATTAACCCATTCAAAACATGGATCTGAAAGAAATAGTGCTGTGTGAGAGCTAGCTTTAAAATGTCCTACACATTATGAGTCCTTGTAGAGGATACTATTGATCAATACTGGATAAAGTTTTCAGTGGACGCAAACAGTTATTGCACTAGGGATAATGACACAAAAGAAGAGTCTGGGGCAGGGGAATTTGGAGGGATGTAACCTAACAGTGGTGGTGTGTATTCCTAATAGAAATGTGTTACAACAGAGAGAGGGAGTATACTGCATAGAAATGAAAAGCCTCATTTTAAAAAAGCATAAAGAAACAAAGAAATTGTGGCAATGGGGTACATGACAGATTCCTATTTAGCTTGGAGCCATATCATCTTGCATGAAATTTTGAATTGTATGAGGACACAGCAAAAAAAAGTCATCCTATTAGACATTGTCAAGGTAAAGTTACCAAAGACACACTTTTGACTGTATCAGTTACCAGAAGGTCTATGGTTGACAGAAGACCATGAGACTGACTGTAAGGATCACAGGGCCTGAATACACTTCCTGTGCTGAAACAGCGGCTCTGTGGTGAAGAGGGTTTGCTGCAGCAGGCTCTGTTCCCAGAACCCACATCAAGTAGCTGCATCCAAATCAGGAAGCTGACAACAGCCTATGACTCCAGGTTCAGGGCATCTGATAGCCTCTTCTGGCCTCCACTGGCACCAGTACACAAACACATAAACACACTTAGAAATCTCTCAAACATAATGTAGCTACAGAGACTTTGTCAAGTATTAAAATAATTATAGGGATCTGGTAGATATGAACAACTGTTTACTAGGTGATGATCTTGAACTATTATTGTAAGTCCTGGAGTCAAATGAACCACAGAGATGTAGGAAAAAGAAACTTGATCTTTGCAAGACACTGGGAACAGTAGGGACTCAACATGTGCTGGTATCAAGGTGAAAAGAGTAAGAGCCTCTCAGGTATGGGACTTCTCTACTCCACCACCTAGGAATATGCTCTTTGAGTTTACCATGACTTATTCAGATGGATGACCAGAAAGGACTGGCACAGTCTGTGTGTAAAAAAGTGAGGCAGAAGCTTCAGAGAGCTTTGAAAATACAATGGGATCGATTTGGAATGTAAAGAGAGGATTGGCAGTGAAGGAAAAAGCTTGGGGCTCTAAAAGCAGAGAAGTGAGCATTGTTTCTTTCAAAGCACTTGGGAGGCTCAGTCCATTGACTCCATAGTTCTTCTACCATACCTTTTTCATACTTCTGATGATAAGAACTTTCAAATAACAGTTTTCTTTTAATCTAAAGCAAACACACACACATGCACGCACACACATATACACACAAGGGCTGGAGAGATAGCTTAGCTAGTAATATGCTTGCCACTCAGGTCTAGCCTAATAGGTAAGCCTCAGAGCAATGAGAGATCTTGTTCAAAACACACACACATACACACACATACTATATATATATATATATATATATATATATATATATATAGTATTTCACGTATACATACACAGTTAAAAACAAATTGTGATGATGTGTTACTTCCTCACTCATGAACTAATACAATTCTCTAAACAAAGGCATTCTTTTCAGTTGTACTTCAGTCTATGATACTATTATCCTAGTGTCTTCAGAGCACTCTTTAAATATGCACACACTCTCTCACACAGACACAAAGAAAAGGAAACATTATTTTCTCCTGTCTTCTTCAAGCCTAGAGTAGAACTTCATAATTATCTGTATTGGATGGTGTTTCTGTAGTTATTAGGTCTAAGATTGCTTGGAATGAACAGAGAGTTGGTCTATTGGACTAATTCACTACTGTTTGCCACCTGGTGGACAGGGTTTCTCAGTGCAAACCATCTCAAACTGGTCAACAACTCAAATTCTTTGATGGAATTTTCTACCAGTGCATCAAGACCTAGGCACACGGTGAGAGACTGAAATGTATACATAATATAAGTTATCCCTACTTTGAAAAAGTGTATCTTCTGTTAGTTATCTAGTTGTTATGATGTGTAAAGTCTTCTCAGAAACATGGTCTATCACCACCTACACAATCTTGTTTCTCTTTTATTAAATTAGCCATTATTATTTATTCTTTGAAAATTTCACACATATATACAATGTGTCTTGACCAAATCCACCTCTCCCTGTTTCTCTCTATTCCTCTCCTTCACACTCCCTTCCGTCTTCATACCTTCCTTTTATATTTACTTCTTGAAACTACTGATTTCCATTAGTACCAAGTCCAACATACAGATGAGTGGGGGTCACCTTCTGGATCACTGGGAACCTATATGTAGCCACACTCATAAATAAAAGTGACTCTTACTCCCTCAGCAGTCACCAACAGCCAAAAGTTCCTCAGCAGGGGTGGAACTTTACAAACCTTTTCCTACTCCCTTCTGTAATTTTTCACTGATTTGATCTTGTGAAGATCTTATACAGATAACCCAAACTGTTGTGAGTTCAAATGTACAATGGTCATGTCATGCCCAAAGGACAGTGTTTCACAGAAATCTTCCCCATCCTCTGCTCTTATATTCCTTCAGCCTACTTCTGATGTTCCCTGAACCTTAAGTGGGAAGGGGAGACCCTAATTAGGTCCGTGGAATCCTTTTAGAATGGTTTGATTCTACCAGTGCAACACCCTTCATGACCGACGTACATCTGTCTCCTTACACTTCAAGGCTCCTTTGACTTCAATCCCTTTCTGTCTCTGCTCTTCTTTGATCGTTTTCTCATGAACCTTAACTTGTACATTCACTCTAATATCACAGAAAAATTGAAATCACTTGCAATGAAAAGAATGTTTTATTCTCCCTAATTTGTACTTCAAAATGCCAAGCTTTACTATGATGTCATTTACAGAAGGTCCTATGGGGTTATTAAGCACTCCTAAGGAGCAAGCTGCCTTTGAAAGCACATACAAATGCATACTTCTTATTTCTCTTCTTTCACTTACCACCTTGTGAGCGGTCTATCATCTGCATCAAAATCACCCAGTAACTTGATATTTCTTCTTCCCAGACTACACTACGGGAAATGTAGATGTCTGCTTGGTATACCTCAGGCATCTCGCTGTAGCAATCTGATTTACTTGGCTGTTAGTCATGTGAGCTATGGTCTCTTTTGCTTTCTTCCTAGGACAGGTGATAGTCTTTCTTCTTGGCATGTCCTTTCCCTCACATACAAATTAACATGTCTTTCCACATTGTCTTAGTTATGGCTTCTATTGTGAAAATATACCATGACCACAGCTACTCTTACAAAACAAAACATTTAATTGAGTTGATTCACTTACAGCTTCAGAGGTCCAGTCCATAATCATCATGACAGGGAGCACGGTGGCATGTAGGCAGATGCAGTGCTGAAATAGTAGCCAAGAGTCCTACATCTTGCAGGCAACAGGAAGTCAATGAGACACTGCATGTTATCCTAAGTATAGTAAACTTCAAAGTCCCTCCCCCCACCACAAGTAGTGACATACTTCCTCTAACAAGACCACACCCATTCCATCAAAGCCACACCTCCTAATAGTTTCACTCCCTTTGGGATTGGGGGGGCAACTACATTCAAACTATAACACACATGTAATTCACAGACAAAAATGAAGTTTTATTTAACATTTTTTTAGATACTAAGTTAATTTTTTTTAACTTACAGCACTTAATGAGTGCTCACGAGCTGCAGTGTCTGGAGGTTTCCACATTGAATAACACAGCATTCAAAGTATAGCATCCTGAGCAGATTCATCCGGCATAACACACAGGGTTCTTTAGAGGAACAGAAGTGATCTATATAATAAAAGAGGATTTATTGCATTGACTGAGAAAGTTTGGGCTGCATTGTCTAACAATGACCATTTGCAAGCTGGAGAGGTGGATCTGGCATCTGGTTTCTGGTCTCTGTATGAGGCTCGATGCTGCAGCCATCCCAGTCTGTCACAGGAGGCCCGTAAGATTCCCAGAAAGTTGTTGGTCCTCATTCATTCTTGTCTGGCCAATGAAGCAAGGTCTGCACATTAGCAAAGAATGGCAGCAGGGGATGCAAAAGCTGTAGCAGCAGCAGCAGGTTAAATATACTCAACAGCAAGGTAAAGACATGGGCAGACAGAGTACAAGGCATGGATCCAGAGATAATGAGTGATGGACTGTGGGCCTGGCAAGGGCCTCTTAGACCAGCAGGGGAGGTCAGAGTTTGCTTTCTGTCTCCTATAAGAGAACAAGAGGAAACTTTTTGAGAACTAGACAAAAATAAAATGGATTTAAGGAGGACAAATATATTGTTCTAACTTTAAGTGACAACTCAGTCTAAGAAGATGGGCAACGACTATTTAAATTGAATTCTAGAGTGTCAAGAACATAACCAACATCTCCACCTCCTTTATGGTGTTTCATGATGTATTTATGAGCAACACTGTACAGAAGTATGATGGCAAATCATTTAAAATATTTTAAATATATTTGTTTGTTTATGTGGAGTATGAGTGAGAAATTTAGGTACATGGGCATGGATGTAAGCGAACAACTAGTGGGAGACAGTTCTTTCCTTCCCCTATGTGGGTTTTGGAAATTGAATTCAGGTTTGTAACTAAGTGCCTTTGCCTTGGACAAGTCTCTAGGGGAAAAAAAAATCCCTCAAACATATCAACATCTTCAGTGACTCAGGTATACAGAAATACATGGGGAAAGCAATGCTGTGGTGGCAAATGATGCTACAAAACCAGCTTGGTGTAAGAAGAGAGTTTATTAGACCTACAGGTAGAGACCATCACTGAAGAAAGCCAAGGAAGCAACCTGGAGGCAAGAACTGAAGCAAAGGCTGTGGAGGAATGCTGCTTACTGGCTTGTTCATAGGCTCACATTGAAAAAAATAACTGATACAACCCAGGCCCACATTCCCAGAAATGGTACTACATATACCACGGTGGACTGGGCCCTTGTACATTAATCTTTAGTCAAGAAAATGTCCTGCAGACATGCCCAAAGATTACTCAAATTGAGGTAATTTCCAAAATGAGGTTTCCTCTTCATAGATGACTCTAGTTTATGTCAAGTTGACAAAAACTAACCAGCATCCTCACCGAGAAACATAGTTGCCTCGGTTGAAGGTGCTGAAATAGCTGTTTCTTTGAAAATGCACACAACAAATGATTTATATCTGAATGCAAATCCAAGTTCCAACATTTCTTAACTGAATTATTAAGAAAGTTATTTGTGTTTTCTGATCTGACCTTCTTTATTTTTTCCTGCTGAAGAAAAAGATATACCACACTGACCCTTGAATGGGTATTTATGGATTTGCTGTGCACACACGATGCTAGAGTCACAGTCATAAGATAGCATCAGTCCTTTTCCGCCCTGGCCTCAGTGCTGTCTGTGATCCCACAGCAAGTTCTATTTCTAGCATGTGTCTGACTTTGGAAGCAGCAGATGCCAGCATCTGCTTCCTGTGTGTGCTTCCTCCTTTCGGCCAATGCAACTTTCCACACTTGTCAATCAAGTCCAAAGCAAACCACCCGAAAGTCTCCCTTAATAACACAAATTATAGATTTTAGAGAAAGTGCGGAGAGTGTGGTAGTCCGTGTATTTTAAGAGCCAGAATATATGAAAATTTATAAATTATCTGGGCTTGGAAACTACATAGCTTACCAACTAAAGTTGGGTCAGATAATATGGTTCTATCAATGAAGTGCCTGCCATATAAACATGAAGATATGAGTTTGATCCTCAGGATCATATAAAAAGTAGGCTGTGGATACTGCACATGTGAAATGCTGGTGCTTGGAGCTAGGATTGGCACTCATAGACCATGTTGGTGATCAGGATAAGAACTGGCACACACCTGCAAACTTGGTGCTCAGGGTAAAAATTGGCACACACCTCTAAACCTGGTACTCAGGGTAAATACTGGCACACACCTGCAATCTTGGTGCCCAAGGTCAGGACTGGCACATACTTGTGAGTCCGGTGCTCAGGGTAAGGATTGGCTCACAACTGCAACCCTGGTGCTCAGGTTAAGGATTGGCACACATCTGTGACCCTAGTGCTCAGGGTAAGGATTGGAAAATACCTGCAACCATGGCGCTCAGAGTAAAGACTGTTACACACCTACTACTCTCATGTTAACAATGAGGGTTGGTTCACATCCTCAATTCTGGGTTTCAGAGTGAGGTTGGCATACCTGGAGTTCACAATGAAGCTCCAGATGATGGTGGCCACATCTACAATCCTGATTCTGGACAGGAGGAGGGTCCCTGGAGCTTCATGGACCCTGCTACTAAGTTAAGTGATTAAAACATGTCTCAAAAAATTAACAAGAAAGAGACTAAGGAAAACATCTGGTATTAACCACTGGCTTCCACATGTATATGCACACAAGTGAATAAACCCAAGCACATCATGCACATATATCATACAAATTCTTTTAATGAAATTTGTGTAGCAAGTTTTGTATGCCCTGAAAATTGGCATCACAGACCTGCCTATGATTCACCTCCACTGGAAAGCAAAGTAAATGAGGTGAAAATTCCCCTAGGCATTTCTGTAAGTCTGCTAATATCACTGGTTTCCACTCTGACCAGAGTAAAACACCTTTCTAGACTCTTCTCAGGATTTAAACTGATATCAACTGGCAGAAGGAGCCTTTATCAGAGGTGAATAACAAGCCTAGTATAAGGAGAAGAGAATGCTAGAGGGGTCTCTCCTTTGCATTATTAAGAAGTCTGTTGATTGAGTTGGGTTTGCCCTGAGCCTGAATTTCTAATAAACCTCAAAATCAAATGCCAATAAATCAAAAATTATTTTGACCTTGTACTATTATGTGTTACAGAGTCCAACTGAGACAACAATCTCTCCTAAACTGCTTCTCTTTTCCCAACACAACTATGAAGTAACTCTGTGCACTTCATTTATTTAAGACCAGTTTATGGGTGGCATGTCCGTCTTCTTGGGTTTCTATGGCAAGTGCCATTCCGTGAGGATAGCAAGGGGCAGCTCTGTGGTAGTGCAAATGTGTTCTTTCTGCCAACAACTTTGTTCATTCAACCAGTGGCAAGGGCTCTTTTTTTGCTTGTCATAGCCTTTATAGAAATATATTTGTAATAAATTCAGCAAAGAATGCATTTGAGAGGGGCCATTCTTTTGACACCCTAAGGCTTCCTTGAAGTCTGGGATATAGTTCTGGTAGAGTACTAGCATGTATAGAATCCTGGCTTTCTCTTGTTTAATAAAACACATAAACCAGGCCTGTATGAGGCTCATGCCTGCAATCCCAACAATCAGGAAAAGGAGGCAGAAGAGTAGGAAGTTCTAGATCATCCTTTGTTCAGAGTTAGCCTGTACTAGAGACCCTGAAAGCAAGATAGATACAAGATTCATAAGTATCGCTATTAAAATTGATGAAGGTCCTATGAAAATATAAAATATCTGTTTAGGCAAATATACTATACACAGTCATGTTCTCTCATATTCAGAGGCAAATCTGACATAATGCAGTAGAGTGGGATTCATTTCAGAGACTAGCAAGTATCACACAGATAGGTGTCCCCTGGCATTTACTCTTTTCTCTATCAAAAATATTTCTATCAAAATCATTACCATGGTACATCACTTAACCACTGGGAACAGGTTCTGAGAAATGCTTTGCTAGCATTTTCCTGGCATGCAGCTTCTAAAGAGTGATCCAACAAAGGATGCCAACTTCCGTACTCAGATCTGACAGCAGTTGCGAGGTCCAGTGCTTATGGATTTGACCCACGGTTGGCTGAAATGGCATTAGGCTTCATTTTACTGTTTTTTGATTCTCACAATTTGAAAGTATAGACTACTTTTTAGTTGACTGTTTTTTCCCGTTGTGGGGGAAAGAGATGGGATATAGTTTATATACAAAAATCCTAAGGATAAAGCAAACAAAGAGCTGAGTTTTCCTTAGAGATGTTAATTGCTTGTGACCTTCTAAAGACAAGGAAATGAACGGGGGATGACATTAAAAGGACTACACAGAGAAGGAAGGAATGAGCTGTTACCTATGAGGAACTCGAAATTAGTGCTGTGTGTGTGTTGTGTGTGTGTGTGTTTGTGTGTGTGTGTGTGCAGGTGAAAGTCATCAGTTAATTTCCAGTGTCTTCCTCATTTTATTTTGGGGGAGAGGCGGGGGTCACCTACTGATCCTGGAGTTCACGAATTTGTCTAGACTCCATGGCTCGTGAGTTCCAGCGATTCTCCTGTCTCTGCCGCATCTGTGCTGGGACTACAGATACAGGGCTAGCAAGCCCGGCTTTTACAAAAGTTCTGAGGATCACATTCAACCCCTCATGCTTGCATGCAATACTTTAACAACTGAGCCATCTCCCCAGCCCCCCGGTGCCATTGTAAATTATGAATCAAGTCATTCACTAAAATGTGTGTAAGTTCCATTCTTGCACCAAGTGATTTCTGAAATCACAGTGAAGAATAAGAGAAGATCATGAGAAGGGGACTATATCCTTGGGGAATGTATAATCAAACAATTTCATCTGTTAGATAATGACATTTTAATTTAAATTAATTCTTAGCAAAAAATGTCTTGAGTAGAGAAATTATTATCCTCTATTGATAGATGAGAACACTAAAGCCCAGGGAAGTTAGGCAATAAATCATCAATATGGAAAGGGGCTATGCTGGTATTCAAACCCAAGCCTGTCCCATATGGGGCTGTTTATTGTTTCTGCACTGTTGAGCTGTGTTGTTATAGCCAGTACCCCAAAAGTGCAGAGTAGGTAGAGGGCCCTGAACCACATCATGGCAAGAAATATGCCCTCTCTGTAAGAGAGCACAGGAGCAAATGCAATTTAGGATCAGGTGTGAGGCACTTAGGGACATACTTAGTGACCGCTCGCAGCCTTGCTTTCTCTGAGAGGCCAATTTAGGCGCCACGGTAACTAAAAATAGATTCTCTAGACATTTTCCTCTGCTCTAGCTCCAGCAGCTGACCACATCACCCTGCCTCACCCCTAATTAGTTCTCCATACATAAAACACTTTGGCTACCTGCCCTTCTGAGAACACAGGAGGTCAGACTTCAGTCGAGCCTGGGCAGAATTCCTAAAGTAGCAGGATGCAGGGATTGACCAAAGTGGAGAACGCGGACCAATGGAGAGAGGCTCTCTCACAACATCAGCCACAGTTCATTTGCCATTAATAACAAGTCAGCCTGTGTTCCTGGGCTTGCTCCAACCTGCTAATAGGTGCTCTCTAGGGGATGGTTTGTCCTCCTTCGCAGGCAGAGTGGAGCCACAGCAGAACGTCTATGGGCCTGAAGGATTGTTTCCAATCGTCAGGTCTCTGCAGACTTTTAACCTCTTGAGGAGGACTCCTATCTTCAAACGTAAGAACGCCGGCTTCGAGGCACCAGGCAAAGGAGGAAATTTAATGTCCTTCCACCTGCTTTTCATCTGAACTTTCTCCTTCTTAGAAGCTCAAGTCATTGATTGAATTAAGAAGGTTAACAGCAGGACCATGAAATCTTCACTCCCCACCCTCCTCATCTGAATTATCCTGGGTTGTAGCTTGAGTTAGCAGTCACAGCACAGGAAAGAGAGAAAGAGCGTGGGTAGGTTTTACAGCCAGATGAATCAAAGCACAGCTGGCGAGGGCAGCGTACAGTGAATGGAACGTGGATGTGTAGCGGAAGCTGCCGGATTTCTAACGCAGCAAGAATCCCATCACCTTGTTATTTCAGGAAAGTCCCTTCCGCTCTCCAGGCTCTTTTCTGATTTTTTGAATGACCTGGTTCTCTAAATTTGACAATGTATAAGGATGATGAAAGGGCAACTCTAGGGCTTAAATAGATGTTCAAAATTTTAAAGAGAGTCTGAAAAGTCCCTAGTGTTTGTTCTGTGCCGGTGGAGATCCTTTTTCTCTGGACCCCAGAATACTGTACTGACAATGTCGAGGCGCGAACATATCTGGGTATGGGGAGAAACATATTGTCCTTCAAGGCTTTTTCCACAGTGCCTGCGAAGATCCAAATGGGGTAGCAGGATGTTTAACCGGCTCCTGATTAGCACTAGGAACTGGGAACCAGAGAACACACTTGGTGTTTATCCAAACACTACTTTGTATGCTCCGCTCTGCCTGCATTTCTCCTTCATTCACACGGTATTCACTGCCCTGGTGTGGCCTTTCCCTTAGTGAAGCTTTCCATCATGCATGCTTAAAGCTTTTGTGTCTGCTCATCTTTCCAAGCAAAACCAACAACAGAGTTGATGATATCTGTTGTAAAGAGCTTGGTGTTCAACCATGAGGACCCAAGTTTGATTCCCGGGGCCAATTTTAAAGTAAAAGAAGATGAATGTGGTGACACACACTTACCATCCCAGTGCTAAGGCTGTGGAGACACTCGGGGCCCCAGGGCTTGGTAGTCAGCTAGGCTAGCAGCGTTAATAAGGCCTGGATCCAATGTGAGAGCCTATTGGAAAAGAGGAAGTGGAGAGCGACTGAGGGGGACTCTGGCTGTTACCCGTACCTCCGTAGCTATGTACATGCACCCACACATATGCACCGATGAATATGAACACACACACATACATACTTAACTCTGCAGTGCTAGACAGTATCAATGATCCATTTGGGTATTAACATATCTCCACAGGAATTTTAACTGGGGACATTCTCTAAACACAAAAGAGCAATTCTCTTCAAAGTATCGGAGCTTTGAATAACTTGTGAAAGCAAGTGTAGAGATATTTTGCCCGATGACTTGCTTCTGGCACCTTAAATCATATCGTGACACCGAGGAAGAAAGTGCATTAATAGCATTTTACTTTTAACATTTTGATGTCTAGAAAGGATTTACCTCCCAGGCTAAAGATCCCTCTTCTATATCTGCACAAACAAGCACTTTGAAAATTTAATCAAAAAATCCATTTAGCCCTTTCGGATGTTCCCTACCAAGTTATTCTTATCCCCCAGACAGGAGCATCCCCGTCCCTCAGTTTTCACTGACAATGAAGCTGATTTCTCCCAATGCTAATCTAAGAATAAATTACAACTTTATGAAGTAAGCGCATTTTGGAAGGGTTAGAGAGGAAATAAGATTGTGTTGAGACCACGGGTAGCCACATTCCACAACAATGGAGTACAGTTGTCTTTTTATGAAGCTGAGTGGATTCACTTAATCTTTTAAAATCAAGTTTGTAGCATTAAAACCTAATGGTGAGGATTTCCCCATGTGCATGGGAGGAAACCACTGAAGACTGTTGTACTCAAAGGCAAAACAGAAAGGGAAATATTTATGCCAGGTTTGCTCCTGCTTAGTCCACAAAAGAGCTGGGCAGAAAGTCCAAGTACAGTGTTGTTCCCACTAAGTCGTGACATGTTGGTTGGAACATGTGTGAGCATGCAAATTTTCTGTTTGGAATGAAGCTCCCACTGTATTAAATTGCAAATTCCTAAGCCAACTCATTGAATTCTCTATCTTAATGTCTGTGTTTGTGAAAAGAATATTAAAGGGAGGGAGAGATTACCTAGCAGCTAAGAGTACTTTTTGCTCTTGCTGAAGATGTAAAGACAATTCCCAAACCCATGGAGTCAGCCCATGACTTCTTGTAACTACAGCTTCTGTGAATCTGACACCCTCTTCTGACTTCCATAGGCACCAACACACACACACTCACACTCACACACACACACTTCAATAAAATATTTTTTAAAAAAAACAATACTAAACATCTTTCACTAAATAATATGTCTGTGAACACTAAATGAGATCTTACGTGTAATAGCCTAGAATAGCGTGCCAACACACACCTAATCATGACTTTATGTTCATGAAGATATTTTCATCATTACTTAATATGTGCCTTACTCAGGGTGATTATTAACAAGTCTTTTGTATATACATGATCAATTCCCATCTGTCTGATTTAGGATCAGGGTCATTACCATGTGCCAGATCACAAAAAGAACCTTGGGCAAGGGACAATGATCTGGCTTAACAGGTAAAAACATTTGCCATCCAGTCTTGATCATCTCTTTTAATCCCTAGAACTCATGTAAAAAGGTCAGATGGGGTATCTCTCATCTGCAATACCAATTAAGTACATCTAAGGTGAGAAAGGAGAATGCTCTCTATCACCTGTATGCAGTCCAGAGGCATAGGAAATAAGAGAGACCCTGCATCATAAATGAGATGGAATGAGAGAACTGACTACTGAAAAATTGTCTGTTGACCACCACACATGTGCTACAGCACATGCCTGTCTGTACACACACACACACACACACTCAAATGGGGGATTGGAGATAGATTATTATGAGAGTGCCCTTGCTGTGCAAGTATGAAGATCTGAGTTTGGATTCCATCACACATGTAAAATTTGGGCTCCTCTAACCCTACAGCTGAGTCGGGGGAGTGATAGAAGGGTCACTACAGCTTGCGGGCCACCAGCCTTTCTGTTGCTGCACTAAGAGACCTTGTTCAAGGGCATAAGGTAGAGAGTTATTAAGAGGGTTGGGTATGCATCATCCTCCTGTAGACTCCATGAGTTCCCACATACATGTTGGTGTACATTACACATACATAGACCACATGCACACACTCAAACAAGTAAATATATAAATAAACCACAAATGATCAAACGATTGCAAGTGTTCTAAAAACCGTGGTAGAGTTAAGAATGGAATACCTAAGTGGAGCATGTGAAAGGGAAGTTTAATTAGACTAATTCAAGTTGCAAGGAAACTAGTCATTTAGAGGACACTGTAAGAAAAACAGACGAAGTCAGATATAATTATCAATATTATGGGGCTAAAAGGAATCTGGGTGCCATGAAAAGACATCAGGGAGAAAATAAGGTTCAGTTAATGTTGGCTCTAGACGTATATATTAAAATTTGAATTTTCAAGCTGGGTGGTGGTGGCACATGCCTTTAATCCCAGCACTCAGAAGGCAGAGGCAGGCTGATTTCTGTGAGTTCCAGGCAACCCTGGTCTACCAGAACTAGTTTCAGATCAGGCACCAAAGCCACAGAGAAACCCTGTCTCAAAAAAATTCTGAATTAATCTGAATTTTTGTTGGATATGGTGGTATATGCCTTTAATCTCAGAGTCAGACCTATCTCTGTGGGTTCAGGGCTACTCGGGTCTACAAAGTGAGCTCTGGGACAGCCAGGGCTGCTACACAAGAGAACCCCTGTCTCAAAAAATAAAAACAAAAAAGTCTAAATTCTCATGAGAGCCATTTGACAGTTTTAGCAGGGTGATTAAGCTTAACAATTGTGTTCTCAGTAGATCCCTTTGCCTAGTGTTTACAGGACATAGACTCTGACCCTCTGAGTTAGTCACAGATTACACGCTTTCTTTCATAAGTTACCTTGATCATGGTATTTGGTCATGGAAATTGAAAAGGAACTAAGGCAAGATGTGAGAGGCTGTGAACAGTTCCGACTGTAACCAGAAACACATAGGACTTGGTACTGATGGGCTATGAAGGGTTAAGGGAAAATGAAGGTTTGGGATTTTTAAACTCAGTGGACAGTCTATTGTCTGGCAAAGAGGAAGTGAGTCCATTGGAAATGTGGAAATTCCTGTGGTTGTGGCACTCAAAGGTATCTGGTGAATTAGATGAAAATGGCCTCTAAAGGCTCATGTTTTTGAATACTTGGTTCCCAGCTGATGGGAATGTTTGGGAAGCATTAGCAGGTGTGGCCTTGTTGGAGGAGGTGTGTCACCTGGAGCATGTTTTAAGATTTCAAAAGTCCATGCCATTCCCAGTTAGCCCTCCCTGCTTTGTGCTTGTGGATACAAGTATAAGTTCTCTGCTACTGATTTGGCACCATGCTGGCCTGCCTACTGCCATGTTCTCCGTCATGATGGACATAGACTCTGACCCTCCGAGTTAGTCACAGATTACATGCTTTCTTTCATAAGTTATCTTGATCATGGTATTTGGTCATGGAAATTGAAAAGGAACTAAGGCAAGATGTGAGAGGCTGTGAACAGTTCCGACTGTTACCAGAAACACATAGGACTTGGTAGTGATGGGCTATGAAGGGTTAAGGGAAAATGAAGGTTTGGGATTTTTAAACTCAGTGGACAGTCTATTGTTTTCCAAAGGTGGTAACACTAAAAACACTAAATTAAAATATTTGTGACATGCTATCTGTAACTCTAAAATAAATCTGTATGTGGGCACAGGCAGGCATGCATGTATGAATGCGTGGCATATATATGGTGTGTATCTCCATGAGCTCAGGTAAATGTCTAGGAAGGTCAGAGGACAACCTCAGGTGTTGGTCTTTGACTTTTGCCATCTTTATAAGAAGGAATTTTTTGTCATTCACTGCGTACACCAGCCAACTTAGCTACTCTGTGAGTTTCCCAGGATCCTTTTGTTTCCACATTTCTCATCCCACATATTTCCATGGAAACATGTGAATACAGACATCCATGCAACTCTGTCTCTCTGTTTTGCTTTTGTTTTACCTGTGACCTCTCAATTGAAGTCAAAGTGCTTGCAAGAGCTTTACCCCACTGAACCACCCGGCCATGTCTGTGGTGTCTCTAGAGCCCCCAGACAGGGATATCTGGAAGATAGATTAGTATGGAGACTCCAGCTTGGGGGAAGAGTGGTCTTGGCTTTAGATACAAATTTCATCATTGAAATCATGAAAATATATTTGTTGTCCAGGATTTCACCTAGACAACAACTATAGGTAAAAAGTAAACATCCTGAATTTGAGCCTTGAGGAGCTCTAGACTACAGACTTAAGAACAGTAGATGAAGTCTTTGATATGGATGGTAGGGACTGAACTTAGGTCCTCTGGAAGATCTGTAAATGCTCTCAGCCACTGAGCCATCCTTTCAACATCTCCATCCTAATTTTTGAAATTAGGTGAGAGACTTCTCATACATGTGTGTGTGTGTGTGTGTGTGTGTGTGTGTGTGTGTGTGTATAACTGCACATGCATATATGAACATTCACAAATTCATAAATACACATGCACATAAATAAAAGTTTTAAATGAATTAAAAGTTTGTTAGTGTCACAATGTGAATTAAAAAGCAAAACAGGAAGATAAAGTTTATTTGCATTAAAATGAAAAGAAAACAAAACCTAAAGCAACCTCCTTTCCCCCAAAAACGTTATTTGTACCAATAATTTTAATTAGTCTTTCTAATTTGGCTATCACATTGTAGTTCACTGTGTGATATCCTTATGATTTTTCCCCTCATTTTGCTTATACTTATATTTATATAGTACTATTTAAAAAAAGAAAAGTAAAAGTAAATGTAGAGAAAAAAAAACTATTCACTAGTTGACATTCCAAATATATATAGAAGATACGGGAAATTGCAATGACACTTGGGGTAGCAAGATGCCTAGTAGTGGAAAATTTTAATTCAAATAAATCTTTACCTGCAAAGTGAAGAATCTGTGAAACAAAGGTTAGGCTGGCTTAATTGCTTTGAATTTATAGATTCCACCCATCATTTTAGTTTCTCCATGGGTAAAATTGAAAGGAAAAAGAGGTAGTGGTTTTCAATCAAGAAGACTCATCTTCAAAAGGATAGCTCTACTAGATTCTGCTCTCTCACCCGGAAAGAATTGCATAGCTTCCTTGTGTATGATATTCTTGTGAGTTGAGTGAAATGGTGATCTATGGCACTGCTGAATGGATCATAGGAGTTAACATAGGAAACCATATGTGTGTACATGTGTATGTTTAAGAGGGGAGACGTAGGGGGGGCAGAGGTAAGAGTCGAAAGTTCTCGCTTGCACTCCATCTTTTAATTTCAGAGATGTTTGCACACTCTCTCACTGGGCACCGTTTGGCTAGGGCTAAACAGTGAGTGTTTAAACAGGAGGTGACCTATCTCCACATTCACAGAAGTGAGGTTACAGTGTCAAGCCACCACCTTTTACACAGACGCTGAGTATTGAACTCGGGTCTCCATGTTTTCATGGCAAATACTTGACCAAATAAATATTTTCCTACCCTCAAAGACATTATTTTTGGAGCACTCAATCACATACATTTTTTTAGAGTCTTTCTGCTTTCAGATAAGCTGTTGGTGAATGACATTCTATATTTTAGATTTTAGTGTACAAACTTGTTTTAAGAATTCTAATCTCTATATTTTTAAAAAAATAATTCAAATGAATATGAAAAGATGACCAGTGAATCTCTACAAACAACTTCTTAAATATAGGAAGTACATGTGATAATTATAAAAGGAATAAATAAAATATCATGATTATAATTTTTCTTTATGTTGGACATTCAAGCTGTTTTTTGTTTATAACAGGCAAAATTAGTTATTTCACATTCAAAGAAATATTATGCTTTGTTAAACTTGTTTCTGATTAAAATAAATCTGCATATAAAACTAAAACTATAATTTTTAAAACTTAAAAAAAACAGATTCATCTTCATGGTTATACAATTAGATGCAAGTTCTACATTTATGGTTTTTGCCTTGATTCTCATCTTAATAATAATAAGAAAAATTCCAGGATCATTAGGTAAAGGTGCCTCGCCAGCATGATGACCTGAGTTCAATCCTGGGGACCAAAATGGTTGAAGGAGAGAATCAACCCCTGCAACTTGTCTTCACACACACACACACACACACACACACACACGCACACACGGTGGGGATGGAGGCAGGAACATGGAGAGGGAGAGAGATATAAGTACAAACAGAAGTAACTAGTTATAAAGATGTTTACAGAGAATATGTAATTTTATTATTAACACTCTTGATTTCTGCAATCAATATGCCACTGCTGAACACTTACCTTGCTTTATAATTAGTTTATTATAACCCTCTATCTTGGATGACTTTGTAGCATGTTGTTTTTATAGATTTAATCCCACAAACTAAGGGTTTCTCAGTCAGGTCAAATGCAGAGATGTTTCTAGGACACCGTGATATTTTCTAAATGGCCCCACAATTTGGAGATTTCTGCAACAAATGATTAGCTATTGTCTCATAGCAAATGAGGGGACTGGTGAACTGCCTTTCTGTTTTGGTAACTAGTGTGCTTTAAGCAGCTAGTTTGAGAGAGTGTGTTAGAACTCTGTTAGGTGCTGTTATTTTAAAAACACATTATTTCATTCACAAAAATATTCAAAACAAATGGTGAAGCTATTATTGGGCTTGCTTATGGTTGAAATATTAAAGACCAATTCCAGGCAAGAAATTTGCTAAGATATTGTGTCATTTCTGAAAACTTGGACTGATCTGTTTTCCTCTTTCCCACACAGCTGTATCTGCATGATGAGTGTGTACACACACTCCTCCTGACAGCACAGGAAAGTTCTGAGACCTCCAGCTGGCTATCATTCTGTTTCTATATATCTCATCCATTAATATGTGTATTAGTAAATTATCTCATTGGTGAAATACAACACCTAAACAAAGCAACTTAAGAAGGGAGTATGTATCACAGTTCCAGGCACAGTACATCATGGTGGGGACGGCATAGTGGCAGGGTGGAAGGCGTTGATCACATTATACCCAGAAAAGAAGAGAAAGTAATGAACAGAGCTGCTCAATTCACGTTCTCCTTTTTATTGAGTCTAGAACTATCTTCCCGTGGTACAGTGTTACCACAGTTAGTTTTAGGAAGTCTCAAAGACATACCAAACAACTTTGTCTCGTAAATGATTCTAGATCCTGTCAAGTTAATAATCAAGATTATTATCACAAATGAGTCTTATTGAAACTTTTAGAATTAAATATTCTAAAATAATATTCTAAAATAAATAAATACTAATATCAAACACCTTCAAAAGTTCAAGAAGACTTTTGAAATACTGAGGTTAGTTCCTGGATACACTACAAAGAGATTCATGTCCCTCTCTGTAACTCACTAGAGACTGTGTAAAGAAACCCAAACTTATACCCACATGTATGCTCAGCACATCACAGGAAGCCTGAAATACCAGAGTTTTAAGTCGTACTCTTTAATATTCTCTCTTTTTTTTTTTGTCACAAATTATACTTGTGAGAATCTTTACAGGGAACCTGCAATGAAATCCCATTTCCTCTTCTTAATTCTCACGAGAGGTTGTTCGAATTGTTGATTGACTTTATGTCATCAGCTCCAGATAATTAGAAAGGTAACACTAATTCATCCTGTCTCCATCAATACTTTTCCTTTCCTCTGTGTTGTCCACTGGTAGACTTTTAAGTTAACTTTCTGAGACAGACATAAGACTTTTATGACAGAAGACGTCTATAAACCTTCTGTTCTAACATATCTAGTTAAGTGATTGTTAGCCCATTTAATTGTTTGTGTACAGAAAGAATGCACATATTTATATTAAGCCTTGAATCCTCATTATAAGCTAATTTTGCCTCAGCAAGTTACTAAATTTTAAAGTCATTTTCTCCATAATTACCATTGGTAATGGCTGTGTAAGAGTCCACGGTATGAACATACAGAATGCATTTGCTAACATGTGAATTGCAAATTTATTATATTGATTTCTTCCTGTAAAGGAAAAGCTATAATGATAATATGTATATGTTTTTCAGATTCTGTACTTAGGAAAATTTCCTTGTAGTCAGTTCTATATTTGGAAGGATGTCCTTATAAATGGCATAGAAGAGTAGCATTACAGCAACCATGTATGAACACACTAGTGATGGGAGTTTAGCTCAATGGCAGAATCCTTGCATTGAAGAGTGAAAACCTAGGCTGGAATCCTTTACCCTATCACACACACACACACACACCCATGCACACACACTAAGTGTAAATTCTTGATTCAATCATCATTATTATTTTCATAAAGAAAACATTTAATTGGGATGACTTGCTTACAGTTTCAGAGGTTCAGTCCATTATCATCATGATGGGGAACATGATAGCATGCAGGCAGACATGGCGCTAGAGTAGTAACTGAAAGTCCTACATCTTGCAGGAAGAAGAAAGTCAACTAAGACCCTGATGGTATCCTGAGCATAGGAAACCTCAAAGTCCCCACACAAACAGTGACACATTTTCTCCTTCATGCCACTCTCTATCGGATTATGGAGACAAATTACATTCAAACTACCACAGAAGGGTTTGCCTTGGCTCACAGTTCAAGGGTACAGTCCACCATGGTGGAGAAGTCACAGCAGCAGGAGCCTGAGGTGGCTGGTCACATGGCATCTATAGTCAGGAAGCAGACTCAGGTAAACATTAGTATTCACCATTCTCCTTTTTATTCAGTACAAGACACCAACCTTAGAATGGTGCTGCCTGTCTTTAGGGTGGATATTTTCACCCCAATTAATCCAATTTAAATAATCTCTGATAGACATGTCCAGAAGCTAGTCTCCTAGGTGAATTTAGATCTAGTCAAGATGAAAATACTAACCTATCATAGTAAGGCAATTGAAGAACATTGGAGTAATGATGAAAAGATGTGCCTTAGAAGAGTTGCAATCCAGTGGGGAGCAACAAGACCCACAGCAGTAACAGTGTTCTCTCTATACAGCCATAGGCTCTATGGGGGAGGAATAAGCAATGGACTGCAATGGGCCGTGGAGATTTGACTTGCAAGAAGATAGGGATTCCACAGAGGAGGATGATATGAGATCAACCTTGAGACATGAATGCTTGTGAATTATTACATTGGTGACAGCATAGGGCTGGAATCCAGAGAGAGGCTCACACAGCCGTGTCCATACTTACCAGTTCTGTTGGGTCTTTGTCTTATTCATTTCATCCACACAAGATCTGGGGAGCTGGATCAGTGGGTAAAGTGCTTGGTGTACAAGCATGAGAATATGAAGTTAGGTCCCCAGAACCCACATAAAGCCAGATATGGTAGCTTTCATCTATAATACCCAAACACCTACAGCAAAATGAAAGGTAGGGATGGGATCTGCAAGCTCTCAGGCCAGTTAATCTGGTATATGCAACACTGAATTCACAAGAGACCTTGTTTCAAACAAGGTGGTAACTGAGGATCAATACCTGAGGCTGTCCTCTGACCCCACATGTGTGCTCAAGCATATGTGTGCTCATACACACACACAACAGGAAAAGATGATAATGCTTTTAATTCTGGCCTATCATTCATTATAAGCATCCAGAGAGTAGTACTGTTTCCACTGATTTTGTTTACTTGAAAAATGTTTGCACATACTCCCATGATCTAATGTAAGGTATTGTTGAAAACATTCATTTTAGAAGATGCTTGAATTTGTGGATTATGATCAATTAACCTTTACTGAAGATTTTACAGTCATGAGCTTCTGAAATAAGAAATAAAGCCAACTTAGTGCTAATAAAGCCAACACTGGTATGCCGAAACAGTTTGGGATGGGAATCAGAGAAAATTGTGTAGACACAAAAAAAGAAAGAAAACCCTGACTAAAAAGGCTGGTTAAGACTTCAGCTGAGAAGCCAAAATTAAAATAAAATCAACACTTTTTGTAAGGGTTCTCGACATATAGACAATATTGCTTTTGCATATTATTATTTTATTTTAAAATATCAGTGAATAAAGATTAGAGATGGTCTTAGTTTTTCTTTTCTTTCTGCTGTGATAAAATGCTCTGACAAAATAAACAATGGAGAAAAGACTTATTCTGATTCAAGGTGCAGTCAACCATTGGGATAAGACAAAGAATAAGTAACCTGAAGCAGCTGGTCCCATTACACCCATGATCAGGCATCAGAGAGGAAGGAAGGAAGGAATGAATGATACTCCTTTGTTCAGTTTCTCCACTTCATTAATTCCTTCACCAATGAACCTAATCAAACTCTTTCTTCCTTACCATGTCTAGATGAATCTCCCAGTTGTTTCTCAAATCGCTCAAGTAGACATTTAACACCAGTTCTTCCAGTGTCTGAATCTGAATGACTAGGGATAGGGACTCCTTCCTTTCCCTTGGTTCCTAGGAATCTCATACAAAACTGTTAACTCTGCTCACAGTGGTCATAGCTTACCTTCCTGCCTCTCCATAATCTAGAGCTTCATTTTGCCAAGTGGAATCCTGCCAGATGCCCCTTAGGAAACGCCCCCACGATCTAACTTTGATATTTTAGTAAACTCCTAAGGATAGTAACTTTAAAATGCACTGGTCTATAAGATAATTGAGTAGAGGGTGACTTCTTAGAGAAGCCCATACCCGTGCTGTGTTTGTTTCTTTCTCAGCACCTTTTTATTTTGACACTTGTATTTAAGTCTATATGAAACATCCTTACTAAATTCCAATACAATTTTATACTTCTTAGTCCTGAAATTTCTTACTATGTAGAAGAATAAGTTCTGTTCTTTCTGGATCAAGGCCCCTAAAAGTTTGGGGCCACTTCAGAAGGTAGCATGTGTTTTCTGCTTTGTTCCCCCAAACCAATAGCAAGAAATACAGGGTTCATCATAAAGATCACTCACATCCTGAGTTCCAGAGGAATTAATTTTCTTTCTTTCTTTCTTTCTTTCTTTCTTTCTTTCTTTCGCTGAATAACTTATTTTATTGTGAAGATGCTTGAATCTAAAACAAATCTAGGATATTGCCCCATTATTCACATATCATGCATGTTTGGGGTCTTCTGAAGTGGATTTGGAAGAGAATATTTTTATGAACATTGTACTACACAATATAATACCTTAATATTTCTATTCACATCCAGTTTGAATTCTGTAAGTTTCTTAACTAACGTGGGCTTTAGAGACAATGAATGATTAGTATTTGTGTGGAAGAACTTGTTCTTCAGATAAAAAAGTGTCAGGTAATTATAAACAAAATAATAAGATCTGTATGTTTTAAAGTTTGATATAGTATTCAGAAGGATTCCCTGTTTCCAGCATTGTTGTAACCTAACCGGTTTGTCTTAACTCCTCAGGCTTGGGTTGCCTTTGGATGTGTTTCATTTGGGAAGCAAGGAATGAAGCGATAGCTCAAGGGGGTAAAGCACTTGCCACACAGGCATTAAGAAGTGAGTGAGAACCCACAGAACCCTGTAAATCAGGACACGACAGCATAAATGTATAATCCCGGTATTCTTACTGGAAGATGGGAGGCACAAAGAAGTGAAGCCCTGGGAGACTGGGGTCCAGGGAGTCCATATGCAGCAGCAAAGAACAGGAAATCTGCCTCAACACCAGAGATTGCCTCTGATTGCCATGGGTGAGCCTCATGCGCACACATACACACATGCACATACAAGAGAGAGGGAGAAGGACAGAGGGAGGGAGAATAGGAGAGAGGGAGGGTAGGAGGGAGGGAGGCAGGGAGAAACGGAGGGAGGGAGAGAGGGAGAGCGAGAATCCAGGAAGTCATGTTTAGAGCATGTCTTCTCTAAGCTAATCTCGAAGACTGCCATTTTGGAGACTTCTCTCTTCTACACTGAAACTATGCATAAGAAATTGTAAAGAAGAAAAGTAAATATAACCACATATAATTCAAAGTTAGCTTATCTTAAACTGCCCACAGCCTTTATCCCTGTATTTTATGGATATCATCTGTATCATTTTGTAAACATAAATATGACGATTATTCTATAGGTTAACATTGTCTTTTTTAAAGCCTCCCTCTTTATGTCCAGCCTAAAGTATAGAGAGCATAGGCACACCCACTAACATTTCTCATCATCTCTTTACAAATTTTACACCTCACTGCTGGGTATCTCTAGTTCTCTCAGCACAATAAATAGGCTCATGACTCCAAGCCTCTGGCTTGCTGTGAATTCTGTCCTTCCATGCAAATGGCTATGTAATCAGCAAATCTCATTATTACTGAATTTCAAGTGGGCAGAGCCCATTTCCCCTTCTCCTACTTCCTTCCTTCATTTCCCACTTAGGAATTGAGTTGTTTAAGTGCCCCCAAATCATTCACATCTAGAAACATCTTAAGCTAACACCTTAGCTATTACCTGCTCACTGTGGCCATTTAAACTCTAAATTGTAAAAAAGTCTTCATATCTACACACTACACTTCATGCCCAATAGTGTATGACTGTATCAATAATAGCAGTGTCAGGGATATTAAAAACCTGTATCAATGGATACAATGGATACAAAAAGATGAATGGAATGCTTTATCAATGTCTCTGAAGTATTATTGTGCAAATCTACACATGTGGGAAGATGAGGAAGCAGCCAACACCCTGCTCCTGAGTGTTTACCATGATAATCAACTATTCTCTGTGCCCAAGTGAGTCCAAGTACAGAAATTTAGTCTCACGTGTAAACTCAGGTGTATATGTCTGTATGGTGTTCTCTGTTACAATACACGATGGTACTGTATCCTATCTTTAAGGCATTTGCTCTGTTGAAAAGCAAAGTATATGCTAGCAGGAAGTGTATAAATAGTTCAAAAACAGCTAATATAAGTAAACCTCCCATTTAAAATATCTCATTAAGATTAAGTTAGACCCAAGCTTTCCTCATGCACAGAATCTACCCCTAAATCATCCAATCCCATGAAACTAAAAGTGCATATTGGGTACTCATATGTCTAATCTAATTCTCATCTTTGCTCAATGTAAAAGTAGGAGGAAACAAACAAACTAATAAGTAAATAAAGTTTCAAATTCTTTGATCAGGCTTTCTGATAAACAAGAACACTGAAATTTTCTGGGATTCCAAATATGAGTAAGAAACCAAGTTTTCCCTGTATCACTGGTGCTGTGAGTCAATGTTTCCCAGCTGTAAGCCTATGGTAACATCGCCCAGCTATACACAATAGGAAACAAAGAAAGGGAGGCTGATAGACTCAGTTCACACAAGGGAAGGAAGTCACTCTGGAAATGTTTGTCTCAAAAGATTATGTAGCAGCTTTTGAATTTCAACATCTGATCATCCTAGCCTAGTCACCAGCCTTGCTGGTGTGACTAGACACCACCTCTGCCTGCTTTGTCCTTTTTTTTTCCTTGTTTTGGTTCTTGAAACAAGATTTGTTTCTTGTTCCAATATGAAAGTAAGTAGCAAGTTTATCACAAAACAAAAATCTGAGGCACAGTGTAGGACTAAACCAAGGGGAAAGGGGAAATATGGAAACAAAAATAGGTTCCTTTTCCTCTGGGGAGTAATCCAAACATTTAGGGGCAACACATTTCCAGGTATTAGAGATATGAAAAGGTGCAGTTCAGAGAGGTTCCTGGGTATTTAAAGACCAAGGACCTGATGATGGTATCCCCCACACTCTCTAGAAAGGAAGAGCAATGGGAAAGACACTTCTAAAGGCATCTGAGTCTCTGGGTAGCTGGAGGCTCTCAATGGAGATGGTACTGTTATTTAGATCACCTGAGGCTAAGAGGTAGAGAAGGAAAGACTTCAAAACTGTTGACCCTGGTCAGAAGCTATGGTCAATTCCCTGATCAAATGCCTAAAGAAGGAAATCCTACCCCCTTCAGCACTGAACTGGTAATTCTAATCCCTGCAGCACTGAGCTGGTAATCTTACCCCCTGCAGTGCTGATCTGGTAATTCTACCCAATGCAGCATTGAACTGGTAATCCTACCCCTGCAGCAGTGAACTGGTTTGACATAGGACCTGGAGCAGACTCAGGTTTCTGGAGAATATTTTGGAGGAATATTGACAGGAGAGTTATGACAAGAGGATACCAGTAAATAAAATGATGGAACCCAGAACTGCAGAAATTTAGGCTTGTCAGCCACTGTTTACTCTTCCAAACAAAACAAACAAACATAAAACAGGACAGAAGTAACAGGAAGATACTGTCTGGAGGAAAAGAGCTCCTAAAGAAAACAGAGGGACCTGAAAAGCCTGAGATGATGACAGACTCCACCTTGAGTCACCTCTTCTCCTGTAGCAGAATCAGTGGTGCTGCTGTCTCAGCTTTGGTAAATTCGGTCTCTTCCATGGCCTTACACTTGTACATGTGGAGGAAGGCCATCTTGTGGAACACTGCTGTGAACTGCTCTGAGATGGACTCGGTGAGATCCTTGCTAACTGTGCTGTTACTAGTGAAGGTGACTACTATCTTGATCAGGTAGTGAGATGTCACAGATAACTGTCTTGGCTTTGTTGAGGGTTTGTTCCTCAATGGAGCATCTATTTTCATCCTACATTGAACATTTTCTCATCAACTTCATTCATGGGTATCTGTCTCTGTAAGACTGCAGACATACTAGAGTATTGAACTTGATGGGGGTCACAATAACTCATCATACTCTTGTAATCCTAATCTTCCTGGGTGGTGTGCTCAGCCAGAATGAGGGCTTGATACTACTGGCTTTCATGGCTAGTGAAAGGGGAAAAGTCTTGTATGTCAAAAATTAAGATGTGGGAAGGGCACCAGGTTGAGAGTTAGCTTTTGGTAAGTCAGCATTTTGCTGAACAGGGACGTAGAGGCAGCTGGTGACTCCCAATATAGTGACTGAGTGAGGTAGTACAGATCCCTGAATGCCAGTGGAGTAAGACTAAAGGTATGAAGACAGATGTCACAGAAGGTTTCATTGCTAACTTAGTAGGTCTCATCATGAAAGACCCTACAGACCCCCTCCTCAGAACCCGCAGCTAGCATGTTCCCGGGAGAACGTCCTGTTTGCTTGAAAGATTCTCAGGATCAGCAGCTAGCCTACTCTCGTGAGAACATCCCATTTGCTTAGGAAAACAAGATATCTATAAGATAGGACATCTACAAAGCAGGATGACTGCAAAGTAGGATATCTATAAGATAAGAACAGGATGTCTGCTGCCAAACATCCATGCTGGGAGAGGAAAAACCATTCATGCCCCCCCGCCTCATTCCGATAACCCTGCTTCTGCTTCTGTAAACTTGCTTTTGCTGCCCTCTTTCCTATAAAAAGACCTCCTCCCAGTCTGCAGACGCACAAGTCCTCCGAAAGACTTTGCCACCCACAGGTACCTGTGTCTACCTAATAAACCTCTTGCGATTTGCATCCGTGTGGTCTCAGCCTGTTCCTTGGCTTCGGGGAGGTCTCCTCCCGAGGGAAGGTCCTCTTCGAGAGTCTTTCAATCAGTGGTCAATACCAACTAATGGACAGAGGTAGGCTTGAATGATTTGTTAAGCATGGCCTGGACACTCCACTGGAGATACTCATGATGGAGTTTTGATGTTCCTTGCAGATCTCTTTGATAAGCATGATGACCACTCCAAACCTGTTCTTCCACTCAGTCAGTCGGTTAACTGGAAGACTTTCAGGAAGTTATCGTTCCTGGACTCCTTCCATACCACATCCAGGACAGAGTAAACTAGCTATTTGGCCCAGCTTTTTTGTTACAAGAAGAGGGCCCCTTGTTTATCCTGGCCACCTGGCTAGCTTACACCCAAAATAACCACACAGAAATTAAATTAAAGCACTGCTTGGCTCACTAGTTCTAGCCTCTTATTGGCTAACTCTCATATCTTGATTTAACCCATTTCTATTAATCTGTGTATTGCCACATGGCTGTGGCCTACCGGGAAAGATTCGGCACGTCTGTCTCTGGTGGCTCCATGGTGTCTCTCTGTCTCTCTGCTTTCTTCCTCCAAAAATTCAGTTCTGTCTTCTCTGCCTACCTAAGTTCTGCCCTATCAACTAGGCCAAGACAGTTTCTTTATTCATTAACCAATGAAAGCAACACACAAACAGAAAGAACTCCTACACCACTGTTCCTTGCACTAGATGGACCAAAATTAAAGTTGTGTTGTCCGAAGGACCTGACCAAATGGACACCTCCACGATCTAGAGTTCTAGATCAACCAAGATATCTCAGAGAGCATACTTGCCACCTGTGGCATCATTGTAGTACACAGAGATTCTGCCCAGCTGAAAGTTGTTTTCCCTGGGGTAGGTACCAGGGGCTGATGTCATGACCATTGCTGATCACCCTGAAGAAATTGGTACCAATCTAGTTGCCATGCTGTCTAGCCTTTGTGTACCTGCATGTGCACTATTTTCTTCATGGCCAATACTTATTGCAATAAACTTTTGCTCACCTCAAGGTATGTACTGAAAAAGAAAATATAGTAAAGTGCTTGCTTTTGTTTTGCTTCTTTGCTTGTTTGTTTTTTTCTGATCTGATAGTGGGCTGAAGAGATGGCAGATAGCCCTGGAGGCTAAAGCAGGGGAAACATGATAACAGGAAGATTCTGAGAGAAAGCCTTACATTTTCTGTTTTATTCTGGTAATGACTTAGTTTTCAATATCTACTTCTTTTTTATACCTTTGGGAAAGACTATCTATCATCTATCTATCTATCTATCTATCTATCTATCTATCTATCCATACATACATACATACACACATATAAACACACAGTATACACACACATATATGTGTGTATAGTGTGTGTGTGTGTGTGCTTAGATGTATATGTACCACATAACTACAGTGTTTCCAGAGGCCAGGAAAGAGTATCAAATCGCCTGGACTTAGAATTACAGATGATTGGAATTTACCATGTGGGTGCTACAAACCAAACCTGTATTATCTGCAAGAGCAGAAAAGTGCTCCTAACCTCTGAGGCATATCTATATCCCCTATTTGTATATATTTAACCTGGGTCTTATAATATTTACTTCCATTAGCTGTAAATTCTGTTTTAAAATGTTCTATTTTTATTTACTTATCATGGGATTATTCAAAACACAGTCATTGACTACAAAGAGCTTACTGTCAAATAGAAATAGAAAATATATTGACACACTCTCACACACATGTGTGTGCATTTACATTTGTGGGGCTGTAGTGCACTTGCATGCACACTTTCTGGGCAGAAGTGGAGACAGGATCTCTTTCCTGTATCACTCCCTACTTCATGTTTGCAGACAGTCTCTTGTTGAACACTGAGTGTGTCAAATGGCCGGAATGGTTTCCAGTGAGATCCGAGGTTCTTCTGTCCCCACATCTCCGGTGCTGAGACTGCAGGTGCCCACCGTTGTGCTTTGCTCTTTGCACAGCTGCTGGGGATCTGAACTCAGGTCCTTAGGCTTGCACGACAGGCACTTTACTCATTACCCACTTTTTAGATGTTAGATTACCTAAGTAAATGTGATAGCTGACCTTGCTCTGCCCATGAGGTTCTACTCTGTAAGGGAGAAAAGGCAAGCAGGGTATGCCGTGAGCTGAGGATTATAGAATACATAATTCACACATAACCAACCAGTAAACAGTGAATTTTTAAGGAGTTCCTCAGGCATGAGTCATGTATTTATTCACCTCATCGCTGACTTTTATGATACTGTTTGATTTGACACCATGCCATTTTAGAGATAAAATTAATTAAAATATTCTGCCTACTCTGTTACATACCTAAAGGGAGGTGAAAACATAATATATGCCCAATAATCCTACCATTAAATCTCAGTTCCATAAGTTGTTATTTTCTTATGTAAAGTGTTAGAAATAATCAATACAAAAACATATGTTGAAAGAGAAATTATATCCTTGTATTTCTTCACCTACTTTAGAGCCCCCATTCTTAAAGCCTGGCTCTGGATTTAAACACTTAAGTATAGAAAATTAAAAAATAAACGTACTTATAGTTGGGGTCAAAACTGTGGAGTGAAATGCCTGGCCTCTTTCTATATTGCCTGCAAGAGTATACAACTTATCTCAATGATAAAGGGTAAGCCAAGAAATAAACAGATAGTGGTATCTTCCCCCCCCCCTGGAAGATGCATTTTATTTGGCTTCAGAATCATTCCAATAACCATCTACATTCCAAGATTACCCATCCCTATTCCTTCTGCTACATCAATGAGAGTTTATCTACAAGAAATGACCAAAGAACTATGAAATATAAAATTTAGTTATCCCTGAAAAGTAAGAACTGTCAATATTGTGTTACTCTTGTTATTATTCTCATTTTTCCAAGAAAATAGCAGAAAGCAATATCACAAGGCTTTATTTCCGCTCTCACTGAGGGTACAATCGACCAGGAGGGGAAAACCTGTCAGTAAGCGTGTGAGGCAGCTGCTCACATGCCATACAGTCAGGAAGCAGAGAGAGGGAAGCTGCTGCTCAGATAGCTCTTTATCCAGTCCAGAATCACAGCACATGGAATGGTATCAGCCACAGTTCAGGTGGGTCTTCCCGCCTCAATCAATACAGTATGTAAAGAAACTCACTCTCTCACAGTCAGCTCACAGGATTGTCTCCAGGGTCACTGGAGCTCCTGTGGAGCTGTGGCTCAATTATCAGCCATCGCAAATACCCGTGGCCCCACTGAGCAGCAAGGGTCTGCATCAGGCTTCTGTAATTGTCATAAAACCTGACTTCTAGATGCAGCTCTGGTCCAATTGGAAGCTGCAAGTGAGTCTGCCCTGCTCTTGTGGAAATGTTGCTCCCTCTTTCCTGCCAAACATACAACAGGCATCCTCTCACACCTCCAGCCTCTGACACAGGTCATCTTCCAAAGGCAGCCTTCTAATGACTTGGCTTTGTTCTCCTGACCATGGAAAGCAACAATAATCAGTTGTCTGAAGGGAACATGCTAAATCATGAATATTCATGAGCTGTCATGCTCTTTTTTTTTTCTTTTTTCTTTTGCTTGTCCATATCCTAGACTGCCTTTGTGCTGATACAGGTGAAAGTGAGTCAGACAGTGAGATAAATTGCAGGATTTTGTGGCCATAAAACACAATGGAGTGACAGAACAAGAGGCAGAGGCAGTTATTAAGTAAATGAGACCCAGCGCTTTAAGGAATTCTCAAAGAGTAAATGTACATGGGGAGGTGGCTCATTGAAAAAATGCTTGCTGTGAAAACATGAAGATCTGAGTTATCAGCCTCTAGCATCAATGTACACATGCCATTGGGGTGGCATGTGCCTATAATCCCAATACTGGAGAAGTGAGGCAGGAGGACTACCGGGGCTAATGGCCAGTAGTGCAAGCTGCGCTGGCAAGGTCCGCGTTCACTGAATAGTGTTTCAGAAATAAGGCAGTAAATGGCTGAGCAAAGCAGCTCATGCCAGTCCCCAGCCTCAATATGAAAACACATTTGAGCACTTACATACAAAAACACACACCACAGATGCATGTTCCAAAAGATATGTAAGGGAGTTCTTTATTTAAATTCCACCTATTTCACAAGAAGCACCAAAATACAAGTGACACATAGTCATAGTCAAGTGCTAGGAAAAGTAGTCCATTAATCAATGCACATGTCCAGAAGAGGGAAACCTCTCCAGGATCATTCTAGTTTTAAAGGACTGAAACTGACTATATTTTGAAATCCGAATATAAGTTACTATATCCAAATACACATACACAGGCTGTAATTTTCAAACAACAGAGATTGGTTTGTTATATCTTCATCCCACAGCTTATGACACATTAGGAGGTCTTGTTTTAATCTTGTTTTAAAATCTGGTGTGGTCTGTGGATAACAGTAGTAAAAGTACTTGCAACCATCAGATCTCATGTCGAAAAGCCAGATGTTTTGTAATCCCAACACTCCTAAGGAAAGAGAGGTCTTCAGTAGCTAGGCCAGAGTACACATGTGACAGAAGCAGCAAGAGAGATGCTGCCTTGATAAGACAGAAAGGGAAAAGCTACTCCTGAAATTTGTATTCTGATTTCCTGTGTATACTGTGGCATGCTTTCACCCATACCACTATCCTCTCCTTTCCTCTAACCATCCTTCCCTCTTTTTCCATAACCCCCACCCCGTGTGTGTGTGTGTGTGTGAGTGTGTGTGTGTGTGTATGAGAGAGAGAGAGAGAGAGAGAGAGAGAGAGAGAGAGAGAGAGAGAGAGAGAGAGAGACTGAATTGAGGGTGCCTTCCTTTATTGACCATGCTAGGAAGGCACTGTGTCACTGAGAGACACCCACGACTTCCTACAACTTCTCTGAAAACTTCCAGCTCCACAACCATTGTGAAGGAAGCTGGTTGCACTTGGCTGTTTAATACAAATAAGTACTCAGGCACATTGAAATATTGTATGTAGTTCTCATATGCTATAGTGCACTAGTTTTTTCGGGATATTTTAAACATAAAGCAGTTTATATCCATGTATTGTGTCAAAGCAAAGAGTATTCCTACCTTGGTCTATAGACAAAAGGCTGTAAGCTTCATCTATTATTTTTCCTTTTGGGGTCTTTATTTTACTTGGCCACCAAACTTTTTCTTAACTGTGATGCCTTTGGGCTCCTAGAATCTAGTTTAATATTTCCAATCTAATTATTATGTCACTAATAGAGAACTCTTGCTTGATTCAAACAATATGCATTCCACTGAAATAAATTCATACCACTAACACATATGGCAAATTTCCAAGTTTAACTATTTGTGAATGGAATTGTTTTCAAAGACTACTTTTCCCGGAAATTCAGGACATGGCTCCAGAACAAAGCTGTAGAAATGAAAAGTGTAGTGTGCTCAAGCCATTTGCAAGAAATGAGGGGGTATGTGCATGTAACCTAAGCATCATTACTCATAGAAACATCTCTGGTGAGTTAGGATACCTAAAACAATTCAAATTGCACCAAATGCTTACCTTATACTATTTTGAAAATGACCACAAGAGAAAGCAAGTGCATATACAGCACACATGTACATCAGTGTTTTTGACTCAGGCCTGTGGATGTGTGACACCCACACATACAGAAGACCCCCTTGTTTGTCACAGTGTACACTCTCCTGCATTGGATGCATTTGGTTCCAATGCTATGTCATGACTCCCACAAAATCAGAGTACACCTAGTTGACTTACAATTTACATCATTTCTAATGAGATTAACACTAAGAAATTACTTAATAGAAAATGATTGAAATAATTTATAATGAAAATAGAAACTCCTTTGCATTGCCTAAAACTATATATTCTTGATTCTGTAATATTGAGAATGAACACACATTATCTACGTTTTGTATATTTTTAGATGGTTACAATAATTTAAATATTCTATTAGAAGGGGACAGGTGGCATGTTCATTTTAATAAGAATAAGAGTAAGAATAATTAAGACAATATACTTCTCTGCATTGACTTGCAAACATTTATTAATTTAGGACTTGTGTGATTATTTCACATAAATAAGGTCAGAGATGCTATGGCATACTTGAAGTATATATTAATGCATTTATTTTTCTCTTCTGATACCTTCTGCATCGTGTCTCCTATTTAGCACAATGAGGCACAAATCTGCAACCTAAAAGATCTCTCACATGCAAATTTTAGATCTTTGTTCTCTTTCCCTCCTCCCTTCCCTCCTTCTGTCCCTCCCCTGCCCATGTTAGCTGTGTGCATTTTTCCTTCCTCCTAGTCAACACACCCCCTGCTGGCTCTAGGCTAACATTCATTCCATGTTATTAAAAATGCCAATGAAAAGCTTATTAGACATATTTTCCAGTGTGTTTTCTATCCTAGTTTAAATGCAAAAGGGATAAAAGGACACTAAGGGAAAGGTTACATAATGAAATAAACCTTGGAAAGCAATTGTTTCTACTACATATTGATTTCTTGAAAATATGACTCTGGAGAACATTATAATATTATTTGCCTCTTCCTACTTGAGAATGCTGCAGATCCTCTGTTTGGATAGTTGCCTGGATTATGTAAACATCAGGGAGGAACTTCAGGTGTGACAGGCATCTATTTTCCGTCATCAAGTTCAGCACACTTAGTAAGAACACATCATTGGTTCAGCTGTGTACTGGGATATGGATGGACTGCAGAAACCATAAAGAAACCGTCTCATGAATTTGAAAATTTCAGTCATATTTTAGCTTACGCGAAGAAGCCCAAATGGAAATTTTGTTTTGTTTTGGTTTGGTTTTCTTTTCGGTTTTTTGAGACAGGGTTTCTCTGTGTAATAGTCCTGGTTGTCCTGGAACTCGCTTTGTAGAACAGGCTGGTTTTGAACTCACAGAGATCTGCTGCCCCTGCATCCCAAGTGCTGGGATTAAAGGCATGCACCACCACATTGAGAGAGATTGATATTAAATATGCATTATTATACCTTCTAGAGAACCTAAATATCACTGGCTTACATATAGAAGTTGTCTTCCAGTGTAGAATTCATTTAGTATTGTTAATAAAACTGCCAAAAAAATGGGCCTGGAGATATTGCTCAGTCAGTCACGTGTTTACCATGCAAATACAAATTCAGATCCCTCCACCGAGGTAAAAAAACTGAGTACAGTGGTAAATAGGTAAATACTTATGGAGAGGTCAGCAAGAGAATTTTGGATCAACTTGGCCTCTAGTGTTGCCAAGTCCAAGTTCATTGCTCCAAGTTCACTGTGAAACCTTGTCTCAAAAATAATAAGATTGAGTGGCTGCAGGGACTGGTCAGCAGATAGGAAAATAAGTTACCTTTCCAGAGGACCTAAATTCAGTTACCTGCACCCTCTCTGGACAGCTTAAAATGGTCCACCACTCCAGCTTCAAGAGATCTGATACTCAAAAGGACTCTTCAGGCACCCACATATACGTGGCATAAGCAGAGGGAGAAACATAAGCTAAAGATGAATATTTTCTAAAAGCCTGAGACCAATAGAGGAATACTCCCAGCAGAGATCTCTGGTCTCCTCAAGCACACACCTAATGGACTAGAGTAGCTCTCATTACCTCCTACCCTCATGAGCTCATGCCACTGATTGGAGGAAACTGCACGACCAATTAGCATTTTATCCACACACCTCTCTGTTTATCTTAAGAAAATTAATCTTTTTGTAGGTCTTTCTTGTCAGATACTGACTGCATAACAAGTACCATATAACCACTCCTACAGAAGCCTGCAGCAGTTGTGATAGGTTTAATTCGCTTAGAATTTATTTCTGTCCTGTTGGGCAATCAGAAAAGTTGGAATCAGCTGTCATTCATGAATATGGTTGTGGAATAGACTCAAATCCTGAAGACAGGACCAAATACCCTTTGGCATCTAATAAAAAACAGTGTTACAGTGTAGGCACAAGAGTTTTGCTCACCCAACTTCTATTAGTTGGCTATGATGCATTGAGTAAGAATTATTCATGGTTTCCTAGAATGAGTAAGATCTTTTTAGGTGTTTGCAGCTATTTTTACTCCAGGGATAAATGGATAAATTGTCTGCTTTGCCTAGATTTTTCACACTGATAACTGAAATTTTACAATGAAACTATCATTCCTCATATGGTTCTATGAAATATTAAGGACCGGCAAAGCCAAAAACTGAGTCTATGCATTACAGGTGTTTAAACTTGATTCTAGGGGCCTGGAAAAAATAAATCTGCACTCAAGAGTACTTAGTGCTGTTTTAGAAGACCCAGTTTCTGCATTCAACCCTCTTTTCAGGTGGCCCATAACAGCCTGTAATTCCAGCTGCCCCATTGATATATGTGATGTTCTCTTCTGACCTCCATAGTCATCAGTACACAGGTGGCTTACACACACATGAACACACACATGAACAAATGGCACAAAGATACACTTATTCACATGCACACCCATACCCACACACAGGTGCACACTTCACAACATGAGCATGCACAACCCCACAAGCACACACCCGATGCATAAGCATTCACACACTTGAGTACACACACATGCCTGCACACTTATATACAGGAACATACAGAGACACACATATGCTCACATATACACATGTACACATACACTCATATACACACACATACACATGTTTGTAAGCACACACACACAATACGTTTTGAAAAAGAGATTGGATCTCAGAGGAATCAAACTGTATGCTAAAGCTAAAGCTATCATACTATGCAGTTTCCAAGTCAAGAGTCAGTATCAGTATTTCAGCTTCACTCCCAGAACACATTTTGTAAAATTACTTAAGAAAACTTTTTAGGAAAAATAAACAGCATATCCAATGACATCCAAGCCATTTGGAAAGACACAGGCATAAGCGTACAAGAGACATTCCTTTTGATATCTCTGTCTGAATGTGACATACCTGTGCCTCTACAAATGTAATTACAAGACACTTTGGAAGAGAAACACTCCTCTGATTACCAACTCGGTGCAGGGCCTGGTATCACATATCCATGGGAAGCAAGCATGTTCTAGGATACTTCACTCATCACGTGAATCAACTGCCTAGTCATTCATATGGATGTCCACCCCTCCACAAACACAGAATTCTGCCTTCATTATTCTAAGGCTTGACTATCCTGTTAAAGCGAATACCCCTGATTTGGCCTGACCTGAACAATGTTTACCACAAAGAGACAAATAATTGATTTATGATGTCACCTGCGAATTTCTCTTCTCAGAGGAAGCAATCTTTGTCAACTTAAAATCTCCAACAGTGCTCATAGTGGGAGACACTTGGCACAGAGTCTGATGCTAATAGCTGCCCTTTACTTATGTGTTTTCCATCCTGTTTTCCTAAGACAGTTTTAGGTCTGCAAGACTCAAGGGTAGCAAGTTTTCTATTTACTTTGTCCTGTTACCAACTATTTACTATAAGGAAGGAAAACCAAATGTAAATAAGAAAATTAAGTTGCAAAGAAAAAAAAACTTAAAACAAAATGACCTTCTGCTGCACTGACACTTTTACAAAAACAAAACAAAAACTGAAAATGTGGTGGTAGTCATCCTTCAGTCACTAAAACAAAACTTCAAATGCTAAGTCAAACTTCTCTAAAAATAGTGATTTTCCAAACAGAACAAACAGGATGGTCATATAGACAGAAACTCTCTTCCCGTACAGTCTGTCATCCGCACAGCAGTAATTACATCCGACAGGACTCCAGAGGTGAAGCTGCTGGAGAGTGGGGCTCATCCGCCAGTAGCCTATGAGTAGGAGCCTTTAATTTTTGTACTATTCAATATTGCATTGTGTATCCTACCAGAATCTCATTAATAAAATGAAGATGGCCAAACATATCTCCTAGGTATGCTTCTCAAGAGTAGGTGGAGTCAGTAGATGGACCACGCCCGGATTACTCAACAGCAGACACCATGCAATGAGTGATGGCTTTTCTTTGTCCCATTATGAAAGAATAGAATTGTTCAAGAGAAAATGAAAGAAGAGTGAGATATAATGTAATTTTACTCTACTAGTTTTACCTTTTATTTTCCTGTGTGTGTTTATACATAATGTGTGGATGTGTACATGTGCTTGTAGGTGTATATGTGCATGTATGAATGTGTTAACATTCATGTCTTCTAATATCACTATCTACCTTCTAATTATGAGATAATCTCTCATTTGAACTCAGCATGCACAGGATGGTTAGACTGGCTAGCCAATGAATGCTGGAGATCTGCCTCTCTCTACTTTCTACCCCATAACTCAGGTTGCAGATTATGCCAGATACACCAGGATTTTTACTTAAATGCCAGAGAAGTAAACTCAGGTCTTCAAGCTTACGTGAACTTTACCAACTAATATAAACCTGACTATTTTGATTTTTAATTTGAATATGATTTTGATTTGGGAAGGTGTCCAGATGGATTATTTAAAATTTAGACCTTCCAAGTCTTCATTGTCGATTTCTCTGATTTTCTATTAATACTAAGCATCCACCGATGGTGCAAAAGCTGGACACCTCTTTAAACTCAGATGCTCTGCAGGTATCAATTGTTCTGTGTGCAGCAACATGGGGAAAGAAATACACAATTGTTTAGCCTCTCTCTATCATATGGTAGATGCACTGATCAGATTGAAAGCCTTATGAAAGGAAGAATTTCAATAGGTAAATAGCAATCTGGTTGAAAACAGTTTTAATAGTGATTAATATTCTGCCGTGACTAAAAACTCCTTGCAGCCAAAATCCACTCAGACGATGGCAATGTTTACACTACTGTCTGTGAGGAACAGCTGCTTGCCCCTCACCACAGTCAGAGGCACAATAAGCTGGTGAAACATTGGCAAATCTTAGACAAACGTCTGCTGGTTAAAGCTCAAAGTTGCTGCAAGAACGGGTGTGTTTGAGAAAAAAATAAATAAAAGTTACAACTGTAAATAGGGTTGTAAACTAGTTGTAATTTATATACTATACACTATGTCTGCATATGAGCACCTGAAATAGGGAGTAATGGTATTTATCAACAACTTGAAAATAAATCACAAGTGTGGACTACATGGTGATAGGGTTCTAAATTGTCTGAACATGTACAACCAGCACATTTCTCTGGCACTGATAGTTCATCTTAAGTGATTCTTCTAGAAAAGGCAGAATTGCTAAATCTCTCATTATTAAAGTATTTTAGTAAAACTGTATTTTGGAGATAAATAGAAGCACTGATGTTATTATAAAACAGTGGCCTTGACAACAGTGGCCTTGATTCTTAGCCATCATTTTTCTCTTCAGAAAAGCCAGGATGCTTCCCTCTGGAGAATCTCACACATGTTTTGCAGAGGAAGAAATGTGAGTTGATGCCGTATTACATAATATTGGAGAGACACAGAATATGAAAGAACATTTCCTAACAATGAAGAAAAAATCTGTCTGCTTAAAGTGAGACAGATTACAAGGTGGTTAAAGGATTTTAGAGATTACATTGGAGGAGAAAACTGGAAATAACTCAGGTCATAAAACTACTAACGAGTAAATATTAGCATATTCATAAAATGCAAAAGAATATAATAGATAAGATGACACAAGTAAAAATTCATGTATTAAAACACTAAATTTCATCAATAACATTGAATTTATTAAAACAGAAAATAAAATGGTTTGATATCATTTATGTATATATTAGGTAAAAGATAAATAGATGAAAGAAAGACAGACAGATAGATGATAGACAGATAGATGATAGATAGATAGATAGATAGATAGATAGATAGATAGATAGATAGATAGATAGAAAAATAAGCCATAGATAATGCAGAGCCTTCTCAACTTCTCAGTAGCCTTCATGGCCTGGAACAACATCTTTAGCTTAGGATAAACATGAACTTTTTATCTCTTGCCTCCATCTCCATAGTGGTTGCATTATGGGTATGTACCATCATGCTGAACAATCACACTTGGTTTTGTACTACTGGGGACTGAACCCAGCGCTCCCTGCAGTGTAGATAAGCACTTTACCAACTGTGCTATATTCCCAGTCCCACTATTTCTAAATTAATGAAAGATAATCAAAATAATGCAATATGATGTTTAAGGACATACATGTTGGTGAAAACCATAAAAGCATTATGAATGAGGATAATATATTACAATCAACAACTTCTTATAGTCATGAATTGATATAAAAGCTTTAAGGCAAAACCTTGAAAAAATTATTAATTATGTCTACAATATTTTATTCCTTTAAAATCTGACTCTCCCGTCCAAGAGTCATGGCTACAGAGGAGGCTTAGTGGTTAAGAGCACTTGCTGCTCTTATAAAAGACAGGGGTTTAGTTCTCATATCAGGCAGCTTACAACCATCTGTAACTCCAGTTTTAGGGGATCTGACATAATTTTCTGGCCCCTGTGGACAGTGAATGCATGTGGTACAAATGCATACACATATAGATAAAATATGTTTTCAATCTTAAGAAATAGAAAAAGTCTATATGTTACATGGGCTTAGAACATACAAATTGAATAGGGGTCACAGGTGTATGTGTTCAAAACCTTTCTAGTATGATTAAACTAACCAGAGGACAGCATTCACTCTGGAGCTTCCAAAGACCATGGCTGTGAGGGCAGTATTTCTGGGACTCCCTTTAAGAAGACTGGAGAGAAAAATCAGCCCAAGAAAAAAGACTGAGAGTTTCTTCACCCTTTTCCTTTCTAAAGTCCCTGCCCAACAGGAAAGAAAAGGGTGGGTCCCTCAACATTGATATTTTGGGGAGTCAAAGTCCCTCTGTGTGCTTATACCTCAATTTAAGTCTTATGCTGAGTTTCCTGTGAAGCTGAAATTTACCGACATAATTGTTTTGAGTCAAATTATGAATAAAAGGCTATTTGTTTACAGCTAACAGGACCTTCACAATTCGTTATTCAGTAAAATAATGTGGCAGTTGGTCCAATTGTCATTGAACTGTTATTCAGTATTCCAGTGCTAGCAGTTGGAGCTCCCAGACTACAAGGTTAAGGTCTGAATTCATGCAAAGGCTGCTTGAAACTCAGCCCAGTGTCCAGTAGCTTCAGAGCGGGCAGCTGAGACCAAAGGCTGGTGGGACTTAAGAGTGCTTACTAACACTGAGAATGACAAGCAAGTAAGAGAAAGAGGCATCAACTCCCCCAGACACAGAGAGAGCCTGTAGACTCTAACTGATTGTAAACTTCACATAAAAGATATCATTACTGGTTCCTTATTTAGTTAACATTTGACAGGTTGCTGGCAGCTTAAACTAAACACAAAGTATGTTGATCTATGGCAAAGCAAGAGAGTCCCCAGATGCATGCTAAAGAATCAAGATTGCTAATAGAGAGCCTCGAGGAAGAAATCAAAACCCATCTTTTCTTTTTTAGATATAAAGCTTCTAAGAGCCAACCATGGGCTTACACTTGACCCTTTGCATCCACTTGTCTCTGCTCATCTTCCAGCCCCCGCCTTTCCTCCTCCAAACATTTCTCTCTGAAATTTCTCTGATGCTAGTGAACCACCCTGGATCCTTTGGAACCCACAGCACCAATTACTCTGCAGTACTTGCGGAAGCAATATGCCAACAGCAACCAGGGAGAGATGCAGATGTAGAAGTCAGAAAAGCAGGGGAGTGGTCATATCCCTAAATGGCTAAACCAGAAATCCCAGTTAGATCAATACCTGTCAATCACGCATCCCTGCAGGGGAAATTGAATCACACAATTCAAGCTTTCTTTGACTCTCCCCTGCCAAGTGAAGTAAAAGGCTTTAGGCACCAGGTTAGGTCATTGCCAAGCTCTCCATGGGAAAAATCCCTCCTCCTAAGGCTTCGGTTTTCCAACTCCCTTAGGTATCGCTTCAGCAGCTTTGTTCGAAAATCTGAATTAAATGTCAGTGTCTGGACCCTCATTTGGGACCCTCAAAGGGAAGGGGTAAGTAGTTACGGTTTTAGGGATGCTGGAATGCATGAGTGGAAAGGAGAGAGAGAGAGAGAGAGAGAGAGAGAGAGAGAGAGAGAGAGAGAGAGAGAGAGAGAGAGAGAGAGAGAAATCTTTTCTCCTTTCCTCCCCAGCAGGTAGCCTAAGTGCACCGCAGCAGAAGTCTGCTGGGGACGTGCAAGCGACCAAGGACCCGCCCAGGCCACTCTTATAGGCGAGCGCGGGGCGGGATCGGCCGGGGGCGGTGCCGCGCAGACGGCTCCTATAAGGAGCTGTCCGCCACCCTAGTGCTGAATCCAGCTCTAGAACCGGAACGAGGTGCTTTTGGCTATTGCTGGAGCTGAGCGCCAAGAGCTACCCTTGAGTTTGGATTTGAACCTTTAAGGAAGACTATCCGGAGGAAGAAGAGGCAGGCGAGGAAGGCGGGCACGGAAAGGGACAGTTGCAGGAACTGTAAACCTCGGTCACAGCTCCGAGGAAGCCCTGCCACGGTTTCGCTGGAGCGTCTGAGGATCAGGATGGAGTAAAGAAGAGTGTCTCTTCAAGGGGGGTGGGAGGGGTCCGGTGGTACGGAGGAGAGAAAACAGAGAGAGCGAGAAAGAGAGAAAGGAAAAGAGAGAAAAGCCAAGCCTGCTGCCTGCGAATTTGGGATTAGATTGGAAGAGATCGTTCACTCGGGAGAAATGGATTCTGTACCAAGACTGACCAGCGTTTTGACTTTGGTACTCTCTGGCTTGTGGCATTTAGGATTAACAGCGACAAATTGTGAGTACTCAGAGGTGGGGGTGGGAAGGTGAAGTGGGATATGACGCTACTAGGAATAAGTGTCCACCGTCCGATTGTATATGCTCTGGGAAAGAGCTGGGTGAAAACCCTAACCAGTGTGGTTCCACCATTCCAACCATCCCAAAAGTTAGCAGAGCTCTCATGAGCTTGCTCTGCTGAATTGCCTGCCCTTTGGAATCTTAAAGTTCCCTTATCCTGCTGCTACCTTCATGGTTCTTAATCTCAGACAGGGATGCACGGGCCAGAGCAAACCTCCAGGGGCAGAGATGCTCCGGAGTCACCGAGCTTGGTGACAGGAGCGGACTGCAGCTCCCATGGATTTGCAATGTGCCCTTAACACCTCTTCGCTCTCCTCACCCTAAGCACCTAGCTCTCTCCACTGCCTTAAGCTGAAGGCTTCAGTTGGGGTGTTTTGTAACCAATGGGCAACTGTGTAAGGGGATTGGGAGTTTGGGCCTAAAATTGTAGCTCAAATGTAGTCACCCTAGGAGACCAATGGCTGTCCTGTCACAGGAGGGAGAGCTTCAGTGCACATCTCACCATCACAATCCTGCTGCCGGTGAAGGAATAGTGAGCATGCACCGTGTTGTACATGTTTAAACTTCATTTAACAGGCAGGTAGTCTTTACTCCCAGAGATCTGCCACCTGCACTATTTATTTAAAGAATCCAGTTTGTCAAACTTGAATAAATCACTAAAGCTACAAGAGGCTCAAGCTCAATTGCTCAGCTGCTTCTTTAGGCAGAGGAAGGGAAGTTTTTCCATCTCTGGGAACTCCTAAATGAGAAAGGATGCAATTAAGCCATCTGTGTTGTTTGCAAGGATGGCTTATCGCGGTCCCTCAAGTTTCTGGATTTGTTCCCTCATCTTCTATTCCTGCACTTAAACTCAGAAATATTATCCAGTTTGGAACTATTGTATTTAACTTTTGTAATTTATATTATCAATATCAGTAAAGGGGGCCAGGAAGACTTACTACTGCCTTATTCCTTAATCCCTAGCTTAATCCCTGGAGAATATTGCCCCAGAATTTCCATCCCAGAGTGAAGACAAGTAGATTAATGTTCAAAGTAAAGCCAGTGTTTCTGTGATGCAAAGATTGGAAAGCTCACAGTCTATAGTTGTATCATTTTCTTAAAGTTTGTGTTACAAAGGGCAAATGAGGCAATCCTCTCTAACAAGGAGGGAGGAACTAATAAATTATCTCAGAGAGCATATTAAAGTAGGCTACAGTCAGGTAGATTGACTTTTCTATTCTGACTTCTTCCTCGTCTTTTCTCTTGTTCTCCTTTCCTTCTCCTCTTCCCCACTCTCCTTGAAATTATTCCCATGGTGCTAGATAGAAAGACCCAAAAGCCTTAGAAAGTAAGCTTCGCCACTGAGCTACTTTCTCTACCTTCTGGAACACTAGAGGTCAGTGTTGTCCAAATGATGCAAAGGTGTGGCTCTAAACTGTGCTCTCCCCTTAGCATATTCTCTTATCTGGAGAGAAGAACACTGTGAATATCCAAAAGGTGGGAGTGAGGGATACTGATGAAATGGGTAGAGCACAAGGTACAAGTACATGACTTTGGCCTCGTCAAATATTATTACCCTTCTTGAAAATTCATAAAAAATCTTGGAGTCATATTTTCTGTAAATTCACTTAACTTGATATGATAAAAATATTTCAATATTGTGCATAAAATTAAATGGCATGTGTTTAAGACTTTAGATTTGTATAGTAAAGGCAGTTACTAAATGTCTGTTCTGAGCATTTCAAAAGAAAGTTGGTGATATTGATCTCCAGAATTTCACAAGTGACAGTTGTGCCTTTCATTTTCAAGCAACATAGCAATTGAGTGAGTGCTGCTTGCTAAATATTCTGGAGTCCGTTTTCTTAAGGAATAGCAGTGACTGTTTGCTGTACTCTGAAAATTGTATCAATCCAGTAAACAATAAGGTTGCAGCAAGAACTTATTAGTGGTCTTCAGAGACTATATGGCAAACCCCTTAAGGCAATCATGAATATTTCCGGTTTATTTAGGCTGCTGTTCACAATTTTTATTCTTTAAGTGTAGATATTGGCTTTGCTACAGATGTACAGTCTGTTTCCATTCATATACATGCTTTGATAGGTTAGACGTTTCCTTCTGAAGCTCTTTCTTTTAATTTGATTTGTGAAAATATTTTTTAAAGATTGTTCTTACTATATTATAAGGAATATTCCATGTCATCAGTAACAAGCAATAATGAAAACAGATTATTTTCCCCCAGGATCTTCCATGGTACATAATCATAGGTAATATATTATAGGTGTAGTGGGTCTCTTAGAAAATGACTTTTAATTGTATGTCCTCTTTTGTAATGACTTGCTGTTGTTGTTATTATTGTGTAGTATGTGAGTATCTATTTGTATACATGTTTAATTTTCTCATACTCTGTTCCAAACATGGGCGTTTATCTCCACAGGGATAAATGAATGCTTATCCAATTACATATTCTATAAGTTTCTAATTAAACACAATGACAACAGAGTCGGGTTAGAAGGGGTCTAGCCATAACACAGATATTAAAAATCCGTGATGAGAATGCAATTGCCTACCAGCAATAAGACCTCTGTAAATTCCCTCATTCTAGACTTTCAGGATATTAAACAGCAAGAGTGTTTCCTTTGGGTATATCCTGAGGGAACTGGTTAATTTTGATTATATATTATATAAAATATCAAATATACATAATAGACCAATGTAAAATTTTAAGAAATGTTATATATTCAACTCCTTTGACACAAGAAGCTATGATGTGGCTTGAGGGTTGGATAAAATGAGACCAGAAGTCTCTATGAAGTTCTAGTTCGAGTGCTGTCTCAGCTCAGGTGTCAATTACTTAGTCAGTTATTGTCCTTTCCATGTGGCAAGTGAAACGCAGTCAACAATTGAGATACATGTACATCCTAAATTTCACAGCAGCTAAATGTCTTACTAAGGCTATTTAATATGAGGCTAAATAAAATGCTATAATGGCAGAGTATCAGAAGAGAAGGACTGCACATGACACACACAGGACTACTATCAATTTAATTCTTAAAAAGAAACATATTACACGATTGTTCATAACTTTAATTTCTCTGAAATAACTTAGAACAATCACTAAGTACCTCCTTGAAATTTGTTGCTGCCCATTAAGAGTCCCAGAGACAGGTTATTGTGATAAGAATTCATAACTCCCTGTTTTGGGTTTTTCTTGCATACTGAATTTCACAAGACCTGTGAGTGTGTTGATTATGGTAGTAAAGATATATCAGACTTTGAATTGCCTGAGGGCTGTTAACAAACCAAATTGAAGAGTAAGATGAGCAAAGATTGTGCTATTCTCATGGGGCAGATGAATGGCTGTGCAGTGCTTTCTTTGACATCTATAGCTACCAGAAGTGCAGTAACCCCGTACTGCTCAGTTCGTGGAGTCTGGAAGGTTTCTCCATCATCAAACTAGCTCGTTTCGACCTTTACTGCTCAACATGAAATCGTTTTTCCTTCACATAAATCCCATATGTAAAGCAGATGAACACCTTTCAACTATAAAATGTAAAATATAAATTAAGAACTAGAGGAGGGATTTCACAACAAAAGAAGAGGCTTAGGGGATGATTAATGTCCATGAGAGCAGCCATGCTCTCACCTGCATTAACCTTCTAAGGAATGACCAACCATCCTATTGTAGTTTTCAATGTTTCCTGCCCATCTGCACAACTGGCTTTAGTTTTCTCTGGGTGAATCACTTTACTTTTCTGTATCCATTTATCACAAAATGATGGGCTATGATTCAGAGCATCTCTAAATCTTTTAGTCGGTGATTCATTGTCTTTTAGTTGATAACCAAGAATTGTGATGGAATATGACTTACATGTGATAATTTTTCCCTGCAAATAATAAAATTGAAAATGGGTTTAGTTACCTAATTAGGCAGAAGACAACAGTTTTACTAACAATTTTAAGAAGTTGCATTGCTTTAATTTTGAAGCAGTATTGACATCATTAATTTCTAAAGAAACTGTTTCATTCAGTAAAGCTATGCCACCTTTACCTGGTGACATTGTAGAGGTTATTCACTCACTCCAATAAGCTTGATTTGCTGAATAAAGGCCTTAATTTAGTCACTAGGACAATGTTTACTTCTAATGTGTTTTCATAATTAACTACTAATGCTACTTATTGGTCATTTCACTTGCGTGTGTTTGAGATCACTGCACTTTAAAACTGGGAGGCAACTATAATCAGAATAAGAGTTTAATGTGATTTTAATTCCTATTAGTAGGCATGCAGCATATATCCCTCACTTACTGCAACCACTTTACAAGACTGCTCAGCAAGCTAGACATTAAATGATCTAGTTCATATGAATGAAATTCAGATGAGTAGAACATGTCCCCAATATAACTAATCTAAGCAATGAAAAAAATTGAATTCTGACCTTTAACCATTTTTAAACACAAACATTGTTGAAACAAAATATCCCCAATGCACTTCACTAGGTAGCTTGCATAGCATCTGCAGAAATTTGGCAAGGGTTCTATAAGATCAGCCTCATAACCTGAGCCTTGGAGAAGGGCATGAGTTAGCAATTTTCAACACACCCAACTCCTGAGTCATACCTGAAAAAAAAATGCCAAAAACATTCAAATCAAGACTGGAAGCATGACATTAAATACTGCAATGTTCAAAGAAAAGCAACTTTATCTCTATGCTTGTACCCAGAGTTGAGGATTTATTTTTCTTTCATATTTTTAAGTTAAAAATCTTCATAGGGGATGAAGAAAACCTTGAGGAACAATTTATAAGACCCTGGTGGGTACACACAAGAATGGAACAACTCCATGAGGGCACTTTTGTTGGCATTCTGTCCCATAAATCTGTCAATGTCAGACCAGAGGTATGCTGAGGTAGTGCTTATGGAGCCCGGGATCAAGTGCTGTATGGTGCAAGCCCTGATCTGGCTTCATATAATGATCTCACTCTCACCTCCAGTATCCCTTCTAGCAAAATATGGAGCTCTACATTTTACAAACAAATAAGATGTTTCACATTTTTGCATTTATTTGTTTGGGCTGGTTATTAATTTGACCTACAATACCACTTTCCCTTAAATTTTTTTCCTCACCATTTTCCAAGGGCATACACCCATATGCACACACATGGATACACGCATACACACACACATACACACACACACACACATTTTGTAGTGTGGAATGTGTTGAGAGTACATGGGGAAAGGGTCAGGGGAGAATGGAGATGGTAAGGATCATGATAATCCATACATGTATGAAATTGTCATAGAATAAATAAAATGTTAGACTTTTATGAGTCTAGATAAGGTGCCCCTATTTCTCTCATTTTTTGTAGCACTTTCTGTAATTCTTGTTCTCTCAGTTAAGATGCATTGCCCCTTTGTCATGTTTTATTTGAATTCCTGTACCTAATGTCTAAAGTACTGAGCAAACGGAGGGACGAGGGAATGATCTAATGGTTTTCTAGTGAGAGCTTTCAATCTTAAACTGAAAGTTTTTTTCTACTCCCTATTGGCAGAGTCTTGCTTTTAAGATGTGTTTGTTTCATACTGCTATTTTAACAACTATTATTTGTCACTGTTGTGGAAATGCCAAGTAGAAGTGAGCTGTAAAATGAGACAGAAGTCCAGATTGCCTTATCGAGTGTGAAGTCTGCAGCATGGATGCCCGACTGCGTGCTTCTCTGTATTCACTGGAGAGTACGCCTGACGTTGGGCACCATAAAGTTATTTGTAACCTGAAAAAAATCTCCCTAGCTACTTGACCTTGCTACAACTTGCAGCTCATGTGATTAACTTTCTTTATGCAATGCAGTGAATGTTTCACTATAATCTGAAAAAACACATGCATCCATTACTACAAGAAATTTTTCCAATGCCTTGGGTTTAAAATATAGGAAGCATTTGGATTCTACTCAATGGAGTTTAAGTGCGGGATTGTGGAAAAGAATTTTGTTTCATGGCAATCCCATCTCTTTACTCTTATGAAATGACTCTGAGACACTTATGCCATCTTAACTATGGTAAATAAGAAAGGGTTAAGTGTCAAGAGCTGGTGTCTTGCTCATCTGCAGAACTCACAGAAGAACTTTGCTCCAAGTACTATTTTTCTGTTGTAATAAGAGTGTTGGGCTTCTCTGTTGTAATAGGAGGAGTGGTGGGGCTGCGTCCCCGGCACCTAGCTACCCGCATGGCTAGCTTATGCCCCAAAATAATTACATGGAAACTGTATTCTTTTGAACCCTGCCTGGCCCATTAGTTCCAGCCTCTTATTGGCTAGCTCTTACATATTGATCTAACCCATTTCTAATATTCTGTGTAGCACCACGAGCTGGCTTACCAGGAAAGATCTTAACCTGCATCTGTCTGGTGTGGGAGAATCATGGCGACTACTGACTCGGCTCCTTTCTCCCAGCATCCTGTTCTGTCTACTCCGCCTACCTAATTTTCTGTCCTATTAAAGGGCTAAGGCAGTTTCTTTATTTAACCAATGAAATTAACTCCTCCATCATTTTTCTTTCTTACAGTTGAGTTTTCTATGTAGTTGCAGAAGTGAAGAATAACTGGTGAGATCTAGCACAGGACACCCAGGAATGGTTAAAAAAAAAAAAAAAAAAAAAAAAAGCTTGACAGCCAAGAAAAAAGCCGTTTTTCACGTCAGTGCTAATTGCTTCAACATTACTAAGCTTGGGTGCAATGGAAGGCTTACAGTGCATATCTTCCACTGTCTGTAGCTTCCAAATGTGCTCTTCAGGGGAGTGAAATTGAAGCTAGGGCTTGAATAAACTCTGCAGACTGAAAGCTGGGGATACTATGGATTGCTATAGAGATAGAGGAGAAAGTAAACAACTGGGTCAGTATGGAAAATGGATCTCTCTATATTTAAAAAATAGAGTATTAGTGAGGGTTTTTAATTTTTAAGATATAACTATTTTTTTAATAAGCATGAGTGTCTTGCTACCTGCATGTGTATCAACCACATGCCTGGTGCCTGCGGAATTCAGAAGAGGGAAGTAGAAATCCTAGAACTAGAGTTAAAGAAAGTTGTGTGTGACCATGTAGGTGCTAGGAACTAAAAGTACAGTAAGTACAGTAAAATTAGTACAGTAAGATTTTAATTTTCCCCATTTAAAATTTTATTTTTGCATGGTCATGCACATGTATGTTTGTACATGTGAATACTGTAGACCAGACTGTGTGTTATCCTCTAGAAAGATATATATCTTCCTTGAAACAGGATCTCTCATCGACTTGGAGGATGTCAACTAGTCTAGAGAGGTGTTAGGCTGCTCCTAGTTATCCTCTGATGCTGGAATTATATATATATATATATATATATATATATATATATATATATATATGTGTGTGTGTGTGTGTGTGTGTGTGTGTGTGTGTGTGTGTGTGTGTCTGCACATGCAGATATACATGGTGTGTGTGTGTGTGTGGTGCATGCCTGGTGACTGTGTGCACATAAACTCTGTGCATACCACAGTGTATGTGTAGGTCATAACTAAATTCATGGAGTTGATTCTTTCCTTTCACCTTTATGTGTATTGCACATATGAAATTCTGTTCACCATGTTTCTGTGGCATGTACTTTATGGTCTAAGACATCTCATGAACCACATATATGGAATTTCTGTGAGTTATAAGGTTTAAATTTGGGTTTTAAAGCTTTCAAGGTAAGAACTTTACCATGTAAGTTTTATCTCTAGGACCTGTCCCTCTTTTAAGGATTGATGATTCGTAGAATGCAATAGAAAAAAATGTTGGTAACAGCTCAGTCCGTTGCTCCAAATTGGGTCTCTGTCTCCATCTTGATCCATCGCCAGATGAAGGTTCTAAGGTGATATACAAGATATTCATCAGTATGGCTATAGGATAGGGTCATTTCAGGTTCCCTCTCCTCAGTTGCCCAAGGTACTAGCTGGGGATATCTCCCTGGACACCTGTGAGCCCCTCTAGAGTCAAGTATCTTGCCAACCTTAAGATGGCTCCCTTAATTAGGATATATATTTCTCTGCTCCCGTATCTACCCTTCCTATATCCCAACCATCCTATTCCCCCAAGCTCCCCCCATCCTCCCCTTCTCATGTTTCTCACCCCATTTCCCCTTAGCCCCATGCCACCTCACCCCCAAGTTCCCAGTTTTTGCCCGACAATCTTGTCTACTTCCCCTATCTAGGCGGATGACTATACATTTTTCTTTGGGTTCACCTTCTTATTTAGCTTCTCTAGGATCACAAATTATATCCTCAATGTCCTTTACTTATGGCTAGAAACCAATTATGAGTGAGTACATCCCATGTTCATCTTTTTGGGTCTGGGATACCTCACTCAGGATGAGCTCTTAAGGTCCAAATGAGGAGCAGAAGGAAGGAGAACATGAGCAAGGAAGTCAGGACCACGAGGGGTGCACCCACCCACTGTGACAGTGGAACTGATCTATTGGGAGCTCACCAAGGCCAGCTGGACTGGTACTGAATAAGCATGGGATGAAACCGGACTCTCTGAACATGGTGGACAATGAAGGCTGATGAGAAGTCAAGGACAATGGCACTAGGTTTCGATCCTAATACATGAACTGGCTTTGTGGGAGCCTAGCCTGTTTGGATGCTCATCTTCCTGGACCTAGATAGAAGTGGGAAGACCTTGGACTTCCCGCAGGGCAGGGAATTTGGACTACTCTTTAGTACCTAGAGGGAGGGGGAATGGAGTGGGGGGAGGGGGAGAAGAGTGGGGATAGGGGGAGAGGAGTGGGGGGAAGGGGCGATGTGTGGGAGGAGGGGGAGGGAATTGGGAAATGGGTAGGCGGTGGAAATTTTAATTAAAATGAATAAAATAAAGAAAAAAATGCAAAAAAAATGTTGGTAAGCAAATTATCTGAGATGATTAAAACAGCTCAGGTGATAGCTAGTAAGACTACAAGAATGACATTTGACAGTTAAACTCACACAGACCTGCAAAGAGAATAATGCCCAAAAATATTCAAGGCACAGGGGTGTATGAACTACTAAACACATAAAAGCACAGATTTGAAGCCAAAATGTACTCTATAGATGCTTCTGTTGTTTGTAACAAATGAAAGCAGTAGATTCTCAAAGTGTGTCCATTGCTCTGAAATGAAGTTGTTTTCTGTGAAGACAGAGTGGCCATAATCTGAATGCAGCATATTTCATATATGCATAAGACTGTTTAGCACACACTGTCTGTATCCATCACACTGATGCAATCTTCCAATCTATAAATTATATTGGTCTATATCAGCAAAATTAGGACTAGTCACTAAGGAATGTATAATTAAACCTCGACATCATGGATTCTGTCCCCCATCAACTGGGGGTTGATGAAGCATCCTAACCCACTTTAGAGTCTGCTCTGTATAAGGAGAATTTCTAGAGTTGAGTGCTTCAGGTTGGTATGCTATCATTAGTAACTGATCTTCAGGAATAAATCCCAATATCGCTAGACTGTCTACTTGCCTTTGTACATGTTCAGGTCAAGGGGGCTGGATTATTTCTGTTTTCTACATCAGCAGAATTGATTGTGCTTTTCTGGTGAAGAGAGAAAGAAAGTGAGAGAAAACACCAACACATTTAGGCATATCATTTGTAACAATTTGCCTTTGAAGCAGAACTATCTCTTTGAAACACTCTAACAGTTTAGGGAGCTTTGCCAAATTCATAAGAGAACTCAATGTGCAAGAGTGAGGATCTGAGTTGATCCCAGTACTCAGGAACAGCCAACTGTGGTATTAAACCTCTGTTACCACAGTGTTCCTAAGGCATCTAAGCTTCACAAACACCACACACCAAGATTTGTGTAATACTCTGTCCTGCACATGAACACAAACACATGATGCAAAAATCCCATTCCTTTCGGCAAACATTGCATACTTCATATGCATATATACAAATCACACAAATATCTCCTAAGAACACAAATACCATATACAGATACATACATCATACACACACCCTATGATATCAGTTTGCAGAATGAGCAGTATATAATAGGTACTCTTAGGCTGCTGTGGTGGAATAAATGTTTCCTTTTCTACTTCCTTCCAAGTGTCACTTGTCTTCCCTTGGTCTCCAGCCCTTTCTGTGAAGTCATATAGTTTGTGCATTACTGGTGTCTTTCCCTGAACTCTTTGCTGGGGAGAATGTGTACAGTGTAGGAGGAAACTTAAGTGGATTCCAGCACTGCTTTGTTACACTGTGTGGGCACAATTACAGGATTTGATGCTTCCGTATGAGGCCAGCTGAAGCACAGGCTTGACACAGATCACCCACCTACGGGACTCTTGATGATGCCCGCCTAGTCCCATCATACCCAACCATCTGTCTCTAAAACCTTCCTCTACCAATTCCACTAATTCCCCAAATCTGTAATTTTGGGGAGCAACTTCGAGTTCATTTTCTACAAACAGTATTAGCTGTAGAGAGTCTGGTAGAAGAGACACTGTAGTATGCAGTCTGCACAGATCTCTTGATGGCTGGGAAGGCAGACTGTCCACATAGCATTACTAAGTATAAAGAAGCATGGAAGGAAGAGTTCTGGGCTGAGGAAAGGAACTTTAGGCCCGTTCAGGGCATCAGAACTAAGCGTGTCCTCTGCCAAAGTTTGGATTTTCTGGTCTAGTCGCACTGCGTCCGGTCCTTCTGCTGTCCTCTCCACTGGGCCTTTCTCTTCCCATTTCCCCCACTCCTTTCCCTGCTCCATTCTTCATGCTCTCTTCTTCTGCTCCTCCCTCCCTCCTCTGCGTGCTTCATTTACCTTTTTCTAAGTGACAGATTTACACACTGTGGTGTAAGCTAATGCTTTTACAGGTTCCTCACTCAAATGCCACATCTAGAGGAACAGGATCTCAGGAGAGCAGTGAGAATTTGAAAAGGACAGCAGTCAGTGACCAGTGAAAATTCCTAGAAATTTTATCTTAAACACTCAGGCAGATTTGTATTTACTGCTAAATTATATCCTTATTAAGATATTTTACCTCAATTTTTTAATTAAATAGATGAGCCAAATATATTTCTTAACCCGTAGCAGAGAACTCCAATCACCAAGGCACAGACTTGACATTTTGCTCTCTCTGTGTGTCTGTGCCTCCCAGGATTCCCATGTTGGAGAGGTCAATGTCTGTCCCTTCCTCTCAGAGCAACAGTTTGTTTCATTTCATTATCCAGGATCTGTAAACTGTTACTGATCTGTAAGCTGCACATGACAGTCAATCAATATTAGGAACTAGAAAAATTTAATTCTCAGGAGCGGGGAGACCCACCAGCTTGTGTAGTGAACAGACCTGGAGCTTTGAGAACATACTATCTTCTACAGTCACCTGGGAGAGCAGATTCACTCTGTCCTCTCTGCCAGCTTCCCTCATACTGAGCCATATGTGCAGCCTGGACTGGGGTCCACAAGGATAAGTTCGTTCTGACAACCAGAAATTAAGAGAAATCAATCCCTCTCGTTTCACAGTCGTTACAAATACTTAGACATGATGAGAAATGCTATGGCTGCAGACTGGAGTGGTGGCTCACCAGAGAGCAGAGACAGCAGGAGCCGAAGTGTTTGTCTTTGTGAGGGTTCCAGGCACGCACCCCACCCCAACTGTGGCACTTGGTGACAACTTGTGACACTTCACTCTGTCCCTTGCTAGAGTCATATAGAAAGGGGATTTTCTTCTCACCACTGTCAGTGTGCTAGGTTAGATGGGCAGGGATCACAGGGGGTTTCAGTCCACTTTCCATGATTTCAAATCTCAGATACATTATTTTCTCAGTTTACTGTTTCTCTGGGACTAACAGCCAAATGGAGCTGTTATTAAAACTTGAGAGACTGCTCATCCTTTCAGAGCTAGCTCTCTCTGACCACTGCGGGGAAATGGCTATGGTGTCCAGACCCATAGATTCTGGCCCACTGTTATGTAAGGTAACTTATGCTAAGTTTGAAAAAAACTCCCTCCCCCATATCTAAAGGACACCACTCTTCTATATGACTACCAACTCATAAAGTTGCTGGAGCCGCTGACTAAATCTTCCTACCACCTTTTAATGGTCAAGACCAAACTGTCAAAATAGCATAATAACTTGCACTATCAGTGCCTAGTGTCCAAGCATGGTGGTTTTAATTCTGATTATTAACATGCTGGGATTTATAATCACCATGGAAATGACTTCCCAGTCATGCCTATGAAGGATTATCTAGACTATGTTAATTAAGATGGGAAGACCCATTCCAAATATGTGTGACATCATCTCATGGTCTGGGTTCCAAGACACTGTTCTGCTTCCTGAATATGGATGTAATGTGCCTATCTGCTTCACCATCGCCATCATAATGGACTGTGCCATGGAACTATAAGCCCAAATAAATTCTTTCTTCCTCAAATTCCTTTACATATTTACTATATATATATATATATATATATATATATATATATATATATATATTACAGATAGAAATTACAGCCACAAGAAAATAAACTAAGAGAGGGTGTTTCACGTATTTGTGCTCATTGGAAACCATTTTACCTAATTGAAGAGTGTCCAGTGCCATAGGACATAACTGGTCATGGAACTCCAAGGGTGAGCATACAGGTTCTGCCTTTTATCTAAATCCTTTTTTTTTCTTGCTGATTTTTTTATTAATTAATTAATTTAATTATTAAAGATTTCTGCCTCTTCCCCGCCACCACCTCCCATTCCCTCCCCCTCCCCCAATCAAGTCTTCCTTCCTCCTCAGCCCAAAGAGCAAGCAGGTTTCTCTGCCTTTCGCTCTTAAACATGCAGCAATGTTCACAATGCCCATGCCACAGAATAAGTCAAGTGTTTATCGGCCAATGAATACTGATTACATGGGAGGGTAAGAATCACAAACCTCTATCCAATGTCTTCTTCATCCTTGGCCAGGTGCAGTGAAGGACCCTGCCTGCTGGCCACAGGACATTCATTTGAGAATGATGAATGGCCCTTATAGCAGCTTGCTCTCCTCATCAGCTGCGTTGTTAGACCAATAAATTCTTTGCTTTAATTTCAAGGTCTCATGAGCTTATCCTTTCAACCCTGGGAACAACTTCGCTTCCTGCATTTTATTTTTCAATTTCTGCTTTGGCTCCTTGGATGGACATGCTTCTTCAGACTTAGGGAATCTAAAAGGACATTGCTCAAAGTTTTCTCCTTGGAGCCACACCTCAATTCTTGCATAAATTATTTTGGACAAGAAAGATCTTTGATTATCCTTACTGTTAGCCACAAAGTCATACATAAATATTTTGTTTTTAAAAAGAAGCATTGCATGGCAAAGGGTAATTAAATAAATACTGAAACTTTCTAAAGGAAATTTTATATAGAATTTCAGCAGCTAAAAATAAATTAAAAAGTGCTGCTTCAGAGAAAATGGGTGAGACTTCCCAGAATTCCATGCTTCAGCATATCCTTTCTCTTCTAATTTTTCAGGGACCTGTTGTGAAGTTTTCCACCATCTAAAAAAATTTCTCCCTAGTCTTCATTCCTTTCTCTCTGTGCTTCTGTGTGTATGCGAGTAAGCTCATGGAGGGCAGAAGACAACCTTGGTATCAGTCCTCATCCTCGCTTTTCACTTTGTATGACACAGGTTACATCACTCATCCGAGGCTAGCTGACCCAAGTGCTTACAGGTATTCTACTGTCCCTATACACTATCTCTGAATAGGCATTCTGTGATTAAACATGCTCTATGATATCCGGCTTTCCATAGTTTCTGGGAATTCCAACCAGATTAGCAAACTCTATCGACTAGTGCTTGCCCTTCTATGCAGTTTCCCTAGTATTATCTAATTCTCAGTTGCAAGAACTTAAGTTCATAATTATATACAAAAATAATAATATTAAATGTTTTAGAAAAAGAATATAGAAGTGTCATTATTCAGATAGCACTGAATGGTGTGGGGCGGGGGTACTCAGTGTCTGGTAAGGTTATGAATATGATCTCTGTCCAAAGTCATATTAACTAAGTAGGCACCATTTTCTGATGTTATTGACACATAATAATTATATATATTTATGTGGTAAAGTATGATGCTTTAATTCACTGTATTCATTGCATTTTGATCATACCAGTGTATTCAGCATGTCACCGTAAGCACTCACCATTTATTTTCAGTTGACTGACAGCAGTGCATTAGGGCATTCTTAACTATACAGTAGGATCCTCTAGCTAGTGATAGGGTAATGTATATTTCAGCTAACTAGGAGAGACGCTCCTATTTTTATTTTTAACCCATTGGAAAGCTGGTTTTCTCTTGCTGCTATTTATGTAAGTGTCATCTTATTGGCATTTACTGATCTGAAAAGATAGCAAGTTGTCAAAAAAATTGCCTTCTCACCTTGTTCTCCTTAGTCTGCAGTCAAGAGCTATTTTTATGTTAAGGAATTATCTTGTAAAGGCCCTTGAATTATCCACCTACATCCCAGGTATCCCCTTGGGACCTCCTCAAAAGAAGAGATCTCATGTTAGCTATGATTAAATTGTCTGTGTATAGCACAGTGAATGGTGAAATAACTACTTGATGAAACTGTAGCACAGACAAATTGAGTGAAACTCCTGCCAAGGCAGCAAACTCTCATCCAGGACATGGGGGGCACCCCATTGTCTTACACCTATTTGCATTGTGGTAATAAATGAACCTTGGGCCATTAATAGTGAGAATGATGTCCTAGTACTGCCCTCTGCTGACCAATGTGAGTAGAAGAGACAAACACAAGTTAAATGCAATTGCTGCACATCTGGATTTGACTTTGGTGATTGATTCAAATCCTTAGTGCTTGCTCTGAGCAAGATCTGTGCATTTAGATACTGATTGTCCTCACTTTGTCCTTCAGGGAACTCCAAATGCCTTATGTTATATTTTAATGGAATCTAATATTATTTCTTATAATAATTAATATAGCATATAATATTTGATAAGTTATTTCAAAGCAATTAACATTATAGATCTATTTTGTGAAGGGGTGCTATATGTGTATAGCATATGTATTTTTTCATATGTGTGTGTGTGTGTGTGTGTACAACTGTATGGGTTATGTATTCATGTGTGTACAAGTACATGTTGAGGACAGACATGGACATTAGGTCTCCTCTTCAACCACTCTCTATTTTTAGACAGGTTTTTCAAACAAACTTGGAGTTCATTGATTTAACTAGGCTGGATGACCAATGACCTCCAAAGATCTACCTATCTCCATATTCCAAGTGTTAGGATCACTAGGTTAATGTCAGGATTCAAACTCATGTCTGTATGGCAATCATTTTACAAGCTAAGTCATCTCCACAGCATATCCACCTTATTTTTGATGGATTATTTGCTTTCTATTATGATTAACATATCTAGCAGAGTTGCACGTGGAGGTATTCTTTACATAAACCACTTGTTCTGGTGACTGTCAGGATTTATTTTCCCCCAAAGTCAATATTGACTTTGGTGTCACCTTTGTGAATATTTACATCTCCAGATAATGAATTGAAATGGGCATTTGAATGAAAACTAATATCCATTTATTTTCTGAAATCAAATGTTTTGCGAAGAGGATAGAAGGTGTGAAGTCACGTCCCGCTGGAGCGGCTCTGTTTTAGGATTGCTCTGCGGAAGTCTGCCTTGCATTCTGATTTGCTGGAGTCATTTCTAGAAATTCTTTAAGGGTGTACTGTTTTCAAACTAACAGACAGAATGTGAGTTCGAATGTACTCAGCTTGGCATTTTATAACAAGAGCAGGAGGTGGGAATGTTTAAATATATGGATAGCAGATACAGCATGGGCCAAAGAATACTTTGGCCCTGGGATTCATTTAGGCTAAATATTGTTTCCAGAAAACCACAGGACTGCGCCAACAACGATAAAGTGAGTACCATTGCCTAACATTTCCTATAGATTATGATACAGATTTGTTTTCTCACAGTCCCTGATAACATGCATCATGGCAATATGGGTATGACTCTGTGTGTGTGTGTGTGTGTGTGTGTGTGTGTAGTGTTCGTGTCTTTGCTTTGAGAAGTTAATATTTGTGGGCTCATCAGTAAAGGCATTTTCTGCCAATCTTGGAACCTGAGTTCCATCCTCAAAGCCCATGTTGAAAAAGAAGGAAATTTCTGTGGCCCCGACTCTCACAAACCTAGCTTTACACCTGAAATAACAACACACAAGTTGTGTTCTTTTAAACACTGCCTGGCCCATTAACTCTAGCCTCTTACTGGCTAATTCTCACATCTTGATTAACCCATTTTTAGTAATCTGTGCAGCACCACGAGGTGGTAGCTTACCAGGAAAGATCTTAACCTGCATCTGTCTTGGAGAGGAGAATCATGGCAACTGCCTGAATCTGCTTCTTCCTCCCAACATTCTGTTCTGTCTACTCCGCCTATCTAAGCTGCTGTCCTATCAAAAGGGCCAAAGCAGTTTCTTTATTAACCAATAGACATATGACCCTCCTCCATCACTTCACACATATGCAGTGACATGTAAACACACACACAATAACCATTTTTTAAAGAAAGTGCTTGTATCATTTGCTTCCCATACTGTGGTGACCAAATGCATATGAGCAGCAAGTTGAGGAAAGAAACACTTTGCTTCTAGTATCAGCTCATCAAACAATCACAAGATATGACAAAAGTCATCTCTATGGTGTTGCAAGAATGTGATTGGGACCCACCTCCTCTCATTCTGGTAAGACAGGAAAGAGATAACAGACAGGAAGTATAAACAGGCAGAAAGAATAAACACACAGGAAGAATAAATAAACCTCAAAACTACTTCAGCTAGAATCTATCTTCTGAAGGCTCTACAACCTTCCCAAACCACCACCACCACTTCTGAAAAGAACATGTTCAAATGTGTATACCTATTTGGGATATCATATTTATTTATTTCTCTAATGCATTTCATCTGTGTATAAGAGAGCATGTAGGCATAATGTGCGCATACGAAAGTCATAAAATAATGTTTTGGAAGTTGATTCCCTCCTACCTTGTTTGTGAGGCAGGGGCTCCATGGTGTTTTTGGCATTGCACTGCATACTCCATGTTACCAGTCCATAAGTATCTGGCTGACTATCCTGTCTCCCCCCCCACCCCCATCTCTAAGAACACTAGGATTACAGATGTGTTCCAACAAATTTGCCTTTCTATATGGTTTACAAATTCGGAACTCAGGTCATCAGGATTGAGTAGCAGGCGTTTTTCTCTGGCCTAGCATTTGATATTCAAGCCATAACAGTATTACATGTCTCTTTGTAGACATCTTGTAATATATCAGGCCCATTTTAATTATTTCAAAAATTGGAGTCTATGATATAGATGCTTCCTATTATTTTTGACATCATCTTTGTATGAATTCTAGGTTCAGAATTGAAATATATTATCTGAGTGAAGTTCTATTGCATAAAGCACTGATTCAATAAAATAACAGAATAGATGCAGCGAATGGTTGTATATTCAAGAAAATCAACTTATCTTTTATAAACAGATATTTACACAAATTCCTATTTTGTTTGTTCATTAGCAGCAAAGTTTCTCTCATCTTAGCAAATGTTTTTGCAGCTGTTAATGGTCTGATAAAAGACCTGGGCTTAGGAAATAGCATCGTTATTAAGTACAGACTGATTTCATAGGCAGGGGAGTAAGTACTGTGAAAATCCATTAGTACAGTTAATCCAAGAAGCATCTGAGTAGTTGAAATAAAATCAATTCAAGAGGAGAATGTATAACTCTATTGATGTTTTCACCCTTGTTGAAACATTGCTTGGAGGTAAGGAGTTCTATGTTTTCTACATAAATATCAATTTTTATTGGTAAATTCAATTTGACTTATTGGGCTCCTATTGTTAAGTGTTTGTGGCTTCATGGAGGAATGAGGTAATTTTGTAAAAATATCACAGATGTAATGATCAGTGAAAGTCTAGTTTAGCTTACCATCCAATTCACATACCGGATTACAAAACAGCACCTCTGCATTATAGTTAGCGGGTAGTTTCACTCCTATAGAAAGCCAAAGCCTTTAAGAGGTTTCCTCTCATACCTGTATAGCACCATGTCACATACAGCAGAAACAGAAACACTGTCAATTTTGTGGAACATAGAGACACACTCGGTAGGCATAGAGTTATCATTTTTAACTAAAAATGACTTTCCTCTAGAAAGTGCATGGCAATGTTTAGAAACATTTATTAAATTAATTTGCGTCTTCCGTTTTTACACATTGTATTTTGTAAGTTGAACGTATCTCCTTCCATGCTCTCTTACTCTCCTTTTCCCCTCTTTGCCCCTGCCATCAAGCCCCTTTATCTCCCTGGACAATTTTACTTTTATTTCATGACATTTATGTTCTGGAATATTATTTTAAGATTGTTACATTATTTTTATGTTGTGGAACATTTTTTGATGATACAAAGATGTGCTACTTTCTTTTATGTTGCATTTGTTTAGCTGTGTGAAGCTGTGTTATTTAGTCTGTCTAAAACACCTGATTGGTAAAATAAAGAGCTGAATGACCAACAGCAAGGCAGGAGAAAGAAACAGTTGGCTCTGCCAGGCAGAGAGAGTAAATAGGAAGAGAAATCTGGGAAGAAAGGAAAGAGGAGTGAGAAAGAGGAGGAGAGAAAGACTCCAGGGCCCAGCCACCATGTCACAAGCCATGGAGAAAGAAGTTAAAAGAATTATATAGAAGAAAAAGATAAAAGCTCAGAGGCAAAAGGTAGATGAGATAATTTAAGAAAACCTGGCTAGAAACAAGTCAAGTTAATTCCTGGCTTTAATAAGAAAGAATAAGACTTGGTAAATTATTTATGAATTGCTTAGTGGGCCCCTCAAAGAGCAGAAAGAGTAAAGAGTTAAAAAAAGCAACAAACAAACAATATGTTTATTCATATGAGACTTTATGCATTATGGACTACAAATGAGAAATGCCTGGTTTTCTGAGACTGACTTAATTCATTTAATGTGATTGTCTTCAGTTATATCATTTATTCTTGCAAATGACAAAACTTTGTTCATCTTTATGATTCAGAAAAATCTACCATTCCAGCATACCACATTCTTGTCACTTCCTTTATTTTTAGATAATAAGATTGGTTACATAAATTACCTATTTTGAGTAGTGCTACAAGCAATATTTTTATATGAGTATCTCTGTAATAGGCTGACTTGTGAATATTCAGTTATTGTATAGCTTACAGAAGCACAAACAACTCAATCAATAAATGGGCCAATGAAATGAACAGACACTTCTCAAACAGTGACTAAACTTATGAAAATAAAAAGGTTAACTTCATCTGCCATCAAAGAAATGCAAATCAAAATTGCATTGAGATTCTGTCTCACTCTAGTCTGAATGGCTGTCATCAAAAACATAAATAGAAAATGTGGATAGAAGGAAGCTGTATACCGTGCTAATGGGAAGTGTAAACTACTCAAGCTGCTACAGAAGCTGCATGGAGACTTCTCAAGAAACTAAAAATCCATCTTCCATGGAGCCTTCTTTGGTTGTCACGTGGGGAACTTGCTGCTTGTAGCTACTGAGTGTCTAGATCAGGGAAATAGTTAAAACAAGATATCCTATAATCTAGAGGACACCACTGTATGTGGTTATGTCACATTAAAGTCAACCTAAGCAATGATTGAAAAACTAGCTCACATCTTTTTTTTTTTTTTTTTTTACAATAATCTATGTTAGGTGAAAAATCAAAGGACGCTTGTCTCCAATATCTACCCCATGCAAAAAAGCCTTGAGAGGGAAAATTGAAGGAAAAAATTGTATTCTAATTTTTCCACTTATTGACAACAACACCATTATCAACAATCCAGCAAATGTGGTGACAATAATATTGGTCACCTATTTGTGATTTTGAGTAATAATGAATTATAATTATAATTCATGTAATTATTATATGAAGAGTAGTTTTTTGGGAGCTCTAAAGATTTTTTGCTGTGATGCTAGGTGCTGGAGTTATTGTTTGGAGGAGTGATGGACTTCTTATTCTCTCCTCCCCAGCTCTGGAGAGAAAGGAGGCCACATCGATGATGTGAACTCTCTGTGATGGGGATTCAGGGTTTAACTATAGTCAGAACTGTGATGGCCACTGTTAAACTATTTTCAGGTTTTCTGGCTCTCTGTGACTCAGCCTTCAATATCTTCCTGAAACTCTCTGGTCAGGGTGCTTTTGGCAGGAGTCCACTCACTGCCACATGAGAACTGAAGTATGCCTTAAGGAAAGCATCTCCTACCATCTGTTTATAGAATCCTCTAGCACAAGTGGGAAAACTCAGCTAAGAAAATCCTGGGATAAAAGCTAAAGGTGGCAAGCTGGTATAAGCTTTTAAGGTGACATAGCTATTTGTCTCAGGAAAGGCCATGTACCTGATCCATTCAGATGACATTTTCTACCTCATTTAGCAGCTCAAAGATCAGATAGATAAGGACTGTGCCATTGATTGCTTATCTACTCACCTTCAGTCTTCAATTTTAAAATAAATTAAATCTTAAGCACAGTCTTTAATTTATCTTTTAAATGGGAATAGAAGAGTGGCCTTTCCCTTACCAGATGCCTGCATTTGAACAAAAGGCAGGTTCAAATATCAGAGACCACAGGGTTGCACAAGGGTCTTTGAAGTCAAGCAGCAAAGCAGACACCTGCATCACCTATGCATGTTTTCACTTTTGCACGCAACATTGCAGATGCTTCATCACTATGCTTTAGCCAACTTCTTAAGTGTAGAGATATGACCTCAGAGACCGTTTCCATTGCAGTATCTCCCATTAATAAGACAGCCTTTTCTCCAGAGTTCCCAAGGATACATCTAGGACCACCAGCTCCCTCTCCTGACCTCCAACAGAGGCACCTGCCTCTTCATTATGAACCTTCTGCAAATGCTTAAGAATAAATAACTAGCTACCATGCCTATCTCAACCTTGCTTCTTGATTGTCTTTGTTTTCCCATCTCTTTCCCCCCTTAAAATTCCCATGTCCATGTTCCCTCATTTTATTTTTAATCAAATAAAATAACTTTTGTCAAAGTTACAGATATGGAATGGAATGTACAGAAGACAATGCAACCTCATTCTTTCCTACCAAAACACAAAGAACACATGTAATAGTCACAGAGAAAGCTGTGTTGGAAAGAAAATGCAGTGGGCTGGGTTCAGTTTATAAAAACTTTGCTGCAGTGCAGTCTAATCTCCAGAGAAAGAACAAGAAAAGCAGAGCACGGTGTAACACACCTGTAACTGAAGCTCTCAGGAGACTGAACTTAGTGGATTTCTGGGGGTTTGTGGATAGCCAGCCCAGCCTACTATGCAAGTTCCAGGACAGTAAGAGAGCTTGTGATGTGGGATTTCCCTCTGTATGTTGTAATTATCATTTAAATAAATAAATAAAGAAAGAATAAAGAAAACTGGCTTGGCCTGATAGGGTAGAACCGAGCAAGGTGGGGGAAACTAAACAGAATGCTGGGAGAAAGGAGGTGGAGTCAGACAGAGAAAGGCCATGTAGTCCCTCCCTTCCAGACAGATGTTGGAACTTTAGTGAGTAAGCCACAGCTGTGTGGTGATACACAGATGAATAGAAATGGGTTAAATTAAGATGTAAGAGTTAGCCAATAAGAAGCTAGAGCTAATGGGCCAAGTAGTACTTTAAATAATATAGTTTCTGTGTGATTATTTTAGTTCTGGGCGGCCGGGATGAACAAACAGCCTCCTTACAACACACACACACACACACACACATATATATATGTAAGTGTGTGTGTGTGTGTGTGTAATGGATGGTGCCTTAGTAATGCCATTTCAGGTTGACTTCAGGCTCCCATATGCATGCACACTCCACATGCACACACACATGCACATATACATATACATCCATGAATACACCTACACATATACTCACAGCTTCACACATGACCATGAACAAGTAAATATATTCATATGCACAGACACACACAAACACACACACACACAAAATACGATTTAAATATTGAAGTAAAGAGTTCATCTAACTAGCATCAGTAAAGAGTCATATTGTCAATCAACCAATATTGCTCCCTCTTCTACCTCACCTTTTTATGCAACAAACCTTCCATTAGTACATATGCTCATATCTCATACCTCAAGAAATGCATAGGATGGTTTTCTAAATTGATTCCAGTCTTGACCTTACCTCTATCAGCACAGACTTTCGCCCACAAGCTAGTTTTATTCTTTTCTTCTCTAGCCTAAGTATGATGGCCTTCCTGTAAGTCCCCAAAGCCTGGAGCTAGAGATATGGTTCAGCTGTTAAGAACACTAGCAGTTTTTGCAGAGGACCTGGGACTTGGCCTCAATTCCCAGGACTCATGTAAAGTCTTACGACTATCATAACTCCAGTTCCAGAGGATCTGATGCCCTCTGTTATCCTCTGCAGGTGGTTCATACATATAGTGCACAGACACCTATGCATAAAACACCCATACGTGTAGGCAGTAAATAATAAATAAGCAAATACCAAAGCCTGAATAATACGGTTAGATCTTTAAGCCCCTAAATGTTTGGTATAATTTATTGGCCTCTAATCTTCTTCTCATTAAAAGTTTATGTAAATACAATAAAATGCCAAAAATTCTTGGTGTCTGAGACCAACAACAAATGTTGTCCTCTGGCCTCCACATGCATATGCATATGTATGCACACACACATGTGTATTTGCACACTCAAGCTTGCATACAAGCATGCACAATCACATTTACAGACATATACAGACATCTAATATTTTATAACAGTATAATCTTTGAAGCTAAAGTGCATCAAAACAATGTGGCTAACATCTTTAGTTCTGCTTGGTAGATGAAGATGTAAGTTTAGGGAGCCCAGAGAGAGTGCTCAAGTCCACACAACTGTTAAGGAGTTAGACTGAAATTAAATATAGATAATGATGCACCATTAACCAGTGAAAACGTTCTCCACCACACCTTGTGTTTGAGCTGCCAACAGATTCTGAATGTCATTCCTTGTTGATTAGAGGAAATTGAATTTACTTCACACGTTTTTTTGAGTGACAGTTCTTAACTAGAACTCAGTTTTTTGAAAAGCAACATATCAAACCTCTGAATTAATCATGGCTATGCTTCATGCTAAAAGGCTTGTATTCTCATAACCTTCTGACCTTTCTTTTAACATTTAAACATTTTCTCTATTAAAACAGGCTAGTCAATAGTGTTGATACATAGAACTATGTGATATTTATATTCATCTTATCTCCTAATGTTCTTTGATAAAGTACATTGTGAGAGCAAATATTATCAATAGTCACCTTTCTTTGTAGCTTATATCAGCCTTTGGGCAATCCTTATGACTGGTGTTATAGGTCTGGGAATTGAATTAGCTATTTGTCTTCCTGATAAAATAAATACCTGACAAAAGGGATTGGGGAGATGGCACAGCAGTTAAAAACACTTGCTGCTCTTTCAGAGAATGCTCAAGAAGGCAGACAACCATATGTATCTCCAGATCCAGGGGCTATGAAACCTCTTCTTATCTCCAAAAGCATCAGGCACAAATGTAGTTCACATATGTACATGCAGGCCAAACACTCATAAACATAAAAACAAAGAAAATAAGGGAGACAAAATTGTATTTGGTATGTTGTATTTGTGTTTAGATTAGAAATCAGGTGTTGATTAATTATAAGAATTTGTAACCACAGAGTCATCTCATCAGCTATTATAGGACTACTAAATATTCCTCTTCTGTGTTTAAGTGGTACCCAGAGTCCCCTGAAAGTACACAAAAGTTGTCATGTATATGTGTGCATCTGTAAATTGTCTAGGATAAATGTCTTTATATTTTATCTGATTTCCAAAATATGCCCATGACCCAGTAATAGTCAAAGAGAGAAAGGCTCCGCACATCTCATTACCCCGAATGTCCCCTGGGAGAATAGGGGCTGTCTTATTCTAGAAGAGCAGAGTGTTCTTTGTCAGCTCCTGACAGGGTGTGTTGAACTCCTGGGAATTGAATGAGGGTGAGAAAGAACCCGCACAGGGAACATTCTTACAAAATATGAAACACAAGGACAGGAAAAGGGGAACTATAACAATGTCACCATTTTACCAGTGGCCAAGTATGCAAGTTGCAAACAATCTGAAATTAATAGGAATGAACCATTTCCTTATAAAGAGAAGAGGTTTTCATAAGAAATTATTCTTGACCCATCCTTTGGTCCCTTCCTCTATCGCTACCACGACTCCTTCAGAAAAGAGGAAAGGACAAAAAGAACAACTTAATATCTAGATTTTGTGACAGTCTGAATATCCACCTGAAAGAGCTGCCACCTACTGAGAGAGCATTAAGCTTTGATGGTCCCTACTGTATTAGAAGCGAGACGGTTGAGGGATCCATTTTTCTCCTCAAATACCAGTGTGCCCCATCAATTAACTAATCATGCTTCTGTCAGGTTACATTACAGGATTGGGCACATTTCCTACAAGAAAAGGAGTCATGTGGGTGTTAATACATAGGGGCAATGCTAGAAATACATAAAAAGGGATTTTGCATTATCAAAAGCTCCACTGGGTGTCTCAACATTCCCCAAGCAATCCACATCTTATACAATGGAAAAAGAACCTAGTCTGAATTTGTGTGAATAGCAAGATGGGGACTTGGGACTTCAGCAATTTTTTTTTAATTCAATGAATATTGAAATGGCTTTTTAAATATCTCCACTCATAAGAGATTTATTTGATACTAAAATTTCAAGAATCCTTAAACAAAACTTTGAGGAAGCACCTTACTTAAATCCTCTGTCCTCAGCCTCCACCATGACCTATGAACTGGCTGCTTCTGACCTGAAAGCAACAGCAAGGCTAAGAAAAAATGACAGTGAAAATCCATCATGTCTGTGACATGAAGACGAAGCCTAAGTCACCTGGAGTGTTGTAGGAGGCTGCTCGTTCATTCCCGGCTGCCCAGACTTGAAATAAATATACAGAAATCTGTATTAATTAAATCACTGCTTGGCCTATTAGCTCTAGTTTCTTATTGGCTAGCTCTTACATCCTAAACTAACCCATCTCCACTAATCTGTGCATCACCACAAGGTCGTGGCCTTGCAGATTTTCAGCATGTCTGTCTCTGGTGGCTCCATGACTTCTCCCTGACTCTGCCTTCTTTCTCTATATATCTCTTTTGGCCTGGCTTCACTCTGTTAAGATATTAGGCTAAAGCAGCTTCTTTATTCATCAATGGCAATAAAACACATTCACAGCATGCATCACCTCCCACATCACTGGAGTTAGTTATAGCTCTTTAAGCATTTTAATCCACAGAGTATCTATAGTCAAGCACATTTGGATCTCCAATTTACTGAAAGGAAACGGGCACAGAGAGGTAAAGTGGTTTGCTCTTGTTCACGAAGTTGAAAAGGGGAAAAGTCACCTCCAGCTGTCTGACCCTGCCGTTTCCTTTGCAGTTTTCAGTGTGAAGGTTGGTGTCAGAATCCTAATACATGAACTGGCTTTGTGGGAGCTTAGCCTGTTTGGATGCTCACCTTCCTGGACCTAGATAGAAGTGGGGGGACCTTGGTCTTCCCACAGGGCAGGGAATTTGGACTGCTCTTCAGTATCGAGAGGGAGGGGGAATGGAGTGGGGGGAGGAGAAGAGGAGTGGGGATAGAGGGAGGGGAGTGGGGGAGGGGGCAATATGTGGGAGGAGGGGGAGGGAAATGGGAAACGGGGAGCAGGTGGAAATTTTAATTAAAAAAGAATAAAAATAAATAAATAAATAAATAAAAAAGAATTCTCATTTGATAGCTGTTGTGACTTCCATTCATTAACAGTTCGATGGGTTACAGAATCACCTAGGAGAGCTACCTTTGGACTGCTCTGTGAGGAGGTATCTTGACAGGGTTAAGTGAAGTGAGAAGACACAGCCCAGAGCTGAAGTGGTTTGAAAGACAATGCCCCTAATAGTCTCACATATTTGAATACTTGATCCCCAATTAGTGGAACTTTTGGGAAGGATTAATAAGTGTGACCTTGCCAGGCAATGGACTACTCTTTTAATCTCAACACTTGGGTGGCAGAGATAGGCAGATCTCTATGAGTTCAAAAACCTTGTCTCAAACAAAAAAGTAAACAGTATGACTTCACTGGAGATTTGAAAGTTTAAAAAAAAAACCCAAATTCCCAGTTAGTTCTCTTCTCTCTGTGTCTCTCTGTCTCTGTCTCTGTCTGTCTCTCTCTCTCTTCTCTCTCTCTCGTGTGTGTGTTTCCTCTCTAACCCTCCTGCCTGTGTAAGCTCTCAGCTTCTACTGCAGCATTAAACCTGTCTGTTCCGATGTTCCATACCATGATGCTCATATGCTCTAAACCACAGGAACAGTGAGCTTCCAAATTAAATGCCTTCCTTCATAAGATCCCTTGGTCATGGTGTTTCATTATAACAATAGGAAGTAGCTAAGACATCTGGGCAACACCATTGTATGTGCTTGGGTCCCTTAAATAAAAAATAATGAAAGCAATATGCTGGATTGAACGTCAGTATTCATTTCTTTCTTCCTGAATGCTGATGTAATGTGGCCAATCTATGCTGATAGGACTATACCTTTAAGCTGTGAACTGAAATAAACTTTCCCCTTGTTAAGTTACTGTTATTGGATGTTTTGTCACAGCAATGAATGGAGGAACTTAACAAACAGAGGAGAGAGTGTAGCTGACAGAGTTCTGCCATCTCACCCAAGGTTATCATCGACATATACAAACTTTGGCTTTGACCTAGTTTTCTCTATCATATGTCCCTTACAAATGAATATGACTTTGCATAAAGTACATCTAGCATGGCACTATGTTGGAATTCACCATAGCAGTCATACAATGTCTGATGAGATTTAGGTGGTAATGCTGTGTTCATATAGACACGTGTGAATGTGTGTATGTGCGTTTATTTCACATTTCATGTTTTCCAGTTCCACCTATGCCCTTTCTTAGTGGAAAAAAAGCTCAATTCTAAAGGGTATAAGACATAAATCTTTAGAAATGTGAGTTATTCTGTCAGCTAGGTCCTCCTCCCTTTTAATTCTAATATTTCCATGCATTGCATATGTATTGGTTGTAAGCAGAGATTGCACTTTTGTTTCCTATCTGCCCAGACCTAAATAATTACACAGAAACTGTATTAATTATAGCACTGTTTAGCCAGCTTAGGGGTATTCTTAGCTAACTCTTACATCTTAAATTAACCCATTTCTATTAATCTGTGTATCACCACAAGGCTGTGGTTTACCAGTAAGTTTCCGGTGTCTTTCTTCTTTGACAGCTACATTGCGTTTCCCTGACTCTGCCTCCTTTCTCCCTGCATTCAGTTTAGTTTTCCTGCCTACCTCTATTCTGCCCTGTCACAGCCCAGGCAGCTTCTTTATTAACCAATGGTATTAAAAGATATTCATAGCATGCATAGGGGAATCCCACATTAGCTGGTGGAGTTCTTATTGTGTTTGGACAGTGAGCTAGCATCTTCCTAGAGAATGGTTAGATGCTGGATCTAAAAAGGTCATTCTTGGACTAGGTCCTGCTCTGTCACATTCTGTCTTATTCAATTGAGTCAAAATCTCTAAGTGGACCCGGAACTAGGTTTTCCTGTGTTGATCCCTCACAGTGCTGGGGCACTGAGTCATTCAGTCATTTAAAGGATCACACCTGTCCTTTCTATGTAGGGCTGGGGATTTGAGTTCTGGTCCTTAGGTATATGTAGCCAGTGTTCTTATACACTCAGCCCAGCTCCGGAGTCCCAGTCTTTCTTAAACCACTGAAACAGTTCTCTTGTAGTATTTTCCCTTCATTCTAGTACATGCTTCTGTCCTTTACTAGTTTTCTTGTTGGGTGCCAATCTCTCCTCTGTCCCCAGCAGATTATCCTATGAAGACACTCTTGTCCATCTTTTGTGCTTCATTAGACTCATGACTCATTACCATAAGGGCGCCTTTTCCAGAGTAAGTAGGAAAATCAGTAGCTTTATCCTAGGAATAAAATATGAAAGCCTTCTCTACAGGATGTTTACCAGTAGAAAGATATAAATTATATGTCATATTTTGTGGCTATTTATGGATAATGAAGGTACATGTGTTTTTTATGGCTGTCCTTTTCTCTGTCTCTGCATTTAATAAAGACTCAAAAAGAGCCTTATTGGTTCTTACTGTTGAATTAATAGCTGATAATTAAAGTCCTAAAACTAATTTCTAGTATTATCTAGGAGTTAGTTGGCTAGATTGTGGGAAGAATTCATGTAAGTCTAAGGGTTAACTCTGACTTCCTTAAATTGTTTACGGAGATTGTGTCGAATTATGGCAGTGTGTTGAAAAGATGGCCAAGAGGCTGTGTGTGTGCAATCCATGCAAACACCGAGGTGGGTAGATATAGTTAAGTTTATTAGAAGAGTTTTTAATGCCGTGGACAGACAGACAAGAGCATGGCTGAAGCTCTGAAGCATCAGGGTTCTTTCTTGTCACCCTGTGAAGAAGGGGGTCTTCACAGCAGGGGCGTGCAGCCAGACTTTTAACTTCTTCTCAGGAGGCACAGAAGGTAGTGAGGAATGGGATATGTGGCTACCAATACCTTGATTGATGTCCACTCACACCTAAGGGTGAGACCTCCATCCACTGAGAAGTCTATCAGTCAGAGTCATGGCAGGGTGCCTGTCCATACCTCTGTGAGGAAGCAGGTACTGTGGCCAGAGCGGCCATACAGATTCCAACATTACAGTTAAAAGTTTGGTTTAGCCCTTTAATTTTTCTTGAAAACCTTTATTTTTGTAGCCTTTTTGCTTCTCCTTAATTTGGTTCACCAAGATAAAAGGGTTAAGCATAAACATTTTTACTTAGGAAGCTCACAGTGAATGGTAGATGCCATGGATATATGGCGCTTAATAACAGAAACCACTGTGGATGATTTAAAGTACTTTTATCTCTCGAACACATGTGTGAGCATGCGCACGCATGAGTGTGTGTGGGGGGGGTGTGCTGTGTGTGTGTGTGTGTGTGTGGTGTGTATGAATATGCACCTGGAATCCTGGAGGCCAGACAAGTGGACTTCTAGTCAGCAAACCCCAGGAATCTACCTCTGTGGAACAGAGATTATAACCACCATGCCTGGCTCTGTTAAGGCGCTAACGATGGAATTTGGGCATTCTGAACTCGTTCCAGATAGACTAATAATCAAGAGATAATGTCCAAAGCCTGGGGAGAAGTAATGAGGCCCCTGCCGATTGGTCACAACTCATCTGTTAGGAACACTGTTCTGTGTAAATCATCTAAGAAACATTTACCTGCCGGGGTCTTGATTCTTCCAGTTTTAATTCCTAAGACCTCCTCTACTTGGTCAAACCACAGGCTTCCTAACTTCTCTCTCTCTCTCTCTCTCTCTCTCTCTCTCTCTCTCTCTCTCTGTGTGTGTGTGTGTGTGTGTGTGTGTGTGTGTTTTCCATTCTGCACTTTTTGCAATGGAACCAGAAAGAAAGAAACAAAACATTTGTCGCCTTCAAGAAAACCTCATGTTGTTTTTTTGTCTTTGAACACAAATAAGGTTGAGAGTCCAGAAGGTACAAAAACTTATGCGCCTGTGCAACTACTATAATTGGCATCAGTTTATTGTTAAATAAAACCCATTAGAGAAGACCACTCAGACACGGTCTATCACCAATTGAAAATCTTGATTCAAAGTGTCTGACTTGATTGAAATGTGCAGGACACAAGTGTACCAAATATTTAGAGCAAGGGGTTTTTTAAGCCAAAGCCCACATTCTGGTATCTTGCTCGGCAGCTCCAGGGGGAGTTCTTATGCAAGCTAGCAGTTTAATAAGAGCTAAGATGCACAGTTAGCTTGAGAGGGAGGTTTAACACAAGTTTAATTTTGCTAGCACATCTTGACCTTGAGTTCTTAGAATAGAGTCAGATAATCTTCTGCCGAGCTTCCCATCAGGGAGATCAAAATCTAACTAAATCTAACATGGCCTCAGAAAGAATAGAAGATAAAGAAGTCTCTGAACTGGCTTGCCCTGTCACATTAGTATGTGCTAAAGAACTCATAGTTCCATAGACTAAGGTGCTTGCCCCAAATCAGAGCATCTGAGTTCTATCGCAGGAAGAAAATAAACTGTTATATGTGGTCCTCTGACCTCCAGATATGATCCACATCACAATGCTTTCCCTACACACACACACACACACACACACACAGTAATAAATAACAAACTCACAAGCAGTGACTATTTTTAATCAGAACAAAAAAATCCTTAGATGTATCATTTTGACTCCTCAGTGTACAGAGCTTCTGTGCTTCCTGATAGTGGAAAAATGGTAATGATGATGACAATAATAATAAAGTAATAGTAGAAATACTCATTTAAAGATCAGCCCAGTACATGCTCTGTTTCTCGGCAGGCTTTTGGTCATTGCTTCATGGCAACTTCCTCATCTGCCTCTTGATTCTAACATTAGCTACTTCTGTGATTAAGGAAAAGGCTAAAGGAGCTACTATGTGATGACTGGATAGTCTAGTACAGTATTGTAGTCTAGGTGACTTTGTACACACACATACACACACACATACACACACACACACAATTCTTGGAGAATTTGATTCCTTGAATTTTGATCATATTCAACCCTCTTTCCCAACTCCTCCCAGATCCACCATTCCATTCCATACTGAACTAACTACTCATGCTATTATTAAAAATATGACATAAATAAAAATTATTATTAATACTATTTATATACTTTTTGGTATATAGTCATCCAGTCATATTTGTTATAACTATCAGGGGTCACACCTTTAACAAAAGTCTTTTTCCTTCTCCACACAGCTACCAATTGTCAATAGCACCTTATCTAGGGCTGGGATTTCATGACAACCTTCCCCCACCAAGCTGGGATTTTGTATGACTTGAGCTTGCACAGGTATTGTACCTGCTGCCGTAGCCACTATAAGTTCATATACACAACTGCCCTGTTGTGTCTAGAAAGTATTGGTCATCCTCCAGAACTTACAGTAAGAACCTACTATTGAATGTATCATCAAGCTCACGTCCTAGCACATGAAAAGAAAAGCTATTACTGACCTCAAGGCTTGATGCATGCTGGCTAGCATTCACCATATAAGGAGCGATGTGTAGTGGGAGCTGTGGGCTGTGTTCCTGCTGCCCCAGCTCCTGGTAGCCTGGCTAGCTTATGCCCCAAAATAATTACACGGAAACTGTATTCTTTTAAACACTGCTTGGCCCATTAGTTTCAGCCTCTTATTGGCTAGCTCTTACATATTTATCTAACCCATTTCTAATATTCTGTATAGCACCATGAGATGGTGGCTTACCGGGAAAGATTCAGCGTGTCTGACCTGGTGGCTTGCTTCATCGTGTCTGGCCCTGAGAGGAGCTGCCCTGCATCTAGTCTGCCCCCAAGAGGAGAGGAAATGGCATCTGAGCTCACTTCCTCTTCCTCCCAGTATTCTGTCCTGTTTACTCTGCCTACCTAAATTCTGCCCTATCAGATGGGCCAAAGCAGTTTCTTTATTGACCAATGAAATCCCACATCAGCGATGCTCCTTCCTGGGAGAGAAAAGGAGTCATGAATCTTCGCCAGCTATGAGCCCTTTCAGATCAACTTGACTGATAAAATATACTAACTAATGCAGTCGTTTGCACAAATTTTGTAAGTACAGCCAACCACTTTCCAATTTGATTTAATGAGCATTTTCACAAGATATACCTGTACATGTCACAGGGCCAAGAATATATATATATATATATATATATATATATATATATATATATATATATATATATATATATATATAACCAAACAGGGCATAGGCCCCAGAGGGGAATCTACTACCATATGAAGGTACCTATTACTCAACCAACTCCTGATCTTATTGTCACTGCCATAAATTAATCTCTCAACCCTCATCAGAGAAACTCCCTTTCTTTTTTTGCTTTTCAGTTTGTTTGCTTTTGTTTTTACCAGCTGATGGTGAACAAAAGACTCACAAAAAAGGGATTCTTGCCCGGTGGTGGTGACGCACGCCTTTAATCCCAGCACTTGGAAGGCAGAGGCAGGCGGATCTCTGTGAGTTCGAGACCAGCCTGGTGTACAAGAGCTAGTTCCAGGACAGGCTCCATAACTACAGAGAAACCCTGTCTCGAAAACCCAAAAAAAAAAAAAAAAAAAAGTGATTCCTGAACAACACGACTCCATATATCTAGGTTGGGTGATTCACAACTACGTGTAACTCCCCTTCCTAGCGATCTGATGCTTTCTTTTAGCCTCCAGTGACATTTGCACAAATGTGGTAGACACACACAGACACAAGCATACAGATAAATACAGCTGTATAAAAATAAAAATTAAAAAGTTAAAAAAAATAAAGACCCAAGGGCAGAGTACAACTCCTTCGTAGAGCACTTGCCCAGCATGCCTGACCCATATGGGCCAATCTCTTATTATTGCCAAAAATAGTAAGAATTAAAAAAAAAGAGTTGATAGTTTTTTGCTGTCCAGGGCTTCCCTGAACTAAAATTCTCTAGTACTCTCTTTCCTCCAACTCTGTTCCTGAGTTGACTCTCTAATTTGTCCTTGATGTGGGGCCTCTGGCCCAGAGGGAGCTAAATGATTCTAGGACACAGCACTGCACTCTGATGAAGAATCCTTTCGACTGAATTTCGATTTCTTGCAGCGTTGGTTACAGTTCTCATATGGTAAGCAGGACACCTTCAAGGGCTGGGAGCGAGTTAAAGGAGGATAAGTTCGCTCACATACATTCTCTTCATGGTCTTCTATGTCTGTTAGCTCTGAATGAAATGGGCACCTGCAGAATAGCCATGGTGCTTAATTCAGGACATGTGGAGAATTCTCTTGTTAAACATTCATGCCACAACCTAAAAGAGCACACACCCAGCCTTCCACATAATCTAGTGATATAAGGAGCTGAGGTTGTTAGGGCCAGAGAGAATGGCCTGTAACAAAGTGTTTCCTTGGTTGTAGCTCATATGGACACCTGCCATAGTGTGAGGGTCAATAATACCAAGCTTGTTCTCCATTTCTTTTCAAATGAGCACAGAACTCTCCAAAATGAAATTAAATCATTCCCTCAGATGTAAAAATTGATCTAAACTTCATTTTTTCTCTAGCTTACAATGGAAGGCAAAGATCCTCTCCTAGTATATGTCTAGAACATACACAAGGGATTTTCAGTAGCTTTTCTCATAGGCATTTGATTTGTCAGGTTTCTGTTGTGGAGTTGAAGCAACAGAATGAATGAATGTACACAGAGAGAGAGACAGACAGACAGAGACAGAGAGAGAGACAGAGACAGAGAGAGAGACAGAAAGAGAGAGGAAAAAGGAGAGAGAGACAGAGGCAGAGAGAGACACACCTACAGAGGGAGGGAGGGAGGGAGGGAGAGAGGGAGGGAGGGAGGGAGGGAGGGAGGGAGGGAGGGAGGGAGGGAGGGAGGGAGGGAGGGAGAGAGAGAGAGAAAGAAACAGAAAGCCAGAAAAACAGAAAGACTAATTAGGTTGACTTACACTATATGGTCTGTGGAGTCTAAAAATTGCTGTCTGCATGCTAGAGAAGCTTATAACTGATTAGACTCTCAGTACATGAGGCTGGATGCCTCCGCAGTCCCAATCTGGTGCTGATGGCTTGAAAGATTCCTGGAGACTCTGGTATTCAGCTGATATTGAAAGACTAGAAAGGGTGAGTTCTGGTGTTGGGGGAAAAGGGCAACAGTGTGACAGTTACACACTCTCACGCAGCACCTATAGTCAGGCAGGTGTAAAGTACTGCTTTCCCTCAGATTCCCCACATCTGGATTGTTATGGGAAAGAACTACTCACTGTATGTGAGGGTCCTCCCACCTCCGCTAATCTTTCCAGTAAATACCCTTCCAGAACCACCCAGGTGCATGCTAATAACTTGATGTTAAAGCAATTAACTGTTCTAGTTGTCCTTTGTATCATGTTAAAGAAGTCTTTTGTTGCCTTTTTTCTTCTTTTGTATTGGGATATAAAAGCATAAGAAAGAAACGCTGTCTAGAAAAACCAAAAAAAAAAAAAGCATATGAAAAAACAGACGTGGACAATTTCAGTAGTCACTAAAACACCCTTTCGATACTATTTTATGGTTGTGTTCTATTATTTTCACATGTGTCTTCATATCCTTTACTGATATTTCTAAATCCCCATGTTCCTACCCTGACAAGAGGTGTTTTTTGGTGAGGCTTGTCCCCAACACTCTGTTTCCATCTATTCTTGACTAGTATGATCAAAACATACAGAACTTATGGAATATTAGAAAAGTAGAATAAGAACAATTTCAAAAATAGAAAAACTGTAAAAGACCAATTGTAATGATTCAATTCAATAAAGATACAATTCAGATAATACAGATGTAGGGTTGCTTGCCTTGTCTTACTTTGGATTGGTGACAGAGATACCCTGGGCCCATTGTTGTCAGCGCAGCATATTCATGTAGCATGAACCAGGAGGGGATGATGTTGGAAATCACTGTGATAGTTCACTGGAATACTTTACTCAAAGCAAGAATTAGTAGAAAGAGCAATATTGAAGCCTGAAGAGATGGCTTGGTGGTCAAGAACATTTATCTGCATCATGTGGACTAGAGTTCAGTTACCAGCATCCACAACTGGCAGCTGACAAGCCCCTGGTTCTCCAGATACAAGGAATTAACACCTTTGGTTGTCCTCTGTGGGACACCTTCACACACATAGGCTCATATACAAAGTAACAGGCACACATGCATACACATCAATTAAATAAAACAAACTTTTAAAAAAGCAATACCTCTTACAAACTCTTGGTAAAATCTAACCTAGAACTATCATATGCAAACAGACATCAAGGTTGCAGATAGAAGAATATTAATATAAGAATTAGTAAGACACAGCACTAGTGATGAAGGAATCAGAGGGAGCCTGGACATTGATTTTATTCTCTCTCTAGCAAAGGTCTTGGTATTCATAGCAGACAGGACATAGAAATTTATGCAGGCATTTTTACAGTGCAGAATTTTTAGCATCTTATAGATTTCCATTCCAAAGTTTCCACTCAGTAATTATTAATAATCCCTTGGCTCTCTTGAGGGTCTAGAGATCACTAGGCTTGTGGGAGCAATCACCCGCTACTCATTGCCCCTCCCACCTTGTGACAGAAGGAGCCCTGTAAAATATGCACCTGTTCTGCTCATGTCTCTTCCCCTTGTGAAGCATGTTTCAGTCTCACTGGCTCCATTCTAGCTGACCTCTCTGGACTCGCCTCTCCTTCTTAAAACTGTACTTCATCTTACAGTTTCTCATAATTCTTTTCAGTTACTTTATTGTGTGTGTGTGAGCACATGTGTGTATGTGTGTGTGTGGTATACGCATGTGTACAAAGATACACGCAACAGTGAATGATTATGTGGAATCCAGAGGTTTGACTCAGAATATCTTCCTCAATCTCTTTTCCAGCTTCTATTTTCTAAAGCTTTGTGTATTCATTTACCTATCATGCTCATATATGGGCATCAGTGAGAGTCTATATATCAGGTAGATGCAGTATCTAGCTCACTTTTGGAGACAAAATCTCTCAAGTCTCTCATTGGACCTCAATGTTTCAAAGAGACTATTTGGACATTGAGCCCATAGGAACCACATATCCCTGTCCCCTAGCACAATGGTTACAGGTGTTGGCACTACATCCCAGTTTCTTCATGAGCACAATAGATCCAAACAAAAGCATGTCATCATACTTGCACAGAGAAAATGTACACACTGGGCCCTCTCCACAGGCCACACTCAGAACTCTTGGCTGTCCCTGCCCCTTTTTCCCATTTTCATGTTTCTGTGCCTTCATTTGTTTAAAGCTCTTCCTTGCTTAGTCCGTGACAATGATGTCTTTCCTGGCTGACTTCTTAATAACCTTTCCAGTGGTCTGTGTGCTTCAGAGCTTCCTCTGAAAACCTTGACCACTGAACTGACTGCATTGCTCTAAAGCTATCTGTTTGTCCTCATGCCTTATTCATCAGTAAATGCCTAACAGAAATTTGATGACTGACCATATCTAAATCATCTGATAAGGCTACATTGAGAGACCCTCAAGAATAGACCTGTATACTGATCAGTGAAATGTAAATTTCTATATACATATTCGAGTGAAGCAAAGCACAACCAAAATTCATCAGACAAACAAGAAACTCTGTGAAAATAAATACAAGGCAATCTCTTCATGCTCTATTCTTGGATCTGGATTCCCTGATACAAACTGAATATTTACACATGCATGTTAAGTACAGCCAGTGAAGCCACCAGCACCAAGACACAAAATCCCATCAGTTTCGACAGGAGCTTGAGAAAAGGGAGCTAGGCCCTAGAGATATAGGCATAATCCAGTTTACCCTGCAAGTACAGCATCACTGATGATAAACTCAAATGGCATTGGCCTTTCGGAGTCTCTCCCCAAGATGAAAAAAAAACAAAACAGAGTGAAAAAACCTATGTCATTAAATGATTTTAAAGGTCAGCTGGCACAATTTGCATAAACACTTAGCATAGTGTCAGGTCCAATAACTGGTATTTAAGCAAATAGAGAAGAGGAAGTGGAGCTGAGCTAGGAAAGCTCAAGTCCTTCCTTCCTCTAGTGACTCACTTCCTCCGTTGCCACTTCACTTTTCAGAAGGTCCACAATCTTCCCCAACAGTATGACCAACTAGGGACAGTGTTCAAACATGAGGAACATTTCACATTCAAATCGCAACAGTCATCTCAACTACATCTTTAATCATCTTTGTTTAACTCCTCTATTAAACAACAACAACAAAAAAGCTATTCAAATGGCACAGAGTGCTTGCTGAGTGACTCCCATGTTAGAGGCTTTCATAGTTACTTCAGTCATGACTGTTGTCTGAAATGGTTGAGCTTTCAGTGAGGGGATGGGTTAATATCATGTCCTGAAAAGACCAGGCATTTCCACACTGTGTGCACAGAGGCAGGCGAGAGGGGGGATTTGAATATCTCTGTTCTAGGAAGATAGCATTCGGGATGAAGAGAGAAACGCATTGAGGAAATGTAAAATAATGAATACCACTTTCAAATTATGTATAAACCCAGAATATTACTGATGCGTCATTCAATGACAGAAATAAATTTTGAAAGATTCAGATACATACACACAAAAAAACTTGCAGTAAGTGATAAATGCTTCTCTGATTTACAAAATAATTTCCACCTTCTGGGGAAAATATAGTAAGGAAAAAAGCTGAAGCCTTATTTTATTCTCATGGTGAGGAAGATTGAAGGATAAAACCGTACTCATCTAACTCTGGATTTTCCTGGATTCTGGGAACCATCCTTCTTAAGAAGAAAAAAAAGCACACCGTTATCATTACAGAAGAGCTTGCAAAGGGGAAAGAGCCCCAGATCTTCATGGAAGAAGACCACCCAATGTGTTTGTTGTAGCAGAGCTTTCATGGGGTCCATTCATTCACATAAGGCTTGAAAACTTGCATCGGCTGAGTTCATCTGATATTGGGTCAGCTTGAAATGTGCAGCTCTTCCAGGTAATTCTGAGGAACCTGGCTGCATAGATCCATTCTTGCTTCAGTGTAAATATATTTAAAGATCACCAGTGAGGGGTTACTCCTATTTTTAAAGAAGTTCTTATCACTATGTGCTGTGTACACACCTATACAATTCCAAAACTGAGGAAATAGAGTCTCCGGGTCATTCTTGGCTACATAGTGCATTCAAGGCTACCCTCTGCTTCATTGAATGATTCATCAAAAAGCTTACAAAAATTGCCTGAGGATGTAGCTTACTTGGTAGCATGCTTACTTTGCATTTGGGATACTTGAGTTTTATCTCCAGCCCTAAATAAGCCAGAGGCAGTGGTGCATGCCCGTAATCCTTATCTCTCAGAATGTAGAGGCAGGAAGATCAAGAGTTCAAAGCCATCCTTGGCTACACAGTGAGCCTAAGCCAAGTCTGAGATACATTAAATGTTGGCTTGAATTAAAGAGAAAGAAAGAGAAGAGAAAAAACTAATGACAACAAAGCTGAAGTACAGCAAAAGAAAGTCTGTGCCCTATGCCTTTATGCTGTAATAATGCAAATATTCTTAGAAGTACTCAGGTTTTCCTCCGTTCTCTGCTCTTAGATAAACAACTGGCATTCTCTTTGCATGTGCGATGCTTAGTGCCTTTAATAATACTTCCGTTCACCCCTTCAATCCTTTATCACTCGCTCTTTTATACAGGCAGACATTGTTTATCCAGTCATATTTAAAAGATAGCCTGCATTGGTCGGACTTGAGGTGTGAGACTTGGTGAAATACTCAGCCTCTCACTATCTCTATTGCTCCGTGGGTCAAGTTGGGACACTGGTGTTGCCTGTGCAGTAGACTGTGTGTAAGATGAAGGTGTTAACGCCTGCTCAGTGCTCGACAGTATTCCCTGGGAGGACCCAGAAGCTACCAGCAGTCTTTCTGCTACATCTGATAGTACTGTTCCTCAGTAGCTATCTAAAATTCTGTAAACTATGTCTGGGGCCAGGAGGTTGTTTTTTTTTTTTTTTTTTTTTGTTTTTTTTTTTTCTTGTAATAGACAAACTGCATAAAACTAATGAGATATTCAAATGTATGTGTGTGAATATACGCATATATAAGTAAAGTTGCTGAGTTAATTACTTTGCACTGTGTTGAGTCTTGTACCTACAGTTCATTATTTAATGGTTGAATCTATTATATCCTACACTTTTCTCTACTTAGCAGGCAGAGAAATGACCAACAGAGTTGTACCACCAACAAATAATAAAGGTAGCAGGGAGTGTGGGGAGTAGGGAGAGTGGGAAGTGAGACCACTATTCAGACAGAAGCAGAAGGTTATGTATACCGCTCCATACAAATGAAAGAAGATGCCTCAGTTACTTCTTGGTTCTCTTGGGTAAAAATAACCAACAAAGGAGATTTGAGAAGAAAGAATTTATTTTGGCAGACACTTCCAGGGGTGGGGAATGCTTGGTAGCAGGAACAGGAGGCTGTACCCACATTGCTTCTTCAGTCAGAGGGCAGAGAGTGAGCAGAAGTGGGGCCAGGCCTTAGAGCCTAATGGCCCAGCCCAGTCAACCATTCCTTCAGCAAGACTTTCCCTCCCAAACAGGATGATGAGCTGGTGACCAACTATACAAACACCTGAGCTTGCAGGACATTTCTCATTCAGAACACAACACAGACTGTTTATGAATGAAGAGGGGGTGGGAAAGAGAAGCAGAGAACACAACCCAGTGTTACCCTTCTGAGATTGAAGGGTGGGAACATGTACAAAGCAACACAATGCATGCTAGAGGTTCAGATTTTGAGGATGAAACCCAGAGAGTTCTAAATCTAATGATCCTCCGTTATGTCTCCCAACATCATACCTTCTTGTTTCTGAGGTCCAGCATTTGTAAAAACTGCTCCAATTGGGATACTGCAAGGTTACTTACCCAAGCCTAAAACATAGTTTGTCACCCAAGGAAGTTATCAGAAAGCAATTCTTAAAATGGTAATCTGCTCTTCTCAATGCAAGAGCTGCAATTCCTTCTTTTCAGTTATTTGATATTCCATACATTTATATACTAAATTTTGGTCATTCTCACACCTCACCAAATTTTCCTATGCCCTTCTCTCACACTGAAATTTTCCTCCAAACAAGTTCTCTTCCCATTCTTTCTCACTAATGTCATTTTCTAACCCATGAAGTTTAACAAAGATTGTTTGTGTGATTTTGAGTGGAGAGTTACAGAACAAAAACAAGTTATCACTCGCTAGACCAGTGAGGAAAACGGTACCCTTCCCCCTGCAACTCTTCACTGCCCGTAGCCTCTCAGTGCCGGGTTGGCAGCCATGAGACATGGCTCATGTACAGACACAGACCACAACTGCTGCACTGAGCTTGTGAGTGGAAAATTCCACCTTGTGCAGAAGGCAGTTTTGGGAACTCTCCCCACTCTGCCTATCACATTTTCCCACTTCTTTCTCTGTGATATTTCCTGAGCCTTGGTGGGGGTTAGGGTGGTAACATCCCTGCCTCATTTAGTTCTGAGTGCTCACACTCACTTATTCTCGACACTTTAACCATTTATGAGTTACATATATTAACAGCTCCCTACTGCAGAAGAAGATTCTGTTCTGCAGGCTGAGAGTGGTGTTAATCTCTGAACATAATTGTGAGTATTTAGGAGGCAGTTTGCCATCATGCCCATTTAGAAAAAGAACAGTAATAGATTCTCCCCTAGGGTTATAAGCTCTTTGGCTATAGGCTCTAGCCAAAATTACTGCACCAGTCCTAAGTTCCCACCCAAGAAGTAGTTTTATTGCCTGTTCCATAGGAGCTAAACATGAGTAGTGAGTATCAAAGATACCCTGTACAACTAGAAGCTATAAATTTCAGGAAAAATTTAGATGCGTCTGAAATCAGATTATATTTGTGTCTAAACACAGGAGAGTGGAATGTGATGACTTTGTAACAAGTACAGGTGTGAAGATTCTCTAATTTAATCTGTGACTCTGAACTGTGGCTTTCCATGCCTGATGTTTAGACATAGCAATCTGGAGCAGTAAGGGGCAGATAAAGGATCCAACTGAAGTCTTCCCAGTATCAGTTTTGTATTATTTGTTCTGTCAGGTGGAGCCTTGTTACACACTCACGCAGGTCGCTGAAGTCAATGCACATGTAGGTGTGGTCACAATATGTTAGTTCAGGAATTTTCAATAGCTCACACTGTCAGATGCAAGCAGAGGCTTTCTGTGGACTAGAGAAGCTGTCTGAGAGGACCTGAGCAATTCCATACCCCAAAGCAGCCTGTTTGTACCAGGTACATTGGCCACCTCCAGTTGTCTTCCAAACTAACGTGATTCAAACAAACTGACCTATGCTTTCCTGACTGGGGACAGCTTGGCCCGATCAGTCATTACAGATTTCTGCACAGTGGATGGGTTTCTGCTATAGTAGGTGCATGCAGGTGTCTCTGGACTAGGGATTCTGCTTTGAGCTCTTTCAAAGCATCAATTCCAATTCAGCAAGGCACAGTAATGTAAAAGATGCCACCCTCTTCAAAATAAATCAAAATTCTCTCTAAGTTACTCTCCTGTGACCAGCATTAAAGGACATGGGGACTAACTAACTACAGCTGAAGTCTTACCAGTCACTGGCTGCTAGGTCGTAATCTCAAACAAGCAAGATTCAAGCCACTTGTAACTGTGTCATTTTAAGGAAACTGTATTTATCAGAATTAAATTATTTTTTTCAAGTACAATATGCCTCCCATACACAGTGTCATGTCAACATTTCCTTTATTCTATTCATCAGACATTTTTATGGAAAGAACACCGATTCTGCCTCGACACGCACTAGTTTTCTGTACTTAAGAAGTTGCCATCTTGTTGGGAAGAGCAAAATGGCAGTATCGCCTGTCTTACCTGGAAATGGAGCCACAGAAGATGATCAAAGGGACAGAAAGCTGCAGGAAAGATAGATGGTTTCCTCAATTCTTTCTTAATAGCTCTATAAGAAAACAAAAGTCCCCACTGTGACAGAAACTTAAGCAAGCAAGCAAACAACTAATCCAGAAAATGACATTTCTTTTTTTTTCTTTTTTTAATTAAAATTTCTGCATCCTCCCCGTTTCCCATTTCCCTCCCCCTCCTCCCACACATTGTCCCCTCCCTCCCTCCCCCCTCCCTCCACTCCATTCCCCCTCCCTCTCGGTACTGAAGAGCAGTCCAAATTCCCTGCCCTGCGGGAAGTCCAGCTTCTATCTTGGTCCAGGAAGGTGAGCATCCAAACAGGCTAGGCTCCCACAAAGCCAGTTCATGTATTAGGATCGAAACCTAGTGCCATTGTCCTTGGCTTCTCATCAGCCTTCATTGTCCGCCATGTTCAGAGAGTCCGGTTTCATCCCATGCTTATTCAGTCCCAGTTCAGCTGGCCTTGGTGGGCTCCCAATAGATCAGTTCCACTGGCACAGTGGGTGGGTGCACCCCTCGTGGTCCTGACTTCCTTGCTCATGTTCTCCCCCTTCTGCTCCTCATTTGGACCTCAAGAGCTCAGTCCGTTGCTCCAAATTGGGTCTCTGTCTCTATCTCGATCCATCGCCAGATGAAGGTTCTAAAGTGATATGCAAGATATTCATCAGTATAGGATAGGGTCCTTTCAGGTTCCCTTTCCTCAGTTGCCCAAGGTACCAGCTGGGGACATCTCCCTGGACACCTGCGAGCCCCTCTCACTCACAATTGGTTTCTAGCCATAAATAAAGGACATTGAGCATATAATTTGTGATCCTAGAGACGCTAAATAAGAAGGTGAACCCAAAGAAAAACGTATAGTCATCCGCCTGGATAGGGGAAGTAGACAAGATTGCAGGGCAAAAACTGGGAACTTGCGGGTGAGGTGGCATGGGGCTAAGGGGAAATGGGGTGAGAAACGTGAGAAGAGGAGGATGGGGGGATCTTAGGAGAATGGGATGGTTGGGATATAGGAAAGGTGGATACGGGAGCAGAGAAATATATATTCTAATTAAGGGAGCCATCTTAGGGTTGGCAAGAGGCTTGACTCCAGAAAATGCCATTTCTAAGTGCCTGCTGCAGGTCACCCACCACAATGGACAATATGGGTTATTTCTCAACTGTCTACCAGCCCTACAGTGCTCATATAATTATATATCCTTTAGTTTTTTAGTATTATTTTTTCATTAGTTTTCTTTTATTGAAAGTAGAGCCTTTTCTCATATAGTATATCCTAATTATAGTTTCCCCTCCTTCTACTTCGCCATGTTGCTCCCCATTTCTCTTCCCCTCTGGATCCAGTCATTTTCTGTCTCTCATTAGGAAAGAAATGGCTTTTGAGAAATAAAAATTAAATATGATGAAGTAAGTATAATAATATGTAGCAAAAACTATCATATTAGGGTTGGATAAGGCAACCCAACAGAGGAGAATTGTCCCAAGAAAAGTCCAAGAATTAGTGACCCACTCATACTCACAGTCAGGATCTCCATAAAAATACTAAGTTAATAGCTACAATATAGAACTGGTGCAGGCCCATGTAGGCTCCGTGCCGATATTTCTGTGAACCCATACGTGCCTTGTTTAGTTGATTTAGAAGGCCTTGTTCTTCTGGTGTCCTCTACCCTATGTGGCTCTTAGAATCTTTCTGCCCCCTCCTCAGGGTTCCCTAAGCTCTGAAGGAATGATTTGATAGAAATCATCTACTTAGATTCTCTCTCAGAATAAGGTCTGGCTGTGGGTCTCTGCATCTGTTCCCAAATGCTGCTGGAAGGAGCCTTTTTGGTGATGACTGGATAAGGCACTGATCTTCACAGGACAGTTCTCAACTTTATATGGAAAAGCAAAGACAAAAAACAAGGATAACTAAAATTCTTTATTCCTTTTTATTTTTTTCAGTGATTTGCTTTATTTTTTAAGTGTGTGTGTGTGTGTGTGTGTGTGTGTGTGACAGCATGTGAAGTGAGTTGTAGCTGACTATGGACGAAGGTATAGCAATTCCCTCCAGGGTTGAGGTGTAGGTAATTCTGAGAAGCTTGACAAAGGTGTTAGGTCTCGAATTTGGATCCCCTGCAGAAGCACCATGAATACTTTAACCCCTGTGCCATCTTTCCAGATCCATCTCCACTTTGATGAAGAAAAGTCTGAGGATTGGGAACTGTATCTTACCTAACAGGCCCCAGAATCTGCAGTCATTCTAGTAAAGTTTTCACTTCAAGACAATGGCTAAAGCCTATTTCTCTGAGGATGTCCATGCCCTTAGAAGTCTTCAATTTCCCTGCTCATGTCAGTTCAACAAACAGTGAAGTTATGGACAATGGTGTCTTTACACTACAAGCTCATGAGTTCATTCACTTTTGAAAAATTTAATAATGTTGTTAAGAACAGCAGTCATTCCTTAGGCAAGAGTAAAGAATATATATATATATAATAAATTAAATGCACATTAATTTTTTAATATGCATTTTAATTAGAAACATAAAATAAGGACAAAATTACATTAGAAGCTAAAACTTCAACTACATTGTTGTCAATTATATTGCTTATAATTAGCTCACTTCTGTAACTGAAATGGAGCCTACAGAAGAGAACTCTGTCATAAGGAGTGTGAGGGGGTAATTTACCTTATTGGGCACTTTGGGAACAGGTACAAGGCAGATAAACATCCCTGGCACATTGGTCCAACAGGAAAAGGCTTGAAAAATCATTGGCTTAGATATAGCAGAACCAGGGATAATGCAATGTGTCAGTAGATAAAGCTCTAGCTGCCCAGACTGATGACATGAGTCCTATCTCTGGGGTCTACGCTTGTTATTCTCTGACCTCCACATGCCAGCCATGGTGGCAGATGGACCTGTGAGCATGCACACAGGCGTGAACACACATGATCAGGAAATAACTGTCAAAACAAAGCAAAGAGAAACAGAATGCATGAGGACGAGAATGACAAGCTCATGTGTAGGGATCTGTAACCTCTGAAACTCAAAAGAATACTGATGGGCAGGATATGGCCCACACAACTGATCATGTGCCAATTTATGTAGAAGGAATTTGTGAAATAATATTTGAGAACATTGTATGTTCCACAAATTTATTTTTATGAGTCAGGCAGCAATAGGGTCTGAGGATGAGTAGCAGCAGGTGATTAAAAAGACAGATATATTCCCAGATGTTTTTGAAGACAGAGAAGAGTGGTCTGATGCCTTCAGCATGGGAAAGCATGCCAGCTGGATCTAGTTCAGAGTGGAGGGTCGTGAGGTCAGAGTTCCGGTATCTTCCTAGGGAAGAGAGAGACACATGCGTGGAAATCATAGAAGCAAGGTGGTCATAGAAGCAAGGTACTCAAGGGGTAATGAGAATAACCCAAAAATTCAGTTGCTTAGGGCAGTTACCATATTTAAGCCATACAACAGTCACATTCCAAATCCACGTGACTTCCAAAAGGTGTGCCTATTCTACATTTACACTTCAGAAAGTTTTGGGGGTTTAGAGATTCTAGGTGGCAAAGCAGCTCCAATGTCCTCCTAATGAATCCGGCTGTAGGGTTGGGGAGATGGTTTACTCAGCAGACTGCTAGTAGTACATGTGTGAGGGCTGGAACTCACTCTCAGGAGCTGGATAAAGACCTGGATGCAGTGATGTGCTACAATCCCAGCACTGGGGAGGTTACACAGGATGGTCTCTGGGACTCACTAACCAGCCAATCTAGCTAAGGGGGTAAATCTTAGGTCCATTGCGTGGACATATCTCAAAATAGAAATAAGATAGGGAGCTGCTGAAGAAGACACCCAAGGCTGACCTCTAACCTCCACATCCATCCTCTTTCATATGCCGGTGTTCCTGGGTATAAATGTTCACAGGAACATCCCTACCTATACCCCCCACATTCTGACTGTGATAACACAAAGAAGCTCAATCATGAGCACGGTCAGCAAGGTGCTACTCTAGAGCAAGCGGACTTGTGAACACTAAGCTGTGGCCACCTCCTCTCAGGGCCAGCTTCTCAGTGTGCCATGCTGAGTTCACAGTCCAAATCAAAGATGAATCAGAATTAAAAGTTTTAAAAAGCCAATTGAGTTTGCAGACTTGATGCTAATGCTGGCCCCTGCTTGGAGATTTATCGGTTTAAAGTCCATCTGCTTTATAAAGCTAAAGCCAGAATAATGTATTCACAGTCTGGTGTGGATTTCAAATTAAGAAATACTTTCTAAAGCTCTTAGCAGTAAGTGGATATGCTCTCCAGGTAAAATTTCAAAACGTCCTGCACATAATCAGACAGAGGACATTCTCCCTACTGTTGTCTGTCTCCCTTCTCAGGGCTGTAGCAGGAGTGGTCTGGAGGTCTTGGTTCTCGTGTGTATGTATATGAGGGTAAGCATGCATACATGTGTGTGAATGAATGTAAAAATATGTTCTTGTTTGTAATTATATGTGCCCATACCTGCAGATATAGCCATGAAAACACATATGTGTTGGTGTGTATAATAAACACGCATGTATTTTCATATGCATGTACTGTATGTGCTTGAACATATGTGAGTTGTTGTGAGATGTGTGTATGTGTGTATGCATTGTGCACTTAGCACCTGGGAATGTGTTTTTATACTGTTTTGTGTGCCAGGGAAGGACAGGAGGCCATACATGAGAAGGACACAATTCTTGCTTCATTCTACCCGCACTCTAGGGAGGAACGTAACCCACTCCCTGGAATGCTTTGTTTAACCCTCATGATTCCACTTTACCCTGGAACAAAGCCAAAGCCGGGTTTCATTTTTAGGAATGTTCACAATAGTTCAGATTCAGGGCAGTTTCTTTTCACACTATAATATTTGGAGATCAGAATTTGCATGCTAAATCTAGCGATAAATTTTATCCCACCTGAAAATCATTATTGAAGCCATGACATTCCCTTTGATTGATGGCAGCCGCGTGTGGCTCTTGTGTTTGTCATCTTCCACAGGGAGGCATATCAGCTCATCAGATGTCCCTTCTCTGTGTCATTTTTATGTCTGGAGTGTAGTTCTACCTGGCATAGATCCCAGGCAGCATTTAACATAAAACACCTTTTTTTATTTCTTATTATTTAAAATCAGGACATTGGTAAACAAATCAAGGTGAAGATTAAAATTAACACTGTAATTCTCTAATCTCAGAGAATGTCTCAACAATGTCTCATGTCACATATTCTATTCCATGATCATTTGAATATGTTCTAAGACTCATTTGATGGCCATCTTTCATGTATCTGTGTATGAATTTGTTTCTCTGTGCATTTGCGTGTAACCTTATTTTTAACAGCCAGAGAAAATTGCATTATATAATACTCTGCTGTTAACCCTCCAGCCCCAGAACTTGAAGGATTGTGCAGTGTTGTGTCTATTCAATTCACCCATTCAGTTAGTGCAAGAGCAACTAGAACACAAAGGCCTTGTCATGTTCAACCTGCCTAGATCTTCAGCTCCTACACACTTTGTACTCAGTCATTTCTCAAGAGTTATTTGTGAGGTTAATTTAACTCAATAAGTGAAAAGACACTTGGAGGAAATATTCAAAATATAGGAGTGAAGTACATCAGTGTCCTGGGATTATTTTTTTTAATCAATACAAGTTTATGGCAGGAAAAAGAAATTGGATTCTCTGATTACAGATACTATTTTGCCACAATCAAGATGTTAGGTTAGCAAAGACACCCCCCCAGGGGAACTCCAGAAAGAAATTATTCCTTGCCTGTTTCACCTTTAGAAGATGAGCAGCCTTCCCTGGGCTGTGGGCACATTACTCCAATCTCTGTTCTCATTGGTCATTTTATTACCTCTGAATAAATTCTCTCTGGGTCTTTCTCATTGAAGGAAACATGTGATTACATTTAGATCCCAGCATACATTTCTTGATGATCAGATCACAGCATCTGAAAATGAACGGTATCTGCCAAGACACCTTGTGCCACATTACATAAATGTAAATGCTCCAGTAAAAATGGCAAATTGGAGGCATTGCAGAGACATTAAAAATATGCAGCTTCCACTGGAGCACAAATTATAGAAAAAAGTATCAAGTCCAGATGGATTAGAGACGCACACACAAATACCTTTTGCCTGAAGAATCATGAATGCTAAGAATTAGTAACAGAAGTTCATGTTTTTAAATTTGCTTATTTGTGTAAGAGAGAAATGGGGAAGGACACATCTCCTAGTCTGCGTCAAAGGACATCTCAAGGAGAACAGTTCTCTCCTTCCACCATGTAGGTTTCAGAGATCAGACTCAAGTCCTCAGACTTGGCAGCAAGTGCCTGTGACCTCTGGGGAGATGACTCAGTGGATAAAGGGCTTGCTGGCCGTAGGATTATTTACTGCATAGTTGGTAGACTCTTTGGGGCTGAACACCTGAAGGAAATTGGCTCCTGCTTTCCTGGAAACCATCAATTGCTAATAATTTCTTAGTTAGGGAAGAGGTTTTGAGCCCCTATCCCCATCCATGATGGGATTTTTGCTGGCTTGAACTTGTACAGGTACTGTGTGTGATGACACAGCTGCTCAGAGTTTAAATGTGCAACTACTCTGTTGTGCCTCACAAATACTCTTATGCTGCAGTCCCCCACTACCTCTGGCTCCTACAATCTTTCAGCCTCTATTCTGAGGCGACGCCTCAGCCTTGCAAGCAAAGGAGGAGGGACTTGATATAGTTTGTCCTTTTGGCACTGAACACTGCCTGTCTCTTGTTGTCTGCATATTATGGATTGCTGTGTCAGTCATCATCTACTGCAGAAAAGAAGTTTCTCAGGTGAGCTTTGAGGGCTGCACTAATCTATGCACATTACATTTAACCCCAAAAGTCTGGTTAATACTATGTGTATGCTTCTTTAAGAGAATAGACTTTCCCCTAGGTCCTGTTACTTGGTCACTCATGGATCTTGATCCTGCTAATTATGGCAGGCATGAATTCTATCTTATGGAATGTGCTTTAAATAAAATCAGAAAGTTGTTGGTACTATCACAACATTTCATGACATTATTGCATCAGTGGGCATGTCTTGCCAATTTACTATCTATTGTAGTTCTCAAGGTTTACAGATGGGTAAGATTAAGATTAATGATTACTTTTTTATTCTAGAAGCATGAACATCATGCTTTCAGCCCTATGAAGGCTAGCTAGCCAGTAGGAGCAAGCTTCCAGACTGATTTCTGAGTGTCCTGTGATCTAAGTATGTGGTGTCTTCATCAACAGGATGTCACTACCGATTCTTGATGGAAACAAAGAGCAATGCCAATAGCCTGTAAAATTTGGGGACCTTTGAAAACTCATTGTTCCTCATAAAACTATAAATAGATATACTACAAGATGCAGTCAATCAGCTCTTCGGTGTATACGCAAAGGACTCTATCTATATATTTTACTACAACTCTGCTTCTTTTTCCATTTCACGGCAGTTTTATTCACAATAGCCAGGACGTGGAAACAGTCTAGATGTCTAGATGTCAATCAACTAGAGAATGGATAATGCAAATGTGGTATCTTTACACAATGAAAATTTATTCAATTGTTAAAAATGAAATTGTGAGATTTTCAGGTAAATGGACGGTGCTGGAAATAATCACTCTGAGGTATCCAAGACTCAAAAAGACAAATACCACATGTTTTCTCTCATTTACGGGTGTTGGTTTTGAATCTTTTCATGTGTGTGCTTCTCTTGGAGTATGTTAGAAGTCAGAACTCTTTGAAGTCAGTAAGAGGACATGGGAATTTTCAGGGAAAGGGAGATATAATACAAGTGTATGCAGATGGATTCACAACAAAGGAGCAAGAAGGATTAGATGGAGTGGAGGTGTGAGGGATGGGTCGAAGAGGTTATAAAGGGAGATTGAATAACACTGGTCACCTTAGAAAAAGTCATGTACAAACCTACTATGGGGAAGTATTCTAACATATACACATGCACATATGAAAAAGGCTTGAATGGAATTATCCTATGTTGGGGACAATGACTCTCTTAGACACAATAGGCTATCACAAAATCCAGTGCTAGGTATGAGTTAATTATCTTAAAATGTTCTTACAGCTGTTGATGAATATATAAGGCAATGGAAAAAATTATAAAATATTGACTTTGTGCTCTTGAATTCAATCATATTAGAAACACTTAAAACTAAGGTGCTTTCTTTCTTTGTAAAAACACTTACTGGAATTCAGAATTCTCTGAACAGTTTTTGGCTTTTTTCCATGGTATGACTTACAAATAGCATCTTCTTTAGCTTTGGTAAATCACCATATTCTCCTTTTAGTCAGCAAAAGCCTCTGGCTGGCATCATTTGCATTTTCAAAGTCATGAAACATCTGTAGGCCTTCAAGTTTCTACCTGTCATCAGTGTCTCTAGAAAGTCTTTACTGTTTTCACCATGGCCAAATTATGCATTACAACCAAATTTGGAAAAAGTAATCATTGACAATTCCATGCATGTATATAAAGCATTGTGATCTCTCAATCTGTACTCTGACTCCTCTCCCAGCACCTGCGACTCTCCTCTGCTCCCAGTGACTCTCTCTTCCACAATCACATGGTTTTGTTTGGTTTTGACTCTCTGACTTTAAGCCAGGCTGCCCTCGTGAGCATGCGGGTAGAGCTCTCTATTACAGTGTAGCCAATTTTCCAGTGGCCAGAGCACTCTACTTGTCTCTAGTCCAGCAAGGACCTTTGCTGAGAGCAGTGTATCCAACATCTCAGTTTTTAAAAAGAATCTCAGGAGACTCTGTCTTCATGTAAAGAGTCCCAGAAACACCAGGTTGAAGCCATGGTTTGTGCCTGTGTGGTGTGAGTATAGTGGCATCAGTTCTTTTTCTCATCACTGTGACAGAATAAGTGACAATTAAGAGGAAGAAACGCAGTTTGGCTCACTTTCAGCCCATCAATACTTCATCATGGAGAAGTTCTGATGACTGGGGTGGGTAAAGAAAACCTCCTTTTGGGTCTAGAGAGAAGGCTCAGCAGTTAAGACACTTACAGAGAACTCAAGTCAGTTACCATCGTTCCCAGCATGCACATGGCAGCTCAGGTCCAAGGGATCTGAGACCCTCTTCTGGTTCTCATGGGTACCGGTAGGAAGATAGGGCAAATAAATCATATAGGTGCACACACACACATACAAACACACACTCACACATAAGTAATAAATAAGTAAATTTTTAGTTAAAGAGAGCTCTTCCCATACAGATATGCCAAGAAACAGAGATTATTTAGAATTAGAGTGGGGTAGATTTCACAGGCCTTTTTTCAATAATATATTTCTACCAGTCAGATGCTTACCTCCTCAAAACTCTATTCAGGCTTAAAAATAGCAGCAGAGTAGGGAATACATTTTTTTAACCATAAGCCTGTTGGAATATTATAGACTTGATCCCTTTTAATAGGTGTATGTTCTTAACTTCCTGTGGGTGCTTTCATGACGATTTGAATTTTTCCCTTTCTTTTCTCCTTAATGAACCTTCTTGGGTCTACTTGCTGCTTCTTTTGCTTCTTTGAGGCTTTTTCCACAGAAGAGCTCTTTTGTTGCCTTTGAAATTTTACCTTTCTAATCTCTTCCAGATAAAAAAAGATCCATTTGCAAAACCTTCTGTCTTTCAGACAACTATGAATGTGCATGAATGCTTGTGTGTTTACATGTGTTTTTGTACACATTTGTGTACATACATGTTGAAGAAAGAGTAGAACCTTGGGTAGTGCTTAACACACACTGTCTACCTTGTTTCATTGAGACAGAGTTTCTAACTGGTCTGGAGCTTGCCAAGGGAGCATAGAGATCCAACGGACTCTGCCCTGTTAGCTTTGTGACTGCAAGTCCATCTACTACAGCCAGATGTTTTTACATGAGTTATAAGAGATAGAAGTCAGGTTCATATACTTACAAGGCACACACTTTATACACTGATACAATACACCATGTCTTCTAGGCAATCCCTTGGCAATCTCAAGAGAATGTGACAATTATCATTCTCTTCATGTGTAACATAAGCCGAAGGGGCTACAAAGGCATAAGATAATTTGGAAGAACTGATCTCTTACCCAAGCAAAGAACATCTGCTCTTCACAAAACCAGTTTGACCACTGACTTTGCTTTCATCACTCATTTTGTTTTTAATTAGAAACTGGAATCATCACACTTAAAAACAAATTGTTGACTATTCCAAAGAGTCAACACTGACTTGGAGCCAAGATAATGTAGAAGAAACTTCCCCAGGTCTGACATCCTGTGCCCCATCTGTGAAGATCAACTACATTGTCCAAGGCTTGAGTCAAGACTAAACATTCACAACCACAAAGTTCTTTGTAAAACTAAAACTCAGATTCTGTCTAGGCAGCCACTGAAGGTTGAAAGACAATTATTGTGGTAGCCACATAAAAGGCCTTGCAAAATTAATTCTGATATCAGGCATGGGTGGTGTGAGAATGTGTGATTTGTGCAATAATAAACAAATTATTTTGTTTATGCATTTACTTACAGCATTCAGATATATATATATGTATGTATGTATATATATATATATATATATATATATATATTTATATCTGCCAATATCTATGGTCTGAGCAGCACCAATAATGACACAGAATAATTTGTTAGCTGTTCTTTGGATGGCATGCTTCTAAAGGCTCCTCCATATTGTCCATTCTATTTGACAGGTATACTCAAGGATGTAATCACAATTGTAAACCTTGCTCAGGAGATCCTTTTGAATTAACCTTCAAGATAAATCTAAGATAATGCACGTCTATTTCTCTGGAATTCATGTTGTCACAGATTATTGAGAGGTCACTGAGAATATCTTATACATTTGTGACTAGGCACATAGGCAAGGATAAATGCCAGCTCTTGCTTTCAGCACTGTCCACTATTGGAATCCTGACTTCCTCTTACTTAAACTGAGCATTGTATCCCCACCTCTTATTACTGAGCTCCGTGCCTCTGTTTTCCTTCTGTCAGTGTCACTCTGGCTTGTGACTGGGCTTTGCATCTGATTAATCTGATAAGAGAGTGTGGTTCACATCTCTGATAGCAGCAATTGTGGTTTGACCATTCTGGAAATAGTCAGAGACCCTGGAAAGCTAAATCCGGGCCAGGGACGTGTTATCCATGGGCAAAAACAGCAGCAATAGCCAACAGACACTGAAAACAGCAGTACTTGATTGTGTGGGGACTCTGGGAAAGGCAGAGAATAATCTCGGGATTTGTAGGCCCAAGGACAGAAAGCTGGGAGATTTACTGACTGGTTGAAGATTGACCCCTGGCTCAACAGATCCTCTGAAAGTATGTAGTTGTACCTCACCGGTTCTAGCATTTCAAATGTCACAGTACTGGGTATAGAAGGTGAATTACATATGTGTTAATCAAGATTATATGAACTACTTACTAGAAAAGTGGCAAAAATCATAAAGAGGAGGAGCTAAGATTCAGGGCAGCAGAAACACCCACCTCCTATAAAATTCCTATATAGTAAGGCAGGAAATTTATCTTTGAGAGATTAATTATTTACCTGAAAACACTCTGCTAGCTCACTGCCAGGCCTATGCTAGAGACTCTAATCTCTAGGTTACAGCCTTCTCTCTTCCCATCCCAAATTACCCACTCCAGAAAGCCTAGCTCCTGCATTCTGCTTGTGCAGGAGCGCTTGGTCCTCTGGTGTCTCCCTCAGATGCTCATGGGAACAGGGCTGGTCTGTATAAGCCCAGCAAAATCCCCTGCAAACTTACAGCTTCCCTGCAAGGCTTCATGACAAGACTGCTTGTTTCAGTTGTCTTTTTTTAAAAAATCTTTTCAGTTTCTAACTTCTCATATTTTTATACTGTTAATGTTTAATCTGTTGATTGCAATATATTGAGTTGTAAGACCAATTTTACAATCAATTGACTAGCATTTTCGGAATAAAATAACCAAGAAAATAAAAATGTAAAAGGACATGATTTATGTCACTTTACAAAGAAAAACAGTGCTTTCTTTTGGTGTGTGTGCATTATATGTGTATGTATGTATGCATATATGTGTATCAGTGTATATGTATGTTTGTGTGTGCATCTTTTGACCTTATGCAGAAAATAGTTTCATATGATGTAACATGAAAAAGAAACATCTGAAGTCATTTACTAAATCATAGTTTCAAACTATAGGATCAGTAGTGTTTAAACGTATAGCACACAAATCTTAGCTACATCACCTACCACTCTGATTTTATATTCTGTCCATAAAATATCATCACCCACAAGGGCCAGTGCTGTGAGGAATAAACTACTGACTATCCACTGAGAGTTGTAGGATGCTGCTTACATATTAGCATCACTCAATAAATATTCTCTCTATTCTACAAATAGAATCAACGTATGAAGTAGAAAGTTTGCATGCCTTCTTTGTTCAGCATGAAATAAGGGAGAAGAAAGTCATCCATACTTCTAATTTCCTAGAAAGATGTATTTTGAGAATTGATTTAAGTCTAAAATTTCCTGCAATTGTCTTCATGTTCTATTCCAAAGGACTCATCTCTAGCTAATGTTCTGCTTGTACAAGTACAGGATTTATCAATGTAAGCCATGAATATGTTAAGAAAATCAAAGTAAAGTGCTTGTTTTCTTAAACTACACCCCGTTCTAAAGCACGCAGGGTGTCCAGTTTCTATAGGACAGATGACCTGGGAAATATTGTCTGGTGCCTCAAATAGTCTTGGTATCTTAGAAAAATGCTTTTAAGTTTCCATAAGCTAGCACAGGATTTTTACACTGTTGTTCACCCTAGACTGGACTCCAAAGACAAAGCAAAGAAACAATTCAACCCACATCTATCTGAGTGAATCAGGGAGCATCCTGGGATTACTTACAGGGGTGGATGACTTGCTGAAAAGCCTACCCATCATTGGGATGACTTGCAAAAGCTGCATCCTTGGGCATCTTTCTGCATCACTCACAGGTAGCTCACCCGGTCAGGTTAGAACTGCTCTTGCTGGAGTTGCTCTTATTTGTAAAACTCTGAGATGGGACCCTGTGAATCCCAGAAATTTCAAGAAACTTCTGATGTCTTTTGTTTTATTTTCTTTTGGGGACTGTTAAATTTTATTTACTTCCTGATTATTAAGGAGACTCTTCCCAGCATGGAATGTTTCAATTCAGAGGAAATTACATTAGTATAACACACACTTAGCTCAGAAAGAGCACCATACTCCGGGCTTTGGAGTGGAAGCAGTGACTTTGAACTAACACTGCCGGAGTGTGGCAGTTTTCTTGATGCGATCTGGAAGAGTCATGCCTGGATTGAGTGCACACCAAACACCGCAGGATGACTTTGAGAATCATTTTCTGTCTCATTGAGCCCGTTAGATAGTAAACACTGACATTTCCCAAATTCATTCAGTATGGAAGACAGCTAGAAAGCATCACTGGAAACAGAGACCAGCAATTCTGAGAAGCCCTGGATTACAGTTTGCTTTTCTGGGCGGGAAATGATGCTATCATGATTGTTTTTGTACATCTGCCCCAATTATTTCATGAATTAATGTCTCCGGCTCCTTTACAGTTAGCCTAAAGGAATCATGGGTAATGAGATCCTGACATGCCAGGAATGCCTCTAAGAGAGCACTTTTTCTTAAGTCCCAAACATAGTCAAACTTTCAAGCATTATTAATACATTGTACTGACTTGCACTGACAACATTTGATGATGTTACATTTTGCCTCCAGTGATGATCCCCAACTATGCTCAGAAGTCTCTTTTGCAGTTGTGGCAAGTAACCACTTATATATACTCTTATTTGCTGTTGTTTTTCCCTATTGAAAACATGAGTACAGGCAAATGTGCACCACCTTGAAAGAGTTGGAAGTCATAGGACAGCCTCAAGTGTCAGTCTTCACCTTTCACCCAGTTCCAAACGGTCTAGTTATTGTTCACTGCGTTGCACGCAAGAATTGCTTCCAAGGATTTTCTTGTCCCAGCCTCTCATTTCACCACAAAAAAAATTCTTGGGTTAAAACATAAAAGGTCTAAGGTCTAGTTTGGTTCCTTCCTTGTCTCTCTGAATGTGGGTGACAGCTCTATGGTTGGGGCAGACTGAAGGACCACTGGCAGTAGCATCAGGATTTATCCCTACTGCTTGTACTGGCTTTTGGGAACCCATTCCCTTTGGGTGTATGCCTTGCTCAGCCTAGATATGGTAGGGAAGCCTTGGACCTTACCTAAATATATGTGCCTTACTCTCTCTGAGGAATGGCTGGAGGGGATAGGATAGGGGAGTAGGTCGAGGGGTTAGGAGGAGGGGAGGGAGTGGTAACTGGGATGGTATGTAAAATGAAAAAAAGATTGTTTTCTTTTTAAAAACATAAAATAAACATACAGTGTCTTGTCTGGCTTTAGAGGAGTTCTGGGGATCCCAGGTCAAGTCTTTGGTTTCATAGCAAGTACTCTACCCATTTGGCTTCTCTCTGAACCCCACTTGTATTTTTTTCCTTGTGCTAAACATTTATTCAAATTCATAATGGAAAATATTTCAGCCCCAAAAAAGAACAGTTATATCATTTGCAGGTAAATGGATGTAGCTGGGAAAAAAAAAATCACATTAAGTGAAATACATTTGTCTCAGACAACAAATGCTTAGGTTTCACAAACACATAAACGTATGCACATTCTGATGGCATGGAAGTAGAAATGAAACAAAGAAACAGAGAAGATTTCAGAGGAAGAGGGCAAGGAAAGGGGGCGGGGAGTCTGGATGGGGCTCTAGGAGTATGTACGAGTAAAATCCTAGTACATTATATACATGCATGAAAATGGCCTAAGCAACAAAACATCTTCATTTAAAATATGTAATATATCATAACTGAGAAATGAATAGATCCTTCTATAGGTGACAATTTTTGTATTACTACATATATTCCTGTCTACAATACACATTTAAATGATAGCATCACAATACGCACAAAAATATCACTTCTTACAACTCCTGAAATCATCCATTAAAGCCTTCCTTTGGGCAATGCTCTTTATTTGTGTCAGAAAATAAGCCTCTTATTTGTCTCAGCTAACAGCCCTTCAGGTACATGAACCTGCCACCGTTTCTCCTCTCTGAGCTAAATCTCCAAATCTTCCCGAACCGCTTCCTGAATTAAGTGACTTCATAGCTGATTCCATCCTAATAGCTTCACTTTAAATGCTCTCTCGTGTGCAAAAGTCAGTTTTAGAGAGTGGAAGGAAGCTTTCAAAGGTGCTACCTTCTTCCTTGTCTCAAGAACACAGAAGCACCCACCTCCACTGTTTCCTTTTAGTGAGTGGGAGCCCTGAGGGCCTGACATCTGTAAAGCACAGACTGGATCAAGCACAGAACTGAGCAGCATTTCTCAGCATATTTTAGGAGTGCTCAGGTTTCTGGTCACATTGGATTGGCTATTGAGCCTTTGTCTGAAGACAACGGATAATAAAAAGCTTTTAAAAATAATGAAGCAAATGTCTCATCCATACCTGCATTTTGTTCAGATTTTGAAGTAACTATAGACTCATGTACAGTTTTCCTTATAATAACAAAGGACTAGGGCTATGGATGTGGGGTAAGAGCACTCTCTGTGTAAGCATAGACACTTGAGTTTGGGTCTCCAACATCCAAGAACACTCAAAAGTGTGGCAGTGCAGGCCAGGGCTGGAGGGATGGGCTGGCTGCTAGCCTTGCTGAGAGGCCTTCTTTTTAAGGGACTAGGGCCTGAGAGTGATAGAAGAGGGAACTGAGCGCCCTCCTCTGGCCTCCAATGGGGACTTTCCCCCATCCACACAAATGCACACACACACACATATAAAGACACACAGACACAGATTACAACACAGAGAGGTTCTATGAATCTGTTTTCCAGAGTTCCCCGATAGCAAGAACGCACAAAATTCTACAACATGCCAATCAAGATAATGGCATTAAAATAGTGAAAACAGAAAATCTGTCACTGCAGGATGCCCCATTTGCCTTTTAGTACTTAGTATCTGTGTGGCCTCAAACTCATGTTCATTCTGGGAAGTTACCAAATGACGCTTCATCCAATAATCTTACCACCATGAATGTTACAAATAAAACCACACTGTAGTGTGGATTGGTCTTTATCATTTAGCTTGATCCTCTGCAGATTCAGAGCAGCATGTACCCCAGCATTCACCATATACCCCTTCCCACTGCATTTACACCCTCATGTTGTAGTTACCCCCTCCCATTGTATTTACCCCTCATATTGTATTTACCCCTTCACATTGTACTTACACCTTCCCATTGTACTTACCCCCTCCCATTGTATTCACTCTTCCCATTGTAGTTACCCCCTCCCATTGTATTTACCCTTCCCATAGTACTTACCCCTTCCCATTGTTCTTGCCCCCTCCCATTGTAGTTACCCCTTCCCATTGTACTTACCCCTTCCCATTGTACTTACCTCTTCTCATAGTACTTGCCCCTTCCCATTGTACTTACCCCTTCCCATAGTACTTACCCCTTCCCATTGTACTTACCTCTTCTCATAGTACTTGCCCCTTGCCATTGTAGTTAACCCTTCCCTTTGTATTTACCCCTTCCTATTGTATTTACCCCTTCACATAGTACTTTCCCCTTCCCATTGTACTTACCCTTCCCATTGTACTTACCCCTTCCCATTGTATTCTTCCCCAGTAGTGTTCCAGAGTGTGCCCATACTTTCTCCATTCTTCATTGAAGAATAATTGGATTACCTATAGTTTATTGCTACTGATTATGAAAATGATGTAAAATTGCATCAAGGTTTTTATATGAATACTTAGAATTTTTTTTCACTTAAATAAATACCAAAGAGTATAATACACAAACCATATGGTGATGGCATAAACACTTTTAAGGAATCAGCCAAAATGAATTCCAGATGTTGGTGCAGGTTCCCATTCTCACTGAGACTTGTAAGAGATTTGCTTTTTCCGCATCCCAAACGCACTTGGTGGCTCCACTGTTAATCACTGGTGAATTCCTGTAGCTGTGTACTGATCTCTCCCTATATTTTAATTTGCATTTCTCCACTGTCTAATGAGGCCAAACATCTTTCAGATGGTGATTTGCCATCTGAACGTCCTTTGGGGGGAAATTCATTTTCCACATCCCGAGATAACGGATTGTTTACTTACTGTTGAGGTTTCAGGGTGGGTTCACACACAGGACAGGGTTCTTTGGTTGTAAAAGTTGTTTGAGTACAATTCCAGCATTGTTCTTCAGTTTCCCTGTCTCTGTTGGAGGAACACTTTCTGATGTGGATGAAGTCTGATTTATTTTTATGGATCTTGTACACTTTGCCAAGTCTTAGGTGCCAAAGATTTTCTGCCAAGGTTTGCTTATTAAAGTTTAATGGTTTCAAAAGGTTATTTTTCTCCACTGAACTGCTTTTAAGCATTTTTTAAAATCAGTTAGTGTGAGTTCCCATTCTGTTGCATTGACCTAGCATCTGCCGCTGCCCCAGCAGCAGGCAAGTTACCATAATAGGGTTGCGAGGAGTCCTGGAGAAGAGCAATAGATGCCCCCTTGCCCCCTCATGCCTTTCCTTCCTTTTTTTTTGTTTTTTGTATTTTATTTTTAAAAAGTTCAATTATTATGGTTCTGTTGTCTTTAAGTATACACATAGGGATGACCTTTCCAAGGTGGAACATCTGGCTGGTCCTGAAATGATAAACATTCCTAGTTACTCACATGTGGTTCTCTGGGAAGAACAGAGCCTCTCCTCACTTCTGTGGTATTGATGTTCTTTATCTTTCGTTTAGGTAGATAGTTTAGTTTTTCATCAATTTCTAGTTTCCAGCATATAAAGTCCTGTCTGTCTTTAATTTATATTTAGATATAAGTGCTAATTATTAGAGTGGTTACTAATATATGCAATTATTTTTCATATATTCTCATTCCAAGTACATCGAATATATTGATATTTTTATGTTTATCTTCAATTATCATTTAATTTAATAATTTAATAAATTATATATTAAATTATACAACTCACGTTTCAATCCTCAGAGTGTTTTGAAGATTCTTACTTTATTATTCAGGTAATAATTTTGAACAGTCTTTACTCCCATTTTATGTAGAAAACAATCACTGTGATACCAGTAAACAAGTGGCAGGCAGTGCTTTGCAGAATATTTCATTTGCTATTATTGTGTGTGTACAGTGTATATAGGGCCAGGTATATGCATGGTACACATGTGGAGGTCAGAAGACCACTTTGTGATGCCAGTTCTCTCCTTCCTCCTTCATGTGGGTTTTAGGGATCACACTTAGGTCTCCAGGGGTACAAGGAAAGATATTTTATCCACCAAGCTATCAAACTGGCCCTAGTCAGATTTCATAGATGTTCTTTATCTAGAAGAGAAGTGCCTTCTGTTTTTAGTATTATGAGAGTGTTTTCCAGAGCAAGAAAGAGATCAGTAGTTTGAGAAAATGAACTCAGGGTCTTCTTGCACATCCTTGCTCAGAATTCTACCACTGACTTACATCCATGCTCCTAAGAACTTCCTTCACAAATGGGAGTTGAACTTTATCAAAGACTTTTGTTACACTGATATCATCAAATTTTCCCTTTTATCATGTTAATATGTTGGCTTATCTTAAATGATTTCCAAATATTTAGTATTAAATCAATAAAGATATCTGAGAAGAAGGACATCTCACTTCTAAATAGTATGGAATTGCTTTTACATGTTGCTGAATGTTTTGTAAAAATTCTGTATTAAAAAAAATGATTCTCTCTCTCTGTATGTGTGCATGTGTGTGCATGTGAATAAGAGTGTGGATGTGTGTGTGTGCACAGAAAGTGCATGTTCTAGTGAGTGTGTGTGGGTGAACGTTTGCCAGGGAGTTGTGATGTTATAAAGATATTGAAATTCAAGTCTCCTATTGAGCTTTCTCGGCTGTGCAATGGCCTGATCCCTCACTCCTGAGCCAGAGAATGGCTACCCTTCCCGGGAGGACTCCAGGACTCTGTGGGGGAGGACTCAGTGCTGCTGCTGGCCTTCAAATCCTAGTTTTGTACTTGACTTTTCCTCTCACCAGGTAATGTAATTGCCTCCTTATAGTGTCCATGGGGTGGGTTTTCAGTCTGTGTATGAGGAAAGAATTTTATGTGATATTTGATCAAACAAGGCAGTAGTTTTCCTGAAGTTCTCTGACTTAGGAGATTTCTCTTTTCACACCCCTTTCTTCTGGAGAGCAGCCTCTCATGTTGGGAATGATGCGGATTGTTTTGTTTGTCTAGCTTTTGGTCTGTTTACAGCCAGCACTGGCTTTTCCAGGTTCCGTTTTCTTCAGCTCCAAGTTTGCTATATATGATGCAGAAAGAAGAGACCAAACCTTCCCTGCTATATTCTTCTCAGATCTCAAGGCCCCCATCAGGTCTGCTCAGATCTCTTTGGTCCTCAAATTCTTCTTGTGCTCATCTGATTTATGTAGTCTAGAGTTTTCCTTTATTTAGTGAGAAGAATGTTTAAAAAATATGTCTATTCCATCTCCTCTGAACCCATTGAAACCTAGCATTTTGTTGGTATACCATGCACTGAGCACTTCCAGGAAGCAACTCACTGAATGTTCTCTTCAGTGTATTACATCTCAAAAAGGTAAAAACTGTACCCAAGAAACAGCTGACAATTAAGAGAGAGTGCTGGCTACTCTTCTAGAGGACCTGAGTTTAGTTTGCATCACCCACACAGGGCAGTTCATTATCACGTTTAATTCTAGCTCCAGGATATTTAATAACCTCTTCTGGCCTCTATAGGTACCTACACCCACATGCTTGTATGTTCAGACATACCGACAATTAAAAAAATTAAAAGAAAAGAAAGAAACGTAGAGTATCTTTTCACAGGCCATCAGATGGAGCACAAAATTTTTGTGACTTAATGCTCACGTGTAACCAAACATCCAGTCTCAATAAGCTTGGTACTTTCCTTCAGTATTTTCTATGTTTATATTTCTACCTGCCTGTATGCCTGCAGGCCAGAAGAGGGCACAAGATCTTATTACAGATGGTTGTGAACCACCATGCTGTTGCTGGGAATTGAACTCAGGACCTCTGGAAGAGCAGGCAGTGCTCTTAACCTCTGAGCCATCTTTCCAACCCTTTAATTTTGTTAATTAGCTATTGACTCCAATTTGTGCTCCCCATAGAATCATGGTTGTGAACACAGTCAACCTATAGGGGTCATGACCTTAAAGCAAACTGATTATCAGGATTTATCAGCTGTCAACAGCTCCCAAGTTAAGGTTGGGGCCTTGTGAGCCTCTCTTGCCTCCATGCAAGAACATTGACAGGCTTGTTCTCTGATCTGAACACTGAGGTGTGATTCAGTGGTTGAACACATCCTAGTCTATGCAAAGTCTTGAATTCAATCTATAGTATGACCAATAAATAACTAATATAAATATATGCATTAAAGGACGCAAACAACACCAGATTCTTACATGGAGCACTATTAGCACAGTGTGGGGATGGGAAAAGGCTGGAAAGGCAGCACAATGGTAATAGTTCTTGCTGCAAAAACATGAGGTCAGGTGTGTTAGAACCACAGAACTCACCTAAAAAGCCAGACAGCTCTCAAATACCGATTCTCACCAACTCTGCAGGATTCCATGCTCTCTCACAGTCTTCTAGACTCTGAGTGCACACAGGTGTGTGTATCCTCCCCCAACACACACATGTGTGCATACACTTACAGATGCATACTCCTATAAATAACATTTTTAAAAGCAAGTATTATTTTAAAAAGGAAAAGAGAGTAAGGTAATATACACTGACTGTAGACTACACAATGGCCAAGACTCTTTTCAAGTAATCATTTAGAGAAAGCTTTCAAAACAGACAATATTCACTCAAATTTACACTCAGGAGAAAGCTGAGAATTTGAGAGATTGAACAGCTTGCATAGTGCTACACACTAATGGAAAAAAGCCGGATTCAAGCAGAGTTTAAAAAAACAACTCAGTGTTCTGTCAAATACGTTAAGCTTGTTGATCTCAACAGCCAGCATGAGTTTAATAAATATGCATCTCAAGATTTGAAAGGAAAAGGAAAATGAGAGGAAAGCAAAAATCTCCTTGAGGTGGAAGATGTAGGATACACAGGGTCTCCATGCCTTTAGAGGAGAAATGTCAGACTTGGCAAGAGTCACAAACAGAACTCTCAACCCTGAAAGTGTGAGTGTGTTCAAGACAGAGAGGTAGTAGGAATCCAATGGGGCCTGTCAGGATAGGATTGAGTTATAAACTGAGGAGAACACATTAGGTCCAATAGGTGACAGTGGATCAGAGTCAAGGACCTTCATGAAGATCAACCTGGAGCCAGGACAGTTCTTCCAATTAGAATTGAATGAGGGTGAAAGGGGACACTGATAACTGAAGAATTAATCTCCAGATGCGAGTGCTGACTGTGGGACAGAGAAGAATGGTTTACGTGGCTAAATGATCCTAGGACCCAGGATGCAGTGTGATGAAGAAACCTTTCATTTCTGTGACTCTGGGCACAATAGTTTTACAGTCTAATACCCAGTTTTAACATCAGGAAAAAGGAACTGTCTGGAAGATACTGTGATGATGCTATAAAAATGGCACTGTGTCATGATATCATGCAGAAAAAAAATATATGTACAGCCCTAAGACATATAGACTGTGAGTTGGATTCGTTGGATTTAATGTTTGGCCCAGGACAGTTCTTCATCAAACACTGTCCAGATAAGCTAAAAGAGTGGACATTCATGTTGGAAAGGATCTGACCCTTAATAGGCTCCAAATCCCTCTGTGTTTACAGTCTTATATGATGGGTATGCCTTTGAAAAAGGAGAGAAACAGAACAATAAGAGCATGTTTGCATTTGGTGGCTCATCAGGGTTCCTCCATTTGGTGGCATACATTTGTTCTGAACCCTAAAATACAAGACTCTTCCATTTCATGTAGTCCGACAGCAAGTTTTGTGCTCCGAGAGTCTCAGGTGAAAACAGCTCAGCTACGCCTGTCATTGCAGGTGCCTTCTGCTGAGGCAGCTAGTGACACTGAAAACCCTAAGTAGGTCAGGTGCAAGCTCCCTGCAACTGCTGCAGACTGTGTGGCCCTCTGCTTTGCTTGTGGCATGGAGATCTTGGCTTCTCTGCTATCTTTGTGTCAGTCTGAGTTGGTTCCTTGTGAATGCAGTGACTAATGTGCCCTCCACTCACTCTGAGCACCCCACGCCACCACCCCCTTTTCAAATCAGAGTCTGCTTTCAGAACAGCACCTTCTTCTCTTTAAGACTCCACAGTATCTTCTGGAATCTTCAAATACTGTAGTGCAGTGCTAGGCTGTGTTCTATCATTAATGCAAAAAGAAAGAATGAAAATGCAGAAATGAAGAGGTTTCAGTGGTCATTAACCTACCAAATCCCTGGGTTAAGGAACTCTGGAGAAATTGAGATCTCAGAGCAAATTTTGCTGTCTATTTTTCAGCAACTGAAAAAGTTTATAATGGAACAGAAAGGTAATAGTTCAGTTTCTTTTAGGCTAGGCTGCCATGATTTCTGTCTCGTTCCAATATGGCTGATACTTTCCAAAGGCAGGAAACAGAATTTATTTTAGTTTTCAGTTATTTTTTTATTTTTTTAATGTGGTGATTTGAATGAGAATAACTCTCATGGGTTCATGTGCTCGAGTACTTTGGGCCCCAATTCGTGGAACTTTTTGAGAAGTATTAGGAGGTTTGGCCTTGGTTGTAGAGGTGTAGTATTTCTGGAGAGGGTATGTCACTGGGAGTGTTATCTGATGTTTCAAAAGTCCATATCATTCCAGTTGGTTCTCTCTCTCTCTCTCTCTCTCTCTCTCTCTCTCTCTCTCTCCCCCCCCACCATGATTTTTGTCTCATCACGTGAGCTCTCAGCTACTGCTCCAGAGACATGCTTGCCTGCCTGATGTCATGATGGTCATGGACTAAGCTGCTAAAATTGTGATCAGGTTCCCAATAAACTTGTTCTTTTATAGTTTGCCCTGGTATGGGACCTTTAAATATCAATAGAAAAGTAACTCAGACAATTTGTGTCTATGCTGTGTGTGTCACTTGTGTGTATGCCTGCAATGCCAGAAAAAGGCATTTGATTGCCTGGAACAGGACTTGCCAGCACTTGTAAACCACTCCGGATGGGTGCTTGAAACTGGTCTCGGATCTTGAAGAAGAATAAAAAGCTATCTTAACAGCTGAGTGATCTCTAAAAGCCCTGAGAACAAAATTTGTTAAAATTCTCTTTCACGGGTTGGGATGTTGTTCAATTGGTAGAGCTCTTAATTGGCATGCAGAACATCCCTTCATTTAATCCCCAGTGCTCCATAAACCAGAGAAGATGGGGTACACTATAATCCCTGGCTCTGGGGCGGTAGAGATAGGACAATAAGGCACTCATGATTATCTTTGGCTACATAGTTCGTTTGAAGATAACCTGGGAAAATGAGACCCTGTCCCAGAGGAAAGCAACTTCTTCAACATCATTTCACCCAGATTTCTGTGACTATGGCGGGTGTCTAAGATAACAGCTTATGCAGAGAAAGGATTTACTGTGCTCAGTGTTGGCGTTCCTCTTGGCGTCTTTCCCTCCTCACTCAGGTATCTACAGTAGCACATCACACTGGACACAGTGAGTGGAGGAAAAAAACTTCTCATTTTTTTGGCTGAGAAACAGAAGAAAGAAATGAGGGATCTGGGTCTTTTGATTTTCCTTCAGGGCAACTCCTTCCACTACTGTTCATGAAAGAGCTCCCACCAAATCTCATATCTTAAAAGTTCAATATTCTCTCAAGAGATTCACGATGAGTACCAGTTTTAACATATGGGAGAACACCTTTGGTCCAATCACACAGGCAGACTCCTTCTTTACTGATAGCACCAAATGTGGTCTACATGGCAGTTTCCAAGACTCACAAAAGAGAGATATTTTTCCCTATCCTTGATGTCTCCATTCTCATGGCCCACAGTCTCTCCTTCCCTAGAGCTCTCACTGGTATTTCTCCTGAATGAAGATATTTTTTTTTTTATTGAAAAAATTTCCGCCTCCTCCCTGCCTCCCATTTCCCTCCCCCCCCCCACTGCTCTCTCCCTTCCCCCACTCCTTTCCCCCTCCCTCTCCAGTCCAAAGAGCAGTCAGTGTTCCCTGCCCTGTGGGAAGTGCAAGGTCCTCCCCCCTCCATCCAGGTCTAGGAAGGTGAGCATCCAAACAGGCTAGGCTCCCACAAAGCCAGTACATGCAATAGGATCAAAACCCAGTGCCATTGTCCTTGGCTTCTCAGCAGCCCTCATTGTCTACCATCTTCAGAGAGTCCAGTTTTATCCCATACTTTTTCAGTCCCAGTCCAGCTGGCCTTGGTGAGCTCCCAATAGATCAGCTCCACTGTCTCAGTGGGTGGTTGCAGCCCTCACGGTCCTGACTTCCTTGCTCATGTTCTCCTTCCTTCTGCTCCTCATTTGGACCTTGGGAGCTCAGTATGGTGCTCCAATGTGGGTTCCTATCTCTATCTCCATCCATCGCCAGATGAAGGTTCTATGGTGATATGCAAGATATTCATCAGTATGGCTATAGGATAGGGCCATTTCAGGTTCCCTCTCCTCAGCTGCCCAAGGAACTAACTGGGAACATATCCCTGGACACCTGGGAACCTCTCTAGAGTCAAGTCTCTTGCCAACACTAAGATGGCTCTCTTAATTAGGATATATACTTCCCTGCTCCCATATTTATAGCAGCATTATTTGTAATAGCCAGAACCTGGAAACAACCTAGATGCCCTTCAATGGAAGAATGGGTGAAGAAAGTGTGGAATATATACATATTAGAGTACTACTCAGCAGTAAAAAACAATGACATCTTGAATTTTGCGTGCAAATGGATGGAAATAGAAAACACTATCCTGAGTGAGGTAACCCAGACCCAAAAAGATGAACATGGGATGTACTCACTCATAATTGGTTTCTAGCCATAAATAAAGGACAATGAGCCTATAATTTGTGATCCTAGAGAAGCTAAATAAGAAGGTGAACTTAAAGAAAAACATATAGTCATCCTCCTGGATATTGGAAGTAGACAAGATTGCCTGGCAAAAATTGGGAACTTGGGGATGGGGTGGGATGGGGGTAAGGGGAAACGGGGAGAGAAAAGTGAGAAGGGGAGGATGGGGGGAGCTTGGGGGAATGGGATGGTTGGGATAAAGGAAGGGTGGATATGGGAGAAGGAAGATCTTTTTTCCCATACATTTTTTTTATCCATACTCCCCAATTTAGGTGCATACAGATCCTCTTGATAACTTGTGTTTCTGAATGGTGCTAATGATATAAGGCTCGACTGTGGTATGTGTGTGTGTAAAAGTCAGAGACAACCTTGAGTGTTGCTCCCCAGGTTTCTTCTGCTTTATGGTTAAAGCAGAGTTTTTCGTTGACCTAGAACTTCATAGATAGGCTAGGCTACCTGGTCAGAGAGCTTCAAGAGTTCTGTCTGCCTCTACCACTCATCTTACTGTTTCTGGGTTTACAAAAGCCGGTTACCTTGCTGCTTTTTATGTGTGTTGGGCGCATTAAATTCAGGCCCTTATGCTTGTGAGATAAGTGCTTTCCTTGCCCATCTCCCCACCCTTCTTATTGCCTTGTGAATCCTCTGCCTTCCTAACTGCCATAGAACTGACGTCTCTTATTGAGAATTCTGTAGTGTCTGTAAGAGCTATGGAACCTCATCCAGTTCAGGAAATTTGAGAATGGAAACAGGGATCAGTAACTCCACTCATGGATATTCGTTGTATATATTAAGTGGTTGGGAAATAACACAGCAAATAAAACAAGAATTTTTAACCCTTGTGACAACAGAGATCACTTCCATTGAAATATTTCCAAGACCGTGCATTTAATTACCCACCATATTCAGGTAGTGACATGATGGAAACTGAACTTGAATTTGCCATTTGAACAACATATACTCAGTTCCAAATATAACTTGTCTCCCCTTAGCACCTGGCCATGTGGACTTTCTGGGTCTTTCATGAGTATCCTTAGAATATATGTAATATGACTTTATGTCCCTTCTCAATGAAAAGCATAATTTTCTCAACACAGTTCTGTTCACAAGTGGGAAACAGGTTAAAGCGAGGAGGACTTTGAGCACAACAAACCCAGCTCTCGCAGAAGGGTGGATCTTACAAACTCATTCCATTGTGCTCATGTTTTATTTTTAATTTCATAGCTGAGATTATACTAGAACTTGCAGTATTTATTGACTATGTTACAGTTCATGATGTCGGAGAAGTCTGAGTTGGAATATTATTCTTTCTTTAAAAATAACACTTATTTTCTGTTTGTGTGCATAAGTGGGACATGTGTGTACCAGGCTATACATGTGGAGGTCAGAGAATGACCTTCAAAAGTCAGTTCTCACCTTCCACCTTGCTAAGGCGGTGCCTTCCCTATTCTTTCTGACTCTGTGCTACACTCCAGGCTACCTTGGTCCTGAACTTGTAGATGATTATCCTCTCTCTGCCTCCTTAACCCATAGTAGTGCTGGGATTGCTGATACATGCCCTCACATCTAGCATTTTCAGGGAATTCTGGGGATCAAACTTTTGTTGAAAAGCTTATGTCCTAGGTGCTAAGCCGTCTTTCCATGATCTAAAACTCATTATTCAACAACTGTCTACACAAAACTGTGTCTGCAACTCATTGCTACCCTCACTGTCTATCTTCATACTGTACACTATATACTGTGCTCACTATACTCTTTCAGCTCAGTGACTGATGATTTTATTTCTTCTCCATCCTAGGAGTTGAAGGCACCTAGGTAAGGTGGGTTTGGCCCATATTCATAGTATTTTATAAAATTATCAAAGGATATGTAATAAAAATAAAGAATAGATAAATAAAATATTAATTTTGTACAGTGTTGTTATGTGATTAAAGCAATGCCTTGTCTTTTCTGACCTTCCTGCTTTAATCTGTGAAGTAGAAAATAAGGATAGGTATCCAGGAGCTCATGGTGAGGAACAATAAACATGTGAAGTCCTCAGAAGAGATGATATTTGACCAGTATTCCATAAACATTCCTAATAGTCATTATTCCTATTATCTTCTATATTCTTTTGACTTGCATCTAGCTTTATTCTGTTTGTCTGTGTGTAAGATGTGGATGCATTGCATGAGTGTGTGTGCATGTGTGTGAAAGAGAGAGAGAGAGACAGAGACAGAGAGCAGGCATGGTTCAGAAGAACCTTCAGGTGGTGGTCCTTTCTTCCACCTAGTTTAAGGTGGGTTTATCCCTGTTCAGTGCTGCAAAGGCCAGGCTAGCTGACAGGTGAAGTCTGCAAAACCCACTGTCTCCACTTTCCATCTTGTGTCCAGTAGGAGTGTGATAGGATCGCAAACACTGGCCCTGAGGTGCAGACTGTTGGACTTGAATTTTGTAGGAGGGATGAGTTTAATGTGCTCACAGCTGCAGCTCTGTACTCATTAGTGGGAAGGTCTCAGAGGATGCCCAAATCCCAGGGATCTCATATAATGTGTTTGCTTCAGCGTATGAGATAACAGGAACTTTTATTTTAAGAGAGGTGAGCACAAATAGGCATATTAAACAGTAGAACACATTTAACAATGTCAAAGAAATGCAAAACATAGGCACAGTTGATATATGATTTTTAAATATTCATTTTCAAGTCTTTCTTATCTGACGACTGGAAAATGGGTCAAGTGCTTGCATCAAACCTGAAGACTGGAGTTGGAATCCCCACTAAATATGGCTGCCTCTCTATAATCCCAACCTGCAGAGAAGATCCACAGGGTGAACTGGCTACCTGAACCAGCAATTCAAGTTTAACCTGAGTTCAATTAAGAGATCCTGTTTTAATGTATGAGAAGAGAGCAATCTGGGAAGACAAATGGCATAAATTGCTGGTCTCCATATGAACACATATGAATAAAAACTACACACATACACACGGGGGGAGAAAAAGAAGAAAAACAAAACAAAACAAACAAACAAACCTAAGGAAGATTTTATATTCTAATTCCCTGCCTCTTGGTGTCCCCTTACATGAGCATAATAGAGGGCAAACGTAGTGGACCCTCAGACAGCAGTGGTGACAGCCCTTTGCTCACGTGCTAGCATGATAAAGGTGTGCTTTTCAGCACATCACCATCTGTATGCTGATTGTTACTGATATCACAGCCTCATTCCTGGGAAATCTGCAGAAGCAACTAAACAATGGGGAAAACAAATTGTAAGAGCAAGCATTCAGATAGAAGAGACACTTCCTCACTTGAGTACCTTGAGTTAATAGAAAGCTAATAGATGGCATATACAATGTGGCATAGATAAATACTGGATATTGATTAGTTCAAAATTAACTGAAGAGACAGAATGTTTGGTGAATTGGAAGAGCCTTGGCACAATGAATCAAAAAAAAAAAATCCCTGAATTGGTAGAAAGAATGGTGCACAAATATTCACACTTGTGCTGTGTTGTATGTTCATCTGTGTCTCTGTGCCCATGTAGGTCAAATGTCATAATTACGTGAGTGTTCTTCCTCAAGAGACTCTAAAGTTGAATTTTAAGACAGAGCCTCTCATTGAGGCCTGGGGCTCATTTAATAGGCCAGACTGGTGGCTAAGGGGATCCAGGGATTCTCTGGTTGATCCTTTCATGATGATGTTTACGAGCTTGCCTTCTACAATGATGCTAATGATTGACACAGGTTCATATGCTTACATGTCAAATACTTTTCTGTCTGGATTATCTCCCCAGCTAAGTATTATTTCTGTTTCGCAGCAAAGACCATGTATGTCCAATGCCTTTCTCTCCTAAAGTACAAAGACAGTTGATATTTGAGGCGCTACACAGAAGAATCCAGAACCGCTATGCATAGACTTGAGGTTTCCTTTAGTAGAGGAGCTTGATAAGCATGCTTGAGGCCTCAGTTCATTCTCAAGCACTCTGGAGGTAGAGAGACAGAGAACAACATACGGAGACAGAGACAGGAGAAGAGACAGGAGAAGAGACAAACACAGAGATAGATGGTGAGAAAGAGAGAGAAACCTGAGGTCACTCTCTAGTATCCAGGATAGGCAGAGGCAGAAACAGTGAAAGAGAGAAACACAAAGAGACTGGGCTTCAATTTCCAGTACCTGAGAGACAGAGAGACAAAGGCAGAGAGAGAGAGAGAGACTGACAGTCAGACAAGGATGAAAAGAAAGACATGGAAATAAACACCAAAAGACCTGGGTTTAATTTATAGTACCCACAAAAGACAGGGAGGGGGAGATGGAGAAGGGAAAGAGAGAAAGAGAGAGACAGAGAGAAAGAGAAAGATCAGCTCTCATTCAGCGTTAGTACCAAAGAGAGTGAAGGAGGTAAAAAGAATCATGTTTTGCAATTTGCATGCTTTTGGGTCAGCAGGACTGCAAATTACAATAAAAGAGATTCTTGGCATGCCCCAGGAGCTCCTCCCTTCTTATCACCTATACTTGAGTTACAGAGTGGCAGGGCCCCCAGAACTCAGCAACAGCAAGACCACAAGATCATCAAATCTGGAGACAAGAAAATCCCCAGATGAGTTATTGTAATGATGCCCAGTCTAGTGAAAACGATTGGTGATGCCTGTGATCACCTGTCGCAAGCCTCACTGGCTTTCACTGCCCTACTAAATGATAGTACTTTGTCCTCATAAATACATACACATCCTTATTTGATTGACTGAAATAATGAAGAGAAAGTAGATAACTTTCTTCACATAGCATTCCCACTCTCTCTATATGAGCTCTCCATATATGTATTGAACTGATTGTGAATTGGAAATATTCAGAAAATATTTCTGGATAGTGGGATGTATGACTGTCTTTATAACACTAGGGTTTTAAGGTAGAAACATTACTAGTTTGGGGCTATATAATATATAATACCATCCCCCACAGATATACTTGCAAAAAATGAACAAAAGCTAGAGGTTGCATCTATATTAAACATGTTTCCTTTCCTCTTCTTTCTCCACTTATCTTCCTTTCTATTACTCACATTCCCTATATACTATAACAACTATTCATAAAACTCTATTTTATTAGGTACTATAATTAGTGCAAAGATTATTTAAAATGCACATCAGAATGTGTGTAGGGTTTTCTAATATGTGAGACATGTGTATGTGTATATGTGTCAGCATGAATATGGCAAGATAGATATATAGAGGCCAGAGGGCATTCTAGTTGTATTTCTGTGCTGACCAAAAGCAACTCTGGAGAAAAGAGGGTTTATTTGTATTTGCAACTGCACAGACCATTATTGGAGAGAAGTCAAAGCAGCAACTGCAAAACTTGGGTGCAGGGATGCTTGCTACTCCACACAGTATTGCCTGTAAACACAGCACAGAGGTGCATCAGGAATCATGGAATATACCACTTGCTAACTGACTTGAAGACATTGTTACACTTAGATAACTTTCTTCTACAGTTTTAGAGCACCTGCTAGAAACAATGTTGTCCATCACGATCTCACTCTTCCTATGTCAATTAACAATCAACACAACTGCCCCACAGTCATGCCCATGGGTCCATCTTATTTAGGCATCTCAACAATTGAGGCTTTCCTCTCATATGACTTTAGGACAGCTGAAAATTGAAGTTAAAGAAGACAGAAGACCAACCCTTTTGTGTTAGTCCTTTACCTTGTTTGAGAGAATATCTCTTTGTTGTACACTTCTGTGCATAACTCTAGCTCTAGTCCATGATCTTCTGAGAGTTCTTGTGTTTCTTCCTCACATCTGACCATGAAACAATGAAATTCCAGATGTGCATTTTCACAACTGGCTTTTACATGGGTTCTAGTAATCCAAATATAAGACCTCATGTTTGTGAGGTGAGGGTTTTATACATTGAGACATCTTCCCTGTCTGCTCACATGTTTTGTGGTAATATTGAGGCATTATTTAAAGGACAAGAACTAAATTGCTATCTTGGAACCACTACAGATATGGAGGGACAATGTACTAAACAAGAGATACAGACTTTAGTCTCAAACCCAGACTCTCTGGCATTAGATCCTACACACATTAAAGGAATCTGTCATTGCCTTGGTGTTTATTGTTCACCTCCAAGTAGATATCAATACCTGGGCATGTCAACTTGGAGCATCACAGTTGGAAAACAACAAAAAATTCATAGCAATGACAAGTAGAAAAACATGAAGAAAAACAAAGGGATGTGCTTAAAAGAAATTTCAAAATATTCACCAGCATTTTGGACCCAGAGCACTGATGTAAGATTCCCTCTGTATGCTATGAATACCATTGGTTAATAAAGAACTGCTGTGGACCTACAGCAGGGAAGAACTTAGCTAGGCAGGGAAAACTAAACTGAATGCTGAAAGAAATGAGGTGGAGTAAGAGAGAAGCCATGAAGCATTGCCACACACAGATACCAGAACTTTACCCGGTAAGCCACAGCCTTGTGGCAATACACAGATTGCTAGAAATGGGTAAGAGTTAGCCAATAAAAAGCTAGAGCTAATGGGCCAAGAAGTAATTTAAATAAGATAGTTTCTGTGTGATTATTTTGGGTCTGAGCTGCTGGGAGGCCATGAAACAAATAAGTGGCCTTACTACAACAGTGCAAGTCTAACAAACAATGCACACACAGGTACATGTAGACAGAGGCTGTTTGTTTTCTTGCTACCCAGACCCAAGACAATCACACAGAAACTATATTAATTGCAGCACTGTTTGACCAATGACTCTAGCATATTATATCTAAAAATAACCCATTTCTCTTAATCTGTGAATCATCATGAGATTGTGGCCTACTAACACGTTTCCAGCAGGCATCTTTCTCCTTCGGCAGCTACATGGCATCTCCCTGACTGCACCTTCTTTCCTCCTCTACTTGCTTGGAATTCCCACCTTACTCTATTCTGCCCTGTCATAGGCCAAAGCAGCTATATGCAATAACCAATAAAAGCAGCACATATACAGAAGGACTTCCCACATCAGGTACAGACATCAGAAATACACACAGACAGACTGCATCCCAAGCACTATTATGGTTTACCTTTAACATATCATCTCGCTTAAGTGTAGAAGCTCAAAAGAAAATCTAGATAGAATTACTTTATTTTTTTTTTTATTTTTCTTTATCCTTATCTATAGATTCCCTCAAATTTAGTACAAAATGTTATTTAACTCATGTCTTTACTGTCTTTAGTCTTGCTCAACACAAACACCCAACTGCCTACAGGTTGTGCCAGTATAACCATGATCCTGATGTTTGAACTCACACAGAACTGCAAGTTGGCGTCGACACTATTAGCTATGTAAATACCTGCACCATGTTGCTTACTTATTGGAGGCCCCTCTCAGGGGATGCTGATTTTCTAAGTCATGCATTCTAGTTAGTGGACCAGCAGTTTAGGCTCATGTCAGCAACTGTGTCTTCATGCCTGACATTCATGCCACACTGCTTTATCTCCACCGTACCATTTGCGAAACAGAGAAGCCTTTAATGTTCATTGCCGATGTTAAATACAACCATGACCTCTGTATCAGTTTCATTCTTTCCAAACACCAAGCTTCCAGATCTCTCTATTACTGCTGTCAGAATTAAATATTGAGGAAACAGAAACTATGGAGGAAGAAAGTGACCTTTGAGTTTTCCATTGCAGATATTAAAGACTCTGTACAGGCATAGGACCTAGTCTAATCCCTGGAGCCACTTTTCAAAGAAATGTAAAACAAAATATGTAACCCTCTCTATGAAATAGATGAAGAAACTACCAGCTAAAATTGCTGAATAATGCAGTAAAGATATAAAATTTTCCTCAGGGGACAATTACACCCTGGTCTCTGGGTGACTTTGTAGATAAAAAGAGCACAGGGCCAAAAGCTAAGTGGTCCATCTACTGGTTTTCTGGCCTCTCTACAGGCAAGCCAGAGTGGTTTGATTTTAGGGGGTATATTGAAATAATAGAAAGCAAAGTTGCAGAGGCAGACCAGAGAGCAGTATGACAGCTATATTCAATATGTCTTTCTCTGTGTCCTTACATTAATTCAAATGAGGAGCTGGCCCAATGTTATCATTTCAATGTAAAATCGTCTGCCTTTGAGCAAATCTGCTCACCCTATGTGTACCATGAATGTGCTTCCTATTCCTGGGGCCTCTGTCCTGAAAAACATATTCACCTTCCCAAAGTTTCAATCCACACACCTAAAGTTTTTCCTAAAAATGTTACTCACCTCAGAAGACTATTTTGAGGCTAAATGAGATAACTTTGGATAAGGTCTGAGGCCCATGCCTTCAATGTCCATGATAAATGTTAAGTCAAGGAACCAGCACTGCAGAGACATTCAGAAAAGAACATGGGTTTGAGTCCCTAGGACCCACAGAACTGGGACATATAGCATTTATTTCTAAGCACAGATTTCTTGTGGCAAAAGGTGAGGCAAAGACTCCTCCTGGAAATTCACAGGCCAGCAAGCCTGGTACACAGGAGACTGTGATACAAGCAAGGTGCACGGTGAACAAGGCCTATGTCTGCCCTGTCTGTCCTCTGACCTACACACACCGCACACACAGAGACACGTACCATATCACACACACACACACACACACACAGCAGAGCACATTTGGCACTGGAGGAGAGTTTTGTATTAGAGTCTAGGCACCTATGAAATGTGTACGTTATGTGAAAATACGGGGATCCCAAGCTATATTAGTGTGCTGAGCACCACAATTAAGGTATGGAACTTGGAGGAGAATGACTGTTGTGATCAAGATTATTTCATATATGTGTCTTGTGCAAGTGTACAGTTAATGTACAAGGCACCTTTATGAAGATATAAATGTAAGAGTTATTTGCTACAGAATGCAGTCAAATCTATGACAAAGTACAGTGATATTGTAGGACCAGTTTACCTTTTTGACCACACCTTCAGTGGGGGTGGAAGTCATGGTGAGGACAGGCTCTCTATCAGATAGCATCATGAGAAGAAGCACCCATGCACCAGGCTTGACACCACTTTCAAGCAATTGTTTCATGCAAAAGGGCAGAGATATCCATCTTCATGATAGTGTGGTACTTTGAGTAAGATTGGTTTAGTTTTTTTATTTCTTTGTATTAATACACTGAAATGTATGTAATGGTATTTGAAAGTCTCCTGACAGCTTAGGAGGTAACTCAACAATTAAAACAGTTTCTGTTTAAGGTAGAAGACAAAAATCTCAATACCTGGAGCCCAGGTAAATGTCAAGTATGTATGGCAGCCCACCTTTGCTTGTATCCTTTGGAACCAGGTAAGGGATATCAAGGAGACTAGCCATATAGGGAAGTCAGGGTTTCAGAGGCCCTGACTCAAAGAATAGCTGAAGAATGATTGAGGAATATTCCCCTCATCAGCTTTTGGCCTGGTAACACATGTGAACATCAGCTACTCACAAGTGTACACAGAAACACAAGCATATCCACACAAAACACATACATACTCAAAGGTGAGAATAGACACATAAGACTCTGAGTATCTCTACTCTCAAACAAAACAGGCACCCTCTTTCCTGGTCACTCTGTGGCATTCAGGAATGCTCTGCATTTTTACACACATGCAAAGGCAACTCTTCTACTTAAACAGTTTAAACACTGAGATTTTCCCACATAAGAGTATATCTTAAAATCTCTCAGATCAGGAACTGAAAACCTTCATTTCTTTTAAAGATGCATGATATCAAATTGTGTGGGCATATCATAATTTCTCTCAATCTCTCTTCAACTAATGGGCATGTAGCTTTTCACTAATTACTACTATTAAAAATAGTATGATCTGAAGAGAACTCAGACAGCAATGTGTTTGCTGCACAAATCTAAAAACCCAAATTAAATTACAGGGTAAAAAACTGGGTGTGATGTCAATGGTTGTAACCCTAATTCTGGTGAGACAGAGGGGTGTCCCTGTGCTTGGTAGGCAGGCAGAACAGCTTAATTCATGGACTGCCTATCTGTGAGAGACTCTCTTCCAAAATCTAGGTAGACAGCACCTGATGAACAACAGCGAAGGTTGACCTCTGGCTTCTGCATGCACATCTGTCTATAAACTTACACAGACCAATGATAGACAGATGAAAGAGAGATAGATGATAGATAGATGATAGATAAAAATAAATATGAGAGATGATAAATGATGGTTTCGTGTCTTTGCACACTTAACATTATGCAAATATTTGACTGCATATATAAGAAATTCTGGAAGCAAGATTGATGAAACAAAATGCACATGGATACTGGTCATACTTGCACGTATTAAAATTCATGGCCTCAGGTTCAGAGAAAGACTCTGTCTTAAAGAAATAGGTGGAGAATGAAAGAAGATATCTGTACCCTCTCCCATACATTTCCCCTGTACACCCTGTACACACTCATATGCATTCTCAGTAAACTTGCATCTTGCCCATTCAGTTAGGCCAGCAGGCTAGTAATGCCCAAGGATTTCCCTGTTTGCACTTTGATAATGCAAAAACTACAAACACATATTACCTTGCCAAGCATTTATTACATTGATACTGGAAATTGAACTCAGGTCCTCATGCATGGTGGTATGGGGGAATTGCTGACTGAGTGTGAAGGGTAGTTTTGTGAACCTGACATACTTAAAGTCTCCTGGGAAGGGTTTATTTATGATGAATTGACTAGATTAGCTTGACCCGCAGGCATGTGTGTGAGGAATTATTCGGATTATATTAATTGAGGTTGAAAGATCTGCCTTCTTACTGCTGTAGGTGGCTTCATTCCCTAGCAGGAGAGCTAGAACCTATAAGACAATGCTCCAAAACAACAAAAACAAAATAACAAGCTGAGTGCAGCCATGCTCTTGTCTCTGCTCTTGACTGTGAATGTATTGTGAACTGCTTCTTTAGCTCTTGTAGCTATGACTTCACTTCTTTAGTGGACTATAAGCTGAAATCATGAGTTTTTAAAAATAAACCCTTCCTCTAAGTTACTCTTATCAGAATATGGTATCACAGCAGCAATAAACAAAACTAGGGCATCATGCTACATCCTCAGCCTTGATTCATGATTTCCTTTAATTTTCACAGGAAATAGTCTGGTATGTTTCTTTTTCTAACTGCATTAGGGAGCTATTGGCTGAAGCTAAGATCATCTATATTTGTTTTTAAACTTTTACTATGGAGAGAAAACGTTAGAACACATATGCATATTTCTTTATAAAAAGGTAAAATTTATACGTATTAATGTTTGGCCCACATGTAATGTCTGTGCACTGTGTGTGTGCACTGTGGGTGTGTCTTATTTGTTTGTTGTATATACTGAGGCCAAAAGAAGGAACTGGGTCCCAGGAATTGCAGTCACAGACAGCTGTGAGTCAGCATGCAGGTACTGGGAACTGAATTTGGGTCCTCTGGAAGAGAAGGCAACACTGTCAACCCTGAGCCATCTCTACATTTCCTTATATGGTTTCCTTCATGTCCTCCTAACTACTTTGTCTCTTTCTCAGTCCTTGCCAATTTCTAGTCCTGTCTTAAGTCTGATGTGGAGAGTGTAATTACTCTATTCCCACTCTATAACAAAACAGCCAAGATCGCATATGTGTGATCCTTAGCTTTCTTGTCATGACAACTTTGAAAGTAATTATCAGATAGAGAAAAGTTCTTTGGGGTCAACTTTGAGGGGTTTCAGCTCATGATTGATCTCCCCTGTTGCTTTGAGATATTTCAAGAAGAAAACCAAAGGTCACTGTGATCCTATTATTTTTATTAAGGTCACATGCTCCATGACTGCAAGATTTCTAACTAGGTTGCACTCCCCAAGGCTTCCAGTACCTTCCAACAGCTCTATGGTTTGGATGGAACCTAACTTTTAATACATGGGCTTTTGAGAACATTCCAAATGTTTCAAAATAGTTTATACAATAAATAAATAAAGTTTCTTACGTCACAGGAAGTCCAAGTTAAAGCACCTACACTGGTTTTGTGTCTTGTGAGGGCCTCATGATGGCATCCTAGGGAAATGCAGGCAATATGGAGAGATGGCAAATCAGGAAGCTAGAACCTGGTGCTGGGGACAGGGAGTCAGCACTGCTCTATTATAAGTGTTCATTCTTGAGAGCTGGGACTACATAAAAACCACTTAAATTTCCTTGTAAGACAGCACCCCAATGGTGGACATATTCCCCTGAAGCTTCGGTCTTCACCATTTGCCATCACTCTGGTAACTTTACTGAGGCAGGGAGTTTTCATGAGTAGCTTAGAAACCTTTGATCACTAACTATATTGAGCTATCCAGCAAAGTAATATTCCTCTCCAACAAAGTAACCAGTCACTCCACCTGAGCTGCTAGAAGCAACAATATAGCAAACCTTAGCCAGCTTGTTTTGTAATCAAACACATCCCAGAATGTATTGAGAACTAGAGGCAGTGCATTAATCCAGCCTGAACTATATTCATAATTGAGTGTGTAAATGTTTAAAATCAGATGCATCATGGGAAAATGTTGCATGTCCATTGAGCAAAGAATTGTGCAGCCTCTTGATCAAAACAGAAAACTACCCACATGTTGTTGTCTCTTAGGGTAGAAACACCCTGTTTAAGGTGGGACCACCAGGACCAATAAGGAAATCTAGTCTACACAAATCTAAATCTTTGACAAGGTGGGTCTGGGATAAACCCAGTCCAAACCTCACTGAATACCATCCATCATGACCTAAGTAGCACCCCTTCAAAGCCAATGCATATCCCAATATATAAAACCTCTAGAGATGACCGTCATACTTCATGGCACTCATGAACATCCTTGTACAAACCTGAAAGCCTTCTGGTTTTCTTAGCAAGGTGCAATGGGCAGCTATGTGTGTGATCCAGGACATAGAAGTAACTTTCAGGTTACAAGTGTGGGAAAGAATGGAACTCTTACTATTTGTTGTTTATTTCCTAGACTGCTTTTCTACTGTTTTGCAAGCTTTTTCTTATTGATATTAGATTTTCAAAAAAAATATTGTGCTTGGTTTTGTCAGTTGACATAATATACCTTCCTCTTTCATATAGCAATGAATGTAAAGGAGACATGTGAGCATTTAATTCAAGACTGATAGTTAAAACAGAAGGAGGGGAAAATGTCTTCCTTATGTATTTGACATAATGTTAAGCTTGACACGTTAAGTAAACCAAATGATTCTTCATCGTTCTGCTAAGAATTCAGCACCGTGGGTGGTAAATCAGTTTTGTTTAAACACATATTGAAAAGTAAAATTACAAAGTCAGGTAATGAACAAACACACCTCAACAAAATAAACTTCACATTAACGACTAATATATAAAAATACAGGTTTTTGTAACAATGGACTACTAATATAAATTATAATGACAATAATTATGTTTGCTAGCAATATGACTCAAATAAACCCAAAATTGTATATAGTCAATTATATACCTAGAATTGAAAACACATGCACAGTGTCTTAGTGGAGGGAAAAATAGGAAATCCAGGAAGTCTGAGGTTGATTCCTGCTTTTTTCCACCCCCTACAGGGACAACAACCCTGCTCATCAGTGGGGGGGGGGACATCAGAGTTTGTCTGCTGTAGCTTTCAGCCCTGCTCTGACATTCAACTGCCTGGTGGTGGTGGGAAGGGCAGGACAGTGGATGGTAACCCCATCTCATGGATGAGCACTGTCTTCCATTGCAGGCAGCTGTGGCAGCAGCATTGCAAGGCCCTGCCTGCTGTAATTTCACTACAATGGACAATGGCAGGGCAAGAAGAGTCCATCTCCTTCACCATGGTAGATGAGGAAGGCTGCCAGATCACAGGTTCAGATGCATGAGATGCTGAACTACAAAAGACTGGGGGAGGGGCTCAGGATAAAGGAGCAAGAGGAGTGATTGGGAAGGAAGGAGGAGGGGAGGAATATACTTACATTGGTGGAGAAGATTCCCTTCTGCAGGAAGAATGCTGTAAGAGTAAGGGCCAGGGGGTAAGGGAGGAGAGGGCTGGGAGGAACTGTAACAATGGTCACATAAATCTTCATTTATATCAGGTCTCACCTCAGCAACAGCGCAAATCGGGGTGGAGGATTTGTTCATGTAAGCTGGGACTTAGAGGGCGAAGGATCAGACAGGAGCGCCAAAGGAGTTAAAACAGTGTCTGTGGGTGGGTTTGTAAGAGAAGGCAGAGGGACAGCCATGATGGAAGGCTCAGCTGCTTCCTGGGCCAAGGCAATGGAAAGGATGGGGAGGAGGCAAGTTAAACGTACAAAAGAGCAGGAACATAGTGCATCTAGCCCATGCAGCACTTGTCCAGTTGGAGAGGCAGGGAAGACTGTAGGGCAATGCAGGCTTTTAACACCTGTCTCTTATGATCCAAGGCACCTACATTATGATCTACGGCCTGGTTGTCTTGTTGTATATTTGACAAAATGCCAGAGTTTTTCCATGCCACTATGAGGATGCTTGGCAAGCAGGAGCAGGTCACCCCTGTCCCTGCAGTGGTTGGCAAAGGTAATAGAGGTGGATGGCTTGTCTCTTACCTGGTCAGTGAGCTAGGGGTGAACCCTGCTCCAGGTACTCTAATGCAGGGCTTTTCTTCCTGTTACTGTTTCCCTGGTCTCAGGGGAGGTAGATTTGTGACAGCTCTGTGCTATAGGATGACTTGCTAGATGTGGAACTTCATTGACTAGGACAGGTTAGCCAGCGCATGCCCAGATGGCTGCCCAGTATTTAGGAAACCCAGTGGAAGACTGTGCCCAGCAAGGCATCTCATGAAAAGGAGAGCATCCTTTGCAGCCAAGGTCTCAAGCAGTGTGACTAGCTCTTTATATCATCTCTTACTGGCCTTTTGTTGTCCTCCCCTTCTCCTCCACCCATCCGCCTCTACTTCTCTTTCTCTCCTTCCATCTCTCTTTTCTCTTTCTCCTCCCTATCTCTACCTCTTCCCCTTTCTCCCCCACTCCCCTTCTCCTTTTCCTTTTCTGATTTGAGTTCTTCCTTAACCTGTAGCACAGTGTTTCTTAGGCTAGGAAAGTGGATGTGAGCCTGTGTCTTGCGTTCCACAGACCGAGCCATCTGTGGGGTCCAGACAGTCATTACAGTGCACTTTTACCATGGATGAGATATTCTCTGAGTTTGAGTAGGCTAGGACATGAAGGGGTTGTAATTATAACCATAGTGTCCAAGATTTGTCTGGCCTAGTACTCTCATATAAATGGCTGATTATGAGTTCCCCATGCTGTAGGTGTCAATGCTGACTCTTGTGGGGATGAATAGAAAGCATGACCATGGTCCCTGAGGAGGTACTCTATGGTCGTGTGCTTCCTGGCATTGACAGACACAGGGCAGTGACACCATCTACCATAGCAAACCATTTTATTTCTGAAAGAACTCTGATAATGGCAGAAGAGTCAAGCAGTATTCACTCCTCTGATTCTCAGCTCTGGAGCTAGTCTGAAGATAGGTCCTTATGACCAGATGGAACCTGCATAGAATAGGCTTGACTTATTCAAGGAGGAGATGTGAAAGAGCCAGGAGATATCAAGAGCAGGCATCATGAGCAAACCTGGAGCAACTTGCTGTTCCTCAGGGCATGGTCGTGAGATGGACCATTCTTCAGGGTCTTAAAGAACTGTGAGCTAGCTTGGCAGAGTCTAGGTCTGTGGTGTGCATGCTCCAAGTCTAGTATGTAGGAAAATTGGATGGAGCAAGAATTTCAAGGTCCTTTCTGGTATCTCAGTGTTGCTTTGAACTGTGGCAAGCTTCTCCATTTCCACCCTGATGGCTCTGATACTCGGTACTTTCGGGTGTTCAGAAGACAACATGAGGTTGTAGACCTAATGAAGGAAATCTGACATACATTTCAGGCAGGCAGGGCCTCTTTTCTCTTCCTTAAATCATGAATGCACCCTGGAGAGCACAAGAGTAGCTCAGACAGCATCATATTTACCTAGCATGTACAAATTCCTAGGTTGTATTCTGTAGTCTCAGCACCACCATGTATAGAGTTATGGTTCAAATTCATAAACTTAGCACTAGGGGTGTTAGGACGGGGCATCAGAATTCTAAGTCAGCCTTGGATATTGTTGGCGAAGGCTGCTTATTGGTTCTAGCCACTCAGACTCAAAATAACCACACAGAAACTGTATTAATTAAAACACTGCTTAGCCTATTAGTTCATGCATATTTCTAGCTAACTCTTATATCTTAAATTAGCCCATTTTTATTAATCTGTGTATCACCATGTGGCTATGGCTTTCCAAACAAAGTTCTGGCATCTGTCTCCTCTGGCAGCTATATGGCTTCTCCCTAATTCCACCTTCTTTCTCCCAGCATTCAGTTTAGTTTTCCTACCTACCTCTATTCTCCCCTATCACAGGCCAAAGAAGCTTCTTTATTCATTAACCAATAAAAGCAAAACATATACAGAAGGACTTCCCATAACAATAGGGGAACTCAAATCCTCCCCATGATACACAACAGAGTATTTCATATGTGCACATGGTGCATACGCTCATGCCACACACACACACAAACACATAGAAATAGAGACAGAGACAGAAACAGAGACTGCCTAGTCTTCATCAGATACACAACAGCAAGAAGTCAGTCAGTCACTGTGGAGCAAGAGAACCCATACTTCAGGTGCCCAAGGTGCAGATTGGAATCACCTGGGAAGACCTGGAGTCAAGATCATCAGCAGAGCTTCCTCTCCATCTCATTTGGAAGCCAGCCTTGGAACCTGCAGGTATTCCTGGTTAAGGATCCAATCCTGTGGTGTGTGCTTCTACTTTCAGCATCTCATTTTTGCACACAGATAAGAAGTCAGGCTTCCTGGCCCATGTGGAGTATTTCCAGAAAGGAATTGTCCAGCTAGTGGTGGAGGGATGTGTTGTGTGAAAGAAAGATGAGCAGCTTATCACTGTGAGATGGACACACTGTTTATTGCAAGTACTGTCACCTGATGTCAGTGTAGGTATCCTTATACTGGAGAGAGGGGACTGCCTCTTTGTGCCAGACGGCACATAGCCATTTTCTAAGAACTAAAACCTTCAATGTGAGGAGGAAGCTAGGAAACTCCCACTGACTCTCTCGGCTGTGGTTCTCCTGCCTTGACTCCTGTGTCTGCAGTGTTTCCTATTCTCTTCTATCAGGGATTTTTTTTTTCATGTCAGACGTGGGAAGGACACACAGAGCTTTCAGTGCCTCAAACATACACAAACACACACACATACACACATATAATTCTAAAATACTGTTTCACTATTTATTGTCCAGTCTCATCTCAAAAATTAACATAAGTTGTATTTCACAAATAATAAAGTATATTTTAGCCCTTGATTGTAAGTGTTATTTCATACTATCTATAGAGATTTTGGCTTTTATTCTCAGTAGACTCTGAGATTGGCATAACAAAATAGTTTGGACGATACTCAAATTCTGTTTGGAAAAATAAGTGTAAGTTCTTTCTATACACTCCAGGTTCAGATGTGTTCTGGCTATGACACTGATGATTTACTTTCTTGATATCTTACATATAGAGTCCTACAAGGAACAAGAAAATTTCTGTGATTACATCAACTGCCTTTTCCTAATATATTCCTACTCCTCACTCTATCTTTTTACATTCTGTCTCTGAGTGTGTAAGTATTCTGTAACATTTAAACATACTCATCCTTTGCTACTTCTGCATTTAGTGTTTAATACGATAGTATAGAAGACCAATGGCTTAGTTGGCAGTCTCTCTTTTCTTATATCTGTATTTATATGTTTGAATGTTTTTGCATGTTTACATCTATGTGCTTGCACATGAATATATATAATTGTAGAGGCCACAGGTCGGTCTACAGTATTATCACTCAGGACTCACAGCCTGTTATTGATTAATTGATAAATATATTTATCTATTTATTAAAATATTTATTGAGATTGGGTTTCTCACCAGGACCCCAGAGCTTGCTGATTAGTTAGGCAGGCTGGCCATCAAGTATAAGGGATCCTCCTGTCTCCGATTCCCAAGTGGCAGGATTACAAGTATGTGACACCATACCCAACTTTTATTTTTGTGTGAGTTCTGGGGATTTAACCCAGTTCCTCATGCTTGCAATGCCAACTGCTTACTGACTGAGCCAGTGACAAAGGCCATTCCTTAACCCTGTCCATGTCTCTCTTTCATATCTTCCATATTGTTAGTGTTTAGAGATAACATTGTGATCCTCATGTTCTTTATTGATGTGGGAGTTGTTTTAAAGTTAAAACCTTTAAACAGAAAAGGGGAAATGATGTGGGAGGTCCTTATATGTTGCTTTTATTGGTTAATGAATAAAGAAACTGACTTGCCATGAGTAGAGCTAGACAGGGAAAACAAAATTGAATGCTTGGAGAAAGACGATAAAGAAAAAGTCATGTAGCCCTGCCAGTGACAGACACTGAACTGGTGAGCCACAGCCATGTTACAATACACAGATTAATAGAAATGGGTTAAATTAAGATGTAAGAGTTAGCCAATAAGAAGCTAGAGCTAATGGGTCAAGCAGTGATTTAAATAAGGGAATTTCTGTGTGGTTATTTTGGGTCTGAGCTGCCCAGTGTCTGGGAAACAAACAAATGGCCCCTTACTACACTTTATCCTCTGAGTCATTGCTCAGAAGGTTGGAATATCCATTCTACCCATCTATGTGCTTATTAGTGACAAACAGCTACATTTTTAAAGGTTCAGATAAATTATTCTCAGTTTAGCCCACTAGAAGAGTCTGGATACAGTTTATCCTGCACACAACTTATTGTCTTTAGTCAAACACAATTTGTGCCTGTCATGCAATGGAGGGCCACATCTTCCAGACAGAGTACCAACTTCCTTTGTGCATTTCAGAAACGCAAAGCAAGGAATGTGCCTTGCAGGGGGTGCCGACAGGAGCAGCCCACTCCATCCGTACTCACACAGTTCTGAAAAGTAACTTTTTGTTTGTTATTTATTTGTATGTATATGGTGGTGTGTGTTGGTTTGGGTCAGAATGTGTCTGTTGGTGTATCACCGTGTGGAGGTCCGAGGACAATGTTGTGAAGTAGGTTCTCTCTTTTTACCTTTACAAGTACGGGAATTCCAGAGATTGAACTTAGGCCACTGAACTTGTACAGAAGACACTTTATCTACTGCGCACACTTGCCAGCCATGAACCAGGTTTTTAGCAATGTATCATATTGAAATGATGAAAGTGGATCTTTGAGGGGAAAGTGATTTCAGAGCTTGATCCTGGCAGCAGACTAAGAACTCCCTGTCAGCATGATAATAGCAACCATTAGTGGCAGCTTCAGGAGCCCTGGCCAGTACAGTCACACAAATTCCTGAGCTCAGAATACTTTTCTAGAAACCTTTGAAGTTACGGAATGTGTCACCTCTGTATTTTTGTTTTGTAAATGATATCTTGTAAGATACATCATGTCCTGGGGTCTTCACAGCATTTGATCCTGGAAGTCAATGTCACCTTGATGTCTCAACCACTGATGCCTCACACTCTGCCCACTCTCTCTCCTCACATCCCATACAGTGTATGGATGGTGCAGACGCACACATACAAACAGAAGCAAACATGCACACACACCCGAGAGTTGAGGATGGTCACACATTACAGTGGCATCATCTTGAGATAAGACATAAAAAATTATATTTGTCTAAGCAGTCAATATTAGAGCCTACAGTCAGGCAGTTCCCTAGAGGCAAGTTTTCATCAACCCTTCATTCAGGCAATAGGACTTGAAGCAGCAGTTAAGAACTCTTAGACTTGTAGGACGGCTTGTGGAAAGAAGAGTCTAACTTATCCACTTGGACATGACAGATCATTGAGGATCTGACAAGAGGGTAACCTGGTATCTGATGAACAATTTATGTCCACGTGCCAAAGCTCAAGAGGTTTTCAGCTACCTGCCAGTATCAGTACTTCCTCCATGCTGACCCTTTTCCTGCAGGATATAAACACAAAGCAGTAAATAATAAATAACCATCAATGGCCAAGAGATAAGGTGAAGTTATGCAATTTAAAAATTTATTATTAGTATTAGTAGTAGTAGTAGTATTTGTGTGTGTGGTGTGATGTGTGTATGTTTACATGTATGGAAATCATAGGACAACTTTCAGTAGTTGGAAGTATCTTTACATTGTTGCCTTCTGTTATCATGGTATTCTAGCTGTCAGGCTTGCACAACAAATGCTTTTGCTTTCCGAGTCATCTCAGTGGGTCATATTTTCTTATTTTTGGACACATATATTTTTTATTGCTAGACTGCTCTATCACACATTCAGTTCTAGAAGTAATATAGATATCAGAAAATTTTACTGAAGTCTCCAACTAGAGGGTATTAATTCATTAAAAATACTTCATGCACAAAAGCACTTGTGTAGATTACTCTCAGTTAGCTGAGTATATTTGAAGCCTAACAATAAACTTCTGTTTTTTATTTACTTCAATAGATACATATAATCTCATGATGCCCCACCAGGTTTGCACATTTATTGTGAGCTTATAGGAAACATCTGTCTGCCTCATCTTCCCATGAAATTTTGTGTACTTGCACAGTTACTGTCTCCTGTCCCAAGCACAGGGTTCCCCATTAGCACCCAAAGGATATGCAAAACCTGGTTTAACAGAGTGGAGACTGCACTCTCAAGCTTATGCATATGAAGGAGCCAGACTCCTATGCATATACTTTACTGTGTTTGGCCTGGAGGGAAAGCAGAACAATAAAGCAGATCTGTATGGCAGGATTGTAGATTCAAGCTGGCAGCTGAGCTTGCATTCACACTGGAGAAAGGTAAACAGAACGCTGGGGTTCATGAGAGAGTCAACAAGCGAGGCCAACAGAACAAAAGGGAGGAAGGGACGATCTTGGAATGCTTGTCACCCGTGAAGCCTGGATCAGGTTACCATCCTGACAGTGGACTGATGTCCTTTTGTGTTGGGTGTAGTCACATGCACACATGAATCTGTGTGTGTGTTGTATGTATATAGTTTTTGTACTTGTTGGTGTGTGTGTGTGTCCATACATGTGGAGGCCATAGCTCAACAATGGTTGTCTTTCCTCAGTGGCTTTGTACCTGACCTTTAGAGACAGTCTCTCACTAAAGGTGAAACAAGTCAACTAGACTTGGTCAACTGGCCAAGGATCTTCAACAATCACTTTCCTGTGCACCCTCTCTACCACCCAGCCCTGGAATAAGAGGCATGTGCAGTAATACTTGAAATTTTATATGGTGTCAGGGATTGGAACTGAGGTCCTCCAGGTTATATGTCAGGCAGTTTATCTACTGAAGCCCTGTTTTCCTCAGAAATCCCTGAAGCAGACTGTAAGAATTTAGGTTATTCTCAGAGGCCACTCACATACTTTGATATTCAGAAGTAGGTCCTGTCTGATTACATTCTCCCCAAAGCCTCTGCCTTCCAAGGGTAAGTGTCTCCCTTTATTCAGTGCATTACCATTCAGGGAACTTTTCCATCTGTCCCTTCATTTGATCTTCAGAAATGCCCTTGCCAGTGATCACCCACACCAAAAGGGGAGCCGAGGACACAGAGGGGGTGAAGAGCCAAAGTTCATTATCGATTCATAAATGTGTCTCCTCTGATCTCCCGTGATCTCTAACTTGTCGGGTAAATGAATGGACTGGAAAATGACTGTATAATCAAAGTGTGGTTTGTTCGGGGTGGCGCTGCATGAATAATGCAGAGCGCATCAACAGCACTGGATGGAGCACTTAAGCAAGCCCTTGATCAGATGCCTCTTATCATCTGCCTGGCAGACAATCAAAAAATGCAATGAAAATCTGGGCAAATTTCATACACAGCTTGGGGAAGGCCATAGGGAGCAATGAAGGAACACAAAAGGAGAGAACTCTTGAGGGTTCAGGGTACATTTGGATGCCTAAGACGTCTGGATGCACATTATGGAAAAACGCATGCATGTAGTGCATACCTTAGACTGGAACCAGAAAGTGCATGCCATCGCTGTGAGTGCAGACAAGCTAGTGTCCTTTCTGGCTCTGATAAGGGTAGGTATGACAGGTGACTTGTCTCATGAGTTTGCAGCCTGTGGTGATGTATAGGCCCAAGTCAGAATCTGGAGGGCAGCCAGTGAAGTTTCCAAGTCTGTGTGTCCCAGGACAAATAATTATAGCAGGAGTATGTGGTTATAAATAGAAATAGAGCCATTTATTAAGAAAGTGGAAGCAATCTGAGAATGTGAGACTAGAGATTTGGGAAGACATCTGTTCCTAAAGCTCTGGGCATGAGGCTCATGACCCTTCAGAGGTCATTTGCATAATATCTACCTCTTCTACATTTGTTTATCATGAGTTTTACTTAGCCATCCTCTTTCTTCTTTAATGTATTCTAAGTGGGCATGAGTTTCTACTCCTTTCATAACGACTCTTTTATTATGTTTTAATTACTCACTGTGTTATGTATGTGTGGATGCTTTTCTTTGTATGCTTGTGGTGTGTGTGTGTGTGTGTGAGAGAGAGAGAGAGAGAGAGAGAGAGAGAGAGAGAGAGAGAGAGAGAGAGAGAGAGAGCTATATGCCTCAGAGCATTTCTGAGGTGAGAGAATAAGAGAATGACCATGACCATGTGGGTCCTGGGATCCAACTCAAGTCTTTAGATGTAGTGTCAAGCTCCCCCAGATGCTGAGCCATCTGAACCAACTTCTTTTATGTGTCAGTCTTAAAGCTGCTACCTCGGCACTCTCCTAGAGCAGCTCAGCTCAGATCCATTGTCTGTAATCGTGAGAGACACTGATGTTACTAATGGGCTCAACATCCCCTGAACCCTGATACATATGTGCCTCACTAGAATGTTCATCTGATTACCCAGAGGCATGATTGCTTTGTTCTCTCCTTGGAGCTTCAAATAATTTTCCTCTCAGTTCAGGTTCCAAAACTGATGTGGATTGCTACAAACTGTGGAGAAGCCACATAACTGCAGCAAAACCAGCAGGGCAGCTGTTAGAAGAAATAGCAAACACTCCAAATCTAAGCCCCAACACTAATGACTCACTGGTGCTGACATAAACACTTCCATGACACCCATTCATCTTCTTTCCGGCCCTTCCTCACATTCATCACACACAAGTTCTTCCTTGCAAGTAGTAGCTTTCATTTGTGATTTCACAGTTTCTCCAAACTATAAGCTCTGAGTCACCACACCGTCCCTATTCTGGGCTTTCTGTCACCGCATAATTTGACACATACATTGCTGAACCAATACCTCCCACTGTGTCCCAGGAGACATCCCTGATGGAGAGGCACACACAGAGTGACTTTCCCTATCCAGGCCAATGAAGCTAGACTGGCTGGAGCCAGTGAGTCCCCATGTTGGGATGGCAAATGCATGTTGCCACACCCAGATTCTTATACATATTTGTTGAGACTCAAACTCAACTCCTTATGTTCTCAAGATAAGTGCTTTACAAGCTAAGCCATTTCCCCAGCTCCCTTTGAATGAGTTCTCAGAGATGAAATGATATCAGTTGGCTTGAAACTTAGTGCAGTTAATGCTTCATTGGTGTTCTTTTTTTCTGTCTCTGTTCTCTTACCGCAGACCTACAAGGATGAAGGAAGTTATTAAATGCTTTAAGAACCAGTTTTACTTTTCTTGTATTTGTGGGACATAAAAAATAATTAACAAGGAGGGACATGTACAGCATTCCTCATGAGAAATTAACTAGAAACCAAATGTCAGCTTCAAGTGCAAACCACATTTGAAGCCTCACTAGGAAATGTGAGACCATACATCAAAATTAAGGAAGGGAAATGAAGAAGGAAGAAATGGGGAGAAAGGAAGGAAAAGAAGAGAGAAAGAGAAAGGGGAGGGGAAGGGAAGCAACAGTAGAACGAGAAAGAAAATAAAAAGTAACTAAGGCATCTGATTACAGTTTTTAAAGGAATGCCAGCCCTGGTGAACAATAACATAGTGTTATTCCACACTGTGCCTCCTCCTGCGTGGCAGTGGCTTCCCGTGCCTTCCTCGTCCTCTGTTGACTCAGGGTTGCCTCACTGTGCTAATGAACCACAGCAGATGCTCTTAAGTTCCTGGTTACTTTGGAGTTTTCCTAGAACGACTTCAACTTAACAGAAGCATGTGTAGTCTCAGCTTCAACATTGCAGGAGGCTTTTCTACTTAGGGTTCTGTGTTTGTATATTAATACATGCCAGATTTTGGAGGTTCTATTAAAACAACAAAGAAATGAGCATGCCTCTTGATAGAATTAATCTGAGATTACTCTGTCTTCATTCTGTGTCATGAATATTTCACGGCTGTATAAGTTTCCCAACCAAACTTGGTTCTCAACTCCAATATTTGTTATTGCCTTTAAATTATAACCCAGGGTAAAATAAGGCAAGCCATATTTCCCCATGTTTAATTAGTCCTTTGAGAATTATACCCATTGAATTTTGATTATATTTACCAACTCTCCCTCCTATCTCCTCCTTGATCGTCCCCTTTCCTTAGGCCTATTGAACTTTGCATTGCATACTTTTTCTTTTTTCTTTTTTTAAAATATAGTCACCAGATATAATTTGTGCTGCCTTTATACCTTCAGATTGTGCCAGCCACTGGAACATGGATGAACTACAAGGACTGCACACACACACACATTCACAAGCACACACATAGCAAACAAACAAGCAAAAGAACAAATAAACAAAAATCAAGAAAGAAGGAAGGAAGGAAGGGAGAAAGAAAGAAAGAAAGAAAGAAAATGAGAGAAAGAAAGAAAGAAAAAAAAAGAAAAAGAAAGAAAGAAAGAAAGAAAAGAAAAGAAAGGGAGGGAGGGAGGGAGGGAGGAAGAAAGGAGGATAGAAAATAAAGAAAGAAGAAGAAGAAAAAGAAAAACTTCTTCTCCGCACAACAGTAACTTCTTAGATGGGGCAGAACTTTGTGCCCACCTTCCCTCCCCATGTTGGGACTTTGGCTAGCTTGAGCTTGTCTATATCTTGTGTATGATATCACAGCTGCTATCAGTGTGTGCAGCTGCTCTATTCCGTCCAGCATACACTCTTTCATTGTCCATGTATCTTACTATCTGTCCACCACCTCTTTTTAAATATCTCTCAGTATGAAGAGGAGAGGTGCTATAGAGATATCCTGGTTTTCCACGGTGTTAACCTCACTGCTCTGACCAGTTGTGGGCCTCTGTGCTAATCACCGTCTATTGCAGAAAAGAGAGATGTACCAATCTGAGCATGTAATGATAACTCATTAGTAATCTGTTTAAATCCATAATCATTCAACAGAGTAATGAAAGTTCTATGACCTGTGACCTATCCAGTCACATCTATTATTGACCCTAATAACAATGTCAGGAATGGGTTTAACTTGTAGAATTGGATTTAAATCCAATTAGGAAGTGGTTAGTTACCCCCATTGTACTTGTGCCACTATTGAACCAATAGGCATGTCTTGTCATTATTATAGTTCTCAGGTTTCCCAAGGTAAGGTTGGTGTTTGCTCTTTTCCTCTGGTATCATGAAAAGCACCAAAGTACCCTCCGGCACTACAGAAGTTATATAGTAAGGATGCGGTAACCAGGTGAGCACCAGTTTGATGTCTCCATGTTCTGTGAATTGGGCATGATGTTTCTTAAACAATAAGGTTTTACCATCAAGTTCTAGAGTGTAAACGAGCCTTAACAATAATCTGAACTTTTGGAGAGAATCTGTGGGATGCCACTGGCTAATAACTCCAAATGAACAAAGCCATTTCTGGTACTGGGTTTTTATTTGTTACTCTCTGTTGTCTAGTAGGGGTATTGTTGCCCTGCAGTGTGATAATTTCACGTAAATTCTTGTATATGTATATGTATGTAAATGTAAATCTATATGCATATACATTTTAGGAAACTTCTAGAGCAGTAGGTTTACACATTACTTTCTTGAAAAGTCTTTTTGTTAGTTAACCTTCCCCATAGTCCTTCCTAGACTCTGCCTTCAAACTCCCACCCATTTAACATGTCCTATGACATTATTCCCTTTTAGTCCTTTATACCCTTATTTTCTCTCACCCCTGCCTGGAAGTACTCCTCCATCCATGAACCCTTAATAAATTCCTGACATCTGTGGATATTTCAAATAGAATCCAATATTTAAAATATAAAACTAACATCCACAAATGAGAGAAAATAGGAGATATTTCTCTCCTTTGAGTCTGGGTTAATTAAGAAAATGAAACCTGTTGCTGAATGTGGTGGTACACACCTGCAATCCTAGCACATGGGAGGTTGAGATAGATGGATCAGGAGTTCAAGACCATGAGAAGCTACAAAGTGATTTGAAACTAGCATAGACAACATGAGATCCTGAGTCAAAGGGAAATAATGAAGGACGAGGGAAATAAGGAAAGAAGGAAGGAAAGAAATGGAGAAAGGAAGGAAGGAAAAAAGGAAAGAAAGAAAGGAAGGAAGGAAAAGACAGAAAACACAAGTGGTTAATTTAAATCATAGATCTTTAGATGATTTCAGTCATGTAGTGTAAATATATTTAGACTTGAAACATTTTATTATTTTACAACTTTCTACGTTTGCATTATATACTTTGACGGCATTCCCACCCATCATTGCATCTCTCACTGCCATTGAACTTTTCTTTCTCACTTGCCTGCATGAGCATGGATATGGGATTATTTGCTCTAGCAAGCACAATTTACCAGTGGTTACATCATTGATGATGTATATTCTCTCCCCATTGATGAATGTATATCTACTAAGAATCTATAGACCATCCACATTGGGATGTGAGCTGGTGAGGGACAGCAGCCATGTCCTGTGTGACCCTGTGCTGTGACTGAGGGACAGCAGCCATGTCCTGTGTAAAAGGCAGCATTTCTAGCAATTTTCTGCAGGCTCTGGCATTACCTCCCGTACCATTTCTCAAGACAAGAAACAGATGTCCTGTTTAGGGCTGAGAATTTAAAAGTCACATGTTCTCACCACATTGCTACCTCTACACTCACTGCAACCCTTGCAAATATAACCTACTTGGTGTATTCGGAAGTTCTCCTCTCTGGTCCTTCTCAGACCGCCTTATCTAAAATTTCACCTCTCATCACTTTCTACTCCAAATTTCATGTTCTGAATTTTCTTCTCTAACAATTTGACATAAAATATTATTATTTATTTGATTAATGTTTCCTTTACTGACATCCCATGAAGAAGGAGATGAAATGCCATGAGTCTCCAAAGTTTGAAACAAACAGGATACATTTCTCGATACATTTTGTTGAGATTATCCCTATTTCCGTTTACAGTGACATGTACCCAAGGCTGCACGCTCAAGGGGGTTTGAGAAAGAGAATTGTATGCAAGATGAGAGAAAACAAGACTCAAACAAAACTACTAATTTAATGAGTATTGAGCTTTATGTTATTTCTAATATAAAGAAATTCTTAGCCGGGCGGTGGTGGCGCATGCGTTTAATCCCAGCGCTCTGGAGGCAGGGGCAGGCGGATCTCTGGGAGTTCGTGGCCAGCCTGGTCTACAAGAGCTAGTTCCGGGACAGGCTCCAAAGCTACAGAGAAACCCTGTCTCAAAAAACAAAAAACAAACAAACAAAAAAAATAAAAGATCCCCTTCCTTAATCTCTGCTACTGACATACCCTTGGTGATCTAGCCTATTCTGTATTCAAGCCAAAAAAAAAATAAAATAAAATAAAAAAAATAAAAATAAAAAAACAACTGAGTAAAAGCAGTGATATAAAAGGTGAATTCCAAAGCAGGTGCAGGATGCCCAAATCAGCGTGCAAGAGTCGCTGGGTTTTGATGCACAATCACAGTTGTGAATCATTGGTCTATGCAATCTGTTGTTGTTGTTTTGTAATGAATTTGCAATTTTCTATTACTTTTTGTTTGTTAAGACAAGGGGGTAAATCTCTGCTGCTAGAGTGCTGGCCTAGCAAGAACACAATCCTGAGTTTGCTCCTCAATCCACATAAACTGAACATCATGCTGCACTCCAACAATTCAGGACATAGAGGCAGGAGAATCAGAAGTCCAAGGTCATCCTTAGATAGTTAGAGATTTAGGGGCTAGCCTGGGCTACATGAAATTTGGTCTCAAGAATTAATTCTAATCCTCTTAAGAAAATACAAAAGATGAAACTAGTGATAATTCAACAAAGAGTTGAGAACATGTCCATGTATTTTAGTGCATGCATTTTTATAACACATGTACTTATGTATGTAGATATGTATGTTGGTGTCTGTACTTACACTACTATGTACATGAATACCAACAGAGAGTATTTAACACAAAATATATGTGCATCAATGTTTGAAAACTTCAGAACATATAAGCACAAACCTTGCTTCAGACTGCAGTTTATCCAGGCAACCCAGCCTGTGTTCAACCTGAAAAAGATGACAAGGTATTCCCAGTCCTATCACCCCCAAAGGACTTCTCTGTCACTGAGTAGAATGAAAGGTCAGTAAAGTGGACTCAGAAATAATGAGGTTGTCTTCCCCAAGAATGTGCTGTGATGGTAAGCTGATTTATTTTGCAAAACAGCATGACCCGATCAGCTGTGGGAATCCAGAGCTTCAGAGAGAATATTGACAGAGAGCCCCGTAGAGAGATAAGGCTAGTGGGAGGTCAAGGAGACATAGCAGCCCATACTTCATAATGCAAGCTGCCTGCTATGGGACTTGTGGTGTTGCTAGGCAACAGTTGGATGACATGGACTATGAAAGAAAAGCAACACTTTTTAAATGCTTCATATGCCTCAGGAATGTGTGTGGATAACCTCATCACTATCGTAACCCACATAGTAGTACCAGCACTGAAACATAGCTCTGCCCTAAAAGGAAAGAAGAGATTGCTTAATATATATTCAAATACATAATGTATATAATGAATGAGACGCTTCAGAGACCCAAATTAAGATTGTCTTGCTCACCATGTTCCAACATGACAGTAGTTTCATGATATACACACATTAACAGAGCAAAGAAAGTTGGAGGTCCATTTTCTAGACCATTGGTGGGAACATGAGGTAGGCACTTGCACGGCCCCCAGCTGCTGCCTTTGAGTTGCTGAGAGCCAGGCATCTGCCCCTGATCACCCAGCACCCTGATCACTTGGCTCACTCTCAGTCGCTCACCATGTTGCACTTTCTTCCAAGTACTCAGAAGCTCAGAGGGCAGCAGTGCCAATGCCTTCAGTGAATTCTGGTCTCCACTTCCCTATTACAGGAGAAACTTTCTAGCAGCAGGGTGCTTTCTTATCCTCTATAAATACAGGACCCTTACTGAAATCTGAGATAATTATTGCACAACATTTTTAGCCAAATAATTTTTTCTCACATTGGTAATTATAAAACACTGAAGGTTTTTTTTTAGGTTCCGTACAAATAACATATAAATAATTTTTGTTCAAAATAAGTTTATCAGTCAAATCCTATACAGATGGCACTATGCTATATAACAATAATTTGGCAAAATTAATACAGAGTTTCATTTGATTCAGTCCAAACCACAGATTGTACAAGCAAAATTTACAGTGAGAAAAAATAAAACAAATACAAAAACAAACAAACATAACAGGAAGAGGATTTCTGGCATTTTTCACAGGAAAGAACATGTAAGGGGAACATGTGAGGACAGTCTTGTCCTGTACTCTGTGAAACCGTGCCTCTAAAACATGATATCACTGTAAGGAAGGAAAATTTTCCTGGCTGTGGTACTGTATTCTGCACCTGACTTAGTTGTACTGTGGAGTAGCCTGGGCTACCAGAGCAGTCTGCTGTAGTATCAAGTAAGATAAACTAGAATGGAGAGAGAGCAGTGGCCATGTAGACATCACAGTCCTAGGAAAGGAGGAAGTAGGATTTTCATGATCTAGGACTAAACATGAAGTTTGACAATAACCCTGGCCAGAGAAGCTATGGGGAAACAGACTTGGTCTCCCCTAACCATTCATGGAGCACCTCTTAGAGCCTTAGCTGAAGAGTGAAGGAGGGAAACACAAAGCCTGAGGCAGAAATATGAGAGAGTTCAAACAGAAAGGGTTGAAAAAGAGTTAGAGAAATGAAAACATTTGACATTGTTTTGTCCATAAATACATAGATGAGAAAAAACATAAAGGTAGACACAGATAAGTATTGTTAGAGGACTCAAAATATAATCTCTAAATGATGGATAAAACAGAAGTAGACACCATAAGCAACACTAATGATAAAAAAAATACAAATCTGAGAGTGGTGGCAAATGTCTGCAGTATAAGTTGTTGGAAGGTGTGTTGTAAAAGTGGCAAGTTCGAGGCTACCCTGAGTTACAAAGTTGCAAAAAAGATGTATCTCCTAAAAGAATAAACAAAAAGAAGGGGTGGGGAAGGAAGGAAAGAAAGCAGTGGGCGGGGAAGAAGCCAAAGAAGTGCAAGAAAAGGATAAAAAAGGAAAGAAGGAAGGAAGGAAGGAAGGAAGGAAGGAAGGAAGGAAGGAAGGAAGGAAGGAAGGAAGGAAGGAAGGAAGGAAGAAAAGAGCATGCACGAGAGAAAAATGGAAAGGAAGGAAAAGGGAAAATGTGTGCATATCATCTGATGGAACTAGCTGATTTTACTAGTGAGGAACTATTGATACAGTACTTTTATTCATTTCCCCCCCAAGCAAGCGACCTGAAATTTGTGGAGGAACAACCCGAACTGCTGTATAAGCCTGGAGACTGTTGTGAAAGTGTGTCTGAGATTTAGGATATTACTTTGACATGAGAGAAACATAGATGCCAACAGAATGTAGACACATATGCCATCTGCTGTTGTATGACCTAAGGGAAATCATTGGGTATTCAATTTCCCTTATTTCAGTCTGGTTTTCAAGGATGTACTTTTATAAAATGATAGCTCTTAGTCTAGGTAGACCACTCATCTGGTATTGTGCTTACCGTGTAAGAATGAGGACATGAGTTTAGAGCCTTAGAACCTATGCCAAGATGCTGGGCACAGTGGCATGAGTTCGTAATCTCAGAACTGGGTTGGGAGATATAGGCAGATGACTGGAGCTCTTTGATCAGCCAGTCCAACAAAATTGCGTGTCTCAAAAAAAAAAAAAAAAAAAAAAAAAAAAAAAAAAAAAAAGAGAGAGAGAGAGAAAAATAAAAAAAATCTGGCATCTTCAGACATAATTATATGCATACATGTGTGCACAATCTGAACATGTGCATACACCTAATCATTACCACCACAAAATCTGGGCTTTGCTTTGCTAGGAACGTCACTGAAGGAAGTACGCCACTGGCAGTGAGTGCATTGAGGTTTCATAGCTTGGTCCTGCTCTGTTGTTCCTTTCTGTGGATGAAATGTGATCATTCTGCTTCCTGACAAGCACAGTTTGCTCCTGGTATCATCCATGCCTTTCCCCCATGATGTACTGTATCCACTCTGGTCCTGTAACCCCAACTAAACCCTTCCTTCTCCAGATTGCTTTTGGTCTCCATGTCTTATCTCACCAACAGGAAGGAAGCTAATATAGTAAGGTGATAGGGTCATGCACTGATTCCTCTGTGTGATGGAAATGGATCACTTAGGAAGTTCAATGTGGTCCTAGCTTTGGCAAATGTCGTGGTTTGAACCAGAATGGCTCCCAAAAGTTCATACATTTGAATTCTTGGTCCCCAGTTGGTGTAACTATTTGGGAAGAAATAGATGTGTTCTTGTTGGAAGAGGTACATCACGGGGGGGAGGGGGGAGCTTTGAGGATTCAATACTCTGCACCCTTCCCAGTTGGATTTCTCTGCCTTGTCGTGTGGATCAGATGTGAGCTCTCAGCACTGCTCTGTCACCTGCCTGCTGCCATGCTCCCCATAATAATGGCCATGGGCTCTAACTCTCTGAAGCAATGAAACCCAAATTCAATGCTTTCTGTTATAAGTAGCCTAGGTCATGATGTTTGTTCATAGCGATTGAAAAGTAACTAAGACAGCTACCCCCATCTTCCTTGTAGAAATTCTCTGTATTACAGGCATGGAAGTTTTTGTTATTGTTACAACATCCTCACCCTAGCATGCACACACACACACACACACACAATGATGGACTTTTATTCCTAAATTAAAAACCTTGATAAGTCTCCCCTGAAAGTCTTAACTATCCCATCAGCTAGAGTCTGACCATTTAAATGATGCCTCATCACTGCAAACCATTGACTGAAAAAGCCCAATGCTTCCTCCTCAGCTGGTCTGCTGGCACATGGCTACACAGCTTTCCTTGCTTGCTTTTCGTGTTGGAATCATTTTCCCTGAAATATTTCAGAGGCATTCTCCTTTTTCAGTATTTCGGCTTCATCAAAGTCAGTGCAGCTGAGGCAATTGAGCTGCAGGAGAGAGGCAGCCTGACTGGTGTGCCTGCACAGTCAACACTATTATTGCTTATGTCTGCCTTCCAGGACTTTTATCATCATTGGGGAGACTTGCGGAGCTAAATGCATATGTCTTTGTGGTCAAACGCTGAATTAGATTTAAAGACAGTCTACAGATGGGGAAATGATGAGAAATGATATTCTGACTCGTGAGCTGTGCCATAGGAAATGAGCTAAGAAACTTATTGCTTCCCTGTCTCGATCCTTTCCTGAACTACGGGTGTATTCCACTTTTATAGTCTTCTTAGAGACGTGAAGGCTGTCCTACCAAGAAACCCATGTCGGTCTCCTCTACTATGAGCATCAGCTAAGTTTTATAGTGTGTACCAAACAAGTTAGCACTTAAAGCTAATTAAAAGAGGTTAAATAAAATCACTTTTGCAAAAGTGCCTGCTGTGAACAGTACTAAACAGATGCGTGGCACTATTACTGCCATTAATTAGATTAATTGTCTTTTGTGTGTTCATTTTTTTCCTCCTCAGCTCTTTGGTGAGCTTTCAGCTGGAGGTTTCATGTCAGCCAACTCATGAAAGAGAGTGGAAATATACTAAATGGCGATGAATTTATTATAGGTGGAATTACTTGGTGAGCCAAAGTTATAGCCGTATTATTTCTTCTCACTGATATTTTTCCTTGAAAATTCTCACTCATCTTCACAAAAGGAATGATGCCAGAACCCATATCCAGCTATATTTACACAGCCAGAAATGAAGTAACTGTAATATGATGGATAAGTTTAAGTCCATGGAAATGATATTACTAATTAAATCGTGAAACACTAGGCAGGCTGTCAAGCACAGATATATTTAAAGACATAACAGCTCTTGCTTATTTTTAGTGTTTGCAGTTTGAATAATTTGGGTGAAATTGTTTCTGTTTGTCAGACCAAGTCCAAAGTGCTCATCTCTATGGAACTGGCAAGGGTGACAGTCAATCTGAAATAAGTCCAGACCAAAGAGGACATCTATCTTCTCCCTCCCCTACGATGTCTCCAGACCTTTTGTGGATATGATCTTTATCCAATTTTAGAAGCAGCTTCAAACCTTTTCCGATTCTAGTAGTCAAAGTGTAGGTTTGAGGACGGGAGAAGGGAAGGCTGAAGAGACAGACCAGCGATGTAAAGCATGTTTATCCTCTGATCGGTCCACGCTACTTCACCTTTTGTATTTGGAACATGAAAAGCCAAAACAAAACCCAGAGAAACCAGAGTGAATAACTATGCATGCAAAGATTCCCTCCTCCAACAATTCTTAGTTAAAAAGACAAGATTTCATTTTTAAAATGTTTTATTAGTATACCTTAATTATATAATTCATTTTCCATAATGATGGGTTTTGCGTTAACACATATCATTTCTATACACAGACACAATGTATCCTGATCACATTCTTTCAAATTACCCTTTCATCCACTGCTATTTCCAGTCACCATCCTGTCCTCTTCTACTTTTAAGTTTTTTGGGTGACCCAATAATTTGCATTGAGGTTACTGACAAGAGGACTCATACTTCTGCTTCTGATTGTTATGTGCATAAATGCACAGTCATCCCACGCATACATGTACACACATTTATACATACGCATATAACACACACACTCACTCACAGAGAGAGAGAGAGAGAGAGAGAGAGAGAGAGAGAGAGAGAGAGAGAGAGAGAGAGAGAGAGGAAAGGGCCAGTGTAATTCCAACTTCTCAAAATTATACTCATGTGTTTGCTTATTCCTTGAAAAATATGCTTAAATCCAGTATATTGAATACTTTAAAGCACCATGTGTGTATCTTATTAGTCATAAATATCAGATTGAGTACAATAAAAATGTAGCTTAAGATGAAAGGCCTGAGTTCTTTGTTGATGCATATTCAGCAAGTTTTAATTGAAGCTCAAAAAATGATTGCTTTTAAAATCTCTTTATCTTCCTCTGTGATTTTACCATCTGATCTTGGTGATAAGGATGCTTTTAGCTGACCTACCTTGCATGCCAAAGTACTGTCTGTCATTGTCCTTAATTCAGAAAGCAACAAATGAATCACAGGAAATTACATGCACAGAGAAAATGATCTTTGGGGCATTATCATGGTCTGGGACTTCATCTTCTTTCCATAAACATTATCAACTTGCCAAATTCAAGGCCAGGAGCTATGACTGTAATTATACATCAAAATAATTTTCCTCCCCTGATTTCTTTTTCTGTCAACAGGATTTGTGACTGAAATTACAAATTGCACTGTATAATCAGAGTCTCTCTCTGGTTGTCTTTCAGTTCAACTCTAGGGTCTGAGGAATTTTCTAGTTATCGCTTTTGTTTTTAGTATGTATGTGTAAATATGTGTGTGGCAGTGGTCAGTTATGTGTGTATCTGTGTGTTTGTGCATGCAGTTCTTTCCATGTCTCTCTGTGTGGCTAAGTTTAGTTGGTTTTAAAGCACTAATGACGACATGAGTGAAAAGAAGGAAGATAAAGTATCAGACTGTTTTTTTTCTATAGCCTGTTTGGTGCTCAAGTAGAAGGCTGCATTGCCAAGCCTTTGAGCCCATCTGACTGTTACATACACACACACACACACACACACACACACACACACCAAGGGAGTTACCCAGACTCTTACCATCACACCTGTCTGTCCCCTCCTCCATCCAAGCAGTTTTATTCACATAGAATGACTGCCTTTGACATATCCATGGGTTGAGAAGCAACCATTTAAAAGTGAAATGAACATGATGATTGTGTCTAAAAAAAATTTCAAATAATGAAACTTCACAGTGCCAGGCAAAAACTCTGGCCATTTCACTTTTAAAGAATTATCTAACATTTGAGGTATCCCTGGTGGTTCTAGGATCTTTACCATCAACAGCGAGAGCCCAGGTTCATTATAGCATTTATACATTCATTTTGTACGATTTCTATAGGCTTTTATTTGGGTTTTATCGTACCTAGTTGTTTACCATTTCCTTCATAGACAGTCTGTTCCTTCCACACCCAGTGCTGCACTGTGACCTTAGACATTCAAATGCTGTGTTGGTTACATTGCCTGTCACTGTGAACACATACCTGACAAAAACAAAAACAAAAAAAACACAACTTAAAAAAGGAATGGCTTGTTTGGAATTACAGTTTAAGACACTACATTCTGTCCACCATGGCAAGGAAGCCATGACAATAGGAACTGAGATGACTGGTCACAGTTTGGCGCTCAGCCCACTGTCTCCACTTTATTCTTAGATTCATGCCTAAGGAAAGAGTCCACCAACATGCAAGGTGGGCCATCCTAACTAAGTTAATACAATCTAAAACTCCCTCCCACCCTCCTTCTTTTTCTCTCTCTCTCTCTGTGTGTGTCTGTCTCTCTCTCTACACCCACACACATGAACACACACACACATGAACACACCCACTCCCTACACACACACACCAATAGTGTGTTTCCATGGTGATTCGAAATTGTCAATTGATAGTTAAGGTTAACTTGTGATAATGTCTCTGACCAAATCAGTACAACAAATATGCATCAATTAAGATGACTTGTGGTGTTCGTCTTTGTTGTATGATGTCAATTTCCAGAGGTACAAAGCTTTTCTTCCACAAATATGAGTGACAGCAGGCATTTTTTGGAGTTTAATTATTAGAATATTCTATCTCACTAATTTTCTATCTCTGTGACCAGTTACATTTCAGTAGGTATACTGTCATCACTGGCATGAGCATATTTGTTGACTAGAGCTAAAGAAGTATCTCTTATAGAAGGGGGTACAATTCTATGTGTGTTCGCTAAGGATAATGAGGCCTCACTGTTCTTATTTACAACTTTGATTAATACAGAAAACTTTACATTGCAGTCATACTGTCATGGTACTTTTGAAACCGGGGCTATAAATGGCCACATTCAGAAAGAGAGACACCCTGGTATTCATACTGTAAGAAAATGTTTTGAGAAGTCTCCTTCCAAGAAAGTTATGACAAAAGTCCAATATTTCCAACCCCTTTTGCAGATGAGAAAATGAACTAATGGAATAGCTAGAAGCACAAAGCTAGATGGAGAAGGATGGCAACACTAAGATTTGAATTCAAGCTTGCATGATTCCTAATCTGAGATATAGGCCCATTTTTTTTTTTGCATCAGAATACCCTGATGTATCACTGACTGGGATAATAAATCTGAGATTGCACCCAGAATTCCTTTAGCTTTGGTCGCTTCTTGCACATTTGGTTCAGGTATGTGTTAAGTGTCTAGAAGGCATGAAAGTTGTTTTTCACTTAAAGAAAGTGCATTGTTTCATTACAAGAGCTAAGTGAAAGACGCCTGAAAGAGAGGAAAAGCCTCCTAGGTATATATGATATCATCTTTACTACCCTTTTCCACTACTACATGTGTTTAACGGAGCAGACCATCCAGAATATCCCATAATTCTGTAATACAAATAGAATCAATGTTATTAACCCCATTTTCCAGATAAACAACTTGATGAATAATTGATAATTATAAATATTGATTCTGGAGCTACCCAATAAAAACACTATATGAACATTTGATAACTTCAAGTGCAATCGTATTTGTGCTAACACAAAATACTGTACAAAGCTTGTATTTGATTATTGCTCTTTATGTGTTAGGCAGCCAGCAAACAGTTTTCTCTCCAGTAAATCAGAGGTATAATTTGGCTTGGTGCCTTCATGGGGCTGTGGACCCATCTATGGGAGAATGTGTTGGGCTGTTAGGTACCATTCACCAGCAAGTATTCATTTACACACCTACTAGCTTTGTGCTCACCATCTAGTGTTCATTTACACACCTACTGGTTATGCAGAAAGATTGTTCTAGGCAACAATCTGAGTAACTTAGTATTGATGACAATAGTAATATTGATATAATACACTTTTCCATTATAAGAGCCTACCTGGTTTACAAAGCTTTTTGTATATTGTGCAACAAAGTTCCGTTTGTAAGCAGAATGAACTAGATAGGCGAGGATCTCTGCTCTCTTTGCAGCTCTTCTGAACCCAATATGGACTTTTGATGAAATTCCTGAAACACTTTCTATTTGCTGTAATTACAAATCAAGAGCACAATTTGGCTATGTCATTGACTGCATAGCCTAGCTCCATAAGTGGTACACAATAAACACCAGCCTCGTTTTGCAGTGAATGAATTTGTAAACGGAGAAGTGCACTGCACCTGTTACGGGGCAGAGCTTCTGTGGTCTCTGTGAAGCAATTGGGATATTCTGGGTACTGAAGCAGCTGAAGTAGCTGCCTCATTCACTGGCCTCTAATTGCTGTTCTTTCCTGCAACATTACCGGTGTAATGTGCTGATTCTTCCTACATGTCATCCTGACACACTTCACAGATGTACATAGCCCCTAATTCTGGTCTTCCTCATTTGTAAAGGCCAAAGTTGGTACAGTGCCAATCTCTAACTCTGTTGTAGCAGTGACTTTCTCAGGGGTTCATTTCCCTGGCTGTTGGTGGCCTAATTCTACTCTCGCCTTCTTCTTAGAAAAAAAGAAACAGGAACAAACAAACAAAAAGGCAGAAAAGCTACAGAGAGAAGTAGATTGTCTCCAGTAGCAGTAAATAAGGGTGATACAATTAAGAAACACTTTCCAAACTAGCTCATGAAGAAGCTAAAAGAAAGGTAAAATCTTGTTACCTTGTTACTGTGTATTTTAATGAACTTATATTCCAAATGGAAACTATGTGGTCTGTTAATAAAAATTAGTTTAGAAAGAACAGCAGAGTGTGTCCTGTTTATGACAATCTCTTCTTCAGAAACACTGCCATTAGTGAAGCTTCCCAGCAAAGGGGTCTGGCATGATTTCTTTTCCATCTCATACAGTCCATACAGGCTGCTTTTAGTCTATGTAACACACTGTCTATTAAAAATGCCAATTGTACTTGGTCCTGGACTAGCTGAAATGAAAGTCACAAAAGTATAAATAAGTGCCTATAGTCAATATTGCTAATGATCATACCCCATGAGTCTTTAGATACACCTGCATTTAAGAGCATATTTCCTTCTCTGTGAAAACATGAGTTCTCATTAAGCCCTAGATTTACCCCCCCCTTTTTTTTTTGAATTTTTGAGACAGGGTTTCTCCTCTGTACCTTTTGGTTCCTGTCCTGGAACTAGCTCTTGTAGACCAGGCTGGCCTCGAACTCACAGAGATCTGCCTGCCTCTGCCTCCCAAGTGCTGGGATTAAAGGCGTGCGCCACCACTGCCTGGCTTGACCCTTCTTAAACTACATGATTATGAGGACCTGAGTGTGAATCCCTAGAAAGCACTTTAAACTGGGCACAGTAGCACACAACTGTCATCATAATACTCCTGAGTCAAGATTGAGGTGGAGACAGAAGAATCCCCAGACTCTTTGAGCCCAACTAAACTGGCATATGCAGCAAATCCGGAAACAAAAAGACCCTGCATCAACCAAGAAGGAAGGAAAGACCAATAGCTAAGGTTGGCCCTGATACCCACACATGCCCTGAGGCATGTTCTGACACATATAACAAATACACATGAGCACACACAAACATGTGTGCGAGCATGCGTGTTTGTGCCTACACACATAAGCACACACACACGCACATTTTTTAAAAGGAAGTGTCTGGCTATAGAAATGTCGCTGAACTCTATAATCATACAACCTAGGATTAAGAATGTAACTTTTACTTCTACCTGGTGTGACATAATTTATGTCAGAATATTGGCTGATATAACTTCTTTAATTCAAATAAAAGTACCTACTCTATAGATTTCTGGCAGCATTAAAATGAAAATGACAGAGGTTGTCATCCTGAGTGTTCCTGCTCTGCATTACTTCCTATCCATTTCCCCAGAATTGGGGTCTTGATAGAAAGACAAGGTAAAGGCAGCCTGGAACTGTAAACACTCCTCCGCCTTCACATCACTTAACACCTGGCCAAGAGTTTCATTCCTATGGAGTCCTACAATTTCTGAGAATTTGTATTTGCTGGAGATCTCTTCTCTCTCCTTCTGCCTAGCTCTAGAGGTGTGCCTGTTTCATGTTCAGGAATCAATGCGAGCTTGAACTTTAGATGCCCCATGTACCTCAAGCACATGGCAACTGCCTCAGACTTTATTTTTATTTTGGTTCTGGGCTCTGAATCCCAAGCTTTTCACATGGGAGTCCACTCCAGTCCTCATGTTCCTTTGAGCCTCACTCTTAGAAAACAGAACATAGTTTGAGTCTCTCTTCCTTTCTTGTTTTGATTGAAGAGAGACATAAAGATGACCAGGTCCCTAGCCTGCTGATAGCAACATAACTCATCAAAGGGATGTCAGTCCCTCTCGAGCTGGAAACCTTTCCCTCATGAACTTGTCTCACCTGTTCTTCCTTTGCCACAGTTACCATATGCCAACATTGGCAATACCAACACATCCTCAGTCGAACACCATCTTTCCTTGCACCAACGTTAACCAGAGACTTTGAATAGTTTTATTAATTCCTTTGAATGCTCTTATTTGTACTGAGTTTGTACGGACTGAGGTACTGAATTCCCTTTCTTGTTTACTCTGCTTTTAGCATTCAAACATTGTTTATTCATTGCCATGACAAATGTAGTATATTCTCAAAACATTATTAATTTTATGTATAGAGGGGTTGTCAAAACATTCATTTGTAAAATTTGTATAAAAACAATGGACTTTTTGTGAAATTTTCATATATGCATATCATGCACTTTACCTCTATTTACTCTCTTGTTACTTATATTTTTCTTTCTTAACCTAGCTTCTCTTTCCTTCCTAAGTATTACATCTTATTCTCCATGTCAGATAGATAGAGATATAGAGAGATAGAGAGATAGATAGATATAGATAGATAGATAAATAGATGATATAGATAGCTATATATGGATGTATAAAACATAGGTGATAGATAGATAATGCTTAAATGATGCAGACCCTCTGTATGAGATCAAATATGTCTGTCTTATTTATTTAACATGGTAATCTCCAATATCATTCATTTCCTACAAATGATGTAGCTTTGTTCTCTAAAGACGTAAGGTAACCTTGATCTATATTTATCATGCTACTCGCTGACCTCTTACACAATAGATTATTGCAATGACAATGAACCCTAAATCTCACAAACTGTTCAAGAGTAGAGGAAAATCACAAACTTTAAAGCTGTGCCAAGCAGACAATCTAGGACAAGTTGTTTTCATTCCTAAAGACAGAGATGCTCAGTTTTTGACTAAATATAGTTCTCATTTTTCCTCTCAGAGCATGACCTTGTCTTGTAATCACCTGACTCTATCAAAGACATAGGGTCATGCTTTTCCCATTATATAAATCCTGGAGCTGTAGCTGAATCAGAGAAAGCTGAACAATGGCCCTGGGACCACATGCATTTTTGTAGTCAAAGGTTATAAGAATTAAAAGAGAAAGTCACAATAGTGAGAAAAGATGATATATCTGGCATTAACTAAGGTGTACATGTGAGACACTGCAACACATGAACTTTATTCCGGAACTTGCTAGCAAAAACTTCTCTAAAAATTGTTTAGATTATTTATTGTGTCATCCAGGATGTGCCTCTTCATCAGGAATCATCTGTATATTGCAAACAACATGTGTTTTCTTTGTCTCTTGAATGTGTGTGTTCATGTTTCAGCTGTGTACAGGTGAAGATGCACATATGTGTACATACATTTGAAGGCAAAATGACAATCTTGGCTCTAGCTATCATTCATCAGATGCTGTTCCCACATTCTTTTTGAACACAGGGTTTCCCACAGGAACTTGAAGCTCAGTGATTTGGATAAACCGGTATGTCACTGAGGTCCAGTCACTCTCTTGTTATCAGCTCCTCAGCACTGAGATTATAGGTGTACATTGCCGTGTCTAGCTTCTCACCTGGGTTTTGGGGATAGAATTTATATCACAACAGGGTCTTTATCAACTGGTCCATCTTATCAGGCCCTCAAATATTGTTTCTTAAACTTATTCTTCTTTGCATGTTTTATGTTATTAAGTGATTTATTATTGACTTCAGGGATGAGAAAATACACAATCCAGGGGCAGTATATGGCAAGGCTTATAATTCCGGTCTTTGAGTGGCAGAAGGTAAATAGGTAACAAGACCGATAGAGAAAGCAGGAGGGGCCAAATTGTGCTCATTAAAGGATTCCAGTCCTGTGATGTTGATATCAATTCATTATGAGCAAGTTGCCACATCAACTCTACTATCTTCCATTCAGCCCAACTGGAGGTGAGTTTGCCAATACATATACGCCTTAGTGAGAAAATACCAGCAAACACTTTTAACTTTGTAGGCTATGTCAAATTAGATTTTGAGTTTATTTACACAGATAAGATAGTTTAGAACCAAATTTCAGGAGGAGGTACAATTTCTGAGAAAAATTTCATTCATTCAACCTCATGTTCAGATCACAAAAAAAGACTGCTAACTTGGGTGTTTAATAGAAAAAATACGGGGTTAAAACTACTCTCTAATTTTAATGAGATTAAGCTTACTAAGGAGAAAATAAAACTTGCATATAAAAATAACACTGGAGAAAGAGATGGGAAAATAGATGTGCAGTCAGAAAAGCATTTGCCCCACAAGCAGGAGAACCAGAATTTAAATCACCAAAGACAATATAAAATGTCTGGTGTGCTGGTATAAGAATGGAATCTCAGTCATAATTATCTGGGACTCCCAGGCTGGTGATTCCCCAGAGCTCTCAGGTCAGTTATCCTACCCTATGTAGAGATTTACCAGGTCAAAGACCCACACCATCAAGAAAGGAAATATTGTAAGGAATTACAACATACACATGTCTTCTAACAAGGGATAGTTTGCTAGGTCCTCCTATAGCAGAGAAAACAGGTTGTGGGGAGGGGAGCAAGAATCTGCTTATTGAAGACCCTGTGATGATACACATCAGAATTTTTGTGAAATATAGAAACATAAACAACCTGCAGTGACTTACTACTTGAGCAGTAAGGGTTGTGGACCAGTGCCCTTACATGCTGAGCAATATATTTCATGAACCAAATTGTTCTTTATAGACCGCGAGTGCAAGACAAAAGGCAGAGAATGTGCAGCCAGTCTCCCTGCCATTTGTCTGTTGGCATAGCAGACAAAAACAGAAATGTTTTTGAGGGTACTGGAGAGATGGCTCAGTGGTTAAGAGCATTGCCTGCTCTTCCAAAGGTCCTGAGTTCAATTCATGGTGGCTCACAACCATCTGTAATGAGTTCTGATGCCCTCTTTTGGCCTGCAGACATACACACAGACAGAATAATGTATACATAATAAATAAATAAATAAATAAATATTTTTTTTTAAAAAAAAAGAAATGTTTTTTACAAGAGCTAAGTGACTTCCACAGTTGCAGTAAGAGTAAGCAGCCTCCTTTCCCTTTGGTAATTTGTCTCCTCTCCCATGAAGCAACAAGAAGTAAGTGAGAGAGAAGGGAACACCTTTGCCAACATAGAATCGTTCATAAAGTGTTATTCTCCAGACTCCACAAAGCAATTGTCAACACTTTATTTTAACTAAAGGCATTTAAAGCTTTGATGTTTTAAAATTTCCTACAGAATTTCATTTTAAGTGATTTATTATCATATAATAGGCATATGTAATAATGGTTTTTATTATGATATTCTCATAAGTATCTTTAATCTGTTTTGTTTTTACCATGCTCAATCTTTGTTATCCTCTCTTGTTGCCTCCCACTCTTGATGATTCCCTTTCTAGTACTTTTTCATTTTTCATACATTTTATACTTTTTCACTGTGTGTGTATGTGTGCAGTGACTTAAGAAGTTTAGTTAGGATTACTTACTGAAGATAGACACCTTGTTCGTGGTTATACCACTGAAGAAAATTTTTCTTCTCCCAGGAATGATTAATGTTCTTAGATAGTCAGGGTGGGGTGGGGCCTCATGATCCCCCTACCCCCACCACCAATGGGTACTTCCTGGGACACACACACAGCATCAGTGTAGGAGATTATGTCCCAGATACACACACACAGAGACACACACACACACACGTCACATCAGTGTTGAAGATTATGTCCCAGATATTCTTCCTTCTAAAATGCAACATATTATGTTTGATGTGTGCAAATATTTTCAGTTATTTGTAAAAGTGCCCACTGAACACCAAGTTCCTGCCCTTTTAACAAGCTCCATGTTAGAGATTCCCAATTCAACTGTAGAGACTTGAGATACAGGAAGTACCCAATGGAGATATAAGTGGAATTTTGTGAAAAGGATCAAACTTGGCTTAGACCCTTGCAAAAGGCAAATAAAGAAATTTCCAGAAGTTAATTGAGCTCCTAGAAAAGAGCTCAGGAAAATGTCTGGTGTAAGTAAGGAGTGACTGGGTCATTGTGTGTAAAAGTTTTGCAATCCGGGAGATGGGGTGAACTAGGTTGGGGCTCATGAACTGCCTTTTGGTCAACCTCAGGAATGTGAGCTATATCCTAAGAGCAAGGCCACACCAAGAGATGAAATGCACTGATGTCATGTGTTCTCCAAGTACATCTTTCCAAGCTTGCTCTCCACATAGACTGTTATCATTGCTTGCTTTGGTACTGTCCTGAACATCCTCTCAGGTCTTGGCAATCACTGCTAATATAATGAAAAGGACTTTAGAGTTTGAGATTCCAGGTTAAAACTTAGGTCTGCCATTCAACCCTTTGTGATTTAAGACTCAGTTTGCTGAAGTTGTCTCCCTTAATTGTGTCTCCAAGCAGATTGTTAAATAAGTCCATATTTCAACAGTTAAAAATGTTATTTGTTATTATAGCAGTGTAGATTTCAGTTACATTCCCCAACTCGCTGGCTACAGACATTTCAGTGGATTTTCAAAATAAATTACATATAATAAAATTATATGTATATATGATATACGTGTGCACAGTCACATACACATACATACATTGTATTTCAACTCTTGCCTGCAATACCAGAGTAGATAAAACATGACTCTATGGAGCTGCCTTGCATTGATGACAACACACTCTTATGTACTTGGCTAAATATTCTCTATTATTCTTGGCCCCAGAAGTTAAGAAATCTCACACCCAGTATTCAGTTAACTACTGTTAGTTTAGCTCACTTCTACATTGCATATCTTAGTGTAGAGTGTACGTATGTCTTCAGGCATATAACAATGCATTAATTATCGGGTAAGAACCAGGCACTGACAGCTGCTGCAGAAATAAAAGGTAAGGGAGGGAACAAGTGAAATAAGATCAGGTTTGTAGATACCAGCTTTACAAAATCCCATTAACAAATACAATTCATACAGTGGTTCATTGAACTGAACCTGACTGAGACTTTAGTGGGCAGTAGCAAATGCATTTTATAGACAAAAACGTAGAGCCGAGTGACACAAAGCAACTGTCATTTGTGTTGACTGTGGCTGTTGTCTACACTAGGTGTTTCCAGATTCTTAGTATCTTATTCTAATAATCATATTTCAAAGCAGCAAGGAAACCACTCAAAAGTACAGCAGTATTAAGAAAGACATTCAAGCCGCAGCATTCCACCTGAGCAGGAGACTCTCGGTGGCCTTGAATGATTTTTAGAGACTTCTTTTATCAGAGTCTACAGGAAGGAAAACTAAGGCATTTAATAGGGGTGATTTCTATTTTCTTTGACAGGCTTGAGTTATGTAAGCTTTAAGCACGTGCTTGTACCTTCCTATGATACACCCGATTTTAATACTATATGTGTCCAATTGGGAATGGTAAATATGGGATTCTTCCCTAATAGTTTACCCAGAGGACAAAGTCTAGCTTACTACCCATGCATTCAAACCCACTATGGGCTGGATCAGTCCTCTTTTTTCACATCTGGATAAGTTCTAGAATAAATTTGAATCGAAATTGTACATTAAAAGTTCTTGGTGGGTTTTAGAAGAGAAGACATATTTAAAGTTGGATGTTTATATAACACAATGCCGCCAGGGTCTGGGCTGCTAGGAAAGGTGTTTGTATATATAGTACTTGTAGATGAGGTTTCAAATCACATTGCTAAGGGAAGAATGTATGTACAGCCCATGATAAGTCGAGTTCCAAATTTCTAAGATATTCCCTATGCTTATATGCCTGATTGTAGTCTAGTCCCTATCTTTGAGTACACATGCAGGAGACCTGTCCTTCAGAGACTAATTCCCCTCTACCCCCCGTCTCTGTGCCTTACATGAGCATACCTCAGAAAAGAACAACATAAAACACTGCTCCTGATTTAGTTTTGAGTTCCTTAATGCATGCTATATACAGATGCTAGTCTATGTGCTTTATATCTCTATCTTACTGAATATGGCATGCAGAGAGAAGGGGTAGGTTCCACTACTATCCAGAGTTTACATAAAAAATACCAAGTTTCATGAAGGTTAAGGCATAGTTCAAAGCCAAGGCCTCTGAGTAAAATTGGGCAGTTTGAGTCATGTTTCTGCTTTTTGCCAATATGTTTTGAGGCAGAGAACAGTCACTACGCTTACACAAAATTATACAATCCTGTATGTGCTGATATATATATATATATATACACATACATATATATATGTATATATATACACACATTGATATATGCATATGTAAATATAGCCAATAAAACCAAATACTTGTCTCTCGTCTAGAGCTGGGATTATTTAAAGAGGACTGATAGTGTTTGTAGGGAGAGAGAGACATAGGAATGGAATCTGGAGAGAATTCATGGAGAAAGAAAGGAGAAAATAAAGATCTGCAGGCAAGGAAACATGACACATGATGCTCAGCAGCTCTTTGAGCGATCATGAGACCAAGAGACAAGCAGAAGCGCAGATTTCAGCAAGCTAATAGAGATCTGGCAAATTGGCCCTATTCTCGCAATAAGGTTTCGCTTGCTCAGCAATGCTTATTCTTTTCTGGATTTCTATTAAAATAATGTGGTAATGGCTGTAAAGACAGCTCAGCTGGTAAAGCCTTACCTTATACACATGAGGTCCTGAATTAAGTTCCCCAAACCCACACAAAAGCATGATATCAAAATTTATAAAGCCTACTGTAGGGAAAACCAAAACTGATGGATCCTTGATGTTTGCAGACAGCCTAGTCTAGACAATAACTTTAGATCATTGGAAGATTTTTCGGCAAAGTAAACAAACAAACAAGCAAACAAAAATCACAATAAAACCCAAAGTAAAGTGCATTTGAAGAATATCATTCAAAGTTTATCCTTGACTTCCACATGCGCACACACACCCACACACCAGTGTCAGGCAAAAATTATTCAACAATGTTGGTTGCTATGGAAACTACTAGGAAAGCTTCATCCAGATTTCTGGGGTCAATGTCATTGAGACCACCCCTAGGGGAAGTAAAGTTTAGAATATTCTGGGGGTAATTAACCAACTGAAATTACCCTTAGGCCTAAGGTTCAGACTGGAGTTCAAGATTACTGGCAGAGGATTTTTCTAAAAAACTTAACTACCCTATAGCATAATATTATGACTTAAATAATTCATATGACCCACTGATTTTGAAAAAGGGAGGAATTCCATTTGGCATTTAAAAAATAAAGGAGGAGAAATTGAAAACTGGAAAATAGAGATCAGTCTTAGAAAATCATGCTCTGAGAAGAAACGGCAAATATGTGAAATGTTTGTTACGTGTAGCCAGAGGAGACACGGTTTAAAGAAATACTCCTCAAACCTTGCTGTTCTCAGGGATTAATGGGGCTGCCTGAATGCTGTGCTCAATGGGGCATTGTCTTGCTCAACTGCCAGAACAAAATATCATAGACACTATAACGTTAAAATGGATACTTATTTCTCCCCTCCCTAACTCCCTCCCTCTCTCCCTCCCTCCCCTCCCCCCCCTCTGTCTCCCCCAACCTCTCCATTCCCCCTCCCTCCCTTCCCTCCCCCTCTCTCTGTCTCCCCCCAACCTCTCCCTCCCTCCCTTCCTCCTCTCTCTCTGTCTCCCCCAACCTCTCAATTCCCCCTCCCTCCCTCTCTTCTCTCCCCCCTCTCTGTCTCCCCCAACCTCTCCCCCCTCCCTCCCTCCCTTCCCTCCTCCCTCTCTGTCTCCCCCCAACCTCTCCCTCCCTCCCTCCCTCCCTCCCTCCCTCCCTCCCTCCCTCCCTCCCTCCCTCCCTCCCTTCCTCCTCTCTCTCTGTCTCCCCCAAACCTCTCTATCCCCCCTCCCTCCCTCTTTTCCCTCCCCTTCTCTGTCTCCCCCAACCTCTCCCTCCCTCCCTCCCTCCCTCCCTCCCTCCCTCCCTCCTTCCCTTCCTCCTCTCTCTCTGTCTCTCCCCAACCTCTCCATCACCCCCCTCCCTCCCTCTCCAACATCTCCTCTTTCTTTTATTCCTCCCACTCTCCCTCCCTCTCTCTCTCCCTCTCCCGCTTCTCCCTCCCCTCCTCTATTCCTCCCTCTCTCCCCCCCTCTCTGTGAGTGTGTGTATATACACATGTATGTGAAGGTTAGAGTTCAACCTCAGGTTTTTCCTTGAAATGCTGTCCTCTTTGGTTTCTGAGATAGGATCTGTCTGATCTGGAGCTTGGTGGTTATGCTAGGCTGCTGGCCCTTGAACCTCAGGGACATCCCATCCCTGGCTCTGCTTGCTCACTGCTGGCATTAGAAGCATGTGCCACTAATGCTTGCCTTTTTACATGGTTGCTGAGTACCAAAATCAGATCCCCACACCTAACAAAAACACACTTTGGCAGATTAGTTACCCTCTCATCCCTATTTCTAACAGCTGTGTAATTGGAGGTTCAAGACCAAGTCAAAATCCAACTCTGCATCTGATGAGGACTTGTTCCTTGTTTATACACACACATCTCCTTGCTGTACTCTCATATAAGAGCTCCTTGAGAATTCTTCAGTGTAAGTCTTAAACACATTCATGGTAAACTATCTGTACATCCTAAACACCTCTCCAAGTTCCTCTTCCCAACAGCATCACACTGAGGGTCAGATTTCACTGGATGGGTTTGTGGAGGTTTGGATATTCCACTTAACAAGCAAATGTCTAAGGTTTCTGTTATCAGTATGTTTTTTATTGCTGTGATGAAGTGCCCAACAAAAGCAGTTTAATGAAGTTAGAGAGTACAGGCCATGATGAGGAGAAAGCCACAACCACAGGATTGTGAGGTGGTTAGCTATGCTGGATTCACAGTAAAGAAATGGGAGATGAATGCTGATATCCAGCTCAGTTTCTCATCTTTATTCACTCTAAGACACCCCAGCCCATGAGATAGGACCACCCACATTTCCACCCAACTTAACCCAATGCACAAAGTTTCTCATAGACATTTGTGATTCAGGTTGATTGTGTGTCTTCTCAGTTGTCAATATGAGCTATCATATGCTGTAGTCTTCACGCCCTCATCTGAATGTCTGTCTCTGCTCATTGCATTGTGTGTTCTCTCAAGACAAAGAACTAGTTGTTCTCTAGTTGGTGTAGATTCACTAGAGCAGTCAATACTGAAGGGTAGGAAACTTGTTCTGGAAATAACAGGAACCAGAGACAGAAACAGAGGAGGCACAGAAGAAGGGGTGTTAGATCACAACTGTGTTAGAAGAACCGGGGTTAGAGGCTAAGTGATTCCAGGGCAGGAATGCAGAGGACCATTGTATAATACACAGTTGACAATGGCACAGCCTTGTCTGAGTGAGGGTGATACTGTGGGGGTCTGGCTCTTCCAGGGAACACTCAATCTGAATTTTGTCCTGCCATGCTGCAACAGAGACTGCCAGTGCTGAGAGAAAATTTTGCAGTGGAGAACTTTATGCACTGCTGTGGAAGTTCTGGGGGTTAAAGTTGCTAAAAATCCCATGTACATAATGGAAGTTTGCCTTACTCTTCTTAATTCAAAGAGGAGGCTTCTGTCATGTGTATGTCCATGTTGGTTAGTTTTCTGCCAATTTGCCACAAGCTAGAGTAAAATAGGTAAAAACTTGATTAAGACAATATCTTCATCAAATTGGTCTGTAGAGCATTTTCTAGATTAATGGATGATATAAGAGATTCTGGTCCACTGGTGGTGCTACTCCTAGACAGGTGGTTCAATATTATATAGTGAAGCAAGGCATGTGTAGAAAGCCAGTGAGCAGAGTTCCTCCATGGCCTCTGCATTAGCTCTCACCTCCAAGTTCATGGAGACTTACTGCCTTGAGTTTCTGCCCCGACTTCTCTTATCATAGATCATAAGCTGTGAGGTGAAGTAGAAACTATCCTTTCCAGGATGCTTACAGCCATGTCTTGTCATAGCCATAGAAACTGGCTGTGATACAGTCCTTTGAATAAGCAATGGGTTGATTATTCTTAACCAAATGGTGCTTTGCTGGACTGCATATAACAAACCAATTGGAAACTTTCAAATATAATATCGTGACTCCACTGCATTCCTCTCAAATGAGTTTCTGGGATGGGCTCTAGGGGTGAGAAATTGCACAAGCTCACCATATGATTGCACTAGGTAGCCTAAGCCAAGAAACACTACTGTTGTTTGATGAATGCATTCATTTACTCCACAATATCCTTGACAGATGGCCATTCAAGCTTCTCTTAGAAATTGTTCATGAAAAGACTCTGATATTCTCAGAAGCACACTATTCCCCTTTCTGACAGCACTAATTGTTCTAAATTTATTTTCTTAGGCTGAGCCAAACCTTCCTCTGTACCTTGCATCAGTTATCCCTGCTGCACAGTTTTGAACAATGTTCAATAAGTCTATTCCATTTTGTGGATGACTACCCTTTAGACATTCAAAGGCACAGCAATGCCCTAACTTGACCTTCCTTTGTGCACTCAGAACACTCGCAGCTCCTTCTGCAACTGTTATTCCAAATCTTTTAATCATATGTGAGCTTTCCAATATCACGTTTTCTTATAGCATTCTCAATGGAATCTATGTGTCTGCAAATTAAAATGTCCAAGACATAAAATCAAGCATGTGCATGTGCAAGTGTGTGTGTGTGTGTGTGTGTGTAATATTAACAATTGACCCACTTAAATTGTATTGTCTTTAATTGGCTTAATAAGAAGAAACACAATTCTCAGTACTCAAAACGTGAAAGCAAAATGAAAACCAATTAATTGAATTCTGAGAGAAAAGAAATAAATGACTGAAAACTTAGGGGAAAAGATTTCTATTTTATTTCCATGACTAAGTCTACTACAAATTCAAAGGCTGCAGCTGTGTCTCCTCTAGATGGGAGGTCTAAGGCTTCTTTTGAGATAGTGAACATGCCATGTTTCCCCACTTTGCACCGAAAAGGGGTTCAACTCCAAGGTGCCTCTAAGAGAAAATTTATGGAGAAGGTAAATTCATTCCAGTTAATACTACATGATTTTAGAGAACACAGACAAAATGGTACCTTATCATGATGAGTGATCTTCATCATAAAATTAGACGAAGGTATATAGGCTATCATGGTCAATTCTCAAAGGGGTCTAAAGAGACAGTTTGGCCTCTAGAAAGAGTTAAGGCCATATAGGGTAGCCTGAGGGATAGTTGAGGAAGATAGCAGACCCCAGTGAATATAGTATTATTTCTACTTGTTAAGAGATCCTGAGGTTAGTCGGGATCACGCAGAGTCTATAATGCATGTAGTCATCTGTCTAACCTATAGAATTAATTTGTTATCTCTATACCTCAGTATTGTCTTCTGTAAATGGGAGACCATATGACTAATAAAACCTACCATGAGCACTGTGCAGATGACTTTGCAGTTCATGCATTTGCCACACAAGCATAAGAAGCAGACTTTGAATTCCTAGAAGCCACGTAAAGTCAACCATGGCAGTGTGTGTTTATACTCCCAGAACACCTTTAGTGAGCTAGTAGGCAGAGACGGAGGAGTCCCAGAGGTTCATGGGGCATCTAGTCTTCAGTACACAACAGTAAAAACAAGAGACACTTTCTCAAACAGGTGCAAGGCTAGAACCAATACCCAAGGTTGTCTAGCTGCCTTTAACAGACAAGAACATATATTCATGCATGCATATATACATACATACATGCATACATACATACATAAGTATGTGTGTGCCTGTGAGCTCATGTGCATATGCACAAAATAAGAAAATTCACTCTGGGATTAGTTTGTGGTCCAGTTTATCTTCCACATTCAGAAAACTTAAAACTTGAGAGCAGTGAGGGCCTGACTAGAGGGCAGGCCTCAAGGTCCCCGCCAGGGAAAGCGGGCCCCCGCTGCTGGGGCTGCAGTCTCTGCTGTGATCTCCTGGACCTGCTCTGCCTGCGCCCTACTTCCCTTTGTCCCTGGCTCATTGGGGCATCCAGGAGTTCCTGTGTAGGTGCCGAGAAGTTTCATCGGGACGGGTGAGTGTGTGCTATCCTGGGGCGGACGGTCCCGGTAGAGAGCACAAACGCCCCTACACTAAGGCTGCCCAACCAGAGCAGTGAGTGCCTGCCTAGCGGGCAGGCCTCAGCAACCCCCGAAAGGGAGTGCAGGCACCTCCAGCTTGTACTGCAGTGTCGCCTGTGTTCTACTCGACCCCGCCCGACCCCTTGCATTCGGCCTTCTTTACGCGGGTCATTGGAATACCACGCATCCATGTTTTGGTGTTGAGGAGTTCATCTGGAAGGGAACGGTTCCTGCCCCTACACTGAGGAGATACACCTAGAGAGTTAGTCACAGCAAAGACTGGTCCAAGACATCAGGCCTCTCCTGGCTCCATTTGAAGGAAAAGATGGGCAGGCGCCAATGCAAGAATTCCCCCAACAACTTGAAAGGCAACGTGACATCACCAGGATCCAGGAATACCGAAATGAGAAGTGTACACCCTAATCCAGAAGAATTAGAAGAATTCGACTCAAAAGTGAATTTTATGAAAATAATAGAGGACCTTAAACAGGAGGTGAAAAACTGCCACAACCAATTAGAGATTACAAACAAAAAGGTAGAGGAAATGAATAAATCTCTCAAAGATACCCAAGAAAACCAAGAGAAACAAGAAAAAGTAATCAAACAGGTAAGGGAAACGGTTCAAGACTTGAAGAATGAAGTGGAAGTAATAAAGAAAACACAAACCGAGGGAAGGATGGAGATGGAAAATTTGAATAAACGAACAGGAACTACAGAGACAAGTACCACCAACAGATTACAAGAGATAGAAGAAAGAATCTCAGACACTGAAGATACCATAGAGAAAATAAACACTCTCATCAAAGAAAACAGCATAACCAACAAATTCTCATCACAAAACATTCAGGAAATCTGGGACACAATAAAAAGACCAAACCTAAGAATAATAGGGATAGAAGAAGGAGAAGAAGTACAGCTCAATGGTCCAGAAAATATATTTAATAAAATTATAGAAGAAAACTTTCCCAACCTTAAGAAAGATATTCCTTTGAAGGTCCAAGAAGCATACAGAACACCAAATCGACTGGATCAAAAAAAAACATCTCCTCGTCATATAATAATCAAAACACAAAACATACAGAATAAAGAAAGAATATTAAGAGCTGCAAAGGAAAAAGGTCAAGTTACCTATAAAGGTAAACCTATCAGACTTACACCTGATTTCTCTATGGAAACCATGAAAGCCAGAAGGTCCTGGATAGATATACTGCAGAAACTACGAGACCATGGATGCAAGCCCAGACTACTATACCCAGCCAAGCTTTCATTCACTATAAATGGAGAAAACAAAATTTTCCAGGATAAAAACAAATTTAAACAATACGTAGCCACAAATCCAGCCCTTCAGAAAGTAATTGAAGGAAAATCACAAACCAAGGAGTCCAACAATGCCCACAATAACTCAGACATCTAATGACCCTTCACCAGCACAACTTGAAGAAGGGAAACACACAAACTCTACTACCAAAAGAAGGAAAGAAAGAAAGAAAGGAAAAATGACCGGAGTTAACAACCACTGGTCATTAATATCACTTAATATCAATGGACTCAACTCACCTATAAAGAGGCACAGGCTAAGAGATTGGATACGAAAACAGGATCCAACATTCTGTTGCTTACAAGAAACACACCTCAACCACAAAGACAGACATCTACTCAAAGTAAAGGGCTGGGAAAAGGTTTATCAAGCAAATGGACCTAAGAAACAAGCAGGTGTGGCCATACTAATTTCTAAGAAAGTTGACTTCAAACTAAAATCAATCAAAAGAGATGGAGATGGACATTTTTTACTCATAACAGGAACAATTCACCAGGATGAAGTCTCAATCCTGAATATCTATGCCCCTAATATAAAAGCACCCACTTATGTAAAAGAAACGTTACTAAAACTCAAGGCAGTCATCAAACCACACACACTAATAGTAGGAGATTTCAACACTCCTCTCTCACCAATGGACAGGTCAATCAGACAGAAACCTAACAGAGAAATAAGAGGATTAAGGGAGGTAATGAATCAAATGGACTTAACAGACATCTATAGAACATTCCACTCAAATAAGAAAGAATATACCTTCTTCTCTGCAGCTCATGGAACCTTCTCGAAAATAGACCACATACTCGGTAACAAAGCAAACTTACACAGTTACAAAAAAATATCGGTAACCACCTGTGTCTTATCAGATCACCATGGATTAAAGTTAGAATTCAACAACAATGCTATCCCCAGAAAGCCTATGAACTCATGGAAATTGGACAGTCAACTACTGAACCACACCTGGATCAAGGAAGAAATAAAGAAAGAAATTAAAGTCTTTCTTGAATTCAATGAAAACGAAGACTCAACATACTCAAACCTATGGGACACTATGAAAGCAGTGCTAAGAGGAAAGTTCATAGCATTAAGTGCCCACATAAAGAAAACGGAGAAAGCACACATTGGAGACCTAATAGCCCACCTTAAAGCTTTAGAAAGAAAAGAAGCAGACTCACCTAGGAGAAGTAGAAGACTGGAAATAATCAAATTGAGGGCTGAAATCAACAAAATAGAAACACAGAAAACAATCCAAAGAATCAATGAAACAAAAAGCTGGTTCTTGGAGAAAATCAATAAGATTGATAAACCCCTATCCAAACTAATCAAACGGCGGAGAGAGAATACGCAAATTAACAAAATCAGAAACGAAAAGGGAGACATAACCACAGACACAGACGAAATTCAGAGAATCATTAGATCTTACTACAAAAACCTGTATGCCACAAAATTGGAAAATGTAAAAGAAATGGACACTTTTTTAGATAAGTACCATATACCAAAGTTAAACCAGGACCAGGTGAACAATCTAAATAGACCTGTTAGTCGCGAAGAATTAGAAGTTGTTATAAAAAACCTTCCCACCAAAAAAAGCCCAGGTCCAGACGGCTTTAATGCAGAATTCTACCAGAACTTCCAAGAAGACCTAATACCTATACTCCTTAATGTATTTCACAATATTGAAACAGAGAAGTCATTGCCAAATTCCTTTTATGAAGCTGAAGTTACTCTGATACCAAAACCACACAAAGACACAACCAAGAAAGAGAACTACAGGCCAATCTCACTCATGAACATCGACGCAAAAATACTCAATAAAATACTGGCAAACCGAATCCAAGAACACATTAGAAAAATTATCCATTATGATCAAGTAGGCTTCATCCCAGAGATGCAGGGCTGGTTCAACATACGAAAATCTATCAATGTAATCCATCATATAAATAATCTGAAAGAAAAAAACCATATGATCATTTCATTAGATGCGGAAAAAGCATTTGACAAAATTCAACATCCCTTTATGATAAAGGTCTTAGAGAGATTAGGAATACAAGGGTCGTTCCTAAATATAATAAAAGCAATTTATAGCAAGCCGTCAGCTAACATCAAATTAAATGGAGAGAAACTCAAAGCTATTCCACTAAAATCAGGAACACGACAAGGTTGTCCACTCTCTCCATACCTCTTTAATATAGTGCTTGAAATTCTAGCAATAGCAATAAGACAACATAAGGGGATCAAAGGGATTCAAATCGGAAAGGAAGAAGTTAAACTTTCATTATTTGCAGACGATATGATAGTGTACATAAGCGACCCCAAAAACTCCAGCAAAGAACTCCTTCAGCTGATAAACACCTTTAGTAGCGTTGCAGGATACAAGATCAATTCCAAAAAATCAGTTGCCCTCCTATACACAAAGGATAAGGAAGCAGAGATGGAAATCAGAGAAGCATCACCCTTCACGATAGCCACAAATAGCATAAAATATCTTGGGGTAACCCTAACCAAGGAAGTAAAGGATCTATTTGACAAGAACTTTAAGTCAATGAAGAAAGAAATTGAGGAGGATACCAGAAAATGGAAGGATCTCCCTTGCTCTTGGATAGGGAGGATCAACATAGTAAAAATGGCAATTCTACCAAGGGCAATTTATAGATTCAATGCAATCCCCATTAAAATCCCATCAAAATTCTTCACAGATCTTGAGAGGACAATAATCAACTTTATATGGAGAAACAAAAAACCCAGGATAGCCAAAACAATCTTATATAATAAAGGATCGTCTGGAGGCATTACCATCCCTGACCTCAAACTCTATTACAGAGCCTCAGTATTGAAAACAGCTTGGTATTGGTATAAAAACAGAGAAGTTGATCAATGGAACCGAGTAGAAGACCCTGATTTCAACCCACAAACTTATGAACACCTAATTTTTGATAAAGGAGCTAAAAGTATTCAATGGAAAAAAGAGAGCATCTTCAACAAATGGTGCTGGCAGAACTGGTTGTCAACGTGTAGAAGAATGAAAATAGATCCATATCTATCACCATGCACAAAACTCAAGTCCAAATGGATTAAAGACCTCAATATTAGTCTGAACACACTGAACCTGATAGAAGAAAAAGTTGGAAGTACTCTACAACATATGGGTACAGGAGATCACTTCCTACGTTTATCCCCAGCAGCACAGACATTAAGGGCAACATTGAATAAATGGGACCTCCTGAAACTGAGTAGCTTCTGTAAAGCAAAGGACACTGTCACTAAGACAAAAAGGCAACCCACTGACTGGGAGAAGATCTTCAGCAACCCTGCAACAGACAAAGGTCTGATCACCAAAATATATAAAGAACTCAAGAAACTAAACTTTAAAATGCTAATGATCCCAATAAAAAAATGGGGCACTGATCTGAACAGAGAATTCTCAACAGAAGAAATTCAAATGGCCAAAAGACACCTAAGGTCATGCTCAACCTCCTTAGCGATAAGGGAAATGCAAATTAAAACAACTTTGAGATACCATCTTACACCTGTCAGAATGGCTAAAATCAAGAACACCAATGATAGCCTTTGCTGGAGAGGTTGTGGAGAACGAGGCACACTCATTCATTGCTGGTGGGAATGCAAACTTGTGCAACCACTTTGGAAATCAGTGTGGCGATTTCTCAGGAAATTTGGGATCAACCTACCCCAAGATCCAGTAATACCACTATTGGGAATATACCCAAGAGATGCCACATCAAATGACAAAAGTATCTGTTCAACTATGTTCATAGCAGCATTGTTTGTAATAGCCAAAACCTGGAAACAACCTAGATGCCCTTCAATGGAGGAATGGATAAAGAAAGTGTGGAATATATACATATTAGAGTACTACTCAGCAGTAAAAAACAATGACTTCTCGAATTTTGCGTGCAAATGGATGGAAATAGAAAACACTATCCTGAGTGAGGTATCCCAGACCCAAAAAGAGGAACATGGGATGTACTCACTCATAATCGGTTTCTAGCCATAAATAAAAGACATTAAGCATATAATGTGTGATCCTATAGAAGTTAAATAAGAAAGTGAACCCAAAGAAAATCATATAGTCATCCGCATGGAGAGGGGGAAGTAGACAAGATTGCAGGGCAAAAACTGGGAACTTGCGGGTGAGGTGGCATGGGGCAAAGGGGAAATGGGATGAGAAATATGAGAAGGGGAGGATGGGAGGAGCTCGGGGGATTGGGATGGTTGGGATATAGGAAGGATGGATACGGGAGCAGCGAAGTATATATCCTATCTAAGGGAGCCATCTTAGGGCTGGCAAGAGACTTGAATCTAGAGGGGTTCGCAGGTGTCCAGGAATATGTCCCCAGCTGGTACCTTGGGCAACTAAGGAGAGGGAACCTGAAATGACCCTATCCTATACTGATGAATTTCTTGCATATCACCTTAGAACCTTCATCTGGCGATGGATCGAGGTAGAGACAGATTCTCAATTTGGAGCAACGGTCTGAGCTCTTAAGGTCCAAATGAGGAGCAGAAGGAGGGAGAACAAGAGCAAAAAATCAGGACCACGAGGGATGCACCCACCCACTGTGACAGTGGAACTGATTTATTAGGAGCCCACCAAGGCCAGCTGGTCTGGGACTGAATAAGCATGGGTTGATTCCGGACTCTCTGAGCATGGCGGTCAATGAAGACTGATGAGAAGCCAAGGACAATGGCACTAGGTTTCAATCCTAATACATGAACTGGCTTTGTGGGAGCTTAGCCTGTTCAGAAGCTCACCTTCCTGGACGTAGATAGAAGACCTTCGTCTTCCCGCAGGGCAGAGAATTTGGACTGCTCTTCAGTATCGAGAGGGAGGGGGAATGGTGTGGGGGGAGGAGAAGAGGAGTGGGGATAGGGGGAGGGGAGTGGGGGGAGGGGGCAATATTTGGGAGGAGGGGAGGGAAATGGGAAACGGGGAGCAGGTGGAAATTTTAATTAAAAAAGAATAAAAAAATAAATAAAAGAAAAAAAAAAAAAAAAAAAAAAAAAAAAAAAAAAGAAAACTTAAAACTTGTGGAATAGAACCTAGTGATTCACAAACATAAAGAGTGAGTTAGTATTTGAGGATCTTCTCCTAAACTGGTGCCTGCTAGTCTTAAAACCCACAGGATCAATTCCCGCAAATAGAGGACTTTTCATTGAAGACTCTGGCTTCCATTGTCAGTAATTTTCTGACTATTTCATTGCCAGGTAGCTTGTAAAACTGGTTACATACTTGTCTCTCAGAACCTCCCCTTTCCTACATGCATAGACTGGATATCCTTTCCCAGTACCAGGCTGTCATATTGTATTAAGTTAATTGTTTCTTCATTGTTGCTGTTGTGACTGGTGTATGTGTGTGTGTGTGCATGTGTTTTCTCATGAATTACAGACATGCACTTTTACATGTGTGGAGATCAGAGGTGAGAAAGTAGCAGTCTCCCTTCTCGCCTTGACTATTACAGGGTCTCGTGTTCAGAGCTAGTACACCATTAGAGGACTGTCCTAGGTCCATTTCCCTCCTCTCTGGAGGAATGCTGGGATTACAGACGTGCCACCACATTCAGCTTGATGTGTGTGCTAGGGTCTCAATCTCATCTCCTCCTCCTTGTAGAAAGGGTATTTTATCCACTGAGCACACACCCAGCCTGTAGTTATCTTATGTTAATAAATGAGGTTACACATCGTGAAATTCATGGCTTATCTTCTAAGACTTCACATCTTGGATTATCTGTTGTTCTCTGGTGAGAAAACTGTGTTAGAGCCTTTGAGCAAAATATCTGATGACTTCTGAATCTTCTGTTCCCTAATTTCCCTAATTTAATTCTTTTTTTCTTTCTACTGCTTACTACTTTTACTAAGTACATCCTTCTATGGATATTCATGTCTTTCCATTGTTAAATTACAGCAAAATCAATAGTACAGTTCCTTTTAGAAGGAAAAGATATGTCTACTGTGTCTATTGTAAATATCTGGTGAAGATCAACTTATGAGAATGTGAAGTTTATTTTTGTTCATGTTTTAGGGTTTTCAGCCATGGTTGCTGACCCCCTGCTTTTAACCCCACTGTAATATATCAGCCCTGAAGTTCCATATCCCATTGTTTCCTTTAAGCTTATGGGTCTAGTGACTTAAAACTGGCAAGGGGTTGTGATGACTCTCCAAAAAAAAAAAAAAGGTTGGATTTTTCAAAGGCTGTTTGGCCAATAAACACCTCAATTTCCTCTGCTAAACATTGCTGTAGCATCGATCTGTGCAATTTAGGGAAGTGTGACGTGGAGGAAATGGTCATGAGAAAGTGATGAAGAAACATGAACTTGTTGCTGGGCCAGTGGACTGAAGACTCCAGAAGTTATTCCTTCTATATTGCACTAGGTGAGGGGTTTTCTTTCCTCTTTATACTAACTGGTTTGGCTTTATGAGTTTCTGATGATGTCATCTCTCCTTTGGTGAGCCTCTTCCATATCATATTGTACTGAAGCAGATGATGGTGCATTTAATATATAATACATATTATTGACTTGTTTGTGATGGTCCTGTTGACATGCTTTAAGGCCATTATTTTTATGGTAAAATAATATTTTGTATGTGTTTAATATTATTGATAGTAAAACACATGTTGTAGACATAGCGTTTTAGTTTTGTAGCCATCAGCTCACTATGTATAGTTGTTCTTACAATGTATACTACTGGATAAAACACTTGATGCTTTGCCCATTGGGAAGGTAAACCTGAGCAGTTCCTTTCAGCTATGCCATACCAGATGAGTGGATAACATATTACTTATACATTAATGAATTGAATAATAATATGTTCTACTCAGAGGAGTCTTTTTTATTATTATTTATTTATTTATTTATTTATTTAAGATTTCTGTCTCCTCCCTGCCACCGCCTCCCATTTCTCTCCCCCTCCCCCAATCAACTCCCCCTCTCTCGTCAGCCCGAGGAGCAGTCAGGCTTCCCTGGCTTGTGGGAAGTCCAAGGACCTCCCACTTCCTTCCAGGTCTAGTAAAGTGAACATCCAAACAGCCTAGGCTCCCACAAAACCAGTACGTGCAGTAGGATCAAAACCCAGTGCCATTGTTCTTGACTTCTCAGCAGTCCTCATTGTCCGCTATGTTCAGTGAGTCCGGTTTTATCCCATGCTTTTTCAGACCCAGTCTAGCTGGCCTTGGTGAGTTCCTGATAGACCATCCCCATTGTCTCAGTGTGTGGGTGCACCCCTCGCAGTCCTGAGTTGCTTGCTCCTGCACTCTCTCCTTCTGCTCCTGATTTGGACCATGGGGTTTCAGTCCGGTGCTCCAATGTTGGACTCTGTCTCTGTCTCCTTTCCTCGCCTGATGAAGGTTATATCCAGGAGGATAACTATATGTTTTTCTTGGGTCTACCTTCTTATTTAACTTCTCTAGGATCACGAATTATAGGCTCAATGTCCTTTATTTATGGCTAGAAACCAATTATGAGTGAGTACATCCCATGTTCCTCTTTTTGGGTCTGGCTTACCTCACTCAGGATAGTGTTTTCTATTTCTGTCCATTTGCATGCAAAATTCAAGAAGTCATTGTTTTTTACTGCTGAGTAGTACTCTAATATGTATATATTCCATACTTTCTTCATCCATTCTTCCATTGAAGGGCATTTAGGTTTTTTCCAGGTTCTGGCTATAGCAAACAATGCTGCTATGAACATAGTTGAGCATATACTTTTGTTGTATGATAGGGCATCTCTTGGGTATATTCCCAAGAGTGGTATTGCTGGGTCCAGGGGTAGGTTGATCTTGAGTTTCCTGAGAAACCGCCACACTGCTTTCCAAAGTGGTTGCACAAGTTTGCATTCCCACCAGCAATGGATGAGTGTACCCCTTACTCCACAACCTCTCCAGCAAAGGCCATCATTGGTGTTTTTGATTTTAGCCAGTCTGACAGATGTAAGATGGTATCTTAAAGTTGTCTTGATTTGCATTTCCCTGATCGCTAAGGAAGTTGAGCATGACCTTAAGTGTCTTTTGGCCATTTGAACTTCTGTTGTGAATTCTCTGTTCAGCTCAGTGCCCCATTTTATAATTGGGTTGATTAGTCTTTTAACGTCTAGTTTTTTGAGTTCTTTATATATTTTGGAGATCAGAAATTTGTCACTTGTAGGGTTGGTAAAGATCTTCTCCCAGTCAGTGGGTTGCCTTTTTGTCTTAGTGACAGTGTTCTTTGCTTTACAGAAGCTTCTCAGTTTCAGGAGGTCCCATTTATTCAATGATGCCCTTAATTTCTGTGCTGCTGGGGTTATACGTAGGAAGTGGTCTCCTGTGCCCATGTGTTGTAGAGTACTTCCCACTTTCTCTTCTATCAGGTTCAGTGTGTTCAGACTGATATTGAGGTCTTTAACCCATTTGGACTTGAGTTTTGTGCATGGTGATAGATATGGATCTATTTTCATTCTTCTACAGATTGACATCCAGTTTTGCCAGCACAATTTGTTGAAGATGCTCTCTTTTTTCCATTGTATACTTTTAGCTCCTTTATCAAAAATCAGGTATTCATAGGTTTGTGGATTAAAGTCTGCGTCTTCTATTTGATTCCATTGGTCGACTTCTCTGTTTTTATGCCAATACGAAGTTGTTTTCATTACTGTAGCTCTGTAATAGAGTTTGAAGTCAGGGATGGTAATGCCTCCAGACGATCCTTTATTATATAAGATTGTTTTGGCTATCCTGGGTTTTTTGTTTTTCCATATAAAGTTGTTTATTGTCCTCTCAATGTCTGTGAAAAATTTTGGTGGAATTTTGATGGGGATTGCATTGAAACTATAGATTGCTTTTGATAGAATTGCCATTTTTACTATGTTGATCCTCCCAATCCAAGAGCAAGGGAGATCCTTCCATTTTCTGGTGTCCTCTTCAATTTCTTTCTTCAAAGACTTAAAGTTCTTGTCAAATAGATCTTTCACTTCCTTGGTTAGAGTTACCCCAAGATATTTTATGCTGTTTGTGGCTATCGTGAAAGGTGATGCTTCTCTGATTTCCCTCTCTGCTTCCTTATCCTTAGTGTATAGGAAGGCAACTGATTTTTTGGAGTTGATCTTGTATCCTGCCACATTACTAAAGGTGTTTATCAGCTCTCTCAGAGAAGTCTTATAGCTCAATGCTAACACATCTTTCTTTTAGACATGTATATGTGCATGGTTTATATGTATTAACACATGTGTAGATCAGCTCATGGGTGTCAAAGGTCACATGCATTCTATAATCGTTCTCTACCTTATTCTTCGAAACAGGGTCTCTCTATGAACCTGGAGCTTGCCAGTTCGTCTGGCTTAGCTGGCCAACAATCCCTAAGGGTCTATCTGTCTCCATCTTCTTAGCACTGGGATTATATCACATACCGCCAGGCTTCAAATATCAAAGTGAGACCCCCATGCTTGTACAGCGAGCACTTTACAAACAACTATCTTTTAAACCTCAAACATATCTTCTTTAAAAAACAGCTCTTTAACAGTTGCTGAAAACCTAATGGAGAAAATCTACCTAGTGTGGTTTACAAAAACATTCATATTTCCTTGGTTTTAACATTGTCTCTCCAGATTCATTCACATCCCATAATAGGATTAGTTTCCTATGACACTGGCATTGCTGAAGGGGATCATGCACAGTAGCTGCTGTTGGTTGGTTTTATTCACTTGATTAAAAAAAAAAGTTTGTAGTTATCTCAGTATCTCAGTTTGTGGGTAGAAATTTGTATTCATTGTTTCTTTAGCAGAGGTCAGAAAACTTCCTTCCAAAGGCCAGACAATAACACACTTGGCTTTGCAGGCCAGATGGTTTCTGTCACAGTTACTCAGTTCTTCTGTTAGATCAGCAAACTACACCGTATGTAAATGCACAAGTTCATGGCCACCCCAGTCAAACTCTACTTGCAAACATAGGTAGCAGGTGACATTTTGCTTCGAGGTCATAGTTTTCCAGACCCTGAACTTACTAAGTGAAAAGGTCAAATTTAAATTTTGTGCCAGTTTTCTCCCTGCCCAACTGTTTGGCCGCTGCAGAAGTTATTTCATCTAATTGGGTTCTAGTTTTCTTCATCTGAGAAATAAAATTGACCCTAGGTCTTCTTTCACAGCTCAAACGTGGTATCCTTTGATGTCAGTGACACTTCAAGGGCAAGAACTCAAATAAAAAGTAAATCAAGAAGACCAAAAGGATATTTACTTCAAATATGCATATGAGTGGTGTTTATGTCTGTGTGTTTGTGTATGTGTGTGTGTCTGTGTCTGTATTTATATGGATGTTAGTAGACATGAACATGTGTGTGCATGCATATGGAAAACAAATATAGTGATAGGTGTCATCTTTATTTACTCTCTACCTTTCCTTGGCCCCATTAGTCCTCCTGTCTCCTTCCTGCACCAGTATTACAGATACATACATACACATTAGGCTTTTACTTGGTGCTGGTGATCTGAGCGCAAGTCCTATGCTTGCTGGACCAGCGCTTTATTGACTGACCTACCTCTCCACCCTCAATAACTCTTTGGGATAGATGCTCCATAGTTTAGTTCCTTTCTGCCTGGTGTTTGCTATCTCCATCTTTTTTTTTCTAGGTTAAAATCAATTGACCATGACATAGAAGCAACAAACTATAAAAACTGAGCCTGCAGGTGTGGAGAATAGTATTATAATCAAATAATACTTACAACAGAGCTAATTTGACACACACCTAATGATATACATAATGTAGTTTTGAGGCATGGTAATTAGGCATAAATGGTAAGTTGTTGACATAAATGATTGCAATTAGCACTGCTCCTGCACAGACAAGCCCTGTATTAAGTTTTATATTTTTTACTTGTTTGGTTCTTTGAGGTTTATAAATAACTGTCATTGTTGACAAACTTTAAAACTAGAGAACACAAGGCTTTGGAAAACTGTGACCATAATGCGGTATTTATGGTTTTAATATTTATATGTTTCCTTCAAATGTCTTATGAAATCTTGTCACTTTTCCAAAAGGCTTCTTGTGGATCACCTGCAAAAGCAATTAGTGATGCTAAACTAAAAGCAAAACATTAAGATCAGAGAAAACACAAATTAGACCTAGAAACATAGACAGTAGAAATGATGCTCTTGCCAGCTGTGGCAAGGTGATAACATTTGTGGGATGAATGCTTAATATGTCAATTCGTTTAACATTTTTGAAAGAGTTCTGAAGTGGACCACCTAATTCCCATTGTACAGATAGGGCCAGAGGGAATGTAAATATGATAAATAGATGCTAATAGTAATGAGCAGAGCTGATTAAAACTTGATCTCGACGACCAATCTCATGTTGGGTGACACAGAGTAAGATGGGATCTGGGATAGCACAGTGATGAGGGAAATGGCAAGGCTAAGATATGGAGAAAATAAACCTTGAATTTGTATCATATAGAAGTAGGTTAGTAAAGAGACAGCTTGAATGTCTATACAAACACATACCCTGTCAAGTGCCAAGTGACAACTATTCCTAATGATTCCCAGTCATTTTTATGTGATTAGCACTTAGTCAATGGTTGTGCATTGATGACATACTTCAAAAATGTATCAAGCATGTAGGCATCAATACAGTTTTTTAAAAAGCATTGTTGTTTTTACTTTGAGCGTATAACCCTTCCTTGCTCTTAAATGTCAACCATTCTTCAAAGAAAATCTAGAAAGAATATCATCTCTGTCATCATAGCAGAGGGAGGCAAAACAGAAGGAAGAAGGAAGGAAGAAAGGAAGGAAGGAAGGAAGGAAGGAAGGAAGGAAGGAAGGAAGGAAGGAAGGAAGGAAGGAAGGAAGGGTGATTTCAACTTAGGATGTCAAGAGTTAAAAACAATAAAATAAACGAATGATAAAAAGAAATGTACAGCTGCTAACATACCTGTGGAGCTGCGACAGTGAAGTCCACTGACAGGAATCCTGTGTTACTAATTATATAAACCTGGCCATGTCCCTTTCTATGTATATCCCTCTATAAGAAACTCCATTAAAAATTAGAGCATCAGCGTTGGGACTTGCCATTATTTTATTAACATTTTATACAGACAAAATTGTACTTGATCTTGTTCCCCTTCCTTACAAAGTGCATTTTGTGTTTAAACCCTTGTGATGGCTGATCTCCATCGTCAACTCAATGAGCTCTAGTGTCTCCTGAGTGGCAGGCTTCTGAATATGCTTGCGAGTGACTGTCTTTATTAGGTTTAGTGACATGGGAAGATGTGCCTGCGATAAGCGACACCAGTCCCTATACTGGGATCCTGGATGAGCACACATGCTTGTTACTCTCTGCTTCTCAACCTTCTTTGCAACGTGATGAGCTACATCGCCTTCCTGTGGCTGTGACTTCCCAGACACGAGAAACTGTAAGCTCACACTGTGAGTCAAAATAAACCCTTTCTCCCTTAAGGTGCTCCTGTCAGGACCTTGTAACTCAAGGAGAAAGCTAACTAAGATAACCCTCCTTGGGTATCATCATCCACATTTCCAATAAAACTTGGAAATTCATTTACTGCCCAAGCAATAAATCAGTCATTTTACTGTTCTTAATTTACTTGACCATGGTGACAGCAATTATAAAGTTATCTGTTTCATAATCCTCATTTTATAGACAGTGAGTCAAGACATAAAGCTGTTAAGTCTCTTCTTGAACTCTGCTTAGGTCAAGGAACAAACTTGGGCTTTACCTTCACAACCTAGTGAGAATGGTCTGAAGACCACCTTGTTTTTCTCAAGTTCTCAATCAGCATAATGCAGATTCAACCATCACTGATATGGAAATGATGCAGTTGGTGATGCAGGAAGTGATATTCTTCCTCTTCCTTACCAGCCTGTTCCTATCCATATGTTGAAATGAAGCTTGAATGTAGAAATCATAACAAGGAAAAAAAATTTGAACAAGAAATTTTTAAAAACTGATCAGAAGTGGGAAACATTAATTGTTTCCTTCCTGAAAAGAGGCAAGGAATTATTTAGCTATTCCTGGTCTGTAAGAATCATAAAGCTAGGCCAGACAGTGGTGACACACGTCTTTAATCCCAGCACTCAGGAGCCAGAGGCAGGCAGATCTCTGAGCTCAAGGCCAGCCTGGTCTACAAGAGCTACTTCCAGGACAGGTTCCAAAGCTATCTCACATGTGCAAATATTACTATAGAGGACAGAATCTCATTAAAAGGCTGAGTATTTTGAAAACAAATTGTCTCCAAAGTAAATGTAGCCCTCAAAGTTGACTAAAATAGAGTATGATGATTGCCACTGAGAGTGTACTTCTGAAATGTTATTTTATTGGAGCAGTCTTGAGTCTTTCTCCTATGATAATGAATGATTGGAAAACACAGAACTTTAAATGAAGGCTGATCTTAATCTTAACCATCCTTTCATTCCCCAAGAAGAAAAGCTGAAAGTGAGACACAGACACATACTCTCCAATGGTGGGATTGAACAAGAAGTCATGTTCCCTGTTTCCAACAATGCTTCCTCTCAGGCGGTAGTGAAAGAGCTGACATGCTCCTTCCATCCTAGGAGCCTAGGAGGCACAGCAGTGAGATGGTCACGTGATTCATAGCACATTATCATGGCTGGAGATCCTCAGAAAGCACGCATCTTATCTACCAATTGACAGGCAGTTTTCATTCACTGAAAATGTCAAGATGGCATCTGCATGCTTGGAGCACAGAGGCATGGAGTGCTAAATCTGATCTACATGCAGGTACTTCAGGAGACAGACTGGCTTTTGAGATTCTAGATGACTTAAGCCAGCAAATGCTAACCATTTTCTTCCCTTTTCATGGTTAATATGAAACAACACTGATTCCATTTTGAAGACAAAGTATTTTTCTATTTATTAATTGATTAATTTTATGTCCTGAAAGAAGCTTCTTCTCCCTCCTCTCCTTCCACTCCCACCTACCCAATCCACCCATCCTCCATATTTGTGTTTACTCAGAAAGGGCAGGCCTCCTGTAAGTATGGCTTATCAAGCTGCCATAAGATGAAGCACCCCCTCCCAACCCTCTGCCACTATATGTAGACTGGGAAAGGCAATTCTGCATGAGGAATAGGTTTTCACAAGCCAGCCAATGCACAGAGACAGTCCCTGCTCCCATTGCCAGGGGTCCCACAAATAGACACAACTATCGCCTGTGTGCAGCAAGCACACATGGGTCTCATGCAGTCTCTCCGGATGTCGGTTCAGACTCTGTGAGTTCTCACTAGCCAGCTATCCATTTCTGTGGGTTTTCCTGCTATACCCCTGAAACGCAGGCACCTACAATCCTTCCTTCCTCTCCTCAGCAGTACTCCCTAGCTCTGCCCAAAATTCGCCCTTGGGTTTCTGAATCTGTCTCCATCAGCCACTGGAAGAAGGTGCTCTTATGACAACTGAGGTTGTCACCAATCTGATCACAGGGGATGGTCAGTTTGGGCTGTCCACTGTTGCCAGGAGTCTGAACTGGGGCCATCCTTGTAGACTCTTGGGAGTCTACCCTACTGGTAAAGTCCCACTTCTTAGCCATCTTTCTCAGCATTCTATCCCGTTGCCCACCCCTTCCATGCCTGCCTGACCCAAATTCTTGGAGGAGATCTCCTCTGTTTCTCCTTCCTGGGGAGATCCATGCACCTCACATACACAGACAACTGGGCCTTCCTTGTTGCTTAGACTTCTTCTGTCTCTGGATTGTAGCATGGCTATCCTTTACAGTTAAAAGTCACTTATGAGTAAGTACATACCCTGATTGCCTTTCTCGAAGGCAAGGTAATTATTTTCTTTATGTTTATACTACACCACAGTCTATACTACAACTTTCTAGGACAACCCTTGAAATTATATCCTCCTCCCCCCCCCACTTTGATAGCTTGTTTCTTTCTTCCAATCAATTTCTTCAGGTTTCTTGTGTGTTTGTACATGTTCATGTGCATGTGGATACATGCATGCAGTCAACCATATGCATAGTCAGATGTACGTGCATGTGGAAACAAGAGGTCAACACTGTCTTTCTCAACTGCATTTCATTGTATGTTTTAGAAATAGAAAGTCTTATTGACCCTGACACTTAAAGATTCTTTTTGCCAGGTTGAGCAGTGAGCCCTAGAGATCTTATCTGCTGCCCCTAGATAGGATTGCATAAGATTCCAACTGGCTCTTATATGGGTCTGAGTTCTGAACTCCAATACTCAATATGTGTGGAAGGCATTTTACCAACTGAGATGTCTCTCCAGTCCCACTGTCTCCAATTTGACTGGTAAAATGAGGAAAAGCAACTTCTGCTATCCTGTCATGAGAAAAGAGACCTCTTCTTCCTTTCAAATTCAAATTATTATCTCTGTATGCATTTTTCCTATACTTAGAACCTTTAACATGTTCAACGTTTCCTCCAATGTCTATAATTTCTGTAGCTTAGCTGGAATCTATCTGAACAAAAGCATGTTTTTTCCCTTACAACAGTGTTTAGCGCTATCATATGTCTCAGTGGATTTCAGAACCTGGCCGTTCTAGAATATCTGACTTCAGCTCATGTTTGCAACCGTCCAGTGCTCACCAGAGACCTGTGCAGATCACACTTACTTGGCTGTTTTTCAGAGCGATAGAGATGAGCATATTCCAATTCCATGCCTGCATGGAAGTTAAAACAAAGGGAAGGAAGCAGGAAGTAAGAAAATACATATACTATACCATAATAGATTTTTAGATATCCTTAAATGGAAAACAAAGATATAAAACAAAGATGGCCCTTCCCAGGGGGACTATTGACAAATTTTTTTTTGAAAGAGAGGGAAAGATTTTCTTCAGTGGTTTAGCCACAAAAGCATTACCTTTGCTAGGTTGAATAGCCTCCCACCCATGGGTATACAAGCGACTAATTAAACTCAGTGACCCTTACACAAAGAATACATGAAAACAAAAAGGGGACTTGTTGAGAAGAATATATAGAGGGAGAAGGATGAGAGAGGGGAATCATGGGAAATCATAGTATAAATGCATGAAATTATAAAACAATTATTTTAAAGTGGAAAGAGCTGGGGAGATGGTTCAGCAGTTAAGGAAGTGTAGTGGCTGCTCTTCCAGAAGACCTGGCTTGATTCTCGATACCTTCATGGGAGATCACTGTTATCTGTAATGGAAGTGTCTGAGAGTCCTGTGACCTACTCGACTTTTGGGGACACCTGGTAGGCACGTGGTGCGCATTCATACATTCAGGCAAACATTCATGCATATAAATTTAAATAACTTTTAAATTCTTAAAAGAAAACTCAGATGAATGCAGGAACTCTATTTTAAATTATATTTATTTTTGTTTTTCCCTTTAAAGTATTATCTTTGAGCCAGTGGTATTTGAACCGACATGTAAATAAAGTGAGAACAAAGTACAGAAAAAAGTGTTCTAAGTAGAGGAGACAATTCCCTATGGCAAGATGACCTTCAGTTCTCAGAGGATCTTCAAAGATGAAAAGGAGACAGGAAGTAGAGAATAAACTGGGAAGGTTAGACAAAGACGTCATAAAGGGACACAGGAGTCACATGAAGGGATGTGGATTTCGTTCTAAATATAATATGCAGCTACTGGGAGCCTTTAAATGGGGTTTAGCAATGTTATTTAGATGACCTTTGGCTCAGCAGAGAGATCCTGTAAAGGCCTTAGCTGGGGATAGGGAAAGCTAAAATCTACACTGAGCTTCTTCCTAAGTGAGTTGGGCGTGTGTGTGTGTGTGTGTGTGTGTGTGTGTGTGTGTGTTTGTGTGTATGTGTACCACGGGAGGGACATGAGGAGAAGGATAACACCGTCTTGACGGGAAGAATGAAAATACGGTGTCACACAGGGAGAAGGATCATCCTCAGACTGTAATCTTCTTGAGTTGATTGATATCTATGTGATGTGTATGAGGGACCGGCCTTCAACTGTAAAGTGTGGACAGTTTGTGGAATCCCATTACTGGACCCATATGAGTGCCAGGAACCATTGTATGATAAGATTACCAGAGCAACCATTATTTTTCTAGATAAATACATGCTCTCGTCTGAGTCAGATGTCACTTCACTTTGGAGGCCAGTTTACAGTCAGTTTTGGGGTGTACAATCTTGTCCTTTCACTGTAGCCCCTGGGGACCTTTTCCTTCTCTGAATAAAAATGTGCAGTGCTGTGTGGCTCATATAATGTTTTGAGAACTAAATGATGTGTACGGGCATCAATGACAGAGAAGATAATGATCTGGTAGTTACAGGAACTTAGACTAATATGCTTAATCTCTCCCACAGTTTACGTTTACTTTTCAAATATGTCTCTCTCTCTCTCTCTCTCTCTCTCTCTCTCTCTCTCTCTCTGTGTGTGTGTGTGTGTGTGTGTGTGTGTGCGCGCGCACACATGCATACATGTCAATTCACAGGCAGATATGTAGGCACATGTGCTTATGAGACCTGAAGTTGGTGTCACGAATCTTTCTCAAATTGCTCTCCACCATATTAATGGAGACAAGGTCATTCATTTTACCTCAGAACTCGTCAATGCCTCCAATCGAGCCAGTCAGCTTGCTCCAGGAACTCTAAGAGCTCGGATTAAAGCCTGCAGCCACACCCACAATTTATTATTCTTGTTCTGAGAATTCATAGTCTAGTCTTCATCCATGTGAGAGAAGTGCTTTGCCCCCAGTCCACAGTTTCTTTTATATGGTGTAAATATATATGGTTTGAACACTATCCTAAAAGTACTTATTAAATAGAATGACTTACATGCACACAACATTAAGGAATAACAGTGCAACCTGCTATCCACTATTGCACCTCTGTCTCTTCCATGAACCTGAGACACTTTTCTACTGAGGATCTCATCCTCTTTTTTTTTTTTTTCAAAAAAAAATTTCCCTCTCCCCCAATTCCTCTCCCCCCTCCCTCTCCAGTCCAAAGAGCAGTCAAGGTTCCCTGCCCTGTGGAAAGTCCAGGGTCCTCCCCCCTCCATCCAGGTCTAGGAAGGTGAGCATCCAAACTGGCTAGGCTCCCACGAAGCCAGAACATGCAGCTGAGGATAGGGAACCTGAAATGGCCCTATCCTATAGCCATACTGATGAATATCTTGCATATTACCATAGAACCTTCATCTGGCGATGAATGGAGATAAAGACAGAGACCCACATTGGAGCACCAGAATGAGCTCCCAAGGTCCAAATGAGGAGCAGAAGGAGGGAGAACATGAGCAAGGAAGTCTCATCCACTTTTGAAATTGTCCATCTTTGTAACTTCCTCTTTCCATCCCTTTAGGTCACCAAACCTAGAGGAAGGAACGGCAGGACACATTCTGGAGGGGAAAGTCCTTTCTCTTTATAGATATAGTCCTTCCCTATAGAAAGTGTGCTCTGAGAAAGATATATCTAATATCTATCTGTCATCTATCTATCTATCTATCTATCTATCTATCATCTATCTATCATCTATCTATCTATCTATCTATCTATCTATCTATCTATCTATCTATCTATCTATCCATCCATCCACCATCTGTCTATTTATCTCTTTCCTTGTTGGAAGGATCCTGATATATTATCTGAAAATGTTTGCAATACAAAGCTAAAGTCCTCAAATATGGCCTATTGTTAGCTTATGCATACTCAGTAAGAGGAAGTATGTCACTCTTGTCTTAAACACTTGAAATCTGATTTTTGGCAGGGGTAAATCTCTTAATAATCTGCAAGTATATGGAACAGGACAGAGACTGGCTATTTCTATTCAGTCTGAGAACTTCATTCACATCACTAAGTCCCCAGTGACCACTAGGATTCTCAGATGCAGCCTGCTGGCTTACCTATGTGAACCAATGTGTGTCCAGTGGATTAGGGTGTGGAATGAAACCTCAGGCAAAAGTACTTGTTTTGCAAACATGATCTGAGTTCCACCTCTCAAAACCCATAAGAAAAATCCAGGTGAGATAGTACAAACCTACAATAACAGTGCAGTGAAGAGGGAGGATATTGGGACACACACACACACGAGAGGAAGAGAGAGAGAGAGAGAGCATGATCTGAATGTGATACTCTCCAATGCCCCAGGCCCCACAATATATTTTTGGCTGGAATGTGAATGCCAATGAATCTGTCAAGCAGTCAGTTGTTCAGTCTGAGATGTGCCCATTGTGCTTCCACTTTCCCCAGTCCTCTGGTTTAACATCTGTGCTTCTGTAAACATGACATGGATTGAATTACACGGACTGTTGTTTTGTTTAAATGAATGTGCTATAATCCTGATTAAAGTATCATGTGGGAGATTTTATAATAATAATTATATGCAGTTCTCATTAGAGTCGGGAAGAACCTAACTCATGTTTAATAATCTAGAGCATGAAACTAGTCACACTCATTTACATCTGGACCATGTGGGTGAGTGAGGTTCTGCTTTGGTCTTCTGGATGTAACGAGGGCTCTCACAGCTGACAGGCTTACAGCGAGCAGTGGAGGCTTTGGCGGTTGGGTCTTTGGCTTTCTCTTGCTCAGACAGGCTTCCACTTCATTTAGTTTGCATGCCTGTGCTGCTGTATTCTTATATCAATAATTCAGGCTAATTAATCAGAGCCACCAAAGGATGAGCTCCCCCATCTCCAGCACCAGATGACTCTTTTCCTGCAATCATACCACAATGGGAATGAGCTGAGTGCTTGACTTGGCAAAGATGCTCTGTCCTGGGAGAGACGGCAGGTCCAGAGGATCCCAACTTCTCAAACAATAATTCCACTTACTGGTTTTTTTTTTCTAATTTATTTTTTATTTGTATCTGTTTTGGTGTTTTGTCATGGGTGTTGAGTCTTTTGGAACTGGAGTTACAAACAGTTGTTAGCTGTCATGTGGATGCTGGGAATTGAACTCAAGTCTGTCTGGAGGAGCAAGACTGTGAAATTATGCCCTACAGAGGCATGCTATAGTGGAGGCGACAGAACCTAGTTATCGGCTAGTAATCAGATATATGCATGCCACACGGTTCACTGTCAATTCATCTCTGTACTCATTTTTCCTGTAGAGTTTGTAAATGCATAGCAACAACAGCAAAATCAAACACACAATAAACTCCAGTCTTTTTTTTATAGTATATTCTGTATTAGTTACTTTTCTATTTTCTGTGACAAAGTACATAAGAAAAGAGACCCAAGGGAGGAATGGTTTGTTTTGACTCATAGCTCGAGGATATGTCCATCATGAAGGGGAAAACGTAGATACATTACCATGAGACAGCTCATTATAGCTGCTGTTAGGACAGGGAGCAATGAATGCTGTGGCTCAGTTTGCTTTCTGCCTTTGATTCAGTCTGGGGTCCCAGCCTGGCTAGGTATCATCCACAGTTAGCATGGACCTTCCCTCCTCATGTGACCTAATATAGGAAGCCTCTTATAGGTATGCCCATAGGCCTGCTGTTCGTTAATTCTATATATCCTATCAAGTTGCAGATACAGTAGAAAACCTGCAGGAAGGTGACCTGAGAAAACAGGGAGTGGGGTCAGCCTTGCACTTTTGTAATGCTCTCCTGTGAAGTCAAAGCCCACAAGAGAAGTGAATTCCTCACTTTCATAGTCAAGAACACATATTCTGCACCCATCTTCCTTGAACTCTCCAATGTAGCTCACTTCATTTTATAAATTATGTCTCACATGTCTACCTTTAATCAAATAAGACATTCCAAATTTATAGGCACAGCTGGGCCACATCTGGCTTCCGCTGCCTCCCAAAGACTTCACTGGAAAGTGTTTCTGAAAGCAAGCGTATTTTAGTTGTACAGTGTTGCCTCTAACTAGAAGTTGGAGGAGTGTGCTCTGTTAGATGTACTTCCACATGTGAGTGTATTTTTAAAGCAGAAGATGTTACAGCATGCATGGAGAGGGTAGGGATGGCACCTACAGCCCCATACGTATTAGGCAAGCATTCTACTGTTCCACCCTCAGAACCGCCAGAAGTTTCTTTCACATACCCCTGTGTCCAGTTTTGTGTGGTAATTCCAACTTCACTTATCATTGGAAGTTGTCAAGTGCAAAAATATTTTTAAATGGATTCTCACTTTTCTCAGCGCTGCATAAAATTACCAAAACAAAAACATACATTTTTCTCACATATTTTTTTTTCAAAAACATAAGCAGAAAGCAGCAGTTTTAATATGGAGAAATCGGTTCTATTATCATGTAATCTCTCTCAAAGTCTAGGCCACAAATGTCACCGGAAAACAGATTGTACCTATGTCTCCAGTTAGGTGGTAAACAGGCGGTCTACGTAGACAGGAACCTAAGGGGACAACAGTACCTCTGCTGTACTGAATATTGAAGACCCTCTCACACCCAGAGATCCTCCCGATTACATTACCAGAGGCCTGGAATGGGCCGCTCTACAAAGAACTCTCCCAAAACCATGTCCCCATTACCAGAAGATCATTTATTTATTTATTTATTTATTTATTTATTTATTTATTTATTCATTCATTCATTCATTCATTCATTCTCTCTTTTGAGACAAAGTCTTACTATCTAGCTCAGAGTAGTCTCCAGCCTTAGCCTCCCAGATATTGGTATTGCATGTTCACGTACCCATTTGGATGCTGATTACGGACATTTGATATTTGTTAAGAAAAGACAAGGAATACCTCTAGTGGTTCAAGTGTAAAACTAGGAATTAAAAACAAATTTATGTTTTCTTTTTTCTTGAAAAAAGAAAATAAGGAAGGAGAAAGAAAAGTGGAAGAGTCAGAGAAGAAAGGAAACCCAGGCAAGAGGACTTTACTCCTAATTTTAATGGCTGTTATGGTTAGTTTTTTTCTTGATGTATGCTCAGGATACATACTCAGTGCCAGCATGTAAAGGAGGCAGAACACTATTTGCATAAAATTGTATGGGGACTTGGGTCCGAATCTGTGTGCAGCTACATATGTGTGTACAGATATATATCCAAAGTGTGTTAGCAGGTGTATGTGCATGTGTGTGCGTGCCTATGTACTTTTGTACATATGTGTGAAGGCTATAAACAATCTCAGTTGTCATTACTTAAGATACCACCCAGCTTGATTTTTGAGACGGTCTCTTTCATTGGTCTGAAAATCATCAAGTAGGCCAATCTCAGGAATCTGTTTGTTTTGTCTCACGAGAGTTGGGATTACAAATGCACACTGCCATACCATGTCTTTGTTTTACATTAATTCTTGGGGATCAACAACTCAGGTTGTCATGTTTTGAAAGCTACCCACTTAGATACCATCACAGCTCTACCACAACAGGTTAACAAAGGCCTGCTATGTAACATATCTACTTGTTGGTTAGTGTGGGGAAACTGGCTTCATTCTCCTACTAGATTCCCATTCTAAAATTTTAAATATATTAAGAATACAAAGACTAGAAATATGTGTTTATGTAGACAGGACACTAAAAATTTCCTGAAGTGGTAGTGGCACTATGAGCTAGCAAAGAAATGGTGTACATGGCATGGAAATCTCAGGGGTAGAAGAAGAAAACCACTACACAAACTATCTCACAACTATTAGTATTATCTACTGTGGGTTTTGTCTGTTACTTGGCAATTGTGACAAGTCACGAGCATAAGGTCATTTAACCTGTCACCCAAATGACTCAGGACTTTGTTTTTGTTTGTTTATTTGTTTGACAAAAATTCTTCATTTATGCAATACTGAAAAGAGAGTTGGTCCCTCTCTTCCTCTACCTGCTTGGTTGGAAGATGAGAGGGACTGAAGAGGCAGTCTCTTGATTTGATTCTGATGTCTCTTGCAATCTCATTTTGGGATTCAACTTGCCCAGGGCAGAAAGAAGAACACGAAGAGAAAGCAACTGAAATTGCTTAATCCTGCCTATGTCTCAGGCATATCAACATGTATTATTAAAGAAAGGGAAAAAAAGGGAACTGGTCGTGGGGGGTATTGTCACTTAATTAAGCTTATATCTTGCCCAAATCTAAGCTGTACTAGTCAGCTTTTTGACAACACAACAGAATAACTTGTGCAGGTAAAGATCACTAAGAGGTTGATTTGAGTCCCCATGATAGAGGCAGAGTCTGGCCAGCAGTTCACCTCCAGGGAAGTGGCCTGAGAGAACAGAGGGTATAGGAGTCAGCATTGCACTTCTGTAACATTTCTCTCTTGAAAATTCAAAGCCCACAAGGGTAACACAGTCTGAGGCTAGGAAGTGCACGAGTACCTTGAGGCATGCAGTAGATGGAGACAGTTATAAAGGAACCCCTTTCAGAGCTTGCCTTATGCTTCTCCAGTTTTCTCTCTCCTTCTCGCTGAATGGCATGGGGATGATTTCTGTTTCAGGCAATGACATGGCCTTGGTTTTCCTGACGTTTCCAATATGATTCGGCTTGTTCATTTGGCCTGATTTAGTACCTGAGTGAGCCTTCAAGAAACTTTGCCAATATTAGCATTGTGTGCAGACACTTCTCAAATAAATGGCACCTAGGGATGTCAGCAAAGATGATGCCATTAAATCATGCAGTGGTATTCTCTGTCACTGTGTGAAAGTCAGGTGAGGGGTCCATAGCTCAGGATGTTCATTGCCCAGTAAACCGTGGGGTACTTCTTAGGAGTCTGAAGGGTGGAACTTTACTCTGAGTAGATGCTTTAGGCTGAGGACAGAGTCGGGGGAGGGATTAGCACTGGATTACAGTGAAGTGTGTAAACTTCTCCATAGCATGTGACTGGCCTTCAGGTCTCTGTGGTGATGGAATAATGTGGGGAGCGCTGGGAGAGCCACAGAGGACAAAGGATGCATAAGAGGGGGAAAGGGATAGGGAAAGCCAATGTAGGACATGATCAATGAGACACAATTACTGAATAACAGGCAAGCAGATGGCTTGGTCCTTCTTGCTGTCTGATATTGTATCAGTTACCCAGACCTGCCCAAGCAATAGACTCATGTCAATACGACACACTGTGGGTGGTGGTAGCCCCACTCTGATCCACCAGCCATTTTTGAGGAGCCCCTTGTCTTCCATGCCCATCTTCTACAAGTCATTATGAAGTCTGATATGTTTTATTCCCAAATTGCTGACAACTATAATAATAAAACTCCCTTAGCTGTCACTCAGAGAGAAAGGAACATATTGGTTTTCTAAACAGTGTAGAGTTACAGCAGGGATATAAAGAGTTGTTTCCATTGGCTATTTTCAGATGTTCTGCTGGCTTTTGTGTGAAAGCTCTTCCCCTGCCCACCGATCTGACTACTTCATATCCTTGAGCAAGGACAGATGAGAAACTGAAGAGCAATTTCTGCTAACTACTGAAAGTAGGAGTCATGGGACTCAACTGATCTCAGCACATTGTCCTTGTTTTGTTTTCCAAACCTCAGAGTTGGGATAGCAGAACCTCAGCATGCAGCCAGTGTAATCTGCTCTCTACATAAGAAAGCCAGGATTGGCATGAAAGGTCAGATGCTGGGAAATGCAAGAGACTCAGAATGGGGCTGAGGTATAAGGAGACAACCTGGAGTCTCTGGGCTCATTTTGCTAGCTAGAAAGGAGCTTGAAGACCGAGCTGTGCACATAGTTTGTATCTTTGTCTCAAATTCTTGACCTTCTCCTAACTCGGATGGTAGAAATGGGTTCTATCCCAGGAGCCCTGCCTGTTAGAGAGAAGGGCGGGGTTTCCTTCCCAGGCTGGTCCTAAAGGTCAAGGTTTTTTAGGATGGATGGTAAATACTGAGACAGTTTTCTCTGAGGAAATGATCCAGAAAGGTTTTCTGTCAGCCAAATTTGGTCTTGCTTTACATTTCTTCTGAACAATAGCAGCATCGTGACTCCCTGCCTCACGTAAGCCAAAGACAGTCTCTTTTGGCCAACTTTGCAGTACGAAACTGTGACCGTTTGTTCTTGTGTTGTCAAAACCAGGGCTAAGATGATTTTCAGTGGTTTGAGTGTTAGCTGCACAAGTGTGAGGAGAGGCAGGATACCCTATGTTTGGATGGAAGCTTCACCCTAGCTCCTGACATCCATATATCCAAAGAGTCTGGAATGTTTGGATGGCTCCGCCCCAAATCCCCTCACTTGGAGTTGCCTCAGTCCAGACTCCACCCATGAGAAGCCCACCAAAGACGACCCCTCACCAGAGATGCTCAAGATCACTCCCACAGGGTATTTTAACTGCCTCTGCCACAGAGAACAAATGTGTGGTTTTCTGATCTTCCTTTCCCATCTCCTCTCTTGTGTTTGGAAAGACATCCAGGAGCATGGTATCTATTAAACCTGGGCTTTGTCTAATTCAATTTGATTTGGTCTGATTGGGTTGTTGGGTTGACAGAGAGGCTTATCTGGGTACAGAAACTTCTCACCCAGAACATATGTAAACATGAAACAAACATGGCAGCCCTCTTGGAATTCCAGTTTTCATAAGGGAGAAGCTCAGACTGTTCCATCGAGCTCTGAGTTAGACTGAGAGCCCTTTGTGATGGTTGGCTTCAGTAGTCAACATGACACAACCTAAAATCCCCTGGGGAGAGTGTCGAAGTGCATTGTCTACCTAGGTTGGTTCTGCAGTTATGTTTGTGGAGAACTGCCAATCAAATTATGTGCGAATACTCATCACACGACGGTGGCAGCATTCCTTTCAGCATGGGGTCCTGAACTATGAGCGGAGGAACTAAGCAGAGCATAAGCAAGTGAGCGTGCATATGTTCTTTGCCCTCTGCTGTGGTGTGATGTGACCGGGTGTTTAAAGTTACTGTCTCTACTGCCCCATAGTGCTGTACTATAACCTGGAACTGTAAGCTGAAATAAGCCCATCAAGTTGCTTTTTGTTAGGGTATCTTATTACAAAAAGAGAAATGAAGCTGTGATATGATGTGGGAGTGATTTCTTTCTAATCTGTTGCTTTCATTGGTTAATTAATAAAGAAACTGCCTAGGCCCATTTGATAGGCCAACCCTTAGGTGGGTGGAGTTGGCAGAACAGAATGCTGGGAGAAAGAAGCCGAGTCAGTGAGTCGCCATGATTCTCCCACTCCAGACAGACGCAGGTTAAGATCTTTCCTGGTAAGCCAGCTTGTGGTGCTACATAGAATATTAGAAATGGGCTAGATCAATATGTAAGAGCTAGCCAATAAGAGGCTGGAACTAATGTGCCAGGCAGTGTTTAAAGAATACAGTTTCCGTGTAATTATTTCGGGTATAAAGCTAGCTGTGCGGGTGGCCGGGTGCCAGGAACGTAGTCCCGCCGCTCCTAATCACACCAGTGATACATCTCTCCAATGAATAAATGTAGAGAGATGAAAAATCCTAATGCTAACCTTGTGCCTCTATATACATGCCCATACATATGTACCACCAAGCACAGGTGAACACACATGTAAAAGAATTTGCATCACACACATACCTTTTCAAAAACATGTCCATGGCTCCCGTCTTTCAATTACACTGAAGTGCTTCAAATCCTAGAGTCTGTGTACACTCTTTCCTTTCCTCTATCTGAATTTGATGAATATATTCTTATTGATTTATATTCTTGAAGATTTTTGCATCCATACAGCATATGCTTTTAGAGGAGAGCCACATTCATGAAGATAAGTAACAGTAAGTTGGACTTACTACTAAGTTTTCCCACCCCCCCATAGTTTTGAGTAAGTTATTAACAATTAAGACCTCATAAACTATTTGAATACTTGTTTGATTGTAAAACTGATAATGTTCACTTTAGAAGTTCATAAATTACATTTTATTTAATAAATTTTATTTTATAAATTAAAAAATGCATTATATTTAAATTGTTTCTGAATAAGAGGGACTTAATATTTGTTTATAACATGGTCTTTAATTTGGCTTTTAAGTTTATTAAGTTATACATATTCATAAATGTATTATATAAGTGTGTATGTGTCCTTATACACATTTACTATATATGTATGAATGTGCACATATCAAATAAGTAGATACATCATTTACACATATGTGAGTAAAGAAAGATATTAATTATTGCATATGTTGATGTTTTTGAACACTACTTCCATTTTAATATTTCCCATGGTTTAACTATTCTCAAAATATCTTTACAGATGAGTTAAAAGAAAAATGCACCATTAACTAATTTGACTATTGAAATGTGAGGAACACATGAACCCTGGAGTCTCAGACCAGCCTGGACCACATAGAGAGGCTGTGTTCAAAACCCCTTTCTTGTTGCTTGGAGTAATTTTAATTTTTAAATCTATAATAATAAAAATTTACTCCTTGCTTGACAGTCCCTGAAAATGAAAATTATATGTCCCTTTGAGAGCTTGCTACATCCTTTAATTCTCCACTTGCTGGGCTCTTCCCCTCAATCATTTCATATCATCATTTCATGTAGACACAAGTGCACGTGCTAGGCTACTTCTCCCAAAGCCCAGCATATGATTGTGACATGAGAGCAGTGCCCTTGCTCCATGCCCCATCATTGGGAGACATGAATTAACTAGGGAGTGGCAGAAACTATGTTTTGATGTCCATGGTGAAAGGACTCCTGGGGTGGATGTCTAGTGCTCTAGGACGGGCTTCAACCACACCAGGCAACTCCCTGCTCTTTTCTTCCCAAAGCAACTGCCAAGATCTCTATTAGAAAGTGTGCTGAGAAAATTAAGGCTCTGAAGTCAAGCAGGGCTGGACTCAATTCTGTCTTATCTACTTGAATGGCACGTGGAATGATGCCACTTGTTCCATTCCTGGCTTAATCCCTGATTAAGCTCGGTCTGGAGAAGGATAGATGTACAAATGTATGAACAGGTACTGGCGTGTGCTAGAGAGACAGGGGGAGAGGTTTGTGTGTGTGTGTGTGTGTGTGTGTAGCGTGCATGTGCATGCTCATGTGCACTCATGTATGTGGATACAGGTGTACACATGCCCGTAGAATGCCTGCAAAAGACAACACCAGTGTTACTCATTACCTTGTATGTTATTGAAAACAGTGTCACCTGTTTCCTGTAGCGTACACCAGGCTAGCCTGCCCATGAGTTATTAGGGATTTTCCTGTCTTCATTTCCCATCTCCCTCTGGAAGTCCAAGGGTTATAGATGTTCATTACCTTTTCTGACTTTCAATAAATTCTGGAGATTTGAACTCAGATTCTCGTGCGTATGGCAGATACTTTACACAATGAGCCGTCACACCAGCTAGAGTAGTAGATGTTTTTAATCAATGTAAATTCAGCACACGCGCAGACTCCCAGAGACGTCCACACCAGGCACATTCCACACAATCACACACTCACACACGCTCGCATGTACACATGCACACTCACTCACGCACGTGCATGCACATACACACGCACGCGCGCGCGTACACACGCTCCAGAAAGCCTCTCAGAGAGTAGACAGGTGGAATGTGCTGCTGTCCCTGCAGCTTCCCTCTCCCCTGCTTCCTGAGCTATCTCCGTGTTTGTTTCACTGCTTTTGTTGTGCTCTGTTTGTTTTACTGTGTTTATGGCTGACTTTTTTCTGCCTGTGTATCTTCTCCAGCATCCATCCCTTTCACCACCTGTGTTGCTGAAGATGCTAAGCAACTAGCTTTCTTTACTGTTGCTTCCCTTTCCACTAAACACATTGTGTGTATGTGTGAAATTTAACACCACCACCCAATCCAGGCATCTGCTAGGCTGTAAAAAAAATCTGTATTGTATCTTATTGTCTAGTTTCTTTTTTTTCTTTTTCTTTTTAACACTTATTTCTTTGCATGCCACCTCCCATGTATATAGAGGCATGTATGTAGAGGTCATAGGGCTCAGTTCTCTCCTCTTTCTGCTGTGTATTCTAGTGGCTGAATTCAGGTCATTAGGCTTGTCAGTCAGCACCTGTGCCTGTGCCCCTTCCCTTTACTGCTAACGTGAGCATTGTGCTGCACTGGACCTTAGCCTAGTCCTGATACTGCTCATTCACTAGGGATACAAAGTGGCCTAAGCATGCTGTTGATAGTCTGGTCCATCTTGCTCCTGGCAAAAGAGGGCCTCAATTCATACAGGTCCCTGCATACCCAGCAGTCTCTTTTAGGGGTTCCTTTCCCTTCACAACTCTTCAGTCATAAAAACCAGGGTCTGTGGTGTCCTGAAGGAGAAAGTTTCAGGGAAATCCAATATGAAGCAGAATTGGAGTCCTACAGAGAGGCATTGTCAGTGTGGATGCTTCCCACAGGAATTGGTAGATGAGTCAATCAGAGAAAGGAGAGGTGAGTTTGGCTTCTGGGGGAGAGCAGAGCTGGGTGAATTTACAATATGTATGTATAGGGTTCTGGTGTTGCTTAAACTACATGGCAAAGTTAAGATTCACACATAAATACTTCAACAGTTCTCAGAGTGTAGTATGAAACAAGATAAAAGTTAAAGACATGTGGGCCTGGGAGGATGGTGCAGAAAAGCGGTTAAGTCCTTACTGTACAAGCATGAGGAACAGAGGTCTGATCCCAATACCCAGGGAAAGAGTGGGTGGCTATGTGGCCTAACTGTAAGTAGAGCCCCAGAGGCAGAGTAAGAAGATATCTGGAGCCATCTAGCTGGTGTGAGCAGCCATACTGGCGAGCTCTGGGTTCTACTGCAGAACTTGTCTCAAAGAATAAGATGGGAGAGAAGTGGGAGAGGATTCCCAGAGTCAACCTCTAGGCCTTCTCTTCCTGTGCCAATACACAAACATTCAACCTCCAGGCCTTCTCTTCTTATGCCGGTACACAAACATTCAACCTCTAGGCCTCTTCCTGTGCCAGTACACAAACACACATGCACCCATGTGTACATGAGCTGATTCATCAGCATTCACTTTCACACATCAGATACACATGGAGAAGACTGAAGCTGAAAGAGAAGAAAGACTTGGTAAGCACAGCTGTAACTTGCATTTATGAAGAAGATCCTTTAGGTATAGTTGACCGGGTAGGGTGCTCAAGGCTGCACATGATTTGGGAAAGAGGGAAATGTTTTTGTTGTTTTTAACATCTTTGTTGGAGCTGTCTGTAGGAAAACATGGACCATGTAGATAATTTTATCTTCATCAAAATTCTCCAGATTTTCCTGGTGTGGCAATGGGGCCCTGGCCCCTCCTGTACCTCACGCTTGTCTTGTTTGGCCCTGAGATTTCCCATGGTTTTCTAACCTGTGCCTACCTGACTACAATTTAGGAATGAAGGGCAGTTCCTATCCACAGAGGTCTGTCACAGTAACTTTACTGTCCTTTTAGCACGGCAGTCTTAGTGTGTGTTGGGTATAATTTTTATTTGTATTTCACTAATATTATCAAGTCCTCTATCATCTTAGTGTCTCAAAAGCAGTACTCAGTCTCAAATTTGCATATGAAGTTTGTGTTGGTGTAATTATTCTGATAGCAAGTCAGTATTTGATTTTCCATTTTGTTGTTTGGGTGATAGTCCTGGGGTTTTTGTTATTGTTTGTGTTTGTTTTAACTGACATTTAGAAAAATGTTTAAGATTCTACTTTTTGGAGTCTCGTTAGCTTGTGTATTACCACAGGATTGCTGTCACTAAGAACAGATGTCAGCAGAAGTTGTTTAGGAACATCTGCCCTTGAGACTGGACCTGATGTCTCTGTCAGCTCCTCCTGGGAAGGAGGCTGGAGCTAGGGCTGAAGAGGTGAGTCCAGCCTGAGACTTCCGCTTGAGCACCAGAACCCACATGAAGAAGTCAGGCACAGTGAATTGCTCAGAACTCTGAGAACAGGGAAGCAATGTCAGGAAGACTCCAGTGTCTCTCTGCTTAGCCGCCCAGTCTTTTCTGGTGAATTCTAGCCCTGTGAGAGACTTTGTCTTAAAAAAAGGTGAAGGCATAGGTGATGGCTCAGTGAGTGACAGCATTTGCGTCTAAGCCTGCCAACCTTAGTTGAGAACAAGGAACCAACACAAAGATAGAAGACAAACCAATTCCACCGTGTTATCTCATTATCTCCACATGTGTATACAGGTCCATACCCTACCCCCAACACATCACAGAGCTCTATACACACACACACACACACACACACACACACAATGGCTGAAGTTAAAACACTTCTTAGCACTCCCACATTCTTGCTGAATTCCACAAGTCACGAGCAATCATTCTTCCAGTTGTTTCCTTTAACTACATGAAATTCCATTCTGCAAGCTGAACAGAGTAGAAGCGGGGATTCCACTTCAACCAAAGACAAATGCTCTTCCTATTTCCAACTATTAAAATCCAGAGCCTGTGGCTTTCTCAGGATTAATAGGATTGTGATGCATTCCTGATAGGTTTGACTTTTAGATTCCCAAAACTGGCCCCATGCCTGTGCTGGCAGCAGTTCATCTGTTTGTTTCTGCTCCCTGAGGACAAAGCTATTTCAGAATATATATAATCTTTGATTCCAGAAAGAAAAAAAAAAAAAACAAAAAACAAAACAAAACACTAGGGAGGGCTGTAAACCTGTGGGACTTTTGTTTCCTTCATACCTGTATGACTTGGGTGGTTCTAATGGCTGTGAATCTGAAGGAATAAAACATTTGGCTTCCGGGCTCCTACTCTGCCAATTAATTTTATAAAGGACTATTTTGGAAGCTTACAAACAATGCATAAAAATATAGTTTGGTTCTGGACAAGACTTCAAAGGACCTGTGGGGCAGAGAAGATTCCCAGCACAGAAAATCAATTTCTTGTAAATAGTAAAGAGAAAAAGATTTGAAGCAAAAGTCAGATATGATTTTGGAGAGTCTGTTTCTGCTTATTTTCTGGAAGCAGTGGCTAAAAAAATTGAAATATATACTTTTATCTTAATTCAATTCTTTTGCATTGTGCCACCTTATTGGTGATATCAAAGGTAACATTTTATGTATTGCTTTTGACCTGCTTTTATTCTGAAATATAAGTAGGAATTCACACAATGTGAATGTGCATAAGTTGAGAATAAAATAGGAAATTTCTAAATATTTAGATAAGGTTAAAACTACATATAAATTCAAGACGAATTTTATCATATCTCACTATAACTGACTCCAACAATTGATAGAAATCATGTAAAGAATGATGATACTGTGCTAAGAAGATGGGTCAATGAGAAAGTATTTGCCACACGAGTGTGAGTTAGAATTGTTAGAGCCTCGTGGGAGCTGACCACCATAGTAGACATCTGAAATTTCAGCACTCCTGTGGTGAAACATGAGGTAAAAAAATGCAAAAGGCCAGCTAACTGACTCCTGCTGATGGAAACAACCTAGACAGCCCATCTCAAAGCATGGTCGAAGTGGAGGCTGAAGAGATTTCTCAAAAGTTACAAGGAGTAGTTCCTTGCCAGACGACCTGAGTTCAGTTCCTAGATCACCCATGGCAGCTCACAGCAATTCTGAATCCAGTTCCAGAAAGACTCTGACCGTTCTTCAAGTCTCCCAGGAAATCAAGCACATATGTAGTGCACATAAACATATACACACAAAACACTCATACACATCAAAAGAAAAGAAAAACAGGTGGAAGGAAGGCAATGATCAACGCCAAAGGTTGTCCATTCATCTTCACATACAGACAGTGGTAAACACATCCACACACACACACACAAAAAAAAAAAAAAAAACAGTTAAAAATAATTATGGCATGACTTGCAAATATCTTATATAAAACTTATAGTTATAAAATGATTCTATTGTCTCAGCTCATGGACCTAGAAATTAAAATCACCTTACAGCCCTACCACCATACAAACTCTGATGTAAGCCACAGGAAGCGCCAAACAACTTGATAGCGTGCTTGCCTTTGTTGCTCATGTTATCGGGTCCCCCAGTGAGTCTTTCTGCGAGGCTTTCTCTGTTTAAAGTGAGCCCTCGTGAAAGTGAAAGCTTCTCAGGGAAGGAGCCCAGGAGGCCCCAGTGGGTACTATGCATTCCCATTCAGTAAGGGGGCTGAAGCTACTGTGATAGAAGCCAGAACTTCTTTCCTTATTTATGCAGTCAGAGATTGCCTTTCTCCCATTTTTAACCTAATTTACAGCTAGTTCTATGTAAATTATAGATTTATGCTTTTTGTTTAACACTTTATCTTTCATAGAACCTTTGGTATTTCTTTAAATCGTGTGTCCATTATGTGTTTCATTGCAATGAAAAATATCTGACAAAAGTAAGGAAATCAGCATTGGTTTGGGCTCAGAGTTTGGTGTCGTGCTCCACTGAGGAGGGAAAGCAAGGTGTGAGAGTGCAAGGCAGCTGACTCCACTGTATCCAAAGTCAGGAAGTAGAAGGAGGTGGGTGCTGGTGCTCACCTTAGTCTTTCTTTCTTGTTCAAGCCAGGGCCCAGACTGTGAACTATAGTTAACATTTAGGTTGGGTCTTTCCACTTGAATTAACTCAATCAAAAACTCCCTTGCAGGCATTTCCAGATGTGTTTCCAGATCTTGTTAAGCTAACAAAATTAACCCTCACAAGTAACCACATTATTGTACGTAAGGGGAGCTCAGTCAACAACTGTGGGAAGAATTGAGGTAACATGTGTGAAAATTTCCATATTCTTGCAACTGTTATAATGATTGTGAGTGAAATTTTTTATTATTTATAAATCCTTCCCTTGGGTATATCCAAACTGCTGTATTACAGAATTTAGTTTACTCTCGACACACGCATAGAAGCTCACATTTCTTTTTTTTTTCATTGTTGAACCTTCTTCTTCTTGCTATCAGTATGTCTCCCAACATGTTTTCATCCTGTGTCCTTTGAACTTATTTACTTGATGTAACAAGTCAAATAGGAAAATTTCCTGCTTCCCTGGCAAGGACCCTTCCAGCTGGGTACTGACCTTCCTTAGATGACAGTAGCTGAACAAGTCACTTGCTTTTATCCCAGTGTTCATCCCTTGTGAGTTGATAAACCAATCCATCCCTATGCTCAGCATGGGCTTCCTGCATTCAAAGCCTGGTGAATTAAAGGCAAGATTGCTTCTGCAATGGAAAAGCCTGCAGGCTGACTTAACAAATGGAACAAAACTGTTGTTTCACCCTTTGATCTGAATTTAACCAGTAGCCATTCTTAGATTTAGGATATGTTGACTTACAAATCTGGCAGTGTGGCAGAAGGGCATGTCGTGATTCTCAAACGTGCTAGGAAGAAAGGCCTCAAGCAGCTAAGTAGAGTTTGGATTGAGTTGTGCCACTTTAGTTATCTACATTGTGAAGGAAGTAGATTCATTATCAAACCTTGCTGTGAGTGATTGTTTCTCCAAAGTGTCGGACTTGGGATCTTGCATTCAGTAGATTATCTCCTTCACTGAGACAGGAAAGTATGCAAGTGTGCTCTTTTCCTGTTCTTCTTGAGAATTTTGAAAACATTCTACACAGTTGCTATTCTCCTTAAAAATAGATATGGGAAATAATAACCGGTATGAAACTTAACTCTCAACAGTCTTCTGTTTCCCAAGAAGTTTATATGATCTGCCTCCTCCTCGACAACCACCCATCCCAAACAAGTTATTCTACTTTAACATTTACTAATCTTTAATTTCTGCTTTTCGCCTGCCTTCAAGCTTCGATATATAATATTTTGTTCCTTGGAAGAAAAGAGAAAGAGCTGTCTCTCAAATTGGAGTTCCTTCCACATTTTACTTGTACGTTTCCTTACTTTGCATCTGTGCTTCTCTCTTTGGTTACAGTATCACTTTCATTCATCCTACCTAGTGTTAGAATGATAAACACACTCTGTGACTCCTAATTCCTATCCACCACCACAGTGACTGACACTAAGCAAATACTCCACTAAACATAAGTGACCATGAGTGTTCAGCTGTAGAGTAAAAGTCTCCAGCAATCCCTTCGTCTAAGGCTCAGGGTGCTGTGAAATGCTGCCTTCTAGTGAGGACTTGACTGTTTCTTGCATAAGCTCACAATGACTGTAAGACTTGAATAGCATCAAAGCAATTAATATCCCAGCTTGCAGTTGGAAGGAGCCACAGAGGCTCCATCTATGCTGAGGAGATGTTGGCAAGTGGATGGCTACTGAGGGAGGAGAGTCACTCTTATTCAGGTGAGTGGCTCCTGATAGGTTCCCTGTGTGGTCATGGGTAATCCCACGTTCATGTGTAGCAGATGGGCAGAACTAACCGGACTCAGTGGAAAACACATACTTAAGAAAGGTTGTGAAGTTGGGAGGAGGCTATGTTAGATGTACTAGACTGGATTCTACATGGGATTGAAGGTTGATATGATCGAGATGCATTGCATACAAGGATTACATTTTCAAATAATAAATTTAAGTTATTATTAGAAAAGGATAAGTGAGTGGACAAATAAAATACATATCCAAAGGCGAGAGTTGCTTTAAAACTTTGTGAGTCTGTCTTGTGTTATGATGTTGACTCCACAGAGGCACGTTCTCTGCTAACTATTGTAGCGGACCCTTGAAATTTATAAAATATGCCCCTTTTAATTATACAGAATATAAAAAGTGCCCATTTTTGTTTGAAATATACTCTAGTACTAAGAAATGCAAAAAAAAAGATGAAAATTAAAATGCATGGCCACTGAGTCATAATGCAGTGGAAACGGCCAATATTGACTTTCTGTCTCTGTGCTTGTGGGGGGCTCAACAGCTGCTGTTCAGAAAGCACCTCCCCAGATCCTAATCAATCTGTTTCCAGAGCCTAATGCACTTGATTCTTTCTCTTTTGAAGACTAGGGTAAAACACCATCTATGTTTTGTCTCCCAGCTGCCATAGGATCCCTTTCTAATGTTTCTTTAGAAATCATTACCATGAGGCTTAACTTCTGTATGTTCATTCAACCCATCTACCCATTTTATAATTCTCTGTGTAAAGAAACTGAAAATGCGGGAGTCGGGGAGTAGAGCTTTCCTTTTGCAAGGTGTTCAAGGTCAAGTTGGGAACACAGATTGGGGTGATGATTACAGACAGTGTGATTATGTGGGAGGAAGAAAGATGCCTGGGTTCTATATAGGCTAGTAAGAAAATCCACAGGGACTATTTTAGAGGATGTCACACTGAATGGGGCCATGACATGTTGGGAAGGTGACAAAGAAAGGTTTAATGAACAGACACCAGGGTGGATCAAAACTTACTCACAGGGCTGGCAATCATGTTAAGGGGCCTCGAACACAGTGGGCGGATCGGATACACTGAATCTCCGTGTGTGAGAAGGGTGGCAGTAAATCTGGGGACACAAGCAGGAAATATTCCACAAAGGACCTTATGTGTCCTTCCCAGCATTAAGAAGATTGTGGCCTTAGAGAGCTGGACATGTGGCTGAAGAAATGGCGCATCAGTTGAGAGCACATACTGGTCTTACAGAGGACTAGGGTTCGGTGACTCCCAGAAGGTACATCAGGTGGCTCACAGCTACCTGAAACTCCACCTCCAGGGGACACAATATTTTCCTGTGGCCTCTGAGGGCATTACACTCAATATTTGCAAACTCATGATCAGGTACATACATATATACACACCTAATTAAATAATAAAAATAACCAGGCATAGTAGCACACACATTTAACTCCAACATTCAGAAGATAGAGGCAGGTGCATCTCTGTAAGGCTAGCTTGGTCTACTAAGAGAGTTCCAAAACAGCCAGGGATACACAATAAAACCATTTCTCAAAGGAGAAATGAAATCTTTGAAGAGCTCAGAGGAGTAATTGGATTAGCAGCCTAGTCACCTATAATAGGATGCTCATATAAAATACAGTTAAATTTTAGATAGATATGTGATGCTTATTTTCAGAATAAGCATGTGCTAAAGTTTGCCTGGGTACCTATATATACTATGAAAAGAAATATTTAGTGCTACCTGGGAAAGTCAAGTTTCAATTGGGGGCCTGCATTTTTATGCATTAAATCTCCCAAATTTGCCTAGTGACAGTGTAGAGAATGCATTGGAGAAGAAAAACCAATCTGAGGTCTGAGTTGTTCCATGCCAGACTCACGCAGTGCTGATGCTAGTGTTCGGGATGTGGACCCTTTTGTTGCCAGGACACAGAGAGCTAAAACCTGCAGAGAAAGACTATCTTTAGGTCTTATTCGGAAGTCAGCAGATATTTTAGGATGAATAGATGGTGTTAGTGTTCCTCTGTTGCAGCCCTGGTCACATGATGGAGACATCTGTTCCTTTGCTAGTAGATGCACGTGTGCATGTCTGTGCTGCAGTCGGTGGAGTAAGTCAGATAGTGTTGTCAGAACACCTAGGACACAATGGCTTAATGCTTCTCTTGGGTCTCAGGCCTAAGCTCTCAAAATGGGCAAATTTAAAGTCTTTATTATGATTTGAACATTCCAAAGTCTTCACAAAAATATTATTTCAATGGCTTTATTGTAAAAGGACATTAATGTTTAAGTCAAAGTGTCAGATAGAATAAATACAATAAAGTATTCTGGTTTCTTTCTCATGGTAATGCATTTTTTGTTATTTCAATGTTTTCATAAACCACGCATTTCCTAGCAGAAGTTTCACGTCCACACTTGATTCCTTTGCCATTTTCAGTGGCAGCATAATTCAAGATGCTGCATGGCTCTTCTCTGGGAGCTTGCTTGGTTTACCTTTTGTATTTACTCAAAAATGAAGTTTACTAGAAGAGAAAGACGAAGCTCAGCCTTGTTCTAAGAAACATTCATGTATTTCTATTGGCCATTGGGCATATGGAAGACCTAATAATATTTGATTAAAGGACTAGCATTGATAGCCAGGAAATAGCACAGGGATCCAGGGTCATATGGTATCATACACATTGGACCCCCGAGGTCCCTCTTTAGTCCTTGCCTTGAGGAGCCACATGAAAGTATGTTCACAAGGGACTATTTAGAGGGTGTTCTTATCATCCAATAGGAAGTGCAGAGTAGAACATAAACCACATGAAAGAGACAGAATCTTAATATTGAATAGTTAAGAACAGGAGAGCTAACAGTAAGTAAGATGCTATTTAAATAACACTTCAGACACAAAGACTCAGAGCATTCTCTTGGGTCTCAGATTCAAATTCTCAAACATGAACCATCTCAGAGAAATGCCTCACAAGGGTAAGAACACTTTCTGCTCTTAGGAAGGATGTAAGTTCAGACGGTAGGCCCCATATCAGGCGGCTCACAACTCTCTCTGTGTCTCCAATGAATCCAACCTCTTCTGTCCTCTTAGGCCATCTGTACGATGTGGCATGCATTCATACACACACACACACGTACAAATTTAAAATTATATAATATATGTATGTATATATATATATGTGTGTGTGTGTGTGTCTATATATATAGTAGGAGTGCTGGCATCTGATTCCTGCTTGCCTTCTCAAGATGCACTGCTCAGTACTTGACTTCTTTCGGGACCTTTTAAGGTCCATGTTTCTCAGCCACTGTCTAGGTTCTGTACTATGCTGGGTACAGGTGTTAGGGTGCAATCTCTCAGTTTATAAAGGAAGTTACTCCCCCAATTTCCTTACCTCTCCAACATTAATATTATTTTATGTTCATAAATACTTTCAACATGTATCCCATGTGGTATCATTAGTCATCTGTGTATATTCTTCTAAATAAAATGTGTATGAACTGTTTCCTACATGTTGACTGTAACAGCTATTCTCGTGGTGATGCATACATTCGAATTACCTGAGTGTGCGGCTTGCTGAGTACTGGAGATTAAATCCAGATGGTCCTAGTGGGCCTGAGATATTGCAGGCTTATCAAGTTCCCAGGTGAAGCTAACTATGCTGAAACAGAACCACACTTTGAAACCAGATGTTTCAAGAAATACGTTCTGATGTTTTTCTGTGCGTTATGTTTACATACATATTCTAAAGTTCCCCATTATGTTTAGAAGCAGATCATTTCCCACTTTTATCTGCATTTCTATACTTACATCTATAAATGAAAATAATATATGTATTAATACACAAATACATCAAAATAACTTTTCATATAGAGTGATCAACCTAAGTATAAATTTTTATACACCCACTCACAGCATGCATTGAAGTGTGTTTTGTATGTGTATCTATTTACGTGGGTGTTCATATGTGTGTGCATTCGCATGCATGGTTGCTTATTCAAAGTGAACAGAGGACTGTTTTGGGTGTCACTTCTCTGGTGCTTTTCACTTTGTTTTTTGAAACACCTGGAACTATTAGACTAATTTGAATATACAGAATGCCCCAGGGACCTGCCTGTCTGTGTCTCTCCAGCATTGAGATCACAAGTGTGTACTACCATGCCTGGATCCTTTTATGTATTGAGGGCTGAATTCTGGTCTAGGTGCTTTTAAGGCAAGCACTTTTGCCACTGAATCATCTTCCCAGCCCTCGAGGCATGTTCCATATGAATACATAGCTATAAGTGCCTTTCTAGGTGGCCCTTTTGCTGGGCATGAACACATCACGTCATTAACCTGTCTTCATCCTCAGCAATGATTAAGTGCATGATTACATTCCATATTTTATGTTAAGTTCATTTCCAAAAGTGTTCCAGCACACTCGTCTTCCTGATGGCTGTGTTAAACTTTATTAGTAAGATGATCTTTTCGATTTGCCTGGAGTACATTCCACACTGCCATACGTCACATGTGAAATTGCCCAGCCTATTTGGTCCACACATTTGTGGGACCACCAGGGTCCTCTTGGAAAGTCAAATTTCGCCCATTTCCCTCTTTTCCTTTCTCACTCGGCTGTACAGAAATTGTTCCAGCATTTAATGAATGAGAACACAGCACAAACTGAATGTGTCTTATATTCCTGGGTCATTTCTTTGCCCTCTGCTATAAATTCCCCTTGTTTCAAAGGTAAAAGTGTTTTTGAAGGAGGAAAAGAAGGATGAAGAAGAAGAGAAGGAAATGTGAAAAATGGGTTTGGGGCTTTACAGTAGGAGGTAAAAAGTTCAGTGGGTGACATGCTTTTTGTACAAGCATAAAGACTTAAGATTGGATTCCTAGATACAAGAGCCTCGACAGCGTGCCTCTGTAATGTTGAGCCGATGGACAGAGGCAGCTGATTTCCCAGAAGCTCAAGGGCCTGTCTTGTCCTGACAAAAATATAAGCCTGTTTCAAATGCCGTAGAAGGTAGGGGTCCTCTGATCATGACTCTCATGCAGTGATGTACAGTCACACATCACATGATATCATACACATACACAGAGAAACAATGACACCATATAGCAAAAAAAAAAAAAAAAAAAAAAAAACAGTTGTTCAGGTTTAAACAGGACATCCACTGATACTTTCAGCACTACTTTCCCTTACTCAGTTCATCAGGAACCGTGAGAAAAAGAGACATAGCCGAGGCAGAAAGAAAGATAGAGAGAGAAACAGAGAGAGAGAGAGAGAGAGACAGAGAGGAGAGAGAGAAAGAGAGGGGGGGAAGAGAGGAAGGAAGGAAGGAAGAAGGAAGGAAGGAAGGAAGGAAGGAAGGAAGGAAGGAAGGAAGGAAGGAAAGAAGGAAGGAAGAGAGAGAGAGAGAGAGAGAGAGAGAGAGAGAAAGAAAGAAAGAAAGAAAGAAAGAAAGAAAGAAAGAAAGAAAGAAAGAAAAGGGAGAAAAGGAGACCTTGAGAAAAGAGGCTCATATGTGTTGCTGGCTACTTGCTTCACAGTGCAGTGCACACTGTATCTTTATACCACTGTTTTTGATCGATGTTATCCTTAAACCCAAAGTGGATGACAACCAGGGTCTACTAATAACATGCTGGAGAGCTCACTTCTTAAAGTGGAGAAACCAGGAATGCAGTTGCAATTGTTAGGGATCTCAATGTTTAAATCTAGAACACTTGATCAGCCCTTCCATTTTGAGAAATAGAGGCTGAGAGAAAGGCAGATATTTCAACAGAAGCTGATAAGAAAGACTACAGTAATGTATCAAAATCCCAGGGAATTTACTAGAACCTACATCTCCCAATCAGGGTGAACAGCTGAGGTAGCCTCCTGAGCACCAGTAAGATGAAGTGGCACATGAAGGGTGGTAGGACTTTGGTGTAAAAAGCCATCTATATCAATATATTTCAAATGCAGAGTGGCGAGCAGCCCTCACAATAACCACCATCAGTGTCTGAGGTTCATACACATTTATTCATGTGCACAACTTTTATCAAGGTTTCTGGCCTGTAGTTCACAGCTGAACTTCTGGGTATTAATTGCTCAATTAGAGTTGGTCCTGTGTGCTGATGAGTTTATGCCGGTTTGACACAGGCTAGGGTCATTGGGAGAGGAGGTAACTCCAACTGAGAAAATGCTTGTATAAGACTCGTGTTGTAGGCAAGTCTGTAGGCCATTTTCTTAATTAGTGATTGACTGGGGAAAGACCAGACCAGACCACTGTGCGTTGGGCCACCCTAGGACTAATGGTCCTAGGTTCTGTAAGAAATCACACTGAGCAAGCCATGAGGAGCAAGCCAGAAATCAGCACTCTTACATGGCCTCTGCATCAACTCTTGCCTCCAGGTTCTTGTCCTATTTTGAGTTTTTGCCTTAACTACCATCAGTGTTGAACTGTGATGTGGTAGCATAAAACAAACAAACCCTCTCTTTCCCGAGTTACTTCGGTCATGTTGTTTCATCACAGCAATAATAACCCTAGACACCCTGTTTCAAGTTTGCTAATAACTAAAGTTATTTGAAGAAGGGGCCTGATTTTTATTCACTATCTAAGATAAGATCAAATACAAATAATGGAGGAAGCCAGGGGACATTGTCTCAGCAACTGAAAGGGTATATAACCAATCGAAGATCAACCTCAAAGATGACAGTGTAGAAGGGAGTAGAGAAGATGACTGGGGAGCGATCACTGAGTGTGGATGAGCACAGGGATTATAACCAGGTGGAGACAAATACAAGGAGCTGGAAGAGCCTCTCTCGGCAACTGAGCAAACTTTAGACAGAGAACAAGTGGGAGCTTTTGGAGATGGTGACCTGGCGAACAGAGCATTCCTGAGAACAATTTATTATTTAACTATTCAGATGTGTGGGAGTCTGTATCAGAGCCTCAGTCAGGTTAGACTAGCACTCTGCTACGGAATCACATCCTCAGCACAAAGTGTGCGTGTGTGCATGTGTGTGTGTGTCTTATACTTTGCACATACTTCTCTGTCAGGGTGCATATGTGGGAGGTATTGGTGTGTGTGCATGTGTGGATATCCAAAGAATTTACCATTGAATCATCTCTCTTGAAGTAATTCGTGATTTTGATACTTACTGTTCAGGAAATATTTCTGAACAGTGTGTGTTATATTTTGATGTCAGAGATGCAGAGGAAGTAATACAAAAGCTTTTGTCCTTTATAGAATTTATATAATAATGGAAACAGTTAACACACACAATGCACACATTCAGGCTTCTGGCTTACTTAGCTGGAGTATCTCCTGGGTCCAATGCTGAATCTCCATGCTAGGGAGCCACATACATATTCGTGTATGGTCCTCATGCAACTGAAGTCTCACTCCCCTGACTCCTAGTGAGACACTGAACCACTCTGGCTCCACATTTGGCTTTCTGGTTATTAGAATTGACTGAGAATGTAATTATATTTATTTGTGTATGTTTGGAGGGTTTTAGGCAGGCTTCCTTCTCAAATTGTCCAGGCAGTCCTTGTATTCACAATCCTCCCACTTTGACCCCCCAAACAGCTGGAATTATAGTATACTCACACTTCGTGGCAGTGGCGGCAGATTTATAGGACATCATAGAAGTTCTATTGTGAATATAAAATGGACACTCTTCCTTCATGTAAATTCATCAGTCCAAGTAATACCACAATTTACCAAGGAGAAAGAACCTCTTTGATCTACAGAGGGCTTTTATTTTACTCTATTTCTAAAGTACGGCACTCAGAGGCTTTCAGTTTAGAATTGGTTAGGTCCCTGCCATGGGATTGCTGGGGGATTGTCACTCAATGGGAAGCAGTGTTGGAGAAGACCCTGCTGCCTCCCATACCTGTGCTTGTTACCTGTACCACAAAGAAAAGCAGGTGGTGTCTACAAGGATGGTTTCCACTTCTCTCTCATGCCTCCCGGAAATAAAGCCTTTAGCTCCACTAACCTTCACCTCTGGAAAACCTAGGCAAGATCAAAATACCTATATCTAGTTCTAGAGACTGAAAATTGAATCCTCCCTCCAGTGAGAAAAGAAGATGCAAACCCTTCATGCCTGCACTAAAAGTGTTCTTTCTCGGTTAACAAGGCCACTTTCTTTCAGAATCCTCCGGGGTGAGATTTATCTCCTTTCGGTTCATAATGCACATGTTTCTAAAGAATCCATTGCTGTGGTGATCTGAATAAGAAGATAATATGAGCTATTATTAGCCTAATGGGTAGCAATGATCTATAAGAGTCCATGTCACAGGTAGTCAGAAGGGAAGTCTAGAAGCAAGTAACTCTTTCATGAGTCAACTGTGTTAAATGTTGCTGCTTAAGGTTCTATAACAGAGGGACCTGGGAAAAGGCTCCAGTCTCTAATGTGGTTGCCACACAAGCATCTGGACCTGAGATAGATCACATGACCAAAAACTAAAAGTACCAAAAATAAAAATAGACACGTACATCTGTGTCTCCAGCCCTGAGGAGTGTAACTGGCAGGCAACCTAGACAAACCCCCAAGTTCCATGTTCAGTGAGAGACTCTGTCTTTATAAAATACAGTGGAAAACTATTAAATAAGGCACTTGGTGTTAACCTCTGGCCTTCAAGTTCATCTTCCTAAGTGTTTATACACACATAAGCACATATTCACACATCCACCATGCACACACAAACACACATATGCACACAAGTCCTATTAGGGAAAAGAGATGAACAGTGTCTAGTAATGGGTAGCTTCCCATAAGCCCCGATGAGACCGCTGGGAAACTATCAGCCTGGCCATTCAGAACACTTACTGGATCAACTGTCCCACCTTAAAATCCAGTATCCTCCAACCTGGAAAATAATGAATTTCAAGATTATCCATGAATAAAACAGTAATTAGCATGAAAATTAAACCGCTCAGTCAGCAAAATTTCAGCAAAGAGAAACTCAAATGAATTGTGCTCCAAGAATCCACTTCTCTAAACCTTTCTTCGTGTATATAGCATTGGAGTACTGTAGCTGCCCAGACTGTCAGTGAGGTCACCATCACCACCACCATGGGACTATCAGTGTGTTTCCTGTGCATATACTTCTGTGGGTATGTTTTATGTCTACTCTTATGTAGATTGTTGACTGTTATGTCATACTCAGACACAGTACCTTCTGGTACAATATCTGTCTTCAGTGCTGTACTCACTGTTGTGATAGAATAGCAACAAAGGCACTTGCAGAAGAATTTGCTATAGCTCACAGTTTGAGCGTGCAGTCCACCGTGGTAGGAAAGGCTCAGCAATAAGAGCAGGGCGCAGCTGCTCCAAGGACAGCCACACTCAGAAAGCAGGGAGAGGTGGTGGGGAATGCTGGGGCTTGGTTCACTGGTTCCTTTCAAGCCAGTCCAGAACCCGAGTCCACAGGATGGTGCTGTCACAAATGTAGACTTCTTTCTGAACTTCACGCTACCAGTCCAACATTCTGCCACACATTATACTGGAAACTCAGATGGTTTCCAACAAACCATGGTACATTTTACAGTCTTGTGTCTTACTTTCACTAGGGGCTACTGTCTTTAACAGCAGATTCCAATATGTATCCATATTTTTAGACTAAAGTCTCAGAAAAATTTTGAACAATCACAGTAGTCTAGCCTTTTCCGTCGCCAACAAGCTCACACACCTGTGTATGCCAAGGACCCCCTCCCAGTTCTCATTCCTCGGGAGCCACCCACCTCTTTCCCTGAGACAACACATCGCATTAGCCTGATTGTCATGTAGGCTAGACTGATTGTTAAGCTAAAGCCAGGATCTGCCTGTCTCTTCTTCCCAGTGTTGGGGTGAAAAAGTGTCTGCCCCACACCCAGGTTTTCCCCTCATGAGCTAGAGGGATGGAATGTACTTATTTGTGTGGGCAGGGCAAATACTGAGCCATTACCCAGCCCCACACATGCTTCTTTAAAAAGATTTAAATTTTGCACAGCAAACTTTTATTAAATTACTTTTAGACTTCAAAAGCTTCAATATTCCTTGACAACTCACATCATTGACAGACTGTCACACCAGTCTAGCCAATACTAAGAAGAGTGGAAATGTTGCTATCTTGTATCAGAAATCCCCAGCCCAAAGCTTACCTACACCCATAACCACAGTCCAAATTAAAAACCATAAAACCCAGAAATTAGCACATTCCACGATGATGTATGGTTTTACAGTGCCTAGTAAATCAAACTGCATGACTATTTTTCACTTAAGATCATTGAGTTCACCCCAAATCAATCCTTTAACTCGGGTTCTTCTCTAATTTAAAAGCATAAAGAGCAAAGATTCAAGGGAAAGAGTCTTTCTATGAGCCCAATGGTTACACCAGGAAGGGAGCAGCTTGACAGGAGTCTCAGGCTTGTGGGCAAGGTGAGGGCTAGCCCAGGACTTGTCTCTTTGGGCTTCCTACCACCGTTCAATTCTGATATTTAATTATTTCCTCCAATACAGAACTAAGGATTTTCATTCTATTTCTCTTTCCTTTACATGTGGAAACCTCCTTCAGAAGACATATGAGTGTGCATATGAACAGTGACTGAAATAGCTACCCTGGGAAATGGTTAATGGAAATGTGATTTCTGTCAACCAGAAGGACAGGCTGCTTCCTTTGATATGTTACACCTTTGTGGCATTAGCCTCTGAAGGTCAGTCATTGGAAGGGGAACAAACCTGCTTGCCTTGCTAAAATCTAGATTATCCAAGACAGCATTATTTTTTTTAATTTACTTATTATTATTGGAGTCGGTACATATAGCATGACACCTGTGTAGCAGTCATAAGGTCACTGTGGAGTTGATTCTGTCCTTCAAGCTTTAGGGAGGTCCTGGGTATTGAACCTATGTTGTCAGGCTTATGTGGTCAGCTCCTTTACCTGCCATTCACCAACCAGACAGCATCTTTGATATTAAACATGACCCTAAAAAGCTATTATTGTGCCTGAGTTATTTCCAAGTTAAAATGAAAGTAAACACAGATGCCCTTTTTATTTAAAGAGAAAATATTAGTTCTATGAATACAAACAGAATTTGTTGAAAATACATCCAGGATCACTCATTTTCATACATCCAGTTGCATAACATAGGACATTTCTAAAGTCAGCATATTGTTATAAAATCAAAATTAGAGAGAGACTTGTTCTACTTCTTTTCTGTATGTGTGGGTGTTCATGAATGTGGGTGCATGTGTGAGTGTGGGCATGCACACACATATGTTCACGGGTAGGTAGAGGCTAGAGGTTAACCTTGGATGCTGTCCTCAGGGTGTTAATCACCTTGGTGTTAGAAACTGTGTCTCCCTTGATCTGGAACTGCCCATTTTGATCAAACTGTCCAGCCAGGAAGCCCCAGAGACTCACAGTTAGCAGCTCATCTGTGCTGAGATTATACTCCTATGCCACTTTGTCTAGCTTGAAACTTTTTAAGAGTGTATGTATTACTATGTATATACATGTACATATATCATGGCACGCATGTGGAGGTCAAAGGACATATTGTAAAAGTTGATTCTCTTCTGCCATGTGAGTCCCAGGGATTAAGCTCAGGGCCCCAGGCTTAGCAGCAAGTGCATTTATCCATTAAGTCATCTTGACTCCCAATTTCCAGGTGGGTTCTGAGAATTTAACTCAAGTTCTACTGTTTATACCAAATGTGTTTTACCAAATGAGCTGTCACCCAGGCCCTTCTTTTCCTTGCAATACCCAGAGCTTTCTAAGTATTAGCTGTAATCTTTTACAAAGAAATGATCCTTCCCACACCCAACCTTGGAAGTACTGTTGATATTTTACAGAGATCTTTTATTTCCAGACACAAACACACTTGTCTTGCTCGCTTTACTCTTAGAACAGCAGTGGCAGTGATTTAAAATTGAAATGAGTTATTTTGAAATAGGCAGAACAAATGTGACATTTTTTATGTTCAGACAGTGAAACTTCCCATTTGGAGTCAAACCATAATTGTTATATAAGTAACAGAAGGAAAATAATAATAAAAAAAAAAAAAACCAAGACAAGACGAGACAAGAAAGTCTGCCAACACTGGATAGTTTTCTAGGGTCTGTTGCTGTTGGGAAAAAAAAAATTCTTCGAAGGTCTTTAACATGTTCTTGCTGGGGAAGAGAAATGTGTGCTCATCTCTGGACCTTTCAAGAGACACAGTGAATGAGGTAATGTAACTATGATTATTAATGGACACTAAGAAGTGACGTAGGTGTGAGGTAACAGGATGGCAGCTCAGTACTTTCCACTCACTGGACAAGGTCTTGAGTGCATGTAAGGCACACCAGGAGCAGAAGAAGCTGAAGTGATAGTCTTGCCCACTTGAATTTACAGCAAAGGTGAGAAGAGAGATGGATGTTCTCAAATGTGATATTGAAGCTAGATTTTCTGACAGGCAACTTTAGGTGCCACATAGCCACACACACACACAAAAATGCCTGGGACAGGTGGACCCTCCGTGGTGGGTTGAATTTGCTGATAAGGAGCACCATACAGCAAAGTTAAGGTGCACTTTTGTTTTCCCTGACCATGTCTCTAGTCTCCAGGTACCTTCGCTGGTGGTTTCTTGTGCATCTGTGGTTTCCTGGGGAAGATAGAGGACTTTATAAGATCTCTCACACTTAGTGTCCCAAACTAGTGATTGTGACATATTCAGGTGGGAAGGGTGGTGGGGATTCCAGGAAAGGGGATGGGGCATAGCACTCCTGGATCAAGGAGAGAGGAGATAATTGCTACTCCTTTCAAATCACTCAGTGTTCCTTGATGTGAAAGTACAGGCGGGAACGAGATGGGGACATCTGGCTAATGAGGTCAGTAAGGCCCTAACCACTAGGCAAAGGTTTGAAGTGAAAACCTACTAATGGGTTTTAACACAAGTTTTCTAAAAAGAGACACAAAACAGTGCCTCTTTTGATACTGCAGGCTTTTTCTGTCTTCTGTTCTCACACTCAGGGCTGGGGATGAGACCTGCTGACTTGAAGCCTATAGAGTTCTTTAATTCTGTGAAAACTAATTGCATAGTGGAAGTGGTAGCCAGGACCCATTCTGCTGACTTTGGAGGACAGGGCTGGGGCCTGGGTGTTTGGGTTCTACTCTGTAAGCTACATTTCTCATTGCTGTGAATAGATGCCTGAAAAAGGCTCATTAGTGGACAAAGGGTTGAATTCTTTGAGACTACAGTTTGCCATGGTAGGAAAGTCTCAAGCAGGAGGTGGCTGGCCAGCTTGCCTTTGCAACTATGAAACAGAGATATGAGCGCTGGAGACCAGGAGATGGCTTCCTCTTCTCTTGTTTACTCCAGGCACTCAGCTTGTGGAGCTCTTTCCTCTTCAATTAACCTTTCAGAGAGCATTTTATAGATATGCTCAGAGGTGTGTTGCCATGGTGATTCTAAACCCCGGCTGGTTAACAGTCAGGATTAACTATGGTACTATCCCAGTCACTTTTCTTTCTTCCTGGCTTCTGCTTGTTTATTTTCTCCCAGAGATATCGGGCTGGAGAAAAGTGAGGTTGGAGTAGGTGTGGCAACTTCCAGCCGTGCCCCAGCTCCTGCTTGTTCTTTCTGACTGGTCCTGTAGTCCTGTTCCCCTCTTGCTTCTGTACTACAGTAAAGCCCACTGATTACTGTCTTCTGTGGCCTGTCAAAGCCACGCTTCCCTCCGTCACCCTACAATCTGAAGACAGTGTCTTTGTTCTATTTTCCTTGTGACTGGGATCACTAGCTGCTGCTCACTGGTGCCCGCATGGATATTGATATCTATTAGATATTTCACACTCCACACGTCAGAAGACAGCACAGCACTCCCTGCCTGGCAACCTTTTATATCCTCTCAGTTGCGGCAATTTCGTTTCACCAGTTGTCAAACTCTAAACCTCAGAGCCCATCTTGCCTGCTGCCCACTTCCTCAAGTGAACCACACAGAATCACTAAGGAAGTTACATTGGCTCTACTTTCAACACACGCTAAAGCTCGTCAGTCTCCTCTCTCCAGTGGTTGGGCACAAGTTCCAGCTCTGGCTCTTATGGTCCCTTGATTTGATTAGTACAGCAGGGCCTCAGTGGTTCTGTTGCTTCCAGTGCCTGATTCCCACTTGACCAGCTCTACAGATGACATATCACATAGACTGTGATACATATATTGGTGAGTCCCAATGCAAAATGAGGCCCCTGCAAGGTAAGCAAAGCCCCAGATCTTAAGTCCTAATGCTCTCACACTCAGTCCCATTAGCTAGAGTATGCTGAAGGCCCTCCTGCAGTCCCCATGCCTACTTTGTCCTTCCATATGGTCTAGTTCCATCCTGACCACCCTACTTAAATGTGTTTCATCCTTGCTTCTCTCAACACTCCTCTGCAACCTTGTCTTGACATTTTCGGTTTCTTGGCATGATAATGATTCACTAGTGTGCAAAGCATGTAACATTACTTGATGTGTTCGTATTGGTTACTTTTCTCACTGCCATGACACCATTCCTGACAGAAAGAACTTAGCAGAGTAAAGGTTTGTTTTAGGTCACAGATGGAAGACACTGTTGCAGGAGGGGAGGGAAAGGTAGGAGAAGAGTGAGACAACTGGTCACATGACATCCACTTTAAAGAACCAGAGGTGAATGCTGCTGTTCAACTCACTTTCTCCTCTTTAGTCATCAAACCCTAGAACATGGAGTGGTGCTGCCTAAGTTTAGTGTGGGTCTTATCACCTCAATTTACCCTGTCTAGAAGCTCCCTCATAGACTCACCCAGAAGATTGTCCCCTGAACAATGTTGAATTGACAGTCAACATTAGCTTTCACACTAAAAATTATCTCTCTCTTCCTCCTTCCCTTCCTTGCCTTCCATGTGTGCGTGTAGGGGTGATGTACATGTGTATAATTTCTTGTATTTGTGCAATCACATCTGTACATTTGCATATCTAAACACTAGACATCAACATAGTATGTCTCCCTCAATAACTCTTCATCTTACTTGAATAGTAGGTCACCAATTTAGCTAGACATGTAGATCACCACTTCAGCTGGTCATCAAGCCCCAAGAATCCTCCTGTCTCTACCTCTTATGTCAGGAACATATATGAGTAATTTTAATGTGGCTGCTAGGAATTGAAGTGAAGACTTAATGTTTACGTATTAAGCATTTCAGATGTTGAGCCTGTGAACCCCCAACATATGTCTTTGAGGGTCACACAGTTAAACCTATGACATCTAGTTGATATGTTTAGGGTCACTGTTCACACTCTGTCTCAAAGACATAATGGGGATTTTTAAACAGGAATTTCTGCTTCTTTTAGTATTGCTGTGGCTAAGCATGCAGGGCTGTGTAAGAAAGAAAAGGGTGCTAAGTAGGCCTTTTGTGACTGAAAGGAAAGTCTGAATAACAGGCTATTTTAAGAATTAACGTGACATGAAATTCTACTCAACACAAGGATAATGCCTCAGACTCTCTGGCTCAACTCTTGAAAAGCAAGCATGGTAAGATTTAGAAGGGCACCAATCTGTGTGGCTCTTCACTCTACAAATACTGCCACATTTGATACTTGGGAATCCATGTTTTATTTTAGTTGATGTCTCTTCTCTATTTCACAGGATATTAATAAAATTTAAATCTTAATTTTCAACTAATCCTTGATAATCTTCCTGAGGTTTAGGCCTGACACTTTAGTAGATGTTTGCTTTGTACCTTGGGGAGAAAAAGAAGGTGGAGTTAGAAGAGAGGTGGCCCTGTTCTCTGAGTCAGTCCATCAGATAAACATGAGACTCAACACGTACATGGCTGATCCTTTGTTCAGAGCATGGCTGATCTACTATATGCAGAAAGCCTGCATCTTTCTGATAATAACTTTGTGTCTGGTCTCTACAGGGTTCTGTTTCTCACTCACCCTGGGTCTTGGTGGTTGCTGCACACATTTTGTGGGTTCCAGAACCCACACGATGTTGTAACACCTCTTCATTTCAAACAGCCTCCCAGACAGACTCAGACTGGGTTTTTTTTTTTTTTTTTTTTTGCAGAGTCAGCATTCTGTGTACCCTTTTCTGAAATGAGTGGGCTGAGTCTCCTATCAGGGTGAGGTAGCTATGGAGAAACACATGTAGAAGCATGTACCCGCTGTAAACATTAAAGACCTAGATTATATCGAGTAGCATCAGAAATTAGCCTCCTTGTGCGCAGATGGGTGTATATTGAGATGAGCAGGTAGAACTCAGCCTTCTCGGCTACAACAGATGGTGACTTGTTAAGGATGAATCCACTGGTTTCTCTGATTGCTTTAGAGGATGAAAAACCATTACAAATATTGGACAATACTTTCCTCTTTACTAAAAACAGTAAGTGCAATTACTAGGTTTCTGCTCCTTAATAATTTTATATTATAATTTACAATATAATTATTTACATTATAATATTTTACATTATAATAATATAACACATTATTGTAGCATACTTTATATAACATTGTAAAATAATAATCGTATCAAAATTTCATGCAATCTGTAATCTATTCTGGTTAGTTATATCCTAAACTTAACACAACCTACAATCACCTGAGAAGACAGTTAAAGCAGAGAAATTATATAGATGGAGTTGGCAAGTCTGAGGGAAGATTGTCTTGGTTGTTCATTGTGGTAAGAGGATTCAGCTCATTGGTGGAGGGCACGGGTTCTGGTTTCAGGTCCTGGAGTGTGTAAGAGTTTGGTGTGATGACTGACCACCAACTGGTAACAAGAGTCTCCCCTGTACGTGTGTATTTGGTATGATGCTCTAAGTTTCTATCTTGACTTCCCCAAGTGAGAGACAATTACCCAGAGTCGTGAGTCAAATATTCTTCTTTCAGGGTGTCAGCAAATGGAAGAAATGAAACTAGGACAAGAACTTCCTCAATTTTGGGGCACAAATGAGAAAAAAATAGTGACGGGTCATAGAAGAGCAGTTGTTATTCACAATGTTCTAATTTAGAAAAGATTGTTTATAAATTATGGAAAAAGTCCACAAGCCTTTTTCATGACTGAAAAAGTAATACCCTATCAATGACAAATAAACAAGTTATTCAAAGGAATTTCCAGAAAAAATCAAAAAAAAAATAATAAAACTCAAAATGTATAAAAAAGCACTATCATACTGAAAATCAATAGTGTATATTTAAACAGTGATGTGCATTCACTTGCCTTTTATTACCCTGGCATGAAGCACAGAACTGTGTAAGATCAGGGATGGGCGTATGGTAGAGGGCCAGCTGGAAGGGAGAGACAGAGACTGAAACTACCTGCCACAATGAGCAGGGAGCCTAGAGGATTCTAAAAGAGTTCCCCATGGGAACACTTTCGGGAATGGAGCAAGCAGTTCCTTTGTGGGTTTAGATGGACTCAAGTTATAGGCCCACATACTCTATTTGTGAGCAGGGATTTCTCAGTGAAGATCCCAGATGTCGAAACTGGCAGGCAGGAGCTACCGTCTCTCTCACAGTTAATTCACCCTGCCCCAAATTATTGAAAGTAGCCTACAGACAAGATGCAAAGGAAGAGCTCATATTCAGTGAAACATGGTTTACAAAAACGAAGCTGTAGGGTTGAAGAGACGGCTCAGTGTATAAGTGTACCAGCTGCTTATCGAGAGGACCCAAGTTCAGTAACCACCACCCATACCACGTCGCTCACAACTGCCAGAACTCCAGTTCTAGTGGATCCAATGCCCTCTTCTGAACACCACAAGTGTCTGCACACAGATACACACATATACACACAACCACACACACACTATATAAAAATCTTAAAAGCTAAATCTTAAATAACAAAAAGTGGGCTGGTTTGGTTCAGGCTATCATTTCTTCTTTGTCTGTTCCTCTAAAATTTGTTTGAAAATTTATTTTTTCAGGGTAAAAATTCATGTGGATATAAAATACATGTTGGGTTTATGTGGGTTATCATTATCAAGGGGAAGGAGAGTGGAAGTGTTATTAGAAGAATAAACAATAGCAGAGAACCTGAAGATTTGGAATACCATCACACCGTTCAGTTCTACAACCATGCCCAGGTTCACGTGTGTGTGTGTGTGTGTGTGTGTGTGTGTGTGTGTTTATACGAGTTTATGTATATGTGTATGGGTGTCTGCGTGGCATAAGCAGATGTGTATGTAGGTGCCTGTGCACGCACACACACAGTGGCTAGAGGAGGTCAGATCTTCAGGTTTCCTTCTCTGCCACTTTTTGCCTTAGTCACTTAAGTCAGATTCCCTCACTGAATCAGTAGCTAGGCTGACCACCAGTAAATCCCAGTGATCGTGCCCACAGCGCTTTCTTTCCAAACAAGCACGCAGGTATATCCTGTTTAATATACGGGTACTAGGGATTGAAGTTGGGGTCCTTATGCTTGTACAGTAAGTGTTCTTACCCACTAAGCTAATCTCTTCAGCCCTCATGTAATGAATTTATTAGGAAAGGGCATAAACAGCTATAGATTTCTGTAACAACCTTTAATTTTCTCAGAATTTTCAGGAACTGAGTTTTTATATGAGGTATAAGCAACCATCCCAGGTCACCGTGAAGCACAGAGCTTTGAAAGTGCAGACAGAATTCCACTCTTTTCAGTTTTTAGTACCCATTCCTTCTTAAAGTGAACATGACACTTCATAAAAACAGCAGCATTTTTCTTTCCTTGATTAGGAAATAATGACTCATAAAATGCTCAAGGGAAGGATACAATTGTCAAGCTACAGTGCTGGAAACACTACCTCTGATAATGAGGAAGCAGATGTCTCCTTGTGATTGACCCTGGTGCCCAAGTGTGAATGAATAAGGGTGTATCTGATGCAATCAGAAAAGAGCGATTAGATGAAGATTTGGGGATTACGCCTTCTCAGTTCCTGGCTAAACTTCATCCTCTCTGAGCCACAGTTTTCACTTGTTCCAGTCCCTATAATTGTCAGGTTGACGAGCTGGCTTAAGGTCTTCTGACTCAGTTTGAAGAACTGGGTGCATACACAGAAATTACACCCGATTGTGGCAGTCACAGACGTTTCTGTGACAGTCACCTCCTAACCTACTATTGTTCTCTGTATCAGTTACTTTTCTCATGTTATGACCTGACAAAAGCAGCTTAAGGAAGAAAGGGTTTGTTGTGACTCCCAGCCGGAAGGCACAGAACATGCTGATGGGACTATGGGGCAGCTAGCCCCATCATGTCCACAGGCTGGAAACAGAAATGGGTGACTGCTGGTGCTCAGCTCATCCTCTTCTGTTTATGCAGTCAAGAACTAGCCTACAGGATGGTACTGCACACACTGAAACCGAGTCTTCCCAATTCCTTCAGCCTGAGCTAAAAATCCTCTCACAGGTATGCACCGAGGCTTATCTCCTAGGTGAATCTAGTTCCTGTTGTGTTAAAATCGATATTAGCTGCCACACTCCCCCTATTTCCAGCTTAAGACTACGTGTTTATTCACAGTGCTAAGAACAGGAAGTCGGCTGTCATGAAAGCACGGCATGTTCCATTGATCTACCATCAGGATTGTCTTCAAATGCCAAGGTCCTGGGAAGCATTTGTAGTTTTCACTGTAAGCAGTCACAGAGCGTTTTAAAAGGCAAGATATATAAAGGAAAGGTGATGGTAACAAGCCAGCATATGACAGAATTAACCTTAGCAGAGAAGAACTTTGGAGTAAATGTATTAAAATATGTACAAAAAATTGCAAAATACTTTAGAAAGAGCTTCAAAGGGCTAAAGAGTGAAAAATTGAAAATTTTTGAAATTGAAAAGTGGCATGCCACAGTGGTCATATAGCCTGGCCCCAAAAGATTTATTTCTTAGACTAGTTACTGCTATAAGCATCTATGGGGTTTTAATGTATGTAATTCCTTCCCAGATGCCATGCCCCAGAGACAGTATTGTCTGTTCAGGTTTTCTGCCCTGATTGTTTGCCCAGCCTTCTCTCTGAAAGAGATTCTGAATACACACATACCTTCTACAAATCATAACGTAGGCAGAATAGTAGGTGGATTGACTGCTTGTAGGTTTGCTCAAATGACAGGTAGCTAGTGCCTCGGATTTCTAATCAGTTCAGAAGCATCTACATCATTTGTTTTGTGTAAATTCACACATGTGCAGGAGCATGCCTGAATAAGTGCACATTTAAGTGATATACATATTTACACAGCATGTGAGGCTCAATCTCTTTCTTCATTTCTCTCTCTTACAATCCTTTCCTTAATGACCTTCCTGTTTCATATCATACGCACATACAGACATGTATATTCAATCAAAACTGTAGCATTTGCCTGTCTAATTCTGGATTATTCCACTCATCATGATGATTTCTAGTTCTATCAGTTTCCACGTCAATCATATAATTCTGCTGTCCATCACAGATGAATAGAGCTCTGTTGTGCATATAGACACAGTTTTCTACATCCATTCTTCTGATGATAAACAGTCAAGGTACTCTAAGTCTTGCCCATTATGAATAGTGCTACAAAAACACAAGTTTGCAAGCCTCTCTCTGAATACTGACCTTTATTCCTTGGAAATGTTCTGAGTTGTATAATAATAAATAATATAATAGCCATATTGTTACCTTTATGAAAGACCTCCTTCTTGATTTCCAGAGTGGTTATAACTGTCAGTATTCCTACCAACAGTGTACAAATACGACTCTCCCCAAACATTCACTAGTATTTTTGTTTTCTTAATGGTGACTTTTACTAGCATAATATGGAATTTTAATATACTTTCAATTTCACTTTCCTGATGATGGAGGATGTTAAAATTTTTTTCATAGATTTCATAGCAATCTGTATCTCTTTTTATAGCCATTCATTAATACATGTATTAGTTTGATGAGTTAATGGGCATTTGAGCTTAGTATTTTGAGTCTGCTATCAGGTCAAGATTTTAAGAAACTGCTTTTAGTATGTTATCATTAAGGTTTGTTATACACACCTGTGAAGGTTCATCTTCATGAGCTAAAATTACCATGGGAACATATCTCTGGGTATGTCTATAAGGACATCTCAAGAAAAGTTTGGCTGAGTATGTGCTTGGCGCTGTCCCACAGGGTGAGGTTCTGGACTGAATAAAAGGGAGAAAGTCAGCAAAGTACCAGTATTCATCTGCCTCTGCTTCCTGAATGCAGGTGCCCTGTGACCGACTTCCTCCCTCTTTTCCCTGTGTGTCCTCCACAGAGTGATCTGTACCAGCAAACTGTAGCAGACATAAATGTGTCCTTCTTTAACTTGCTCCTGTTAGGTGTCTGATCCCTGCAACAAAACAATTAGCTAATACAAGTCTCCTCTCTTAATTTGCTAAAATTATTTGTCAGTAATAGATGTTTGTATATTTTATTAGATATCTAATTTTATCTATTAGAGTAATTATAATTTACCTTTGGGCTTTTAATTTTGAAAATTATATTACATAGTATTCCAATGTAAAGAAATTCCTGTCATGTTGACTGATGCTAAGTTCTTGGAGGTTTCATTCCCTTCTCAGTGACAAGTTTATTATTTGTATGGTTCTCTTCTTGGTACCAATCATTAGTTAAATGTTTCTCAAAACATTTTTCCACTATTGACATGAACCTGTTCAGACTGTCTGCTTAATTTTTTTAAAATCCTGTGCTCATCTTAATTCTTATTACATTTTATTTTGCTTTTTGTTGAGTTTTAGTAGGACACAATGTGTAATTTATCCTATTTGTGGTAGTCTCTGTGCACAATACACTGCTGTCAAAGGTGTGAGATTGGAAATGGATCTCTAAACATCCTCTTGGCAGCAGGAAAAGACACACTGCTGAAAACTCTTGCTATGTTCAGTCTCTCGCCATGCTGAGTGGGTTCGGACCCTTCTCCCTCAGCTTACATCTTATTGTTTTAAGTGCCTTTGTCTGCTCATATCTGTGCAGGTGTGAGCATGCTTGCTTCTGTATATGCACATGTGTCTGCATGGTTGTGGACATCAGGGGACAACCTCAGGTAACCACATTCCTCTGGTGCCATCCACCTTGGCACCATGAAGGTGAAGGTGTAAGTCACAAACAATCCCACACCAGTTTGGAATTATGGTTAATAGAATGGTTATTTATTTAAAGGGGAAAAAACTTACAGATCGCCGTCCCAGACAACAGCCCTCTGCGCAATCAGGAAGGGAGTCTAGTCACCAGAAGCGGAGCAGGAAGCAAGAGAGAGAGGAGAGGGAAGTAGCCGCTTTTTTAAAGGGAGAGAGACCACATCCCAATGGGCTGGTATCTCAGCGGCTATTGGCTGAAGGAGCGGAAGGAGCTCCTGCAACACCTCCCCCTTTTGTTTAAGTAAGAGAGTTCTAAACCTACTATGAAATTATATACAATAAGTACAAATATCCTATTCTAACTAGCTTAAGTCTTATATAATAAATAGCTTGACCAAGTCATAAGTGGAAAGTAACTACATTTATATAGTCTTCAACCCCATCGAAGATCTGAGAAGGAAAATGATGTTACCTGACTAATTAGGAAGTGCAATCAAACAACTTCCAAAACATACAACAAATCACAGAGACAACTAGCTACCTGGGCAATCACCCAAGGTCACGTTTGCAGCTTGAAGCAACCAACTTTGGCTAAGGCCTAACATAACTGACATACCATTTTCAAAGGCAAGAAACTTCTCAAAACTATTTTACCCTGTCTTGGCAGGATATGACAGTCCTGTTTTTTCCATTCATGGATACTCTGTATCTCTGTCAGTGGTTGAGGTACGGGCATTTCTTTGCCCAAAGGCCAGTTCTGCCAAAAAGAAAGGCTCCAGGTGGAGCGTCTTTGAGCCAGGTGGTGCTCAACATTATCTTGGGAATAGAGCGGTGTTGCCAGGAGCAATTGTGTCTCACTACCACAAAACTCTGAGTTAGATTAAAGGCCATTTTCTACAGCTCTTTGAAGAGGTTGAAGATTATCTATCTATACTGAGTATAATCTCTATGTATCTAAAGAACCTGATTAGTCTAATTATAAATGACAAACTTAGAATACTATTGATCTATATAATTCTCAATACCTATCTAACTTAAAGACTAAGACAATAAACAACTGTGAAACAAATGAGGATAATGACCTCCAAATACAAACAATGTACAAATATACATTGCAGTATGGTAAATGTATATCAATACACAAATAATATATAAGTATCTTAATCAGAGATAGAAATGTACACTGAAATATGGTAAATATACAATATCAATACAATGTATATATCAATACATAAAAAATATTTTAAACATAGGTAGACGCATGCATGCATACAATAGTCAATTTAATTTACCTTTGTATCTATATAAGAATTGATACCAATATATTTGTCTCAAAACAATAACTCACAAGTACCAGTAAGTACCAATATATTATCCCATCATCCAATTATCCCTCTTTTTGTTTTCAAATGATCCCTGAGCTTATAAAATTTTTCTCCCAATCCTCAACCATATACTAATTATAATCAAACCCTAAATGATGTCCCTAAACCCAAGGGCAAACTTTACTGGGAGAGGGGACATCGTCCTCTAGAATTACTTCCAGCTGTCCTGGGGGTGACGTTCTTTCTGTGGGATCCTGTGGAAGTAAAATGATGGTTAAATTTCAAGATCAATGTCTTTTAAAACTGCAAATAGTCTCTGAGTATTTTGTGGAGGTCTGTCCAGAATTTTGTACAAGATGTGCACCATTTCAGCTAACCAAGTTGGAACATTCTTGTGCAGCTGGTACCCAAAACAGGTCTTATAGTAGTGCTATCAGTATGATGACATCATATCAACCAGGTGGAGTTGTTGTTATGGGGCTCCATCTTCTTCCTGGAAACTTCAAATGTCACTGCAGGAAAAACTCATTCTTCATTATGAAAAATTTAAACATTAATCATATAGACATATATAGACATACATATATTCAATGAAAGGTATAGATATGAAGAAAAACAAAGATGTTTTCTAAACTCATTATTTCTTTCTGTTCCATATCATGGCTCTTGACATGAGACAGAAACGCCAGAAACTCTGGATTTTTCTCTTACCAACAGGCTTGGAATTGGAGAGGGACTGAGCCAGAGTCCAACTTCAAAATCAGCTCTATATATTTATAAATAAATGCACATTAATACATATTTAAAGATAAGTGCAGAATAATTTTACTTACGGGTATCTCAGTTTTATTTGGAGCTCCACAATTCATTATGAGTCTCATGTAATTCCTAGAATTCACCTGTCTCTGTCTCCACCCCACCCTGTGTTACAACCATCAGCAACAACACTTGGCTTTTTCTTGTGGGTTCTGGGGAATCAAATTCGGGTCCTCATGTTTGTGAGGCAAACGTTTTACTGACTGCAATATCTCTGTCAGCTCCTTGCAAAATATATTTCACACCCAAAATGGTTTGTGAATCGTAGGCAAGAGGCACAATTTACACACTAGCTCACCTCGTTTTGACTCAATTTTCTGACATCGGCATGCTGACTTCAATCTGATTCCCTTTGGCTCTCTGCAAACCCTCATAGACCCTCTGGTCCCCAAGTTCTTAAGAGCCCGTCACTGCATACCAGAATAATATTGAGCAGCTCCCATAAGTTCCAGAGGTGACTAGCACTGTTGTAAGCAATCAGTCCAGCCATTCAACATTTTCCGTGACCCTCAAGTGTGCCATACTGAACAAGAACTTGTAACATCTGTATTATTCGTGGGTTGCTCCTTCCTCACAAACTGGAGCACTTTTAGGTATGTTTGTCTCTTATAAAGGAGAAATAATATTAAAGAGTAACAGTTCCTATGATTACAGAAATCATATCTGTCCACCTGGTAACCAGAATGTATTTAACATGACAGATATCTGAAAAAGTCAGTGGCGGATCATTTACAGGACTCCCACCATCAGCTGAGACCTTTGCCATCATATTTAATCCTCTCAGAAGCAGTGCTGCTAAGAAAAACTGATGCTCTCATTTTTACCAAAGAGAATAAAGTTCAGAGAGGGTAAATAGATTACTCAGTAGTCTTCATCCAAAGCTTTACTCTTCTTACATGACGTCCTCCTCCTCATGGGACTTGGCATCTGGAGCGTAGAATAATGCTTCTGTCACCTCCTGAGACTGCACCTCACGGGAGATACACACAGCAAGGATCAACGGAAGCAGTAAGGGCCAATTGTGGGTTAGGGAAAGGACCACAAGCTGACACGTGAGGAATGAAAGGAAAGGAAAAAGAATTCTTGGCTTGATCTAGGGCAGTGCTCTGGTTTCCTTTCTGACATGAAACACCTGGATAAAAAGCCACTTAAGTGGGGAAAGGATTTATTTAGCTTATACTTCCAGGTCACAGTCTGTTATTGAGGGAGGGCAGGGCAGGAACTAAAACAGAAAGCTCGTAGGAGCACCCTCGGGCTTGCTGGCTAGCTCCCAGGTTTGTGCTCAGCTAGCTTTCTTTCCAGCCCTGGACCACCAGCTCGGGTACGTGCCTTTCACAGTGGGATGTGCTCTCCTGAATCAATTCACAGTCAAGGCAGTTGCCTAAAATATGCTCACAGGCAAATCTAGGTGATCTCTCATGTGAGACTCCTCTCTGGAGACTCTGACCTGTGTCAAGTTGACAAACAAAGTCATGTAAGAAAAGCATGAATTTTGTATACTTAGATTTGTCCTCAAATATCTTTGAAAGTACAGGAGTAATATTTTAAGACACACTATATACTCAAACTCATAATTCATCCTAGATAACAAAACCAGTGTAAAATTATTTGATTTTACTTTTGTTCCAATTCAGAGCTGGCTGAATTGAGATCTAAGCCAATTGTAGATCTATAAAGGAGTTCTTTAAAGATCTATAAAGGAGTGTTAGTGATGTCTGTTGTAAGATAAAATAATCTGCTGCTAATTCACATGGGTATATAATTCTTGTTTAAGCTCTGAATCTCTGGGATAGTGCATATCAAAAATATTGTCATTACCTTTAAGTTTTGTGGGATGCCCTGGTTCAAGATGCTTGCTGAACTCCTGACAACAGGAGTTCAGTCACTCCAACCCACATAGTGGAGAGAACCAGCTGCCAAAAACAGTACTCTGACCTGAACATGCAAAACAAAAATATATAATACAAATATTTGAGGCTATCTCTAAAATGGGAAGAAGTTCTCTATCACTTCCTCATGCCTCCTGGGGGTCCAGACTGAGATGTGTCCCTTCCATTCTCAATCTGAATATTTCACTGGTCATTCCAAACTGCACAGAGCTACAGTCTGAATTAAATGTGGGGCATCAAAGCTTGACCTTCTACACAACATAAGTGAATAGCAGCCCTCTCAAAATAATGTCTTGGTTTTCCAAAATCTGGGTTTGTTGATGGCATTTTAGTAATGCAAAGCTGAAGAAGCTGAGCCTTGAAGATGTTGAGTGAAGGCATGGTTCTGAGAGTCGTGAGGACTAGTGTCAGGGAGGCATAGAGACATGACAACCCGGCAAAGGAAGGAGAGGACCTTAAGGGACCTTAAGGTAGTGTCAGGACAGCATGGAGACATAAATGCCTCAGTGACCTCAGGAATCTCAGGATCCACACCCTATCTTCTAGGATTATCCTTAGAAGTCAAAGGAAGTTCCTAGGACAGTAAACCCAGTAAGCCTCACTGAACAAGAAACAATGTAATGTCTGGGATAAAAAAAAAAAAAATCCACATTTTTTAAAAAGGCAAACAGAAGCAGCTGTAGCTCCAGAGCAGAAGCCATAGTGTAGACTGCTACATAATATCTACTCGTCACCGAGAGGCAACCCACAGCAGACCAAAGGGACCTTTGAGGTTAGTCTGAGGAGTGTGGTGAGGGTACATACAGGAGCAGGATAGATCAAAAGCAGCTGTATCATGGCAAGCCCATGACAGTGTGTGCTAACTCAGGAATGCTGCAGCTGCATCAAAGCAAGCCCATGACCGTGTGTGATAGCTCAGGAAAGCTGCAACTTGGAGATCCCTGCACTCCTTGCAGGCAGGTCTGAGAATCTCCTCTCAGCAGGTCTACCAGGACCCTGGTGAATCTTATTTCAGCTTTCCCAGACATCTGACATTCGTCTATGTTCGAGTCTCATAAGCCTCCCCTATTGAAAGGAAACTGCTACACAGCATAGACCAAACCTAAGTTTTAGAAGGCTTTCTTTTTACTTCCCTGCTGTGTCTTTTTGGCTCGGTTATGGGATAAAAGAGGAAAAATGAGGCACTCAAACTAAGCCAGGAAGCAGCTTAATTGTCCAGCACAGGCTCAGCAGACTTCTGCCTGAAGGGCTGAGCCCTGAGTTCAGTCACAAGTTGCTTTGTATGACTTTAATTTTCTTTCTTCATATGTGGTTCAGCACAGCTATAGGGTTGTTCTATAACTTGATTGGCTGATTAAAGAGAATACACTGGAATTTGTCATCAGTCCTAGAACTTACCACAGACAAGAGAATAGGACATGCCCAGGTGCAGTTGGTGAGACTGGGAAGGATGCAGGCCACAGCTGGCTTAAGACTCACAGAAGGCCCTGCGGTGAGCAATGCTGTCTGTGGCTGGGGGGAAGTCCCAAACCAAAGAGCTCAGAGCTGCAGTAAGTAAGTCAGGTTTGTGGCCCACCAGAGCGACTCTTCACAGATGCCCTGTCACACTGCCACAGCTGCAGGGGACTCTGGTGCTATTGCTGTATGTTTCTCATGCTGTTTTCCAGCCTCTGAGCAGACATCTCCAAAAATGGCTTAAATTGAGACTCTGGCAGTCTTTCCCTTGAATCTGCAAGTACTCCTGGTGACAAAGAATTGTGGTTGAGGTGTACTTGGACAGTGCGGCCAAGCGGGGAAAGGAATATGTAGAAATCACTTTTTATTTTCTCAGACTTTCCAGACTGGCCCCAGATTATCAGGAAACAATTTAAAGGAACCCATGTAGTGTCTAGGTGAAGTTTTTCACAATGGTAACGGAGGAGAGTAAAGATAATGAATGACCTACCATGGACAGATCTGAAGCAAATTCCAGCTTTGTGGCTTGGAGCAAGTCACTTGAATACTTGAAGGCTAAATTTGCCTATAAAAGCAGGGTGATGATTCTTCACACAGTGGTGGCTGGGGTCACCAGTGACAATGCCCCATTGTCTGAATCAGTAGCTGGCCTGCTGTCATAGGAGTGAGTGTAAACGAGGGAAATCACAAGGGATGGTCATTATGAGATAGAAAGGGGTAATTTGGTGTGTCCATAAGGAAAATATGACTCACAGCCCATTTTAATGAACCATCCCTTTTTCTGTCCAGCGACTGGGCTAAAATACATTTTCTCAGTTGTCAGGATTCCATCCCAAACAGTTAGCAGATACCAGATGTCTGAATCAGCGAGTACGGGTCCTTCCAAGAAGAAATAAGTTAAAAGAAAACTGAAGAAAAAAGACCACCAGAATTTTGTACCTTGAAGATCCAAGTGCGATTAATGAAACAGCTTCGTCAGAGGCCGGTGGGAACTTGATATGAAGCCAGAATCTGTGTATTAATTACCATGTCCAGTCTTCATGACAAATATACATTCTGTCAATTAATAGTCATGCCCATCTTCACATTCTGTCAATAGTAGTCATGCCCATCTTCCCTGTCTGTATCTGCTATATTTACCTCTAAATTGAAGTTTCATTTAAAGAAAATATACTCACGCCTAAGTTCAAGGCTAGGCAGCAGTGGGGTGAGGGAGAGAAGGAAAACTCCAGGCAGTTTTCCTTCTCTCAAAAACTAAGCGGGGAAGCAATTCAAGAAGATACTTGATGCTGACCTCTGACTCAAAGTGAATATGCATATGCACCCACATATCATACACGTGTGCACATGTGCGTGTGTGGGCACGTGCGTGCTCAAGCACACACACAGTGAAGACGCTAGACTTCATTCTGAATACATTTCATAGACTCTAAGGAAGTAGCCTGGTAGCCTATGACCTAGTTATTCCAATTGTTATTTGACAAGTCTTCCTGGAAACCTCCCACCAGGGTGAATCACCAAGACTTGTTTTTATCATTCTGCTTTTTCTCTTTCCAACCCTTGACTTAACCACCTGACATAGAGGTAAAGCTGTTGGAGACAATATCTTATCTTCTTTCCTGGAAGAAGCACTGGGCAGATTTTTGTACTATTGTTCCATCAAAGGTAAACTTAATTGTTTGGGGTGGGGGAGTGGGACTGAGGGAAGCCTTAGCTAGGTCAGGAAGATAGCACAGTCCGTGAACATGTGAGGACAGAAGTTCAGAAGTCTAGACTCTGAAAGCCTAAGTCCCTTCATCCAGCAATGCAGAGATCCAGATGGAGGGTCCCGGGCTCCACACTGGGCAGCCAGATGAACAAATGAACAAATGAGCAATCTCTGGGCTCAACTGAGAGCTCTCAATACAATTACTATGGTAACAGCCAACGTCACATCTGAGCCTCCACATGTACAGGTACACAAGTGTACACAGACATATGAACAAACAAACATATGTGTGCACACACACTACATATGCCCAAACAAAAACTCAAACAAGAGAAAAATTCCTTGATTTCAGATCATCTCTTTGTCATTACCATTCAACTTATAAAATACAAGATAGAAATTTTTTTTCTTGTTTAGAAAAAGGAAGGAAACCAGAAATAAGTATGCTTCCATTTGACTTTACTGAGGACTGGGGCATTAATGTCTCACATTTTGTGAGGACATCGTAGTGGAACACCTTGATTCTCAGCCACTTCCTCCTCCACAAATCTCTGCTCACTGTTTTGAGACACAAAAGTTTTTGTGTTCATCAATGACATGTAATTTTCTCAGGGTTATAATTGCTTTACAGTGTCCTTTTTATCCTTCATGTTATTTAATTGCTAAAGAATTTCTCCAAAACGGGAGATATTTAGTGAACACAATAAAGTATGTTTCCCTGCAGTTTTTAATCTGCTCGTGCATAATTGGAGAGGTCTGGGGTGGTGAGACATTCAACGAAGGTTGATTCTACCCAACCATAATTCTGCTAACTTAAACATTATTGATGATTTCAAATTATAAAAGAGAATCCCTGGACCTGTCCATGTAACATTAACATTTATAGCATTTGATTTCCTCATAGTTACAGCCAGCATTTGCTCAAGAATCACAGTTGTGATTTAGGACAAGCAAAGGGAGCATTTTACTAGGAAAAGTAGAGCATGCTGAAGCGTTTTGCCAGGAACAAGCTTTTTATTTTTAGTCTGTCCCCAAAAAATCATTATCTAGAGTCCGGAAATGCCTAAAAAAATCATTACATTTGAGAAGCAGCAGGTCATTCCTGCTGGATGTATTCCATCGGATGGCTGTGTTCTCCATACCAGAGGCTTTGTCTGCAAAGGATGGTACAACTGGGACCAGGTCACCCCAGTGACCCTCTTTCATCAGCATGCCATCCAGCTCCACACTCTGGCCAGGTAAATTTGTGCAAGGTTTTGACTATGTGTTATTTAAGCTAATATTATACTTCCACAAATGAAATCTGTTTATTTTCCCCCTCAGGCTTAGATACACTTTTAAAACTACGCATACAAAAGGATACAAACACCAACAAGGATGGATTGGGGATTTAGATGTAAGCACTGCCCTGTCTCCTTTTTCAGTAAGAAAATGACTTTCCAGGGGATTGGGAAGATGGCTCCCCGAACTGTAAGCATGAGAATATGTTAGAATCCCCAAAATCCAGGTAAAAACTAAGGCAGGCAGTGTATCCCCGAAACTCTGAGAGATCCCCCAGGACCGTTGATCTGACCAACCAACAGAGCCACATAGTAAGCTTTGGGGTCAGTGAGAGAATCTCTCAGCAAGAGAAGTTGAGAAGCAATTTCAGGAAAACAACCTTTTGCCTCTACTTGTTCCTGCATGGGTGTAGATACACACACACACACACACACACACACACACCAAGCAAATGTGAATGTGCATACAAATAACAGTATTAGTAAAAAATATCTTTCCATTTGAGAGTAAACATTTAGTTTAAAAACATATATTAAATGGAACCCGAGTGTGAGTGAAGAGTAGTCATGTCAGTAGTGACCATTCCTGGCTAATAAATAAAATATAAAATTTCAGGACAACAAGGGACCTGGTGAAAAAGCAGAAGTGTTATCACGCTGCAACTTTCCGATCCGAATGTCTGCAGAATTTCCACGTCTCTTCCTTATTCAACAGACCTCACAGCATATTATCAACACAGTGCTGTAGTTAATGGTAACTGATCCCTTTCTGTGGACAAGCACTGTTCTCTGCTGGTGGCTACCAAGTTATCTTTGCATGGCCACCCCTTGTGGAGAGAAGACACCATTCTTTCTGGTCAGAGCAGACCCTGCATTACAGAGAAGACAATGGATCTGCTTTAATTTCCCAAGCCAGTCAGTTGAGTGCCGCCTTCTTAACAAAGGAGTACTACTTACTGTTAAGAAATTTAATTTGCTTTGCATGGCTTAAGACTTTCAGGCTCTATATAATCAGACTCTCCTCATTTCTGATACATTTTATGTATCTTTACCAGCAAAATATGAGTTCTTGCTGGAGTAAGTGCCTTGTACCTCAGGAGATCTCTCATAACTTTGGATCCTATGCTTTCTTGTCTGTCAGACAGTGAATATCATTCCTCAGCCTACCTGCCTGGGATACATTTTAGAACAAATAAAGAAGGATTTAGAAATCACACATGCTCGAGTATAGTATTGATCTCCATATTCGTATTAAGAATTCACTCTATGATCCTGTGGGGCATGGTAAACAGGATTTTTTTTACTGATATTCAATGATAATTTAGAATTTAGAATTTAAACCTTCATCAGGCGATGAAAGAAGACAGAGACAGAGACCAACATTGGAGCACTGGACTGAAGTCTCACGATCCAAAGGAGGAGCAGAAGGAGAGAGAGCATGAGCGAGGAACTCAGGACGGCGAGGGGTGCACCCACACACTGAGGCAATGGGGATGTTCTATCGGGAACGCACCAAGGCCAGCTGGCCGGGGTCTGAAAAAGCGTGGGACAAAACCGGTCTCGCTGAACATAACGGACAATGAGGACTACTGAGAACTGAAGAACGATGGTAATGGGTTCTTGATCCTATTGCACGTAATGGCTTTGTGGGAGCCCAGGTAGTTTGGATGCTCACCTTAATAGACCTGGATGGAGGTGGGTGGTCCTTGGACCTCCCACAGGGCAGGGAAACCTGCTTGCTCTTTGGGCTGAGGAGGGAGGAAGATTTGATTGGGGGGGTGGGATGGGAGGTGGTGGTGGGGAAGAGGCAGAAATCTTTAATAATTAAATTAATTAATTAATTAATTAATAAAAAAAGAATAAAAAAAAATAAAGTGCTTGCTTTACAAACACTAGATTCTAAGTTTGATCAACAAAACCCACATAAAAAATGTCTATGCAATGGCACACACTTGTAATCCTAGCACTGTGTGGGAAATCAAGACAGGAAGGTCCCTGGTGCTCCCAGAGCAGTCAGCCTAATGTAATCAGTATGCCACCCTGAGAGCCACCCTGTCTCAGAACACAGTTTGTATGGTGCTATCCTCTGGTCTCCACGTGGACAGGATCTCATGTGGCATACCAACATACACATATATCTGTGTGTGCTCACACACACAGATCTACATACATAACCCCAGAGAAAGCTACTCAGGACCTTCATTTTTGGTTCCAATTTAAGCCTGCCTTTAAATATATAAAACTCTTCTTGTCATTGCTGATCAAATGCCTGGTGACTCTCACTGTGGAAAGAGAGTCAGACACGGTCTCTGCACTCAAAATGAGATATCCTAGTGAGACGTCAACCAAATGAATGTGCATCATACTGCGGGGTACAGCATACCCAAGAACTGACAGTAGACAGAGAAAGAAGGGCGCCAGGATATAAGGTGGCCCAGAGTCTGAACACAAAGCAATATTCAGAATCAAAAGAACTAGAATTGTATTTTGAAGTTGTGTGGAGTCACAATAACAGGTTTATAGCGTCTTTCATTTCCCTGACTACAGGGCTCCCAGTTCCCTCTCATCGGACAATTAGGAATCTAGCACCTGCCCACATCCTGTGACATGCTGCTTGACTATTTACAGAGAGACAGAGAGCTGTAGTTTTCGGTCCCTTGCTGTGCTGGCTTAAAATGAAAGGTCCCTCATAGCCTCCTCAGTTGTCAGCGCTGATGCAGAGGTTGAGGGGCACAGTCTTGCTGGAGGAATAGGCTTTGGGAACGTAAACCTCAAGGTGCTTCCAGTTCTCGTGCTCTCTCTTTCTCCCTTATCATTTCCCCCTCGTTATGCTTGTCATTTAGACGTGATCACTGAACTTCCTGCTCCCACCATTCCTGACCCTTGCCACCATGACACACCCCCATGATGGGCCCATTCATCATTTTGGAACATTAAGCTAATGTAAACTCATCCATAAGTTGCTCTTGGCTATGGTGTTTTACCAGAGCAGCATAAATTAGCAAATACAGCTATATGACATCGTTTAAATTTATCTCAGGAAAGACTGGTATTCATTTAGATGTGTGATTATTTGTCACCCCTCTCTTGATATAAAGTTTTGATAATTTTTTTTTCTCTTTTTTTTCTTTTTTTTTTATATTTTTTTTCTAACCCTAACCCTAACCCTAACCCTAACCCTAAACCCTAACCCTAACCCTAACCCTAAACCCTAACCCTAACCCTAACCCTAACCCTAAACCCTAACCCTAACCCTAACCCTAACCCTAAACCCTAACCCAAACCCTAACCCTAACCCTTACCCTAAGCCTAAACCCTAACCCTAACCCTAACCCTAAACCCTAAACCCTAACCCTAACCCTAACCCTAAACCCTAACCCTAACCCTAACCCTAACCCCTAACCCTAACCCTAACCCTAGCCCTAACCCTAACCCTAACCCTAACCCTAACCCTAACCCAAGTTTTGATAATTTTGAAACTCATTTGTGAGTTTCCTAGGACATAAAAGCAGACCATCAATTTATCCAGAAATGTAGAAACAGCCCTTCATTTCTACTTTCCTTTCTGTCCTCAATGTCATGTGATTTGGATACAAGTTTGCTCATTCTCCTCACATCTCCATCCTGAATGAAGATTGTAAGCTTTAGGCTTTGCAGCTTCTTCTGTACTTTTCTATGTTCCCTAATAGGAACCTCTAAACATCATACTCACTACCCTACCATCATAACCACAACACAAATATACATCTTTTTGATATTGGTAGTTACTTTTATTGATAAAGTCTTTTGATATTTTAGATACAAATTATGGTTATAGTCACAAATTGTGGATATTACAGAGGAGAAGTAAAAGACATATCCTATGGCATCATTCTCTGAACAGATATTTGTAAAAATTTGATTAGCCCCCCCTTTTTTTCTCAAAGAAAACATACTTTTGTATTTTTCTTGTTAAAATCGGCAAATCAGGAAGTTTTCATAGTGATTGTGAATCTTCCTCAAGACCCAGCAATACCACTTTTAGGTATATATCCAAAGGATGCTCAATTGTGCCACAAGGACATGACCTCAACTATGTTCATAGTAGCATTGTTTGTCATAGCCAGAACCTGTAAACAATCTAAATGCCCCTCGACCGAAGAATGGATAAGGAAAATGTGGTACATTTACACAATGGAGTACTGCACAGAAGAAAAAAATAATGACATCTTGAAATTTGTAGACAGATGGATGGAGCTATAAAACATCATTATGAGCAAGGTAACCCAGACCCAGAGAGACAATTATCACATTTACTCACTCATAAGTGGTTTATGAACATAAAACAAAGAAAAGCAGCCTACAAATCAAAATCCCAGAGAACCTAGACAACAATGAGGACCCTAAGAGAGACATACATAGATCTAATCTACATGGGAAGTAGAAAAACTGGGAGCATTGGGACCTTGGGAGAGGGTTGAAGGGGAGGGCTGGGAGAGGAGCAGAGAAAAATGTAGAGCTCAATAAAAAAAACTCAATAAAAATACAAAAAAATCAAAAAACAAATATACATCTTTAATACAGAGAGAGGAAGAGAGAGAGAGACATGCTATACTTTTCAAACTGAAATCAAAACAAATTTTCTCCTTTTTCTTGTTTTTAGCATTATTTGAAAATTTCACACGTGGATACAGTGAGTCTTGGTCAGGAGGTCCACCCCTACCTGCCAGCCAGTGTTTATTGGTGTAACATTGGGGAGGCTGTTTATGGATGTAACCAGCTGCTCTCTTTATTGGTTTTAAAGCCTGATCCATAGGAGAGAATTCATGCCTGGCCCTGCAACTCAGCTGTGGAAGAATAGCCCCCAGGGGAGAGCATGTTTAAGTTTCTGATAAATGGTCATGTTGTCAAGAGCGAAGTTTTGACAAATCAATGTCTCTCTTATCCAGTACAGTGTTTTTCTGCTTTCAAGCTTAGTATCAAAAGAGAAACACGACAGACCCTATTTTAGTGGCTACATCTTAAATTAATTTCACGTTAGTACGAGAATACATAAAGTCATGACCTTGTGTACTTGCAGGTGTGTATGTTTAAAAGTCCAAAGATACTTATGTGAATATAATAATATGCCAATCAATAAGCTGGACATTTTATATGATTGTCTCTTTGTCACTTTACATGACAATGTATAGTGTCCAACTCCATTATATATTGAATTTAAATAATTTCCAGTTGGTTAGATACTAAATGGTAGAGCTGGGAAAGGAATTTATCCTGAAAAAAAATACATATATATGTATTCTAAACAGCTTGTTCTCTTTGTAAATACATAACAGTATCTGACACAAACACACAATACACACATGCATACTCACATACTCATGCACACACATTTATGAGTATATATAAATACACACATATACATGCTCACACACATGTATGCATGAACATGTTCACACGTGAGTGCAGGCACACACATGCATACATGTGCATACATACACTACATGCATACACACACACATAATGAAGCCACAGTAGGACCTCGAAGGAAATATTTTACTGTGGGCAGTCTGCCATCATTTCCTCATCTTCAAATACTGATGAAGGTCAATATTTGTTCAAGCTCCCAAGATAAGTTTCCTGCAGCCAACAGGAGGATCATTGGGATTAAACTCTCTAGTGTATTATTGGTCATCTGGCCAGGCATCAGTTCTATCTTAGGATTCTAATTAGGCATTTCTCTAATTCCCACTTAACAGACGGAAGTCCACAGACTATAGTTTTCTCCTGGGAACACTTCTGCCTTACACATGTGAACTGAAATGGCTTTGTGGATGTGCATGGATTGATTGAGCAGCACTTTTAGATCATGGTTTCCTGAGTAACTAAGATTTTCAGTGTAATTTACAACAGCTCAATAGGAGATCATGATTCGCTATTGGAGGTTTTACCCCATTGCATTATAAAAGAAAGCAGGTTCTCACTGAGAGAAATGCAGTTCTAGAAGAGAAACCCCCAACTCTGATGAGAGCTGAATGGAAAGAAACACTGTCCTGAAGATGCTCCTCTTCTGTCTCCTTTATAATTTGTATATAATGATTTGAACAGTATACTTTTAAAGTCCATTCTTTTAACTTTTTATTTTCCTTATTTTTGTCATTTACCAATCTTATCATCCTACATTATAGTGTCTATTCATGTATTGAGCATGCTTACAATGAAAATATCTGAACTTGAACATTCTGTGTGTGTGTATGTGCACATGTATGCTTGCATGCACACACACAGATGTAGACATGGTATAAGATATTTGTAGATTGGAACATAAAGCATGGCATGATGTGTGCTTGTAAAGAAAAAATATTTTTAAATATTTATTTTATTTTTTATATAATTGGTGTGTGTGCTCTCATGAGCATGCATGCAAGTGAAGCTTCCCTCACAGACCAGAATATTTGGGTCCCCTGAAGCTGGAGCCACTGGCATTTGTTTCCCACCTAACTTGGATGCTAGAAACTGAACACAGATCCTCTGGAAAACACAGAACTCATTTGCAATCACAGTTTCTCTTTAGAGCCACAGAGGAAAAGTAGAACAAATAAAATTCTATTCCTTCAAAGATTTGATTTACTAATCAGTCTTTTTGAAAACTGTCTAAAGTCAGTCTTTGATTCCAACAGGAGGAAGGATGAGACAGAAGGATCCCTGTAAGTTGAGCTAAATGGTGAGGACTTGGCTCAAAAATCAAACAAACAAAACCTTGCAATGTAATCTAGCCTCTACTCCTGGCTTCTAATAATGTAAAATCTTTTAATAATTTCTTCTGGAAATTTTATAGTATTTATCCTTTTAAGAAAAGGAACCCATGACTTCTATCTAATTCAATCATATTCGTAACCCCAAACATTGAGTAGCATTATGGTTCAGTTTATACAGCACCACAGCATTGTTTTCATAGGCATGATCCTCAGGCACTTTACCAAGCAGGTCAAGGACTCCTGACCTTCGACTGTTGGCTCTCACTCTCACACATTAATCAAAACACTGTGCCATCAATGACATCAATGACACTTCCAGAAGCTGTGATGCCACTTTGATCCATCTTCTGTGATTTAGCATTTTTCATTGTGGCTTTTGATGCTCGTCTCTTGTTTTGTAGTTTTGATATTTTACTGGTTAGTGCATCACGTAGAGGTACCTTCATGACCATGAGCATTCTGGTTAGGACATCATGGGGAGGTTCTCTCACAACCGTGGTCATTCTGGTTTGGACATCATAGAGAGAGAGGTCCATTCATGAGCATGGCCATTCTGGTTAGTGCATCATAGAGAGGTCCATTTGTGTCCATGGACATTCTGGTTAGGACATCACGGAGAGGTCCATTCATGACCATGGCCATTCTGGTTAGAACATCATGGGGAGGTCCTCTCACGACCCTGGTTAGTGCATCATGGAGAGGTCCATTCATGACCATGGCCATTCTGGTTAGTACATTATGAAGAGGTTCTCTCATGACTGCTGGAGTCCATTGGAGAATGTGATGTGTCTTGTGCTTGTGTGACCATTTCTAGAGTTGGGAGAACTTTGTGCTCTGATTTTAAAAAATCAATTTCTATCCTTCGGTTTTTATCTATTTTCTTTGTGCTCTGATTTAAAAAAATCAATTTCTATTCCTTGGGTTTTTATTTATTTTATCTTATTTGTCCTTACTGATGACTGAAAGCAATATTTGTTGACCTTATTTCTCATCCCTAATAGCCTCCTTTCTGCTTTGTCATGCCTATTTGTGATGTTTTCTACTATTTTATGATTCATTGAGGGTTTTTTTTCCACTTTCAACATACACGTTTGTTTGTTTTTAATTTCTTCTCTTTCTCTTCTACATTGTTGACTTTTATATGTATGTTCTGGGTTGATTTCTTTTCTTGATTCATTTGCATGTTTTATCTTTTAAGTCACTGGTATTTTTGGAAGTGGGTTTTAAATTCACTGCCCTTTCATTATCTATGGATTGTAACTGAGGAAGCATGATATCTTGAGGGTTATATTCTGCCTTGCTTTGTCATATTATATGTGATGCTGTGTTGATTCCTGGTTTTGGACAGATAGTTCTTCTTGTTTAATTTGGGGATTTTCTTAGTGTTCAGCTTTTTCTTAGATATTCTACACCCAGCGCCACGCTGAATAGAAAATACAAACTGACAGCAGTACCATCAAACGAAACGTGCTCTAGAACTACAAAAAAATAAACTAAAACACAGAAAATCTACCATCAGGTACAATAGAACAGAAAATGGCAAAACATGTTTTAATTCTATATTGTGAAAATAAAATGTTGTATTGGACTTAAACATGAAAATAGTAAATGGGCTGGGCGGTGGTGGCTCATGCCTTTAATCCCAGCACTTGAGAGGCAGAGGCAGGTGGATCTGATCTGTGAGTTCCAGACCAACCTGGTCTACAAAACAGAGTTTCAGGGCAGCCAGATCTGTTACACAGAGAAACTCTGCCTCAAAAAAAGAAAGAAAGAAAGAAAGAAAGAAAGAAAGAAAGAAAGAAAGAAAGAAAGAAAGAAAGAAAGAAAGAAAGGAAAGAGGAGAAAGAAGGAAAAGAAAGAGGAGAAAGAAACAGAAAGAGAAAAACAACAAAAGAGCAAGCAAAAACAAAAAAGAGAGAAAATATTAAATAAATGAAATAAAGAAAGAAGCACAAAAGAGGGAAAACAAAGGAATAAATAACAGGATTAAGTATATGAAAGAAAACAGAACAACAGATTAGAATTTTGTGGAACAGGAAGGAATAAGAGAGAAAAAGAAGTTAACTGATTGCCAGATAAAGAAACTAAGTAAACGGAACCACACAAATGAGAAGTGTAATGTTTTGTAAAGCTTTTTAAAAACTAAAATTAAAATGCAATAAAATTATAAACTTAAAATAGGAGAAATACAAAGGACAAGACAAAAAGGTGGAAAAGAGGAGTGTTGATGTAGCTTCTTTCTGGCTCCATTAAAATAGAGTGTGGAGGAGGCAAGGAGAGCCCGGGGAATGTACGCGCTGCTTTCTGCTGCATTTAGTCTAAGTCTGAACAGGATGAATGTCAAGTGTCCAGCAGCACTGTGATCTGTTAGTACCTTCTCTTCTTCCTGTACCATGACCTTCCCCTGCCCACACTTAGCTTTGCAATTGCTGAACTGAAGACATTCTATCAGTCTTTTATGGTTCTTCAGTTATGCATCCTAGAACAGCTAATGTTCAAGCTAAAGGGTGTCTCCTATGTATACTGGGACTGGGAGAAGCAACGAGGAGTAAGATACACACAACTGGATCAATCATTATGGTGGGATAAAGCTATAGAAGTTAAACTCTCAGCTAGTTTTTTAGAATTCTCTGCCCTATTAGCAATCAGAATTGTGACAGAGAGAGACCTCCAAAATTTTTACCACAAGGCTTATTGCTTTTATTTATCTAAGCTATACATAGATGATTGTGTTAGCCTCTATGAACTGAGGGTGGGTTTACCAACCATCATACCCCTTGCTACCCAAGTTAAATCTCCTGCGCGCTTAAAAGTACGCTTGTTGGTAGGTTTTAATTAACATGATAATTTTTGCTGATTACATCTGTCTTCTGACACATGTGCGTACACACATGCACGCGCACACACATGCTACATTCTGTTTACTTCCATCTTTATTTCTATTTCTCACCCATTCCTGTCGCCCTTCTCAAGGTCCTTTTCTCATATCCGTGTCTTTTTGCTTTGTGACACTCTGATATTAATCAGGACTGCCTTTGTGACCATGTGTCTGAAACTCTCCACTGAAGCCTAGTGGGGTCACAGTTAGCTTACATAGTGAAGACAATGACAATTGCTCCTTATGTGTGCATCAGTAATATTTGAAAACCTTGTCATGTGGAATACCCTCATCCCTACTTTCATAATTAAGTACTTCCCATCATGCTTTTCTCTTCTGGGGACATGGCATGTTGATGGTTGTACCTTGTTATTAAGTCCCAGTATAGGCCTTTCCATTTTTTAATTTAATATGGTATAATGTTTAATTGGCATAAAAAGTGACAGGATTTTTTAAGGTGTTTTCACAGCAACTTAATTTTGGTTGATTGTCCTCCTGATGTCCCCTCCTGTCCTCTATCTCTATGACTCCCATCTCTTTATACCCTCAAACCCCCAGTATTTCTCCTTCCACTTTTATATAATATGAGTTATATTACTATCCCCACCTCCCATCCAAAACAGGTCAGTCTGAACAAATAGAATCTTTTCCAGATAGTGCCTCCCTCCCTTTGGGAAAGCAGGAGAGATAGAATGAATCCTGCTTCACTGTTGACCCATTCTGCAGCAGAAGTGGGAGCTTGCCCGTCTATTTGCAGCAGGGCCCACTGGCTTACCTTTTGTATGAGACTTCTGTCTCCCTAATCTCTGCTCTACCCCTGCTGGAGAGCAGCATGCTCCTGGTGCTGAGTAGCCATTTGCTGGGCCACACTGTTCTGCGTACTTCTCAGACTGGGATCTGTCACATCCCTGTGGTTTCTGATGCTATTCCTTTCATTCTTTTAGAATAGAGTTTGTGCTTTCTCATCCTGCTTCTCTTCATTTACTGTGTCACACTTCAGCCCCTAACATTCCACCTCAGAAAACATCCTTTTGTTGAATTTAATGAAGTCATTGATAAGTTAGTTTTAAGGACAGAAATGGAAAACAATAAAGTACAGCTATTTGAAGGGAGCAAAACATTTCTTACCTTGGGATGAAAACAAAAACCAAAACCAACAAAAGGACTTGGGATATAACATGACTGTCATATATATCATCTCCCTGAAGCCATGGCTATCTGTACAAGATCTGTGCAAGACCAAACCAGTCAAAATTCCAGCAAAGGGTTGGGGTGGCTCCAAGGCTCCATCCCTATTGGAGGAGCTACTGTCAGCTGCTGGTTTCTAATGGTGGGAACATCACTCTCATTTGGGTATAAAGCTCCTGGTATGTTACTTTTGCCCCAGTGGATGACACCAAACCCGTGTACATGGGGGAACAGTAATTAGACTGGTGGGTTATAAAAAAAAAACAAAGAGAAAATAAGAATGAAACTGGGAGGGTGATCATGTGAAGTTCAAGGGAGTAGGGGCAGGCAATGGTGGATGGGTATGATAATATTCATGTACAATGGCATAGAACATCCAAAGAATAAAAAAATAAATAAGAGGCAACAGCAATATGAAAGTATAGCTGGACTGAGATTATACTCTGATATGAAAAAAATTTATGCCTAGGATTGTGCTATACCCATGTAAAATCTGAGAAAGACAGAGGTACATTTACACAAGGTCTTAGAGTTGTGTTATACCCATGTAAAATCTGAGAAAGATAGAGGTACATTTACACAAGGCCTTAAAGTTGAGGAGCAGGTTCAAGACAAACAATTGAGAGAGTCTCACATTGACCTACATTGAAAGATCACACGCACGAAAGACAGAAAGAAAGAAAGAAGAAAGAAAGAAAGAAAGAAAGAAAGAAAGAAAGAAAGAAAGAAAGAAAGAAAGAAAGAAAAGGCCAGCCTATATATGCATGATTGTCATTGCCAATTCCTCACCCTCGTGTATCTTCTCTGTGCTGTTCCTATTGCTATTCTCAACATCTCAGAAATCTACTCTTGACCACCCAGAGGGCTCCTCCTTGTTGGTCCCTCCACCAGACAGAAAATTGACCCAACAGCCTAGGAACTGTTCTGTTGCAGGCCCTAGAGAGCTGCAGCACTGCAGACCCCAGACAAGGAACTGCAGCACTGCCCACTCCAGACAGGGAGCTGCGGCACTGCAGAGCCCAGACAGAGAGCTGCAACACTGCAGAGCCCAGACAGAGAGCTGCAGTACTGTAGACCCCAGACAGAGCTACTCTAGCAGTCTCTCAAAACATTGAGCTTCTACTTTCCGGATCTAAGTGAGATGCAGACCCAGGAGCCACTTTGGGAGGAATGTTACTAACTCCAGAGCAAGTTTTCTCCACCATCTAGGGTGGGATTGCCTTAAAAGCCTAAATGCTTCACGATGCCCCCTTGTTTACACCTTGATGGGCTAGGGTGTCCGCACTCCACTGTGGACACATTAGTCTGTCACCAACAAGAGTCACAGTTCAATGTGAGGTTCTGTGTTCATCTCTAGTCCTTTTGAAGGATTCTTCATACCTAACTTTTACTCTTTCCAAAGCCTGACAGAAAGAAAGACAGGAGTAATTCACTTTTTTACATCCAAAGAACTTACACCAGAGAAATAGGAAGTGATGGAGTATTTACAGTTCTCAAGAAGAGGGCGTAGGACTCTGGATCTCAGGCCATGTCGTTTCAGCTTTACATGCAACAGTTCCTAAGCACAAATTTTCAAACTTTTTTTTTATACAGTGACTGGAGTTGGTGGTAGGAATTAAACTCTCAGGGGTGTTATGCCTGCTAACCAACTGTTCTACCCTGGTACACACCCCAGCATTTTTTGTTAAAATGGAAGATCTGCTGGTTGACCTCAGGTCTCTGTTTGAGTCCAATGTCTTCCTGTAGCCAGCAGTCTGGCTCTGACTGCCCAGAACATAATGCAAAAGCAGTTGTTTGTAGTAACGTGGAGAAGGAGGGCTGGGCACAGAAGATGAGGTTCTCCATGCTGCTCTTTAGAGAACTGTTGTCATCGGTCTGCTTGTAATGAAGTCATCTGTCATTGGGTTTTATGGTAGAGAAAGGAGACAGGGTCAGATTTAGGAGTAAAGCCATGTATTTATTATTGTTTGCTAAGTGAAATTACAGGTAACAACGGGAAAAGTAAGGGAAGGTAGAATCCTGAGTTATGGCCTCTAAGTACCCGTAAAGACATGCCACAGAGTTCATACTTTAAACAAAGTAGGTCATTACATGTTTAATGCTAAGAGGGATTTTATCTTGCCGATAAATGCAAGTGAATCTCTTTAGCTCCAAATCCCCATATGCAGACAATTTACTGTAGTAATCAAGATGATACACACAATTTCACTTCAGTACCATCTGTAACTCTATTGGTATTTTAATAATAATGAATAAAAATATATGCTGGCAACAAAAAAAATGTTACTTAAAGCAGCAGGATCTTAAACATTGAGCAGTAACTTCCAAAACACTGTGCTAATGTGGGATTTACTCCACACTCCCTGTGAGCTGCTCTGGGCTTTGAACAAGCATCCGTAGAATGTGGTGGTACTCATGTGTCTGAAGAAGCAGTCACCCCGACCCTGCAGCGTTAGCATCAACCTTCTTGGACTTCCATGCAGATAGTCAGAAACAAACACATGAATTTCTTCTGATTTACTCTTCTTGTACATCTGTCCTTTGTCCTTCCTCCCCTGAGAGGAGGAAGCTTCAGAAAATTAAGGGAGAAATCAGGGACCAAAGAAGATGTAAACAATTGTGAAACTGCAAACTGTTATTCCTCAAAGGTATCCACAGGCAAGAAACAACTTCCATTTAGCAATAAGATATGTTAATAAATGCTACTTATTGTCTTAGTTATGTTATTCATCATTGTGACAAAATACATTGTATCCACTGTCTCCAGATTCTGGTTGAACCTGAAGGCAGATGAGCTGCAACACATCAAGATGTGCCCCCAGGGGTGCATCTCTTCCAAGAAAACTCCACCAGATACAGGTTTCACAGCCTTCCACACACGACCACCATCACCATCGTCAAGTGTTCAAGCACGTGATCTTATCGAGACATTTATCATTCAAAACATAAGGCACATTAAATAAACTGTTATAAATAATGTAAATAATTGTGGCCTGCCTCATACAGAAGTGGAATCTACCAGAGGTCACCAGTGCACAGTGATATACCTATATCTTGGTTCAAGCAGGTCCAGTAATAGTCCTAGATGAATTTTGTCATCTACTTTGGCCCAAAATCTCCTCATTTATAAAGGAAATTCAGATGTTTGTCATGTTCCATAGAACCAATAATCTTAATTTTTGTTTTTGTTTTTCAAGACAGGGTTTCTCTGTAGCTTTGGAGCATGTCCTGGAACTAGCTCTTGTAGACCAGGCTGGCCTCAGACTCACAGAGATTTGCCTGCCTCTGCCTCCCAAGTGCTGGGATTAAAGACATGCACCACTGCCATCCGGACCCCCAATAATCTTTGAATATTAGAATGTGTTATTTGTAGATAGATCAAAGGTTGATTCAACAGTTTCTGAGCTATAAAAATAGATGAGCTTTTAGTTCCACCAGTCATGCTTGAGTTTTTATTTATATAGCTATGGAGTATAGCTTGTATTTCTTTTTTATGTTATAAAAGAAAACAGCAGAATCTGGAGAGATGGCTTAGCAGTAAAGAGTGTTTACTGCTCTTGCAGGGGACCTGGGTACATTTCCCAGCACCCAAGTCGGGCAACTCACAACAGCCTGTATCTACTGTATCAGGGACCTGCTTTGGCTTCCACAGAACCCACCCACATGTGTACACAACTCTCCTGCACACACATGTACCTAAATAAAAATACAATCAAGTTTAAAAACAAAGAAAAAAGATGATCAATTGCTGAAATGATGGTCATTGGCTAAAGAAAAATAATCATACCAACTTTAATTAGGGCTGAAAGTTTAATTGAATTTGCAACTTGGAAGGAATATCACAGGAAGGGGACGTTATTCTGGAAACAGTGCACTGTGCATTTAGTGATATCTATTTTACAATTTCCAAGGAAGCTTATGGCCTATGTCAGAATAATGCATTGGAAGTGGGTATAAGTAACCAGATGTTTACCCCCCGTCCTGCTCAGTGTACTCTATAGGAAATGAATGCAGAATGCACATATATAGAAGCAGGATTTATTAGATTGATTTACATGCCAGTCTAGATAATTGCCAATGGCCTTTTTCACACCAGAGAAGCTGAGAACTGGTAGCTGCTCAGAATAGAGGTTGAAGGCTTTGGCACCCCCATCTGGTAAAGGAAGCTATATGCTTCCATTTCTCTGATCTGATGCTGACAACCTGAAGGATTCCTGGAGAACTCTTGGTCTTTGACCAAAGAAGTTGAGTTTGATTTCAGTGAAGGACGGCATCAGTCGGCAGCAGCAACAGAGTAGAAGTCTTGACATGGGTAGATAAATCCGTAGGTAAGATGGTAAGAACAGTTAGAAAAATAAGCAAAAGCCTTTCTTTTCTACTGTCTTCTTCCTGGGTTCTTCCAGAAGGCTCTGCCCACATTCCCAGTGATCTTTCCCACTTCAACTAACCAAATCAAGAAAATCCCTCATACTTGTTCCAAGAGAGTCCACTCATAGTTGCTTCTAAATTCAGCCAAGTTGACAACTGAGATCAATCAGTATAGCTCCTCAAGAATTTTTTTCAAAACTGAAAACACTTCCTTCTACACAAGAAAGCCTGGTACCCTTGTTTTGAGGCAAAAGAATTGCAAGTGAAGACACACTATGGGCTACATAGACACCGTTTCACAAACAGAAAGTCTCTCCTGACAATGTTTCTTCACTCTTTCACTTTCTATAAACACACACACACAATCACACACACACACACCACAGACCCACAACTTGTGAAAACACTATAGGAGACTGAGGACATAGAGAAGCCTAAATTTTAAAGACAATGTCGTAGGAAGCCTGTAGGAGTGATGGAGCAGGTGGTATCTCCTTTCCTTCCTTCACATGCATATATTGGGTGTGAAGTCAAACCAGCCTCTACCAGGATACCCAGCTGTGTATTGAACAGACCCTGTGATCTCTTTGTCACGGAGCTCCATCCTCTTCTCTTCCACCTTTCTCCTGTGTCCTTGGCTCACAGTGAGACCTTAGCATAGAAGAATCATTTACTGCACCAGTTCTTTGAAGGGGTGCAGAGCACAGCAACAAGATCCTAGGAATCTTAGTCTCCATTCTCCTGGATGGCAGCGGGTATCCCAGAAGCTCCTGCTGCTGCCTGCTCTCATGTGGGATTCATTCTAAAGCTTTCCTTCCTCCTGGTTTTCCATCAAAGAGTTATGGGTGGATATCATATAGATGCCTTCCTGCTTGGCAGACATGAGAACACAACTTTGTCCACTGACCTAGACTGTATTCAGACACTGTGGCAGGAGAAGAAACACATCCATGAATTGGAACCTCCAAGCTTTAAAGGCCAAGTCTATTGTCTGCTAGGGTTATTAAGTTGTTGACAGAGACAGCTCATTCGTTTCTTGGCCATCTAGACACCAATAATAACACAGAAACTATATTAATTACAACACTGGCCAATAGCTTAGGTATATTTTTAGCTAACTCTTACATCTTAAATTAACCCTGTTTTAAAAATCTGTGTACTGCCACAAGGTTGTGGCCTATTGGTAAGGTTTTGACTGGTGGCTGGTGTCAGTCTCCTTCAACAGCTGACTCTCTCTATATATCTCTTCCAGCTTGACTATGTTCTGCTCCGCTATAGGCTGTAACAGGTTCTTTATTAACCAATGGTTAATAAAACATATTCATAGCATACAGAGGGGAATCCTACATCATGGAGTCTCTGTGGTAACCATGGAGACTCTATAGGGAATCCACTCATGCTAAGTGGAAATCAGGATAATCTCTCTTTCTGGTTTGGAATTTATCTATTTTTATCATTGTTTTGAGATGGGAGATCTCAATTCAGATGGGTTCTTTAGACCCCCTTATTTAAGTATACCAGTTCTGTGAGGACAAGACACTTAAAATCCTCACTGAACCTGTCCCTTGACTGAGGATTTGTTAATGCCCAACATGGAAAACTTGTCCTCAGAAAGGAGAGAGGTGGCAATAGCCAGTAGGAAGCATGGCTATTATTGCTATGAGGGCAATGGGCTCCTGAGGTTTAGCTCCTTCTAAAGCTGTTGTTGAGGGAGTACAGAAGGCTGAACAAGTATGAAGGATTTTGAGTTGTGCTAAACCTTAGTGAATGTGCTCTAAGCTATCTCCCCCGTCCATCTGTTTAATGCTTATGCTTGTGAATGGTCTGTGAGCAACCTGCAGGATATGGCTCCGTTTGCTCAGAACTTTCCCTAGTGTCCATGTGAGGACAGGCACAAATAGAATCTTAAAATACATGAGATGGCTTAAATTTAAATGATTATCTCACAAGTCTGTTTCCACATTGAAAGCATTTTAACAATTTACATGCGTACACAGGGCAACTGTGAAAAGGAGAGAAATGAAGCTCTAGGGCTGTTCTCTAAGTGATGTACGGCTTGAACTAACTTCAGATTTTTAAAAAGAGTATAGTCAGCTCCCTTAGAATGCAGAATGTGAATTTGTAGAAAAATAAAGGGTTCATTCTACTGTAAAATTTGATAAGGAAGGCTTAGGGAATGACCAGAGCTCGGAGCACACAGTGTTTATAAAGGACATCCATGACACATGGAAAAGTTATCAAAGGACAACTGCAGTAAGGACAACTGCACTATGTGAGCTTCCTTGTGCCTGTGTCTGTGCATGTGTGCATGTGTGTCCATGTCCTAGTGTTCAGGTACATATGTATTCTGATACATGTCTGTGTGTCTGTGGAAGCCAAAGATGAACCAAGTATCATTCCTCGTGATACCATGAACCTTCTTTTTTAAGACAGGGTCTCTCACTGGAGTGGAGCTCACAAAATAGGTTGTTCTACATGACAAGCAGTCCCCAAAGATTCACTTGTCTCTTCCTCCCCAGTGCTGATGTTAAAAGAAGGCAGTTCGGCAGGCAGGTTTTCACATGGGTGGTTGACTCAGGTCCTTAAGGTTGCATAGCAAACACTTGACAAATTGAGCTATGTTTCCAGTTGTATCTGATGTTCTTATATCTCTTGATGACAAAAGGGTCATAAACAAATGTAATTTCTGCCTTGTATTTGTGTGTGTGTGTGTTTGTGTGTGGGTGTGTGTGCATGAGAAAGATATGTAAGAGAGATGGGGCAAGTGCTTTGTGGCATTAATGCATTTCTAGCCTGTGTTAGAGTAAAGCAGTCGCATACCCAATGTTCGCCTTCTGTATGCCCCTAGCCCCAGAGCCACCAAGCTGCATTGCTGTTTCTGATGTTTTCCTCTCCAGTTAAGATATGCCTCTACTCCATTCTTGTCAAACAATGTTGAAGCATTTGCATTTGGAGAAACCTGAAACACAGTTTAGCAGGTGATTTCCAAACACACTTAACAAACAAGAATTTAATCCTCACGTTTCTAATTATTTTTTCTTGCAATTATCTGAAACGCAGCTTTGTAAGAATTGGCTGGATAAACAAGCATGATCCTATGTAAATGTTCTTTTCAAATGTCAGATCAGTTCCTCCCAAGAGCCTGCACACCAGGAAATTTACCTTGAGTGGCACATTTCAAATCTGTTTTGAATAAGGTCTGTCTAGATTTTGTGAAGTCATTTTTCAATGTCCCAGAGAATCAATTGTGTTCAAAATGGAAAAATGGGAAAAGAATGTGGGCTTTGTGAGGTTAGCTAATTGGTTGATTGATTGGTCCTTTCTTTTGTCCCTGCCAGTATCATTCAGCATCCCACTTTTTCCACACACATTTACTTGAGTTCTATTATGCAGTAAACTCCTTTCTAAGGACCTATGAAAACATGGACCATCTAGTGGAAGATTCAGAAAAATACATCACTACTTATGTCAATGATTAAGTTCCTTAACCTGTCTTGTGCTACTGTAACAGAATACCCAAGACAAGATCACTCATAAGGAACAGCTGGCTGTTCATTTCTGAAATTTGGGAAGTCTGATATGAAGGTGTCAGGATGTAGCAAGGCCAAATCGCTGAGTCACTAAGTGACAGAAGGAAAGAGGCTGAGAAGCTGCAGTTCTGAAACATTAAATTCACAAGGAGGGTGGAGTCCTTATGGCTTAATCACCACTTAAAGATCCTGCCTCTTAGTTTGGCTGCATGATAATTAAATCTCAATGCTAGTTTTGGTGAGCACAAATATCCAAATCAATTATGCATGTGGTATGTGTTGTGTGAAGGCCAAGTCCCTCCATATGAAATCCAGTGACTATGGATTTGTGTGAACTTGAAAAGACATAACTATGTTGTCAAGACATGTCATGTGGTCTCCTTGACCCAATGGACCCATGCTTGTTTAGTATTCTCAAAGCAGCCTTTGATAGTATCTCAGCAGGGAAGACTAGAAAGTTAGCTATTGAAGTTACTATGCAGCTCTAGATTGTGTAACACCTGTGACTACTCTTTTACTTCTTGTAACACAAGTGAGCTATTCGGTAAGTAGCACATTTCTCACCCACTCACCTATAAGCTGTAGCAAGAAATTCAAAACTATCCTATTGGGATGGACACATTTATTGCAAGCGTCCTTGGAGACCGAGCTGGGAGAATAAACAACACCCTCCTGTAAAAGTCTCCCTTATGGACTAAACACACACATGTTGTGAAAGGCTTTGCACAAATGCTCAGCTCAAATTATGCATAGGGAGCTGGGCTTTTGACTCAAAGAAATCTTCCTGAGTGTTTTGGTTATGCCACTCTCTAGAGTTGTGAACTTGAAACCCCCAGCCTTCATTTCCTCCATCCATGCAAGGAAGTCATACCATATTTGAGTGCTATGGGAAACAACCGCAATAATAACACCCATTGCAGAATATTCTCCAACCCTTTCCAGCACAGATGGCTAATAAATGAGAGATCCTATTTGTCTTACCAGTAGAGTCTGACCTCGTCTTCTCTCCCTATCTTTTCAGACAACTGTGATGACCCATTGGGCTCCTTCCTCTCACCAATGGCTTTCTCCAGCTCCTCAGATCTCACTGGAAGTTCCAGTCCAGCTCAGTTAAACTGGAGAATGGGTAAGTATAGAGACTATGCCCTAAATCTGTGTGTTAGGATGAGGACATAGTAAGTACTAAGGAGAGGAGAGATACTGTGTCTATCTGTTCCGGGGTCACATCCAAAGTCACAGTCCAGAAGGAAATCTGTGAGGTTAAGTCTATAACAAAAATACTTCCCTTCATGTAATAGATAGTAATGCGCACTGAATCTTGTTCCTCCAACCCAAAGATCAACCAAGGAATTCTTTGGGTTTTTTGTTTTTCTGGAGGTGGTAACCCTGGAGTCCATGACTTTAGGCATGTCAGGAAAATACTCTCTCATGGAAATACATAGCCATCCTGTGGAATATATTTTGTAGATTTCTATGTGTACGTGTATGTACAGACACACATATGTTCAACATATCCTAGGGGAGGGACAGAAGACAACCTTAAGAAATCTGCTAGGGTAAGCCTATAACAAAAATGCTTCCCATCATTTAATAGAGTTAATGCACACTGAATCACACTTCTTCAATCCGAAGATCCACTGAGGAATTCTTTGGGTTTTGTTTTGTGTTTCTGGAGGTGCTAACCCTGGAACCCATGTTAGGAAAGTGCTCTGTCTTGGAAGCACATAGCCATGCCATCCTGTGGGATTCTTTTTGTGGATTCTTATGTGTGCAAGTATGTGTTCATACAAACAACATATGAGTATATATACGGTCACACAGGTATTCAGTATGTGGTAGTACATGCCATCTACGTTTTTATAAGGAAAGGTGTCTCACTGGACTGAAGCTTGAAGGCTAGGCTGCCTGGCTTTTTCCTTCTGCCTGATTACAAATATGCACCACCATGCCTATTATTTTTAAAATGGATCTGTGGGATCAAACTCAGGTCCTCATGCTGGTATGTAAGCACTTTATCCACTCTACCATCCACAACCCTGTGAATTCCTTGTTTTGCCATCATAAAAAGTATTGGAGAAGAAGATTACACTTTTAAAAATATTTGTTTTATTATGTACACTTTATATGTCAGGATAAATGACCACAAAATGTGCTCATGATAAGTTAATTGAATGTTTTTAAAAATATGTCAATACATTTAGTTCTATTGTGAGGTTAATAGTACTGTTTTAAAGTATATATTAAATGTGCTGAATTAAAGGTAAGAAGATAAATAATTTGTAACATTGCCATATAGAGGGTACTGTGGGTTATTACTTGGTCTGGTAAAAATAGAGCAGTTACACTTAACTTATAACTAATGCAAATTGAACTTAATCAATATGATGTTGGATATTTAACTATATTTTAATCATATTTTGATATTGATTTTGTGATATATAGAAACGGATATAGAGAACTAGGTAATTTCTTTTTTAAAAGACCTTAGCTTGTAAAATTCTAAAAGCTGATTGTTATTATAAAATTGTTCTTGGTTTAAAAATAGTTAAATGCCAGGGCTGATGGGTGATGGGAGATGGTTCAATGGGTAAAGCACTTACCTCCCAAGCATTAGGACAAAAGTTCAGGTCCCCAGAACCCATGTAAATGTCAGGAGAGTGTGGCAGCTGCCTGAATGTAGTCATAGCATTCAGAAGTTAAAGACAGGCCATGCCTAGAGCAAAGCTGGCTAGCAAGACTAGTTAAATGGGAGTTCCTAGTTGACAAGAGAGCTTGCCCCAGCATGTGAGGTAGAGAGCAGTGAGGAAGACCTGCTACATACAGTTCCTTTTCTATTCCTGTGATAAAACAGTTGGACCAAAAGCAGCTTAGAGAAGAAGAGGTTATTCAAGCTTCCAGGTTATAGTTCATCCCTGAAGGAGGCCTGGGCAGGAACTGAAGCAGGAATCTGAGGACAGGACTTTATTACCTCTGTCCGAAGATCTCACTCACCACCAAGGAAGTACAGCAGAAACTGCGGAGGGACAGAATGATGCTTGATGATTCGCTTGCAAGTTCATGCCTAGAAAGCTTTTAATACAGTCTAGGACTATTGGTCTAGTAGATGGTGCTGTCCACAGTGTATATCTACTGACAATCAAGACGGTCCCCTGAGACATGCGAGAAAGAGAGATGCAGAAAGAGAGAGAGAGAACTAGAGAGAGAGAAAATTGGTGTGTGGGTTCCGGGGTCAGTGTGATCACTCTTCCCCTATGTGATATTCCTTTGCTCCGTCATTTTCTCAGGCACTATATGGTCAATCACTCAAGAATCATTTCTTAGGTGACTCAAGGCTATGTCAATGTCAAGTTGATGGTTAAAACTAACTAGGGAATTAAAGATGTCAACTTTGGGACTTCTTACACATAAACAAGTACATGTACACCAACATATATTCAAATACACACTCACCATACATACAAATTTATATAGAAATTTTGTATGTAAGTGCAGCTTGTCCATTTGCCTTTTCTCATTCACTCCAACTCATCTTAACTGTCTATATACTAAGCAGACTATCTTACATGTTTTTATTTTGATGTTCCTTACATTGTGGAATACATTTTAGTTGGTTATCTAATTATTAATATTTTAACCTTTGATGGATTTAATTTGTTAACACTTTATGATTTTGAATCTCCATCAATTCTGATTTATAGGTCTGTTTATACTGTTGTAGTTTATTTCATACTATGTGTTACAAGCATGCAGTTATAATGGTTATCAATAACCAAAAAGTCAGAGACATAAATTATTTGAAAAAGCCATCTAAGACTACAGTTGGCTCTCCCTATTTATTGGGTGCAAACAATAAAAAATTTGCCTATATACTGAATATGAATGTTTTTCTTGTCATTTTCCCTAAGCAAAACTGTACAACAGCTACTTATTTGCATTTACAATATATTAGATGCTGCAGAGAATCACTATTTAGTCATTTTCTACCAAAGACTTAAACATGTGTTATGTATGCAGAAGACTCTGAAACCCTTGTGGATGGCAACGTCCTGTACTAATCAAAAAGAAAAAAAAAAGCATTCCATCATGCATTGTCTGTTCTAATACTGGTCTTTGACTAATATGATAAGTAGTGAACTTTATTAATTATTTTATGTACATTATCATATTAGTCCATAGCAAAACTATCATGTAGTATTGATTATAACCTTTTCCCACCAAATAGAGTTGCTGAACTTCAGGGAAATGGCATAGTTTGCCTGATATAACAGAGCAGGGAAAGGAGGAAAACACTTGATTTCAAATCAAACTCAAATGAATTCAGAATTCATGCTCACTGCTGCTGTAATAATAGCTCGATTCTTTAGCAAAGCTGGGAGAGGGGTTGGCCAGGAAGAAGAATTGCTTGGAACCAATCAGCACTCACATGCCAGCTATGACACTGTGGTCTTCCATGGGTATCAGCCAGCCACTTGTGGAGATTGCATTTATATCTTTGGCATTTCTGAATGATGCCTTGCAATACTACCTGAAGAACCAGGCTATAGACCCGCATTGAGAAAAGCTTCACCACTGTAGAACAGAAAGCTGGGAGCCAAACAGGGAGACCCCATTTTCGTTTCAGGAAGAAACACAGATTGAGACATTTTAATACAGTCTGTAAGAAGTGCTTCGAAGACAATTAGTCTCACCTCTACTCAAATTGTATGGTGCCAGGTCAGCACTGTCTAGGAACACCTTATCCACTTCTGGGGAAGAGCAGGTTCATTGTATCTATGAAACAGATATTGACTGGAGACAATGTCTCTGTAATGATTAATTACACCTGTCATTTCTGGCTGGATGGGGATCCTGGGCACCTCTACCTCAAACTAGTGTGTGTGAGAGAAGACTGAAGTCTTGTCTCCTTTTGTTGGAGTCTAGACTGAGGAGGCTAAGCAGAAGTTTCAGTCATGAAGCTGGAATGGAGAGAACAGAACTCCCCCTTTAGCCCAGTGACTGGCACCACTATCCATTCACAGGGCCACATCTTCCCTTAGGGATGGACAAAGCCAGGCTCTAGGGAAATTGGCACCCTGGCTCTCCTCTGTCTGAACCACCTGGGCACCTTTGCCAGTAACATTGTCCAACCCATAACCCAGATGTTTTGTATGGTTATTTATCAATTGAATACACAAAAAGTTTTCAGAAGATTTTAAAATGCAACCAGAGTTAGAAGCTAAGGATGTGGGGCCAATTAATGACCAGCCAATGCTTCTGTGACTATTCAAGAGTACCTCCTATGTGTTAGGGACTATGCTAGATGCTTAATGTATGATTGGCCTGGGCAGGTAGGGATATGATTAATAAAGAGATGATGGTTTAAAAAGATGATTCAGTTGTCTGAGTACTTGCTTCATGTCAAGAGGACCTGAGTCCATCAGCAACATCAAATTCCAGACCTGGCAGTGTACATAGTAACCCAAGCCTTGTGAGGAGTACATGGAATCAGGAGGATCCCTGGGCCATACTGGCCATCTAGTCTAATCAAACCAGTGTGTTCTTGATTTAGCGAGAGACCCTGACTCAGAAGAACAAAAGACCATGGGGCTGAAAAGATGGCTTAGTGGTTAAAAGTGTTTGCTTACTCTTCCTGGGGAGCTGAGGTTGGTTTCCAGCTGTCATAATGGGTGGCTCACAACTCCAGCTTCAGGAGCTATGATGCCCTCTTCTGGTCTCCACAGGCCTTCCACTCACATGCAAATAACCACATGTAGACACACACATGCAAACGTATACACACAAATAAAAATATTAAATAATAGATACTTTTAAAAATTAGGATTTTTGGCAGAGTGAATGGGCAGTGGGCTGGGAGGGAAACAAGAGGGCGGGAAGAGGGGTAGGAGTGGAACTGTAGTTGGAATGTAAAATAAATTAAAAATTAGCTTGCATTGGATATGTAAGCACAAAACCCAAGAACTCAGAGTCTAAAATGTATGCACAGATGAGTGAATAAAGTAATGAATAGGAGTATATGCAAATATATTCTACATAGGGAATATATGTAAATATGCTATGATTATATTAGTATAAAACGTAAAAGGATGGTAACATTGTGAAAAACACATTTTTCCTGTGAATGAATAGGCAAGTATAAAATTTAGCAAGCTAGAAAGGAACCATGTAACATTAATTGATTTTGAAAATTGCAGGAAAGTGATGATTTATTTTTTTCTTCCTAGACTAGATTTGTGTCTTATTTATAAACTAACAGGCCCAAAGAAATAACAGCCTGATCATCCCTTTTCTACTGGAGTCCTTTAAACCTTCCCTTTCTTTTTATGAATGGACAGAGATCAAATACGCTCCCCAAAGCAAATACTACGATAGGTATGAAATGTTGGATGCTCTGATAGCCACAAAAAAATCAAGGACTTTTTCCCTTAGTGCCGGGATGTCTATCTAGGATTTCAGTCTTGTTACAAGGTTATGTAACACAGAACTGTATAAAAAAAATAAAAAATAAAAAAAAAAATAATCACAAGAGCAGCATGCTAGGAGACAGAGAAGCAGAAGGTGTGGCTGCTTCTCCTCACAGTACACCAACCACCCTCCACAGAGCAATCACCCTCATCCTCATTCCCAGGTGCCAGAGCTTCAACACAGGGAGGAATGCCACGGCAATGCCAGGAATTCACCAAGCTAACTCTTCCTCCATCGTCACTGTCATCCAGGGACACCCTCCCCATGTCTCTGTCCAACAGAGTCTCAAAACTTCAGTAATGAACAGAGAAGTAGATGTGTCTTATTCTTATTAGTGCAATTATTTCCCCCATGGTGTTATTGAAGCATAAGGAACAAATTAATTATATACATTAAACTACATAGTGTGATAATTTTACATATGTCTATGTTGTTGTAAAATGGTTAGCACTGTCGAGTTCACTGATACAGCCTTCTCTTCCCATACTCCCTTTGGGTGAGTGCAAGTGTTGGTATCTGCTTTGCTGCCTTATTGGACTTTAAGTGAACAATAGCAGATTGTGATTAATAAGTCTACACATTGCCATTTCAGCCTCAGGATTTATTCTTCTGTTGTTTTTCCACTGGTCTTTAGCTCAAGCTGGCCTGGAACTCATTTTGCAGTTGAAAATGACCCTGAAGGTCCGAATCCCCTGCCTCTGTCTCCTCAGTTCTGTGGTTGCAGGCCTGTATGGCCATTCCTATATTAAACAGTGCTTGGCATCAAGCCCTGAACAAGCACTGGACCAACTGAAATGCATTCCCCAGTCCTCCTAATACGGTGTTTTCCATACTAGCATACATTTTGGCAGCCTCTTTGAGTTAGTCACATTCATTTTTTCCCTCATGACTCACCCAGTACACAGTCACTGTCCTTCTAAATATCCATGAACCAGGGCTGACACTTGCATATGTACAAACAGACACACTAAAACATAGCCATCTGTCTCTCTAAAGTGGATTTTAGCTCTTGAAGACTAAGGAATAAGATACACATGCAGTTTTTCTTTTTTTTATTTCCAAGTACATAGCGTAAAATTGCTAAGCAATAAATATCTGTTAGAATATGATGTTTAGTCTGTTAAAGTCACAAGTCTCGTACAAATGTAGAATGAGCACATAAAGGAATATTCAATTTATTGACAAGAGAAGATAGAAGACAGAAAAGTTGTTCCAGAAGTGCAAAGTCGTTTGAAGAACTGAAGGAAAAGTGATATGTTACAAAACAATTGCAAGTACATTGAAAAGAAGAAAAATGTCTGTATTTATTAAGATTTTCTGGAGAGATAGTATGCACATATTTTTACATACATTTATTTACAGATGCATACAGCTATATATGTGAAAGGACACAATAAACAGTTAGGCATATAATAGTTGGTACAGATATGCAGGAAGAGGCTCACTGTGCTCTTGTGGTCACAGAAGTTGAGAAGGACCCCAGCACGCTTGCTACAAACTAGAGAACCAGGGAAACTGATGCATCCCTGTGATCCAGAGCTCCGAGAACAGAGAAGCTGATGGAGTAACTCTTGAGCTGAAACTTGAGAATGGGAAACTGTCTTTGTAATTCTCCAAGCCCAAAGTTTTTTGAGCCTGAAAGCCTGTGGGCTAAGAACAGACGGCAGGTGTCTCGTGCCCAAAGGAGGGGTGAGTGTACCTTGTCTGATCCTTCCAGAGACTGCATGGAATCTTTTCATGTGGATGAGAAATGATCTGTCCCATTAAGAGGCTGAAACGCCAGTCTCTCCCAGAGACATCTTCAGAGACACAATGTTTTCAACTGGTGGGGTCCCTTAACCAAATCAGGTTAACACTTGTAATTAACTACCATGGCATCTTAGGGGAGAACCAAACTCCACAGGGCAGACGTTCATAAGCTAACACATAGTTTCCTGGTAGCTAAATCTAATCAGTAGCAAACAGAAAGACTTTTGATCTGCAGAGACAACTGGCTTGGTCTGGAAGACTGGATAATAATGAAGGGGGTGCGTCACAAAGGAGACCTGATGCTACTGAAAAGTGTGAAAAGACACACTGAGATTTCTGAGATTTGTTTAGCTTTTCTTAACAGTCTATTCATTCACTCCTGTTCCTGTCACAGTAGCTAACAGATTCCTCCTGTGTTGTGTCATCCAGCTTTCCATGCAAATGTTAGAGAACGCCCCATTACTTTCCTGAAGATAGAATCAAGTTAGAACAGATCTCATTCCCATAAATGTCATCCCATCCTGCAGGTCTGTTGAAGCTCAGGGGTGGTGACTGAAATTTCCTGAGAAGATATGAAAAACATTTGTTCACTACAGACAGTGCACTGATAACATCCCAAGGAAGGAGTCTACTCCGGTCTAACTTAATGAACCACTGTGTTTACTAGGGTTCCTGGCAGGTCTGTGGGTAAGAGGCCACTTACAGGAATACGGATAACTCATTAGCAGTGATGATCTAAAAAGTCCAGCTGGATCCCTCAGCAGCTCACCTGAGCCCAGAGTCTCCGCTCCACAAATGATACACTTGGTATCACATCTGAGAGAGGCCTTACAAGTGTTGTAGGTTTCCAAGACTTCATGGGACTTTTGAGTTTTATTTACTTGTTGAGTCTCCTAAGCCTTTTCCTTGCATTCAAGAAAGCTATTTTCATTCAGAGGAAATTTCTTTTCAACAAGCCATATTCTTGCTCTCCAACCTGCTGCTCCATTTTCCGTGAAGGAAGGACTTTTCTTGCATGTCTTGGGTATCTTTTAAAGTATTTGAATCCTCTGTGAACCACATAAAATCCACCATGCACTGAACATGAATAAAATATTTTATTTCCAGTGTTTAAGAGCAGAGTTGGATATTCTCAAGTGTCACACAAAGGAAGACAGTACACAGCATGTGAATGTGTACCAGCAGAGACAATGGTTGTCTAAAGTGAGAGGGAGAACCCGGGAAGGCTGTGTTCCTATCCCAACCAATACAAATGTAAGGAGTTCCATCAGGGACAAACTAATTTCTTAAAACATAAAAATAAAATTAAATAAAAATGACACCACTAATGGAGCTGTTGAGTAAACCAAGTTCTGGCAAGCCATCCCAGGAGCTAAGGATTGTCCAGTATCGCTAGCTCATCACTGGAGGGGATTTGCTGAATGGATTGTGTTCTTTTACTTCCAAGGCCTCTCTAACCTTCATCTCATCTCACACAAGGAAAATAAAAAGCAAGAAAGAGCACTAATCACTCTTGAAAAGGCCTGGGAAGTGCACTAAGCTGAGGTCAGTGGCCATTAACTTAGGCGGCCAAGTCACTCCATGTAATTACAGCTTAGGGAGGATCTCTGTGTGTCACATGTCATGTGTTTTGTGGTAAGAAAGCTTCAGAGTTGGGGGATTAAGTTAGATGGGCTTTCACAAACACTGAGAACAGGAAATTTAGCCACTGCTGGCCAAGTATCAAACTGCCAGATGTGATCCAGATCAGCGAGAGAATTTACCTTGTGTGATTAAACACAAATAATCAAAGCGGTTTTTACCCATAAGAGGAAAAATGTTCATGACTTTTTTCCCTATAAAACAGAGTTCCAAATAATTATGTTTAACATTATCCCTTGAAATTTTAAGTCTTTTTCTTTACTTTGAAATTTTTGTATTTAGAAGTCCAGATTGTATATCTCTGCTATGACAATTTTGTTTACATGGAGAATTTGGTTCTTTTACATCAATGTATGGTCAGCTTCCAGAGTTCATGGATGAGTGAAAAGGTTTCAAATTCTTGACTTTCTACTTTGGCACAGATACAACTACACACACACACACACACACACATCATAACACATTCTCATGTACCACACAACATATACAACACAAGACACACAGAATACACACTCACATACACACACAAATACACACACACACACAAGACATGGCACATACACCAGACCATAACACACACATCGCACACCAAACACACACAGCACCATACCATACACACATATGTACACACTACCTTCTTTGGGCAACACTAGTCACTAAGATTCCATGAAGGTCTTTAGAAGTTACTTTTTTATTTTGAATCATTTGATTATGAGGAGATGAGACTAGAAAAAAAATTGGGAAGCAAAGTTCTTCAGTGTGATTAGCCTTTTATGTTAGGTACGAACACCAAGAACCCTATAATGGTAGTACCACCATGTCTGCTTCTTAATGACAGCTCCAGGCCACCATATAGACTGCGTGAGGCTACATGATGTGAATTTAATGTGTTTAAAACAGGTTCAGGTCTGGCGATGCAGTTCTATTGGTAGATTGCTGTAACATGCAGAAAGGCCAGGATTTATTTCTCAGCACTGGGTAAAGGAGATATGGCAGTGTGCCTGGATTTCTAACATAAGAATGGAAGCTAGAGGAACAGAAGTTTCAGTTTATCCTCAGCAATGGAGGCAGTTCGGCTAGCAATCATTCCTCAGCAACTAACAAACAAACAATAGAAGAATAGTCTAAATCAGACTTACAGAAATTGGCCAAGCCATTTCCTTTTCTCATGTTCATTTCCTTTCATATCCATAAATGCAGTATCTACGTTTACCAGTTGACAGCTTATAACTTAAATGGGGTGATGTAAAGTACAAAAGGGAAAAAATTGTTAAACATAATTGTTTGTCTAGTGGTTGATAATTGACTATTTGTTACTATCAGAAAACAGAGACAGTCCTGAGCCTTTAAAATGCCATGAAGTACAAAGAGAGACCTTACTTCCCTCTCGGGAGAACACACAGCACCTGGTATTAATATTAGTTTCATGACTACACAAAAATATTACACAGATGTAACCTAATGTTTGTTATAGCAAGCAATGCCTCTGTGACGTTATCATATATGTATGTATGTGTCTTCCTTTCCCCATTGTGTGTGTGTATTCATTCTGGGACATAAACTTATGATTTCATACATGCATGATAGCCATACACTCTAGGCTCAGCTTTAGTTTAGCACTGTTTGTGCAATATTTATTGTTGTTATATGTGTGGGAATGTTTTCCCAGTGTGAAATTAAAATGTATTTCCCTATATAAACAAAATCTTCAATGCAGCCAGGCCTGTGCAGAGAGCAGACCAGTAGGGTCCCGTCATCTTCCTGACAGCAGCGTTCTGAAGTTAATAAATCCACCCATTTTCATTTAAATACAGCAGTGCTCTCCGGGCATGAAAGAAAGTTAACACATCTTGCTAGCATTGTGTCTTTGTGAGTGTGTGTGTGCATATATGTACTTATAAGCCCAAGCAAGTGTGTAAAACTGCATTTGGAGGCCATAAAGCAACCTTGGGTGTCATTCCCCAGAGACCATCCTCCCAATTTATTAAGACAGGGTCTCTCACTGAACTGGAACTTAACAATTTGGCTGGCCAGACAAACCCTGAGAATTTTCCCCAGTTCTTGGGTTATAACTTTGCATCATCACTCCCTGCTTTTTAAATGAGCATTCTGGGAATCAAAATCAACTAATCATGCTTGAGCAGCAAGTTCTTCAATGACTGAGCTATCGTCCAAGTTTTCATCATAGTATTTACATAGGAGGGTGTGGATTATTTGTCCCAAGTCCTAAAAATAAAATGTAACCCTTTTAACAAAAAAACAAAAACAAACAAACAAAAGACTTACCTTTGGCACTGGCCTATAAAAGAAATTACACAAAGAAAACTATTTAATGTACTGTGCACCAGCATGTAAAAATTGTTGGTAATGGGCTACAGGTTTAAGTATATTGTCAACAAGACTCATCATTCAAATGACTAAGGTTTCACATCTCCTCTTTCCTCCCAAATGTATTAGAGGACGAATCACTTTTCTTATACCTGCACCAAACCAGGAATGCTGTCTTACTGTGTTGTTAAATCTACAGGGTTTTACTTATGAATGGAACTCAATAATTATAAATAAATAAAATAAGTTATAAATAATTCACTAAAATCCACCAAAAGTTCTTTAGGGCTGAGAAGGGGATACTAGTTAGTACAGTGAATTACCAAATTAAAATGGAGCTAAGTACTCATTAAATGAGAAAAATTCTAGAGCAACTGTGTTTGATAGAAACTTCTGCAAATTCAGAAATGGCAGATTGTGTCATACAGTACAGTAGTCAGTCACTATATAAAGCAACCGTGTATTGTGGCTGGGAGACAGATTATTTGATAAAGTGTTTGCTTTTCAAGCTTGAGACCATATTTTGTTCCCAGAGCACAACTAAAGGCTGAGTATGTTAGAACAGAAAGGTAATCCTAGAACTGAGGAATTGGGGACAGAAGAAACCCTTGAATTTTCAGACTCCCCAGCCTAAACAAACCAATGAGAGACCCTGTTCCCAAAGCAAGGTGGACAGTTCCTGAGAAATGATGGACAAGGTTGACAACTGATCTCCATACAGGTGTGTGTATTTGTGCCTGTAAACACACACACACAGCAGGGGGTAGCACAGAGAGAGGGGGAGGAGGCAGAGAGAACGAGAGAGAAACAGAGAGAGAGATTGAGCATTGAGATATAACTGGTTTCATCAAGGAAGTCTAGACAGTTTTATTTCATTTAAATTTAGGTGTCCAGTATCATACTGAGCTGTTAATCAGTCTTCACACTTTTGTATGCATGAGCACCCCCCACATTTCTATCCATGATTGGCTTTTTATGTGCGTATGAAGCAATTCTGGGTCAAAGTGGGCAAATATGAGACTTTCTTACTTAGAACTAAACTTGGAAACTTTTGAGCCTCCGTGAATTCCTAACGGCTTCATCGTGTCACATGTAACTTCTGACCTGTGAATTAGACAGGCAGACATTCCCTGTCCACCACGGCCTTAATGGCTTCATTCTTCCAAAGATGAAAAGCCTTGGTTTGGGGTGGGGGGCACTGAGGCAGGCTGCCCTTTGGGGTAATACATTTCCTGGGAGAGGCATTAATACTGTAGATAGACAGCAGCATGGTGGAGCTCTGAGAGACTTCAGGCTCACATAGCAAACTAGGGGTCCCTTCTTCCAGGTTTCAGAGGAAGGGGTGTGTGTCCTACTATGAGGTTGATGTGTATTCCACAGCACAACCTGCAGCCAGACTGTCCCTGACTTGGAGGCAGCAAGAAGTGGGGGGTTCTGCATGACAGGGAGAGAACATTCAAGTCTGAGAGTGTGGGAAAGATGAGCACATCCAATAAAGGTGCTCACTACACTCTCCGCCCTCTGATGTCCCCAGGTCCAGCATTTGAATCCTGTAAATGCCCTGACGAAAGGGAGACTTAAATTTGAATGTCTCCTAAGCTCCTGAATCGTGATACCTGGAGAGTCTGCTAAAGACTACAGATTCACAGACAGGCTCTATGTATAGCTCTTGCTCTTTTCTTCCAAGCTTCTGCATGTGGGCATGGCCTGATTAGCGCCTAACTATTCACTGACGGACACTCACTCCAAGCTTTACGGAAACTATTTATTGAAGAATGCCATAGCCACGCTGCCTGAACCACAAGTGCTTCAATATTTCACAAACAGGCGCAGGTGAGCAGTGGCATCCACACAGGCGCACAGAGGCTGATTGTGTCCACATCTCTCACACTTCACCACTTCACTATTTAGTCACAAAGCCAGACTGGTAGAAACCATGACAACATTCCTTCCAAAAAGGAGCTCATGTGAAAGAGATCTGTGAGGGTCCTTCCCGAGAAATGTAGTGGGGTAAGGATGGAGGAGCGAGAAGAGACAAGCGTGGCAGGAGGAAGATCTAGATCACAAAGGGCTCCATAAAATCAGTTATGCAGTGAGACATCCAGGGCTACACTGTGGAGGTTATATTATTCCACAATGGCCTGAGATGTGCAGGAGGCAAGCAGGCTTCTTTTTAGACAGAGCAAGTCTATGAACAGTTGTGCTGGCTATTTTTATGTTAATCTGATACAAGCTAGAGTCTTCAGAGGGGAGCGAGCCTCGAGTGAGAAAATGAGTCCATAGATTGGACTGTAAGCAAGCCTGTAGGACAATTTTCTAATTGGTAACTGATGTGGGCAGTCCAGCTCACTGTGGATGTGTCACCCCTATGCTGATGTTCCTGGGCTCCACAAGAAAGCAAGCTGAGCAAGTCGTGGAGAATGCAGATCTCAAACACGGCCTCTGCTCCTCAGCTCCTGCTCCCAAGTTCCTGCTCTGCTTGAGTCCCAGCCCTCACTGCTTTTGAAGATGGAGAGTTATAAGAAACTGAGTGAAATAAACCCTTTCCCACCCAAGTTGGGTTGGGCCATGGTTTTTGATCACCACCGTAGTAACTCAGGCTAAGACAATATTACATACTTTTGGCAGTCAGTCAGCTCTCACAGCTGAGAGACAACCAACTTGCTAGGGAATCCTCAGAGGCAAAGAATGTCTTACAGGAAAACTTCCCACACTAAGGAGACATCTTTTCCTTTTTGCATGAGGATGCCTTTAACTCTGTCCACCATCATGGCTCCCTTAGTCACTCTCTGTGTCAGCAACTAACCTCTTATCTACTCACAGACACCGGGCTCCACGAGGTACCTACCACGGGCTGCCTTTCCCACCCTTCCTTTACCTTCTCTGCTCTCCTAGTATTATTTACAGACGAATGATGTGCTCTGAAGTCTTTGCCTCGTAGCTGATCTCCAGGACACCTAAATTAACACATCCCAAACCATTCTCCTGTCATTGATCTAGTGGCAAACAGCCCTTGACTACAACTGGATCAGATTCAGACAAAGGTGTCCCTCTTTCCATGAGTCTCCTATGAATAAACCCCTTTGCTTCTCTTTGCAAATTTTGGGACAGGTCTCAAACAGTCCTGTCCCAGGGTTCCTTATACATTTTTTTAAAAAACTTTTAATGGTGAGCTGCCTGACGGACGTGTTAGGAACCCACCTTGAGTCCTCCAAAAGAACACTAAGTGGATCATCTTTCCAACCCAATCCTACAGAATTTGTGTCTTTTAAGACAACACATTGGGTATTTGGTGAAGCTTCTCCTTGGCTTACCTCTGGAGCTTTGTTATCCCATAAACCAGAAGTATTGCATATGGGTGATTGTCAGCTGCAACATCCCGTCACTCTCCACCTGTCCGGTACCACAAGAAGTGCGCGTATGTTTCATCCAAAGTTATCACAGCCTTAAGGGTCTTTGCTCTCTCCAAAGCCTCTTTTCATGTGGATGAGACTAATCTAAAGAGAAGAGTGGATACATTTCTGAATGTGAGGTATAATTTTATTACTTAGACACATGTGGGCATAATTTTATTACTTGTAGACATATGGCTGAGTATTAAATATTCAGAAAAGAAAGTCTCGTGTGTAATGTACACACTTTGATGTGTATGTCAAAGGACAACTTCAGGTATTATTCTTCAGACTCCACCTGCTTGTTTTTTTGTTTGTTTGTTTTTGTTTGTTTTCTGGAGACAGGCTTTCTCGATGACTTGAAGCTTACCAAGCTGGCCTGCAAGTGAGCCTTGGTGATATACCTGTCTCCTCCTCCTCGTCTGTGACTGCAGCTGTGCACCACTTTCTCTGTATTTTAAAATGGGTGCAGGGGTTGGAACACAGGTGTCTATGTTTGCAAGGCAAGTGTTTTACTGAGTGAGCCATCTTACCAACTCAAGGCTTCTGTTTATACTTATTACTGTGCTTGACTCATTAAGTGTTTTGTCCATGAAACAGTTTTGAATCTTGGCTTACAGGGCTAACACGTGTGTCATAACTGAGGCTGCAACTCATCCCCTTTGCTAGCTCCTGGTGCATTCAAGAGAAAACATTTGTTGTTTACAGGGATTTGTGTGATGTGTGGGAAGACACAGGTCTGGGAAACATGTCCCTTGTGAAATTTGTTGTAGGGATTAAACGATGGTCAAGACCTGGTGGGGTAGCTCAGTTGGTAGAGTGCTTATTGTGGAAGCACAAAGCCTTGGGTTAGGATTCTTAGCACCTTGTAAGAGCCAGGCATGGATGTACATGTCTGCAATCCCAGTAATGGCAAGGAGGAGAAAAGCTATACTTGGTTTTCACTTGGCTAGTGTAGTTGAATTGGTGAGCTCCAGTCTTTGAGATTGCTTTCTGTTGCTATGGTAAAAAACACTCTGATCAAAGTTACTCTGTTGAGGTTTCGTTTGGCTTACACTTCCAAATCACTTCTATCTTTGAGGAAAGTCAGGGCAGGCACTCAACTAGGAAACTGAAGACAAAAATCATAGCCCATGCTGGTTTAATTACAAGCCTCAACTTTGTGGTTTCTTATCAAATCCAGGATCACCTGTCCAGGTAAGAGTATTGCCCACAGTGGACCTGGCCTTTCAACTCAATTAATAATCAAGATAACTCCATATGGGCTTTTCTGAGCAATCTCTCAATTGATTGAGAGCCTCGACGATTCTAGGCTATGACAAATTTAAGCTAACTAGGAATCCAGGTACAGGGAGAGAGTCTGTCTCAAAAATAATATAAAGATCAATACGGGAAGATATTCAACACTGGCTTCTGACTTTCACACATGTACACAAGCGTCCAAATACATACAGGCACATACGTGAACATATAAATGCACCATACACACACAAAATGAAGCAAAATAAGCCAAACTGTGTGCTTAAAACATGTTAGGTGTAAAAGTATTGTATGTCCTAACTGATTATTGCAGCTGATCTTGTACAGATGGAGTCTATTTTGGAATATGTGCTATTCACCATCTCTGAAAAGAATCCATGCTGTGCCGTTTCAAAGGTGTGGCGTCCATCAATTCTTATTTCCATTTCTGAGGTGGAAACGGAAATAGGGAGTCATTGTTCTGCATCCCACCCAGTCTCTCTCGCAGGCTGCATCCTGCATTCAAGGTGGCAATCAGCGCTGTGACACGGGAAGCTGAAGAAAAGACTTACAAGGGTGCAGAGACACAACTTCTTTGTCTTATTTAGTGTTTGATTATAATTCTATAGGTGAGTCTTTTATACTTGCTTCTGATTTTAGTCACTGTTAAAACCATGAGGCATAAACCTGAAGACAGAAGAACTGAATTAAAGTCTCTAGTTATATCCTCTAGACCAGCTCTAAGGAAGGTTAATATTCCCCGACAGACAGAAATTAAAATAGCATTTCTAGGAGCTTGGAGATATGCCTTGGTTAGGGTTTCTTTTGCCATGAAGAGACATCCTGACCACATGAACTCTTTTATAAAGAAAAACAATTAATTGGAGCTGGCTTACAGTTTTAGAGGTTTAGTCCATTATCATGGCAGAACATGTCAGTGGGCAGATAGACATGGGTGCTGGAGACAGAACTGTGAGTTCTACATCTTGATCCACAGGCAACAGAAATGAACTGTGTCTCACTGAGCATATCTCGAACAATGAAGACCTCAAAGCCCACCCCGACAGTGGCATACTTCTTCTAACGAGGCCACACCTCCACCAACAGGGCTGCACTGCCTATTAGTGCAACTTCCTATGAAGGCCATTTTCTTTCAAGTCACCATGGGATAGTATAGCAGCTAATAATACCTGCTGCCAAGCCTCGGGGCCTGAGTTCAATCTCTGTGCTCTACATGATGGAAGGATAGATAGACTCAGCTCCCACAAGCTGTCCTCTGACCCACAAATGGGCACCATGGGATACACCCACCTACCACACACACATACATGCACACTCTAATATAGCAAATTATGTTTCAATTGAAATACGGCTGCTGATTTCCATGGAAACCCAGAGGGACACTGGGGAGAGGGTGAAGTGTGATTAACGGCTCAGGTGGAATCAGGCTGACGAGCGAGAGAAAAGTGACTGCTGGTGCTTGGAAGTAAAGAACTCTGGGGCTGCACACTGGATGTCAGCGCTGGAGTCCCTGCTTAGTCAGTTATAGGCTGTACGAGGTTGGATAAGCTGCCCCAGCCCCCTGGAGCTGCGACTGAGTGCAGTGGGGAGAAGGTCCTCTACCCTAGCCTTGGAGCAGATCAGGGTACTGAACTCGGCCTCTACTTTATGCACTAACATCTAGTTGCACCACATTTTCTGAAAAACAAAACAACAAAAACACAAGCAAAAGCTGAAGTTAGCAGTGTTGGGGAGGGACTCAGATATTGCTGAATTGGTAATTAGCTAATATGCTCTAAGCCCTGGTTAGATTCCCAACATTACACCTGCGATCCTGTGTGTGTGTGTATGCATGTGTGCATGCATGTATGTGTATATATACATATGTATATACACACACATATATCACATATAAGATGTCAACAGTCTAGTATGCTGCGAGTGAGGCTTATAGGTTGTTAGAAATGAAATCAGAGATAATCTTAAGATCATCCCTGGTTTTATGCTTGGGAAAGTATGGCTGAATTATGAATATTGTACATATTTATGGTGAGACAATTTTTTCATTTCCAAGTTAAAAGATGGATCATCAGCTAAAGGTAGTTACTTTTAAGGCTAACACTCTGAGGTAAGCTCTTGGAGAACTACATAATGGGAGAAGAAAACGAAATCCCAAAAATTGTCCTCAGACATTCACATGCATACCTTAGCACACATGTATTCAAAGATGGACAAATACACAAACACACACACCAAATAAACAAACAAACAAAAAATAGATTAAATAAAGGTTTGAAAACTTGCTTGAAATTGAAATTTCTTTTAAGTGCTTCTATGTGTAGACTACAGGACTGACGACAGCCCTCATATTCAGAAATCAGAGAGTCACCAGCTGTGCTAAGGACAGCGCTGCCGCAGTTGGCATCTGACTTCATGCTCACTCAATTTTGATGTTATTCAGAACCGGGAATTGGTGAGCACATAGTTTACCTTAGAAAACCTATCCACTTTTTCAGGTCACCCTCTTCATTCCAAAACACATTTACCATTTGGCTAACAAAGAAAACATTTGCTGGGACAACCACAGAAGCTCCGAGGGTCTGCCTATTAGCTGTAATGTGTGTGGAGGGGCATCTTCAATACTGGAGAAAGGACTGGGTAATTATCAGTCAGGGAGTGTTCCTTCCTGCTAAGTGCTCAAGCTACGACTAGAAGGTTAAGAACATGCCTAACTTTATCTGTATGAATGCCACGGTTAACTGCTCCATGCTGGTTCATTTTCAGGAGGGTTAAGAAACTGAAGTGGGGTTTTCTTCCCATTCCTACTCCAAATGAAAAGAAAATGTGATTTTCTTCAGAGATGTTTGAAAAAGTCATCTTAAGCCAAACACCCTGTACTTTCAGTTTTGACTTTGATTTATTTAATTGATTGATTTTTACAAAGGTACATACTTATTGCTACATTTTCTTTTTCATTTGTATGCGTGGTATGCTTGAATGTGTGTATGTGTGTCTGCGTGTGTGTGGGAAGATACATGTTTGTCTATGCAGGTGTGAAAGTTGAAGACCAAGGCTCTGTTGCTTGGGTATCTTGTTTAGTTACTCTCTCTACCTTTTATATGAATGCAGTATCTTTCACCTAAACCAAGTGCTCATGGACCCTGCTAGTCTAGCTTGCCTGTTTGCTTGCCAAACCTTTTGTCTCTATTTCCTGTGCACTGAGATTGCAATTAAACCAGCACACCTGCCTAGGATTTACCTGTGTACTAGGATCAAACCTCAGGTCTTGCACTGCAAGCCCTTTACTTGTTGAGCCATGGCCTGCTTTCTTAATGTAACTTTATCTTAGACGTAAATATTTACATAAATGAAAAGGTCTAAAGTGTAATCAAGAAGTTAAGTCGGGGATTGTCAGCAATGAAAAGCAAATTATGAAGACTTGAGGATTTTCATTCCAAACTAGCAAGCATCGCTCAAAAGGGTCAAAGTCCCACATTATTCTTCCCACTCACTAATTTTTGTGTGTATAGTTTTACACATTTATATTTCCCCGTATATCATTAATAATAAGTTTATTCAACAGATATACCTAAAGGAAATACTATATGAAAAACCACAAACATACAAATCAACCTTTATTTAACTAGTCAGAAACTATGGTTCCAGCAATACCTAAACCGTGTTCACTGTGTCTGTCATGGGAAGGTGAGAACAAGAAGCAGAGGGAAGTTGGAAATTCACTTACAGCTTTCAATTTGAGAACTAGGTCTTGTGGCTACCATAGTGACAATATGGAAAGTTAAAGAATGCAGTTACTCCACATTACTCCCTCCCACACACACATGCAGCCCTCTTGCTACAGAAAGGGGGAGTATCAGTGTACCTCAGGACCTAGTTTGTTGGTGTCATACCCAATGCTCAGAACAATTTCAGAGCAGATAACAATCACAAGCCTTTCTTCTTCCCTGCTTTGAATTTTATTATTATTAATATTAAGAAGAAATAAAATTTTGATAATAATAAATAGAATAAATAAATTTAATAATAAAAATAAAATTGTTATTAATAATAATAAATAAAAAGAAGCTTATCAAACAAGACTATTAGAGACTATGTGATGCTGAATACAGTCCTCACAGCCTACATATGTCTGAAGATCAGGAGGGGCTCTGTCATACTTCCCCAGCTCCAGTATCTACAGATTTTGTCACACACAGTCCTGTACAGTGAGCATTAGGATACAGAACGTCCCCTGAGCTGCCAACCACAGTGTGAGTGAATGCTTTTTCACGAAGTGGAAGAGAAGCTAGAGCATCATGGGACGAGCATGTAAGTTGAAGGAAAAGTTGAATCTGTTGCTCATTCCTTTAAGTTTAGTAGGCTTCTCACCTCATGCTGTGAGCAAAACTGTTGACTTTCACCACATCTCGCGAGACTCTGTGATGCCCCTAACCCCAGTTTCCAGAGAACTTGAGAATTCAGCATTCAGTAAAAGTTTATATTGATTTATTTTTCCTACTTGAGATGGAAGCAAAAACTTAAGCCGAATCTTCCAGTTTCATGAGAATGAGTATTTGTCATCTACAAAGTCCAAATGTCAGGAATAGTCTGGGAGCCACACAGCTCTTGAAAAGTCCCTTGGTGCCAGGGGCCACATGTGAAATGCGCCATGCTTCCTCATGTACTGGGATTGTGTTTGTACCGTTTCATCCTCTGTTCCCTATGCACTAGTGACTGTCTGTCTGCTTCCCAGCCTTTCCAGGCATGGTATCGGGGCATGAGTATTCAGCTTCACTGTCTCCATCTTTTAAAGACCTTCCTGAACACCTCCTAAGAAAGCCTGTCCCCTGTGCCTCTGATGCAGCTTCTTCCTCGCTAGCTTTCACCGAACTCTTCTTTCCCTTTCACCCAGCATTCTCTTTGTGAAAAATAAAGGTTGAGTAAATGTTGTCATGTAAGGGCCAACCAAAGCCTACTGAGACCTGAAGCACGGGTCCCCTGATAGGTTCCTAGGAAAAATTCAGAGGAAAGAAAGACTTGAGAGAGGAACGGAAGAAGGGACGAGACACTGAAAACACTGTATCTGCAGTGAACCTGGAGCCCTGAGCTGCAGGAGAGGAATTGGGGTCTGAAAGAACTAGGAGTTTAAGTTCAGAGGCAGGAAACAGTGGGGCTTTAGTTGAACATGCTTTCATTGATCTTTAACATACGAAATGGAGGCTTTCTAAGGCATCATTACCAGTCTCTCTTTTATGCTATTCCAGGAACTGGTGGTTGGTCCCCAGCAGATTCCAATGCCCAACAGTGGCTCCAGATGGACCTGGGCAACAGAGTGGAGATTACGGCAGTGGCCACGCAGGGAAGATACGGGAGCTCTGACTGGGTGACAAGCTATCGCCTGATGTTCAGCGACACAGGGCACAACTGGCGACAGTACAAGCAAGAAGACAACATATGGGTAGGAAATACTTTCGTCTTCTAGTGCATAAAGATGAGATGTGCTAATGCTAACCAGTGTTTCTGGCAGCTTGCTGTATCCAGACTGTGGAGGCTTGATCACTGTCCTGTACCCATTCAGAAATAATGAAATCACGTCTAGCCCTGGTTCCAGGGTAACTCTCTCCCAAGGGAAATCAGAGTGTCAGCTGGAGAGAGTTCAGTGTGCTCCTCCCGTTCTTGTGATTTTGAGAGCTTTTTGACAGAATCTGTTGTCATCTATAAGACTAGGGAAACACGCTGACAAAATCTGAGTGTCAGTCAGACTGCGTCATTGGCTGTCTTCTTTTCTTTGCCTCATGGTGCTGTGGGAAAAACTCACCAATGACAGCAATGAAACTGAGAAAGGGCTTATTTTGACTTAAGGTTCAAATTTGCTATCCGTCGTGGCAGGGATGTAAGTCATGGTACCAGGAGCTTGAGGGGCCTGGTCATGTGGCAGCCATAACCAGAAGGAGAAACAAAGACTTTGCTGGTGCTCGACTCACTTTCTCCACTACAGTACACTTCAGGCTCCTAGCCAGGGAATGCTGTCACCCAACAATGGGAAGACATTTCCATGAAAATCCACACCATCAAGATAGTTCCCTACAGATGTGCTCAGAGGCTCATCTCTCAGCTGGCTCTAGATTCTGTTAAATTGACAATTAACACTCACCATCATATCGGTTTAAGGGTTATATCCACTTGTTTGTTTAAATGTATCAGACACTTTATATAACTGGCCAAAATAACTTAACTGTCACTTGTTCAAGGTTGCTAAGTGTGGAATTTGTCTGAGGAATCTGTACTTTTGTCTCACTATGTTGAACAGTCACCATTCAAGGTTCTAAAAAAAATTAAATATAAGAAAAAATGGAAAAGTTTAGATTTATCCTGGCACTGTAATTATCAGTTTGGGAGTAACACATCTGCTCTAAGTTACAAAACAGAGCTTTCTTTCCTGATGCAGCCCACACTGTGTGACCTTCATGTCAACAAAAGCTTGTCTGAAAATCATTAGGAAAAGAAAGCAGGGAAAGAGGCACAGGGTTATGCTACCTGGATAGGTTATGTTACCTGTCTCTAGAGGTTGGAGTTTGAGGCTTAGGATGATGGTTTGGTAGGCACGGTGCTTACCATCAAATGGTGGAGTTAAGATCCCCAGAACCCACAAAAAAAGCCAGTTAGATGTGATGGCATCCTTAGAGTTCCCCAAACCATGCTGGCTAGTCAGACTTGCCTTAAAGACAATATCCACTGCCTAAATAGATAAAGAATGACCGAGAAATATACTGAAAGTCAGCCTCAGGCCTCAGCACATACAGGCACACATGCATGAACATGCATGCATACATAAACATATATGTACATATCAAAAAAGACATGCTTTGTATAAAATAGCATGTAAACAAATGTTTCTTTTACTTTAGAAGAAAATCATCACCATTTTTTCTAAAGGACCATTAAATGTGAAGACATAGTAATAGCTAATGTGTTCTTGCCCTCACAGAACCTCCTTGTCTGCAGCCCTGACTTCAGTTACTCCATCCTCTAGTGTTAGCCCAACCTTGTTGAAAAGAATGTGTTTTGCCTGCATTAGTGTTTGTTGCCTGTCCTACTATATGGGTCTCTAACTGAGACTTGGGATAAAGTAAGCATTCTGATTAGTTACTAAACTGAGTATTGAACATCAGTGTGTCTCTTATGATATCAGTTGCAATATTCTCACAGGGAAAGACTTTTCGTTTTCAAAATTCTCTTCAGAAGCTCTTCTATTTTGTTTCCCAATATTGAAGTTCACATCAATTTTTGCAGATTTATGCTTGGTTTGCTGTTGGGTTTGGAGTGAGAAATAAGCAGTCCTTCTACCCGGGGAACTATTTCAAATTTTTATGTTGACTTTCAAGGGGAAGATAGATGTGGGATTATTTATTTTCTTTGGGTTTTCAATCAAAACAGGTTGTTTTCAGACGAAGTTGCAGTTTTGAGTCATTTTGTTTCCATCTTTAAAAAAGATCCAAGTTCCATTTTCTTCAGATCGTAAGTGGCCTTCTCTCAGCCTCCCTGGGCGTCAGGATGCTTTCAAGGCTGGCATCTCTCTGTGTCTGGGAACAACTTGTGTAGGGCTCTTAGCCTTGCTTCAGGTGTTGGCTCACTTGAGTTTCAAGTGCTTCTAATTTCTTTCAAGGCAAGCATCTTCTGCCTTCATGGAGAACTAAGCCTTGACACACTGGGCTAATTTGGGGTGTTTAGTAAAAGATATATGGAATCACCCTGGCTCTTAGAGCTGCAGTGTGGAGAGGCAAGATTGTTGCCACCATATCCCATCATCCTCAACAGCCCAACTCTGTCCAGGTACCATTAGCGTCATTACTCATAATTAAGTTTTACTTCTAAATATTCTTGGTTGTAAAATTATGGTCTGTTTCTCCTTTCTTGCTTTTTTTTTATTTTCACAGGGTTTTTTTCTTTTTCTTTCTCACTTGAAACGTGAACCTTGTCAGACTTACTCTGGAAGAATAATATTAAACCCCACTGTGTAATTCACACAACGCTAAATATAAAAGTAAGAAATCATCAACTATACCTAACTGTACCTGTGTGAGGCAAATAGTGTCTAAACTCTAAAATGGTCTAGAAAAGTCTGTCTAACTGGTGTTTTACAAACATTTCACAAAATATGCACAGTCTCCTTTTCAGCTAATATGAGGACTTGCATCAAAACATGCTGTGGTTAGCTTGACCACCTTGGGCAGGAGAAATGGCGTAGCAAGTGGAATGTTTGCCACACAGCTGTGAGAGTTTGAGTTCCATTCTCCAGTGTGTATTTAAAAAAAAAAAAAAGAAAGAAAAAAGAAAGAAAGAAAAAGCGTGCATCGTGACACATACTTCTAACCCTGTGAAGTGAGAGATGAGTGATCTCTCGGGCTTGCTGGCCAGATAGTCTAGCCAAATTGGTGAGTTTCAGGTTTAGTTAGAAAATCTGACTCAAAATAAAAAAAAAGGCTTAGAGAGACTAAGGAAGATATGCAGTTTTGAGTTCTCAACACACAAGCATAAATATGCATACAGTCACACACATATATACATACAATTGATGCCTTAGTTTTTTCTCCTCAGTTTTTATATTTAATTTCATTTTAGGATTATAGCTTCAGAGAATGAAATGAACAAAACAAGAGAATTTTTTAATACAACTGTCTGAATAGCTCATTTAACTTTCCACATTACTTCAATATGTAAACCCATCAATAATAAATACCAACTTCAAGGATGCTGACTGAGAGCCTCTATTAAGGATTTCTTTCTTTTTGTATGTGTATGTCATGTATGACTATGTGTACATGCCTACTCACATGAATGTTGACTCACATGTGTGTTGAAATTTTGTTAATATTCCCATGTCTATACATGTGTACTATTATGTATACAATCCCATGGATGGTACAGAGGACAACTTCATTGATCATCCTCCCTCATACATTAAGGCAGGATCTCTCACTGAACTCAGAGCTCATCTTTAAATTCTGACTAGCTAGCCAGTACCTCTTGAGCACTGGGGTTACACACAGAATGCCACACCCACTGAGCTTTTGCAGTAAATTCCTGGGATTCAAACTCTGGTTCTCATGCTTGTAGAGCAACCATGGTCCATGCTGAGTCATCTCTTCAACACTCTGGGTTTTTTTTGTGTGCCTGTGTGTGCTGGGGATGGAACTCATGTCCTGAGACATGCCAGGCAAGTTCCTTCCTAACAGCTAAATCCTCAGCCTCATGTGGCTATATGCAGAGTCTTGAAGTTGGATATGCTTCAGTTCATAATGGTTTTTAAAAAATGTATTCCGAACAATACTGATGGGAAAACTTCGTTAGCCAATTATCTTTAAGAGGTGGATCCAAGTTAAGGCGTGACTTTCTGGGACCAGGAGTAAAATGGGTGCATGGCCCAGGTGCACCCTCTCTGTGATTCCCACAGGGCACAGATGAGTTTGGACTTCCTGTTCCTGTTTGTGAGTTTTCCCCTTATAATAAGTAAACATATAATTGTTTTATCCTTTGGGCTAGCCTGATTGTTTCCTGAATTGAGCTAATTCCTACAGTTGGTACCCAACATGGGGCTAGAGTCTCTGGTGGCTCTGGCCAGCAACAGTCAGACTCTATGCCACCATTCATTATGAGAATAGGATTCCTGTGCAGCAGTGGCCCTGAGTAGCCACTAACTGAGGGCCTTCATAAAATCAGAACTTGGGTAGGCAGAGTGAACTTTGGGTAACTGTATAGGCTGCAAGATGTCTCTGTCATTTCTAGAGTTTTGGAAGTTGCTTACTTCTCATTTACTTAGTTAATATAATATCCTCTGGAGTCTGATGGAGTTGAAGAATATATAGATAGTTAAAGTTATAGTTTTCCTCTGTTATGATAAAAGATAAAATAGATATAAAATTGTAACTGTAATTTTTGCTTGATAACTGTTTTGTTATATGTAATTTTACTATGTTAAAGTAAAGCCTCCCTTTTTATTTAAACAAAAAAGGGGAGGATATGTGGAAGTCCGCTCTGTATGTTGTGATTGCCAATAATGAATAAAAACAACTGATTTGGACCTATAGCAAGGCAGAACTTAGATAGGCATGGAAAGCTAGGCTGAATGCTGGGAGAAAGAAGGGCAGAGTCAGAGAGAGGCCATGGGGCTGCTGCCAGAGTCAAACATACTGAATCTTTGCTGGTAAGTCACTGTCTTGTGATGATACACTGATTAATGGAGATGGATTAAATTAATATGTAAGAGTTAGCAAATAAGAAACTAGGAATAGTGGAAGGAGTTCCTTCTGTTTGTATGCTTTTTTCACTGGATAATGAAGAAAGAAATTGCCTTGGCCTAGTTAGGTAGGCAGAGTAGACAGAACTGAATGCTGGAAAGAAGGACAGAGTGGCAGATGCTATGGATCTCCTGCCTGAGATGGATGCTGGTTAGAATCTTGCCAGTAAGCCACAGTCACATGATGATACACAGATTAATAGAAATTGAATAAATTAAGATGTAAGAATTAGCCAAAAAGAAATTAGAGCTAATGGGCCAGTGTTTAAATGAAAAAAAAAAAAAAATCAGATTCAAACCATCCAGGTGGCTCTAAGTGCTCCACAGCACCTAATGGCAGATAATGGTTATTGCACCTATTCAGCTCAAATTCAACCATAGGTAAGATTTATAATTTGAAATATAAATTTATAATTTATAGGGAAAATTATGGACAATTTAACCATCCAGGAATTCAATAGCCATTTTACTTATATCATGTACTATGTTATGCAAGGTTTATATCATTTTCCTCCTACACCCCTCTATTTGATTCTAGGAATTAGCTTTGTCCTTCTTATTTTATCCCTAAAAACATGGTTTGATAATAGGGCCAAGAATGAGGCACTTTTACAAATGATACAGTCTTTACAGACTGACAATGATCAATTTATAAGAAAATTCAGTGCTCTGGAGAAAGTTACAATCAATTTGACAAACAAAACACAGTCAAATGAGATACTTTTAGAAAGGATACAGTCTTTACAGACTGACAATGTCAATTAAGAGAAAAATCCAGCATTCTGGGAAAGATACAGCCAATTTGACAAACAAAACCCAGTCAGGGAGAGAGGGTACTAAGACATTGTCTGAGATAATTCATACTGTTAAATGTATTAATCGGACTCTGTTGAAGGGTTGTGATAGATTGACTGGTAGAATGTCTCTCCAGGAAGGTAATATACATGCTATAGAAATAATGTCCAAGGATAAGACATTATCCCTACTGGACAGACTTCATACCTTGAAATCTTTAATGAGGGCATTTAAAACAGAACACTGGACAGGAGACCCAGACTTTACAAAAGGCAATGATAAAAAGATTTAAAAATATTGAGAAATTTATCAGATTTGTTGATCAGGAACAAAAGGTACAAGGACAAACATCAGTACATACCAAACTCAGGGATAGCTTACCCAGAGTTTTACCTGATTTTCCAGTGATATCATTAGAAAGAGATCTGACACCAAATTCCCTAAGGTAGTCAAAGAATGTGCATGGGACTCATACATATGACTGATCTAAAGGAAATTAAACAAGCAATTGTAGCTTATGGAATACATTTGTCCTTCATTAGGGAAATGGTCAAAATGTGGGCTTCAAGCAACAAACAATGCTGCAAGACTGGATTTAGTTCATTTCAGAAGTCCTATAAAATGGACTGCAGTTGCTTTGGAATTGTTATTGGAGAGAAGTGAAAATTTTAGAGCAACAGGGAAAAAAAAGGATTTGAGATTTCCCAAATCAAATTATGGGTGAGGAACTTTAATCTGATCCTCAGAATGAGGTTCTTTATAATGAACACACCTTGTCCCTATGTAGCACAGCAGCTTTAAATACTTGGGACAGGATTCAAAAACCAGGAAAGAGAGTTAAATCATATATTAGGGTTAAACAGGGTCAGAGAAAACCTTCTAGTGACTTTTTACAAAGATTAACTAAGGCTGTAAAATAGGGGTAACAGACCCAGAAGTTAGATGAGTACTAATTCAATCTTTGGCTTTTGAAAATGCCAGCTTAGAATACAAAAAGGTCCTTGAGCCTTTAAAAGTCAGATCAGCACCAATAGATGAATGGATTTTTGCATACAATAAATGTTGAGATCCTTGATTATAATACTAAAGCTTGGGTAGGAGAAGCAATTTCCTATGGTATGAGGAGACATCAAAATGCCAAATGTTTTAATTGTGGTGAAGTAGGACATCTAAAAAGAAATTGTCGACATAAAATTCCTAGGAATAATGTCTCCTCTAAAAATGGCAAAAATAGGAGGACTTAGCCTTCAGTATATGTAGGAGGTGTGGCAAAGGCCGACATTAGACCAACAAAAACCAAACAAGGCAATCCAATACCACCAAAAAACTCTTTGGGTGGCCTCTCGTAGGCCCCCATGACAAACGTGGTCCAATCATTCCCAGTTACTGTGGAGAATGTGTTGCACCAAAAAAATTTAAAAATCCAGAGCATTCTATAAAAGACCATACTGTTCTGGATGATTAAATCAATGTGGAGGACAAATCAAACACTCCAGTAGGACATAGGAAACTTATATGTTGGCAGACTTCTATAAATGTTAAAGACCAAAGCTAAGAATGTATATAAATGACATTTTTATTAAAGGCTTACTAGACATGGGTACAGATGTACGTATCATTACTCCAGAATCTTGGCACCCAAATTGGCCTCATCAAGATGTAGATGTTTGAAGAAATAAAATAAGTTTTGCCTAAGTGGGGATTACAAATTGCTCCTAAAAAATTCAAAGAGAAGATTCTGTTAATTACATAGGTTACAAAATAGGTTTATAAAAAATAAAAAAAAAACACACAAAATGCACAAATTAGGAGAGACCATTTGCAGATTCTTAATGACTTTCAAAGATTATTAGGAGACATTTCTAGTCTATGATCGACTGTTGGGATAACATTTGATCTAATAATTCATTTAAATAAAACCTTAGAGGGTCATAAAAACTTAGATAGTCCCAAAAAATTAACAGCTAAAGCATGAAAAAAAATTTTTAAAATCTCCTGCCTGTAAAAATGGTCTGTCAGTTACGGTAGGCCTTAGCCAAAGTTGGTTGCGTCAGTGTTGCAAATGAGACTTTGGGTGATTGCTCAGGTAGCCAGTTGTCTCTGTCATATACTGCTCGCTTTGGAAACTGCTTGATTGTACTTCCTGTCTACTCAAGCAATATTATCTCCCTTCTCAGATCTTCAATGGGGTTGAAGATTAGATAGTCGTAGTTACCTTCCTCTCATGATTTAGCCAAGCTTATTTCCGATGTAAGATTTAGACTCTTTGAAATAGAATGTTTATTAAAACATTTATTATGTGTTTCTTGCTTAATATTACTTATGTTCTTTGTAATTTTATACTTAATATCTGTTCCTATTGTACATAGCTTTGTATTGGGTTTGGATCACTCTTGTTTAGAGAAAAGGGGGAGGTGATGGGGGAAACCTTGTTAGCCAATTCTATTTAAGAGGTGGACCCAAGTTAAAGAGTAGCTTTCTGGAGTAAAAGGGGTGCTCGGCAAAGGTACTCACTCTCTGTGATTCCCAAGGGGTACAGCTGAGTTTGGACTTCTCATTCTTGTTCCATGAGTTTTTCCCTTATAATAAATAAAAATATAATTGTTTTATTCTTTAGCTAGCCTGGTATTTCCCAAATTGGGTTAATTTCTACACAATACAAGCAACACACTCAGTGCAGGACATTAATTTACCCAAGAGAATTCTGTTATTTCAAGTTCACTTCAGGATAAAATCCTTTAAAAGACACCTTTGCAATAGACAGGAGAAAATCCCCGTGCACTAAAAATCCAATTTGTAGAGTTTCTGCTCTGGCACTGAGTGGAACATTCATGAATGAGGGCACTGAGCAGCCACTTAGCAATGCCTAGCAATTTATTAACAAACTGAGCTCCTTGCCACTAAATGATCAGGCGTGAAGGTGTCTCAGGGACAGACTTGCAACAATTTTCAGAATCCTAGTGCATCTGAAGTCTCCCTAGTTTGAATTTGTAGACATTTTAGAGGAATGTAAAGATTCAAATTCTAACTCTAACAGCAGCCTGAGCCAATGTGATTTCCTTTGTGTGTGTTGGTCGGGTGTGTGGAAAAGTTGATGACAAGCTGTAGAAGTCTTCTCTTTTGTGCTGTGTGTTGCAGGGATAGACCCCAGGTTATTAGACTAGAGGAAAGAACCTTTAACTGCTGAGCCATCTCCCCAGCTCCGCATTTAGGTCTTTACTGAGGCATGATAAGACTTTGCAGCCTGCTTTCACACACACATCAAAAACTTACAAAACCTGTCTCTGAGAACCAACCCATGTACTTCCTACTTGGAAATGTTCTAGCTACCTAAAGTCTTTGATGACACCATGTGTTCACTAAGAAAGCACAAAACAAGAAACTGGTCAACTGCTGTGAGTTCTGGTGTTTACATCTTCTCTTCCTCCTAAGCACTTGCTTTCACTTTCAAATGCACTTCTCACATTGCCAATGCCTGTGCCTCTTTGTGATAATTTGTTCCATTGCTCTTTTGGAAATAACACTTCAAGAAGCAACTTTCAGGTGCAAATTTCAGGCAAGCATTTGCTGCTGGCAGCTTCTTCTTTTGGGATCCAGCAGACTACAGCTCATCCTATTTGACCGACCTGTCTATGCACGTCTTCCTGAACTCCATTCAGTCTGTCCTCTATGAAGGGACACCCTTCATTTGATGCAGGTAAGTTTTTCTAAGAGGATAGAGCTCTCACCATCCTTTATGTGATAACATAAAGACTTTTGAGAGATGCGAAGGTCATGGACAAGGTTCCTGAGAAAAGAGAGAAACTTGAAGAGTCATGTCTGTGAGAAAACAAGGAATTTTGCAAGGTTGCAAGGCCGTCCGTACCTATGCAACTGATAATCTAAACTCAGATGACAGCCTCCGAGAGTTCAAAGTGGCTTCCTATGGGTATCTTACCCCAGAACAACACACGCTTGTGTGGCAGATATTCTTCAGCTAGAACTCCATGTAACTGGGAACTCTGCTAACAGTAGGAGCATGTCATTTCACCTTTATTAAAGCCTATTTTGTTGCTTCAATATATAGAAGAAATTGAAATTTCCAAAGGTCAAGGGAGCTGGGCTGTATCACATGTGATAAGGAGATGGAAGCAGTTTACATACTCAACTCTACCTCTCAATGATGTCAAAACTCATAAGGCCCTAGGTAATACAGTAGCCTAAGCATTGGCAGTTAGGACCCGAGGATGAAGGAGATGAAACAGCTTCCACCAAGATTTCAGAACAAAATACTGAGCTAAATCACAATGGAATCTCCATCCTCCTTGAAGTAACCCACTATGGAGTATTTCAGTGTTTTGTGGGAAGACGTATAATGAACACAGAAATGCTTAATTGCTTCCCACTCTGCTTCATGACAGCAGCTACAAAGTGAAGAACAGGCTGTTGTTTCTGCATCCATGTACCTGTGAGGAATTATATTCCCTCAAACTATAAACCAGAGTAAATTATTCTTCCTTAAGTTGCTTCCTGTCAGCTATCTTGTAACAACAACCAGAAAATTAATGGATCCACTAGCCTTTTACTTCCCTCCAACTATCTTGCAGTTTCTCCAGGTTCATTTTGCATTTCACTTTTCCTAAGACCATGGAGCTTTTTTATAAAACACATGAGCTATGAAGTACTTGACAGTGGGATCCCTCTGCCTGTGTGGTGTATTGCTCTACGGTTTCTGTAGCATTCTGGAGTCTGTTTGCTCATAAAAGATTTGCACTGGTTACCCAGCACTCTCCTTACTCTGAGGTCAATTGAAACAACGGATTGCACATTTCAGTCATCAGTTCCCCAATTTCATCCTTGAGCAGCTCCCAAATTTTCTGGGAGATGCTCTCCTATCTTCTTGATTTACACACATTTATTCTGCCAATTTTGCCTAGCATGTCCTGAGTATTGATCACTGTTTGATATACTATTTTAAGCCTACCAATTTCAGAAAACAATTTGAGATAAAGAAGCTCATTACTATCAACATATATCTTTTAAGCTCTCATTATATGCCTAGCACAAGGCTAGATACATGAATAGAGATTTAAAGATGTAGTCTCTTCCTCTCCTGGATGTCCACAACCATTAAGAGACTAAAACATGGCTCCTCTGTAACATGGCCCAGGCCCTTATTTAAGTGGATGTATGTGTGTATTCGAGACAAGAATATGACTCCTCTGTAACATGGCCCATGCTCTTATTTGAGTGTGTGCATGTGCTACACACATCTGTGCATTTAGGAAATAAGGCAGATGTTGTGTACTCTGCTCTGCCACTTTCTTACTTAGTCCCCTGGAACAGGTCCTCTCAGTGAAACTGTACCTAGGCTGCCAGCCAGCAAACTTCAGTGATCCTTCTGCCTGATCACTGATTCTGAGAGTCCGGGGGCTACAGGTGGACACACTGTCAACCCCAGGTGTTTATTTTAATTAGAGTTCAAGGGGTTCATTCTTAGAGCATCACTCTTGTCCAGCAAGCTCTCTTACTTGCATCATTGCCACACTCTTTCTTTAACGCCTTTAAAATAAAGTAAAGGATTAGACAAAATAGCATACCATCAAAGACATTTGCTGGGCATTTTGTGGTCTGGAACTCATGGTGTAGGTCTGGCTGACAGTGAGCTCACTGTGATTGGCTGCCTCAGACTCCAGAGTGCTAGGATTAAAGGAATGAGCTACTATGCTTGGCAACTGCCAAGATTTTAAAGCTATTTTTTTGTAATTTGTTTTCTCACACATGTATACATAGAAGTGCAAACTATGGGTATTAATTTTTGAATTGAACTTTATTTAAAAGTCAAAGAGGCTGAGGAATAAATAACACTATAAGTGTTTGAAAAGACCCTAAGGAATTATATTATTTTATGTTTATTTAAAATTACATATAGTATATGTTTGTGTGTATTAATTGAAGTTATGCTACTTGGAAAGACAGTGCAACCCCCCCCCCCCACACACACACAAAATCCATTATCTACTTAACAAAAGTCTCAGTGCAATCAGACATGGGGAAACTTTTGAGTTGTTGGTCAGGGGAGTCTAAGAGACCTCCAAACAATATAGGCTATTACTCTTGTCCTTGGTACTAGAAAAACAAAGTCCAGCCCTCTTATTGATGATACCACACACTATGGACCCAGGACTTGAAGGAATCGGTCTGGATCTTAGCTGGAAGCATCCTTCCTGAGGATTAACTCTAACAGTGTTGAAAGGAACCATGAAGGCTGGCATGGAAGAGAAATGACCAGTATCCCTCCGCAGTTCTAATGCCTGCATCTGCAAAAATGATGGAGCTTTTCCTAAAGGTGTGAGAGTGTATTCATATCCTGGGACTAATCAACAGCTACCTGCACTTCTACTTAAGACCTGCTCAATAGGAAGGGATTCATGTCTGCTACTGACAAGCTAGCCAACTACTCAAGGCTGGAGAGACAATGGAGCCAATAGGAAAACAGCCTACAGTCACTTTCCTAAACCAGTACAATCTCTGACTGCATTCTGAATACCCACAGATAAGTGCAGCGCTCTCATCAAAGAAACAACTTCTTTTTCTTCTTTTTAAACCAGTGACTGGTCAAAATGCAGATCACCTTACCACAGTATGCCTGCCCCAATTGATACATTTGTAATACAACCCAGTAATGCCTAAGGTTCAAGGAACATTGCAGATGAGTTAGTAAAAATGTTGTTAAGAGCCAAAGAACCAGGACACCTGCTCTGAGGTGGTCTCCTCTAAAAAGAACAATAAAAATAAAAAAGTGTGTGTGGTGAGGTTAGTGGTAAGGAATGGATCTGGGAGGAGTTAGGGCAATGATGAAGGTAAATATAATCAAGACACATTCTATGAAATTCTCAATTAGTACACAATGAATATATAAATACATATGCATGAATATTTGTTTCAGTAAAATTCCCAAAGAACTAATACAGGCTGTGCTTTTCATTCTTGTTTTTATTTTTTTAAGAAGTCAGTGAAGAACTGTGTACACTCAGACTGTCAATTTAACAGGGACCACGAATGCACAAATCAGTCACCACCATGCAGCAGGCTGGGTCCCAGCTGTGCCACCGGACAGAAATGTAATTTGATCTCCCTGAGCACATCCTTGCCAGCTGCTTTGCAGATATAGATGTACCTGCTTCCTGACCCCTAGGATCCATTCCTCCACACTTCCTGCTCAGACACATTGTCTTACAGCTTGCCTTGCTTGTGAGAAGGCAGTACATGGGAATGAAGTCCTATCTTCATGTGGATCTAGCTTTGCCAAGGATAGACTTCTGAAGCTCTGTTTGCTCTCCTTGAGATGCCCTAGTGGCTGTGGATGGCTTTTGCTTACCTGAGATGCTCCTAAAGCTGAAGGAACACTGCTGAAAAGGGAAGAGGGCACAAGTGGCCAAACCAACAGCTGGTGCTTGCTCCAGCTTCGGCAGGCTTCTCTCTAGTCCTCTGCTTCATACTCAGTCTTAAAACTTCCTAGCGGATACCCATCTGTTTCCTTATTTAATGTGAGAAATTACTGTGATGTTTTAGGGCTCTTCCCTGTGAGGGGTCTAGCCTCTTCAGGCAGCTAATGCTTTCCCACATTTACACAGGTGGCATTTAAACACATTCCACAGACAGGGAGTCGACATGCAGTCTTCAGGATTAATATTCACATGGACACTTCCGATGAAGGAGCAGATAACTGAGTCTCCACTCTTGTCTCATCTGTAGTAGGACAGGCCCCAGCAGTTCATATACGTGGACTGGGTTGATCTGTTTAAAATTAATTCTTCTAAATCTACTGCTATGAAATTAATCTTCTTGTCGAAGTACTCCATGTTTCTCAGGATGTTCCGCTCATAATTGTATTTTCAATATATATAAACCAATTAAGTTCTGAAAACTTTCTCCTTAGAATAGATCAGAATTAATATTTCAATTTATCAGAGTTTTTGCTTCTTTAAATTTATTGAGTTGTATTAAGTACAGTGTCTGAAAGAGGGAGTTATTTTCAATTGCCTTCTTGTTACTGAGTTTTTCTTTCTTCCTTCCTTTTTTTCTTTCTTTCTTTCTTTCTTTCTTTCTTTTTTGTTTACGTGTGTCTGTGTGTGTGCTGGTATGGTATGCACTTATGTGTGCATGCATATAGTGGGCAGACCTCAAATTTAGATGTCCTTCCTCTAGATATTTTTAGAGACCTGTTATCTTAGAAATCTGGATCTCTTGAATCTGGCTCTGCTGGCCCACAAGCAGACCTCAGGAATTCACTGTCTCTACCTACCCCGTGCACACACCCACACCCTACTTCTCACTGGGCTCATTTTGCATACCAAGCACTTTACCATCTGAGCCCCAGGACTGAGCTTTTGACTACTACATGTGCAATTAGTGTTTTATCTTTAAGATGTTGTTTCCTTCCATATTTTGCCTCTGCTTTGAAGTTTAAAATAATCTGTGGCTCTGATAGATAACTAAATCCCTAGGAGGTTTAGCTTCCTCCCTTGAAAAGCGAGTGTAATGGGGATGCTGACCTCATACGACCTGTAAAAGGGAGTTTCAAAAAATGAGCATGCCTAAAATGTCCCACAGGGCTTGTTAAGGCACAGTGTGCTGAGCTCTGCTTGTAGAACATCTGACCCAATAGGTCAGAGTTGGGGTAAGAATTTACATTTCTAAAACAATATCAAGCGATTGTGGGCAGCTGGTTGCGACCTCCCTTTGTGAAGCCCGGAGTAAACTGTAAGTGGATCCTTGCACTTGATGAGCTTTGGTCAGAGCTAAGAGTGAAAACCACGACTGTTATTAAGGCAGGTAAAGGGCATCCTCTTGGTAGAGGAGCCCAGCGGACACCAGCTCTCAGTTTCTTTAATTTCCGTTTTGTACACAAAAGAAAGAAGAAGCCTAAGATATCAGCACTTTTCGAGTAAACTGAAAGCTCAATGGGAAAGGTAAGCTCTCCTTGGGTTATGGGCAGAGTTGCCCAGCAAGCTCATTAAAGACAATTAGCTCAGAGGCCTTGCAGCAGACAGAGGAGCTGTAGGAAGAGCCTGGGGGAGTTGCTGACGCCTAAAGAAAAAGACTCCGAGGCCAAAGTCTGAAGCCCCAGGTGTCTACTTGGCTTGTACTCAAATGGAAAGCTTCCAGGCCCGAAAAGGGCTCCTGGAAACAAAGACTCTGTCCAACTTTTAAAAAAGAAAAGGAGTTCAAAGGAAATTCATCTTCAATGAGATTACTAAGCTCATTATCACAATAGCAGTCAGTATTAAGGAGAGAAATGCGATGTAAAAACCACAAGACACTATTGCTGTTAAGGAGGGCTTTGCTGTGATAGCCTCAGTGTGGGCTGCAAGCGAAGGACCATAATGCAAAGGTGATGATTGATGCAGGGCGATAATAAAAGCGGACCAACCGAACCAGCCAAATAGGGGGGTGTGCAGAGCTGATGTGTTTCATGTCTATGACCAGTTACAAAGCTGCGCATGGAGAAAATCCTTCCCTGGTCTGAGAATCTGCAGATGTGTTCAGTGCCCTTCTGAACCACACAGGGAAATTCCAAATGGGGCTTCAACATGTGTTGGGCATCTCCAACTTGCCTTGAAAATCATTATTTCACTATATAACCGGAGATTGTTTCAGAAACTGAGCTACAGCCTAGAGACGAAGGTAGCAGTGATTTTTTCCCTACAAAGGTATTACATAGAAGTTCCCAGGGATGAAGAGATTGCTCAGATAAGAGCATGTACTCCTGCCTTCCAGAGATCTGAATTTAGTTCAGCCCCCAGCATGCATGTGTGGTGGACCACAAACACCTGTATCTCCAGCTCCAGCAGATCTAATACCTATGGCCTCTGAAGGCATCACACTCATTTACACGCACACAAAGCAAACAAGCACACACTAAAAAATAAAATTAAATTTTTAAAAAGGCCCTTAGAATTTTGCTGGAGTTAAAGAATCTTGGGTTCCTCGTTTCTTGTCTTATTTGATTATAATTTAGGATATAAGCATATGTAAGACAATAAAGTTGTTTAAAAGTAGGATGTGGCCATCCTCCGTGAGACAGAAGACAAATTCATGGAAAGGGGTACCATGAGGAGCTGTATGAAGATGGAAGATATGTATTTCAGGCTTGTCAACAGATCAAGTGATATGGTAAGTTTTCCCTGGAAGCAATTTTGCCTTTGTAAGGATTTGGCTACAATTTTGTGTCATCTTTCTTCCTTTGTGACAAGTTACAATGACAGAGGGCCAGACTTCTATTAATGAACTGAAAAACTGAGTATGTGGAAGGAACAAGGTCCAAGAAGGCTAGGTTACACACATCAGTGTGATGTTCTAGCATCTATGCTGGCTGTGGGTCTACCTCAGGTAGGTATGGAGACAGTGAGTACATATTCTCCAGTGCATGGACCTTCCGCAGGCTTCCCCTAATGTAGCTGCTTCTGGGACGTGCTGTTATTTCAGACATTGCATGTGAGTCCTGTATGTTTGTGAGGACTAAAGAAGGAAAACATACAGGGCTACGCGAGTTAAGATGAGCAAGAACATATCCTGTATCAGCACTAATATCTGAGTTCAAATACAAGCATGCAAGCAAACTGCCAGATGTGGCCACACACATTTATAACCCCTAGCTGGCAAGGCAGAGATAGGAGGATGGCTGAACTTGCTGGCTACCAGCTTAGCTCCAGGTTCAATTAGAAACCCCCTGTCAAAGGAATAAGGTGGAGAATGACAGAGCAGAATATCTGATATCCTTCTCTGGACTCTGCACACATGCAAAGAGAAACATGTACCTGCACATGTTCTGGGTTTGCACATGTGCAGAAGACTAACTGCGCATAGCATAAGAAAGGTAGCCCAAGTCTCCTTAGCGAAGAGAAAATGGTGAATTCATGTTTAACTGTAGTATGAGCTGTGGGCTGCCTTCCTGCCACCCAGCTCCTGGCTGCCTGACTAGCTTATGCCCCAAAATAACAACACACAAACTGTATTTATATAAACACTGCCTGGCTCATTATGTCTAGCCTCTTCTTGGCTAACTCTCATATCTTGCTTAACCCATATTTAGCAATCTGTGTAGCACCACGAGGTGGTGTCTTACCGGGAAAGATTCAGCATGTCTGACCCGCATCCATCTTGGGCCGGAGCTTCATTGCATCTGCCTTGGAGAGGAGAGGCATGGCATCTGGCTCACTTCCCTTCTTCCCAGCATTCTGTTCTGTCTACTCTACCCACCTAATTTTCTGACCTATCAGACCAAGCAGTTTTCTTTATTGATTAACCAATGAAACAACAGATTGACAAATGACCTTCCCACATCATTTAACAAACCATCTCTAAGTGCCCTTCTCATTGAGATGGCTTTCCCCACATCTGGAAATACTAAGGTTGTATGCTGGTGCAGGTGTGCATATGCAAGTGACTGCACCTCCAGGGACTCCTAGGTGAACACCAAACACTCTGCCAAGCTCAGTGCAAGGCAGCCTCTCTCCTAGACCGGCCCAGGGAAAGGCAGCCCTGGTGTTCTGCTTTTCCTTCTGTGTTGGGGAATCTAGTCGTAGCTCAGGCATCCTTCGTGCGTGTCCTTTGTCCCACAAAATGTGTCAGCTTGTCAGTGTTCTCTTTTTTAGATGGATTTGTCACTTAATAATTTCTGAAACAATCAGATGACAACTCAATAAATGGCTTTGTCAGTTCTGTGTAATGCAAAAGTCAAATTATCAAGGAAGAAAATGCAAAATCTTACTTCAAGTGACATTGTGAAAAGATTTTAAAAATAAAGTCACTTAAAAATTTTGAGTTCTTTAAACTTTCAAAATCGATGTGAATGCTTAGAAACCATTTTTCTGGTACCTGAAGTCTTCAAGAAAGCTGTATTTAAATGTACAGATGTGAATGAAAAAAAATGCTGCTTTCAGAATGTGACTTTAGTATTTAAGCCAGAGTTGCTAGATTCTCTTAATACACATAGTGTACACACACACACACACACACATACACACTGACATTTCTGTGTATTTGAAAATAGCAATATACATCACTAGTCAAAAATGCACTCTTTTTATATGCACGAATATAAATTAAATGTATTTGTTGTTAGAATAAGCCAGCTAATGGTACCTTGACAAATTGGGGCTCAGGTTTGCTGCTAAGTGATCATGGCAAGCAACAGATCTCATGCAAGAGGTTTATTGGGTGCGTAGAGAGCAAACGACCATCTCAGAGTAAGAACATGAGAGAGCTATAGAGACAGAGAGAGAGGCCAGGAGACAGAGACAAAAATAGGACACAGAACAAGGGAGATATCTGTGACGGCAGGCCCCCTTTACAGGGTGCACACGCTGCAGGGTGGAAATGTGCAACTCCTGCAACAGTGGGAATGCGATGATGACATAAGCTGCTGCTGCTGCTGCTGCTGCTGCTGAGTCGCTGAAAGGCAGACTGCCAGAACACCGAATTTACACTTGTGTTTATAGATTTAAATTTACTTATACGTATACAATACATTTGAATCAGTATGTGTTTTAGATAGATAGATAGATAGATAGATAGATAGATAGATAGATAGATAGATAGATAGATGAATTTTAATGTACTAAACTTTACTTATCCTGAACTATAAATTTTAATCATTTACTTTTGTGACTTTTTAATAATTACTAAAAGATCTAGAAAACGTTGAATACATTGCATCACAATTTTAATTTTGCAGTAAGATAAATATGTAAATTGTGCCAAATCACTGAAAGATTGTATTCCCAAAACCCAGTGTCACTGCAATGGGAAATAGCAAAGACTTCCTCCCATAAGGCTTCACCTCTGAAGGGTCCACAATCTTTCCTAACAGCATCACCAGTTCGGTTCCCAGTGTCTAAACACATGATCGTATAGAGGAAGTTCCACCTTAAAACTACAGCAACCAGTAAAGGATATGAAAAGTCCCTGAACTAATTCCTGTCCAGATGAAGTGCACATTAATAAGTGTGTGTTCTGGCTGGCCTGTCTTTGACTCACAGACACCATCTGATGTGTTTACAAGTGTTTTATTTCAGTGTCTGCAATTGCAGGTGCATGCCTGTTTGTTGGTGCGTGGGGGTGACCTGGGCAGAGGACACCTCACAATGGTTTCTGAGATATTGTCCATCTTAACTTCTTTGAGACAGCGTCTCTCATTGGCCTGCTAATCACAAAGTTAGGCTAATTTGGAATAAGCCCCAGAAATCTGCCTTTGTAAGTACATGCCACTAATATCCTGTCTTTTTGTTATTGTTGTTGTTAATGGACTCTAAGAATTGAATTTAGGTCCTTATGCCAGCAAGGCAAGAATTTTACCAAATGAACTACCACCCCAACATGTACGTAGGCCTTATTTATTTGTTTTTGATTGGCTATTTCCCCCTCCCCCATTTCTTTGTTTCAAGCCTGTTAGACACAATAGGTAGTATCTGTCTTTCTTGAGTGACATTTTTGCTGAGTGTTTTTGTAAACTCATTTCAGAGCACAGGAGAGATGGTGCCCATGTAAAGATGAGTCAATAAAGAGTGGGGCTATTCTCAGCTGCAGAGAACTAACCTGCGATGTAGATGACTATAGATGTAAATGCTAGTACTTCCCAAAAGGGAATAAAAAAAAGGAAAAATCAGGCAGGAAGTTCCTGATGTGCGGCACAAGCCCAGGTCCAGGATGAAGAGCAGGGCTGAGACCTGAAAAAGAGATAGCCAGTCTTAACACCTCTGCCCTCCCACAGCACAGTGGCTGCCCACAAATCCAGACACCCAGCTGCCTTGTTCCAGAATAAAATGTGCCAATCCCAGTTCTTGAAAAGAGTCATAACCTTTTTCCTGTCTCTAAGTTGTCTGACCCCAGGTGAAGGAACATATAAAGGACTTGTTCATTGTTCTCTTGTTCAGGGATTTGTATGGCTTCCTGATTTAAACAAGAAAAAGGGGACTAGAAAATAAATGAGCATGTTTTAGAAATTACTAGGCACCACTTATTAGGGCGTTTGACAGAAGGGATGCTAATAAGGATGAAGGACGGACTCAGAGTTCATTGTCTTTCAGCTTGAGCTGCCTTTGTTTGTCTAACAGTAGATGAAGTGTGTCTCTAACCTGTGTCTGTCCTGTGGATTTAGATAAGATGGGGAGGCTGATTGCTCCCTGAGACTGAAGAAGGATTACACAGTTTCGTTTGAATCATTTTAATTTAAAAGTGTTTAGCTTAACTCTCCTCTGAGCTCTGGATTCAGACAAATTGGAGTTTGAACCCTGCTATTTGGTAATCATATCCTTCTGAGCAGAACTTCACCACTCTGAGCCAGACATTTATAAAACCTATGTCCGACTCATTGGGCTGTTCTATATAGACACACAGGGTTCCTTACACGAGGACATACTCAAATCAGCAATATTTATGTATTTCTATATTAATAACCTTTTTGAATCCCCAAAGCCACCTTTCTTCTCTTAACTGTAAAATACTTAGAGTGCCTTCAGATTCCTGCTGCTTAGAGGGGTACTGCAGTCAGTGGAGTGCTGGCTTTGCAAGCAGAAGGATCCCTGCTAGACTAGCAGAGTCACACTAAAAGCCCTGCTGTGGTGGTGCTTCCTGGTAGTCACAGCACTGGGGATAAAGACAGGTGGATCCCTGGGGCTCCCTGTTGGTCCCCTTTGTGAATCCCAGGCCAGTGAGAGCTCCAGCTGAATAAACAAGGCAGACAATGTCTGAGAAATGACACCCAAAGTTGATCCTGTCCCCCTGCACCTGTGCATAAAGAACCTGCTTCCAAGCCCAGACTCATTAATGCTGTCACATCCCTGGGCATCATTTCAGAGAAGAGTGGCATTTCAGACCCTAGAGACTAAGAAACATGAGCACTTGGTCCTATGAGAAGTGGCTCCTGCATTGTCACTATACAGAACTCCCCCCCCCCACACACACACAAGACTGCTTCAGGGTGGAGAAATCCTCTCCTACTGTGGGGATGAACACAAGTTACTAAGTAATCTGCTAGCAGATGCAAGCGGAATAAAACCACCTGGTGGGCCAGGAATTTAAGGGCAGATTGTAAGCAATTTTGTTTAAGTCAGTTCCCAGGAAAAGCATTCCAGTGTAGGTTTAAAATAACAGCTGGGGACTTGCCTGAAGCCAGGCTGTTGTGTTAAGCATCTCGCTTGGAGGTATAGGACCCCAAGAACCACATACGAGCCACGTGAGATAATTAATAGCAGAAAGAAAGAGGTATTGTGCGCTCAGTTTTGAGTAAATGAAGGAGCTGTTCAAAAAGTCGAAATGCTCATTTTTGACTGGTTACTGTAGGAGCCAGCATGTTCAGCTAAATATAAACACATCTCCCAAAGGAAATTCTTTACTTGCAACCATTATCACCTGCCAGAGTAGGACTCAGCCTTCGATAAATTTAACAAGAGGCCTGGGTCTCAGTAGTTTACCATAAAACAACACCTGGTTGAGGGAAGAACCACAAGCTGAGATTACCTGAGCACCATCTAAGAAGAGACCATTCAAAGGAAATGCCTAATGTTCCAGCCACTGTAGATAGGACCACCTGCCAGCACTCACTCACCAGGACACCCCTAGACAAATGCTAGCCAATCAGGGGTCCTGAACCTCAGAAACCCCTCACCCCCACCTTTACTACTATAAAAACCCTACTCTAACTGAGCTCGGGGCTTTCCATTTATCCCAATACATTGGACATGTGGAGACACCAAATTTGCAAACTTGCATAAAATAAAGGCTCTTTACTTTTACATAAAGAATTCGGTCTCCTTTTTGGCTTTTGGGGAACTTCGCAGATTTGGGCATAACAGTTACCAGCAGCAAGAGCTTGTTTTGCGATTAGTTTCTTGCTTAGATTAAATCTTAAAATAATAATAATTATTATTATTTTTACTATAAAATAAATGTTTCTATCTTCCAAGTGTTATCATTTTGCTGACCTTCCCTGTCACCTGGGTACCCTGTCCCACTCCCCACCCCACACCTCCCGCTCCAGCTTCCAGGCAAGCAGATCTCCTGCCTCTTTCCAGCCTGCTCTCTCTCTCTTCCCATCCCTCTTTTGAAGCAGTCACTACTACCCCATTCCCTTCTTCCTCCCTGGCTTCCTTTTCTCCCCTTCCTCTTCCCTTCCCCCTCCATGACTCACTAAATAACTCTAAATAAACTCTATACCCAAACTCTCTCTGCATGGCGTGTCTCTCTGTCTCTCACCCACCACGGTCTCCCATTCACCAAGGAGACCTGCAAATGTCTCGGGTAACCCACTGCTGCTCCTCTTGGGACCGCTGCCCCTTGTGAAACTGGTCCCCCACAACCATATATTTATAAATAATAACACCAAGTTGCCTTTGAACTTGCTATATAGTTTCAGATGACCTTGAAATTCTGACCTTCTGGTTCTGTCATTCAGAATGTTGGTATTTTAGGCATGTACTATCATGTCAACCTTGTACATTGCTGTGACTGAACACAGAGTTTAGTGTATGCTGGGCAAGGACTCTATCCACTACAGCCTCAGTTTCCCTATTAAAATTCTCTAAACTCCTCCCAGAAAATTTGGACACTCTCTAGTCGAGATTTCTATATAAGCAATACAATATTACTATTACTCAGAAACGCTCAAGGAAGTAGCAGATTCTGGCCTTGGGAGAGAACAAGAATATGGGCTCAACGAAGATCTTAGACATATGAAGTCCCCAAATATAAAATCACCACTATTTTCTGAGACCAGAAACAATGTCTTCGGACAGGTAGAAAAACAATTATTTGGGATTTGAAATAAGGAATCTGCATTCTGTTGTTGACCACATCTGTTATTAGCATATACATTTTCAAGCCTACTTAATCTATTTGAGCCTTTCAGGCTATGTCTTAGACATACATGCACCATCCAATCCAAGCTCACAGACGTTATGCAATAATAAATGCTGTCTTTGAAAAATTAATGATATATCATTTTTCAATAAAAAGCAGCTAAGTTAGTATTATGATAAATCACAGGGGTTGACTAGTGAGAAATACACAAGACTCCCTTTAACTGCCTAGAAGTTATCAAAAATGTCATCAATTTGGTGAGAATGAAGTACTTGCATTGAAGATTTTAAAGAATTGTCTGAATAACATTATTGGTTGGTGCTTTTTCTGAAGAAAATATCATGCAAGTACCTATTCTTCTGACATAACTATTAATTGAAAGCCATTTGTCATCATAAAAAACAAATAGTTTTAAAAGGATAGACAGATAACTCCTTCATCAAAATGTTTATTGCACAGAAATGAGGACCTGAATTTGAATCCCCAGAAAATAAATATAAAAAAGCTAGGAACTGGGGCCTGTGCCTGTGAGCCAAGTGATGGGTAGGCAGAAACTCAAGGGTTCATGGTGTTTACTAGCCAAGCCATCTAGTTATCACTGGTTAATGAGATCCAAGTGTGGCGTGACACTTTGTCTCAAAAACTAATGTAGACTATTGAGGAAGACACCCTCCATTGACTTTGGCCCCCACATGAGCGCACACACGGGCATATGTATACAAAGACTTGATAATATGTCATGTGATCAATGCCCTTTTACATGTTATCAAAGTACAGCAAGCAAAGGAAATAAATGAAGGAAGCAGTTCTCTTTGAATGCACATGACTAGAGAGCATTTGATGGTATTAGTTGAGGTTCAGTGGTCCTCATCATTTCAGTAATTTAAGAGATTATTGCTCATTTTTCAAAATTTAAACTTTTAGCTAAATAAAGTTGCTATTTGTAGTTAAAACTGTTCATGTGCTACCCAGGGTGATGTCAGATTCTGGACTTTGAAAATTTGCTTGCTATTAGAGTTAGATATAATGCTATACTCTTGGAAACCCTAATTTCTCAGGCATTTCTGTCTTGTATATTTAAAGACAAAATTGCCTCATGAAATAAAATTTTACTTAAATGTAAGAGCCCAGGGGCAATGGGCTGGGGAGTTAGCAATGAAGGTAAAGTACTTCACACATAAATTGGATATACTAAGTTTGAAACCTGGAACCTAAGTAAGCAGTTATAACTTCACAGTGATGGGCAGAGAAGTTAAAGGGCTAGTTAGTCTGGCATACTTAGGCTGAAACAGGGGACCATGTTATAAATAGCATAGAAGGTAAAGATCTTAAGGTTGTCTTCTGACTTCCACACTCACACCAGGGCATGTACATACACACACTGCTTGCATGTATGCATACATAAACACACCACAGACACACACACACATACATGGAAAAATAATAACTACACTCTTCCCCTCAGTGGAATTGAAAGTAGATGCTATAAGCTTAAATCATAATTTTTTGTTGTCGTTCATTTATAAGATTGTGCATAAATAAGCTCTTTGAGATGAGCTGAAATGTTTTCCCACAGACCGCAGAATCTCAAAATGTGGCCTGTTTGGAAACAAGGTATTTGTTGGTATATAACCAATCTTCATGTGAACTCTCTGTAGAACCAGAAGAGCCCTACCCCGGTGACTGGTATCCTTATTAAGAGTAGAGGTTGGGCTGGAGAGATGGCTGTTTAGGTAACTGTTTGAAGCCCTAAGTTCTAGTCTCAGAAGACAAGTAAAAGATTCTTTGTTTGGTGCTGTGCACTTGTAATCCCAGCGATGAGGATGCAGAAACAGGTGGACCCCTACAGCTCAATGGTCACTCAGCTTAGCATAGACAGTGAATTCCTGACAGAAGAGTGAATGAGCCTGTCTCAACAAATAACGTCAAGGTAGACAGCTCATAAAGAATCATGGCCAAGGACGATCTCTGACCTTCACGTGTGCTGCTGTACAGACATATACCTACAAGGTATTAGGTCAAATGAATGTAAAGGGAGTCATAGATAAAAAGAGTCCAGGGACTGGACTGATGTGTTTACAAGGAAAATTCTCTGCTGGCAGGAGGCAGCCAAAGCTGGGAGGAAACAAGGGAAAACACTCTTCTGAGATTTGCTGAGAACATAGAGCCCTATACCACTTCAATTTGTGAAGTTCTGACCTCCAGAATTATGAAATATTCTTGGTGATATAAATCAGCTAGTTAGGAGGAATTTGCTTTGACAACTCAAGAATCTAATGCATTTTGGTACTTCTTGTTTTGTTTTGTTAATCTCATATAACTTAGACCTCTTATTCAGAAGCCAGGATACTGTCCACAGACCAGCAAGTCCAGTGTACACAGCAAAGCAATGTCAGTAAAATTGCACTCAAGAACTGCAGCCCATCATTGGCCTCTGCACACACAACTTCACATATACACATGCATTTGCTTAGACACCAACATGAGAACATCTCACATCCTCTAGAGCACCAGGCCTGACGTTCCTGTGTCTGTAAAATTGTACTGTATCATCTTTCTCCTCCCTCTTCCAGTTCTTGCTTACAGTAGCACCATCACTGGAACTCAGCAGCAGTTGCCATATGCAACACTCATCTCCATCACTGGGAACTTTGTCTTTATAGATGCAATTCAAATGCAGTAAGCCATCCTTCTCCCGATTCAACTACTTAAATAGGCCTATCCTCTTACATCTGTGCTCTCCTTTTCCTCTTGGGTCTCCTCTTAGGGTTGACACTTTTCTTCTGACATTTTATTACAATCTCTCCCAATGTTACTAGGTGGACAACTCTTGCCCAAGAAGCTGAACAAGTTGATTTTGTCTCCATCACTCTACTTTGTATCCCTCAAAGCAAATGCCTGATAAAAATTTCCTGAATATTTGTCCTGGATGCCTCATTTCTCAGTGATATAACTAAAATGTTTTCCAAAATGACTTTGACATCATTATAAATTTGGCTTTAAAGCTGTTCAATTGATGCATTTGCTAGGGATTATCTTTGCCCCATAGCTCATTAAGCCTGCCCTCATATACCACAATATCCATGGAAAGAGCAAAATGTGAGAAAGTGACCCATGTAAATAGCCTAGCAGGAAAAAAGTACCTACAGCAATGAGGATCATATGACCGCTCTGCTGGGTGGCTACAGATTTGGGATATGGATGATGAATGAGCTAGACTATGAAAAGTAGCCTCTAGTTGCTTAGGGAAAGAAGAGACAAATCCTCATTAATTTGTACCCATCAAACAACTTAAAAGGATTGGCAAAGTTTCTATTGCTTGTGGAATATGCTCTTTAAAATGAGCAAAGAGATGGGCATGTGAAAATAGTAATCCTTAGCTTTGTGATACTATTTGGGAAATAATGATTATGAATGCTGGCATTCATCAGTTACAAAGCTGTGTTAGGCAAAGGCACTGGGTAAATCTAAGAGGACACTATTGTCAGCTACTGACTGTCTTCAACATAGGATGCCTTCTCTCACCTTTCAACACTGAAAGAATACGAAGTGTGTTCCAAAGCCAGTGTTCACACTGGAGCAGTTACTACAGTGTAGGAGTTTACTCTCTGGTTGTTATGCAAAAACTCCAGGGTGGTGTGGGATTGTAAATTCACTATCACAAAGCAAACATGAAAGGAATTCACTAGATGAAATTCAACAGTATAGCAAAGAAGACGGCATGATGATTACCTTCCACGATTCACACACCCACCTACAATTTAAAAAAGCAAAAGTTTCATTAGTGATCATTAGTCACAAAGGGGTGCTGCTTACAGACTTACTCCCTATGGTTTGCTCATCCTGCTGTCTTATAGAACTCAGGACCACCTATCCAGGGCTAGCCCCTCACAAATGGACTGAGCTCTCCCCATCAAGCACTAATTTTAAAATAATGCCCTGCAAGTTTGCTTAGAAAGAGTTTTGGAGGTATTTCCTCAGTTAGGGTCCCCATCTCTCAGATGATTCTAGCTGTATCATTTTGACATAAGACTAGACAACACATAAGTGATTAGTAGAAAGCAAAATAATTGTCTTTACCAATTTATTTCTCAGTCTCTGTAATTATAGTCAAATTCTCAGGTCATTGTAAAAAAGACATATGGAGATATTATTGTTTGTATATATGGTCGGGGCACATGCAGACGTGAGCCCATTCCACCTTGCCTGAAGGTCAGACAGTTTGAGTTTATTTTGTTCCCTCAAAGCGCTTAACAACAAGTGTGACTACAAACAAGAGATTCTGGCCTAGGATGTGGTTAATTAGTATTTTGAGGTTGAAGTAGATCTGCTCCAGCAGGACCATAGGTCGGAGAATTCATGTCTATGCCTTGTGTCTTGTTAATGAAGTCTTTTGTCTCCCTGCTCCCCTTTTGGAGGGAAGTATATAAGGTGTGAAGGATAAATGAGTGGAATTCAGTATTCACTGAGTGTCCCTCTCAATGCTGTCCTATCTTTCTGTCTTTTGTATCTTTGTTCCTTTTGCCTAATAATTCTAATCCTCACTCTCCTACCATGGAAAGTATGAGCTTTGTCAAAACTGATATTCAATAATATATGCCTTTGAGTTTGTCTAATCTCAGAGACAGAGCAACAGCCATAATAAAGACTACCCTGTGTGCCTGTGGAATTTTATCTACATACTTTTGTACTGCAATTTCTCTCTATTATTGCTTGACAGTATTACGGCTATTCTTTCCCCCACCATCTTTTATGCCATCCCTATGAATTTCCCATCATATACCAGTTTCTCTCCCCAGTTCACAAATTTTGTTATTGTTTTGTGACTCATTTACCTTAACCAGGACTCTCTATGTGACTATTGGATTAGCAATGTCCACTGGAGCCTGTTAGGGTCATCTGTGTATATATAACTAAAGGCCAAGAATTTCTCAGCTCCCTGAATCTCTAAATAGGATATAATTCAGCAGTGTGGGGAAGGGTTCCTTGGGCCCCTTCTCCATCCATGAGCTTTGATGAACCCATACTTTTGAAGACCCAGTACAAACATCTACAACTGCTGAGTTCATGATTGGAGTTGCTGTCTTGTCTATAAAATGACATTTTACAGTCATCTCCATGTCTTTCTGACTTTTACATTCTTTCTGATGTATCTTCTGTAACATGCCCTGAGCCTTGGAGGGTGTGCTAAATCTCTTATTTAGGCCAGAGTAGGGTAAAGCACTTAGCTGTCACTTCTGTACCCTGTGCAGCCATGGGTCTCAGTATTCCTTCTCTACTGTTTACCAGAAGAAGAGGAGATTTATTCAATGTGACCACACTGGGGAAAGGTACCCCAAAAATCTATCTTCAGGTTCTGAGATGGGGTTTAAGTTTAAAAACAGGGCACATAGTTTGCATAGCTACTCATGATCAAAATGTGGTCCCACTTATCACAGATCCATTCTTGTATGGGGTTTGGTCTCTCCTGCCCTGTAGTCTGACAAGCTGTGGAACTATGTGAAATCTATTTCTGTGATAAGCTTCCCTGTGGATGTCACTAATGTTACAGACTTTTCCCTGTACCAAAATGGAGTTTCATGGGAAATTGCAATTATTTGACCTCCATCATTCAATAGTCTGATAACCAAAGAGCATACGTGACTCTAGAATATCCTTATTTTTCCCAGGGCAACAATATCAGATGATTCTTTTCACCCATCAGTGGTGTTGCTTCAATGGAGACTTTTTCTCTTAAGGACTTTTAGTCAGGGTAATGTAACTTTACTTTTAGGGAAGAGTAAACTTTGTATAAAGACTTTAATAAACACCTTATAGCACCCCACACAGTTTTATAAAAACACGTTCATCTCCATATCTCTTAGGTACAGGAAGATGCATGATGAAGCTATGCTCAGCCTTGGCACATGGAATCTCTCAGGTGAGAATAGTGTCTTTGAAGTGCAGCTTATTAGTGCTTTCCACCTTCTGCTTGTATTAAAGTCTGGGTGCTTGGCAGCCTGAGCACTGTTATGATGGTAGTTCTGGCTCACTCACTGGCTTCATTAATGGAGGAATCATCACCTGTTGTGATCTCTGGCCTAAACTGTCCTTGAACAGTATCTTTTCAGTACGAATCAATTGCCATCATTCTTCGAAACCAGAAACTTGTCACTGCACAAGACCCTTTACCTGCTGTCTTCTGGAAGCATTGTAAGAGAAAAGAACGAAGGTACAGAGGGCAACATGACTTAGAAAAATGATTGCAAATTGATGAAGAGAGAATAGGAAGCTATCTGGCAAGATTTTATAACACCATCTATGTAACTAGCTCATGCGAAAGGAAGCTGTCTGTACAGGACACTGGAATGTGTAGGGTGTGGGCGCAACCCGGCTTTTCTAGGTGGTAAAGGGCTAGTTTGGGAGCCTGGGACCTCTCTTCTGCTCCAGCAGCCCTGGCTGGACTATGCAAAATTAATCGGCCTCCACTTCTACATTTGTAGCATGAGAATTTTTATTCATCAGTATAGGAAAATTGTTTCTTTCTAGGAGGTTTTGGATCAGTGCCACAGTGATACAAACAGCCAAACTCCAGTATGTGCTAAGTGGCTGACTTTCTCACCAATCCCAACACACAGTTCAAGTCTGAGTCCTCAGTCTGGGCCTCAGTCATGCTTCAGCCATTCCTAACTGTAGGATTTTAAGCAAGTTACTTAATATCTCCTGTAAGATCAGGGTTTCCTAGGGGAACAAAATTGATAGAATTGATAACAGCTAATGGATAAATTTCTTGTTGTCATCAGCTAAAGAACTAGATGACTAAAGGAACAGCAGTAGAGTCAAAGTAAACTGTATTCACAAGCCTCAGAGACTTCCCTGGTAGAGCTGGCGAGACCACCAACTCTAGCAGGGTTCGAGTTTTTATTTGGGTTTAAAGTGTCTCCCCTCCCTTCCTTTTCCATTGATTTAAAAGTATCTCTGTAAAATAAAAAAATAAAAAAAATAAAAGTATCTCTGTACCCCTTCTGTAGCAAGGATGTCTCTGTCTCTGTTGGCAAGCATGGCATAATGACTTGTTGGTTGGCTAGAGTAAGAATGGGGTCCCCAGCTCTCTGCTCATTGTGTTCTATCAGGTGTGGTGAGACTCGGAGAATTCATGGGGAAGTAGTTAGTCCATGCTCCAGAGAAATGGAGAATAGTGCCAGAGGAAAAAAAGTCTCAAAGAAGTGGTGAATCCATGATTACTGCTAGGGCAGAAAACCTTAAAGACCTTAAACTGGGATTATTCTATTCTTACCTATCCCATCCGAGAGGTCCATAGCCTCCTAAGGAGTGTGTATTACAAGAGGGTTTATTAGATTTATTATTTCAATGACAGCAGTTGGGTAGTCCAACAGTAGCTGTTTCAGATCGGAGAGAATGAGAATCAGCTAAGCGCTTAGTCTCCAAGGCTGAATATCTCAGAAGTCTCCATCTTGTGTTGAAGACCTGGGACTCCGGTAGAAGTTAAATTTCAGCTTCTCTATATAAAAAATTTGGCCAGCCCTTAGAATGATTTATGCATGGCACTGTGCTGCATAAAATCTCATTTTCTTTAGTGCATTTGTCAAGAGCTTTCTAGGCATGCACCCCATGTAGGACGAGTTGTTGTCCCTTAGACACCTTAGCCGAAGAGAAGAATTCTTCCTGAAACTTTCTCTTGACAGGCGGTGGTCCTGTCACCCTTGACTGATGTTTTGCTCTTCTCCCTTTAACTCCTGTACTGTGAAGTTTATGTCCCGTTTTCCCCTCCTGCATATTAATGTCTGGGTTTTCGTGGCCAGATGAAGTGAAGCCGTAAAACTCAGACCCACTAGCCAATTAGGATGGTTCTGACAAGCGTGGCTTTGTGCTATCTCAGGATGGTGAAGAGAATGCATCTTGTTTGGTTTTACACAAACACAGCCCCATGGACTAGAAACTGCATGCACTTTTGCTGCTTTAAGCATAATATGGATTTATTACACAGAGACGATAGATGCATGTTTTTTTAACAAGCTGTGAAAGCTTTAATATTATTTACTGTCCTCATTATCATTAGAAGGCAGGCGCTATTTGATGTCTTTCTCCAAAGTTTTATGATGAAACTATTTTAAGATCCACAATTTCAAAGCATCCTCCACTCCTGCATGGAAGATGCATGCAGCATGAGAAGTGTGAGCAGTGGCTAATGCTCACCTGCCATCTGCATTAGCTAAGGTTCTCCAGAGGAACAGAGCTGAAGGAGAAAATACTGAGGACACAGGAATTCACTAGATTACCTTACCCATTACCGGTTGTGTAATTTAAAAATGCCCATCTGCAGGCTGGCGCGGTTGAGAACCAAGGATCTCTCCAGTCTGCAAGACTGGAAGGTACAGCAGTTTTGACGTGCTGCTGAAATACAGAGGACTCCTGGAGAGTCCCTGGTCATCACTGAACTCTGAAGAAGATAGATTCTGATGTCACGGGAGGGCGGCAGCAGCTTCAGCATCAGGAGGTGTGAAGTCACAATAGCAGACACTGCAGCTTTTTCCTGGGTATCCTTATATTTTGCTTTCCATAGAGTTGCTGTACTCTGAGTTACTCTGGAGAAAGGGTTTTGCCTCCTCTGTTGGTCCTTCCCGGAAGTACCTTCACGGACTTACCCAGAGGCATATCTCTTAGCTGCCAGCAAAGATGAACCAGCACACTATCCCAGAAACATATTTCGAAAGGGGGGAAACTAAGCCCTGAACAGAGTGAGTATTCCATAGAGCACTGGGGGAAGAATTGACTAAAATTTATACTAAGGACATTTAAAAGCCAAAAATCCAAATCCTTACCCTTTGGGGCCATGAAGATTAATTCCCACATCAAAAGGAATTCTCCTTATAGGCAAAAAATTCCAGAAAACCATCTCCTATGACCAACAACCCCAGGAGTGCTGTCAGACTTACTAAAACTACCTTGATTCTGTGGGACATAACCTTTTTGCTCTGTGCCATTTAATTGTGAGGGATAAATATCCACATTTCATAAGATGGCCAGATATGTCAGCTTCAGGGGTTCAGTGTATTTCTTTACTCATTTATCAATTTTGATTGAGTTAGGGGAAAGAATTCTGATATAATAATAAATAAAAATTTGTGTTATTTTTCTAGGACAAAGACTTACATTGTTTATACAGCATGAGTATCTAGGGAAGAATATATTTTTTTCTAATATGTAGTTTTGGATAAATATAAAATGTTCTGTAAATAAGATTATCACAGCTTGGGAGAATTTGAGGGAAAATGTTGCTGGCAAGCAAACTGTTTTCAAAAAGAAAAAGTAGAAAGCCCAGGAGCAGAGGGAAAACAACATAACCTCATTTCTCATACTTTAAAATATGCAGCTAGAAAAGCTGACTCTCTCTCACACACACACACAGAGGGGGAGAGAGAAAGAGAGAGAGAGAGAGAGAGAGAGAGAGAGAGAGAGAGAGAGAGAGAGAGAGAGCACTCTGAGCTCTGTGTACATGGAGGCAGAGGTATACACATGGATAAAAAGCTACTGCCTTTGTGAAGACAGAGATCAACTCTTCAGAGCAGGGTTCCAGCAGCATGAAACACACTTAACAGTGTAAGCTCCTGACAATTCATAAAGGGCCTTGGGCTGTGACTCCCACACTGGTCCATATTCTCTGTCTTTGGACAGATATTTGTAGCCACGTACTCTCCCTCCCCCCTTTGGAATAATCCAAGAAAATGACTTGTTTATGACTTCCAAACTCTTGTTTGGAAGAACATAAAGTTGCATGCACAGCTTGGAAGCTAGCTCAGCAGGCTAGAGGGTGTGATGCATAGCCATGAGTATCTGAGTTCAAATTCCAACACTGACAAAATCTGGATATGGCCACACATAGCTGTTGATAGTAGAAGCAGGAGGATACCTGGGTCTGGCTCACTCCCATCCTAGTCCCAGACTCAGTGAGAGATCCTGACTTAATGAAATAAGGTACAGAATGATAGAACAGGACACCTGACTTCCTCCTCTGGCCTTTACACACATATGTGCAACAGGGACACAGGCATACACATGTGTGCTTATACTACACATTCATATAGTTACTTATATGTGAGTAATTGGACTTGGGATTTTGCTCTAAGACAATGCTCTTGTATACTATAAAGATTTGTCACTCATATTGCTTCAATAAAATGCTGAATGACCTGTAGTCAGACAGGAATTATAGGCAGGGAAACCAGACTAGGAGAATTCTAGGAAGAGGAAATGCAGATGTAGTCGTCAGCCAGAAGCAGAGGAAGTAAGACAAGGATGCCTTACTAAAAAAAGATACCAAGCCACATGGCTAACCATAGATAAGAATTATGGGTTAATTTAAGTTATAAGAACTAGATAATAATAAGTCTGAGCTAAGAGGCCAACCAGTTTATAATTAATATACGCCCCTATGTGTTTCTTTGGGACTGAATGACTGTGGGTCCAAGCAGGACAGAAACTTCTGTCTACAGTGTAGACCGCCTTGGCGAGTTACTCTGTCTAGGGTCTGTAACCCACCTAGCTGGTCAGTTATTCCAGGGTCACGGAGAGGTACCACCTGAAAGACATGGGTGATAAGAGGAAGGAGGCTAGGCAGATTTGTCGAAGCCTCCGTTTATTAGAGTCATTGTTACAGCTTATATAGCCCCTGGATGAGGAGCTTGGGGGGTCAGGAGTTGACACACCTAGTTCTCTAGATAGTTTGGAATGTGAGGCGGGTTCCGCTAACAGATAGCTCTCTATTAACAGTTAATTTGGGTGTGGAATAGGCTTTGTCAATAAAACAATTCTCAATACAATTGGGAAGTGGAGCCCTTTGCAAACTTCTCAGGGCAATGCTCCCTATAATAATTTTGGGGAGACATGGCTCCTGAGACTATAGGGCTTTGATTTTCATAAATGTATGTGATATGTTTAGACCATTATTCATAGTCCTGTTATCTTTTATCGCCCCCTCCCACTTCTGCTGATTCCCTTTCATGTCCCAAATGGTCACACTAAGACTTTCAAATCTTTTGTTTCTTTAGTGAATGGCCAATGAGTATCATTAGGGCTACTTACAGAAACATGGATGAAAGGCCATTACAAGAGCATGGGAACCTTGTCAGTGGCTACTCCACTGAAGAAAATGTCTTTCCCACCCCTCCAACTATGAACTGCCTTTGCATCCTAAGAATTGGAAGGACCGGGTAAACTCTTCCTCTGTGACAGGATGTTGAGGGCTCAGTCTTTCATAGATCTTGTGCAGGTAATTGAAGCTGCCGTGAGCTGCAAAATGTAATGGCTATATAATTCCTAGGTGTTGGTGTCCCATCCTACTTCCCACTTTCCCTGCCTCTAAACATTTGAAAGGCTTAGGGAATACCCCAGAAGAAGTGCATGGAATTATCAACATTATTAGACCCAACCGTTGTGACTTTTTTTAAATCCATTCTGCCTTCTGTGACTCACTATGAGTAGAAAGTTTATAAACTTTATGACTGACCGTGTTTACTGCTACTGATATACAATGAAATTAAGTGTAAGAAATAAACATCTATTTATCAATGTGTCCATGTGTGTCTTTGTATGTGGACACGTGAATTTGTGTGTACATATCAGTGTGTATGTTCACATGACTGTGAGGGTCTATGTTCATGTGTGTACATGCCCACTAATTTGTAGGACACAGGTCTACTCAGGTGCCCTTCTATCCATGCTGTTTAATAATGCAGACCCTCACCAAGGAGGCTGACCAGTGAGCCCCATGGATCTGCCAACTCCAACATTCCTAGTAGTTAGCTTCAAAAATGTACCACATTAGATTTTTTATGTGGGTCTGGGAATAAACTCAGGTCCTCATGCTTGTGTAGGAAGAAATTTTCTGACTGAGCTCTCATCCCAGCCCCCTAAATAATCTGTATTTTTATCTTCATTTTATAGATATGGTTTTAAAGATGTGTTTAATAGAGATTAAGGATTGTACTCCAAAGCTAATAGGGAGACCATATTCTCCAAGCAATTGTGAAGCCTGGGCAATGCCACAATTGGACTGGGGCTCAACAGGAATGAACTTGGAAGACATTATGCTATGAGAAATGAGTCAGATATATAAAGACAATTACTGCATGATTTCTGCATGTGGAGGGCAATAAGAGCCTCCTATACATGTAGAGAAGTAGAGCGCTTAACAGAGGCTATAGAGAACCAGGGTGAGAAGATTGGATACAGATCAGCAGGTATAACTGTACCCAAAAGTAGCAAGTTCTGGTGACCTAGTGCACTTCAGGGAAACTAAAGTTAACCATAATATAATATCCTCCAAAGTGGCCAAAAGAGACTGTTTGTAAATAATTTTACCATGAATATATGAGGTGGTAGGTGTGCCAAGTAGAACCAATTGATCTTTGCATGGTGCATACCTGCATCCAATCACCACAGCGGTAACTAGGTGGTTATCTACTGTCAAAAGGATGACATTAATAAGGCAATGGAGGCGGGTCCCATATGGGCCTTGAGTTCAGATTCCAGGCACACACGTTAAAGCTGGGCACTATGACATGCATTGGTAACCCCAGGGCTGAGAGACAGTGACAAGCAGATCTCTGGATCCCTGGAGACCATTGACCTACACTCTAGTGGAGTCAACAAACTCCATACTCAGTAAAAGACCATGTCCCAAAAATAAAGTGGAGAACAATCAGTGATCAAGCAAGCAAGTAATATTGCCCTCCAGCTTGCACATGCTTATTTACACAGCATAACTTACACACACATACACACTTACAGCATACACATACACACACATACACACTTACAGCATACACATACACACACATACACACTTACAGCATACACATACACACACATACACACAGCATACACATACACACATACACACTTACAGCATACACATACACACATACACACAGCATACACATACACACACATATTCACTTACAGCATACACATACACACATACACACTTACACACTTACACACTTACAGCATACACACACATACACACAGCATACACATGAACACATACACACTTACAGCATACACATACACACTTACAGCATACACATACACACTTACAACATACACATACACACACATACACACTTACAACACACATACACACTTACAGCATACACATACACACTTACAATATACACATACACAATTACAACATACACATACACACATACACACTTACAGCATACATATACACACATACACACTTACAGCATAGACATACACACATACACATTTACAACATACACATACACACTTACAGCATACACATGAACACATACACACTTACAGCATACACATGAACACATACACACTTACAGCATACACATGAACACATACACACTTACAGCATACACATACACACTTACAGCATACACATACACACTTACAACATACACACATACACACTTACAGCATACACATACACACATACACACTTACAACATATACATACACACATACACACTTACAACATACACACATACACACTTACAGCATATACATACACACTTACACACTTACAGGTTCCTAGGTGAACCCCAGTCTGCATCCTCAGCGTAACCCCATACCATCAAGAAGGATGACCTCCAAGAAGTAGCAAAATGAAGTGCTCTTTTTTGTCAATGTTTCACTTCGTAAATCCTCTAGCAACTCTCAGAATCATTTGCTGCTCGGGAAAGACAGAAGAAGTCATTGTTGGTCTCCCAAGAAGGGTCCTGTGGTCTGCATCTTCTCCTTTACTGAGGGAGTGCCAGTAGATCTGTAACTATAGGTCTGGCAATCACATTCGTTGTCATAATTACTTGGCATTGTCTACTCCATAATGGCATGGCCATGCTGTACACAGAAGAAAAATAAATCTCATGTAACAGTCGGATGGAGGGCTGCATCAAAGAGGATAGGTGCAAGGAGAATCACTGTCTACCAAGTCCTACAAAGTGATCATCATATCAGGGAAACGATCCAGAAAGAGCACAGATCAAGGTCCCTTCCTTGGAAGCCAAAGGGCCAGGAGAGAGAAGCCCATATCCTGCAGGTGAGGACTGAAAGGAATGAAATGTAAACAAAGACCTTGAACTTGAACATTGTTTTAGCCACTCTTTCTGGCTGAATTCCTAGTGTTTTTAAGTGAAAACATAAGAAAGATTAAATCACTACTGTGGATATCTGGCTTTGGGGGTAATCCTTCATAAGACACAAAATAAAAGATTTCTAGAGAAGGCATCCTGCAGAGTCACTGGATGTCCTGCTGCCATCAAGAAGGCCCCTGTGAACTGAGCCCAGCTTGTTTTGGGGGGATCTCCCTGAATTGGGACTTTGGCATACCCTGGTCCATTTATCTGCTAGTTGAGCTTAAGATAAGACACAGGGCCCTGCTGATGTCCCTGTAGAGCTCACAGTGAGTGATAGGAGCTCCGAGCTGCTCTCCCTGCTCAGTCAACAGGAAATAGAGGCTAAGATAAGCACCTGTGAGAGGGATTTTTCTTGCCTGTCCTCTGAATGCAGAATATGATAAGAGAGGAAGGTCTCTGCACACTGACCCAGAAAAAAAAACGTAAGCTGAACAAAAGGGAGCTGGCGGTTGCAAGAGGATGAGATGGTTGCAAAATTGAACCTGGCTGGAGGATACCTGTTTATTCCAGTCACTGCCCAAACTGACAGCATGCACAGCAAAAGAAATGAAAGTATCTTTTAAAGTGCAGATAACAAGAAAAGGTCTCGTCTCATGGTTTCCTCTATTTAAACAGGCCAAAGCATCAAATCAGAGAGAGGTGAGAACAAGAAAAACACCTGAGTCCATGGTAAATCCAGGCATTGGGGTGTGTGTGTGTGTGTGTGTGTGTACGTGTGGTTGATGCTGCATGTAACATTTAGGGGTATGTGTTGAAGTCTAAGGCTCTTAACAAAGGCTCTTCTTTATCTCCCTACCTTATACACTGCGGTGGGGTCTGTCTTTGTCTTCAGAGTTCACCATAGCTGACTGGCCAGCTTGGTTTGGTGTCTCTGCCTCCGGTACACTGGGAATAAAAAGGTTACCATATCCATTCTGTTTTTGTTTTGTTTTGTTTTGTTTTAATGTGTGTTCTTGAGATCCAAACCGCAATCCATGTACCTTTATGGTAAGCACATTATCTGCTGAGTCACCCGTAATAGCCTGAAACCTACACATTATTGAGGAGACAAACCCTGTATACTCAGATCCTGTCTAGAAGAGGTGCCAAGGACAGACCAGGACAAGAAGCAGAAGAGTTCTCATGCTTACAAATGACCTTGAGTTATAAATAAGCTACGTCAAATAACGTTTAAAATCAGGTATTAGATCATCTGGCAGAGATGATAGTGGCACTACATAAAAATGACAAGTTCCAGTTCATAGGTTTATGTCTCCCGTGAATATCAGGCCCAGATGAGCATGCCTCTTCAGAAGTATTTACTTTTCTTGTTACTGAAAGGAAATATCTGACAAAGACAACTTAAGAAATAAAAATGTTTTCTGTGGCTTAATGAGTGTAGTCCTTTGTGGTGGGAAAAGCGTGGAAAGGGAATCATGAGTAGGCTGGTCACACTGTGTCTACAGTGAGGAAGTAGAAAGAGATGAACTCTACTGTCCAGTTCATCCATCTAATGAGATAGTGCCACCCACATTTGGGGTGATTCTTCTCATCTCAATTAACCCAATCTAGGAACGCTCCCAGACACATAGAAAGAGGTTTGTCTCCTAGATTCTAGATTTAGCCAAATTGACAAGAGGATTAAATATCACATGTCTGATTTCACAGATACCTGGGAACACCAGGCTCCAAGCACATCTGACTTGTCTAAGTTTTAAAGGTGGGGACAGGAATGCTTGTTGAATGTGGGATTTGCAAACTATTATGTTTGTAAATTCATGGAAGTTGTTTATGTTTTATGACCAAATCAGCAAGACTGAAAAAAGCATGTCAACCTGAAATAGCATATTCCTTTTCCAATTGTTATATCTGTGATTATATGAAAAGGGCAGGCTCCTTTCCCTCCACTTCAACTCTCTCACTATTAGAATATGTGTATACTTAGCTCATTATTTACATCTATATTTAGATCCCAGCTTACAATCATCTTACATCTATATTTAGATCCCAGCTTACAACACCCCCTTGCTGCTGGATGGAGATGGGTCATTTTCAGACAATCATCAATTCTTTCAGTTTTCAAAGCTAATAGAGGGTTCTGCAGGATCGACAGAGACCCCTTTCCCATGACAAATGGTCTGCCATCTGTGCTACAGTCCATCCGTATTTACTGAGTGCTATGATCCCAGGACACTGGAAATCACTTCCAAGGAAAGTATGAAGAAGATGGGAATGGGGATAAATTGAATGAACCAGGATAAAATTCTGGAGGAAGTAATATTTCCACGACATATAACAGGAGAACACAAGTTAAAATTAGAGCAGAACAGTTAATAGACTTCCCAAGAGAATAAAGACAGATATTGAAACAAAGGACACATGTGGCTTTCTGGAAAACAAATTAGGGATGAGAGACACCTATCCAGATCTAATATCATGGTCAAAGACTTGTGGATGTGATTTATGAGAGACCAGGAAGAAGGTCAGAGACAAAGGTGTAACATACTATGCTGGTTTACTTTCTGTTGCTATGATAACACACTCGTCAAAACACACCCAGGCAAAGAAAGGCCTTATTTGGCTTTCAGGAGTCGGTCCATATTTGAAGGGGGCTGTGGAAGCAATACACACATAGTCACCTGATCACATACATGGACAGAGCTGTCACCTGCACACACACACACACACACACACACACACACACAGCATACACAAAAGACAAATCTTTTATTTTCAACTTTGTTTCTAAACCATTTTATACTTTCTTTTTGAGAAATAGTTTTCTACTTGAGACATTCCTGTCTTGTTGCTTTGATTGTGTGTACCTGCTTATAGACATTTTTGAATCCTCCACACTTGAGACTTCACTATTGATAGCTATCATCAAAAATTAAGCAGCCAAGAAGCTTATATCCGAGATATTTTTAGTTTTCCCAATCCCTGATCTGGACTTCCAGTTTTCATTTATTTTCTTTAGTTCAGATAAGATGGATTGCTTTGGTTTATGAAAGAAGTACTTTTTCTGGCACTCAACTCTACTTTTAACTATGTTATGAAAGTAGATTGAAATGGTCTTTTATAGGAACTAGTTGGAACACACACATATGTTTATATATATGCATACACCCCAGACACTCACCCTGAATGTGCTTACAGAAAAGGAAGCACAGCGCCATCTGCTCTCTCCCCTATGTCTTCAGAAGAAGGCAGGAAAGAAAAGGGAAGAGAATGCTTCATTTTAGCATTTTGGAGTCAGAGTAATGTAACACTGCTTTACCTTTGCACAAATAATAGAAGGCGTCAGTAAATTCAATAAATTTTAATAGAGGTTTTTAGGCATTCTTTACCTAAGTGTGTTAGTTAGGTGCTTCAGTATCTAAGCCTGTTCTCTTGTCTGTAAAATTACATAGAAATACACAGCTTAGAGGAATGTTGGAATGATTAAGTTATGCCTTATTTATGGTTAACATCGATAGTCAACTTGACAAGATCTACAGACACCTAAGAGACAAATCTCTGGGTAGGTCTGTGAGGAAACATCTAGACCTGGATAATTTAGAAGACCTACTCTAAATGTTCTTTATTCCGTGCCATGGGCTGAGGCCCTGACTTAATGAAAATGAGAAAGCAAGATGTCCACCAGATCTCATTCAAACTTACTGCTTTCTGAGTGTGTACACATTGTGGTCAACTGCTTAATGTTCATGTTGCCATTCCTTCAACACTAGAATGGACCACATCCTTGAAGTATAAGCCTAAATGAACCCTTTTTCATTTAAGCTGTTTCTCTCAGATATATTGTTACGAATGCTAACTCATACATACTGTATATAAAAAGTCTGCTGAGATTTATTAAATAAACATGAATGCACTATTTTATTCTTACTATTAATGTCACAATTATAAAGATAAATTTAGAAAATGATACCAAAGACTATTAAGCTCTGTAATAACTTCACCTGGAATCTTTCCTCCTGATTTTGTTCTTGAAAGGGAAGTACTAACACAGAGTCATATTTCTTTCCACTCAGGCACTTGCTAACTCTGTAGCCTTAACATAGTCATTTGAATTTTCTAGCCAAAAAGAAAAATCTTGTATTATCAGATAGGTTGCATTGCTCAACACAGGCAGAGCAATGCCAGCCACATCGTAGATATAAAGTGAGTGTTGATCCTTTATTCCTACTGTTTCATCTATAGTACTAAAATACTACTCGATTTTCCTACTGTCCAAGGTCATTTTAGGTTCAGATGATGCAGGGAATGGTAAAGCAGAAACTTGAAATGAATGAGAAGTGAAAGAAAAAGTACTACCTTTGTATGTATTTCTCAAATTTCTTACAAGGTCAGGTTGTAAATCCTACTACCAAAGTGTGTGCACTTCATTCTCTTTAGTGGACTTTTGAACTATGTGTGAGATGCTGTGTGTATATAAAGTATATGGTGTATGTGTGCATGTGTGTGTGCTTGTTCACGTGTGAGGTTGTGCATGAGCCTACCACAGAACACATGAGTTTTGGCGTAACGTTGGTAGTCATGGGAGTCAGTCTTTTGATGTGGAATTCCACTCTGTATGCTGTTAATACAATTGGTTAATTAATAAAGAAAAATTGCCTTGGTCTATTGATAGGACAGAACATAGCTAGACAGGGAATTCTAAACTGAATGCTGGGAGAGAGAAGGTGGAGTCAGGGAGAAGCCTTGTAGCCCTGCCAGAGACAGACACCAGAACTTTACCCTGTAAGCCATAGTCACATGGTGATACACAGATTAATAGAAATGGGTTAAATTAAGATGTAAGAGTTAGCCAATAAGAGGCTAGAACTAATGGGCCAAGCAGTGATTTAATTAATATACTTTCTCTGTGTGATTATTATCGGGGCTAAGTGGCCGGGAACAAAGCAAATGGCCTCCTACAATAGTCTTTACCTAGTAGCTTGTCTGGGACAAGGTCTCTGACTACTTTTTCCAGGCCAGCTGACTGATGAGCTTTCAAGATATTCTTGTCTCTGTTTCCCATCTTATCCTGGGAGCACAAGACTGTGGATGTGTGTACTGCTGTCCTTACTTCTCTCACTTCCAACATGGGTGCTAGGGATCTGAACACAGGTTGTCAGGCTTGAAGGTACTTTTGCCACCAGTCCCTTTCCTATGACCCAGTTAAAAGTAGATTTTACTCATTGATTCTGGATGACCCCAATTTTATCTCAATTTCTATTTCATTTCTCTCTCTCTCTCTCTGTCTCTCTCTCTTTCACGCACTCACGTACACACACACACACTCATTTCCAGCATGTGTCTAGAATCTTCCTCATTATTTACATGACTGTACAATCTCTGAGCTCTCTTGGCTGTCAGTTCTTCCTTTCCACATAGCATTGTCTATTTCAATTTCTAATGCTACTTTGATATCATCCTCACTGCAATCCATTATACCTGCTCTAATGGAAGCCTGGCTTCACAACCCATTGCCTTCCTTGTATTATTAATTCTATGATGACATCAGGCAGAAACTGGCTTGGTTCATGAGCTGATGTTCTATTCTTGCCCATGGGCTCTTGAATTCCCTCAAATTGCAAATTTCTTACCAAGCAGACTATCACAGCTTGTGTGAAGCCTGTTATTAGCTGCTTCTTCAGTGACTGCTACCACGGTCTCCAGTCTTATATCTGGGCTGCAGTCCTCTCTTTATGAGGGCTACTCATATGACCCAGGATGACTTCCAGTTTCTCCTGCCAGTGGCAGGAAATGGTGGTGTGTCGCTACTATTGCTCTTTTTGCAATTTTCTGTGCTACACAGTTTCTCAAAAATAAGCTTAGCATCTTTGATCAGAGAAACCCAAGTCTACATTGTATGAAATCCTCCTGGAAGGATTTTGCTGTTGTTGTTTTATATGATTGTATAATTGTGTGTGAGTGTGTGTGTGTGTGTGTGTGGTATATGTCATTGTACTGTGTGCACAACTACAGAAGCCATAGTAAGACATTCGATGTCCTATTTTATTACTATCTACCTCATTCCTTGAGAACAGGTTTCTTTACTGAATCTTGAGGTAGGCTGATAGGCAACAAACCCCAGTATCTGTATACCCAAACACAGAGTTACAGGTACATATGTAGCCACACACAGATTTTTAAAGGGGCATTGAGAAATTGGATCCAGATCTTACTGCATGTTTAGCAAGCTTTGTTGCATGATGGGTCATCTCCCCACACTCAGGAAATGTTTTAAGACTCCCAAAACCTAAAGATATATGGAATAATTTGTTGACAGAGATTTCGGTTCTGCAAGTACTGCAGCTGTTCAGTCCCAAAGAAACATGCAAAGGCCCACATCAATTGTAAACTGGAAGGCCTAGTAACTCAGAGTTCCTTATTAACTAATTCTTACATCTTAAATTAGCCCATAATTCTTGTCTGTGTTAGCCACGTGGCTTGGTAACTTTTATCAGTGAGACATTCTCATCTTGCTTACCCTTGGTCTGGGTGATGACTGTAGACTGAGCTTTTTCTCTTCCCAGAATTCTCCTGTTCTGGTCGCTCCATCTATACTTCCTGCCTGGCTACTGGCCAAACAGCATTTTATTAAGCCAGTACAAGTGACAAACCTTTATAGGCTACAAGACCATTGTCACACAGCAATAATTTTTTAAGTAAGGATTTCTACATGAATTTTGGAGCAATGAGTGTAAAATAGAGTACAGCTCTTAAGTTAAAAACTGTAGTGAACGTTGGAAAGAAATAAAGAAGACTAATAGCCCATGCTGGACCAAGTCCAGCATGTCTGCTCTATGAAGTGATTTGAGAACAAAGACACTTATGCAGAACAAGGGAAGATTTTATCTCTGATTTCAACTTAAAGGTTATATTGATGAATTCAATTTACCCACTAAACAGTGGATCACCCCATATTCCAGCTAGCATATGTATAAACACATGTCTTGATTTTTTTTAAAGTATTATGCATCTGATTGGAAATAGTATGAATCTATTATAATTTACAGATGCTCAGATGTAGGGCCCAATCCAAAGAGAAGGCATTGTGCTCAAACTTGCAAGATGTGAAGAATTTTATTAGAATCAGAACAAAACTATTTTTCCATGAGGAAAGTTTAACAAATTCTGACTCTGGTATTAAACATGTCATGAGTACCCTCCAAACTCATGTTCAGGAGAAAGCCATCTTATAGTGTTCTTCTTTGTGATGCTCCTCAAAAGTATGATTTGGGGTGTTTATTTCTCATTACTTACATATTAAAAGAGTAGTACAAATGAGTTGTCTCCTGGGGAAATTCAGTGGAGTATTAGGCAGACTCAAAGCAACTCTGAGACAGCAGTTGTAGCTCAGTTAAGAGAGTATTTGCTTAACATGTGGCAAGCCCTGGGTTTGAGTCCCATCACTATAAAATGAGCTGTCATAGTATGTAAAAGAATTCCCAACACTCAGAGTGTAGGGATTAAGCAATCAGGAATCCAAGGTCATATTTGGTTACTGTAGATACTGATACTACACTTTCTCTATGTTCAAAAAACAAAAGGTCTATGCTCATCAGTGTTACTACAAAACCTTCATATCTATTTCTAATGTAAATGAGAAGGTACATACAATACTTGTCAGCTTCTAGATACTAAATGTTTGCTATGTAAACAGTGCATTATATGACAAGAAATATTCAGACATCCTTTTCATTATTATTATAATTGCCATTATCAAGCATAGCCTTAGTTCATTAGTTACATTCATTCACCTGTTAACATGGTTAGCTCTGGGGGGCTGGAAAGATAGCTCAGTCAGTAAAATGTAAGAGTGAAGTCCTGAGTTTGAGTTCCAAAACCAGCATATATAAGCCTGATGTGATGGGTTATGCTTGAAAGCGTTGATTTGTAGAGTTGGAAACAGGAGGATCCTGGGAGCTTATTGACAAATAGGTCTTACACGGGGGGAGAGTTAGATACCAGTGAGAAACAGTATTACAAAACACAATGTAGATACAATGGGAATGATACCCTAAGAGTTCTTCTGAAATCTATACACAGGCATTCACAACTATTCATACCCACATGAGAATATGAACGCACACACACACACACACACACACACACACACACACCACATGCATTAGCTCTAATGGAAGAAAAGGGGCTATTTACCCTTAGAAGTCAGAACCCAGTTTAGGTCTAGGGAGCAAATATAAAACAATTAACAATGTGGCACTGGATTTGAACCCAGTCTGCCTGAGACAGTTTCCAAAGGACTGCCATTGTCACACCCCTGCTTCACAGGGACGGCTTCTCTCAAGATGCAGGTCTGTTCGACTTTGACTTGTTACCTTGCTGCCATCTCATCTTAGAAAATGAATACTGTTGTCTCTGTGTTGAGCTGCCCAAGTAGTTTTGTCCTAGCATGGAATCTGCACCAGATATGGTTATAACTACAAAAGTTGAAGGAAATTTTAGGGCCTAAATGGCAGACTTCACAAATATAGATTAGCCAATCATTAAGTTTGATGGAATAACATCAAAGGTGCCCAGAATATCCAAGTTCCTAAAGCAAATAGGCCCAATGCTACATTTAAGGAGAAACACAAAAAGTATCAAGTTCATAATAAGGGGCAAGCAGATTCATCTCATTTAATTAATATCTACCAAAGAGAATCACAAATTCTTTTCAAAAGGAAAATACTATAAAAACATGGCAATTCAATCAAATGTGAAGCTGTTCCTCCTACAATGATAAAATCCAAACAGATTTTTGAAAACATTTACCTATGACTAGTTATTCATTATAGTCAGTTTTATATGGAAATGAAAGAATCTTAACAGTCTAGTAGCTGATCATATATTCATGGATATGTCCATTAAAAAGAAAATCTAAAACACTCTAGATAGGCAACAATCTCCACATTTTCTGTAAATTATTAGAACTTTGAATATCAGACCCAATGTCTAATTTTCAGTAGTTGTCTGACTTTTCCTGGCAAGACATGAACAAATAGCAATTTACCCCAGATGAAAAATTGCAGAAATGATTCCACCCATGTCTTGCTTAGGGAACCAACAAGTTTACTAGTGGTGATATTTTATTTGTGATATAACAAATAAAGCTTGCCTGAAGATCATAGTGTGGAGTAAGCCACTAGTTAGCCATAGAGGCCAGGTAGTGGTGGCATACACCTTTAATCCCTTTAATCCCTGCACTTGGGAGACAGGCAGATGAATCTCTGTTAGTTCAAGGCCACCCTGGGCTACATGAAATTGATCCTGTCTAAGAGAGTACAGAGCCAGGTGATGGTGACTCACAACTTTAATCACAGTTCTTGGGAGTCACAGAGCTTTATTTCCAACACTAGGGAGGTGGAAACAGGAAGAGATGCGGCTGGGTGAAGACAGGAATATAAGGCAGGAGGAGACAGGAGTTCAAGGTGTCCAATGTGAGGACTTGTAGAGACAGAATACCCCATTTGGTCTGAGGATTTTGTAGAGAAAAGAACTAGTGGTTCACTCCTTACTTCTCTGTTCTTTCAGCTCCCCCTCCCATATCTGACTGCAGATTTTTATTATTAAAACCATTAGAAATCTTGCTACATTTACTGAAGTCATTTATAGGAGCAGGAATGACTCAATGGAAACTATATCACCTCAAAGCCCATCTCACTCAAAGCAATGATTCATAGAAGTTGAAACCCTTTGACTCTCTGCATGACTTGCAGACACCAGTGCTGCTCAGAGAGAATCTCCTTTTTCAGCAGCTGTTCACTGCTTTTATAACCTTGGAGAGGGGTGTTGTGAACCCTGTAAATTTCAGAAGCTCCTGAGCCTTGCAACATTTATTTATTTCATGAGTCTTGTTAATTTCTTTTCAGCCCTGAGTCTTATGTAAGCTATTCTAGCATGAAATGTTCCCATTGATAGGTGACAGTAAAACCCTAGCGGTGATTTAAGGTTCAGCGGTTATATAAGCATGCCACCTTTTCCCCTCTGACCCTGTCTCTGAATGCCTGTTGCCAGTTTCCTTCTCACAAGACCATAAGAAATGTGTTGTTTTTTGCATGGGTGGCCAAGTCTTGGATAGTCTTTCATAGACTAGAAAAATTCCAGTCACTTGCTTGACAAGGAAGTACCATGGTTTCCTGTCTGGAATCCAATTCCAATGTGTACCAGGAAAAAAGAGTTACTAGTTAAAATGTTCTGTCAGTTTTTACTTCATGTAATAAAAATAGTCATAATAAAAGTAATTATTGACTACAAATGAAGTTCCAGACACTGCATAAGAGTCATGGACCATCATTTAATACTTATCAACAGCCCTATAAAGTAGGCACATTTAATTCTCTCTTCATATTGAATACAAGAGAAATGAACTCCCCATTGCCTTAGTTAGAACTAAGTTAGGGGTTGATGTTTGCAAATCTATATATTGTATTCTAAAAGTGCTGTTCATATATTGTATAAAATCTATTACACTTGGCCATGCATTGGGTAGAGAGAGTAAGCAAACTTGTGGTATTTCCTGAAGAGATGTGAACAACCATCTACTTATCTCAGATGTGGCACCAGTAACATAAAAAAAAAAAACAAAAACAAAAAAAAACAAAACAAAACAAAAACAGTTTGAACTTAATGAGCCAGTGAGATTATCAGTTTTTCTTTCAGGGGTATGAGTGAGGAGTATTACAAGAACATGGCTAACTCATAAACGCCCACCCAGCATGAGTGGTAACTAAGAAAAGATGCATCCTGACAGCTTCCTGCTGCACAGCTCAGTCTTGGAGAGTTTTGTCACCCTAGCAATTGTTCAATTGTTCCTGCTTCTGTAACTTTGGGGAGGGGCTTGTGAATCTCAGAAACTTCCTAAGCCTTTTTTGGAAACATTTCAATTTGGAGGTGATAATGACCCAACAGGTTGGAGAGACGATTCAAGATTCTGACTTTGGTGGGTGTGGTGGTTTGAAGAAGGATGGCATCTAGAGACTCGTGTGTTTGAATGGCCCACAGGGAGTGCCATGATTAAAAAGTGTGGCCATTTTAGTGGTAGTTGTAACCTTTTTCGATGAAGTGTGTCATTGTGCTGGTGGTCTTTGAGATTGCATATGCTCAAGCTTCTCCCAGTTTGGATCTTAGTCTCTTCTTCTGCCTCTTATGGATCAAAATAGAGAACTCTCAGCTTCTTCTCCAGCACCATGTATGGCTACATGCCACCATGCCCCACCATGAAGATAGTGTACTAAACTTCTGAAACTGTAAGCCATTCCAATCAAATGTTTTCCTTTTTAAGAATTGCTGTGGACATGGCATCTGTAAAGCAATAGGAACCCTAACTAAGATAATAGGCTTGTGTGATGCTAATCATACAAGTGAAATCTGATGGACTTACAGAATGATCTATCATTTTCTCTTCCCACCTTCATGTGCACATTTTCTTTCCCTGCCCCTCCTCCTTTTAGATAAATATTATTTATTTCTTATCACAATGTTGGATGAGTGTACGTAGGCTTGAGAGAGAGAGAGAAAAAAATAGAGAGACAAAGAATAAAGTTAATGCCCTTAAAAAATGGGTAAAGTCTTTAAAGAGACAGAGTACAGATAGTTATAGACTAAAATAAATAAAGGAAAATAAGCCACGTAAAAATGGAAAAAATCACAGAAAGTCTGGATTATGTACATTGTGTTTTCTTTAAAATTTTTGACTGTAAAGGAGCTAACCATATGATCATTTCATTAGATGCTGAAAAAGCATTCGACAAAATTCAACACTCCTTTATGATAAAGGTCTTGGAGAGATTAGGGATGCAAGGGTCGTACCTAAATATAATAAAAGCTATTTACAGCAAGCCGACAGCTAACATTAAATTAAATGGAGAAAAACTCAAACCATCCCACTAAAATCAGGAACACGACAAGGATGACCACTCTCTCCGTACCTCTTCAATATAGTGCTTGAAGTTCTAGCAATAGCAATAAGACAACATAAGGGGATCAAGGGGGATTCGTATTGGAAAGGAAGAAGTTAAGCTTTCGTTATTTGCAGATGATATGATAGTATACATAAGCGACCCCAAAAAACTCTACCAAAGAACTCCTACAGCTGATAAACACCTTTGGTAATGTGGCAGGATACAAGATCAACTCCAAAAATTCAGTTGCCTCCCTATACACTAAGGATAAGGAAGCAGAGAGGGAAATCAGAGAAGCATCACCTTTCACGATAGCCACAAATAGCATAAAATATCTTGGGGTAACTCTGACCAAGAAAGTGAGAGATCTATTTGACAAGAACTTTAAGTCTTTGAAGAAAGAAATTGAAGAGGACACCAGAAAATGGAAGGATCTCCCTTGTTCTTGGATTGGGAGGATCGACATAGTAAAAATGGCAATTCTACCAAAAGCAATCTATAGATTCAATGCAATCCCCATCAAAATCCCATCAAAATTCTTCACAGACCTGGAGAAGACAATAATCAACTTTATATGGAAAAACAAAAAACCCAGGATAGCCAAAACAATCTTATACAATAAAGGATCGTCTGGGAGCATTACCATCCCTGACTTCAAACTCTATTACAGAGCTACAGTATTGAAAACAGCTTGGTATTGGCATAAAAACAGAGAAGTCGACCAATGGTACCAAATAAAAATGTGTATTAAACATCATCCCATGCTTATAAAGTCCATTAGCATTTTTCTTTATAAATACCCAAATGTACAGTTTAAACTTGCATGTCCAGTTTTACTGAAAATGCAATGCTTTTTTGTGAATATAAGATATTTCTTACTGTATGCTTTTAAGTCCTAATTTTGACCCTAACTTCCCAGTTTGTTTCACACATCCAAGCCACTGTCTCTCTAGGCACTGTTGGAAATTCTCTAAACCTTGCATAGGTTGTTTGTTTAAAGTAAATTTTCCAAAGTTTTGGTGATAATAATGATCATAGCACAAAAAAGAAAAATATCGGATTCTGGCTGATGCCCCATTGTGTTCAGCTGTTCTTCTTTGATATCTCACTGACTAACTGGCTACCCCCAGAGATGTCAACCCTTTGAAAATGCTTTGCCTTTGGTTACACTCCCTTCTCTTACTCAGCTCCCTGAATACATAAATTTTAAAAAGATCCCATAGGCCTAAGGATGTGACTCAGTGGTAGAGTGTTTGCCTTTGCACATGTGGGCCCCCCTCATAGGATGCTGGCATGTGGGCCCTCATACAATCACAACTTGGTAGAGTTCTTGCCAGGCACGTGTGGGTCCCCACACAATCCTAGCAAGACAAAGATGTAAGGGGTTGGGAGAGGGGGGAGAAGGAAAGAAAGGATGAGGAGACAAAGTGAACGACTATTTTCTTTGTTTCACAAAAATGTTATCATATCCAACACTAGTAAACTATATATGCTTAAAATGATTATGATAATATGCTTGGGAAACATGGGAATAGGACAGGGATGAGAGAGTTATAGGATGAATATGTTTGAAATACATTATGTTCATGTGTGAAAGTGTCATATAAAAGGCAGTATTGTGTGCAGTTAGCATAAATTAAAACATTCTTAATTATTTGAAAAGTTAAGTGTTTAAAATAACATAATAACTAAATGTTAAGAAGTCAAACAGAAAACCCCTTCACCACAGAGCAACTGCTTGATATAAAGAAAGACTTTTGTTGTGACCTGGCCTCTCCCTGCCTTTGTCTAGACCTTTACATGATCATTTTGTGGCTAGTCATTAAGCTCTTTATCTAACTGAAACTCTAGAATAAGGAAATACTGAAAGTAGCTTTTAGACCAACAATTTGATTCTAGCACTAGACATGAAATACATTGGATTAATCTTTAAAAGCATATTCGGTGAACTCCTGTGTGACTTTAGCACTGTGTGGAGATCACAGGCTCCGCAGTGACATTCAAAAAGCATCAAAAAACTTTTCAGAGTTTTCAGGTCAGCTGAGGTCAGAAAATCCTGCAGAAGAATCAAACAGGGAAACAGTAAAATGGCTAGGGTTTTCTACTGCAAGGCCTACAATCAATCTTCAGTTAGAAGATCAAAAGGAAAGAGTTCATGAAAAGAAACATATGTGCCTTAAATAAATTAATTAAAATTTATTCAATGTTTATTTTTATTTCCTAAACCCTTAACCCTTGTGCTTCTGGTAACACTAAGATATTTTACAAAAATATCATTCTCAGCTACCATTCTGTAAAATGCATCATTGAGCATGGCCAAAGTAATAGTAAAAACATGTTCTTATATAAAGTTTAAAGCAATGTTTTCCTCAAAAATCACTTTTCCTTTTGTTTTGTACGCAGAGATATTTAAAGGACTCTTGTTGGCATGTGGCTAGTGTTACTGAGAAAGTATACCCCAAGGAAAAGCAAGCTAATCGAGGATACTTGCCAAATTCATATTCTCCTGAGATCAATTAGGTAAGAATAAGAAATGAGCTTCACCTGGCTTTTCTGTGGTGGCTTCCCAGAATGGTTGCAAGGCTGCTTCTGATCAGTACAGAAGCTGGGGGGAACCTTTTAAAGAAGAAAGTAAAAGGCTTCTTCTCTCACAGCCCTACCTCCCAGGCTAAAGTCAAACAGCAGGGCCTCTCTGTAAGGAACACAGACCAGAATACCTCCCCCTGCAGTGTGGTCTCATAGCCAGCTGCAGGCTGATAACACTGACACACTTTGAACCCACTCTTCCCATCCTCTCTTCTTTCTCCTCAGATGATGAATCAGCAGTCTCCTATGTCTGCATGAAATAGGCTCAGGACATTGTGGGTCCTAAGAAATAACTCAGAGCTGTCTTAAAGCTTCCATGAAACATATAAGTAGAGAATTCAAACAAGCCTTGACTCATAAGTTCAAAACATATTTCTGGTGGCAAAGCAAAAGGCTTTGAAATAAGATGAACTTGTGTTTGTAGTCCGCCCTTCTTGTGTAGCAAATGTACACCTTGAATTTAAAGTCTAGATTAGTAAGCCTTTATAAAATTAATTCTAAAATGGGAATAATAGAGAATCCTGCAGTTCTGGTGTTCGGTAAACAATGGATGTGATAACAAGATATAACTGCCTAGAGTTATACCCTCATTCATCTTTGCAATCAGTAATCATGGCTAATGCTCTCAATGAAAAGACTCATCACATAGACTTGGAGGTGGCTCGGTGAGTAATGAAATTACTACACAAACATTAGGACCTGAGTTAGATTCCCAGAATCCACTTGCAAAGTCAGGAGTGCCAGACCATATTTAACAAATGCCAGCACTGGGGAAACAGAGACAGGCAGTTCCCAGGGCTTACTAGCCTGCTTAGTGAGCTAAAATATACTAGAGTCTCTTTCTCAATGAATGAAGTGGGTGGTTCTTGAGGAAGGACACCCGAGGCTATCCTCTAACCTCCTCATGTATACACATGCTCAAGAGCACACAAACACACACACACACACACACACACACACACACACACACACCATTATTTACCTCTACAGAACTGGTCATGCCTGGAATTTTTTAGTTAATCCTGCATCCAATTAAAATATCAATTAAATTATGAACTTCTGCAGAAGGTAATGTTTCTTTCATTCATTCTTTGTATCACTCCTGAAAGCATGTTAGGATGCCTGACCTATATATATTTGGCATACATCAGATACAGATTAATTGGAATTTAAAGAGCAGACTCTGTAAGACTATTTCCCATTCTGCAATTAGGAAATCTGAGGCTCCGAAAGACCAGTTTCCCTGAGGTGGAATGAGGAACCAAAGATGGAGTGACTGTGGGCACTCAAGGTGACTTCTTAGAGTTAAAAACTTTCCACCATGGCGAACACCATCCGATTGACATCACCTTGGCAGGTGAATGAACAGGGATCAGACAATGTTTCAGAACTTTCCGAGACAGATTCTCAAATGCTGAGCTCAATTCCAGGCATGCCATTTGGTGTCCCATGCTCCTGCCGTGTCTGCTAGTTTCTGTGAATACATATGTGTGGGTTCACACGCATATTTAAGTATGTGTGTGGAGGCCAGAGGTTAATGTTGGATGCTTTCCAGCCTTTTTTAAAAGATATGATCTCCCACTGGGTTTTTGAGCTCCCCAATTTGTTAGATTAGCATAGGTACACTTGTATATGTGGCCATGCGTACACATATATGAACATGCATGCAGTGGTCAGAGGACAACCTCAGATGTCATCTTCCTGTTTCTTTATTGTGATGATGTTTCTTACAAGCCTGGAACTCTGCATGCAGGCTACACTGGCTGGCTAAACAACTCCATATTCTCAAGAAATGAGAAGACACAGGGATCATGGCTTCTCAATACTGGCTGTTATTTAATTATGTTAGCCATGGAGTAGGATTGCAAATTCAGAGGTATGGCTGTGCTTTCCTTTGCCACCAGAAACCATCACTGATTTTGTATTATATTGACACTCCAAGTTGTACTCTTCCTTTATGGCTATTATTTCAGTAATTCAGTTTCACAAGAGTTTTAGAATAATTACTTTCTGGAAGCTCAGTTTGGCACTCATGGAAATATCTGGGGCACATGATAAGCTCATCATTCATAGTGTTTTCTTCTGGAATGAATTTGGCTGTATGCTATATAAAACATACACTAAACAGTAGGAGAGGAGATCCTGTAGAAACGTACAAAACTGTGAACCACCCTCCGTGTGCTAACCGCATTGCATCAAACCTTCTGGATTTCCCGTCCCCAGGTGCCCATCTAGTGCAACGCCAGTATGCACTTTGTGGAACACATGTCCCATTTCTAGAACCTTATGGAATACAATGAGTTCAATCTCTACTAAACTCCATTCAATCCCATATCATTACATTTAGAAGAATTTTTTTTAAAAATTACTGCCTGGGGAGATGACTCAGTTGGTACACGTGCACACTTGAATTTAATTCCCAGAACCCATGTTAAAAAGCCAAGGATGTTGGAAAAAGCTTCAGCAGATAAGAGAATATGTTGCTATTACAGGGGATTCAGTTAGGTTCCCAGCACTCATGTTGGGCAGCTCACAAATGCCTTTAATCCCACTCCAGAGGAACCAACACTCTGGTCTCTGTGGAATCCCACACACAAGTGGCATATGCACATACATACATACATACATACATACATACATACATACTTACTTATAGAGACATTCACACACACATACATACATACGTACATACATACATACACACACACAGACATACAACTAAAACTAAAAATAAATCTGCTTTTTAGAAGGCCAGGTCCTCTCTAAGTGTATGTGATGGCCATTAGCTTGGTGTTTTTGTGGGACTCTTAACTACAGGAGTGGTGTGTCTCTAACTCTTTTGTTGCTCTTGGGACTGTTTCCCTTTTGTTAGGTTGCCTTTTCCAGGTTCAGTGTAAAGGATCCTGCTTTACTGTATTTTGATATGTTGTGTTTGGTTGTTATCTCTTGGAGCCCTGCTCTTTTCTAATAGGATACAGAAGAGGAGTGGATCTAGGGAAAAAAGGAGGTGGCAGGGGCGGGGAGGCTGCAAGGAGTAGAAGAAGGGGAAACTGTTGGCAGGATGTGTTTTATGAGAGAAGAATCTAATATATGTGTGTGTGTGTGTGTGTGTGCGTGCATGTGTGTGTGTGTGTGTGTGTGTGTGTGTGTGTGTGTAATAAAAGGCCAGATCTCAGCTCTGTAGATTTGAAGATACAAGTTTTACTGGGGCTTACTGGACAGACTATTTGATGAAGTTCCTTTCTGGTGGCAAACTCCATCTCAAAAAATCCACGAAGGTTGGTGCCCCAAAAATGACATCCAAGATTGTCCACTAACCTCCACATTGTAAGCAGAGACTGAGCTTACATTTCCTGCCTGCCCTGGCCCAAATAATCTCACAGAAACAATTATAACATAATTTGGCCAATAGCTTAGGTGTATTCCTAGCTAGCTCTTACATCTTAAATTAACCCATTTCTATTAATCTATGTATCACCACGAATCTGTGGCCTACCAATAAGCTTCCAGTGTCTATCTCTTTCGGCAGCTACATGGAGTCTCCTGATTCCACCTACTATCTTTCTGTATCTCTTCCAGTCTGTCTATATTCTGCCCTGCCATAGGTAGGCCAAAACAGCTTCTTTATTAACCAATGGTAATAAAACATATTCATAATGTACAGAGGGGAATCCCACAACACCACATTCCAATGCATACATGGGTATCTGTGTAAACATTTGAACACATGTATACAATTATGCACACATCTATGTATCTATATATTATACATAGTTATATTATTAATTGTGTGTTATGGTAATGCTAATTATTTACTGATTGCACTACAATTTGCTGGAGCTTTCAATAGATAGCCTTAAGTATTGATGGTAGTTCTCTAAAGTGGTTATTTTTAATCTCCATTTTTACATATGGGAAAACCAACCCATAGAGGTTATATGATTTCCCCTGAGTCCTAAAGGTATCTAATTGGTGTTTCTGGGATTCATCTTAGGTCTTCCTGACTCTTGATCACATTGACCTTTCCCTCAGCACCATCTCCCTCTTTCCCCACAGATTCAAGCCTTCTCAGGGCCAGCCTGTTTACTCTGTCCAGCTCAGGCTCAGCTTTGAGAGCAGGAATGACTTCACATTTCCACTGGAGAGGTTAGGCTTAAATTCCCTGGTGCCCGGAATTACTTGGAAAATTGCACCAATTTACATCAGCACAGATTCTGCATGTAAACTTCCTGGTTACAAAACCTGCATCGGGCACCTCCCCCATGTTGGCATGCTAAGGTGTTTTCTGGCAATTTTGGATGTCTGAAAGAGCTGGCACCACTGTTTTGCAGTAGTGCTCTTCAAATCTCCCGAGGATTCTGTAGAGAAGATGCTACATGCTAAACTGCAGTTGAGTTTCAGCTTCTCCACGATGCTAAAGGCCCTCATTATGCTCTGCTCATGCCCCCATTGCACTCACGGTGACAAGGCTCCCAAACCACCTCTCTTCTCTCAGTGTACCAGTTTGGCCGCCTCCTCCAGCTTATTGCTCTCCCCGGAGAAATCTGGTATCTTTCTCCTACACAGTTGTTCCCTTAACAAACCCAGTGAGCCCTAAGAAAACTTGAGATTCATCCAAAATACTCGATTAGACGTCATTGGGGTGGCATGTAATTAATCCAGGTCTCAGGTTCGTGGTGAGACTTTAATGCAGAAGAAATTCTTTAACTTTGACCCTGCTAAGGACTAGTTTCACGGTGAGCATCACACATAGAGCATAGCTAGCTCTGAGGGGTAGAAGCTTCATCCACTCTCAGGACACAAGGCATTCTCACCAGGAAAGCATTCCTGTCCAGCTCCTGTGCACATGGAAGACCATAGCATCATCTTCACTGGAGATTCCTACCCCACAACATGGGCAGTGAAATAACAGCCTCCACATGTTTGCCTGTTGGGTACCACCCTTGTCCCAGTACAGTAGAAGACAAACTAAGCTGAGGGTCTTTGCCTTCTTACAGCTGCCCCTATAGGAGGCAGAGAGGATTCTGGTTGGCGGGGACTGGGTGTGGATGATGGTGAGTCTCAAGAGTTAGAAATTTCCTGCAAAGTTATGTTTTACCCAGTCTCTGTCTTACTTTCTAATCCTCTGCTTTGTCCCTGAATTCTTTGTAGTGACCACTGCCTCACAGATTTTTGTTTTTGTTTGCTTTGTTTCCTTGATTTGTCTTTTAAAGGTGGGGCTTCTCTATGTATCATTGGCTGTCCTGGAACTTGCTCTATAGACAAGCTGGCCTTAAACTCAGAGATCAGCCTGGCTCTGCCTCCTGAGTGTTGGGATGAATACCATGTGCCACCACCGCCCTGTGCTTTTAAGCCTTAAAAACAAATGAAAACCTGAACAATGATCCAATGTTAACAAGATTTAACTCTATCCAATGAGTAGTCAGTGTGTCTGCTCACTGAACCACTCAAAAATGGGTCTAATCATCATTTTGACTCTATCTTCTGATTTATCACAGGTTTACAAAGGAACCCTTCTAAGCCAGAACCTGAGATAAGGTCTATTGATTCACAGTTCTCAGTGTTTCATCTAGTGTCTCTGTCCTGTTTGCATGTTACAAGGTATACTCAGATTTTACATATTTACATGTTACATTAGTAAGACTAATTTGGAAAAACATATTTTAATTTATTTTTATTGTTTATATTTTAGATTATAATTTAATTATATTTTCCTTCATTCTTCCTTCCAAAAAGATCCCATATATCCCTCCATCCTTTCCTTCAAATTTACGGCCTCTTTTCCCATCAATTATTATCGAATATAATATATATATATGTGTGTGTGTGTGTGTGTGTGTGTGTGTGTGTGTATAGAAATCAGGCAGGCTGATCTCTGATATATATTCAATTAAGTTTGTATAATGTTACTTGTATGTGTGTTTACAGGTTGTCAGACTCTGGACAACCAGTTGGTGTGCTCCTCCCTGGGGGGACCATCATTCCCACTCCAAGATTTACTCAGTTGCCAGAAGGTCTTTGTATAGGTTTGAGGTCTCATGAACTTTGAAAAAACAGTTTAATTAAAAACAATTAAGACTGGATATGTAATTCACTTGGTAGAGTGTTTACTTAGCAAGAAACTTTATGTGCCATTTCCAGCACCTCCTGAACTGAGCATGAAGGCTGACTTCTAATCCCAGCACTTAGGCTTATAGAAGCAAGAGGATCAGGAGCATAAGGTCACAGTGAGCTGTAGAGCAAATACCAGCCCTGTCTTGGTGACATGAGCCTCTGTCTCACAAAACAAACATCTAAAAGAAAGCTACAACTATCTTGTTTCAGTACTGCAATACTAGTGCCGGGGAGATAAGAGAAACCCTGGGCTTGCTGGCCAGACAGCATCACAGCATTGATGAGCTCCAGGTTCACCAAGAGACCTGGTGCCAACAAATAATGTGGACACCAACTGAGAAAGACACTTGACAATGAAATTTGACCTCCATATTCACGTGCACGCATATGAGTACACACGCACATGCAAGCACACATATAACACACAAGATATTTATAAACATATATGCAAATTTAAAGTCAATTTACAAAAAAAGAGCAAAATTGCCATGTAGGCAGGCCTTTCGCCTCCATTCATTCAATCTCTAGGAATTAAACCAGTGCCTGATATAGAAGCTGCCAATCTAAACCTCCTCTGAAATAAATTAGAAATTTGTACCATCTTGTGCATACTCCCTCTTCTGGATGTAGACTGTAGGACAGTAGAAGTTGTGTCTGCTAGAGCAGCTTGCCATCAAAGATAAGAATATGGCCTAGGAAATATACATTCAATGAATATTCCTTGAAAACAAACAAATCACTCTTATTAGCTAAGTCTAGGATAGATAATAATCCTGTTTGGATGTCTTCTTAGGATCTTCTTCTACAAAGTTATAAGATTTGGGGTGTTAGTTTTCAGACATTTGTACTGGCTTTCCCTTGGGGTTCTGATAGGCTCTGTCCTCAGCTTAAGCCACTAGAGCGCCCCCTGTGGCATGTTCACTAGGTTCCCTTTTAAAAGAGCCCTGCCCACCTCCCATCTCTTCTCTTTCTCCCTCTCGCCCCCCCCCCCGCTTCTTTCTCTGCCTCTCTCTTCTCTTCTGCTGCTCCTATCCCCAGAGGCCAAGCTCCCCCTTCCCTTCCCTCCCCTTCCCTCCCCTCCCCTCCTCTCCCCTCCCCTCCCCTCCTCTCCCCTTCATAAAGACCCCTCCACGTGAACTCTGTTGCATGGCATCATTCTCTCTCACACTGCTTGTTCTCACATTCTCTTACAACATGGGGTACTTCAAATTTAGTTTTCCAGTTAACCGTAATGCTTTCTTGAATCCGAAAACACAGGGTCATTGTGACTGGCTAGGTGTCTAGTGACAGCAATGGTCCATCTTCTGAAAACAATATTCCCTCTTGGTACTGTGTCTGTTGTGCTGTATTGGACTTTGGTATTCCTGTCTTTAAGCTTGTATAAGTTATTTTGATCTCTTTATCATCTTCTGAAATTATTTCACAAAAATTTACATTTCTGTCAGGGAACCAAAGTTAACAGGCACAAAATTGATTAAAAAGTGATTATTTTTTTAAATAAAATAGAAAGACAAAATTTTGCTGGGAATCAATTAGAAGAAAAAAACATGTGAGCATTCTTATCTTCTATAAAGTGTTGATAATAGAGAATTTGTTTCACATGAACGAAAGTCATGACCAGTTACAAGAATATGTTTAAGAACTATGGAAAGCTAAAAGTTTATGAACACAAACTCTTCATCAGTTCTTATAATAGTAGAGTACTATTGATTGGGTATGAAATACTACATTTAGTTATATGAGAAGCATAAACTAGCGAAACACATCCTATCTAACCTATAACCCATAACGGATCTTCCACTGGTGAGCAAGACAATGTCTGTAGGATGTACATTTTTAGATGTTACTAAGATCCCATGGAATAGATGGGATCTTACATCTCACATGCCCATTTGTGAGATGAAGAAAGGAGAAAGCCCTATCAGAACATGCCTAGAATTTGGACACATTCAGTCTGCATGCTGAAACAGTGCCTCTTTGGTATAGGCTGAAACTGTAGTTTTGTGCCTTTGAAAAAAATCAATTGAAAATTTCATACATGCAAACGTTTTGATCAAATTTATCCCCATTGTCTCTCTTCCAACTCATGCACATCACCTTCACCACTTTGACCTCAAAATATCATGTGTTAAAAAATCAAAAATATAAACAAACACAAACCCCTCACTGAGGTCAATTAGTGCTATCCCTATGTGCATAGGTATGAGGACATCTACTGGAGCATGAGTTGCCTCCAGAGGAACTGCATCCTAAAAGGAAAGTTATTCCCCCACTTTAAGCAGACATACATATGCAAGAGCTCCTTAGCCAGTGGTGTGATTTTGCCTCTATGTCTCCCATAGAAGCTGAGATTTGTCCAGGTGATCTTGTGCAATCCTTCCATATGCAAAACCTGTGAATTCATGTGTACGACATCTTCTTAGGATCCATAAAACACTCTTTTGCTGCAGTCACCCGCCACCTCTGGCTCCTGTGGTGATCTCTGAGCCCTGGGAGAAGTGAGGAGGGAGTATATTACAAATGTCTGGTTTAGGGCTGAACACTTCATAGTCTTTTATTATCTGAATGCTAATCAGTTGTGGGTCTAATACAAAAAGAAGCTTCTCTGATGAAGATTGAGAGATCTAATCTATGGGTATAAAGACAAGGACTTGGTGTGCAGTTTAATATTAAGTCTATTTAATAGGATAATGCTACTAGGTTCTCCTCTAGGACCTAAGACATATTCACTCATGAGCGCTTGTCCCAGTTAACAGTGAAACACTTTGGCTATGTCTTGTGGAGAAGATTTAAGTTAAATCAGAAAGTTTTTGGTCACTCCCATTGCAGCCACGCCACTATTGAACCAATGGTCATGGATTACTAGGAGTTGTTATTGTACTTCTCAGAGGGGTAACACTGTTGATTATTTTTCTGCCTTAAAAAGCCATAATAACATTGTAAAGTATTCATACTCTCTTAGACAGTAATAAAGACTTTAAGATGTTCCTCCCACGTATGTAATTTTTTCTATAAATGATTTTTTATGACCAATAAGATGATGAGGGCATTTTCTGTCTGATTTACATGACTTGTTCAGTAAGGCTGGATAGGTTTCTCAGTGTGGACACACCAAACTGCTGTAATGCCAGGTGGGCAGCTGTGTATTTCCAGTCCCAGAAGGTGGAGCCTGGGGATCCACTGAACAAGCTGGCTAGCAGGATGACCCATACCAGTAACATCTGGGTTTGAGTGAGAGATCCTGCCTCAGTGAATAAGGTGGAAGAGAAATGCGGGATGAGTTTTAACACCAACCTTGAGTCTGTGTAGAATGGAACAAAGAAAAACTTCATTGTATGTGGTGTGTTTGAATGTATGTGTTTGTTTATATGTGTACAAGGCTGTTTGTGTGTCTGTGTGTGTATGTGGGACACATGCAAGCACACTCACACCTAAAGGTCAACAGCAACCTTGGAGGTCATTCCTCTGGTTTTTCATTGGCCTGGAGGATGCCCAGTAGACCAGATTGTAGGAACAGTGAGGCCCAGAAATCTGTCATTCTCTCCCTTCCCAGTACTGGAATTACAAGCACGCACTTTGTGCTCAGCTTTTTTTCTTTCTGGATACCAACTCATGTCCCCAAGCTTTAAAGACAAGGACTTTACTAACTGTGCCATCTCTCCAGCCTCTATTTATCATTCAAAAATTCTACAAGAATCATATAGTATATATTTTCTCTACTAGCATAAAAAAAATCCCTGGGCTTTTCAGAAAGTTTCTATACATGTATGAAGTCTAATTACAGAGAACTCTAGTAATGCTTTCCTCGGTGCTCTCTTGGATTCTTGTGGAAAGCAGACCTCTGGTTGGAAGAACCCTCAGTCTCCCTTAGAATACCCAGTGTGAGGACAAACTTCTGATCATGTTCAACTTAATGTGCCTTCTTCCCGTGTTCTAGTCCTCGAAGCCAAACAGCTAACAGAATACCATATTCAAACGGCATCTAGCTGCTTAGTGCACTTTCCCAAGTTCACAGAGCTCTGAACGACTAGGTAAGTTATCACTGCTATTACATTCCACCTTCATCTGCCAGAGGAAAGGGAAATCAGTTCAGTCTACATCTCGACTGCAAAGCTGTTATCAAAGATCCATGGTCCCAATATACTCTACACATGAATCTTTGAAATTCGACTCAGGAATGAAACATCACCTTCAGAAAAATGGTGTTTTGGTGCTAATGAGGCCTCGGGGCTATTTGAAGCAAGATTTGGGGACACACTCTAGATTCTCCTTCACAGTGTTCATCGTGTTTACCGAGGGCCTACAGTGAATGTTCTCATTTAATAGGCACTGGTCTGTCTTTACCCCAGTTTCTTTTTATTTAAAATGGGAACTGCCCCATCTGTGCTAGCTAGTTTTATGTCAACTTGACATAAGCTAGGGTTCATGGAGAGAAGGAAACCTCAATTGAGAAAAAAAGCCTCTATAAGACTGGGCTGTGGGCAAGCCTGTAGGGCAATTTCTTAATTAGTGATTGATGTAGGAAGGCCCAGCCCATGGTGTCTAGTGCTAGCCTTGTCTGGAGGTCCTAGGGTCTATAAGAAAGCAGACTGAGAAAGTCACGAGGAGCAAAGTGAGCAGCCTTTCTCCGTGGCCTCTGCATCAGCTCTTGCCTCTGTGTTCCTGCTGTGTTTGAGTTCCTGACCTGATTTCTTTGGTGATGAATTGTGATGCGGAAGTTTAAGTCAAACAAACTCTTCCTCCCCCAGTTGCTTCGGTCACAGTGTTTCTCGCAGTAGTTGTAATGCTGACGGCTTCGCTATCCATAACTGACTTAACAGGCATGTACTGATCACGTAGTGATGGTATCCAGATAAAAGTTATTAAAAAAAAATGCATTCAATTCTTTCTACCACTCACTAGCCACAGTGAGCCGCAGTCTCCATACCCTTGAAAGTCATTCCAGGCTTTCCCTAAAGTGTTTGTGTAGAAATCAAACTACTCAAACCAAGCATCATGGATCTGACAGTCTGAAACGTTCTGGGCTCCAAAACATTTGGAGAACTACCATACAGGACTCCACACCTGAACTGGACAGACAGCTCATTCAGCGACATTCTTGCACTACAAGTGTAAGGACCGGAGTTTGAGCCTTAGAACCCAAGTTTAAAATGTGCAAGCCCACAACCCCAGTGCCAGGGAGATAGAGAAGAAAACTCCTTAGAATACCTCACGCTGGGTATTCTAAGGGAGACTGAGGATTCTTCCAACCAGGGCTCTGCTTTCTTCATTTAGCACAATCAGCCAATTCCAAGGCCAGATAAATAGGTCGAGAGTGATGGGGACAATGTCTGACACTGACCTCTCACCTCTATGTGCATGCACACACATGTGCACACACACGCACACACACGCACATTGACTGGAGGTGGAGAGTGGAGAGAGGGGAGAAAAAGTCTATATTAATTTATATAAGAGTCAAATACAAACACTAATATGTTAAGTGGAATAGTCTTTCAATTGCACATAAGATCATGTATGGATTTTATGTTCCGACTACATTTCCATTCTCCAAATACCTCCTTTTGCATATTGAGTATTCCAAGATCCATAATACTCAACAAATGGAGATAAAAGAAAAGTCTAAAAAGCATTCTTGCCGGGCGGTGGTGGCGCACGCCTTTAATCCCAGCACTTGGGAGGCAGAGGCAGGCGGATCTCTGTGAGTTCGAGACCAGCCTGGTCTACAAGAGCTAGTTCCAGGACAGGCTCCAAAACCACAGAGAAACCCTGTCTCGAAAAACCAAAAAAAAAAAAAATAATAATAATTTGCCGGGCGGTGGTGGCGCACGCCTTTAATCCCAGCACTTGGGAGGCAGAGGCAGGCGGATCTCTGTGAGTTCGAGACCAGCCTGGTCTACAAGAGCTAGTTCCAGAGCAGGCTCCAAAACTACAGAGAAACCCTGTCTCGAAAAACCAAAAAAAAAAAAAAAAAAAAAAAAATCTTAAAAAGCATTCTTATTCATTCATTTAGGAGAAGGGATGCCAGTCTCTTAGGTTCCGAGTGTTGGACAACACAAGACCAAAAAAAAAAAAAAAAGTTGTAAATCATTGTGAATGTTATACTGATTTTTTTCTTTCCTGGTATCTTTTACTTTCTGCTAAATTGTTTGTACTTTTATACATTATTGAAAAATTGATAAGAGAAAATAAGCATTTTCATTTTGAGTCTATCACCACTATCTGTGATTACTATTAATATTTGGTGTTTTTCCCTTTCAATTTTATTAATTCTACAATTTTTTAAAATATGTAATCACACATATTTATACACATTTTAAACTTTTTGTTTTTACCAGTAAAGCACATAAACAGTTACAAATACTAGACATTATTAATCTTTTAAGTATAAGCAATTGCACATTTATTTTATATGTGTAAAAATATTATATTTTTCATCTGGAAACTATAGAGAGCAATTTTTAGAGCTATGGGCTAGGGATGTAACTCACTCAGTAGAGTCTTATCTACCTTCCACGGAGCCCTGGGTTCCATCCTAAGCACCTGCAAAGCAGAGTGGTGGGCCATTCCTGTAACCTCAGCATTTGGGAAATAGATACAGGAGGATTATGAGTTCAAGGCTATCCTTGGCTACATAGCAAGTTTGAGATCAGCCTACAGTACATAAGGCCCTCCCTCAAAATGATAGTTATTATAAACATTCGTAATTCTGGAGGCCATAGATACCTGCTGATGACATTCAAGATCTTCTCTGTTGTACTCATGCACGGCTGTGAGAGAGCCTCAAGTGCCACGATGGAAAGACTTCTCTTTTCTTCTCTGCTGACCCATAGACACACAGGAGGTGTCACCTAGAAAGTTGGTCTTGTATAATTTGAAATGATCCTTTAACAGATAGGTCAAACTTCCCATCACAATATCCTTTTTAGAGAGCAAATAGAGGTATTGTAAATTGATAGTCCTAAACTGAGAATTTGTCTCCCTGGGATGCCTGTGGACTATCCACATGTGGGGACCACAACAATGTCATCCTCTGAACTATTCCTCCTTGCCAGCCATGTTTTTCAGTGTTGAAATATAATATACTGCTTTAAAGTCATTTAGAAAAAAAATTAACCTGAATATTGGCATTAAAAACAAGGCACTATTAGTTATAATGATAAGGATGGTCTTTATTAAGCCTCTCAGTCCTTAAGGACAAAGCACAATGGTAGGGTGGACAGCATAGGTTATCAATGGAAGCTACAACACATTTGCAGGCATGCATCAGTGTGAAGAATGTATATATAGTTTGCATAAGTTGCTTTTTAGGGTGGTTTACATAATTTTATCTTAGCATACAGTCTTAAATTGGGAATGTTTCCCAGTATCTTCAAACCTCCTCAAAAAATTATTTCTTTCAAATTACCCAGCAAATGTTGAGCTAGAAAAAGACTGTAGTTTTTTTGTTTTGGAAAATTACAATATTGAAAAATAAAGCAAAAAAAATGAACATATTAAAAAGCACTCCAACAAAAGCACGGGTAGTACTGAACAAAATTAAAATATGAACACTTAAATATTCCCAAATTTAATTTCTGAAATCTCTGATTACATGCTGGAATCTCTTGTCTCCTGGGAAGAATATTTTCACGTAGCTCCTACTTCCTAATTAGATAAATTCATATTCTGAACCGTGGGGGAATGAAATCAGTGAATCCTATGATTTTGCATAAATCTAAATTTAATAAAACCTGTAAGCAAATCTTAGAGGCAACCTATTTGACAGTTTTGTTGTGTAAAACTATTAATCGAAGGGAGAGAGAGATTGTGAAAAGAGGCAAAAATAGTGCATCTAGAAATAACATGGGCTTAAATGTTTGAAACATTATTACAACCATTCAAGACTGAGGATCCCCTTAGTTTCTGTCTTCTTTGAATTTGCCAGCAGCCTTCACAACTCAGAAAACTATTCGTCATATTTAATCAAGTGAAAAATTTCAGGTCACACTCATCACAGAGATTTTGGAGTTCTCCTCTGAAGAAAATTCTCTACAGTTTTTAAGATCAGCAATGAGGCACGGCAGAACTAACATACTGATCTGAGTAAGTAGTAAGTAAGACAAATGTTTTGCTTATTTGATTCCGAATTCTCAAGTAATCTGTAGTTAGATCTTAAAAGAGTTATTATTTCAGGGCAGTGAATAACTTGGGAGATTATAGGCACTTGCCTCCAAGCTTGACCACCAGAGTTCAATTCATGGAACTCGTAGTAAAAGAAAGAGAACCAACTCTTGCAAGTTATCCTCTGATGACATATAGGTGTCACTTCTCCGTCCACACTTATACAAATAAATATGTGTAGTTTAATTTTTAGAAATTTTCTTTCAAGGTGCTGGTGAATTGTGATGATCCAAATGTGTTGTGTCCCCCATGTGCCCACTGGTAAAAGGCAGAGTTTCCATTTAGTGGTACTATTTTGAAAGGGGGGAAAAGTTTAAAACACAGGGCCTTTTCAGAGGAAAGCAGATCACCGAACATATGTCCAGTTCTTGGTAACTTTCTTTCCTCTGCTTCCTATCCACCTTGAGGTGGCCAGCCTTTTACACATGTGCCTGAACACCAGTATAGTCAGCTTCAACCAGAGCCCAAGGAAATGGAGCTGGCACACCACTGACAGAGATCTCTGAGACCACAAGCTGCAATGAATAGTTCCTTCTTTCATTTTACTCCTTTGGGGATTTTGATGATGGCTAAAGAAAGTTAACTGACTTAATTCAGTGTGTGTGTGTGTGTGTGTGTGTGTGTGTGTGCATGTGTATTCACATATTTCTATGAGTAGATGTGTGTCAAGATGCATGGAAGTGTGGCTCCATGTGTGTCCAGGCCAGAAGTCATTGTAGAAAGTCTTCATCAGTCAAAATCACTCTTCCTTTTGAGACAGTGTTTTGCACTGTGCTCGCATTGCTGGTTCTCCTAAACTCACTAGCCAGAGAGCCCCAGGGACCCTTCTTTCTTCTGACTCCCAGCACTGAAATCAAAGACACACACAGCAGCCCTCAGTTTTTAACTTGAGTCTGTTGCAAGGAGGGCCCACTTGTTTGTCCCAGCCGCCTGGCTAGCTTACCCTTGAAATAACCACACAGAAACTACATTAATTAAAACACTGCTTGGCCAATTAGCTCTAACTTCTTATTGGCTAACTTTTACATATTAATTTAATCCATCTCCATTAATCTGTGTATTGTCATGTGCCAGTGGCTTACAGGGTAAAATTCTAACTGGTGTCCATCTCAGGCAGAGGATCCATGGCATCTCCTCTGACTCTGTTTTCTTCCTCCCAGCATTCAGTTATGTTTTCCCCACCTACGTAAGTTCTGCCCTATCAAAAGGCCAAAGCAGTTTCTTTATTCATTAACCAATGAAAACAGCAGATAAACAGAAGGACCTCCTATGCCATGAGTCCTCTGGATCAACTCAGGTTGCCATGCTTGCCTGGCAAGCCCTTCCTCTACCAAGCCATCTCCCCAGCTCCCTCTTAGAAATAATTGGGTTTTTAAAATTGACTTCATTACTCTAAAATCTCACCACTAAAATAAAGTCAATATCTCACTTAGCAAATAAACATTTTCCGAAACTACTAGCTGTGCTAGCCCTGTCTTTTACCTCGATAATCAGAAAGATGAGTCAGGGAAATCACATGGTTTAGACCAACGTAGCATTTATTTATTTTTTTTTTAAAAAATTCTTATGCTTAGAAATAACCACCCTGTGTTATATAAGAAGGCCTTTCATTTTCTCCCTCCCTGTACTCCATGCTCAGCAAGCATCACTTCTTGAACTATACTTGCTGCTAAATATGTCCCTGTCTGTATGCCGTCCTGATAACTTGCTATCTATGGCTAATTCAAATAGAGGAACTTCTAATCTTATATTTAAAAAAAAAAACAAATTGCACTGAAGTCTTTTGAAAGGTACTTTCTGAATATATTAGGGAATAATAGTAATAAAAAATCTAATGCATAATTTAGAAAAAAGTTAATAGGCTTTAAATAACTAAAAGAATAAGAGCAATAGGGCTTTGTAGAAAGATAATGTTCAGCAAATTATCTGAAGGGTACCTGTGAAAATTATTGTCGCATAATTCTATTTTTTGCTCAGTCAATTATATTTTTAAACTAAGGCAGATCTTGGATCTTTGCCATGTCTGAGACTTTGTGCACGATGGTGTAGCTCTCAAGGTAAAGAAGACAACGATGCCCTTATAAGAGTCTTTTGGTAATAACTAACACATACACAAGGCTTTTGGACACAATTGCTAAATGTGTGTGTGTGTGTGTGTGTGTGTGTGTGTGTGTGCGTGTGTGTGAATTATCCTAAACAGCTGCCTTTGTTCTACTGAAGTTCCTGCAGGCAGTAGGCACAGAAGGTATCCCTGGGTGCTTAACAGTGGGGCTTTAACACTCTGGATGGATTTCACAAATGCACCCATGAATATATACCTGTAAATGGGTTTATACACAAATTACAAACACACACTATTGATAGCAATTCAATAATGAGAAGGGTGGACTATGTCATCTTCATCCTGATGGTGATGGTGATGCTCTCCTTGCTCTCAGCTGCATTTTTGAAGGAAAGGCAGACAATTTGCTATTATCTCAGTTAGTATATCCATTCAAAACATTTTTAATAATATCTTATTATACATATTTGAACACTACTGATTCCCCAGGAGCAAGGCTTTGGGCACAATTGCTAAGCAAAGTTACAATAAACAAAATAACAAGAAAGTATTTAAACAATGTCAGTGTAATGAAATAAATACAACCAGATAGTGTTCACAGAAATGCTTGCACTGGAGTTAGGTATATATTAAGGGGTTGGGATAGGTCTCTCAGAAACGCTGTGCAGATTTGTCTTTGTTTCCTTTCCTCCTGCTACAATAAAATTCTCTGATGGTGGCAGCTTAAGAAAGAAGGGCATATTTTGGCTCATGGTTTCAGGTTACCGTCCATCACAGTGGGGAAGTCTAGACAACAGGAGCCTACAGGAGCTGCTCACATCACATCTGTCATCAGGAAGTACAGAGATGGATAAAGGCTAGTGCTCAACTCACTTTTCATTTTAAATAGCCCAGGATGCCCAGTTCAGGAAATGGTCCAGGACACAATTAAGATGAACCCTGTTTTAGTCAGAGTTCTATTGCTGCAAAGAGACATCATGACCATGGCAGCTCTTACAAAGGAAAGCATTTAACGGGAACTTGCTTACAGTGTCAGAGGCTTAGTCAGTTGTCATCATGGTGGAAGGCATGGAGGCGTGCAGGCAGACATTGTGCTAGAGAAGTAATTCAGAGTCCTACATCTGGATCTCTAGGCAACAGGAAGCGAGAGACACTGGGCCTGGCTTGAGCTTTGAAGCCACAAAGCCCATCCTAGTGACTGACTTCCTCCAACAAGGCCACAGATCCTAATCCCTCAAATAGTAGCTCAAAAGCCTAATGATCAAGCATTTACATATATGAGCCTATGGCTGCCGTTCCTATTTAAACCACCATAAGCCTCCAGACAGCAAATATCAAAACAAGATGATTCCCCAGAAGCATGTCCAGAGTCCCATCTCTCAGATGATGCTGGAGTTCATCAACTTGACAATTAACACCAACTGACACATAACTGTAGCACAGTTGAGTGCTCAGCTTTCTTCAGTAGCAGAGGAAAGGTAGACCAGACAGTAAGAATGATGCCCAAGAGAAGGATTAGGTTGGATGTGGTATTCTAAGGATGAGAAGAAATATTGTACCTGCTGTGTGGGAAGAGAGTAAGTGAGAGGGGGATACTAGAAAGGAGCATGGAGATTATTAGAGGCCAAAACAGATGCAAGATTTTAAAGCATTTGAAGCTAATTGCTGTGGGCAGCTCTTAGACATTTTTGCAGTGGATTGAAATAATTGGAAAGCCTATTTATTTTTGTATCACTCTTACTATCATTCAATGTGGACTGGGATGAATCTGTGTTCACAACATGATGAAACATTCCCTGACTGTAATGTATGGAAATGCTCTGTAATATTTTATAGAACTAAAGTCCAGAACTGAAGGTATCTACTGCAGTTCTCTCTGTCTCGTTGTCTCTGTCTCTCTCTCCCCTTTCCTTCCCTTTCTTTGCTCTCCTTTTGCTTTCTCTTTCTCACCCTTCTCTCAACAAGTATATCCCTTTAAGTTACTTGTATATGTATGTGCGCGGCAAATTCAGAAGCAACATGGGTTTCATTTGTCAGATCCCTTACACCTTGCTGTAGGCAAATCTTAGACATTTTTTAAAGTGGAATGAAATAATTAGAAAAGCCTATTTATTTTCTTATAATCAGCCAGTTAGTTCTCTGTTACTATCACTCTGATTTGAACCTGGATGCGTCCTTATTCACAACACGATGGAACATTCCCTGTCTTTTGAGGACTCTCGGTGTCCCGGGGTTCTCCACATACACTGTGGTGTGCAGACCAGGGTGCCCCAGGGCCTCACCTGTCTCTGCCACCGCAGAAGTGGAGTAAAAGGGGGGCCACCAGGTCTCACTTTCTCACATGCATTCTGGGGGTCCACCTCATATCCTCATGTGAAGAAAAGCACTTTAGTGATTGAGTCATCACTCCAGATTCTGGGTTATGTTGTGGATAAAGACATTTCTTCTCTCAGATTTCAGACTGATAGCTGTAAGTAGGTGAGTTGCATGCACGGGGGAACAGTGTGTGGTGTGTTGGGCAGAGGCCATGGTCCCTGTATGGGGAGACATCAGTTCCAGCTGTGGGAGTTTGATTATATGACAAAGGCAGATTGTTGTTTCAGAAATTGGTTTATTTTCCATCTGACAAAGTCATTTTAATATTGTTTGATTTTTCTCTCAGCCTTTTTCAGGATAGTGATCAACTATAAGAAATGAGTGAATGAGAGAATTGTAAATTTTTGTTTGTTTGTTTCTATGTTTTTGAGATAGGGTTTCTATGTGCTCTGGTTGTCTTGGAACTTGTTCTATTTTCCAGGCTGGTATCAAACTCAGAAATTCGCCTGCATCTGTCTCCTAAGGGCTGGGATTAAAAGTTGTGCCACCACCACCCAGCAAAAGAATTTTGTAGTCAACTGAAAAGAAAACAGAATTTTTAGGTAATATATCATATTGCATATTAGATTAATATATTCAAAACACATTTCTTGGGTGTTGTGGGTGCAGCCAAGCTTTGGAGCTGTGTTTGACTCATGTGAACTCAGCAAGGAAAACAAAGAAGATGTTAAAAGCTGATATACAAACCTGCTCCTTCCCTTCCTTTGATGGTTCATCCTCATTTTGCTATTCTACACATGTGCTTGTCTACTTCTGTCAATATCATAGAAAATGCTGTTTGATGAATTGGAATATTAGTGATGTTTATTTTCCTTGAAATTGATCAAGAAAGTCAACATTAGCTACTCACAACAGAAAACTGTTCTTGACAGACTGTGGAGATAGCTTCGTGGGAAAGCATTCGGCAGACACATGTTAAGATGTGAATTTCAACTCCCAGAACTCACGTCAAAGGGAACAGCTGTCCTCTTGTCACCCCATCTTTTTGGAGACAGAGCCACGAAGCCACTTGAGAAGGATGGTTAGCCATACTAGCCACAATGGCGAGTTCCAGATTCTTCTGTCTTAATATATTGGGTGGAAAGGCATTAAACAAAACACCCCATAACAGACCTCAGGCATCCACATATGTGTATATATACATGTGTACCCACCCTCATACACACTCCAGAGCCCATAAACATAAAAATATATATACATATAAGAGGGAGAGAAAGCAAAAGTAGGGAAAATAAAAGAACATTATTCTTGAAATACAGGTGATTTAATATCGTATTTATTTTTTTTTATCAAATTCACTAAGACATATTTGCGTGCTGAAGTATTTTCCACTTGGTCACATAGAACAAACAGAAACAGTCTTTTAGCAGTAGGGGAAATAGATCCAGAACAGGGGATACACCTGCTCAACTGCTTAGCAGCCATGTAAGAGGCAGGTGTCACTAGGAGGGTTGTCAGCTCAGCTTCTGCTGCCAAGAACAATGCAGCATATATAGTGGTGGAGAACACTGCTTCTGTCACCCTTACCCTCTGTCACCAAATGTTCCAATTACATGCATCCTTATCTCTCTTGCCTCTCTGTTGTCTTAGCACCCCACGTAATTGTCATCAATACCTTGAGAAGACACTCCAAAGTCCCATCAATACAACACCTATTTCCAAGACAAAGAACATGGTAGTCTTTCCAGAAACTGCAAATGGTCCCTTTAGAACAAAGACCTTGATCTTACAAATAAGAAAAAGTAAAACTAATGCCATCACTCAAAGTCAACTCCATATACATATACCCATCTAGGGTGCAGCCTGAAACGTGAACAGAGCTGAAGGAGACAGGATGTCCTTTCCATACAAGACAGGCTAGGAGCCTATGCTACTGCTACAGCTCAGAGTTAGTTGTTGTTGTTGGGCGTGGATTACTGAGAAGTAGACTCATAGACATATTATGATCTTCTGTCTCAGCATCTTCTACCCATGAAAAACAACTTATGTAAGAAAATGCCTAGAACAAGGATGGAACTCAATCAGACCATTAAACTGAGTGGCTTTACCTAACTGTGGGGTTTTGCTGAACCACACATAGTGTCTCAGAATTTTTATAAGCCCTCTTTACTTTGTATAACTTTATAGAAAAATTCAGTGTTCCTAAATTGGAAAAGCACCCCCACCCAACTTCTGTTCTCTCACTTCCTCTTTGCATGTTCTGACCTCTCCAGATCTTCCTTTAAGGTCATCACTAAACAAAGGCTTAACCTTCACATGAATAGTTTCAGTATTCTGCACTGGAGAATATGGGTCTCCATTTTCCCAACTCTTAATATCTAACTCCTCCCCTCATCAGGAAGCACTTTTCTAGGCTAGCTCCTCCCCCTCATCAGGAAGCACTATTCCAGGCTAGCTCCTCTCCTCATCCAGGAAGCACCATTCCAGGATAGCTCCTCCCCTCTCCAGGAAGCACTATTCCAGGCTAGCTCCTCTCCTCATTCAGGAAGCACTATTCCAGGCTACCTCCTTCCCCTCACCAGGAAGCGCTATTCCAGGCCAGCCACACATAATTGTGCATATGTTCTTCTCTCTTTTACTTTACGCAGTGGCAACTCACTTTGTGATGCTAGTCTAATTAGTTTAAAGACTGAACACAAATTGTTCATGCTATAAGCTTCCAAAATCTCGAGTTTAAGCACAACAATCTGTTTTCCAGACTGCAGTTCGAGCACAGAAGGCATCTTCCCTCTTAAAGCATGGCCATATGGACAGAGTGTGTAAGTGACTGTCCGTATGTTCAGGTAAAAAGCCTGACCACAGCAATCTAAGGAAATAAGAGCTTCTTTCCAGTTCAGGGTTATAGATCACCATGGCATGGAAGACATGGCAGCCAGAACACGAGGCTGGTCACATGGCATCCAGTCAGGAAGCAGAGAAAGAGGAAAGCAGATACCTAACCACCGGCTGTCTGCTTTACACTCAGATCAGGATGCCAGCTCATGGAAGGGTGCCTCCAACCGCTGGCATGTGTCATCCCATCTCAACCCAGTCTAGAAAATCCTTCACAGACATACCCCGAAACTTTGTTGTTGTTGTTGATTCTCTACCCTGGCGTGTTTATAACCAATATTAACTGTCACATATGATTCTGGTTATCATAAAACTATGGTGAAGAGGAAGACACATAGATCAGATGCCCTTTAACTTCCCTGTTCCAAACCAACACTTTGTTTTTTGTTTTTTTTTTTTTTTTGGTTTTTCGAGACAGTGTTTCTCTGTGGCTTTGCAGCCTATCCTGGAACTAGCTCTGTAGACCAGGCTGGTCTCGAACTCACAGAGATCCACCTGCCTCTGCCTCCCGAGTGCTGGGATTAAAGGCATGTGCCACCATCGCCCGGCCCTAAACCAACACTTTCTGACACTTGGGCTTCAATGATGGAAATTTTTTGATGGCACCAACTGAAGTCCAAATGAGTCTGGGAAGTTGGAAAATGCACAAAATATTTGGGAAGAAGTCTCTGTGTCACACTGGTACTTAACACTTTGTCTTTTTAAAATCATATGTAGATCCATAATTAAGAATAATTCCAGTTCTCTCCTGAAATTGAGACAGCTGAGCCCAGACGCGTTTCAATTCCTTGGATGAAGAAAATGGAAATGGGAGTACAGCAGTTCTCTATTGCACTGGCTTCAACCAGTAACACTGAGCAAACAAATTCCGGCAATCAGGAAAACAAACAATAGGGAGGAAGGAAAATAAATCTGATAAACAACAGTTGCATCGAGGAAGCCCGAAGGAGGGTAGGCATTTCAAACCCACTTAGCTTTTGGAGGAGAATAGGTGGAAAGAGGCCTTGAAGACAGGAGAGGTGGGGTATTTAGGTACCAGGGTTCTCCATTTCCGCTGGTGTACTGTGAAATTTTATTCCTTTGGGGAGATGTGAACAACATCTGCTCAACCTAGGAAGCAAATAAGTTTGTTGAGTTTACTTATTGTTCTAGTTGGGTTTTTGTAGCTGTAATAAACACCATGAGCAAAACAAACAAACCAGACACACACAAACATACGAAAACTGGGGCAATGAAGAATTTATTTCATTGAAAAGGACATAGTCCATAACCTAGGGAAGCCATGGCAGGAACTCAAGGTCAGACTTGAAGCAGAAACCTTGGAGAATGAAGCTTACTGGCTAACTCTCTGTGGGTCATGAACTTTTTTCTACAGTCTAGAATCATTTGCCCAGGTTTGATACCACCTACAGTGGGCTAAGCCCTCCTTCAGACAAATTCGATCCAGATAATCACTCAGTGGATACTCCTTACTTCATTACCAACCTGGTTGTGTCAAACTGGCAATAAAAGCAACCCAGTATATTTACAGAGATTGGGGGAGATGTTGCTCAAAGGGGTACGTGTACTTTTCTAAAGTAGCCACACTGGAGAACCTATGCCTGGTATGGATGCTGTCTCTCCCATCAACACATAGATGGAACCACCTTTTCCTACTAGTCCCAAACCTATGTACTCATCTAAATGCAGTTAGGGAAATTTTTCATACAAATGGGTGGCAGTAGTGGGCCTATGCTCTAGTGAGGGTCCAAAGCCCCTCCCTACCCCTCCTTCTTGGAGAAAATGTAACATTCCACAGGCCCCATAGTGATGCTGTTTCAAAAGTAGGCATATCTTATCTAAGAAAGATGGTATTTTCAGGTTTGTGTCATCCTATTCAAAGAACTGGAGAAATTCACAAACAGAAAAGCCACGAAGGTTCTTAGTCAGAAGCAAAGGTACAAGATACAGAATAGATTTGTTGTAGAGAACAGCAAGGCCAGAGTGATATTGGCTTAAGGTTCCTGCTTACAGCCTACTGCATTGTTTTGTGGGTCCATTAGCAGGAGCTAGATCCCAGGTAAGAAATAGTTCTACCCGCAATGCTCAGGTCTTCCCCCTCAATTTATATAATCAAGAATATCTTCCCAGGAGGGCTTAGAGGCCCACATCCCAGGTGATTCTAGGCTATATCAAATTGACAGCGCTGGTTATTGTACAGGTCAATCATGTATAGGCATAAGATGGCAAATAGGGAACTTTCCTAAAGAGTGATTCATCAGACACTGTTTGTTGTACCTAGAAATACATGTACCTAGAAAGCAAGGATAAATTGGTCCTCCAGTTCTGGGTTATGGATCATGGTGTGTAGGACAAACAGAGAGTTACAAAAGGTTGCTGGGAACTTATAAGTCATAATTACCATCTACTTCAGTACAGTTGGTTGTTTTACATCGCTAACGGCAAGTGAATATCACAAGCCCATTAGAGTTCCATGTTGCTATCATCCTTATATTGCCTGCCTCCATCCAGATTCCAGAGCAAAACTCATCAGGCTCAGGGAAGAAGTGTAGTGAAAGAGGGTCATTTCTACAGCTAGACACAGGGACTGCTGAATCCTGGTGCAGAAGAGGGTCATGAAAGCTCAGGCCATAGGAAGAGACAGATGCAGGCTGGTGGAGGAGCTACATTCAGGAGTTTACAGGTAACTTGCAAGTAATCATGCTTCCATCTCCCAGCCTCTGTAGGCTGCAGGACTTGACTGCATGCCTTGCTTGGGCCAACAGTGGCTTCTTAGCAGGTTCTGCAGCTGGCTCTCTAAAAAGAACCAGGGAGCCAACGAGGTGACTACAGTTACAAACTCATAAGAGCTGTGCCCACTGCAGGGAACCTTCCCAAAATTGGGTCCACCGATACCTTGTCCTGGAGGGGAGGGGATTCACAACTTCCTATGTCTATCGAAGGACAGGCAGGCACCATATAGTGGCTTGGAGGTGTTGAGGCAGGCAGGGGGTTGTTCGATGCTGTGGTCTGGTTACTGGAAATCCTGGAAGTGCAGCTATCCTGTAAACAGCCCTAGTGTAACTCACTGGATCAGAGTGGGGGCCATGAAAGCATTAGGGGACTAGTTGAAAAGTAGAAAGGGATAAAGAGATTAGCAGGGGTGGAAGGGAAAATGATTACAATGCAGTATACACACATGAAAATGAAATAAAAGCTAGTTTGTATAAATAGTATATGTTATTAAAAATAAAGGACAAAAATGATGAAGAATGGGTTGGCAAGATGACTTAGTGGGTAAAGGCACCTGCTGCCAAGACTGATGACCTGAGTTTAACCTTTGGAACCAACATGACAGAAAGAGAAAACCAAATCCTGAGTGTATCTTCTGACCTCTATACACCACACACACACACACACACACACACAAACACACTACACACACACACTACACACAGGCATATATGCTGCATTTACATAATAAATAATTGAGTAAATGAATGTAACTAAAATATTTTTAAAAGAAAAAGGCATAAGTTGCCTTAGCTTTCGTGTGCACTCCTTGAAGAAGGTATTGCACTTAAGAACACCCTTGTTTCCACCTGATCTGTGCCTTAGTCATTAAGGAAGTAGGCATCACACTTTACAAGGACAACTCCTTTGCTCAGATGATGGACTGCACGATGCATGCGCTTGATAGCCAGTGAATCTCTATTTTCCTTGCAGAGGCAGTATATAATCTCCAAAAATTGGACAGCTGTATTTGCCAAGTAAAGTATAGTATCGATCAACCTCTTAAACTATTACACAATGTGGGCTAAAATTGTCCTATCCATTCAGTCCTTTTCCATCACACCTGTGTTCCCACAGCACATTCTTACATCCAAAAGGAATTACTAACTAAGTCTTTATGCCTAGTGTGCTGCTATTGGCTAGCCTACTGAAATTCAATCTTTGTATTATTAGGAAAAATGATGTCTATTTTATTATACATATCATCTTTTTACACCACGCAGATCAACTGGCTGACTATTCTTCATTTTTTTCTGGTACTCCCTCTTATACCATTTTGTTAAAAACAGGCAGGGCATCCATTAATGTCCCATTCATTATAAGCATGCTGCAAAGCTATCTCAGGAGTTCCTACCTGACCATGTCTTACCTATCCCAGTTCTTAGTAGCATGTTGTCCTTATGTGGTTCCCCCCTTCCAGTCTCCCTGTATGTGTTTGTTTGTATATGTATGCATGAACATGCATGTGTGTGTGCATGGGTGTTTGGAAGCCAGACCCAATATCTGGTGCCACTCTTCAATTGAGTTCCACCTCACTTTTGAGATGTGGTCTTTCACGGAAGATAAAACTTATTGGCTGGGTAAGAGCCCGGGAATCCATGCTGCCATACTTGACTTTTTGAGAGATGATCGAAACCAGGTCTTCATGCTAAAGAAGCAGCCACTTCACTGACTGATCCATCTTCCCAGCCTCAGACACTTGTAACTTCTCTCTAAATTGTTTGATAATACTTCAGGTGATTGATTTGTGTATCCATGCTAAAGGTCTACTGTAGTGTATTGAAGGGAAGATGCCCATCACAGGTAACACATAAGGGAAATTTTCATTGGTGTGGAATGTTACAGACTGTGTGTTCTATAACTCACATTTGCATATTGAAGTCCTCTCTGTCAACGAGACTATATTTGGTTACAGGTACTTTAAACCTAAATATGGTTATTAGGTAAGGATATAACTAACGAAGAAGATGGAGAAATGTCAAAAGGACATATTTTTAAAGCAGCTACTTACAGACCAAGGAATGAGCCTCAACATTGGCTTAGTCATTAGGAACTTTGATCCACAATTCTCTCCTCTAGAAATGTAAGAAAACATCCATGGGTTAAGCAATTCAGTCTGTAGTGTTTTGTTATGGCATATTAGTAAGTATTGCATGGAATATTGAATTCATTCAGTATTTGCTATACTGAATGAATGAATGAGTGAATGAATGAATGAATGAATATGAATGATGAGAAACACTACCGTGGACAAAGCATTTGGTTCACAAGTATGAGGACTCTGGTTTCTATCCATAATTTCCATTTTTTAAGGAAGTGTGGCAGTATGCATCTGTAACCATAGCCCTGGGGACAGGCAGGCAAAGGATTCTTGAAGCTGACTGGCCAGGCAGCATAACTGAATTAGTAAGATACAGGCTCAGTGGAGGAGCCTGTTTCAACAATTAATGTGAAAGCAAAAGAAGAATTCAAGGTTACATCTGGCAACTCTTCACATTTGCACACACAGGTAAGTACAGTCACACATACACACATCAAAAAAATGAATGTATAAATGAGTGAATGAATGGATGTGTCTTTGGCTCTTTTGATGTCTTTTATACCAGGTCTTCTGCATCTGTGCCTCTGTAGGTTTAGAGCCTTCATTGTCAATGTGATCTGATGTCTAAATGATGCAGGGAAAACTTGAAGTAATATAATTGATGCTATGAAGGATTTACTCATAAACCTGCTTTGTAAATATTAACTTACTGAAAGTAGAATACTGCTTTCAATAAGCCTGGACACTAACTGGGCTTGTTACCAACTGTCCAGAAGATGATTTTGTGCCTTAATTGAAGTTCGGAGTTGCTGAGGAATTTTCTGCTAATGCTTATTCACCACGATTGACCTTCAGTTAGGCTTCAAGCCACAACAAGAGGAGACGACCCTGACGTCTAACCCATCTCATATGGTCTAAGTCTAAGGATATGCCTCTAAGGTAGCCCGTGAGGGCAGCGCTGGGTCACAACCACCATTGATTTCCCTGCCTCCCACACTTTTATCAAAGAAAGCATAATTCTGCCAGGTGGGCAAGACAACCTCAGTAACAATTATTGAAAAGAACAACATTGGTGTGCTTAGAAAAAATTCCGGGAATATTTTTGTTATGTAAATCCCAGCTCTGTGCAATTGGCTAGACTTACAGTCTCCTGTCTCTGTTTAAATTGTTCAAAGTGAAACCTAGAGCTGGAACCTGAGAAGGAGTTTAAGATGATAGCATATGGAGGCAATACAACCACAGGGCAAATGTTCTCAACCTTTCTAATGTCGTGACCCTTTAATACAGTTCCTCATGTTGTGGTGACCCCAACCACAAAATTATTTTTGTTACCACTCCATTACTGTAACCTTTCTACTGCTATAAATGGTAATGTAAATATTTGATATGTAGGATATCCTCAGAGTCAAAGTCACATTTTAATTACAATACTTAAGAGATCCATGAGACAAAAATGCCTCTGATCTGCAAGCCCCTCTCCCAAGTACAGATGGTTCCTCAAATGCTGGAGGCTGTTGTTTATGGGAGATAACAAGCCACATGTTTTCACTCCCCTAAACATGTTTGTTTGGTCCATCTGCATCTATGTGTGAGGTAACTTATGGCAGGAGGTTCACAAGCTGGAGGTATGTGAGGATGTTTGCTTGTCCCTGATTGGAACTGATGGGAAATGCAATGAATTGTGGGTTTCCTTCTTAGACTGCTGCAAACTGTGAGTCTGGGCCATTTTTCCAGGAACCTGGGTATGGACCTGACCAGAGCCCATCTTCCTAGCTTATATTTAATTAAAATATATATTGTTTCAATTTTGGCTTTAAACTGTGGTAGTGGTCTTATTCTTGATGAATGATTAACAATGTCTGATATATGACCCCTATGAAAGGGTCATTTGACCCCCAAAGGGTATCACCACCCACAGTTGGGAACCCCTGGATTAAGGTATGTTTATGTTTATGTGTATAAGGTATATACACATACCTTAATATATGTTACAACGTTTTCTCTCATGACTTATCCTCCTTGGGCATCAGTCAGAGCCTGATCCAAGTCATTTTAAAGAGCTTTTTTAGATCTCTTAAATGTTAAGTTTTATTTTTTCACTAGGAAGGCATAGTATTCTCTTAACAGGAGCAAGCTGACACAGAATGAGGGCGACATAATTTCGAAGACTTGGTGAAATATACCCTGCCTCTCAATTGCTGGTTTGAATTTCATCTTCCCATTGCTCAACTTGTCTTCCCTGGAATTGAATCCTGGGTTTGCTCTTAGTATTCTAACTAAACATTTGATCTTTGCCTTCCTAAAGGTGCAAGTCCCCACCTACTGATTCCTCCCCCAGCTAACCTGCTTGACATTAGACTAAAAATACCATGGATTGTTTTCTACCAGCTGTTGTGAGGAGCTTTTTTCTCAGGTCAGAAGAGGCTGTCTTGGACTGTGCCCCCTGTAGCCATGGAAACTAGAGAACAATACAGGGGAAGCCAGGTCTATAGTGGTGGTAATGGAGCTATTGACACTCCCTAGTAGGTGGGCTAAACACAGCAGACCCTCACAGAGACTGGAGACCGCAGCTTTTCCCTAACCTGCTTCCGCTGCTGCAGGTAAGCTTTGAAGATTAAAAGGGAGTAGATGGTTAATTGAAAGCAGGGTTGTGTGTCTGTTTCCATGAGGTTATCCATCATACATGGTAGGGTGAGACTCTGCAGTCATGTATCTGTTGTGACATGTCATTTGCTCCTATAAGTAATCCCTCATGTATGATCTTTAAGCATGTCTAATGAAGCTAGTAGTCTCACCCGATTTTAATAAAAATATACTTTAGTTTGTCCTTGCTGGCAGACTATCTAGGCTACCTGTCTAGGGTGAACTCCTGTCTCTAGGAGAAACTAACAAAACACGAGCTTCTACCGTGCTTTGGAAGCTCCCTTACTCCTTTTCATGAATGGTTAGGAGGCTTATTTTTGTCACTGTCCTTGCTCCTAGCCCTCCAGATCACTTATTTGCATATGGAGAAGAGGGAGTACAGGCTCAGCATCACTTTCTGGAACTGACTCAAGTGGGCTAGGAGCTGTGTGCACACTTCAGCAGATACTCTGAGGACATGCGCATATAAATCTCTGCTTTCAAGCACAATACATTTTTCAAATGATGATTTCTCAAAAACAGACCGCTCCGTCTTGCAAACTCTTGTGCCGGGCTTCCAATAGATGAAGATGCAGTTTCACCATGGCAGCAGCCATTGAAATCTCTAACCCATCCTCTGAGGTTATTATGAAGTTCCAGACCACTGGAAAGGACCAGAAGCTCAATTGAAATTTTAATTAGCTGAATTTCCTAAAAATTGCTAGCATGATAACAGCCTTAAAGCCAAATCGAAGTCATGCCACCTAGAAGGGGCTAAAGGAAGGGTTTTAAAAGTGGAGACCACAGTTATCTTATTTCTGTGGAATTTTCAACAGCGTGAGAAACTGCTACACTCCCCTTAGCTACATGAGGAGATTGCTGTTTCCCCTAAACACAGCAATAACAGGTGTCTCATCCCCTGTATGGAGCAGTGATAGGTGGGTTTTGTAGAAGTCAGGGCAAGGGTTAATTATCTCATAGCAGTTACACCATTCTGGGGAGGGTGTCGGTAGATAGGAGTTCATGTTTCAGGAATTTCGAGCAGAGGTTGATGGGTACTGACAAGGGTCCCTGGTACAGAGAGGAGTTTCCTTTAGCCATCCCAAGGTCAGGAGCAAAAGTTAGTGAAACTCATGGCCATCAAGACAGGTGTTCCATTTAGAAAAGAAAAAAAAAACATAATTTACAATTTTTTTACTACTATCTGTTTCTATAGAACAATAATACATTAGATTACAGTTTCCAGTTATATATATGTTGGAAAAGTACAGATTATCGAAAAAAATTAAAATAACTGCAAAGGCAAGTTTTGGGCTTCAAGATTCAAATATATCTGGGTTACCATCTCCATCATCATCCTCATCAGGACACATTCTACTTTTGCCAGAAGGATGCTCTGTGATCAAGATATACAAAGGCTCTGATTTCTATAAATTATATGTTCTATTAGTGAGAATGATTAAGAAAATAATTTAGCAAGCTATTGGAATTGTAAGTAATTATAATTACTATACCACAAAAGAGAAGTACTTTGTAAATAGAGTGCTCAAATTTTTAGCATCTGTCCCAGACTGGAGGTCTAAGAACAGCTTCTCTAAAATGATGGCATTGTACTGACATCTGGAAGAGAAAAAAAACACCCGACTCCAAAGGGTGACTTGGAAAAGTACAACACAAAATGGGCAGATCTTGAGAAAACTCTGCCCCAAATACTGGCGGGTCATTAGGGGAGCCTGGAGAGAGGGTCTCAGACCCTCATTCGTGTTCTGCACTCATTCTCATGTGACTTGAGATGGTAGAAAGCTGTCTTAAGTGGGAGTATTAAAAAACAAGATTCATGTTACAGTTCAAGAACTAATTGGAAACAATTGATCAGGATTAATATTGATTGTTAGCTTGACCTGAACTCAAATCACCTAACAGAAAAGGTATCTTGTCACTAAGTATTTCTTGAAGATGACCTTGGTCATTAATTTACTCATTATTCATTCAATTCACAAATCCCCATTTATTGTGGATTAACATTTTGTGTGGCACTAGACCTCAGGGAAGAAGTACAGAACTCCTGCCCTTGGTGAGGCAATAGTTCACTAATCACTTTCTTACTAACCATGACATTTTAGAAAAGAAAACCGTGCTTTTACTGTTTGCATCCCTTATTGTACTATCCAGATTCCAACAAAGGTGGATAAAAATCTATTTCAAAAATAAGATTTGTGTGAGTACTCAGCATGTACTAGTATTTATTGTCATTATTCCTTAAGCAGTAAGACTAGCCAATACTTATTTACATGTCATTTAGATATATGACACATTTTAAGTAATCTAAAGCTAACTTGAAATATGTGGGAAGATGTCAATGACTCTGTGAATCTGTAAGGCCAGCTTTCCCAGAAAATCCAAGGAACCACCAAACATGTCATACATGCCATATCTTTTTAGTTTTCAGATGATTGCTTGAATCCGGCCTCATTTTTGCTGGCCACATTCATGAGAATGGCCAGTAATTTATAAATCTCCCTTCCTCGTCTTTAGGTTTATCTTTCTAGTGTGTCTTCGGAGTCAGAAATTGGGGACTTTCTTTTGACAAAGCCACAGCTATGTGACCTAGTAGGAGGACCATGAAGTGTTTACTAAGTTGATACTTTAGAACCATGTGAATTTCTGAAAACTTTATAGACAGAATTAATATAGAATAGTTATTTAGTGTCCTGGTTAGCTTTAGCATTCAACTGTGTGTGTGTGTGTTTCTAGGTAATAGAAGACTCAGACCTAAACCCATGGTGTCACAGGATTGAGATATTGATAACCACCCAGTTTCTACTTGTGTTTCCCTATGTCCTTAGCTTGGGGCCTGCTTGGAACAGGAAAGGGAGGGAGAGAAAATCAAAAGACAGAGGGAGAGAGAACAAAAAGGAAGGTCAGTGCAAACATGTTTTTGATATTACCACTAGAAAACTAATCCATCTTTGTAACTTAATCCAATCCCAATTGCCACAAAAGTCCCCACCTCCATATATCATCACAGCAGGGATTAGCCTCAATCCACAGTGAAGCTCTACACATGGAAATCACCCTCATTTACTGGAAGCGAATCCATATTGTATTACTAAAGGTGGGAATAAAAGTCTGCATGTTCCCTCTGAGAGTTCAGATGTTCCAGAACAAAGAACTGTGGTAGAAATAGAGAATATAGTAACAAATACTTTCCTGGGTGGAAGGGGGCTGGAGAACCTTACTGCTTCTGGGTCATGAGAATCCTGTTTCTTCATGAGTCAGTTACATAGTCCCCAACATGTTCTGCACTGGACACCAGTGATTTTATTACACTGGTTCTGTCCTTTGTTTGTAGTACTGGGTGTTTAGGTGAAAGCCTTACCAGCCTCCATATATACCCCAAAAGTCTGAGATGTTTGGATCTCCAGCTCAGAGCACCACTTTAGATCCCTCCCTCAGCATCCTGAGCAGCATCACCCCTGGAGGTGCCCTCTCCAATCCCCAACCTCAATGCACTAAGTGGTGGCCCCTCCCCTGGAGCTGCCTTCTTCAAATTCAGCCTCTGAGAAAAGCCCACCAAAAGTCAGCTCCCGCATGCACCTGTTCAAGACCACGCCTATAAGCTACTTAAGACCTGGTAGCCATATTTGCCATGTTATACACTTCTCGTACCCAGGAGTGCTTTGCTCAAATTAAACCTGGCTTTATTAATTCGGCTTGATTGACTTATTACATCTGCGGTGGATTCCCGGTAACCAGGGATTCAAAACTTATTACTGAGCCTAAGGTTTAAATCTTACTCTATGGTTTCTTTCATATGTTAATCTCACTGCATTTCTTATCTAACTTTCCAGCAAGGCAGTGGTTCTACTTTTAGATTTTTACATTGGACTTGAAATCTGTGGCCTCCCTGGTATTGGGTTTTCACTCCACCTGTTGACTATCCATTGACTGGATCATGTTGTAAAGCAAGGTTTCTGGTCATCCTTGAGAGAAAGGCTATGGCCTTTTGATATCAGAAACTGCAGACTCAGCAGAAAGGCATGCTTGCTTTGGGGGGGCTGGAAAGTCAAAGTAGATTCCTCACTACTGAAGGACAAAAAATCTAATCGATAGTGTTACTCCAGTCTTTAGCAAAGAATTGGGTATAATGGAGAAAAGCAAAGCACGAGCATCTTCAGCAGCCAGATAGTGTGGTTCTTGGTGCTTGCTTGAGGCTTTCCTGGTCCTCCTTCACTTTAGCAGTCTCCTCCGTGACTTAACCAGGATCTTGCTAGGACAGCATTGAAAGTCTCACCTAGGCCTGCTGAAGCTGAGCACACAACCCATAACTAAGCAGCCAAGCAATCTGTAAGAAGTTGACAGTTAGGGAACACTGTTCTGATATTTCAAGTCACAAGACACAGTGCAACAAGGAACTAGGACAGTGAGAACACTGCTTTGGTCTTCACAGGGCACAGCTCTTTAGCAGGCCATTACACAAACCAGCTCATTTCAAGGGAGAAAGACAAGGCCTACGTGAACTTCTCTCTCTTGCTTGAAGAGTCTCCCCGGGGTGCCAAACCAAAATTAATTTTTGCATTTAATTTTGCAAAAGACGTGTGTGTGTGTTCACGTGTGTTTTGGCAATTGTGTATTTGGTACTTGTGATGTATGTGTATATATATGTACATGCATGTGAGTAAATGGGTGCACAGCCCATGTAGAGACACACAGAGGCCAGAGCAGCATAGCTGGCACCTTTCTCTATGGTTCTCCAACTTTCACTGAACTGGAAGCTCACGATCTTGGCTAGACTTGTTGTCCAGTAAACTCTCAGGAGGTACTTGTTTCTACCCCACTGTGGGAGAGAGACAAGCACCCACTGCTGGGCTTAGTTTTTAAAAAACTGAGCTGCCTAAGCTTCCAGAGCAATCACTCTTACCCATCAAATGGTCGTCCAGCTCTGAAAGGCATTTTTCAAATATATATAGACAAACGTTATTAGTTGTGTACTATCCTAAAGGGAGCCTTGGCCACTTATCCTGAACTCCAACAATGTCCCCAACCCCTCCACTAGACTCTCTTCTGATTTCTTTTAATTTTTAAAATAGTTATTCATTTAATTTTGCAAAAGTGTCTTATGTATCTCAGACTATCCTTGAACTCATCATGTAGTCAACAATGATATGTAAATTCTGATACTTCTGCTTCTGCCTCCTGAGAGCTGAGATAGGTGTGCACCACAATGTCTGCCTTGTACAACACTAGGAATTGAACTCAGGGTTTTGTGAATGCTAGTCAAGCAATCTACTGACTAGGTCATATCTTTTATGATGCTGGTGGGTTCTGAACTGCTGGTGGCGGGTCCCGGTGTCTGGTCCCGAGCAGCGGTGGCCGGGTAGCGGGTCCCAGTCCCGGCGACACTGAGTCCCCAGAAGGTGCAGTTCCCAGCGGTGAGCGGCTGGGAAGGCAAGCAGCTGGGAGATACATGGGCAGACATATCGTATGGATCAGAATTGGATATTTATTACTTAGAGGAGGGAGGTGGGGAGAAGGAGAAGAGACGAAGAGGAGAGAGACAGAGAAGGGGTGAAGCGGGAGAGAGGAAATGAGTGCGCCAAGAGGGGACAGTGAGAATCTAAGATGGCGGGAGGAGGGCAGGGGTCGCCAGGAGTGGGCATGGCTTGTCTCATAAAGAGACAAAAACCATAACAATATCTATAACCCAAAATTAAGTTTCTTAGACAATATGCAATTGGATTGACTTCTTAAAAATTTACTTAACAATTTGATTTTAATTGGTATGTTTAAACTTGATAATTTGTTTTTCACCAGGGCCCATGTATATTAGGCTGACTTCAAATTTGCTATGTGGCCAAGGATGGCATTTAACTCCTTATCCTCCTCCTTCCACCTCTAAAGTGCTGAGATCATAGGTGTTCACCAAACTCAGTTTATGAAATACTGGGAATCAAAATTGAACAGCAGCATGCGTACTAGGCAAGAAGTCTGGTGGACAAGCTTCATCTTCAGTCTTTTCTATGGTTCTTTTTTTTTTTTTTTTTTGGTTTTTCGAGACAGGGTTTCTCTGTGGTTTTTGGAGCCTGTCCTGGAACTACATCTTGTAGACCAAGCTGGTCTCGAACTCACAGAGATCTGCCTGCCTCTGCCTCCCAAGTGCTGGGATTAAAGGCGTGTGCCACCACCGCCTGGCTCTATGGCTCTTTTATAAATTTAATTTTATTTAGAAAGAGAGAGAGAGAGAGAGAGAGAGAGAGAGAGAGAGAGAGAGAAAGTATGTGTGTGCATGTAAAAGTACCACTTCAGTGTAAGTGTGGATGTAAGAAAACAACTTTGGTGAGTAGATTCTTTATCTTTGATGTCGGTTCAGAAGATGAAATTTGGGTCTGCAGGTTTATTTAGCACTGTACCTGCTGACCCATCTCACCTCCCTTCTATTCTAATTTCTTACACGATTATTACCTGCCAACCTAAGAGCCAGAATTCATTCAGTTTTCACTTCCTTTGGCACATATAACAAATCCCTATGCTACAAATTCAAATCAAACCAGATGTGCTGAGACTTTTATTGATTATTTTGTGTAACAAGCTGAATTACCAGAAGGCTCAAACAAAATTAGTCGAAAATTAAAGCATAGAAAATTTAAGCCACCAACTCTTTAAACAGGCTTAAGAGGTTACCAGAAAGAAAAAAAACAAAACAGGATAAGTCTGTTTGAGTTATGAAAAAGAAGTTAAGCTGAATTGAGACTGGAAATGCTGGCCCTTGACCTGCACTTTACTTTTTAAACAAAGTATCAAATGCTTTATTGCTTTGGGGATTAAAAAATAAATCCACTTACTTATGTATAAATATAACACTGGCAAATGACTGTGTGGAAAATCTCTCATGTAGACTTGAAAATCAGGTCTTGTGAAAGAGGAAGAGGGTCAGTCTTGGGTCAGATACTGGTTGCGTGCCCCAATGACCACATGTAAGGATCGACTGCGTGTCCCCTTGACCACATGTAAGGATCAGCTGCGTGTCCCAATGACCACATGCAAGAGTGTGGCTGTTTGCACTTGCTGATTTAGGCTTTTTGATTATACGTGGAATACAAGCATAATTGATGAAGGTTGGTGATGCTGAGTAAATGAGATTGATTGTTTGCATTTAGAGCCTGGCATCTGCTACAGATACACAGTAGAGGAGAATCAGTCATTTCAGAGGGAACTGTTGATTGAAGAGTTAAAGCAGGAATAAGAGACTGACTGATGCTGAAAAACATCCGCTAAGTCCATTTTAGCTGAATATAAGAAACCACTTCTATGTTCAGATTTGAACTTCACAGGAGCCTTTGAAGTAGGATGGGAAAGATAAATATTTTTCCAAGTTAATAGATGGAGAGTGGAAGCTATGCGTAAAGTTAAGAGAGGGCTAAAGACCTTTCTGGTCTACAGGGGAGCGAGCACTGATTCCTAGCCTCTTCCTAAAGCCAGGGGCTGTGCCCCACTATTCCCCGAACCCTAAGGTCTAAAGACTCTGTAACCAATACATGTTGTCCTGTTTTTCCCCAGTCAATTTTCCATTGGAACGGATCAGATATGAAAGACAAGAGAAGCTCTGGGGAGAGAAAACAGAGCACCCATCCATCAAGGGAGGGTTCTGTTCTGTTCCACAGGTTGATCTGATGCCCTGGGGACATTAAACCTCAGCTAGAAGACATTGAGGATATTTTCCATATTAGTGTGTGTGTGTGTGTGTGTGTGTGTGTGTGAGAGAGAGAGAGAGAGAGAGAGAGAGAGAGAGAGAGAGGAGGGGAAGGGAGAGAGAGATAAATGCCAAGGTATGCATGCATGTGATGGCTAGAGGACAGTATTCAAGATTTGGTTCTATTCTGTCACCATGGGATCTCAAGACCAAACTCAGGCTGTCAGGCATGTATTGCAGCAATAGATATTACGCTCTGAGCCGCTTTGTGGGCTCCCCACTTCTTTTTTTGAGAAAGAATCTCTTTTGAACACAAACCTTGCATTTGGACTAGACTAAATATCTACTGAGCTTTTTCCTATATTCATTCCCGGTGCTGGGCCTTCAGGCATTAGGACATCCATTCTCAACTTTTGTGTGGATATTGGCGATTTGAACTAAGGCACTCTTGGTTGCATAGCAAGTGTTCAGCTTACTGAGCCATCTTTCTAGGTCCAACATGAGCTTTTTACTTTACAATGGGAATGGAGGGCTAAGGTACACAGGGTGTCTGTTCCAGGCAGTCTTCATCTGCAAGAGATTTGAATCTCTAACGTAATTAATATGAACCCTAAGACTGGGTAAAGAAATCTATATACAAGAACCTTCTGAGATGCTCATTGCAACTATGCACCTCTCTTCCCACCATCAGATAAAATCCACTGATAAAGTGTTTCTTAGGACCTTGGTCAAAGATGCACCTTGAGATCTCTGTAAAAGAACCTAAGTGGAGATGTATGTAGTGCTTGTATATACACACATGCATGAATGTTTGTGCACACATACGACTGTGTAACTGTATGAAGTGTCTGTGCCTACTGAGAAAAAAATATACATGTGTGTGGTACTTCCTGGACAGTGGGTAAAGTCACTCTTTCTTATTAATAATAAATTTCAGCTCTCCATCCCTCCTGAAAGAAAGGTCATGGTTGGCTAAAACCATAACTTCCCATTATAGCCTCCCTCCCTGCCTTCATCCACTCTCCCCTTTACTCTACAGACTCCTCCTTAATGAGCCCTTGGAGGGAATGAGAAAAGAAAACAGGCTTCATCAATTTCCCTAATGGTTCTTTCAGAAAACTTTTTTTAAAAAGAACTTTATATTTTTAGATCTTTTCAAACAATGTACCTATTAGAAGGATAGCAAGGGCCTTGTGGGATTTTGGGAAGCTTTCATTAAGAAAGATTGGGAATGATTTTAAGGTCAGTGTCAAGTGTCTTCAAAGAGCTTGACTTCAGAGCTACAGAATGAGTAGCAAGTCTCCCTCCACAGTTAACCACATTGAGAGTCTGTTCCCAAGAAGTGGTGGTTTGAATGAGAATGACTCCTTACGCTCATATATTTAAATTCTTGATCCTTAGTTGGTAGATTTGAGGAATTATGAGGTGTGGCCTCCTTGGAGTGGGTGTAGTCTTGAAGGAAATGTGTCTCCAGGGGTGTTCTTTGGGGTTACAAGAACCTATACTAAGCCCAATCTCTCTCTCTCTCTCTCTCTCTCTCTCTCTCTCTCACTCTCTCTGTCTCTCTGTATCCCACTTGTGCATCAGATGTAAGCTCTCAGCTCAAACAATTCTCCTCACCATGATGGTCGTAAACTCATTCACAGAAACCATAAAGAAGCTCCCAATCACATGCCTTTATTTATAAGTTACCTTGGTCATGATCTGTCTTCACAGCAATAGACAAATACCTAAGACAGGAGGAGAGAAGCTTGTCTGACTGGCCAGTCTTATATTAGACTCCTGATACTGATGGTTCCAGGTTCAAATACAGATTACTGTGAACTCTCGAGACAGTGTTGTTTCATGTTTGTTTCTTCCATGTGTTATGCGAGGGTTAGAGGACAATTTGCAGGAACCTAATTTCTGTTTCCACCTTGTGGGTCCCAGAGTTTAAAACCAACCTTGGCAGAAAGCTCCTTGACTCACTAAGTCATCTTGCTGGTCTTTTTCATTTTTTTAAATGAATATTAAAAATAGACATTTATTCCAACAATTTTTGAAAAGGCCCTTTCTGTACTTCTGTTGCTTTATATTATATATTGATGTGAATTAATGTCCTCAGCACTGATTATTGCAAAATGGGAATATCATCAACTCTTAAAAAAACAAAAACAAATTAGAGATGTTCTATGCCCTTTATTGTCAAATATTCATCCAAGATTTAATTCTTTATATAAAAGAAATGAGTATTGTTAAATAATATAAAATAGGTAAAAATTATCTGTAAATAAAATCGAGCCTTTCTCTATTGTGTATTCTACAACCAGTTACTATACTATCACTCTATAACAACTGAGAACCTTCTAGTGGAGTCCCTTCAGATGGACAGGACTCCATCTCTGATGAGAACTATCCAACTTTTATTGTTTCTTAGATTTCACCTCTGTATTTATTGGGCATTCATATTAGCTAATTTTGTTGTTGTTGTTGCTATGACAAAATACCCAACAAAAGCAACTTAATAGTGTAAAATTTCATTTTGTCCCATAGTTCTATGATATAGTACACCATGCGTGGGAAGCCATGACAGCAGGAGCTGGAGGCAGATGCTCACATTGTATCCAGTCAGGAGGCAGAGAGATAAATATCGATGGTCAACTTACTTTCTTCATTTTATTAAGTCTGGAAAACCAACCTTTGAAAAGATGAACCCCACAGTTAGAGTGGATGATATGGGATTCTCCTCTTTATGCTGTGAATAGGTTTTTGATTAACAAAAAAGCTGTTTTGTCCTATGAAAGGGCAGAAAATTGCCAGACTGGAAGAGATAAAAAGAGAGAGTAGGCAGAGTGAGGGAGACACCATGTAGCTGCTGAAGGAAAAAGGGGCCAGGCTAGAACCTCACCAGTAAACTACAGTTTCTTGATAGTACATAGATGTAGAGAAATTGGTTAATTTAAGCTATAAGAGCTAGCTAAAAATATGCCTAAGCAATTGACCAAGCAGTGTTGTAATTAATATAATTTCTCTGTGATTATTTGGGTCTGAGTGGTCAGTAAATGAGCCTACACCCAGAGATACACACACACGTACAGAAACACACACTTATGCACATGCAACATGTGCACACCTTCACAATCATTCCCGTAGTGCTTCCAAATCAAATGATGTTGATAATCAAGATTAATTACCATGACATCTAATAGGCTTCTTTCATTGGTACCTATTTCAGTCAGCTCGGGCAGTGATAGAATTACGACAGTGCTGTTATACACAGATCTCTTTCTTTCATTGTTCTGAGAAGCAACGAGCCAAGATTTCATGGTACTGGCACATTCATTTCCTGCTGAGGGTCACTACTTGGCTTGCTAATGACTGGACACCTTCACCTTCTCACGTGGTCTTTTCTCCCTGCAAATGGAGGGTAAGATGGAGAGGGTGATGGCTCTTCTTGGTTGTCAACTGGACTACATCTGGAATTAACTGAAATCCAAGTGACTGGGCATACCTGTGAGGGACTTTTCTTAATTTAATAATTTAAAGTACAAAGACTCACCTTTACTCTGGATCTTTCAGGTGGAAAGATTTAGCTTAAATCTGAGTAATACCGTTAGGTGACAACAATGTTAAAGACACAAAACAAAGAAGCTTCTGCTCTTTGCCAGCTTTCCCTCACTCTGGGGGCGAGTCCATTCCTTCATTAGAATTGCAGCCCATGTCTTCAGGATTCTGGTGTATACGGAGACACCCAGCCTTACAGACTGAACAGCTACTGGATTCTTGGACTTTCCTCTGGTAGACAGCCATTGTTGGAGTAGCTAATCTACAACCTGTAAAATTCTCTAATAAATCTGATACACACACACAAGCATTCTCTCTCTCTCTCTCTCTCTCTCTCTCTCTCTCTTTCTCTCTCTCCCTCTCTCTCCCTCTCTTTCTCTTTCTCTCTCATCCTATCAATTCTATTCCTTTAGAAAAACCCCAAATAATACAGATTGACAAATGACAGAGATACTCAGAAAGAGGGAGAGGAAGAAAGAGAAAGAGAGAATTTAAGAAACTTAAAACATCTCTCCTTTTATAAGAGTGCTGTTATGTAAGATTGTATCCCTTTTGATAGAATTTAATTTAACATTAGTTTTCTGCTAAATGTTCTATCTCAGTTTATGATTGCTTTGGGGAGTTAGAATCCTCAAATATATGATCCTTCTGCCTCTGTATTTCTAGTACTAAAATGACAGACATACTGACCCATGTCTGACTCCACGTTTGATTTTGAGGAAAGCATAGTTCAAACCACAGCACAGCCTTCTTATAAAGCTTAACTGCCAGTTTCTCTATTTTTGTTACTCTTGTACTAAAATGAACTCTTCATGAGACCCTGGGACAGTCCCAAGTGAATTCATTCTATTTGCCTGTGTTAAAATGAGGGCATTATCTGATGTTTTAGATTCAATAGAACACGATGTCTGCTTCTTCAAAGGCGACTGGGGACAGAGAAGCCTTCAACAATGAGAGTGGGGCCTGGAAGACAGTGGAGTTGACAAAGTACTTGCCTCAAAAGCATGAGGATCTGAGTTAGTTTCCAGAAGCTCAAAAAAGATCAGGTTCCAGTGCTGCATGCATGCTGCACACTTAGAGTCCTGGTGGTGGGAAGAGAAGATGAACAGACCGACCCTGCAGCAATTCACTGGCCAGGTAGTCTACACTGCAAGTTCTAGGCCAGTGAGAGACCTGCTTCAAAAAACAAGGTGAAGGGGGGCTAAAACCCAAGCTTGATCTCTGCCTTCCATATGCACATTCACACACATACACACACACACACACACACACACACACACACGGTAAAGGAGAAGGAACAGAGAGGAAGAGAGTGTTGAGAACAGTATAGTATTAGATGATAAAATTAGGAGATGTTTTTCTAGGGTGCAGGGAAGAAGATACCCATTCAGGACTGCAGGAAAGATCCCAGGTATATTATTAGAGATATGAATGGGAAAGGAAAGCAAGAATCTGCTTGGGGCAAAAAAAGGATGAGGAAACTTTAGACAATCCAACAACTCCAGAAGCTTAGTAGGAAGTATTTAGCTAAGTGTAGCATAAACTTGGCATTCAAAATGGGGCTATTGTATATTTCTTCCAAAGCAACAGCTTCTTTGTCCTTGAAAACATCAAATATATGTGAACTATAAAGTATAGCACTTAAAATAAGAGATGTACTGGATATATATGAAATTGGAGTAGAAGTGAGTTTTGCTGGTGAGCATGAATTTAGTACTTTGAGTGCTTGTCATAAGTCCTGTTAAAAGCTACTGAATGAAAAGACTTGGATCCTGCATGGGCCAAAAATCACTGTGTGCACATGTTACTCCACAAAGATCATTTATCATTGTTTTTCAATTAACCCTGTGTCATTATTGATATGCGATAGTCACTCCGACTTACTCATTTGATTTATACAACAAATAGACTAGGGGATGATGACATTCCTTTACTATACACTTAATCACCAGTCAGGCCTGACTGAAAAATTCCTTGAAATTACTATTTTAGGCAGGTGGTCATTAAATATATTATGATAAGGAATAGCAAAATTTCTAGAATCTTCTTTACCAAGACAGCAAGTTTTCTTCTCAAAGCCTAAATACATGTATTTTAAGATAATTTGGTACTCAGTTGGCATTGTGACAAGCGAAGTCTGCCGACAAAAGTTTGAGGCAGCAGCGGTTGAAGGAAAGCAAGCGTCAGAGTCCTTCCTTCCTTCCTTCCTTCCTTCCTTCCTTCCTTCCTTCCTTCCTTCCTTCCTTCCTTCCTTCCTTCCTTCCTTCCTTCCTTCTTCTTTCCTCCCTCCCTCATTCCCTCACTCTTCACTTTCTTTCCTTCTCTTCCCCCTTCCTTCCTTCTCTCCCTTCTTCCCTCCCACCTTCCCTTCCTCTCTTTCTCCCTCTCTCCCTGCCTCCTTCCCTCTTCCTTTCCCTCCCTCTCATCCTCCCTTCTTCCTCCCTCCCTCTTTCCATTCTTCATTCTTTCCTTCCTTCTTCTCTCCTTCCCATCTTCTCTCCCCTTTCTTTCCATTCCTTCCCCCCTTTCCTTCTTGTTTTCTCTTTTTAAGAGGTCACGTATAAGCTAGGATGACCTGGATCTCATTATGTTTAATTTTTGATCCCTCTGTTTTCACTTCCTGAATTCTGGGGTAGAAGTATGCCACAAACTCTGGGTTTGTGCAGAGCTAAAGACTGAATCGAACACTGTACCATGCTGTACCAACACTATACCAGTCAAGCTCCTTCTTAGTCTTAAGATTGTATTTTTCTTGGCATAAGTTCCTAGAGACTCCAGATTCAGCATCTATGTCCCTACCTCTTTCTTCACTCTCCTCTAGGTGCATTTATTTCTGTCTGTTCTACTAAAGAAAAGTAAAAGAAAGACTTTACTCTGTTCTCATAACCTTCAAAGCCTTGTTATTTATCAAGAATTTTACCTGTGATACTGCCTGGAATATTCTCCTTGTGTCTCTATAGCCTTATTACAAATTCTTGCAAACACTCCAGGAAGCTTAGCTCCCAAAGAGCAATTTAAAGTGCAGTGAAGCTATGGTACAGACAGAAGGTATAATGGAGGTAGGAGGGACAGGGAAGATTTCACCTCTAGACCCTTCCTTCTGTCCATTTGTATGAGCTACTTTTTACACTGCTGTGACCTAAGCAAATTCAAGAAGGAAAAGCAAATTTTGTCTGATTTTTTTTTTTTTTTTTTTTTTTTTTTTTTTGTTACAGTCATTCTATCATTGCAGGAACGGCATATGGATAGCAGGATCTTGAGGCAGCTGATCACTTTACATCCATAGTGAGGATGAAGAGAAAGATGCACATTGATGCTAAACTCATTTTCCTTTTCGTTTTCATCATTCTGGTACTCCACCCTAAGGAGCAATTCCGCCCACAGTCTCAGGACTTCTTAATTAACACAATCCAGAAACTCCCTTCATTGATATCCCAGGTGGTTTGTTTTCTTGGGGATCCTAAATTTTGTTAAGTTGACAATCAAGATTAACCTATCACAGCCTTAAATTGGTAATGGCTTGTCTATGGTACCAAGACTCTCCCTGAGGATAAACAACAGTCATTTCCTATTCAATGCCGGTGGAGTTTAGAAGACTTGACAACTTTTCTCAGTAACTGCAGTCTCAGGAATACAGTGGGTGGATGATTTATTTGTAGATAGCTGAGGTGTCCATTTTCCAAGTATTGGAGTCACAAGAGGGACTAGGCTACTGGTGTTATGTTTAAAGAACATTCAGGGAAGACCTGGAGTAGGAGGCAAAGTATTTTGCCCCTTCATCTTCATCTCCGAGAAGTAGTATTTCCGTGCATCCAATTCTTCGTTTCTGTACTCTTCAACCTGCATTTCCTGGTGTTAGGTGGAAGGAAACATGTAGTTCAAGCTGGAAAGCATCTTGCCAAAGCTCGGCAGAACAGTCATCTTTCCTGGATTTATAGGATCTTGTTTCTGCCTCCATCTGAGAGGCTCATATTTTGTCTTTGGTTGCAGGTGTAAAGCTGAGCAGATTCATGGTTGTAGCTGAGAAGACACACAGAGGCACATGCTGTGCAAATTATTTTCATGTGGATAATATACTTAGGGGGCCTTGACTTGATCATGCCAGGCTTATCCTGATCTGAGCCTGGGATTTCCATTTTGATTTTTAAAATTAACTTATTTATGTGTTTCTGTTTTTATCCATATATGTTCACTACTCACAATGTTTAGTGAATTTTTTAAAAAAATTTCATCCATAATGTCATCAACGATACTAAAAGTTTTAAAACCACCTATGTAGGCATCTATCCAACTATCCAAGCATCCGTTTGTTATTGTATAATCTAGCGTTTAAGCAGCTGTTGTTAGAAAGTGTTGCCATCTATTTATAGTAAATACATATGGCATTGTTTGTGGAATTCTTTTACTTTGACAATATATACTTTTATTTGTGACAACATATACAATATCCGCTGTCTGTGGTATGTGTGTTGTACAGACATGTGTGACTGCATGGACTCTTAGTACACATGTGGAGGGTAGAGAAGGCCATTGAGTGTATTTGTCGGTTACTCTCTACCACACTTTTGGAGACTGGGTTTTCCATTGAGCCTGCCACTCCTCATTGTGTCTCTGTTGGTTTGGCCAACAGCTCAGAAAAAACATTCTTTTTCTTGCCCCCTCAGTGCAGGGATGGCAAGCAGAGACATGACCATGCCAGCTTACTACTTAGGGATTTGAACCCAAGACTTTATGCTTGAACAGAGAGTGTTCGTATTCACAGAACCATTTTGATATTAGAGGAAATTTACTGAGATGTCAATGGATGTGTTCATAAACGACCTGGGTGGAATAAGCAAGCATGTGGATTGGTTTTAATTTCTATTTCGGTGCTGATATCCCTCTGTCATTAGAGGAAAGCTTTCTTATGGTGTATGTATAATTCGGGCTTGAGAGTGAGCTCTGTAAACATCTGCCCCTGCAGTTTTCAAAGGACTCCACATAGCTGCCTCAGGGTTACTTTGAATTGAGGAGGAAGACAATTTAGGAGGCTCCTTCTGGGGCTACTCCACTTCTCTTTTTATAAATACTGTCAACTTTCACAGGGTGACATTTTTACTTTACTGTACTTATTTATTTTGAGTCTAAAGGTTCTCAGGGCTTCAAAATATCTTTGCAAAATGCTGATCTTTGTGCAGCATCTCAAAAGAGTGCTTGTCTCTCCTCCAGCTGGCCTTGCAGGTCTCCCGAGTATTCTGTGAGGTCTGGTCAACTCTCTGCTGATTCTCCACTCTGGAGGCTGATGTGGCACAGGAGGAAGAATGTCAAAGGATGGTTGCTGACATCAGCCTTGGCCTTCACATACACATGCATCCTCATGCTTGTATAAGTACTCACACACACAAAAGTGTATGCACACATGTACACCATACACATTAAAAATAAAAAGGGGCTTATTTCAACTCATACTTTTGGAGGGTTTAATACATTGACCCATGTGTCACCTTTATTTGGGGGCCAGTAGTGAAGCAACACATTATGATGGGGATGCCTGAAAACAACAACAAAACCACTGAGCTCATGACATGATGAAAGAGGAGAGGGGAAGGGAGTGCTGAATTTCCGTGTTCTCTTCATGGACATACCCTGACACCAAAGACTGTCTGCTAGTCCCAAGCTCTTCAAGGCTCTACCACATCCCCAAAGAGCCAAAGTACTGACAAAATCTATAAAAAGAGAGCTTCTGGGGGCGTTCGAGATCCAAAGTGTGGCAATTCACAACCCAGACAAAAACAGTTGACATTAGAAGACACACATGTGACTCAAAGTGGAATCAATTGGTTTGTTTGCTTTAATATATCATTGGTGACACAGGACTTAAGTGTCCCTGGTCCTCAGCAGCAGGATGGGGCAATTGATAGGGTTGAAATGACTACTATGACAATGCTGGGGGAAGAAAAATAAAAACCAGACAGACCTCTACTGTTAGGTAGATGAGCCAATTTAGTGTGGTAGAAAAAGACAAACTTTTCCTCTTCCTTCATAAAGATCAAGACAGGTTGTCCAGAGACAGTTTTATTTATTTATTTAATACAGATTTATGTGACATGAAAGACTTCAAAAACTCCTTGGGAAAGGAGCTTATTTTGAAGCTTTTAGCTTCAGTGAAGTACAGTCAGGCACATAGAAATGTGAAATAGTGTGATCTAACCCTGTAGTCAGAGCCTGGCAACCTGAGCAAGCCAAGCTTGGACATCTGTCCTCAGTAAGCCAATTAAAAGAATAAGTCACAGAGAAAAGAACAAAAAAAGAATACTGATCTAACATGGCTACCCTGGGGAGATGGAAAGAGAAGTATAGAAGTATAGTGATCCCCACCCCCACCCCAAGTTACGGTGGGATAGTGACACAAGGTCTGGGTTTAAGTTGAGTCAGAGGAACACACAGCTAAGAAGTCCTGTTCCCACTGTGCGATGTGGTCCTGCCCATCATCTTTGTTAGGACAGGTCTTCTCTGAAAAAAAGTCTGGTAAGTTACCAGAACTGTGAAAAATTTTTTCAGGACACTGGCTCCTCCTGCAGCTGGTACCAGGGCTTCACCCATTTCATTTCCCCAATTTTTTAGTGAGCATTGCCTCAATAACCTGTTAGTCAAAGGGTCCCCATATATGTCTAGAATACCTTCATTCCTGCCGGCATGGTTACACAAACAACAGCAGACTAAGGAGGGAGCTCTTCAGACATGCTGAACGATCCAGTTAGTGATCCCTCCTCCCACTCGAGGCACAAGGACCTTTCTGCAGTGGCGGTTTTCCCTTGAAATCGAGGATACAAAGCTTTCCAGGCTGTGCTTTACTTTGGGGAAATGAAGTTCTCTTTTCTATGACCCTCTTGAGGAAGAGTCCTGTGGTTCATTTTCCTCACTTTAGAGGAGTTAGAGGACAGGATGGCAAGAGATCCAAAGAGGTCGGAAAGAGCTCTGGAGTCAGCCCTTTTGTAACTTCCTCTGTTCAAAACACTCAGTACACCAAGGAACTCAAATTGAGGCATTGTGTTCTAAGCATCAAGAACATTTAACTTTAAGCAATGTGAAAGTAGGAACAACTTTAAACACACTTCTATTCAAGCTCAAAGGTGATGTAAGGGGTCAAAGATCCCTCAAACCAGAGCAAGATCTGTCTCACAGTGCAAATGCCAACCACAGACCAAGAAATACTGGGATAGTGCTACTGCTCTTTGCTCCACGACTGGTTTCAGTATTAGCAGCAAAGAATGTGAAAAATCCTACAAGGTAATTGCTAAAGCTGTTCATGAAGTGAAGAGTTTGGAGAGTAGCCTCTTGTTTTACTGTTACGTCTATGATCCTGTCTGAGAATAAGAACCATTTTCTTATAAACATGGGTCAGCATCCCAGCCATTTTACCTTGTGCCCTGAGAGTCTCAGGATACATGGCTAGTTTATGTCTTAAGCCTCATCCCCCAGAGTCTCTGATTATATGGCTGACACCAGCAAGCATCGCAGATCCTTCTCCTCTGACTTGCACATCTGACCAATTCAACCTTCCTTGTGTAATTCCAGTTCTACCTCTATAATTTCAGGACTCAAAGACTTTTGATGTTACTCATCTTCCCTTGGGCAACCCAATGCCCCTTTCCCTGGAAAGAGCAGGCATTTTCCCTCTTGTCTCAGCTGCTTTTCTCTCTGCTGTGAAGAAATACCAGAGATGAACATTTTTAAAGGGAGGGTTTATTTTAGCTCACAGTTTGAAGATGCAGTCCTTCATGGTGGAAGTCATGGCAGCAGGAGCTTGCAATAACTATCACAGTGTATCCATAAGCAAGAAGCAAGACGCTGGGCCCCTTTGTTCTGTCCCACCTGGGTAGTTTACACCTGAAATAACCACACAGAAATTGTATTAATTAAATTACTACCTGGCCCATTATCTCTAGCCTCTTATTGGCTAACTCTCACATCTTGATTCAGCCCATTTCTACTAATCTGTATGTCACCATGAGGTCATGGCTTACCGAGAAACATTCAGCATGTCTGACCTGGCAGCTCCATTGCGGCTCTCCCTCTGCTTTCTTACTCCCAGAATTCAGTTCTGTCTCCCCACCTACCTAAGTTCTGACCTATCACCAGGCCCAAAGCAGTTTTTTTATTAAGCCATAAAAGCAACACAAATACAGAAGGACCTCCAACACCAGCTCCCTTTCTCTTTTTTGTACTCCAGGAAGCCAGCCCAAGGGTTGGTGCTGTCCGCAGGCAGGGTGGCTCTTCCAATCTCAGTTAATGTCCTCTGGATGATCCTTTATAGACATGCATGGAGGTTTGTCTTCTGTGTGATTCTTGGTGTTACCAAGTTATCGACAATCCCTTCTTCCTCTCACACATCTTCATGACCACACAAAAGTTCCTAAAACAGTTTCCACATGTTCTATACAGAATGTCTGTCCTACCTTCTTAACTATGTACCACCTACCTCATGAGAGGGTGAATATGTTATATGTTTGCTTTCTTTCTTTCTTTCTTTCTTTCTTTCTTTCTTTCTTTCTTTCTTTCTTTCTTTCTTTCTTCCTATTTCTTTTAAAACTCTTTTCTGATTGGGGACTCAACACCCAGCTATCAAAGAATCACACAGAGATTTATATTTACTTATAAATGGCCAGCCTTAGCTTGGCTTATTTCTAGCCAGCTTTTTTTTTCTTTAACTTAAATTATCCCAACTACCTTTGACATCTGGACTTTTATCTTTCTCTATTTCTGTATATCTTTTCTTTCCTTCTTATTTCATGTCCAACTGTGAGACTGGCCTCCAGCATCCCCCTCTCCTCCTTTTCTTGCTCCTCCCTCTCTTTTTGTCCTATTTATCTTCTCTGCCTGTCAGCCCCACCTATACCTCTTCTGTCTAGCTATTTGTTGTTCTGATCTTTATTAGACCAATCAGTTTTTGGAGGCAGACAAAGTAATACAGCTTCACAGAGCTAAACAAATGCAACTTAAAAAGAAAAAGGAACACATCTTTAATGCATCACTGAACAAATAGTCCACAGCTTAAACAAACGTACCACATCTTGAACTAGTATTCTACAACAGCTATATGAATATATAGAGCTGGTTTCACTTCAGATTGTATAAATGTTTTGCATTTTGCTAAAGATTTCCAAGGAGAGATGGTATAATGTTCATTTTCTTCTCTGTCACTGGTAACATGCCACACTGCATAACCAATTTGAATTTGTTTAATGAATGACAAGACACCTAATGTATCCTTACCCAGTTACTAATTCCCTAAATTTTTAATACTTTTTTCTTGTTAATAAAGATACTTATTAATTAGTAAGCTCAAATCAGATTACTAGTCTTTGCTTTAGGAATTTCCAGTGCATTGAGACGGCAAATGACAAATGTGTATGAACAACTAGTTTTCTACACAATAATGAGAAAATAAAGAGTTCCTTTCCCCTCACCATTCCATTCCATGAAGAAAATAAAGGGCTGAGAATATAGCTCAGTTGGTATAGTATTTGCCTAGCATGAAGGTTAATATCTGCACTGTATAGACATAGTGGCTCACAATTGTAATGCCAGCACTCTGGAGGAAAAGGCAGGAGGATCAGAAGTAAAAAGTCATCTCAAACTCCATAAACTGTTTGAAGCTACCCTGGGTTAGCTGCCATGATACCCTATTGTCTCAAAAAAATTATACCAAACTGAAAACAAACCAAACTGAAAACAAACACACAAACAAAAAATTGATCCCCCACCCACAAAAGAAATTAACAACAATAGCAACAACAAAATAAACTGAAAAATTCATACCAAAATTGGTATGTAATCTCATGTTTCAGCTTATTTTATTCTATAGCAAATGCTTGCCCAGACTAATGTTATTATCTCACTAATACTGGGTTTATTAGGGAGGTAAATGCGAGTGTGTATGTACATGTCACAGGTGTCCTTTTAAAAGACTGTATGCCTATTTTATCTTTTTTCATTGTACATATATCATTTCAAAATTTCACTTAATCATATTCACTCTTGAGTTCAGGAATGTTCAACTAACTCAGCACTGTGGAGCAATGAACCAAATAACCTTTTCTTTGGCTCTGAATTCCTAAATTCCACCATGCTAACACCCTTCTCCCGAGTTGTAGTAATTACAAATATCTACAGGTGTTATCATATATCCCCATGGGGAAAACAGCCAAATTCAGTCTCAAGTTAAGCACACTACCACAAAGATAGGGTCTTGTAGAAGTGCCCATATAATTTCACTGATCAACAGAAACGAAGAAAAGGTTGGAAATATGAATTTTGGATATTCATTGTTTATCAGTCTAGAGCCAATACCTCCCTTTTGCTCTTTCCTTCTAAGCAGTATAGCAATTTGTTTTTTAAATAGTTACACGATCTTCCATGATGTAGAAATGTTAATCAAACTTCTCGCTACTCCTTCCTTATGAATGTCAATGCTGACTTGTTTTCCTCTAGACACAGAACTACAGAGGAGGACCCTGATAGCCCTTCCACATCCCTTGCCACTTCACTTTCATGTCTGTGTCTTGCACTGAGATTTCTACACCACTGTGTAGAAATATACAGTTCATGGATTTGCGTATTGATAGGTGTTTAATCTGAGACAGAAAACAGCCACATATTCTCCACACAATATGGATGTGTGCCCCCCCTTTCCTACTTGTTTAATAGCAGTTATTGCAAGGCATTAGTTTATCTTAGATGCTGAGTCTCATGTAACCCAGATAGGCTTTATAGCTGAGGTCAGTTTTGAGCTCCACATCTTTCTGCCTCTACCTCCAAAGAACAGGGCTATAGCTACACACCACCATACCAGTTTATAAGGTGTTGGTGATGAACCCAAGTCTTCATGCATACTAGGCAAGCACTTGACAGAACTACATCTCTAGATTCTGCTCTAGCTTTTTGTTGTTTTAATTTTTAATTATGTGTGTCTGTCTGTGCAGTGTGTATACTTGAGTGCTGGTGCCCATGAAAGACAGAAAAGGATATTTCTGTACAAGGGAAGATTTGCTCTAAATCACAGACATTGTGTTAACTACATTCTAGGTTCCTGAAACAAAAATTCCTGACAAGAAGCAACTTAAGGGAGTGTCTTAATCGGCAGTAAGGGAGTGTCTTAGCAGTGCTCTGCTGCTCTGAACTGACACAATGACCATGGCAACTCATTTAATTGGGTCTTACTTACAGTTTCAGAGTTTGGTCCATGATCATCATAGCAGGGAGCATGGCTGGATGTGGATGTGTAATGATTTAGTCTTAGCTAAGGACTTTATATCATGAACTGCAGGAGAGAGAGAGAGAGAGAGAGAGAGAGAGAGAGAGAGAGAGAGAGAGAGAGAGAGAGAGAGAAAAGGAGTCTGAACAAGGCTCCAACCAGGCCAGCCACACCTATTTCTACAAGGCTATACCACCTAATCCTGATTCTATTGAACACTTTTACTCCCTGGTGACTAAACATTCAAATATGGAAGCCTCTGGGGCCCATTCTTATTCAAATCGCTTCAGGAAATAAGGGTTTGCTTTGAAGTTCCAGGAGATATAGCCTGCCATGATAGGGAAGGTATGGTGGCTGGTCACATTATGCACTTATGCCCTGACGAAATGTGAATGATACCACATTAAGTCTTCTCAGTATTCAGGATTGCTACATGATGTATACAGAGATAAACTGTGAAACAAATCACTGTTTTGGCTTAAGGGAAAATGGGCTCTTCCCCGAAGGGAGTCGGTTGAGCCAGGGCTAAGTAAATTAGAATCTAGAATTCTCATATCTTCTACATTCACTCTTATCTGCTCCTAGGATAAAAAGTTGCAGGAGCTGGCTTACCATGCAACTGGGTAGCGGAGATATGTACTAGACTTCCCAGGGCACCTGCTGGAATTGCCAGGTCCCAGAACAAAGGATTACATACAAAACAAATGAACAAGCTTATTAATAAAGAGGAAGACAAGTGGGGCCGGAGAGATAGGGAAAGTCCAAAGCTAAAATGATGTGGGCCTTGAGACACCTGATCATTCCCTCAGGACATTTACATGCACTGAGCTCTCCTTCTCGGTATTTGAGGACCAGATTCTCTCACTGATGTGTCCTGTGGGTAGATGGGGGTGGGAGTTCCCATCTCCTCTGTTGCTGGTTTCTTGCTTCTTTTGATCCTGATGGTGCTTTATCTCAGTTCTGATCCCTGCCGTGACAAGGGAAAGTCAGTATTGGAGCTAGTGATGGAGGAAAGAATGAGAACTTTTATTTTGAATGTTTATTACCTTGCAAAATGATGCAAGAAAGATTGGTTTCCTATTGGATTTTTGGGAAATATTCAGTTTGCAGAGTGGCATGTGTTCATTCTAGAAAAATTTAAACAAAAATTTAACTTTGCATGACTGTGTATTTGTATATGTATTCATGCATATGAACACGTGTGTGGGTGCATACATGTGTGCAAATGAGTGTGGAGACCAAAAAATGATGTGGGATTCTCCTCTGTATGTTGTGAATACCATTGGTTAATAAAGAAACTGGCTTGGCCTGATAAGGTAGAATAGAGCTGGGGGACGGGGGGACTAAGCTGAATGCAGGGAGAAAGAAAGGAGGAGTTAATGAGAAGCCATGTAGTCCCTTTGGGCACAGACTCCAGAATTTTACCCGGTAAGCCACAGCCTCATGGTGATACACAGATTACTAGAAATGTGTTAAACTGAAATGTAAGAGCTAGTCAATAAGAAGTTAGAGCTGTAGGCCAAACAGTGATTTAATTAATACAGTTTCTATATGATTATTGCAGGGCTGAGCAGTCAAGAAAAAATTAGCGACCTCTCACAACAAAGAAATGTCTTCTTCCATTGTTCTCTAGCTTATTGAGTCAGCATTAGATGAACCTTGGGCTTACCCATTGGCTAACCTGACTGGCACACATGATTCAGGGATCTCCCTCACTCCCCTCATATGGTCACAGCACACTTGACTTTTCCCGTAAGTGATGGAGATTCAGCCTCAGCTCATACAGTAAGTACTTCACTGGCTAACCTGTCTTTCCATTTGTGGGTACTAGGAATAGAACCAAGGCTACCTAGGTTTTTTTTGTCTGTTTATTTTTGTTTGTTTCCCAATAAGTATGATTAGGATTTGGTAGAAATGCTTTCTAGATTCTAGTATTGGGTAATCAGTTCCAATATTTAGTAAAGAAGTTTCAATGTTTTCAGGACACTTTTTTTTTCTGCTTCTTGACACAGGATTTTATTGTCCTCTTGATTTATGCAAATGGTGAAATTTTAGGCAGGCAAAAGTAATCCTGATCTTAGAGGTTTAATATATTAAAGATAAACACAAAACAGGACATTGGCATACTTGGGTTACAACTTCCTAGATGTGAAGTTCTATAAATAAATTTTAATAATTTTAGAGTTTGAAAAATATTTATTTTAACTTTTGTGTCATTGTTTTCATGAGTATATATGTGTGTGTGTGTGTTTATAAATGGATTCTTGTTCTCTACAAAGACCAGAAAAGGGTATAAGTTTCCTCAAAATTGAGTTATAGATGCTATGAGTTTTCATGCCAAACCTGGGTTCTCTGCAAGATCAGCAAGTCCTCTTAACCACTAAACCATCTCTTTAGCTCCAACATCAGTCTCATAATCCTTTTTCAGCTAATTTATTTTTTTGTAACACATGTAGAAAGACAATAAACTTTCTTATTTGGCACTTGACAAACAAAATCTCTTAAATCTTAGCTCATATTACACAGTAGCAACTATATTTGTCCTTGCATGTGTTGGGAGTCAGAACACTGATTAGTTAGTGCATTCTGGTCTTTCGCAAGCTTGATGATTAATTTATAAACACTCTGATTGATCTGAGAAGTTTCACTGTAGCCAAATAGCAAAGGGGGCAGGCAGGAGTACAAGTGGCTGGAGTAGTAAAAAGGTAAGTTGTACACCTTAAGAGTTTTACTAAGGCAAAGTTGGGAACAAGGGCAGTAACCCCTGTACTTCTGTATGTAAATATGTCAGTGGTCATGGAGTAGAGCAGGTCTGACCTTGTTTGAAAAGCTTGGTAAAAATCTCATATTGACAAACATTGTAGGCCAGCAATTATTTTGCAATGACCTTTCTGTGTAATTGAAATCTCCTGTGCAACTCTGGTCTGTAAAGAAGACTCTGGAGGCATGAATATGGCATTAGCTACAGGGTCACAAACCTTTAGTATACTTGCTTTTCTTGCTTATGCATTCATGGCTCTTGTATGTCACAGCAGAGAGAAAGGAATTCATACATATGCAATGGTCGGTATGAACTCCTGACCAGAGGTGCAACTGATGGCTGAAGGTCCAATGAAAGGCAGAGTTTTGCAAGACAGTGATCTCACAAATCACCTCAGACTGTCTCCAAGGTTCTTGACTTGATTCTAAGAGGACAGGGATGCTCAAGGTAAGAATTCCATGGACTCAAATCAATACCTAGCCTGAAAGTATAGAGAGGGTCTTAATACAAATGAGAGGAATTCTTATATCCAGGAGTCATATCACTCAGCAATGTAACTCTTCTATCAATTTGGCTTGTTAGAGGACCAAGAATAAGAAGGAACTGGAGAGATAGCTTAATTGGTAAAATATTTGCTGTGTTATCATGAAGACCAGAATTAAATTTCCAACACTAACATAAAAAGCTAGATGTGGTCATGGGCTTGAAATCCAGAGCTGGTGGTAAAGAACAGGAGGCTTTCTTGCCCAGTTAGTCTAGATGAATTAGTGAACTTCAGATTTAGTGAGAGACACTGTCTTAAATACTGAGGTGGAAATGGTGGAGAAAGAGACCCATTTTTGATCTCTGGCCTTCACATCTGGACACATGCACACATACACACACACAAAAGTCAGGGTCAGGATTTCTTGTTTAGGAGGGTATATGGACTCAGACCTTAGGAGAGAGAATACTCAGCGTGTGGTGGGAACTTTGGCATCAATGGTGCATTACCTCTACACACATCAACCTCTTTTGTACCTCAAATAAAGGATAGATGTGTCTCCTCTCTAGCCTACTGAATTACTCCTTTCAAGCCTATCTTCCTGATGGATGTGATCTATGTATATAAAAAGAGAAATAGAGGAGAAAGAGAGTAAGGCAAACATTTTAAAAGCGTAGGGTAAAGGAGAAATTATTTGTATTAAGATTTACATTACTTCTTTGGGTAGGGAGAAGGGTTCAGGGAAAAAGATGAAAGCCCAAAGTGAGTATTTTCAGTATCTTGATAATCTTTTATTTTGGTAATTGACCATATTTTCTATCACTCTGATGGATAGTGAATGTGTGGACTGTACCAAACAGAAATGTCCCGTTTCTAAGGAAAACTTGGTCTTTGGGAAATTACAGGTTAGCATCAAGCTAACATAGGCTGCCTTTCTGATTGCAGTTCAGTCTCACCCTAAAGACATGATGCTGTTTCTTAGGAAGCCTAGGATTACATGATTCGAAAAGAGAGTGAGACTTCCTGGGGTCAGAGTTGGGAGAGCCTGGAAGGACATTGGAGACAATCTAGTCATAACAGTCTAGTTTTAGGTGTGTGTGTGTGTGTGTGTGTGTGTGTTGCACATATATGTGTGTGCGCAAGCATGCATAGATGATAGAGATAGATAGATGAATAGACAGATGACAGATGATAAATAGATAGAAAGAAACATGTGATAGATAAAAAGACAGAATATATTCTAATTCTATCCAAATTAGACTATGAAAGTAAAAACAACACCAAAGACTGGGAGGAAGATAACTCAGGAGAGCAGTTAGACTTGAAGTTTCTTTTTTTTTTTTTTTTTTTTGGTTTTTCAAGACAGGGTTTCTCTGTGGTTTTGGAGCCTGTCCTGGAACTAGCTCTGTAGACCAGGCTGGTCTCGAACTCCCAGAGATCCGCCTGCCTCTGCCTCCCGAGTGCTGGGATTAAAGGCGTGCGCCACCACCGCCCGGCTAGACTTGAAGTTTCTGAGGGAATGCTTGGGGTGCTCCAGCTCAGCAGATGGGTAATGGGGGCCTTTCAGATAGGAGGCATTGACAAAAGGTGTGAACTGAGCCCCAGTGACTCTGTCTGTGGCATAGAGCTTGCTTACCTCTTTTTCAGGATATCCCCTCCTCTGTACCTCACCTAGTTGGCATTTTCAGGAAAGTTTATTTTACCCCAAATTGAGACTGCAATAAGTAGATGAAGAAATAGGAATGCGAGCATGGATTTTCATTTTTTCAAAGTTGAAAAGTTAACTAGGAGACAGAGGAACAACTCTCTTCCATGGTCCCTGGAAAAGAAGTCTCTGGCACTGATTTGACTTGTCCTATCCAAAGTTTATCAACACCTATAGTTCTTGGAATCTTGTTTTTGATGCCCTTATTTGAACTACCTGGAGGCAAACATCAACTACTTACAGATCTTTATGTCCTGTTATTGAAAATGTTGCTCAGTCTCTCTCAATGCTATCTTCCTATCTAACAGACTCAATCATAGCAATTCCATGCCAAAACGATTAGAAAGTAGATTTTTATAGTATCTACTAGTTGGAAAATATAAAAACTAGTTTACAAGGAAATTACAGAGCCATGTAGTAAAACCTGCTTCTCAAAAATGATGTATCTGTGATAGTGTGCTTTCATAAATTATTTTTTTAAATTTTTTTGGTCTTTGGTAAAATTAATTTAATGTGTTTATCATGAAACAAGAAAAAAAATTCCCTGTGAGCACCAACTTAGCTCTCATAGCCTCCTTAGCATCAACAATCCAGCTGCCAAAGGGATCACAAGGTCCCTTCTGCAGATTTTCAGTCTTCCAGATAAAAAATAATTAAAATATGGATTCAGATGGACGATTGAGACAAGCTAACCCAGGCTGTGACAAGAACCCAGCTTTCTCAGGTGCCCTCCCAAGGCAATGCACACAAATAATTAGGAAGCAGTCTTGAAAATCCACATTCCCAATTCCTTTAACCTGTTGTGCCTGATCTCCCGAAATCGATGGGAATGTTATGATCTGATGTCCTGGGCTGTCACTTGCGTACCCTGTCCCTTTAAGAGAGAAGTCCCGCCCACTGCCACCCCCTCCTTCTGCCTCTGCAAGTGGGTCTTCTTCCTGTGAGCTCTCTCTCTCTCTCTGACCCTCCGAAGAGGTGGTTGCTGCCACTTCTCCCCCCACCTCTCTCCCTCTCTCTCTATCTCCCCTTTCCCCTTCCCGTCCATAACCCACTGAATAAACTATACCCAAACTCTCTCTGCATGGCGTGTTTATCCATCTCTGTCTCTCACCCACTAGCGCCGGCTTCGGGTCTCAGGTCTCTGATCACCTGCCACTGCAGCTCCTCCTGGGACTGGCTTTCCCCCACCTGGGACTGGCTTCTTCTCGTGGCCCACCACCACCTCTTGGGGAACTACAGTTAGCCCTACAGCTATGGCTATGGTTACGGAGTTGGTCCCATCCTCATCAGTCCTTTTGCCTTAGAGGGTGTACAGCGCTTTGCACAAAAAGCTTGAGAGCTAGCCCTAGCAGCCACAGGCTCCAGATTTAAGAACAGACATACTGGCTACAACAAAGAAAATGAGAAGTAAGTATAAGAATAGGTACAGGCAACAAACAAGTCATGAATAGGATTAAATGTTTGCAGGTGACGGAGATGGGAATGCAGCGCTGGGAGAAAACTCGGAAGCAGTAGGTTTTCACCGGATGGGGAGAGAGGGTGATGTTTCTCTGTTGAAGGCTGTGGTGAAGAGTTCAGTCCATGGGGCAGGCCTATGGGAGTGTTCACCACCCCCACATAATACATAGCCAGCCCATGGGTCCTATGGGAGGAATTCCCACCATCATGTACTGCATCCACCGCACAGCACAGCACAGAGGAGCCTTGCTTTGTAAACTTATGAAGGTTTTAGGATTATGGTTAAAACATTGTACTTATTTTTATAACAAATTTAGAAAATTTGCTTGCAAAGTGAGCATTGGTTGTTGTTCAAGAGGATCTTGGTTCTATTCCTAGTACCCACATGACAGCTTCCAACTATTAGTATCTCAAGTTCCAGGGGATATGACCCTCCTCTATCCTCTGCGACACTAGATACAGACATGATACACAGACACACACTTTACACAGAACAACCGTACACATAAACAAAAAAAATAAAGTTCACTCTCTGTCTCTGTCTGTGTGTATCTGTATTGTGAATGTGTGTGTTTGTGTTTATGTATGTATACATGCATGTATATTTTGATGCCAGTGTGCTCCTTTGTGGTTATATGCACACACACATAGGTGCCATCATACACATGTGGAGATCAGAGTAACACTTTCTTTCTTTTTTTTTTTTAGATTTATTTATTTTGTATACAGCATTCTACCTGCATGTATGCCTGTAGGCCAGAAGAGGGCAGCAGATTTCATCATAGATGGTTGTGAGCCACGGTGTAGTTGCTGGGAATTGAACTCAGGACCTCTGGAAGAGTAGCCAGTGCTCTTAACCTCTGAGCCATCTCTTCAGCCCCAGAGTAACACTTTCTATAGTGGATTCTCTCCATCCATCTTTTCTTGCTGTTGCTCATGCTCCCAGTTACCTGCCCAAAGCTTACAGAGACTGTTTCTCTCTCTCTCTCTCTCTCTCTCTCTCTCTCTCTCTCTCTCTCTCTCTCTCTCTCTCTCCTCTCATTTCCATACTAGATGCTGAGGTCATAGATACATGCCACCACATCTAGCTAGCTGTTGTGCATAGTTCTGGATCCAACTCAAATTCAGGCTGTCAGTTTGTGCTAAAAGCACTCTGATCTGTTGAACAATTTGCTGGCTGTAAACTTGTTTTTCCACTGAAGGTAGTGAGGTCTGTTCAAGCACCTGTGTACACATGTGATAAATCAAAAACTCTAACATAGTATAACCTCCTGGGCAAAAATAAATATGTTTTAAATGGATTTTTGAACCCCTCTTTTGGCTATCAAGTTACAGAAAAATAAACTTTGCAAAACTGAAATTTCCCCAGGAGTCTCATGTTCAGAAAAGAAAAAGGCTGAAGGTTAGTGCCAGCTAGACGAAGAACTTGTCTTCTGGAAAGAGATTCCGCACAGTTAGGAAAACTTGTCAGAACACCTGGCCAGAGCAGCTGGAACTCGACAAAGAGGATGGGTGACACTTTGACAAGAGTTGATTAGCTAAATGCAGTTCAGCATCTATTTAAACCCAAGACTCATATCAGGACCCCAAAGATGAGCTTGGAAGGTCGCTGGACCTCTTCATTTCTTTCTAAATGTGGCTCTTCTTATCTGCTCTTCACAATTGTGTGTCTCTTTAACTAGCCTGGTTTATTTGAACTGCCAGGATTTAGGCTGTGACCCTGATAGTTCTGATCACATGCCCTTATCTCTGAGGGATAATCCTGTGCTTTCAGAGAGCAAGTCCCTAACAATAATATGTAAGAAGAAGAAATTTACTAGACTAGTTAAAAGAGAAAACTCTTGAGGCAGATTCCTTTACATCAACTACTCTGTTTATTAATGGTGTCTTACAGGACCTGAAGCAAATTTTCTGTGTTTAGAATGAGCATTATACAAATATTTATCTCCTAAGATTGTCATGACAATTAAGTGAGATGCCAAAGGGAACTGCAACAGGGACCAATATACAATTTGCACAATGGTAAAATCTTGTGTGGAAAGAAGTTTGCATGAAAGATTAAAAAAAAACAGATATCAGTGGACTATAAATATTATGCAACTTTGGGTTTACAGCATTGTATTGACTAGATGTATATTATCTTGACACAAGCTAGAATCATTTGAGGAGAGAGATCCCCAGTTGAGAAAATGCCTCTGTAAGATTTGTCTGTAGACAAGTGTCTACTATACTTCTGTTATTGATGATGGATGTAGGTGAGTCCAGCTCACTTGGGGGCAGAGCTATGCCTCCGTAGGTGAATGATACAAAAAAATAGGCTGAGCAAGCCATGGGGAGCAAGCCAATAAGCAGCAGTCCTCCAGGGTCTCTGAATTATTGCCAGCCTTGAGGTTCTGGGCTTAAATTCCATCCTTGACTTCTCTCAGTGAGGGAAATAAACCGTTTCCTCCTCAAATTGCTCTTTGTCATGGTGTTTCGTCACTGTCATTAAAAACCCTAATAAAAAACGTGTGTGAGTGTGTGTGTGTGTGTGTGTCGGGGGGGGGGTGTAGTCTTGGGCAGGCTATAAGAGAGAATTACATCCCATGGAACTGGTAGTAGGTGTGGGTAAACCGTGGGACTTGTGTACTAAGAGCGAACTCAGGACTTGTGGAAGAGCAGCGAGTACCCTTAACTGCAGAGTCATTTCTCTAACCCCTAAGGTGTAATGTTTGAAAGTCATAGCCCAGCTCTACTTTTTTTTTTTTTAAAAAGAGTATATGCATGACACAAATAAGATCTAGAAGGTTCCTTCCTTACAGTAGAAATTCCATAGAGGAAAGATACTTTCAAAACTGTAGATGTTACATCTCTCTCCTTCTTTTTAGTTTTTGCTCCAGTGTTTTGTTTTCATCTCTTCCTGCTGAGTTGTGAGCTCACCTGCCTAGCATCACAGGAACTATTCATTATATCTTGCCTTTTACCCAAAATTCTTTGAACCCATTCAATTCTTGTTCTCATCCCATTGCGCCATCTACAATTTCCTTTTTAGTTCTTTAAATGAGTTTCTTCAGCCTTCCACACACCAGGAAGGTGATTAAAGTCTCCTTTTTTTAAAAAATTATACTTCCTTTAAATGCCTATGAGGATTGGCCCCTGACAAAGCATTTCCTCAAAGAAATGTAAATTACAAGCCACAGAGGCTTGTGGGGAGGATAAAGGAAGTAAGTGTGTGATACCTCTTAGAGAATAAGGATTCTGTTGAAAGATTTTGATAGATAAAGCAAATGTTTCCATAAAAGAAAAAAGCATAAGAAAAGTGCTAGGGAGGCCTAAAGGAGTTCCTCTGGATAAACTGGGAATAAAAAGCATCAGAGGATGGGCAGGAGAGATGGTTCAGTGGTTAAGACTACATGTTGTTTTTTCTGAGGAACCAAATTTGGTTCCCAGCACCTATATAATGGATCACAACCATCTGTAGCTCCAATAGTAGAGATACCACACACCTTCTGAACTCCAAGAGCCCAAAGCATGCACATGGTGCACTTATAAACTTGCTGATAATACATTAATACACACAAAATAAATCAATAAATCCTTAAAACAATTATTTAAAATCAAAAGACACAAATGTGATTATATACACCAATAGTCCCAACACTCTGGGAGACTGCAATAGTATTTTGACTTTGAGGCCAACTTGAATTACATAGTGAGACCCTGTCTCAAAAAAGAAGGGGAGGCTGGGTAAAAGTCTAAGTGAAGCACTTGTCTTGAAATCTGAATACCAGAGTTAGGATCCCAAGATGCCATGTAAATCTGGTGCAACAGCACATCTATAATCCCAGAATTCTGCAGGGAGATAGAAGGCAGAGACAGAAAGATCCCCAGAAGACAGTGGGACAGCTAGCTTGGTATAAAAATGGGCAAACAAGAAACCCAAACACAGACAAGGAAAAAATTGAGGGCTAGCATTGAATTTGGTCTCTGAAATGAACACATATGCCAGAATGGCACAAACCCGTGACACACACACACACACACAGAGAGAGAGAGAGAGAGAGAGAGAGAGAGAGAGAGAGAGAGAGAGAGAGAGAGAGAGAGAGGAACAGAGCAAACACAACTTAGGAAAGGTATTATTTGATACCATAGTTAGGAGTTGAGTTGCTTATGCAGGGATAGCTCGGATGTTAAATGAAGAGAAATATCTGTGTGTGGGAAATGGCATGAGTAAGTTAGTAGTGTTCTTGATTAGAGAGTTTGTGTTGAGAGTGACAACCATGTGTGTCTCAAACTTGCTTTGCTGTTTTGTGTTTTGAGATAGGATTTTACTACACAGACAAAACTGGCCTCAAACTTGAACTCTCCTGCCCAATTCCCAAATATTGGGATAAATAGACATGCACCAGCATGTTCAGATTTGGGACTTGGGATACCCGCAGAAGGGTAGATTTCTGTGGAGTAAGAAACAGCCTTTCTCATGCCAGGGTGTGGGTTACAGTATTAACAAACTAGAACGGATACTGTGATTCAATTTCATGTGACAACCTGTGACCCAAATCACGCCTGGACACCTGACCTCAATAAGTCAATTATAAAACCTAAATTAAAGGAGAGGAATTCAATATGGCCACATTAAGAAGAAAGACAAAGAGAACAGTGAACCCTGTGAGTCCCTCTTTCAAGGGCCTGAAGTGAAATTAGTGTCTCACATTTAAGCAGTCTCTCTCATGTCATGGTTGACCCATCATTTTCTGGGCTCCAGCTTCATTCTGTCTGGTGGTGTGGCAAGTTGTTAGAACTGTGTGAGGCCCCTTTCTAGAAGAATGTTCCCCAGCTTTCTGGGGTACTTCCTTTTTTTAACTGCTGGGGGAAATTCCTGTTTCTTAATGGTCCTCGAGGATTAACAGGTTAACAGTAAGAGTTAGAGACTCGGCCTGGACAGTTATGTCCGAAAGTTTCAACTGAGAATAAACGGTTTAGAATGCAAGCACAGTGAGTAAATGGCCAGAGAATCATACCCCAAGAGGATGAAGGTTACTTCCTCTGGGAGACCCCTGTATGATCAGATGGGGGGGCATTATCTTCTTAGTGGATATATGTTTTACATTTATGTTATATATTTTTAGTGTATGTGTGTGTGTGACATATACATGAGTGCATATACTCACAGAAACCAGAATAGAGCATCTAATGATCTGGAGCCAGAGCTAGGGTGGTTGTGAGCTGCCCATTGTGGAAACTGGGAACTGAGCTCAGGTCCAGTACAAGAGCACCACACTCTCAACTCTGAGCCATTATAAAATAGTCATAAGAGTTGTCCTGCAAGCCAGAGTCAAACTGGTCCACGTTCATTATGGGGAGCCCAGCTTAGCATATCGTAATGTTCTCTGGACGAGTATTTGAAGTGACCCCTAACTACTTCTAACTCAAATCTAGCTCAAAAGAGTGGAACTTTGCTCTTCCTGTATCAGAAGGAGAAGGTGTGAGTCATCAGGGGTGGCAGTAAACTGCATGTCTTATTTACAGGCATCGGAAACTCTCCCCCTACATTTTTAAAAATAGCTGGATACAGTGGTACACACTTGTAATTCCAGTACTGGATGGAGAAAGAGCTGTGGATTTTGGGGACTTATGAACCAGCCAGCCTAGTTTACTTGAAGAACTCCGGCCAGTGAGAGAGACTGAGTCAACATAAACAAACAAACAAGTAATAAGTGATATACAAGTAAGCAAACCTCCCCCAAGCTGGATGGTGCCTGAAGAATAATAACCAAGGCATCCTCTGACTGGCCGGCCTCCAACATGTGCACATATACCTTTACACACACAAACATACACTCATTGAAAATGACCAAGATTCTAGAAAAGTCCTAGTTCTAAATAAATTAGTAAGAAAGACAAAATTTTTTAACTATTCTGAGCAAGATCAGCATTACCAGAAAATTTCAAATTCTTTCCCATTATCACTACATTGGATGCTAAAGTACATGTATGTCTGTGGTTGTGTTTAAATATATGAATATATGTACAGTGATTTAGCATAAGGTTTCATTGCTGTTTCAAAATATTTCTTTGCATGATGGTCAGTTCGTTCTCTTGTCCACACTCTTAAAATATACTCTTCTTCTTACAGTTCATGGATATATTTGCTTGACATTGCTGTTCTGATGGAAGTTTTGCCCCTGGCATCCATATATCCAGAGTCTGGAATTCTCTGGTGAAGCTCCACCCCAAGACCCCTCCCCCATCTCTCTCCAAATCCTGCCCTGAAAGCAGACAAGAGGGTTTTCAGTTTCTCTTGCTTGTCTCTTTTGGGGGTGGGGGGTTGGAAAATCACCCAGGAGCATTTTACCCATTAAGCCTGGGCCTTTCCTAATTTGGTTTGATTTTGCCTGATTTAGATTGCTGCTTCAGTGGAGACTTATGGGGTGCAGAAACTTTTCTATTACTGCTTTATCAAACCCTTCAACAACTTGGTGTCTACGGTTTGTGAACTACAACTTCAGCAAATTTTGGAAGCAGAGTCTGAATTATTGTTTGCTGGCTTGCTTTATCAGTGATGCCTTTCTTTCTGAGGTTTGTTCTTACTGTGTAGTTTAGGTTGCCCTTGAAATCAATACCCTCTCATCTCAGCCACTATGGGGCTGGGATTACACACATACACTGCCTCACCCAGATTCCTATTGTTAGGAATATTTCTTAACATGAGCTCCCTACCGACGCAAAAATTCCCAATCAAGCCAAATCAAAACAAGCCAAATTAAGAAATATCCAGGTTTAATGGGAGATCTACGCGACTCCCGGGAGGAAGAAAGGAAGACCACACGTCCCTCTTTCGGGAGATCACTTAAGTACCCTGGGGAGTGGTCCTGACCCCATTCCCAGGGAGGGGTCAGGACCTGGCCTGCTGGGATTTGGAGTCCAGACCAGGCCTAGGGGCTGGGATAGATGTGAGGGACTGGGGCCTAAGCTCCCAATTTGACACCTATGTATAATTTATATATGATTCTGTATTTCCCCATCCAGACACAGATATCTGAGGGTAAACTCACAAGGACAGAATACATGCATTATGATGTCTACCGTTCCTGAGAATGACCAGGGTTAGACGCATGATGGCCTCTCTTACTCAAGGCTTCTTTCAGAATTTTATGTGATACTTACAAAATGCTGAGTTTATATCTTACCACAGAAGCTGGAGTCCTGCCTTGCACTAGATGAATTCTTTTCGAAATTTCCACCTCCCTTGACTGCGACTTGCAGTAGATATACTGATTATATCTCTTTCAGGAGATAATGGCTCTAATTGTCGTATTGCTCTAAGGAGGTAAAGACAGTTTGAGCATTCATTTGGAATTCATTCCTCAGGTAGGGCAAATGCATACATAATTGGGGCAGAAAAGGCACCCCCCCCATGCTAAAGGTGTTTTTTGTTATATTTTGTTTTTTCAATTTTTAGTTTTGTGTGTGTGTGTGTGTGTGTGTGTGTGAATGCATTGTATGTGAAAGAGAGAGGGATAGAGACAGTGACATAACTTTTACAATGCATGTGTAGGGGTCAAAGCACAACTTCATAGCGTCCTTGCCCTCCTTTCACGTTTTCATGGTTTGAGGATGATTTTAGCTGACAATACAGTTTATTTGACGTAGCCGAGAGTCATCTGAAAAGGTCTCAACTGAGGAATTGTTCAATTAGCTTGGCCTATGGTCACATGTGTAGGATATTTCCTTGATTGTTAATTGAACAAACTCAAGCTAGGTGGACATGAAGGCCCACAGAAACAGGATATTCCTGCATATAGATGACTGGTTAGTGAGTTCTGGGGTCAACTGAGAATCCTGCCTTAGAGAATAAGTGTAGTAATTAGTGGAGAAAAATTCCTAATGTCCTAATGTCAACCTGGCATCTTCACATTTATGTATATGCACTGCACAGGGCAATCCTCTCTCTCTCTCTCTCTCTCTCTCTCTCTCTCTCTCTCTCTCTCTCTCTCTCTCTTTCTCTCTCTCTCTCTCTGGGAGCCAGAAGGAATTCCTAGGAAGGGTAAGCGGCCCCAGCCCTGCTGCCCCACAGTGCATTGAACTTCAAAGGAGCTAAGCAGCCTACTGAGCAGAGAAGGGGAAAGTGGTTCACAGGGGCAGGAATAGAGGTCTGGATAAAGACTTTGGCCAAGTTGTGAAAGTTTGGGCATCTGCCACTGATCGTTGGTAGAGCTTAAGGACAGCATCTCACCTTTCTGAACCTTCTTCTGCTCTGTGCGGCGAGGGCATCAGTCTAGAGGAAGGAGTAATATCAAAGGCTTGCCTTCGTTTTTCCATCTATAGTTATAATCATGATGAAATAAGCACATTTTAGGATAGAGGTTCAGGCTCTAGGTATAGATAAAAATTTTTCTGCTTATGAGAAAAGAAGAAAAAATTGGTATTGTTTGCAGGCCTGATTAAAGGCAGTATAAAAATTGAAAACCACAAATCCAAGAATTGAACCATCCTTACAATGCCATAAATTCTGAGTAAAGTTATTAAACCCATAAAATACTTGAGTAAAAGTGCTTGCTCATTTTCCAAAAAAAAAAAGGACAGCCAATATAGTGCCAAGGCTTCAAGTCTCCGGAAAGGGGAGGCAGAGATGAGAAAAAGAGGCTGGAGTAGGCACCCAACCTTTGGAAGGGTGCGGTACTGAGGTGTCCTCAGCAGGAAGGTTGTGAAAGGAAGGAGAGCGATCAGGAAAATGAGCAGACCGCTGGAGCTAATGCAGAAGACAGGAGCTCATCTTAAATGTGGGCTGATGTTAGTGGAGCCATTGAGCTGGCATCAGAATTTCCCATTCTCCTGGGGTTTATGATGTTAAGGTGAATCTGAGTTCAATCTCTTCTAATTTTCAAAGTAAACAATAATAAGAACTTGGTGGAAAAAGTAACCTGGGCCAATAAAGCAGCTAGACAATCAAGTACTTGTTCTGTCATAGGATCCCATTCATGGGATTTGTCCTCTGACATCCACACATACTATGGCATGGGTATGCCTGCACTGACACACATACTACAAACTGTACACACATAATAAAATTAATTAGAAAAAAAGGAAATATGGAAGTACCATAAGAAGAGCTCAACAGGATCTGGAAAGATTGTCAACTCCAAGCACACTAACCTCAGTTCAGCCCCCAGAGCCTATATAAAAAATGCCAGCTGTGGTGTCCTGTACTTACAGTCACAGTGTTAAGGAGGCAGAGACATGGGGCTGTCTGGGCTTCCAGACCCATTAGAGACCCTGCATCAGAATAAATGGATGTCACCTGCATTACAACACTTGCAATATCACAGAGATGCTCCTCTAGTCTCTACCTGGGTGTGTACATGGGAACACATATATCCACGCACATGTGCGTTTGCACATATGCTCATAGAAACATATATGTAAAGAAGACCGTGACAATATTGGTACAGATCTATAGATATTTTTCAGAAAACAAAAAATTGGTGGGATTAAAGTGTGAGCTGGAAAGGCTATGAATACTCTGGAGGCAGCCAGGCTTCTGACTTGAAGCAATGGCCCTTGAAGTCAGGAAAGAATGTTGCAGAGCCGGGCATAGCTGTCCTGACTGGGCCTGTGTCAAGACAACCATTAGAATTCATGCTATTCTCTTTCTAGCTCCAGACTGTGCCTAAAAGCCTTGCAGGAATTTTGTCGCTTTCAGAACAGAGCAGAAGAGAAGTAACTGTATGTGTGCAAACTTGGAAGAACAACAACAACAACAAAAAATTCAGGAATGGAATATTCTGTCATATGTGTAAATCCATGCTGCTGGGCAGCCTTTTCTTGAGGAGCTTTGAACAATAACCAACTCACTGTGAATAGAACACTGATAGCAAAGTCTAGAACACTGAACCAGTGAGCTATATTAGGGTTAGTTACAAGAATACTGGTAACTAAAGGACATCTTTGTTATCAAAGAGTTTACATTTGTATGCGTAAGAACTCACAAAGGCCTCATCCCTGGAGCTTTCTGTTCGACTTGCAAACAGCTTAGCAGGTCAGAGAGTCTCCTTTTCTTAGCAATTATTGCTGCTTGTAAAACTTCAAAGAGGACTCAATGAATCTTGTAAGTTTCAGTGGCTTCCTAAGATTTGTGAATTGAGCTTCAAAAATTTAGTTTACCCCATGAATCATTTTTATTCTTTTTTCATTTATTTTACACATAAACCACAGTTTTGCTTTCCTCTGCTCTTCCTGTTCCCTCCCCCCACCTCCAGTTTATCCCCACATCAACTCCTCCTCTGTTCAGAAAGGGCAGGCCTCCCATGGGAGTCAACAAAGCATGGCATACCAAATAGAGGCAGGTCCAAGCTCCTCCCCTTGCATCAAGGCTGGACAAGGCATCTTCCGCACCTTAAGGAGACTTCCTACAATAGGGAGTGTTTCACTTCAGGGAAATAGCTGAACAACACATGACCACTATTAAACAGTTGTAAATGCAACTTGCTTGGGGGTAAGTTTCCTCTGCAGAGAAAGAGTGTTTTGACAGTCAGGGAACTAAAAAAGATGGCAGACTGTAACCAATAAACAGTACATTCCAGTGTGTCTGAACAAAGTATGTAAGGGGAGCTGTGGGGTGGCATATTTGAAAGGCAGGCACCAGGGTAATTTTACATTTCAAATAGTTTGTTTTCCTAATGTGCGGGTTGCTGCTTCTGTTAACCACGGATGTGTTATAAATTGGAAGAGAAGTAACTAATTAGCATGTATTTTCATGGATGTCTTAATTTCTTTCCTCAGGAAGAGTAAATTCTGCACTAGATTGTAACACAATCCTAATTAGTCTTATTAAAATTAAAGCCCAGAGTCGAATATAGGGGGTGGAAGCTGAAAGATCAGAGAAGCAGAGTAGCTAGCCACTAGGGTCCTCTCAGCATGCTCAAACCAAAGGCAGCAGGATCTTGTCTTTATGACTCCTCAGACTGCATGCTCTGAACCCCTCACTCCTCCAGCCTTTACTTTCCTCTCTCTGCACAGCCATATTCCTCCTGTCTCTATCTCCCTAGTGCTGGGATTAAAGATGTGTGATCCCAGGTGCTGGCATCAAAAGAGCCCTGTTTCTCTTTTAACCAAATTCAATCTTGTATAGCCCAGGGTGGCTTTGAACTACCAGAGATACTTCTGACTCTGCCTCTTGTGTGCTGGGATTAAAGGTTTATGCTACTACTACCTGGTCTCTATAGTTAACTAGTGGCTTAGCTCTGCACTCTGATCTTCGGGAAAGCTTTATTTGTTAGATCACAAATAAAATATCACCACCCTAGATTATTGTGATCTGAAAAGTGGCTCATCTTTGTCGCAGAAAAAAAAGGGAAAATAGAAAAAAAGTAAGGTCCGTTTCACAGAGGGCAGGTGTAAAGGCCAAGAACCAGCTCTCAGCCCCAGAGAAAAACTTTCCATGAGCGGGGAGAGTAAAAGATTTCTATAATAGCTTCACATAGTATCTGAAGGCTTTTTCTTTAGTTCTAATTCTCTTGTCCTAATTGTCTATAAAATTTGTTAGCTCTAATTTTCTGTCCCAATTCTAACATTCTTATTTTTCTACATTCTACATTCTTATCCTTCCAATCTTATTTCTTCTACATTCTTATTTCTGCATCTATATTCTCATTTTTATCTCCATTGCAAAATTCCAAGCATATATACCTTCATTCATTAGCACCATTTTAGTAATAAAATACCTATAAGGAAAATTCTCAGTAACACAAGCATTCTTTGAAGATATGTAGCAAAACTTATCAGCTAGATTGTAGCCAACCACAGCTGCAACTGTGAGGAGATCCCAACCATCTCATAAAGGGGCTGCTATTGGTTACAGAGGGAGAGAAATAACCATAGAGATATCTAAGGGAAAGACAAAGAATACCTGCACTATTTTACATTTTTTAGGTATGATTAATAATATCTGGACATAGTCAGTTAACAGCCTTTCTTATCACCTGAATCTCAGGACCTAGACAAGAAAAATCTACTAAATCTAAAATATTATGTCAAAACTAGTACAGAATCTTAATTACTATTTTGAATCAGAGCAGGGAGGCACTGATAAAGGAAGCTTAGGGCAACATAGGTGCTGTTGATCTCTTGAAGGACTGCGATATAACAAGACCAAACACTTGCAATACAGCCCCAATTTATCACAAATCTTTAAAGGACTTAGATCTAGCAACGCCAGGCACCTGCAGTTCCACTCCAGGACAGTGTCTCCTGTGATGGGTCCAGGGGACACATGTCTGGTCAAACTGCTCTGTCATTGAGCCAAGGATAGAGAACGGGCTTCTAAGTTCCTCACCTAATTGTGGAGACTGGTGTAGAGAGAAGACATCTTCCTGAACATCCCCAAATATATGTGCCCATAAGATTGAGATGCAACCATGAGATAGATAATTATATATACACATCCTGTGAGATCACACACTACAATGCAGGCATTGGGAGGACACCACAGATGCTTTAGCTAATGTGAGCAACAGTTTCCAGAGTCAATGATCCTGTGGGATTTGCCCAGAAAGAATTCTCCTCCATCTGAGAACCATTCCTCTGGTGGGTTGACATCTGAACTCTAGCTGTCACCTGCTGTAACTCTCATGGTTTCCAACAGACAGGGAAGATAGTAAAAACTGACTTTCCACAGACAACAGGAGCATTTTCTGGAGAGCTACAGCCAACAGTTTGGCTGATGTCTTAGCCTTGCTGGAGTAACCAAATATTGGACAGAAGCAACTTCCTTTAGTTCACAGTTTCAGGGAATTCAATCAGTTATGGGAAGAATTCGGCATAGTGGCAGAGGAGTTGGGCAGCTGCTCACATGACATCCACTGTTAGAATCAGAGAGACGGGTACTAGAGCTCAGCTCGCTTTGCTTTTTCACTCACTACCTGCTGTTAATCCATTGCAGTTTGGTTTCAGACACATTAGTGTGGGTCTTCTCACCTCACCTCAATTGACCTAATCTAGAAACTTCCTTACAGATAAGCACAGAGGTTCATCTCCTAGGTGACTCTAAATCCCATCAAGTTAACAATCAGAACTAACCCATCACAGGGAAAAAGTGCAGGAACATGGAATCATTTCCTTTGGTCTGCTCCATAAGAGAATGGAGTCTATCTCCAATCTCTGTAGAGAACTAAGAATCTCCTACTTCCACTTTCAGGGCTGAGGGTGAAGCCCCAGCAGCAAAGTGCTGCTTAAATGTTACAGCCAGAGTCTGTTTTGAGTTTTTCCAAGTTCAGAGTTCTAAGAACAGAAGAGAACACTAGGTATCTTTAATTGGTCTCTAGTGGAGTCAATAAACACTTTGCTTGACACACAGAGAGGAGCACAGGTCTGTGGGTGGAAAGGTTGACTCTGTGAGCTCTGCTTAGTCAGTAGAATGGTACAATGCTATCTAGTTTTGCATTAACTGATGTGATGCTGGGATTACACATCTGCCAATGAAATACGAGTGGCTGTGTATTTCCCTCCTGCATTTCATAGTTCTGTGAATGCTAAGGGCAATAGAGAATAAACAATATTATAGGTGAAACATCAGTAAATTCTATTCTTTCTAAGTGTCATCAGCCACATACTATGATTAAATAAGAGAGTCAAGATTGTCTCATGATTTCAAATGCCCTTAGTCCAACCTTTATAAGAATAGGAAAACATCAAAACAACCATTTCAGTGAATACAAAAATAATGATTATATTTAGCTGTCATTAATATATGTATACACTTGATGATTTCAGTACAGTACTTGAGAAGTATGTTTTGACGGATGTTGATCCATGGAATTCCAACACATAAAATTGCTTCAAGAAGCAGCCAAGCACTAGAGAATGGGATTAGTAGGATGTGCCAGTATGTACTGAGGACTTCTGCCCTCCTGTCCCAATGCTTTTGTCTTGTCATTCCTTGCACAAATAGTTTGACCAAATTTCCCTTTATTCACTACTGTTTCAGAACATAGGCTTCTACTCTGATTTTATTTTGTACATGCACATGATCATGCATGTGTGTGTATGTGTGTTATGAGCATGTGTGTGTATGTATGTACATATATGTTATGTGTGTGTGAGTGTACATGCTGATGTTAATGAATGTATAAGGCAGAAGTTGTCATTAGGTATGTTCCTCTATATACTTGCAACTTATTTTTGCAGACATTATCCCTCGCTGAACCTGGAACACTCCAATTATCAGGGAGACCCTGGGATTTTCTTGCTGTCTCTTCTTAGGGGTGGGAGTACAGGCCCATGCCACCACACCAAGCATTTTAACTGAGTGCTATAGATCCAAACATAGACTTCTTGCTTGCTTGGCAAGCATTTTATCTATTGAGCAATCTCCTAAGGCCCTCTCTTCTGGTTTTCTAAATCAATCCTTACACACATAGCTTGGCCATATGTATAAATTTTTCTACAATATATAAAAGTGAATAAAATAGAGAAAGGAAGCTCTTGTCCCCTGGGTGTGAGTGAATAAACCCAGTAATATCACCTGAAGAGCTCTATGTTTACCTTGCTTTCAATCATAATTTTTCTGAGCTATTAGGTGCCAGCCTTGCACGGGACCCTGAGAGTCAATTCCATTTACACCTACTGAGCTCCTCCTATGAGTTCAGTGCACACTTTACTCTTCAGAGATGGCTATTTTGCTGTAAAGAACAGTGCCACCTTCTCAACACATCAGCCACATCATTCTAGTATTTGTACATAGTCTATCACTGTGCCACAAATATTTGGTACCATAACTACTATGAATAGGTGTCTTATAATTGTTCAAGATAATGGACAAAATTATCAAAATGTATGAAGATAAATAGAGTAGATAAATTTTAAACCAGTACTAAAAGAACTCATTGAACGTAGCAAATGGGAGGAAAGTGCAATGTCATAATGTTTCTTATTATTAACTGCCCTGTGGCTGTCTTCTAAGCAGGACACATCCCATCCTAATCCCTCCATCTCATTTTGTCCCTTCATTCTTCAGTTTCACCCTAGATCTGTCATTATTTGGATTTCCCTTATATGCAGTCATGGGCCCAGGGTAGATTTGTCTATAAGTTGATTCTGTCACCTGATTTGACATTGTCTACCCTCATTCCTAAACACACACATTGCAAATTCTCGTTTGTACTCTAAGTATATACATCACCTGTTAATCTTCATGTCATTTGTAACTGTGGCAGTAATATAAATTCAACTCACAGGAAATTAAATATTGTTTTTCCCATACCTGCTCTACTCTCAGCCTTAGATATCTCAGAGCCACATGTTTTAATTGTCACTGATAGTCTCATTCTTTTCTTTTATATTTATAAAAATTCACAAGGTTCAATTTCAAAACTATTTACTATAAAAAATAATTAAGTTCTAGAAAGTTGCGCTATAGTGTTCTACATATTAAAGTTAAGGATACTATGTTGATAATTAACATTAATTATAAAATTGGTAGGATCTAGAAGCATTTCGGAGACAAGACTCAAGGCATACCTACAAGGGAGTTTCTAGATTAGGTCAATTGAGGTGGGACATCTACCTCAACAATGGGTGATACTAGCCCATAGGCTGGTATCTGGGCTAAACAAAACAGAAAACAAGGTGAGTAACAGTGTTCATCTCCTTCTTCGTGATTATGGATCATTGTGACCAGTCACCTCAACCTTCTGCCACCTTATTCTCCCTGCCATATTGGATGGTACCCTCAAAATGTGAGCAAAATTAATCCTTGCTTTCCTTTAAAGTTGTGGCTGTAATAGCAGTGAAGACAGTAGCTAACACACCTGTATTCTCCACTTAAAAATGTTTGAAAAAGTTCTGTGTTCAGTGCTGTTATTAACAAAAATTTAGAAAGCAAAAAACCAAAGTGAGAACAAAAACTGTTAAACTATAAAAAGGAAGATGTGAAAAAATTTGAGTTGATAGATATGTCCTTTGTTTTACTTGAGGAGAGGATAGTATGAGGTATATATATATATATATATATATATATATATATATATATATATATATATCCAAAACCATCAAATCATTTAATCATATGCAATCAACTATTCATCAGTGAGTATGTACATGTGTTTATGAGGTGGTGGTGGTAAGAAAATCTTAGTAGTTTTTTCTAGTGCTACCCAACTCTAAGTCATCATCATTTTCATTCTGGGTGTTTTCATTTTGTCTCCTGTCTTCTTGGATGCTATTGCCAATACAGAAGCCAGAAACATCTATTTAAAGTTTAAAACAGACAATGGCTGATTGGTCACAGGCAGCAGCTCCCCAATTAGCAAAGGTCAAGGTCCTTTTTGTGGTCATGATTCCAGAGACCTCTTCTCATCTCTCACTGCTCCATACTTCTCTCCAAAGTCATTGATATACTACCAACTGCAGAACAGCCAGCCTTCTCTTGATCCTCTCAGCTGAAGCTGGAGTCATCGCTAAGACCCCATCCTGTCTCCTGGCAAGCTCTGGGAGTAGGAAAGCCCTTCAGTGTTGTGTGCAGATTGGAAAGTGTTGCTGGACCTTGTTTTGGTCTCTTCCCTCAGAAGCCACTCTTTACTCCAGGCCTTTGGGAAGAAGAGTGACAGTAAAGAAGGATCTCAATGCTAAGTGGGCTACTCCGTTGAATGTTACAAGCTGTCGATACCCTGTTGTCTGTACAGATGAAGTCTCAGTTCTCGAGGGGATCTAGGTCATGCAATTTGACACCAAACCTAGCAGACATGATCTCTTGTATGTCATCCTGTCAGTGTGCATGCTTGATGTTAAACGTAAGAAAAAAAATTGAGGGATAAAGTGAAATTCAGTGGGTGAAGATCTTGGTATACAAAACTGAGGACCTGAGTTTAGACACCAGCGCCCAACTAGAAAGATGAATTCAAAAGTGTATAATTGTAATCACAGTGGGTTTTTTGTTTGTGAAGAACATGTCTTACTTTTTTATTATTTAATATTAAATTTTATTATTTTAAATTTTTTCTTACATAATCGTGTCTTTACATTATTTCTATCCCATATTATCAAGTCTTCCCATGCTCCCCAACTCCCTCTCAACTTCATGACCTCTTATTTATTATTATTATAATAATGTATATATATAATTATTGCACAATTTTATGACATTATATGATATGTAATATAGTAATGTATGATATGTGTATATGTGCATTTATATGTATAAATATATAAATGTATGTATTATATATGTATATATACATATATAAATGAAACCTCTGAGTTGATTTCATGTTGTTCATATGTATATGTGGCTCTGGCTAGCAACTTGGGATTGTCTAATCCTTCAAGTGACTTGTAACTGGAGAAGTCTGATTCTCTGTCTCTTAGTTTTTTATTTATGGTAAGGTTGTGTGGAGTTCCTCTTCCACATTGGTAGCGAAATGATGTTGTCACTGTTCAGATCTTGTTTAGACAACCATATTGTTGAGATTTCATGGGTGCAGCTTCCCTATCACATGTAGAAAGTGTATATATAGAAGATGATATCTCAAAATAAATGCCCTGATCCTGTGGTTCTTTAATTTTTTCTGCCTCCTCTTCCACACTGTTCCCAGAACTTTAGGTGAAGGGTTATATTGAAGATGTAAGAATTTGGGCTGACACCTAACTGTTAATATGTTCTCTGTACTTTGTCCGGTTGTGGGTTTCTGTAACAGTCATTGTCTCCTGCAAACAAGCTTCATTGATGAGGTATGAGTGTGACACTTACCAGGGCATATAAGAATATGTATTTAGACTGTAGTTGGGAATTACACTTGTTTAGGAATGTGGCAGTAATAGGTCTTCTTGTCAGATCTATTACCAAAGTTACAGGTAACTGGCTAGGTTTGTAGTATTACATATGGTTCCTTTTTATTGAGAGAGCCTTAACACCAACTGGGTGACTGTTAGCAGCCCATGAGCTATAAGTGCCACTGTGTATATACTTGACTGTGTCTTGGTGAGTTGTTCATTGTGTTTCACAGGCCTTTGAGCTGGGTAGCTTTTTGATTGGGTTTTGTCTCTTGGCATCTTGCCTAACAACTTTGAATGTAATTAGAGCCAATTCCCAGAGAGAAAGCTTCCAGGTCAGGTCCAGCTTTACTCTCCCATCCTATGCCTAAAATGTGTATTAGCATCAGTGATCTTATGGAAAAACAATACCTTAGAAGCTCACGGACCAGCTACCCTGAGTCACACAGTGACAAAAAGAGAGACCTATCTCAAATGGAGGGTGAGGACTTGTAGGTGGAGGCTGCTTGTTTTGTTTCCTGACTGTCCAGTCCCCAAATAATCACACAGAAACTATATTAATCAAAACACTGTTTGTCCTATTAGCTCTCTTTTCTTATTAACTAATTATTACATCTTAAATTAACCCATTTCTTTTAATCTGTGTATTATCATGTGGATGTGATCTACCAGTAAGGTTTCATCTGGCGTCTGTCACCCTCGGAGGCTATATGGCATCTCTCTGACTCCATTTTCTTTTTCTCCTCTGTCTCAGCTTGGAATTCCTACCTTGCCCTATTCTTTGCTGCCATGGGCCCAAAGAAGATTCTTTAATAACCAATGGTAATAAAACACATTCACAGCATACAGAGGGGAATCCCACATCAAGGACCAACATCTGAGATCTGAGGTTGTTCTCTTCTGCACACTCATTGTAGTATCTATGCATGTGTGAGTATGCGTGCACACACACACATACACACATACGTACACACACACACACTGCAAATGATTAAGAAAAAGAGGAGTTGCTTCCTAGTGAATGATGCCCCTTTAATGAATACTAAATTCTTTTTTTAAAAAAAAATTCAACAAGCTAGTTCGTTTTTTTAAAATATTTATTTATTTATTAAGTATACAATATTCTGTCTGTGTGTATGCCTGCAGGCCAGAAGAGGGCACCAGACCCCTCTAAAGATGGCTGTGAGCCACCATGTGGTTGCTGGGAATTGAACTCAGGACCTTTGGAAGAGCAGGCAATGCTCTTAACCTCTGAGCCATCTCTCCAGCCCCCGAATACTAAATTCTTAGGATAATTATTAGTTTCAGTTTGGAACTGTCACTGCATAGTGGAGCACTTGAAACAGTGAATGCAGAGAGGGAGGCGCCCTTGGCACTGCAGCAGAAACCTGGCTCTTCATTTCGAGAAGCCACTGTCTATGGTGGGACTGTTTGTAGTTTCTAGACCGCTGGCCTTTCCTCCACATCTGAAAGCAGCAGGTTGGCATGCATTGATTTCTGAGAAGGCTTGGGGTTTAAATGCACTTCATCAGAACCAGAGAAAGGATCTGGCTCCCCAGTGTGAGGGAAAATTATAAAATTCACAAAACCTTCTAAAATGCTAACTCTTTTATTATGACTGTTTGATGACCTTCATTTGAAGATCAATTACTTAGGGAGAGAAATCAATTTTTGGAAAGGGGCTGGCAGATAATTTATGAATACACTTGCTGTACAGTGCTGTGTGTCTCTGCAGGCGTTTGCCTCCCAGAAACTATGTGTGAGGAAAGCATAGAGAACATGCACTTGCAGTGCCCTGTGAAGTATGTTGATGATTCATTTGCATGGAATGACGGGATGTCCCCTGCATCAATAGAAGGCAATGACTGGACAGATTCCCAGGCTGTCTCTCATACAAGCCTTTTTAGTGCATAGAGAAATAATCACAATGATGAGTGACAAGTTTGATAAATGTGATTCTGAGAATCAATACAAGAGGAAAACAAAGAGGCTGGGGAAGTACTACAGTCAGTAAACTGCTTGCATTAGGGTCAGGGTTCAGTTCTTAAAATTTATTGGAAAAATGAGGCATACTATTGTATACTTGTAATCTCAGTACTGGGGATAACGAGAGAGGGGCCTTGGGGCTAACTATCCAACCAGTCCAGCCTGCTTGATGAGTTACAGGTCAATGATGGAGCCTGTCTCATAACATCATGGTGAATGGCAGTGAGGGAACCTTGTCAGAGGTATTCATTTGCTTTTTCATGCACACACACACACTTGATGCTCTCTGTCTGTCTGTCTGTCTGTCTGTCTGTGTTTCTATACACATACAAACATAGAGAAACAAAATATAACTTTTAATATTAATATCTAAAACTGTTGTGAGGAGAGGCGGGGCTGCGTCCCACCACCCGGCTAGCTTTACCTGAAATAATTACACAAAAACTGTATTCTTTTAAACATTGCTTGGTCCATTAGCTCTAGCATCTTACTGGCTAGCTCTTACATATTGATCTAACCCATTTTTAATATTCTGTGTAGCACCACAAGCTGGCTTACCAGAAAGGATCTTAACCTGCATCTGTCTGGAGTGGGAGAATCATGGCGACTGCCTGACTAGGCTTCTTTCTCCCAGCATTCTGTTCTGTTTACTCCGCCTATCTAAATTCTACCCTATCAGAGGCCAAGCAGTTTTTTTTATTAATTAACCAATGAAAGCAACAGATAGAAAGATGACCCTCCTCCATCATAAAACTGAAGACAAAATAATCTCCCCTAAACTCATTCCCATTTGTCCAACTGAAATGATTGAATCATTCTTTAGATGTGGTTACATGGAGTGCTGCATCCTCAGACATGCTGTGTAGACATCAATTTGCAAGATCTTCCAAACTTACACAGGTGAATCTTTTGGACCAGACCCATTGCTTCTACAAATGTGTCTCAGAAATACATTCCAAGTGGGCATATTAAGGAATTAATCATTGGATAATCTTGTGTCAGATAACCAAATATTTGAGGAAAAACAAACATGTTTTGGGAGGAGAGTAGAACTGGAAGTGACATAAGAAAGGACGAAGGAGCAACCTGTGCACAGAAGAATCATTCTCAGATGATTAATTAGTAAAAAGATAAAGAATCAAAACATCTTATACAATGGTGATTAAAATAATTAAAAACATTGAGGTTTAATCATGAGACATCCCCAAGGAAGAGTGTGTAGAGGAAAGCAGAAGGGCTGGATGGCTGGGAAGTGAATCCCTCCTGGAAGCACTTCATCTGTTGCTAAGCTCATTCCTGAAAAAGTATTGCTTTAAAACCAATAATGTTTTTTAAATGCCTCTTCAGTGAGTTGGAGAGATGGCTCAGTAGTTAAGAACACTTGCTAATCTTTCAGAAGACCTCAGTTTGGTTCCCAGCACCTATGCCATGATGTCATGAAGATACCAACAACATATCACTATGGAGTCAGAGGATCTGATACCCTCTTTTGACCTCTGTGAGCACTGGTAATCACATGCATAACTTACACACAGAGAAACACACACACACACATACACTTACACACTTTAAAAAAAATCCCTGGCCATACCTTACATGGTATAGATATAGAAATGAATTGCCTGAATAGAACTTCATTTGCCCAAGAATTGAGGTCAATAATTGACAAGTGGTTCTTATACAACTAATAAGCTTCTGTACAACCAAAGTGATGGAGGAAGGTCATTTGTCAATAAACAAACTGCCTTGGCCCATTTGATAGCCCATCCCTTAGGTGGGTGGAATAGACAGAATAGAATGCTGGGAGGAAGAGGAAGTGAGCTCAGATGCAGGGCAGCTCCTCTGAAAGACAGATGCCATGCTCTCCTCTCCAGAGCAGATGCGATAAAGCTCTGACCCAGGATGGACGTAGGCTAAAATCTTCCCGGTAAGTGCACCTTGGGGTGCTACACACATGAATAGAAATGGGCCAAGCAGTGTTTAAATGAATACAATCTATGTGTTGTTATTTCTGGTGTAAAGCTAGCTGTGCAGGAGCCGGACAGGACGAAAAGCAGGCCTGCAGCTCCCACTACACCAAAGGAACAATCTCCAAGTGAGGGGGACACCTAGAGGTGGAAGATGACCTTTGCAAGGTATACAACTGACAAAGTATAACTATCCAGAATATATAAAGAATTCCAAAAAGCAAACAAAAAAATGACCAATTTAAAATATGTCTTTGGGAGCTAAACTGCAAATTCTCAAAAGAAAAAATAGCAAAGAAATATCTCAAAAAATATTCATCTCTAGCAGTTACAGAAATGCAAATCAAACAACTTTGAGATTTCATTTTGCCCCTTTCAAAATGGCAAAAATCAACAAAACAATGGAGAGCAAATCATGGAGGGGACACGAGGAAAAGGAAACCATTATTTCCATTATTCCTAAATCATCAGGTGGGATTGCAACCTGGGGCAGCAAGTTTAGAAATTGGTGTGAATTCTCAAAAAGCTAAAAATAAACCTATGATTTGAGCCAGCTATTCCAGTCCTTAGCATATGCCCAAATGAACAGACAGTTTACTCCACAAAAACTTACTCAGCCATGCTCATTGCTGCTGTTCATAATAGCAAGGAAATTGAAACAACCTAAATGTTTTTCAACCAAGAAATTGATAATAAAAATGTAGCACATATATATTAGAGAATACTATTCAGCTGCAAATAAAAGTAAGATCATGAAATTTGTAGATAAGTTGGGTGATGATGGTGTATAGCTTTAATCCCAGGACTTGGGACACAGAGGCATGCAGCTGTCTGAATTTGAGGCCAGTCAACCTGGTCTACAGAATGAGTTTGAGAGAACTCACTTCAAAAAAAAAATCTATTTAAAAAAAAGAAGAAATTTGTAAATACATGTAAGAAACTATAAAAGTTCTTAGTGAATGAGATAACTCAGACCAATAAATACAGGCCTCACATATTGTCTCTAACCTGGTACTCTTAGATTTGAATTTTTGATGTGAATACATATCCTTCAGTAACTGTGAATATAGGAAAGTAAAACCAAACCATTCTTTGGGGTCAGGATAGCAATAGAGAAGGGAATAACTAGATACAAAAGATCCAAAGAAGGATATGAAAAAACAAGTAGGAGATTTAATTCTGTATTAATAAATACAGAAGAGAGAAGGCAAAATAACAGTAAGGACATTTAAAAGCTTCATTACAAAGCCAGGCAGTGGTGACACATGCCTTTAATCCCAGCACTCAGGAGGCAGAGGCAGGCAGAGATTTTTGTGAGTTTGAAGCCAACCTGGTCTATGAGAGATAGTTCCAGAATAGGCTTCAAAGTTACAGAGAAGCCCTTTCTTGGGGAAAAAAAAAACCCTAACAAATGAAAAACAAAAAATAAAATCATAACGAATCATAGTATTAACTATCTATTTAAAATAACTATAATACTCAAAAGCTGGTGTATAAATGTACATGTGTAGTTAAACAAAAATTTCTCATTTGGATTGCCAATGCTTCCTCCAAGAGCCAAAGATCATTAAAACAAAAACTTCACACTAGGCACAAGAAGCGCTTTTCTGAGCTGTTAGTCAAGGTTATTAAAGAGACCCCAGAACGCTGTAGGCTATTGCTTTTGCCCTAGGTTGTCCCAGAGGTTGAAGGTAAGTCCCTGATGCTGAAGACATCATGCTCTTCAGAAAAAGAACCCAGAGATCCTTAAGCAGGAAGTAACCTGAAAGCCTCTTCCTTGAGGACTAATTTTTCATGGTACTACAAGTTGCCATATACACTTGGGAAGAACAGAGAAAACCAATAATTTTACCTATGAACCACTACCACAACAACACGGCATGATAACCCTAATGGTGCAATAGAGGTATCCATACTTACATGGTAAACAATTGCTCTTTCATTGGACTCAAGAAAGCCCTGCTCACCAAGAGGAAAACCATCACTGGCACCTGAAAGCTATCCAACTACACAATTGGCTTTCCAGGTGGTGAAGTCTTGGATCCTAGAGCACAACCTACAACTGCACTTTGCTAAACTAAAATAATCCCTAACTGCATTGTAAATATTTATTTTTATACTCATGGATAAGTATATTCCTCATACCTGATCAGGAAACGTCTCTCTGTAACAGACTACTATACAAAAACCACAGCCAATCAAAATTCAGAGATGTGGAGCCCACCCCAATGGATATATCTACAGTTCAACTTCGATACTTAAGGGTCAGTGAATACTGCCGAAGAGGGAGCAGAAAAGCTTCAAGAGTCAGAAGGAAATGGCACTTGATATAAGATTGTGTCTCCTTGGAATTGCAGAAGATACAGTCTGTATAAAGTTTTACCAATGTGACTTCCTAAACATGAACTGAACAAGAAGAAAAACAATAGACATGTTAACATTAAAGGTTGAAAACTCATGATCTTCAGTTCCACACACATACGCACACACACACACACACCAAACAAACAGAAACCAAAAACCCTACAGGCAATTAAGGGATGCCGAGAATGGGAGAAATAGTCTTCTTCAAAACAGAGCACATCAATTGGTTATGCAATACCAAATGGTCAGTCCTGAAGACATACATACCAGTAACATAATACTGATGGATCATTTTGTATTAATGTATTTAGGAATAGACATACACATGCAAACATACTCACACACATATGTATGTATGTGTGTGTGGCAGAAATTAGTGAAAATGGGGTCATTAATTTGTAAGAGAGCATGGAAGAGTATACAGAAAGATTTGAAATGAGGAAATAGAAGTGAAAATGATGCAATTATATTATAATCTCAAAAATAATAAAAAAGAATAAAGAAAAATGTCTTGGCAGATGGTAAGTCAATAATAAGTGAAACCAGTGGGTTACAAAGGCTTGGTGTGCCTCTGGCTAAGTGATCCTGAGTGGTCAAGTCAGGGTCCTTGAGCAATGGTAACAGTGTAACAAGTGATTTTTGAGGAATGAAAAAGAGGAAGCCATTTCCTATTGCTAGGAAGCTGCTTTTTGGTTCTGGGCCACTTAGCTAGTTAAGACCTGAGATAATCACACAGAAAGTGTATTAATTAAGTCACTGCTTGGCCCATTAGCTCTAGCTCCTTATTGGCTAACTCTTATATTAATTTAACCCATTTCTATTAATCTGTATGTAGCCATGTGGCTGTGGCTTACAGGGTAAAGTTCCCAGTTACTGTCTCCAATGGCTCCATAACTTCTCTCTGACTCCGCCCTTCTTTCTCCCAGCATTCAGTCCAGTCCTCCCCACCTAGCTCTACTCCACCCCACACTGCTCTGCTATAGGCTCAAAGCAATTCTTTTATTTATGAGGGAAATCCCACATCAATTTTCTATCTAGCTTGGTCAGAAAAGCCAGGGTCTTCTAATGGGAGACTCTTTAAACATCATTGTTTATTCTCATAAACAAAAGCCTTTGAACTTCTGTGTCTAGTAGACAGAGATCTTGGGTCTCAAATGAGGAGACTAAATCTAATTGCAAAAGTTAGTTTAATGGTTCTAATAGAATCATCTAATCTCATGGTTCTTAATCATGGCTACACATTGGATTAAACAGGGCTACTTTTAAAAGATATGCATCTGTGAGTCAAGGAGAAGTGAGCCTCAATCACAACCAGTCTGACTGAAGTGAGATATGAGCTCTGACAAATTAAATAACAGCTTCTCAACACTAAATCAAAGCCAGAACTAAAACCCAATTCTTTGATTTTGCTATTTTTTGAAATTTATTATGAAACTTGTCAAGTTGTTACTTTTTTGTATGTTTGCATGTGTGTGTGTATGTGTGTGTTCAAGGATGCATCTGTAGGTGTAGGTATTTGTGCACATGTGTGTCATACATTAAGACATACCAGATATTTTGAAGTTTAATCTTGCTTAACACTGCAACAATATCTCAAAAACCTTGCTTATTCATACAACACTTTCAGATTGCAATATCTCATTTTCTGATCTATTATTTTATTTCTTGCCTAAAAATATAAGTTTGTTCTGAGAAGGTATCTCAGTCAGTGAAACATTTGCCTTTCAAGCACCAGAACTTTCAATCCTCAGGACCCCAAGAAATAAAAGATGAATGTGGTAATGTGTGCTTTTAATCTCTGTGCTGTACACTTAGGGATTGGCAAGCTCTTGAGGCACCCTAATGAGACAGTCTGTTTGAATTCATGAAAAACTGCCTCACAAAGCCAGGTAGATGACACCTGAGGTTGTCCTCTGATCCCCACATGCACAGACACACTAGTACACATACACCTACAGAAGTACTTACATCACACACACATAGGAGGGTAGGGTTCTGGGTCTTACTTCAGAAGAAGGTGAGGAGAGCATAATGGGTTCTAAGATCTGCTTTAGGAAGAGTGACCAGGAGAAGGTGAGAATGACCTTCCTACTTTTGTGTTTCCTCAAGTTCCTTCATCTTAAAAGTATTTGGGATAATCAGATCCTAAAATCCATCTGCTACAGAAAACAATCATTTACTTGGACATTAGCCATCTTGTCACATGTATTTCAGTTTACCAAATAATCAATGCCATTTGATTGTAAATCTACTAAATAAGTTATAATCACTTTGCCAAAGCTGCTTATTTGGATATTATTACTATTGGATTCCAAAAGTCAGCATGCAGAAAGACTCTTTCATGCTGTCGTCAGATTGGAAAGGGAGTGTCTTTGGTTTGAGCATATTAAAATACACTGTCACTGCAGATATGATAGATGAGAGCTCATGATCCAGGAAAGTATAATGTTTGCAATGAAAGCACTGTCAATTTATAGTAATAATAAAGTATTGTTGAAATGAACTTGAGGGAGACTGTTAAAGGAGACACCTACCATACACAAAACGATGCCATACTCTGTACAGAGCCTCAGCCTGTGGCATGGCAGCATACTGGTCCACACCTTCTCTGGTTTCAGCAATGTATCCAAAGACATATATCACTCATACTATGGAAAATGACCCAGATTCCACATTTTCGAAATATATTTGAAAGCAAGAGTTCTTTTTTAAGTAAGATTTTATTTATTCTTTGAACATTTCCTACATATATACTAACTATCTCGATCATCCATTCCTTACTCATCCCTTCAACTCCTGCCCCACATCAAATCTGCCTCCCAGCCTCAAGTCCCGCTTAAATGTACACATACACAATTGATGGCTCCATGTACAACAGTCATATCAACTCTAGAAAAGAGCATTTCATAGACTCTCCCTTCCAACTCTTAAATCTTCCTGCCCCACCTTTCATGATGCCCCCTGAGCCTTGAGGATATAGGACAGACAAAAATGTCCCATCCCTGACTGAACATTCACTGTGGCTTTTTCTGCATTATTTATGACAGTGTTCAATTTTTCTCTTCTTAATAAAACTGAGGAATCAACTCACTAGTAGCTGTAAGCACTTAGATTGTACGTGGAAGACCCATTCTGAGTATTAAGGTGGTAACTATCATTGGGGTAATAGGACAGTCACAAAGAAAATCTGTGCTTAAGGTATGATAGAGCTGTTCCATTTGGACCTGAACAGATCCAAGTGGAACAGTAGTAGTGGCTCAGTAGTTCAAGTGTGTGGAGCCCAAGTAAGACTGGTGTTTGGATCCCCAGAATTCACATAAAGCCTGGCAAGGAGAAAGGGACTTTGTACGTCCATGATAAGATGGGAGAAATGCAGAGGAGATACCCTGGAATCTCATGGACCAGCTAGCCTGGCATATGCAGCAGTACAAAAGAGACCTTGTCTCAACCAAGATAGAACAAAACACAGTATATAATCATGTCTTCTGAACTCCACACGCACATCTTGCCATATGAGCACCTACACACTGTTTAATCCAGGTACCCCCACATACAAACAGAGATTAAAAAAAACACTTCATGAAATAATACTTAAGTGTTTCCTACTTTACAAATTTACAAATGTGCAAACCCCCTTCATTTAAACCAACTGGGCAAGATTTCTATTACTTCCATTAAACTAAGCAAAAGGGCAACTTTCTTGAGAATAATATGATATTCAATAGCAGAATGGAAAAATCAACTATGTCCAAAGGAATTAGAATATTAAGAGAAACAACAATGGAAGTTAGAATCAAATTTGCCTTGAGGAAGATAGATGCTCCTGTCTGGAATTCCTTACTCTTGATGGCTTAAGTGCATTTGAGAAACCTGACATGTAAAAGACAAAGGCACAGAAATTGTAGCCTTGAGGGATCAGATTATTGTTGGGGTGAAGACAAGGATACGGCAGTGTAGACAGAGGAAGAGGCATGGGGATAAATCAAAGACAACAGTTAGACAGCAACGTACCCATACCCAGATATTGTCTTGAAGTTTCAGCTGAGAGAGGAACATGGTATACATTTTTTATTTGCCTTACAGGCAACTTGATACACTTAGAAGGTACAACAAAGAGTGAAGGAAGCTATTGTTTCTCACCAACAAGGAGGCATTGCTCTCTAAATTGGAAACTACAGAGGCTCTCATTTCACCCATTGCAGGGAACCCAGCAAACTGAATCAAAAGTCATCACAGTTCCCACCATGGACAAAGAAGGAAGCCATATATCGAGACAATTCGGAGACTATATAAACTGAAATAATGATTTAAGAAATAAAACAGTGGCTATGAGATTTGAGTCAAGGGGCAAGAAATAAATGTTGATGTAATTACCTGAGACATAGACTCATAAATTCAAATTTTAGGAAAAATGATTCCATAAATGGGTCAAATGTACAAATTACTGTCCAGAAGTGTGCAATTTAGAATAAATGAGATTCTCAAGATGACAAAAGGAAAAAGAGCAAAATAAAGCCCTCACTTCTATCCACATATTTCAGTTATATTGGTAACTCTGCACTTGTGTGCCAAAATATCAATCTTGAGAGAAAGCTAAATTTGGAAAATTCAGCTTCATGGTGATGAACTTGAAAAAGATGACTTTATGGGTTTGTTATAGTGTATATATCCAAAGATGCCTTAGGTGATAAGTATCTAATTATAAAAAACAGATTTCACTATTGTGTGTTAATAAAAATTGTTTCCTTGAATAATTTTACATGCAAAATTATTAAGATATTGGAAACATTAATATATGGAGTGTTAACAAAGTATGTGTATATGCATATGTTACATGTGTATGTACACAGTGGAGATGATATTTGGGGAGTTTTTCTGTCCCCTCTCTCAGAGCTCTCTCAGAGATGCTGCCAACTTTATCCCTCTCTCCCTCTTTCTCTCACTTTCTCTCCCTTTCTTTCTTTTTCTCTCTCTCTCTCTCTCTTTCTCTCTGTATGTGTGTGTGTTTCTCTCTTTCCATCTTGCTTGAGGCAGGATCACTTGTTGTTTGATGCTGTGTATCTCAGCCTAGCTGGCTCATGAGCTTCTGGAGATTCTCCTCTCTCTGTATCCCATCTTGGCTGTAGGAATCCTGAGATTCCACACATGGACTGCTGCATGTCCTTTACATGGGTGCTAGAAGTACAAACTCATGTCTTTGTGTTTGTGAGGAAGGCACTTTACCCACTGAGACTTCCTTAGCCTAAGGACTTTTTTTTAGTTATGATCACATAGAGGGATTTGGTGTTATTTTTAGATAAAAATGAATCATTAAATTGAAAATATGAAATAAACTTGAAATGAGATATTTTAGGAAATAATTATATTGGAGATTGAGAATGATTATACCTAGGCTAATATTTAGCACATTCATATTGAGATGATATAAGGAGGGAGATTTTTTCATAACATTAACAAAAGTCAATGTTCTAACATACAACTTCCTTTACTTTTTGTTTGTTTGTTTGTTTTTAGAGACGGGGTTTCTCTGTAGCTTTGGTGCCTGTCCCGGATCTAGCTCTTGTAGGCCAGTTAGCCTCGAACTCACAGAGATCTGCCTGCCTCTGCCTCTTGAGTGCTGGTATTAAACCACTGTCCAGCTACTTTCTATAGATTATAAAAGATTGAACTCACATGATAAGTAACTCTTGAACTTCCAGTCACAGGCAGTTCATATAAGAGGTTGTCGCTGCTTGAAACAATCTCTCAGTTCATGGCACTCCTCTCCATATGCATGTTTACTGTTTGCGCGGCATATCTCACAGGAAGTCAATACTGCTCTGCTCAGAGATGGAGAACGGATGTGATTATAGAGCAGGGATGGAGCAAAGCAGGCCCTCGTTAGTCAGGAAGTACAAAAGATAGACTACAAAATATATGCAAGTGAACAAAACAAGAATCTTAGGAAAAATTGTCACGTGAGTTAGACTAATGTGTGTCTAACAGTGAAATACCAGACTGCAGGGGGCATGGCAAATCAGCTAGACTTGGCCCAACAGGAAAGAGCTCTCTCAGAATAGCATACAGGTCTCCAAACTCACCCAGAAACAGTCAAACAAACAGGTTCATACCAGACCTGGGAGAGGGAGTGTGCTGCAGGGTCCTGGAGCTTCATGGGTAACATACACAAAAGCAGGAAAACATTGAAACCGTGACAAAGGTATGTCGAGATGATCCAGGAATCAGTTAAACATTTCTGTCCAAACCAGGGAAAAAGAGCGAAGTAAAATTAATCAAAGTCATATTATATTAGAATTGCCTGACTGCAGATTAGCTCTCTGTTAATTCATCCTAACGAGAATAAATAATGAGTGACACACAGTGCGAGAAGATACAGCTCCCCATACAGTAGAGGTCTTGGTAAAGTGGGCAACAGCACAGACAGTCCCCCAGTCCCCCAGCTCTCCATAAGTAGAGCTCTGGGCAAAGCGGATAACAGCACAGACAGTACCCCAGTCACACTTTTCCACACAAGGTTCACTCGTAAACATACTCATTACTGCACACAAATCTGAGGGAATATGAGATATTGGTTAATAATACAGCATCTCTCTAGGGATGTTTATTAATTACAAAGGAAAAATTAGCCATTTTATTATTAAGGAAGACCACAGACCTCTAAACTAATTTAAAAATTAAGCAGCTGATGTTCGTATTCCCAGCTCCGGGGAGGGGAGGCAGATGTCTTTGAGGGACATTCTGGGTAGCCACATTAGTTGAACTGGTGAGTTCCAGGACACGGCAAAGACTGTGTTCCAGAACTTTGGTATAAGTCTAAGGAGAAGACAGAACAGATAAAGAGGTTTGGCGTCTAACCTAAGCTGCAGCAGAAGACATGCTGTCTGTGACTTCAGGGTTCTGAGATGCATGCACACCCCCACCCTCCACACACCCCTACCACATAATGCAATAAGTACACAAAAGGCAATGAAAATAATTTAAAAAAAATCAAGGTGGAGAGAGTCATGATGGCGCTGGTGGCCAGCAGTGGCCTGAGCATCATGTTCCAAACTCTTTCAGTGGTTATATAGTTGCGGCCTTGGCCAAGGCCTCAACCTCTCACTAGACTAAGTGCTCCAGTGGAGAGGGGAACCCTGGGAAGAGAGGAAGCTGTGAGGAATAGTGAGAGAGCAGAGCCCGCACCAGGCAGGCGTGATGACTGGGATCATTAAGAAAGAGAAGCTTGCCATCTGGAGGTGAAGTGCAAAGACAGCAAGGCGTCTGGTCCCCAGGCTGCCTGGGCATGGTGAGATGCGGAGGAGTAGACAGTGGCGTGATTGCAGAGAAAGAATTGAACAAACAGGAGGTGAAGAAAAGAGTGGTTTGTGCCCTGTGAGGTGACACGGAACTGGTGGGAACAGGTGAATTACACTGCCCATCAATAGAGCCAGTAACAAACACAAGTGCTAGTGGGTCTGTGCCTTCTTCCTTTGAGAAAACAACCACTGAATGTGTTGCTCTGACTCTCAGAGCCACATCCTAGCCCAGGAAGAACAGTGTCTACAGAAGAAAGATCACAACTGAGTGGACAAGTTTTGCTGTGTTTACTTCTCATCATTGGCCTATTTCTCTAGTTGGTTGTGATAGAAGATCGGCCATGAGACTTGGAGACTAGGTGTTTAATTGTGGTTTTGCTGTGCTACATCTGTCTTTGGTCAGAAATTTATTTATTGGGTTGGACAAACAAATGAAGACACTCAGAGGCCCCGCCTGCCTCCACACAGAGTGGGCAGGATGAAGACAGCAGGAAACACTGCTTAAGACTAGGCCTGAGCCACCATGATGTGAAGCTATGGGAAGGAGAGATGGGAGAGAAAGAAGAGCGGAACAGCATGAGCATTATGAAGAGAGGAAAAACTCAATGCGAGGAGTCTGCGAAGCCACTGAGGCCATGGTGGAGTCCTGGCCTGTGCTGCAGCTGAAGGTCATATACCTGGGCCAGTGGTCATGAAGCAGCAGAGATCTGTATTGATGCCCATGGCCCACAGTACCACCAAAGGCCCTATAGATGTCTCTGGTCTGGACAGCTGCTTGGGTTCATTTTGATACCCAAGGGCTGCACAGAGTTGGCCCTGCTCCTCACTGGCTACAGCACTTGGGAGAGTTGGCCCTGTGTCTTGCCTTGGCAGCACAGTAGTTCTGACCCTGTTGGTGGGGGCAGAAGTGAGCAGCCCTAGGGCGTGATCAGGGAGAACTGGCTCCACTGGCCCCATGAGCACAGGAGAGATGTCTCTCCCCTCATCCTTCACCACCCGCAGCAGGAAGGATAACTGGTCTTTGCTGCAAAAAAGCAGAGTGCTGGTGCTTCCCTTTACCAGTTGTAGCAGATGTGAGAGCAGACCCAGCCTTGCATGGACAAAAGAGTAGAGCTGGCCGTGGTGGAGTGCATGTGGTTGAGTCAGAAGAACAGGTTGAGCCCCTATTAACTACAGCATTGGATGAATTAGCAGGACAGTCCTGGAGAGTTCACCCTTATGGTGAGGATGCTGGAGAACTGGCAGACTGACTAACTCAGCTACCACACAGGCCCAGATCCAGGGCTGAGTTAGCTCACCCCAACATCCACTCCATCTATGCATTGCTGCAACACATGAAGGAACTGGTCCTGCAGATCCAATGTAGCAGGATTTCCACACACAGGGCAGCAACAGGACATCCAAGGGGAGTCCCAGTGAGAGCCCAGCATCAATAGTGTAGCAAAAGTCAGAAAGTCAGAGGCCTTAAAAACAATGACTCATTGCAATAAACATTTGCAAGTAAAGATATATGGATTAAGAAGTGTACTGTGTGACGCATAGTGACAAGTTGATGTTTTTGCAATTTTTAGAATTTTTATTTTATTTTTTTCGGGGTAGTTGCAAGGGCAGAGTGTGGATGCAGAAAGATGGGGAGATGAGTGGGATTGAGATGCTTGATATAAAATCCACAAAGAATGAACAAAAAGTTAAAAAAAGTGAAAAGTTTCTATGCACTAAAGATCTGCAATTCTTTTGTATTCCCATAACAGTGACTAAAATCAAATATTATTATTCCTTTAAAAAATTCAAGGCATATCTAAACTAAAAAATGACAACCTAGATTAATTTACGGTATCTACATGCATACAACGGTGTGAAGAAAGGAGGAAGGGAAGAAGAGAGAGTGCAAGAGAGAGAGGAAGAAAGGGGGAAGGAAGGAGAGATCAATTAGTTCACTAATAATAATACTTACTAGCATCCTAAGAGCACAACACAAAGCATTCCTGCAGCACAATGCCACTTCTTTGGAAGTCTTGACAAATCTACAGTGATTTAATCTAATGAATTTTAAAAGCAAAGCCCAAGTAGAGTGACATTAACAATGCCAATAGGTGCTTTTTCAATCAGAAGGTCAAAAAGGACTAGGAGAAACTGAGTGACTTCCACAGACCAGAGGAGTCATGGCTTCTGGTCTCACAAGGGATCGTGAAATTCTGACAGAGAAGGTAGTGGTGATACATGAGAAACTTGGGCAGTAAGATTGATACTGTGAAGGATTTAATAAAAACTTGCCTAGGAAATATAAAGTTATACAAAGCAGAATTTAGTTCAAGGAGCTTTGTCTCCAATATTAAAGATAAGTAATGTACTAACCAGTCTTGTTAGAAAATGCAAGAAAGGTAATTTTGTACCATAATTGAAGTCTAGAATTGCTGATTATTCTTTTGCTAATGTTCATTCACAAAGATTGATCTCCAATTAGGCTTCAACCCACAACAAAAGAATGTAACCCTCACAATTGTCCATTAGGCCTATCCTCAAATCAAGGATTATGATTCTAACAAGCAGCTCAAGTGAGCAGCTCAGGGTCACAACCACCTTGATCTGCCATTAAGTCGCCTGTGTCCTTATGAGGAAAAGCACAATTCTGCCAGATGGGCAGGATGAATCTGGGTAACAACTATTGAAAAAGAACAGTACTGGTGTACTTCAATAATTCTGGTATTTCTCATTGTCCATGTAGTCAGACTTGGAGTGTCTTATTTTTGTTTAAATTTCTCAAAGTCTAACTTGAGCTAGGGACCCAAGAAAGAGTAAAAGATTTTATGTGTGGGATGTGTAAGCCTAATATACATACATACATACATACATACACACACACACATGTACGTGTGTGTGTGTATGTGTGTGTGTATCAGTAAAATCTTCTATCAAAGTCCAACTTCCTTTTTGGGCATCAGGCAGAATAGGACGTGTCCTATGTCAAAGGACTTTTCCAATGTTAAGCTTTAAGTATGCACAGTGGTTTTACACTGGGAGGACGTATTGATTCTTGAATTGTGGAGACAGACGAGATAGTAACAGTAAACTGTGGAGTGTAAATGAGAGGATGAAAGCAGGAATAGTTGGCATCAGCATCATCTCCTGCCCGGTGCTCCTAGGTCAAGTATGGCTGTTAGGGATGTGTTGTCTGAGGTTTCTGGTCTGCCTTGTCACTGGTTTGTCTGTCAGGTCCCACAGCCGTTTAGCCCAAAGAAAATTACACGGAGGTCTACATAAGTTATAAACTGATTGACCCATTAGCTCAGGTTTCTTATTAACTCATAATTAATATTAACCCATTATTTTTATCTATGTTAGCCACATGGCTCAGTACCTTTTTCTGCAGAGTAGGTCACACCTTCCTTCTTCAGTGTCTGGGCAGGACTCAGGAGGAGTGGACTTCCTTCTTCCCAGAATTCTCCTGTTCTCATTAACCCACCTCTACTTCCTATCTGGTTGTCCTGCCTATACTTCCTGCCTGGCTACTGGCCAATCAGCATTTATTTAAAACATAATTGACAGAAAACAGACAATTCTCCTGCACGAGGAATGCTTGCAGAATACTGTACAAAGTTAGCCAGTGAGCTTTTATTTTATTTTCTTAATTTGTATGCATGTGTGTCATGCACATGCATATTTCCATGTGTTTTGGCACATATGTGTGGTGATATGCTTGCACACATATGTACACGTCCGTCTGAAGCTTGACTTCAGGTGTCTTCCTTCATCAATTTTTCTTCTTCATTTGCTGAGTTAACATTGCTGCTGAAGTTGAACATCAATGATTTGGCTAGTCTAGCAATCTATCTAGGCTCAGTGATCCCATCTCTGCCTCTGAGTTCTGCCATCACATGAGAGGCCCACACTCATCTGGGTTTCAAGGATCAGAACTCTGTCTTTCATATTTCGGTAGCAAACGCCTTATCCACTGAGCTATCTCCCCAACTCTTAGATGCAAAATTGTTACAATATTTAAAAGTTAAACAGTATATATCATTCTAGAGTTTATGTTCTAAGAGCTCTATGTAGATAAAGTGATTGTAGTAGCTGGACCAGAGCTGGAGGCCACACAATACTCCCAGGTCTTCAATAGATGCTTCCTCCTGAATCAAGTCCAGACAGAATCACAAGGCCATCATGACCTTGGCTTGTTGCCTACACTGGAACTGTCTTATAAGAGATTCTAGACTTAGAGATTTTCATAAGAAAGAAATGAAGCTGACGAGAAAGAATAAGGAAGTGAGATGAAGGAATCTGGTCCTCAAAATTAATTTGGATAGTTGAATTAAAAACCCATATTAAGAAAAGTCATATGAAATTAGAGCTTTTTATATCACAATAGTCATGTAGATCCATATGGAAATGACAAGAAACTGTCTGTCATAAAGCTGGGTGAAATAAAATGTGATTTACAGCTGCCAATCACTTAACACAATTAAGTTCTATTTATTGGAAATCTATAATAAGGCAAAAGTAATTTTTAATGCTATTCCCAAAGGCAGACATGGGAACAGTATAGAAATTACCAGAACATAAATTTGGGCTACGATGAGTAGTTTCTAAAGCAGTTGCTCTCAAGTAAATATAGTCAAAGAAAGGTACAGATTCCTTTGAGTTAAGTAAATACAGTCAAAGAATGTACAGATTCTTTCTAGTTAAGAAAACACTTTATGTACTTTATAGGGTGTGTGTGTGTGTGTGTGTGTGTGTGGAGAGAGAGAGAGAGAGAGAGAGAGAGAGAGAGAGAGAGAGAGAGAGAGAAGGAGATGGAGAGAGAGAGGGTATTAGTGGGTGTGTGGTATGTGTTTATGGGTATGGTTGTGTAGGGTATGTCATGTGTAGGTTGTGTGAGGGAAATGACTATGGTATGTGTGTGCATGTGTTTGTGTGTTATATCTGGTGTGGTGTTTGCGGGGTATATGTGTGGAGATGCTGTGCTCATATGTGTAAGTCTATGTACTTGAGGTACATGTGCACATGTGAGATTGTGTGAAACCCAGAGATTGACACTGGGTGTTTACCTCAATGGCTCTTTACCTTATTTCGTAGTACATCCTTTAGTGAACCTGAGGCTCCCTGACTGACCCATAGACTCCAGGGATTCATTTGCCTCTACTTCCTCAGAACCCCCTTTTTATTTGGCTGTTGAGGATTTCAATTCAGGTCCTCATTTTGCATGACAGGCAGTTTGCCAATTAAATGATCTCCCCAGGCTTTGATTAGAATCTTCCAGCATCTCTGCAGTGGCACTGAAACTAAAACACGGGGATGGCTAACTGTAGCACATGCCTTTGGTGTGAGCTTATGTGTTTGGACATGCAAACAAAGATGTGCTAGCAATATGATTGTTTTAAAACGGTAGTTCATGTTTAAATAAACTATTTATGAGCATACTTTTATTTGTTAATATCCAGTTTATCCTACTTCTTACTTTGGTGTGAGGATCCACAAGGGCCCAGATGGGAAGTCTTACTCTTAAGTTATAAAGGTAATGAGGAGTGACTTAGAGTGCTTCTGTCAGTCAGTCAGGCTTCTGTCTCTAGAGAAGTGGTAGGGAAGGAGCCACTGATGGATTTCCTTCAACTCATTTCCTGAATTTAGATAGAAATATTGGCACCTATAGACATGGTTTCTCCTGAGGATTTGGGACGAAGTGGGAGAGACTGAGTGTTGCATCTGGACCAAAATTAGATTAAGATTTTGAAACATTAAAGTAAGAAATATGAAGTATTAAAATCAAAGTCTGATAGCAGAAAAAAGTGGGGAAATGTTTGTTAAAAACTCATGACTGCCTGAGAGCAGCCATTAGCAATGCTTTAGATGGCAGTGAAGCAGGACACTAATGGTCACCAAAGAGACACCTAAAATAGTCACTGTTCGCATCTGGACATGCTATCTGATGATCTGGTTCAGTGGAAGGGCTTGGTCTTTAAAAGAGTCTCTTCCTAAGTATCTAGAGGCTAGGAGGTGGGGGAGTCATTGGTTACTGAAAGGATAAATGGGAATCATACATGTACAAACACTGAAAAAATTATAAAAACAAATAGCATTAAGAAATACCAATAATCCCTGCAACTCGAATTGGGTCGATGTATCTTAGAGAACAATATAAGACACTAGGGAAATTGTAAGTATCAGTTTCATGATACCTTATCATTATCAAAAAGTGAAGTGCCTACAAATTGAACATTTTTTTTAATTCCAGGAATTGTAGAAGGTTATGAGCTATACGTATGAATTATGAAGAGAAATTTCATGTGTGTCTCGTATGCAAATATTCTACAATGGCTTGATTCAAATGGGCTCCTGGGTTGAAAGGATAGAAAATGAAGCTTTGGAACATAATCATTGAAGCCTGTGAGTCAACCAGTTGATGGGAATCCCTGGGATGCTGTTTTAAAATTTTTGTATATAGAGTATTTTGAATTTCTAGAGCCCTAGGGCCTATTGACTTGAGTGTTGGAACTGAACTAAAGTCCCCATGGAAGAATAAGAAATTTTAGTACCTCTTTAGTTCCAAGATTATTTTTGATAGAAACAAAGTCTTAGACAGAATGATATAATGTAATTTGACTGCATTTAATATGCCTACTTCTTTAACAGATAAATATATCAATACATCAATTATATATGATGTATATATAGAGAGAATGTATATAACATAAATGTATATAAAAATATTCATTTTTAAAGGCTTTTAAATACTTACAGTTTAAACTTTTTGGGGATGAAGAGATGGTTCAGCAGTTAAGAGCATGGATTGATCTTCCAGAGGTCCAGAGTTCAATTCCCAGTAACTACATGGTGGCTCACAGTCATCTATAGTGGGATCTGAAGCCTTCTTCTGATGTGCAGGCATACATGATGATAGAACACTCATATACAGAAAATAAATAAATTAAATTTAAAAAGCCTTTATGATGATCACCAAAAACTGAGAAAGGCTGGATTCATTCCCTGAAATAAAGTATATGTAATTTTTAGTTTTTAAAAGTGCCAAATGAAAGCCAAGGAAGTCACCTGGTAGGTAAAGGCACTTCCAACCAACACAAAGAGGACTTGAGTTTGATTTCAAGGATTGACATGGTGGTATCAAAGAACCAACTGTTGTTCTTTGATTTTCACTCTTGGGGCATGGTTCACATGTACCCCCCAAAACAAACAAACAAACAATGTCAAAGAAAAGCTTAAATGCATTGAAATCAGCTAATTATTTACTAAGTAGATATTAGAGATGTATAATGGAATAAAAGTGGAATTATTGGGTTGTCCTTCACCAACTCTAGTAGGATTTTGGAGATAACAATTTTTTAATTTTTGTGTATATTTTTAAGATTTTTCTACATATACAATCATGAAATTACTAGCAACAGTTTCTAAGAATATGAACCTGCTGTTAAGTGACATATAATTATAAATGTAAAATAAAACATTTTTTCAAAAATTTTTCCTTTTACTGTATGCATATGTTTCTGATTTTTAAAATAGGTACTTAAAACAGCATTTTGTGTTTATGATGGTTGCTTGGAAAAACATCTCAAAGTGGAATCGTTTGGATCAGGTTGACTTTTAGGCATCTCTAGGGAACTGTTCTGTTTGCTAATTGTCACAGTCCACTGCAGGTGCGTAATTCCCAAAGCTGGGCCCCATCTACATAAGAATGATGAAAACTATCAGAGGCCAAGCAAGCCTCATTTGAAACAATACTCATATTAAACAGTACAGACTTATATGATAACTTGAAATTGTAAGTTTATTAAACACTTTCTCCCCAAATTTGCTCTGACTAGGATGTTTTTAATTACAGCAGTTGAAACATATACTATATACTAGAATAATCTTTTTTTTTTCTCTTCCACCTCCTTTTTCTAGTCCTTGGTTTTGGGAAATTAATGTTGGTGTAATTAGGGTTTTTTTTTTTTTTTTTTTTTGAATACAGTGAAGACCTGATTTAGTGACCAGGAATATGTGTATTTCCTATTACAAATGAGGGAGATGCTGTGGTTTGGAATGTGCACATGAACTTGCCTGATTTTGAGATATTACTGTGTGGGAAGATAGTGCTAACTCTAAGGACTGTTGACATTCATCATCATTCTTCACAGTCAACTTACAAATTAGAAAATAAAGCAACTTTATAACTTTGAGACATGGTGCAGTCAGAGAAGGGCTTGCTTCATAGCCATGGGGACTAGAGTTTTAATCTTTAGCACCTGCATAAAAAGCTGGGCGTGTTGATGTCTGCATGTAATTTCAGCATGGGTAGAAGACACTGAAAAGTTCTGGAGGATTGCTGGTCTGCCTATCTTGACAACCTGAAAGTTGCAGGATCAGTAAAGGATCCTGTCTCAAAAAATCATGTAGAAAGCAAAATGAAGACACCCAGAAATCAACCTTTGCCTCAAGAATTATACGACACACACACACACACACAAACACACACACACACACAGGGGATTTAGGGATTTATTAGAGTAGCTTACAGATTATGGTTCAAGAATCATATCAACCTATTTGGCTATTACTAGAGAGAGAGGGAGAGAGAGAGAAAGAGAGAGAGACAGAGAGAGACAGAGAATCCCCACATTTACTGCCACTGCTCAATTTTTAATGAAATGATTTTTCAAGTTTAATTTACTTTCTGCCAAGCAAAGCAAGGACTGCTGGTCATCAGTTTACAGTGGGATCTAGAAGATGTAGGTTCTAAAACCAGCAAAAGAATGTCTCTGCAGCAGGAGACATGAACTTTCTGCTTGTGCGAACAGGCTAATGGATCACAGCTGTCTAGCATACACAGTGTTATGTTTGCTATTCATTCATAGTTTCACAAAGTGAAAGGTCCTTCTAGATCTGTCTAACTTTCCACTGTTCTCCGCATGTATGTTTGCCTCTGGCCACACTTGCATCCGTGTTTTATTTGTGCCTAAACATAGACAGCTGTGTTCTATTTCATTTTGTGCAGAACTCATTTCCCCAGATCTCTTCTCAGAGATATTTGTTCAGATCCACCAAGACTCAGATCAAGTGTCACTTTCTAGAGACTGCAGCCCTCTATTCCCAAGGTCTTTGGGGAAATGTCACATCCTTTATACTTCATAGAAGAGTAGGGCACCTTCACATATCATTATTTAAGATTATTTGTTCTCTTAGAGGGTATGTGTTTTCTACATTTCTTCTCAATGGAGCACAGCTTTCCTGAAGACGCAGGCTGTTTTGGTGGCTGCTTTCTCCCCAGAGGCTATAATATTGCCCTGCACTCAGCACATCTCCAGAGAATATTGACTGACTGACTCTTGCTTCAAAAGCAGCATCAAGGGAAGTGATTTTTTCAATTCAATCTTTATTGCAAGTTTGGAAGGAGATAATATAAACCCATGGGAAGGAAACAATGAGCTGAGCAGAGTGTGTAATTTAGTTCTGAGGAGCGCAGAATGTATGGTAAGTGTTGTAAGGAATATGCATGCTTGTCGGAGACAAAAAACAGACTAAATCCAGGCTCCTTTGGAAACCAAAAAAAAAAAAAAAAAAGACTAAGCCTAGGCTCCTTTGATTAACAGAGAATTATAGTCTCTCTCTCTCTCTCTCTCTCTCTCTCTCTCTCTCTCTCTCTCTCTCTCTCTCTCTCACACACACACACACACACACACACACACACACTTTATAGACATTCCCCAGTGTCCTTAAGTGCAAATCAATGACTACTGGTGATCATTGTAAAAAGTATTGGATTTTGCAAGGAGAGAAACTTGATCAGTGTCCTGAAAGGGCACAGACCTGTGTTTGAATCACCAGAAACCATGAAAAGCTAAGACAGAAACACATGAGTCTATAAGCCCAGACTTCCTAATGAGAGATGGGAAATAAAAACAGAAGTGCCCTAGAGGCCTATGGGGTCAGCCAACTTGGCGTGTGCAGTAGAAACAAGGGACTTTCACAAAGTGGAAGGCGAAGGCTGACGTCCCAAGTTGTCCCAGGACCTGCACACATAGCTTATGTGAAAAGTATGAACCCACAGCTCTCTCTCTCTCTCTCTCTCTCTCTCTCTCTCTCTCTCTCACACACACACACACACACACACAGAGAGAGAGAGAGAGAGAGAGAGAGAGAGAGAGAGAGACAGAGACAGAGAGAGAGAGAGAAAGAACATAGAACAAAGGATAAAGCAATAATACTGTGACAGAGTAAAAGAATAACTGATTGGACCCGGGGAAAAGTACGCATAGGATGACCCCGGTACAGATTTTTTTATTATTATTAACGTGACACAAGCCTAAACATACCAGGAAAGAGAGAATTTTAATTGAAGAAATGCTTCCACCAGAATGGCCTATATGCAAGAGTATTGTCCTCTTTAATATTTGATGTATGTGGACCCAGCTCACTGTGTGTAATACTATCTCTGGATTGGTGGACCTGGTTTATATAAGAAAGCAAGTTAAGCACAGGGAGTTAGGTAGCAAGCAGAATTTGGCCATGGTTTATGTCTCAGTTCCTTCCCCAGCCTTAAGTTTGAATCACCAGAGTCCTTACTGGAAGACTGTGAGGTGGAAGTGTAAACTAAGCGAACCCTTCCCTCCACAAACGTTTTTAAGTCATAGTGTTTTATCACAGCAATATAAAAGTAACTAAGACAACCCTAAAGACTGGACTTGAAGGAAAACCTTCAGACACAGAGCCCATGCTGAGAAGACCGGTGTTAAGCAATGTTGGTTTGGTAAGATGGTAAAATGGGCATTGATTATTTTTGATACAAAATTTGAATCACCCATTAGATACATATAGAGACGAACATTAGATTCCCTAGAAGGTATGACTGTTTTGCAGATGTTGATATTACTGAACATGCTAGCTACAGCCATGGCTTTAGCAAGGCCTGCTAGGACAACAGCCCCTATGAATCACAGAGAGAATAGACAAGAGACACAGTTATCAAAAGGAGCCATAGAAGCAGAGATGTTAACCAAGAAGTGAAGAACCAGGGGGAAGGTAAGGGCGCAGTGGCTGAGTATCAACAAAATTGATGGAGATGTCCAAATCAGGCATCAGAGCTTAGAACAGGCTTGCCATTCTGTTGGCTTGCTTTCTGTGTGCTGTTTGTTCTGTAGGAGAGAATGATTATAGCATATTTGGTACCCAAATTAATCATTCAGAAGGCAAAGGAGTCTAATGAAGAAAGGATCACAGCAAAGACATGGTGGGCAGGAAGGTAAGACATCAGTGAGGAGGAGGAGGGACTATCAACATAAATGAGAGAAGTTCTGGTACAGCCATTTACACTGGGCATTCAGGCCAAGGAAGAACTAGGATGGGGGCGCATTCTGTCCTGGTGCTACCAAGTTCTACAGACATAAAGGGTCAGCCTCATAGCATAGCACTGAATGAGCACAAGGAAAGCATATGTGTTTGGGTAGAGAAGCAGACATAAACATAAGAGGTCATATTATGGTAGCAGATTTTCCCCAGGGAAAACCATTGAACAGCTTAAATCACAAAAGATTTGAGTCTTAGCTCATTCTTCCCAGCTTCATACTGATGATGTGTGTGTATCTATGTGCATGTATATATATATATATATATATTTGCATAGATGTATGATAAATAAAACTTAATCATACACACACATCAAAAAAACTTAATCAAGTTTTCCTACCAACACAAATTTTAAAATATCACAATAATTACTGAGTGGAGCCATAACTCAGAGGGTAATGTATTTATTTGCTTTGCAAGTATGATGACCCGAGTCAACATATCAAATCCATATAAAAAGACAGACATAATGAAGTGTACTTGTCAACTTAGTGTCTGGTAAGTGTAGGCAATAAACACTTATTTTATCCCTAGAGTTAACTGGTCAAGTAACCTTGCCTTCTACATGGAAAGCTTCAGGCCAATGAGAAAACTTGTCTCAGAAAAGAAAAAATCCTGATGGACAGCTTCTAGGAAGTAGCTAAAGTTAACCTCTGGCCTTCACACACACATGCAAACAAGTGTCCACACATTCATACATATATACACATGCACACCCAATCACATGGAAGTCTTTGTATAACAACAGCCCTTTGGTGACATGTATGCTGCAATTCAATCTAATCTGTAAAATATTGTAACTTGTACTAGAGAAAATGTTTTAAAATGATGTGAGTGAGAAAGAGAGAGAAAGAGACAGAAAGAGAAGCAAAGCAAAAAAAGGAGAGAAAGTTAAAGAGAGAAGAGGGAGAAAAAGAGGGGAGAGAGAAAGGAGTGGGAGTGAGAGAATACTGAAAACTATACCCTCAACACATTCCATTGCCCCATTCCTGCCCACAAATACCAGTGACTTTGTTTATTGCTCAATTGATTCTTTAGACTACTTCTTGGATTAATATTTGTATCTGAAGTCTGAAGATTGACTCTGTATTTCCTTTAAAGCAAAACAGAATATTTAACTGGGGAAAAACTGCCGCCACCACCCCAAAGCATTCTTAACATTTCTCAGATTCTGGCATTTTCTTGAAGTAAAATTAGTGTGTATTTGAAAATGTCAAGTTTTGCAATGTGCTGCTGCCAAGTTGCTCCCTTGGCTTTGGTTCTTTCTGCACATGTGCCTTTCTTCTTACCCCCAGTCCCTGCCTAGGATCACAACGTCCCTAGGCGTTCTCAGATCACCACTCCCCAGAGGAGTGCTAAACACTTGGTAAACAGTATCCCTGGTTCAACGATAGCAGTTCTTTACTGGACAATTGGATAGGCCTGATAGGCATCGATATGGCCTGACTTCCTTACCTGTCTTCACTCTGAAGTTAACATTAACATTAGACTTGGAGACAGAAGATTCTAGGTCTTGAAACTCTGTATGTGTCCCTGGGTTGTTTAATGTTCTTCATAATGCTGAATATAAAGGCAGCTGTGGGGACCCACTGTAGGCCCTCTGCACTGTGTAAGCTTCTCTGACACTCATAGTCCTGATTCATTCTCTTCCTAACTACATACATAACCACAGGGACAGCGACATGGACTAACATACTATAGTCCAGAGAGAACAATATGGAATGATAAACACTGAAGAACATATGTGACAGATGTGGAGATATTTCAGCTTGGAAAATATTTGCCTTACAAGTACGAAGACCTGAGTTCGATCTCCAACACTCCTGTGAAATATGCTTGGTCAAAATCCTGGTCAGGGTTCAATATGGATTAGACAAATGGGTCTGTGGGTAACAGCACATACTGCTTTTCCAAAGGACCAGAATTTAGTTGCGAACACCCAGATTTGGCAGCTCACTACCACCCACAACTCCATTCCAAGGACTTTCTGTACAGTTGACCTCTCTGGGCACATATGTGCACATATACTCATACTAAGATGCATTGCAAGTAAGCAACTAAAAAGAACACAAATCCAGTCAAACCAAAATACTGTGGTGATGACAGGCACTTATCAACTTTTTTCTAGGGAGGCATCAACAGTTAGGTCATTGAGAACTGCGAGCCAGTTAGCCTAGCCTTCCCACTGAACCAGGTGAGTGATAGGAATTACACTCACATGCGCATGCCTATGCACACACGTGTCTGCACACACACATGCACATAAACAAATAAAAGGAAGCAATAGTAATTAAAGAAACATGAGAACATGAACTTAATTATAAGTAGACCATAACATACATTTAATAGATAATATTTGATTCCAGTATTTTCATTTTCTTATTTGAATAAATTAAAGGCACCTGTGAATGCTAAGGCAGTTTGATGCAAAATATCTTGTAGTTACCATCCTCATTGGCTCTCAGTGATTTATAACTTGTAGGTTACAATCAAAATAAATTTTATCTCAGTTGGTTTGGAACTCACTCTGTAGGCTAGGCTCACCTCAAACTCATAGAAATAACCTGTCTTTGCCTCCACAATCCTGGGATCCAAGGAAAATTCACTATGCCTTGTTTAAGGTTTACTGTTTTATTATGTTTTTGGCTATGTGGGTTTTCCTGAATGTGAATGGGTATGTGTAAATAAGTACAGTGCCTGCAGAAGCCAGGAGATGGCATTGGCTTCCCTGCTGCTGTAGTTAGAGGCAGCTGTAAGATGCCCTGGTATGAATGCTAAGAACTGAATTTGGGTCCTCTGTAAGAGCATTATGTGTTCTCAACCTAATATGTTGCTATAGTGAAACACATAGAAGTTTATATGTATTGTTATGGCAAGATTTATTTTCATGGTCAATATAGAATAGATAAATTAGCTAAAATTTGACAATTGATAAATAGTTGTAACCCCACACCCCGTGTGTGTGTGTGTGTGTGTGTGTGTGTGTGTATTTCTTCCTCTATGGTATCTTAGTCTCCATTTAAAAGAGACACAGTGTCAGTTATTTTTCTTATTACTGTAATCAAAAATCTGACCAAAACCAACCAAACAAACAAACAAACAAAATACCATAAAGAAAGATTTATTTTGGTGCATAGTTGGAGGATACAGTCTACCATGCTGGGAAAGGCATGGCAGCTGGAACTTGAGGCAGCTGGTCAAAGTCAGGAAGCAGAAAGAGACAAATATTGGTGCTTAGCTCCTCTCCTTTTTATTAAAACATTGGCTCCAGCCCACAGGAATGGAGCTGTCCAAAATTATGATGAATTTTCCTTCTCCAATTAAACCTTTCTGAAATCTCTCACGGACACATCCAGAGGTTTGTTTCTATGATGATTCTAAAGGCCATTACATCAACAATTAAGACCAACCACCATACTCATTATCTTGAAACACAAGAAAACTGAGATTTGAAAAGATAAGCACATTTTCTGAATTCAAAAATCTTTTTGATTGTATTGTTAGGATTCTAATTTAAATACATCTAAGACTAACACATACATCCTTTATAATGTCCTTCTGATCATTCAAAGAAAAAGATAGATAAGTAGTAAAGTAAAAGCAAAGTATACTGTGTTTCATGTTCTCCAGTTATGTTATTCCTCTGCTATTTAACCACCTTAGTCACGAGAGGCGGAGATAACCACAGTGACAGGTGCATCCCATCCTTTCTCATCCCCTGCTCACTTGCCTTGACCATCTGCAGCTCCACTTCTGACAGGTGAGTGGCAGACAGGTCGAAGAACCCAGAAGAAAGCAGGGATGCCATATGGACTCAAGAATGAGACAAATGTTTAACTGGCTTAAGTTTTTTCCAAAAGCAGCTGGCACTTGGCAAATTATTAGAGGTCACTTTGTGAACGGCAGGTACCCAGGCATCAAGGAAATGGTTTTTTACCACATCTTGCATTTTGTCATCAAACATAACCACGCTTTGTCATTTCAACCTCAATTAGACATAGATGTTAATCTCTGATTCTGAGGTTGCAAGAAAGTTAGGGTGTCACTGAGAGAAACCTGGTGTTGCAAGTTTCTAAAGGGTTCAGTTCTCTATTGTGGTACAAAGGATTTTATTCCATGGAAAAGAAATTTAAGCAGTACTTACCCCAAAAGCCCAAGGTAATTGAGGTAGATGTCATAGAAACACAGGGGTTTGGCTTCAGTAGAATAGAACCACCCACCATCCCATGGGAAATACAACCATGGTGTGCAGTTAGCTGAGCACATATCCCCTGGTTTACCTCCCTGGGCACTTCATTTATTCATTGACTCACTCAGCCATTCAGTGAAATTTATTACAAATCTGGCTTACAAGTGAATCATAGCCAGAAAATCCAAAAAGTAAGACCAGCAGATGGATGAAGATAGTGTTTGTGTTTGCTCAACAACAGGAGAACTAATAGGAGGGCAATAGATGTCACTCAGTAAGCATTGAATAAGGGGGAAACACTCAGTGAATATTCAACTATCAGTTGCTGTGCTAAACATGGTGCTTAGCACTGTATACATGCCATTTCTCTTAACCCACTTCAGTACTAGGCTCATGGCATGATTATCATTAGTGGCACTGATGGACAAACTAGGTCTACCATTCAACTCACTGCATTGTGCAGTGTAGCCGTGTGTGTAGGTTAGTTTTAATTTTTAGTTTGCCATGGTCTATATCATCTGAGAAGTTAGTCTCAGGACACGATCCTTTAGATGAAATTGACCCATGAGTATGTCTGTTGGCAATTATCTTTTTTGTATAATTAATGTAGGAGGACCCACTCACCATGTGCAGCAGGAGATCTCAAGCTATAAAGTATAGAGAGGGGCTGAACCTAAATAGGCACACACACATTCATTCTGTGGTTGGGATGTGACTTGCTGTTTCATATTCTTGCTTTGGTGACTTCCACACAGTGATGGACTATACCCTAGAATTGTGGGCTAAAATAAACCATTTCTCCCCTTAAGTGCGTTTTGTTAGGGTATTTATTTTATAACAGTCACAAAATGTTAACATATAACATAAGGAAATTACTCTGCAATTGATTCTATTTTACCTCACACAAATGATTCCTCTAGATCAGGATATATATTTTCACTTCAAAACCCCATCTTCTGTGTTTTACAAGGAACTTCCCTCACAATAAACAACCACAGTAACCATTTCTGGTTACGTGGAGCTGTGTTTATGTGGATTAAAGTAGCAAGGAAATGACAGACTCTGAACAATTCCAGGTCAGCCTGAAGGTCTCAATGCTTTATTTGTCATGGTGTATTATTCTTCCTTTCCTGTTGCTTGCCTTTTGGCTATGCAGTCTTACAGAGGTCGTCATTCATCATGAATCTTCACAGTATCACTTACCTGGGCTGCACTGATATTTATTGGATGAATAAGTCACTCAATGAGTAAGTGGATTGCCTGGGGTGAGAGTACCAGGGGATATGTGCTCAGCTGACCTTGAACACTGGATTGTATTTCCTGTAGAGTGATGGATAGTCCCATCCCTTTTCCTCACATGCTCTACTGCAACCAAAACCGAACATTCCTGTGGCATCCGCTCAAAATTTCCTAGGGCTGTTGAACACCACTTCTTAAATTTCTTCTCCACTGTGTTAAAACCATGCCCAGGAAGCAGAGGAGGTCTGTGTCCTCTAGAGATCTACAACACACTTTTTCTCTAAATGAAGCACTAACTTTGATTGAAAATACAAACTCAACTTCCGTAACCTTGGCACTCATGCAATCAAGTTCTCATCCTCCGCAGAAATCCCCTTCTGTGACAAGCCTACAAAGGTGTAAAATGTTGGCATGGTGATGTGTTGCTGCAGCTTCTAGTCTTTTCTATTGTTAAGAAGGCTTTCCCCCCAAGAACACGTTTTCATTATTTTATGTTGAATCCTCCTTTAATACATTTTTCCAAACTGTTCTACTTTTGTGTTTTACACTTATAAAAATGATTCAAATCTTTATTCAGCAGTACTTATGCAAACAACTTTCCATGACTATAAAAAATAAACCTAACATAATCAACATAAAAATCATGAGTTTATTTTGACTCACATTTTGAGCAGTATACTATCTGTGGCTTATTGGCCCCATCCCTTCAGGATAATGGAAATGTAGCATGTCTGTCAGGAATAGATGCTGTATATAAAGCAAAAGAGAGACAGAACAGGTCTGAGTTTCCAGTATCTCTTTTATGGGCATATTCCAGTGGTTCGGTGTTCTTCCTCTATACTCTGTCTTACATCTTTTACAAACTCTCAATGGTTTCAGACCAAGGACTATATCCTTGGCACGTTGCCAGGCCTCTCGGGGCATTGCTAATCCAAACAGTAGCAATGCCTTATGGAGATTTGATATGCTTCTCAACCATTTCTCCCTGCACTCTGGTGGTGTTTCAATCTCACTGCAAAGGGCACCCTAGTGTAGTACCTTCTTCTGTTCAAGTTCTCTAAACATCATTCTAAAACGATGCCATTTTCCTCGGTATGCCACACGGTTGTGTGCTTTACAGGGCAAGTTGCCAAAACCCTTATTGTGATATGATGGAATCTGGAGACCTCTGGAAAGGAATCCCGCCATCATGATTGGGTTAGTGCCGACCACAATACAGTTTCTATGGAATAACAGAATACTTGAGGCCAACTAAATTCATTAGAAAAGAGGAATATTTTGACCCATGGGAAGTGTAAGATCAGCCACTCACACTTTTTTAGCTCATGGCAGAAAGTGCAAGATAAGCTGGGTAGTGTGAAGTAGTCAAAGACTCACATTCAGGGTCCCACAACCATGATAACCTGCCTAACAGGGAACCTGCTCGTTTTCAGCAGACTGAAACTGCGCACTAACCTTCATGACTTAAGTTTCTCCCACGAGGATCCAAACCCATGTTTCCTTTTTCTCTGAGGTAATAACATGATTGCTATCTTGAAGTAGAAATTACCTTGACCCTGTAGCCATGGCAACTAATTGAGAAATGTGTACAGTGTTGTTCCATCTGTGATAATGGTTAGTGATCCTAAGCCTAAAACCTTTCCCTTTCCGAGCTCTCACTGTGGCTGAGCTTCATAAGAAGGAGCGCGAGGCCAGTTCTTCTGAGGAGAGTGAGGCTGTGGACAGGTAGCTCTGGCCTCTGAGTGCTTCTGGGAATTTTAGTATGATTCATAATTTTTGATAAAATATTTTTTTCTAATCTCTGAGTTTTTGCCAAGTCATGCAGTCTTAATTTCCACACACAGCCCTCACACCTTTAGGCAGGCCATGCTCATAGTGGAGTGTGCAGGACAAGTTTCTTAGAAGGAAGGCAATCCTGGAAAAGTAGGCTGAGAATACAAAACAGGAGATTTAAAGGTGTGGTGTTAAACTGGCTACCTCTCCTCCAAGGAGTCAGAGAAAAACTGCCGAACTTTCTAGTAGTTTGTCAGAGATGGAAAAGTCAGATCTCAATCTTTCCCTTTCTCTCTCTCTCTCTCTCTCTCTCTCTCTCTCTCTCTCTCTCTCTCTCTCTCTCTCTCTCTGTTGTATAAAGCCCACACTGCTCTCAAACTCACTATGTAACTGAGACTAGCTTTACATGCCTGATCCTCCTGATTCCAACTCCTGAGTGCTGGGATTAATTACAGTCATGCAAGACCACGCCTGGTTACCTGGTTTATGTAGTATCAGAGACTGAACACAGGGCTTTGTGCATGCTATACAGAGACCAGCTGAACTCTGTCCCAGGAACAGAATTTATTGTTTTCACAGAGACTCTCAGTGGAGCCTCTGATCATAGAGCACACCTTGAAAACTCATACCTCAGGACCTGGGGTCAGATGTGTGGTATTAACCTGAGCCATACTTCCATCAGGATGTCACCTGGCAGAATGGAGGACCATGGAGCAGCTACCATAGAGGTACCCCAAGTCCATGGAGGCCAGACCGGACAAATACTGCAAAGTTCTGCAGAAGACACTTTAGGAGGCTAGCACATGACCATACAGGAGCTCAGAATGCAGCTCAAACATTCCCTTCTGGCTGTGCCCTCCACCTCATTGTGTGTGTGTGTGCTTGTATGTGTGTACATATTTGTATGCATGCCTGTGGAGACCGTAGGTAATAGGTCTCTGATTGACGGGTAGTCACTAATTAGGCTAGGACAGCTGGCTAGTTGAAGCTCAGGGATCTATCTGTCCCTGCCTCAGCAGTGCTAGCATTGCAAACACACCTTATCATATCCAGATTTTCAAATGAACTCTGAGGGTTGAACTCAGATCCTTATGGTTGTACTATTGTTTTACTGACTGGGCCTTATTTCCAGCCAAGATTGTGATCTTCCTATGCTTAAGAACAACTTAGGCTTTTAAGGAGCATTCATTCCCTGGGCAGGTGTTCCAAGCCAGGTGCAGGATTACGGGCTTGTTAAGAATGTGCACTATTCTTTTCTTGGCTCTTTGCAATTGTGAGTTCCCCTGTAAGCACTTGATGCCCATCTGCCCCAGCTTGAGTTTAGGTTCTGAAAATGGAACACATTTCTGATGCCTTTACCATTATCCCATGCTACCCCAAACCCCAGACATAGGGAAGACACACATTCTATCCACTCCAATGTAGCTCCTTCCTGTCACTATCACACTGCCAGACACAGGCGTTCTGTGTATGCCCCGTGTAGACTGTTTTCCAGGATCTCATTTCAGTACAATCAAACCTTACATGTGATGCAGTAAAAGATACAGATATGATAAAAACAAAACAAAATATAAACTAACAAACAAACAAACAGAAAGCAATATTTTCTATCCTGTGATATTTAGGTCCAGATAAGAAACATGAACAAGTTACTGGAAAATCTAATGAAATATGTTACTTAAAAGAAACTGTGTTACTCCCACGTGGAAAAGCAGACTGTGAGCTGGAAATGGAATCTAACTCTCTGTCCTCCTTCCCAGATACACATTCACATCCCTCTCAGGTTTCTGACTCTCATTACTCAGGAATATGGCACTGTTTAGTTTTTACTCGTTTGACTTCTGACCCAAGTCTTCAGTATAGCTAATTATTATCTCATAAGGAATAACTTTTGTTTTTAAAACTTTATTTTAGCTTCCATGCTTTTCAAAGTAGGGCCAGCTTAGTTTTATCTGAGGAAAGACATGCATATACATATAGCAAGGGGATTAATTACTCACATTGGAGATTCTGGCTCAATTGCGCTGTGACGTGTACACAATATCCCTGCATTTCAGAAGCCATCAGACTTGAATAACCACAAAGGAGGACGGGTATGCCAGTAGTTTCCAAAACAAAAGAACAGAAAATGTGAACAGGCTCAACAAGAGAAATATTTTGGTTGCTTCCAGAGGAGAAGAGCACCCTGCAGTATCTTTCAACTCAAAACCTTAGGCAAAAGTGTCCCCAAAATATGACTAAAAGGGAGTCCAGCTGAATCCTTCTGATGACAAGTTCTTGTAAACCTTTTTTCTCCCCCTGTTACTTTTTTTTAAATTATTGTTTTTATTTTTTTTAATTAAAATTTCCACCTGCTCCCCGTTTCCCATTTCCCTCCCCTCCTCCCAAATATTGCCCCCTCCCCTCAGTCCCCTCCCCCTATCCCCACTCCTCTTCTCCTCCACCCACACCATTCCCCCTCCCTCTCGATACTGAAGAGCAGTCCAAATTCTCTGCCCTGCGGGAAGACGAAGGTCTTCTATCTATGTCCAGGAAGGTGAGCATCTAAACAGGTTAAGCACCCACAAAGCCAGTTCATGTATTAGGATCGAAACCTAGTGCCATTGTCCTTGGCTTCTCATCAGCCTTCATTGTCCGTCATGCTCAGAGAGTCCAGTTTCAACCCATGCTTATTCAGTCCCAGACCAGCTGGCCTTGGTGGGCTCACAATAAATCAGTTGCCCACCAAGGCCCCTGTTACTTTTTTGTTAAGGTATTTTTGCCATACAAAGTCCACTTCTACTTTCTACTCATGTTGTTGGTGATGCAGGTTTTAGCTGCATCCTCTGAGTGACTTCTCCCCTCTCTTCTCTGCACTAAACAGCTTGATGCTCACTATGATGAGCGCATGTAAACATCCAAAGAAAAAGAGAAATCTTCTTAAGAGACACTTTTGCCTCTCTATTCCCATCAGATTCTTGAAAGTATGACCTCTAAGAACTTAGACTTCCTCAAGAGTTCCATGCCTAGGCGAAGGAAAAGGCTGCAGTCTAGTGCTGCAGAGGGGACCTGTCTTCTGTCAAAAAGATTTCATGCACTTCTGACAACCTATTGTTCTACCCCAGATAGTGATACAGTAACGATGGGCAAAATCACCCCTTGATGGAGACTCCACAGCTGTGCACAGTTCTTGTTCTGTATTCAGACTTGAACTGCACATTAGGATGCTGAAGATAGACTTGAGGGTGGATCAGTCAGTGGACCTCCCTGCTCCTTTCCCCCATGTGATCAATTGAATAAATCTCCTTTTTCTGCTTTTTACTATAAATCTATGCCTTTAATTGGCCTGTTGGAGCAGTGGATGATGTTAACAATTACAGTAATGTGATATGCTACTATGCTACCTCTTCTCCTGGGGTTACATGTATTCTCATGAGGCAGGAAGGGAAACCTATGAAAACAACAACACAATAGCCTACCAGTTCTTACAATGCTGGCCCATGACCTGCTAGCTCCAACTAAATTAAGGGAAGTTGTAAAAAGAGAATACTGCAACACCACTGTATGTGGCAGCAGAGTGTGCTAGGAGACTCTACTGGAGAAGAATAAGACATATGGGAAGTATCATTTCCCCCAGTAGCTGAGGCAGACTGGCAAGACGCAGAGATACATACCCTCAGCCATACCAATAGAAACATGGCTCAACTTGGTATAATAAGTTAGTGATTTCTTATATGGTTAAGCACAAAAAGAAAGTATTTGCCTAGTCTTTTTGTGTCAGAATAAATAATGTTTTAATAGTTTGCTTTATGAGATACATAAATGACATGATATAAAAACACGAAGGAGGTTCAGGAATATTTTTTGTAGAATATGAGGAAAGGCAAAACCATCTACAAAACCAAAAGACTGAAACTGAATACCTCCATGATGATGTATGTAAAAGAGTCATTAGAAGGTCTATACTGTAGACACTAGTTTGGTGTACTTTGTTCTAAAAACATTCTGTAAACATAAGTAGACAGTTTAAATTTTAGAAACTGACCCCATCATATCGAAATTGTGGCTCTGCATGTTTGTAAAAGTGATACTAGTATAATAGAAAAAAATTTGCATAAAAGATAACCAAACTTTCAAAAAATGTGAAGATTAAAATACATTAGTCAGGATATGTAGCATGGTGCTAACTTATTCAGATATGCTGATTCAAATAGAAAAGACAGAAAGCAAGGAATGGAAAGGAGATACAATCTGATCATATATGGAAAGGATAAAGTCATTGCAGTAAGTTCAGTGGGTTACTCTCTGAGATGTTTCTCTTTGATTGTCAGCCTCACAGAACCTACACTCATCTAAGAAAAGAATCTCAAAGAGGAACTGGCTACAATGGATTGCCATGCATGGAGACTGTCATAAATCAAATAATTGAAATAGAAAGAACAAGCCCTCTTTAGTGACACCATGTCTGAGAGAGAGGTCCTTGACCTGTATAAGAGTGTAGAGCAATCAACATGAGCACAAGCAAGCAGGCATGTTTGTGTTCATTTCTCTGTTTCTAACTGTGGCTGAGATGTGACTAGATGCTTCAGGCTCTCCATACCTTCCCTGCAGTGATGGACTGTAAACTGGAATTATGAGTTAAAGGAAATCTTTCTTCACTATTCTTGGCTTTGTCAAGGTGTTTTATCACAGCAGCAGAAATGAAACCAGGACACCCTCCTTACTCCAGTCCTTACCTGGGTAACAAGACAATAAAATCAAAGGAAAGGGCCTTCCTTCAGAGAATACTTGGACAATGCCAGAGACTGTCTTGTTAGCTCGGGGCCTTCCTGTTCTTAGTGGAAAGTGAGGAGGTGAAACACACTGGTGGGGACACCTGCAAGAGGCAGGAGTAATCAAATATTGCTGAGACTAAGGAAGATGCAAAAGGACCATGAATACAGATGAAGGACAGGGCAAAGTGACTTCCCCCATCTCTGCTCTCTGCCCAGAAAATTTAAATTGAGGCATAAAGATATTTATCATGGGAACCTTTTAAAGGTCCAATTAGCATTTACTATACACCAAGATTGCTTACTACGAAGAAATGTTCGCAAGAAAGAAGCCTGTAAAAGCCGACAAGAAAAGGTCGCATAATCCAAACAGGATGAAATGGTATATGCTCAACAATTAGCCCTGGTGATGTGAAGAAGTGATCTTGATTGTCTTTGAAAGGAAAACAAGTTAAAGATGGTTAATCCTTTAAACTGGTTTTCTTTACAATCTCTGCAAATTGTTAGACTGAATGAAACTTCTAAAAAGTCAGCGAGCAAGTTTCTGAAACCCAAAGTCACTGTATTGGAGTCAGAGCTCTAATGCATTTTGACAGCCTCATTGGAAATTAAGACTGGGATGATCTCACCAAGAAGTAAAGACCCGATTGAAATTTATTCACACCACCCTGTCATCTCTCTCAGAGTCCCCAGCTCCTGCTCTGAATAATTTGTTTGGCTATGTTTCCTAAATGTGGTATTTGAATAAATCTGACTGGTGATTTGCATTTTGTCTTTCTTTGCCAGAAAGGGGGTGGGATGAAAGAAGACAAAGAGGAAAGGAAACTACAACCAAAGCTTCAGCAAGTTTTCTTGGCAATGTGGCTCTTAGGGTAACTGGGAAATCACCAGGAAGCAATTTGACCATAATGCCTGTCAAAACTGTGGAATTTATCCTGCTTTGTGTCAACAATTCATTCGGTTGGGGATGCACTCCCAGGCACTCCTAAGGTTGTTCTAGGCTTTACAATTGCTGTGTAAAGCTTCTTTCTCCACATGTTGCTTCATCTTTTGTTTCTTTTTTGTTCTGAGGCAGGTATAAGAAAGGAAAGACACCGTTGCGTGACCACAGATTGTACTAGATTCAAATTGTGCAGCTATACTGCTGCCTATTGGAGAAGACTGAATGTTTGGACTCTGTAATATAGTCAGTGGCACCTTCAGACATCATACTTCTCTCTGATTTCCAAAAAGCTGATCAGCCAACTTTTCTTTCTCTTTGATGACTGGATCTAAAAGTTTCCTTTGGAAGTTTTACAATACTTCTCAGTCAGGCAGGTCATTACCATAGGACATGGAGACAAGGAATATGCTTGGGGATAAAGAGAGCAAACACAGCATAGAAATCTTACATGGCATTTATTTTATTCTTTTGTGTGTTCATGTCGGTAAGTGTAGATGTGAGGACATCAGGGTAGCTGGCCCATGATCACAGCTGTATACTGGCATATCTCAGTTTTGCATAGGACCTAGGGATTTGATCTCAGGGCTTCTTCCTACTGAGCCATCTCCCTAATACTGATTATTACTTTTGAATTTGTTCACAGTTCATCAGATGCTGCTAGGTGTACCACTGCCTTACCTACTACATAACACTTGCTGATTTATTTGACTATTTTTTTTTTGTCTCTGGCTTTGCTTTATTGGATGACACTTTGACTTTGCTTAGGTTTACCAAAGCATTGTGTTTTATCTTTCGCTAAACAATGTGTGATTTCTTCCCACGTAGGAATGAAAAGTAGCCTTGCCTTCAAGCGCCAAGTAATTCTAGATTTTCAGATGCTCAGGGTATATTGGAGTTGAATAGCTTTGTTATACTATATATTGAATACTAGCCATATTTCACACATTTAAAATACCCAATTGTTAGTTCCATTTTGTGCTTTTTCTAATCCTAAAATAAAGAACACAAAACTGGAGAGAAATAAGTGATTTATTGCAGAGCTAGAATCACCAGCACAGCTCCTGGCATAATGGCATAGATCTCTATGGATACAGTGACCCAATGTCGAACCTATTCTTACTCAACAGAAATGAGAAGATGGATACTAAACATGAAGAGTATTTGCTGGATGCAGGGGACCAGCAACACATGAGTTTTTCCTACCATCTTTATAATATTCCTCTGGCATCTCCAGGTCTTTTACTCCCATTTAACAGAGAAGGAAAACGATGCACAGAGACACAAACCACAAACCATCTGGACTAGATTCATTGCTGTAGAGATGAGAGTACAGTTACCTGGTTGACCTTTGCTCTTACTCTTGATGGTGTGCTTTTTCTGAGATGAATGCGTTCATTATGTGGGTTCATGTTAGGTTTTCTATCAATGTGTCATGGTTTCATGTTGCATCTTTTACTTACTATGTATTTTGGACTTAGCAAGATATTTAATAATATGTCCTGTATTTTATCCCATGTTAAATGCTGGGTAGAAAGAGTCTTCTGAGAATTGAGTTCCCTCCAGAAACAAGATAGCATAAATAAAGCTCAAATATCCTCAGATAAACACACAGATAACTTAGGAATGAACTAAGGAGGAAGCAGACAGTGTTGTGGTGGAGTGAAGTCAAATGCTGAGAATGTTTAATCTGTGACACTGAACACAAGTGAGAAGCCTGTGAGTGTGCCGGTGTGTGTGTACATGTGATTTGACGTGAATAATTCTCTCATGATAATAATTCTTTTATAAGGAATACCACATTGGCATACGTATAACTATAACTAAAAATAGAAAGTTTTCAGAATAATGGTAGAATTGTAAAGTATTTACTGCATCAGAGACAAGGAGAAGCCCCCTGGGAATTAAGACCGTTGAGCAGGGATGATGGAGACTTAGACTTACACAGGAACAAACATCTAAGCACGGAGGACATCCCAGCAGCACTGTGGACACTGTGCACAACTTCTACATTTTAGTTTCTCCATTTCTAAAAGTCCCAGCAATGGCAAAGATGTGACAGAGACTGATGTGACTTCTCCCTGGAGTGCTTTCTAGATGAATAAATAGCTGTTTTCCTCACTTGCCTGGATAATTGAGAACTGCTTAATAAGGGAGCCAGTATTTGACGTGTGCGTTAAGAATAATTACAGTTAACTAAATATGTGGAACTAGCAATTAAAGTAGTAAACATTTATAAAGATCACATATTATGCTAGAATTTCATACTGTTTTAACTATTCTAAGCAGTATGTAAGCATTCTATGGTTAATGTGTTTAATGTATTATTTTGATTAATATTAACATTAATTATTACCATTTGCATTAAATGTTTTGCAGTTATTTATTTATTTATTTATTTTTTTCGAGACAGGGTTTCTCAGTAGCTTTGGAGCCTGTCCTGGAACTAGCTCTCCCTCCCGAGTGCTGGGATTAAAGGCGTGTGCCACCACCGCCCGGCTCTTTTGCAGTTATAAACATTCATTTATATATTCACACTTGTGCATGTGTGTGTCTAGGTGTTTGTGTATGTGTGGATGTCTGTGTGTGTGCATGTATGTGTTTGTATATATACATATGTGTCAGTGGGTGTGTCTATATGTATATGTGTGTGCATGTGTTTGTGGTCCTAATGTTACAGGGCACACTAACATTTGCTTCTAGTCCTCTTGAGAAGAGGAACTTCCTCAAGTAAAAAGAAAATTAAAACAGAAGTCTATTTAGCAAAGTTAAGCAAAACAAATACTAAAAAGAGAGATTGGAGTGGGCTGCCTCAATATAGGTAGCAATTTAGTGGGTCCTGTGTTATGGATTTTAAAGACATTAGTGTGAATATTTATGAGGCATGAAACATATCCATGTGATAAGATGGTCCTTTTCCGCCCTAGCCCCCTGAAATCATGGTGGACTAGATCTTCCTTTTAAGGCTGTTCTTCCCGTAATCCTAGTAAAAGGGGAGGGTTATCAAAATCATGGCTGAGCAAGATATGAGGAACAAGCCAGTAAGCAGCATTCATCCATGGACTCTGCTTCAGTTCTTAAGTTCCTGTTTCTATTTGTCTTCATGATGGACTGTAAAGTGTAAACTGAAATAAACTCATTGTGCCACAAGTTTTTTTGGATCAGTGTTTTATCATAGCAAGGAATAACAAACAGAACACCTAGAATTCCTGTATTTAAGAGCTGGAGACATATTCTGTGACTCTCAGGACAGCCAATATAGTGGCCTCAGTGGATCCTTGAGAAACCATGTTATAATGAATGAAGTGGAAAGTGATTGAAGCAAAAAATTCAGCACTGTTTCCTGGCTGCTACAGGCACTCAGCATGCACACACACAGGCATGTGTATGTGCGCACACATGGATACACACATGCACGTGCACACACATGTGCACACATATGTACACACAAGCACCATGTGTGCACACACATGTATGTGTGAATGATGGAGGAAGGTCATTTGTCAATAAACAAACTGCCTTGGCCCATTTGATAGGCTACCCCTTAGGTGGGTGGAGTGAACAGAATAGAATGCTGGGAGGAAGAGGAAGTGAGCTCAGACTCGACAGCTCTGCTCTCTGGAGCAGACGCCATGCACCATGCTCCCCTCTCCCCGGCAGATGCGATGAAGCTCTGACCCAGGATGGACGTAGGCTAGAATCTTCCCGGTAAGCGCTCCTTGGGGTGCTACATACATGAACAGAAATGGGCCAAGCAGTGTTTAAAAGAATAGAGTTTGTGTGTCGTTATTTTGGGGCATAAGCTAGCCAGGCAACCATGAGCCGGGCTGTGGGAAGAGGCCCGCAGCCCCTACTACATGTGAACACACACCTCCGAATAGAAAGAAGAAGAGAAGAAATAAGTTGTCACCTGGAATAGTCAAGGACTCTGGCACTCAGAACAGCTTTGAGCTGCCAGCAAAATTTCTTAATTGAAAAATAAGGCCATGTGTTGAATTATCACTAAGAATTGTGTGAAAAATCACTGTTCAAGTTTGAGAAAGATGTGAAGTGTGGACAGAATGCAAGTGTTTCTTCCCCTCACTGTGGTATGGTGTGAACACATCTATCCAGTGTTAATCCTCTGCACTGTTTCTGCAGCCTCCTGATCCCTCTGGTGTTTGTGGAGAGCAACAGCCTACAACATGATTAATGCCAGTGGAGGAAGCACTGTTGCAAGCAATTGGAAAAGTCTGATCAATTCTCAGTTCTAGGGCATCTTTTTGGTCTTGCTTTTGCTGTTGTTTTTATTCTTTTCAAATTTTTAATATTCTATAACTTTGTTTTAAGTCACAAATGAAATTCAGGATACAGTAAGCAATAATTTCCCCAAAAATTGTTAATTTAAAAATAGCTTGCTATTTTAAATCCAATGTCAGATTCTTATTTTCAGTTTTATGCTACTCTAAATAAATAGCTGCCCGTGGATGCTCCAAGTAGCTGTGGGAGTGGAAGAAAACCTTACACTTTCTTAGCTGAGTAAATATACTATTATTTTTATGGATGGATTCTGAACCTCAGAGAATTTGCCAACAACAGCAGCAACCAGTAGAGGCCATTTGGCATATACTTGTAAGTGATATCACAGTCCTGGGCATTTTGCTTCAATTTATGTAAACTCTAGCCTAAATGTCAGTCAATGTAAGAATAAAGAATCCTGCTTTTGCTGCTGAACAGAAGTTAATGCAGGACATCAGGGAGTTTTTTGAGTCTTAGGGCATTTTGAATTTGCATTGCTGAAGGTCCTTAGGTATTTTAGAATATAGGAACAGGCTACCATATAGCCCAGGTTGACATCAAATTCATTATGTAGACAAGAATGACTTTGATTTTCTTATCCCCCTCTGTCCATCTCCTGAGTGAATGCCAGTGCTCTAGATGCACACCACCATGCCTGTTTCCATTGCTGGGGATAAAACCCAGGGATTCGTGCAAACAGTCTACCATCTGAGGTACATCCTCAACCTCTACATGTAGAAAAAAATGTGCAATATTGCCTTAATAAAAGAAGCCATGGACATTCTTTGCCATTAAGTATGTATAGTGGGGCTTTTTATGTTTAGATTTCAAAGTTATTCAGTGTACATTGGTCATTTTAAAGATCTGTCATCTTAATCACTGTAGACTGGGTAGACCAAAATAATCCAGAAATTTATTTCTCATGTGTTTGGAGTCAAGAAGAACAAGACCAATTCGTCAATGCAATATCTGGTGAGGACCTACTACCTGATCTGCAGACAGCTTTCCTCTCCTGTGTCCTAGTATGGTGGAGGAAGAAAGAGAAAAAGATGGAAGATAGCAGAGGAAACAAGAGAGGAAGATATCGCCCCTTTTCATTTTGAAAGACATCAATAACAGATTTGTGGGTGCCAGTGTCTGGGCCCATGTAGGTACAACAAACTAGCAGTGGTTAAAAGTAGAGTAAGTAGATTTTTTTAGTGTGGCCACATATCGGGGTCAAAGACCTTGCTGCTTCTCAAACTAAGGGGTCTTCTATTTACACTTAAATAGAAATCAAGAGGTAAAATGAAGTCCTGGTCAGGGTGTGGCCTTGCGCATTGCATTGCTAGTTCTGCTCAAGTCCTTTCAGCACGGTGTGACATTTCCCTATGGGAAACAAGCTCCTCGTCCAGCTGGCACCAGGTCTTTTCTTCCCCTCACAGTGAACATCTGAGGGAACTCTAATTTCTTGGGGTGCAATGTTTCAGAGGACAGCTACTGTCTTGCTATGAGGAGTCTGAGTTAGATTTCCTACTGCTGTGAAGAGACAATGTAACAACAGCAATTCTTCTTAAGGAAACCGATTTCATTGGGTGCCTCCCATTTCCAAAGGCTAAGAGCATTATCATTATGGTGGGACATGGTGGTGTGCAGACAGACATTACGCTGGAAAAATAGCTGAGAGTTCTACATCTTGCAGACAACAAGAAGTGCTCTAAAACTCTGGGCAATATCTTGAACATATATGAGACCTTAAAGCTTGTCTCCACAGTGACACACTTCCTCCAAGGAGATCACACCTACTTTAACAGGGTTACTGTTCCTAATATTGCCACTCCCTTTGGGACTATTTTCTTTTAAATCACCACAGTGACAAAATTAATCCTAGCACAAGGGGTGAACTTTCAAAAACTAATTTACTTCCCAAAGCTTATCTAATACCAAGACACTGGGTGCTAGGGTTTCAATATATAAACTTTTAGAGACACAGTAACATCCATGTCCACCTTCCCCAGAACTATATTTTGATTCCAGGAATTAAATGTAGTAGTATTTGATATGATAATTTTTGTCATCTTTCTCTTCCTCCTTGTCCTCATCCTTCTCTTCCTTTTCCTCCTCTTTTTGAGGTAGGGGGTTTAGAGCAATCTAGTCTCAAACTCAGTTTCTATCCCAGACTGCTCAGGAATTTTAAAGTCTCCTGCCTTGGTCCCTCCAATGCTAGACTCTTACCAGGTTCTAGAACTCTTATCAAGTTTACGTAGCTCATTCCACCAAGAGTCTAACTTTGCTCAATAGATGAGATAACACAGATTGCAAAGGATTCTCAGAGACAATATGGAGATCCTGAAGTTGTACATAAGAAAACAGTCATGGGTAAATTCCAATGGTACTTCCTTTCAAAGTTCAATGACTTCTTACTTCATTATGACATCAACAATCTGTGACATTTCACAGGAGGTTTCTAGCAAGAGAAAGGTACATGAAATGTAAAGTAGAGTCATTTGTAGACATACTGGTAAAACAGCAACAGTTCTTCACATGTACATCTTAACATGTATTCCAAAGAAATAGCTCTGTGATACCAGCTACAGACCAAAGGACTGCATTTCTTTCAGCATTTAGAAAGACCCTCTATTTTCCCCATTTCTCTTCCTCCACCACTGCTGCCGCCCTCTGCTGTTTCTTTCTCTTTCTCTCTGTGAATCTCTCTCTCTCTCTCTCTCTCTCTCTCTCTCTCTCTCTCTCTCTCTCTCTCTCCCCATGTGTGTTTTGGCCATATGTTTATGAATTCACATGCATAAGTACAGGTATGCTTACATCACAGGAAGTCCACCAGAGATGAGCAATCAGACACTGTTTATAGCCAAATGCAAGCCTTTAATCCAGATGATCATGACTAAACTCAGGTATTTGGGACCTACGGGTAGCCCCCAGCATTTAGAGAAAGATGATTTTAAAGGCAAAACAAACAAACAAACAAACAAAAACAAAAAGACATATTCTGGTCTCTCTCTCTCTGCAGCTGTGTTGTGGTAGGCAAAGTGTTCACGGATTTCACAAGCAAGCAGTTCTGTTAACAAGTTGGGAAAATTTAGCTGTGGCATTTTGACCTTAGATTTCTAGAACTGAGTGGGGTAATTTTCCGCTGGATTCTCCATCAAGGAGATCAGATTCTCCTTAACCTTGAAATTGCCTCAGCAAGAATACAAGACTGAGGAACTTCTGCCCCGTCTTGTCCTGTTACACAAGAGAAGTCCAGAGGTGGATATCACCCTCGTTTCTCACTGAAAATGTTCCTCACTATCTCAACTTGACTGGCTGGCTAGCAAGCCCTAGAAATCCTCTGATCTCTGTCCCCAGCACTGTAATAGAAGTGCACCTGGGTCCTAAGGATGGAATGCAGGTCCTCAGGCTCACACAGTAACCATTACTGCACCGGCTGTCTCCCCAGCACTACAGGTGATCTTTTCTACTGTCAAAAGTATGTTGCCAGGTATTTAATTTGGCTTCCATTCACTCAGGGCCAAACCTCAAAGATTGCAGCAAACAGCTGCCAATTTACCAGCAAAGTTGTTATCAGAAATTACTTCCTTTGGCATACAAATGTTCCCTGACTCCTTTTCTCTTTCTTTTCTTTTATTTCTTTCTTCCATTGTATTCCAAAAATCTCTTTCAAAACTGCAAATCCTGTTTGTTTGTTTGTTTGTAATTTCTCTATGGGGGAAATCACTGTTTGAAAAACTCATAATTTTCCAGATCCTTGGGCCCAATAAAGTCGAGTGAACACTGGAATGAAAATGAGAGCAGGAGCAAGGAGATCATGATCAGCTTGGTCTGTCCCATAGAGTACTAAAGGCTGACACCAAACTTCATGGCCTCTTCTGGGAGCCAAATTTCAGGACAGTGAAAAGGAAGTGTTATCAGCTTTTATGCTCTGTTTCCAACGAGACTGCTATCTCCCCTCAAAATTCTCACTCATGAAAGTTAGGTGATCTTTGAAGGAAACTCCTTTCCTGACCAACAATTTGGGACTTATTTACTGAAACAGACACTGATAGCTGGGCATGAATCAAAAAGTTCTGGGAGGAAATACTTAAAAATATAGTGAAAGTAGCTTTCTGGTCATCCTTTGGTCCCCATGAAACCAGCATCAGGCATGCCTTTCCCCTGCTTAATTGCAAGTAAAAGACCATGAAACCATGCTGTAGTCATGTCTAGCCGGAGGAGTTAGCAAGCTGATCATCACCATCAGGAAGACACATAATAGTTGCTAGATGGTAAACACTTGAGATGCCATCAAGGAAGAAACAACAAGTACTACCCATCAACACCTTGAGATTCTTTTCGCGCCCTCTTGGTAGGCTGCTAGCATGGAGATGTGGACTCTTCCACGCTGACGGTTTATTTGCTCTTTGACAGCACTCTAGTTTGAGAATGGAGAGCCCTGTGGTCAGCAGTGGGAATGGAAGAAACTCTAGTTGCAATGACATTCCAGTGACTCTTACTACTGAATCAACATTAAGAATGTGTCTTAGAACTCCTATCCCTTGATTTTTCATTGAAAGTCATGAGCAAGATTTCAGGTACCACATACCTATTGGGTATTCTAGTTCGGGTGCTGAGCAGAAGGATTGGAAATCTAAGGCCAACCTGAGCTATATAAGACTGTCTCCAAATGCTTACAAAAGATTTAAAATTGTGTAAATGAATTCTCACATTATGACAATATGTCCACATTTCTAAGGAACACTAATTCTGTAAGGTGCTCCATGAGAAAGTAGTTATGCCCAAATCCACGAAGTCCTTGCAAAAGCCAATAAGGAAACCAAGTCCCATATGTGAAAACAAAGAGCTTTTATTTTAGTCAAGTTTGCCGCATATGTCCAACATATTGGAATAACTGAAGAGTCCCGAGCTCAATTAGAATTGGGTTTTTATAGTAGTAAAGGTGGGGGTGAGGTGTTTCTGAGGTTTGGGACCCCTGATTAACTGACATTTGTTTAGGGGTGTCCTGGTAAGGTGCACTGACAGTTGATCCTATCTACAGTGGTTGGAATGTTAGGCATTTCCCTTGAATGGTCTGTTCTTGGGTGGGGGTCAGGTAACTCAGCTTGTGGTTCCTCTTGCAGCCAGGCATTTCCTTAGGGTAAACTACTGAGACTCGGACCTCTTATTAAATTTATCGAGGGATGAGTTCTACTCTTGCAGGTGATAATGGTTGGAAATAAATAACTTCCTTTGGGTGACCTGTTCCTACTTAGCTTATCATGGCTGGCCCCCACATTTCCCCCTTCCCAAGCAGAGGAGAGGACCCAATCTTGGGTTTTACTTGTCCCTGGTTTTTAAGGAGGCATGGAACTACTTAAATTAATTGGCAGCTCTGGACCTAGTGTATTAATAGGCACTATAGGTAGTTATCTTGTCTCCCATGCCAGGGAGTTTTTTCTTGTGTCAGCCTTTCAACCTATTTTGGACAGGGGGCATGGGATGACATATTCCTTTCTGCAACTACTTCAAGCTGACATCAAGGCATTGTTATCCTGGCCCAAGCAGGTTGAAAGGCTAGCCCAAAGTGGGGGGGGGGGGCTTAGGCAATAGGGCACTCTTCAGACTTCTTTGAAGGAACCAGGAGTGTTCCTATTAGCTGGACTGGTTCATATCATCTTTCAAGAAGTCCAAGGCTTGCCACCATTTAGAGCAGGTTGTAGCCAGCAACTGATGCTTAGATGCATCTGCCAGCCAAGTGGAATCCTATTGAGATAAGTTTAAACTACGAACAGAAGTTAAAATTTATTTACTTAAAGAAAAACCCATTTTGTAGAAAAAGAGCAGACAACAGGCATCTGTAAACAGAAGGAACACTCATTCCTTTGGGTCTTAGCTAAAAACTAAACACCTTTAAGTTTACATTTAAATGGCAACCAGAATAGATCTAAAATCTTGAACTTGTGACCCACAAAGTAAGTAATCATTGCTGAATTAGCTTATTAGAATTACCATAAAGAGGGGAAGAAATTAGAAACATATTTTATATTTTAACATGTATTTATATCTTAAGTCATTTTTAGACCCTCAAGCTTATGAAATTTTATATTCTCAGATCTTAAAACATTTTTTAATGCATTAACAAGCTGGCTTTGTGGAAGAATCTGGAACCTTTTTGCTGTTAAACTGGCATTATCACTGCCTTAGCCATTAATTCTATCAGAGATCTCAGAAGAATAAATAAAGTATATCTGAGTACAGACCTAACAGTTTTTAAATCTATTAAAAATGTCAGGGATAAGAGTCCATATACAGTTAGTCATACCCAGGTCTCCACAGAATTGGAGGCGGAAATACCCAGAACAGCAGTCTTACTGTCCAAGTCAGGCCCATAAGGTGAACTTTTCGTTTTCTGTGGAAAAGAGACATGGAAAAGACTGACCTTATTTTGTCGAGGCAAAAGTGGTGCAATCAATTCTCCAAGGTCCTGCTGTTTGTCCACAGTCTGGACTGGGTCCTGGAAGCCAGTGTTGTACTGGAGGTCATCTTGCCCGGTGGTCAGCGTCATCGTCATCCAGGTGGTGACCTCATGGAGTCTTATAATCTTCTTTGGAGAACTTGGGTTACTGCTAGGATCTCAGAGTCTCTGTCTAATGTAATAAGCTTTTAAATTATTATTCTAAATGCCATATTCTGTTGATCTCTGAAATATGAGGGCTGCCTAGGTATGTCTGATTAGAAAAACTTTGTTTTTTTATTACTTGCTTTAAATTTGACTTTGAAAATATATCCAGGGAACTAAATAAGACTTATTTCTGTAACTAATCATATCAGTAATTTAAGGATGACTGACCAACTTGTAATTTTTAACAGTCTATAATAAGTTAGCAGCTTTTACAAGACTGCAACTCCATACTCTGTAATGATTTTGAATTAAAGCTAATAAAGAAACTGAATTAGTCATTCTGAAGGTAAATACAGAACAAGTTTATATCTAGCCTTTAATGCTGTCTCCTGCAAAGGCAAGGAACAGGTCCCAAGGTGAAATGGGAACAGTAGGGCATCTAAGAGCTAGCATTGTCCTAGGGTAACCAAGGGGACCCGTTGAACAAGTTTACATCCAGCTTTTCTGTGAGTGTCCTGTTTTCTATTATTAACAAGGCTATTGAATTTCTAATTATCCTGGAGTGATTGTCACAGAAACAACTTTTTATTTTAGAAGACCAGACACAAACCTCTTAGTATCAATATAAAAATTTATGACTCAGTTTATCCAAATAGCTTAAACCCAATAAAGTTATCAAAGACAAGGAGGCTACAGCTGCAGCTTTGTCTATGTTGTGAATCTTAATTTAAACATCTGACATGCAGGTGGTCCTAGACTGTCCCTGTACACCAACCTCCATAGTAGCAGCTCAGAATCTTAGAGCACACATCCCGAGTGTCATTCTGTTGTCCATTCTGCAGGTATTCATTGTGATGCTAAGAAATCCTGTCTCATGTAGCTTTCAGGAAGATACACAATAACTGATAGATGGTAAATACTAGATGGAGATAGAGGACAGATAGATTTAAAATCTTATATATACACACATTCATATCTAATACATTTCATTTGCCATGTGGCAACATTCAGGAGCCACTGTCAGGCACACAAGCATACAAGCAGGATCACATCCCTGGAGCCATTGCCAGTGAATTGGTTAACAAGCTTAGCCAAGCTTCTATCTTGGTTTTCATTACCCCCTTTGCTCTGGGGTCTTACCTTAAACACATAAGTGAGCTCCCTTTTATCTCTCTGCCTAGTCCTTACAGAAATCTCTAGATTTAAGAATAGAAGACCTAGCCCTGCTTTCAACTTCGATACGGTAGCTTTCTACTGAGTAGGGAGGAAAGCTTTCTATTTGTTTCTCATAAGGGCAAAGGCATTGTCTTTCCTTAGTTGACTGTGCAAAGCCTAATTTTGCTAAGTGAGTGTTTCAGTCTTCCCAAGTGTGCAGCATATGACAGATCTGCATGCATATTGGTGTCACACTTGCAGTGTAGAGATGGAAACATAGACATAAGACATGCTTGTCAACAATCACTTTATCACATCGTATCCTCCACACAACTGGAGCTGTAAAAGTTCAACAGCAATGGAAGGTTTTGGCATTCACTATTTTAATACCAATGTGCCTTTAACTTTTATGAATAACTACTTGTCTGAATCATCCCAATTAATGGGCAAAAACACATATATCTGTTTGGCCCTTGGTTGATGTTGTGGTTTGAATGCAAAACATTCCACCATAAGCTATGTCTTTGAACACTTGACTCCCAGCTGGCAGTATTGTTTGAGAATGTTGTGGGACCTTCAGGAGATAGAACTTCACTGGAGGAAGTGGATTATTGACTGGGGGTTAGCTTGGAGGCTCTATAGTCCTCACCATGTTCCTGTTCATTCTCTGCCTCCTAACTCTGTATGCAATGTAACCACAGGTCTCTCTGTTCCTGCTGCCATGTATAATGGGCATGATACCTTTCTAACTCTGCATAGAAATGAACCCTTTCTCCCTTATTGTTTTAGGAATAAAGTGAATGAAATAACCAGCACTGTTGCCGGACATGGTTTATTTATATTGTAGGAACAGTTGAACCACACACTAACACAAGTTATCATGAGGAAGCTAATCCATTGCTTGTATAGCTGACAAGATTATTATTGGTATGAAAAGAAGTTGGAGTAGCTTACTAAAGAAGTTTACTTACAAATCAAAGGTTGTTGTATTGTCAGGGACAAGGTGATTTGAGGCATCATCCACTTCTACTTCAATATCACCTTGTTAATAAACCTTTTTTGATGTTTACAACTTTGAATGTCCAAAGAACTTTACTTAAATTTAAGTTATTGATAGAAGATAGTAAAAATAAATTCTAGGGAATCATGATGGTTCATAAAGCTAGATAAATGATAAGGAAATAGGGTAATGAATAATCACTTTTACTTTTTATTTGTGTGTGCACACATGTGCACCTGTGTGTGCACAGGTTTGCAAATAGCACACAGAAGTCAGAGGTTCACATAAGATGTTTTTCTCAACTGTTTTTTATCTTTTAAATTTTATCTATCTATCCTATCTATCTATCTATCTATCTATCTATCTATCTATCATCTATCTATCTATCTATCAATCATCTATCTATCTATCTATCTATCTATCTATCTATCTATCTATCTATCTATCATCTATCACCAATCTATCATCTATCTACTTATGTGTATCTGTGTCCAGGTGTATCTACCACAGCACATATGTGGAGTCAGAACCTTCAGTAGTCAGCTACCTCTTGTTAACTTTTAGTATCTAGGGATTAAACTCATGCCTCTAAGGCTGAGTATAAGTCTCTGTCCACTGAACCATCTCTACGCCTTATTTTTGGAGACGGAACCTGGAGTCTGCCAATCAAATTTAGTTAGGCTATTGTCCAACGAGTTTCAAGGATTCTTTCACCACCTGCCCAGTGCTATGATTACACATTTTCCCTTTTGTGCTTACTTTTTTACGTAGGTTCAAGATATTGAACTCTGGTTCTCAAGCTTCTATGTGGATCACTTTCCCAACTGCCCCATCTCCTACTTCTTATATGTGGATCACTTTCCTTACTGGCCCACCTCCTACCCCCTTGGATGTGAATCAGTTTCCCGACTGCCCCATCTCCTGTCCTTAGGACTAGCAACCTTGAGAAGGAGAGTTAGGGGAGGAATCTAGAAGCTCCGTTGTCTTGGGGTCCCACACACCGAGGAATGGCTTGTTGTTTTTTTGTGTTGTTGTCTAGGTCTCCATGTTATTCTTCAAATGGCACCTCTAGTAGATGAAGGAATAAATTAAATCATTACACTCAACCTTTTTTGGGTAGGATGTAATTTTCATTAAGTTTATAGCTTCTTGTCACTGGGAACATAAAGGGACGTGTATTAAATTAAGATGGAGTTCTAGAAGGTGTATCTGCAAACATTACATCTGATAAGATTTGCATGGAGAATAACTTCAATGCAGATAAATTAACAACAAAGTCTCCAATACTAGGACTTCTGTTTTTATTTTGTTTTCTCTTATGACTAGGAGGGTGTCTATCAGCTGAGGTCACAAAACTGAAGAAGAAGAGTAAGCTGTCCAGGTGGTCTTTTACATTGCAAGATCATGAGTGTCAGAGGCTGGGCCAGGGATGTGTAGTACTAAGAAAATGCTAAATTCCATGGAGATGTTTCTAATAAGAGAGACACGGGAGTTAGCATGCATGTCATACATGGGATAGTCCCTTATCTGAACAATCGGGGCGGGTGCTTCCTAGAGGTAAAGGATGGGCATGAGTGCCTGATTGTCCTAATTTGGTCCCATCAGCATAGGTATCGTTAACCCACCTATGAACACAAGCATAATACCCAGATAGCTGTCTACACATCCTTCAGAAATTTGCATCCTGATAAGTCTACTCCACAGTATAAGTGCATGCAACAAATGACACCTAGCTCATCAACCATGTGCCAGCAGTTTATGTTTGTGGCTGGCGGCAGTGTCAACTCACTCAGGAGAAAGGACCACACAGCTCATTACCACTGGATGTGCAGATTCTACCGAATCAGTATCACTTTTACACCATCTGCAAGTTGAATCATATTAACTTGTACCCATTTCAGTTAAGACATATCATTTCCTGAAATTCTTGTATTCTTCCTTTTATGGAGGCCAAAACCAGAAAAAGGAGGCAGGATGCTATGGGGTGTGTGTGACAAAACTTTTCTTGGGGAGATGTAACAGAAGTCTGTTTACTTTAGACAGGCAACTGATGACAGACAAAAGTACAGATACTACCAGTTCAACTTGGTAAACTAATGGGTTTTATTGGGATTACTTACAGGAGTATAGAGGAGGAGTTGTTTACAGGACTATAAATGACTCACCATCAAGGCCTAGCTCCATGGGTGACAGCTCAAAGCGCCGGGAGGCTGCAGCCCAACGCACTGCACAAGCAGCAGGCAGCTCAGCACATTGGAAAGTGTCCTCTCCAGGTTCCTCAGCTGACCTACAGTTTTTCAGCAGCTTGGCTGCCTTCTGCTGTCTTCCAGCCAGCTGCTCTGGTCGGAGTGTCTTCTCTGAAGCTTGGCTCTGCTTTTCTGAACATGGATTTTGGGTGTTATTGCTAACTCCACAGGGAGGGGCCTAGTGCATGGAGTTACTCTGGTCAGGTCCAGGGACTTCTTGGAGCTATTTTTTGAGTTCCTTTCTGTTTGAGGAGCTTCCTGCAGAATAGAATGTTTTAATCCCAGAGGAAACTGTTACATACCAGAGAAATATAACATGGATCAAACATCTCTTTCCACTATCCACAAAGCTACAAGTACATTTCTACAGGACCCTCAGATAGGGAGAGGTCTTTTAGAATAAACTTGTGACTGACCTGTAAAATAAGAGATATGTTTCTGTTCATTTAAAATGAACAGATATGTTTCTGTTCATTTATCATGAATTAAAAGAAAGCTAGAATTTAGAGGAGAATCCAATGTTTTGATTTTTTCTTCCCTTTTATCTCCTAAAATGCAATGCTTTACAATCCTCCTCAGTCACCGGGAGTGGCCAACACCTCGCTTCGGCAAAACTTCTTCCTTTCCATTATCTGAGTGCCTGATGGAAATCGACTTTATCACACGCCACAGAAGAGCAGCTGTGAACGAGCAAGCTGGAGTGCATTTATGCATATCAGCTTTAACTCTGCGGTTTGCATGCTAATCACCTCATACCTTATTAAAGGTATCTTAGCAAATAAAAGACAATGCCTTTGTGAATAGCTCCAAGCTTCCAGAATTTATTTTCCTCTAGTTTGCCCTGTCGGAGAGACAGGCCTCAGGATAGTATTTAGAGATGTTGGTTTTCAAATATTTGCATGGGGTTAACAGGTATCAGTAAATCCCTACTTTAGAACACACAATATACGTTCAAACAATGGTAATTTCACAAGTATGTTCTTCAGGAATCTTTCTTTGTCTCTGTCTATACCTGTCTCTCTCACCTCTCTCTCTCTCTCTCTCTCTCTCTCTCTCTCTCTCTCTCTCTCTCTCTCTGCATCTCAAAATCTATTTTCTTAGTGTTTACTTTGGCCATTAGGAGGGAATCAGATCTCTATTGGTTACTGTAACTGTCACTGCACATGAGTAGCTGGACTCTCTACAGTTTACTGAAGCTGAAAAGGACAATCATGACTCTGAAACACAGACCTCTGAGTGTTAGCTCACAGGCTGTCAATGGGAGAGAGACAACTGTCTTGGCATGTTCAATGGGAACGTTTGTTCAGCATAAACACACAGATACCAAATAGCCTGCTTTAAAAGGTTTAACTGATGAGTTTTCTTATGGATATTTTGTTTTTTATTTTCCTTCCTTCCTTCCTTCCTTCCTTCCTTCCTTCCTTCCTTCCTTCCTTCCTTCCTTCCTCTCTCCCTCCTTCTCCTTCTCTCTCTCTCTTTCAAGATGAGGTTTAAGCCTTTGTATTCCATCAGCAGAAATGAAATATAAGTCTTAAATAGTCATGCAGATGAAGGTTATGAGACATAACTCAAGTAGACTACTCAGGAGTTGTGCTATGTTTTGTGCACATGTGTGAGTGTTGTGTATATGTGTGTGCATGTGCACACATGCGTGCACATTTTCACATATGAAGCATATATGTGTGTGTGGTATATGTGTACATTTATATTAAGTAGACTACTCAGGACTTGTGTTATGTTTTGTGCACATGCGTGAGTGTTGTGTATATGTGTGTGCATGTGCACACATGCGTGCACATTTTCACATATGAAGCATATATGTGTGTGTGGTATATGTGTACATTTGTATTCATATAAATTTGTCTATGCAAATGCACAGAGTCTGGATGAGATGTTCATGTGTTTGCCTTTTTGTCATTCTGTGTCTTGGTCCTTTGAGGCAGCCTCTCTTGCTGAACTCAAAGCTTTTGGGTTTGAACTAGTTCCAGCAAGTCCCAGCAACACTACTCTCTCTTCCCCCTTTAGTGTTGGATTGCAGGTGTGAATTGATCCATGCCAAACTCATCATACGGATACTGGAATCCAAACTATGTTCTTTACACTTGTACAGAAAATATTTTTTAATAAGATTTATTTTTAATTTTGAACTTAAAATATATTTATATCACTTCTTCCTTTTCTTTCCTCCCTCCAACCCGTCACATGTACTACCCCATTTCTTTCTCAAATTTGTAACCTCTTTTTCTATAAATTGGTCATATATATTATATATCACATGACTATTGTATAAAATATACATATTGTATGCATATTTTTGTGTACTTACAAGTATGTGTGTTTGTATAAAACATATTCAGTAACCTGGATATAACTGATTTTAGGACTAAACATTTTATAGTGATAACCAGTGGCCTGTACTTTCTTTTCTACGGCTGAAGCCTCAGGAACTCCCCCCTCTCCTATTAACACATCTATGGGTGCTTTGCTTGTTTGCATCTCATTTAGGAAGCCATGTGGTTGAGAGTTCATGGTTGTAGCTTTCCTGACATTTGTAGATGACTTAAACTTATAGGAAACTTGTTGTTCCTATAGCTCTTAACAATCTTTCTTGTATCACTTCCATAATGTTCTCTCAGTCTTTGGTGCTGGAGTTACATTGTACATCTATTGGGACTGGGCAACTTTCCCTGCACTTTGACCAGTTGTGTTTTTCTGTAATGGCTTCTCTATCTGTTACAAGAAAAAATTGCCTTGATGAGGAGTGGGGTTTTCACTTACCTGTATGTGTAAAGATAACTATTCAGAATCTAGTTAGACATTATTCTGGCTTGTAGGATGAGGGAGGTCGCTGTTCTTCTTGGCCACCAGGCTAGCTTAGACACAAAATAATCACACAGAAACCATGTGAATTAAATCACTGCTTGGTGCATTAGCTCTAGCTTCTTATTGGCTAACACTTACATATTAATTTTACCCATTTCTATTAATCAGTATATCACCACAGGTTGTGGCTTACCAGCAAAGTTTCAGCAAGTCTATCTCAAGCAGCTCCATGCCTTCTCTCTTCTTTCTGCCTTGTTCCTCCTAGCATTCAGTTTTGTTTTCTCCACCTAGCTCTGTTCTGTCCTATCATGGGCTCAAAGCCGTTTTTTATTCATTAACCAATAAAAGCAACACATAGACAGAAGGACCTCCCACACCACTGGCTTAGTAAAGTGGTGATTTCATATTTTTTCTAAGATGCCTGACCACACTAGCCCTGGGTAGTGGGCTACACAGAAAGCATGCTTAACCACTGTCTCTTCAGAACATGGGGTTTTTTTTTTCAAATAAACACCAATCACAAATGAACAGAATTAAACTGTGCTGGTTCCTTCCTGTAAAACCCATTGACTGCATAGCTAGGGAGTGGAAACTACTAAAACAAGTGTGATTTTTGGGATCAGAGAATTGGAAGTCTTGGAGCTGAAACTCAGTCTAATTTCTAACTACTGGGTGACTGATTTGAAGATTCATTTCTTCCTATCTTTTCCTTCTATCGCTAGATCTTGTTTTTGTTTTTGTTTTTGTTATTTTTTTTAACGGTGATGATGATGTTACAAGCATAGTGTAATAACTGGCCTCAAAAAAAAAAACATTCACAATTATTTCAGCAAAGTCCATTTCCTTTAAGAAGGGGATTGTCAGTTATGTTATAGTACACAGTGAGTATGGACAGGTTGGAAACTGGAACTTCATGCTAAGGCTAACTTTTTAAATTTTTAGGTGTCATATCTTACAACTTTCTTTATTCATAAAATGTAGCTAGACATGGATGATATAGAGGGGAATATCATAAAGAACAAGGATAACTATCAAGAATGTAATTAGACATTACTCTGGCTTAGTAAAGTGGTGATTTTATGTTTTCATCTAAGGTCCCTGACCACACTGGCCCTGGGTAGTGAGATATGCAGAAAGCATGCTTAACCACTGTCTCTTCAGAATGTAAGATTATTTTCAAGTAAATGTCAATCACAGAAAAATAAAGTAAAATATTTGGTACTTAAGAAGAACTGTAAAGTCTGGGTTAGGGCTGTAACCCACATCAGAGCTATGTCAGAGACACTAGGGTTTTTGTTGCTGTCCTTCCGCAAAGGTCTGATTGGTGAAGCATGCACACTTCTATTGACATGTCTTGGTACTATAGAGCTCACTGAGTTTCCCTCTCTCTTTAGACATTTGTAGGAAACATGAATGCTGACAGTGTCGTGCACCACAAGCTGCTACACTCTGTGAGAACCCGCTTTGTTCGCTTTGTGCCCTTGGAGTGGAACCCAAGTGGAAGGATTGGCATGAGAGTGGAGATCTACGGATGCTCCTACAGTAAGTACTCACATGGACAAAGTCACACAGCAGTATGGGTGAATGATGCTGCCCATGGAATACCCAATTAGTAATATGGATAATTGCAATTAGTGTGTGTGTGTGTAAATGTGTGTGGATTCAAAAGTAAGGCAGACAGAAATCTCTAATGTTCCTGAAGAACACAGTCCATCATTTGACCCAGTATTTTCCACTGTTTTGGAGCTCACAGCTGTGCCTATGTTGGTTGGCAGTGACCCAAAATGTCTTCTTGTCCCCTCTGTTTCCTCGCTACTGGTATTCCTAGTATGTACCCTCACATCAACTTGTTTTGGGCTTTGGGAATGGAACCCAGATCATCATGCTTGCAAGGCAAGCTCTTTTGAAGCATAGTTTTTCCCCATTCTGTAGTTAACTCATTTTATTCTAGACTTTAAATAACATGTGTGTGTTTGTGTGTGTGTGTGTACAGAAATGAAGGTAATTACATACAGAAGGAGTCATGCATGAATGCTCTTATCCTAATTCTCTACACAAGGATAACTCTAAACATGTGAACTGTGTCATTTTGATTTGATTTTCTTCATTTAAGCAGTGTCATTCACTTGATTATTTGATATATCAATATCCAATGATGAATAAGTAGCGAACATGATCAACACTTTTAAAAATTGATTTTATTGAGCTATACATTTTTCTCTGCTCACCTCTCTTCCTCTCCCCTCCACTTCTACCCTTTCACATGGCTCCATGCTCCCAATTTACTCAGGATATCTTGTTTTTTTCTACTTTCCATGTAGATCAGATCCATGTATGTCTCTCTTAGGATACTCATTATTGTCTAGGTTCTTTGGGAATGTGATTTGTAGGCTGGTTTTCTTTGTTTTATATCTAAATCCACATATGAGTGAGTACATGTGATATTTGTCTTTCTGCATCTGGGTTACCTCACTCAATATGATGTTTTCTAGCTCTATTCATTTGCTTACAAATTTCAAGATGTTGTTATTTTTTTCTGCTGTGTAGTACTCCATTGTATAAATGTACCCCATTTTCCTTATCCATTCTTTGGTACAGGGGCATTTATTTAGGTTGTTTTCAGGTTCTGACTATGATAAAGAATGCTGCTATGAACAGAGTTGAGCACATGTTCTTGTGGTATGACTGGGCATCCTTTGGGTATATATCCAAAAGTGGCATTGCTGGGTCTTGAGAAGGTTGTTTCCTAATTTTCTGAGAAATTGCCATAGTGATATCCAAAGGGGCTGTACCAGTTTATACTCCTGCCAGCAATGTAGGAGTGTTCCCTTTACCCCACAACCTCTTCAACATAAATTGTCATCAGTGTTTTTGACCTTGGCCATTCTTACAGATGTAAGATGGAATCTCAGAGTTGTTTGGATTTGCATTTCTCTGGTAGCTAAGGATGTTGAGCATTTCCTTAAGTGTCTTTCATCCATTTTAGATTTTTCTGTTGAGAGTTCTCTGTTTATGTCTGTACTTCATTTTTTAAATTGGATTATTGGTTCTTTTGATGACTAGTGTCTTGAGTTCTTTGTATATTATGGAGATCAGCCCTCTATCTAATGTGGGGATGTAGATGGAGAGAGTGCCACTCTGTAGAAGGAGCAGCGGGTTGCATCCTGCCACCTGGCTAGCTTTACCCAAAATAATTACATGGAAACTGTATTCTTTTAAACACTGCTTGGCACATTAGCTCTATCCTCTTACTGGCTAACTCTCACATCTTGATTAACCCATTTCTAATGAGTGTAGCACCACTAGGTGGTGTCTTACCAGGAATATTCTTAACCTGCATCCATCTCAGAGAGGAGAGCCATGGCGACTATCTGAATCTGCTTCTTTCTCCCAGCATTCTGTTCAGTCTACTCCACCCACCTATGTTCTAATCTATCAGGCCAAGCAGTTTTCTTTATTAATTAACCAATGAAAGCAACAGATAGACAAATAACCCTCCTCCATCATGGGAGTCATAAAAATCTTTTCCCATTCTGTAGGTTGCCATTTTGTCTTGTTAACTGTGTCCTTTGCTTTACAGAAGCTTCTCCATTTCAGGAAGTCCCATTTATTTATTGTTTCTCTCAGTGTCTGTGCTAGTAGCATTATATTTAGGAAGTGTTTTTCTGTGCCAATGCATTCAAGTGTACTTCCCATTTTTTCTTCTATGAGGCTCAGTGTGGTTGGCTTTATGTTGATGTCTTTGATTCATTCGGACTTGACTTTTGTGCATGGTGATAGATATTAATATATTTTTACTCTTCTACATGGTGGTATCCTATGCCAGCACCATTTTTAAAATATGCTTTCTTTTTTCCATTTTATAATTTTTGTTTTGTCAAAAATCAGGTGTTCATAGGTGTGTGGATTAACATCTGGGTCTTTGATTCAGTTCCATTTGTCCTCCTGTCTGTTTTTATGCCAATACCAGGCTGCTTTCAGTACTGTAGATATGTAGTAGAGTTTGAAGTCAGGGATACAATGTGGTACCTCCAGAAGTTCCTTTATAGTGCAGGATTGTTTTTGGCTATCCTGGGTGTTTTGCTTTTCCATATGAAGTTAAATATTATATTTTGAGGTCTGTGAAGAATTGCATTGAATCTGTAGATTGCTTTATGACTGCCATTTTTACCATATTAATTTTACCTACCCAAAACATGGGAGATCTTTCCATTTTCTGGTGTCCTCTTCAATTTTTTTCTTCAAAGATTTAAACTTCTTGTCATATAGGTCTTCAACTTGTTTGTTTAGAGTTACTCTGAGATATTTTATACTATTTGTGGCTACCATGAAGGGTGATGTTTCTATGATTTCTTTCTCAGCCAATTTATCAAATGTGTAAATGAAGGCTCCTGATTTTTTGAGTTAATCTTGTATCCTGCTAAGTTACTGAAAGTGTTTATGAGTTGTAGAAGTTCCTTAGAAGAATTTTTGGGGTTGTTTCTGTAAGTTGTCATATCATCTCAACTAGTCAGAGTTTGACTTCTTTTCAGATTTGTAGTCCCTTGATCTCCTTTCATTGTCTTATTTCTCTAGCTAGGACCTCAAGAAATATATTGAATAAATATGGAAAGAATGGACAACCTTGTCTTGTCCCTGATTTCAGTGGGATCACTGTGAGTTTCTCTCCATTTAGTTTGATGTTGACTGTTCAATCAACACTTTTTAAAACCATAGTTATCTTAGCTCTGTTTCCTATTACTGAGATAATATACTTTCACAAACAAAGTAAAGAATATGGGGGATAGTTACTTCAGTTCATAATCTCAGCTTGCAAACCATCATTTCTTGGTAGTCAAATTGGCAGAAAGCCTAAGAAGCTAGTCACATCCCATCTACAGTTATGAGCAGAGAGCAAAGAATGCAAGCACACAAGCCAGTGCTCAATTTGTTTTTTCACTCTCACCAATCAAGGACACACTGCTCAGACAGTGGGACTAGCCAGAGGGGGCATGCCTTCACTTAATCAAGATAATTCTACCACAGACATGGCCACAGGTCAACTTAATCTAAACAGTCCCATTCTGAAATTCTCTTCATGGGGGTTCCCTTGCTGTCATGTAGGCAATTAGAACTATCACAACAGTTCAGTGAATTATTGGTGTGGGTCAGACAGGGAACTCACATATGACACAGACTAGTACTGTTCATCAAGTCAGGTCAAAATAGCCCTTGCCTCAGAAGAATTTGATGTGCTTCATGACAGTGCATTTGCTTCCCCAATGCTATATGTATTTAGTTAGCATTTTTGGTAATGAAAATACAAAAAATAAAATGTTAATGACTCTTCAACTAAGCTATAGGTTAAGATGTATCTGTCAGAAAAAAATGAAATCCTGTTTGAAAGAGAGTTTTTGAAGAAATGACTATATTTATCATGAACAAGCACTTTTTATTTTTTTAGAAAAGAAAACAAACTGTCTTTTTTTCATTTTATATACCAAACTCAGTTCCCATTTCCACCTTATTCCCTCACCTACCCCCATCCACTCCTCAGAGAGGGTATGGTACATTGCTTTGGGAAAGGATAAGGCCCTCCTTACTATATCAAGGCTGAGCAAAGTATTAATTCAGAGAGAATGGTTTCCCAAAAAGCCACTACAAGCAGTAGGGATAAATCTTTGTGCCACTGCCAGTGACCACACAGTCTGCCAGCCATGCAACTGTCACTCACATTCATAAGTTTAGTTTGGTCCAATGCTGAATCCTCCTTGCCTAGCTGGAGTTGTTGACCTCCCATTAGCTTAGGTAAGCTGTTTCAGTGGGTGTCCCCATAATGGTCTTGACCTCTTTGTTCATATTCTCACTCTTCCTACTCTTCAATTAGACTTTGGGAAACCAGCCCAGTGGTCTGCTGCGGCGCTCTGCCTCTGTATCCATCAGTTGCTATATAAAGGTTCTATAGTAACATTTAAGGTAGTCATCAATCTGACAACAGGGCAAGGCCAGTTCAAGCACCCTCACCTCTATTGCTTAGGGGATTAGCTGGGGTCATCCTTGTGGACTCCTGGGAATTTCTCTAGTGCCAGGTTTCTTGATAGACCAATAATGGCTCCCTCAATCAAGGTATCTCTTTCCTTGCTTTTTATCTCTTTTGGTCCCCCATCTTGACTATCAAGTTCCCTCAAGTTCTCCTCCCCCCTCCCCTTCTCTCTTCTTCTTCCCCTTCTATCCTTCCTTTTCCCCCACCCCTATGTTCTCATTTTTGTCAGGTGATCATCTCTATTTCCCCTATACAGGTGAATTTATATGTTTTTCTTAGGGATCTAAGCTTAGATTAGCTACTTAGCTACTCTACAATCATGGACTATGGGCTAGTATCCATTTATGAGAGATTACATACCATATTCATCTTTTTGGGCCAGGGTTTCCTCACTCAGGATGTTTTTTTCTAGTTCCATCTATCTGCATGCAAATTCAAGAGCTTATTATTTTTTACCACTGAGTAGTACTCCATTGGGTAAATACTACATTTTTAAAAAATCTATTCTTTAATTGAGGGGCATCTAGGTTGTTTCCAGATTCTGGCTATTATAAATAATGCTACTATGAACAAATTTGAACAAATGTTGTGTAGTACGATTTAGCATCCTTTGCGTATATGCCCAAGAATGGTATTGTTGGGTCCGGAGGTAGGGTGACTCCCAGTCTTCTGAGAAACCACCATACTGATTTCCAGAGTGGTTGTACAAGTTTGCATTCCCACCAGCAATGGAGGGGTGTTCCCCTTACGCTACATCCTCTCTAGCATAAGCCGTCATTGGTGTTTTTGCTCTTAGCCATTCTGACTGGTGTAAGTTGGTATCTCAGAGTTGTTTGGATTTGCATTTCCCTAATGGTTAAGGATGCTGTAGATTTCCTTACGTGTCTTTCAGCCACTTGAGATTCTTCTGTTGAGAGTTCTCTGTTTAGATCTGTACCCCATTTTTTAAATTGAACTCTTTGTAATTTTGAAGTCTAATTTCTTAAGTTCTTTATGTATTTTGGAGATAAGTTCTCTGTCTTATGAGGGGTTGGTAAAGATATTTTCCCATTCAGAAGGCTGCCTTTTATATTATTGACTGTGCCCTTTGCTTTACAGAAGCTTCTCAGTTTCAGGAGGTCCGATTTATTTATTGTTTCTCTCAGTGTCTGTGCTACAGGTGTTATATTTAGGAATCAATCTCCCGTGCCCATGCATTAAAGGCTTCTTTAACTTTTTGTTCTATCAGGTTCAGTGTGGTTGGATTTATATTGAAGTCTTTAATCCATTTGGACTTGAGTTTTGTGCATGGGGATAGATATGGATCAATTTTCATTCATCTACATGTTTGACATCCAGTTATGCTAGCAGTATTTGTTGAAGATGCTTTCTTTTTTACATTTTGTAATTTTAGCTTCTTTGTCAAAATCAGGTGTTCATAGGTGTGTGGATTAATATTTGTGTCTTTGATTTGATTCCATTACCAAGCTGTCTGTTTTTATGCCAATACCAAGCTGTTTTCGTTACTGTAGCACTATAATAGAGCTTGATGTTAGGGAACTCTGGAAATTCTTTTATTATACAGAATTGTTTTGGCTATCCTGGTTTTTCTGTTTTTTCATATGAAGTTGAGTATTGTTCTTTCATGGTCTGAAGAATTATGTTTGAATTTTAATGGGGATTGCACTAAATCTATAGATTGCTTATGGTAGGATTGCTGTTTTTATTATGTTGATCCTATATACCTATCTAAGAGCATCAGAGATCTTTCTTTTTTCTTGCATCTTCTTTACTTTCTTTCTTCAAAGACTTAAAGTTCTTGTTGAACAGGTCTTTCACTTCTTTGGTTAGTGTTACCCCAAAATATTTAATGTTATCTGTGGCTATTTTGAAGGGTAATGTTTCTCTGATTTCATTATCAGCTTCTTTACCATTTTGTATATAAGAGCGGTACTGATTTATTTGAGTTTATCTTGTATCCCACAGCATAACTTAAGGTATTAATCAGATACAAGAGTTCCCTGGTAGAATTTTTGAGGTCAGTTATGTATAATATCATATCATTTGCAAATTATGAAAGTTTGACTTCTTCCTTTCCATATTGAATCCCCTCGATCTCCTTTCATTGTCTTATTGCTTAAACCAGAACCTCAAGAATTATCCTTAATAGATATGGAGAGAAGGACAACCTTGTCTTTTTACTGATTTTAGTGAAATTGCTTTGAGTTTCTCTCCATTTATATTGATGTTGGCTATTGGTTTGCTGTATATTGGTCTTATTATGCTTAGATATGTTCCTTGTATCCCTGGTCTCCCTAAGATTTTTATCATGAAGGGACGTTGAATTTTTTGAATGCTTTTTCAGCATCTAATGAGATGATCATATAATTTTTTCTTTCAGTTTATTTACTTATATGATGTATTACATCGATTGATTTTCATATGTTGAACCATATCTGCATCTCTGGGGTGAAGCCAACTGGAGCATGGTGGATGATATTTAATGTGTCATTGGATTCAATTTGCCATTATTTTATTGAGTATTTTTATGTCTATATTCTTGAGTAAGATTAGTCTGTAATACTTTTTCTTGGCTGAGTGTTTGTGTGGTTTCAGCATCAGAGTATCAGGCCTCAGAAACAGAGTTTGGCAATGTTCCTTCTGTTTCTATTATGTGGAACATTTTGATGAGTATAGGTATTAGCTCCTCATTAAAGTTCTGGTAGAATTCTTCTCTGGCCCTGGGATTTTTTTTTTTTAATTGGAGGCTTTAGATGACTGCTTCTATTTCATTGCAGGAAATAGTATTTATTTCTATTTAAATTGTTCACCTGGTCTTGATTTAATTTTGCTATGTTGTATCTATCCAGAAAATTGTCCATTTATTTTAGCATTTCCAATTTTGTAGAGTACAGGATTTTGTAGTATGACAGAATGATTCACTGGATTTCCTCAATGTCTATTGTTACGTGCCCCCTTTCATTTCTAATTTTGTTAATTTTGATAGTCTCTCTCTGCTTTTTGACCGATTTGGATAGGGATTTGTCTATCTTGTTGATTTTCTCAAAAACAAGCTCTTTATTTTATTTTTTGTATTGTTTTCTTTGATTCTACTTTATTGATTTCAGCCCTCAATTTGAATATTTCCTGTAATCTACTCTTTTTTTTGTTCTAGAGCTTTCAGGTGCACTATTAAGTCACTAGTGTGATATTTCTCCACTTCCCTTATGTAGGCAATTAGTGCATTTAACTTTCCTCTTGGCACTGCTTTCACACTGTCCCATAGGTTTTGGGTACATTGTACCTTCATTTTTGCTGAATTTTAGGAAGTTTTTTATTTCTTCCTTTTTTTTTTACTTGACCCAGCAGTGGTTCAGTTGAGCACTGTTCAATTTCCACGAGTTTGTAGGCTTTCTGCAATTAGTGTTGCTGTTAAATTCTAACTTTAAGCCATGGTGATCTGATAAGATACAGGGGGTTATTACAATTTTTATGTTTTTGTTGAGGTTTGCTTTGTTATCAATTATGTGATCAATTTTAGAGAAAGTTCCATGAAGTGCTGAGAAGCAGGTATATTCTTTTGTGTTTAGGTGAAATGCTCTGTAGATGTCTGTTAAGTTCATTTGAGTCATGACATCTGTTAGTTCTTTTATTTCTCTGTTAAGTTTCTGTCTGGTTGACCTGTCCATTGGGGAGAGTGGAGTGTTGAAGTCTCCTAGTATTAGTGTGTGGAGGTTGATGTGTGATTTAAGCTTAAGTAAGATTTCTTTTACATGTGTGTGTACTCTTGTATTTGGGACATAGATGTTCAGAATTGAGATTTTATCTTGATGGATTTTTCCTGTGATGAATATAATGTGTCTTTCTCCATTTCTTCTGATTGATTTTAGTTTGAAGTCTATTTTGTGAGATATTAGGATAGCTATACCTGCTTGTTTCTTAGGTTCATTTGGTTGGAAAATCTTTTCCGAACCCTTTACTTTGAGGTAATATTTCTCTTCAAGGTTGAGGTGTGTTTATAGTGTGTTTCTTGTATACAACTCTTTGGGTTTAAAAATTCCAATTACATTTTAGAGATAGAATGTGTGTGTGTGTGTGTGTGTGTGTGTACATGTCCATACATACACCATGCCATCACAGTGTGCATGTGGAGGTGAGAGCACAGCTTTTGAGAGTCTATTTTCTCATTTTACCATGTGAATCCTGAGCACTGAGCTCAGGTAGTGAGTCTGGGCAGCAAGCATACCTACTCACTAAGGAGTAATTTGCTAGCCCTGGTCTAGTGATTTTTATTTTTCTTTCAAATGTTTCCATATTTCAATGTTTTACCCAGAATGACATTTCTTCTTCATTATTATTATTATAGATTTTGTGCACTCATCCTGTATGCCCACCGCAAAAGATCATGGTTTCAATTAGATCATAACTGTTACTTTATGTGTATGCATGGATACATGTGTGTGTTGGTACATATGTCTGTACAGGATTGCCAGTACGTGTATGAGCATGTATGTAGGGACCAGAGATCAATATCAGTTATCCTTCCACAGGTACTGATCACCTTGATTTTTATTGTCTGTTGCTGGCCTATGTCTTGACAGACCAGTGAGCCCTAGGGATCTTATTGTCTCTCGCTCCTCAAGGCTGAACTCATATAGACACATATTACCTCTCCTGGGGCTTGACTAGTGGGCCAGCCTGACTGGTCAGTGAACAGCATCTACTTTTGTCTCCATTCCCAACACTGGGCACATACCACCACCCCAGCCTTCTCTCATGGGGCCTGGAGATCAAACTAATGCCCTTGTGTTTGCAAGCAAATGTTACCTACAGAACTAGCTCCACAGCCAATAAGAAACCTGGTTGAAAGGTATCTCTGAAGAATATTTTAGCTTTATTTAATGATGGACTCCTTCATGCCCTATGCCAACCAAGTATTTTTCTGAAGTAGAAATGTCACCATAGACCTGTTAAAGCCTAGATCTGGTTCAATCAAAGGTACTCCTGAGTGTGAGGGAACCCAGGCCTGAAACCATCAATACAGATTTCTCTCTATCTGGTGAATTATATAAAGCAATGGAGTTGTCCATCAGTAGGGTGTTAGTCACCTTGTAAGCTATTCAAGAAAGAAGGAGCTTTCTAGTTTACAAGTAGCTGACATTGATTTTCCATGACCCTACACATATGTCTCCCTGTGCAAAAACCCAAACCCTCACCATGGCTTCTGGATCCAATCTCTTCTAGTTTGTTCCTTTGATGATTTGCTAAAATACTGACCAAAGAAACTTGAGGCAATCAAGGATTAATTTGGCTTATAGATAACAAAACATCATGGAGAACAGCCAAAGTTCAAGGCAGGAACCTGGATGTATGACCTGAAGCAGAGTCCATGAAGAAATTGTGCTTAATGGCTAATGCCCTAGCTCATAGTCAGCTGTCATTCTTATATAACCATACCCAACTACATAAGCACGGCATTGCTCATAGTGAGAGGAGTCTTCTTTTATAAATTAGCTATCAAGAAAATGCCCCATGAATATGTATACAGGCAGATTGTATGGAGGCCACTTCTTTCAGACATGTCAAGTTGTCAAAGAACAACCATCACAGACACAGCCTTCCATCATCATTGAAACCCCATTTTACCCTGGACTGTTCCCATTAGTGCAAAACCCTGCCATATACACCACCAAACAATCCTAACCAAAAACTCGGTGTCCCTGTTTATGTAACATGAGGGCCGGGCTGCTTGCTGGGGTTTCTGTCCTGCCTGGTCCCCCAGATATTTAGTCCCAGATAAAATCACACAGAGAGCTACATGAGTTATAAAACTGATTGGCCCATTAGCTCAGGCTTCTTGTTAACTCTTGTAGCTTATATTAACCCATTGTTCTTATCTATGTTAGCCACATGGCTTGGTATATTTCTCAGCTGGTTAGATTACACCTTGCTTCTTCCGTGGTCTGGGAAGGACTGAGAGGAATGGGCTTCCTCCTTCCTAGCATTCTCCTGTTCTCATTGCCCTGCTTCTACTTCCTGTCTGGTTGACCTGCCTATACTTCCTGCCTGGCCAATCAGCATTTATTTAAAACATGATTGACAGAATACAGACAATTATCCCACACTACTTCTCCCTCTTTTTTTTTTTTTTTAAACAAAGGAAAATATCCATAGTCCATTTATTTTGGAAATGTGGGCATAGTTTTCCTGGCTACTTCCAGCTGGTTGGGGGCACTGATAATCTTATGGGGACCTAAAGAAAATTTAGAGTTATAATCCATTCCTGACTGGAGTATCTTGTGAGTCTTGATCATCTCAGGCAGCAGTCTTGAACCTGTTCTGGATGCAGAACTTTGACATCTGGGGCACCTATCCTACAGGAGATTTCTCAGGTAGTCTTCCTTGACCAAACCTGATTTTTTCTTAGCTCAGAATGAATCCACAGCCTCTCATTTTCTGTGGAAACAAAAGCAAATCCTCTTCTCCAAAGTAATTTACCTTTTGACTTCAATTTTGAAGCCAAGGTATTTTCAAAATACCGATCATGGATTAATTCAGCAGCATTTATAAGCAAATATCTTTTAGCAGCTGTTGCTCCTTCCTCAGCATTCAAACAATTCAAAGAGAGCATAATAGCATACAGTATCAAGATTCTCTGTGTATTTTCCATCTTTGTGCAGCTTTGTTTTAACCTCTATTTCTTTTATTTTTACTTTTAACTTTTGGCTTTTTGAGACAGGTTCTCTGTGTATCTTTGTCCAGGAACTCCCTCTGTAGACCAGGCTATCCTTGAATTCACAGAGATCCTTCAGTCTCTGCCTTCCAGGCATTGGGATTAAAGGTGTGTGCTACCACAGCTTGAAATCACAGAGGTCAATCTACCTCTGCCTCCTAGGCATTGGGATTAAAGGTGTGTACCACCACACCTTACTACTCTTTTTCTTTCTTTTTTATTTTTAAGGACTTTAACCTTTAGCCTGCATATATTTTAACACACTGTAAACCATTTAGAGGTTTTCTTTGTCTTTGAATCTCTCTTTACTGTATATCTCTCTTTTTCTGACCACATGAGTCTTTATGGAAAGGATTAAAGCTGTGACTTTGACAGCTGAATCCAGCCCATTCCTTAGCTTTCCAGCCTCATGTTCATTGCCACAATTCTATGGCATTTCAAGGTCCCTGTCAGCAAGCAAGTAGTAACAGTGTTAAACAACACTCAAAAGCTCCATAGTCAGGACCGCCTACTAGAAAGAGTCAGAGTTTGCCCTGGCAGGACGGCCCAGAATGCCGGCATTTTAAAACAGCACAACTTTTTTTCTGCTATGGTTGATATCTGAAAAGCATGCAGTCAACTTTTCATCAACACCATTTAAGTGTTTCATGGCAGGACCTTTTAAAAGAGTTGCAAGGTTTTGCAGCTAAAGCTGAGTCAGGAAGCCTCTCTTAGATGAGAGCACTTACTTACCTCAACAAGCAGAGTAGACCCAAGAAATTGTTGCTACCAAGAAAACATGCTTTACTCTATTCTTTCCCAAGCTTTCTCAGGCTTTCTGTGGATGCAGTTACCCACGTGGGCACCATTCTGTAACATGAGGGGCCCTGCTTGTTGGGGTTTATGTCCTGCCCAGTTCCCCACAGCCAGCAAACCCCAAAGAAAAAAGGAGCATAGTCCTCTTTAAATAATTTTCTTTCCACTCAAGGTTTTTCTAAAATCTGTCTGTAGTTATTACTGCCTCTACTTGCCTCTATTTGCATAGAACTTCACCAACTCTTTAGACAACTGAGGCTTTGCTGGCTTGGTCAACCTAGCAGGGCTATAGATATGCAACCTCACCCTGTTCTAAGTGTTGCTGAGATGATGTTCAGATGCCTGTAAGCAGTTGATTTTATTTATTTACATTTAACTTTAATTTCATGTGCATGTGTGTTCTACCTCCTTGCATGTGTATGTGTCACATGAATGTCATGCTTAAAGAAGCCAGAGAAAGGCACTGGGTCAGTTGTGAGCTGCTGTGGCCACTGGGAATTAAACCCAGGTCTTCTGGAAGGGAAGCCAAGGCTCTTTTCTTCTGAGCTATCTCTCCAGCTCTGTAACCATTTTATTTTTTAAGTACAGGAGATAATACACCATAGTCTGGGTGAGTTTGGTTTAAACAATGGGCTGATTCAAGAGCAGAATTGAGGTTTTTTGATGCAGAAGACATTCTCCATTTGGACAGCACCTTCAGCTTCTGACTCTTTTAAGCCCATCAATGAATGGTCTGCTCAGTGAAATTCTTAACTCTCCTGATGTATGTATAAGCATTTGTCTCACTGTTTTTGTGGAACATTGTAGACGCAAGAGCCTGGAGAAGTTCATTCTAAATTACTTATCAAGTTGTTTTATACTGTCTAGAGAATGAGGTCTGGTAGCTGTACTTTTGGCTAGAATGAGTGGGTTTATTAAGTATATAGCAAGAAAAAGTGAAAGGATAAACAGCAGGAAGATACACAGATAGTACTCAGATAGATACATAAGAACATAGCAAAACAGCATCAAATTGGGCTTACAGAGCCTTTAGAGAAATTGACTAGGGAAGCCCTCTTGAGGCTGGAATTTCTAAGAATGTCCCTAGCAGAATCCACTATCCCCTTTGGTGAGGTTTCTATAAATATTGAAGTAATAGCTAATATTATCTATCATCTCTTTTTCTATTATTTATCATATTTTTATCTAATTATTTTTCTTTCATCTGTTGTTTATCATCTATCCATGTGTTTTAAATGATTTTGTTTAACAATTTATAGATATGTTTCATTGAAAACTACCTGCATCACCTGTCAAGAGTTCCAAACAGCCAAGAAGGTGATGTTCCTGGGTCCCTAGCACAGATAAGACTGATTTCATTCAGTAGTAATTGAATAGCAAAGGGACAACATCTCCAACACAATAATCCCATAGTGACTGCGGCGAGGTGGGGTCTGAACAAAGTTGGCTCTAGTCTTCCCTTGTCACCCTGCATTTATGTCTGAAAGTATTCAATCATGTGGCATAAAACATTTTCTTGGAAAAAAACATGATAATCAATCTTCTGACAGCCAGGTTAGTTTTTCACTCCCAAAGTCCAAAACAGCAACCTTCAGTTTCTGAAAACAAGCCTAAACAAGCCATTAAGAGGCTCCAGGGACAAAGTAGAATTGTTGACAGGGGCAACACACTCCTACACTCACACATCTCCACTCCTGTGTCCCTCACCTACACCTTTACACCTAATTCTGCATAAGAATCACTGTTTCCACTGGTTTCTAAATAAGTCCCAGGAGCACAGTCTGTCGCTCTGGTGGAAGAACGCTGGCCTAGCACACACAAACCTCAGCTGAGGTTGCCAGCACCATACAAATCTGGTGCAATGAGCTTATGTGTAATTCTGGCACTTATGCAGGATGCAGAGGCAGAAGGAGCAGAAGCTAAAGGTCAACCTCAGCTTACATAGCTAGTTCAAAGGCAGAATGGACCAGTGTCCCTGTCTCAAGAGAAAAACAGTACCAAAATACCTACTCTGGCCACTGGAGCCTGTTATAAGGAGCGGCGGTTTGTGTATCACTGCCCAGCTATCCTAACCCCCGAAATAACCACATGGAAATTGTATTAATTAGATTACTGCCTGGACATTAGCTCTAATCTCCTATTGGCTAATTTTTACATTTTAATTCAGCTCATTTCTAATAATCTGTATATCACCACGAGGTCATGGCTTACCAGGAAAGATTCAGCATATCTGACTCTGGCAACTTCATGGCAGGTCTCTCAGACCCTGCCTTCTTCCTCCCAGCATCCTGTTCTGTCTACTCTGCCCACCTAAGGACTGCCCTATCAAAAGGCCAAGGCAGTCTCTTTATTCAACCAATGAAAGCAAAACACAAACAGAAGAACCTCCTACACCAGGAGCCTTTCTGCTGTTTATGGGTAGTTGTGATAAAGAGCCAGAATTTAAGCCCATTGTCTCAAACTCCATTTTTATGGAATTATCTTTTATAGTTAATTCCTTCTTAATTTGCACTGTCAGTTTTACGAGTAGCTGTGGTTCTTAAGAATTTTTAAGGTGAACCAGTAAGATGGCTTAGTGTGTAAAGATTCTTGCATGCAGCCTCATGAATTGAGTTGGATCAATAGGACCCACACGCTGGAAGGAGAGATAGAACTCCCAAGAGTTGTCCTATGGTACACATGCACTCTCCCACACAGTAAATAAATAAATGTTGAGAAATTAGTCTAGGTTGCATGTCCACCCATCGGAGGGGATCTACCCATCTCTGCCTCTCCAGTACTAGGATTACAGGAATGTAATTACCACGAGGCCTGTCTTTTTACAGCAGATCTGGGAATTGAACGCTGGTCCATATTTTTCGGTTGCAAGTGCTCTACCAATTAAACTACCTTCACAGCCTTCTTGAAAGCTTTCTAAAGTCACATATGGCAACATTCAACACATAGACTGGGCTTGAAACACCAAAGATGTTGGGGTGACCTGACTTTAACATTAACATCTACTATAACCTTGGGTAAAGTCCTCTATAAAGATGGAAACAATCACTGTGCTTGCTTTAATGACTGCAGTTCCTTAAAGTAGTGTTTGGCATGTGATTAGCTCTCAAATAATCTCTGTTGCTCAGAAATTAAGGTGACATGTTCCCCATCCTCTTTTGCTTCCTATTCAGGTACACATCTTTCTAGTACTTTAGAGGTAAGTGGTTGGGCTTTTACATTCCTGGTCCTCAAGGATTTTGACCTCTTCCATCAAGCCATCTGGAGACTTTAAGCTACTCTGAATTTTCTCTGAGGCTTTTATTTGAATTTCTTTATGTATTGGAAGCTAATTAATTTTAAAAAGCATTATAAATTCTGATAAAGCCTAATGAGTCAGGCTCCCCAGACTCATTAAGAATTACAACCCTCTTTTCTACCCCAGGTTCCTCCCTCTACACAAGACCTTGCTCTTATTTGGTTAATTACCGCCAAGTGATATCATCCAAAATTCATCACCCTCTGAGCCAAAGTCATATTCTCTTTCCTCAAATAAAACCCTTATCGTCTCTGCTTCCCCCATCTTCTTTGCCGTCATTTTTATCATTAAGAGCCATTTATCCTAAGCAGCAGAGGTCCTTAATGCTGTAAATTTAATCTTTGGAGTACTAAGGTCAGTATCATCTTTTCATGGGAATGCTGGATGACCTGGTGCACAGTCAGGACAGTCTTGGAGGTGTGGAGAGTAGGATGACAGTGGTCAGATTTGAGACCCCACTTTGTAAATATGGTACGTAGAACTGGACAATCTCACCAGATCATTGCAATTCTTTCACTTGGGGACTGACAAAACAGAGATCCAATGTATCCTCAAATTGGGCTAATGCAAGGTTTCTGGCACCTATCTTACCTTTAGAAGTAACTGAGAAAATGAGGAGATGGATATAGGCAGCAGAGGATAGTACACAGAAATACTAAGAACTTATGTCTTAACCCATTGCCTCTTTATGTTGTTTCTAATTGGGTGAGAATCTGAATACTCCGTCCACCACTGATATATGTTAGTCCGTTGTCCTTCACCACTTCCTTTGGGCTATGGAAGTGCAGAAGAACCTTTGCCCAGTAGAAATGTGGACTGTGAAAAACTTCAGGAAGCTGTGAAAGGAATGTCCATGACTGGGGAGGGAGCTCATTTAGGAAGCATTTTCCTGCAAACAGGAGGACCTGAGTTTATCCCCAGCATCCATGTTTAGAAAAACTTTGAGCAGGTTCCTCCATGCTTATAATCCTAGGGACGGGGAGGTAGAGTCAGGTGCACCCCTGTGGAATACTAGTCAGTCTCTCTTCTAGCCTTCGTGGTAAATTACAGTCCAGCGATAGACCTGGTCTTATATCTCAAGGTGGACAGAACCTGAGGAACAATACCAAGGTATCCTCTGGCTTCCACACACACTATATATGTACATTGGGGTCTTTTCATGCACACACACACACACACACACACACACACATATACACACACATCAAAACACACACATGCACACACACATCAAAACACAAAATCAAACTGTTCATAACTGTGGAGATTGAAGGAACCAAGTCCTTGCAGGTAAAGCTGGGAAAGGGGAGGAATCTTCAGGCAGCAGATCTGTCCTGATGAGTGAGGGCCTCATGGATGGACTGCTTACATGACTCTTAAGGTCTGCAGCCTTATGCTACCCATGGTGATTTAAAAGGCAAGCTGCCCTCATAGTTGGACCAGTCACTTTGCTGCCAGTTTTCACAGAAAGGCCAGGGCCTTGCTTGATGTTTCTTTTACCTTCAGTCCCTGTGGAAGTGGTCACTTCAGTGATTCATGCATTGACTCACAGGTTACAACACTAAGCACCCATGTAGAATCTCCATGATTTATCCAAAAGATGAACTCATAGAAAACTTTTGTTTTTTATGTTGTGTGGATATATGGTATATGTGTGTGTATGTCTATGTGAGAGCATGTGTGCATATGCATGTGTAAGAGGACCCCAAGGGTAGACATTTTATTTTCACTGAAACAGGTCTCTCACTGAACCAGAAATTCACTGAATTCACTAGGCTGAGTGGACAGCAAATTCGAGGAATCCTCCTGCCTTTACCTCTACAGTTCTGAGATTGCAATGCAAGCTACATAGTTTCACCTAGCTTTCTTGCTTATGTGGTTCTGAGTATATATTTGTGGTTGTGTCGTTTATCAAAGTGGTAGATTGTGTGTGTAGGGTATCTATATGGTAGATGTATGTGTGTGTGTGGTATATGTCTGTTGGGATCTATACTCCCTTGTGAGGTGGAGGCCAATGATGACCATTAATTATTCTGTTTCATCACTGTCTTGTTCCCTTGAGACAGGGACTTTTTCTGAGCTGGCACTAGATTGACTGCCAGTAATCCTTCATGATCCTCCTATCTCTGACCTCTATAACAGTATAATGACAGATATGCAAGTGGCTACGTTCCTTTTCGTTATTTTCTTTAATGTGGTTTCTTGATACTCAGAAATCTTTTGCTTGGGAAGCAAATACTCTTGTTCACTGAGTCATTCACAGCCCTACACCTCGTTTGCAAAGGGAATGGGAGCCTGCACTCAGGTCCTCACACGTTCAGAGCACGCCCTTTACTGAGCATCCCATCTTGTTTCAAGAAGCTACAAAGATCTATTTCTTAATTTTGAAGGGGTGCAATGGAAAAACAGACTCGCAAATACAGAACAAAGTAGACACTGCTGCTAACCCAGTTGCTTCTGTCTTGTTGTTTTGCCCAAGGGCAATGATGACCAACCGCAAGTCTTCTCAGGCTCTGATCACCCGAGAGAGTGTGTGCACCTCCTCCTCAGTTTTATGTGGTCATGTATTCAGAGAAAACCATGTCCATAGGACAAGCAACTCCAACTGTCAAGCAGATCAAGCTCACGCAATACCATCTCCCCATGCCCATGGCAAGTGTTTTCATAGAACTCCAGGCCTCCTATTATTAAAGGGAAAATGAGCAGCTTTCTACTCCAAGTTCAAGACTCCTGTTTAAATGTCAAATGAATGGCCTTGCTGGGGCATCTGCTTGTTAGATCTGAGAAGACCACTGAGAATGGAATAAACAAGAGACACAGCTAAAACTAGATGAAGTTATTTTTCATGAAGAATGATGCCCTACTGTCAGCCTTATCCAGGATCATCCCTTTCCTCGTGGTGACATGTGAAAACCATATATGAAATGTTGCCCCCTTAATGAAACCTTTGGTTAATCTGTCCTTGCCAAAATGAGTTCCCACTTCCCAGGAATCCACTTTTCATTCAAATCTCATCTTCTAGGTTGTTCCATGATGTCCTACTCCATTCTTCTTGTCCCTACCTAAGTATTTATATCTTATTGTTTTACTTCCACAGGGCTTGTTTGAGTACAAAGCACATTAACAATTCTCTTTAGTATATACCTTTCCATCATGGTGATTCATTTATGTACACAATATTGTGCATGATTCCCCAGATAACTTGACCTATCCTTTTCATCATATTTGTATTAGAGATGGAAGGAATCAAAATGGATTCAGAATATGCTCAAAATGGGACTAATTCAGTTGGTAAAGTGGTCACAATGCAAACATGATGACACAAGTTGGGTGCCCAGAACCCATGTGTCAGGGACTGTGCTAAAATAATCTGGGTGTGATGACACTTCCTATGTAAGACAGAGAGGTCCCAGGGCATGCTGTCTTACTGTCAGTGCAGAAAGTTCCTGAAAACAACACTTCATACTGTCCTCAGGCATCCAAATACACTCATGACTGCACACACACACATACACAGAGAGAGGGGAGGCATGCCTAATACCTACAGTGAATTCAGGTATAAACAGAAGAGAAAAAATCTACTACAGAATTTCTCTAATATGACTTTGATATGATCTTTGTAATTTGTGAACAATATAACTACGCTATCAACTTTAAGTATGTTCACAGGTTTATGCTCTAAAATGTGTAGAAAACCCCATTAAAAGAAACTAGTTTGATGGAGAGGATATAGCATAGTTGGTAGAATGCCTGTTTAACAAGATGAGACCCAGTGTTCAATCCCCAGATGGTACAAACCAGGCTCAGTGGTACACACTTGGAGTCCCTGCAGTCAAAGGTAAAAGCAAGAGGATCAGAAGTTCAAGGATGTCCTCAGCTACACAGCCAGTTTGAGGCAAACTGGTCCAGGAGATCTGCTTCAGGAAACAAGAAAGGAGAAAGAAAGAAAGAAAGAAAGAAAGAAAGAAAGAAAGAAAGAAAGAAAGAAAGAAAGGAAGGAAGGAAGGAAGGAAGGAAGGAAGGAAAGGAAAGAAGGAAGGAAGGAAGGAAGGAAGGAAAGGAAAGAAGGAAGGAAGGAAGGAAGGAAGGAAGGAAGGAAGGAAGGAAGGAAAAAAAGGAAGGAAGGAAAAAAGGAAAAATGAGTGAATTGATGGATAGATGGATGGATGATTGGATGGATGGATGGATGGATGGATGGATGGATGGATGGATGGATGGGTGTCAGACTATAAGAATCCCAAAGCACATTTTCTTGGGTTAGGATTGGGTTAGGCTTTTAATGGTTTTAACTTTTCTTTTAAGTTGCTTTGATCCTTTTCCTATTTTTTTCACCTGCTCATCAAACACAGAAATTCCTGAAATATTGTTAAAGGAGCTATTCTTAAGCTTTGACAGTTTACTGTGGAAGTTTCTCTTGTACTGAGGGTTCATCTGAGGTCATTGAAGTTGCTGATGAAGCCTGGAAAAAATCACAGAATGGGTGGGAGATTGGTGCAAATTCAAGCTGACTGTATAAACCTTTGTGGTTTGTGGGTTAGAAGCCAGAGCCCTTCTGTCTTTATTGCAGTCATATGATCTAAATATGATGTTTATTTTCATATAATATATCATGGGAAAAGCTTCATTTTATTGAAAATATTGTTTATTCTGAGAGGCTGAAGAGTCCAGGTGGGACTAATTGTCTCAGGGTGGGTCAGGATTTCTCCTGTCAGCTTTGACCTTCAGCTTTCTAACTCTGAGATGCAAACCTCCTCCATACAGGCCCTCACCAAAGCTGTGTTTCAACCCACTTGGGAATTCAAGCTTGAACTGTTTTAGTCAGAAAAGTCCTTTTTAAAGCTGGTTTGTTGACAGGCTTCCAAAGCCCATCAAACATGCCAGAATTCGTCTGGAAAACTCTGTCTTTCTCAAAAAATAAGCTTGACAGCCAGGTCAGCAATTATGGGGCCAGTAAGAAATAGGCCCTCATTGGCATTCTGAAGCTCCTCTGGGAAAAAAGATGGCTAGGCAGGATTTGCCTTGACCTGGAAAACCAGGCTGGGGAAATGTACCACTCATCCTTATTGGGGGATTCTCAGGACCATGATTGGCTTATCCATCACTGTCTGGAAATATCTGCCAATGAATCATTACTGAAACAAACTACAGATTGCATTGAATAGAGTTTATAATAATGAGGTCTTAAAAATCAATTTTGAGAAAGAAAGAAAGATTATTCACTCCAATAAGTAGCTAACAGTTGTGTTCCGGTCACTGGCATTGTGAGTGAAATCAGGAACTCTCAGGAGCAGTGTACCAGCTAACCTGGTGCATGTGCAGAAAGCCAGCAAAGTGACCCTAGTTGAAACTCCATGAACATCAAAGTATCCTAGGGGGCTCCTTAACATACCAGCTGTGGGTCTGTGCTCTGTGAAATATTGACCCTCGCTTCATAAGAGAAATGGAGACTCTGTGTGGGGAAAGCAAAACTGTTGGGGGTCTGGCCTGACTTGTTTCCACAGTCCTGAAAAGGGGAGTTAGGATTGAGGAAAGTGTTGGGGGCCATGTGGGTCCAACACAGATTCCCTAACTGGACTGGAATGGAGTCGAGAGGAATAAACCAACACAGCTTACACGGTCATCATGGAAGGACAAGATCTCTCTCGAAGATCTCTCGTTTATTCTCCAAACACCTTATATATCATCACATCAATTGAGCGGGAAAACACATTAGGCTGTCTTCTAGGCAACCAGGTGCATGGGCTCAAGTCACGTCTGCATCTACCTGTATGTTAGCAGTCAGGTAGGCCATAAATTAGCATTTAAGACATCCTCCAAATTTCAAAGGGAGGAAGCACCAAACCTCTTAACTCTTAAGTCATCAGCTTCAGCCAACATCTCTTCTCAGGTAATCTACATTTATAACAAAAGAAACTAGGAGCAGCACATCCTGGCTATTGTTAAACAGAGACAGCATGTCTGCAGAGTTCGTGACCCCCTCAGACCAGGCTAATGGCTCTTGTGTCATACAGAAATATGGGCCTACAGGAAAGGAATAGACAAGAGACAGAAAACAGTGTTGGGAGAGCTTCCAGTGAATACTGTAAAAACCTCAAGTTTATTATTCATATAAATAATGAATAATTTTATTAATTAATTAGGGTTAGGGTTACAGTTGGATAACGGTTAGGGTTATGGCTAGGGTTAAGGTTTGTCCTTATATAGTCCCAACCAAAAGGGGAAAGAAAAGACTTTCCTCCCATGATACAGGGAACAAGCAAACATAATTACCTCCTTACATCTCAAAACACTTAGTAACCGCTCCCTAAGTCAAACATCCTGTTGTCTGGTCTTTGAGGAGCAAGACATCTAGTGGCCACTCCTTTGACCAAACATCCTGTTAATTGTCCTTGAGGAGCAAGAACAGATTTGAACTTTCTGACATTTAGTCAGGACGGAATGGATTCAAGTATGTTTGCTCTGACACAGAACGGTTTATCTTATTATTTTACAATACTAGTTGTCAGCCCAGCATGAAAGGCACACTTCCTGAGAGCAGAGAATCATTTTTAGAAACAGAACACACAAGAAATTCCATTCTTTCTTCCTTTCCCTCCTTTCTCATTGGCCAAGTAGTCAGGAGTGTACATTCTTATGTGTTATCTAGGTCTTCATTCTCTCTGTCACTTATGTTCATCTTTTTTCAATAAACATTGTACCCGAGTTGATCTCTTTGTTTTACATTCAGTTTATTTTAGAGCTTATCAGGCAGGTGACCTTGTTATGTATACAGGCTTCTAGACAAGCTTGTCTGTCCAAGATTTTCTACTATAAACTTCTAGTTTGGAGAGACAGAGTAATCAGGCTAAGAGAATTTGCATGGGGGTTCTTAATTTAGAGGTTCCCAGTGTTTGCTGACCATCTGTATCTGGACATAAGGTGTCTCATGCTATTTTTATTTTGAAAAGGAGCAAACAATTTTTATTTGTTACACATGCCCTGAGTTTCTGCAATGAGGTCCTAGATCTTATACTTTTATGTTTGATCTGTGCCCCTGTCATAAAATACTGCTGTCCTATGAGGATGGGCCTAGACCCAGCTGATCCTTACAGACCCAAGATCTGACTCCACATGTTCTCTCTTGCTGGCATCTCTCTATTGGCAATACTCTTAACCCACAGAAGCACTTCTCCTGGTCTAATAAACCCCTGACACTCTGCCTCACCTTGGAGACGTTGGGGGCACTTCTGCTTTCCTCTTGCCAGCACAAGGAACTGATCTATTTCTCCTGGCTAAAGTTTGTGTTTGTGCTATCCAGCTTAAAGTTTTGTCAAGACTGTCACTGTCTACCTACATCCAGGGTGAAGAAACACTGTGCCAAAAGAGCTTAATAGAAGCACAAGCCACGGAGCTGGTAAGATTACTCCATGTCAAAGCATGTGCTGTAGTAGTGTGAACACCTCATTTCAGACTCCAGGCACTTTCATAAATACTAGGCAGATGTAGAATCCCACTTGTAATCCTAGCATTTGGGACGTAGAGACAGAGGAATCTCTGGAACAAGCTGACAAGCTAGACTAGCTATCAGTGAGCTCTGGGTTCAAGTGAGAGCACATCTCAATAAACATGATGGAAGCAATAAGGGAAGATACTAGATATCAGCCCCTGGTCTTCATGTGCACATACTTGCACATGCATATGTGCACAAACACCTACGCACATGCATGCACACATGCACATAAGCATGCATGCATACACATCAAAGAAACAAAAAGAAAAACAAACCAAAAAAAGAAAAAAAATCAAATATAAGCCAAAAGTATCTGAGATCACTGAAATCATACAGATAAGCTAGAAGAAAGAGACTTAGTATGGACCAAGTAGGCTTCAGAAGAGTAGAACTGAGGGAAGGTATCAAAAAATATTGACATATGGTAGACTAGAACATTTTCACTCTTCCAAGAGCAAATGTTTTACACAAGGGATTGATCATGTGAGGTACATCAACTCATTAGAAATGGTTATTTTAAATAGCACACAGTATCATAATCCTCATGATCAGCTGCCATCAAGCCTCTGAGTTTCCTAGCTATCTGGTCACCTCACACTCTACAAAGAACACCCTTCATAAACTGCCTTTACTTCTAGCACTCCACCTGTCCCCAAAGCAATTCTTTCCTCTGGGCATGAAAACACAGAAATTATTGTGGGTACTCTATAGACTCCAATCCATGGCTATGGCCAAGGAATTCCACCCTAAAAACTATCCAAGCATGAATGGTTTTTGCTCAGGTCCTCTCATGAAAAGTCATTGTTCTGAGTGACCTCAGCCTTTGTATGCAGGAAACAATGCAGAAGACTGGGAGAAAAGAAACCTACCTCACAATATACTATTTAATTTATTTAAAAATTTGTGTGTGTGTGTGTGTGTGTGTGTGTGATGTTTATTTTGGGTTGTGCCCATCCTATGGTGCACATGTGGAAGTCACAGAACAACTTTTCTTTGTCTGTCTCTTCTAATCTTTCTGTGTTGAAGGCATTGAACTTGACTGTTAGGTTTGCATTGTACTCTTTAGACTATCTTACCTGCCCTGCTCTTTCCTTTGATTTGTCTTCTTTTCTTTTCTTTTCTTTTCTTTTCTTTTCTTTTCTTTTCTTTTTGTTTCTTTTCTTTTTATTATTCATGCAATATATCCAGACCACAGTTTCACCTCCCTCCACTCCTCCAAACACCCCCTCCTTTCTTCTCAAAGTTACCCACCTACCCACCTCTGTCTTTCTTCAGCATAGACCAGGTCTCCAAGGGACAATATCCAAACAGGATAAAAAAAATATAATAATACAAAGCAAGAGCCCTCATACTGAGGCCGAACAAGGCAATGTGACAGGAGGAAAAGTTTCCAGAGAGCAGGCATACCAGTAAAAGACACACCAGGTTCCACATTTAGGGGTCTCACTAAAACACCAAGTCAATAGCTATATCATATACGCAGGGGACATGGTGCAGACCCCGTTTCAGTCCCCGTGAGCCAGATGAGCCCTGCTTAGTTGATTCAGTAGGTCATATTCTCTTGTCCTCCATTTCCTCTGACTCCTATCGTCTTCCCACCCCGATCTCTAAGGATAGAGCCTGAAGAAGACTTCCATTGTAGCCTCTCCATAGAGTATCTGGCTCTGGGAATCTGCAACTTCTCCCATCTGTTGCCAGACTATGCCTCTCTGATGATGAGTCGAAAAGATTAGGAATCACTTCTTAATTTTTCTAGTAGGCCAGTCATACTTGGTTCTACCCTAGGTGTCTGAGCTTTCTGGACTCTAGTTCCTGGATATCTAAGCAGGGTAGGGCAGGGCTTCCTCTCATGGAGTGCGCCTCAAGCCAAATCTAATATCAGTTGGCCACTCCCACAAGTTCTGCGTGGCAATTTCCCCAGCAGATCTTCCAGGCAGGACAGATTGTATATCAATGGTTTTGTTGCTAGGTTTGTGTCCACATTTTTTTAGGTTGCCTATTGAGTACCTTCCTGCACCAAAGAGAATAGAACATAAGAGTAACAGCTCCATACAGGCACAAGATTAAGTTCTCCATGTTAGATGAGCTATGTGGATGTTGCCTTCAACTACAGCACCTTGCTGTCCAATTACAGAGAGCAACCGTCTGCCCTAGCAACAGCCTGTGTTATTTGGGAATCTCCACAGTACCTCCTTGTCCAACAGCTCAACTGAATGTACTCAAGTTCCATGGCTGGGAACCTTGCCTGAAACAAGAGATGGCCACTTCGTTCTCCATATCCTCTTATACTGGGATTCCTCTCTAGGATCACCCTCATAGTTCCAGGCAGTTTCTACTACATTAGGCTTCTACACAGCTCCCCAAATGTCTACCAGGTCCACATATGACTCCCAGAATTCTCTCTTTTCATCCCATCTCCGCTCCTTAACTGATCCCTCCCACTCTTGTTCCCACCTGACCCCAGTTAACCCACAAAATTTACTCTATTTCCTGTGCCCTGGGAGATACAGGCATCCTTACTTGAGCTCTCCTTTTTTCCCAGCCTCTCTGGGTCTATGTGTTGGATCTTGGTTATCATTTACTTACTGGCTAATATCCATCATTCTTCTGCTCACTTTGAGTCTCACAGTGTATGTTTTCTTCCATCTGCACAAAGTTCTTTACACCTCACACAATTCTTAAAACACCCCAATTATTTAGTGAGATAAAACTTATCATTGTCAAAGAAGTCATTGCCTTTTGTATGCTTTCGAGCAGGTACATAATCTTCTATTTCCTTCTTTTTACATTTTCCAAAGGAAGAAAACTCTAGATCATGTGGGGCTTTAAAGTTCATTAAGTGAAGTAAAATATGTGCTACTACCATTTTCATTCCCCTGGGGATAGTTGGTTTAACCCAGGTCACAGTATCTCCATAAGCCACTGCAAACTGTGAGAGAATGTCAAAGGCACAGTTAGATCTGTCACTTATTATTTTGATAAGCAGTAATTGTGGTGCTGGGGAGATGGTTTGGTAGGTAAAAGTGGTTGTTATGAAAGCCTGATAACTTGAGTTTGAACCCACACAAAAAGCCAAATGTGGGAACATACATCTGTAATGCCAGCAATCCTACAGCAAAATTGGAAACAGAACTTAAGTGCCAGCTCATAGCCAGATAGCTTGAATAAAAAGACCTGGCCACAAATAAAAGATGAAAGGAAAAAATTGACTCCTGAAAGCCATTTTCTGACCTCCACATACACACAACAGTACATGTAAACCTGTATGTGTAAATACACATACATGTGCACACACACACACACGCCCTCCCCACCATTTGCAAACCGTACTCACAGAACAATAACTGTTAAAAAAATAAGAGATCATTTCTAACCTGAATGCATCTTATGGCATGCTATATTTTTTCTTTCATTATCTTATTTTAAACTAAATCTGCCAAGATATTTATACAACACAGCTAAAGATTTTAATTTGCAAAACTGGACCCTATCTGCAAATTAGAGTCCAAACAAGGCAATCAAACCAGAGGTATAATAACATCCAATGATGAAAATCTAATGCATGTTGTATTTCTTTTTGTTTAATAGCAACAGTAAAAATTATGAGCCATTATTACCACTTTAAATCTGCTTATCCAAGTTGCACTGGGGATACTAAGCATCTCTCTAGTGTATAGAGAAGGGATTAAGTATTCATGGAGCACACTTCATGCTTCTTTAAAACTTCTTTTGAACGTCTGCTTCTCCATCTGCGAAATGGCTGTAGCAATCCGCGTGCAACTTAATTAATACTGCAAATGTCCAGGGTGCTTGACTGAGTTCTCTTGAATGAGCAAAATGTTTCTGGTGATGAATAGTTGTAGTGATAGGCGATAAGCTTGTGCCAGAATCTGTGCTCAATGAAGGGAACATCTCATTGCTGTGAAAGTCAGCAAATACAAGGGATACTACAGGCACTACAGGTCAAGTGGCAAACATAAGCCTCTGGAGCAGTGGTTCTCAATCTTCCTAATGCTGTGACCCTTTAACACAGTTCCTCAGGCTGCGGTGACCCAAAACCATAAAATTATTTGTTGCTACTTTATTAACTGTAATTTTGCTACTATTATGAGTCATAATGTAAATATTTTCAGAGACAGTTTTCAAAGGGATTATAGCAAGTTGGGAACTGTTGTTCCATAGAGAAGTAGACTTTTTAGTGGAAATGGATACTTAGCACCTAGGGGTACGGCAGTTAATGTGGCAAGTCAGCAAATAATCATATCAACATGATCCATGGGTATTTTCTTGAATCACAATTTCTTGTATGACTTTTTCTAGAGAGATGTAACTTAACTATATCTTCATCCCAGACAGGGCATTGAAAATAGTCCCAAAACAGGTTATATCAAAGCTCAGTTTGAAAAACCCATGAGTTTATTGGGATGACTTATGGAACATGAGTAAGGAATTCATTACAGGAGTGAGGATAACTCATCACAATTTTTGTTTTTGCATCACCAGAAAGAACATCGGTGAAAATCACCAAAGCTACATCCTTGGAGCACCCTGCCCAACTGGGCAGATCAGAAAATCCCCATCTTGCTCACACAATCTTTTCCACTGGAACTTTTCTTTGAATTAATAATGAAATGAGATGATGCTGAATGTGTTTTCATATGGAGGTGTCTTTAATTCTGTAATTCTCATAGTGACTTTGTACGCTAGACTTCCATAGACCTCATCAAATAATCAGTAGAAGTACTATTTGTGAAAGTCAAGTGCTCTGCCTGGAGCCCCCAGATAATAAGCTGCAGAACCAGTGCGAAACATTTATACACATTTGTTTCTCCTCCAGCAGATGCTCGGATTTCTTTAGGTCAGTGGTTCTCACCCTTCCTAATGCTGATCCCAACCAGTACATGACTTCAGTGCTACATCATAACTGTAATTTTGCTACTGTTATGAATTGTAATTCAAATATCTGATATGCAGGATATCTGATATGCAAGCCCCAAATGGGTTCCAACCCACATCTTGAGAATCACTGCTTTAGGTGTTATGAACAGCATGTAGATCTGGGTCTTGGAGCTAATGTGGGTCTTCGACATTTCATCTCATCAGTTGGTGCTCTAGACCATCCAGAAACTTCAGGAAGGAGAATGTGTATCATCACAGCTGTGAAAGGTGGTGATGAAGGGGAGACCATGAAGTTATCGGAGAAAGGAAAGTTCTAGAATGCAGAGCTTGACTGGGGACCTTGGGAGTCAAAGGGTTCTTGCGGCAATGATGCTCCAATGTGAAAGCATGGAATGAAGTGAGAAGTGGAAAATTATAGCAAAATTGTGTTTGTGATAAAAAATTTAGTTTTTAAAGAAGTGCATTCCTATGCATAAATTTTCCAAGGCATAAAGCCTGTGATTTGTACGTGTTGTATGCTCTGAAACACTCAGGCCTTTTCCAGTTCTTCTGTAGTTTCCAAAAAGCAAAACCGCACTTGTCCATCTTCGTTTCCCCACAACACACACAGAACATGACCAGTGCCAGACTCTACTAAGACTGTAATTCCCAGGTTTCCAGTATAGGATTGTGGCAAGAGAATAGGCGTGGGACACTGCAGCATGAAGATTAACTTGTGAAAGGAGCCAGTTGGTAGAGGGGTGGGGAATCTTGTCCTAACCTGGTTGTCATACAGGTCGAGCATGCTCAAGGAAAGCACACGCTACAAAAAGATGTGAGTTACAGGCTCTGTATAATTACCCTATGAAGTGTCATGTGGATCCTGGCTCAGGGCTTTAGAACACATATTTTCCCCTCTGCTCACTAGGCAGCTCTCACCCTCAGGAGTATGTTTCCTTCCTTAACAAACTAGTTCTACTTATAACCTTGCGTCCCTGGTGCAATCCTTTATTGTGGGACACAAAGCTTGGAATCAGGTGCTCTTTGTACTCAGAGCTGCACCTTTAACAGGATGATGTGGGAGATGCGGTGAGGTCCTTCATGCTATGGGAATGTAGATGTTAAACACTGTATTTTCTCATGCAGGTCAGACTGATGGACCTGCGAATAAATGGTGATTTTTCATTTACTGATTAGGTGTGACCACAGCCCGTAGGCAGTAAACATGCAGGAAAGCAGTTCTTGCCATCCATAGCCTGGTCTGGTCACTGAGCTTCGTGTATTCTTTGTCCTCTCTTCCTTTCCTGTGACACTGGGTTCTTCTCTCCCTAAGTGTACTATTCAGGACCTACATACTGATGTTTCTTTTGTGCATTCATGCCTTCCTTTCCTTTTTGAAACTGTTGAGTTTCCCTGTGTATATATTTACCTTGCAGTCATCTTTCTAAGCACTGGTTAGTGCTTTATGGTCGTTCTGTGCATTGACAGGTAGTAAAGCTCCAATTGTTCCTACAGTGGCAGAATGACAGCAATCAGAAGAGAGCAGGATCCCACAGTATGCATATGTGCACATGTGGTATGTTTCAATAGCACTGGGGAATGTGGGAACAAGGCTGAGTATGAGGCTTGCGCTTAACCTGGCACACGCTGGGCAACAAACCACGGTGTCAGAATAAAACAGTACCAGTTGGTATAGGAGTAAGGCCACCTAATTGTGTTCATGAACACAAGACCCTTCTAAAAAACCCAGACAGAATTAGTAATGTATTTCATGTTGATTAAAAAAATAGTGTGTCTGGTAGGATGGTACTAATTTTTAATGTATTATCAAGTTACTTGCCTTAGCACAATTATTTATTGGGTTATGCATTTATTTGTTTAATTCCTTGGTCATTCTCTGATAATTTCATAGTTATCTACAATGTATCACAATCACAACTCCCCCCCCCCCAAGTCTTTTTTCCCAATTTATCTGGACTTTTTCAATATTTTGTTCATGCACATGTGTGTGTTTGTGCTCACATGAGTGTGCATGCGTGTGGAGGTGGATATTAGGTGTTTTCTCAGTTTCTGTACACACATTTATTTAGTATTTTTATTTTACTTTTAATAATTAGTATATGTTTGAGGGAGTATGTGTGCGCTTGTGAGTGCAGATGCCTGCAGAGTCCATAAAAAACTGGGTGACTGGGATCTGGAGTCATACTCAGTCATTAACTATTTCATGTGAGTGCCAGAAACTGAGGGAGCAGTGTGCACTCTTACATGCTGAGCCCTTTCTCCAGTCCCATGAATACCTTATGGTTGAGAATGGTTCTCTCCTTGAACCTGGAGCTTACCTATTTAGCTAGCTTTCCAAGTCAGTCAGCTCCAGGGATCTGCCTGTCTCTGTAGTTCTGGGATTACAGGTGCTCCTGGCCTTTTTTTTTTTTTTTTTTTTTTCTGGTTTTTCGAGACAGGGTTTCTCTGTGGTTTTGGAGCCTGTCCTGGAACTAACTCTTATAGACCAGGCTGGTCTCGAACTCACAGAGATCCGCCTGCCTCTGCCTCCCGAGTGCTGGGATTAAAGGCGTGCGCCACCACCGCCCGGCTCGCTCCTGGCCATTTTAAAGGGATGCTGGGGATCGGAACTCAGTTTGGTCCTCATTTGTGTATGGCAAACAGTTTACTCATTGAGCCATCTTCCCAGCCCTGAGGGTCTTTTCTTAAGGAAATGCTTTATGTGTTTCTAATGTATATGTCTTATTATGAAGTTAAGTCTTAAGGAGATAAAGCTGACTTAGTGGTAACCTGTAGCTCTCATGCTCTGTCTAGTCATGATATTCATTGTACAAGACAGGGCAACAGTGCCAAGGGCTCCACTGGTTCAGCTAGAAGTCCAGTGAGCACACTGTGCATAGATGTAGTGCCAGCATCTAACATGAAGGTTCTGAAGCACACAGGAGATTTAAAAACCTCCCCAAATCTTGACAGTTTCTTCTTACAACATGGAGTCATTGGGGACCTTTTTCTTAACTGAATATGCAAAGAATAAATTATGGAATTTTACTTTCAAGGTAATTACAGAAAATCATGATTTCTCTTTGTATCTCATTTTTTTTATTAAGGATAATTCTATATCCTTGAACAGGAAAGATAATTGCTGTCATTATGAATACTCCATCTGAGAATTTAATTGCTTAGTAAATCCTGAAAAATTGAGTTTTATGGCTTCTGGATTTCAAATAAGAATAATTCTATCCTGTCCATATAGCCCTTTACCTCTTGTTCACCCTGCTAAGATGGTGTATGATGACTCTCTTCCAAGCTGCAATTAAGTAGTCTTACATTTTTTGTATTATAGAAGTAATAACATTTTACAGTAAATTTTTTTTTGTAATAAAAATAGTGAAAGGATGTGAAGGTAACCTACAATAAGTCTTCCAAGGGGTGGTGGAGATTGCCCAGTGGTAAAGTGCTTGCCACACAAGCATAGTGAAATGAATTAGGCACACATGTAAAAAACTTGGCTCAGCGGCACACTTCAGTAATCTCAGCCTTAGGATGGAGACAAGAGGTGCCCTGGTGCTCACTGGCCATCTGGTCTGCTTCATTGCTGAGAACCAGGTTCCTTATCTGTGAAAAATAAGAGTTGGAGAGGCAGTTCACTTTGTAGAGAGTGTGCTTACCATGCACAAGGTCTGGAGTTGACCCTGGAACTGTTTAAAACCAAGCACATTGTATACCAGAGGCATGAGGATGAACAATTGAATGTCTTTTTCGACAGTGTTGTAAATTGAAGAATAGCCTGGGCTCTATAAGCCTCTTTCTCAACAATAACAAAAAAACAACAAAAATGAGGTAAAATGTGATTAAGGAAGACATGCAGTATCAACCCAAGACTTCTACATGTATATACAAGTGCATGTGAATACCTATACATGTGTATGAATGTGCACACACACAAACACACACAACCAAATCATTTCTTCACTGGATATTTTGATAGACACTTGTCAGTTTGTGCATACATACCTGCTGGATAAAACTGATTCAATTATAAATGGGCTAAATGGAATGATATAGAGCCCATTACTACATGATATCCTGTATGGAACTTGACTAAGTTGATCTTGAGAAAGTTCAGAGAAAAGAACTGAGATTTAAATTTTGAGAAGGTCCAAAGGGGTGGGGATGAGAAGATGCTAAATTGAAGTTGGATTAAATAAAGCTCTGGTATTCTGGATATAATGAGAGTGTGAGGGAAAGAGTCACTATATAATATATAATTTAAGTTTGCCTGGGAAGATGTGAAGAAATGTCTACTTTCTAAATAGTGCATAGAAGACAGACCAAAGTGAGGATGCCACCAAAGCCCAACTTGACAAAAAATAAATTAATTATACTTACTTCCAGAGCATAATCTATCATTGGTGCGGGATTAATTAAAGAAGCTTTGGGGAGAGGACAAGAGTTGCTTCACTGCAGAGTTTCACTCTCTTGTGAATGACTACCTCATGGAAGCTGCAGAGTCCCCTTCCCTAACCTTCTACTCCCTATATTCCTGAATCTCACAAGCTCACAGCTTGGGAGGGAAGAAAGGAATAATGGTTTGACTTACAGGTGAGGTTCATATGATCCTTCCCTCCCTCCTGCCTTTAGGCGGTGTCAGTAGCTCCATTCACATTACCATAGACCTAGCTACCTCTACATTGCTTTGGTCAGTTATTTGCCATGGCTAGGAGGCTAAGCTAATCTCTACTTTGAAATAATAATGCTGGGAATATGTTGTTGATGGAGGAAACAGGTCATACTGATCAACAAAGTAGCCTATGTTTCAAAAACAAGATAGACTTATTCTGAGTTAATATTGGACAATGTGTGTACATACTGAGAGATTTCATGGTATCACACATATTTCCTTAAGTTTATGTCTCAACTAAAGGACTATCTCAGATAAGAATAAATGCCACAACATAATAGTGACTGAATGTTTTTTGCATAAACCCTAAAACTACATTACCAGCCCATAAAAAGGTATCAATACCACAATACCCCTATGTTCAAAATTATGAGTCTCCATACACTGGCCATTCTTTTTCACTAAGTTCCAAAGAATCTTCAGAATTCTCAGTACAGGGTTCTGGAAAATACTGAATTCCTCAACCAGAGTTGTCATAAGAAAGGATGTTTCTTTTTCAATTGCAGCTTGGAACTTAGAATGAAGAGAAAAAAAAATGGCTCTAAATGTCAGAATCAAATTAGCAAGAAGGGTAAATCATGAGTGGTTGTTACAAACCAGGCACTGTTCCAAAATTCTGATGTAGGTGTCTGTGGCTCTGTCATCTGTCTCCTTAAACACAGCCTGGAACATGGCTGTTAGATCATGGGCCTGCAACTTTATCCTAGATCACATGACCTAACTCAGCCACAGTTCCCTGCAACTCGTGCTGTGGCAGAGAATTTAAGAAGCAGTCTGTCTTCTATGCCTAAAGGCTATAAAATATTGGATGTTCCATTTCTTCCAAGGATAGGTTCAAGACTCCCCAGAGAGATTTCTTCATGTAAGCTCTAAATGCTGCTCTCTGAGGAGGCTTCTCTGGTCTTTCTCAGCATCCCTTGCAAAGCAGATATATATTTCTCTTGCTCACCCTATCTCCTTTTTATTCTTCATGTCACTGAAGCACCTCTCAAAGCTATAAAGCAAGCCACTCCTTCCCTGTAAGGCCCCATCTTATCTGGATCTCCATGTATTGTATTATTTCTGTCTATTGCTTAGACCTCCTGACTCGTGGTCCAATCTCAATACAGCTCATTGAAGAGGGTTACGTGTCAGCTCCTTTCCAGGACCAGCTGCTGTTCATCTCTTGTTTTTTTTTTTTTTTTTTCTCAATAACTTCTAATGATATTTCTACTTCAGTCTGGTGTGTGTTCAGTGCCTGGAAATGAATGGTTCCTTATAGACTACTTAGGATAGTTCTACCACATGTGCCTCCTTGTAAGACAGATCTTCAAGATTTTAGGAACATTCCTGTGAACTGAGCAAGACCAAAGGTGGGAAGAAAGAATAACACAAGGAAACAAGCTGATATTCTTTCTTTCTTCTCTCTGTTCCCAGAATCAGATGTTGCTGACTTTGATGGCAGGAGCTCGCTTTTGTACAGGTTCAATCAGAAGATGATGAGCACCCTCAAAGATGTGATCTCCCTGAAGTTCAAGAGCATGCAAGGAGATGGGGTTCTATTCCATGGAGAAGGACAGCGTGGAGACTATATCACCCTGGAACTCCAGAAGGGCAGGCTAGCCCTGTACCTGAACCTAGGTAGGGTCAGACTGAGTCATATGTATTCCTGACTGGTGAGGCCAGAAGTGATGCTCACGTGTCTCCCTCTATCACCCCCACCCTTTTTTTTTTTTGTGACATTCTTTCACTGAACTTGGAGCTCACTGGTTCTGGTGTGTTTGTTTGTGTGTGTGTGCTGTATGCACATGAATATCCAGGTGTGCATATATATGCACACACATGTGGAGGACAGTGCAAGACACTAGATGCCCACCTTTTTCTCTCTGTACTATTGCCTTGAGATAATACCTCTTACTGACACAATGGCTTGTATTGGGGTTAAGTTAAGTGGCCAGCAAACTCTTAAGATCCACCTACTTCTGTCACTGGGTTAGGCACTCACAGTCGTACACACATTTTTTGTTGTAGTTGTTATTATTATTATTGTTATTTTCATTACTATTCCTTTAGAATATGTGTGTTAGGTATTCAAATTCAGGTATGCAGGTGTTCATACTTACTGATTTTTGTACAAGGTCACTATAACATACATGGGACCATCTTCCAGCACATCAAATGGGGTCACTAGAGCACTGCCTACATGATCTATTTCTTTTGTCTTTATGTTTAGAAAAGCACTTGTTTCTAAATATTTCATATTCATGTGATAGAAAGATCTTTTCTTTTTCTTTTTGCTGGAGGTATTATTCTGTAGTAAAAGACAATATTTCTATGTAAGAGAAGCTACAATGTAACTTTTAAGTTCTTTTAATGTACATACTTAACCTTATTTTTTTTTCAGAACTCAAACTCTTAAGGAACTTAAAAAATGTTAAACGTGTTATAATGAGCTTCTCATATTTGAGCTGATTAGGCACATTAAAAAAACTGTCAGGAGAAACACATAATCATTTTGTTCTTAGTGGGAGGTAAAATGTGTGCATGGAAAAGCTAAGTTGCTGGGCTTGCCTTTGAAAGATGACCTTGCCCTGAAGAATGAGCCTGGGACCTAGATGGCAGGTGGAGTAGTAAAAAACACCTTTCTGCCTCCCTCGGTAGGAAGCCACTTCCCTTGATGGGTGAGGTACTCCTTGGGCTTTCCTCATCACCAGTAGATCTACATTCATGGTACCCAACTTCTCACCCAAGGACAAAAGGAAGGGTATCTTTTATGACTTCTTAGAGAAGAAAGGAAGGACAAGGGAGGTCACAGGAGGTAGATGCTGAGTTCCTTAGGGAATAGAAGTAAACCAAAGGAGCCGTCCTTTAGAAAAACCAAAAAGAAAAATATGCTAGAGGGAGAAGAAGAAAATGGCTTTTTAAAATCAATGGCAATCCTTTATTTGTATGTAGCTGTGGTGTGTCATGACACAGGTGTAAAGGTCAGAAGACAACCAGAAAGAATTGGGTCTCAGTGCTTTCCATATGTTCTCTGGTATCTAACTCAAGTCATCGGGCTCAATGGCACATGCCTTTAACTGTGGAGCCCCTGTCTGGGCCAGAAATGTGCTGATTTATCTGAGATTCCTTTCCTGTTTCCCAGTTAATATTTATTTGTATAAAGGAGAGGAAATACATTGTTACTAATATTTAATATCAAGTAGGCAATAAGGATAAATATAGTTCAATACTGGGAACAAACTCAAAGTATATAGGCGACATCAGAGCAAGCTGTATTTTACTAATCAGGAGGCAAACATGAGAATCTCCATTGTGCAGCCTCACTCCCAACAGCAAACAAAATAGGCTTTTATTCTTGTCCTTCTTCAGTGGCAACTCCAAGCATCCCCCTGGCCTACATAATCAATAAAAGAAAAAGAAGTAGGGGTAAAGAACAGATTTTCCAAAAGTATTTCATAAAATTGAGGCCCAACGTAGAAGATAAAATATAAACTATGAGCTGAAGAGATGACTCTTGCTAACTTTCGTATCATGCAAGCATAAGGACCTGAGTTGAATCCCAGAACCCACAAAAAGAACCAGGTTTAGTAGTGTATGCTTGTAATCCTGGTACTTGGGAGGCAGAAACACATAGGTCCCCGGGGCTCACTATACTTTCTTGGTAGAAAGCCACTTCCCTCGATGGGGGAGCTATACTGCTTAGTGAGTTCTAAGCCAGTGGGAGACCTTGCTTCAAATGAACAGACAAAACTCCAAAACAACAAGGTAGAAAGTAATAGAAGAACAACCTCTGGCATGCATGTGCTCTTACACACACACACACACACACACACACACACACACACACCCCTAAATAAATCATTAAAACAAAGAGAAAGGGTAAACCGGAGACATATAGCACACTGTTGTTCAAGTGACAGTTTGTATTATCTAGTCCTTAGCCTTCCTTTGAAGGCAGAATTGGTTCTGTGGTGAAATTTCACTTTGCCCTTGTCCTACATTCCAAGGGTAGAGCACAGACTTTTCTTTTTAGAATTATTAACTAGGCACGAGATTTCACTCTTCAGTCCATGGGGGCTGGGATGGAGTGGCTCTCCTCCCAGCTTTCAAAGACTTCATTTCAATTGCCCATGGCATTCTGCTCTCTGTAGAAATACAAAGGAAAGAACCACATGGACAGGTGGAGAATCAAAGGGCAGGAGAACTCTGGGACTGGGAACCTGTGTTAAGTACTGAGAGGACATCAACAGAGCATGCGAAATACTCATCCTTACAAGTGTTGGATAGTTCTGAGCTGGAGCAGAATGTTGGATGATCCCAGCACATGCAGATGGAGAACAATAAGGATTTTGTTACAGAACACTAGCAGAGTTGGGTGTCTTTTGGGGGACAGGTGCAGGGTTCAGAGGTTAAAGCCACGGACTGCACGACAATTTATCAAGACAATGGTGAGTTTATCCACCTCAGTAGTCATTTATTTTATAGCTCCTTTGAATTTCAGGCATTTAACTAAGCCAATGAACATGCATTTGTAGATTTCTAGAATAATTGTCAATTTTTTTGAAAAGTATTTCTTTCCAGTTTTTAACATTTTGAGAGCCTACATCTAGGCATACACACACACACACATGCATATTCCGTTTACATCACATGAAAGTCCTATGAATTATCTCTTTCTCTCTCTCTCTCTCTCTCTCTTTTTTTTTTTTTTTGCAGGGGGAGAGGGGGGAGACACGGTCTCATGCATCCCAGGCTGACTTCATAACTGCTACACCTTATGAAATAAGCATGTGATGAACTATATATTTATTTCCTGTTTCTATGCCAAACACCCAACTAAAGCAACGTAGGGAAGGAAGGATTTATTTCATCTCATAACGCAAGGGTCTGTCATGGTGGGTTGGGCATATCCAGTGGAATTATGGCCCGTGGTCCCTTTGTGTCTGCAGTCAGGAAGGAGAGTGAGACAGATGATGTGCTCAGCAAACTTTCCCCTCCATTTCACTCCTGATGTCGAGTCCATAAGAAGTTGCTGCTCACATTTAAGATGGATCTTCCTACCTCAACACAGACTAGAATCTCACATACATGCCCAGAGATTTGTCTACTAAGTGATTCTAGATCTTGCAAAATTGTCAGTAAATATTAATTATCACCCACCAGCAATTAAGCAATGAGCTTAGCACTATTGATCTAAAAGTACTTGTCACTTTCTGCTTTAACAATGTTTCTACTTAGGCTGGGTGGTGTCGGCACACTCCTTTAAGCACTTGTGAGGCAGAAGCAGGCGAATCTTCATAAGTTTGAGGCCAGTCTTGTCTACAAAGCGGGTTCCAGGACAGGCTCTAAAGCTACACAGGGAAACCCTGTCTTGATAAACAAACAAACAAACAAGTTTCTACTTACCGTCAAGCTTTGTAATGTTAATTAAAACATAGTACTCATACAGCATCCAAACCGTGTCACATAGACTCACCATGGGAACACTTTTGTTTTTTCTTTTTTTCTTTTTTGGTTTTTTGAGACAGGGTTTCTCTGTAGCTTTGGAGCCTGTCCTGGAACTCTCTTTGTAGACCAGGCTGGCCTCGAACTCACAGAGATCCGCCTGCCTCTGCCTCCCAAGTGCTGGGATTAAAGGCGTGTGCCACCACTGCCCGGCATGGGAACACTTTTTTATGGTGGTGAAGTCAAAGGAGTTAGACACCAGTAAGCAGCAATCATGGAGTAACCTACACTGGATTTCCTATGTCCAACATTTGTATTTCATTGCTTTATTGATACCCAGAGATTTGGCCTGTCTTTCTGAGAAGGCAGCTGGTGTGGGGTGGGAACAATCCAGCTGGAATCACTTCCTTTGTTTTTAGTGCTCTCACTTGCAGCCTTAGGAGAGCACTTGTGAGTCCTGTCTACAGTAAAAAAATGGCTCCAGAGTCATGCTTTTCTGATCCTGGCTAACTTATGCAGCTATCATTTGCCTTGGCATTCTATACAATGTCCTCTGCCATTGTATTTCACCATTTTCCTTCAGCACAGCTCCCTGCTCTCCAATTCTTCCAGTCATTTTCTGAACCCCTCCACTCCAAGTCTGAAAAACTGCTCACAAACAACAGAGAACTGGGATTGAATGTGGATAATGAGAACACAGAGACGGGGAAGAATGCGAGCATCATTCTTTCGCTAGCAGGAAGAATAGAGAAAATGTTAGCTTGTCAGCTTTGGGTCAGGTCAAGCGGCATGGTAACTGGTTCTCTGTGTCCTTGTGGATGTCACACAGCTTCTTTGTAACCAATTTCTTCTCCTCCTCCTCATCCTTCTTCTTCCTCCTCCTTTTTCTTTCTTTATTTTTTTCCTTTTTAAACAACACTGGGTGGAGGGATTTGGAGAGATAGTCCAGTGGCTAAAGGCACTTCCTGCTCTTGCAGAGGACTGGAGTTTGTTTCCTCAGATCCAAGTCAGCTTGAGCTGCCTATAACTCTAGCTCCAGAAGATCCAATGCACTCTTGTAACTTTCATAGGCACACACATGCACACACACACACACGCACCCACACACACACACATTCATACACTGCCTATAACTCTAGCTCCAGAAGATCCAATGCACTCTTGTAACTTTCATAGGCACACACACACACACACACACACACACACACACACACACACACACATATAACTCTGGCTCCAGAAGATTGGGAGGTGCTCTTGTGGCCTCCATGGGCCCTTGCACTCGACCGCATATATACACTGACTGATATAGGCACGCGCACTCACACAAATGCTAAAAATAAATCTTTAAGGGGCTGCTGGAGAGGTGGCTGGGCAGTTAAAAACACTTTTACTCTTACAGAAAGCCTGGGTTCAAATTCCAGGACCAACATGGCAGTTCACAACCCTTGATCCATAATTTCAGTTCCAAAAAATTCTGTGGCCTCTTCTAACTTCCGCAGGCACAAACATGGCACACAAACACACATGTGAGGAAAGTATTCATGCATATAAAATAAAAATTCCGAAAAGTAATAAATCTCTTAAAAGTGCAAGCGTCTCTTTCCCACATTCATTCCAATAAGGCTTAGGTACTACTTGCATCATCTTCAAACTAAATAGAAAAAAAAGAGTTTTATTTAATTAGAAATAAATTTCTTTATGTTTCTGTCCCCAAAAGCAGCTTCTTCCTCATTATTTTATTTGTATTCTTCTCAACTGTTCATGAGGATTTTTGTCTCGTCTTAATAAATTGAAAATCTGTTAAAATGAGATAATTGAACATCAAATGCAACCGAGATAAAACTAGAAACAGGTGTCCCACGATAAAAACTGTGATAGTGTGTTGAGAATTGTTTTCTATGGTTTCCATAACAACAGTCTAGATTTCTGGGGGAGGTTTCATTAGATGATTGCTATTCTCTCTTCATCAGTAGAATTCTAAGCTACTAATCCTCAAATAGAATTTTTTTCCTCATTTTTTTTTGTCAAACTAACTTTCACTTGTTTTGGTGTAGGATATCTGAGTTCTTGTCAAAAAATAACTAAAGAAGGAGTAGATGGAGTTCATTCATATCTTCAGTTTTGGAGTCAATTAATAGCCAGCCTCGGGCTTGGTGAGATGGCTCCATGGGTAAAGGTGCTTGTTGCCCAAGGATGCCAACCTGATTTCAAACCTTGGGACCCAGGAGGCAGAAGGAGAAAACCAACTCCTACAACTTCTCTCTGGTCTACACATGCACACCATTGCATGATCACACTCACACCAACCCCATAAATCAGCAAATACACATAATAAAAACTGAATCTATGAATATGGACATAACTCACTGGTAGAATATATTAAGAACTTAACCAACATGTACAAGACAATGAACTCACCCTGAAGTCACCAAGGACACACACACATGAAACTCCTTGTAATCAGGTGGCGTTTAGTAACTCACATAGGATTCACATTGTAATTTAATTCTAACTGTAAAATATAAATGAAAAATCCTTTTTTATTGAAAAAAAAATTCTGCCTCTTCCCAGCCTCCCATTTCCTTCTCCCTCCTCCCACTCCTCTCCCCCTCCCCCCACTCCTTTCCCCCTCCCTCTCCAGTCCAAAGAGCAGTCAGGGTTCCCTGCACTGTGGAAAGTCCAAGGTCCTCCCCGCTCCATCTAGGTCTAGGAAGGTGAGCATCCAAACTGGCTAGGCTCCCACAAAGCCAGAACATGAAGTAGAATCAAAACCCAGTGCCATTGTCCTTGGCCTCTCATCAGCCCTCATTGTCCACCGCGTTCAGAGAGTCGGGTTTTATCCCATGCTTTTTCAGTCACAGTCCAGCTGGCCTTGGTGAGCTCCCAATAGATCAGTCCCTCTGTCTCAGTGGGTGGGTGCACCCCTCACGGTCCTGACTTCCTTGTTCATGTTCTCTCTCCTTCTGTTTTTCTTTGGGACCTTGGGAACTTATTCCGGTGCTCCAATGTGGGTCTCTGTCTCTATCTCCATCCATCGCCAGATGAAGGTTCTATGGTGATATGCAAGATATTCATCAGTATGGCTATAGGATAGGGCCATTTCAGGTTCCCTATCCTCAGCTGTCCAAGGAACTAACTGGAGACATCCTCCTGGGCACCTGGGAGACCCTCTAGGTTCAAGTCTCTTGCCAACCCTAAGATGGCTCCCTTAATTAATATATATGCTTCCCTGCTCCCATATCCATCCTTCTTTTATCCCAACCATCCCAATTCCCCAAGTTCCCCCCATCCTCCCCTTCTTACTTTTCTCTCCCCATCTCCCCTTACCCCTATCGCACCCCACCCCCATGATCCCAATTTTTTGTTCAGCAATCTTGTCTACTTCTCATATCCAGGAGGATAACTATATGTTTTTCTTTGGGTTCACATTCTTTATTTACCTTCTTTAGGATCACAAATTATAGACTCAATGTCATTTATTTATGGCTAGAAACCAATTATGAGTGAGTACATCCCATGTTCATCTTTTGGGGTCTGGGACACCTCACTCAGGATAGTATTTTCTATTTCCATCCATTTGCATGCAAAATTCAAGAAGTCATTGTTTTTTACCGCTGAGTAATACTCTAATGTGTATATATTCCATGTTGTAATATGAGCGGCGGGGCTGCGTCCCCGGCACCCAGCCGCCCGCATGGCTAGCTTATGCCCTGAAATAATTACACGGAAACTGTATTCTTTTAATCACTGCCTGGCCCATTAGTTCCAGCGTCTTATTGGCTAGCTCTTACATATTGATCTAACCCATTTCTAATATTCTGTGTAGTACCACGAGCTGGCTTACCAGGAAAGATCTTAACCTGCGTCTGTCTGGAGTGGGAGAATCATGGCGACTCCCTACTCGGCTTCTTTCTCCCAGCATTCTGTTCTGTTTACTCCACCCACCTAAGGGCTGGCCTATAAATGGGCCAAGGCAGTTTCTTTATTAAATGAAAGTAATTCCTCTATCAATTCCACACTTTCTTCATCCATTCTTCCATTGAAGGACATCTATCTAGGTTGTTTCTAGGTTCTGGCTATTACAAATAATGCTGCTATGAACATAGTTGAACAAATGCTTTTATAATATGATAAGGCATCTCTTGGGTATATTCCCAAGAGTGGTATTGCTGGGTCCTGAGGTAGACTGATCCAGGATTTCCTGAGAAAACGCCATACTGATTTCAAAAGTGGTCGCACAAGTTTGCATTCCCACCAGCAATGGATGAGTGTACCCCTTACTCCACAACTTCTCCAGCAAAGGCTATCATGGGTGTTTTTGATTTTAGCCATTCTGACAGGTGTAAGATGGTATCTCAAAGTTGTTTTAATTTGCATTTCTCTGATCACTAAGGAGGTTGAGCATGACCTTAAGTGTCTTTTGGCCATTTGAACTTCTTCTGTTGAGAATTCTCTGTTCAGTTCAGTGCCCCATTTTTTAATTGGGTTAATTAGCATTTTAAAGTCTAGTTTCTTGAGTTCTTTATATATTTTGGAGATCAGACCTTTGTCTGTTGCGGGGTTGGTGAAGATCTACTCCCAGTCAGTGGGTTGACTTTTTATCTTAGTGACAGTGAAAAATCTTTTTTATGTGGCAAATTTTTGCATTTTATGAGTTTATAGTATTTATTAGTGCTTTTACTGTGCATATATACACACATTTCTATTTTACTTGTATGTATCTTAAGAATTTTAAGTTGTTAGATATTTTACTTATTAGCTGTCACTTTTGATTTCATCTAACCATGTAGTTTTGTTCATAAATATTTAAAATATTTAAAAATATTATGAGAACCTTAAAAACGCTGCTTGAACAGCTATCTAATATGCTTCTGTTGAATATATATATATTTAATCTCCCTGCAGACTACTGAACATTATCTCCAATTTTTAAATCATTAATCACTATTAATTTATTGCCTTAGGATACATTTTGAGAACGCAGATGACTAGGTTAAAGGACCAGGACTTAGAGATCCCATCTAATGTCCCAACTTTAGCTTAGCAGCATAGCTTCCTGAGTCTGTACCTTAGTGACCATGTTTTCTTAAGATCTTCATTCAAGATAGGGCACTAGTGGGGTTCAGATAGCACCAACTGCCTACTTTCTTACATAAAGCAAGAATTGGGTTTCTAGATTCTAAATGAAGTAATGATGAAACACGTTTGGAGATTACCTCTGTGATCTTAAAGCAAGGATGCACTGTAAAAGAGAAGAGCTGGGTAACCACCACCTCTTCCTGCGTTCTTTGCCTTTTGTCTGTGTTTATGTAGTCAGTCACCTGTCCTGCTATTACTGGACTACACCAACATTGAAACTTTCAGAAGAGATAGCTTCACCTACCTCCATATTGTCTCTCTGTATGACCATGATCAGTTCTGGGAGAGATCAGAATGTTCTTTGGAGGAAGGCGAGAAAGAAGAGACAGGGGTGTTTATTAAGACATTAGCATAATCTGACAGTGGTGGGAATTCAAGGTTTATGGAATACATAAATAATAAAACCAACAAAACAGAATAAGATATTAATTCACCAGCCCTGCTTTTCAAGTATGCTAAGTGGAGAATCCCCATTCCAGCTTTGGCAGGAAGCCAGACATCATGTCTCAGTGAGACGAAAAGCACCATTAGTCCATACTAGAGGTAGGAGTGAGCATCCTACAGGGATATTAGCTTCTCCTGACTCCTGAATGTCACATAATGCCACCTGTGCACAGGTGAGTACAGGTGGAGCCAAGAATGACACAGTGCAAGAAAGAAGAAATACATTTAGGTATCATATTATGAAGAGGTAGGGACATAAACTATTCTCTAAAATGTAAATTAATGTATGGGGAGCCTAAATGTTTTGGTGTGTAAAGGTGCTTGCTGCGAAACCGGATGGGTTAGAGTATACAGCAGCACACACATGAGAAGAAGAGAAGCAACTTTATACACATGAACGCATGCACTTGCATTCCCGTGTGCACCCACACACACACATGATATTTATAAGGATTTTAAAAAATTATGTATCAGTAATGATAGCTGCCCCTTAAATTTGAGACAAAATTCTGTGTGGTGGTAGTCATAACTTTTTTGGTAGACAGACTCAATTCATGCCATAGTCACTCTACAGTTGCAGCTGGAATGGTTGTCTTTCTCTGCTCCTGTGTGCCCAGATACTCTGTATGACTATTGGCATACTCCCAAGCCAGTTCAAGATCTGATTTCCTCATTATAATATTAGAAAACATGTGATTATAAATCTAGTTATTTTTTTCTGAATATGGAAACTTCTCTTTTAAATTTTATTCCTGTGGCCAATATTATAAGCATTCCTGTCACCATGCAATTACTGGTGTCCCAGAACCATTATGTTTCCTTTTGTGAAGTGGGGATGTGTATTTTTTTGAGGTAAAATTGGGTTCTAAAATCTGTGGGAAAAGCCTGTAGATGACTCCTGCAGAGGGTTTTAGTTGTGCAGGTGTGCACTGTGGAGGGTCAGCTCAAGTGGTCTTTGAGAAAACTCAGGAGGTCAGTACTCACTGCTGTTGATAGGCGGGATTCAAAGCTACCTGGGCTAAGACTCCATCCTGTTTTTCCCTCTGCAGATGACAGCAAAGCTAGACTCAGCAGCATCACACCCTCTGTTGTGCTGGGCAGCCTTCTGGATGACCAGCACTGGCACTCGGTTCTCCTGGAGCGCGTGGGCAAACAGGCAAACTTCACTGTGGACACAAACACACAGCACTTCCGGACCAAGGGTGAGACTGATGTCCTGGACATTGACTATGAGGTAAGTCAGTCCTCTCTGCTAGTTTCCAGGAGTAGGTTGTCTGTAAATAGAACCTTTAAGTTCCTCCATCTGGGCTATGTCTGGAAATGCCTTTGCCAAACTGTGTGCAGCTGATGAGGTATCAAGAGTGCCAGCTAAAATCAATACTTCTTTTTTACTTTCTGTATGTGCATATGTATGCATGTGGGTAGTCAAGTATGCCTTTGTTTATGTGTGTGCATGTGTGTATCTTAGTTTCATTTCTGTTGCTGTGTAAACAAACAAAAACAAACAACAACAAAACACTTCTGCTAACAAGGGGTTTATTTAGCTTATGATTCTTGATTGTTACCCATCATTTCACAGAAGTCAAGGCAAGAACTCAAATAGTCAGTCACATTGCATCTATAGTCAAGAGTAAAGAGAATAAATGCATTTTTATTATTTGTTTCTCGTCAAGAAGCTTTCTTCTCACTTATACAGTTCAGAACCTGCCACGTGGGATTGTGTAGATCACAGAGTAGATAACCTACCTCAATTAACAACCAAGAGAGTCTCCTACATTCAAACCAGTCTAATAAAGACTCAGTTGACACTTACTAGGTAATGCTAAGCCATAACAAGTGGGCCTTTAAAGCTAACTATGTGTATGTGTCTTTAAGTGTGTGTGTGTGTGTGTGTGTGTGTGCGCACATGCTTATAGGTATATATGTACTTTTAGCTTCCCGAAGTTATTATCTGTTAGTTAAATATAAACCATTCATTCTTTAACGAAAACTTTAATTAGCTAGAGTATTAAAAGATACAGAAAATATTAACAAAATCTCGTGTGTGAATTAGAAAAATGGCTCAGCTAATAAAGAAATTTTCTGTCAAGCCCGATCACTTGAGTTCAGTTCCCAAGAACCACATGGTGGAATTCTAATTTCTAAAAATTGCCAGTGGTCTTAAAACCCGTGCTCTCAGAGGGTCCCTGATCTTTTACATCCATGACCATTTGAACTTCTAGCTCTAGCTAGTAAACTAGAACTGCTTTGCCCTTTTCTGTGGTACTAGGGACTGAACCTAGAGCCATGATGGAAGATATCAGTGGACTGCATCAAGCTAAAGGAGGCTGCAGTTCTTCTAGTCTAATAGTCAAAGTACAACAAGGCCAGTGACCAGGGGACAGAGGAGAGAAGGACGGGACCCTCTTGGTGGGGCTGGGAAAAAAGGAGGTTTTCTGCTCACGCAGTGAAGCACATGTCTTCCAGAAGGAGACCTCACTGGATCGTTACCAAAGGATACAGTTAGCCTGATCAGAAGGTACGACCTAAGATGTGTGCAACAGGTTCCAAGGTCCGAAACTCAAACAAGGCAATGGACAGGGTTTAAACAATAGCAGTGCTGTGTAGAAGTCAGCTAAGTACAAGAAGGCCAAACACCAGATTTCTCAGGAATTTTGAAAGCTGCCTGGTAGACGTTGTCTATAATTAAAACATAAACTGCATAAACTTGATTAAATGGGTTGAGATTCAATTAAATGAAATATATTTTTTTTTGATTTTTCGAGACAGGGTTTCTCCATAGCTTTTTGGTTCCTGTCCTGGAACTAGTTCTTCTAGACCAGGCTGGCCTCGAACTCACAGAGATCCGCCTGCCTCTGCCTCCCGAGTGCTGGGATTAAAGGTGTGTGCCACCACCGCCCGGCTAAATGAAATATTTTTAAGGAAATAAATTTGGTAATTTCTAATTACTTTTCTATGTAATTATATCTCATTTACCTACTTTTACACCAGAACTTTTGTAACTGCTTTGTCTGGGGATGTCTTGTCTTATATCTAAGCTATAGAAAAATGCTCCAAGTTAGAGTTTGACTCATTGTTTTATAGATGGCCTGGGCTGGGAGTCTGCTAACCTTATGTCTGACTGAAAGCTCATTTCTCTATGCTTAATTGTGCAAGGTTAATATTTGTGTGTGTGTGTGTGTGTTATTTGGAATTGATACTAGAGGTATTCACTTGTTAGAAGCCATGTTACTAGTAAGCTATAGACACAGTCCTTTCATTAGCTTTTAAATTAAATTAAAAGCATTATGTTATTTTAAGAGAGGCTTTCATGTAGCCCAGGCTGTCATTGAACTCTCAAAGGACTAATCCCTTTGCCTTCATTTCCTGAGTACTAGGATTACAGGTGTACACCGACATTCTCTTCAATGTGGTGCTAAAGTTAGAATTTACCAACAAAGCTGCATCCCCCATCCCCTTTTGGTTTTTCAAGACAGAATTTCTCTGTAGCTTTGTAGCCTGCCCTGGAACTAACTCTTTAGATCAGGCTGGCCTCAGACACACAGAGATCCACCTGCATCTGCCTCCTGAGTGCTGGGATTAAAGATGTGTGCCACCACCGATGGCTTTTATTTTAAAATTCAAGAAAAGATTTGATGAAATTATCTGCCTTATTCTACTGAGTATGGAATATACAGACCTGTACCACCAGCCAGACTAGACTAATTTTTTTTTCCATTCTTACACATTCATTAAAGAAGGAAAGGTGGGAGGGAAAGAAGGAAGAAAGGGAGGAAGGGAGGAAGGAAGGAAGGAAGGAAGGAAGGAAGGAAGGAAGGAAGGAAGGAAAGAAGGAAGAGAGGGAGGGAGGGAGGAAGGAAGGGAGGGAGAAAGGGAGGAGGAAGGAAGTAAATGTGACAGAGATTTTGATTACAGGTAAAGATTTAGAAAAACATATCTTAAAGGATCAAAAGCTTCTAAGAATCAGCTCACTATGTTAAAATATAACAAAGATAAATATATTTCTTATCTTTACTAAATTCTATGCAATGGATTCTTTAGTCAGAATAAGATTATGAATTTAATGTACATATGAAGTTGCACTTGTAAATTCTTGGTGTGTGTGTGTTTGTATGTGACCTTCATTAAGAACAATAAGAGCACATAATACTTTTGCAGAGGACGTGAGTTTAGTTCCCATACACACAGAGGTAAAACATAATTCCCTCTGTCTTCTGTGTTAGGGATTCGATATCTTCCTCTTGTAACTTGGGACATCTATACTCATAGGAATAAATATCATTCCTATGAATACATATAACATTTTTTAAAATAAAAGAATTAGTCAAAGATTATCTGATAGAGCATATATAGACCTTTATAAATAATTTAAATTATGGTGAATAAAGAATATTGAACAACTATTTGAAAAGTAGCTAGCAATTCTAATTACTTATTTCAGGACCCAGACCACTCAGCAACTCCTAAAATTATATTGAATAGAACCCACTTAGGCTTTATCCAGACCTACTGAGTCAGAAATTCTATGAGAGGGATCTGCTGCCTTTACTCAGAAATCATGCAGGCAATTCTTATACTTCCAAGTATCTCTCCATCATCCAGGACATCAGGACAGTAACTCAAGACAGGAACTTTGTGGCAGGGACTAAAGCAGAAACCATGGAGGAGTTCTTCTTACTGGCTTGAGCCTAATGGCTTCTCATTAGGATGAGCTTAGGATACTTCTTATATATGACAGGTCCAGGAACAAAAATCCCATTAAAGGCACCAGTCATTATGAGGAAGGATTTCCCACATCATTTACCAATCATGAACATACCCCACAAGTTTCTCCAGAAGCCAGTCTAGTAAGGAAATGCTCTCATTAAGGCTCCCTTTCCCAAATGACTCTAGCTTAGGCCAAGTTGACATAAAACCAACCAGAACAGAGGATTGCTTTGATTAGGTTAATTTAACTGGATGGGAACCCCCCCCCCCATCGTGTCACCATTTCCTGGGAAAAGATCCTGGGTGATATTAAAAAAAGAAAGTGTGCTGAGCACAAGCACTAATTGCTCTCTTTTTTTGATAGTGGGTAGCATGTGACCAGCTCCTTCAAACTTTATTCTGCCATGATAGAACAATGAGCAGATATAAGCCCTTCCTTCCTTAAGTTGCTTTACCAGGGTATTTTATCAGGAAACTAGACTAGAATGGATTGTTGGACAATGACTAGGAAGCCTTAGAACACAATTTAAAACCCTGGAAGGATAGGGAATAAAAGGGTGATATATAAAGAAAAAATGGAAAGATTAGGAGCAGACCTTTTTTTTCAATCATTAACATGAAACTTAAGATAGGTCTTTTTCTTTAATCCGAACTTCTGCTCAGTATAGTATAGATAATATATGTCATTCAGTGATTTCAAAAGACACATTGACATTCTATGACTCAAAAGACAGGATTCCAGGTAGGTATTTTTGAATTGTTGAAAACTGAACATCCTTGAGTACCCATCACTTTCTTATGTCAACTTGTTTAATTGATTGAAAAAACAAAGAGAACAGAGCAGCTTAGATTTACATCAAAGCATAGAAGTATCTTTAATGAACCTGAAAAAAACATTGACAAAAAGAACACCATAAAGTCATTGTTCAATCTCACCATTTTTTCAAATACTTTCATGTCCAAGGTGACTTCTAAAATCAATGCCATTACCTAATTCACCACTGACTTGCAAGCCTGTGTGCCAGTGTATGATCTCACTTGTAAAGCTATTCTATGAGATCACAGCTGTTTGACATTGAAATGATTGATAGTTTTCAGGGAAATGAAATTCAATGATGTCACTTAGTTTATGAAGTCAGAGACCCTTCCTTGCCTGTGAGAAACACTTCTTAAGAACAAAACTCCTTGAAATATTTCTCTTAAGCAGTTGCTGCTTCAGGAACCTCAAACTTTTGCCAGAATGTGCAGACAGGTTGCTCTAGACATCACAAAAAGAAGACAAATTGAGGTGGTGGCAGACACCAGCTGTACGGGAAGACAAGAATTATGTGTCAGAAGCCTTTAGCCTTGAAGATTTATCTCAAAGTAGTTGAGGAGAAGAAAGAGCCTTCTAGGTGAGGGAAATGTTGTATTCAGTTGTTTCCCACCCTCAAGCTGGTATAAGCCTAAAAGGTAAGAACTTGAAATTTCAGTTACTCAGAAGCAAAACCACTTCAGCTGTTAGTAGAAGCACCACTGAACATTGCTATTCATATCAGAGGATGGGCTCCATCACAGTGCATTCTGTTAGTAGAAATCACACTCCAGGTTCTCCCTGAGCTCTGTGTACACATGAGATACAGACTCCTACAGTTGGAAGGATGTTGATGCCATTTCCTGGGACCCACTGTCAGAGCATGCCAGGATATTTTCTAGATCTTCTTTGTTATAGTTTGTTTCAGCGCTAACTATATTATGCAACTCTATCTTCATTTATAAACTTTACCAAAATGTAGAACTGTTGATCAAAAAAATGTGGTACCTATGACTCCTTTTAGACCATGTGCTTTGAATCAAAAGGGTCATCAAGACACATATTTACATACCTGGACCCAATTACTGGAACTGTTTGGGAGGGATTAGGAAATGTGCCCTTGTTGGAGGAGGTGTGTCACGGGGAACAGCACTTTGAAATTTCAAAAGTGACAAGCCTTTTCTAGTTAGCTCTCTCTGTCTGCTCAGCGTTTGTGAACCAAAATATAAATTGGCAGCTACTGCTCCAATCCTATCCCTGCCTGCCTGCAGCTATCTGTGCTCCACCCCATGTTGGCCATGCACATTAACCCTCTGAAACTGGGAGCCTGAATAAGCTTTTTCTATAATTGTTCTTGCTCAAGCTGTCTTATCACAGCAATACAATACATTCCCATCAGTGACATGTGATATTTTGTGAATCAGCTGGTGTAGCATTTGCCATCATAAGATGTTTGCAGCTGTCTGCTTTGATTATGTCCCACATACAACAGAGATCAGGCCTACAAAATCCTGACAAACAGGTAAGAAGTAAGGAGATGATGGACAGCTCCTGAATGTTCTCCAAACACACATCACTGAAACCACAAACTGATCTAAATGCTGGAGAAGATGACAGACGGCCTTTCTCCCTCCCTCCAACCTGGAGCCAGATGCAGTTTAGAAAGGTATTTTTAGGACCTTTGTCCTCCGATGTCCCTATAGTTCAAGAAGTCCTTTGCTTTCAAGAGCTCTCAGTGATCCCATTTCATACCATTCTCTAATAAGTACCCTAAATCATATAAACATTTTAGAAGCATATGGTTTACACCCAGATATTCCATACACACTAAGAGAAATTTTAAAAAAGTGAAGATACCAAAAAAAGAACAAAAATCTAAAAAAAAATCTAAAACTAAGCAACAACCATGACAACAACCAGGAACCATGCAAAACTCCAAACGGAGACTAACTAAAATCTTTGAACACTTTAATTCACATGTGTGGATGGCTTGAGAGAGGTCTCATCTAGTAAGAGTACATACTGTCCTTCCAGAGAACCCAAGCTGAGTCCCATTCTGCACAAGGGGGGCTCCCACTAGCCTGTAACTCCAGCTCCAGAGGATCTGATGCCATCTTTAGAGCAACTGCACTCACGTACAAGTACACCCCACCACTCATGTCTTTTTTTTGCTTTTGAAATGTAGTTTTTTAAAATTTTGTTTATTTATGTATATGAGTGCTGTATTTGTATCTATTCCTGAATGACAGACAGGGGCATCAGGCAGAAGAGGACCTCAGATTCCATTGTAGTTGGAATCTCAAAAGCGGTCAGTGCTTTTAGCCACTGAACAACTAAGTCATCTCTCAAGCCCCAAATGTTTCTTTTAAGAAAGAATTTAGTATGTAATACAGCTTGACTAGTATATACTGTAAAATAAGAGATTGTATACACTTGAAAATGTGGAAGACTTGGTTTCAGGCCAGTTGATATAGTTAGTACCCACCAACATCCCAAAAGCCCGAAGTTCCATTACCAATATCTCATAAACTAGGTGGGGTGGGTTGATTCTGTGTTCCCAGCACTTGGAAGGTAGAGGTGGGAAGATGAGAAGTTGAAAGTCATCCTTGGTTATAAAGCAAGTTTGAGGACATCTCGGAATACATAAGATCTGTTTAAAAACAAGCAAAGAAACTAGAAAGAAAACCAAACATAGACAATGCTGGAAGGATACTGAAGTTGTTGTTCAGGTAGAGGTTGAGAGTGGGATTAAAGAGATCTGACATATTTATTTATTTATTTATTTATTTATTTATTGGTTTTTGGTTTTTTAAGACAGGGTTTCTCTTTGTAGTAGTCCTGGCTGTCCTGGAACTAGCTACGGTAGACCAGGCTGTCCACAAACTCACAGAGATTCGCCTGTCTTTGCCTCCCGAGTGCTGGGATTAAAGGCGTGCACCACCTCTGCCCGACTGACATTTTTTTTAAATATTTATCGTTAAATAACTTTTAAAATTTTGGGTCATGTTTTAAAAAGAAACAAAGATGATAGAAAAAATAAATTCTTTTTTTAAATTTTTAATTAAAAATTTCCACCTCCTCCTATTTCCCCCCCATCCCCCTCCCCCTCCTTCTCCAGTCCAAAGAGCAGGAAAAGATGAATTCTTAATGACATAGTCCTAACATGTGCTTCTAAAATTACTCAAATTCTTTTATTCACAGATTTTCATTAAAAATTCCAGTTTTACTGGGCATGGTAGTACATACCTCTCTATGAGTTTGAGGTCAGCCTGATCTACATAGTGAATTTCAGGGCAGTCACAGCTGTATAGAGAAACCCTGTGTGTGTGTGTATATATATATGATAATATATATGCCACATATATTTATACTGGTATACACACATATACATATATGTACATACCAGGCTTTTTCTTTTATGCCAAAAACCATCCCCCAAATCATAACACAGAGACTTATTATTAGTTTTTAACACTTGGACTAATTTAGACACATTTCTGGCTAGCTCTTTAGCTTAAATTAACTTATTTCTCTTTATCTACTTTTGCCTTGAGACTCATTACCTTTCTTACTCCTGTATATATTACACTGATTATCTATGTCTGACTTGCTGGAGTATGTCTGGCTTCTTACCTAGGGCATGTCCCTTGTTCTCTCTTTCTCCTCTCATTCTTCCTTTTTCTACTGTACCTAGCTTTCTACTTTCTACTCCTATTCTCTCTCTCTCTCTCTCTCTCTCTCTCTCTCTCTCTCTCTCTATCCCAGCTCCAGCACTCTTTTCTCTGTCCAGCTCTTGGCCATTCAGCTCTTTGTTAGAACAGCCAGGTGCGTTGGGCATGCAAGATGAAAATTATGAAATTCATAATTAATCAAATGCAGTATATACAAGTAACACATCTTTACACAGTTAAAAAATATTCTGCAGCGTAAACAAATGTAACACATCTTTGCCTAATTAAAATAATGATATATATATATATGCCTTCTGTTGTGATTTGTTTACTTTTAATTCATATTAAGATGGGTCTTGCGTATGTACATATTCCTGTGTACATGTGAGTCTCCATTCATGTGTGTGCACATTTATGGGAGCCAGAGCTGCATACTTTGTCTTTTACTTGCTCTCCTCCTAGATTATTTACTTATTTAAATGCATATATTAACTATTTAAATAGTTAGGGTAGGGTAGCATCTAAATAACTAAATAAATACATGCATTGGAATTTGTTTTTATTATAAGAGTTGACATTTTTCTACTTCCTTTTAATTTTTTTCTATAAACTGCAAGTCTCTGATAATACAGGGGATATTTCTTAAACAAATAACTTATTTTCTTTGTGTCAATTAACATAGTATCAACCTAATCCTCATCCTATTCCAGTACTGGTACAATTTTCTTTCTATGCAATTTTTGAGAGAGGCTCTCCAGTAGCCCAAAGCCTCTGGTCTTGAATTTACTATGCGATTGAAGATGGCTTTGATTTTCTAATTTTCCTGCATTTACACTTCAAATGTTGGGATTATAGGTGTGCTCTGCCTTACCCTATTTTTGCAGTTTTAAAATGGAATCCAGGATCTCATGTGGACTAGGCAAAGTGTCTACCAGTGGAGTTACCTCCCAGTCCCCCATAAGAAGGTGGTTGTAAGGGCCACATGCTCAGAGGCTGCCCTTGCTGCAGTCCTTGCTAGTGCTTGGTTCTACCTACTGATCACGTCTCCTTTCACACTTAGAAGATTAAATGACCAGCTGGACACAGCAGAGCTGTTTATCTATGATTAAAATAACCAAAGATCCCCAGCGAATTAGTTTCCAAGACAATGCGAAGTATAGATGCTATTCATCTTTTCCTTCTGTGGATACTAAGTAGCTAGATTAGTCTAAAAGGACTATAGAGAGAAAACAGGGAATCCCATGAAAATAACACAAGAAAATGGAAAATGATAAGATGCAGAAGAAAGAAAGAAAGAAGAAAATCTCCAAAGATAAATAACATTTGTACTCTTGTATTGGTTTCTCTACTGTTGCTGTGCTGAAATACTCTGACTGATTTAACTTGAGGAAAGAAAAGGTTCGTTTTGGCTTGTAGTTACAGAGGGATACCTTCCATCACTGGGAGCAAGGCAGAGGGCAAGGCAGGGGACAGGAGCATGAGGACAGCTGTCACACTGTAACAGTGTAGAATCTTGTGCAAATGAAGTAGGTCCAGCCTATGAAACCTCAAAACCAACCTTAAGTGAAGCTCTTCACTGATGTATGTGGGTCTTTTATCTATCTGTTGCTTTCATTGGTTAATTAATAAAGAAACTGCCTTGGCCTTTAATATGACAGAAAATTAGGTAGGTGGAGTAAACAGAACAGAATGCTGGGAAGAAGGGAAGTGAGGCAGACGCTATAGCACTTCTCTCCAAGATGGACGCAGGTTAAAATCCTTCCTGGTAAGCCACCACCTCGTGGTGCTACACAGATTATTAGAAATGGGTTAATCAATATGTAAGAGTTAGGCAATAAGAGGCTAGAGCTAATGAGCCAAGCAGTGTTTAAAAGAATACAGTTTTTGTGTTGTTAATTCAGGGCATAAGCTAGCCTTGTGGGAGCCGGGTGGGAACGCAGCCCACCTCTCTTACTACACTTCACTAGCAAGGCTCTATCTCCTTAAGGCTCCAGAGCCTTTATGGACAGAAGAATTCCCTTGAAAGATGTGCCTCAGATGTACTTCTCATTCAAGTCACAACACTGATTTAACCTTTCAACCAGCCCTGCAGTGGGTATAGTTCATGATGTATTTCATTGGTACCTCCAAGACATCAGGAGAAGAAAACGTCTTCAGTCCTCTTTCCTCATAGCCACAGAGGCACAGACACACGCTGTCCAGAGTAAATGGTTCCTGTCTTGGAGACAGAGAAATAGCCTTGGACCTAGGAGCATGGATAATAGAACTGGGTCTGAACTCTTTCTGGGAAAGACTTTAGATCCTCTTGGGTTATTCCCTTTCCTTTTAATGTTCAATTTAAAATTGTGATCTAATAGCTCCTCAAATTTTATAACTGTGAGTTGCCATAAAAGTTACTTTATAAGGCTTGTGTATATGCATATAATTCCAGCACGGGAATTAGGAGGTAGGAGGATCCATGGGATTTGCTGGAAAGGTATTCTAGCTTAATAGGTGAGCTCCAGTTTCACTGACTCTATCATCATTTAATTTTGTTTAATGAGTTAGATAGTTGGTGTTTTAGTTGACTGCCAAGCCTGATGACCTGCGTTCAGTTCCATGGGTAAGGCAAGAACACAATTTCTCAGTTGTTTCTAGACTTCCATGTGTTATCCTTGGCAGGTGGATATCTCCTATATGCTGACTATTTAAATAATAAACAAATGTGTTATAAAAACATCTACTGTTGAGCTCTACCCTCCATGTAATATGCACACATATTCATGAGGACTCATAGGCACACACGAATATATATATATTCTCAAGACATATTTTAATATATTAAAAATAAACAGATGATTTTAAATATGACAGAAAGTCTTTAATATCGACATCACACCAAGAAAGACCGTCCTTCCTCCCCTTTATTGTTTTAGTGCTGGAAGTTGGATCAAGGGCCTCAAGCATGTTAACCAAAATCTCAACCATTAAGCCTCTGCCCCAAGTAGTTCTTAAATAGTTTTTAATTTTATTTCTCTTCTCTAAGGCACCCAGGATGGCTTGCAGGACTCTATGTAGCAAGGCTGCTTGTGATCTTCCTGATCTCCTTAAAAGCACCTGCGGACACAGCACTGAGCCACCAAGCCTGGATTCCTTGTCTTTATCAGTATTCAGAGAGGCCACTGATAACATATTTCCTTATTTTCTCCAAGTTTCTGCTGGAATGTTGATAGCACAGCTTAATTAGCCTTCCACTTCTAGTTGAGGTGGCTAATCAGATACTTGGAGACTGGCTGAATTAGTATAGTCATCAATAAAATAATAGAAAATTAGCCAGGCTCTCTCAGACACACACGGAGCCTGGGGCGAGAATACAAATGGAGAGAGCCACATGCCGCAATCTAAATATTTAAAGAGGTTTAAATCAAGCAAAGGATTTACTTAATCAGATGTGTTTTCAGTTCTTCTAACACTAAGAAATTGCCTTCAGAATCACACTGAACCATTTTCAGATCTGTCCATGCTGGGGATAGCTACCCCATATCCTCAGAAGAACAGGTGGGAGAGGAGAAGACCTGATTTTGATGGTGGCAGGACACTTTTAAGTCAAGAGACTTGGATGTCTTGGGAAAGTCATCGTAGTTGACATTGTGGTCATCTCACCTGGCTTATGAACACTGCTCCTATGAAGCAGGATTTCGTCTATGGAACCACAGACAAATGAGTGCCCCCAGCAGGAGCCCTTGCTGTCTCAGCATACGGAGAACACTGAAATACATATTTTCAACCAGATCTTTTCTAGAAGAATAAAATTTATACAATTTGACTAGTTGGCCAAAGAACCTAGTTATTGTTATATAGAGACAAAACCCATAAAGTTTATGTTATACCAGTTTGATTCCCTGGAGTCTGTGAGTGTGAGAAAGATACCGATTTACTCACTTAGCAGTAGGAGCCACAGGCAATACTCATCCTCTGGGCTGAACAAAAACAATGTTGATACAAATGATGTCTGGATCCAGCCTCAAGTGCAAGATCCTATTACATGGAGCAATGTGCTGCCTGTGGGAAAACTGGAGTGGTCAATTTGTACTACGAAGAACCCACTGGCAGCATCTGTTGCTCTCTGCCTTACCATCTGCTTGTTCTCTTTAAAGGCTGTAGCAGGCTTCTAAAGATCATGGATCTGTTTGTTGTTGTGGCAATGTGGCAAATTGCCAGGGTAGACTGAAGGGCGGAGAGAAGATGGGGCTATGGAACTTTGAGTTTCCTTCAAAATAGTATAGAGCTGGGAGATGGCTAAGTCAGTCAGGTGCTTGCCGTTCAAGCATGAGAATTTGACTTCAAAAGTGTTGGGTACTGTCACGGATGTTTGTAATCTCATTGTTGTGATGGCAGAGTGGATCCCTGGGTTCACTAGTCAACCAATCCTGCTGAACTGGCAAGCTCCAGGTTAAAGGAGATACCCTATCTATATTAGTTACTTTCTATTGCTGTGGTAAGTCATAATGTCAAGATCAACTTAGAAAATAATTGAGTTAATTTGGGGCTCACAGTTTAGGGATTAGACTCCATGGTAGCAGAGTGGAAATTGCAGGCATATGCATTCAAATCATTGCTCAAATCATTTTTTAAAAAAACACCACAGATTTCACCAGAAAACTGAGATTTCTGGCTTCATTTCTAATAACAGAAACTCATCAAATATATCTGAATTGCAGACATCTAGGTTGGGCTGTCTCTACTGAAGTTCCAAGTGATCCAGGAACATGTAGACATGAATGGAGAGATGACTTAGTGGAAAAAGCACTTGCCTAGTAAAAATAAGGACCTGGGTCCTGTCCTTAGAACATTGTTCTAGTTTGCTTTCTTTTGCTATAATAAATACCATGACCAAAAATCATTGAGGAAGAAAGGGTTTATTCCATCTCATTCTTCCAGGTAACAGCCCATCACTGAGGGAATAAAGTGAGGAACTCAAGCAGAGCCTATGGAAAAGGACTGCTTATTGGATTGTTTTCCATGGCTTGGTCAGTCTTCATTCTTCTGTAATGCACAGGTGGCACTGTCCACGGTGGGTTAGGCCCCCCAAACCAATTGTTAATCAAGAAAATGCTTTCAAGGCTTCAACAGGCTGATATGGCTGATATGGTGGAGCTATTTTCTAAATTTGGAATCCCTCTTCCTAGATGACCCAGTGTGTGTCAAGTTGACCAAAAATTAAGTAAATGAACTAACCAACACACTGATGATGAGGTAAAGCCTGGTGTGCTGGAGAACACTTGCAATCTCAGTGTGGGGGAGACAAATGCAGATAAATTTCTGATGCTCATTTGCCAGCCTGTCTAGACAAACTAGTGGGCATCAAATCCTGAGGAGAAGCATTGTCTCAGAAAATACAGTGAGCAGAGCCTGAAGAACAACACTCTAGGATGATCTTTCTCACATATATTCATGTGTGTGCATTCATGCATACATACACTTAGGTTCGAATTACTATGCTAAAATATTTTATTACATTTTGTTATCTATTGTGTCTTCATGTGTTCTTCTTATAATTCACCTATGGAGGTCAGAGGATGGCTTGCAAAAGTTCATGCTGTCCATCCACTATCTGGATCCTAAGGATCAATTCAGACTGGCAGGATTATTGGCCAGTGTTTTCACTTACTAGCCATCTCCCCAGCCCTCAAACAAATATTTAAAAATAAAGAGATTATACCAGAAAATTAAAAGTTCATGTCTTATTTATCAGTGACAGAAATTCATTAGCTTTGGTTACATTCCAAAGAAGGGCTGTCCCTTTTGATGGCCATGACATTTTTATGTGTCTCAGTGATACCCAGCTTGGTTACATTTCAGAGGAGCCTGGAAAAGAAGACAATAGCTCACATCTTTTGTTGGAGACAGTCCATTACAAAACTGACAGCCAGAACAAAAGCAATAATGTACATTTAAACTGAGCTAGAGAAAAATTATGTAACAAACAGAGGAACTCATTGTCTTCAAAGTAGCACCAAAGATCAGAAAAAAAAGAGGGCAGGTCTGAGATAAAGGAATGGTTATAAGGTCAAAGGAAAAGAGAGGCAAGTTTTGGAGCATCATACATTTAACATCAAAGGGGGCTTCTTCCTGCAATTCTTCCAGCTGCAGCTTCTCTGTGACACTAGAAATCCCATCAGACTCCTGGGGAGAGGAGATTGTCCAAGGCAAGCTGTGAGTGGAATGTGTAGTCTACCTGGTTTCATCAGATCTAAGATCAAAGCAAGGCACAACACACAATTCAAGAGGACAAACAAGAACAGGCAAAAGAATTCTCAAAAAGCACAAGTCAAGAACAGAGTGAGAAGGACATCGCTTATTATCGAAGTCAACAAGTATTGTTTTGATCTGCTATGCTTGAATGATATACTCAGAATGAGGATGCTGGAGAGGTACCTTAGCAGATACGGTGCATGTTGTACCAACATAAAGACTCCCAATCCTGTGAAAAAAGTCAGCTGGCCACAGTTGCCTGGCCTTGTGTTTTAGCATTGGGAAGATGGAAGTGGGAAGATCTTGGAGGCTCTTTGGCTACCCAGTCTCACCAAATTAGTAAGTACTGGGTTCAGTGGGAGATTCTGCCTCAAAATGTAAGCTGGAAGTTGGTTGAGGCCAATGTTGATCATTGGCTTCTACATACATATCCATGTGTACACAGATGTGCATACACATGAACACACACAAAAATGAGTAAGATACATCATTGAAGTCAATTTATTTTAAAATATTTCAACAATAAACTAATTAAATTGATATGGAAAACATCATAGATACCAAAATTAGTACCGTTGAAAGTAATAATTAAGATAAAAGTGTAAAGGCCATGGTACGGCTGTCATTATGCTCTAATTTACTCTCTATTTACTGTATGAGGGTATCACATAAACTATAAACAAATGCAGCCCTTAGAAAATTGCTATCTACGGCCATCTAAAATCACTGGCTCCCTTTTCCCTGCTGTATGCTGCCCTGTAGCAGCTTTCTAGTGGGAGGCATGGATGGTTAAGGGAATTTGCCTAAGCAATGCAGTTGTACAGCTAGGTGAATGACCCAAGGGACAGAGTCACCTCAAAGGGAATAAGAGGTAGTCTGTTCTAAACCCAAATATGAGTTGCTCTGACCTAAGAACACAAATTCACACTGCCTCCAGGAGCATGTGCCACCATTGTAAGACAGAACAAAGAAAGTCATCTATTAAGGTCATTTTAAAACACAAACAGGTACAGGAGAGTGAGAAGTTGCTTCCACAGACATTGAATATCTTCTGATTACATTCTTAAACTTTTGGTTGGTAGAAGCCAGCAGTCTATTTACATACTCCAATGGGGACTACAGCTAATTGCTGGAATATTAGGTCTGACACAGAGATGAACAATAAATCACTACAGAGGGGACTAAACAGAGCCCAGACCTGCAAGATTCCTACTCAGGACAATGGAAGAGGTTAAAACTTAGGCTTGTAGAATGTGACACAGCTAAGACATTTTCCTGATAACTTCAGTTCACAGAGTCAAGGAGAAAACCAAAACTGGGAACTTGAGCATCGGTCACATTTACCCGAGCAAGTCAGAACAGTTTACAAGCAATCAATATCAATCCTTGCAAAATAATACCTTCCATAATTTACCCACTGTAAATCACACACAAGTGTAACCTGGTCAGAGAGATAATTCCAAGTGAAAGTTTAACTTTTCCTATCAAATCTTTCATAAACAGATAAAAATCAAATATAAATGACCTGAGATTGTGATTATTAACACACAATGCACAGTTCTCTATTAAGACGGCATATATGGTCTTGGGAAATATTTAGAGAAATTAATGTAGGATATTGAAAGAAAGTTATCAACACATAAGCAGACTTTTCCATCCTGACTACCTGAAAATGAAATAAGACTCCAATTCATAGTGCCATTTTGATGTCAAATTCTTTGGGAAAAAAATCAGAAAATGGAGGCTATTCCTCCAGTGGAACCCCCTCTCAGAAAGTTATTTTCTTGTATTTTTCTAAATAAATTTAAATTTTCTCTGCTAATATAAAAGAAGCTAAAATGTATAAATCAAATGTGGAATGTATATTCATGGTCAAGTGTGCCTCAGTAAACTAGTCATCTTCTTTTTTAGCTGGATTCAGTGTGTTCCCTCATGATAACCAGTGCAATGATAAGTCAGTGTTGTTGAGGGAAGGATAGAATGGTGGTGATGGTCCTAAATTCATTCTGAGGCTGTGATTAAACACTCTGACAAAGCAACTTAAGTCAGGAAGGGTGTATTTGGCTTACACTTCCTGGTCACAATCCATCACTGAGGGGAATCAGGATAGGAATTCAATCTGGAACTTGAACAAAATTCTGATTCTCTCTGGCCTCCATTCAGCTTGCTTTCTTCTATAGTCAAGACGGACCTGCTTAGGCATGGTACTGCCAACAGTGGGTGGGCCCTCCAACACAAGCAAGCAACCAATACAATCTCTCTTAAGCATAGCCACAGGCCAATCTGACCTGGGCAGTCCTTCAGTTAAGATTCTCCTGAATAGTGTGAGTTTGTGTCAACTTGACACCTGAAGCGAACTAAAGCACTAACAACTTGTCATTGGTTTCTTTGTGTGTGTGTGTGTGTGTGTGTGTGTGTGGAATATATACATATTAGAGTACTACTCAGCAGTAAAAAACAATGACTTCTCGAATTTTGCATGCAAATGGATGGAAATAGAAAACACTATCCTGAGTGAGGTATCCCAGACCCAAAAAGAGGAACATGGGATGTACTCACTCATAATTGGTTTCTAGCCATAAATAAAGGACATTGAGCATATAATTTGTGATCCTAGAGAAGCTAAATAAGAAAATGAACCCAAAGAAAAACGTATAGTCATCCGCCTGGATAGGGGAAGTAGACAAGATTGCCGGGCAAAAACTGGGAACTTGCGGGTGAGGTGGCATGGGGCTAAGGGGAAATGGGGTGAGAAACGTGAGAAGGGGAGGATGGGAGGAGCTTGAGGGAATGGGATGGTTGGGATATAGGAAAGGTGGATAAGGGAGCACTGAAGTATATATCCTAACTAAGGGAGCTATCTTAGGGTTGGCAAGAGACTTGCCTCTAGAGGGGCTCTCAGGTGTCCAGGGAGATGACCCCAGCTGGTACCTTGGGCAACTGAGGAGAGGGAACCTGAAATGACCCTATCCTATACTGATGAATATCTCGGATATCACCTTAGAACCTTCATCTGGCGATGGATCGAGATAGAGACAGAGACCCAATTTGGAGCAACGGTCTGAGCTCTTAAGTTCCAAATGAGGAGCAGAAGGAGGGAGAACATGAGCAAGGAAGTCAGGACCACGAGGGGTGCACCCACCCACTGTGACAGTGGAACTGAACTATTGGGAGCCCACCAAGGCCAGCTGGACTGGGACTGAATAAGCATGGGTTGAAACTGGACTCTGTGAACATGGCGGACAATGAAGGCTGATGAGAAGCCAAGGACAATGGCACTAGGTTTCGATCCTAATACATGAACTGGCTTTGTGGGAGCTTAGCCTGTTTGGATGCTCACCTTCCTGGACCTAGATAGAAGTGGGAGGACCTTGGTCTTCCCGCAGGGCAGGGAATTTGGACTGCTCTTCAGTATCGAGAGGGAGGGGGAATGGAGTGGGGGGAGGAGAATAAGAGTGGGGATAGGCGGAGGGGAGTGGGGGGCAATATGTGGGAGGAGGGGGAGGGAAATGGGAAACGGGGAGCAGGTGGAAATTTTAATTAAAAAAGAATAAAAAAAAAAGCTGGCCGGGCAGTGGTGGTGCACGCCTTTAATCCCAGCACTCGGGAGGCAGAGGCAGGCGGATCTCTGTGAGTTCGAGACCAGCCTGGTCTACAAGAGCTAGTTCCAGGACAGGCTCCAAAACCACAGAGAAACCCTGTCTCGAAAAACCAAAAAAAAAAAAAAAAAAAAAAAAAAAAGCTGGAAAAAAAAAGCTGGAAAAAAAAAAGCAACCCACTGACTGGGAGAAGATCTTCACCAACCCTGCAACAGACAAAGGTTTGAGCTCCAAAATATATAAAGAACTCAAGAAACTAGACTTTAAAATGATAATTAACCCAATTAAAAAATGGGGCACTGAACTGAACAGAGAATTCTCAACAGAAGAAATTCAAATGACCAAAAGACACTTAAGGTCATGCTCAACATCCTTAGTGATAAGGGAAATGCAAATTAAAACAAGTTTGAGATACCATCTTACACCTGTCAGAATGGCTAAAATCAAAAACACCAATGATAGCCTTTGCTGGAGAGGTTGTGGAGTAAGGGGCACACTCATCCATTGCTGGTGGGAATGCAAACTTGTGCGACCACTTTGGAAATCAGTGTGGCGATTTCTCAGGAAATTTGGCATCAACCTACCCCAAGATCCAGTAATACCACTCTTGGGAATATACCCAAGAGATGCCCTATCATATGACAAAAGTATCTGTTCAACTATGTTCATAGCAGCATTGTTTGTAATAGCCAGAACCTGGAAACAACCTAGATGTCATTGGTTTCTTAAAGCCATCTACAGTAAAGAGTTTCTCATTTCTTCACTCTGGGCTGCTAACCAGCTGAGTGGCTCTCAGGGTGTCTCACATCATCACCATAGACATTTTCTTGTTCTACCTGGAAATGTCGCCCAGTAGCTTCAGCTGTTTTGTGCCCATGAAAATCATGTGCCATCTTTTACTGCTTCTGGATGTGATGTCTGTAAAATAGAGCTCCTGAGATAGAGCTCCTGGGACCTCCCAGCATCCTGGTCCAGCAACCCACCATTCTGCTTTTTGTGTATTTTCCAAGAGGCTCAGTATATAAACCTCTTTTCATGTTCTTGTGCCCTTGGTAGCCTTACAACAGTGACTATGTCACAACCTATCAGCTCTAGGTTGTGTCCCACCTGTCCAGCTGGTTTGTTCTGGTGCCATGCTGAGTCCCAGGCAACTCTGAGTCCCAGGCAACTCTGAGTCCCAGGCAACTCTGTCTTGTATCATAATGTATAGCAAAACCAGGGCAGAAGTGCTTTCTTAACAACTGTACATATCTGTAGACAGAACACCCAGACAGAAGTAACTTAAAAAAGGATGGGTTTATTTTGGCTCACAGTCTGGGGACACAGTCCATCATGGTAAAGTAGATGTGGCATTAGAAACTGAGGCAGCTTGTCATATTACATCCACAGTCAAGAAACAGAAAAAGTCAAGTGCTATGTACAATGTGCCTTCTCCCTTCTTTTTTTTTTTTTTTTATTTTTTTTTTATTTTTTTTTTTTTTATTTTTTTATTTTTTTTTTTTCCCTTCTTATTCAGTTGGAGGCCCCAGCATTCAATGGAAGCACCCGAAATAAACCAGTCCAGAAAGTATCTCTCCGAGATGTCCAAGGACTTGCTCTTCAGGGATTCTTCATTCTGTTAAGTTGACCATCAACATTAGCTATCACAAGTGCATTCTTCCACCTTAGTGCCCCAGAGAGGACCAGAGAGGAAGCCCTAGGCTCCTCCTTGCTTTACTCCCATCCTACAAAGCTAAGTCTTAGAAAACTATGACCAGAAAAATTAAGTAAAACAAAAGTATAGAAAATAAATTTGAAGAATAAAGTGCTTTGTGCCTATCCCATGACTGTACACCTCAAATTCAAAGAAATTGCCTAGAAAGCAGACACAAATAACTGCTTAGAGAATAAAGAGCACTTCAAATTTAAAAATAGGTGAAAGCATCATAATTACATTTAGAAAGTAAAGCAGAAAGAAAGTAATAAACACAATACAGCCCCATCACAGTAGGAAATATTTAAAATTCTTTGGAACTTATAATGAAATAAACATCTGGATCCAATATATTACTGATGTGTTAGTTAATGACTCATGATGGGAGAAACTGAGAGAAGATGCCGTGGTTGAGAGAACATGTCCTCCTCTGACACTGTATATTCGAAAGACAGGAGGAAAGGAGATGGGGGAGGTGATAGAGGAGACAGAGGAAAGAGAAGAGAAAAGAGGACACAGGGGAGGGAGGTGACAGGTCAAAGAGAAGAGAGATGCAAGGGCGAAGAGAGTCTTAGGTAATGGTGCTGGCTAACGCTAGGGAGGGAAATGAGAGGGTAGCTACTACCTCTTATCTTGTATAATAGAAGCATTAGATGTTTGCTATTCGCTGTATCCATCATAAATTCATAAAATATACATAGTAAAGAAAACTAACATCCAGTAATTATCTCAGGCATCTGCCATTAAAATACAGTTCTGTAGATTGTGTGTGTGTGTCAGAGGTTGGGGGTTTGTGTGGATGTTCCCTGTTGTGCCTGTAGGGGTGAGAAGGCAGCTTTCAGCAGTTGATGTTTTCCCTTCGGGCAGGGGAAATGTCAACATTTCTTGCTTGAGCAGCTGCAGTGTTTATTCCAGACTAACTGGCCTGTGAGATTCTGGATGATTCTTCTGTCCTGAGCTAACAAATATTCATAGTAGTGCTGGGATCACATATGCTGGCTAGGCTACCTCAACTGGTTTCCTTTTCTTTTCATTTCTTCTTTCTTTCTTTCTTTCTTTCTTTCTTTCTTTCTTTCTTTTTTTTTTTTTTTTTTTTTTGCTGTTGTTTGCTTTGCTTTGTTTTGTTTTTGACAGGGGTTCTAGGAATCAACCCGGGTCATTGAGACTCTATGGCTAGTGCTCTTAGCCCCTGAGTATCTCCTGGCCCTTGGGTGCACAACTTTCTCATCACTGGAGTCAAATTTCATAACCAATAATAATTCTTCTACTTTACACTTAAAATTTCATTAATTTTCTATTTTACCATAAATATTTGATAATTGACATGCTTGCAGTTCTAGAATGCTGATTGTTAATTGATTTCTAAATCCATAGGATATTTTTGTGTTGTTTCAGCTTTTTATCTTTATAGATAGCAATTGGGGAACAACTTTGTGCATATAAGTTCTTTGGTTACTGTGAGTTTTAGAACTATATGTCCCTGGAGGTGAGCAAGTATCTGTTTGGTTTCTGAGCTGTTTTAGTGCTGTTTCCTCTCTGCTGCTGTGTCCGGATAACCATAAAGATGTTGATTTATTTTATTTTGTCTTTTTCCTTTGTAAATTACTGTTTTATTCAGTATTAAAAAGTTTTAAGAAAGAAATGAAGACGGTTTTGTAAAGCAAGCCCATAAGAGGCAAGCAATTACAGATTTTTTATATGGGCTCATCGGTGTCCTTTAAACAGAGTAATCAAGTGCCATCTGCAATTACTAAAGCCACGTGGCTTACACATGCAATTAAATCTAGAGGATGTACTTACTTACTTCTCTTACATCTTCAGAGCTTGTTACTAAGAGCTGACTTTTATTTATTTATTTATTTTCACCATGAAGCTCAGTTTTGGAGGAATTCCAGTGCCAAGCAAACCTGGAACCTTTCTAAAGAAAAACTTCCACGGCTGTATTGAGAACCTTTACTACAATGGAGTGAACATAATCGACTTGGCGAAAAGACGCAAGCATCAGATCTACTCTGTGGTAAGTCCACTCTCTCTGTCTGTTACCTAGCAGTTTGTGGACTTGGGTAAGTCTTGCTTTAGTCCTCTACCCCTGTATCTCTTCACACTGTGTTAATCTCGCGTGTTTAGAATTTTCATCAGGCAAGGATGAGTCTGTAGTTCAGTCGCTAGTGGGCTTGCCCAGAGTGCATAAAACCCCGAGTTCCATTCCCACCTCCATACAAAAATGGGTGTTTTAGTTATTGTTTTAGCTATGGTCTGACACAAAACAATCTAGAGTAGGAAGGCTTTGTTCTGGCTCAGTATGAAGGAATGGATTTCATCACTGCAGAGAAAACATGACAGTAGAAGGAGGAAGCTAGCGGGTGACACTCTATCAACACTTGACAGAGTGAACAGGAATTGTTGCTGGGATATAAAAGTCTTAGACCCTCTGCTAGTGACTAAACTATAGCCAGGCTTCACCTCCTTAAGGTTCTAAAATCTTCCCAAACAGGACCACCTTCTACATGCTAAGTGTTCAAACACATGAGCTTAGAGAGAATTTCATCCTCTCGTCACAATTGTCAAGGTGCTGCACACCTGTAATCCCAGAACTTTGGAGGGGAAAGCGGGCAGATCAGAATTTTAGGTCATCCTCCATTACATAGCAACTCTGAGGGCAGCCTTCTCCATGAGGCCCTGCCTCAAAATATTCAAAATGAAATAAAAGAATTATCATCCTATTAGCTGGCTTTATATTGGGAAAGAGCCAGCTGAGAAAAAGGAACTGTAGATCATTTCTTTGGTAAAATCAAGTATAGACATTCAAAGAATATTACTTTCTTGGCTGTGTGGAAGATTTGAAATCTATGCAGACTAATATGGATTTTCATTAAAAAATTTCTAAGAAATGTGTTGAAAGAATAGATCCTGCTGAATTATGTGGCTAGGACATTTTTGTGTATACTTATTGATTATATTAAGCAAGACATTTTTAATGATACTGCAATATTAGTGTCTTAGAGGTTCCTTGCAGATCACTTACAATGACAGTGGATTAAAGGCCTCACTAATTCACTAATGTCTATTTTCCCTAACATACCTTGAGCTTTATGAGGAGTCTTTAAAAAAATTATCCTTGAATTTTCTCTCCTCCCTTCACTTGCTCTTACATCTCTCTGCATTCCCTTTCAAATCCAAGGCCTCCTTTTCTTTATTATCAAACACATTCACACACACTCACAAACACACTCACACACAAGCTACTGAGTCCATTTATTGCTGCTCATATGCATATCTTTTCGGGGCTGATGACTTGAGATTGGATAACCTATCAAGATGCTCATAACTGGAAAAGATTTATGCTACCTCTCTCAGCAGCCATTAATTTTCTGCAACTCTTCATCTAGTAAGATTTCACCTGTCATATTGGCATGGCAACTGGTGTCGTCACTGTGCAGATTTTGCTTAGGCAGCTGTACTGGGGAGACTGATGGGTTCAGTTTCCCTGACAAATATAAAAAATACTATCACACATCAGATATTCTAGGTGTATACACACACACACACACACACACACACACGATCTACCTTGAATATAATGAGGCCTCAATAATAATGTGTATGTCTCCAGGTGTAATTAAGGAGTTATATATTTGCTCTAGTTCTCTGAGTATTTTTTGGTGTTACTACATGTTGAGTTCCATTTAGTACTATTTGTTGAGGGTAGTTGGGCCTGTTGGTCATGTAATAGCAATTTATTTCTCTAGTGATAATCTTGTTCTAAAGTCTACTTTATCCAACTATAACATTGACATATAAGCTCTCTTCCTTTTGTCTTTCTTTCTTTTTTCCTTCCTCCTTTCTTTCTTTCTTTCTTTCTTTCTTTCTTTCTTTCTTTCTTTCTTTCTTTCTTTCTTTCTTTCTTTCCTTCTTCCCTCCCTCCCTTCTGTCCTTCCTTCCTTCCTTCCTTCCTTCCTTCCTTCCTTCCTTTTTTCCTTCATTTTTATTTTTTTGAGACAGGATTCCTCTGTTGTAGCCCTGGCTGTCCTGAAACTTGCTCTGTAGACCAAACGGGTCTCGAACATAGAGATCTGCCTGCCTCTGCCTCCTGAATGCTTGGTTTAAAGGCATTTACCATCATTACCCAAAATGTTGCTTTCAATATTTGTACTCTATAGTTTTCTTCCACATTGTATGTCTTTTAAGTAATCTGTATCATTGTTGTTTATAATAAATAGCTCAGTCATGTATTTTAATCAACTCAAATTTTTGTTGGTATACTTGGGCTATTTACACTTAATGCAATTATTGATTGTTTAAGCACTTATCTACAATTCTTGCCTTCTGTTTGTTCTGTTGTTTTAATTCTTTTCCCTATTTTTAAAAATAATACATGTGTTGAATGAATTTTAGAACTTAATTTTGGTATGTGAATATCTGTGTGGAATATTAATTAAAATGTGTTACATTCATTTATGCTGTGGAATATCTCTTTAATTATGTAAAGATTATTACATTTTTTATGTTGCATTTGTTTAACTGTGTGAAGCTGTGTTACTTTGCCTGTCTAATACACCTGATTGGTCTAATAAAGAGCTGAACAGCCAATAGCTGAGCAGAAGAGGGATAGGCAGGGTTGCCAGGAAGAAAGAATAACTAGAAGAAAAGAAAAGGAAGGAGGAACAAGAATAGGAGGAGAGAAAATTGCAAGGAGCCAGCCACCCAGCAATACAGTAAATCATAGAAGAAGAAGGAAAGGCGAAATATACAGTAATAGAAAAAGGTAAAAGTCTGGAGGCAAAAGGTAGTTCTGATAATTTAAGATAAGTTGGATAGAAATAAGACAAGCTAAGGCCAAAAATTTATAAGAATAAGTATATTTATTGAGAGTTTGATGGTAGAATCTCAAAGAGTAAAACCAAAATAAAAAAAACGCCCCCTCAAAAAACCCTACAAGTGTCTCTCAGCATAGTTTTTGTTCATGGTTTCTCAGAGTTTTAATGTTTATACATAGCTTTTTGGGGGCTTAATTGTTTTTATCATTTGATCAATATAATTGAAATATAGATATGTTACCTTCCTTGAAACCCATCTATCCTTTTATGCTTAATTTTGCTAATTATTTTTGGTAATTGTAATTAGAACCTTATTGATTGCTTTCACTTTTGCTTTAATTTTCCAAAATAATTTCGAAAATGTAAGAAAATAGGTTTTTATTGTATTCATTATTTTTTTGGTATATTTTAAAATTTAGAAAGAACACAAAGAAAAGGTACTATTAGGCACAAGGAGACATAGAAGGCAGGCAAATAACACATGAGTCATAAAAAGCCACCTAATTCCCCTCACCCCAAGTTTCAACTCTATCCATAGTTGTGTTTGCTCTTTTTTTTTCCTGTTGTGGGTGTGAGAATACAACCTCCTGTGTATTGAATAGCATAGCAAGAGTGGGTTTGGCAAGGCAATACGATGTGCACTCCACTGGGGCAGTGACTGTGAAGCTGCCTTGACTTTTATACATGACAAGTCACTGAGCACAAGCGTCACCCTGCCCACTAGAAAGGAGTTTTGTAACCTTAGAAATTACACTTCTTCCTTCTGTTTAAAACAATATAAAACCATTTTAACACAGCTTTACTGCTATCCTTCAAGCTAAGATTTAGTTTTAAATATGTTTTGTCCTTTTTCTTCCTTATTCTCTTAAATCTCCTTTTATGCCCTTTCTATTTGGATACTTTCTTCTTTCTTTTGGCTATTGTTTTTAGCATATATGTGAGTAAGCCAGATTCTCATATCTTCTTTCAACTGGGAATATTATGGTTGATTTCCTTGATACAAAATTGAGGGTTGTCAGCTTTTTATTTGGCACGTGGAAATGTTGGTTCTCTTCCCTCTTCTCAGTGACAAATGCATTATCTCAGTGGTGAACGTAACCAGGTTGCTTTTTTCTGAGGGTGTGATGTATTTTCTCTCTGGATTATATCATAGTTTGTCTTTGATATTAGCTTTGTCAGATCTGTCACAACCAATGTAGGTGCTGGGAACTGAACTTGTGTCTTCTACATGAGCCACACACACTCAAGCCCTGAGCCACTTCTCCAGCCTCTCCCTGGCTACTTTTATAGTTAGTGTCTTTTATATCTTGTTTCTGAACTATATCATCCTTTTATTATAGCTTACAAGCTACTTCATTTTGTATGCTGCTCAAACTAAATGATTTTAATTCTAACGTATTTGACATATTCTCTTCATTTGGTGTATAGTTTCACCATTGCTCTGTTTTATTCTTCTCATTGTTATTACACGCATGTATTATTTTTAAAGTTTAATGCATCTCTCTCTCTCTTTTTGTGTTTGTGTGTGTGTGTGTGGTATGCGTATGTGTTTGCAGTGTTATACACCTTTCTTTGTGTATGCACTGAGGCTAAAGGAAGATGTGGAGTATTCTATCATGTTCCGTTTTTTTTTTTTTTTTTTTATTTTGAGACAAGATCCTTTACTGATGCTGAAGCTGGCTGCCAGTCAGGAAGGCTCAGTGATACCCCTTTTTTCACTCTAAGCAGTGTTGGGGTGACAGGCACACTGCCATGCCAAGATGTTTATGTGGATGCTGGAAGCTTATCCTCATGCTTGCAAAAGTAAGCACTCTTACTACAGGTTTTTGGGGTTCTAAAAATTTTATTTGATTTTCATTATTCCTTTTATTTTCTTATTAAGATTTGTATTTGTTACACAGCTTTCTTTATAAAGTCTGCTTTAAATTTTTCAGGTGATTCTAACTTCTCCAACATCCCAATGTAGACTATCAATGTCATTCTCCTTTTCATTCAGTCAGAAATAATATAACAAGAGTTGCTTTTTAGGAAAACTTAATGTTTTAGTTATTACATCATGTAAATCATAGTTAAACTTACCATTTAAAATGTCTTCCTTTGACTCTGTCAGAGCAAAAGATGGGGAAGTTTATTTAGCCTCAATAGCCTTAGATAAGGATAGAAATTAAGGTTTCCTCAGCCTTCATCAAAACTTGCAGGTGAGATACCAGACTCATGAGAGACCAGCACCCTCTTAGACTTTGGCTTATAGCTCTCTGGCTAGGATGGGCATACAAAACTCATTGCTATTTACCCATCCTCCACAGTGTCCTTCAGTGGAGGCTCTGGGCTGCCCACATTACCAATGGACTGTGGAGTGAATCCTCACTCTCCATAAAGCCATCTTGACACCATTTCTGCAATGGGTGGACAGCTCCTTCATCTCTCCCAAGTGGGTGACATGTCTAACCTCTTCAAAAAGTCCTGATGATAACATAGGGAGATACTTGGTAGTGTCCGTTAAAGATTGAATTCTTTGATTTCTGGGATTAATCTTTCTGATTTCAGACCTATTTTCCCTGATTGTTCTTCCCTGTCACTATGCTATTTGGGCATTTTTTTGGTGCAGCCACGCTGAGTGGAAATAATGGCTTGACAATTATTCTGTAATATTTAGTTTTGATACGTAGTTGTCTTAATATGTTCTGTTGTGTGTTATGCTGTTTCCTTTGTCAGTCAATAGCTGAATAAACCATCTTGTCAGTGAGAAGTAAAACTTAATTCTTTTTTAAATCTTATTGTTCAACTGTCTGGATGAACTCCAATATTTAAATAATTTAGTGGGTTCTTTTGCTTGGTAAACATATTGTATAGGAGGCATATCATGTTTAGGGGTTCCATGTTACCGCATCATTTAAAAATTCCTGTTGGATTCTATGATATACATCAGGCATGTCTGAGAAAGCTCACACTTGGACAAGGAACGACAGCTTTAAAAAAGATTTGCACCTTGTTTCTAACTCCCTTAATTTTGAAGGCTTTCAGGTGGTGTTAAGAAGATAGTAGTCCCTGACTAGTTCTGGGATGCTGGATATTAACACTTATCCATCAGTGGATCACACTTAAGAGTCCTGAAAATTTTCCAATTTATCTATAAGAACTTAGATTACCTATCTTACTTGTGCAGTCACTGGCTTGCCAATTAGATTGCAAATTGCTAACACAGGTGTTACTAGGGTGATTTGAATGAGGATGCCCCCCCCCCCCACACACACACCATAGGCTTGTAGATTAGAATTCTTGTTCTTCAGTTGCTGGAACTTTGGGGGAAAGATTAAGTGGTGTGTCCTTACTGGAGTAGGTGTGACACCCAGGCTAGGCTTTAAGGTTTCAAAAGAACTCTCGCCATTTCAGTGCTGTCACTTTGCCTCATGACTGGGGGTCAAGATGTGAGCTTTCAGATGCTCTTTCACTCCACCATCTGCTCATACCAGATCTTAGAGAGGGAGAAGATTTCTACATTATATGTAGATGTCTCTGTGCTCTGTAAGTCTATATCTGCAAAGGGAAGAGCTTTATACACCATTCTAAAATATATTTTGTTAGAAATGTAAAAGAACATAGTTTTAGATAAAACCTAACATAAAATAATCCATTCAGAATAAACATTAGTAGGTGAACGAAGTCTCACTCCTTGGACAACCTTGATCAGGACGAGGAGGAAGAGCTTTGAAGGAAGAGAGAGCTTTCCTTTTCCGTCTTGTGGTTGGCAGCCACCCTGTGTAAACAGGGCATGAAGGAAAGAGCCTTTCATCATCCAGAAAAGGGTTCAGACTCTTGTAAACTTTCAGGGCACTGTGTGTGCGTGTGTGTGTGTGTGTGTGTGTGTGTGTAGCTGGAAGTAAACTTCAATAGAGTGAGGAAAGACAATATGGGTTTATGGATGTCAGCAACCTCTATATTATTTCCTTTTCTGGGTGAATCCTGAATCAAAATGTTAACAAATGTTTTTCATCTTTTTACTAACTACAGCTTTTACCAGATTGCCCAAAACTTTCTAGTCCATTTAAGTCCTCGGGGCTTAATTGACAGTATAGTTATTATAAGGCACAGAGAACCATTTAGCACTAATGCATTTGGGGAAAAAAAAGATTGAATCTAAGAATAAATTTTACTGTGCAGGTAGAAAATCTTAGCTTTCACGTTTACAATATAAAGAAAGAAACACATGTTACTTTTCCCCAAATTGCTTTCATATCTCTTATCAAATGAGAATTCATACATAAACACACAATACGCATAGATAAACACACACATACACACATATAAAACACATATTATTATAAAATATGAACATGCATACCTGGTATATTTCTTTGGCATCCCTTCAGAAATGCAATGGTTCACACTACTAAAAACAAAAGCAGATATTTTTATGCTCTAATCAAGCTTAAAGTTTCCCCAAAAGACACCACATCTGCCTTCCAGACAACTTTGTTCCAAGTCATACAGTCACTATGGTGCTATGAGGAATTCTAAAAAACAAAGGTATGTTACTACTTTTTGTCTGTTATTTTCCAGTGTTCATAGTTCTCCTGAAGCCATTGAGTCTTCAGAAGGCTCAGAAGTTCAGGGATTATAATGAGATTTACAGAATTAAGAAAAAAAGAGAGGGTTAGTAGATGCCCATTAGTGACAAATTTTGACTCAAGGCACAAGGAAATTCAGGCCTTCCTCTGCTCATGGAACACAAGCTTTTCTTGTAGGCTGTATTCAGCCAGCATCACCTTTGCAATCCTTCATCCCCTTCTTATGGGACCTTCCCACTCCCTGGAGATTTAACAGCTGCTCCACGGGGATAATTCAATCTAGTCTTTATAGCCCCATTTGACTACAGGACCATCTTCCATATTTCAGAACGCAGTAGAACTAACATCTCAAAGTAGACATAAAAAATACCTAGCTATTCTTCCCCAAATCCACCATCCTGTGCTAACACAGCTCCATGGAATAAATAATCAGAGAGCAAATGGGCCATTGAAGTGTGTGTGGTAGCTGTAATGTGGACTATCATACACAGAATATAGGGAGCATAATGCCTTGAAAGCTTCCTGTGCTCCGTAAGAAATGATGCTTCCTTGTGCCCTTTCTCTTGTGAGTGTAAGATCCCCCCCCTTTTTGACACAAGGAGAATAGCATGATTATTTGGTCATTGGTTAACTCCCATTCTCTTTATGTAGGGCTTCAAATGATCTTTTCTAATATATGATCATAGAGCTCAGCTCTGAAGAGACAATTAAGTCTATAAATTGTTTGATTTTTAGCACAAGGCCCTGAGTTTTATTACCAGAACTCATATAAGAAAAAAACAAAACAAACAAACAACAAATAAAAACAGTTAAAATGGTGGACTAAACCTGTAACATATCTCTAGTCTGGTTGCTGTATTTCAGCAGAGTCACAGAGACTTTCAAAAGCAAATGGCACTCGAAGTTGTGCTCTGGCTGACACATTTTTGTATGCATGTTGTCAAGCACACACACACACACAACACAACCCAAGGGACTCCTGTTACTTTATGTGGTCTTCCATTAGAGAAAAGAAAAAGGCAGATAGCTAAAAGCAAGTCTGCAAGTTTTATACAGTTAGCAATGAAACCAATTAATCAAGTCAAATCACTTATGTGTGGCTGTCTCCGAGCAGCTGAAGTCAGAGCACTGAGTGGACAGAGGCCAACACTAAACACATACTATGCCATCTCAGGCTCTAGCCTAACATTACTGAAGAGTCGCAGTGTTCTCTTCCATTTGATCTAGACAAGGCCTGATTGTCTACTAAAGCAGAGTTCCCATAAGTAGCTCTCCTGGCATTCCGGTGGGGAATGTGAGTAGAGAGCTTCCATGAATCACTCACCTGTGCAGCTTTGGACAAATGACCACTTACTGGTGCTCTCTAATGAAAAGTGAGAGAGTTACAGTATCTGCACTTAAGTGCCAATAAAATTCATAGTCAACAGAGAATACCTGAGTATCCAGAAAATACCTGGCATTCTAGGCTGTTGAGTAAAACATCCTGCAAATTATTCAACTGAAGCTGGCATGTGAGCCTAACCTGCCATTTTACACACTGCAAGAATGGAGTAAGATATAGTTTCCAGGCCTTTGACTGTATCTGAATTGTAGTTTTCCCCCCAACTATGCCATTACAAAGTATCTTTGAATAGCTATATTATTATAATCTCATCTATCTCTTTAAGTTGGAGAAATGTAATGATCACTCCAATCTTGACCAAGTAAATGATTGTCTTCTTTAAAAGAAGATTTTTTTGGAGTATAAATATAGACGATGTTTTCTGGTGAACTTGGGTAAATAATATCTATAAATGAGCAGGAAGTGAGTATTTGTGAATGTTAGTATTATTTCTCTGCACCTAAGAGACTACAAGGTAAGTGTACAAGTGTATGGGAGCTGTAGGTATTCGTGCACACACACACACACACACACACACACACACACTCCCTAGGAATAATAAACTTTGTTTATCTTCCTATGACCCAGGAACCCATCAAAGTTGCTCAGAGAAAACTACCTTCTGTCTAGTGAAACCTATAATCTCTGCAGCTTGTCTCTAGGATTGTCTTCCATCTCCGTGCGTGTTTTTTGTGATAATTGATACTTTCTCTTTATGATGGCTGTCTTCCTTGGCCATTTGACCAGTCTGACATTCACATCACATGCCTCTGTGCCGTGTTTCTCAGACACCAGGAAAAAATAATTTCTAAGTTGTTAGGCTCCTGAGCCTCACTAGCTTCGTTTCTTTGGGAAATTCTGATGAAATAGTTCAAGGTCAGATGAAGAATAATGTGGCTGAAAGTTAAATAATAATAAAATAAATGAAGAGTGGAATGGTCATTATCTTAATTCATTTGGGCAGCTGGAATAAAATTCCATAAAGCAGGTGGCCTATAAACAGCAGCAATTTATTTCTGACAGCCCTGGAGGTTGGGATCTTGGATTTCATAGCACAGCATGCTGAGTGCTGAGAGAGTTGGATTCTGGGTTGATGTTATTCTACCTCCAACTAAACCTTTATAGAGAAAAGAGTGTCCAATCAGGATCTCAGCATCTCCTGCAAGACTTCCCCTTAAATCACTTAAATGTTTCAAGAGTCCTTAGGGCCAGAGGCTGAACCCTGGTAGTCTTAGCAAGCCAAGTTCAGTTATCTATTCTCAGTAAGTAAATTAAGTTCAATAAACCATTTCAAACAAATGATATTGAAAAGCAGAGATAGATTTTTTCAATGTGTCCACAATAGAATGAGGAGCAAGGAAGACCAGTGGTCTCTATATCCACTTTTTGTATCCTGACATGGGGTTTAGTTATAAATAGAGGACAAGAAACTTTCATGGTGAAGGTTTGGTTCTGCCCATCATTGAATCTTTATTGTCTGATTTCCAGTCTCTCCCATACAGGGGTCTGATAAGTTGTCAACATGCTGAGAGATGCCATCCTAGGAGACAGGTTTCTCTTATCAGTCTCTTCCTTCTTCCAGCATGAGAATCCTAGAGGAATTCCAGTTTCTTAGGATCCATCTTAAGCTGTCTGATGACTGAAGGGAAACAATGCAGAGTCTAGAACATGGTCATTATTGCAAGACCTTTACATTTGAGGTTGCCTTTCAGTGTAGCAATTTCGAAGAAAGCAAACATTCACAATTCGGAGGTAATCTTCTCTGAAAATGACCTTAATTCAGTTTTGCAATATTCTTTTAAGGTAACCAGCTCATCCAAGGAAATAATTACCAGAATTATTAAATAAAAACTTCTTGAGTAGGTCTATAGAAAATTTCTATAAATATAAAAATTAAATTTTATTAATTATTATTATTGATTATGTTTGTGATATATATATGCCCATATGTACTATGGCATACATTTGAAGGTTCTAGGATGTCTTAATTGATGTTCTATTGCTTTGAAGAGACACCATGTCCATGGTAACTCCTATGAAGAAAACATTTATTTGAGGCTGCCTTACAGTTTTAGAGGTTTAGTCCATTATTATTATTGGACTAAACATGATAACACATAAGCAGACCTGGTGCTGGAAAAGTCACCGAAAATCTACATTCAGATCCAGATGCAGCTTAAAGAGAAAGCCACTGGGTTTGGCTTTGGATTTTGAAACCTCTAGCTCACCAGTGGCACATCTCCAACAAGACTACATCTATTCCAACAAAGACATACCTCCTAATTCTTCTCAAATAGTATCACTTCCGGGTGACTAACCATTCAAATATGAGCCTATGAGGATCATTCTTGTTCAAACCATCACACCAGTGTCAGTTTTCTTCTTCTACATGTACAGGCAGGCTCTTTTTTCTTTCTGTTTTCTCTATACTACAGTCTAGGTTGCCTGTGACTCTCCTGTTTTTCAATTGCTTTAGGCATATTGGGATACCACTAACACATCCAGCTTTTATGTGGATTCTAAGACATGAACTCTGGCTTCATGGTTACGTTGTAAGGGGTTTTATCCACTGAATCACCCTATATATTTCGTAATAAAATGTGACCTATGGAGAACAGAACACCAAAAAAAAACAAAAACAAAAACAACAACAACAAAAAAAGCAGAGAGCAAAGTAGCATGGATTTCATTTTCACATGCTTTATAGAAAATGAGACTATACTATATTGACACTAAAAATATGGTGCAGATGGTGTGTGTGTTTGTGTGTGTGTGGTTGCAAGTCATGGGGTAAGGGTGTCTGTGCAGTGAACACCAGGAAACAATGTGCTATGTTTTCTTACAGTAAGGAGGTATCTCACTGATTGCTCACTATCAGCCAGCTCTCAGGTGTCTGTCTTTTTTTCCCCAGTGACAAGGTTGCAAGTATATGCAACTATTCCTTAGCTTTTTGTGGAAGTTCTAGAAATTCAAGAGCTTCTCTCTAATTGGAGACTGGTCATTCATTTCCTGGCTTCCCACACCCGAATAATCACACAGAAACTATATTAATTAGAACATTGTTTGGCCAATGGCTCAGGCATATTTCTAGCTAGATATTACATCTTAAATTAATCAGTTTCTATTATTTTATATTTTACCACAAGGCTCATGGTTTACTTCTTGGGCAGCTACATGGAGTCTGTCTCCTTTGGCAACTACATGGTATCTCCCTGACTCTACCTACTCTCTATATTCTGCCCTGCCATAGGACAAAACAGCTTTATTCATTAACCAGTAAGAGCAACATGTATACAGAAGAACATTCCACATCACTTCTTATGGATGTGTGACAAATAATCATCAGCTGAGAGGTCAACCCATTTAAAATTAAAATGTTAGGCGAATGTGATAACCACTACACTGGACTGGGACTGAATGAGCATGGGATCAAATTGGACCCTCTGAATCTGGCTGACAATTGGGGCAGAATGAGAAGCCAATGATAATGGCACTGGGATTTGTATCTACTGCATGTACTGGCTTTTTGGGATCATATTCTATTTGGATGCATACCTTCCTAAGCCTGGTTGTAGGGGGGAGGGCTTTGGACTTCCCACAGGGCAGGGTACCTTACCCTCTCTCAGGACTGGAGGGGGAGGGAGGGAGTGTGTGGTGGGGAGTGGGAGGGAAGTGGGAGGAGGGGAAGAAGTGGAAATTTTGATTGGTATTATTTATAAAGTAATAAAAAGGTTAAAATGTTAAACTTAAAACACTTAAAATACTTCCACATTTTCACTAGGAGTTTTAAAATCTGTTTAAATATTACTTAAAATTTACATTAGTTCATCTTTGCCTCATTAATAGTTGACTGCTTGAAGTTTGAGTTGTTTATGTTTCTACTACCAAAAATATGTTGAAAGAACGAGTATGATTTGGAATGATTTTATGAAATTTAAACAGTTGAATGAAAATGAAAACTATTGGGTCAGATTTTTATTGTTGTTTTGTTTAGGTGATTTGAAACAAAATCTTGCCATTTAGTCCAAGCTGGGCTGGATTCGGCTACCTCAGCTTTCTGCTTTCTGCTCTTCTGATACCAGCCTTAATGAAAATTCTAAGTTCTTACTAAAGCTGTGTAGTTTAAAGTCTGTGTTAAGGTCTATGCCCACCCGACAGCATATATGAAAGACTACTTATCCTACCAGTTATATGTGAAGCTGCCTGCTTATTTGAGAATTTAATTTTATTTAAGGAAGTAAAGATAAAAGAAGAATTATGGTACAAGTATTTGAGAGGTGGAGTCAAAAGAATTAAGATTTCAAAAAGCCATGGCTACATAGTGAGTAAGAGGTTAACCTGTGCTTCTTGACTACCTGTTGAGAAGAAAGAAGAAAGAGGAGAGTTGGGGGAGAGAAGAAAAGATGGCAAGTGATAAAAGTGAGAGGGAAGGAACATAAGCATATTGCCAAATGGAGACTGGAATCAGCTCAGTTTCAGATGCTTCCTACTAATGAGCTGAGCGCATTTCTCCTTCATTATTCTACCTACAGGAAGAACAGAAATGTTTTTTTTTTTTTTTCCTTTGGAGGCATGTGTTTCAGAGAACTAGCTTACAGACAAGGAGTGACAGATTGGGGCGCCACTACAAGAGAGAGAGAGTGTAAACAGAGAGAGGAGTGACTGATGAAGCTGGGGCCGGATTGGTGCTTCTGTTCCTGACATATCTGTGTGAGACAGGGTTAGAGCAGCCATTACCATCCATGCTTTGTATGAAAAGACAGCTTATAGTCAGGGCTAGTGAATGCTAATGATGAGCAATTGGAGACTATGGTTCTCCTTTGTTCTCTCCCGGAAAACATGATACAATCAGCTTTTACCCATTTTTATTATACATCATTTTTTCCCCTGAGGTCTTGAATGACTTTCAAATCCAAGTGCAAGGGCAAAGAAACATTCACCAATACATGCACACAAAACTGGGAAGATCTATGAATGACATTGCTCAACTGGGTGTTAAAGATCAATAAGACATTTTAGAAATGGTTCCTGTCATTGGCTAATTACTTAAGAAATCTCTCCTGGGCAATATTTGAGATGAAAGAACATGGGACAGAAGCTTTGCCTCTGGCAAGACTACATAAGGTAGCAGCAAAGAAGAGAGTGTCTAACCCACCTCATTCCTCTCAAGCACCTCCATCTTCTGACACATAGCTGCTAAGCTCTTCCTCCTCACTGAATTCAAAGGCCAAGAATCCTATCTGAGAATAAAGTGCTTCCCAAGAAACACCATTCTCTCATGCCTATAACTCTGGTACTCACCTTAAGAAAACTGAAGTTTCTGGCCTGGGCTTTGAAGAGCAAGTGTTTCCAGGATAGTTCTAGGCAAAGAGAAAGGCGTTCCAAGTAGGGGAGGGGGAAACAGAAGTAATAAAATATTTAAGGCTGGTGAAATGGCTTGGTGAGTAGAGAGACTTGCTGTAAGGACAGCATCCTAACTTGCGTCCCTGGGTCCACACACTGGAATGACAGAACTAACAACTGTGTGTTTTGCTTTGAATTCTACACGTGGGCTCCCCATGACAAATAAATAAATGTTTGATGATGCTAAAAATTTTAGAAAGCCATTAAAAAAGCAGTATGTCCTTTATGACATAGGACACTATGTAATGAGTGAAGAAGCATCAGGAGTAGTGCAGCCCCTGATTTCCAGGCTCAGACTCAGGCCTCCTCAAGAGCAGGTGGTAACCATGTAAGACACCACTTGCCAAAGTCCTTGGCTATAGAACATAGGTACTTGCCTCCTGGTGAATCTGAGTCCAGGAGACAGAAAGTAGTTGGGACTAAGACATGGTTCAGTTTGTAAAGCATTGGGTTTGAAATCCTGAGGATCTGAGTATTATCCCCAAAGACTAATGGAAACAGGATATTGTGGCTTGTGTCTGGAATCTCAGCACACCAGCAATGAGATGGAAGGCAGAGACAAAAGAATTATACAAAAGCTTTTGAGCAAACTAATCTGGATTATACAGCACAAAAGAAATAATAAGAGAGACTATCTCAACTAAGGTAGGAGAGAATAAACTCTCAAAATTTCCACTGAGCTAGGCGGCGGAAGCACCGGCGCGCAGGCAGGCCCGGGCGGCGGAGGCACCAGCACGCAGGCAAGTCCGGGCGGCAGAGGCACCGGCGTGCAGGCAGGCCCGGGTGGCGGAGGCACCGACAGTCAGGCCCGGCAGGCAGGCCTAGGCGGCGGAAGCACCGGCGCACAGACAGTTCCGGGCGGCGGAGGCACCGGCAGGCAGGCCCGGGCGGCAGAGGCACTGGATACAGGATAGTGCGGGCAAGAAACAGTGAAGCCTGCACTGAGAACAGATTGCCCCGCTACAATTAAATCAAACCCAATAGATAGCATTGGTAAGAGGAGATGGGCAGACGCCAAGGCAAGAATTCACCCAACAATCTGAAAAACAACATGAAAACACCAGAACCCAATGATCTTACAACACAAGGACTTGAACACCCTATCACAGGAGAAGAGGAAAAAACTGACTTTTTGAAAGCAATAGAGTCCCTTAAACAACATGTAAAAAACGCCCTCATAGAAATGGATGAGAAGTATAACAAAAAGTTTGAAGAAATGAGTAAATACGTAAATGATACCCTGGGAAGCCAAGAAAAAACGATCAAACAGGTAATGGAAACAGTCCAAGAATTGAAAACTGAAATGGAAGCAAGGAAGAAAACACAAACTGAGGACCAGCTGGATATGGCAAATATAGGTCAACGAGCAGAGACTACAGAAACAAGCATAATCAATAGAATACAAGAGATAGAAGAAAGAATCTCAGATTCTGAAGACAACATAGAGAAAATAAACGGACTGATCAAAGAAAACACCAAAACCAACAAATTCTCATCACAAAACATTCAGGAAATATGGGACACAATAAAAAGACCAAACTTAAGAATAATAGGGATAGAAGAAGGAGAAGAGGCACAGCTCAAAGGTCCAGAAAACATTTTTAACAAAATTATGGAAGAAAACTTCCCCAACATAAAGAAAGATATTCCTTTGAATATTCAAGAAGGATACAGAACACCAAACAGACTGGATCAAAAAAAAAGTCCCCTCGCCATATAATAATCAAAACACAAAATATACAGATTAAAGAAAGAATATTAAGAGCTGCAAAGGAAAAAGGCCAAGTAACTTATAAAGGTAAACCGATCAGACTTACACCTGACTTCTCTATGGAAACCATGAAAGCCAGAAGGTCCTGGATAGAGGTACTACAGAAACTAAGAGACCATGGATGCAAACCCAAACTACTATACCCAGCCAAGCTATCGTTCACTATCAATGGAGAAAACAAGACATTCCAGGATAAGAACAAATTTAAACAATACGTTGCCACAAATCCAGCCCTACAGAAAGTAATAGAAGGAAAATCACAACCCAAGGAATCCAACATTGCCAACACTGCCTACAATAACCCAGGCATCTAGCGACCCTTCAACAGCACAACTCAAAGAAGGGAGACACACAAACTCTTCTACCAAAAGCAGTAAGAATAACTGGAGTTAACAACCACTGGTCATTAATATCACTTAATATTAATGGTCTCAATTCACCAATAAAAAGGCACAGGCTAAGAGATTGGATACGAAAACAGGATCCAACAGTCTGCTGTTTGCAAGAAACTCATCTCAACCACAAAGACAGGCATCTACTCAGAGTAAAGGGTTGGGAAAAGGTTTTTCAAGCAAATGGTCCTAAGAAAAAAGCAGGTGTGGCCATACTAATTTCTAACAAAACTGACTTCAAACTAAAATCAATCAGAAGAGATCGACAGGGACACTTTATACTCATAACAGGAACGATTCAGCAGGATGAAGTCTCAATCCTGAATATCTATGCCCCTAATATAAAAGCACCCACTTATGTAAAAGAAATATTGCTAAAACTCAAGGCAGACATCAAATCACACACACTAGTAGTAGGAGACTTCAACACACCTCTCTCACCAATGGACAGGTCAATCAGACAGAAAACTAATAGAGAATTAAGAGAATTGTTGGAGGTAATGAATCAAATGGACTTAACAGACATCTATAGAACACTCCACCCAAATAGGAAAGAATACACCTTCTTCTCTGCAGCTCATGGAACCTTCTCGAAAATTGACCACATACTTGGAAACAAAGGAAACCTCCACAGATACAAAAAAATATCAGTGTCCACCTGTGTCTTATCAGATCACCACGGATTAAAGTTAGAAGCCACCAACAAAGCTACCCCCAGAAAGCTGACAAACTCATGGAAACTGAACAGTCAACTACTGAACCACACCTGGGTCAAGGAAGAAATTAAGAAAGAAATTAAAGTCTTCCTTGAATTTAATGAAAACAAAGAGACAACATACTCAAACCTATGGGACACGATGAAAGCAGTGCTAAGAGGAAAATTCATAGCACTAAGTGCCCACTTAAAGAAAACGGAGAAAGTATACATTGGGGACTTAACAGCACACCTGAAAGCTCTAGAAAAAAAAGAAGCAGACGCGCCCAGGAGGAGTAGAAGACTGGAAATAATCAAACTGAGGGCAGAAATCAACAAAATAGAAACACAGAAAACAGTCCAAAGAATCAATGAAACAAAAAGTTGGTTCTTGGAGAAAATCAACAAGATTGACAAACCCCTATCCAAACTAATTAAACGACAGAGAGAGAACACGCAAATAAATAAGATCAGAAATGAAAAGGGGGACATAACCACAGACACAGAGGAAATTCAGAGAATCATTAGATCTTACTACAAAAGCCTGTATGCCACAAAACTGGAAAATGCAAAAGAAATGGACACTTTTTTAGATAAGTACCATATACCAAACCTAAACCAAGACCAGGTGATCGATCTAAATAGACCTGTTAGTCGCGAAGAATTAGAAACAGTTATCAAAAATCTCCCTTCCAAAAAAAAAGCCCAGGGCCAGATGGTTTCAATGCAGAATTCTACCAGAACTTCCAAGAAGAGCTAATACCTATACTTCTTAATGTATTTCACAATATAGAAACAGAAGAGTCATTGCCAAATTCCTTTTATGAAGCTACAGTTACCCTGATACCAAAACCACACAAAGACCCAACCAAGAAAGAGAATTACAGGCCTATCTCACTCATGAACATCGACGCAAAAATTCTCAATAAAATACTGGCAAACCGAATCCAAGAACACATTAGAAAAGTTATCCATTATGATCAAGTAGGCTTCATTCCAGAGATGCAGGGCTGGTTCAACATACGCAAATCTATCAATGTAATCAACCATATAAATAAACTGAAAGAAAAAAACCATATGATCATTTCATTAGATGCTGAAAAAGAATTCGACAAAATTCAACACTCCTTTATGATAAAGGTCTTGGAGAGATTAGGGATACAAGGGGCATACCTAAATATAATAAAAGCTATTTACAGCAAGCCGACAGCTAACATTAAATTAAATGGAGAAAAACTCAAAGCCATCCCACTAAAATCAGGAACACGACAAGGATGTCCACTCTCTCCATACCTCTTCAATACAGTGCTTGAAGTTCTAGCAATAGCAATAAGACAACATAAGGGGATCAAGGGGATCCGTATTGGAAAGGAAGAAGTTAAGCTTTCATTATTTGCAGATGATATGATAGTATACATAACCGACCCCAAAAACTCTACCAAAGAACTCCTACAGCTGATAAACACCTTTGGTAATGTGGCAGGATACAAAATCAACTCCAAAAAATCAGTTGCCTTCCTATACACTAAGGATAAGGAAGCAGAGAGGGAAATCAGAGAAGCATCACCTTTCACAATAGCCACAAATAGCATAAAATACCTTGGGGTAACTCTGACCAAGGAAGTGAAAGATCTATTTGGCAAGAACTTTAAGTCTTTGAAGAAAGAAATTGAAGAGGACAGCAGAAAATGGAAGGACCTCCCTTGCTCTTGGATTGGGAGGATCAACATAGTAAAAATGGCAATTCTACCAAAAGCAATCTATAGATTCAACGCAATCCCCATCAAAATCCCATCAAAATTCTTCACAGATCTGGAGAAGACAATAATCAACTTTATATGGAAAAACAAAAAACCCAGGATAGCCAAAACAATCTTATACAATAAAGGATTGTCTGGAGGCATTACCATCCCTGACTTCAAACTCTATTACAGAGCTACAGTACTGAAAACGGCTTGGTACTGGCATAAAAACAGAGAAGTCGACAATTGGAATAGAATAGAAGACCCTGACTTTAGCCCACAAACCTATGAACACCTGATTTTCGATAAAGGAGCTAAAAGTATACAATGGAAAAAAGAGAGCATCTTCAACAAATTGTGCTGGCAAAACTGGAAGTCAATCTGTAGAAGAATGAAAATAGATCCATATATATCACCATGCACAAAACTCAAGTCCAAATGGATTAAAGACCTCAATATCAGTCCAAACACACTGAATCTGATAGAAGAGAAAGTGGGAAGTACTCTACAACACATGGGCACAGGAGAACACTTCCTACGTACAACCCCAGCAGCACAAACACTAAGGACATCATTGAATAAATGGGACCTCCTGAGACTGAGAAGCTTCTGTAAAGCAAAGGACACTGTCACTAAGACAGAAAGGCAACCCACTGACTGGGAGAAGATCTTCACCAACCCCGCAACTGACAAAGGTCTGATATCCAAAATATACAAAGAACTCAAGAAATTAGACCGTAAAAGGTTAATCAATCCAATTATAAAATGGGGCACTGAGCTGAACAGAGACTTTTCAACAGAAGAAGTTCAAATGGCCAAAAGTCACTTAAGATCATGCTCAACTTCCTTAGCAATCAGGGAAATGCAAATCAAGACAACATTAAGATACCATCTTACACCGGTCAGAATGGCTAAAATCAAAAACACCAATGATAGCCTCTGCTGGAGAGGTTGTGGAGAAAGGGGCACTCTCATCCATTGCTGGTGGGAATGCAAACTTGTGCAACCACTTTGGAAAGCAGTGTGGCGGTTTCTCAGGAAAATCGGGTTCAACCTACCTCTTGACCCAGCAATACCACTATTGGGAATATACCCACGAGATGCCCAAACATACAACAAAAGTATATGCTCAACTATGTTCATAGCAGCATTGTTTGTAATTGCCAGAACTTGGAAACAACCTAGATGTCCTTCAATGGAAGAATGGATGAAGAAAGTATGGAATATATACATATTAGAGTACTACTCAGCAGTAAAAAACAATGACTTCTTGAATTTTGCATACAAATGGACGGAAATTGAAAACACTATCCTGAGTGAGGTAAGCCAGACCCAAAAAGAGGAACATGGGATGTACTCACTCATATTTGGTTTCTAGCCATAAATAAAGGACATTGAGACTATAATTCGTGACTCTAGAGAAGCTAAATAAGAAGGTGAACCCAAAGAAAAACATATAAGCATCCCCCTGAATATTAACCTTCATCAGGCAATGAAAGAAGACAGAGACAGAGACCAACATTGGAGCACTGGACTGAAGTCTCACGATCCAAAGGAGGAGCAGAAGGAGAGTGAGCATGAGCAAGGAACTCAGGACGGCGAGGGGTGCACCCACACACTGAGGCAATGGGGATGATCTATCGGGAACTCACCAATGCCAGCTGGCCGGGGACTGAAAAAGCATGGGACAAAACCGGTCTCGCTGAACATAATGGACAATGAGGACTACTGAGAACTGAAGAACAATGGCAATGGGTTCTTGATCCTATTGCATGTAATGGCTTTGTGGGAGCCCAGGTAGTTTGGATGCTCACCTTAATAGACCTGGATGGAGGTGGGTGGTCCTTGGACCTCCCACAGGGCAGAGAAACCTGCTTGCTCTTTGGGCTGAGGAGGAAGGAAGACTTGATTGGGGGAGGGGGAGGGAATGGGAGGTGGTGGCGGGGAAGAGGCAGAAATCTTTAATAATTAAATTAATTAATTAATAAAAAAAATAAAATATAAGGAAAGAAAAAAAAATTTCCACTGACATCCATATGTATTCTGTAGCACATGGGCCAGCACTCACATAAACTCATTCACATCAGGAATACACACATACACTATGTAGTCATATTAATAGTAATGATATAAGCAGAACATATTAGCACACTCTGGTCATGCCATCACTAAAGGTGGAGAGATACTGGTCTCTGAGGCTTGCTGGCTAGCAGTTTAGCCTAACTGGTGAAAGAACCTGTCTCATATAACCAGATAGGTGACAGCTAAAAAAGGCTAGCCTTTGTTGATCTCTGACCTCTCCATGCATATGTGTGTACACAGATACATGTGCACACACAACCACACATTTTCACACACACACAGACAGAGAAAGAGAGAGAGAGAGAGAGAGAGAGAGGTGCATGTACACATATGCACATGAAGAAAGTGAAAATGTAAACTACATGTTTTGAGTCCCTGGTCTTCCCCCAGAGTAACAATGATGGGGTGAGTTGAGGAACTTTTCTTATTCCCTACAGTAGTCTCCGAAAGCCAAAAATAATAAAATAAAAAATATAACAAAAGAAATATTCAGACAGCTGACAGAAGATGAAAATATAGGGTGTTGAACTACATTATGAAAAGTTCAGCAAAGAAGGGTGACTTGGCACTGAAACTTAGAAGTAAATATCCCATCTCCTAATTATTCTTTAGTTTGAAAATCTTTATTTAAATCATGGGATCCCAGTATATACTGCTGAATTATTGGCAGATCATAGATTCCAGAAGAGGAAGAGGCAAAATTTCTAGCTGTGTACCTCTAGACTAATGCATAATTCCAACACATGGCCTTGGTTAAGCTCTGTAAGACCAAAACCAAGACAAATGTCATGAATATAGAAAACATGTGTGCAGGAAAGTATCAAGGCTGGCAGGAGGTAAGGGAAGTAAGAGGAGAGTGATCAGAACACATTAAATATGTTTGCAAAATCATAAAAATTGAATTATAAAAGTAGAATACCTAGATCTCTAATAGTGAGAAATATGAAGACCAAGGGAGTCATGTTTATATCCATGATTTCACATGTTGCCTGGACACACTTGGAAAACATGACATGATCCACAAATGTGTTAGAAACCAGCTCTGAAATACAGGCCTGTTGTCGTATGATTAGGGAAAAATGAGCTTACCTAACTTTGTCATTACATATAGGCTATTAAGCATTGAAGGAACTACAACGGTTTTCATTTATGAGTCTCATAATTTAGTACATTAAGAGAACTTCTTGGTTAAAGTGTCTGAACCCTCTGTAGGTGTTCTTTTATTGAAAAAACCTAAATGTCTGACTTCTCCACATGATTTCCATGATTCTCACAAAAATCTCCTTTTTACATTTCAGCTAATATTTTTTTCTATGTAATTTACCTTCCTCCTCCCAAAGTACTTTATTCCTAAATAGTTCTGTCCAGTTTCTCTAAGACCACAACAGTTTACCACCCCCTGTAAGTCAGCTCTGGGGATTGTATTTTTTCTCCAGCAGATGCTCAGTCCTCATCTATTCCACCCCCCCCGATATGATAACAGTTTATAAATTTCACCTTTCTTCAGTTAAGAAAGTAAGCTTGTTGAAATGTTTTCATTTTTTCTGCTTTATAATAATACAATCTAGTAGCCAAATAAAAGCCATTAAAACAATAATAATTTAAAAATAATCCATTCTAACTGGGGAGATAGCTCAGAGGGGAAATTGCTTGCTGTATAAATGTGAGGACCACATTTGAATTCATAGAACCCATGTAATGCTGAGTAGGGTATTAGGCATGTAAAGTCCCAGTGTTCCTGAAGAGAGAGAGGTGGCAGAAGCAGAAGAACCCTTGTGAGCTTGTGGGCCAGCCACTCTGGTATACACAACAGTGAACAGGAAAGGAGATCCTGCTACAGATAAGGTGGAAGGCTATCCTCTCTCTTCTGCAGGTACCATGATGCATGTGCGTGGGCACACACACACACATAAATAGACACATACATACATCACATTATATGTACATAAGACACACACACACACACACAGAGAGAGAGAGAGAGAGAGAGAGAGAGAGAGAGAGAGAGAGAGGTAACAGATTACTAGATCCGATTCAGACATACACCTGGGATCAAAACCATGGCTGAATGGACTAATGCTAGTCTCCTTGAGTTGCATTTGGTTTTGGTGTCAAAAGTCTCCTACCCTAATAGATTTTGGAAGTAGGATATGCTCTGAAACCTGCCATTTATGGCAAAGACATGCCGCAACATGGGCATTTATTAATACCACATGTCTGCTTTAAACAAGGAAACACTGTGGTTTGAACTCTGCTCTGCAGCATCCTAAGCAACCATCCTGGGGAAGTGAAAGATCAGACAGCTTTAACTCACTCAGAAATACCTCCAATTTTCTAGGCATGTTTTGGTGAATAGTTCTAATATTCTGTAAAATGGACATAATAGCCTGTTGGAGGGAGGACACTTGTTGGTTTCCAGGCACCCAGCTATCTTAAACCTGAAATAATCACACAGAAACTGTATTAATTAAATCACTGCGTGGCCCATTAGTTCTAGCTTCTTATTGGCTAACTCTTACATATTAATTTAACCCATTTCTAGTAATCTGTGTATGGCCACGTGGTGTGGCTTACCAGCTAAAGTTCCAGTGTCAGTCTCTAGCAGGGCTACATGACATCTCTCTGACTCTGCCTTCTTTCTCCCAGTATACAGCCTAGCTTTCCCCACCTAGTTCTGTTCTTCCCTGCCATAAGCTCAAAGCATTCTTTATTCATTAACCAAGAAAAGCAAGACACAGACAGAAGGGCGTCCACACCATTTTCCATTTTCTGTTTAAACAAAAAAGAAGGCTTTAACTTTAACATAGTATTATTACATATAAAAAACAGTTATCAAGCAAAAATTATGGTTACAATATTTATATCTACTTTATTTTTATCATAACTAAGTAAAATTATAACTATAACTATAAATTCTTCAATTCCATCAAAGATTCCAAAAGGATATGCTATTACTAAGTAAACAGGAAGTGCATTGTAAGCAACTTCCAAAATACTAGAATTGACAGAGACATCTCGGTGCCTGAACAGTCACTCAAAGTTTTTCTGTACCTTTGGGGCATTCAGCTTCAGCTTCTAGGCCTATAGTATCTATCAGACTTTTTCATGAAGCAAGAAATTTCAAAGACAGTTCCACCTATACTGGCAGTTTGTCTGTCACATATTTTTATGTTCTGCAGAATGTCTAGCAGACTCTTTCATGAACCTGGAACCCCAAAGGATCATCTCACCTTTAGGCAAGTTTAGCAATCATTTCTCTGTGGGTCATGAATGTCCAGTTCATGAAGCAGTCAAGGCAAGATCAGTCTCTTGCCAAATGGTCAACCAACTCCATACTCTTCAATACCATTCATCCTCTTGAAGTAGCTTGGTGCTGACAGGAGCAGATGTGTCTCACTGTCATGAAAAGTCTTAAATTCATAAACATTTTAAATGTCATATTCTATAGTCTTTGAAAGGTTTGAAGAATACCTATCTAATTCAAATATATCTCTGTACCTCTAGAAAATCTAACTAATATGACTACAAGCTTGACTATTATAGATGATTATCTATTAACCTATTTTTCTTAATTATACATTACATTTTAAATGAGCTTCACAAATACCTAAATTAAGAACAAAAATATACATATAACAAAATTGACATTAAATTTGTATCAATAAATAAGATTCACACCAATACAAATCTCTATAGCATATCCCCCTTTAAATTTAAATAAACATTCATAAACAATATTTGGGAATATGGATATAGTTCTGTCCAAACTACTTCTTGCTGTTTATTGAGTAAAGTAATTTTTTTTTGAGGGGGTATTCTGGGCAACCTTTCAGGAGGTCTTGGTCCATCAAACCATATGTCTGGAAACAAGCCACATGTTCTGATCCTTTGTGGAAGCAAAAGAATAACCTCTTTTCCAAAGCAACATATCCTTAGGTCCATATTTTGAATCCAGATACTGATAAGATATATATGTCGGTTTAGCTTAGAAGCCCATACAATGAAATGTCTCTCTGTACTTAGCTCTTTCACTATCAAAAAATTAAAAGAAAACACACACACACACACACACACACATATATATTCCAGACTCTCTCTGTATAGTCCATCTTTACGTGGCGTATTTCTCTTTACTCCTTTTAATCTATGACTGTCTGTACTCTGTTTCTTTTTTTTTTTTAAATATTTATTTATTATGTATACAGTCTTCTGTCTGTGTGTATGCCTGCAGGCCAGAAGAGGGCACCAGACCTCATTACAGATGGTTGTGAGCCACCATGTGGTTGCTGGGAATTGAACTCAGGACTTTTGGAAGAACAAGCAATGCTCTTAATGGCTGAGCCATCTTTCCAGCCCTGTACTCTGTTTCTTTAAAGACTTTTTTAGTGTTCATTAAAAATTGAAAACAAAAAAAGACATTTTTAAACAATTTATTGCTTTTCCAACTCTCTATACTCTTTTTCTTCTCTCTCCCAAGCCAACACTGTGACCCATTTAGAGTTCTTTTATGTCTGAATCTGTCCTTATTGCATTATCTATAATTCTTTACTGTCTTGAAGAACTTTTAAAATGGTAAGCAGCTTGTGTTTGCAGCTTCTCTGGATGCTGGCTCCACCTTGCTCAACTTTTTAAATGATGGACAGCTCTGGGGCTGTCAGGAAGGAGTCATGCTCAGCACTTTAACTCTGAGAATAAGTGTGCAGCACATAAACCCTTTTTATCTGACTAATTACTAAATCTGCCATGCAGAGCATTGCATGGTGTGAAAATATCTCTGTGAATGGCATCACGAATCTGCTATACTTTCCTGCCTGTGTACTCCTAGCAGTCCTGATCCTGCTGCCTGCTCAGGCTAGGAGCACTGAGCCATAAGCATGGTCTCAGCTACTTTCCTCCCGACCCTGAGTGGGCACACAAACACCCAAGCCCACAAATGCCATTGAAATGTTCCATAGCTGGAGTTTGCACTGGCAGCATGGTCCAGGAAGCTGCCTTTTTAAAAAGATGTGGCTTTTTTTTTTTTTTTTTTTTCTACCAGTGAATCAGGAAAACCTCCCTTAAGGGAGCTGCAACACATTACCAGTTAAAAGAAAAAAATGAGGCTAACCTTTGTTTTTCTGTGTCTAGAGTTCCTTAAAGCTTTTTTAGGTTTTAAGTGGATTTTAGTTTGCCACATTGGAGTCAATTTTTTGAAGGGAGGGTGCTTGTTGGTTCCCAGTCACCTGGCTAGCTTAGACCTGAAACAATCACACAGAAACTGCGTTAATTAAATCACTGCTTGATCCATTAGCTCTAGCTTCTTATTGGCTAACTCTCACATATTAATTTAACCCATTTCTATTAATCTGTGTATGGCCACGTTGCCATGGCTTACCCGGTAAAGTTCCAAGCCTCTGTCTCCGGTGGCTCCATGGCTTCTCTCTGATCTACCTCCTTTCTCCCAGCATACAACCTAGCTTTCCTCACTTAGTTCTGTTCTTCCCTCCAATAGGCTCAAAGCAGTTCTTTATTCATTAACCAATAAAAGCAACACACAGACAGAAGGACCTCCCACCCCAATAACCCTTCAAGATACAGCAACATGAAAGTTTTTCCCCCCATAGGCCTTCAACAAAATAGAAAGCAAGCAACTTTGTCAGATTTCTAGCTCAGTGTACTGGTTGCCAAAGTTCAGCAATAGTAAGAGACTACTTTTAAAAACAAAGCAAAACCATGGTTTTACCTACTGTGTATACAGTGCTTGTCAAACTATGACATAGATTCAGAATTCCTAACCTGGGTTGGATTCCTTGCAGTCCCAATAGCTATGTTGTGCTGGAGCAGGTTGCCACAGTTCCTGAACATGCTAAGATGTTGGGGCTCACAGTGCTCAAAGAATAATGAAAAACCACAAAGATAGCCCCCAAATGCTACTCAGTAATCAGAATATTAGTTCAAAATTCAAACCAAAAAGCTTTAAAAAGACTAATTTCTTTTGAGGTTACTCATATGGTTATTTTATCTGCCTGTATATTTGTGCATCATGCCACAGAAGCCAAAAGGGAGGGCAGATCTCCTGAAATTGAAGTTACAAATGATTGTGAGCTGCTGGGTGGGTGCTGGGAATTAAATTCAGGCTCTCTGGAAGAACATTCACAGAGGAACATAACTGCAAAGCCGTATCTCCAGCACCTCACTAAGTTTGAAAACTCCTAAAATTTAACTTCTGTGAAATACTACTGCTTAATGACTCCAGAGAAAAGCATCCTCTGCACTTTCATCAAGTAGGCAACCAGCCACATCTATGAGTTTATGGGAGCCAAATGTATTCATACTACCGTAACTGGTCTCTCATTTTTAATTCAATTTAATTAATTTACTGATGCTGGAAGTTGAACCAGGGCCTTGCCCATGCAAGATATATGTTCTGTCACTGAGCTACAGCCCCAGACATATTCCTGGTTTTGAGTCCAACTCAAATTTTACATTCTGTTCCGATCAGTGTTTTAAAATCTTGTGTAAAATAAAATCATATCATGTAATAGTGATTAATACATACACAAGCAGCATTCTTTTGTAAGGGATAAAGCAATAATCCAAGTTCCCAGGGCAGAAATAAGCCCACTACAAATAGGTGTTGCATAGTCAGTACTTAGGTAAAGCTACACTGTAATGCAGGAAGATATGTTTGTGGGCTCTGACTCACTGGGAGGAGAAGCAGCTTCCGGTGTGTCACTGAAACAGCAGTTGAGGAGGATATCTTTGCATAGTATTAAGAGACCCTTGGCACTAGAGAGATACACAATTGTTTGGTGCTTGACTTGAAAAGATGAACACCAGAGCTTGACACCCAGAATCCAAACAAAAAGATGATTATGGCAGTGCCCATTTGTAAACCTAGTGCTAGGAACAAAGGATAGAGACAACAAGATCCTTGGTAAGACCTGCCAGTGAGAAAAAAAATCTGTCCCAAAGTCAATGTGGGTTGTCACTGAGAAATGATAACATAAGGTTATCCATTAACATTCTCACGTGAGTGCTTGCAAATACAGGCAAGTGCATTTATGACCACACATACCCGAACTCATATGCACACATAAATACATGAATACATATACATAATCACACATATATGCATGAACACACAGGCACACCCAACTTAATGAATACACAAATATGATCACAACAAACACACCTACATGAATATACACATACATGTGCACATGCATAGATGAACATACAAAATCACAAACATATACATATATATCCAAGCACACATATACATGAACACACACAACACAAACACATATACATGAACACACACATGCACTCACATAAATGAACATTCAACAAAGAGGACCTCATAACACAGTTGGGTTCCTTGCTACATGGAAGACAAACGCTTTTTGGTATCTCCCTCTGCTGATACTATTTCATTGATTTAGCAGAGTAATGTGTCCTCCTTATACAACACCATGTGCACCAGAACATTTGATCCTTTTCTTGTTTTGGCACTAGATAGCTAGTAAATTCAACACCATCACATTCACAATTAACTTACTTAATTCCAGTGTTGTCTACAGTGAAGCTCTGTATGTTATCAGGATTGGGGAGCTGACCCATTCGGTAAAGTGCTTGCCTTGTAAACATAAGGATCTCAGTTAGATCTCCACGGAAAGCAAACTAGGTGTGGTAATGTGCACTTGAAATTCCAGCATTGTGGAGACAAAGACAGGAGGACCCTGGGGCTTGTGGTCATACAGTTTAGCCAATGAATGAGAGCCAAGTTCAGTGAGAAACTCTGTCTCAAAAAAATGAGAGGGAGCTCTGCTGAGAAAGATATTGAATTTAGATGAGTGGCTTCCATTTTTACACATACCTGCCTACACACGCGCACGCACACACACACACACATACACACACACACACGCACATATCCATGTACATGCACCTGTGCACATATAATTATTTGGTCTGTAAAGCAAGAAAAGTAGTTCAGAAAAGAAATGACAGTTCAAGTATGATGCTTTATGCCTTCTGGAGGCTGAAACAGGAAGATTCTCACACATTTAAGTTCAGTTCATGCTACAGTATGAGACTGTCTCAAAAATAAACTAGAAAAACAAAACAAAATCCCACAAGGAACTATAAAAATACAATTCCACTACCACCTCCCTTTTACTATTTAGTAATTCCTCAAGAATAGCACACACATGACTAAAGGATGCAGGGCGTGAACCACATGCATGCAGTGCTCTTGAAGGCCAGAAGAGGCACGTGATCCCTTGGAACTGGAATTACAGACAATTGTGAGCTGCAAAATGGATGCTGGGAATCAGTGCCAGGCTCTCTGGGAGAACAGTCAGTGCTTTTAAACACTCAACCACTTCTCCAGTCCCGGCTTCTTCCTTTTAAATGTGTTGGAAATAGAGAAAAGATTAATTACAAAAATGAAAATTGACATGATTCTGTTACCAGTAAAACCCAGCCTTGAGAAAATTCATCTGATTTTTATTCATATTTTCTAATAGGAATGTTTACTTACAGTCTCATATGTATGATCAGTGTTTAATACATTCAATTTGATACTGTATTTTTTCATGTTTTTCTCAAATATCTTTCATGTAGTAAAGTAGCTTGTTACATGTATATACAAGTATTTACTTAACTCTTCCTTTAATTATAGAAACAGTTTTGTTTTATTATAGATAATAATGTTTAGTTTATAAATTTTCATCAAGTTCCAGACTATTCCTTTGGAATTAATTTCTATAAATTAATACTAAAAAGTATTAATGTTTTGGAATTTCTTAACTTAATTCCCAAATAGCTTTATTCTGTTTGATAACAAAAATTTAAGAGGACTCAGAACAGAAAACACAGACAGGCTTAACCTAGATTAGATCTTAAATGATAGGTTCATGTACTGATGCTTCATAAGGTAGATGTCCTATTAAGGTACAGTTTTTATATTATCAACTAATCATATTTAACTAAAATTAAAAAAGAAGTATTCAGAATAAAGTTTCTTTGGTTAATCATCTAATTTAAAACTAAGTTTCTTTAAGCTTAATCATGGGTCTATTTTTCAAACCCTCCATCTTTGAAATTCCAAAACCTTCCTTTGGATTTGTCTTACAGTGAGGATTAAAATTATTTGAAAACATGAAATGCTATGCTTTTAAAGGAATTTTGTTTCTAGTGCCCCATAGAAAACCATAAAATTTAGGTGTTAAACGGAGATGTCAATAGTTGGGGAATCAAAACAGAATTCCAAAACCTAACTTTGTTAAAAGATTTATGACAGAAGTAACAAAAGATTTATGAAAGAAGTAGCAAAGACAAAAGTGAACTAGAGGACTGTGGCTGTGGCTCAGTCTGTGGACTGCCTGCGACAGGCATTAAGATCCAAGGTCAGAACCCAGCACCTAGGTAAAATTCTAGCATGGTGGCACATGCCAGCCAATATAGCTGAATTGATAAACTCCAGGTTCTGGGAGGAATAGAATCAAAAAATAAGGTAGAGTGATTGCAAAATGGTTTAGTGTGCACGGGTGCTTGCCACACGAACTCTATTCTCACATGTCACTTCACAGAAGGAAGCAACTGACTCCCAGTCAAGCAAGCTGTCCTCTGACCCTTCAATGAGTGATTTGTGATATGCACATGCACACAGGTAGGTGGGAGAGGAAGAGATAAGGGAAAGGAAAGGAAAGGAAAGAGAGAGAGAGGGGGGAAGACAAATCTAAGACCAAAGGTAGTGCATAGTTTCTGTGAGCCTGTCTGCTGTGTCTGTGGGTGGCAGGACTGACAGGCCAGTGGAATGGCTTACAAGGTCTCTGTACTCCCATGGTGGAACTCTTCCTACAGCATCACAGATATGTTTTCACTAGATGTCCCTTAACTGGAAGTCTGAAAAGCCCGGTCTCTAAGCTGGAATGCCTCCTTTTACAGAAACAATGCATTGACATCTATCACATCTAGATGCCAAGTGCCCTGTTTTTTCTCAAATTATAGCGGACACCTTTCTGGTTTCTGTTTCATTTTTGTTTCTGTATCCGAATTCTGCTTCCATCTCAACTCCTTCCTAGTTGCCTCAAAGCTCGAATCAGAAGAAACTTCCTGGAGCCCTGATATTTGCTATCACAGGAAGATACTTGCCACCCTCATGGCTCTTGATCATAGTCATGATTGTGTAATCTCTGAGCCTTATTCTGTTGCTGTGGAAACTTCAGGTGGGCATTGTCTAAACATGACTTCTTCCTGATTTCTGTTCTTAGCCACAGAACCAAGCTCAACCTGGCATGAGCTGCTTATAGACATCTGTTGAATAAATAAATCAATCTACGAAGGAGCCTATTATTCTCCCAAACATGAAAGTGAGCTTTAATTTGAATCGGTGGCCTCCTTGAATTTGTAAATTAATCAGCACACAAGCAGTCATTCCCTGTATTTGCTGGTGGAATGCCAGTCACGTTGGCTAGTTTTCAGATAAATCAAATTAGAAATGGTTATAGTTGTTTGGGAGAAAAAAATCAAGAACTGGCTTTGAAATCCTTCCCCACAAATTAAATTGAATCAAGATCATTTTTTCCCTCGCTTATCAATGCTTGATTGGCTTAGCTTGATGCTTCGTGACTGAAGCTCAGCCTTGAACTGCTGGTTTTATTTTTCACCCAGCAGCATGCTGTAGTGCTTGAATGATGATTAGAAACACAACAAACACCCACAATGAGCATTCTTGTAAATAACTGTTCAGCACTGTGATAGAACTCTGGAAATAGCCCCTCTAACAAAATCTAAAAAAATCAGCCAAAGTAAGAGGAACCTCAAGCTGGATATGCTTCACTTTCTTGTGTGTGTGTGTGGGGGGGGGTCTTAAAAATTATAGTGAAGGACTGAGAGATAGCACAGCAGTTATGAGTGTGTATCACTTTTGCAGATAAGCCAAATTGGTTTCCCAGTACCCACATCAGTTGATTGACAGCAGAATGTAACTAGCTTCAGGGAATCCAGTGATATCTTCACATCTCCTGCATTTGTGTGCACACATGTACACACAGTTACAAAACAATCTTAACAAACGTGTGTCAGCCACACCTGACTTATTACCTCCAGTGAGAGCCAAAAAAAGGTGTGGAGGAGGTATCTCCACATTTCATTTTAACTAGATTTGGGGTGTTCCAGGAGAGGAACCTGCACATGTGCCTTCCGTGTGTTAGTCTGGTCCATGAAACTTCTACCTTAGCCATTAGTATACTTACATTTACTCTTGGCCCATGCTATTCTGATTTGTGAGTTTTTGCCTTTTTATAATGATGACCAGGTTATTATTTTTTTTTATGTTCCTGCAAGGTGACTCCAGTCCATCCCAGGGTTTTATTGTCAAAAAAAAAATCAGTGTTTGAATGGTGAAATTGTTGTAGACATATTTGTGAGTCCCTATGTGTTTACAATGTTGGCAGGCTCTAATGTCCCAGATGAGCAAATTAGACCAGAGACACAAGATCAGAAATAGGAATGAAGCTACTTTATGAAGAAAAAAAAGTTGGTTGGTGAACTAAGAGTAAAGTCCTGAAGCACGAGGCCACAAGGCACAAGTCTTTTGGCCTTTCATAGAATATTCATGTGACTTCATCTGCCCCACAATTATATATCCTGGCTTTCTCTTGAGGATACTGTCTGTAGAGAGCAGTTTATAGTCTTTCTCTGCTGATTGGGTTATTTTGAATTCTAATTTTGATGTTTCCCTTTCCGGTCCCCACATTCTTGCCATGAAATGAAGCTTTCAAAGCAGAAGCTGGTAGTAGAGGTGTGTAAACAAACAGTACAACTGAGAATGACTAAATATTATTGGTTTACTCTCTAGATTTTATTTGTAGTTTATATCCAGGTTATCCTTTAAGGCAAGGGATGTGACAGTTTTCTTTCTTATTTTTAAATATTTATTCGTGTATATCATGAATAATTGTATGTTGCATAATTACATATGTGTGTGAGTATATGCATATGTATTTGTGCAGATCTACACACATGTTCAAAGACCAGAGAGCTCATATGTTGTCCTCCACTTTTAATGTTCTCCATTCCTTTGACTAAGCTTCTCTTTGAGCCTGGAGCTTCTGCTTTCTCAGTCTGACTGGGAGTCAGCAAGTCTCAGCAGAATTGTTTCTTCCCGCCTCAGAACTTAGGCTTCAAGCTTTCACCAGACACCTGGCTTGTTACAAAAGTGCTTAGTGTTTGTGCTGCTGGGGTTATACGTAGGAAGTGTTCTCCTGTGCCCATGTGTTGTAGAGTACTTCCCACTTTCTCTTCTATCAGGTTCAGTGTGTTTGGACTGATATTGAGGTCTTTAATCCATTTGGACTTGAGTTTTGTGCATGGTGATAGATATGGATCTATTTTCATTCTTCTACAGATTGACTTCCAGTTTTGCCAGCACAATTTGTTGAAGATGCTCTCTTTTTTCCATTGTATACTTTTAGCTCCTTTATCGAAAATCAGGTGTTCATAGGTTTGTGGGCTAAAGTCAGGGTCTTCTATTCTATTCCAATTGTCGACTTCTCTGTTTTTATGCCAGTACCAAGCCGTTTTCAGTACTGTAGCTCTGTAATAGAGTTTGAAGTCAGGGATGGTAATGCCTCCAGACGATCCTTTATTGTATAAGATTGTTTTGGCTATCCTGGGTTTTTTGTTTTTCCATATAAAGTTGATTATTGTCTTCTCCAGATCTGTGAAGAATTTTGATGGGATTTTGATGGGGATTGCGTTGAATCTATAGATTGCTTTTGGTAGAATTGCCATTTTTACTATGTTGATCCTCCCAATCCAAGAGCAAGGGAGGTCCTTCCATTTTCTGGTGTCCTCTTCAATTTCTTTCTTCAAAGACTTAAAGTTCTTGCCAAATAGATCTTTCACTTCCTTGGTCACTATGTTCATAGCAGCATTGTTTGTAATAGCCAGAACCTGGAAACAACCTAGATGTCCTTCAATGGAAGAATGGATGAAGAAAGTATGGAATATATACATATTAGAGTACTACTCAGCAGTAAAAAACAATGACTTCTTGAATTTTGCATACAAATGGACGGAAATTGAAAACACTATCCTGAGTGAGGTAAGCCAGACCCAAAAAGAGGAACATGGGATGTACTCACTCATATTTGGTTTCTAGCCATAAATAAAGGACATTGAGACTATAATTCGTGATTCTAGAGAAGCTAAATAAGAAGGTGAACCCAAAGAAAAACATATAAGCATCCCCCTGAATATTAACCTTCATCAGGCGATGAAAGAAGACAGAGACAGAGACCAACATTGGAGCACTGGACTGAAGTCTCACGATCCAAAGGAGGAGCAGAAGGAGAGTGAGCACGAGCAAGGAACTCAGGACTGCGAGGGGTGCACCCACACACTGAGGCAATGGGGATGTTCTATCGGGAACTCACCAAGGCCAGCTGGCCGGGGACTGAAAAAGCATGGGACAAAACCGGTCTCGCTGAACATAATGGACAATGAGGACTACTGAGAACTGAAGAACAGTGGCAATGGGTTCTTGATCCTATTGCACGTAATGGCTTTGTGGGAGCCCAGGTAGTTTGGATGCTCACCTTAATAGACCTGGATGGAGGTGGGTGGTCCTTGGACCTCCCACAGGGCAGAGAAACCTGCTTGCTCTTTGGGCTGAGGAGGAAGGAAGACTTGATTGGGGGAGGGGGAGGGAATGGGGGGTGGTGGCGGGGAAGAGGCAGAAATCTTTAATAATTAAATAAATTAATTAAAAAAAAAAACAAAAGTGCTGGGACACAAATGCCATTTTTCAGGATTGCTCAGGAAGTGCTCCTAGGCTTAACTTCTTCATCACCTCTCCAACCTCAACATAATAGTCTTCCAGAATTTTCCATGGGGTCACTAGTAGGCAGTAAATTGATTTTCAGATGTGAGATTTGAAGAAAAATGCACTTACAAATCCAAAACAGCGTGCCAAAATTTGCCTACACTGCCTGTGCTTGGGAATTATAAACGAGTCCTATCAAAAACAGCTCATTTCAGCAATGACTCATGACTCACAAAGCCAACACAGATTGATAAGTAAGACCTTAAAAGAAGGTAGATTTCCAGCAGGCCAAAGATCCACACTAGTGGAAACTTCAGACAACTATCTTTCACTGAAAATGAAAAAATGAAATTTATACCCTGGCAATGTTGAGTTATGCATGGGCAGCCTGTATATGGCCATTCTGTTCAACTTGTCCATATTTGGTTTCATGGTCTAGGTTGATGAGGATGACTGACCAGGTATCTTCCTCAAGAGGGCACCAGATCTCATTGCAAATGGTTGTGAACCATTATGTGATTTCTGGGAAGTGAACTCAGGACCTTTGGAAGAGTAGGCAGTACTCTTAATTATTGATCCATCTCTGTGTCTTTCATTGGTAGTGTTTAAATAGCCCTATAGGTCAATAGACTCAACTAAACTCCAAGTGCTAGCAGGGTCAGCATGGTCTACCCTGTGCAGCCTCCAGGAAACACAACTGGAGACAGATGTGGAGATATATGGTTTTAATTCATGTCTGGGTTCTATCATTACACATCTTATGGAAAAGCAATCCCAATTCTCAAATGGGGCACTCGTCTCAGGACCTTGGGAATAGATAGATTAGTGGAAAATTTCTGTGCTTGGAAAGGTTTTTTTTATTATTTATTATTTTTATTTATTTATTTATTTTTTCATACATTCTTTGAGAGAGTCACAGAATAGAAAATCTCTCCATACCTTTCTTTGGAATTTTCCTTCAAACTTGACCTTCGATATCCCTGTTAACATATTCTTTTTAATTTACTCAGTGAAGGAATCTACAGCTGCTGTGAGTTCATAACTGCATTGTCTATGTCGTACACAAAACCTTCACAGCCTTTCTGTTTTCTGGCTCTTATATTCTTTCCTGCTCCTCTCTTTTGTATTACTCCCTGAACCTTGGAGGAGACAGTAAAAGTGCCTTGTTTATAGCTGAGCAATGATTTTTATTCTCAGAATCTTGTGCAGCTGTGGGTCTCTTCATTCACCGTTATTCCCTGTAAAAATAGGTTCCTTTGATTAAACTTAAAAGTAGTGTTTACATTTGTTTGTGGCTATAAATGAAAATAATTTACAAGTTAGTTTGATGCTATATCAATTTAGCTAAACATCATTATTCAGTTTTCCCGTATGGACCATGACCTCCATGGCCATGGTTTTTGACCAGGTTTACAGTAGTAGCAGGAGTGAATTCATTCCTGCTGAGTAGACCTCAAATCTAATCAGAAAGTGTTTTCCACCACAACAATGGTGCCATTGATGCCTAAGTGGGCACATATAACCTGGTAGATTGGTCTCTCATTTCATAAGGTTCACAGATATCTAAGACAGATGATAACTTTTCCACCACACCCCTCATGCATGCATGAGTACCTTGTGGGACTCTGAAAATTAACCTGCAAGGAGGAAGCTTCCAGATCACTTCTAGCTTGATTTTTCAGTTATATGTGAATAAGGTGTTATTATACTAACTTTGCATTTGAAAAAACTGTGATAGACAAAGAGAGGAGGAACTATCACTGAATGCTTCTTCTTGGAACTTGGGTATAGGTTCTTATAGAGGAGTAGGCAGGGGAAGGAAGGTGGACTTGACAGAGCTCTGTTTACCTTGTATTCCAGAACTCAACAAGGTTAATCCATCCTGGTAAAGCATTCATACTTTATGACTTCACTCTTACTTTATCTCTGTCCTTTTCATTCTGTTCTGTTCCAAACGGGTTCTATTTAATTCAAAAATTATAAAAAAAATGTCTTCACAGTAATTTATTCTTTACAAATATCTCTCAGAATTCTCAGTTTTACCAGTACCTTGTCCCCACCTTAGTAAATTATATTTCTGGCTTATGCTGCAATCTGGCTGAAGTGCCTGCTAACCAATGAATCTATACTGCATGTTGGGTGCAGAATGTTCTGGACATGTCAGCAGCAGGGGTGGAACCATACATTTATTACATCACCAGTAGAAGCACAATATCTTTTCAGAGACATCCACTCACATTAATCCCAAGAGTTATAATTTCAATGAGAAAAGAATTTCAGGATGAGCCAATTGAGGCATCTTTGGAGAATTTATAAAACTAGAAAGATGACCCTGGAGAGCATAGGCAAGGGATTCTCAAAGGCAAGTCTGTTTTTAAATCTTTATATGTCTTCATTGAGAATTTGGATAACTTTCAAATTACTTTTATTTCATGAAGTACATTATTTAGATTTATGAAAGAGATAGAATACTAAAAATATCCCTTAAAGTTCTAGGTAATTTTGGTTTTAAGAAAGTAGTTCATTTACTGTTTTTGACACTTATAATTGAGAATTCTATAGGAAAATATGCTTGTCTCATTGGGCAGTTTGGACTTTATGAATGGTATCAGAAGTTTCCTGATTCTGTCTTCATCAATGATAAACCAGTCCTATTTTCTTATCCTGAGTTGCAAATACATAAGCTCATGCCAGCATCCATAGTGTCTCAGAGTAGCCACATCTTATGAGCTGTTGCTTGTGTGTAGAAGACCAGTGCCAGTGCATTTGATTTGTACTGAAGTCCCATTACAGAGACATAAATGGTACCAGTTCTCCCTGTCAGTAGTCCTTGAACAAGAGCTGCTGTCATGATATTCCACCCATCAATCATGAGGAAATCACTATAATCGTGTTATTACTACAAGATCTCAGTTTTGATGAGCCCCTCTGCCACGGTTGAAAGCTTTTAGTTGGATGGATTTTATTGGATTTCAGTCAGCATTTGACACACTTCAGATGTGATGACAGAATGACCTGAATATATTTGGAAGGAAAAGTCTGCTCAAAACTCATACCCGCCCTCATTGGTTTTCTCTGCTTCTCATTGTGTAACCCCTGGACCAGCACCCTGCTAAGCTACTGTATATAATTCTCTCATTCTATCTTCTCCAGTGAAGTTAGCCACCCTAATTCTCTATAGAGTTCAATATTAAACAAGTCTTCTTCTGAGAGAACACTGTAGCATGGAGAGGGGAAAGAGAAGGAAGTCAGTCAGTTGGTTGTCACTTCCTGTCAAAGTTTTTATATTTTATATGGTGTCCAAAGAGAACCTTAAGAGAGACATACATAGAACTACATAGGAAGGAGAAAAAGACAATATTTTCTGAGTAAATTGGGAGCATGGGGGTGATGGAAAAAAGTAGAAAAGGAGAGGGGAGGAAGGAAGGGGAGCAGACAAAATGTATAGCTCAACAAAAACAACTTAAAAAAAAAGTATATGCTGTTTTCTGCTAATCTGCATATATCATTGGACTGAGAGAATTCACTTCATACCATGTGCCTGCTATGCAAACAAGGGCATCTGCATTCTACACGGGCACTCACATAGAAATCTGGGTGTAGGAACATGTGATTGTACTGTCAGTACTGAGAGGTGAGAATAGAACACTCTCTGGGGCTGATTGGTCAGGTAGTCTGGCTGAATTAATAACTCTCACCTCTCACCGAGTTGCTCTGTCTTAAGAAAGGGGGGTTGATAGTCACTCCCAGGGTGATGCTTTATATGAACATTCAAACACACAACCTCCCCACACCCCCACATATGCATGCATATACACGTGCACACTAACACTATTATCAGCCATGTTGATTGATTATTGGATTCTTTCCTGCAGTGAGGCAGGTATTTAGGAAGGAACCCTAATGCTCCTTCTTTATGTGCAGTATCACCTGAGGAAAATGTCTTTTTAGATGTATATGCTTAATTAAATTTTTCATTGCTGCAATAGAAAGATTCAAATGTGACTCCTGCTACAAGGGAGCTCTTCAAGGCCAGCTGGACTGGGACTGAATAAGCATGGGTTGAAACTGGACTCTCTGAACATGGCGGACAATGAAGGCTGATGAGAAGCCAAGGGCAATGGCACTAGGTTTCGATCCTAATACATGAACTGGCTTTGTGGGAGCTTAGCCTGTTTGGATGCTCACCTTCCTGGGCCTGGATGGAAGTGGGAGGACCTTGGTCTTCCTGTAGGGCAGGGAATTTGGACTGCTCTTCAGTATCGAGAGGGAGGGGGAATGGACTGGGGGGAGGAGAAGAGGAGTGGGGATGGGGGAGGGGAGTGGGGGGAGGGGGCAATGTGTGGGAGGATGGGAGGGAAATGGGAAACGGGGAGCAGTTGGAAATTTTAATTAAAAAAGAATAAAAAAAAAATTAAAGACAAAAAAAAAAAAGAGAAAAGATGTGGCAAAGATGTGTGTGTTCGGTCTCCAAGAATATGGGAATCTGTGATAATGCTAGAACTGTTGATGGAGGGAGCGGGCCTACTTTTTTCATCCCAGCCACCCCACTAGCTTACACCCAAAATAACCACACAGAAATTGTATTAATTAAATTACTGCATGACACATTATATATAGCCTCTTTTTGGCTAGATATAATTAGTTTAACCCATCTCCATTAACGTGTATTGCCACTTGACTGTGGCTTACCGGCATGAATCTAACCAGTGTCTATCTCAGGCAGGAGAAACATGGCGTCTGCTTGTCTGTCCTTCCCAGCATTCTGTTCTGTCTACTCCGCCTACCTAATTGCTGCCCTATCAAAAGGCCAAGGCAGTTTCTTTATTCAACCAATGAAAGCAACACATAGACAGAAAAACTTCCTATACCATAGAGTCATCTGCTCTAACATTCTAGGTTACAAACAAGAAAACTCTTATAAGATCTGGGGAAAACAGAAGCACCAGACAGGACTAATACTATGTGTGGGTTTCTTGCTGCATAAATTACGCTCTGTGTTATCATTCCCCTAATACAGTAGTAAACAATGAAAACACCCCCAAATGTGGGTTTCCCAGTAAATATTTGTGATCAGAATCCAGTTCTGCCATACTACAACACTCAATTTCTTCTCAAAAATCTAATGCAAGATTGTTCTGTATTCAGTTTCTAACGGCCCTTTGTTATAGGAGCAGGTAGGAATTCAGAGGGTGCCCACATCCTGATGTGGAGATTTCCTCATCCTGATGTCCTAGCATAAATCATTTGACCAAACACAGAGAAACAAAAGAAAGACAGTTTAGTAAGAAAGAAAAAGCCACTGCTATAATGAGCATGGGAATTACGTGGGAAGAATGATCCTCAGCTGAGGAAGAGCTTCCATTAAAGTGGGCAGTAGACAAATTTGTCGGAAATTGTCTTGATTTATGTGGGAAAACTCAACCCACTGCATGTGGCTAACCCCCCACCATGCAGGTGGTCCTGGGCTATGGAAGAAAGCAGGCTTAGCAAGCCAAGGGCTGAACATCTGTAAGCAGCTTTGCTCAAGGGTTTCTGCCTCTGTTCCTATCTCTAGGCTTCTGGCTTGAAATCCTGCTCTGGCTTTACTGAGTGAGGGACTGTGACTCACAAAATACACGCACACACACGTGCAAACACATGCATACACACACACATATGTAGACATATATGCCAACTTTCTATTGGGAAAATATGTGCTCCAAAGTCCAGCCAGGCATCACTAACACTTCATCAATTTTCTGGAATTTCAACAGATTTTGTTTTACAACTAACCCAGGTTGAGAAGTGATTTTAGTCTTTTTCAATCAATTGGCTTCTTCATACGGTATTTCTGCTCTTTCTCTCTCTCTCTCTCTCTCTCTATCTATCTCCACATCCTTCTGGCACACTATTATATACTTATACAATTGTCAAAAAGTAGCACAAAAGTTTTACGGTATTGTTAGAAATATTTAGATATCTGCAGACAAAACACACCATTTTGGAAGACACCATGGAAGTCAGGACTCCGAAATCTGTGGGTCTTGCAAAGGGCTCAGGTGTGGGCGAACAATAAGTATCACTGGGGAATCAGGGGTGAATATGGAATGGTGATTGTGAAATCTGGAGAGGTTAACTTGTGTTAGGGGAAGCAGGCCCCAAGTGTGCTTATGAGTTAGGTTGCCATAGAAACAATACAATGTGATAGATGACTGAGTGAAAAGCTTCATTTGCTGTTAGGGTGTCTTCACACCCTAGTTGGGATGATGGAACACACAAACAGGGCAGATGATAGTCTGTTAGCAGTTAGGAACCATGTGCTCTTTCCTGCTTGAAGTTTATTTTCTGAGTCAGCAAAGGGTTCGTGAGCCGGGCCTCTTCTTCTCACCCCAGTGTACTTGCAAATGTCTTAAAAATAAGTTTTATTATTCCTTTCCCCCATTGCTATTTACACTAGTCAGCTTTCATTCTCCATAGAACCATCTAAGACACACCACACACACACACACACACACACACGTACACTTGATAGAGTCAGATGTTGACTAATGACAGCCCTGACACGGTTGGCTCAGAAACATTTCTTCAAGAGGTCAACCAAACATAAAGTATTAGTTAAAAGCAGAGAATGGAGATCTATTCAATGTGACAATGTTAGCTTGAGAAGAAAGGACGTCCAGTGTGCACCTCATATTCAACTGTGGGATCTTAATGAGAGGTTTAGATTGAAAAAGAGGCAAGCATTATTCATACCTAAGCTCATTTGCCCACCATCCATGTCTGAATTCTAGTATCATCTGCCAGGTGGTCAGAAAAGTTGTCATAGCTGTGCAAAATCTCTTTCAGTGACACAAGCTTCCACTCAGATTGAAATTGGGCCTTAGTCTTTTCTTTTTCCCATTCTGTGGTTTCTGGAGAAGTTCTGTTTCTTGGAGTCCATTGTTTAAATAGTTCAGTGGCCAAAGACAGGGTTGCACATGTCTCTTTCTTTCCCACCTTCCCAACAGGATAGTCACATACACACAGAACAGATGGATGCTAAGGTAGTTTATAAAGAGTTGGTCTACTGGATTCTGGTGTCTGTGAAGTATTATGATCTCATAGTTCTTATTTAGATTCTCCACCAAAAACAAACAAACAAAAACAGTATATAAGCAAATGAATAAGGAAAATCCATGATGAAAGCAAATATGAAGTTTGAAAGTTGGAAAAATTGGGAAGTTGAACTGGTGGGGAAAGTTCCAGCCAACAGCTACCAAAGATAACAAGAGATACTGGGGATCAAACAGAAAAATAGGTAGAAGGGAGCTATGAATGTCTGTTTCCTATGCTTTGTATCATCGTTGAACACTAAATAGATAAGATGGTATTCAACCGTTGTGGTGGCGCACACCTTTAATCCCAGCACTTGGGAGGCAGAGGCAGGCGGATCTCTGTGAGTTCGAGACCAGCCTGGTCTACAAGAGCTAGCTCCAGCACAGGCTCCAAAACCACAGAGACCACCACTGGCAGGAACCGGTCATTGCAGCTAAAAAAATTTTCTTTGCCGGGCGGTGGTGGCACACGCCTTTAATCCCAGCACTCGGGAGGCAGAGGCAGGCGGATCTCTGTGAGTTCGAGACCAGCCTGGTCTACAAGAGCTAGTTCCAGGACAGGCTCCAAAACCACAGAGAAACCCTGTCTCAAAAAACCAAAAAAAAAAAAAAAAAAAAAAAAGATGGTATTCAAGCACACTGGGAAGAGTCACCTTCTTCCTTCTGCTGTCTGTTTCAAATGGCAGTCCCATTTGACCATACCCTGTGGAGCCAAAAGTAATATTAATCTGTACATCTTTTTTTTCATATATGGTCTCTGATTCTTTGAAATTATAACATGACACATTCACCTACAGTGTATCCTGCTTGAGTAACACTTGATTAAATTGTAAAATAAAGATTCCATGTTTATAATTCTGTGTTGGGTCTCAGTTATAGTTGTTCATAGCACCAAGGCTTATCTGTAAATCTTTGGGGGGTTGAAAAGAGGGAGGTTAGAGAGAAAGGTACAGATAGAGGTTCCTCTTTAGAACAAGAGAATTATTAATCCCGGGATAGTACATTGGGGGATTTAGAAGAGACTTTGTTCTCACCAGATGAAGCAAGTGTCTTATAAATGTCCTAGGAAGGTGATCCCATCCCATAGTTAATGAGCAGCCTTACCACTGTATGTGCCCACAGTAAAGTTGACTCTGAATTCAAGATAACAATTGAAATATGGAGGTTCTGTCCTCTGTAACTATGTATCCCATTTCAGGGTCACAGCTCAGCAAAGGACATGCACCTCTCTTGCAGAGGACCAAAGTCAGCTCCATGTACCTACAGCAGGTAGCTCAATATCACCTGGAACTACAGCACTTTTGACTGTGGGCACTGCATACCAGTGTGCAATGTCACCTGCCCACCACTTAAAATAAATAGAAAATCTTTAGAAAAAATGTGATGTCATGTGTTTAGTTCCTTCTGTATGGAGCCATTTCTGTTTCTCTGCTATTTTGGGATACAGTCAACAGGCCCTGAACAGAGGACAGACATTTCAGGGAAGCTGGTGATATTGGATTGCCAACCTTAAAACTAGGTACACAAACCTCTTTTTGTTATAAGATACTCAACCTCAAAGATTTTGTTTTTATCCTTTTAAAATTATTTCATTTTGGATATTATAATATAATTACATTATTTCACCCCCTCTTTTTTCCCTTCAAAATCCTCCACACCTTTGTTCTTTTTCAAATTAATCTCCTTTTTAAAAATTAATTGTTATTACACACTCTCATAAGTACAACATGCTCAATCTGTACAATGATACTTGTATGTATGTTTTTGAGACTGACCATTTGGTATTGGACAATCAGTGTGCTCCTTCCTGGGTAATACTATTTGTCCCATTTTCAGCATTCCCTAGTTGCTTCAATTTTTGTATAGAGTTGAGGCCTGCTGGGCATTCCCCTGCCTACATTAGCATGTGTATTGTTACTGTTCTTTTTTAGCTTGTATTTGGGCAGTCATGCTAGTGAAACCTTAATGGGTATAGTTTCCTGTATGTCTATGAGAAATAATCTAAAAGAAACTTTCTGACACTTGTTCCACAATGTTCCCTGAGCTCAAGTTATGGGAGTTGTTTTGCAGCTATTAATTGGGATTGGACTCCATGACTCATTGTGTCTGTAATGGTATCTGTCTCTTACAAAGAGAATTCATTGATGTAGCATGAGAGCTTCACTTAACTGTGGGAATAAGGACAAATATCTACAGTGTGGTTAGGGATTGTGCTAGTTTAGTGAAGAGCTGGTTGTAGGTTCTCCAAGATCCTTAAGTTCACCAGTCCTGGATAGCTGGCCAGGTTTTCTGTACCAGGCATGATTTCTCTCTTGTTTATCTTTTCTTAAATCCAAATAGAGGTTTGTTGGTCAGCACCACCAAGGTATGACTGCCACTGCCTCACCCTTATGGTTATCATGCCATGCTGGTTGTTGATGTAGTATATGGGTGCCATAGCTAGATAGAACAAACTTCCCTCTTTGGAAGCTTACATGTAACCTTCTGTTAAACCTAGTAGTCAGGAAAGGGTTTTAGCTAAGTTCCATCTCAGCAGCCTCTGGATCCTGTTCCAGAAGTACCCGCTATCCTTAAAATATGGAATTATCTTCTATATCAGAGTTTTTGATTTAACAATATAGAACAAAATGAGACAACATGGTGGTTAACACTATTGGTCTTGATCAGACTGAGATATAAGGACAGTATTATCTTGAATAGGTTACCTAAGGTGGGAAGGCCCACTCTGAATATAAGCAATACCATGCTATAAACTGGGTGTTGGGCTTAGTAAAAAGGAGAAAGTGAGCTGAGTACCACCATTTATCTTTTTCTGCTTCTTAACTGTAAATATAATAATAGCAGCTGCCTCAAGCTTATGCCTTCATGTTTATCACACCTGATGTAGTGGTTTGAATAGATATGGCACCCATTGACTCATATGAGTGAATGCTTGGCCTCTAGGGAGTGGCATAATTAATATGTCTGGCCTCATTTGTAAGACATGCTGGAAGAAGAGTATCTCTGTGGGGTTAGACTTTGAGTTCTTATATGTTCAAGCTACACCCAGTGTAGTACACCATTCACCCACTGTTGCCTGTGGATCAAGATGTAGAACACTTGGCTTCTTCTCTAGTACTATGACTTCCTGCATGTGACCATGTACCCCTATGATGATAATGAACTAAACATCTGAAACTGTAAGGTAGTCTCAAATAAATGTTTTTCTTTTTAAGATTTGCCATGGTCATGGTGTCCTTTCACAGAAATAGAAACTCTAACTAAGGCAGAAATTGATACCAGGGACTGGGGTATTGTGGTGATAGGCCTGACCCTGATTTGTTTAAGGAATGGGGATTTTGGAATTATTGATTAGAAAATCCATGCAATGATTTAAGCTGTGTTTAATAAGTCATGCTAGTAAGAACATGGAAAACTGTAGACAGAAATTTCTGTCTCACCTGGTACTTCAGCCATTCAGTACCAAAGAAACACATAGAAGCTTCTATTAATTATAAACTACTTGACCTATTAGCTCAGGATTATTATTAACTAGCTCTTACTACTTAAATTAGTCCTTAATTCTCATTTATGTTTAGCCACATGACTTGATGCCTTTTCTTAATGAGTCATTCTCATCTTGATTTCTCTGTGTCTGGCTGATGATTGTGACTCTGCCTTTTCTTTTCCCAAAATTCTCTTAGTTTGGTTGCCCTGCTTATACTTCCTGCCTGGTTACTGGCCAATCGGTGTTTTATTAAACCAATAAGAATGACAGATCTTTGCCATGTGCAAAAGCATTATCCCACAGCATTTCTCCCTTTTTTTCTTTTCAAAGCAAGACACTGAATCTAGCCTTCTGTGTTTAGCTCTTTTACTTACCATAGTCAATAACAACTTGTAACCAAAACACTAAACAAAGACAAACATCCATAAACAATTTTTGGGAATATGGACATAGTTTTCTAGACTACTTCCTGCTGAATGGGAGCCTTGTTAATCTTATTGGAACCAAAAGAAAATCTAGGACTAGGAAATGGCCCCCATAGACTCATGTGATTGAATGCTTTGAGTTCTAATATATTCAAGCTAGGCCCACTGTGGTACACAGTTCACTTCCTGCTACCTGAAGATCAAGATATAGATCAAAATGTAGAACTCTCAGCTACTTCTCCAGTACCATGTCTGCTTGAATGTCTGCTATGATGATCTTGCCATGATGATAATGGACTAAAGTTCTGAAACTGTAAACCAGTCCCAGTTAAATGTTTTCCTGTATAAGAGCTGCTATGGTTACGGTGTCTCTTCACAGCAAATAGGCAAAAAAGTCAGAGATAGCCCCTACTCCCTCTGTTGGAAATCCCTCAAGAACACCCAGCCAGCCACTCAGCCATATCATATATGCAAAGGACCTTGATTAAACTTATCCAGGTTCCCTGGTTCTGTGAACCCCCATAAGTCCCAGATACTTGATTTTGTGGGCCATATTTTTGCAGTGTCGCTGACCCCTCTGGTTCCTCTGATCTTCCTTCCCCTCCTCCACAGGACACCCTTAACTCCACCTAATATTTGGTTGTGGAACTCACATCTGCTCACATCAGTTGCTGGATTAAGTCCCTCTGGTCTCTTTGATGACAGTTCTGCAAGGCGCCAGTCCTAGAGCACTCTGCAGTCAAGGCAAACTGTAGAGCAAAGGTTTTCTGGCTGGATTGCTGTCCCAGTCCCTCTACCTGAGACCTTGCCTATTTATAGAAGATGGTCTTTTTGGGTTCCATGTCCCCCACTACTGGGAATATTTGTTAGGGCTACCTTTGCAGATTTCATGGTGTTGCCATTTCACTAGGTTTCCAGCTCATCCCACAGATGCCTCCCTCCCCCCCCCACACACCAATTCTGGTCATTTCTCCTAGTATTTTCTCCCTTTTCCCTCACCAGAACCTTCCTGTTCCTATCCCCACCCATCCCCAGTACAACAACAAAATCCATTCCATTTCTTCTTCCCAGGGAGATCCCTGCTTTCCCCCTTTAAATAGTCCTTGTTAACTTAGCCATCCGGGTCTGTGGATGGGTGAATCTTTTAATTTACAGCCAGTATCCACATATAAGTAAGTACATAGCATTTGCATTTCTAGGTCTGGGTTACCTCACTCAGGATGGTTTCTTCAAATTCTATCCTCTTTTCGGGAAATTTCATGATGTCATTGTTTTTATTAGCTGTGTAATATTCCATTGTGAAAATGTACTACACTTTCTTTATTCATTCTTCAGTTGAAGGACATCAAGCTGTTTCCAGTTTCTTGCTACTATGAATAAAGCTGCTATGAATATAATTGACCAACTGATTTTTTTCTTTTTTTAGTTAATCTTGTATCCAGGAACTTTGTTGAAGGTATTTATCAGTTGCAGGAGTTCCTAGATAAAATTTATGAATTCCCTTATGTTTACTATTGTACTATCTGCAAATAATGGTAATTTGGCTTCTTCCTTTTCAACTTGTATCCATTGATCTCCTATAATTGTCTCTTTACACTACCTTGAACTTCAAGTACTATATTGAATAGATATGGAGAAAATAGACAGCATTATCTTGTTACTGGTTTTAGTGGAATAACTCTGAAATTCTATTCATCTAATTGATGTAGGTTGCAAACATGCTGCAAATTGCCTTTGTTCTATTTATGTATGTCCCTTGTTTCCTTGATCTTCCTAATGCTTTTATCATAAAGGAGTACTGGATTATGTCAAAGTCTTTTTCAGTAGCTAATAAGATGATTATGTGCTTTTTATTTCTTACAGATTTTTTATATGGTGGATTATATTGATAGATTTGAACCATCCCTACCATACATGGGTGAAGCCTACTTGCTCATAGTGGTTGGCCTTTTTGATGTATTCTTGCATTTGGGTTGCATATATTTTATTGAGTATTTTTGCATCTATGTTCAGGGTAATTGGTCTGTAATTGGCCTTTATTTTTTTTAAATGTTTGTGTGGTTTGGGTATTACAGTGACAGTGGCCTCATAAAATAAATTTGGCTGTTTTCCTTATTTTTATATTTTGGGTGATAATTTGAGTGTAGATATTACATTTTCTTTAAATATCTGGTAGAATTATGCTCTAAGTCTGTGTGGCTCTAGACTTTTCTTTCTTTTTTTTGGTTGGGAGACTTTTTATATTGCTCCTCTTTATTTAGGGGTTATTGATCTATTTGAATTGTTTATCTGATCTGGACTTAACTTTGGTAAGTGGTATCCTTTTTAATTTTGTGAAGTACGGGTTTTTGAAATATGATCTCGTGATTCTTTGGATTTTCTTCATGTCTATTGTTATGTCTCCCTTATTTTCTGATTTGGATATTCTCTTTTGATTTTTTAGTTAGGTTGGATGAGGGTTTGTCTATCTTGTTGATTTTCTCAAAGAATCAACTTTTGTTTTAATAATTCTTTGTGTTCTCCTTGTTTCTAATTTATTGATTTCAGCTTTGTTTGATTATTTGCTGCCATCTATTTCTCTTGGGTATGCTTGTTTCTCTTTGTTCTAGATCTTTTAGCTGTGCTCTAAATTTGCTAGCAGGAGATCCCTACAATTTCTTCATGTATGCACTTAGTGCTACGAGCTTTCCTTTTAAAACTGCTTTCACTTTTTTCTACAAGTTTGGGTATGCTATATGTTCATTTTCATTGAAATCTAGGAAGTCTTTAAGTGCTTTTTTATTTCTTCTTTGACTTAATTGTCATTCAGTAGGGAGTTGGTCAGTTTCCAAGAGTTTTTAGGCTTTCTGTTGTTTTTGCTATTTTGAAATCTAGCTTTAATCCATAGACTGAAAGTATACAGGGGGTTATTTCAATGTTCCTTTATTTGTTGAGAGAGAGGGTTTGTGATCAATTTTGGAGAATCTTCGCTAAGGTGTTAAGAAGAAGCTGTATTTGTTTGTGTTTGGGTGAAATATTTGTAGATGTCTGTAAGGTCAATTCAATTCATAACATCTGTTAACTCCATTGTTTTTCTGTTTAGTTTTGTCTAAATGGCCTGTCCATTGGTGAGAGTGGGGTGTTGAAGTCTCCCAATATCGATGCTTGTGGTTTGATGTCTGATTTATGATTTAGCAATATTTATTTATTTATTTATTTATTTATTTATTTATTTATTTATTTATGTTTTTTTAAGGCATGGCTTCTCTGTAGCTTTGGGGCCTGTCCTGGAACTAGCTCTTATAGACCAGATTAGCCTCGAACTCACAGAGATCCACATGCCTCTGTCTCCCAAGTGCTGGGATTAAAGGCATGTGCCACTACCACTTTTCCCTATTTTTTTTTTTTTTTAACAAATGGGGGTGACATTGTGCTTGGAGCACAGATGCTCAGAATTTACACATCATCTTGATGGATTTTGCCTTTGATGAGGATGAACTATCCATTTACATCTTTTTTGATTAATTTTGATTTAAAGTCCATTTTGTTTGATATTAGAATAGCTGTACCAGCTTGCTTTTTGGGTTCATTTGCTTGCAAAACCTTTTTCTAAACCTTTACTCTGAGGCAATGTCTATCTTTGATGTTGAAGTCTGCTTGAGTATCCAGCAAAATGATGTATCAAGTTTTCATACCCATTCTCTTAACATACGTCTTTTGTTTGGAGAAATTGAGTAGATATATTGAGAGATATTAATGACCAGTGATTGTGAATTCCTGTTATTTTGTTGCTGTTGATGGTAGAGGTAGTATGTATGTGTGTCTGTTTTCCTTCTTTGGGTTTTGTTAGTATGACAATATCTATTTCTTTTGTTTTCATGAAAGTAGTTAACTTTATGTAGGGAGGGATTTATAGATATATATTATTCAAATTTGACTTCGTCATGAAATATCTTGTTTTCATCTATGGGGAATGAATTTTTTTGTTGGTTATAGCACTCTGGGCTTTCATCTGTAGTCTCTTGTAGTCTGCAAGACATCTGTCCAGACCTTTCTGGCTTTCAGAGTCTCCATTGAAAAGCTGGTGTATTTTTATTAAGTCTGCTTTTATGTTATTTAGTTTTTTTCCCTTCCAGCTTTTAATATTGTTTCTTTGTTCTGTATGGTTAGTATTTTGATTACTATGTGGCAAATGGATTTTCTTTTCTGGTACAATCTATTTGGTATTATATACCTTCTTGTAACTTTATACACATATTCTGCTTTAAGTTAGGAAAACCATCTAGTTAAGTAAATATATTTTCTAGATTTTTGAGCTCAAATTTTTTCTTCTATTTCTATTTATAGGTTTTGTCCTTGCACAGGGCCCAAGATTTCCTAGATATTTTGTGTTAGGAATTTTTGACCAATGAATCTATTTCTTTTAAAGTATCTTCCACTCCTGTGATTTTCTATGTTCTCTTCCATCTCTGTTGATGATGCTTGTGCCTGTAATTCCTGCTCACTTACCCTGATTTTTCCAGTACCATTATTCATTTAGTACATGTTTTTAAAATTCTATTTCCACTTTCAGATCCTAAACAATTTCCTTCACTTGTTTTTTTTTTTCCCCTTTTATTTTTATTTTTGACTTTCTTGGTATTCTGTAAGGGATTTATTGATTCTTTTTCTTGATTTTTCAAGACAGGTTTTCTCTGTGTAACAGAATCCAAGCTTTCTTGTAACTCTCTTTGTTGACTAGGCCTCAAATTCACAGAGTTACACCTGCCTCTGCCTCAGGAGTGCTGGGAATAAAGGCATGTACTCCCATGCCTGGCTATTCTCAATTTCTTAAGAGGATTTTTTTTAAATTTCCTCTTTTAAGGACCTCTATCACCTTAATAAAGGTATTTTAAGGGCATTGTCTTGTTTTTCAGCTGCTTTGGCATATTCAGGTCTTGATGTCTTAAGATACCTATGTTGTGATGGTACCATATTGTTCTGGATGTTGTTGACTGTGTTCTTAAACAAGCACTTAGGCATATGAGTTTAGGATGATTGTATGTCTATGTGCTGATTTCTGAGTTTGTATTTACTGAATGGGTGTTTTTCTCCTTGGTTTCTGTTTCCTCTTTGGTCTTCTGGTCTTTGTGTTCTAGATTTCTGGGAGCTGGCATGATCTATGATCCATTATGGAGTGTCTGTCCAAGCTGAGGACTGGATTTCTGGGTGGTAGCATGGCCTTTGATATAAACAACAATCTTCTGGCCAAGTTGGGGGGTGAGGTATGGTGATGAGGAAGGAAGTGTGTATTAGCGGCACTGAGTGAGGGTAGAGGTCTGCTGGGGTAATCTGTTTAGTAAATTGATTGCCTAGTCAGCAAACATCCAGAACACACCTGTGTCCACCTCCGTGTTCTGGGATTACAAGTGCACACTGCCACATATGGTTTTAATTTGGGTCCCGAGGGTCTGAACTCAGTTTGGCATTTTTGCACAGCAAGTAACTTACTCACTGAAACAAGGCCTGGGAATGTCTTTCCTGGAAAGTATTGTTGTGGCCTAGACTTCCAACTTCCTGATCTGCACTAAGTATCTCTTTCTGACACATGGATCCTGGGTGGAAATTAATTTCAGGCAGCTGCTCCAGATAGCATGCTCCCCTGACTGGCTCTTTCTGATTTCCGTAAGTTGTGTTTGCTTGGGGAGACATAGAGTAAGAGGCTGCTCATTTGTTTCTGGCTGCTCAGCCCTGAAGTAATCACACAGAAACCATATTATTTGCAATACTGTTTGGCCAATAGCTTAAGTGTATAGCTAACTAGCTCTTACATCCAGAATTAACCCATTTCCATTATTTTATATTTTATCACGAGGCCCGTGGCCTACTGGCAAGATTCCAGTAAGCAGCTCATGTCTTTCCCTTCTGATGGCTACATGGCCTCTCCTTACTCTGACTTCTTTCTCCCAGAATTCAGTTTAATTTTCCCCACCTAGCTCTACTCTGACCTATCACAGGCTAGCCAAACTTCTTTATTCATTAAATAATAAAAGTAACACATATACAGAAGTACTTCCCACACCAAAGAAAGCTAAGAAAAATTTCACCTGATTATGCAAAAACTGCAGTTCAGTGGTTTTGGAAGAACACAGCTGCAGGGGATACGATGTGTGACCTTGCAATGACATTAGCAGATGGTCATTCATTTCTGTGGAGATAGTTCTAGAGGCTAAAGGGGATGTGTAGTGCAATTGAAGATATGACATGTTTGGATGTAGAGTGTGCTAACCAGACAGCAAATGGCTTTTCCAAAAGAACCCCTTTCCACTATTCAAATAGTAGTCCAGCCTTTCTTCTCTACTCTTCTAGATAAACAGTCAATATTTGGGGTTGAGCACAGAAATTCATTGTTTAATTTATCATAACTTCCTAAATTGGAACTTATTTTGTGGACTTGGATATACAAGGGTCCATGAAAATAGTAATCTGATTTCTGCTTTTTCTACTTTAGTTAAAAACTGGTTCTTTTTTTTTTGTTGTTGTTGTTGTTGTTGTCCAATGTAGTTCAGGCTGGCCTCAATCTCACTAAGTAGCCCTGGGTGAAACTGAACTTCTGATTCTCCTGCCTCTACCTCCTGAGCAAAGAGATTACAAGTGTGCAACACTGTGCTTAGGTCATAAGCTGCTAGAGATTTACTAGGGGCTTTGTGCATGCTAGATAAGAATTCAGCAAAATGAGCTACATGGCCAACTAATACAGTCTTGATATTTCCCAGGTTCAACCCTCTCCTTCAGTCCTTACTCTATGTAACCGCAAATATTCTTACAGAATTTAAAATGCAGCCAGCATCACCTTAGCGTTGTTCTCTGTTCCTGTCTTCTGTCCTTGGAATTTGCAATTCCTTCTAGCTCATTGAATTTCTCTGTTGATCACCAGTAATTCCATTTTACTAATTTCCCAAAGGTTTTCGCCGTGTACTCTTCACAGACAATTGCAGTCACAGCACACTCCTCCCTCTATTTTCTCACCTCATTTTCATGAAAGCATCATTTGCTTAGAAAATCTTTCATATCTCTTTTTCTTTCCATGCTATTCTTCCTTGGGAGCCAGGATCAATTTCCCTTTTAATCATATTCTTCTTTATAGCAGTATTATCCTATGTGTATTTCTTTCAATGTGATTCCAGAGTTTGTTATATGGTTGACTCACCATATGGTTTTTCTCGGGGTGTTAATGTAATTATTTTTATATTTTTTGAATATAGAAGATTCTTTCCGCTCCATCTTCTTGAAATCTCAGGCTTCCTTCACAGATAGCACTGGGAACTTAAAACATGAACAAGAAGCAATCTTCTGAGTCTGTCTGAGCCAAAATAACATATTTTTCGTTTGAGATCATGAAGCTGAATGTGGAATGATCCTGAAATTAAGGTCAGCGCTGGGTGGTTGTTTATACAGACTGTCAGATTGTGGAATAAAAATGGCTCTTCTATGTCTGCTTTCTTATTGTTTTTCAGGGCAATGTCACTTTTTCCTGCTCAGAACCACAACTAGTCCCCATCACGTTTGTCAGCTCCAGAAGCAGTTATCTGCTGTTGCCCGGCACCCCCCAGATTGACGGACTGTCAGTGAGTTTCCAGTTTCGAACATGGAACAGGGATGGCCTGCTTCTATCCACAGAGCTGTCTGAAGGTTCAGGGACCCTGATGCTCCTGCTGGAGGGTGGGACTCTGAGGCTCCTGATTACGAAAGTGGCAGGACATGGAGCTGAAATCCTTACAGGTACAGTCACTGCAGAATTCCTTTTAATTGCTCCTTCCCTCCATTTCCTTCCTTTTCTTTCTTACTTTCTTGCTCTTTTCCTCCTTCTTTCTCCCCTTTCCATGTCTTCTTCACGTTCCCCCCTTCTTCCTTCTCCTTCATTTTGTTTGTAATGGCTTCTTTACCTAAGTCAAAAAAGGTTGTGTTTCTGCCTAAAGCATACCCGAATCATCCTTAGGGGTGAGGGGTGGCTAGTTGTGGCAGGTTCACTATAAATGTGAAGGGGGCTTGCTCTCCCTCACAGAACAGTCTGAATTAACCATGTGTGCTTCAGCAAATCTCTCAATTGTTTCTCTACAGTATCATCAGGAAAGTTGAAGTGAGAGTTCCCATCCAGGAGGATTTAGCACACTCTATACCACCTGTGAAGTAGCCTGCTTAGTCCTGTGCAGTGATTTCTCACATTGTGTATCATCTTTACCATGGTCACTCCAGAAAAGGGGTGTCTTTCAAACTTTATACATTAGCAAATGAAGGGCTGTCTAAACGTCTCCAGAACCACATGTTCAAAATAATAGAACTGAAAATTTGCTTAGAATATATCTGCCTTCCATGTCTCCCAAAAGATCTTGAGAATTCTTTTTCACAGTCCCTAAGTTTTATTTAATATTTATTAGTGAACTTTAACAATCATATTTGTTAAATGCACTTTGAAGACATTAAGTATATACTGTTATGTGTGGCCTCAGAATATGATGAAACTTTCTAAATGGTCATAAACTGGCTGAGGTCTGGGAAACAGTCCTCTCTCTCTCTCTCTCTCTCTCTCTCTCTCTCTCTCTCTCTCTCTGTGTGTGTGTGTGTGTGTGTGTCTTTCAGCATCTGCGTATGTGTCCTCGAGCACACTTGTTTGTGCATATATGAGTACATGCATGCATATGCAATAGACAATAAATGTCAGTGTTGAGTATTATCTGTTAGATGCCTTCTGCTTTTATTTGTTTTTATAACCTTTTGAAACTGGTGTTTTCACTGGTCTGTAACTTGCTAAGTATACCAGGCTGAATGCTTGGTAAGATCCAGAGGTTCCTCTGTCTCTGCCTTCCCAGAACTGGAGCTACAAATGCTCACCATCATATGATAACTGTTTTTAAACTGTGATTTCTGTGACTCTGAACTCAGGTCTTCATGCTCATGTATAGCAATCACTTTATTAACTGGACCATCTTCTTATCCTGAAGCATTAACTTTCTTGTGTGGATTCTCAATCTCAATGGTATAGATCCATAGGCAGTTCTGCATTCAGTACTCCAGACCCTCCATTGAATTTCTCGTTTTTTTAAAAAATATGTGCATTTGCATGTGCCTGTGTGTGTGCATGTGTGTGTTGCATGGTGTGTATAGCATGTCTTTGTAGATATTTTCACATTGAAGTCAAAAGAGAGCATTGTATGTGGAATTAGAGACAGTTGTGAGTCATCCAACAGACTTGCTCTGAAAGAGCAGCAAGTGTTCTAGGTCACAAAGCTGCATCTCCAGGCTCAAGCTGAATTTCCTAAACAGAAGAACTGGCTTATGGGTGTCTTCTGGTTGTAGAGTGGCACTGTGCTTTCTTAGATGGCAAGTACTGATTGAGGTTGGACCATGTAACTAGGCTGGGGCTGAGGCACCTGGATCAGTCAACAGACCTTGTGAGAAATCTGGACATAAATAATCCAAGCCAAATCTTCCATGGCTGTGCTGTGAACAATCATGCATCACAGATTTCACTACAATGTATTAGGCTCTGTTTAGATGCCATTCTCCCATTGGTCTATGAATTTTATTACCAAAATAGACTGGATAAAATTAAGTTAAATATTAATAATATGATATAATAGTCGCAGTCTGTCAGGCCATGGGAAAGCCTCAAGTAGGGCAGGGTAACAGAAGGTCACTGAAGGTCATTTCATGTCTTAATCTAGGACTTCCCACCTTATTCTCTTGATGCAGTGTCTCTCACCTCAACTTCATGAGTGAAGAATCTATTTCAGCTCATAGCTTGAGAGCACAGTCCTGATGGCAGGACCCAGAGGCAGTTGGTTGGGCACATTGAATCTGTAGTGTGGAAACAGAGGGATATGAATGCTTGGCTCACTTTATTTTATTCAGTGTAAGATTCCAATCAGTGGAATGGTGCCTCCCACACTAACGGTGGGGCTTCCCACCTCAATTAACCCAGTGTAGAAACTCTCTCACAGACATGCCCCGAGTTATTCTACATCCTGTCAAACTGTCAATCAATAATAGCAGTGACAACACCCAAAACAGAAGCAATAGTTATTCTGTAACCTAATTTTGAACATGGCAACCTATCATCTCTGCCATATTCCATTCACTGTGTGCCAAGAAACAAGTCCAGCTCTTGCTCATTCGAGTGCATTAATTCTGCTTTTCAGGCTGCAAAGATGACTTGGTCAGAAGAGTGTTTATATTTGAAGCACAGAGACCATTCTTTGATCCAAAGACACCATAAAAAGCTGGCCAAGGTGGCATACACTGTAATCCCAGTCTGGGGTGGTTGAAGACAGGTGAATTCCTGGACCTTGCTGGGCAGCTAGTCTAGCTTAAGTAGAGAGCACCAGGCCAGTGAGAGACCTTGTCTCAGAGGAAGTAGATTGTGTTCCTTAGGGTGGCACCTAAGGTTGTCTTCTTATTTTCATGTGTGTGCATGTGCACCGTCCCCTCACAAGCACACACATGCACAACCATAAAAATGACTTTTTAAGACTGTAGCAGCCATTAACGAGAAATACCTGAAACACTCAGCGCAGCACTGAGAAGCTGATTAATAAATATACATTCCCTCAATACTGAGTGAAAGGCCTCATCCATGGGGTTGTAAAAGTTGTCAGTAAATCCACAGTCAGAGGAGTTTTCTAATATTGATTAGATTTCTGCTAATAGCAGTGAGTTATTCACTTTGAATAACAATATTTTTCATGTTCACAGTCATAAAATTTAAACCATGATCCTTCTTATTTGGAGAATAAAAATGTGAGCTTGTGAGCTGGCACTGAGCTGTCTCTTGCTGATTGATAAGATGTTTGAACACAGAGATTTGTAGGACTTGGTTTGCAAATGCAGTTTCACTATTATACAAGCCCCGGTGGTAGGTCCTCTAAGAACCCAGGAATGCTTCTACTATTAAGCATACATCAGTCCATTAACACACACTTTCAGATGAGAGAAGGGCTGATAGGAGTTTCTGCATTACCCAGTCATAAGGGAGAAGAGGAATTGTATTATTTCAGATATGTCTCCCACGTGCTGGATCAAGTGAAAGGAATTTAAATGAGAGCTTAAGAGGCACAGCTTGTGTCAGAAGACTAGCCTATCTGTCTTTCTCCAGGAGATTTTCCTACACTTTGCAAAGAATTGAATCTCTTAATGTGCCTTTCAAATGGACTAAAAGTTTGTTTGTTCTCACATTTTTCCACCTGGAAAGAGTGAAAGGACTAAAAAAGCCAAAATGAGCACTATCGATCTTTCTTCCCTTAAATTTCTAACCAAATTTACTTTTAAAATAGTTGAGATATTACTGACTTCATGAGAGAGGAAAATAGTATGTGAATGAATGGCAGTTTTCTCAGTAAACTTTCAGTGTGTGTGTGTGTGTGTGCACTCATACATGTGTGTATGCATCTGGGCATGTCTGTATGTTCAGGGGTTCCATGTGCACGTACACATACACAGAGATCAGAGGGTGATGAAGGGCACCTATTTTATAATTTGCTTTATTATTTCAAGACAGGATCTCTCACTAAACCTGGAATTAAGGTGACAGCTACCAAGACCCAGAATCCTCCTCCACCACCTGTCAAAGAGTTAGGGTTACAAAGCCTCGTGTGCCCATGTTTTGTTTTGTTTTATTTGATTTGTTTTGTTTTTTAAAACAGGGCTTCTCTGTAGCTTAGGAGCCTGTCCTGGAACTAACTCTTGTAGACCAGGTTGGCCCTAAACTCACAGAGATCTGCCTGCCTCTGCCTCCTAAGTACTGGGATTAAAGGCATGTGCCACCACTGCCAGGTCCATGTTTGGCTTTTGATATACAGGAAGTTCCATATTAGGTCCTCATGATGCTTAACCATCTTATCTAATGAGCTATCTCTTTAGAAAGCTTTAAGGGCCAAATAAGTCTCCCCTTGATACATGATGTGTCTTGTAAAGTAGAATGTGACTTATTTATTAATGGCTTGTGGCATCCAGACTAGGTCAGGGTTTCCTGTATCTCTGTCTGAGAGGGAGTTGACTCTTGTGGGAAGCATAGCACAGATATCTGCTGCCTTTCCACTCACAGTTATTCCTACAAGGTCAAGGCAGTTCCATGGTGCTTGGGATCTTTTGCACTGAAAGTGAGAGAATGGTTTGCCAAGTAAATACACTCCCCACATAGGAAGAACCTGAGTTCTATCATTCTGAGGGATAGAATTTGAGAAAGTATAATGCCTGCCTTGTATTTTTTCTTTGATCTTTTCGTGAGTTGTACATGTATCAAGAGAGATAAAGGACCCCATTTCTCTGTCAAGTAGTTTATTTTAGAGCCAGTGACTATTGCATATGGGCCCTGATGATCAGGCTAGACCTTTTCACAGGGATCCACAGTGAACATATCTCATCATTTAAGACTTACACATATAGAAGAAAAAATCATGAATTAGATGGTGTTTTCAAGAAACCAAATGACATTTGAGCCTAGACCTTTCATTTAGGTTGCAATATGACATTTTTGATAATTTCCCTAAAAATCCTGGACATGTTTTTCCTGTTTTGATTTTTCTCTAAGACCTTGTAGAAAGAGCTAAAAGGCGCTTGATGGATCAGACTATGATCTCTCTGGGCCACAGTTTCCTTCTTCTTTCTGTGATTAAAAAAAATTCAATAAAAGCAATATAGAGAGGAAAGCTTGTTGCGCCTCACTGTTTCCGGTTCAAGGCCCTCATGGGGAGGGGACATGTAAGCAAAGGCTTGATGGAGGATCAATGCATCCACTGTCAGGAAGCATTGTAGGAGAGATGAGTGCTTGTTCGTGTTTAGCTCACTGTCTCTTTTATACAGTTCAAGATCCTAACCAAAGGAATGATGCCACCTACAGTGGGAGGATCTTCCCACCTAACCAAGGCAATCCCCTACAGGCTACACAAAGGCAAACCTAACCAAGAGTTCCCTCATAGATGTGCCTGGAAGCTTGCCTATGACTTGGTTCTAGATCTGATCAAGTTAACATTTAGTCCCATGCACTTTTCTTTACAAAAGACAACAAGGAAGTCAAACAGAACAAGGACATATTTAAACTTCAATTGCCAAGATACATTGTTTTACCCGTCAGTACCTTAAATATCATGTAAGAGAAGAACCTGATTGACATGAAAGCTCTATGGCCAAACTGTGATGGGATAATAAGCAACATGCTATTTGGGACCAAAAGTTGTGTCTTTCTTTCCCAAATGTTTTACTCTGTGGGTTCATTCTGGGATTAGGTGGAATTCACACAACTTGACTGGACTTTCTACTTTTTATTTATTTATTTATTTTTGATTGTTTTTTTTTTATTTTTTTTCTTCTCATTTTTTTATTCTTTTTTTAATTAAAATTTCCAACTGCTCCCCGTTTCCCATTTCCCTCCCCCTCCTCCCACATATTGCCCCCTCCCCCCGCTCCCCTCCCCCTATCCCCACTCCTCTTCTCCTCTCCCCAGTCCATTCCCCCTCCCTCTCGATACTGATGAGCAGTCCAAATTCCCTGCCCTACAGGAAGACCAAGGTCCTCCCACTTCTATATAGGTCCAGGAAGGTGAGCATCCAAACAGGCTAAGCTCCCACAAAGCCCGTTCATGTGTTAGGATCGAAACCTAGTGCCATTGTCCTTGGCTTCTCATCAGCCTTCATTGTCCGCCATGTTCAGAGAGTCCAGTTTCAACCCATGCTTATTCAGTCCCAGTCCAGCTGGCCTTGGAGAGCTCCCAATAGATCAGTTCCACTGTCACAGTGGGTGGGTGCACACCTCGTGGTCCTGATTTCCTTGCTCATGTTCTCCCTCCTTCTGCTCCTCATTTGGACCTTAAGAGCTCAGACCGTTGCTCCAAATTGGGTCTCTGTCTCTCTCTCGATCCATCGCCAGATGAAGGTTCCCGTGCCATTCTCCTTGGCCTCTCGTCAGCTCTCATTGTCTGTCTACTTTTTAAAAACAAACATGCAGCCGGGCGGTGGTGGCGCACGCCTTTAATCCCAGCACTCGGGAGGCAGAGGCAGGCGGATCTCTGTGAGTTCGAGACCAGCCTGGTCTACAAGAGCTAGTTCCAGGACAGGCTCCAAAACCACAGAGAAACCCTGTCTCGAAAAACCAAAAAAAAAAAAATAAAATAAAATAAAATAAAATAAAATAAAAACAGACATGCAGTCTATGTCAACTGAGTTTGCTAGTCAGTCTCATAATTAATATAGTTTAATATATTAAGAAAGATTCAGTGAGAATTTTGCATATGACTTGTGTTATGTCAGACATCATGCATGTGGTGTATGCATATGGGTGTGATGATGGACTCTGTCTTCTTCTATTGCTCTTCACCATAGCTTTTTGAGGCAGGAGCAATTTATTCTGGTGCTCACTGGGTTGGCTAGATTGGTTAGTGAGGGAACCTCCAGGATCCCCCTGTCTCCATATGCCAGGCCTGGGCTGCCAAGCTCAGATTTCACATGTATTTTGGAACTCTGAACTTAAGTCCTCATGTGTCAGCAGTAGGCACTTTTCCACTAATCCATTAATAGGCCATCTTAGATACTTTTTATTCCTAATGATGCTGCAATGGGATTACCATCTATGATGAGAACTGAGGTCACATGAGGTCTACCTTAGGAAGGCAAATCCTCTTCCAGGGACTTTGCCCCACACTACAGAGCCCCTTTCCTTGCAGACTCTTTCTTGCACCTCTGGCTGTATTCTGAGACTCAGAAACAGCATAGGCACAGAAAACACACTCATAGCATCACAGTCTAAAGGAACCTGGCTAAGTCCTCTTGGGACAGGAAAGTCCATGTAGGCAAAGGTCCTATGAATAAAAGACACTTGGGCTTTTTACTTTCCTGAATATTCCTGACTCACTGTCTCTTACCACTCCCCATAGACTGCCATGCACTGTGGAGACACAGGGTGATGTGGTCCTAAGATCTCAGCACATGTTCTTCTAGGAACATATATCATTGTTCTCTGTTTCTTTTTTTTTATTCTCTCCACTTCTCTCCTCTACCTTCCACTCCTCTATCTTTTCTTTCCCTTTATCTTCTCCTTGTCTCCTCTTTCCTTCCCTCCCATCCCCATTTCTTTCATTTTAAACCCTTTCTCTCTACCCTTCCCTTTTATTTCTTTCCTTTTTCTTTCTTCCTTTCTCCTTCCTTCCTTCCTTCCTTCCTTCCTTCCTTCCTTCCTTCCTTCCTTCCTTCCTTCCTTCCTTCTTTATCTTTTCTGTTTTTATACATGGGGCATGCTATATAGCCCAGCAAGACTTGAATTCTAACTACTGTTGTGTCATTCTGACTGCAGTTACAGGGATGAATTGTCAAGAGAGCCTCACATTTTATCATTTAATCCTTCTGTGTGTGTGTGTGTGTGTGTGTGAGAGAAAGAGAGAGAGAGAGAGAGAGAGAGAGAGAGAGAGAGAGAGAGAGAGAGAGAATCTATGATTCTGGTCTTTGTGTTTTCAGTACGGACTGCAGGTATGTGTGCACCATAGTGTATGTGTGGAAGTCCGAGGGCTATATTGGGTTGAAGTCCTTGATTCTACCTATTTGAGACAGGATCTTCTTGTTCTTTGTTGTGTATTCAAGACTACTTGACCCACAAGCATCTGGAATTTTCTCATTCCTTCTCCAAATTTGTTATTGGACTGCTAGGCATACAGACATTGCTGCCACATCTGGATTTCTGAGACCTCTGGGAATCAGAACTTCATCCATGCATGGCACTTTACCCACTGGTCTATCACTTCAGACCCATACTATATTTTTAAGGATATTATAAAAGCCCTGAATAAGATGCTTAGATTGGAAGCTAGTATTATCCAAGTCTATCTGAGTACAGGCTATTTCATAAAAGTAGGAGAAAGCCTTTAGTTTATTTCATAAATAAGACTTGGGGGAAAAGCTCTGAATATCACATAAAATAGTAAATAATAGAATAGGAAAAATAGCACTGCTATGTTTCCTTTCAAATGTCTTGTGATTTTTACTTTTCTTATGGGAAAACTAAAGGCAGCAAAAACAGGTCTAAAAGGAAAGATGAAACCTCAGTCTTCAAAATAATTTTTATTGTGGTGTTTTTCCCTCCCCACTGCAGAGTAAGGAGTTGGAGCTCAAACCTTTGTGGTCAGGGCACTGTTGAACAGAGCTCTGCTTGGCTGCAGGACTAAGTCATTTTCTGTAAACACCCCTGTCCTTTGTCTCCAAACAGAAGGAGTACAATATAGAATTATGGCCACTTCAGCTAACCCAGTCCCTAGGTCTTCAAAGAGAAAAGGAAGTCAACCCTGTCCCTTGCCATTTTTAAGGTCAGCTAATCAAGAGACTTTGGAAGTTGGGTCAATATGACTTGATGAGGTATACCAAGTGCCAAATTCCTTAAAAATAAATATGAAAATCTTTATGTGTAAGCAAGGTTGATTATAGCTGTTTTATTTTCTTCCTACATTAAATGACATCATCTCCCTCACCTCTTCTGTATTAACAGAGTTGCCATATTCTCCATGTTCTAGATGCCCTCTGACAAAATAGACATGTTCTCACATTCAAGTATTGCTGTAGGAAATCCTATAGCCAGTAGCCTTTACGTTGCCACCCACCTGTGCGTGGCCTCTTTTACTATTTATGCCAATATAAAGGGTACATCCGGCCTGTTTTCTGACTGTGGGATTCAGTTGCTATTCTCCATTCCAGCAGAAGGTAGTGATTTGTTAGTCTACCCCTAAATAAATAACCCTCTATTATTCTCAATTCTAAACTAATTTGGGGTTTCTTTTAAGCAAACATCTTTAAAGTATACACAATATTCTAGTGTGATTTAAATTAGGTCTTTAAATGACTACTTTAGAGAGCTGTCTTAAAGGTTTGGTACCCAAGGAGAGTGTTACTGAGATGTAACAGAACTTCTAAGAATCCATGCTTCTCAAACTGTAACAAATAGAATAAGAAAATGGAAATATGCAAGTTTCATAATAGAGTTTTATAACAGAGATGTTGTATGTATCAGAGAGGACATTCTATACTTTTTGGTCGTTTATAGAGAATTAGGAGCCAAGTATTTAAATATGATTCTGATAATCTTCTCTTAGGCAGCTTTATGGTGTTATGAGAAAATGCCTGAAATAAACAGTTTAAATGATAGAAAAGCCTCTTTTGGTTCAAGCCATCTAACTTTTCAATCCACTGTCACTACTCAATAATGAGTGGAGTGGATCTGACAAACATTTCCAAAAAATATAAATTTAAAAGAGAAATGAGCTAGTAGGAATTTTAATAAACATTTGTATTATAGCAATTGTATGCTATAGAAGGTGTCAAACCTAAGAAGGAGATGTCCTCAGTGGAAGCATCAATGAAATACAAGCCGCTGAAGCTAAGAGACAGGGAGTTGGCTGTGGTATAGGAAGGAAGTGTTCTGTCTGATTAATACTGGTGGCCAGATGGTTATAGTCTACAGCCTTGGAACTAAGAGTGGCTCCCCTAACACTGCCGGCTTTTATGTAAGCCATTGTAACTAGCCTCCATCTGCACATCAAATAAACAGGATGAGTCTAGTAATCTCATCCTTAACTTCATTTAAATTATCATTAATGGCTTAGTGTTTTAGGTAAAATCACATTGATAAGAAAATCCCATTAATGAGGGCAAATAAAAACAGAGCCAAGTGCCATAACTGTCACAGCAAGCTGTCTGAGCACAAAGTTCAAGATTCAATAGACAGAACTGTGAAGAGACATTCTACATTATGAGAAATTGAGAAAAGCAGTTACTGGACTTTCAAGAGGTTTAGTTTCAAATCTGTTTCTGTGATAAAACCCTCTGACCAAAAGCAGTGTAGGAGAGGAAAAGGTCTAGTTTAGATTGTAAATCATATAGCCAATCTTTGAGGGAAATCAAGTCAAGAACTCAACAGGAACCTGAAGGAAAAACCATGGAAGAATGCTGCTTATCAGCTCACTGTCAGGATCGTGCCAATGACCAATGTCCAGGGACAGGAGCCTCTCCAGTAGACTGAATCCACCTCTGTCAATCAGAAAATAAGACATTCCCTACAAAGATTTATATAAGTCACCCTGATCACAGCAATCCTTCAACTGAGACCACCTTCTCATGTGTGACTCTGGACTATGTCAAGTTGTCAGTTAATGCTGCTTAGGATACAATGCATCATGCCAAAGTTGGAAATATTTACCAACCTAGTGGTCTTTGACATATTTGTAGCTTTCTCAGGCTTGAGAAATGGGAATGATTAAGTTGATTTTCTTAACTCACTTCTGTTTTTCCATGTTTATCTCAGCATGGATCGTAGGGAATTAGATCATTATCATTATTTTTTAATTAATTAATTTTTTCTAAAAAATTCTCATTTTATGTACTAATCCCAGTTCCCATTCTCATCCCTCTTCCCACTCCCTCCACCTTCCTGCCATCTACCCTTCTACCCCTTAGAGAAGGTAAGGCTTCTCATAGGGAGTCAACAAAGTCTAACACATCATTTTGAGGCAGAAAATAGTGCATCCTCCCTTATATTTAGGTTGAGCAAGGTATTCATCCAAAGAGAATAGGCTCCAAAAGCCCAGTTCAATCAGTAGGATTAAATCCTGGTCATACTGCCAGTGATCCTACAGACTGCCCAAGCCATACAGTTGTCATCCACATTCAGAGGGCCAAGTTTGGTCCTATGCTGGTTCCCCCACTGTCAGTCTGGAGTCAGTGAGTTCCCATTAGCTCAGGTCAGCTGTTTCAGTGGGTTTCCCCATGATGGTCTTGACCCCTTTGCTCATATTATTGTTCCTCTTTGACAAGGCTTTGTGAACTCAGCCTAGTGCTGTGCCGTGGATCTCTGCTTCCACCAGTTGCTGGATGAAAGTTCCATGAGGGCAATTGATTATTATCATCATCATCATCAAAGCAGAATAGTCTAGTAACTACACATGTCATTATTCCCTGCCAGTTTCTGACTTTCCACTTTGGTAATCCCTTTGATAATTCATTTGAAGCTTTAGGGGTCTGCATTCTGCACACAATAGAGGCCAGATGAAAGCTGCATTCCCCAGCAGGTTCTATGTTTCGTTTGAAGGTGAGGAATAGAGGCACAGGTTACAGGAAAGCACAAGAAAAACAAATGACATGAGAAGGAAGAAATTTTTTCTAATTCTCCTGTAGAATGAATAGAATCTGACCAAGCCATTAATGAGGAGAAGACAACTCGAATCCTAAAGGAGATGTGAGACACAGAACCAGCCTCTTAAGATTCCATGAGAACTCAGGATGAAGTGCAACTTGGGGCTGGGAATGGTCTCGGGTTAAAGGTAAATTCAGTGTGCAGCAGTTTGAACTAGACATTCAGGTCTGTACTAGAAGGACAGCACTGTCATATTCAGTCTCACTGTTTCTGTCAGATAGTAATGATGACAACACCAGACAGTCACCCTCTCTTACACTGACCAAAGCCTTCCAGATCCATGGTGCCTTGAATCATGAGCCAGGTTTGCACAATTAGGAAAGCTTGAGCCCGTCATTTATAGACAATGCAATGAGAAGGCCTGCTGCTGACATTTGGCAGTGGAGTTTCAGCTGCTTGGATGTTCCATCAATCAAGGAGCATTTGGAGAGGGCAGGATGCGGCCCTGTTGATGCCAAGGGAGACACAGAAACATGACTCACACTCTGACCCCTAGCTACTTTTCATTCCACTGGGACAGGAGGCTTACACAGACAAATCGTTAATTAAGAACACAAGGCCGTAAATAACATGACCCAAATGAATGGATCAGACAGTGGATGTTGCAGACATTTAGAAGACACCGCTGAGGATTGGTGTATTCAGGATAAACCTACTTTTTGGTTTGTTTGTTAGTATGTTTTTTTTTTAGTTGTTCATTAGCCTGGAATGAGGGCTCCATTGTAGCATTTTCATACATGAATGTAGATATCTTTAATCAGATTTATCCTGCTGTCTTATTTTGTCCCTCCTACTCTGAGAAGACAGGTTCCTCTTTCCAAATGAGCCTCCTACACTCTCATGTCTTCTTTTTACGTGGACCAACAACTTTAATGAGAATTGCTCATAGTGATGTGTATGAGAGGTCATTTACAGGAACATGAGAAACTTACCAGTGACTATACTACTGAAAATGCAGTCTCCTCCCCTCCACTGCCATTATTAATTGCCTAGGAGACCATGCCAGCTCCATGACGGAGTGTTGATGGGCTCAATCCTGCACAGGTCTTATGCAGGCTGGCATGGTTGTTATACTATTGAACTCTCAGCATCTGTGATTATTTGTGCATATTTGATTTATTAAAATTGATCATGTTGATAAAAAATCTCATTACTGAAGGTTTATAAATGCAGAGCCAAGTGCCGTTACTGTCACAGCAAGCTATCTGATCAAGCACAGAGTTCAAGATTTAGTAGACATAACTGTGAAGAGACAGTCCACATTATGACAAGTTGTAAGATAAGCAAGACATTACATTCTCAGCCTGCACAATACATCTCAGGGACACTGACATCATAACAAGCCTCCTCGTTGGCTAGGTATGATGGCATATGTCTGTAATCCCATTACTGAGAAGTAGACATATGATGTAAGGTGCCTTTCTGTATTCTGTGAATATATTTTATTGCCATTGGTTAATAAAGAAGCTGCTTTGATCAATAGCCAGGCAGAATAGAGTCAGGAGGAAAATCCAGGCAAAGATACAGGGGAAAAAGAAGATAGAGTAAGAAAGATACCAGCAGCCACAGGAGAAGCAAGATGTGAGGTAACAAGCTGCAACCCTTGTGGTAAAACATAGACTAACAGAGATGGGTTAATTTAGTTGTAAGAGCCAGTTAACAGTAAGTCTAAGATAATAGGTCAAACAGTTTGTAATTAATATTAAGCCTCTGAGGATTATTCATGAACTGGTGGGTGGGAGAGAACCATCCAGTTACAGACATAGGAAAACTATGAGTTTGAGGCTGGTCTGGGCAACAGTACAACCTTGTTAGCAAACCAAGGGGTTGGGATATATATATATATATATATATATATATATATATATATATATATATATATAGAGAGAGAGAGAGAGAGAGAGAGAGAGCTTGGTACTGGACTAGACTTTCTTGGTAGATACAAGGTTCCATTTTTGAGCCCCAGCTCCATACAAAATTAAAATATATAAATATAGAGTCTCTTTTTCTTTAAATAATTGGGTAGCTTATACCAGAAGGAGGCAGGAAAGAGGACAGAGGGAGTGACAATCATGGAACCCTGTTCTGGTGACAAGAATAAAAGTATCAGAAGAACTTGGGTAAAGATTTTACATTACAAATGTGAGGTCCTCACTTTGATCCCTAACATGCAGTTATAAATGGCACATAAACCATCACATCTATTCCACAGTATTAATGAGCCAAAGACAGAAGGGCAGAGGGGCAAAGGAGCAGATCTATGAGAATGCTGACCGCCTATCTCATAGAATCAACCAGTGAGCAGTAGGTAAAACTGGGTGAGAAAGTATTTAATACTGACTTCTGGCTTTTACATGAACATGTACACTTGTATACCCTGACAAATGTGCACACATACACAAATACACATACATACAAAAATGGGGAGGAAACCAAATACACATGTAGTAATCCAGTCTACAATATGCAAGGAAGAGCTATTAATATTTGATATTAGATAGAAAAATGGTGTCTAAGGAAAGGATGGCTCAGGCAGTAGAATATAATAGAGTAGTTACAATATGATCTTTTACCATGAAATTGACCTTTCGAATTTTTCTTCTTTATTTATGTCTATATTCCCTTCTTAGTTCTCACAAAAATTAAAAGTATCTTTGAACTGATGCATAGGAATATATGTTATGACATTCTGGAAAAACAACTGAATTGGGTTTTGTGAGGAATAGGAAGCCTAAACTTCCAGCCCATGCCAGTCTCTTCTGTGTACTTTATATAGAGAGAAACAGGTTTAGAAAGATTTAAAAATATGTCTAAGTTCCTGGAAAGTATGTCAGGGTTTAGGTAAATGGTAATGGGTAGTGGGGGAAAACTGCAGCAGGTTCATCAGGGTTTACAGAAGAGGGCTCAAGATCTGTGTTCCAGCCTGGACTATGTTCCTTCCACCTCTGTGTATAACTGATAACCTTGTCTAGTCATGACTGATCCTGATATGCCAAGGCATTCACCCCGTAAGCACAATGACTGCTTTTCCTTCTTCACAGCATCATGAGGACTAGAGAGATGGTCAATCCAGTAAAGCATTTGGATCACCCTTAAAAAGTGGGTGTCGCTGCATGGTGGTGGCTCATGCTTTTTTTCTTAGAATTCTAGAGACAGTGGCAGGCAGATCTTTGTGAATTTGAGGGCAGCCTGATCTACAAAACAAGTTCCAGGACAGCTTGCTGGTCAGCCAGCCTAACTGATTTATTGAGTCTAAAGCTATTGAGAGATCCCTTATCAAAACTCAAAGTGGAAGGGCTGGAAATTAAGAGGCTTAGCAGTGAAGAGCTACTAACTTCTAACTACATTTGCAGGGGCTTAGTTTCAAAATCCCAGCATCCACATGGTGGCTTACAGCCATCTGCAATTCCATGTCCAGAGAATTTTATTCTCTCTTCTGTGGGCACCAGGCATGTACGTAATGTACAAACATTCAAGCAGGCAAAATATTCATATATGCAAAATAAAAAAAATAATTAAAAGTCAAAGTGAAATGTGGCTAAGAAACACACTTTGGATTGACCTCTGTTCTCCACATGCATGTACACATGTATATTTCCACCCCCCACATACACATAGAACACACATGACCTAAATATAAAATCAGTATCTTCATTTCAAGTGGTCCAGTGATAGTATAAACTAGCAAATCAACTTAATAAATTTTGCTGTGGTTCTCCAAACGGAGTCATGTAGAATTACCATGTAACCCAGAAATGTCTCCTCTAATGTACACATAAGTGAACACAGAACAAAGAGTCATTCTAATGTATATTCTCAAATATGCATAGCATAGTTATCCACACTAATTCAAACTGAAAGTAACACAAATATCAAGGATCAGTGAGTGAGTAAATACACTATGGAATATCTACACAACGGAACATAATTAAGGAACAAATATTTATTTTTGCTTTCCAAATTGGATTAACCTTACAGTCTTTAAGTTAAATAGTGAAGTGAAATATATTACACGTTATGTTTGTGACAGGTCCAAAAAGGTAAATTCTTAGAGGCAGGTGAAATATCAATGACCAGGACTAGAAGTGGAGACAGGATGAAACTGGAGAATTGTAGGTAAAGTTACATGTGTGCAGAATGAAAAAATACTTTACAAATTCATTATTTTAGTGGTTTCAGAAACCTGAACATGCAAAATTCTATTGAGTAGTGAACTCTAAGCAGATAAAATACACAATGTATAAAATATATTTCAATAAAGCAGTTACAAAATGAAACTTAAGGCCGACCAGGCATAGTAGTGTTTGCCTATGATTAAGGCACTGGCACTTAGGAGGCTAAAGCAGGATGATTATGAGACCCAGCCTCAAGAAAGGAAGGAAGGAAGGAAGGAAGGAAGGAAGGAAGGAAGGAAGGAAGGAAGGAAGGAAGGAAGGAAGGAAGGAAGGGAAAAGAAAGGGACAAAGACAGAGAGCGCAAAGGCAAATTTGGCAGCAGCAGTGGACTGTTGGTAGAGGGAATTCCAACATGTGTCTAAGACCCCACCCCACACCTGATTACTGCCCTGCCTCTTATAGTATCATAGCATTAGCTTCTGGCTTCCTCTTTCACTGACTTTGACAGGAGAACAGGAAATGACTTTTGTGAGCTTTAGGAAGTCTCCAGGACTGACAGAGCATGCTCCTAGCTATTTTCATAATCCATATTTTGAAAGTTCACTTGCAAAACTAGGAAGTTTCTATCTTTTCTCTCCTCCTTCTTCTCTCTCTTCCTCTCTCCCCACTCTCTACCCTCTCTTCCTTTTCTTCATGTAGAAAACTCTTCAGGCCTTAACTTGGTTTCTGGGAAAACAGGTGGAAGCTCATGCTCTCTGTCTCTTTGTCTGTTCATGCTCTCTGTCTCTCTGTCTTCAATTCCCTTTATGTGTCAAACTGAATTCTAGGGAATGAAAGATACTAAGAGGGAAAATGAAGGTCCACATAATACCTTTAGTTTCAACTGAATTTATTTCTTACTTCCTTTATCATCTGTAATTTTAAAAGACCTCCTATTTTATACTTAAAAACTGAAAGTTCTAATTCTTTATAGGCAAAACCACAAAAACAGTACATAATTTTATCAGTCTATATGTGTCAGTTTCGAAATTTAAAATATTTATTTTATTTTTATTTATGAGTGTGTGGAGGGGAGTATTATTTGATCATGTGAGTATGGATGCCTACGTGGGCCAGAGGAGGGCATTGCAGGCAGTTGCTAAGAACTCAACTCCACTGCTTTGTAAGGGTAGCAAGTGCTCTAACTCCTGAGCCAATTCTCGAGCTCACAGTTCAGTATATATCTTGAGAAACCCTTGGCATTTCACTCTGTAGGATACTGACAATGTTTCTTTGTAATTAACATGAATCTACCATATTCAATTCAACTAATTTAGTATTCTTAGAAACACTGATCATTTTGAACTTTTACAATTGAAAACATCTTACAGCTTGGCTTCAGGCATCAATATTTAGAATTAATCCTTCAAACAGCATCCATGGAAAATGAAATACTACATTTGTAAAGCATCAGTGGTTTTCAAACTTTCTAGTGCTCTGACCCCTTAACATAGTCTCTATTGTTATGGTGATCCTAGCCATAAAAGTATTTTCATTTCTACTTCACAACTGTAATTTATCACTGCTATGAATCATACTGTAACTATCTGATATGCAGGGGACTTGATATGCGACCCTTATGAAAGGGTTGTTCAACCTCCAAGAGTTAAGAACCATACTTTAGAAAGTCGAACATTAAATAGGGGCAAAAGTGAGTAGCCCATTCCCACCTATTATCAGCCATGAGGGTCAAGACTAACCCTCACTGAATGAAGTTTTAAATGAATGGAGAATTTTCAGAAATAGACACACAGGCCCAATGAAAGCTGTTTGTATTTAGGCTTAGATTTGATGAAGAATGGGCATCATTTTAAAAATGTGTGATATAAGTGTACCAGCAAAGTTTCTCTGAAGGAGTATAACCAATAGAATGTATATTGCAAATGACATCTATTAGATTGGCTTACAAGTATTGTATTGGTAGTGCAACAATTGTTTTCAGATAATAAGAAAGACTGAGAACCCAGTATGGCTCAGTCTATAAGGCTCATGTATTAGCAGTTCCAGTTACAAAGACCTAGAGAATTCCTGGAGAGCTGTTGGAGGCTAAATGAAATAAATTTAGTTGCCAGCAAAGGACGGTAACAGCAGCAGCAGCAGCAGCAGCAGCAGCAGCAGCAGCAGCAGCAGCAGCAGCAGCAGCAGAAGCAACTGCATAGACACACCAGCAGGCTGTGGAGTTGGACAGGCAAGGCAGTACCATTTTCCCCCGGGATCTCTCTATTTCTGAACTGACACTGAAAATACCATCCGCCATGGGAAGATCTTCACCTCTCAGTGATTCCCTTTGGCAATGCCCTCACAGACCCACATGGAGACAAGTCTCTTGAGAAATTCCAGATTCAACCAGAGTGTCAACCAAATTTGAAAATCCCAGTGTTATAACAGACCAGGGGAGGAAATCCAGTAGTCTGTCTGCTCTTAGTCCCTCTGTGAAGCTTCCCTTTTTCCTTAATGTGGAAAGGACTCATTTGGAATGAGGGTTGTTAAGGGAAGAGAATAGTTTCCAGGCTAGGTACTATGATTTGTTATTTTGGGTGAGTGGTTCAGATTTTTATAGCATTCCTTGGAGAAGAAAAATTTCTGATTCTATGACTTGGTTCTTCTTCTTCTTCTTCTTCTTCTTCTTCTTCTTCTTCTTCTTCTTCTTCTTCTTCTTCTTCTTCTTCTTCTTCTTCTTCTCTCTCTCTCTCTCTCTCTCTCTCTCTCTCTCTCTCTCTCACACACACACACACACACACTGCTTTAAAACTCAGAGTTCTGAATCCTGATCTTTGTAACAAACTACTATTTTCTGCCATCACTTTAAATTTTGAGAACTTAGCTATCACCCAGGGACCCTCCCAGAATTGAGGATGCATAAAGACTCAGTTCCTATGTTTGTGGTGATGAATCCCTTGAAGTGACCCCTGGGGGCAATCCTGTGAACACTGCTCTGACCCCACACTGGTACTTTTCTGTTCTCCTTAAGAGCTATCTGTTCAATCAGAACTGTTTGTCTCAGGAAGTTTGAGAGGGGGCAACCTGATCCAAGAGGGTTCTCTCTAATTTTGAATATATTAACTTCAGCTTTGTATTTTGTTTGATTTCTTATTTGCATGTTATGGAGATTGAAAATAAGGTCTTTGCATGCTGGGCAACTTCTCTAGACACTGAACCCTATCCCCATCCCCAGGTTTGTCTTTTAAAATAAGTTTTTGTTTATTTGTGTTTCTCTGTGATTACACATACATACACATGCTATGAAGTGCAGTTGAAGGTCAGAGAACAGCTGGCAGGGGTCAGTTCTCTTCTTTACTTTGTGTGTTCAAGATGTTGAACTTATATTTGTAGACTTGTTTGTTGGGAAGAGCCTACTTTTGCTGAGTGATCGTGCTGGCTCTACTACATTTTCTTAACAATCACACTCTGGAGAATATCTAGATATGTTATTTTTAGTCCATATACAGAATTAAGTAGAAGTGATACCTGGGAAAAAAGAGCATCATAGAGGAGGGTGTGCCACCTCACTCCCTTGGAATCTAATGCATGTTCCCTTGATAATAACTTGTTTTCTGTTTTCTTTTGCTAGCTTCTTCCTTCTCCTGAACTCAAGAGAGAAGCAGCCCTCTATCTGGCTGCACATCCCAGTCCTTAGGGATCCTCAAGCCTTTCCATGTCTGAGATGCTGCAGAAGTGTGGCTTCATTAATGTCTCATGAAGCCCAGCATCTGTTCTTCCAAAACTTCTCCTGGTGATCCTTGTTCTATTAAAACTGCTAGTTTACTAGTTCAGAGCACTGGCTACACAAATTCCATGTCCTGAGTTCAAACTCAAATCCACATCAGGGGAAAGAGCTGAGTCCACAACGTTGTCTCTGACATCACCACATACACACTGTGGCCCATGTGCATTCCTTCATCTACATTATGCAACCTCACCCAATGAATACAAAACACTTTAAAAATCAAGAAAGTGAAGGTCTTGAGAGGTGCATTCATTGGTGCTTTCTTCAAAAGCAGGAGATTTTGAGTTCAGACTTCCAGCAAGCACATAAAAAGTTGGGTACAAGGGTCTTGACTATGGTGTCTACTCAGAGAAATAGAGACTGGACGATTCCTAGAGTGCAATGACCATCAAGATAGCCAGAAATATTACACTGTAGGTTAAATAAAAAAGTTGTCTCAAAATATTTTTTGGAGAGTATTTGAGGAAGATCCCTTATCTCAACACATGCACGTACAAACATACACACACACACACACACACACAGATACATACATACACACACATCAGCAGTTAAACACAGAAAGATATGGATAATGATATTGGAAAGGTTCCGAGCTCAGAATTCAAGTATGACCAGATAAGGAAAGGCTCTGGCTCCTACATCTGTACCTCAACCATCTCCTCTGATGTTGAGCATCTGTAATGAGGCTAGATGATGGACTTGTGCTCAGAGCAAACTTCTACAGCAATTGTGTGTAGCCTTTTCCACAGTCATCTATGACTAGCCAAGTGCTTGGTTCCTGGGTACTAACCAGATCCTGCATGGTGAATCATACTTCCTCTTCCAACCCAGTCCATAGTTTGCTTTCAAATACAGCTTCATGTGTTATCAAGATATATTCAAATTAGTATGCAAATAAAAGCAAAGCAGATCTACAGTTGGATTGCACCTCAAATGTTCTTTCAAAATATCAAATGTTCATCCCTAGGAATCACTTGACAGAAGCCTTAACTAATTAGCACAGTCACCATATCCCAAACCCAAAATCCTACCTTGTCTGTGATAGCTGTCCATGAGAGAAGTTGGAGCTACCAGTTGGAGAAGCTTCTGGGTCTCCTCTCCACGGAAAGCAGATGTTGAGGGAGCTGTGCACATGGTGGTTTGTTCCATCTGGGCTTCTCTGAGCAGATGGGGCACAGCTACCCTGGTGGGAGCACAGCTGGGCTCCTGGCTTGATACTAATGCTGCCCTGTGCAGATTCTCCACACAGAAGCTGCTCACTCTGCCTCGACAACTCAGAGCCAAGTAACCCTCTTTCTACCTTCCTCCCAGAGGGATTCACAGTGAAGGCTCCAGGGGCTTCTACTAAGTCCTATCTAGTGTTCCTTGGCTGACTCTGCTTTCTCTGCTGATCCTTTACCTACTGATCCTGTTGCTCTGTTCTTTGGTGTGATCTTCACCAGTGGAAAGGACTGAGAATCAATGTTTCTAGGTTCATATGGCCCTCTGAGAAAATGTTCCTCCATCTTGGCTCTTCCTAAATTAAAGACCACTCATTGATTGTTTTTCATGATCTGCACTAGTGATTTGTATCTCTGGCTATTCATTGGAATATTGGAATCTCTCTCTCTCTCTCTCTCTCTCACTCTCTCTCTCTCCCACACACACACACACACACGTACACATACACACAAAAACACACATGCACACATTATATATAGATACATCTTTTTTGTGTGTGTGGTAGGAGTTGGGAGATAAGAGTCAGGGAAAAGTAAGTCCATGTGTTCCTGTGTGAGGTTGTGGAGCACCTGTCAGTGGTGTTGGGACCATAGAGTATTCATGGAGAGTAAAAGGACAATCTTTGGGTCTTGGTCATTTCCTCCCACCTTGTCATGAGAAAGGGTCTGAGACTCAGTGTATCAGTGGGGTTAGCTGGCCTTCAAGTTTTGCAGATTCTCCTGTCTCTACCTCCCATCCCTCAGAGGCATACCAGAATTATAAATGCTGGTGCCACTGCCTTTAGCTTTTCGCTGGGTCCCAGGGAGTGTTGCGTGTGAAATGCAAGGATCTTCCCCTGACCTACTCCTCAACCCCATCTAGTTATGGGGTTTTGTTGTTTGTTTGTTCTCGTGAAAATGCCCAAATTCCCTCCCCAGAGATTCTAAGAAAGTTGATTTGAGTAAAATGTTCTTCAGAAACCTGTTTCAAAGGCTCTTGCTGGACTCTTCTTAGCCTGGCAACCAAGGCCTTGGGAGACTGCTTTGACTGTTCATCTATTTTTCATTTTTCTTCTTCTATTTTCCATTATCTATTTCTTTGTTGTCTGAGCAGATAGCTGTGTCCTAGAATTTTTGCTCACTGGACTGAACTGTTTCCTACCTACTCAGTGAAACATTCCTAGACTTCACATACAGAGGCAGTAAGTCCTCTTTCTTCCTTGCCTGTCATCACTGTCTCACCTAGAGCTGAAAGTTTGTGACTATTTGTTGTTGGGTTGATTTTGACTTTGATTTTTTGGCCTATATTAATCTACATGTAATTAGTTTCACTATAACATTTTCATGCACATGTATAATATACTTTGATCATATTCACCCCTTTACACTCTCACTCTTTCTCCTGGCCCCCTAACTTGTATTGGTCCCCTCACTTCCCAAACTAGTCTCCTTTCTATTATTATGGGTCCAGTTTAAATAACTAGTGAGTTTTATGGTGTTGTGTACAGGAGCACGGGTCAGGTTCCAAGTACAGTACAGTTACAGGTTCTAAGGTAACTTAATAGTGACTGTACTACTGAAGAAAATGACCTCTTATCCAGCAACCATTAACTGAGTAGAAATAATGATGGGTTAATTGTCACAAACTCCTCACAGTCTCTGACAGAGTGTCGGTGAGCCAAATTTTATGTAGGTTTTATATGGGTAATCATAGCTCCTGTGAGTGCAAACAGCAAGGTTATGCCCAGCATCAGTCTGAATGTCCATTGTCTTGCTTGTTAATTTATCTATCTTCCTCATTTGTATAATGTCAAAGGATAGTGTTTTAATTCTTTGTACAATTACCCCTACCCTTTAACTATGGTTCATTCCAAAATACAAAGGAATATGTTATTATCTGTACTTTTCCAACCCTAAGGGTGACTTGAATTCAAGGTTTTGCCTGTCAGTGTTAGTTCATGGAGTGCCAAAATACTTAAGCATACAATTATAATAGTAGTTACAATCCCTAGAGCCATCTTTAAGTACAGTACACCCTTTTGCAGGTGAGGAAACTGAGACAATTAGAAGGAAAGCAGCTCAGTGTACAGCCAGGCAAGCTGAAAATTGTCTGAATGATGAACATGTATAGTTCTGTGTCTTTGTGGCCTGAACACTCGATATAGCTGTTTTCTTCAGGGTTCAGTGGGGCATAATCAAGCAGAAGTCTCCATAGATGGAAAATTTTTGAGTGGAATTAATTGGCCCTTCATGATTAATTCCTAATGCAGCTCCCTTAGTAAGGTAGGTCAGTGTTGCAGAGCAGCTGAAAGAGAGAACGGGTAAAGCATCAGGAGTGTTTGCTTTTAATAAGCCACCTCTTGCCCTCCAAATGCTCTGGGATTGTCTTCTTATCATGTTTGATCCCATAATACTGATACCAAATTGGTATCATGAGTTTGATTCCTGAATTCAGGTAGTAGAAGGAGAGATTCAATTCACATAAATTGTCCTTTGACCTCCACATGTACACCCCCACACACATACACATGTACAGTCAACTAAATATATTAATATTGCTACAGTTGGTATTGATTTAATCTGGCCCTGACTACAGTAAGAAACTCCATCTCCCTTGCAATGGGGCTGGCCTTGTCCACTTCAGTAATCTGACAAAGTAGAAGTAAACATGTGGAGAATGAGACAGTGTGGGACATGGGGAAGGCTAGTAGGATACCGAAGAGGACTGCTCAAAGCATATTACAGTCTTAAATGAAACCACACTGGTGCAGTTGTGGTGATTAATGTTAGCTGTCACCTTGATGGGATCTAGATCACCCAGGAGCAAGCCTTCAGGCACACTCAAGATGGATTACAGAAACTAAGGTTATACTGAGAATATGTGTGAGGGACTCCCTTGATCATAGTAGTTGATGTGCGAAGACCCATCTAAATGGAGGGAAGGACCATTCCCTGGACTGGGCATCTGATCCTGGGCTGTGCATAGTGGAGAAAGCAAGCTTAGCAGCAATGTTTTCATCCTTCTAGTTCCCTAATTGTGAAAAGTCAAGTTTCTGCTGCTTGATTACCCTGTCACTGCAGACTGTATCCTTGAACTGTGAGATGAAATAAACCCTGTCTTCCTTGAGTTAATTTTGTCAGGGTATTTTATCACAGCAACAGAAAAAGAAATGAAGACAATTACCTCTAAATAATTAAATAAAAATTTATCAGAACCAGTGCATCCCAGTGGTAGAGGGCATACATCGGATATGCTAGGTCCTAGTTTTGATTCTTGGAATCATCTCTTAAAATGATTGTTTCTGGGAATATAATTGCTGGTCTCATTTGGAGTATTGCTTTTTCCTCTGAAGTCACTAATCACCATCCTAATTAATATATAGAATGCTTTTGTTTAGCACAGATGCTCCACATATTTGGGTTTGTCCCCTTTGTTTCTTAGCCAAAACTATCAGAAATGGCTTAGGAACAGAGACTAAGGTGTAAGTCAGAAGAGAGAGATGACCCTCATGAAATACCTCTCCCTGTTTCTTTTGCAGGCAGTTACTTGAACGATGGCCTGTGGCATTCTGTTAGCATCAATGCCAGGAGAAACCGTGTCACTCTCACACTGGATAACGACCCCGCTTTCCCGGCTCCGGACACCTCTCGGCTGCGAATTTATTCTGGAAATAGTTACTACTTTGGAGGTAAATTCCCTAGCTTTTGAGACTTCAAATAAAGGACAGGGGAATTATGTCACCATGTGCTTTGTTAATTAGGCTACCCTCCCCACAGCCCTGCATGCATACATGCATGCACACAAGCAACAAACAGTGAGAAACCAAAACCTCAGGCAACTGTGCCAATGTAAGCTAATCTAGAGCAGTGCTGAGTGCAGAAAAAACCCGGGGTTACAAGAGCTGGGTTACATAACTCAACAAGATAGTTGTTGTAGCCATGCCAAGCTGCTTGGTCACACTGGAAAGGAAAAAGTCAGCTGAAAACCGAGAGAAAAGGAGCTGAGAGTCAGAAAGTACCTGCAAGTGGCAAAACTCAAGAGGGAGGCACGAGCGGCCTGCTCAGTCATCTAGGTCGCTCCACTGCCTCTCTTCTTTGTGAGCGTTATCTCCCCTTTCCCATACCTTGGAGTTCACCCACACTCAAGAAGGAGACAGAGAACAGTGTATAGGAGCTAGGGGATCCGAAAGGGGAGCCATGGCTGCTTTTTCTAATGTTTTCTAAACCCTTGCACTACTTCCAGAGACACAAACTAAAATAAACTGAGATGACCAAAGCCTATGTGGCATCTTAACATTTTTATAAATACACCTATGTTGATATTTTTTAATTTTTATTTATTCTTCTCTCATACAATATATACCATGCTGTGTTGAGTATTTCAAGTGTATCTTTTATTAAAAGAGAAAGAGATAGTGCCTATTTCTGTAGTCATGGTCTGCTTACAGAAGCTACATCTAAAGGGCACTTAGTCCTCACAGCTCTCTGACTTTAAGCTCTTAAAATACAGTCCTTATACTCACTTTCCTAGAACACAGAGAACAATTTCAGAATTGCTGGGAGATAGAAACAAGAGCAGAATACAGGCTCAGTGAAGTTTAGTGGTGGAGGGCTTACTCAGTGTGTAAACGGCATTGGTCTCCAAGAACAGATTCACACCCAAACCTCAAGCATGCTCTCCACACAGCACACATACACCCAACTCCAAAGCCCCCCATGCTTTCCCCAATACAGTTGAGAGAGTGACACAAACTGGTTGGGATCTTGTCGAGGGGAGCATAAAATTACCCTGCCCTAGACCTGACTGTTCCTTTTTATAAGGTAGCTGAAGACTAGCACTGAAAAATAGCATTTACTGAAGAAACGGCAAGATGTCTCCCTAGGCAAAGGCCCTTGTTACTCAAACCTGAGGACTTGAGTTCAGTTCTTAGAACCTGGAGTGGGAGAAGAGAATTGGCTCCATAAAGCTGTCCTCTGACTTTCATACATGCATGGATGCACATGCTTGTCTGCACTCTCTCTTTTTCATAAATAATAATGATGATGATAGCAATAAATTACACCTAGAGTCACCCAAATACTAATCATACATTCTACACTGAGCTACATCAAAAACTCTGTAGTCTCTTAGCTCCAAAATCTACAAATCATTCCTTTCTTCCCAAGGAAAAACATGGAATGCTTGAAACACAAAAGGGTCTTTGCATAGGTACAGAATTCATATGTAGGGTCCTTGGAAGGAAGCAATGTGGAACTTGATCAGTGAGGTTGGATTTTAGTATGAGAAAGCCCCACTGTCCTTCCCCTACAATCCTACTACATTCACAGCCATGGCATGCATGTTTAAGTGATAATATTCCCATATAAGATATAACAAGACTGTTGTTTGTGGAAATAAAACAATCAGTAAGTTGTCAAGACAGCTCAGTCATAAAGGACTGTCTGTGTAAGCCTAAGGACCTGGGTTTCAATGTTTGGAGCCCCTGGAAAGCCAGCCTCTGTAGCACTTGTCTGTAATCTCCAGGCAGCTCATGCCAGTGAACCTGGTGTACACAGTGACAAACCAAAGACCCAACCTCAGACAAGTTAAAAAGTACCAACTCCTGCAGTTGTCCTGTAATAACCATGCATGGGCTGTGGCATTTGCACACCCAAACTCATATACATTGTCACTCAAAGGTTAAGAAAATCATAATAATCTGTAAATGACTGTAGAGACAGCATATGTATGGAGAAGACTCAAATCTGTCTTCACTGTAGCCCCCTAGTGAATGCAAATGAATGGAACAAATGCAGAGCTGTGGTCTCAACTCTAAGCTGTGGATTCTGAATCACATACTATATTTTAGCAATGGAGAAAGAATGATGGTCAGGAATTTATTTTCAGGCAAAATGGCTTTGAATAATCATGTTACAATAATCATCTAAAATATCACAGAGGCAAAATGGCTCTCCTCCCCTAGCTAGAATAGTGCTAAATTCTGGGTGTGTTTCCAGGGGTGCTATATTTAGAATGTGAAGATTTATCTATGATTTGAACAGTGTTTAAACAAACCCTCACACACAGACTGTAAACTTAAGGAAGGTGAAAAACGAGCTTCAGCAGTAATAGTCAACTTCCATAAATTCTCTCTACAGCTTCAATTAGAAGTTGTAGCATCTCTTCATTTTATAGTATGCCTGTGAGCTGGTAACCAGCTGCTGGGCTTCAGCCCTGCAATGGCTGTCTATTAGCGATGGCTGAAATAATTCCCCAGTATTTATGGCTTATTGCTGTGTTTTCAGGCTCCACTCCCATATGCACTGAACCTTTTAAAACCACTAAGATGGAGTTTGTAAGAGCACACATACTTGTCTCCCTGCTTGGTCTTCACCTGTCTTAACCGGGAGTACATTGTCCTGGCAGCAGGTGATGCTAAACAGGGCAAAGCGTTTTTATCTCTATAGAACAGTCATTAAGATGTGTGGGGTTAACCTTCTGCATGTGCTGTTATAGCCTATAACTATGCGCACATAAGCAGGCAGTTCTCTTAATGTCTGGATTTGCTTGGCACAGCATGTCAAAATTCCTGCTTGGCTTCTGAGAGTACCTTTCTGGTGAACTAAGCCTTTTAATGTTCCACAATTAACCAGACAATTACTTTACTGCCATCCTTAGCAGAGCATGATTTCCTTAGAAAGAAAGTGTAATTCAGAATTGCATTGTGAATTTTGATGTGTGTTTTGAGACAGAACCAATATTTCCAAGCACTTACAATATGTGAACAATATATGAAGGATGTCATTCAAAAGAAAGACAAATTGGTTTCCAGCAGAAAAAAAAAGTGTGTGTGTGTGTGTGTGTGTGTGTGTGTGTAAGACTCAGTTAGTAAAATGCTTGCTAAGTAAGCATGAGATTCTAAGTATCTATAAAATACTGGGCATGGCATGGAATACCTTGAATTCCAGTGCTGAGATAAACTGACTACTGAGGGTCACTGATGACCCAGCTAATCCAAGTCCAGGTTGGGTGAAGGGATAGTGTCACAGAAAGCAAAACGAAAAGTGAACTCAGATCCCTGGGGCTCATGACCAAAGTCTAGGTAAATTGGGGAGTCTTTGGCTCACAGAGAGATCTTATCTAAAAGATTAAAGGGAAAGTGGTAAGACATACTGATATCAACCTCTGCCTTCTGCAGATGCCCACATGAAATAATGCATCTGCAGGCACACCACACACACACACACACATACACACGTGGAGTTAAGGTAACAGTTATACCAATGATATTCCCTTTGGCAATTTTTTTCCTATATAGTGACTGAATACACCCATTTTGCATCATTTCTGCCCCTCCTCCTGAGCCTGGATTTACAACAAAAGTGTCCCCTGTTGAGAATAAAAAAGTGCCCAAATAATTAGAGCTCAAGATCTTCCATCAATAGGTTGCCAAAGCAATGACAGATCATTTCAGTGTTCTTCATCTTTTCTCTCTGTCCCACAGGGTGCCCTGACAATCTCTCCGATTCCCAATGCTTAAATCCCATTAAGGCTTTCCAAGGCTGCATGAGGCTCATCTTTATTGATAACCAGCCCAAGGACCTCATTTCAGTTCAGCAAGGTTCCCTGGGGAATTTTAGTGATTTACACATTGATCTGTGTAGCATCAAAGACAGGTAATTATTGTCTTGTCTCCTCTGTTCTCCCACCCCTTCCCGTTCTCCTGTTCTAAATATGAGTTTCTTTAAGCAAAATTTTAATCCGCTGACATTAACCACATTAGACATAATTGAGTTGCCTAATGGAAAATATTTCTGAAAGGATTTCAGGCCCAGAGAAAAACAGTTTAAATTAGTTGAGTCTCTCTTCGTGTTGACTTGCAGTAAATGGGATATGCAAATTAAATCAAAATACAAATTTGTGAAAGGATTAAAATTTTATGCATAAACAACATTTGATTACTTTGAAGTTAAGAGTAAAGCATGAAAGAGGGAGGAATTACTTCTCCCCTAAACCATTTCATTCTTCACCTGCTGTGGGTATCCTTCCTATAATGGCATAAAGCTTTAGGAAATTGACTGCTAAGGTTTGGCTTTGCTCAACATGGATGTCCTCAGTTTGGGATGGCTGGTATAACTGCCACCAACCCTACCCACTGTTTCTTTAGCTCCAAAGAGACGAGACAGTAGGCCAGTGAGAATCAGTTCTTTGATTTTGCAACCTAGAGATCTAGCATGACAGTCAGTTTTTAATTATATCTTTCCTGAAATTTGATTTCTCTCTTGGAAATTTCTAGATTTGAAGTCAGAAAACCAAAGACAATAGATGTTAAATTTCAGCAGGATTTTGCTATATTTCTACTGTATCACCTACCTGCCTCATTCTTCGAATTCTGCTTAATCCTTTGAGATATTAATGAGCAGGTAGGGAGATGAGATTAAGTGTTTACATATGTGTTAGTATTAGAAGTTCTTGGCTATATTAACTAGTCATTGCTGTAAACTCAAATGTACCTTTTTTAGAAACATTGTCACTAGTAAGGACACGTGATTCCAGTAAGTTGATACCACTATGACAATAAGGAATGAGACTGAGAAAGTTTGGGAAGGTGATTGAATCATATCTTAAAGGATAAGGCAAAATCATGCTTGGCAAAGTTGACAGTAGGCAAAAGATGTTAGGAAATAGTACCGCAGAACTGTGTGGAAAATACATGGTTCACAAGTGTTATCAATTCAAAATGCTTTGAGTTTGCATTTAGAATCTCTAGTACTGGGATGCATTTTATAACTAATAGCATATGATAATTTCCTTGGCAAAATTTATTTCCTGAGTAGCAAGTAACCGATGCCTTGTCTTGCAATTTACCATGTCTTATGTTCTGCTGCTGCAGTTCAGTTCATAGATCCTGCAGTTAAGGTGCATGGCTTCCAAAAGGCTGGGGTGTGGACATGGAATCATCACAAAGAGGACTTTTGTACTTGAAGAATTTGGTTCTATGCTCTGTGTGAGAACAAAGAAGGAACACATCAGATTTGGTGGCTAGAGCCATGTGTTGAAAAAATGTAAGACAGAGTTAAGGGAGTTCAGGAGTGAGTGTCCCAGTGCAGGGGAGAAACTACGAAAACTGTCAGGTACTGATATTGGGGGACATAGGAAATAAACCATAGAGAACATGGTCTTTGCTAATTCTGGAAATCACTGCTGTAAGTTGATGAAGCATAGCTCACATTTTTGATAATAAATACCATTTCACATGCAGTCACCTACACACCATACTGACTTCTCTTTTTGTTTTCGCACTGACTTTTTAATCTTTGTGCTGTTTTTTTCATTTGACCACCTGTGAAAGTGGATAATAAAATGTGTGTTTCATTAAAATGTGCTAATTTAGAAATCTCCAAACCAAAGCTATTTCAGGGAATGGCTACCACCCCAAGCCTTTATTCCTGGCAAGGGAGAAGCTTCCAAATCCATCAGCTGGTGAAGTATTTTATGTACTGCAGATCAATACAGGACATTTGTCAATTGGGATCTCTTTGATACCTTAATATACAATCAAGAAAGCTCTCATTATTTTTGATTACATGAAAGTCATTGCCATATACCCTGCGCCATTACCTTTGTGTAATTGTAGTCTTGAGTAATTATATTACATATAATTGTGTTTTGGTTAATTGTATAATGAGGAATGTGTTTCATTTAGTGGGTAAAGGATATGTTCCTGTTGATTCGCTGTCACTTTCTCTAACAAAAAAGGAAAACAGGCCAAAGCTTTGGTCTCTTACTGATGTAATTTACACTTGTTCGACATCTGCGATGAGTGGGGAGAGGGGAGAAGGGTTACAATGGCAAGTGTTTCCTGAGATTTGTGTTTTCTTTTCCTTTTTGTGATAAAGATAAGTGTCATAGTAAAAGTGCATAGACATGTGAACCAGGAGCAATAATAGATGCTTAAAATAAAGCAGCCAGAGGTCAGAGGTCAGGCAAGGAGCTAAAAGCTGCATTGCTAGGGGAAGCAGACACAGAGGCCTCTGGGTGTTTCTAGCCAGCTGACACAGTGAAGTTCAGGTCCATGAAAAATCTCCTTCAGTGTTCTGTTGTTCATGTGCTTACCAATGTGAGATTGTTAGCCAGCTGGTATGAAGTTGCTGCTAGGGATGGCAGAGGTTTCCAACTCAGTGCTTCAAGAGCACTGAGTATCTCTTCTTCTTGGACTTCTGATACTAAGGCTTGCCTTCTGTGTGCGTTTCTTCCTTCACAGTAAAAGGAGACCCACCTACACACCTGGGATTTTATTTCCTTTTTCCCAACTGTGCCTCTTACATATTTAAATGTCGTAGTTATGATCAATTTGGGGGGAAATCAGATATGGGAAGGTCATTGCAGTCTTCAAGAAAAAAGGCCTACATTTTCCAAAATCTTAAGAGGCTTCTCCAGCAGAGTCTCACAGGCCCTTTGAAATGGTGCTGGCAAATTGGTAGGTTTGCTTCTTTCGAGTTGTTTAAAATCAGCCTTTGGAGCATCATTTTATGGCTAGAGAGATGTCTCATTAGCCAAGAGTACTTGATTCACAAGCATGTGTACTGAGTTCAGGTCCCAGCACCCATGAAACAAGCTGTGGGTGGCAGCATCACTGTAATCCTAGTGCTGTGTGTGTGTGTGTGGGGGGGTAAGAGCTGGAAGGTTTCTGGGGCTTGTTGGTGGCCTGCCTGGTTATAAAAAGCAACAACAAAAACAACCTAATTACTGTAAGTTCCATGTTCAAGAACGAAACCCGACTCAAAAGAATAAAGTGGAGAGCGATAGAGGAGGGTACCTGACACCCACCTCTTGCCTCCATACTTGTGCACAGTGTACCACACATACACACAACAACAACAACAACAAATAATAATAATAATAATAATAATAATAATAATAATGTTCAGAAACTGACACTGATTTTTATTCAGTTTTCTTGAATGCCAGGAAAATTTTGGATGTCACAAGTCCATTTCCTGTGGAGTGCCCTCATATAGCAATACAATTGAAGTAGGTTTTGGGATATCATCCAGTCCCAGTCTCAAACAAACAGAAATGAAAATTACATGGAGGGTGCAAAATCAATTACAGAAAAAGGTTACTGCCCTGGTCTCTGATACTGTATCCTAAGGAGATTTTCTTCTTAAATCTTTGAAAATGCTTTTCCCACTGGGTGGATCACACACATGACAGTGTATTCAGCTTCCTGCTGCCAAATATGTCGTTAAACACATTTTCCCCCTCCATATCTGGTTCTTTTCCTCCTAACACATTTTCTACTAAGAAAAGCATGTGTCTTGCTCTTTGGTCAAGATTCTTAGCTTCTCAGCTTGAGCATGCGGAGCCACAAACACAGAGGAAGAGAAAACATTATGTTGGATAACCTCCACAAACAGATTCTTGATACAGCCCACCCCATGTGTGGGTGTGTGTTAAAAACAGCCGCTAATATAAAAAGATTGCTTTGCTGGGTAATACATATGTCTGAGCTCTTATCTAAAACTGAAAATCTTTATGTCAGGTGCCAGGAGAGCCATGGAAAGGACAATGCCCACACAATCTGAGCTCTTCTCTCTAAGTGAGAAATGCTACAATATGGTATTCTCCCTTCATGCGTGAAATGAGGCCAAAATCAGAATGAGAGCATCTCTGCAGTTTTTTAAAATCCATTTTTGCCCTGTTTCATGGACGAAAAGGAAAGGTTGTGGTTTATGCAGTAATTCCTGAATAAGCAATCTTTAAATATTATTTCCTTTGACTCTCTCCACAGTCCTAAAAAGCCCAAAGTAGTTCTTCAAGTGAGGCCAAAGTACAATATCACAGTGCACAGTGCAACTTGTTAGAAGTAAACTTTCTAGGCTAGGACGTATTTCAGCAAAGTCCTGACTATTTTGGAAGAGCATCAGGTTTGATTTCCAGCACCTATGTTGGTGCCTCACAACCACTTGTACCTCTAGCTCCAGGAGATCTGACTTCCTCTTCTGGTCTCCATGTGTACTTGCATTCCCATGCACAGTTCTACACTAATACATCCCTACAGTTAAAAAAAACATCTTAAAGGACTTAGTTAACCCAGAATGGGTACAGGGACATGGCTGCAATTTTAAGAAATTCTGGTGATTCTTAAAGAAACACACATTTGAGATCCATGGGGGTTGTTGCCAATGCCCAGAGAAACTCACCAACTGTTTGATCAAGGTCACATGTTTAGTAATCATGGGAGCCAGATTCTACACCAGTGTTTGCCAATTTCAGAGTTTATGGAAGTGTGCAGGGCCTGTTGCTAAAATTCGCAAAAAGAAAAAGCACTTGGGTGGCCAGAACACGTAAAGGAAGGTGCCGCTAAGGAAGGAGGAAACTGAGAAGTGGGCTGAGTTTGGAGAAGTCAAGGAGCACAGCCTAGGCATTTGTTGTAGATAGCACAGTGTAGGGCTGAGAGTACGGGAGGTGTTGAGCACCTGTTTGCATGATCAGAAGGTAATAGCAATGCCTAGCAATGAGTGGGAAGCAAGATCAGAGGGACTTGGAGAGTAATAAAATGTCTGCAATCTGACTAAGAGACAAATGAATAATTAGCTTTAAATAATACTTGCTATGAGTCAGTAAAAGTGTGTGTGTGTGTGCATGTGTGCGTATGTGTATGCGTGTGTGCGTGTAATTCTAACAGTAGGGTTCATCATTAACTACATTTTCTAATAATGAGTTTGAGACGCAAAGATGCTAAATAACCTTCCCAAAGCTATACAGTCAAGCAAGATGTAGCAGAAACAGGTTATGCATCAACAAATCTGCTTGGAAAACATGGGCCTGTTTTCTCCACAGTACTCCCTCCTCTAACATGGCAAGGTTGTGAAGCAGAAAGCGATGAGTTTCCATGTTGGCTCAGAAATTACACACTGTCGGAGCTAGAAAGACATTTAGTTGGTAAAGTGCTTTGTGCCAAGGCATGAGAGCTTGTGCTTGGAAACCAGAACCCACTTAAAAGTCAGTCAGAATGGTGTACTTACAGGCCCAGCATAGAGAGTCAGAGACAGCGGATCTGGGGTTCTCTGGCCAGGCACTTTCCCTGAATCAAAGAGTTGCAGATTCAGTGAGGAAACCATCCTCAAAGTAGAAATGGTGTGTTGAGTGATTGAGGAATACCAATGCCATTGATCTCTGTCCTCCACATGTACCACACTCGTATATACATGCGTCTTCAAACATATGTGTATGCACACACAACAAGAACAGGGGTTACTCTTCATTCTACTGATTGTCACAACCTTGTGAAGAACATACTGAGAACTGGAGCATACTGAGACCTAAGGTTTCCCGTCCAAGTCTTTGGTTTTACCTAGTTCTTGGGGATGGTTCCAGAAGGGAGGAACTTCATAATTAGCCTGAAAAAAAAAAAAACTGTTGCATGGAGGTAAACTTTGACCAACTTCAGTATGGGCAGTCCATCTAGTACTCAGCAGAAAAAACATTACTGAATCCTCTTTTCTTCAATGGTGGCTGTCACACCTTCTCCTTAAAGTTTTTAGACCTGAGTGAAGCAGTAGGTCTTGTTAGGACTATGAACCTGGCTTTCATTGCCATAAGCTTCCTTGAAGGAGGGCATCTGTGCCCTCTTATCAGTCTGATCTCTCTTGTCACATGATCTTAAGAGGAAAGTTGATCAATTTGTTGATAAAGTGTCACCTTCCTCTTGAGCAAAGGAAGGTCATTATTGTGGCTTGAATGTAAAATGTCTTCCATAGGCGCATGTGTTTGAACATTTATATCCTAGTTGAAGATACTGTTTGGGAAAGTTGGGGGACTATTAAAAGAGGGAGCCTTATTGGAGGAAGAGGATCAGTGGGGCTGGGCCTGATGATTGACAGCAGGGCTGAGTCCTGTTGCATTCAGTTTCACTACTATGGAGACAATACGACCAGCTGCTTTCTGCTGTCACCATGTTTTCCCACTGCTATCATTTGAATCCCCTAGAAATGTAAACCAGAAACAGCCCTTCCACCCTTCACTTCCTTCCTGTCTGATATTTTGTCACAGCAGTGAGGAAAGAAACTAAAGTGTGCACTGGGTGCTTTTATTCATAGAAAACACAAACAGCCAACCACCTTGGGGCGGCACCTCAATGCTTTCCCATAAGGCTGCTGTAAGAAATTTCCCTCGCCGACTGACAATCTGAAACACTAGTGCTTAAAACAATGGCATAACAGTGGCCCAGTGAATTATCACAAGAGTTTGTCTACTGTTTGACAAGCCAGGTGCAAAGTAGATGTTCTGAGAACAATGAGAAAACTGCTGTCAAGAGTGGCCTGCCTTGCCTTCCTGAGTAATACTAAGAAATGCAGTTTCTGAAACACAGGAGCCAAGGAAGCTTTCAGGCTAGAAGGAAATGTGAAAAAAAAAAAAGACAACTTCACACTCAAGTCACTTCTATGAGGCAGAAACATTTCTAAATTGATAATTAGAAGACAAAAGATTCCTCTGTGTTATTGATCTCTTCCCAAGATCAATACCTCAATGAGCCTTCATCTGACACCCTGATAAGGGCTCCTCATCTGTTTATCACGTTAAAGAGGCTCCCTGCTGTACAACCAATGTAACATTTAGTTTGTTCCTTATCTCTGTTGATATACATGCTTTGGACTGGAGAGGGAAAGTGCTGGTCCCAAAGGAAGCACTGACTGCCATTGTCAGTATCATTCACAGATATAATTAGAAGGAAAAGTGGCTTAATAATTTGAGTTGGTCAAATGGAAAAAAGCATATTTAATAAATGGTGCTGGCATAACTGGATATCAACATGTAGAAAAATGAAAATAGACCCATACCTATCACCATGCACAAAACTCAGATCCAAATGGATCAAAGACCTCAACACAAAGCCAGCCACACTGAACCTCATAGAAGAGAAAGTGAGAAGTACACTTGAATACATTGGCACAGGAGACTACTTCCTAAATGTAACCCCAGCAGCATAGACACTGAGAAAAATGATTGATAAACGGGATCACTTGAAACTGAAAAGCTTCTGTAAAGCAAAGTACACTGTCAACAAGATAAAACGACAGCCTACAGAAAGGGAAAAGACCTTCATCAACCCCACATCAGATAGAGGTCTGATCTCCAAAATATACAAAGAACTCAAGAAATTGGTCATCAAATGAACAAATAATCCAATAAAAAAAATGGAGTACAGACCTAAACAGAGAACTCTCAACAGAGGAGTCTAAAATGGCTGAAAGACACTTAAGGAAATGTTCAGTATTCTTAGTCACCACAGAAATACAAATCAAAGCAACTCTGATATTCCATCTTACACCTGTAAAAATTGCCAAGATCAAAAACACTGACGACAACTTATACTGGAGAGGTTGTGGAGTAAAGGGAACTCTCCTGCATTGCTGGTAAGAATGCAAGCTGGTACAGCCCCTTTGGATGTCAGTGTGACAATGTTTCAGAAAATTAGGAAACAACCTTCCTCAACACCCAGAAATACCACTTTTGAGTATATATCCAAAGGATGCTCAATTGTGCCACAAAGACATGTGCTCAACTATGTTCATAGCAGCATAGTTTGTCATAGCCAGAAACTGGAAACAACCTAGATGCCCTTCAGCTGAAGAATGGATAAGGAAAATGTGGTACATTTACACAATGGAGTACTGTACAGCAGAAGAAAACCCAACATCTTGAATTTTGCAGGAAAATGGATGGAGCTAAAAAACATCATTGTGAGTGAGGTAACCCAGATACATAAAGACAATTATCACATGTACTTACTCATAAGTGGTTTTTAAACATAAAGCAAAGAAAAATAATCCACAAATCACAATCCCATGGAACCTAGACAACAATGAGGACCCTAAGAGAGACATACATAGATGTAATCTACATGGGAAGTAGAAAAGGACAAGATCTCCTCAGTAAACTGGGAGCATGGGGATGTTGGGAGAGGGCTGAAGGGGAGGGGAGAGGTAGGGAGGAGAGCAGAAAAAAAATGTAGAGTTCAATAAAAATAAAAAAGAAAAGAAAAAAGTAATTTGAGTTGGTGAGAAGATTGGATCTTGCATCCTAAAAAGGCTACTACGGCTATGAAATATAAATTTATAAATTGAACCATTTTTGTTTTGAATTAAGATTTCCCATAAGAATTTGACAGGACACAGATAGGACCTTGTTCATTTATCTGTGACCTGAGCTCTTTAATAATTTTATATAATTAATAGATTTGAGACAGAGTCTCCTATAGCCCAGGCTGACTTCTAACCCTCCATACAGCCAAGGATGACCTTGTAGTACTCATCCTTCTATCTCCACCTCCCAGGTGCTGAGATAATAGCTGTGTGTCACCAAGCCTGGATTGAGTAGCGTCAGATCAAACCCAGGGCTTTAAGAACTCTAGTCAAGCACTCTGCCCTGTGAGTCTTGTTCCAAGTTCTTATAATGATACCTGCTTCTGAATCCTAACTGGATCCATCTGCTCAGGTATCATTGTTGCTTATGTGTGGTCATCATCACTTTAGATTTTCAAATGCCTAAAGGAACTGCTTGTCTCTCTACTTATTGGAAAGAGAAACTGATATTAACATACACCAATTTACCTTACAACGGGATCAAACTCTAGATATTGAAGAGGTGGGTAAAGCCTTTGCTATTTACATTTTGAATCAAGTTTACACACAGCCAGCCATCTCACACTTCTTTAGACAGCTGTCAGTTTTCAGAGGGGTAATACATGCATCCTGTAATTAGAAGATATTAAAAACCAAAACACAGATAGCATTATTTTTTCATGACTCTTGGACTTTGGGCAAGGGTTGATTGAGAACAAGAAATAGAAAGTTCTTTTGGTTCAAAACCAAGAGAGACAGCAATGGATTGGGCTCCGTGGCCAGCAGCATGCCATGTTTAAAACCCTGACACCTGTAGCAGAGACAGTACTTCTTTTAACAATTTACCTATGTATATAAGCTATATATACATGTATAACCTATGTATATAATGTGTATGATGTGTCTTATGAACAAGCAATTGATGTTTTTATTTGAGAAACATAACAGGTTTTAAATTTTCCCTAGAGATTTACCCTCTCTTTGAGAGCATCCCTTCAACAAGCTTCCCTAGGCCTCTACTTAGTATTAGGAAATTTCACAGACTAAGCGAAAAACACCTCATAATTGAGAAATGTGGAGGAATAGCTAACCAAAAGCAGATAGTATTTGAGAGAAAGGAGATTAAGTTAGAGCTCTTGGATCTCCAAGGACTGTAGTTCATAGAATGTCTACCATATCCAGAACACCACTGACTTCATAGTTTAAATATATACATATATACATATATATATATATATATATATATATATATATATATCAGAAGCACAAGTCTTAAGTGCGTTTGCGTACCATGAAAGACAGACTTTTACTAAAATAGTCAAAGAGGAGACAATCATTAATTTGACTAACAAAACCATCCCACAAATGGATTTTAAGGAACTCTAGGTTTATAAAGATTTTACCAAATAATCTTATTAGAATTACAGGGGATGGGGAAATGGCTCATTTGGTAACATGTTCAATTTGTGAACATGAAGATTTGAGTTTTCAGCCCTCATATTCATGTAAAAATGCTGGACATGTTAGTAGATTCTCAGGTACTATCCAGGGGAGGTAGAGACATTGTGTCTCAGGGTCCAGGTGTAATAGGATGTATTTCAGTTTAAAGACTTAAACCCAAAGTAAGGTGGATGCAACCTAAAGAATGACATTTGAGATTGTCTACTTGTCTTCACATGCACTCAAACACATATGCATTAGGCATGTATGTGCACAGGTATGCATGTGCATACACACACAAACACTCACACATACATTTACCCCTGGTATTCACACACAAAAAGAACTCCAAAATCCCAATTAGCTGTTATGTATGCACATACATGATACAGTCACTCACAATGTGGCCTTGAATTCTGACTCACATCTGGCTCTTACTTGCTGAGAGATGGCTCATACTCTGTTAATATTGGTCTGTGGTATGTCAAATCTTTATTTTCTACCTATTTGTTTGCCAGGCTCATTTCCTTGTGCTGCAGTAGAGCAAGAAACAAGGAAGGGTGTCTCTGATACTAGAGTATGCTCTGACTTCTGCGCTGGCTGGCTGGTGCCCTTGGGTATACTAGGTCTGATTTCACTAAAATGGAACATTCCTTCATTCATGTATAGTGTTTGGCACATCTCAGCAGCGGGGTGCCTTGGTGATAACTGAGAAGGTAGGGGGGTGTTGAACACAGTCAGTGGATGGCTATCTCTGTCTTCAGAAACCTCTGGTAAAGATGTTAAAGAATACTGATTATTATTATTAGTTTTTCTTCTTTTTCTTCTCCTCCTCAACCTTCCCCTCCTTATTTTTTCCTTTTCCCCCTTCTTCCTCTTCTTTGGAGACAGGATCTCACTACATATTCCAGACCAACCCCAACATAACTCCCTTGTTAAGGTAGACCTGGAATTGAATTCATAATACTGCTTCCACATTATCTTCCAAAATTGTAGAATCAAAGGCATGAGATACTATGCTTGGTTAAAAAGCAGACTCTGACCAAATAACTAAGGAAATAATTCTAAGTTCTCAAACTGGACAGGGAACTTGATGTAGATACAATGAAACATTAGAAGACAGTCTGAACCCAATGGTGGTGGTGCACGCCTTTAGTCCCAGCATTTGGGAGGCAGAGGCAAGAGGATTTCTGTGAGTTCAAAGCCAGCCTGGTCTCCAGAGCTAGTTTGTGACAGTTAGGGCTGTTACACAGAGAAATCCTGTCTTGAAAAACCAAAATCCAAAAACAAAAAACAATTGGAAATGACAGCTAGTAGTGTATATCAGTGTCTGGATGTTCAGATATAGGTGTCTCTCTCATAAAACTCTGTAGAAATAGTTATTCAGAAGTCAGTCAATCACTCTCAGTGAACTTCTGAGAGGTTATTCAGCTCTGGTGGAGGGATCTGCTCTGTGTTCTTACTGTGTTTCTGTCTGGTGTGAGTCTGAAGGGTCAGAGTGCAGATCTCTAGTCTCCTTCCTTAGGAACTTTCTAATCGATATTTGAGCTAAATGGTAATCTCCTGCGTTTCCTAATAATTGTCAACTTGCTAGAATTTAAAAATCCCTAACAGAAGAGCCTTTGGCACATCTGCAAGTGAGTTTCAAAACTGAGGTAATTCAGGAGGGAAGATCCATTCTGAATGTGAGTAGCACCACCCTGCAGGCTTGGGTCAGGAAAGGAGACAGTGGTGGCTGAAGCACCAATATTCATTCATCTTGCTGAAGTTACATACAAAGTGGCCTGCTCTCTCATATACCTACTTTCCCGTCATGGCGGACTGAACCCTCAAACAGTGAGCCAAAGTAAACTCTTCCTTAAGTTGCTCTTGGCTGGTACCTGGTCACCTCAGTGAGACAAATAACTATGATACTATGTTTTCTCACATTCTGAGTCTATGTAGAGATCCCATGCCTGCTCCCTACTTCCTTTCCTGCCTCCTCCCCAAAGCCTTCCCTAGTCACTGGTTAAAGGGCTTGCCTTCTTGGAATTAGTTCCCCCATCACAAAAGTTATACCTTCATTTGCCAAATGTGAAAGGTAAGCATGCCTACGTGTTCAAGGTCAACACCAGAGTAGGGTATTTCAGCTGGCAATTTGGTGAGTCCCAAGTATCTGAAAATGACAGGAGGAACAAACATTGTAAAGGTGGCTCCCGCTAGCAGGCTTACTCATGCTGAGCTGAAACCCTGTTGTTTGTGTATGAAGATTCGTGTACTGGTGGAGGCGGGATGAGCCCTTGATGGTTTGAACAAATAGTAAGGAGAGTGGCACAAATTACTGCTGTTTTCAGTGATGTAAAATAACTACCCAAGAGCTACAGCATATCAGAACTACAGGAAGTCAAAAGGGCAGCACTTTCTCAGAGCTCTAGGTAGAGTTAATGGTGTATTCTCTTGTAAAACCCACTCAGCAGAATTAAATAATGACACGAAAGAAGAGGCTCCAATCAAAACACTGCCCATGTCCAAACTTTCATGAATAGAGATGGAAGGAACAGTCAGCAAAGTGCTTTCCAATACAAACATGAGTTTTCAGTTTGAGATTCAGGACCTGTTTAAAAAAGCCAAGTGTGGTGGCATCTGTGAGATCCAGGCTCAAGGAAGCTGGAGACTGATGGACCCATGAGGCTGATTTTCCAAGCTGCCTAGTTAAACTGCTGCATTCTGAGTACAACTGAGAGACTGTGTCTCAAAAACTAAGATGGAGAGTATCCCGAAGAATGACAGCCAAGGTTGTCCTCCAGCCTCTCCCACATATTTACAGTCATGCATACACACATGCACATGCAAACAAAAAAGCCCTACTTACTTATCCAGGCATGGTGAATTTGTAGCATGAAATTTCTAGACAGTGTTATCTTAAATTATGAGAACATGCTTTAGATGTAGAAATAAAGTAGAAGAGAATGATTCTCTTCAACACAATATATCCCTAAATCATGCTCCCGCTTTTCTAAATGTGCATTTGTTACTTTAATACAAATAGAGTTGGTTTTAGTTATATGTGTTGGTATCTACGTGGCACGTGTCCATATGTGAGTGTCCTGAAGGCCAGTTGCTCACACATGCTGTCTTCTCCAGCCTCTCTCCAACTTGTGTTTTGAGGCAGAGTCCCTCACTGAACCTGGAATTTACCAGTTTGGCTACTGTAGAGTGCTTGCCTAGCATGTGCGAGGCTCTTAGAGCTGGTCCCAGTACTATCAGAAAGAGTAAAGCTGCACCTAGGCCCCACTTGCCACTGACCCCAATAATCCACACAGCTCTTCTCTTGTTTGATTAGATTTCCTTTACTGTAATCAGTACTTAGATTTTGCTTTCTGGAAGAGAGTTCTTGATGTCAAATGATATATTGTACCACTAGTGGGTACTTTGCAATGAGCCATAACTTGAAGAGTTCAGACTTTACCAGTGTTTGCTCTCAGTGGTTAGGGATGAACCACACATGAAGCTTAAACAAGTAAACAGCATCCTTTGGTTTTGACTATAGTACGTACTCAAGAGGAAGAAGGAATTTGAAAAATATCCACCGAAAACATTCCAGCTGGGAGAGGGATGAGAGCCAGTTGGTAGAGATTTGCATGGATAGTCAGGAAAGAACACACATCAATGAGGTTTTTAGTAATAGCAAAAAGCTCTCCAACATCTGTAGCATGGCAGTATCATAGGAAGTGGAGTTTAAAGAGAGTTGCACATTCTCACAGCTCGATCTAGACTCTGGGATGCGCTTTCCAGAAATACACACTCAACACAGTTAAGTAATGACATGTCAACTAAGAGTTAGGAATTCAGCCCTTCACCTCTTTCTCATCTTGAAGTTTTCCCACATGGTGAGTGCCAGATATTGCTCAAATTGAAAAGCAAGAACGCCTACTAAGAGCACCGCCAGTGCCAGCTGTCATTATTCACGTGGTGTTAAGTGCTCCTTCTATAACCGCTAGATAGAGAGTATTTTTGTTTAGCAAGGCGATCATAAAATTAGACAAGCAAGCCACAGCAATATAATCTATAAATAATACAGTGGAAGGAAGCATGCTAGCACAATATCCTTATTACAGTTTGTGCTCTAAGAAAGAGGAGTGTAGAGAGAAGGCTGCTCAAGAGATATAAGAAACAGACAAACTTCTGTGGGGCTACTTCAGGGTATGAGTGCTCTCCCTACAGTGAAACATGGGCAGAATGCCCTAGAAAGTCACGCAGCTTGGAGGCCAGGTTGGCAGCTGTGACACTGGCTCTCTTTGCCTGGTAGGAAAGGATGCTATCAGGTTTGTGTCCATGTCAGCTCTTGTCTGAAAGTGAAATTATTGACGAATAAAGATTCCTCATTAGCCCAAAACAGCAACAGCATAATCATACACAGTGTGAACTTTTACTTTTTCTTCATCTTTATCAAAAGTGCCTGATAACGCCTTAAACAGCACTGTTTCATTTATTTATTTATTGGCTATGTCAAATGCCACCATTTTTAGGTCTAGAAAGATGTGTTTAACTTCTGCAAAATACGGCCTAACATCTGTTCTCTCTCTCTCTCTCTCTCTCTCTCTCTCTCTCTCTCTCTCTCTCTGTGTGTGTGTGTATGTATATGTGTGCACATGCACAGGTAAACATGCATGTGTGTGTATGTGTAAGCCCAATGACAATGCTGTTTCTTTCTCATTTGCTCTCCTTATTATTTCGTGACAGGGCCTCTTACCAAAATCATTTAGAGCTTACTGGTTTGGCTACTGTATCTTACAAGCAAACTCCAGGGATTCTCCTGTCTCTTCCTCAGTGTTAACATTACAGAAGCATGCCACCATGTCCCACATTTACATGAGTTTTGGGCACCCAAACTCAGCTCCTTATGATTGCATAACAAGCATGTAACTGACAAATCCATATCCCTAGTCCTGAAAATGCCATTTAAAAAGATGAAAAATAATGATGAAAAACTATGAGATGTGTTTTTTTTTCCTGCTTTGAAGTTTTCCCTTATCTTCTTTCTAAGTAGGGTCACAAATATTGCAAAATAAAACAGGCTCCATACCAGAGCCTATTCTCTCCTAATTACCTGACTCAAACCTTTGGAGCTCTATATTGGAGCATAAACATAAACTCTTCTCATTTTACAAGGGAGAGAGCTGACACTGACAGGTGTTAAATGGCTTTTCCAAGTTATATAGAGAACAAGTATTTTCATTAGAAATTTAACAGGCTCTTGAGAACCTTTGAAATCTTAAAAAAAAATGTTTCCCCTTGAAAGTTAAGCAACACACTAAACGGGTCTTTGTGAAGCTTTTGAAAGATACGGGATAGCATCTATGCAAAGTTATGCTGTGCCTGGAACAGTGACAATGTTGTCAAGGGAAAGATGAGTTACATTAAAAAGGCTGATAAGCTGAGGCATGAATAAGGAAAAGCAGATGTCTGGACATAATTGGACATGAGGATCTAAACAATGAACTTGATCATAATGGATGTTTGAAATAATGGCAGACCATTCTCAGGTAAAAATATCAGACTGGAAATGGTAGGAAAGGATCAGTCAAACACCTCTGTGTTCCTTACTCCTGCAGGCAGAGTGGATCAGAATAGTTCCGCTGTTGTGGTTTTAATGGAAACTGTCCCCTAATGTCTCATGTGCTTAAGCATCAGATCCCCACCTGTTTGGGAAGGTCGTTGATATTTAGGAGGTAAAGACTAAGTGGAGAAAATGCACCACTGGGATGGCCCTTGATGTTTGATATTCACGTTCTGTTTCCTGTGGTTGCAATGTGACAAGCTGATCTCCTGTTTCTGCTGTCAGGCATTCCCTGCCTGTTGGATGGAATCCATCCCCCCAGCTGTAAGCCAGCTAAACTTTTCCTGACATAACCTTGACCAGGTGTTTTATCAGAGCAACTGGAGAAACAACTAATACATAGTACACGTAATTGTTAGGGTTGCGCTATAATGTTAGTTTTAAAGATTCAAGTATTATGGGTATAGACTACAACACTCATTGGAATGTTTTTGTGATAAGGGAAGTGTTCCATTTTATGTTGAAATGGGTGCACTCATTAGTGATGCTTATGAATTTGAACTAGGGTTATTGAAGCCAGAAACTAACTTATTTTTAAAGAATTATTCAATTTTAACAAATTTAAGTTTTGATTGACATCAAAGTTAGAAATGCTCTAACTATCCTTATTCTGGACCCAGGTCTAATTTAGAGGCTTTTCAATATTTTGCAATTTCATGAAAATGAGGAATACATATTGTCCAACCTAGAAAAAATATTGGGCACCAGCAAAATTTATAATTTGCAAAATCAGCTTGTGAGCTGAGAATCTTATATCCCACACTACTCTTTTGTGAGATTTGTTTGCACACATCAAAATCCTGGTGCTTGGTGATCCTGCAAATCCACTTATGGTGAATTTTAGGGCTTAGGAGTTGTTAGTTTTCTCAGATGATGAGCTCCAAGGTAAAGGTCATTTATAAGGCCTCCATAAAAAGCATGCTGACTATGTGACTATAGCTGGTGTGTGTGTGTGTGTGTGTGTGTGTGTGTGTGTGTGTGTGTGTGATCCAGACATTGACATAAGCCTTTCCATATCACTCTTACCTTAATTTTCAAGACAGGGTCTCCCACTTCGACCCTGTGTAATGATCTGAAGTTTGTAGACTAGATGGCCAGAAAGCCCAGGGTCCACCTATCTCTGTCTTGTAGTCCTAGTCATGGGTGGCTGATGTGACACTCAACTTATTTTTAGAAGGATACTGGAGATCATTATGCTATATTTTGCTTACTGAATCATCTCCCAAATCCCTTTCCTGTGTTTTTGTATAAGCATAAATGAAAGCTTTTCATGCCAGATTTCAGGTAGTACCCTACCACATATTTAATGCTACAATAAAGTAATCTTCAATTAGGTCCTGATTCTTTGACTACTAGCTTCAAATTCCAGAGTGTTAGGAAATCTTTTTAAAATTTATAATTTGGTACCCTAGAATTATAGACATTCAGATTCAGTTAATACAGAATGAAGTCTGGGTATGCATGGTGTCTAACACTTTAGGAGGCCTGTAGGCCTTTTATAAATATTGAGTCGGCAGACAAAACACATTTGTATATTGGGCACATCATAACATTGGCTCAACCAAAAATTTTTTCACTATGCAGTAGGGAGCCAGACACCCAGCTTGCTTGATGTTAACCATGGTCTGTAGAAATTTGTTTCTCTGTTCAAATAAGTTTGAGAAATATCAAGGTAAGAAAAGTTAAATGAATTTCTTTGCCGCAGGATTCCCCCCACACACTTTTATCTCTTTTCCTGTCTCTCCCTCTCTTTCTCTATGTGTGGTTTTGTTGTACAGGTTTATATCTCAGATAATTATGAACTGTAAGAGGGGAAGTCATTTGTAGTCAGAGGCTGCTTGTTCATTTTCCAGCTACCCAGACCCGAAATAACCACACAAAAACTATATTAAATAAAACACTGTTTGGTCTTAGTTCAGGCTTTTTATTAACTAACTCTTTCATCTTAAATTAACCAATTTTTATTATTTTCTGTATTGTCACAAGGCTCATGGTTTACTGGTAAAGTTTTGGCTCATCGTCTCCTTTGGTAGCTACATAGCATCTCCCTGACTCCACCTTCTTTTCTCCTCTATTCTGCACTGCCATAGGCCCAAAGGAGCTTTTTTATTAACCAATGGTAATAAAACATATTCAAAGCATGCAGAGGGGAATTTCACATCACCTTCCCTTTTCTGTGTAAATAAAAAGGAAGGTTTTAACATTAACATAGCAAGATTACATACAACCAAGCAGTTTTCAAGCAAGAAGTATCGTTACCATATTTAGTTCATTTACATTTGGCAAATTAAGGAAAATACTCTATCATCTATCTTATCTTTTGAGTCTAAAGTTTTATATTTAATCTTTCTTTTATAATTATAATTATTGTAGTAGTTGGGTGCCACTCTGTAGTATAGAGGAGCGGCAGGCTGTGTCCCTCTGCATGGCTAGCTTATAGCCTGAAATAATAACACACAAATTATATTCATTTAAACACTGCCTGGCCCATTAGTTTTAACCTCTTATTGGCTAACTCTTACATATTCTTTTAACCCATCTCCATTAATGTGTATTGCCACTTGACTGTGGCTTACCAACATGAGTCTAACCACCCTCCGTCTCGGAAAGGAGAGCCATGGCGTCTGCCACACTGCCTTCTTCCTCCCAGAATTCTGTTCTGTCTACTCCACCCACCTAAGGCCTGCCCTATCAAAAGGCCAAGGCAGCTTCTTTATTCAACTAATGAAATCAACACAAATGCAGAAGGACCTCCTACACCAAATTATCTTTTTTAACTCCATCAAAGATTCCAGAAGAATATAATATTATCTAAGAAAACAGGAAATGCATTGTAAACAACTTCCATAACCCTAGAATTGACAGAGACATCTTTCTGTCTGGACAGTCATCCAAAATTTCTTTGTAACATTGGGACATCCATCTTTAGTTTACAAGCCCATATTATTCAGCAGGCTTTTTCATGAAGCCCCATGCTGGGTGCCAATTTGTAGTTGGAGGCTGCTTATTCAGTCATTGGAAGCAGCTCACAATTTCAAAAATACATCTGATCACTGTAATGGTTAACGTTGATTTTTAATATGGTAGCATCGAGACTCATAGAAAGCAAACATATGAGCATGTCTATAACGACTTTTGAGACTGAGCTGATTAAGGAAGAACTGTCTAGATATGTGCAGCACCTATAAATGGAGTGGGTCCTGGAGAGAATAAAAAGGAGAAAGTATCTGCCAGCAGTATCTTTCTCTCTACTCCCTGACTAAGGATGTTGTTATGATGTCTGGTTCAATCTGTGACTGCACCTCCCCTGCTATTATGGACTGTTCCCTCAAGCTGAAGCAAAATAAACTCATCCTCTTTTATCAGGATTTGTCAAGTGCTTTGTAATGGCCACAAGGGATGTGACTAATACAGCCATGAAGCCTTTCTCTAGGTGAAACTGCTTCTCAGCATGTTTCTCAAAATGCTGCTGTGAGCTTCATAAATCATCATAAACATCAAGAATCCTTGGTTTTCACTGTGGGCACAAAGGCTGCACAGAAGGGACCTAGAAGACTATAGGTAGACACTGGCACCCTCATTCCCTTCCCTGTGAAGCAGATGCTCTGTTTTCTACTCTTTTCTCAGCAGTTTATCCTTATAATGTTGTAGAACTTGTGCATTTGAATTGTTCGTTTGGAGGATCACAATCACCTGCTTGACTTCTAAGATCTTCAGTCCCCAAGTGTCTGAGATCTGAGCCTTAGTTTTCTCGACATAGTGGTACTGTCTTAAGGGTCCTTTTATTGATATGTTAGAATAATTCCTGCTACAGACTTAACAAGTCTACTTTAATGAGTGTGGAATTGAACACATGGCAGAGACAGCGACTTTGTTTTACATATGAGAGAATGGGGCAAGGATAAAAAAGCTATCTTCTCTAACTCCACAGACCCTAGGTAATCAACACCTGCAGCTTTTATGTCAACCTCAGTCAGTATTTCTAATAATGGTGATGTTGAACCGGCAACAGATTCCAGCCAGTGTTTGGGTTCCAAAGTAAAAGGATTTGGTAAATGAGATAGGCAGAAGGGGCATGTGCCACAGAGGAGACAGGAAGGGTTAGGGACAAGATAAGTTTCTGACCCTCTGAAGGGAAAATTTAAAACAAAGTGAAAGGAGACTCCTGGCAGCTAAGAATTGTCACATGACATTCCATTAAAATGAGTGAATTGCAACTAGTAAATGGTTATGGACTGGAATTCCTGCTGTGGATTATGAATGTTGATGCAAAAATGAGAAGAGAATTTTCTTTGAAAGGGAGAGACAATGATAGTAGGAAATTGTGGCTTTGTGTATTGAAACAGGTGACTGTGGGATATCTTTTAGAAGCATCTAAAATTTGTGGGGTGTGTATGAGTGCGTATGTATGTATCTTTGTGTGAGTGTGCATGTGTGATATGCATTTGGATGATACATATACATATACTTCTGTCCACATATTCATATATTGGAGGAAGGGATCATGCATTCTTTTCTATCACGCTCTATCTTATTCCCTTGAGACAAGGGATCTCACTGACCCTGAACTAAACTGGCAGCCAGCAAGCCCCAGGAATCCTCATTTCTTTTCCTGCACACTGCTAGGGATATTGGTGCATGTAGCTATATTCAACTTTATTTTTTAACATGGTTCCTGAGGGTCCAAACTCAGATCCTTTTTACGCTTAACCAGCAAGTTCTCTTGTCTGCTAAGCCACCTTCCCAACCCAAGCACCTTTAATTTTTTTCTGTTTCAGATTCGGGCATGCTTTGCCATTATTGGTTATGCTGGCTAGTTTTTATGTCAAGCTGACAGAGGATGACGTCATTTGGGAACTAGAAACTTCAGTTAAGATAGTGCTCCAACAGGACTGTCCTGTGAATGAATTTTCTTGATTGGTAATTGATTTGAGGTGGGGCAACTCAATGCAGGTAGTACCACCCCTCAGTTTGTGGTCTTGGGTGCTATAAAGAAGCAGGCTGAGCAAGCCATGAGGAGCAAGTCAGTAAGCAGCATTTTTCCATGGTTTCTGTACCAGCTCTTGCCTCTAGGTTTCTCTTATTTGAGTTCCAGCCATGACTTCCTTCAGCAATAGACTGATAATTGTAATCTGAAATAACCCCCTAACCCTGCCAAGTTGTTTTGGTCACACTGTTTGATTACAGTAACAGAAACCCTAACTAAGACACTGTTATGAGATCTTGGGTTTCCTCGATAGCAGTCTGGTTCTAGTGTTCTCAAAAGAGAATAATTCAGACAACATACAGTAATAGAACAAACAGCTGAGAGTGTAATTAGCACAAACAATGAAGCAGATTTTCATGATATGAGGGAACAGATCAATTAGAAAAAGCTGGACCCTGCCAGGCATGGGGCTCTCATTTCTCCTCTCTCTGCTGCCCTCCTGCGGGCCTCCTCTCTGCTGGGTGCTGTCAGAAGGGATGCACTTTTTAGAAGCCCATTTGCTCAGAGTTCAAACTGTTAGAAGTAGATTTACACTGTGGAAAGGAGTTTAAGAGCCGTTTAAGTCCGAAAGTTCACTAGAGGAAAGCGAAACAGCATGCTGCACACATTGCCCCAGAGAGGAAGACAGATTTGAGTGACTCAGTTCAAGTCCAACATCACCACCGTCTGTTCTTTATATCTTGTTGTAATGACTTCCTGGCATCACTCTCACTAATGGTTGTTTTTTGCATCCTATTTGGGGGAAGGGTTTGTGATTAGTCAGTCCTTCCCAGAGATACCTCCTGTCCAACAGTTCTCCAAGTTCCCCTGAGAGTTTTATATTCTTCTTTAATGCCTTGCTTTTGTAATCATGGAGTAACCCATATACCCATTCAGATGAAGGATTCCATCTTCAAGATTTTCAAATATGGAATTAGTGAGAAAGGCTGTTTTTGTAGGGATGCCTCAGGCTGCAGCGTGCTCAAGTAGCATAATCACCATTTTGGTGGTTTGGATGAGAATGGCCACAGTAAGCTCATGTTTGAATTCTTAGTTACCAGAAATATTAGGAGGCATGGTCTTGTTGTAGGAGGTTTGTCACTGGGGGTTGGTCCAAGTCATCCCCAGTTAGCTCTGTCTTCTCTCTGCCTTGTAGTTATTGTCTCAACAAGTAAGCTGTTAGCAACTGGTCTAGCGTCATGGCTGCCTGTCTGTTGCTACATTTGCCATTCTGATGGTCATGCACTTACCCTCTGAAACTGAAAGCCCTAAGACAAGCTTTTCCTCTCTAAGCTGCCTTGATAATGTCTTTTTGCAGCAATAAAAAAAAAGTGACTAAGTCACCGATGTAGGACCCTGGAAATCAGGAATAGTGAGCTGAAAAATCAAAAGCCCTGGAAGTACAGACCCTGCCAAGAATCAAGTCCCAGGCTTGGAATGTTCTTTGAGTGTGTATGTGTGTGTGTGTGGTGTATGTGCATCTTGTTTTCCTGCTGTAGAGTTGCTCACCCTGTATTTGAGTTCTGCGAGTACATCTCTTACTTTTTCTAACATGGATTGAGTTGGGGTTTTGAGAATTCCCAGTCAAACTTCTTATTAACAAGACACTCATAAGGACACAATGTTCACACTTTTAAATAGTGAAGTGTCGAAGCAAATCTAAAAGCAAAAATATAATCATATTAAGGGAGATTTGATGCTCTCCATGTGTGTGTGTCATACTTCTATAATGTCTGCCTAGCATACAGAAGGCCATGGTGGAGCCTGGGGTCTCTCAAATCCTATGCCAGTCACCTTGTGTTTGCCATAATCTTCATGGGCAATAGACACAGATGTTTGGTCAAACAGTATTCAGAGTCTATTTTGAGGACAGATACTAAATCAGGAGCTGATAGTGCAGTTAGCTGTCTCTGTCTGGAAACATTAGCAGCAACTGTTACTGGAGTTCTTAGAGTTAGAGTCGAACCCTAATGGCCAACTGACAAGCTAGGTTCAGCCACTCATCATCAGTAGGTCAGTTAAACCAATGAGTAATAATAAAAGTAGCAGAAAACTTACTCAATTTGCTCACCTTGGGAAGAAGAAGAGAGGAATGCAGTGACCCTCCATTACCTAAGACTATCTTCAGAATCCATACTTTAGGTTCCAGTGTTATATGAAAGTAAAAGATGTGCATAGCTGAGTATTTCTAGCCAAGGTTTGTTTCTCTGACACAATATCTCTGCTGCAGTGTGTCCATAAGGTGGGCCAGTGCCTTGCAGATCTTTCTAAAGTAGACAAGTTCTCCTCTGGCCACACTCACCATCTCAGCCTTTCATTCTCCCAGCAGGCAATTTCTAGGGAAATTCTAGTTTCTTTATGTCTATTGTTTCTGGTAGTCAAACAGAAAATCGCAATATCCTTGGAATATTTTCATTCCTGTCAGCACCATGCTCTGTCTGTGTGGTTCAGATTTCTGCTTTTCTTTCTCAAACCCTAGAGACAGGCCTGCACTAAAGCAGAGGGGAGGGGCTACTCAGGCCAAGAAGCTGGCTTCTCTGCTCAGGTACACAAGATCTGGATAGAATGTAAATGAGCAAAACTGAAGCGAGGTCTCTCTTAGCAGTTCATCTGGTTAGCCACAGATAATAGAAATATATCAAGGAGTTAACTAGGTTAGCCATGTGTGAAGCAGATTGTTGCCTTTCTCCATGAGTTGTAAAAAGAAAGAATTTTTATAAAAGAAAGAAAATTATTACAGTTTATGTCTGTGTTACTGTGTTAGGAGAACCCTGCAATTATGGATGCATTAATGACGAATTTCTACATTTTTACATTCTGCAAGACTTTATGAAATTCTCACGAAGATTTGAATGTCACTTTTCTCTGAATTTTACCAAGCATGAAACTGATATTCAGGAAAGCATAGATAATTTCAAATATTCTTTGCACTGGGTTTTGAGCTGGATTACTTCTCTGAAATCTGGGTTACTGGGATGCCCTGTGTCACCACTGTGAAAAATTCCAAGCTGTCCTTTCCTGAAGTCCACTAGGAAGTCCCCGGCCACCACCAGCCACATCATCACTGTATCATGTACTCTTCTCATTGTCATGACAACAGTGCCAACTTAGAAAGGCAGGTTGTGATTTGGCTCGCAGTTTAAAGGTGCACAGTCCATTCTGGTTGGGAGACAGAATAACAGCATGATCAGGTAGCAACTGCTCACCCTATACACAGCCAGGAAATAGAAAGTGAAAACGCAGTGGGACTGGGCTAGAAAACCTTAAGGCCACTCCAGCAACCCACTGTCTCTGTGGATACTCTACCTCCTAAGGGTTCCACACCTTTCTGAACATTACCATCAGTTAGAGACCACGTGTTCAAACACATTTACCCATGGGAGAACAGTTCACATTCAAATCACAGGGACCACATGGTTCCCATGTTTCAACACTCCACTCTATGTGCAGCCCCTTACCTTCAGGCTATTTAGCATCAGCTCAATTTCTATTATATCACACAAACTTTGATGTTAAATTAAAAAAAAATAATAAGTTGCTTAAAATCCCCCCCCCCCGCAAAAAAAAGACCTGGTCTCTGGTGTTCAATCTGTCCACCATTCCAGAGGCTCTGGCAGTGGTTACAGCTGTGGCAAAGACAATGAATCCAGAACAGGCCCTCTTAGATTTATAGTTTTTGAGGTCTAGGAACTAGAATTGGAGCAAGATACTTGTTGATAGTTGTGGAAATAGAGACAGTTTTTTCAAAAGGGATCATTCAGTAAGGACTTGGGGCTGAGGTTTGGGAAAGAAAGCATGCTTGGTGCTCAGAGCCCTGAGTGAGGAGAACTGGGCTCTTTTTAGCTGATTCTGCAGCTCCTTCCCACCTCTTCCTGTGTTCATACACTGAAGTATTTTCTTGTTCATGATCTTTCACTTTTCAGTAGTTTTTGATCATGGTAGGTTTCCAATCTTTCTCTGTCATTGTTTATTAATGTGCTAATATTAAAATGTATTTTATTTTTGTGCTTTGCAAGTCTGTGAATGAGTATGTATGTTCACTGAAGATAGAGTTACAGGTTATGAGTGGCCTGGTGTGGATGCTGACATCTGAGCTCAGTCCTCTGAAAGAGTGGTACATGCTCTTAACTGTAAAGCTTTCTCTCTAGCTCCTAAGATGCTGATATTGATGCTTTTTTTTCTCTTTTCTCCTCTTGTCCTTCCATATAACCAGAAAAATCAGTAAGGATAATGCTAGATACCTTTTAAAAATTAAAAACTTTTAATCTAATATACAAATAAATAAAAAGTTAAATGATACATTTAATAAAACTGATAGGGCACCTGATGAGCCCCTGTCTGACCTCAATCTTTGAAGTTTCTTGTTTGAGTAGCCTTTGATGTTTGTTATTCTTGCTACTTTTAAAGTATTAGAGTTTGAACCTAAGACCCCACGCATGAAAGATAAGAGCCCTACACCTGAACTATATTTTTTTTTTATTTTTCTTTTGAGACCATGTCTTACTATATTTCCTGTGAAGCCCTTGAATGTGAGATCATCTCTTGTCATCCTCCCCTCCTGAGTAGCTGAAATATAGGCCTATATCAATGAGACATTTGGAGCTAAATGTTTTTCATTAACTAAAACCATTTTGTCCTGTCAAATCATATTGTAGGGCTGTCTATAACAGATAAGAGCAATACTTGAAGATTAAATTAAACATTTCTAAACTCATTTTGTAAGATCAAGATCTCTGTGGGTAGAGAGAGGCACAGATTGTTCACTTGCACTGTGTGTGGTTCTCCTGTTTCAGTTGCTGAATACTAAGTACATTGTGATTTGCACAGTGAAGTAGCTTTCTCCTGCCAGGAATTCCATCTGCCTCACTTTCCAACAGATACTCTTCAATAGGACTGAGCTGGAAGCATCAGAAGTAGATCTGATTACTTCTTCAATTTAGACTGAGAGTACTGTGTATTCTTTGTGTGTACATGACTTATTGTCAGCATTCCCATTCCAAATAAAAAGGCATTGCTGTGATTTCATGTTCACCCCTTCCCTTGCTCCTGCTTTATTCCTTTATGCCTTGCAAAGGGCATGTGCCAGGAGAATGTGCCATGGCTGGGTTTACAGGGATGAGACTGGAAGAGTTGCTTGTTTAGCTTGTCTAATTTTCCCAGACGAACCTGATTCATATCTTGTGCATGTGAAATTGTTCCACATTCAAAACATATGTGCCAGAAGGTCTTAGCAATCTAAAGTGAATAGAGGATTGCTTGCAAGGCCTCCAGAGTTTCTCCAAACACAAAATGAACATATTGTATAAAACTGATACATCACACATCTAAAAATACACTATTTTAATTTGTCTTATGAAATGACTACAAATATTTACACAAGGGCAGAAACAAGATAAAAAAGGACTAAAACAAAGTAACGATAATTTATATTTTCCATGAATCTTGCACCTACCTGCTCTGATGTCAGATGGGAATATGTGTAGAAGCCACCTCAGCTTGGGCTGCATGCTGCAGCTATTGTTTCATACCCTCAGTTTCATCCCCTTGTTATTGTGATAGGACACCCTGACTAAAATAACTTAAAGGAGAAGAGCTGCTTGTAACTCTAACTCACAGCTCCAGGCCTCAGTTCACCACAGAGCTGTAGTCCAGGCAGCAGGAGGTTAAAACAGCTGACTTCTGACACATTCTCTTTTATTCACTTAATTCCTTAACATCTGCATCTGCTGTAATTACAACACATTCAATTATGATGAAGACCCAACCATGGGGGTAAAATGGGATTATGATAATTGGTGGACTGGAGAGGCACAGAGATGGGTTTCAAAAGCTTTTGTGAAAAAGCTATCTGACCAAAACAAGATCAATGCAGTTGGCTGCTAATTAAAGAAAACAGACAAAGGAAGACAACTTAGCTGATTTTAATGTATGAGCATCATTAAACAGCTTACATTAATCAGCTTGCCTTTTGAAGACTATTGAAATGTTTTGTTCTTTGGTCTCTAAGGAGCACGTATAGAAATTGAAACTGATCTTCAATGCATGGAGAAGGAATATGAATTCTTAAAGGGGGGGAACATAAAATACACATACATGCCGAGCATCTGCTCTGGGTTTGGAGAGGTGCTCAGTAGTTAAAAACACTTACTGATTTTGTAGGAGACCTGAGTTTGGCTCCCAGTATCCCTATTGAACAGCTCATTGAACTACTGCACTAGGGCTTTCAACATCGCCTTCTAGCCATCTCCTGTACCTATGCTTCTAGGTGCATGCTCACAGTCACACATGCATAAACATAGTTTTTAAAATGAAGTAAGGCTTGTAGAGCATCAGTCATCTGAACTTTTGGAAACTGAGATGCCTATCAACAGTGGTCCTGCCCATCTCATCTATTATGAGAACTGAACAAGTGGAGTCGGGTGTTAATAGTAAGAAAACATTTCCTTCTGCTTCTCTAGAAGTATAGTGAGAGATCTTATTGCGATTTACTCTTTAACCAGTGGCTTTCTTTAGATGGGTTCAAAGTGAGGACTTTGGAGGAGTAGGCTTCTAGTAACAGCACATCTGTATGAATGGCTACTCTATCGGACAGACACCTGGACACAGTCTTTACCACTGTGCTTATTTCTTTAGACAGAGGAGCATTTTATGTTAATGTTTACAAGTGACTTTTAAAATTTTCCTGGATCAATAGAGGACTATAATGAATGGAAGTCATTAGGAATGTATTATCAGATGGGCTTCATTCCTCACCTATTTAATTTTACTTGCAGAGTCAGAGAAGGAAGCAGAGTGAACACAAATGCCTTACTCTAGGTGAAAATGAGAAGACCCACTAGGCCTTGGGGTTTTATATAAAGGGAGTCTTCGTTGTACAGTCTATGGTTGCTATGGGAGCTGAGCCCTGACAATAACCCCAGATGCTACGTGACAGGTCACTGAAATGCTGGCTGTCATGCAGTTTTAACATGGGTCTGTTCAAGCAATATGCTACCTTCCTTTATCTTTATTTGGTCTAATTGGGTTCCATCTTTAGACGGAGACTATTTCCTACATGGATGTGTTTCTCTTTACTCTTGTCTGATAACAATTTTTTTAAAAAGTATGTACAGTGCTGGAAAGATTGCTCAGTCTGTAAATCTCTTGCCACACAAGGATAAAGATCCCTGTACCCATGTAAATGTCAGATGGATATGACAGACCATGTGTGATACCAGCAGGTAAGAAGCAGAGGCAATGGATTCTTGAAGAAAGATGCCTAGCTATACTATCCGGATTAGCCAGGTCTAGGTTCAATTGAGAGACCCTGACTCAGTAAATAAAATAACAATGAGAACCAACAAGAGAGGTCAACTGCTAGCCCTCACATGCTTGCATATGTAAATACTCACGCACTCAAACACACACACTACCAACATGTGCTCTCACACAAGCAAGTTCCATAAACACAAATATGCACACCACATACATTTAAAATATACACACAAACAAAATACAGTTGCACTGTGTAAAGATGTTTCAGCCAATGACTCTCTACGTATACAAGGCTTGCCTGTCAGCATTCTGTCACTGGTGATTCTGGAGTCATCTTAATTTATGCATCTAATTTTGTCTGCATCACAAGTTCCAGGTCAGTCAGAGTTTCATAGTCAGACCTTGTGCAATTTGTGTGAGTGTGTATTTTTCCTGTGTCACAGAATTGCATGGATCTCTGTAGTAGCTCCTGATAGCAGAGATAGAGAGAAAAGAAAATGGTGGATAAATATTAAATCTACAAGGAGATTCTTTAGTAGTTACTCAAAAGAAAATAAATGCATCTTTGCATTTAGTATCTGAGCCCTAAAACAAGAAAACTCATTACAAAATATGGATCAAAAGGATGTGAACATCATGGGTTGGAGAAGATTAGCTAATACAAGTGGGAAGAGAGAGAGATATTAGGGAAAAGTAGAGAATTATTTTCTTTAGTCACTGTTGACTGAAAGATTGGTTTACATCCCTAGTGACCAGAATTTAACAAAAGTGATTATAAGATTACTTGGTATATGAAATTAAAGATAGTCTTTTTCTAGAGAAAAGGGGGGAATGCTGAGGACTGGCTCACTTGGTAATACACTTGTCTTCTAAGTACAGAGCCCTGAACTTACTATTTGGGATCCATGTGCAAAACATCAGGTTAGGTGACTTGTACTTGTAAGCCCAGCTCTGGGGAAACAGCTAGATTGAACACTGGTGCTCACTGCCTGGCCAATTTATTTGGCCAGAGAGAAAATAAAATAAATAAAAGTAAATAGCTGTAAACTAACAACAAATAAACCAAAGCAAACATGATGGCTGGTGACTGAAGAATGTTATGTGGAGTTCTTTTCAGTCCTCCACAGCATGCACACATGTGCACCCCCCCATGCATACATGCACAAATAACCACCAACATACAATGTAAAGTTGAATTTCTTAAAAGCAAGGAATTCAAAACCCTATTTTTTAAAAAATCAAATTGTTCCCATACATACACACAGATAAATATATTCCTAGACTTCCTTGCTCATGTTCTCCCTCCTTCTGCTCCTCTTTGGACCTTAAGTGCTCGGCCGTTGCTCCAAATTGTTTCTCTGTCTCTATCTCAATCCATCGCCAGATGAAGGTTTTAAGGTGATATGCAAGATATTCATCACTATAGGATAGGGTCATTTCAGGTTCCCTCTCCTCAGTTGCCCAAGGTACCAGCTGGGGACATCTTCCTGGACACCTGCGAGCCCCTCTAGAGGCAAGTCTCTTGCCAACCCTAAGATGGCTCCCTTATATACTTCGCTGCTCCCTTTTCCACCCTTCCTATATCCCAACCATCCCATTCTCCCAAACTCCTCCCATCCTCCCCTTCTCACGTTTCTCACCCCATTTCCCCTTAGCCCCATGCCACCTCACCCGCAAGTTCCCAGTTTTTGCCCGGCAATCTTGTCTACTACCCCTATCCAGGCGGATGACTATACGTTTTTATTTGCATTCACTTTCTTATTTAGCTTCTCTAGGATCACAAATTATATGCTCAATGTCCTTTATTTATGGCTAGAAACTAATTATGAGTGAGTACATCCCATGTTCCTCTTTTTGGGTCTGGGATACCTCACTCAGGATAGTGTTTTCTATTTCCATCCATTTGCATGCAAAATTCGAGAAGTCATTGTTTTTTACCGCTGAGTAGTACTCTAATATGTATATATTCCACACTTTCTTCATCCATTCCTCCATTGAAGGGCATCTAGGTTGTTTCCAGGTTCTGGCTATTACAAACAATGCTGCTATGATCATAGTTGAACAGATACTTTTGTCATATGATAGGGCATCTCTTGTGACAGTGGAACTGATCTATTGGGAGCCCACCAAGGCCAGCTGGACTGGGACTGAATAAGCATGGGTTGAAACTGGACTCTCTGAACATGGCGGACAATGAAGGCTCATGAGAAGCCAAGGACAATGGCACTAGGTTTCGATCCTAACACATGAACTGGCTTTGTGGGAGCTTAGCCTGTTTGGATGCTCACCTTCCTGGACCTAGATAGAAGTGGGAGGACCTTGGTCTTCCCGCAAGCAGGGCAGGGAATTTGGATTGCTCTTCAGTATCGAGAGGGAGGGGGAATGGAGTGGGGGGAAGAGAAGAGGAGTGAGGATAGGGGGAGGGGAGTGGGGGAAGGGGGCAATATGTGGGACGAGGGGAGGGAAATGGGAAACAGGGAACAGGTGGAAATTTTAATTAAAAAAAGAATAAAAATAAATAAATAAATAAAAATAAAGCTTGTACAGAGAAAAGGAATATATATTCCTAGATCTAGTAGACTGTCTTGAGCAGGTCTAAAGAACTTTAAACCATTTAATGTCTCATCATTTAAGTACACACCTCTGGATTTTCAAAATACATTTAAATTACAGTCTACTTATTTTATGAATACATCAATTTTTAACATTAATGGTACATTGTATATGTGAATAAATTTTAATTACACAAAGATAATTTAACTTCAGTAATATTCTGTCTTAGAAATATTTTATTTTAAGATCTAAGTCAGTCTACTCACACATATTAAATTGAAAATTGCAAGAATAAAAATAAGGGCATATCATCATAAATTAAAAATGGAAAATAATTACGTAAAGGTTTTTAAAGTTTGATTGCTGTCTTAATACAAGAAAAAAGTCTTATTTCTTATTTTAGAGATGTGACATTTCCAGAAAGAAAATATGGCATATTCATTGTTACATATGAGGTATAAAATATGAAGATTGAAAGCATTGTTAATAGTTATTACATTATTAGTTTTTTGGCAGTATAAGACCCTACTTTAGAGTTTTCCTGACATTAACAACTGATTTTGAGTCATAATTCTATTATTATCTGTTGCGAATATGTTTAATTAAAGTTTATGCTGGCTTTTATATTTAAAATCATTAATTCTAGTTCATTTTCAGAATGGTGCATACTATGTCACAAGAAGCTCCTGGCCCAGAAAGACTCACATAGGATTTTATTTCTTTTAGTACCATATTTTTTCTTCACTCCCAAATATTAATACTATGTTTGATTATTTAGCGTTGATACTAAGTTGAGAAATATCTTAAATAAAACAGTTTCATTCATAAGGAACATGTTTAACATGTTGAGTGATAAAAGCTCGAGCAGGATTGAGCAGGATGCTCATCATGGCCCTGGGGAAGCACCTGCCGTTTTCATAGGGTCCTCACTCAATGCCTTACACTGTCCACAGTGAATCACTTGAAAAGACGTCCAGAGAACACAGAGGCATGCTGAATAGATCTTCATCTACTTGTATGATATTGAGAGCTAGTGTTCTAGCATTTAGTAGAACTTTAGAAGTTTCTTTTTTATTGCTGAATATAAAGTACTCTTATGAGCCTCTTAAATGACTAGCAACAACATTGTGTATAGTTTCAACACTGATAACTTCAGATTTAACAGCTTCTTCATATGACCTGCAATTACTTGTACTGTTTTTCAGAAAGTAGACAGTCTAATAGGTTTAATGTCTTTCATATTAGTGTTAAGGACAATTAATAAACTACATTAACTCAGATAAAACACAGAAAACTCTGCCACCTGGAAAGTGGAAAATTAAGGAATATGGAAGGGGATGCCTTTTGTTCATTGTATTTTAAGAATTTCACAAATCAGTAAAGAATTGCAAGTGAAAATAAAATTGCAATCTGAATTTCCTGTATTAAGGAATTTATAGAATTGTTTGTGTGTTATCATTTTATATAATACATAAGTGCATAAATATTTTTAAACATATAATTTTGTTTGCTCCCCTTTAAGCCATTTTATGCTTAAAAACTCCTTTGTATCAAGATTTTGTGTATATACATTCATGTACGTGTGAACATATATGTACAAGTGTCTCTCTGTGTGTATGTGTGTGTGTATTCATCTGCATGTGGTGGAGGCCAGAGAGACAATGGTAGGTGTTATTCAATTTTTTTTCTTGTTTTTGAGATATGCCATAATTGGGACCTGGACCTTGAAGGTCAGGTGAAGGTAGCTGTCCTGAAAGCCTCAGTGATAAACCTATCTGCACCTACCCAGTACTGAGATTACCAATGTTTGCCAACATGCCCGCGGTATTTTACTGTTTTAGTAGGTTTGGAGGATTATTGAATTCAGGTCCTGATTTGCATGACAGTTTCCTTTTGTGGAATATTAGTTTAAGATGTTTTGCATTTATTTATGCTCTGGAGTATTTGTTTAATGATACAAAGATGTGATGTATTCATTTATGTCGCATTTGTTTACCTCTGTAAAGCTGTGTTACTTTGGCTGCCTAAAACACCTTGGTTTAATAAAGAACTGAATGGTCAATAGCTAGGCAGAAAAAAGGACAGGCAGGGCTGCCAGGCAGAGAGAAAGAACAGGAGGAGAAATCTAGGCTTAAGAGAAGAGAGAGGAGAGACTAGTGAGAACCAGATAAGGAGAAGAGGGTGCCAGGAGCCAGGTACTCAGCCACACAACCAGACATGGAGTAAGACAGAATGAAAGATATATGGAATATAAAAGGTAGAAAAAACCAGAGGCAAAAATGTAGTTAAAGAGAAATGTACTAATTTAAATTAGAAAAACTGGCTAGAAACAAGTCAGCTATGGCTAGGCATTCATAAGTAAGAATAACTTTGTGTATTTATTTGGGAGTTGGATGAGTAAAAAAAAAAAAACAACAAACATAACAAAAAAAATAGTTTTCCTACTGAACTATTGACCCAGCTTCTAAAATATCTTTAAAGAGTCTAATTTGATAGCTTCGTTTACTATCAGTAAAATCCTAACAATCTCTATGAAGAGTTTTCTCCTTTCTCCTTGGCAGAGTGATGCCCTAGTATATACACATGGAGCTCAGTTTGAAGATGAGCCTCTGACCTAGGTAAAGGGAGAAAGAAAATGTTCATGGTAGTCTCAGGCATGGAAGCTTACAGGCCTAACTATGGGGCTGCTATTTTGCCATCGTCTAGGTTTTATATTTTTCACCTATAGAATGGAAAACAACACTATCAAGGCCAAATCACTCTTGTGATTGCAAACACATGTCAAGTTTTCATTAAGAGTATATTGACAGGATAAAACTTTGAGAAAGCCAATATTCAGTGATCTCTGTGGAAATACTTAAGAAGGTCAGAAAAAATAATGTTTGCTTTAAAAACAATTAGGATATTCTGGTTGTCTATCATTGAATATTTGATTAAAGATTATGAGATTTAAGGAAAGATAAAGGGTAAGTCAAAGTTCACAGCACAGTTTACATTGCTAAAATATAAATGTCATTTGTAAAGTGAAATAGGAGCTTAACATAGGCAAATTATGTAAGAATTATGAAGATGAGAATCTCTCAGAAAAAAGTGAGGTGCACCCAAGAACATGGGTGTAATCTCCCAGAAAATAGCAGAAAGTGAGATACACCCAAGTGGACTGAGACCTCATGGGAAAGGCATGGAATAATGCAATTTTGTCATTGTCATTGTTGTTTTCAAGAAAGGATTTCTTTGTGTCACCATCTTAGCTATTCTAGTCCTAACTTGCTCTGTAGACTAGGCTGGTCTTGAACGTATGAAGCCTGTCTCTGCTTCTGCACTGCTGGGATTAAAGATGTGCACCACCATACCTGGCAAAAATGTTTATTTTTAAAGCAAATATTATACACAGATTTTATCAGTATTACTAGATACTTCCTCAAAAGAAGCTTCAATTTTCCTCATATGCATATATTCTACTTCAAATCCAGTTTGGGGCCATTGTCTGAAATTACATAGAGAGTAAAGGTGGTTGGGGCCCAACACCACAATTCAATTGCCAGAGCAGTCAAAAGCCGGGAATTCTCTATCTGCATTCCTAAACACCACAAAGTAGGAGTCATGTAGACCCAGCTTCTCTTCTCAGATAAATTCATTCAATGATACCTTCCATTGTTTTTGTGCATGTACATAGGTGTGTGCGGTGAATGAGTACATGTGTGTGGGAGTTTATACCCCTATGCATATACAGGTATGAGCCAGCGAAAACCATTGGGTATCCTTCTCTATCAGTCTCCACACTATTTCTTTAAGCAGGGTTCAGTCTCTCACTGAACGCAGAGCTGGGCTGGCAGTCAGCAAGCCTCAGTGGTCCTCCTGACTCTACCCTTGTAGGGCTAAATTACAGATGAGTATATGGTTATGCTTGTATTTTACATGGGTGCCCAGGATTCAAACGCAGATCCGCATGCTTTCATAGCAAGCCCCTGAGCCATCTCCCCAGCCCCCACTGTGCCCTTTGATTCCTGTTTACCATGAACTGAGGAATCTTCAGTGCTACAGGCTCCTGCCACCCTGATATTGTGCACAATGCGGACACTCAGCAAGAGACTGAATCTGTTGAAACCATGAACAAAATGAGTCTTTCTTCTTTTCAGTCTGTCTGATATCTTGGTCAAAGCTCTTTGTACTTTATAGTACCATCTCTTTACTGTTCAGCTTTCCATTCTCATTCTCCTGTGTGACTCAGGAGCAGGCTGGTAGGTGGAGCAAAAGCTGGCTACACTGTGTCTTACTGGCAAGGCCCAACTCTAAAGAAGGCAGTTCATGTAGCTCTCACTCACCTGAAATACGTGTTCATTCACCCCATCAGCATCATCTATCCTCGGCTGGGATGTAGCTAAGTTGCAAGTGTATAAAACTAGCATGTATAAAACCTATTGTTCACTTTCCTGTCCCACATAAACTGAGCCTGATGGCAGGAAACACAGAAATTTGATGTCATTCTCAAATGCTTAACAGTTTCAAAGCCAACCTACATAAATGTGACACCATCCGAAAACAGTCAGTGAACTGGAAGAAAAACAGGAAAAAGAATCAATGAAATAGTCATTTGTTAAATGCTTAGTGCTTTACTATTTGGAGATGTTTGTGAATGTATTAATCTAGTTTTACCTTATCATATTGATTATCATAATGAAATAACCAACATATATGCTACGAATGTAGAAAAGGTTTACGTAGTAGATTTTGAGGCAACAAGTCCGGGTGCCTCAATGTGAGCTTTCCCTTGGCTGCATCGACTCATGGGGTAGATAGCAATGTGTGAGCACATGGAAAAGCTAGCAAGTGAGTACGGTTGAAGCAGGAACAGGCTGACCTTGCTCATATTACAACAGTGTTTCCCTGAGAACTAAGGCGCTAAGTGAGAGCTGCCTCCTAAAAATGCATTCCCAAAGACCCGAGATCCCACCAGGCCCCACCCCACCCCACAGATTTACCACCTCCCAGTAGTACCACTTTAAGGACAAAGCATTGGGGGACATTAACACAAAATTCAAATCATAGCAGTGATATAGACAACAAGCAGTACCTTGTGGATCTTGGGTTATTTAACAAAGGGTGCAGACAAAATACATCCTAAACATTGTACACAGATAGGCACAGTCTCCAGAGTGAGAGAGAAAAGTGAGTGAGAGTTGGAGAGATGGCTCAGAGGGTATAGTGTTTGCCTTGCTAGCATGAGGACTTGAGTTTGATCATAAAATAAGCCAGATGTGATGGTACTCACTTGTAATGTAAGCTTTGGGGAGGTAGAGAAAGGTAGATATGTGGTGCTCACAGGCTAAATAACTTGACCTACTGGATGAGTTCTTAGCTAATGAAAGACCATGTCTCAAAATCAAAACAATACAACAAAAGTAGAAAAAGAAAACACCAAACCATTCAATCACCAACCAATGAAATAAACAAACCACACACACACACACACACACACACACACACACGGAGATAGCGCTTTAATTTTCCAGCTGCCCAGACCCAAATAATCACACAAAAACTGTATTAATTACAATACTGTTTTGCTGATGCCTTAGATGTATTTCTAGCTAGCTCTTAAATCTTAAATTAACACATATCTATTAATCTGTGTTTTCCCCCTAGGGTGTGGCATACCAGTAAGGTTCTGGCATCCTTCAACTTCAGCAGATACATAGTGTCTCCTCAACTTCACCTACTCTTTCTATATATCTCTGTTCAAATTTCCCACCTGGCTACTTTGTCCTGCCATAGGCCAAAATAGCTTCTTTATTAACCAATGGTAATAAAACATATCACAGCATACAGAGGGGAATCCCACATCACATTCAATGGAGGGTATAGAGAGATTGAAAAGTAGAAAAACAAACAGCTCACAACTGACAGCACCTATAGAAGATCAGCAGTCAAGATTATCACCATTTCCTCTCCACATGTGTTTGTTCACATGCATCCACCATATGTACTGGCACAGAAAGAAAGAGAATGAGTAAGATGGGAAGGAGGAGAGTGGAGAAAAGAAATGACAAAAAACGAACAAAAGGAAGTGTAGGAAATAGAGAGATGGCTTATAAGTTAAGATTTCATGCTGCTTTTCCCAGAACTTATATACAACATCACACAACTCCCTGTAAGTAACCAGCCTAGGGATGCAGCACCCTATTCTTGCTTCCTCACAGGCAACTACAGTCATGCCCAAACACACACACACAAACACACACACACACTTTAAGATAAAAATAAACCACTAAGTAAATAACAAATATTGAACACAAAAGAAGTTTTAGGAGACAAAAATGGGGCAGTGAAAGAAGACTGGAGGTAGTCAGTGGTAACACATTGCAATTTTAAATAACAATATGGTAGAGTCCTCACTGAAAAGGTAACACTTGGGAAGACACAAGAAAGTCAGGAATGGGTCTAAATATCTAGAAGAATTACCTGTGCACTAGCAATCATACATAGTCTGACAATGGAACATCCGCAATATACTTTAGGGACAACCAGGATGTCAACAGGGCTGGAGAGGACATAGAAAAGATATAACAAACAGAGGTGTTTGAAGAGTTAAGTGAGCACAGTGTAGGTCACTAGAAACCCATTTGTCATTTTCAGCATTGTTTGGCTGAAGAACACAGATCTGCTGAAGATGATTGGAATGTCTTGGCCTTCAAGTCAATAAAGCATCTTCTGTCTTTGAGTAGTAAATAAGCAGGGATGTCAAGGGTGTAAGTTCTCTGATAACCTCAGCTGTTCATGTGAGAGATGCTAGTGATTCATACCAGCCTAGCATCAGGGGAGTCAGGAAAAGTGGTCAGATCAGGCAGTCTCAAGAGGTCCAAAGAGCAGGATCTGTAGGACTTGTTCACATCACCAATAATGGCTTTGAGGTAAGGAGGCTGCAGCTATCAAAAAGTGTTGTATTTTTTTCTCTTGCTGCAGAAGAACACAATAACCAAAACTAACCTGGGGAAGAATGGATTTAGTTGGTTTATTGGTTGCAGTCCATTGAAGGAACCCAAGGCAGGAACTCAAGCAGGGTAGGAACTGGGAGACAAGAATGGTAGTAGAAGCAAAGATTATAAGGGAATTCTGCTTACTGGCTTGCTTCCCAAGGATTTCTCCATCTGATTTTTCTTCCTATAATCCAGGAGTCCTTTCCTAAAGGTAGAACAGTCCATAGTGTGCTGAGTTTTTCTATACCAATCATTTACTGAGAAAATACACCACTGACTTACCTACAAGACAAACAGATTGAGGAATTTTCTCAACTGAAGTTCTATCTTCTGAAATGACTCTGACTTGTGCTAAATTGTTAGGAAACTTGTGATTATTAAAGGTGACAGAGAAAATTCCTTAGGAACCCTGAGGTCAGCAACAGATGTGTAAGTCAGGTGTAGTTGTTCAAAGGTTGAAGGGTCTTCTGTGGTACTGACCATTAGAAAGCTGAAATGTAAGTCTGCAATTCAAGAGAAAAGACAGCAATCAAGACATAAGCTAGGACTTTGGCATATAATCTCCCACTAGTTTTGATCATGGCAATATGATTTTAAGAGAAGACACAAAATTTCGTATTTCTTCTGTGAACTTTTCCAAAGTATGAATAAACTGGCAGGCTGCATTTTCCTGAACTCTCTTAAATCCTTTTGTATTCATAATCCTTTCACCCAGACTAACCATCTGCAGGAGGAGGCCGCTTATTTGTCCCAGCAGCCCAGAACCAAAATAACCATACAGAAACTATATTATTTAAATCACTGTTTGCCCCATTAGCTCTAGCTTCTTATTTGCTAACTCTTACATATTAATTTAACCAATTTCTATTAATCTGTGTATTGCCATGTGGCAGTGGCTCACAGGCAAAGTTCCGGCTTCTGTCTTCAGCAAGGCTACATGGATTCTCCCTGACTCCACCTTTTCTCTCCCAGCATGCAGTTTAGGTTTCCCCTCTTATCTCTATTCTACCCTGTCAGACCAAGCCAGATTTCTTTATTGATTAATGGTAATCAGCATACAGAGGGAATTCCCACATCAACCATTTGCCAGGCCCTGTCAAAGACAAGTTACATATGGATAACTCCTCTGATCACTGGCAGCCTATGTGGCTGGAAGGCCAGTAAACACCAGGACCTGTGTTCTGGGACTCAGTATCAGGTCCTCATGCCTTCCTAACTAGAGACAGAGCCATCTCCTTGGCCCCAGAAAATAAGTGAATTGGGAGGTTATTTTTGAGTTATCATATTTTTTTTTTCTTTTTATCATTATTGATTTTCTTCCCCTTCCATATCTTAGGCTTTCTTTGAGCTCTTCTTGTTACCTCCTTAAACTATTCTGTACTCTGGTCTTACAAGAAGACAAGATGTCTCCTGGTATATCTGCCATATTATGTAAGTCAGACCCCATTCTTTTAGCTTGTCTGGACTCTTAGAAAGCCAAGAAAGTTTATATATTTATATTGACTGGACAGTCACATCTGTCTGGAATGTTTACAATTGTGTGTGTGTGTGTGTGTGTGTGTGTGTGTGTGAGTTGGGGAGGCAACAGTTGCGAATATTGTATGTGGATTGACCTTATTTCAGGTGAGAATGCATGTGGAGGTCAGAGGGGAAATAAGATATCTTCTCTCATTGACTTCTGCTTTGTATCCCGAGTCAGAATTTCCCACTCAACACCACCATTGGCTTTTTTTCCCAGCTTGTCAACTTGCCCTGGTGATCCCCTGTCTGTGCCTCCTGGGTACAAGGATCACTGGTGGCCTGTCTTACTTTTACTATGACATGGTTGTCTGGGATTCGAACTCAATTCTTCATACTTGCAATACCAGGACTTTACCCACTGAGCTACCTCCCCAACTACCCTTCATGAGAATTTGAATTAATAACCTTGCGTCTTTGACTACCAGCATCCACACATGCTGTTTATTCCCCATTTCAGCTCTAGGATGCTTTCCTTCAGTGTTCCATTCAAAACACTGAATTTGTGCCAAGCTGAGAGAAGGAAAAAATAAACAGAACAACATTAATGCAAATATTTTTGATCTGTAAATCATGCTCATAAAACAGCCTTCTTCAATAAGCAAATTGTGTTTATAAATCTGATATTGAGTGTATGTGTTGAGATGACCTTTTCTAATCTCTGTGCACTGGTCCCAAATGCACCTCGCTGCAAAACAACTCGGCATGTTCTCACTCATTTTGCTCCTTATTCTAAGAATATTAGATTTTTCCATTTCCCAAATACATTTTTCCCTTCCAGAAATACATCATTGATTCTTTCAGTGACCATAGACAAATGACTCTGTAGCCTACATTTGCAGAGCTAAATTGAGCTTATTAGCACTAGTGCAAGGTCTGTGGGAGGCTTATTAAAGTTATGCTCAAAGAGGCCACTATTTCTCACAGCTTTCCCTGAGCCTTCTCCCTCCATATCTACTTTGGATATGAAGAATATAGCACTGACAACATAATGTGTATACTATAGGAAAATTGTGGTTTGGTGTCTTTATATAAAGATAGAACTCTGTAGTGTGTGTGTGTGTGTGTGTGTGTGTATGTGTGTGTGTGTGTGCGTGCCTACTTTACTTCTAGGTTTTTGTGTTGATGTATGTACAGAGACACTTGTGTGTGCCTGTGCATGTGGAGGCCAGCAGAAACCCTTGGGTGTTGTTCCTCAGGCACCATTAACCTTGCATGAGGATCCTTGAATGAGGATCTTTCACTGATCTGTAACTCACCAAACTGACTAGATTAGACAGCCAGTAAGTACAAGGGATTTGGCTCCTTGTGCCTCCTCAACACTGGCATTACAATCATGCACCATCATATACATGGATTCTGTGTGATTGAGTTCAGGTCCCCATGTCTATAAGGCAAATACTTCACTGGTTAAGCTATTTATTTATTCCACAACCTTGGAGGTTTTCCTAGAAAAAAATAAGATTCTGTTAGTTCGAAGTAACAGAGTCTTAAATCCAGCCAAACTGCGTGAAATCTTTATTTTCCTGGAAAGTTCTTGGTGTATCTCACAGAATACAACACACTTTACAGAAGTCCTCAGAGGGTATTGGAATGAAAAGCTAAACCAAATGTGCCCTTGTCATCAGCACTCCGTCCATCTCTTGCTGTGCTGTGTGTAGCAGGTTACCAGAGCTTTATCCGTTCATCTTTTACATTCTTCATATGCATGAAGTCATGATCATAACAGATGTTGGGATCTTGCATTCCATAGTATACACCATCAAAATCAGGCTATTTGTAATTTTCTTGGCATCATAACTAAAAGAAGCATAGGAAAAACATTGCTTTTGTTTCTTTGCTTATCTTTCTGTTGTAAAATTAGCAAGTGCTTTGTGGAGGCCGTAGGTGGGACACATGGTACAGGTGCTTGCTGTCAAAGCTGGCAGCCTGAGCTTTACTCTAGAGACGCACATGGTGGAAGGTAGAAATTTACTCATGTAAGTTGTCATCTGGCTTCCTCACCTACCTCATGGCACGTGCCCCTTGCCACCATGTTTACACACACTAAATAAGTAAGTAAATAAATGCATGTGCAAAGGAAATTTTAAAATAAACACTTTGTTGGCTGCCTGGAACAGGCATGTCATGGGTGGGGCCGGGTAGGCTAGAGTGAAAGGGCATGGACTAAGTAGCTTCATGGAAGTCTTGAGAAAGGTGAGGTCAGGGTAAGAAACATTCAGATGTTGGATTGCAGAGTTGACTCAGCAGTTAAAAGTATGTTCTGTTCTTGTAGAGGACCCTTGTTCAGTTCCCAACACTCACATGGTGGCACACAATACTTATCTGTAACTTCACTTCCAACATATCCAAAAAACCGTTTTAGGCTTCTTTCAGCATCAGGAATGCATGGATGTGGTACACAAGAAAAAAAATAAACAAAACCAAAAAGGAGATGTCTAGAGGCAAGGTAATGGCAAGACACAAAAGACGAGAGGAGTGCTGGCAGAGAATGGTCCAAACAGTGTAATCACCACAGGGTTTAGGGGGCGATGGAATGAGTGGGAGGTGAGGAGGTGACGTGTCTTACTCAGATTTTGTCAAAAGCACACTATATTGACTTGGCATACTTAGTAAAGGTCTTCAGGATTATTTGGGCACTTTCCGAAAAACTAGAATTTCTTTGCATGTTAATTGCAGTGCAGGCATTAATCTTTAAACCTGGTTTGGTTTCTGTAGCTTGAGATAGCTTCCTGGCTGTTTCCAAAGAGAAGCACAGACAGTAATCTCCATGACTGTTACTTTCTTCATTTCCTTTAAAAAGCCTCTACACTTTCTGCACAGTGCACCACAATAAACACTGCATTCAATAGAGTGCTCCCACTTCTGTTTAACCCTGTGTAACAGCTTTACACTCTGAGGTAGAATTCAGCTCTGTGATTCCCACTACCCAGAAGTGTCAGCAGATCCGTATGGTTTTCATATTTAATCCTGACAGTTATACGACTTTGGCAAATCTGTTTTTCAGTGTTGCTCCCAAAGTTTTTGCTTCACTCTGTTGCAGTTGTCTTTGTTTATTTTGTTTATTATGCATTATCTCCCATTAGGTGCTTGCCAAACTACTGTGAACATGGAGGACACTGTGTCCAATCCTGGACTACCTTCGACTGCAACTGCAGTGACACCGGTTACACGGGAGCCACCTGTCACGACTGTGAGTACACACAGAGTTTGCCCACAGTGAATGGGCACAGCTCAAGGAATACAGTGACGGGACCCCGACTCTTTAGTATGTTTTGGCCATTGTTTATCCCTTTAGCATGAATAGGATGTCATATCTGAAATACTTAATCATGCATGGAAAATTCAATGACATAGATATATTTTTGTGGATTTATGAGGTTAGGACAAAGTGAAGTTGGACATGTGCTAAAGAAGAAGAGAGATGGTGCTGTAAGTATATAGAGGAGCTGTGGGACAAATGGTGTTGTCTTGATGGCTTAAGTCATACTGCTGCAATAGGTAACTAATATATATTACACTGGTACAAGTAGCAAGTGGCACAATGTACGTCTTCTTCATTTTCCCATTGCATTGGTAAAAACACTCTGACAAAAGCAATTTAACAGAGAAAGGGTTGATTTGGGTTTACAGCTCCCGAGGATACAAAGGAAGAAGACATGTATACAAGGGGGGTCAGCAAGACAGAGAGAATGAACATCCTGAAAGGTCATTTTGTATTCACAATAAGGAAGCAGAAAGTAAACAGAAAATAGGGAAAAGCTGTATAGCTTCAAGGCCCACCCCTAGACACTCATTTCCTGTGATGAGGCTCCACCTCCTAAAGATTCTGCAATCTTCCCAAGCAGCACCACAAGTCAGGGAACATCTGTTCAAGTGTGAGCATGTGGGGGACATTTTACACTCAAACTACAGCACAGCCAGCCCACAAGTGCCCCAGACATTTGCAGGCTTTCTTCTTCATTGTCCTCATTATGGGGGAAGTCTCCCCATCCGAATGCTGCCATGGCTAAAGAAAGCAATCACATGGAAAGGAAGCAAACCTGTGTGGTTATTCAAAAGCTTCTATTGAAAGAGAGGTTGGCAGTTACTTCTCACATTTCATTGACCTGATACTGCCCTACTGTCACCAATAGGAGGGAAATGCATTCAAACCATAAGAAGTAAGATTGTAGAACCAGAGTGTTGGCGATGAAGTCTAGATTACTTCCTGTCAATCTTGGTCATTTGCGAAGCTTCAGTTTGAAGGTCTGGGCTGATCTTTTTCCAGTTATGGAAGAAAAACAGAGAAGAAAAGTATTCTTAGAGTACTGGAGAAAGTGGATCCAGGGAGTATAATGATATCTACTGGAGGACCTGGGCAGGATCCCAGGACCTGAAGGAGGACAGTAATGATAAAACGAGTGATGAGACCGGAGAAGAGGGCTGGGCTCACACATCTGAAAAGGAGCTGAATCCATTTCCTGCAGTTGGCATAATTTCATCCCTGTTCAGGACTGAAAGAGTTTTATCATGTCTATCAACTACATTTTCTTTATCAGTTCCTCCTTTGACACCTAAGAAAGTTCCATATTTTGCTATTGTGAAAAGCGCTGCTAATTGTACTGATGTGCACATGTTTATGAGACACTGACTTGGGGTTCTTCAGGTAAAAACCCATGAGTGGTGTGGCTGAGGCATGTGGCTTGTCTAATGTTCAGCTTTCAAGGCATGCTGTCTCATTTGTTGGTCCTAGAGTGTATTAGATCCTCCAGTCATACATACAGGTGACTTGAAAGTAGAAATGAAGCTGTCTGGGAAAGGGGGAGTCTAATGATAGGATGGGGTGATGAGAGTCATTTTGTTTAGAGCAGGATAATCAAAGATTCATAGCATGGTCCACAGATATGTTTGCTTTTGTAGTATGTGTATGGGTGTATATGTGTGTGTGAGCATAAGTGTGCATACATGCTCACTTTTACTAGTGTATGTGAAGGGCAGTGGCTGACATCTGTCCATTTCCTCTCTCCTTAATTTTCTCTGAGATGGAGTCTCTCGCCTAACGTGATCTCACTGTTTTGGTTGCACTGGCTGGCTAGCAAAGCCCCAAGACGTGCTTGTCTGCTACCTAGCTCTGGGGTTGCAGGTACACAGCACTCCTGCTTCAATTCTGCATGAGATCTCAGGACCAGATTCAGGGCCCATGCTTGTTCACAACAAGCACATCTAATTGAGCTTTCTTCCAAACCCCATGAGATGTACTATCTACATGATTTTTCCTTAGAAATCATACTGAGCCAAAACTTGTGGGTGAAAGATATTACTTCATACTTCTAACTCTCCAAAAGTCATAGAATAATGTATACTTCACAGTTCTTTTCTGTGACTTATTTTCCTTTTCCTGCTAGAATTACTTAATAGATCAAACTATTTACCATATCATTTTGCCAAATAATCTTTTATTGAAATGGAGATTATCATTTGTGCTCTTGGGGATTCTCGAACACATTCTATTTCAGATAGCTGGAATGATAGTAGAATGAATGTCCCCTTAAAGTTGTCCTTTCTCATTTGACACACGCTCTTTCAAGCAATACTGGGTTTCAGTAGCCATGTATTTAATGATTGCTACATATTGAGCTGGCTTTCTAACTGACACGGCACTTGCTCCTCAGCCCCTGTCTGCCTCCCATCAAGGGGTTGTCCTTGATCTGCTGAACTTCTCTCTGGTGGCATTCACAGGTGCGCATTCAGGGTCTCTCTACCATGTCTCAGGCTTCTATAATCGCCTCACAGTGTAGATTGCTGACATCCTAACAAAGCCTTTCAGGTCATTTTTCAGCTTTACAAAAGGATGTCAGCTTCCTTCTTTCAAGTCTGATGGAGTACTGCTCACTTTGGGCAGTCAATAGACAGATATCGACTGGAAGCGCATCAAGCTGTCTGGTTCTCAGACTTAACAGTCATCACGGAGCAGGGAGGCTTTGCTAGTTACTCTATAGGAAAACAGGGCTCTTAGTCACGTTTGTATGGTTGTGCATGGTGAGGAAATTCTGACAAAGAGATCTGTTTCAAAGTACCTTTCATATCCTTATCTCAGGTTTAGCTCATACATTGACATTATTATAGTAGTTCTTATCAATACTGGCATTCTTTACCCTCAATGCCATAGCAGATGGTTCTCAACTTTAAGTAGACGAGAAAAAAGAAGAGGGGAAAAAAGAATGAGCAAAATAAATAGAAGGGGAAACAGAAGGAGAAGGGAGGGGGTAGAGAAAAGGAAGGGAAAAGGAGAAAGGAATAAAGAGGGAAAGAAGGGGAGCTGCTGGTGGAATCACTGGAGGCCCAGCAAGCAGATTAGCTGTGTGAGTAAAGAGGACACATGTAGAAAAGAAATGAAGCTTAGGGTATAATGCCACTGCTTAAGCCTGGCACAATCTGTGTCTAGAGAACTAACCACTGTAGCTGAAAAGCTGCAGGAGCATCAAAGGGAAGTTTGTAATTGGAATGTGTATGGTTGCTCAAGAAGGTTAAATCAATAAAGTGTTAGAGGTTTAAGGGTATATTCTGGAAGGTACAAGTTGTGTGTGTGTGTGTGTGTGTGCGCGCGCGCATGTGTGCGTGCACACTTTGGGGGGGATGAGCATCTGTGAATATGCATATGGTGGGCAGAAATCAACTACTCTTATGTGGTCTACCTTGTTTTGTAAGGCTGACCTCTTACTGGGCTGGAGCTAAAGTGTGCTAAAGTGGCTAGCCAATTACCTCAGGGCTCTACATATACCAGCCTCCCCGGAGCTGAAATTACAAGTGTGTACCATCAAATTCAGCTTTTTAATAAATGGGTTCTAGGCAAGGCAAATCCATTATCAACAAAACCATTTCCTCAGCTTTGACAAGTGAAACATTCTCAGAAAGAGAAGGGATCCAGGTGGACCAGAGAGAGACCCAACTTCACAGATAAAATGCTAGCCATACAAGCCTGCTAACCCAAATCCAAGTCCGAGGAGTCATTAGAAAATCTGAATGTGGAGGAGGGGCCTCTAACATGCTAGCACTTCTGCAGCAAAATTAGAAGGGGGATGGGAGACTTTCCCAGTAGCATGAGGCAGAAGTGGGCAGTCTGGTAGAGGCTGTGCACAGGCAGAAACATCTCAGTCTCAGCAAGATCAAAGGTGAGAACTGACTCCCCAAAGTGTTACCTATCTCCACTTGTGAGCAGCGGCATGTGTGTACCCAAATGTCAACAGTGCCGTTCCTTTCTGTCAGATGAATACATTTTTAAAGGACAGCAGAGCAGTGGTGATAAAATGCTAAAAGTGAATTAAGGAAGCAATTCCAGAAATTGTTCCCATAACAAAGAAATTTGGGGGTCCTGTTCACACAGCTGATAAGTCATACCCTGCAGATCACCTCTTACCATAACATGTGTCAGTTTATGAATGACTGGCTGGATGTTGAAGAAACTTGGAGAAAAGTTGCAATGAGCCAAAGGAAAACGCAGAGCAGAAATAAATTTGTTCCTGCAGCTAGGGTGACGTAGCTGGTCTAAGGGTGACTGGCATTGGCTGGTCTGAGATAACAATGCCATACCTAGGTATCATCAGAATGCAAATCTTTCAGAATGTCCAGAATCTTCCCCCTGACTGGGAAAGTGAGGCAAACACTGACTTTAGTCTCTGTGCCTAGGAACAACAAAAGCTAGTTCCTTTCATTTTCATTCAATAAAATATTAACACATATGCAAGGCTGTTGTAGGGGAAGTCCCCAGGCCTTCCTGGAAGGAGCTTGTAACTCCATGAAGAGAGATCAGAATGTACATATAGACATTTACTGAACACACTTTAATGTCACCTGGGGCTTTGCTGGTGATTTTGGTTTTTGGCATAGTAGTTTCCCCAAATTCATAGGGAAAATTCTACAATCTCTTTTATATTCCTGTATCCATAGGCAGAACCAAACCCAATGTGTAAGAGGCCTTTTCCTATACATGTGTTCCTACCTCTTACCAGAGCTGCTAGGGTCAAAGTCTGAGGCCTGAGACCCCACTGACAATCTAGGGTTATCCACCCATTTCCCACAGGCCAGCTCAAAAGACAAGTAATAGAAGCAGAGAAGAGAGACTTGATCAATGTAGCCATACTGGGAAGAGGAACAAGGAGACCCAGCTACCCCTGAAACCTTTCTTTAGGATCCCAACATGAAGAGTAGGTTTAAAGAGAGAACCAGCAGTATGCATAGCTAAGAAATCCTAGTTGAGATGTAGCCCTGACCCTCACCCCCATCTTAGTTTGTCATGCAAAGCAGTTTGATGAATTATCAGAACAGTATGAAATCTCTGTCCTAGAGACACAGACTTGTGTAAGCCTTCTGCCCTTTCCATCTCACAGCATGAAATTACCATAGAAATCTCAGTTTCTTGTGGACCCTTCTCTCTGTTAGTCTCATAGGAAAAAGAGAGATTCCTTGAAGATTATCTTCCTCCCTGCTGGGAGGGAATGATACATATGATAAATTTAAACTTATAAAGTATGCACGGGAAGGAATGGACTTTCTCCCTTTGAAGACATCAGTCATTTTATAGTTTCCACATCATCTCCTGCATGCTGGTTTGTTCCTTTTGCTCTTTTCTTCTTCTTTCCCTATGCATCACCATCGTCTTCCCCAATCTTGTGTTTATTTCATTGAAGACACAAAAAAGTTAGCTTCAAATGACTGCATGGGATGAGTATCACAGAAATGTAGTCACAAATATTGGCTCATAGAAGCAAGAAATAATCCTAAATTTATAGATGAGAATTAAGTGAAGGTAAGTCAGTTGTTGATGTCACATCATTTGGAGTACATTGATGTTTACTGTGTACAATGAGCAAGAAAATGAGGACTTTTGCTCTCATATATTTCAATCAATGGAAGACTACCTGCCAGAGAAATGCAAATTCCCAGTGTTCCCCTTAACTAAACACTAACCTAGGCTAATGGAAAAGCTCCATGGGTAAATTCCCTGCCACTCAAGAATCAGGAATGTAATTTCGACCCCCTAGAACCCACATAAAACCAGATGAACAATGAGAGGTAGAGATAGGAAACTTTTGGAAGCTCACAAGCCAGATAATCTAGTGTACACAGCAGAAAAACAACAAAGATATGCTGTCTTAAGTAAAATGGAAGGAAAGCTAATATCTGAAGTTGTCCTGTAAACTCCCATGTGTGCCATGATGTTGACATTCACACACACAATTTTACACACACACACACACACACACACACACAAACCATTGGTATACTCTCACATACTTATACTCAATTAAAGACATAAAAAGAAGTGTTAACACAATATGCGAGGTTTATCATCCCTTTGGATTCAGGCAGATGAAGGTTGGAGTTGGCACTTTACATTAAACAAAACCTTGACTTCAGTTAACTTCCATTCCTTTGAACACAATCCTCTACACAGTTACTCTTGGGGTTAGAAATGCACAGAAAGTAACTAACCAAGTATCTAGTATCTAATAGTTCCATGTTAAATTCCACCAATTTTATATTGTAGATTCAAGTTTATCAAACTTTATGAATATTTTACATAAAATAGGCAACAAATGATTGACATACTCCCAGACGACCACATCTTATGGCTATTGGATCACTAATGATTGACAGTTTCCCAGACAGCCAACTGTTGGAGCAGCTTGTTGAAGGAGGCCGCTTGTTGGTTTCTGGCTGCCACGAAATAATCACAGACGAACTATATTGATTAAATCACAGCTTGACCCATTAGCTCTAGCTTCTTATTGGCTAATTCTTACATATTAGTTTATCCCATTTCTATTAATCTGTGTATTGTCACAAGGCTGTGGCTTATAGTTCTAGCGTCTATGTCTGGAGAGGCTACATGACTTCTCTCTGACTCCACCCTTCTTTCTCCTGGCATTTAATCCAGTTTTCTCTACCTAGCTCTGTTCATCTGTTCTGTTATAGGTCTAAAGCAGTTTCTTTATTCATTAATGGTAATCACAGCATACAGAAAGAAATCTTACATTAGCAGCTCTGCTGCATAAATTTCCCAGTCTTGTTGAGGGTTTGGCATAGAGTGGTCATCAGCAGGAGAAACACACACAGCTCAGAGCATGCCTGGCACCTATGATCTCAGGTAACTTGCTGACTTCTTGTGCACTAAGATTTCTCAGGAATACACAGTTGGCTATTACTTGGTTTGATTAAGAATGACTTTTTAAAATCTCTCTGGAAACCTGACTCAGAATGAGTATAATGATTCACCGTGCTGTATCACAATCACCCTGTCCACTTCTCTTTTTTTATTTTTATCAGTGTTTCTGTCTTCTCTCTGTGTGCACGTGTGTCTGACATCTGTACATATGTGTGTGGGTTCACACTCCAGAGAAGGATGGCTGGTGTTTTGCTCCGACACTTGCACATTATTCCTTTGAGGCAAGCTGTCTCGTTGGACCTGCCTCTAAGATGGCAATCAGTAGGTCTCAGAGATGCTCTTGTCTCTGCTCCAATGATAAAGATGTAGGTGCATATGTGCCATGCCTGGATTTTTACTTTGTTTCTGGAGATAAAAATACAAGTCCTTATACATTTTCACAAGAAGTGTTTTTACTAAGGGAGCCATCTCCTCAGCCTCCACTTTTGCAGTTCTTATTTAAACTATTTCCTAATGTCATTGCTCAGAACAATATTTATATAACTTTCCTAGCTCATCACTTGTCTGTGGGTCAGAAAATACTGAGGATTCTCTGGCACTATCTTCTCTGCTAACTTAAAAAAAAAGTTTGTTTTTCTAAGAATCATGTATACAAGCTCCTGCATCTTCCCCTTGAAGCAGTGCAAAGATGTGAATCATGGGAATTTTCAGCTAAAGTAGGGAAAATCAAAGAGTAGTAAGCAGGAAAATAGAAGTGTTGTTACTGATCAATAGTTTATCAATTTCATTTTAAACTATGACTGCGGCGAACTCCCTGACCAGCAGGAAAAGACGATCACCAGACGAGGATTCTTCCCAAATCACGCTTTATTGGAGCCTCTTGGTTGAAGGGAGAGTGGAAGCGAGGGGCCCCGAGCGCCAAACGGCAGCTGCTTATATAGGGGGTAAGGGAACGAGTCATGCCTGGATTGGCCGATGCACGCCTGCCGATGCTCCTGGCCACGGGATTGGCCCTAAGCACATCATCGTCACTGCACATACGAGAGGCACGGTTCCACTGCATTGCCTAAATGGAGCTGTCCAGCAAGCGAGGCTGGGGCCAAGCGCCATCTTGTAATGGCGGCCACTCAATCGGCTCCCAGCATATGACTACTGATTCCTTTGATTAAATTGTAAATCAGGTAAATAAATGCCAGCTGGTTCACTTTGAAAGATGTAAGTCATCTTGACTCTAGTTCAGAGAAAAGATCCAGAAAGTATTTCTCCACATCTTCAAGTTCTCTAACACAGCATCTCAGTGACCTGTGTCAAGTTATTCTACTAATTGGAGCCTTGCTGGTGCCTCATTCAAGGAAAAAGTAATAGAATCCGCCCCTGTTGCTATTGAGATAAATTCATGAGTCAGTGGGCGTGAAATCTCTCTGACAAGTCAGATCATAGCTCTTCCTGTCGTTCCTGCTGCATTTACATCATTTTGTCCACACTGCAACCTTGAGGAGGAGCAACGTGAGCCTTCTTTTTCATAGAAAGACAAAGAATAAGATGAAGAACAGTTCAGAATGGAGAGCTAAGGGCATTGAATTTCAAAATCAATTGAATTTCAAAAGCCTGAATACTGTGGCCCCTTCCAGAAAGAGGATGGCTACATCGCACTTTAGGTGGGGTTCATTGTTTATGGAGAATTACCAGTGTGTCTGTGTATTGATGCATACTTCAGCATGTGTGTGGTCATGTCCATGCATACAGAGGTGTATCTCTCTCTCTCTTCCTATCTCTCTCTTTCTCTCTGTGTATGTATGTGTGTTTGTGTGTATGTGTGTGTGTGTGTGTGTGTGTGTGTGAGAGAGAGAGAGAGAGAGAGAGAGAGAGCGCACAACCCCTTTCTAACTTCTCTTTTGAGACGGGGTCTCTCATTTAACCTAGAGTTCACTCTTTCATGTAGACTGGATGGCCACCAAGTCCCTAGGATCTGTCTCCACATACTCATTACTTTGTTTATAGGCACACATGACTGAGCATAGCTATGTCCAGGCTTAGTTGGTTCTGGGAATCTGAACCAAGGTCTTTGAGCTTGCAGAGCAATTACTTTGCTTACTTTACCGTGCTCTAACCCTGGTATAATTTTGAAGTTAAATTTCTGTGGTTCTCTTAAAGTTATTTGACTATATCACTGTGTTGTTTCGAATGGGTGTTTATTAACTGAAATGTTTATGTATATGTGCACCTATATATGTAGGTATTAACATCTGTTTGAAAGATGAAGATTTTGGATCCCATTCCTTAGGTTCCATCTACCATCTTTATGATGGGAAATGGACAACAGTCTGGCCTGACTGCCCAGGGATTATAAGGGGTCCACATATCTCTACCTCCCCAGTGCTAGGACTACAATGGCTACCACCAGGCACACTCTTTTAGTTTGGGCTCAGGGGATCATACTCAGACCACCGTACCCATATGACATGTGTTTTACCAAAGGAGCCAGCTCCCACCTCCTTCTTCATTACATTTATGCATATTAGCTCTGCTGGGCCACATAAGGGAGGCCTGCAGGCTCTGGCTTCTGAATCCTTTCAGGGCAACTCTGAGCCACAGTCTTTACTTGATCATATCAAGGCCTTCTCCCCCTTCCTGTCTGTTGACCTTATTTCAACTTGGTCACTTCATTCTAGGTCTTACTTCCTCTTTCAGGATAATTCTTTATTTTATTCAACACTCCCCTCACATTATATATGTATGCATGGTTGCAGTAATTAAATTATTTCTCTTTCCCTTGTTCTTTGAGGTCAGGCGCATTGGCTTGCACTGAGAATGTTTCCGTAAAGCAGCACCAGGTTTAGAAAGTTGTTTGTGCAAAAAAAAAAATAACATTGAGAGAAAAGAGTTGTAAAGTTTATCTTATTGACACTTCCTCCTATGATCTCTACCCTGGCGGAAGTGAAGACAGTATCGTGTGTCCCAGAGCAAGTGTTATGCTTTTTTTAACCACCATGTAGAGAAATTTCCCAATTTTAATTGGTTGAAAGGACTGAGACTGTAATTTTTCATTCAGAGTGTATCTCTTAAATCTCTCCACATTAAGTACCATGAATTCTCAAAGAGGCTTGTAAACCATCCTCCAGCTGATATAGTTGCAGGAGTGTCCAATTTTAAGATGCTAGGATAAATAGGACATTTGGATAAATAAATATATGTTCAGACCATAAAAGAGAAATAAAACCATCCACTGTCAAAGGACATGAAACTGAGTTTATTAGTCTGTCAGCAGAATAGCTGTCAATGTCAGTTTGCAGCAGCTAAGATTTCCTGCTGGCGGCTAATGAGATGATGGAGACCCTGGCAATCACCCCCTTGCTCCTGCCTCCCTGACGCCACTGTCATTGTGCCTGGAAGAGAAAAACGAGTGTTTTCTCTCTACCAATAGTTAAATTCATTGTTGCCAGTTGTTTAAATGGGACATGAGTGTGGAAATAGCTGTGTAATGTATGTAGATAGGGATGACTAAACTCAGGAGCTAACAGAGGCAGGGTCCATACTCCCTGGTGTCCACTTTATAGGTACTTTCTGCTTAATGATATCATTAAGGAATACTCAAAAGCTGTAGAACACGATGGCTGGGGAAATGACTCCAAAGGGAAGAGTGCTTACTACACTACTATGAGGATCTGCAGCTTCCACATGAAAAGTCAGGGCTGCCACATGCACCTGTAACCTCAGTGCTGGCCGAGGGAGAAGGAGAGGGCTTAGGAGGCTAATGATCATTGCTGAGTCTTGCTTAACAGCTAGCCGAGATAGAAAATGGTGAGCTCCCAGTTCAGCAAGAGACTTTGAAAGAAATAATTCCAAGATGTGGAATGACAAGAAAATACACAATGATGTCCTCCTCTGGTCTCTGCCCACACAGTACGTGTACCCAAGGCATATCTTCCCACATACACACATATGCACACATAAAGAGGAAATAGACCTGATTCCTTTTAATTTTTTTATTTGAAATGTAGCATGAAAATGGAGTGTGCTTGAAAATTAAAGTAGACAGTTCTATACTCTAGTAATAACCTAATTGAATAACAAGATTATATTCTACATCAAGCCTGGGCTTAGTTTCATCTCTAAATATGATTGTAACAACAACAGCTTAAGTCTTTTATGAGATAGTAAATTACAAAATAAGATGATGGACATAGTGTCTAAAAAACAGATGAACAATTTTTATTTTTATGTTTGGAAGTTTGTTTATTATGGATTTTAATTTTGTTGTTATGTTTATTTATGTGTTATCTGTATGTGTCTGTGTGCATATATGTGCATATGACTAAAGGTTCCATCAGAGACCAAGAGAAGGCATTGGGATCCATTGAACTGGAATTATAGTGGCTGTGAGTTGTCTAGAGTGTGTAGTGGGTGTCAAATGTGGGTCTTCTGAAAAAGCCACAAGTGCTCTTAAATACTTAGCCTCTATTTCAGCAACTTCATTTAGTTTTGTTTCACTTAAGTTTTCTCTTCTGTGACACTGAGGCTTAAAGCCGGACCTGGCTCATGCTAAGTAAGTGCTATATCACTAAGCTATATGTTCTCTTGAGTTTATATTGCCCCACTCATGGGACCCTACTTTTGTCCATTCTGCTCTGTTGTGGATTAGTATGAAATTCTAACTTCTGTGTCTGAAGGGACATCCAGGTTGCCTTGTATCTTTCCTCAAGCTGGTATTCTTAAAACTGCCTGCCTTGTACCAGTTGCAATGTCTGTTTCTTCTCTGAAATGTGGAGGAGTTGCTACTCCTGGGAAGTGAAGTCTATCCATCCTTTAGCTTCTCTAGTTATAGTTGGGTCTCCAACAGTTCTATTACAAGAACCCGCCATTGAGGCCCTCCTCCCAGAATTGCCACGAGTCATAAAAAGTAGAAGACTATCACATTTTTTTGCATTTTATTTTGTTTTATTTGAGATATATTTTTGTCTTTTTAGAGGAGTTACAGGAGCAAAAAGAGTATGATCAAAATTATTGTATAAAAAAGCCAATACAAAAATAAATCATTTGTCTGTATATGTAACATACACGTAAGTGAAGATGTCTTCAGAGGCCAGAAAGATGTGTTTGATTTCTCAAAACTGGAGTTACAGGTAGTTGTGAGCAAACCAATGTGTTTGATGGGAAAGGAACACCAGTTCTCTGTAAGAAAACGACACACTCTTAATCCTTGAGCTATCTTCCCAAATCTCACTGTTTCCCATACCTCTCATGCCGCTGTCTCTGGCAGGTTTGTGTGGGAAGAACGGACACTTACCAAAATGGTTGAACTTACAAAATGCTCAAGAAATAGTTATCAGAATGAGGAATTTCAGTTATTTTCAATAACTAGTACAGAGTTTGCTTTTTATTGTAAAGTGATTATCACTGTAAGCTGAGTTCCATATCAGTCATCATAGCTGATCGTACACTTTAACTTCTCTGTGATCACATTAGAATTCCACAGCTATTTACTTTCATTCAGTTCTTTCCTCATAAATCTCTCTCTTTGAAATTCATCCACCTGTGCAATGCATATTTACTATTAGTCATGTACAAGTGTCTATGATGGGTCCAACATTAGACTAAGCATTGTGTATGATATTCAAGCAACTTGTGGCTTGATTTCTGAAGTCAAAGGCTTCAAAATAGAAAGACTGTGGATTAGAGTGCTATAACACACACTGAAAAGAATGTAAGGTTACACATTAGCAAATCAGCCTCAATAAAACATATGGCCTACATATAGATATACTTAACAAAGAGGAAGAGCTACACAGGAAGGGAGTACATAATAGTTTTAAAGTTCAGTTACACTCTATAGCACAAGCATGATCTGCACAGCCATAGAACATGAGGAAGAATCGAGAATCCAGAGGACATGAGTGGGTAGGCATGGAGAGGACTGGCCTGACTCGTCTAGAGTTATTACTAGATATGGTGAAAAATGTTACACCATTGGTAACAGTCAGACTGAGGGCAGAGGAACAGCTAACAGAAAGAAGTATTAAAAGATTTACTGTAATAAATTTACTTATGTGGTTGCAGAAGCTGATTATGCAAGTCTGAAATCTAAAGGGCATATAGTTGGAAAGTAGGCTGGATGTCAAGAATAGGAGCTCAAGCTATTTTCTATTAGTGCAGTATGAGTGCGTGTGTGGTATATGCATGTATGTGTGTTCGTGAGAGTTTGTGTGATTGTGCATATGCATGTGAGTGTATGTTCCTGTGTATACATGTGTGCATATGTGTGCATTCCTGTATAGTGTATGTGCATATATTGTGTACCTGTGCTTGCATGCATATGTCCGTGCACATTCATGTTTCTGTCTGTGTGTGTGTGTGTGCATATGAGTGTGTGTGGTATATGTGAGCATGTTCAAGTATATATTTGTCAGTGTGCACAATGCATTTGTGTGTTCTTATGTGTTTGGGTGAGTATGCACCTATGTGTAAATATGTATACGCATGCATATGTGTGCATGTGTGTGTTTGCATATCTCTGTGTTTGTTAGGTAAGTCAAAGGATAACCCTGTGTGTTATTTCTCAGAAACTGTCCATTTTTTTTAAAGATATGGTCCCTCCTTTGGCAGGACTCATTAATAGGGCTAGGCTGGCTGGCCATTGAGCCCCTGTCTTTGGCTCTCCAGCATTAGGATAACTATCTCATGCAATCACATCCAGCTTTTCTGGGTGTGTTCTGCAAATAAAACTTCATGCTTCTGGGCAAGCATCTCATTGACTGAGCTGTCTCTCAGCTCTGAGGCAATATTTCTTTCAAGAAGACTCAGCTCTGCTTTATGATTTTCTGATGATTGCAGACATCCCACCCTGATTTTCTGCATAACTTCCCTTAAATAAAGTCAACTATTCAGAGATTTTCATCTCATCTACAAAACACCTTAACAGCAAGCACTGCAATCAATGATTTGCTGGATAACCAGGTGCTGTATTCTTGCCAAATTGATATATGACACTCATCCTCACAGTCATACATCACCTTGACCCTGTCCTCCTCCATTCAACTGTATTCAGCTATGCTTCCGCCAAACATGGCATGCTGCAATTTAACATGCCTTTGTTCTCCCGTTCTAACCATGTCACTTAAGTTTGTGCAGCCCCGTGATGGTGACACTTTTCCTAATGTCATTTTGCATTTGATTAAAATGAAGGTATACTGTGTATTATGCAAACAAAGCATGACTCTTTGTCTCTTGCCTTAACTTAAAATTTATATTTTTAGTGGGGTCTAGGGAGATGGCTCAGTTGATGAAGTGATTGCTGCATGAGTAGGAAGACTGAGTTTGGTCTTCGGAACTCTTGTATGAAGGCAAACATCATGTTCTTGTAGTCCTAGCATTGCAGAGGTGGAGACAAGCAGAACACTGGAGCTCACTGACCAGACATGGCAATTCAATCAGTGAGTCCCAGGTAAGTTAGGAAGCTTTACCTCAAACGACAAGTTAGAATGTGGCCAAGAAAGAGATCTGAGGTTGACTGCTGACTTACAAACACACACACACACACACACACACACACACAGAGAGAGAGAGAGAGAGAGAGAGAGAGAGAAACATGCGCGCGCGCGCACACACACACACACACACACACACACACTTTATCAATGGGAGAATTGACTCCTGTTCAAAATTCAGGGTTTTTCTTAAGGAATAAACATTTTTACAATTTTTTATGTCATAAAAAGCTAAGTTCAACATGTGAATTTAAAGACATCAGATCTAATTTACATCCTTACTGTCTCCCAGTGGCCTATGTTTTAAAGGCTGGATCTCAGGGTAGCACCATTAGAAACTAGATATTTAAAATTTGGGGTCCCTTAAGAGACTGTAGGGTGTCACTCTGCCATCTCTTTGTCCTTTGGTGAGTTCATATGAATGATTGCCCACCAGCAGCTGCTCCGTGATGAACTCCCCTGACACAGGCCTGAAGGCAATGGGTCTTCAGCTTCGTGGACTGGAAGCTGTTGGCCCCTATAGCACTTACCTCTTCACAAATGATCAATGTCAAGTGCTTTTATCATAGTGGCAGAAGACGAGCAGAGCACGAGAACTTCATTCAGCACTCTATAGTCACCGAGGTAGGGTTCCTGTTGCTATGAAGAGACACAATAACCATGACAACTCTTAGAAAGCAAAACATTTAATTTGGGGGATCACTTAGAGATCAGAGGTTTAGTCCATTATTAGTATGTGGTTGGCGAGGCACCGTGAAGCCATACATGTTGTCTGGTTTCCCTCCTCTATCACAACTCCTGTTCTGCAAATGCTCCCTGGATCCCATCATTGCCTAGAGGGAAGTTAGGGTCTGTTCTCACTAAAATTAATTAAATGTGATAAGAACTTGTTGGGAGACAGCAGAGGCCCCAGATGGCTGAGTTAACTGTGGGACTGTAGTGAATTACATGCCCGGGGAGGCAGTAGCAGCCAGGAAGTCAGTCACTAGCAATGTGGGGCATCCAAGTACTCTTTAAACTTCCTAATTTTTCAGAATTCTCTGAACCACTTTGCTTTTCTTCTTTATCATCAGCAAGATGATTTCAGGTTTCTTAATTGTAAATGGAAATCATGGTGAGGTGGGAATAGCAGCAAAATGGAGAAGAAACATAAAGCAGAAGTTGAAATAATGTCTCTGTAAGAGTGTCAAATCTCCTTTCTTTTTGCTTTAAAAACTCCAGTCATCTAATTAGAAGATAAAGAATAAAAGAGATAGCACAGATTCCCCTATGTGATTCCTCAACTAAGAAATCAAAGCTCTTTAATTTTCAATTTTCTAGCATGGCAACATAAAACAATCTCATTAAGAGTTCTGTAGAGCGTCTGTAAAGGCTAGGCAGAGTTCATACAGCAGCAATGTGGGAAAGATGCTTAAGAGTTGGAGAAAGTCTGGGTCACTTCAGATGGAAGTTTTTCTTTTCTTTTTTTTCCTTTGGAAGTGAGAGTGAACAGGAGGAAGATGCACACAGGAAATGATCAGTTGAGAGATGCTCTCAAGCCCAGAGTGTGACAGGAGCAGAACTGAGTCAAATCCCAGAATGTTGTATAACAGGAAGGTAAGGGAGGGATGGGGGATGGCATCCAGGCATTGAGGAAGAAGAATTTGGTACTGCTGCTCATGGTGACTGTGCCGTTCATACCTGAGGACACCTTCCCCGGAAGTTAACAATCATGTCCCAGGAGACATAGAACACTGGGAAAATGTTCTCTCTCCAGTTAAGAAGGAGAAATTCTTTAAAGCTGGGAAACTTTTACAACGAGGGGATAAGAGAAAGAAAAGTACTTATTAAAGCAGATGGTGAAATTTTATTGTGCTTTAAATGTCTATTAAAATGAAGCCAAGAGTATAAGGTGTACCTCATTAGGTAGCATTCACACTGCTCAGAAAGTGGAGGAAAAAGGGTTTGAGTCATCCCTGTCTTCACTGTGAGCTCAAGGCCAGACTGATCTATATGAGATTCTGAAACTTCTAAGATTGGGCTGTCAGTGATTGTGAATGTCACAAAATGAAAGTTCTTGAAGATCTAAGGCACCATGCAGGACTTTGGAGTTACATCTCAATAGGAAAATGTATTCAATTTCTGACACAAAAAGAAAAAATTACAACCTGGAAACCCAAAAGCAAGGCAAAAATCCTTGTACACCAAGGAAACCCTATGTCTGGAAATAAGTTTTTCTGCTTGTTTGAATAAAGATATTAGGCCCATCCATATAAAAAAGCAGTGAGTACCCATAAAGAGTGACTATGGGAACAGAGGTTTCCCAGTTTTGTGCTTGTCATAAAAGTTTCTGTGTTTTTTCCAAAGCTGCCCACTATGAGAAATGAGATAGCTTAGAAAAGAGCCATAGTATTAATAAGTTGTACTTCAGCTTCTTAGTTCAAAGAATTGTAATTTAAGTAACCAACATTTGCTGAATTTGTGAAACAGTATCTGCAATATGATAAGGCTATAGTGTATTTCCAGTGTTTTTCTTCCTATATATTTAGGCCTAGGAAGGATTTATAATCAGAGTTCTCTATAGTAACAGAACATATATATATATATATATATATATATATATATATATATATATATATATATATGAATGAATGAATCTCTCTATATATTATATATATATAATTGTATTAATTATATATATATATATATATTTACAGACAAAGAAAGAAAGAATGGAAACTTGTTATAATGATATACAGATTATTGTCCAGTTAATTCATTAATGTCTGTCTCTGACTCTGAATGGAATGTCTAAGAATCTGATAGCTGCTCAGTCCACACAGCCAGATGTCTCAACTGGTCTTCAATAGATCCTAATATCCCAAAAATGTAGACTCTAATGCCAGTGAAGAAATGAAATTGTTAGTAAGGTGAGAAAGAGCAGGCAGACAAAGAGCAAAAGTTTTCTTCTTCCATGTTCTAATATAGGTTTAAAGTAGAAAATGTGGCTCGTATTAGAGAGGTTTTCCCAGCTCAGATTACCTGGATTAAAGGTATTTTTCCCACCTCAAAAAGCCTAAATAAAGACATGTGTTTTCCTAACTCAAAAGATCTGGATTAAAGACTTATTTTCCTACTGCAAATATTCATATTATAAGGGGATCTTCCTACTCCAAATTAAGCAAAAAAAAAAAAAAAAACCCTCACATGTATGCCCACAATTTTTGGGTTCTAGTTGTTTCTAAATGTAGTCAAGACAACCAATAATAGACACCTCGAAAAGGATAAGAAAAGATTCAAATGGACAGGAAGCATTGACTTTTCTAGAGCTCACATATTTGTGAATGATTTGTTAATGCGTGTCCCACATTGTCAGAGGAGGCTGGACCTGAAATTACTGCATGTCCCTCTGCGTCCTACTTGCCATCCTCTAACTCCTCAAAGGTCTGTGCTTAACTATGTGACAAAGTTTCCAAGCTTGTGTGTATGTTGGGATAGGTGTACAGAAGCATCTGAATGGAGATCAGCAGACAACATTAAGAGGTATTCTACAGGCACCAGCTACTTCATTTTTGGAGATAGGTTCTCTCACTGCCATGGCTTGCCCAGTCAGTGAGCCCTAGTTATCAACTTGTTTCTCCTCCCCAGCACTGGGGTTACAACCACAACTGTGTAATGGTGATTACACAGTTTATGGGGATCTACTTCAGGTCCTCCTGTTTGCTGGGAAAGCCCTTAACTGACTGAGCAACTCCCTAGGGCAGTTTTCCCCAACCATTGAAGGACACTATGACAGTCAAAAACAATAGGAAAGTTCACAGGCTTCATTCTATTGTCTTGATCACAGTACATGTTTGTGGCCTCTGACCTGTCCATGCCTTTTCTTGTTATCTCTTCCCTACTGTGGCTCTTAGGAGTCTTTGCCCAATGCATAGACAAATGTCTAATAGCTTTTTATGAGTTCCCACAATTCTATCGGAGCAATCCTTTTACTATAGATCTATACACCTCTCCTAACAGTCTTCTCATTGGATTAAAATGCTGTAACAACCAACATGCACAGTTTATAAAAACATAACCTCAGAAACATACGGCTAGGCTACAACTTAGCAAGACTGTTCTGATGTTTCAGGTTCATTAGCTTCACAGAAAATCACCTCCATTACATTAGTGTGTGCCTCCTATCCAGAGGCTGTACTGTTTTAGGAGTTAGTGTTACTTGAATAATGGGGGTAATAAATAGTTTATAGGCTGAGGAGATAAAGCACTTTTTTCTTTCTATTTTTCTTTTCTTTTCTTTACAAACACCAGGACCTGTGTTTAGACCCCAGAATTGTTGTGAAAAAGTTGCTCTTTCTTGGCTTTCTTTAATGGATTTGAGGATTTCTTCCAATTTTTTGATTGTCTTTTCCTCTACTTCTTTAAATTTCTTACCTGGTCTTGATTTAACTTTGGTATATGTTATCTGTCTAGAAAATTGTCCATTGCTTTTACGTCTTCCAATTTTGTAGAGTACAGGTTTTTGTAGTTGACCTAATGATTCTCTGAATTTTCTCAGAGTCTGTTGTTGTGTCCCCCTTTTCATTTCTAATTTTGTTAATATGGATATTCTCTCTCTGCCTTTTGATTAGTTTGGATAAGGGTTTGTCTATGTTGTTGATTTTCTCAAAGAACCAGCTCTTTGTTTCATTGATTCTTTGTATTGTTTTCTTTATTTCTATATTGTTGGTTTCAGCCCTCAATTTGATTATTTCCTGTCTTCTATTCCTCCTGGGTGAGTCTGCTTCTTTTTTGTTCTAGAGCTTTCAAGTGTGCTGTTAAGTCACTAATGTAAGCTTTCTCCATTTTCTTTATGTGTGCAGTTAGTGCTAAGAACTTTCCTTTTAGCACTGCTTTCATAGTGTCCCATAAGTTTGGATATATTGTGCCTTCATTTTTGTAGAATTCAAGGAAGTCTTTAATTTTTTTCTTTATTTCTTCCTTAACCCAGGATGCTTTGGTAGTTCACTGTTCAATTTCAATGAGTTTGTAGGCTTTCTGAGAGTAGTATTGTTAAATTCTAACTTTAATCCATGGTGATCTGATAAGACACAGGGAGTTACTCCAATATTTTTTATATCTGTAGAGGTTTGTTTTGTTACACACCTCCACAGATATGAGTATGTGATCAATTTTAAAGAAGGTTCCATGAGGTGCTGAGAAGAAGGCATATTCCTTTGTGTTTGGATTGAATGTTCTATAGATGCCTTTTAAGTCCATTTGATTTATGACATCTGTTAGTTCTCTTATTTCTCTGTTAAGTTTCAATCTGGTTGACCTGTCCATTGGTAATAGTGGAGTGTTGAAGTTTCCTACTATTAGTGTGTGGGATTTGATGTAGGATTTAAGTTTTAGTAATGTTTCCTTTACATATGTGGGTGCTCTTGTATTAGGAATAAGTGTTCAGGATTGAGACTACATCTTTTTGTTTCTGTTATGACTGTAAAGTGTCCATCTCCATCTCTTCTGTTTGATTTTAGTTTGAAATCTAATTTGTTAGATATTAGGATAGCTATACCCACTTGTTTTTTAGGTCCATTTGATTGGAAAACCTTTTCCCAATCCCTTGCTCTGAGGTAGTGTCTGTCTTTGAGGTTGAGGTGTGTTTCTTGTGTATAGCAGAAGGCTGGATCCTGTTTTTGTGTCCATTCTCTTAGCCTGTGTCTTTTTATAGTTGAATTGAGTCCATTGATATTAAGATATATTAATGACAAGTGGTTGTTAATTCCAGTTATTTTTCGGTAGTAGTGTTTGTGTGTTTCTCTTCTTTGGATTATGCTGGTAGTGGGTTTTCAGATGCCTGTGTTTCTTTGGGTGCAATTAATTCTTTGGATTGGGGTTTTCCTTCTAGTATTTTCCATAGGGCTGGGTTTGAGGATATGTATTGTTTAAATCTGTTTTTTGTCATGGAATATCTTGTTTTCTCCATGGGTGGTGACTGAAAGCTTTGCTTGATATAGTAGTCTGGCTTTGCATCCATGGTCTCTTAGTTTCTGCAGCACATTTGTCCAGGACCTTCTGGCTTTCATGGGTTCCATTGAGAAGTTGGGTGTAATTTTGATAGGTGTACTTTTATATGTTACTTGAACTTTTTCCTTTGCAGCTCTTAATTTTCTTTCTTTATTCTCTATGTTTTGTGTTTTGATTATTATATGGCAAGAGAATTTTTTTGATTCAGTCTATTTGGTGTTCTGCAAGCTTCTTGTACCTTCATAGAGATATTCTTCTTTGGGTTGGGAAAGTTTTTTTCTATGATTTTGTTAAATATATTTTCTGTGCCTTTGATCTGTAGTTCTTTTTCTTCTTCTACCCCTAATATTCTTAGGTTTATTCTTTTCATGGTGTCCCAGATATCCTGGATGTTTTGTTTTAAGAATTTGTTGGAATTAATGTTTTCTTTGTCCAATGAGTCTATTTCCTCTATAGTTTCTTCAGCACCTGAGATTCTTTCTTCTATCTCTTATATTCTGTTGATTATACTTGTTTCTATAGTTTCTGTTCATTTACCCAGATTTTCCATATCCAGAATTCCCTATGTTTGTGTTTTCTTTATTACCTCTATTTCAGTCTTCAAGTCTTGAACTGTTTGCTTTACCTGTTTGATTACTTTTCTTGGTTTTCCTGGGTTCCTTTGAAGGATTTATTAATTTCTTCCATTTTTTTTGTTTGTCTTTTCCTCCATTTCTTTAAGGGAGTTTTTCATTTCTTCTTAAAGGTCTCCATCATTTTCATAAAATTACATTTAAAATTGTTTTCTTCTGCTTCTTCTAGGTTAGGATGATCAAGTCTTCCTGTTGTGTGACCACTAGGTTTTGGTGTTACCATGTTGCTTTTAAGGTTGTTGGAGGAAATCTTGCATTGGTACCTACCCATCTCTTCCTTCAAATGAGGCCAGCAGTTTCTTTCCATCTTGGCCCTATCCTTGCAGTGACTGTCTGACTGATTGGGAGTTTTTCTTGGTCTGCTCTGTACTGACAATGTCTGTGTCTCAGAAAGCTTATGCGGTCTCTATAAGTATGTTCTCTTGGTCTTCTCTCCTGGTTTGCTTTTTTGGTCCTCTCTTTTGGTCCCGTCAATGTTGTTGCAAGCTCTTGGTCCTCCTCAGCCTTGTAGCAAGCTCTTGGTCCCCTCAGTATTATAGCAAGCTCTCAGCTCTTAGGTGGTGTGGGGGCTATTAGCTTAGAGGGTCCAGTAGATGGAATTGGGTTTTGGGAGAGCCTACCTGCAGGAAACTCCCTGCTGGCTGGATAGAAAAGCTAAGGGAATTGGGGGGGGGCTGGCCTGTGGTTTTGTCCTACTGTGGAAGTCGTAGAGAGTGGGGTGTCCCACCGTGTGGCTGTTCACTTACCTCTTAAGTCCCCTCAGTATTGGAGCAAGCTGTGTTTAAGAGTTCCACCAAGGGTGCAGGTAAACTGCTTTCTTAAGGCATTAGTGATGGTTAACTGCATCTACCAAAACACTCCTGGAGTGCTGGGAAAGACTTCCTCTCCTTTTTTAAGAGAATTTTTGTTTTTGTTTTTGTTTTTGTTTTTTGAGAATTTTTCATTTCCTCTTTAAGGGCCTCAATAATCTTCATGAAGTTATTCTTAAGGTCATTTTTTTCCTGCTTCTTCTGCATTGGGAAGTTCAGTTCTTGCTGTTGTAGAGCTGAGGAGGTGGGCAATGTTTGGGAGTGTGGGGAGGCTGCTGCCAGGTCTCTGGGGCTTTGGTGGGTGCGGGTGCTGCCCAGGATGTGTTGAGGGGATTAGAGCCTAATCAGGACTAACCAGCCAGGAGCCCAGACACTCAATGAAAAGCTGTTCTTAATAGCAGGTACTTATAATGTTATTCCTGGGAAGATGGGGATAGGTGAATACCTGGGGATTGCTGGTAGGCAACTAGCCTGGCCTGCCTGGAGACTTACAGGCCAGACCTTTTTGTTAAAATATGTGTAAAAGAATATAAAGGAGGAGAAACATGGTACCTCCTGAGAAAACTACCTTAGGTTAACTTTTGAGCTACACACACCCCTGCACACTCACTTGCACACACCTACATACTCACACACCTGTATACACACACCTGCATACATACTGTCACACTTGCAAACATACTCATATACCTGCATACATATTAACATGTTGTACACTTACACCTGCACATATACACCTGCAATACATACATACCTGCACATATACTCACAGACCTGTATGCATATTCACATAGCTATACACACATAGCTGCATACATGCTCACATATCTGTACATACACAGCCATACACATACACACCTGCACACATATTCAAACACCTACATATACACACAAATACACACAAGAGGTTTTCATAGCATGATTTTGATGAAAACACTATACCGTGTTTTAAATTTAAAATATAGTCTATTTCTAAATACCCCGTGGAATACCCATTGAGACACCTGGTAATACAACTTCCTATTGTCCCTAAAAGTTTGCTCAGAGCACATTTGTTAAACACATGTGTCAAATGTCATGGGGCCTGCAGAGCTGAAAGACATACATTTTTCATTGCAAAGTGTCTTCTTTGCAGATTAAAAAGTAGGCATTTGCCAATTCATACTGGAAGACAAATTCTTTATGGTATATAAATGCAAAATATATCCATTTGTACTACCTCAGTAGCGCCTGTGTAGAAGACTCGAGAATCATTACTAATGATGGCACAGGCAAATTCTGTGTAAATAGGATGCCCTCTGAGAACTTCTCTAGATTGCTCATGTTTACAGTGTCATGTTGCAGTCAGTCTGGAAACTTATGAGCATGGTACAACAATTTGTTTGTGTTTTAACTTATTTGCAGCATTTAGAGGACAGAACATGGAGTTTGCAGTCAGAAAGTCAATATCAAATTCTCAAATACAGCCCGTACCAGCTGGGTGGCTTAGAGCATGAACTCATTTGCAATATACGTAAATGATAGGTTTCGAAGCCAGCTGTGTTCTGTTAAGTCTCCCAGCAACTGAACTAAAGTTTAAGGACGAGGGTCTTGGGGGAAAGTGGGCTGAGTAGATGAACAGCAATTTAGGACATGAACATCACTGTTATGTTTCACCTTGTTTTAATTTAATGGGAAAAAATGACAAATCAAAACACTACACCAACCTTTCCTTGCATCTACTACATTCCAAGACAAATGATGAAGAGGGATAAGAAGTTTTCAGTCTTAGAAATTCTGAGTCAAGCCTACATATTGCACTAACATATCACAGAGATCTTACTGCTTCATAATGGTTTGTAGAGACTCTGTCTTCTTCTATCTTGTTACTTCATTCTACCTTCCCCTGGCTCCTAGAAAACCTCTAGTCTGTCAATCAAGTGGGAATATATTGGGAATCTCAGGTGGAAATAGTAAAAAGACCCTGCTTAGAGTAGAGCTTGTGTCCCATCCATTTCCCACACAGGTTATTCGTTCCTTGGTATATTACCCTGTGTGGTAGCTAGCCATAATTATCAATTTGATAAAGCCCAGTGCCACTTGGGAAGAGAGCTTCAATGAGAAGCTACCCAGGTTGATTGTGGGAATGTCTGTGGGAGATTGGCTAAATTAATTGATGTGGGAAGAAAGAATCCTGTCTATATGCAACCATTTCCTAGACAAGGAGTACTGAACTTTTTTAAAGTGGAGAAAAAGAGCAGAACACAAGCAGGCAAGTCAGCAGTGTGTTTGCATCCTTTTTTATCCACTCTTCACTGTGGATGTGGCCGGCTGAGTGAAGGTCTTGCTACCATGATTTCCTCAACATGATGGATTGTAACTGGATGGATGTAACTGGATGTAATATGATGGAATTATGTGCCAATATGCTCCATTTTCCCCTAAGTTGCTTTCTGCTAGGTTATTTCATCAAAGTGAAAGAAAAGAAATTAGAACGCCCTGTGTTGTTTCTGACTGCTTGTCTGCCTGGGACATTTATATTCTTTTCAGCCTCAGCTCCAGCCCCTCTAACGAGTGCTTTCCCCAGACCCAGCTCCTCTTTTGTCAGTTGAAACTAAGCTTTCTACCTTTCTTCACCACACAGCAATGTTTAAATGTCCATCTGTTTGAGAACTGAAGGTCTGGTTTCTCTTTTTACCATTAGTAAAGGGCAATATTTTTTCTGGTAGGAGGATACATGAGTTCATTCACGTGGTGTAGGAATGACACTTATTATTTTAGGGGTGAATCCTATGCAGAACACTTGCTGTAAATTAATTTCAGATCTAAGTGAGTGGATACTGGCCATCTATCTATTCCTTAAGCTGGAGTATTCTGAAGTAATAGTTGCTGCGTGCCTGCTGAGTAGAGTTAAACATGGACAAGGAATCAAAAGTGGCAGCAGCTGACTGTGATTGGACATGTACTGTGTGCTGAACTTGAAGTGAGTACAAAAGTTAGGAATTGTTCCTTAACATCCCATGATTCATCAACTGAAACTTGAAATAATGTAAACACCAGGTTTATAAACCTCATCATTGGGCTGGTGAGATAGCTCATTAGGTAGAGTGTTTGCTTTGCAGCATGAGGATCCGTGTTTGGTCCCCCACACCTATATAAAAAGTAAGATGTTGTATGGCTGGAAGGGAAGAGGGTGGAAGGGGAGGGTAGAGTATGGGAGTGGAGTAGGGGAAAATGTATAGTACATTCCTATCCAAACAATCAACATGAGAAGATTTAATAAAAAAGAGGAAAGTAAGGTGTTGGTGTGCCCCTGGAATCTCTGTGCTTGGGAAGCAGAGACTGGGGCATCCCTTGGACTCACTGGCCAGCCAGTTTAGGCTGAATTAGTGAACTCAGGACAATGAGAGACTACCATCTCAAAATCCACAGTGCATGATATCTGAGAAATGACATCTGAAATTGACCTCTGGCATTTATATATTCATGCACACATATACACATGCATTCACACAAATCTATACCCAAGCACATGCAAAGTTTCACATATATACACATGTTCATATATATGTGTGTATATACATATATGTGTGCATTTATACATATATATACACATATATTAACTCATAACCAGCAACTCCAGGGTTTTAATTCAAAACTCCTTAGTTGAACTAGGTGTGGTATTATAGGCCTACCGTTTTGGGTCTCAAGAGACTTAATTGTGGAGATATTAATTCTATTATGAGCTATATAGTGATACCAAGGTTCAAACAAATAATTAAAAAAAAGAGCTACAAAAACTTAAGTAATTCCCCATTTTATACTATATCCCATGACCGCTGTCCTTTAGGTCATTACCATAGAAATGTAACTAAAGACTTTATGTATGGAGAACCAAGCCAAATGCTATGTGGGTTTGCTTCGAACAGTGTATCTTGGGTAAAAGCTATGTTGGGAGGAAAACTAGACTTTTATGTGAAATAACCCTTAAAACTTGTGGCTGCAGTGTTCTCTTTATATGTCACATCTAATAAAAGAGTCCTCGGTCCTTGCTTAGCCTTCTCACTGCATGGTGATTACAATACGAAGTCGTGAGGTCACCAAGTGAGCTCTATCATTTCTAGAAATGATTGCAAGTTTAGGAATCACTGAGTAGGGATGGAGTTGTTCTCTGCTTCCAAGTGCCACGTTTTGGTGAAATTCCAATTCCTCCATGATAGGAATGACATGATTCTGGTTCCTGAGGGCCAGAGGGCTGACAGAGAGGCCAGGTTAGGCAAGATCAGCCCCAGTCTGGAGCAGCTACGAGTCTGAATGAAGACAATGAAGAACTCTGTTTCTTGAACTTCAGGTTTGCTTTTCATTTTTGACTTTTAAAGGTTTGTTTTATTTTGCTTTGGGTACATGTGATGTATGTGCAGTTGTGTGTGTAGGATTGCACAGACATGCTCACATGCAGTGGCCAGAGGATGATGTCAGTGTCCTGTTGTATCATGTTTTACTTTATATCCTTAAGACACTGAGTCTGAGCTAGGCTGCTGGCCAGAAAGCCCTAAAAACCCTCCTGTCACCTCTCCCCATGGTACTTCACAGTATTTATGTCACTAGATAATGAAAAGACTTGTTAAGCTTTTTACATGAATGCCAAGGATTCAAATTCACGTCCTTATACTTTCATAGAAAGTACTCTTACCCCTGAGCCATATTCCTAGCTCTGTATTTTGGGCTTTGTATTGTTTAAATTGAGATTTTTGTTGATTCCTGCTGACTAATGTAGATGCTTAGCAAAGTCATGGCCCTGCTTTTCCCTGTACTTCCTTGCAAAGTTGAAACTCCATAAAGCAGTAGGAGGTGGATGACCCTTTGTGTAACATGACTATGTTGGGTCTGTTATAAAATAGAAACTGTGGTATTAATTGTAGACTTGTATAAAGCAGTGAGGTAGAATTCCTAGGTGATCCCTGCATCCACTGACAATGTAAGTATTAACTTTACCTCCTCAGCTCCGTAAAGGACAGCATGCTGCCACTGTACTCTCCTAATTCTGGACAGGCTTCCCATTCTTAGTTTTTGATGGCAAGTGGTCTAAACGTATGCAGAAACTATTCAGTATGTTATTTAGCTTTTTCAGACAACCTCAAACTTACTATGCAGCTAAAGATGGTGTTGGACTTCTGCTCCTCTGCATCTCTCTCCCAGTGCTGAGACTGCAGGGATGTAGTATAATCCAGAGTTTATGCAGTGTGAGAAATGGAGCTCATGGCTGTGCACCTGCAAACCAAGGGCTCTACCAACTGAATCTCTTTTGTACCCCCCTTGTGTAATTCTGAAGTGTATATTTGGATGACAGTGATAGCATAGCTACATTTATGGCTTCTTTGTTGCCATAATTTTGCACTAACTTAGAGAAAAGAGTATTTTTATTATTTTCCTTGAAGTTTGACTTATTCATTATGAGATGTGCAAGTATAAAGTCCTTGATTAGCTATAGAAGAGTCAATATCAAGTTATAGTGTATTTAGTAATACTCCTGCATCACACTTAATCCTTTTTTAAATTGTATATTACATTTTAATAAATAATATCTTTTTGTTTTCCAAGCTTAGAACACCAAGACTCAAACAATTCTCCTGCCTCAGCCTCCTGAGTAGGTAGGACTGCTAGAGAATTCAGTCAGGCTTCTGTTATAAAGATTTGTGTTTTCATGTGAAGAGATGAACATGTGTGTGAAGGTGTGTAAGCATGCAAGTGTGAGATAATATGGTAATCAGGGGTCAAATCTTAGTGCTGCTTCATCCATGCTGTCCAGGCATTTCGCAACATAGGCTCTTTCTCTGGGACCTGGAGTTCATCGTTTGGCTGGGCTGCTTGCCAGGAAGTCCCTCCTCTCTACTTCTGCCTTCTCACACTGAGTGTGCACATCATGCACTACCACACCTATGTTTTCAGCTTCTCTTTTAAAAAGAGTCACTGTCACCCTTGCAGGCTCTCTTCCTTCTCTTCCTCTCACTTGCCTCTCCTATGCTCCTGACATTGAAAAGGAAGCATGCTTTCCAAGTATCCCTGAGTCCCAAGCATGCTAAGGCCCTGTAACAAGTGGAAATTTGTAAACAAGATAAAGTAAAGTGCTTTGGTAAACATGCTCTCCATAACGCCAGGGAAAACACTGCTAGGCAGTGCAGCAGTGACTCAGAGTTCTTGCTTATGCAGAATCTTCAATAAAAGAAAATCAGTTTTAGAGGCAAAACTGGCAAGGGCCTGCTTCTGTATGTAGACTTACAGAAAGAAAATATTTGGAAAGAAAATGATGTATTAAGGCTCTATTTTTTAATGGCTTTTTGGGAGTTGTGTTTTAGCTGATAGAAGATGTCTTGGGAGTTATGTTCTTCAGGTAGGGATGTCAGTAGTTTATGACAGCTTTCCAGATGAATGCCCTGATCTCAGACAATCAGTGGTGTGTGGGGAGATAGCTTTTCCAGGTGTGTCTTTTTCTTATTTTTTTTCCAAAATGCAATGTGTATACAATAGTTATATGTGATTTTTCAGGTGTGTGCACATGTATGTGTATATGAATATATGTGTAGATCAGAGGATTCTTTAGGGTACGCTAGAGTGCCATTCTTCAAGTGTTGTTCACTTTTTGTTTGTTTGTTTGTTTGTTTTTTCATGGCAGCATTTCTCTGTAGTTTTGGAGCCTGTCCTGGAACTAGCTCTTGCAGACCAGGCTGACCTTGAACTCACAGAGAGCCACCTGCCTATGCCTTCTGAGTGCTGAAATTAAAGGCATGTAGCACCACCCTCCTGCTATCTACCTTAATTTTTGAGGCAAGATTTCCCAGTGATCTGGGTAGGTTGCCTAGCAAGGGAGGCCCAGGAATTTTTCATATTTCTACTTCTCCAGTTCCAAGAGTCCAAGTGAATTCCAAAATTACCAGATAAATTTTTGGGTTTGGGGGTTTGGACTGAGCTATTCAAACTTGCAAGGCAAACATTTTACTGACTGAACTATCTCCTAAGCCTCTGAATCTGTTTCTGTTGCTATTTATTTTGTTTGATTTCTTTGTTTTTCCTTAAATACCACCAGCACAAAAACGAGTATCAAAGTGGATTGTTTTAGGGTGGCATAGTCTGGATCCTTTAATGGCCTTCTCTGTCTCTGAAAAAGCTACATCTTTATCAGCTATCATGATGTTAAACTCAGAGCTGTCAGCCTTCAAAGGTCCTTCATAGAAATGCATGAGGCAGCAAAGCGATTAGTCTGCTCACAGGGTGAGTTAGAGAGTGATCTTCACGAACAGGTTTCCTATGACCGCTGCTGGTAAGACAAACTCCTGGAAACACAAAAGTTTAAGATGACAAAAGGATGAAAAGAAAGACAGATATGGCATCTGGCAACAGCTGGAATTTATGCTGAGTACAGGGTGCTTGTACTGAGATTTTCAGCACCTGGGACAGAGGCATATCAATCTGCTGTCTGCTGTTGTTTATCGAATGTTATTTGTGTGTGCAGTTTGCTGCATGTTCCTTTCTGTACTGGTACACATATGTTAGTGTGTGTGTAGAGGCAAGAGGATAAATTCACTTTGCTCCTCAAAACATGTCCACATTTATTTGTTATTTTGGTTTGAATCAGGGTCCGTCATTGTCCTGGAACTCATGAAAAGGCTATGCCTCCTTGTTGCTAGGATTGCAAACCCAGCCTTTCTGTTTGCTTGCTTATTTGTTTAATATGAATTCTGGGAATCAAATTGGCATGCTCCTGCTTGCAAGGCACCATTTTGACAAGTAAGCCTCTACTGAGTTCTTCCTCTCTCACATCACTGTGATTCTGTAATTTTGTTGTTAGTTTTAAAATAATGCTTCTTTAACATGTGAAAAGGTAGACTGGAGGACTTTAAAAAAAATTTTAAAGCATTTTCACTTATTATTATTTGTACATGTATATGTTTGTGCCTGTTTTTCTGTATGTGTACCATGTGTATATAGCTATCCACACAGGCCACTGGAACTGGAGTTATAGACACTTGTGAGCTGTGCACTGTGGGTGCTGGGAATGGAATTCAGGGCCTCTGCAGAGCAGCGAGTGTGACCAGTGACTGGTCCCTCCCTCCAGTCCCACCTGAATCTCTTCTAAGGTACTTTTCAGACTTGTATTTTCAGTCTGATGTTAGGTCACCTTGGGGATCATGATTTTCCAGGATTGTGGTAAGCTGGAGGATTGCTAATTTATGTAGTCAGAGAAACACTGTCATTGCAGCCATGTCCACTGACATTCAACTAAGCTCATCATCAACATAACGAGCATTTGCTTTCATGCTCCCATAGGATGAACTTCTTTTAGATATGGACTATTAAAAACAGTTTTTATCCTCTGGGTGTGCATATTCACTTTTGACCCACAGTATATTATTAAATTGCTTACTGTGATTTCTATGCAAAATGGCACAATGTCCTCTGCATCACATATAAGGTGCTGCACTTGAAAATAGTGGCTGCTGTGTATAGTATATAGTTACTGCTTGTATAGTACATAGTAATTGCTGTGTATAGTATGCACTGACTGACTACTGTGTATAGTACATAGTAATTGCTGTGTATAGTATACAGTGACTGACTACTGTGTATAGCATATAGTGACTGTTGTGTATAGTATACAATGACTGCTGTGTATAGCATACAGTGACTTCTGTGTATAGCATACGTGACTGCTGTGTATAGTATACAGTGAGTGCTGTGTATAGCATACAATGAGTGCTGTGTATAGCATACAGTGACTGCTGTGTGTAGTATAAAATTACTGCTGTGTATAGTATATAATCACTGCTGTGTATAGCATACAGTGACTGCTGTGTATAGCATACAGTGACTGCTGTGTATAGTATACAGTGACTGCTGCTACTGACTGCTGCTAATACCTTATTTTAAAGGAGACATTGAAGCATAGATGAGGCTTGGGTAGAGGTAAAGCTGGAAGAATGTATCAGTCTTAGCATTTTCAGTTCACCAGAAGTCACCTAGCAGGCATCCTGCCTTTATCAGACACTGTTAAGAGCATGCCATCAGCATCAGGGTCTAATGCACTGTAGCCCAAGAGACCAAAGAATGTCTTACTTTTTTTTTTTGAGGTCTAATATTGCAACCTGACATTTTGCTCTGCCTTCTGAATTTGGTCTGGGGCTTGGGCCATCAAAATCTCTTCTCCCTCCAGTGTAATCTACTGATAGTCTTTGAACTGATTTTTGTGATTGTGTTTTAATACTATCTTTATTGTCTTTGTTCAAACAAGCTCAAGTCAAATTCTCAAAAGTCTACCGCACTAGGGCTTGAAAAACTTATTTAAATAAATGACTGCTGAATAAAATGCTCCACAATTGTTTGCTTAGACACTATAATTAATTTGATTTTATTTATGTCTGCAAGAAGCGTGTGTAGATCTGTAACTAATTGCAATCATGTGGCATATACACCACACCCAGGAAATCACAAAAATGAAGAGAATAGGATTGAAATACTTTTACATGACTACTTTTATTTTTGAGATTATAATTATATCATCTATCTTCTTTCTTTCCTCCCTCCATCCCATCCCATATTCCTTCTTTGCTCTCCTTTAAATTCATGGACTCTTTTTAAATAAATTATTGTTATGAACATATATATATATGTATATATATATATATATATACATACATGTGCAGTGTAGAATAAGGACAACAATAGACATGCTAAGAAGAATTGAAACATTTTTAAGGCCTTCAAAGTATGCACTGAGAAGCTAAAGAGACATTCCACTGGTTAAAGTGCTTACCATATATGCATGAATAATTGAGTTCCAATTCCCAGCACCCACACCCAGGATGCAGGGATAGTAACATGCATTTGCAATCCCTGTGCTTGAGAGGCAGAGACCGGTGGATCTCTGAGACTCACTGACCATCCAGTCTAGTTTAATTAGTGAGCTTCAGGTTCAGTCTCAAAAACAAACGTGCACAAGCAGACAAGGTGATTCAGAAGGTTAAGGAGCTTACCAACAAATCTGACAACCTGAGTTCGCTTCCCAGGACCCACAAGATAAAAGGAGAAAACCTGCTCCAGCAAGTTTTCCACTGACCTCACATGAATTCCAAGTCCTGTGGACATCAAATTTAAAAGGGGGTAGGCAGTAATGAGAGTGACTGCAGAAGACACCTCATGTCAATCTGTGGCCACTACATGCACACATGAATGGTAGGATACACATGTGCACACACACTTACTGAGTTTCATATTTGTTTCCATAATTTCACAGTAGGAATATAAATGAAAAAGCAGCAAAACTATAGCACTGACCTTGGCACTTGAAAAGGTGAGGTCTAAATAAAACTATTTCACTGTCTGAATACTATCATTATCTCTAATGAGAGAGAACATCACAAGGATGTTTCAAATTGTACCTTAGGCAATAAATTATCTGCCAGGACTGTACTCAGACTATTTCTCTTAGATATGAAAACATGGATCCGTTTGCTTTGTCTGGTCACATTACACATATGCTCTGTTTGTGTAAAAATTTATCCCGAAGAACCCTGATGTGTCTATCATTGTCTTCTTCACTGAGGAGTGCGGTGAATGCATGAATTCCTGGTTGTAACCCTTTAACAGCAATGCTCACTTTCCTGGCTGCTTTTTTTTTTTTAATGCAACAAACTTTGCTGTCTCAAAAGCATTTTTGTGTGCATAAGAATTTAATCTCCTTCTTGCTGAAAACATACCATTGTCTCCTTTCTTAAGAGTTAATATTAGGCTTGCCTATTGCTGGCTATGGGACTAAGTCTCCAGAAGATAGATTCTTTTTTTTTTTTTTTTTTTTTTACTTATTTATTTATTTTTATTCTTTTTTAATTAAAATTTCCACCTGCTCCCCATTTCCCATTTCCCTCCCCTCCTCCCAAATATTGCCCTCCCCCCACTTCCCTCCCCCTATCCCCACTCTTCTTCTCCTCCCCCCACTCCATTCCCCCTCCCTCTCGATACTGAAGAGCAGTCCAAATTCCCTGCCCTGCGGGAAGACCAAGGTCCTTCTATCTACATCCAGAAAGGTGAGCGTCCAAACAGGCTAAGCTCCCACAAAGCCAGTTCATGTATTAGGATCGAAACCTAGTGCCATTGTCTTTGGCTTCTCATCAGTCTTCATTGACCGCCATGCTCAGAGAGTCCGGAATCAACCCATGCTTATTCAGTCCCAGACCAGCTGGCCTTGGTGGGCTCCCAATAAATCAGTTCCACTGTCACAGTGGGTGGGTGCATCCCTCGTGGTCCTGATTTTTTGCTCATGTTCTCCCTCCTTCTGCTCCTCATTTGGACCTTAAGAGCTCAGACCGTTGCTCCAAATTGAGACTCTGTCTCTACCTCGATCCATCGCCAGATGAAGGTTCTAAGGTGATATGCAAGATATTCATCAGTATAGGATAGGGTCATTTCAGGTTCCCTCTCCTTAGTTGCCCAAGGTACCAGCTGGGGACATATTCCTGGACACCTGCGAACCCCTCAAGAGTCAAGTCTCTTGCCAACCCTAAGATGGCTCCCTTAGATAGGATATATACTTCGCTGCTCCCGTATCCATCCTTCCTATATCCCAACCATCCCAATCCTCCGAGCTCCTCCCATCCTCCCCTTCTCATATTTCTCATCCCATTTCCCCTTTGCCCCATGCCACCTCACCCGCAAGTTCCCAGTTTTTGCCCTGGAATCTTGTCTACTTCCTCCTCTCCATGCGGATGAGTATATGATTTTCTTTGGGTTCACTTTCTTATTTAGCTTCTATAGGATCACGCATTATATGCTTAATGTCTTTTATTTTATGGCTAGAAACCGATTATAGAAACTAAACTTTAAAATGCTAATGAACCCAATAAAAAAATGGGGCACTGATCTGAACAGAGAATTCTCAACAGAAGAAATTCAAATGGCCAAAAGACACCTAAGGTCATGCTCAACCTCCTTAGCGATAAGAGAAATGCAAATTAAAACAACTTTGAGATACCATCTTACACCTGTCAGAATGGCTAAAATCAAGAACACCAATGATAGCCTTTGCTGGAGAGGTTGTGGAGAAAGAGGCACACTCATTCATTGCTGGTGGGAATGCAAACTTGTGCAACCACTTTGGAAATCAGTGTGGCGATTTCTCAGGAAATTTGGGATCAACCTACCCCAAGATCCAGTAATACCACTATTGGGAATATACCCAAGAGATGCCACATCAAATGACAAAAGTATCTGTTCAACTATGTTCATAGCAGCATTGTTTGTAATAGCCAAAACCTGGAAACAACCTAGATGCCCTTCAATGGAGGAATGGATGAAGAAAGTGTGGAATATATATATATATATTAGAGTACTACTCAGCAGTAAAAAACAATGACTTCTCGAATTTTGCGTGCAAATGGATGGAAATAGAAAACACTATCCTGAGTGAGGTATCCCAGACTCAAAAAGAGGAACATGGGATGTACTCACTCATAATCGGTTTCTAGCCATAAAATAAAAATAAAAATAACAGAAGATAGATTCTTAAGATCTGCTAAAGGAGAAAAAAGAATTGTTTCTTTATTTAGGTAAAGTTGTTCCTAGAATCCCTACTCCCTTGTGTAGTCACTGGAAGCTGCCATGAGTTGTCTCATGGATCTGTGGGCATTTTTGAGTTGTTACTAAGAAAAATTTTCCTGTTTCTTCTCTTCTGTCTTTCTCTATTGGATGTTGACTGGAGCCTAAAAATGCCTTCCCTGGTACTCAGACTTTCTCCTTTCTCTGACGCTCTCTTTCTCACATTGTGGTTGCCTGTCATCATGTGGCTAATCTCCCTGTGTGCTTAACTCAAACAGAATGGTTTTTATTTCTGTATCTTCATCCTCCATTTCTGAGCAGCTACTGAGATTTTTCAGCTTTGTCTGTTTTGTGGATTTCCTTTATTAAATTTTTTTCACAGCATAATATTTTTATTGATTATTGGGGAATTTCATACAATTTCTTTGGGATTCCAATTAAATCTACTTATAATTATAATTCCTAAATTATTCTATTAGGGAGGCTAAAAATTCCAAAATATCTTTTCCTGGTATCATCTGGTGACCACCAAGCGATCTCTCCAAACTTCCAGTAATGTATGTGTTCTTGTTCATGGGTGTGCTTGTATATGCAATACATAAACATATGCATATACCTATATGTACATAAGGATATCTGAAATCAATGTTGGATATCTTATGCACTTACTCTAAACTTTATTTTTGGTGACAGGATCTCTCACTGAACCTGGAGCTCTCCAGTTCAGCTGGGATTCCTGGCACACACTATTCCATATAGCTGTCTATGTGGGTTCTATCATCAAACTCAGGTCCTCAGGCATATAGGGCAAGCACTATACTGATAGCCATTCTATAGCCCTACCAACAACTTCCTCTTCATTTTCTCTTAGGCATTCAGTTTCTCCACAGCAGAATATGCTGTGATTCTCCTATAGGTCTCTTCCTGTGCTAATCTAGAGTACTTAGAAAGCCTACATAGTGTCACATCTTTTTTTTTTTATTCTTTTTTTTAATTAATATTTCCACCTGCTCCCCGTTTCCCATTTCCCTCCCCTCTTCCCAAATATTGCCCCCTTCCCCCACTCCCCTCCCCCTATCCTCACTCCTCTTCTCCACCCCCCACACCATTCCCCCTCCCTCTCGATACTGAAGAGCAGTGCAAATTCTCTGCCCTGTGGGGAGACGAAGGTCTTCTATCTACGTCCAGGAAGGTGAGCATCTAAACAGGCTAAGCTCCCACAAAGCCAGTTCATGTATTAGGATCGAAACCTAGTGCCATTGTCCTTTGCTTCTCATCAGCCTTCATTGTCCGCCATGTTCAGAGAGTCCAGTTTCAACCCTTGCTTATTCAGTCCCAGACGAGCTGGCCTTGGTGGGCTCCCAATAAATCAGTTCCACTGTCACAGTGGGTGGGTGCATCCCTCGTGGTCCTGATTTCCTTGCTCATGTTCTCCCTTCTTCTGCTCCTCATTTGGACCTTAAGAGCTCAGACCATTGCTCCAAATTGAGTCTCTGTCTCTACCTCGATTCATCACCAGATGAAGGTTCTAAGGTGATATGTAAGATATTCATCAGTATAGGATATGGTCATTTCAGGTTCCCTCTCCTCAGTTGCCCAAGGTACCAGCTGGGGACATCTCCCTGGACACCTGCGAACATGCACTGCTTTGAGTTCTACTGCTGCTGCGAAAGCAGAGGTTCCCAGAGCATCTGTTGGATTTCCTCAGTTCACGGACTTTTACCATCTATAGAAGTTTTCAATTAATAACCATTAATTATGTACATTTGAGTGTGTGTGTGTGCATGTGGAAGTCAGAGGACAATCTTGACTGTCATTCCTTAGTCACCATCCACTTTGCCTTTGGAGACACTTGCCTGGAACTCTTTAGGTAGGCTTGGCTGGTTGGTCGGGATCCAAAGCTCTTCCTGTCTGAAGTCCCCATGTGCTTAGTTCACAAGCATGTGTCCACAGTCCTGACTTGTACCTGGGTTCTGAGGAGCTAAACTGATATCCTTGTGCTTACACAGTTAACAGTTTGTGTGCAAGGCTACCTCCCCAGACCAATGGACCATTTAGAAACAGAGAGAAATGTATGTACTAAAGGCATTCACAACCTAACAGGGAAGACCAAAAGGATTAGCATGCACAGTGACAGTGGCAGGAAGGGAATCTGATAATGTTTATTGAGGAAGCAGTGGGTTTCTGAGAAGGAACCTGGAACTTGAGTCTGCATCAGTGCAATGGCTGTCTATCCGATGCTTGTCATAGGGTTCTGCTCTGTAGCCTGGCTCTTCCGCATATTCATGAATATCCTCCTGCCTCAGCTGCCGGTGCGTCATCATATGCCACTTTCCCCGAGTTGTTTTCTTTAACAAAATATGATTTTCAGAAATAACAATACCTTCATTTTCTGTGGATATATTCATAGTTATTTTCCTAACTACCCTTTCAATAAATCATTGTCTTGCATCTTCAGTTTTAGCTAAGAAAAACTAAGAAATGATGATGTTAGACATAAGGGAGGAGCTAATTAGGCTCCAATCGTCTGCAGCATCAGCAACAATGAACAGCACTCCAAGGATAGCAGGTCTGGGGATCTGTAGCAGAAAGACTAACATCCCCAAACAGAGTCATCCTTAGTGTTGGCTCTGCCACATCTGATCTACAAGAAGAGTCAGACTGTGTGTCTCCAATTGTTCAGATTCCAAAAGTATGACATTCTTTTTTTCAAAGGTTTGCTTATTTATTTTATGAGTGAGTGTTCTATCTGCTTGTAAATCTTTTTTTCTTTTTATTGTTTATTTATTTATTAAAGATTTCTGCCTTCTCCCCGCCACCACCTCCCATTTCCCTCCCCCTCCCCATCAAGTCCCCCTCCCTCATCATCCCTAAGAGTAATCCAGGTTCCCTGCCCTGTGGGAAGTCCAAGGACCACCCACCTCCATCCAGGTCTAGTAAGGTGAGCATCCAAACTGCCTAGGCTCCCACAAAGCTAGTACGTGCAGTAGGATCAAAAACCCATTGCCATTGTTCTTGAGTTCTCAGTAGTCCTCATTGTCCATTATGTTCAGCAGGGTTAAGAGCACTGGCTCTTCTTCCAGAGGTCCTGAGTTCAACTCTCAGCAACAGTTGTGAGCCATCATACTGTTGCTGAGAGTTGAACTCAGGACCTCTGGAAGAAGAGCCAGTGCTCTTAACCACTGAGCCATTTCTCCAGCCCTAGCATGACATTCTTAATTCCCCCAAGGACATCAGGTTTCCAGTCTTAGGAACAGCAGTTAATTAAATGTGACCTTTCCCAATATCTCCCCGTGTTTGAGTCACATGCTAGCCAGGCTCCTCCCTCACTCTCTCTCAGTAGGAGACAGCCATCTCCTCTCATCACAAAAGTCGGAAGGAAGCAGACATCTTTGCTGCTCTGGATAATCTGAGCTTCTTCCCTTTCACTTGGGGCTCCTTCATGTCCTCTGTTGAATTAAGTCAACCTTGTGGCCTCCAGGGCAGTCTGCCTCCATGTCCTCTATCAAATTTTAGATTTGACATTAATATTTTGTGATATCAATATTGGTTTGACATCTTATATTTTTACATTTTAAGTTATTTACCTTTTCCTTTTTCATTAATTTTATTTTAAGTGTGTTTGTCCATCTTATTTTCTTATATCTGAATTTGAATCATTGCTAGGAGTTTTGACATTTCTAGTTTATAAATATACTGAGTCTTCTTTCCCACAAGAACATTCATGTGTCAATATCTAAGTCCATGATTCGCTTGTAATTTGATGCTGGTGCCCACTATATGACTGCATCCAGGGTGGCCTTTTTCCCTGTGGCTTCCTAGTCATCTGAGCAACACTAAATAAGGATTCAGAAAAGGGGACAGACCTAGTTGTACCTCATGTTGGTTCACCTCATCAAGACTGCATCAGAAGCGCTAATTCTGGGAAGCATCTCATTTGTAGGGCACTTATTCCTTCTATCTCCTTAGCATGGCTTCAGGTTAACTCAGTTCAAAAGTCACATGGTTGAACTGGCACAACTACAGTGTTAAGTGCCATCCAGGCCAGACATTCTATTTTCCTTTTTTGTTTGTTTGGTTTGCTTTGGTTTTGTGAAATAGGGTGTTACTATGTAGCACTGGCTGACCTCAAGCTTACAGAGCTCTGCTTATTTTCCCTTAATGGGTCTTGATTACTGTTCAATACCCCCTCTTATGAGGAACTGGCATCTCTGACCTCTGGCAAAAATGAGGCTAACCAGAGGTGCAGAGACATATCTGGCTTTTAGCCAAAGGAAAAAAAAACGGGCTCCTTTTCTTTAGGGTCTTTTAGCCTTAAATGTCTTAGTTAATTTTTACCTCATGTGTTACACACCTGTGTCAAAAAATTCAACAAAATCTGCAATCTGTAAGACTGTGCTCTGTCTTATTCTCAAAAGACATTGTAAGTACATTTTGATGCGTTCCCAATCTTGTGTCTCATGTCCTCTGGGCATACAAAATCAAACTTATGCAGACAAGAGGATGCTGGAAAAGTAAGACATGCTTGGTCTTATTTGACACATCTCAACTGAAGTTTCAGCAGTAATTTCAACTCATAGTGACCAGAAAGAGCTAAAAACACAGGTAAACACATATTCAACAAAACAAAGACAGAAAAAAAAAAGCAGAGTGTGGGTGGGCGGTGGTGCATGCTTTTAAACCCTGCACTCCAGAGGGGGGCATAAGCAGGTAGATCTCTGTTAGCTTGCAGCCAGCCTGGTCTACATAACAAGTCTAGGACATTCAGAGCTACAGAGAAAAACTATCTTGAAAAGCCAACTAAACAACTAAACAAACAAACTAAACTAAGATGGTAAAACAAAACAAATAAGTAAGCACAGGAAATAAGAGCAAGAAAAGTTTTAAGAGTTTAGAGTGCATAGATGAAAGCAAGAGAGAAAGTAGTCGATCTTCAGAGTTGAATTCTGAATAGCAAAACTGAAGGTGGAGAGACAGTTCAACGGGTGATAGTATATTTGTCATGAAGGACTGAATTTAAATCCCCAGGATCCACATAAAAGCCAGACAGTACCCATACTCTGGACTGTCTCAGGCCAGCTAGCCTGTGGCTTATGCAGTGGAAAAACAACAAAGGGATCTGGATCAAACAAGGAGAAAGATGAGGACAAACACCTAAGGTTGTCCCCTGACTTCCATTTGCAAACCGCAGAATGCTGTGCTGGCTAGACTTTGTCAACTGTACCTAAGCTCTCAAGTCATCTAAGAAGATGGAACTTCAGTTGTAAGAATGCTTCCATTAAATTGGGATGTAGAAGATCTTGTAGGGCATTTTCTTGAATAATGTTTGCTCTGGATAGCCCATTGTGGGTGGTGCTATCTAATGGCAGGTGCTATTGAATAGTATAAAAAATCAGCCGGAACAAGCCATGAGGAGCAAGCCAGCAAGCAATACTTTTTCATGGTGCAGTCATCAGTTATTGACTCAAGGTTTTTTATTTAAGTTCCTATACTGACTTCCCTGGATGGTGAACACAAGCTCAAGATAAAGTAAACCTGTCCTTCCCAACATGACTTTTGGTCATGGTATTTATCACAGCAAGAGAAACCCCAACTAAGACTTGGAGCACACCAGTGTAAAAATGCAAAGACATACATTGTGTGCATGTAAATACACACACACACACACTTATACATTCACTCTCTCTCACACACACACACTTATGCAGAAGTACAATTTAACAAACAACAAATTTACATTCCAAAATTATCACAAACATATGACAATTGCAGGTGGCATCCAGTTTTTCAAGTTGAAGATGTGAGTTTTTTGAGAAACATAACACTATCTGAAAATATAAAGAAGATCCCCATCCCCTCTTCAAACACCTTGAAGTTTTGCTCATCTTTGTGGCAATAGTAGTGTCTCCTAAGATGTCTCAGACAGGACTTTTCTATTAGACTCTCTCCTGAGGAGGCCAGTGACTTCTACCTCAGCGAGCAATCCAGGAGCTGTGAAGATGGTGACCACTGCTTTCTAATAATCTAACCCTGGCTCCTACGCCAACTGCCTTGTCTTCTCCTCCATTATAACCTGTGTTCATTTGAACTGTGAGCCAGATACAGCTGTTTCTCCTTTATGTTGTTTTTGTCGGGTATTTTGTAACAGCCATGGGAGCATTAACCAAGACAAGCGTGAGTATCTGAATAACAGGAGGTGTCCCACATGGAAATTACCTTAGAAGAGGCCCAGCAAGGCTAAAGCCACCTTCCCGAAGTAATGCAGGAGCTAAGTTGTGGCCATAATGCAAACATTTGCCCAGTTCATTTCTGGGGTTCAAGTTCTTTGTGAAATATTACAATTTTATTTAATGTGTGTGCTCACGTGAGTACATTTGTGTGATTGTGTACACTAGAGAGTAAGTGTGGAGGTGAGAGGAAAACATGCAGCAGCTTGTTCTCTTCTTCCACCAGGGCTAGAACTCTCTGAGCTATCTCACTGGTTAGGTGATTTCAGCAGTTAAGTAAATGCTCACATGTTTTCTGGGTGTTATTTTCCTTTCATGCTCTTGAGAAAACAACAGTGGCAACTTCTCTCATGTGTTTGCCCTCCTATGAGTGTAGGTGTGTTTGGTGATAGCTGCTCATACTAGCTGGTATTCCCATGTATAGTGCACATCAAAGTGCATTACATAGATTCTGAAGATCGTATTCTTCCAGGCAAGTACTTCACCAATGGAGATATTAGGGTTCAGCCTGTTGTGTTCAGTGTTCAGGACACACACCATGACACCCTTATTTGCCTCTGCTTCAGAAATTGTGCATGAATACCAGAGAGAGTTCCATGAATGCAAGTATAACCTTGAATTCACTCCAAAGTATAAGAATTTCTAACTCTCTCAGGCTTTAGGACCTGACTGGTAATGAATTATTTGAAGCTCCCCTCACACTTGATCATGATGAACGGTAGCTTCATATTCCTGGGATGGGGCATTAGTCACAGGGGCAGAAGTCAGCTAAGGTGACAAGCTTGTACTCTATCTTGAATGATGTTAGGAGTCACTGAAGTGTTTTAAGCACCACTAGGTGACATAATTCAATGTGCACATGCTGCTCCAAACTATAGGATGTTTTGTGAAGTGTTAAATATATTTTTTTTCATTCCTAAGATTGCTAATGTGTCTTTTAAGGAGTTGGCTTTGCATTCTTTCAAATCTGATGGGTTTAATCAAGTTAATATTTATCAAGTCTACAGCTGTGTTAATGCTCCAAATTATGTGACCCCTGTGACCTCTTCCTATTCTGGCTCCTGCATGAGCATGGAAGGACCTCTGTGCCTGTCATGGCCTGTAAATGTGAGGACGCAGGCTGTTGTTCTTATATATGTCTCTGCCCCTTGGTGAAACTATACTTGTTGACATAATCTATAAATTAGGCAGCAATTGTCAGGTGAAAATGGATGTATACAATATTATATCAGTTACTTTCCTAAGTTTTGCACATATAAATGTAAGAGAATGTTCCTTTCGCCTGGAGGATATATCAGTTGGTAAAGTGCTTGCTTTGCAAGCTTGAGGACCTGAGTATGATCCCTAAAGCATGTAAAAGCAGGCATGATGTGCACATTTATAATCCTCATTTTGAGGTGTTGACAGGAAGATTCTTATGGCTCACTGGTCAGGCATTCTAGCCAAATAGGTAAGGAGAAAAACAAGTGGTGACAAGTAAGAAAGAACCTCTGACATTGACTATTGGTGTCTCATACAAGCCCACAAATACTGTGCACACACATCCCCCAAGAATGGGTCCTCATGTTTTATTGCTAAAATGTGAATTTTAAACTCACAAACAAATGTTGAACTCTGACTCCTTTTAGAGATATGTTAGATGCTGGGATGCAGTGTCACGTGACACAGTCATGATTCTTAGAGGTTCTTTAGCCCATTCTAGAAGACAGACCTGTGCTGGTCATCCTAGCTTAGTACACTGTGAAGACATAGGGACAGAATGTAAATCAGCAAATACAGGGGACAGATAAGAGGGGAGATTTTATGATCAATGTACCCTTGAGATGGGCTTAGAAGAATGAATGAAAGAAGTATAGAAGTAATGATTTGTGATGGTTATCTTTAACTGTCCCCTTGACACAACCTGAATCACCTTGGAGGAGAGTCTTAAGGAGGGATTGTCTCTATTGGGTTGGTCTGAGGACACCTTTGTAGTAGACTGTCTTAATTAAGTTAATGGGTGTAAGAAGACCCACTGTGGATCCACCATTCTCTAGACAGGGGTCCTTATTTTAATTGCATTTCCATTGCTACAATAAATTCCATGAGAAAAGGGCTTAATTCAGCTTCCTTTCATATTTCATCATGAAGGGAAATCAGGGAAGGAATTCAAGATAGGAACCTTGGGTAGGAACTGAAGGGAGGCAATGGATTCACACTGCTTGCTGGCTTGCTCATCTTGTTTTCTTAGGCCATGCAGGACAATATTCTGAGGAGTGGCATTGCCTCCAGTGAGCTGTACCCTTCCCTACTCTGCAGTCATATGGGGGCACTTTCTCCATTGAGGTTCTCTTTTCCAAAATGACTCCAGCTGTGTCCACTTGAAAATAGGTTAAACAGCATAGTTTCTGGATGATTTGGATGGAAAGATCAAACAGCAATAATTAAGCCAGCATGTAGACAAATGTGCATTTGCTTCTGAGTTTCCATGGTTGTGGATATGCTATGACTAGCTGCTTCGACTTCCTGTAATTGTGGTTTCTCTAAACCACTAGATGGCATCTTAAAACTGGGAGCTAAAACAAGCCCTCTCTCCCTTAAGTTGCTTTCTTGTCAGGGTATTTTATCTCAGCAACAGAAATAAAACTAAAATAGGGAAGAAGTCCACGAACTAGAACCCTGTGCTGTAAAGGCTTTTGGAGCAGTACAGGAAGGGAAAGGAAGAAGCATGAGAAGTAGGCTTAAGTATGAGCTACTGACCCCTGCAGAAGGATGTTCAAAGTGAAGTAAAGTTTGTCTTTCTATCTTTCCAGCCATCTATGAGCAATCCTGTGAGGTGTACAGACACCAAGGGAACAAGGCTGGCTTCTTCTATGTTGACTCTGATGGCAGTGGGCCACTGGGACCTCTCCAGGTGTACTGCAATATCACGGGTAAGGGCTATGTTTTCCACGCATGCTTAACCTGGGTAACAGCTGGTATGAGATGGAATGGAGTTTCTGCAAAGGCACACCTGCATGAACAAGATCTTAGAGGACTATCTTCAGTGGGGGAAGGAAACTATCTTGATAAATCTTAGGAATTAGCTTAGTTATTTTTGAGAAAGAATGGTAGAGGAAACTTGGTAACAGAAATGACACTATCCTAAGAAACAAGAGTGAATTACCAACTATTTTCTGTAGGGCTTGCCAAGGTCATCTTCTCTATAGAAAATAAACAACAAAAAGAAAAGGAACAAAATAAATAACAACAACAAAAAAAAAAAAGTCATAAAAGTTAATGGGAAGTCCTAATTTACAAAAGGGAAAATTCATTCCTAGAACGTTCTGTGAACTGGGTGCCTGAGTGAGTCCTTTTTTGAGCATCAGTGGTTCATCAGTGGAATGAGAATGAGATTACTACACCAAGAAGTTGTGAAGATCACAGATAATCAGATATGATGGAGCAGCAAGTGAGGACCTAAAAAACCTAGGCTTCACCTCAAAAGGGAAAAGAGATTCTAGAAATCTAGAAATCTATTTAAAAATAAGATATTCTTATTCTAGAAACAAGAAGAAATGATCAGTCTGAGAAGATAGACAGTTACAACAAATTCCATGTTCCATGTTAATAGTTTCATGTTGATTTATTGTTAATCAAGATACTTTTCTATAGGCTAGTCAAACATCAGGAAGGAGGATTTCAGGAAAGTTGAATGTCTCTGCTCTGAGTCTCACATACTATCTGATAATTTCTTAGACTTTATGTTCATGAAACAAAAGGACTACTTCATTTATTTCAAGAGTACTTGCCAAGGAGTCACAGAATGCTATGTTATATTAGGAGGTGGTCGATAAGTTACTGTTCAATAGGCCAAGGTTTGACAAGGTAATTGTACATTGGATCTGCAGAGTTATGACTTGCCCTCATCACCAAAGTTCCAATTAGCTTTGTACAAAATTTCCATGTAGGTATAACTTCTTTTTATGTGCATTGTAGTTTTCTTAAAAGTCATCATCATCTCCATAATCTTTGTTCATTATCATCATCTTTTTCATCAGGGAGCGTGTATTCTATGGAATATCCTGAGAATGTGTAACTTGTTTAAAAATTAATTGCATAGGTTCAGAAGTGACATCTGAGATTGAGCAGATAAAGGCCATTGGTGCCAAGTCTGATGATCTGAGGTTAATCCCTGGTCGCCACATGGTAAGAAGAGAAAACAGACACCAACAAGATTCCCACATGTTAAATTGGGCGGTGGTGGCACATACCTTCAATCTCAGCCCTTGGGAGGCAGAGGCAGGTGAATCTTTGTTTGAGGCCATCCTGGTCTACAGAGTGAGTTACAGAACAGACTCCAAAGCTCCAAAATTACACAGAGAAACACTGTCTCAAAAAAAAAAAAAAAAAACCAAAAGAATAAAAAGAAATTCCCACAAGTTGTTCTTTGATTAACACAGATTCACATTGGTACAGAAGTGCCCTCGTCAAAAGTTAAAAGAAATATTTCAAAATAATACTTTATGGGTTAATTTATTCTATAATAAAATTCTACAGTGCCAAACATTGATGTGATAATTTTTGACCATTTACCTTTCCTAGTAGTCCTACTATGATTGTCAGACTGTCATTGATTAGAATTTCTCTTTTTCTTTCTTTTTCTTTCTCCTTCTTTCTTTCTTTCTTTCTTTCTTTCTTTCTTTCTTTCTTTCTTTCTTTCTTTCTTTTCTTCTTTCTTTTCTTCTTTCTCTCTCTCTGTCTGTCTCTGTCACTCTGTCACTCTGTCTCTGTCTCTCTCTCTCTCTCTCACACACACACACACACACACACACACAAATATTTGTAATTTATTTCAAGCCCTGGTCTTCAGAGATGCCAGATGCACCATGGAACAAAGCAACAAAAATCAGGCCTCTCACATTTCTTGGACTAATTGTGCCCTGGGCTCCACTTCAGTGAGGCAGCATACTATAGAGCTCTTTCTGGACATGCAGTGCCCAAGGCACTAAGCATATGCAAATAAATGACACCGTGGTTGTTCAGGTGACAGTAAACTCAGGAACACAGCCATGCAATGCCGTAGGCAAAATGTAAAGGAAGTATTGCAAGAATTAATGGCAAAGCATATTCAACAGTTTTTCCAACCAAATGCAAAAAACCAGATGTCACTCACCATTTGCACAAAGGGCTAGCATTTGGTTGTTGTGGTTGTTCTTGTTTGTTTTTGTTCGTTTGTTTTCCCATAGTACTTCACCTAGTGAAGAGTGGCTGTATGCTAGCTACCTTGTAGTTGCTTCTTGTATTGTTTTTATTTTTGTTTTGTTTTCACAGTAACTATGGAAACAGCCCTGGAACTCTCTCTGTAGACCAGACTGGCCTGAAACTCACAGAGATCTGCCTCTTTGTAGTTGCTTTAGAGCAGAAATAAAAATTGTGTTCTTTGCTTTCTTGATTGTTGTTACCTAGTACTATTCAACAACCTAGTCAAGGACTGGGCTTGTTCTATTCAAAACATAACTCACACATCAGTTCTTAGTCAAAAAAATATAGAATTCAAAAATATAGAATTCTAGGATAGTCTAGGATATCCTTATTCACTAAATGTACTTGTTCTAAGATTTATAAGGTATTTAGATGCAAATTCACCCTGGTTCTTGCTTTCCAAAAAGAGGTGGTTTGGCTATAAGAGAAGGCAAGGGAGACAAATACCTACTGCTGAGTAGCAGATGCCACATGTATCCAGGAACTGTGGGATGACTGCCAGCTACTGAGCTCAGACATTTTAAGGAGTTTAATTGGAACTTACAAATATCAACTCTGTTAATTCTACTAGAAAAAATCTAAGCAAATAGATTTTTTAAAAAATCTCCAACTTGTATAGAAGAAATAGAATATCAGAACTTCATGACTTGCTGCAGGTAGCACCTAGCTGGGACCATGACTTCCTCTGGTCCAGTAATAATCCGCATCCCTGAAACATTAACTGGACACTCTGCATTTCATATATCTTCACCATAATCAGCTGCTGTGGTATAATCCTTCTGTGTGCTGTGAATATGTATTCCTCTCATTGGTTAATAAAAAAGCTGCTTTGGCCTATAGTGAGGCATAATAAGGTTAGGTTGGAAAGCCAAACTAAAAATACAGAGAAGAATGGAGTCAGGAGAGACAAGTCAGTCAGCAAAGAAGCAAGATGCCAGGGGACTGGTAAAGTGTGACATGTGACAAAATATAGATTAATAGAAATGGGTTAATTTAAATGTAAGAGTTAGATAGTAATAAGCTTAAACTATAGGCCAAACATTTTAATTAATATAAGCTTTTGTGTGTTAATTTGAAACTTGATGGTTCTGGACAAAAGAAAATCTCTACCTCCATTTAGAATCAGAATTTTGATTTTTTGTTATAAAATTAATAAATGATTATAATTAAAAATTTAAAAAATAGAAAATTTATTAAAATGCTAAAGCAAATCATAAAAATCAAGGTATTAAGTTACTAAATTCTTAGAAATTTAAACCTGTTTTTCTATAAATGAATTTGTTCATTTAAATATAAGATACATTTAAATCACACTTAAATGTGGGTATTTTAGTGCCCACATTCAGGCTTTTTCCTGTCCCAGTAAAACATATTTTGAAATTAAAGTGTATATATTACAATAGCACACAAAAATTAAACTTTCCAAAATAGCAAAAGTCTAAGAACATAGAAGACTTTATTCATCCAGGACTGTGCTTCTGAAACCTACCTATTCTGGGGTTTATTGTTTGATAATTTATCCATTTATGGCTAAGGAAGAATGAGTAATTGATCTTATGGCTTGCTAATTTGGTGCTGTAGTCCTAGAGGAACTAGAACTTGGGACCTGTGTCCTGATGGAGAAATCAGCACTCCCCTCTTGACATTCCTAGTCTCATTAATAAAAGAATTTAAGAATAAGTTCAAAGGCATCTCCAAGAGAGTTTTATTATAGTTGAAAAGAGAAATACCTCAGGACAGGCAAAAGTCGCACTTCTCAGCAGCTGCCCAGAGAAGGAGGATGGAGAAGGAAATGAAGAGCGTGCTTCTTGAATTAAGGAAGCATGGATATTGGCAATGTCATGGCTAAAAGCTGAATGGTGAGAGGGGAATTTCTGAGCAAGGGTGAGACCTCCCCAGTGCACTCGAAGGTGCATGTGTGATATCTGGTCATCATCTGAAAGAAAGAAACAGGAAAGACGAAAGAAAAGCTTGGTAACTTGTTGGGAAGTCTCAGCTGCGTGTCATGACTTCTTGGGTTGTATTGACTAGGCTAGAGAATGAGGATTGTTGGAAGGAAAAGCAGGGAATTTCCAATGTGGCATATCTATTTTGGCTTCTTCTGGTCATGGCTTGAGGTGAACCTGCCTTCTCTCAGATGGTCCATGGGGTGTGTGATTGACCCAGCTCCCTGAAGTGTTGGGTTCCACTGAGACCATTGATTCTACTTCCTTAATGAGAAGCTTTTCCTCAATGGGCTTGTTACTGCTGCTGTGATGCTGGGTCAATAGTTTAGATGGTCATAGATAGGAACTTCTATGATGATGATCAAGGATGAACCTTTATTTGGGGAATCTTAAATCTTCTATGTTGTTAAATTGGAGTGACTTGTGATGCTGTGAAATACTTAGCAAAGCCATCCAGAAAGTGTGACCTTAACACCAGGGTTTAAGCTGGCTGTCTTTACAAATGCCAATAAACTGAGATAGGAATTGAATTATTTATTCACATTTTAAAAATTTACTGTTTTAATTTTCTTTTATTTTATATACCAATCCCAGTTTCCTCTCTCTCCTTCTTCCCATTCACCCTACTTTCCAATCATACCCCTGCTATCCACTCCTTAGAGAGGGTAAGGCTTCCCATCGGGAGTTAATAAAGTCTGACACATCACTTTGAGGCAGGAGCAAGGCCCTTCCCCCATATCTAATTTTTAAGCTTTGCTTTCCTCAAAGATCTGGCCACCTGGGTAGCTAGAAAATCACTCCCCAGATCTGTTTTCCCATCCCAGCTCTAGCTACCAAACTTTACAGTAAATTAAAATAGAGGCAGTCAATCACTCCAAAGTTGAATCTTGGTCCTCTAGTTTAGTGGTGAGTCTTGTGAGATTTTCTGTCTGTACCCCTGATGACTATAATGTTTCTCTGCATAGGGTTGGTGTTCCCATACTCCCAAGGTGCCATCAGGTTCAAGTGTATCCCATAACAAGGACTTATCAGTGTGCATATGATTAACTATTTATATATCTTTAACAGTGTGCGTAACGTGTACACAATAAGTTGTTTACACTGTGAAATTGCAAATTCTTTTCTAAAATTTGAAATACAAATGTGCTTTTGTAATATTGGGGAATTGTCGAATTTCTTTAAATTTGTCAGCTTTTCAGGTTTTCTGGTAAGCTTAGTTTGGGGGTGAAGGTCCAAGAAAACTCAGCTGACTCAAGAGCTATCTACAGCAAGTAGATTTCAGATTTTTGTTCAAGAATTCAAAGAAGAAATTCCAAGACCTGAGATGGTGGGTTTTAGAGAGACATTTGCTACATATCCACAAAAGGGCACTTAAGAGGTGAGGGAGAGAGAGGAGGCAGAGGTCCTATGTAGATAAATATGTTCCCAGGGAACTACTGGGCTGGGACATTCTAAGAGACACACAGCAGAAACGTGTTTTGATCGTAGAGTTTTGGCCTTCTGAAATCAAAAGGTCCCCCTTCAGACACTTGTGCATTTGGTTTCATTGAATCTAGAATAGACAAAATTGGACTCCTAAAATATAATATAGATAACTGTTGCCACTGTGACTTATATATCAGTGTACATTATCTACATAGCAAAGCTTGCTTAAATCTGGTAATGTTACTACCTAGTCACAAGACATAGTCATTCATATTCACTCCCTGTGAATATATTTTTTTAATAAGGCTAACAATTACAAAATGAATTCAAAGATGAATGTCCTCAATAATGTGGAGGAACCTCATGCAACTTACTGAGTCAGAGAAGTACAGTGGCATCCTCCAGATAAGAAGGAATTGACAGAATGTGTTATGGACCTGAACTGCAAATCTCCAGAGTTTCTAGCCTGCCAACGTATCCTGAAGATTTTAATTATAGTAAGCCTTCACAATCTGTTTTCTAGCCTCCCCACACCCGCCACACACACACACACACACACACACACACAGCTCAGTAGGCTGAGTGCCCTAGAGGGTACCCTGAGGCCAGGATGAATGTCTCAACCATGTGACATACCTCTCACTTTGTGTAGATACTCACTGACACTTATCACACTTTATGAAAGACATCACTATTTACAGAGATATTCCCGTGAGTCTGTAAATTTCTCGTTAAAATATATGAGGCAAGTTGAGGGGGATGGCTCAGTGAGTAAAGTACTTGCCAATTGTCTCAGTTACATGGTGGAAAAATTACCATGACCAAGACAATTTATAGAAGAAAGAAGTTCTTTTGCTTTGTTTTGTTTTGTTTTGCCTTCCACTTCCAGAGGATTATAGTTTATGATGCTGGAGCAAAGGTATGGTGGGGAGCAGTAGGAAGCTCTGGACTCACATCTTGAACTACAGGCAGGACAAAGAGAGAGCAAACTGGGAATGGGGTATGACTTTGAAGATTCAAAGCTTACTTCTAACGATGCAATTCTTTAATCAAACCCATACCTCTTAAACCTATTCAAACAGTACCATGCCTACAACTAGGAACCAGTTATTCAATTTCCAGAGCCTGTGAAGGATGTAGGTCATTCTCATTCAAATAACCACACAACAGAAGCAAGAGGTATCTAAATTCAGATTAAGAATACATATATATGGGCATAGTGCCATAGACTTGCAAACCCAGTACTGAGCAGGGATTGCTTGCTCCAATGACAGGTTATGGAACATTAAGAGGGAGGGGCTTAGTAAGAAGTCTGGCAGGTTACTTGGGTATTACCCAGGAGAGATTAAGGGAATTCCCATGGAACTCTGGTTAATTCTCACAAGACTGTTTTTATAAAAGTGCAGGCTGATCACTCTTAGTCTCTTTGGATTCCTCTATCATCACGTAATTTCCCCCCCCTCTATCACCTTTGCCATAGTGGGCACTCAACTGCTTGATGTTCTAAACAAAGCTCTTCACAGACCACCCTCAGGCACCTTGTTTAAACAGTGGAAAGAAGACTAATGCAGAGTGTGGCAAATTTAGGTCTACTCTTAGCCCTTCCTTGATGATGCCAACGTACTGAGCAGAATGAAATCCCTACCAAGTTCAAGCCCCTCTTTCTCCTTTACTCTGTTCTACTTTTGTACAGTGTATGTTGGACTAAAGCCCTTTTCTTCCAAATTTTTAACAGTTTGGAGCTGTGGAAACAGACTTAGTATTCAGTCTTAACTGGTGTTGGCTGTTTTTAGGATTTGCAGCTTCTGCTCTAAGTCCTTCCTATAAATTCTTCACTGCTCAACAGGCACAGGAGTGGAATATGTTTTGGATTTCACTAGAGCTTAAATTCAAATTCTTGAACATCATAGCCATTCAACCTTGGACAAGTTATTTAATCGCTCTAGATTTGGTTTCCTTGTTAGTAAAGTAATGATGATAAAACTGCCTTTCAGGACTAATGTGAAAATCTCAGTATATATGCTGGAATAGATCTTTCTCTCGTTGCAGTGACAAAATACCAGACAAACAACTGAAGAGAGAAAGGGTGAAAAGGGTGTGTTTGGCTTACAGTTTGAAGATCCAGGCCATTATGGTACGGAAAGCATGGCAGCAGGAACATGAGGCAGCTGGCCGCATTGCATCCATATGCAGAAAGCAGAGAGAGGTGGATACTAGATTACTCCTTGATCCATCCTTTCTGTTCACACTGGGATCCCAGTCCGTACAATAGTGCCTGGTTCCATGCTTAAGAGAGGTCTTTCTGCCCAACTGAAGTCCATCCCAACCAAAAAGTCCCTCCAAAATGTGTTCAGAGTCCTAGGTGACCAGGACTAGAGTCTGCCAGGCTGGCAGTTAGTATTAACCCTTGCATACATGAAATCTCAATTCTTCTAAATCAGACAGTCTTGAAACAATTAACTGATATTATGTAGTGATTGAAGAATCAATTCTCCATTATGCTCACAGTTGACCACACAATTGAGAGCTTTATGTTCATTCTCACCATGAAATGAAAAAATAAAATCTTCACCTGTTCTAAATGGCTGTGTTATTTACAAAACTTTAAGAGTCTGGAGAGAAGTTTTATCAAGCAAACTTTAGGAGTCTAGAAAGAAGTTTTATCTTCTAATAAAGATGAAGCACAATTAGAAGAGTGAGAATTTCTAATGACATTTTCTTAAGAACTCAGATTGCAATCAGTCTGGGCACTTGTCATACATTTTTCTTAGGTCTCAGTGTGTAGTGAGTTTGTGCATTTTTAATGTCAACAGACAGTTGGCTACCTATATTTATTTTCAAACTGCACAATTTTTCTGTTATTTAGTAAATTCCAGAAAATTGTTTGTGCAGTCACTCACAGAACACATTCCCTTTTCTGTCTCAATAGAGCCAATGCCAGTTTCACATATGTAGGGCAATAGACAGGCATTACCGCGAATTTTCAAAAAATGTTAAGGCAAATCTCCAACCAAACTTGTTCTTCATTCTCAAATAGTTCCTAATCCATTTGCAAGCCACCTTTATAGTCTCTCAGTCTTACACCCTCGCGATTATGATACTCCAATTCTCTCTGCTTTGGCAGCAGCCTCCGTTTTCATTAAAACTCATCCAAGCATGCATAATGGAGTAGGGAGATGATTGTGATTGAGATCTCTTCAATATTTCTAGACATAATTGTGAAGTGTGATTGCAGGTAATAGATTATCATTCCAGCTATTGACAGCAAGAAAGAACTGCGTCCACAGAGTTTGGCCTTAGTGGTTACCCTTGCTTTCTGGTTAAAGTAGTGGCTCTGAGTTATTCCTTGGGCACCCACCTATCTGTCAGAAAAGGGTGAATGAAAGTTATTGAGAATGTAAGAAAGAGATACTCGTGGACATTTCTTTCTCTTCACGCTTTGAGTCAACTACCAGTGTTGGACACACATAATAAAGAGAAAACTAAGTGGAGCTCAGTAGTTTGTGCAATGATATTGATACTGCTTTTTTGTTCTGGCATCTTCTTACTGACTGCATTCCCAAGCAATCTACTTCCAACATATGCACACATACACACTCATGCTGTCATACTCAAGCATATACATTCCTGTGAAGACACAATACACACATACATATACATATGCATACTTAAAACATACACACATATTTACACATGTGAGGGTACACATAACAGAAAGAATATGCACTTTCTATTCCTCTTCCAAGGACTGACACAAGAATAAGATATGCCAAAGTCTCCAATTTGTTTTTTAATTATCAGTTGTCTAGTCATCAATGTAAGATTACTGTTTTCAAGGTTCCAATAAGACAGCACAATCAGTAAAGTGCTTGTTTACAAACATGTGAATCTAGTTTTGATCTCTAATACCTTTGCAAACAAAATCCAGCTTTGCTGGCACCTGATTATAATCCTAGCACTGGGGAGACAGAGTCAGGTGAATTTCTGGGCTCACTAGTAAATCATTCTAGCCCAGTCATCAAGTTACAGATCAATGAGAGACTTGGTCTCAAATAAACAAGGTGGACGGTGTATATTCTAAAGAACAGTTTTCAAGGTTTACTCTGGAATCCACACACATGTGCATGCATGTGCACATGTGTACATATAGACACACATAAAATAACTGTTGCCAAAACTGTCCTTTGAGTTGAGCCCATATATTGAACATACCAAGTATTAACCTGAGGAAACAGACATGATTGAGGAAATGGCATTGTTTCAGTTCATAAATGCATTAATAAAGCTGGTGGGTAATAGAAATAGAATAACAACTACAGCTATCTGGAACTGAGACATTGCTCTGTGCTTAGTGTTTTCTGTCACAGAAATACAAGAATTGATATTACTGGGTCTTCATGTGTGCTAGGCCACTGCTCTAGCACAGTGATGATGAGCCATTGGGAATATAGGAAAATTTTTATATTTGTGACTGGGGATGGCTCAGTCTGTAATATCTCTGCTATGTAAGCATAGAAACTAAGGATGGATCCCCACTATCTGCATAGAAACCAGAGGGGATGCAAATAAACAATATCAGTCCTGAAGACAAGAAATAAAGCAGAAACCTAGAGCTAATTTTCTTGTTAATATAGCTGATCAATGAACCTAGATCCAATGAGAGACTGTCTTCTAAAACATGATCGAATACCATTGAAAAATAAAACCACATCTGCCTATTGTCACCACACATTCATGCACATGTATGCATGCACATACTGTCATGTGTGTGTATATAAGCATACACAGAGAGAGCTAGAGCTAGAGAGAGACAGAGAAAGAAGATTCATTAATAATACCGCAATTTTGCTTCAGACTGGTTAGTACTAAAATCTTTTCTGTGACAAACCTAAAATTCCCAGTTTGTTTCAAGCTGAGATCCTTAAAAGAGTGCCTCAAGCTTCTTATGGTGGCAGGGTAGAAATGTTCCTCTGTTCCCCACCATTGATAGGTGTTGTAGGAGGCCACCTGTTTGTTCTGGCCACCCAGCCATGAAATAATCATGCAGAAACTATATTATTTAAATCACTGCTTGATCCATTAGCTCTATTTTTCTATTGACTAACTCTTACAACTTGATTTAACCCATATCTAGTAATCTGTGTATCGACACAAAGCTGTGGCTTACCAGATAAAGTTCTGGAATCTGTCTCTGGTGGGGCTACATGTTCTCCTTGACACCATACTCTTTCTCCCAGGATTCAGTTTAGTTTTCCATGCCTAGCTCTGTTCTGTTCTGTTATAGGTTCAAAGCACTTTCTTTATTCATTAATGGTAAACACAGCATACAGAGAGGAATACCACATCTCCTTTGCTTTTCTGTCTAAATGAAAAGGAAGGTTTTAATTTTCACATAGCAAAATTACATGTAACAAAACAGGTATTAAGCTCCCCTCACAACTGCGCTGAGACAGCCACTCTTGGATGTTTCTTACATGTTAGCCTTTTTACCTCAGAACAGGTAACAAAACCAAGCGAACTGTTCACAAGAATCTGAACAAAGTATATTGAGCAAGTGCCTTGATTTTGACACAAAAATAAACATAATATACAACAATATGATTACTCAAAGTCTGCAGTGAGTGTAGACAATGTTCAAGCACCTCAACAGATGAGGACAGTTGTCACATCTTCACATTGATGCCCTTCTGACATGGTTAACTATGGGTAGAAGCTTGGAACTTACATCAGCAGAGTTGGAAATGGAAAAGATGCCATAGCAAAATCCACAAATTTAAAAAAATCACTCCTGCTTTGGGAGAATTAGAAGTCTGGGAAGAAAGCTAAATATTTGGACATTCTTGCTTCAAAGAAAAAATGACAAATTCTGGGGATGTTGGAGATTGTGTCTCAATCATTTCTTCTTAGTCTCTGTTTCTGTCTGTGTCTTGGGTTTGGGGAGCAATTTTTCATTACATCTATTATACTTTGTGTGTGTGTATGTGTGTGTGTGTGTGATGTTTGTGTAGGTGTAGAAGTCTGAGAACAACTTTCAGCAGTCGGATTTTTCCTTTTGTCATGTATGCACCAGGAATTAAATTTAAAAACAAGTGCTTGTACCCACTGAGTCATATAACTGGAGTCTAGAAATTCTATATTAGTATAGACTTTAAGTACTGAGTGTAGGCAGAGTTTTCCTGTCCCAACCTCATGTTCCTAAATAACTGGCAATTGCTTCCCAAGTAACTGATTTGGAGAATTAATATAAATTATAAATGCTCAGCGAATAGTTCAGACTTGTTACAAGCTACTCTTACATTTAAGTTAACTCATATTTCTTCTTTATGCTTTGTCACATGGCTCATGGTGCTTCTTACCTTATTTTCTACACATCCTGCTTCCTTGGCAGATCACTGGCATCTCCTCTGACTCGACGCTTCTTCTACCCATCATTCTCCTAGTTTGGTTGTCCAATCTATAATTCCTGCCTGGTCAATCATCTTTTTATTAAACAAATCTAAATGATAAATTCAGAGTGTACAAAAGGACTATTCTACATCAATGGAGAGAAAGATATATATATATATATATATATATATATATATATATATATATATATATAGAGAGAGAGAGAGAGAGAGAGAGAGAGGGAGAGAGAGAGAGAAGGGAGAGAGAGGTGCTCAGAGAAAGAATAGGAAACATCCAGATGTGGGTTGGACTTCTCAGGGACAGCAACCACCAAGTGCCTTAGCATTGAGCATATAAACTATTTAGGAGCTCTCAGGATACATCTGAAATGATTGTTCACAGACACCCCTCTACTTTTCTCTTTTGCTAACTGAGATTATAGAGTGGCTATAGACATTTCTTGAAGGAGATTATAATCTAAAGAGCTAACCTGTGAGACGCTATGGTTGCAGTGTTTCTGTTAGGAATCTTGGGAAATTGAACTTTCAGCAGGAGGAAAGAAAGACTTTTTTTTTAGTTGCCATTGTTCTGGAGTACTGGCTTATCTAAGCATCAACCAGACTCCATAGTGAGGGACTCTTTTCCCTTCTCATGCCTATTTTACTTTTCCCTGATTCTGTCCTGCCTTGTGTTTCTCACCTTCCCTGAAAGCAGGACCATTGTCCTCTTGGCAGTGGGTTTAGCTCATCCTGGGAGAAGTTTGAAAATGGGCTTTCTCATGAAGACTCTATCATGGGTGATGTATGTGCTACAACTCATTTGCAGTTTAATTGCTTGGAATAATACTAGTGTTGTTGCTTTTTTGTATCATTCCAACTTGTATTGTGGCTTACATTTCAGAGGGGCAGTTTGACTTCTGTAATGAAGGGTTTTCCAAAGGGCTCAAGAACAGCCATCCACCAGTTAAAAGAAGCAGAGTTTTATGCTTTGTATTGTTATCTGCAGTGTGGGCCACACAGAGCTTCCAGAAGGCTTGTCTCTCAAGCTAAGTCCAGCAGTGGATATTAATGCCATGTGGGGAAGTCTCGGTTTTGAAGTGGTCTCTCTGGGTGAGCAGCAGACAGCATAATCTCCTGCTAAATTGAGCCATTAAACAAAACTACGAAGTCATAAAGCTGTGGCATTACCCTGAAATTAAAGCACTGTCACCTTCAAATTGCCAAGAATTTTAACAGCCACTTAGAGAAATTCCTTTCACATCCATTTAGCGTGGCCTGTTCGTTCCAAGCACACTGATGAGGAGAGGAAGCCTGAGTGAGATTTTCTGGCAAGGGTCTTATAATTTTTTCATGCTTCTCCTCTTTATTAACCCACAAATTTCTCAAATTCTTATTAATCTCTCATTTATTCATGTATTTATCAGCTCTCATATTTATTTGCTCCCTCATATATTTTTGATGTGCTCAGTTATTTATGCATTATTCAATTATGCAAAAATTAATTCATGCAAATTACATTCTATTGTTGACTGAGCTTGTCACCAAAGTTCACAGAGTAAATAAATATGTTCGTGCCCTTACAAAACTCATAAATAAAAATAAATTAAATAATTAAATTCAATTGACTTTTTCAGTTTATTTATTTATTTGTGTGTGTGTGTGTGTGTGTGTGTGTGTGTGTATGGGTATGCCTGCATGTACTGTTCTCGGGTGCCACCTACTTTTGTTTTTGGCCAAAGTACCTGGGTTTCTCAATGGCCTGGTGCTCACTAATTCAGCTGGACTAACTGCCCATAAGCTCTAGGGTTTGTCTTGTCTGTGCCACCCCAGGACTAACATGCTTGACTTTTGTTTCCAGTTTTTACTAATGGAGTGCTGGTCTTTGTACTTGCAAGGAAAACACTTTACCAACTGAGATAAATCCCCAAACCTCAGATTATTTTGTGACTCTCAATAAATTATGTATGTGCTAATTCTTATTTATTTGCTTCCTCGTTTATTTTTATGAGTTGAGTTTTTATGCATCATTCCTTCATTCAATTATGCAAAAAATAATTCACACAAATTATATTCTAATATTGACTGATTTGAGCACCCAAATCACAAAGTGAATAAATCTATTCTTGTCTCACAAACACACATTTGAGAGAAGACAGGTGCAGTCCACAGATATTTTAGATGCAGTGTGGAAAACAGAGTGGGAAGCCATCAATGGCACCAAAATAGAACACAGGAGGAAGGTGTAGAAGGGGACAAGAGTCATGGTCCTTCAAGATGTATTTGAATAGCTGCCTCTTGAGTCAAGTTGTGTGAGTACATATGTATAAGTTTCTATGTGTGCAATGTATGTATGGATGTTGTGTGCAAACATATGTGTGTGAGTATGTGTACCCCTTAATATGCAAAGAAATTAGAGAAAGAAAAACAGGTGTGAGAAAGTATCTCTTGAACTTGAAAATAAACTAGTGACTAGCAAGACCCCCAACTCCCCCTGATTCTGCCCTCTACAATATTGGGGTTATAGGCATAGGTGGTCATACATGGCCTTTTATGTGAGTAATAGATTTAAAGTCAGGTCCTCAGCTTGGCCAACAGATACTGTGTTCCCTGTCCCTGAGCTGATTTTGTGATAGAAACAGCTGTTGTTTATAGAGCAACTAGTAGCCGGAGGTGCCATGCTCTGCATTCCACAGAGGAGAAATCGCGAGTGGCTAAACATCTTGCCTGGAGTTGAATTTACCACTGAAGTTGTCAGGTTGTGACTGTCAAGCCTAAGTGCTCAGGTCTGTGTGCTGACATTCTACATTCGGCTTGCCCCCTTCCTCCCATAGGGCAGCAGACCCTTAGAAAGGACTGTGACGAGTAGAGATCTCCAGTGCCCACTGCGACAAGCAGAGAACTCCAGTGCCCACCGTGCATCCTTCCCCACCACTTTCCTCTTCTATAAGATAGATGTGATCTTACCTCCAGCCAGGGTTGCTGAAGTGAATGGAAACAACATAGAGCTGGGGGTCACCAATGTTCAGTTATCCATAATGAATGAGCTGAGAGAAAGGTTTAAAGTTACATTTTCTAACTCTGGTTCTGGTGCTGTTTATTCAGTAAGCATGAACATGAATCAGAAATACTGTGCTTAACATGCTATAATAATCAGTGTTGATTGTCAACTTGTCAGATTTGAATAACCTAGGAGACAAACATCTGGGCACGCCTAAGTGTTTCTACGTTGCTCTAACTGAGGTGGGCTGACCCATGCAAAATGTAGAGGTGCCTTTGATGAGCTGAGGTCCTGGATAACTACAAAGAAGCAAAAGGACTGGCTGAAAACCAGCATTCATCTCTTTTCTGCTTCCTGCCATGTAATCAGCTTTCTCAAGCTGCTGCTGCTACAACTTCACCACCATGATAGGCTGCACCCTTGAGCTCTGATTCTAAATAAAGCCTTCCTTCTTTAAATTGGTTCTGATAACTTTTTCCATTAAAAAATGAAGATAGTAAATGCTATAGAAATTTGTGAGCTTTGGAACATACTTCTTCAAGGCAATAAGTCCATTGTTGAGCAGTTAGTGAAGCCCTGACTTCATTCATTTTTCCACAATTAAGGAGACCATTCTTAAGTCTTGAGGACAGGAATGTCATGACTGAATCTGTATAATACTTTTCTTTACAGATAAATGGAATGTTCCTAGTTCTAGGGAAAGGAGAAACCAACAAATATCAATCAATATAAGTTCTTGTGTCCTGTTAACTGCTAGCATCCATGCACAAAATACCCAGGTTTAACAAAAAGAATAAAGTCATCTGATCCTTAAATAAATTTAATTCATTCACATATTTCATTTATATACTAAAAGTTTTTTAGCTACTGAATATGGCCAACTTACTTAATTTCTATGATGCTAAACTTCTTCATGTGTATAAATAAGAGTAATAATTCTTACATCAATGGATGTATGAACAAGTTAAGTAAAATTACGTGAGATGGATCAGGTGCCTGATTCAGCATTTGACATTCTTTAAAAGTTGCTAAAATGATGTTGCAAGGCTAGAATTACAAAATGAATGCAGAGATAGGACTGACTGAGAAAAGCTCCATGGAGACGTATTGTTTCCATGTCTCACCCACTTGCTCATGACTACTTATGTGCCAGTAATCTCTGTACAGAGGGCTTGCCATGAGCAACTGGCATGTTTGGCATCACTAACACTTGCTTCTAAGACCCAACTAGATAGTGAAATGTGAGCCTAGGCATGACAAATTCATGGCTGTTGCCTAATGTACCAGAGATATATGGTACCCAAGGATGTGAGTGCCATCATTGCTGCCATCAATTATTGCTTTACTGTGCTGCTCAAGGGAATCAGAATGTGTAGTGATGGCAATATTGACTGCCATCTTGTCACAGCTTGAAATATTGGCAACAAATCTCTGGTCATTTCTGTGAGTAAGTTTCTAGATTATTATGATTTATGTGAGAAGACACACTCTAAATCTCAGTGACACCATTCCTTGAACTGGTGCCCTAACCAACATCTTTGGTACTCTGGTACTTTGGTAGGATAGGAATTTATCCCTGTGACCAGGGGTATAGGACTGCCTTGGAAAAAGATTACACAGAAATAGACACCAAGTCCTACTACGGTGAGGATGAGGGAGAAGAACAGACAATCACTTGGAGACTGTTCACCATGCTTGTTGCTAAGTCCTTCCTAAACAATCTCACTGAAAATAAAATTTTGGAGATCAGTGTCTGGGCAAACAAAGAAAAGCAGAAGTCAAATATCAGCACCATGCATGAGTAAGGGCAAGAATGCCTTGTCTGAGGGATATGAGACAGGGATTGCCACAGAGGGGCAGAGTTTAGCTGTATGAGCATTTGTCCTGTTCAGAAGAGAGAAGCAACAAGGTCAAAGGTACTGCCCAGAAGGCTTGTTTTTCTTGTTCATTTTTGCTCTGAGCCCTAGATTCCAGGGAGAGACGTGAATCAAAGATAGTTCAGAGATCTCAAGGAATGTTACTGTAAGCTTATGACTTTAGTTCTGTGAAGGAGGATCTAGAGAGAAACAATTCACCTGGGAACACATTTCCCATTTCTCTTTCCTTCTATGGGTTATCTTGATCTGTTTTCTGTTGTTGCCAAAAAGTATTTGAGCTTGAATTATTTATAAAGTAAAGAAGTTTATTTAGCTTACCAGTATTCTTGCTATTTAACTAAGATTTTTCTGGTTTTGTCAGACCATGGCAGGAGTTAGCAAATGATACCTGTGTGAGATAAGACACAGCACAAGAGAGGAAGCAAGAGGTGTCAAGGAATCCAAATTAGCTTTGTAGCTTCCTGTAGTTAGTTCAGTCTCATGAAAGGGAGAACTCTCTGCAATGGGAAATTACCATTAAGCCTATCTCAAATCCAGTCACCTCTCGTAGGTTCACAATTTTCTAAAACAAGGCACTCTTACATCTTGGAAACGCCTTGCCACTCCCATGTCTCTTGTGTTTATAGCACTTTTGCTCTCAAGAATTTTCCTCATTCCTATCTTTATCCAAAAAAGATTTTTTAGCTCCTATGAAGTGACTTTGGGCAGGATTATATTTGGGGCCTTTTGATCAAATCATGTAGCTAAGAAACTTCTATTGAATCCAAGTGAGTTTTTAAGAGTGTGGGTTGGTTTGAATCTGGCCTGACATTCCCTAGCTTTGTCAGGTTGTTTGATTTAGGGGATTTAATTTTCCTCTTCCTCAGTGTCTTCCCCTGCTAGTGTTAAGAAAAGCTTCTGAAATTTTATTGTGAAGATTATATGGTATAATCAATGTAAACCACAAGAAAAATGCCTAGCATTATACATCAATTGTTAAGTACCTTTTCTACTCATATTTTTGTTCAAAATTCGCAGTGTTCATGTTTTAGATTTGATTTTTAAGACCCATTGTTTGCTTTCAATATAGAATTTTTTATCTCCTAAAATTCTTTTTGTGTTCTCTCTCTCTCTCCCCTTTTGTGTGTGTGTTTATGTATGGGTGTTTATCTCTCTGTCTCTTTTGTACGGCACATGATGTGTGTGTGTGTGTGTGTGTGTTTATCTCTCTGTCTCTTCTGTATGGTACTAAATGTGTGTGTGTGTGTGTGTGTGTGTGTGTTACATATGTGGTATGGGTGAGTCGGTGTAGTGCATGAGCACTTGTTCCTGAGGGTGAGCATACATATGTATGCAAAAATAAGTATAAGTCAAAAGTCAACACTAGTTGCATTCCTAGATGATCACACCTTAATTTTTGAGACAGAGTTTTTAACTGAACCTGAAGCTGAGCCACTTCACCTTGGTTGGTTGTCCAGTGAGTTCCATGTCAGGAGTTCAAATGCAGGTCCTCAAGCTTATGCAGCAAGTACTTTCCAGAGTGAGCCATCTATGAAGATCCATTTTGTTTGTTTTTCTAGTGTCTGAATTCTCTCTACTTGTTGTCACACACATATTGGAAGAAACCTAAGACAAGAAAGACTAAGGTTGGCTCTCAGGTTCAGCAGTGTCCATCAGTAATGGGGAGATTATGTGAAGTTGAATATCTAGGAAGCTGCACACAATAAAGCAGAGCTGTTTGATTTCTCTTTCTTCACTTTTATCTCATCTGTGCCCCAAGTTTAGGAGACAAGGTCTCTGGATTCCAGAGCAGAATTCCCTTCTTAATGACCTAGATTCTTTACAACCCAGTCAAGATTAAAACAAAAGTTAACCTTCACAATTTATTTCTCTGTGACATACTTCTGTGTAGAATGCCCAGTCATTATACAAATGCTCTGTGTAGTATAGAACAGTATAATTTTAACTCCTTTCTCACTGTTAGGACACTGGCAAGAAACCCTCTTGGGTCTTGTGTGTCCTTGATGCTTCCAATAGATGGAGTCAGGCTGTTTCAGTCTGAAGATCCTCAGCTCTTTATTTGGCTGAAGCAGTGTACCCAGTGTCAGCATCGTGAAGGTGATTTATCATTAGTCAGATACCGCAGATAGTTGATACAAGCCTTTGGTGAATCCCTCTGTTCCCTAGTATATCTTCACATTGTGAAAGACTCAGTCCTTATTACACTGACATTTATAATACCTTTCTCTGATGTGGGATTCCCCTCCGTGTGCTCTGAATACCATTGGTGAATAAAGAAACTGCCTTGGCTTGTTGATAGGGCAGAACTTATATAGGCGGGGAAAATGAAACTGAATGCTGGGAGAAAAGAGGCAGAGTCAGACAGATGCCATGTAGCCCCATTGGAGACAGATGCTGGTACATTAGCCCGTAAGCCATAGCCATGTGGCCATACACAGATTAATAGAAATGGGTTAAATTGATATGTAAGAGTTAGCCAATAAGAAGCTAGAGATAATGTGTCAAGCAGTGATTTAATTAATACAGTTTCTGTGTGATTATTTCAGAGCTGAACAGCCAGGGACAAAACATTCAGCCTCCTTACTACATTTCTCCCTCCTCCCTCTTTCTCTATCTCCAAATCCCACACCCCCTCTGTGTGTATGAGAAAACAAATGAATAAACAAGCAAAAGCATGTCAAGTACTTTTAACTGATAACTCATCTAACTGGCTCCAATACTGGTTTGTATGCTCAGTTATTCATAAACAGCTAGTAGTGATCCTTAACATAGTTCCCATGTTATTTGTTCATGACCCTTGGGGCATCTCCCTGTTTTCTACAGCAATGTATTTCTTACATGTTTCTTTGTCTAAAATTCCTGGTAAAATAAACTTAAGGAAGGATTAATGTGGCCTCACAGTTTGATGGTACATCATGGCAGGTGTAGGAGATGGCTATACACATTATATCTGCAGTCAAGAAACAGAGACAGATGAACCTTGGTGCTCAGTTATCCTTTCAGTTTTTATGAAGTCTGAGGCACCAGTCTACAGGACACACATCAAACTCTTTCTACTTCAATTAGCATAGTCTAGAAATTTTCTCATTGACATGCCCAGAATCTTGTCTACTAGATCAGGAAAATATTAACCATTACAAACAGTGCCGGATTCAAAGTGTCACATTGAACTTGTCCTCTTCTAGACCAGATCCCGTTATTTTCCTGACATTGTGTCTTTCCTACTATAAAGACTGGTATTTGAAAATCAATTTCTAGATATGAGATTTCATCATCACACTGAGATTTTTTTCAATGAGCTTGTGCATGAATATGCATGTCTAAATGATGACCTCAGTGAAACCTCCTCTGATACAAAACCCAGAGCATCAACATTTTCCTGGTTATTGTTTCTTCTCTCTAACTCTCCTCCCTGTGAGACTTTCTCCTGACATCAATATTCTTTCTCTTCTACTCCATCCTATAGTATATACCAAACAGGCTCAGAATCAAATATGTAATATCAGGGCCAATAACAGAGCCATGTTTAGGACTATATTGAGCATCATTTATCTTTCAGTTTTAGATTATATACTTTCTAGTTTACTGTTAGACAAAGCTCTCTCTTCAGAAATTACTTGAATTATTATTTTTGTTTACTTCTGTGGTTATTTTTATCATTTTAATATAGATTTAAGAATCTTTTTCTTGGTTAGTATTCAGAAGTCAGAATTGCACTTTCTTCATCCTTTGGAATTCGTGTCTGTGAGTAAAAGTGTTTCAATGCTAAAAGTTATTGAAGGGTGGCAAGCCACAATCAGGGAAGGCATTTGGTTCTCAGTCAATCATCTCCATAAACACATTCACACACACACACACACACACACACACACACACACCTAGGAGTGTACTTACTCATCTATTTGGGGCTTCTTAATCTGAGAAAGGTCAAAAATCACACACCAGGGCTGATCAGAGAAATATTACTCTGCTATTACCTTCAACCTATCTTATCCATCTCTTCTAGATATTCATTCATGCTACATTGTCCTTATTGTTTGTGTTCATTTTTCTCACTTATTATAGCATAGTAAGTAGCATCCTCTTTTCTGCTTGCATTTGTCACTTGAGAGTGTACGATAGAAATCAGTTTAGATCAGCTTAAATGCCACATACATTATTTACTGGAGCTTTATTGTACCTCAGTGTGTCAGTTAAGTATGCTTTATTCAGTCAGGCATCTACTGATAGACACTTACCTTTTTTCCGTGTAGTACAGCAACTATATAGACTATAAACAAAAGCCTTATTTTAAATCAAATGTCACACTCTCACTCATTTAAGATCAATTACTGAAACCAACAAAATTCAGAGAAGGGTGATGATCTCTCAGCTGAATAATGAGTGTATATTTGCTTGGGTGGTGGAGGGGAGATAGTTGTCACCTTGACAAGATGTAGAATAATCTGAGACAAGGCTCCAGTCACACTAGTCGAGGGATGATTAGCTTTAGGTTAGTCTCTGGGTATGGCTATGGGTAGTTATCTTGATTATTTAACTGAGAAGAGAAGGCTCATCCATTGTTGGTGTCATCATTCACTGGGTTTGGATACTGGACTGTATAAAAGGAGAGAAAGAGTCAAGCAAAAACATTCATCTCTCTGCTTCCTAATACTTCACTCTCCTGCTACCATGTTTTCCTTGCTGCGCTATATTGGAGCCTTGAATTGTGAGACAAAATAAACTCTTCTTTCTTTAATTTACTTTTTAAAAAGTATTTTATTATAGCAGTAGAAAAGTTACAGGACAGCAAGATGTTATGCAGAAGTTTATGAGACATTCTTATCCATTGTAACCTATGTAGCTTTATAGAAAGAATGACTACAGGCATTGCTTTTATTGTAATTAGTATGAATGAAACCTGGAGGAGTTAGAAAAGGCTGCCCACATAGGATGTCATGTAACAGACACAATGCCACTTTACGTTGTGACAGGCTTGGGAGTATGAGTACCAACTAAAAAGTGAGTTAAAATTCTACTGTCTCTGAGCTTTCTTTTTCTAAGTTCCTTCGGAAACAGCACAAGCAGAATAAGCAGATAGTTTTCCTTTTACAAATAGCTGTTCGTAGGCTTGGAGATGTTTGAGTAGAGGAGAATCTTGTCATGTAGGTATGAGAACCAGAGTTTAGATTTCCACAACATACATGAAAAACCTTATCAGTTGCGGTGGCCCATCAGTAATTCCAGTACTCAGGAATCAAATACATAGGGTCACCAGGAAAATTTGTTAGGTGGGATAACATAATTGGTGAATTTTTGTACCAGTGAGAAGCCTGATAGAACAATTAAAAATGCCACCTGTTGCCAACAACCATATGAACTCACACAACTTTATGCACACATACTTATGTACATATACATGTATACAGCTCACAGAAAGACAAAGAGAAAGAGACAGAGACAGAGAGAAACAGTTGTCTTTGGTCTTATAAAAGCAAATGTAAATGGTGCTCTTTACTACAATTTCGGAAATTGAAGACAAGAACCGTTGCATTTGATTCAATCTCAGGAAGTCCTGTGGTATGATATCTTTAAATGGAAGATTAAGGGCCCTGGGTTATAAATTTAGAGAGTTTATAACCTTTAATCCACAAGATGAAGTATAGAGGAGGGATTATTTCTTATTTTTAATTATGGAAAGCTGAGCTTGTGAAAGATCAAGGCTCAATATTACCATCATTCTATAGTAAAAATGACACAAGTTGAAAATGAAGTGAAACATAGATAAATTTCCAGTTTCATCTCCACGCTGCACCTAGGCTGTTTGGATGCTCACCTTACTAGACCTGGAAGGAGGTGGGAGGTCCTTGGACTTCCCACAGGGCAGGGAACCCTGACTGCTCTTTGGGCTGCTGAGGAAGGGGGGGTTGATTGGGGGAGGGGGAGGGAAATGGGATGCGATGGCAGGGAGGAGGCAGAAATCATAAATAAATAAATAAATAAATAATAAATAAATAAATAAAAATCTTCCAATACTTCACTGAAACTTCTAAGACATAACTCCATTGGTAGAGTGCTTACCCCACTTACAGGAATCCCCAGGTAGTACTTCCAGTGTTGTATAAAGAAAGCTGTGGTAGGATATGTCTATGATGAGCATGGGAGAGGTGGAGACAGAAATATCAGAAATTCAAGTTTAATTTTGGCTACATAAGAAGTTCAAAGACCAATAAGTTAGCTCAGTGAGTAACTGCTAAGTTTGATGACCTAAGTTCAGTCTCAGGGACCTACAAGGTAGAGGAAAAGAACCAAGTCCTGCATGTTGTCCTTTGAGCTTCCTAAGTGCATTGTGGCATGTGAGTGACTAGATACTTTCTATCTCACAGATGTGCACACACATATCATGATATATTTATTTTTATGTTGTGAGTATAAGCATTTGTTTGCTTTTGTGTATAAATACCGTGTGTATTCCTGGTGCTCATAGAAACCAGAAAAGGCTTTCATATCTCCTAGAACTTGAGTTTCAAAGGGTTATAAACCTCAGTCTGTGTGCTGGCAATTAAACTTAGATCTTCTACAAGAGTAGCAAGTGCTTTTAACTACTGAGTCATCATCTCTCCAACCTCCTAAAAAGAACTACTTTAAAAAAGAATAGTTCATGATCAGCCTAGATGACAAAAGACCATGACAAGGGTCTCAAGAAAGAAAGAAAACAGAGACTTGTAAGACCACTAAGAGAACCACACACAGCATCACTGCTCTTTTCTCAACTTATAATGTATAATTTGACTTGAAAACTCTCCTCTCTCTTCATACCACAAAGATAAAACAGGGATGATCAATAGGAAAAATGGTCCTGGACCTGAATTGTCTAGCCTCCATGTTACTATCTCAAATATGTACCTCAATGAGAAAGCAATATAAAAATTCTTTTCCCTTGAGCCAATCACTATAAAGATTCCTAAAGAGGGTCTCATGTACCCAGGTTGGTCTTCAGTGCACTGTGTAGCTGAGGATAGTTAAATGTCTGATTCTCCTGACTTCTATTTAAAGTGCAGAAATCAAAATGATATACCACCAGATCTAGTTTATGTGTGGCTTGGGATCAAACCCTTATCATCTTTCGTGAGACGTAAGCATACTACTGAGTTAAACCTCAGCCCCCAGCTATACATTCTAGAGTTCAGGGTCCACAGTATTTATTACGCTAGGAATCCTCATGCTAGCCTTGTGTGTGTCACTAACAGACAGCTCTGTACATCCTAGACACATAACCTTTCTTCTTTTATCACACAGCTACCAAATATGATTCAGTATATGTGGAATCTAATCCACCACCTTGTTACACCATAAAACAGATTTCCTGGGTCTCTTTGATCATGCCATCTACTTTAAAGCAAAAGGAGCAGAAAAATAACTCTCCAAAAAGCCACCTAAAAAGTAAAGGCTAGAGTGAAGTGAGCAGATAAATCTCAGTCAAGTAGGTTGTCTGGAAGTCGTAAATGTGGCTGGTATAGGCAGGTAGAAGAGTGATGATGGATGCGATACTGTGTACATCACAGCTAATGCAAGGAGTGCAGTGGCCTGGAACTGATAATGCATGCTCCTATCAAAAAGAGCAGCCTGTTCTGAAAGCAGCTCGCTGTGGTAGGTACAGCAGGCAGGGAAACATTCCTCCCTAAGCAGCTGGGTTGATACTCTTGGGAGAAATAACATCTCTTGGTAGACCTTTATGGCTTTTAAAGGAGGTAGAAATTGCTTTACGCTGACTGTCATCCTTCCCATTATAAACATTGACGAGAAGGTGGGTCCTACAGCATAGGTTCCTGGATCTGTTCATAATAGTAAAATGATCTGGAATAGTCTGTGCTAACATTATCTTTTCATCTCTGATTTTTGTTAATTATTTGGGTCTTATCCCTCTGTGTTTGGTTAAGTTTGTCAAAACTATTATTGATTAGTGATTTGCACTTTCTTGTAGTCTCTATTTCACTGATTTCCACCATAACATTTATTATTTCTTGCTTCACACTGGATTTGCAATTGGCTTCTTGTTTTTCTAAAGAGTAAAGAAGCATCATTAGGTTGTTTACTTTAGATCTGATTTCCTAATACTAGAGCTTATCACTATGTAATTTTCTCTAAGAACTGACTGCCTTAGCTATGTTTCAGAAGATCTGATAGATTGTACTACCATTTTCAGTCGTTTCAAGGATTTAAAAAAGTTCCTCTCTGATTTCTTCAATTTGTTCATTCAATATTTTTCATTAAAATGTTATTGCTGCACTAAATGGACTCATCAAGTTATATATATATATGTATATATACATATACATATATATATCAGTAATAATCAAAATAAAAACGTATACCAATTTACTGGGGAAATAGATCCATACCTGAAATTCTTGCCACGTAAACTTGAGGACTGGAGTTCATATCCCCAGAACTATTACTAGCCCCATGTTGAAGATCCATCTGTCGGGGTCTAGTCTTGATATGTTTGTACATTCCAAGATAGGGCCATGTGGATTAGAAGTATTGGACAGATGAAACAGAGATTCAAAAGAAATAGACAGAGACACAGAGTAGAGTCGGGAGTGCATCCCAGTGAATACTGAATCTATCCGTATTTATTTTTATATGCTTTATATACCCCATTACAAAAGGGGGGGACAAAAGACTTCTTTGTCAAGTTACAAAAACCAAACAAAACAATCACCTTTTCCATACCTGAAGCATCCTAAGTAAAGTATTATGTTGTTTAGGCAGGACATGTAGCACTCACACCCTAGGCCAAGCGTTCTGTAGGCAGCCACACCCTACAGGGTCAAATCTCAGGTCGTAGCCTTAAAGAATAGGCCTATACTCTCTGACCTTTGATCAAGTTAGAATGATCCATATTCATGGGCTCCAACACAGAACTCATGTAAATAACAGGTGGGAATGGTGGCTCACCTGTATTTCCATATTGGGAAAGAAGCAAGAATTCCCCAGAACCTTTTGATTACCAATAGTAGACAGTCAGAAAGCTCTGGGTTTGATTGAGAAAACTTTGACTTAATGAATAAGTTGAAAGAGTGATCAAGGAGGGGGAGAGTCTTGGACTTCCCATAGGGCAGTGCACCCTGCCTTTTCTTAGGATTGAAGGGGAAGAAGGGAGGGTGAGTAGGGGAGTGGGAGGGAAATGGGAGGAGGGAAGGAAGTGGAAATTTTGAATGGTATTATTTATAAAGCAATAATAGTAATTAAAAATGAAAAAAAAAGAATAAAAATAATGATTCCCAACATCAAGCTTAGGACTCCATATGCAAAACACACATAGGCACCTAGACCCCTGCTCATACATGATTCCACATTCATGAAAATATACATGCAATCATGCATATAAACAACATAGTGGAAAACAAAAATGTATTTCTTAGTCTTTAAGGATGTTTAGATTCTCCAGTCTCTCTTGCTATTCAGTCCTCCTTTTGTTCCAGTAACCTTTCAAATAACCCTGGAATAGCATTGGCAGAATGGCTTCTTGGTTTCATTGTTGGAAACACATCAAGAGCCATGAACATTGTTAGGGAGAACTTCTAGTCTGAGTTGGCTCTATGTTTTGAGCCAACCTGTGTGTCTTTATTTATTGCTCATAGCTCTTCATGCTAGATACTGCCCAGCTAAAAGATTAGTAGACTGAAACTTTGGGAGCTAACCTACTTCTTCCAGGGATTTAACGGTTAGTAGATATAGTACTTGGAGCAAGATCTAATAATGTAATCCTCTATCACATATACCTCTGGAAACCATGGAATCTCAGGCCAAGTCAATGTTATTTACACATTATTATTTATGAGTTAAATTGAGAGACAAGGTACAAACACAAAAAGTTAAATAAGCATCAATTCAAAAAGATGGGAGACATCAAAAGTATATCATGAGTAGACAGTGAATAAGTAGAGACAGTTTTTAAGGGCTATTTAAATTTGCTTTACCCTTGACATAAAAAAATCACTTTGTCAATATGCATAACGGTATCAGAAGTGACCCCCTGAGACCTTAATATAGATTTGTTTTATTACAATTAGAGAATAAGTGAATTGGTACACTGTTTAAAGGAACATAAGATCTCAGTTCAATTAAGTAGGGTATTGACAATCTGTAGATTTCCATTCTTTCCAAGCATTGTGATAGGAAAAACTGCAGTATGTTTTTGACTGTGCAGAGACAGATATATGTACAGAATTTAACTTTAATAATCAGAGTTATTTATTGTTCCTTTCTCTCTTTAAATAATTTTTCTTTTGTTTGTTCTTCATTCTGAGTGGTAATCCTCATGGCAACAAATGAACAGTGGATAGTATCTATAATTACTATTATTAACAACAATAATAATAATAATAGTACCAATCAGATGTAATGGGAGAAAAATATGAAAGGAAATTGAATTGTTCTCTCTATGTAAACAATTTATATCTCTCAAAATGAGAGCCAGTAAAACTAGGTAGAATGTCTAGTGACCTATTCTGGAGAACTGATTTACTGAGGCACTGAAAAGGAACAATTTTCCAAAAAATGTTGTTAAGAAAGAATGTTCCAGAATGTCCTGTTATGGCTAGTCATCACACTCTTTCTGCGATACCTTCTTTACTTTGGATGCCTTTGGGGTGTGTGTGGTATGAGTGCATGTGTGTGTGTGTGTGCATGTACATATGTGTTCATGTGTTGCTGGAATGTGTGGAAGCCAGAAGATAGCTTCAAATACTATTTCTTTTGTTTTGTGACACAAAAATACTCATTGGCCTGGAACTCACTAATTTATCTAGGTCACCTGACCAGAGAGCCATGAGAATCTACTATTTCAACCTCCACATGCTGGGAATACAAACTATGCCACCTCATCTAATTTTATCACACAGGTTTGGGGCTCTAATTCAGGTCCTCAGGCTTGAGTAACAAGCACTTGACCCAATATGTCATCCAGCCCCTTTATGCACAAAGGTTTTAATTGAGATCATTATACAACACATGTACAAAAGAGTAGATTTGAAATTGTCCAATAAAAATTGTCAGGATGAACTCATCTCTTTATGTGGTAGGTATTATTCCATAGGGTTTCAACCTAAACCTAGTATCTTGTACTTCATAGATGAAAATTTCTTCTTTTCAGTTAGTCCTTGTTTAACGCTGAGGGCTGTGACAACTGGCTAGGCTTGACTGAAACTCCATCCCCTTCATCTCTCTCCAGCAGATTGCCTGGAATTCCTCATTTAGTTGTAATATTCAAGACATTCATAACAATTAGAAACATTGGTCACTCTTAACCAATCTATATTGGTTGCTTTTCTATTGCAGTGATAAATCTCTACAACCATGGCAGTTTATAATAGAAAGGATTTAATTGGGCTTCTGGTTTCAGAGGATTAGACTCCATGAAGGTGGAGCACGTGCATGGTAGAAGGAACACCTGAAATCTCACCTGTCAAAAGTATAAGCCAGAATCAGATACTACCCTGGGAATGGTGGGATACTTATGAAGCCTCAAAGTCTATCCCTATGGCACATCATCTCTTCCAAGGCCATATTTCCCAATTCTTCCCATATACTTCCACCAAATAAAGAGCAAATATTCAAACAATGGTAGTACAGGAAGCATTGTCATTTAAACTACCACATTCTATACCCGGAATCCCATAGGCTTGTGACCATATCTCATAGTGTAAAATGCATTTATTACAATGTCATAAATCACTACAGTTATTTGCAGTCTCTACACTTTTAAGTTCCAAAGTCTTTTCTGAGCTTAAAATCAATCCCTTAATAAAACATCCTATAAAATCAAATAATAAAATTGCATACTTCTAACATATAACAGTACATAATACACATGACCATTCCAAAATACAGACTATAGAGACCCAAGCTCAAGAAGTTTCAGAGGGGAACAATATTAGCAACTATGCTAGAGACTATTCTTGGATAGTTTGTCAGAGTGTGGCTGCTTCCTTCCTTTGTCCTACAAATCTTTCTGAGGATAACCTCAAAAGGAATTGATGAATTTCTTTGACAAAGAAGATTTAAGGACATTTATCATTATGGGAACAGCACAAAGAAATACTGGACCAAAGCAAGACTGAAAGCCAGCAGGAAAAAGTCCAAATCTTATAGTTTCATGTCTGATGTCAAAGAGCTTAGATAATTCTCCCCTTCCAGTTTTGCTGTGGCAACATAAATCTCTCTTTCATAGCAGGCTTCTACTGCCTATGTTCATCCTAGGATGAAGGCGAGAAGCAGCCAATCTTTGCCAAAGAATCACAGGAATGGTCTCTAGACAAGGTGCTAATATTATCCCCTTCTGAAACCTCTGAGCTGGGCCTTTGTAGTCTACACTGCTCTCTATTCTATTGTCTCCCAAACTTCTAGTAGAATGTTCAGTTGAGTATTCAATCACTTTCCAAGTGTAAAGTTCCAAAGTCTTCCACATTTCTAAAAAAAGAAAAAAAAAATCACAGCCAACCCTGTCAGAACAACAGTCCACTTCCTGGTTCTGATTTCTTTCTCTGTCAGTTACTTTTCTGTTGCTGTAAATAAAAACACATGATCAAGGCAACTTACAAAATAAAGCATTTGATTGGACTTAAACAGTTTTTGAGGGTTAGAGTCCATGGTATTAGTCCAAAACCATGGCAAAGAAACAGCTGAGATTTCACATCTCAAAAATGCCAGCAGTAAACAGGTAGTTCACTGGGCATGGTGGGAAATTTTGACGCCTCATAGCCCATCCCTGTGACACACCTCCTTCACCAAATCCATACCTTCTAATTCTTCCCAAAGTATTCTACCAACTGAGGACCAAGTATTCTAACATATGAGCCTGTGGGGGCCATTCCCACTCAAACAAACACAACAACTTTCTCCCCAACTTTTAGAAAAGTTGGAAAATGCATTTTGTCATGAGTATCCTGGGCATCCAATTACTCATCATACCCTTGGACACAAAGGCATAATATTATGTACATCCTAGAAAATTTCACAACTCTGTGGGAAAACAGTTGAATGCTTTTCTGGTTCACATAATTCTATATGGTGACATCTGTGAATGATACTTTAGAAGCTCATCATGCAGATTGCTTTAAGGGCATAATTTGTAAACACTATATACATAAAAATAGTGGAATCTCTGGTGTAGACCAAGACCCAGGGATCCTTATTGCTCATTCCATGTCATTAGCTGAATGCAAGTTAATTCTTAAATGATGTAACTATAAGACTATTGCTTTATGTTTGCTTTTGTATATAAGTGCATGGTTATGAATGTCTAGGTAAATGTCTGTATTCAAATGCTTGCATACATGTAGAAGTCACAGAACAAATTTAGGTGTCATTCCTCATCTTTTTCTTTTTCCACATCCTGGAACTCACCACATTTGCTAAGTTTCCAGGCCAGCAATCTCCAGGAATCCAACACACCCAAGTTTTTAGATTACAATCACATACTATGATATATACCCATTGTACATCTCAATTAGACAAAGTCATGGCCTCGGTAAGTCCATACAGACTCACCTTAGAAGAGTGATAATGGTGAAGCTCTGTCTTGTATAATGTGATTGTGTGGCACTGGACAGTCAAAGTAATAGAAGAAACTCAACTGGATAAAACAAGTAGAAGCAGCAAAATGTTAGCAAATTGTAAAGTACAAATTCTCTTGAGGAATTTCAAGATAATCAGGAGAGAAAAATAGAGATATATGAGGTTATTACAGTGTGAATAACACTGGGGAAGGTGGGAATAATTGGTCCTGAATAGCAGCAATGATGTTATAATCAATCTGTCATGCCTTGTAAGCTCATTTGAAGAATAATCTTTGCACCCCCAACTCTAAGGAATGACATTCTGGTTCACTTTTTGATGTTGTAGAACATTCTAATGTGGGAGTGCCCAAACTTTGACAATTGTGATGGGTTTTAATGACAATTACCCTGGAAGGCATGCAGCCTATTAACAGCAATTGTACATGCCTGTAACATAAATATTAGGTACTCATTTGATTGACATGTAGCATGTTATGTACACTGGTAATATATAACTTCGAAATATAATGATGATATCGTGGGTGCAAAGAGTAATATTAATGTCAGTAATATCATTAGATATCACTGTTGAAATGTTGTTATAATGGCTTTACAGTTGTAATGATTTGTCCAGGACCCTTTCATAGAAAGTATTGAACAGACATTCTGTTTTAATCACTTATATGCTTCTATAGTAAATGATATATTTAACCAAAACAACTTTTGGAAAGAAACATATGTTTGACTGACAATGGAAAGATATAATCCATCATGGGGAATGCATGGCACTGGGGCTTAAGACTGCTGCTCATGGTGCATTTGTGGTAGGGAAGCAGGGAGAGAGGACTTGAGACCCCTGGTCACATTGCATCTGTAGTAGGAGAGCAGGAAGAGGGGGCATGAAACACCTGGCCACACTGCTTCTGAGGAAGGGAAGCAGAAATATAGGGATGAATGCTGGTGCTCAGCTAACCTGCTCCTTTTTGCGCAGTCCAGGATTCTAACCTATGGAATATTGCTACTTCCTTTAAAATGGGCTTTTCTTCCTCAACTAGTCTAATCTAGAAATTTCAGCAGAGATATGCCCAGTTTATCTCAAAGATGATTGTGGTTTCTGTCATGTTGACAATAACTATTTGGTATCACACACGTACACCAAAACTCTGACTCCAAAATCCACACAAGAATTTTCACTGCCCCATGGATGCAATCAAGCATCAGCTTCACAGGTCCACTTTAGTTAAAGTAATGGGGTAGTCCACAGAGGAGTCAACCTAGGTAACAATGTTACCTTGTTTGTATGTGCACAAGGCTACTTAGAGTGAATCCTGTGATGTGAGTATCCCACAAGGAAAACCAGGTGTGAGTATGGGATATATGTCCTCATCTCCAATCTTTATCCTAACACTATGCTTATAGCTAAACTTGTGATGCCTGTTAACTATGTTATGGGGAGCAATGAGAAGCCACGAATAGTTCTATTTTATCTTCTGAACGTTATACATATCAAAAGTGCCAAGTATTAAATTGAATTATTTCAAATTTACTTCCCATTCAAGATCGAGAGGCAGAATTGGCAACATGAACATATTTAAAATGAACTTTCAACTCTGATACAGCTTCCATCTCCATTTTGGCCAAAAACAGAACATGATTGTACTAAAGTAATTAAATGAATAAACAGTCACATAAATACGTAAAGTTGAAAATATACATCTAATATAGAAAGAAATGTCAAACCAATGATTGAGTGATGATATGTGGACTACTTTTATAACCAGGTTGGAAACAACATGGAAAATGGAGACAAGTTAAGTGCTGATAGATGATAGGTTGATAGGTAGGAGATAGATAGATGGATAGATAGATAGATAGATAGATAGATAGATAGATAGATAACAGACAGATAGATGGATGAATGATATTAGACATACAGATCAATAATAGATCACTGACAATTGGTAGATAGTAGATAAATTATAAAACATTGCTAAATATATGATAGATAGATGGAAGTGAGAATGAGTAATTGTTAGGAAGTCTTTGAAACAAAACTAGACAAAGCACTATAGTTTTTGAGTAATTGTTTCTCTCCATGGTCTTCATTCTTTGATGTTTTATTATATCTGTCATATCTTTAAAATTATTCCATAATGTCTGAAATATTACCTAGCATGGGGAAAGAAGCATTGGGGCTACATTAATATACCTTAGAAATAAACATAAACCTTCTTATAAATATTATGTCCATTTCAAAGCTGTCTATTTTTATTTTTCATTCTATAGCATGTTATCATTGAATAATATCTTTTTGCTATCTTTATCACCTTTGTGTATATTGTCATTGTACTAGATAGTTTCGTGTCAACTTGACACATGCTAGAGTCATCAGAAAAGTGCCTCTGATCAGAGAAGGGATTTGAGAAAAGATCTCCTTAAGACTGGTCTATGAGTAAGCCTGTAGGGCAATTTCTTAATTAGTGATTGATGGAAAAGGACCCTGCCCATTATGGGTGTTACCAACCCTGGGTTTCTGGTCCTGGATTCTATAACAAAGCAGGCTGAGGAAGACATATGGAGCCAAGTCATTAAGTAACACTCCTCCACGGCCTCAAATCATCTCCTGGCTCTAGGTCCCTGCCGCGTTTGAGTTCCTGACCTGACTTCCATTGATGGTGAACAATGATTCGGAAGTATAAGCAAAGCAAACCCTTTTATCCACAACTTTCTTTTTGGTAGCAGTGTTTCATCTCAGTAATAGAAACTATAACTAAATCAGACATTAAAAACATTTTTGGAATTTCAGTGAATCTGTTAACAAAATGGGCATTCGGGTAACTTCCGTAGCACTATGGGTTTATGTTATTTTTATATTAGGAGTAAAGATTCAATATAATTAGTTTTTTTCAATAGAATTTACAGAAGAATACAATCCTATTTCAAAACAACAAAGCACATGTCTTTCTGGAGATACTATGTTTATAAATTAGTTGGTTGGGGAAACTATTCCTAGGATGATTCACAGTCACTCAGCATAATGCAAGTGCATGATATAATGGCTATTACTAAGGAAATAGTTAAAACCAAACCATTTCTTTTGTCTTCTAATATACTGAGACTGAGGTGTGAGGAGATGAAATAACTTTATCCAGATGGCAGAAAGAATTGGTGGAAAGAATTAGCACAGGATGGCCGCACAGTGAGGTCTTTCCCCTTTTATTTATTTTTAGTGAAACCACACCAGTGGCTCTAATCTTATAATAACAGTTGCCTTCAACATGCTTTCCTGTCAGTGTTCTCTAGTAGAAATGCTGTGGGTTATTGCTTTTCTTTATGGGCCTTTGTTTCCCCATTTGTAATACTAAGAGGGTGGAAGAGGGAAGAAACCACATGATTGCTCTGCTCAGTTCCTTTTCTGTTCTTTGGATCTATGAAGAATAGTGTTGCAATTATGTGGGTAAGATTCTCGGGTGGAAAACGCTTTTCAAGTCTTCCTGTTTCCTCCTCTGCTTTGATGTGAGGATGTTCAGAATTAATCTCCATGTCAAGATGCAGTAAGTGCTTCCACCCAAGTTAGCACAACAATATCCTACAGACATTCCACATAGTCCCGTGCAACTTTAAGATTTATTTATTTTTATTTCTGCCCCTGTGTGTCTATGTGTGAGTGTGTATGCTCACTTGTGAATAGAGTTTCCTCAGAGTGGAGAGAGGGGCATTGTATCCCCTGGAACTGGAGCAATAGAAGTGTTTATGAGCCATCTAATGTGGGTGCTGGAATGGAACATGGGACCTCTGTATGGCAGGTAGACTGTCTTAACTGCTTTGACAGCTTTTCTGCACATTAAAAGCCCTGCTGCCAGCCTGTGTACTGGCCCCTGATGCCCTGGTTTCATTCTCATATGCTGTCATTGATTAAAACCCTGAGTTTAGCGAAGGGAAGTGCCCTAAGTTTCATACTGGCAAAAATGGTTTTCAAGAACAGAGCTCTCTGTCTTTAAAACCATATTCCTCTCTTCCCACTAACTTTCATTCCTCCTTACCTTGTTCTTTCATTCTTATTGAAAGAATGCCATGTCTCTGCATATTTTCAATATAAAAAATTATGATAACTTTTTATATATGTGCATATGAATGTTGTGTTGTCTAGGGTTCTCCAAGGGAACAGAAAGGTGGCATATGCATATGGAATTTATTAGAGCATCTTACAGGCTGTGGTCTAGCTAATCCAGCAATGACTGTCGACCAGTTGAAAGTCCAAGAATACAGAAGTTGTTCAGTCCATGAGGCTGGATGTCTCAATTGTTTTTTTAGTAAATGCTAGAATCCTGAAGAAGTTAACTCTCATGCCAGTGAATGGACTTTCCAGCAGAAGTGAGGCCAGGCAGATAAAGAACAAAAGCTCTCTTATCTCCATACCCCTTATATAAGCTGCCACCAGAATGTGTGGCCCATATTAAAGATGGATCATCCCACATCAAATGTTGTTGGAGCTGTGGGCTGCATTCCTGCCACCCAGCTCCCGGCCACCTGGCTAGCTTATACCCCGAAATAACAACACACAAATTGTATTCATTTTAAACACTGCTTGGCACATTAGTTCCAGCTTCCTAATGGCTGATTCTTACATGTTAGCTAACCCATATTTAGTAATCTGTGTAGCACCAGTCTTACCAAGAAAGATTCAGCATGTCTGACCTGGTGGCTTGCTTCAGAGAGCAGAGGCATGGCGTCTGCCTCACTTCCTCTTCCTCCCAGCATTCTGTTCTGTTTACTCCACTCACCTATGTTCTAACCTATCAGGCCAAGCAGTTTTTTTATTAATTAACCAATGACCTTCCTCCATCAATCAAAAGATTCCCACTTCAAACGATTCAAATGAGAAAAATTTCTCTCACAGATGTTCCTAAATACTTGCGTTTTACTTAATTTTAAATGGAATCAAGTTGACAACCAAGAACAGTCACCATACATGTTTGTGCATGTATGTGTGTGTTTATACATATTCAGAAACCAGGGGGAATCTCAGGTGTCATCCCATAGATGTTATTCATCTGATTTTTCCATTGGAGACTAAAAGAATGTGTGTATTTATGCTTGGAGTGGGGCTCGTAGCTGTGCATGTGGGTGCAAATGCCTGTGGAAACCAGAAGAGAACACTGAACCCTCCTAAGATGGCATCAGAGATAGTTGTAGATAACTAATGTGGGTTTTCTGTAAAAGCAGTATACTCTCTTAACTGATCCATTTTCCCAACCTGTTTTTGTTCCTACGAAAAACTCTCATTGGCCTGGGGGTCTCTAACAAGGCTAGGCTGTCTAGTCAATAAGACCAAGGAGTCATCTTCTCTCTGTCCTCTACCAGGACTATAATTACAAGCTTGTATTGCCATCCCCAGTGGTTTTTAAAATGTCACTTCAAGGCTTAATTTTCAGGTCCTTATGCCTACACAGCATTGTTTCATCTCTGATAATGATGGGTTATTTTAAAAATGCTCATGATCTATAGCTGTTATTGTTTTCAACCTATTTAATTGCTCTTTAAGAAATTACTCCTGGTATTGTGTCTATTCTGAACTTACATAGATATTTTGTCCCTGTCAAAGTTTCCTATACAATGCAGTATAACCACTGTTTACATAGCATTTATCTTTTATTAGCTATCAAAAGTAACATTGGGATGATTTAGTGTATATAGTAGGTATATGACACGAATACGCTATGCTATTTTCTGTGAGAAAGCTGAGTACCTGTAGACTTTGATATGTTTTAGAATGTCTTTGAACAATCTCCCTAGGGATAAGGAGAAAGATTATATTGGCCAATTTCAAGTAAATAATTTACATTAAATATATAGTATAAAGCCCGTGGAATAAAGACTCATAAACATAACCCCTAATACTATTTGCCCCCATATAAACTTGAGGTAGAGTCCTTTAAGGATCAAAATTCTTGGCTCTTTCTTTAAGGTATAGAATGCCTTGATGCCATTGTCTGTATAGAGGCTTCAGGGAAGACTTCATCACAGCTTGAGTGACCCACTGTTTATGTCCTTTTCTCTGAACTTCCATTCTTACTTCTCCTGCCTCGTATTGTTGTCTATGCAGAGGACAAGATCTGGATGACAGTTCAGCACAACAGCACAGAGCTGACTCGGGTACAGGGTTCCAACCCTGAGAAGCCCTATTCCATGATCTTAAACTACGGTGCCAGTATGGAGCAGCTGGAGGCTCTTATTGACGGATCAGAGCACTGTGAACAGGAGGTGGTGTATCACTGCAGGAGATCTCGCCTGCTTAACACACCAGGTAAGGTTCTGCCCTTTTTTGTGGTACTCTGAAACCCACATGGCAATACTCTATGTTTTTCTTGGCACACGCTAGGGTTGTTGAAAAAGTGGGAATCTCAATTTAAAAAATGTCTTCAAATGATAATTCTCTTAGTGAGTGATGTGGTAGGACCAAGCCAATTATGGGTAGTACCACCTCTGGGTACATAGTCCTGGGATATATAAGAAAAACAATAAATAAAAATAAACCTGACAATGCCAGGGGGAGCAAACCTTCAGTTCATGTTTCCTGGTTCCTGCCCTGACTTCTCTCAGTGATGGAGTGTCACTTGAGAATCGTTCAGTTTTCCTTCCCAAGTTTCTTTCATTATGGTGTTTTATGACAACAGAAATACTAGCTAAGACATCCAAAGAGAGGGGTATTTGACAAGAAAATGACTGCAGTGTATTTGTTCACTCTGCTTCGGGTAAAGATATGACTCAAAGAAGACAAGTCTTGGCTTTGATATTGAGGGAGGTCTGTTGAGTCTGTACTTATCTCTACATCTTCAGAATGACATAGTGATAATACCCAACCTCATCAGCTGTGGAAATGAAGAGATTTTTTGTCAGAAATTCATTTGAAGACAGGGCATTTGAGCTTGATACGGAAAGTATGATAATTGAACATTGTTGGAGAGGAAAGATGGCATCAGAGGTATCAAGTATCCCAGTTCATACACACAAAAGTTATGTCTAAAATAATGGATATCTAAGGAGTAAGCACTAGGCAATAAGGCCAGCAAGACAGGCAGAGGCTACTCTGGGTTCGCAGAATTTCTGTTGCTTGAAGAAAAGAGATTTTAGTGGATATGAAAGTAAATTTTCATTTTAATGAATTAAGCAGCAATTAAAATGGGGTTTATCAAGTAGCATTCATTTCCATTTAACTCACTATGTAGCTAAAAATACCTTAAATTTTTGATAAACCTGCTTTCACCTCTGGAGTGCCGAGAATACAGAAGTATGTCTTTTCTTCCCTGCAATGCTGGCCTTCAAGCTCAGGGCTGTTGTGCATGTTTGAAAATCACTCTACCAAGGGAGACGTCCCTAGTCCTGAGGCTTCATTTCAGAGAAAAAAAAAAAAAAAAGGCTAACTCCTTTTATGTTCGTCCAGTTCTGTTGTTTTATGGTGAATATATGATTTGGTTATTATGTGTGAATTAGTTATGTCTCTTGCTGTTGAGATGTAACACCGAACAAAGTATCCAGAAGAGAGATTGTCTTTGTTCATGGTTTAAAGCCCACCGTGCCAGGGAAGGCATGGTGGTAACAGCAGGACGGCCGGGGGTAACAGGAGCATGGAACAAATGCCTGCTCCTCTCCTAGAGGACCAGGAGGCAGAGAGGGTAATAGTAACACTCAGCTAGGCTTTTCCATTTTCCTTTTCATAAAATGCATAGACGGTTTGACATACTAGAGTCTATGTTACCCTGGCTGGCACAGAACACTGTATATAGAACAGATTAGACCCGGACTCATAGAGATCTACATATATCTTCTTCTTGAGTGTTGAGATGGAAGATATGTGCCACTCAGTCCATATGGAGTCATTCATTAACACCAACATTAATTCATCCTCAAGGCCACAGGTGTATCGGGTGTCCAAGGTAGAGTATCGCATCCTGTCATGAAGTTCAGTATCCAGTGGCTAGTGTTTGCAGGTTTAGAGTGGCTGGGGTACAATAGAGACAGAAATGTCAGTAATGCATGGGTGGGAGACACCTAAGTACACCGCACTGCCTGACTAATCTAGAATCTTCAAGGGAAGATACCGTTCCACCTAAGTGAATTTTCCAGATAACTGTCACTTATCCCTTTAAACGCTGAAAATATTTTCAAAGAAATTTTATCTATTTGAAATGGAAATCTTTTTCCAATGGATTACATGCCTCCTTGCCTTCTTAAACACAGAATTCGGAACAGAAAATGGGACCCTTATTTTGATGACTCAGGATCATCACTGTGAAATCAATTCCAGAACTGCTGTTGAATTCAGCCATGCTTGTCAGGCTGATAAGATCGGTGCTGCCTCTCCGTGTTCCTTTCCTTGCATTCCATTCCCCACACATTGGCAGACTTGGTTCACTATCTATCTGTGTGAGTAGGTCTCTGTCCCCTGATGATTAAGATGAACTCATACCACCTAAGCTCTTCTCAGGATGTGTGGCTCTAGGAACTGCCCTCCTGTCTTTTAATTTTTCTTGTCCTTTTCCAATGTTTGTGTTCAGATGAAAAAATAGAAGTTTTCCCAGTCTTACTTTGGGTCTTTCCTCAAGGACTGACAGGCATGTCACATAGGTTATGTTATCTCCTTTATTTATTTATCTGTGAATGCGTGCATGCACATGTGGGGGGGTTGTGTGTGTGCTGTGCACACATGACCATAGTGCCCTTGGAGGTTATATTTAACAAACCCCCCATCAGTTAATTATAGGCTGTGGTAAGCCACCCTATGTGGGTGTATAGCACTCATGTCCTCTGTCAGACTGGGGCACGTTTGCTGCTGAGCCAGTTAACTCTCCAGTCCCTGTTATTCCTTTGTGTGTATGCATTGTCTTCTTAACTAGATTGTCTTAAGTTCTTTGAGTTTAGGTTTGTATAGGAAGAGAATAGATTTGGGAGGGGGACCAGACTGGAAATGATGTCTCAATCTAGTTCTTACTTGACTTGTGTCAGCTTGCTTAGTTTCTACAGTTTAATTTCACCACTTGTTAAATTTACATAAAAATTACATTCATTAGGATGATAGGATGAAAAAAAGACAAGCAATCTGAAATTTAGAATGTACTCTGTCTGTCTCAGGCATCCAGTAACCAGTGTCTCTGCTCCCAGTTTGCTTCTCAATAGAAAAGGAGCACAGTGGATGGTAGGAGGAGGAAGAAGCTGAAAAGGGATTTCCTTTCTATTATTTGTTCATTCAAAAATCTATACAATGAGTTTTTCGCATGCCTACCCCCTCTCCTCCCATTCCCTTCAGATGCACACCCAGTACCCATCTAACTTTGTTTCCATTTTTAGTACCCATCTAGTTCAATTCATTCTACCCATATATTAATGGTGCTGTGGCCTTCCACTGCAAAATGGTTGACTTCTCAGGGGTTACACCTTATAAGAAAACTGACTCTTTCTCTAGCCACTATCAGTTGCCAACAGTTCCTCAGCTTGGGTCAGAACTTCATGTCTACCTCCCTTCTTTATGCTGGTACTTTTGTCTGGATTTAGATTGCACACTTCTTGTGCATGCTGTCATAACCTCTGAGTTCATATTTTCAGCTGTCTTGTTGTGTTCAGAGGACACTGTTTCATTGTATTCACTCATTATATTTGAATATTACAGTCTTTGTGCTTCCTCTCCTATAGCAGTAATCTCTGAGTCTTGGGAGGAGGGCCTGTGATACAGATGTCCCATTTAAAATGAGCATTGCTTAGGCATGTATCCTATGACCTTGCCTAGTTGTGAGTCTCTGTTAATCATCATCTCCTAAAAATAAAAGATTTTCTAAATGGGGTTGAGAGATGAATTAATTCATGGGAATAAAAAGTCATCAGAAGTCATTTTAATACTATATTCATGTAGAAGGAAAATAGTAGTAGACTCTCAGATACAGAGATCCACAGTAGAGCAGTGGGCTGAGCTCCCAAAGTCCAGTCAAAGAGTTGGAGGAATGAGAATATGAGCAAAGAGATCAAGACCACGATGGAGACACCCACTAAAACAGTTTATCTGAGCTAATGTGAGCCCACCAACTATGGCCTGGCAGTGAGGGAACCAGCATAGGACCAATCTAGGCCCTCTGAATGTGGGTTACAGTTATATGGCTGGGACAGACTGTGGAGCCACTGGCGGTAAGACGAGGATTTATCACTACTGCTTTTTCTGGCTTTTTGGAACTCAGCTCTTTGGATGGATACCTTTCTCACCTAGATATAGTAGAGAGGGCCTTGTTCCTGCCTTACAACAATGTACTAGACTTTGACTCCCCATGGGAAACCTTGCCCTCTATGAAGAGTGGATGGGTGGTGGGATGAGAGGAAGGTGGAAGAGAGGGAGGAAAAAAGGGAATGGGAACTGGATTTGACATGTAAAATAAGAAAAGATAGTTTTAAAATTATATATATGTGTATAATTAGTAGTAATTTGTTTGTATAATTATGTATAAAATTATTATTAATGTATATTATCAGTACATATATATACATACATATATATATACATACATATACATATATTTAGTAGGCTCTCTCCTAGGATGCATGACCACCTAGCCATAGGTTCTTAGCCCAACAATGCTCCCAGGTATAGATTTGATCCTGTGGCAAGGGACTTAAATCCACCAGAATGTGGTTGGTTACTTGCATGGTATTCTTCCCGCTAGAGTAGCAGTGGGTCTATCTCACGAGATCAACTGGTATTGCATCTTGCAGGGTGCACAGACGTTTAGACAAATAATATTCTTCTTCTCCAATAGGGCCTTACCATAAGTTTCTGAAAGATATCCAATAGGATTGACAATAGTTTGTGTTATTTGTGTATCTATGGAGCCTTACTGGCCAACAACTTTAAACAAAGAAAATATTTTTGAAATTGAGCTTTTTATCTGTAAGCTTATGGTGTACAATAGAAACATCATTGTCCCACTATAGGATGACTAGTTTAATTCCCTCCACAAGTGTGTGTGTGTGTACATGCTTATTATTTTTTGCAGTAGTGCATAGGGGTAGGTTTCTTTTATTATCTAATTGCAAGTAGATTAAGAAAGGATTCCCAGCCCTGATATAGACTTATTTATCCTGTACGTCACATCCACAAATGGAAGAACAAATAAGGTTGCTGAGATTCCTTAGCAGGTACAGTGCTTTACTGCCAAACTTGGAAATCAGAGTTCAATTTTCAGAATCCATATGATAGAAGGAAATAACAATGCCCACAAGTTATTTTCTGGTCTTCACAAAAATTCTCTAGGGCTCCTGTGTGCATAAGAGTACACACACACACACACTAAGTACATAAATGTAATAACATACTCAATGAGCCAACATAATCATACCAATAATTGATTTTTATCAACCATCATATATCATCTTATTCAAGTATTTCAAATAAGAAGTCTCCTTTCAGCATGTACATTCAGATATGTTGTAGATGGGGCTACAAGAACATTTTTGCACATGGATCCTTGTGAACATAACTGATTATGTACTTAAGATAAATCCCTTGAGGTACCATTGCCAGGACAGAAAGTGTGTGCATTTTCAAGGATTTTTGCCACTTTGACTTCTGCTGTCTATCAGGGTGGGTTCCAATTTATACCACTGACAATACAGAGGAACTGTATGCCCATTTCCAAGCAATGGATATTAGCTTTAACTTATTATTTCAGTGTTGGTAATTTTATAGTTGTAAAACATCACCAAAGAAAGTTGTAAGTTCTGTGGTAAGTAGTTATTATGCATGCACATATAAGAGAGAGGGAGGGAGAAAGAGAGAGAGAATACCTTACTTCATAGTCAGATGTCATGTTTAATTAAAACTAGAAAATGGTGCAAATAGCATCTGCAGTTGGACTTAAGTTGGCAGAAGAAGATGTGGAAGAAGTCTTCTTGCCATATCATTTCTTTGTCTTTTTTCATAGATAATGAAAGAAGGAAGCAAAGAAGGCAAGCAGAGAGAAAAGGAAAAACACCCAAAGGGTTACTGTTGACCAAGGTTTCTTATGACTGAGGCTATGCTATGTGTGATAGTCAGATAAGCATTCTCTCTAAACGAAGCTCAAGATCTGCACAGAAACACTTATTATTCTCACATAACTTTATTTATGCCAGAAAACTGAGGAGGGCTAAGCTACACTTTACATGGATCTCTCCTGAATTCAAACACACTACTGTTAGTACGGAAAGCTCCACATGTCTAAGAAAATGGGTATTTCCAGAAAGAATGCTTTAGTATAAATTTCCTTATTGCTAGTGTATGTGCAGATTCCTGGGAAATACCCAATGGTTGTACCACTCAGCTCCTTGGGATGTGGACTGTGGCTGACCACAGCAATTCCTTAGTTCTCTCTCCATGCTCTAGAACTTGCTTGGTTATGTTCACCCAGTAACAGTGAGGACAGAGAGGAGACAGGCAAATGGAGACTATACATAGTGTTTTGTAGAAAATTACGGTCTACCCAACTTAGATGAGTCGACTTAGAGTCTCCATGGCACTGTTAGAGTTCCTGATCATGCCTAGTCAATGACAGGCAAAAACACCATGTCAATGAATAGGAACGCCTGAATGCTGGGAATGGATATAAGTTTATCCCCATTGCTAAATTAAAGAGTCTGCTGTATCCCTTTCACTGGAGTCCTATCTTCTATGTTGTGATGCTGCGCCTTCTTACCCCTTCCGCCTAGAAAGACATTAATGCCCAGCTACAGTGTACCACTGTGTTTGATTTACTCAATTGGTGAGTAAGCCAAGACACTCTCATTTTCTGAGTATTCCTCTGCAATTTTCCTACAGATCTCCTCATAACTGCCATCCCAATGACGTGAAACCTTTCTCTGTAACTGAAGCTGTGTCCTAGAAACCCCAAAGTTACAGGACATAGGCCCTGTAACTTTCATGCATTCGCAAATTTCCCACTTTGTTTGCTTCTTCTTGCCACAACTTTGTGCAAAGCTAAGGCATCACTACAGAACAGCTTTTTTCGAGCAGGGAAGTAGCCAGGCTCCTGTGCTCAGCAGCTCCTTTCCCTGCTCACTGCTGGATGAAGCAGCCATGTGCCTCTGGGTTAGGGTACAGCCTGCCCTGGCTGAGTTTGAGCCACTCTTACACCTCTGCATCATGCAGGAGTTCTAAGTCTGGACAGGAGCCGAGATAACTGCTGTATTTAGCACTCTCCCATGAAAGCTTACTTTCGGGTTCCCTCCTAAGCAAAGCTGCACATGGTCCTTGGCACAGAGAACAGCTTGAGACCAAAATGTATGCTATGGCTTTGACCTTGAATGCCACCAGAGCCGCTTGTTTAAAGACTTGATCTCTAGCTTGGTGCTGGTGGTGAGTGGTAGAATTGTCAAACTCTTAACAATATACACACAGTAGGATATGCTCAGGTCATTGGCGTCATCACTTTTCCTCTGTTTCACTGTGTGTGTGTGTGTGTGTATGTGTGTATTTGTATGTATGCAGGTAGATTCATGTGTGCACTTGTGTGGAAGCCACAGGACAACCTTGACTGTGGTTTCGTATGACTCTATCCACTTTACTTTAAAGAGTGTATCTCCCACTAGCCTGGAATTCACCAATTCTGCTAGGCTGCCTGACCAGCTAGCCACAAGTGTCCACAAGCATCTCCTGAGCACTAGGAATCCAAGGATATGCCACCATATCCAGGTTCTTATTCTATTTATCTTTTGCCATATGTACCTTTGCCCATCTTTCTATGTAGCTGCTGGGGATCTGAACTGGGATCCTCAAGTCTGTCCATCAGGTGCTCTTACTTGTGGGATCATCTCCCCAGCCACCTCTGTTTTATTAGTGGTGTCTCTGGGACCTAACTCCATCCTTAAGTTTATGCAGCTAGAGCTTCACTGACTGAGACATCTCCCTAGCCCCATTTTCTCTTGATCCTTGACCCAGCAAGGTTGTTCTTCCCCTCACTCCCATCACAGACACAAAACACTGGGGTCAACGGATCACAAAGTAAAATCTCCAGAACTGTGGCTCTAGCAATCTCTTTTACACAGAGATTTATTGTCTCGGGGACTAGCCAGCAGGAGGAAAATCCAACATACATACACAGAGCCATCAGAGATTTAGACTCCTTTACTTTGAAATCTAATCATCATAAGAAAGACTGAGCTGGAATTTTCTTTGGTTTTCTTTGAATAGAAATCATCTGTAAAGCAAATCAACCCTGCAAGCCTGACTATGAGGACTGCAAATTCTTTCTAGTCCAGTGCCTCCTACACTCCACCTCTGTTTCCTTCCCAGGAGCTGGAGGTACACTCAGCACTGTTCACTCATTCCTATTGGCTTTCAGGAGTTTGGATTCACAGATAATTGCCTAATCTAGTCACGTTCCAGTGGAATTTAAAGGGACAAAATGTGTTCTCTGAGAGAGAATTATCACATCCTCAATTGCCCTTTTCCCTTCATCTTTCATACTTTAGTGAACATGCAACTAAGTATATATCTACACACACACTATATAATATATTATTTAAACAGTGTATCTATGATCTATAGCTTAACAAAATGTAATATAATACATGCAAATTTATATTATAATCCTTATTTATAGGGTTTCTCTGTCTTCTGATTCAACCAAAGGCAGGTTGAAAATACTGGAAAAAATGCATCACTAGGTGACTCAGTCAGTAAAGTACTTGCCATACAATCATAAGAAGCTGAATTCAATCCCCACTGTGCACATAAGAAACCTGGAAGAGATGGAGACAGGTTGAGGCTAACTGACCAGCCAGCCAACTTTATTTACTGATTTCAACAGGGAGTGGGGATTGTATCAAAGTACATGGTAGAGGACTCTTGAGGAACAACACCCAAGGTTATTTCCTGGCCTCCAAACACAATGTACATTTGCACACTCATGTGCATGTATGCCCTCCACACAAGCGTTTACTCACATGAAACCTCACAAACACTTTCGTTTGTTGTTATCTTCCAAAACACAGCATTATAACTAGTGGTTTAAAGTAGATGACAGGATATGCATAGATTCTATGAAAATACTATAAATACTTTGCCATTGTGTAGAAGGATCTGGAACAGTCAAGAGTTTTGATGACTGTTGTCTTAGAAACAACTCCCAGGAATGCCCAGTGTTGACTCTGTACTACTTATACACAAACCAGCACACACTGTATCATATAAACCAGGAAATGATAGTACATACTCATGATTTATACTTACTGTACCAAAATAGATCTTTAAGCTCACTTGTATATAGAAGTCTTCATATTTTCTTGTGGTATTTAACTCAATGTGCCCACTCATATATCTTTGTAAGAGACTTGAATAGAAGAAGTTTATAGGATTTTGTCACAAGTCTTCAAACATAGTGACTTGGACCAGCCAGATGGCTCAGCAAGCAAAAGCAATAGCTGACATGCCTGGCGTACTGATTTGTATCCCAGGTACCCATAGGGAAGGGTACCGACTCCCATAAGTTCTCCATATGGAGACTCTCTCTCTCTCTCTCTCTCTCTCTCTCTCTCTCTCTCTCTCTCTCTCTCTCTCTCCACACACACACACATACAATTTAAAAAAATTTAAAAATAAACATAGAGATTAAACATGAATCTAGTCAATACATTTCACTGTGCATGAAAACCTCTCCCCATAATATTTCTCTAAGAATAGACAATTGATATTTCAATTGAGGAAGAAAATCAGAATAGAAGTGAGTGAATTCGTAAAAATGATATCCACCTATTTTAAGCCAAAGACATAGATGCATAGCTAATGGGAAGCTAATACCTATAAAAGTGTGACAGAAATGTACCTTGCCATAATTAAGTTGCTGTTTTTATCACTAATTATTTCAATGATCAGTGGTTATTATTGAACAAGCACCCAAACCGAAATGCTCTTCAAGGTATTAAGGAATTTCCCCTGCTTCTGTGACACAGAATGTGTACACTTACTAAATCTCAAATATGCCTATGAGTAAAAATACCCAATTTTCCAATCCTAAAATGCAGGGATAGTAGCAGGAAATGAACATGAAATTTGGAATCATAAAACCTGATGTTAGTTGATTGTGTCACCCACATAAGCTTATAACATGACTTCTTGTTATTTGGAGATATTGTTTCATATATACCAGCCTGGCCTGGAATGTGCCAAGTATCCAAGGATAGTTGAACTTCTGACCTTCCTACCCCCCCTCCCACATGCTGGCATTCCAGGTGTGCATCAGCTCACTGATTTACTGAAACCAGGTTTTTGTTCACTCTAGAGAACCATTTTATTAATAGAGCCATATTCTCAGTCCTACTTATTATATCTGAGTTTTTGTGTCTTGGTAATATTTAATGGGATACATGCTATGCCTTGAGGTAGATAACCAAGATGCTTTAGTTTCTTGTTATCTAGCATCTTCTTCACATTACCCAGTGAACACAGGGAATATGCTTTTTATCAGCAACCTGTAAGTACTCTCATGACCCCTTTCTGTTTTCCTGAGAGAGTTCAGCTTTGGAGTTTAACTCTTCTTGGTCTGATGGCATACAAGCCACCTAAACTTTGGTTTACACATAGACATGGTTGTCTAATATTCTAAGATGTTTTCTTGATCATTTTAGAGGTAAGTGTAGGCGTCCTTCTGACTTCTTTTAACCATTAAATTCATTCATATAGCTACCCAGTTCATGCGAGCAAATGGCACCCTCATTTGCTAAATTTCAAGTCAAAATCTAGACCTTTTCTTCATATCCATTCCCAATTGAGAATATCAGCATATGCTCAGACTTAGAGTTTTCTAATTCCATCAATGCAACCTGCCTTGTAGCACTCCCTTCTTCCCAACCTGGTCTAGTGTTGTACACATGCTTCCTTTATTGTACCGTTCTATACCACACCTCCAGTCTTTCAACCAAAGTGCTATTTTGAAGATATTATGATACTGGATTTCAGATCTTCCCCTCTGACTTAACTCTTTAGATGGCCTGCAGAACTCCAACCGATGGAGACTGCTGGCTCTTCCTCCCACAAACCAACTCCACCTGGACCCTCTTCTCTGTCCCTTGCTAAGTTTGGTTTGCTTCTTAAACCAGTGTAGTAAGTTTACTCTTTTTACAAGTTCCATTCCTGTTTCTGTACTTGGATCTCTTTTTAGTCATTATCTTGAATTTTACATAAACTGAAAAGTCTATTCTATTGCTCTTACTGCTTTATCCGAAGTGTATATAGTTTGTGGAGATACCATCGCAGACATTTTCCCCATTTATTTATTGATTTTTTTCTGCCCTGATTAATAGATATCGAGGAAAAAGATGTCTGTGTTATCTCATGGTCTACCCCAAATCTTACACCTGCAATTGTACTTGGATATGAAAGAGACTTACTGCATCGTTGTTGACTTAATAAAATGTTCCTTCCCCAGCACTAAGTTTCAGTTACTGTCGATACGTGATGTAGAAGAGAGCAGGGACAGACCAAGCGCATGTGTTTGAGCCTGCAGCCAGGATCCTTACAGGCTGACAACTGCATCACAGAATAGAAACTGCTGGCCTGGGAGGCTCTGACATTGACTCTCTGTGACCTTGAACAAGTTACTTACATTTTACAGCCCTTGAGTTCCTCCTCTTTAGCACCAGAGGTTGTATTTCACGCTCCCCTAGTGTCTTTTCTACCATGGCTCTCCTGTCTCTACACTAACCAAACAATCTGAGTGGAAATGCACATCAGAGTTTATTGCTTTCTTGTCAGAGTAAAGAACTGAAAGTGCTGGGAAAACACAGTCCAAAAAATTATTTTTTGAAATACTTCAACCAATGACACACAGTTGTGGATTTATATACTAGCAATCCTTTTTCTGTTTTCATGTCACTCACCTCTTCAGAAAACACTTTCCATATACTAATACTTACTGACAGGAAAAGTATGGATCTACTGCTGTGATAGGTCAAGATTAGTTACAAAAATAGAGAAAGTGCAGTTTAGTGGTAAAACATTTGTCTAGCTTATATGTGGCCCTGAGTTCAATTCCAAATACCACAAAATAATTAATAATTGCTACTAAAAATAAATTCAAGGAAAATATTTCTTAATAATATGTTAGTCACTATTGTCTTTGCAGCTGAACACTCAATCAGAGGCAACTGAATGAAAGAAGGCTCATGGTTTGACATAATGAACCAGTAAAACTGACCGTGGGAGAGAAGCACAAGGCTACTATATGTCTGCTCCCATATTTACAGACCTAGGAGCAGAGGGAAAAGAATATCAGCACTCTATTGGTTTTCTTCTGGTCTCTTTCCTTTAGTCTAAGACCCCAATTCATGTGATGGTATCAGACACTCATCGTGAATCTTCACCTCTCAGTTAATTCAATCTGGAAATTCTCTCACAAGCACACCCAAAAGTGTCCCTCACTAATGCTCTTGGCATATCCTAACCCAGTCAATTGCCAATCATAATTAACAACCACAAATTTAGGAGATTAAGTGAGGACTGTGGGGAGGGACTGTTAACACTAAGGGCCATTGGAAGGATCATTTGGAAATCTACTAGAGTAGAATGTAAAATATGCACATTTATAAAATAATCTAAATGGAATCACTAAACAAGAAGGGAGACAATGCTCCAACTATGTATCTCTTATCATCAAGTGAAATTGCAGCACCAGGAGTAGGTTACATCTAGATCAAAGAGACCCCATGGAACTCCCAAACAACTCAGACTATTTCCAAGGCTATTGTATGGTCTACATAAACTAACTAGTAAGGACTCATTGCTGAAGGTAAAACCTATGTATCTCACTAAAAACAGAGTTGAGCTGGTGTCTACCTAAATCTTTTACCCCTTACTGATTGGTGTTCATGATACTCAAAGGTACTTTGCAGGCTACCACAGGAGAAAGGTAAACACCACCCTAGCTACAAAATCTGCAACCTGCAATGGTGACCTGTATGCTTAACACATTAATGCAATAGTGGCAAAAATGTTGAGGAGCAACCAATCACTATCTATCAGAGTTAAGGCCCACTGCATAAGGTGGAAACCATCACCTTTGTCCTGGTAGCCAAGAACCTAAGATTAGATATGTCATGCCATGGACTTAAGGGACAACCAAATACTGTTCTGTTAAAAGAATGTAGCAATAGAATGATTCTTAGAGAATTTCTGCAGCTATATCCATAATTCAATGTCTTAGACATCATCAGAGATTTTCCTGCGGTAGAAAGGAACTGATACAGAGACCCACAGCTAACCGGACACTGTGCAAACTGTGAGAGAACTTGGAGGACTCAGTTCTAAATGGGATGTGTCTGTCAAATCCCTCTTCTCAGGGCTCAAGGAACTATGCTGAGGAGAAGGTAGAAAGATTGTAAAAGCCTGTCTTGGGGTTTTATTGCTGTGAAGAGACACCATGACCATTACAAGTCTTGGAAGGCATAACATTTAACTGGAGCTGATTTACATACACTTCAGAGGTTTAGTCAATTATCATCATGATGGAGAACATGACAGCATGCAGACAGACATTGCCATGACGGGGAACATGACAGCATGCAGACAGACATTGCACTGGCGAGATAGCTGAGAGTTCTATTTCTGGATTGTCAGGCAGCAGGAAGAGAGAGTGACACTGAGCCTGGTTTGAGCTTCTGAAACCTTAACAACCACCCACAGTGACACACTTCATCCAACAAGGCTACCCCTCCTAATAGTGCCACTCTCTGTGGGCCCATGGCTGCCATTTTCACTGAGGCCACCACAGAGCCAGAAGGTACAAGTGATGCCGAATAGAAAAGGCCTTGCAGACACAATAGAACTGACACACATATAAACTCACAGATCTGTGCCAGCATGAATAGGACTTGGTCAGGTACAAACCAGATGGGGTCCCAACACAGTCATAGGGAAATAGACAAGAGTTTTCATCCTCAATCAAGACACTGTCCCCAATGATACCTTCTTACAAAGGAAATGCTAGTTTCTCCAAAGGAGTCTCATTGCACATACAAACCATACTTAAGGGCAGTTCCATTCCCACTAGCAGATGCTGACACAAAATGAACTCCATGGTATTGGGGATATTTTTACTTTTACATCATATTGGCCTTTTGGTTGTATATTACTGTTTTCAATTTTGTGGTTTTGCTGTGTGTGTGTGTATGTGTATGTGTGTGTTTGAGTGTATGTGTATCTGTGTGTGTTTGTGGGTGTCTGCGTATGTGTGCATGTATGTGTGTGTCTGTGTGTGTCTGTGTATGTGTGTATGTATGTATGCGTGTGTGTCTGTGTGTGTGTATGTGTGTGTATGTATATATGCGTGTGTGTCTCTGTGTGTGTATGTGTGTGTATGTATGTATGCGTGTGTGTCTGTACACCCACATTTCTTGTGCTCTTTCTTTTTGATTTTCTATGTGTTAGTTTGTTCATTTTGCTCTGTCCTTGTTTGTTTGTCATTTCTATTGTTCTGTTTTCTTAAGACATGGAAAAAGAAAACTTTTTTTTCTTTTTGATGGAGAGGCAGAAATGGTCTGGAAGGAGATTAGGCAGGGGAAACTATAATCAGAATATATTGTATGAAAGAAAATATCTTTATTTTCCAAAATAATTCATCCTAAATAATAAAAAACCAAAAAATAAATTTACTCCACATCAATATGCTACATAAAGATTAATTTAGATGATCACATTCTACCCCTGGTCTGCAAACAGTGGTAGACCTCATGTTCATCTCATATCAAAAAGTTCAGTAGTCAATCTCTCAGAATCTCCAACATCTTGATATCTAAAACCCTATTCAAAAGCTATAATACTCACCCTAGTAACTTTGAAGCTTTGTAAAACAAACTGAAAACCAAAACACAAACTAAATAGATGTTTATGCAGAGTTAATATTCCTATTACAGAAAGGGGGTGTGAAGGTCAGCAAAGAAGTCATGGGACCAAAGCAATACTCTGCCTAGAAGTTAAATCTATAAAATTTCTCATTGTGACTCTGGCCTGGTACACATAACCTGGCCACAGTGGCTTCCTAGAACCTTAGTATAAGCCCCAATCTTCCATCTCACACATCCACAAAACCAACATGACATGGCCAAAGCCAGGATCTACTGCCAGCTGGAGATGTACTCTGATCCCTTTAGGCTGTAGCTGCAGAGGTTTCTTGGCACCTGTGATGGCTGCAGTTGCGAAAATACCTCCTATTTGAGGATACCCCGTGGTATCCTTCTGATACCCTGAAGATCTTTCTGTTTAGATTTTCCAGTACATTTGTACTGTTCCACCCTGGTACTCTAATTATGTACAGTCTCGCCTTGTCCCCTGTCCTGTCATCCTCACAAAATCTGTGATTTTTATTAATGGCATGCTGACATTACAGGTGCTTTTCTTTGTCTTTGCCTCAGTCAACTTTAAACTCATGTCTGTTGCCTTCCCTACTGTAGTGCATACGTTCATGCCTCTCTGTTCTCTCTCAGTGGGAATCTGAGGACAGTAAAGAGGACACCTGGGACAACATGGTTCATATGCTGTCTTAACACTTCTTCAGCCAGATTGTTTGCCAGAATGGAGCATAAATGTTGTCGAGCACAGTCCACTCTGTGCTGCATGTGCATACATAGAGCCAGAGCAGGTCCAAAATGATGCTAAGCCCCAAGGAAAAGTGGAATGACAAAAACATAAAAATGACCAAATGACAGTTTTTTAGGGAGGGGAAGCATTTTAATTCCATTTGGAAGGAAAGGAGGAGGTTTTTCACTAAGCATAGAGATATTGAGATATGTGTGGGGTTGGGCAGTCATTTCAACAGGCTTTGTGAAGGCCTGAGGTTAGAATCAGAGGTGTGAGGGAGACATGACATCAGAGGCAGCATCACTGATAGAAGGTTTCCAGAACCTCTCCAATGATACAATGATGCAGGAGCTTGTAATGAAAGGACAACAGTATAAGAATGCTTAAGTAGTGAGAATGGGGAGGGGGGACGGGTCTCTCTGCAATGTAGGCTATGCCTGAGCTTTATGAGCTGTGGTGGGCTCAGAGAGCAGAGGTTCTTAGCAGCACTCCATATGTGTTGGAGACATTCACTGAACCAAGAATGGTTTGCAATCAAGTATATCAGAGTGTTTTGTCCTGAAAAGGGGAGGGTAATCTTAAGAAAGGTTTACAGAATGGGAAAAGATCTTTACTAACCCCACTTCAGACAGAGGTCTGATCTCCAAAATATAAAAGGACTCAAGAAATTGATCATCAAAAGAACACATAATCCAATAAAAAAAATGGAGTTCAGACCTAAATAGAGAACACTCAACAGGAGAATATAAAATGGCTGAAAGACACTTAAGAAAATGTTCAACATCCTTAGTCATCAGAGAAATGCAAATCAAAACAACTCTGAGATTCCATCTTACACCTATAAGAGTGGCCAAGATCAAAAACACTGATAATAACTTATACTGGAGAGGTTGTGGGGTAAAGGGAGCACTCCAGCATTGCTGGTGGGAATACAATCTGGTACAGCCCCTTTGGATGTCAGTGCCAATTTCTCACAAAATTAGTAAACAACCTTCCTCAAGACCCAGTAATACCACTTTTGGATATATATCCAAATGATGCTCAATTGTGCCACAAGGACATGCGCTTAACTATGTTCATAGCAACATTGTTTGCCATAGCCAGAACCTGGAAACAACCTAAATGCCCCTCAACTGAAGAATGGATAGGAAAATGTGGTACATTTACACAATGGAGTACTACACAGCAGAAAAAATAACAACATCTTGAATTTTGGAAAACATTATTTTGCTGGAAAACATTATTTTGAGTGAGGTAACCCAGACACATAAAGACAATTATCAAATGTACTCACTCATAAGTGGTTTTTAAACATAAAGCAAAGAAAACCAGCCTAAAAATCACAATCCCAGAGAACTTAGACAACAATGAGAACACTAGATGGGAAGTAAAAAAAGACAAGTTCTCCTGAGTAAATTGGTAGCATGGGGAACTTAGAGGAAGAGTTGGAGGTGGGAGGGGAGAAGCAGGGACAGGAGCAGAGAAAAATGTAGAGCTCAATAAACATCAATAAATAAGAAGGGTCTAGACTACTTGCAGCCAATTGCACATGAATGGCCAGCAAGAGACAGGAAGCATATTGAAGCGTTACTCTAATTATTCTTTATGAATAAAAAAACCAGTAGTCAGATATTGGGGTAAGAACCTGAAAGATAAGAGAAGAAGAGAGGCCATCAGTCCTTCCTACCTGCTCCATTTCGTCTTCCAACCAGTGAGTCAGATCCTTCCCACCCCAACTTCCTACTTTCTTTCCTATTTGTCCTCAGTCTTTCAAACACTCTGTGGTTAAGTTTGGTTGATTAGAGGCTAACTCCACCCTCTGGCTCCAAGCTATCTCTATTTGTCAGAACACAATCAAAATATCACACAAGAGCATACCAATACATTAACCACTATCATCCTAGCAACCCACCAGTTCTGCCAAAGATCTCATTTGCCTGAGCTCAGCCAAACATTACAGTAAGGTGTGTATACCTGCACCCATATATGACTACGAAATGTGAATGTGCAGGCACCTGCATTCCCCATACCCAGCACTGCATTCTCACAGTAGACTTCTAGTATGACACGATGTGTTTAGTTATGTAAATAGGAAATGGAGATACAGCAGTTAAGGCAGCGAAAGAGACAAGGAGATTAGATAATGTACTGTACCCAAATGCCTTTGTTTCTTAGGATAGTTCTAATATATATAAAGTTCTACTATATATATAATTGAAGATTCCTTATCTACATACTTACATAAAACAAGTTCTTAGTGATACATAGATTCAGTTCCTCATATACGTATTCATTATACCCACATAACATCTCAGCCATTCCCTACAATCCCATAAGGTGCAGGTTATTGCCATGAGCAAACTGAAGTTCACATAACCTTCTCTGTAACTGTGAAATCAACTCCACTCTCACTGCCAGGCAAAAACAATCCTGACTTGAGTCCCACAAGTCAGCAGTCACCAGATGCCAGTGTTTCAGTAGTCTCCTGAGCTGAGTCAAACACAGAGAGAGTTTTGCCTTAATACACAGGCAGAACTCACTCAAGGTCTATCTGGGTAATTGTTTGGAAGATCCCCAGAGATGAGGAGACCAATTCTTTTTGGAAATATCTCACTGACAAAGGGAGAACAGAATGGAGAAAAGTAGACATGATGATGCTGATAATGTTACAATCACTGTGGGTTAAGCAGGAATTTTTCATAAGGATTATGAAAGAGTCATGTGTCAGAATAGGGAAGCTGCTGCAGAAATCACCTTGGTAAAAGAAACAAGGGAATGTCTAAAAACAAGAAGTGAGAGAGAACAGAAAGAGGAAGGGAAGATGAGGAGTAAAGGAGAGGACCATCAAGAGGAGAGGAAGAGGAAAGACTTGAGGAGGAAGAAAAGGAGGGAGAGAAGCAGAGAAAGAGGCACCAGGAAGAAGACAGTCAGAATCTATCTTAGTAATTGTTCTCTCAGAAACTCTAGGGAACTAAGTCCTTCCAGAAATTTGTCACTGGCAGGAGAAAGAGGGCAGATGAGTAAAAAGAGGAAAAACAGATGGAGGAACAAGAGGAGCAGAAAGATAAGGAGCAGGACTAAGAGCAATTAAAAGTGCCAGAAATAAGAAGGGAGAGAGGAAGGGAGAGAGGGAGATAAGGAGGGAAGAAGGGAGGGAGGGAGGGAGGGAGGTAAGGAGGGAAAAGGGAGGGAGGGAGAGAGGGCAGAAGGGAAAAAAGGAGGGAGGGAGGGAACTCTGACAAATTTTCTGTGTCTTCATTTTGAATAAAGTTCAAAATTATCAATATGGATAAATGCTGGGGAGCATAACCTTGCACCATTTTCTCACGGCCCTGAATTTATGGAGTGAGAAGACAAGGTCCCCTGACAATGGGAACAGCTGTTGGAAATGACAATGTATATCATAAGCTGCATTAAGAAATACAGTGGTTTAAAGGATATGGTGGTAACTAGAACTGTGTAGTGGCCATACCAAAGAGGCACAATGGAATGAATTTTCCTGAAGATAAATTTGAAGTGAAAATATCTTTTTTCATAGCATCAGGAATATTTAGGATGATAAAGTCACAGATGAATATTCCTTTAATAAGAGTTATTTTTTTTTATTTGGTGAGCTCTCAAAAGAAGCAATAGTCATACTTATTTCTCAAGACCAGTACCAAGTTTGGTAACTGACACAAAATGCACTTTGAAAAAAACATTTCTTGGGGTCTGGAGAGATGGCTCAATAGTTAAGAGAACACTCTAGTCTTCCAGAAGATCCTGCTTCATTTCCAAGCACCACCTATACAAGGCTGACAACTATCTGTAACTCCATTTTTAGTGTTTGATATCCTCTTTAGACCTCTGTTGGCACTAGACAAGCATATAATGCACATATGTACATTATAGAACATTCCTTTATACTGTGTATCACTGTAATTTAATAAAGAACTGAATTGAAGAGGTTAGGTGGGTCTTATGGGCACAGAGGGGTCTTGGTCAAGAATAAAGGTGGAATTACCAGTCAGACACAGAGGAAACATGACATGCAGGAGGAGATCTAAGCACCACAAGTCATGTGACATCACAAAGATGAATAGAAATGGTGAATTTTAGTTAGAAGTCCTAGATAGAAATAAGCTTAAGCTATGACCAAGATTTCATAATTAATTATATGTTTCTGTGTCATGATTTTGGGTCTGGCAGTCCAGAAACCCTGCTGCATGCAAACAGGTAGAAAAACACTCATGCACATAAGCCTAAAAATATTTCTAATACATGAAATTTATGTATGAATGTTGAAGGAGCTGCAGGTTGCATTCCTGCCACCCATCTCCTGGCCACCTGGCTAGCTTATGCCCCAAAATAACGACACACAAATTGTATTCTTTTAAACACTGCCTGGCTGATTAGCTCTAGCTTCTTACTGGCTAATTCTTACATCTTGATTACTCATTTCTATTAATGTGTGTAGCACCCCAAGGTGCGCTTACCAGGAACATTCTAGCCTACGTCCATCCTGGGTCAGAGCTTCATCGCGTCTGCCTCAGAGAGCAGCGGCATGGCTTCTGAGCTCACTTCTTCTTCCTCCCAACATTCTGTTCTGTTTACTCCACCCACCCATGTTCTAACCTATCAGGCCAAGCAGTTTCTTTATTAATTAATCAATGACCTTCCTCCATCATATGAATTATAGAAAACTTGTTTGAGAAATAATAAACCAGACAGGATAACCGAGTATCCTAAATGAACAAAAAACTCAAAATATCTTAAAGACTTAATGTCACAGTTCTTGTGTCAAGTATAACAGACACCTTTCATGGACTGTTTGAGTTGGGGCTATTTCTTCTTTAGTAGCCAGAAGAATACAGCCAGGAGAATTCATCTTCTGAATGCTCTGCTTACCTGTGTTCTTGGCCGATTTCTGTTGCTTGGTAAACACTTGAACCACAAGCAACTCAGCAAGGAAAGGGTTGATTTGACTTACACTTCTAGGTCCCAGTCCATCACCATGGGAAGGGAAGTCAGCAGGAATCAAGACAGGAGCTGAGGCAGGAACCACGCCAGAATGCTGCTAGCTAACTCTCTCATAGGCTCATGCTTAGAAAGCTTTCTCATGCGGCCCAGTGTCACTGGCCTAGTAATGAATGGTACTTCCCATAGCATGCTGGCACTTAAATAAATTAATAATCAAGGGACCACTCATCCACACAAACATGCTCACAGGTCAATCTGATCTAAGTAGTTCCTCAATTAAAGTTCTGCATAGATTGTCATGTTGACAAAGCTAACCTAGGACACTTTAGCAGAGAAAAGAGTATTGGAATGTTTTAAACATGCTTCAGCACAATGTGGAGTGGACATGTCACTTCTGATCCAAGTCTCTGACCCCCTGCCAGAGAACCAGAAAAATTAATGCTACCATGTGCCTAGAAGGTGAACAGTTGAGATCACTGATGTATAATCACAATGACCACCTGCCCCTGGATAAAGCAAATGGAGAGACAATTGAATGCAGAAAAAACAAAAGAGCTAGAAAATTCAGAAGGAAAAAACCAATGGCAGGCAAAAGAGGTGCGCAGAATTGCTCCCCCATACTTCTCATAGAAGGCTACTTCCCCTTCCTGCCTCCCACCCCCCTTCCTCCCTCCCTCCCACCTCCCTTCCTTTCCTTGCTGATTTACTAACCAGAGTCTTGAATTTTCTATCCAGTGATTATACCTCTAGCTTCCAAATTATATTATTTAAAAAAGTAAATCACACTTAAAAATGCATGAGGTCTCCTGGGAATGAAACGTTATTTCTTATCCCAGGAATCTATTTGTAGATCGCCATGTCAGCATGTGCATGTACACCTTGAATTTTAATTTTAGGTAAGATCATATATTTGTCAAGGTTAGCATCACTATTTAGGTTATCTGATTTGCTGCTTTTATTGTTGTTAATTCATGTTAATTGCAATAAGAAATAAGAAGTTCATATTTGAATAATATTATCTACATTCTTAGAAAGGCAAAACTAATTTCAGAAAATATTAATAGTTGTTCATATAGCTCTGACATGCATATGTCTAAAACTGTCTTCGTATGCATATGATGATATATAGCGTAAAGATGATACTGAGGGGATGGGAGATGGCTTTGTGGTTAAAGTGTGTGTGTGTGTGTGTGTGTGTGTGTGTGTGTGTGTGTGTAAGTGCGAGGACCTAGATTTGGCTCTCCAGCACTCAGATAAGGATGGACTCAGTAGTGTGCCTCTGTACTCAGTGTTCCTTCAGCATGACACTAGGTGGAGTTGAGGGACTCTCCAGAGGCTCATGGACTGACTAGTCTGGCATATTCAGTGCGAATAGCAGATAGGGGGGCTGTCACAAGCAAATCGAGGACTGACACACATTGTTCTTGTATCATTACCACATGTGTGTATGGCTCAGCACTCTGATGCTCCGTCACATGAACACACACACACAGAGACAGAAAGAGAGAGAGAGAGAGAGAGAGAGAGAGATTAGAAAACTACTATGTAAGTATTTGACTGATATAAGCATCTTACTTAACACCAGTTCGAAAAATTGTGTTGCTTGTGCATCTTGTCCACGTTTTCATATTTGTGAATTTGCAAAAAAAATATAGTATGGATTCCTGAGGACACATTTTCTCTGATGCTCAGAAACCTGTCCTAACAAAACAGTAACAACAACTGAGGCCATTGAGGGTCTCCTCACTATATGCCATATTGAAAAGTGCCCATAGCCATGGGCATTCAGCAAGTTTCCTACTCTAGGTTCTTCTCAGCAGCTAGCATGAACCTCCCACAGTGGCCTGTCTGCTGCTGTCTGCGTTGCTCCACAGTATATATGGATCTCTTCAGTATTTCAAAGATGCCTAACAATTATGTGTGAGGTATGGCAAAGGTGCAATGCAAACTAAGTCAGATATTATGATTCAAGCAAACCCCCTTATTATCCACAGGGCTACATTCCACACCCTGAAACTTAAGGTTCAAATCTTAACATGAAAGGCTTTCTTTCTAACATATATACTCATGACATAGTTTAATTTGTAAACTAGGTACAATAATTTATTATAAGCAAGAGATTATAAAAAATGAGCAACTATGGCTACTAAGTGACTCTTGGCCTGTTCCAGTGTAGTCTGGACAAAGGAACAATCCTCCTGCCAGTGAGACCAGTTGAGACAGGATTATTCCTTAATAAAACAAGTTACAGATGCAAATGCATGAATCCTTTGTTTCTAGAAATGTCCACTTAACATTTTGCAAGTTTGGATTACTAAAGATAACTTAGACTTCAGAATGTGTTAAATAGATTGGCAGAGACATTTTATTATAAGAAGGTAGCATCTGAGAAGAAATGAGGAAAATATTTTTTACATGACTGGATGGTTAGGAGAAGTCCTTAGGTGTTATGAAACACTTTAAAGATCTTTAGAACTGGGGAACATTAACCCAAAGAAGTGGAACTAGCTGGCCTGGGGCTCTAGGTGATTGAAATGCTTCTCTATAACTTGAGTTGAGACCCTCCCAGTGCTGACTGAGAAACACCTGAAAAGCATCCCTCCTTGCTGACTGGAAGCCACTTGCTATGTGCTGCCTCCAAGAACTCCTCAACGCTACCTCCTTCCCCACTTCTGCACCGGGAACGGCAGACTTTTTTTTTATATCCACAGCCAGATACTCATGTCTTAGTGTCTTATAGATAGCATGTCTTTCACAGCTGGAAGATGAGACCTTTGATCCTGGGATGCAGCCTTTTCATGTTAGCGAGCTGGGTCACACCTGCAACCTGGTGTGATTTTAGTGGAAGCAAACAAGGGCCACCTCTGGTGATCCATCAGGAGCCTCTGGCCTTTGATGCATGAGTTGTTTCATGCCTTGAGCAAAGTTAATTTCATTTCTCATCCTCGGCATGCTTGAGTACACAGTTTACCTAAAGGTTAAGAGTTATGATTCTAATTAAGAGGATGGAGCAGTTCTACTACATTAACATTGATAGCGCATGGAAAGTGCTCCCAGAGGCTTCGTTCTTTGAGCGGTAGCCATTTCCACGTCTATTCTTCCTCGTTTTTTTTTTCTTCTAGCACCATTTAATGAAAATCTAATACTAAAATTGCCACCTTGTTCCTGAGACCTCAAAGGTTGTCATTGTTTTTGCTTACCTCTTTATCATTCCACTAGGGAGAGATGGGAAACTCAATATCCTTGAGACTGTTTGCTTAGCTGATCAAAGCAATCCTTGGGGTAGAGGCCCAAAGGATGAGAAATTAGCAAGAAATGTGTGCTGCAGAGAAAATATAATGGGGCGTGTCCATCAAATGATAAAATGTGAACTTTCCTTTATACTAAAATGGAAAGGCCATTACAGTAGAGAGCCATTTCTATAAAGGTTAAACATGACAGGGAGTCCCTGGCCCTTTAGTTCTGTCTAGTTTCAGTGAGTTTTGGCCTGCTTCAATTTATTCACAACCATAGAACTCTACAGTCATCACTTAATTTACATTCTAGCTGTGCTTTTAACCTGGTCAGACTCTGGTACCAGTGATGGTTTCCCCCAGTCTCAGCTGAGCAGTTCCAGGATGAGAAGAATTTCCCTTTGATCTTTTTCTGGGAAATATCCCTAAAGGAGGGGAAAATACCAGAGCAGCTGAGGTCCTACGTAACAAATTCAGAGGTATATGGACAACTATTTATGAAGATCTACATTCCAGAGGTATTGAAGGCCACAGAGAAAACTGCTTTTGTTGAATTATTAAAAGAATGTAAGATTTTAGGGTGGGTTCTCTCTATTGTCCTCTTCCAGGAAGCTGTTGACATTTATAGTTTTCTTCCTTTGGATTTTTCTTTTAAATGATAATAAAACTGTACTCAAGTTTCTATTCCTAAATTATTTAATTATTGAGACTATGTGTCCCAGTATCAGCAAGAGAGAGAGGGTGTTTGCGGGAGAATAGAAGCTAGAGAGATGGCTCAGCAGTTAAAAATATATCAAGTTTTTTCAGAGAATCCAAGGTCTATTCTAAGCACCAACATCAGGTAGTTCACAGCTGCCTATACCCCCAGCTCTAGGGAAATCTGACACCTTTGACTTCTGGGGACGTCTACATACATACATACATACACACATACACACACACACACACATGCAAATTAAATAAAATAATTCCTTGTTAAAGAACAGATGAAGATAAAAATAAAGGTAAGGAGAAAATTAAGAAGACAGAAGGTAGAAGAGAAGGGAGAGAAGAAATGGAAGAAAGAAAGGAGGAAGAAAGGAGGAAAGAGAGGGAGGAAGAAAGGGAGGAAGCAGCAGAAACAAGGCACTTGGAGATCATATCTTGGTATCCACTGTTTGCAACAGTTTGTCATTTCCTGAGTTTTGAACTAACTGCTTCGTTTGTTGACCTCCAGGATGCAGCCCTTAACTCTCATTACCTCTGTGGTTGGTTCTTTATTTTCTCTTTCCACATAACCAGTGTATGGGTATATTAGTGATTGGTTCATGGCCCTCACCTTCATCTACTACTTGCTGTCCCAGTCACTGCACTAAACACCCCACCGAAGCAGCTTAAGGAAGGAAGCATTTACTCTGGATCACAGATTGAAGGGTCAGTTCATCATTCAAGGAATGCCTGGCAGTGGAAGCTTAAGGCTTCTGTAATAAGGAACCAGAGGAAGAAGAATACAGGTGCTCAGCTCACTTTACCCTCCCCCTTGAGCATACACAGAATGGTGCCTCTCACATTTCAGGTGGGCCTCTCTACTTCAATTAAGCTAATGTAACAACTCATTCATGCACATGCCCAGTCATTTGTCTCTTTGACTCTAAACCCCATGAATTTGACAATCAAGTCTGGTCATGGCATTCAGGCCTCCATTCTGGGGATACCTTTCAATTTCAATTACAGTTTCAATGGTGAACTTCTCGAATTTACATATCCACTTAGGTTCCTTTTTCTTAGTAAGATTCTTATATTCACCAGCCTACCGGTCTCACAATGTTCAAACCCATGCTTGTGATCATCTTCCTAAAGTGCTGTTCACACAGCATCACTTCCCAACTCTGTGAACAGATTCACCTTTCCAGATATCTAGACTCAAATCTCGGCATTGTCCTCTAACAATAGGCATAAATTTAGCTATTTACACCATAGCTATAAATACCTAACAGGCCCGGATGCCTCTTTCTTATGGAATGCCAGTTATTCAGTATATTCTTTGTGTGTGCGGGCATGCATGAGAGAGAGAGAGAGAGAGAGAGAGAGAGAGAGAGAGAGAGAGAGAGGTGTATGTGGTTGTGAAAGAGAATGCGTTGGTTGGGAGCAGGCACACTTGCCCATATGGGTGTAAGTGGAAGGCGAGGGTTGCTGTCAATGGTTTTCAGTCAAGTTCTGCCTCAGTTTTAGAGATGGGCCCCTCCTGAACAAGAACCTCACCACTGAGCTAGACTAGATGACCACAGAGCCTGGGATTCTCCATTCTGTGCAACACAACACCTGGCTTTTTATGAGTGTACTGGGAGCTGAAATGAGGTCCTCGTACTAAAACAGTAAGCACTTCTCTCGTCTCCCCAGCGTTAGTCAGTTTATTTGCAGCACTGAAGTCAGTGTGTATTTTCCTCCTAACTCTAGAATTCTGGGAATGTGTGCACCTCATCTCCCTAGGCCCTCAATGACATCCATCTTTATATTTTATAGGAAGTAACTTAATGGATTTGATGGGATTTCTCTTTTTTATTTTGTTTTGTTTTCTTTAATAGTTAATGAGATACTTTCACGAGTTTGTCAGCTATCTACATATGTCATGATAGGACAAATACACATGGCTGATAATAGACATATATGTCTCTTCAAATCTTATGCCTTCTTAAACTCATTGCCTTTTTATGTAATGTATGTGCACACGCATGCACATACACATAGGCACACACATATAAATTCTACTCTAGCTACTGGGATCATCAGATACTTAAATGCCAATATTATTTTCCATTTTATAGGTTTTCATTTCAATTATTTTTAATCTTGATATAAAGTATTTGACTTGAATTCCATTTTTGTTCTTATTTATTTTGTTATTTGTACTTTTGATGTCATATGAAATCAACTTTAAAGCACTTGGATTTTTTAGTTCATATGTGCAAATCTGTGCTCCAGTTTCCCATGTGTTTCTCCATCTATATTTCAAACTCTCAACAAAATTAGTCTTCTTAAAAAGTTTTCCCAGTCCATACATTTAAGATGATAAACATTTCCTGGCTCATGACTCTCCAGTCCACTATCCCTGTTTCTCCTTCAGCTCTGACTTTCATAAAGTTTCCTGACTGTGCATGTGTATTTGTAGGAATTCTGTCTGTGAATGACCTATTTCATTCGCCTTGCCTATGGCAGAGCCTGGAGGCAGAGAGTGGCCAGCAACCTGGGCAGCCTGCTTCTCTGGCTGTCACCAGATCCTGGTGAATCCTGTGTGCATAAGCAGATCTGTGTGCTTTTTCTCGCCTGTCCTTGACATCAACTCTTGCTTCATCACTGGTAGAATTGCTGGCATATTCATTATCAAGCAATATTTAGAACGATACCATTCTCTCACGATGCTAATTATAGCTACAGAAGCACTGTTCTGGGGTTTTACAGGACATTCTAAATTTAAAAATAAATATCTTAGATAAAGAAACCCTTTTTTTTTTGTTCTGTCAAAAATTGTGTGTATAAGAATCTTCAGTATTGGTTAGGAACTGAGTGGCCTGTGTCAATATGAAGGTCATTTTCAGTCACAGTTTCCCGGTCTCTATGTTGCTAGTGTTGTATAGATGAAAGAAAAACATTTCTGGTCTGGGAATATGGCTAAATGCTACATCACTTGCCTAGAAGATCCTGCATTCCATCCCTAATACCCTAAACCAAACTATTTATATAAACTTCTTCCTGAGCTGGTGTTAACAAAATAAACTCTGTGCTTCTAATCACCAAGGTAGCTTGGCAGAGATTGTTCAATTTCTTCGTAAAATCTCAACCTTTCTCTTTCCTCTGTGTGTGTGCACATGCCAGAGCACAGGTGCAGTCAGAAGGTAATCTTTGGTATATATCCTCATCTTGCATCTTGCATGAGGCATGAGGCATGATCCTTCATTATTTACTACAGTATAAGAGAGCCTGGCTGACTGACCCAGGAACTTCTAGGGACTCTCTTGTCTCCAGATCCCATCCCTCCTTTGGGATGCTGGTATTACAGGCACATCCTGCTTTGCCTGATTTTGTGTGAATTTTGGGGACTAGAACTTGGGCCCTGTGCTTACAAGGCAGGCACTTTTCTCATTGAGCCATTGTGTAAGAACTGTAGAGAATTTGAATGGTTACTATCATTAGCTATGGCAAGCTTATTAATAATAATCATGATGTTGTTCTAGTTCATGGGTCTGAATGATTTACTCTGAGCTCTGCATCATATTAAAACATAACATATCCTTAAGTTGTACTTCCTTAATGTATTTATAGTAGTGATTACATATGTGGTTAGACCTATCAGAAGTCTCAAGTCCTGGTAGGATGTGAGTAATATTTTCTTTAAAAAAAACACCAAGGTTTTAATAAATTTCATCAAATTCTCTGTCCCTATTCAGCAAGAGCTACTATATATTTTACTTAATGAAGGAATTTTAAAAACCAGATATGAAGGGACATGTTAATTTTTCAAGTATGTTTTATATGTTGGGGCTTGCTTTCATATGCAATAAGATAGATATAGAATAATAATTCGTATACTGAAAATATGTCCTGTGCTAGAATATCAGACTAATTGTGAAGGCTATTATACAAATGAATCATCACACACACTATTTTCTTATTTTTACAGAACCATATTCAAGGTACAGAAAAAAAGATTTTTGATTTCTGTACAGTTACATGGGTAGAAAGGAAACTGCAGAGATTTTAATTTAAATATTTTAATCTAAAATTTTAAAATATTTTCACTATGTTGGTAGCAGATGGAATTGGCAATCATTTCAAGATTCGTTAGTATAGATTCAACTTGCCAAATACCCAGTGTAATAATTAATTCAATACATTTTACTACCCTTAGAGTTAAAATACTACCACAATCTGATTTTAGACTATTTAGCATCCCCAAATAATCTCTCCTACCAAGTGTGATGTGAACTGTCCTCCATTGGCTCGTGTGTTTGAACACTTGGCCTTTGGCTGATGCTACTGTTTATGAAGGTTGTGGAACCTTTAAGAGGTGGATACTTACTGGTGGAAGTGAGTCATTGGGGCCTTGAGGTTTCCTGAGGGCCTCGTGCTTTTGCTGCTCTGTCTTCCCTGTGCAGCACGACGATGGACTGCATCCCACGGAAATAGTGAGCAAAGCCAATCCTCCCTAACCAGCTTTTGTCAGTGTGTTTTATGACAGCAAAAATACCCAATAGAACAAATAGTATACATCCCAGCTCCCGCCATGTTCCACCCTTTCAGCGCCCCAGCTCCTGCAGTGATGCATCTTCTTCGACTCCTGTCAAGCTCTGCAGATTCCATGCACAATTAGAAAACTTCATTGTCAGTGGCTGTTTGTACTGTCCTGTCAATATTAGATGGAGTTGATATGGCATGGTAAACCTTCTGTATTCTGACTGAACTTCTGCTCCGGTCTATTGACGAGGAACACTAGAGTATTGGATTCCATAACTACTATTGCTCTCATGTCTCTCCAGTTTTCTGTGTTTGCTTCCCGATTTTATGGATCTGCTACAATGTGCTATGTGTTTATAGTGACTATACATCCTTCTAACACTATTTATCATTGCAAAATATACTTTTGTCTGCTTTAACAATTTCTTAAAATGTTCATTCTCTAATACTAGTGCAACCACCCTAGTTTCCTTTTAACTGTGTTGTTATATTATCTTTTAATATTAATTTATTTTCATCATCTTTGTTTCTTTGAATATTACATAGATATCCCAGAATGAATCTACATCTTTAAAAACTATGTTCTCTCCTTTCATCTACTGCTTGCCTTGCATTGAGTTACTTACTTTAAATTCAATTACTGATAGGAATGCCATCTGATATTTTTCTATTTCTTTCTGTTTTTTACACTTTTTGTCCAATACTTCATTCTACCTTTTCTTTTGTTGGGTAGATATGTTCTAATATAGCTTTAAATTCCTTCATTACTTTACTACATCCCTCATTATATTATTTTATTTTTGTATTTTACTATTGCTTATACTAGAATCGCAATTGGCATCATAATTTAAACAGTAAATCTGGCTTTGTTGGTACATTCCTCTGATGCTAGCACATGGCAGACTAAGGTAGGAGGACTGTGAGTTCAAAATCCCAATTCATCACATGCACAAGCACACATCACAACACACACACATACACACACACACACACACCAGAATAGTATGTATGAATATCAATTTAACTTCACTGATGTTCAAAGACCTTGCAGCAACACACAATAAAAGCTTATATTCCTTGCATCATAAACTTTTATTTGTTGTTGTCTTATTGTTTTTCACTTCTTTAAACATGCTTTATTAATTTTTTACATATTCATAAGGGACAATTTTATTAACTCAAATTTTGAGCTTGGGTGGGAAGTTTCCACTGACTTTTCTGAAAAGGCCACCCTTTGTCCATGAATTTTCTAGGTTTGTTTTTCTCGGTTCTGTATTCTGCCACACTGAATCTTGGGTCCTGACTCCTGGTCATTTCAGAGTTCTCTGACAGTTCATTGTGCTATCTGTGTGTATTTCTCTTTGCTGATATTTGAAGGAAATTCCTGTGTCTTACTTGATATCAACAATATTCTTTCCCCTCTGGGATCTGGTTTAGTGACTCAGACTCACACTGTGCTTTTCAGAGGTAGGGGTTTTCTCATGCAGCATTAGTTTCTCATTCTCAAGGTCTGTTTCCTCATTGAGTTTCCTAACTTGTATTGCTGACCTACTCTTCTTCATTACTGACAGCCATATGCACATCCTGAATCTTCAACTGATTTTATATCATCTACCTGTGTGGTTTTTCTTTGTGCCCATTAGGGTTTTAATGCTTTTTTTAAAAAAATTTATGTGGATGTGTGTACCTGTAAGTTCATGTGCTCTGCATGTGAGCAGGTGCCTGAGGAGGGCAGAGTGCACTGGGAACTGTGGTATAGTTGGTTGCAAGTTATCTGATGTGGGTGCTGGAAACTAAAACAGGGTCGTCTGCAAGGACAGCAAACATTGTTAACTGCTGAGCCATCTCTCTTGCCCCCATTGATTGATTTTATGAGAAAACCATTGAATTCTTTGTGTAGTATTTCAGCTATTTCAGTATCATTCGACCTGGTGATTGGTGAGTAATGATCTCTTGGAAATTGGATTTCTTAGTTTTTCTGATTGCACATCTCCTTTGCTTTTATTTGGGGTTCTCTTTACAAACCACTTACACTTGATGACTCAGCCCACAATATCACTCAGATAACAGAAAAGCCATTTTAACAATAAAAGCGCCAGCCAAGCAAGGTATAAACATACAAGTAAGATAGGATAAAACTACTATAAATGACAAATGGGTATGAAACCAAACAAAATGATAAAATTTGTCATTTAATTAAATAATCTTTTGAGTATATATAGAAACCTTTAATGAATGGAGCACAGTACAAAGAAAAATACAAAATATGAACATGGTCAGTCTTAATAAATGCCATCTTCACAACAGGAGCCTCTTGTGCCAGCCATGTCTCTACTGGCATTGAGGATAAGGAACAGAAAATTCTAATACCTTTCTGTGTCCCTGCTTTGCAGTGGAGATGTTAGGGCAGGAATGTGCCTGATCCTGGGTCTTTCAGAAGACCTGAATTTGGTTTGTAGCATCCACATTGGGCAGCTCACAAACTCCTTGTAACTTCAGCTCCCAGGGATCCAATACTTTCCTCTGAACTCTTCAGGGAACTGCATAAATGTACATAGATATATAGAAATACAGAATTGAAACATAATAATAATTATTTTAAAAAATCTTCATTTTAATTATGTGTATCTGTGTGTGTGCATGTGTGTGTGTATCTCTTTCTGTGTGTATATGCAAGTGAGATACAAATGCCACATCATCCTCTCATGTGTATTGAAAAATATACACATACATAAATATACTCTGTGTGTGTGATACAATATTAGAAAGAGAATGATCAGAGGGAAGGAAAGGATTTTAAAGAGGTGAGTAGACTAATGGAGTACATGTTACATAACAGCTGAAAAGGGGCTTACTGTTAAAAAGTGATGAGCTTGGTCTCTGGAACTCAGATAAAGATAGAAGGTGTGAACGAACTTCACAAAGATTTCTTTTACCCATGGACACAAATAAATAAGTAAATAAAATTTAAAAGTAGAGTGGTACTTTGTGGAAGAAGAGGATTCAACCAAAAAGGGGAAAGGCTGTGAGGAAGAGCAGTGGGAGTGAAGTGTGGATTATTTAAAAATTACATGTGGATGCAAGTAACATAAAGAAACTTAATGCTTCTTAAAAAGACAAACAATTATTGGACTGCTCAAGGTACAGAGGTTCACACCACTTCACAGTTGTAAAGTCACTTCTCTGCCCTGCAAGATAAACATGTCCGGTAAATGAGCAGAACTGAGAAACAGTCCAGCTGCCCGGATGCACACTGGGAAGCAGCATTTGAGACCCAATGGTCTTTCTTAATAGAAACAGATCCTGGTGCCATCTCTGTTTCCACTGCTATTGGAAACAATCACTACACCATTATCATCTCATTGCTTCAGACTGTAAAGCACTTGAGTTTACAAAGCATTTACAGGAGAAGCCCTGTGGAGGTGGAGGGCATGCCATCCTCCATCTCTGTATTGTATGAAGGAAACAGAAGCTCTGGACTCTCCCTACTAATACATCATGTGAGACGACTGAGCTGGTTTAACCACGGTTTCTAGATGATGGTACTATTTTCGCTCAGGTCTTAGTTCAGGGTGACTGAACTTTTGAAGGTCTCATGCCCCAAGACAGAGAATTTCATCAGGAACATATGGTTAGTAATGAAAACAATGACAGTTTAATAAGACAGAGAGAGACAGTCCCAAGAAGCATAGTGACCTAGTGAGCTGGAGAAAGACTTGCACAAAAGCATTGGGTTGGAAGGCCTCTGGCCATTCATAGGTCATTTATTTAGTAATTGCCTTTCCTACATTTTCATATAGTCAGCCTTTCTTGGGCATGCTCCGTTTGATACAGTGGGGCAGGAAGGGTCCAGTATTCTTGGTCAATAGGCTTACCTTATATGTTAATCTTGAGGGAGGAAGGAAGGAAGGAAGGAAGGAAGGAAGGAAGGAAGGAAGGAAGGAAGGAAGGAAGGAAGGAAGGAAGGAGGATTCGGTGTCCTTTAAAGGTATCTAGGTAAAGCTTTCATTTCAATAAGGGTCCAGAATCAAGATTCCACACAGATACCACATGCGTGTCATTAACCATCCCCCAGCAAGTTAGGTTGGGTTCTTCTCAGCTCTGATGCTTTGGGGATTCACTTCAGAGGGGCATGAATATCTTCTTGGGCCACACCTCACAACTATACCTTTCCCAATCTAAGGTATCAACAGAAGCAATCTTTAGGAAAGCTAGAATGAATTATCTCCACTCTCCAAGGGCAATTTTGTACTTACAATTTGGCACAATGTGGACCAGTATTTGCCAAGAAATAGTCTGGTAAATGCAGCCACCAGAGATTCCAAATGGGCCACTTTGTCAGGTTCTTTTCCCTCTTAGCTCCATGATTACTGGGTCCAAAATATCAGTCCTTCAGGAACACTTCCTGATAATTATTTGTCCTTGTGTATTTACAGACACTCTCTTCCATGCTCCCATGGTACCAGCGAAACTGATAGCCCTTTTGGATTTTTAATCACATTGGTAAAAATATTAAAATAAATTAAGACATTTTCGGCTTGGAAAGACAAGCTGAAAATCCTGGTGGTTACTAGAAAAAACAGAGATGGAGGAAAAGCCAGGCCCTTCAAATTAGCCATGGAGGTCAGAGCAAATGAAATGTCCACAATGCCAGGGAGAACATGCTTAGTTTGTCCAGCTGAGGACTTAAGTTCAGAGGACACCTGACTCCAGATCCGTTTGTCCCAAGGCAATGGACTATGTTGAGGTCCCATGATTAGAAGTAGAAATAGGACCAGATATTTTAAAATCTTAAATCAGACCCAAGAGTGGAAGTGGACTAGTGGGATAAGGAATGAACTCAAAAAGCACTCATTCAGGAGAGTAGGGCCATCTGGAAGACCCTTGGGGGCCTGCCTCTCCCCTTTGTGTTTGGAGTGTTTCTTCCCTCCAAGCATGCTATACTCCTTAGATGAACCTTCAGACAAGGAAGGCATTCAGTCCCCATTATCAGCTTGGCTCCTTTAATACCTTAATTTTGATGTTTCTTTCTCCAGACCTTACTCTCACACCACAAATATTTTTATTGCAAACCATCCATCATGAATAATACATTATGACATCTCTTAGTGTATTTTTGCGTAGCCCTGGGTTCATTGGTCTTGTTCTTCCTCCTGTTATTTAGTTATCTACAGACATGCCTAGACGCATTCTGTGCTTTCTGTGTTCTCAGCACTTTGTAGCCTCTGAGTTCACTGTTGGTTTTTCTTTTGTTTATGTATTTTTTTTTTAATTCCTAAGCTTGGGTACTTGGGAACTACATCTGGGTAAGTATAACTAAGTGGCGGCCAATGTTTGGTGAAGATTGTTTAAATGCTCTTCCCAAGGTGATCTGTTCACAAAGAAATACCTTTAAACATTACACATCTTCTGAAACAGCTTTAGTTTTCTCTCTGGCTGTGCATGGACTCCAGGTCATGCAAAAAGAAGTAAATGGCTCACTGTCTTTTAAGGTCTTCTCTGGAATGTTCCCATTCTTCCTGTGAGAGCAACTTAGAGATCCTAGGGCACATTAGAGTTTTTCAAAGTCTCTCTGGCAGTCTGGTTTTCTAAGATTTCTTATTAAATTCCTTGCCAACCTCTGATTTACTACAATTTAAATCACAGCCCTCAGCAGCCATGTGACTGCCAGAAGTTTGCTATTGTTTTAATAAAACCCTAGTGTCTGTCTCTCTAGCTTCCTGGCCCCACTGAGTCCTGAGTTAAATTAAATCGCCATCATACTCCATGAGGAAAGATTTGCCAAGGGAAATGTGAATTTAGACAAAATGTTTACAGGACATTCATGACAGTACTTTGAAGAAATCATCAAATCCCTGAAAGCTGCCTTTTCCTGCAAGTCTGTAGGCTTATGGCTGAGGGGAGTTTGGACAATTGGACTGGGGGTAGATGTAATAAGGAGACTGCTTATTGGTTTGCAGATGCTTTCTGCTTGTTCATTCTGGCTACCCTGAATGAAAATTATCACATAGAAACTGTAATAATGAAATCACTGTTTGGCCCATTAGCTTTAGCTTCTTATTGGCTAACTCTTACATATTAATTTATCCCATTTCTTTTCATCTTTGTATCTCCATGTGGCTGTGGCTTACTGGCTAAAGTTCTGGCATCTGTCTCTGGCAAGGCCACATGGTGTCTCTCTGACTCCACCCTTCTTTCTCCCAGCATTCAGTCCAGTCCTCCCTGCCTAGCTCTGCTCCACCCTGTATTGCTCTGCTATAGGCTCAAAGCAGTTCTTTATTCATTAACCAATATTAAAAAATGAAATCAACACAAAGACAGAAGGACCTCCCATACAATTTCCCCTTTTCTGTTAAAACAAAATGGAAGTCTTAACTTTAACATAGTAAAATTGCTTATAACAAAACAGTTATCAAGCAAGAATTACAGTTGCTATATAGATAAAGTATATACTTTATCTATAATCATAATTAAGGACAAATATAAATATAACTATAAATTCTTTAACTCTATCAAAGACTCCAGAAGGATATGATATTATCTAAGTAAACAAGCAGTACATTGTAAGCAACTTCTAAAACTTTAGAATTGACAGAGACATCTTGCTGCCTGGACAGTCACTGAAAGTTCTTCCATTATCATTGGGCCATCCATCTTCAGCCTACAGGTCCAAAGTATCCAGCAGACTTTTCCATGAAGCACGAAATTTCAAAGACACTTCCACCTATACTGGCAGTTTGTCCATCACATCGGTTTTTGTGTGTGTGTGTGTGTGTGTCCTGCAGAATGTCTAGCAGACTTTTTCATAAAGCAGGAACCCCACAGGATCATCTCATCTTTAGGCAAGTTTAGCAGTCATTTCTCTGCGGTGCCTGCATATCCAGTTCAGTAGTCCAGGTAAGAGCAATTTCTTACCCAAATGGCTAACCAACTCTATAAGAAGCCTCTTTGATGTCCATCTTCCTCTTGAAGTAGCTTGTGCTGGCAAGAGCAGACGTGTCTCATCGTTATAATAAATCCTAAATTCTTAAAACATTTTAAATGCCATATTCTGTAGTCTTTGAAATGTTTGAAGAATATCTATCTATCTGTAATACATCTTTGTACTTCTAGAAAATCTAACTAACATGGATATCAACTTGACTATTAAAGATGATTATCTATTAACCTACATTTCTTACTTATACATTACATTTTTAAATGAGCTGCAAAAACATAATACCTTAATCAAGATCAGAAATGCATATACACAGTATAACAAAATTGACCTTCAATTTGTTTGTATCCATGCCAATGAAAAGTATCTATCTCTATAGCATATCGCCCTTTAAATGTAAAGAAACATTTACAAACAATATTTGGGAATATGGCTTGTTTTTCTCCAAACTGCTTCCTGGTGTTTATTGGACAAATAATTTTTGAGGTGTGTTCAAGGAGGCCTTTCAGTGAGTGTTGGTCCATCAAACTACACCAGTCTGGAAGCAATCCACGGGTTCTCATCCTCTGTGGAAACAAGGAAAGAACCTCTTTTCCAAAGCAACATATTCTTAAATTCAAATTCTGAAGTCAAGATACCTTTATAATATACATGCTGGTTTAGATTAGCAGTCCATTCAATGAAATGTCTCTCTGTACTTAGCTCCTTCACAGTCAAAAAAATCAAAGAAAACACAATAATATACATAATCCAGATTTTGCGAATTTTCCACTTTTATGTGGCTTGTTTTTCTTTATTCTTTTTAATTTATGGCTATCTGTACTCTGTCTCTTTAAAATAATTACCAATTTTTTTTAAAGCATTAACTTTATTTATGACTCTCTATACTTTTTCTTCTCTCTTCCAATCCTACATACATTTATCCAATACCATGACTCATCTGGATTTGTCTTTATTGCATATCTCTAATTCTTTACTGTCAAGGAGCACTTTTAAAAATGCTTAGTTCTTCTTAAAGCTTAAGCTGTGCCATTACTATGGTACATATGGTACTCTCTGCTTTCCCTGTCCAGTCCAGCATGGTGGAGCTGCTTGTGCCTCTGAGCAGCACACACCACCCCACTTTCAGGCACATAGCCGGTCCACATTGTCATCAAGCAAGCCACAGAATGCTGCTCACAAAACCCATCCAAATACTTGGTGTCTGGAAAGAGCCAGAGGTCATGCTGGCAGCACTGCCCAGAAAGCCAGCACTTCAAAAAGGTGTGGGTTTTCTGCTGTAACTGGGACAGGAAAACCTCTCTTAAAGGAGCTTTGACACGCCAGCAGCAAACAGCAAGAAGCTGTGTTAAACTCTGTATTTTGGGGTCTAGAATTAACCTCTCTCAGGTGTCTTTTTTTTTTCTTTTTTTTTTTTTTTTTTGGTTTTTTGAGACAGGGTTTCTCTGTAGTTTTGGAGCCTGTCCTGGAACTAGCTCTTGTAGACCAGGCTGGTCTCGAACTCACAGAGATCCACCTGCCTCTGCCTCCCAAGTGCTGGGATTAAAGGCGTGCGCCACCACCGCCCGGCTTCTCTCTCAGGTTTTTAAGTGGATTTTAATTTGCCACATTTGGGATGCCCCTCAGGCTAACTGCTTGCATTCTGAAGCAGCAATTGCTGCAGCTTGATCCACATGTTTTAGTTTTAGAGGTAGAATAAACAAAGCTAGTCCCTCACTGTTGGATTTCAGAAACAGTTTCCTTTCCTTACCTGGATCTTGTTTTCGAGTTTTCTTTCTCCCTGTTTTTGAAGTGGGGTAATATCTCACTATTTTGCCCCTGACTCAAGCAATCCTCTTGCCTTAGCCCCCACAGCAGGTAGAATGATAAGCACTCACCACTGTACCTTGCTCTATTTGCATTTTAATTTTCCAAGTTCCGAGTATTGAACTCTGAATGAAATTTGCTGCAAATAACAGCATGGTCTATTCATCCAACCCTCTACAAGGCTTTGATATGTCATGTTTTTAGACAGGATGGAATGCAGTTGGGAAGCCTAATTACAATTTACCCTCAGTTGCCTTCAGCCTCCCAAAGGCATTCTTTGACCAGCTCTGTGTCTGAACTAACATCTATGTGATGAACAGATTAACTGACCACTAGATTCTATCAACCAAAAGGCTAAGAACATATCTGCCAGTATCTGAGGCTGGATATTTCCTGCTTTCCTCCATCCAGCTTACCTGATGTTTGTCCCAGTGTGTTTAGAAAATAACTTTGTTTATAACTTTGTTTTCTTGCTATAAAAAAACCTCACAAAACAGTTACAACCTAGGAGTGTGAAACTGGGGCCACCTAAACTGTATTCCTAGACCACCATCACTCGTATCTGACTCTCTTATCCCCCTGGAGGTGAGAGATGATGATGATGATGATGATGATGATGGTGTGTGTGTGTGTGTGTGTGCATGTATGTGTTTAAAGTACTCAGGGCCTTGGGAATTGTAGACAAACCCCCTACCACTAAACTTCCTTTTCAGCTGTGATTCTGTTACTGGCAGGGGGACTTGAGAGTGACCTGTGACTCCTTGACAAGGTTCTTTATGTCAGAAACAATGAATTGGTCAAGGCACAGAGTAGTGAAATACAGATATATTAGAAATGACTGGAAATGTATAGTATTCAATCCCTAGGGTGGGAATGGATAGCAAGTTGTACAATCTTCGTAACCTCATTTTAGGGTCCAGGGCCTTCTCATTTCTTAATAGTGGAGAGTTTTTAAGTAGCTCAACTTTCTGGGTCTCTCTCCCAGTAGTTGATTTTCTTTACTGGAAGGGATCCTACAGTCTTGAGCTGGTCTGGGGCAGACCTCATGTTAGCCTTTCTTGCTTGCTCGATTCTGGAATTAAGTTCCTTATGGCTTACAGTTCCACATGTGATCCTACCTTCCTGCTTAAATTCTTAGATTCAGAACTTACTGTCAGGGCTTTTAATGAACTATGCTGCTTTCTTACCAGGCTACAGCAAAGGACTTTGGTAAAAATAGAATACAAATTATTCACATACTTAATGTAAAACAGTGTTCAGTCACTACAAATATTTCCTGAGTTGACTTACAGGTGAGTAGTGGCAGGGATCATCATAAACTCCACCCATCTAAGGCAGTTCTTTATTGGATTTGTTGTTCCAAGGTATGACGGGCTGTGACCCTTGTGCTTTTTTGGGACTGTTTGTTTTAGCTTGAAGATACTTTATTGAGATCAAATCAACTATTCTCAGAAGCTCAGAAAAACAATTTGAGTGTCATTTGTAGTTGGCCTGTTATCAATGAGTGTCTTTAGGTAGTGTGGCTGAAGTGTGACTACCATCTGTTGGGAGCTGGTGTGTCTTATTATGCACACTGTAATACTTATACTTAAATTACTTGATTAGTCCATTGATTTTTATTTCTTTTCCACTGTCAGCCATGGGAGCCACAGTCTCATACATATGAGGGAAACCCCTTTCCCTCAGCAGTGTGTACATGTGCAAGTCAGGTGAGAGACTGGCAGCAGGTATCTTCCTCCACCACTTTCCACTGTGTATATTGAGGCAAAGTCACTGACTGGAGCCCAAAGGTTGTCAGTTGGGCTAGTCTAGCTAACCAGCTTGCTGTGGAGAATCATTGTGTAGTACCCTGGCATTACAGGTGGCCCATCCCCCCTGCACACTATACACACAGAAGCTAGAAATCTGAACTCTGATTTTCATGTATACAGAGCACACATTTTACTAAACAGACATGTTTGTCTTTTTTTTTTTAACCAAGGAATACGCAAAGCACAACCCCCCAAAGCACTAATTTTTATTTCCCTGCCCCTTAATCATGTTGCTTTTGTTAAAGTTGTTCAGTTCACATCATCGAACCCTGCATAACAATACATATGTAACTAATTTTTCTACCATTTTTCGCAACAAAAATGGAAATAAAGAATTTTGAATCAGTCCTGCAAAGTTTTAGCCAGTTTCTTTTCACAGACTGACTAGTTATATAGCTCCATTGACTGCAACATTATTTTATCTATGTAGTAAACTGAGGGGAGAGAACATTCTGAACAGCCACAGCCACTCCCGACAATTCATGTTTTTATTCACTACAAAAGACCTGAGCATCCTTCAAGACAGGTTGTACTAAGAACATCATGCTTCCGAAGCCAAGGTTTATCACCCATGAAACAGAGCATTTGCAAAATTAATAGGTAAATTATCAAAGAGAAACAGATCATTAGACCCACTGCTATGGTTTAGAGTCTGGGTTGGGGAAGGAAGCCAAAGTGAAGTGTGGAAGCCGAAGTGCCCTGAAATGACAGGAACTATCAGTCTGTGGTGGAGGTTGTGGCCACTCAAACAGAAGCAGTGAAGTGCTGTTAGTATGTGGTGTCTAAACCCACACTCACTGGGGACGCCCTCTGAGCTTGAAGGCCAAGCTAGACGTCTCAGCTCCTCAGTGTGTGCAGATTTGTTATAGGAAAGGAAAACGACTGAGTTTTTTAATTTTCACCATTTTTATTGTTAAATTTGTTATTTACCATGTAAGTGGTGAATGGATGTATGTTCATGTGTGCAAATATATGTGAGTGTGTGTGTGTGTGCATGTGAGTGTGCATGTGTGTAGTGTGTGCGCGCATGTATGCCAGAGGTTGATGCTGAGCGTCTTCCTCAATCACTCTCCATCATGTTTCTGATGGAGCTTCTCACTGAACCTATTGCTGATTGTCTACTCTGACTGGCCAGCCTAGCTGTAGATATGGCTGGTGGAATAGAACGTATGTCTTCATCTTACATAGCAAGCACTTTATCCAGGAAAAACCTTTCTACTGAGCACTTGATGTGCCGCAGTATCAGCAGGTCTTGCTGTATGCCAAGGCACTGACTGGCTTTTTGCATTCTACTTATGTGAATTAGAAATAGCAATGTTCCTATCTAAGAGGCTATTGACCGTACTGGTTTAAAGCAGGGGCCAGGCAATCAAATAGACTGTTTGATAGTATGTACGGGCTTCAGGAAGTTTGTGAGGTTTAATTTCACAAGTAATTCCACCTAGTGGGGTTTTAATTGTGAAGATAAATAGGGAGAGAGTATAAGCCACACTAATCACAGATAAATCTAAATGAACCCTATGAAGTTTGAAAGGAGATTTATGTGCATTGTGTCATTTACTTCTCACTGCAAACTTGTAGGGTGGAAACTATTATGGTTTATATGTTATATTTTGGGAGAGTGGAGTATGAAAAGTTGAATATCTTCCCCCAAGACCCTGCTAGTGAGTAGAGGGAGGACCTTCAGATCCAAGACATCTGGCCTCCGAGCCTTGATTAGCAATCACAAGACACCACTATATTAATAGCAGCCCTTGACAGATGTCTCATTCCAGGGCTGGAGAAATAACTCAGTAGTTAAAAGACTTGCTTCTGGTCCAGAGGACCTGAATTCAATGCTCAGTACTCAGGTCAGTCCAATCACAACTGTCTGTAACTCAAGTCCCAGGTGACCTGACACCCTTTTCTGGCCTGTGAAGATATCTCTCTGCTTAAACATACTTACTCCCCCCAACACACACATACATAAGTAAAATTGAATCTTAAAATAAAAATAGATTCCTCTTGGCTCTTATTAACACATCTTCTTTTCTTTTCTACTACAGGGATCAAAGCTCTATATGAGGACTTTTCTAGTGAGCTTCTGAGGTACTCAGGCTTCAAACTGGTTAATGAAGTCTCAAAGCCTCTTGATCTTTCAAATGTAAATTACCTGTGAGCTCATATGCTCCCTGATGTAGCTCCCCTTGGATGTCTTCTACTTCCTGATACCCAAGTACAGGAGCTTATAGCCCTCCTGCCTCTCCTATAAATAAAAGTGGGCACATTGTTCCTTTTCCTGTCTTGCCTCCCTTGCTGTTTTGGAGGCTGTGCTGAATAAACACGGCAAATGGCTCATTTCTGCTTCAACTTTATTTCTGAGTACCCACATTGATCATCACAATCACCTATAAAATATTTGTGCCAAAGGCTAAGGCAGCTGAGAAAATTTCCTCCTTACAGGTTATGAGTTTGAGTAGCCAGTATCCTCATGGTGAAAGTACTTACATTTAGTCTTTGCTATGTTTTCAGGTTCTGAAATTTTTTTATGACCAATGAAGGCAATTTATAGCATTCAAACCTGAATCATTAAAATCTGGATTTTTAGTATCTTAAACTACACTGCTTATACCTGTTTTTTTCTTCATGTTGTTTTTTCTTATGTTTGTTGTTGTTTTATTTTGTTTTAACTGAGAGCAATTTATACCTAGTTAATCTTCATTGTCAATTTTGTCTCTGTGGTTAATGCCTCTAAAGAATTGGGAGATAATTGGAAAGAGAGAAAGAGAGAGTTATTGAGTGTTTCTATGAGCAATGAGGAGGAGAAGTAGCAAAGATAAAATATTTCATTCCTAAGCAAGGTAATCTTCAGAAGACTCAGGCAATAATTCTCTGAGTTCCTGATTCATTGTCGTGACAAGCAAAAGTGTGAATGTGTAGATGTATGTGACTATGTCATTGCGGAGACCAGAGATCAGTCCAGGTTGCCACTCCGCAGAAGGCTGTCCACCTTGTTGTTTGAGAGACTTTTCTCTCACCGGCCGGGAGCTCAGTGGCTTGGATAGTTCATGTGGCCAGCGAGCCTCAGGGCTCTGCCTGTTTCTACTTCCCCAGCCCTGGGAATGTAAGCATATCCCAGCACCCCTAGACATTGCACAAGGGTCTGTGAATAACATTCAGGTCAGGGACAGACTTTTACTGTCTGAGCCATTTCCATATCTCCTGTACAGCTTGTTTGTTTTTAATTTTAATTATTTGCTTAACTTTTTATATACTGAAATTTCTCAGTCTGCTGTATACTTTGCAGCTGTTTCTGAAGCAGTATGGTACAGTAGAATCAGGGGTTTTAATAAGTCGACGGATACACTTTATCTTAATTCTTCCCATAGATGTTGCTGGACATTCCTGCTTCCTGGATTAATCACGAGAGTCAACTCAATCTTTTGTTCACTGTTAGCTTAATTTGTGTAAAACACTTAGCTAGATGCTTCCACATGGAGATGGGTATTTAGATATTAAATGCAGTACCTGACCTGTAAAGTTTTGATGTTACAGTCACATAAACACGGTGGACATTAGTAGAAATGTGTTTTATAGGACAATGGTAAGTAATCTGATCCTGTCTCTGGAATCTGGGCAATAACAGCAGCTCTGTTCCCAGTCAGACACAGGATTATGAAGATGAATAGCAAACACTGTCTACTCTGTTTCTACTGAGTGTGTGACTGAATACGAATGTTAAATGCATTTTTTTCCCTTATGATACTTTCAAGTTGCCATGGGTTTCTTTAGAACTAAGATTGAGATGCATCTGTATTTTGGAGCTGACCCTCTTCTGAAGTCACATTTCTTATGCCTGTTAGAGGGTGGGATAAGGAACATGTTTATGGACAGGTTGAGGGATGGGCTCTGGAGATGACTCAGTGAACAAAGTGCTAGGTTTAGAAGATAAAGTCCTAGGTTTGATACTCAGAACCTTGTTTTTAAAAGCTTGTGTTGCTGGTACACAGTGTAATTCCAGTGCTGGAGAGAGAGGGATGAGAACCTGGTGAGGCCAGATAACCTAGCTTCATTGGTGGGATTCAATCCAAATGAAGATTCTGTCTTAACAATGATGAAGGTCACTCTATCTGAGGGACAACACGTGAGAATTTCCTCTGTACTTAACACATATCATAAGCAGTTGCATCTGTGTGTATGTGCACGTACACACACACACACACAGAGAGAGAGAGAGAGAGAGAAAGAGACAAAGACAGAGAGGAGCAGGATATATTAGAAGTGATGTATAAATACTAGAAGGCCAGAAGCAAATTAGACTTGAGGAAACAAAGTTGTAGAACCACTTCGAGGAAAAGTGAAATTTAATGGACATTACCTAAAGATGGGCCTCTGCAAAGGCAAGGCCTTGGACCTACTTAGAAACAGAGGAGGGGAAGGAAGGGAAGCAGCTTTCCCTGTGCTCCCGCTGTGCTAACCCAATCACCATCCCAATCCCCACTGCACCACATCAGACATGGGATGCAGTTACCTCAGACATTCCAACCCCAGTGTCCACCTGACCATAAATATTTGAGGAGATTTAAGTACAACCACAAAAAGACCATCCAGTGAGTTTCAGTCCAGCTGTAGAGTCGTGAGGAAGATCAAACAGTTCTTGACTCCTGCAATCGTTTTATGGGGCGTGGGGAGTGTGCTGGTTTATTCCATAGTAGTAAACAAGCAAAAAGCTGGAGATTTGAAACTTTGATCAAATCTGTCCAAACACATAGATATTTATTGTTTTCTGACTTTGGGCTTTGAGTTTTAAGTAAATCAACTAAAATCCCAAGTATTTTTTCCTATCATCCCATAATCGGAACTATTGTAGTAGTAGGTGTGTTCCATGGGCGCGATGCCATGCCAAGGTTGACCTTTAGCCTTCATTTGCACACACGTACGTGTGTACCTGCATACATTTGTGTGGTGTATGCACTCACATTACCAGAAGTCACTCTCTGGACTGGGTGTTTCAAGGCGTTAGAAATGTACACAGAGATTATAGTGTAGCAAGAGAAATTTAATCAGGAACCAAGGGAATCTATCTTGAAGGGAAATCTCAACCAATCACCTTGTTTGGGGGGCGGGGGGGTTTGCCCCGGGGCCTCAAATAGCTTATAAAATCATCCATGTGCACTTGTTTGTCCCTTTTGTTTCCTGCTCTTTGATGGTACCTTGGCTTTGTAAGTTCTCCCCTTATTAAAGCTGAATACATTATATTGAGCTCGCCTGGTTAATTCTGTTTGCCGTTCGTTTACACAGTATTACTATCTGCTACACCAGTAAGGGGGTTCTTGTGGTAGAGCACTCAAAGGCCTAGATGGTTTCCTCAGCCTTCCTTTATGAGGGCTTGGAGAAGGAGAATGGTTGCTAAGGAGCATAGTATAGTGTTTCTTTGGTTTTCACTGACAGGCATGGATTCTGTAAGCTATAAGCATTTTTTTTAAAGAATGTTGGGTTTTTTTTTTCATAATGCTTCAGATGTTACTCATACACAGGCCTAAGAGAGGGTTCTAGCTTGCCAAATGTATTAGAAAAATGACTGTGAATGTAATCCATGCTAAGTCTAGTCCTAGTTGTTAAAATATTTTTTCTCTATATTTACCTAACACACACACACACACACAGACACCACACAGTTACACACACAGAGGCCCACAAAGTAGTTACTGAAAGTGAGGTACTTTATTTTCATTTTTATTCAATTTAAACCACAGGTTAATACTCTTTTAGATAACACATCTCTAAAATTAAGAGCAGATATATTTGAGTAGTGGATGAATCATGGAAATCATTCCTTTTGTAATTCATACCTTGAGTTATTGGATCTGTTGGTTTGAATGAGAATGGCCCTCACAGGTTTACATATCTCAATATTTGATCTCAAGTTGATGGAATTGTTTGGGAAGCATTATGAGATGTGGCCTTGTTGGAGGTATGTCACTGGTGGTGGGCTGTGAGATTTCAACATCCCACCCAATTCCCAGGAGGTACATTCTCTCTTTCTCACTGCCTTCATGCTTGTGGATCTGATGAAGCTCTCCACTACTTCTGCAGCACAGTTCCTGCCTCCCTGCCATTGGTTGTCCCACCATGTTAGATCGACCCTCTGGACTTAAAAAACCCAACTAAACACTTCTTTTCATAAATTGACTTGGTCTTGGTATCTTAGAACAGAAATAGAAAATTCTATTCTATTCCTGGATGGTCAGGCCTTTAGTAAGTAAGAATGAGGAGGCATGACCAGGCTGCTAGCAAGGCTATATATTTGTCTCTCAAATCATGAAATTCAGGCTAGCTGCTTTTCCTGTTGATGTGATAAAATACCTTGCTAAAAATATCTGCAGGAAGGAAGGGTGTCTTTGACCATCTCAGCAGTGAAGGCATAGCTCAAGAGTACGAGGCAACTGATTGTAATATGCCTATAGTCAGGAAACAGAGAGATGGATGCTTGTGTTCCTGTTTATTCGGCCCCAGCCCCCAGGCTACAGATGATACTGCTTATATTTGTGATTGGCATTCTTACTTCATCAACCTAATCTAGAAACTCCCTCAGAGACACACTGGGGTATTTTCCTCTCAGTGCTGCTCTATCTCACCAAGTTGACAGTAGAGAGGATCCATCGCAGATGTATGACTAGGGCCTTGTTAACAACTCCCCACCACAGCCCTTTGATTCAACAAGCTCTTGAATGGCAGGTGTCAGGACCGGGTTCATGGGGGTGGGAATGTGCAGAGTGTTACGTAGCTTTTCATTAGGTGGTGGTTCTGTTTTTCCTCTGGGTTGGAGGTAATAACGCCATGCTTTCTGCAACATTCATTAAGCCGTTCTTTCTGCATGCTTAGAACTCCTTACCACATGTCAGGATCCATATCCATGACCTTTTTTCTCTTTTATGCTGTGAGGCAGCATGAGTTCTGTATGTTTCATTACGGTTCACAGGTTTCCTTTTCACCCAGAATTATATCATTTTCTTAAGTTCCTCTCTTGAGTGCTTAGAGAATATTGATGTGAAAGGTGGTTGGTAATCACGGGAAGTAATTTCTATATTCAGAAGTGTTTGCACTTCCTGTGCATAGAGACGGCAGGCAGACAAACCTGCAGTGGGAGGCAGGAAGATGTGATCGAACTACAAAGTGTAATAAAACCAAGTGACTGTTTTTTATTTGGTGTCCATATTCTTTCCTGGAAAAATGCCCCAATTATAATAATTACAGAAGCATCATTTTATCATTTTTAATTACCAGTTCTGTGTACATAGGGCAATACTATCAGGAAACTGAGAAGCACTAAATCTCCTTAGTGTTGTTTGTTCTCTTGAGCTTTTACTTTTAACAAGACAGGTATTTACTAAGGAAAACAATTTAAAACTGAAGAATTTAAGTATAACTTACAGATATTAACTCAGAATGGATGAGGTCTAAATTTATAAATATGCTATACTCCTGATAGGAACTCTGTATTCCTTGTTTCGTCTGTTTCCTAAAACTTATTATTTCTATTATATACACTGCAGGAAATATTGCTACCCATAACACATCTTGGATAAAATCTTTCTAGGAATCACTCTCTTGAGTCACTTCTCACCACCACCTATAACCTACAAAATTCTCTCTCTCTCTCTCTCTCTCTCTCTCTCTCTCTCTCTCTCTCTCTCTCTCTCTCTGTCTCTGTCTGTCTCTCTCTCTCTCTCTCTCTCTCTCTCTCTCTCTCTCTCTCTCATGTTTCCATATCTGTAAGTGCAGTCACCTGTGTTTATGTGTACATTAGAGGGGTCAGCCTTAAGTATTTATGTTGATTACACTGCAGATTATTTCTTGAAGCAGGCATCTCCCTGAACCTTGAGGTCACTATCTCAGATGGACTGGCATTCCAGTGAGTCCCTTCCCTGTTCTATGCCTCCCATCTCAATGTCAGGCTTCTGATTTGGGTGCTATGAATCCAAACTCTAGTCTTCATATTTGTGCAGAAGCACTTTACCCAATGAGTAACTTACCTAGTGCCATTTAACTTAGTTTTAAATTGACAGTTTTGAAACATAAGCTCACTGTATTTCATGATCTTAAACTGAAAGCCCGATTTCAACTGATTCTCTTTCTTCAGTCTCCCCAGTAGCTAGGACTGCAGTTCTGATTTTCCATACTTGTCTTTGACAGTTATTTGAAAACTGTCCCTGAACCTTTTGACAATGAGCTCTTTAGGACTACTGACATGATAGTTCTTTATTAGCAAGCAGAGTTCTTAGGAGAACTGAGATTCACAATACTTTCAGGCATCCAAGTGTTATAGCCTGGGTTACATTTTGCAATCTTCATTTTGGCAGGCACAGTCAAGAAACAGGCTACAAAATGGAGATAGATTGAAAACAAAAATTCAATCTGATTGAGATATCTCATATCTTATGCTCTCAGTGACTATGATAAACAGGAGCAGATTTCAGGAATAAAATAAGTATTAAAGTATTGATATGTTTTTTAAGAAAAAAGAAGTACAAAGACACAAATCAAAATAAGTGGTTGAAGTTCTGGGAAAGTCAGGTGATAAAGTAATTGGTCGAGCAAGAAGAAAGACCTCTGTGTAGAAGGAAAGATCCATGTTTGTCTGGGGATAGGAGTAAGACAGCAAGAAATATACTTTGGGGAAATCACAAAAGCAAGATGTGGCAGAGAAAAATGCATGGGGGCCGGGCGGTGGTGGCGCACGTCTTTAATCCCAGCACTTGGGAGGCAGAGGCAGGCGGATCTCTGTGAGTTCAAGACCGGTCTACAGAGCTAGTTCCAGGACAGGCTCCAAAACCACAGAAAAACCCTGTCTCGAAAAAAATCCAAAAAAAAAAAAAAAGAAAAGAAAAAAAAGAAAAATGCATGGGTCTATTAAGCAAGCATACTTTGTCCAACTGGTGAAATCCATAAACCTTAAAAAATGGTACATATTAGAGTTAATTACTGCAGGGTGATATCTTGGGTTCCTCCTGCAGATAAGGTCAATTATCTTATATTCATCTAAATGCATTATGAATAATTCACTCAAAAGAGTTAGCTGTAAAACATGATTAAAATAAATAAGGAGAAAAACATTGAGTTCAGTAGTAATACCCATGTATGTGGATGGGAGTGGAGGCCAGAAGGATGTCAGGTTTCATCCTCCATCACACTCCACCTTCCTTTTTGAGACAGTGCATCTTCACTGAACCTGAAACTCTGCCTTTCAGCTTGATTGTCCAGCAAACTCTAGGGATCCACCATCTCCAGATCACAAAGTCAAGGTTTTGCATCACACACTTTACCGACTAAGCCTTCTTTCCCATTGCGAGATCCTGTTATTAAGACTTTAAGTACCTGAGTGAGAAATTTGGTTATTCAGTGTAAGAAAAATGGAACACCTGCTCTCAGATTTCACTGATCCACAGAGAGAAGTAGAGAAAGCTGTCATAAGGGTTGTGAATTAGATGTAAGAAATTGACATTCTTCAATTGTCACAGGACTACCACCTTATTAACTTCTCTGAAACTAAACCCTGTGTGTGTTCTCTCTAATTTAGTACATATATACCTTGCTTATATACAGTGTTATAACCTGTCCTCTTGCCTCATGGTTGAAAGAGTCTGTGACTCTGTTGCCTAGCACCGTTAAAAAGCATCACACTGAAAGTTAGTAACTGAAGAGGAAAGCATCAAACATGAAAATGCTAAGTGTGTTTTCTACTGACTGAGAATTGGTTTGTCATGGTTATTATCTTCATCACTTACCTGGCTGCTGCAACAATACACAAGACTAATGGCTCGAAGAAGGGTTGATTTCACTGATGTGGGAGTACCGTCCACCATAGCAAGAACGGCAGGGAAGTCAAAGCAGAAGGGTGCCAATCACATTACATCAGCTGTCGGGAAGCAGCCAGAAGCTTGCTTTCATTTTTTTTATTCAGTTCAGGTACCCAGGCCATGGATGGTATGGGCACATGCATGCAGTGTAAGTCTTCATGTCTCAAGTAACCCAATGTAGAAATCCTCTCACAGACACAAAACTGGACTCCATGGTGATTCAAAATCCTACTACGTTGACAGTCAAGCTTGATCTCTGGGAAAGGCTTCATCAAAAGCTAAGAGTCATCTACAAGACTGTTGATGACAGCCAGTGCATGAGGGTTGATTGATACAGACAAAACTCAAGAGCAAATGTGTCCTGGCCAACCCAGTCAGGATGAAAGACACTTTATATCCCATTTCCTATGGTTTCCAAATGGAATCCAAGAACGAACCACTTAAAAGCCGAGGCAGAGAACTGGTGGGTTTTGGGAAATGTGCCCCATGATGAAAGGACTCTTGCTGTGTGTAGCCACTTCTATTCATTCTCAGAACTTGCTGGACACTCCTCAAAGGGGCATCCAACTGTTGTTTTGAACCAGATAGATTGTTTCCATGGCACATGCATCTCATATTGTGAATTCTGGAATTCTTTACAGAGGCATTGTATTTTATGTGAAGGATCTGCCCAAACATGGTGGCAAAGATGTGAATTTGTAGAACCACTAAACTATACATTTGGCTTTTGTAGTCTGGAACTGGAAATAGAGCATTTATAATACCATCCTATTTCTGTTTTGTTTTCTTTCTGTGTGTGTATGCATGTGTACACGCATGTATATGAAAATAACTTCCTTATAAATTTGATGATATAAAGAATATAACTTACAGGTGATAGTAAAAACATGATATACATTTTCTTTCTGTAGACTGCATAAATCCATTTTATGTTCAGGTTGAGGTTGTGTGACCTATTCTGGTATTTGTGTTTAACTTACGATTACAGTTGATGAATGTCTATAATGACACATGCACTACCAGTTGATATTTTCATTCACACTAATGAGAAAGAAGTAAAACTGTGGAGGCCGATGTGGAAAGGGCACTGGCTTTCCAAAGATGTAGGCACCTTAGAATAATCAGACAGAGTCTCTAAACATTAGGAGGCTGTCTCACTAGTGCTCTTGGAATTGCTACACTGCGGCGGGTAACAGGGCACTATGATCCCTGAGTTGTTTAGTGTTTGTTACTGGCTTTTACCCATCACTTTCTCAGGTCTGGAAAACAATGGACCTGTGCATTGAGCCTCATTTGTAGTGTTTATCTTTTTTGTGTTGTGAGTACTTTCCTTATAACAAGATTTACCTACCTGTGTGCTGTACCTATAAAGGGAGTTTGGAAGAGATTCTAGGTCTAACCAGTAGTCTGCTACTTCTGCCATGCTGCACACTTTCAACAGACAGCAAACAATGTTAGGGTTCAGTTGCAGCTCAGTGTTAGAACACTTGCCCAGCAGACATGAATTATGATCCCTTCAGAGAACCACAAAATAAGTAACAACTTCAGGAAAATATGTAGTTGTAAAATTTACTGGAAAGTGATTTAATATTTTAATATTTGGAAAAATAATTATTTAAAATCTCCTGGGTGTTCATGTCCATCAGAACATGTTTGTTTGGAAGACTGAGGACACCATTTGGTTGAAGGTTCTTGCCTTTAGCTTAGTTAAAAAGACTTTCTTTTTCTGCATATTTTGTCTGCAGGAGTGCCAGAAATGCAGATGCCGATCCTTTTGCAAGGTCTCTGTAGGTTTAACCTGTGCTGTCAGTTTTGTACCCATTGAACCATCTTATAGCTTGTTATTAGCTTTATGTACAGATATTCTTGGTTTTTTAATTATTTTTATGTGGTTATGTATGGTATATGTTTGTGGGTATGTGGAGGTCACAGGACAACTTTGACATCTGTCCTCTCTTTTCACTTTTCTTTGTGTTTGAGGGATCAAACTCAGGTCATCAAGCTTTCTCAGCATGTGGCAGAGAAAACCAATGAATCATCTGATTGTACATTTTTAACATATTTTGGTTATAAGTATACATAATTTGATTTAGTAATAATTGTAGTTCACAGTCAATGCTCCATATTTCTTGATATTTTGTAATCAGTGTCCATAGGCTAGTATAACTGACCTATTAAAACATAGCACAGGTATAGCTGAAGAATTGGCTCATAGAAAAAAAGAGTTTCTCCTGCTAGGTTTTGCATATCTTAATCGTTAGACATTTTCAAACCATTTCAAAGGAACCAAGAACATTGAAATACCCTTGATTACTAGGACATAAAGAATATTTATCATCTTTAAATAATGAATGTTTTGATCAAAATTAACCTGGTTGGCTTAAGAAGCAAAAGTACCCATTTGGTCCAGACAGAGGGCATTTGGATGAACAGACAGCTGGTGCTAATTTCCCATCTTTAAGACTGAGATGACTGGACTGATGGAAAGACAGAAGTACCACTTCTTTTCTTCCCCAGAAACCACTGTGGAGTTCAAAAGTCACTGTAGTCTGTTGTTTGATCTCTGTGTATTGTTGCATTGTTTTGTTTTCCAGTATATTAGTCAGGGGTTTTTGAGTAGCAGAACTTACAGAATGAATTTCTCTCTGTGTGTGTCTCTCTCTGTCTCTGCCTCTCTCTCTCTCTCTCTCTCTCTCTCTCTCTCTCACACACACACACACACACACACACACATATATATGTATGTATATGTATATGCATATACACACACATATATAAAATTGATTAGAATGATTTACAGGCTGTGATCCAGCTAATCCAACAATAGCTAGGTATGAACAGAAAGTTGAAGAATCCAGTAGCTGCTCAGTCCCCAAGGGTGAATGTCACAGCTGGTCTCCAGTATATGGCAGAATCCCAAAGAAGTAGGTTCTACCACCAGTGAAGGAATGGATGTGCTAGAAAGGCAAAGACACGCAAGCAAAGAGCAAAATTTTCCTTCTCCCACGTCCTTATATAGTCTTCAAGCAGAAATCTTGGCCCAGATTAGATCTCCATTAAGGATCCGCATTGAAGGCATGCCTTTCTCTAGTTAAATGAACTGGATTAAAGGCAAACAAACCTTCATGCCTCAAAGATCTGAATTAGGAGGAATTAGATCTTCTTCCTTAAAATTAAGCAAAAACTCCCTTACAGGTGTATACTCCATTTTTGAGCTGCAGTTAATTCAAATGTAGTCAAGTTGACATCCAAGAGTAGCTACCACATATTACTAAAATAATGCTGCATACGAGTAGTACAGCCTTTTTGTATTGGCATGTCCCCCAGCAAGACCTATCTTATCTTAAAGGAGCAGTGTTCATGAGTAAACCCATGGGTGTGTCTGAGGACTTTTTGCTTTGTTTGCTTGTTAGACAGCAATGCTGGGAGGATGACAGAGCCTGTAAGGTGCTTGTTTTGTGGGAATGCAAAGGTGAATTCATCTCTGAATTCTTATAGACACACTGGGTACAGTGGCCTATGTTTGTGATCTCATTGTTGGGGAAGGAGAGAGAAGTAGATAATGTAAGTTCACTGTGTAGCTGGTATGCCCTAATCAGTGAGCTCCAGACTAAGCAAAGACCTGTCTTAAAGGAGGTGGAGAGCAGTCCTGAGGATGACACCACGGTTGTCCTCTGGCCTCCACATATATACACAGACACTGGTTACCATCATTAACAACAACATTAATATGCCCTTGAGGAGTCTGACAAAAGTTTATATGTGCTTCAGGGACACCTTGATCTTGTAAATGCCTTCCAGAGCACAGATGTTCCTCATCAGGGCAACACAGCGGCAGCCCTCTGTCAACTGCTAGTAACTCAGCCCTTTTTATAATTCTCTTTTTATCTCACTCTGTCTTCCAAATATTAGACACATTCTCTTACACTTGCATTAGTCAATCTGAAATCATTTTTATGAGCTAAGGTTTTTCATTATACTCATTTTATATGAGGAAATAAAGGGCACTTAATTGGAAGCAGTGTGTACCAAGCCCTGTTTAGAGACACAATGTGGCTTGCAGTGCAGTCAAATCATTTCATGAAAAAGAGTGAATGACAGGGCTGGTTTAATGAGCAGGGCCACAACCTGGAGAATCTTGTTAACCATTCAAAGGCCACAGATCTTCCTATGTGTAAACAAGAAATAGTAGGAGGGCCATAAAATGGTAGATGATTTCTCAGGCTTGTTTTTTAAGGAGCTGGCTTTCTTGTAGGGTATCAAGTGAGTACACAGACTAGATGAGGCATGCTGGGCAATCTAGGTGAAATGGATGGTCTGAATGGTAGAAGAGGGGAAAATTTACCACCATGGTAATGCCAAGTATGCCAATCTCTTGGCCCTGCCAAAGGAGGTTTCTCATTGAGGATTATATCTGAGGTTTCACACATGCTAGGTGGGTTTTACCTCTTAGCTACAGCTGAAGCCTTCTTTCTAAAAGGTATTTTGAGATGGGGTCATGCTTGTTTGTTTACACAGGCTGCACTTGCAATCATTCTCTTTTTTACTGATTTTTATTGAGTTATACATTTTTCTCTGCTCCACTCCCTTCCTCTCCCCTTCTTTCAACCATCTCTCATGGTCCTGATACTCCTAATTTACCCAGGAGATCTTGTCTTTTTCTATTTCCATGTAGATAACATCCATGCATGTCTCTTTTAGGGCCCTCTTTGTTGTCTAAGTTCTCTGGGATTGTAAATTGTAGGTTGTTTTTCTTTGCTTTATGTCTAAAAGTCATTTATGAGTGAGTATATATGATATTTGTCTTTCTGGGTCTGGGTTACCTCACTCGATATGATATTTTCTAGATCCATCCATTTGCCTTCAAATTTCAAGATATCAATATTTTTTCTGCTGTGTAATACTCCATTGTGTAATTCATTGTTATTATTGAGCATATTTATTACATATTAATGTATACTTCTGGCTAATTTATAGCTAAATTATTTATTTGTGCATGTGTGTGTGTTTATGTGTGTGTAAATACATTCATTTAATGATATATTAGTTACTTTTATATTGCTGTGGTAAGATATTATGACCAAGGTAGTTTACAGAAGAAAGTTTCTTTGGAGATTTTGATTTTGGAATAAAGTTTCTGATGTCAGAGCAGTAAAGGTGCCAGACAGTTAAAAAAGAAGCTGAGAGCTCACAATTTGAGCCACATGTGGAAGGCAGAGTGTATATTAGGAATGGCATGAGTTTTTTCTTTTTGAAACAACAAATTCTTCTCTCAGTGAAAACACTTCCTCCAAAAAGGCCACACATTCCAATCCTTATCAAACAATCCTTCAAACTGCAGATCAAGTATGGAAACTGGGGAGGGCATTTCCATTCAAAACACAAGTGGTTATATAAATAAATATTTATATCTGTCATCATGTATTAGTTGATTTATATTTGAGAGTAAACTTTTTTACTGGTTAGATTTGAATCTGAACCCATCTGTCAGAAAATGCCTTTTCTTGAGGCTATTGGTTGATTCTTTGTGTCTGAGGAATTAGTCTCACTCAACTCCACAGTGGGGTGGCTTGATAGATATTAATCTAAGGCAACTGCTGATATCAGTATGATAGATATTAATCTAAGGCAACTGCTAATATCAGTATGATAGATATTAATCTAAGGCAACTGCTAATATCAGTATAGCTTGGTACATGCTCCAACTGCTGAGTCCTGAGAAGTATGTAATGATTCCGACCATGCTATAAATATAGAGGGGTAGTGCATATTATCTTTTTGATGTATGTTGGATCTCTAGTTATAGTTTGAATGTAAAGTGTTCCCATAGAGGCTCATATTTCGAATACCTGGTGAGCAGCTAATGGGGTTATGAGGTAAAGATAAGGCCTAGCTGGAAGAAGTAAGTGATTAGGGTATTGTTCCTGGGGATTTCTTGGCCACTCCCCAAATCCTGCCTCCTGTCTGACTTGGGATTAAGAATCTCTTTTGCCTCATATTCCAACTGTCTTGATGGTCTGCCAAAGTCATGAGGTCAAGAAATAACTGATATGAAATTGAAAACTGAACTGAAGCTCTGAGACAAAATGAGTCTTTATGTCCTTATGATGTTCTGTCATACATTTATTGAGCACTTAGCTATGGTAAAGCTAATGCATACATGGCCTACAGTTCATTTTCCTATTGTGTATCCTGTTGTATCATTTATATTTCACAATGACTTGTATCTTTGTGTTAAATGATCCCCACATTTCATATAAATTTATTGTCTTTTCTTTATGTATATATTTATTTAAGCATATATAAAATCATGTGATAGTCTTTTTTTTGTATCTTCCATATTTAGTTATCAGTTTATCCTCCAGATTCAACTAAGTTATAGAAAATGAAAAGATCTCTTTTAAAACTGAGTAACACACATTCTTTTTTTAAATTAATAAATATGTATATTTAGTTCACATTTTGGCTGTTGTAATGGACTTGGGAATGCATGCATCTTCTTGAGGTTGCTGTTATTAATATAAAGATGTTATAAGTTCTACAGAGAGAGGATTAAATAAATAAATTGCCACTCTTTCCCTGAAGAAAAGCTTGATTAGGAGAGTCATTTAGAGTCATCCCATAGACTGCCATGATAAAGCCCTGGAGAGAGGGACGCTGGTGATTTGAGATTCCGCTCTGTATGCTGTGAGTATGCTTTATTGCCATTGGTTAGTAAAGAAGTTACTTTGGCCTACAACAGGACAGGGTATAGGTAAGTGGGAAAACTAAACTGAATGCTGGCAAAAAGTAGGCAGAATCAGTCAGATGCCATGTAACTGCCAAAGGAGAAAGACACCAGAATCTTACCAGTAAGCCACAGTATTGTGGCAACACACAGATTAATAGAAATGGGTTAGTTTAAGATATAAGAGCTAGCTAGAAGCACACTTGAGCCATTGGCCAGTATTGCAATTAATACTGCTTCTACATAAATATTTGGATATGGGCAGACAGGAAACAAAAGGAGAGCCTCCATTTACAAGTTGGAGAAAGAGAGAGAGAAAGATATATATATATATATATATATATATATATATATATATATATATATATATATATATAGAGAGAGAGAGAGAGAGAGAGAGAGAGAGAGAATAAATATCTGTATATCTGTGCTTCATTTCCTCAGAAGACAGTTTCTGGCTTATATATATATTTTAGGTTGGAGGAAGAGCAAGTAGCTCTAGATAAAATGGTAAAGGTAAAATTCAATGTAGTCTTGAGGTCCAACATGCAGCTAGATTGTGTTTACAGCTATAAGGTGTAAAAGGCTACCAGGTCACAGCAACTCTCTGTAGCTATGTCTTGAGTGCTAGAGAGAATATAGATTGCTATTGCCTATTTTTGGAAGAGAGACAATGGAAGCTACATATGGGAATTTATTAGATTGTGTTACATAATATGGTATGGATAGTCCAACAATGGCCAGCCACCTTACACTAGAGAGGCCAAGAAGCCAGTACATGTTCAATCTGTAAAGCAGGAGGTATCAGTGGTCCCAATTTGACATCGAAGTCTTGGAGGACTTAGCCCTGGAGAGATGGTCTTCAGTCTACAATAGAGTCCTGAAGAAGTTGGTTCTAGTATCAGTGAAGATGCTGCAGCAATGGGATAGATGAACTTTGTAATAAAGTGAGGGAAAACAGGCAAAAAAAAAACCTTCCTTTTTCTCTGTCCTTTTATCTGGACTGCAACAGAATGTACTGCTCAGGTTTTGCGCAAGTGTTTATGCTTCAAATAATCTGATCAAGAAAGTCTTTCACTGGTGTACATAGTAGCTTTCATTTTAATTGATTTTAGATCCAGTCAAGTTGGCAACTAAGATTAGCCACTAGAGGTTATATACTCAGAACTTGAATTATTGGGTCATACATTCATTTTTTATTCGATGTATTTAGAAATATCTACTTTGTTTTCTGTAAAGACTGGGATTAGGTGATTTGTATATGGCTATTCCTGTTTTATTAGCTGGGCACTGAGTATGATTTACAGTCACAAATGTCACTGCATGCAACATTTTATCTCTGTTTTGGAGGTTTTAATTCAAGGTCTCATTCTCGTGATGTAGAGGTTCTTACCCACTGAGCCATCTAAACCTCAGTGATTATCTGTTGAGGACCATCTTCGACAAAAATACTTCTTACCATGGTAGGGACATGGGAATGGGAGAAATATAAGTAAAGATTATGAATATGCATAATAATAATAAGACAGAAAAACATAGAATAATACTGGGACAGCATTCTAGTGATTGAAATCCTCCCATGTTTATTTTTCCATAGCGTTTATACCCAATGTGAATGGGAGGGGGGTAGCAAAAGTGCTTTAGATCATGTGTCTTGAAGACCGCCCCTCCCCAGGTGACCTCATAGTTACAAAAGAAGGCACAGAAGTCCATTTGCACATCCTGACCACCTGTCAGGATGGCATGGACTTACTAGAATTAGCTATTTTAATTTCAAAAGAACCAAGCAATCATATCCTGATTTGGGATGTGCAACTATGTTTGTCAGTCTCTAAACTCTCTGTCAGAGAAGGTGGAAATGGGCCTGAATTTTCGGCCTCCACAATTATCAATTTCATTTTAACTTCCATCTTAATGGTCATTCCTAGCACCACTCTTTACTTTTCAAAACTTCGGTATATTTCTTTTTCTCAACACCCATTAAAGCTGTGACTATTCAGAACTGGTAGTAACCTCACAATCAAATTGGTCTTCAAATAAGTCCTCATTTGTATTAAATAGCTGCATTTGAGGGTGCTCTAATTAGTTGCCATAAGAATGATGTGGAGTTGAAGCTCTTCTATTCGGCACATCTTATGGAAATCTAAGTTCCAATGTATTAATTGGCAAGGGTCTTATTAGCAGTTCCTTGTTTCATAAGTAAGAGTTTAGGGAATCTAAACCTGGGCCTTGTGCATCCTACGTAAGGTGTCTACTGTAGGGCTACAGCCATTGCCTGGACCTTGTGCATCCTGTATACATCCTTATGCACCTAATGTGGAACAGCAGGCATCATGTGAACCTTTTGAAATCTATCAATGATTTCCACATGTATAAACTCACCATCTCCTTTTGTTAATGAGAGAAATCTCAGGTAACAACAGGCTTAAATATTACCATTATTGGGTCTGTTTTCCACTGTTGTGACAAAAGACATGATAAGCAGCAACTTTAAGGCGAAAGAGATTTATTTTGGCTCACAGTGTGAAGGTACAGTTCATAAAGTCAGGAAGGTCAGGAAATCAGCTGCTCACATGTTCAAACATCCCGGAGGCAAAGAGAGATGAATGCCTATGCTTAGTAAGCTTTATCGTTTTACACCATCCAGGACCCAGTGCCAAGGAATAGTTCCATCTTAATTTAAAGTAGATCTTCCCATTTTGATTAACCTAATTAAGGCAGTCCCTTACAGGTGTACCTGAAGTTTGCCAGGTGATTTCAGATCCTGCTAGTTGGCTGGCAAGTACTATTAGCCCCACACTCCTAACTTTATGATATTCTAACAGCAGAATTAATTGCTTAGGAAGGAATGAAAATAATAACATCCTAGGTTTGTTAAGACTGTGTGAGTGACAATTGCTGACATTTTGTGTCATACTGCATGTCCCTGAATCTAACAATGCGGATTCAATGGCTGCTGAGTTCACCTGTGTTATTTGCTCCAAAGAGAAACTTCAGCAGAATTTCAGAAGGACTGGAGAATTGCCTGTCAAGTAACGTCTGCCCTGTATTAATTTTGCACAGCTCTGGGAAAAGAGAATTCAAACAAAATTTCGCCTTGTGTAAAAGCAACTCTGAGGAAGGTGCAGCTGAATGTAAGACAGTTGGCAAAGATGAAAAGGCATCACAGACTCGGGGGCATGGGGATAGCATTGATTTGCCTTTCTTCTGTTCTCCCGGATTTTGGCATTTATTTCACAGTTATGAGAATGAACTATTTTAAACCATGTTAATTTTTGGAACATGAACATTTGATATGCTTATTTCAACACATGAACATGAACAGATGTTTACATTATAATGTTAAATGCACCAGCTGCTCTCCTGTCAGGGTAAGCGTTTATGCATTTTCTTTAAAGGTGAAAGGAAGCCCTTTAAACTCCTTTGCTCATACATATCCATGGGAAGAGCCTAGCTCCTACTCCCTCCAGCTCTTCTTTCCTGCCTTCATTCGTTGTTTTTCTTTAGAAAGAATCAAATTTTCTTGGGAAAATATTTCCTGTGTGTAAATGTATGAAAGCGGTCCATGCACTACGGCATCAGCCAAGTCAGGAATTGACACACTTTCATCCTTGTGCCAACAGAAGGGAGTTTAAAAAATTTATCTCAGATTTAGGTTGTTTTGAAGTTTCCTTCCACAGCTATGAAAAACTGGTCACAACCTGAGGAGGAATGGCCGTGCATTCTGAGAACTGGCACTCTTTGAACATCTGAGTTTGATGAATGATTTATTTTTCTGTTTTGGTATAAAACCTGGAAGGTCAGGGATTCCTCTATTTGGTTATTCTACTTCTGCATTCCTTATTAAGATAGTGATACACGGATTTACTTCTCTACTGGGTTTAATCCTCTAAGGATTGCAATGAAGGTAACTTTATTTCCAGATATAAAAGAGGGCCAGCCCTTCCTGTATTGCAAATACAGGTGTTTCTTAGTGTCTGAAGTCCTTGTTGACCTGGGCCCAATAAATCAACTTCAAAAAAAATGTTATTGTTGAAGAGGTTTTATATTTTTCACCTCTTTTTCATGCTTTTTGCAAAAAGAATTAAGCAAATATAACATACATGTGTGAAACTAATTTTACCATTATTTCAGAAATATAGTATGAGCTATCTCTAATTCCTGGCCTATGTATTGTAGGAAATATAAGATTATCATACTGTCTTTAAATATGTCCTTATACAAATATGTATATAACAGGAAAATGACTGTGTTGTATAATTAATGGAACATGATTAATGCTACATTAGCACATTTAAAATAAGGGTAGTGTGACTGGCCATTCTTTGCAATGGCCAACAAGTCCATTCATCAGCATACTTTTTCTTCTCTTTCACTCCAACTCCCATCCCACCAAACTGGATTTCCAACTAAATTGGTCTGTTTGTCCCCTGAGCAGCACTCTGCCCAGCCAGTCTGTTGATGGCATATGATTGTTGGTGCATTGCCCATGTCCATCCTAATGGAGTCAGGTGTAATTTTCTGGTATGTCTCTCCTGGAGAACTTCATGTAGAGGGTTCTGCTTTGCCTTCCCTCCTCTGCCTCTGTTCTCTATACAGACCCTCACAGGTGGGAGTGCCAACGCTCAGATTCAACTAACATCACACTCAAGCAAACAACTAAAAACCAAACTTCCTTCAAAGAACATCTATGGACTTTTCTTGTTATAGTTTCTTAAGATACTATCATGTTTTGGGGAGCTCTAGAGGGTTTCAGTTTGAGACACATGTGAAGATGAGTGGCACTTTTTATTAATGCAGATCATGTAGTAAGGACCTGAAGCAAATTTTCAGTCTGTGCAGGAGAACAAAACTGTACTGCTAAGCTTCTTGCAGAAGGCTCAGTCTTAAACCATGGAAAAACAGGTCAAGTATCCTGTACCCTTTGTGTGTTCTGTGCAAACCATGTATGTTACAGAGGTCACATAAGCTTTCTAGAAGGGTTCAGCTTCTTCATCTATGTGCTATGAAGTTTACAGAATTGTAATACTTTGCTATATAACATGAATACTATGTTACTTAGGTTATGTGCAAATGATTTATGTTGTTGGAACTTGGAGTCCAATCACCAAAGAGGTGTTGCCCCAAGGAGACCACCCTCACATTACAGTTGATGTAAAAGCATGAGGATTTAGATAATTCTGACATGATAGGGACTTTCAGCATTTGAGAAGCCAGAAAGACCCCAAATAGCTGGTACAGGATACTTTTAAAGCAAAAATCCACAAAACAAGGGGGAAGTCTGGGGGTTGTTCTTTAACTATTATGATTGGCTTATTCAAAGGGCTATTACCAATAATTGGCTGGAGAGTGGTAGCCAGATCAGGTGAGGTAAGAGGTAACATTTGAGGGTCACTTTGTCCCTTCCCAGGGACTAAGTAAAAACATCTGTGGACATCTGTGGATTATCTTGTCCCATTTCCAGGAATGGAGCTCTATTTGGAGAACACTCACAGGGACTTGGGGAGATGGAAAGTTACCAACATTTCAGTACGTGTGTGGGTAATTGTTAGATTCCTGGTTCCCAGGGGAGGGGGGAAAGCATTAAGGCTGAGAGGCCTCAGAGTTACTTTAGAGTTCTACAATATGGTGAGGAATATTTATACATTACAGACTAGTGTTGTGCTATCATATGTGAAGGATTGATCATACATTGTGTTTGGTACATAAGGGGAATCTAAAATTATAAACCAGGTTATCATCAAGGAATGACTATATAGAGAGACATCCAACCTGCTCTGTCTCTCTCTTTCTGTCTCTCTCTGTCTCTCTCTCTCTCACACACACACACACACTTCACTAAGCTAAATTTTAAATTTTAATTGTATTTTCTACAGCAGCAATGAATGAATTTGTCATTGTATCATGTCACATGGCTGAATACAGTTATATATTATATTATTTTATAGACTACAGAGTGTGTGCGACCCTCCTATCAGGAATGTGTCCTAACCTCCTACCCCCATCCCAGGGCAGCAAATGTTCTTGCTCCATTTAAATGTAGCACTCTGTCTGTTGCTGTTAGGGCAGTGTTTCTAAGTGCTTTGTGGATTGAGAGTGAATAGATAGAGGTTAGTTGGTTGGTTGGTGATTCATAATCAGAATAGAGAATAAAATTTGTAAAGATATCTTACTGTGTGACCCTGGTTGTTCTTGAACTATTCTGTGGTTTAGGCTGGCCTTGAATTTATAAAGATCCACATAGCTCTGCCTTCAGAGTGCTGGGATTGAAGGGATGCCAACCCACAAATGGTTATTTGAACGTAGAGAGACTAGGAGTAACAAAACCTGAGGAAACAACCAGAAATATTCTGGTGTGTAACTCATGGAGCATTCATAGTGAGGCCCATTTTACTACCATACCACACCCAAGTCCTAGTGTGCAGCGCACCATGCCCGTCTGCGCTCTATGTGCCACCATACAGTTCATGAACCAGGCAAGGGGTTGGAGATTGAAGCACACAAAGACATACAGACAGAGACATGGGTCATCCTTGAAACAAGAATGCCCCAAGAATGCCCCCTTTATTGTCTCCAGGGGCAGCTTATATAGGGATCCTTAACTGATAGCCATGCCCCAGCCAGAAACCATTCCCCTGCCATCAGGAACTCCTGAGGGTCTCATGCTCAGAGCAGCTGTAGGCACTCAGATCAGGGGAAAACAAGTTGTTTACAAAAAATTCAGAATCTGGAAGTTCACAGCTCCCAACATCAGTGTGGTAGTTCCTGCCCTCCAGGTCTCTTTTCATCTCATGAGATGGGTAATCTAACAGATTATTTTTCCAAAGTTCCATCCCTCTTGCCTGCATTCCAGGCCCTGGGCCCAGAGGATGAAGATGAGTTTGTAAGTTTGTTCTTGCATGAGGAATCATGGTGTCCCAGACTGCGTTATCAACTCAGGTTTTGTTGCTGGCAGTAAGGAAGTTAGGCAAATGGAAAAGTGTTACTTTGTAAACCTTCTAAATGATTGGCTGCTGTGATTGGAGGTTGATGAGCAGGTGGATTTTACAGTTTTGATGGTTCCAGCTCTTCTGATGTTGTCTGCCGAGCTAAAGCTTAATGCAAATGCGTAGCTTCAGAACAGTTTATTTTATTAGAAATTACAGTGGTGTGAAACTCTGCTTATGTCCCCTTTTAATTTATTCTTTCATCATTTCATATGTACTCTGAGCATATTTCTCCCAATTATCGTTTTATCCCCTTTCCCTTTTCCCTCTTCTTTCCAACACATGTCCCTCTTACTTTCATGTCTTTTTATGTTTGTTTATGACCAATTTCATTTAATTGGGGTTTTCTGTGAGAGTATGAATGGAGAGGTTATTAATTTAAGCAAGTGCGATTGCTCTTTGGCAATACCCCTGAAGATTGTCACAAATCTCACTCCTTCTTCCTACAGCAATTATTACCTTTACCTATCTATATCTCCACAGAGTGGGTCAGGCCTTCAGAGCCGTGATGAAAGGTTGACAGGTTCTCTTGTGTGCATTGCTTGCTACCTGGTGGCTCATTTGTCATGACTTCTGTTGTCCTCAGCAGTACAGTGTGACAAGAAGAGAACTGTGCATTTGTTTGCTGGTTCAGAAGAGAGAAGCTTACCCTCTCTGCTCGGTAGTTTGACACTACTGACTTGGTTCACAGAAAGGACAAATAAAGCAATGGAGGAAATGGGCCCATCCAAGCAGAAAATGGGGGCATGGAAATGACTCAGCAGTGAATAGCTTGACTTGTCAGCATGAGTGCCTATGTTTACATTCCAACACCCACTCTGAAAGCTAGTCTTAGTGGATCAATGCAATTTTAGCACGGAGGAACAGAGAATGGAAAATTCCTGGGACTCCTTGGCTGCCTAGTCTTCCCCAGGTGGTGAGCTTCAGGACCAGTTAGAGATCCTGTCTCAAAAATTAAGGGGGAGAGTGATAGAGAGAGATACCTGGCATCAACCTCTGGCCTGTGCAAGTGCACACATGCCCAAGCACCTCCTCCACACACATACACATGTGTAAACAATCATTGCACTGCACTCACCCCTGCACACCAAAACAGCCACAGAAATGAGGTTTTCATCTTTGGTACTTGAAAACTGCAATTCATCAAGTAAGTAGACATAGAAATACCTCAGAAAAGCACAATACATCTCTGGCACTCCAACACATTATCTGATTATCTACATAATTCCAGAACACAATCCACATAAGGAATCATGAAGGAAAATACTTTTATCATTTATAGAAATGGACTGCACTCCTAATACTGCAAACCAAAGTAAACAATCCTCCTTCCTAAATTGATTATTCCGGGTATTGGTTATAGTTACAAAAATAATGATAATACTTCTCATCATTCTCATGCATTATGAATTGCCTTTCTCTGCAAACAGGATTGTATGCAGTCTTTAAAGATATATTAATGTATATGTAAGAATGAATAACTGCATATACTAGAAATGTCTCCAAGACTAAACTGAGAATAAATATGCTGTCAGTAACACCAATAGAAAGTGCTGCTATGGGCAGAAGAAAATTAATTTATTAAGTAATTAATTATGTTGTGTTCTAGGTTTTGTTTTCTACATCATCAGAATATTTACAACTGAATTTACAGCATTCTTTGTGTTTATAATTAGTGCAGAGGAAGATAAAGCACAGCTTCCCTTTAGAATTGTGATTGTATGAAGTAGACTTTAACTCAGTTAAAATGAAGTGACTTCAAGGAAGAACGTGCTACATAGAGTGTTGCCAGGGAAGGAAGTTCCAATAGGTGAAATAAAACATGCATCAAAAGCAGGAAGTCATCTCCACCACTTTGAAAAAAAGATTGAGGACTGTGGAAGAGGCTGCCCATGAAAGCTGTTCTTAGCTAGGAGACTCAAGGAAGGCAGAAGAAATGCACATTAGCTTTGTCCCTTTAAATAGTGCCATGACCTCCTCTTGATGTCTTATGGGATCTCTATGTTCCATGAGAAACAGCCTTAAAGGACACATAAAATACATGCCAATGTGTAATTCTTCTAGGTTTGAAAGACAAGGACAATGGCCAGCCCAAAGGGGAGGTAATGAAAATACAGCTTATTGAGATATTCTCATTTACATATACTTTACAGGACTGTTTGCAAGAATGCCATACCACAATGATGTTACAAAGTATGTCCCTCTGTTTACTCTTAAACATTGATGTAATACTTCATTTCTGGTGGTTATGAATTCCCACACTGTCAGTTAGTGTTCATTAACTATTGACATTAATTGTTGAGTTCTCAAATCTCTAATAGTTCAACAGTTGACAACTGTGTTGAGTCAGCATTTATTCAAATAGTTTCTCTGTGATATTATCTGGTCTGACTACAGAGAAACTCAAAAATGGGTTCTTTCTCCTTTCTTCCCTGAACAGAAAAGGGCCAGATAATGAAAGTCTAGTCTGTGAACTTGATTCAAGTTCATAGAATAGAGTGCAGGAAATTATACTCCAGATGAGAGTTATTAGGAGAGTTATCAACTTATGACCCCAGACAGTTGTTGAAATATGAGCGGCGGGGCTGCGTCCCCAGCACCCGGCCGCCTGCATGGCTTGCTTATGCCGCGAAATAATTACACGGAAACTGTATTCTTTTAAACACTGCTTGGCCCATTAGCTCTAGCCTCTTACTGGCTAGCTCTCATATCTAGATTAACCCATTTTTAATAATCTGTGTAGTACCACGAGCTGGCTTACCAGGAAAGATCTTAACCTGTGTCTGTCTGGAGTGAGAGAATCATGGCGACTCACTGACTCGGCTTCTTTCTCCCAGCATTCTGTCTGTTTACTCCACCCACCTAAGGGTTGGCCTATAAATGGGCCAAGGCAGTTTCTTTATTAAATGAAAGTAACTCCTCCATCATTTCCCCTTTTTTTGTTTAAACAAAAAGAAAGGCTTTAACTTTAACATAGTAAAATTACATATAACAAAATGGTTATCAAGCAAGAATTACAGTTAAAATATTTATATCTATTTTATCTCTTATCATAACTAAGGAAAACTATAACTATCTATCCATTCTTCAACTCCATCAAAGACTCCAGAAGGATATAATATTACCTAAGTAAAAAAGAAATCCAAATCTCTAGAAATGACAGAGACATTTCGCTGCCTGGACAGTCACTCAAAGTTCCTCTGTACCGTTGTGGCATCCATCTTCAGCCTACAGGCCCATAGTATCCAGCAGACATTTTCATCAAGCAGGAAATTCCAAAGACAGTTCAGTCACTTTTTGCTGTGTCCTGCAGAATGTCTCACAGACTCATGAGTCAGGAACCCCAAAAGACCATCTCACCTTTAGGCAAGTTCAGCAGTCCTCTTTCTGTGGGTTCTCTGTGTCCAGTTTATGTAACAGTCCAGGCAAGAGCAGTTTCTTGCCCAAATGGCTATCAAATTCCTTAAGGAGCCTCTTCGGTGCCCATCTTCCTCTTGAAGTAGATTGGTGCTGCCAGGAGCAGACGTGTCTCATTGTCATGAAAAGCCCTAAGTTATTAAAACATTAAATGCCATATTCTGTAGTCTTTGAAAGATATGAAGAATGCCTAATTGAAATATATCTCTATATATCTAGAAAATCTAACTAACATGACTAGAAGCTTGACTATTATTTATGATTATCCATTAGCAACCTATATTTCCTAATTATACATTACATTTTTAAATGAACTACACAATCACAATACCTTAATCAATATCAGAAATACATATACATATAACAAAATTGACCTTAAAATCCATACCAATGCAAATTATTCATATCTATATCATATCCCCCTTTAAATGTAAAAGAATATTCATAAACAATATTTGGGAATATGGGCGCAGTTTTTTTCTCTCCAAACTGCTTCCTGCTGAATGGGGGCGCTGTATTCAGATCTTTCATGGTGTAACCTGTGTGTCAGGGTCATCTCAGTCGGCAGTTGAATGAAGTAATTTTCTGAAGGTGTTCACAGCAACTTTTCAGGAGGGCGTGGTCTATCATACCATATTGGGATAGACGCAATCCACAGAGTCTCATCCTCTGTGAAAACAAAAGAAGACCCTCTCCAAAGCATCATATCCTTAGACCCATATTCTGAAATCATAATACCCTTGTATCCATTCTGGTTTAGCTTGGCAGCCCATATAATGAAATGTCTCTCTGCACTTAGCTCGTTTACAGTCAAAAATTTTAAAGAAAACACAATAATACAAAAAATCCAGACTCTCTGTGAATTTTCCATTTTTACATGGCTTATTTTTCTTTATTTCTTTTAATCTATAACTATCTGTAAACCATTAACTTTATTCTCTATATTTTTTTCTTCTTTCTCTCAGGCCTATGTACATTCATCCAACAGTGTCTGAATCTGTTCAATTGTGAATCTGTAATTTTTTTTTTTTACTATCCAGGAGCACTTTGTTTTGTGCTTTTAAATCGCTAAGCGCTTAAGAATCTAAGCTGTGACATTCCTAGGTCAAAAACAGGTACTGCCTGCTTGCCCCGCCCAGTCCAACATGGCGGAGCCGCTCATGCCTCTGATCCTTGCACATTGTACCAGTAGCGTGGTGGAGCTGCTTGTGCCTCTGAGCCACAGCATGCAATGACTTCCTTTGAGGCACACAGCGAGTCTAGTTGCCATCAGACAAATCGTAGCACTTTACTCCAAATGCTCCATTCAAAAGCTCTGTCTCCCGCAGGAGCCAGACAGAGATCGCGATGGCGGCACAGCCCAGAAAGCTGGCATTTTAAAACAGCCAGTTTTTTCCTGTTGCTGAGTCAGGACAATTTCTTTGCCGCACGCAACCCACAAACAGCAAAAAGCTGTCTTAAATTCTCTCTGTGTCCTTTTTAAGCCCTCTCAGGTTTTACGTGGAGTTCATTAGCACGTTGGGTGCCACTCTGTTGAAATACGAGTGGCGGGGCTGCGTCCCCAGCACCCGGCCGCCCGCATGGTTAGCTTATGCCCCGAAATAATTACACGGAAACTGTATTCTTTTAAACACTGCTTGGCCCATTAGCTCTAGCCTCTTACTGGCTAGCTCTCATATCTAGATTAACCCATTTTTAATAATCTGTGTAGTACCACGAGCTGGCTTACCAGGAAAGATCTTAACCTGTGTCTGTCTGGAGTGAGAGAATCATGGCGACTCACTGACTCGGCTTCTTTCTCCCAGCATTCTGTCTGTTTACTCTACCCACCTAAGGGCTGGCCTATAAATGGGCCAAGGCAGTTTCTTTATTAAATGAAAGTAACTCCTCCATCAGACAGTCATGGTAAGGCCCTGGCAAGAGACACTATTACTGAAGTTACAGGTATATTGCTATACTCCTGCAGGAAAAGTCCCTGATGTGAAAAAGCATGAGGGAACTTACAGGTTCACAGCCATAGGCAGCCATGAGAGAACTCAATAGAAAATATAGAAGCTTCTAGATTCTTCAGTTCTCTTCAGATCCTGAAAACAAAGGGAGTTTCTCTGTCCTATAAGTTTTCAACAGAATAGAGGTCAAATCTTCCACCTGTGATCATGGCCTAAGCAACACGCCTAAAGTCATGTACGCAGGCACTGGTTGGGAACATAAAATTATCTTGATATTGTATGTAGGGAAGAGGAGTTGCAAGGCCAGGGCACAACTTCTAATTACCTTGCTGTCCCAAAAAAAGCTGCAGCAGGAGCTTGGTTAGATATCTCAATGAGGTGGAGAGGCAGCTAGAAGAACTGTGACCTAACTTTCTGCACAACAAAACACAATACCAGCTCATCATTCAACTGTGGGCTTTCTGGCCTACTATGGACACAGTTGTCAGGTGAGCATATCTGATATTATTGGTACTTAACAAATTGGGTTTTTTTGCCACAGGCTTTTCTAAAAATATCAACATTTAAGAGTCAAATTTTACTACAATTAGAACTCACATTGGTACCAAGTTATAAGTAGTTTGAAGAAGCACTTCCTATTTTCTTGGGAGGGAATGAGTGAGTTCTTATCTAAGAATATTACCACCTCAAACCAAGCCAGTAACATATAAAAAACATTTCAACAAAGATATAGCTTGCTTAAATAACAAATATTTAAGCAAGATTTTGCCTATCTCAAATTTGTGCTTTTCAGAAAGCTTGTTGTACTAACTTTTTTGGGAAGCCCTTAAAAAATCAGGTATTCATCCTATGTAGGGCACCAATGGAAGATCAAAGGAATGATTCTATCTGGTTTCGTGGGCTTACTTACAGAGCATGATTAAAGGTCATGAGTGTGGATTAGTCCCAAGCAGCTTAATCAGTGAGAAATCCCATCCATTGTGGATGAAGATCTTACAAATGTTGCATCATGGATTCCCACATTCAGTCAAACTTCTGCCTCCCAAGGCTACTGGGGAATGCTCCATCTTCTATGCACTGTCAACAGCTCCATCATCACCATTAGCATGAATCTGACTACTACTGTGTTATTTTTCTTCTTAGTGGCCATTTCATGACCAAGGTATGACCTACTCTAAGATGACAATACACTAAACACATTAGGTCAAGAAGAACAAGGTCATATTAAGATCAATTTTAAAATATGGCTCTCATATGTAAATGTAGAATAAGCCTAAAGTTAAAGTTTATAATTCATTAGTGCGGTAGCTAGCAGGGTAGTAATGTGGTTCAGAGAGTACTTGAAGAATGACATTCCTGCACTCTCAAAAATATTCTGCAGTGTTTACTTCCAGTATCTCAAAAGAAAAAGATGTTTCTGTCTCAGACAATAAAGCATCACTTTGGAGCTAAAAATAATTTTTATGTCCACCACATAGACACTATAAGTTGACTTGTATTGTAGTACTAATCAATGGTAAAGAGAACATCAAACAAAGATGAAGCCATAATGAAATAATTAATCCCACAGACAATTAGATGCTGTTCAAGAGAGTCAATTTCCATATCAGGTAGTCTCAATAAACAAGGCTTCAATGTGACATTGGAAGATCATGACCCTTTTGTCTTTCTACCCATGCTTCCAATATCTTTCTTTATGAAGAAATGCTTAATTTTTTAACATTAGAACTCTGTCGTTATTTTTTTCAAATTTCTAAATATGACATATAAAATTTATTTTTTTCCTTTAAATTCTTATACTGTTACAAAGTGTAAAAGAAATGGCAGTGGGTCAGATGGTTTGGGAATGAAAATGACACAGAATCAGAAAAGGCCTTCATTAGGACAAATGACCCAGAGGCCACAGGAGCCAAGATTAAGCCTTGAGGAACAAAACATTAAAAGGATCATTACATCCTATCAGAGACAATATGATGGGACCTTAAAGGGAAAGGGATCTTACCCTCTAAACCCTGGGAAGGAACTTCATTAAGAAGGGTAGGTAGCTTTCTGTAATTTTTATTGTAAAATTAAGAAAGAGGGCAATCATGGACAACATATTGGGAAGAGGCCAAAGGAGCCTTCAGAGATTTTTTTCTAAACAAAGGAAAATATTGTACTTGTATATCATTTAGGATCTGACAGCAAGTTCAACAACATGTGACTTAGTTCAGTATAACTTATGTGGCACAGATCATATAGGAGCCAGGTAAGACAATAAAGGCTATAAAAACCATAGTACTGACAGAGCAGGATATGGTCTGATTATTTCAAGTTGTGATAGCTCATCTCATCTCTTAGAGTGACCAGTTTCTTAAATGGGAAGGCAGAGATCCAACAATAACAGAATAAAAATTGGATCTAGTTCCCATTTTTACTATTGAGGTTGAATTAATAGATGGCAAACAATGCCCAGATTTGTTTTCATAGGAATTTTAATCCCATAAGTTTACAATGATCATGTACTACACTTTTTAATACATTTGTTACATTATTATCATTACTATCATTACTACTACAGCAAGTATTACTAATATTATTATTGCTTATTATTATTATTTATCTCGGTTGCTTTTCTGTTGCTGTGATAAAATATCCATGATCAAACGAAAGGAAGGATTATTTGGCTTACAGTTCCCAAGGGGTAGAGTCTGTAATCACAGGGAAGGCATGATAGCAGGAACAGGAAGCAAAGAGATCGCATTTCATCCACAAACACACACATGCACACGCACACACACACACACACACACACACACGGAGCAGAAAGAGAGAAGACGAGGAAGTAAGATGAATGTTGACCCCCAGGAATGCACTTCCTCCAGCAAGACTCCACAGTGTCAAGGCTCCACGACCTGATTAAACAGCAACCCTTGGAGGAAAAAGTGTTCAAATATGTGAGCCTAGTGTCACGTTTCTCATTTTAAATGCCACACCATGAATGCTCTTAATCTACTTAGATCAGCTTAATGTCTCTCTTGCTATAAGTCTTCTTCCCATTCCTCATTGGTTGGTGAACTCTATCCTAGATACCAGGATTCCCCTCAGATTAGGAAGTATGCTATATGTCTTTTCGTTGTGCCCCTTCCCCCATCAAGGCTGTGTGAACTCCATGTCACTGGTTATTGGTTCACTCATTTCTGTGTAAGTAGGACATCATGAGAAAGCATTTACTATAGAGTCTCATCAAATGAATATACAGAAATAAATAAAGTTGGGGTAAGGAAAGCATTTGACATTGAGTATTTAAATAGTTTAAGAAATGTTATATCATAAAATTGGTTCATAAACAGACCGCAGCTGTGTGCAAACTCTCAGTTTATCCTCTGAAAGGTGATGATCATTTTCCTCAAAGAGTTGCTATTATTGAAGAGTGAAATCTCAACCCTGTAGTTGGAGATAGGGAAGGACAAAAGGACAGGGAACTTAGCTCTTGCTTTACATGATTACTCACAGTTAGCTATAGTATCACTTATGAGGTATTTGGTATATAGAAATTTAATATTAAAAACAAAACATTAGCCTTAGTAGGTGGCTTATTAAAGCTTGGCTGTGTGGATGTGAGGACTTACACTAAGACTCCCAGAATCCATGTATATCTTGAATGTAGTAGTGTCTGCAATCCTTGTACTCCTATGGAGAGATGGCAGATAGAGTTGGGAGCCTCCCTGGAAGTTTATAGACCAGTGAACCCCATGTACACAGCAATAAGCAAGAGACCTTGCCTCAGACAGATAGACATTAATGGAGTGATACTTGAGATGTTCTCTGATCTACACATGCTCTCCATGGCACTGATGCACCTACACACACACACACACACGCACAGAGACACAGAGAGAGAAAAAGAGAGACAGAGAAGTTTAAAAATCTGCACTAATTGTAGTTATTTCAAGTAGTCTTCTAGGAAGTACATTCTGGAAAGAGGATTTGGGTGTGTCTAAGTCAGTTCACCTAATTTACCATTTACACCTTCTGTGTTCCCGTACCTGACCTCCTTCTGGTACTAAGAAGCACCTTTCTCCAGGTATTTTTAACAACTGTCACCTTTGGTGGTTCATGTGACCATTTGATACTGACAGCTGCTGCCTCCTCATTAAATAAGTGACCCCATAGATTTTTCTACTGGGTTAGTTTCCAAGTACAGTCTTTGATGCATCCATGTCTTATTTTTGGAGGATATTTTCTAGTGTTTCAAGCTACCTTGATCCTGATCCGTGACTCATGGAGGAAATATACACCAGCTAAGGCCTACGGGCAATACACACCAAACACAGAGATTAGATATGTTGGTGACAGAGGGCAGACATTCCATTTTTTATTCTTGCGCAGAATGTGAGAAGAAAGAAAACACTTGGTCCAAGAAATGTAGATTTGTGTGGCTCCACTAAGTTCCTAGAGTGGTAAACATTTTCCCAACTAAGCCGTCTTCTCAGACTCAGTTTCTCTTTTTGTAGAGTGAGGTTTGCAGTGGTACATACATTCATGTGACATCACTGGTGGTGGTCATCTGTCTTCAATTCATTCTCTGCCTCTGAAATGTCTTAGAAAAAGACAATACACAATTTAAGAGGCCATTTGTCTCTGGCTCCTGTCCCTGTTTCCTGTCATCAGGCTCACCCAGAAATATTTCCTTGTAGTGGTGTGCACTTCAGGGTTCTCACTTTAGAACCTGACTACATACAGAGGACTGGCCAGATTTCACGTTAGGAGTTAAATGTTCTTGTAGATAAACATTAAATAGAGCTAGATGGGCTACTGGGAAGCATCCCTGCACACAGAGAGTTGTGGGGGGCTTGTGTGAAGTCTGTCAAATATTATCTTTATCAAATACCTGGATTTTAGGTGGTCATCCAGAATTAATTATTGATAATTATAAAAAGTTTATGTCTCTTGAAAGTAAACCAAGAGATGGAGACAAAGACAAGGAGAGAACAATCATGAATACTAAGTCACTACATAGACCAAGCTGGCCTTGAACTCCCAGAAATCCTGCCTCTGTCTTCTGAGTGCTGGGATTAAAGACAAGGTATCACCATGCCCAGTCATTTTGTTATTTTAAGGATTTGTTTATTTTTATTTTTGTGCATAAGTCTTTGCCTGTTTATACATATGTACCCAGTATGTGTACCTATAGAGGACAGAAGAGGGTGCTAGGACCCCTAAAACTGGAGTTATTGACAACTTTGTGGGTGCTGAGAACAAAATCTGGGTCCTCTGCAAGAGCAGCAAGTGGACTAAGCTATTGAGCAATCTTTTCAACTTTTAAACTCACTTTTAACAAAACCATTGCCATAAATGTTAGGTATTTTGTCTTAGACAAGCTTCTCCACCAGCACAAATAATTCCAATCAAATAAAATTAGACTGAATTAAAGATGCCCATGTTTAATAGATTACCTTACTCCCGGATGGCCGCAGTAAAACATGGAGAGGGGAAGACCACACAAAACCCAGAGATCACATGTTCATTCTCTGAGGGGCAGTTTAAATAGCCCTTGAGAGTAGTCCCGACCTTCCCTGTGAAGGGATCACCATTTGGTGGGCTTTAAACTGAGGCAACTCCCAGGGGAGGGAGCTTACTCCAGGAGCTGCTGTAAAGTTCCCAAACAATAAGATATTTTTTTAAATCTATAAATCATCTACTCTCTTCTTATTTTTTGTAACTCTCAAAACTGTTCCTTGGGTACTAATTTTTCAATACAAGGGTTTTAAATGATTCAGCCAAATACATACTCTATAAAGAAATATATAATCTGTGAACTATATTGTAAGTCCATATTCTATACTGGGTAAAACGTAATCAATGAATATATTTGTAAAGCATAGTTACTTATTCAGTTTGTAACCTACATTTATTTTATTTTTACTTAAAAATTTCCACCTCTTCCTCTCCTCACCCCCTCGCTCTCCAGTTCAAAGAGCAGTCAGGGTTCCCTGCCCTGTGAGAAGTCCAAGGCACTCTCCCTTCCATCCAGGTCTCAAAGGTGAGCATCCAAACAGACTAGGCTCCCACAAAGCCAATATATACAGTAGGAGCTTATGTAATTATAGATTTTAGCTTTCTAAAATAAACAAGAATGCAAAAACTTTAGATAATCAAAAACCCACAGGCCCATGAAAACAGATTTCCAAATACATGCTTTTGGATTATAGGAAATGCCTCATTGATTCTTTAAGCTAAACTCCAGCAATTTTGTTAATTAACTTGTAAGACAAATTAGCAAATACAATTTTAAGTATTGGAGAGAGCTACTAAGGACCTGACAGCAGGACAGTGCTTCACCATAATAACAAGCAAAGTAATCTTGTTTTTGAGCCTGGAACTGTCAGGGGTCAAACACATGAGTTAGCTATAGCTGAATTTAATTGGTACTTTTCTGAGTTAGATCAAATAACAGTCAGAACTTTGCTTTAAATACTCAAGAATTAAACTGGGCGAAGTAGTAAGCTTATCATAGATGATGCAAAAGTAAGCCAGTCATTAGAATTAGCTCACTTATAATTGAGATGCTGTATTTAGAAAACATATTTGAAGCCATGGACGTACCTCAGTCAGTAGAGCACTTGTGCAAACCAATGACCTCGGTTTGATCTTTCAGAACCTATGTAGAAAATACAATTATTGCCACACAAAGCTTGTAATCTCAGTGTTGGGTAGGCTGAGACATATGGATTTCTGGTAATTGCTGGGTATCCAGTACAGCCTACTTGGTGAGTTCAGGTCACAGAAATACTCTGTCTCAAAAATCAAGTCATGAGAAACAACATCAAAGGTTGATCTCTGGATTCCACATGCATGTGCACCCATACACACATAGACCCGGAGACACAAAGACAAAGGCACACAAGTATGCATGCTCACACACATGCACAAAAAAAAAAAAAAACCAGGAAATCTCTAAAGTTGTTAGAAGAATCAGATGCCACCAGTAGTAATAGCTGAAGCTGACAGTCAGGTAACACCTAAATATCTTTAAAACTACTGCATCTTTTCATACGTTTGCATTTTGTGTTTATATAATGTGCATGTTTGTGCATACTGTAGGTTTGTAAATATGTGTGCATGTACTATAATGTGTGTGTTTGTGTAAAGACCAGAGGGCAGCCTCATACTCCTTGATTGAGAGAGGGTCTTTTGTTGTTCACTGCTGTGTTGATCATGCATCTTTTACAGATTCTCCTATCTCCACCTCCTCCTCCTTGTCATAGGAGAACTCAGACTACAGTAGTTGCTAACATGCCCACTTTACTTGCGTTCAATGGATTTTAACTTAAGTCCTCATACTTATATGGCAAGGGCTTTGTTCATCAAATTATAATCTCAGGCCAATATATTTTTCTTATAATTATATAAGACTATAAATAAATTACTGGGCAGTAGAGGCACATGCCTTTAATCCCAGCACTCGGTAGGCAGAGGCAGGTGGATTTCTGTCAGTTTAGAGAGAGAACCTGCTTTACAGAGTGAGTTCCAGGACAGGCTCTAAAACTACACAGAAAAACCTTGTCTCAGAAAAAAAAAAAAAAAAAAAGACTACAAGTAACTTAAGAGTAGTAAAAGACGTTCTTCATTTCTCCATCTCCTTTTCTTGTTTAAAATTTCATCAAATACCTACTGCATGTAAATATTCACTATAGCTGTCAATAATACTCTAAATGAATTGAGAACAAAACATACACAGGGTTTCTTAAGAAAGGCAAATGTAAGATGAAGAGAAAATAGATATTGATTAGCTGACAGTGTAGTACAGACACAGAATATGAGGAAATGAAAGGAGGTTCTTGGGTTCTTTGTTTGGTCCAGTACCCTGTGACCAAATACCCTTTCCTTGGGGACTCCACTTAGGGACATCCTGACACTTTCTGTGGTGTTCTGCCATGGTCCTCTGCTGACCTGGTTCCCTCCATGATGTATGATCACTGTGTCTTAGCATCCTGGGTGCTCATCCTCTACCACAGTTCTCACCATTCCCAACACAGTTTCTCATGTTGTGGTGACCACTCACCATAAAATTATTTTTGTTGCTACTTCATAACTGCAATTTTGCTAATGTTACAAATCATAGTGTTTTCTGTAATGAACCTGTGTTTTCTGATTGTCTTAGGCAACCCTTGTGAAAAGTCTCATTGGCCCCCAAGGGGTCGAAACCCACAGGTTGAGTCAAACTATAGTTCTTAATCCCTGGTGCTCTTCCCTCACGCTGTTTTCATCTGACCTGCTCCTACTGTGGAATTATCCAATTCAGGAACACCATCTCCTTTAATTCCTTTAACTGTGACAACAAACGATTCTATTTTCAGATGAGGATAGAAAATTAAAATGGTGAGATCCAATTTGTTTTGCTTTGTGATGGCCTTTTCAAGGGAATGGAGCCAATGGGTGTGCTCTCTGAGATGTGTCTTAAGAAGACCAGCGGGTGCCTGCTGCCCTACAGTGCAATCTCTGCCTTTTAGGGGTGCCCCTTTCTTGTAAAAGTTGTGGGTTGGTACCAGTTTAACATCCATGGAATTCTTGGACGTGCTAAACGATGCACTTCAGCATGTGCAACAGTAAAACCTGCCTGGAGCACTCAGTAAACATTGCTTTAATTACATTGAAACACGGACACACATAAACGCATTGATTTGACACAGTTCTCCTGTAAGCCCTGGTATGTATAAGAGTTATCTGAGGAGCTTTCTCTGAAGTCAATATGTATCCTGGGAAATTCCAATTTATTGTATGTGACATTAGGCTCTGCAATCTGCCACTTGAGAGAATCAGCAATGACCCCAGCTGGAGTCTGGTGCAGCTGTTTCAGGCTTGCCAGTTTGGGAAGGATAAGGAGTAAGTGTGAAAACAGTATTATAAGCCATTTTGGTCTAAAGGGACAGTGCAGCATCGAGAAGCAGGAACGGGATTTGCTATATATATGTAGTCTCTTGATCATATTTGTCCATTAGCCCCTCTTATCACTATCTTACTCCCACCAAATGCCTGCTTCTAAATATATCCTCTTTAACTTTCATGTCTTTAAAACCGTTTTCCCAAAGGAAGGGAGGCATGCCATAGCGTGCATGTGGATGGAAGTCAAAGAACAGCTTGCGAGGGCTGATTTTCTTCTACCATGTAGGCTGTGTGAATCAAACTCAAGTCTTCAGGCTTGGTAGCAAGTGTCTCTACTCAGTGAACCATTGCATTGGTGCTCTCATGTGTACACGTGTCATCATCCATTATGAAAGGTTGCTGGGCATGGTCTTGTGAAGGTAGTCCCTGGAGCTGAGCTTATGAGCACAGCAGACGTAAGAGCAGACGATAGCATTGCATGGAATTCCTTCCCATCCTCTAGCTATCACATCCTCCACCCACCAGCAGCTTCTTTGATCTTCTCAGCCTTGGAAGGTGTAAATATTTACAGTTATATCCATTGATTAGGGCTGTTTTGAGTCTTGGTCAAAGGAACTTCAGTTTTCAGTAGGATGGTAGTTAATGCTAAGACCAGCAGCTTGTCTAAAAGCTTAGAGTAAGTGATGTTGAGAGTCCAGTCTTAAAGGGAGCATCAATATCATTCCCTCCAAAGTACAAGTTCCTGTTTATTACCTGGTAGTTACAATATATCAAAGCATAGACTTAAAGGAGTCCATACAGATGAACGATGAGTAAGGAAAGTAGGTCATCCTTATTGAAAGAGTTCCAACACCCTCAGAGCCTACCCATTGTAGCTGCTTCACATCTTTCATCCAAATGAACTGGAATATGAAGGAGAAAGTCCTTTGCTCTCTGAACCTGTTTGCCCACCGATTCCCATACTACTCTTGCTCTCACAATACAAACGTAGAACATAAAGCCTTAACCTATAGACACAAATTACCCAGAAGTGAAACATTATTGTGCCTCATCCCTATCTGAAGAAGCTGTGTTCAGTAGGACATGATGAAGAAAGATGACTTTTCAATTTCACTTTATAAAGCCAACAAGAATACAATATCAAAATCATTCAAACCCAGGAAGTAAATGAACGAAATTGCATCAGTTAACTTCCTTGTTGCTGTCACAAAATGCTTGATGAATGTGACCTAAGAAAAAAAGACATCTTAGCTACTCTTATAGTATTACTGTGATAAAATACACCAAGAAAAGCAACTAGGGGAAATGGATTTATGCTGTTTCAAAGTTCAAGATTATAGTCTATCATGAGAGGAGAATCATGGTGACAGAGGCTTGAAGCAGTTGTTCATCACATCCATAGTCTGTAAGCAGAGAGAGGTGAGTGGATGCTACCGCTCAGTTCCCTTTCTCTACTCATAGAAAGAATCCAGGATCCCTGTCAGGGCAAGGAGGCATCCACAGTAGTCAGGTCTTCACAATGAAAAGTCAAAAGAATGCCCCTCAGACATTTTCAGAGACAAATCTGTCAGGTGACTCTAGGATCCAACAATTTAATACTACCAATGACAAAAGGTTTTGTTTGTTTAATTATTTTAACTCACAATTTGAGACTGTTGTATATCATAGAGGCAAAGGAATCCCAGGAGTAGTAGTGTAAGGCAACTGATCATATTACATTCATGCCAGGCAGCAGAGTGGGTCTTCACACATCAATATCCCCATTCAGAAGTAAGACTGAGCATCTTAGTACTCAACTATTTTATTAAGTGTGTTGCTGCTAAATTGTATTTGTGTTTATTCATGTTGAATGGTTCCTCCTGGTATGTGATGACTTCAATTATGGTGACCTTCAGGTGACATGGAACCACTGAGAAAAAAGAATATCATGGACTCAGTTAAGCAAAGGATTTTACTGAATGAAAGGCACCTAGTTCCCTATAATAGAAAAAGAGGCAATGTCCTGGGCAGAAGGACATGCACAAATGCTGAGACAGCCTCCCTCAGTGGACAGATCTGAAAGGTGTAATCTTCTAATCTGAAACAACATGATATGACAACTGGAAATCTCTGTACCTGATGTCATAATATACAGTCAACATTCTGCTGGTACTGACAATATTACATAAAACTGGCTACAGACCATGTGTGTGAAGTATTTATGCAGAATCAGGGGGAAAATATCAGAAACTTATTGAGTTTATTTAAAAGTAGACTATGTCATTCCCCTGTTTTTGACAATTTAATTTGTTTTTGATTATGTGTAAGTGTGTGTTTGTGTGTGTGGGTACATGTGTGTATGGTGCCCATGAAGGACAGGACATGATGCCAGGATCCCTAGAGCTGAAGTTTCAGTTGGTGATATGCCATGAGTGCTGGGAAAACTTGAGTCCTTTCCAAAAGCAGCACATGTTTATAACCACAGAGCTCTTTCCAGTCTCTGGAAGTATAACTTGGCTTTCACTGTTTGGTAATAAAAGAGTTGGAGGATTAGATTTTCTATCAGATCTGAAAGGAATATCCTCCTAAAACCAGCATGTAGTACAGAACAGGAGCTGTATATTGTTACTCCTGCTTCATCAGCCTAGGTGCTTATGACGACAAGTGAAAGAGATAACATGAAGGGCTGGTAGGGGAGTTGCATTCTTTCTCGTTGTTATGGCTATGGTGAAATGTCATGGACTTCATTCTCAAGTCTTCTTAGCCTTTCGTGCTTTTGGCAAGATCGTTGTTGAAGATTTTTACTCACTGTGCTCCAGTTTCATTTCTTTTGCTACAACAAAACACTCTGTCCAAAGTGAAGAAAGTCTATGTTCTTTTTCAGGCTAGAGTCCATCATAGCAGAGAAAAGACTGTGTAGAAGCTTGAGGCAGCTCATCCTACATCATACCCACAGTGATGAACAGGGAGAAGTAAACATATGCAGCCTTGCTCTCTCTTCTCTGACACAGTCAAGGGCCAGTCTAGTGCATGGTGCTGGCCACAGTTCACGAGCCTTCCTTCATCAATTAGCAATCAAGACAAACTTCCATAAATATGCCCAAAGGCCAATCTGATCTAGAAAATTCCTCAATGGAAATCTCCTCTCAGATAGTTTAAGTTACTTCAAATCAACGGTTAAAGCTATAAAATCACACACTGAATTCCTCAAATTGAGCTCTCCCCAAAGGTCCCACTGGAGCCAAGCCATGGTGAAAGTAAGTTGTTATTTATTTCATCTGAGATGGAGGTGTGTACTAAAAGAGTTTGGGTTCCAGGCTGTACCCCTAACACTGCCCAGTATGACGTCAGTTAACATCAAAATCCTCTTTACTTAAGCAAAGTGTATATATAAATACTGTAACCATAACTACAGCAGCTATAATAATATTAAAAAGAGAAGTAAGTAGTTTGGCGGTGGTGGCACCTGCCTTTAATCTCAGCACTAGGGAGGCAGAGTCAGGCAAATCTCTGCGAGTTTGAGGCCAGCCTGGTCTACAAAGTGAGTTCCAGGACAACCAGAGCTAAATAGTGAAACCCTGTCTTGAAGAGAAAGAGAGAGAGAGAGAGAGAGAGAGAGAGAGAGAGAGAGAGAGAGAGAGAAGAGAGAATACCAAATACCCTTAGAAATTAAAAGTTAGTTAAAATGATACAGAAAGGTAAATGGTACAAGATTGCAAAGGAGGTACCACGAGTAAATAGAGGTAGAAAGGGTAGTAGCAAAAACAACATTAAAGAAAATGGGAAAAAGGGGGAAGAAGAAAACAGAGGAAAAGGAAGAGAATTCAGTTAAAATGAATAAATAAAAAAAGAAAGTGTTTTTCAAGTAGGGTAAAGCAAAGGGTCACTGCCTTTCGGCCTGTGAGTGCAGGCATGTGCCACTGAACACGGTTTTGCTCATCACTACTGTGATTCACGCTTAGGACCTCATGCTTGTGGACTTTGCTGGGTCATGCATTTCCCTCACCCCATCTCTCTTTGAGAGTTTAATGTCTTATTTTTTTTTCAACTATTAAATTTGTATAGTAAAACTCTCTTTATAAGCTATTGAAAAGATGGGACAAACAGCCTGATTAAATATTTAAATCACCTCCTGTGATAACCAACAAATAATATTACTAATAAAACTTAGTTTCAATGGTAATCTGGTACAGGGATGCAAAATTTCCTTTAATTTTGTCTGATACAAAGAATTCTTTGCATAATAAATAGAATCACAGTGCTGGTCCCTGGGTGGGTATGAACTAAAGGGACATATACATCGCACATACCAAGAACAGTTGAACAAACAAATATGCTCAGCAAGGGACTAAAGATGGAGAAGTCATTTATTTTGATTTCTGATATACAACAAGAGAGTTTTAATGACATCTCACTCCTTCTTTTCATATCAGTACAAATTTGGAAATCTTATGCATGGTTACTGTCAGTGTCAAAACAGGAATTTTTGTGACTCTGTGAGAATTTATTGTTTAATTAGTGAAGACATATAAGATGTACCCTTAGGCTTTCTATTTTTTTATTTATATTTTTACTTAAAAATAAAATTTCCACCTCCTCCCCTCCTCCCATTTCCCTCCCCCTCCCCCACCTCCTTCCCTCCCTCCCCTTCCCCCTCCCTCTTCAGTCCAAAGAACAGACAGGGTTTCCTGCCCTGTGGAAATCCAAGGTCCTCCCCCCTCCATCCAGGTCTAGGAAGGTGAGCATCCAAACAGACTAGATTCCCACAAAGCCAGTATATGCAGTAGGATCAAAACCCAGTGCCATTGTCCTTGGCTTCTCAGTCAGCCCTCCTTGTCCGACATGTTCAGAGAGTCTGGTTTGATCATATGCTCCATCAGTCCCAGTCCAGCTTGCTTTGGTAAGCTCCCATTGGATCAGCCCCACCGTCTCAGTGGGTGGGCGCACCCCTTGTAGTCCTGACTTCCTTGCTCATGGTCTCCCTCCTTCTGCTACTCTTTTGGGCCTTGGGAACTCAGTCCTGTGCTCCAATGTGGGTCTCTGTCTCTAGCTTCATCCATCGCCAGATGAAGGTTCTATGGTGATATGCAAGATATTCATCAGTATGGCTAAAGGAAAGGGCCATTTCAGGCTCCCTCTCCTCAGCTGTCCAAGGATCTAGCTTAGGATATCTCCATGGACACCTGGGGACACCTCTAGAGTCAAGTCTCTTGCTAATCCTAAGATGGCTCTTTTAATTAAGATATATACTTCCCTCCTCCCATATCCACCCTTCCTCCTTCCCAAACATCCCATTCCCCCAAGCTCTCCCCATTCCCCCTTCTCATTTTTTTCTCCCCATATCCTCTTACCCCCCACTCCCAAGTTTCCAATGTTTTCCAGGCAATCTTGTCTTCTTCCAATATACAGGAGGATAACTATATGTTTTTCTTTGGGTTCACCTTCTTATTTAGCTTCTCTAGGATCACGTATTATAGGCTCAATGTCCTTTATTTATGGCTAGAATCCACTGATGAGTGAGTACATACCATATTTATCTTTTTGGGTCTGGGTTACCTTACTCAGGATAGTGTTTTCTATTTCTATCCATTTGCATGCAAAATTCAGGATGTCATTGTTTTTTACTGCTGAGTAATACTCTAATACATACATATTCCACACTTTCTTTATCCATTCTTCAATTAAGGGGCATCTAGGTTGTTTCTAGGTTCTGGCTATTACAAATAATGTTCCTGTGAACATAGTTGAACAAATGCTTTTGTAGTATGATAGACCATCTCTTGGGTATATTCCCAAGAGTGGAATTGTGGGATCCTAAGGTAGGTTGACTCCCAGCTTCCTAAGAAACTGCCACACTGATTTCCAAAGTGGTTGCACAAGTTTGCATTCCCACCAGCAATGGATGAGTGTTCCCCTTACTCCACATCCTCTCCAGCAGAGGCTATCATTGCTGTTTTTGATTTTAGCCATTCTGACAGGTGTAAGATGGTATCTCAAATTGTTTTGATTTACATTTCCCTGATTGCTAAGGAGGTTGAGCATGACCTTAAGTATCTTTTGGCCATTTGAACTTCTTCCGTTAAGCATTCTCTGTTCAGTTCAGTGCCCCATTTTTTAATTGGGTTAGTTAGCATTTTAAGGTCTAGTTTCTTGAGTTCTTTATATATTTTGGAAATCAGACCTTTGTCAGTTGCGGGGTTGGTGAAGATCTTCTTCCAGTCAGTATGTTGCCTTTTTGTCTTAATGACAGTGTCCTTTGCTTTACAAAAGCTTCTCAGTTTTAGGAGGTCCCATTTATTCAATGTTGCCCTTAATGTCTGCACTGCTGGGGTTATACATAGGAAGTGGTCTCCTGTGCCCATGTGTTGTAGAGTACTTCCGACTTTCAACATTCTGCTGTTTACAAGATACACACCTCAAACTCAAAGACAGACACTACCTCAGAGTAAAGGGATGGGAAAAGGTTTTCCGATCAAATGGACCAAAGAAACAAGCAGGTGTGGCTATACTAATATCTAACAAGATTGATTTCAAACTAAAAACAATCAGAAGGGATGGGGATGGACGCTTTATACTCATAACAGGAACAATTGAACAGGAGGAAGTCTCTATCCTGAATATCTATGCCCCTAATATAAAAGCACCCACTTATGTAAAAGAAACATTACTAGAACTCAAAGCATACACCAAACCCCACACTCTAATAGTAGGAGATTTCAACACTACGCTCTCACCAATGGACAGGTCAACCAGACAGAAACATAACAGAGAAATAAGAAAACTATCAGATGTAATTAACCAAATGGACTTAACAGACAACTATAGAACATTCCACCCAAACAGAAAAGAATACACATTCTTAGATCTTAATATAAAAGCCTGTATTCCATCACCACATGGAAACTTCTCAAAAATTGATCACATAATTGGTAACAAAGCAAACATTCATAGATACAGAGAAATTGTAGTAACCACCTGTGTACTGTCAGATCACCATGGAATGAAGTTAGAATTTAACAACAATTCTAACCCCAGAAAGCCTACAAACTCATGGAAATTGAACAGTCAACTACTAAACCACACCTGGGTTAAGGAAGAAATAAAGAAAGAAATTAAAGTCTTCCTTGAATTCAATGAAAATAAAGACACATCATACCTAAACCTATGGGACACTATGAAGGCAGTGATAAAAGGAAATTTCATATCACTAAGTGCCCACATAAAGAAAATGGAGAAAGCACACGTTAGAGACTCAACAGCACAGCTGAAATCTCTAGGAAGAAAAAAAAGAAGAAGCAGACTCACCCACGAGGAGTAGAAGACTGGAAATAATCAAACTGAGAGCTGAAATTAACAAAATAGAAACACAGAAAATAATCCAAAGAATCAATGAAACAAAAAGCCATTCCTGAAGAAAATCAACAAGATTGACAAACCCCTATCCAAACTAATCAAATGGCAGAGAGAGAACATGCAAATTAAGAAGATCAGAAATGAAAAGGGGGGCATAACCACACACACAGAGGAAATTTAGAGAATCATTAGATCTTAATATAAAAGGCTGTATGCCACAAAATTGGAAAATGTGAAAGAAATGGACACTTTTTTAGATAAGTACCATATACCAAAATTAAATCAAGACCAGGAGAATAGTTTAAATAGGCCTGTAAGTCGTGTGGAATTGGAAGCTGTCATCAGAAATCTCCCTACCAAAAAAAGCTCTGGACCAGATGGTTTCAATGCACAATTCTACCAGAACTTCCAAGAAGGGCTAATACCTATACTCCTTAATGTGTTTCACAAAATAGAAACAGAAGAGTCATTGCCAAACTCCTTTTTTGAAGCTACGGTCACCCTGATACCAAAACCACACAAAGGCTTAACCAAGAAAGAGAATTACAGACCAATCTCATTCATGAACATTGCTGCAAAAATTCTCAATAAAATACAGGCAAACCGAATCCAAGAACACATCTAAAAACATTATAGCCGGGCGATGGTGGCGCACGCCTTTAATCCCAGCACTCGGGAGGCAGAGGCAGGCGGATCTCTGTGAGTTCGAGACCAGCCTGGTCTACAGAGCTAGTTCCAGGACAGGCTCCAAAGCCACAGAGAAACCCTGTCTCGAAAAACCAAAAATAAATAAATAAATAAATAAATAAAAACATTATACATTATGATCAAGTAGGCTTCATTCCAGAGAGGCAGGGCTGGTTCAACATACGAAAATTTATCAATGTAATCCATCATATAAATAAACTGAAGAAAAAAAAACATACGATCATATCTTTAGATGCTGAAAAAGCATTTGACAAAATTCAACACCCCTTTATGATAAAGGTCTTGGAGAGACTAGGGATACAAGGTTCATTTCTATTTTTATTCTTATAAAAACCACGATAGTGGACATCTTATTTAACTTAGATTTAACTTAGAGTGCCTGTGTATGTGCATGTGTGACTGGGTGTGTATATGAGAGATGCACCTTGCATGTATGTATACATACAGAGGCCAGAGGCCAAACCCGTTATTTATTCCTCAGTCACAGTCTACTTGACTTCCAAAATGAGGAAATGAGGCCTTGTTGGTTTAGAACAAGCCCAGCAGGCTATCAGTCTGCCTCTGCCTTACTACTCCTGGGATTACGAATTTGTGCCAATTTGCTAGTCTTTTTTTTCTTTCAAGTATGTTCTGGAGGATTGAACTTGAGCTACTACTTATAGCCGTGGCGATTGCTTGGATTCTCTGAGCTTTCTTAATCTATTAGTAGATTTCAGTGTTTCTACCTGAAGCATTATAGCTATTAGGTGTTGTCAGTAAAGCCCTGAGATACCTGGTGGTTTCCCTCTTTGAATGGTTCCTGAAAACATGAGCTCTCATTCTCTTGGTGCAGATACAAGCAGCATCTACTTGCTTCCTCCCCTCCATTCTGCTGTCATGATACTCAACACTGCAATTGATCTAACTAGAAAAGCTCATACCTGATGGCATTTCTGAGATAACTTTCTTTCCAAGATGAAATATTTAAAGGACTCAGAAGATTATTTTTTTACATTCCATTTTAAATTATTAGATGGCCCTACTATTGTGCTAGCTATATTAAGACTGTTCAGACAGGGAGAGGAAAATAATAGCCAGAAATGTTTATTTTCCAAGAAAAAGCCTCAGGGACCTGAAAAATACCAAACACAATATTTAGAAATTAAACTGTCAAGTTTATGTCCATTTGTAACAGTACGTACATTTGTTGTACTTTTCATAATTTAAAAATGATACATATGTCACTTTTGGACCTGAAACCTTGATGCTGTGAGAATGCAGAGATTACATTGTTTTGGAACTAGCAGGAATTCTATACTTTATGAGATCACATAGAGGATGTCGTTCCCATCATTTTCCTTTCTCTGCCTTTAGTGAACAGGGAAAATACCTCCTGCAATGCTTTGGACTAGAAGAGATTTTGACTTGAGGGGTTTTGTCACATTTTAGAGTATTTTTGTCTACGTAATAATCCTGGGAGAGAGACCTAAGTCCATCATAATCATTTTATGTTTATATTTTACAGACACAGCTTACAATATTCTCATAATTTCTATAAAGTATACTAAAGTTTATAGTTATATTTTTAATGTATGTCTAGTTTAGTACACAAAAATTCTTTTAACCTGTTTGCATCATGGAAAGTCTTCTCTTTCTCTTCTGCTGTGGTGACTAGCTTTGCTGAGAAATTTCAGTACTCAAGGCTGGTGTCCATGATCTTTCAGCAACTGGATGCATTGTTCCAGGCTTTTCTGAATTTTAACATTTCCAGTGAGAAAATCAGATGTTATCATAACATTGTCCCTTCATATGTAACTATTGATTTTTCTCTTACAGTTTTCAATACCCTCTCTTTATTATATATATTTAGTTAATATTATAATATTCTGTGGGGATTTTCTTTTATGGTCTTGTCTAGTTGGTGTTCTGAAGAAGTAGGCTGAAACGTCAGTGAAGGAATGGTCTTTTCAGCCAGAGTGAGAATACAGATAATCAAAAGTGGCCTTCTATAAAAGTAGTATTGACTCATACTTAACCACTGAATGAACTCTCCAGTTACACAACACTTATTTTTGGTTGTTGAGAAACACCTATGTGGTTAAATACCAACTTCCTATGCTAACAATGACATTCAAGGGTTGTTTTCTACAGATATTTCAGTAACATTCCTCTTAAGAGTTCAGAGATGATATCCCGTTAGGAATTTGGTTTGAATTTTGCTGACTTCTGAGGCTGTTTACCATACTGCCAAGTCTACTTATCTTAGGAAAGTTTTGTTCAGGTTATTCCCTCTTATTTAAATGGCTTCTTTGCTGTGAGCCATTGAGTTATTTGGGTTGTGCATATGTTTTGAAATATAAGCCATTGTAATCTGTTAATGTACTCATATTTTGTGACTTTTTTTTCCTGTTCTCCTTGCAGGAACTTTTTAATTTGGTGTAGTACTGCCTGTCAGGTTTTGATTATGTTGTATGTGTGTTTTGGAGAGTATTCACATCCTAAATTTTCTTTTTTTTTTTTTTTTTTTTTTGGTTTTTCGAGACAGGGTTTCTCTGTGGTTTTGGAGCCTGTCCTGGAACTAGCTCTTGTAGACCAGGCTGGCCTCGAACTCACAGAGATCCGCCTGCCTCTGCCTCCCAAGTGCTGGGATTAAAGGCGTGCGCCACCACCGCCCGGCCACATCCTAAATTTTCATTGCCAGGATGACATCAAGATTTTTTGCCAAATGTTTTCTTCTAGTAGTTTTAGTATTGCCAATCTTCTACATAAATATTTGTTTTGGCTTGTTTTTTGTAAATGGTGTCAGATAACATACTTATCTATGTCCAGTTTCCTTAACAAACTTTATTACAAAAAAATATATTTCTAACTTTTATATTTAGCAGTCTAGTTAATGATCATTTTATTGAATGGGTATAGATATCTCAGCTTTGTATCTTGTCCTTGTGATCTATGTCGTCCTATATGCTGAATCATGCCACTTTTATTTGCTGCTTGTAATATATTTTGTAATCAGTTGCTATCATGCTACTACTGTTTATTTTTGTTTTGGCTTTTAAGATCTTTTGTAGTTTTATATAAATTATAGAACTACTTTTATATCTCTGTTGCAAATGACATTAGAATTTCATCAGTGACTGTGTTATATCTGTAGAGTAAATTGAGTGGTATTCTTATATTAACAATATAAAATATTCTAACTTATGAACATAAGATATATTTTATTTTACTTTTGTTAGTATTTTAAACCTTTCCACGTGCAAAATTTTTCTCTTTTTGACTAATTTTATTTCTAATTATTTCATTTTTTGAAAAAAACCAGATCATTACATCTGGAGTTGATTTCCTTTTCTTTTACAAGTAGCTTATTTAGTCCATAGAAACCTTACCGATTTTTTATTCATTGCTTCTGCTAACTGATATGACAAGGATTTCTAACACTTTATGTTGATTATAGATTTCCAGACTTATTCTTTATCATAAAAAGCTTTAAACTGTTGCCCTTGAATATATTAGAAACAGCTTCATTATCTGTGGTTGCCATGTGTTGATGTACATCGATTTCATATGCAATTTTTGAATTTACAACAAAAATCTTGTCCTTTAAGATGATCATATATTTTCTACACATTATTCTGTTTCTGCGGCATATTACATATTAACTTGCATGTTGACCCATCCTTATCTTCCAGGGGCGAATCACATTTGCTTGTGCTATATTTGTTGTCTAATTCAGTTTGTGTGTTGTTAATATTTTGTTGATGATTTCTTAATGCTTATTACATCAAAATTTAATTACAAGTTAATTCTTATCTAGTTTTGGTATTAGTATAACATTGGGAGATATTTGATTACTAGTTAAATACCGTTATTATGACTTTGTTAAAATTACTGGACCATGTTTTTTTCATTAATTAATTAATTTATTTTACATGCCAAACACATTTTCCTCTCCTCCCTCTTTTCCAGTTCCCTCCCCAATGCCTGCCTTCCACACCCCCTTTGTCTCCATTAAGAAGAGGTTAGGCCTCCCATAGGAGTAAACAAAGAATGATATACCAAGTAGAGGAAGTACCAAGTTCCTCCCTCTTCATCAAGGCTGGACAAGGCATCCCAAAGGGAATATGTTCCAAAGAGCCAGCTTATGCATCAGGGTTAGGTTGTGATCCCACTCCTAGGGGTCCCACAAAAGACCAAGCTATACAACTATTACCCACATGCAGAGGGCCTAGGTTGGTCCCATGCCAACTGCTTAGTTATAGAGTGGGCCTTATTCTTATTATTAATCCATCCTGTCAAGAATACTGTTAGGAATAAGTAGTTTTTGTTCCTTCTTTCAAAGAACTTAACAATTTCTTATATTACAGAACAACATGTACACTTTGTTCACAGAAGTCTTGAATGTAACTTGTTTATGACTCAGATCATTAACAAAAGCTTTGAGAGAAATGTAGTGTTGTTATAACATCTGAAGCATGGGAATAGAAATTACAAGCTTTAATATGATTCTAATTTCCTTCACTTCTATGACAAACTAAACAAATAATGGGCTGCACAGTTATGCACAACTTTAAGGCCAGCACTTGAAAGGCAGAGGCAGGCAGACGTCTGTGAATCTCAGGTCAGTCTGATCTATGTAGCTAGTACCTGGCCAGCAGAACTGCAAAGTGAGACTTGGTTGTGCTGCAGTGAATGTGTAGATGACATATATGCATATTCACACAAACAATTCATTCAGTTACTGAAGCATTAGTAATCTATGCTTAGGGTATAATTATAATGATTACTAAGCATCTCTACCATTTTGTAGATTGCTGCCAGCATCTCATAACTCCACTTTAAGGCTTTATTATGACATAACACATGTTTGGAGGCCAGAGGACAACTAGTTTATTCTCTCCTTCCACCACAAGGGTTCTAGGGGCTGAACTCAGTTTATAAGGCTTGACGGCAGGTGCCTTTACCCAGTGAGCCATCTCATCAGCTCATAACTCATTTCTTGCTCTCTACCTTTTATGTCATGGAAACACAATCATAAGTGCATTGTGTGTTCCCGGTAAAAATTAGTTAAGGTTTTCAGTGTTATGTTTAGAAAACTGCTTTCTACCAACATGAAAAACTAATCACATCATATGGTCATTCACTCTAATTTCTCAGCACGTAAGGTCATCTTTAATTGGTGTACCACAACGAAGGCATCTAAATTACAGCTTTCATGTGTTTTCTGGCTGTGAAATATCTGCCAGAAGAACTAAATGACCTCTATTTGCAAGCATGGAACAGAAAATCCTTGAGGGCAGGAAATCCACAGCCTTGCTTTATTTTTATTTTTATGTTTTGTTGTGTGCTCTGCACATAATCATAAACAGGAGAGTGGTTAATAAATATTATTCAGATTTAGGCATGGGAAATAGGAGACACGGGCGTGAAATCCTGTTTTTATTGCTATCATTATGCTGATGATCCTCTGACCACTTCTCTCTGGTCGGTGTAATTGCATAGTCTTCATATTTTATTCATTAGTCGAGCTTCTCTGTGCCCATTCCTCTTACGCTGCTGCTGTGCTGTGCCCAACACTTCCTAATGGGTGCGATCTGTGGCTCCATCCAATTGCTGCCTGTGATTTGCTCAAGCCTATAATGAGCATTAGACTTGTACCCATCAAATCAAGTAAGAAACAAATAAAGTTTTTGTTTTCTATTAGTATTGTGAAAGCCAACTCATTTTATTTCCTTCATGTTATCTTTGATAAATTTGCTCACCTCTTAAAACCAATTGAAAAGGAAATTTGATTTATGTAGGCATTCACATCAAGTCTTTTTGTTCTGTTTTTTTCTTTTTCTTTCATTTTTTTGCCACAATCAGAAAATGCCTGTTAACTCTCTATGCAACCTGCTAGAGTTTCAACTTGCAATCAATTGTGTCATTTTTGTGATTGTATGTGTTTTAAAAGAATTGAACAGATTTTCCTGATAGCATATCAAAGATGTGTATACAGTAAAAGAGGAGACAATTTACAGAAAGGATCAGTGACTCAATGAAAGAGAGAGACAGAAGAAGGATATAGAGAATAGATACAGAAGGCAAGAGGGAAGGAGATAGAGACAGAAAATCAGAAATAGAGAGATGTGAAAAGAAGAATCAATAAAAAGTAAATGTAGGCAAATACCCATAAGTAAAATGATTTAAGTGTGTGTACATGTGTTTGTATGTGTGAACATGTGCACATCTGCACACATGCTCTTAGAGCTAAGTAATTTTAATCAAGTAAAATAAGCTAAATTTCTACTAAATATTTATACTCGGTCTTCCATTCATTTAAGTAACTTTGTTAAATGCCTGAGTGAAATTTTATTCATTTACTGTCAACAAGTTCAGCTTTCCATTTTAGTATATTTTATTATAAATACATAAACAAACAAACTAGCTCTTGGAATTGAAAGCCTTGTGCTGCTCTTAACATTGATCAGAGAAACCTCTAATTGTGAAGGACAATGTTTAAGGCAGAGACTTCTCACTTTTCAAAGGTCTGAGAATAAGTTGTCATGAGTAGTCAACTATAGATGAAACATTTTTTATTTATTTTTTTGTTATTGAAAAAAAAAATTCTGCCTCCTCCCCGCCTCCCATTTCCCTCCCCCTCCTCCAGCCCCTCTCCCCTTCCCCCCACTCCTCTTCTCCTCCCTCTCCTGAAACATTTATATCAGACCTCATGCCTAAGATTTAGAGAACATCACGTAGAGGGGGGCTGAGAGTTGTACGAAGGAAAGTGTTGTGAAATGCTGACGTCTTGCCATTATAGGGCTGTAGCAGTTGTAGTGACCTGCACAGTGACCTCCACAAGATCAGAGGAGTCCAAAGGTTCTACAAGGGACTCCAATTACCAATCACTTGATGAGGAGCCACTGTAATCTGATGGCTACTGGGTGAAAGGAAGTCAATTTTCTTTCAGGTACAAAGAGAGAATGTTCCATGCAGCAGTAGGTGACCCTAAGTCCATCTGTATGTGGGTATGACTATCTAGAGTTAGAAGGTTATTAAAAAGTAAAGCAAACAGCAATTACGACTTCCTGGCCAGGATCTATATTATAATTTTATTGGTTTATATATGTGAATCAAATTTCCTTTTGTTAAATGGTGGGCTACAGATAAAGGTTGTGTAACAGAAGAAGGAAGCATGGTTAAACTTGTAGTACTTAATATCTTTGTCCTGCCATGCTCACAATTCTTCTATAGAGTGCTATTAGCATATTAAAATGTTTTCTTATTGCTGTTATCTGAATGTTTGTGTTACCCAAAATTTATAGGTTGAAATAGAGTTCCAAATGTGACTCCATCAGGAAATGATCAGGTATCCAGGTAGAGTCACCATGAATGGATTAATATCTTTCTTACTTGTTTTCTGTAACTATAAAAAAATAATTTGTGAAATCTTATTTTATTCTTTGTCTAATTCTTTTAGAATTTCTATAAGAAATTAAGTGGATCTGTCACTTTGTGTCTCTCAAAGCCGTACAAGATGGTAATGGCAGGAATTGTATGGCAGAGAAAATTGCTTCCGTCATGGAAACAGGAGAGGAATCTTAAGAGTATTTTTCAGGGGCATAGCTCTAATGACCTAAATACTTTTCACTAGACTTCACTTCCAGTAGGTCTATCAAGGGCATTTGGGCTCCAGCCCCAAGGCCCTCTTCAGGATTTAGAGTCTACACTATAGCAAGTAAAAGGAACTTTTTCCTTAGGGTATCTGAGGGCAAATGAACTCTCTTACACAATCTGTTCTGAACAAGTGTCTTTATTCTTCTGATTCTATTCTAATTATCTTGTAATTCTAATTCCTCCTAGTTTACTCTCCTTTAGCCTGAAAAGTCTTCTTACAGGAACTTTGAAACAATAAAAAAAAAAAGTAAGCATTACCTAGCTCTTGTTGATCAAAAGTACATTCCTAGGGTAAGATATAAGGAGCTGAGCTATTGCCATGGCAACACAAGGTTCCAAGGTTACAGGACCAAGACCATGACCAGACCGGGGGCTGGGGTGAGAGCAGTGCCCAGTGAGAAACTTTAAGATTTAAGTCTGAGCCGGGCGGTGGTGGTGCACGCCTTTAATCCCAGCACTTGGGAGGCAGAGGCAGGCGGATCTCTGTGAGTTTGAGACCAGCCTGGTCTACAAGAGCTAGTTCCAGGACAGGCTCCAAAACCACAGAGAAACCCTGTCTCGAAAAACCAAAAAAAAAAAAAAAGATTTAAATCTGTTGTTAGCAGACCAACAAGTGAAGAATTGGTGTACTTTTCCTAGGATGTTTTTGGTAACAACCTGGGTTAGACACCTGCAACTCTGACTTTGTGTATAACTATAAAGTTTCAAACTTATGATCTATTCACGAATAGTCTTTAGTCTAGTTTGAATTTTCTCTGGGTGAAAATAAACTAATTAGGTACCGTCAGTTCTGAGAAAAAGGAACAAAGCAGGCTTTTATGTGTCTACAATTATTGTTGTACAATTAGATCTAGTTATAAAGTATATTCTAGTATATATTATCTATCTATAACTATCTATACAGATAGATATATATCAGAATTATACAAATAAGTGAAAAGTTATCTTCCTGACCACTCAGAGATATATGTACCCATAAGATTGAGATATAATCATTAGATTACATGTATACATCACATGAGATTACACACTGCAATGCAGGTATTGCGTAGACACCAAACTGCTTTAGCAAATGTGAACAACAGTTTTCAGGCCTTTCCTGGACAGGATTATCCTCTATCAGAGTTTCATTCCTCTGGTGGGTTGACATCTGAATTACCAATTTCTATATGGTCCCTATTTCCAATACCTCTGTCATAGGTCCATAGCCCTTTCTAATTCATTTTGCTGGGCATGAAGTTTCTAACACCTGAGCCAGCTGAGCACAATCAACATCCATTGCATCAGTGGGTTCTATAGAGAAGACCTAAGAAGAGATACTTCAGTTCTTCTATCATATAATGACACGGCAAAAATGTACTATCTCTAAGTCAGTGGCATACTCTCAACACTGATCTGGTTTCATACTTCCCACTATCCATAAATATGCAATTTAAATTTCTGTTGTTGGAAAATTCTGCAGTCCGTGTGATTTCATTGTAGGAGCTGAAATGGACTAAAACAGACACCAACTGATTCTTATAGTGAAAATGTATTTAATGCAGTAGGTTAAAATAGAAGATATTAATGTTGAATGTTATATGTATTTTCACTAATGGATATGACAATTGTGTAAACAAAATGATGTGTGCCTTAAATAACTATTTTCATTGCCTGTTAGATGTCATTCAATGCCAACTTCCTACAAAAAAAAGTAGCACAAATAATGTGGTTGTAAGTCTTATGACACAAACATTATCAGCGTAGTTCTTACCTTAGTAAATGGTCAAAATTACTAGAGATGGGTCAGTTAACTTTGGAAATCACTTGAAATTTTGATTAGCAGTGCAGCACTTACTCTTTTGCACATTATTTAACAAAAATTATTTACTTATTGACTGTATGACTAAAGGTTAAAAATCTTGAAGTATATTCATTTAGTTCATAATTGAGGATTTATTGATAAAATATTAAAAACAACTTGTAAATTTGCCACATTTTCTTTATCAGTTCTTTGGTTGATGGTCATTTAGGTTGTTTCCAAGTTCTGGCTATTAAAATAATGATTCTATGAAAATAGTTGAACAAATGTCTTTGTAGTATGATTATCTTTTGGGTATATGCCCAAGAGTGTTATTGCTGGAACCCAAGATAAGTTGATTCCCAATTTTCTGAGAAACTGCCATACTGATTTCAAAAGTTGTTGTACAAGTTTGCACTTCCACCAGCTATGGATGAGTGTTCCCCTTGCTCCACATCTCCTCCATCATAAGCTATCACTGGTGTTTTTGATCTTAGCCATTCTGACTGGTGTAAGATGAAATCTCAGAGATGTTTTGATTTGCATTTCCCTGTGGATAAGAATGTTGAACATTTTCTTAAGTGTCTTTTGGCCATTTGAGATTCTTCTGTTCAGAATTCCCAGAGTAGGACTCAGCGGTAAAAAACAAAAACAAAAACAAAAAAAAAAACAAAAAAAATTACATCTTGAAGTTTGCATGCAAATGGATGGAGCTAGAATTAGATAGTGCTTGTGTGTCACTACAGAAACAAGCCAGTATAAGATAGCATGAACTCAATAATGCCTATATTTCCCAATTGATAAGAAATACTTTCAATCTAAAGTTTCACAGATGAATTCTTAGCCAAAAATGGGGGAGGGTTAGAAGGACTTTCAAAGAAAAGAGACTAGAAATTGTAGGTGTCCGACTGTGGAAAGGCGGAGGTCAAGCACATCTAGAGGAGAGAATTTTGTAGGCAGCGAGCCAAACAAAGTAAAACAAGATATTTTTTCTCAAAATGTTAAAAGGATTAACTTGACAGTTTGATTGAAGAGTTAGCATACATCTAGGAAAATAAACACATCTGAAAACCCTCAGAGGTCAAGGGCTCGGAGCATGTATATTTCATGCTACAAATGATGTTTCTCTTTAAAAGTTAATTTGGCAATAAGATATTGTTGAATATTTTGTGGCCAGAAAGAGCCCTAATGGAAGCGTTAGATGAATAGTGCTTCATTTCAGGTGGAGTGGAGGTGCGTGCATGCAGAACTGTTGGGTTGTGTCTGAAGATTCAGAAAGTGTGGGTTCACTGGAACAAAGCTTGCTTGTAAGAACATGGCTGTCTTTCATGCCTTGTTAATTAGGGAATTCCCTGTGCTTGATTATGGCTCTCAACTTCTTAGCCTAGAAATCTAGGGAGGGAAGGAAACAGGAGAACAAACACGGTGGACAGGAGCACATATGCTGTGTGAGACATTGTTGGACATGTCCATCACATGGTTCATGAAGATGTAGGGCTGGATAAGGTTGTTTGTAAAGGATTTAGGTACAAGAAAGAGGTGAAATATCTATACAGAATGATAAAGAATACCTGTGAGAGCCAGACCCAATATTGTGGTGGAGAATGGAAGCAGTGTTGTGAATACAGCCTAGCTCTTGTGTGATTAGATGGAGTAATGATGGGTAGCCTGACAGAGGAACAGAATGGACATAAGGGAGTGCCCTCATTGTTCTTCTGAAATGAGTGTGGCTAATGTGTGTGTGAAGCCATGTGAGAAAGAATTTGAAACTGTGTTAACTGAATTCTGCTGAGGACAGGATTAGAGTAATAAGCAATTGTATGAATTTGCTCTTCTAACCTCTGCAAAATTTTAAACAATTTCCTGCTCAGTCACTTGTGTTCTTACAAGCTTTACAGAACATTTTAAGCCAAGAGGCCATAGGCTCCCTTTTGACAGGCACTAAGTTTGGAATTCTAGAGAAGGAACTCAGTTGATTCTTGTTATATTACAAGCATTTTCCAGCTATCTTGGGAAAATAATTCATATTTTTGATGTCTTGTTTTGGAAGATTTTGAAATTTTCATATGTATTTTGCATATACATGTATATAATTAAGATCAAAGGTAGGTCACTGTTCTGAGATTGTGACCCATGTTAGTTTCCTGTTTGCAGTATACATAGATTTGGTGGCTTGCTTATTTTAGTAGAAGACAAGAAGTTAGGAGATGCTATGTGGTCCCTGAGGAAGTCAGAGAGAGGGAGTAAAAACAATCAAAATTCACTATTTATTATTTAGACAACCTAAATGAAGACTCTAGCATGTTTTTATAGACTATCATCCCTTCATTTGAATTATTTTGTTCAACATCAGTGTGAAATTTTATAAACAGCTTTAGATGAGTTTGAGTTTAGGCAAACTGGACTTTTTAACAGCAAGGATGATTATTAGAATACTTATCTGTGCAGGTGTCTTTTGTTTCATTGTCAGATTTTCAATACACATGAGTAGACATACGAGCATAACTGAGGAGACAATGTGTACTTGAGGGAATCCCTAAGAAAGCTGACGCTTCATACCCAATAAACATCTGCAGCATTGCCAAAATAATGATTGTGATATTGGTTCAAGAACAATTGCTCTGAGAGACTATGATATCTTTTCATTCCCTTCTACAATAGGAGTGGTTTGACAAAATTTAAAGAAAGTATTGCTGAATTTTGGAGTCATACAATCTGAAGTCACGTCTTCCTTCTTATGTGAAGTTGAAGATTTGACTACTCCTTTGCTCACTTCCATTTCTTTAAAAATGAGAGGATAAATGTTCATAGCATTGTTGGAATGGCTAAATGAGATTTGTTATGTGTGCCTTGTTTTGAATGCTAATGGTATGGGAGTCCAATTTGGATTCCTTTGTTGGAAAATGGAAAGAAATGGTCAGGTATATTTATAATAGAATTGATATATTTGATATGTTTCCCAAGAATTGTACTCTCCTCTCAATAGTAGCGTTTTTCTTTCATTGACTTCCACATATTGTCCAAATTGTACTTCAGATGTATGCCATTCTGTTTTGAATTAAAGCTAATGGTCAATTTTTATTTTCTTCCTCTACCATATTTTGAAATCTTGATAATAGGATTACTACCATTTGCATGAACATGGTAGATAATTTAGGAACATTATGAGATTTTGTTATTGTGTAACCATCATAGAGTACACAAAACAGAAAGACAATTACCACATGTACACCTCATAAGTGGTTTTTAAACATAAATCAAAGAAAACCAGCGCACAAATGACAATCCCAGAGAACTTAGACAACAATGAGGACCCTAAGAGAGACAAACAAAGATTCTTATGAAGCCACTTGGTAACCTAAGTTTTTGGAACCACTGTTGTCTGGTGGTCCATTGTTTATCAAAATGGCATTATACAGTATGTGACTGGATCTCTGTGAAGATAAGAGAGACAGTGGAGCTAGAAAAATGAATCATTTGGTTAAGTATTTGCTGCCGCAAATAAGAGAACGTGAATTCCATCTCTAAGACCCATGTACAAAACAGTACTATGAATGGTGCATGTGTGTGACCCCAGTGGTGAGGGGAGTGGGGCAGGAAGACCCCTGTGGTTTACAGTCCAGAAAACTCAGGCTCAGTGAGAGGCTGTCTCAGAAAATAAGATAGAGAGGGGCTGAAGGGATGGCTCAGAGGTTAAAAGAACTGGCTGCTCTTTCAGAGGTCCATTGTTGAATTTCCAGCAACCATGTGTTGTCTCACAACCATCTGTAATGAGATCTGGTGCCTCCTTCTGGCCTGTGTGCATACAAACAGGCAAAACACTATACATAATAACTCTTTAAAAAATAAGAAGACAATTGAAGAATATACTAATGTTAGCTTCTGGCCTACACGAATGCACACACACATACATGTGTGCACACACACATGCAAGCACATACACACACACAGGCACACACATTCATTCACGTACAAGCTGGAAATATTTTAATCATATGTACTTTGTGTTATGGTTTTTGGTTAGAAACCGTACAACCAAAGTCTAAAATGTTAAAAGCTTGATCCTCAGCTGTTGGCTCTAATTCTTGAGAGGTCATTGTTATGAGGGCCTCTGGATTCATATATGGATGAATTCATTGGTGTGGTGAGTCTATTGTGATGTGGTAGTAAGTAGGGCATAGTAATTATCTGATGGGATGTGTGCTTTGAAGAGTGCATCCTGTCTCTGAATGTGTTCTTTGGGCACCAATTTCCAGATACTGTAAAGTAAGTCATGGTTCTCTAACACAGTCTTCTGTAGTGATGCGCTGATTCCTTCTGCTCCAGAAACAACAGACTGTGAACTCAGATACCCTGAGTCAAAATAAAACTTTTCTCCTCCAAAATATTTTACATAGAGATTTTGTGAGAATAACATAGAGTGAAAAGAATAGTACAGGAAATGCTTTTGGTGTCGTTTTATTTGACTTGTTTTGTTTTTTGTACTGTTCATCATCTGTGGGAAATTCTGGAAATTCTTAGTATTTGACTATTCTTTTTTGGAAATTTTTATTTTATTTTATGTTTATGAGTGTTTATGAGTATTTTGCCTATATGTATGAATGTATGTATGTATGAATGTATATATGTTTTTTTTATTCATATGTGCTATCTTGTGTGTGTCCAGTGCTCACAGAGGTCAAAAGAGGGCAGCTAATTGCATGGAACTGGAGTTGGCTATAAGCTACCATATGGATGCTGAGAATCAAACCCAGGGCTTTTGAAAGAAAAACAAGTGATTTTAACCATAGAGATGTTTCCCCATAAAGTTACATGATCTTTATGCAAGTTCATATTTTAATTTCACATACACATTAGGCACCATCCTATGTACGGGGTAATAGTTAAGTATAGGCATAGACAGTTTTATCATAATTCACGTGAAGAGTGAGAGAAATCCAACAAACATTCTATAATATTTTACAAATAAAATAATTCATAAATAAAATAAGAAAAAGCATTATTCATGATGCTGGAAGGTGGCTCAGTGCTAAAGAGCATGCACTACCCTTGCAGAGGAGCCATGTTAGCTTCCCAGCATCCAAGTCAGGTAGCCTCCTATATCTTCCACTGTTCTGTCTCAGCTGGCACCTGGAATCTCATACACAAACCAACACATAAACACATCATATCTACATGATTAAAAGTAAAACAAAAAGCCAAATAGTTTCATGGGATTACATGCATGTTTAAGATCATAAGAAAATGATTTGCAGTACTTTTTTGGTCTAGTAACCAAGAAAGACATGTGATTTAACTTCAGACCCCAAATATTCAGCAGTCAGCTACTGTAAAGACCTGAGTAGAAGTTAGGACAGAGTGTGACCAATGGGAAGGGAGGATGTAAGAGCTGCTAAGACTGCAGTCTGGTTGGAGCCTGCTGCTTGAGCTGTTGTGAAGTAAAATAATATAAAACCACAGTCTATGACAGGGAAATGTCCTTAGTGCAGAGGGCCTCAGTCTTCATAATCCTGTGACCCTTTAATACAGTTCTACACATTGTGGTGACCTGCCACCATAAAAATATTTTTATTACTACTTCCTAACTAATTTTATTACTTTTATAATTGTAATGTAAATATCTGGTATGTGAGTCTCAGGTTGAAAAACCTCTGCTGTAGAGCCTCATGGGTCTGTGAATTTTATTACTGTCTTTAGGGGAAATCCAGGAGGACTGTGTATAGAAAGGTGAATCATCTGTTATCCATCATCAGCCCTATCTACACACCCTACATCCAAATGAAAAGGGATGTATGTTTGAATGTATTTGTAGTAAATATATTTGGGCTTTAAAATGTGTCCTTTCCCTAAACTATTGTATGATGGCTGTTTACTTTACATTTACATTTGAATGGCATATTATAAATGATCTAGGCATGATTTGAACTTCAGAAGACAACAATGTGAGCTCTATAAAAACTCCTTGTCATTGTCTATAAGGGACTTTAGGTGCTCCATGGTTTGGTAGTCTCATGTTCCAAGAACCAGTTTCTCATCAAATGGTCTTTGAGGACTGGTGAGATAGCTCAGTGGAAAGAGGGGCTTGCCGCTAAGCCTGTTGACCTGAGTGAGATCTCTGCGACCAACATAGTAGAAGGACAGAACAGGCTCTTTTTTTTTTTTAAACATTTATTTATTTATTATGTATACAATATTCTGTCTGTGTGTATGTCTGAAGGCCAGAAGAGGGCGCCAGACCTCATTACAGATGGTTGTGAGCCACCATGTGGTTGCTGGGAATTGAACTCAGGACCTTTGGAAGAGCAAGCAATGCTCTTAACCACTGAGCCATCTCTCCAGCCCCAGAACAGGCTCTTATAAGTTGTCCTCTGACTTCTACATGTGGGTACATATATCCACAACCCCCAACACACACACGTATGCACAGATGCATGTGCTTATTTTATTATTACTGTAGATAACTAAAAGATTTAAAGTGTTTTCCACCTTGTGAGAACAGCATTCATTGGCTGGAGAAATGGTAGAGTGTGATATTTTACATTTCTGCTTATTATAGCAAATGAGACACCCTACAAAGGTGGCCATGATGATCTAAACTTGGTTATTCCTTTTATACGATCTTCCTAAAGTTGCTGTTTCTTACCTATGTCTGCATCTTTGTTACTTATGTACAAAATGTGGATTAAAGTATTTACCTTTAACGTGTTTTGAATTTTAAGTAAAGTAAGGTCCAACATGGCTGTAAACTGACTGGAACATTTTAAGAGCTCAGAATGGGCATAAAGACATTCCTGGGCTTTGGCTTCTTTATTTAAAGCAATCCACAGTCTCTCCAGTGGTACCCAGGTAGCAGCTGTTTTGCTTGTCCAGCTCTTTTGTCATTTGTTATATTTTCTTGTATCACTCTGCACAGGTTAACTTACGTTGTCATCACCATATTTCAGAGCTGACTCTGGCTTCACTCAGTGATGGTTTCCCCCTTCTCGCATCACACTTGGATACAGATTGGTAGTCCTACTCTATTTTGTATTTCTAAGATAGAACTTCAAAAGTTTTCATATTAGAAATTTTGTGGTAAATCTTGGCGGGATGCAGGATTGCTCAGTGGTTAAAGAGTTTTCCACATAAGTAAAATTCTGAGGTGGGACCCCTACAACCCTTGTGAAGCCACAACGTCTTGCACATGTGCATAAACCAACTGCTTGTAGAGCAAGAAGAGAGGCAGCAATGGGAGAATTTCTAGAGAAGGAACCTGTCTCAAATAAGATATAAGGCAAGGATGAATTCTGAATGTTGACTTCTGGCCTCCATACATGCATAATGGTATGGCAGGTGTATACATCCTCATTAACACACACACCACCACATGCTTGCCCACAAAGATTAAACAAAAAATAAATAACTTGTGTGGTAAATAAACGATTTTACTCCCATGCTAAATTTCTCCAAATTATTATCAGTTCCCATAAATTTATCAAAATGTCCCCAACGAGCAAATTTTATCTGTGAATTTCACACTTTTCAATACTTCTACTTCATTGAAAAGTTTATTAGTTTATGCAAATGTGGGTAGAGATCAGGATAGGACCACACTTTTGAAAAGCTTATTGATCAAGACCTGAATCCCTGTCCCTGATGTACTTGCCATGTGACTTTGAACACATCATTTAATATTTTGAGTTCTTCGTCACCATTCTTCAGAAAAAGGAAAATCCTCAAAAAATTAGTAATTTTTCTCATAAAATGTTAAGGCCAATAGAATAATTTAGGATTAGTCCTCGCCTGCCCCTTTTCAGTCCTGTGCTATGTTCCAGAGCCTTGGCTGCTCTGGCTTTAAGCAACCTCATCAAAGGAATGTCTATCATTTGTTTGGAACAGCAGTGTCATTAATCTCTTCTATTTCTTCTCCTCCCCTTTGGGTTCACTTCAGCTGAATAAGCAGGAAAGAGAACAATGAACAACATTATGGAAATGTTAATTCCTACTGTGGCTGAGTAGCTCTTAATCACACCATTAAGTGTATTCTCTGATTTAATCATCCTGGCCGACAAGCAGGAAGACCAGGATGGACATTGATGAATGTCTGTCATTACCTTCTGATATGGATGAGGTTGCTTTCTCTCTAACTAAATGTTAGTTGTTTTTTTATTTCCTCAGAAATGATAGGCTGTATATAAAGAAAGGATGCATAAAATGTGTTTGTGTATGTGTGTGTGTGTACATGTATAGGAATGTATAAATGCATGTGGGCACAGACTCTGATGTTGACTGTCTTCCTCAGTCACTCTCCTCCACAGCTAAGTTTTTTTTGTGACAAAGTCTGTCACTAGAGTTCACTGATTCAGTTAGTTTAGCTGACAGATAGGCACCATGGCCTGGCTCTGGCTATCTGGTGCTAGGATACAGACATACTGCCTGCCCTGGCTTTAGATGGGCTGGTCCTCACACATGTTCAACAAAGTACTTTGCTGACTGAGCCATATCTCCAGCCCTAATGTGTGTCTATCACTTCTTCTATACCTTTGTTTAGCAGACTTGCTGTGGGCAGAGACTGCTTGTTTGTTCCAAGCCACCCAGACCCAAAATAATCACACAGAAACTATATTAATTACAACAATGCTTGGCCTATTAGCTCAGGCTTCTTGTGAAATAATTCTTACATCTTAAATTAACCCATTCCCATTATTTTGTATTTTATCACAAGGCTCATGGTTTACCAATAAGGTTCCCAGACATCTGACTCTGCCCTTTTTCTTTCAGCATTCAGTTTAGTTTTCCTGCCTAGCTCCATTCTGCCCTGCCAGAAGCCAAAGCAGCTTTATTCATTAAACAATAAAAGCAACATATGTATAGAAGGACTTCCCACACCAAGTTGCATTGTGTTCTCATAGTAGAAGTAATTATTTGGCCTTAGAATTTCAGTGACCTCAACTTTTTCTCTTATTTTATATTCCCACACCCTCTAGATTCAATCAGTAACAGACAATGTGCATGTAGAGTCCTGCTTCTCTAAAGATACTGTAGTATATCAGATCTCTTTTATGTGGGGTCCTCACCTGCCCAAGTACTTCCCTCCCCAAGACAGTGTTGGTGGAAGTCCTCAACATGGAACATCCAGGCAAGAGTCACTGTTTCCATGAGACTCTTTAGGATTATTTGGCAAAAGTCAGTCTCTTGGTCTGAGTTGTATTTGAATACTTAGCTCACTGAGATCTATGTTACTCATAGCTGAAGACATTCTCTTCTTCCTCTAGAAATTAAGAGAAATTCAATGTAGGCAAACTCTTTTAAAATTTCTGTGACTGATGAATCACAGCATGACCTTGCACAACATAGACCTGAGAAACTGTTAACATAATGATTGTATATACTTTTTATATTATTCCAAGAATAATTCCTCATACTTAATTATTCATATATACTTTATATGTGTATATATACACATATATGTATATTTTTTGCATACATATATATACACACACGGGGGTTTGACTTGTGGATTTGTTGTTTGGATATGAAGTGTCCCACACAAATTCATGTGTTTGAGCACTTACTTCTGGGTTGAGGGGGCTTTGTGGCAAGTTTATGAGATGAAGTCTCATAGGAGAAAGTAAGTGACAGAAGTAGTGTTTGTAGCTACTTTTTTCCTTAATGTGGACTGAGTGTAGATGAAACGTGACCATCCAGCCTTCTGCTCCTTTCACTGTGTCTTTTTTGTCACAATAGACTTTGGAACACTGATCCAAAATAATCCTTTTCCCTTTAAGTTGACTTGGTTGGAGATTTTTTTTTTGAAGTTGTAGGAAGGAATGGGTGCTTAATGAAGTTATAAGTGATTAGCCATGAGAATAGTTTCTCCAACATTATCAGAGTAGCTGCTATGTGAATGCATAAATGAAAGGTGTAAAGATAGAGAGAGGAAGAGCTGGAGGTGGAGCTCACTTGGAGGACTGCTTATCTATCATGCATGAAGCCCTTGTTCTATCCCCAGCACTATATATACTGGGTATCACATTGAGACAAAAGGATCAGGAGTTCCAGGTCATCCTTGGTGACATAGTGAGTTTGAGACTACCCTGGAATATAAAAGACCCTGTCTTAAGAAAAAAAACCTTCAGAGATGAGATGAGACCATAATTTTTAAGAAAACTGGCCATATAAATTGAAGAAATATACAAACACCCTATTTGGAAGGGCTGATATGTGTAGATATAAAGGTTGCATAACAGAAAACAGGTCTAGGTTGAAGATAAGATTGACCTTACTCTTTGTTTTGACTTATTGAGCTTGCAAGAATGTAAAGTTGTACCCATGTACCATATCAAAACAACGAATGCTCAGGGAATATCATGGAGAAAGGAATGAAAAGCTATGAGAGCCAGAAGGTCAGGAAGATGCTATGAAACTGTTTCTCCAAGAAAGGACAGGGAAGCTACATCCATGATACATCAACGAGGGGGCTACTCAAACAAGACATGAATAATGATAATACCAAAATAGATGCCAATATGGAAAGGGGAATTCTGTTGGGGCCCCACTGCTAGACAAGACGCTGTAAGCAACTAATGACCGGTGAGAGAGGGAGAGTTAGTCTTTCCTAGAGATTAGTCCCCTAATTGGCTTTCCAGTACAAAGTGGTCAGCCCAGAAATCATATGCAAACAAGCAAAAATAAATTTACTCAGCAGATTGTATTTATATATTCATGCATATATGTTTAATAAAAAGATAATGAAACTAGTAATGTAAAAGGAAGGACTTGGAAGAGTGGGGAATTGAAGGGGATTGAGAAAGGAAAGGGAAGCAAGGACATGATGTAATTACATCTTAATTAAAATTAACAATAAGAAAAGGAGAAAACTAATTCTCTGAAGAATGTGAGACAAGACAAAATAAAATGAATTAAAGCAATAATAACTGTAGCAGCCACAGCTCAGCACAGCAGCCCTCTGAACTCCAGAGCTCTCTAGCTCCTTGCTCATACTGTTCATGAGCTACCCGCGTTCCTCCTGTAAGAAAGCACAGCTAAACTGTCCTGGCTTTTGTGCAGACATCACTGAGAGTCTGTGTATTTGCAGTCTTTTAAACACTAACAATTCAAAACTCAAGAGAATCTCCAGTTTGAATTCTGTTCATTAAACCCTAGTTGTGCACAGAGGCTGGTCCATGGCTTCATGTGGATTTATTGTATCAGAAAAACCATAATTGACCTAAGCCTTCACAAAATAGTCATACCTAATTATTCTATTCAATGGATTGTTTTCAGGATGGGGAGGTGCCAACATGACTCAAGTGTTTGTTTTTCAATTATGAGAACCTGTGTTTAATCCTCAGCACTTACTTTAATGAAAAAAAAAAAATAAAAAGCCAGATGTGGTGGTGTAAATCTGGGTATGCCCATGATTATATACAGCCCTAGTTTAGGGGAAATAGAAACAAGAGGATCCCTGGAGCCTCCTGGCCTACGTAACTTTTTATATTCTAGGTTGAAGGAATGATCCTATCTCAAAAACTAAGGTGTGGTGCATTTGAGGAAGACTATGGACACTCATCTGTAATCTGTACCTGCACACACATGAATATGCACACAAGCACACACATATTATGTCTTCTTTTCTCTTTAAGTCATTTCTCTGTAAGTTGCATATTCACACTCATTGGACTCATTGGGGGAAACTATAGGAGCAGCCTGGTGGGTCTTATTTATTAATAAAATTTTTGGATTTGATCTCATACAATGATTGGAATGCAGATCCAATATTGTTCTTTAACAGTTCATGAAGAAGTACCGATGGCTTAATATTCTTCTTTCCTCTTTCATCTTCCTTTTCTCCTTCCATTTTTTTCTTGATCCTCCTCTTTCCTTATCATTTTTTCCTGTCTTGTTCTTACTTCTTCCCTGTCTTTCTCTCTCTTTCTCACTCACACACATGCACACATGTGCACACCCACACACATGTGCACACACATACTTGGCTCTCGTGACTCTTTCTTTTGTGTGCATGTGTGCAGATGCATGCATGTGGAGGTCAGAGAACAACATTGAGTGTTTTTCCTAGGTTCCTGTCACCATGCTTTCTCCCTCACTGGACTGGAGCTCTGAGATGTATAGGCTAGTTGGCCATCAAGCCTGGACATCTGTCTGTCTCCACCTTCTCTCCCTTCTGTCACAAGGGAGCACCACAGTATCTGGACTTTCCTTTTCTTTTTCTTTTTTTCTTTTTCTTTTTTCTTTTTTTTGTAATGTGGGTTATATGGGTAGGGATCAGGTCTTTAGCTAACAAGACCAGCACTTGACTGCCTATGATTTCTCCCCACCTATAATTTGTATTTTAATAAATTTTTGCTGTTAACAATATAAAGTCAGAGGCACAATTTGTTTATTTGCTTTGATTTTGTTCTGTTATTTATCCCTGATGATACAGTGCTTAAAATAGTGTCCAAAATAGATTAAAAGCTTTAATAAATGCTTTTTGCATAACTTAATATTTTAAATATTAACAATATTTTATCCATTCACTAATGGAGCAGTTTTCTGTCAATAGAAATGTGTCAAAGGCCAAAATTTGCAGTTAAAGTATAGATGATTTCCTTGACTATATGATTGAGTTGTGAGTTAAGGCAAACCACAGTTGTTGGTGGTTCTCAGTTTCCTCATTTTCTCCTCTCTCCATTACTTTTCCAATGGTGAAGAAATAAAGATGGGTCATCTAATAAAAAAAATGAACCCTCATACACACATATTTAAATATGGATATATTTAAGATTTTTGTTTCTTTCCTTTTCCTTTCTTTGTATACAGTTAAAATAAATAACCTGTCAGCCGTTCAGGTCCTTGAGAGTGAATTGTAGGCAGGGATTTAGGAGGAAGGCAATTTATCTGATGTTTACTTGAAATGAGAGAGGTTTTTATTTTTTATTTTTTGTCATTTAGGGAGAGAAGAGTACCAATTCACAATCATCCACATGGTAATTCTAAGCAGGAAGACAGCACCAACAGGGTTGTAAAATATAAGACACGTGTAGTGGCTGGAGGTAGATATTTCCAGCTCTTCTCAGTGAAGCAGCCTATCAAAATGACTATACTTCTCATAAATAGTTCGCAATTTTTCTCATGGCTTATAACATTGGTCTTCTAATTGTCTTCTCTCTGTCTGTTTGTCGTGAAGACTTCCAGGAGAAGTCAGCTGTGGGGACAATTCAGAGAACAATTTAGTGGGTACTTTGTATATGTAGAGAGTGACTGTAGGCAAATAAAGATGTCCCTGCACAACAAAATCTTGCTGGTGTAAAAATCCCATGTATTAGCACACACAAACTGCAATTAGCTCCTGCTTTAGAAGGGTTGTTTGGTTTGCTTTGAAGCAGTATCTTTTATAGCCCAGGTGAACACCTGACTTGTTTTATAGCTAAAGACAACATTGAACTTTTGATCCTCTTGTCTAACACATCCCTAGTTCTGGGATTCCAGGCCTGCAACACTATATCTAGGTTATGTGTTTGGTGCTGGGAATCCAACCCAGGGCTTCATACATACTAGGCAAGCATAGTGCTCTGTGCCCATTGGACTATATATATTCACAACCTCAAGAGAGGAATATTACATCTCAAAAATTAGTAAAGGAGCTTGTAATTTTTATTGTTGTTTTAAATTTGAAGTATCTGATATTTACTAAGCAATAGGAGGACAGACAATGGAAGCCATGTTTGGATCCTTCAGCTGAAAAGAATTTGTGTGTTGTAATTTCCACTTTATTTTACTTAAAACCATGTCAAATCAGTCTATTATGCATTATTCAAACTGTAAATTTTGCATTGCTACATTTATAAATAAAGTATGGTGTTAAATGTTTTTCAGCTCGTCTGACTAACTCACTTGTAATATTGTTTAATTTTTCTCTGTTTTAGTTTATGTCCCCGACTCCTAATGCTATCATTCATCAGTGTTTAACTATGTTCTTTTAATAAAAAAGTTTATACATGCATAACTGTATGTGTGCATACGTATATATACTAAAACATATAGCGAAATAATAGAGATAAAGGAAGAAAGAGAAACTAAAGCCAGAAAGTAAGAAGAAGGGAGACAGGGGGCAGGAAAGACTGCATATGTTTGCACATGTTCACACACACACACACACACACACACACACACCCCGCCACCACCACCACCTCCATGAGATCCTCTGTCCTATTTCAACTCGCACTCCTGACTTAGGAAACTTCTTGTCTTTCAGATGGAGCCCCATTCACCTGGTGGATTGGGAGGTCTAATGAAAGACACCCTTACTGGGGAGGCTCTGTTCCTGGGGTCCAGCAGTGTGGATGTGGCCTAGAGGAGAGCTGTTTGGACATTCGACACTTTTGCAATTGTGATGCGGACACAGACGAATGGTAAGGAAAGCTTCAATTTTCCTGCAATGATGGGAAATGTCTGGTGCACAGAATTACTACTAAGAGAAAACAATGCAGATAACAAATGTAATGGGAATTAAGGCTGAAGGGAATAAAAAAGGGACCCCGGGAGACTGAGCTGAGAGATGGGTTAGCAATTAAGAGCAATGGCTGTTCTTCCAAAGGACCTGGATTTGTTTTCCAACACCCATATATTGACTGACAACTGTTTTTAATTCCAAATGATCTGAAGTTCTCTTCTGACCCCTGTGAACTTTGTATGCACATGGTACACATGCATAAGAACAAGAAACTTGGGGGAGGGGAGTGGGGGAAGTGGGGGGAGGGAAAAGGGAGGAGGGGAGGAGGCAGAAATTTTTAATAAAAAAAGAGGAAGAAATCACAATTAAAAGATACTAAGAAAAGTAAAAATAAAAAAGAACAAGAAACTCATATACAAAAAATAAAAATGCTAAAAGCCTGCCCTTGTATGTTCAGAACTAATACTAAGGTTTATGTCAACTCTTTGTATTCCGAAGTTTGCATTCAAAGCAAAGAATGCAATGTAATATGAGGTTTGCTACTTAGTCAGCTTTTCCTTTTTTCTACACCCTCCCGTGTGTGTGTGTTTGTGTGTGTTTGCGTGTGTATAGATGCTCTTGTGTGTATGAGTGTCTATGCATGTGTTCATGTATATGTATGGAAGCCAGAAAACAACTTTCATTGTCATCACACACCTTGATTTCCCAAAATTGGATCTCTCACTGGCCCAGAACTAGCCAACTAGGCATGGCTAGCTGGCAGGTAATGATGACACAGACTCCCCAGTGCTGGGATTATAAACTCTGACCACCACACCCAGCCTTTAAACGTGCGTTCTGGAGATTATTTGAAGTCCTTCAAGTTTAAGGAAAGCACTTTACCACCCAACCATGACTCCAGATCTTGAGTTAGATTTGAAACACACATGATGGGAAAAGCTTGGAAAGAAAGATGTGTAATTATATGGATGTTTTTTATCTTTCACTGGATGTTTTAGTGCACTTACCACCGTTGTTAAAGAGAACTTTAACATAAAATTAAAATTTTTATTTTACTTACTGATTTTGACTTGGTGATTATATAATTCTCACAATAATCTTGATATTCCATAAGAGTATTGCTTGAGAAATATTAGTTACCCAAGAGTTAAATGATTGTTTCTGATGATATACACCTCTGTCAAGTGGAAAGACCAAAAATGCAACCCATGTTCATTGGATACTCAGTCTCTAGTGCTCTCCTACAGTATCTCCATTATGCAGTGATGTCTAAGCTCTCATGTCTGTTAGGTCTACATCTTCTTCAATCTCCAGACAAGCTCTTCCGTTTTCACTTTATCAGTTATGAAAATGTACATACAGCATATCCACTTTTCTTTTTCACGAACTTCTGTCTGTCATTTCAAGTTTTGCTGTGTTTTACTCTCTCCTCATCAAATATCTCCCAACTCTATCTGAGAAGCCCAGAGATGCTTCTCTCAGACCAGTTGCAATTCCTGTTGCATACAATAGTTTATTTCATTGTTGAAACTGTGACTGGTAAAGTCCAGTTCAATGAAACTTAATCTCTAATCAAAGCATTGAAATAAGCTAATTTTTGGAGAGATAACTCACTCAGTAAAGTGTCTGCCACACAAGGATGGAGTTCTGAATTGAACTCCCATCACCCATGTAACTAAATAATTTAAACATGTTGCCATGTTGGTATGGTCTTGAGTTCATGGCACTGGTAATGTGGAAGCAGGTATGTCCTTGGGCACAGTGGGGATGTTCCAGGTGAGAGACCATCCAAAAAGATACTCAAGCAAACAACTAACCCCCCCCCAAAAAAATGGAAAGTACCTGGGGAATGGCAGCCAAATTTGTCTTCTGGGCTCCATATTTACATGTGCAAATGCTCATGTGCTCCTGAAAACACACACACACCCAAATAATCTTAGATAAAGAATAAGCAACGTCTCCATCTGCTTCTGATATATGAAGACCACGAGTTCAGAATAGCACAGAGATGCTTAGGTACAGAGATGAGTTCTTTTAGATGCCTCCATTACCCCAAACACTTTATGTGGAAAAATAAAGATGACTGAATGCCAGATGTCAGCTTCTTTCTTCTTTGGTCCCCCTCTTTACTTTGCAGTAAAATTTATTGCAGCATTATAAAGGCCTACACATAAATCCCCTTTGTGTCTTGAATGAAGAACAAATTTCTATGTACCACTAGCCTTCGTTCTATCTGGTCCTGATGCAATAGACATTTGATGAAAGTTTCATGGAAACAAATTCAGAACATCTTTGGGGAGGGATATATTAATTGCTTTTCTTTATACAAAAGGAAGAAACCCCAGGAAGGAATGATCTATTTTGGCTCATAGTCTAAGGGTGTAGTCCATAATGACTGTGAAATCATGGTGGCCAGAGCTTGAGGCAGCTGATCACATTGTGTCCACTATCAGCAAGCAGAGAGATTAATACTGTAGCTCAGCTCACTTTCGTCCAGAAAGTGGTGCTGCCCACATTTAGAATAAACCTTTCTACTTCAAGTAACCAGAGGTTTGTTTCTAGATCCTATTAAATTAGGAGTCAAGAGAACAATCAAACTAAGCATCATCTTCAAGCTTAGGAGAGTTGTGCGAAGATTTGTTAGGTGGTTGTGTTACAAAAAAAAAAAAAAAAAAAAAACACAAAAAAAAACCAAACAAAAAGTCAAGTAAAATCTGATAATCCAAGGTACTCAGCTTCACTCGTAAATCTGAGTCATATTCTCCCTGTGTCAGCTTCTCCAATCATATGATTTCCAGGAAAGGCATTTTAATCTGAGCTTATAAATTTGTAAGTGCTTTCTATTAGGATTATTGATTTACCCAATAGAGTCCATGTTAAGCAAGTACGTGTAAAGTGTAAAGGAGAAGAGATCTAGACATTTGCATCTTTCTGCTAATGAAAAAGAGGCTAAAATTGGAGTCAACTCTTCCAAATTTCACTGGTGACTCAAGAAGAAGTGCATCCTGTAGTGGGTGTTTTCTAGGATATACCATTATGAAAAGATTCATTGAGTTAACTTTCCTAGGACCATATTCCCAAATATCTCTTCACCTGAGTTAGGGAACCAGTGACAGATCCAAGAGCCAATTTCATCCAAGTTTCAGTAAGTGAACCTTATACAGCACTCATAGAAACATGAGTGAATCTAAACAGTTGTGTTGCTTCAAAGTCATACCCAATCATGAATAATAACCTCATAGAAACCGCATCCTGGAGTATCCCCTTCATGAGGCCTTCCACATCCCATGTACTCTAGTATCTTCCAAGATAATATTCATATGGTGTAAGACAAGAAGGAGTAATGTCTGGAATCCAAGAGAGAGAACTTAATGTCACCTCCTCTCTTTCTATTAGAGAGTGACTGTAACTCCTTAACCATGATCATAGACCTGTCTACTTCTGTATCATTCTATTCAGTTAGTTGCCATGGGTATGGAGCTAAGACAATCTTCACTCCAAGGACCTTCATACTATTCCCAAAATACCACACTATATCACAGTGTAAATTTTGCTACATGTGATATTGTTGATTTTAAGTGTATTGGTTGAATAGCACTCTGTGCCAGCTAGTCAAGAAAGAAGGCAGAGAAAAACCGAGTCTCTGCCTCTGAAGCATCCACAGGATAGGGGAGAAGTGCTCCTTAGTGGTGAGTAGATCAATATGATACATTTGGTAGCAGTATTAAGATTTTCAGTCTAGAACCTGAGTCTAGAATTTGGGGGAGCTGATTTTCAAAGAGAAGAAGGAGCTAAGGTGGAGCAACTATACAAGTGTGACATGAAAAAGAAAGAACCTTGTCACTCAGACTGAGAAATGTGTAAGCATATAAAGTCACTACATAAGCGTGCTGGGGTTGTTGGTATTTGAAATGAAGGAATAGAAAGAGGTAGTATTGGATGATGGAATGTGTATGGTATATGTGTGTGTATATGCGTGTGTGTGTGTGTGAAATTTAGAAGTCAACTTCAGCTTTCCTTCATGTGCTGTCTATCTTTATTTTGAGATGTGTCAAGTAGACTAAGTTAGTAAGACAAAAAATGCAAAGGATCTGCCTATCTCCATCTCCCCAACTCCAGGATTGTGAACTTATGGCATTATACCTACTTACTATACCTTGATTGCCTGCTTCAGTTTTTCTATATTAGTATGACAAGCAATTTCCTTATCAGCTATCTACTAAGCCCAGATCACAGAACTTCTTATGGAAATACCAGTGAGCACAAAGTATTGTGTCTGTGCTAGCCATAAATCTGGCAGAAATTGAAAATGCATCTGTCACTTCTCTACCCACCTCCAGGGTCTGCTGAGGACAGGAAAGCACAAAATTGAAGGAATCCAAATAGATCAGCTTCCACCTCCCCTGGATTCATGGTTAACAGATCTCAGCTGGATTTCTACATATTTCAATACTTTTGTTTAAGACCCTTATAATTTCTCTTGTATCTCCACTGTTTTGAGTGCATGTTAGAATCTTCAAGATCTTTTCCCTCTAAATTTCCAACAATTTTGGCTATTGGGTAAAATTAATAGGACAAAAAAAATGAGTTGTGGAGCACATTAATCCTTTCTACATTCTAGACAAAGCTGTCAGTTAAAAGTGTTGTAGTGCTTCATGAACCATGTACAATATTCATATCCCAGAAAACCTATCCCGGAGATTCTGACGGTGATGGCATAGTGAATATCACGTGACTAAGCAGCACATTTGCTATTCCAGCTGAGCGAAAGGATCCTCTTAACTCCACCACAGGGACTGCTAATATGGGGATTATGAAGCAGGTCAGCAGTGAGGATTCCAGCGAGGTTTCATAGACTTTCTGAAGTCACACTGGAGAAGCATCCATCTTCCTTCTTGCTAAGTGAGGCTTCTTGGGGAGCCTTAGGCAAACTCTTTCAGTACTTGTGACTGATTCCTCTTTGCTCTATTATAATAGACCTGGGTGACTGAGCACTTAGTGTCCTATGTTCCAATGAGATCAGGTAAACTAGGAAAATGAGGGGGTATCATATGGTTGCTGAAAGGGGAAGAGAGCTGAAAATTAAATAGAGATACGTGGGGAGAAACAAAAATACATGTGACTCAATTAGCATTTCTGGAAGAACCATTTTGCTTAAAATTAAAGAAAACCTCAACTGAATATTACAGTCAAAGACATGCTCAGCCCACATATCCGTTGGTGTTTGGTTCCTGGTCCGCTCCTACTAAAATACACAGATGTTCCGATCTTTCATATAAAATGGCATAGCAATTACATGGAATCTATAGAGCCCTTCTTTCAATCATCATCAGATTATTGTATTGATTCATATAAAGTTGATAGCCTTTAAATAGTTTTACTTTGTTTTTTGTTTTTGTTTTTTTTTTTAAAGAACATTGGCAAGCTTTAAAAATTGCCCTTGCACCTTGGAGGAGGGATGAAGGGGAAAAGGGGAAAGGCAGGGAGGGGAGCAGACAAAAATGTAGAGTTCAATAAAAATCAATAAAAAAAAAATGCCCTTGCCCAGTACAAACACAATTTTATTTTAAGTATTTTCTCTCTATTCTAGTTTGAGTCTGCGAATAAAGACCCTGGTGATAACCCTTAGCTTGAAATGCAAGGATTCATATCTAGATACCAGGACCAATAAAAGTGATGTTCCCTTCACAGAGACCTCTCAGACATTCCCTTCACTGTTGAAATTGCAGAGGATTTGGGGGTTTTGAGTTCTAGTCCTTGCATTTGCCCTTGGTGCTTCCTCTTGTGAAACAGTGTTTCTGTTGGATTGCCAACAGGGAAACTGTCATTCTAATTTTTAAAGAACAATACACTTTTAGGGGATTTTTTCCTTTCCTTTTCTTTTCTTTTTTCATTATATAGAACCCCAGTTACTTAAAGTACTGTATAGAGACTAATTATGGTATAATTCTTCAGTCATGAATGGATGGTGATTGAAGAGCGTCTCTTAGACAAATGTTTCCTTCTCTTTTTTGGTAGGTGGGTTAAATCCAATTCAGACTTAGCCAGTATTGACCATATTTTTCATCTCCAATATTATAAGAACTAAAAACCAAAAAAATAAAAAAAATAAAAAAAGAACTAACTACCAAGCATTCTGTATGCATTTTTGTTGTGAATTAATTTTCTAATCTCTTTCAATAGTGTTTCTTGGGACTGGAGATAACTTGCATGATAGTGTACACCACAGAAGCATCAAACCTCAGTTTGATTCTCAGTATCCAATTAAAAAGCCAGATGCAAAACATAAAAAACAAAAAATTCCAGGCATGCTCTAAGCAAGCACTTATTGCTCCGGATCTGGACAGGTGGACAGAAGCAGATCTGAAGGCTCTGCCAGGCTGTCTCATCAGAACACTTTATTTGCTAATGTTTATCTGTTTCTTAATCTACTTTTTGCTCTGTTTTGGAACCATTCTCCCAGAGGGCAAAAATGGTAAGTGAGGGCTGGAGAGATGGCTCAGAGGTTAAGAGCATTGCTTGCTCTTCCAAAGGTCCTGAGTTCAATTCCCAGCAACCACATGGTGGCTCACAACCATCTGTAAAGAGGTCTGGTGCCCTCTTCTGGCCTTCAGGCATACACACAGACAGAATATTGTATACATAATAAATAAATAAATATTTTTTAAAAATGGTAAGTGATTAAGTGTTTGAGGGAGCTGTCAGTCACTGGGTTCTCAAGCATATCTGGAATTGGCAGCGAGTCAGCCCTTTCTGTTGGAGAGAAGTGTGTCTGTCCTCTGTGAGACTGCCTTGCTTTCAGTGTTCAAAGAATGAGCGAGTGAAGAGAAGGCCTTGGAATGGCTCCTGTCACCTCCTCTTGGCTAACTCTGCTCTCTGCCTGTACATGGTTGTGCTGCTTTGTATTTTATTTGTTGTCTCTTTTCTGGTTCTTGAGAAACAACCAAGTCTGTCTACCTCCAAGCTCCCTCCCCCAACCCTTTCTGCTGCCTGAATCATTGATTGCCCTTTAAGCATATACAGTCTGAGGTCACTTTACAACAGCTTTTTTAAGCCCAAGATTGGTTTTAACATGTTTTAAAAATAAAATTGACTTGTAGTGTAGCCAGTGGAGAGAGTAGATGGTATTGGGTACTCCAGAGATGACAGATGCAAAACAGAGGTAGGGAGTCCTTATAACAAATGACTGAAATTTAAAGCTAAATGTCACAAGATTTTTTTTTTTTAAATTCTGGATGGAGTGGAATTACTTGGTGCTTTGTAAAGAAGCATTAAGAAGCTTTCTGGAAACAGACTCAATGATACAGCCATCTTATCATCTACCGAGAGAACATACTCAGTATGACTAGCTATGACTGACTTCAGCTCTGTGGCACATCCTTCTAAAGTTTGTAAGAAACAAAGATGAGGCCACAGAGATAGCTCAGGGGGCAAAGTACCTGGTGAATAGGCATGTGAACCTAAGTCTCGTCACCAGTGATCATGTAAATGAGCCAGGCATGAGGAGTCATGCGCATCAAGGTTGAGTCCGTGGACACAGGACACATCCTGGTGCTAGGTGGAAACTTTCAAGGAAATGACATCCAAATGTATACATGTAGCCTCTGCTCACGTATGTACATACATTCAAGCACATCCATCCATACAGGTAAACCCATATATTCATAAACATTACACACACACACAGAGAGAAATGAAGATGTAGACTGAGGTTTCTGTCTGCATTTGTCAACTTTCAAGGCCTACAGAGACACCAAGGCCTAGTAATATGTGGAGCATGGTCAAGTCAGCAAGTTCCAGGCCATGGAGAAGGCCTGCCTTCATAAATAATGTAGGGAGCCAGTGACTCCCAGCATTTACTATAAGTGTAGCCCACACTCAGACCTGAATCTACAAAATGAGCCCTTTGTATCCTTTATCTGCTCTTCAAGCCTCATTACACTTCTAAGTCCTTCTCTGCCACCTTTCAAATGATGCATAAGGTTAATGGTTTCACTGAATTTGTAACTTTAATATTTATTTAAGAAGAAATACACCTTTTTATGATATTCAAAGATTCCAGAAAATATGAATAAAAAGTTTTTTACCTCACCAGTGCTTTGAATTTCATCTATCTAGCCCGTGTGTAAAATAATTTTTATTTGTAATTGTTTGATAGCTTCCTACATTTCCATAATGAACTTTGGTAATTTTTCCATTCCTGTCTCTCAGCCCAATGCTCCCTATTGGAGCCCATCTGAGTAAACCCCCTTTTACTTTCATATCTTTATTTTGTGTTTGGCCACTGAATTTAATTATAGTTACTTGCCCATGACAGAGTGAGAGATTACCTACTAGAGTAGGAGCAATGCAGAAATGTTAGTGTTGAGAGTGGGATTGGATTGTAGTTTGCTCATTCTTTTTTTTCCTGATCTTTTTTCTTTTTTTAAATTTAATTTATTTATTTATTAAAAATTTCCACCTCCTCCCCTCATCCATTTCCCTCCCACTTCCCCAACTCCCCCTCCCTCTCCAGTCCTAAGAAAAGTCAGGATGCCCTGCCCTGTGGGAAGTTCAAGGCCCTCCCCACTACATCCAAGTCTAGGAAGGTGTGCATCCAAACAGACCAGGTTCCCACAAAGCCAGTATATGCAGTAGAATCAAAACCCAGTGTCATTATCATTGGCTTCTCAGTCTGCCCTCATTGTCAGCCATATTCACAGAGTCCGGTTTGATCACATGCTCCATCAGTCCCAGTCCAGCTGTCCTTGGTGAGCTCCCGTTAGATCAGTCACATCGTCTCAGTGGGTGGTTGAATCCCTCACAGTCCTCACTTTCTCAGTTCAAGGCCCTCCCCACTACATCCAAGTCTAGGAAGGTGTGCATCCAAACAGACCAGGCTCCCACAAAGCCAGTATATGCAGTAGAATCAAAACCCAGTGTCATTATCATTGGCTTCTCAGTCTGCCCTCATTGTCAGCCATATTCACAGAGTCCGGTTTGATCACATGCTCCATCAGTCCCAGTCCAGCTGTCCTTGGTGAGCTCCCGTTAGATCAGTCACATCGTCTCAGTGGGTGGTTGCATCCCTCACAGTCCTCACTTTCTTGCTCATGTTCTCCCTTCTTCTGCTCTTCATCTGGACCTTGGGAGCTCAGTCCAGTGTTCCAATGTGGGTCTCTGTCTCTATCTCCATCCCTCGCCAGATGAATGTTCTATGGTGATAGGCAAGATATTCATCAGTGTGGCTATGGGCATAAGGCCTGTTCAGGCACCCTCTCCTCTGCTGCCCAAGGACCTAGCTGGGGACATCTCCTTGGACACTTGGGAACCCCTCTAGAGCCACGTCTCTTGCCAACCCTAAAATGGCTCCCTTAGTTAAGATATATACTTCCCTGCTCCCAAATCCACCTTTCCTCCATGTCAACCATCCCATTCTCCCAAGGTCTCCCCAATCCTCTCCTTCTCCCTTCTCTCTCCCCATCTCCTCTTACACCCACCCTACCCCCACCCCCGTGCTCCCAACTTTTGCCCGGCGATCTTGTCTCCTTCCAGTATCCAGGAGTATAAATATATGTTTTTCTTTGGGCTGGAGAGATGGCTCAGCCCTTAAAGGGTAGGCTCACAACCAAAAATATAGTTTGCTCATTCTTAAATGGAGCAGAGATATCATTCTGTCCAAGGAATAAAGAACATCACAGAAATAGTAGTAGGAAAAATATAAGAGTCAAAGAAAGAAAAATGCATGGAAAAGGTGCTATTTGGACATGCCTAGCCATTTCACTAATGATGCAGTCAGTATGTAAGAACTGAATAATACCAGCCTTGAAAATCATTATGGATGAAGGAAGAACACATAAAATCCATCCCTTCCTGAAAAGATTATTGGAAGTCACATGTAGTCATGGGAATGAGTGTCATTTGTATCAGTGGTGTAATCACTAATATGTTGCTACATGGAAAATACTCCTGTGGAAAATGATTGGATGTGTAGGTTGTTTCTAAATATAAGCATTTTATAGAAACTCAGTATTTATTGCTAAACATTTATCAAGCTAAGTGTATTATATTCCAACTTTCTACTTCCAGAAAAAAATTTCTTACAAATCTTTTCCTTGACTTCACTAAAGCAACATAGTAATTAAGACACCTTGATGATTTTAATTGATACAAAGTCCTCCATAGTTCTGCTTTTATCATTACTTATTGCCAACCTTCCATGATGAACATTTGACTTGTGACTGTTTTTATGCTATTAACAAATAGAGCAGCATCAAAATACCTTGATTTCTGATTTCTATTTTTTATTGTCTTATACATTATTATATTGACTAGAACCCCAGTTTAGAATCTTTAGAGGATATATTATGACAGATTGAGCAAAATGACTAAGGAGATATTTATCATTTTGCTGATTTCAACAGATCCAATTCCAAGTGGGCTCTTCTGGTCATTCAGAGCATGTAGAGAACTTCCCACTCACTGATAGAATAGCACAGCATATGTGATGGTCAACACTGATAACCAGCTTGACAGGATCTAGAATCACCCAGAAGACAAACATGATTAAGTCAACTGAGAGCCAAAGACCAATGCATGTCCTGGGGGTCCACACAGAGTGAAGGGGAAGGGTGAGCTGAGCAACAACATTCACCTCTTTGCATCCTGACTGAACTGTGGCCAGCTGCTTCAAGCTCCTGACACCTTGTGGAACATTTGCCTTTACCTGGGAGCCAGAATAAACCTTTCCTTTCATGTGTTGCCTTCTTCAGGGACTTTATTACACCAACCAGTGAAGTAACTCATGTGCTGCAGGGAGGTGAGGAGGGAGTACTCACCAGTCTCACACTGCCCCATCCAGAGAGAGATCCCTTAGCCTCTTCCAGAGAACTTTCTGGAGCCCTTGATTAGGTGAGGCTCAGGACGGAGTTGATGGAGCAGTCTGCTTCTCATATCCGTCCCAATGTCATCTCTTTTGTTGTGTTTTCACAGCCCCTGAAAAAGCACACAGCTTACTGGAGATAATCCCAATGACTGTGTGTTCAAAGCACATAATTTTCATTATGCACAGAGGAAAGAACTAATGCTCCTCCTTCACACATGCACAGCACTCATATTGGGAGCCTCTCGTGGGTTCAGCACACACAGCTTTTCCTAAAGTCTTTTTTGTCTGCTAGCACTGTCACAGACTGGATGTTAACTGTAATAAATCCTTAACTAAATTTTTATTATGGAACAGGATAATCAAATCACACATTTGTCATCACTTAATTAGAGACTCTAGATCATTCAGCCTCTTGGAAATTCAGGTCCTTATTTTATTTTTAAAAATGGGAAAAGGTGGGGTAGCTATCTCTGGAGATTGCTAACTGAGTTAACAAATAATCTTCATAGCTATCATATATGGCATGTCATCAACTATGAAAAAGTGTGCAGTTATTTTTATTATTATTTTTGTAGTAGTACAAAGTCTTAAATTAATTATAAGAGGTACCATTGGTTTATATATTAAATTTATGTTTATGAAAATTATGAATTAATATATATGTGAGTTCAAAGGACTAACACCAAGAAAGAAATACCATACTAGAGTAATAAAATTTCCTTCAACTATCTAATTCTGGGTGGAGCAAGGAGATAACTCAGAAGTCTAAAATACTCCAAAATGGTATTTCTGGTAAATTTACCATACAGTAGCTAGACCTGCATATTTGAATGCAGCAAAACGGCTGTAAGTGTGGAACTGAGGAGGCTGTGGTCTCCCACAGCATCTGCCAAGGTGACCCAGGTGTAATCTCAGGGAGTCAGTGGTGAAAATGATTGCAAATTAGTAAACTGAAACCCAATCAATGGAATTGTGTTGTGTGTGGAGAAAGCCTGTGTGAACAAAGTGAGGATGGTCAGCCAGAGACCAACCTAGGATGACAGTTCAAGGACTCAGGGCTGTTGTTTTGCATCCAGCAATGTCTGGGAAAGATAGTGACCACATGGTGCTGCACCAGCTTCCAGCCAGGGGGACATCAGTGGGTATGTCCACACACTAATGTGTTAATATTTAAGAATCCACTCTTGGTTTCACAAACTGGTCATTCCATTTCACATCCTGGACCCTGAGAGAAAGAATTTCAGAATGGCAATTCGCTTAACAAAGCTTAGACGTAAAAACAGAAGCGACCAGTAGGGCTAGAAGTGAATACCTCTGTGGATGTTGTCAATGTTAGTCAGAGCATAAACAGGGTAAAAGGCAAAACTGCGAGGTTGCATGAAACACAATTGTGACTCAGCATCTGCAGATCACTCATGGCACATCTTTCTCCTCGCTGGCGTGAACCAGTTGCATTCTCCAATGTGGTTGTTAGGTTCAGACATCAACTTTCTATAACCTAGAATTTCAGGAAAGTAAGCTTTAATTGAGGATTCACATCAGGTTGGCCTGGGGGTGATTGTCTTAATTGATTCAAGAAGACTAAGTTCACTGTGAAAAATACCACTCCCTAGGAAGAGATCCTGGGTTATTTTTCTTGTTTAAAGTTTCCAGATAAAAATCATTCCTGGTTATATGAATTATACTATTAAACCAAGTATAAATTTTCCTGTGTTACTTGCAAGAGCTTCTTTATACTTAGCATGCTTTTTATATATGCCAATATGCTGATACAAGGTCATCAAGTAGATGTAGTCAAGATGTCATGGAATCTAAGGGTGGGACAACTCAGCATTAATGACAGACATCAGAAACCAGCATGGGCATCCAGAAAATAAAAATGGGATGGGGTATCATGACACAGCATGTCATGGTTTCTTCAGAGAAGCATCTGAGTAAGATTTTTGTCTTTACTTCACCGTGGATGTTTAAGCTCTTCTTTACAATTCTACTTGTGAATATTTTTGAACAAAAAGGCAAATCTCTTCTCTCTGTCTATGCAACACGTATAGAGTGCTTTTTAGCTGAACCAAAGTTTTATCATTTGAATGACTCTTTAAAAAAGCACTCAGATTACAAATATTATATTATATTATATATTTCTTTGTATTTTAATAGATCTGTAGGGTAAGGGTTAAGGTGGATATTTGGTTTATTTATAACGTAGATAAATTATTGAGTGTTTTCTCCAAATCGCATGAGCTCAATTCTAAATCTTAAAATTTAATTTTCCACATGTGCTATGTAGCAAGAAATCTCAAATCCAAGATCAGAGCTGGATGCATATGAAATAACTTGTCTTGCCTGAGGCCACAGAATAGTTTAGGGACAAAGAAGAAAAGTAAAGTGTCAGTGAAACCAGTTCTGAGCATTTAATACAGACCAGACACTGTGACCAGTAGCTGCAAATCTCACTAAATCCTCTGCAAGCTGCTATTCAGTGTACACTCAGCAAACCAAGCATCTCCAAAAAGATATTACTCACTCACACCACAGAACTAGGAACATTTATCCTAATGTGTGTACTTAAACACAAGACAGATACCAGGGAAGCAAAAACATGACTTGGTTCCTGCTCTTTCTGTTCTGTGACCCTAGGCAATGACTATGTGCCTCTGAGGCAGTGTCAAATTCTGTAAATGGACACAGGGCTATATGCTGAAGAAGAAACAGTGGTGTATACTGCAGAGGACAGAGAGGTGTACACAGCAGAGGAAAGAGTGGTATACACTGCAGAAGACAGAGTAGTGTACACTGCAGAGGGCACAATGGTTTTCACTGCAGAGGACACACTGGTATATGCTGTAGAGGACAGAGTGGTACACAATGCAGAGGACACAGTGTTATATGCTGCAGAGGACACAGTGGTATATACTGCAGAGGAAAGAGTGGTGTACACTGCAGAGGACACAGTGATGTACACTGCAGAGAACACAGTGGTATATACTGCAGAGGACAGAGTGGTGTACACAGCAGAGAAAAGAGTGATATACACTGCAGAGGACAGAGTGGTGTACACTGCAGAGAACAGAGTAGTGTACACTGCAGAGGACAAAGTGGTGTACACTGGAGAGGACACAGTGGAATACACTGCAGAGGAAAGAGTGGTATACACTGCAGAGGACATGGTGGTATACACTGCAGAGAACACAGTGATATATACTGCAGAGGACAGAGTGGTGTACACAGCAGAGAAAAGAGTGATATACACTGCAGAGGACAGAGTGGTGTACACTGCAGAGGACAGAGTAGTGTACACTGCAGAGGACAAAGTGGTGTACACTGCAGAGGACACAGTGGAATACACTGCAGAGGGAAGAGTGGTATACACTGCAGAGGACATGGTGGTATACACTGCAGAGAACACAGTGGTATACACTGCAGAGAAGACAGAGTGGTATACATTGCAGAGAACATGGTAGTATACACTGTAAAGGACAAGTGTACACTGCAGAGAACACAGTGGTGTACACTGCAGAGGAGACAGAGTGGTGTACACTGCAAAGGACAGAGTGGTGTACATTGCAGAGGACACGGTGGTATACACTGCAGAGGACATGGTGGTATACACTGCAGAGGAAAGAATGGTATACACTGCAGAGGAAAGAGTGTTGTACACTGCAGAGGAAAGAGTAGTATACACTGTAGAGGACAGAGTGGTATACACTGCAGAGGACAGGGTGATGTACATTGTAGAGGGCACAGTGGTTTACACTGCAAAGGACAGAGTAGTGTACACTGCGGAGAACACAGTGGTATACACTGCAGATGATATGTGGCATACACTGCAGAGGACACAGTGGTGTACACTGCAGAGAACACAGTGTTGTACACTGCAGAGGACAGAGTAGTATACACTGCATAGGACAAAATGTTGTACACTGCACAGGACAAAGTGTTGTACACTGCAGAGGACAGAGTAGTGTACACTGCAGAGGACACAGTGGTGTACAGTGCAGAGGACACAGTGGTATATGCTGCAGAGGAGAAGTGTGTGGACATTTTTCCTTAACAAATTTCATACTGGAAGTGTCTGCACTGCCGATGTCTATTTATTTATTTTAGTTGAATTTATATTATTATTTTTCAAATGTTATTTTTTATTTATTTTTGAAAATATCATACACGCACACACTGCATACTTGAATAACACCCATCTTCTGCACTCCCTTTTTCTAGCTCCCCCTTGTGTGCCTGGTGTGTATATGGATATATGGGTGTGTGTGTGTGTGTGTGTGTGTGTACATTTTTATTTTGTGTGGACTGATGCCTGTGTATATGTTTATGAGTGCATATACTGAGGCTATAAACCAGCTTTTGTTATTATACCTTGGGTACTGGAGAATATTTTTGTTTTTTGAGGCAAGTTTTCTCATTGGCCTGGAGCTTACCAATTTAGCTAGGTTGGCTGGCTAACAGGTCCCAAATACCTACCTATCTCTACTAATCCAGTCCTATGATTACAAGCAATTTCCAAAAGGGAAGGTCTTCTTGTTTAGGTTCAGAAGATCCGGATTCAGGTCTTTATATTCACACACCAAGCGGATTGGACTATCTATGCTATCTCCACAGCACCACAATGCCATGTTTTACTTCCAATTTATGCTCTGCCAAGTTGTACCATTTTCACCTTGATTCCAAAACACAGCTTTAAAAGAGGAGGAAAAATTGACTTTCTCTATTTCTTTTTAAACTTTTCTATAAACAGAAAATTAGGTACTTCCTTATTTGCATAATTAACAAGAACAAAGTCAGAGCCTTTAACGAGCAAGGTCTTCCTAAAGAACAAAGCAAAAAGCAACCAATAACTATAAAGATTCATCTGAACAGAACTTTGAAGGTGATAAGGAACATTCTAATCTGATTAAAAACTGTTGGCAGGTGGTTCAGTCAAGTCCTCTGAGTAGTTTTTGAGAGGGAATTGTGTTATCTGTTTTCAAGTTAGTTCCTCAGATAGCAGATCTTCTTTTATGGGGAAGTGAAGTGACGTTTAATGTCACATTAATGCTGCAGTGAGCCTTGGGGTCCTCTCGCCCACAATAAGCACAGAGAACTTTGTAAACTACCTGTGCTCCTGCCAGCACATTTAGGGAGGATATAAAATCCAGAGGTGTTTGGAAGCAGGCCATGGGTTCTGTAATTGGTATCCCAACTATTCACATAGGCCCAGAGATGAAAAGCCTTCTGTTATGCTCCTCCCAACCCTAGCCAGGCTGAATCTAATCCAAGTCACTTTGCAAAGAGGGGTCTTGACACAGATTCCCTAGATAATCTATATTTTTCCTTCCTTTTTTTCCCCTTTAAATTTATGTTCCTCAGGACAAAGGATACTGGCTTTCTTTCCTTCAAAGATCACTTGCCTGTTACTCAGATAGTTATCACTGATACCAACAGATCAAACTCAGAAGCTGTTTGGAGAATTGGCCCCTTGCGTTGCTATGGTGACCGTGAGTACAACATCTCCCTTTTTCTGAACTGCATGAGCACAAGATGTTTTGGGTCCCTTATCCATTTTCCTTAGAGTGTCCTCCCAGTATTAAAAATTACCCATGAGTCCATTGTTTTCTATACCCGGTGGGAACACACAATTCATGTTGAAGGACTCTCTGCTTCGCAGGGCACTACTGGAATGCTGTCTCGTTTTCTACCGAAGCTTCTTACCTCCACTTTCCTACCTTCCATGCCGAATTCAGCGCTGACATTTCCTTCTTTTTTAAAACAACCGCTTTATCTGGAGTTTTCCTAGAGAACCTTGGCATTAAAGACTTCATCCGACTTGAAATGAGCTGTAAGTGCCTTCATTTATGAGTTTGATATCAGTGGCCCATAGAGAGGGCTTCTTTTTATCTCTATCACCAGCCACCAGTACAGATTTTTAGTGTTAAGCTAACATCACCAGTTATCAGTAAAACTAGCTCTGAAGCTGTCAGATCCCTGCTAATGTGTTATGACTTAGGATGTTCTATCATCATTGGTTAGTTGTTTCTTAAGGATATGTGCATTCCAGGAGTATCTGTGCATTCCTCTTGCAGGCTCCAATCTTTATTACAGCATTGTTATCTCTTACCTGTTGCTTTAAGTTTCCATGCCTCAGGATTGCGCTCTATGGGAAGCAAGGGATAATTGCTATTGAACATTCTTCTCATATTTGGGGTCCACATTACTACTGTACCGATGCTTCAGAAGTCATTTTTTGGGAAGACAGCTCAACCAGTAAAACACATACATGCAAGCCTGAGGACCTGATTCAGTTCCCCAGAACTCACGTAACATAGCCAGGCATTACCATGCCAGAGGAGGCACAGACAGGAGGAGCCCTGCAGCTCCTCTTGCAGAATTGGTGAGCTCCAGGTTGAGTGAGAGATTCTGTTCAAAATATGAGGTGGAGAATCATTGAGGAGAAACTTGGACATTGACCTCTGGCTAGTCTGAGCACATCTTGACCAGGTAATACCCCCCACACACACACACACGGGCACGCATGTATACACACATTCAATTTCTTCTCTTGCTCCAATAGGAGAGTGTAACAAGTCAGTGATAATTTATGCCAGTTTCCCACGTCTTTCTTGTCTGTAGCAGTGTGCGTGCAGGGTTAAATGCATGGATTACAACTTTGTAATAGCCCTGCCCCCATCTGTGGGATCTGCGCTATACCGATCATTAAGCCAAATGGGCACTAAAGAAATATGGATGACAAGACATTCTACAGTGGGACACTGCGTATCAAAATGCTAACAAAAATACGTGAAAGCACAAAAAAGAAAAAAATTTCAATGATTAATTTTCATGAAAATGGAAAAATAGCAATATTTTAGTTTCTTTTAGTAATAAGAACTTTAAAAGTCTGTCCATAAGTTTGATTTTCTGCAATGTTGTCAATGACTTCATATAAGTTAATTTCCTGTAGTTGTTTTTGTTCAAATAAAACTACAAATTATTTTAGCCCATTTATCTTCTATTGTATTTAGAAGTAATATTTTTATTCATTTTTGATATGATTGTTTTTTCATAAAACGTCATAGATATTTAAAAAGTTTGGAAAGAATTTTCAGCTTAAGGACAAAATTGGTGAAGTAAACCATTTTTATTTCAACTCCCAAAATTATAACACTCTCCATAACTTTTTTTAACCAGGCCCAATTCTAGTGATTTCAAAATATCTAAGTAATCAAAAATCTTTCCAGCAACTATTTTAATGCAGAATTCATCACAGGTTTTTCTCCCCATTAGGTAGACACTGAACAGACCTCTCTCGGGTGTGCAATGGCTAGAGCTCTTCTGATTTCTGTGTTGACACTTGTGTCACTGTGTTCACTCTCATGTTAGTGTCTGGTTACAGAGGAAAGCGGGAGTCATACAGATGGAGGGCAGACACTGTCTTGTCGTTCCTCCAAACAAACACACACCCCTGGTTCTCATGGAGCCAGTGGATCTTAGGAGGCTGCTAACTACTCTCTAGGGTATAACTTTTACTATGCAACAAGCAGTAAATTGGACTTATTTAAGAGTCACACATGTATTATTAAAAATTGACAGTGACTTTAGGGTGTGTTGTGTTTGCACATGCATTTGGTGCAGGAGTGCTAAATCATCAACACACTTTAGAATTACTAGTGGATCATGATTATAAAACCACACACAAACAAGTAAACAAACAGATATTCAGTGCTTGAGAGATAGCCCAGTCACTAAAGTCCTTACTCTGCAAGCATGATAACCTGAATTTTATCTGCCGGTCTCAAGTAAAAAGTAAAAAGCCAGATGTGGTGTAGTGGTTTGTGCTTATAATCCCAGTTTGGGGAGACCAAGAGAGTCCTTTAGCCTGTGAGAATCTCTGTGTCAGAAAACAAGGTTTTGGGGGAAGCCTGAGGAATGACACCAATATTGTACTCTAGCCGCTTCATGAATGTGCATACACATGAATGAACACACTTGCTCACTTATGTAGAAGCATGAGTGTGAATACGCAAACACACAGACAAATAAATAAAAATAAACATTAGAACTATTTTAGCCATCCTTTCTGTTGTTTTTGGGTTCCTTACACTAAGTGGACTCCATTACCTGTACCCTGCCTCGCTTTTATTCTTCTCTTGACCACAACCTACTCGAGCTTGTCCTTGAGCATCCCTCTACCCTTGTGAAGTGGACGTTTTCCAATAGTGTGAGTGAGGTGATTGGCCATATCAGAGTGATGTAACTCCATGAGATACTCTTGAAAGCTAAGCAAGCATCTTATCCACAGATATTGGAAATTTGAGCATTCCCCAACAAAAGACAAGTACATTTGCAGAAGGGCATGGTGGAGGGGTTTGTGGGTCTCCAGCACATGGGGAAGTGGCTAAGTGTTTCTTATGCATTTGCAGACTACACACAGGAAAAGAAAGTGTCTCCATGTAACTTTTCATTAATTGTTCAAGGACACAAGCTACTAATGGGGGAAGATCTTATGATTTTTGTGTAAAATAAAAATTCTTTGTACCTAACTTGCTCAGACTCTGAAGAGCAGGTTAAATACCAACCATTCCACAGTGTGGACATAATAACCTCAATGTAAAATTTAATAAAAGAAAAAAAAAACAGGCCCTGAAGCCTTTTCATTCATTAAAGCCGAAATCAATGTTATGGTATATTATCACAAGATAATCACCAGTGATTGAGTGTTAATTACAGATCAGTGTCCAATTTGTTTGTTCTTTGTAGCAGTTCTCTGTGCCCTTCAGGCTGTGCCATTTTTTTTAAATTCAATTTAGCATTAAATTATTTAAAAACACACAAATGAAACCTGTAATGTAATTGTTTGATGTTTACTATCATCATACTCTCAATTATTACTTTTTAAAACACAAATATTTTGAATTAAATATTTTTAAGTGTATGACCTGAAAATAGAAGCATTTCAGGAGTAGAGTGAAGAACTGGCTAGCATATGTAAGACCCCAAGTTCAGTCCCTACAATAGAAAATAAACAAATACATAAACATAAAATCAACAAACTCTAAGGTCTCATATTTCCTAAATTTAGTAAGATTATTGTTCTTGTTACTACTGTTATTAGGGGACAGAAGCTCTAACAAGATATCAAAAAAGATATCTCTACCCATGGTAACACCAAAGGCCACGTGGATGTCCAGGGTCTAGGCAACAAACTGTAGCCATTGTCAAGTCTAAGGACCATGCTGCCACAGGGACGTACCAATCTGGGTAGTCTGTGCTGCCACACAAGGCTGTGGTATTGTCCAGGCCTGGGCTGCTGCCAAGGGTCATGTCTGTATCGATGGTCCTGCTACAGCTGAGGTCTGTGATGATGCCCATTTTCAGTGTTGCAGCAAGGGTTCATAGGAATTATGCATGTTGAAATCCAAGGGCCATGCTGAGCTGGCTCTGCCCCTCACTGGCCCTGGGGATTTTGGCCCTGGACCTTACTGGATACTATAGCAGGAGAGTTGGCCCCACCCCCATGGGAGAGCTGTCCCTTCTACGTGGGAGAGATGTCCCCAACCATCAGTAGGTGTTGTTGGAGGCTGTTAGTTCATTCTTGGTTGCCCTGATCTGAAATATTCACATAGAAACTATATTAATTACTACACTGTTTGGTCAATGACTCTAGTGTATTACTAACAAGCTCTTATATATTAAATTAACCCATTCCTATTATTTTATATTTTTCCACGAGACTCACGGCCTATGGGCAAAGTTTTGGAGAGTTCCAGTGAAGGAATCTGTGTTCTGTGGGCAGATACATGGCTTCTCCCTGAATATGCCTACTCTCTATATATATCTTTTCCAGACTGGATATATTCTGTTAAGCCATTGGCCAAAAGCAGTTTCTTTATTAACCAATGACACAGAGGGGAATTACATCACTTCCCATTTTCTGTCTAAATAAAAAGAAAGATTTTAACATTAACATAGTAAAATTACATATAACAAAACTGGTATCAAGCAAAAATTACAATTACAACATTTATATCTACTTTAGAGCATGAGACTCTTAATCTCAGGTTTGTGGGTTCGGCCTCCATATTGGGCACCAATTTGTTGGCAGAGACTGCTCGTTCATTTCCAACTTCACTGACTCAAAATAATCACACAGAAACTATATTATTTAAACTACTGCTTGGCCAATCGGTTAAGCATACTGCTAGCTAGCTCTTATAACTTAAATTAACCCATTTCCATTTTATATTTTACCATGAGGCTTGCAGCCTACTGGCAAGGTTCCAGCTGGCTCTGATGGAGGTATCTGTCTCCTGTGGTGACTACATTGCTTCTCACTGACTTGTATCTTCCAGCCTCGCTATATTCTATTAAGCCATTGGACAAAAGCAGATTCTTTATTAACCAATAAAAGCAACACATATATGGAAGGGCTTCCCACAACAACCATGGACATAGGAGTCCTTGCCAGAATGAGATGGGCCTAGGAAAGCAAGATCTGCATCTCCCCTGAGGGATGCAGCCCCAGTGGTCCAGACCAAGTAGTTCAGCTACCAAATGCATGAAGAGACTGGTCCTGTGGAACAATAGCCACAGCATCTCCATGGCTGGTGACAACAGTAGGACATGTGAGAGGGGCGTTGGTGAGAGTCCAGGGATGCTGGTGTGCTAGAGGCTCATCGGTGTACAGTGAGATATGTTGCAGCAACCAATGGCACAGAGACGAACGAGGAGGCCTTGGAAAGACAGAAGAGCGAGGCGCTTTGTTGTTTGTTTTCAGTTGACTTTTTGGAGCATTTTTTGGAGGGATGCTGCAGGAGTGAGGGGGTCATGGAGGGACTGGAAGGTGAGTGGGATTTGGGTGCATGATATGAAATTCCCAAAGAATTAATAAACAATTATGTCACAAAAAGTAGAAAAGGTCTAAAAGTATATTACTGAGATTTAAATCTTAGTTCTTCCAGCCACTGTGACAACTTGTGCTCAGTTCCTTCACTTATGAAATAGTCCTGTAAAGTGTGTATTGAGGCCCAACTGAATTCAATAACGGAAAATGCTTAGCAGTATTTCTGGCTTGTGTGACGCACTTAATAAATATTAATGTTTCTGCTAATGTTATTTCACTGATTCTTCAACATCCAGGAGTGGTATACATATTATTGGCCTTTGATAGTTACTTGAATAAATATCAGCATTATCAAAACATTTAGAAAGATAAAGCATATAAAGAAAAAGCACACAGCATTAAGTTCCATAGCTATTATACAGAGAAACCCTGTTTCAAAAAAAAAAAAAAACAAGCAAACAAAACAAATAAACCAAAACAAAACAGCAACAACAACAAAAAGAAAATGAAAAAGCAAGATAAAGAGGAAGTGCAGCATTTATTCATTTTGAGGAGTCTAGCCATGGTTTTGCCAGACCTATATACAGACAAGCACAGGACTCAGGGTTGGACTTGTAGTAAGTAAGTGAGCTTGCTCTAATTAAGCACAGTGTTAGTGGCAGGGTCTGTGATAAGTAAAAAGTTCGCTACAGCACTGTTTCTCAACCTTTCTAATGCTTTTACCGTTTAATGCTGTTCCTCATGTTGTGGTGATCCCCAAGCATAAAATTATTTTTGCTGCTACTTCAGACCTGTAATTTTACTATTGTTATGAAGTATAATGTAAATATCTGATATGTAGGATATCTGATGTGTGACCCCTGTGAGAGGGTCATTCAACCCCCAAAGTGTTATGACCCACAAGTTGAGAGTCACTGCTCTACAGCTTGCAGACGAGCTGGAGAGACAGACAGCAGTCAGATCATATGGTACAGGTGATGCATGGTATAGCCAACCTTCGCACAGACAAGAAACCCAACTTGGTGACAGAATTCAGTAAGCACAGCAGAGCATCAAGCCTCCTACAAAGATATGCTGTCTGATGGTAGCCTAATATCTTTAAGACTAATCATCAGGGAAAATTTTACCCAAATCTTTAATATTTCTGCCCCATATTCTTATGAATCTTTTTCTCTTTCCTTCTCTCTCTCTCCGTGTGTGTGTGTGTGAGAGAGAGAGAGAGAGAGAGAGAGAACCAGTCATCTCTCAATAAATATTTGATTTTGAAATGAGAAGATTTTCAAGATGAAACTACTGATCTAAGTAAGAAATAAAAAATATATCCAAAAAGTGGTGGTGTGTGTGACTTTAATCCCAGCAGCAGGAAGGCAAAAGCAGGGTTATGTCTCTGAATTCAAGGCCAGTCTGGTCTACCAAAGAAGTTCCAGGACAGACAGAGATACACAGAGAAACACTGTCTCAACAAGTAAAAAGGAAGAAAGACAGAAAGTGAGTGATATAGAGAAAAAGAGAAAGGGAGAAGGTAAAACGGAAAGAAAAAGAAATAGAGGCCAAAGAGATGGTTCAATGGCTAATAGCACTGGCTCTTCTTACAGAGGGCCCATTTTCAGTTCCTAGCACCTATATGGTGATTCCAGTCATCTGCAATGCCAGTTTCAGGGGATCCATTACCCTCTTCTGGCTTCTGTCAACATCAGACTTGCATGTGTTACACAGGCATAGTCAGGTAAAACATACTTACAAAATTACACACACACACACACACACACACACACACACACACACACACACATATATATATATATGAGCAACTCAAACAGGCTGGGAGAATGACTTAGTTGCCTTAATCCTGAGTACCTGAGTTTAACCCTCAGAGCACACAGTAAAAAATCTGGTGTGGTGGCATGTGCTATAATCCCACTATTGAGAAAAAGAGACCTGGCTTGTCAACCAGCCTAGCCTCATCAGTAAGCTTCAGGGAAATAAGAAACTCTGTTTCAAAAATAAAGTGGATGTCACCTGAGTCATGACATCTGAGGTTGACCTTTAGCCTCCACATGCACCCACAAATATGTACACCACACACACACACATAAGCACACAACCATACACGTGAATATGCACATACTTAGACATGCACACAAAAACAACAAAAAAGAAAACGAGGAGGGAGAGGAGAAAGTGGAAAGAAAAGAGAAAGGGGGAAGGATAAAAGAGAAACAAAATGAAATGAAAAAGGTAGACACATAAAATGGTTCAAGGAATGTTTTTTTTTTTTTTTTTTAATTCTTTATTGCCTCATCTGTTCATTTCAATCCCATTCTTTCAATGAATGGCTCTGTAAACTAAACAAATTTTCCTGCATTGGAAAATCACATGATACAGAAATAATACAACCATCACTTATGAGCATCTAGTCTTCTCCAAAGACAGTTTGAATAGTTAATCAAGATTAACATGTTGCCGGGCGGTGGTGGCGCACGCCTTTAATCCCAGCACTTGGGAGGCAGAGGCAGGCGGATCTCTGTGAGTTCGAGACCAGCCTGGTCTACAAGAGCTAGTTCCAGGACAGACTCCAAAACCACAGAGAAACCCTGTCTTGAAAAAAAAAAAAAAAAAAAGATTAACATGTTGATTTGTTTCCCCAAGAGAATTATTTTGTTTAGAGAGGCTACCATTGTGCACATTTTTATCCTTTACTAAAGCCCCTACAAAATTTCACAAATGGAGAGGCATTAATGTTGAGCATCACTGAAAAGGAAAGTAAAAAGGTGCTGGATAAGTATGGTCTGCAATGTCAAAATTCTGGAGCTGAACTTTGGCAAGGAGCAGTCTGTGCCAGCACGTGCAGACTGGAAACAGAGTAAAGAATGCGACTGTTCAATTCACTTTCTTTTCAGTGTTTAGGTTAGGGCTACAGCACAAGGGATACTGTTACTCACATTGATCTTTTCACTTCAGCGAACTCAATCTAGATATGCCCTCACAATTTTGTCCAGAGGCTTATCTCATAGGTGCTTCTGAAGCCCGTAGATAGTTAACATCAGCCTTACAATGCTGACCATTGCTAATGCCATCATTACATTTGCCATGTTTATCATCACCACCAACATCAGTACCATCTGAGGTACTATTACCATGCTCCCCAACATCCCTTCTTCCAGAGTTCATCCCTACTATCCAATAACATCACCACAATCTCCATGATTATTATTAATACCACCACCAGCATTACCAGAACCATTATTATCTTCAGTGCCACCATCATTTTAATATTATCAGTATTAATATTAATGAATGGCTGCCAATTGCTTTCCATAATATATCCAACATGGAGGGTGGGGGTCTGAGTCATTTAAAGCAATGCTATTGTCAGAGTTTTTCCACTGGACAAGCAACTGACATAAAATCCATCTTAATATTTTAAAGATTCATTTTTATTTAAGTGTATATTTCTCTGTGGGTATGTACATATGTGTTCAGGATCCTGTGTAGGTCAGAGAGCAATCATACCCCTGGCACTGGAGTTTTAGGCAGTCATGGGTTAAACCATCTAAGTGTTTGGAGCTGGGCTCTGATTCTCTGCAAGAGCAGCATATGGTCTTACCCATTGAATTTTCTTTCCAGCCTGATTTTGGCATTTTCAGGCATGGAAATACAAGAGTTTGGATCACATACATTGACTAAATATCCTGACAAGTGGTACTGTAGTTCTAAAGACATGGGTCTCCTCTCTGCACCTTGAAGATGATTGTCTACCCCCTTGTGTACAGTAGGACACAGGTAAAATCAGGGTAGACCAAGGAGACCAAGAGCCTCAGCAGAAATTCAGACAGATACAAATGCCACAGGTTGCTGCTACCTGTATTGAAGAACCAGGAACAACTCGAGTGAACAGTGTATAGAACACACGCATTCTTAGTCTTTAGCAGTTGATAATGCTGATGGTGATCCAAGTGCTCCAGGGAGTCCAGAGATGTCCTCTCCACATTGATGGAGATTGATTTTCCCTAAACATCCTGAACATGCTTGTGCCTGCAACACACTGACAATGGTTTTCATCCTTCTTTCTTGTTTGGCTACAGCTCCTTCTGAGGTCACATTTGCCATTGATGTTGGGAATGGCCCTGTTGAGCTCCTCGTCCAGTCCCCTTCTCCTCTGAATGACAACCAATGGCATTATATCCGGGCTGAGAGAAACCTCAAGGAAACCTCCCTGCAGCTGGACAATCTTCCTCGAAGTACAAGGGAGACCTCAGAGGAAGGCCATTTCCGACTTCAGCTGAATAGCCAGTTGTTTGTAGGTAGGATACATCATACAGCATACTTTGTACTAAACACTTACAAGGTAGTTTTTTGCCCTAGCTCAAGAAAACTTCTTAGTATTTTACGCTAAAAAACTAAATATGTTATCATTTTTACTATTTGTTTAATTTTATAAATTGTTTTTTTTATTCTTTTTTACTTAAAATTTCCAACTGCTCCCCGTTTCCCATTTCCCTCCCCCTTATAAATTGTTTTATTCTAGCTTCATAGATCATCAAAATAAAGTTTGTGCTACTCCTTTAACAAAATTAGGAGCTGTCTCAGATTGTTTTGGTACCATTTCTCCTTGCATGCTTTGTGTTCAGATATCTATGGAATTTATGTTTTGACTTATTGTAATAAAAATTTACAGCATAGGCATAGAGATTCTAGTCCATCATTTTTCTTAGTGCCCCAAATCCTAATTACTATTGTTAACAGTGTGATCAAAAAGTTTGACTAACCCAAAGAAGTTCAGTTTTCAGGAGTAAAAACTAGGAAGTGTGCTGACTGGATTTATGTCAGTGTGACACTGGCTAGACACTTAAAAGAGGGATTCTCAATTGAGAAAATGTCTCCATATATCTGGTCATTAGGGAAGTCTGTAGAATGTATTCTTAATTAGTTGTTTCTGTGAGGGGGACTAGCTATTATGTATGGTGCTACCATGGGCTGCTTGTCCTGGATTCTATAAGACTTCAGGCTGAGCAAGCCATGTAAAGCATGCCACTTGGCAGCATCTGCATGCCTCTGCTTTAACTCCTCTCTCCATACCCCTCCCGTGCTGAGTTCCTCACCTGACATCCTTTGATGATGGGGTGTGATATTGAAGTGTAAGCAAAACAAATCCTTTCCTCTCCAAGTTGCTTTTGGTCACAACAATAGAAAAACTAACTAAGGTAAGGTGGTACTCATTCCCTGATTGAGACTCAGTATTAGCAACTATATTATCTCTAAATATGTGGCCACTGACAGTGGTGGGAGTGGATAGGTTCAGAAGTCACTCCTTTTTCCCTTTTGAATTGTTCCTTCTTTTTTTCCCATTCTTTCTCCCTTTTCCCTTACTCATTTCTCCCATCAATAGTCACAGAGAAACCAATTCTATTCAAACATTTCTTGTCTGATAGTGGGTATAGAAATATGAATTAAGAATAGTCACTGCTTTTCAGGGTGCTTGTGCATATGTGTGTTTGTGTGTGTGTGTAAGTGTGGGCATGCGCCTTGTGTGCATGCATATATGTATGCATGCCTGTATATGTATGAGTCTGTGTGTGTAAGAGATAGAGATAGAGAGAGAAAGAGAAAGAGAAAGGATGGGGAATATTTTAGATATGCTAGTCTAGTACTGATATAAGACCAGGCTTTATACTGTTTTCTATCAATACAATATATCACCACGGGTCATGAAATTCCATCTTCATTCCATGTGCATTTTTCATTTGCTTTCTTTATATGTGGGATAATGTAATTTCTAAACCTGAAAATATAACCACTGAAAACATAATTGCTAAAGGAAAAGCGATAGGAGAATTTGAGAACATCAGATTTTCATAGTATCACCTACCATACATGTATCTTCATTAACTGTGTTTTACACATCCACTAGAATCTAATATCAAGTGATTTAAAACCTTCGAATGATTATAGGTCTTTTCCTTAATTAATAACTCCTGTAAGTAATATGATTTACTACTGAAAAAATTTTAATTCATTTTGCTGTTTTAGTTTTACTTAAACATCACATTTTATTCTTGGAAGAAGTTTGCTACTCATCAAGATTTAATATCTTTTTTGGTGGAATCAGTTCAAGTATTTTATAATTTTCATAAATTATACTTCATGTGAAAGTCTAATTTATCTTTAGGCAGTATTTTTGAATCTTTCTATCTGAACCAGAAACTAAAGGTGGAGGATTTGTTTTTTTTATGCCATCATAGCTACCTGACTATCCCAAGAAAAGAGATGAGGTGAACTTTGGGCAACTTAAAAGGGAGGAGAAGCAGCAGTGTTTTGTGCCAATTTCTTTTCACGAGACATTTAAATTGATCGCAAATCAGTGAGTTGTACAAGCATGTGAATAGGACTGGATGAGACACCTTGACAGAGTTGTAGCCAAGGTCAGTCTAATGAGCGTGCTCACTTCTGTTATTGTTCCCTCCAGTGAGTCCCATCTTAGTAATTACTGTGCTTTCTTTGAGTTTATCTCCATGAAACCGAAAAGGGGGAAACTGCTGTTAAAGGCCATCTTTGTCTGCTGGCTTATGCCTCACTGTTAGTGTTCAGTAATAGGTATGTTTGCAGATGTTATCAGATCAAAGGCAGTTGAAGAACCAACAACTGCATTTTTGTGTAATTTATTTGTGCAATGAATGAATGAATGAACGTTTTTCTTACTCCCCTCATTTCCTATCCAGTTGCTGTGATAAAATGTCCCAATAAAAGCACCAGGGATGAAAGGGTGCTCAGTGTATAGTTCCAGGGTAGAATCCATCACTAGGAAAAATAGAGGCAAAAACTCGAAACAGCCCTTCACATCCACAGTCAAGAACAGAGAGAGAATGAATACATGCATGGGTACTCTCAGTTCACTTTCTTTTCTTTTATATTTTTCAGGACCAAACCCAAAAGATAGTGCTACCTACTTTTATGATAGGTCCTAACACATGAATTAACTTAATCTAGATACCCAAAGACATGCCCAAAGGCCAGACTAATCAAGGCAGTCTCATTGAGAATCTTATAACAGGTGATTCTATATTGTATCAAATTAGCAAAACTAGCCATCACAGTTGTATTACCCCAAATGAAGAACTGTGTCCTCTATAACTCAGAAATGTGGAGACATTACATGCTTGTCTTTCAAAGGTAGCAAAAGATACCATTATTGGAGTGTGTTTCTTGACTGGGATAGGTTTAAAATGGCATTTTTAAAGTGTCAGTATGGATATACTTTTCCAGCTACCTTTAGCCATGAAAGAATTTTTAAATCAGAGTACAGTGTCCAGCAGCTTTTTGATCACTGGTCTTCTGCTATGATCAGGAGTGCTTTCTGTGTGCCAAACACAGACTGCATCTTATAAGACAGGATGCATCTTCTGGCACTGCCCTGGTTATTTCAATGTGACAGTATGAAAAGGGCTGATCATTCATTGCTTGATGGATTTCCAGAATCGATATTTTAACTCAACACAGTTTTGTCACCATGAGAGTAAGGGATATCTGCAACAAGGCCATGTTGTCCACTGCATTGAGTTAGTAGAATACAAGAAATTTTATAGAATGTAGCTTTAAATATGTAATGTGTAGCTGAGGTGCAATCTCACCTTTGGGACTTTTGACAGTTTCAAAATTTCTACTTTGTAGGTTTTATGTATGCATATATGTGTGTGGTTTGTATGCATGTTTGCATATGTATGAGCATATTTTATGTGATCACACATATAAATGTAGAGAGGCAAGAAGTTGGTATCAAGAATAAATAAGAAACCAAAGAAACATTTCCACTAAAATCTAGTTTACTGAGACAATGAGTTTACTGATTCTTTTTGTTTACTGATTTTTATTGAGCTCTACATTTTTCTCTGCTCCCCTCCCCGCCTCTCCCCTCCCCTTCAACCCTTTCCTAAAGTCCCCACGCTCCCAATTTACTCAGGAGATATTGTCTCTTTCTATGACCCATATAGATTATATCTATGTGTGTTTCTCTTAGGGTCCTCATTGTTGTCTAGGTTCTCTGGGATTGTGATTTGTGGGCTGGTTTTCCTTGATTTATGTTTACAAACCACTTATGAGTGAGTACATGTGATAATTGTCTTTCTGGGGCTGGGTTACCTCATTCAAATTGATGTTTTCTAGCTCTATCCATTTGCCTGCAAAATTCAAGATGTCGTTATTTTTTTCTGCTGTGTAGTACTCCATTGTGTAAATATACCACATTTTCCTTATCCATTTTTCAGTAAAAAGGCATTTAGGTTGTTTCCAGGTTCTGGCTATGACAAACAATGCTGATATAAACATAGTTATTGTTGAGTATATGTCCTTGTGGCATGATTGAGCATCCTTTGGATATATACCCAAAGGTGGTACTGCTGGGTCTTGAGGAAGGCTGTATCCTAATTTTCTGATATCAACATATAGAAGAATGAAAATAGACCAATATCTATCACTATGCACAAAACTCAAGTCCAAATGGATCAATGACCTCAATATAAAGCCAGCCACACTGAACCTTATAGAAGAGAAAGTGAGAAGTACACTTGAACACATTGGCACAGAAGACCACTTCCTAAATATAACCTCAGTATCACAGTCACTGAGAGAAAAAATTAATAAATTGTTTTTATTTATTAAAGACCTCCAGAAACTGAAAAGCTTTTGTAAAGCAAAGGACATGGTCAGCAAGACAAAAAGACAGCCTACAGAATGGGAAAAGATCTTCACTAACCCCACATTAGACAGAGGTCTGATCTCCAAAATATACAAAGAAATCAAGAAATTGGTCATCAAAAGAACAAATAATCTAATAAATAAATGGAATACAGACATAAATAAAGAACTCTCAACAGAAGAATCTAAAATGACTGAAAGACACTTAAGGAAATGTTCAACATCCTTAGTTATCAGAGAAATGCAAATAAAAACAACTCTGAGATTCCATTTTACACCTGTAAGAATGGCCAAGATCAAAAACACGGATGACAATTTATGCTGGAATTTACTGATTTCTTTATGATTACAGATGAGGCTTGCTCACAGAATTTGGGCAGCTCAGGTAGCTGCCACATTGACAGCTCAGTCTGTCCTGAAAAATAACTCAAAAAATCATCCCTCAAGATTCTGGAACCACTTACAGGAATGTTTGGGGGAGATGTTAAAGCATATATCATTATTTCAGCTATTGTTATTACTCATATAATTGTTCTGGAACATTAAATTAAGATTGTTGCATTTGTTTATTTTATGGAGTATTTGTTTAAATATGCAATGATGTGTTATATTCTTCTATGTTGCATTATTTTAATCTGTAAAGCTGTGTTATTTTTCCTGCCTAAAACACTTGATTGTTCAAATAATGAACTGAATGGCCAATAGCTAAACAGGAGAAAGGATAGGCAAGGATGCCAGATAGGGAGAATAAAAAAGAAGAGAAATCTGGACTCAAGTGATTAACAGGATGAATGACAAAGGAGAATGAGAAGATGCCTGGGGAGAGTAATTGAAGCACACAGTCAGCTATGGAGTTAAAAGGAAAGAAAAATGTATAGAATAAAGAAAGGTAAAAACATAGTTAAAAAGAAATGGGACAATTTATGTTAAAATGTTTGCTAGAAAAGCCAAGCTAAAGCTGGGCTTTCATAAGTAAGAATAAGTCTCCATGTATTTATTTGGGAGCCAGTAGAAGGCCCCCAAAGAATAATAAAAAAAAAGTTATATATAACCTTTGGATAAGGCTTGTGAATGGTACAAATTTTGTTTATGTCACGGATCTTTCTTAATGAGCCTCTCTAGGAAGGAATGCTATTATTTGGAAAAATAGCTACCAAACAACTGTACATAAGTCAAGATTCAGAAATGTAAAGTTGAAAATGAATTAGAATGATGGCTGAAATATGTCTGTGCAAAGACAGCAAAGTAATTCAACCTGCTCTATAGGGGTGGAGTCTTGGAAAGAAGTCAGCAAGAAAGCCTACACATCATCATCTGATTTCTCAATGGAAAACATATTTGAATTTTGCAAGTATTTTTTTTTCCATTTAAAAATTGGCAACTTTGGAAAGAAAACATGTCTTAGCAGATACAAGTACTTGCCAAGCCTGACAACCCAAGTTTAGTCCTCAGAACCCACATGGTAGAAGGAGAGAACAGACTCTTGCAACATGTCCCTTAAGATGTGTGTACATGTACCTCTGTGTGTGCATGCACATGAATGTGTATACATGTATTTGTGTTTTTTTCTGTGTGCATGCTTGTGTTGGCTCTGTGTGTACATGTGTGTATATATGTGTGCATGTGTGCTTGTGTTGTCTCTGTTTTTACATGTACATGTGTGTATAGATGTATGTTTGTGTATGGTCTGTGTGTATGTTTATGGGTATTTGTTCTCTATGTGAGTACATGGATGTATACACATGTGTGTTTGTGTTGGCACCGTTTTTTTTAAAAATTATTCAACATGTAGCCTAGTCTGTTCATTCCTTATAATAAAAAGAATCTGTCCTATAGATGTTTCTCCTTTGAAAAAAACCAAAATGTAGCCTGAAAAAAAGCACAAATTTAGCTCATGTGGAAGGTAGTTGCTCAATGCCTTGTGTCATCTTGCTCTATCAGCATCTGGAAGAGCATGAGCAGCTAGTCTGGCAAAAATCACACTACATTTTATATATCTCTGCATCAAGAAGTACATTTTTACCAGAAAAATTGTCCCAGTCACCCCTTCTTCATTTATAAGCTTGTTGACTAAGCCACACACACAAGAAAATGTGCAATAGATCTTGCATTCGCCATCTCTTCTCGGAGAAAAATGACACTAAGAAGATAGATGAAGAGTTATTCAATCCACGAAGGGGAGTGACTACAGAGTTGGAGAAACAGAGCAAGTGTTAGACTCCATAAATCCTCCCCTCTTTATTGTGCATAACCCCCAGAAAAGAAATAATGAGCCTTCCTTTGTGACCGCCTTGTATGTGCCATTGATTTATCTTGTGGTTAAAGGAGACTTACTCACTGAAATTGAAACAGACAAGACAGTGCAATTGAGGTTTGGCCTCTTGGCCTGCATTCTTATCAGAATTGGATCAAACTCAAGGTTTTTCGTTATTTCAGAGTAGGAGACTAGCCTTGTGCCACAGGAATGTTCTATTTTATTCTTTGGACTCAAGCAATGACTCATGTGTTTCCTGGTCTGGTAATCTGGTATCTTAGTTACTTTTCTATTGCTGTGACAGGACACCATGACCAAGAGAATGCTTAGTTTGTGCTCATAGTTACAGAAGGGTAGAGAACATGACAATCCTGATAGGGAATATGACAGCAACCAGGAAGTCATGGCACTGAGGCAATAGCTGAGAGCTTATATCTTGTTATGTAAACATGAGGCAGAGAGGGCTAACTGGGAATAGCATAGACTTTCAAATCCTCAAAGCCAGTCTCAAGTGACACATATTCTTCAACAAGGTCATACCTCCTAATCCTTTCCAAACGGTTCCACCCACTGGGGAGCAAGTATGCAAATATGATCTTGACAAGGCTATTCTCATTCAAACCACCATACATGAGCTGGAATAAGAAAAGTATATTTCTAAGCATCTGCGCTGTGATTTTCCAGAGTTCTTCCTGTCTTCATCTCACATCTTACATCACTGTGATTATAGGCATGCATTACGTCACCCAGATTTTCCCTAGGTTCTGAGAATCAAACACAGGTCTCCATGTTTGTGAGTTTACTGGTTGACCCATCTCACCAGAATCAATTTACAGTTTAATATTCTTGTTTTATATTTATACTTCTTATCCAAAATGGCAAATTTCCAACGCCTATCTTGTCTTCTTTAACAAGCATGCTCACAGATCTAGTAACTTTCTAGACCAAATTTAATAGAGTTGTAGCATAAAGTGTAGAGAGGAATGAGTCTCAGTTAAGTCATCCTATAAACACAGAATATAATTGATGTGTATTTTCTACATTCAGTGTTTTCTCCTGTTCCTTCTTCTCCCCTTTTTTCTTCATCCCCATCCTCATCCTTTCATCCTCCTGCTCTTTTTTCTATTTTTCATTAGTTCATTAGGCAGACTTAAAAGACTTTTATGCACTCACCACTCATCTATTATATAACCTTTCACTCAATAGTAGGATGCTAAATGCCTGTTTTCTATAGCAAGAATAGACCTCTGACTCTGGGATCTCAGAAATCTCAGCAACCATACATACAGGCAAATGGGATTTAGCTGTACTTTCCACCTTCTTGTCTCTTAGCACACATTTTGCTTATGTCTGGGAAGAGCTGGATTTTCTGTGTGAACAAACCAATGAGAAAGTTTAAATCTGCTCAATGCTTGAGGGATGGTATATAACTGTCTCCTGACAGCATCGAGATGTCTATCTGCTGACAGTCAGATTACAGCTGAAGTCTCAATTTGAGTGGAGATATCTTATCTGCAAAATAGTATTTTATAGATAAACTCTCAGATCAATAAACAGATAATACATAATGTACCTACTGAGTCTAGGCAGTAGGTGAAGACTCAAGAGAAGGGCCCATAGGACAGCAGTAACTGAGCACACACTATACTCTGTGGTATTCAGTAAACTTTACTATAAAAACATGGAATGAGAGATGGGACAGCTGAAATTTAAGTGCTCAATATGGCGAAGGACATGGTACTGAACCCCAACACTGTCTTTCCCTCTTCCAGTGCATAGCCCTGTGCTGCATAACATGTTGCAGCTTTGTCTCTTTTGTGCACCTGACAGCTCTCTTTGAAATTTGCCAAGAGGCACATCTGACTATATCCCTTTTATGTCAGATAAAACACACCATTGGCTGCAATAAAAAATATCCATATTTTATTTATATGCAGAGATCATGGCCATGTAAATTTCAATTCTTAAGCATCTAAGAAGAGGTATATGTCTCTGTTAGTATTGCTCTCTCTCTCTGGGAATGTTTTCCTTTGAAACAGGGTCTCATGTTTCCTAAACTGGCCTTGAACATGGTTTATAGTCAAAGGTGGCCTTGAACTTCTGATACTCCAGCCTTCACATATTTAGTGCTGAGAGTATTGATGTGTACCGAGTTGCTTGCTTTATTCAGCGGTACTGGCAATCGAACTCGGGGCTTTATGCATGCCAGGCTAATACTCTACCAACTAGATTACAGCCACAGCCCTGACTTCAAGATTCCCTAAATTCATTTCTCTCACTGGGATCTTAAAGAAAAGATCAGCAGCCCTGACAACTCAGTTCAGTGTTAACAAAAAGAAGTGACTCTTACAAAATACAATGTTACAGGTCAGCAGAAGGAAGGTGAGATGAAATTACCCTCCAGATGAGTTTCCTTCAGAGAGTAATAGCATCAAGACCACAAAAGCCCAACAGGCCTGAAATGACAGTGAGGAGCACTTAGGTTCAAAGAGCAAAGAGAAGGCATCTTGATGCAACAGGTTTTCAAGAAGCTGGTCATAAGTCCCACAGTAAAAGCCCTACTCTCCATGCTGAATTCCATGATTAGCATCCAGCTTTAACTCAAGACCCTCTAGGTTCATGACAATAGGGAAGGGACTAGCCTTCTTTGCAACTACAAAGCTGTGAAGAGCTGAATGGTCACAGCAGGCTCTCCCATTGTGCCCAAATGGAGATCTCACAGCAGGAAGTGTTCTGATTTCTGGGACAAGGGACAGGCAAGAGTTTCTGTGTTCTACCAGTCACATCTATGAAATACAGCAAAGACACCTTTCATGTTTTCTTTCTTATTTGTTACCCCCTAGGAGGGACATCATCAAGACAGAAGGGGTTTCTTGGATGCATCCGCTCTTTACACTTGAATGGGCAGAAAGTGGACCTGGAAGAGAGGGCAAAGGTCACGTCTGGGGTCAGACCTGGCTGCCCAGGTCACTGCAGCAGCTATGGAAGCAACTGCCACAATGGTGGCAAGTGTGTGGAAAAGCACAGTGGCTACTCTTGTGACTGCACCAGCTCACCATATGAAGGACCTTTCTGCCGGAAAGGTAAGCTGGGTATGCATGCCACTACTGTGTCCAGTCCAGTAGCATCTGCACACCACAGCCAGTAATCCCAACACTCCCGTATGTCCATATATGTGATACTCTATACCCACGTGGCATGGGCAAACAAATGGTACCAAAGCCTTTGGAAAATCTATACTGAAAAGTTTCTACACCCCAATAAACCTTTCTGCTGACACAATAATCTGAACCAGACTAAATCAAACCATATTAGAAAAGGCCCAGGTTTAATGGATACAAATGTTCTCAGGTTACCTTCCAGCCCCCACCCCCACCCCCAGAGAGGACACAGGAAAGAAAGATCAGAAAACCACATATTTGTTTTCTGAGGAGCAATTTAAATACCCTATAGGAATGTTCTTGAGCATCTCCGGGGAAGGGGGGGGTCATCATTTGGCAGGCTTTCTTGGGGGCAGAGTCTGAACTGAGGTAACTCCCAAGGGAACTTCCACCCTTACATTCCAGACTCTATGGATATCTAGATGCCAGGGTCTGGGGTGATGCCTTCAACTAAACATTCCAGACTCTTCAGGTACATGGATGCCAGGGGCTAGAGTAATGCTTCCACCCAAATATATACCATTGCTTTTATGTGTGGCAATGGTCAAAGCAATATTCTCCATGCCCTCAAGCAGTGCCCTGGATTTGTTCTCTCAAGTTCTCCCCTGTTAAACTCTGCTTAGATCATCAACATAATCATATCCTCTCTCCTAGCACTGGACTTGCATGCTTACAGGCAGTACAATTGTGCTTGGTCTAGTTGAAGATGGGCACATCATCCAGACTAAAGAAATAGCTGGAAACTCAAAATGGATCACTTACTAACATTTCTAGTTCTGGACCTTAATTAGAAAATGTATAAAAGGACTACAGAGTTGAGTACAAAATAAGCTATAGAATCACTTGGGCTATCTTTAATATTTTTGAAAGTATACATGTGAAGAATATAAAAAATGTATTCACTATAAAAAATTTATAGTTTTTTAAACTTTTATTTACAAAAAAGAAGAGTTTGCTGTGCACCCAATGTAAACAATGTTAAGAGAACAATATTTAATATTAAAATGAAATATTTTAACTGCTGTAGGACCCAATCATTCTACATGACACTTATCTATTTATCAAGACACTCTCTTTTGGTGTGTGTGTGTGTGTGTGTATGTGTGTGTGTTTCTATGTATGAGGAATGTACGTGTCAGTACAGCCCATAAAATAAAGTTTGTATGTGTTCCTCAGGTGACATCTCTCCTGTATTTTGAGGCAAAATCTCTCAGTGGTCTAGGCTCTCCAATGGACTATGCTGACTGGCAAGCAAACTATAGGGATCTGTCAGACTCTGTCTCTCTAGCATTGAAATTGCAGCCAACACTAGTTACTATTTTTAACATGGTTTTAAGGATAAAACTGTAAGCACTAGAAAAACAGAGCCATCTCTTCAGCCTTTAAATACATTTTCAAGCTCTTCCATCAAGCAATCGTTTATTTAGTCTAACTTAATCTGGAAATTAAAGAAAAAAAAAGCACACTGTTTTTCTTGAAGGGTTTTATAACTTATTTTCTCCTCTCATTCATTCTGTGCTTTTCTTCAACTACTTGGGATTATTTGCTTGTTATTTCCAGAAAACATAATGAACTCCTAGGGAAAACAAAACACAGGAACAAACTTTAGGACCAACAGGGTATTAAGTCAAGAATCAGAGCTTGAATAATAAAATAGCCCACAACCAATAGCCCTTTACTAAAGACAAAACTTTAAGTTTTTCTATTATTTTTATTTATTTCATTGAGGGAATTCATGTGCTACATCGCATATGGGGCGGTTAGAGGAAAACTTGAGACCATTAGTCCTCTCCTTGTACCATGTGGGTCCATGGGTCAAACTCAGGTCCTCAGGTGGGGTGAAAAGTGCTTTTACTCACTGAGCCATCTTGCTAGCCCTAAAACTTTTGTAGATAAGAGCTCATAAAATTATAGCAGTTGTAGCTCTCACACATGGCCTGCAAAAGATCAATCTGGTCAATATTCCACATGGATTTGGAGGATTCATGAGGCCCTGACCCTAGCTGATGACCTATTGACAGTTGATTAGCTCATGAGTTGAGGAAGAGTTGGTTTTTTTAGGGTTATGAACACTGTTCCTGTGTCCATGCTATCTCAGATGGTCTTAAATGATGCCAATAAAGACACCATTAATTATACTCAAAGGGTGATAAATAAGTAAATAACATGTAGTTATTAAGGGGGAATATATGTGGATGGAAGGGGTTAGAGAAGGTATGGTAAAAATACATTTGATGTATGTCTCAGTTTGCTTTCTGTTGCTATAAAAAATGCCTCAACCAAAAATGACTAGGGGAAGACAGGGTTTGTTTGACTTACAAGTCACAGCGCACTATCAGGGGAAGGCAAAACAAGAACCCATGGCAGAACTTGGAAGCAGGAAATGAAGTAACATCCATGAAGAAGTGCTGCTTACTAGCTTACCCCTCTTGGCTCGCTCAGACTGTTTCCTCGCCAAACCCAGGACCACTTGCCTAGGGGTTTCACTGCCCAGAGTGGGCTGTACTATCCCATCCCACATTAATCATTAGTAAAGAAAATGTCCACCCAGACTTGCCTATAGGCCAATCTGATGGAGGCATTTTTTTAAAATTAAATTTCCCTCCTCCCAGATTCTCCCACCCTGTGTCAAGTTAACAAAATTAGCAAGGACAAATGCCCCCTTTTCAATTTGACACACTAATATATTACTATTAAACCATAACATTTCCTTTCTTGTTTGCCTCTATGATCTCATATTAATATCAGAATATCAGTATCATAATATAAAACATTCCAACTTTTTTGGGGGGGACATTTTTGAGACAGAGTTTTCTGTCTAACAGTCCTAGCTCTCCTGGAACTAGCTCTTGTATTCCAATTTTTACAAGTCCCACAGTTTTTAAAAATTTAAACACTTAAAAATTTAGTCTCATTAAATATCTGAAATCTCTCTAGTATTTGTTCTAGTCCCTGAAGTATTTGTTTCTCTACAATAAAAAAATAAGTAACATCCTTTCTTATTTGAAGAAGAGAAACAGAGCCCAGTTACAAACAAGCTAAAGTAAAACTAAATGTCGACAGTGTAAGAAGCTCAGTGCTTGGCACCGGTACTCACTCATGATCAGACCTTCTGAGGACCTCGCCAGCTCTACTTTTCTGGTTCTCCTATCTCTAGTACACATAGCTCCTCTTCTACAGTCAGACCATCTCTACCCCACAACTGCTGTTTACCTTGTTTGTTTGTCCCACAGTCCTGGCTCACTAATATGATAGGGTCTCTATCTTCACCAATGACTCCCTTTGGTGACTCTGACATTACCATATGGTACCAAAGTTCCACTTCTCCTATGACCCCTCTAAAACTGGGATTTATGCTGTACCTGAAGATATACCTTCATCAACGGCCTCTCATGGTGCTATGCTTCAGCTTCTCTCTACAACAACTTCAATTCTTCAGTTTCACACCACCAATACCAGAACCATTTGGAAGATACTTAGATGATACTAAGTTTTTTGCCAGCTTGAAATGTAACTGTGGCCTCTCTGGCCTACAGCTTTGTGTGCTAACCCTGAGTAAATAGGTCCCCAAAATTTTGTCATAGTGATGCTGATCTCTTATTAATTACAGCTGATTCCTTAGCTCCAACTGAGCACCATCTGTTTTCTCAGCGATTCACATTTTTCACCTTCAGAGATTGTGTTATGGGAGTCTGCTTACTTGTTCCTGACTGCTCAGCCCCAATATAATTACACAGAAACCATATTATTTGCAGTACCATTTGGCCAGTAGTTTAAACATATTTCTGGCTAACTTGTATCTTAAATTAACCCATCTCCATCAATCTGAGTAATGCCATAAGACTGTGGCTTACTGAGTAAAGTTCTAGCATCTGTCTCTGGTGGGGCTACATGGCTTCTCCTGACTCTGAATTCTTTCTCGCAGTATTCAGTTTAGTTTTCCATGTCTACCTATATTCTGCCTTGTACAGGCCTTGTACAGGCCTAAGAGTTTCTTTATTAACCAATGGTATTCGCCACATACAGAGGGGAATCCCACATTACTTCCTCTTTTCTGCTTAAATAAAATGGAAGGTTTTAATTTTAATATAGTAAAATTATATATAACAAAACAGGTATTAAGCAAGAATTACAATTACAATATTTATATCTACTTTATATTTTATCATAACTAAGGAAAACTGTAATTATAACTATGTATTCTTCAACTTCATCAAAGACTCCAGAAGAATGTAATATTACCCAAGTAAACAGGAAGTTCATTGTGAGCAACCTCCAAAACTCTAGAATTGACAGAGACATCTTGCTGCCTGGATAGTCACCCAAAATTTTCTGTATCCATTGGGGCATTCATCTTAAGCCTACAGGCCCATAATATCCAGGAGACATTTCCATGAAGCATGAAATTTGAAAATCTGTTTTGCCTTATAGTGGCAAAGTTAATCAGCTGCTTTCTTCTGGTCCTGCAGAATGTCAGCCATACTCTCTCATAAAGCAGGAATCCCAAAGGACCATCTCACTTTTAGGCAAATTTAGCAGTCATTTCTCTGTGGGTCCTACATGTCCAATTCATACAGCATAACATCAAGCAGTCTGGGCAAAGAGCAGTTTGTTGCCCAAACGTTTAACAAACTTCATAAGTAGCTTCTTTGATGCCCATCTTCCTCTTGATATAGCTTAGGGTTTTGAGGAGTAGATGTGTCTCACTATCATTAAAAATCTTAAGCTCTTAAAGAATTGTAAATGCCATATTCTGAAGGTCTCTGAAAGATTTGAAGAATACATATCTAACTGAAATATATCTGTATATACCTAGAAAACCTAAGATGACTACAAGCTTGACTATTATAAATGACTTTCTATCAACCTGTATTTCTTATGTATTAAATTTTAAAATGAGCTACACACACAATACCTTAATCAAGAGCAGAAATACACATATAACAACATTGACTTTAAATTTGTATAAATAGACCAAGATCCATACCAATGCAAATTATTGATATCTATATCATATCCCCCTTAAATGTAAACAAACATTTACAGACAATATTTAGGAATATGGGTATAATTCTCTCCAAACTGTTACCTGAGTTTTGTTGGGCAAAGTAATTTTTGGGGGTGTACATGGCAACCTTTCAGTGGGTCTTGATCCTTTAAATCACATTAGTCTGGAAGAAATCCACAGGTTCTCATCTTCTGTGGAAACAAAAGAAGAACCTCTTTTCCAAAGCTACATGTCCTTAGACCCAAATTCTAAAGTCATGATATATATATATATATATATATATGGGTTACTCAGCTTTTTCACAGTCAAAAATCAAAGAAAACACAATGATATTCATAATCCAGTCTGTCTATGTATTTTCTATCTTTACATGGCTTATTTTTCTCTACTGCTTTTAATCTATGACTTTCTGTATTCTGTCTTTTTAAAGACTTTGTTTTATTATTTAAAAAAACATTTACTTCTTTTTATAAGTATACTTTTTTTGTCTACCAAGCCTATGTATATTTATCCAAACACTGTAACCCATTTAGAGAACTTTTTTAAAAATCTGAAACTGTCTTCATTGGGTATCTGTAATTTTCTTCTGACTAGAGTGCTTCTTTAAAAGCTAAGTGACATTACTATGACTAAGGCTGTTTTGCCTTTTGGATCTGCCCAGTCCAACATGTAGGAGAAGGTTCATCTATTGCCTCTGAGAGCCATTCTTTCCACCCCAGATTCAGGATCAGGTTGCAGCAGGTCTGTGTTGCCATTAAGCAAGTTGTAGCACTCTGCTCACAAACCTCATTTAAATGTTCCATAACCAGACCTCCAGAAAAAGACAGAGTTTATGCTGGCAGTCATTTCAAAAGCATGACTTTTTTTCTGCTACTGCTGAATCAGGAAGACCTCTCTTAGAAGAGCCACAATACGCCGCCAGCAAGCAAAACCCATTAGGGGAAATAATATGAGGCTATACTTTGTTTTTACTGTCTAGAATTCTTTTCCAAGCTTTCTCAGATTTTATGTGGATTTAGCTAGCACAGGTTGGACTGCCAGTTTGGAGTATCAAAACTGTAAATACAAAATATCACACAAACAATCCTGATAGAGTCTATTTTTCCCCCTGAAACTTAACAAGCTAGTCTTCCATCATCTTCTTTGCTATCAATATTATGTTTCAAAGTTTTAAAGAATATCCCAGTAGACTCTGAGCACACAGTGTCAAAAAGAAAACAGCCCAAAATGCCAAATACATTCCACAGTCCTCCCTAAAGCAGTACATTCATGTCTATCCACCAGCATACCATGAAACTGCTCCCAACTTCTTTTTCAGTTTTTTCTCTTCTGTTATGATAACTGTTATGACCAAAATAACTTGGGATGAAGAGGATTTATCTGGTTTACAGGTCATAGTCCATCATCAGGAGACAAGGCTATAACCCAAGGCATGGACCTAGAGACAGGAACTAAAGCAGAGACCAAGAGGAGGGACATTGTGTAATGGCTTTCTCCCCATGACATGCTCAGTCTGCTTCCTTGGATAATCCAGGAACACTTGTCCAGCAGTATCACTGCCCAGAGTAGACTTAGATCTCCTACGTCAAACATTAATCAAGAAAATGACCTCTAGAGATCTTACCCATCACTGGTCAAGTGGAGGGTAGAGGGGGGGCATTTATATGAGGATTACCATTTGTCCAGTCATTTGAGGGACCCAGACTTCTGAGTGGCAAGCCTATGATAGTATACCTTGACCTGATGTAATTCAACTGCCTCCAATCATTAGTTAATAAATTGTGTGATCTTATTAAACACACAAGGACCAACAGTAAGAAGGTGAATAAGGAAAAGGAAGGGTCAAAACAGGGGAACAAATCAGGGTAAGAATCTATGAAAGACCATTCACAGCGGGTTGTCAAGGAAAAGGAAGGGTCTGAGCAGGGAAAGGAAGCAGGGTAAAAATAAATAAGCCCGTCCACAGGGGGTTGTCCCAAAAGTCTCACCACCTCTTCTCTAGGTCTCATCAGGATGAGTGACAGCATCCACATCTTCAATTGTTTCTGGGGAGAAAAGGCAGAAAAGCAATCCTTAAGGGTGGGTCACTCCCTGGAAACATCATTATCATTATCCTCTTGGTGGGGTAAATATTTAAGATCTCTAGCCAACACCCAGATGGGCCTCTTTTCATTTTGAGGAAAGACACATCCAGAACCTCTTCCTGCAGTGAGGAGTGGGTCTGGTTCTCTCCAGGCCCCAGTCAAGGGGTCCCTCCATTTGACTCAAATAGAATTTTAGGTAACTAATGAAGGCCAATGTTTTTTAAAAGGAGGCAGATATTCATCTTCTCTAGAGAAATTTAGAATATTTAGGGTCAATAATGCCTTTCTCAATTTATCATGTAGGGGTAGGGATTCCCATTTTTGCTTTTCTAGTTGAGACTTGAGTGTTTGATTATACCTTTCCACGAAGGCCTGTTCCCTTGGATTATATGGAATGCCAGTGGAATGAGAAATTTTCCAGGTTTGAAGAAAGTCTACAAAGGCCTTACCAATCAAGCATGGGACATTATCTATTTTAATTTGGCTAGGTAAGCCAAAAATCGCAAAACATTGTAGCATATGGATAATAACATGTTTGGGTTTCTCTCCGACATGTGCCAAAGTCCAACAGGCTCAGGAGAAGGTACCCGCTGAAAGAAAAATGTATTTAAACTTTCCAAATGGAGAATAATGTGTAACATCAATCTGCCAGAGATGGTTAGAGTGAAGCTTCCAGGGATTGCTCCCCATATTTTGGAGAGGAGGAACCTGGAGGAAAGGCTGACAGGACTTACAAGTCTGAACATTTTTTTTTTGAAGTCCAACTGGTATTTGTGGGAACCTATGTTTTAGGCCCCTCTAGTTAACATGGGTGAAAAGGTGGAAATGTGTGGCTTCTAAAGCAGTATTGTAATGAGGCATGGAGGCTGGGTGATTAGTCAGCTGATATTCCCTGGAGAGAAATCCAGGGAAGTTTTCATTATCTCTAAGATATTGTAGAAAGATGGAATTAATCCTTTGTTTAAGTAATAGGAAAGCTTGAATCATAAGAGGGGATATAGGACTGGAGTCTAGTTTAATATGGGCCTTACCCAGACTGGACAAAAAATTAACAACATACAGGCTATCAGAAAGTAGACTGAATGCCTCTGGTGTGGAATCCAAAGCCATAACAACAGCAAATAATTCTTAAATTTGTGTGGATTCCTCCACCACATGGAAAATTGATGTTATAGGCATTGGCTCCTCTCCCCATAGGATAGGTGGAAAAACAAGTGCCGCCCCATCCCTGTCAGTAAATACTAAGAAAATCAGGGTTAGGTTTAGTCAGAAAAAGCTTAAGGGGCCTCCACTCCAGATGAGGAAAAGAGTTCATTCATTTGTGAAGGTCATATTGGCAATCAATTTTCCTGAGAATCCATCAAGGACTATAACAATTCTACTATTATTTCTCTGAAACCAGGTGAAATCAGTGATTTTAAATTGAACAATAAGGGAATGAACTTCTGTGCCAAATGTCCTGACTGAAATATCCCTGCCTTTAATGATACAATTGGCTGTATAATTGGTCATGGAATAACCCTGGGAACTCTGAGAGGTGAACCCAATGAATAAGCTCCCCCTCCTGTGTTAATAATTGCACTAAGTTTCCCCAGGAAAGATATTTAATAAGACAGGTTGGTTAGGAACAAAGCTCCTCATGACCACATGTCAATAGCCTGTTGGACCTGATGTAAGATCTGTTGATTGTTGAGAGGATAAATTATCTTGGGATGAGAGATTGAGGCCCTTTAGGAGTTCAAACAATGGAACCAACTGTTTGTGTAAACAGATATCCATGGTCTAATCCAATTTATTTCTCCTAAGAATTTTGGAGTTGAGGTAGGGCATAGGAATCCTTGATATGTAATTGGGGTTTGGCTGGGGAAACCAAATCAAGATGGAGCCCACAATTTTAATTTTATCTGGAGCTACCTTGAAGTTATTATCCTTTAGCTGTGAGGTCATGAAGGTCTGATGATGTGTGGATTCCCAGAATAATGACATCATATAAATATAGAATAAAATATTGGGATGTACTATTAAGGAGGAAAAGATATGTAACATTAAATACTGACCTATGGGTGGGCTGTTGGCCATCACCCAAGGTAATATTGTCCATTTAAACCTCTGTTCTGGGCCCCAGAAGTTAGTTGAGAGCAATGAGTGTAAGAGGAGGGCCCGTTTGTTCATCCTGGTTGTCCAGACCTAAAATAAGCACACAGAAACTGTATTCATTAAATCACTGCTTGGCCCATTAGCTCTAGCTTTTTATTGGCTAACTCATATAAATTTAATCCATCTCCATTAATCTGTGTATCGCCATGTGGCAGTGGCTTACCAGGTAAAATCCCTAGCGTCTGTCTCCCGAGGCTCCAATGCATTTCTCTGACTCTGCCTTTCTTTCTCCCAGCATTTGGTTCAGTCCTTCCCGCCTACCTAACCTATCAACAGGCCAAGGCAGTTTTTTTATTCATTAATGGTAATCACAGAACACAGAGGGGACTTCCACATCACCTCCCATTTTCTGTTTAAATGCAAAAGGAAGGTTTTAACTTCAACAAGTGAGAATGTAAACTTCTTCATATCATCTGGATGTAATACGATGGAGAAGAAGCACCCTTTAATATCAGCAATTATCAGGACTGCCAGATATCCAGGGGAGACCCCTCTGGGGGGGGTGCCAAATGGGATCATCCTCTCATTAATTTTTCTTAAGTCATGTAAAAATCTCCAGGAGTCTTAGCTTTTCTTATAACTAAAACAGGGGAATTACAAGGACTCATAGAGCTGGACATACCCCAATAACAGTTGTTTTTTTAACAAGGGCATGCAAGATATTCATCAGTATGGCTATAGGATAGGGTCATTTCAGGTTCCCTCTCCTCAGTTGCCCAAGGTACTAGCTGGGGACATCTCCCTGGACACCTGTGAGCCCTCTCGAGTCAAGTCTCTTGCCAACCCTAAGATGGCTCCCTTAGTTAGGTATACATTTCGCTGCTCCCATATCCACCCTTCCTTTATCCCAACCATTCCATTCCCCCAAGCTCTCCCCATCCTCCCCTTCTCACTTTTCTCACCCCATTTCACCTTACCCCCATCCCACCTCACCCCCAAGTTCCCAGTTTTTGCCCGGCAATCTTGTCTACTTCCCATATCCAGGCGGATGACTATATGTTTTTCTTTGGGTTCACCTTCTTATTTAGCTTCTCTAGGATCACAAATTATAGGCTCAATGAGCTGACAGCTAACATCAAATTAAACGGAGAGAAACTCAAAGCCATCCCACTAAAATCAGGAACACGACAAGGTTGTCCACTTTCTCCATACCTCTTCAATATAGTGCTTGAAGTTCTAGCAATAGCAATAAGACAACATAAGGGGATCAAAGGGATTCGAATTGGAAAGGAAGATGTTAAACTTTCATTATTTGCAGATGATATGATAGTGTACATAAGCGACCCCAAAAACTCCACCAAAGAACTCCTACAGCTGATAAACACCTTTAGTAGTGTGGCAGGATACAAGATCAATTCCAAAAAATCAGTTGCCCTCCTATACACAAAGGATAAGGAAGCAGAGAGGGAAATCAGAGAAGCATCACCTTTCACGATAGCCACAAATAGCATAAAATATCTTGGGGTAACTTTTCTTTCTTTTATTGATTCTGCTTTTATTGTCATACATGAGAAACAATTGGTGGGTTTAAGAACACAAAAATTCATATCTATGATTTCTTCTAAGTATATTATAATTTTAGCTCTTCTATTCAGGATCTTGTTACATTTTGAGTTTATTTTTATATTTAATGTAAGATTAGTCTTTACATAATTTTATTCTTTATTTTTCTGAATTTCAATTACTTACTTATTAGACGCTCTATCTATCTGTCTATCTATCTATCTATCTATCTATCTATCTATCTATCATCTATCTATCTATCTATCTATCTATCTATCTATCTATCTATCTATCTAGTGTGTGTGTGTGTGTGTGTGTGTGTGTGAGAGAGAGAGAGAGAGAGAGAGAGAGAGAGAGAGAGAGAGAGAGAGAGAGATTACCATTAGGCCAGGGCACCTGTGATGCCAGAGCACAACTTTTATGAGCAGCTCCTTTCAGTCTACCTCATGGCCTGAACTGAACTGACTGAACTCAGATCCTCAGGATTGGTTGCAAATTTCTTTATCCTCTCAGCTACCTTGGTAGACTTGACACGATTTGTTTTCCTGCTAATATCCATATACCTGGTCATGATTTATCCATCTGTACTCTTTGCCTTCAGCTCTCTTCCATTGTTGACTGAATGATCAATTCTATCACTTGAATGTTTTCATCACTAAAACTGATAGATAATAAATTTGGAAATTGATTACAAATCTAGAAAGTTAAACCTAATTACACAGACAATCATTTAATAAACAAATGAACAAAAATATTGCTTACATTTGATATAGTGGAGATGTGGCAATCATGGTGTATCTTGTATTTATGCCACATATTTCATCCTATAATTACTTCCTGCATATATCATAATACTTGTAAGCATAAGTTTTAACCATTACAATAGTTGCCATTGTAAGCACTATTTTCTCTTACTTAATTCACCTGCCACTGAATCTCTGCAGAAAGAGTCTGGGTTCTGGTTCTTATTCATTTACCATTGTCCCTCTGAGACAGTAGTTAAGTATTTAATCTCAAAATTCCTTGATTTCTGCATTTATGATGTGTGGGAAATGCAGAGTTTTATAATAGGGATCATGTTTAGCACTCATTGCATACTGCATACAGCATACAAATTCTCTCCAACTGCTCGCTCTTACTATTTTTGAAATGTTATACTATCAGAAGTTAAAATAATAATAAAAATAAAATTCACTGAATATACTTTAGATTTTAAGTATATGGGAAAACTAAACGCATTCCAGTACTTTTATCTCCTGTCATGAAACAGAAGAAAATGATTGAGAAGCAGAATATACAAATGTTGTTGAATTAGGCTTTATATTGAAACAAACAATGTCTAAGCATTAAGAATAATTAATACTAGTTTCAGGAAAAGAATGAGAACATTTTTTTGTCATGTCTAATTATATATGTTTTTCTGTTTTTAACTTATTGTCCTAAGAAGAAAAAAATCATAATCTATATGCTCATATCTAATGTATTTTTTCATAAATTATGAATCACATATACATTTGACTGTATACATAAACATCAAGTAAAGGCTTTTATTTTGTTAACTAGAAAATACTAGCTCAAAATGCACCTGTTAAGTCCTTAAGGAAAACATCTGTATCAAGCAGATCATGAGCCAACATCTTCATGGCCATATGTGTATGCCTCCTATTCTTAACATAAGAATCACTGATATGACTTGCTTGATTAAAACCGAACATTCTTTCTGAAACTTGCCCAAATTGCACTGTAGTCCTGGTCTGGCAGACTGTATGCATAAACTTGTAGCATTAATTCGGTGGCATGACTACAGCAGAGTCTTCGCAAGGCGGAAAAGTGGCAAGGGCATTACAAAGTAAGTTCAAGTTTGCTTATGTTCTCAGTGTCCCACACATAGCCAGGGAATGTTGAGAAAGATTAGAAACCCTGCACCCTTCATTTGAGAAGGAAAGAAAGCTATCATATCCGTATTAACTCAAACTTACCACATAGTGTTCTAGTCAGACGTGTGCACACAGATCTAAAATGTCTTGCTATACAAGACAACTTTTCTTTCACACCTGGATATAAAAAGAAGAAAGTCAAATCTAGCTCAAGAGCAAGCTTGACCTTGACAGAATAAGTATTTCAATATTTCAGCATGTTAACTCACATACAGTAACAATGTGACATTTTGCTTAAGGGCAACTGAGATGGACTTAGGTTAAATTATCTTCTTTTTTCTCTGTGTTTATGTATTTGCAGCATTGTGGACTGGTGTAATAGTGTACTCATGCATGCATTAACACTTATTTGGAGTCCAGAGATCATTAATAAATGCCTTCCTCAGTTGCTCTTTGTTTCATCTTCTGGGACAAGATTTCTTAACAAATCTGGCACTCACCAATTTCTAGACTAGTCAAAGAACACTGGGGTTCTTCCTGTCTTTGCCTCCCCAGCTCTGGTGTTACGTATACACGCCACCACACCAATCTTTTTATGTAGATGCTGCAGGTCCAAAATCACCTCCTGACAACTGTGTAGCAAACACTTTACCAACTGAGCCATCTCCTCAGCTCTAGGTGACACTTTCTTGCAACATAGAGGTTCCATAAGTCCAAACCCCGCTGGGCAATCCTCCTTAGTGCTTTACAAGGAAGGTTTCACTAAATAACATGGTGACACAAAGAAATGGTTAGTGTTCTAATCAACTTCCTTAGCCTCATTTGTAATTATAAACAGTGGATGCAGAGGACTGGGCAAACGGCTCTGCCAGCAGCATGTTTGTCCCACAAGCATAAGAGTCTGAGTCTAGATACCCAGCACCACTGTAAAAAACTAGATTAAACAAGGTGTTTCACTAGAGAATGTGAGATAATATGAGTTCTGAGCTCACTGGCCAGCCAGTCTAACCGGTCCATGAGCTCTATGTTCAGTGTCTCAATAAAGTAGAGAGTGAGAGGGGAGGACATATTTCCAGCATCAAGCCGAATGCTCATCTGCACATGTGAACATACACACAAGAATGGGTTTGATCTGCCTCAAAATTAGTAAGAAGCACATTGTCTGATTTTTTTAACACTGCTCACACAGTGCTTTGTAAAAGGAAACAATGAGCAGGCCTTATAGCTACCTCAAGTAGCTTAATGACTACATGTTTGAAAGTATGTTTTCTTCTTCTGTTTTTTCTCTTTTTCTGCAGAGATTTCAGCTCTTTTTGATTCAGGCAGCTCGGTTATATACATGTTTCAAGAACCATACCCGGTGACCAAGAACACAAGCCTGTCATCTTCAGCTATCTACGCAGATACAGCTCCATCAAAGGAAACGATCACACTGAGCTTTGTGACAGCACAGGCCCCCAGCCTCTTGCTCTTCCTCAATTCCTCTTCTCATGATTTTCTGGCTCTCCTGCTCTGCAAAAATGGTGAGTGTTGGGTGGCAGGCAGCCACAAGGCCAGCCTTGCCAGAAGGTACAGCTCCTGCTCAGCAGTGCCATGCACAGCCTAGCAGCTGGACAGCCTCAGCAGAATGCTTCCTCCCACTTTACCCTCATAAGCCATAATTCGTATCTTGGGATCATGTCAATTTGCCATCAAGGTCTCAAACTCATCAACTTTAATTTGTCTTGATTATGTTGTGGTGACTCTTATTATTTATTCTATGCTGGAATCCATTAAGTATAAAAGCTCATAGGGAGGTCTGAATTTCAAAAGGACAGTTTGCACATGTGTCTGTCATCTTTGCTGCCATGCTCTTTACTGTAGCCTGGTAAAGCATAAATACTGGTTGTGTCTCTAGATGGGCATTTTCTAGGTTTTCAGAGAAATATGATGTGGGAGCCATATGCTGTGGCACAGAACCTCACTTCTGAGAATCTGATTTTCTCTTAGACTCTTTTTCCATAGTCACTGACTGTTGATCTGTGATATTTGCCACTCTGAAATGGCAAGGCTTAGAGTATTCTAATTAGCTAAAGAGTACTACTGATTCATAAATGAAATTTTGCTATTTCTTTCCATTCTGGCAATTATTTCAATTATTTGTAAAATGTGTGCCTTCTTCCAGGGCTTTGTCCCCTGACATCACATGCATAGATGAACTCAAGTGTCTTTTGAAGGTTGCAGTTTGTTGTTATCTTGCTTCTTTGCTGTTGACATTCCCAGTGCAAAAGAATTTGCAAAGGAACCTTCCCTTTTCAGTTTTCGAGCTATCTACAGCATCTAGCTGTCGAGATGTTCATGAACACATGATGATGATGTGAATTGAGCTCTGGAAAGAAGGGACCTCCTGGATACAAAAATGTTTTTAAAAGACAGAAATTGTAACATGCAAGAAATATTGATGGTAACACATACATACTTGACATAGTTGGAAGTCAAGCTTTGTGATCATATGATTTCTTTTTAATCACACTATGCCAGGACAGAACCTCCTAATAGAACCAAGTACTCTATGAAATCAGAATCCTACCATGTATAGCAGTTGTTTGAACAAATGAACCACTGAAACATATACATACTTCCCTATCACATGATCTCACACAGAACTGTCTTGTGGTTAGGAATATGGTTCTATTCCATGTACCATGACAGGATTCCAGACTTTTGATCAGTTCATCTCAACCACAAAACTAAGATCTAGGGTGGAGTGTGGTGTGGTACAGCAGAAGTGACACACGTGGAAGGCAGCATGAACATGACCCTGTCTGCATCTCAGGTGCAAACTACGTTTTGTTTTTGTTTTTTTGGTGTTTGTTATTTTTTTTTCTTTGTGTGGGTGTTATCTTTCTCACAGTGTACTATGTATGATTTGAATATAAAGAACTATTCATTTATTTATAATAATTGATAATGAAACCTGGGGAATGTGGAGGATGAACCAGCCTAAAGGTCAAAAATAATAATAAAGAGCCCATAAGATGGTACAGATGTCATTTATTCTGAGACTAACATAGATGGAAAACTTTCCCTGGAACTCTCAGGCTTGCTGCCCCAGCCCCTGAGTGGTAGGATTATGGATGTGCACCACCACAAGTCTGTTTTCTTAATTACTAGGGCTGGATGAAAAATGCTAATCCCTTAATCTTTCAAACACATAATTCTTTTAAATAATTGACATTTCTTTAGTGGGAAATCATTCTTCAATCCTCCCTGGAATATTTACTTGGGTCTTCCTTTCAAGAAGTTCTTAAAGTCTCTACTACAGCCAACTTGACCATATAGATATTTACATTTTAAAAACTCCAGTGAAATTCAGGAAACAGAGATTCATAGATCCTTACTATTGACTGTGGAGGACTCAGGAAGATGTGAAAGCTCAAGTATGCAGCATGGCTTCTCTGGCTAAGAAAAGAGGCTCTTGATACAGAAAACCCCTCTGTTAAAGATGTGGATCCCATCCTACAAGATAGTCATTGGTATTTCCAGGTTCTTGTAGCTAGAACAAAGAATTGGGCCAGAGAAACAAGGATAGTGATGGAAACAGGCAGCTCATTAGGAAGAAGAAAGTCCTTTCTGAGTATGGCAGTAGGCTTGTGGGTTGGAACTGGCCTTAGAGCCATGTCCTCTTATAGGTTATTTGTACAACTACCTTCCTATTCCCAGCCCAGGAATTTAACTTGCACATTTTCTGTTTGATCACATGTTTTATTCAGGGGAGGGATTTCTCTGCTAATGGGCTTTTATATGTTCATTGATTCCCTTCCTCTAACTCCTGCCCTCCCACCACACTTGTGCCCCATGCAGTGGGCAGTCATGTAGTGTAGAAGATGGTGAATTCAGCATCTGTGGTGCTTCCACCCATCTCCTTATCACTCAAAAACACAGCTAAGTCATTATCCCCATTATTTCCTTAATTCTCCTGGTGGTATCACTAGAATGACTAATGGGAGAGACTGGACACAAGCAGCCTAGTGCTGTCTCGAAATGAGACATATGAAAAGAGACAGATTCAGAAACTGCCCGAAATGTGCAAAAACCAAACTAGACAGACTTGGAGTGATACGATTTCTGTAGTAGTAGTCTAGCTAGAAAGAAGACTTTGACCAACATTAACAGTAAACTTCGGAGCTTAGAAATTATACCATTGAAACAAATGCCTTCAGTGGTTTTAAGTTCCTTACCATTAGAGGTCTTCAAAAAACAATTAAGTGACATTTGCTGAGGAAACTATAGTAATTTGAGGAGTAGGTGAGATGCAAAATAACAACCAGCAAGTGTTTAATTTCTTCCTAAGTCTTAGATTTTGGGATTATTTTTTTTATTCCCACCTTGAATCATCTCCCATGGATATTTCTGTCTGTGAAGGCTTCATTTGCAGATTTTGAAATGCTGCTTGAGGAATTAACAAGAATTCCTACCTTCACCATGTTCCTAGTTTATTTATAGCATTAAGCCATTGACCTGATTAACAGTGGGCCAGAAACTAAGAACATTTTAGTGAAATTTGGGTTTATTTAGTGAAAAATGTGCATCTGAGCCCAAATCAGTGGCTCACTGCTGGAAGTGGAGGCAAGAGGACTAACGTTTAAGGACAACTTCAGCTGTATAGCATGTTCAAGACCTGCCTGGGCTACTTGAAACCCTGTCTCAAAAAAAGAAGAGAATCAGTTCCTCTTTGGGCATTAGGGGTCCTTACATGTAGAAGGAAGGTAAGGAGAATGAAAGTTCAGCTGGTGAAGATGTTTACCCTGAAACCTTCTGGAATTGGGATGCACTCACAGCGATCCCTGGACAGAAGCAACAGTCTTGTGTTAGAAAGATTCTTACTTTGTCTGGTTTTAAGGTACTTTTGACAATCTGGTGGTGGTGCTAAGATTGCCAGCTTAAAAGGAGTCGCATTTTTTCTCTCAGTAGGATGCAAACTGTAACGCCAGCACTGTAGCTAAGAAGCCACAGCGTAGAGTTAAAAGGATAAATCTTGTGAATAGTCAACAGAGTTCTCACCTGGCAAATTTATTTTACATAGCTTGTCAGGCCAGATGTGAGAATATGCTTGTGACTCAGAAGTATGCTGTGAGCCTTGGCCTGGCAGCAGTTAGATCTGGCAGGACTTCATGCAATTCTTCATTGTTATTCTTTTTATTATAGATGTCTCCAGTTCTGGACATACTCACCCTAAGCTGCTGCTGTCACTTTCAGTGAATAAAGGGCCTAGTGTTTAAATAAAGAAAATGATAGTAAATTCTGGGGTGTAAATTCTCTCTCTCTCTCTCTTTCTCTCTCTCTCTCTCTCTCTCTCTCTCTCAAACACGTACAAATACACACATACACACACACACACGACACACAAGAGGAATGGGGTAGATTTTGAGGTGGGAGAGTCCTTAGAAGACACAGGTTTTGAGCTACAGAAAACTTCTCAGAAACTTGGTAACTGGAGAGAAGCTTTAAATGGAAGCAGAATGTTCAGAGAGGGGGAACACTCTAAGTTTACCCTTGATCTCTACATTTTATTTTATTTTATTTTTTTTTGTGTGTGTGTGTGCACACATACACATGCACAAAGAAGGAGGAAGCCATGTGGAGGTCATGTGGAGACCAGAAGATAACCTTTCATTGAGGCCAGAAAGACCTTCCATTTCTTTGGGAGATCATCTCTCATTGGCTATGAGCTCACCAATTAGGATATTCTGGCTGGCCTATGAGCTTCAAGATTCTATATGTCACTACCTACCAGGTGCTGAGGTTATGGTACCTGCCACCACACCTGGTATCAAACTCAGGTTCTTATGCTTGCAAAGTCAGTGCTGTATTAACTAAAACACCAGCCCAGCTGTACCTTTTACTAAATAACAATTCTCCCTTTTCCTTAATACCAACATTTTTTTCTTCAAAATTACCAGTGTAACAAATATTCTCCACACTCCTTCCAATGGCAGAAACCATTTAGTATTTCAGAGAGACAGACATGGACCCTGTCATTAAGAATCTGCTTTTTTAGCCAGAAACATATATAAATATTAGCTTCCCACAAGCATAAGGTTCATATAGCTTGAATACAGTGAGACTATCTTCTTCAAAGAAGACTGGATACTAGGAACATGAAGAGAAAAAACTGTCCCATTCATTCTTGTAGTAGGAGGTGGCTAGTTAGTTCCTGGCCGCTTAGCTCCAAAATAATCACACAGAAACTATATTATTTAAAACACTGCTTGGCCCATTAGCTCTAACTTCTTCTTGGCTAACTTTCACATCTTAATTTAACCCATCTCTAGTAATTTGTGTATTGCCACGTGGCTGTGGCTTAATGGCAAGATTCCAGCTGGCATCTGTCTCTGGCAAGGCTACATGGCTTCTCTCTGACTCTGCCTCCTTTTCTCCCAGAATTCAGCTTAGTTCCCCCTGCCCCAGCTCTGTTCCCCTATAGCTCTGCTATAGGCCCAAAGCAGTTGTTTAATTAACCAATAGTGTTCATAGCATATAGATGGGAATCAACATCACCTCTCCTTTTCTGTTTAAATAAAAAGAAAGGTTTTAACTTTAACATAGTAAAATTACATATAACAAAGCAGGTATCAAGTAAGAATTGTAGTTACAATATTTATATCTATTTTATCTTTTACCATAACTAAGTAAAACTATAATTATAACTATCAATTTTTCAACTCCAGCAAAGACTCCAGAAGGATATTATATTACCTAAGTAAACTGGAAGTGCATTGTAAGCAACTCCCAAAACTCTAGAACTAACAGAGGCATCTCGTTGCCTGAACAGTCACCCAAATTTCTCTGTATCATTGAAGCATCCATCTTAAGCTTACAGGCCCATAGTATCTAGCACACTTTAACATGAAGCAGGAAATTTCTTTTTTTTTTTTCAGTCTTTTTTTTTTATTAATTAATTTAATTATTAAAGATTTCTGCCTCTTCCCCGCCACCACCTCCCATTCCCTCCCCCTCCCCCAATCAAGTCTTTCTTCCTCCTCAGCCCAAAGAGCAAGCAGGTTTCTCTGCCCTGTGGGAGGTCCAAGGACCACCCACCTCCATCCAGGTCTATTAAGGTGAGCATCCAAACTACCTGGGCTCCCACAAAGCCATTACATGCAATAGGATCAAGAACCCATTGCCATTGTTCTTCAGTTCTCAGTAGTCCTCATTGTCCATTATGTTCAGCGAGACCGGTTTTGTCCCATGCTTTTTCAGACCCCGGCCAGCTGGCCTTGGTGAGTTCCCGATAGATCATCCCCATTGCCTCAGTGTGTGGGTGCACCCCTCGCCGTCCTGAGTTCCTTGTTCCTGCTCACTCTCCTTCTGCTCCTCCTTTGGATCGTGAGACTTCAGTCCAGTGCTCCAATGTTGGTCTCTGTCTCTGTCTTCTTTCATCGCCTGATGAAGGTTAATATTCAGGGGGATGCTTATATGTTTTTCTTTGGGTTCACCTTCTTATTTAGCTTCTCTAGAGTCACGAATTATAGTCTCAATGTCCTTTATTTATGGCTAGAAACCAAATATGAGTGAGTACATCCCATGTTCCTCTTTTTGGGTCTGGCTTACCTCACTCAGGATAGTGTTTTCAATTTCTGTCCATTTGTATGCAAAATTCAAGAAGTCTTTGTTTTTTACTGCTGAGTAGTACTCTAATATGTATATATTCCATACTTTCTTCATCCATTCTTCCATTGAAGGACATCTAGGTTGTTTCCAGGTTCTGGCAATTACAAACAATGCTGCTATGAACATAGTTGAGCATATACTTTTGTTGTATGTTTGGGCATCTCTTGGGTATATTCCCAATAGTGGTATTGCTGGGTCAAGAGGTAGGTTGAACCCGACTTTCCTGAGAAACCGCCACTCTGCTTTCCAAAGTGGTTGCACAAGTTTGCATTCCCACCAGCAATGGATGAGAGTGCCCCTTTCTCCACAACCTCTCCAGCAGAGGCTATCATTGGTGTTTTTGATTTTAGCCATTCTGACCGGTGTAAGATGGTATCTTAATGTTGTCTTGATTTGCATTTCCCTGATTGCTAAGGAAGTTGAGCATGATCTTAAGTGACTTTTGGCCATTTGAACTTCTTCTGTTGAAAAGTCTCTGTTCAGCTCAGTGCCCCATTTTATAATTGGATTGATTAACCTTTTACGGTCTAATTTCTTGAGTTCTTTGTATATTTTGGATATCAGACCTTTGTCAGTTGCGGGGTTGGTGAAGATCTTCTCCCAGTCAGTGGGTTGCCTTTCTGTCTTAGTGACAGTGTCCTTTGCTTTACAGAAGCTTCTCAGTCTCAGGAGGTCTCATTTATTCAATGATGTCCTTAGTGTTTGTGCTGCTGGGGTTATACGTAGGAAGTGTTCTCCTGTGCCCATGTGTTGTAGAGTACTTCCCACTTTCTCTTCTATCAGGTTCAGTGTGTTTGGACTGATATTGAGGTCTTTAATCCATTTGGACTTGAGTTTTGTGCATGGTGATATATATGGATCTATTTTCATTCTTCTACAGATTGACTTCCAGTTTTGCCAGCACAATTTGTTGAAGATGCTCTCTTTTTTCCATTGTATACTTTTAGCTCCTTTATCGAAAATCAGGTGTTCATAGGTTTGTGGGCTAAAGTCAGGGTCTTCTATTCTATTCCATTGGTCGACTTCTCTGTTTTTATGCCAGTACCAAGCCGTTTTCAGTACTGTAGCTCTGTAATAGAGTTTGAAGTCAGGGATGGTAATGCCTCCAGACAATCCTTTATTGTATAAGATTGTTTTGGCTATCCTGGGTTTTTTGTTTTTCCATATAAGGTTGACTATTGTCTTCTCCAGATCTGTGAAGAATTTTGATGGGATTTTGATGGGGATTGCGTTGAATCTATAGATTGCTTTTGGTAGAATTGCCATTTTTACTATGTTGATCCTCCCAATCCAAGAGCAAGGGAGGTCCTTCCATTTTCTGGTGTCCTCTTCAATTTCTTTCTTCAAAGACTTAAAGTTCTTGCCAAATAGATCTTTCACTTCCTTGGTCAGAGTTACCCCAAGGTATTTTATGCTATTTGTGGCTATCGTGAAAGGTGATGCTTCTCTGATTTCCCTCTCTGCTTCCTTATCCTTAGTGTATAGGAAGGCAACTGATTTTTTGGAGTTGATTTTGTATCCTGCCACATTACCAAAGGTGTTTATCAGCTGTAGGAGTTCTTTGGTAGAGTTTTTGGGGTCGGTTATGTATACTATCATATCATCTGAAGCAGGAAATTTCAAAGACAGTTCCACCTATATTGGCAGTTTGTCAGTTACTTTCTTCTATGTCCTACACAATGTCTTGTAGACTCATTCATTAAGCAGGAACCTCAAAGAATTGTCTCACCTTTAGTCAAGTTTAGCAGTCATTTTTCTTTGGGTCCTGTATGTTCAGTTCATCAAGCAGTCCAGGCAAGAGCAGTTTTTTTGCCCAAATGGCCAACCAACTTCATACGGAACCTCCTCTATTCCCATCTTCTTCTTGAAGTAATAGTGCTGCCAGGAGTAGATGTGTCTCGTTGTCATGATAATACCTAAATTTTTAAAATATTTTAAGTGCCATATTCTGTAGTCTTTCAAAGGATTGAAGAATTTCTATCCACCTGAAATACATCTCTGAATATCTAGAAAATCTAACTAACATGACCACGAGCTTGATTATTATAGATGACTACCTATTAACCTATATTTCTTAATTATATAATACATTTTAAATGAGCTGCACAAACAAAATACTTTAATCAAGAGCAGAAATATACATATAACAAAATTGACCTTAAATTTGTATCAATAAGCAAGATCCGTACCAATGCAAATCATTATAGCTTATCCACATTTAAATATAAACAAACATTTATAGACAATATTTGGGATTATGGGCATAGTTCCGTCCAAATTTTTTCCCGATGTTTATTGGGCAAAGTAATTTTTGGGGGTGTTAAAGACAACCTTTCAGGGGGTCTTGGTCAATCAAGTCATATTAGTCTGGAAGCAATTCATAGGTTCTCATCCTCTGTGGAAACAAAAGCAGATATTCTTTTCCAAAACAACATATCCTTAGACTCAAATTTTGAATTTAAGATACCTTTGAAATAAATATGTTGGCTTAGCTTAGCAGTCCCAAGAATCAAATATCTCTGCAGACAAAAAATTCAAAGATAACACAATAATATACATAATCCAGACTCTGCTTGTATATTCTGTCTTTATGTTGCTTATTTTTCTATATTCCTTTTAATCGATAACTATCTGTACTCTGTCTCTTTAAAGACTTTATTTCATTTTTTTAACTTCTTTTTATAACTCTCTATACTGTTTTTCTTCTCTCTCCTAAGCCTACGTACATATTTTAAACACACTGGGTCTCATTTAGAGATCTTTTTCATCTCAGTTAGTCTTTATTGTGTATCTGTAATTCTTTACTGTCCAGGAATGCTTCTTGAAATGATAAGTGCTTCTTGAAAACTTAAGCTGTGGCATTACTAGGTTATATATGTTACTTCCTGCTTGTTCTGCACAGTTCAATGTGGTGGCCCTTAGTGCCTGAAACTGCTGGGTGGGAATCATCCTCACCGCCTCAATTCTAATAACTAGTTGGTCCATGCTGTCACTAAGTAACTTGCAGTATGCTATCCACAAACCCCATTTATATGCTTGATAGCCAAACCTCCCAAAAGAGACAGAGCTGTTCATGCTGGTGAATCAGGAAGCCACAGTTTTTTTTTTTTTTTTTTTTTTTTAGAATCCAAATAGTTTTCACTGTGCCCCTTACTAGCTGCAAGTTCATCTAGAAAAAAAAATTGTGTCAACCAAGAAACTGTGTAAAACTCTGTTATTTTCTGTCTAGAATTGTTGCAAGGAGGCCCGCTTGTTCGTGCCGGTTACATGGCTTGCTTAGCCCCAAAATAACCACACAGAAATTGTATTAAGTCACTGATTGGCCCATTATCTCCAGCCTCTTACTGGCTAACTCTCACATCTTGATTTAACCCATTTCTATTCATCTGTATATTGGCATGTGGCAGTGGCTTACTAGGTAAAATTCCCAGCATCTGTCTCCAAGGATCCATGGCATCTCTCTGACTCTACTTTCTTCCTCCCAGAATTCAGTTCCATCTTTCCCACCTACCTAAGTTCTGCCCTATCAACAGGCCAAGGTAGTTTCTTTATTAACCAATGAAAGCAACATATAGACAGAAGGGCCTCCTACACCATAGAATTTCTTTCCAAGCCCTCTCAGGTTAAGTGGATTTTAGTTTGCCACATTGGTGCCAACACATTCTCACTGAGAAAGTTACAAAACATTACATAAAGTAAGTGACTTTTCAATCACTGGTGATGTGTCAATATTGTTTTGGTAAACAAAATTTTAATAAAAATATTTTATTGTGTTTCCCTTATTTTATCATGCTATTTTCTCTATATATTATAAAATGTGTGTGCATATGCACCTGTGTGAATTATTTTCTTCTCCTTTTGCTCTGATAAATTATACTAATAAAGCAATTTAAGAAGAAAGAGTCATGGTTTGAGGGTACAGTCCACCATGGAAGAGAAAGAATGGTAGCAAGGAGCTGAAGGCAGTAGGAAGAAAGGAGAAAACAATATTGGTGCTCAGATCATTTCCTCCTTTGTCTCCAGTCTAGAACTCCAGGCCTTGGGATGGTCCTGCCCATGTGTGTGATATGTTTCCTAACTTCTAACTTTCTAACTTCTGTCACTAAGTAACTTGCAGTATGCTATCCACAAACCCCATTTATATGCTTGATAGCCAAACCTCCCAAAAGAGACAGAGCTGTTCATGCTGGTGAATCAGGAAGCCACAGTTTTTTTTTTTTTTTTTTTTTTTTTTTTTTTTTTTTTTTTAGAATCCAAATAGTTTTCACTGTGCCCCTTACTAGCTGCAAGTTCATCTAGAAAAAAAAATTGTGTCAACCAAGTTAGCCTAGTCTGGACCCTCAGAGGCATGGCCTGAGGCTTGCCTTTTCTGTAATTTTAGACACTGACAAGTTGACAATAAATATTAACTCTCACACTGTCTATATATGTACCCTCAATGCAAATATTTTAATTGGTCTTTTTGGTTCCCTGCTGTTTGAAATAAATAAGTGAAGTTGGAAAATGGACAAATAAAGCCATTGATCTATGCTGATATTCAGTACAAAATACAAATGAAGCTCCCAGGTCACTTTCCCTTCGTGGTTGTTCAGCTGCCTTTGGAATTGAGGGATCTGTGTACCTTTGCTTCAGCATTTCTCTTCTATCAATTTTGTTGGAACATAGAAATTTATAAGGTTTGCAGTCTGAATTTCTGATTGCCCACATCTTGAAAGGAATAATTATGACCTGGGATACTTTGTATTTCATATGTTCTAGCTCAAAGGAAATAGAAAGAAGAATCATGCCAGGAAGTGTCTTCAAAGTGCAAAACCTAACAGTTGCCAGACTGGGCCAACTTGATGATAGGATGTCCTTACTGTTCCTGCTTCTTCTCAAGGGAGCCCTTCAGAGATCACTGCCTCCTCTTGCCACACACCTCTCTAACACCAGCATATGCTTGAGTTCCTCTGGGCAAAAGGAGATCTGATGCACAGAGCTGGAGAGGTATTCTCCAGAATGTTATTTTCTTAGACTCACACAGCCCTATTCACTTCAGTCCCTGGGACTTCTCTATCTATTAATAGTTCCCAGTATAGGCTTGATTTGCATCATTGCACATACTGTGACCTTTACATAATTTCTTACTTCACTAACATAATCCATTTCATAATAATGCGACTCTGACCCATTATATCCTTTTAGCAATGGCCATAAGTGCTCCTTGAGGACAAGAAGTGTATAGTACCTTACTAACCCACACTGCTAAGTGGTGTGTCTGAGCTGAGAAATTAACTATATGGGTAGGATGTGATATGAATACTATGTCTTGTTTTTCTCTCTTTTTAATTGAACCCTTTAAAGTTTTGTTTTTCTCTTAAGTATCTAAATATTATTTAGATGTAATAATATTTAATATAAACAGAATTTTGTTTTTGTTTTCCAGCCTAGACATTGAAGTACAGATTTCTCTTTCTTCCGTTATGGCTAGAAATGGAGTAAGAAAGTAATTATGTTAAATGAGGTCATGGAGGTTTGATCCCTGATCCCAATAAAGACACTGGAGGACTTTTTCTTTTCCTTTCTCATGACATCTAAGGACAGAGTTGGGAAGTCAGTCTCAACATGCAAAAATGAGAGCCTTCCTAGAAGGAAAGATAAACAACTTTATCTATCATCTCCACCTGGTAGAAGCAAAACAAAAAATGTCTAGCTCAACCAAAGACTACTCAATATATTGTGTTTTATTTTAATCAATTGAGTACAGACAAAATAATATAATACATATATGTATTTCATAGATAGTAATTTACAAAGCATTTCATAACCTTATTTATAGTAGTAATAATATGAATTATTACCTTTATATTGTGTTATCAGAGCATGAATACAAAGACTAATATTTAGGACATTTGACAATACAGAATAATTAAAAGAGGAAATGGAAAGTGATAACAGCCTAAGGGGTGAGTACTTTATGGGCAGAAAAATAGTAGAGAGGGGTGAAAAAATAAGGCTATGGGTAATCTCACATCAGGTGGCTGCCATGGCACAGTGAGAGCAGATTTATCCATGCACAAGCAAGATAAGGTAAGAATGTTTAGAAATGACTTTATTTCTAAGGCCCTGTGAAACATAGCTTCCAAAGAGAGGTAGGGAAGTCAGCAGAAGGGATAACATTCAAGGAAGAGAGAGTGTATGTGATGAGCTATAGTCTAGTATACTGTCAGAACCAATCCTCTAGGCCCCCATCAGTAGATATAGTTAAACATGCTACAAACATTCTATTGTTTCAGCCATGGTGAGTTTGGAGCTATCTGCCTGCATAAACCATCATCAAAGAAAACAAAAACAGGGAAAATAGAAATTTCTGAATCAGTCTTCTAAGCCTTGGGCAAAGAACACTAATTTGTTAGAAATAAAGCTAATGTAATACTAGTTATAAGTAAATCTACAGACACCTATTGAGTGTATTTTTAGTCTTTGAGGGCTGCAGGCAAAATGCTGTTGACTGGGTGACTTGAAGGAGAACTCATCTCCGTACAGCATTTGTAGGCTAGGATTGCAAAATCAAGTGCTAGCTGACGAAGCTGTTGTCTGTTGAGGGTTCTTCTGTTGGGTTGTCTGCCTTTTCTTGGGCTTGTGCATTTACAGAAAAGAATAAAAAAGAAGGAGAGGGAGCAATGGTGAAAGAGCCAGAGAAGACAGAGAAGGGGGGGGGGGAGGATTCTGAATTCTCTCACATCTTTTCTTTGAAGTGTGTGGATTCTGTAAGATCAGGGAATATCCTTGATGACATCATTTTTACTGGGGAAATTAACATTCCCTCTTTAGGTTCTAAGTTTCTTAATGAGTCAAGAGTGGGCTCAAAAAGGAGGGTAAGGATAACTTTCTTAGAGTCTACGAAAAAGCTTCAAAGCTGGCAAACTCACTGCAGCTACCGAGAGGACAGAGACACAGAAGAAAAAGAAAGAACTGTGCCATATGCACTAGGCATGGAGATTGGCCACATGGCAAAAAGAGAAAAGGAAGCTCAGAATGTCAGAAAGAGCACAGGTGGGCCCTGTACAGCTTCTGGAAGAAAGGAAGAAGGTACGGAAAAGAAGAGTTACAACACCCACAAAGGAACACACACCTGACAGAACCTCAGGATGTTTTGGAGCTGCACTGAGGGATTCTGGGAAAGAAAGGCACATTAAAGGAATAATTATCCTTTCCACCTCTTTAGCTTGGCTCAGTGTGAGTCAGCCTTCCTGAGGACGGATCCTTTCAACAGCTGGTTGATCAACTCATTTAGATTAACTCATAGGAAAGACATAATGGTAGTAAGAGGTAGATTCTTAATGTAAATATTGATCTTAATTATCATCTCCAAATGTACCCACATTAGGTGTTAGGCTTCAATAAATATATTTTATTCATAACATCTAAAAGGTACTAGATATGGATCTATGTATATGTAATAGAAAAATTAAGAGTATTATTGATTTTTTTTGTTTTTTTCGCTTTCATAGCTTGTTTATTTTGTTTTATATTATTTATATAAATATGGTAAGCAATAGAGGAAAACTTGGACCTCTACCTATCCTTCCACAAATGTGTCTCTGCAAAGTTGAATCCATACATACAAGAACAAAATGAATGAAAACACATCATCGGCACATATGTGCATCAAACAGAAACTAAAAACACCCTTAGGAATTTTAGCACATGCAGAAAAATGATATATAATATTTCAGTCAATTATTATATATCAGTCATTATATACATGAAGTTTTTATACTTTTACAAAAGCCTAATTATGATATTAAACATAGATTTAATAAATCTTAAATTACCCACAAAATCACCTTGAAATTCTGATTCAAAATTTCCCCAATTTTATATGTAAGATTATTGTAAGACAAAAACTGTGAGGAATTAAACTGTGTCTAGGAATTGTATTGGAATCTTAATCATCAGTTAAGTGTGGATACTACTCAATTTTTTTTTATTCTTTTTTAATTAAAATTTCCACCTTCTCCCCGTTTCCCATTTCCCTCCCCTCCTCCCAAATATTGCCCCCTCCCCCCAGTCCCCTCCCCCTATCCCCACTCCTCTTCTCCTCCCTCCACACCATTCCCCCTCCCTCTCGATACTGAAGAGCAGTCCAAATTCTCTGCCCTGCGGGAAGACGAAGGTCTTCTATCTATGTCCAGGAAGGTGAGCGTCTAAACAGGCTAAGTACCCACAAAGCCAGTTCATGTATTAGGATCGAAACTTAGTGCCATTGTCCTTGACTTCTCATCAGCCTTCATTGTCCGCCATGCTCAGAGAGTCCAGTTTCAACCCATGCTTATTCAGACCCAGACCAGCTGGCCTTGGTGGGCTCACAGATCCAGTAATACCACTATTGGGAGTATTATTGATTTTTAGGAAATTCATGAGACAATCATGCTTGATTCTTAGTATTATCATCGATGAACAAAGGAGATTAGCCCACGGAGTGTTTTCTCATTGGAATATGTATTCTGAGCCATGCAGTCATGTCACAGGCCTTTAATCCCAGCACTAACGAGGAGAAGCAGTCAGATTTCTGTGAGTTAGAGGTCAGTCTAGTCTACAGTACGAGTTCCAGGACAGTCTACAAAACTATAGAGAAATCCTGTACCGGAAAAAAAAGAAATATGTATTCCGCCTTTAATAAAATAAAGATTCACACAGCTAACATGTGTAGAAATTTCCCATAGAGTCCATGAGAAAATTTTGTAACCAAGTGCAATGGTTCAGCCTCTTGAGACCCACAGATCCAACAAAAAGATGAGAGAAAAAAGGTAAAGTATCAGCATCAAAACACAACTCTCATGCCAAAGGGAATAAAATGTATTTTATTCTAGAGTAGGCTATGAGGGACCATGACTACAGAGCACTGAGTACTCAGAGAACACAGATTTGAAGTACCTCAAATTTTACATTTCAATGTGGTAGCAGTTTGATGAAGTTTTTATAGCAAAAGAAAAGACTCTTATCCAATACATTTGGGAACTATTAGATAGGAAGGTTATAACAGTTGCTAGCTGAGGACATTCAGCCTCTTGGTCATTGAGAGCTCATGACCTCTTAAGTTAATATACCCCAAAAGGTTTTATTTGTCAGTAATAAAGATGCTAGCTCAGACATAAAGTTGGGCAAGTCATGGCTATTGAGGTTGTTAAAGATGGTGCATGACAAAGTGTACATAGGCTCCAGAAAGTATGCATCTTTTCAGGAACATTTTTTCACAGAGGAAGGTTTAATATTACAGTAAGTAATTCTCCAGTCAATGCTCTCCCCAAAGAAAGCAAAGGGTTTGGGGTGTAGACATGCACACTTATGGAGGAATCTCTCTTTATGTACAGTAGCTACTATTTTCTGGTCAGTTTCACATGTTCAAACAACTGGCAGACATGGACACTTTCAGGTAGAGCAAATAGTATTAGAATGAGCAAAACTTACCTGCATCAGGTCCTGTAAAAAGAGTCAGAATGACTTGGCAATTTTGAAGGACAAGTTTCTCCAGAGTATCTTAGCTAAAAGAAGGAAATCTGAGGATCAATGTACACTCATTCAAAGAGGCAACAAAGTACCCACCTCCAGTTGCCTGAGGGTGACAGTGTCACAGTCTCCAGTGGAGTCACTCTGGGGAGAGCATGTGCCTCATTCCTGCTGTGTGAACAAAGGCTCCTGAGTGAACTTGGGCAGGAACAAAGGCTGAAGTGAGTGTTATGGTTCCTCCGAGTATCCTCTTTGGATTTCCATTTGGCCATCACTGGCATGTGTTGCAGAGGTACCGAGTTTGGAGGTCCCACTATTGACCAGATATTCTGTGGATGTACTTTTTAAAAGACGATGTACCTTCTCTCTTAATTTAAAAAAAGTCTCAAAAATATTTTTAAAGCTGAGCAATGCTTTTTTTTTTCTTCAAACAAGGTTGCTTTCTTCCCATTATAGTGTGAACCTCTAATTATCATCTTCCCTTGTGAAGCAGTTGTTTGAAAAGGGGAAGGCGTGCTCGAAGTACCCTTTGTTTTCATCTGTAGATTTGGGAGAATTGTTCTGGTCAAGGGTCTCGCAGCAGGTTTTAGGGATTAATGAGATCCTGTTTGTAAAGGGTTTACAGAATTCAGATGAAAGATGTGGGATAAATACAAAATAGGGTTATTACGGGATGCACCAAAGAGCAGAATGCACACTGAGCCACCTGGACTTTTTTTTTTAATGCTGGGGTGGAGAGATTGGGCAATTGCATATTTAACTTTTGGAATAGACCTCTAATTAGAGGTTTAAGGATTAAGGAAATATTTAACATCTGTGTAAGGAAAGCCTTTCTTGGCTAAAAGATGTTTTGCTACTCTTCCTTCAGCCCTTGACCTGTAAACACTTGCATCTTGGGATGGGAAACGAATTCTGCAGAAGGTGCTAACTCGGGCCTTCTTCTGTATAGTTCATTTTCTTTTGTGCGGCAAGTATGCCTTGAATAGTCATTAATTTCCTGTACTTCAAAGTTATTCAAAATGCATTTCCACCTTAGTGTGAGGCTTGGTTTCTCATACTTTAGCATGTCTTGTATTCTGTCCTCTTCCCTCTGCATATATGCATGCTTATCTCCTGTGACAGGCCATTGCCTTCCTAGGTTTGTTTGGGGTTTCAAGGAGTGTATATGTTTTGTGGCAAACACTGCATTTGCTTCCTATACCACCCCATCCTTGGTGATAATGTTCTTGATGATTTAGATTTAGGCTGAGTGTTAGAGATCTCTTACTCGAGAATGTAATAAAAACACAAAGAGATTGCTGAGTGTTGAAGGAAACTGGCCCCAACAAAGCAGTGGTACAGAACAGAAAGAAATGAACCCTCATGTTTGACAGAGTGCCACATAAATGAAGATACCCTAGCTGCACAGGTTAGTCTTTGGGGTCCTTTCTGGTGGAATAAATTTTCTACTCTGATTGTCCCTTTCCATAATGTATCTGATATTAATCATGTGCTTTCTTGATTATACATAACTATGAGGTGGTAAATAGAGGGTTCTCCCTATAACTTTACTTGGCAACACAGTTTTGCTTTATTACACATAATCCCAAACCAGTTCAAGCCACATCAGAGAGGATGAATGAATAGAATGTGTCTAAATTTAATCTTCCTTGAACTGAGAAGAAGCTTATTCCATTGGTCAGAGAGGGGCGCATGTGCAGCTGGATGTGGTTGGGACAGATGCTACTGACTGATTGTTATGTGGATTGCTCAGAGTTGGGGAGGGTCCACATAGTACCTGTGGGTAAGTGTCTCAGGCTGCCATGTGCATTCTTATTAGACAGGTGGCATGTGTAGGCAGCCAAACCAGGTCTCTGGTTGCTAAGTTATATCCTGTCTTTTCTTAACCTCAATGCCTCACTTAAGAGACATTTGTTTTAAAGAGGGTTCATGTTGAAATTATGGGCAAGAATATAAGAGGATAAAAACCCTGGTAAAACATTCTAGAAATGTGTTGTTAGCATAAAATAAGAAAATACTGCCACAGAGCTCCTGTGTTTTGTAACTGTACTGTGGCACATGCAGATGCACACAGAAATCTGGATGGAAGAAAACTTCTCCATTGGTGCCAGCTGTTATCACACATGTTGGAGGGCCCAGTTGCGGCCCCTATCTGTGAGAGCAACCAGCAAAGTTTGACAGTAGAATAAAACATTGGAGAATCCTCTAAGAGCAAGTGACTTTCATATTAATAATAAGGCTTAGTAGTATTGTGGTTTAGACAAACTGATTTGGGGTCATCCTGTTTAAGCATGGACAAATTTATGAAGTCTCCCTTTTAACACCTCCTAAACTACATAAAGAGATTTTACAAAGAATTAAAAATGCTACCCCCTACAAATCAAAGAAAATAGAAGACAGATAAAGGTAGACAAGAAATGTAAGACTGAAGAACAGATAGAGGAGGGGATGGTTTCTCTTCCAGGCTGTACTAGGAGTGAGTTCATGAGAATGCCTTTCACTGTCACTGGTGGTCTCTGCTGGGACCCTGTCTCTAAAGATTCTTGGTATTTTAGCAAGGAATCAAATTTAAAAAAAAAAATGAAAGTACAAGTCAGATACTGTCTAAGAGAACAATGAGCTTGAATGGAATTATTCAAGAGCCTCTGCTCACTGTCTGGAACTTCTTTTTGTAGGTTCTGGGAGAGAGGAGTTGGTTGCTAGGGATAGCATGTGAGCTGTTTTCTATTTCTATTGATAGGCTTGGGTTATGTAAGCCTCTATTCATTGCACATATCTTACCCCACGATGCATCTAATTTTAGTCATATGCATACCCATCATGCATTTGCATAGAATTGAAAATAAAGGATTTTCCCTTACATTACTTTGCATTGCTGTGCATGTATTCAAATCCTGCATAGAATGCATTGGTGAACTGGCCTTAGCTCTGAGATATGCTTCAGAATTTGTTTGGGCACATAAGGGCAATTACTGAAGGCTCTCGAGGAACTCCATTGCTTCCTAAGGGGTGTGCTTTCAGACATACACAAGTGGAAGCCAGCTTACTAAGTGCACTGTTGGGAGACGGCTGCCTGTAGCTTAACCCAAGCAGGTTCTAGGTATGCCTGCCTCACTACAGCTGTTTATCACGGGGCTGCTCGCTTTATCCTAGAGCCTGGGCTTGAACATCAAATAGGGGAACAGCAGAGGGTGGTAATGAAGAGAGATGTCCAATCTCAGTCCAATTGTCCTTGTTCAGGACGATAGACAACAGATTCCTTTTACCGTTAACCTTGACTTATCTTATAAAAATGGAACCAACAATTAGCCAGAGATGAAGTCTCCCTGCAGATGCAGCAGCCAACAGACATGCAGTGCACTCTGTACACTGAGTTCTGGGATCCAAGCCTGACTTTACTGACTTTCCTTCTTCAATGCAGGAAAGGAGAACATTCTTCCACAGAATGAACAGCTTTATGAAAAATATACATAATCCACCATTGAATATCAGTCTCTCATGTAATCATCAGCCAATGATCTCTACTCAGTAATAAACTTAGCCCACATTGTAAAATTTCCATTCTGATTTTCAGTATCTCAATCATCTGTCTGAGTAAGAAACAAAAACTTCTGTGTCCATAAACCCTCCAAGATAAGGAATGAACAATCAAAGGAAAGACCAAGGTATTCATAGGAATGAAGTGAGTTGCAGAAAAAGAACACATCAGAGGAACTGTGGAGACAGATTAAGCTGCTCAAAAAGGAGGGCCAGATATCTACCCTAGCACCTTAGAAAAACCCAGCTATGACCATGACACACTCTTCTGGAAATGCCTGGGCTTGGCTTAGTTGGAAAATACTAGCTGTGGTCTCCAAAGATGTCAGACCCTTGTCCTGAACTGTTGGAATCTGAAAGACCCCAGAGTGTGCTTCTAAGTACCTTCTGGGCCTGCTCACAGGGATTTTCAGCTCCCTACTTTTTAATAATGTTCATCAGAAATGGCTGCTCTGTCCCATCGGGGAAAGCAGTACAAAGAACCTGGCAGAAATGGAGGGCAGTTAGTACACTATAGGAGGTAATGACATACGGGCTGAACAGTGGGGCGCAGTGATGATCAAAGGCTGCAATAGAAGCAGCTTGCTGTCACGTGCTTCATTCACTAAAGAGGCATAGAAAGGCTGGGTGGATGCCTCAGTGTATAAAGTACTTGTCACCAACACACACATTGGGAAAAGCTGTCAAATGCTAGCACTAAGATAATGGAGACAGACAAATCTTCGTGGCTCTCACTGACTAGCTAGACTATTTCACAAATTTGCAGCCAAGGAGAGATGTGAATGCCTCTGTCTCTCTCTCCTTCCGTCTCCTTTCCTCCCCACCCCTGTGTGTGGGAACACGTGTGCACGCGTATGTGTGTATACACATGTATGTTTATGTCAGAAGACAGTCTCAGGGATTTTTCCTCAGGTGCTGTCCACCTTGATTTTTGATAACCTGTTCTTTTGTTATTCTTGAATTTGTTGGCTTAGCTAGCTGGTTTACCTGTCAGCCTGAGAGATCTGCCTGTCTCTGCTGTCTCAGTGCTGGGATTAGCAGTATAGACCACAACATCCAATGCTTTTATACAGGTTCTGAGGGTTGAGCTTAAGTCCTCAAGCTAGTTGAAAATACCTTACTTACTGTGCCATATCCTCAGCTCTCAACCAACTCCTACTTCAGTCGTTTTTGTTTTGTTCTAGATATCCTAATCTTGGAATCAAATTATCACTGCAGTTTTTACTGAGTTTTCTAATCTATAAATGTATATGTTATAAATTCACTTTCTATTCTGACCACAGCAGTCTTTTGGAAATTCAAAAAGGCCACTGTTGTAGGAGGCCGCTTGTTTGTTTCCTGGCTGCTTAGACCCAAAATAACCACACAGAAACCATATTATTTGCAATACTGTTTGGCCAGTATCTTAAGCATATTTATGGCTAACTCATATCTTAAATTAACCCATCTCCATTAATCTGTGCATTGCCATGAGGCTGTGGCTTACAAGATAAAGTTCTAGCGTCTGTCTCTGGTGAAGCTACATGGCTTCGCATTGACGCTGCCTTCATTTTCCCAGCATTTAGTTTAGCTTTCCCTGCCTAGCTCTGCTCTACCCTATCACAGGCCCAAAACATGTTCTTTATTAAACAATGGTATTCACAGCATACAGAGGGCAATCACACATCAAGGCCTCTCTTTTCCCACCGCTCTCCATTGTCCCTGGCTACATGTTAAAAATCTCCCACTTCCCAGATTCTTGCTATCTGATGATATCTGTGCTCTTAGTATTCACATAACCAGTTCGACCCTGTATCTGAATTCAGTCTTTCTACATTTGTGTCCTTGAAGGCTTCCTACTCTGTTTCCCTTGGGTCTCTGCACATCACTGCTTTTGTTTGAAACTTCCTTTTTCTGTCTGCCTCTTTTCTGTCCAATAACATGCCTATGAAAACAGATTCGAATGAGAACTATCTTTCCTCCTCCCACAAAGGCTGTGTTGGGTGCCCTCCTAAAGCACTTGCTTAGTAGCCCATTATACAAGTGGACAGAAGCTACTATCCCTGTGAAGACATTTATTTCAGAACTCATTAACACTGATATAGCACCTCAGAGAGTTCTGAGTCCATGTAGGAGTAACAGGCAATTGTTAAGGCAACTTTCCTTAAGAAATTTGTAATAACTTCAATTAACATGAGAATATGTTTATTTTCAAACAAAAACCCTTTCTTAAAACATGTTCTAGTGTTGTATCTGTGTCAGTGCTCACTATCATCTCATAGTACACTAAAGAACACCTAAGACTCAGGGAAAGCAATTCAGCTAGTCAACAATCTTCAAGATCTGGAGTGAAATAAATTAGAGAAGAAACTTCCAAAGTTTATAAACAGTAATGAAAATGGATTGCACTCATCATTTCTCTGTTAAGTTTAATGATTGTTTATCCTCTCAATGTATATTAAAGACTTAGGTGGGGGGATACTGTAAAAGATGCAGAGCTGGGGAGGTGGAACAGTTGGTAAAGAGCTTGCAGTACAAGCATGAGATCCTGAGATTGGGTTCCTAGAACTCACATAAAATTTGCATGTGCACAAGTCTTTAATCCCATGCTACTATGGTTGAGACGAGAGTTGAACACAGAAGCTCCCTGGAAGCTCATAGACCTTCTGCCCTGGTAAATGCATCCCAGAAAAATAGATCCTATAACGAACAATATGGAACATGAGGACTAATACCAGAGGCTATCTTCTGATCTCTGTATGTGTACTGTGGTATGTATCTGTACACACACACAGATAGTCACATACATATATACAAAGACATACAAAAATTTTAAGAGTGAGACAATTTAAAGTGCATGAAATATACTACATTATGGGAAAAAAAGAAAAGAAAGAGTGTGGCTCCTTATGGTAATGCATCTGTTTTCTGTGTGTATTTGCATTGCCCTTTTCAGGAGGGACCTCCAAAACAATGAAGGAGATCAAATTGGATGTTCAAATAGATCATTCAAATGAAAGGAGAGCAATAAAACTCCAAAAAAAAAAACAGCACACACAATTCCCCTCTGAAGGTCCTGACTCCCCACTCTCCTAGCAATAACTAAGTAAGCCTGGATGTCCTGTAGCATAGGCCACTGACATTTGTCAGGCTTTTCAATAAATTGGCAATGAAAGTCTAAATCCTTGCACGGTGAGAGATAAATTAGCACACCGCCAAAGGTACGGGAAGAGCGCAGTGCTCGTGTCGTAGCTGAAATAGTTTTTGATAAAGTAATAATCCTCCCATAATCTCTCCCCAGCTTTAAATAACAGCCCATCTCTGTGCTCAAAGTTTAATTTTGTTGGCTGCCCTTGTCTTACAAATATATTTAGTGGAGTCTGGAATATCATTTCATGCTGAAAGCTGAAGCTTTTGTCCTGGCAGAGTGGAACAAAGGCAATAAATCAAGGACAAAGTAAAAAGGAATAGAAACAGGCTATCGGAAACTTATTTCCCCAGAGCGGGCCAGCTTTCTCCTCATGCCTGCAGGTGGACTGCATCAAGCATGTTTTCCTGCTAAGTGCCTATGTTGTAAGGATATTAACTTACAGCCACACCGCACTCTGCTTGGCAGTGCTCCAAGTGCTTTATATGCATATGTGGGAACTACATGCTGAAACAGCACCCTTAAATATCTGAAAGCATATCCACTCTGCTTTTGTTTCTCTTCTTATTTTCTCCTCTGTGAGTAGAGTCCTGAGCTGCCAATCTCATTTTCTTCAACTGCTTTTTTATTTTTCTGTATGAATAATGAGCAAAGGATTCACAAGTATATATGGCCACTAGAAGGTTCAGATTACAAGGCTAAGACTTGTAGTTGGCATTTTCTGTGTTTATCAAGTTGGTTACTCTGAGGAATGCATTATTTAGAAAAGATGCTAACCTGTCTCTCAGGTATCTGCTTGGTTTTCACATAGTGAGAATCTTTATGGTGTTCCATCAACTTTTCCTGGGAAGACACAAATTTATAATTCCAGATGGACAGCAACAAACCAAAGTATATATAAACACTTGCTTACATCATAGACAACAGAGAAGTCTGTCTGGTTCCCAGCTCAAATCAGTATCCCTACTCACAAGCATTCATGGTGCTGGAAGGCAACCTGAATATTACTGGAGGATAATGGTATTAATTACTTGTGATAGTTACATAGGTTCAAAACAGACAAAATTTCATCACTAAGAAGTGGAAGTGGCATCAAGACCCAGTCTGAACAAAAATAACACAAAACTCTCATATTCTCTCTGTCTCTTTCTCTCTCTGCTTTTTAATTTATTTTCTTTTGTCTTTCTGTCTTTTTTCTTTTTTATTTTATCTGACTTCATTTTTATTTTCATCTATTCCTTTTTGAGAGAGAGAGCATGAAGTTTGATAAATAGGGAGGTTGGGAAGATATGGGAAAAGTCAAGGGAGAAAAATGAATATAATAAGAACATAGCATATGAAAGTTTTTAAGTAGAAATGTTCTTTAAAGAAATGGATTAGAAGTCTTGCTTTCCTCAGAGGTTTGTGTTCTCCATGAGGTGGACCTGAAGGCCACCCTCAGCTTTCTTCCACCTTTTCTCTTTGTCATTAAAGCTCAGTGTTCTTATGTAGTTCAATTAAACAGTGAAAATATCTGTACTATATTTGCAAAAAGTGAAATTAACAAATCTCACATTGTTAACAAAAATCACCGATAAAAGTGTCACATTTTCCAAGATTCAATTTGTTATAAATTTTAAAAATCTTGTGAAGTCAACCTGTGCTTATTTTAGGCAACAGAGTAGTTAACCTACACTGTTAGCGATGACAAGGGAATGAGCAAGATTGTGGGGGTTCTGCACTCTTGTCTCCTGATCTGGATTCATCCATCTGTGAAAGTGTGTGAACTGTCTTATAAAGGACACACATTCTTTTTCTAATATAACTATGCATTACGCCTCAGTGAAAATCTAAACAGCAAAAAACAAAGCAAAAACAATTTCTGTATGACCTAGGTCTGGCCTTGACCCTCTTCAAAGCCCTTGCATCAGAGTGTACCTGCAGGTATAAAATCTGGAGAAGCTGTAAAAACCATTAGATGTGAAGTTCTTGTCTCATACTGGACTAGCACAGATTTTACTGGGGACATTCTATGCTGGGTTATAGATTGGGGTGGGGGATTCAAAAGACCACTGGGGGAGTAAGGAGTTTATTAGAATAATTACTAATGCCATGATCAGACAGAAAAGAAGGCAACAACATGATACAGGCTCTGGCGAGGTTCCTGAAAGGAATCAGATCCCATATGTGCTGGACACTCCAGCTAGCTAGTTCATCTAGCTTTCTGAGGATGGAGGGAGGGTGACAACACAAGCCTGTCTGATTCCTATGGATGGGACACATAGACCATGTCTCAGTAAGGTGTGTGTTGGTATCTATGAAAGGGGAAAAATGGCTGTTGGACTCTGATATTAAATCCTTACAGTTTATGTATTCATTTTTTTTCAGTTTATGTATTCTACTTCCAACAAAGTATATAGTTTGTTTCCACATAACCATTGGGGGTTCCTATTACCTCACTACTAGTACAATTTTCTCAACCAGTAAAATAGTAGTGAATGTTTCTTTGAAACCACTTCCTAAGGTTGGTATATAATTTTAATACACTATCAGCAAAGTTTAGTGATACTTTTTTTCTTATTCTTTGTGAATTTCATACTTTTATAATGCATTTTAGTTTGATCAGTGCTTGAATCTCCCATGAACTCCTTTCAATCCCCTGTCTGCTATACCCTCCTCATGACTTTATGTATTTTTTCATAGCTCACTGAGTCCAATCAGTGCTACAACTATGTGCATGGCTATGGGGTATGGACAACATTACATGGCTTTATTACCTTTGCTTTGTAATGCCCAAGCCATGTCCCATGTGTCTAGCTGGAAACTCTCCAGGTCTCTGCCCTTCTTCTTCTCAGAATCCTTCTCTGTCTTGAAAATCGTGCCTAATTATTTGCCTTTTAGCTTTTTATTAAACTAATATGAGTGACAAGTCTTCACAGGGTACAAAAAGATTATTCCACAACGTGAGATATTTTATTATATCCTTCACGTGGCTCAAGGAACAATGCATAAAAAATTTTAAGATTTATTATCAGATACCCTGGAGTTGTAGTTGCAGTTGTGAGCTGCCAGACATGTGGTAGGAGCTAAGTTTCGTCCTCTGTGTTCTTTTTTTTAATTGATTTTTATTGAGCTCTACAATTTTCTCTGCTCCCCTCCCTGCCTCTCCCCTCCTCTTCAACCCTCTCCCAAGGTCCCCATGCTCCCAATTTACTCAGGAGATCTTGTCTTTTTCTACTTACCATGTAGATTAGATCTATATATGTCTCTCTTAGTGTCCTCATTGTTGTCTAAGTTCTCTGGGATTATGTTTCTAGGCTCTTTTTCTTTGATTTATGTTTAAAAACCACTTATGAGTGAGTACATGTGACAATTGTCTTTCCGTGTCTCACTCAAAATGATGTTTTCTAGCTCCATCCATTTGCCTGCAAAATTCAATATGCTATTTTTTTTTTTGATGTGTAGTACTCCATTGTGTAAATTTACCACATTTTCCTTATCCACTCTTTGGTCAAGGGACATTTAGGTTGTTTCCAGGTTCTGGCTATGACAAACAGTGCTGCTATGAGCATAGTTGAGCACATTTCCCTGTGATCCTCTGTGTTTCTAACTGCAAAGCAATCTCTCTAACCGTGCTTAATTTTCTTAAAAGAAACAACACTAAAACAATAACCCATGACTTTTGTTGATGGGTTGTCTACATGGAAGCAATATTTAGTACTCTTGGGGAATAAATTGTCTTTAGGTTAAGAACTAGGACCTAGTAAGCTTGATGTCTTTAAATGATTCCTGTCACTTCAAGATTAAATCTAACAGAGATTAGATATTTCAGAATAAAAGAAGGTGAAAGCAAAATGGGCCAGTGTGATGGCACCTTACCACTTCACCGTTCTGTGTAGTTCCTCACAGCGGTCACTGTTCATCTTTGGAGCCCTGCTGTTGCATTGACTTAGCTTCAGTTGGGACTTTCCCCCTGCCTGATCCTTTGGCTCTGTGGCTTTTAGCCCTAATATTCATTACTGCCTGAGGAAATAGACCCTGGGTTTGGGTTTCCAAACCTCTCCTATGGAGATGGATGTCCAGGACTTGAAAAATCACCCATGGTTTAACAATAAAGTGTCGCCCGCAGCTCATGTGTTTGAGCATTTTTTTAACTAGCTCATAGCAGTTTGGGGATACGATAGACTGTTTAGAAGGCAGAAGTCACTGGAAGAAATGGGTGGTTGTGGGACAGGCTTTGAGGATAGATACAACCCTGATTCTTGTCCCAGTTGCCCTGCATGCTGGCCTATGGAGCTATGAACAACTGAAATATACCCCTGTTGCTATAATGCTTTCATTCTTTATGTCTGATCCACCACAATCAATTGTATTCTCCCAAATTGTGAGCCAAGTAAGTTCCCAGCCTTTAGATGCTTCTTGCCTTGTCACAATGAGAAAGGAGCCAATGCATCCTCTGTATCATAGTCACTTTATCCATGACTTTACACCTCTGAAGCTGGCTCAGTGGATAATGCACCTGGTGCATAAACACATTTTAATCCCCATATAAAAGCCCAACAGGCATGTGACCTTAATGTAATGTCAGCACTTGAGAGGCTAAGACAGGATGTACAGAGCAAAATGGTTAATTAGAACAGCTTCAGTAATAGACCTTCCTGCTTGACAAAGTGGAGTGTTATTAGAGGAAGAGGTAGATGTCAACCTCTAGTCTCAATGTGCACATTTATCCACTCACTCTCAAATGTTAAGCTACATGTGAGCATGCATGTGCAAACCATGCATACATTCTTTTCCCAAAAAGGGTCATGCCCATTAGAACCTAAGAACATTACCTATTTGACTTCTTCCCTCATTTTTGAGACTAAAGTGAACATCCTGAGACAGTGCATTAAACAATCATAGTCAGACTATTGGATGTTCATTTTTTATTATATGCAAGTAATTCAGTACTGAATCATAGTGTATACATTGGAAGTCATGATGTAAGCAGAAACTTTCTTCCAACTCACCACATGGTCATTTTGGAAAAGTGTTTCAGTAACTAGAAGTACGTTTTCCCTTAAGTACAGAGAGGAAAATAAAAAAAAATAAATAAATAAAATATATTTTCAGAAAATGAGAGAAATGGATCAACATTGCAATGATATCTAGGCAGACTGAGTCATTTTGCTCCACATCTGTGATATTTATGGAGCAAACACAGATGTTCTGTTTACTGTCTGCAGAGCAGAGACTGAGAGACTTGAATGGAGTTGGGGAGTTTTCATGGGCTCTGCTTGTGTGTGTTTTGGCAATACAGAAAGAAAATTTAAGTAAAGAAATTAGATCTTGCACAGAAATAGAGGTAGAAGTACAGCAAGTGGAGAACCAGCAAGATGGATTCTAAGAATAAGATTGTGCTTTAGCTGGACCCATGCATCCAACCAAAATAAACCAGGAATAAAGAACTGTGGGAGGCACCGTCCCTGCGATTCTGCATTGCAAAGCTCAATAGTTATAAGAGCCCCTGCTGTCCTCACAGAGGACATGGGTTCAACCCTTAGCACCTACACAACAGCTTACAACTAACTGTAACTCCAATTCCAAAAAATCCAACCCCCTCTCTGCCCATCTCTAATGTCAGCACACATGTGGTACACATAGACAATCAGATTTACATATCTGTACATAAAGTAATAAAAAAATTAAACCTAGAAAGTAAACATACTTTTGCCACAAATTGTGTGTTTAATGAAACCAGAAATGATTAGGAGAGGTTCGGAGAATTCAGGTGTGCTGATTATATTTTCAAGAACACAGCAAATCTAACTTTAAAATCTGCCCAGGACACAGGTGGCATGCATGGCATGCTGGAAACGCACAGGATCTATAGGTCTGGAGCAGGCTGAGAACCAGTCTTTCCTTTGAAGTTTGTTCTAGGAAAGCTACCCCAGGCAACAGAACTACTGCTGGAGGAAATAAGCTGTCTTGTCCTATTGATCTTTTTGTATTGAGTGTAAGGATGCTCTTCCAAAGTTGACTCATGGCCAATACTTTGTGTCTATCAATCACAATAGACATTCACCTCTGTGCAGGCTTTCAGCATACCAATTCTATGCTCACCATTAAATGCAAAATGAGAACTGAGGGTTTAGAAGATCTAAAGTTGTTATCCTAGTGTGTGTTTATGTGTGTGTGTGTGTGTGTGTGTGTGTGTGTAGCACATACATGTCCATATGGAGGATGGGAGACAAGTTTGGGTTTTGTTTCTCAAGAGCCATTAACATTGACTTATGTCACAAGGTATCTCACTGTACTTTTGTTTAAACTAGAAAAGAACCCATCAGTATTGATGCTCACATTATACTTAGGTACCACAAGACTAACAAGTGATGTATGTAGACCTAGGAATTCTGACCTTACTGTATGACCTTGGACACATTGTTAACTATAAGGTTCCCATCATGTTTGTGCACACCTGTGAATATCTAATTTTTCTTTTATTTATTTACTTATTTTTTTGTGTGTATGGGGTACATCTGTGTGTACAGGTATGTGTGTATTTACAGATGAACCTGCTCATGCATGCTTATGCCAAGGTCAGAGGAGACTGTCCAGTGACCTCCTCTATCACTCTCTGCTTTGTTCCATTGAGAGAGAGGTTACTGAGCTTGGAACCCAATGTTTTGTGGTAATACTGGTGGCAAGCACAGGATAGTGAACCCCTCTGTAGCACTGGGGTTACAGGTGCACAACCACATCTGGCCTCTTACAGAGGTATGGAGGGTTACAACTCTGGTCCTTATCCTTGCATAGCAAGGTCTCTTGCCTTCTGAACCATCTACCTAGCTTGAAGATTCCCATTTAAAGATTTTTTTCAAAGAATTATTTATGTGTGAGTGAGAGATGCATTTGCATATATCTGTGGAGACCAGAAGAGGGTGCTAGATTCTCTTGTACTGGAAACATGTATAGCAATCACTTATTAGTGACAATGTCCCTGGGAAGAACTCTGGAGTTGCTTTGGCCCCAGGAGGAGAGCCAGCACAGTGTGTCTGTATCGAATATTAGTGTCCAGCTAGCCCTAGACCAGAGATAAGCAAATGTCTGAGGGACCAGAGGAAGACACTTCACTCATTTAAGAAATGCTTCATAAATTATCTATTGAGTACTGGGAAGAAACCTTAGTTGTTAAAGTGCTTGCCATGCAAACACTGAGAACCCGAATTCCATCCTCAAAAACAATGCGTGCAATGTCTGATACAGTTGCATACCACTGCAATTGCAATGCGCGGGAGGTGGACACAAGTGTATCCCTAGGGACTCATTGACCAGCCTAGCCTAATTATCAAAAGGAAATGAGATCCTCCCCAAGGTGGTATTTGCTGGATCCTTTAACTATCAACTTTGCATAATTTAGATTCATCTGGGAAGAGAATATTAATGACAAGAGCAGGTTGGTCTGTGGGGATTTGGACAGTGTGGGCAGCACTGGTCCGGGCCTGAGCTATGTAAGAGTAGAGAAAGCTAGCTAAACATTAGCAAGTGAGAATTCATAAATTTACTTTCTCTGCTCCTGATTATGAGTGTGAAATTTGAAGTTCCTGTTTTGACCTTCCCACAGTGATGGACCATTTACTGTAATTGTAAACTGAAATAAATCCCCTTCTCCCCGACTTTGTTTTGTTCAAGAGAATTTTATACAGCAACAGAAATGCAAGTAGAAAAATCCTTAACTCTGCTGTATTGCTATTTAAACACTGAAAACATTTTGATATGAAAGAAATATTATTTTGGTATTGGCAATCTTCACAGCAAATGTTGGTTGTACTAGAATTCCAGCTCTTCTCAGCAGCTGAGAGATTTATCCTCAGCTGTGGGGAGGGCTCGTTTCCTTCACAAGATAAAAACTTCCTGCCGTTTTGTCCTTCCTCAAACTGTGAGGAGTCTGAGACTTAACCTCCCTTCTTCCTACATTACCTATGTGATCCAAGACCTTCTGCAATTGTGTTCTTCATGACATCCCCTCATCCAACAGCTGTAGCTTCCCTGCACCAGAGCCTCATGAAGGGATAAAGGTGGCTAGGGAGAGAGCATGCGCAAGAAAGCCAGAGGGGGTGATTCGTCAGTAAAATATTACAGCCTCAGCATTCATGCTACCCTTTCCCTATTATTACAGTGACCAACCCAACCCAATGCAGCTAACAATGAAATATTGATGCCTAGTTTGGGTCTTGATAGAGCCATTCTTAAGGCAACTGAGTTTTCTATTCTGTGTCGCATAAATTTCACCCCACTTTTCTTGCCATCAATTATTTCTGATCAAGGCTCTTTGAAAGCAATAGCCTTTAAATTTTTACCTATAGTTACCACTAGTCTCGTTGCCTCTAATTGCCTATAGTCTGTGAGAAATGTTTAAGCAAAGAACATTCATGTGACCTCCAAATTTCTCTTTCAAGCAATGACTGAGATGCCATTCCAACTGTTAGAAGAATATCAACATTTCATACCTATCATCACCAGTGCTATAATCTTGCAAGAGTGATTTACTCTCTCAGAGAATACAGCCATAAAATTTAAAAACAATGTCTATGTCACAGTTGGAATCTGAGTGAGCCCCTCCAGCTCTTGGTTTCAATGATTGGTCCCAGCTTGTAGCACAGTTTTAGGCTGTGGATCCTTTAGGAGCTGGCGACTGATTGATGGAGAATCTACTCTTTGTATTCTGTGAAAGATCCAGTCTTTTATATGTGCTTCCTGAAATGAAGGGACCTCTACCTTGGGCAGTGCAGACATGTACTGGGTGTGCCGCCAGACTTTCCTGCCATTGTGAGCTACAGTGTCTCAGAAGTCAAGAGAATTTTCTCCTTTCAGTTCCTTTTGTCAGGTATTTGGTAGCACTAGACAAAGGTAATTAATAAAGGCTGGGACAGCTCAGTCAGTAAAGTCATTAGCACAGAAACATGAAAACCTGAGTTGGCTCTCTAGCATCTATATAAGACAGCTGGGTATAATACCATTTGTCTCTAACCCTAGTGCTAGGACCTAGAAGCAGGCAGATTCTTAGAGCTAGTTTGTCCACTGTTCTACTGATTCCATGAACTTCAGGTATGATAAGAGACTCTGTCTCCAAAGATAAGGTGAAGAACAATCCAGGAAGACAGCCTTTGTCTAACTTGTGTTCTCAATATGTATATATACATGCCCCACACTGACACATTACATGCATAAGGACATGTATATACATATATACACAAGAATAACCAATACAATTTTCATCATAGTAAGTGAAATTAATCAAACAATAACCACAAGATCTTGTATATGTGTGAAATCTAAAATGCTAGACTCATGGAAGTTGAAAGTAGAGTATTGCTTATTGGATACCGGGAGAGCAAGCAGCACTGAACAATGGGAAAGACTGCAAACTCATAAAGGCTAAAGTGACCAGTGGATACTAAGGTGTATAAGATGTTCACTTGTACGGCATTCATTACAGTTACTACAAATTATAATACAATGTGACTTTCCCAAAGCTACAAGAAAATATATCAAATGTTTTCATTTTAGAAGAATGATGAGTGAGGAGTATGCTTTGCCTAAACTGACTTGAAAGTTGCAAAATGTGTAAGAATAAATGAAACAACACATGACACATTATGTACTGGTACTGAAATATCACGTGACAATTTATATGGATACTGAAATAGCACATGACATCCTAGTTAGCGTGTCTGAATTGTTTCTCTCCTCTGTGACAAACATTTGTGAAACCATCTGAGACCCAGGGATGCTGCTGTAGTGGAAGGCTATCCTGGGTTGATCCCCATCAAACCAGCCATAGTGGTACATCATATAGGCCTGACATTTGTTGGGGAGGGAGAGGCTAGAGGCCCAGAATTTTGTGGTGATATTCAGCTTCATGATGAGTTTGAAGCCAGTGTGATCTGTCAGAGATAATATCTCAGAAAACAAAAAGCCATTCCAAAGAAAACAGACTTAAATTGAAAACAAACAAAAAAAAATCTTTATGTCCTCTTTGAACTGTGCATATGTAGTTGAATATGCCTGAGAAATGACCTTCTGTTATTACAGTGTGGTTATTTGCTTAGGAATTGTCTAGGAAAGACTTGCCATGAGCCTTGTGCATAAATAGAGATTTACCAGATAATAAAGTCACCTAGCACTTGCTACATGTTTAGGTTTGTAATTTTATGTGGCACTTGCTGTCAAAATCATCTCAAACCACCATATAGGAAAATGAGACAAAGTAGGCTTTAATAAACTTTCCCTCAGTAAAGAAGCAGATTGTGCTGGGGCTGGGTTGGTAAAGACCCTGTCGTGCCTATGTGAAATCCTGTGTTTCAACCCCAGTATTATGTACACCAGGCAGGGTGGCACTTGTCTTTAATCCCAACAGTTGCCATGTAGAGGCAGAAAGATCAGAAGTTCAAGGTCACCCTTGGATATATATTGAATGTGAGAACATAATGGGCTACCTGAGAGTCTTTGGAGACAGGGTTCACACAGAACCTTGTAGTTGACACAAGGCCATGTGTTCAACTGTGTTCATAGCAGCATTATTTGTCATAGTCAGAAACTGGAAACAACCTAAATGCCCCTAGACTGAAAAGTAGATAAAGAAGATGTTATACATTTATACAACGAAGTACTACACAATGGAAAAAATAATGACATCTTGAAATTTGAGGTCAAATGGATGGATCTAGAAAACATCATATTGAGTGAGTTAAGCCAGACCCAAAAGACAAATATAATATGTACTTACTCATAAGTGGATTTTAGACATAAAGCAAAGAAAAACCAGCCTGCAATCCCCAACCTCAGAAAACCTAGACAACAAATAGAAGACATACATGGATCTTATCTACATGGGAAGTAGCAAAAGACAAGATCTCATGAATAAATTGGGAGCGTATGGATCCTGAGAGAGGGCAAAGGGAGAGGGGAGGAAAGAAGGGGAACAGAGAAATTGATATAGCTCAATAAGAAAAAAAAATCTGTCTGCATGGCCTCTGAAAAACATAATTTAGGAAAGATTGGCTCAGAGAGAACCTAACCTCTAATACCTGTGATATCAATGAGCCCCTCCAAGAGGCATGTGTATACACAAACCTTCACAAGTTTCCCCTAAAGATGAAATTGTAGACAATTAGCTCTGCTGTTTCATCTCACCAGCTGTACTTTCTCTGAAGAGTGAATTTACTGAGCACAATCCCCAGGGAGAAGATGCTAATTAAGGCTCAGGCTTCCTAGCCAGCTGCTTCATACACAGAGAGGTAGTTCATGTTTAAATATCCAGGCTATAAAGGAGAGGTGCTGTAGCAGAAGCCTGTGCAAGCTGTCAGAAGATATCTCTTGTTGAATGGCAATAGGAGCAGGGGCTGGTAGCAGCATGATCTTTAAGTAACAGACAGCAGCTGTTCTATATCCTGCTGAGGGAACCCAGGGAGAAACCATGACAACGGAGGAGAATGGGCCCATTTCTGTGTTTTACCCATCATCTTCCTCCACTGCAAGTGTGGAGGTCAGAGCACAATCTCATGTGTGGCCTCTCACCTTCACCTTATTTGAAACAGGGTCTCTAGGTCTGTACCTCATATACTGAGCTGGTTGGCCTTAAGCCTCTGAGATGGCTCATGCTGCTGCTTCCCTGCCTGGTGTAGGAGTTCTGGGGTTACAGATGGATGGTCTAGCTTTACATGGATTCTGGGGATTTGAACTCTTTTCTCATGCTTACAAGACAACCTTTTACCCACTGAGTCATCACCCCAGCCCTATTAGCAGCTTCAGGTTGACTTACGATTAGCAAATACTTAATGAAGAAAAATTAAAAATAAGTGACTATGTACATAAAAAAGGAATAATCAAATACTCTCAATCTCATCTGTGCAGATGGGAAAAGATTTTTTTCTTTTAGATCTAATCTACATGAGGACCTAATTGAAATCCCCAGAACCAACTATTTTTAAATCAGTCATGGTGGTATACACTTGTAACCCCAGCAACAGAGAGTAGAGACATAGAGTTGGGGGCTGACTGCTAGCTCTTTATATTGAATGTGCACAGAAAGACAGACAGATAGACACACACACAAGTTTACATTCACACATTAATATACACATAGCCATACATACACACAAATAAATAAAACACAAGAAAACCATCCAATGGACACCTATAATGGACAGCTCAAGACTGCTGTCTCACCTTTCATCAAAATCTACAGATATTGCTTTGAAACAGGCATTAATACCCTCATCTTGTAGCTAAGAAGCAGAGGTGGCTGATGACATTTCAGAATTCATACCATCAAGGACAGCTTACCTCTTTTCTACCTGACTAAGTTCATGGGGCTATCTCTTGATCCATACCATACATATTGCAATCAAAAGAAGACCTTAGTGTCTCAGACAATATACATCTGCTCCCACTAAATTTTAGTGGAAATAAAAAAAGACTAAAAAGAGGAGTCGGAACTGAGATTATTATCTTCTGTGAGGGAACTATACTTTTGTTTTGTGGTTGCTGATGAGCCAAAGCTGGGTTTAAGTACAGTGAAATTACAAAGAAGAAAGCTGTGATCCTGGGGAAATTATTTTTTTTCAGAGAATGATTGTATTGGTTACTTTTCTCATGACTATGACAAAAATTCTAACTAAAGCAACTTGAAGAATGAACAGTTTGCTTTGACTCAGAGTTTTAGGGTACAGTCCGTCATGGTGGGAGCTCATGGAAGCAGCAGCATGACATCTGCAATCAGGAAGCAGAGAGGGATGAATACTGAGGCTCAGATCACTCATGTCCAGGATCCCATCCCATGGAATGATGGCACCACATTTAGAATGCTTCCCACCTCAGTTTGCTCACTCTATATACTGCATGGCAGGCTTCCCAGGGGTTTGTCTCCTAGGTAATGCTAGATCCTGTCAAGTTGGCAATTAACCATGACAATGACTATGAGGAAGTTAATGTCCAAAAACAGATTTAAGGAAGTTAGTCTTATTTTAGTCCTCATGAAAAGTTCTGAAGCAAAGTGAAAAAATATTAGCAAAGTGCTTTGTCATGCTCACAAAAATACTATTGTATTTAGTATTATCTGGAAATTAACATGCCAGGGAAAATACTGAGATTAAAATACCCTGTGGAAATGAAAAAGTCTCTACATGTTTTATATCGTATCCATCTGTATAGGTTAGCATTTCTCAACCTGTTTATCAAAACTCTTTTGGGGTCCCATATATCAGATATCAAGCATATAAAATATTTATATCATGATTCATAGCAGTATCAAAATTAGAGTAATAAAGTAGCAATGAAATAATTTTATATATTGGTGGTCACCACAACATAAGAAACTATATTAAAGGATTGTAGCATTAGAAATATTGAGATCCACTGGTATATGTTTAATGCCTCGAATTCTGTATACTTAATTACAGAGAAAACAATTGGAAATCTGCTTCATGATCAGGAGACGATTTCTGATACAGTTTCTTCATCGTGATATCAAATTCTTCCTGCATGTTCTTGAGTATCACAATATCCCTTTCCCCCTCAATGTGCTGGGGTGCCATTGTAATAAATTGTGCAAGTCTGCTGTGGACATTGACGTTGAGAATCGTTTGCAATGTGTTATACCTATGATTAGCTTGTACTGTGTTCTTAAACTGTCTTTAAATGAATTCAGCCTACAGCCAGACAAGTCTATGCTTTGGGCTGTTTTGAAACCATTTAATATCTTGTGTGTATCAATATATAAATACACTCTTCTCCGAAGAAGCTCTAATTCCCATTGAAGTATGACTAATTATGCACACACCTTGTGTTTCTATTCCAGATTTCCCTGGGGACCTCAAATCACTTTACAAATATTAATTGCAAACAATAAATAATACCTTGGATTTCTAAGACACCCATCACTGACAACTTAAGTGTTTGCATCTCTAAGCATGCTAACAGTAACAGCACCACAACTGCCAAAGGGCAAAAGTAAACACACGTAGTCTTCTTGGGGAATACATTGCAAGCTATCATCAGGCACATTGCACTAAAGTGAATCTCGGATACATGAGAGAATGATCACGTAAACTGAGGATTTAAGCTCATGAAGGTGACAGTAAGCGGCTTTTAGTATGAAAACTATGTATGGCCCTGTGTTAACTATAGGGCATTACATATTGTGGTTGATCAGCTATAATGATGAATGCGGTGGGACAGTTTAAAGCATAGGCAAGGATTCTGCAATTGGGAACTAATGAATTGCCTTTGAAGTACCTCACTGTCTAATTCCATCTCCATGACTGAAAGACGATCTCTGTGCTAGCACAGGGAATTTTCTAGATGAAATGAATGCAAATAAGGTGTCCTCTGCATTACAGTTTGCTCTATTTTTTTGTCCTTCCCTTATCCAGAGAAAAGGGGGAAAGAGATATGAGGGTCATTCTTTGGTTACCCATAGAATTAAAATACAGTTGAGTTAGAATTTACCAAATGAGCTTTAGTCACTTTTCCCATTAAAACATAAATAAATAAGAATCTTTGGTTTCTTTCTATATAAACCACTCTAGTATTTTATCTGTTTTTAAAGTTTTCCTTCACAGCACTGAAGTCTAAACTTGAGATGAAGATTAGGCCTTTGAGCATTCTGCGAGGCTTCTGCCTACCCAGCAAACTGTGCACACGCAGTCACTAATGAGATGAACTCTGCAGGCAGTCTTCTCTGTTCTGCACTACACTTGCTTCTTTTCCAAATCCCCATGGTGTGCATGGAGCCCTTAAATGTGATGTGGCATTAACTGAGCTCTATTCAGAATCATTTTAACAGTGACAAAAATGATGACTCGGAGGAACAAGGATGAGGATGAAGATAAAGATGATGGTGAATGTAATGATAATGGTGATGAAGGTGATGCAGTGTTTATCTTGGTCCTTTATTGAATTGCTAAAGATGTAGCATCAAAGAGGATAAAAAACAATCATCAAAATGATAATCGCAATGCAACTTAACATCTCTCAGTGTTACACTCCAAATTCTCAAAGTATTTCAGATATCTTTATTCTGCACAATTTTATGAACTAGATATTCATTTTGCAGCCAGATGATAATATGCTTGGGTGCTTATATGACTGACTACTGCCATCTATATAATATCCTGAGGTCCTGGAATCTGACCCAAAATGATTATTTGAGGCCAGTACTATCTTCATTTTAGCATTTTAGAAAAAAAAAAAAACATGTTGATGAATATGTGTACACACCCAAGATTTGAATGGAACCAGCATACGCTAGAGCTCTACAGTGATTCTGTTATTAAAGAAGTGATCAGTGTCTTATGGAAGAACAAAGCTGTGATCTCATAAAGCATAGTCAGACTTTAGCTTGATGACCTGGTAGGAGCTAACATGAAATTGACCTTGAAACATGATTTTACGACAATGTCATATTATGTGTAGTCACTTTGAATTGAATAAGACAGTCATCTGTCTATAGGAAGCTACTGGGCATGATTCTTAGATTGGCAGTTTCAGTCTCTACCTCTCTCCAAAATTATAGTCTCACATTTCTTGCTAGTTACTTAAATAATAATATTCTATGCAAAATGAGGTTATTTTACCTCTTGTGGTAAAACCTTTTTGTTTCCTCTTTCATATTGTATTAATGCTTTCTGTTGATCTTTATTAAGTACTAAGCAACACAGAAGAAACAAAGATGAATGAAAGAGCCATAATCTCAGATCTCCTAGAGCTCACATTGCATTGGAAGGATCACATTTTAATATAATATACACTCTAGTAGAAACATAATTTAATAGTATGTCAAGCCTCAAGTGAGAGAATACATAACACTTTATTACTTTTTTAATACTATGTGAGCCTATTTCAAGATGGAGGAGGGCAAGGAGGCAGAAAAAGATTCTTTAGAGGAGAAATGTTTCAGTTGAAATCTGATGGTAGATTTGCCTGCTGATTTTGGAATAGTTGACTCCAGCAAAGAGAATGACTTGGGAAAATAAAGTCTGTAGAAGTGGGAAAAAAACTGGAAGAAGGTCCAGTGCTATGGACAAAGATACTGAGTCCTGTGAGAAGGGACTACAAACCACGCTAGGTTCATATTACCCCTGGCTCTAACATCTAGAGTTAAAGGTGATTCATCTGTCTTCATGCATACCACCTGCCAGCGCATCATGTCTAAATGAGTGCTTCTCTGATTATGTCTTTCCTGATTTCTACCCATAATTCTTTATTTTCCCTCTTACCATCTCCATTTACCCTAGAGTATCTTTGAAGTGAGACTGAAGAATTGATCTGAAAATTTTCTAAAATGAATCTTAGATCATCCCCTGCCTACAACAAGTTTATATGTGAGAACACTTAATCTTCTCATAGTGATGCTTTGGAAAGTCATGGAACCTTTGAGAGGTAGGACCTAGGCTTCCTGCAGAGTGCTTTGAAGGTTATTTCCTAACCTTAATACAGGTCCTGTTTATTCTTTCTCCTTTCTGATCTATTGGGATGCGAAGAGTTGCCGTTTTCTGTTCCAGCCACTACAGATAGAGCCTCTCCTGCCATCCGTTCCCTACAGTGAGGGACTGTAGAATTGTGCAGTGTTTCCAGCCATTATGCTTTTCCTATATTAGCAAACTACAGAATTATGGAATTTTTCCAGCCACCATGTTTTCCCTACCTGATATGCTGTAGGGTTCTGCTTTTGCCCTATTGGAATTCAGATTAAGCTATCCCATTTTTCCATGCTAGCCTCCCATTCTTCCCACTTTTAATGGGAATATTTATCCCCTAACATTGCATATTACAAATAAATAACTTAACATTTATTTTATTTTGTTATTCAATGGTGTCTTCAATTTAAGAGATTACCTTGAGTCTTTTTTATTTTATTTTATTTTATTTTATTTATTTTTTATTAAAAATTTCTGCCTCATCCCCGCCTCCCTTTTCCCTCCCCTCCCCCCACTTCCCATGCCCCACTCCTCTCCCCCTCCCTCTCCAGTACAAAGAGCAGTTAGTGTTCCCTGCCCTGTGGGCAGTCCAAGGTCCTCCCCGCTCCATCCAGGTCTAGAAAGGTGAGCATCCAAACAGGCTAGGCTCCCACAAAGCCAGTACATGCAGTAGGATCAAAACCCAGTGCCATTGTCCTTGGCTTCTCAGCAGCCCTCATTGTCCACCATATTGACAGAGTCTGGTTTTATCCCATGCTTTTTCAGTCCCCAGTCCAGCTGGCCTTAGTGAGCTCGCAATAGATCCACTGAGACGGTGGGGCTGATCTATTGGGACCTTGAGTCTTAGTAAAGAATTTGGACTACTTAACAGTATTTGAACTGTCAAAATTCTATTGAGACTTTTAGAGTTGGACTATGTGATTTCCTATTGTTATATAATCATTAACCTATGGGTGCGGGGGGAATATGTTATAGCTGGGATTTGATATGTCACCAATAGAGATGAGTGTTTGAACACTTAGTACCAGGGTGATGCTCTGGAAGGTTATGAAACCATAAGCATTGTGAGCCTAGCTGGGAAATGTAGGCAGAAAGGGAAGAACCTTCTGGATAGCAGATTGGTAGTGCTTCTACTCCCATCTCTGCTCCTAACCTGCTAAGGTGTGAAGAGCTTGAAGAATACCCTGACTTGCTAAAGTATGAATGATTAATTTGTGAAGATGGGGCTTTCTGATAAATAGAATACAGGACTCCAGGAAAGCCTTCCTGAAAATAGATCCCAAAGACAAATTCATACATAATATGAAATTATAAATCACAGACTGGATAGTATTATGTAATTAATTGAAAAGCTTCTTCCTAGTACAGGGATGCTACCATGGGCCTGATGTGTTTGGGTTAAAGATGGATAGCATACATAGAGAGAAACACCGAATCTAATCATTTGTCAGAAAAGAGATTTAACACTACTGCAAGCAGTAGGATCAGAGTATGAAGTAAGTATCAAGCCTTCCAAACAAAGCAAGGTGTGTACTCCTCAAGGACTGAGGGTAGGTGAGAGCTGACAGCATCGAGAGGTAACCTGAGTTCATATGGAATCCAAGCTTTATATCACAGGCAGGAAAGTGGGTTAGATGTGGTTTAGGTTACGGGACAGATGTCACACACATTATCTGGGTAGAAGAGTGAGGCTTAATTAATATGTGACCCATACAGTGTGGCACTAGTCAGCTTGTCTATGACTTCCAGTGGGCAGGTGTAAATTCCTACCCTGCTTTGGCACTCTGCTTAGAGCCTGGTTATTTTGAGAGCCTGTGTTAAGTAGCATGATGCAGGAAGGTAAGTTTGCTTAGATATAGGAGATATTGCTAAAGAAAAGTGAAGGCTACACACTCACTTGAGAATTTCAGGATTTATACTGATCCCTTTGCGTGCACTGTATCTTCCCAAGAACCTCCTATAGATTATGACATTTGCTTAGTGATTGGATTAATATTTACAGCCTTCATCTCCCCTCCCTCACTCCTCCCTCCTGCCTTTCTCTGCCTCCCTTCTTCCTCCTCCCTTTCTCTCTTCCTCCTCCTCCTTCTCTCTCTCTCTCTCCTTCCCTTCCTCCCTCCAACCCTTTCTCTTTTCCTTCCTTTCATTCATCCTTCCTTGGTGATGAATTCTCTATGAATGCAGAGCAGAGCACCTCGCTCTGGAGACCCGCACTGCCCACAAAAAGTCATGCCATATTTTCAATAGACATGTTGGCTCTTGATGCTGGTCGCATGTCAGTGACATGGCACAACTCACAGACTTGGAACATAGATTTTTGACCTAATTTCTAATTTTACAACATGAAGGATAGTTATAGTCAGTTACATTAATTATATCATTTCTGGGTTTCTCTTCAAGGGAAATTACTGCTGTTTGTTTCTGAGTTTAATTATTTAAAGATGTCCTATGGTATTCTCAATGTCTTTAGACAACTGGGATCCTTGGAATATCTCTCAAGGCATATTGGGAATATCCCTCGTTATTTGGGGACTAAGCCATATAAATCTAAACAAAGGCATGCTGCATGTACACTAGTAAAAGCCTGTGATGGTATACTTTATTTTCTTTTACATACCACATATTAAAGAAGGTCTGAGGAAATAATTAGAAATTATTTTAGACTTGTTTTTTTTCTTTTTATTTATTTATTTATTTATTAAAGATTTCTGCCTCCTCCCCGCCACCGCCTCCCCTTTCCCTCCTCCTCCCCCGATCAAGTCCCCCTCTGTCGTTAGCCCAAAAGCAATCAGGGTTCCCTGCCCTGTGCGAAGACCAAGGACTACCCACCTCCATCCAGATCTAGTAAGGTGAGCATCCAAACTACCTAGGCTGCCACAAAGCCAGTACGTGCAGTAGGATCAAAAACCCATTGCCATTGTTCTTGAGTTCTCAGTAGTCCTCATTGTCCGCTATGTTCTGCGAGTCCGGTTTTATCCCATGCTTTTTCATACCCGGGCCATCTCTTTTCTAGTTCAAATCAGAGGGGACACTTTCCCTGTCCTGTCTTCTTCCTACATCAATGTTGTTTTATAAGTTTAGGATTTATGGGATTGAGCTAAGGTCATCTGCTTGACTGGCAAGTACTTAACTACTAGCTTTAGCTTTAAAAATAGTAATAGCTTTTACAAATTATTATGCCATCATAGTTCTAATTCCGGGGAAAAGCTATTCTTCCTAAGGACAGTGGGCAGGAAACTAGAATATGTGTTATGAAATGACGAGAAACAAATTACATGAACCTGTATCCTAGGTAACCTCAAGAGCTCCACTGTGTTATTCAAAGACACATAAACACATAGCATGCCACACAGTAGGTGCTCTGTAGACCTCACTTCCTCTTCCCTGGAAACATCTAGATGAATACAAATGTGTGTTCCCATTTCCAGGAAATGTTAAAAACAAGACAGAATAATGAATCCAAAAATAACAACATCTTAGATGGAGTACTTGCCTCTGCACAGGAGAAATTCAGAGTCGGAACCTGATGCAACTTCCCCCCACACCAGTTACTTCATGAAACTCAAAAATGACTTGGCTCCATGACAACTAGCAAAACACTATGGTTATATAATATTCTGCATGTGGAAAATGCCTGAAGCTATTTAAGGGCTAGTTATTCTGTATGTTAATGATTTCAGAAAGTGATTTAGGAAATCATCTCTAATTGACCATCATTTATATTTTCATTTATGGTAGTGCCTGATGCTAGTTAAAATTACTTTATCTTCTCTATACTCGGAAGAACACTATTGTGGTGCTATTAGATACTGAGAAGATACAAGGCCCAAACTTGTGGATTTTTATTTTGATCAAGCTACACATTTCAAACCACTAAACTAGTAAGATCATATTAAGCCCAGCAGATGTATGTGTGTATGTGTGTGTGTGTGTGTGTGTGTGTGTGTGTAAGCCCCATAGGTCGTCTAATGCCATTTTCAGCTAGCATTTCTACCCATAAGTCATCTTGCTAGTTACCCAAAAAGCCTATTTTTTATGTTTCTGTGCTGGATAGTTTTATGTCAACTTGACACAAACTAAAATTATCTGACAGGAAGGAACCTCAATTATGAAGATGACTCCATAGAATGAAGCTGTAGGCAAACCTGCAAGTCATTTTCTTAGTTAGAGAGTGATGCCAGATTGCCTAATGATTGTGGTGGTACCCTCCCTGGGCTGGTGGACATGGATTCTGTAAGAAAGCAGGCTGAGCAACTCATGAGTAGCAAGTCAGTAAGCGGTATCCTTCCACGGATGAAGGCGTAAGTCACAAACAATCCCACACCAGTTTGGAATTATGATTACTAGAATGGTTATTTATTTAAAGGGGAAAACTTACAGATCACCGTCCCAGAAAACAGTCCTCTGCACAATCAGGAAAGGAGCCTAGTCACCAGAAGTGGAGCCAGAAGCCAGAGAGAGAGGAGAGGGAAGTGGCCACTTTTTTAAAGGGAGAGAGACCACACCCCAATGGGCTGGTATCTCAGAGGCTATTGGCTGAAGGAGCGGTCCCGCAAAACATGGTGTCTGCATCAGCTCCTGCTTCTAGGATCCTACAATGCTTGAGTTCCTGTCCTGGTTTCCTTTATTGCTGAATTAAAATATAAAAATATAAGCTAAATACACCCTTTCCTCTCCAACTTTCTTTCTTTGGTCATGGCATTTCATCATGGCAAGAGTAACACTAATTAAAACAATCTAGTACCAGGAGTGGGGAAATTGGTTTACAAAACTGACCATGTTTTGGAGATGACACTTTGGAAGGATTTTAACACTTTGGGTTAGAAAAACCATTGAGTGTGAATAGCTTAGTGAGATATTCTGTAGGACTTTAAGGGATAAGAATGTTGAGAGCAGTGCAGATGACGAAGGCCTGGCTTGTGAAGGTTTGGAGGAGAAACAAGACTCTACCAGGTCATTTGAGTTAAGAATCTGTCTTTATGTTAGCTGAAGGTTGGTTGTGGTTCAGTGCCTGAAGAATTGGCTGTGATTAACAAAACACAAAACCACTAAATTGAAACATTTTTTTTGTTGGGATAATGATGCTGTTTGGCTGGGATTAAATAATCAGTCATGTTTAAGAAGAGAATAGCATCAGTGAGGTGAAATCTTCTGGGAAGTATTTCTGCAGGGTCAGCATACACAAGCTGTGTCCCAGAGATGGCCAGAGATATACCTGCTTTGGCAGCCAAACTCAGTAGTATAAGAATTATCCAGCTATTACTAGTGTGAAGGGATCATCAAGGGTGTCTGAGGTCTGGCACCAACTGTCAGTTCTGGCGTCCCTGAATAGAGCCTTAAAGAGGCTATTAGGAAAGTGCAGCCCAGTTGCAGAAGAAAACCCCAGCATTTGGACCCAGTAATATGAGATGGGCACCAAGGAAAGCAGCAGGTATAGAGTGGAGGAAATCTGAGCCTAGAAGACAATCTGTGTGTGCTGAAGAAGATAGTATCACAGAAGTCACCCAAGCCCTTGGAGGAGCCCAGAAGATCAAGAATGCTTCCCAGACGTTAATCAATAGGTTATTTACAACATTGTGAGTTTGGTTTTATATTGTTCAAACCGTAACTATGCCCAGCTTCTTCCTTTTTGAAATAAAGAAATACTTAACTTAGTTTTGACTTTTCTAGGAGCCCACAGTAGAAATATTTTGATCTTTTAAAAAACAATTTTTTAAAGCACACTGGATATTTTAAAGGGATTGAACTTTTAACGTACTTGAATTTGTAAATACTGTGGTACTTTCGAAGGTTCATGGGGATGGATGTGAAAGGAAGGGTTGTGGCTTAATGGTGATGTACCAGGAGCCAGCAGTTGACTGGATGTAAGGAGTCAGTGAGGGAAAAGGAGTCAAGAATGATGGACTGGAGAATCTTTCAGCTTGACTGACTGGCAGCTAGAGTGTTTATTTATATAGAATGCAGTAACCTGGTATAGATTCATACTGTTCCAAAACATATATCACATATATCATTTTTGGTTTTGGATGTGTGTTTCACTTCCTCTTACATATCTTTTAGTCATCGTTGATAAACCATGACAGAAAAGAATTACCTTTTACAGTAATTTTTCCCCTCAAATTTGATCATCATTGATAAACACTTATCTTTTGTAATGATTTTTACTCATTAATCCCATTACCCATATTTTTAGGAATCCAGAGCCCATATGACAGTATGACAGCTTCTTCTCAGGATAGTGATTTTTGTGGCTTCAAGGACACCAAAAAAAAAAAAAAAAAAAAAAAAAAAAAAAAAAAAAAAAAGAAATCTCTAAGCCAGTTCAGGCAGATTGCCATGTCCCAAACAGTATAAATGGATAGAATGCTGAAGAAAAATCCCCAGGCCAAAGCTGTAGCATCATTATTCAAATTCTGACAATGCTTACCTTTTATATCTTTATAGAATTGGTTTATATGTCTAATTCTGGCACTCTTTTGTTCTTTGACCATGGTGATTCTGCATGAGCTAACTTTTCTCTGAAAAGGAGGTCTGGACATCTCATTCTTTTATCATCTTGTTATCTCATTCTTTGCAATCAATATAATTCTCCACATTGGGCAGAAGTAACTTCAGCTAATCTAACTTTGTTGCTGTATTTGACACATAATAGTCAATACATAGTAGGAAGAGTCTTGTAATCTGATCTGTGGGCAACTTCTCCAGCTCAACAAATATTGTTGATCTTTTAAAGTTTACTTTGTTTTGATGATCTTGATCCTGAGGGCAGATGCTTTTATTTTTTGTTGTTTTTGTTTTTTTGGTTTTTTTGTTTTGTTGCTTTTCGAGACAGGGTTTTTCTGTGGTTTTGGAGCCTGTCCTGGAACTAGCTCTTGTAGACCAGGCTGGTCTCAAACTCACAGAGATCCGCCTGCCTCTGCCTCCCAAGTGCTGGGATTAAAGGCGTGTGCCACCACCACCGGGCTAGGGCAGATGTTTTAAGAATATTCCATAGCCTCATGAAGAGACCTCTGACTTCTTTTTTGTGTCACAACCTCAAAGGCACAGGGAAGACCTTCAAGTAGATAAGGAATTTCCCTAAAAGCATGAAAGGTAATATGTTCAGGACTTTGCTGGGAAAGCTTAGAAGTAGCACTCACTATTGGGAAAATGAATAAATGATTCATAAGAAATTTTTGATCAGTTCCCAATACCCTCAAATTGTACAAATATTAAAGGTTCCTCAAGTATGCAACAGGCATAAATAAAAAAGTCACTGGCAGCTATCATGCATCTCAGCTTTGCTGAATCTTTGTCAAGCAGCTGTGCTGGCTTTATGACTTTTGCAGTTCCCACCAGATACGACTGTGCCAGTGATGTGGTTTTATGTTCAGTTGGTAAGTGGTCAATTTTGTGTTATAACTTTATGTCAGTGTGACATGAACTACAGTGGCCTTAGAGGTGGGAATCTCAATTAAATGTAAAAATGTAAACCAAATAAACCCTTTCCTGTCAACTTTCCTTTGGCCGTGGTGTTTCATCACAGCAATAGAAACCCTAAATAAGACAACTTTCTTAAAGAACACTACATATTGGATACTGAGATGCTTTAGAGAATGTTATTAAATCAGAGTAGGATTCAGCTCCTTGTCATGTGGACTGATTGTTCAGTGGGTTGGCTATCATCCTGAACATAGGGTAGTGATTTTTCAGAGCTTCCATTCATATTGAGCTCTTCTGAGTAATAGCTTGAAGACATTAAGTGGTGGCCTTTTACAAAGCTCACAGTTTGAGTTAATAGCATCCCTCAGGTCAGGTTTGTTTCATATCCAAAATTTGTGCTAGGCATTGTCTTCCAGTTAATCCTCACATACATTCCTACCTTCCATCCAAACACACACTTACTCCTTTCCTTTCTCCCTCTTGTTCATTTAATTTTCAATCAAACTTTTATGGAAAGACAAAGGAGTAGTTTCTCATTCCTTTGTTTAAGACTACAGGCTTCTGTTTGGAAAGGCTGGTTGTGTGTAAATCAGTCTTCTACGATACTACACAGCTGCAACTCCAGCTTGCCTGCATTCAAACTCTTCAGAGATTTGAGCGTCGTGTGATGAATGCAACAATGGTGGCCAAGATAGGACTGAGATCTTGACATTCATTCTTCCAGGAAGGACATAAAGCCAAACATGATCCCTTTTCCAGTTCCAATTAAAGAGGTATTTGCAAAGAGGATGGCACATGTGTGCACGTGTGTGTGTTTACACCCATACTTCCATATGGGAAGATAGACACTAGATGTTTTCTTCTGCCACTTTTTACCTTAATCCCTTGAGATAGGATTTCCCACTGAATCCAAGGTTGACTGATCAGACATCCCAGGTTCCACCTTTCTGTGTACCTTCAATGTCTTTTGATTATATGCAATTAATGCCATACTCAGATTTTATGTGTGTGCTGAGGATTCAAATTTGGGTCCCCATGCTTGCACAAATGCCCCTACTCAGTTATCTATATCCAAGTATCCCTAGCTCCATGATTTTTAAACATTCTTTTATCTATTAAAACATTCTAGTTTTGTCTCTTGTGTGTACTTGGTATGTGTATATGTATATAGATATATGTTATGCATGTATAGATGTTTGTATGTATGTGCACATGTGTGTATGGATTTGGAGGTCAGTAGTGGAAGTCAGTGTCCTCCTCTATGTCTTTCCTCATGCTATTTTATTAAACAGGATCCCCTACAAATTGAAACTCTTTGGGTGGGTAGGCTGAATGGTCAGATAACTAGGGATCCATGTTTTCACTTCATCTGGCACTGAGGTTGTAGGTATGCACCCTGTGCCCAGCTTTTATTTTGATGTTGGGAAAGGCACAAAGAAACTAGCAAAAACAAGTTCTCATGGTTTGTTCTAAAAAGTACATTACAGACTAAACCTTTTTCGTCCTCTATTGCTTAATTTTCCATAGTCTTCTGATTCCCTTGTGTTGACTGCTGATGGCTCTCCATTGCTTTCTGGTGCCTTGTTTTTATGAGTTGGTCCTTATGACTCTGTGCATGTGGAGGGATGTTCCCCTTGGATGGAACGTGTCAATAGACAATCTGCAAACATGAACGCTTGGCAATACAAAAGAGAGATAAGAACACGGGAGGGAGATCCTTCTGAGAGAGAAGGAGTAGATATGAGCAACATTCCTCAAAACAGGCGAAAAGGCCTCAGGTGGTCACCTAGTATTCTTTCATTCCATCACTGTCTATGACCATTGAAACAAAGAGTACTCAAAGAAACACATGAGTGACATTATTGCCAAATATTTACAAATTTTAAGTGTTGTTATGAAGAGTGGCTATAGTCAAGAGAAATTGGATCATAAAACATAATGTGAAATTCACAAAGCTGCCTCATTGGGACCACTTCAAAGACTAATTACTGCACTGAGTTCTAATGACTGTTGCCTGCAAATAATATAAATCATACACAAAAAGGAGAAATGTTTATGTCTTAATGGAAGCGAATTCTAATTTGGTCTCCAAAGAAAGGAACACACATCCTTAGTAGCTTAATGGAATCTCTTAGCATATAAAGGATCACCAGTCTCTCCCATGGACCCTGTATCTCATATACATGTAGATTAAGCTCAGAGCGTAAGTCTGAAACAGGGAGCTGGATTGGATTTGTTCACACCTGTTCTAGTTTAATTTCTGTTTCCGTGATGAAAACACCCTGATCAATGCAACTTATGGGAAAAAAGGGTTTGTATAGCGTACAGTTCTACATCATAACCCATCAGTGCAGACACAGGTGAGTGAAGCTATTCTGGATCTACAGTCAAGAGCAGAGAGAAATAAATGTCCTGTCTGCTTCATCGCTTGATTTTTTTCTCACCTGTACATACAGTTCAGGGTCCCTGGCTCAAAAATAGTGTTACCCGAAGTGGGCTGGTTTCTCCCACATCAATTAACAGTGCAGACTGTGCCTCCTCAAGACATTCCTCTAGGCTAAGCAGACCTAGAGATTTCTTCATTTAAGATGCTCTTTCTAGATGATTTAGGATAGTGTGAAACCAACCGTTAAAACATAATATTTGTCAAGTAAGAAGTTAAAAATAATAAAACTCTTAATTTCATCATTTAGCATTTTCCCCTGTCATTCATGAAAGGTTCCTATTCCATGATGAAGGCCTAGGGAAGTAGATAAGAACAGAGTGCCACAGAAGGAGACGAGAGGTCTGCATTCAGTTGCAGTAATGGGACTTGATTCTTTGCAAACACATTTTGAGCTAAAGGTAAGACAGGTTGCGGGATATTTTGTGCTAGCGTAAACAGCAGAAGTGAAATAGAAGAAGATAATTGTTTCTTATTAAAGTGCTCAGAATACGGCTGAATAAAGTAAACTGGAGCCCATCTACTGAAAGCGCTGCGGGCCTTGGCATCTGCTTATTACTTCCTCTGAGGATTTTCAAGGACGTTTTGAATAAGGAATGAATTGAGCCCAAGAAAGCCATAAGAGCAGAGTGGATGAAGGAAGCTCAGAGCATTGAGGTTACTAATTTAGAAGGAAGTCTCAAAGAGCTCCTGGGTGACTGACTTTCTTCCAGCTACCCTGCCCTTCCCTGGTGCAAGATAGAAACTGTGTGAAATAACCTTAATATTTACCTTTGCTCCAAAGGTGATCATAATTTCCACAGAATACAGCTTTGCCAATAGGCTTCCAAATATTAGATTTTGTAAAAGCAGAATGATCACACTCTGTTTTTAAAGATTTTTTTCTATTTTAATAGTGTGTGTGTGTGTGTGTGTGTGTGTGTGTGTGTGTGTGTGAATATGCACATGTGTTCAGGTTTCCTCAGAGACCAGAACTAGAGTTACAGGCAGTTGCAAGCTGCCTCGCATGGGTGCTGGAAACTGAATTTGGGTCCTCTGTGAAAGTAGCATATGCTTATAAGTGCTAAGCCATCATTCCAGTTCCCTATCTTACTTCTTTAGGTTGACAAGTATTCAGTATTTACAGAGTGAATAAATTATAATTCTGTAGTAAGTGATTCAGTTAAATGAACAGTTCCATAACTTTGTCTCATAGGAGCTCACAGATACTGAACTGACAGCTAAGCATCCCCATGGCACTGCCCTAGGCCCTCTACATATGTGTGACAGTTATATAGCTTGGTCTACATGTGGGACTCTGAGCAGTGGGAGCAGGGCTTGTTCCTGACACTTTGGGAATCTCTTCCTCAAACTGGGTTGCCTTACCAAGCCTTAGGACAAGGGGAGGAGCTTAGTCCTACTTCACTTTGCTTTGTTGACACTCATGGGAAGCCTGTCCCTTTCTGAACAGAAGCAGAGGTAGGGTGATGTCATGGGTGGAGGGTCAAAAGGAAGGTAGGGGAAGAAATGCAAGGAGAAGCGTGAGGGGAAACTGCAGTTGGGATGTAAAATAAAAGAATAAATGGCTTAGTAAAAAAGAGAGAAAAAAATTGTTATCCTTTCCATATCATTTTATGGGAGACACAGGGAGTGTGACTAAGTCATGGTAGTATTTCTTGATTCCTGACCCAAAGGAATACAACCTTTTGATAATATTGCAGTTTATCTCAGTGCATATTGTCCCTGTTCCAACAGACACCAATGTCTGTAAACACCAAATCAGTGCTTAGTTAGGACTTTCTAGTGACTATCATCCTGCCTTCTTGGAACTCTTATCCACAGCAGAAACCACACATAAATGGAAAGAGGTGTTTAGGTCCTTGTATTCAATATTATTCTAGTGGGTGAGTGGCAGTTTCTCAAGCTGAGATTCTAATTGTCATCATGGGGAATTTATAAAAAATTGTAAAATATTATAGTTTATGAGTTTATAAAAAACTTCCTTGGGAAATTTGATTGTTCAATCAGGTTCTAAGTATAAACTGGTGTCTTTTTCCCTAATTGTTTATTTTTGAAGATTAAATATATGTATAGAAAGTAATATAACTGTTTCATTTCCAGATCTCAAAGTATTATGCTCTCAAAACTGTTTTTTCTCTTATAACTGGAGAGATGTGCTCTTTGATCAATGTCTCTGATTGTCCCACCCTGTACTCTATCCACCACTCTCCTCATGGAGTCTGTGGGTCTACATTTTCAGAGACCATATGTCAGTGAGAATCTGTGATACCTGTCTTTCTGTGTCTGTCCTTTCCCACTTACATGAGTGCCCCTAGGCCCAGCCATGTCAGAAATGGAAAAGTGTCCATCTTTTACACAAGACACTGTATACACAAACCATAATTCCTTAGAGTTTACTGTAATATTTGGAATGTACTTCTTATGCAGAAAGGCATGGGGGATGCAGGTATTTCTTTGAAATTCTCATTTTATTCAATATCTATGGATATATATATTATGTATTACATAAAATATTACATATATCTGATAGCTAAATCACATGGAAGCTCCATCTTAAAATCTTCAATATAGTATTTGTCTGATTGTGTGTGTGTGTGTGTGTGTGTGTTTTCACATGCTATCACAGTGAACATGTGGAAGGCAGAGGACAACTTGGAAAAATCAGTTTCTCAATCTACTCCATGGTTCCTTGCGATAAAATTCAGTTCTTTATCAACTGAGCCATCACCAATCCCATATCATAAAAACTCATGTAATAGCAATCACCTTGTTTTCAAAAAAGTTATATAGTAAACATATCATGCATACTCTACATGAATTCCACTTTCTTCATTCTGCTGTAAACTCTTATTGTCTCTTGTCATTTCAGTAATGCCCATGCCAATGCGTGTGATTCTTACTTTTCTGATAAAAGTTGAGCACTTTTGTTATTTTGTTTTTTGTTTTTGTTTTTACTTTTTGTGTTGTTTGTATGGTGTTTTTCAAGACAGGTTTTCTCTTGAAAACAGCCCTGATTATTCTAGAGCTCACTCTGTACACCAGGGTGGTCTTGAGGTCACAAAGTTCCACCTGCCTCTGTCCCTGTCTCATGTGTTCTGGGATTAAAGGTATATGCTACCACTGGCAATTGGTGGAGTACTTTTTATTCCCTTTAGATAGTGTGTGTCTTCTTTGAAAATATCCATTTAGGATGTGTTCATTTTTATCAAGATTGTTACTTTTGTATGACTGTTGAGGAGTACATTCTTTATGAATTTGGATACTAGTAAACTCTTTGTTAAATAATCTGTTTGGAAGTGATTTTTTCTCACTCTGTGGGTCATCATTTTGTTATATTGGTTGTTTTGCATGCTGTAGAGTAGCCTTTTAAATGATATTCAGTTCATGCATTATTTGTGTGTATGTGGTCCTATGAAGTAGGTATTAACTGTAAGTGCATGTACCAAGGTGTACTTGAGGAACAGGAGGACAGCACCCAGGAATTTGTTCTCTCCCTTCTCCCATGGTTTCTGGAGCTTTAACTCAGCTCGTCGGGTTTGTGCAGCACTGGCTTTCCTAGCTGACCTAGATGGTCCTATTCCTATGAGACTAAGAAGAATCTCTATCTGATGCAGTCCCACTCTTTTGGCTATTACAGCCTTCAATTGTGGATTCATATTTTCAAGAAATGTTTTTCTCTAGGAGCTTTATAATTTATTTATTTTAATTTTTATTTTTACTTAAAAATTTCCACCTCCTTCCCTCATCCCATTTTCCTCCCCCTCCCCCTCCCTCTCCAGTTCAAAGAGCAGTCAGGGTTCCCTGCCCTGTGGGAAGTTCAAGGTCCTCCCCCCTCCATCCAGGTCTAGGAAGGTGAGCATCCAAACAGACTAGACTCCCACAAAGCCAGTATATGCAGTAGGATCAAAACCCAGTGCCATTGTCCTTGACTTCTCAGTCAGCCCTCCTTGTCCGACATGTTCAGAGAGTCTGGTTTGATCATATGCTCCATCAGTCCCAGTTCAGCTGGCCTTGGTGAGTTCCCAATAGATCAGCTCCACTGTCTCAGTGGGTGGGCGTACCCCTAGAGGTCCTGACTTCCTTGCTCATGTCCCCCTCCCTCTGCTCCTCATTTGAACCTTGGAAGCTCAGTCTGGTGCTCCAGTGTGGGTCTCTGTCTCTAGCTTCATCCATTGCCAGATGAAGGTTCTATGGTGATATGCAAGATATTCATCAGTATGGCTATAGGATAGGGCCATTTCAGGCTCCCTCTCCTCAGCTGCCCAAGGATCTAGCTGGGGACATCTCCATGGACACCTGGGAACACCTCTAGAGTCAAGTCTCTTGCCAATCCTAAAATGGCTTCCTTAAGATATATACTTCCATCCTCCCATATCCACCCTTTCTCCATCCCAACCATCCCATTCCCCCAAGCTCTCCCCATCCCCCTTCTCACTTTTTTCTCCCCCATCTCCCCTTACCCCCACCCCACCCCCACTCCAAGATTGCCAGGTAAAAATTGGAGCTTTATAATTTAGATCATAACGTTTAGCTTTTAGAAATCTCTAGGTCAGCTTCCGAATGCGATCTAAAAAAGATCCCAGTTTGTTCTTTTGTGTGAACTTCATTAGTTCTTTATCATCGCTTACTGAAGAAACAGTCCATTCCCTTTGGGTGTTCTTGGATACTTGTCAAGAATTAGTCTGGGAAGTGCTAGAAGGATCAATGTGGAGTGGATATGATCAGAATACATCTATCAAATGCTCAAGAAAAACATCAATATTTTAAACATTGTGAATTTTTCTTTGTGGGTGTGTATTTAGCTCTGAGCTCTTTATTCTGTTATGTTATATAGATCTAGGTGACTAATTCTATGCCATTTCCATACTGTTTGTTTTGTTTCTCAAAACTCTGTTTACTCCTCAGGGTCTTTTATGCTGTTTTTATTTCTCATTTTTTTTATTTTATCTTTTAGGGTCTTTTGTGGTTTCATATGAATTTAGGAGTCTATTTTATTATAATATTGTCACTCTAATTTGGATACATAATATTGTCAATCTGTAGTTTGTCTTGAACAATGTGGGCATTTTATGATACTGACTTTTCCAATCCATGGATTTGTTTTTCTGATAATCTATGGGTCTTCTAGACTTTTATAACTATATCACTGCATCTAACAGTCACTTGTACAAGCCAGTGTGGATACAAGCCCTGGAAAAAGAGTTTCAATTATGAATGGCTTATGTAGTTTCTCAAGTTAGGTATATTGTTTCTAGTTTGTTTTGTGAAACCAGGGGGGCATTATTGTACTCGTTGTTTGAAAGGCTTCTGAATCATGCTTCATGTTTGTTTTGTTTTGTTTTGTTTTTTTTTTTTTTTTTTTTTTTTTTGGTTTTTCGAGACAGGGTTTCTCTGTGGCTTTGGAGCCTGTCCTGGAACTAGCTCTGTAGACCAGGCTGGTCTCGAACTCACAGAGATCCACCTGCCTCTGCCTCCCAAGTGCTGGGATTAAAGGTGTGCGCCACCATCGCCCGGCTCCATGCTTCATGTTTTTATGGTAGGATCTAAGCAGAGATGAACATGTTGAAATTTAAATTGCAATGTAAGTTATAATAAACTGTGAGAGAAGATCTCTGTAAAATGACTAATATTCACATGTCCAGATTTATTTCACAAGCTGGGTGGTGGTGGCGCACGCCTTTAATCCCAGCACTCAGGAGGCAGAGGCAGGCGGATCTCTGTGAGTTCGAGGTCAGCCTGGTCTACAAGAGCTAGTTCCAGGACAGGAACCAAAAAACTACAGAGAAACCCTGTCTCGAAACCCCTCCCCCCCAAAAAAAAAAGATTTATTTCACAGCCTTTATTTTTCCTATTTTAATTTCATATAAAATAATATACATGGGATTTTGCTTTCTTTCTTGTGGTTGTTGTTTTTTGCCATGCCAGGGATCAAACACAGGACCTAGTGAGTGCTAAGCACAGTACTCTATCACTAAGACATTACCTTCTTGGGTAGCTTTGTGACTGAATAAAAAAGGATGAAAACACTATTTAAGACAGATGTTGATGCAAAACTCAATAACCAAAAATATTTCAATTATATTGATAGTAAATCTAATTAATTTTGAAACTCTTCATGCCAGTTTAACATCTTTACAGAGCTCAGAATGGCCTTATTTGGAAATATATGAACTGATATACTTAGTTAAGATAAAATCCTACTGGATCGGATTTGAACTTCACACAATGGCTAGAGTCTTAAAGGCAAAGAATATGTGGATACAGAGACACAGAAACATCCTTTGATAGGGCGAAAGGCCATTTAGCTTGATAGTAGAAACTGTTGGGAATGATAGTGCCTCAGGAAAAGGAGAAAGACTACAGGGGTTTTCAGAAATTAGAACCACACACACGGCACATACTCACCTAGAGTCTTCTTAAAGTGTCTGTTGAGAATTTAACTTCACACTTGCAACCTCCATATCGACACTGTCCCCATCAACCCTAGGCACTGAAATTGGTAGCCTATGAAGCTACAAGACTCTGTGAGATTGCCTAGTCTGGTTTCTAGAGAAATTTGTGGATGTGAATTCACACTTAATAATTTCAACATTAAGCTGAGACAGGACACAGAGGAAATTAGCCATCAAATGGGAGGAAGAATTGACAGTGAATTAAGAATAAAACTAGAAGCAAAAATATGCTGAAAATAATAAATTTTCAATGTGAAATGCCAACAAAAATTAAATATGTGTTTTGAATCAGCAGTTGGATTTAGAAATGTATACAGACCACTGATGACATTAGCATTAGAAACTTTGGGGAAATGCTCAGATAAATCGGATAGGATTGTGATTGATAGTCAGGAGAATTCAAGAAGTGGAAACAAGAAGCATGGGTAGAGTCTAGGGGTATCTAGTGTAGACCAGGTGAGAGTGCAAACTACTAAGATAAAGGAAACTGAGGATGTTTATTTTAAGATAAGAAAATGCTAATGAGCATGAGGTTGTAGATATGAAGAAAGCAGATTATAAAGGAGGGAGGAGGGGATTCCTAAAACACTGTGTTTAACTAGAAATGAAGGATGAGAAGAATATACGTTGACACTGGATGAGAGCACAAGTAGTTTCCTTGATATGACTCCTAAATGTGGAGTTGGGAAGATGGCCCACTGGGCAAAGCATTTGCTGCACAACTTTGAGAATATGAGTTTGAATCACAAGAACCCACATAGAAAGCAAACACAGTAGTGCATATTTATATTTTCAACAATCCTAAAGTGAGACAGATGCTATGGGGCAAAGACTGTAGAATACCTGGAGCTCACAGACCAGACCACCTAGATAAGCCTGGACAGTGACAGACAGCAAGAGACCTTGTCTCCAAAACTGTGGTAAGAAAAGAGGACACATGATATTGTTTTCTGATGTTACATAGAAGTGTGCATATAGACACACACAAGAACTAACAGAAAGGATGGCAGATAAGCCAAAATCTGGTATTGACAGGTCACAGTATATACTGTTCAGGAATAACAGATGTTATTGTTTATTGCTTCAGTATTCTTAAATAGGAAATAAGGTCATTAGCTGAGATTGAGAAAAGAAAATCTTAAATTGTGGTCTGAGAAAGAAGAAAGGCATTAAAGGTTCTGATCCAAGAGGTGATGGGGCATAAGAAGTACATTTATTGAAACCACACAAGAAAGACTCACTTAAAGGTGGGCATAAATTTAATGTGACCAATAAATGATTCACATAATTTATATTTTTCTTCCCTCAGTTAAGCCACTAAGAACAGTGTTATTGGTTCTGGTTCTGCCTCTCCAATACCTACCCACAGTGATCCATGATGGGCCAAAGAACTTAAGTTTGTATAAGCCTGGTCTTGGTGATGATTTGGGTAATTTAGTTGAGAGAGGAGAAGCCTTGAAAATGTTGAACATGATTGACATCTTCAAGGACAATTGACTGTTAATCTTACATCTTAGAGAGAAGACTGGGTTTTAGAGGAAGGGGTAAAAGATGAGAAAAATAATGAGAGAGATAGATAATTGATTTGTATTGTAGAAGTTTTAGAGTTGAAAGCAATAACAAATACTGAAGTTTGATATTGATTCTATGATAATACATCCCAACAAGTAGTGTGAAAATTGGTGTCTGTATGCATAAAGAAAACGTGATTTGGTTGAGTGCTTTGGACTTAACTAGTGAATGAGGAGCTTCTCCCCGGTAAAGATGTTTAAGACATTCCTAACTAGAAAGAGAAACAAGTGTAATAAGTAAAAGGCAAAAAAAAAAAAAAAAAAAAAAAAACAGAAAATACAGTCAGGGAGCATAGAGGAGAGGGAAAGTATACAGCGATAACACAGTGTCTTCTAACCATATTCAAGTTTGGCTCAATCTGAGAACATTGAGGAGCTATTAAAACAATTTAAACAGCAATATTGCTTCACAGAACTCAAGCTTATTTGAATATGTGGTATAAAAATACACGAATGTGAAAGACGGAGAGGTGTGACAGCAACCAAAGTGACTCATTCAGATGTCACAAGCACTCGTGGTAAATGTCTTCCAGGCTACTTTAAAGTGTGTGGGTAGAACACAGCTTCACGGTTGATTTTATGGAGAGCAGTAGGTCATGAATGTGGAACCTATGGGTGACAGCACTGGTGAGAAACACAGGAAGGACTTGAAGATATATATGGATTCTAACATGAGCAAAAAATAAATAAATGAATAATGGTGCCACCAAATGAGATGCTCAAACTATAATAGACATGGATTAGTTTTGTTTGTTTGCTTGTATTTTGTGCTTGCATGGATAAACATCCAATCCAGGCAAGATCTTACATGTGGGAGTCAAGTGCTTTACTAGCAACATACATCCTCAGCCCTGAGTTTTCACTTCCTAATTCAATGGTAAACATATCTGATATGGGGTTACATACCTCATCCTTGCCAGATATGTCATAGCACCAGGAAGGACTGTTGCTTTAGTCTATTTAAACTAGATTAAAAACATTTTAAAGATACACACATCAGGAAGATATAGAATATGGAACTAAGTGGTCTGGGGAGATGGCCTGACCAATAAATTGCTTGCTATGAAAGCATGAGGACCTGGACTTGGATCTCCAGTGTTCATGTAAAACCTGCAGTACTGAGAATGTAGAGATGCGAGGCTTTACAGGGCTCCATCACCACCCAGTCTAACCATTCAGTGAGCTCTTGGTTAACCAGTGAGAGACCCCATTTCAAAAGTTATGTGGGGATGAATCAAGGAAGGCTGAGTATTGACCTTTAGCTTCTACAGGTGCAAAAATGGATATGCACACTATATATGAATACAAATTAACATCACACAAACATGCGCGTGTGCACACACACGTACACACACACGCTATATCCTGACTTCTAGAGAGTGCAGATTATGATCAATATCACACAGTGTAAGCTAGGATAAAGATAGACAGGCCTCGGAGCTTACAGAATCCAGGTTGTTTCCCAAGAGAAACATCATGCTGAATTCTGAAGGATAATGGAAAGGAACCTAATGTGAAAATTTCTCACTAAAGACCCCTTTAGGAAGGGATGACTAGCTAACTGGGGCTATGGCATTCTAAAGGAAACCTGCAACCATTGTAACCACCTATCCATAGTTTCTACACCTGACTCTAAAATCTATTAAATAAATACATTAAGAAGTTCTTCAATTTCTAAAACTTTCATTTGTTTTCTTATATCTGTAAAATTAAGAAAAAGAACTTTCTAGATGAACATGGAAGGCAGGAACTCAATCATAATGAATTTGCTTAGTAAGCCAAGCAATGTAATTCTGTTCAGCTTGACAAGGGCATTTTTAAAAATGTGAATGTGATTCTTTTGAAAATCATCACCACTTTTAATTCTAGGGTTTGTTGTTTTTGGTTTTAGTGTAAGTTTCACACTACTATTTTCAATTAAAGAGTTTTTTTATACTAATATATTCATTGCATGTTTCTGTATGAGTGCACAGTGTGCCATGCCGTGTGCGTAGAACTCAGAAAACAACTTTTCAGAGCCAGTTCTCCCCTTCTTATGCGTGGAACCCAAGGATGGAATGCAAGTAGTCAAGCACTGCTGCCTGCTAAGATATCTCACTAGGTCCAATTATTATTTTTTAAGCAGTATTGATAATAACTGTTGTATAGTTCTCATGTATAGAAAGGAATAAAGGTATATATTTGGCTCAAAGGTATAAAATAAGAAGAAAAAAGAATATATATATATATATATATATATATATATATGAGTGTATCAACATTAAAAGAACCCACTAAAATTTTATGCAGTACTTGCTGGGGACCAGAGTGCATTCTATTACAAATATTTATTTAAGGAACGTATGTGGAAAGAAGGAGATAACTGCATCCCAAAAATCATTTTTATTTTTAATTTCCATATTATAAACAGCAAATCTCTGCCCAAATTCACACAGAAAAAGTATCCCGTTTATACACAACACTACTAATGTATACTAGAGAGAAAAATGAGACCAAGTGGGAAAAATGCAGTATGATGCATTGCTCTCAATGTGCTTCTGACCTGGCACTTAGCCTATTCTTTAGTTTGTTATATTGATAGTGCATTCCCTGTGACAGTTTGCTACCTTTGGGACTGTAAATCTAAAGTGTTTACCATTGTATAGGCCTGAGAAAGGAGTGTGGTGATAGAGAACCCAAGGGAAGAGAGAGACAATGAATATTAACGGTCACAGAAAGAGGCAGAGAAAGGCAAAGAGTGTGTAAGCACTGGCATGATGACCAAGAATATCAGTCTTGAACACAAGCCCTGTTGTTTTCCTATGGTTGTCCGCAATAAGAAAAATGAGTCTGTTGAGGAAGATAAAAGCAATGGGAAAATGTGCAGGTATGGATCAGAATCATACTTCTTGGCCCAAATTTGAGTAAATGTACTTTTCTCCATAATGCACTCAGAATATGATACTGTTCTTTGCTCCCAGCGTTTTGTGCTCCTGTGTGTACTATGGGGGAGAACTTCTGGTGTCTGAGAAAGACCCCAACTGTACATGCAGTGCTCATGAACCCTCAGAGTGGACAGAGCAATTGAGGCCATTAGCCACGTTGAAGAGGAGAAATGAGAAAACATGCCTGGGATAAAGAAGCCAGTGAATGTTTGTCTTCCACGTCACTTTTTCCGTGCAGAGTAGCTTTCCCATTGAAAATGGAAATCACACTAAAGTAGCCATTCCGTTTATGCTGCAATACTTTGTCTTCCTCTCTCCCCCAATCCTTTCCTTTCCCCTCCCATGGAAAAAAGGCAAGGAGGAAAGTCCTTCATACACCTTTCATATACCTTCATATACTTCCTAAATTCCACTTATTTTCCATCCGTTTTGTAGCCTCTGAGGATCAGTGAATTGATTTCCTGACCCCAGTGATAGTGAAAATTTACTTGAAAAATACTCTCCTGGCAAAATTTGACTTTTGTCATGAAGGTTTAGGTTGGTCACCGAGCCTTAATGAGACCACACTTAAACTGGAAACATTACATTACACATCAATGGGTGGAAACAGGTAGGTTTCTTCTTCCTCAACCTCAGAAGAAGGAAGGTGACTTTGAGAGAACCATGCCATGAGAATAGCCAAGTCATGCTCATGTTTTCATATTCCAGTTACAAAAATGGTCTGGGGCTGTGCTTGTCAAAGTGGTCCTCTTACTTCCTCTGTCTCCCCCCTCCCCTTTCCCCTCTTCCTTTCTTTCTTCCTCTTTATCCCCTTTCTATGTCTTTCTAGGTTCTCTTGTGAGGCAGGATCTCACTCTGTAACCCAGCTGTACTGAAATCCCAATCTTCATGTCTCCACCTCATAAATGCTGAAATTATAGCTCTACACCACCATGATGATCTCAAACTAGACTTTTAATTTAAAATAGCACATATAGAATACAAGAAGAACAATACAGAGACACACTCATTTTGTTTAGTAGCTATATTCAGAAGTTTATATTTCAACTCTGATGAATTTATGAATTTTAAAAATCTTTAGTGCTAAGTCATTGAGACCCAGAAAACAAAAACAAATAATTCATGAACAATTTAATCCCATTTTTCTGTGTTGTGCTTGCTATTCTTAATTCTAATCCTCCCCTACTTTTTTGCTTTCAAGGAAGTTTACAGGTTCGCTATCGCCTCACCAAGGAAGAAAGTCATGTGTTCACCATCAGCACAGAGAACTTGGCCAACAGAAGGATGCATCAGGTGAAGATTAGCCGAGAGGGGCCCGAGCTTTCCATTCAGGTATTTCACTTCTCACTTTTCCACTCAGCTTGCATGCCAAGGCTTCTCCCTCACACATGTCTGAGCTTCTATACCCAGTCACATACTGTAGTATAGAGTTGCCTTAGACTCCAGTCGAGCCCTGAGACATGCTCCTTTTTCTCACTGGTACTGTGATCAATTGGGAAATAGAAGTGAAAGTTTTTGAATCTTCACCAGAGTTATTACATCAGAAACAACTTGAGAGGAAGAGGAAGCACTGTCAATTCTGGTTGTGCTCAAGTTTAATTGTGTCTTAACCACATTGACCTATGAGGGGTTGCTTGCAAAGAGGAAAGTGCGGAAGACTACAGCAAGGGCTACATGGGAATTGGCATAGGGTACAGCTTGGAACAGTGGAGGAAACAAGTGATGTGGAAACCCTCAGGAAGGAACAGGTCTCCTCTATGCATTACTACTCACTTCCTAGTACAAAGTGGGCATTGACAACAAGGAAGAAGTGGCTGGGAAAAAGAAGACAGAGAAGGTTCTTAAATGATGCAACTTATGCTGGAGAGGTTATGGGGTAAAGGGAAGACTACTGAATTGCTGGTGGAAATGCAAGCTGGTACAGCCCCTTTGGACATTAGTGTGGCAATTTCTCAGAAAATTAGGAAACAACCTTCCTCAAGACCCAGTAATACCATTTTTGGATATATATCCAAAGGATGCTCAACTGTGCCACAAGGACATGTACTCAACTATGTTCATTGCCGCATTGTTTGCTATAGCCAGAACCTAGGAAAAAAACTAAATGTCCCCAAATTAAAGAATAGATGAGGAAAATGTGTTACATTTACACAGTGAAGTACACAGAGCAGAAAAAATAATGACATTTTGAATTTTTCTGGCAAAAATGGATGGAGCTAGAAAACATCATTTTGAGTAACTGAGACCCAGAAAGACCATTATCACATGTACTCACTCATAGGTGGTTTTAAAATATTTATCAAAGAAAACTAGCTCACAAATTACAATCCCAGAGCACCTAAATAACAATGAGGACCCTAACAGAGACATACATAGATCCAATCTACATGGGAAGTAGAAAAAGACAAGATCTTCTGAGTAAACTGGGAACATGAAGACCATGGGAGAGGATTGAAGGGGGGGATAGAAGCAGGGAGGGGAGCAGAGAAAAAATGTAGAGCTCAAAACAATCAATAAAATAAAGAAAAAATGATTCGTGTGATCACAGGCATAGCTATCTAAGAAAACAGTGTGGTAGGCTTCTCTGAAAGATTAGTAAATCTCTATAGAGTCAAGAGCAGAGCAGGGCATATCTGAATGTAAAGTTCAGCCAAAGTCTAGATGAGCCCTCTTTCATCATAACCTAAAGGGAGAGCTAAGTTCATCAGCTTAGCAATCACCATTTTGCATTGGTGAGTTTAATCCATTCATATGTGTTCTCCACAATTGTCACTTCAAATGCTCCCCTTATTTTCTTGCAAGCAACAGATGCAATGACATCTGCCCTCTCAGAAGATGACTTTGGTCTCTTCCTCTACGAACAATGTATTCTTTATAAGATATAACACACATTTTCATTAGCCTAGCTCCTCCTGCCCCATCTCCTCCTACCTGGACATGAGGGCTCTCTTCCTCCCATGGCATTTGAGTGCTCAGTGTCTCAAAGGTTTAAGGCCTGTCCAACTGCCTGTGTGAGTCAGCTCTCATGCCTGTCTAACAAGCATAGCTCCTACAACCTCCTGTTTTCCCACCTTTCCAACTCTATTAATAGCTCCCTGAAACACAAACTATGTAATTATTGAATGCACCAGAAACAAGAAAACAAACAAGTCAACCAAGATCTCTCTGGCTCAAGGGAAGAAATCCATTTCTTTCCAGAATTTTATCATTTTATTTTCAAATTCCTTGGAAAACTTAATATACTCCAATTTCCAAAGTGTAAATTCTATTTTAGTTACTTTATTCATTGCTGTGACAAAATGCCTAAGAAACATGATTCTGGTTTGCAATCGGAAAGTACAGTCTGTTATTGTGCCAGGCATATGAAGCAGCTGATCACATTCTGTCCTCAGTATGGGAGCAAAGAGATGAATGGAGGTGTTAACTCACTTTCTTCTTTTTAGCCCAGTTTTATGTAGTGGTGACACACTTTTTTGAGGTGGTTCTTTCTGCTTCAATTAATCCAATCTAGAAACTCGACCACAGATATGCCTAGAAGTTTATTTCCATGATAATTCTAAATTTCATGTAGCTGACAATCAAAATTAATTATTTCACTTTCCTTCCCCATAGTCCCACCAGATTACTCAAAATTGTACTGCTCAAAATATGAATGAAGTTGTATTTGCAGAGCCCAATAGTTAAGTGCTATGTGAAATATTTCAGAAGTATGAACAAATGTCTACACACCCCATACAGAGAATAAACAACAAACCAAGATTAGGGTGTCTCTAAGTCCAAATCAATGAACCACTAAGTTTTATTGAGATTACAAAAAGGAGTATAGATGAGTGTTTACAGGAATGGAAGTGATTTTAAAACAAAACTACAATTAAATTTAGCATAGGTGACAACTCACTAAAGCTGGAAACCTGGCATGCACTGTACAACTTAAAGTCAGATCAAGCAACTCAGTTTGGGGAACTATCGGCCTAGTCCTAGTGTATCTGGTCAGTTTCTGGGCCTTCCTGAAGCCTTTGAGTTAGTTACTTATTAAGCTTAATGAGCTTTCCTGTAAGATGTAATATTTTACATCTCTAGGTGTAAATGCCCACACTTTCTTACCAAGCCAGGGTTACCTGATATGGCTGTCAAGGCATAAAACCATACTTGGTTTGGAGGATCCCCAGATAGACTGAACCTGTGACAAATTTATTGAGAGAAATCAAACTCTTCAGACCTTTGTCAGGAACAGAATACTGATGTGGGAGGGTCTTCTGTTTTGTGTTGATTTCGTTGGTTAATAAAGAAACTGCCTTGGCCATTTGATAGGTCAGCCCTTAGGTGAGTGGAGTAGATAGAACAGAATGCTGGGAGGAAGAGGGAAGTGAGGCAATCGCCATGCCTCTCCTTCTAGGTCAGATGCTATGGAGCCAGACACCAGGTCAGACATGCTGAATCTTTCCTGGTAAACTACCACCTCGTGGTGCTACACAGATTATTAGAAATGGGTTAATCAAGATGTGAGCATTAGCCAATAAGTGGCTGAAACTAATGGGCCAGGCAGAATTTAAATGAATACAGTTTGTGTGTTGTTATTTTGGGTGTAAATCTAGTCATGCAGGAACCAGGAGGGACGAAAAGCAGGCCTGCCCAAAACTGCCTCTACAGAATATAGTTGCGATGGACAGGATCAATACAGTTGTGCTAACCAGGATTCAATGACATTTCTAAGCTATACAGGGTACATGTGATTAATGTCTAATACCAATTGTCCTGTTAAGCTTTCACACATCTTGACTTCTAAGGAAAAAATACAGAGAAACATGAAGAGGCCTGAAGACTTCACTGCCTGAGGGGGTGCATCACTTTCCCAGGAACTGAAAGCACCCAGTACCCTAGGAGTCACTGACTCTAATCCCCCCATAACTATAATGCATGCCTTTCATAGGAACTAGACCAGGGCAACTCCATTGTTTCCTGGGCCCAAGCTTTCCTCCAATGGTCGAAGGTGCTACCTACCATGAAGGGCATGTCAGCCTTTTTCTTGCTGACATCTGAAGTAGAGAATGTCCCCATCCTTTGGGTCTTGACTTACACATTTTTTTATCAGTCCCTGAGGTTTCTTCTGTACCATCAATCAATCACAGCTGTCTCTTTGCGAGTCTCCTGTTATCTCTCCTACCATTCCTAACCATTGGTACACATAGGATTCTGCTAGACTCCCTGCAGTTTTGTAGCTATAGTTTTGTAATAGATTGTCTTATTCAATTATGTACTTTTCTTTTGAGACAGGGTTTCTCTGTGCAGAAGCTCTGGCTGTCTTAGAATTAGCTCTTGTAGACCAGGCTAGCCTTGAACTCAAAGAGTTCTACCTTCCTCTGCCTCTGCCTCTGCCTCTGCCTCTGCCTCTCAAGTGCACCACCACTGCCCTGTCAATTAAGTACTTTTGAATGGTATATATTTCTCGATATACCAGTGTCTATATTTGTCCAGACCTTTCCTGAAGTCCTGCAACCTGTTCCCTTGATTTTTCCATTCAGTACCTCTCTGCTAGAACTCTAGAACGTAAGTGTGGTAAAAACAGGAACTTAGTTTGCATTTATTATTGCTGAGCTTGTTCTTTACCCAGCAGTCCCTAGCACTAGGTTCTCAGTGGACATTTGTGAACTAAATAGCTGAATTCGACATGGCTGCAGGAGCTGTGTGATTAAAATGGATGTGACCTTGTGGACAAGGGGAGATGTTCTAGCTTCATGGCTGTTGCTGAGATAAATATCCTGACAAAACCCAACTACAGGCAAAAAGGATTTATTTTTGCTCTTAATTCCAGGTTACAGTCCACCATTAGAGCAAAGTCAGGGTGGCAGAAATAAAAATACAAAACAAAACAAAACAAACAAACAAAAAAAAACTAGTCCCTTCAACTTTCAAGAGCAAAGAGAAATGAATGTATATATGATCACTTGTTTGTGTGTGTTAGCTTAATTTCTCTATTGTCATACAGCTGAGGACTCCCTGATTAGAAAATAGTGCTGTTCGCAGTGGGATGGGTCTTCTCACATCAATTAACTTAAGATTATTCCTTAGAGACATTCTCACCGGTCAATGCAATACAGGCACTCTCTCATTAAGACTTTTCCAGGTGATTCTGGGCTGTTTCAATTTTATTACTAAACTAAGACAAGTGGGATGAGTTTTGGTTTCAAGCTTGCGGGTATACTGGATCAAGTCTCCATTTTTGAATTATCTATGATCGTGTATGGAAAGATATGTTTTAGAGTGCCTTGAGTGCCACAAGACCGAAATCATCCAGGTAGATTCTATGTCCTTAAAACATTTCATAGGGGGACCATGGAGAGAGTTTCAAGGGTTGGCAGTGAGCAGCATTGGAGACCATTTTAATGTGGACTGTGTGAGGAAGAATGATTACTAGTTATTCCAATTAGATGTATGTTTACGAATAATTATTGAATATTTCATGCAAATAATTCCTATACCCCCAGAAAGTAAGTTATTACCCCTTACACTATTCCTGAAATGAGTAGAGGGTCACACCTTTGAGCTTGTTTGGATGGGGAATGTTGTTGCTGAACTGTTAATGGTAGAAATAGTAATGGTAACTTCCTACTTGTGTACTGTGTGTGGGTACCATCTAGAGGTCAGGGGACAACCTCAAGTCTGGCACAGTTCCTCCTCACCTCTCAGGTTTTTTTTTTTTTTTATTGCTCTAGAAATCTAGAAAGGATTCTGTGTTGGCTCTCCTGAAAGCTCAAGAGATCTCTTCGACTTTTCCTCCCAAGTCCTGGGATGACAAACACATTACACCACGCTGACATTTTACATGGGTTCTATGGATCAAACTCGTGTCCTTAGATTCATATGGCAAACACTTCACTGACTGAGCTATCCCTACAAGCTTTGTTTGTTTATGCTTTTAATGAAGCCTTGATAGAAAACTGTGGCATGTCCTGTAGAGCATTTAACATAGAACGTTTTTAGCATCTTTTTTATTTTCTGTGCTCTTCACAAATAAAAACAGGGAAGTAGAACACAGAGAGAGCAGAGCAGTAAGATGTATGTGTTTGCCTTCTCGGTCTTTGTATTTTCACCAATCAATTGATAGTCAATAATAAGCAGCCACTTGGTACTTGTAAAGTGCTGAAGACAGCAGAAAAGACTAGAGCAGAGACTTCATGTGTTTATCCTTAGGTCAGTTTATTGGTTCAGGAAGGCAGCATATTTTTCTTTTGGACCATCCTTACCCCCTCTCAAGCAAATCTATATCTCTTTCTCTTCATCTGGAAAAAGCTGTTTAGAGTAAACAAATAAACACAACAAGAGCAAAAAGCAGGTCCATGGTATATCCTTAGTCTCTGCTCAGGCAGTAAGGAACATCTCAGGAATGCTGCCTACCTGTCAGAGAGAAAGTACAGGTGCTTATCAATGCACTCAGCCACCAATATCACAAGACTCCTCAATGTCCCCATAATCCTAATTTGAGTTTTCAAATTGCCTTTTCATGGATAGGTAGACAAGTCTGTGTACTTGAAGACATAGAGAGGGATTCCAAGTTCCAGAAACTACACGACCACAGACAACTGTTAATATAATAATGTGTTGCTTGGCTAACTTATTCATCTTTGTGAGTTATCTGTCACTAGGTTGATCTATGTTATAGCATTGTAAGGAGAAAGATATTTGGAAGTATGCATTTGTATCAAGTTTCCTATATTCTTTACTAAATAAGAAATATTATGGTCTAATTCACAAAGCAGCAATGTAGTATTTATTTACATATTATGGATCATAGTTTGTACTAAAGTCACAGGATAAATGGCAAGGTCAGGAGGCTCTCGAAGAGATTCACTCTTATCAGATGTGTATAGAAAGAAAGTAATAAGATGATGAATTGGGTGGATAGCTTAGATATTAGTCCTGATCCATTTGATTTTCCTTAAGTAAAGCAAACTCACCCCATTGTATTACTGTCTGTCTTTCTTTCTAGCATATGTACTAGGAAATGATGTGGATAGAATAATATAGTTCAGAGTAGAGATTGGAGGACAGGAGTCAGGGTTCAGTTGATGAAGCATTTGCCTTGTCAGTAGTAGAACTCAGTTCAGATCACATAAGCATTCTAACAACCTAGGAGAGATGACAAGCACATACTTGTAAACTCTGAGATGTTGAGAGAGGAGATAGAGACAGGTTGATCCCTGGGAGCTTGCTAGCCATGTACCCTAGCCTATTTGATGAAGTTCTAGACCAAAAGAAGATTCTGTCTCAGACAAAAAGTGAAAGACACCTGAGGAATGGCACCTGGGGTTGTCTCCTGACTTTTATGTACATAGATGTACACTCTTCACCAAATTAATAGAGATTAGAAGAATCTATTGGCTGTGACTAGATGGAGAAAAATGGGAATAGATTTGTGGTGTAGCCCAGAAGGAGAAAGAGGATGGGAGCAAGCCAGAATCAGTGGTATGTGAAGTCAGAGGTGACTACTAAAGGAGGACCCTAAAAATAAAGTCCTGGAGATTCCAGCAGTGACTTCTGTTGAGCCTCCAATGTGACATAATCAGTTGTCTCTCTTATTGGTAACAATAAGTGCAGCTTTCCTCGAGTATTTACCAAACTATGTTTCATGAATAGGAAGCCCTACAGTCCACATCCAAGAACAGGTCAGAGTTAGCTCAGAAAAGAAAGAGGTGGTGACTATAAGAGTAAAGGGAGAGGAATAAGTGAATATGTTGGGCTCCATTTATTGTGGCATTGCAGGTAGTAGATGGGCTTCTCTTTTTACTTTCTGTCAGTGAAAAATTGGGTGAAAAATTCTCAGTAGGGAGATAAATACTTGACAATAGGTCTGTAGACTCTCCAAGGAAATAGAAATCTATAAAAGATCTTATTTTACAAAGAAGAAAGAAAGGGTACTTTGTTTTGTGGAACAAGTTCCATGACACTTCAAATCTCCCTGAAAGAAAATCCCTGAACAGAACTGTGTGAGACTGTAAACTTTTTAACAAAAGTTTTGCTTTATGCCTTATAAAAACCTGGGCTCATGCATGGTGTTGTTTTGTTTTCCTACAGGTGGACCAACAACTCTTCAGCTATAGCTTCTCCCCAGAAGTTGAGTTCAGGACAGCAAGGTCACTTGTTCTAGGCAAAGTCACAGGTCTGTTTCTCTTTCTTATACTTTATGGTGGATGCTGTTAAAATTAATGACTGAGTAGTCTCTGTTGCTGTGGTCAGCAACTGCAGACATTGCACCCATCTATTGTCTTGGTACAGGCTTTGAAGCAGGATATACTAAGACACACATGTGGCAATGGTGCAGAAAACCATTCATGTCTAATTTATTAAAACACTAGTTAATCATTATTGGTTCATTATTTGTGGTAATTGTTTTGTTGGTTAATTGTTAGTAATCAGGGAGAAAAGTAATCAGGTAATAAAGTAAAATAACATTTTAATTTAAATTTTATATTCATTAACTATTTTTCTAGAAAGTCAACTTTTACTTGAATTTCCATGTGTGTGTGTGTGTCTGTGTATGCACACATACTTGAATTTCCTTAAATGAAGTAGGAAACTGAGCTGAATGAAGAATGAGGATTGAAACTTCACATTAGAAAAGTGGGTTCTTAGCCGAGCGGTGGTGGTGCACACCTTTAATCCCAGCACTCGGGAGGCAGAGGCAGGCGATCTCTGTGAGTTCGAGGCCAGCCTGGTCTACAAGAGCTAGTTCCAGGGCAGGAACCAAAAAGCTTAGGAGAAACCCTGTCTCAAAAATTCAAAAAAGAAAAAAAAAAAAAAGAAAGAAAAGTGGGTTCTCCTCTTGTTCTCATACAGGTTTTGTGAAATTTCACTTTCTGTTTGACAATATTTATTGCATCTTCAGCACTGAACTTTTCATACTCTCCTGAAAAAATGAATATTTTAAACAATATTCTATCTTTAACAATGACTTTTAGATCTTAAATTTATTTTGTTTACAATTAATGTAGATAAGAAGCCTTTGGTTTGGTCACAGTTTGATCATCCTTTTGTTTTAGTTTTGTTTTTTTTAAGCTTGTATTATCTTGTGTAGAACACACAGTAAAGTTTAATTTTGAGTATTGTACATGTGTACATATATAATATGTGATTTATGCCCATTTACATGTGTGGCTGTGGACAAGGATATAGCATGGGATGCTTTAGAGTTCAACAACTTGAATGTTGACTGTTCTACCTTGTTTGAGATAGGATTTTTGGTTCTGTGCTTTGTGCACAAGTGTGTAGGATTCTGGATTAATAGTTTCCAGGGATTCTATCTTTTCCTCCCGTCATTCTGTGAAAGCATTGGAATTTCAGATCCATCTACCATTGAGGCTGACTTTACATGGGTTTGGGGGATTGAAACTCAGATCTTCAAGAAGCTAGCTCCAGTTTCTTTTTCTTTTCTTTTTCTTTTTTTTCCTTTATTTTCTTTTTTTTTCTATATATATAATCTGGAAATCTATGTTGTACAAATTAGCAAATGCAAGTCTTTTTCAGATTTTGAAATGATGTGTACATTTGGACTTCTGCTTGACCCCTTATTTCCCAGAAATTCAACTATTTTTGTGTGTGTGTTTCTATCATGGTTTCTATGGTTCTCTTGGTCTCAGTAAGATTTAGAAAACATTTACAACTTTGGGTATCTCAGGCAAGAATGAACAACTCAAGAAATCACTCTCTTGTGAAATTTTTTCAGCCCTCATCTCTGAGTCTCGATAGCACCTTTTGGAATAAATTCTTATAAATTCTGGGGGTCTTATTGAGGAATATGAGATGCTTATTTGCTTAGTAATCCCCCACATGAGTCTAGGACCTTCTCTAACTCATACAGAATGTAGATTTGCAAGGCAAAGAAAACATTCTATGAAAAATTGGTATAGAAAATGTGTTTTGCTAATAGTGAATAACTTAGATAGGACCAGAAATGATCTTTTGTTTCTCTAGTCTTCCAGATCATTGAGAATAAAACATTTCCAGAGCATAATGTGAATGTACAATTAGTCTAGAAAATGTTGATTTCACTTACCCAAGTCAGAGACAGATAACTCAGTCAACATAAATGTCTTCTGAATGGGCAATTTCTTACCCTACCCCATATGCCTAATAATAATAATAATACTGTAATAATAAAAACACTGCTTTTGAAGTTGTTTATTCTGGTTCACTAATGTGTATCTGGTAAGTTTTAACTTCCTATTCCCAGAATCTTAGACATTTCTGCTTGGCAAAAAATTGTCACTTTTCTCCTTTCTGAGCCAAATCTTTTTGATATATATTTTTCTGTCTTAAAGTCCCTGAACTATAAATTTTTATCTGAAGCAAGGTATTTATCTCACCTTGAGTCTTGGAAGATCTTTTGCGTAGACAGCTGAAGGGTGTTATATTTCAAATATTTTTATACTATCTAAGTCTACCAATTAGTTCCTATGTATCTTTGTATCTAGTTACATGCAGTATTAATATGTATATATTAATTCTCAGGTTTTCAATATACCAACTATTGAATCTTTTACATTTTATGTATTCAGATCTTTGAGATCTGAAATTGATAAATTTTGGACTTTCTAATTTCACCCTCACATATTTTAAAAACATCGAATGCTGTCATGAATTCAAAGAATATAAAACACTTTTAATTTTTGATCACAATAATTTTTGGTGTGTATTTGACTGTGTGTAAGGGGTGTAATATGGGTGATGCCACTGAGTGCTTCTTCAGGCTTATTAGGTTTGCATGGTAAGCAGTTTAGCTATGGAGTCATTTTGGGGTGAGTTTTTCTTTACCTTTAATCTCCTTATGTTTTAATTCCCTCAGGTGTGATTACTTAAAACTGACATAATATGTGAGTCATTTTATTGATAATTTTTTCTTTTTCTTTTTAAAACTAAAATTCTATTGTGTCATCAGCAAAACTGGTAATTAAGAAAATCCATTGTCCTTACTCGTTTCTTCTTGGTTTCTGTCTGTTTGTAAAGCAAGTTGATAACTGTATCAAATATTGTGTCTCTGCTAGACCCAATGTCTGACTCTAGTGTTAAATCTGTCCTCTGGCAGCTTCTTTATTCTGTGTATGGTGTGTGTGTGTGTGTGTGTGTGCAGGAATGTGTGTGAGTGTGCATATCTGTTTGCTGACATACACATGAACAAACACATACTTGCATATTTAGTTGAAACTGATATCTGAGAACCTGGAGCGTAGAAAATGGAGCGTTTCCCTCCTTGTAGGATTTGCACTTTTATACTAGGTGCCACATGGAGATACCGATGAGGATAATTCCAGTCTCTCATTGTGTTCATTTTTGGATAGAACAGCAGTAAAAATTTGAAGTCTGAAACTCAATATATTAAAGCTGTTGGTAGAGCGTCTCAGAATAAAGGGTGTTTATGCTAGTATCATGTTGTATAACAGTTTATTTATCCTTTCAAGATTTCATATTGGTTCATATTCACCCTCATTGCTCTCTCCTACCCTTCTTCTTGTTTAACTCCTCCTTCCCAAGTGACCTGTGATTCTAGTGCTTTTTCCTACACCGTGATTCATTTGCATTCATCTGGTTTAGCTCATCCTGTATTTTCAAAGTGTTTTGAGTTATTGAATCTTCATTTCAACTGAAGTAGGAATCTGAGGGGAAAGATAAAGCTTTCCTATCATCAATCTCAGCCTTGTGTGAGTGGGTGTGTGTACATGTGAAGACACAAGGATAAGTACTGATCTTCAGGCTTAGTTCATCTTAATTCTTTAGTAAAGGTTACAGAGTGTTCTAGGCTAGCTGACCAGCAAGTCTAGGAATATGTCTGTCTCTGTCTCCCCAATGCTAGGGTTATAGACACATGTTTCACCTCTAGTTCTAGTATTTTACTTCTGTTCAGTGATTAAATGAAAGTCCTAATACTTGAAAGGCAATGAATTTATTGACTAACCCCTTCTGCCTAGCTGGAGCTTAGATGAAACCATCCATGTGCAATAGAAGCTAGAATAACATTCTCTCCTAAAATCTCTCCAGGAAGCTTGATGTTGGACACAATGTTCATAGAACCCTTCACTTATCTGAATCAACCCAACAATTGCATGCATACAAGAAAGCGTAAAGAAAGATGCCTAAGTGTTTGAGTGCCGTATTGTTCTCTGTTTATGGTGCTTCTATATTGGGTGTCACATAGGAGTGGAGTAGGCTATGACTGAATAAAGAATTGAATGAGCTTCCCCACTTTTCAATTGAAAACATTTTCTGCAAGCCATATAGCTTCCCTCCACACCAAAAATGCTTTTAGGATGATGATTTGGAATCACCATTAAGCTCAAATTTGTGGTGGTGAATGAACTCCAGTAGAAAATGAATATATATATATATATGGCTCATGAAGGGACACAATAGCCTGAGGGAAAGCAGGGAGGGGTGGGTCAGGTGCTCCAGTGAGTAAGATCTCTATTTACTAACATAATGACCTAGGTTTAATCCCCAAACCCCATATGGTAAAGGAGAATGGACTCCTGAAAATTTCCTCTGATTTCATGTGACCCCTCCTACCAAGTAAACAAATGCATTTAAAAAAAAAAAGTAAAAGCAGAGAGAGAGAGAGAGAGAGAGAGAGAGAGAGAGAGAGAGAGCAGAGGCCAGGCTTTAGAGAGGTACACAAATGGAGAAAACAAGACAGGTTTGGACAGAAATGAATGTGTGGGTAGCATGGCAAAGAGAAAGCAAGGGTAGAGTAGAAATGATACACAGACCTGATAACAAATGTCACCCACTCCACGATTTTAGGAAAGATTACTCTGAGGGACATTTTCTACTGTAAAATAAAGATTTGCAAGCATTTTTCATAGTAGATTCTAAGGGGAAAATGTGTATAAAATTTGTCTTGCTTTTCCTCAATAGCCATCCATTTCAAAGTCAAACACAGTTTGTTCATTTTCTTTCTGTGAGAGCAAGGAACAATTCACGGTCCTAAAGCCTGGTGATTTAGTACATACTCTGTACTAGTCCTGGCACTTTAGGCAGCAAGATAAATAGAAGAGATTGTTTTCTGAGGACTTTTGTGATGGAGACACTAGCCCATGAAGAGAACCAATGCCACTGTCCATATTAAAACTGAGGTGGGGCTAGCAAGATCCCTGCCACCAAGCCTGAGAATCCGGGTTTGAGCTTCAGGACCTCCATGGTGCGAGGGAGAGCTAATTTTCCCACATCATCCTCTAGCCTACATATATGTACTGTAACATTCAGGTACATATATCACAAAATAATTAAATAATAAAGCCACAGTGTGTCGAATATCCATGAATGAAGATGCTTTTCTATGGAAAATCATAAGATGTCACTAAATTTGACTTTTAATTGCTCACTGTCATTTTGCCTAAATCTTCAAATGTTTTACTTCATTATAGCAAATATTAAATAAATGACAATAAGAGAAAGTTTTACGGAAGATTGATGAGGTGACTCAAAAAATGGTGATTGCCTTGAATGGTTTCCCCAGAACTCATAGAAAACGCCAGGCATAATGGCATGCACTTCAAATCCCAGTTCTGTACATGAACTGGCTTTGTGGGAGCTTAGCCTGTTTGGACGCTCACCTTCCTGGACCTAGACAGAAGTGGGTGGACCTTGGTCTTCCCGCAGGGCAGGGAATTTGGACTGCTCTTCAGTATCGAGAGGGAGGGGGAATGGAGTGGGGGGAGGAGAAAAGGAGTGGGGATAGGGGGAGCGGAGTGGCGGGAGGGGGTAATATGTGGGAGGAGGGGGAGGTAAATGGGAAACAGGGAGCAGGTCGAAATTTTAATTAAAAAAGAATAAAAATAAATAAATAAATAAAAACAACAACAACAACAAAAAACAAATCCCAGTTCTGGGGAAGTAGAGTGGATACTTGCAGCTGGTTCTTCAGTTAGTCTAGCCTCCTTAATAGGCTCCACGGCAATAATAAAACTGTAAAATAGAGGTGGGCCCAGGCGGTGGAGGCACTGGCAGGCAGGCAGTCCCAGGCATCAGAGGCACCGGCGTGCAAGCCAAGTGGCGGAGACACTGGCGAGCAGACTTGGCGGATGCGGGATAGTACAAGCATGAAACAGTAAAGCCCACACTGAGAGCAGATCGCTCCACTACAATTAAATCAAATCCATTAGATAGCATCGATAAGAGGAGATGGGCAGATGCCAAGGCAAGAATTCACCCAACAATCTGAAAAACAACATGAAAACACCAGAACCCAATGATCTTACAACACAGGGACTTGAACACCCTAACACAGGAGAAGAGGAAAAAACTGACTTCTTGAAAGCAATAGAGTCCCTTAAACAACATGTAAAAAACGCCTTATAGAAATGGATGAGAAGTATAACAAAAAGTTTGAAGAAATGAGTAAATATGTAAATGATACCCTGGGAAACCAAGAAAAAATGATCAAACAGGTAATGGAAACAGTCCAAGAATTGAAAACTGAAATGGAAACAAGGAAGAAAACAAAAACTGAGGACCAGCTGGATATGGAAAATCTAGGTCAATGAGCAGAGGCTACAGAAACAAGCATAATCAATAGAATACAAGAGATAGAAGAAAGAATCTCAGATTCTGAAAACACCATAGAGAAAATAAGCGGACTGAATAAAGAAGACAACAAAACCAACAAATTCTCATCACAAAACATTCAGGAAATATGGGACACAATGAAAAGACCAAACCTAAGAATAAAAGGGATAGAAGAAGGAGAAGAGGCACAGCTCAAAGGTCCAGAAAATATTTTTAACAAAATTATGGAAGAAAACGTTCCCAACATAAAGAAAGATATTCCTCTGAATACTCAAGAAGCATGCAGAACACCAAACAGAATGAATAAAAAAAAAGTCCCCTCACCATATAATAATCAAAACACAAAATATACAGATTAAAGAAAGAATATTAAGAGCTGCAAAGGAAAAAGGCCAAGTAACTTATAAAGGTAAACTGATCAGACTTACACCTGACTTCTCTATGGAAACCATGAAAGCCAAAAGATCCTGGATAGAGGTACTACAGAAACTAAGAGACCATGGATGCAAACCCAAACTACTATACCCAGCCAAGCTATCGTTCACTATCAATGGAGAAAACAAGACATTCTAGGATAAGAACAAATTTAAACAATATGTAGCCACAAATCCAGCCTTACAGAAAGTAATAGAAGGAAAATCACAACCCAAGGAATCCAACATTGTCAACACTGCCTACAATAACTCAGGCATCTAGTGACCCTTCAACAGCCCACTCAAAGAAGGGAGACATACAAACTCTTCTACCAAAAGCAATAAGAATAACTGGAGTAAACAACCACTGGTCATTAATATCACTTAATATTAATGGTCTTAATTCACCTATAAAAAGGCACAGGCTAAGAGATTGGATACGAAAACGAGATCCAACATTCTGCTGTTTGCAAGAAACTCATCTCAACCACAAAGACAGGCATCTACTTGGAGTAAAGGGATGGGAAAAGGTTTTTCAAGCAAATGGTCCTAAGAAAAAAGCAGGTGTGTCCATACTAATTTCTAACAAAACTGACTTCAAACTAAAATCAATCAGAAGAGATCGAGAGGGACACTTTCTACTCATAACAGGAACAATTCAGCAGGATGAAGTCTCAATCCTGAATATCTACGCCCCTAATATGAAAGCACCCACTTATGTAAAAGAAATATTGCTAAAACTCAAGGCAGACATCAAATCACACACACTAGTAGTAGGAGACTTCAACACACCTCTCTCACCAATGGACAGGTCAATCAGACAGAAAACTAATAGAGAATTAAGAGAATTGTTGGAGGTAATGAAGCAAATGGACTTAACAGACATCTATAGAACACTCCACCCAAATAGGAAAGAATACACCTTCTTCTCTGCAGCTCATGGAACCTTCTCGAAAATTGACCACATACTCGGAAACAAAGGAAACCTCCACAGATACAAAAAAATATCAGTGTCCACCTGTGTCTTATCAGATCACCACGGATTAAAGTTAGAAGGCACCAACAGTGCTACCCCCAGAAAGCCTACAAACTCCTGGAAACTGAACAGTCAACTACTGAACCACATCTGGGTCAAGGAAGAAATTAAGAAAGAAATTAAAGTCTTCCTTGAATTTAATGAAAATAAAGAGACAACATACTCAAACCTATGGGACAAGATGAAAACAGTGCTAAGAGGAAAGTTCATAGCACTATGTGCCCACTTAAAGAAAACGGAGAAAGCATACATCGGGGACTTAACAGTACACCTGAAAGCTCCATAAAAAAACGAAGCAGACGCGGCCAGGAGGAGTAGAAGACTGGAAATAATCAAACTGAGGGCAGAAATCAACAAAATAGAAACATAGAAAACAGTCCAAAGAATCAATGAAACAAAAAGTTGGTTCTTGGAGAAAATCAACAAGATCGACAAACCCCTACCCAAACTAATTAAACGACAGAGAGAGAAAACGCAAATAAATAGGATCAGAAATGAAAAGAGGGACATAACCACAGACACAGAGGAAATTCAGAGAATCATTAGATCTTACTACAAAAGCCTGTATACCACAAAACTGGAAAATGCAAAAGAAATGGACAATTTTTTACATAAGTACCATATACCAAACCTAAACCAAGACCAGGTGAACGATCTAAATAGACCTGTTAGTCGCAAAGAATTAGAAACAGTTATCAAAAATCTCCCTTCCAAAAAAAGCCCAGGACCAGATGGTTTCAATGCAGAATTCTACCAGAACTTCCAAGAAGAGCTAATACCTATACTCCTTAATGTATTTCACAATATACAAACAGAAGAGTCATTGACAAATTCCTTTCATGAAGCTACAGTTACCCTGATACCAAAACCACACAAAGACCCAACCAAGAAAGAGAATTACAGGCCAGGATCACTCATGAACATCAACACAAAAATTCTCAATAAAATACTGGCAAACCGAATCCGAGAACACATTAGAAAAATTATCCATTATGATCAAGTAGGCTTCATTCCAGAGATGCAGGACTGGTTCAACATACGCAAATCTATCAATGTAATCAACCATATAAATAAACTGAAAGAAAAGAAAAACATATGATCACTTCATTAGATGCTGAAAAAGCATTCGACAAAATTCAACACCCATTTATGATAAAGGTCTTGGAGAGATTAGGGATACAAGAGTCATACCTAAATATAATAAAAGCTATTTAAAGCAAACCGACAGCTAACATAAAATTAAATGGAGAATTACTCAAAGCCATCCCACTAAAATCAGGAACACGACAAGGATGTCCACTCTCTCCATACCTCTTCAATACAGTGCTTGAAGTTCTAGCAATAGCAATAAGACAACATAAGGGGATCAAGGGGATTCATATCGGAAAGGAAGAAGTTAAGCTTTCTTTATTTGCAGATGATATGACAGCATACATAAGCGACCCCAAAAACTCTACCAAAGAACTCCTACAGCTGATGAACACATTTGGTAATGTGGCAGGTTACAAAATCAACTCCAAAAAATCAGTTGCCTTCCTATACACTAAGGATAAGGAAGCAGAGAGGGAAATCAGAGAAGCATCACCTTTCACAATAGCCACAAATAGCATAAAATATCTTGGGGTAACTCTGACAAAGGAAGTGAAAGATCTATTTGACAAGAACTTTAAGTCTTTGAAGAAAGAAATTGAAGAGGACACCAGAAAATAGAAGGATCTCCCTTACTCTTGGATTGGGAGGATCAACATAGTAAAATTGACAATTCTACCAAAAGCAATCTATAGATTCAATGCAATCCCCATCAAACTTCCATCAAAATTCTTCACAGATCTGGAGAAGACAATAGTCAACTTTATATGGAAAAACAAAAAACCCAGGACAGCCAAAACAATCTTATACAATAAAGGATCGTCTGGAGGCATTACCATCCCTGACTTCAAACTCTATTACAGAGCTACGGTATTGAAAACAGCGTGGTACTGGCATAAAAACAGAGAAGTCGACCAATGGAATTGAATAGAAGACCCTGACTTTAGCCCACAAACCTACGAACACCTGATTTTTGATAAAGGAGCTAAAAGTATACAATGGAAAAAAGAGAGCATCTTCAACAAATTGTGCTGGCAAAACTGGATGTCAATTTGTAGAAGATGAAAATAGATCCATATCTATCACCATGCACAAAACTCAAGTACAAATGGATTAAAGACCTCAATATCAGTCTGAACACACTGAACCTGATAGAAGAGAAAGTGGGAAGTACTCTGCAACACATGGGCACAGGAGACCACTTCCTACGTATAACCCCAGCAGCACAAATACTAAGGACATCATTGAATAAATGGGACCTCCTGAGACTGAGAAGTTTCTGTAAAGCAAAGAACACTGTCACTAAGACAAAAAGGCAACCCACTGACTGGGAGAAGATCTTCACCAACCCCGCAACTGACAAAGGTCTGATCTCCAAAATATATAAAGAACTCAAGAAACTAGACCGTAAAAGGTTAATCAATCCAATTATAAAATGGGGCACTGAGCTGAACAGAGAATTCTCAACAGAAGAAGTCCAAATGGCCAAAAGACACTTAAGATCATGCTCAACTTCCTTAGCGATCAGGGAAATGCAAATCAAGACAACTTTAATATACCATCTTACACATATCAGAATGGCTAAAATCAAAAACACCAATGATAGCCTCTGCTGGAGAGGTTGTGGAGAAAGGGGTACACTCATCCATTGCTGGTGGGAATGCAAACTTCTGCAACCAGTTTGGAAAGCAGTGTGGCAGTTTCTCAGGAAAGTCGGGATCAACCTACCCCTGGACCCAGCAATACCACTATTGGGAATATACCCAAGAGATGCCCTATCATACAACAAAAGTATATGCTCAACTATGTTCATAGCAGCATTGTTTGTAATAGCCAGAACCTGGAAACAACCTAGATGCCCTTCAATGGAAGAATGGGTGAAGATAGTATGGAATATATACATATTAGAGTACTACTCAGCAGTAAAAAACAATGACTTCTTGAATTTTGCATACAAATGGACAGAAATTGAAAACACTATCCTGAGTGAATTAAGCCAGACCCAAAAAGAGGAACATGGGATGTACTTACTCATATTTGTTTTCTAGCCATAAATAAAGGACATTGAGACTATAATTCGTGATCCTAGAGAAGCTAAGTAAGAAGGTGAACCCAAAGAAAAACATATAAGCATCCTCCTGAATATTAGCCTTCATCAGGCGATGAAAGGAGACAGAGACAGAGACCCACATTGGAGCACCGGACTGAAGTCTCATGATCCAAAGGAGGAGCAGAAGGAGAGAGAGCACGAGCAAGGAACTCAGGACCACGAGGGGTGCACCCACAGACTGAGACAATGGGGATGTTCTATCGGGAACTCGCCAAGGCCAGCTGGCCAGGGTCTGAAAAAGCATGGGACAAAACTGGACTCGCTGAACATAACGGACAATGAGGACTACTGAGAACTCATGAACAATGGCAATGGGTTTTTGATCCTATTGCACGTACTGGCTTTGTGGGAGGCTAGGCAGTTTGGATGCTCACCTTACTAGACCTGGATGGAGTTGGGTGGTCCTTGGACCTCCCACAGGGCAGGGAACCCTGATTGCTCTTTGGGCTGACGAGGGAGGAAGACTTGATTGTGGGAGGGGTAGGGAAATGGGAGGCGGTGGTTGGGTAGAGGCAGAAATCTTTAATAAATAAATAAATAATTTAATTAATTAATTAATTAAAAAACTGTAAAATAAAAGACACTAAAATTGAGTAAAAGAGAGGAAAATTTACGCTGCCTGAGAAATGATAGTTAGGGCTGTTTTCTGGTACACATGTACTGTAGTGGTATGAAAGAAAGTGGTGCCCAAAGGGAACTGCAGTATTCGGAGGAAACCCTAAGAGACACCCCCACCCCATACACAAGCACACATATGTGTATATCCATTCATACATACAATCACAAATCTATATATGTACAAACATACACACCAAAAAGAGAAAGATAAGGTAACATTTTACAAAGAAGGAGAGAGAAACATATTTAAGCAAGTCAGTTATTTGAACAAGCCATCTTTTCTTGGAGAATTCCCTAATGCCTCAGAAGGTACTCTTGGGCATTCATCCAAATCAGCCCATCTGTGTGTTTTAAAGCCTTTGTTTCACTTGATCCTTTCATAAGAACCAATAGATCTTATAATTCAAAAAATTTGAGGTTCCTAAATTCAGCAACCCTTAATAACTGCAACAGCATTGTAATTGGTGGAAACTTTTCTGGTTGGGGACTGAACTTAGGGGCTCCACTTGATAGGCAAGTATTTTATTTCTTAACCTACCTCCAGACCAACTCTGTTCTAATATATTTTTCCTGAAAGTCAGAATTAAAGGGTTGTTATTAATGTTTTTCTAAGAAGTAACTTCTTCATGATCTATAGAGATTTATGGAAAAATACTCTTTAAAATATGGAAACATGTTAATGTCAGATAGAAAATAATCATAATGATACAATCCTAAATTGACATTAATATGGCATTCATAGGATACTGATAGGTATTTGTTTTCTGACAACCCTCCCCTGCTTGATGAATTAGTAGCTCAAACCATAAACCTAACAGAGACATTATTTCTAAGGGCTAAATGGGTTAAACAATTGCTCATGTGGCTTCCTGTATCCACTCAAATCTAAAGAGCTACATAGAAATAAGATGAATTCCGCCTCACTTTGCATGGAACCCCATTAATCAGGAATTCTTAGAGCAATGAATGATAACCTTCAAATGCTTTTGATCTGGTAAGCTGAAGCAAGTTCTAATGGTGCCTGTTACTGAATGGGTTGTTCAGTTCTCAGATTCCTTCCATTTGTATTTCAAGTCTACGGCATCTTCCTAAGCAGCACAGTAAAGCTAAATGAGAATCCTGAATGCTCCATACAACATATAGATGATGTCAAAGAAGAGAGTTACACTATCAATGAAAAGTGTATTTTTTGCAGTCCTTGTTTTTAAAGACTATGATTTCATTTTGATTGTGTTCACATTTGGGTTTTCTTATGATTCAGGTCTGGTACAGTCAATATAAGACCAAGAAACAAAATTACTAAGTTGATAATGATTGGTATGTATGCTGCTATGTGTATATGTGTGTTTGTTATTTGTTTGAATACCATTGCATATGTGCCTGTCACAGATGTGTGTGGAGGTCAGAGGACAGTCTTGGATGTTGGCCCATGACTTCCACCTCATTAGATGAAGGGTCTCTTGTTTATCACTGAATACAGCAGATTGCCTGGATAGACAGCTGTTAAGGATCCTCCTCTTTTTCTTTCCTGTCTCCAAGGAGGAGCTTCATGTTCCCACCCACCTCTAACTACTTGTGGGTTTTGAGAAATACGCTTACACAGCAAGTGCTTCACCTACTGAGTCATCTACCAAGCTAGGTTTCTGAGTTTAAAGATTATGTGAATATTAAAGGGAACTGACTTTGTAATGTATCTAGCAGACTCATTGGAAAGGAGACTTCCAAAGTGATACAGTTATATTCTAAGTGAATTTATCTCTCAGGTATGAGAGATATGGGAGATGAGTATGGCTCCTTATCTCTTAATGTCTTAAACATATATCACATGCAGGTCAGCATAATGACGAGAGAGAATTTGAGTGTGAAGTCAGGTCAGCTCACAGAATTCTGATGGATTCAGAAACACAGGTGGCACCAGCATTCAGTCTCTCTGGACCTGTCTGGTTGTTTCTGACTCCACCTGACTTCATTCCCCCATTTGTGTGGATTTAGTCAGACGAAATGCTAGCGATAAAAGTGATGAAATCAGTGTCCTAAGGAGTAAACACTGCCAGTTCATTGTGTTGTGCCCATGGCTCCTATGATGTTACAAAGGGCAGGTGTCTTAACCAGATCCTAATCAAGTAAGGCTTTGTAAAGTTTTCCATGTCCTTACAATTGTATCCCACTGAGTAAAATCTCTCCTTTGTGAAAATCGTTACAAGTAATGACTATCCTGACACCAGTGTGTCTATTGACAACCTCACATTATTACAGTGTCTAGACGCTGTGCAGACACTGAATACCATGTCTTTATCATCTACCAGCTGTGAGTATGAAAGCGAAAGGTTCACTTTGGGGTTAACTATTGTAGTGGTCTGAATGAGAATCCCTCCCATAGACTTGTATATTTGAATGCTCGGTCAAAAATTAGTGGACCTGGGATTTGTAGCCTTATTTGAAGAGCCCATTCAATGGGAGTGGGCTTTGAGGTTTCAAAATGATATACTATTCCCAATTAGCTCTCTCTCTTCTCTCTCTCTCTTCTCTCTCTCTCTCTCTCTCTCTCTCTCTCTCTCTCTCTCTCTCTCTCTCTCTCTCTGGTTTGTGGTTTTTGTCTCAATATTTAAGCTCTTAGCTACTGCTCCAACACCATAGCTACCTACCTTCTGTCATTCTCCCACTATGATGGTCATGGATTCACCCTCCGAAGCTGTAAGCAAATCCCCAAATTAAATGATTTATTATAGATAGGTTACCTTGGTTATGGCATCTGTCTATAGCAATACAAAAGGCTATCAATCAAGTGCATATATTTAAAACAGGAAGGAAAATGTATGAATAGGAAACTGAGGTGGTCTTTTCAGGGAGATATAGACTACGAGAAGGAATAATCAACTTTGATTCAAAAGTAAAAGAGAAGAAATTGGTTGCAACTTCAGAAGGAACTGGGAATGGTGGGTAATCTTAGCTCTGGGATATGCTTATCTTTAACAATAATCCAACTGAAGAAATGATATTTGGGAGAATTTTAAACTTTTTTGTACTGGGTATTCGCCCCACCCATGACCTTGGATTATCTGGCCAGGTGGTGGCTGAGTTCCTGCATGCTGATGTAATTCCTTTAAAAGAAAGAGGAAGGCAGGCTCTTGCTTTCTCATGTGGTGGCAGCTCTCTTTGTTAACTGTGAGCGTTCCCTTTCATATCCAATTATTTGGGCTCTCGAGGATTCACATACTTCTGCCTTCACTTTTGTCTTTTTTATGTGGTCTGCGTACGTGTGTGTGTGTGTGTGTGCGCGCGCGCGCGTGCGTGCAGGGGATACTTGTGGAGGTTGGAAGTTGATATTAGAAGTTTTTTTGATTACTCTCCATCGTATTCATTGGGGCAAAGTTTCTCAGTCAAATACATAGCTCACCTATGCAGCTAGCCTAGCCAGCCAGTCTGCTCGAAGAATCTTGTCTCCACCTTTTGAGACTGTAATTAAAGGGGAGGCTACCACATGCCCACCCAGCATTTATGTGGGTTCTTGAGATCCACAATTCCTATCCTCATGTTTCCACGGCAAGAGTTTTTAACCATGAGCCACTTTTCCCACCTCAGAGAGACTAGTTTTTCTTCTAAATCGTTGTGTGTCGTTGCACTGGAACACGTTTAGATCTTTCTGAGAGTGCTACTTCCTTTTCTCTTGCTGTGAAGAGATGGTGTGACCAAAGGCAACATGAGGAGGAAAGAGTTTGTTTTACTTAGATATCATGAGTAAGAGTCTATTAAGGGAAGCCAAGGCAGGTACTCAAACACAGCACGAACCTAGAGGCAGGGGCTGATGCAGAGGCCATGCTGCTCATGACTTGCTCAGCCTGCTTTATTAGGAAATGCAAGACCACCAGTGCAGGATGGGTACTGCTAAGAATGGGCTGAAATTTCCCACTTCAGTCACTAATTATGAAAATGCCCTATGGGCTTGCCCACAGCCTGATCCTATGGAAACATTTTCTCAGATGAGGTTTCCTCCTCACAGATGACTCTAGCTTATATCAATTTAAAATAAATAGTAACCACCACAGTTGACCCAATGTCAACTTGACTTATAAACACATTACTGTTTAACCACAGCGTTTCCCTTTTTGTTCACCCTTAAGATCACATATTAACATTAATACCACAACATAAAACATTTTACAAACTTAAGTGTCCCATAGTCTTTCAAATCAAACACTTAAGTTTTAAAGTTTCTTTAAAATATTCAAAAGTCTTTCTAAAACTCCTAAGTATTTTTAAATTTCAGTCTCTCAACTGTGGGCTCTTCTCTGACTTCACCCTCTTCTGCCCACATAGCTTGTCTCTTAGGCTCAGGACTGTGCACTTCATGGTTGCTGGTGCCTTAGTGGTCATTTTACAGTATGGGCGGTTTCAAAATCTTGAGGTCTTCTGCTCCAACTGGTCTGCACTTTCACCAATAACTTTTTCCGGGCTCTGTTCAAGGAGTCTATCAAGGCTGTGCAATGCCAAGCCTCAGCTGCTCTCTCTGACTTCTTAATGCCTTCAAACCAGTGTCATCAAGATGATTGTTGCACCACCAGATTCGATTCCCAGTATGAGGTACAACCTTGGTTGCCTTTGGAACACAGTTTCTGTGTGCTGACCCTGAGCAAACTTCCCAGAAGAAATCAACAATACTGGTCTCTTCTCAGTCACCAGTAATTGCTCAGCTCCAGCCGAGCAAAATTGATTGTCCCAGCAAACAAAGGTTTCACTTTATTGGTTCACATATCTTGTCAATCACAGACAGTCTTCAGCCCCACCAGTCCAGACCCATAGAGTCTTAATTTAAAGTATGCAGTGTCCCAGATAGGCTCGTTAAATGCATCTCAAATTTCCCTCTGGAATTTTACCAGTTAGGCTTCAGCATCTGCACTTCTCCCCATACTCTATCTTCTATGCTCCCACAGAACAGTTCAACACGTTTTGACCAGTCAATGGTTTTTCCCATGACAAAATCCAAAGTCCTTCCACAGTCCTCCGCCAAATCACAGTCAGGTCTGTCACAGCTAGATCCCACAATCCTGGCACCATTTTTATTTTTTTAGTCAGGGATATATTGTTGTGACTAAACATTAAAACAACTTGAGGGAAGTGCTATTTTCTTCCCATTCCCATATAATAGTTAAGTAGTAGGGATAAATCCTGGTGCCACTGCCAGTGGTCCTGCAATCTTCCCCAGCCATACAACTGTTATCCACATTTAGAGGGACTAACTTGGACTTATGCTAATTCCTTCCCTGTCTGGCTGGAATTGGTGAGCTCCCATTAGCTCATATGAACTGTTTCAGTGGGTGTCCCCATCATTGTCTTGACCTCTTTGCTCATATTCTCACTCCTGTTACTTTTCAACTGTACCTTGTGAGTTCAGCCCAGTGCTCCATTACGAGTCTCTGCCTCTATTTCTATCAGTTGAAGGAAGAAGGGTCTATGGTGACATTTAAGATACTCATCTGATTATAGTCATTTGTTCAACTATGTTTATAGCAGCATTATTTGTAATAGACAGAACCTGGAAACAACCTAGATGCCCCTCAACTGAAGAATGGATAAAGAAAATATGGCACATTTACAGATTGGAGTACTATTCAGTGGTAAAAACAATGACATCTTGAAATTTTCATGCAAATTGATGGAACTAGAAAAAAAAAATCCTGAGGTAACCCAGACCCAGAAAGATGAACATGGTATGTACTCATTCATAAGTGGATACTAGATGTAAAACAAAGTATATTGAGCCTATAGTTCATGTTCCTAGAGAAGTTTGTAACAAGGTGAACCCCAAGAAAAACATACATAAATCCATCAGGAAAGTAGAAATAGACAAAATCGCCAGACAAAATTGGGAGCACGAAGGTGAGGGGAGAAGGGAAGGCGGAAGGAGTGAGGAGAACTTGAGGGAACGAAATAGTAGAGATGGAGGAAGTTCAGAGATGAGAGCAAGGAAAGAGATATTTTAATTGAGGAAGCCATTATGGAGATAGCAGAAAACTTGGCACTAGAATAATTCCCAAGAATCCACAAGGATGATCCCAGCTAAGACCCTAAGCAATAGAGAAGAGTGTGCCTGAACTTGCCTTGCCTTGTGGTCAAATTGATGAATATCTTAAATGCCTATTTGCTTATAGAACCCAGCATCACTAGCCCAGGAATGGCACCATCAATAATGGGATGGATCCTCTAAGATCAATAACATGCCTATAGCCTGATGTTATGAAAGCATTTTCTCTATTGAGGTTCCTTCCTCGTGTGTGTGTGTGTGTGTGTATGTGTGTGTGTGTGTATCAACTTCACTCTAGCTTTTCTCAAGTTGATTTAAAACTATCCATCACATCATGTGACTCTAATGCAATATTTCAGTCTAGATGCATAGAGTGTTATAAAAAGTAATTTCAATTTATGTTTGTGCCTGGTGCTTCAAGATTAAAATACCCTTGGCTTGGATGTAGCTCATTGATCCAGTGCTTGTCTGATATGTATGACAGCTGCTCTGATTTGCAGTGTTGTAGGAACTGTAGTGCCACATCTGAACATTTGAGTTGCGGAAGCAGGACAATTAGTATTCAAGGTCATCTTTGGTTACTTGGGGAGTTTAAAGGCAGCTTGACTATATGAGAACTTGTCTCAACAAATGTAGTAATAAAAATAAAACAGTTCCTAAACCACAGACTCTATCTCACTTCAGTTGCAATACTGTGTTTTAATGCTGCATCTGGATAGTATTTAATTATTATTTTCTCTGAGTCATAAAATATCTTAGACTCATTAATCCAATTTGATCTTCTGCATCATTAATTGAATACATAAGAATCTTGAATACAAGATTTCAGCAACCTTTAACTTTTCAGATACATACATCTTAATTTTTGATTAAGGAAGACTTACAAGTGGGTAATATGGGATTGTTGTTATTCTCTTAAAGGAAACGAACTACATCTCTCCCAATGGAGAAATTCAATAAATAGCTTAGTCTTGTCTAATGTAGCAAAGAGGTGAGTTATTTTCTGGAGCAAAGGCATCAATGATCTGTTGTTCCCAAATACATATCGTCTTTTGATTGGAGTAACAATTACTACACCATTCCAAAAAAAAAAAGGAAAGCATGTCCACCTTGGATTAGGCTATATATTTGTGTCTGGTTGTGGCAGTAAAAAATGTTTTATGTATGACCAGAATATAGGTAGCAAGACTATTATTGATAAAAATTTCAAATTAGTTATCTTTAAACAAAAATTGTAGATCACTACTATTGATCAGCCATAAATCAAGTACAAACAATTTCTATTATAATGGTGATTTAAAATATTTATTTGTTTCTAATTATTGGTATGGGTGTGCATATGATTTTATTAACATCATCCGAAAAGCAGGAGTTGTCAGTCACCTTATATATAAGCTAAGAGCCAAACTACACTCCTCTGCAAGAGCATTATCTGCTCATGATGAAGGAAACACTTCTTTGGTTCCATATGTTCTGCTTAATTTAAAATTATTTCTTTCAAACGAATATCATCAAGTTGAGGTGAAGTTGAGGATGTCAATTTTTATGAAATTTTGTAGTGTTTTTGTAGTTTTTCTCTCTAGATTTTCTTTGTTACATCCAAATAATAATTCTAATATAAATGGAACATTTTTAGAATGCTAATTTAGAATAAAGTGTTCATTTATTTTCATGATCCTCATTATCTGATAATATATTGCTATAAGGTAATAAAAGCTCATTTCTTAGGTTGACTCATATTTTTTTTCTCATCACACTGGTGTTATTTGACTTTGAACATGGAATTAGATGAAGAGAGATGACTCCAGAGACAAAATACTTGCAATGCAAGCATGAAGACTTAATTTAGATATCCAGAACCCAGAAAAAAAGCAAGGCATGGCAGCAGACATCTGTAAACTCAGTGTTCTTTTAGAGTTAGGGACAGAAGGAATGGATTCTGAGTTCTTACTGCTCTATAGAGCCAAATCAGTGAAGTGTAAGTTCACTGAGACCTGGCCTAAGACCATATGATGTTTTGTTCTTAAAATTGTTTTGTGATTACATCTACTTACTGGTCTTCCAGAAATCCTGAGTTTGGTTCTCAACACCTTGCAGCATGAAACTTTGCTTATCAACACTTCCCTGTAGTCTGATGCTCCTTCTTGTCTACATAGACAACAACTTTCAGGCCCGCAGTCACAAACAAATAAGAAAAATAAAATAAATCTTTAAAAAGTATGGTAGAGAGTGATTAACAAAGACACTTTCCATGAGTCTGCGTACCCCTCTTATTCATTCACAGGCAGAACATCTGCACACACATACACATGCAAATGTAGATACAACACTCACACAGAGAGAGACAGAGAGAGAGAGAGGAGAGATACAGAGAAAGAGAGACAGAGAGAGAGAGGAGAGAGACAGAGAGAGAAACAGAGAAGTGGGTAGGAAGGGAAGAGAGGGGTTGGGGAGGAGGAAAAGAAGAAGGAGATGGATAGGAAAAAAGGAACTAAATAATGTAGGTTATGAATTTTCCCAATATCACCAGTGTAGTAGGTGGTAGAACTAACATTTAAAGGCAGGGATTTCAGTTTCTTATTCAGTTTAGCTTCATTTAATGTTTTATGGAATAGCATCCCTAACAAAATAAAAACAGATATAAAGCAATGATTCCCACACAGTTTTTTGATGAGAGCTCTTTCTTCAATGCTTTGCTCTTTAAAATGGGTACAGCAAATGTCCCAGGTAGAGTAGGACTTTATGGTGCAAATTTCCTGGAAGTCATGTTGTGGAGTCAGCCTAGAGTTTCTATCATCACTCTCTGCTGCCTAATGCAACACAGACAGATAAATGGTCTGCTCTGTAAATTTAGGTGATCATGTCCATGGTTTACTTGACTTGTACTCGAAAGTCAGAGGAGAAAGTCTCACAGCAGCAGTGGTGATCATGACCTTGATGATGTGGCAAGGTTCTCTACCCACCTTTGTGTGGCCTTCCATTTGTATTTTAATAAATAAAGCTCGCCTGAAGATTAGAAAAGTGAAACAACCACACTGGTCAAACTTAGATTCCAGCAGCAATGGCACACACCTTTAATCCCAGTAGCCACAATGACACACACCTTTAATTTAAGTTGACATATTATCTTACTATAGAAACCAAGTGGCAGTGGTGAATGCCCTTAGTTTCAGAACTAGAAAGGACTATAAAATGGGAGGAAACAGCTCTCAGGCACAGTCTCATTTTGAGATTTCCCAAAGGCAAGATCACCATTTTTGGACTGAGGTCTAGTTATGATCCAGTGGCTGGCTGCTTTGTTTTTCTGGTCTTCAATATCTGTCTCTGAGGTTTCATTAATTTTTCTACACACCTTGTCTCAAGAGAGAGCAATATTGGACTCTGTTATGATTCAAAGCTAGGTGTTTTATAGGGGAGAGAATGTGACTTCTCCTTTAAAATAATAATCCCGAACTTCACTCTCTCTGTTTGGTTGGGAACAGAGGGAATGGAAAAATTTCTTAACTCTAATTGATGATTGGTAACTAGGGTTTAGGCAGTAGTAAGATTCTGATCATTAATTCATCTTAAAATAGTTGAACCTGGGAACCGAGTTCATGGCTTAGTTGTCACATGACATATATCTTTGGCCTTCTCATTCACATGTATACATAATACACATACAACACTATGAACACACACACAATCAGAAAAGAAATGGAGAGTATTACATAGCACCCAGGAAACCCTGGCTTTGGCCTTTGATCTTCAAGAATGCATAAAGCATACGCTAACATGCTGGCACAAACCTATATTCTAAACACTCAAGAAAATGGGGTAAGTATATGCAAAGTTCAAGATAATCTTTCTCTGCATACACACTTCATGGCCTGCCTGGGCTATGTTTGACTGTCTCAAACAAAGAAAAAAGTTAAACCAGGATAATGATATCTGGTGTTTTTGAGCTTCTATTTTATGTAGTAATGTCCTCCTGAATAGATTCTAATAGTGAGTAAATGGTGGGCTAGGTTTAAAATCATAGACTCTACTTTGATGTTTGAAGATTTCAGACATCATTTCTCCCTGTTTCAGCATTGTTAAATTATGAGGTACCAAATAGAGGACATGAGACTTATTTATGAATTTATCCTCTTACTAAAATTGCACTAGACATCACATAGTGTTTTTTATTATGTAAAAATGTGCTCATACATGTGTAACATATATGTTTACATGTATTCAGAATTATGCATACATGTGCATTGGGTGTATGTACTCATGGAAATATGGGGGTGTGTACATGTGTGTGTTAGCAAATGCGTTTTTGCCTATGTGTGCAGTAAGAGTCTGAAAGGCATCATATTCTGTCTTAACTCACTACAATGTAGTATCATGCTCTGCAGTCAGGAGTCGGATCTCTAGGAGTACCTATACTTATCTTTAGTCTTACAGTGATTTACATGGCAGTCAGGTGGAAAACAAATGGAATTAAATAGCTCTGGTTTGAAATTTTTTGAAGACCACTTGGCTAGATTAGTCACCACTAATGTGATCTTTGTCATGAATAATATTGATTAACAACTTGATAGAATCTAGAATTGCCTAAGGAATAAATTGAAGTGGGAGTACTCACCCTGAATGTGGGCAGCATCATTCCATGGTTATGGAACTGGAGTGAATAAAAAGGACAAAGAGAACCAAGCACCAGCTTGCATTTCACTCTGCTTCCTGACTGGATGCAATGCACGCAGCTGCTTCATGTCCTACATACATGACCTCCCTGTGGTTGATTGCCTCTATCTTCAAGCCATAATCCCAAATTAACCCTTTCTTCCTTAAACTGTTTTGTCTCATCAACAAAAAAAGTAACTTATACAACCTCAATGTTCCTCAGTTTCCTGATGTGTGATACAGGAGTGGGGATACTTCCTTACTGGATTTGTGTGAAGATACATCATAAGGCATAAAATGCGGAATCATGCAGCATTTTAAGACAGGAGTTGCTCCTAAGCTTGCAAACACTTCTGTCTTCTAATCTTTCTTGCTGACATTTCTCTTCCTAGCCCATGGCACTGCTATTGACTTGTATGAACTTTGCCTGAGGAGTCTGACCTAGTATTGTAAATATCAATGATGACCAAGAAATGAACTGAAGAGAGTTCTTGTAAGAATAATATATTCTCTGAGCAACTTTGGAGGGTCTCATGAAACTGGTGCTTTGAGACACACATCACAATGTTATAAAGCTGCTGTGTTGCCTTCCCCATTGAAAATCTCCAGTCCTGTTTTTCTGATCTACACCTAGCAACCTGACCACAGGAAGAAATAAACAGATCAGCTTACCATGGAGGGAGCCCTAGTTGGAACCTGCAGAGTGATTGTGTTAATGACTTACCTTTTTGCTCTGACAAAATACCTGACCTGAGACTTAAAGAAGGAAGAATTTAATGGACTCACAGTTAAGTGTTCCAGCCTGTCATTGCAGAGGAGTTGAGGGAGAAGGAGTGGGAAGCAGATAGTCATGTGGTATTTGCAGTCAGGCAGGAAGGAATGGATACTCTCTCAATTTTTATTTTTTCCAAAACCCTGGCCCATGGAATAGCACTGCCCACAGTAGGGCTTGGTCTCCCATCTCTAGAAACTCCTTCACAGACACACACACACAAAGGCTTGTTTCCTGGTGAGTCTCCATCCTGTCAAGATGACTTTTAGTAAATATTTCACAGTGGTTATCTTCATATTCATCCACAACTGCTGAGAACTGCCCCCATTTCCCAAACCACACACCAACTCTTGAATTTGTTCAGTATTCTTCTCTTGCACATCTTAGCAGCTTCTTCCCTGGGAAGACTATAGTCTTTGTGTTATCCTTCTTATCCACCTTCTTCTCGTTCCTCCCATATGATACACAGATCTTTATGGTCTGCATTGGCTCTGTGCAAGTTTTACTCTGCAATTCTTTTCATTAGTGCATTGTAGATAGAGTGCAGGACAGAGAGGCCTGTATTCCTTTGATGTAGGAGTGTCTTCTATCTATCTGTTACTTTCAATGGTTAATTAATAAAGAAACTGCTTGGCCTGATAGGTCAGAAAATTAGGTGGGTGGAGTAGACAGAACAGAGTGCTGGGAAGAAGGCAATGAGGCAGACGCCATGATTCCGGCCCAAGATGGACGTAGGTTAGAATCTTCCTGGTAAGCCACCACCTCGTGGTGCTACACACATTAATAGAAATGGTTTAATCAAGATGTGAGAGTTAGCCAGTAAGAGGCTAGAGCTAATGGGCCAGGCAGTGTTTAAATGAATACAATTTTTGTGTTGTTATTTTGGGTGTAAAGCTAGCCGTGCGGGATCCGGGCGGCATGAAAAGCAGGCTGGCTTGCCTCATCACTACATTCTTTCCATTGATTTTAAAATCTATCCATTTATTTTTAGTTTCTTTGATAAAAATCTCACAACAAAAGTAATTTGTGAAAGATCTGGCCTTTTTCAGTTACAATTTCATTTAGGTAACCATTTATAATGGAGATAGGCAGAGAAGGCATGACATTAGGTACAAGAAGCTGGTACCATGCTATGATAGTCAAATACTGTTTCTAGAGAAGTACTTCCTCCCAAGAATCTCCACACCCTTAAGTTCCATTTCATTCCCAAACAGCAGCAATCTTGGGGTGAAATGATTATGTACATCAGCCTACAGTCAACTTTCACATTCAAACCACAATGGACACCATTCTGGGCTTCTCTTTACTGGGCTGTTTTTCAGGGTGCAAGATCGTGGGTTTGAAGACTAAACTGGGTTTAGTCCAGCTGAGATAATAGGTTACCCCAAATCTTGCTCATGTTAGAGGTTTTCATAGTTGGATGGAATTGGAATCAGCATGAAATATCAGATGAGCCATTGTTTCCTCAGGGTTTTTTATTTGTTTGTTTGTTTGTTTGTTTGTTTTTGGTTTTGTTTTTAACAATGACAGCTGGACAGTTGGATCTTACTGCCACTATCCAGGAAGATGTGTTCATAGGTTAGTTAGCAGAGGCTGGGGAAGGAGTGAAAACTAATCTGTGAGTACATGGTGACAGGCAGTTACTGGGCTTCAGTCAGGTATACTTAATCAAGAGTGTTCAAGTCTTGAGTTCACTTCTGATCTTAAAAGTTCAGTTAGTTTTTCCATATAAAGTTGATTATTGTCTTCTCCAGATCTGTGAAGAATTTTGATGGGATTTTGATGGGGATTGCATTGAATCTATAGATTGCTTTTGGTAGAATTGCCATTTTTACTATGTTGATCCTCCCAATCCAAGAGCAAGGGAGGTCCTTCCATTTTCTGGTGTCCTCTTCAATTTCTTTCTTCAAAGACTTAAAGTTCTTGCCAAATAGATCTTTCACTTCCTTGGTCAGAGTTACCCCAAGGTATTTTATGCTATTTGTGGCTATCGTGAAAGGTGATGCTTCTCTGATTTCCCTCTCTGCTTCCTTATCCTTAGTGTATAGGAAGGCAACTGATTTTTTGGAGTTGATTTTGTATCCTGCCACATTACCAAAGGTGTTTATCAGCTGTAGGAGTTCTTTGGTAGAGTTCTTGGGGTCGCCCAAACATACAACAAAAGCATATGCTCAACTATGTTCATAGCAGCATTGTTTGTAATAGCCAGAACCTGGAAACAACCTAGATGTCCTTCAATGGAAGAATGGATGAAGAAAGTATGGAATATATACATATTAGAGTACTACTCAGCAGTAAAAAACAATGACTTCTTGAATTTTGCATACAAATGGACGGAAATTGAAAACACTATCCTGAGTGAGGTAAGCCAGACCCAGAAAGAGGAACATGGGATGTACTCACTCATATTTGGTTTCTAGCCATAAATAAAGGACATTGAGACTATAATTCGTGATTCTAGAGAAGCTAAATAAGAAGGTGAACCCAAAGAAAAACATAAGCATCCCCCTGAATATTAACCTTCATCAGACGATGAAAGAAGACAGAGACAAAGACCAACATTGGAGCACTGGACTGTAGTCTCACGATCCAAAGGAGGAGCAGAAGGAGAGTGAGCACGAGCAAGGAACTCAGGACTGCGAGGGGTGCACCCACACACTGAGGCAATGGGGATGTTCTATCGGGAACTCACCAAGGCCAGCTGGCCGGGGACTGAAAAAGCATGGGACAAAACCGGTCTCGCTGAACATAATGGACAATGAGGACTACTGAGAACTGAAGAACAATGGCAATGGGTTCTTGATCCTATTGCACGTAATGGCTTTGTGGGAGCCCAGGTAGTTTGGATGCTCACCTTAATAGACCTGGATGGAGGTGGGTGGTCCTTGTACCTCCCACAGGGCAGAGAAACCTGCTTGCTCTATGGGCTGAGGAGGAAGGAAGACTTGATTGGGGGAGGGGGAGGGAATGGGAGGTGGTGGCGAGGAAGAGGCAGAAATCTTTAATAATTAAATAAATTAATTAATAAAAAAAAAGTTCAGTTAGAATAGATAAGTAAGATTGTGTGCAAGAAATTAATTCCAGAGCAGGTGGTCTTTAAAGCCTAGAGGTTATTGTTTTTAGAGAAAGGAAAAAGCAAACGTGAAAACATTTTCACCCGGCAGCTACACTCTTAACCCTGGTCAGAGGGCAAGGCCCTCCTTGACAAAAGTGACTCCACCATACTGGATAATTTGGAGCAGTTACATCTTACCAAAGGCTAAGTACCTAGAATTCAATTGTGTTCTATAAGGGTCTAGCAAGAACAAAATTATCTTATGACCTGTGGAAGTTACTATGTGCATTGTGAAATCTCGGGGCTGTGGCCATGTGTTATAGAGCAATTTCCCCAGGATCCATATAAGGATTTGTTATAGAGAGACCCAAAGCTGTATTCCTGGAGATGACTATGCTGTTTCAAGTTTGAATTATATTTTCCAAATATTAATCATTGAAAGGCATATGTATATGTATAAGTGTATTTCGTGTATTGGCTTGTGTATACATGTTTATGCATGTTTATAATTACAGGTGTGTATTTCCTGTATGTATGTGTGTATATGTGGCATTTGTCTCTGTCTACACGAGTGTATTAGTCAAAATATTATTGACTTAGTAAAAGCTAAGAGATATACTATTTTTTTTTAAAAAATAGATTTATTTAGATAACATTGTTAGACCCTGGAAGTCCAAACAGAATTGTGCTCTCTCCAGTGGTTCTGCAGGGAACAATTGCATGTGGTGAGTACAGTTTGAAAGAGAAGCCAGAAAGAGAGTCACAGGGTCAGACTCAAGATTTATAATAACAATTTCTTGAGAAACACTTTAATGTTCTCTAAGAGCATTGTGATGTATAACAACACTATCCTGGGTATAAAGTCCTTAAATAATAAGTGTTTCAGGGAACATGCATTCTCTAAACCATAGTAGTGCATGTATGAAAATACATTGGTACATAGAAGTACATATATGTGTATATGATATACTGATATTTCTGTACAAAGACATGCATATCTATAGTTGCATATAACTATAGATTTCTGTCTATGTGCACACATGCATGTTTTACACACATATCCAGACACACTTACATAAACACACACACATAATACATATAGATAATACCTCTACATGCACATGTTTTAGTATCTATACGTGTATGATTGTATGTGTCAGTGTGAGGTTACTCAGTTGTTTGTTTTCCTGGCTTTTAAATTTTATTTCTCTGTTTCTGTGTGTACATGTGTGTGTATCTGTGTGCACATGTGTCTGCAGATTCACATGCAAGTATGTGTGCCTGACAATAATCATGGAAGTTATTCTTTCAGTTCGATGGAACCTTCTTTCCCCTTCCTTCCTTCCTTCCTTCCTTCCTTCCTTCCTTCCTTCCTTCCTTCCTTCCTTCCTTCCTCCCTTCCTTCTTTCTTCCTTTTTTTCTTTCTTTCTATCTATCTTTCCTTCCTTTTTCTTTTCTTTTTATTTTGAGATATAGTTTCTCACTGGCTTTGAACTTGTGAAGAAGGCTAGGCTGAATAAAGAGTTTGCCTCCAGCGTCCTTTGTTTCCATCTCACAAGTGCTAGGATTTCAAAGCATTTACCACAATGTTTGACATTATATATTGCTTCTGGGGATTAAATGCAGGTCCTTATGATTTCAAGAAAACCTCATGATTTCAACTAAACTCTCTTGCCAAGCCCCCTTGATTTTTCTTATGACTTTATTTTCCAGTCATAACCTTTTCAGTCTTATTGCATGGCTTCCTTGTAATTCTGCTGACCTAGGGATATTTGCTCATGTTTCAGGACAGATGGTCAGAATGCACTGGCAGAGAACAACCATGGAGAAAAAGTCTGGACCTTTAAGTAGAAAATCCCCAGTATTTATCATTAGGTCAATTTTCTTGGAACAAGCATATTTCCTCAGGAAAAGTGCTCTCTTAACTGGAGAGGAAGAAGTGGTAAATATCATGTCAGGAAAGACCATTATTGTAGTGCACTGATTGGAAAAAAATCAGTTAATGAAACCTTCCATGGGCAACAGTGGTCACAGTTGTTTGTTTGCCTTATCTGCCTGTCATAACTACAGTCTCATAGCTCTTTTCCCACCAAGAATTGTGGGTATTCTAAAACTAGCAGGGGGAGTTCACTGGGCAAATAACTTTCCACACACAACCACTAAGACTGGAATTTGGATTTCTGGAACTCAGGTGAAGCTAGACATGGTAGTATGCATGTGTAATCCTTATAATCCTATGGCAACATGGAAGGTGGAGTCAGAAGACCCTGAGAAGATAGCAGAACTAAATACTGGGGAACAAGAAACCCTGTTTCAAACAAGGTAGAAGGTGGAGACCAATACCTGCAGTTTTCCTTTGACCTCCATATGTATACCATGGCATATACATCTTCTCAGTCATCCACAGAAACATGTAGACACACACATACACACAGGAAAGAGAGGATAAGGGAGGGTGGGAGAGAGAAAGTGAGAGATCTTTGCATGAGGTCTTTACAGTGTTGCCTGGGAAAGAATGAAGTACTTTAGATGACAAACCTCCTACATCATCAACCAGGGATCAAACAGTAAACAATCAGTACTGATAATATGCTGAGATTTGTTTGTCAGAAGTGAAGGCTGGACCAATGCAAATTACAAACAAAGGTCACTATCACGAACAGGGTTTCTGACCAAAGGGAAAATGTAAATGTTTTTAATGATTAGCCCTTGTTATTGTTGGGTACACTCATATTATTTGGGATGAGATTCATCCTTACCAAAAGTCTACTTCTTGGTAATTCATTTGAATATAGCACCTATGTCTAATGTTCCATTGAATAACTGGGGATGGTACCTTGCCCATATATGACACATAACATATTGACAACCCATGTGGTTAAAGTCTCTTCATTGGTATTTTTCTACTAAACTTAAATCTATATAACTTTAAATTATTTATTTTAAAGACAACCATATTGATTTAGCAATTAACTATTCTATGTATTATAGATGGAAGTTTATTTCCTGCCTGGTCCTGCAGCTGTTCAGTCCCAAAGAAACACATGGAGATTTATATTAATTATAAACTGTTGGCCTTTTAGCTCAGACTTATTATTAGCTAGTTCTTACAACTTAAATTAACCCATAATTCTTATCTATGTTAAGCTATGTGGCTTGGTACCTTTTCTTAGTGCAGTATTCTCATCTTGCTTCCTCTGTGTCTGGGTGGCGACTGCAGACTGAGCCTTTTCTCTTCCCAAAATTCTCCTAGTCTGGTTGCCTTGCCTTTATTCCCTACCTGTCTACAGACCAATTGACATTTTATTATACCAATATATCTAATAAATCTTTACATGATATAAGAGAATTATCCTACAGCAATGCATTTATCAAATTATTGGATGGTATTTCATTATATTGGTGAATTTCAATTATCAACCTGCTGCAACTTATAATGACCTAGGAAGACAACTTCAGTCAGCATGTCCATGAGAAATAATGTTAATTAAATTAATTGATGCAGAAAGACCCAGCCCACTGTGGGAGGCACCATTCCCTAGATAGAAGGTCCTGAAATCTGTAAGAGTGGAGAAATCAAGCTGAATAAAAGTAGGCAAGCATGTATGCATTCATTTCTCTTCATGCTCACCTGTAGATGTATTATGACTAGCTGAAGATCCTACCTTAACTTCCTCATAATACTGGACTTCACACTGAAATTGCAGACTAAAGTAAGCTCCTTTCCCCTTAGTTTCTTTTAGTTAAAATATGTTATCACATCAACAGAAGTGAAACTAGAACATCTATATTTTGTACAACTAAAATAATAACTTGAAAACTAAAAATATTAATATAACTAAAATAAATTCAAAATATTTAAAAGCATATAAGTCACCAGTAGTTAGTCTACCAACCATGATTTCTGATAGCTCCGAAATATTTTCATAACCCAGAAAAGATTCCTGGTAACCACTGACTATTCTTCAGTCTGTTCAGCCCCGTCAACAGCTTCTTTTCAACCCGTCTTTATTGAGTTACCTATTCATATATTTCACATAGGTACAATAACTTATTAGACAAACCTCTAGCCTGTCTGTGGGAAACTGTCTAGGTAATGTTAACTGAAGTTGGAAGACTGTAAGCATGGAGTTTATCATTTCATTATCTGAGTTCCTAGACTATGAACAAAACAGAAAGTCCACTGAGCCCAACAATTCATCTCTTTCTGCTGATGATGCAATGTGACCAGAAACCTCATTCTTCTGCTTCTATGACTTATGTGTCAAGAACAACTGTTTTCTCAATATGAGACAAAATAAACCCTTCCCTTCTTAAGTTCTTTAGTTCGGTATTTTACTGAAATAACAACAACAACAACAACAAAATAAGAAATGCACCTCAAAGATCAATCCGAAGTGTCACTGGTAATAGTATGAGCCTGTCCAATGTGAGACTTAAGGATGTATTGGCTGCACTGTGGGTTTAAGGAGTAGGGCAGCAGGCAGGATGCCTATGCTCACTACTTTGCTGTGTGATATCAAGTACCTGCTGAAACCTCTTGCCTGGGAACTCATCCTCTTTCAAACTTCAGGGATGGTCCAGGGAATCTGTTATGAAATTATGATATATGATATATAAAAAGTATCATATGACAGATGAAAACTTGATGTAAACCTGGCAGGTCCAATGCCAAGGCAGTTATTGAGTCATATTTAATACTATTTTATTAAAAATGTATAAAAAGGGAAAATGAGTGTCCTGATCCTTTGACAGGGAAATGTTTACTCACAGAATATCTATTGAAAGCACATCTGAGATTTAAAGCCTAGAATGTCCCAGTTCTGGAAGTAGGGTGTGAAATGGTGGGTGCCCAAGCTCTATCTTGAAAAGTTTGTATGAAAAGCTGGCCTCAAAATGTCATCTGAATTCTTAAGGGAGTTCCTCAGTTTTCATAACAAAACTTATGATATTAATTTTGCTTTTGATAGTTTTTTCCTTGAGTGGTGGTGGTGTGGTGGTAGTGGTGTGTGTGTGTGTGTGTGTGTGTGTGTGTGCATGCACACAGTGTCTATGTGGAAGTCAGGGAACATACTCTAGTGTTGGGACCAAGGCTTCTTTTAGGTTGTTTTGAATCAGGGTCTCTTATTTTCTTAGAACTTCACCATGTAGGCCAAGGTAGCTTACTGATGAATTTCCAAAAGGCCAGTGTCCCCTCCTCTCCAGTACTGAGATTACAATTATGCACCAGTACACCCTGCTTTTTATTTGGTTTCTAGGAACAGATTTCAGCTCCCCACATGAAAAAGGCAGATGTTCTACCAACTTTGCTGTCTCTTCATCCCATGATTGGTTTGATAATTAAGTGGTATAATCAGGTGTATGTTGTGTGGTTTTGTTGAGGGCCATGGAAGTATATAGCATATGATAACTAATATTTAGATGTCAAGCCACCAGAGGAATAATTCTCTGAGAGAGAAGAATCCCATTCAGGCAGGGTCTGCAGGAAAAACTCTAGAAACTATTGCTCCTGTCTATAATTTCACATTTGCTAAAGCAACTATGGTGTCTCCCCTGCACTGTAGTGTGCACTTTCATATGATATGTATGTGTAATCTCATGATGCCATCTCAATGTTATGGGCACTCATATCCATGGGTGGTCAGAAAGATGACTTCTCAGTAATCTGCATAATTTTTATATGAAGAAAATATACTAGGATATGCTTCATAACTAGATCCGTTGTCCCACAATGGCTATAAGGGACTTAAAAGTCTGTTTTGTTCCTTTTATTCAGACATATATTAGAAAATAACAATTTCTCCTTTGTCTAAGACACACATAGCTCATTTTTACCCTAGAGCAATTTCAAACTTGATTAAAGATCTTTTATATATAGACCTTAAGTTAAAAACTTGACAATTAAGCACAAGGGGAAAGTCCCAGGTGTCTAGTCAAGGATGTTAACACAAAGAAACCTACTAAACGATGCCAATTCTTTGCTTGCCAAGTCTAACTGAAAAATAAAACCCTATGTTCCAGGCATTTGATCACAGTCTTATACCAGAAACCTTGAAACTTTGTTTTGCCACAGTAAGTGGCTCTGCCTTTTTAACTTACCTTAGGAATTTGCTATGGCCAATGAGATGTGACCTTGTAACTTTTTTCTTGCCTTAAACCTCCCGTAAAAAAAAAAAAAAAAAAAAAAAAAAAAGTGTTTTTTAAGCTAGATAAAAAACAGAAGCAACGTTAATTGAAACAGAGAATTAGAGAAAGATTTAGAACTACATAATTGGAACAGAGAAATGAAACAAAGGATAACTAAACACTGTAGAGATTTGAAACTAGAGGCAGAAGAATAAAAAACAAGACCTGAACAGCATGTGTGTGAGTTATTCAGAACCCTTTAGATTCGAAATATCCTAAGTTCCTTTTGCTGCTCTGTGACCTCTGACCTGATCTGGAGGTAGTCTTTGGAGCTGGACTCACAAGCTGCTCCTATGTTTTTGTGCACATTGCCCAGTATGTAAGAGCTACATGATATCTAAATGCTAATTGAAGATGTTTAAACATAAGGGAGCTGAAAATCATACCAAAACTTTACAGACGAATGACTTCCATACCTCCTAGATTTCTGTCTTTTAACAGGGGAGTTCCCACGTAATTCCAGGTTTGTACATCTAAATTATATGAAAGCCGTGGTAGTTGTGTAGGGAAAAGTCCAGCATACTGAGCTCTCTGCTAGTAGGACTTCTTGTTTCATTTTACCCTGAGAGAGAATAGAAAGGGTGGAAACATCTTGCAGGTATGAGAAGAGAGAATCCCTTCAGCCTAGAATCAAGTGAAGCCTCTGATCAGCAGATTCCCAGCTCAGTTAATTACTTACCTCACAAGACCTACTGCCTTCCTACTGTGAACAAGCGATTCTCTAGGAATCTCAGGGGAAGTCCATTTAAAGGTGAAGGGCATGTAAACCCACACGTGCATGCTGAGTATTCCCTGATTTTACTGATCTGATTATAGTTGCAACCAAGTCATTTCCAGAGCCCTCTTTCTATGTCTCTTAGCAGAGGATACAAAAAAAACGGGAAAAAAAAAACAGCTTCTTAGCAACCTTTTGAGATATAACTTGAGAGCCACCAAAATGGCATGCTATCTATGGCAAATGTCAAAAGAGTTATGAGTCACTTTCCTGTGGGGAACTCGTTCCCACACTTGAGTATTTCTTTCTTTCTGTGACTCTTTTTCTTTGAGAAGCCCACACACATGCTCTAATCAGTGTCATGCTTTCTGCTGAGTGCCTCTCTTTCTCCTAACCCATGTAAGTACGCTCATATTTAAATATAGTAAAACATCCCATTTGGCTTCATAAATGTCTCATACGAAAGCTCTTCACAGCACTGAAGTGTTCATTTCTGCATTGAAGAGGTTGGTGTAGTCTGAGCCACAGTCCCTAAAACTCTAGAACTCCTTGGACTATGGAGGCTTGTGGTGCAGAGCTGCAGCTCCATCCCCCCACAGAAAAGCAACACGATCATAGATGGTGCTAAACAGAAAAGTGGAGATTCTTAAGTACAAAATTTTTCCTTCTTTTCCCAGACTGCAGTTTTGTTTTTGACTGTAGTCTGCACTACTTTTGTGGGTTTTCCACAGATGTTATTTTATGTCACTGCAGTTCATAATGTTATATCAAAATACACTTCATGTCTGTTGCAGATAATGTTGGTAATCTCTGCAATAAACATGTAGGAAGTGCTTTTGGTTTTAAATTGCCACTATCTATTTTATGTAAAGATTTTCCTCTTACTCAGTATTGTATTGTAATTATTTGAGTGTTTTAAACCAAAGCAATACTATTACAATTTCATTATATTTCTGCCATTTCTCAGTTAACAGGAGCACTTTGTGTATTTGTGGGGTAGTGTGTTGTGTGTCTAAGAGGGGCCATGCATTCACACATTCATGCATGTATGCCTACTCTGCTCATTGGAAGCCAGAGGAGCATGTCTGGTGCCTCACTCTACTACTTTCCATCTTTTTAATTTGAGGCGGGATCTCTCATTGAACTTGGAGCTACGCTAGCCCCATCAACCCACAGAAATGTCCCAGTTTCCAGCATCACCGTATTGGAGTCACAGGAACAGATACATAGACAATCTTGACCACATATTTATTTGTTTTTACAATGTTAAAAAGGTTTTTATTTTTTCATTTTTGAGATTATGATTTAGTTACTACTTTTCTCCCTTCCTATTTCTGCCCCTAAATCCTCCCATATATCCCTCCCTACTCTCCTTCAAATTCATGACCTCTTTTTTTCATTAATTGGTGTTGCATGCATATATAAATATGTTTACAAGTATATATTCCTAAACATAATTTGTTCACTTCATATAATGCTGTCTGTTTGTATGTTTTCAGCACTGTCTGTTTAGTACTGAATAAGTGGTTCATGTGTTCTTCCCTGGGTAAGGCCACCATTCTCATCCCCATCTTTCCTCAGTTGCCTATAGTTCTTTGTGTAGGGTTGAAGCCCCACAAGCTTCTCTTCATTCAGTTTGATATATTCAGTGTGCCTAACTTTTAATGTGCATGGTGGGTATCAAAACTCAGCATCCACTATTACTTATCAAGTGTCTCTTATATGTTGAGCCATTTCTTGGGCACAAATATTTTAGACACACTTGCCCATTGTTCATTTTAACAGGACCACTTAATTTTAGTTGAATATTAGTTGTTGCATTGACTGTTTTCTTAACTTTGTTCTCTGTTGCAGTTAGACTTGGGGAAGATCATGCACAGTCTCCAGAGACATCAGTATAGTTGCTCTATGTGAGAGAGTTCTGGGTGACATACTGCACCCATTATGATTCTTTCACACCTGTAACCACTCTACTACTTTGTCCTTTGATTTTTCTTTCCTTTCAAATACACTACTTGTACTCTAATACAGTTCTTGGGGAATTCACATTATAGTATTAGAGCTGTGGATTAGAGTTCATATGGCCCTTGCTCTGATTTCCAGTTCCCTGTGTCTTAGAACAAGGAACTGGAACAGGGACACATGAATAGTGATGAAGAGATCTTATTAGGAGAACACTAACGATGGTGGCAGGACACCAGATTGTTACGAAGAATTAGAAACTCATGGAGCTAGGCAAAAGAGCCCAAGTCGCTGTCTCTCGAAGGGTCATTTGTAAATCTTGGGCCTGTTTCTTGCAAGCTCTCTCCTATACAAGTAGCCCTATCAAGAGGTATTTTCAGGTTTTCTAATAGCAACCATTTTTCGTGTGTATATGTGCACATGTGTATATATTTGTTAATATACCTGTAATAATGTGTCTGCATGTAGCTGAGCATATATGTGTGTTCAGGATCCCAAAGTTCACATTGAATGTTTTCCTCAATTGATCTTGATTTCCATTTGCTGAGTCGGGGTCTCTTCATTTAACCTAGGGATCACTAATTAGCTAGTCTGTTTAAGCAGCTTGCACCCAACATGTCCTGTCTTGATCTTCCAAGGACTGGGGTTACAGGCCACCTTTGTGATTGCCTTGTTTTATTTTATGTTCTAGAACAATATGAATCTTTCAGGTTCTCAAGCTTTTAGGACAAGTGCTTCATCCACTGAAACATCTTATCAGTGCTAACACATTAATCTTGTACCTTTCTATCCCTGCTCTACTCTTCAGATATAGTAACAGCCATTCTTCCATTCATGAATTGATTTAGTTGGAAAGCAAACCCAGATTGCCTCCTTTCCAAAGATTATCTGTACTACACTATACCATTCAGTCTTTGATGAAAAGCACATGAGGCATAAGCCTAATTCTACACTATGTAGAATTATAGACAGACATTAAATGACTACACAGATAGAGAATCGGTTATGGAAAAGCTGAGTGAAAGCAACATATGAACAGATGCAGTTTTGTGTTGCCGAGAGGCTGCTGCACTGGATGGGGTCTCCTTCCATGATTAGGCTCTTCAGTATGAGAATGTGATGTTTATACATCGTTTGCCGTGTGCCTGGCAGTGAACTATAAGGGTTTAACCTTCAGTACTGCATTTAACACTCAACACATAGATAACACACAGTTCCAAGAACCAACTAGCAGGTATTAAAGTACCAGATGGTCTAACAGCATAACTAACATCTGTTTTGAAACATCCCATGAGTTTGAGGGTTTAGAATGATGTGAGCTGCTCCTGTTGTCTTTAGTCAGCCATATGTAAAGGACTTATTCCATTGTTTATTTTATAGATTTAAAGAAGTGTCCAAAAGATAATTTGTAAGATGTCAACAAGAACAATATTAATAAATAGGAAAACTGAATGTTCAAACCCATGGATTCTGATATATTAATGATAAACGCTGTTTCTGGAGGAAGTGTTATATAAATGTTTAATTGAAAGAAAAAGTGAAAAACAACATTTCCAGGGAGTGTTTGTGAAATTACCAAGTATTAATTTTCCTTCCTTTATAGAACAATGTGACATTTCTTAGTTTGAGGTTTTCATATAATTTTTAAGGGAGAATTGTTCCTAGATTTTAAAACTTGGCACAACACTTTCACTGAATTAAGAATGGCCATGTGCCCATCTTCTGAATGCTAGACAGACTATAAGCAGAAGTCACTAGTGTTCTCCTGAAGGCTGATTGAGGAAGTGTGTTCATCTTTACTCTTCTTTTTGTGCCTGGAAGAGAGATGGTGGCTGGAGCCTCTAACATCATTTTATACCGAAGGAGATAAAAGGTATAGCATGTAGAAAATGGAGAAAAATCTAAAAAAAAAAAATCTGTAGCCATAATAAAGTACTAGGGTTGGGCTGCCTAGTCTTAGAGTTCTTATTAACTTGAGTTAAAGGAAACTTTGCCTTGAGAACCCTTTACCTGCTTTTTCTGATGCATAAATTATATATAGAAAAGGATAAATTGTGGCCTTGTGACCTATGGAATCACAATGTAAAAGTGGAAAGATGATTTTTCCCATTTTAGACAAATTTACATTCTCTAAGATAAACGTTTGTGATAAAAATGACAAGCAATGGTAACTTGAGACAAGGGGCTGTTCTTCATGGGTCATGGTAACTGGAGAAAAGGGGCTATCCCTCATGGGTCATGGCCATGATATCTTGAGACAAGGGGCTATCCCCCTTGATTCACTGGTCTGGTCTCCATGCTCTAATTAAATTAATGTATCACTACCGATCTTTGGTGACTTTTTTTTTTTTTTTTTTTGATTTTTCGAGACAGGGTTTCTCTATAGCTTTTTTTGGTTCCTGTCCTGGAACTAGCTCTTCTAGACCAGGCTGGCCTCGAACTCACAGAGATCCATCTGCCTCTGCCTCCCGAGTGCTGGGATTAAAGGCATGCCCCACCACTGCCCGGCCGACCTTTGGTGACTTTGAGGCCAGGGGCCATCCTTCATAAGTCACTGATCCCATTGAGATGTCAGTGGACAAGCTGGGATATGTAAATGTGGAGGTCCCTTACTGTGACTAAAGTTCTTATGTAGGCAAAACAGGAAACATGCAGTTTAGTGAGAAGTTGGAGTCACAGGAAAGGTCTGTAGCTGCAGATGGTGGCTGCTCCCAGACAGGAGAGGAGAAGCCATGCTCACAGGGCGTCTGGGCTGGTAATTCCAATAGCTGATGTGTTCTGAGCTGTGCCTCAGCCTCCTTGACTAGCAATTCCTATCCACACTAGTTCCACACTAGTTCTACTGAAATCCCAAATATATACCTCCTCTCATCAGGACATGTTCAAAGACTCATTTCAAAATATATGGAAAAGCCTGGACAGATGGCTCAGGTGCTAAAGTCACTGCAATGGAAGAATGAGGACCTGAGAGCAGATGCCTCTCACCCATGTAACAGGCAGATATGTCTCTGTGACCCCAGTACTGGGGGAAGGTGAATATACAGGAGAATCCCTATAACTTTGACTGAAATTGGACTAATGAATGCACACTTTAAAGCCATCTTATAAAGGAGAAAATGACTGCAGAATGTACCCAAGGAAATAAATTGTAGAAGCCTGCATCTGATTATATATACAAGTAGAACCAAATTTTTGAGCTCCAGGTTCAGTGAGTGAGGCTATCTTAAAAAAAAATTGAGTGAAGAGTGGCCAAGAAAGACATCTAAGGTTGACCCCTAACTTCCTCTACACACCTATTCTCTCTCTCTCTCTCTCTCTCTCTCTCTCTCTCTCTCTCTCTCTCTCTCTCTCACACACACACACACACACACACATAGACACACGCACAAGCGCCTTCTTGAAGAAGAGCATAGTCAGCAATCATCAAACATAATTAGCTTATTAATTTCCTGGTCATTTAAACTTGGTTTTCTTTAGTAGGAATTGAGATTGGATATTTGGGACCATATTTTGTGGGAGGTTAATGAGGTCTTGGAGAAAATGTGTACTAAATTTTGAGCAAAATACTTAGAATAGAATTTCATACATGTACTTATCTAAAAATTACCTGAATTTAAAATATTGATAAAAGATCTTGTGGTCCGAATGTTTAAAACCCCCTGAATTATGGAAGTGTCTCATTTTTAATGTTATGGTTATATTAAGAATAAAATGTGGTACAGTCTACACAGGAAAAGGAAGCGTGCAAAGTCTCTGAACCTAAGTTTTGATCACCAAGTTTTGAACAGACCTGTGGCATGAGGCAGACTTTTCTGCTTGTGGGTGTTTTGAATGTACATGTGTACATATATGTATGTGCCCCTGCATGCTGAGACAAGAGTTGATGCTAATACCTTTGTTAATCACTCTACCTTATTTTTTGAGGCAAGGTCTCTCACTGGACCAGGAGCTCACTGATTGCCTAGACTGTCTGGTGAGCAAATACCAGTGGCACCCCTGTCTCCACCTCCCAGTTTACACATGGTACTGGGATACAAACTTTAGTGTTCACATTTGTGTGGCAAGCCCTTTATTGAGGGAACCATTTCCCCAGCCCCTCCTTTCTTTCTCTGTTCTCTTCTTGAGACACAGGGACTGCATGATCCCTTTAGTCAAGCCTGAGAATGAGTTGGCCTCAGAGGGGCTTCCCTAAATTCCTGTGTTGAGAACTGCCCATGGCTATAAGCACATTACTCTTTAAGAGAATTAATCACTCTTATTTAGATCCTCTACACTGAGCTTTGCTACCTGTTGTATAAAACATTCTAGTGCATAAAATCTATATAACTCCAGCTCTTAGGAAGGGAAGGGCATCCAAACCCTGAAGGTGTCTAACATGACTCTCTCCCTTAGTGGCTTTCCTATCTCTCTGATGTGAAGTCCCACTTCAGGGCAGTTAATAAGTTTCTGTAGCTCATTTGAGCCTGTTCAAAGAGTTGCTATTGGGACATGAAATGCCCTAGTTTTGCTCATTCACTTTTAAAAAGTCTAAAACAGAAATAAACTAGTTCATGGCCCTCACTCAGCTCTGACTCCTTGTTAAATCAATAAAAAATGCCTTGGGAGTAGGAAATCCTTTTGTATCTTTAATTCAAAGAAATGAATTCTACACTCACTTTTAAATATTAACATAAAACCTCAAAACTAATTTCTCTATGGAAAATATACTTAATGCAGAATATGCTCTAAGTGTATGATACCTAGAATTTTAAAATTTAGTCATGTTGCTAATGTCTCTGCAATTCAGCATTCACTGTCTTATATCCACTGAGGTGTCATTGCCTAATGCCTGTTGCTAGGCAACCAATTAATATGTTTTCAATTGTTCAGTCAGTGAATTGTTAAGTTGAAGTAATGGATTCTCGAAGGTAGAATTTTAATGTTTTTCTTTCATTTTTTATGATTTTAATTACATATTTTCTCCCTTCCCTTTCCTGCCTCCAAACCCTCCAATATACCCCTCCTTGCTGTCTTTCAATTTTATGGCTTTGTTTTTTTTATTAAATGTTGTTATATATATTATATATTTGCATATTTCTATATATATAAAAGCACCATAGTCTGTACAATGTTATTTATATGTGTTTTAAGAGCTGGCCATTTAGTTTTGCATAATTGTTATTTATATGTGTTTTCAGAGCTGGCCATTTGGTTTTGTGTAATTGGTTGATGTACTCTTACTTGCAAAAAAATATTTTCCCTGGTCTCAGCATTCCTCTTTTCCCTGTTGTTTGGGATGGAGGCATTATGGGCTTTTCCTCACCCACTTCTATTTCTGTCCTATTCTGAGACTTTATGATAGATATTCGGTACTTTAGTTAACCTGCTTGTTTTGTTCCTGATTGCCATCTTATATTGTATCACATCTATTTACCCATCTACCATCTATCCAATCTATCATCTCTTCATCCATTTATCACATAGTCTATTAATACATCCATATATAATCTAATTATAACAATATAATATTATATTGTTAATAATTAGAATAATATATCCAATTATAATAATTATTTTAAATAAATAAAAGATATATGCCCTAATATATTCTAGACCCTATGCAATACTGACTTCTTTGAACACCTAAAAATGTATATTTTGCAATTTCTATCATTTTCTAAGAAATAAACTCCTCAATACTTGTATACAAATTTGTCATCATTTCTTTATAAAATTTATCAACTGTAATAGTTCATAAAAGATAAACCATTAAGCATATATGTATAGGTACATATGGGCTGGGGGGAAAAGGAGAGAGGGTTACAATTATAAAACATCACAAGTTCAGGATATAAAATTCAGAGTTAAGCTGGGCAGTGGTGGTGTATGCCTTTAATCCCAACACTCAGGAGGCAGAGGGAGGCGGATCTTTGAGAATTCGAAGCCAGCCTGGTCTACAAGAGCTAGTTCCAGGACAGGCTCCAAAGCTACAAAGAAACCCTGTCTTGAAAAACAAACAAAAAAATAATAAATAAAAAATAAAATTGAGAGTTCAGTTGTTAAGTAGGAGCCCAGAGAATTCCTGAAGAAAAGACATTCAGTCTGCCACATGGAGGAAAGCATCTGCCATGTCACCTGTGGATGAAGTCTCTTTGGAAGCACATAAAGATTCGATGTATATGCCCTTACTTATAAAATGTGATGGGTCATTATAAACAAAGCAGATGGTGCTTTGTGTCAACCAGACTTAGATGACCTCTATAATTCCAAATATAATCATAGAAGTCTCAGGATATCAGAGAGAAATGTTATTTTCCAGTCTTGGAAAGGCTCAAAGGAGATACACCTTGTCTCTTCAAAGAAAGTTTCAGGTGACATGTCATTAGTATGGATGTAGAAGTAGAGCTCCATGTTTTAACTGACCAGATTGAAAGCACTTAGGATATACTGAAATCTATAACCCCATAAGGCTGCATTACAGTTGATAATAGGAAGTGGTTTCAGTTTGTTTTTTCTCTGTTATTTTCTTCTACTAGAGTAAAGGAACCATTTTTCATAGGAATAACTCGATTCTAGTTGACAAAGGTATAAAACTGAGAAAACGCTTCCAGCAACCAGGCAGAAGACAAGCCATATGGTAAAGTAAAATCAGTGCAATGAATAGGTGGAAGAAAAGTGCCTTGGAAGATGGAGGATCTCATCTTCATGTGGCTCTCACCTACCTCTCCAAAATCATCGTTTACCTTTCTGATTCTTCCTGGTGTGATTATTTGTCTTGCATATGCTTTTCTTCATGCCTTGGAAATTCTAACATTTATCCCATGTTATAACCACTTCCTCATTAGCTTCAGAAATACACTGGACATAGTCCAGAGTTGTCTGAGAAGGTCTCACTCTGAAGATTGCCAAAATCGATCAGCCTGTGGCCATGATTAGGAGACAGTTTCTTGACCAATTATATTGATGCAGGAGGAGGGTATAGCCCACTCTGGGTGACACCATCCCTACACAGGTATATTAAAAAAAAAAAAAAAAAGAAAGTTAGCGAGTTCGATTGGTAGCGGGAGCGGAGAGCGGACCCCCAGAGAGCCCTGAGAGCCCCACCGCCGCCACCGGCCTAGTCACCATCACACCCCGGGAGGAGCCGCAGCCGTCGCCGCCGGCCCCAGTCACCACCACCGCAACCATGAGCAGCGAGGCCGAGACCCAGCAGCCTCCAGCTGCCCCCGCCGCCTCACATCGGCGGCGCCCGCCGGCGGGGACAAGAAGGTCATCGCAACGAAGGTTTTGGGAACAGTAAAATGGTTCAATGTAAGGAACGGATACGGTTTCATCAACAGGAATGACACCAAGGAAGACGTATTTGTACACCAGACTGCCATAAAGAAGAATAACCCCAGGAAGTACCTTCGCAGTGTAGGAGATGGAGAGACTGTGGAGTTTGATGTTGTTGAAGGAGAAAAGGATGCGGAGGCAGCAAATGTTACAGGCCCTGGTGGAGTTCCAGTTCAAGGCAGTAAATACGCAGCAGACCGTAACCATTATAGATGCTACCCACGTTGTAGGGGTCCTCCACGTAATTACCAGCAGAATTACCAGAATAGTGAGAGTGGGGAAAAGAACGAGGGATTGGAAAGAGCTCCTGAAGGCCAAGCCCAACAGCGCCGGCCCTATTGCAGGCGAAGATTCCCATCTTACTATTTGCGGAGACCCTATGGGCGTCGACCACAGTATTCCAACCCTCCTGTGCAAGGAGAAGTGATGGAGGGTGCTGACAACCAGGGTGCAGGAGAGCAAGGTAGACCAGTGAGACAGAATATGTATCGGGGTTACAGACAACGATTTCGCAGGGGCCCTCCTCGCCAAAGACAGCCTAGAGAGGATGGCAATGAAGAGGACAAAGAAAATCAAGGAGACGAGACCCAAGGTCAGCAGCCACCTCAATGTCAGTATCGCCGCAACTTCAATTACCAACGCAGACGCCCAGAGAACCCTAAACCACAAGATGGCAAAGAGACAAAAGCAGCCGATCCACCAGCTGAGAATTCGTCTGCTCCGAGGCTGAGCAGGGCGGGGCTGAGTAAATGCCGGCTTACCATCTCTACCATCATCCGGCTTGGTCATCCAACAAGAAGAAACGAATATGAAATTCCAGCAATAAGAAATGACCAAAGATTGGAGCTGAAGACCTTAAGTGCTTGCTTTTTGCCCGTTGACCAGATATGCTAGAACTATCTGCATTATCTATGCAGCATGGGGTTTTTATTATTTTTACCTAAAGATGTCTCTTTTTGGTAATGACAAACGTGTTTTTTTTTTTTAAAAAAGGTCTGGTTTTTCTCAATACACCTTTAATGGTTTTTAAATTGTTTCATATCTGGTCAAGTTAAGATTTTTAAGAACTTCATTTTTAATTTGTAATAAAAAGTTTACAACTTGATTTTTTCAAAAAAAGTCAACAAACTGCAAGCACCTGTTAATAAAGGTCATATATATATATATAAAAGTTAGCTGAGATTGAGCACAAAAACCCAAGAAAGAGTGAACCAGTTAAGCATTCTTCCTTCATGGCTCCAACCTTGAGGTCCATCCCTGATTCCCCTCAGTGACTGATTGTGACTTTGAAGTGTAAACCAGTTTGAGTCTTTCTTTTCCGAGTTGCTTTTGCAAATAGATTAGCTCAACAAGATCCATTCTAAGAAAATTTTCTTAAGTCAGTTGTGTGACTTCCTGTGAGAGGCAAACAAACTTCTATTTGCCCCAGATAGGAAACCCACTGCAGATCACAGTCACAATCCCACTAAAGTCCAGCTTACCGAGCATGTGAATATATTGTGTTACTTAGGGAAATATGAGTGAGGGGTGAATTACAGGAGCATGTAGACTGGAAAGCAGTGGCATCCCTGAAAATCCCACCCCATCCCCAATGATGACTCGGGAAAGCTGCACCGCTCGAGATCTCTGTACACCTTTCAGGAAGATTGGTTGGAGATTCTCCTCACCTCAGCAATTGTTATCTTGTGAATATTTTAAGTTGTGAAAACTTCTTGGAACTTTGAAGTATTTTGCTATCTGGGCCTTAAAAGTTTTATTTACGTCCTGAGACTTAAGGAGCCACCTACAGGGAAGAAATGATTCAAATTGGAATCAACTGCAATTAGTGCTTCTCAAAATGAGAGCCCTGTATCATCTATGCTATAATTGTCCAATCATTTATTTTAAAATCTAAATAGTTTTTCTCATTTTTAGTTTTTATAAATGCTTTAGTTTTATACAACATCATCTTTACTATTTAGACATATTATTATAACCAAGAGAGAATTATTACACTTTATCCTAGAGAATTTCATACATGTTTATAATAAACTACAATCATATTCCAACACCTACCTTCTTTAATTCACCTCATATCCCCACAACATATCTCACAACTTCATATATGAAAGGGAAAACCATCCTCTTGTTCGCTGATAAATCCCATTGCTCCAGTGCATGGCCTAAGCATCTAAACCTTTGCCCCTCAGAATACTGCTTGCACAAAGATTATGAAAATAACCTTATTCATTTTCCTGGGGGAATTTTCATATTCTATGCCACCCCCTTGCCTTAGATGTGTCAGCATTTGCCTCCATCTTTTCACTGCCAGGTACCTCTCTCTTCTGTAATGTATGTCACCTGAAACAATTGCTTCTTAGAAAAATAGATAAACATGCAGAGACCATAGCTTGTCCAAGCACCCTCGACCACTTTCTACAACTTATTCCCTTGAAACAGGGTTTCTCCAGAAACCTGGAATAAGCTGTCAGCAATCAAACCCCAGGAATTCTTCTATGTTCACTTGCACAACCACACCCAAATGATGGAGTTCCAGGGGTCAGTGTCCATGGCTAGCTTTTATGTAGACTGAGGATCTGAATTCAGATAGGGCTAGGCTATCTCCCCAATCTTACCATTGGACATTTCCTATAGTTAAGCTTGTTTCAGCTACACTGAACTCTAGTGGGATAACCACTTTGCGTGTATTCTCTGTTCACATCTCCATTTACAACAGTTCCCTTTATTTATATTTTATCTCGGTACAACATTTTACTTTTATAAGCCAGGGTCATGTGGCCCTGGCCGGCTTTTATGATACTTTCAGATCAAATATCATAAATGACTTTTGACATATAGCAAATGTCATGTTACATTCTAGAGCTGAGTCTATTTTGAGCAAATTTGTGACTTCTTCCTCTGCTCCTTTTTTTAAATAATAAAAAATTCCACTAAAACTGCCTCAGTAGTTTTCCTGGACTAGCCCTGTTCTCTCCCTATCAAAACTTGCTGATCAAACTAAGAATGATTTGTGTTTCTTTCTTTGCCCTTGCAAATCCTCTGGTGCATTTGCAATTTAATGTGGAAAGTCAGGTTTCAAAATGCCTGAAGAAGCCCCTGGAGGGGGGCCTCAGTACTTAGGAGAACTTTCTGCTCTTCCAGGGGACCCCCAATTCATTTGCCAGCCCCCATGTTTGGTATATATTCAGCATAAACATAAAAATAATAATAAAATATTTAGAATTATGGAAAAAGTTAGTTTTTAGTAAATTATGAACTGAGCTATTCAATGCTTTAATAACATTTATTCAAATTTTCCAATAAGTATAGCAACACCTGCATTTTAATTCGTGGGCATTATAGTTCTTCAATATATTGAAGGGACATCAAAATTAGGCAAAACAGTTTGAAGCTGACAAGTAAAGTAGCAATAAAGAGATAACATGTCTGACACTGCACAAATAGCAGTATATATTTAATATGAAGAAATGTTAATCAAAACTCAAAATTTCAGTAATGGGTAGCAAGATCAAGAATTCAGTTAATGAAAATGTGTTGTAAGCCAGGTGAGTTAGCAAAGGCCTGTCATCCCATAACCTGGGAGAGTTTGTCAGGAGAATTCTGTTTCAAGATAATCTGAACTGTCTACTCAAACAAATGAATGAACAAACACATGAAGAGAACGTGCTATTCACTTGAAAGAATTGAAAGATTATATTTTAAGTGATTTTACCCCCAGACAAAGACAGAAGGGTGAGCTGTGAGTATAACTCACCCCACACACCGTACATACTATACATACATATATACACACATGTATAGTGTGTGTTTGTGTGTGTGTATACGTGAACAGGCATGTGGAGGCTAGAGAAGGATATCAAGTACTCTCCATTACATCTCCCCAGCTCATCCCCTTGAGACAGTCTCTCACTGAAATGAAAGGTGGTTAATTGCACTCCCCTGACTGGGACAGGGGGTTCCCAGAATCTGCCCACTTAAACCCCAAAATTCAGGTGGTAGAGGCAAAGTCTATGAAATATAGCTTTGTTTCTGTAATCTGTGGGACTTCAAACACAAGTTCTCAAGCATGTGTAATAGGCATGCATAATTACAGAGGCAGTTTCCTGACAAGGCCAGCTGGACTGTGACTGAAAAAGCATGGGATAAAACCGGACTCTCTGAACATGGCGGACAATGAGAGCTGACAAGAGGCCAAGGACAATGGCACGGGTGTTGATCCTACTTCAGGTTCTGGCTTTGTGGGAGCCTAGACAGTTTGGATGTTCACCTTCCTAGATCTGGATGGAGGGCCGAGGACCTTGGACTTTCCACAGGGCAGGGAACCCTGACTGCTTCTGGGACTGGAGATGGAGGAGAAGAGGAGTGGGGGGAGGGGAAGAGGGGCAGGAGGAGGGGGAGGGAAATGGGAGGCGGGGAGGAGGCGGAAAATTTTTTTTTTTTTAAAAAAAAAAATTCAAGAGTCTGAAAAAAAAAAGCCACTCTATGGTTTGTGTCTCCGTCATGTTGTGCAACATAAATGTATATTAGAACATGTAAGCAAAAATAATAGTCATCAAAACACATTATGAACACTTAGAGAAAATTTACAGATACTGTTTTATTTTCCCACTCTTTTTGTGGCAGACATAATGACTGTTGGTTAACGGTGGGCAAAAGCAAAGCTTAGAAATAAAGACGGAGGTCATATGTATTGTAGCAAATTTTATCAGCTCATGTTGACACAGGCCTGCCTGCACTATGTCAGTGTTTCATGCCACTTCTCTGTTAGCACTTCAGGGCAGGGGAGAAATCTGAAGGGAATGAGACACTGTTATTTGTTAGTATCTTCAAGTGTGTTTAGAGAGACAATCTCAATCTGTTTCTAGTAAGGCAGTTAGAAATTAGTTTTTATTCTTCATAAATTCTCATGTTTTTACAAAGTGATAAACATGTTTTATGAAAAGAAATTTCATAATTTTCCCATTTTGACTAGAATTCACATATATTAAGAAATCTCAGGAACAGAGCATAGCACTGCATTCTTGTCTGTGAAACATGCCTTTGGTTTTGCTTATCTAGCTTGGGACATTAAATAGTTCCCTCACCTACCTATTTTTTTTTATCTAGTTCAATGGTAACCTAAGCGCTGAAATAAAGAGATTATAAAATGTATATATATTTAATACAGAATTCAGTAAACCATGTAATATTTGACCAAAGTATTGAGTTTTTCTTAGTTTTGTGATCTCTTTTATGTATTTTATGTAAAATTATTTCACTAAACTCTTTGAGAACTGATGCCCTCTTCTGGCTTCTATAGACTATGCATCTGTGAGATGTACAAACACATAATATGATCAAGGTCAGTTTTCCATCCTTGCACATCACAGACCTTTCCCATGGAGCCATGTCACTGGTCCTCAAATAAGATTATGAGGAATATTATAATAGAAAACTATTGTCTTCTTTTTCAGATTGTAAACTTAATTTTATACAAGGATAGAGGAACACAGTATAATTTGAATAAAATTTCCTCTTTGCATAGGAAAATATTCATATGATCAAATGTCTTTTTAACTTGTTTATTTTGGGGACTAAACATTTGTTTATAACACTTTCTCAAAAACCACAATTGAATTCCAAATAATTGCCTCAATCATTAAAATTGGTTGCTGATAAGCCTGAAAAAAATAAAAATGAAAATATAATCTTTTAAAAGTAAATAAATGTTGTGTTGTTCTGGCTACTCAATGAGTGATAAATATTGAAGATTTCCCTCCTTATTTCCCTTCTTATTCCTTCTTTCACTTATTTGGAGGAAGAAAATTATTAATTGCTATTACAAGTTTATAATACAATGACAGGTAAAAATCTTTTAAATTGTCCTTTATAGGTTTTTTAACCATTCTATTTTTTGTAAAAATCAAATAAATAGTTCCCTCATCCATCAAACAGAGTATGTTTTCTTTATTATTATTTTATAAAATTTTAGTTTCCTGTTTTTGGTGTGTATACACACACATATGAAACACACATGCTTGGTTCCCTTTTCCCATTGTGGTATTTTCAGATGGAACTTGGGAACTTGGAAACATCGTACAGTATTTTTAACCAATTGAAACTTATAAAAAAAAAAACCTCTGACTTTATACAGAAGTTTCTTTTATTCCTTTTCTGAAACCTCTCACTATTTACAGTCTTAATGTGTCTAGAATAAACACTTCCCAGAGATAAGGTTTTATTCCACACAACCTTTCCTTAAAGAAAGAATGTCACTTCCTAGTATTTCACACAATTTCTCTATAGGTCTATTTTTGTTGCAAAAACTTCCATTTGTGACAACCTGTATAGTGATATTCTCTTTGGATCAGTAAAAGCTTCCTTCCAGTGAGCTCAGAGAGTGAAAAGAGGCACTCTAGACTTAGACCCTGAAGGCATAGTTCAGTGAAACTTCACTTTCTACTACTTTGAAATCCTTCAATACTAAAATGACATTCCAGGTTACACTTCCCTTCTCTAATCTTTTGCTTCACTATTATTCCTGAGATAGAATTCTACCCTTCATGCACTACCACTCAGTGACTAACTCCACCCTCCACTAACTACCAATCAATGACTACTGTGTTTTCTACATATCTAACTTGACAACCACTTTAATGGCTGAGCCATCTCCTCGATCCAGACTCCTTCAGTTATTTGGATGAAACCACTATAGCTACAATGGTATTTAAGAGTGAAATAAAGTGGTAAAGAAGAGAATCATAAGTTAAAATGAGTATGAAAAAAGACTCAGAGAAATGCAAAAATATTGCTTATCATGAAGTAAGTCAAAGGAGGCTAGGTATGAATCAAGGCTATAGAAGCTGGTAATCGGAGAGGAATGTCATTTGCCCCAAAAGATCCAGAAGAAATCTGACCATACAGATACCTTGATTTTAAGCCCAGGGAGCACTGTCAGGCCTCCAGCCTAGAGAGTTGAAAGATGTGGAATTTGTGTTTTAACCAATGTATTTAAATTTGCAGTAGTTTGTTATACTAGTCACGTGAAGTAAAGTGTCATTCCTGGTTTTGTATGTAAGAAAATACAAGTGACAAGCTTTTTTTCCTGTTGAAGAGAAAAAGTAAGATGAGCACAAAAGTTAATGGTGCTGAAGAGATGCCTCAATGGTTAAGAGCACTTGCTGCCCTTCCAGAGAAAGCTAGTTTGGTTCCCAACACTCACAAAGGTAATCCTTGCTTTAGGGAATCTGATATTTTGTCCTCTAGAAGCACTCACACAAAAACACATGGTGTGTGCAAATGCAGAAGCGGACACACACATACACACAAAGAGAAAGAAATATATAAGAATAATAAATATTTTAAAGAAAATAATTAGGCAAGATATAAGAGAGCAAGAATTACTAAGAACTATTAACGTCTCATTTTCTACCACACTTTTCTAACATATTTTCTTAATGCTGTCAGCATAATGCATTCTTAGAGTTCAAAGAAGACACTATTTGACCATTTATGAATCAAAATAAAATTATAATGTATGCTGGTAGATAAGAAAATCCCTGCCCTTCTTCCTGAAACTGAAAGGCTTATCATAATAAAATAACCAGTTGAGCCATCTAGTTATGTTGAAAGTATTATACCTTAAGAAAAATACTGTTCATTATGATTTGCAGTTTTATGTAATTGCGCCATAGCAATTTGTTCAAATGACCCCTTTTAAGAAAAGGAATGAGATGTCTTGAAGAAAATGAGACATTTGATCTTGCTGTGAATCCCAAGTGATTGCATCTTCATCTGTCAGAAAGACTAAAAATTCCCTGGGAATTTGAATATGTTGATAGGCAAAAGCCATCTCCCCAATTAGTGTCCAATCAGTATGATGAAAGGAACTGATGCAGGTAGAGATGTGCCTTTTCTCAGTCTATTCAGCTTCCTTGAGACAAGCGTGATACATCTCTAGGAGACACACTTTTATTTCCAAATGCTTTGTTCCTTTCTTATCATTTTCCTGTGTTACAATTGTGAATCAAATGTTGTAATAAGAATTGTGATTTGCTTGCGTTAATCACCTGCATCCATAGATAAATAGTGATGAGGACTGAGATACAAATTCTTTCAGATATCTAGTGTTTTATTAGAGTATAATAAAGCTACATTACCCATTTTTACAGTTCAAAAAATACCTGAATTAAAAATTTGAAACTTTAAACAATTTTGTATCAAAGCAGAGATAGTCATAGCTTTTTTCTATGAGATAGTTGAGTCGTGTGCTAATGCCTGCAGTAAATGTGCAGTTGAGACGAGGAAGAGGGGTATGTACAGCTTCCTTATTCAGAGAATAGCAAGAAAGTTTCAGCCATTTCAGTTAATGCCTGCAGTAAATATGCAGTTGACACAAGGACGAGAGGTGTGTATAGTTTCCTTATTCAGAGACTAATAAGAAAGTTTCAGTCGTTTCAGTTCGTGCCTGCAGTGAATGTGCAGTTGAGATGAGGAAGAGGGGTATGTATAGCTCTATTTAGAGAGTAACAAAGAATTTTCAGTCATTTTAGCTAATGGTCAAGGAAAACCCAGATTATTTGAAAAACTAAGATCTATGGTTCTTTTTATTGCAGAGACACTTGGCTTAGATCCTGAAGTTGCTCGAGCAAACACCTTGGGTTTTGTTGGATGCCTTTCTTCAGTACAATACAACCACATAGCGCCTTTGAAGGCAGCCCTCCGTCATGCCAACATCGCACCTGTGACTGTCCAAGGGACCTTGACAGAATCCAGCTGTGGCGTCATGGTGGACTCTGATATGAATGCAGTGACCACTGTGCATTCTTCATCAGGTACTTCTGAAAGGTTGCTTTCTTGAGTTTCCATCACTCTTCTGCTGTCTTATAGAGTTAAACAGTTGGTCAACATCACTCAGCTTATTACCTTGCATGATTATAGGTGGTTACAAATTGTAATTGGCTTCTCACAGGTCATATCTTTATTTACAATATACTCTGATGGAAACAAGCTAATGGAGAAAAGGTTTATTCTGCTTCACAGTTCAAGCATCCAGTTCATCATAACAAAGAATCAAGACGACAGGAGCTTGAAGTAGCTGGTCATGTCACACATATAATCTGGAAGCAGAGCATGTTACAAACATGCTAGTATTCTGATCATTCTCCATCTATACAGTTGAGGATCCCATCCAGGGAGTGGTGCTAAGCACAGTGGTTAGCTCTTCTCACCTCAGTTAAGAAATCAAGATAATCCCACAAACATACCTAGCAGCCTGTCTCTCAGGTGATTCTAGACTCTATTAAATTTACTATTAACAAAAACAGTAGTGAATAGAAATAAACAAAAAATGGTGTGAATATTAGAATACTAATTAATCTAATTGGTAATATATTTAGTAATATATTTTAAGTATAAAATTTAGCAATAAATAGATATTGTGCATTTAGCCTATTGAAAATTAATAGTTAACAAATTAACAATTAAAATTACCTACACATATTTAACATAATTCTAGTTTAAGGCAATGAGCAGTTTTAATTAATGTATAGCTTTTTGTAGTACATATAATACACATATTCATAATATGCATGTGCATTATTGCATCACTATTGTTTTAGTGGAAAGTGATATGAGAACTAAAGTATTTAAGGGGCGTGAAGGCATCATAATGGGGACTTAGATAATAGTAACTATAATATTATTCTCTAGTTCTTTTTAAAGAAGAAGTAATAAAATTATAGATACAAAAAGTGTAAAATATGATAGTTTGTATGTATTATATGATGATTCCTTTATTAAATTAACAGGAAGGCGCTAAGAAGAAGGCTCAAATGCTAAAATGCTTGCTGTACAATCATGAGCAGCCAAGTTAAATCCTGAGCAGCCAGATAAGAAACTGTGTATAGCAGTGAGCCCTTGGACCCCAGTGCTGGAGCAAAGACAAGAGATACTTGGGGTTTCCTGACCAGTCGATCTCTCTGAATTAGTTACCTCCAGAGTCAGTCCAAGATGTAGCCTCAGAAAGTGCCAATAAAAATAACTGAAGAAAACATCGGAAATAAATCTCTTGCCTCTGTATTGGCCCTCATGGGATAACATACCTGCCTATACATGTGTATCATTCACACATATAAACAAATGCATACATATATAAATAAATATACAAATGCATATTCTGTACATACATCATTTAACATAGTTACACTGTGTGTGTTTATGTGTCTGATGAGAACACTTGATCATAAAAGCATAATTGTACATTTTATGATTTTGCTTATTCATGATAAAATTGGTATTCTTTAACCAATGAAGCCCAAGCTACTGTCAAGTATCATTATGTTCTACAACCAATTTTGTTTAACTTTTTTTAGATTCTGAATATTAGTGAAATTTACATTCCTTTTCTTTATTATGGATGACTTTCACTTGATCTGATATTACTTCCATCTACATTCTTTTCTAATGAAGAAATCAACTTATTGTGACTGAGCAAAATTCTAGTGTATATTTGTGTGTGCATGTGATGTATGTGTATGTGTGTTTATATATCTATGAATGTATGGCTATGAGTGTTGATGTACAAATTCTTTTTATACTCATCTATTGATACTTAAGTTGCTTCCACATTTTGACTATTGTGAACAATGCTAAAATGATCATAGATTATAGAAGTCTATAGGCACTACTCCCTGATTTTGTATTATATTGGAAAAGCATGATAATCAACTATATAATACTGCCATAGATACATATATAAAGATAAAAACAGTAAATTAGAGAACCAAGAACTAAACATGGGCATGTGTGGTCAGCTCATGTTTGGCATGCACTGGTTCTGCACAGAAAATGAAATGATTAGCAAAATGAAAAGTAAAATGTGTAGGCTGTGAGCAAAGATTTGTGGACTCGGTATCTCTTGGTATTCAATTTTCAAGACATATTAATTGATTTAATTCAAAAGCCAGTGAATAGATAAACCTTATTAAAATTGGGCAAAGCATTCATATATATATTATGCCAAAGTGACATAAAAATGACCAATAGAAAAGTGACACATGAAAAGTATGACCCTATGAAAAGCACTAACACTTCAATCATTGGGGGTGGCAAAGCCTTGGCAATAAAATGCTTTTTCTTCACTCTCAGGAGAGCTGTGGTCAAAAGGCAAGGGGTGGATGTTAGAAAGAAGATCCACCAGCAGCTGGTACAGCCCCTTTGGATACCAGTATGGCAATTTCTCAAAAAATTAGAAAACAACCTTCCTCAAGACCCAGCAATGGCAGTTTTTGATATATACCCAAATGATGCTCGAGCATACCACAAGGACATGTGCTATTTTCATAGCAACATTGTTTATCATAGCCAGAACCTGGATACAACCTAAGAATGGATAAAGAAAATGTGGTGCATGTACACAATGGAGTACTACATAACAGAAAAAAATAATGGCTTCTTGAAATTTGCAGGCAAATTGATGGATCTAGAGAACATCATATTGAATGAGGTAACCCAGACCCAGAAAGACAATTATCATATGTACTCACTCATAAGTGGCTTTTAAACATAAAGCAAAGAAAGCTAGCCTACAAATCACAATTCCAGAAAACCGAGACAACAACGAGGACCCAAAGAGAGATATACATGGATCTAATCTACATGGGAAATAGAAAAAATGACAAGATCTCCTGAGTAAACTGGGAGCATCCGGACCATGTGAGAGGGTAGACAGAGAGGGGAGAGACAGGGAGGGGAGCAAAGAAAAATGTATAGCTCAATAAAATCAATGAAAAAAAGGAAAAAAAAGAAGATCCATTACTGATATTCCTCAGAAAAAGGAAAGTGTGTGTGTGTGTACACTTATTAACACACATGTATCATCTATCTATCACATATCCATTATTATCTATCAATTGATCAATCTATCTGTGTGTCTGTCTATTTATCTGATCTACATAAAGACGTACAGGGACTAGTCAGCAGCAACAACAACAACAAAATGGGGGCCAGACAGTAGTGGCACATGCTTTTAATCCCAGAACTCTGAAGGCAGAGGTAGGTGGATCTCTGTGAATTCAAGGCCAGCCTGGTATACAGAGTGAGTTACAGGACAGGCTCCAAGGCTACACAGGGAAACCCTGTGTCGAACAGCCCCCCCCCCCCACACACACACTCACAAATAATTGGAGGAAAACAGGAATTAGGGACTTGATTGTGTCCTCTATTAGAAGGAAGTGAGGCAGGGCTGGCAAGTTTGAGCCCCGTAGGGCTGAATCTGTTGAGTAACTTTGACCAAACCTGTGTTACAGAGACCACTGGTAGCAGTCCCCTAATTGTCTCTATGGTGTTTGATGGAGAAGGCACATTGACTTGGGAAGTATAAGTTAGGTAACAGAGTGGTTGGGGGGGGGGGTAGGCTGTGGACTGATTGATTTGTGTGTGTGTAAGGCATGCTTGTGTGTAAAACATTTATTGTCTCTATGAACTAATTAGCCTATCACTGTGTGACAATATTCTTGAGGAGATGTAAAAAAAAAAAAAAAAAACATTTACTCAATTCAGAGAACTGGTGACAGACAAGAGTTAGGATACCCCCAAATTCCAATATGAAGAACAAGTGAGTTTCCCTGGCGTCATTTTCAGGACTGTGGATGATGGGTCATTCATTGCAATAGAAATGATGCAAGAAAGCTTCAAAGCCTACTGTGGCATAGGCGATAGCTTATATGACTGAAACTCTGAAGCTCACTGCAAAATTTATGGACAGCTCAACAGCTCAGAGAGTATCTCTTGCAGGCAGTCTTGCTAATCTCTGTCCTTTTCAGGAAGCTCTGATGGTCTGAGAACCTTCAAGGAAGCTTGACTTATATGAGAGTGTCTCTTATCCATTCTTTCTGCTTATATAAGCTTGGGGAAGGAGGGCCCTAAAACATCTGCTCAGTTAGTGGAGTTACTGAGTTGTTTATTCTCTGAGCCTTAAGGAACTTCCCTTTAGAACATTCTGAGTCTTAAAGAACCCTCCTGAAGGGAGAATGGATCACTCCCAGAAATGTGTTTCACACCTGGCAATCATATCTACACCCTGACCAGCAAGGTCTACAGAGAAAGGTGTTAAATTATTAGTTTCCTGCAAAACTTTGATATATCAGTATTCAACTATAGACTGATATTATATATAGAAAAAGGAACAACACTGTCCTGATTCAAAGTGTTCTTTGACACTCTCAAATGGCAGAAGACCATTCTCAGAGAAAATGTCTTAAGTATTGTTACATATTTCTGGTGAGACCTAGTACTGGGTGAAAACTCACCTTTGCTTACTCATCACAAAATGTCTAGAATTATACTTAAAAATGGGAGTCCTTAAACAGTGTAGATAAGCAAATATATACCATATAGCATTAAACTATTGACAGACAAATGTTAGAGATAAAGAAATGGACATATAAATGGCAGGTAGATAGATGGTAGATGGCAGGTTAAGGATGGATGGAAACACATACATGGATGCATTTCTGCATTTAGGCTAAGGCATTTATTTTTAAAGGAGGGAGAATTAAAGCTAAGATTGATTTTAAAATATAATATTCAATGTTGATCAGTTATGAAAAGAAGGCACTCATGAAATGAGTCATCAGTGAGATAAGGGTTACTTTGCAGAACCTGATTACCAAACATACTACTGAAAATATTATCTTAGCCAATCTGAGATGTTTTCTCTGTAGCATTAGTAAACACTCGAGAATTAGAATTAATGACGTAAATTAATATATATTAACCTATCAACATAAAAACATGTTAGAAATGGAGAAATCTTGGTTAACATAGTTATAAATAACCATGTTATTTATAACGTTAAAAGCAGTGCATGTACTAAATAATGTTGGAACCAGTAGGATCTGAGCAGAAAAAGGAAAAATCTTAACTGTAGAGTGTGAAAATTTGAGCATTCATGGAGAACCAGGATGAATTCCAGGAAGGAAACTTGACGTAGAAATATGTCAGAGTTAGGAGGTTGTAAGGACACAGGAGGTACAATAGCTAAATATTTCCCATTCCCTCTCCTTCCCTCTCTCCCTCCCCAACCCTCTCTGTCCATACCTTCCTGCTTCTCTCTGCCTTACTACCTTTCTTCCTACCATTCTGTCAGTCTCACCACTACCCCCTCACCATAGTTCTTCCCTCCATTGTCCCATCTAATGTTTACTCCCTATAATGCAGACTCCCTTCTTACAATTTCCTATCTCCTTATCTCTACCTCTCTCTATCTCCTTACCTGTTGAAGAGAGACCTGCGAGGCTGGGAACTCTCTCCTCTCTCCTAGATCCTGGATTAGGCACAAACAACATCTAAACACCTGCTTTCCCTTTTCTTAAGTGGTGAAGAAAAAGTGGTGGCTTTCTGACTCAGGCAGAAAAACAGAAGTAAATGATCTTATTGGTGTAACTTTTTTTTTTTAAATCTTGTTGGTAAGTTCTTTTTTTTTTAAATATTTATTTATTTATTATGTATACAATATTCTGTCTGTGTGTATGCCTGAAGGCCAGAAGAGGGCGTCAGACCTCTTTACAGATGGTTGTGAGCCACCATGTGGTTGCTGGGAATTGAACTCAGGACCTTTGGAAGAGCAGGCAATGCTCTTAACCACTGAGCCATCTCTCCAGCCCCCTGGTGTAACTTTTAAGAGAGAAAATGGGGAGGCCCGTGTTAGAACGGGTTATGATACAGCGGTATATTTTTACTGGCTATATTATTAGCTGAACCAAAGGGGGTTTTCAATTTCTGAACTTTGGTAGTCATTCTCAGGAATAAGTCTGGCATTAGAAAATGTCCAAATAAGGTATTAGACCTCGGTGGGTAGCTTTAGGGATACAATCTGTGGTACATAACAAGAGTGAAGGGGGAAGGACAAAGCCCGACAGAGCCATGTTACCAGGCCCAGGACTGTGAAGGCTTTTCACCTATTCTCTTCCTCATTCTCTTCTTCTGTCCCTAGCTATCTCTTTCTCTGTTCTTTTCCTACCTTCATCCCTTCCTTTCCCTCTCCCTGCCTCCCTTACTTTATGTCTTCCTATCTCTTTGTCTCTCTCATTTTTTTCTTCTCCTCATTTCCCATCCTCTCTTACATGGCAAGTTCATGGTCACCTTCTACTACATAGCAGCTGAAAGTCAAGAAAAATAAATTGGGTGACAGCGATGGCTCAGAGGTTAAGAGTATACCCTGGACAGTTGCTCTTCTGGTGAGGGCTGCTCTGAGATGCTAATTCTTCCACTGCTTCTGGTTGTCCTTCTCAGTCTACTGAGGACCTCACACAGTTAAGGAGTCCACTGGGGCATAAGGGAACGTGTGTTTGAATTAAAAGACAGCTATCATTCCTAGGAATTCTCCAGCAAAGTGGAGAAGGTTGAGTCGATGACAGAAGGTACTCGGGCCGGGCACCACCCTCACTGGCCCAAGGCTCTCTCAAATCTTAATTAGAAGCTAATGATGACATGAAATATGGGTTGTAAGCAGTATATTTTATTCATCTTTTATATTTAGTATGTGTATACATGTCATGAAGCATGTGGAGGTGAGAGGGCACGGTTTGGGGAGTTGGGTTTCTCTTTCACCTTGTTTCAGAATCACAGGTTTCCTTGTGTCTATAGCTGATCTGAACAAGGGACCAGCTGCTCCCTCACTGGCATTCAGACTGGAGCCCCAAAATACAGCTTTTAATGTGCGCTCTGGGATTGAACTGAGCTCATCATTTTAAATGCTATTTATTTCAGTTTCCTTCAAAACGCCAGTTCATATCTCACTATAGGAATCTTGTTACATTGCACAGATGTCCACTGAATATGTTCTCCCTGTGGTTGAGGTAAAAGTAAAGTTTAAACTTTGGTCTTTTCTTCCGTCTAGATCCCTTTGGAAAGACAGATGAACGTGAACCACTTACAAATGCCGTCCGAAGTGACTCAGCAGTCATTGGAGGTAACCTGTCTTCATCAATAAGAGCAGGAAAGATATCTCTGGTCCTGTGGTCTGCAGAAAATTATCTGAAGCCTTCCTTACCCATGATCATTTAGCACACCAAATCAGGCATTGTCTTCCAGCCCTTAGCCTTTTCTTTCATGGTTCAAGATTAATAGCAGGCTCTCCTCCAGGGCCAGCAGCTCTGTGGCTTCATTCTGCCTCAAATTCAGCAGGCAGCTGAACTTTGAGCCAACAGCTGGGGCATTTACTTACATATAGGCAGTCTGCATCTTGTTCATTGCATCCCACTGTCACTTCTAAAGCACAAACAAAATAGACCAATAAAATTACATATGGAAAGAAGTATCACTGGGGCAGACAGATGAGCAGAGCAGTCATTGTTTTCGGTTATCCTTTACAGAGTGATTTGGGTTGGATCTAATGAGCAGGGTGAAGCTCATATGACTGAAGTTCCAAATCCTGCAGTCCATCTGGCTATGGATGTAGTGTTTGCTTGCTCTGCTTATAGCTTTTCCTACCACCTTCCCTTGCTTTATAGTTTTTAAACTGTGTGCTGGTCTCACCCTACCTACTCTTTATTCTGTCTCAGCCCCTCTAATGCTTACAGGAGTTTGATGCTCCCATCTAGATCTTGCAACACAGAATTGTCTGTCTCCCAAGTTTTGCTTAATGTACGATGCCTGAGATATGGAAATCCATTTCCATTGGTGACTTATAACCATAGCAGGTGCCTCAATGCTGCCTTCTGGCAGCTGGGATGAATGAATCCACACCAGATGGAGTTCTTTAAAAGTCTGCAGGAATCATTCATTTCACTTCTATTTAATTAGCTCCAGTTCTGGGTCAGACCTGTACTAAACAGAGATGCAGGATGGGAGATACAATTACTGTCTTCCTAGAATGAGCAGACTGGCTAGGAAAGAGATAGGCGAGCAGACAGCAATAACAGCAAAGAAGCTGGTTCCAAAGATGAATGTGACCAGAAGAACTCTGCCAGAGTAGCATCCCAGAGCAGGAGGACAATTAAGGACTTTCCTTAGGGAAGTACTTAAAATGTGAGCTGAATGCCTTCTCCAGGGAACTTGATTTTTCTTTGAAATCAGTAAATGTCACGGAAAATTTTATAACTCTCTCTATTCCTGTAAGTTTTCATTTGATGAGGAAAGACAGGGGGTTCTGGTCTTCCCCCACTCATTGGCAAGCCCCATTGAGTCTCTATGAATGGGAAGATTATCACAGCCCCACAGGAGATCCTGGGAAGCTTGCCCAGTTTCCAGCCTGCAATAACCCCTTCAACCTAGGAGTAGAAAAGAGGCAACCTCAGTCACATTATAAAACTGCAGTTCATGCTTCAGATTCATTCATTGCCACCCAGATTAGACTATCAACTTTGATATTTTACTTTGCCTTTTTCTAAAATAGTTGTAAAACATGTTACCCAATGAGCTTAGAATATATGACAAATGTAAATGATCTTAGTTATGGTCACAACTTTTAAAAATTTGGTGGAAGATGGGTTTATATATTTAAGATTTTGGTATCTAGTCAGATAAACAGTAATGAATTACGACCAACAAATACTTAGAAAATATGAAACATGCAAATGTGTATACTTTGGCAGAAATTAAATTATTTTTGTTGACCAAAACTTAAGTATTTTGCTTCTATTAATTTCACATGCATGCTGCTTGTTACTTTTGAAATAAGGGCCCATTATGTAACCCGGGATTGAGAAATGTCAGAGACAGCAAGAGAAATCTTACATTAAAAGAAAGTGGAAGGCAAAAACAGACTCTCAAGTTGCTCTGTGACACCCGCACAAGTGCTATGGCAGCCAAGCATCTACACACACTTACTCACACAGACGCACAGGCACACAGACACACAGACACCCAGATACACAGTCTCACACCCTCACATTCTCAGAGAGAAGGGGCTAGTGGTAGTTAGTCCAAGTAACTCTTGGCAAATTTTGGTGTACTTAAAATCTCTAAAATCGGAGTTTGATCCCTAGTAGCAAAAATAAAACAACACAGAAACCACACAAATCCTTTGCTGTTCCAACTCCATGTTCATTATTAGGTCATAAACACAACCTTCTAGGAGAAACAGCCTTGCTCCCTCATTACTCTACTTGTAGAAACATCTGTTGAAACTGAAGGTCAAGGGATTCTGAGCAGGTCTTTATCTCTGGGTAAAGAGTAGATTTTTGTTTGTGTATTTTATTTGTTTATGATTTTTTCCCCTCCAATGTATGTGCTTGTCAAGCCTGGATTTCCTCAGTGACACCTTTTTTCTCTTTCCCCCTCTTTTCTTTGCAGGTGTCATAGCAGTAGTTACCTTTATCACCTTTTGTGTCATCGGCATCATGACTCGCTTTCTATATCAGCATAAGCAGTCACACCGTACCAATCAGATGAAGGAGAAGGAATACCCAGAGACCTTGGACAATTCCTTTAGAAATGACATTGACTTGCAAAACACAGCCAGCGAGTGCAAACGGGAATACTTCATCTGAGATGACACAGGGTTACCTATTCCTCTTTTATTTTGTAAGGTTTTCCCTCTCCTTTTCTCTTCTCTTTCCTATCTTTTAATTTAGGTATTTTCTTTCTCTCTTTCAACATTAATACTCTGGAACACACCTGCATCCACCAAAAGCATTGATCTCCTTCATCCAGCTCAGGAGGTCAGGTAGCTATGGCTACTGTAGTTCACTGACATGTGCATCATTGTGAAAGTGACCACTGGAGACACAGACTTCACTATTGTAAACAAGAGACACGTGTGCACCTATGTACATTTGATGTTTGTAGTTGATTTTTTAAACATCAATTTCTTGGGCACTTGGCCTTGATATCTTCCGTTAGAAGAGCTCTGTGGCATTGGTCTTTCACAATTATCCCTGGCACCCTGCCACATACCATACTGGTAGGTATCATGGCTTGAAAGAAGAGAAGAGTGTGTGTGTGTGTGTGTGTATGACATAGAAAGACAGAATAAAATAATCATTTAAGTAAAATGTCTATTAGGGATGCTGGTAGAGCAGTAGCATACAAGGGAAAGTAATCAACCCAGACAAAGCAGTGTTTGTTCTTTTAGGTTCCTTGAGTGTGGTCGGAAGTTTGGGAAATATTATGCCACACAGAAATTCTTCTAAGGCAGACATTATCTGGACAGGCTTAAAGACATTTTTTTTTAATTCTTTTATTTCATTTACTTTGTTTTGTTTTGCTGCTGAAGCAGGTATTTGTAAAGTATCCAGGACATTCTTTCCAAAGGCACTGATTAAAGAGCAATGAGCGAAGTGAGTGTGAGATCCTTGACAAGGCAACAATCATGTGTGCTGCCTGTAACCTTCTCCAGTTCAGACTTAAATATCTGAAAGAATCTGATTCCATGGGGGCATGCTTCCCTTGAGAGCTGAGGGGAGAGAGGCTACAGGTCTGCCTGAGGTGGAAGACTTTCATAGCACCCTTGAGAACAGACACTGTACTTGGAGGACCTAGGCTATGAGAACACCCATGGGGTGGCCCGGGGCAGAAGGAGACCCTTCTGGCCTGTTTGTTTTGATGACATTTTCCAAGCAACCAGACACATCTGTGATAGTTTAGTGTGGGCATCATGAGTATCCCCCAGCACTGTTCATCTTCCTTCCCCTAGAGTCTCAGTTCTTTCCAATAGAGAATGGCAGAGTAGTGAGAACTACTTTGGGCCTCTCTTGCTGCTCTGTTTTGAAGCATGGATGCAGTAGCTTGAAACCAGGGGGTTTCATGAAAGTTGTGAGGAAATAGCTGCTCCTGAAATGTAACAACTGCCTTCTCCACTTTACTAGAACTTGTTAGATAGGTTATTCCTAAAATTGCTATATTGAAGAAAAATTATACACGTGTGTATTGTGGAAACCTAAATGGAATTCAAATAAAAATCTAAAATGGTTCCATAAAAAAATGTTAAGGCCCTATTAACTCAGGTTGGAACAAAACTTTTTAAAAATACAGAAAAGAGGTGCAGAAAAAAATGATAAATATTGAGCAGACTTCTCCACAACCACCCACACAGAAAGATTCAGTAAAGGAAGCAGGTGCAGAGAAGCAGGGTTCACCATCTAGAACACATGTTATGAGTTCACTGACATCTGAGCTGTTTCCTAGGAGGCAAGGGCCTGGCTATCGTGTGTGACAGTGTGGAACCCTCTAGATCAGGGGTTTGGGGATAGCCCTCCGCCTATAGAGCACATCTCATTTCCAAATCTGTACCCATGTACACAAAGGTGCCCATGCACTTGCCTTGCTTGTCTAAATAAGGTAGTCATGCACCTCAGGCTTCGGGTTCTTTTGGTAGCATAACACATAGTTGATTCAAAAGGCATCTTGATTTTGTCCATGGTGAGTAATCCTGATCGCTTTTTAACTCTGCCCTTGTACCACCTTGGAATAAAAACAATCACCCAAACAATTTAGGACTTAGGAAATGCTAGAAGCAAGATCCTTGATGGATACGGACTGACCAATTCTCTTTGAAGGGCAGACCTGATTTGTAAAGCAGGTGCCTTGACAGTCAGTAGGTCATCCATCTTCTTAGTGAGTGTCCTATCTCTACTCTTCAGTAGTGCCCTGAACAGAAGGCTCGCAGCGAAGCCATCACTGGCTTCATCCAGGTTTCAATCTGTAGCTTTTCTCACTTGCAGAACTACAGAGGTAAGGATTGGGTGTGGCATCACAGTCCACAGCTCTGAGATATTGTCCTAAATACATCTTCTTTCCTTAAAATTTTCTATGATTCTTATACACCCTGTTCCTCTATTAGGATATCGTTATCATTTTGCTACTGAATTTATTTTAAAGCAATTTTAACAAAGTTGCCCTTTTTAATTTTCTACCTTTAATATGACAAATGATCATCTAATAAAATGAAAGATATTGAAAATCTCTTTCCCTATGCCCTTCATTCCCTGTTTTCCAATTTCTACTTTTGAATTTGAATTTTCTGTCTCTATAAAAGGTTGTATAAGTCACCTTTTTGCTTCTTTGCCACAAGAAATAAAAGTCATGCTGAAGTTTAGCCCTAAGCACCTCTAGTAGTGAAACAACATGTAAGGGAGAGTAGCCACACTGAAACATTTTCTTACTGGAGTCCTCAGAACCAAGCACCATGTTTTAGTGGCATGATGTTATGGGGTAGATTTGGAAGTACAAGCCAAATCAATGTGTATGGTTCCCTCACCCACAAGTATGTCATTAGAGATAATCCTGTAGGAAAATTGTGAAGCTAGTCTATGCCCCCTGCATAGCACACACTCTACTGACTCCACCCCTGTATGTGCAGGCTGTGCATACCAGGACCCTGGGTATGGAGACCAAATGGTAGATGCACGCCAAGATGGTATATATAAGTATTCTCAGGGCTAAATCAGCCCCACAACACACACCAGGTGAAAAGTCTAGCAATCTATTTTCTCCTAAACTGAATGCACATCACAGCCAGAAGCAAGAGCACAGTTCAGGGGTGGTGGCAAGGTCTATTTGGTTTGTACAATTATTCAATCATGTTTTCCACCTTCAAAAAATTACAGCATAAAACAAGAGTCAGTGTGTTTTAATCCTCCTTTAGCCACCACTTCTCCTTATGGTATATAGGTTTCATGATGCCCCTATTCTATAATGCTCAGTCATTGATGCCTGCTGTTTAAAAAAGAACTTGTGGAATATGTCTCTTTACAGTACAACCAAAAATATCTATTTAATATTTCAAACCAAGGGATAGTATTGATATTATCTCATGAACAAATCTATCAATGCAAGCAACTGTATGTTTATTTCTCCTAAGGAAATTTTAGCAACAGCTGTGTCCTTCAGTTCATGCATAGGGTAGATTGCCGTGGTTTCTCCAAGAATTATGTTAGGAAAATTGATATTTGTAATTTTCTGGATTTCTATTTATAAATGGATCAGCTTGTGTTCATCTGAAGAATCCTGGAGCTGATATTTTATTCACTTTAGTAATAAGATGTGGCTTTATCTTATCAACCTTTGACAGAATCGTGACTACCACATAAAAGCAGAAGCAAGACTACAACTAGATGAGTATGCAGCTCTTTTTCCTGTACTCAGACCTCAGACATATAGGAAATGTCCATGATTCTAGTGTTCTGTTTTATATGCAAATAAGCAGCAGATCTTACAGCAACGGAGATGCCCACACAAAACCAGGTATCAAAGAACAAGTACTAGGCACAGTTCACGTGCAAACCACGTTCCAGAGGGCTCTAAAAACAAACAGATTTTTGGAAAATTCTTAAATTTTGTGTAATATTTATTAATTATTCCAGAAATTATTTTGCTTTGTTTATCTTCCTTAAGTTATTTGGTCACAGAGATAAATTTCTGTAGAAGTTGGTAAATGAAATCTTTGGGCAGAGAAAGAAAAAAATGGCCCCTGTATATTTTCCTTAAACAGCTTTTATTAGGTGGCCCTGGCATGTCTAGGACTCTCTATTGTAAACCAAGCTGGCCTCAAACTCACAGAGAACCACTTAACTCTGCCAAGGTGTGGACTTCCATTTCTGACTATATCAGATATATTCGAAGGGTGTTAAATTCTCTATGCTCACATGTTAGTTCCAGTTAAAGCTTTCCAAATGTAGGCCGTATGTATATGCCAGACCCATGTAAAGACTGGAGGCATAAAATAGAAGTCTTTAATTGCACCCCCTTCTGATTTCATTTCCTTGGTGGACATTCATTGATGACCGTGACTCTTCTAGATCCCCCTTAACTGGTTGGTATTCTGGCATTTTTAATTCTCCGCATTCTGTCCTAAAGAAGCATTTGACTATATTTAGGTAAACCTCTGAGATCTATAAGTCACCTATTGAACAAATAATTTATTGATGTGTTATCCCCCTCATCAAGATCATATTTCTGTATCTATATGTTTCCAACTTTGAAGGTCATGCATGTAACCTCTCCATATAATGTCACCTCAATTAGAAGACACACATTAACATTAGCGAGTTGCATTCATAGTATCCCCATAGAATCCATGGACTGGGGCACCAAGCCTGTGGAACTCTTGCTTGTTTTGTCTATTTCAGTTCTCTTGAATTCCCTAGAGCTATAATCTAGCAAGCAACCTTTTAGCAACAGCAGTCTGGCAAGAGTCTCTTGAGAAACCTATATAATCCTGCCACTCATTACTTCCTGAAGCCATTGTTGGGTTTGCTTTGTCCTCAACTGACCCACAGGTCAAGTTTCAACTAAATAAATAAACAAGCAATGTTGTACCTGTAAGTGACAAAGGAGGTTAATGAAAGGGTGGTATGGACAAGTGCAAACATGCTTGAGTTCTTGAAGGATACCTGTGTACTGTTTTATGTCTCTCATGCAGATTTGAAATGTTTTATTTGAAAGACTCACACTTTTAAACACTGAAACACTTCTGTACCAGGTTTGGGGGCTTTCTTAACTTCTCTTTAGTTAAGGACTCCTTGCTCGCAGTCATCCTCAAATCATTTGTTTTGAAAATGTTTGTTGTTCTTCATTCTTAGCTCTTGTTCACTAATTCTAAATAGTTGATTAACCTAAAAGGGGAGGAGCTGCAACAGACACGCACACAGGCACATGTGTGTACCCCCACACACACAAAAGTGAAAAGGAATAAGACTGTTCCTCAAACGTTATCCAGGAAATTATATCCATACCTACTTTGTAACCAGAGATTTATCTTGGAAACTGTTTAAATTCCTCCTTTTGAAGGTTTCAGTGATTGCTTTGTTATTTTTGAATGACTTCCACCATCTTATTATGTATTAAGGTATTCTGAGGAAGAATAAGAAGCACATGATGTAGTGAGACAGTGTACTTTGTAAGCTAGTCCTCTGTGGTGTATAATGTTTATTGTCCATAAAGTGGTTAAGGGGACACAAGAGGCTCAAGGAACAGAGGGTTTTTGTGTTAAAGCAGACTTGATGGGAATTTGTCAAGGAGGAAGAGGGAATTCATAGAGCAAGTGGCTGCTGGAAGTTAGAAGAGTCAAAGCTTCCACCATGAAGTAAGGGTGGTTTCTCTCCACAGTCTCGTGGCTCCTAACTCAGGAGTCTCAACACTTAGAGAAGAGGAAGTATTACAGCTGCAGCACGAGAAATGGCTTACTCATAGTTACATGGAATTTTCACCCTATCCCAGTGAATTTTAAGTTTTATGTTTCACTGATACAGTCCTGGGATGCTTTCAAGTTATCACCACAGTGATTCCATCTGGCCAGAGTGAGCACCCAGGTGGCCACTTTAAGCAAAATATTGTCATGATCCTCATGCCCATAATCAGATACTCCATGGATAGAAATACTGAAACGTTGGCGTCAGTCTAGTGATCTTTCTTTCCCTTTCCTTGGTCATGCCATCTATAGGCACGGCACAATGATAGAAAGGTACAGAGCTCTTCATCACCTACAGTATGTACTTCGGAAAGCCACCACCGGACACACTGTGAACCCTGTTCTCTTTCTGCCATTCAGCACACAAGTGAAGCTTGCATCGAGTAGCAGGTTAAAATTAGAAGGCTAATACCAAGTTATGAAAAGGGTGATATGTGCCAGTGATTAAAGCCTGCTCATATTTTCATTAGCATTATACTATGCCATGCTTCAGATCCCAGCAGTAAATCTCAGAGGAAATGAAAAAGGCATTGGGTGTGCAGAACAGGCCTTCTGTCACCCTGAAGCCCCCTTGAATGGCCTCCCCAGGCGGAGCCATTTTCATTGCAACCTTACAGTATAATATGAATGGACCTCTGACTAGTTCTACTTTCACATTATAGTCAGCCATATTGCAAAGGACATATATGAAGTACGTTAATCTCTTCTCTTTGAATGGCAGTAGCAAACAGTGTAGCCTTGTCCTGCCTTAAATACTCTTTCAAAAAAAAATAGTAAGTAACTATACCTTGCTTCAAGTATTGTATTTATATCACGAGAAGAACTTCATATTTGGTGAGGATCAAAGTCAATAACTTTCTCTAGAACTTGTCAACAGACAGGCTTCCCAATAGCCTATGTTGTCTTAGACAGACACTTCCCACAGTCCACTAGCCTATGGCAAGAAGATAGAACATGGGGAAATGAAGACACATGACACATTCTAATTATGTCTTATAAAATAGGCAATGGTTTATGAAATTCCTAAATCCCTAAGAAAAGTATCATGTTCATTTCAACTGAGAAATTAAAGTTTTTCTGGCACCTGCTTTGAAAAAACAAGAGACTAGGGAGATTGCTTTTAGCAAATAAGTAACAAAATATAAAAGGACCTCTCCCAATCTTATATATGAATGATATATACAGGCTTTCTTTGACAAAAGCACAACAGAGGCAAAGCAGACGATATCCTCAGAGATTAGCTGGAGATTCCTTGATTCCTTGTTTCTGTGGATATTATAAATTTTGGTCCTGTAGAAGAATCACCAGTCCCATGTGATGTTTCCTCATCCCAAGTCTGTTTTGTACGCCATGCAACATGTCTTAATACACTGTATGGAGAAATTTAAAGTTACCCCTCAATTTCTTCGTTTTCTATGTTTTTTGTTGTACAGAAGACTTACCTGTAAATATTGTATATTTAATAAAAAAATTTTGTATCATTTTGTGTGGAACATAAATATGTCTTTCTGTGTTGTTCTTGGGTTAATGAGGAGTCAAGTAATTAATCCCTGAGAGCCCACTCTGATTTCTCAGATCATTAACTCATAGCCAACATGACCCATGAAACACACAAACCTCCTACTCTCCAGGTTTATTGATTTAAGTGCAGCTCAAAGTACTGTCTTGGGTTTTTTTATGCTTAACTGACTCATACCAAACTGCACTTTAGGCACAAAAGTGCACATGAACAAGCTCACTGATTTAGTAAAAACCATTCTTGAACTATCCTGAATTCAATATCTCCCAGATAACCTATGACCCCATTGATCCCTTCACAGTGCCCCTCACAAAACCTGTACCTTGTGTCTTACACTGCCTATACTTCCTTGTTCTGGAGTACTGTCACTGTGTTACTAACACAATAACTCTATGTTTGAAAAAGCAGGCAAACATTCCTGTTGAGTGGATTTGTTTTTGTATAGTGTTTATTTAGACTTGTGTTTAGGAGTCATCCCTTGGACATAGACTTATCAACAAAATCTAAAAATGATTTAATGGTATGGGGATGTAGCTCAGTTGATAAATGACTTCATAATATGCACAAACAACCTAAGTGTGATCCTCGGCTCCAAATAAAGCAGTCATCTTGGTACAGAGCTATTACCTCAATATTCCTCAGGAAGTGAAGACAACAGTACCAAAAGTCCAAGGTCAGTTTTGGCTACATAGAGATCTGGAGCCAAGTTTGAGTTACATAAACTGTCTACCAAGGGATTAAGTATGTCAGACAGAATATTTACAAAAATTTTAAACTGCTCATTCCAGAGAAATAAGAAGGGATGAGGAAAAAGAAGGAGCTAAGACTTATGAAGAATGCAGCATTGGGAAAACAGAAGTAAAAAGAGATTCACTGTGTATCTGAGACTGGAAGGAATCAATGAGGTTTGCTGATGGAAAAGCAGGAGAGTATAAAAGAAAAAGGAATCCAAAGAATGAATATTTGATTTTTCACAACAAATGGATTGTGTAAAGGTTTTTGCTGTATTTATATTGGGTAGAAAAATGGAGGCTATTATTGGAGGGAAATGGGCTAGAGGAGACTCCTTTAAAATATGCTTAAGTTCCTTATTAGAGACACTTAATTAAGAAACTGGGGAAGAAAGAGATTGGAAGTCAGCTGAGGACTACATGATTCATGGATCAAGACTCACAGTCACAGACTATAAGAGGTACATGGGTATAAGAGCCAGACAAACCCATCCTTTATATGCAATCCCTAATATTCCAACACCTAATTTTGTGACTTAGAATTAGGCACTGAAATGCCCAGTTTTTCTAATAAAAATCAGAAAACAAAATCAAATCTTCACAGATCCTGAATTCTGAATTAAATAATTTCTGTAGATCAACTAGCTAAGTATATACTCACTGAGGTCTTCCAAAAAGCTACTTGAAAATTACTGTGTGTGTGTGTGTGTGTATGCGCGCACGCGCGCGAGCACGTATGAGAAAGACAGAGTCAGAGATGGACAGAGAGAGAGGGGGAGGAAGAGAAAGAATCTGTACCACATAGGCAAGTGAAAGTTGATATCTCTCAACCACTCTTGACATTATTTTGTTGACTACTTTCTTTCACTTTACCTGATTCATCAATTGGACTAGATTGATGAGCCAGTGAGTCCCAGACATTTGCCTATCTCTGTAACTGTCATTCCAGAATGGGATCAGGTGCGCACTGCTGCCTAACTTCTTTATATGGGTGCTTGGGATAGGAGTCAGCTTTTTACAGCTCTTTGGAAGATCTTCCCAACCAAGTCACCTCTGCTGTCCCCTGTCATTTTATAATTCTTAGAAAACAGGTTATGTACACCACTGAAAAGTGGACTCCTGGCTGCATGAGGCTGTTTGTGAGTGATGCTGTTTGTGAGTGATGCTAAAAGTAGCATCTGCACTCTGATTCTCACTGTCATAGTTTAAACTAGTCATGAATAAATATAATTTGCATATCATCTGTAGAAATTTGGTTAGATAGCCTGCTTGAAAGAGATGGCATGATTATAAATAACCAAAAAAAATCTTAAAATAAATATGTGCAGTAGCACTCAATATTAGTTAACTTACCTCACAGGCTTCTAGCAAGGCAGTTGTGTCTTCAGATTCCAAGCCTTGCAAGCAGCTGAAAGCCAGTAAACAAATGTATTGCTTCTTACGCTGAGGTTCATTATCTCAGCACACCAAGGACTTTAAAACAATTTTTATTCACTAAACATTGAATTTCTTTCCTATATTTTGGATGTGAGACATTATTACTGAAAGAATGACATGTTTCTGAAAGACTGTGTGACATGGCATCCACTTTTGCATGCTTGCCTGCATTTATTTTAGATAGTATGAAGAATAACCCCCCCCCCGGTGTGTGTGTATGTGTGTGTGTTCACAAGTATGCAGATGTATGTGTGTATAAATGAATGAAGAATAGAAAGCAATGTCAGGTGATGATGACATTCTTCAAGAACCATGGACCTTCATATCTTGGAGATAGGGTCTTCACTGGCCTGGGGTTTACCTCATTGGCTGGGCAGAAGCCCCCAGTCTCTTGTGAACTTCCTGAAGGAATATCTCTAATGGGAACAGACAGGATATGGGGATGGAAACTTTCAACTTCAAATCCCAAGGTGCTATTATAAATGCCTACAATCTCACCAGCTGACTGGCTTCTTTTTCCCTGTCTTATGAGCCATAAAACTTTGTTGATGTTGTTGTTTGAGTCTTTTTGTTTGGTTCAGCGTTCTGGATATTAGCAGGAAGGTACCAAGGTGACCAGGCTCTTATCAAACTCCCAAGAAAAAGCTGTTGCCGCTCATGCATGGCAGGAAGGCTTTAGTTAGATCTCCAACACATTTTAAAAATAGATGTTGTGGTTCATTCCTGTAGTCCCAGTCCTCAGGTGGTAGAAGTAGTAGATTCAGAAGTTGAAGGTTATCCTTGGCTATATATCCTTTGTATATATCAAGTACAAAGCCAGTCTTTGCTATATGAGATCCTACTTCAAAGATAAAATCAAATAAAGAAAAAATAAAGTTGTGTTCATATTCCACTTTTACATGATAAAAAGAGAAGTTTCCTCATTTGTAACTGTGTGGATTTCATTCATGTAGACAGTAGCTCACCATCTAATCACCTTCTAAGATCTGTCTTCTAAATGGCATTTTCTTGGTTCTCATTTTAGTGCAAGTTTTTGTGCAGGACACTAACATTAAGTTTCATACCAACCAAGTATTAAGTTGTTTTTCATGATTGCTCATGAAAGGAATTTTCCTGGGACAAACCTTGATCTCACAATCACAATGATTGCTTCTCTAAGCCAAAGACAAGGTGGCAGAGCTCCCAGATATACAGAAGCGGTGTCTCAGCTCACTGACACCTGAATGTCAGGCTGCTGCAGAGAGCCAGATCTCTCTTTGAGTGCAGCATCTACCACAGAGGAGGAAATATGAGCGCTCGTGACAGCGCTGACTAGTCAGAAAGGATAATCTGTCTCAGCCATGGTCTCCCAGGAACTTTGACTGCTCAAAAGGGCCTTTGAGAATTCAAGTCTGTCTGAGGGTCTATCTGTCTTCCGCAAGAGGAAAGTGGAAATGGCTTTGGCAGAAAGTGGACAAGCATCACTTTTCATAAGTAAGCAGAGTGTCTTTCTTTGTTCATCCTCTGGTTGAGAGAATGTAACACCTGTGCTTGTCTGCCAGGTCTCATGATTATAATCTAAACTCCCTGGTTTATTTGTATGACATAGTAAGAGTGGTCAAAGTCACAGAGACAAAGGGCACAAGGGCAATGGCTTGAGGGTGCATGGAAAGGAGAATGGAGAATTATTATCTATCTGATGGGCACAGATGTTCAGTTTAGGCAGAAGAAAAAACATTATGGAGGCAGAAGGTTGCTGTAGAACAATGCTATATATCCCTGAACTGAACACTTAAAATAATGAACGTAGTAAAAGGGAGCCACTGCTGAGAGAGCAGGCCTGAGCCAGAGACCTCTGTAGAACTGGGTATGGGTCACGGATCTCCAAAAGAGCAGGCCTGAGCCAGGGACATCTGTGGGAACAGGCCTGAGCCAATGACCTCAGCAGGCTTAAGTCAGCTACCTCAGCCAGAACAGGCCTGAGGCAGTGACCTCCACAGGAGTAGGCTTGAGCCTGTGACCTCCACTGGAGCAGGCCTGAGGCAATGATCTTCACAGGAGCAGGTACAAGGGAGCTACCCCTGAGGAAACAGGCCTGAGCCAGAGACCTTTGTGAGAACAGGCCTGAGACAGCTACCTCTGTTGATAAAGGTTTCTGTCACACCTGGTCCCACAGCTGTAAAGTCCCAAAGAAACACACAGAAGCCTACATTAATTATAAACTGGTTGCCTATTAGCTCAGGTTTCTTATATTTTACATTAACCCATAATTCTTGTCTGTGTTATCTACATGCCTTGGTACTTATATCAGTGAGGCATTCTCATCTTGCTTACTCTGTGTTTAGGTAATGACTGGACACTGAGCCTTTCCTCTTCCCAGAATTCTCCTATTCTAGTCATCCTGCCTATATTTCCTTCCTGGCTACTAGCCAATCAGCATTTTATTAAACTAGTACAAGTGACAAATGTTTACAGGAGACAAAAACATTGTCCCACAGCAGACCTCCACAGGAGCAGGTACAAGGGAATGACTGCCAAGGGAGCAGGCTGGAGCCAGATATCTCTGTGGAGCCAGATGAATCAGTGTCCTCTCTGCTGGAGCAGGCCTGAGACAGAAACCTCTCCCGGAGCAGGCCCAAGGCAGTAACCTAAGCAAAAGCAGCCCCAAGCAAACTACCTCCTTGGAAGCAGGCCTAAACAACCCCTGGTATTGCAGAGTGACACCTGGGAGCACTGAAGGACCTTCAGGGTAGCTGGAACCATGGCCCTGAGTGTACCATGAGGAACAACCATCTTGTGACCTCCTACAGAGCAGGTCTGAATAAGTAACTTAAAGAGGAAATAAAAAATTTCCTCAATCAACCCGATTCCCCCAGTTCCCCTCATCTTCTCCTTCACACTTTTCTCTCCCCATCACCCCTCATGCCCATCCCACCCCACCCCCAATATTCCAATTTTTTGCCCATCAGTCATGTCTATTTCCCATAGCTGGGAGGATATCTATATGTTTTTCCTTGGGTTTACCCTCTTGTTTAGCTTCTTTAGGATCACAAATTATAGACTCAGTGGCCCCTATCCATGGCTAGAAACCAATTATGAGTGAGTACATCCCATGTTCTTCTTTTTGGGTCTGGGTTACCTCACTCAGGATCGTATTTTCTATTTCCATCCATTTGCATGCAAAATTCGAGAAGTCATTGTTTTTTACTGCAGAGTAGTACTCTAATGTGTATATATTCCACACTTTCTTCATCCATTCTTCCATTGAAGGGCATCTAGGTTGCTTCCAGGTTCTGGCTATTACAAATAATGCTGCTATGAACATAGTTGGACAAATGCTTTTGTCATATGATAGGGCATCTCTTGGGTATATTCCCAAGAGTGGTATTGCTGGGTCCAGGGGTAGGTTGATCCTAATTTTTCTGAGAAACCGCCACACTGATTTCCAAAGTGGTTGCACAAGTTTGCAGTCCCACCAGCAATGGATGAGGGTACCCCTTTCTCCACAACCTCTCCAGCAAAGGCTATCCTTGGTGGTTTTGATTTTAGCCATTCTGGCAGGTGTAAGATGATATCTCAAAGTTGTTTTGATTTGCATTTCTCTGATCGCTAAGGAGGTTGAGCATGACCTTAAGTATCTTTTGGCCATTTTAACTTCTTCTGTTGAGAATTCTCTGTTCAGTTCAGTGCCCCGTTTTTTAATTGGGTTAATTATCCTTTTAAAGTCTAGTTTCTTGAGTTCTTTATATATTTTGGAGATCAGACCTTTGTCTGTTGCGGCGTTGGATAGGGGAGCAGGGAAACTCATACCTTAGGTAAGGGAGCCACCTAAGGGTTGGCAAGAGACTTGAACTTGGAATGGCTACCAGATGCCCAGGGCAATGTCCCCAGTTAGTTCACTGGGGCACCTGAGGATAGGGAACCTGAAATGAACCTATCCTATAATCATACTGATGAATATCTTGCATATCGCCATAGAACCTTCATCTAGCGATGGATGGAGATAGAGCCAGAGACCCACACTGGAGCACCGGACTGAGCTCCCAAGGTTATAATGAGGAGCAGAAGGAGAGAGAACATGAACAAGGAAGTCAGGACCATGAGGGGTGCACCCAACCACTGAGACAGTGGGGCCGATCTATTGGGAGCTCACCAAGGCCGCTGGACTGCTACTGAAAAAACATGAGATAAAACCAGACTCTCTGAATGTGGCGGACAATGAGAGCTGACGAGAGGCCAAGGAGAATGGCACAGGAACTTTCATCTGGCGATAGATCGAGAGAGAGACAGAGACCCAATTTGGAGCAACGGTCTGAGCTCTTAAGGTCCAAATGAGGAGCAGAAGGAGGGAGAACATGAGCAAGGAAATCAGGACCACGAGGCGTGCACCCACCCACTGTGACAGTGGAACTGATCTATTGGGAGCTCTCCAAGGCCAGCTGGACTGGGACTGAATAAGCATGGGTTGAAACTGGACTCTCTGAACATGGCGGACAATGAAGGCTGATGAGAAGCCAAGGACAATGGCACTAGGTTTCGATCCTAATACATGAACTGGCTTTGTGGGAGCTTAGCCTGTTTGGTTGCTCACCTTCCTGGGCCTGGATGGAAGTGGGAGGACCTTGGTCTTCCTGTAGGGCAGGGAATTTGGACTGCTCTTCAGTATCGAGAGGGAGGGGGAATGGACTGGGGGAAGGAGAAGAGGAGTGGGGATGGGGGAGGGGAGTGGGGGGAGGGGGCAATGTGTGGGAGGAGGGGGAGGGGAATGGGAAACGGGGAGCAGTTGGAAATTTTAATTAAAAAACAATAAAAAAATAAATAAATAAAAAAAATTCCTCAAAAAAATGGAGGAAAAGACAAACAAAAAAATTGAAGATATCAACAAATCCCTTAAAGAAAATCAAGAAAATCAATCAAACAGATGGAAGAAACTACTCAAGACATGAAAACCAAAATAGAGACAATAAGAAAACACAAACGGAGGGAATTATAGAAATAGAAATTTAAAAAAATGAACAGAATTCACAAATGCAAGCCTAAACAGTAGAATACAAGAGATGGAAGAGGGAATCTCAAGTGTTGCAGATTCAATAGAGGAAATAGACTCATTGGTCAAACAAATCATTAAATCTATCAAAAACTTAAAACAAAATATCCAGAAAATATAGGAAACAATGAGGAGCCCAAACTTAAGAATAGGGATAGAAGAAATAAAAAGTCCAAATCAAAAGCACACAGAAGATATATTTAACAAAATCATAGAAGAAAACTTTACCAACCTAAAGAAAGATATGCCTGTAAAGATACAAGAAGTTTATAGAACACGAAATTGACAACTTTCTGGATTAATGTCACTTACCAAAATTATATCAAGACCAGATAAGGAAATTAAATAGACCTACAAGTGCTAAAGAAATAGAAACAGTCATTAAAAACCTCCCAAACAAGAAAAAACCCAGAACCAGATGGTTTCAGCTCAGAATTCTATAAGATTTTTAAAGAACTAATACAAATACTCTTCAAATTGTTTCACACAATAGAAACAGAAGAAATATTGCCAAACTCTTTTTATGAGGCTACAATTAACTTGATTCCCAAACCACATAAAGACATTAGTAAGAAAAAGAATAACAGACCAATCTCGCTCATTAACATTGATGCAAAAATACTCAAGAAAATATTGGTAAACTGAATCTAAGAACATGTCAGAAAAGTAATCCACCATGATCATTAGGCTTCATCCCAGATATGGAGGCATGTTAAATATAGAAAAATCTGTCAATGTCATCCACCATATGAACAAACTGAAAAAAAAAATAACCACATGATCCTTTCATAGATGCTAAAAAAAAAAAACCTTCAACAAAATACAATATCCCTTCATGAGGTCTTAGAGGGAGCAGAAATATAAGGAACATGCATAAACATAATAAAGGTAATACACAGCAAGCCAACAGCCAACATCAAACTAAATGGGGAGAAACTCAAGGTGATCTCACTAAAATCAGGAACAAGTCAAGGTTGTCCATTCCCTCCATATCTATCCAATATAGTTCTTGAGGTTCTAGCGGGAGCAGTAAGACAACAAAAGTACATCAAGGGGAAACATTTCAGAAAATAAGAAGTCAATCTCTCACTAGTTGCTGATGATATGATAGTTTATATAAGTGATCTCAAAAATTCAAGCAAGAAACTTCTAAAATTCATAAGCACCTTCAGTAATGTAGCAGGATTTAAGATTAACATACACAAAAAAAATTAGTAGTACTCCTTTACAGAGATGATAAATGAGCTGAGAAAGAAATCAGAGAAAAATAACCTTTCACAATAGTCACAAATAGCATAAAATATCTTGGAGTAACTCTAACCAAACAAGTGGAACACCTGTATGAGAAGAACTTCAAATCTTTGAAGAAAGAAATTTAAGAAGATACCAGAAAATGGAAAGATCTCCCATGCTCTTGGGTAGGTAGAATTAACATAGTAAAAATGTCAATCATAAAAAAAATGGCAATCTTACCAAAGAAATCTACATATTCAATGCCATACCCAGCAAAATTATTCACAGGCCTCAAAAGTACAGTACTCAACTTCATATGAAAAAAACAACAAACACAGTATAGCCAAAACAATAAAAAAAAAAAAACAGTTTTGGAGGCATCAAAATCCCTGACTTCAAACACTACTACAGAGCTAGAGTACTGAAAACAGCCTGGTACTGGCATAAAATTGGAAAGGAGTACCAATGGAACTGAATCAGAGACCTGGATCATAATCCACACATCCACAAACACCTGATTTTGACAAAAAAGCAAAATATATAAAATTTTAAAAAGCAAGCATATTCAACAAATGGTGCTGACATAACTGGATATTAACATGTAGAAGAATAAAAATATATCCATATTGATTGCCATGCACAAAAGTCCAAATGGATAAAAGACCTCAACATAAGCCCAACCACAATGAACCTCAGAGAAGAGTATGTGGGAAATACACTTGAATGCATTGGCACAAAAGACCATGTCCTAAATATAACCCAAGTAGCACAGACACTGACAGAAACAATTAATAAATGAGACCTCCTAAAACTAAAAATTTTCTGTAAAGCAAAGGACATGGTCAACAAGTTAAAATGGCAACCTACAGAATGGGAAAAGGTCCTCACTAACTTCACATCAGACAGAGGGTTGATTTCCAAATATACAAAGATCTCGAGAAATTGGTCAGCAAAAGAATAAATAATTCAGTTAAAAATGGGTACAGACATAAACTGAGAACCCTCAACAGAGAAATCTAAAATTGGCTGAAAGACACTTAAGGATATTCTCAACATCGTTAGCCATCAGAGAAATGAAATCAAAACAACTCTGAGATTTCATCTTCACCTGTAAGAAAGACCAAAATCAAAAAGTTTGATGACAACTTATTGTGAAAATGATGTGGAGTAAAGTTAACACTCCTGCATTGATGGTGGGAGTACAAACTGGTACCACCACTTTGTATATCAGTATGGCAATTTCTCAGAAAATTAGGAATCAATCTTCCTCAAGACGCAGAAATACCACTTTTGGTTATATATCCAAAGGATGCTCAATCGTGCCACAAGAACATGTACTCAAACATGTTCATAGCAGCATTGTTTGTTATAACCACAACCTGAAACAACTTAAATAACCCTCAACCAAAGAATAGAAAAGGAAAATGTGGTACATTTAGACAATAGAGTACTACACAGTAGAAAAAAATTACTGATATCTTGAAATTTGTGGACAAATATATGGATCTAGAAAACATCATATTGAGTGAGGTAACCCAGACCCAGAAAGAAAAATATCATATGTACTTAATCATAAGTGGCTTTTAGACATAAGCAAACAAAACCAGCCTACAATTTACAGCAATCCCAAAGAACCTAGACAACAATGAGGATCCTGACATATATATGTATATATATATATATATGTGTGTGTGTGTGTGTGTGTGTGTGTTCTATATGAGAACTAGAAAAAGAAAAGCTCTCCTGAGTAAATTGGCGTTTGCAGAGGTTTCCTGTCCAGCCTGGTCCCACAGCCATTCACTCTGAAAGAAACACAGAGGTCTTCATTAACTATAAACTGGTTGGCCTATTAGCTCAGGCTTCTTATTAACTTTTATTAATAAGAATATTAATATTAACCTCTATTTCTTGTCTGTGTTAACCATGTGGCTTGGTATCTTTTATCAATGAGGCAGTCTCATCTTGCTTCTTTTGTGTCTGGATAATGACTGCTGACCGAGCTTTCTTCTTCCCAGAATTCTCCTCTTCTTGTTGCCCTGCCTCTATTTCTTGCCTGGTTGCCCCACCTCTACTTCCTGTCTAGTTGTTTTGCCTATACTTTCTGCCTGGCTACTGGCCAATCAGAATTTTATTAAAATATAAGTGACAAATCTTTACAAAGTTTAAGACCATTGTCCCTCAGCACTTTCCACTTTTTTTTTTCAAAACAAGAATTTTGAATCTAATCTCCCTTGTTTAGCTTTCTTCTTGACCATTATTAATAACAACTTGTTACCAATACACAAAATAAAGAAAAATATCCATAGTCCATTTCTTGGGAATGTGTGTGTTTGTGCATAGATTTCCTGAGTACTTCTTACTGATTCAGGGTACTGAAAATCTTATGGGTACCTGAAGAAAATTTAGAATTAAATTTAAGTCCTGATTGGAGTATCCTGTGAGGCTTGACCATCTCAGGCAGCAGTCTTGAATCTGTTCTGAATGTAGAACTTAGACATCTGGGCCATCCACTCCTATCAGAGATTTTTCAGGGGGTCTTTCTTGATTAAACTAGATTTTTCTTAGCCCAAAATTAATCAACAGCCTCTCATTTCCTGTGGAAACAAAAACAAAATCTCTTATCCAAAGTAAACATCTTTTAACATAAATTTTGAAGTCAAGGCATTTTCAAAATACCTATCTTGGATTGATCCAGCACCATTTATAATCAACATCTTTTAGCAGCTGTTGCTCCTTGCTCAGCCATCAAACAATTCAAAGACAGCACAATAATATGCAGTATCCAGACAGTCTGTGTATTTTCCATCTATAAGTAGCTTAATTTAAATTCTATTTTTTTTCTTTTTCTTCTTTTGTTGAGACTAGGTTTCTCTGTGTATCTTTGGCTGTCCTGACTTTCACTCTGTAGACAGGTTGTCCTTGAACACACAGAGATCTGCCTGCCTCTGACTCCCAAGTGTTGGGATTAAAGGTGTGTTCCACCACACCTTGAACTCACAGATATCTGCCTGCTTCTGACTCCCAAGTGTTGGGATTAAAGGTGTGTTCCATGCTCAACTACTCTCTTTTTCGCTTTTTTATTTTAAGGACTTTATCCCTTTTTTTTTCTCTCCCAAGCCTACATATATTTTTAAATGCATTATAGACTCTTTAGAGGCTTTTTTTTTTTTTGTCTGAAACTATCATTACCGTATCTCTTCTTTTCGGGCTACAGTAGTCTTTAATTTGCTAAGTGATATTGCTAGGATTAAAGCTGTGATGTTGACTGCTGGAGCCAGACCATTCCTTGGCTTTCTGAGATTCTTTCTTCATGGTAAAGGTACTGGTGGGAGCTTTGTTTATTGCCACAACTCTATGGAGTTTCAAGGTCCCTGCCACCACCAAAAAGAATGCTGTTGGCTATTCATATTCTTTTAAAAGGGTTGCAAAGTATTTGCAGGTAAAGCTGAGTCAGGAAGCCTCTCTTAAATGAGATGTGCTTGCTTCTAGCAAGCTTGCTTCTCAGCCTCTCCAACCCAAGAAAATACTGCTATCAAGAAGCCATGTTTAACTCTGTTCTTTTGTGTCTAGAATTACTTCCCAAGATTTTTTAGGTTTTATGTAGGTACAGTTGTCCATGTTGTCACCATTTGTTGCCAGAGGTTTTCTGTCCAGCCTCATCCCACAGCCGTTCAATCCCATCAGTCCAAAAGAAACACACAGAGGTCTACATTAATTATAAACTGGTTGGCCTATTGGCTCAAGCTTCTTATTAATTCTTTTTTTCAAGACCATGTTTCTCTGTAGCTTTGGTGCCCGTCCTACAACTAGCTCTTACAGACCAGGCTGGCCTTGAACTCACATTCTTAATAACTCTTATGACTTATATTAACCATAGTTCTTGTCTGTGTTAGCCATGTGGCCTGGTAACTTTTGTCAGCATGACAGTCTCCTCTTACTTCTTCTATGTATGGATGAAGACTGCATACTGAGATTTCTTTTCCACAGAATTCTCCTGTACTCATTGTCCCCTTCAATTTCCTGCCTGATTGCCCCACTTCTACTTCCTGTCTGGTTGCCATGCCTATACTTTGTGCATGGATGCTGGCCAACCAGCCTTTTATTAAAATACAAGTGTCAAATCTTTACAAAGTACAAGACCATTGTCCCACAGCAAGTTGGGACGATAGAAATCACGGGAGAGGGTAGAAATAAAGGAAAGGGGAAGGGAGGGGAGTGGAGAAAATATATAGCTCAATAAAAACAATAAAAACATAATGAACTTTGTTCTTTACATTTTATCAAAATAAAAATGAGGGTGGAGCTCTGAAATGAGTCAAATATTGTCATCAGTGGGCTGTAATGTTTTATTAGAAGGGTGGAGAGATGACTGAGCCCACCGAGTACTTGTTATACAAATCTGATTTCAGTCCCTGTAAAACAAAATGCTAGGCAAAGTGCCATGCTCTTCTATCCTAGCACCCAGAAGCCAGACGAAGAGTGGACCCCATGGTTTGTTGGCCAGTCTATTTGGGGAAATTTCCGAGCTCTAGGCCAGTGAGTAATCCTACCTCAACAAAGCTGGATATGGCTTCTGTGGAATGACACTAAAGTTTGACTCCTAGCATCTACCTGTAATTACCCATACCACATATACACACATACTTATACACAAATTTGCACACATACATACATACACTCTAACCACACACACTCTACAAGTCATATTACAAACAAACATTCATACACTAACACACACATTCACACACACATATACAGGTACACACACAAATGCACACACCTAGAAAAACTGAGGCATCATTTGCTGACCTATGTTGTGCCCCTGTATATATCATTTGTTGTTGTGACAAAGTCATGGGAAAGGTAAATATTTTTCTCAGTTTGCAGATAAAGATTTTGCTACCATGACCAAAACAATTTACTAAAAATAATGCAGAGTCTTTGAATCACAAATGCTTGGATTTTGCATGCAGCTGGTTTATTGTCAGTTGTATGTAATGGGGGGCTATTCCCAATCTATGACTTAAGTTGTCATTAGGAAAAAAAATGAATGTGAATGCCTCTAAAAAAAAATCACACAATAGAGTCAACACATCACTGTTTCATCCTGAGGCACCCTTGTCTTTTCCAAGCTTGCCAGAGCTTTTATAAGCAATGCACTTCTGCTCTGGTGAAAAGGTTCCACAGCACCTCCAATGGGTGACATCCAAGAGATGCCACCTTTTCAGAAGATAAGCAGAGGTTAAAGTGAATTATGAGTAGCTGTTAATGCCCATGTGAGATCTTCTCACACCAGGTTAGTGTTGAATCAGGGACAGTAGAATATTGGTCTTCCTGTATCACTGTGTGCCCCCTAGCATTCTGTAATAAACTCATGTAACATTTTGATAAATTGTCATATTATTTTTGATCATTGAAAGTTCACTCTAGAAATGAGGAGATTATTTCCTTATCTTAAACTAAGGTATGTTTATTTCAAGTGTCTTCCAATTTTTTTTCCTGAGCCAGGCTGTCCTGTTGCCCCTATAGTAGTGGGAAAAAGAGCATAACTAATAACTAACAATATTAAAAATACTACTCCACTGAAAATAGCTAAAAGATAAACTATTTCCCACAGAGGCTACTATTGTTCTTCTCATGGTATAAAAATATCTGTCATGACAATGAGAAGCTAGTAATTTATGCTTGGAGAGAACCTTGTGCTCTGTCTAGGAATCTAAATCAGGAACTCTAGCATGGCTGTTTCAGCAGGGTTTCCCTAGGCTTTCCTGCTTGGATATTGTAGGGACATAATTTGATGATGTTTTGCTATAATACTGATGCTACTGAGTCTGTATATTTGTTAATTGCCATCTTTGTTGCTTTTTTTGTGTTTTTTTTTTTTGCTTTGCTTACTATATACTGTATACATTCAAAACTGAATCTATGGCTGTCTTATATCATTTTCCATAACAGACAGTCTTCTCTCAGATTCACCTTCTTTTTTAAACAGGGAGGGTAACTGGAATTATTTTTTATGGATGTCTACAAAGCCAAAATAGTGCTTGTTTGAAGCTGAAAAATAAAGAGAATATCTTTTAGCACTATACTCTTACTAGGTAGAAGTTCCCGAGTTCTATCCCTGATGGATGCACAGGAAGAGTGTTAGGGATATTTTCTAACATGAGCTCTCTGCCAATGCAAAATAACTCAAATCAAACCAAATCAAACCAAATCAGACCAAACTAAAAAATATCCAGGTTTAACTGGACTCCTGCACTTACAGGTGACCCTGATGGGAACTGGAAAGCTGCCAACATGACCACTGGGGAAAAGGTGGAAAGCCCCATGTTTATTTGGGGGGGGCAATTTCAATAGCCTAGGGGAGTGGTCTTGATCTTTCCTGGGGAGGGGTCAAGGTTCAAGGGGCACAGGAGCGAGGCCTTCAAAGATCGAGGCCAGAGACCAGGATTTACATTCCAGACTGTAGAAGGGTTGACAGAAAGCTGAGGTAATATTTATGACTAACATTTAGGCTCTCTTTGGAAAAGGGAGTTTGGACTCAAGTCTGGATACTTCCTGTAGGCATAAGGTGATATGGGGGAGGGGGAGAGCTGGGTGTTGCTGGATTCATGCTCAGCAAGAGGTGTGGCTGAGAAGGCATCCTATTCACTGCCATCCACATCTGTTTTTTGTGGGAGGTAAGAAGGCATATGTCTAGGAAAAAAAGAAAATATTTTTATTACCTGTCTTGTTTGTATCTGTAACATGAACGGGGGCTAGGGGCCATGCCTGCTTGTTTGTTGTTTTCTGTCCTACCCAGTACTGTTTAGCCCCAAAGAAAATCACACATAGGTCTCCATAAATTATAAGCTGATTGGCCCATTAGCTCTTGCCTCTCACTGGCTAACTCTCACATCTTGATTAACCCATTTTTCTGATGTATGTTAGCCATGTGGCTCAATACCTTTTTCAGTGAGGCAGATCGCATCTTGCTGCTTTGGTGATCTGGGCAGGAGAGGCAGGAATCAACTTCCTCCTTCCCAGAATTCTCCTGTTCTCATTACATCATTTCTACTTCCTGTCTGGTTTTTCCACCTATATTTTCTGCCTGTCCAATCAGCGTTTATTTATAACATAATTGACAGAATACAGACAATTCTCCTGCACCACTTCCCCTTCTTTTTTTTTAAAAAAAAAGGAAAATAAGAAAGTGAGTAGCCTGGGAGGCAGCGACAGACGGATATCTGTGAGTTCAAGGATAGCCTTGTTTACAGAGGGAATTCCAGGACAAAGATATACAGAGAACCTGTCTCAAAAAGCCAAAAGTTAAAAGTAAAAATAAAGAAATAGAGGTTAAAATAAAGCTGCATAAAGATAGAAAATATACAGATAATCTTGATACTGTATGCTATTATGCTCTCTTTGAATTGTTTGAATGCTGCTGAGGAAGGAGCAACAGCTTCTAAAAGATATTTGCTTAAATGATGGAGGTGATTCTTGTATCTTATCTGTTGCTTTCGTTGGTTAACTAATAAAGAAAACTGCCTTAGCCCATTTGATAGGCCAACCCTTAGGTGGGTGGAGTAAACAAAAGAGAATGCTGGGAGAAAGAAGCCGAGTCAGGAGTCGCCATGATTCTCCCACTCCAGACAGACGCAGGTTAAGATCTTTCCTGGTAAGCCAGCTCGTGGTACTACACAGAATATTAGAAATGGGTTAGATCAATATGTAAGAGCTAGCCAATAAGAGGCTGGAACTAATGGGCCAGGCAGTGATTAAAAGAATACAGTTTCCGTGTAATTATTTTGGGTAAAGCCATGCGGGCAGCCGGGTGCTGGGGATGCAGCCCCGTTGCTCTTATTACAACACTTATAAATGCTACAGATAAGTATTTTGAAAATACCTTGACTTCACAGTTTGGAGAAGAGATTTTGCTTTTGTTTCCACAGAAAATGAGAGGCTGTGGATTTATTCAGAGTTAAGAAAAATCCAGTTTGATCAAGGAAGACCACCTGAGAAGTCTCCAGCAGGAATAGATGGCCCAGATGTCTGAGTTCTTCATCCAGAACAGGTTCAAGACTGATACCTGAGATGATCAAGACTTACAGGATACTTCAGTCAGGACTTGATCATAACTCTAAATTTTCTTTAGGTCCCCAAAGCTTATCAGTGCCCCCAACCAGCTGAAAGTAGCCTGAAAAACTACGCCCACATTCCCCAAAAATGGACTATGGATATTTTCCTTTGTTTTTGTTTTTTTTTTTTTAAAGAGGGGGAAGTGGTGTGGGAGAATTGCCTGTATTCTGTCAATTATGTTATAAATAAACACTGATTGGCCAGGCAGGAAATATAGGCTAGAAAACCAGACAGGAAGTAGAAATGATGTAATGAGAACAGAAGAATTCTGGGAAGGAGGAAGTTGATTCCTCCCACTCCTGCCAAGATCATCGAAACAGCAGGATGTGATCTGCCCCACTGAAAAACAGTACTGAGCTACATGGCTAACATAGACCAGAAAAATGGGTTAATCAAGATGTGAGAGTTAGCCAGTGAGAGGCTAGAGCTAATGGGCCAATCAGCTTATAATTTATGGAGACCTGTGTGTGATTTTCTTTGGGGCTAAACAGCTGGGGTTAATGGGCTGGACAGAAATCATAAACAAGCCACCCTGTTCATGTTACAGAACAAAAACCCCAGCAACAAACAAGCCGGCCCCCCTCATGCTACATGTATCAACAAAGATAAGTGTGCCAGGATGAGGAGCAGGTAGGCCTTTCATTGTGGAATCTTGGAAAACCAGAGGGTGGAAGGTCCTAGCTGCTGGGCAGACCAAGTGTCCTGGGCAGGTGCCTGCTTGAGCCTGGAGAGATGGTACCAGCATGGGTGTCCCAGGAGCTTGGCAGCTGAGGGGGTGGTAAAGATAACTGTTTGAGGTCTTGTTCATAGAGGTTCAAGAGACCAAGAATTTAGCTGTTTGAGGAGTACTCTGTCCTTGGGGAGACCAGGGCAGGTTCAGGGGCATTAGGGTCCACTGGTGTGGAGGCAGGTAGACAACTGTCAGTATATGAAGGGAGAAGGGACCTCAGAAGGGAGAGGTAGGGGAGATACCCTGCCAGTGGAAAAGTTTGAACTGACTGTGAGGTAATGGTTAAGGAGAAAGGCCTTCCATAAAGCAGCTCAAAAATGTCCCGGCTCATAGGGGACTGTAGGGTGGCCCTGAGGCGAGTAAGGGCAATGAGGAGAAGGGAAGGCCATGATAAGTTGAGTTCAATAGAGAGCTTGGTTAGTTGTTTGATGAGTCCATTGACCCTCTCCACCTTTCCCGAGGATTGTGGATGGTAGGGGATGTGGAATTTCCAGGAGATGTTGAGAGCTTCTGACACAAACTCCATGATCCTCGTAGTGAAGGCTGGACTATTGTCCATTTGGGTGATCCATGGAATGCCAAACTGAGGATTGATGTTGTCCAGGAGTACCTCAGTCAACAATCTACCATTTCCCTGGAGGCCAGAAATGCTTCTATCCATCCTGCAAAAGTGTCCACAAGTGGTAAGAGATAATGGAGTTTTTTTTTTTATGATTAAGCATATGTGTGAAATCAACCTGCCAATCTTTGCCTGGTTGTTGTCCATGAAGTTGGTGTAGAGACTGATGTATGTGGAGATGCCCCTGTGGGTTGGCATGGGCACACATTTGGGTCTTATGTGTAAGGTCTGGTGGATGTCTGAAATGATTGACGGTGCCTGGTCTTGAGGAAGAGTGAGACAGTTATTTAAATAGAACCATCTATCCTTTGTTTTTGTGCCTTGCGCCTTTTAATAAGCTCATCCTTCTCTTTAGGTTGGTAACAGGGATTATAAAAGGGAGTTAAAAACAAAATATATTCTGTGGTATCTGAGGAACTGGAGGCCAGCCCACAGGCCACTGAGTCAACCTTGGCATTGCCTAAGGCCATTGGGTCCTTTCAGGACTGGTTTTCCCCTACAGAGCATAATGGCTACTTTTGTAGGGAGCTGGAAGGCCTCCAAAAGGTTGCTATAATGGGGCCATTAACTATGAGAATGCCGTTGGTAGTAAGGAAGCTCCTTTCCTTCCAGAGTGCACAATGAGTATGGGCTATTAAGAAGGCCTATTTAGAGTCAGTGTAGATCTTAGCCCATTGGCCCTTGGCTATTTGGAGTGCCCTAGTCGAGGCAATTAATTCAGCCTTTTGTGATGAGGTTCCCATTGGCAGGCGGGTCACTTTGATTGTGTCAATGGAAGTGACCACTGCATATACTGCCTGGTGATTTCCTGATTTTTCCAAAGGAAACTTCCATCAACAAATAGGGTGAGTTGGGGATCTGCAAGTGGCTGATCTAGGAGACCTAGCTGGGGTGAGGTTAAAGCCTCTACAGCCTCTGGGCAAGAGTAAGAGGAGGTAACAGAAGGGGAGGGAACAGGAAGGAGAATTGCACGGTTGAGGGCAGGACTGGAAGCCAAAGTAATTTGGGAGTTTTCTACAAACAGTAAGTGAAAAGCTTTGACTTGTGAAGTCTCAAGGAGAGAGAGGGAGAGAGAGAGAGAGAGAGAGAGAGAGAGAGAGAGAGAGAGAGAGAGAAAGAGAGAAAGAGAAGAGTGTCTCAGAATGTCTGAGGGGTAGTGGATGGAATATGCCATGACTGGCCTGGACAAGGTGATCTTGAGAGCCTCCTGAGGGAGTTCAGATACTTCTACCAGGACTCTCAGTCATTTTTGCCACCCACAGGCAGTGAGGCACAGCTGTTTGATTAAAAAGAAAATAGCCTGATTCAAACGTAGAGTCTGTTGGGTTAGAAATCCCGTGGCCACTCCTGACCTCTCATCTGTATAGAGAAGGTTAGGCTTTGTGCCGTCTGGAAGAGCAAGAGCAGGAGCTGTTAGAAGGGCATCTCGCAGTAGAGAGAAGGGGTGATGGACAATGGCCTCGTGGGTGAGAGGTCCCATGGGCATCTCCCTGGCTGCCAGATACAGAAGCTTGCTTGTAATGGAAAAGTTAGGGATCCAATGGTAAAAGAACCCTAGCAGACCCAAAAATAAGAGGATCTGAGCCCTGTAATTGGAGGTTGTAAATCCCACAGTGCCTGGACCCTGTCAGAGGTGAGGGTCTTAGACCCCTGGCTAAGTTGAACATCCAAATATACCACTGTAGGTGAGCACAGTTGAGCTTTAGCTGGTAAGGCTCAATATTCCAGGGATCTGAGGAAGTTCAGGAGCACAGAGGTGGCCTCTTGGGACAGAGACAATGTAGAACTGCAGAGAAGTATGTCATTCATGTACTGGAGCAGCATGCTGAAGCCTGCATCAAAGTTTGAGAGATCTCAAGCCAGAGGTTGGCCAAAGAAATGGGGGCTGTCCTGAAAACCCTGAGGGAGAATAGTCCATGTAAGCTGTCTGGAGGACCACGAGTAAGGGTGTCCTCCTAGGTGAAGGCAGAGAGGAAGTATGAGTCAGGGTATAAAGAGACAGTAAATAAGGCATCTTTTAGGTCTAAAACAGGAGGTGGTAGGAGGGACATAAGACAGGAGATTGTAAGGATTGTTAACCAGAGGGTGAATTGGAATGACTGCTTTATTTATGAGGCAGAGGTCTTGAACCAAGAGGTGAGCACAATAGGGTTGGTGATGATTAGAAATCACAGGAGTAGAATTTTCCCACACTTGGGGATCTGCTGGATCAGGGAGAGTAGGAACAGAACAGTCTGGGGTAGGATCCTGTGAGGCTATTAAAGTTAGAAGAAAATGTGTCTCAGGAGAGTGTGTGAGGACCAAAGTGAATGTGGCCCCAAAACTGCTGAGAATATTTCGACCTAGTAAAGGTGATGGGCAAGCAGATATCACTAAGAAAGTTTGAGAGAAAAACTGTCCTGCAAGAAAGCAGGGCAGTGGCAAAGTTTTAAGTGGAGTGGAACAGGTCCTGTGTACCCCCATAATTTGGTGAGGGCTCAAGTGAGTTGTTAAAACAGAATAGGTAGCTCCTGTGTCCAAAAGAAAAGTAATGGACTTACCTGCTACCTGTAGCTTTACCTAAGGCTTGGAAAGGGTTACCGACATTACCAAGTCTGGACTGCATCAATCCTCTGCAAGGCTGAGAAGTTCAAAGGCTGGGATAGTCTCACTTTCCAATGTTGGTGAGGCTATACCTCCATGGCATGGCATAGAGGATGAGCCTGCATGGGGGAATTGTGATTTCCAGTGTCTAGGTTGCTGGAAGATAGGGCATGGCCTCATAGGAGGTTCAGGGCAATATTGTGCCATATGGCCATTTAGAGCACACTTGAAGCAGCCTGCCTGTGAGGGGTGGGGTTGACTTAGGCTGGGCTCTGCTGGGATAGAGCCTTGTGGTTGCCTTCCCTTGTCCTCCTTCCAATGGCCTTAGGGCAGCTACTAAGGCTTGACCCTGCAGAGTCACCATCTGTTACAGCCTTGTCTGTCAGGAAGACTCAACTGCTTCTTCTCAGGCATTAAAAACTTTAAAGACCATTTTCACCAATTCTTGTATAGGGATTTGGAGATCCTCCTCTACCATTCTTTACTTTCTTTCTAATATCTGTTGCTGACTGATAAATAAAATGGGTAGCCAGGTGTTTACGTATTCGGTCGGTACGATAAATAACCAGACCAGCTCAAGAACAACAGTTATATTTTTAATAATTGAAAAAGGGGGAACTCATGCTACCAGAGTGAGAGGTTTGAAATCTGAAATGGTCCAACGAGCACAGTGTAGAGAGCGAGCGAGTGCATCTGCATCTCCCAGTTTTTCTACCTGGGCTCCAGGCGGCCACACCCTAACCAGATGTGATTGGTTGAGCTTCCCCATCAGCCAGGAACATGGCTACCATGAGGGAGGCCAAATCTAGCCTGGTATACTGCACCATGGTCTCTTGTAACCAATTTTTAAAAAATGACCGGATTTTCATCATCTAGCTGTGTAATCTCTTGAAGTTTGTCAAAATTAACTACTTTGTCTGAGACTATTTCCATACCCTGAATGAGGCAACAAACCATGATGTCCCACCTCTGTTGGCCGCTTTGACCAGGTTGGTAGTCCCAGTGTGGATCTGTGACTGGCACAACCCTAGCAACCAAGATTGGTGTTATCAGATACTGGCTACTGAGGGAGGGGCAAGAGCTCAGAGCCCAAATACCATGGACATAAGAGAGCTCTATCCATTTGTCCCCACCGCTACAAAAATTTTCTAGGTCTCTAAGGACAGAAAGCTCAAGCCTTCCCTCTGGTGGCCAACACATGCCATTGTCAAGATAGTATTGAGGCCGAATCTTAGTGCATAGGGAAATTAGACATTCTGAACAGATTGTATCAAACAGTCCCTATTTATAAAGATTTTGTAAAAGGCATCCCAAGGGTCATAGCAGATCTGGCTTCGAATCGCAAACACCCATTTTAAAAGTCTATGCCCAAATGTGTGGTTCAAGACTATTACAGCACATCTACCAAAATAGCTCTTGGGCCAGAATGGGGCTGTGAAAACTGAATGCTAGGCATCCCTAAAGCAAACAAAATTCACCTCAGCTAAGGTTGGTCAGTCGCTTAGATCAGGCTCTTGTCGCAGGTCATGTCTTCAACATAAGCCCAATAATCGACAAAAGTAAACACGAAGGAGTCCCCTAAAACCCTACAGCATGGACAAGAAAAAGGGACTCACCAAGATGCAATCGTTGTCGTTTGGGAGCTGGTTTTAGCCTGGTGTGGAGAGCTCAGGGGACAAGGGTGCTTTCAACACAGGGCCATGGGCCATAAGAGAGGCCGCCTCCCTGGTGTGTCCTCCAAGATGTTAGGACTATTTTCTAACATGAAGTCTTTGCTAATGCAAATTATCCTAATCTAACCAAATCAAACCCAATTAAAAAATACCTAGGTTTAGTTGAAATCCTGAGCTCTTGGGTGGCCCTGAGGGCAACCAGAAAGCCACCAATTTGACCACCAGGGTAAAGAGGGAAAATCACGTGTTTAGTTTTTGGGGAGCAGTTTAAATAGCCTGGGGGACTGGTCTTAACCTTTCTTGGGGAGGGGTCAAGGTTCTAGGGACACAGGGAAAGACCTCCAAAGATGGAGGCTGGGACCAGGATTTACAGCAAGCATTGTATAGAACTGCTAACATTCTCATGAAACAGGACACACAGGAAGGCACTGAACCTTCTTATGGAGGTTCTAGGAAGGAGCTTGTTACTGCCCTGAGCAAACTTTCAAAAGGGACAACAGGAACTTCAATGTACTATTTTGTCAACATCCTATTTTGCTTTCTTTCTGTAAATTCTGAGCAGCAGGTAGCCATGAAAATCATACTGCCTAAAGACAAGTCAGCAAAGGTCAGTTTCATACCCATGTATCTACAAATTTTTCAGTCCTTTATCTTACATAAAAAGACAACTTTTTGTTTCATCATTCTGAAGGATTTGTAACATGACTTTATAATATGAATACAGGTTAAATATTCATTACTCAAAAATGTGAAATGCAAAATGCTCCAAAATTCATTATTTTCATGCAAGCTTATGATATATATCCCCTAGCTGTCTAAAGTTACTTATGAGTAAGTACATATGATATTTTTCTTTCTGGGTTACTGCCTTGGGCCTCCTCTGGCAGAAGTCCTGGCTCATACCTATTCCCTTGGAGGTTTAAAACTTGCACTGGACCAACAGAGGTCCTGGTTCAGGCCTACTCCCTCAGAGGTCCCAGACTCTTACCCAGACCTGCAGAAATGACCTACCTTTCTTATGCTTAACCCTCCAGGTAGTTTCTTTTTCACCCTAGACCGTTTCCTTTCTATTCTCATGTATATGCTTAATTTTATGTAATCCAATAATTATCTTTCTGAGAGTTATATAGTTAATTTAATACAATTATTTTTCAGTTGCAGCCATTTCCTTGAAAATTTTAGAACTTTGAGGTAGGAACCAGAAGCCTATGTGGGTTCAAGAATGAGTCTGGAATCTCAAAGGGAGTAGACCAGAACCAGAGAAATTTGTAGGACTGCGTCCTAGTCAGCGGCCCAGACCAGGGACATCTATGGAAACAGGTCTAAGCCAGGGACCAAGGCCAGAGCAGGACTGAAACAGCAAACTCCACAGGAGCAGGTAAAAGGGAGCAACAGCTGAGCTGATAGGCCAGTCCCAGAAACCTCTGCATGTCTGGGAATGAGTCTGGGACCTCTGAGGGAGTAGGCCTGAGTCAGGACCTCTGTTGGTCCAGTGCAAGTCTTGAACCTCCAAGGGAATAGGCATGAGCCAGAACCTCTCTGCAGAGGAGGCCCAAGGCAGTAACCCAGAAAGAAAAATATCATATGTACTTACTTCTAAGTAACTTTTAGAGATAAAGAAAACAACAACAACAACAGCAACAAAATACAGCCAACAGTTCACAATCCCAGAAAACCTAGGTATCAGTGAGAATCCTAAGAGAGACATACAAAGATCTAATCTACATGGGAAGTAGAAAATGACAAAATCTCCTGAGTAAATTGGAACCATGGATGAGGGTTTAAGGGGAGGAGAGAGGAAGGGAGGGGAGCAGAGAAAAATGTATAGCTCAAATAATCAATAAAAATAAAAGAAGGAGCTCACCAAAGTCAGCTGGACTGGGACTGAAAAAGCATGGGATAAAACCGGACTCTCTGAACATGGCAAACAGTGAGGGCTGATGAGAAGCCAAGGATAATTGCACTGGGTTTTGATCCTACTGCATGTACTGGCTTTGTGGGAGCCTAGCCTGTTTGAATGCTCACCTTACTAGACCTTGATGGCAGGAGGACCTTGGACTTCCCACAGGGCAGGGAACCCTGACTGCTCTTTGGACTGGAGAGGGAGGGGGGGTGGGGAGTGGGGGGAGGGGAAGGGAAAAGGGAGGCGGGGAAGAGGCAAAAATTTATAATAAAAATAAATAAATAAATACTAAAGAAGTAAAAAAAATTAAAGAAGAAACTTTTAGAGCTTTATTTTTGTTTGTGAATAAAGTTTTATTGTTCTATATTTTCTTTATTCTTTATTGGTTTACTAACACTCCTGTTGGTTTTATAGCTTGGTTGTATAATAGTATGGTAGCAAACACTGACGTGAAACCATCTCTCCAGTATGTTAACTTGGAGAACTTGGGGATAAACTCCCAGGAGTGTCATAATTGGATCATACTTCTTGATTTTTAGGGAAATATTTTACTACAAATTCAAACCTTTTTGAACACTAATTTGATAAAACAAATGGGAAGTTAGCTACACACTTGACCAACAGTTGGCAAGTATACCAAAACTGCTGTACACAATCAACTTCAAAGTCTGTGTAGTGGTTGTTGTATTCATACTTTGTGCACAATAACCAAAATGTCTCATGCTATGCATAGAAATATTCTAAAATACAAAAATAATACTGAATGCCTTTGGTCCCTTGCAGTTCCATTAAAGGATGTTCCACGTGCATTATATATGCCTCTAAATTACATTACCTATGAGAACTATGCAATTCCTCTCTTATTAATTTGCTCATTGACCAGTGACCAGCCCTTTCATGTGGATTTTAAGAAGATAGGAGTGATCATTTAAGATATGGCTGTTTTGTACAAGAAAACATTACTTAGTTAAAGATAGGTGGGTGACAGTTACTATAGAGAATGACCATGACTTATACTTCCCATGTTCCAGATGATACCTAGCTGGGTGTGTTATTTCACTCGAGTCTCCAAGGCATATGATGAAGAATAATCAAAAGTTCTATAGAAGAATTGCACTTAAGAAAGAGGAAACAGCCTCTGAAAGCAAACATAAGGCAAGAGCTGGTGTGTTACATACAATCTTCTGAATTGTATGTAAATGAATGCAGCTTAGAATGCAGTTACAGAGCAACTATTCAAAACTGGCATGGAACATTGCTGAGATGTGGGAGCGTCTGTGTATATCAGTTGCTGCATTGGGATAGAAAAACAAAGATGACAGATAAAGAACATGTATAGTAGTTGATATTTAGATCAGGTTGTTGCTGAGGAAACAACAATGTTCCTTCTGGGTTCTCAGTCTTGTTAGTAAAAGGAATTTTAAAGCACACTCAATAGGTCACTTTTATTAGAGATTATGAGAATAAACAATGGGCAGGCAAGCTCCTAATTGTGGCAGCAGCCCAAAGAAGGGGTACAAGCAAAGAAGAAGCAATGTCTTTCTAAGTTAGCTTTCTAGAGATCCAGCAGATTCAGCAGTGGCAGTGGTGGGTAGCTTCAGAAGAAAATCATCTGGGACAGAATGATCAAGCTTTGTCCAACACCCAAAAGAAAAAAGATAGTTTAAAAACAATTGCACAATTTTCCAAGTCAGAACTCAGAAAGTTGTGCAAGTTCATAGCAAATTCAACTGTACTAAACGGTGGAAGCTCTGCAGGGGTCTGCAATTCTGCAGGAGGTAGGGGTTTCCAGAAAGGAAGTCATTTTATTTCCTAGGCAAATAGTTATTGTTCTGCCTCATCCACAATGTCTTCAGGAGAAACAGATTTCCTGATGTGAGGGGAAAACACTCTGTGTAATGTGATTGACAGACTTGGCTTTATTTTAGTATCTTGGTATGTTGAGTCTTTCTACCCAGAACTCACACACAGTAGCTTTCTATTGATAGGACTCAACAAAGCCTTGATACCCTTTCACATATTAGTTTAAAATCTAAGGAAGCAGTTTCCTTTATGATGTTACCAAGGAAAAATGGTGGTGTGGTACAAAGCCCACAAGGGAGAGTCTTATCCCTGCTGTGTATCAGTTTCTCCCGATAATAAAACCTTTCGTATAGAAGAAGGTTTAGAAATAGAACATTAAGGGGGTATGAAAAACAAAATATTAGAGGAATGTAAAAAACAGAATGTTTGTAAGACTTGTGACATTAAAATCAGGTAAAACAATGAGATAGTCTAAGCGGTGGGTGGAGTGTGAATATTTAACACACAGCGAAGCTCCTTAAACTCAGTAACTATCATCTCAATAGCTTCAGGAAACACATCAGATTCAGTAGGACTAATCTCTCCATATATATATAATTTGAATATATAAATTCAAAAGGCTTATTGAGAGACCTTAAGATAAACAGACATATCTGAACAAGCAGAGACCAATTGAGCCACCTATCTGCAGATTGTATTAGGATTCTAGCTTTTGTAAGCTGTCAATTAGCCAGGAGTGATTGAGAAATTTCTGTCCCTGTAAGTAACTTTTACCCATATTCCTATAAGGATCTCAATAAACTCATTGGTTCATCAAGTTAGACTTAAGTGCTGTCAGTACCTTTGTCCTTGGTCCCATATCTGGTGAGCAGACATTTGCTCATGTTTTCCAGGAATAGTGTCAGAATCTTCAGGAGCCCCCAAGCCCATTAATATCCTAATAGTGTCAGGTCACAGCAAGCAGGGCCCCTGGTCAGAATTCTTCAGAAAGTCAGGAAGAATAAATTACACAGTTACATTAGACAGCACTTTTCTGGGACATAAGCTTCAACACTGGTAGTTGAGACAGTCTAAACAGGCTGTTTCAAGTGCTCCTGATGGGATTCTAGCATCCTGGCTTTGTTCAAGTACAGAAGCTTTGGAACCTGGGAGCTAGTGTTGTAGCTCTTCAAAGTTAAAGGGCTGAGAACCCAGAGGCAGCTTGTTTATGTTGTATCCCAAAGGTCTAGATGTCTGGCGTTCCATTGTCCTGGTTACATGCATCAATGACAGAAGGGACTGTCTCTTGTCTAGTCTCTCTGAGTCCAAGTCAGTTTGAAACACTTGCAGACTAGTGTGTGGTCCTTACACCTGGCCCACCCAGACTTACATGCTGATGTGATGTGTATAAATGTGAACTCACAAGTATTATAGAGTTAATGTACAGCTGACAGATCTATTGGACGAACCACAGTTAAGTATAAACCTACATTCCACCTGGAGAAACCCATTTTTGTAGAACTATGGGAACATATGTCGTTTGGATAAGTCACTCTCAGTTCTGTAGAAATCTTGTGGAATTGTGGCATTTTTCCTTTTTATAGTATCCCAGCAGTGTATAAACTTGACTCTTCCTGTAGGACAACCGGATACCTCTCCCCATACCATGAAGCCAGGGTGTGAAAAGGATTTAGTTAAGTCCTTGCTCTCTCAGCCAAAATCTACATAAAAATATTTCCCCACAGACTTTCTTTATTGACAGTAGTCACTGATAAGAAAGGAGTCTCATATAGGAGGTAATATGTCTGCTCTAACAGCCGACTCAGGAATGTGTGCTCTACTGGTCTTCTGCTCTGACTTAACAGGCCACTAATATTCTGTATTTATCCTTACCTTGGTTTCAACTAACATAGGATCAAAACCCAGGAAATTAACTGTTTATACAGAAAAAGACCTGAATTTCTAAAACTAGCTTCGGAGAGAAAACTTCTCCCCTAGGCATCCTGCTGGAGTCAAGGGCAAGGTCTCCAGAAGAGGTTCCCTTTAACTTAACCAACTAGGTGCTAATGTAAATCAAGCCCACAGGTCAGTATAGATAGCGAAGCTATGTTCCCACCCACAGAGGTACTTTATAGCCACACCCCCTCTGAGACATGGGGTGTCTCCTTGCCAGATCCACCAGTTTTTTATGAAAATGCATACTTGATACCATTGTTACAACCTATGGGATTGCTAACTTGACTGAATGCCTATATAAACTGAAAACTTTGTGGAGAACAACCCTTTTTACCCTTCTATCCTTATACATTATGCCTTATTCTTCGCCCTTACGCCCGTGTTCTCATCTTCCTCTAAGGAATAAGGTACGTTCAGGAAAAGCACGCCTCAGTCAGTCACTCTGTTCTACCCCTCAAATCCCATTCCCAAGCCAGTTTCTCTTTGTCATAGTACTGTCCTGAACCCTGAAGAGAGCACTGAGACTGGTACTCAGTAGATTGCAATAAAAATCTAAGAGACAGAAAGTTCTAGCATACCAGCTCACCAGTTTCCAGTGATTCTTTGGTCCAGTCAAGTAGACACCACACAAGGTGTTTGGTGTCAGGAAACTTCTATCCAACTTAACCCTTTTCTGAACTGAGGACAATAAAATAAAATATGAGCAAGGAAGTGTTACTTGACAGAGCTGTTATGAGCCACGAATAAGTGGGGGAAATTCAAGTCATTTTTTAAGCTACAAAGCAATATAAGCATTAGCTGTAACTACTAACCTTGCAGTGGTTGGGCACACCTTTAATCCTAGCACTTGGGAGGCAGAGACATGTGGATTTCTGTGAGTTAGAGGCCAGTTTGGTCTTCTGACAGAGTCCCAGGATAGGCGCTAGAGCTACAGAGAAACCCTATATCAAATAAACAAAATTAAGGAGCAAGAAGCAAACAAACAAATAAGATTGTTCCTACTACTGTCAGGAGGAAGAAAAAATGTTACTCAGCTTCAGTATAAACTGGAATAAGATAGCTAGTAAATATTTTTAGTTTCAAGATTTGAATAGTCTGCTTAGGATGCTCAACTCTGCTAGTGAGTTGGGAAAACACCCATAGATATGACAGAAATAAATATGTGTTTAGGTTTTCCAGCAGTACTTTACACATGGAAATAAATTTGAAATTTCTTTTAAGAGTCACACAGAAGAGTGGAGTGAGGGCTTGGATTCATTTGCCCCATAGGAGTAAGGATGAAACACAGATCTCTAGAACTTACATGAAAGCCCAATAGGTGTGATAGCCACCTATAATACCAATACCTGGAATGCAGGGAAGAAGGACTCCTGGGACAAGCTTGCTACCTTGGCTAGATGGAATTGGTGAGCTCTGGATGCAGAAAGAGACCCTTCCTCGGAAAATTAAATGAACATTAACCAAAGAAGACATCAACTTTGGATCTCCATATATCTTTGTTCACACCACCATGAACACCACACATACATGTATGTACAGAGATGTCACCACTTATACACAAGTTTGCACACAAATGCAATTAAAATAAAACAAAAAAAATCATGTGACATAAAATATTCTTCTTTTAAAATTTTCTGCCATTTGAAAATACAAAATATGTTGGGCATAGTGGTATATTCTTTTTATTATATCACTTTGAATGCAAATACAAGCAGATCTTATTGATTTGGTGGAAAGCTTGGGCTACACAGTGAAATCTGTACGATGGGGCGGGGAGAGAGAAAGAGAAAGACACGTGAGAGACATTGGAAGAGACACAGAGAAACAGAAAGAGAATTAAAAGAAAAGAGAGGAACAGAAAAAAGAAAGGAAGGAAGGAAGAAAGAGACAGAGAGAGAGAGAGAGAGAAAGAAAAAAAAAAGAAAGAAAGGTAGTATGCAAAATGACCTTAGCTTACTAACTTTATAAAAGCAAGTAACTGTCTAGTTGTTGCTTGTAAGCAGAGTCTTTCTGTTTCAAGTAGACATAAAAAAAAAGAAGCTGAATTCAGCCTAACTTTTCTAAGCATGAGAAGGTAAGGCATGTGCTCTTTTACTTTTGGAAGAGAGAGCATAAAAACACACATTATTTAGAAAAGGAGAAAAACACTGAAAGCAATGCAGATTCATAAGATAGAAAAGGATTTAAAGGTGCAGGAGTTACTGGAGTAGCAGTTCACATAGGTTTAATTAGAGAACCTGACTTTTTCCTTACCCTAGGAAGTTTCCGTGAGAACAGAAATCAAAAAATCTTGTGAATAAAAGAAAAAATTCTTGTTATTATAAAGCATACATAGCTTACTTGTGGTAGAAATAAATAAGCACTACTTGTCTTGTTTGGAAGATCCAAATAATGTTGAAAATATTTTTATAAGTCTTAGGAACTGGCAGGATTGTATATCTAACTATGCCATTGAGATAATTAGAATAATTTGAGTCACATTACACAAGACAGCACTGTGGAGAAAGTCAGCTTTGTTCTTTCAGCACAGACGACTGTATTAGCTCCTTTTTGGTGGCTGTGATAAAACACCATCACCAAAAGCAAGTTAGAGAAGAAGATGCTTATTTTAGTTTATGGTTCCTGGACAGTAAAAATCCATCATGCCCAGGAGGCATAGCAGCTCGCAACAGGCATGGAGGAAGGAGCAGAAAGCTGAGAGCTCCTGTCTTGAATCACAAGCATAAAGCAGAGGTAAAAATCATGGAGGGGGGGGAGCATATTGTATCTGAAAGCCCATCCCCAGTAGTGTACTTTCTCTAACATGGCTGTATCCCCTTAACCCCCACAAACAGTGCCTCTAAGTAGGAAAACAAGGTGGTGTGGCCATTTTACAATGAACATACTACAGGATTACTCATGTGTACAAGAACAGATAACTTTGATGCATGAAGACCTTATATGAAAAACAGGCCTGACATAAGGTCTAAAGGACATGAATTAGGGTGGCTTACCAGTCCAAGCTGATGTCCTTTCCTCAGTTTCAGAAATGGTAGTATTATTAAAATGCAGATTTGGTGGATGATGGAAGTTTTTTTCTATGGCCAGCTCTGCATGTTGGAATCAGAGTAAAGATAAGCAACTGAAGAGCGAAGCAGAGAGATGGAAAGCTTTTAACGACAAAGTAAAGGAGAGTACAGTTGGCCAGACAATACTTAGCAACGGAAGTAAGAAGATGAAATTCTGCAGAATTTCTTCAGGTCAAAAGTCAAAAGCCGTGTGCTTGGCTAGAAAAGAAAAGTTTGAAGCAAAAGCAATAAAATCCCAGAGAATTTGTGTGACATTTTCACTTCTCACTTTCAAAAGGTGGCTGTGAATTCTCAAGTTGAAAAATTTTACTTCTGTGTGAATGATGAAAGGTGAGAAAGAACCTGGACCGGGATCATATACACAGTACAGGAAGGCAACTGCACCTGCCATGTTCCAGCAGGACTGAGCATGATCCCTGCTTTATACCAAGAAGCCCATCCTTCACAAGAGGAGAATGACACTCTGAGAAAGTTATGGGCTGTTCATGAAAAGAGAACTCCTAATGTTTCACCTTGAGACCTTTCTTCAGCTATCTGAGCAGGCACAGGATGGTAAGTATTAGAGCACAAACCATAGAAGGGTTTTAGAACATGCTAGATTCATCTGATTTATTCATTGAAATGAATTGAAACAATTGGATGTATACAGAGATGTTGGAAACAGATGGAAATACTAACAGCCATCTATCTTTATGTGTGTCTAAATGTGTGTACAGATATGTGATACATGAGTGTGGTATGTGCATATTGATTTTTTATAGAGTCCAGAGAAGCATGTCAAGTGTCCTGCTCACTCTCAACATTATACTTTTGAGACAGTGTCTATAACTATACTTGGAGATAGACTGCTAGCCAAGAATCCCCAGTGATTCCCTTGTCTCTGATTGCCATGGTGCTCAGATTATGGGCTCATGCTCATACATACATGGCCTTTGACATATGTACAGGATATTTCTACTTCGGTCACAGCAAGCACTCTAACCCATTAGGCCGTCTTTTCTACTTCACTCACCCATCTACTTCCCTTCCATTCAATCTTCAAAGAAAGATACTCTTCTAAATAAGTTTTGACCAGGTAGAAATGAGTGTAATACTACTAGGGAAATAACTGACCTTAAGAATGATTACAAATAATTCAGTCTTAGCTTGAGCTATCATGTTCTGAATACTCCATATTAAACTATGTCCTCCTTTACAACTCAGCAATTTTAATTAAAAGATTTACTGTCTGCTGACAATGTACATAAATCAACTGTACTTGGCAAATCTATTAAGATTAAAGTGATAAATATATTTGTTTCATATGATATGCTGACTAGGGTTATTACTAAGAACTCAGAAAACTAACCACATTTCATGAACCTGAGGGAAAAATAAAAGATTTGCAAAGAAAACTGTTGTATTACTTAAGGTAGCTCTAGAGAGACAGACGGCAGAAAGAAAGAGAAAGTTGGTCTGATCTTAGGTGAGACTATGTTTCTTCCCAAGGGACATTCTGTCCCCCATCTGTGTAAAGCAAAATGCCAACAGAAGAAGGTAAGATGTAGTCCCTGATAGGGACAGAAATGACTAGCACAAACACACCAGACTTTCTCCAGCACTTTCCCTCTTCCAGAGTTGCTATGTCTGGTAGCAAGAGAGGCTGGAAAGTGCAGTCTTTTGGCAGGAAGCTATCAATAACAATAGTATACATTAAACTGTAGTAAAGTCTGAATGTCTTCTTCTGCATTTAGTAGTGTTCACACGTTCACACATTCTTAGGCCATTTCCTATTAGCTTTCCTCATACTGGAAAATACTGGATGTTGACTTATTAATTTTCCACATTTATTTTTTTGTTTTTTTTTTTGAGGAACTCACAATTAAACTGAGGACCTCATACATGTTAAGCAAACATTCTAGTACTGACTTATTCTCCCTGTACCCCCGTTTCTGAGCTTCTTGAGGCCCATGACCAAGCCTCAGATACTTCTTCATGCACATCATCTTATTTTAGTTGCTTCATGAAAATTGAAATGTCAGGCTAAAGTACTATGATAGCTTTCATGAAATAACATGAGATGAGAGAGGACTATGTAAGTGTTTATAAATAAAACATAGTACCTTAAAATATACCCACAAAATACGTGGAATCTGATACAGAAAATATACAGTGCAGCTCAAATCTGTGAACATGTGAATAATTTATATATTTAGAAAACTTAACTATTATTCCTAGCTTCAAGCCATTCAATATTTATTAAATTTTCTTGTTTTGGGTCTCAAGAATTTATTTTGTACCATAACATTATGTTAAGGCAAAATTTAAGAACATTTAACTATGCTTTGGTTGTGTCCCCCCCCCCTTAAATCATAGAATATTAACACAGAAACCCGCAACTAGATAATATGCACAGTGGTGCACTCAGCCCTAAACGAAATGTTTTTTATTAACCTCCTTTCCTCAAGATACAGTGATCTCCGAGGCAGAGTCAACAGAAAGATTTTAAGAGCCAGAGGTGGGGAATGACTCAAAAAAAAAAAAATAACAAAACAAAACAAAAAACCGTGTCTCTCAGACACAAGAGGACTCATGCTAGCATGAATTAACAGGAACTGTGATAGTACACACAAGACCTATATAGGTTCAACTAGGCAAAAGCCCAAGAATGATAAGGGAAGAAGAAACAACCTAAAACCTATCTGTATTTGATACCTGCTGGGAAAGGAAACATTGGTTATCTTCAAAGAATGTTCAACCACCTTTCATGGTTAGAGTATTTCCAGGGTCAATACAAAACAGACCCCATTTGTTTTTTAAAAGTTTTTCTCTTGATTTACTATATTTTTGTGTAATCGATTTTTTTTTTGTGTTTTTAGTTTGCTTGACTCTTGATTGTCTTTCAAGGGAGTGAGAAAGGCAGAGAGAGAAAATGAATTTGGTTGGGGAGGTAGATGAATAAGATCTGAAAGGGTTAGGGTATGAAAGTGAATATGATAAAAATGTACAGAAACTCTGAAAAAGAAAGCATTTCTTTGGGGCTCGCACACAGTTTCAGCAGTTTAGTCATCACAGTGGGCATCTTGGTGGCAAGCTGGCAAATGAGGGGTTAGAGAAGGGGCTGAGAGGTCTATATCTGCATCCACAAAACTTTAAAGGAAGAAAAACAAAAACAATTTTAAAAAATTATAGAAGTAGTAGTTATATTACCATTTAGCTATTGGGTTAATAGCTCACTGTCATTGTTTCACTAGTTAGTACTGTGAAATAGAACATACTGAAACAACAGTATTAAGGACAAAAACTATTTCCTCTGGTCAAGAGAATGAATTCTATGTCCTGGTAGAAACAAATCATTGAAGTTGCAAGGGACTACCAAGGGAAGCAAGCTCACCCTCAGCCATGCTAAAGAAATTGGTAGAAAAGCTATGCCTTTACTGAGATACTGTAATTTCCTATGCAGATTTTCCTTTCCTGGCCAAGTCCTTACTAGCCATCACGAGATTCCACTGGGTCTACCCTTGTATCTAGCTCTGAGAGATACAACTGTTTTGGTGCTGCTGTTACTTGTTTTTATGTTTTGTCTAGCTTCTTGGGGTGCCAAGTAGAGATAAAAGATGCTTTTTTCCCCCTGGTACTTTGAGCTTCCTTACTCCTTCTGTAAAGCTTTACTTTGCATGTAACTGCTGGCTACCCATGTGGCTGACCTCTATGATGGTTTAACCAAATCATATAGCACTTTTCCCCTTTTCTCACCCTTTCCCGGTTCTCCAGACAGCTTGCAAGATTTTGAAAGTATGTTGCTATTAAAAGCTAATAAATTACCCCATAGCTTCTGTTTGAATTTTTTATTAGTGAGAACAGGAACTCCAATAAGGAACTCCGACATATAGTATTCACTAAAGGAACTTACAGACTTCAGGTAACAGTACTTTTAACAGCTTTATACCGCATCTCTTCTTCTTTGCTGTGGTGTGACTTTCCCTGGGGAAATGTGAGAGATGTCTGATCATCCCACACAACTGACAGACCAAAGTGATTCCACCCAACTCTAGTTGATGGATTTATTGAGGTTGCTAAAGGGAACTCAGACAACTCAGAGACAGCTACATCACTGAAAAATCCCTGAAAATTGACCAGCTTCTTGCATGACAGCTTCCGAGACTGCAGTTTTGGCACCTCCTAACTAGCTTCCAGCTCCCCAAGAGTGTCTTCCTCACTCTCCATTCTTACTGATCACATGACCTTGCTGAGTTTAAGTCCTGTGTGTTTTTGGAGCCTCTTGTCCCTCTTAAGTTTTCTAAGCTTTATTTATTTAAGGGCTTCTATTTTCTCTGCATTCTCTAAAAGGAATGTTGCATTTTGAAGGAAATAGCTTCCCAGGATGGTACATTGGCCTCAGAAATATGAGAACCCCTGTGCGTCAGCTGAAAGTTCTGTGTAGTTGGGGTTATATTCATGGTCATTACACAGTTACTTTGTTAAGCTGGTCTGGAGAGTAACTTGTACATTTCTGATAAGCCTGCCTTGTGTTCTGAGTTCTAACTTGAGAGGCATAGCTTTTGCTTTTCCATCTTTTTATCTCAGTTTTGGGATACAAGCCCAAATTTGAAGCATGCTAGCCCTGCACCTATGGGTGGTCTCATTCTTTCGCTGAAGACCCTTCTTCTCCAAGAAGCAACTTGCTGACATTAACCACAGAACATTCCTGTCTTCTTAGGCTCCGACTCAAAAGCAAGACTGTCTTATTCCCTCTTCCCATCTTTCTTTTCTGGCAGCTTCTGGGATTTATAACTTGTTTAATTGTAGTTACTTACTCTAATAAAATAATGTCCATACTTTAAAAACATGCAAAAACAAACGTACAGCAGAAAAAGTGATCTACAGACAAATTTATGAGTTATAGAAAACTAACATACTTTTTTCAAAGAAAAAGGATGATATCAATAAATAATATATGATATTCAAAGTATATCCTACAGGTCTGATGCTTCGACATTGAAGGACACAAAGACTAAACCACATGGTAGAGACATAGGTTGTACATGGTTTGTGCTACTTATCCAATGTTTATCAGAATAGGGAATTTTCTCCTAATTTCCATAAACTAAGTTTTATTCTATAAAAGCATATTCTGTATAACTACTTGGATCATGACAAAACAATTCAATCCTCTGCAGATCAATCTTCCTTAACAGGAAGTGGAGTTGTAACCATGCTTCCAAAAGCAGGATATTTTAGATAGATACTTGTACTCCTCCATTTAGCTATCAGTTTCTTGAAATAATGGACCCCAATAAATAGAATTTCCCCAGGAATCTCTTTGAAGGGGGGAAAAGAAAAAGGAAACAGAGTTAGAGGGGGAACCTCTCCTCAGGAAAAGATTTCACACATTTCTGAAACTTGCCAAAATGGAGCTGAGATAACAAACAAGGATGATGGATGGGCGCACATCTTGACCAGGACTGCTTAGCTAGGCATACATGTTCTCCTCTGTTTAAACCTAGTCTTCATCTAAAAGAAAAATCAAATGAGGCATGGGAGCATCACTTGGCCTCTTTGTTCTTTTTCCCAGTGTGGCAACATTGAATAAATTTCTGTTTTTCTCTATTACTTCTCTGTTTAGCCAGTTTGTGAAGAACTAATGGAAGAGTTTAGTTTGTTAGGGTTGTCAGGCCTTAAAACCCCCAGGTTTAAGTTTTATGGAACACATTTTTCTATTGGTTTTATCAAAACTGATACCCTGACTGTTTAAGGCTACATGCCTCTCTTCTGTGTTTTCAGGTAGACACCAACTGCTTTGTTGGTTTTATATCAACCACACCAATAACAGCATCATTCATACCAAATCTTGAGTGGCTGTGTAAAGCCCTTCGTTTAGCACAATTGGTTCACATTTTAGAGAATACATGCAAAAGATTCTCCCCTGCTCTATAGGCTGGTTATCTTTTGCTTTACATCTAATATCCACTTATGAGTAACTACTTACCATGTTTGTCTTTCTTGGTCGGAGTTACCTAACTTGGGATGTTTTCTTTTCTAATGCTATCCATTTGCATGCAAATTTCAAGATGTCTTTGTTTTTTGCTGCTAAGTGGTACTCCAATGTATAAGTGTACCACATTTTCTTTATCCATTCTTTGGTTGAGGGGCATCTCGGTTGTTTCCAGTTTCTAACTATTACGAATAATGCTTCTATGAACATAGTTGAGTAAACATTCTTGTGATATGGTTCTGCATTCTTTGGGTATATGCCCAAGAGTGGTATTGCTGGGTTTTGAGGTAGATTGATTCTGAATATTCCAAGAAATCACCATACTGATTTCCAAAGTGGCTGTACAAGTTTACACTCCCACCAGCAATGGAGGAATGTTCCCCTTTCTCCACATCCTGTCCATCACAAACTATCATTGGTGTTGTTTGATCTTAGCCATTCTGATTGGTGTAAGATGGTATCTCAAAGTCATTTTGATTTACATTTCCTTAATTACTAAGGATGTTGAGCAATTCCTTAAGTGTCTTTCACCCATTTGATATTCTTCTGTTGAGAATATCTATTTGGATCTGAAACCAATTTTTATTTGGATTATTTGGTATTTTGATGTCTTGTATGTTGAGTTATTTATATATTTTGGAGATCAGTCCTCTGTCTGATATGAGGGTGGTGAAGATCTTTTCCAATTCTGTAGGTTACCATTTTGTTTTATTGACTGTGTTTGTTGCCTTACAGAAGCTTCTCAGTTTCAGGAGATCCCATTTATTTATTGTTACTCTCAGTATCTGTGCTATTGGTGTTAAATTTAGGAAGCAGTCTTTTGTACCCATGTGTACAAGGCTACTTCTCACTTTTGCTTCTATGAGGTTCAGTGTTGCTAGATTTATATTGAGGTCTTTAATCCATTTGGAATTGAGTTTTGTGCATGGGGATAGATATGAATCTATTTGCATTCTTCTACATATTAACATCTAGTTTAGTACCATTTTTTGAAAACACTTTCTTTTTTCTATTGTATAAGTTTATATTCTTTGTCAAAAATTAGGTGTTCGTATGTGTGTGAATTAATATTAAGGTCTTCAATTCAATTCTATTGGTCCACCTCCCTGTTTTTATGCCCATACCAAGTGTTTTCATTATTATAGCTTTATATAGAGTTTGAAGTCAGGGATGGTGACACTTCCGAAGTTCCTTTATTGTTCAGGATTGATTGTTTTGGGTATCCTGGCTTTCTTTTTTCCATTTGAAGTTGAAAATTGTTCTTTCAAGATCTATGAAAATTGTGTTGGTATTTTGATGGGGATTACATTGAATCTGTAGATTGCTTTTGTAAGATTGCCATTTTTATTATGTTGATCCTACCTATCCAAGAGCATGGGAGATCTTTTCATTTTCTGATATCTTTTTCAAAGACTTAAAGTTCCTTTCCTATAGGTCTTTCACTTCTTTTGTTAGCATGACCCCAAGGTATTTCATGTTATTTGTGGCTATTATAAAGCGTGATGTTTCTCTGATTTATTTCTCAGCTCTTTTATAATGTTTATATAGAAGGGCTACTCATTTTTTGAGTTGATCTTGTATCCTGCCACATAACTGAAGCTATTTATCAGCTGTAGGAGTTCCCTTCTATAATTTTTGGAGTCACTTCTATACACTATTATATCATCTGCAGATAGCAAAAGTTTGACTTCTTCCTTTCCAATTTGTTTTCCCTGGATCTCCTTTTGTTGTCTTATTGCTCTAGCTAGAACTTTGAGAACTATATTGAATAGGTATGAACAGAGTGGACAGCCTTGTCTTGTCCCTGATTTTAGTGGAATCACTTTGAGTTTCTCTCTCCTTAATTTGATGTTGGCTTTCGGCTTTCTGTATATTGCTTTTATTATATTTAGATAACGTTCCTTGTATCCCTGATCTTTCCAAGACTTTTATCATGAAGAGGTTTGGATTTTCTCCAATGCTTTTTTAGCATCTAATGAGATGATTATATATTTTTTCTTTCAGTTTATTTATATGGTAGATTACATTGACAGATTTTCATATGTTTAACCATCTTTACATATCAGGGACGAAGCCAACTTGATCAAGGAGAACTCCAAGAAAGACATTCATTGATCCCCCCAGGGAAGGAAAAATAGGCAAGATGTCCCAAGAAAATTGGGAGCATGGTGGGGTAGGGGAGTGGAGAAGGGTAGGGAGAAGGAGAACATGAGGGATCAAAATGGTCAAGATGGGGAAAAGACAGAGAGGGAGAGAAAGGAAAGCGATGTCTTGATTGTGGGAGCCATTGTGGGGCTAACACAAAACCTGGCACCAGGGAAATTCCCAGGAATCCACAAGGACGGCCCCAGCAAAGACCCTAAGGAATAGTGAAGAAGGTGTCTGAACTGACCTTCCCCTGTAATTAAATTGATGATTACTTTAATTATCATTATAAAACCTTCATACAGCAAGTGACGGATGTAGATGTGGTGATCTACAGCAAAGCAGTGGTCTGAACTCCCAGAGACTGGTCGAAGAGAAGGAGAAACAATAATATGAGAAAAGGGGTCAAGCCCATGATGGGGATACCCATATAAACAGCTGACCCAAGCTAGTGGGAGCGAGCTGACTCTGGACTAACAGCAGGGGAAATTTCAAAGGCCTAAACTAGCTCTCTGAATGTCTGTGTCAGATGTGTGGTTGGAACAGTCTTTCAAGCCTTTGACAGTGGATCAGCATTTATATCTAGTGCTTGAACTGGCTTTTTGTAGCCCATTCTTTTTGGAGGGATACCTTGCTCAGCCTAAATTTAGAGGGGAGGGCCTTCGTGATATGTCAGACTTCCTTGACTCCCCATGGGAAGCCTTACCCTTTCTGAGTAGTGCATGGGAGGTGGGATTGGGGGAAGATGGGGGGAGCAGGAGAAGGGGAGGAAGTGGGAACTGGTATAAGTATGTAAAATGAGAAAGGATTGTTTTTTAAATTAATTAATTAATTAATTAAAAAGATTCTCCCCTGCATTTAAACACAGGAAAACTGAAGATCAGTCAATAGATGTCAAATGTGTAAAGTCAGATTGTTATTAGGTTAAATTAGATCCCAGGTGAGGCTACAGGGTAAGCATAGTAACTAAAAGGGTACATCTGGTGGTTGCTCTGGCTTCAGTTCCGTCTCATAGACTTCTTCAAGCTCTTTTCCATTCTGCTAAAGCCTCCAGACAAGGAAGGGTCTTAATTAAACACAAAAAGAGGAGCCTGACTCCAAGTTCAGGCATTCACCAGCTTTTGATTTGTGTTCTGTAGAATTTTTGGTCACTACTTTTGCCAAGATGCCGCATCATTGACAGTTATTCTCTTTTCCTGGGGAAGCATGGACTAACACATCCATTCAAGTAAACAACAAAATTTCATACCCAGGACCCTCACTCCCAGGCTAAGAGCAATAGAAGACTGAGTAGATGGTGATCTTTAAAGCCAGATCTAAGAAAGAAGTTTACCTGGGTTGGCATAGTTTAGATGAAAATAAAAAAAGAGTCCAATAAATACAATGTGGTTGGCAATTTTGAGAAGTTTGACTCTCAAATCAACCCTCCCAGAAGATGCGCAGCCTGGCTTTGTTTTATTTAAAAAATGAATTAAATTAATATCTTTGTGTCTCTGTCTCTATCTCTGTCTCTCTCCCTCTATGTGTGTATGTGTGTGTGTGTGTGAGAGAGAGAAAGAGAGAGAGAGAGAAAGAGAGAGAGAGAGAGAGAGAGAGAGAGAGAGAGAGAGAGAGAGAGAGAGAGAGAGAGAAACATGCTCATAGAAATCAAAGGACGACTTCTTGAGCGAGTTCTCTTCTGCTGCTCTCTGAGTCCCAGAGATGGAATTCAGGTCATTAGGCTTAGCAGCCATCTTGCCAGTCATAGACTGTCACTTTTTGAAGATCTTTGTAGAAAGTAGGACAAAACCCAAGATAAAACGGCTATTTTAGTTATAACAGACTGAAGCTGTGAACTGGGGAGATTAGATTTTATGTCTTGCAGAAACCCTAGCACAGATGCTATGTCAGGTCTGGAGTAAAATAGGTAAGAAGTGTTGCTGTTTAATTGTCTCTGTTCATTTTGAACAGTTTTGAGTGACAAGGAAACTGCCAGGGGATCTGATGTTACGTCCCAGAAAAGAATAAAGGCTGCTATGACATGTATCTGTGAGTTTCTTAAAGCAGTAGACTTTTCTCCTATAGAGTCTGGATGTGTCTAACACTTCCACTTTGGACCTCTGTTTCTTCCCTCTGAAATGAAGAGAACAGGTACATTCTGTCTTATGGTTGTTGCCATCTAAACATGAATTTATGATTCTATGACTATTTGAGGAAAAGAAAGACCTACCTAGAATGGGAGACAACTCATCAGTAAACAAGTATGAGTGTCAACATTCAATGCTATGAGTGCATGCTCAAAAATAAAGAAAGTAGCATGTGCCTGAAACCCTGGTGGCAGAGCAGCAGTGCCAGAAGGATGAGTGCTGTTACTGGATAGCAAGCACATATTGGTGAGCTCCTGGCTAATGAAATTCCATATCAAAAACAGCAAGATAGACAGAACCCTTAGGAATAATACCTAAGATTGATCTCTTGTCTTCACTTTCAGGCACACACATATGCACATGCATATGTACACACACACACTCAAACACACACACAAGAGAGAGAGAGACAAAGAGAGACAGAGAGAGACAGAGAGAGACAGAGAGAGAGTTCAAGAACATATTTTGGACTTTTCTCTTATTTAATTTAATTTTATATGTATTGGCATTTTCCTTAAATTTGTTTCTCTGTGAGGTCATAGGATCCCCCAAAATGAAACAACAGATATGTGTGAGCTGCCATGTGAGTACTGGGAGTTGAACCCAGGTACTCTGGAAGAGCAGCCAGTGTTTTTATCCACTGAGCCATCTCTCCAGCCCACATATTTGGGATTTTTAAAAAAGATTTTTTTTTTTGTTTTTAATTGTTTGTGCCTGCTGGTATGGGTGCATGTAAGTGCACGTGTTCTGGAGTCCAGAAGGGGGTGCTGAATCACCTGGAGCTGGAGTTTCCAGCAGTAATAAACGATAGACTATAAGTGCTGAGATACAGCAACCACTTTCCAGTGCTGAGCCATCTCTGCAGCCCCTGGCAGATATTCTGAAGCAGACTCACAAAATACAAATGTCATCACCTTCTAACAACAACAGCAATGGAAAATCTTTGCTATCCTGATCAAATTCAGTGTTAATAGAAGTGAGTTAGCCTTTTCCTATAGCTAATACAGCAGCAGTCAGAATGTCTTTTGAGCTTATACTGTGTACACTTCCATTTATTCCCTATCTCTTAATATCAGAAACCTGATGCAAAATAAGATTCAACATTCCCATTTTGCTGAAGAGGGGATTCAGTCTCTGAAAAGTTATATAAGGTCTCTAGTTACTGCTCTTAGGCAAAATTGTAAGAAGGAAAAATCAGATACATGGTTATTTGACTCCAATGCTTAGTCCTTGATTGTAATCAACACCAGAAAAGAGATGGTAATATCTCTCTAATGCATGGCAGGGACTTTGATTGGCACTTTGAAAGAAATGGAGTGACTAGAAAGAAACTTAAATGTGTCTAATCAAAATTTTATGTGACAGAAGATCCTTCAGAAACAGGCAGGGAAGTGAGAGACTGCTTTGTATTTTTATTCTGTTCCTGAGATGAGAAGTGGACAGTTGTGAAGACATATGATAGTAACCTACTGATCAGAGTGGGATGAGGAATCAAGAAAGTCCTACTTCTCTTAAAGTTTTCTATATCTCTATAAGAGCTATTTTCCTGTTGATAGGAAGTGGACACTTGTCACTAGAGGACTTCCACAGGCAGAGAAGGTGCTGGCGTCCTTATGTCCAGTGACCCAGGAAGGAAGAGAAATGGTCATGGTGTTCTTGATTGGGGGACAGAGGACAGGGAGGAAAACAGGGGGACATGGTCTGAAAAACCTATTTTTCATGTTCTGCAGTGCCATTCAGTTGTATGTTTTAAGTCTTTTAAGACATCAGTATATGAATTCGGTTATCTCATCCTCAACAATTACAGTATTTACCTTCTTTGGCCATGTGAAAAATAATGACACAGGGCTATAAATTGATTGATTAAAAGACATTCGGTTATTGAATTTGAAGTCAGCCCATCTAAGAGTGAGCCCCAGAAGGTGCTGGGAGTAAGAATAGAAACACACTTTGTCAGTAAGTCCCTGAAGAAGATGTAGAGATAAATAGAGATTGATAAGTAGATAATAGATAGGTAGATAATAGACATAGAAAAGATGAGACATACATAATAAACAGATAATAGATTAAATAGTAATAAAGGAAAGGAAGATTATACATATGTATATATTTTTTTAGATAAGACTATAGACAGAGTGAGACACAATATGTAGAATAACATTGATAAATACAGAAAACATGGATGATGTATTAAAGTCAGAAATAGAGCAATTTAGCATCAAACCCATCAAATTCAGCATTGCTGAGTATGGAAACAGTAAACTATCATCACTGAGATCAGGTTTTACACTTATTGTTTACTTTAATACCTCAGCCTTGATCAAAGATACTTCGATTTTCTAATGAAGAAGCACCTTGAGTTGCAGAGAGACACCACAGGCCATGTAGCTAAGGCACATCAAGGGTTCTTGGAAAGACTTCACATTGTAATGCTGTGATCTCAGCAGTGTGTTCTGCTTACTTCCTGCAGCCCTGGGAAAAACAGTGTACTGTGGAGAAGTCTGTGTGGAGGCCTGGTTTTATCACAGTTGGATAACTGAATTAGGGTGCTCATGGTGGATAAATGAATACAGGATGTTCAAGCTTCCTAGAGCCTGAAATGCATACAGGTAAGACTGAGAGTTCATGAAGCAGTTAAATGTGCTGCTCTGGGTCAAAAACTCAGTCAAACCATCTGATTCAATTAGAATGTAAGTTAAGGATATTTGTAATTATAGCTGGACTATTGTCCAAAGCTTGCTTCCACTGCCTTAAAGTATAGCAATCTTTTAACATGGTGCAGACAAGAAGACCTCAGTCACAAGAGTGAATTAGTTGGTTTATTATTGGATTTCGACATATTTGTCTTAACCACCACCCACATTTTTCCTCCCTTTGTTCTCACTGTTACTTTACAACCTGAAAAGAAATAAGGAATATTGTTCATATTTAAGAAAGCAAGACACAGACATACTGGGTTCACATCATCCCCTACACCATACTCAATTGAACCCCAGAAAAAAAATAAGAGGCTGAGAATTATGGGATCAATGATTAAATTATAAAGAAGGCCGTTCACTCTGCCTAATAAATTTACATTTTTATGTATCTTATTTATTATCACTTGAAAGAAAGTAGGAGGGTGTTGTACTAGAATCTGCTATCAAGTAGCAATCTATATAATATCTTTCCAAAACCTACAGAAATTCAACCACCTTACACAACAACTCATGACTGTTTAATCTGTGTGGTACAGTCTACTTCAGCAGTCAGTTACTATATTCTGTTCCATAAAAAATTATCTCAATTAACAATATATTAAACTTTGTGGAGAGAGGTACAGCTTGGTGACACAGCATTTGAATAGCCCTCCATAGGCCCTGGATTCAATTCCCAACATTGCTTGAACCAAAGCAAGAACAGAAGATTGATTGCAAAGGATGGTGTGGTGGCTCAGCAAGGTTACTCTTGCCACACAAGTCAAAGGACCCAAATGAATATTGTTCCCAGAATCTATGTAAAAGTGGGAGAAGAGAATCAGTTTCATAAACTTGTCCTCTGACCTACACAGACACCTTTTAGCATGTGCACAGACACACCATACAAACATACTAATAGTAAATCAAAACATTAAAAGAAAATGAGTTGAATTCAATTCCAGGTTTTCTGAGGAATATATATGGAAATGCCCATAGTATTCTCTCTCTCTCTCTCTCTCTCTCTCTCTCTCTCTCTCTCTCTCTCTCTCTCTGTGTGTGTGTGTGTGTTTTCGTGCATTTGTGTTATATGTATGTACATGTGCCCATGTATGAGCATTTAGATACCAGAGATCCACATGCTATATCTTCTCCTTTATTTTCCCACCTATTGATACCAGGTGTTTCACAGAACCTGTATTGTGTCATTTAGGCAGGCTTGCCAGTGGCAAGTCCCAAAGATCCTTTTTTCTCCACTCTCTTAGGTCTGGAAATAGATGTTCCAGCTCTAACCCTTTCCCTTTGCATGGACACTAGGTCCTTTTTCTTGCGCAGTGAGCACATTGATTGCTGAACCATTCCCCTAACTCATTTTCAATTCCTGGGTCAGAGTAGTGGCTCACAGTTACGTTTTTATTGGAAAATTAACTGAGAAAACTTATTCAATTGACCTAAACACTTGCACTAATTTTAAAAAATAAACAATTGATAATAAGCCTTACAGGGAAAAGAACACATCTCCAATGCACCCAAACCCCTCCATAACTTTAATTGCTGAAAGAAAAGTTGTTAAGCTACTCAGTAGTTTCCTCCTGTGCCATCTCTAGTTTTCTAAATACGTCATGCACTTCTGAATTTTGAATATTAATTTAGTAGATACAAGAAAATATTGGTAAGGCTTTTGCAGCCTACAGTCCCATCCAGAAGATAAATTCATGGGTACTTTTAACACTGGCAGTCAGTGTTTAGTTCATTGTAAATACAAAAGAATTGGCTGACCCAGCCAATTATTATGCTGTGATTGAATGTATTCTGCATTGAAAATCTGTCTGATATTTCCATGTGTCTGAAGGTCTCTGTGTCAGCTGCAAATTTACCATTAACTGCCCGGGGTGTGATCCTCCCTTGTATGCTGACACACATCAGCTATGCTGTTTCATTTCACCCTTGCCTCTGGAAGCTTTTGATCTTGCTTCAAAAGTCAAGGCTGTTGCTCTCAGGCCTGTGGCTGAGGGATTCTCCTGGGGCTTCCCTCAGCCAGTCAGGGGTGGGTTGTGCTTTCCATTGCATTTCCTCACTTTTGTCTGGAACAAAAATGCCCCGCCTTGCGTCCTGGTGTCTCTTGTGAAGAAAGTGTCAGGGAAGAAGGGAAGGGGGCCGATTTTTATATCTGCTTTTCTGACAAGTCTTACAAATTTCACCTATTGCATTATTTATCCAGGTGAGGTATAGAATTTTTAACTTGAAATATTTCACTTAGATTTTTTAACCCTTTTTATTGACATTTTCTTTAAGAATTTCATCCTTGTATGTAATGTATCCCTATTGTTCTCCTTGCTCTCTCATCTTCCCTGTACTCCCCTCAGTCCCTTCTTTCTTACAAATCTTCTGAAATCCATGCCTTTTCATTTCATTTTGTGTTCCACAGAGTTTAGCTAGCACCATGTCAGTTGGAAGAGCCAGAGGTGTGGAACCATTCACTGTAATCATGTGGGCTTCCCAGAAGGTATAAAACCACAGCAAATTCCTCTCTTTCCTGGGATCTGTGTTACTAAAAGTTCAGCAACATGTCTTCAACAGTTTGTTTTAGTTACAGGTTCACATTTAATAGAGTCAAACAAAGTAGCCCCATATAGTTTAGAATTCATTATGTAGACAAGGCTGGTCTTAAACTCAAAGAAACCTACCTGTTTCTTCTTTCTAAGTACATTGATAAAAGGTGTTCATGCGTTACCATGTTCAATCCCCATATTTAGACCTTCATGCACTGATAAACAAATCTCAGTAAAAGTTTCAGAGATACATCTTCATACTTTTTCCCTCCCCAACACTTTCATGTATGTGTGTGGGTGACTGTGTGTATGCATATTCTTTCAGGTGTGCATGTGTGTGGATCCTTGTGCATATGGAGGCCAGTGGTGGATGCTAGGATTAATCTATTTAACACCTTATTTTGGAGGCGGAGTCTCTGTCAAACCAGATCTCTCTGATATGGCTGTGTAAATAGTTGGCGTGCTCTAAGAACTCCCTTTCTCTATCTTCTAAGTCTGAAATTCCAGGTAGTTCAAAACTCTCAGCCATCTATCTCCCCAGCTCTTGCATCCCTGTTTTGCCACTGAATAGAAATAAATGAAACATCTGAGGTTATCTCACAGACATATCTCTACTGTGTTCCCATCAGAAGTTAAAGGCGCCACTCTACAACAAACATAACTGCTAACAGACCTGTGTGTTTTTTCCCATCTCAGCGCAGCTTTAAAACAACTCCACATTTATTTTTTCACCCTTCAATGCCTTGCCTTCCCTGTTACTCTAGAATTCCATGAGGACATCGTGTGATGAGACTGTCTTTCCCTCTTTTCTGTTTTGTACCTTTCATTCCTTCAGATGTTGCCTAGAAAAATGCCAGCATTTCTTTTATAAATTCTTTTTTATTTCTCTCTGTTTATGATGAAAATGATTTGGACACATGGATCTGTCTGTCTGTGTGTCTCCTATCCCCTCTCTCTTCATTTTGAGTATACTCTCTAGAACTATTCCTCTGATTTTGAGCTTTGAATTGATTTTATCAAAGTTTTCTTTTGCTTCATTAGCTTAATGTCTTCTTAAAACATTTCCTCCTCTCCTCATCATTCTCCATCTTCATTTTTTTCAGACAAAATTAACTACATGCCAAATATAATTCAATCCACATGAAAGCCCTCTAAGTCTAACAGTGTTGCTCAGTCCTTTCAGGAAAATTCACACAACACAACACACACACACCCGACAGACACACACACACATTTTTTATAAAGGTACCCTTTTTAAAAGCTAATTTTTCAAACAAATATGTGTGATGTCAGTGTGGATAGAGTTTCTCCTGCCTAAAAGTGGGGCAAGGCTTTGGTGATGTGGAAGGTAATTAAAACTCTCCTCTCCTTTCTCAGGCCTTTCTCACAGCCCTGCCTTAGAACTTAAGAGTCCTTGGCATTATTCCAAATGAACTTCCCCTGCTTAATATGCTCATAAAATAAATGCATCATTTGAGGTTTAGTGCTATCTCTACTGTGGTTATTTTGTTAAATAATTTGTATCCTTTGCTCCAAATTCATACACTGAACACATAGCTCTTAATGTGGCTTGACTTGGTAACAAGACCATGGTGAAGTGAGGTAACAGGGTGGCCCACTAACCTTAGAGGATGAGTGTCCTTATGGGAAGATGATTGACACCCAGAGAGCTCTCTAACTGGGACACACAGAAAGAGAGCACAGGAAAACTCAGCATTAAGTCCTCTAAAACAAACTTTTTCAGGACCTTGCTCTGACCTTGAACTCCTAGAGTCTATAACTCTGAAGTAAATTAAGCTATAGTATGTGTTGTCACGGTTTTCCTGGCAGAATAATTACTAATCAAATTATCAAATGAAACACTTATTTATATATATTAGGAGCTGGTTCCTGCAGATCAGTAATGTGTAGGAATACTAGTTCAAAAGAAGGGGAAGGACTGTCTGTTCTGGTGTGAAGCATGCAGTTAAATTCTCAGTTGAATTTTAGATGTTAGGTATTTACAGTATTTCCAGATCCCATCAGAGCTTCTCCTCAGAAATGAAGCGCATAACAAATACTATTCCCCAAATATTTGCATAGTTAAACTTAACCTCTGTCCTTCCCTGGCAAGGGTGACTCTAGAGTGCCATGCTCGTTATGTAGAGGGTTAGTGGAGAAGTTGTTTTATCAGTACTTTCTCAGACAGTCCCCTTTCTAAACGTGCACACTCTGTTTCCAGCTGTACCTGGACGAACTGAGGCTTTGTCCTCATATAATGGCACAGAGCGAATTGCAGGCTCCTTCCTAGTGCCCTTTGATGGACAGAAGCTGCTGAGGTGGAGCTGCCCAAACTTGCTTTCTTAGCAACTCCTGTGGAAGCACAGACTCCTGCTGAATCAAACACTGATCATTTGGGAAGAAAAAGAGGAAACAGAATTTAGGTTTCTTCAGATTGCTCTTCTTTTTAAAAAGTATGTGGCACAATTGGCAAAGCCAAATTTTCTTCTCAAAACAGATAAATATTTTTGAAACCAAGAACAAATAGGTTTGGTGTCCCTTTTGATTATTGTCATTGTTATTCAGCTATTCATATGTTTCAGCGCAGTGTAACAATACATGTGTACAGTGTGCCATTGCCAGCCTAGCATACACTGAGATTTTATGAATCACCATTAAAGTTTGAGTCTGCTATTCTGCTAAAAATTGGAAATTTTTAAATTTACTAAATATGAAAACAACGTACTATATTATCATTATAACATTTTCAGACAGAGTATACCTTAGTTGACTATCTTCTCCGCTTGTCTCTTCATCTCTTTCAGCCCTTGCTGCTCCTGACTCCCCTCCCCTCAACTCTTTCACAATCTCTTCCTCTTTCACTTTCCATCTGTCTTTTCACTTCCCTATCCTTGCTCTATGACTATGTTTACCCTTTCTGATTGGTTTTCTCACATTTAGGAATAACCCACTCTCTCTCTCTCTCTCTCTCTCTCTCATACACACACACACACACACACACACACACACTATAGGCTGGTTCATTTTATTTAATACTTTAGAATCCAATATGGAGACTGGAGATATGGCTTAGTGGTTAAGAGCACTGGCTGCTCTTGCAAAGGAACTGAGTCTCATTCCAAGCACATAGATGGCAGCTTACAACTGTTACTCCAGTTCCAGGGAATCCAATGACCTTTTCTGACCTCCATTACCTCCTGCATCTATATGGTACATCTAAACTCACATAGGTAAACACACATATAAATAAATAAAATAAGTAAATGAATTATTCTTAAATAAATTAAGTTGTGAGATGGACCAAGAAGAGTCTCATTTGGACTTTTTCCGCCAAGCCTGACAACTGAGTTTGATTCCAGAACTGACACTCTGGAAGGAGAGAACCAACCCCCAACCACATAATCCCCTAACTTTATTTTCCTTGTTGTGGCTTGTAACTGACCACACACACAAAACACTAAATAAATGATTCAAAATGAAAAATGGGAGAAAGACACCGTTCCCTAATGTGACATGGTTGGCATATGGTAAGACTAGCACCTCTGTGGATGGTTTTCTGGCTGGTCTTTTTTTGAATACTTTAATATTCACTTTATTTTACTTTCTATTTATTGTCTTACAGCTTCTAGGCATTATTACGAAGTCTATTAAAAGAGCATTTCTTACTGCTTATATTTTCTTTCTTTGCCATTGGTTTATGGATTTTATTGAATTATTAAAACTGCAAATCGTTTTGTCCTACAAAGGAAAGAACTGCTAAAATGACTCACTGTCATTATGAAATAAGCTGGGAGAGCCTTTGGAGGGAGGGGAGGGAGACTTCTGGGTGAAACATCAGCCATGGACTCTCCACAATAGCAGAGTTCGCAAGGCTTCCCGCCCTCTCTCTGCCAGCCTGCTCACCTACACCTTCTTCCATTCTGGCGGAGCTCAGCAAGGAATCCTGGCCGCCCTTGCTAGCCTTCCAACATGCAGCTTCCTCCAGTCATTGGAGACCATTCCTGCTCATTAAAGGACCTGTGCTTTTCCCCAAGGAGATTTTCTCTTGTGTGGCAACTTGGAAAAACCTGATTAAGAAATGAAGGGTCATTTTATCTCCTTTGTGCCAATTCTTGTCACAGTTCTGCTGGAAAGGTTCAGTGGAGAACCCTATAGTTTGCCAAAATACACCTCTGCCTACATTTATATAAATCACTTTTAAATTTCGGTTTTATAGATTAAATAAAGGCCTTCAAGCATGTTAAGCAAGCAGTTAGCACTGAGCATGTCTCTAGCACAGCCACTCTTCATTTTGCTGAAAGCCTGCAAGTATGTCTGGAAAGTTGGGGATTAGGTCAGTTTTGTTACATATTTCAAATATAAATAAAAGAAAGTACAAATCATCAAGGGCCTGCCAGCTAGATTCAAAAATTGTTAACATTTTGTCACTTTTGATAAAGATCTTAATTGGTATGAATAGTTTCTGTATTATGGTTCTCTGCAGAAAGCAAATTAATGTAATGGACATATATTGAAAAGAATTTATTAGGTTAGCTTACACAGCGAGGTCCCAGTAGTCCAACGATGACTGTCCCACAGCAGAGAGGCAAAATACTATAGTTGTTCAGTCTATGAGGCTGGAACTCTCTGCACTGTGATGGCCTGGAAGATTTCTGGAGAGATTTCAGTTCATGTTGGAAGCCCAAAGATGCTAAAGATGCTAATTCTGATATCCGTGAAGGAATCAGCAGAAGCAGCAGTAGCAGAAACAGGTTAGATGAACTTGCCAGGGAAATTAAAAGGTAAATATCAGAGAATCCAAGCTTCCTTCTTCAGGGTCCTCCTATCTGGGCCACCTCCAGAAGGCTCCATTTAAATTCAGGCTGGAAGCAAATGAAGACAATCCCCATAGGCACATCCACAGATCAAACTGATCTAGACAATCCCTCACCAAAACAATCTTCAAGTGTGGCTCTAGGTTATGTCACTAGCAATTTAAAACTAACCTCACCCTTTCCATGATTGAAAACATAAAAACCGATATATATCCTTGGAGACTATTTCCTTATCATTATCTATCTGCCTATAGGTACAGGTTCCCGTGTTTTCATGTTTGTCTGTATTACTCTGAGGAATGCACTACCTGACACCTTTTATTAATGTATTGAGTCATGACTGTGTGTCTGTGTGTATGTGATATATATATATATATATATATATATATATGCTAAATATGTAATACTTATGTATGTGGTTAAATGTCTTACATAAAATCTGTTTTTAGTTGAAATAAATAGTATCACACTGAACATGTTTTTAATTATTTGTTTATTTCTATTTGCATTGTGTATGATAGTAGTAATGACTTGACAAAATCTAGATGCTCGTAAGAGACAGCTTCTGACTGTGCCCGTGAGAGATTATCTTGAATATATTAGTTCATGTAGGGGGAGCTATGATGCCTGTACTGTGTGACGACCAGACTAGTCCCTAAACAGGGGATCGTGGGCTGTATACATGGCAAAAATGTGCTGGCCACTACAAGTGCTCACTGTTTTCTGTTTCATGACTGTTGATGCAATGTGACTAGTTGCTTCAAGTTCTTGCAAGTACAACTTCCCAGTCACATTGTATCTGGAACTGTGAGTCAGAATAAATCCTTTCTCCCATAAGTTGCCTTTTTCCATTTATTTTTATTACAGCAGAGGGAAAGAAAGGAAGATGATTTGTAGTTGTTCTTTCTCATTTGGATAAGAATTGTAATGAGATTAATGTAAAACAAATACAATTTTAGATGCCTCATCTTATGTACTGCTGAAATGATGAAAACTAAATCCATGATATTGATGTATTCAAACATCTTCAGTTCTTGAAGTACCCAATTCTTTATGTCTTTGTCAACTATTGAATTTGATAGACCTTTAAACACTAATAACACATTAAAGCTGCTTTTAGTTTGCAATTTTAAAATATCTAGGATATATTTTTTGTCAGTGTGAGTTTCCAGTTTACACTGTTCCTAGATTTTATGATAATATAATGAACATACAAGAGAATGATTCCTGCTCCCATGGAGTGGTTACTTTCAGGAGCCAAGAACTCAGGCAATAACTCTTCAATTGTGCATGGGTAAGCAAGAAAGTGTGTGACACTGAGATGCATAGTCACTTAGTTCTAAGAATGGAAAATGTACTAGTAAAAATGAGGTGAACGTGTTAAAATGTACCACTTAATAAATTTGACCTGTTCTTGAGAAATAGTTTCTTTCTCTAATCAATTGCTTTGACATCAGATACATTTCCTACATACATGTTTAACATATGATAGTAAAATTTTGGTATCCAGAGCCTTCAGTTAACTATGAGAACATTATTTTTGCTAGTGACTATAAAGCCATCTTTTTAAATGTTACTGTGTAACAGTACACTCCAACACAGCATATTAAAGCATGAACAAGCAGTGATGTATTCATTCAGTAATGTGTGGGTTGATCTAGCTAATGGTGCCATCTTGGGGTTTCTTCTCTGTGCATTTGTCTCTTTGTGCGATTCAAACAGCTGGAGCCAGGAAGAATAAGAAATTCCAGGGTCTCTGTCTGAATCCATGAGGAATCTGAAACACATTTGAAATCTATAACAGCAAATCACAGTAACATGTCAAAATAAATCACATTTCTACTTAAGGTTCTCATTGTAGAAATACTTAAGAAAAATCAAGTTCAGAATTTTCACCAGATAATGTTTAATGAAGACAAATAGTTTCACTGAAATTTTCTTTCAAAGAATGTTCTCTGCAAAGAGAACTTGTCCATCCTGAAATAATGGCTCTCATGAGCTTTATTTCCCTCCTCAATCATTATTCTGCCAGAATTTTTTCTCAATAACATAAAGGGAAATGAAAGAGCTCAATGTACCAGACTGTAAGGGTAGACTTCTAGAGTCAAGGGCCCTTGAAAATTGAATCAGGAGCAAAACAATTTCAGAAAAGAAAAAAAAATACATCAAAAGTAATATATATTATATATTAATTATATATATACACAGAAGGTATATCTATATTTATACATATATATGTACTAAAACATAATCTTTATGAACATGTAGACTTTGTATTTCAAATATTCCCATGCACTAATTTCTTTTAGTAGAAAACATCAGCTCTAAATATAAGATAATGTACATGGTGTGCCTTGATCATCAATGCTCTGCTACAGTCCTCAGCATTCACATATCTCGCTATCCTTATAGAGTTTGTTGTCATCATGGTGCAAAAACAACCTTGGCATCATAGTCACAGAAATTAAATAAGGAAACGCAATGACAGTTAAGTCTGCAGTAACAGAAATTTGACTGTTTATACTGCTGAGTAAAAGGGCAGTGTCACCAACCCGGGACTCTTCTACCACATCTTCCTGTCTTCTAGCTGCATGAAATCATGTGAGATGCTAACTTATTTAGGTGGTAGGTTACCAGGTAGAAGGTTACCTAGAGATAGGACTTAATGATGCAGCTAATCTTTTGTTCTTTCTGCACTGCTAATCTCATGATACAGCTGTTTAGCAGTCACCAGTTCTTCTCTGTCTCCTCACCCATGCTTCTACAAGTACCCCTCAAATGATGCTTTTATACTGAACTTCATACACATTCTATGTAAGGAACTCCTCCCCCTTGCTTTGTAAGGACCCCCCATTGCACTGTAAGGAACCCCTTCTCCATGTTCTATAGGACTCCCTCCCCCATGCTCTGTCAGGAAAACATTACCCATACTCTTCAGGAAGCCCTTTCCCATGCTTTGTCAGAAAATCTGTGCCCATGCTCTGTAGGAAGCCCTCCCTCACACTCTGTAAGTAAATCTTAACTCATACTCTGTAAATACTCCCCTCACACTCTATAAGGAAACCCACAACCAAGCTCTGTAAGAAAACCCTCTTCCACACTCTGTAGAAATCCCCTTTCCCATGCTCTTGTGCTGTGGGAAAATGCTCTTGTATACTCTAAAGATTTGTGACTCATATTGTTTTAGTAAAATGCTGATTATCCAGTAGCAAGGCAAGACGTATAGGTGGGGCAAACAGACTAGGAGAATTCTGGGACAAGAAAAGGCAGAGATGTTGTCCTCAGTGGGATGCAGAAGAAGCAAGATGAGACTACTTTACTGGGAGAAGGTACCAAGCTGTGTGACTAAACAAAGACAAAAATTATGGGTTAGTATAAATTGTAAGAACTGATTAATAATAAGACTGAGATAAGCCTATGTGTGTGTATTTGGGACTGAATGACTGTGGGACTGGGCAGGACAGTAAGTTATGTCTATATTTTTGTAACAAATATCTCCCCCACACTCTCTAGGAGCCCCTTCCCCATGCTCTATAGGAAGCCCTTTACCCATGATTTGCAAGGAACCCTTTGCCCACGCTATGTAGGAATACCTTTCCAATGCTCCTGTAAGGAATCCCTCTTCCATCTCTATAGGAACCCCTCCCACATGCTCCTGTAAAGAACAGCTCCACCATGCTCTGAAGGAATTCCTCCACTATGCTCTGTAAGGAACACCTTGCCCATGCTCTGTAGGAAGCCCTCCTACTTGGGGATTGGAACATCAGATCGCAGGCTTACAGGGCAAAAGCCATATCACTAGTCCCATGATCAGACTTATATTTTATGCCCTCAATCAGAAACATGACACATGTTTACTAGGCCCTCAGTAGAGTGTATGACAGGGACTAAGACAAAAAAAAATGTAAAGAACAGAAAACAAGAAAGAGAGCTCAGTGGATAAAAAGCACTTGCTGTTCATGAAGAACACAGGAATCAGTACCCAACACTCACATGGTGGTTCACAACCATCTGTAATTCCAGTTTCAAGAGATCTGATGCCCTCTTTTGGCTGCAGCAGGTACTGCATGACCATGGTACAGAGTCATATTCCGGCAAAAGTCTTACACACTTTAAATAGAAATAGATATTTAAAAAATGACAGAGAATGCTGTGATAGAAGAACACTTAGATTAATAGAAATCAGGGTCATGGATAGTCAGAATATTTTGGCTCTGAGATTTTCATTACATACATCTTTAACCAATTTGAGTTAATTTTGTAACTTATTTTCATATAAAATATCCCTAAGGGCTGTACTATCTTAAGATACAACATGTGACAGTCCTCTCAATAGAAAATAACCCCAAATTTACTCTTATATTTATCATTCATTTATCAGCCAGTTAATTTGGAAATCTCTCTCTTTCTCTGGCGCCTAATTGAAATATATAATTAAAAGGTTTAGGGCTTACTTCAGGGTCTCATAGTTTCACAGGAAGTTTCTATGCAAATTATTATAATGCAATGTGGAAACTGTTGCAAAACAAACACATAAGTGTTCCCTGGGCCTTGAACATTCGGATTGATTATATAAATAGAGAAAGACTTTAGTTTGTAAGTGATGTCTGTAATGAAAACTTTTGCTTAATAAATTTTTAATGTTAATAATGTCTACATATTTTTTGTTCTTTTGTCTTACAATTCTTCAATATATTTCATATTAAGATATATGATGCATTTGAAATTTTATTTAGAATTTAAAATTTTCAAAAATTAATTAAAATATCTTTACATTATTTACCCTTTCCCTTTTCAGTCTCATCAATGTACCCCCCTTTCTCTCTCTCTCAATTTCATTTTCTCCTTTTCAGATAGCATATATATGTGAATATGTACAATTCTAAATATATAAATATAATCTATTCAACCCATACAATGCTATTTGTATATATGAGTTCAGTACTGACCGCTTGGTATTAGATATTCAATTGTGTGTGGGGGGGGCTGCTTTTCCTGAAGTAAGATTATTTTAGCCTAAGGTTGAGACCGCATAAAATTCTTCCATTCTGACTTGATGTGTCTATTGGTGCTGTTTTTGTTCTAGTCTTATTTACTGCCATATTGTTGAAATACCATGGGTACAACTCCCCTGTCATGCCTCAGGGATGTAGTCTCATGTTAGATCATTTTTGGGCTCTTAAAACTTTTCTCTCTTCCATGGTCTTAGGTGCAGGAATCATGTTGTTGACACATGTGCTTCCTTTTATATGATGTAGTCTTTAAGATTTCATAGAAGTGTGCAGTGAATATGATGAGATGAGGCGCACACCCACCATCCATCTCCCTCTATTTTGTATCACTGAGAATTTGTTGGGATGCGTGTTTTTCCCTTCACAAATCTGTGTATAACAAGGTGGTTGAAGCAATGTTGCTGAAATAGCAGGCACAGAAATGCTTGGTGGGGATAACATACAAGCTCCACGTATTGATTTAGCCACAGGGAGGATGATTGTGACCGAACAATTTCACAAGCCAAAAATTGGGCTGGCTTCATTTAAAGACACTGCCATGTATTCTGTATCTTAAAAGACAGTTCATATCTATAGCGCTTAAATGGATCATTCTTGGAAAATATTTTTAAGCTCCAAATGACAGGGAAAAATGGGATGGTGCTTATTTGCTCATCAAATCGTGTAGGAACTAGGATGTAGGATGGTATTTTGAGAGTAGGATGAGGGTATTTAGAGTTCTATGAGATTTTGTGAGCAGGAATGAGAACTCCATAACCTAACAGATCCTTCTTTCCCTTTCCTTCCTCTCTTTCTTCATTTCTTTCTTCCTTTCTTCTTTCTTGCTTCCCCTCCCTTTCCTCCTCCTCCTTTCTGTTTTTAGATAGGACAGGGTCTCATGTAGATTGATAGTTCAGAGTAGCCTCTGATGACCTTGAATTCCCGATCTTTCAGATTCTACTCAAGGAGTTCTGAGATGTAGATATGAACAATCTCAACCAATTTAGCTGGGGATGAACCTAGTCCTTCCTGATCGCTATGTATGAGGGTAACATATGGACGTTATCAACTTAGCTATAATCACTCCCTTACTCTAATCCCTGAAAAGTCATAGGTAACAGGTACAACTAAAACCCACATGTTAGCTCCTGAAAACGTGTAGATTCTGAGGTTTTATCTAACATAATGTTATAAAAATTGTACAGCACATCATAAAACTGGTGCAACTTTTTTTTTATTATTTTTCAAGACAGGGTTTCTCCGTGGCTTTTGGTTCCTGTCCTGGAACTAGCTCTTCTGACCAGGCTGGCCTCAAACTCACAGAGATCCGCCTGCCTCTGCCTCCCAAGTGCTGGAATTAAAGGCATGCGCCACCGCCGGCCTGGTGCAACTATTTACAGTGAGAATTTTCTATATGCAACTACTTATTATTAGTTATTTTAGGTTGACTAATTCCTCTTATCTCGTGTGTGTGTGTGTGTGTGTGTGTACTCTAGTTCATGTGGCTATGTGACTGTGCATTTGTAAAAGCATAAGTATGGTCAGAGAAAAAACCTTGGGTATTAGTTCTCATCTTTTACTTTGCTTGTGATGTGTTCTCTTGCTATTTTTTGCTGAGTACACCAAGCCACCTGGCCTTCAAGTGTCTGGAAACTGTTCTGTTTTCTTTCCATATTACTATAGAAGTGCAATGATTATAGACATGAACTTAGCATATCTGGCTTCCTATGTGTTCTAGGGATCTGAACTCAGGTTCTTATGATTATATAGAAAGTTCTGTATGTTAGGAATATTTCCTAACCCAAGCTCTCTGCCGACACAAAATTTCTAATAAAGCCAAATCAAAACAAGCCAGATTAAAAGATATCCAGGTTTAATGGGAGTTCTGCACTCTCAGGTGGCCCCGAGGGGAAACCAGGAAGCCGCTGGAACAAGAGGAAGAAAAAAAGACCACGTATTCCTCTTTTGGTAGTTCACTTAAATACTCTTAGGAGTGGGGGGAGGAGGTCAGGACCTGGCCTGCTGGGATTTGGAGTTCAGAGTGCTAACTCTCAGGGTCAGGGGCCTAGGATAGATGCAAGGGCCTGGGGCCTAAGCTCCTAACTTAACACTTTATTCATTGAGCCATATTCTTTTTGATTTATTTCATAATTATTTAAATAAATGTGCTTGACAAAAACTCCAACCTGCATATTACAAGCTAGATGTTAGTATTTGTTAATAGTGTTTTGTCACTTTGAAGAACCTTTGACAAAAGATGAATTACATTGCATTTTCTCTAGCTGAGTATTGGTAGAATCCTATTCTGAAACAACAATTACTCTTTACCTCCACCTCAGAAAGTGTAACTGGATCATTGCCAGGCACATGCCACCACAGGACAATAATTATCTTGATTTTGTTCTATAGTTTAGATTTGAGAACCTCATGAATTCAATAATGTAGTCACTGAAGTATGAAGGTATTTGTGTAAAGGTGCCTTTATACAGTATATGTTAGACATTTAACTGTGTGTACTATTTCTGAATACAATTTTCTAGCCATTTATTCCATGGCTTATTTATTGATTTCTCAGTTGATCAACAAGCTATTTCTACATTTTGTTATCATCCATAGATTTTTCTTAACACGCATTTCACTTCTTTTGTAAAACTGCTAAGTATGAAACAGAGAGAGTTCAGTCAGAAATGTGCTTGTGTTGCAAGCTCAATCCTCAAAATTTAACTTATGAGGCCAGGCTTTTTGACTTTCACTTATAATCTCAGAGCTGGAGAGAAACAAGAGGGAAGGATGGTTTCTGGGATTTAGTGGCAAACTAGTCCAGTCTACTGTGTGAGTTTCAGGCTAATGAGAGACACTGTCTTAAAATGATGGTACAACATCTGAGAAAGGGCACCTAACGTTGACTTTTGACTTCCACTGTATATACCCCAAAACACATATTCACACACACGAGGAGAAGGGAATCTGACATGATAGCTACAAATAAATGGAAGATTTTTCTGTTATTTTTCTCACTTACCAGTAATGTCACAGGTTTAGTGCTTTTTATAGTCATTAGAATATGATAGTATCCATCTTTATTTTGACCACCATACTGGGGAGCAAGCCATTGCTTTTCCTGTTGGTCAAAGATATGTCTCTATTGTCTCATAATGCTGAGTCTTTTAAAATGTGAAAAGTTTCAGTTAATAAGCAATTACACAATTTCTTCCCTTCCTGTGGGGTTTGAAAGAGAATAGCTTTCACAGGCTCCTTTGTTTTAATGTCTGGCCCCAGTTGTTAGAATTCTTTGGGAAGCAGTAGGAGGCCTTGTTTACGGAGGTGTGACCCTATTTAAGGAGGTATGGCTTTGTTCAAGGCAGTGTGGCCATTACTGGGGGTGGTTTGTGATGTTTCCTAGTTAGTTTTCTCTCTTTCTTTTCTAAAAACTGCTTCATTTTGTGATTTTTATTTAATTTTTAATGGTACACTAATACATTGAAGATGTAATTTTATTATAATTTTCTTGTTGAAGTTTTTCTCTTCTGTTTCATGTTCTGAAAATACTAAACTAAATTTGGTTTTAGAAACAATTTTAATCCTTTCTGAGAGATGCTTTGATGTCTTAATGAAGAGTAAAACTTGTTTGAGCACATATTTAATTTTTTGTCTACTGGTAATATGTTGATTCACTGCACTGATTTTACTTCCAGCTATGTCAGATGATTTGTAGGAATGCAAAAGTGAACTCTGCCTCCGAAAATGACAGGGCATTCTACATGTTTTGGTTGCTGTAGTAATAAACTGACTGAAGAGAACTCTGAGAAGGACTTTATTTCGTCTTGCAGGTTACAGGCCATCTCCTAGGGAAACCACAAAGGAACTTGAGGCAGGAGGTTATAAAACAAAGTGCCAAAGGAAAGTGCTTCTAGCTTGCCTTCTGGCTCCTTCAGCTGATTTCTATTACATAGCCCAGGACCACCTGCCAGTGGATGGCCCTATCCACAGCGAGCTTCACACTCCTCCATCAATTAGCTATTGAGAAAATGCTGCACAGACATGGCTGCAGGCCAGGATCATCTAAGAAGTTCCTCATCCTTATACACAGAGATATGTTCAGCCTTCATGTCTCATCACAGGAGCTTCTTTTTGTAAAAAGTATCAGAGAGATTCACAACTGGTCAAAATACAGAGAAAAGGTGACAATGAGCGCATAGAACCAAAAGGGATATCAGCAACATGACTCCTACATCTTAGACTCAGGAACAATTACTGAAGACGAAGGAGAAAGATTCTAAAGAGCATAAAGCAATAGGTAGTATCTTCTCTACAGGACATAGATGTTGTTCCCAAGAACTCTTTAACAATGTGGTTGCCTGCTCAAAACCTACAAGGACCACACCACTTAACAAATGAATATGGATGGATTTCACACCATGCCTTCTATAGAAGAAGAGAGGCAGATAATAAATTATCAGTGGCAAACTCTTAGCCTAAAATGATCAGCCCTAAACACAATAAGGGTAAAAATCATTGGACACAGTAAGTTGTGTGAGTGTATGGGTATACAAGTATGTGTATAATTAATTTAGAAAAGTCTTGAACTGAATAAGTAGTGGTTGAGGGGACTCAAGAGGACTTGACAGAGAGCAGACAGCAAATGATGCAGATATAGGGTACTAATGTATGAAATCATCAAAAGAAACAAACAAAAATGTTTTGTGCTTTTCTACAGACATTTATTGATATTTATTTGAACTTCTCTTCTTGACAAAGCTGTTCTAATATATAATAGAAGAATAAAGAGAGGCAGAAAAAAAGAGGATGAAAATAAGGAGAAATGAAAAAAAAATGTCAAATGTAAAATGAATTGAATCCTGCCCTTTTTTCATATAAAACTTGAGCTCTTAAACATCTTTTTAATGGAAGACTGTTTTTCTAAAGGGCACATGTATGCATTTATTACTAAAAACATTTTGTACACATTGTGTGCATTCACATGTGAGTGTTTTTGAATGTAAGTGCATGATTGTGTATACAGGGTAAGAAGAGATACACAGAGCACCTTCAATGTACAAAATTCTTGATACAGAGATGAATACTCATTAATTCAGTTTTCTAAATGTTGCCAGTGAAAGACCTGGATAATCCAGACCCCAGTAGCAGGAAAAAATAGAGCCAAATATCTAAACAGGAAGGGAAGAATCAGAAATCTAGGATTAGCTGGTTCAGTGACTGTTTCAGGAACTAGCTGAAGATAAAGTTAGATTTTAATCTTGACAATAATCTTGAGAAACAGGGAGTTGCCCCCTTGTGATCATCACTGGTATTTTCGGAATTTTCTATGAACCCTCCCTACCCCCTTTAGATTACTGGGCTGTGGTTTCTTCCCTTAAAAACCCCTTCTCCCAGTTACTCGGGGTCGAACTCCTTCCCTGCGTGGATTATGAGTCTCGGCCCTAGTGCACTGGTACCTGTCAATAAACCTCTTGTGATTGCAGCAAGGACAGTCTCTCGTGAGTTACTGGGGGGGGGGGGGTTGTGTTATCCCGAGATTTGAGTGAGAGTCTCTCACTTTCACCAGTCAGCTTGGTCTTTTCATCTACAGATTGGAGTTATTTCTTATGTATGTATGCCTATATATGGATGCAAGATGTCAGGATTAATGCTTACGGTGCCCTTCATCTAATTTATTGAAACAGGGCCTCTTAATTGGCCAAGAACTTTTCAATTTCAAACTGACTGGTGAGTTAAGTTCAGAGTTACACTCCTTTCATTTGCCAGTGATGAAATTACAAAAACACACTATGAGATTTCCACCCTTTCATGTGGGCTCTGGGAGCAAACTAAATGGTCATGCTCATTCAGCAAACACTTCACTATGCTTCCTCCTCATCCCTGAAGGTCATTCCTCCGGGAATTCTGGCCAGCTTAACCAACCAGATCCATCTCATTCTTATCTGGCAAGTATAGGGTATATATGATCAATTTACAAAGAGGCTTGGGTTTCCCACACATAATTGTAACAGTACAGTCCGAGGACATTTTCTGAGATGCCTATATCATGAGAAAGTAGGCAAAGATGTAACTAGCAAAGTAACAAATTAGAACAGCTTTGTCAAGAAGAAAAGCTCAAATAAATAACTATCAGTTAATGTCTGTAGAAAAGCACAAAATGTATTTAAATTTGAAACAAAAAATCTGGAAACAAAATTAGTATTCACAGAACAAAAGAAAAATTTCAGCAACATGTATATAAAGAACTCAATAGAATGTTGAAAGAAGTGGATACAAAATCATTAGATTAAAAAACCTTTCCTAGACAATTGTGTCATCAGACAAAAAAATGAGATGAGATGTGCTTTTTCTGATGGCATACCTTCTATAGTTCTTATGGGAGATTGCTACTCCTCTTGAACAAGGTCTGAGAAGTCAAAGACCAGAATCAAATCAACTATATATGCGAACCTGACATTATACCATTGTACCCAGCAGATATGAGTGTGGCATTACTTATTCCTGTATCCTGGCATGAGATTATGATGAATGGGTTAGATCTTGCTCTGTTTCTGCTAGGGTATGGAAAAAGAGGCAGTATAATTTGTGTTGGACAGCCCCCTTTACTTCCTATCCTTCTGGTTCTGTGGCTGGCAACCAGGATCCTTATCCTCTTGATTAGCATGGTAACAGTCCTCTAATAGCTTCCCAATATTAAATATAGCTTTCATATTTCTATTAGAGATGGAATTCTGAGCCAATGATGAAATTAAGATTCTCTTTCCTCCTCTAAATCTTCCCTTCAATGACTGTCAGGAGTCCTCTTTAAAAAGCCCAGCATGTTTCAATGGCATGTTCTTTATTTCATGATTTTCTCTGCATCTCAGCTTGGTCTTCCCATCCCTCTGTAATCTCCATGGTCTGAATATATTACCTTGCAATAATGATATGCTGCTGCTCAGTCCTCTCTAGTGTTGCCCACCCTCTACATCTTTCACAGTTGAAGGTTTCACTGCTTCATCCTGTTGAGAATATAGCTGATTTAAGTGTGGTAATGTATTTTTAATAATCTATGTCTATTTCTAGTTCATCTTTACCTTTCTCCTCCCTGCATTTTTTTTGTTGTTCCCCTTTCTATTTGTATCTCATTCTATTTCATCACTACTGTCCTAACCCTAATGCTAGATTTGGTGACTGTGACTGTATTATGCTTTGACTGATACTCATAGTAACTAATATGTAAACATACACCCTACTAGCATTGCTCATTCAGTCTCCAAAACTATTGATGTTAGGTTATTGTTTTAAGTTGGACATTACTGTATTTTTGTAGTGAGTCTACTTATTAGATGGGATTGCTTCTCCAGACACCGTTGCACCCTCAGTGTAGTGCGGCAGGTGCTCCGGTAACATAAGGAGGGTTTACTTCCCACCCTGTAGTCACAGTCAAGTGGGTAAAAATACATCTCTCTGCTATTACATAGTTTCATGTTGGCATTGCAAATATTTCCAATGAAATAATGAAGATAAGTAAAAAAAATCCAATTGACCATTTAATCACAGGTGCTTAATTCCTAATTGTAGGATCACAAGAAATGAGAAATACAAACATAATATTACTATTTCAAAAATTACTAATTTGTGTCAGACAGTGATGACCACACCTTTAATTCCAGCACTTGGGAGGCAGAGGCAGGCAGATCTCTGTGAGTTTGATGCCAGTCTGATCTATAGAACGAGTTCTAGGACTGGCTCCATAGCTACTGAGAAACCCTGTTTCAAGAAAGAAATAGACTCTTCAAAGAAATTAAAATTGTGAAATGTAACTAAAGGAATGCAAAAGAATAATTATAGAATGCTAGAATATTCCACAAACACACTTCAGAACAATACAAAGATAAAACATAGTAGTGGAGATATAAAGAAACTATTTGAGTTAGCTCTTCTGTCAACTTGACACACACAGGAGTCATTTCAGTATGGGGGGGATGTCAATTGAGAAATGCACCCACAACTTTAACGTGTGGGCAATATGATGGTGAATATCCTTGACTGGTGATTGGTTGTGGAGGACCAAACTCACTCTGAGAAGTATCATACTTGGAATGGTGGTCCTAAGTGCTCTAACAAAGCAGGTTGAACAAGACATGTGAAGCATGGCGGTGAGCAATGATCCACCATGGCCTTTGCATTAGCTTTTGCATCCAGGCCCCTGTTTGAGGTCCTGTCAAATCTTCCTTAGAAATGGAGAGTGACCTAGGCCTTGGAAAGTTGAAATATTTTCTTTCCTCCTCAAGTTGCTTTGGTATGCTTTTTTATCACAACAATATAAACCCAGACAGAAGTTAATAAGGATAGAAAATGGAAATCCTGAAAGGAATCAAACTGAAATTTTAGAATTTTAGAAATAGGTCAATTTGAATGAAACATTCACTAGAAATCTTCATCAATAAAATAGACTAAATGAAAGATAGGATATCAAAGTTTGAAGATAAGGGGATTAATTGGGACTAGACAATGAAGTAACCCTAAAAATAGGAGATATATATATATATATATGATTTATTCTACTATATATATTCATTCAATGATTTCTGTTTCTCTAGAGAACTGTGACTAATATATTAGTCAATATTAAATATGTCTATTTTATAAAAATTATAATTGTTATTATTTGACAATCATCAATAACCAGAATCAATGTAGCAAATAATATAGGCTTCCTAACTCTGTCAACATAAGAAAGTATTTCAACTTTTTCTAGATAAAATGAAGCCACAGCACTATAGTTCTGATCAGCAATATTAATATACATAGAAAATTTTCCTTTAAATCTGTAAAATTTTATAAAAATTTATGAACTCTTCAAATCCCTTCCATTGTATATGAGGAAAGGGCCACCAGAAAATCTGTGATGCCTTAAGGTCCTCCCCCAAAGAACTGCCAGGGCTTGTGTTGGCAAAACAGTTCCAGATATTAGTGCAAAGCATTAAAGAAGCCAGCATTTTAACAGCACCATCGAGAGATAAAAGTACAACAGGAAAGGAATCAGGTTTCCAGGTAATTAAGTAGAACTTACAAATAAAAGAAAGAAAGAAAGATTGGAAGAAGTAAGAAAGAAAGACAGAAAAAAAGAAAGAGATGAAGCTTTTCTTAGGTGAATTTCTTTCCAGTTGTAAAGAGGATGGATTCACTCAGCAGTGGTTGGACAAATAAAAGTTATCAGTCATTGTGATTCCAGGGAGGCTAGGAGTTGATGCCATGTATTCCTCTTGACAGCTGCATAAGCTCAGATACAACACGTATTCACACTGAGAGAGTATCCTAAAAATCTAAATACTTTCAAGGCTTTATTAAGATAGATATCAATATGGATCTAGAGCTAAGCTTCCATAATTTATTGTCTGTTTTTCTTATTACAAATACACTGAAGACTTAGGAAATATTTAGTCTGAATTGTTGCCTTAAATAAGGAAAAGGAGTGGATAGGCACGGGCACAATTCACATATTCTGATAGATACACATCAGCTGAAACAGGATATAGTGAAAAGTATTTAGTATGTTCTTTAGTCACTCTGGAATCCAGCTGTTTGCTGTGCTGCTTACAGGAAAGCCACTAAATTTAATCATGTCTAATAATATTAGAAGAGTCACTACATTGAAATCCCTCTAAATTTGCAATTTTTACATCAATGAATTCAATTAAACCTGGAACAAACATATTTAAATAGAAACTACATATCTGCAGAACATGTATATGCTTTTGCCCATTCTTACTTGAACAATATGATACACCAACTATTTGTATAAAATTTAAAAAGCATTAAGTATTGGAAAGAACCCGAACATGAATTAAATCACATAGGAGACTATGTATACAGAGTATAAGCATATAGTATGTCATTTTTCTGCAAGATATTATTGGATTTTGTTATTCATGGTGGGCCTTGGATCAAAACTACATAGCAGGGTCAGAGAGAGAAAAATTATTTTGCTTAGAATGCCTATGCTCTTACTTTGAGATTATATATTACACATTGACATGTATAAACTATACAAAGCATATGTATAATATTTTACTGTATCTTAACCTAAGAAATAAATAAGAACAAGTGACTTCATTTAAATATTTGTGTTCTAGACTTTCCTAAGACAATTTTTGTTATTATTTTGTTCTCTTTAAGTCTTAAAGGCTTGGCTTATTATCTTGGTTACTTACTATAACAAACCACTAGAACATAATAGAGATTCTCTCAATCAAAGTAAACCTCTGAGAATCTCTGTGACAAATTAGCTGATGGTAATTAAAGTATGGCTGGCACATTGTTCTGGCTGATATTCTGAACTGTATAATTGAAGAAAGGAAGCCTAGAAGTATACATTCATTATTTACACTGCTATAAGAACTTGCACACTTGTCTTACTTGGCATGATGTACCCTTGAACTATAAGTCCAAATAAACCTTTTCTTTTACAAGTTGATTTCATCACAGCCTTTTTTATACCAACAAGAAAGGAACTAAATCACAATGTATGCTTTTAATCCTGTATGTGTATGTTACAAAAGTAATCATTATTCTAGGAATAATAATTCATAATTCTCCATCAATGATTAGAGCAAGGTTGAAAGAAACAGGTGCATTCTCCTTTATAATGCTAAGAATGTTATTGAAGACAATTATGACTCTAGTTTAACTTCACACATCATTATTGTGATCTTGCTGATTTACACTTATAATTGTTTTGGAGTTGGAGAGGAATAGGATTTAATAAGTTGTCAATTTACACCTATCAACACAGAGCTTAATGACAATCTCAGATGACATCCTAAGTGTAAAATACCACATTTGTATTTGTTCTTAAAGATGTAAATACATTAATAATTTTACTTATATAAAACAAATGTTTTTTGAAGAAAACATATTTCCCATTAGTTATTATATATATATATATATATATATATATATATATATATATATATATATATATCCTTTTGGGAGCCAGAAATATTTCCATCCTTTACCTTCTGAAATTTCCTTAGTGGTAGTTATTCGCTTATATTTCTTGCCTGTTTTTTAATAATAAAACAGAAACATGTTGTGCAGTTACTGACTCAAAGTGTGTGCATTTCTATTCTTAAATTTGCTACTGATAAGCATTATTTTAAACCTTATATTTTATGTTTAGTGCATCAGCATAATATTTTTGCATCTTTAGTAAGTCATAATTGAAATTATATCTCTATGTATATACATATAAGCACATGCCTGTATAATTATTTGCACACAGGAAATGAGATAAATATATGCATATTCATATGGGAAAATATAAATATATTTCTTTCTCATAGAGGACTTATAAATGCAAACTGTGAACCTTATTTGGCTTTTAAGCCATTTCAAACTCAAATATTTAGGTCTGGATATGTATGTGATATTGGCATTTAACCCAGAACTTTTCACATGTTAGAAAAGTGTGCCACTACTGAGCTATGTCTCAGTTTTTGCCTTTTCTTGTGTGTGTGTGTGTGTGTGTGTGTGTACGAGAGAGAGAGAGAGAGAGAGAGAGAGAGAGAGAGAGAGAGAGAGTTTCTCACTATGTAGAATAAGGTGATCTTGATCTTGTATAACTCTAAGTTCTGTTTCCAGTGTATTGGAATTTTTGCTTTTGTCACCACAACAAACAAAATGTTCACATTTCTTTCAGACAATGTATTCTAAGGGTATAAATTACATGTGTTGGCTCACAAATAATGAAACAGAGACTTATTACTGTGAAAGCTCAGCCTTAGCTTAGATTTGTCATCCTAGTTCTTATAACTTAAATAAACCCATTTATACTTATCTTCATTTTGTCATGTGACATTACCTCTCTTCCATCTTACTTCCCTGGTTTCTTCTGAGTCTCAATGTTGACTCATATATTTTGGCTTCCAAGAGTCTTCTCTGTCCTTCAAAGTTCCATATAACCTCTTCCTATTCACCTCTTTATTAAACCAATCAGAAGGTGGCACAGATATTCCTTTGCAATGTAAGCAAATATTCCAAAACATTTCTCCCTTTTTGACTAAATAATAAGAAAAGCATTTAACTCTAAAATCATAGAACTGTATATAATAAAAACAATTATCAGTTACAATTACAGATTACATTCACAATGTCCAGTCCATTTGTATTTGGCAAATTCAAAGAAAATACTCCATTGCCTATTCTCTCTTCATGAGTCCAAAGTTTTGTACCTAATTTCCTTTCTATCATAACATGTAGAAAGAAATGGTGGGCTGCATTCCTGCCACCCAGCTCCCGGCCACCTGGCTAGCTTTTGCCCTGAAATAACAACACACAAAATGTAATCCTATAAACACTGCCTGGCCCATTATATCTGGCCTCTTCTTGGCTAACTCTCATGTCTTGCTTAACCCATTTCTAATAATCTGTGTGAGGTCAGACTGGGAAGTGGCCGCTTTTTTAAAGGGAGAGGGACCATGCCCCAGTGGACTGGTATCTCAGCAGCTATTGGCTGAAGGAGTGGAAGGAGCTCCTCAACAATAGCTAAGAAGAACTATAACAATATTTTATAGTCTTCAAATTCATCAGAGAACTGAGTAAGATGTAATATTACCTGATAAAACAGGAAATGAAAAGCAAGTAAATTCAAAAATTAAGAAATGGCAGAGATATTTGTCACCCTAGGGCTCCTCTGCATCATTGGGCTATCCATTGTGGGCCTACAGACCTAGACTACCTCACAGATATTTCTGTGAAGCAGGAATTTTGAAGGACTTCCCTGCATTTTCAGGGAAATGTTCATCAGGTAACCTCTTTTGTCTCCTGTTTGTCCTAATTGGACAATGTACAGTCAACATTAAAGGCAAAGGCAGTTTCTTGACTGTAGGAGGAGGGGGGCACTTGTTCTTCCTGGCTGCCCAGCTAGCTTACACCTGAAATAATCACACAAAAACTGTGTGATTATTTAAATTATTTAAATCACTACTTGGCCTGTTAGTTCTAGGATCTTATTGGCTAAGTCTTACATCTTAATTTAGCCCATTTCTATTAATCTGTATATTACCACGAGGTCTTAGCCTACCAGCAAAGTGCTGGCATGTCTGATTCTGGGAATGGCTCCATACTGTCTCTCTGGCTCTGCTCTTCTTTCTCACAGCATTCAGTTCTGTCTTCCTTGCCTACCTAAGTTCTGCCCTATCAACAGGCCAAGGCAATTTCTTTATTCATTAATGGCAATCACAGCACACAGAAGGAACTCTCACATCACTTGACCAGTGGTTAACTTTGCCACAATAAAAGCAAACTCTATGCAAAGGTTTGTCAATGTCCATCATTGAAGTAATTTGCAGCTTCCAATAGCTGTCATGTCTCAAGGTCCTGAAAAGCCTTAGATTCTTAAAACATCTTAAATGCCATAGTCTGTAGGTTAGATTTATCCATGTAAATTATATCTGTCTAACCTTGAAAACACCTAGTATGACCACAAATTTGATAGATGACTCAATAATAACCTGTATTTATTAATTTTTCTACATAGTTTTCAAGGACTGGAACTTTACGTTACATTTTATAATAAGCTACATAGATACAATACCTTAAAGAAGAATAGAAACATACACATAGTATAATAAAAATGACCTTGAATTTGTATCAATATACAAAAATATCTTATACAAAATCCATACCAATGTAAAATATTTAAGACTAAATAGTTGCCTTTTAGTTAAAAACAGATTCTCATCATTCCTATATTTTCCCTATTCCTTTCAGAAAGAAATCCATGAATTCAACTTCCCTTGCTTACTTTCCTCCCTTACCATGACCAGTAACAACTTCTGGCCAATCCCCCTAAATGATGACAAACATTCTTAACCCCCCAAAATGACCAAAATCCATTCATCCTACTTCTTGAAAATGTGCCATTATATTCTTAAAATTGCCTTCTATTGCCTAGGAAGTGACAACATTCTTAGAAGACCCTGAGAAAATTGGGATAAGTCATTTCTTATTCAGTCAAAATGTGATGTGAACATTTAGGACTTATCTGAAATCCTGGGTAAAGTATTCTATGAGTCTTGACTATCTTAGCTAGCAGATTTGGATTTGTTTTGGATGCAATTTTTGAGGAAACTGCAACAGATCTGAGAGGCTGGATCACTTAGACTACTTGTCTTTTTTAGTGTCTGATCTATTTTTTCTGAAAACACAAAAACTTTTAAAGGTAACACACATATGTATGTATGTATGCATGTATGTATGTATGCATTAACACAAGTATGGAATGTGCAGTATGCACAAGCAATCTTAGAATGATTTTTTTGTCTTATGTTTGAGTAGGTAAAATGCACCTGTTAACTTTATAAGTCTGCTTGAACTTTATAACTAAACTTTTATCCATGAGACATAAAAGGATGCCATATAATGGTAAGTCATGAAGATTGCATTGTCAATAAGATTTATCATGTGTCATCCAGTTTCAGAGCTGTTCCCATATCCGTCAAGGGATCAGCATATATGTCACATGTCCTGTAGTTTTTCTTGTTTTTTTTCCTTTATGTCTGTAGCCAAGATTTTCAGGTGATCTTCCCCAGTCGATTCTTATCTTCATTAATTTTGAAGGAATCCATAGCTTTCAGTTTCTGTGGAAACAAAAGCACAAAAATATATTTTTTGACTTACATTCTGAAGTTAAGACATTCTTCAAATATATAGGTTGGTTTCATTTAGCAGTTTTCCTAGTCCAGTGTATCTCAGTATCTATTTTTTATTATCATCTAAGATAATTCTAAGTCCACAAACTACCATGAAGAATCAAGGTGTGCATATTTTCCATCATTACATGTCTCATTTTATGTTACATTACTATTTCTTTAAAAACTTTACTAATTTAAAATTATTTATTTTTCTATGACTATATCCTTTTTCTGTATGTGTTCAGTGATTTTATCCATTTGGACTGCTTTTTGCACAAATGAAGCCTTCTCTGAGCTCATGAGCCAAGCCTTAAACATGTTGCTTGGCTCTACATTGGTGGCTGAATCCCTCCCCCTCTAGTCTGTGAGAGCTTATGTCTGCAGCACTGGCTGGGAGCAACAATTACCTGCCCCATCTCTTGGGATTTTCTGGGCCCATGCTGTTTCTACTTAGCTTGTCAGTAGCTCAGTTTCTGCTATATAGCAGTCACACATCTGTAAGCCACAAGCACTGAATTACTAGTAAGCTGTGTCCTTTACTGTTTTTATTTTGTTTGGGTTTCTCCCTCAGGACCTATGTTGTTGTATGTGACAAGAGGTTGGTCACCATGTGTAAGGAGTGTCTGTCCTGCCAGTCAGCTACTAAATAATGGCAAGGAGATTCTATTAAATATAAAAGCTTCTAACTTAGCCCTGTCTCAACTAACTTTTATAACTTAAATTTACCCATTTATATTTATCTACTTTCTGTCATGTGGCATTACCTCTCTTTCATCTTGTACTTCCTGTATCTTCCAAATCTGGCTGACAACTTCATCTTTCTTCATCCAACAGTCCTCTCTGCCCCCAGAAGGCCTGTCTAACTTCTTCCTTTCTAATTATTGGCCCTTCAGCTCTTTATTAAACAAGTCAGAAAGTGTCTAGTCTAGACACACATTCACAGTGTAAAGAAATATTCTGCAACATGTCTGTCTTGATTTCTCATTCTGAGTTTCATTCTGCTGATGTGATACAACAGTCGTATCAAAAGCAGCCTGAAAGAGGAATAGGTGCATGGCTTACAAATCTAAATGGTGATCACGCAAGTCAGTTCTATTATTAAGAGAAGCAAGGAATGAATTCAAACAAAAGTTTGTAGCAGAAATCATGGAGGAACACTCTCTGCTGGCTCAGTCATGGCTCACTCTTCCCCAAAATTGTGCTTAGTTAGTTTTCTTAAACAGACCAAGTTCACTTACCTAGATGGGGTGCTGCCCAGAGTGGGCCTGTCACTCCTATATCACTTAAAATTCAAGACAATTCCACAATATCATACCCACAAGCCAATCTGATTAAAGCTATCCTACATTCTAGCTTCTTTCAATATGACTGTACACAGTATTAAATGTACAATTAGTGTTAACTAAGATAATACCTATATCTATTTTTTCTCTAGATTTAAAGAAACTTATTTATTTATTAAAGAATTTGAGGTATTTGTGGTTATAGGTGACAATACAATGTGGATATAAAGAAAATATATCTAGAGAGTTGTCTTCCTATCATCTCAAATGGAAATTCATTTGGAATAAGGTCTATGGACATGATGTTGGAATAACAGTCCATCTAGCAAAATGATTCAATATATGGAATTGCTCTGTCTTAGCATTGCATTTTGTTCAACAATTTTCCACATAAGATGTTTACACTGAAGACTGTAAAGGAGTTAAGACAACCTTATTTACATCATTCTCACAGTCAGAAGCAGAGGTACATAAGGTTGAAGACAAGGTAGTGGTTAGTTTCTCTTTATAGCTGATAGCATGACACAGAAGCACTTAGTATTAATCTTGGGTATTAACAATCGCAGAAAGAAGGATGAATGTGAACAGTCATTTCCCAATGTTTTAATACAGTAAAACTTAAGTCTAAAAGCAATGGAGGGGGCAAGTTGATGGTTCAGTAGGTAAAGAGCTCACTGCACAATTGTGTGGACATGTTTGAATCTCCGGCACCCATACAGAGGAAGATGTGATAGTGTATCTGCAGCCCTCTTGCTTACATTGAGGTGGAAAAGTTCACAGCTGGTAAGCTTAGCTTACACAGTTTTGAGCAACAAATGACTTGGTCTCTAATAGGATGGAAAGGGAGGACTGATATCCAAGGCTGTCCCTTCATCTCCACACATGCACCATGATATGTGCAAATCTCACTTGCACACATAAATGCACAAGTACATATCACACACAATCATTAAAACATAAAATCACACTGAACATCGAAACCTTTGTCCAGCACGTGTATAAGAGCATTTTCTTCAGCTGTGTCACTGTTTATAGACTGTTGTGATTGTGGATGGCAAGATACTGACCTCTATTCTCAGTGTTTGGACAAGGCATTCTTACTGCCAGGAGCACAGTGCTGTTTCATCCTAGGTGGCTGCCAGCTGATTCCTCAAAGAATTTTTGCCATCTCTTCCCACATTTGAAACATCTGACAGATCACTATGATATGTCCAAGTAGAACTACATTTCTGACACAGTCCTTGGTACAGAACCTGTAACACAGCGGTTAGTATTTGGGTTGTAATTCAATGATTATCTGTTACTTTTCTAAGAATAATGTTGTATATGTTCAATTAGACAATCTGTCTTTTCAGAGATTTTCAACATCTTGTTAAACACTTCAATGTTATTAAATATTTACTGGCTTTACAGATAGGGAAGGAGAACTATCTATAAAGTGTAGGAACTTGATTGAGTCATCAAATATCCACAAAATCTTCGTCTATGAGATGCCAAGGGCAATATTGAATAAATAGCAGAGATGCAGATGACATAACCCATTCTAATGAAGCTGAATCATAATGTTTAAATCATGGGTTCAGCTTGCTCTTTGTTGTATAGCACAATACAACATATTGAAGAATGAAAAAAAAATAGTGATTTATTAGAAGATGTTATTAGCATTTATCAAGAAAGATCTAATATTATGCATCTTTTCCCAAAGTATATCATTTAATATCCACAGTACTCTTAAATTAGTTACTATTTTTTGCATTTTCTATGTGTGTTGTACTTGTGTATGCATAGATATAGATGTGTTTACAAGGGAATATGTACATTTATGCACATATATGTGGATGTTAGAGGTAGACATTGGATTTTTTCCTTGATTATGCCCCATGATTTTTATTTCTTAGACAAGGTCTCTCACTGAATCTTGCACTCACTGATTCAACTATTCTAGTTGGCCAGCACCCAGTGATTTAACAACTCTGCATCACTAGCACTGAGATTACAGGAGTACATGGCTGTCTGTGGCTATTCACATGGCCTCTTGGATTCCAAAGTTATGTCTTAGTGCTTGTGTGGCAGGATCTTTGCAAACTGAGTCAACTCCACTGTCACTATATAAATTCCTAACACAATAATACTGATAAAATTAGATTTTTGTAAAGTGAATTAACTGTCCAAAGCATGATTCTATCCTACATGTCTAAGATTAACTTTATAACGTCAAACCTTTCTCTCCATTACTTGTAAAAATTTGGTTTGTCTTTTTCTATTTTTATAGAAGCAATGGTATGTGTTCACCTCTTTTTTTACTAGTCAAGGAGCTGTTAGAGTTCTCAGGGGTTAACTTGGTTCTCAGAGAGATGAGTGATTTTTTTCTTGGTGCTTACTTGGTAAAATTTTAGTTGGCATTCTTGCTGTCATTATCATCATCATCACCATTATCACCCTCACTGTCTTCTCTGAGAAATATTCTTCTTAGTTAGCTCATAAACTTGCACTTCTCTTCTTGGTCTACTGATTTACTCCTGATTCCCACAAGCTAAGGATTGTTCTTAACTTCTTCCACACCAGTTTTTTCTACTTTGTAACTCATTTCCACATCAGTAAAAAATGGCATCTCTCACTTAATTCCCGGGCCATATCAGAGTAAGATGGAGGAAGTGAGAGAAATAGCATCTTTTCTTTTGTGTCCCATGGAGGAGTCACATAGGACTGAGCTTGTGATGATGTCCTTCAGGAATTTATTTGTCAAGAATGAGAGAATTGTTAACCAGTGGGAGAGGTGGCCTTTTAGAGCAGCAGCAGGAGATGCTTCCCTTCCTCACTTTTCTCTGCTGAGTAGCAATCAGAACCTCATGTCCAAACTGCCGTCCCAAGGGGAGTTCATGAACCTACAGAATTTTGACTCTGATCTTTAATTGCACACATAGACTTTCATGCTTGCATTCTTAGCAGAAATCAGACGAGTTTTTAGTGAATGCCGCAATCTGTGCTAAATTCTGAAGAGGAGAAGGAATCAACATGATACTTGAAGAAATGACAGCTGCTGTGCACTTGTTTCCTCCTTTCTTGATACGGTCACACTTGAAACTTGTTTTACTTCTTTTTCATCACTTGTGGCTGGGTGCTTATAGCAGTTACATTGCTGGCCTTCCTATTTGCTGCTGCCCCAGCCATATCAGAGTGCGGATGAAAGAAAAATGAAGGCAGTATCATCTGCACACACACTTGTGCAGAAGCGTTGGTAAATGCTGTGCGCAGGCATAGAGAAAGACCCTTAATTCAGCAGGATCATTGTCTCTGTCTACTCCCAGAATCTCTCCTGACTCTGCCTTTTGACTTTCCTTGTGTGTGTTTGCACATATTCATATGCCTTACACTTGCACACGTTTCTGCACAGAAGTCAGAGAAGAACCTCAGTTGTCATTGTCATGTCTTAGATGTCATCCATCTTGCTTTGCTGAGAAAAAGTCTCTCCTTGTAATGTATGCTTGGATGACTGGATAGCAAGCCCCAAGAAATCCATGTTTATATCTTGCTAGCTGCGGGATTTCAAGCATGCATCACCATACTCTACTTCCACACTCATTTTTATTAACTCTTTGAGAATACCACATGATGCACTTTGGTCATATTATCCCCCATTTGCTTTTCATAACTTCCTCCACATGCATCCCTACCTTCATATCCACCCAAGCTTTTGTTCTTTAAACATATAGTTAATTGAGTTCAATTTGGTCTGTTTATGAAGTCTTGGGGATGAGGTTATCCAGTAGATTGTGACTGAACTACCTGGAGGCACACCCTTGAAGAAAATTGACTCTCCCTCCCTAAAAAGCTATTTTTTGTCCATCACTCCAAGATAGAGGTGGGCACTTGTGAACCTCTTTCCACTCGATGTTAGAATGTTGGCTGGCTTGAACTTGTTCATGTCTTGTGCAGAAATCCAGCTATGTCCACAAGACACTATTTTTCTCCAGTCTTCCCTTTGTTCTGGCTTTTAAAGCTTTCCCACTCCTTCTTGAAGTGTGTTTTGTGAGACTTTAGAGATGAAATATAATATGGTTTTATCTACATGCACATTTGTGACTGAGCACACCATTGACTATTATTCTCTATACCCTGACCAGTTATTAAGTTTATGTATGACCCACCAGCTTCTGTATAAAGAAAATTCTCTGAAAATGTTTGTGTACTGATTTTTAAATTGGATTCTGAGGGGTTGAATTCAAGTCCTTATACTTGAATGATCAGTGCTAAAACCAGAAGTCTGGATTTTTTTCTATCTTCTCATACATAAATTTTCTTCAGAAAAGAGCAGGCTTTCAGGGGTATCCACCAAACAGGGCACAACAAGTTATAATAAGATCAGGCTCTTACCCTCATATCCAGGCTAAGCAAGACAGCCCACTAGGAAGAAAACCAGAAGTAGAACAAAAAAGAGTAAGAAATAACCACTGCTCCCACTTTTAGGAGTCTCAGAAGAACACCAAACTACACAACCATAGCATATATGCAGAGAACCTAGCACCACCCCATGCAGACTACCTGATTGTCACTTCAGTCTATGGGAGCCCTTATAGACCCTACTTAATTAATTCTGTGAACCCTGTTCTTGTAGCATAAGCAACCCCCAAACACACTCATATAATCCTTTGTTCCTCTGTAGGGACATAGCCCCACCCATTGGGGGCGTGTTCGCCTCGGGCTAATGTTTACGGATAAATCTGCCGGGCGTGAGCCCAGCAGCCCTTTTTCTTTTGCTCCGCTTTTCCGGTACACCGCGGGAACCTGTGGTCCTGTAAGTTTATTTCCTTATTAAAGCTGTATATATCTATATAATCTGTCTACATTCATTTGCGCCACCACATTTGGCGCCCAACGTGGGGCTGTTTTGCCCCCGACCCGGCACAGGGGGGGCGCAAGCTCCACCTTTCCCGGCTAGTTGCCTGAGCTCAGGAAGGCGATTTACGGCACGCTCCCTGCTCGCTTTCCCTTCCCCCACTCCAGGCCACTACAGTCGCAGAGCAGCGACCCCCCACAGAGCAGTTAATAGCTCCCTGCTTTTTCCAAACCCTCACTGCCTGATTTAAGTGAAGCACCCGCGGTTTTGAAGTAAAAGCCACCAACCCCTTCCCTTAACAGGCAGTACAATAATTTTTGTTTTGAGTTAATTGTTTCAGACCGGCTCTGGCTTAGACCACGTGGACTCAGGTGCATTTCTTTAGCCACCACTGGCAGGAAAACTTCATTACAGGTACATAATTTTCTTTTATAAATAAGAAAAATGTCTAAAAACATTACCATTCAAGACTTTAACAGCCTTTTCAGTTGTACCATATGGGAGATTTTACAAGAAGTGTCTGTCAGCCCACAGATATGGATCTTTCTGGGATTCGTAGTTTTCCTTGGTACTGTATGGTTTGATAATAAAAATATGATAAAGTCTTTACAAGACGAGGTTGAACGCTTAAAAACAATTGAGAATGACAACAATCTTCTCAAAAATCAGTTTGAAGTTCTCCAGGCAGAGAACAGATCTTTGTTTAACACAACTCGACAAACTAAAAAAAATTTAAAAGAGGTACAGGCTGATGTTAAGGAGAAATTCATTACTATGGAAGAGGGAACAGCTGATTTGGATCGTAAGCTTCAGTCCCTTTCAGTAGGAACTGAAATATTAACGGCTGATATTAAGGAAAAATTTATTACTATGGAAGAAGGAACAGCTGATTTGGATCGTAAGCTTCAGTCCCTTTCAGTAGGAACAGAAACATTAACTGAGAGAATCAAAACTGCTGAATGTGACAATCGGATTTTGTCTAAAGCTTATGACAGATTAACAGAAAGATTATCTATACAAGAAGGCACGGTATATGCTATAAAACTTATGTCCAAAGATGAGACGTTATCTCTAATGGACAAACTTCATACTTTAGAATCCTCAATAAAGGCTTTAGAACATAATTCTGGACAGGAGATTCAGACATTAAAGAAGGCAATGATGAATAAAATTAAAAAGATTGAGGAATTTCTAAATTCTGAGAAAGAAGAGCAGGAGGTAAAAAGACATATTTTAACTAAATCTGTGGGTAAATCCCTCCGGGACAATTCCCACAAAGCTCTACCTACAGTTCTACCTGCCTTTCCAGTTGTAACAACTGAGAAAGTAGTTGGTTCCAAAAACCCTAGGGTCATCAAGGAAGATACATGGAAACCTGTCCGTATAAATGATCTCAAAGAAATTAAACAGGCTGTAATGACTTTTGGAATGAATGCCTCTTTTGTTAAAGAGATGCTAAGATCTTGGGCTACCACGAATAAGGTCACGCCCAATGACTGGTTTCAACTGAGCTCTGCTGTCCTTGAGAGTGGAACGCAATTGAAATGGAAATGCTTATTCAGGCAAGAGGCTAGACTTTTAGAACAGCAAGAAAGAGCAAAGGGAATTGAAATTTCCATAGATCAAATTTTGGGAGAGGGGCTATTTTCTGAGCCTCAGGAACAAGCTAATTTGGATGAAAACATACTCTCTGTGTGTACTACAGCAGCCTTAAGGGCTTGGGACAGGGTGCAAGACCCAGGACAGAGGATGGAATCATTTGTCAGAGTTAAACAGGGTCAAAGAGAACCCTTTAATGACTTTTTACAAAGAATAACTAAAGCTGTACAAATAGGGATATCTGACCCAGAAGCAAGACGTATAATGATCGAGACTTTGGCTTATGAAAATGCAAATGTGAAATACAAAAGGATTTTGGGACCTTTAAAGCTCAGATCAGCGCCATTAGAAGAATGGGTCTTGCATACACTAGATGTTGATACATTTGACTATGGCACTAAAGCATGGGTAAAAGAAGCAATTTCCAATGGTAAAAGGAGACATCAGAATACCAAATGTTTTAATTGTGGCAAAATGGGTCATATGAAAAGGAATTGTAGACAACGGATTTTCAAAAATAATAATAATACATCTCCTAGAAATAATAGAAATAGGAGGACTCAGCCTTCAGGTTTATGTAAAAGATGTGGAAAGGGCAGACACTGGACGAATGAATGCAGGTCTACAAGAGATAGACAAGGCAACCTGATACAGACGGGAAACATGAGAGGGGGGCCTCACAGGCCCCCATGGCAAACATGGTTCAGTCATTTCCAGTTACTGCAGAGAACGTGACTCGTCAGGACAATTAGAAAGCCCCATGCCTACTGTTACAAGCAATAATGATCAAAAAGATGAGTTCCATGTGTTTTGGCAAACTTCTCTAAATGACCAAAGACCAAAGCTAAGAGTGTATGTAAATGGCATTTTTATTACTGGCCTGCTGGACACAGGTGCAGATGTAAGTATCATTACCCCAAAATCTTGGCATCCATATTGGCCTCTTCAGAATGTAAATGTTCAGCTCCTGGGAATTGGAACCCTATCTCGAGTAAGGCAGAGCACGAGATGGGTTGAATGTATAGGACTAGAGGGACAAATAGGAAAATTAAGGCCATATGTAGCCAATATTACAATAAATTTATGGGGTCGTGACCTATTACAACAATGGAATACCCAAATTAACATTCCTGCTACTTCTAGAGCCTATATTTCTGGAGATAATATTAAAAGATATTACAAACGGAGAAAACCGGCCATTCGGGCTGTAAAAGAACAAGCAATTGATGTCCCTTCAGAGATACCAACAGCCTTGCCTTTAAAATGGTTGACTGAAAAACCAATATGGACAAAGCAATGGCCTTTAGCTGAGGAAAAGTTACAGGCTTTAGAACAGTTGATACAAGAACAATTAGATGCTGGACATATAGAAAAATCTACCAGCCCTTAAAATTCTCCTGTATTTGTGGTTAAAAAAAAATCAGGTAAATGGAAAATGATGACAGATCTCAGGGCTATCAACAAGGTTATTCAACCTATGGGCCCTCTACAATCTAAAATTCCTTTGCCCTCTTTATTGCCAAAAGGATGGCCTCTCATAGTTATTGATTTAAAGGATTGTTTTTTCACTATACCTTTACAAAACTCTCTATGTTATCTCTATGAGATAAAATGTTTACCAAAAGTTTTGTTCTCAATATTGTTTGTTATATTTATTATTTGTTATTATTGTATATAGTTGTATTTGGTTTGGTTCTATCTTATTTAGACAAAAGGGGGAGATGTAGGGACATAGCCCCACCCATTGGGGGCGTGTTCGCCTCGGGCTAATGTTTACGGATAAATCTGCCGGGAGTGAGCCTAGCAGCCCTTTTTCTTTTGCTCCGCTTTTCTGGTACACCGCGGGAACCTGTGGTCCTGTAAGTTTATTTCCTTATTAAAGCTGTATATATCTATATAATCTGTCTACATTCATTTGCGCCACCACATTCCTCTCTTATTCAAGGTTCCCTTAGCTCTACGTAATGTTTAGCCATAGGTTTGTATATCTGCTCCCATCAGCTCCTGGTGGAAACCTCTCTGATGCTGATGCATCTAGGCTCCAGTTCCAGTCTATGAGTATAGAAACATATCATTAAGAATAATTTTACTGACTTTCTTTTGCCAGTTCTGTTTGGTACTATCCTGGTTCTCTGGGCTACCCAGCCTCTGATTTCATCCAGGTAGTGTTAATTTTGGACTTCTTCTTGTGGCATGGAGCTTAGGTTGGACTCTTCATTGGCTAAAATGTCACACAATTGCACCACCTTCAACCCAGCACATATTGCAGATAGGACAATTTGAAGGTTGAAGATTTTGTAGCTGGGTTTATGTTCAAATCCCACCACTGGAAGCCATGCTGGTTGTAGAAGATGACCAGTTTAGGCTGCATATACACCATTTCTAGGAGTCCTCCTTAGGGATAGCCTCATGGATCCTAGGGAGTTTCCATAGCACTAGGTTTTCACATAGCCTCCAAATGACCCCCAATTCTGGTCTTCTCTCCCAGTAAACACAGAAACATAGGATAATATCAGGAGGGATACTAAATGTCTCTTGCATACTGAGTTGTGAGTCCTGAATTCACCTATGTTTAATTTTCCAGACACTTTTCTACCTCAATACAAAATGGAGAAGGTGGCAAAAGACTGCTTTAAGATGATACAAAGGACAACTAGAACAGTTGCTTGCTTCAATACTTCAAAACATAAGTCATTAATTCATGAGAAAAGCATCCTGCTATTTAGACAATTATCCCACTCTAGACCAAGTATCCTGAAGGGAATTGCTCCCTAGGCCAAACCACCTAATTCAAAAGAAGGAGCAGAAGTATGCTTGAATTATTTGACCTTTGGTTAGGAAGGAAAGGATACACCTCTATGGGCCATCTTAAAGTTCAAAACACCGTATAGGTAACTATACCCTAGTCTACTGTGTATAGCCACAGTTTTTTTTTTCAAGAACTTTGAGCAACCTCAAACTCTCTGGCCTTGAGACAAGACAGAATAGGCTCACATATTTGGGTCTCCACACTAGCTACTATGAATACAACTGCTGTGAACATAGTGGAGCAAGTGTCCTCATGCTAGGATGTAGCATCCTTTCAGTGTATGCCCAAGAGTGGTTTTGAGGTAGACTGATTCTCAATTTTCTGTGAAATTGGCATATTGATTTCCAAAGTTTGCACTCCCATCAGCAATGAAGGAGTGTTCCCCTTACTTCACGTTCTTGACAACATGAGCTGTTGATTGATCTTAGCTATTCTAATATGTGTAAGATGTAATCTCAAAATAATTTTTATTTGAATTTCCTGAAGTCTAAGGACAATGAACATTTCTTGGTTTTTCTCATCTACTTCAGATTCCTTTGTTGAGAATTCTGTTTTGATCTATATTTCATTTTGTGTTTGGGTTATTTAGTTTGTTGATGTCTAATGTCTTGAGTTCTTTATATAGTTGGGATATAAGCACATTGTCAGACATGGTCTTAAAATCTTTTCTCATTCCATAGGTTGCCTCTTTGTCCTATTGACAGTCTCCTTTTTCTTGCAGAACTTTTCTGTTTCATGAGATCAATTTATTAATTGTTGATTTTAGTGTCCGTTCTATGGTGTTTTTATTACTAAATTGTCTGTTATGCCATTACGTTCTGATCTATTCCCCACTATCTTTTCTATCTGACTCAGTGTATCTGGTTTTATGTTCAGGCCTATGATTCACTTGGACATGAGTTTTGTACAGGATGATAGATATAGATCTAACTGCATTCTTCTGCATGCAGACATCCAGTTAGAACAGCACATTAGTTGCAGATGCTTTTTCTTATCCATTATATATTTCTAGCTTCTTAATCAAAAATGAATTATCCATAGCTATTCTGGAATTATGTCTGGAACTTTAACTTGATTCCATTGATCAACTTGTCAGTTTTTATGCCAGAATCATGAGGTTTTTATTATAATAGTTCTGGAGTACAGCTTGAAGTCAAGGATGGTGATAACTCTGAAAGAAGTGTCTTTTTCTTTTCTTTTTTTGTTTTTGTTTTTTCAAGACAGGGTGTCTCTGGAGCTTTGGAGCCCATGCTGGAACTAGTTCTTGTGGACCAGGTTGGCCTCGAGCTCTGGAAGAACTCTTACAGGGTGATTTTAGCTATCCTGGGATTTTTGGTTTTTTATATGAAATTGTGAATTGTTTTTCAAGATTGGTAAAGAATTATGTTGGAATTTGATGGGGTCTGCATTTAATCTGTAGATTACTTTCAGTGAACTGGCCATTTTTACTATGTTAATCCTATCAATGCATATACTGGGAAGATCTTTCCATCTTCTGAGATCTTCAATTTCTTTCTTCATAAACTTGAAGCTTTGTCATAAGTATCTTTTACTTGGTTGGTTAGCATTATCCTGAAATATTTTAAATTATTTGTGGTTGTGTTGTTTCTGATTTCTTTTTCATCTGTTTGTCATTCGTATACAGAAAAGCTACTATAATTTTTAGTTAATCTTGTAGTAAGCCAATTTTCTGAAGCTACTATGCTGATGATGTTCATCAACTGTAGGAGTTCCCTGGTAGATTTTCTGGGATCACTTATGCATGCTCTCAAATCATCTGAAAATATCAATACTTTGATATTTCTTTCCAATTTGTATACCCTTGATCTTTTTGGGTTGTCTTATTGCTCAAACTAAAAATTCATTACTATACTGAATAGATATGGAGAAAAAAAGACAGTCTTGTTTTGTTCCTAATTTTGGTATAATTGTTTTGAGTATATCTATTTAATTTGCTTTTGACTATAGGATTGCTGTAAATTCCCTTTACCATGCTTAGGTATTTCCTTTGTATCCTCAATCTCTCCATAAAGAGATATTGGATTTTTTTCAAAGGCTTTTTAAAATATCTAATGAAATTATCATGTGGATTTTTTTTTCAGTTTGTTTATATGGTGGGTTACGTTCACAGATTTTCATATGTGGAACCATCCTTGCATTTCTGGGATGAAGGCTACTTAATCATTGTTGATAATCTTTTTGATGTATTCTTGGATTAAATTTGTGAGTATTTTATTGAGTATTTTCACATCAATTAATTTGGCAAAATTCCTTCTGGTACTATTTGGTGACATAAACTGAGGAATAATGGCATCATTTCTTCTTTGAAAATATGATAGAATTCTGTGCTAAAATGGTTGGGACCTGGGCTTCTTTTCACTGGGAGACTTTTAACGACTATTTTTAGTTCTTTATGTGATATATGTCTACTTAAATTTTGTATTTTATCTTGATTTAATCTTGGTGATATTCATCAAGAACATTGTCCATGTTTTTTAGGCTTTCTAATTTTGTAGAGTACAGGTTTGTTTAACATAATGTTTTGATTGAGTATTTGGGAATTTCATATTATGTACCCTGAGAATACTCTCTTCTCAGTCCTCCCATGTCCACCTCTCCATCTTTGTGTTTTCTCATCCCAGGAAAAGAAGAAGAAAAAAGAAAAAAAAAAAAACACACCTGGTCCATTTTATGTTGCCAATATACTCACTGGAGTATGGTCCAACACTCATTGTCCAGGCACTTAAAATCTTGAATCTTTCCCCTCTCATGCCAATGCCCAGCAGAAGCCATAAGCTTTGAAGAACTATACATTAGCATCCCTATTCATTTTTTAATGAGTTCTCCTCAATGGTTTCCTGTTTAGACTGCTTCCTTTTGGGGGTGGGGTCGTCACAGTAGCCTTCACTGTTTGTCATTCTAAACGGTGAGTGTGTAGACACTAATACCCTTGCAAGAGAAGTTTCCTCACCTTTTACAGTCAGGAGTTTCATGGTCCACCAACTGCTACATGGTTTCTGGTGGCCACACAGACAATAGATATTCACATGACCTTTAAAGTCAGCATGGAACCTGAACCTCAGCATGGTTTCCTGTTAGGGTAGGTATGATGGAGATAAATATGGCTCTCAGATGCAGTGTAGACCATAGACACCATCATGTTCATTGAGGGCAGCATAGGTCATGAACATCAACAAGATGATGGCATAGACTACAGATAGCAGCATGATTTCAGGAGGCAACAATGATCAAGGGCATTCACATGGACTTCAAAGATAACATGGTCAATGCACACCAACAAGGACTCCTGTGGGAGTACACACCATGGACATCCACCCAGCTTGAAATAGCACAGAACATGAACCTCATCACAGAGCTTGGCTGTGGCACAGACCATGGACATCAACCCAATCCTCTGTGACAAGGACCAAAGAGGCCTTCGTTGACTTCAGTGGCAGCAAATGCTATGCAACAACATGGCTATTGTTTTTAAAGTATGACCTGATGGTTTGTCTATTGCCTTAATTTTTAAGGACTGCACCATTGTTACCTTGGTTTTTTATTTTGTTTTCTTTGTTTCTATTTTATTGATGTGATCCTTCAGTTTGATTTATTTCCTGCTGCCTGCACCTTTTGTATGCTTTCTTTGTTTTTTTCTAGAGCTTCATGTGTTCTGTTAATTAGCTAACGTGAGATCTTTTCTATTTCCTTACTTAGGCACTTAGTACTAATACTTTTCATCATAACACAACTTTCAGTGTGTCCCATAAGTGGGTACATTTATTTTAATTAAATTCTTGGAAGTCTCTAGGTTCTTTTTATTTTTTTATTTCTGTCTTGAGCAAGTAATGATTCAGTACAGAGTTGTTCAGTTTTCAAGAGTTTGTACACATTCTGTTGTTGAAATCAAGCATAGTGGTCTGATTGAATGCAGGGGGATATTTATACTTTCTTGTATATGCTGTATGAGACTTGCTTTGTGACTGAGAATTAATTTAATTTTGGAGAAAGTTCCAGAAGGTGTTCAGAGAAAGGTATATTCTTTTGTGTTTTGGTAAAAAATTCTCTAAATATCTATTAGATACACTTGGTTCATAATGTCTGTTCTAATAAATCTCTGTTCAGTTTTTGTCTGGATGACCTGTCCATTGACAAGAGTGAAATATTGAAATCTCACAATATTAATGTGTGAGAGTCTGATTTAATCTTTAGTAAAATTTCTTTTACATCTATGGGTGCTCTTGTGTTTGGAGCATAGATGTTAAGGATTGGAATGTAATCTTGGTGGATATTTCATTGATGACTATGAAGAGTCTCTCCTATCTCTTTTGATGAAACTGGGTTTGACGTCTATTTGTTAGATAATATAATGACTAAATCAACTTTTAAAACTGTTTACTCTGAGATAATGTCTATCTTTGGTGTTGAGGCATATTTCATATATGCAGTAGAATGATGGATCCTATTTTCAAGTTTATTCTGTTCACCTGAATCATTATATTGGAAATTGAGTCCATTGATACTGAGAAGTATTTATGACCAATGATAGTCAATTCATGTTGTTTTTTGTTGTTGGTGGTGGTGGTGGCACTGGTGGTGGTGTGTTTGTATGTGTGGTTCTCTTGTTTTAGATTTGTTGATGTGGGAGTATTAGTTTACTGTATTTTCGTGGGTTTAGTTAACCTCCGAAGGTTGGAATTTTCTTTCTAGTATCTTCTGTAGGATTGACTTTGTTGATAGGTATTGTTTGAATTTGACTTTATCATGGAACATCTTGCTTTCTCCATCTATATTTGAATGAAAGTTTTTCTGGGCGTAATATTTTGACTTGATATCTGTGGTCTCTTAGAATCTGCACCACAATTTTATAGGTCTTCCTAGAATTTAGAGTCTCCCCTGAGAAGTTGCATATAATTCTAATAGGTTTATCTTTATATGTTACTTGCTATTTTTTTGTTTTCAGTTTTTAATTTTTTGGCCTTGTTCTGTTTGTTTATTGCTTTTATTATCATGTGACAAGGGGATTTTTTTTCTGGTCCATAATATTTGATGTTTTTTGTGTTTCTTGCCCTTTTATAGACATCTCTTTTTTAGTTTAAGAAAATTTTCTTCTATTATCTGGTTGAAAATATTTTCTGGGCCTTTGATTTGGGATTCTTCCTCAATTCCTATACTTATTATTCTTTGTTTCAATCATCTCACAGTGTCTAAAATTTCCTGGATGATTTGTTTCAGGAAAAATTTAGATTCAGTATGTTTTGAATCAATGGATCTTTATTCTATTGTGTCTTCAACACTTAAGATTTTCTCATCCATCTCTTGTGTTCTGTTAGTGGTGCTTATATCTGTAGTTCCTGTTTGGTTACTAAGGTTTTCCATTTCCAGAATTTTCTTAGCTTGTTTTTTTCTGTGTTACTTCTATTTCCATTTCCAGGTCTGGAACCATTTGTTTCCTTCAAGTGTTTTCTTTTTGGTTTTGTTTTGTTTTGATTTGTTTGCTTTTCTTGGCTTTCATTAATGGATTTATTTATTTCCTCTAATTTTTTTGTTTGTCTTTTCCTTCATTTCTTCATGAGATTTATCTATTTCCCCTTTAAGGACCACTATCATCTCTATAACTTTGGTTTGAAATTTTTTCTTGTGCTTCAGCTGTGTTGGAATTTTCAGGGCTTGTTGTAGTATGATGGCTGATCTCTGGTAGGAGTATATTGACATGACTATTGTTAATGGTGTTCTTATGCTGGTATTTAGGCATTTGCATTTGAGCTGATTATGGGTCTGGTTTCTAATTGCTGAGTTTGCATTTGTTGGTTGGTTATTTTCTTCCTTGGTTTCTGTTTCCTCTTTGTTGTTCCAGTCTGTGTAGCCTGGAGTTCTGGAAGCTGGCATTGCCTCTGGTTGAGTAGGGGCATCTGAGTTGGGTATTAGACATCAGGTAGTTAGCTCTATCTTTGGTTTAACAGGGGGTCTCTGCCCAAGTTGAGGACTGTATTTATCACTGGTGTGGTCTGTTCTTCTGTGTGGCATGACTGTACCTTTTATTCTGACTGGCATGGCCTAGATCTGAACTCCCCATTTTTTATATCATTATTTACTTTTGCTGTTTGAGAATTTCCTGCATGAATATAATGCCAAATTTTACTCTACTATCATATGCTTTTTTATTTAAGGTCACTTAGTTCACTTAGTGTTTTATTTAGCCAAGAAATAGGGCAGAATACATACATACATAATATTTCCACATGTGCATTTTTTCAGCTTGAGCATTTATTATTTTGTTTGTGTATACACGTGAGCACAAGTGTGTGTGTGTGTTTATGTATGTGTGTGTTTACCTGTGCATATGTGTGTATAGATCAGAGGCAAACTTCAGATGTTTTTCTTTTAATCTTTACATTGTTTTTGAAGTGGGTCCCTCATTGAACATAGTTCACTAATTTCTGGCGCCAGAAAGCCCAAGAAATCTACCTGTCCTTCCCTATCAATACTGGGATCACATTTGTCTATCATCATGCTAAATTTTATATGGGTTCTGAAAGCTTGAACTCTGTGACTCTTGCCTATACAGCAAGTACTTCACTTAGTAATTCAATTGCATTAAATACAAGTTTGTTCTTCTGATTGATTGTGTACTCCCAAGTGATGGGGAACATCGTTTAGCCAATGACCTTTGGAAGGCTGTACCAGATAGTCATAATTACCTTCCTCTTATGATCTAGCCAAGCCATTTATAATAGAAGACTTAGACTCATTAGGATGAAATGATTGCTAAAACATTTAGCATATGCTTCTTCCTTAATATTGTTTATGCTGGTTGTAATTCTAATTTTATACTTGATATTTGTTCTTAGTGTATATAGTTTTATACTGGTTTTAAAACTCTCTTATTTAGAAAACAGGGAGGTGATGGGAAACCTCCTTCTATTAAAGGCCTTTGCAAGGCTGGACCAGGTTGGGGCATACCCTTTGGATTTCCAAAAAGCTGCCTTCCTGCCCAGTTCTCCCCTTTCTTCCCATGCTTCACAACTTGAGGTTGGATCCCCATTCCTGCTCTGTGAGTTTTCCCCTTTAATAAAGAAAAGCCTTAGAATAGACCAATTCCGAGTCAGCTTGGGATTATTTGACTCACATTTTCCTCACATCATTTTATGCATTCAGTTTTGTAGGGGAAGCCCAGCCCAATGGGGGGCGTGTTCGCCTTGGGCTAATGTTTACATATAAATCTGGCAGGCGTGAGCCCCGCCAGCCTTTTTTGTATTTGTTCCCATTGCTGGATCCCTGGTGTTGTAAGCTATCCCATCATTAAAATTTGCTGTTTCATATTAAACTAGCATGGTTATTACGCCGTATACACTTAGCACACCAATGTCGGGCTTTTTGCCCCCATCCCTGCCCAGCTCGGGGGCACAAGCTCAATCTTTCCCAACCTTTGTGAACAAGTCAGCTATCGGAGCTTAGGAAGTACGACTGAGCTCCAGTGAGCATAGCCTGCTAGCTTTCACAGTGCGCTCCCGGCTTGCTTTCCCTTCCCCCACTCCAGTCCAGCTGCACGTTCATTGGCTACTCGGCCCAGGCCAAGGCACAGTAGGCAGCTCGGCAGATTGGCAACCCCACTCAGCCCCCATATGCCATATCTTGCAGGCCCTGCCCCGCCTGCCAGACTTACTTGGGCCAGAGCACGTTAACCCCTCCCTGCCTCTCTGCCCGACTACAGCGGCAGAAGTAGCTGAGCTTCTAAGTCACTGAACATCTGTAGCAACTCGATTTTTCCTGGCACTTGCTACACAGCGGTGCAAGAGCCTCTGTATTCAGCCCCCCACCCCCGAGCACCTAGCAGTAAACAGCGTGATCAGTTCACAACGCAATTCCGCACACGTGACTGCTCTGCGACCCCTCCCCGTGGGTGGCTGAGTCCAGCCTTGGCTCTGCCCCAATTTCCTGGACAGGCTCTTGACTTCTCAGCCACGTGGACTCACTTCGCCACCATTGGCAGGAAACGGTCATTACAGGTAAAAATTTTCCTTTATAAATAAAAATAAATACAGATTTGATTGAAAATGTCAGAAAATGTTACCATTCAAGATTTTAACAGCCTTTTTGATTGTACCATGTGGGAGATTTTACAAGAGGTGTCTGTCACCCCACATCTATGGATCTTTCTGGGATTCGTAGTTTTCCTTGGTATATATGGTTTGATAATAAAAATATGATAAAGTCTTTACGAGATGAATCCAGGATTCTTAAGGCAGAGGTTGAACACTTAAAAACAATTGAGAATGACAACAATCTTCTCAAGAATCAGTTTGAAGTTCTCCAGGAAGAGAATAGATCTTTGTTTAACATGACTCAATCAACTGAGCAGAATTTAGAAAAGGTACAGGCTGATATCAAGGAGAAATTCATTACTATGGAAGAGGAAACAGCTGATTTGGATCATAAGCTTCAGTCCCTTTCTGTAGGAATTGAAACATTAACTGAGGGAATCAAAACTGCTGAATGTGACAATTGGATTTTGTCTAAAGCTTGTGACAGATTGGCAGAAAAATTGTCAATACAAGAAGGCACGGTTTATGCCATGAAAATTCTGTCCAAAGATGAGATGTTATCTCTAATGGACAAACTTCATACTTTAGAATCCTCAGTGAAGGCTTTGGAACATAATTCTGGACAGGAGATTCAGACATTGTAGAAGGCAATGGTGAATAGAATTGAAAAGATTGAGGAATTTCTAAATTCTGATGAAGAGGAGCAAAGGTTAGAAAGGCAAATTTTAACTCCATCTGTGTGTAAATCTCTCCAAGATAATTCCCACAAAGCTCTACATACAGCTCTACCTGCCTTTCCAGTAATAACAACAGAGAAAGTGATTGGTTCCAGAAACCCTAGGGTCATCAAGGAGGATACATGGGAGCCTGTCCGTATGAATGATCTCAAAGAAATTAAACAGGCTGTTATGACTTTTGGGATGCACACCTCCTTTGTTAAAGAGATGCTAAAATCATGGGCCGGAACAAACAGGGCCACGCCCTTTGACTGGCTCCAATTGGGTTCTGCAGTCCTTGAGAGAGGACCGCAATTGAACTGGAAATGCTTATTCAGGCAAGGGGCTAGACTTTTAGAACAGTAGGAAAGAGTGAAGGGACTTGAGATTTCCCTAGATCAAATTCTAGGTGAAGGGCTCTTTTCCGACTCTCAGAAACAAACTAATTATGATGAACACACACTCTCCATATTTACTGCAGCAGCCTTAAGGGCTTGGGACAGGGTTCAAGACCCAGGACAGAGATTGGAATCATTTGTCAGAGTTAAACAGGGTCAGAGAGAACCCTTTAATGACTTTTTACAAAGACTAACTAAAGCTGTACAAATAGGAATATCTGACTCAGAAGCAAGACGTATAATGATTGAGTCTTTGGCTTATGAAAATGCAAATGTGAAATGCAAAAGGATCTTGGGGCCTTTAAAGCTCAGATCAGCACCCTTGGAAGAATGAGTCTTGCATACACTGAATGTTGATACATTTGACTATGGCACTGAAGCATGGGTAGAAGAAGCAATTTCCAATGGCAAAAAAAGACACCAGAATACCAAATATTTTAATTGTGGCAAAATGGGTCATATGAAAAGGAATTGTAGACAATGGATTTTCAGAAATAATAATAATGCATCTTCTAGAAATAACAGAAATAGGAGGACTCAGCTTTCAGGTTTATGTAGAAGATGTGGGAAAGGCAGACACTGGACGAATGAATGCAGGTCTACAAGAGATAGACAAGGCAACCTGTTACAGAAGGGGAATGAAAGAGGGGGGCTTCACAGGCCCCCATGGCAAATATGGTTCATTCATTTCCAGTTACTGCAGAGAACATGCCTCGTCAGGACAATTAGGAAGCCCCATGCCAACTGTTATAAGCAATAATGATCAGAAGGATGAGTTCCGTGTGTTTTGGCAAACTTCTATAAGTGATCAAAGACCAAATCTAAGGGTGTGTGTAAATGGCATTTTTATTACTGGCCTTCTGGACACAGGTGCTGATGTAAGTATCATTACCCCAGAATCTTGGCATCCGTATTGGCCTCTTCAGGATGTAAATGTTCAATTCCTGGGAATTGAAACTCTATCTCGAGTAAGGCAGAGCACGAGATGGGTTGAATGCATAGGGCCAGAGGGACAAATAGGAAAATTAAGGCCATATGTAGCCAATATTGTAATGAATTTATGGGGTCGTGACCTATTACAACAATGTAATACCCACATTAACATTCCTGTTATTTCTAGAGCCTATATTTCTGAGAATAATATTAAAAGATATTACAAATGGAGAAAACCGGCCAATCGGGCTGTACAAGAACACAAAGCAATTGATGTCCCTTCAGAGATACAAACAACCTTGCCTCTAAAATGGTTGACTGAGAAACCAATATGGACAAAGCAATGGCCTTTAGCTGAGGAAAAGTTACAGGCATTAGAACAGCTAGTACAAGAACAATTAGATGCTGGACATATAGAAGAATCTACCAGCCCTTGGAATTCTCCTGTATTTGTGGTTAAGAAAAAATCAGGTAAATGGAGAATGGTGACAGATCTCAGGGCTGTCAACAAGGTTATTCAACCTATGGGCCCTCTGCAATCTGGAATTGCTTTGCCTTCTTTATTACCAAAAGATGGCCTCTCATAGCTATTGATTTAAAGGATTGTTTCTTCACTATACCTCTACAAGAACAAGATAGAGAAAAGTTTGCCTTCACAGTACCTACTTATAATAATTTCCAACCTTCGAAGAGATACTAGTGGGCCGTCCTCCCCCAGGGCATGTTAAATAACCCCTCCCTGTGCCAATATTTTGTGAATCAACCATTGCAAATAATATGCAAGAAAAGATCTTCACCAATCCCACAGCAGACAGAATGCTAATCTCCAAAATATACAACAAACTCAAGACATTGGTCATCAAAAAGAACAAATAACCCAATAAAAAATGGAGTATAACTTAAACAAAGAACTGTTAGCAGAGGAATCTAAAATGGCTGAAGGACACTTAAGGAAATGCTCAGCATCTTTAGTCATCAGAGAAATACAAATCAAAACAAATCTGAGATTCCATCTTATACCTGTAGGAATGGGCAAGATCAAAAATATTGATGACAACTTATGTTGGAGATGTTGTGGGATAAAGGGAACACTCATGCATTTCTGGTGGGAGTGCAAACTGGTACAGCTTCTTTGGATATCTGTATGGCAGTTTCTCAGAAAATTAGGAAACAATCTTCCTCAAGACCCAGCAATACCACTCTTTTGGGTATATATCCAAAGTATGCTCAATTGTGCCACAAGGATATGTACTCAACTATGTTCATAGCAGCATTGTTTGTCATAACCAGAACCTAAAAACAACCTAAATGCAGTTTGACCAAAGAATGAGTAAGGAAAATGTGGTACATTTACACAATGGAGTACTAGACAGCAGCAAAAAATAATGACATCTTGAAATTTGCAGGCAATTAGATGCAGCTAAAAAACATCATATTGAATGAGGTAACCCAGATACATAAAGACAGTTATCACATGTACTCATTCATAAGTGGTTTTTAAACATAAAGCAAAGAAAACTAGCCTAAAAATCACAATCCCAAAGAAACTAGACAAGAATGAAGACTCTAAGTGAGACATACATTGATCTAATCTACATTGGAATTAGTAAAAGACAAGATCTCCTGAGTAAATTGGGAGCATGGGAACCATGGGAGAGGGTTGAAGGGAATGGGAGAGTCAGGGAGGGGAGCAGAGAAAAACGTATCACTCAATAAAATCAATTAAAAAAACAACAACAAAAAAAAAAACAAGCAAGCAACCAAAAAGCAAGCCAAAAGGAGAAAAATAGGAAAAGAAACACAAATATATAAAACTACAGGGAAACACAAATACAACAAAGTACAGAAGCAAAAGACCAATGAGACAAAACATGTCCCCAACAAAGCAGTTTGACACAAAAAAAAAGTCTACAAAATATATTACTGAATTTGTTGTTGGCCCTGAAACGTGGTTAATATAACCAGTGAATTTTTTTTCCTTTGTAAGTGCGTGAAAATTATAGAATGCTTCCCTAGTTACAGGGAGAGAGCCCATGTCAATCTTCTACTCTCAGTGCTGGGGCTCTATGTGGCTTGAACATGTGCATGTCTTGTGTATGCTACCAAACTCTGTAATCCCATATGCGCACCGTGAAGGACACTTTTTCCTTGGAGTTATCCATCTTGTCTGGCTCTTACTATCTTTTTGTCTCTTCTTCTGCATTGATATCTGAATCTGAGGGGAAGGTTTGATGAAGACACTCAATTTAGGATTGAGTGTTTCAAAATTTCTTATTCTACACATTATTCAATTGTAGTTCCATGCATTAGTTCCTATTTATTTTATGAAGAAGCATATATAATAATGTTTGTGTAAAGTACTGCTGTATAAGTATTGCAGAATGCCATTAGGAGTCATTTTATTGCTTTGTTAATTTAGCAGAACAATATTATTTGGTTTTCTTTTAGGCACATGTTCCAGCAAGCGTGTCAGGTTCTTGGTCTCCTAAATAGTATCAGACATGATTTACATTCAAGGAATGGTCTGTTGGGAATCTAACCCCAAATAGGTCAGATGTCCTGGGAGAGATGTGTGAAGTCAACACAGCAAAGAAACTATTATCACCTCTTTCAAACAAGTGTCCCTGGACAGCTTGGGTCATCTTTGTTTATATTATTTCAATTCTTTGTTCTGTAGTAGCCTATTTTCTATGTGTTTTTCCTATCATCCTATAAGCAATATAACTTAAAAACTTAAAAGCTTACTCTTAATAGTTGGCACTTCTTATCTCTTCTTCTTATGTACCCTTCCTCTTAGTTTGCAAAAATATTGGCACATTTATTAGAAATGAGGGCATTGTATGTTTCTATGATTCTGTTTCATTAACTGTTCCTAGACTGTTCCCATTAACTCCTGTTATTATCTATCTATTAGTATATCTCCTAGACTCCTGTGGTTAAAATCATTAAAATTATTCTCTCCAGAATAGTTGTGCAAATATACAATACCATGAACTACTATGACCCTTTCTGTCTAGTCACAGCATATATAGAAAGGCAACATCTTAATAACAAAAAACCTGAATTCTTGAAACATCAGAGGCATTAGAGGCTGGATTAGATTCATGGTATATTTTTAACAACATTCCCTCTAACTCACCCAAAAAAGAGTCATCAGGAGGAAGTTTTCTTTTTGTAACAGCCATTTCATCCATAGCTCTAAGTAAAACTAAAAGGAGCCAGCAATATGATTTATATAAAGAAAGCAAGGAGAGCAGGTAGCACAAATGCCCCTGGGGTCATGCCCAGAATAATGCAGCAACCTATCTATTGGCCTTGCCAAATTGGATCAGATTCTTTAGGGCCTTGACACAAGGAGAACCTATTCATGCTGTTTTCAGGCCTTGTACCCTGAAGAAGCCACAAGGCTTCTGGCAGTGATCCTTAAATTCAACCACAGAGACTACATTTTTGCCACTATTGCACTAGTATATTTTGAAGGCAGGGTAGAGCATATCATGCAGGCAAATAGATCACACATTTTGTAGCTGTGTTAGTGTTTATCTTTCTTCTATGGTAGCGTGAGAGTTCCTTACAGTACTGTGAACATCAAGTCAGTAGAAGTAAAACCTCTAAGTAGGTACCAAATTGACTCCTCCATGATCGTTGAGACATATAGGTATTGTCTTAAGCAATAGAACCTCGATAAATTTATGAAGTGTAACAAACACCCTTAGGAATAGCTGAAATGTTTGGGAATTTCCTTGGTGCCCCAGAGTCAACCAAAAGTAACCTATTCCTAACAGTAGAAGGCTTACTTTGTGACGTAACTACTCGGGACACGGTCTCCACCATTGTTTGGTAAAACCATATAGATTTCTTTTTATTTAGATATAAATATTTGCATATATAAATTATTCATATATGTACATATTAAAGCCTCTACAGTAGTATGTTTTCATATGACTCAAATGGCTTTTAGTGTTAGTTATCCTTCCATATCCCTGTTCTTACTCTTCCCTTCCTTCCTCCTCCTCATTTAGTCCTCCCACACCAGCCTACACCCTATTTCTTCATTGCATATATTCTATTTTCCCTTACTGGGGAGACCCTCTCATTCCTTCTAGTCCCTTACTAGGTGCATAATCTTTATGATTATTCTGACTGTAGAATGCAAATCAAAGGCTTAAAAGCTAATATCCACATATGAAGGAAACCATACAATATTCGTTTTTGGTGGTTTGGGTTACCTCACTCAGGATGGTTTTTCCTAGCTCTATCCATTTATCTGAAATTTTCATAAATTTCTCTAAACAAAGGAATGTTTTTCCATTATGTACAACTACCACATTTTTATTATACACTCATCAGTTGATGAGCAGCTATGCTATTCCTAATTTCTGTTTTTTATGAACAGAACAGCAAAAAACACAGTAGAACAAGTATCATTGCAGTAGGATATAGAGACCTTTGTATATATACCCAAGAGTGGTATGACTGTACCTTGAGGCAGATCTATTCCCATCTTCCTAGGAACAACCACACTGCTTTCTTCTGTAGTTATACACATTTATACCATCAATGGAGGACTTTTCCCCTTACTCCACATCCTCCCCAGCATGAGCTCAGTTACTCTAATGATATTGGTCGTTGTTAATTGTGTAACATGATTTTGATGTCTATAATGACTAAAGATGGTGAATATTTCTTTATTTCTTTCTCAGTCATTGTGTTTCATCTTTTGATAGCCTTCTTAATAGCTTTGTGCTCCATTAAAAATGATAAATTTTATTATGTCCAGCTTTCTTAGTACTCTATACATTTTTAGATATTAGATATTAGTCCTCTATCAGATATGCAGTTGGTAAATTTCCCACTCTACAGCTAGAATTTTGCCCAAATTATGGTGTCCTTTGTGATACAAAAAATTTTCAGTTTTATGAGGTCCCATTGATTAGTTGTTGTTCTTAGTGCCAGTGATATTCGTGTTCCATTCAAAATGTCTTTTCTTCTGCCAATGAGCACCAAAGTCTGTTCCCTACATTTTTCTTTATCAGATGCAGGGCACATGGTCTTATGCTAAAGTCCTTAATCCATTTGGAATCAAGTTTTGTTCAGTGTGATACATATAGATCTATTTGTTTGCTTCTACATACGGTTGTCCAATTAATTAGCACCATTTATTGAAGGTGCTTTCTTTTCTCCTGTGTGAATTTTTGGCTTCTCTGGAAAAAAACAAGTATATATTGGTAGATAAACTAATGTCTGAGTCTTCAACTACTTTCCAGTGGCAAACAAGTCTGGTTTTATATCAATAACATGCCATTACTACAGCACTGTAGGGGACATGAAATCTGGGATGGTGATGCCTCCAGTTCTTCTTTTATTATTCAGGATTATTTTATCTATTCTGTTTTTTACTTATACTTTTGAGATTTTAATGTAATTGCAATATTCTCTCCTTCAGCTCTCTATTTCCAAACACTCTGAGTTCGTTTTAAAGTTCATAGCCTCTTTTATCACTAATTGTTACTGTATGCATATGTATAAGTGCACACACACACAGAGACACAGACACACACACACATATATAGTTAAATATAATCTGCTCATTACATACAATGTTATTTGTATCTATGATTTCAAGACTGTGTTTCTGTATGAAGCAGAAATATTTTTATGTTTTTTTTTTCTGTGAGGAATCCTGTTGTAATTTTTATGGGAATTGCATTGAACTTGTAGATTGATTTTGATGGAAAGAAAAATTTCACTATATTAATTCTACCAATCTATGAGCATTGGCTATCTCTCTATCTTCTGATGTATTATTTAATTTTATTTCAGTGTCTTAAAGTTTTTAATACACAATTCTTTTACTTGTTTGGTTAAAGTTATACCACAAGCTTTTTTTCTTTTTTCTTTCATTGCTTCCCTTCCCTTCTTTTCCTTTTTTCTTTCTTTTTCTTTCTTTTTTTTCTTTTTTTTTTCTTTTGAGACTATTGTGAAAAGTACTGTTTCCCTGATCACTGATTTCTTTCTCAGTATTATTGTCACTTGCATACAGGAAGCCTGCTGATTTTGCATGTTAATTTTGTATCCTGCTACTTCTCTTAAAGGGTTCATCAACTGCAGAACTTTGCAGCATCTTTTATTAATAAAATAATATCATCTGTAACAAAAGATACTTTGACTTCATGCTTCCCTATTTTTATCTCCTTTTCTTATTGATCAAACTAGGACTTCAAATACTATATTGAATATGTATGAATATATCCCCCTCTTCTTCAGGATTTTAGTGGAAATGCTCTTAATTTCTCTTCATTTATATTGATATTGGCTCTGGATTTAGGGTAAATCACCTTTATTATATTTTGGCTTGTCTTCTGTATCCATAGTTTCTCCAGGACCTTTATCATAAAGAGGTGTTGGATTTTACTAAGGACATTTTCCACACCTAATGAGATGATCATGTAGTTTTCAACTTTTAATATGTTTATACAGTGGATTACATTTATCAATTTATCTATATTGAAATATTTTTGCATTTTGAGATGACACACAATTGATATTGGCAAATGATTTTTTATGTGTTCTTAGATTCATATTTCAAGTATTTTATTGAGAAATTTTTCATATATGTTCATATTAAATATTGGTCTACAGTTTTACTTTTTCTTGGGCCTTTGGTTGGTTTAAGTGTCATGATAATTGTGGATTCACAAAAGGATTAGAAAGTGTTCTTTCAGCTTATAGTCTGTATATAATTTGAGGAGTATTAACATTAATTAGATTTTTGTCCTGAGTCCAAGTGGATCTTGATGGTTTTTCACTTGGGAGACTTTTAATGTCTGCTTCTATTTCACTAAGGTTACGAATCATTTTAATTTGTTTATTTGATATTGATTTAACTTTGGTATATAGTATTCAATTAGATAATTATCCGTTTGTCTTAGATTTTCTAGTTTGGAGGAGTACAGACTTTTTAATTATGTTCTTATGACTCTCTGGATTTTCTCAGCATCTGCTGTGTTGTTCCCCTTTTCTTTTCTAGTGTTATTAATAGGATTATCTTTGCACCTTTCAGCTAATGTAGCTAAATATTTGGGGATCTTATTGATTTATCTCAAACAACCAACTCCTTGTTTTATTGATGCTTTATGTTTTTGTTGTTGTTTATTTCTATTTCATTAATTTAAGAGTTGAGTTTGATTGTTTCTTTGTGTTTATTCCTTTTAGGTGTTATTTATTCTTTTTGTTCTAGATCTTTTACTTGTGCTGTTAAGTTACTAATAAGTGAACTTTTTAATTATTTCATGTAGGCTCTTTGTGCTACAAATTTGCTATAAATTTTCACATCCTCCTTCCTTGTATCCTATAAATATGAATCTATTGTTTTTTCATTTTCATTCAATTCTAGGAAGTTTTTAAGTTCTTTCCTTATTTATGTCTTGGCCCATTATTTTTATTCAACTGGGAGTTTTTAAGTTTTCATAAGTTTATATGCATTCTGCTGTTTCTGGACTTGATGTACAGTATATTAGTTTGGATTTATATTCCTGTGATGAAACATCATGATTGCAACAATTCTTATAATGGAAAACATTTCATATGGTGGCTAATGTACAGTTCATAATTTAGCCCATTATCATCATGATAGGACATGGGAACATGCAGGTAGACATGATATTGGTGCTGAGAGTCCTACATCTTGGCAACAGGAAAGTGGTTTGAGACATTTCACACATCTTGATCACTTATAAGACATCAATTCCTGCCTCCAGAGTAACACACTTTCTCCAAAAATACCATACTAATTGTACCAAGACCATGTGTCCTAATAGTGCTGCTACTTTTGGGGGTTATTTTCTTTCAAACTACCACTTTCTACTTCCTGGTCCCCAAGATTTGAGGACATAGCATACCACAAAAATTCATTTAAACATCCCCATAGTATATGACAATCTCAAACTTTTTTTAAACGTTTAAAGTTCAAAGTCTCTTCTGAGAATCATGCTACTTTAGTTCACCATTATTTTGAAGTGTTTCTAAATTCAGTGACTGTCTTAGGGTCTCTAATGCTATGGAGAGAAACCATGTTCAAAGCAACTCTTATAAAGGAAACATTTAATTAAGGCACTTTCAAAGGTTTTGTCCTTTACCATCATGGCAAGACATGACTGGACATGGTGGCATTCAGGCATATGTAGTGTGGGAGAAGAAAGTGAGTGTCCTAAATCTTGACCCACAGCAACAAGAGTAAAAACTGTGTACTTGGATAGAGTTTGAGCATATATGAGACTTCCATGCCCACCCTCACAGTGACATGCTTCCTCCAACAAGACCACATTTCCTTATAGTGCTACTTTCTATGGGACAAGCATTCAAACACACGAGTCTGTGGGGGCCATGCCTATTCAAACCACCGCATTCAAAACCATGGTGTGGGCCCATATTTCGGTTTGGCACAATAGCCATTAGCCTGGTCTGAGCTAGGCACATAGCTCTGCAGACAAGCTGTCGCCTCCTTAACAAAAGTCAGGATGTGCTGCTCCTAGTTTCTTTTGTTAGAATGTGGATTACCTGAGGAGAGATGTTGGCTAAAGCTGATGACTCAAGAGTTTCAGAGGTTCGATGCTTCCTTCCTTTTGTAACTAAGAGGATGTCTTATAGAGATGCTAATTCATGGCCTACCTGACTGCTAGATGCGGATGTGACCTAAGCCCAGGCACCTGGTTGCCTAGGAAACAGCCTAAGGTGTTTTCCCCCACTGAAGGTAGATATAAGATGTTCCGAGAATAAAGATTCATGCTGGCCTTTTCCAAGATGACCTTGTAAGCTGTGTCAGTTTTATTCCTCGCAACTCCGTTTCAGCCGGGTTAGGGAATCTATGTTGGACCCACATGGGCTCCGACATAATGGCGCCCAACGTGGGGCTCACGACTGAACCCCGAGAAAAAGATAACGTGGTGCTGATGACTGATCCCTGAGAAAAAGACAACGTGGTGCTCACGACTAAACCCCGAGAAAAAGACAACGTGGTGCTCACGACTGAACCCCGAGAAAAAGACAACATGGTGCTCATGAATGAACCCCGAGAAAAAGACAACGTGGTGCTGACTACTGAACCCAAGACGAACCCCGGAGCAAGAAGTACGAAAAGGAACATGGTGCTGACCGCCAAACCCCATGACTCCGGAGAAGGGACAACACGAGAGAGACAGTGAATGCTGATCGCTGGATCCCAGAGGGAAAGTGGACTAACGACTGAGGAGAACGTGAGGCTGATCAGCAGACCCCAAAAAGCAAGAAAGAGGTGACCAGACATGAAAAACCCGCAAAAAAAAATCGGTAGATGCGTGAGTAGTGAGCGCTCAGAAACAGAGATGTAAAAAAAAAAATGTAAAAAAAAGGAGACAAAATTTAAATTGATAGTAAAAATTTGTAAATAAGTTAGATATAAAATAAGAAAAAAGTATTCGGGTATAATGTTGGCAACTTAATTTAGAATGGAACAGAACAATGACAGAGTTATTAAAAATCTGTAAACGAGATAGATACAGAATTGCCTGCTAAATTAATAGGAAAAGGTAAAAAAATGACTTGGCCCAAAAATCACCAAGTTACTACAGAGATTGAGTAGCTACGTGCTCACAGCCAGTTAATCTAACCCACCTGCAGGTAAAAGACAAGCAGGAACAAAAGTTTAGAGAACAAATTTAACCTCACACAGTCTATAGAACAGAGGAGAGGATTCAAAAATTCTCCTAATTTTATGATTTACAAGTTAAAATAAAAAAGATAGTTAAAAATCTGCCTTCCAGAGCTCAGAAACACAATCGTAACAACGAGAGCCTGTGTCCTACCCCCTGCCATGCAGCACAGCTTCAACTAAAAGAAAAAAGCCAGATTTAAATTAAGGTAGCCTCTAAAGAATCCCTTAAAGGATACTTTGTTGATTTTCACTGATGGCTCATCTAATGGAAAAGCTGCTTATGTGGTCAATGACAAAGGACACGTGGTACAGACAAAACCAGCTTCAGCTCAAATAGTTAAACTGCGGGCTGTAGCTCTGGTATTTAAGAATTTTGATAATAAGGCTTTCAATTTATATACTAATAGCCGGTATATTTATAAAGCATTAAGGATCCTGGAAACAGTGTCATATATAGCAACTAACAATAAACAAGTTAAAATATTGTTTCAACAGATTCAAAAAGCCATACAATGTAAAAAGTTACCATGTTTTATGGGACATATCAAAGCACATTCAAGTCTTCCTGGTCCGTTAGCTAAAGGTAATGCTCTAGCTGACTAACTTACAAAAATAATTGCCATATCTCAGGTTGAACTTGCACAGCAATCACATGCTTTGCATCATCAAAACAGCTTAAGTTTAAAAAAAACAATTTAAGCTGACCAGAGAAGCTGCTCGACAAATTGTTAAACAGTGTGAAAGATGCCCACAATATCTACCTGTGCCTCATTTGGGGGTAAATCCCCGAGGACTGCTTCCTAACCATATATGGCAAATGGATATAACTCATATTACTGAGTTTGGAAAATTGAGATATGTGCATGTGACAATTGATACTTACTCAGGATTTATAATGGCCACAACACAAACTGGAAAAGCTGCTAAGCATGTAATAACACACTGCTTAAAATGCTTTTCATGCATGGGAACCCCAAAGGTAATAAAGACGGACAATGGATCCGGATATGTTAACAAAGCTTTTCAAAGATTTTGTGCTCAATGGAATATCGTTCATAAGACTGGTATTCCATATAATCCTCAAGGACAAGGAATTGTGGAGCGTGCACATGGCTCCTTGAAAACACAACTCCAAAAAATAAAGACAGGGGAGTTGTATCCTCAGACGCCACACAATGCCTTAAATCATGCATTGTTTACTCTAAACTTTCTAAATACAGATGTCCATGAGCAATCAGCCGCGGACAGATTGTGGCATAGTGGTACAAAATCCACATTTGCTAAAGCCAAATGGAAAGATCCGTGTACTGGGATTTGGAAGGGACCCGACCCCATCCTAATATGGGGTCGAGGGCATGTCTGTGTTTTCTCACAGGACGAAAACCAAGCAAAATGGCTTCCAGAGCGGCTAATTCGATGCACTCAGCAAAAGGACTGCGGAACTGAGGACAACGTGGCTGACAACCGCGCTGCAGAAGGAACAGAAAGAAAACGGCTCCGGGAGGAATCCAGTAACCCAGCCCACAGAGAGGAGCCTGATCCGAACCTGCAACTCGCAGGACTGCAAAGAGACTTCGGACAAAAAGATCCTGCTGAGAGGAGCTGACTGCAGTGTCCGCTGCTGGCTGTGGTGTAAAACCTGTTGCTTCAGAACTAAGATACAAACTGAACATTTGAGTGTTCTTGGTTCATGGGACAGAACTCATTTTAAATAAAGTATTAAACCTAAGAACTAAGACCTAAGCTTTCCCCTCAGGGAAAGAAAGATACAAAATAAAGTATGATTAAAATCCCTCTTCATTTAACAAGGGGGCAGACTAAGGGTTTAACAGCTACACAGAGACTGAAAATGAGATTTAATAACAACAAATGGTATTATACTCTTAACGGTAATGACCTGATATTTACAGCTGCATATAAGGTGATGGGAAAAATCTGGTAATGACCAATGGTGCGAAATACATCGGTAATGACCGAGAAAAATATAAATTTACGGTAAAGAAAATTTTGAAATTATAAATAATTGGAGAGCTGGTATTGACCGGCTAAAGGTGAAATTATGAATAATTGGAGAGCTGGTACTGACCGGCTAAAAGTGAAATTATGAATAATTGGAGAGCTGGTACTGACCGGCTAAAAGTAAAATTCTAAAGAATCAGAGAGCTGGTACTGACCGGCTAAAAATAAAATTATGAAGAATTGGAGGGCTGGTATTGACCGGCTAAATATGAAATTATAAAAATTGGGAGAGCTGGTTTTGACCGGCCAAATCATGATTGTAAATTGCTGCGATTGACAGTTGGCTGAAAGAGAGGCTGTGATGATAAATGTTGAGAGTTGATACGTATGCTGAGAAAGTAAACTCTAAATGTTGTTCTGTACCAGCGAAAAAAACATCTTCAACTCAGGTGATTCTACTCTCCTTTAAGATAGGAAAATATAGTTATTGGGAGCATAATTTTTCATAAAGCATTATGATACATCCTGACAAGAGATATGGCTGATATACAGGGCCTAAAAAGTATATTTCTCCCCACTAATCTCTTCTTTTTACAGAGGTCGGCAGTCAATGACGGGTTTGAAGCTTCTTCTCCCCAGATGCCTAAGACAGGAACTTGCATAATTGATGCCTGTTCCAATGATGAAAAAATTTGGGTAAATAAAGAGGACTTTGCCCAAACCAGACGCGGCGTGTCTGTCCTGTTGCAGACGCACAGGAATTATTAAAATTAATAAGAGAGAGTGGATTGTGGGCCCATATTTCGGTTTGGCACAATAGCCATTAGCCTGGTCTGAGCTAGGCACATAGCTCTGCAGACAAGCTGTCGCCTCCTTAACAAAAGTCAGGATGTGCTGCTCCTAGTTTCTTTTGTTAGAATGTGGATTACCTGAGGAGAGATGTTGGCTAAAGCTGATGACTCAAGAGTTTCAGAGGTTCGATGCTTCCTTCCTTTTGTAACTAAGAGGATGTCTTATAGAGATGCTAATTCATGGCCTACCTGACTGCTAGATGCGGATGTGACCTAAGCCCAGGCACCTGGTTGCCTAGGAAACAGCCTAAGGTGTTTTCCCCCACTGAAGGTAGATATAAGATGTTCCGAGAATAAAGATTCATGCTGGCCTTTTCCAAGATGACCTTGTAAGCTGTGTCAGTTTTATTCCTCGCAACTCCGTTTCAGCCGGGTTAGGGAATCTATGTTGGACCCACATGGGCTCCGACACCATGGCCCTCATAGGTTTGTAGAAATAACATCTCCATAGCCTATCAGAGTCTTAACAATGTTTAAAAGTCCAAAGTTCAAAGTCTCTTCTGAGACTCATGTAATATCTTAACTGTAATCACCTTTAAAATCAAAATAACCAAAATCAAGAATCAGATCATATACTTCCAATATATAATGGCATGGATTATATATTACTGGCCCATAATGAAGAAAAGGAAGGCTAGCAAGAAAATATTGAATCAAAACAAGACCAAAACCAAGCTGGGCAAACTCCAAACTCTGCATATCAATTAATGATGTCAAAAGACTCTTCAGATGTCCAACCCTTTCAGATTTGTTTACTGCATTGAGGTAGCCCAAAAATGTAAGCCTATTTCTACCTTTTCTGAAGGACAGAGAGTTTTAGCTGGTTCAAAGATGTTGACAACAAGTGTGGCTACACATTCTTACCTAGGATGTGGTTAGTTGTTATTTTTGACACTCATATTTTCATTACAGATAGAACCAATGGTCAGGATACTCAAGCACACTTCTGTTCCTTTTTTTGAAATAGGAGGTTTGTCCTAGGGAGTCACTGCCTTCAGGATACACAGTCTAGGTTGGTTCACTGCATAAAAAAACAGAATGATTTTTTTTTCATGGATTAATGGCTTGGTGGCTCAAAGTATTGAAGCAAGTAACTCTTCAAGCTGTCCTTGTTAAAGCAGTCTTTTGTATACTCTCCCTGTTTTGGGGGAGTATAAATTTGTATGGAAAATTAAACACAGGGTAAATTTCAGTATTCACTGGAACTTCCTCCTGATACTATCCTATATTTTCTGATTTACTATTTTCACTTGTATCTTCATACCTTTTACTCATTTTTCTAATCCTCATCCCCCTACCCTACAAGTGGTATCTATGTCGAAGCTGATTTCCAACTAATTTCAGGCCAAAGTGGTGTGTTCCCTGATACTGCAACACACTTGTTTCTCCTGATCTCATTCTAATACTTGTTGGCAGCTCTCCTTGGCAGATATCCCCATAACTCTGGCATCTCCAGCATCTTGGGGACAAAGCACAACCCAAGCTTCAAATACACAGCTTCATTCAATGTCTTCTTTAGTTCTTCATTCAAGAACACCTCTGATGCATGGCTGACCTCAGCAGCTTTCCTAGTTGTTGACAGATACACTAGACCCTTTCTTCTATCCTTAACTCCAAAACTGTATAGCTGAAGCTGCTAAATCCTTCTATTTAATGGGGCCTAAACATGGCTCCCTAGTTGATTTACTTCATCCCCAGATTTCTGATTACAATGGTTATTTTCCCTACCTAAGATTGACTTTTCTGTAATTTGCTGTGTTGACCAGACTGACATCAAACTCAGAAGTCTGGTGGTCTCTGTGTTCTGAGTCCTGAATTTAAAGGCATGCACCACCACATGCAGCTCTAGACTTTTCTTTAATTCATTTTCACAAGTGGGAAATTTAGCTAGGTAGGATCTTGCCCTACGGTAACCACTATTATTCTGTTTCTTAATCTGTTTATCTCCTTGAAAACAGGACTGAGCTCCATTCTACTTCCTGATGCTTCTTTTCTCCTCAAATTTTATTTTATAATTTTCTCTGATAAACTTGTTCTATTTCATTATAAATCCGCATTACAGTTATAACTAATAACCACAAGTCACAGTCTTTATTGGGTTGTATTGAGAATTCTCCTAGTGTAATTAATCCAAAGTTCTTTACTTTAGACTCAGGATCAGGGAAAAAATTAGCAATATTATTGATCAAAATATCAAAAGACTGGTCTTTAGGTAAGATTCTAACATTCTTCTCTCTGAAATTTGTTGAACCAGCTCACACATTTCAAATCACAATGAACACCACTATCTACCATGCTGTTACTAAAATGGCCCATTGAGAAGTACCAAAAGTGTTTGGCAGCTTTTCTAATCCACCCTCCAAAAGTCTATATTCCTTTAAATAAAAACACAGTCAGGCTTATCATAGTAATACCCTAGTCCATCATACTTCTGTTTTACTTAAAGTTTCTTTTGCTGTAAAGAGAAAACATGACCATAGTAACTCTTCTAACACAAAAGCAAAATGAAACAAAAACATTTAAGGGGGTAACTTGCTTATAGTTTTGAGACTTAATCTATTATCATCATGGTTGAACATGGCAGCCTGTTCCAGACATGGTACTGAGCTAAGAGTACATCTTGGTCAGCAGGCAATAAGAAATGGACTGAGATACTGAGTGTGTCTTGAGCATTTATGAAACCTCAAATTCTGTCTCCAGAATGATATAATTTCTCCAGCAAGACTACACCTACTCCAAAAATGTCTTGTCTCCTAAGAAGCTCCCTTTTGGGATCATTTTTTTTCAAACCACCACATTGGAGCTAGTTTACAGTTTCAAAGGTTTAGTCCATTATCATCATGGTGGCACATTACAGAATGTAGGCAGACATGGTGCTAGACAAGAAGCTGAAACTTCTACACCTTGACCCACAGGCAAAAGAAGGAAACTGTAAGCCACATGGGGTAGAAGTTGAGTGTAAAAAATATCAGGGCCCAACTGTAGAGTGGCACAATCCTCCAAGAAGGCCATACCTACTCCTACTGAAGGGCTCATGCAGAGACCTTTCTCTAAGTACTGCTATTTTGACTTCAGATTCCATTTTACCTGTAGGGTGAAAAAAAAGGTTCAAATTTGAATGGAGTTCCCATAGGGACTGTTGAGAAGATAAGCAACTTACTCTCTCAGCAACAATTCCCAAACCACAGCAAAAAGAACAAATGAATTTAATTCATTGGACATTCTGTGTTGGATGATAATGGTAGGACATATATGAAAGCCTCTAACCCTTGAATTCTGATTTGTGAAGCATGTAACTGTAATTTGGCACAGTTGTGTATGTGGTTTGTGCATATAAATTCCACTTTTGACCCAGCTCTGGGATGCCAAAAGTAAAAGGCTCCTGAGTCCTTGTCCTGTAGCTCTGATTTTTAAGCCAGCCCCATCCCTTATGTAGTGATTTACTAAAAATTTGGAACCCATAAGTGTTTTCTCTATCCTTCCTCATAGCCCACAATGAACTTGGGTATAATATTTGAAAGTAACACCAATTTGGTTCATTGAGGAACAGGATTTAGACTCCCCATAAGCAGAGCAGAGGAGTTCTCTGTAGGCAGGTGGGGGGTCTAGAGCCAAGGTTTAGACCTCAGTATGGAAGGTTGATGTAACAGTACTCCTTGAATCTGGGGGAAAGAAAAAAAATGTCTCTCACTCTAGAAGGCTCCTGACTTAAAACCAGGTGTCATGGGTTATGATTTTGTATATTTTTCACATCAGTTAATGTCTTGCCTTTATTTGTTTGGGACAATGGTCTATATTCTGTTAATTTTATTTTAAATAAATGCTGATAGCCCAGTAGCCAGGCAGGAAGTATAGGCCGGACAACCAGACAGGAAGTAGAGGTGGGTCAAGGAGAACAGGAAAATTCTGGAAATAAGGAAGCCCATACCTCTGTAATTGTGATCCTGCCACAGAAGAAGCAAGATGCCTTGCTGAATAAGGTACTGAATCACATGGTTAGCATAGACAAGAATAATGAGTTTACAAAAGAGTTAATAAGAAGTCTGAGTTACTAGGACAATCAGTTCATAACAAAGTAGACCACTATGTGATTTCTTTGGGGTTTAACGATTGCAGGAACTGGGCAGGAGAGAAAACTTAGACAACAAATGGTACCCAACGTGGGGCAACTTGGTCCACATAAAGCCTAAGAGAGTTGGGAAGTAATTCTAGACAGAAAAGAATAGAGTTAAGCACAGCTTATTGATAGCAGCATTTTTTCAGGAGGGCTCTGTTTGAGAGAGGCAAATGTATCTCATTTAAGAGAGGCTTCCTAACTCACCTTTAGCTGCAAAACCTTGCAGCTCTTTTAAAAGGCCCTACCATAAAACACTTAAATGGTATTGGTAAAAAGCTGACTGCATGCTTTTTGGTTTTCAGCCATAGTAGGAAAAAAAAAGCATGCTATTTTTAAATGTTGGCTTTCTGGGATATCCTGCCAGTAAAAACTCTGACTCTTTCAGACAGGAGGTCCTGCTACAGAGCCTTTGACTGTTTTTTATAGGCAGACTGATACAGCTTTCTTGCTGGCAGGGACCTTGAAATGTCCTAGAGTGGTAGCAATAAACGTGGCTAGAGCTAGTACCTCTGTCATGAAGCTGGAATTTCAGAAAGCTTAGAAATGGGCTAGATCTATCTATCAAAGCCATGGCTTTTGTCCTCTCCACATTGCTTAGCAAATTAAAGTCTCATGTGGTCAGATAAAGAGAGATATACAATAAAGAGAGAGTCAAAGACAAAGAAAACCTCTAAGTGTTTTATAGTGTGTTAAAAATATATGCAGTCTTTGGAGAGAAACGAAAGAGGTTAAAGTCCTTAAAAAAAGAGTAGTTGGGTGTGGTGGCACACACCTTTAATCCAACACTTGGAAGACAGAGGCAGGCAGACCTCTGTGAATTCAAAGTCTGGTGGCACATGCCTTTAATCCCAATGCTTGGAAGGCAGAGGCAGATAGATCTCTGTGAATTCAAGATGTGGTGGCATACACCTTTAATCCCAGCACTCGGGAGTCAGAAGACAGAAGATCTCTGTGAGTTCAAGGACAGCCTGTTCTACAGAGGTTATCTGTTGCCTATGTTTTTGTGGGTGCAATATGGCTGAGTCTGTGAATATTTATTGTTTAAATCTGGTTTTGTCATGGAATATCTTGTTTTATCTATTGACAGTGATTGAAATCTTTGTTGGGTATAGTAACCTGGGCTTGCATTTGTGGTCTCTTAGGATCTGCTACATATCTACCCAGGACTTTCTGGCTTTCATGGCTTCCATTGAAAAGTCGGGTGAAATTCTGATAGGTCTACTTTTTTTTTTTTTTTTTGGTTTTTCGAGACAGGGTTTCTCTGTGGTTTTAGAGCCTGTCCTGGAACTAGCTCTTGTAGACCAGGCTGGTCTCGAACTCACAGAGATCCGCCTGCCTCTGCCTCCCAAGTGCTGGGATTAAAGGCGTGCGCCACCACCGCCCGGCTATTTTTTATTTTATTAATTAATTAATTTAATTAATAAAGATTTCTGCCTCTTCCCCGCCACCACCTCCCATTCCCTCCCCCTCCCCCAATCAAGTCTTCCTTCCTCCTCAGCCCAAAGAGCAAGCAGGTTTCTCTGCCCTGTGGGAGGTCCAAGGACCACCCACCTCCATCCAGGTCTATTAAGGTGTGCATCCAAACTACCTGGGCTCCCACAAAGCCATTACATGCAATAGGATCAAGAACCCATTGCCATTGTTCTTCAGTTCTCAGTAGTCCTCATTGTCCATTATGTTCAGCGAGACCGGTTTTGTCCCATGCTTTTTCAGACCCCGGCCAGCTGGCCTTGGTGAGTTCCCGATAGAACATCCCCATTGCCTCAGTGTGTGGGTGCACCCCTCGCAGTCCTGAGTTCCTTGCTCGTGCTCACTCTCCTTCTGCTCCTCCTTTGGATTGTGAGACTTCAGTCCAGTGCTCCAATGTTGGTCTCTGGCTCTGTCTTCTTTCATCGCCTGATGAAGGTTAATATTCAGGAGGATGCTTATATGTTTTTCTTTGGGTTCACCTTCTTATTTAGCTTCTCTAGAATCACGAATTATAGTCTCAATGTCCTTTATTTATGGCTAGAAACCAAATATGAGTGAGTACATCCCATGTTCCTCTTTTTGGGTCTGGCTTACCTCACTCAGGATAGTGTTTTCAATTTCCGTCCATTTGTATGCAAAATTCAAGAAGTCATTGTTTTTTACTGCTGAGTAGTACTCTAATATGTATATATTCCATACTTTCTTCATCCATTCTTCCATTGAAGGACATCTAGGTTGTTTCCAGGTTCTGGCTATTACAAACAATGCTGCTATGAACATAGTTGAGCATATACTTTTGTTGTATGTTTGGGCATCTCTTGGGTATATTCCCAATAGTGGTATTGCTGGGTCGAGAGGTAGGTTGAACCCGACTTTCCTGAGAAACCGCCACACTGCTTTCCAAAGTGGTTGCACAAGTTTGCATTCCCACCAGCAATGGATGAGAGTGCCCCTTTCTCCACAACCTCTCCAGCAGAGGCTATCATTGGTGTTTTTGATTTTAGCGATTCTGACCAGTGTAAGATGGTATCTTAATGTTGTCTTGATTTGCATTTCCCTGATTGCTAAGGAAGTTGAGCACGATCTTAAGTGTCTTTTGGCCATTTGAACTTCTTCTGTTGAAAAGTCTCTGTTCAGCTCAGTGCCCCATTTTATAATTGGATTGATTAACCTTTTACGGTCTAATTTCTTGAGTTCTTTGTATATTTTGGATATCAGACCTTTGTCAGTTGCGGGGTTGGTGAAGATCTTCTCCCAGTCAGTGGGTTGCCTTTCTGTCTTAGTGACAGTGTCCTTTGCTTTACAGAAGCTTCTCAGTCTCAGGAGGTCCCATTTATTCAATGATGTCCTTAGTGTTTGTGCTGCTGGGGTTATACGTAGGAAGTGTTCTCCTGTGCCCATGTGTTGTAGAGTACTTCCCACTTTCTCTTCTATCAGGTTCAGTGTGTTTGGACTGATATTGAGGTCTTTAATCCATTTGGACTTGAGTTTTGTGCATGGTGATAGACATGGATCTATTTTCATTCTTCTACAGATTGACTTCCAGTTTTGCCAGCACAATTTGTTGAAGATGCTCTCTTTTTTCCATTGTATACTTTTAGCTCCTTTATCGAAAATCAGATGTTCATAGGTTTGTGGGCTAAAGTCAGGGTCTTCTATTCTATTCCATTGGTCGACTTCTCTGTTTTTATGCCAGTACCAAGCCGTTTTCAGTACTGTAGCTCTGTAATAGAGTTTGAAGTCAGGGATGGTAATGCCTCCAGACGATCCTTTATTGTATAAGATTGTTTTGGCTATCCTGGGTTTTTTGTTTTTCCATATAAAGTTGATTATTGTCTTCTCCAGATCTGTGAAGAATTTTGATGGGATTTTGATGGGGATTGCGTTGAATCTATAGATTGCTTTTGGTAGAATTGCCATTTTTACTATGTTGATCCTCCCAATCCAAGAGCAAGGGAGGTCCTTCCATTTTCTGGTGTCCTCTTCAATTTCTTTCTTCAAAGACTTAAAGCTCTTGCCAAATAGATCTTTCACTTCCTTGGTCAGAGTTACCCCAAGGTATTTTATGCTATTTGTGGCTATCGTGAAAGGTGATGCTTCTCTGATTTCCCTCTCTGCTTCCTTATCCTTAGTGTATAGGAAGGCAACTGATTTTTTGGAGTTGATTTTGTATCCTGCCACATTACCAAAGGTGTTTATCACCTGTAGGAGTTCTTTGGTAGAGTTTTTGGGGTCGCTTATGTATACTATCATATCATCTGCAAATAATGAAAGCTTAACTTCTTCCTTTCCAATATGGATCCCCTTGATCCCCTTATGTTGTCTTATTGCTATTGCTAGAACTTCAAGTACTATATTGAAGAGGTATGGAGAGAGTGGACATCCTTGTCGTGTTCCTGATTTTAGTGGGATGGCTTTGAGTTTTTCTCCATTTAATTTAATGTTAGCTGTCGGCTTGCTGTAAATAGCTTTTATTATATTTAGGTATGACCCTTGTATCCCTAATCTCTCCAAGACCTTCATCATAAAGGAGTGTTGAATTTTGTCGAATGCTTTTTCAGCATCTAATGAAATGATCATATGGTTTTTTTCTTTCAGTTTATTTATATGGTTGATTACATTGATAGATTTGCGTATGTTGAACCAGCCCTGCATCTCTGGAATGAAGCCTACTTGATCATAATGGATAACTTTTCTAATGTGTTCTTGGATTCGGTTTGCCAGTATTTTATTGAGAATTTTTGCGTCGATGTTCATGAGTGAGATTGGCCTGTAATTCTCTTTCTTGGTTGGGTCTTTGTGTGGTTTTGGTATCAGGGTAACTGTAGCTTCATAAAAGGAATTTGGCAATGACTCTTCTCTTTCTATATTGTGAAATACATTAAGAAGTATAGGTATTAAATCTTCTTGGAAGTTCTGGTAGAATTCTGCATTGAAACCATCTGGTCCTGGGCTTTTTTTGGAAAGGAGATTTTTGATAACTGTTTCTAATTCTTCGCGACTAACAGGTCTATTTAGATCGTTCACCTGATCTTGGTTTAGGTTTGGTATATGGTACTTATCTAAAAAAGTGTCCATTTCTTTTGCATTTTCCAGTTTTGTGGCATACAGGCTTTTGTAGTAAGATCTAATGATTCTCTGAATTTCCTCTGTGTCTGTGGTTATGTCCCCCTTTTCATTTCTGATCTTATTTATTTGCGTGTTCTCTCTCTGTCGTTTAATTAGTTTGGATAGGGGTTTGTCAATCTTGTTGATTTTCTCCAAGAACCAACTTTTTGTTTCATTGATTCTTTGGACTGTTTTCTGTGTTTCTATTTTGTTGATTTCTGCCCTCAGTTTGATTATTTCCAGTCTTCTACTCCTCCTGGGCGCGTCTGCTTCTTTTTTTTCTAGAGCTTTCAGGTGTGCTGTTAAGTCCCCAATGTATGCTTTCTCCGTTTTCTTTAAGTGGGCACTTAGTGCTATGAACTTTCCTCTTAGCACTGCTTTCATTGTGTCCCATAGGTTTGAGTATGTTGTCTCTTTGTTTTCATTAAATTCAAGGAAGACTTTAATTTCTTTCTTAATTTCTTCCTTGACCCAGGTGTGGTTCAGTAGTTGACTGTTCAGTTTCCATGAGTTTGTCAGCTTTCTGGGGGTAGCATTGTTGGTGGCTTCTAACTTTAATCGTGGTGATCTGATAAGACACAGGTGGACACTGATATTTTTTTGTATCTGTGGAGGTTTCCTTTGTTTCCAAGTATGTGGTCAATTTTCGAGAAGGTTCCATGAGCTGCAGAGAAGAAGGTGTATTCTTTCCAATTTGGGTGGAGGGTTCTATAGATGTCTGTTAAGTCCATTTGCTTCATTACCTCCAACAATTCTCTTAATTCTCTATTAGTTTTCTGTCTGATTGTCCTGTCCATTGGTGAGAGAGGTGTGTTGAAGTCTCCTACTACTAGTGTGTGTGATTTGATGTCTGCCTTGAGTTTTAGCAATATTTCTTTTACATAAGTAGGTGCTTTTATATTAGGGGCATAGATATTCAGGATTGAGACTTCATCCTGCTGAATCGTTCCTGTTATGAGTATAAAGTGTCCCTGTCGATCTCTTCTGATTGATTTTAGTTTGAAGTCAGTTTTGTTAGAAATTAGTATGGCCACACCTGCTTTTTTCTTAGGACCATTTGCTTGAAAAACCTTTTCCCAACCCTTTACTCTGAGTAGATGCCTGTCTTTGTGGTTGAGATGAGTTTCTTGCAAACAGCAGACTGTTGGATCCTGTTTTCATATCCAATCTCTTAGCCTGTGCCTTTTTATTGGTGAATTGAGACCATTAATATTAAGTGATATTAATGACCATGGTTGTTAACTCCGGTTATTCTTACTGCTTTTGGTAGAAGAGTTTGTGTGTCTCCCTTCTTTGAGTTGTGCTGTTGAAGGGTCGCTAGATGCCTGGGTTATTGTAGGCAGTGTTGGCAATGTTGGATTCCTTGGGTTGTGATTTTCCTTCTATTACTTTCTGTAGGGCTGGATTTGTGGCAACGTATTGTTTAAATTTGTTCTTATCCTGGAATGTCTTGTTTTCTCCATTGATAGTGAACGATAGCTTGGCTGGGTATAGTAGTTTGGGTTTGCATCCATGGTCTCTTAGTTTCTGTAGTACCTCTATCCAGGACCTTCTGGCTCTCATGGTTTCCATAGAGAAGTCAGGTGTAAGTCTGATCGGTTTACCCTTATAAGTTACTTGGCCTTTTTCCTTTGCAGCTCTTAATATTCTTTCTTTAATCTGTATATTTTGTGTTTTGATTATTATATGGCGAGGGGACTTTTTTTTTGATCCAGTCTGTTTGGTGTTCTGTATGCTTCTTGAATATTCAAAGGAATATCTTTCTTTATGTTGGGGAAGTTTTCTTCCATAATTTTGTTAAAAATGTTTTCTGGACCTTTGAGCTGTGCCTCTTCTCCTTCTTCTATCCCTATTATTCTTAGGTTTGGTCTTTTTATTGTGTCCCATATTTCCTGAATGTTTTGTGATGAGAATTTGTTGGTTTTGGTGTTTTCTTTGATCAGTCCGTTTATTTTCTCTATGTTGTCTTCAGAATCTGAGATTCTTTCTTCTATCTCTTGTATTCTATTGATTATGCTTGTTTCTGTAGTCTCTGCTCGTTGACCTATATTTGCCATATCCAGCTGGTCCTCAGTTTGTGTTTTCTTCCTTTCTTCCATTTCAGTTTTCAATTCTTGGACTGTTTCCATTACCTGTTTGATCATTTTTTCTTGGCTTCCCAGGGTATCATTTACGTATTTACTCATTTCTTCAAACTTTTTGTTATACTTCTCATCCATTTCTATGAGGGCGTTTTTTACATGTTGTTTAAGGGACTCTATTGCTTTCAAACAGTCAGTTTTTTCCTCTTCTCCTGTGTTAGGGTGTTCAAGTCCTTGTGTTGTAAGATCATTGGGTTCTGGTGTTTTCATGTTGTTTTTCAGATTGTTGGGTGAATTCTTGCCTTGGCGTCTGCCCATCTCCTCCTACCGATGCTATCTATTGGGTTTGATTTAATTGTAGCGGGGCAATCTGCTCTCAGTGCAGGCTTCACTGTTTCTTGCCCGCACTATCCTGCATCCAGTGCCTCCGCCGCCCGGGCCTGCCTGCAGGTGCCTCCGCCGCCCGGAACTGTCTGTGCGCCGGTGCTTCCGCCGCCTAGGCCTGCCTGCCGGTGCCTCCGCCACCTGGGCCTGCCTGCCGGGCCTGACTGTCGGTGCCTCCGCCACCCGGGCCTGCCTGCATGCCGGTGCCTCTGCCACCCGGACTTGCCTGCGTGCTGGTGCCTCCGCCGCCTCGGCCTGCCTGCCGGTGCCTCCGCCTCCCGGGCCTGCCTGCGCGCCGGTGCTTCCGCCGCCTAGGCCTGCCTGCTGATGCCTCCACCGCCCGGGCCTGCCTGCGCACTGGTGCTTCCACCACCTAGGCCTCTGATAGGTCTACTTTTATATCTTACTTGATATTTTCCTTTGCAGCTCTTAATATTCTTCCTTTATTCTGTATATTTCCTTTTTGGTTATTATATGGTGAGGGGACTTTTTTTTTGATCCATCTATTTGGTGTTCTGTAAGTTTCTTGTTCATTCATAGGGATATTCTTCTTTAGTTCTGGAAAATTTTCTTCCCTGATTTTGTTGAAAATATTTTCTGTGCCACTGTGCCAGAATTCTTTTCCTTCTTTTTAATTTATTTTTTGATTTTTATTGAGCTCTATATTTTTCTCTGCAACCCTCCCTGCCTCTCTTTTACCCCCTTCAACCCTCCCTCAAAATTCCATTGCTCCCAATTTACTCAGGAAATCTTGTCTTTTTCTACTTCCCATGTAGATTATATCTATGTTAGTCTCTCTTAGTATCCTCATTGTTGTCTAAGTTCTCTGGGATTGTGGTTTGTAGGCTAGTTTTCTTTGCTTTATGTTTAAAAACCACTTATGAGTGAGTGCATGTGATTATTGTCTTTCTGTGTCTGGGTTACCTCACTCACAATGACATTTTCTAGCTCCATCCATTTTCTTGCAAAATTCAAAATGTTCTTATTTTTTTCTGCTAAGTAGTACTCCATTGTGTAAATGTTTCTGATGGAGGAAGGTCATTTATCAATAAACAAACTGCCTTAGCCCATTTGATAGGCCATCCCTTAGGTGGGTGAGTAGACAGAATAGAATGCTGGGAGGAAGAGGAAGTGAGCTCAGATGCAGGGCAGCTCCTCGGAGAGACAGACGCCATGCTCTCCTCTCCAGAGCAGACACGATGAAGCTCCGACCCAGGATGGACGTAGGCTAGAATCTTCCCAGTAAGCACACCTTGGGGTGCTACACACATGAATAGAAATGGGCCAAGCAGTGTTTAAAAGAACACAGTTTCCGTGTAATTATTTCTGGGCATAAGCTAGCTAGGCAGCCATGAGCCGGGCTGTGGGAAGAGGCCCACAGCTCCTACTACAGATGGCGCCCAGACATGGAACACTGAATCTACAGAACGCCTGAGAAAGCTTGGGAAAGAATAGAGTAAAGCATGTTTTCTTGGTAGCAACAATTTCTCAGGTCTGCTCTGCCTGCTAGAGGCAAGCAAGCGCTCTCATCTAAGAGAGGCTTCCTGACTCAGCTTCAGCTGCAAAACCCTGCAGCTCATTAAGAGGTCCTGCCACGAAACACTTAAATGGTATTGATAAAAGCTGACCGAATGCTTGTTTGTTTTCGGCTGTAGCAAAAAAAAAAAAGTTGTGCTGTTTTAAAATGCTGGCGTTCTGGTCCATCCTGCCAGGGCAAACTCTTACTGTTTGAGGCAGGAGGGCCGACTACAGAGAGAGGACATGATTGTTGTCTGTGGACGTAATGCTGCAGTTTGTTGGCAAGGACCTTGAAATGCCACAGAGTTGTGGTGATAAACATGGCTACAGCCGGTACCTCCGCCATGAGGCTGGAAAGCTAAGGAATGGGCTGTATCTAGCTGGCAAAGCCAAGGCTTTAATCCTACCCATATTACTCAGTAATTTAAAGGCTCGTGTGGTCAGAAAAAGAGAGAGATACAGTAAAGAGAGATTCAAAGACAAAGAAAACCTTTAAATGATTTACAGTGTGTTTAAAAATATATGCAGGGTGAAAGTTAAAGTTCTTAAAAGTTAAAAAACAAAAATAAGGAAGTAGTTGGGTGTGGTAGTACACACCTTTAATCCCAACACTTGGAGACAGAGGGAGATTGACCTCTGTGACTTCAAGGTGTGATAGTATATGCCTTTAATCCCCACGCCTGGGAGGCAGAGACAGATGGATCTCTGAGAGTTCAAGGACAGCCTGGTCTAAAGAGTTATTCCAGGACAAAGATATACAGAAAATATAAAATAAAAGTAAAAGTAAAAGTAAATGAAACAGAGGTTAAAATAAAGCCGCACGAAGATGGAAAATACAATGAGGATCTTGATACTATATGCTATTATGCTCTGTTTGAATTGTTTGAATGCTGAGGAAGGAGCAACAGCTGCTAAAAGATATTTGTTTATAAATGTTGCTGAACTAATCCAAGATAGATATTTTCAAAATACCTTGACTTCAGAATTTGGATCTAAGAAGATGATACTTTGGAAAAGAGTTTCTTCTTTTGTTTTCACAGAGAATGAGATTCTATGCATTGCTTCTTCGATCCCAATATGGTATGATAGACCACGCCCTCCTGAAGGGTTGCTGTGAACACCCTTAAAAAATTGCTTCGCTCAACTGCCAACTGAGATGAACCTAGCAGACAGGTTATCCCATAAAAGACCCGAATAACAGCACCCCCATTCAGCAGGAAGCAGTTTGGAGAGAAAAAACTGTGCCCATGTTCCCATAAATTGTTTATAAATGTTCTTTTACATTTAAAGGGGGAGATGATATAGATGTGAACAATTTGCATTGATAGGAATCTTGGTTTACTGATATTAATTTAAGGTCAATTTTATTATATGTATATGTATTTCTGATATTGATTAAGGTATTGTGATTGTGTAGTTCACTTAAAAATGTAATGTATATAGGTTGTTAATGGATAATTATCAATAATAGTCAAGCTTGTAGTTATGTTAGTTAGATTTCCTAGATGTACATAGATATATTTTAGATAGGCATTCTTCATATCTTTCAAAGATTATAAAATAAGGTATTTTAAATGTTTTAATAACTTAGGGTTTTTCATGACAATGAGACACGTCTGCTCCTGGCAGCACCAATCTACTTCAAGAGGAAGATGGGCATCGAAGAGGCTCCTTATGGAGTTTGATAGCCATTAGGGCAAGAAACTGCTCTTGCCTGGACTGTTGCATAAACTGGACACAGAGAACCCACAGAGAGAGGACTGCTGAACTTGCCTAAAGGTGAGATGATCTTTCAGGGTTCCTGATTCATGAAAGAGTCTGTGAGACATTCTGCAGGACACAGATAGTGACTGAACTGCCTTTGAATTTTTCTGCTTCATGGAAATGTCTGCTGGATACCATGGGCCTGTAGGCCGAAGATGGATGCCCCAACGGTACAGAGGAACTTTGGGTGACTGTCCAGGCAGTGAGATATCTCTGTCATTTCTAGAGTTTGGAAGTTGCTTATTTCTTATTTACTTAGGTAATATTATATCCTTCTGGAGTCTTTGATGGAGTTGAAGAATAGATAGATAGTTATAACTGTTTTCCTTAGTTATGATAAAGATAAAATAGATGTAAATATTGTAATTTTTACTTGATAACTGTTTTGTTATATGTAATTTTGCTATGTTAAAGTTAAAGCCTTCCTTTTTTTTTGTTTAAACAGAAAAAGGGGAAATGATGGAGGAAGGTCATTTATCAATAAACAAACTGTCTTGGCCATCCCTTAGGTGGATGGAGTAGACAGAATAGAATGCTGGGAGGAAGAGGAAGTGAGCTCAGATGCAGGGCAGCTCCTCGGAGAGACAGACGCCATGCTCTCCTCTCCAGAGCAGACACGATGAAGCTCCGACCCAGGATGGACGTAGGCTAGAATCTTCCCAGTAAGCACACCTTGGGGTGCTACACACATGAATAGAAATGGGCCAAGCAGTGTTTAAAAGAATACAGTTTCCGTGTAATTATTTCGGGGCATAAGCTAGCTAGGCAGCCATGAGCCGGGCTGTGGGAAGAGGCCCACAGCTCCTACTACATGTTTCCTTATCCATTATTCATTGGAGGGTCATTTAGATTGTTTACAAGTTCTGGTTATGACAAACAATGCTGCTATGACCATAATTGAGCACATGTCCTTGTGGTACAATTGAGCAAACTTTGGATATATACCCAGAAGAGCAGTATTGCTGGGTATTGAGGAATATTGTTGCCTAATTTTCTGAGAAATCACCATACAGATATCCAAAGGGACTGTACCAGCTTGCACTCCCACCAGAAATAATTTCAAAATGGAGCTTGTAGGGGGTCAGTCTGGTACATTGGAAGGTTATTGGGGCAGTCTACCTGCTGGCTGGCTAGAGAAGCTGAGGCAGTTGGGGGAGGGGCCCATTGTTTTGCCCTACTATTGAGGTCCCTGAGAATGGGGTACCCCACTGCATGGCTGGTCACTTACCTCTTGGTCCACTCAGTGTTGTGGCAAGTTGTATTTCAAAGTTCCACCAAAGTTGTAGGAAGGTATGTAAGTTTGTGTGACAGATGGGGCTAGTAGCTTGCATAGTCCAGGGTTCAGGGCTGGGTATTGGAGAAACCTACCTCTATAAGTAATCTTAAAACAAAGACCTAATTCATCAATTTCTATAGTTCCAGACAAAAACTCAAATGCTATAACCCTAATTTTTGACCCCTTTATTTCTGCTTCTGACTATTTTTGTTAATTGAAATAAGTCAACCCAATATACAGTATTATGCTTAAAGGCTCACCTTGAGAAAGAATCTAAAATGCACTGGAATCCCAAATACTTGAGTCACTCACCAACTAAAGGTAGGGCTGGAATATTTCTATTTTATGATGCAGTAAGATTTTGACCTTTTAACAGCCTAGAAAAGAAAAAAAACTTCAAATAATTTCTCAACCTATGTATCTTTTTATACAGAAAAGTCATGCTTTACAATGATTATTCTTAGTAATGCCTACTCATACCTCTCATAAATTATTGTAATCCATGTTAGGTCTGAAGATGTAAAAACTTTAATGATGACAGAAGTCAAAAAATAATCCCAAACTAGTTCAGAATTACATATAATAAAGGGTTATTTATTTATGGGTAGACTCACAGATCACAGTCCTAGATCACAAATCTCTTGAAGAAGGGAAACAGGAACCAAGTCTAACAGCCAGAAGTTATATCCAGAAGCCAGAGAGCGAGCACACACTTTACAGTTGCATTTATAGTATAAAAGACCATGCCAAAGTGGGCTGGTATCTTAAAAGCCATTGAATGAAGCCACTCCCACAGCACTTAAACATGTTTGAAGAGTCTCAGATATCTATCTATCTATCTATCTATCTATCTATCTATCTATCTATAATAGATAAATATCTGTATATACTGTGTATTATCTACATAATATCTAGATAGAGCTATATTTATATATATTATATAGAATATATATATATATATTGATCTATATTACATATTATCTATATATTTTCTCTATATAGATTGCTATAGATACATATATGTGTACATGTATGTGTAAACATACAAGCTGTAAAGATATATTACTATACTAACATTTCAAAAGTTCAACATTTTAGCACTGATAAATGAAGTTTTGATAAACTGTTGGGTCACTAACTCTTTACTTCTCAATCACATGTTTAAGATTTTAATTATTTTTAGGTTGTCTTCTACATATAAAATTATTGGTATTTTTTTATCAATAACTATAGCTTTTGCTATGACTCCAAGGTGCAAATCTGTTCCAACTGTTTTACAGACTTCTGTTTTCTGCTTTCCTTCTACATAATTCATGGATAATAGTGAAACAGGAATGCTGGAAATCCATGTGGGTTTCAGGGAATCAAAGAAGTCAGAAGACGTGGATCCACCTGTCACAGGTTGAATGGACTCCAGATAACTAAAAGTCCCAAACATAAGGTTTTCTTTTAAGCTTCTACATTTTATCTTCTCTCCCTAGTCTATATTTGTTTCAGCATATTAATCAGACACCATCCAGGGAACACTTGTGAACTGCAAACTAGGAATCTCTGGACTTGCTGTTAGTCCAATCAATGTGATTGCTCCCTGACACTTACCTGGAAAACCTAATTTGATGTTAAATGCCCATTTCTCAGCCTTCGACTATACTTTCAACTTTCCTGGGCCCTGGCAACTAATCCTTCAGGTTCCACTGGAATAGGCTACAGAGGAGAATACATCATCCTTGTCCCCTTAAGAGGCTAAAAATGCTGAACCAAAGGCAAAATCTCTTGGGGGAATCTCTCAGGAAAAGAATCCCATTTTTGATACCATAGCAAAGCATCCTTCTCCTCTGTATACAGAAATTATGACACCTATGTCTCTTGATTGTCAAATGGGCTCCCCTCAATAAAGACACCCTCTGGGCTGCACCCACATTAACTTGGTTTCCCTGTACCTTTGACTTAATGCCCTGCCATTCCCTAGGGTTCTTCACAGGAAATAACAGGCCTGATCTTTATGTGTGTCAGGGGGGTGGTAGGGAAGATGCTTCTGGGAATTACTGGCTTATTGCATAACAGGAGGACACCTCCCATTCTTATTCCCCTTTTCATAGGCACAGCCTTAATCACTGGGAACTAAAACCTGTGAATACTTGTTGAGCAAACCAACAGAAATATTTCCTACCTCCATTCTTATGTCTTGAGATTTCTGTCCCACCAGGTTCCACAGCTGTTTAGCTCCAAATAAACACACAGAGGCCTACATTAATTATAAACTGGTTTGTCTTCTAGCTCAAGCTTCTTATTAACTCTTTAACTTACATTAACTCATAATTCTTTTCTGTGATAGCCACATGACTTGGTACCTTTTATCAGTGAGGCATTCTCATCTTACATCCTCTGTATCTGGGTTGCAACTGTGGGCTGCCTTTCCTGTTTCCCAAAAATCTCTTCTTCTGGTTACCACACCTATACTTCCTGCCTGGCCACCCCACCTATACTTCCTGATTGGCTACTGGCTATTCAGCATTATATTAAAGCAATACAAGTGACAGGGTAAAAGACGATTGTCCCACAGCACATTTCTCCATCTCTTTACTGGAAAATCAAGTTGATACACTAACTGAAGTGGTATTACAAAGCTTTGGTGGCTGGATCTACTTTACTTTAAAGAAGAATATTTATGTATAGTCTGGGAAGAAACATGTTGCCTTTATGCCAACATTCAGATATTATTAAAGACACCCTAACAACATTTAAAAAAAAAATCTCTCACAAGGGAGGAGGAAAGATAACAAAATACAATTGGTTTGATTTACTTCTCAAGTATGACCCTGACTATCCTGTTCCTATACTATTGTCTGTCCATTGCATCATTAATGCCAATACACACTTTGTTCAAGAATGCACAGATGCTGTTAAACTTATGATTTTGAGGGTCTAAAACAACTCTATGTTCTAGCCCCTAAATAAAGATTTGTTTCATAAAACAAGGTAGGAGTGAAGTGAGCAGGCAAACTCACTTTGTCTTAAGTTCTGCCACTTTGACTTCAGACTCCATTTCACCTGTAGGGCAAAACAAAATTCATGTTTCCATGGAGTTTCCATTGGGACTTTCCAGAAGCTAACCAACTTCCTTTCTAAGTAACAATACTCCAAACACAAAGATTGTTCCCAACAACCAAAAGAACAAATTAATCTTTTGGACATTTTGTGTCAGTCAACAATGATGGAAAATATTGAGGAAGCCTCTAATCCCCGATTCCTGATTGTTGAAAAATATAACTGTAGCTTGGCATAGGTATGCTTATGGGTTTGTGCTTATACCACACACTTCTGTACTGGCTCTGGGCTGTCAAGAGAAACAAGGCTCCTGAGTCCTTACCTTGCCTCCTTGATTGATCAACAACCTTGTTTATATGATGATTTATTGAAGACCCTGGAACACATAAGTGTTGTGTCTCTTCTTTCTCATGATACAAAATGGATACAGGTGTAGCACAACAAGGTAATACTTCTAGTAGTGCCAGTCCCTATGGGTTGTATATTCAAACACCTGAGTCTGTGGGAGCCAATTCTATTCAAACCACCACATACATCTTTTATCCATATTTTTAGAAAGGAAGCATGGTATTATTTTAGATATAATGTTATGTTAATTTTCTGGTATCTGTTGAGACTTTTTTCACTTTCAAATATGAAATCAATTTTGGAAAATTTTCCATGAGCCACTGAGGAGAAGGTATACTCTTTTGTGTTTGCATAAAATGTTATGTAAATATATATTATGTCCACTTGATTTATGACCTTATTTCACTTCAGCATTTATATGGGTTTTGTTTAGATGACCTTTTGTTTGGCAAGAAGAGGGGACTGAAGTCATCTACTATTTCTAGGTGAGGGTTAATATGCGATTTTAGCTGACATAGTATTAAAGAAATAGGGTGCCCTTGTGTTTGGTGCAATGATACTTAAAATTGCAATATCCACTTAGTGGATTTTGCTATTTGATGAATATGTAGTGTTCTCCCCTATCTCTTCTGTATGGTTTTGTTTTTATGTTTATTTTGTCATAGATTAAAATGCTACAATTGCTTGCTTAATTTTGTCCAAACCTTTATCCAGAGATTATAGCTATCCTTCATAATGCTATGTGTTTCTTAGATGCAGCAGAAATACATATTCTGTCATATAGTCCATTCTATTAATCAGTGTTTATTTATTGCAGAATTTAAAAATTATTTAGAAAGTTATCACTAGCAGTATTTAAGTTTTCCTAGTATTTTCATCATTGTATTTGTTTCCTGCTCTTTTGATTTACTATTCTGTGATTATTCATTCCTTATTACATCTTGGATGTGATTAACTTCCAAAGATTGAAGTTTTTCTTCTAGTGCATTTTTCAGAACTGAAATGATGGACAGCTATTGCTTTAATTTGTCTTCAAAGTAGAATTAATTTCTTACTGATTGTAACTGACAGGTGTTTTTTCTGGGTACAGTATTTTATATTTATTGTATCTCAGAGTTTGTATGACATCTGTTTAGGTACGCTGGCTCTCATAGTCTTCATTAAGTCCATTGTTATCTTAATGGGTCTTCTTTTATATGATACTTGATATTTTGTCCTTACATCTTTTAACAGTCATTGTTTATTCTGCACAGTTAATATTTTCATTGTTATATGTCATGTGAAGTTTCTTTTCTGGCCATGTCTACTTGGTGTACTCATCTTGTAGCTTGATAGTTTTCTCATTTTAATATGAGAAAATTTTTATGATTTTGTTGAAATATTTTTTATGTCTTTTGCCTTTGTTTCTTCTCATTCCTTTAGTTCCATTATTTGTATATTAAGACTTTTATAGTATCCAAAATTTTCTGGATTCTTTGTTCCAGGATTAATTATGATTGAACATTTTCTTAGACTTACTTATCCACTTTGTCTATCTTTTCTTCAAAGCCTGAGATTTTCTCTTCTATATCTTAAATTCTATTGGTGAGGCTTACCTCTGAGGGTTATTTATTTATTTATTTTTATTTTGACTTCCTAAAGTTTGCATTTCCATTTTATTTTAGCTTGGGTTTTCTTTTGTGATTCTAATTTTATTTTCACACCTTGAAGTGTTTTCATTTTTTTATTCAACTGTATTTTTGTGCTTTCATTAAGGATTTATTCATATACTCATTGAGGTCCTTGAGCATACCTATAATTGTCAGTTTGAAGGTCTTGTCCTGTGCTTCAGCTATATTGTATCTCTTAGGACCTACTTTGGTGTAGGAGGTCCTTCTGTTTATGTGTTGCTTTCATTGGTTAATGAATAAAGAAACTGCATTGGCCTTTGGATAGAGCAGAGCTTAGGTGTGAGGGAAAACAGACCTGAATGCTGGGAAAAAGAAAGCAGAGTGAGGGAGAGCTGCTATGGAACCACCAGAGTCAGACATGCTGAATCTTTCCCGGTAAGCCACTGCCACATAGCAACATACAGATTAATAAAAATGGCCTAAATCAAGATGTGAGAGTTATCCAATAAGTGGCTAGAGCTAATGGACCAAGCAGTAATTTAATTAATACAGTTTCTTTGTGGTTATTTCAGGCTAAGCTAGCTGGGCAGCCTGGACGAACAAGTAGATCCTCTTACTTGCAACAGGTTACTGGATTCTAGTGGAGGTATTTTTTCCTGTTCCTGATGAGTAGGTACAAAGGAAAGACCTAAGCTGGGTCAATACCAAGAGGCAGTCACAAGTACCCTTAACTGCTGCATCTCTCAAACCGCAAGGATGTCAAATCTCAATCAATACATTCTCATGAGAATTGGATTCAAAATTCACTTCTCTGTAGGCAGAGCAAGTAGAGAAGGAAAATCAGAGATCCTTAGTATTTTACTGATGTTTATTTTAGAGAGTCAAATTACTGTATGTTGAAGTGAGCAGTATTGAACAAGTTGGGACAGGTATCACATTCATGCTTTTATTATTAGTTTTTAAATTATTTTTATAGATTTATAATTTCATATGTATATGTACACTCACACACATATTTGATGCAAAAGAAGGCATACAAAAGAAGACATATAGGAGAAAAGTGGGGAATGATGGGAGTTAAGTAGTAGAAAAAAAAGAGTAAAAAAGTAAGAATGTAAATTTGCTCATAATAAAACATATAGGTGTATGAAAACTTTTATTTTATTTTTTTTTTGGGGGGGGAGGGGGCTTCGAGACAGGGTTTCTCTGTGGTTTTGGAGCCCGTTCTGGAACTAGCTCTTGTAGACCAGGCTGGTCTCGAACTCACAGAGATCCGCCTGCCTCTGCCTCCTAGGGCTGGGATTAAAGGCGTGCACCACCACCGCCCGGCTTATGAAAACTTTTAAAAAAACTTGATAAATTAAAAACAAGTTTGGGGAACATCTCAGTTTGACAACTTGATATTGGGTTTGAGCCCTCAACATCAGAGAAAGAAGGAACAATGTTACAGAGTGGAACAGATGTGGAAGCAAAGGCAGAAAAGAGGATTTTAGTCTTATATGAGAAACTGTTCAACAAGACTTCATAGTCACATAAGTAGGGATTAAGAAGGAGACAAATGTGTTGATGCCACTCCAAGAAAGCACTGATAAACAGCAGAGTCACCAAACTTCACTTACTACCTCATAGATCAAATCAGAATACTTCTTGTATAGTGAAGGCACCCCCGGTATTTTCTGTTAATTTATGTTAATTTAAGTAAATTTTGTAAATTTAAGTTAATTTAAGTTGTTGAGTGTTAATCTGTTAATCTGTGTGCCCAGACATTCTGCATCCCTGTGATCCTGGGTCTCTGACCAACTAACAGGAGAGGCATAGTAATTGTTTAGCTTCATCTTACCTAGGTTTGAGCTTTCTTGCTCTAAATGTCAATTATTTTCCTGGATTTTTCTCCCCACAATATTACCTATTTTAACTTTATAAATGTACTTAGCTTGAATTGTTTCTGATTCAACTAACTAAGGGCTTCAGCTTATATATATATATATATATATATATATATATATATATATATATAGACTATTGTCAGTACTACTCATGAGCAAACATTCCATAGTGTGAGCATGAACAAAGCAGAGCACAGAACTGAGGAAACCATTGGTATTTGATGTGTGACTTCCTGAACTGCAAGGCCATCCTCTGAAGAAGGAAGTGGCTTATTCTTTTATTCTATGTTTTTGTCTCTTACATTTTTGTGGTGTGACTGACTGTGTTTGTTTGTGTGTGTGTGTGTGTGTGTGTGTGTGTGTGTGTGGTACATATTTGTATATGTATAGATGTGAATGTAATGTGGGAGCCAAAGTTTTGATGTCAGGAATCATGCCAGGTTGTTCTTATTTCTTCTGGTAGGAAATTTCTTTCTTTTTTTTCTTTTCTTTTTGATTTTTGAGACAGGGTTTCTCCGTAGCTTTTGGTTCTGGTCCTGGAACTAGCTCTTGTAAACCAGGCTGGCCTCAAACTCACAGAGACCCGCCTGCCTCTGTCTCCCAAGTGCTGGGATTAAAGGTGTGTGCCACCACCGCCCGGCCTGGTAGGGAATTTCAATGAATCCTAGAGTTAGTCTCCCTAGTCAGTCTGCTCTGAGGATCCCCACATCCTCCTTCTGAGGCAGGAATCAGAGGCAGGATGCTATGTCCACCTAGCATTTTACATGGGTACTGGAGACTCAAACTCTACTTCTCATTTGTACATAGCGAGCACATTTACTACTAATGGATTCCTCATTTGCTTCATTCCTCTTTTTTGTAGATTATAGAAGCTTTAAATAGTTAAATGGCACAGTAAATATTGTTAAAAATATCTGTTATATAAACTGAACATCAGCTCCAGTATTTTAAACTAAAATCACTTTCCTTAAACACAATTTGTCATAAGTATACAAATGTAGGAGAGGAAGATGCTATGTAAATCTCTTAAAAAGGGTCAAGAGCTTAATAACCTAGTACTTTGCATATATGACTTGCCTTAGTTCACTAGTCAATACTCTTTCTTGAAGGTGTCTTTTTCTTTCTTAATTAACTGTCTCTATCTTTATGAATAACCTTATGTCCCTGGTGCAATTGAGTGTCCTCGTAAAAAGAACCTGAACTTCAGTAGGAGTCCTGAGACTTGTATGTATGCCTGAAACACTTCAACTCAAAACCCAAGACAACAGAAACTTCTTTCAGCAACTGTAAGAGTACCACAAGGTCTTTCTCCACCTGTCAGTCCATTTGCTAAGAACAAAATTTTAGACTTTAGACTGAAGATCAAGTAGCAGTGAGTAAGGCAGGTAGGGTGAAAAGTCCAGTTATGCACTTTTATAACTCATCTTGAGGAGGCTACTTTATATCTCTTGGTTCTAAATAAGCAAAAAAGAGAATGAAACTATTGCTAATGAAGAACAAATAAGGAAGCACATAAAGTATCTATTAAAATGCAAATACATAAAATTCTCATAAATGTGAGACAGTATTTATTGCTTTGTAATTGAATTTTCTCCTAGTCCCAGCAGTGCACCTGTGATGGACTTCATTTCCAACCATACACTACTGCCTCTGCCTTGGGGAAAGCCCTTGCAGGACCCAAAGTAGTGGATTGTTTCATCGCCCTTGCCTCACTAAGTGGAACTAGAGTAGAGACATCATTTCTTAGATTGGCTTTTGTTCATGCCCCCGAGTTTGCTGTTCTGTTTTGTTCATTGTAGTGATGTAGAATAAACTCAACATGTTAGAATTGGTACTATAAATGGTTTACTAATAGAATTTCTTAGGAGATATTAAGTCAAAGGTAGTAGAATTTAATTAAGGGTCTACTTTCTCCAAACAACTCAAAGTCAAGCAGCCTGTTAGCTAGGCTTCTTAGAGATAACATTATTTTGGATATAAATGTTTACTTATCAGAACTGACAATCCCTTAGGTTCTGATTCCCACAACAAAATGAGAGCTCTAACTTATAACAATCCATTAGACTCTGGTTCCCATGCTAAAGACATAGCTCTAATGAGCAGAGGAGGGGAGAAGCATAGGTTCAAAACCAAACATCCACGGAATCTCTTTCAAATAAGCAGGGCATATGGAAGAACTGATGGGGTAGTGAAATAACTGACTTTTGGAGTTCTTACTTGAGATTCTGACTCAGTCCCAATATTTGGAGGCCAAGCAGTACCAGATGTATGAGGTGGTAGTTTGGGTGTCTGGTAACCTGTTGGGCCAAAATTATCTCAGGGCCTGTACCTTGAAGCCTTGTAGGACAGAGAAAAACCTTGCTAGAATTTGAAGGATATATTCAAAGCTATCAAGGGGGGATGAGACAGCAAAATTTAGGTAGACACTTCTCCAGCCAGAGGAAGGGCTTGGCTGTCTCTCATTGTCTGAAGGCACCCCCACATTACATGATGTCACTTAGCCTATATGAGCTGACACTCACAGATGTAGGAGGTTCTTCTGTCTATGCATTGTATTCATTGGTTGAATAAAGAAACTGCCTTGGCCTTTTGATAGGGTAGCACTTAGGTGGGCAGAGTAGACAGAACAGAATGCTGGGAAGAAAGGCAGTGTGCCTGAGACTGACACTGGTTAGAATCTTTCCTGGTAAGCCATGACCTCATGGTGATACACAGATTATTAGAAATGGGTTAGATCAAGATCTGAGAGTTAGCCAAAAAGAGGGTAGAGATAATGGGCCAGGCAGTAATTTAATTAATATAGTTTCTGTGTGGTTATTTCGGGTGTAAGCTAGCTGGGTGGCTGGGATGACAAACAGCCCGCTTTCCTACTACAACTCACAGTAATAAGCTGAGTTCCTGCTTTGACTTGACTCCCTATAAAGCATCTGATTGTCCTACATTTATTGTGGGGCTGCAGAATGGCAGGATAATGCACTCACCTTTTCCTGAAAAAGGCTAAGGAGACCTGGTAATAAGCAAGCAGGTGTGAGAGAAGGGGACTGAGTTCTGAGAACTCTAATTAGGATTTAAGGTTTACATTCACAAGATCCCTGGTCCAACAGTGGGTAAAATACCTTACAGCATGGATAGGTGGATGGACTGTATGAAGTAATTTTTAAAATTCTGGGTTCACTCCCAAGCAGTACCATTGGTGTAGTCAGTGGCATGGCAAATAGGGAAGCATGTAGGGACAGGATAGACAGAGAAGCCTGGCTCTGAAGGTACCCAAGTACTCTTTGTAATCTCATTCATGTGGTCTTGGTGCACAAAAGTGGATGGAATGGTTGGTAGTCACCAGTGGTGAGTCACAAATATATACTTTAATATATATGTGATGTAGGTGAGTCTTCTTCTATGTGTTTCTTTCATTGGTTAACTAATAAGGAAATTGCTTGGCCTGATAGGTCAGGACATGGGTGGAGTAGACAGAATGCTGGGAAGAAGGCAATGAGGCAGTCGCCATGATTCTTCATCCCAAAACGGATGTAGGCTAGAATCTTTCCCAGTAATCCACCACCTTGTGGTGCTACACAGATTATTAGAAATGGGTTAATCAAGATATGAGAATTAACCAATAAGAGGCTAGAACTAATGGGCCAGGCAGTGTTTAAAAGAATATAGTTTCCGTGTAATTATTTTGGGTGTAAAGCTAGCTGGGTGGCGGGACTCAGCTCGCCTCATCACTACACAACCTCATTTAGAAAATTTCTTACAAGTATTCCTGGGGATGTGTTTCCATTGTGATTCTAAATATAATCAAGTTGACAGTTACTGTTAAGTCTGACACAGGTCATTTCAGCATCAAAAAAGAGAGGCATGGCAGGGTGTTTCCCAATTCATCAATTGTTGCCTTTTTCAGTAGCAACACTTTTTAAAATAGCTTTACCCTTAATTACCCCTGGAATACCTATCCTTAGTTATAAATTCTTGGACATCTTACATCTTTCTCATATCTTTTCTCATCATCCTTCTCAAAGCCCTTAGTAGTACTATATTTTCTCATACATTGAACTTTGCTACACTCTGAACAAAAAAGAACAATGTATAGAGGTGTTGGGTTATTTAAATATGTTCGGTGCCATATTTAGGGTTAGGGTACATTTTATTAAACATTGAATAGGTAGTGGCTATCTACCTATCTGATTTGTTTAATTCATAGTAAGAATCCAATTGTAATGTGATCCTATGATAAATGTCACTTTTTCTTAGTGTGAACAATTGCTCTCAACCCTTACTCTTAGGACTCGGATCACAAAAGCCATTGAGTGTGTGTCTTAGTTACTTTTTTGTCACTGTGACAAAACACCATGAACTAAGCAACTCATAAAAAAAAGCAGTTAATTGAGAACAAGTTTACTGCTTCACTGGGTGAGTAAGTGACCAACATGACTCAGAGCATGGCAACACACAGGTAGGCATGACACTATAGAAATAACTGAAAGCTTATAACTAATCCACAAACATGAGGCAGAGAGAAACAAACCTTACTAGGAATCGTCTGGGCTTTGGAAATCTCATTCAACATGGCCTTATCTCTTCTGAAAAGGTCACATCTCCTAATCGTTCTCAAATAGTTCTACTAATGGGAGAACAATTATTAAAACATATAGGCCTATGGAGGCATTGTCATTAAAATCAACACAGTATGACCCTATTTATATTTTTATGTTTATTTGTTTCATTGTTTTTTTCTTTTACATAGTCTTATTTATATCAGGATGGCTTCAAACACCTTGTGTAGTCCAAGAGTACATTGAAACTTTGATTATTTTTTCTTACCTTTCAAGTGCAGAGATTACATGTGTGCAACAACATACCTGACTTACACAATGATGTAGATAGAACTTATGTTTCGAGTATAGTAAGAAAGTATCCAATCATTAGGGTTGAGTCTCTCTACCCAGCTTCATTCTTTCTTACTTGACTTTGTTGTTTCCATACCACACTCATAGAAGACGGAAGATCCAGCGTCTTACATGCTACAAATGAAACCTTGACTGGGGCATAAATAGGTAAGAAGAGGGGGGAAATAACTTGGTAGTAGTTTGTGGAGACATGAGACAAAGGAGCAAAAGAATTCATACCATGACACATTCATAAAGAAACAGAATAACTCAGTTTCTTCCTGAAATTCTGTCAGTAATGAACACTCAGGAGAGATTTCAGCACATCTATTTTTTTCTAGCTAAGAATGCATATATTTTATGAATTTCATGTTTTAATTAATGATTTTATGTTCTATATAATACCTTAGCTTATAAATTCAAATGGGGTTTTGAAAGTCCTTCAGGTAAGAAATGTCTTCCATAAATGTAAGATTCATATTAATCTGCATAATTAATATTTAATTTAAAATTGAATAATTAAGCTTGTCCTAATTCCACATTTTATGGTGTTTCTGGAGCTCTTTCTTCACTTCATGTCCAGACCAAAGCACCTAACCTTTCTGGTCTTTCTCTTGCTTTGAAATATCAAAATCTATATTATATTTGCACTGGGCACTTCTTTACATAAGAACTTCTAAAAGCAAGTCCCATATACAGATAAGGGTTGTTCCAGGGAAAAGAAGAAATTACTGGCAGATGTCATGCAATAAAGGATGACTTCTTCTTTTATTCAGAGAAACCCCTCATGGGACGGGGGACATCATAGAGCGAATTATGGGCAACTGGAACTTCATTTTGTGTTTTATGTATGTCAGAGTGTTCATGTGGAGGTTATCCCCAAGTATTGTTAACTGGGATCCATCCACCTTGTTATGTGAGGCAGAGACTCTCCTGGATTCTGAAGATCACAAAGTTAGCTAGCATTCTGACTAGTTTGTCTCCAGAAATCCTTCTGCCTCTACTTCGCTGTTGATGGAATAGGAAGCACAAACCATCAATATTACCTCTTTATATTAATGGTGAAGATCAACCCAGGACTCATGCTTATGCATCAAACCCTATTTACTGATGTCCCTAACTTCAACTGCTCAACAGGAAGAAATATGACTTAAAAACTGTACCACACACTATGTTGCAGTGCTGTGTAAGCATGGGGCATCATTATTTTCATCATCAAATTTAGTCCACCATGAGGAATGGTCATCAGTCCCAGGAGACTAGGCATCATCATTCTTAGCTGCCAGAGAGAAAAACTTCCACTGTACCTACTGCCATGTGTAAGTCAGTCATCAGCGTTTGCTCTGATACAATAATATGAGCATCCACTTCATTGAGCATGGGACACAAGGCTCAGCCTGATGCAAGCAGTGGTATGTTCATGCTTATAGGCACACAAAAAGATTATGCTTCAGATACCAAGGGATATATTGGTACATTTTGTGAGCTTCCAAACATGGAAAGCTACGAAGGCAGTTGCTATTCATATTGTCTACACCAACATAATAGAAAGCACAGCTTAATCACTTGTACTACCATATTCTTGAGAGTTCCATCACTATGTCCTTGCCCTCTGATTGAGAAGGTGAATTCACAATTTTGTACAGGAGTAGTTGTTTGGTTTCTTGTTTACTTTTACAATAGTGGATCAATACAATAATTTCCCAGAATGTTCCTTCCTGGAATATAGTTAAAACTCTGGTGTTTGAAATTCAAGTGCTCTACTTCTTTTCTTTTTGTACTTTCATCAGTGTGTCTGTGTGTGTGTGCACCAGTGCTTTTGTGTACACGTTTGACAACACACATGAAGAGGTCAGAAGACAGCTTGCAGAAGCTGGTTCCAGAAGAAAAACTCTGGTCATCATGCTTGGTGAGATATGCCTTTACCACTGAATCATTTTGATGGAACCAAAATAAAAAAAATAATATAAATTATTTTATTATATATATTTATATTATATATATTATATATATACATATATATAAATGTTGTTTTAATTTTCAACAGGTATACATGATTCAAATAAATGACTGTTGATTGCTTAATCTCAAATCATACACTAATATCATCCCTCACCAATTATTCAATCCTTAAGTGTCCCTCTATCCAGAACTTAGGGTACTCTGTAGCGAGGTGCAGAAAGACTGTAAGAGCTGGAATATGGGAAGGAGTCCTTTGACATTCTGTGACATGACATCTAGAAAACAGGAACATGAGTTGTTGCCTGAACCAGATCTAGACAAACAGCATCCCAGCATGTATTGGGAATGTATTGGGCTCATGTATTGGGATCATGAAGCCCCAGTCTTCTCTGATGGCTAATGACAGTTAAAAGTTGTTGTGTGAGACAAGAAGTAATGTTCTCCAGTTATATAGACACTAGCTTTTGTCTTTTTTTAAGCAAACAATTCACCCATGTGTTCATGCAAGGGAATGTTTATCCATAGTTAAATGTAGTGGAGTATAAAACTATAATGCTTAGTATAAAACTTTCCACATAATATTGTGAAAAGAGATTGTCTCAACAAGATCACACAACAGGTTTCATAAAGATGATGCTATAGTCAAGACTAATTAATTATACTAGTTTGATTTCTGGAACTCATGTGGTGAAGTGTAATAACTGACTCATGAAAACTGGTCCCTGAAATCCACAGGACCACTATGACCTGGGTTCCTCAACCTATTAAATGCATAAAGTTATTTGTTTTAAGACATTAAAAAAGAGAAATTTGGGGGAATAAGGAACTCAGTGAGGATTGAAGGGTGATGAGAGCATGACGGGGAACAATATGATCTAAGTGTATGATATGTGTGTTTACATAATAGTGAAAAAGTCGAAAGACTACATCAACCGAGAATAATGTGAAAATATTCCAACAAAAGAGGCATCTATGAAAGGTGCAGTGTAATCCTTCATCAGAAAAATGCATTTATTGCATTTGTTTTTAGTCATTCATGAAGCATGTTTAACGACACATGAACGTGTTTGTTTTCTATAGTGACATACTAGGAAATAGGCTAATCCTAGGGGTCTCTCTGTTTACCTACTTTTCCTCCTTTAGCCTCCCTGTTTAACAGAATTTCCAAATTTCTATTCCTAGCATTGTTCTTCTGTGATAGGATGAAAGCACTTTATTCAAAGAGTTATTTTATCATCAAAGTTTCAGCCCTGGGGACATCTCTGACACTGAGCACTTGGGAGAGACCTCTGACCTCAGCAGGTACATAGGAACTTGGCATCTACATTTTGCTTGTGTACTATTTAGGAGGATTGAGATATAATGTTAAGCAATTTTTCAAACTGGTTGAAATGCTGTATTAATATTTTTATTATATTTTTATTATAAAATATATGTAGATATTTTATTTCCTCAATAATATTAATGTTTCTTTTCTTAAAAACTGAATTGCTTACTCTGAGAAAAAATAATTTCAATAAAATACTACAAATCATATTTCTTAATCTTCATTTTTTACATATATTTTCTATGAATCCTGTTTCCTCAAATTCCAAGATTTTAGTTGTTATGAAAGTTACATTAAATTTAGATGATATTGTATAGCAAATTCCTACAGGTTTCAAAAATTAAAAGAATTTTCATACATTGTTTTATTCCATTGATGATATTATTCTGGAAAGAATATTCAAATTTGTCCTTGGGACATGTAGACCTTGAGCCTCATCCAAATAGGCCTCCAGTATAGTATCATATCACTTTGAGCAACTTGAATAGTTTTGTTTTAATCAAATTATATTTATTATGGTGAATATGTGTGCTCTATGTGTGTATGTACAAGATTATTTGCAGATGCACACAGCTGGAGGGCCGAGAAGAATTTATGATGTCTTTCTCTATCACTCTCTGCCTGATTTTTTTATAGAGGGTCTTTAAGTGATCCGAAAACTGCATTTATTTTTGTGCTGCCTGGAAAGCATTAGACATTCTCCTATCTTATTTCCCACCATTGTAGGAGGTGCAGGTATGTGCTGAAGTTGGAAACATGTACAAACATGCCTCACTTTTGATATGGGTACTGTGTATCCAAAACTAGTTGCTCATGTTTCTACAGCCAAAATTTATTGCCAGTCATCCCCCTAGCAGACCCATGCTCACTTTTGAAAGCATTTTAAAAGTGACATACAAAAGAAATGCTTATAGTCTTCCCCTTAATTCTTTTTAATGACTTATCCCAAGCTTAAATTATTTGATGAAGTCAATAAGAAATATGATAAACAAAAGCATGCCTTTGCACAGATTATATACTGAGCTCATTTGTCCCTGTCCCTAAATACTTATATAAATCAAGGTTCTTTATTTTATTATTATTTTTTTTTCTTGGTTTTTTGAGACAGGGTTTCTCTGTAGCTTTGGTGCCCATCCTGGAACTAGCTCTTGTAGACCAGGCTGGCCTCGAACTCCCAGAGATCTGCCTGCCTCTGCCTCCCGAGTGCTGGGATTAAAGGCGTGCGCTACCACCGCCCGGCTAATCAAGGTTCTTTAGACTGGCAGATCTTATGAAATGAATTTCTCTCTCTCTCTTTCTCTCTCTCTCTCTCTCTCTCTCTCTCTCTCTCTATATATATATATATATATATATATATATATATATATATATATATATATATTCTAGCTGTGAATAGAAAGTCTAAGAATCTAATAGTTTCTCAGTCCTGTCTGAGCTGGTCTTCTGTATGTATATTCTGCAAATCCAAAGAAGTAGGTCCCAATACCAGTGAAGGAAAAGATGTACTCACAATGTGAGGGCAAGCAGGCAGAGAACTAACATCCCTTCCTTCCTCCATTGACATTACATAGGCTTCCAGAAGAAGGCATAGCCCAGATTAACATGGTACCTTCTAGTCTTAAGATATGGATTAGAGGCACATGTCATCCTACATCAAGATTCACATCAAAAACCTGCATCTTCCAAACTCTACACCTGGAAGGAAAGCAATATTGTGCCATAAAAATCCACCTTTTGTCGGCTTAACACACAGTCATATTTCCTTATGTTATTAATTAATTTCCAAATGAAAAACAATAAATTTGAAATAATAATGCCTAATTATAACTATTCCATTTTAAGTTGTAAATACATTAGATGTTTAATCATGTCATAGTTAGGGTTAGTATGATATAATTATCCCTCATACAACCACTAATGCACTATAAATTTAGAATAGTGTTAATGCCCCTTGAAGGACATTCTTCTATTATCTTACATTTAAATATGAAATTTTTTGATTGATGTTACAGCATATGATGAGGAAATTAAAATAAAACAGAAATATCTGTACAAATACATTTTTAACAATATACAGCAGAAACACTCATGTACATTGTAATCTGTTTTTGCATCTGGACATGTATCCTATGATGGTAATTAGAATTACCTTCCTCTAGTACCCATTCTGGATTTCCCCCACCTCCTACATGCACTTCCAGTAGACCTTGGCTCTTTTCCTGGAGGTAAGCCATACCTTCATTCTTGATGGGTCTGTGCCCTTTGCTGTCTTGCCTTGGTTGGATTGTTGTAGTTTCCCATTAAATTTAATCACAAGGCACAAAAGTACCAAGAGATGCCTAAAGGTTCTTCTCCACTTTAGATATAATTCTTCTTATGTCCATTGTGGAGAGGCAATCCAATTTGCACATGGTAATCTGGACCTATCACCCCTCCTAATACTGTTATTCCTTTCTTAGACTATTGGTTTATAGGCATTAGTTACCCAAAATAACATAGGGAAGTCTGAGTTTTCACTTCAGTGGGATGTTTATTGTCACTCCAGGCAGAAGAATTTCCTCCTCTGGAACCAAAACTTCTAGATTAGCAGAACTTAGGGTTGTGGGAACAGGAAATGAAAATTTTCTGTGTGAGTCACTAGGGATAATAGTGAATGGAACTATTCCCCTTTGCACCCCTTGATTCCTGGACCCAGGGTCTCTGACTATAGGAGAAATTGTACCACATATCAGACATTGATTCAGAGCAAATACCGCCTTTTCGAGAACCCTGCCAAGCCCTCCAAGATGCTCCGACATAATTGGTACTCTCTTTGTTTCTTCAGAATGCCATTGCAACTTTTTATCAAGCCATCTGCTTCAGAATGGTAGGGAACATTGTAAGACCAATGGATTTACTTCTCTGGCTGTGAAGTGAGTTCCCTTGTCAGAAGCAATACTGTGTGGGATACCATGATGGTGGGGCAGGGATTATCCAAGTGCGTGGATGGTGGTTTTGACTGAAGTATTACATGCAGCAAAGGCAAATCCATAACCAGAATAAGTATCTACACCATAGAGACAGAGTGTATCCTTTCCACCAAAGAAGTTGTCTAATATTGCCAACTTGCCACTAGATTGTTGGCTCGGTATCAAGAAGCACGGTGTCATATCTGGGCCTCAGTTTGGTCTCTGCTGTTGGAAGACCCTGCACTCAGCAGTAGCTGTAGCCAGGTAAGCCTTGGTGAGTGGAAATACAGGTTTCTGAGCTCATGTATGACTCCCATCTCTGCCACCATGGCCATTTTGTTCAGGGCCCATTGTCAATAACAGGAATGGCTGGGGAAATAGGCTGATTGTTCAGAATGGGAAACTCTACCTGTTTGATTATGAAATTCCTCTTCATCTGAAATCACCTTTGGTGAGCAATTATATGGTACCCAAGTATCTTCACATCTTTTGCCCATTTGAAGGGATCTATCCACAAGCATCTTACCAAGATGTCTTTCTTACCAATTTTCCAACCATTCTTTCAGCAAGTTCCTGACTATCCAGTCAGTCCATTGGCTACAGCCCATAATCAGTGAACAATTATACACCTGGTTATCTTTATTCCCAAACAAACTGTATGACCATGTGTACTGACCAAAGTTCTGTACACTGTGAAGATTTACCTTCACCTATATCTTTCAAGATTATCCCAGAGCAGGATTGTAATGCTGTAACTGTCTACTTCTGAGTGGTGCCTCTGTAACACGCAGAACCATCAGTAAAACAGGCCTTACCTAGTCTTTTTTTTTCCCCAGCCCACCAATCATAGAGAATGCCCTAATATGCTTGGCAGCAGATGGCATTGCGACAGGAGCAGAAACTATTGGCATTTGGGCAACTTCTTCTCATAGTTTACTATTGCCATCAAGACCTACATGGGCCTGCTCTCATGTATTATCACTTCTATTTGGTAATAGATTGCTGCTATGTATATCCCACTTGATGACTTGGTGGGTCTGATAAAACACAGCTCATGATGGAAAGTTCAGGTTGCATGGTAATTTGATGACACGTTGCCAAATGTTCAGTTTCCACTAAGGCCTGATAGTAGATTCAGAGCTGCCTTTCAATCGGAGAATAGTTGTCTGTAGTTGATGTTAGATCCTTGATCTAAAATCTCAAAGGTCTCTTCTGTGATTCCCCTTGAGGAGCCTGCTAAAGTCTCCTAACAGCATCTCTATTTGCCACTGACAACTCATAGGGTCATAACATAGGGTCTGCTGGGTCATATGTTCCATGTGGTAGAGCAGCCTGGACCTGTTGAAGAGCTTTCTCTTGTTCTAGGTCCCACACAAAGCTAACAGCTTTCCAAGTCACTTGGCATATGGGCCAATGTAACACACCCAAGTGGGGAATGTGTTGTCTTCAGAATCCTAATAGGACCACTAAGCTTTGTGCTTCTTTCTTGGTGGTGGGAGGGACAAGGTGCAATATCTTATCTTTCACCTTAGAAGGAATATCTCTGTATGTACCCACACCACAAGACTCATAAGAATTTCACTGAGGTAACAAGGTCTTGAAGTTTTTGTATTCATTTCCCATTCTCTGACATGCATATTTCTTACCAATGACTTCAAAGTGGTTGCTACCTCCTACTCACGTGGTCCATCATAATTTCATCAATATAGTGAACCAATGTGATATTTTATGGAAGACACAGATGATCAAGATCCTTTTTAGCTAAGTTATGACACAGGGTTGGAGAATTAATATATCTCTGAGGCAAAACTGTAAAGGTATACCACTGGCCTTGCCAACTGAATGCAAATTGCTTCTGTTGGCTCTTATGGAGAGGTACCAAGAAACAGACATTTGTTATATCTATAGTTACATAACATATATCAGGAAGTGTGTTAATTTGCTCAACTAAGGGCCTTGCATTTGGAAGAGCAGCTGCAATCAGAGTTACTAACTGATTGACCTTTTGGTAGTCAACTTCATTCCTCTTATCCCACCTGTCTTCTGCTCTGGCTAGACAGGAGCATTAAAGGGAGGTAGCGCCACTCCTGCTTCTCTCAAGTCTTTGACGGTGGCAATAATTTCTGCCTTTCCTCCAGGTATGTGATACTTGTTTTGATTTGCTATTTTCTTTGCTAGAGGCAACTCTAAAAGCTCCCATTGAAGCTTTCCAACCACAATAGCCCACACTCCATACATCAGGAAACCAATGTGAGAAAACTGCCAACTTCTAAGTATCTTAATTATGCATTCTTTAATGGGAAAGAATCACAGGATGTGTTTGGTAACCTACTGGACCTACTATGAGTCAGATATCGGTAAAATATCCATTAACAATCTAGCCTCCATAAGTCCTTATTTTAACTGGGCGGTCACAATGTTTCTTGGGATCTCCCACAATTATTGTCAATTCAGAATCAGTACTCAACAGTCTCTGGTCTCCTCCAGTGTACAGTTATCCTTATAAAAGACCATATATTCCTCTGAGAAGAACTGGAGAAAGGTTGACTGTAAAATTTTAGGTATCATACCAAGGTTCTTCTTTAGGAGAAAACTTCATTCAAGGGGTTCTGAGTCTACAAACCAGCTCAAGTCTGGACATTGAATTACTGTTTGAGAATGTCTTTTGACATGATCCAACACAGTCTGTCTTTAACTGTTTCAAGATTTTTTTGGCTTATACAAATCAAAAATGAATGCAGCAGACTTCATATCTATTCCATGCCTGAAAACACCATGATTGATTAGCCAGGACAAAAGGTCCATAAGAGTCATGCCATTATAAAACTCACCTTGCCTCTGCTGACCATTATGAGTTAGGTCATTATGAACATCGTTTTGTATAGGTGCCCATTATGATCACTATAACCACCTTGCCTCTGGCAATTCAATGCTGCCACATGGCCCCTGGTACCTTGGGGCCCAATTAAACACATTGCATTTAATTCTTCCAGTTGAGCATCAGCATCTCCAGCCCTAAGGTCTGAAACAAAGAAAAGGTCAACAGCAAAACTTTTTAAACATGCTGGTGTCACTCTCACCATTTTGCTTCTTATAGGATTCATGAAGGAACTGTCTTCTGTGCCTTCCCATTGTGGATTGCTGGGTTTTACACAGTGTACCCTCACTAGCATTGCACTTTGCAATTTCCCTGATCTTCAAAATCTCTTCTTCAATGCTAAACCAAAGGATATCAGGCATCTTCAGCTTCTTTTCAATAGTTCTTTTTTTTTTTGATAAATGTGTCAGTCAACCATTCAAGCAGGCTTTTCACACCAGTTTTTAACTGTGTGAGCTTCCTTATTAAATCTAGAATCTTGACTCAGAGGGCTCATATCAATAAACTCAGCCTGATTTAGTTTAATATTCCTTCTACTGTTATCTCACACCCTTAAAATATATTCCCATACGAATTCCCTAGACTTCTTCTCGGCTTCAATAAGATCCTCCCACACCTCCTATCCCACTTTTATAACATCCCATTCTTTACCAATTAATGCCCTTACTTTAACTGCTGACCCCCTTTGAGGCTGAGACTTTAGTTTTCACTCAACCTTATAACGAGGGCTTCACTTTGATTTCCTAACTCTTGTGCTCTGTGTCTGCTGGAGATAGGATTCTCTTCCAGGGCACACTTAGAAATTTTGGACTGTTTATTGTCACCTGTAGCTGGGCTACTTTATCACTAAATTCATTATTGTCTTTTACTATATTCTGGTATTATGAAGTTGGTTAATTTTATTACGGAGCTCCTTCCTATCCTTTAGTAATTTATCCAGAGTAATTAAGAGAAATTAGTATAAACATTTTCCTTATTTCCCTCAAAATTTCTGCAGTTTCATATATAACACCACTAAATCCATTGCTACTCACTATTGATGAATTGAGATAATCAAAGTCATTTATCCCTTTAAGTTTGAAATATAGCTTACACCATGGGCTTTCAGTACTTTCCATAGTACCAGGAGAAAGAGTGACTGAGAATTTTCTGTAAATTAAAAAGCCCATTCCAGATGCTTAAAAGACTCATGCTTAAACTTCTGTCTCTCTAGAACCACTCTGATACTAAAATTTTTATTCAGCAAGGTTTTCTAGAGTCACAGAACTAATGGGATGAATCTATAATCTCTCTCTCTCTCTCTCTCTCTCTCTCTCTCTCTCTCTCTCTCTGTAGGCAGAGGCTGCTTGTTCATTCCTAGCTGCCCAGACCTGAAATAATCACATAGAAACTGTAATAATTACAATACCACTTGGCTTAATAGCTCATGCATGTTTCTAGCTAATTATTATATCTTAAATCAACCCACCTCTATTATTCTGTACATCATCACGAGGTTGGGACTTACCAGCAAGGTTCCAGCAGGCATCATTCTTCTGGGGCAGCTACATGATATTTCTCTGACTACTCTTTTCTCCTCTATCTGCTTGGAATTTTCACCTTGTTTATTCTGCTAAGTCACTGGCTCAAACAGCTTTATTCGTTAACTAATAAAAACAACACATATACAGAAGGACTTCCTATACCATCTATCTATCTATCTATCTATCTATCTATCTATCTATCTATCTGAATTAACTGTAATGACTTATAGTTCAAGAATATAGTAGTTTCTCAGTTCCATGAGGCTGGGGGGGCTCAGCTGGTCTTCTATATATGCTGGAGTCCAGAAGAAGTAGGTTCCAATGCCAGTGAAGGAACATATGTGCTGACAAAGAGAGGGCAGGCAGGCAAAGAAAAACCCCTTCCTTCTTCCATTGTCTTCATATAAACTTCCATCAGAAAAAGTGGTCCGGTTTAAAGGTGTACCTTACAGCCTGTATTAAAGGCATGTGTCATCCACCTCAAGATCCAAAGCAAAAGCCTGTGTCTTCTTGTTTCAGGATCCTGATCAAAGGCATGTTGTCTTCTTTCCTCACGATCTGGACAATGACTGGGAACACATAGACATATTGTGAGTAATTTTAACTAGGTCAGTTAGAAGACAGACTGGGAAAATATGTTTGTCTCAAGCCTGACAGTCTGAGCTCATGTTACTGAACTCAAATGTTCAAAGGAGAAGACTGATTCCCCAAATTTTTTTTGTGCTCTCTCGATGTGTACTGTGGCACAAGTATGCCACCATAACTGCTTTTAAAAATGCACCACTGCATGCTGTAGAGAGATCTCAATTGACAGTGTAATTGCTGTGGAAGTATGCATATCCAAGCACCATCCCCAGAACCCAGGTAAAAATAACTGGGCATGGTGACATACACTTGTATTTCTAGAGCTGGAGAGGTACACACAAGAGAATCCCTGAGGCTCAGGGGTCCCAATTAGGCTAATGTTTAATTAGTGATTTTGTTTCCAAGAATAAGATGGAAAGCCACTGGAGAAGAGATCCAGCATTTCTCTGCCACATGCACATGCATACACATGCACATACGAGAACAGCCACCCCACATAGCCCAAATATAAAAATATACATCTGTGTGCCACATGCACAGGCATACACTTGCACATATGTGATCAACAGCACCACATAGCCAAATATAAAAATAGAATTAAGTAATCACTGAGAATTCTTTTTAGAGTAAGTTCCTGTTATACTCAAGGTTACCATCCAGTAATAAATTTAGTAAATGGAAATAAACATACTTTCTCCAATTTGTAACAAATTTCAGAAAAAGAAATCTGCATGTGAACTTTTTTCTTCCATAAACCATCTCTTTTAAACTCAGGGTGACTGAGGCCAGAGCTAGAATGTGAGCTACATCCTTCCCTGAGTCTAAATCTGCCTTTTCCTTCCAGATAACTCCTCTCTTCCCTCTTCCCGACACTTCCTTTGCTAAAAATTAACATAGTATATGTCAAGATAGCTCTTTGTGTTGTTGCCCTTGGTGTTGGGCACAGTTTTCCTCTCTGTTGTGCTGTTTGAGTAACAGTGCTGATTTCCATTGTCAATGCAACGTTGCATGCCCTTTCAAATTCCTTTTCTCTAGGTCCAGGAAGGTGAGCATCCAAACAGGCTAAGCTCCCACAAAGCCAGTTCATGTATTAGGATCGAAACCTAGTGCCATTGTCCTTGGCTTCTCATCAGCCTTCATTGTCCGCCATGTTCACAGAGTCCAGTTTCAACCCATGCTTATTCAGTCCCAGTCCAGCTGGCCTTGGTGGGCTCCCAATAGATCAGTTCCACTGTCACAGTAGATGGGTGCACTCCTCGTGGTCCTGACTTCCTTGCTCATGTTCTCTCTCCTTCTGCTCCTCATTTGGACCTTAAGAGCTCAGTCCGTTGCTCCAATTTGGGTCTCTGTCTCTACCTCGATCCATCGCCAGATGCAGGTTCTAAGGTGATATGCAAGATATTCATCAGTATAGGATAACGTCATTTCAGGTTCCCTCTCCTCAGTTGTCCAAGGTACCAGCTGGGGACATCTCCCTGGACACCTGCGAACCCCTCTAGAGTCAAGTCTCTTGCCAACCCTAAGATGGCTCCCTTAGTTAGGATATATACTTCGCTGCTCCCTTTTCCACCCTTCCTATATCCCAACCATCCAAATCCCCCAAGCTCCTCCCATCCTCCCCTTCTCATGTTTCTCATCCCATTTCCCCTTTACCCCATGCCACCTCACCCGCAAGTTCCCAGTTTTTGCCCTGCAATCTTGTCTACTTCCCTATTCAGGCGGATGACTATACGTTTTTCTTTGGGTTCATTTTCTTATTTAGCTTCTCTAGGATCACAAATTATATGCTCATTGTCCTTTATTTATGGCAGAAACCCATTATGAGTGAGTACATCCCATGTTCCTCTTTTTGGGTCTGGGATACCTCACTCAGGATAGTGTTTTCTATTTCCATCCATTTGCATGCAAAATTCGAGAAGTCATTGTTTTTTACCGCTGAGTAGTATTCTAATATGTATATATTCCACACTTTCTTCATCCATTCCTCCATTGAAGGGCATCTAGGTTGTTTCCAGGTTCTGGCTATTACAAACAATGCTTCTATGACCTTGGTATTCCCACAGAGCAGGGAATTTGGACTGCTCTTCAGTATCGAGAGGGAGGGGGAATGTAGTGGGGGGAGGAGAAGAGGAGTGGGGATAGGGGGAAGAGAGTGGGGGGAGGGGGCAATATGTGGGAGGAGGGGGAGGGAAATGGGAAACGGGGAGCAGGTGGAAATTTTCATTAAAAAAGAATAAAAAAAAGAAAAAAGAAAAAAACATCAAAAAAAAAAAAACCAAATTCCTTTTCTCCCACTTATAACTTACTAAGGTAATTGACTTTTTGAAATCTTATTTTTACTATAACATAAATTTTCCTTCTTTAAGACTGTAACCGACTGAGTGGTTTTAGAGGATGTTAGTTGATTGCAGTGACACATGCCCTTGGGAGGAGATGGCCTGAGGTGAATGGTGGGGAGTAGCTGTTTCCATTTAAATGAAGAGACTAAATGTGCTTATGTCAAGTGCACACCTTCCAGGAGCCTCTCTTCAGCACCTCCTGAGAGTAAGAGGCATTGGACATAGAAGAGGCATCCAAAGCAGAAGGCCTAGAGTGCTTCTCAGGAAGTTGGACAACTTCCACAGTAAAATCCCCATGCTGTGCAATTGAGTGCATAGGAAAGGAATAGCTCCATGCTGCTGCCTGCAGCCTGAGGAATTCTCGTTCTTATCAGAGGATTTCACGAGAGAAAAACCAGAATTTCTAGCATTAATATTGAAAAGAATTTCAGCCACTATTGAAATCAGGAAAATGTATCATCCTATGGTAATCAGAAAAAATGTATCAAAAAGGTATAAATGAGCTACCTTATGATCAAAATATATCATTCCTTGGAATCTATCTATATCTTACTACAAAGATACCTTCCCACCCATATTAATTATTATTCTATTCACGAAAACCAGCAAGTGCATTCAGCCAAGATGTCCATCAACAATATTTGTAATATACATCTTAAGCATGAGTGTTAAGCTCAGAAAATGCAAGATTCAGTAAAGTTTCAAAATGGGGATCTCTGAGGAAACTCTCACTTCATTTTCCTTATAATAAGTACATTTAGGAGTATGAAGGCTCTCAGGTTATGTCTCTAAAGGTTACTGATAAACTCCTGTTTTCACTTTAGCATTGCCCAAATAACACATTTTATAATGTTAAATGACTATGAATGATTTTTGAAATTGATGGCTGAGAAAGTTTGTGAATGTAGTAGGCAAAGCTGAATTTGGAAAACAGAGGAGTATTATTGAAATTCAAGATTACAAGACATTCTATTCCATAGGTAAACACACAGACTTTCGAAGGACACATGATATCTCTATGGGTGGTTTATATTGATTCCCATCTTTAAAAAATTCTAGAATTATTTTGGGGCTAAGTCTGAGCACGACTGGGACAGCCTTTCTAGAATGGATTATTAAAATAATAAAGCCCCCAACTGGCTTTGAAAGACAGCACCATTTCATGGACTGTGTTTCCATATTGTATGAAAAGGAGAAAGTGAGGTCAATTTCCTGACTGTAGACTCAATGTGACCACTCAACCCTCCACCACTATTCGCTCCTGCAATGGTTTGTATGCCTTGGAACTGAAAACCAGAATGCAGGCAAATGAAACACTTTCTCTTTTAAGTTGATTCTTGACTGGTACATTGTTGCGGTGTTAAGAAAAGTAATTGACACAGAAGCATCTGGAATTTCTGTTTCTCTGACTGTCAGTCTAGGCACATCCCAGGATGAAGGTCTGCTTCCAGGTTCCCTTTGATTTCTGTCCTGCTTCAATAATGTCCTGGAGTCATCCTATTGAGATAGGTTGGTGACTAACAGAGACTGGAGTACAAAAATGGTAGCGGGGTAAGGGTAGAGAATGTCAAAACGACTTTTAAGTCAACTGTGAAGAACTCAGTGAGTTAAATAAAAATATACTTTAATAATGACTAAATAATCACTTTGTTATAGGTACATAGAATGTATCTAATGACTCATAAAGGAACCAGGATTAAAATTAAAAGGTCAGTGGAACAATTTAGGAGCCTGAATTAAGCACACTTTTAGCAGATATTCACAGTAGTAAAAAACTTACCAGCCAAAAACAACTATTGAAGTACAGACTTACACAATGCATCACTTTGTTGTGAAACCAGCAATCACACCAGAAAGCAGCTATAATTTAGGAATGACTATAAGCCATTTCCTCAAGTTGAATGTAGCTCTGGGGTTTGTGAATTATACATTCAAAATTATCAACAGACAACCATATGTATATCCAGAATACAAAGATGTATACTATCTGGTCTTTGTCTTTCTACCATGCTGATTCTAAGATGTCCCACCATAAGTGACAGCAGAAATCTAAAATTTTAAGGACCTCTGCAAAGAAGGAAAGCTGTTTAAAAGTATGAATTCTTGTGTATTTACATGAGTGTGTGTGTTCCTCAGTCAGGTCACCATTGTATGGCAAGTACATGTAAACCTGTGCACGTGGAGACCAAAGGTCAACCAAAAAATGTCTTTTCCCAATTTTCTCTTTTTTCTTTTCTTTCTTTTCTTTTCTTTTCTTTTCTTTTCTTTTCTTTTCTTTTCTTCTCTTCTCTTCTCTTCTCTTCCTCCCTCTCTCCCTCCCTCCCTCTCTCCCTCTCTCCCTCCCTCCCTCTCTCCCTCCCTTCCTTCCTCTGTCTCTGTCTCTGTCTTGCTCTTTCCTTCCTTCCTTCCTTCCTTCCTTCCTTCCTTCCTTTCTTTCTTTCTTTCTTTCTTTCTTTCTTTCTTTCTTTCTTTCTTTCTTTCTTTCTCCATGGTCTCTCACACACCTAACATTCACTAATTAGTCTAGGCTAGCTAAACAGAGTGCTCTTTGAATCTGCTTTGTCTCCATAGCACTGGGATTGCAAGTGTCGATCTCCAGGCCTGAATTTTATTTGAATTCTGGAGTGAAACTCTAATTCCAATGACTGCCTAGCAAAACATTTGACTAAGACATATTTCCTGCTTTAGTGCTATAAAGTCTTTGTCTAGACTTTGTTCCCATTGTCACTTATTACTTTCTAGATTTTGATTCTCATTAATTTGAACTCATCAATATTCATACAGAGGGAGTTTTCAAACCTCATGAAAATTTTCATTTTATTTGGAAAATTTTTCCCATATCATAGCAGAATCTAAGTCAGCAAGTTTTATCATTTCTTGAGAAACAAGTTAAAATTTTAGAGCTTCATTCTCAAAAAATCAGATTTTAAAAGGTTTTTGTAAGGATTGACACTGATTGCCAAGTTCCTTGGACCTAGATTCATCTGAAGACATGCCTTTGGGTGAATCTGAGAGTATTTCAAGAAAATAGTAACTGAGAGGAGAAGATGCTCCAGTACAGTGATACAGGTGCAGCTCCAATGTGAAGAGGTCTCAGAGAAAAGAAGAGCTGTTTTGCCTGTTTCACTACTTGTTGGTGAAAGCACCTACTCTGATGTTGCTCCTGCGGTTTCCAGTGCTGCTGTCATCTTTTGCTGCCACCAGAACTCAACTTGTTCAGCCTTCCAACTCAAACTGAAGATTCCCAGTCCTCGAGGAATGCTCCAGGCTTTCCACATCAGGCTGGTACTTGTCTTAGGGTTACTACTGATAAAACACCATGACCAATAAGCAAGTAGGAGAGGAAAGGATTTATTTGGCTTACACTTGCACATCATAATTCATTAATGAAAGAAATCGTGACAGGAACACAAACAGAAGGGCTTAGAGTCAGGAACTGATGCAGATGACATGGAGGTGGGCTGCTTGTTTACTGATTTCTTTCCATTGGCTTGGTCAGTCTGCTTTCTTATAGAACCCAGGGCCAGCAGCACAGGGGTGGCACCACCCACAATGGGCTAATATCTCCTACATCAATCACTAAGAGAAGATAAAACAACCATGCCTATAGTTAGATCTTATGGAGGCATTTTTTTTCCTACTGGGATTTTCTCCTTTCAGATCACTCTAGTTTATGTCAAGTTGAAATAAAATCCAGTCATCACTGTTATACTGAGACATCTAGTCTAATAGATTGATATGTTACTGGATTTTCAGAGTCCCCAGCCTGAAGATAGCAATTGCTGAATAACCTAGACTCCAATTACAATATAAGCCAATCTACTAAATTCCTTTACTCTGATTCTGTTGCTTTGGAGAACCCTAATACTACACAATAAGTTCTGAATATATTAATTAAACTATTTTTGTTATTTATGTATATGATCATTTTGCCTACATGTATTTCTCTGTATCACTTCAGTGCTTCGTTCTCACAGAATTTTAAAGATGGTCTCAGATGTCTTAGAACTAGAGTTATAGCAGGTGGTTTTGAGATGCCATGTGAATGGTAATAATTGAACCACTGTTCTCCTGAGAAGCAGACAGTGTTCTTAATTACTGAGCTATTTTCCAGCCAAGTCTGAGTGTTTCCTTATGATAAGGTTGATTTTCTATATGCACTGGGTCAAAGAAATTGCTTTTTAAAAAGCTTCATAGTAGGATAAAGAATAAGAAGTTCGTCTGTTAATATGGAAGTTTGGTGATGGTAGGTCTTCAATATATTCTATGTGATAGAGAAAAAATACAAATAGAGATTCAAAGACTATGCCGTCTTACTTCCTGATGGCTCCATGCTAGGTTGATATGATGGTCAATCTCACATCAGATTAAGAAGTAGCAGAGGACTAATAAATAGCACCTCTGTGTATAACTGTGAAACTGTTTCTTGAGATAATTAGATCATGTTGATTCTGACTCAGTAGTGGTCTAATCTATTGAGGGACTAAAATTTTAAATACACTGCTGAGAGCTGTAAGAACTATGGCTTGGGGTAAATAGATTGCTAGGGTGTGATGTTAGGAAATACATCTTGTCATCACACATTCCTGTTGCTTATTTGTTCTACAACTCAAAATTGCTCCAGGAAGTCCCTGGAACTGACCAGATTCACCAGGCTCCATCCTGCCGCAGTGGGAATGAAAGTTGTGGTAGGAATAAATGTTTCCTCTTTAAAAAGAAGAAAACCAAGCTGCAAAAGCAGAATCTAGTCAAGGAGCCTAGAAGTACTTTTGATGAACTGAGGTATCTGAAAAAGATACACTGCAGTCTGTTGTACTGCTTACAAGCCATGCATTGCATTCCTGGTTCCTAACTCTTGTGAGCTGTCACCCATGCTGGTCTGAGCATTGGTGAATCAGCTGTCTTGGAGTGTTTTCTGGTCACTTTCACCCATACTTCTTTAAATAACTTCAATAAACCTCACTGCTTCATTAAATCAAACTGTTCTAAGGAACTGTATCAGCTCAGGATCCTCAATTCCAATTTTTCATCACAAAGGCTATTTATTTGCACCAGAGGGACAGAGGGCTTGGAATAACAGACAAAGACAGGGGATAGAGGAAGATGGAGAAGCAGAAGGGAACAAGGGGAAGGGGAAAGGGATATTTTTCCTGGAGGAAGAAAGGACTGCTCGTAGATAGAGAGGAGACAGATGTGGCCCATAGACAAATATTGGGTTATAAAAGGAACACTTCTGCATTGCTTGTGTGAATGCAAGGTGGTAAAACCCCTTTGGATGTCAGTGTGGCAACTTCTCAGAAAATTAGAAAACAACCTTCCTCAAGACCCAATAATACCACTTTTGGGTATATATCCAAAAGATGCTCAATTGTGCCACAAGGACATGTGCTCAACTATGTTCATAGAAGCTTTGTTTGTCATAGCCAGAACCTGGAAACAACCTAATGTCCTTTGACCAAAGAATGGATAACAAAAATGTGATACATTTACACAATGGAGTACTACACAGCAGAAAAAAAAATGACATCTTGAATTTTACAGGAAAATAGATGGAGCTAGAAAACATTTTTTTGAGTGATGTAACCCAGACACAGAAAAACAATTATCATGTGTATTCACTCATAAGTGGTTTTTAAACATAAAGCAAAGAAAGCCAGCCTACAAGCCACAATCCCAGAGAATTTAGACAACAATGTGGACACTAAGAGAGACTTACATAGATATAATCTACATAGGAAGTAGAAAGTAGAAAAAGACAAGATCTCCTGAGTAAATATGGAGCATGGGTACATTGTAGGAGGGGTGAAGTGGGGAAGGGAAAGGCAGGGAGGGGAGCAGATAAAAATATAGAGCTCAATAAGTATCAATTATAAAAAGAAAAATAGGTAAAGCTGGAAAACCCATGTTAGGATGAGGTTTTGGCAATTTAATTAGGTGAGCCTAAAGGGACTTTTGATTGCTGATTTCAATATCTTGATGGCTAAACTTGGTTTTCACTCTCAGGAAGAGAGATGGCCAAATATGGGAGTAGATCTTGGTGAATAGCTTTAGGAATGTAATCTATGGTTTACAGTATGCAGAGGGAACTGTGGGAAAAGGGCTTGACCTGCTTTGTAGCTCTAGCAAAAGTCTCTTTATCTGTACATCGGTCTGTTATCTGTACATTGGTCTGTTGTACTCTCCCTAAATGAGTAGACATGTGTGTTGCTTCTTCCTAGGAAAAGCTTTGTTACACAACACTACAATGATGGATTGAAAATTATGAGATTAAAAAAACCTGCCATCTACTTTACATTTTTATATCTCTTAGTCTTGTCTCAGAGAATCCACAAAAAATTGCTAAAAAAAAAAATAAACAGTTTCTGGGACTAAGCCTGACCATCTGGCTCTTAATTGTTTGAAGGAATTTGGAAAATTTTGGAGAAAATAGCCTAGAGAAAGACCTAGAATATTGTTAGCACAACCAAGTGAGCAGTTCTGTTTGCAGGTCATAATAACAGAATGACAATAGAAATATGGACCGTAAAGTCAAAAATTGTGAGTTTTTATATGCAAGTGACTCTACTAGACCCTGGAATGGTAATCATTGAACTTAAGTTCTGACAAAGAACTTTGTAGCACTTTTCATAAGTCCTGGATATTTTTGAAATTTTAAAACAAATCTTTATTTAGTTTAGTGTGTCTATGGGAGGGAGTGCTTGCTTCAAAGACTGCCTTTGGAGGTCAGAGGACAGCTGCGGGGTGTGTCACATCTTTTCTCTCATTGAACTGTTTAGGTCCCAGAAATTGAATTTGGGGGAAAGTACTCTTACTTATATATATATATTTTTTTCTTTTATTGTAATCATATGAACCTAGAGTCAGCTGGGAAGAGGGAAGCTCAGCTGAAAACTTACCTCAATATAATTGTTATGTGGGTATGTTTTTGAGTGGTGGTCTTTATTGATGAATAATGTGGAGAGATCTTTCCACTGTGTGCTGCACCATCCCTAAGAAGATGAGCTTAGCCTGTGAAAAACACTTAGCTCAGCATGAGTCAGTGAGAAAGTTAGTAAGCAATGCTCCTCCATGGTTCCTGCTTTACTTTCTGCCTAGACATCTTGCCATGACTTCTTTCAGTGATGAACTGTGACCTGAAATCATAACCTGAAGTAAACTCACATCTTTCCTAAAGTATCTTGTAGTCAATATCTTATCCCAACGACAAGAAGCAAACTAATATATTCAGTGGGTCATCTGGTCTGCTCTCATAACCTGAGTCTCTATTAGAAGCTACATTTAAAGTTTACAGCAGCCAGGGCGGTCCCTTATGGTGGTTGCTGGTGGGTTTTCAGTAAGTTTTAATGATAATCAAAAGCTAACAGCAGAGATTAAGTCTTAAAATTCTTGCATTTTGGTTAGAAAATTTTGTGTAAAATTTGTGGCAAAGAAATGTTTAGTGAAATTTAAAGAAGACAGGGCCATTAAAACAAAGTCAAATACTTATACTAGGAAAAAAGAAAAGACTTTCAAGGACATCTCAGAAATTGGCATCCATCATAGAATCAGGGTGCATATTGTTTAACTCATTTTCTTTGAGAAGCAAAGTAGAAATTTCTGCCTATAAAGGGTTACTCTATGAGATAGATATAAGTATTTCCGAGTACTTATGTAGAATGTTAGCCTTTAAGATGTGTTTTGAATTCAGATTGAACAGGGGTTAGACTTCTGCTTTTAATACTTCCTTTTATTTTTAAAAACTATTTCTTTCTATAACTCCCTATATTCATTTTTCTTAAGCCTATGCATATTTTTAAACACATCATGATCCATCTAGAAGTTTATTTTTGTCTGAATCTGTCTTTATTGCATATCTGTAATAGTTTTTTAATCACTGCTTTAAACTGTTAAGTGGGCATAGCTAAGCAGAGCACTTGCTTTGGCTCTTGGTTCAACCCTTCTCAGCTTTCCAACATGGCAGATTATGGTCAGTTCTAGGAGCCATGTTTGCCACCCCAGTCCTGAGAAGCAGTTGACCCATGTTTCCACCGAGTAACTGCCAGCACAGTGTGCATAAACCCCATTCAAGTGCTTCATAACACTACCTCCCGAAAGAACCAGATCCATCTGTGCCCCCACGTTTCAGGAAACTGTCTCTTAAAGAAATGGCACAGTTTTTGTTGCTAATGCTGAGTCAGGAAGCTTTTTTGTTAAGAGCTGCACCTCTGCATGACACCAGCAGAGCCTATCTTTATTTTTTCTTTATTTTATCTTTTTTTAATTAAAATTTTCACCTCCTCACCGTTTCCCATTTCCCTCCCTCTCCTCCCACACATTGCCCCCTCCCACCTCTCTCCACTCCTCTCCCCCTCCCCCCACTCCTCTCCCCCTCCATCTGGAGACTGAAGAGCAGTCCAAATTCCCTGCCCTGCTGGAAGTCCAAGGTCCTCCCACTTTTATCTAGGTCCAGGAAGATGAGCATCCAAACAGGCTAGGCTCCCACAATGCCAGTTCATGTATTAGGATCGAAACCTAGTGCCATTGTCCTTGGCTTCTCATCAGCCTTCATTGTCTGCCATGTTCAGAGAGTCCCGTTTCATCCCATGCTTATTGAGTCCCAGTCCAGCTGGCTTTGGTGAGCTCCCAATAGATCAGTTCCACCGTCACAGTGGGTGGGTGCACTCCTCGTGGTCCTGACTTCCTTGCTCATGTTCTCCCTCCTTCTGCTCCTCATTTGGACCTTAAGAGCTCAGTCCGTTGCTCCAATTTGGGTCTCTGTCTCTACCTCGATACATCGCCAGATGAAGGTTCTAAGGTGATATGCAAGATATTCATCAGTATGGCTATAGGATAGGGTCATTTCATGTTCCCTCTCCTCAGTTGCCCAAGGTACTAGCTGGGGACATCTCCCTGGACACCTACGAGCCCCTCTAGAGTCAAGTCTCTAGCCAACCCTAAGATGGCTCCCTTAATTAGGATATATATTTCTCTGCTCCCGTATTCACTCTTCCTATATCCCAATCATCCTATTCCCCCAAGCTCCCCCCCATCTTCCCCTTCTCAGGTTTCTCACCCCCATTTCCCCTTAGCCCCATGCCACCTCACCCGCAAGTTCCCAGCTTTTGCCCGACAATCTTGTCTACTTCCCCTATCCAGGCGGATGACTATACATTTTTCTTTGGGTTCACCTTCTTATTTAGCTTCTCTAGGATCACAAATTATATGCTCAATGTCCTTTATTTATGGCTAGAAACCAATTATGAGTGAGTGCATCCCATGTTCATCTTTTTGGGTCTGGGATACATCACTCAGGATAGTGTTTTCTATTTCTATCCATTTGCATGCAAAATTCATGATCTCATTGTTTTTTACCGCTGAGTAGTACTGTAATATGTATATATTCCACACTTTCTTCATCCATTCTTCTATTGAAGGGCATCTAAGTTGTTTCCAGGTTCTGGCTATTACAAACAATGCTGCTATGAACATAGTTGAACAAATGATTTTGTCATATGATAGGACATCTCTTGGGTATATTCCCAAGAGTGGTATTACTGGATCTTGGGGTAAGTTGATCCCAAATTTCCTGAGAAATAGCCACACTGATTTCCAAAGTGGTTGCACAAGTTTGCATTCCCACCAGCAATGGATGAGTGTGCCCCTTCCTCCACAACCTCTCCAGCAAAGGCTATCATTGGTGTTTTTGATTTTATCCATTCTGACAGGTGTAAGATGGTATCTCAAAATTGTTTTAATTTGCATTTCCCTTATCGCTAAGGAGGTTAAGCGTGACCTTAAGTGTCTTTTGGCCATTTGAATTTCTTCTGTTTAGAATTCTCTGTTCAGTTCAGTGCCCCATTTTTAATTGGGTTAATTAGCATTTTAAAGTCTAGTTTCTTAGCCGGGCGGTGGTGGCGCACGCCTTTAATCCCAGCACTCGGGAGGCAGAGACAGGCGGATCTCTGTGAGTTCGAGACCAGCCTGGTCTACAAGAGCTAGTTCCAGGACAGGCTCCAAAACCACAGAGAAACCCTGTCTCAAAAAACCAAAAAAAAAAAAAAAAAAAAAAAAAAAAGTCTAGTTTCTTGAGTTCTTTATATATTTTGGAGATCAGACTTTTGTCTGTTGCAGGGTTGGTGAAGATCTTCTCCCAGTCAGTGGGTTGTCTTTTTGTCTTAGTGACAGTTCCTTTGCTTTACAGAAGCTTCTCAGTCTCAGGAGGTCCCATATACTCAATGATGCCCTTAATGTCTATGCTGCTGGGGTTACATGTAGGAAGTGGTCTCCGGTGCCCATATGTTGTAGAGTACTTTCCACTTTTTCTTCTCTCAGGTTCAGTGTGTTCAGACTGATATTGAGGTCTTTAATCCATTTGGACTTGAGTTTTGTGCAAGGCGATAGATATGGATCTATTTTCATTCTTCTACAGGTTGACAACCAGTTCTGCCAGCACCATTTGTTGAAGATGCTTTCTTTCTTCCATTGAATACTTTTAGCTCCTTTATCAAAGATCAGGTGTTCATAGGTTGGTGGGTTAAAATCAGGGTCTTCTACTCGATTCCATTGATCAACTTCTCTGTTTTTTTTTATTGAAAAAAAAATTTCTGCTTCCTCCCCACCTCCCATTTCCCTCCCCCTCCTCCCGCCCATCTCGCCCTCCCACCACTCCTCTTCTCCTCCCTCTCCAGTCCCAAGAGCAGTCAGAGTTCCCTGCCCTGTGGAAAGTCCAAGGTCCTCCCCCCTCCATCCAGGTCTAGGAAGGTGAACATCCAAACTGGCTAGGCTCCCACAAAGCCAGAACCTGAAGTAGGATCAAAACCCCGTGCCATTGTCCTTGGCCTTTCATCAGCTCTCATTGTCTGCCATGTTCAGAGAGTCCGGATTTATCCCATGCTTTTTCAGTCACAGTCCAGCTGGCCTTGGTGAGCTCCCAATAGATTGGCCCCACTGTCTCAGTGGGTGGGTGCACCCCTCGTGGTCCTGACTTCCTTGTTCATGTTCTCCCTCCTTCTGCTCCTCATTAGGACCTTGGGAGCTCAGTCCGGTGCTCCAGTGTGGATCTCTATCTCTATCTCCATCCATCGCTAGATGAAGGTTCTATGGTAATATGCAAGATATTCATCAATATGGCTATAGGATAGGTTCATTTCAGGTTCCCTATCCTCAGGTGACCAAGGAACTAAATGGGGACATTGCCCTGGGCACCTGGTAGCCACTCCAAGTTCAAGTCTCTTGCCAACCCTTAGGTGGCTCCCTTAACTAAGATATGAGTTTCCCTGCTCCCCTATCCAACCTTCCTTTATCCCCAATCATCCCGTCTTCCCCAGTTCCCCTCATCCTCTCCTTCACACTTTTCTCTCCCCATCTCCCCTCACCCCCATCCCACCCCCACCCCCAAGATTCCAAATTTTTGCCCGGCAATCTTGTCTATTTCCCATAGCCAGGAGGATAACTATATGTTTTTCCTTGGGTTTACCCTCTTGTTTAGCTTCTTTAGGATCACAAATTATAGACTCAGTGGCCCCTATCCATGGCTAGACCAATTATGAGTGAGTATATACCATGATCTTCTTTATGGGTCTGGGTTACCTCACTCAGGATAGTATTTTCTATTTCCATCCATTTGCATGCAAAATTCGAGAAGTCATTGTTTTTTTACCACAGAGTAGTACTCTAATATGTATATATTCCACACTTTCTTCATCCATTCTTCCATTGAAGGACATCTAGGATGCTTCCAGGTTCTGGCTATTACAAATAATGTTGCTATGAACACAGTTGAACAATGCTTTTGTCATATGATAGGGCATCTCTTGGGTATATTCCCAAGAGTGGTATTGCTGGGTCCAGGGGTAGGTTGATCCCAATTTTTCTGAGAAACCGCCACACTAATTTCCAAAGTGGTTGCACAAGTTTGCATTCCCACCATCAATGGATGAGTGTGCCCCTTCCTCTACAACATCTCCAGCAAAGGCTATCCTTGGTGTTTTTTATTTTAGCCATTCTGACAGGTGTAAGATGATATCTCAAAGTTGTTTTGATTTGCATTTCTCTGATCGCTAAGAAGTTTGAGCATGACCTTATGTATCTTTTGGCCATTTGAACTTCTTCTGTTGAGAATTCTCTGTTCAGTTCAGTGCCCCATATTTTAATTGGGTTAATTATCATTTTAACGTCTAATTTCTTGAGTTCTTTATATATTTTGGAGATTAGACCTTTGTCTGTTGCGGGGTTGGTGAAGATCTTCTCCCAGTCAGTAGACTGCCTTTTTGTCTTAATGACAGTGTTCTTTGCTTTACAGAAGCTTCTCAGTTTCAGGAGGTCCCATTTATTCAATGTTGCCCTTAATGTCTGTGCTGTTGGGGTTATGCATAGGAAGTGATCTTCTGTGCCCATATGTTGTAGGGTACTTCCCATTTTCTCTTGTATCAGGTTCAGTGTGTTCAGATTGATATTGAGGTCTTTGATACATTTGGACTTGAGTTTTGTGCATGGTGATAGATATGGGTCTATTTTCATTCTTCTACAGTTGACATCCAGTTGTGCCAGCACCATTTGTTGAAGATGCTTTCTTTCTTCCATTGTATACCTTTAGCTCCTTTATTGAAATTGAGGTGTTTATAGGTTTATGGATTAAAATTTGGGTCTTCTATATGATTCCATTGGTCGACTTCTCTGTTTTTTTTTTTTTTTTCTGTATTCTGAAATTTTATTTTGTTTGGTATCTTGAGAGAGGGTCTCATATGTATCAAAGACTTGCCTTGAACTCTGATACTTTGTTCGCAAAGGTTTCTTGTCCTGCCCAGTCCCGCAATAAACACACAGAAACTATATTATTTGCAATACTGTTTGGCCAATAGCCTAAGCGTATTGCTAGCTAGCTCTTATATCCTGAACTAACTCATCTCCATCAATCTGTGTATCACAACGAGGTCATGACCTATCGGCAAAGTTTTTCTGGGCTCCAGCGGGAGGTGTCTGCTCCAGTGGAGGCTACATGGCTTCTCTCTGACTCTGCCCTCTCTCTCTCTCTCTCTCTCTCTCTATATATATATATATATATATATATATATATATATATATATATATATCTTCCAGCCTCGCTGTTTTCTTTACTGTAGCTCTGTAATAGAGTTTGAAGTCAGGGATGGTAATGCCTCCAGAAGTTCCTTTATTGTATAAGATTGTTTTGGCTATCCTGGGTCTTTTGTTTTTACATATAAAATTGATTAATGTCTTCTCAATATCTGTGAAGAATTTTGATGGGATTTTTATGGGGATTACATTGAATCTATAAATTGCCCTTGGTAGAATTGCCATTTTTACTATGTTGATCTTCCCAATCCAAGAGCAAGGGAGATCCTTCCATTATCTGGTATATCCTCAATTTCTTTCTTCAAAGACTTGAAGTCCTTGTCAAATAGATCCTTCACTTCCTTGGTTAGAGTTACCACAAGATATTTTATGCTATTTGTGGCTATTGAGAAGGGTGATGCTTCTCTGATTTCCCTCTCTGCTTCCTTATCCTTTGTGTATAGGAGGGCAACTGATTTTTTGGAATTGATATTGTATCCTGCCACGCTACTAAAGGTGTTTATCAGCTGTAGGAGTTCTTTGCTGGAGTTTTTGGGGTCACTTATGTACATTGTTATATCATCTGCAAATCATGAAAGTTTAACTTCTTCCTTTCCAATTTGAATCCCTTTGATCCCCTTATATTGTCTTATTGCTATTGCTAGAACTTCAAGCTCTATATTGAAGAGCTATGGAGAGAATGGACAGCCTTGGCGTGTTCCTGATTTTAGTGGGATGGCTTTGAGTTTCTCTCCATTTAATTTGATGTTAGCTGTCTGCTTGCTATAAATAGCTTTTATTATAGTTAGGTATGACCCTTGTATCCCTAATCTCTCTAAGGCCTTTTTCATAAAGGGATGTTGAATTTTGTCAAATGCTTTTTCAGCATCTAATGAAATGATCATATGTTTTTTTCTTTCAGTTTATTTATATGATGGATTACATTGACAGATTTTCGTATGTTGAACCAGCCCTGCATCCCTGGGATGAAGCCTACGTGATCATAATGGATAACTTTTCTAATGTGTTCTTGGATTCGGTTTGCCAGTATTTTATTGAGGATTTTCGCATCGATGTTCATGAGTGAGAATGGCCTGTAGTTCTCTTTCTTGGTTGGGTCTTTGTGTGGTTTTGGTATCAGAGTAACTGCAGCTTCATTAAAGGAATTTGGCAAAGACTTCTGTTTCTATATTGTGAAATACATTAAGGAGTATATGTATTAGATCTTCTTGGAAGTTCTGGTAGAATTCTGCATTGAAACCATCTGGACCTGGGCTTTTTTTGGTAGGGAGGTTTTTTATAACAACTTCTAATTCTTCACGACTAACAGGTCTATTTAGATTGTTCACCTGGTCCTGGTTTAACTTTGGTATATGGTACTTATTTTAAAAGGTGTCTATTTCTTTTACATTTTCCAATTTTGTGGCATACAGGCTTTTGTAGTAAGATCTAATGATTTTCTGAATTTCCTCTGTGTCTGTGGTTATGTCTCCCTTTTCGTTTCTGATCTTATGACTTTGCGTATTCTCTCTCCGCTGTTTGATGAGATTGGATAGGGGTTTATCAATCTTGTTGATTTTCTCCAAGAACCAGCTTTTTGTTTCATTGATTCTTTGGATTGTTTTCTGTGTTTCTATTTTGTTGATTTCAGCCCTCAGTTTGATTAATTCCAGTCTTCTACTCCTCCTAGGTGAGTCTGCTTCTTTTTTTTCTAGAGCTTTCAGGTGGGCTGTTAAGTCTCCAATGTGTGCTTTCTCCATTTTCTTTAAGTGGGCATTTAGTGCTATTAACTTTCCTTTTAGCACTGCTTTCATAGTGTCCCATAGGTTTGAGTATGTTGAGTCTTTGTTTTCACTGAATTCAAGAAAGACTTTAATTTCTTTCTTTATTTCTTCCTTGATCCAGGTGTGGTTCAGTAGTTGACTGTCCAGTTTCCATGAGTTTGTAGGCTTTCTGGGGGTAGCATTGTTGTTGAATTCTAACTTTAATCCATGGTGATCTGATAAGAAACAGGTGGTTACTAATATTTTTTTGTAACTGTATAAGTTTGCTTTGTTACCGAGTATGTGGTCAATTATCACAGTTCCATGAGCTGCAAAGAAGAAGGTATATTCTTTCCTATTGGGGTGGAATGTTCTATAGATGTCTGTTAAGTCCATTTGATTCATTACATCCCTTAATTTTCTCATTTCTCTATTAGGTTTCTGTCTTATTGACCTGTATACTGGAGTCAGTCAGAGAGGAGTGTTGAAATCTCCTACTATTAGTGTGTGTGGTTTGATGACTGCCTTGAGTTTTAGTTATGTTTCTTTTACATAAGTGGGTGCTTTTATATTAGGGGCATAGATATTCAGGATTGAGACTTTGTCCTGATGAATTGTTCCTGTTATGAGGGGAAAATGACCCTCTCTATCTCTTCTGATTGATTTTAGTTTGAAGTCAACTTTGTTAGAAATTCGTATGGCCACACCTGCTTGTTTCTTAGGTCTGTTTGCTTGATAAACCCTTTCCTAGCCCTTTACTCTGAGTAGATGTCTGTCTTTGTGGTTGAGGTGTGTTTCTTGTAAACAGTAGAATGTTGGATCCTGTTTTCATATCCAATCTCTTATCCTGTGTCTCTTTATTGATGAGTTGAGTCCATTGATATTAAAATATTAAATGATATTAATGACCAGTGGTTGTTAACTCCAGTCATTTTTTCTTTCTTTCTTTCTTTCTTTCTTTCTTTCTTTCTTTCTTTCTTTCTTTTTTTTTTGTAGTAGAGTTTGTGTGTTTTCCTTCTTTGAGTTGTGCTGGTGAAGGGTTATTAGATGTCTGAGTTATTGTGGGCATTGTTGGACTCCTTGGGTTGTGATTTTCCTTCAATTACTTTCTGTAAGGCTGGGTTTGTGGCTACGTATTGTTTAAATTTGTTTTTATCCTGGAAAATTTTGTTTTCTCCATTTATAGTGAACAAAAGCTTGGCTGGGTATAGTAGTCTGGGCTTGCATCCATGGTCTCTTAGTTTCGGCAGTACATCTATCCAGGACCTTCTGGCTTTCATGGTTTCCATAGAGAAGTCAGGTGTAAGTCTGATAGGTTTACCTTTATAAGTAACTTGACCTTTTTCCTTTGCAGCTCTTAATATTCTTTCTTCATTCTGTATGTTTTGTGTTTTGATTATTATATGATGAGGAGATTTTTTTTTGATCCAGTCTATTCGGTGTTCTGTATGCTTCTTGGACCTTCAAAGGAATATCTTTCTTAAGGTTGGGAAAGTTTTCTTCTATAATTTTATTAAGTATATTTTCTGGACCATATAGCTGTACTTCTTCTTCTTCTTCTTCTTCTTCTTCTTCTTCTATCCCTATAATTCTTAGGTTTGGCCTTTTTATTGTGTCCCAGATTTCCTGAATGTTTTGTGATGAGAATTTGTTGGTTTTGCTGTTTTCTTTGATCAGTGTGTTTATTTTCTCTATGGTATCTTCAGTGTCTGAGATTCTTTCTTCTATCTCTTGTAATCTGTTTGTAGTACTTGTCTCTGTAGTTCCTGTTCGTTTCCCCAGACTTTCTATCTCCATCCTTCCCTCGGTTTATGTTTTCTTCATTACTTCCATTTCATTCTTCAAGTCTTGAACCGTTTCCCTTACCTGTTTGATTGCTTTTTCTTGTTTCTCGGTTTTCTTGGGTATCTTTGAGAGATTTATTCATTTCCTCTACCTTTTTATTTGTAATCTCTAATTGTTTATGGCAGTTTTCACTTCCTGATTAAGGTCCTCTATTATTTTCATATAATTCACTTTTGAGTTGAATTCTTCTGATTCTTCTGGCGTAGGGTGTACAATTCTTCTTATTTTGGGATTCCTGGATTCTGGTGATGTCATGTTGCCTTTCAGGTTGTTGGAGGAATTCTTGCATTGGCACCTGCCCATCTCTTCCTTCAAATGGAGCCAGGAGAGGCCTGGTGTCTTGGTCCAGTCTTTGCTGTGACTGACTCCCTGGGGGTATCTCCTCAGTGTAGGAACAGGAACCGTTCCCTTCCAGATGGACTCCTCAGCACCAAAACATGGACGCCTGGTAGTCCAATGACCCGCCGACAAAAGGGCGAATGTGGGGGGTAGAGCAGGGTCGAGTAGAACACAGGAGACCCTTCAGCTCAAGCTGAAGGTGCCTGTGCTCCTTTTTGGGGGTCCTTGAGACCTGCCCGGTAGGCAGGTATTCACCGCTCTGGGTGGGTAGTGTTAGTGTAGGAGTGGGAAAATTGTTCTTGAGTAGAGAACCTAGCAGACAGCAGGGCAGGCTTGGGGGGGAGCTGGGGGACTGGGTCGTGTGTAAGAAAAGGGGCCCTGCAGCAGGAGCTGGGGGAGGGGGATTTGTGCTCTCTTCCGGGACAGTCCGCCCCTGGATAGCACACACTCACCCGTCCAAATGGAACTCCTCAGCACCTAAACAGGGATGCCTGGTAGCCCAATGAGCAGGGGACAAAAGGAAGAACGTGGCAGGCAGGGCAGGGTCCAGTAGAACACAGGAGACCCTGCAGCCCAAGCTGAAGGTGCCTGCACTCCCTTGCGGGGGACCTTGAGGCCTGCCCGGTAGCCAGGCACTCACTGCTCTGGGTGGGTAGCCTTAGTGTAGGAGCGGGAAAATTGTTCTTGAGCAGAGGATCTAGCAGACAGCAGGGCAGGCTTGGGTGGGGGGATCTGGGGGGCTGGGTCTTGTGTAAGAAAAGGGGCCCTGCAGCAGGAGCTGGGGGAGGGGGGTTTGTGCTCTCTTCCGGGACAGTCCGCCCCTGGGTAGCATACACTCACCCATCCAGGTGGAACTCCTCAGCACCTAAACAGGGATGCCTGGTAGCCCAATCTTACCTTCCTTTCTAGGACCACATCATGTCTTGATCTCAGTGTACTGTGTTGTTTCTGTCTAATTACTTCCTTTCCTAGCTTGAGACCCAAACATGGTCTTAAGACCATTGATTCTATTGTACATCATGGAAGTGAGTTATGTGTTGTGCTATTTTCTGGACTAACAACTGCTGTTAAATTTTTCTTGATACTACAGCACGGAGTCAATGCCAGACACACTGAATGATGTGGTCACTGCTGAGAGGGAGTACAGGTAACTGCATCAAACAATGGCTGTCATCTTTCCTTGTTGGTCCATAGTTGTAAAGTGAGAATCATGATGAAAGCCATATTTTAAAGAGTTTTGATGAGTTAATAGCAAGGAACTCAAAGCATTTTCTAGCGCATCATAGGTATCAACAGTTTATGAATATACTCTCCAAGCTTGAGTATAAGTATATTACATTTCTAATTTCCAGAGAGGACCAAACACTTAACATTACCACATTTAATTCAGTTTTAATAATGATATTGTAAAGTGCTTCAGCATTTTTGATGTCAAGTAAGTTTAAGTTCAGTGTAGTTTAGTTATATAAAATAGGAAATGACTTGGACAGAGTCTTCTTAGAGTTGACTGGCACTTAGTTGATACTGTCTTTTGAACACTGATTTATAATCAATTTATAATACTCTATTTTTAGTTGTAGGAGAAAATGAATCTTCTATTTATTGCTGGATCACCACTCTCTTATGTTGAACAATTATAAGCAAGTTCTTCTTTCAATTAAGAATGCAGTCAACAGAAACATAGTCAAATCAACTAAGCTCATAATCTAGTGAAGTAGGTGCCCAACAACCAACTACTTCCATAGAAGAAAGAGTCATTCTATACATAATTTGTTTTCTTTTCCATAAAACTTCAATAACAGTTAATAATAATGATAATAATAAATTTAAGAATTTGAAACTTAACAGGGATTTTCATGAATTCACATTTTTCTGTTTGAATGGGTAAGAAAATGTGACTGGGTGGTGTTGACACACCTCTTTGATTCTAAGGATGCAGAGGTAGGTACATCTCTGGAAGTTTGAGGCCACCCTGGTTTATAGAGCTAGTTCCAGGGCAGCTAGGACTAAACAAAAAAATGCCTAAAGAAACAACAGAAATGTGTTTGGCTTTCCTGTGATAACAAAGAGAAACTTGAAGCTAAACTCTGAATGTTGCATTTAGTGGATGTTGAATAATGAACAGAGAAGCAAAATATTGAAAGTAAAAAGAGTTCTTGAATTCTCACAGTTCTAGTTAAAGAAAGTGGAGCAATTATTTTATATTTTAAGAAAATTCATGTAGCATGTTCACAACATAATAATAAATAGATAAAACTCCATTATATTGATGATCTACTGTGAACAGGAATTCTTCTATATACTTTCTTACATATTATGAAATCACTTACAGAAGACAGAACATTCTTTCACTTGACAGATATCAAAACAAAAAATTACTTAAGATTTACCAAGAAATGCCACAGAGCAAGTAATAACAAAATTCACAGCAATTGAACTATTAACACGTCCTAGGTGTTGATTCATCATTAAACATTGTTATTGTAATTAACAAATAATCAGCAATTAATAATATTAATAAATACTATTAAAATAAATAATGATAAGATAAAAGCAGGTTGCAAAGTAAGTACCATGCTAGAATAAGTATTTTTGCTAGAAGGAATTAAACACATAATGTTAATTTGGTATGTGATAGTAAAATGAATAAATGCTATACATTGGACTCTACATGAGGAAAACAAACAAGAAGGGAACAGAAGGTTCTAGAAATTAGGCAGGGTCATCCCTGCAGAAAGAAGTGAAACAATGAAATTCTGCACACTAGATGAATTACTCTCATGTCACACCTATGTGAAAGGGTGCAGCAGAACTTGGAATAAAAGGTAAAGTTAAGAATGAGAATATAGTTGACAGAGAGTGTCAAATTGACCTTTTGCTTGAATACTCTCTGATGAAAACTATTTATAATTAATATAACAAGTTAAAATAAGCAATGACTTATGCTAAAATTGATGGAATTTATGTACCATTGCATTAGACATGCTGGTTTGCCACCCAAATGTGATAGTGATAGAACATGAGGTCCTTGCTTCATGAATCCTGAGCAGATAAATGAAACCAAGGTCCTCAAAAAACAGTGCTGGAGGAAATGTTAAACACATGGGGCTACACTGAGAAACTGTCATATGTAAGCCTGAAGGTGAATTCTCACTACACAACAACTGTTCCTTGATCTTGGACATTTCTGTCTTCAGTACAGTGGGAAATAAATTTCTGTTTTTATAAACCGTGCACCCTATGGCAATTTGGTATTACAGATGTGACAGATGTGACAGCCTCATAAAAGGCTTCTGAGGGTTGTGTAATCTGATCTTATTTTCTCTCTTCCTTTCAGGCTCTTCTACACACATGCTATCTCCTTAGATTCATGGTTCTGTTATTCTGTCAGAGGCTCACTTCTCTATTTTATTACTTTTCAGGTTTTATCTATCTGGGTCCTGGTTACTCCAGATTTCCAGGGGCTTGTTCAACAAGCTTTGTGTGATTATTGTTCACATGCATCTTCTCAGTCAAACACTATAAGGGCTCATCTGATCAAGTCTCCTGCAAGATAATGCTTGTACTGCAGTCTCCCTCTATCTTCTCTATCAGGGCTGGTTATCAAAGTAAGGTTTAGCCTTGCAAATAGGACAGAATGTCCAGGGTCTAGAAGAAAGAAACATTAAATAGAAAAAAAGAGAAGTACCCAAAATCCATATAATAAATCATTGGTAAGATCCAGGCAAAGATGCATAGAAATGAGCATCATGAGGGTTAGAGCAAGAAAGATATGTATAACAATCTTAATATGAAAGAATTTAACCATGTGTGAGACATGATTAGGGCCTGGTGTTTGGGATCTTAGAAAATACAGCTAGGCAGAGCATCAATATTTTATAATAGTACCACGTAATAAGCTCAAGCATCAGGGTGATAGAGTAAATGCCATAGAGTTGACAGAACTTCAGTTTGGGAGTGTTAAAATCAAGACCCAGAGAGCAAGGTGAGGATTAATATTAAACTTTACTCATTACGTGGAATCATGGAAAACATCACTTGCCAACATTTTCCAGGAAAGCTTAGAAGGTAACTCTTTTAACCATTATTGACCGGAGGGAGCATTAGTTCATTCTCTGCTTTCTGGAATAGAGCTGACTGTAAAATATTCTGTCATGAGCCTGAGCTGCCTAGCTGTCTAGTGATGATAATGGAAGAATAACTATAAAACTGATGATAGAATCTTGGAACATAAGCCGGGCGGTGGTGGTGCACGCCTTAATCCCAGCACTTGGGAGGCAGAGGCAGGTGGATCTCTGTGAGTTCGAGACCAGCCTGGTCTACAAGAGCTAGTTCCAGGACAGGTTCCAAAACCACAGAGAAACCCTGTCTCAAAAAACCAAAAAAAAAAAAAAAAAAAAAAAAAAAAGAATCTTGGAACATAGAATAGAGAGCAGAAGGTGTCATTTTATTGTCAGAGACTGGTGTAATAACCACAGTATACTCCATGGTAGGAATGGCAATGAGAATATCTTGCTCTGGAGATATTTGCAAAGGACTAGTAGATAATAGTATTCATTGACGCAAGACAGAACAATATTTAGTTGTGGTATTTGTTGATTTGTTTAAGAAAAGAAGAAGAAATGAAGGAATTTCTGGATTAAAGAAGCAAGTAATAAAGTGGTGCTTAATACCTAGAAAAGAGCAGATATTGCTTCATAGAAATCATACTTCCCATCTTAAGACAGAGTCCATGGGCAGGAAAGGAAAGTCAAACGAAGGACTCTGTGATGCTACAAGTATTGACGGCAAATATTTTCAGACCTTAAGAAAGGAGCCTAAAGTAATATATCTGTTAAAACCAATAAAGGCAAAAGAGAATGCCTTGTCTTTTTCAGAGTTCTCAGCTCTAAGGATTGGAATTGTCCCGGTCACAGTTTTACTGCAGTGAAGAGACACCAAGACAAGCAATTTTTATAAAAGACAACATTCTAAAGGGGACTTGTTTAAAGTTTCAGGGACTTAATCCATTTTCCTCATGACAAGGATTATAGTATGAGGCTTTGTAGGCATGGTGCTGGAGAAGTAGTTGAGAAATACATCCTAATCTGCAGGCAAAGATAGAAAGGGAAACTAGTCTGACATAGACATTTGAAATCTCAAAAACCCTCAGCAGTAACACAGTTTCTCCCCTAAGGCCCCATACCCTAATTAAATACTTCCACTCCCAAGTTCCTAAGCATTCAAACATATGAGACTATCTTATTCAAACCACCACAGACATGAAACCAGAAAAAAAAGGTTGCTAGAATTTACAGAAGACACTAAAGAGATGAATTAGGGTTAGAGTTCCTGGCCTAATTTATCTTCCCATGGTGTTGTTTTTCTTATATACTTTCCATTATGTTTTCTCTAGTCTTCAAGTTTGTAATTGGCATATATAGATTTCATAGCAGCCAGGCCTTCCTTTGGTCCTATGATCTATGGAAGTAGAGCCACATTCACAGTAAAAGTCCCTGAAACGGCCATGTACACATTTCTCTGTTCAGTAAAGTTAGTAAATCAGAAGCGATGATGCGCCATGGGAGCTGCAGGGAGATTATATTAGTGTTGAGAATTTACTGCACTAAAGGATGAAGCAATGCTTCTGCCCATTATTCACACAATCTTGGACATAAATGCTTGTATAGACTCTGAAGACAAGATGGCTCTTGGAAAATGAGAGTGATCTATTAGAAACAAACAAATGATAGTTACAATTAGAGCTATATGGTTGTTGTGGTTGATTTCTCCTTGAGCAGAAATATAGCGTATGACCCTATTTTGGCAATTTGTCAGATGAATACAAGTTTCTAAAAAAATTCCAGCAAAAATAACAGAAGAAGTTGTAAACCATGTGGGGGAATATAGTAACAGTCTCCATGTACTGTTAATTTGTACACTTTATGTCCTTATATTATCTAAGGGATCTTGATCATTACTTAGAAAGTATTTGTTCACTGAATCCCCAAGTTCATATGTTGAACCTTAATCTCCAATGTGAGAATGTAAGAAGTGAGTCCTTTGACCCTGCTCTTATACATGTATTTAGGACACACATAAGAGAGATGCTACCTGGAACCAATCACCTATTACTATATAAGGACACAATAAGAAAGAACCATCCATGGAGCATAAAGTAGTATCTCAGTAGAGAGATACTGAACCTTCTAAGACCTTAAGATTAGATGTTCCAGTGTTCAAAACTGAAATTAAAACTCTTTGTTCTTTATAGGACATTGAAATATAAAGTTTTTGGCACAGCAGCAGGAAGCTGAATGGCATCTATCTGATAGCCACTAGGGCACTAGGGTATCCTGCAATCTCACAGTAATGACAGCATGGAGGTAATATGATCTAATGAGTAGTATGACATAGGAAAGTCTCTGAAATATCTATTATGACAGACAAATACAAGAAAGAAAAGGAAAAATATCAACAGGCACTTGAGAATTTATACCCAGTTTATTTTCAGGAGTTCTGTGGGTGGTGACATGTTGAAGCAGGAACTCATCTGTGAAAGGCAGCTTTTCTAGTTTATACCTGCCACAATCAAGGAACAGATATAGCTTTTGGTAAATGATAGTTAACATATTATGAGTTTGTAAGTTTGAAACACTACTCCCTCTGTTTGGTAAATAGAAAGGCCTAAAGATTGGATTTGGATCTAAACAAAGGGAGATTTTTAAAATAGTTTTAGGTTGTATTAAAGTTACTGGAACAGTCTATGTGATCTACAAAGCCAATGAACATGGCATTAACAAGGATACCATACCAAGCAGATACATTCTGTCACAATATTTTCTTTATTTTCTTATTTATTTATTAAAAATTTCCGCCTCCTCCCATTCCCCCATTTCCCTCCTCCTCCCCCTCCCCCTCCTTCTCCAGTCCTAAGAGAAATCAAGGTGCCCTGCCCTGTGCGAAGTCCAAGGCCCTTACCCTTCCATCCAGGTCTCGGAAGGTGTGCATCCAAACAGACTAGGCTCCCCAAAAATTCAGTATATGCAGTAGAATCAAAACCTGGTGTCATTATCATTGGTTTCTTGGTCCACCCTCACTGTCAGCCACATTGAGAGAGTTTGGTTTGAGCACATGCTCATTCAGTCCCAGTTCAGCTGACCTTGGTGAGCTCCCATTAGATCAGTCACGTCATCTCCATGGGTGGATACACCCCTCGTGGTCCCACAATATTTTCTTTACATGCAAAGTTTCCAGAATAAAATCATGAATATAGGGACAGAGGAAAACTCGATGTCCCAAAAGGTTCATAAGTCATTCTATGCTACATATAAAAATATTAAAATTTTTCTTGGATAAGCAACCAATGCAACAAGCAACAAGTATCAGACATATTGTCAGCTAATTGAGAAAAAATTTCATCATTGAACTTCCTTAAAGTGAATTAGCTAAGTTGGCCTCTGAAAAAATTATGGAAGTTAGCTGCCTTGATTACATGGTGATGTAATCATGTATTTTTTTCTTCTTACCTAGAAACCAAAGTTTTAATGGGATAAAGTCATTGTCTCCCTCCCTCCCTCCCTCCCTCCCTCCCTCCCTCTCTCCCTCCCTCCCTCCCCCCTCTTGCTTTCTCTCTCTTTCCTTCTTTCGCTCTGTGTGTGTGTATGTGTGTGTACACATGGATAAATGTAAATGAATGTGGTTGCTATGTATGTGGAGGGCATAGGATAAATTTATTTTATTGTTCTTCTGCAATGACACCTAGATTTTTGTTTGTTTGTTTCAGTGACTCTAATTGGCTTGGGACTCCCTACTGAGGCTGTTAGACAGGCTGGGACTGAGCTCCAGAGATCAGCCTGACTCTGCATGGCCTGCCACCAAGATTGACTTCTTCATGAATTCTGGGGATAGTACTCAGATCCTTGTAGTTGTATAGAGTCTTCCAAAAGGAATGCTGACTCTGAAAACAATCATACAAATGACTAGAAACAAACTAGGTAAATTCCTGATGCTCCTGGTTTTCGTAAAGCAACACAGGCTAAAACATCGGTTTAAATACATGTCCTTTGATAACTCCTTCCTTCATTTTGCTTGTTCATGAATTTCCAGAAGAAAGATCAAAATACTCTTAACCCATAGACATTCAGGATAACAGTATACATTTAGTGTACCAAAACAAATGCTATTTCCTAAAGACTCACAAAATAAAACTGGAGACGTGAGCCCCAATTATGACTTTGTGATTGTTGAGGTAATGGTTCACGGAGTAGTCATTTAACTTAAGGTCCTCCTCTTCATCCTCATTGGGACATTAAAACATGTTAGCTCTTTTCTGTTATCCTTGCCATGGCAAATGTTTATGGAAAAGGATCTTAACAGCTTGAATTTGGGTATATCACAATTCAGGCATAGACACAGAAAAGAAATTGTCAAGATAAAATTATTGTTCAAGCACATTGATCTCTAGAAAGGGTACATGTAGCCTATTTCTACATTGTTCATATTCATCATGGAGTTATGACCCTTGCTGGGAAGAACTTGTAGGATTTTGGTTCTTATGAGATAGAACTGGCAGAGTTCCTCATATCTTTATGATGGATTCAGCATAACAGTCATTTTATGAGACATTCAAGATTTAAGTAAGCTGAATATTAAGTTGTTAGCAGCTTATCAATATCCGTGTTTTCTAAATCATTCAAATTATCCATTCTATGTATATGTAAAAAATTATAATGTTACTTTTCCTTTGACATATTTTCTACACTATAGAGTATGTCTATTATTTCTATTCTGTTCCATGTATAAATACTTTTACTCCATTGTTTAATCCATTCATAGGTAGTATTATTATCATTGTTTAATTTTCTGACATTAACCTATGTTTATTATAAATCTGTTTTTGTTTCTTCTACCTTTACAATTTTGAATTAAATATTTCCTTTTTTAGTTCTTTAATTTTAATACTGATTATTTTACTAGTACATTTCCACATGATTTATTAGGTTTGTTTTAAAGATCTACTTATTTATTATTTTAATATGTATGTATAGACATGTGCATGGCACAAAATTTCTTTTTTTTTCTTTGTAAGAGTTGGCATGGTCATAGTGTTTCTTATTTATTTATTTATTTATTTATTTATTTATTTATTTATTTATTAAAGATTTCTGCCTCCTCCCCACCACCGCCTCCCATTTCCCTCCCTCTCCCCCAATCAAGTCCCCCTCCCTCATCAGCCCTCAGAGCAGTCAGGGTTCCCTGCCCTGTGGGAAGTCCAAGGACCTCCCACCTCCTTCTAGGTCTAGTAAGGTGAGCATCCAAACTGCCTAGGCTCCCACAAAGCCAGTAGGTGCAGTAGAATTAAAACCCAGTGTCATTCTTCTTGACTTCTCAGCAGTCCTCATTGCTTTTTCAGACCCAGTCCAGCTGGCCTTGGTGAGTTCCCGATAGAACTTCCCCATTGTCTCAGTATGTCGGTGCACCCCTCACGGTCCTGAGTTCCTTGCTCGTGCTCTCTCTCCTTCTGCTCCTGATTTGGACCTTGAGATTTCAGAAATCAGAATATAAAATTTAAGAATATTTTCTTTCCTTCTACTCTGTTGAAGTAGTCTTTTACTTGTGTTTTGGTATGCCTCTAACTTTCTGTTCAATTCTGCTGTCCATATTTTCTATTTTGACAAAGGAGTGCTGAGATTAAAGATGAGGGCTAACTCATCCAGCTTTTTTACTTGAGTTCCAGATATTGTATTCACATTGTAAGGTTTATATGTCAAGTAAAACACCAGTTCTTACTCATTCATCTTAATGTATCAACAGCTTTGGAATTATTCTAGATTTATTACTGGTTTAAGCTGCTATTGGTAGGTTCATTAATATCTAATTCCATTATTATAATTTATTGTAATCTTGGCCCCTCACCTTCCTGGACCTAGATAGAAGTGGGACGACCTTGGTCTTCCCGCAGGGCAGGGAATTTGGACTGCTCTTCAGTATCGAGAGGGAGGGGGAATGGAGTGGTGGGAGGAGAAGAGAAGTGGGGATAGGGGGAGGGGAGTGAGGGGAGGAGGCAATATGTGGGAGGAGAGGGAGGGAAATGGGAAACGGGGAGCAGGTGGAAATTTTAATTAAAAAAGAATAAAAAAGAAAAAAGAAAACAAAAAAGAAAAAAAAACAGTATATATTAGTTGTCCATAAATCATTATCTTCTTAATATTATACTTTTCTGCATCTATTTCCCCTGTGCTATTATTAACAAATAAATTGTACGAGACTATAAATGATAGAAATGTAACATTTGTACAACTTGCTATTTATTTGCTTAGTGACTAGCTGACTCATTTCAGTCATGTCAGTATCCCCCCTTAAGCCTATACTCTGAGTTTGGTTTAGGGAAGGAAGCCTGGGGGATATCAACAGTTGCTTTGAAAAGAATATTTCAAGAGCCTCTTTTTTCCTGTTTCTCATCCCATATACAGCTGTTAAACTTTAATACTTGTTAGCTCTTGCTTTAAAATTTTCAGTAATATATTGAAGTCCCTGGAGACAGAGGGTGTCTTTTATAGATATGTAGTTGTAGTGGTTTGAAAGAAAATGACCACAAAAAGGAGTGGCACTATTAGAAGGTGTGGCCTTGTTAGAGGAAGCATGTCAGAGTCAGACAGGCTTTAAGATTTTTTTTTTTTTTTTTTTTTTTTTTTTTTTTTTTTTTTTTTTTTTTGCTCATTTCCCTCTATGTGACAGGTACTCAACTTCCTTCTCCCTTCTGGTCAAGATTAGCCAGTATAATGTCCATCTACATACTAACATATTTACCATCATGATGGTAATGGACTGAACCTCTGAAACTATAAGCCATCACCTCAATAAATAAATACTATATTTGTAAGACTTACCAGGATCATGTATTCACAGCATCAAAATCCTAACTAAGATAGAAGTTGGTACCAGTGACTGAGGTAGTGCTGTGATATGCCAAACCATGTGTTCATTTAGGGGAATTTGGACTTTGCTATTTGGGATTATGAAAGCAATGGAATATTTTAAGCACTGGTTAATGGCTAATAATAATAGGAGCATGGAAGACAGAAGTACTAAGAGTTATTTGAACTGTTGGGGGCTCACTAGAAAGGTTTCAGAGAAGAATAGTAGTATACTACCTATATATTGTTCTTATGATATTTTGGTGAAGAAAGTGGGGGCCTTTTGCCCTTGTCTGAAGAATCTTTCTGAAGCTAAAGTGAAGAGTTTTAGGTTAAGTTCTTTGGAAAAGATAGCTCAAAAACAGTCCAGTATAGATCTTACCATGTGAATATTGGTGGTAACTCTAATAAAGATTTATAATGGAAAGGACAAGGCTGAGTAGGTAAATATTAAAAGTACATTTTAAGGAGAAGAAAAGAGTACCTGGAATGGAGCTAAATCCTATGTTCAAGGAGATAAACATATTAAGAAAGGAAATAAAGGGTGTAGTTATATCAGTGCAGGATCTCACCCAGCTAACTATACAACTTGTGAATATAAATTAAAGAAAATCATAGAGCCAGGTGTGATATTACACAGCTTTTATTTCAATACTGGGGAGGCAGAAACTGGTGGATCTCAGAGTTTGAGGTAGCCTGATCTACAGAGCAAGTTTCGGCAGTGAAAGATAGAAAGCTGGTGAAGATTTAATTGAACAAGGGCCCATGTTCCTGTCTCAGTAAGCAGCAAAACTTGGCAGACTTGGTCATATGGTTGTGAATTTAGAGTTAAGGATAGAATAAATGGGTAATGGATTTTGCCCTGCACACCTAAAGAAAGCTGTTGAGACCAGGCATGTGTCAGTGGTATCCCTGAATTTAGGCCTAACAGAGTGGGCATGGCATGAAGCTATGAATTTTAAGCCCGAGTTGCCTTAAAGAAACCAATATGTCAGAGATGATTGAGTCCTGGGATACTTGCTGAAGAGAGTTGCTAACAATGAATGGAACCAGCTCAAGGGAAAGAAATATGCTGAAGTCAAATCTGAACAGAGTTGGAGATCTAAAGAACATTTTCATATCAGACAAAGAGATAGAAATTATTGGGTTTACCCAGCAAGTTTTTGGTCTTGTTTTCATCCAGTATTTCTTCACTATGCTGCCTATCCTACATTTTGGAATGGCAATCTATATCCTTTGCCATTGATATGTTGCAAGTATGTGATCTGCTTATTTATTTTGATTTTTCCAAGGTGATTACACTGCTATGAATCTCAGAAGATTCTTTGGACTTTTGAATTTAAACAAATTTGAGACTGTTATAGACAATGATAACTTTTGAAGTTGGACTGAATGCATTTTTTTTATTACAATAGGACTGACTATAAGCCTTTGGGAGTCAGGGAGTGGAATATGGGAGTTTGAAAAAAATGGCCCCCAAAGGAAGTGTACTATTAGATGTGGCCTTGTGGAGGAAGTATGCCACTGTGGGGGCAGGCTTTGAGGTCTCTTTTGCTCAGGCTTCCTTTAGTGTGATAGGCACTCACCTTCCTGCTGTCTTTTGGTCAAGTTGCAGCTAGCAATATGCATGCCTGCTTGCAGCTATGCTCCCCACCATAATGATAATGGACCAAACCTCTAAAACTGTGAGCCATCATTTCAGTAAATTTTTAAGACTTACCATGGTCAAGATGTCTCTTCACAGCAATAAAATTCCTAAAACATTAGTCTTACCGATAAAAGAATTTAAAAATAAAAAAATTCAGAAAGAACAAATGCTCTCCTGGGCAAACAGAACTCAAGAAAGTGAATGTGGAGATGGGGCTAGGGATTTGCTACTTGGGCCTAGGTCACAGATCATGGTAGGACTTCCTTCACAGGAAAAAATAATTTTCAAAGTTTAAAAGAGAAATGATTTCAGAACAATGACTTTTCAATTATGGAAGTCAAGTTCTATTTATATGAGTACAGGGCAGTGAACTTGAGACCTAGAGTTGTGGGCAGACTTCTGCTGTCCAAGAGTCATGGAGAAAATAAGAAGATAGATGAAGAAAACTGCATCCAACTTAAACTACTAAGCTGTACTCATTCCAGTATCCAGAACCATGAAGTTCAGGTGGAGAAACGATTTGCTTGTATGTCAACAGATATCAGAGGGCCTGTTGACAGAGAATACTTTTGTATTCTAAGACCCTGTTTACTAGGGATTTCTAATGCAAGTAAGTCATATTTCAGGACCATTGCACAAGTCTCTGTGATCATAGACATGTGTTTCTCTAACTATTTGAATGTGTAGTCTATGGAAGAGAAGTGCACTGTTTGAACTAGCTGGGATTCAAGATGGTAAGACATGAATGAGTGATAGATAAGAGGGGAGTTTTGTGTTTGGAGGATGATGATTGTAGCTGAAGATGATGTTTATTTTATAAAGCTATGTCAGGTGATCTCACTTATTCTATATTTGTTTATGTGTATATGACCAATGCGTGTGTGTGCAGTTAGGTGTGAAATGTGGATGCATATGGATGTCTGATGAGATTGTTGGAAATGGATCTTCAACTTCCACATTTCTGAATTTAAAGTCTATTGTTCACTACTGCAATGACCAGGGTAGCTGGTTTATTATCTTCTCCAGATTCTCCTATTTTTGCCTGATATCACCTGACGGTGTGCTGAGGTTACTTTTGCCTGATACCATGTTCAGCTTTGCATAGGTCCTGAGGCTTATGAACTCAGGTCCATAGAGTTGCATGGCACGTTGTTTCTTTGTAGAGTCATCTTCAGAGATTAACCATGATCCACTCTCCCAGTTGAGATTATTCCTAGTAAGGACATTTGTGAGTATTTGTGTCCCAGAAATCAGAAAAGCTACAAATCTAAATTTGTTTGTCCCCCAACAACCAAATTTCGAATAAAATAAAAATTATTTTATTCTACTTTGTGAACAAGAAATAATTTCTGTAGCTGTAATGGAGAAGTGAGAACACTTCTGTGTCCATACATGATGCTTTTCAACTTGAATGATTATAAAGCCTGGAAATCAAATCTGAGCTGAATGTACTTGTTATGATTTCCCTGTCACCCGACCTCAAATGCTTTTTCTCTCTGGGCTCAGTGTCACAAGGCATAGGATCAAATAATTCTCTAGAAACTTGTAGCACAACTGATCATGATATTAGCTCAGAAAGAAATAGATATTGGAAAGTTCATTTTGACAATCCCAGCAGAAACTCTTAATAGAAAATACTGATGTCTTGGAAGAGAAAAGATACTGAGTTAGATTGATATAAGTACATACCTCTAAAGCAACCTAGTTATCTACATAGTCTAAAATAAAAATATTGATGGCTTCTCATCCCTTTAATACTTGTTAAAATTCAATATTTTACCAGCATTTTATATGAGGTTATCTTAATACCTTTGAAATCATACTGATATTCTCACACCTCATCTCTGTTCCTCTACACGCCTCCTCAGAAATGGCTTGAATTGATACAGAGCTATGTTGCAATTATAAAAATGAATCATCCCTTATTCTCCCATTCTCATTATCTCAATTTTCATTATTATTACATTCCTACTTTCTTTTTCTTAGTGCCTCATCTCAGCATTTGTATAAAGACTTTGCAGACAATGATAAGCAATTTATTCATTTATTTTTATTTAACTACTGATATTAAGTAATTTTCTTCCTCGGTTTGAATGGGCAAGAGAAATGGCCCAGGGCAAAGATGCAGGGGTGGTGAAGCTTAGCTTCAGTCTGTTTTCTCTCTCTTAAAATTCTGCAAGAAGTCATAATGAAAATAGCAGAGAACAATAAACAGTGTCGTATCTTGGAGTCTGTTAGTTCCTTACAGCAAGGGCACCATGCTATGACCTCCACAGAATCTCTCCTATCTTACCTTTGCTTTTATCCAAAACACAGAATGACCAGATTCTTGACCCTATTACCCATTTAGACTTGTTCTTGTTTCCTAACCCAATAGTCTCTGTCCTAGTCCAAACCTTTATGCTCTAGTTTTTGCTTCCACTTACACAGTCAGCACAATACACTCATACAGAAAGCATAGAAGAGAGATGAGAGGTGCTTCCAAAGTGCTCACCTGGTAAGGGTGGGGGACTCAATTTAATTACCAGAACACATAGAAAGAAACCAGTTATTTTAAACTTCATGGCTTCCAGATAGAAAGAGGAGGATTCCTTGGAACTTGCTGCCAGACAAAGCTTTGAGTTAAAAGCCAGTGAGATAACCTGTCTCAAACAGGCTCTGAGTCACAAAGACGGAAATTTTCACTTGCCCTCCACATTCATTAACACAGAAGGGCACAAGCACACATACATATTTTCATACACACATGGCCTCCACAAACATGTACACAAACACATAAACACCTACATGCATTCCCACGTAACATGGCCTTCTCAACCATGTACGCACACACACAAGTATATAAGAGTTTTACATCAGTAAGTCAGGATAGACAATATTAGACAAGATTAAATGAAACAGAAACAAAAATAGTACTGCATAATCATAAACATTTCTCAGCCTAGTGCCACACAGTTAACAGAGAGCAAGCTGTCTCCTGCTCCATCACATGTTGACCTTTTAAAGGGCAGACATTGGCACAGGTGGACACGGGAAATTCAGATATCTTCACTGGAGGCAGATGTGGGATAGCAGCGCAACCCCTGTCAAGCAAGAGCTCGGAAGTGCAAGCCTGGGACTTGATGCTCTCTTCTTGCTCATTTGCCACTGTGAGGTGTCTGGATGGACACATCCTGAGAGGAAGTTACTTCTGCACTAAGGCTGCTTCTGACGTGTCAGAAAGCAGGGTGCTGCCCCCAGATGACAGATGGTCCTGAGACTGGAACTGAAGTCCCATGCACAATGCATGTCTGTGCAGATGGTAATGTGTGTGTGTGTGTGTGTGTGTGTATTAACCATTTACACACATTGGTGATTTTTTTCTCTGCAGTTTTAATTGAAAATAGGTTTTTCTCTCATGCCATATACCCCAATCACTGTTAGTAGTCTTAAAAAACATATCAAGCTTATAGCCCTAACACATAATGTCTGCTTGTAGGTATCTAAAATTATTCCCATCTGTTGTTGGAGGAAGCCTCACAATTACAACTGAAGGAAGCAATATAAAAGTGTAACCATTAAGAGTCATTTCATTGATTTTTTTCCCCAGTCATATTTACTCTATCCTAGGTCTATGGGCAGTTCAGTGGCTGCTCATCCAGGCAATGTAGGGTATGGGCTCCCTCTTGTGGTGAGGGCTTTAAGTTAAACTAAACAATGATTAGCAACTTCCACATGTCTTCTACCATCAATGCCAACACATCTCGCAGGCAGGATAGGTTTTGTGACTGGGTTAGAGTTCAGGTTTCTCTTTCCAAATCTTGCAGAATACCTTCTCTCACCAAAGACACTAGAATGTCAGGATAGTGGCTCCAGCCCACATCAGCTGAACTTCTCTGTATTCATTGAGTGAGCTGTATGGAAGTTGTCCTTGGCTATAGGACCCAGATGTCAGTTTTTAGCGACATTCTATTCGTCCATCAGTCTGGGTGGTTTAGGGATCTTCATGGCGATGTCCTCAGCAAAGTCTCAACCAAATATTAAACAGTCTCATCACTGGAACTCTTGCTTGGTTACTAAACACAGCCAGTCCAGACTCCATATCCTTCATTAATTCTCTCTAGGGTCACAAGTAGTAAATTTCAGGAAATTTCCACTATATTGTTTCTACATACCCCTCCTGACATTTTCCTCAAATTTCAACTGTGTTTCCCTGCACTTACTAACTCCATCCTTCCCTGGCCCATGGGTCCTTCCCCCTCCCATACACACTCACCCCCAATTCACCAAAAGAATCTATTCTATTTCTTCTTCCTAGGGAAATTCATACTCCCTCATCCCATAGCCCTTCTCTATACCTAACCTCTCTGGATCTGTGAATAGTCAAGTGAATGTCATTTACTGAAAAACTAATATCCAATTATGAGTGAGTATATACCCTTGTTTATCTTTCAGGGCCTGGGTTCCTTCCCTAGGGATGCTCCTTTCTAGTTGCATCCACTTGCCTGCAATTTTCATGATGTCATTTTTAAAATTGCTTCATAATTTAATACTTCATTGTGTAAATGCCCAACTTTTTCTTTAGCCATTATTCATTGAAGGGCATCTAGCTTGGTCCCAGTTTCTGGCTAACATGAATAAACTCACAGCAAACATAGTTTGTCAAGTATCTTCGTAGTAGGATGGAGGATCCTATGGACCCAAAAGTGGTATAGCTGAGTCTTGAGGTAGATCAACTGCCATTATTATGAGGAAATGACATATTGCTTTTCACACTGGCTCTAGAAGATTGCATTTCCAATAGCAATAAAGAGAGTCTCCTTGTTCCATGTCCTCAACAACATGAACTTTCGCTTGTACTTCTTGTCTTAGCCATTCAGACAGGTATAGGATGGAATCTCAAAGGAGTTTTGATTTGCATTTCCCTGATAACTAAGAATGTTGAACATTTCCTTAACTGTTTCTCAGTTCTTTGGGTTAAATCTATACAGAATCCTTTGTTTAGATCTGTACCCCATTTAAAATGGAATTTTTCATTTTTTTATATCTAATTTCTTGAGTGTTTATATATTTTGGATATTTGACCTCTATCAGATATGGAATTTATAAAACATTTTTTATTTCATAGCCTGCTTCTTTGTCAATGCTATTCCTCACTGACCCTTCTGTCTAGTTTAGTGTATATGGTTTTATCTTGGTATCTTTGATCCACCTGGACTCAAGTTTATGCACAGTGATAGATATGGATCTATTTGCAATCTTTTAAATACCAAGATTCAGTTGGACCAGCACTATTGATTGAACATGCTTTCTTTTTTGCTATGTATATTTCTGTCATCTTTATAAAAGACCAGGTGTTAATAGGTGTGTGGGTTATGTCTGGGATCTTCAATTTGATCACATTGATCCAAAACTCTGTTTTTATGACAATACCATATGTTTTTTTACTATAATAGCTTTATTGTGCAACTTAAAATCAGTGGTGTTACCTCTGGATATTTTAATGTACAGGGTTGTTTTAATTTTCCATATGGACTTAAGAATTTTCCTTTTATGGTTTGTAAGAATTGTCTTAGAATTTTGATGAGGATTGGAATCAATCTACAGATTGCTTTTTATAGGATGACCACATTTATTATATCCTATTGATCCGTGAACACAGGAAATCTTTACATCTTGAGACGTCTTCTTCAATTTCTTTCTTCAAAGATCTGAAGTTTTTATCATTTAAGTCTTTAACTGGCTTGATTAGAGTTACCTCAAAATATTTGTAGCTATTGTGGAGGGTGTTGTTTCCTTGACTTATTCCTTAGTTCCTGTGTGATTTGTATATGGAGGGCTACATTTTTGAGTTAGTTTTTTATCAGTAACTTTGCTGAAGGTATTTATCAGCTATAGAAGTTTCATAGTAGAATTTCTAGGGTCACTAATATATACTGTCAAAGCATCTACAAATAACCAGACCTTGACTTCTTCAGTTTGTATCCCCTTGATTTCTTTCAGTTGTCTTGTTATTCTTTGCAACATTTCAGGAACTATATTGAATAGCTATGGAGAGAGTGCACAATATCTTCTTGTTCCTGATTTTAGTGGAAATGCTCTGAGTTTCTCTTCATTTAATTTGATATTGGATTTAGGCTTGCTGTGAATTACTTTTATTGTTTTTGTGTATGTCCTTAGTATCCCTAATCTCTCCAGGATTTTGATCAAAAAGGGAAATTTAATTTTGTCAAAGGATTTTTCATCACTTAATAAAATGTTCTTGTTCCTTTTCTCTCAGTTTATTTATATGATGGCTTACATTTACTGATTTTTATATGTTCAAACATCCCTGTATCTCTGACATGAAACCTATTTCACCTTGGTGAATGATTTTTTTTTTTGGATATGTTCTTGGATTCTGTATGCAACTGTTTTTAATTGAGTATTTACTGAGTATGATTATGAGGACAATTGATTAGCAAATCTTTTTGTTGAATTTGTGTCGTTTGGTTATCAATGTATCTGTGGCCATATAAAATAAATGATTTGGCAATTTTTCTCTTGTTTCTACTTTGTAGAATAATTGGAGGAACATTGGCATTAATTCTTCTTTGAAATTCTGGTAGAATTCTGCATTGAAACCAGCTGGGCCTGGGCTTTATTGGTTGGAAAATTTTTTTTGTTGTTGTTGTTTTTAAGATGGGTTTCTCTATGCAGCAACCCTAAGCTGTCCTCAAACTAGCTCTTCTAGATCAAGCTGGCCTTAAACTTTCAAAGATCTACAAGCCTCTGCCTTCTGAGTTCTGGGATTAAAGGCATGTGCCACCACAACTCGACTGTTGGGAAATTTTGAATAGCTGCTTCTATTCACTAGGCAGTATAAATCTATTCAAATTTTTTATCTTATCTTGATTTAACTTTGGTAAGTGCTATGTCTCGAGAAAAAACTTTCATTTCTCTTAGATTATCTGATTTTTTGAAGTATAAGTTTTTAAAGTATGATTTTAATATGTAGATATATGTTTACAGTTCTTTGGGTTTCCTCAGTTTCTGTTGTTATTTTTCCTTTTTGCTTCTGACTTTATTGACTTGGATATTCTCTCTGTGTCTTTTAGTTATTTTGGAAAAGATAATGTCTAACTTGTTGATTCTCTTAAAGAACCAACTTTTTGTTTCCCTAATTCTTTGCATTATTCTCTTTGTTTCTATTTTATTGATTCTATCTCACAATTTGATAATTTCTTGTATACTCCTGTTTGATGTGCTTAACTCTTTTTATTCTAGAGATTTTAAGTGTGCTGCTAAGTTATTAGCTTGAATTTTCTCAGAAATTTTTATGTGGGCACTTAATGCTTTGAATTTTCCTCTTGGCACTGCTTTCATTGTGTCCCATAAATTTTGGCATGTTGTTTATTCATTTTCCTTGAATTCTAGAAAGTCTTTATTATTTTTATTTCTGACTTGGCCCAGTACTCATTGAATAGTGATTTATTCATTTTTCATGAATTTATAGGCTATCTGTAGTTTCTGTTGCTGATGACATCCAACATTAATCTTGGTGATATGATAGAATTCAAGGAACTATTTATATTTGTGAGATACAAGATATAAGACTTGCCTAATGATTGAGCATATCCTCAATTTTGGAGAAAGCTCCATAAGGTGCTGAGAAGGTATATTTTTTGTGTTTAGTTGAAATGTTCTGTAGATATCTGTTAGTTACATTTTTTAGTTTCTATCTGGAGGACCTGTCTATTGGTGAGCATAGGCTATCAATATCTCAAACTACCAGTGTGTGATGGGCAATGTGAATTTAAGCTGTACTAGTGTTTCTTTTACAAAGGTGGGTCGCCTTGTGTTTGAGGCACAAATGTTAAAAATTGAATTTTTTTTAAAAACTAGAGGAAGAACATATAAAACTGTAACAAAATGGTAGTAAGAACATCTGTCTGTCTCATATACTTGCTTTTCATTGTATCCATGCTTTGGGAATAGATGGCAAAATCACACTGACAATCAGCATTTTTCTTCATCCAGTTTTTTCTTAGTATCTTCCTTGGTAATAACAATGAGTGGTGCTTGGTTGAATGCGAAATCACCAAGCAGAGCTCACGAGCTTTTCTTTTGTTCCTTGCTAGAATCTCATCAATTTGGTCATATAGTATCACCAATGAACCTCAGTTATCTGCCTGCCTGTGCCTCTCCAGCACTGTGCTTATAGTTGTCAGCAGACGCTTCCAGCTTTAACATGGTTCTAGAAATTGAATTTAGGTTCTTAATCTTATGTGGTAAGTGCTTTTTTAGCTGAACTCTAGAGCAACTTTTTTTTTTATTATTTAGTGCAAATGCTGCAGAAGGAGGGAGTAAGACAAGCATATTTGAGTGGCAAATATCCACAGATCACTGTTGCCAATACCTGGACGGATATGGCAGGAAGGAATTTGAAACAAGATCAAAGCCAACTAGTTAGTAGAGGGAAGAGGATATGTCATTCTGTTTTTGATTATCTCCATAGTCTCTGGTTTCCATTAGAATCTCTGTAAAGGATAGCTAGATACTTTGCTGCAGGGACCTTAAATGTCCACAGTTTTCCTGAGGAAATGCAAAGACAGATGTCCCACTGATGTTCAGTCTAGGCCAGAACATGAGATGAGTCACATCTTTTTATTTTCACCTTAATTAACTTCTTATTCTTGTTGTGTATGTTGTAGTGATAGAAGGTTATTTCAGCTTACATTTTTAAGTCCCTTATCAAAGGAAGCCATGACAGATACTTCAGGCAGGAAAACAGAGACAGAAACTGAGGTAGACTATAGTGAAATCCTGCCTAATGGCTTTCTTGTGTTACCCAGAGCACCCTGTAAAGTGGTGACTGAACCCTCCTACAACCTGCTGGAGGAAACTTCTCAACTGAGGTTCCTTCTTTACCGATAACTCTAGTGGTATTACACTGTCAAAAGCTAATGAACAGAGGACCTGTGTTCTAGGACCAACATTTATTTTTAAATACAGACTATCATTGCACTCACTGGTTTAGCACTAAGTTACTACTGTTTGTTTATGTTTTAATTTTGAAATTAAATTTTTGAAAAATTTATATGTTAGTACTATATTTGCATCATTTTCCTCCTTTTTATCCTCCCTCACCTCCTTACTTTTTAAATATTATAAGTATTGTTTCTTTATAGTTATTTTACTTAGTTTTGTCCAGAGTATGGGAAAATCGCAGACTTTATAATGGCACTAAATTTCTACCTTGCTTTTTATTTGGCGCTAGTTTTTTTTCTTGTGCATTGATTCAGACTTTGTGTGCCTGCTACCATAATTTTTTTAAATATTTTATTGATTTTATTGAGCTATACATTTTTCTCTGCTCCCCTCACTAACTCCTCCTTATCTTCAACCCTCTCCCATGGTTCCCATGCTCCCAATTTACTCAGGCGATCTTGTCTTGTTGACCATGTCTTTTATTTTACCGAAACTTTTAAGTTTCAGTACCACTTCCTTATTTTTAATATGAGTAAGTACTTATTATGTTTCATGATAGCATCTTCAAAATGTTTATTTCATTGAAATCTTTCCCTCTCTCTCATCCCATTCCTCTACCCTTTGTGTCTTTCTGCTTCTGGCTATTTCCTTTCTGATTCTATGCCACATGGGTACCTTTGCCCTACAATCTTTACTCATATTCCTCTCTCATATGATATTAACACATAGGATAAACATCTGAGAGACAACATGTGATATTTTTCTTTTTTATATACCGCTACTAATATAATTGAAAATGTACACATGCATGTTACTACTTCAATTCATGGTGACCCCCTAAAAATGGAGTGCCTGCATGTCCATAAATAGATGAGCAGATGAGAAATCAAGGTGCATACATATAATGACATTGTATTCAACTGTAGAGAAAAGTGAAATTTGCAGGAAAATTGGTGGAACTGAAAGTATTTTAAGCAAAATGACAGGGCTTGTCTTTGCTCAGATGTATGAGTTTAGTGCTATCCTCCCCTCTTGGTGCCTCTGATCCTCCCAGAGATTATTTCCAGCTCAGTGTGTTCATGAGGTTCTGACAGTACATGTGACTTGAGCCCCATAATGGAACCTCTAAAGAAATGTCTGCTCTTTAGACACACAGAGCCAAACAGTATAATGAAATTGAAAAGGTAGGCACCTCTGAATGCTCCAAAAACCTTTCTGATGATGTCTTTAAAGTTTATCAGATGGAGAGTAGGTAATCAGAACTATCTTTTTGGTGACCAGGACATTTACAACTCATAGTAGCAATTTTCATTATTAGATACAAAGATATAGTACTTTTCTGTGTGTGTGTGTGTGTGTGTGTGTGTGTGTGTGTGTGTGTTTGATAAATGTACAGGAGTGTAAGGTGTGAATACTTATGCACATATATGTGAAGATCAGAGCAGAACATTAGGCACCTTCTCCTATTGTACCTCTCTCTGTTCTCTTCATTCCCTTGGGACAGCATTCCTCAATAAACTGGAGGCTGCCCACTAATGCTAAGTTGATTTACTAGGAGGCTCTGGGGAATCTACTTGTCTCTCTCTCTAGTACTGAAGTTACAAATACATGCAGAGACATTGAGTTTTTTTTAAGAGGATGCTGTGATTTTGAACCCAGGTTCTTATAATTGTAGAGCAAATGTTCTTACTCACTGAGACACCTTCCCAGGATCTCTTGTAACCAAGGTTGGCCTCAAATTTGATTTGCTCTATCCTTAAGATTTTACATTGAACTCTAGATATTGCTGCCTTTTTCTTCCAAGTGCTGAGCTTATAGACATGTGCTACTACATATAGTTGTATTAATCTTTTCCTTGAGTAATTTATGAAACAATATACTTTCAAAACAATGATAAATTTCAATATTTAAGAATCTCTAAAGGTTCCATTTTATATTTCTAAGTCTTTAGAATGTTTGTTCTTTCTTTAATTTCTGGGGCTCACTTACACACACACATACACATGAACAAATGCACCCTTTAATATAAAAGAGAGAAGTCTGAGGTTAGAAGATGCCAGTATAGTGTGGAGAGGTGACACTCTCATCTACTCTGGAACACGTGATTTTCCTAGGTTCTGCTCTTACAATTATTTGTATATCAAAGTTGCCATCAGGTTTTATGTCTCTGGTGCTGAGGAGAGATCTACAATGTAGGTAATACATAAGTACCTCTAGAGATGAATAAACACCTGTGAACAGGCATGAATGTATGAAATATGCATCAAATATGTACCACCTCACTAAAATTAAAACAGAAGAAAAAATTTAAGCATCTTTTTGGAGTAATTCTTGGTAATATTCTTTTATTGCTCTCCAATTTTGTAATGATGAGTACTGGAGTCCTGCTGAGACCTAGACCTGAATGAATACCTCTGAAGCACAAGACACAGTGGTTTTAGAGGTTGCCCAGTTTGATGGGGATTGCATTGAATCCATAGTTTGCTTTTGGAATGATTGCCATTTTTATTATTTTGATTCAACCTATCCAAGAACATGGGAGAGCTTTACATTTTCTGGTATCTTCTTCATTTTCTTTCTTTTTTAAAAATTTATTTATTTATTTAATTCTTTTTTAATTAAAATTTCTGCCTCCTCCCCGTTTCTCATTTCCCTCCCCCTCCCCCCACTCCATTCCCCCTCCCTCTCGATACTGAAGAGCAGTCCAAATTCCCTGCCCTTTCTTTCTTCAAGAATAAAAGTTCTGGTCCAGCACGCCTTTAATCCCAGTACTTGGGAGGCAGAGGCAGGCGGATCTCTGTGAGTTCGAGACCAGCCTGGTCTACAGAGCTAGGTCCAGGACAGGCTCCAAAGCCACAGAGAAACCCTGTCTCGAAAAACCAAAAAAAAAAAAAAGAAAAACCAAAAAAAAAAAAAAATGTTCTGGTCCAACCGAACTTTAGTGTTACCCCCAACATATTTTCTGTTATTTTTGGCTATTGTGAAAGGTGCTAAAAGATGTTTTGTTAAAGTCACATATTATTCAATATACAATGCCACAGGGTAAACATTCTCATTCTGTAGTGAGACAGTGAGAAAATATTGAGGATAATGGAGACAAGTAAGATTGAAATCCAAGAAGGCAAAAACCGAATCCTGCAATAATCTGTCTAACATTTGGTGTGCATGATTGAATTGCATGAGTTCTGGAGGCTCTGGGTAATCCAATGCCTCCAAAATTACTGTCTCAAGAATTACACATGAATTCTTGGTTCATCTCTAGTCCACACTTAACATTATTTTTATTAAATACTGTGGTCTTAGTGTCTCCTAATTCCTGGGTTTTCATTTCAACTTAGAATTCATTCACCTGCCCAGTTCATGCAGTAGTATCTCAATGCTTTCTTACAAGGTATCTGGTTATGCCACATATATTTTGGCCACAGTAACTTTCGGGAACTTGGTGAAAGGCTTCATGGCCTTCTTAATTTGGCATTTTTCATGATGGTAAAATAAGTACCACATAGATAACAGTGCTCAATCTTGCTGCAATTTTGGGATTTAATTTAGCCCTCTTAATGCACTGACACTGTAGTTCCCAGGTACCACCTAGATTGATGCTAAAAAAACTCTTTCCTTGACAGTCACTTTGGATCAGAGAATCACTTCAGAATCATTCTCAGTTTGAATTATCTCTTTTCATATTTGTTTGCCTTGTTACTTGGTAAAATCTTCAATTCTTTCCTTGGCAAATACTTGTCCATATATGGTACGTGTTGGACTCTTCCAGATCAGGCCATATAATTTCATCTTATTGGTGACAATCACTCTACAATTCAATTGCTTCTCTGAGGCAATCTTGTTCATTTTTTACACATTTGCATGTTCCTTTCCCTACCAAACAGCAATTTTACGTATCGTTCCCTTCACTAGGTACTCTGCCTTCTTTGCGTATGGTTAAGGCAGTGAGCATTAATCATGGCACATCTTGAATACTATCTTGTTATGGAGCTGTCTCTTAAAACACCACCTTCACGAGAAGAACAACTACTCAGTCTATTACTTTTGAATACAGACTCACTCAAATTCTTAGATATGAGCAAATGCAACTTGGTTCTTTATAAGTATAAGTCAGTCAAGTGTCTTATAGTTCCCTTGTCCTCTCTTTTCAGAAACCTCATGAGCAAGGTTTCTACTGTCTCCATTTGTCTTTGCATGCTGTTTTTCCAGATTCTAACCAGAATGGCTCATTGACTTCTGATGACAACATTCTAGGGGTTTTCCATCCCAGAGCTCAAAACTCTTCCTTATGCCTCTTACAAATTAGTTCAAAAGAGTGTAAACATGACTTGATTAGTTTGTCAATAATGTTGGTATCAATTTTCTGTTTTAATTGCTTTTTTATTGATGTGAAAAAATGCATGATATAGAGTATTCCTTTACATTGTATGCATATATGTCTCTGTGATTGGTTTAATAAAGAAACCGATTGGCCAATAGCTGGACAAGTACAGGTTAGGCAGGACTGGCAGACAATGGAGAGGACAATGAGAAGGAGTTGTAGTCTCAGGAGTCTTGAGAAGATGCAAAGAAATCAGGAGATGAACTTTGAATCCTGAGAATAAATACCGAGCAACCTTGCAGAGTATAGATAAGAAATATGGGTTAATCTAAAATGTAAGAGTTAGTTAGTGACAAGTCTTAACTATTTGCCTAGATTTGAAAATGAATAATAAGTCTCTATGTGATTATTCTGGAATTGGCTGGCAGAAATGAGAAGTCTGCATACAACCAGATAAAAGTACCATAAGGAAAGGAAGGCTTATTATAGTTCTAATATATAGTTCATCATGATGGTGAACTCATGGTAAATGTCTAGTTATGGTGACAGAAATATAAGCCAACTGGAAACATTGCATCTGTAATAATGGAGACAAGAAGGATATATCCTTCTGCTAATATTGCTTTATTATCACTCAAAATGAGATCTTGGATCATGAAATAGGGCATATTACATTCATCATGGTGTATTCCTCTCCAATTAACCTCTTTTAGACACATCATACTAAGAGGTGTGTTTTCATGGTGATTCTAAATCTGATCCTTTAAGAAACATAATATCCCATTCTTTTATTTTAATTTATGGTACACTTACAATAAGCAAAACTTTGTAGTAGGAAATATAAGGACTAATGCATAATATACTTCAATTAAAAATAAGATAAGCATACAAACATAGTCAAGTTATTTACTGCAAGGTCACCAAAACAATTTTGGGAACAGGCAAGAATCTTTCAGCAAATGTGGTTCTCATTTTCTACATACAGTATAATGAATATAACTAATGACTCCTAATATATACAGAGATCAATCCAAAATTGACCATAGGAAGGATTTTTGTTACCCTTTCTTTTTAAATGATACTGTCAAAAAAGAAGGTAACATATAGACTGAAGGAACATATTTGAAAATTGTGTGTCTGACAAGAAACTGGCAGCTAGAATGTAAAAAGCTCTGGTGAAATAATAAAAGATAACTCAGTTTAAAATATGAAATGATTTCACAAATCACCTTTCAGCTAAAGAAATAGAAATAGTAACTACAGATCTAAAAAGATGAGAAACAACACACCATGGTGAAAGAGAGCAACCTGAGACTGGGGATCCTCTTGTACCTAATGTAGCTAGAAGGTCAGATAGCAATGGAAATGTTCAAGAGGGTGTGGAGAAGCAGATAGCCCAGGATCTATGGGTTGGAGAATAAGGGGTTCTGGTAATTTAGAAATGAGACCTCAAAAGGCTAGTTTCCAAACTAGCCTTTTCCAAATTAACAAGACATTAGAGAAAATTAAGTAGAAACATTAAATAGAATGTGCTAATAAAACTGACCACACTCAGATAAGGGTATTTTCTTTGGTTTAAATCTAACTTTCCTCTGTATCTCAATGTCCAGATTACTTTTTTTAAAATGCCACAATAATTATAATAAAGTCAATCAGACTTAGGGATCCTTTTTACCAAATTGTCAGGAGAGAGAGGACTGTTTTTCCATACTCACAAGTCTCAGACAATCACAGTACATTGATTTTAAAAGTTTGCATGTATCCACACATGCCAAAGTTTGTTCTACTGAACACATTAGTCACTTCAAGAATGATGGAAATTGTCCACGAAACTTCACCTTCATTTGGAAATTTAGATCTGATTCTTTTGTTTCCTTCCTTCATACTATTTTCTTTTACTCTGACCCAAATCTACTTTTAGAAAACCTGTTTGATCATTGCCTATATAACATACATATGAGTCACTAACTTATTCCTTTGGGGGTTGGAGTTCTTAGTTACCTCTTTAACAAATGTCAGAGACACAGCAAAGTCATGGGGAATGATCTAGAGCAGGAGTTCTCAACCTAGGTGTTGAATGACGCTTTCACAGGGGTTAGGTAACACCATCAAACACCACAAATATTTACATTATGGCTCATGACAGTGGCAAAATTACATTTATGAAGTAGCAGGGAATATAGCTTTATGATTTAGGGTACCAAAGCATGAAGAAGTGTATTAAAGAGACACAGTACTACAAAGGTTGAGAACCACTGATAGAAAGGTTGATTGCATCCAGACTCTACCATAAGGGCAAGGAGCTTGTCTATCCAAGCTTAATTGCAACTTTGCTCTCCTTGCAGTCTGAGGCCAGAGTCTTCAAATAGCAGGTACGATGGGGATTCCCTAATTACAGCTGATGTGCCTAAGTCTATGAAAACAGTCCATGAAGAACCGCTGACATGCCCCTTTAAGATATGTCCTTATGCTTGTTTCCTGTAGGTAAGCAGGCAACTTTAAAGATGTGTAAATCTATGGTACAGGGAATTCAGTGTTCTTAAGCTTGTGGCAAGCAAACTTTGAAGATCTCTATTTGCTTTTCTATTTTGATTGTGTATATATGCTTTAAGAGTGACTAGTGGGTAAATTTGCTCAACTGTCAGAATCTCAATTCAATATTGAACTTAACTGATCATCAGCACTGATCAGTTACAAAACCAAACAGAACAACATTCATGGCACAGCATTTTCTGCCTGTTTTTTCTCTTTGGGCCCTACTGCAAACCCTTCTAAGAATTGATCTTAGAGGTCAAGTTAGGAAGAGTTGCATCATTTGATGACACGGACTGCAGCCCTAAATCTTGAAAATAGACACAGAACAAATTCCTTAACAGAAATATCTGCTTCCCATTTATCTCCACAATCTGTTCTTGTACTGAGCTTGCTGAGGGATTGTCAGGTCTGAGTCACTTCCCACTGACAGCATAGCATATAGACTTTCTCTGATGATAAAAGAGCATCTCTGTCAATCCATCCATGTTCTCCAGGTTCTCAAAACAGGAGTCTCTTTCCTTTTACTTGTCTCTTTCCTTTGTGCAGACACCACTTCTTTGTTTTAGATAAGTCTTGTATCACTAAGGCCTAAACATTTAGGAAGAAGGAAAAGAAAAGAAATTGCCAGGAGATTTACTGAAAAGGAAGACTGACTTCATAAAAGAATGTTAATCCACTTAAGAAGCACAGACATGCAGTATTGATAGGGCGTTCATTGCAGCAATGAACAAAGTTATTGACTGTGGTGATGGTTACAGAGAATATAATAATAGCTAACATCGATTATGCAACTAATGGGTTTAGTTCTTTAGTGAAAGCTTCATTGTGTGTGAACCTTCAGTGTTATCAACACTATTTATCAAAGGCTTCCTGTGCATATAATGCTGATCTGGATGGATGCCATCTGTTCTGTGTGAGACTGCTATAGTTACCCAACAACACAACATGTAGCTATCATTTATTCTCTGCGACTCTCCTGGTTACCTGTGATAATATACCTGCAAAGGAAGTAATGAAGAAAGAATGTATTTTGGCTTAAAGCTGTAAAGAGGTGCAGTGTATCCTGGTCAGAAGACATGGCAGTAGTCAAGGAAGGCATAATGGCAGAGGGAGATGACTGACACTGCATCAACATTCAGAAATTAAAGAGTGAAAAGAAAGTGAGGTCAGGATATAAAAGCCTCAATGTCTGACCTTAGTATCTCACACTAAGGTTTCCACTCATAAAGGTTCCAAAATTTTTCCCAGCAGTATCATTATTTGCCATCCTAGTGTTCAAGCATGTGAATTCATGGAGACACTTTACATTCAAATCACAAAGTTTGAAACCATGGTATTCAGTGGTATGTTTCAAGTTACATATGGTCAAAAAGTGGTAGACACTACACCAGCCACAACTTAAAATAGTATCAATACATGTGGCACTGTGTTACATTCATATACTTGTGTAAATGGCAATACCACCCATCTTTGTTTGCCTAACACTGTGCCTACTTCATTTAAACTGTTACAATCCACCTGAGTTGAGGAAACGGTGGTATAGAGATGTCAAGTGCTGTTGTCCAAGGTCACACAGGTAGAAAGTTTCATCCCCTTGAATACATGCTTGCTCAGTCTGGTACAACAGCAGAATAGATCATTTTAAGATTGTTTGTTTCTTTGTTTGTCTGTGTGTGAATGTGACTGTGGACACATAAACACAGAGGAGTTCCTCTTTGTAGGCTGTTCTGCAGAACTGAAATCAGAGGCTCTTGCAAAAGGCCTCATAAACCCACAACTGACCTTTGAAGAATGAAATGAAATGGCACATAATTGAGAATTTAAGAGTGCATTTTACAAATGGAATCTCATTTATTCAAATTATGATTAAGGTTATAGATTTAATTTGAACTTTAAAGAGTGTTTTGTAAACCCCCTTTATTCAAGACAAAAGATATCCTTCTTAACTATTTCACTTATAAAAAGATGAAAAGCAGAGTTCAGCAACCAAGAATAAATATAGTGAAATTAAACACAAACAGAATTTTTGTAAAGCATGTCAGGTAAACAAAAACATGAGGAGAAATTTAAAATATAAAAAGAAAGAAGACCACATACAGTGTGGCCCTTCTGGTACAGTAATTACTACCCTTCTGCTTTTGTTACTTATGCCAGCATGCATTGATAATTGTACCATTGGTATTTAGTGCACTCAAGCATATTAATGTAATAAAATTTTGTGGAGTAAGAAAAGTACTGTTTTACTCAAAGTTTCGTAGAAATTGAATTACCATGTAGCTTTAGCCATATGCAACATGGATATAGTCCCTCTGTAGATAAGGATAAACATTAATTTTATTAGAATATATTAATTATTTGAATAATATTTTCAGTACTGCACTTTCATATATGTACACAGTATAAGAGAACAATAGAAAGAACTAGTGACACAAAGTTTGTTCTTCGGTGTGTACATGTGTATTTTACATATGTGTCTAGGATCTTTCATGCATGTATATGCCGAGATTGTTGCAGAATGTCATTTTCTAACACTCTCCATCTTATTTTTTGAGAGGGTCGTTCACTGAACTTGGAGATAACCTATTGACTAGACTAGGTGCCTGGTTAGCCTCTTGGATCTGTCTCTATCATCTGCTCATCCCTCAGTGCCTATATCCAGGATCTGTATACGGGTAATGGATACACAACCTCAAGTCTTCACACATGCATAACAAATACTTTATGACTCAAGCCATATACCTTAACATAGCTTGGCTCTTTGAAATAATAAAACAGAGACCACTTTTATCCAAACTAATCAAAGGAATGAAAAAGAACTGTGGAATAAATAACATTAGAGTTAAAGGTGGATACTGTAACAGATATCAATGGAATCTACAGGATCATTGAAGACTATTTTGAAAACACATATTTCAATATTTTAGAAATTCTATAGTAAATAACTGTTTCTATACACACATAAATTATTTTCAAAATTGAAAATAGGGTTATATAATCAAACTAACCAGATTTATAATGAACAGTGAGTCTGAAAGAGTAATACATGGTCTCTTAGGAAAGAAAAGCTTGGGGACAAATGTTCTTCTGGGTATTTGTCAAGGTTCTCTAGAGGAACAGAACTGATAGATTTGTATATACTATCATAGATAAATGCATATTTACAATATTAAATTATTTTAATAAGAGATTTATTGGATTGGCTCATATGATTGAGATTGGGATAGGTAGTTTAACAATGTCAGTGTTCTGGAAAGGCTTGAAACCAGCTTTCCAATACAGCAGTTACTATCCAGATCTAGGTGCTGAAAATTTCCCAAAGGAAGTTATTGGTATTAACTCTATGTTAATGACAAAAGAAGATAGATTCTGAAGCCAGTGGGCAACCCTGGCAACACATATTGTTACCCGAAACAGATGGAAACATGATATTTCTTTTAATAATCTTTCTTCATCTTGGCAATTTGTTTAAGTGATAAACCAAGCATCCTTGATCACTGTCTCATGTATTCATTTTCTATGAAAGGACCCTATAGACAAATAGGTGTTTTTAGCATTCTTTTTTATTTTTTTTTATTTTTCCTTTCAAAAATTTACACTTACTACCCTCCTCCCCTTCTTCTCCTGCTCCCCCACTCATCCTCCTTCATCACCCTCCTTCCTTAAGAGAGGGCAGGGTACCCTGCCCTGGGGAAGGCCAAGGCCCTCCCCCCTACATCCAAGCCTAGGAAACTGTACATCCAAATATACTAGGGTCCCAAAAAGCCAGTACATGCAGTAGAAATAAGTCCCGGTGATTTTATCAATGGCTTCTCAGTCAGCCCCCATTGTCAGCCTCATTCAGATTCTGGTTTGATCACATGCTTGTTCAATCACAGTCCAGCTGGATTTGTTGAGCTCTCATTAGAACAGGCACTCTGCCTCAGTGGGTGGATCAACCCCTTGCAGTCCTGACTTCCTTGCTTGTCTTCTCCCTCCTTCTGCTCTTCAACTGAACCTTGGGAGCTCAGTCTGTTGCTCTGATGAGGGTCTCTGTCTCTATCTCCATCCATCACCTGATGAAGATTCTATGGTGATAATCGAGATAATTATCAGTGTGTTAGTGGGGCAAGGAAAGTTCAGGCACCCTCTACTCTGCTGCCCAAGGATCTAGCTGGGTTCATCGCCGTGAACACTTGTGATCTCCTCTAGAGCCAAGTCTCTTGCCACACCTAAAACAGCTCCCTTAATGTAGATATCTTCTTCCCTGCTCCTATAGCCACCCTCCCTCCATCTCCACCCCCTCACTCCTCCAAGCTCTACCCAGTCTTTCCCTTCTTCCTTCTCTCTCCCCCCTCCCCTTCTCCCAACCCCACCATCACCCCTACCCCCACCCCCATGCTCTCAACCCAACCTTTGCCTGGCAATCTTGCTTGTTTCCAATTTCCTGGAGGATCTACAGATGTTTTTCAATAAAAGCAATATACAGCAAGCCAACAGCTAATATCAAATAATGGAGAGAAACTCAAAGCCATTCCACTAAAATCAGGAACAAGACAGGGCTGTCCACTCTCACCATATCTCTTCAACATGGTACTTCATTTCTAGCAATAGCAAAAAGAAAATGTAAGGAGATCAGGGGGATTAGAATCAGAAAAGAAGAAGTCAAACTTTCATTATTTGCAAATGATATGATAGTGTACATAAGTGACGGCAAAAACTTCACCTAAGAACTTCTACAGCTGATAAATACCTTCAGTGATGTGGCAGGATACAAGATCAACTCAAAAAAATCAGTAGCCCTTTTATACGCAAAGGATAGAGAAACAGAGAGGGAAATCAGAGAAATTTCACCTTTCACGAAAGCCACAAATAACATAAAGTATCCTGTAGTAACTCTAACCAAGAAAGTAAAAGATCTATTTGACAAGAACTATATGTTGTTGAGGAAAGAAATTGAAGACGACACCAGAAAATGGGAGGATCTCCCATTCTCTTGGATGGGTAGGATCAACATAGTAAAAATGGCAATTCTACCAAAGGCAATCTATAAATTCAATGCAATCCCTCATCAAAATCTGGTGTGGGAGAATTGTCTGTATTCTGTCAATCATGTTATAAATAAAAGCTGATTGACCAGGCAGGAAATATAGGCAGGAAAACCAGACAGAAAGTAGAAATGATGTAATGAGAACAGGAGAATTTTGGGAAGGAGGATGTTGATTTTTCCCACTCCTGCCCAGACCACCAAAGCAGCAGGATGTGATCTGCCTCACTGAAAAAGGTACTGAGCCACATGACTAACATAGATCAAAAAAATGGTTTAATCAAGATGTGAGAGTTAGCCAGTGAGAGGCTAGAACTAATGGGCCAATCAGCTTATAATTTATGGAGGCCTATGTGTGATTTTCTTTGGGGCTAAACAGTTGTGGGGTACTGGGCAGGACAAAAACCACAACAACAAGCAGGCCCCCCTTCATGTTACAAAAATCCCAACAAAATTCTTCACAGACTTTGAGAGAACAATAATCAACTTTATTTGGGAAAACAAAAAACCTAGGATAGTATAACAATCCTATATAATAAAGGAACTTCTGGAGACATTACCATCACTGACTTCAAACTCTATTACAGAGCTACAGTAATGAAAATAGCTTGGTATTGACATAAACACAGAGACCTCGACCAATGGAATCGAATAGAAGGCCCAGATATCAACCCAGAAACCTATGGACACCTGATTTTCGACAAAGGAACTAAAAGTATACAATGGAAGAAAGAAAGCATCTTCAACAAATGGTGCTGGCATAACTGGATGTCAACTTGTAGAAGAATGAAAATAGATCCATATTTATCACCTTGCACAAAACTCAGGTCTAAATGGATTAAAGACCCCAATATAAATCTGACCACACTAAACCTGATAGAAGAGAAAGTGGGAAGTAGTCTACAACATATGGGCACAGAAGATTGCTTCTTACGTATAACCCCAGCAGCACAGACATTAAGGGTAACATTGAATAAATGGGACCTCCTGAAACTGAGAAGCTTCTGTAATGCAAAGGACCTGTTATTAAGACAAAAAGGCATCCTACTGAATGGGAGCAGATCTTCACCAACCCTGCAACAGACAAAGGTCTGATCTCCAAAATATATAAATAACTCAAGAAACTAGACATTAAAATTCTAATTAACCCAATTAAAAATGGGGTACTGAATTGAACAGAGAATTCTAAATAGAAGAAGTTCAAATGGCCAGAAGACAATTAAAGTCATGTTCAACATCCTTAGCAATTAGCGAAAGGCAAATCAAAACAACTTTGAGATACCATCTTACACCTGTCAGAATGGCTAAAATCAAAAACACCAATGATAGCCTATGTTGGAGAGGATGTGGAGTAAGTGGAACTCTCATCCATTGTTGGTGGGAATGCATACTTGTACAACCACTTTGGAAATCAGTGTGGCAGTTTCTCAGGAAATTGGGAATCAATCTACCTCAGGATCTAGCAATACTACTCTTGGGAATATACTCAAGTGATGCCCAATCACACTACAAAAGCATTTGTTCAACTATGTTCATAGCACCATTATTTGTAATAGCCAGAACCTGGAAACAACCTAGATGCCCCTCAATGAAAGAATGGATAAAAAAGTGTGGCACATATACACATTAGAGTACTAATAAGTGGTAAGAAAACAATGACATCTTGAATTTTGCATGTAAATGGATGGAAATAGAAAACATTATTCTGAGTGAGATAACTCAGACCCAAAAGGTTGAATATGGTATGTACTCACTCATTAGTGAACTCTAGCCATAAACAAAGGACAATAAGCTTAGAGAAGCCAAATAACAAGGTGTTCTTAGCATTCTCAAACATGTCTTAATTTAGTCATCTTGACAACTCTGACTAACTAGAACACTGATGTTTTAAGAAAATGTTCTGCTGCTTTGTAATGGTTACCACTTTGAACATTAGCACCATCCACATACCATTAGTAGTTCAACCATTGTATCTTTTTCTGTTCATTTAGAAATTTTACCCTCACATTTAATTCTCACTTTCTGTCTTATGGCTATATCTCCAAAGCCTTTGACTGCAGATCTTATTCAAATTAATTTCCCATATGAGTCTTATACCATGAATTCTATCATTGGTCTCCTGGAATATTTTTAATCTTTTATAGAAATGAGACTTTCCTGACCTTTATGTAAGTCCCCTTCCATTCATTTTTAAAAACTTCTTCTCCCCTCCCCATAGGTTCAATTCCATCGTATATACTAACAGATTAGCAGTGAAATTCATGAGAGACTTTTCAGATAATTTCTTTCTACCAGACTCTCTTACTCTGAATGTTACCTACTTTCTAGACACACAGAAACATCTTTCATTTTTCTGAAAACTTCTCAACAACCAATGACAGAGATTTTGTATTTCTCAGTCCATCCAAACTCTTTCCATAATACTCATGGTCTACTTAAATTTCACCGATGAAGCAGACAAATTAGTCAGAAATAATGTGGCTTTATTCATACTTGTATTCTCCTGTCTCTTTGTCTCCACTACAAGTATTTACATTTACTTGGCTAATGACATAAAAATAAGCATTTATCCTCTAACAGACTAGTTATCATTGTTTACCTTGTACCAAGGAACTGTGTCCGGGGACACTGCAGTTTTGTCTAAATACTATTAAGGTAGAATGCTTGTTCAAGGTCTTTCAATAATCCAAAAGATCCAAGAGGAAAATAGTCAGAAATTAGGCAGTGCTGGGAACAAGTACCACGTAAGTCTCTTTTCCAAGATCTCAGGAGCACCAGGATATCTATCCTTAGTGAGTAAGTTCTAGGTTCATTTGCAGATGTTGGTAGTATAACAAATCATTTTTGCATTACATTTGGAATAGGGAGAGATTAATTTCGAATAAAATTTTTAAAATGTACCATGGTCAATTGGAGTAGGAGAGGCAGAGAAAGGCCAAGAAGGTGATGACCACACTGTAGATAACATGTGGAAAGAAGGGTTTGGAAAATACAAGATAAAGTTTTCAATGGGCTATGATAAAACTTAGATCCTCATGGCTGTTATAATTAAATATTTAGCTATAATGCTACTTTAGCATTGTTGAGCCTTTTTCCATTCTTTCAGTCATCAAAGAAAGAACAAAGGCTGGTAAATAGAAAATATTAGGATTTAGATATAGATTTAATGGAAGAAAAGTTTTCAAAGTCAAATTGTCTTCAATTGGAAGAGACTGCCGAGTGAGTCAGTAAATTTCCAATCACTGGAAGCAAGAAGCAAGATGGTACAAGAGTACTTACTGAGAATTTATGCATCTAGTTGGAAGTTTGAGACAGATAATTTATTCTCCATTCCCATTCTGAGTGCCTATTATTTGATACTCTGGCTGTATGTATTCTGAGAATGCTTTAATTTAATTACTATATCTGAAACAAATGGAATTTGGTGGATCTATGACCACCTTGGGAATTTTTTATATATTTCTAATAATTTTTCAAATATTATGCACCTTTTTTTGAAAGTCTAGTTCAGATGAGTCATTCCATTTGGACTGTCATATTTATTGCTGGGTTCTGTTCCAGCTCCACACCCTCTTCCACAAAGTGAGACAAAGTAGAATACTTTGTCCTAATGTCTATAGAGGAAAGACATCATCTTTCTGCCCTGAGAGCTCTCTGTTGATTCTTTAACATAGCTGTATTCATCTAGTCCTTTTTTTATTATTTGTAGTGATACAAACACACAAAAGACAAATTTTAAGTAGCTCTACTACAAGTAACTACAAGTGTGTGGATTTGTGGCACATGCTCGTTCAATGTGAAATGTTTTCAATAAATTCAAAACAGCTATCACTGGAGTGGAAACTCAACCAGTAAATTTATCACCACACAAGCATGAGAATTTGATTTCAAACTACAGCATCGAAGACAAAGCAAAGGAGTAATGATGTATACTTGTAATCCCAGCTCTTAGGAGGCAGAGACAAGTGGAACCCTGGACATCATTGGTCAGTCAGTCTCACCTCACCTATTGGTGTGTTCCACGTCCTTGACAAACCTGGTAAAAACATGGTAAAAACAAATTTGAGAAATGACAGCCAATATTGTCCTATGGTCCTCATGGGTACATATACACAGGTACTCTCCCCTACATTCATAAATATTTAAAAATAGGACCTAGCTTCACATCTTAAATTGATAGTTTCTAAACTAATAGAAAACTAGCATTCTAAACTAATAGAAAAGACAGCATTTTTTCCCTACGGTAGTACTTTAACTTTTATTTGTATCATATTTTTAAAGAAAACCACACTCTATGTTCATTTGTGTTTGGTTGTGCAAGTGTATTTTCATTTAAGTAATCACTTAGTCTGTCAGGAATCTGTTCCTGTCTCTGTGTATGTTTTTACCACCAAATGGAAAAGAAATGAGTAATGCTTTACAGAAATATTTAACAGAGTTTTAGTAAAGATTAAGTCACTGATCTGAATTGAAAAACTCTGACGTATATAACAGAAATAGTATCAAGCAATATCTAAATGCTGATTTGATCATTTATGATGGATGATAATTTGTAGAAGACCACTTTTAGCCTCTTTTCTGATTCTAGCAAAAGTTTATAACAACACACATGTAAGCACATATGCAGTATTTTGGTGTCAGGATATGGAAAAGTTCATAATTTAAGATTACAGTTATGAATCAAGTTAGTTTGTAAAAGTTTATTACATGAAGAATTCAAAGCAAGTAAGTTTGGTTGTTACATTGTTTTCTTAAATGCAGTTTAAACATGTAGGGTTGGTACACAGCAGGCTAGTAGTTCTAAATCTCCTCAAGGTATAGTATTAACTCTGGCTGTGAGATCCAACAAATGCTCCAGTCAAACATGTAAGAGATTATTTTTTTAAAATTACAATTCATTACCACTTTTCTTATTTAATTTTTATATTTTTAAAAATGGTCTTTTTTGAACCTGGTGCTCACCAAGTAGGCAAGGTTAGTTGGGCAGCAAGCCACAGTAATCCCCTCATCTCTGCCTCACCAAGACTAGAATTACAGGTGAGCACTACCATGCCCTGATTTTCCTTTGATTGTAGGGCAACTAAACTCTTTTACTACAATTTGCATAGCAGGTGTTTACCAACAGAATCATCTTTCCAGCCCCTGGTATGTGTTTTCTTCTCTATAAATAAATTATAATCACAGAGCAGATATATTCTTCTTATACTTTTCTGTTAATGGGTATACCTAAAATGTAAAACACATATGCAGTAGAAAATAAACAGTCATAAGCAATACCTGGCATGCTTTAAATAAATCTTTGTCTCTGCCTTAAGTACCAGAGCTTTTTTACAAAAGTTCTTGAGGCTTTCTTTGGATGTCATTAGGAATTGCTATCCTGACAGGAATCCCAAGTATGCTGAATTCAAAATTAATTCCATAGAGATAATATTTTTTGTCCATTCCAGTTGCCTAGCGTCTTGTCCTTTGGGAATCTCTATGTACTTAACTTGTGAGATTACTTCAAAGGTGAAGTCAACCTCTTTTCCTAGTTTAAGATGAGACCTAGAAGAAGTTGATCAATAATAAGAGAGAAAAAAATGTTGTCTAGCCCTAGTCCAAGGCCCTTGATAGGTTGTCCAATTCCTAGCATTTGAATCAGTCCTATATACATTTACATATAGAGACATTAAATGAACTTAACAGGTTCTAATTATAGATTATGTGTGTGTGAGAGAGCAACAGTAATAAAGAACTAGAGACAATGATTTTAAGAAAAGGGGGAACATGCAAGGAGTTGGAGGGAAGAGAGGGAGAGGGTAAATGATGTAAATATTATATGGAATTCTTAAAAGCTAAAATAATTTTTAAATTATCCTATGTCAAAAAAAGACCCCAAATTACTTCTAATGGTTTACTTTAACAGTATAGAAAGTAAAGGAAAAAAAGATGTCAGTTACACAACTGGAAGGGAAATATACCAGTGTACTGTATTATGATCTTCCTCTTGGATAAACTGCAGAAGAGGCACAATGACAGTGACTTAAAGGACTCAATGGTTCCCTAAAAGTCTCTCTCTCTCCTCTCTCTCTCTCTCTCTCTCTCTCTCTCTCTCTCTCTCTCTCTCTCTCTCTCTTTCTCTCTCTCTCACATCTCTATCTCTCTCTCTTCTCTTTCCCTCTCTCTCCCTACATCCCTAGATTTAAATTTACAGTCTTCTTATCTTAGCGAGTACTGGGTTTGTGGGTGTGCAGCACCACACCTAGCTCTCAGGGAACTCTTACCTACAGGTTCTCAATACATATTTTAAACTCTTAAATATTTATCCAGTACAAATACTTACATACAGGCAGAGTTTCCTGTAAAAAGTGATTACTGAGTTGTCTCCCTGAAGGAGTACTTATTTTCCTTCTTTAGTAGACAAAATGATAGATTTCCAGACTGTTTCTTTTCAGTTAAAAAAATATTTTCAGTACCAATAAGACAGCTAAGTGACTAAAGGCTGCCTGGGTTCCATCCTCACAGTTCACTTGGTGGAAGAAGAGAACCAACTCCAGAAAGCTGTCCGTTGATCTCTTCATGACAATCACACACACACACACATGTCATGTGCAAAACACATTAACAACATAAAAATAGATATAATAATAATAACAACATACAATAACAAGGCATGCTTCTAGACTGATGTTACCCTCTAGCCACACATGTACTATAACATGTGCCTCATAGAAAATAAAAATAACTGGGAAGAGGTGGACCATATCTTTAATCCCAGCACTCAGGAGACAGAGAGAGGTAGATCTCTGTGAGTCCTGACCTACAAGAGCTAATTCCAGGACAGCTATGACTGCTACCCAGAGAAACCATGTCTCAAACAAAAAAATAAATAAAAAAATAGAAAGAAAAGAAAATTAACTACAGTTTTCAAAAATGATTTAATTTCTAAAATTTTACTTAATTTTCTGTTACAACTATTTTTTCAATACATGTTTTCTATACTTCAGTTATAAAAATGTAATTGACATAGGGGATCATACTGTTTACTCTCCTCTTGTAATAACTTCTAAAAGAATAAAAACTATATAAAATGATGATATAATAAAATTATTAATGCTTCTGAATGCATATATCTAATAAATAAATCACTAGCAAATTCAATAAAATTATTCCGTATTTCAAGCTTTAAATTTGGAAATAAAGAGAAGATTTGAATCACAAAGTGCTGAAATTATCATGTGAGCTAAGAAATGATTGATACAGCAATTGAGAGAATTGCATTAGTGTCACTTATTCAGTGAGGTCATGCTCTCTGGGATGTATAACAATGCTGTGATCATGTCATCTAATTCTATAAATTTGTGAATAATTTACTATTTTACTACAAGAGTGTAATTTTATACAGTATACAATAGGAAAGAACATATATCTTATTTCTAAGTAGAATAAAATTTATGAATTCAATCTGAGAAATACAATATATCTGTGCTGTTTGTATTCCTATAGTGTGAGAACAAAGAGCAACTCACTCTTGCAAGATCTTATCACTCAAATCAGCATGATAAAGTGCATAAATAGTTTTCACATAGCGCTGAATCCTACAAGTCTGTAAAGAAATGTGTATAGAAAAATTACAGGCTTTATTAACCATAAGTATTCTGAAGACACTCTGGATATGCTTATGATTATATGGCTGTGATGTGGTACTACACAAACTCTTCCAGCACACACAAAAAAACGTCATTTACATTTCTTCTATTAAAACATTGTCTAAGACCAATTATGATGACATAGACCTTCAATCCCAGTACTCAAGAGTCACAGACATGTGGTTCACTGTGACTTTGAGGCCAGTTTGTCTACATAGTGCATTCAATGGCACCCAAGGCTACACAGTTAGACAATTCCTCAAAACAAACAACTGAACAACTAAATAATGAAAATATAGAAAGAAATAAATAAAAAAATGTTCAAACAATGATCATTGATTGCTATAATTAATGAATAAATAAGTTGCCAGATCCTATCACTTAAACAATGCAGCAGCAGTGGGGAAAAAAAAACAGCTTAGCATTAACAAAATGGCTAAGCAGATAATGGCATTTTCTTCTAAGTTGTACACCTTAGTATCATGGTAGAATGGAAGAAACAATTTCCACCAGTTATTACTTGACTTATAATTGCCCCCCCAATAAAAAGTAAAGCTATAAATTAAAAACAATTAAAATCAATGAGGTCTTTTGGTTCATTTCTTTTAAGTCCCTTTGCATATGAATGTTCTGTGCCATATGGAATACAGAACTAGGATCAGTCCATTTTGTCTTAAAGTGTATCTGATTTGACGTTTAAATGCTGTAGCTTGTTCATTTGTGTAGAAGAATTATAGTGCACAGACATAGTGAGGTCAGCTTGGGAGGATGGGGGGTTGGGAACAATGCCTCTCAGGCAGTTCAGAGACAAATGCTCTTTCTTAGATGTGCTGTTTGTAGCATGTCAGGGGATGAAGATTAGGGGGTGCCAATCCCAATGAGAATTTGGTGGAATACATTCCGCATACAACAATATTCATATAATCAAGATTTTATCAACTATGTAAAGGGCAAAATTCTAAGTGAACAGGTAAGTGAACAATGGGTACTGGCATAATAAAATTAACAAAACTGCTTTCCAAAAATTGTGACCAGCATGGAGTGATGCATGGAAATTGTCTTTGTTCATTCACACAAGATTGATAGCAACAAAGGAACAGAAAATAACATAAAAGCAGATATAAATGGTGGGGGGAAATGCTGTTGAATTCCTTATGTTTTGGGGACTGCTGTAAGCTTTTTATTTATTTTTTTCATTGCATTTTATATTTCTTAAATCTGAAGCATCTTCAATACAATATTCATATATTCAAAAGGCAAAAGCAAGGTATTGATGGTTAAAATTTTTTAGTCTTGTGATAGAGGATCTCTTAAAAATTTGGATTCATATTTAGACAACCATAGCCCATGGGGTTTATCACAGGATTCTGTGTCTAGAGTTGAGAATTTGGCAAGAAAACACTCTGGAGACAAAATGGTGTCAGGATTCTGATTAAGGATGGAAAGTGCCTATAGTACACAGTCCTCTGGGAGGTTCAGTGGGTGGTAAATGGTTCTTGTTGGAGGAGGAGACACTTCCTTCAATTTTGCAGCCACTCGTTATGTTGCTTATATCCCTGAAAGCCAACCTAATTAAATTCAGTGGACCACACACAAAAATGACATGAAAGTAGAAAGGGGACCAGTGTGTGTGTGTGTGGGGGGGGTCTGTGAGGTAGTGGTAGTGAAACTGATCAAAATATATTCTATTACTGTATGAAATATCATGATGAAACTCATTATGTTCAACTGACACATGCTAATGAAGATGCAAAGGAATGTACAGGTTCTGCAGGCTCTGCAGCCCTTCACTTTATCCCTTAGAAAGCTTGCTTATGGCCGTACAGCTCTGTCCCTGACACTAATCCTCAATGACACTTGGTGTTGTCCCATCCTCTCTAGAGAGGACTGACAGGAGAGCAAGACTGCAGGGTCAGAAGGTTCCTATCCATAGAGGATAGCAGAAGATGGTAGAACAGAAAGCAGATGGAATTCTAAATGATAACATTAAGATTCTAGGGTGTGGTACAATTTCAGCACTTCAGTGAGAGTAAATTCCCAGAAAAAAAAAAAAAAAAAAAAAAACATGATTGGTTTCTCTTCTAATCTTTAAACATCGCCTTGAAACTACCTAGTGTCATCCAAAGCGGAGCCTCAATTGAGGTCTGTGGGTATGGTTTTTAGGATATTGACTGGGTTCTTAATGAAGGTAGGAGGGCCTAGGTCACTGTGGGTGGTATCAGTCCCTGGCCAAGTGGTCTTGGGCTATAGAAGGGAAATGATTTAAGCATGATCCTGAGAGTAAGCCATCAAGCAATGATCCTCAGTGGTTCTTGCTTCTAGCTTCCTGCCTTGATATCCCTAAGTAGTATACTGGCACTTGGAAGTAAAAGCCAAAATAAACCCTTTCCTCCTTTAATTGTTATTGGGAGAGTGGTTTATCACAGAAACCTAAAGGAAACTAGGACCATTGGTAAGGAACATGTTCAAGTTACAAAGTCCGAGCATTAAATTTTCTCCAAACATCATAAGATACACTCTGCATTCAGTTTATGAAGCTCATGGATTAGAAACGAAGAGAAGGAAAGGGAATAGAGCACCTCCCCCTTTCTTTCTTATGTCTCTCCTCTATATTTCTTTGAAATACTGTCTCAAGTATTCCTCTCTGTTCTCTGACGTGTGGTTGAACATAGCACTGAACTGCTAATCCTCACACCCCCACCTATATAGAGCTGGCATTACATGCATGTATTAGCAAACCCAGTTTACTACATGCTAGAGAATGAGACCAAAAACCTGGGCATATTGGGTAAGCACTCTACCCAGCAGCCTATATCTGCTCAGTATTCCTTACATAAACCATGCTCCAGTTTCTTTTACTACCACCCTCAATCCTAAAGTAATAGTTATTTCTTAGGTTGGGTATGCTTTGTACTTCTTAATCAGTTCAACTTGCTGTTTATGAATGTTTTGTTTATTTATTTCTCCTTATTTGATAATTTTCATATTGGGGATTGAATTTAGGAGCCTGCTTGTGCAAATACATGCTCTACTAACAAAATCATCATCATCATCATCATCATCATCATCATCATCATTATTTTACTTTTCAGTATTATGGATTTGTGAGTGTGTGTATGTGTGTGTGTGTGTGAGAGAGAGAGAGAGAGAGAGAGAGAGAGAGAGAGAGAGAGATTTTCCTATGACTTATACACATGTCTTTGATTATTCTTTTAAATTATTGAGGCAACGTCTCTCAGTCACACCAGAGTTCACTGATGTGACATGTTTTACTAACCAGTTTGCTTTAAGGATACTCTATCTGCAGATCCTAAGGCTGTAGTGACAGATGGAAAGTCACACTCTACCTGGCATTTCTTTGTATACTGAGGAATTTGAAGACCTAACTTTTTCCTCATGCTTGCATGAACAAGTGCTTTAACCACTGCGTCATCTCCCCAGCTCTATTTCACTTCTGAAAAAGATAGATTCTCATTATGTTCCACAAATAAGCTAACCATTAACTATTGTAAATAATGGTCCTACACCAGCTCCCTTGGTGGCTGAGATTGCAGGTGTGTGTCAACACACCTGGCAAAGCTTGCTTCTTTCTTTGGCATCATCTTTTCACCATCTCTGGACCACATGAGATTTATATCTATCGTAAAGTACCAAACAAATGATTTATAACAGCTGTAAACTTGCTTCTTCTATTTTCTTTTTCTTTTTGCTTCCTCTATTTTTTGTGAAGCAATATGTTAATTATCTTTAAAGATACAAATTTAAGATTTTCCTTGTTAATATTTTGAATGCACTAATGTTATAAAAATGCTGTGTATGGATCTCAGTGTTTATATTTTAGAAGTAGATGGATGTGGTACACTGTCTTGGTTTTACTGTTCTGGTGTAGATACTGTCCATTTTATATACATTTATACTACTGACACACAAGTATCTAGTTTCTCCCTCTGACTAACAATGACGGGTAAGTTATGATGGTTAATAGACTATTAATTTGACAAGATCTAGAATCTTCTAGCAGACAAACTCTGGGCTTGTCTGAAAGGGAGCTTTATGTTTGGGCTGAGTAGGGAAGATCTTAACAGTTGATGGTGGCTACACACAGGCTGAGATCCTGTGCCGAGTAAAAAGGAAAAGTGTGCTATGCCCCAGCATCTGTCTCTCTGCTTCCTGACTACAGATGCAAAGTGACCAGCTGGCCAGCTGGGTCACGGTTCTGCCTCTTCGTCTTCTCAGATATGATGGATGGTGTCCTGAAACTGTGAGCAAAAATGAATCCTTCATTCGCTAAGTTTATCTACTAGGTATTTTATCACAGATGAGAAAATAATTCATAGACGAGTGCTTGAGGAACCAACCCATGCTCAAGATCATAGCTTTGCTTTCACTCTTAAATGATGCAACACATTTCCCCCTTTCTTAATTCATTTTTAGTGCCAAGTCCTATCTATAGCTATATGTCTATATTCATATTTATATATCACATGTATAATATTCATTTGAAGTATGTATATATTAAGGAATGGTTACTTTACTTTATATATTTATTCATTCCAAGTTGTGAGGCTCTTTTTCCCTGTTCTCTGAAGTTATAAGATTTATTGATTTTTATCCTGTGGGTCACTGTGGCCTGATCATTAATAACTAATCTGTAAATGCTCTCAGCTGAGGAGGTGTGTCTAATTCTTAAAGATTTACTTCCTTATTATTTGTGTATATGTTTGTGCCTGCCACTGTATATATGTACCACGTGTATGCAGGTGCCCTTGGAGAACAAAAGATTTTATCAGATGTCCTGGAACTAGAGCTACAAGCGGATTTGAGCTGCATGCCGTGGAGCTGAAAACAGTACCTGTGTCTTTTGCAGAAGCATCAATAGCTTTTAACTACTGAGCCATCTCTGTAGCCCTATGTGCTTCATTTTTCAGCACTGCAAGGGATGAAATAAATTGTGTATTGTGTGAATAGACACAGGAGTGACAATTTTTTCTATCTCCTTAGACTTTTTTTCATCTCAGGTATGAGAGTCTGTGTCTTAAGTGTTGTGTGGTGCCACTTCCCTGACTGTGAATGTGAGGATAGGGATGTTGGTGGTTTCCTCTTCAGTCACTTCTCACTTCTACTATTCATGTGTCCAAACAGAATTATTTGATTGTAAACTCAGTTGTATTATTCTCTGTTTCATTGCTATGCCCCATCTCTGTTCACTGCCAGTTTTTTATTCATCAAATGAAGACAGCCTAAGTTTCTAGTTAGACTTAAAATGTTCTATTCCCATTTTCTCATTTTTTCTAACTTCTAAACACTATGCTGGATTCCTGATCATTATTAATTTTTTTGTTTGTAATTGTAAAACTTCAAATACAAAAGGTCTCCATTGGTAATTAAATTCTAGGTTTTTCCATTTTGAGCTGAGGAAAGACAAAGGAATCAGATGACAGTGAGAGCGTGCTTTGGAAGGTAGTATCATCCTTTATGCATTGTGCTCATGGTTCACTCTATTTATTTACTTTCCACCATTTTTTGCCTATTACTTCCTCTATCTGGTAAACTCTCCCTTGAGGACAGAGTTGGACTCAGAATCTAGAAATGAGGTTCTGCCTTGTGGGTACAACCTTCATGCTTTCTAGGAAACCCAAGGTCCTTTTGTAGATATTTGGTTTTCAAACTTAACTTGGAAGTTACATATGCAACTGAAGCAATTTTCTCAAGTTTCCTTTGCAGAGGTAGAAGCTGCATGGTCATTGATAAAGTAGCCATTTCTGAGGCTCCTGATGATGATGGAACATGCTAATGAGTTCAGGATCCTCCTGAAGGTACTAGCTTCCTGACTGCAGGATTCATGTGATTTGGCTCTCAAGGAAAACCCCTTTTTTCTTCCTCAAATTTTTTTCTTAGTACCAACTGATACATTTATTTTCCAATGTAGCCAGATGTTTCTTCAAACTCCTGAGATCTTTACTCAGGCCAATTACATGTTTAGTACTTATTGCAACAAAAATTATATTTTACTTGCCAATTTCCCAGGATTCTACTGCACCATGTAAGTTCCCTTACTGTGTAGTGTCTTTCTCAAACCTTTTACTGAAAATTGTGACCCCTCTCTTATGCTGTGTCTGATTCACAGCAGGTACCTGGTAATTATTTTTTAGTTAATATGTAAATGTGTTCTTCAGTCTATAAAATATTCTCTATAAATCACTTTCACTTTCAGATATTAGTTTTTATTGTGAGTGTGTTGCTATTCTTGTTATTTTTGTTATGGTTTAGATTAAGGTTGTGGTGGAAATCAGCAGGTACAGTTCTCTGGTCACAATTTATTACAATCTTTCCTAGGGAGAGTCTGGTCTAAGCATCCCACTAAAGCCTATTACAAGTCTCTGACTATGTACTTAACCTCTATTTATACATTTTTTTGACATTCATTTTATTTCAAATACGTGTATGTGTGCATATTTGTGTGTACATGTGAGTGCAAGTGTCTGTGGAGGTCAGATTGGTAATTGGATCTCCTGGAACTGGAGTTACAGATGAATATAAGCAACCAGACATGAGCACTGGAGCTGGACTTCGTTCTTCTGCAAGAGCAACAAGTGCTTTCCTATAGGAGCATAAATGCCTTTGAATACAAAGACATTCCTTGCCATTTCCACAAACATTAAATTCAACCCCAGGAAAATATTTTATCATGTATCATAAAGACCTGTTCTGAGCCATGAATTATATTTAGAGGGAGTGGTATACACACTTTGCTTAGGGTTTTATAACTTGGATGCACTTGTTTTCTAGGCATTGGTATAAAGAGATGTAAATATCCCAGGAACTGTTTTCTGAAACACAAGCTATAAAATTAATGATCTCTCATTTCTCAACAGAATACACAAATTGGACATAAAACAGCCAGGCTGGATGCATTTCTGAAGGTGGAAGAGTGGAGAGCAAAAAGGTGGGAAGGTAAGTATTGATATCATAGTTATTTGTTAACAGGAGAAGGAGAAGAAAATAAATAAACAAGACTTTTGGTTACACTCATCTAAAAGTGGAAGGTCTGTTCAAGATGTCTTAAATAAAGAAAATCAAACTCGTGCCCTGTAAGGAAGATGAGTAAAGGTCGAACTGCAAAGCTGTTCTCTTGGTGATGAAAAGGGAGCCAAGTGTTAAGATGTGAACTGTGGTGGGTGTGGTAGCTTGCAGCTAACAGCTGACCTGTTCTTCTTTGTCCTATATGCTTTAAATCAGCTTATCAATTTGTATAAAATATAGACTTCGTGTTTTGATATGAGCACAAAGATTATAATTGATTTGCATAGAATTATGAATTTGAAAATACATTAAAATACTATTATGTTATATTTACTTAGGTATTATTACAAATTTATTTTTGTTTGTGTGTGTGTGTGTACACGCATATTTCTGATGTTTGTGAGTGTTTTTTATATGTGCATGTGAATATGGAAACCCAAAGTTGATGTCCTATATCCTTCTCAGCCACTGTCTACCTTATTCATTGAGGCAGAGTCTTTCACTAACACAGAACTCAACAACTGGGTTTTTCCCGCCAACCAGCATGCTTTATGAATCCCCAGTCTCTTCCTTCCAAGTGCTAGAGTTACAAAAGCATGTTATGTCTGCTGGATATTTAGGTGTTGGAAATAGAACTCCAGTTCTCCTGCTTGTGCAGCCTATGCTTTGCTTGTTAAACTATATCCCTACCTCCATTTCAAATTTATTTTACTTATTCCTTTAATTTTCTGTGTGCAAATTCTACATTTTTTACTGCATTTATTTGTATGTGTTTTCTTCTTTAAGGAACATATCATATCCATTCTGCTTAATTTAATTCCATATGACTCCCAGATTCTATATAGAAATACAACTTATTCTATTTTTTAATATATTAATAATGCATCTTGAAACCATGACAGACTTCATTTATTTTAGCTATTTCCTGATTTGAGATGTATTTTTAGTATTTTCTAAAATCAACACTGAATGATGCGCAAATAGTGTTATCCCCACCCCCACCCCGTTTTTGGTTTTTACTTGTCCTGGAACTAGCTCTTGAAGACCAAGTTGGCCTCAAACTCACAGAGATCCACCTGCATCTGCCTCCCAAGTGCTGGTATTAATAGTCCCCCTCTTTAATATGTATAACTGAATTATTTCCACTCTCTCCAATCTACCCTCCTTCATTTTCTTTCCTTCCCTCATTCCCTCCATGTATTCTTCTCTTCAACCCTTCCCTTCTTACTTTCCTTGTTCTTAGCACTTCCCTCTCTGCCTTCCTCCATTCCTTCTTCCCTCCAATTCTTCCTTCCTCCTTCCAGCCCTCTCACCTTCCCTCCCTTTATTCTTCTTTCTTTTACTCATTCCTTCCCTTTTTGATTTTGATTTTTGTTTTTTGGCACAGGGTTTCTCTGTGTAGCTTTGGAGCCTGTCTTAGCACTTATTCGGTAGACCTTAATCAAACACACTTCATTCATCAACCATGTGATTAGTAAGTCCTATTTTTTAAATTAATTAAATCCAAATTGTACATACAGTATGATATAACAAATCTTCATACAACCATGTTGTAGCATAATAAGGTTATATAAGAACAGATTCTTACTATCAACATTTTTGGCACAAAAAAGCTAACTTTTTTGTTATAGATTTTACAACAATGCCCACTGAACTTACAAATCCTAAGATAAAGAGTCTTATAAATCCTAAGATACATCAGTCTTATAAATCTTGAGATAAAGCTCATAATTTCACAAAAATTTTACAGCAAAATAATTGGGAGTATTTAGAGAGTTAAATAAACTGAGAAGAAGATCTTGAGATAAGCTGAAGTAATTGTATTGAGGAATGGCTTACTCATTAACAATTTAAAGCAATGGTCTCTTTTCCTTTGGTGTTTTGCTTTGTTCTCCTTAAACTTGCCACATGGTCAGGTGGCCACATGGCAGAGATTTTGGATGAAATTTTTTAACCCCCAAGCTTGGAGAGGAATGTCCATTATTCAATTCCAGAGCCACTCTTTTTTACTGAGGAGAGTACCACAAAACAATTTTTTTATGTTGTCCATACCCAAAAGATATTTGAATTTCTAGAAGATTTATCCAGTGATCAGATGGAGACACTAGAGCAGGGATCAAAGCAAGGAGAAGAGAATTTTGAGAATGTGGAGCAGAGAAAGTTTAGACACAGGAGATTTGGGAATCATATGTTTGTGAAGTTGCAACAGTCCTTACAATCTGTGGTAATTAATGTGAGTGTGTCAGCTTTAGTCATTGAGCTGTGCTGAGGCCAAGCTGTTTGAAGTAGCATGACTAGGGTCAATAGAATCCCTGAGTCTGAGGAGAAAAGTAAATGAAAAACAGCAGCAGAGGAGGGTTCTGAATGGGAAGAAGTCATGCTTAGCACAGGCGTCAGCTCATGGATAGAGCAAGAACAGGAAGCATCCCGTAGAAACACAGTGAAGAGAAGAGAGAGGCTTAGGGATAAAAGTCCAAAAGAGAAACTGTCAGAAGGAGGTTTTCAAAATCCAAGAGGTCCAAGAAGACATAGAAAAGCTGCCTGATATAAACAGCAGGCTCTAGTGAGCCAACAAGAAGACTAGAGAAAGACCAGTCAGCTCCCAGGGGAGAGACAAGTTGCTAGACAGAGCAAGCAAAGAGCCACCAAGGAGAGAGTAGGGAAATATCAAGAGAGACAGAGCAAGAATGGGATAGAGAATAGGAATTGTTTTGGTGTCAAGAATTTCAATCCAAGGTGTCCCCATGTAGACTGAGAGACTTTTCAATGAGAAATGTCCAAAATTACAAAGGATAGAAGTTCTTTCCATGGAATGGATACACAGTAAGTTAAGAAAATGTTTGACACACCACTGGGAATTTTGTAAATGTAGTAGACACCAGAAGCCAATAAAGAAAATGCAGATGGATCTGAAGAGAAAAATGTTTGAATCCTAGGAAAGTCCGTTCAATGTGACGGGTGTCTGAGAGAACATAGCAGGCTCCAGGATCCAGAGATACTAATAGATGCCCTGATTCAGTGGAGAAGCATAACAAGTAGAGGGAAGAAGTGTCTGAAGAAGCACTCAAGAATTTGTAATCTTATAGGGTGGGTGGCAGAAGAGAGCAGAAACAAATGATTCATATCTTAGAAGAGTCAAATCAGCAGCTTGGTTTGGTTAGGAGAGGATGGACTCCTTGGAACAAATTTGTGTCCTCTCCAGGTTTTAGCTCCAAATATCTAAATTGCCGGCAAGAGGGCTCCATGGTATGGTTGAGGGTAAGGTTTTCATATTATATATACATACATACATACATACATACACACATACATACATACATATATAGATATATACACATATATCCAGATACATGTACATTATGTATTTTATATGTTTGCATGTGTGTGTAAAAATTCATTATATATTCATACAATATATAATAAAATGTAATGTGTCATATATGCATATCATATGTGTAAATGAATATATACTAAATATGGCAGTCAAGTGACAGGTCCTCACCATGAAAGAAGCAGAAGGAGAGAGAGAAAGTGGTCAAGGAGCAAAAGAACAGGAAACAATGAGAGAGAACCTAAAGAAAATAGAAATGTTTTATGTAGAAAATGAGTAACTGGTGGAAGGGAAGCCTCTGAACTAAAGGGAGTTTGGAGTAATGAAATAAAAAATATATTAATAACCCATGTGTAGCACATTGATTGCTCCTGTCTCTGTCACATTCACACAGGCTCCTAGGAAAACATGGACTGCTCTTATTTCTATAACCACTCATCAGCTTGTGTGTAACACATGGACTGCTCCCATCTCTATGGCATTGATGGCTTGGTAGCCTCTCAGAGAACCTGCTGTTGCCTTTCCTGCCACAGGCAGGCAGGTGTCCTTGAGGAAAGGGCTCACAGCAAACAGGGTGTGGAGCTTCCTTGATTCTGTATTTCTCAGACTTTAGAATGCTCAGAAGAAATTTCTGTTCCTTAAGTCACTGTTCATAATGTGGTGATTTTGTTCGAACAAAGCAATTTCTAATTATTTCATAATAATAACTGTATCTTAAAAATATCTCTTGGGGCCATTGACGGACACTTCAAATATCTGGAAATGCTCACCAGCCCCATCATCTAGCATTGGTATACACAATCCTTCTGCGGGAGAATTGTTTGTAGTCTGTCAATCATGTTATAAATAAATGTTGATTGGCCAGGCAGGAAATATAGGTGGGAAAACCAGACAGGAAATAGAAATGATGTAATGAGAACAGGAGAATTCTGGGAAGGAGGAAGTTGATTCTCCCACTCCTGCCCAGATCACCGATGTGATCTGCCCCATTGAAAAAAGGTACTGAGCCACATGGCTAACATAAATCAGAAAAATGGGTTAGTTAAGATGTGAGAGTTAGCCAGTGAGAGGCTAGAGCTAATAGGCCAATCAGCTTATAACTTATAGAGATCTATGTGTGATTTTCTTTGGGGCTAAACAGTTGGGGGTTACCTGGGGGACAGAAACCCAAATAAGCAGGCCTGGCCCTTCATGTTACACAATCTTGTATGGATCTTGTGCTGGTAAACCGAATACACACATATGCTTGGAGTAGGAAACTTTCATCTGGGATTCCATAGCTGTCTAGTGTATTTTTGAACACAGAATGATATGTATAACATCTTACTGTCCCTGACGTAAAAATATTCTTGAAAATATGCCAGAGACTGGTTCTCCTCCATTAAGATAGGAGGAAAGCAAAACAGGAAGAGAGAAATAGAGTGCAGGGCTGCATGTCAAGAGAGACATAAAAAATTTCTCCAAACTCCTGGGAAAGAGATGCTTAACACAACAAGCAGGTTGACACCAAGTCAACAGGGAGTATATGAAATGTCAATCTTGTGAATAAATGTGTGGTCTAAGTCATGTTTAGTAAACATTCTCTACTAATGGAGAGGAAATATTTTGGACTTCATATCACAGAAAGCAAGTACCCGACTAATTGCAAATGCCAGTGGCTGGTTTTAGACAGAAATCTAGGCAGCAGGTCAACATTGCCCATGTATTTTCTGATCATTCCTTTCAATGTAAAATATGCTGCAGATGTCACAAGCTACTGAATATAAAGATGTATCTAATTAATAACTTCACTGTTGACCACAATGGTATGATGATATTTTAGATTACTTGTAAACAGAAACTGCACTTTCATTTTTCCAGCCACACAAACCCAAATAATCACACAAAACTATATTAATTACATTGCTTGGCAAATGGCTTAGACATGTTACTGGTTACCTCTTATATCTTAAACTAACTGATATCTATTAATCTGTGTGTCACCATAACACTATGACTTACCAGTGTCTGGTGTCTTTCTCCTTAAGCAACTACATGGTGTCTGCCTGACTCCAAATATTTCTTCTTGGATTTTGTCTTGCAATATTCGCCCTGCAATAGGCAAAAGAATCTTCTTTATTAACTAATGACAATAAAAATATTAATAGCAAGGAGACAGTATTCCAACATCAATAATTAGGCTAAATAAAATGAATATTTAGTGAATGTGGCTTCTGGAGTTTTCAGTTGACAGAACTCACTTTTAATTTAATTTAATTTCTGTTGGTTGAATACATAACATTATAGCTGCAATATATCTATAAAAGGTTTCCAGTTTATGTCCTGGGAAGATATCTTAGTTTGTTAAGTGCTCACTGCCTAATCTTGACATCTGGAAACTGGTCTCCAAAACCCAGGGGAAAGTGGTTATAATGGTGTGTGCTTGCAATGCCAGTTCTGGAAAGGTGGAGGCAGAGGGATCTCTTGGGCTCACCTACCAGCCAGATTAACTTAATTGGCATGTTCCATATGAAAAAGAGAGCCTATCTCAAAAAAACAAAACAAAAAACAAAACAAAACAAAAAACAAACAAACAAAAAAAAAACCCAGGATAAATACACCAAAGAGATGACAAAAAAGGTTATATGGCTTCCAGATGCACACTCATGCATGCATTTTCACACACCTGTGAGTAGGTATGTACATGCAAGCACATGAACTCACAAATAGATGTTCTCAAAGCTTTATAATTCCTGTCAGAATAGATAAGAGGTTTCTGGTGTGAAGAAGATGGGATAATACTAAATACAACCGAATACACTAATGGGAGAATGACACCTCAGAAAATTAATCAGTGTTAGAGAGAACTAGATGGATAAAACCCTAAAAAGCAAGAACACAAAATGCCAACAAAGACAAATAAATTATATAAGATAGGATACCTAATAGAGTACATTCAATTCCGTAATACTGAAAAGATGCAGTTCTGTAATCAGAAATTTAACACTTGGTTTTCATTTAATTGTGTCTTAGTTCTTATTGTGGATCGACTGAAATGTAGAAATGTAGACTCACATGTTTAAAGCCTTTATTCTAAGTTAATAGTAATGTTCGAGAAAGTTGTGGAACCAATAGTAGATGAAGCCTTATTGGAGGATGTGGGTCACTGGGAGTGAGATTTAGGTCTCTGTAGTCCTACCCAACCTATAGTTTTCTCCATTTCCTGGTGAAAATAGGATGGGATGGGTAGGTTTATGCCTGCTGTCTCCATGACCTCTTCGTCTAACACCATTGTTCCCTGTAGTGATGGATGGTATCCGTTCAGAACTATAAGACAACATATTCACTTCTCCCATCATTCCCTTAAGTTCCTTTTTTTCTCCAAAGCATTTTATCACAGTAAGAAAGGATACTACTATAGCTCAGTTGGCAAAACGACAAAATGAAAGCTGGGATGAGCAGAGGCAGAGCACTGAAAGTCTGAGACTCAAATCCTCACAGCTCATGGGGGAAACAGTAGGAGGCTATTATAAATGAAAATTAAGAACAATAAACATCAATATGATTCTTAGAAACAAATCCCTGAAGAGTCAACTAAAACAATAGCAAGATTAATGTCTTGCTCGGGGAAACAGGAATTCAGTTGAGAAAAATGAGTCAGGTGGATTTTATGGTTATCTGTGTAGAACTAATTCTTTAATTTATATGTATGCATAGCTAATGAAAGTAAAGAAAATTATATAAATAAATTCGTGTGAATAAAACTTTCCAATATAAAAAAGGGAGGGGATTTTGAAGCAAGTAGATTAGAAAATTCACCTGATTGGGACGTTTCTCAATGAGCCTGAAATCAAATCCAAAACAGACCTACTAGACAATATCATGTATTCCTACCTGACACAAAAGGAATCATCTCATAATCAGTGATAGACACATGAAATACAAGCAAGCCTGCTTCTTACTTAGACATAAGCAGGGCAACAGGGTCTATCTCAGTCCAATCATTGTGTCTTTTATTTCCAAAGAAAGGAATTTGAAACAATGTGCCTCCGAAAGTATTTAACATCTGTGTTCTCTCCACATTGTCCTCCCACCAAACAAAGTCAAGGGCTTTGGCCTAGTGATTGTGTTGATGGCATCATCTGAGGAAGGGTTATAGCTAGAAAACATCCCGGATTTTCTCCTTCCCCTCTAGACTCATCTCTTGTCAAACCTCAGTCCTTAGAGGCAACATTGTATATGGAGATTTTGGAATTCTTTGTCACATATTCTCTATCAGGATCTGAAGCCACTAGCATTACCACCACCATCACCACCACCACTACATTATCACTACATTATTACTAATAAACACGAGTTCACTGTGTAGTCCTTGACTAGCCTGGAGTTTGCTATCCAGTTAAGACTTTATTTTAACTCACAGAGACCTACATGCCTCAGCCTCACCAGTGCAGAAAGTAAAGAAAAAACTACAGTGACATATTTGTACATACTCTTCCCTTCCCCAGGATAAACTCTTCCCTTCCTTATTGTGCTTACAATAATATCATATCTGTTGTCAGTCATGTGAAAATAGGAAGCACATTTTCTTTTCAGATTTATTATTAGTGTGTATTCATATTTCTGTGTATGAAGTGAGTTGCTGAGTTCAGGCCTAGCATGACATGTCACAAAATTAAAGTACTTATAGAATGTCTCTATGTAATTCTATTACCTGTAAGACTTTCTCCTTTAAATTTTATTTCTGTAACTCAGGGAAATAAACCTTTTTGTGAGTGTTTTTGTTTCTCTGTGCATGTATGTAAATGATTATGTGTGTAGATGCATATTGGTGCAGTGGCATTTTCTAATGTGTGTGCATTTATGTGTATCACAGATACACATTAGATGTTGTTTCTCAGGCACTGTGCACACTGGTTTTTGAGAGGGTCTCTTACTGGACTTCAGTCCACAAAGGAAGCTCAGCTGACTAGATAGGGAGCCTCAGGGATTCTACCTGTCGCCACTTCCCCAGCACATGGCCTTTTTACATCGGTCCTGGGGAATTACCCCAAGTCCTCAAGTTTTCATGACAATCACTTTACCTACTGAGCTTTACTTAAGTCCCTTGAAGCATATTTTGAATTTATAATTGATCCATATTTTTATCTCCTCTTAGAACCTAGTAGATACATCTAATCTGTGAATGGTGGTCTACAGATAACCTAAAATAGATATAAATACACGTGAATACCTGACACAGTTTCAGAAGGTTAATCACCCCATACATTCCCCTCATGATCTTCAGCTCCTTGTGTTTCTCAAGCATATTTTTACCTTCCAAGAAATTTCCTCCTTTTTCCCTTGACAAAAGTCTTTGTTTACTCTTCTGACATTATCTTATTTTTCTTTTTGCTTCCTAGAATACCTGTGAAGTTGATATATTATTAAATTGTGCAATAGAAAAAATAATAGAATCTAGCATCACAATGTCAGTAAATGACTATGCTAGAAATGAAGTCTAAGACTATCTTAATCTAAAATTATGACTCTTCCAACACTCTAGGTTGCTTCAGGGTACAGTGCTTTAAAACCTTCCCCAAACACACACACACACACACATATAAAATAATATTTTAGCCAGAATTCAGAAAGAATTTTGTCTTTGGCTGTGTCTGTCAGTTTACATGTTCTTACAATGAGCACATGCATTTCTTAGGATAAATACATTTCTTATGATATAGGCTCAATGGGCATGCAGCATCTTGAAACTGAGCCTGTGGAAAGATGTTGGTGAAACCTGAAAAATAAGATCCAATTAACCCTAAGGTGTAATGGAATGAACTGCAGAGAATATTCAGTCAAGAGGAGGTACTTGGCCTATAAATTAAAAAAAAAATAGCGCTAACATATAATCTGTAAATTGACAAAAGAGGCTAAAATCCTAATTAATTCTCTTTGTCTGTATTGTGACACTGTAACACAGTGGTATTGGGGTGTGAACTGGTTGTAGAATACAGGGTTGTCAACATTTTAGTCATAAATCCTTCAAACAGTGCTGTAAGTAGCTAGAATTCAACATTTGTGTAGTGAAGAAGACATGAAGTGTTCTCCAAAAGGTTTGTTGCATGATTAGCCAACATTATAACTGTGCTATAATGAAGGTTTTCAAACTGTAGGAGGTAGGCTGTAGGGCAAGAAAGAAGGTCACTGAGGGCATGTCCTTGTAAGTAATTTCTTGTCCTAGTAATCTCCTTGTCATTTGCCTTCTAGCACACAATGATCTAAGCTGCTTTGGCTCCTTCATACCTCTACCATAACTCTCTCAACCCAGGCTATAAGTAAACCATGGAAGTCAATAAATAACAATGTTGGAAATGAAGCCTGTGTGAATCTAAAACTTTGATGCTTCAAGCACTCCATGTTGCTTCTGCAAAGTGTCTTAACAACTGGGTAGTGCTGAAACTGAAACCATCAGTCAAAGGTAATATTCCTAAATAAATGTTGGATATTTTCTTTAGTGAGAAGTCTGACTAATCAACATATTATACAGATGTGTTGGATTTTTTGGTTGTCAACTTAAATGCATCTGGACTGAACTATAATCTGGAAATATAGGGCATACCTCTGAGAGTTTCTTCATTTGGTTTCAAGCAGCTGGGTCCTCTTCTAGCAAATATCTTTGAGGTAGGAAGACACATATTTTTATCTGGAACTTGAGGCAGGAAGACTCAGACCTTTAATTTGGGTCTTGGGGTGGGAAGACACAGTTTAATCCAGTTCATACATTTTCCTATAGAAGGATATGGAATAAGGAAGCTTTTCATTTTGTCTGCTTGCCCTAGTCCTGCTAGCATATCTGTTCCTTCACTGGCATTAGCAACCATATTTTTGGATTACAGCATCTACTGAAGAACAGATGCGACATCCAGCCTTTTGGTCTGAGCGACTACTGGATTATTGGACTTTCCTTTCACACCAGTCACTATTGGATTAACTGGACTGCTGCCTGCATGTCATTCCAATAAATTCTCTTTATATAGAGAGAGTTATTCATTTTATAAGTTCTGTTATTCTGGAGAACCCTGACTAGTAGGAAGCATTTTATTTTTTCTTTGTGTATGTATATGTAAGTGGTGAAGTGTGTACACAAATATTTTTGCACCTATTCATATCTAAAGGCTAGAAGCTGATGTTAGATGCCTGGAACAATAGATTTTTGCATTATCGTCATCATTTCCATTATTTATTGTTGCAGACAGTATCATTTACTAAAGAGGACCCTGATAATTTAGCTAGATTCTTCCATCTCTGCTTCTTAGTGCTAGGATTACAGGTAAATACCACCAGCATCAGCCTTTGGTGTGGCTTTGGGCATAAATTTAGGACCTCAAACTTGCACAAGACCTAAAAGTAGTACTGACTGAGCCATTTTACAAGTTTGCAGATTTTATTTTCTAGAGATACTGTGAAAATTTGGTCTATTTCTCATATACCCCTCTGAACATCACTTTCTTTGGTTGCCACCTCTTTAATCCTCATTATCTTATCATCTTTCTTAATCTGAATCAAAGAGTTTTTAAATCAGTGTGTCTTCCACCTCAGTGTATAAGCTCATCAGAGAAGAACTGTGGTTATACCCAAGAAAGAGTGGTTAAGAGGAGAAAGCATACAATATCCAGTGAAGATTCAGGTCTCAGTCTGGCCACTGCCATCCCTATCCATTTCCTACACATTCATGTCATGACTGCTTTTCAGCCATTCTTCTGGGAAAATAAGTTTTTATTAGTCCACCTATACTTGTATTTATGGTCTTTATGTGTGTATGAGTATATCTGCATGTTCATGTGTGTGAACGTACATGTATGTGTGCGCACAGGTGTGCATATGTATGCACCCATGAAAGGCAGAGAATAACTTTGAATGTCGTTCCTCAGGAACCATCCATCTTCATTATGAGACAAAGCCTCTCACTGAGATTGGGTCCTGCTGAATAGACTATGCTGGCTGGACCATTAGCCGAGGGGTCTACCTGTCTCAACTTCTTCAACTAAGGAAATCTAAGTGCTGCTACACCAAGCCTTTTCACTGGGTACTGACAATCAAACTCAATTCTTTATGCTTGCATGGAAAGCACACTTTAATAACTCTTACTCTAGGTCATGTAAAATTTTATCATTAATAATTATTTAATCAATTTTACATTTCCATACTTTGTAATATTTGTAATAATTATGATTAAAATTCATGCTAAGTTTATAGATTATAAAATCTATCTTAATTTGGCAACCATTTTTAAAAATTAATTTTAGCTTTCTGGATAGTAGACATTGAAAAGAAGTACAAAAATTCATGTGTTCTATATGTTAATATTTAACCAAAAAATTGATTACTAGGATATAATTCCCTTTGCTCTACTTAATAGCTTTAACTTTAATTCATTTTCTGATGTTAATACTGATAAATAAACTGTTTTAATTCATTTCATTTATATATATATATATACAAAAATATTTTTATTGTCTTGTGTTACATTTTGATTTATATATTTTATGTGGTTTTTATGGGATTGTATCTGTCTGAATTCTTATGTACATCATGTCCTGTGTAAATAATTTACTTTTATTTTAATGTACATGTTGTTGCAAATGAGATGCATTTCATTTAGTATTCTGTATGAGTATTGAAAATGCTCAAATTTCTTCTAAGCTATAATATCTATGTTTTTCTCTTTAGAAGAAGACTTTAACTTTTTTGTTTCAATCCTTTCAAGATTTCACTCTGATAAATATAGCCATTCATCTTTTATGGTTATTGAAATCCTGTTCTATAAAGGAAAAATGTTCCTTATCTGACAACCACTCTTTGTCCAGATATATTATTTCTAGTTTCACATTGTTCATTATATCATTATCACTTCCATTTTCTTTAACACATCACACCTTTTACCTTTCCAGCAATGTTTTGGAAAAATGTGAAGATGAATGCTGTTGATTTTTTTCCTTTGTATACCTGAATTAAATGAAGGATCCAGAAATATATGTTTGTTTTCTGATCTTGGATTATACGGTGCCGGTAGAAGGATAAAGAGATGATAGGTACATATAGAAGAATGAAACAGAGTCTGCATCTCTTGCCCTGTGCAAAATCCAAGTAAAAGCAGATGAAAGATTGTAATATAAGACGTGAAGCTCTGAGACTGTTCAGGGAAACTATATAAGAAAGAGGCATAGAGAAGGATTTTCTGCAAAAGTCTCCCATAGCTCTCAGAAAATGGCACCAAAAATCAAATCAATAAAAGTGTATCTCATATTTCCATCTACAGTTTCAGTTGCTCAGGCTTGCTCTCAGGAAACAATTGGCCACTGTTGGCTTCTACTCTGCTGCTAGTGACATACTTGCCTCTTCACTGTAACTTGTTGTTACTAGTGCTGATGCTGAGAATTTGACTATACTCACTTCCAAACATGAGTGGTTTATTTACCCTATTCTGTATGGTACTGATTTTATTTTATTTTAGTATTTCAATACCATGGGCATCTGGAAAGAGCAATGACAGAAGAAATAGATTTTCTCTTTGTCTTTTCCTAGGAATAAGCAAGAACATTCTGTTTTCTTAACATTATGTGTGGCCTAGCTGTTGGAATCTGGACACAACAATTATCAAGTTCAGTGTTTCTATTCACTGCTGACAATATATTAGTTAAAGATGGGTGTAGATTTCCAAACTCTATTTTCAGATATTGTGAATTTCAAGGTACAGTTCTTTTATTTGTTTCCAGTTTAATTGCACTGAAACTTAAAATTATACTTTGTAGGACTTATAACTTTGAAAATGTGTTGGAATGAGGTTTATGACCAAAGAAAAGGAGTATCATAGAGTGGAATGTGCAAGGTTAATATTCTCCTCAGATTGGCTATGCTTTTCCTGTTGAGTTGGCAATGTTGTTTTGTCAGTTGCCGGAAGAGTAGTCTAAGAAAACATATTGGAGAGCATGGAAGCTATCATTTTCATTTTCAGTGTTCCCAGAACACACCATAATAGTCCATGTGGACTATTCCTATGGCATTGCTGGCTTAGTAGCCTTTCAAATAGAATTCGCTGTCTTTCCTCCTGTCTCATAAATACAGGTATTTGTGAGAAAAAGGATCACAGCAAACAGGACGTGGAGCTTCCTTGACTCTGTATTTCTCAGACTTTAGAATATTCAGTATAAATTTTTGTCATATAAGTCACTCTTCATAATGTGATTACATTGTTAGAACAAAACAAATTCCTAGTTATTTCAGACTAGTAACTATATCTTAAAGTATTCAACTGACGCCATTGTGGTATGCAGCGAAGTGCCATGCCTAGGTCCATGGCTCTACTGAAGCCTCAGGCTGTGTTAATGTCTGTGGCAACCAATGTTTGGTCTGTTACAACCAAAGGGTATGAAAAGTTCCTATGGTCTGGGGCACCACCTGAGGCCATGTTAGTGTATGTGATTTATGCTGGGGCCATACAGATCTGAGTGGCCTGTGCTGCCAAAAGGTGCCAAGGCAATGTTTGCAACTGGGTGGATGCTGAGGGCCATGTCTGAGTTTGGGGCTCTATTCCATTCAGGGTCTGTGTTGATGTCCATGGCTCCTTATACCATGCTTATGACAGGGGTCTTAGTCACCACCGTCACCACCTGGGACAATGTTGGTGTCAAAGGGCCATACTGCCACTGGGGTCAGGGTGTCAACTGTGCCTTGATTTCTGCTGAAGGCCAGAATCCAGAGGCCTTGAACCATATCAATGAATAATTGCATTGAACATTTGTGGGTGGGTCTGACAAAATGATACATTGTGTGACACATGCCAATGCCCAACGCCACTACGATGAATGAACAGGTGTTGGAGAGCTTGGAAAGATGGAGGAGTGAGGTAGTTTCTGCTGTTGTTTTGTTTCATTTTTAATTAATTTTAAGGGGGATGCTGCAGGTGTGGGGAGCAGATACAGAGGGACTAAGAGGTGTGATTGGGGTGAATTATGTAAAATTTCAAAAGAATCTATAAAGAATTGCAGTATTAAAATAGTAATAAAAATAATCACAACACTATTAATGTTCTTTCTCCAAATAATTGTTTTTTAAATCAGATAATATAACAGACAAATAAGAATATTTACTTTCATTATTTGTTCTTTACCACTCTTTCTGAACAAATCTGAATTTCTGAAATATATCATTGGGTTCCTCTTAGAATAATTTTTATTTTTATCTTACTAAGAGTAGTTGATTAATTTTCTACAAACTTCTAGCCTGGGAAATGGAATTAAAAGTTTTGTTACATATATAATTAAACAGTTAAAAAAATATTTATATAATTCTTGTATAATATATATATATATATATGACAAATGATGTTGTATGTATGTTGGTTATTCACTATCTTCTCACTAACATTGTGCAAGAGCTCCATGCTCTATATTCTCAGATCATTGTTATCATTTATAGTTTTGACACTCATGACATTTATTATGGAGAACTTGGGTTTTTTTTTCAAGTATTTTGCTTTCAGTCTCAGGATACAGCAATAAAACAATCCCTGTGATATCTTTAGGTGATAAGTTGTGGGATTTGCATGAATGTGGAGAACTCAACAAATCTCAAGGTATAGGAGATTCTTACTCTTCACACCGCCTCCCTATTTTGTGTCTGAAAATTCATAAGTATTAGCAAAGAGTGTCAGTGTTCCATGGCTTTACAACTGCATTATCTTATTCTGGGTATGCATATCTTGCCTGTGAGTCTTATGATTCTACTGCTTGTTCAGAATTTGATCTGGCTTCTTTTGTGAATACACTTTTACCATGGATTCTAGCATTCACTTTGTTTTTAGAGTTTCATTTTGTAAAAATGAGAGAAATAGCTTTTATGATTTTCCTGTTTACTTTACCTGTTCTCTGGACATGGTCGAGAATCATTTGAGAGGTCAGTCTCAGTTAAAGTTTCCTAGGTAAAATTTACCTGTGGGCATAACTGTGGACAGTTGTATTGGTTGTTAACTGGTGCAGGAGGGCTCAGAACACTGTGGGAAGCACCACACTCCAGGCAAGGTGTCCTGGACTGTATAAGAATAGCAAGCCACAGAAAGCAAACAAAAACCCACACATTTGTTTTTCTCTGTTCTTGACTATGGCCATGATATGGCCAGCTACTTGAGTTCATGCCTTGGTTAGCTCTCAATTCTAGGCATAGGTCAATTGAATCTTTCTTCCCTTGAGTTGCTTTGGTTAGGATGCTTTTTCACAAGACAGCAATGAGGCTAAAATAATTATCTTTACATGAAAGTGCTGACATTCAACATCTTCAATAATGGTGTTTATAAAACTCATTAAAATATCCCCTTATCTTTTAAATAGCCTATGTAAAGATTCATTTTAGGTAAAGTGACAAGAAATGAATAAAGATAAGATAGTATTTAAATATGTAAGTATGAAAAAGTTAAAAGATGTAGATAAGGGGTATATTAAATTAATGAGTGTATTCATAGGAGGATTTGAAAACTTTTATAAATGGGTGATTTGAAGAATAAATGCATTGCATATTTCAGTCTATTTATAAAAAAAATCACAATTTAAGTAAGAGCAAACCATCCTGTTTATAAAGAGAATTGTCTTTACTCAGGTGCTAGCAGAACTTCAAGAGCAAGTCCATTCCAGATGTAATGGAATCACCTGAATTTAGTTTTGACATCCACTTTATGGACCTGTGAATGCAGGCATACACTTTAACACGAAAATTGCTTATGACCTATAATATACGCTCACTTACAAAATATCTTCTTCGAATCTAATTAAAACCTTGTAAGTTTGAATCAATAATCAATATGAGTCTAGGTCCTAGTCAATGAAATAAAGAAACATCCTATGTACACATGTTACAAGGGAATGTAAATAGTCAACATAATGTATTATCATAAGGACAGAAGACTGTTAGTTGGTGGTGACATTATTCTCACATCTGACACTAAGATGATTTCAGCACAGCTACCAATAGAGTAGAGAATGGAGTGTCTGTTCACCCAGAGGGCCTGAGCTTGGCTCCAAGGATTTATGTCAGGAAGCTTCAACTACCTGTAACTTAAATTTTAGAGAATATTTCACCCTCTTCTCGCCTTTGCTGGCACCATTATGCAATCCACATGCCAAAGCTTCCCCCAATACATATGCATATAATTAAAAATAAAATAAAAATATAAATGTTAGTAGAAATTATAAACAGAAAGGAATTATACACCAAATTAGAAGATAATGAAGAAAATGCCTGTTATGGACAAAAATTACTACAATTCTACATGAAATGAAAAAATAAACACAAAACTTTGAGCCATAGATCCCAAAGATGTCATCCCTCTTACTGAAAGCTATTTTATCAGCAGTTGTAAAAGAGCAAATGGAGAGAGTTTGAATGACTAATAGTATCATACACAGTACACACATCACACTTTAATTATTCATCCTGCTATTTACTCCTGGTCCATTTTGATCTATTTTGTTTTAGTACAATTCTTTTGGTACTAATGACAACAGTGGTTATTATAATTATTTCCTCAGATGGTATAATTTTATACTTTTTCCAGAGTATATAGCTTCCAGAAGGGACTTTGTATTTGTGCAATAATTGTCTCCCTAATTATTCCATGAAGTTAACCACTAAGAGGTCATTTCTATGTGTAATAGCCCTGAAGCAATCCCTGCCAGTAACTAAATAAACACATTATTAAACTGTTCCTTTTCATTTAGATGACAAAAGATGTATGAAGAGTTATGATCCTTTCACACCTGACCACATGGTAACTTTCCCTTACTGAATGGCATTGTGAAATAAGCTGACAAAACTGAAGCCTAAGTATTAGTGGCATGACCAAGAATTGTCTTCCCAATAACTAATAATCAATTACAATGTACTGCTGAACAGATTTTCTCCACATTGATGACTGTGGGTTGTGCGTAATTGGCAAAATATACACTACAGAAAGATTCAGAGTGGAAATTATTATGTATATATTTTCCATTATTCTATGTATTGGCACAAGGATATAGCATTCCCACCTGGCTTTACTCTGTTAGGCCATCTGTCGAAACAACTCCTTTATTAACCAATGGTAATAAGACATATTCATATTCACAGCATACAGAGGGGAGTCCTATATCATCTCCACTTTTCTGTCTAAATAAAAAGAAAGGTTTTTAACAAGATAGTAAAATTGCATATAACAAAATAGGGATAAAGTAAGAATTACAGTTACAATATCTACTTTATTTTTTTTATCATAACCAGTGAAAACTACAGTTGTAACTATCTATGCTTTAAATCCATCAAAGACACCAGAAGGATACAAGATTACCTAAGCAAACAGAAAGTTCTTTATAAGCAACTTCTAAAACTCTAGAACTGAGAGAGACATCTCACTGCTGGAACAGTTACCCAAAGTTCTTCTGTAACATTAGGGCATCCATCTTTAGCCTACTGGCCCATAATATCCAGCAGACTTTTTCATGAAGTAAAAAATTCGAAAGACTGTTTTACCTCTATTGGCAGTTTGTCAGTCACTTTTTTCTGTATCTTGCAGAATATCTGGCAGACTGCTTCATAAATCATGAATTCTGAAGGACTGTCTCACCTTTGGGCAAGTTCAGCAGTCATTTTCTGGTCTGTCGTGCATGTACAGTTCATAAGGAAGTCCAGCAAGAGCAGTTTCTTGCCCAAATGGCTGACTACTCCATAAGAGCCTCTTCAATGCCTATCTTCCTCTTAAAGTAGGTTGGTGCTGCCAGTAGTAGATGTACCTCATTGTCATGAAAAGTTTTAAGTTCATAAAACATTTAAATTCCATATTTTGTAAGTCTTTGAAAGGTTTGAAGAATACACATCCATTTGAAATATGTCTCTATTCATCTAGAAAACCTAATTAACATAACTACAAGATTGACTCTTATAGATGAATCTCTATTAACCTGTATTTATTAATCATTACATTTTAAATGTGCTACATAAACACAATACCTTAATCAAGAGAAGAAATATACATATAAAAATTAACCTTAAATTTGTATCAATAAACCAAGATTCATACCAATGTGAAGCTTTCATCTCTACAGCATATCCCCTTTTAAATGTAAAAAATATATAAATAATCATTTTGGGAATTTCAAATCAATTTGTTCTCTATACTACTTACCATTGATTGGAGGCACTGATAATCAAATCTTTCATAGGGTATCCTGTGTGATAGGTCCATCTCAGCCAAAAATTCTGAAGTGGTTGTGGATGTTGAGCCATCTGGGCCATTGCTTTAGGGGGTCTTGTATGATCAAACCATACTAGCCAGTAAGGAATCCACAGCTATAAACTCTGTGGAAACAAAAATAGAACCTTTTTTCCAAAACAACATATTCTTAGACCCAAATTTTGAAGACAAGATAATATATATATATATATATATATATATATCTTTGCAGCCTGTACAATAAAATGTCTCTCTGTACTTAACTTATTCACAGTCAAAAATTAAAAAAACACAATAATATATATATAATCCAGACTCACTGTGTATATTCCATCTTTATGTGTTTTATTTTTTACCCTATTACTTTAATATTTATTTTATTATTTTACTCCTTTAATCAATAACTGTCTATACTGTCTCTTTAAGGACTTCTTTTATTTTTTTAAAACTATTTCTTTTTACAACTGTCAATACTCTTTTATTTCTCTCTTCCAAGCCTATGTACATTTTTAAACATACTGTGGCCTGTCCAGAGTTTTATTTCTGTCTGAATATGCCTTTATTGCATATCTGTATACATTTTCTGACCAGTAGTGCTTTTCAAATTGTAAGCAGCTTGGCTGCAGAGGGTCTGGATGCTTGCTCCACCTCTCTCACCCTTTCATTGTCACAAAGATAACTTTACCATCAGCTCTGGGATCACTGTGTGGGAGCTGTCCACACTACTTAAACTTTGTGAGCAATTGGCCCATGCTGCCATGAAGTAAGTTGCAGTATGCTGCCCACAGATTCCATTCAAGTGCCAGGCCACCTCAAAGATCCAGAGCTCTTCATGCAAATAGCATAAAGGAGCCAGACAACTTTTGCTACTATTGCTGAGTCAGGAAGCCTTGCCTTAAAGGACTCATATCTCTGCTTGCTTCTAACAAACAGAGTGAAACAAAAAAAATCTGCTACTTTGAAGCTCTATTTATCTTTGTGTGTGTGTGTGTGTGTGTGTGTGTGTGTGTGTGTAGAATTTCTTTCCCAGGTCTCTTGGGTTTTATGTGGATGTAGGTGCCTCATGTTGGTGCACCATTTTGTAATGGGTGACTAATTTTTTGTTTCCCAGCTGCTCCAACCTGAATAATCACACAGAAACTATATTAATTAAATGCTGCTTGTGCAGAACAGTGCATTCTGAATATTGGTCATTAAAAACCAGTCCTTAATCCCCATTTTAGAAACTACTTTAATCTCATTAGCTTGTGTGTTCAGGGATAGTCATCAGCCTGTCTAGGTATTCACTTCACCACTCTCCCATTTTTCCATTGAACTCATTCAGTCTTGACATGACAGACAACCCTTTGTAGAATCTTCTGTAGAATGTGTCTCCATGAACAAAGAAAAAACAAATATAGCAAAGTTCAGGGAGCTTTTAATATTACATGGTTGTCATCTCTTTGCAGGACAAAGGTTCTAGGCTTAGATGCCCTGGTTATTTGGTTGTATGTGTGTAATTGCTGAAGAATACCAGCTCATTTTTTTCTGATAGGAAAAAAGTACAATCTTCATTTCCCTTTGTGTTTGTGTGTGTGTATGAGAGAGAATCTGTGTATACATTTATATACATGAGTGCATGCTTTTGGAGGTATTGTGAAAAACATGCTTCAAAACATGAGGAACAAATTAAATTTTCCATTATTTTATTAAAGAGGTGCTAACACTTACCAGACTTGAAAGGAAAGCTTCTGGAAATTATGGTCACTTGTGTGTCTTTATTTGTGTGTTCATATATGCACACAGGAGGCCAGACATCAAGTTAGGTGTCACACTCTGCTTTCCACTTTATTACATGAAAGAGACAGAGTCTCTGTCACTAAACCTGAAGCTCTTCATTTTTTTAGGCTGGAGAGCCTGTGAGTCTACATGAACCTCCTGCCATTACATCATTCCCAGCACAGGTTATATACATGTTTCCATGTCCATTATGTGGGCTTTAGCAATCCAAGCTCAGTTTCTCAATGCTTACATACCATATACTTTGTCCACTGAGCAATCTCCTTAATGATGACAGTTATTTGTAAGCACATAATCACAGAAACATGAACATATAAGGCATGAATGATATTTCTGTATTGTGTCTTCTCACTGGGGGATACCACATTTATGTTAATATTTCATGTGGATCCAGTAGTTATGGTGAGCAGTTTTTAATATTAGTTTTTAAATTTTGTTTTTACTTTGTGTTTATGGGTGTTTTGACAATGATGTCTGTTTATACCTCTTGGGGATGCCAGTAGAGACTATCAGAACCCCTGGAACTGGAGTTACAGAGAATTCAAAATACCTTATGAGATCTGGAAATCAAACCAATTTTTTCTGAAAAAGCAAAAAGTCTGTTTCAAGTTGGATTGTCTTTCCAGCAACTCAAAGTGGCAGTTTTGAGATTGTGTTGAGAATCTAGGACTGGAAAGTCCACAGTCTGCCTGACTATACAGGGTTGCTTAAGAAAGTGGCCACAGAAATGTGTTGCACTCACTGGGAACTTCCTACATTCTGGGGAGACTAAGACATGTGTGCAGCTCACACAGCATCCCTAGGAAACTGATGACACTATACAGATGAGGAATCAGAAGTTTTCAAGAGTAAAGCATCTTGGTCAAATATCCACTGTAGTGGATGTGGGGATGAGGCTCTATCCTGGTGTGCAGATTTGTTTATTAAGAACTACAGACAAGAGCACATAATTCAACAGGTTTTCAAGGACATTACTAAGTAAACCTACCATTCTACTTTCAGTTTTTATTAATAGAATGTTCTATGCTAAGACGACCTTTGTGTGAAAAGAGACATGCATAGAATCACTTCAGTTTGGCAGTAACATTATGCCTGTAAGTAGTTACAATGCCTTGCTATTTTCCTTTTTTAGTTCATTCAAAGAAAAGAAACTAAGGCTTTAAAAAATATCTTGTTTTGTTGTCTAGCATATATCCTTTGTTCATCTTTTAGAGATGCATACAAAGGTAACCATATACTTTTTTCCTCAAATAGATTTATATCAGAATACTTGGATTTACAGATAATTTTATATGTCACTAATTTATTCCTTCTTTTAATAATGAAGAAAAATGGACAATTTGAGTGTAACATAATTAGGTTGTAACATAACTATTTTTAAGGATTTTTTAAAATCTGGCTATTATGATTTATAGCTATCATGGTATATAAAGTCCCCACCAATGATATATGTCAATTATATTTGTTTCACATTTTCAGAAGCATGTAATAATTTTCATCCTTGCCCTTTGGATCATTTCAGTAGGTATGTGGCCATGTCATCATGTGCTTAAGTTGTGTCTTTCTAAAAACTTGTATTATTGAGTATTCTTCTATGAACATGCTGCTTTTGTAAATTGTGTGTGAAGTGCTTGACCATTTTAAAGTCAGAGTTTTACAATTAATTTGTAAATATTATATTTTAACTATATAACTTATAACTGTTACAATATAAATCTTACTTCTTTCCACTATCAATTTCTGTGTAGTATATTCTAAATGTTTTTAAAAGAATAAAAAATTCATATTTTTATAATTTCATACATTTATATGATAAAATTTTGTTGTATTCATCTCCAATTTCTCCCTCAAAATTTATGTCCTCTTTTACACTTCTTATTTATTTACTTGTATATTTATTATTTTAAATGAATAACCTACTAATCTGTTTATTGTTGTTCATTTGTACAATAGTATGGGACCAACTACTTGAATATGGACAAACTACTGATAGCCACAACTGCATGGAAGAATAGCACTTCTCATCTAGAAGCTATGAAACTCCAACAGCCCTTAATGGTTTTTAGGGAGCAATTCTTCAAATAAAATAAATTTGAAGAAATTTAATTTAATGACATGCTGTTTTGAAGTGAGCACTTACTGTGTCCTATGTGAAAAATACTCTGATATCTTAATGCTTTATTTTTAAACTTTATAGTTTTAGATTTTTTTTAACATACACAAAAACAGACAACATACAAGAAGATGCCTTGTGATGCTCCGATACACATGTTTATTATAAAGAATAAATATCCATCTTCTAGATTACTCAGTATATGTCCCTCATGGAGATATCCATGTTATTGTCATCCATCTTTTAGAGTTTCCCAGTATGTCCCCAATTGCTCTCCTGTCCAGCTATGAGCACTGCTTCTGACTCCTACCTTACTATTACTCTGTGACCTTGTTCTCGCCTTTCAGCCTTAGTGCTAGTTGATTTCCTTTTAACTTGACACAAGCTACATTTATGGAGAGGGGAATCCAGGGTGAGAAAATGCCTCCTTCATACTCACTTCATAGGTAAGGCTATAGGGTATTTTCTTAAATAACAATTGATGTTGGGGGACTCAGGCTTCTGTGGGAAAGGTTATCCCTGAGAAGGTGGTCTTGAAATTCATGAAAATGCAAACCAAATGAATCATGGAGGGAAAACCAATTATTGATGTTCCCTATGTTCTCTGCTTCTATTAATGTTTCCATATTCCTGGGTTCTTTGAGCCATATCTTCACCACGGTGTTAGAAACCTAACTTAAATACCATTTATTCTCCTTACTTACTCCAGGTTCTTTACCATTGGGCTCTAGAGTTCTATAATATAGACCCTGAATCTCATTTTCTATTTTCATAATAACACTTTTTAAAAGACAAACCTTTTTTCATTGAATTTCTTTGTATTTTACTTTTGCCAAAAAATAATACAGTTTGTTACCATTAGAATAGTGTAGTGAACTATGGAATTCCAATCTCTCATTCCTCTACTGAAAGAACTCCCTCACCTTAGGTATCAATTAATCTAAGCCAACCTCTTAAGTTTTCTGGAAAATAACCAAAAATAATGAAGAAGTAGCCATTGTCAGGAAGATGTTGATGCTTTATTTTAGTTTTATTGGTTCTTTCTCTATCCTATTGCAAACTTATGAAGGTTAGGTCTGGGCAGCAGTAGCCTATCTTGCAGTGTTTGCCACTCTTCAGTCTCTGGACTGAGTGGAGTAAACATTATGTTTAGCATGTTTTGTGCTTTGACCTGTTGAGGGAATATCTAGAGAAATGCACAGAAGTGATAATCTTTGCTTTGCATAACTCGGATCACAGGTGACAAAAATAGTAGGTGTAGCTCATAAAGTTCAGAAGGCAGATTGTGCCATGAATACCATGGAAGCAGACCACAAAGGAATGTTGAATACACTGAACATTTGGATGAGACATTTGGGTGAGCTACTTCACTAAATTCAGATGTTTGAAAACAACTATGTATATATAGGAATTAGAAAAGCTTTCTCTTAACACATGCTCAAAAAATTCTTTCACCCTGAGATGATCCTTAGTCACATGGCAAACCAGGATGTGACATGGTAACTCTCTACCCTGGCCTCTTTATGTTTCCCTTCTCCTTTCTTCCACTCATTTTTTATGATTGTTTTTATTCTTTAACCGTTTCTTATTTTTAAATTTTATTCATTCAATATTTGATTGCTTCTTTTCATTTCATTTTATGCGATGTCTGTGCCAAATGTGAGTTGAATGTGAGCTTAAAAGAACAGAGAGACCTGGTGACTTCTTTTCTAAGGATTCTAATGTGCATGTTGGTATGTGTTAGTGTCTCCTATGTATTTTGGTGTATGTCATTATCTCATTTGTGTATTGGTGTTCGTTCGTGCTTCAAATTCATGTTGGTGTATGATGGTGTCTCATATGCATACTGGTATGTGTTAACATTTCAAATGTATGTTTGTATGTGATGTGTCTTATATTCATATTGGTATATATTGGTGTCTCATTAGTTATTTAAGCTTTATTCGCTTTTTAAGAAGGACAAGTATGGGACCAAACTATTCCCCCTTAATGTGGTTGACAGTTGCTTGGCTGGGGCAGACTGAGGGGCCACTGGTAGTGACACCAGGATTTATCACTACTGCTTGAAGTAGCTTTTGGACAACCTATTCTCTTTGGCTGTATACCTTGCTCAGTCTAGATATAGTAGGGAGCGCCTTGGACCTTCCTTAAAGCAATATGTTTAGCCCTCTCTAGGAGTGGATTGGGGTGGGGTGAGAGGGTAAATGGAAGAAATGGCAGGATGGAAGGTAGTGGGAAATTGGACTGTTATGTATAATGAAAAAAAATATTGTTTTTTAAATTAAAAATAAATAAATAATTTATAAAACAATTGACAAAAATAGATCTTTGTTATTGTATATGCAATGTATAAACTGAGAAGCTTTGTCTTTGGTAGTATATCAAAAAGGGAACTAGGTAGTCAAGATTTTTATATCTTTAAATTTAGCTTTACACAGTCTGTATTTGATTGTTTTATCTCCATTTATAAATCTAGCCTTTATTTTAAGCACAAAATAATCTGTGTAAAATATGTGAAAATTAAAATGTGATAATGATTCAAAACATATCAGTAACCAAAGTCAACTACACAAAGAAGAAAGTACTGGTTGGGACATGAGTAACAAAAAGACTGACATGCCAGAAACAGATACCAAGGCTGTAGAAGTTGAAGCTTTCTTATCAATTTTTTAACACAAAATAAATTGAATAATGTATATAGCAAAAGTCCAAAATATGTAAAGAAGCTCTGATAACTAATTCACTTTTCCTAGATAGGTATGTATAGAAAGGCAACAGACTGGCAGAGTAATTGTTTGATTCTCCACAGAAAACAATATCTTAAACTGTAAAACATTTTTCCAATTTTTTAAATTTTTACATCACCACCACAGTTTTCCCTCCTTCCTGACTTTCCACTCCTTTCCCCCCATCTTCACAGCATGTTCCCCTCCTTCTCCTGTTATTTCTTTCAGAAAAGAATAAACCCCTCATGGACATTAGCCAGCCCTGGTACATCAGGTTACAGTGGCCCTTGGTACCTCCTCTCTTATTAATGATGGATTTATCTAATTTTCTAAAAGAATGATTTTAAACCATGTATCTTCTTATATTACCATAATATAAAATTAGAAATCAACAAAATCAGAAGTTAAATAAAGACATTCTCACAAATTTGGGACTTACACTCAAATGACAGATAAAGAAGAAATCATAACGTAATAAAAATTGCAGTGAGCACACAACACACAAACACCTACTGCATGCAGCCAAGAGTGGAAAATGAGAGTTTTATAGCAGTGGATGTATACATTATCAAGAGAGAAAAAGCAAAATGAGGATTTCATGCCTTAAGAAAATGGGAAATGAAGAGAAGTCTAAAGTCAAAGCTGTCAAATGAAATGATAGAGATTATATTTAAAGTAGACATATGAAAAATAGAAAAATATGCAAAGCTGATCAGAAGTTGTTATCTTTAAAATATAAAACATCTATCTAGAATTAATTTTTAAAAAGGGAAAGACTCTGGGCTGGATGGATGGCTCATTAATTAACTGCTTTTAAAGAGAACTTGAGTTAAGTACCCAGCAGTAATATAAGACAGATCACAACCTCAAATAACTCTAGCTCCAGAGTATTCAATGCTCTCTTCTGGCCTTGGTGGGTACACACATATGACACACATATACGAATACATGCATGCATACACACATAATAACTACCCACACAAGCACAAACACAAAAAACAGAAATAAATAATATATATTACTATTAGACCTTTACAGAAAGACTTGATTCAAAAATGAAGAAAAACAAGTCTTTAACTTCTTTAATTGATTTTTATTGAGCTCTATACTTTTCTTTGCTCCCTGCCCTACCTCCCCCATAACCTTCAACCATTTCCCAAGGTCCCCATGCCCCCAATTTACTCAGGAGATCTTGTCTTTTTCTACTACTCATGTAGATTAAATCCATTTATGTCTCTCTTAGAGTCCTCACTGTTGTCTAGGCTCTCTGGGATTGTAATTTGTGGGCTGGTTTTCTTTGCTTTATGTTTAAAACCACTTATGAGTGAGTACATGTGATAATTGTCTTTCTGGGTCTGGGTTTTCTAGCTCCATCCATTTTCCAGCAAAATTCAAGATGTCATTATTTTTCTGATGTGTAGTACTCCATTGTGTAAATTTACCACATTTTCCTTATCCATTATTCAGTCAAAGGACATTTAGGTTGTTTCCAAGTTCTGGCTATGAAAACAAAGCTGCTATGAACATAGTTGAACACATTTCCCTGTAGCACGATTGAGCATCCTTTGAATATATAACCAAAAGTGGTATTACTGGGTATTGAAGAAGGTTGTTTCCTAATTTTCTGAGAAATTGCCACACTGTCATCCAAATGAGCTGTATCAGCTTGCATTCTTACCAACAATGTAGGAGTGTTCCCTTTACCCAACAACCTTTCCAGCATTGGTTGTCATCAGTGTTTTTAATCTTGGTCATTTTTACAGGTATAAGATGGGAATATCAGAGTTGTTTTGATTTGTGTTTCTCTGATTTCTAAGGATGTTGAACATTTCCTTAAGTGTCTTTCAGTTATTTTAGATTCCTCTGTGGAGGGTTCTTTGTTTAGGTCTGTACTCCATTTTTTAATTGGAATATTTGTTCTTTTGATGAATAATTTCTTGACTTCTTTGTATATTTTGGAGATCAGACCTCTGTCTGATGTGGGGTTAGTGAAGATCTTTCCCCATTCTGCAGTCTGTCATTTTGTCTTGTTGATCATATCCTTTGCTTTACAGAAGCTGTTCAGTTTTAGGAGGTACCATTTATTAATTGCTCCTCTCAGTGTCTGTGCTACTGGGGCTATATTTATAACTATTTATAGAAAAAAACAAATTATGAGACTCATAAAATTAAAAATTCTGTGCCAATAGAAAGGACACTCTAAATTAAATGGGAAATACTATGAGAATTTACAAAAAAAATGAGTCAAGAAGAAGTGAGATTTAAAACAATATCTTTACTAGTAAAGAAGAAAACAAAAATTTGGGATGACACAAGGAAGAAATTGAATACTTTCGACAAGTCACTGAAAATGAATGCACAGCATACTCAAACATAAGGAACACAACAAAAGTGGTGCTAAGAGGAACGTCCATAGCCCCAAGTGCCCGTATAAAGATCTAGCACAAAAGCAGCGGCACACTCAAGAGGAAGGGAGGGTTGAAAATAGTTGAACTCAGAGCTGCAATCAATAAAATAGAAACAAAGGGAACAATGCAAAAGAAAGTGAAGAGTTTTTTCTTTGAGAAAATAAACAATATAAACAAACCATTATCCAAACTAACTAAAAGACAGATAGATAATATCTAAATTAATAAAATCAGAAACAAAAAGTGGGACATAACAACAGACACCAAGGAAATCCAAGGAATTATTAGGTCATACTTCAAAAACCTGTACTCTACAAAATTGGAAAATCTTAAAAAAAGTATCATCTTCTCTATACATACCACTTATTAAAGTTATAAAAAGATCATATAAACCATTTAAATAGACCATAACCCCCAAGGAAACAGAAACAGTAATTAAAAATCTGACAAATTAAAAAAAAAAAAACCCAAGCCAGGTGGTTTTAGACCAGACCACCCTAGAGTTTATACAGATATTCCTCAAATTAGTCCACAAAATAGAAACAGAACAAACATTTAAAAATTCAGTTTATAAGGCCACAGTCACTCAGATTTAAACAATGTCTTTACAACAGAAGAATCTCATATGGCTGAAAATCATTTAAAGAAATGTTCAACATCTTTAGTCATCAGGGAAATACAAATCAAAATGACTTTGAAATTTCATAATACACCTGTCAGAATGGCCAAGATCAAAATTACAAGTGACATTTTATGCTGGAAGGAAGTGAATCAAGGGAAACACTCCTTCACTGTTGGTTGGAATAAAAACTTGCACAGCTACTTCAGAAGTCAATGTAGCAGTTTCTCAGTACCAGTCTTTGGCTTACATCCAAATACTGCAAATATATTCATAGAAGATTTACTCATAATAGCCGGAAACTGGAAACAACTTACCTAAATAATACAGGAAAATATAATATATTTACACAATGAAGTAATACTCACCTCTTAAAACAAATGGCATGAGGAAATTTACAGGCAGGTAGATGGACCTAGAAAAGATGATTCAGGGTGGGTTAACATATAACCCAAAAGACAAATATGACATGTCCTTACTCAGTAGTAGATGCTAGTTGTAAAGTAAGGTAGAAATATGCTGTAATCCACAGACACAGAGAAGACAAGTAAGAAGGAATGTGGGAGATGGCAGAGGTGGTGCATGAATCTCACTGTGAAGCAGAAACAGAAGTGACATTGCCAGTGGCCAAGGGAGGGGTCTAGAAGAGGAGTGAGGAGAGAGATAGTAGATCAATCATGGAATGAAAGAGTACTGGTACAGAAAACTGGAATCTGGGGGCATCTCTGGGATAAAGTAGAAACCTAGGGTAATGGACACTCTCAGGAATCTAGGGGATGACACTAGATAAGACTCTTAGCAATATGAGATAAGGACCCAAAACAGGCCATCTCTTATAACCTGGAAAGAATTTCAGTGGTGGAACTGTAACAACAATCCATCCACAAACCCTTTGACTTACAATTTGTCCTGCCTCCGAGATGTGCTGTGGTAAAGATGGCACAAAAATTGTAAGAATGACCAACTAATTACTGACCCAGCTTATAACCCATACCCTGAGATGGAGCTCACCCTTGAGAGTTAAGACCCAGATTTACAATACCCAGTGTCGTAACAGAACCTAACAGGATTGGGGGAAAAAAATCAATGAAATGATCCCTAATGATACCTAACTATATTCAGAGATTTGTGCTTAGCCCAATTTTCATCAGAAAGGCTTTATCCAGCAACTAATGGAAACAGACCCACAGCCAAGCATTAGGCAGAGTTAAGAAATCCTGCTTAAGAGGGGGAGAAAGTTGAGACTAAGGGATGAGCGAACCTGGAGTCTGCTCACCACTGTTAGAGGTCCCGATCTTGCATTGCCAATGAAGGGCAACCACAAGATGCCAATGGATTGGAACACCTCGTTGCTGGGAGGGTATATAAGGTTCTCTCCTTTGCTAAATAAACAAATTTGTTCTCTCCCTTTCTCCTGACTCTTGGTGTCTATGTTGTTGATGCTGAATATTCTCTACCCCTTCCCCTAAAAAGCCATTATGACACAGCTACAAGGAAGGATTGGAGTTAGCATTGGGATCAAGGGCACCAGAAGAAAACTCACAGAATCAACTAACCTGGGCCCACAGATGTCCACAGAGACTGAACCAACAACTAGGGAGCCTGAATGGGACTGGCCTAGGCCCTATGCATATATGTTAAAATTATAGAACTTGGTCTTCTTGTGAGGGGCTGTTTTTGACTCTGTTGCTGCTTTTAGGACTCATTCCTCCTACTGGACTGCCTTATCCAACTTGATATATGGTGAATGACTGATACCCATGGGTGGCCTGACTGTATCTGAAGAGAAACAGAGGAAAAGAAGATGGGGTAGGCAGAGGGGTGGTAGTAGAAAGAAACAGGGAGGAGAAGAGAGATGAAAATTTTTCATTGGGATGAAAGAAACAAACAAAAAGTAAAGACAAAGTAAAACAAACATAAACATGCATTCCTCAAGAGTTTACAGTTAGCTATTCCTCCATTATATTCTATTTTGAAAGCTCAAAGGCATTCTTTAGAACTATTAAGTTTTCTAATTATTTTAGAAGTTTTCTGAGCACAGATTGACATTTTCAAACAAAGCCTTTATAATATGGCATAATTTACAACAGTGCCACTTGATAAACTGCTTTGTTTATTCAGACAGTTAGTGGATGTCTGGTATCCACTACAAAGTAGTCATGTGCCATTTTCTGTCTCTATAGGTGGAGCCTTTCAGACTGAAATAGTGTGGAGGAAGTAGTTTTCCCTTTGATGTTTTCCAAGACAAAGAAAAAAGTATGGCGATTGTTGTTTTCTTTGTTCTGCAGCTTCAAACTCTCCAAAACTTCTGTATTCTAAGTTTCACGTTCTAACATTAGTAACACTAGATCAAATGCAGAGAACTGGTTCATACAAATGAGCTTTGTGATTATTGTCATTTCATGATTATAAAATAAATTATGGGTCTATTTTTGATGTTTTTGTGAAATGGCAATAGTTTTAAACCATACTTTATAGTAATCTTATTGTTCATAAAAATAAATAGCACTTTAATATGAAATATTTTTTAAAAATATGATTGCTTAGAAAATCTATAGGGTGAATATATGTCAAAATTTAAAGGAACAAAAATGCTCAGAAAAATTATGTATGACTGTATGTACTTAACAGCCAAGGTGGCCTATCATAGGCAAATTACAGATTATAAAACAATATGATAATATATATGAAGTATTTTAAAACTATTGTTTCTTTGATTAATTGTTTTGTATTATTTTCCTTAAATATATATATATATATATATATATATATATATTTTTTTTTTTTTTAACATGGAGCTCAGAGGAAAACTTAAAAGTCAGTTCCCTCTATCATGTAGTTGCTGGGGATAGAACTCAGTTTATCAGTTTGGACATAATTTTCCTTTATTGAAACATCTCATGGGTTTTACTTTTGGGATTTCTAAATAACCCACACAAAATTCTGTGTGCTAGAAGAGTGTTTCTCAAAGATGAAGACCAGTCTGTTTCTGTCACTAAATTTTGAGGGGAATTCAGTTTACACTTTTTCATTTATTGTCTGTAGGTCATTTTTTTGGTATTGGAACTTTAGTACTGAGGAGTTAATATGAACCAAGTAAAGTTTAAATTACTTGGGACTTGGTTCTTGATTGAAAATGCTCACAGACCATCTTTTAAAACTTAGAGAAAAATCAAAAGAAAGAAAAATCTGAAGCAACTTGTTCAATAAATTATAACACGTCTATGAGATACATAATGATGTTCAAATGCAATTGAGTTTCACACTGTAGATTTGGAAGAAGAAATGGATGGCAGTTTAATGAGAAACTGAGCTTGCTACACTGTGTTTCCTTGGTTACTTTGGATTCCTGCTGCTTCTGTGCACAAAAGTCACAAATTATAGTCATGACTTTCTAAGAATGCAAAAGATAAAAATGAGGTCAAGATTTTTGAAAGATTATAGAAAAATAATCTGCCCTGGTTAATTTCTTATTGATTTGACACACCTGAGAGGAAGAAACCACAACTGAAAAGTCTCATGATTCAATTATTTTGTGAATTAGGAAGTCTGTGGGTTTTTTTTTCTTAATTACTACTTGATATAGGATGTTCTGCTCTACTATGGGAAGTATTATTCCCTGGCAAATGGGTGCTGTATAAGAAAATAACTTGAGTAAGCCAGATATAGTTAGTAAATAGCATTCCATTGTGTCTACTTTAGTTTCTAAGTCCAGATCACTATTCTGACATCCTAATTTAGCATCCCTTTTTGATGGACTGTGAAGTAGAAGTTTTTACACAATATACCATTTTCTTTCCTGAGTTGCCTTTTGTCAGTATTTTATCACCAAGGCAAACTAGGAAAGTCAGGGAAGGCACAAAGTGCTGACACCTGAGAATAAATTTAAACAAAGGTGAATAGAGTTATATTAAAATAGATTTCACTGAGGGTCAGTACTCAAAGGATGTTAACTCAAGTAAGTTTTACTTGGTCATATGATATCTTGAACTTTAAGAGGACTCTACCCTTTTATCTACTTCTGAAATTAGCCAGTGTTAAGGAAAAGGTAACAAACCCCTGTACTAGTATACTGTTCCTGTCATTGCTGTAGTATAGAGAAAAGAAAGAAACAAAAATAGTGATACCTGTAGTACTTTCACTGGGAAGATGTGAAAAAACATCTACTTCCATCGTATGAAGCATCAATAACAGACCAAAAGAATACTCTATGAAGCAATGAGTTTATTATTATCCCTTACATAGATATAAATGAGTGCTTACATACAGGTACATGGACGTCTAAAAAGCAGCCCCATGGCTGAACGCTCACCCCAGCATAGGCAACTCATAAAAGTGGAATCATTTGGATCTCTCTGCATTACATGAATACAGCTCGACATGTTGGAGAATTTCATTTTTTCTGTTGTGATTGCTACTTATATTATCTCAGAGAGTGATGGACATTGTGAATCTGATAAGTTTCAAGAACTTTCTGAGATCTGTGAATGGTTTACTTCCCGAATGTCAAAGTTTTACCCCTTAGAACTCTTTGAGTTTTAATAGTTTACCACAAAGATAGAATATTTCAAATTGAAGTAAATTGCTAGAAAACTCAGCACTATACAACTCAAGCCTTACTTCTTGGTCATTATTTTGCATCAGATTCTATTCTGTGCTACGTAGAATAGCTGTGTTATTATTCTTTTGGGGGGTAGGGTGGCCTACAATGGCCAATTAATGTCATTAGTGAACAATTTTCTCTTTTGTGACTAACTTAGTTTTGATTTTACCTTCTGCACCAGAAACAGGCACGCGGCAGAACAAAGATTCTCTTTTGGCAAATAAAGGTATTATTAACTATTAAAGGACCCCGAGATCAGTGCTTTGATTGAAAGTTACTGCTACGGGCATGACATAGGCTCTGTGGAGTACAGTCATTCAACCGGATGACTATCAAACATTGTAAGCATGAGTTTTGAAGAATACTTCTGTCCTTAGACTTGGTCATCTAATAGTTTCCCACTCCCACAGTTCTTGCTCTCTATAATTAGGTCCTTTGATTAATTCTATGTTTCGTGGACACATTTAACACTCCTCATTTCTTTGCACTGAACTTTATAAATTCCAAGACAACGAAGAACTTCAGTGTGTTGTTGATGAATATATTCTGTATCTGTGAGAACTAAAGAGGATTCATGAAACACTCAGTATAGAGTTGAGTACTCAAGTCTCAGGGATTTCATGACATGTTTCTGAGCTCTGATGATTTTGCTTTTTTTTTCTCTTTAATTTAAAGGGAAATTATCTCCAGGGCACTCTGCCATCAATTATGTTTTTCAGTCTTTCATACAAATGTAACCGGCTCACTCTCATTATCTATTTTCTGATTTTTACAGAAAATAGATTTTTTTTTCCACAAAACACTTTCTGATTAAATTTTTCATTGCCCAAATTTTTCCCACATCCTCCATATCTTTACTACTCACTTAAATATCCATATATTCTTTCTATATCATTAAAAAGATAACAGGCATCTAAAAAATAAGAAGAAAATTAAATAAAATAAAACAAGAAATCTTGAATAGGACAACACTGACAAAGAAGCAGATTCAGTGTGGTCAGATTAATATTGAGGTCTTTAATCAATTTGGACTTGAGTTTTGTGCATGGTGATAGATATGGATCTATTTTCATTCTTCTACAAGTTGACATCCAGTTATGCCAGCACCATTTGTTAAAGATGCTTTCTCTCTTCCATTGTATAATTTTAGCTCTAGGCTAGAGAAGAGAAGGAAGAATGAGAGATCAAGGAGAAAAGAACCAGGGACAAGTTCAAGGCAAGAACCCAGACAGTTGCCAGCCAGCTAGATATAGAGAAACAGTAAAACTAATATTAACAGAATTAAGAATGGGAACAGGCCCCAAGGCCAAAGGCAGACAAAGAGAAACATGTTAATTTAAGTTAAAAGAACTTTCCAGAAACAAGCCTAAGATAGATCGAATATTCATAACTAATATTATGTCTGAATGTCATGATTTGGGAGCTGGTTGATGCCACCCCCCCAAAAAAAAACTTGAAGTGGGAGGAGGATGCTTGCTCTTTCCCTGCTGCTCAGCCCTGCAATAATCACACAGAAACTGTATTAATTAAATCACTGCTTGGCACATTAACTCTAGTTTCTTATTGGCTAACACAAATTAATTTAGCCCATTCCTATTAATCTGTGTATCGCCACGTGGCTGTGGCTTACTGGCTAAAGTTCCCAGCATCTAACTCTAGAGGCTCCATGGCCTCTCTCCAACTCCACCCTTCTTTCTCCCAGCATTTAGTCCAGTCCTCCCCAGCTAGCTCTTCTCCACTGTGCCCTGCTTTGCTATAGACTCAAAGCAGTTCTTAATTCATTAATGGTAATCACAACACACAGAGGGAACTCCCATAAAAACTGATACAAAAACCCTCCGACTTCTTGTCCTAAAATGTAGGTATGGGGCTTGTCCTAAAATGTGATTTGTATACATAGTGAGACTCCATTGGAGAAAACTAAATTTTTCTTGAGTACTTATAAATTGGAGATAGCTTCCATATTAGGGATGAAGAATATGTCCCCTTACCCTCTCATTGCTGGAATACTGTCTGGCTTGAACCTGTGTTGACTGTAAATGCTGCCACACTCTCAGTGAGTTTATATGTTTATCAGTCATGTTGTGACTAGAAGGCCTTCTTTCTTTGCTCTTCATACCTCTTGCTGTTCCAATCCTTCTGCCTCCTCTTCTACAGTGATCCCTGAGCCATGAGATGAGAAATTTTCATATCAATGGTTAATTCATGTTGTATATATGTTTTATCTGAATTAAACATTCCTTCCTGTGAAGGAGGCTCATTTGACTCAGAAAGTAAATGGAGCTTACCAAACTTCGGGAGGCAACAAAACTTACTGAACTGCATCATCAAAATGCCCACAGGTGATGATTCATAAAAGTCATTTCTGTGGACATTTCTCCATGATGTTCAGGCCTCTTTGTTAGTAGGATATATTGTTCCCATCTCTCTGGGACAAGCTAGACAATACTTGTCAGTGCACTTCCAACTTCTATACCTTGACAGGTAACTGGTAAATCTCTGTTCTTTAATTGTGTTAGCAGCAAAGCTGAAAGGTGCCCTGACAACCTTTCACTGTAGCCCTGTTCATATATTGTGACTTTCCTTTGCCCATGTCCTTCTAATACACTGTCAGTAAGTGTCTTTTCTCCTTATCTTCCTTTTACTGCTGCTGAGCTTACTTTTCTACAAGAATATCCATATTACTATATTACCTAAAACCTTCATAATTCAGTCAATGTTTGCTTTAAGGAAAGAAAGAAGCCAGGCATCTCAATAACATGCAGTCTTCCTATAACATCTCCCAACCTCAATTTTATGTCCATTCCCCATACCCTTGCCTTGCAAGATGTGTCTAATATATTACACACAAATCTTATTGCAAGAAAGTCATCCACAGCAGCCTTACACAATCTGGACCCTGTGTCCCATTAGACCAAATCATTTTCAATTTTGAGTTTTATTCAAGAGACCCATTAGTACAATCAGTCAACATATGTCATTTATATGTGTCAACTCAGGTGAAATATCATATAATCTGAAAAAGAACTTTTCTTGCTTTTCATTTAGGGTTATTTCCTCCTTTCTCACCATTTCTAAAGAAATTTTTAGAAAAACTGCTTATTATTACAACAGAAAGACTTAATTTCATAAATATATTTTAAGAAAATTCCTCTTTATAGACAGGAGAAACTCAATGCAAGAATTGATTATTCTCGCCAGGCGGTGGTGGCGCACGCCTTTAATCCCAGCACTTGGGAGGCAGAGGCGGGCGGATCTCTGTGAGTTCGAGACCAGCCTGGTCTACAAGAGCTAGTTCCAGGACAGGCTCCAAAACCACAGAGAAACCCTGTCTCGAAAAACAAACAAACAAAAAAACAAACAAACAAACAAAAAGAACTGATTATTCTCAATAATTCCTTTTGTGTATAAACTGTTTCATGTGGCCCACATGTGTCCAACAGTAGGAAGCAGTCAGAAGTGTCAACCTTGTGTATTAGTCTATATTCCATTTTTTTGAGGCTGGGCTTCTCACTTTCCTAGTACTATTCCAGTAATCTATGTTGACTGGACAGAAAGTCCAGAAACTCACTTGTTCTTGTCTTTCTACCCTGCCCAGCTTTCTTTGTGTGTGTATTAAAATGGATTCTATGTATCACATTATTGTCATTGTGCTTATGTTGCTTATTCATCCTCCAGAATTCTTTTTGATTCTCACCTGTAGGAAGAGAGAGCCACCTTTCGCTTCCTGGCCACTTAGCTCCAAAATATTCTCACAAAAACTGTATCAAGTAACTCTTAAATATGAATTTAACACATTTCTATTAATCTGTGTATCACCACGCATCTTTGGCTTACTGGCTGAATTTCCCAGTGTCTATCTCCATCAGTTCCATGGCTTCTCTCTGACCCTGCCTCCTTTTTCCTAGCATTCACTTTAGTTTTCCCAACCTAAATCTGCCCTATTACAGGCCAAGACAGTTTTTTTATTCATTAACAAATAAAAGCAACACAGAGACAGAAGGACCTCTCACACCATTTCCCCTTTTCTGTTTAAACAAAAGGAAAGCTTTAACTTTAACATAATAAAATTACATAAAACAGTGATCAAGCAAGAATAACAGTGACAATATATGTAAATATTTTAACTTTTATCATAAATAATGAAAACTAAATCTATTCTTCAACTCCATCAAAGACTCCAGAAGGATATAATATTACTTAAGTAAACAATAAGTTCATAGTAATCAATTTTCAAAATTCTAGAGTTGACAGAGTGATCTAACCACCTGAACAGTCACCCAAATTTATTCTGTACCATTGGGGCATCCATCTTTAGCCTATAGACCCATAGTATCCAGCTTACTTTTCCACAAAGCAGGAAATATCAAAGACAGTTCTGCATATACTGGCAGTTTGTCTGTCACTTTTTTCTGTGTCCTGCAGAATGTCTACCAGACTCTTTCATGAAGCAGGAATCCCAAAGGATCATCTCACCTTTAGGTAAGTTTTCCAGTCATTTCTCTGTGGGATCTGCATGTCCAGATTATCACGCAGCCTAGGTAAGAGCAGTTTCTTGCCAAATGGTCAACCAACTCCATAAGGAGCCTCCTCAGTGCATATCATCCTCTTGAAGTAGCTTGGTGCTGCCAGGACCAGATGTATCTCACTGTCATAAAAAGTCTTAAGTTTTTAAACATTATAAATGCAATAATCTGAAGGTCTCTGAAAGATTTGAATAATTCTTATCTAACTGAAATATATCTCTATACAGCTAGAAAATCTAACTAACTCGACTATTATAGTTGATTATCTATTAATCTATATTTCTTAATTGTACATTATATTTTTTGTACATTATATTTTTAAGTGAGCTGGACAAATACAATATCTTAATCAAGAGCAGAAATTTATATATACACAGTATAACAAAATTGGCTTTAAATTTGTATCAATAAACCAACATTCATATCAATGCAAATCTCTATAACATATACCCCTTTAAATGTAAATAAACATTTATAGACAATATTTGGTAACATGGGTATAGTTCTGTCCAAACTTCTTCCTGTTATTTAATGGGAGAAGTAATTTTTTGAGGGGTGTTTAAGGCAACCTTTCAGGGGATCTTGGTACATCAAACATCATTAGTCTGGAAGTATTCCACAGGTTCCCATCCTCTGTGGAAACAAATAGGAATGTCTTTTCTAAAGCAACATATCCTTAGACCCAAATTTTGAAGACAAGATTTGTATATAATACACTTGCTGATGTAGCTTAGCAGCCCATACAAGGAAATGTCTCTCTGAACTTAGATCCTTCACAGTCAAAAAATCAAATAAAAGATAATATGCATGATCCAGACTCTCTGTGTATATTCCATCTTTGTGTGGCTTACTTTTCTTTACTTCTTTAATGTATGACTGCCTGAACTCTGTCTCTTTAAAGACTGTTTTCTTTCAAAACCATTTACTTCTTTTTATAACTCTCTATACTGTTTTCCTTCTTTCTCCAAGTCTACATATGTTTATCCAACACTGTGACCCATTTAGAGGTCTTTTATGTCTGAATCTGTCCTGTTGTGAATATGTAATTCTTTACTGTCTAGGAGCACTTCTTAAAATGCTCAGGGCTTCTTAAAAACTTAAGATGCATCATTGCTATGGGTAATAAGGCATTACCTCTTGCCCCACCCAGTTTTTCATGATAGAGCCGCTCACCCACTTCCAGGCACACAGCCAGTCCAAATTACCATCAAGCAAGTCGCAGTATGCTGCTCACAAGCCCCATCCAAATATTTGGTCTCCTGGAAGAATCAGAGATCATGCTGGCCGCACAGCACAGAAAGCCAGCATTTAAAAACAGAGCAGCTTTAATCATGCTATGGCTGAATCAGGAAAACCTCTCTTAAAGGAGCTGTGGCATTCTGCCAGCAAAATGCAGGCTACCAAGAAGCTGTGCTTAATTCTTTTTTGTGTGTCTAAGATTACTTTTTAAGCTTTCTCAAGTTTTACATGGATTTTAATTAGCCATGTTGGTACCAATTTGTAAGAGGAGAGAGCCACTTGTTGGTTCCCAGCCACTTAGCCCCAAAATAATCACACAGAAACTGTATTGATTAAATCACTGATTGGCCCATTAGCTCTAGCTTCTTTGTGACTAACTCATACATATGGATGTAACCCATTTCTATTAATCTGTGATAGCCATGTGGCTGTGGCTTAACAGCTAACGTTCTCAGTGTCTATCTCTGGCAGGTCCATGGGCTTCTCTCTGACCCTACTTCCTCTCTCCCAGCATTCACTTTAGTTTTCACCACCTAGATATTTTACTTTGCCCTATTACAGGCCAAGACGGTTTTTTATTCATTAACTAATAAAAACAACACATAGACAGAAGGACCTCCCACACCACTCCCCTACAATTGTGTGTAATGACTCTATCCATTTCACATTCATGGCTTTATTTCTTTTTTCCTTTGTAGTTTTCAACATTAAGCCTTAGATAAACTTCAGCTCCCAATCTAGAAGACTAAACAGGTGAAGACATAGTAATAGAGATTATTTGATATGCAGTTTATTATCACTCCCACTCATTTAAACAGATTATTCATTATGGATCACAAACCACAGATATAAAAATAAAACAGGGTAACTATTAATATCGAATATAAAACTTGTTAGTAAACATTGTTGTGTAGTGCTTCACACCCCTCTGGTTATCACAGCATAGTTGAGAGGAAATGACAATCATGCATTTACTAGTCCATCACCCATCTATAAACTGCTGCATTGTTTTAGCTTATTTCATTTTCTACCTTTCTTTAGAGCAGTTAATCTTAAGCTTTCTAAATCTGAAATTCTTCAAAAATGTTTTTCATATTGTGGTGACCCCCAACATAAGAAGATTTTCATTCATACTTTATATCTGTAATTTTGCTACTGCTGTGAAAAATAATGTACATATCTGATATAAAGGATATCTGACAAGCAACCTCTATGAAAATCTTGTTTGATCCCCCAAGGGAGTTGTGACACATAGGTCACCACTTTAGATTTTCACTCAAATTACTGACCCAGTGTATCATGAAATAGAATGATACTTATAAGTGAATATTTGCAGATTTTTTTTATTTTTTGTAGCATTTTTAGAGAAGTTACCCAGAACAATGCCCACACTATAAACATCAACATCAAATGTTAAGACTTTAAACAATTGCCTGGGCTTCTTCCTACAGACTATTAGTAGCTGCACAGATTCAAAGCTCTGTCTTGTTTCCAGTTCTGTATACTGTGTTCCATTTTGCTTCATCTGAAGTGAATGTCTCTTTGAAGTTGTCTACATCAAAAACTGATGTAGTATTCTCCTCTGTATGCTGTGAATACGATTAATTAATAAAGAAACTGGTTTGGCCTGATAAGGTAGAACAGAGTTAGGCAGGGAAAACTAAACTGAGTGCTGGGAGAAAGGAGGCAGAGTCAGAAAGAAGAAGCCATGGAGCTGCCACCAGAGACAGACCTTCTGGAACCTTGCTGGTAGGCCATGAGCCTAATGCTAAAATATAAAACAATGGAAATGGGTTAAATTAAAATGCAAAACTAGCCAATAAGAAGTTAGTGCTAATAGGCCAAGCAGTGATTCAATTAATACAGTTTTTGTGTCATTATTTCAAGAGTCTGATTGACTGGGAAATGAGCAGGCAGCCTCCTAATACAAATTGGTGCCCCAACATGGTTGACTATATCCACATAAAACCTGAGAAAGAAAAATTACTTTCCTAATTCTAAACACTAAAAGACAAAGTTTAGCCAAATTTTTTTTTCAGATGGGCTCTGCTTGTTTACAGCTCCTTTAGAGTGGTTTTCCTGATTCAGCATTAGAAAGAAAAAAAAAAAAGCCGTGCACCATGCAGTTTTGAAATAGCAGATTTCTGGACCATGCTGCCATGCTGCCAGCACAATGGGCTCTGACTCTTTCAGGAGATCCAGCTATAGAGCATTTAATGGGATTTGTGAGTAGAGTGCTACAACTTTCTTAATGGCAACATAGATATACTGTGTGCTTGAAAATGGGCATGGCGTGAGCTAAACAGACCTCCACCTCACCGTATTGGACTGAGCAGATGCAAAAGGCAAAGCAGCATTAGAAGCACTTAGCATTTTAAGAGTAGACAGAAATGAATAACAGGTACACAATACAACAGATTCGTACATAATAGAATTCTAAATGAGTCAAGTGTTGAATAAATGTACGTAGGCTTGGGAAAGACAGCAAAATAATATAGACAGTTATAAAAAGAAATAAGTGGTTTACAAAACAGTCTTTAAAGAGACAGAGTACAGACAGGCATAGATTAAATGGAATAAAGATAATAAAATAAATATTAAAAAGCAATAGAGTAAAAACAAATAAGCCACGTAAAGAAGAAATATACACAGAGTCTGGGTTATGTATATTATCATGTTTTCTTTGAAATTTTTCACTGTGAAGGAGCTAAGTAACCAATGTATATACTTTAAAGGTATTTTGTCTTCAAAATTTGGGTCTAAGGATATGTTGTTTTGGAAGAGAATTTCTTATTTGTCTTCACAGAGGATGAGAACCTGTGAAATTCTTCCAGACAAATATGGTTTGATGGACCAAGACTCCCTGAAAGGTCATTGTGTACACCCCTCCCCCAAAGAAAATACTTCACCCAACAAAAAACAGGAACCATTTTGGAGAGGAGTACACCCATATTCCTAAATATTGTTCATAAATGCTTGTTTACATTTAAATGGGGATATGCTATAAATATGAATACTTTGCATTGGTATGGATCCTGGTTTATTGATACAAATTTAAAAGTCAATTTTGTTATATGTGTGTTTCTTCTCTTGATTAAGTTATTATGTGTAGCTCCTTTTTAAAACATAATATATAAAGAAATATAGGTTAATAGATAATCGTCTATAATAGCCAAGCTTGTAGTCATGTTAGTAGATGTTCTAGATGTACAGAGATGTATTTCAGATGGATAGGAATTTTTTCAAACCTTTCAAAGACTACAGAATATGGCATTTAAAAGGTTAAAGAACTTAAGACTTTTTATGATGGGGATACACATCTGCTCCTGGCAGCACCAATCTACTTAAAGAGGATGATGGGCACTGAAGAGGCTACTTATGGAGTTTGCTAACCATTTGGGCAAGAAACTGTTTTTTGCCTGAGTGCTTGATGTTATGCTAAATAAAGTGGACATGTGGGACCCACAGAAAAATGGCTGCTGAACTTGCCCAAAGGGGAGATGCTCCTTCAGGGTTCTTGCTTTATGAAATAGTCTACCAGACACATTGAGGACACATAAGAAAGTTACTGACAAACTGCCAATATGGGTGGAACTGTCTTAAATTTCCTGCTTTGTGGAAAAGTCTGCTGATACTATGTGCCTTTAGGCTGAAGATAAATGCCCCACTGTTACAGAAGAACTTTGGGTGACTCTCCAGGCAGCAAGATGTCTCTGTCAATTCTAGAGTTTGGAAATTGCTTACAATGCACTTCCTGTTTTCTTAGATAATATATCCTTCTGGGGTCGTTGATTGAGTTGAAGAATACCTAGTTATAGTTTTCCTTAGATATGAAAAAAGATAAAATAGATATAAATGTTACATCTGTAATTCTTGTTTGATATCTGTTTTGCTATATGTAATTTTTCTGTGTTAAAGTTAAAACCTTCCTTCTTATTTAAATAGAAAAGGGGAAGTGATGTGGGATTCCCATCTGTATGCTCTGAATACCTTGGTTAATAAAGAACTGGCTTGGCCTGATAGGGTAGAACATAGTTAGGCAAGGAAAAATAAACTGAATGCTGGGAGAAAGGAGGTGGATTCAGAGAGGAGCAGTGGAGCTGCCACAGGAGACAGACATTTCAGAAACTTGCTGGTGGCCACAGACCTCATGGTAAATATAAATAATGGAAATGGATTGAATTATGATGTAAAACCTAGCCAGTGAGAAGTTAGGTAATAGGCCCAGCAGGGATTTAATTACTACAGTTTTTGTGTGGTTATTTTAAGAATCTGGGCAGCTGGGAAACAAATGAGCAGACTCCTTCTATAGAAAATAGTGGAAATCATGGATGTTATGAATACATTTTTGTAGAAACTACTTAATTTGATTATGTTGCAGTTGTTCTTGGCATTATTTGATAAAAGGAAACAAAAATGTGAATTTACCTGTGGGTGGGGCACTGGAAGAAGCCCTGCAAGAGGCACACACCTCACAAACTCTGCTATGCCAAGAAAGAAGCAGATGTCCACTTCTCACTGCTCCAATCTGCAAAGAAAAAAAATGGATGCTCACACCACACTATTGCATTACCTTAAGATAGAATGCTGTCCATAAAGAACTCCTACAAATATATAGCTATCTAGATTCTGAGACCAAGAGAAACATTTGTTTTTTGATTGTATTCACTTCTCTGAGATACTATAGGTCATCATTTCATAGAAATCACTTCAAAGAATTTGTCTCATATAAGTAAAACAGGATGAAACACTGAAAGCTATTTTTCAGTAAGAAAACCCATACACTTGGACCACATAGGTTTTCTTGTCAAATACACTTTTGAACAATAAATGTACCTTCCAGGCTTAAGTCAGAATTTATAGACATTGGAAGCAATGCTTAGCTCATGATCATAGTACTGACATCAAAACAGAAGCACAAATATGCTGAAAAATCCAAGACCACAAAGTTTATTAGATTCAAGAGGCAAAACACACCACTATTACACAGTGGACACATCTTACCAGACCATTCATTGTTGCTGCTCACAGGTTTCACAACTGAGTTGATTACTTTTTTCCTCTATTACCTTCCATAGTGCCTTCCAGAACTATGAAAGCTGGACAACAGCATGGAGCCACCAGGTCTGTGAAAGCTTGACCTCCCTGTTATCAAGTAAGTGCTGTCTTCAGCTACATGGTCTTGTCGCCATGTTCTGAAGTGTAAGCAAGAACAATAGCAGCAGCCTGTAATATTTGGGAGTCTATCATACCCCACTTGCCAGCAACTCAAAAGGAGGTAACCAATTCATGATGCTGGGATTTTTATTTATTAGCATGGGGTATTTATTTATGCTATTGAGTTTCCTTGATGTGGTAACACAATTTAAACTCGCTTTTTCTTTCTCTTCCTCTCTCTCCCTCCCTCTTGCCCTCCCCCTTTCTGAATACACATTGTGTATGTGTGTGTTTTAGGAAGATTTTGTGATAGTAGGTGTCTTTAATGTGGACTTTTAAAAAGACCTTCACTGTCAGTTATCTCTCTCCATATTCCCTCCTGTACCCTGCTCTCCTATTTCCTATTTCACTTAATCCTTTCTGTTCTCTATTTCTCCTTTCCTTCCTAATATAATTTTTCTGTTCCCCCCATCACTACGTACTGATTTCCTAATATCTATGGGTATTCCAAATGTGCATCAATATATAAAACTTAAAAGTTTTATGAGATAAGAGAGAAGACATACATTGTTTGTCTTTTTGGTCTGGATTACCACATTAAATTGTACCTAATCTACCAATTAACCTGCAATTTCATAATTTCATTTTCTTATCAGCTAAGTAATACTCTATTGTGCTAATGTACCACATTTTTAGTATCTATTCACCCATTAATGAAATTTTAAGCTGTTTCAATTACTTGGCTCTCATGCATACAGCATCAATGAATATATGTTAACAAGTATCTCTGTAGAAAGATATATAATCTTTTGGTATATACCAAAGCATTGTATAGCTAGGCTTTGTGATAGATCTATTTCTAGCTTTTGGAGGTAACTCAGTAAAGATTTCCATGGTGGCTATACTAATTAACACCCCCAACATCAGGGAATAAAATCCTACACCTGATAAATACATTCATTAAAGTAGCAGGAAACCAAATCAACACACATTCACATCATATATACAAACACACATATGCATACATGCATGTACACACAACTTATGCACACACATGCACATACTCAAATATACCATGTACACATACATGCACATTCACACATACATCATATACTAAACACACAGAGGCATAAACATGCACAAGCACACACATGCTCATACACAGACACAAACACACAGACATTTTTAACCTTCCTATATTAAAATGATAAATATATTCAGAAATTCACATGGAAACATAAAGCATAAAAATCCAGGAAAACAAAATATCCTGAACAATGGAAGAAACTAGACATATCACCATTTCAGAATTCAGCTTACATTGCAGGGCTGTGCAATAAAAGTGCTGGCTTAACAGAAATGAAACTCATTAATACTTGAATAAGTTGAGTGCTCACATATATACTTACACTCTTTGAACTACCTTAATTCTGAAATTTAAGTTCAAATTAGACAATAGACAAAATCGTCAAGTGGTTCTAATCAAACTAGACAATAGCATGTAGAAAAATGAGACTGTATTCTTATTTCTTACCCTGAACAAAACCCAACTCCAGATAACCAAGAGACTCAGCATAAACCTGAAACTATGAATTTGGTAGATGATACAGAAGAGAATGAGCTTGAATATATAAACATGTGGAAGGATTTTGTGAATAGGACCTTTATCCTGTAGGCACTAAGACCAACAGTTGAAAAATGGCACCACTGGGAACCAAACTGATTGTGTGCAGCTCAAGATACCATCACCTGAATAAAGAGACAACCTACAAAAGGAAAAAGCAACTTTTCCAGTTGTATCTCTGACAGAGGGTTAATATAACTCCAGTAAACCATGGGAAGAACAGAGAATTTAAATGAAGAGCTCCAAGACAAAAACAAAATTGGCTGGAAACAAGATCATGTGCAACATCCTAAGCCAGCAGGAATATAAAATAAAGCAAACCAAATGATAACAGAAGCTGGTATGGACATGGAGAAAATTAGTTTTACTTGCTTGATTCTTCCCGACATGTTCTTTAATACACAGCTATTCTTGATTTGATCTTCTTGTGACCCTGACCCAAGGCAGAACATACCTGTTGATGCATGATGATATCAGCCTTTATTGAAAATTACATTCTCACAAATATTGGTAGTGACACTTATATTTAAAATTCCTATATCTAGTAGCATAAGTCATAATCAACAGACTGTAAATCCAGTGATACAAAGTATCATTGGCAAATCCTCTGAGTACTAGAATGCAGGAGTGACAGAGCTTCCCCCAAACCTTCTCAGTGCAGGCCAGGACTAGAAACATACAATAAATATATTGTGGTAAAAGAAGAATATGCACAAATGTCTAGTTATAACATCTGTATTTTAAATATTAATGTATTTCCCTTTATCTTTCATGATACTGTTCATAAGCCTCAGTAGTGAAGAGCATGGTGGTACATGCCTTTAAATCCAGCACAGGAGAGGCAAAGATAGGTAGATCTCTGTTAGTGCAAGGTCAGCCTTGAAGTAAGTTCCAGGACAATTAGCATTACATGGTGAGACCTTGCCTCAAAAAACTTTAAAATCCCTAGTTATCTGTAAGTAGTATAAAATGTAGATTATATATTCAGATCACAGTTTTAAACCCAAGAAGAATGGAGAACTGGTAAAATACACCTTGATTTGTGAAATTCTCATAAGAAGTTAATATCATTTGGGTGTTGACTGTATCTAGGACCTGTGTTTTCTTAGTAATGAGCAAAATATTGTGCTTTAAGCACAATTTAAATTATTCTCAATGTTTTCAAATACGATAATCAACAAATAGATCCAAGCAAACACACTGCTAGTTGGTGGATTTGACTGCAATCTCATATACAGAAGAATAATTAACTACATAAATACATCTGCTGGGATGATCTGAATTATTATTATTACTGTTGGCTTGATGTCAGACAGCACAGCCACTTGCTGCCTACCCTGACAGCAGCTAGTGTTGGATCTCCAGGACATGGTGGAAGGAGAAAACTGACTCTGACAAGTGGTCCTCCGACCTCCATAAACATGTTGAGGCACATAAACTTACACACGTACACACACACACATGCACATGCACACACACATGCACACACAAATACAATGCAAATAATTAAATATAATAAAAATGAAAGGTTTTTATTATAAAATAATAATACAGAATCCAGTCAAAGAATAAATTCAAGCTTGGAATTTTGGAATGGAATGAGAATATAAAAAATGAATATTTTATAAGTCTAAATATACCTACAAAATTTTTTTACATGAGCCCTATTGTAGAGCACAGGAGAGGCAAACTGAAAATAGTGAAGAAATCAGGCAACTGCTGTTAAGGGAGTGAATGTTACAAAGGAAGTATAAAATGACAGGTATGGGAGAAAGGTGCTAAGAAGTGAGAATTATTCAGGATCCACAGTTAATATGAGTTTTCAGGGGAAGGAGGAAAAGGCATGGAAAAGGGAATATTTAAATGGGACAAATGAAGGCTAAATATTATTAGAGAAATGAACAAAGATATTTACAGATTCAAGAATCCAAAAAAATTTTATAGCAAATTAAAATAAAACCTATGGTATGTGAGATAGCTCAGTAAGTTAAGGTGCCTTCTGCCTCCTGGGGCCCATGTGGTTGAAGGAGAAAATCATTGCCCTGCCCTATGGTCTCACACAATGAATATATATATATATTCCATTCAAAGTTATTAAATATTTATTCTAATGTAATAAAAATTAAATAAAATCAATGGAAACCTGAATTTCATAGGGAAGAAAGGAAGAAGGGAGGGAGGAAAGGATGGAAAAAAGAAGAGAAAAGAAAGAAACAAAGAGAAGCATTTAGAAACATTTTTACCTTTCACAAATACAAACAAGGATTTGAAGGAAGGACAAGTTTACATCCGACTTACATATATACAGGTAATCAAACCTTCTAAACCAGAAAATCAGCACAAATGGAAGGAAAAATCTCCCAGGAACAAAGGTAAAGTATTTGTTTAACAACTGCGATTGAATGACCTTGCTTCTGGGAGAATACAAGCAAAATTGCAGCAATGTCTATACAAAATAAAAGGAAAACAGCATGAACAGGGAGAAGGCATATCTGTGAAGAATGTTACAGGCTACACCTAAGTGAACCCTGACTGTGTAATGACAACCTAATGTTGGCTTTAAAAATTCATTGAAATAGAATCAAATTATTCTACAACAATAAATCATGAAGAGATGAAATTGGAGCAATGTAAGATCCTGTATTTTTATGAGGTTTAACATATCCACCTGAATTAAACATCCTTATCTTGAAACCATGTTCTGAAATTTCTAATATATATGCTAAAATACTAATAAGAGAGAAAGTCATGATGAGGTAAATCCAAACATGGCAGGGAGTGAGACAGCTCCAAGGAAAGAAAACAGCGAAGATGGAGCCATATGAGCAATTAAATAAAGTGTAAATGAACTAACGTCTAGTATTGAAAAAGAAAGGTTGGCTGGCAGAGAGTTAAGCCATGGCGTGTTGTTTATAAAGCACTAATACACAGAAAGAGGGCTCTAAGAGAACCTGAGTTAGATGCCTAGGACCCATATTGTTGCGGGGATAGCACACTCCCAAGTTGTATTTTGATCCCCGCACTCCTGCTACCCCACACACAAATGAATACATGCATTAATATAGTTTGCATTTCTAACAAAATTTGTTTTTATTTTAAGTGTAATGGTGTTTTGATTGCCTGTGTCTCAGGTGTCTGCAGTTCCCATCCGCCAGAAGAGGGCACCAGATCTCCTGGAACTAGCTATGATGGTTGTGAGCCACCATGTGGGAACTTAAAACAGAAAGATCACTCTGAATGTCACATACTCAATTGCATGTGATGGTCTCAGAAATATGCTAAAATATTGATCTTCTAGAATACATTTACTAATAGATATCCATATATCTTTTTAAGAAAACAGTACCATTCTTAATAAGAGTGAGGAATTATATTATTAATTGAACTAATATAAAGGATATAAAACAGTTCAAATAATAGATTAAATTATATTATTTCTATGACAACAAGCAAGGCAGTAGAAATTAGGAGAAAGTATGATGATTAAGCTGCATTAGGGTTATGTGTTATGATTATACATGAAATTCAGAACAAACAAATATCTTATGAATTGTTTGAAAGTATCTTATTTATTAACAGTGAAAACCTACTTATTAGTTCATCTAAATATATGAGAAAATAGAGCAAGGGTGGTGGTGACCTGTGCCTTTAATCCCAGCATTCATAAAGCAGAGGTGATACATATCTGTGAGTTCCAGGTCTGACAGGATTACATAGTGAGACACTGTCTCTAAAAGTAAAGTCCAAACAGACAAGTAAAACAGAATAATATTGGGGGTAACATTAGTGTAAAAATGTTTATCTTAAAAAATTGTAATAAATATATTTTATAAAATATATTAAATATATTACAGTATATTATAGAATATACATTTTATAAATTTTTCCTCAAGTTGTTTACAAAGTGGATAAATCTAAAATGAGATCAAAATGACAATGAGGAGAGAATGATTGGCAAAAGGAGAGAAAGAAGAAGGAAGAGAAAAAGAGAAGAGAACTAATACAATGAATCAATTTCAAGCATGATATTGCAGCAGTGTGCCACTTCCCAAAATCATAAGAGAGTTATGGTATATTAATAGAATTCTTAGAATAACATTATTTAAGCACACTGACACCAATGAAAGAAAATCAACAATGTCATATACACTAAATATTGCTCATTTATTATTTTCATAATCTGTTTTTCAGGTTCACAAGATACTAGGGAGACTACCAAATTCCAAGTCTGAAAATGCTCTTCTGGGAACATATAAAGTATATATAACCTATAAACCATTCTTTTATACTGATAATCCTTACACTACAAATATAACAAGAAAAGTGGAAAGTTATAGACCAGTCTGATCCTAGAAAATATATTTAAAATCACCAAGTTGGATATTTCCAGATATAACTGGAATCTGAAATTCAAGAGACCCAAGAGAGAAGTTGGCAAGATTATGGTCATCCTGGGATACTCCTTGGCCCCATCTCAACCACAAAATATCTAAAGAAAAGGGTGCTAGACAAATATTGCAAAATACAAAAATTTAGTATGGTAATTTCAAGTTAACTGTACCAGTTAGCATTGGCAGTGGATTTGACACAGTGTAGTCACTTGAGAAGAGAGTCTAGATTCAGGGATTACCCAGTTTTGATTGGTCTTTGAACATGTCTGTGGGGCACTGTCTCGATTGCTGATTGGTGTAGGATGGGTTAGTCATTGTGGGTGAGCGCATGCTTAGGCAAGTGATTCTGCCTGTATAAAAAAGCCGAGGAAGCATAAATCTGTGATCAGGTCAGAGGGAAGCATCCCTCCCCAGTTTCTGCTTTGAGCTCCTGCTTGAGTTCCTGCCCGGCCCTCCCACAGGGTCAGACTATGACCTAGAAGCTTAACTAAACCCTTTCCTGTGCGAAGTTGCTTTGGGTCAGGCTATATATTACTGTGGCAGAAATATGATTCCCATCAAGCTTTCCAGGGTGAGGCCCACAGCACCGAGGTAAGTGTCCTCAAATAGTGTTCCCAAGGCTGAGTTCAATTCCCAGAGTTGTACTTTATGAATATAAAAGGATTTTGTAAAAAGGTTTTATTTTATTTATTTTTTTTATTGAAAAAAAAATTTCCTCCTCCTCCCCGCCTCCCATTTGCAAGCAGACATCATTCCCTTAGAGTGAGTGCACTGTTTTATAAGGATGTTATTTAGTTTTCAAGATGGTTTCCATGCAGCCTACGCTGACGCTGAACTTCTGACTCTCCTGCTTCCACCTGCCCACATATTCGAATGGTAAATTTATTGCTAGGACTAAACCCAGGAAAGCATACTGCCAACTGCCTTATTTCCAGCCTTTACTTGATTTACTTTTGTCTTGTTTGCTTGACATTGTAGCCATGGTCACAGTTGATGCAATATCCAAATAAAGGACTAAGCTGATAATTGGAAACCATAACACAAAATATTTAAACTGATTATTTGGCAGGTATTCTACATAAGAATTATTGCTGAAGTTTAACACTACTCTCCTAACTAGGGTTATCATTGCTATGATGAAACATAATGAATAAAAGCAGCTTGGGGTGGAAAGAGTTTAGATATCTCACACTTCCACATACAGTTCACCATTGAAAAAGGTCAGGACAGGAACTCAAGAAGGGCAGGAACTTTAAAGCAGGAATCGATGCAGAGACCATGGAGTGGTGCTGCTTACTGACTTGCTCAGAATAATTTCTTATAGAACCCACAGTGACCAGGGCATCCCACAACTATCGCTAATTAAGAAAGCACCCCACAGGCTTGCCTATAGACCTCTCTCATGGAGGAACTTTCTCAACTGAGGCGCTCTCCTCTTTAATGACTCCTTCTTGTGTCAAATTGACAACGCCAGCATAGTTACTACCACAGAAAGATGTTGCAGAACTAGAATAAGTCAAAAGGCAAATAATCCCTGAAGTTGATTTATAGATTAAATGTGATCCTAATAAAACCACAAACTGCTTGCAGAACTCAGTAGTCCCTCCTTGAAGCACCACGATGTGAGTGCTGGCTGAATGACAACTTGTTAGTTCTTTATTGTCACAGAAAGTCTGTACACCATGCCTCTGTGTTTGAGAAAGTACCATGAGTCTTGTCTACCAATACATTCGCTTAAAAGAATGGTATTTTTAGGCATTCAGCACTGCTGCTTTAAGCTTTGAATACTGGCTTTAGCAGCCTTTAAATGTATAAGTCAGTACAAAAATACTGATTTATTTTGGAATTTCAATAATTTAAGAAGTTAACTTGTGTTGTTAAATAAAATTTATGCTAAAGGTACAGAGCTGCAGCGATGTCCCAGTAAGTAAAAACCCTTGCTGTGAAAGCATGGAGATCTGAGTTTGAATCCTGTTCTGGTTAGTTTTATCAATTTTTCACAAGTTGGAGTCACCATAGAGGTGGGAGCCTCAATTGAGGAAATGTCTCAATACGATCAAGCTGTAGGCAAGCTTGGAGGGAATTTTCTTAATTAGTGACTGATGCTGGAAGGTCCAACTCATTGTGTGTGGTGCCGTCCCTGGACAGATAGTCCTGGGCTCTATAAGAAAGCAGGCTGAACAAGCAATAGGAAGCAAGAGCATAAGCAGCTCCTGTCTTCAGGTTCCTGCCCTCACTGCCTTTGATGAACGATGGAAGTGTGTGTGTGTGTGTGTGTGTGTGTGTATGTGTGTGTGTGTGTGTGTGTGTTTATGAAGGAAATAAACCCTTTACTCCCCCAAGTTGCTTTTGTTTATGGTGTTTCTGAACAGAAATAACCATCCTTAATAAGACAAATTAGTATCAGGAGTAATTAGTAAACACAACTAATTGCTGGTGCAGACCTAACTTGGGAGAATTGTGGAAGGACTTTGAAATCTACAGCTGGAAAAATCACTGAGTGTTCAGTGCTCAGTGAACTCTTCCAAAAGAGCTTGAGCTAAAAGTATGAGGAGAGTAGTGTAGACAATGTAGGCCTGGCTTGCGAAGTGTCAAAGGAAGCAACACTCTAACAGATTATTTGCTTGAAGAATATGTGGTGTGAGCTGAAGCTGAAGAATCATGTGTAACTTACAGGAGACCAGAACCACTACAGCAAAACTTCAGAATTGCTGGGACAATGAATACTAGATACCTGGGGCTGAAGCCTCAACTGAGATTAAGAAGACTAGCATTATTGAGATGAAATCTTCTGGGAAGTGTTTCCTCAGAGTCAGGACACACTAAGAGACCCCAGCATTTCAGAGATGCCAGTACCATGAGATGCCATTAAGAACAGCAACAGCGGTAAAATGGAAACAGTTAGAGCTGGGGAGACAGACTGTGTGCTGTAGAGATGATAGCAAAAGAAATGACCCAGGGTTTGGAGGATCCCAAGGGATTGTTAGTGCATCTTAGACACTGAGTATTGTGTTAGTAGAGTGTTGGATATTTTTCATGCTTTGATAGGATTGTGATTTTTATTCTGGTTATTTATTCTCTCTTGCAGGAAGAAATTATTCAACATAATTTCAAGTTTTTGTTTTGTTTTTTATCAAGACAAGGTTTCCCTTTAGATTTGGAGCCTATCATGGAATCCACTACTCACCTGTAGTCTAGGGTGATTTCGAACTCACAAAGACCCACCTGTCTCTGCGTCCTGAGTGTTGGAATTAAAGGTGTGCACCACCACTGCCCAGCTATTTTCAACTTTTTTTTTAATAGTGGCAAAATAGTTATTTGAGAGAGTCGAGACAGAACATGGTTATGATTAGCTAATGGAACCCACACGTGAAAGAATTCTATTTTTTAAGAGATTTGGAATTTTTATAGACACTGGATATTTTAAACATATTGAACTTTTAATATGCTTGAATTTGTAAAGACCTGGACTTTTAAAATTAGTTAAGTTTATTCTGTTATTATTAACATGCCATCTTGGAGATAAATGAGAGAGTAATAATTCTAACTGAAAGCAATGTTTTGTGTGTCAAATTGAAAAATGCCTGCTTGTCATGGCTAGTTTCATGTCAACTTGAAGCTAGCTAAATGTTTCATCACAGCATTAGTAAACATAACTAAGAATAATTCCCAAAATCCAAGTAAAAACATGGGCACAGCCCCAAGCCTATGCTCAGCACCCCCCTAATGTGGGAGTGAACACATTAATAGTGCTGGAGCTTGCTGTATGTCAGCCTGCCTCCAAGATCAGTAAGCTATCCTGTCTCAAGGAAATATGATTGAACGTGATATAGCAGGTGCCATACATTCTCCTCTAGCCTCTGGGCTTAAGGGCAGGGGCACATCACATGCACAAATAAATGTTCATAAATCACACTCATTGGCTACACATATATACAGACAGACAGACAGAGAGGAAGAGGGAGAGAGAGGAACAGAATTTACTATACATTTTTTTTTTAATTCACATGCCATACTTTTGAGAGTAGTATAGGGACTACTTAGACACATGATGGTTCAACAGGGAGAATCTGGGCTCCTACCTTGAAAAGTGTGTTTCCTCACATATGTATTTACCCATTTCACCTACCTGTGTAAACAGTTGAATGGACAGTCTGTAACATTATAGCACATGTAAATTTATTCATCATCATGGCTATAGAAACAATGAAATAACTTCTACAGACAGTTTGACTTGTTCAGCCAGTACAAATGGAAACTTTACCAAAGTCCTGAAGAAATGATGGGAAAGTAGGGACTGATGTTGTAGACAGCTCAGGAGTAGAGAGCAGATGGAAATGAGTGAGTAGGAAATTTCAAGCTGCACAAATACATACAGAGGGATGGCAGGTGTTTCAAGGAGCATGCTGAAGACAGGGCTATGTCTGAAATCAGCTGGGCTCTAACAACATAAACGGAAGTAAATGAATAGTTGAAAGTTAACATTGAATTGCATATCTTACAAATATTGGCTCTGTTCTTGATATTGAACTTGGTGGTGTAAGTTAGTATTACATAGTTAAGGGAATTAGTGTGGTTCTGAAGGTCTTATGTTACTAAACTTTTGTCCTTTGATGCATTAGAATTAAATCCTCAAAATGTCACTTCTGCTTCACATATCCACAATCCCCTTTTTCTTGACTTATTGCAGCACTTTAGCTCAGAAGAGTGTAACCCTAAATTTCCATTTACTGAAGAATGCATAAAAATGAGATATATATTTATAGTGAAATATCATGCAGACAGATAACCATTGGAATCAGTGAAGGAAGGATTGCTCAGTCACAATAGAATTTGTCTTGCATGGGAGCTTGAGTAATATGTGTGTGGAGTATAAACGTTAGTGATTAAGTTCAAGTCACCAATAAAACATTGGTGTGCATTAAGAAAAGAAATAAAAACACCCCCCCCTTCGTGTCACATAACCAGAGCAAGTCCAGATTTGAATTGTTTTCTTCATGCTTCCTGTGTCTTCTATCCTCTGTCATTCTGTTATAAAAACTGATTCTGTGCCTGTCTGTAGGCTGTCTTGTGAATCTGTCCTTGTATCTCTGAGTTTATGTTCCTATATGTGTCTCTCTGTAATTAGAGCTGTGTGTTTGTTTTGTTTTGTGTGTAACTGATATGGGCCTCTGTGTTTGGCTGGACTTATTAATGATCTTCTCTCTGTATTTATTGAACAGTGTGGGAAAGCATCACACGAGGAAGGAATGGGAAAATTTACAGAACTCTTGAACAGACTGTAACAAAGGATTAAGTCACTGTCTCCAAATGATCCTCACTTGTCGTGGGATAATGCTCTTGTACCCTGTAAAGATTTGTCACTTGTTTTAGTTTAATAGAATGATGATTGTCCAGTAGCCAGGAAGGTGGGGTCATCAGATTAGGAGAATTCTGGGAAGAGGAAAGGCTCAGTCTACAATCACCACCCAGATACAGAGGAAGCAAGATGAAAATGCTGCGCTAAGAAAAGGTACCAAGCCACATGGCAAAATGAAGGAAAGAATCATGTTTTAATTTCGTTGTAGGAGCTTGTTAATAATAATCCTGAGCTTATAGGCCAACCATTTTATAATTAATGTAAGCCTCTGTGTGTTTTGCTGGGACTGAACACCTGCTGGACTGGGCAGGCCAGAAGTTTCCATCCACACTCACTGACTAAAACAACAGATAATAATACTCTTTATCGACGAATAACCATAAATTTTGTTTCAACCTTTATTGTAGATTTTAGATCACTGTTTTTACCTTCAATACTTGCTGCTTTCAACAAATGATACAAATGCATTGTGTGTGGGGGTGCATGGAAGAGTACATAACATTAAACTGCAGTTATGTATTAGCTTAGACTGTGAATGCTGATTACTTGGGAAATCCAAGACAAATAAATGTTGATTGTTCCATTGTTCTCTTGAAGGCTGGTTAAACAACAAGCTGAACACATAGCAGAATAGTAGTCTTAAGTGATGTTAAAGTGCCTTATTAATTTTATCTGTGAAGTACAGCAAACATCCCAGTCTCTTATGATATAAGATACATTTTCATTATACTGCATCAGCACAGAGCTGGATTCTCCAAAGACAGTAATTTTTAAGAAGTCACTCAAAGTGACTCATACTTCCAATCCTTCTGCTGGGGATGAGAGATGGAAGAATCTCTAGGGATTTATTTCAGGCAGTCCAGACTCTTGGTGAGTTATAAGCCAATGAGAGACCCTTTCTAATACTACAACAAGGTGCACTAAACCAGAGGAATGACAGCTGAGACTATTCTGGCCTCCACAAATAAGTGTACACATACACAAGCTCACTGCCACACACATGTACTTTCACATACATGAGCATGTGAACTCACACACACAAACAGTAGTACTCTAGTCATTCACACCAACATGAAAACGTCTTGAGATTGTTACATGAACTGAAAAAAGTGCAAAATGTTAATAAGTGCAAGATTTGGATAAGAAATATTTTCTCTTTTTAATTGTTTTTATTGGGCTATACCTTTTCTCTGCTCCCCTTCTTTCTTCCCATCTCTCCTTTCACCATCTCTTCTTAACACTCCCAATTTACTCAGGAGAGCTTGAAATATTTTTATAGCTCATCTCAAAACCTGAAAGATTTGAAAGTTAAGTGGTTGTTGTCAGAGTCTAGTGAAGGAACAGAAGAGGGAGATCTGGGGTACATTGCTCAATGTTTATTTAGCTGCAGTGGCAGCCAATGCCTCCAATAGTTACTGCACAGTAGGGTACTATAGACAATAGCCTTGAACTGTGTATTTCAGGGAACTAGAAGAAAGGACACAGACAAATTTCAAGAAAAATGATAGTACACACTGAGGGCTTGGGTATGCACAGACTGACTTAAACATCACATAGGTGTCTTGTACTGAACTGTTATGTAATCTCCAACCATTATATGTAATGTGATATGTTTATATTTTTGATAAGGGTAAATCAAATTTAAAATGAAAGGTATCTTATTTTGAGTATTCATATTTTGCACAAGTTAAAGCCAAGTTTGAGATATTTTATTGTTGATATTTTAAGATTATGCAATTTAATGCATAGCAGAAAATTTGTATCCATACATCCAACTGATAAACTCCAAGTGAAGGAGAGGGGCTTGGATGAGCTGAAGCGCATGCACATTTGACCATGACAACTACTCTGCAAGAGAGCCAAGTTATTTCCTATCTCCATTTATGATAATGGGGCCACTGGCCCTGGCTCTCCTTTACCCAGGGCTATTATGAAAAATAATTAAATAGTGTCTATAAAACTCCTTTAGCTCTTAGGAGAGGCTTTATACAAATCTCAGGCAGCATTATTCAAATGAAATCGCAACTCAATGTGGATTAAAGTAATTTTAAAAACTGCAAGTATCTTTGCTATCTAAATCATCTGAAAAAAAAAGGAGTAAAGTATTTTCTTAATTTTTCCCTCAAATCCCATCCTAATTACATAACACTGTGAGAAAGGCAAGGCAACCTCACCCCTGAGCATTCAATTCTTTAACCAGCTTGGATTTTAGCACCTGCCTGGAAATCAAAGATATGGGAAATTAAAGAGGTAAATTTATTAGATTGGTTAGTATCAGAAGCTTTCACTGCCCACCTTTCCACCAGTTCTTCCTGAAACTGGCTGCTACCTTAAGATCCCCATCAACATATCTGTATCCACCTTGCTTGTTTACTTCTTTGGACACATTCCACAGCACAGTGAGAAAATGCTCTCTTGTTCTAAGGACAAAGATTTTTGCACAACACAAGGAATAGGGCCTAAGATCAAGACATGGGGTACTTGTGGTCATTTTCTTCTGTGCAAGGCATGGCTTCCAACACTGCACACTCTCATTGCAATCAGAGAATGAAAGTTTAGTTCATCAGGGAAGCCTGTACCCGGTAACTCCAGAAATCAGTACCGGTGGGACAGAGAAAAGTTCATGACTCACTGATCAGTCAGTTCATCTAAATTTGGTGAGCTCCAGGATTTGTGAAGACCTTTATTCAAACCAGGTGGAAAAGCAAATGAGACAGGCAACTCACTTCAAATTCAATGCACACAAGTATGCATGTGTATATTTCTAGACAGGTACATGTATACACATACATAAATATTTATAAATTTGAATACACAGAAAATGCTAGCCATTTATATATAGGTCCTTCAAAAATTCTGAAACACTTTTATCACTACAGTAATTATTTGGGCCTGGTGTTTCTTTATAAGGTCAACAACAGTAAATAAAAAAATCACACACATTTTCTGTGGCATTCCTTTATAATACATGCAAGGGAAGCAAGTTTGAAAGTATGCTCAATAATGAGAAAGACAACATTAGGTTTACAGTCAGCTGTTTAACATAATTGTCGCATGTCACAGGGAAGTCTATGTCACTATTCATGGCCTTAGGTAACCCTGAAGAGATTGCTACCTTACACACTGGACAGATAAGCACTCACTCACTCTTTGGTTTTCTGTTTCGTCCACTGCAGTTAGCCCTCACTAAAATTCAGTCAGTAAACAAAATTATTTTCACTATAAAATTTATTGCAAAGTGTTTTTTTATATTATCCAGTTAGTGGTATCAAATATTACAGAGCCCGCTGGTCTATACACCATTGTCTGGACACATGAGGCTGGGCATTAAAGCCAATGGTTTGGAAAACTACTTTGCAGTTTGTGCAGGAGTAGATGTCCACAAATGACTGTAAAGTGATTTGTCTACAAGCTAATTTGAAATTTAAAAATAACTGGAAAATGAATTTGTGGTTGTAAAATATTCATAGAATATATAGGAATAATGTTAATATTTGTAAATTCTAAGGGCTGGTAATTAACTTTCTGTCTTTATTTTGGATTTACTTTAAAGTATGATCAAGGATCAAAAATACTGTAACTAGGATGGAGACGAGGCTCAGTGTGTAAAGAACTTGCACCACAAGAAAAAAGACATGATTTTAAATCTTTAGGTTCCAGGGACTATCCAGTCCTGGCTGTTTATGCATGTTTGTAACCCTAGTCATAGTTGGAGATGGGAGAAAGAGAGAATTCAGATGCCTCCATGAGAGAATTAGTGTCAGGTCTTATCTCAGTAAATAAGGTAGAGAAGTGACTGAAAAGAAGATATTCCAGCATCAATTTCTGGTCTCTTCAGCACAATTAATGAGCACACACATGTGCATGTGTGTGTGCATGAACACATGTACACAAACAGGCACACACTAATATGTACATTACATCTTAAACTGTGTCAACCACTATTTTCTTCCTTTTTATTGAAAGTAATTTTTATACAATATATTCTGACTATGGTTTCTTCTCCCTCTACTTCTGCTAGTTTCTCCCTCATGCCCCTTCCATACATCCCTCTATCCCCTTTCTTTCTCCCTTTAGAAAACAAATGGGCATCTAAGGGATAATGGTAAAAGTTAAATATAATACAATAAGGTCAAATAAAAATAAACAAGTTGAAACAAGACAAAACAAACAAACAGAAAGAAAATAGCCCAGGAAGTGTCACAAGAAATAGACATAGACGCACAGACATACTTGTGTGAATATATACGAATTTCATAAAAATACAAGCCTAGAATTCATGATGTATATGCAAAACCTGTAGGATAAAAATAATAATAAACTTAAAGATAAAAATAAAGAAGAAGCCCTTACATGACATTATGAGACAAGGAACCCCCAAAGATGCCAAATGAGTTCATTTTCTGTTGGCTCGCTACTGCTGGGTGTGCAGTGTACACTTGAGTAGTTTGCTTACAAATGGTCAGTTTTTGCAGTCTTTCTGTGTTCCCTTCTTCATCTCCCTCTTCCTCCCCACTCTCTCTCACCATTTGAAGCTTTTGCTCCAGTTCTAGTCCTCCGACCCTCATCCTTATCTACTCTAATTAAAGATAATGTCCTTAATATATTCTGTTTCACCTTCGTAGGGAGATGTGTCCCTCCTCCCTAGTCCCTTATTCTACACATGACCTCTGTGTTTTATGGATTGTACCTTGCTTATCTTTAACTAAAGAGCTAACATTCACATGTATTTTACTTAGTGGGTCTAGGTTGCATCAATCAGGATAATTTTTTAGTTTAATTTGTTTATCTGTGAGTTAGTAGAAACTTGTATAGCCTCTCTAGAAATCAGTGTGGCTATTTCTCAGGGAGACAGGAACTATTAACAAACACACTTGTTCAATCATGCTCATTGCTGCTCTATCCATAGTAGCCTGAAATTATACACAATCTATGTGTCTATCATTGATGTATGGATAAAGAAAGTACACATTTATATGATGGAGCATCACTCTGCCATTAAAACTTAAGCTATTTTTTTAAAATGTGTTCAGACACAAATAATACTGTTCTATTTAGTTGGTAATATTTAGGATTTTCCTTCAACTCTCATTCCTTTATGTATCTACTGGCTCTGTTATTCTGACCAGAGTCTGTGTTTCTGAATTAATTTTTGTATTTTTGTTTGTTGTTTTGCTTTTTTATTGTATTAATTTCTTAATCTTAAAATCCCAATATGTAATGTTTCATTAGAGATAACATGCAGTTTTCAAAATGCTTTTCTTATTGAAAAAACAGCTTTCTATTATTTATAGTTTGCTCCGAGTTTTAAACTACATGTGTCCTGAATCAAGTATATTTTTAAATTTCATTTATTTAGAAATTGTCTGACTCTCGTTTAATTCACAAAGCAGACTTCTGGAATGCTTTGGAACATTTGACACCTTTTGCCTACCTAAAAACTTGTTTTTGGTCTGTAATACTGTTTTTCATGTCTTTATATATTTATTTTTTGGTAATAATTTAGAAATTGTTGCTGTAGGCTATGGTCAAACCATTCTGTAAACCTGTAGCATTTCGTTTGAACTGTGACAGTTCCTAAAAAAAGTAGTAATTCTGTTTCAAGTTCTCAAGGAAATTATTTATGTAGATTCCTGCCCAGCTTCATAGCTGATTCAACGATAACACAAGTGCAATCAGGGACTGTGGACTCCTCATCAATTGTATGGCACAGAACCTCTCCTGTGTTCCTGCTGTCTGTCTGTCTGTCTCTTTTAGCTATAACAAATTTACCTAACAACTTGCAAACCAAAATGATAGTTTGCCTTGGTGTCCTGAGTGAAACAGTGAGAGTGGAATGAGAGTCGAGCACTGGACTGTGTGAAATGAAGACAGGAAGGCTTGAAGAAGACATGGAGACATCTCTCCACCAGGCTAACTTAAACATTGTTGCTCTTTTTTATTTATTTATTTATTTATTTATTTATTTATTATTTATTTTTCATTGAAAAAAATTCCGCCTCCTCCCAGCCTCCCATTTCCCTCCCCTGATAGAATAAGGTCATTGGCTGAAAAATAAAGAAACTGCTTGGCCCTCATAGGTTAGAACATAGGTGGGTGGAGTAAACAGAACAGAATGCTGGGAGGAAGAGGAAATGAGCTCAGACTTGATAGCTCTCCTCTCTGGGGCAGATGCGATGAAGCTCCGACCCAGGATGGACGTAGGCTAGAATCTTCCCGGTAAGCGCACCTTGGGGTGCTACACACATTATTAGAAATGGGCTAGTCCAGGTGCGAGAGTTAGCCGAGAAGAGGCTAGATATAATGGGTGAAGCAGTGTTTAAAAGAATACAGTTTGTGGGTTGTTATTTCGGGGCATAAGCTAGCCAGGCTACCAGGAGCTGGGGCAGCAGGAACACAGCCCGCAGCTCCTACTACACTCCCCCTCCTCCCACTCCTCTCCCCCTCCTTCCACTCCTTTCCCCCTCCCTCTCCAGTCCGAAGAGCAGTCAGGGTTCCCTGCACTGTGGAAAGTTCAAGGTCCTCCCCCCTCCATCTAGGTCTAGGAAGGTGAGCATTCCAACTAGCTAGGCTCTCACAAAGCCAGAACATGAAGTAGGATCAAAACCCAGTGCCATTGGGGGAAACTTGGGGAATTGGGATGGTAGGGATAAAGGAAGGATGGATATGGGAGCAGGGAAGCATATATCCTAATTAAGGGAGCCATCTTAGGGTTGGCAAGAGACTTGAACCTAGAGGGGCTCCCGGGTACCCAGGGGGATGTCCCCAGTTAGTTCCTTGGGCAGCTGAGGATAGGGAACCTGAAATGACCCTATCCTATAACCATACTTATGAATATCTTGCATATCACCATAGAACCATCATCTGGTGATGGATGGAGATAGAGACAGAGACCCTCATTAGAGCACCAGAATGAGCTCCCAAGGTCCCAATAAGGAGCAGAAGGAGGGAGAACATAATCAAGGAAGTCAGGACCGTGAGGGGTGCAACCACCCATTGAGACAGAGGGACTGATCTATTGGGAGCTCACCAAGGCCAGCTGGACTGGAACTGAAAAAGCATAGGATAAAACCGGACTCTCTGAACACGGCAGACAATGAGGGCTGATGAGAAGCCAAGGACAATGGCACTGGATTTTGATCCGACAATGTTGCTCTTAAAGTGCCATTGCTTTTTAATATTTGAAGTTCAAATAAAAGTTTGTAAGTACTTTAGACATTTCATATCCTTTAATACTGCTGGGTTAATTTCTTATTAGTCCTTCTGAAGCAAGCTTTGATAATATGTGTTTTCAGAAAATTGTCTTTTGAGACAGAAAAATTGGTATATATTTCTGCTTAAGAGAATTTCATTAATGTTTATGTATTTAGCATACTTAAAATTGTGTATTCTATCTACATATACTATCATATGTGTTTGTATATTATTCATCCCTCTAGCTTTATATAAAGTTTTCAAAAATGTACTCTTTTGAGATTTAATTTATGCATGTGTATACGCATTAATAATACAATGTTTATACATATGCCCATGGTGGCAAGAAGTGACAAATACTCAGTGGCTGGAATTATAAGTGGTTGTGAGCCACCTGATGAACTCAAGTTCTTTGCAAAAGCATCAAGTGCAGTTAATTACTGAGCCGTCTCTCTAACTCCCAAGTTTATTACTGTTTTATTACTGATTTTTATACCATAAAATCTTAAAAACTTTTGATATATATATATATATATATAATATGATTTTGGTAGCATATATATATATAGGCATATACACACACATATACACACATTAAGAAAACACAAAGTTGCTGAGAAGTGTTGGTAGGGTAAGGGAGAATTTGGAATTAGGCAAAAGAGAATGAATTTTATCAAAACACATTTTATATATATATATATGTATATATGAAACTCTCATATAATAAAAGGAAAATAAATACTCTGATTAGACTCTTAAAGTCCTATCTGATGACAGGAGTCAATCAAAAACGTGGTTTCCTCCTTAGAAGTGTGTTGAGCCAGAGCCACAAAAAAGAAATAATTTCTAAACATAGAGATATTCATTCTAGCGAATTCACATCTTTAGTATCTTCATGGATCACACATGTTCTGATTTGTAGCCCCAGTTGCATAACACAGTGTTTCAAACATTGTCCACAGAGCAGCTGGGCCTTGGCTTGTCAAGACTGATGCAGTAAGTGAACTTAATTTTCAATCCCTGGAAGCTAAGGCTATCAGAAGCAGTTTGGGGCTAAGGAGATGTCTCAGTAAGTAAGAACTCTTTCTAGACAAGTATGAGAACCTGAGTTCATATCCTAACTCTCACGACAAAATTAAGATATAGTTCTCTGCATATAGAACCCTGGTAAGGAAAAAGGAGGATCTCTGGGCTTACTGATTCTGAACCAGTGAGAAACTCTTTCTCAAGGGAATAAAGTAGAGAGTAATTGAGTAGGACACCTGACATTTTCCTATGGCCTCGGTGTGCACATATATGTGGGCATACACTACATACACATATCTACAAACACCATACTTACCACTCTAAAAATCAGTTTACATTGATATATAAAGCATTATATAAATGTATATAAAAGCATATGTAAAACAACTCCACTGCTGCCTGGACCAAAGGTGATGACAACTTTTGAAGAATTTCACTATTGTGCAAAAACAGTACAGGATAATTTCCAAACATAGTTTCACAAAAAACAATAATAATATTTTATTCTCCATTGTAAAACATTAAAAATAAAGTTGAAGTCTCGTTTTAATATCATTTAATTGTTGTATCTGGTAAAAGTACAGATACATTATAAAGTTCATGTAGTTGGTACTAATCTCCACTATTGTAGAGATAACAACAGACAGGAACCTTTAAAGAGTATAATAAATGTACAGAAAATACTTGATCTTTGACCAAGAATTCTGAACAAAAATACCAATTTAAATAAATGAAAGCCTAGCCACGAAGTTATGGCGATGTTTTCATTGGTAAAATATTTGCCATTCAAGCAAGAGGACCTGACTGGGACTCAACAGTGATGTCAAAGTTGGGCATGATTGTACACATATACAGACCCAGCTATGGGATGAGATGGGAGTGTTTGTAGTGAATTCCCAGAGCTTTATGGCAGGATAATTAAAGACATTGGTGAGCACTGAGTGTGGAAAGAGATCTTATTAAAAACCAAAAAGCAAAATCAAAGTTGAAAAACAATGAAGTAAGAAATCTGACATCAATTTTAAGCCTACACATAAAACACATACAGACATACACACACACAAACATACCCAGAGACACACAATGGACACACACAGACATACACATGCTGAGACACACAGATACACACACACACACACACACAGAGAGAGAGAGAGAGAGAGAGAGAGAGAGAGAGAAACACACTAGACACATACACACACAGACACAGAACACTTCTGTGGATAGTATAGGATTATTTGGGCAGTTGATTATACTGCAAGATTACTTTAGTAACAAGAAACACATCACTTTAAAATTTCTGGATTATCCATTTATCTGATATGTTTCAGATACTACGATGATCTACCTATAACTGCCACCCTTAGCACCATGCTTGCTGTGACAAACAATGAGGATTATTTAAAGTGCAGCTCTGTATTTAATATTAATGACAGGTGTCAATAGACACTGTATTTATATGTTTTTATAGTTGACAAGCATGATAAAACTCTCTAAGAATATACCCCAAGTTGTTAACTGTAATTTGGAAGAACAATTGTATATCATGTTTAAACATTTGTTCATTTATAATTTCTAAAATTGATTTATTTTGAAAGTAGTTTCACTGGATTTTCAAAGCTGTACCACATTAAATTTATACTCAAACTGTGTTCAAGTTGAATTGAAATCTTGAGAAATTGTTCCCACTGGCACTTTTCTACATATTCAACTTTCTATACTAAGACATTGCTACACATGATTAACTATGAAAAATTTCAACATCAAAGAGAATAATCCATACCTATGTATTTTAATATGTTTAACTGACCTTATATCTAGTTCTTTATTTTTTTGGCAGTCAATAGTTTAAACACCCACCAAAGTAAGATTCATCCACCAGTAACCGCACAGAACGGCATTTGGAGAACAGATAATCAAGACAGATTTTTGTTGATCCCATGATGATCTTAGGACCTGACAGAGGAAGTCTTGGAGTCCAGCCTCAGTGTTGTCTTATTTCAAAAGGAATCTCTTCACATCTTTTTAGAGTTTATGTATTTATTGTGGACTCATGGCATTAATAAATGATCTTAGGCACATAAAAGGACAGCTACGGGGTAAAGCAAAATGTCCAGTTACAAAGTAAATTTTGAATAATGAAAACAAAACTAAACAGAAAATACTGAAAAATAAGATGAATTAAGTACATTATTCCAAAATCTAGACTCATCAAGTAATAAATAACTACAGTCCACAGGGTTCACAGGTAGAGAGATAGGTTAAGGAGCTATGAATGCTCATCCTGAGTCTGGTTTCTGCTCTGACTGCCAGATCACCATTCCTATAGAAACACTGACAGGGAAATTCAAGGTTGTTAAATAACGCTACTGTTTTGATGGGGGATCCCCCTCTGTATGGTTTGAATACCATTGGTTAATAAATAAACTGTCTTGGGCCTGTGCAGGGAATAGAAACAGGCAGAGAAAACTAAACTGAATGCTGCGAGAAAGAATGACAGAGACAGGGAGAAGCCATGTAGTTCCATGGGAGACAGATGCTGGGAACTTTACATAGTAAGCCACAGCCACTTGGCGATACACAGATTACTAGAAATGGGTTAAATTAAGATATAAATGTTAGCCAATAAGTAGCAAGAGCTAATGGGCCAAGCATGTTATAATTAATACAGTTTCTATGTGATTATTTTGGGTCAGAGCTGTCGGGTAGCCAGGAAACAAACAAGTGACCTCCCATAACACTGTTTTTGGTGCTGAGTAGAAATGTCCTTATGAAAGAGACTTAAGGAAATACAGATTTATGGTGCTCACAAATTGAGAGTCTAATCTATCATAGTAGAATTGGCATGGGAGAAGCAACCTGAGGCGGTTGGGTACTTTGCACAGTTGGGAGGTAAAGGGAGATGAGTTTTGATGCTTAGCTCTTTTTCTTTCTTACATGTAGCCCTCATACTGCAGCCCAGGAAATAGTGCTGCCCACATTTAGGGTTGTCATTCCCATCTCAAATAACATATTAAAGAAACTCTTTTGTTAGCTTGTTGGCAGAATATACTAAGTTAGATAATTCCTTAAAGGTGATCCCAGAGGCTTATCTTCAGGGGAAATTCTGAATCAAGTGGAGTTTATATTTAATACTGACTATGTGGATTTTGTTTATGACTGACACAAAGACAGTCATTGCACATGTAGCTAAACTGATGAACTCTGTGGCCAGAGAAATAGTCAGTTTTATAAAAGAGGTGGAAAGTTATTGAGGAAGAAGAAACCCAGACCAACCTCTGGTCTCCACCCCAATTTGCATGCAAGCATGTACATACTAATATGAAAACATCTATACATCACAAACACCTTCAGCAAAGTAAAATGAAATCAAACACAATAAGTTTGCAAATCCAAAAATGTGATAAATAAAATTATAAGCCTGCTTATAAAATATGGATACTTTCCTGGAAGGTGATTATGTCTACTGTGTTAGGAAATCATTTTCCTCACAATCATAGCAACATAAGATGGAGAGAAATGGCTACTGAAGGCCACACATAAACAAAAAATCCAAGTAAATCAATAAAATACTATTTTATTTATTTGTGTTTTGTCAGTTTCATACAAGAAAATTTGAATTCTGTATACTGTCACTTTTCATCCTTTTTTTAAATTTCATGCCCAGCACTTTCATCCACCAATCTCCCTAGAAGTGTGTTGCCCATGTTCCTGCTTTTTGTTGTTTTGTTTAGTGGACCACTGTCTTATTTTATTTCAGTTTTGAGATTATAATGTAATTATATAATATCCTTCTTTCTATTCCTGCCTCCAAACCTTCTCATATACATCTCCTTACTCCTTTTCCATTCATTGTGCTCTGTTATTGTTAGTTGTTGTTACATGCATATGTGTATACATATATATTCCAAAATATATAATTAAAACCTGTTGGGTTTGTATGTTACTTACACATATGTTTCAGGTTGACCATTTGATATTAGATAACAGATTGGTGTGCTGTTACCTGGAAAAGGCATTATCTCTCAGTAATTCCTTAATTGGCCAAAGTTTCTTGTAGGATTGAAGGCCCATGGACTTTCCCTTGTCCACTTTGGTATGTCTACTGTTGTTGTCTTGATTCAGTTCATATTCAGGCAGTCATATTGGTGAAGCAGTAAGGATGCTGTTTCCAAAATTCATCTGAGACACAATCACATAGCAAACTCCCTGGACTACCGGCTCCTAAAGTCTTTCTTCCCTATCATCCACAATGTGATCTAAGCCTTTTAATTGGAGGACTGTTTTATTGATGAATTCATTAGCAACAGACTCCATAACTCTGCATCTTCATTAGAAATTTACTTGGTGAAGGGTGAGAACAATATCTAATGGCCTAGATCCTAGAATGTAGTGTAAAAAGTCTTTCTGATTCACAGTCTGCTGAACACACTCCATGTGTGCCAGTACTCTCGTTGGAGGTAGTTTAGTGGGTGCTGTGATCCACACGACTGAACAATAAGAGTACAGCTGGCAAAATCACTAGACTAACCTGCAGTAATCATGTATTCTAGTGGAGGAAACCCAACTTGCAGAGCTTTGAAGATACCTGCTTTTTGAAGAGTCACTGCCATTTCTGTAGAACCCCTGTGAAGCCACAACATCCCCACTTTCCATAGTGGGATTTGTCGCCCCCTCCCCCCTAAAATCCTCAGCAGTGTATTAATCAATCATTACATAATTTTTCACGTAAATACTGAAGGATTTTCATTTTTCCATATAACCTTGACATATAGGTTATATGTGGGGTGCCTTGTGTTCTCAGTCAGGTCCCAGAGAAAGGAAATTTTTCTCACCAATGTGTCAGTGGGAACAAAGTTGCTTCTTGACTCAGAGGCTGGAAATGCCAGTCTCTGAATTTTACACTAGCACAGTTGCCCCTTTGATCTACCTACCTTAGTTGTTATTTCTAGTACTGAGAGGTTCCATTTAATTATCTAACATTTGATGAAAATACTAACAGAGGTCAAGCACCATCCATTTTCCTTCTGCAGCGTATGCTTGTTGCCATGGTTACCACAAATGCTGTGTTCCCAGTGTGGGAACAGAAGTGTTTAGAAAATGCACAGCAATGCCAAGTTTTTCTCCTCTTTTCTCTACATTTATCAATTACAAACTTCTAGTTTAACCTGACCACGAAAATGTAATTAACATACAAGCTCCCTCTCACCATGCTAAGAAGTCATAACCCCTTTCTTTATATACCCTTTTTAGATATGCCTGGGAGCTTCACAGCCATGCCCCTTCTGAGACATAAGTAAGATAAAAGATGCACACTTTGTCAGTCTTATCTGTCTTTTTAGCCCTGGCAAATGCATGCCTAGTATTGTTGATATTGCCTAAAAATTGCTAATTTGAGGGTATATGAAATGGAAACCTTCTGGGATGAGAGAGAACATTGAGAAAGGGCTTCTTTTGAAGAATAAAGAGACATGAGAAGAAGTTGTGTATGGGCTGATTTGTTCATTCTCAGACCCTTTAGCCAGTCCCATTTGATAGAAGCATCCTTTCTGAACCCTGAGGGGTACTGAGGCTGGTAATGAGAGGGCCCTGATAAGTGGTCTCACTAGAGAAAACAATGTCTTCTCCTCCCCTAAAATACATACATTGCAAATACTTCTTTACAGCATGCCCACCATGAACCACTTCTAGAATTGTTATTAGCTGTGCGCTAGCCTAGTGCAAGCAACCATAACTTTTGTGAGATCATAATTGCAATGACTGTGCCATGAGCTGATAATAACATGTCCAAGCCCCTTTCCTCATCTAATGACTCTTAAGCTTTTATTCCCTCTTTCACAAAGTTCTGAGACCTCTAAAGTGTTGATATAAGCATCCCTTTTAGGGCTAAGCACTCAACTATTGTTTATTCTAAATATCTTGAGCAGCCAGTAGTCTATGCATTCATTGTAAAGAGAAATTTCTCTGATTAAGAATAAGAGAGTAGCATTTGATTATGAATATTGTATTTATATTATAATATAAACACAAATTTTATGACATTTCAGTTTAATTAAATAATAGTGAATTATGTGCTAAGACGTATAAATTCCATACTCATGGGTTTGGAGGCCAGGTTTAAAATAGCAAGAATGTCAACAGCAATACTAATTTCAGAAAGTCCACAATCACATAGAAATTAAACAATGCTTACCTGAATCATTAACAGGTCAAGGAAGAAATAAAGGGAGAAATTAAAGACTTCCTAAAATTCAATGAAAATGGCCATACAACATACCCAAATTTATGGGACACAATAAAAGCAGTGTTAGGAGGAAAATTTATAGCACTAAATGCCTACATAAAGGAATGGGAAAAATTCCACACTAGTGAATTAACAAAACATTTGAAAACTTTAGAACAAAAAGAAACAAACTCACCCAAGAGAACTAGGCAGCAGGAAATAATCAAATTGAGAGCTGAAATCAGCAAAATAGAAACAAAGAAAATAAAATAAAAAATCAATCAGACAAAGAGTTGGTTTCTCAAGAAAATCAGTGAAATAAACAGCCTTTATCCATACTAACCAAAAGGCAGAGAGAGAATATCCAAATTAAAAAAATCAGAAATGAAACGGTGCACATAACAACAGACATGGAGGAAATACAGAGAATCATCAGGTCATATTTCAAAAATCTGTACTCCACAAAAATGGAAAACTTAAAGAAAATGAACAACTTTCTGAATAAATATCACTTACCAAAATAAAATCAAGTCCAGATAAGCAGATTAAACAGACCTATAAATGCTGAAGAAATAAAAACAGTAATCAAAAGTTTCCCAATCTAAAAAAGTCCAGGACCAAATGGTTTCAGCTCAGAATTCTACAAGATTTTCAAAGAAGAAATAATACCAATACTCCTCAAATTATTCTACACAATAGAACCAGAAGAAACAATGCCAAACTCTTTTTATGAGGCTACAATTACCCTGATACCCAAACCATAGAAAGACATTACTAAGAATAAGAATTACAGACCAGTCTCACTTATGAACATTGATGCAAAAATAATTAAATAAATAAATAAATAAACAAATAAATAAAATACTGGCAAATCGAATCCAAGAACACATCAGAACTATCATCCACCATTATCAAGTTGGCTTCATCCCAGAAATGCAGTGATGGTTAAACATACAAAGATCAGTCAATGTAATTCACCATATACACAAACTGAAAAATAAAAAACCACATGATCATCTCACTAGATGCCAAAAATGCTTTTGACAAAACACAACATTCCTTCATGATAAAGGTTTTGAAGAGAGCAAGGATACAAGGAACATACCTAAACATAATAAAGCTATATACAAAAGCCAATAGCCAACATCAAACTAAATGGAGAGAAACTCACAGCTATTCCACCGAAATCAGCAACAAGACAAGGTTGTCCACTCTCTCCATATCTATTCAATATAGTTCTTGAGGTACTAGCCAGAGCAATAAGACAGCAAAAGGAGATCACAGAGATACAAATCAGGAAAGAAGGCAACCTCTCACTGTTTGCTGATGATATGATAGTTTACAAAAGCGTTCCCAAAAATTCTAGCAAGGAACTTCTATGACTCCTAAACACTTTCAGTAATGTAGCACGATACAAGATTAACTAAAATTAGTACCCTCCTGTAAAAAGATGATAAAAGGGTTGGGAAGAAATCAGAGAAACATCACCCTTCACAATAGCCACAAATAGCATAAAATATCTTAGAGTAACTCTAACCAAAAAAAATGGAGGACTTGTATGACAAGAACTTTAAATCTTTGAAGAAAGAAATTGAAGAAGACACCAGGAAGTGGAAATGTCTCCCATGCTCTTGGGTAGGCAGAATTAGCATAGTAAAAATGGCAACCTTACTGAAAGCAGTGTCCATCAAAATCCCAATAAAGTTCTTCACAGATTCGAAAGAACAGTACTTAACTTAATAGGGAAAAGTAGAAAACCCAGGATAACCAAAACAACCCTGTACAATAAAAGAACTTCTGAAGGCATCATAATCCCTGACTTCAATCTTTAATACAAAGCTACAGTACTGAAAACAGTCTGATATTTGCATAAGAACAAATAGGAGGACAAATGGAACTGAATAGAAGTCCTGGATATTAACCCACACACCTTCAAAGAACACCTGATTTTTGATAAAGAAGCGAAAAGTATCAATGGAAAAAAGAAAGCATCTTTAACAAATGGTGCTGGCATAACTGGATATCAACATGGAGAAGAATGAAAATAGACCCATATCTATCACCATGCACAAAACTCAAGTCCAAATGGATCAAAGACATCAACATAAAGAGTTGATTTTTTAAAATCAAAATAAAATGTTCAGAAAAATTTGTGGAAATGAATCAGTTAGTAAAGTGCCTGCTGTGCAAGTTTGAGGACCTGAGTGTGAACCTCTAGTGTTCATACAAAAGCCTGTACAGTATCATCTATAGTCCCAACACTGGGAAGCTAAGGACAAGTGGATAACTAGGGCTTGCTGGGCATACAAGAGGGATGATCTGTTGAGCTTGATTCTTAGTGAGAGATTGTTTCAAACCTAAGGTAGAGAGTGAATGAGAAAATATCTAAAGTCAACTTCTGACACATACTCACTTGAACATGAATATTCACCAGAGACATATACACCAAAATAAAATAAAGTTTCCACAAATTTAGAAGTTTTGGAAAATATAATTAAAATCATTTCAATCATATTAGTAAATATTTGTTAAACTGAATAGAACAAACTACTTACAGATGAATAAATATCAAGAGAAATCATGCTGATCCTCCCATTGACAATTTACTTATTTGTTTATTGAAACAAAATTCTGTAACTCAGAATGGTTTAGAAATCACTATATAACACAGACATTTCTTGAACTTATGATAATCTTCTCATTTCAGGATCCCAAGTGCTATAAGCTATGTCATCTTGCATATACTTTTACAGCAAGTCCTTTATGATCATTTAAGATATAAAGAAAAGCATTTTAATGAAATTTAACAAAAACCTAATATTTGATTTTTAGACTTAGTGAATAAACTGTTAGACTTACTCAATAAAATGTGTTTCCAGTCCTTGTTTTAATTACCATATTTAGTAAGTAAAATCATACCTTGAAAAGCTCCTCAGGTTATGAATCCTATTTGGCCTGTTAAAAGATGAGTGGGAATTTCACTTAAAGAATAACAAAGATATACAATGGAAAAAGAAAGTGTCTTCAACAAATAGTGTTGGCATAACTGTTGTCAACATGTAGAAGAATAAAAGGAGATCCATATCTATTCCCATGCACAAAACTCAAGCCCAAATGTATTATAGACCTCAATATAAACTCAATCACACTGAACCTGATAGAAGAGAAAGTAGAAAGTAGTTTTTAATGCATGGGCACAGGAGACCATTTCCTATATATAACCCAAATAGTACAGACAATGAGAGAAACAATAAATCAATGGGCACCTCCTGAAACTAAAAAGCTTCTGTAAAGCAAGGGACATCATCAATACGACAAAAAGACAACCTACTGAATGGGAAAAAATCTTCACCATCCCCGTCAGACAAAGGATTGATCTCCGAAATATATAAAGAACTCAAGAAATTAGACAACAAAATTCTAAATAACCCAACTAAAAAATGGGGTACAGAACTAAGCAGAGAATTCTCAACAGAAGAATCTCAATTGGCCAAAATCTACTTAAGGAAATGTTGAACATCCTTAGCTATCAGGTAAATGCAAAGCAAAACAAATCTGAGATATCATCTTATACCTGTCAGTATGACTACGTAAAATTACCAATGATAGTTTGTACTAAAGAGGATATGGGGTAATGGGTACACTCATCCATTGCTGCTGAGAATGTAAACTTGTACAACCACCTTGGAAATCAGTATGGCAGTTTTGTAATGGAGGTTTGATTTTGGGAGTGGGGAACCTTCAGGATACTTGGTCTAGGATTAGTTCACTGCCTAAACAATAAAATCCTAATAATGTAATATCTCAAAGTATTAGAGTAAGTAGTTGTTTTAGTTGACATTTGCATCATGATAAAACTTTGTTTTTTAGTGTCTAGTATTCCTTTCCAAGACCTCTAAGGTTTTACATGGATTTAGTCGAATACGTTGGAGTGCCAATTTGTTGTAAGAGCTGCTTATTTGTTTCCAGGCCACCCAGATTCCTGACATAATTACACAGAAACTATATTATTTAAATCACTGCTTGGCTAATTAGCTCTAGGTTCTTACTGGGTAACTCATATATCTTAATTTAATCCTTCTTCATTAATCTGCACATCATGATGAGGTCGTGGTCTACCAGCAAAGTTTCAGCATGTCTGTCTTTGGTGGCACCTCTATGGCTTCTTCCCTGACTCTACCTTTTTCCTCCTAGCATTCAGTTTAGTTTTCCCTGTCTAGCTAAGTTCTGCCTTGCTATAGGTCCAAATAAGCTTCTTTATTGGTTAATGGTAATCACAACATACAGAGGGGAATCATACATCACATGAGTCAAGGATTTCTGCCTGATATTAAAAAGTGTTTCTTTTCTCATACAATGTATCATGATTACAGTCTTCCCTCCCTATATTCCTCTACTCCTTCTAATTCCTTCCCATCTCCCCTCCAATCCAAATCCACTCACTTTCTGTCTCTTATTGGAAATAAACAGGCTTCTAAGAGATTACACTCAAAAGTATGAAAATAAAATATGAGATAAAACTAAAGCTATCACTGAAGATGGACAAGACAAACCAACAGATTAATGATATAGAAAGAGACTAAGGTTAGAAACATGTATCTTTCTAGGAAGGGTAAATAGAGTAGATTTTTTTGGGTAGAGTGGGAGCAGGGGATAACAATGGAGGATTGTATAAGCGAGGTTCGAAGAAGGGCAGACAGGGTTAAAGGGGTGACTGTGAGGAGAAAGTGCTAGAACTGAAGGGCATTGAGCACTGGCATAAAAGCCTAGTACAGTGGAAACTTCCTAAAATATGTGAAGTATTCCTAATCAAGTCTCTACATAATGAGCATGATGGAATCCTAACTGACCATCCTTATCAAATGAAGCTTTCAGTACTATGGCTTCCAGTACAGATGCAGAGATCCACAGATAAACATTGGGTCGAGCTCCTGGAGTCCAGTTGTAGAGAGGGAGCACTGAGCAAAGAGGCCAAGACCATCATGGAGGAAACCCACAGGAACTGTTGACCTGAGATACTGGAAGCTTACTGACTCTGGACTGACAGTTGGGGAACATGTATGGACCAAACTAGACCCTCTAAATGTGGATGACAGTTTTGTGGTTTGGGCAGTTTATGGGCCCACTGACCTTGAAACTAATAGTCATGCCCAGTGCGTGAACTGGCTTTCTAGAGTCCATTCTCTATGGACAAGGGATACCTTGTTCAGCCTAGATATCTAGATATAAGGAGCAGGGCCTTTGTTCTGCCTCAACTGGATATTACAGACTTTGTTGACTTCCCATGGGAAACCTCATCCTCTCTGAAAAATGCATGGGGAGTAGGGTTGGAGAAATGTGAAGGAAGCAGAAGGAAGTCAGGGAGAGGACACTGGTATTAGTATGTAAAATAAAAAAGATTGCTTTAAAAAATTAAAAATGAAACAAAACAAAACACTAACCAAAAAAATGAGATTTAAAGGACATGACTGACATATTACAGAAAAGATTTCTGGGGTATTTTACTTTAATGAGAGATTGATGGCTTACTTCAATAGTTCATAATTAATAAGTGGTTATAAAGATTTTGAATATCCATTTAGATTCAAAACATTCTTATATCACAGTATCTGTTATAATAAACATCAAAATTAAATATTAAGATTAGAGTAGATGGAGTTGAGAGTACAGTACACTATATATATATATATGAAATTTTCAAAAAAGAAAATTATTAAATGTTATAAATATATAATCAAAATTACTGAGAAAATGTAGAAGGTTATATACATTTTGTTAGGTTGAAATAATATACAGGAGAATAATAAGTTACAGAAAATTGTTTTTGCTTTTGGAAATGCAAAACTCAATTTTAACAATCAAGCACATATTCACCTGAAAGATTCATTAATTTTTTATTTATTTTCATCTTATGTGCACATTTATCTGTGTGAGAGTGTTGGATCCTTTAGAACCAGAGTTACAGACAGGTGTGAGCTGACATATTGAGCTGGGAATTGAAACGGATTCCTCTGGGAGAACAGTGAGTACTGTTAACTGCTGAGCCGTGTCTACAGCTCCAGAAAGTTTCATTCATATTGGCTAGCTTTCATAATACTAGGAGTTTATAATCATAGTCCAGAAAAGGAAGAATCATCAGTCTTGTTCTGCTAGTCAACAAAAGTGCCTGACAAGATATGGCCACTGGTGTAATTATGGCATATATGTCACAGGGGTAGCCAAACACTTTCTGAGTGATTTTCAGGGGCCATTCCATAAGGTGAAAAGTCCATATCTGGCTCTGGTTTAGGGATGAGGTGGTTTTAGTCGGTAAGGCCACCATAGACTCAAAATTTGAACATTGGGTCTATAGGGAGTTGTACTTTTAGGATGAATGACCTTGTTGGAGTAGGTGTGACCTTGTTGTAGTAAGTATATCATTGTGGTGACTGGCTTTAAGGTTTCATATGCTAAAGTTACACCCAGGGTGAGATACAGTTTATGTCCTTTTGCTTGGGAATCAAGATGTATAATTTTCACCTCCATCTCCATCACCATGTTTGCCTGCACACTGCCAATTCCACCATTATGATAATGAACTAAACTTCTAAAACTACAAGCCAGCCCCAATTAAATATTTTCCTTTATAAGAGTTGCCATAGTCATGGTGTCTCTTTCTAGGAATAGAATACTAAGTAAGACATGAGCCAACAATCTGTGACTCTACAGGAGAGCTTACTACTATTTATCTGCTAAATTTGAAAAGAATTAAACTAACTCCTAATGACATATATTACACCCATAGAATACTACCTCTCTTGTCAAAAAATCAACTTTTTGCAGTAGAGAACAATTAACACAGAGATCTAAAATTAGTAAAGTTTCAATAAATAAAGATTTTGCAGTTCTCAGCCCTGAATAGGATCTGTATCATAACTCCTCCAATGGTTCAATGGCCATTAACAAAGTGAGGGAAGAAAAATTTTAAGAGTCAGAAATGATGGATTCCTGCAAGGAAATTGTTTTACAGGCACATCAGGAGACCTACATATATGAGCTCATACCAGTTGTGAAGGAATGCACAAAACTACTCAAGGCCAAGACAGACAAAATTCCACTGTGAACAGAGGAAGAGGACACAATGTTCTACTCTTTGCTGAGGAGCTACTGGCAATTGATAGCTCCTAGGAAATGAAAACCCAGATTTATTTAAAGGTGCTGTCCTCAAAGTTTAACCATACTCAATAGAAAGGTCACACATCCAAGAATATATGGGCAGTACTAACTGAATTTGAATTTTGTTTTGATATTTATTTATTTATTTATTTATTTTTTTTTTTTTTTTGGTTTTTCGAGACAGGGTTTCTCTGTAGCTTTGGAGCCTGTTCTGGAACTAGCTCTTGTAGACCAGGCTGGGCTCGAACTCACAGAGATCCACCTGCCTCTGCCTCCCGAGTGCTGGGATTAAAGGCGTGCGCCACCATCGCCCGGCTGATTTTTTTTATTTTTAAAGAGGACACAAAGTTGTGCATGTGGAGAAATAGGATGGATACTAGAGAAGTGATTAGAAGGGTAAATGTGACCAAAACATATTGTAAAAAATTCTCAAAGAACAAATAAGTTATGAGAAAAATTAAAACTGTCATACAAACTAGAAAAATAAATATTTGAATCAAAAAGGTATACTTGAAATTCATATTATTATATCTGAAAAGGTTCTCTAGACGAGCAGAAACAATAGGATTAAAACTGTGTATTAAATTATTAATAATGTGTATTTCTTTGTACATAGGTATGTATGTGCAAAATTGTTCCTTTGGAAGATCTGGTCCTGCTGTCTAGCTGAGTAGCAAGCAACACAAGAGCAACAGGGCAGGTCAACTGTCCAGTTAAAGGGGACCAGGCCAGCAAGCATAGGATGATCTTGAATGTCGCATTTCATTTTTATCTGCTACTGGAAGGTACCAATCATAGTTACTTGGGGTCTTCTAACACCAGTCAGGCAATCAGAATGATTCTTCAGATGGGGCAGTCTACTCAAATGATTCTAATTTGTGTCGAGTTGACATTGAAACCAACCATAACCATAAAGAAAAGTGTGTGTGTTATAAATTACAAAACTTGGTCCTGAAAATGCAAAAGGTAAAGTGCATGTGGCAAAAACTGACAGAGCTCACAAAAATCTGTACAAGGAATAGACTCAAGATACTATCCCAGCTATTCCTAAAGTAGAGGCAGACAAATTCCAACAGTTACATATCACATATTGGTAAAGAAATGCTTGCACTCATGCACCACATTTAATACAGGTAAATGAATGCCTATATTCACATACCACATTTAGTGTACTGGTTGCTCTCTATACTACTTAATGAAAAGGATCTTTCAATAACTATTAAAATTTACAATATAAGTAAGTGCAATTGATTTATAAACTCACTTGTGGGAATATATTTTTAGAGAGCTGACAAGTGTAAATATCAATCAATTTTATATGCAGGAAAGTTCAATAAAGAATATTCTATACTGCATAACAAGAAATAAAAGAGCTAAAACAGTTTTGATTCTATGCTAACTATAGAAGTAAAAGGACACAGCAAGTACATGTGATTGCTTCAGATGAAATACTTTCCAAGGCTCCTATGTTTGAACTTTTGGTTTCTCATTTATGGATTATTTTATAATCATACTTAGCACTATCCCAGCAATTCTGAGAGTTTGTTTCCATGGTAATTCAAAATCTTATTAAACAGACAACTAAAATTAACTATCCCAAGTGGAAAGAGATAACAGGAGACCCAATAAGTTATCAGAAATCTAAACTTATGCTTTGGGGGGACCAAATTTAAGAAAGCATTGTCACACCAATAGATATACATGTATGACTTGACCTTTGGTTCTGTAAACAATCAAAGTTAATGAAAACACATTTATACATGTAATAAGTTATTTCTTTTGGGATAAGATATGATGCCATGATAGAAAAGAATTTTGGCTTGAGGATTAATTCATACAGGATTGGAGAAATGATCAAGCATACTGTAATTCCAACAACTACTAGGCTGATACTAATGATACTAGAAAAGTATAAAGTTTAAGAATGTAAAGATCTTGAAACAGTACAGAAGAATATACTTGTTAAACTGATAAAGTTCCAAACTAAACATCATACATTATGTAACTATAATTATACTGGGATTAAAACAAAAATCAACTACTCTCCCTTGAGGAACATCTATCATAACTGAGGCAATTTATAGAAGAAAGAATTCATTTTGTCTTTTAATTCTAATGGGTATAGAGTTCTCATGGCAGGGAGACAAGACATCATGCTTAACTCTTGAACTTCAAGCAGAAAGCAGAGAGAGCAAACTAGAACTCTTTTGAGGCATTCACTCTCAAAGATCAACCTCAGTAGTTCTTGTTTCTCTGTCCATACCACAGGTCCTAAATCTCCGAAAATGACCCCACCAATTAGGGAACAAACTTTTAAATACCCAATTATATATGGAAATTTCTCATTCAAACCGTAACTAAAACAAGTTCTAAGTTGCTTTTGTTTTGTGCACTGCAAGACAGCATCAGAAAGTATACCAGAACAATCAATAATTGAGAGAATATATGAAGAGAAAATATGTCTGTCTTGAGAAGAATGACTAAGAGGAAAGCTGGTGTTCAATTAATCATTACACAGACAAAATGTACTTTTATTGAAACAAGTACTACTGAATAAGTACCCTTACAAATCCAGGAGCCTTGAAAATGACAACACTATTTAGAGGGAGTGTCAAATACTGAAAATATCCAGGAACGTGGTCACAGTTGGGAAGTAGATAAAAAGAAAGCTTTTCAATGAACATATTCTAGGTACAGCAATAACTTCAGACATTGTTATGGTTAATCTTGGTTGTCAACTAGAATATATTAAGAATTAACTAAAACTCAAGCAGCTTGGAGCACTAGTTCATTGACCTGATTAGTTCTGGTGGGAAGACGCACCAAATTCTGAGCCATATTTTCTGTTTGCTGCTTACACAAGAGGGTATGAAACAAAAAAGGTTTTTGCCTTTTGCTTGCTTTTCTTCATTCCCACTGGCAAACTCATCTATTTTGCTGCTGAGGTATTCCCTTACAAGTATAAGAACCCACGTTTCTGGGATTCCAACATAGACTAAAGATTAGCTGAGATATTCAGTCTCTTTGATTGAACAATTACCAGATTCTTGGTCTTTTAATGGGAAGACAGTCCTTGTTGGACTAGCAGGAACCCAGTTTGCAAGTTAGTCTAATAGTCAGTTCTGCTTTTCCGAGTGAACTCTGACCAACAGAGACACACATAGAATATGATGCTAACTATAACACAGTCACCAAACAGGGTTCCACTGGTGACTGTTTTCTGATTAAGACACCAGGAATATTCTAATAGTTCTCCTTGTAGAGAGACTGTTTATTGTGTTTACTATCAGTTTCTTGGGATAGCCACGGTAATATTGAAGAGTTCTTGACTGTGTCAAGTTTAGTAATGTAGTCTTTTAGAATCTTGGGCAGATATTCTGCTGCACCATTTGCTTTGGCTGTTTTTTAATCTTCTGGAAACTTCATTCATTACTAATTATTAAAATTTGCATGGGACTCATCTATGCCCTCTACATATGTGTTACAGTTATGTAGGTTGTCTACCTGTGGGACTCCTAGAAGTGAGAACAGGGCTGTCCCTACATAACCCTTTGGTTGGCTTTTGGGAATTTATTTCTCATACAATGTTGTTTTGCTCAAATTTAATACAAGGGCAATAGCTTAGTACTACATCAGCTTGATATGCCATGTTTTATTGATATCTATGAGAGGACTGTCTCTTTCTGAACAGAAGCAGAGGAGGGATGGCTTTGGAGAGGGATGAAGGGAGGGGGAGAGGGCATGGGAGAAGAGAAAAGAGGTAAACTGAGGTTGAGATATAAAATAAATAAATGATATATTTGATTAATAAATAATTGAAAAATAAATGAGCACATTAGTATGCAACACATTCCTCAGATACTTAAGATGTAACAAGAAAGGTACAAATATAAGAATAAAGTTGTAGAAATATATATTACCCCCTCTGCTCCAGCTAGATAGGTTCAAAGGTAAAACTGTTATCTTTACAAATGAGGACAACTTAAGACTTTTAATTTTTATCTGAATTGTTTGTTTACATCCAGAAATAAAAGAAATTTCTGAAATACCTTCAAAATGCTACCAAAGTGAGTGCATATAATATCAGCACAAGAACTTTTGTTTATTCCCCAGTAAAAGATGATAGATAGATAGACAGACAGACAGACAGACAGACAGACAGACAGACAGACAGATAGATAGATAGATAGATAGATAGATAGATAGATAGATAGATAGATACTCTTTACTAATGGAATATAGAGAGATACTAGGTTTAGCCTTGAAAATTACAAGGAATCTTTGGACATGGGCCAGTAATATGGTTCATCAAATAAAGACACTTGTGGCCAAACCTCACAACCCAAGTTTAACTACCAGAAGTCACATAAGAGAGAATCAGCTTCTGCTAATTGTCCTCTGACCTCCACCAACATGCGAAGGAAACTTGCTCCCTTGAATTCCCACAAAATAAACAAATGGAATTTAAAAGAAGAACTAAATGTGGACATAGGGTGGGTCAGTGAGGAAAGATGTGTCCTTCAGTAGAAGGCACATTTAGTCCCATAAATGTTAATTAAATGTTAATTGGATCATAATCTTATGGCACACACAAAATTAATTCCAGTAGATTAAAACCTTAATTTAGTCAACGTCATTCACCCACTTCTAAAAGACAACAGTGAGAGTTGTTTCTGAGAGGGCAGGATATAAAATAGGCTGTATAAGGTTGGGTCCTAAATGCCGATACTGGAACTTGGGGTATTGACTAGATAAAGTACCATATGGGGTTTAACAGCGAAGTGCTTCAATTAGCATAAGAGATACGCATTAAAATTAGGTTTTTGCTTCTAAATTTAAATAATGTTTCAAAATAAACAAGAACACACAAATGATCTACTGAAAAAGAAAGTGTGAACCAGCATTCTACATAAAAGGAAATGTGAATGGTTCATAGAAAAGGAAACCATGCTTTTTCTGATTAATAGTCAGAGAAAGTGAAATTTATAACAAGATACATTTTAATAGTCCATGTTTTAAAAGAATTCTAAAATATGACTGTATTGAATATTGAAACGGGGCCTGTCAAATTAAATAGGATGAACCAGTATAGGTTTTATGATCTCAAATCCATTTTTTCAAAATATTTCTGTCTCCCCTGTCTGTGTCTCTGTGTATTTATGTCTCTTTTGTATGTGTGTATGTAGAAACAGGCATATGTGTATAGTGTATTTATTTGTATAATGCATGTCTCCCATGCATTTGAGTGTAAAGTTGAACATACTTGTGTGTGTCTTCCTCAATTATCTTGAGAGTAGGTATTTTATGGAGTTGATCTGAAACAAGCTGCCGTGTCTAGCTTGGCTTGTCAGTAAGCTCTCAGGATGAGCCTGTGTCTGCATCAGGTGCCAGAATGGCATGAAGGTTAGGTAGTCATGTTTTCAATCCACTTACCCACTGAACTATTTCCTCAGCCCCGGCTTATAATCTTATAATACTGAATTATGTGAGCTGACCTGAATTCGTAGCATATGTATTGAGTTAACATTGAACTCTTAACTACATGAGGGGAATAATTTTGTTTGGAAACGAAGACAATTCTTCCGTCTACCTTCCTTTTCGCTTGCTCTCTGTTTTGTGACTGGAAAAATAAAAGTTCCTTTTTGAGGTTCTCAGTTTAAATAATAATAATAATAATAATACTAATAATAATCAACTTAAAAATGCACTCAGAAGGAAACACAAAGAGAATACTCTTGGAGACTGAGAAAAACCAAAAACCAAAGAGAGAGAGAAAAAAAAAAAAAATAGAACTGACAGCCTCAAAATCCTGGCAGCTGCAGGAGGCTGGAGATAGGAAAAGAATTGTGTCTTCTAGGTTTGTTGTGGAAGTAAGTGAATGCCTAAAGTATTAGGAAGAACATACTTAGGAATAAGAAGAGCAAAAGCCATGGTTTTGAGTTAGAGGCAAGCAAGTGGTTCTCTCAAAGCAATGGAAGTGTGCAAGCAGTTCTGTAGGAACAGGAGTAGGTGACAGCACTCAGGGTACTGAAGGAAAGGGTGAAAATCCCCAGAGTGTCATAATAAACAAGGGTAAGATTCTGATTGGGATCTGAAAACAGAGAGGAGAGATTAAAGAAAACCTCCTATTTTAGGAGTGGTAACAAATGAAGCAGGGAGGCTCAGCAGGGAGATCCATAAGTAACTATGGAGGGAAGGGCACTGTGCTCTGCAATTAACTTCGTATTAAGTAGATGATAAATCATCCCTGTTAAAGTATTTTATGTATATCATGTTTCTGGAAGTTTCTGTATCATCCAACGCTCTAGGAATCTAATCCTGCCTCAGGTGACTGCCAGTGCATTTGGATTAACTATTGAAAAAAAGAGGACAGTAGTAGATGTATGCAAATAGTTTTAGATTTTTGTAGTAGATTATTACAATCTTTAGGTAGTGTGGAATGCCAGGTCTCTGGAAACTGGAGCTAGAGATGGCTTAGTTGGTGGAACACGCAGATCAAGTCTGAGAACCTGCATTTGATCCCCAGGACTCATGGAGTAGAAAAAAAGGCACAAACTACTGGTGTCCTTTGGCCTCCACACACATGCTTCTGCTTCAGAAAATAAACAGAAAAATGAAAAGAGAAAAGAACATCAAGTCTCTAAAAATGCTAGACATCAGAGTATTGCTAACTTTTAAGTGAATACAGAAATAACATAAGGTGCCATGCTATCAAGAAATGTTTTCTGTAATATAGTGCAGTTTATGTTATTTTTTATATTGATGCAATCTAGTCATTTTAAATTTAGAAACTTTATCCAGTAAATTGAATATGAAAGCATTAAAAAGGTATTTACTCTTAAAACCCAGAGATTATATTTAGTAACAAATGATTTTTAGTCTTCTTATATATGTGTTTGATTTCATGATTTCATTAAAACAGTATACAAGCAGCTGAGAGCGGGAGGCAGAAATGGTCCAGATGGGGCAGGACCACAGTAACGTTTCTGAGACTGTCCATGCTGGAGGAACAAATGTCAGGAGTGAACTCTAATCCTGTTTCTGCTTTCTCTATACATTGTCTACTGCATGAACTGTCTAAAGAAGCATTTATCTCTCTTTGTTTCTCTCTCTCCTCATATAAATATATGAATATATATAAATCCTTTTTTGTATTTATCATGCTGTAAAATTTATTTTTTCCTTTCTTTTTTTATTAATTAATTAATTTATTTAATTATTAAAGATTTCTGCCTCTTCCCCGCCACCACCTCCCATTCCCCCCCCCTCCCCCAATCAAGTCTTCTCAGGCGATGAAAGAAGACAGAGACAGAGACCAACATTGGAGCACTGGACTGAAGTCTCATGATCCAAAGGAGGAGCAGAAGGAGAGAGAGCACGAGCAAGGAACTCAGGACCGCGAGGGGTGCACCCACACACTGAGGCAATGGGGATGTTCTATTGGGAACTCACCAAGGCCAGCTGGCCGGGGTCTGAAAAAGCATGGGACAAAACCGGTCACGCTGAACATAACGGACAATGAGGACTACTGAGAACTGAAGAACAATGGCAATGGGTTCTTGATCCTATATATAAATCTTTAATAAAATCTTTAAAACTCAGCTTCTGTGATTTGTGAATTTCATTATCTGAGTTTGACAGACAGGAACCTCAAAGCCCTTGGCTCTGCAGACTTTGGTGGCTAAGAACTAAGAAGGCTTCTTTGGTTTCAAAGACATCTGAAGATTCCTGAATGACAATCTTCAGTTTCAATTCCTCTATCTGGCATCTATTTGAAGCTGTAGCTTCTGAATAATCAATAGGTATGGCCCAAGGGCACTCTTTATTGTGTGAATGTGCACCTAAAGATGTGTGAGTGCTGTCACATATGTCACTCTAAGTGTCAAGATCAGAGGACAATTTTGGTTGTGAGTCCCCGCCTTCCATGTTTGAGATAGAGTCTCATTGATGTTTGTCCTCAACACAACACTACCTGGCCTATGAACCTCCAATCTACAGTTCCCATCTCTACATAAGAAAGCTGGAATGCAGATGCTAACACTAAGCAAATAACTTTGAAGTGTGGTCTCAGGATTCAATCGCAGGCCCTCACACTTCTGTTTTCACTTGGAGCTATTCCCAGACCCAGCCTTACAGCTGTCAAATGCAGTATAACATGTTACAGAAGGGCAGGCTAGTTTCTTTTTCTGGGAGATTTTATATTCTCCAAGTGAAAATCAACTCTGTTGGGATCTATTCCCTTCTTTCAAATATTCTCTTAGTCTCCGTTGTTATATTCAAAATGCTGAGCATAGAAATAAAGAAGAAAGTGGCACAGTTCACACAGTACACCAAACTAATTTCATTTCCAGGGCGAATTGAATTGGAAAAAAACTCATTTTCTTAAGAAAACTTTGTATCTCATAAAGTCTTTATGTGCTAGGGTGGAACACGCCTTTGCTCTAAGAAGTCACTTGTGCCTTATTCTTTGTAAGAAAGAAGGGAAAAATAAAAAAGGAAAAAAGCCATTTTATTACCTCCCCTAAATGTAAAATTATAGACATGCATATTTGCTGTCATCACATGGTTGATCAGCCTTCTTCTCCAGCAAGCTCACATGCACCAACTTATCTCTATCCCCTTTCCCTACCTCCCAACCTGCCTCACCTCTGCTAAGACCCCTCTTTCTTACCTGATGATACTGCAGAGGAGTTGTGAGTTAGTTTCAGGGAAAGATTTCATATAAGGAGGTGATTTTCAGTAAAGGAAGAATTCCTTAATATCAGATTCTATAGGAAGTTATTCTTTGTGGTATAGGATATCACTTGCAGTGAAGTTTGGTTAAAGGTGAAAAATGTCATATTTTGTACTGACAGACCAATATTCTCTTCCCATACTAAGAAAGGGACTTCTTTATTCATACATATGACAGCCCAAGATGCTTGCACATTTGAGTATTCTTCCCCTCAGCTGTTAAATATTCAAGATATTCATTATGCAGCCAGAATAATATGAGATCAGTGGGGACCTTTGTAGGAGCTTATATTATTGTTATTAATATTAATCACATGAGACACCGCCATCTTCCTACTTTGAAAACTCAAATGTCAATAGAGGAAAATGCATCTTTTCTTCCTCTCATGGGTAAGGGGGATAAACTTTAAAAGAAAAAAAGGTTTTTCTTCTCTTTTTCTATTTTTCAAATAAAAAGAACATCTAGAGGCATCTTCCCAAATTCTTCCACTTCAGAAAACAATTTAAAAGGTGTGAAAATTAAAGCTTGAGGAAGGGATGTATTTTCTCTCCAATTTAAAACCGTTTCGAAATGGAAGAAGAGGTGAACTGAAGGTCAAGGCTTCTTCTCAGGCATGTGTGAGTGTGCATACTCTAGGCAAGACTTTCTCTCTGGTTATAGCATAACCATTGACTACTTTACTAACGTGGAGGTAACCTTGACTCTGTAGTCATGGCAAAGAAATAAATAACACATAGCAATCCTGGCTAGGTTTATAGGAAGGGAAACTTGGGTCCCAACCATCACTATACCTCCTACAAACTCCTTCAAGCTCCAAGAAATCTTTGGAAAGTCTAGAGTACACAGAAAGAGTAAGGTTGGGAAAAGCAAGGAAACAAGTGCCCCTATAGCAACAGTTTGATCTGAGAGGAAGGTTGGGGGAAGAGTGGGATCCTGCAGAAGAGGATCTCTATTCTAAGAAAACAGAAAGCTGTCTTCACCTACAGCCTGTGGAAATTATAGAAAAAAAAAGGAAAAAAAAAAAAAGAGGAAAGGAGGAAAGTGATTGAGAAGGTTCCTATTTTTAAACAGGGGAGGAAAGATGAGTCAGCAGTTAAGAACCCATACCACTCTTGCAAAGGACCATCCTTGGGCTTCAGGGGATCTGAGGTGCCTTCTTCTGGCCTCCACAGCCAAATTTATTCATGCACTTAACCCTCCCCCCCCCACACACAATTATATTACACAGAATTACAAAAAAACAAAATCAAAAACAAAAAAATCAAACAGTTTCTTAGCCTGAAATTGAACACCACTATGAGTGACCAGGGAGTTTTGAAGAAAACAATTACAAGTGATTCACAGACATCTCTCCTGGCTGCCATTATTGCAGGGTTGATAGGGTAAGGAGGACAGAAATCAAGAGAAATAAATTATATTCGTGTCAGAAACTTTCATGGTTTAACCTAAGTGCAGTAGCCTTACAGATTGGAGTAGCCCGACTAACAGGAAATAGGAAGAACTAACACGGCATTCTGTGATATTTGCCATGAGCTCCTCTTTTACGGTGGGCAGGGACATGCATTTCCTGTGTCAGTGTATTGGCCATTTATCTGCAGTCAATAGACTTTATGTTAATATATCACTGAATAAATGACAGAATTGCCACACTTGGCACTTTCCTCTACTTTTTACTGCTCTGAGAAGACAAAATGAATGTCACTACTGTCTCAACTGACCAAATCCAGCTAAATTATGCAATATTGCTAGGCACATCCAAATCTCATCTTGCTTAGCATCCAATCCTACTGAAAACAGTAACTATGTCCTTCATACAGAATAGCCTTTCTAGTGCAATCCTCAGTTATCCAAGTGCTCACATATATCTGAGCTTCAGAATCTGCCATGCATATACAGACAAAATAATGCATTCACTAGCAACACTTGTCCTACACTAACAGTACTCCAGAGCAGACACCACCACATTCCGCTGGCATGACACAGAGCTCCCTCTTGTTTCCCCAGCCTGTTGTCAATATGGCCCTCTTTTATGTCACTGTACTACCACACACATTGACTTTTGGGCTACAAAACTTGCAGTAAGTAGCTCATGGGAGTCCCTAACCAATCTCACTTGATTTCTAGAAACTTCCTCATGACTTTTTTGAAAAAATTTTCCTCTTTGTCCCATTCCTACTTTATATTTTAGTTGTTTCAAGAAGATACATCTCTCCAGAGCCACAGGCTGTGTTTGCTGAGCATCCAATTCTAGATTCATATTGCACGTAATGGCTTTGTGGGAGCCCAGGTAGTTTGGATGCTCACCTTAATAGACCTGGATGGAGGTGGGTGGTCCTTGGACCTCCCACAGGGCAGAGAAACCTGCTTGCTCTTTGGGCTGAGGAGGAAGGAAGACTTGATTGGGGGAGGGGGAGGGAATGGGAGGTGGTGGCGGGGAAGAGGCAGAAATCTTTAATAATTAAATAAATTAATTAATAAAAAAAAAAGAAAGTAGAGGTAAACTAAACCAGAACTGGTATAGTTGGTCTAAATATATACCTGAAAAATGAATGAATGCGGGTCTCTTGTTCCACAAAATGTCTTTTTTATGTTAGTCATTGTGGATCTATTTATTTTGCTTGCATCTTCAATGCTTACCACCTTTCTTCTGTTCCAGAAGACTAACCTCATCTCACTGTGCATTCCAACATTGATACTTTCACCTATCCTGTGTTTCCTGATGGTTAGTTTTCAATGTTAATTCTATAGTGTAGACTTTTCTGGGAAGACAGACTCAGTGAAAGACTCTCTAGATTGGACTGCCCTGTGGGTATATCTAAAGTGAATTTTTAAAAATATTTAGTTTTTAAAAAAAATTATTTTATTTATTTGAGTGTTTTTCCTGCAAACAGGTCTGTGTATCACTTGTAAGCCTGGTGCCTGTGAAAGTCAGAAGAAAGAATTTGAAAACATAGGAATGAAATTATGGATGGTTATGAGTCACCATTGGGGTGCTGGGTATTAGACCCAGGCCCTTTGCAAAAGGAGTTACGTTGTCTTAATTAAAGATGGCTAAGCCATCTCTCCAGACCCTGAGGTTTGTTTGGTTATGATAACTGGTGTGGAGGATCCCCGCCTGTGGTTGGGTCCTGAGCACATTAATGCAATCTCTCTCTCGCCACACCTCACTATAAGTGCAGCTGCTTCACGTTCTTGCTACCTCAGCTTCTCCACAGTAATGGACTATAACCAGGAATTGTGAGCCAAACAAACCCCTTTCGGTTCATGCTGCTTTTGTTGACTTGTTATCACAGCCACATAAGCCAAATTGTCCCAATACTTAGAGTGTCACTCTTCTGAGGTACTAGGCCCTTCCATGAGTTTCATTTATCTCTGATACATTTTCTGACTGTGATGGAAAGAATTTCAAATCAATAAAGACATTATAACCTGAGATTAGAGTTAGCATTAGAGGAACGCAGAGTCTGTTTCTATTCTGCTGGAGGATACTTTTTCATTTATTTCTCATAGGTATTCCCACCAGAATACAGAGAAAATCATTATCAGGGAGTTACCCTGGATACTAATAGGGACACACTTTGATAAATAAAGTGCTGAGGGTACATTTGTGGGCTGAAAAGTTTAAAAACACATTGTGAACAAAGTATATTTTAATTAGATCCTGACTGGATTTTAATATATGTAATAATCAGAGAAAATTTAATCTGTGTTTGACACATTATTGAAAATAAACTGCTTTCAATTTTCATTGTGGTAACTAAAAGAATTCTGCTTTTTCCCTAAATACTGTTCATATCTTTTCTACTTCAGATTTCAAAATTTGTAGCACTTTCATTCCCCTTTTTAAATGGTATGTGTTTGTATGTTTCTCTTTCTATGTGTGAATGCAGGTGAATACATACCATGAAATGCATGTAGAAGTCAGTAAGCTCTACCATTTCTGAGGCATCTCTTTCTGCCATGCTGCGCATTCCAGGTTACCTGGCCTGGGAACTTCGGGGAGATTTCGTTATGCTTGCCTTCCATCACTCCTTTGAAATGTGGTATAGGATGCCTGCCTCTACATTTGTGTTTTTGAAGTGAGTTCCAGGAATCACATGCATGTCTTGGCACAAGACACACTGAGACATTTCATCTTCTCTTCTTTTATTTCTTTTTTTAAAATATTTATTTATTATGTATACAATATTCTGTCTGTATGTATGCCTGCAGGCCAGAAGAGGGCACCAGACCCCATTATAGATGGTTGAAAGTCACCATGTTGTTGCTGGGAATTGAACTCAGGACCTTTGGAAGAGCAGGCAATGCTCTTAACCTCTGAGCCATATCTTCAGCCCCTTTATTTCTTTTTTTAAAATTTTTCTAGCTTAATAAATTATTAGTGTATGCATGTACCCACCCACATGTGTCTAGGGAATTGTGTATGATGGTACATTCCTGGAGGTCAGGATAGAACTCCGGAGAATGGGACTCTTCCTTCAAACAATTGGGCCCCAGGGGTGGAGCTCAGTTATCAGACTGCCACAGAAAATGCCTGCATCAATAGAGCCATTTCCTGCCCCTTTCTATTTCATAATTTGGTGTGGGGGGGGGGTGGGTCTTTCTGTCTGTGTCTTGCTTTTCTTGGTTAATGAATAAAGAAACTTTCTTGGCCTGTTGATAGGGCAGAACTTAGGTAGGCAGGAAAGAAGAAACTGAATGCTGGGAGAAAGAAGGGCGAAGTCAGGGAGACGCCATGGATCTGTTGCCAGAGATAGATGTGCTGATATACATATTGATAGAAATGGGTTAAATTAAGATGTAAGATTATCCAATAAGGAGCTAGATCTAATGGGCCAAGCAGTGATTTATTTGATACAGTTCCTGTGTGATTATTTTGGTTCTGGGCAGCTGGGATGAACAAGCGGTTCCTTGCCACTCCATACAACAATAAGTTGTCATTTGTAATCATCAATGTTTCATGTCTCCTATACCCTGATTGAATCTAGATTTCTTTGAGGTTCTGATGGATTTTGTAATCAGATAAATTACAACTCTATATTGCTGTTCTTATCTCTAATTTTCCTGGTTACTCTTTTCCTATCATTGTAAACATTTCAGAATTCAGATCACATTTAATTCATAATTTTAATCTTTTTGTAAATTAAATTTATAATTGAACATGTTTACAAAAAATTGGGAAATGGGGCTAAAGAGATGACTCAATATGAAGAGAACCTGCTGCTCTTACAGACGGCTTGGATGTGGTTCCTGGATAGCTCATGGTGGCCTTTAAATCCAGATCCAGAGGATCTGATACCTTTCTGACTCTAGGCTTTTACACATAGCATCCACAAACATCCAAGCACATGTATATAAATAAATAAAAACTAATGAAATTTAAACATAATTTGAATGACAGAGAAAAATGAGAAAATATATCTCTCCTAACTGCATCTCCAGTCTCACTTTCCAGAGTATCAGTCAAAGAGATGCTGATTATTTTTCAAAAGGTTTTATTACACACACACACACACACACACACACGAGTCTGCCTTTTGAAAAGAGGATTCCACAGCATTCACATGTTATAAGAGTGAACTTATGAACCAAATGTCGCCCAGTTACATGGGGTCTGAGCTAAATACATAAACTTACCTAAAATATTATGTGTATTTTCTTATCTATTTTTTGTGTGTGAGATTTGGTTGAATGGTTCTTGAATGTGTAATGTGTCTATGACATTGGGAGTGCGTAAATGCACATGGCGGCCAGAAAAAGGCTTCAAATTGCTTGGAACTGTAGTTACAGGTAGTTTTAAGCAGCCTAAGATGGGTGATAGGAAAAACCCTAGTCCTCTGTAAAGGCAGTTTGTGCTCATGTCTGCTTATCTATTCTTCCATTTTTATCTTATTGAGAAATTTTAAGACAATTTTCATGTTCCACAGTATACCTCAAATAGTTTTAGAACAATTGTACTTTCACTTGGATAACACTGAGTCTTTCTGTCTAATATTATACAAGTTCTTCTTCATTTTCTTCTCCTCCTCCTCCTCCTCTTTTTCTTCTATTTGGGATATTTTATTTAGTTCGTTATTTTGTCTGATAGTTATTCATTGATTAATATTTTTTAATTTTTTTTCATTTTTTCAAGATTAAACTTGATTACAACATTTCACCCTTCTCTTTATTCCCCTCAAACATTCTAATATACCTGTTTTGCTTTTGTTAGACATTATTATGATTTTTACGCTGTTATTTTCATTTAAAGTTGCTATGTCATAATAGATTTTATAATTAAAGGAATTGTAAGCTGTCTTGGTTATTTTAATAAGTCTTTGCATAACTCTAGGTTCTATTCCTTCCCTTCTTTATTGACTTTCAATATTGGCTGCTTTTCAAGAGATGCAAGATGGGATTCAGCAGTATCATTCGTCCAGAGCTATGCCTACTGTACAGTAAAGGATAGTCAACTCTTCTCAATCAAATCAGTCTTTAGGCAATGACACAAACTGGAAGGAAAAGAGTAATGAGGATATTGCAAATCAACTTTTGAGAAAACAATATGGTTAAATTTTACACAATTTTCCACCCACTGTTGTACAATGTTACTTCTTCCTCTAAGAGAATCTTTTCTCTTTCTTTATTTCTTTTGTCTGGCTCTTCCTCTCCATCTCTCTATCCTTCTCTTTTTCCTCTCTATTTTTGAAAACATGAAATTCAGTAGGGGGTAGACAGGTGTAGAGGATCTTGTAAGAGTTTGATGAAGGGAAAACATAATTAGAATCTTATTTTGCATATCCTTTAAAATTTGTCTATCTGGAGGATGGAGAAATGGATCAGTGGTTAATTCTGGACTCTTTCAGAAGTCCTTATTTTGGGTTCCAGCTCAATATCCTGTACCTCAAGCTTCAGATCTAATGCCCATTCTTCCTTCTGTTGGCACCTGCTGTCCCATGCACACAAAGATCTAATTGGAAAAGTTTCCATGAAAGTTTTTTAATAAATAATCACCCTGAATTTCCTTCCAGCACAACAATTGCTACTTAGTATTTTTCTCTAGCCCATGTCAGTATTAATTAGTTTTCTTAACACAAAGCTATCAATAATGAGAGGTAAGTCCTGCAATGAGAAAGGAAGATAGTAAAGTTATCCTTTATTTGAATATAAAATATGCTTTTAGAAAATGATTCTTCAAGGTGGATCTCACTCCTGAAACATAAAACCTGCAGACTTTTGCATTATCCTGGCTCCTTGTCCCTATTCTGCTTTCTTTGTTGCAGTTTTAGAAATTGTCCAAGTTTCTAATTTGTTACTATCTCTGTTCGTGTCTTTTAATTAGAATTGGCAACACCTCTTTTAATACACTAATTCTTGATAGCTATTGTCCAATAAAACATTGGGTTGATAAAATCATGATTTCTTTTAATGAGTATCATCTACATTAATTTGAATAAAGCTATGAGTTTGTATTTATCTTTAAATAAAGAGTCGGGTTTTGTATTTCTTTGCAAACTTTGACTTATCAATTACTGTTTGTTTTCTCATTTCTTCCCTTTGGGTATATATTCTGTCTTGTCAGGATACAGTCAAGGTCTTATGAGCTTCAGTATCTTTCCACCTGAGATTCTTTGCATTGCCGAATATATTCCATTAAAAAGCAAGTATTATAGCTGCAAATTTGAAACCTTCTAGTTTTACATTTATAAAATCTTCATGTGAAAAAAATATTTATCTTTTTATCACTTTTTTTAACTACTACCATGAAGAGATGCCATGATGACTGCTAATTTTGCAAAGGAAAAAATTGTGATGGATTGCTTATACTTCAGAGTTTTAATCCATTATCATTGTGGTAGGAAATAAGGATGCATGCAACATACATGGTTCTATAGAAGGAACTAAGTGATCATACACTTTGACTCATAGACATCAGGAAATAGTCCGGGCTACTCATGTGTCTCAAACATGTATGACACATCAAGGCCTTCCTTCACAGTGATGCACTTCCTTCAACAAGACCATGTCCTCTACAGCAAAGCAACACCTTCTAATAGTGCAATTCTTTTTGTGGGTCATTTTCTTTCAAACTACCACATTCCACTTTCTGGTCACCAAGGGTTTGCAGCCATACCATAATGCAAAATTGCATTCAGTCTGCCTTAAAACTTCCAAATAGTCTATAACAGTCTCAAACTTACACAAAAGTCTAAAGTTTAAAGTCTCGTCCAAGATTCATGTAGTCTCTTAACCATGACTCACTATAAAATTAAAAGACAAGAAAAAGATCATATACTTCCAACATATAATAGAATAGGATATGTATATATATATATATATGTATATATACCATTCCAAATATAGGGAAGAGTACATAGTCAGCACATTCTGGACCAAAGCAAGTCCAAAATCCAGCTAGGCAGACTCCAGATACTGTGTCTCCATGTGTGAAGTCAAAATGCTCTTCAGATTTCCAGTTTCTTTCAGTTTTATTGACTGCAACACACTTATTTCTCTTGGACTCCTTCCACTCCATATTACTATCTCTCCTTGGAATTATACTATGGTTCATGCATTTTCAACATCTTGTAGTCTCCAAGGTAATCCAAGCTTCACATTCATAGCTTCGTGCAATTCCCTCTCTAGAACTCTAGTTAGAAACACCTCTGACACATGCCTGGCTTCAACAGTTTTCCTTTATCAAGGGGGAATACTCCATATCCCCTTTCTTCTGTTCTTGACTCTAAAACCAGAGTCACATGGCTGAAGCTGTCAAGTTCTCCTGCCTGCTTAGGTTGGAACATTTTAATAAAACCTTTCCTAGTGTAAGCCAGTGAAGCCTTTATTTTAGTTCTATGACAATTTTCTGAATGGTTGGTGGATTCTTGTTTGGGGCTATGTCCTCAGAGGTCCTAGGTTGATGTAGGTGGGTCTTCTATTTATCTGTTCCTTTCATTGGTTAATTAATAAAGAAAACTTTATGGCCTGATAGGTCAAAATTTAGATAGGTGGAGTAGACCAAACAGAATGCTGGGAGAAAGAAGGCAGTGAAGCAGACAATATAGCTCTCCTTTCCAAGATGGATGCAGGTTAAGATTCTTCTGGTAAGCCACCACCTTGTGGTGCTACACTCACTAATAGAAATGGGTTCATCAAGATGTGAGAATTAGCCAGTAAGAAAATTGTGTTGTTATTTCTGGGCATAAGCTAGCCAGGCGGCCCAGAGCCAGGCAGCAGAAATGCAGCCCGCTGTTCCTTCCACACTAGGCAGGTCAAAAATTTAAAAACTAAAAATAAATACAAAACTGGTGAATCTAAATATACTACAAGATAACCAAAATAATAAATAAATAAAAATAATCAGAGGGCTGTAAGATGTCTCCTTGTGCCCTAAATAAAGAATTTTGAGTTGGTGTAGGAGACGTTTTTTCTATGTGTTGCTTGTATTAGTTAATGAAATAAAGAAACTGCCTTGGGCTGATAGGCAAGAAGTTAGGTTCGTGGGGAAAACGGAACTGAACTCTGGGAAGAAGAAAGCAGAGTCAGGGAGAGACATCACAAATCCACCACCAGAGTTAGACATGCTCCCAAAACTTACCCAGCAAGCCACTGCCACAAGGTGATACACAGATTAATAGCAATGGGTTAAACTAAAATGTAAGAGTTAGCCAATAAGAAATTAGAGCTAATGAGTCAAGCAGTGTTTTAATTAATATAATTTCTGTGTGGTTATTTTGGGGCTAAGCTAGTTGGGTGACCAGGATGAACAAGCGTCTCCCCCTGCAACAGTGGGTTTTATCAGAATTCCTTCATTCCGAGTACTCCAAAGCCAGAATTCACCAACCAGTAAAACACGAAGAGGTCCATCACCTCCGCACCTTCCACAGGTTCCAATGCCTGAGCTGCACAACAAAAGCAAGAATAGGAAATTGAGGGCCAGACAACACGCAGTCTAGAGGTTGAAGAAGAGCACAACTAAAACAGCCTTGTATCCATTAAGTTCATTTGGTCAGTCTGATGGAACCTCTGGGAAACACCAATTGTTACTCTCACACCTCTATTATTTGCTTTATGTATTGTCTTACATCTTGGATCTATTTTTGTTTAGTATGACTCAGAGTGGTCAAATCAAGTCACAGGTGCCACAAAGGAGCACTGCTAATGCAGGGCCACATATTGCCTATAAGTGCCAAGCTCACCACCTGCTACAAAACCTTGGATCCAAATGTATCTGATATAACATAGATTTTAGACTGCAAGATTCACAGAATGCAGTATTTGGAGTCAATGGGCCGCTTTCTCTTATATGCAAACTTGTGGATAGTCCCTGGGCAACACCACTGTGCTTGCAAGAATTAAATTCACCAACCCACAAGGTACTCCTCTCCTGAAATCTCAACACTAGAAAAGGTAGCAAAAGTTCTATTTTGTGCATGTGACTGCATCTCTGCCTGTTAGTTTTGTTGTAAACGCAAACTCTAAACAGAATTGGTGTCAGGCTAAGTTAAATGTATGTGGCAAGTACATGTTTGTTTCCAACTAGTCTTTTTTTTAATTATTTTTATTTTTATTTATTTATTAAAGATTTCTGCCTTCTCCCCGCCACCACCTCCCATTTCCCTCCCACTCCCCCATCAAGTCCCCCTCCCTCATCATCCCTAAGAGTAATCTGAGTTCCCTGCCCTGTGGGAAGTCCAAGGACCACCCACCTCCATCCAGGTCTAGTAAGGTGAGCATCCAAACTGCCTAGGCTCCCACAAAGCCAGGACGTGCAGTAGGATCAAAAACCCATTATCATTGTTCTTGAGTTCTCAGTAGTCCTCATTGTCTATTATGTTCAGCAAGTCCGGTTTTATCCCATGCTTTTTCAGACCCATGCCAGCTGGCCTTGGTGAGTTCCTGATAGAACATCTCCATTGTCTCAGTGTGTGGGTGCACCCCTCGCGGTCCTGAGTTCCTTGCTCGTGCTCTGTCTCCTGCTCTTGATTTGGACCTTGAGATTTCAGTCCAGTGCTCCAATGTGGGTCTTTGTCTCTGTCTCCTTTCATCGCCTAAATGTTTTTCTTTGGGTTCACCTTCTTAATTAGCTTCTCTAGGATCACGCAAAATAGGCTCAACGTCCCCTATTCATGGCTAGAAACCAAATATGAATGAGTACATCCCATGTTCCTCTTTTTGGGTCTGGCTCACCTCACTCAGGATAGTGTTTTCTATTTCTGTCCATTTGCCTGCAAAATTCAGGAAGTCACTGTTTTTTACTGCTGAGTAATACTCTAATATGTATATATTCCATACTTTCTTCATCCATTCTTCCATTGAAGGGCATCTAGGTTGTTTCCAGGTTCTGGCTATTACAAACAATGCTGCTATGAACATAGTTGAGCATATACTTTTGTTGTATGATAGGGCATTTCTTGGGTATATTCCCAAGAGTGGTATTGCTGGGTCCAGGGGTAGGTGGATCCCGAAATTCCTGAGAAACCGCCATACTGTTTTCCAAAGTGGTTGCACAAGTTTGCACTCCCACCAGCAATGGATGAGTGTACCCCTTTCTCCACAACCTCTCCAGTAAGAGATTCCAACTAGTCTTGCATGCATAAGTTTACTATATTTTGTATGCCTTCGTGGTAGCTCAACTTTTAATTTTGCAACTAGCTGCTGGAGCTCAGAATTTACATCTGGACTTTCTGGCTACTGAAACCGATGTAATAACAGACTTTTGTATGTCATTTGAGTATAAATACTATTAAAGTTGTTTTATTCTATTCTACTTTATTGGAATTGGCTATGACTTGCCCTTTTTCAGACCCAGGCATGCTTTTAAAGTCTCTGTCTTAAGCACAAAGAGAGGTGGGTTGGGACTGGGCACTAGGTGGTGGTACATTCCTTTAATCTCAGCACTTGGGAGGCAGAGTCGGGTTGATCTCTGTGAGTTCAATGCTGGCCTGGTTTACAAGAGCTAGGTCCAGGACAGCTACGGCTGTTACACAAAGAAACGTGGCCCTGAATAAGAGGGGGAAAAAAGAACAAAAAATAGGTGGGCAGGAAAAAAAAGAACATAATGGTATAGGGATTATTGACTTTAAAAATATTTGTTGTGGTTAAAAATCTGTAATAAAAAGCTAACTTAAAATTCAGAACTTGATATTGGAGCCATTTTTGGAAACACATGACTTACTGCTATATTAACCAAGGGCAAGGGCTTTTGACTAGGGTTGAGTAGGTTTGACTAGGAAAAGGCATATGTCATGGGTTCACCAACACCTTGGTTGTGAGCAACCACAAGGTATTGGCCTACTAAGGAGGAAAGTCTTGTAGACTATTATTTTAAGATGTGTTAATTTTGTTTATTCTGTGGAATATTTGTTTAATGATGCAAAGATGTGCTGCATTCCTTTATGATGCATTTGTTTAACCCGCGAAACTGTGCTATTTTACCTGTTTTAAACAACTGATTTGTCTAATAAAGAATGGCCAATAGCAAGAGAAGAGAAAGGATAGGTAGGGCTGGCTGGCAGAAGGACTAAATAAGGGGAAAAGAAGTAACAATAGAAGGAGGACAATAGGGGCCAGCTACCCAGCAGTCCATAGAGTAGGAAATAAAGAAAGGTATAAGGAGTAGAGAAAGATAAAAGCCCAGAGGCAAAGAAAGACTGGATAGTTGCGAAGAAAAGCTGGCTTAATACAAGCTAAGCAAGAGTATTTATAAGTAATAATAAGTTACCACATGTATTTTTTGGAGCTGTATGGTGGACCACTGCAAAAGGGTAAAGAGTAAAAAAAATAACCAACAACACAACAGTTCTCAAAAGATACTTTAAATTGGGATAATATTTTTATATAATTTCTTTCCTATCTTATAAACTAGATTTATAAAAGATAGCTGTAAAGCAATGCTTATTTATTAGGTATTAAAGCTGTACCTCCATGTCTTCATATACAAGAATATATCTTACTGGCAACCACAGTTTATAACATAAAAGTAATTCACATGATATTGATTTTAAAAACATTGGATAATACACATTGCTAAAACTTTGTGTTACCTTTGAAGAATTATGGCTGTAGTGAATATACTCATTCTTGAAATACAAAGGTACTTTATTTTGATAGTGCAAGAAGACACAGTTAAATGATTTTAACTTCTTAAAAATTTAGAGTTTTATAAAAATTTAAATAAACTGAGTAATTTTATATTTTATTATATATTTCTTTTGGAATATATAATCCTGATAAATAGGTAAATAACAAGCTAAAAATTAGGGCTATAGCTAGCCACAAGAGGCTGAGGTATTTCTATCTTATGATGTAGTAAGATGGTGACCTCAGAATCTTGGATAATGTTGCTCCTTACTTTGGTTTATTCAAGCTAACAGACACTGATGTTTTAGCTAGCATTGGTAAGGTCTAGCTATTTTGGTAAACTGAGTCAAATAGGGAACTCTTATGTTCTATAATTGTATACTATTGAAGGATAGGAAAAGTTATTATTCTGTAGACTATGTTTATAAGTCTTAACTTGATATTGAGATAGCTTCAATTAAGGAATTGTTATTTTTATTACAAGCTTTTAAAAATAGTTAAGATTTTGGATGTTCAAACCTATACTAATTAATAGCCATCAAACTGTCAGAGATTTGCTGAATATGGATTTTAAGTTATTTAAAATTACATGACAAATAAAGACTCCCATATCCTAATTGTGACCACGAAGATCTCCAAGAAGATAATGGACACATTGACTGTTGAGTTTACCTGGACTACTGTAATACTAACAATTGGGAAAGAGTGCCCCCAATGCCTTGCCTGTGTATAAGAAGGACATGGGAGAGTTCATGTACCCACTTTGCCTACACAAAGCAACGTAAGTACCTCCCATGTTCCTATTCCACTAAAAAGCCACTCATTTCCTGGGCCCAGCAGCCAGAAAATGAGACAGATGCTGTCCCTGTGCCCCTACACCTAAATGCATGTAGGAAAACTACAGGAGCCTAGCTAACTGTCTAGGTAAAAGATTAGGATGAGCCTCTGCCTTTTTGGTTAAACCTTTTCAATCCCTGATCAAAATGATGATTTAGGCTAAATGTAGCTTTGTCAGCTAGTCAATAGCTGACAATCAGCTCATTCCCTGAGGCGACAGACACCTTGTTAGATTATTAGTTAGTTGTAGCTACTGTTCTTGTGTTAACGAAAGGCAGACAGATATATCTTGCTCATGGGTTTTATATTAAAGAATAAACAAGCTTCATGTGAACTTTCTACTAAAGAAACATGCTTTGCAATGAGTATTTCAAAAAGTGTTCCTTGTGTCTCTGGTAAATGATTAGATTTTTAAAAAGGATAAACACTGTAAAAAATTTGAGGGTTTAAAATGTTTTAATATTTACAACTGCAGATGTAAATATTTAAACAAGTTCTTTGCACCTTAATTTTTAAAACTATATAAATACAAACTGCATAGATACTATTACTCTAATATTTCAAGGGTTCAATGTTCTAGCATTGATAAAGTTCCAGTAAACTGGTAAAGCATTGACTACTTATTATTCAGTCACAACTTTAAGATTTTAAATTTCCTTTGGTTGTCTTCTAAATAAAGATTCAAAGGTACTTTTTATTGGGCTGAAAAGACCTCTGTCAAATCTATATATCTGTGTCTCTGGACACAGGAAATAAAATGTTTATGCTTTTTAACCCAAAGCCATAGTATTTGCCATGACACCAAGGTGGAAATCTCTTTCAGATGTTTTACAGATAACTTTTACTGCTTTTTCTACAATATGAGTTTCAATACAATGATAATGGTATATATCTAGAATATTTATTTCCTTTAGTAAACTAAAATTAAAGTAAGATTCAGGGAATGAAAAATGGTTACAGATAAAATGGAAAAGTTCCAAATATAAAGTTTTCCTTTAAGCTCTTAAATCCTAATTTCTGGGCCTTTTCTATATTTATCTCAGCATATTTCCACCTGGGTGACAGACACCATTGGAAAGGCACCTGCAAACTGCAAACTGCTGAGTTTTACACTTGCCAAAATAAAGCTGATAGGAACCAGTTCTGCCAATGTAATTGCTTCTTGTCTCTTCATTTGGATTAGCTACCTAATCAGATGCTGATAAATGCCTCATTGCCTTACCTTTGACTAGTCTTTTAGAATTCCTGCACCCTAATATTTGACACCCTACATTCACCTGGAAATAATTACAAAAGAAAGTATGTTGTCTTTTCTTTTGCCCCATTAAAAAGCTGAAATATGCTAAATCAAAAGGAAACTCATTGACTCACGAGACAAAATGGCTACCTACAATGCCAAATGACATACCAGGAAATCCGAACTCTGGTTTATCAACGGGTTTATCATTAACTAGCGTAGTTCTACAATATTCTAGGACAGATGGGCTACTTTTGTGAAACAAAGAGATCTTATCTATCACAAAGCCTTTGTCCCTTTTGCTTTCTGTTTATTACTGTTGACTATTACATCATTTACATAATAACTAAATGAAAATCCCATTCATTAAATTTATTTTATTAATTCATTAAACTGAATTTTTTTAGATCCAAATGTAAACTAGCACCCATCCTAGAGATATGGATTTTACCCAGGATAAAACTTCAGAGGGGAATGCTAGACCCTAAATTAACCTGTAAACCCCACCTACACAAAATCCAGGTAACTCTGGAATCCTTGGAGTTGCAGTTCTTCAAAATAACAAGAAAGCCTTATGGGAAAATAGAATGTCCTATATGTTTTGTCCACATAAATCTCCCAAACATGTCTCAGGGTCATGCAGTTGGAATGTTTCCAGGTGATGATCCTGACCAAATTCTTTTTGGATAGTATTTAATATTTTTAAAAAGTTTACTTAATTTGACCAAAATGGTTGAACCATTTTTTTTTCCTCTGGTAAATTTCAGGATTAACACTTGATCAGCTTGCTGCTCCTTTTCATTGTAAATCATTTTTAGAGTTAACACTTAGTAACCACGACAGTGTCTATACTAATCTGTTTTGAGATTTCTTCTGTCAATAGAATAAATCTAAAACTTTTCAATTTAGATTCAGGAAAACATTTTTGACAAGAGGAAAAAGCAGCCAGATTCTTCACCAAAATATCACAAGAACTATTTCTATTCCATATACTTATTCTCCTCTGAAACCTTTTGAGTCAGCCCAAGTAGTTCAAATCAGCCTAAACACCACTGTCTTCCATGCTTCTACTAGTAAAACCCATTAAGAAGTGCTTAAAGCATTCCATTGCTTTTCTAACTCAATGTACCAAAAGTTCAAATTCCTCTAGAAAAAAGCACAGTCAGGCCTATTACAGCAAAACTGCAACCCCTGGTACCAACTTCTGTCTTAGTTAGAATTTCTATTGCTGTGAAGAGACACCATGATCACAGTAACTCTGATAAATCAAAACATTTAATTTTGGTGTTTGGCTTGGACTTCAGAGGTTTTGTCCCTTACCATCATGGAATAAAGCATGGTATCATGCAGGCAGATATGGTGCTAGAAAAGAAGTTGAGAGATCTTACATCTTGACTCACAACACAGCAGGTGTGGGACACTTGTCTGAAACACTGGGAGTTGCTTAAGCATATGCAAGACCTCAAATCACACTTCCACAGTGACACACTTTCACCAAAAAGACCATAACCCCTCAAATAAAGTCACACTTCCAAATACTACCATTTTATTTTGACACCATTTTCTTTCAAACCACCACAAGTACCTTAATCCAGTCTATATGGTAAATCTTTCTGTTTTATCTTTTGAGATACAACACCATGTGTTTCAGGCCATATTTGAACTATGTGCTGAGAATAACATTAAACTTCTAATTTTTCTGTCTCTACCCTAACCTTATAGGTTTGCAAGCATGTGCTCTCATGCCATAAATTATAGAAATGTGTGTGTATTTGTGTGTGTGTGTATTTGTGTGTGTGTGTGTTTATGTTTGTTTCTGAGGAAGGAAACCTCAGAGGGTACAGAATAGAAAACATGCTTCAAGCTAGGCTGAGGAAGCACTGGAGAGAAGGCCCAGTAAACCAGAGACCAGAAGACAAAGCCTTGTTTAAAAAACACAATTCTAGAAGGAAATAAATAGCACTTTGGGAAATTCAAATAATAATGAAAGCCTTAATTTGCAGACTTTTTTTCCAAAATGAAAATATAAGTTTCCAGAGAACAACAAAAATCAAATATAGCCTTATCAATTTCATTATTATTTGTTTATTAATCTAATTGTTAAAATATGAAGGTTCCATTTTTCTGGAAATTTTTTAAATGAATAGCATAGAGTGCATGCAGAAATATATGTTTGTTGGTTTGATAAATCAGACCAGTATTCCTAGCACATGGAAGTTTGAAGCAGAAGGTTCAGGAGTTTACAACCATTCTTGCCTATAGAGTCCAGGACACTTTAGATCTTATCTTAGAAAGAAAAAGGGCATTTATTTATTCACAGTATTGATTGCACCCAGTTCCATTTGCTTTTTGGGATGAATAACTTAAGCCAAATTTGTGAAAGTTCAAAATTATTATTTGTTTCTCTTGTTTATGATTGTTCAAGACCTCAATAATAAAATATTGTACTTAATTTTCTAAAATAGTTTCTCTTCTCCCCATCAAGTAAATTAAGTTCTTACACAGTAAGATATTTAAATGATATTGAACAATGCCTTGAGATTCAACAAAACCATGTGCCTATTTCTGACACCATGTTCAACACCAAACTATTGAAAATTCTCTTGAACAAAACACATAAAAAGAGTATTAAAAATGAACTATGCATATACACTATGAACTCATTTTTAGTTACTAGTTTAATTGTGAGTCATAATTTGATGAAACTGCTATAATATATCTGTAGTGGCATTTTATTTGATAAATAAATTTTGATAAATAAAGCTTGCCTGAAGTTCAGAGAGGAAAAGAGTTTCACTGGTCAGAATTACAGACCAGGCAATGGTAACACACACCTTTAATTCCAGAAGCAACACTAGCTTGCTGTGGAAATCATGTGGTAGTGTTGCATGCTTTTCTTCCCAGAACTAGAGAGAATTATAAAATGAGAGGAGACAGAATTCAGTCTCAGACTCATTCTGAGATTCTTGGAGGCAGGATTAGCATTTTCAGCCTGAAATTGAGGTAAGAACCAGTGGCTGGGAACTTTGCTTTTCTGGTCTTCAGGGTGAAACCTATTATTAGTATTAGTGTGAGTAAGCTCACGCTAATCTACCTAATAGTGGGGTCCTAGAAAATGGAATACAGCTTTGGAAATGCTATTGTTGAGAAGAGACAAAAATTTAGAACAACAGGGGAGAGCAAAAGATTTGAGGTTTCCTAGATCAAATTCTTAGCAAGGGCCAGTACTCTGATCCTCAGGACCAGGCTCTCTATGATGAACAGTCCTTTTCCCAATGTAGCACAGCAGCTTCAAATGATTGGGTAAGGATTCAAGAACCAGGAAAGATAATCAAATCACATATCAGGGTTAAACAGGGCCAGAGAGAACTCATTAGTGACATTTTACAACTAAGGTTGTACAAGTAGGAGTAACATATCCAGAAGCTAGATGTGAACTTATTGAATCTTTGGCTTTTGAGAATGCCAACTTAGAATGCAAAAAGATCTTTGTGCTTTTGATGGTATGATCTGCACCAATAGATGAATAGATCTTGCATACAATGAATGTTGAGATATTTGACTATAGTACTGAGGCTTGGGTAGGAGAAGTGATTTCCAATGGTATGAGGAGACACCAAAATACCAAATGTTTTAATTATGGTAGAATAGAACATCTGAAAAGGGATTGTAGATAAGGAATACCTAGGAATAATTTCTCCTCTGGGAATGGCAAGAGCAGACATCTCATTCTTCTGGAATATGTAGAAAGTGTAGCAAAGGCTGATATTGGACGAATGAATGTAGATCAACAAAGAGAGAAAAGGAAACCTGACACCATCAGGAACTCCTTGGGGGGCCTCTCATAGGTCCACATATCAAACATGGTCCAATTATTCTCAGTCACTGTAGAGAACATGTCTCACCAGGAAAATTAAAAAATCCAGAGCCTACTGTAAAAATCCATACTGTACTGGATGATGGAATAGCCATGGAAGATGAATCAAAGACTCCACTAGGAAATAGGAAACATATATTTTTGTCAGATTTCTATAAATGATCAAAGAGCAAAGATAAGAGTATGTATAAATGACATTGCAATTGAGGGGTTACTAGACATGGGTACAGACATGAGTATCATTACTCCAGAATCTTGGCATCCAAATAGTCCTCTTCAAGAGGCAGATATTTAATTCTTAGGAATTGTAGCCCTATCACAAGTGAAACAAAATATAAGATGGGTTGAATACATAGGGCTAGAAGGACAGAAAAAAAGTCTGAGGCTATATGTAGCTAACATTGCAGTGAATTTATTGTTGTAGCAATGGAATACCCAGGATAACATTCCTGCAGTCCCCAAAACTCATGTTTCTGAGAACATATTATAAGGTATTATAATCAAAGGTCACCAGCCATTCAGGTTGTACAAGGAAACTAGCAAACCTTCAGCAGTACTAAAGGCCCTGCCTTGAAATGGTTATCTGAGAAATCAATAAGGATTAAACAATGGCCTTTAACAGAAGACAGACTACAGGCTTTTGAACAGCTGTACAGGAGCAACTAGATGCTCACCATATTGAAGAATCAACCAGACCTTGGAATTCTCTTATATTTTGTCAACTAGTAAGAATTTACCCAGCAGAAATTATAGTGCCTTTTACTACTGATGAAATTTAAAAAAATATGGGAAGACAGTGAACCATGTTAAAGAGCTTGTGCTTTTTTTTGGAGAAATTAATAATTATTATCCCAAAAGCAATAGAATTAACCTTATAAAGAGAACTACTTGGATTCTTCCCCAAAACATCATAATGCACCAATAACTGGAACCCGTACATTTTATACTGATGCAAATAAATCAGGAAAGGCAAGTTACAAATCAGAAAAATTAAGTAAGGTAGAACAAAGTCCTTATAATTCTGTCCAAAAGGCAGTGTTATATGCTATTCTCATGGTACTAAAGGATTTTAAAGAACACCTCAATATAGTTTACTGTTCTTGCCTTTACTGATTTTCAAAATGCAGAAAGAGTTGTCTTGCGTTTTGAAACCACAGAATTTATACCAGATGATATAAATTAACTTCATTATTTATTCAGGTTAAGGACATAATCAGGAATAGGCTTGTATATTATACATGTATATATAATATGTATTACACATATCAGATATATATATAATACATCTGATGCCATATGAGTCTGCCAGGTCCTCTAGCATCTGGTAATGCATAAATTGATTGATTATCGATTGGAAGTGTGCTGAAAGTCACAGAATTTCATAAAAAGCATCATGTCAATATCAAAAGTTTAAAGAAAATTTCCTATTAAATGGTAACAAGCTGAGGTGATTATAAAGAGATGTCCTACTTGCTTTTTCTATAACCAAATACAATTATCTGCAGGGAGTAAGCAAAGGATACTCAAAAGAATAAAATCTGCCAGATGGATGTGTTCTGCTTTACAGAATTTGGAAAATTAAAATATGTACACTACATAATTCATTCTTACTAAGAATTTCAATGGAAAAGTGTGTTGAGCTTGAAAAAGTTTGATTCAGTAATCACACATTTATAAGAAGTTATGGCCATTATGGGTATATCTGCACAAATAAAGACACATAATGATCTAGCATCTGTGTCTAGGAAAACTAAACAGGTTTCTTGTTTATTATAATAGAAAGCATATTACTGGTATACTAAAAATTCTACAGGTCAGGTGGTTATTGAAAGATCAAATAGAACTATAAAGAATATGCTTAACAAACAAAGTGCATGGAAAATACCCTCAGAAATAGATTGTATAATGCTTTATTAACCTTGAATTTTCTTAACACTAATGAAAAGGGATCAGTGATAACAGAGAGACATTGGATAATAAAAAAACCTTCTGAATTAAATCAGCCAGTATAGTTCAAGTAAGTATTTACCTCAAAATTGAAAACCAGGAGATGTGCTATGTTGGGGAAGGTGTTTAGTTCTTGTTTCCAGAGGAGAAAAAAATATATAGATACCATTAAAATTAATAAAGATTTGACTTGAAAAAGAGATTTGATTTGATTGAGAAAGAGAAATGACAGCTCATACACAAAGGTAAGAATCATATAGGTTGTAAGGAAACTTCATAATGGTTGGAGAATGGTTCTGTTCTTGCCTTTATAGGAAAATATTCATTTTCAAAAATCAAGAGACCCGGGATATTTGGATGTGTAAAGAGGAAAAAATACCTATCCAGAAAGGATCACCAAATAAAGAGGAATGTGACTTTTGAGGGTAAGTCATCTGAGGGTAAATATATATATATATATATATATATATATATATATATATATATTTATTTATTTATATATATATACACACACCTATAGAGTTATGAAATCACTTAAAAATCAAAGCTGTCTTTTTAGTTGGATAATGGCTATCCTTATATAAATCCAAGTATGTTGTTAATAGAAAAATCCAGAATTTCTGTCTCATGTCATGTAGAGAGCTGCGTTGTGCCGTGCCATGAAGTTGGCACTGGTTTCCGCCTATCACCCCCTCTTGAGAATGTGCTCTTAGTCACGTATTATCCCATATATGGCTAAGACTGAGAATGTGCTCTCAACCACATACCATCCCATATATGGCCTATACTGAGAATGTGGCTTGCTTCCGTGTACCTAGACCTATCTGCATTTCCCACGTAGCTTGCTGGGGCTGGCTAACCAGGGGCTATTTTAGCTGTGGGTTGGCTTTCCCCGGTATTCGAAGATTGTTCAAGGTCCCTGAATAAACTGCTGAAAGAAGAGTCCAGTGTTGTGTCTTCCTTGCTGGTCGAGGCTGTAGCGACAATGTCAGTAGCCCTCTGGTATGGACAGAAAGAAGAATGAATTTGGGAAAACTTTTACTTTTCTCGATAACTATTTTTGTTTAGATCAAATTTTGTTGAATATACTCTATATGAATAATGTTTAAGTTTTCCACAATGAACAGTAGTTTTTCCTGCAGTGATCTTTGAAGTTTTCAGGAACAAGATGGGTCCCCAAAACAATGACTCTACCTGATAGATATGATGCCATGATGCTCATAGTGCTACTGTAAGTGTGGTTTGGGGTAAGCTGCTCAAGGGGGTGCCAATTTTGTTAGCTGAAATGGTGCACCCTCTTACAGCATTCTGGCCAAAATTCCAAATAAGAACTTCAGGAAAACTCTACGGACTACTCAGAGACCATTTTCAATTTTACCAGACAGTAATCTTAAAACTTAACCATCATTTTACTTGTACAGGATCCCATAGAAAGAACATCGTTTGCATGACAGCTGGAAGAAATTCCAGAAGATGACATCCCCTCTCCCAACAAAATTTGTCCTCAGGGTTAGTGACATCATTTAGGGGTTGATTATCAGTCATATAGGATTGGGGGTTGGGGTGGAAATTATGTAGGCCAAGAGATCTCCTTGGAAAAATAATGAAAATTGAATGGGATAATAGGTAGATTAGTGTGAACTTACTACTACTAATAATAAGAGTGAGTAATAGAGTGAATACTTGTAATAGCCAGAACCTGGAAACAACCTAGATGCCCCTCAATGGAAGAATGGATAAAGAAAGTGTGGAATATGTACGCATTAGAGTACTACACAGCAGTAAAAAACAATGATATCTTGAATTTTGCATGCAAATGGATGGAAATAGAAAACACTATCCTGAGTGAGGTACCCCAGACCCAAGAAGATGAATATGGTATGTTTTCACTCATAAGTAGAATATAAGCCTAAATAAAGGACATTGAGCCTATAATATGAGATCCTAGAGAAGCTAAACAAGAAGGTGAACCCAAAGAAAAACATAGAGTTATCCTCCTGATATTGGAAGGAGACAAGATTGCCAGGCAAAAATTGGAAACTTGGGGGTGGGGATGTGGTGGAGGTAAGGGGAAATGGGGAGAAAAAAGTGAGAAGGGGAGGATGGGGAGAGCTTGGGGGAATGGGATGTTTGGGATGGAGGCAGGGTGGATATGGGAGTAGGGAAGCATTTATGAATTTTTAATAATATTAGTTCTTATTTTTTTGACAATGAGATATTTCTGCTCTTGGCAGCACCAATCTACTTCAGAGAAGAATGGGCATCAAAGAGATTGCATATGGAATTTACTTTCTTTTTGGCAAATGTAAGACACTGGACAAGAAAATGCCCCTGCCTTGACTGCTGACAGTGTGTTGTCCTAGTTAGAAAAGAAAAACACAGAAGAAAGTGACTGCCAAATATTTCCAAGACAAGAAGGAGCAATTCTTCAAAATATCCTGCTTCACAGAAGTCTGCAGGTTGAAGATGAATGTCCCAATGTTGCGAAGGATCTTTGAATGACTGTCCAAGCAGCCAACTCTTTCTGTCATTACATTTTTTTTTCAATATTGCTTGTTTGCACTTCCTGATTACTTAATTAATGTTATTTCCTTCTTGGGTCTATGAATGAGTTTAATACTAGAGAGGTATAGTTTTCCTTGTTTACTAGATGCAGAAAGCAAAATATGATAGAAAGTAAATTAGGTACAAGACTTTGTACTTACCAAGATAGGATAGATATGTAATATTGTCTTTGAATTTGTCAAATGCAAATGGACTAGACATTGTTGATGTATTTATTGTCTGTATATATTGCGTACAGTTATTGTACTTTTTGTATATATCTTTGTTATGTTATAACTTTCTTTTTTTATTTTAGACAAAAATGGGAAATATAGAGGCATTTAATTTGTATTTTAATAAATAAAGCTAGACTAAAAACCAGAGAGTAAAACAGCTTCACTGGTCATTCTTACAGAACAGGCAGTGGTAACACACACCTTTATTTCCAGTAGTCATATTAACTTGCCATAGAAGCCAAGCAGTAGTAATGCATGCCTTTAATCCAAGAACTAGAGAGGATAATAAAACAGGAGGAGACACTTCTCAGTCTCAGGTTCATTCTGAGATTCTTAGAGGCAGGATCACCATTTTTGTGCTAAGACTGAGATAGGAGCCAATGGCTGGCTGCTTTGTTTTTCTGGTCTTTAGGTTGTACCCCAATATCTATCACTGAGTTTTTATTAATTATCCTTCATATACCACACAGTTATTGACAACATGGGATTTCAAATGAAGGTAAATTGTAGCTCACTCAGTAGATTGCTTGCCTAGTATGCACAAGGCCCAGGGTAAAGACTTCAGCCCTTTGAAAGTAGAAGTGGCAGTAGGTTCTTACACTTGGTTTGTGAAGGGAGGATATTCAGAAGTTCAAAGCCATTTTTCTAGTACATTACGAGTTTGAGGCCAATAAGAAATACAAAATAACTTGTCTTTAAATCAATCAAACTAACATAGCATATAAAATCAAATAATTCATACTGTACATTCTCAATGCAGGCACAAACCTCATTCTCTAATCTAGAGAAACAAGGCGAAAACAGCAAACTGGCTCTCAGGATCAGCACAACTCTGTTGCAACCTTAATCCCCCAAATCAACTTATTTTAAGTATGGATTTAATTTGTACTTACAAAATTTATGCTAAAATATTGCCAACAAGAGAAAAATATGCAAACCTTTCAATTACTGTATCACACACTTTGCTAGAGTATTTTCTTTGTAAATGCAAAATGTTTAAGAGTTAAGTAATGTTTAGACACTGGATGAAGAGGAGCTCAAGAAGGTAATCCCTGACATGTTTGTCATATTTAAAAACATATTTTTATACATAGATTTTTCAAGAAATTTAGAATATGAAAGCCAGTTGGCTGCCAAACAGTTCCTACACACAATTTCAGAATGGAGTCTAATTTTAGAAGTTTAGAAACCTTGAATTTTCATTTCTAACACTGACAAAGAGGACTTGATAATGGCTTTGTTGGGCAGGGCAGTCACATACAATTTGAACATATATGCTTTGATGTAAGAGGTATATTGACTTGGATCCCAGATCTAGAAATCATTGTTGCTTCCCCTTCATCACTTTTTCTCTTCCACTCCTTTTTTTATCTTCATATTAATTCCCACTTCCTCTTCCACCCTTCTATTTCTCCTCCTCTTCTATATTTTCTTTATTTGTTGTTGTTTTTTTAAAGAATAATGAAAAATCTTGTGGAGAAACCAATACAAGTTTAACATTAAATGTGTTGAATGAATTTGATCAGGCAACTGAGGACAAAATGGATCAGAGTGTGTGAGAAAACAGAAGTCAGAAATATCATAATAAACAGTAGTTGTACTCAGACTGGAGGCAGACTCTTTGTTCAGAAGCCAAATTCTAAAAGGCCTCCAATACCAAGTTGAAGACTGTAGTAATTGCACAAAGTCATTGAAGAGGCTCTGGACAGCATGAATATATTGGTGTGAGTAAGGCAGCTGCATGTAAAAAAAATAGTTCCAGGATTACTCTCTCTCTCTCTCTCTCTCTCTCTCTCTCTCTCTCTCTCTCTCTCTCTCTCTCTCCTGTTTGCCTTTTCTAAAGAAAGGAAATTAAAAAGTACAAGAAAGGAAAAGTACAGTAAGAGTTATATTTCTAAACTAAAAATAGACCAAATGATCCTCAAATATATCATTTCTAACTTTTAGGAATTAGTAAATTTTTTTGTTTGTTTGTTTTTTTAAGCATTTTATGCTTTTTATTTTTCTTTAGTAAAATTTTTTATGTGCTGAATTTCTTTCAATGATCTTTACATACATATGTAATCCAAAGATACTACAGACTGATACAGACTGAGAAATCAGAGAACACCCATTTGTTATAGGGAAGCCACTAGTTAGTTCCTGGCTGCTCAGCCCTGAAATAACCACAGAGAAACTGTATTAAGTCATTGCTTGGCCCATTAGCTCTATCTTCTTATTGGCTAACTCTTACATATTAATTTAACCCATCTCTATTAATCTGGGCATTGCCACATGCCAGTGGCTTACCAGGTAAAGTTCTGGTGTCTGTCTCCAATGGCGCTACATGGCTTCTCTCTCGACTCCATCTTCTTCTGTAAGCATTCAGTTTAGTTTTCCACACCTACCTCTCTCTGTTCTGCACAGGCTCAAGACAGTGGGGTTTTTTGTTGTTGTTGCTGTTGTTGTTTTGTTTTATTAACCAATGGTATTCATAGCATATGGAGAGTAATCCCACATTGCCCACTGACTCTTAACCTGACCTTATGTGTTACATAATTGTCATATTATCTTGAGTAAATCTTTAAATCCAAGGAAATTAGGCTCTCTTCTAATATAAAACATTTTAATAAATTGCTGAGAAAACAAAATGAGTTTCAGCATTTTTAATATTTATAAATATTTATAATATTTAGCTAAATATCTGATGAGTACCTGGAGTTAATGTAGATTAAATTCTAATTACAACATCTGTAATGTTACTTGATACTCAGATATTAGTAGGAATTTGTTATTATCAAATAATTTAGAATAAAAATTGAAACTTATACAGGCCAAAGTTGTAGAGCTAAGATCAGAATGCAATGTCAGAACTCTGCTTAGAACAACTGTATTCCTTTCAGGGAAGCTCACACTGTGAGTGTTCTGCCACCATTTAGACTCTGTCCTCTGCCAGCACACATGCCATGAAGGAAGGGGGAAGAAAGTATTCTGGTCTCATTTCCATGACTTCAATAAACACTTCAATGACAACAACACAGCAAAACAATTTAAGGATTAAGGATTTATTTCACCTAACAATTCCAGGACACAGGTTACCATTAAAGGGAAATAAAGCCAGGAGAACTTGAGACATCTACTTAGTTACACAGACAAGAACAAAGAAATATGAACCATTGCAAGTGCAGCTGGCTTTTCCCACTCTTTTACAGTCTAAGATTCAGCATTGGGAATTGGTGCCTCCTGCTTTCAGTCTGTGTCTTAACATTCAATAAACATAATCCAAACAATTTTCCATTGACCTGGCCATAGACAGCTTGATTTAGACATTCCTTTACTGAGACTCACTTTCCCGGTAATTTTATGTTGTATCAAATTGACAGTTTAAAGCATTACAGAATGATAAGGACTTTCGTGAATACTGCAAATATTGGAATAGTAAAGATGCAGGGTTTCATCGTGGGGTCTTCTTTTGCTAGTGTCTTGCCATTTCCTAGTATACTCCCTCTACTTCTAAACCCAAAGTTTGAACATAAAAATTCATAAGATATTTCTTTTGTCCTATATGCAGGGGATACAATATATTTTTGTTGTTGATTTTTTATTTTATTGATAATAGATGTTTGCATACAATATATTCTGAGTATTGTTTCCTCTCCCCCAACTCCACAACCTCCTCCAAGGTTTTTCCCACATGAGTACAAAAAACTTGTCATGAGAACATATAGATAAAATAAAGTTTGTATCTTTTGTGGTCATAATTTCTTAAATTCTAAAATTAAGTAAAAATAAAATCATATGTGTGTTTGTGTATGTTCCAGTATCTGTGGTGTATTTGTGTGTGTGTGTGTGTGTGTGTGTCTATGTTGTGTATGGATGTGTGGATGTACACATGAGTGCATGAAATCATTCTTCTTGTGTTCCCCATGCAATCTTGACTCTTGGAATATAAACTGAAGTGATACAGAGCACAGATGAGAACAACTCCCATCCATCATTCTGAGCAGTATTTCAATCTGTCTGTGTAAATTCCACTGACAGTGAAAGCTATTTTCCCTTCTTTGCTTCATGATCAATGCTTCCACTGAACTAAAACTTTGGTTGTATGTGTTAAATAACAGGAGGCTTCGTTGATTATTCATATAGTTTTAGGGGTAAAGTCTTAAATTCAGTAAGGCAATTCTATTGTTTCAAACTGTCATAGTTACTTTCTTCTAGCTATGATAAAATACCCTGACAAGAGAAACTTAACCGAGAAACATTTTGTTTCACAACTCCAAGGAGATAGAGCCCATCATGGTAGACAATATACAGCATCAAAAAGGCAAAGGGATAGTGGAAGGAGCAGAGGTTGAATGATAACAGAATTTCTGCTCTACAAGTTGGCTGTAAACAGGAAGTCAGGTCAAGCTATCAAACTTCAAGGCCCCCAGTTACTTATAACCTTCTTATCATTGCCATAATCTCTGAAACAAAGTTCACATGCAAGAACCTCTGGGGGTGTTTCACATTCAAATCACTATATCAGTGTTAAGGGAGGGAAACAATAGGATTTGATTCTTGGCTATCTGTTACCTTTTTTTATCAGAATAGGAAGCATAACAATTCACAGACATGTGTCAACACTTATCTATGCAAAAACATGGAAAGATATAAACACACATGAACATATACACACATGCACATGTGCACACATTCAATCACACACATACCCAAGCACACACATACACACATGCACACATATGCATACACATATACACAAATAAACACAAACATGCACATAAACACACAAAGTTATTAAAGACACAGAGTAAGATCCTGTTTCAATGAACAATCAGAAAATAAATGCAAACTAGGAGACTTCAATTCAAGCAGCTTTGGAAACATATTCCTGCCTTTTATACATGGTGGGTGTTTTTATGCTTTAAAGTATGAGGAAATGGGTATCTCTTATTTATTGTTTTTCTAGAATTTTGGTGAGAATATCAGAAGTCACACTATTTTGTAGAGAGTAGTTAGGCAGTCTAAAAAATGTTGAGGGACAGTTTGAATAACTAAATGCTTGCTCATCTCTTTCCAGAAGTTATAGATTGCCAAGTTCACGAGGTCATCATAGTCCAATGGGCATGCAAAGATAACTAGCTCAGGTCAGCAGTTCAGCTTTTAGTGGTTCTGAAACTAGATTACCAAGGCCTCTCAACTCACTCTGCTCTTCCTGACAACACTGTGGTAATCAGTGATGTCTAGAAAAACCACTCATATACTTGACCTTTGGTGAAATTCCATACTACTGAGAGGGGTATGCTATCTGTTAGCCTTAGCATTTTTAAGGTAAAACGTCAATATATTATTGAATATTTCATCAGGGAATATGCTCAAACTAATCTTTACTGTATTATACTGCTGATCAGAAATTTTGATAAAGAATTAAAATAAAATGACCCCAAAATGAGTGCATTTGAGTTTATATATAAAACATACGATGCATATGAAAGATTATGGTTTCTTAAATTAGAAAAGCCCGTGTTTGTCCCAGCTTTCTGATTATCTAAAGGCTCCAGGGATGACATTCTATTCCAAGAATACTAGGTTTTCTCTCATCCATAGTTCCAAATTCTGCCTTGTATCTCCTGTAGACATTTAGGAATTCTACAGACTACATATGTAGTGCTGGATTTTCTGTATTAATTACTTATTGTTGCAACAAATGCCTGACAAAAAGTACCTTAAGGAAGACAGGATTTTCTTTGGCTCACAGTTTAAAGGTTCAGTCCATCAGGATAAAGAAGCTTGAGACAGATGATCACATGGCTTTCACAGCCTGGACACAGGAAAATGAGTGGCTATTTTCAGTTTCTTATTCAGTTCAGCACCCCACCCAAGTAATGGTACCATTCACATTTAAGGTGGGTCTCTCCCATGTAGTGAACACAACCTAGAAGCTTCCTATGGATTTATCAGTTAGGTGACTCTAGATCCTGCCAAGCTGATAATGAGTGCTGACCATTTTTCTGCCTTTGAATGGTGTGCAGACACTGTGACGGGCATTTAGATCAGGAATTGCTGATGTCTCCATTCAGATCTGAGGATTTTATCTGAAGATAATTTTTATAGAAGTTTACTTGCCTTGAAACCTTTCAAAGATTGGTCAAACAGTTAAACCATATGTGACTACTTGAACACAAGTTCAAGCCAGTAGAAAGTCATTATTAGCCAAGCAGACACTAACTACCCTGGGCGTTCAGGACCTAAATAAAGTTTCAAGACTTTCTGGGATTTGTAAGCTCAAAAATCACAACCTGGTTTTGACACATATTAATAAGCAAGAACATTAGCTGTGGAAGCCAAAAAGCAAGGTTAGTACATGTAGGCACTTTCCATGGTGAGTTGGGTTTTTGTTTTCATTTGACTGATGCTGCTACCTACATACAGGTTCCAATGTCTGAATGGTACTTTCAACATGGCATCAGTTGTGCTAAGGCTTTAAGGCTTAATGATGATGGAGGTGTGTCTTGTATTAATCTGTTGCTTTCATTGGTTAATTAATAAAGAAACTGCCTAGGACCATTTGATAGGCCAACCCTTAGGTGGGTGGAGTAGACAGAACAGAATGCTGGGAGAAAGAAGCCGAGTCAGTGAGTCGCCATGATTCTCCCACTCCAGACAGACGCAGGTTAAGATCTTTCCTGGTAAGCCAGCTCGTGGTGCTACACAGAATATTAGAAATGGGTTAGATCAATATGTAAGAGCTAGCCAATAAGAGGCTGGAACTAATGGGCCAGGCAGTGATTAAAAGAATACAGTTTCCGTGCAATTATTTCGGGGCATAAGCTAGCCGTACGGGCAGCTGGGTGCTGGGGACGCAGCCCCGCCGCTCATATTACAACAAATGATGTCTCGGGACCTCTTACAGTAAATCAGTTTCAAATACAAGAAATATCATTTCAAACAAATCTCAGAGGAAGATTTTAAAATTTCCTCTTAACTGCAAATATTAAGTCACTTATTTAAACTCTAGATCATGATTCCTATTTCAAGAGTGAATTCTAATTTAATACTTTATTGTAAAAACTTAGTTCATAGAATTATAACTTTACTTCTAGTGTAGTCTGCTGCATGGCATCATGTAAAACAATTCCCCATAACCACCTGGAACTTTAGAATGTGGTTTTATTTGGGTAGCAGATATCTACAAACATAATGAAATTAAGGTTCAAAATGATACTATATTTGCTTAGGAAGAATTTTAAATTCAGTGAGTATCTTTTTTACAGACATACTGATATGTTAATTTTAAGATTATTTCTCTAAGAATGTATTTTGTTCCTAATGCAGTAAAGTGAATCCAATATGGCATATCAGAATTATGTAGCATTTAGGGCCAAAGATGAAGTCTAGGGTTGCTGCACTACAAGACAAGGTAAAGAGTACTTCCATAGCCACCATGATATTTCCCTTTGTGTTGTGGGAGACAGGGAGCAGAGTGACATTGAAGAACACCATTGTCGTATGTTTCAGGATCTTGGCTCAATTTCATGTGTCAGCAAGTTTATGGACAGTAAGGCTATGGTACAGCTTTCAATTGCCAAGGATCACAGGTATTCCAGAATGAAGTAGAAGGCAATAACTGAGTCTCTGATGCACACAATTATGATGTGGCCATGCTCACTGTGAACACTTTGGTCAAACAAGGAAGAAGAGAACAAATTGGACCAAGATACAGATGGGCCCTTGACATAATCACTTCATTATTCTTCCATGAGCATTGCCTTGAAGGTGATAATTACAGGAAGTTATTTGGTTAACATAGTGAAAAGAATCACAATAAATAGAATTCCAAATGTGCTCTGTTAGAGAAGAAAATCACTGTGTCGGAATTGCCAATTAAAAGCAAGCAACAAAAAGATGGGAGTTGAGAGCGATGGAGAGGTTGTAACTAAGAATTTGGTTATTGATCTTGACAATGAGAGTGTTTTGGTGCTTACAAAATCTCCAAAAACAATAGTGGTGAGTACAGCAAATATAAGAACCTTGTAAGTAAGTTCCGTCCCCCAGGAAGTTTTCATAGGCCAGCCAGGCCATAGCTTTCTGGAGACAGTGTATTTCTGCTCTGTGTTTGCATAGTGACTTTCTGGACATTCAAGCAGTGCTTCATAATGAAGTCAGAAATGGTTATCATGAATCCACGTTAAGGCTTTCCCTATTATTCTAACAACTTTTCAGAATAGTTCATTGGAATATAATTTAAACTACTTTTCTTTGTTGTTCTAGACAAAAATAAATATGTACTCTATATAGGCTCTAGAAAAGTGAGCTCAATTTGTGGTTTGTGACCCCCAAAGATCATTGGAAAACACACACATTTAAATTATGATTTATAACACTAGGAAAATTAAATTTATGAAGTAGCAGGAAAAATAATTTATGATTGGAGTGTCATCACAACATGATGAATTGTATTAAAGGATTGAAGCATTAGGAAGGTTGAGAATCATTGCTCTAGAAACTGGTGACTCATGCCTCAGAAAGCTTAGGGAGGAGTCTTACTTCTCTTAGCTTTGGATGCCAGGGAACAAACACTTTGCAGATAATGTAACCCTCATTTTTCAGCAGTAACTACAAATTGCATCAGCCCTTGGGAACTCAAAGCCATATCTTCTAATAGAACCTGCTATAGCCATTCTCAATCCTCAAATGATGAAACCGTCAGCCTTCAAAGCACCTAATTTTACAGTTTATCATCCTTGAGTTTCAGGACCCTCACCCCCATCTCTCAAATCTTTCTAGATTATCTGTGAACAGAATCCTCAACCCAAGTTAACTTCTTCACAGCCATTATTGTCTGTGCTATTGGTTTTCTGGAACTCTTTAGAAGTCATTGTTTTATTGTTGCGGTGACCACTGACTCCCTTCCTTTGGCCGTAGCCATGTCCTCTTTATGTTTCTAGCTCAACACATTCTACTTCCACATTAAAAATAAGCAGCCAAAAACAATGACTCACTCTGGAGAGTATTTTATTTGGCATAATGTTGTAACACCAGGGGCAGGATAAGAGGGTGTTTCATAATTGATTTAAAAAGTAAGCCATGTTGTACAACAAGGCTATTTGCATAGATAACAGCAGTCTTTATCAAATAAATGTTGTGTTTGTACCCATCACATGGAATTAGGATCAAAAAATTGAACAAGGAGTTCAAATGATCTGAGAGTAAAGTCTTCAAGGATAAGAAATAATGCTCCGAAAACAGGATCATAAATTCAGAGGTGGAGTCAGAGGCTAGTAATGAGGCTTAACTGATAAACTGACCCACAAAGACAGAGCAGTAAATCAAAATGATTATGTTGAATTAATAATTTTGATGGACTTTACCAAGAGGATATGCAAAGACAGTGTACTGTTGGAGACAGACAGGAGCAATGCCTCTACTAGCCTAAACATGAAAGGGTTGTTAGAACATGAGAACAGCCATATTTATTTCATTTCTAAGCCTCAAGAAAAAAAAATCATCTTGCACACAGCTCAAGTTGAAATTGCTGTTCTTCAGAACCAAGAGGTAATTAAGTTTCTATTGCTTTTTGTCACTATAGTTGCTATTTGTCACTTGGCATTCAAGCTAACAAATGACTAGAATACAAGAGAAAAATATATCAAGAATTAATTTACATACTGTGAAATTATTCCCAATTATATAATCTTTTAGAAAAATGTTTAAATATAGCTATCAATCCAAAGCAGAAAATTGGAAATTTGATATATTAAGCAATATGGAATTACTCACAATGAGATAAACATTATATAACCTTTTAGAGAAATGTTAAAATATAACTATCAATCCAAAGCAGAAAATTCGAAATTTTATATATTTAGCGTATATTTTCTTTTTAAGTTATATATTAGCCAGTATTTGTGCAATTAGAGGAGTATAAATTATGTTTAATTGTCAGCTGTTTATTTCTACTTTGTTTATAAATCTCTCAAACAAGTGTTTCTAGTTGAAAATATTTGAAGGGTAAAGAGTACTGGTTAAAATTTGAGGGTAGATGAGACAGTTCAGTGGGTAAAGGCATTTGCTGCCAAGTTTGATGACCTGAGTTCAATTCTTAGTACTCACTTGGCAGAAGGAGAGAAATTATTCACAAAAGTATTTCTTGGACCTGCCCACACTTGTGATGTCTTATGCATGCTTGCTTACACATGCACACCTACCAATCTGTTTTAGACATAAATAAAAATAAAATGCAACTTGATATTTTAAATTTCATGTGAATGGAAACTCTTGGTCAAATTACAGCTAAGATTAATCTAATTAGACTAATAAAATATAATTAGCAAGTGATCAAAAAGTATCACATAATACTGCAATATCCCCAAAAATCTTCTTGTCCATAGACATCAGTTTTATAGTTAGTGAAGAACTGAGCTGACTGATTTATTATAGAAGATTCTGAACCCCTGGAATTTTGATTGTTGTACCATTGTACATTAAATATAAAGTTAAAGATATATAACATGAATTTATGTAGGCAGATAAATTATATGCATATATATGATAAATAGAAGCATGGGTATGTGGTATCTGCATTTGTTTAAAAATAATTTTAGTTTTTTCTCAAAAATATTGGCAATTTTTTATAAAATTGAGTTCATCTTATTATATTTTCACTTCTATTACAAAAACTAAATAATAATTCTTTTGTAGATCGGCATTTCAGCACTGCTTCTTTCTCTGAGATCAGAATGACAGCGGCAACTTTCAAAAATTATAATATTTTTAACTCTTTGATAATTTCATGTAAAGTAGTTTATTCACATTCACCCCACAGTCATCTGAATAATTCCCCCAGATCCACCTCCTATCCCACACCCCCTCAAAGTCTTCCAATTTCCTGTTTTATTTAAAAATAAAATAACCAGGGACCAACTCTCAATCTCCATTCATGCTGAAATGTCGACTGGCTTGATCTCATGCAGGTCTTGGGTAGAAACCCACAACCTCTGAGTGTATGCAAACAACAGTCCTATCATGGTCCAAGAGTTAGATACCAAAGAAACACACCAAAAAACACAATTGTATGATAAGACAACATGAATAGACAAAATTAGAAAACAATTGTGGAGAACGTACTGCAAGGCTGATGACTTTCCTGTAGTATATTTGTAGTCAAGGAATAATAGATTTGGAGAAATAAAAGAGTTGCCTAGCAACAGCACTGAGAAATTTGTTAGACTGAATTACTATAAACTTTCAGGCATGAGTACTGCATTGGAAAGTCACACTTTTTAGCTGAAGTGCAAGGAGGAAGAGTGTGTTTTCAGAGAATCCATTCAAAGGTACCTTTAATTACCACAGCACAGAGAGTTTGTATTTATGCAGAAGACAGATAGAAGGTTCATAGTCTAATGAAGTAGGCATGGATGTTTAGGGACTCACAGTGCATTTAAAAGATATCAAAGGGAAAGCAGAGTTGTGTAGGCATACTCATCCATGTTATGCTTCAGGTCTGTACATAAAATAATCAGATACACAAAAATACAAGAGAGTCAAATGGTTAAAATGCATACATAAAACCTACATGATTGTTAATTGGTTTCCTCTAACTACTGGTAAATTAATAATAATGAATTTGCATCTATTATAGGAACATTAGCATCTAGTAAATTTCCTTGACCAAAATTTCAAATTTCTTTCTCAATTCCTCCTTACTTCTTTCCCTCATTCCCTCCTCTTTCTCTCTCCCTTTCCTTTATTTCTTTCTCTCATGTGTGTGGAAATAAGCATACCATTGTGTGCTAATGGAGGTCAGAGGAAAAGTGTCAGGAGTCAGTTCTAGTTTTTACCTCTTTTTTTATACTGTAACACTATGTATTCCAGTGGATACCTGACCTGTGAACTTCCTGGTGGTTTTCCTGTCTCTGCCACCTATCTCACCAGAGGAGTGCTAAGATTACAATGCATGATATCATATTTGGCCTTTCAAGTGGATTTTGAGGATTAAATTTAAGTTATTAGGCTTGCACATCTGGGATCTTCCCATGAGGTGCCTTATTCCTGCCTACCCTCATATTTATTTTATGTATAAATAGTGAAGATTATGCTATTGACAATTTTATTTAATTTTAAAGAGCAGCATAGTACTGCAGCAGTGGATTCAAATTTTTCTTATAAACCTCATGAAGAAACCCATAGACTCCAAAGAGATGATATCTTTGAGGAAAACATAGTCCCACATCCCTGGCTAAGTTTCTGACTGGAAGTCAGTAGCTCCTGGCCCTTTCTTTATGTCCCTGTTCAGTCTTGAAAGGTACCACCATTTCCTGGCAAAACCTTCCTAGTTAGTGCCACATAGATGAAGCAAGCTTCCTTCATGAAACCTGTTCAATTTCTAGCTTTTATGCCAAAATAGATAATAGTTATTGTTAAAAATGCGTAACAATAGGCTTGAAAAGTTTGTATGGTAAGATCCTTGCCTTTTAAGCATGAAGACTTCAGTTCTGTGGCCAGAAACCTTATAAAAGTCCATATATGGTAGTTGAAATCTCAGCACTGTTTAGACAGAAACAGAGAGATCTCTGGAGCTGGTTGGACAGCCAAATTAGCTTAATCTGCAGGGTGCCGTCCAGTGGGAGACCTAGTGTCAATTCAGTGAATAGGGTCCTCAAAAGGAGTACCTGAGGAGTAAGGCTGATCTCTGGCTTCTGTATGAATACAAATACACATGATACAGATGCACGCAAACACACACACAAACACACACACACACACATTAATGAGTCCCCATCTTATTCTAGTCTTCATACCGCATTTTACTAAACTTTATTATTTCTAAAGCATACAGCTGATACTTTTGGAAAGATGATTTTTTCACCCACACACTAATTGGGTTTACATTATAAAGTTGTTATATTAACACATACAATTGGAATATATTTTAGTTTGTGTTGAAAGTAAAGTGGTTTTTAAATACAAAACAAAAATAGAAAAGACACTAGTTTAAAACTAATCAAAAATGTGAACTCTGTGACTGTATTATAAAGTTAAAGCAATCAGTCCTTTAAGTCAGTGAGTAGAACTAATATCCATCTGAAAAATTTATATCACACCAGAAATGAAAAATAAGTGATATAATATTGTATAACTGATTGGATATCATCATCAATACTGTATGATGCCTGTAATTAACAGTTTGGGAGAGAGTATTTGAAATACATGTGATTGATTCTTAGCGGTTCATTGTTCAAAATATATGAATAATTTATAAGAATTAGGAAAAACAATTTAGATGTCAATAATTTTATATAGGAAATTCAAAGAGATAAAAAACAAATAATCAAGAAAAATTTGAAAAGATGTTCAACTTCAGAAGCAATCAGATAAATATTATAGAAAATGGTAACAGGTGCATCCACATTCTATCTGCAATGATTAACACTAAGATGGCAGAGCAGCATGCACTATTGTGAGAATACAATTTATACCACTTTAAAAGCAATTTGGCAACATGGACTAAAACTGAATATATCTATCTTCTTTGAAGCAAGTTGTTTTTCTTTGGTTGGGAGCCTTACCTTTAATGACTGAGTTATGTCTCCAGCCCATTAGTATTATTGTTTACATATAAACCACAAATACTTTCTCATTCAAAGTCACATATGAAGAAATAAATGCATGGGTAGACTACTGCATGAAGAGAGGGGAATAAGAGGATGAACATTAGGGGATGAAGTAGGACTGAATGCAGGCAAACACATGAGTTATGAAAGCTAATATAAAGCTAATTGTTTTTATAGTTTGAATTCTGCTACAAACATTTTGGATTTGGTGGTGGATAAGTGCAGAAAATACACTCAATATAGAGAGTTTAAAATTTAATCCTGATACACCACATCTTCTGTTCCAAAGGGTTCCTAACTGTAAGGAAGTTCACTGAGTTGTATAGACTTTAATTTCATTTAATTTTGGTATACAGTATTTTTATTTCTTTAAATTCATTAAAATATTGAAGTATATAAAATGAGAAATAAGCAATATTACTATGAGTTAAATGCCAACAAGAAAATATAAAATCTCAATCATAAAACAATAAACTATTATAGTATAATGCTAAATATGGAATACTATGCAGCATTAATGAAATAAAGCCTATCTCAATATGGATGATTGTCAAGCATATTTATCAGAGGTAAGTAAGAGTAAATCAATTAATGATTAAGTATATCATTTATTTTTAAGTATTTATTTGTTTGTTTTAATTTATTTTATATTTATTTATTTATTTTTAAGTATTTATTTATTTTTAAGTAGCATATTAGTATTCCCTATGTAGCATACATTCAGAAAAAATATATTTACAAACATATAAGAAAATTAAAAAGTTTTAAAAAAATAGGACACTTTGAAGAATAGAAAGGCGGATATATTTATGGTAGAAAGCTTGTAAGTGAGATGTATTCAAATGAAACCTTAAATTTTAAAAAAGTTGTGAAGAAGAGATTAAGCCTGCTTCAGAATCTAATCTGCCATCCCAAACAAGCCATTCTGATAGTTTCATTGGTACACTTTCAGGGTTAGGTGCACTTATGTAATTAGATAAAGACATTGAAACATTGCTAACACACATTGAGTCCAACTTCATCTTGACCCAATTCTTGTTTTCTTTGATTTCCTGATATGTTAGTGTACTTTTGGCTCTCTGGCCATCACAGTTCCTTCTCCTCACTTCGCTCCTTTCCATCTTCATAAATGCCACTGTTTGTGAAATGGACTTGCTACCCTTGAGTGAAATACCATTAGGAAAGTGTCAGTCACCTGGAGCCTGGAGTATTATGAAAAGTATCCTACATGATTTGTCACCAATTTCCATGGACTAATGCAATCATGTGTTTCACTATTGTATCTGCAATAATTAACACACATGTCCTTTGCGGTGAGAGAGTGGAGCAGCAGACACTATTCGAAAAACACAAACTGATGCTACCACTTAGTTGGATTTTATGTGTCTGTTTTATGGTAAATCTCTTTCTCTCTTTTCTTCAACACCCAGCTAAAGCTCCTAGAACACTTGTCAATATGACACTAAGTTGAAGGTTCTACTGTTTGAAAATCATAAAGAAAAATAATTGGATGGATTTGACAATCCAGAAGCTGTTGACTTCATTCTCCCTGAAATCTGTATTCTCAATCAGGCCTTCAACTCTTGCTTATCAGGGCATGTGAAGTGAATTCCTGAAGTATAGTCTTTAATCCTGCGGTCCACCAAAAAAGTGCTGAGGATTTTGCCTTCTAAATTTTGGCTTGAAGGCTTCATATTTTAATATGCAAATCTGAGAGCATTAACACTCTATAGTTCTAGAACACATTACCCAGATTTGAATTCTTTCACAGAGAAATTTAGAAGCTATGGGACTGACTATCACCTTCAGAGTTTGAAGTGGATCTGCTATTTTTCCTTTTTGTTGGAGTCTATCAAATGCCATTAGGCTGAAGGAGCAGAAGAGAGCAAGGTTTTGAGAGCTAACAATGAAACAGAAAGAACATGTAAGTAAGGGTTTATGAAGTTCTGTGGAGCCCTACTCCAGTTGTGCAACAATCCCTTCTGAGAAATATACACTTCTTTATATTTGAAAACAAGAGAAGGAAGCTCCCAGGAAAGAAATAAAATGCCAAATTGGAGAGATTGGCTCTGCTATAGACCCTTTTTCAGGAAAAGCCACCTGTAATCTGGCCAGTGATACAATAGTTCAGAAAAGATCTTCTGGTGTCTTCTTTTCTCTGTTTTCCTTAAAGACAACTAGGAAAAACGGAGAGATACTAGAATATGCATGGTGATGTGATAGCATTTTGTAACAATTGACAAAGGTGGAGCTCTCCTTATACATGCTTATCAGGCTATCTTGAGTTGTGTTTGTGATTTAGTTTATCCAGAAATAAGAACATTTATTAACGAAGTAGGGAAACCCAAAATATTTTCTGGGGAAATATTTAAGCAAGATCAATTATGAACAATTATTCTTATCAAGTGACTTGAGAATGGCAAAGAGAAAAGCTGAAGTAGGATGCAGCAGAACACCCCCCCCACACACACACACACGCAACACACAGACACACACAAATACACTTTTACACAACTGGTAGAACATAATCTAAGACATTTAAAAGTGATTTTTCTTATTTCAGAGTGTATATGTGTATTTGTTTGTATCTGCCTTTGCATGTATGTAGATGTGCACGTATGCTCCCCTTAAGGCCAAGATCATTTGGATCCCCTGGAGATCAGAAAGGTTTGTGAACCATCCACAAAATCAGTTCCTTGGAAAGAGCAGGAAATGCTCTTATCTGCTGAGATATTTTTCCTGCCCATGGTCCAAAATCTTTTTCATTTTAATGCTTTCATTTAGTCATATACATTTAGTCATATCAACAATAGCACATTATATCAAAATTTCAAATACTGTACAATTATTGCATAAAATATTTTAATTTAAAATTATTATAGAAAGTGCATCAAATATAATAAGAGTAAAGTCATTATTGATTCTCTGAAATCTCTTTGCCTTTTTCAATGAAAGAGTATAAATTTTGTGCACCTACTCTTTGTAAAAAAAGAAAGGATACAACTTTAATGATTATTTTATATACATTTGTTTATTTGAGTAGTTTAAATATCATTATCTGCAAATTATGTATTTCTAGAAATTATTTTATGCTAATGATTATGTAATCATAAAATTTCCTCATAGTCTTAATTTAATATTTTACTATATAGTCTGAATTTTCTTTGATCATTGGCAAGTAAAATATATTGTAACAGGACTGATCTTTTACTTTGTAAAATGTTTGTCAATGGCATTATATAGACCCTCAAGAATTTCAGGCTATTGCCAATACTCTTTGTTATCATCTAGAGTCATAAAGATGAAAAAAACACATCACTACTCATAGGAATGCTCACTCTTAACAGCTAACTTTCATTGATGTTAGTGATAGCCTCATTATCAGAAGAGAAAGAATAATCAGTCTTACTCAGTTGCAAACACTGCATGCTACAAGTTATTCCCACTGCTTCAATGGTGTCACAAAGGTTATGGGAGTAGTCAAGCACTAATAGATGGAGTCTTGTTCTGGTAATATTAATAGGACCAAGAACATGTTGCTAGGGAGGTTATAGGCTCTAGGAAGAACTTAATAATAATAATTTGCTAAATGGGATTAGAATTAGTATTAAAATGATACTTAATGGCTTATTTCTATATCCATAAAACAGTACGTCTCTCATTAGAGAAGCTTCTTCTTCCAGTAGATGGCAATTAAACATAAACCCTCAATTGTTAATGTCTTGATAATAAAAGATGGTGAAGTACTCAGTCCTAAATGAGGAGCATATCACACCATACCCATTAAAGTGCAAGGACCTTCATGAAGAAGAAAGCAGACCCAGAGGTAGAGGATGATATCAAAAAGAGCAGTTTCATACATACATGATAGGATAATTGCTCATGTAATGCCATGGACATTATGACAGTATGAACAAGAGCTATTTAAACTTAAGGTAGAGAATATTCCAGGAGGAGTGTGGGGTTGCCATTCCACAGCTAGCTGAGGAGATATTGGCATTTGATAGATTCTGAAAGAGAGAAGGAATTTTTTTTTTTTTCAATGAAATGGTCCCTGTTTGGTTAACCATATTCTAGGACACACTCATTCCTGCTAATGATTGAAAAATATAATTTGCCTTGCTCAGAGAAGATAAAAGAAGAATAAAAATACCCACAACTAGATGGGTACAGAAGTGAGAATGGAGATAGTAGGAGTGGGAGGATTTGTGGTATGGAAATATGATCAAAATAGTTTTATTAAATTTTCAAAGTACTCATAAAATATTATAAAAATGTACTTGACTACCACTTTAGGCCAAAGATAGCTTTAGGCTCACAAGCGTCTGCTTTTCTTGTACTTTGAATCAATACACTGAAATCTTGAGAGGTCTATGCCTTGGTTATCAAAGATATGTATAAGATGACTTTCATCAAGGTGCAGGCTTCTAGAATGTATCACAATGTGAGAAATACAATAATAGGAATGAAAATATCAATATGATGTGAGTGAAAGATTCTTGTAGAATGAGATACTTTGTATTTAGTTAAATCAAACAACCTGCTTAGTCATCAAAAAGTCTGTTATAATTTCCCATCTACCAAATTTTTTGTCAGGATCACGTTCAGTGCATGAAAGTAAAATTGCTACCCAACAGTCTTCATTACTACCTTTGTAAATTCTGAGAAAAATCATCAGCTAGCTTATCTCTGAGAAGCAAGGTTTAAAAAATAAAATGGAGGAAACCCTATTAATTGTCAAGGTCCAATTCATTTTGTAATAATGAGCTATCTGAGCTTTAAAGGTAAGGGCCTGAGATACACAAAAGTACTCAACAGACAAAGCACCTTTGTGCTTGCATCATGCATTTGCTGCTCATTGATACTTTCACCAATAATTACTGTCATGGGTAGAAAATTCCAACCCATGTCCACAACCCCTCCATATCTGTGGAGGTCCATGCAATTGTCACAGCTGGCAGAAAAACAATGCAGGTGAGTTAAAATAGAAACTTGGTTCAACCTGGCATAGCCAGCAGATGCTGGTTTAAATTTCTGGAATCTGCTGTCAACCACTTTAATTTTTACATATTTAAATTGATTAGTAAAGCTTTGGAACAATAGTTTTCTCATAGCAATTATCACACAAATCTTTAGGTGTAACTACACCAAACTTCCTTGCAAAGTACATCTCTTTACCAAAAAACCTGTGACCTTTTTACAAGAATAATTGAACTAACAGAAAAATAGGACTCAGCATAAGGGCATAAGAAAGAAAAGTTTGCAATAAGCATAAGAATGGGTTCTGAGGATGGATTCTACTGACTGAAAAATAATGCTCAATATTCTGGGTGATTTAGGTGAAGGCTAGCTACTTAGAGAAGTGAAAGACAATCAAGTTATCAAACAATATCCACTCCAGCCTTCCACATGAATAGATGCCAGTTTCTTCCTTTGTAGAAAAATAATCTGCCTTTTTTTTTTAAACAATTTTAGGTTCTCTAGTGCTTAACCACTGATCACATGGACCTAATATCCCTCTGCACATATAAGTTCTAAAACAATTTTCCTCTTGTTTCAAAAGACTTTTTCTTTAGAAAAATAAAAACCTCAAAACCCAATGTCCATTTTATTGTTTGATCTCTATCCCATCATTTCCCTAACCATGAACTCCAGGGACTGAAATGGATTCTTCTCTATTTATATACCAGATATTGCAGACACCTAATAGTATAACTAGCTGATGACACTGTATTTTAAATTTTTATCCATGTTTTCTAATGACTTTGGACCAAACTTTTGAATCTTGTAAACAGCAAGCACTAACTCATTTTTATTATTTCATGAACAGCTTTCTTTTTAGAAAATCATTGAGTTTGGTCATAGACTATTCACTATAATCATTCCATAATTATTTTGTTTAATAATCAATATCACTCTTAGCATGCATCCAACATTAAAACCACCTTTACCAGAAATGTGGGTTTGGGGTTCTTAAAATGTATGGACCCAATTTAGTTCCAAAATGTCACTTTGATGACTCATGGAACACTTTTAGTAACTGGGAAAATTCATTACCCCTTGAATAACACAAACAAGTACACGTAGACTAAATGATTTTTTCCATGGGATCATACATATATGCTTAGCTTCCATGTGCATGTAGAGGGTTGAGATACATCATATTCTGGAACTTGTGGATTTAATTTGGGTTATACTTCAAGTATATGTCACAGTATACAAATAAGAAACGGAAGCATTAAGAAACGGAAGCATAATGTTGACCTTATGCAATACTTTCTTTATGAAAGCAATGGTGCATACAGCAACAAATTATCTTGCCTCAAGCCACATAGGTTTATATGGGAAGATACAGAATTCCAAATCAGTCAACATGTCTCCAAGCTAAGAGTAATATCTATAATGCATCCAGCTATACATCAGACTGTATACTAGTGATTTTCTTTGTTAAGTAATGCTAAGAAGATTTTAGACCAGTAAAATACCCAAACTGAAAATGCAACACAGTTAAGCCCTTGACCAGGATGGACTTGAACTCACAAAGATCCACTGCCTATGCCTCTCAAATTACTCTTGTGAAACAGGAGAAAATAAAAACTCTCAAGTCCTGTGTTTATGTATTCTTCTGCATCAGTACACGCATTTGCATTATTATAGGAAGTGAGAGCTTGTCTTACTAAACTGTATATGTGGCTGGTATATCCAGTCCTCTATTAAATAGGTGCTTCCAATCATGGCTAGCCTGAGTCTGGTATAAACTGTCTGCTGTATTCTACCAAATAATACTTTAATCACTTCAAGTCTAGATGGCAGTGTTATCTGCCATTTAAACTAAAAGAACTTCAGAAAGTGAAATTACTTGTCAAAGATTAGTGAATAGTTAGTGTTGAAGGAAGTATCAAATCTGATAATGAACTCAGCTGCCATCCTAAGTCCTGTTTACACTGCTTTTCAATACCCTGAGCACAGCTGGGGAGATGTTTCAGTCTCTCAAGTACTCACCTTACAAACATGAACACCATGCTCAAAGTAAATATGAAAATGATTTATAAAAGTGTGTTTCCATAGCTACCATTATACTGGGAAGAGAAAACCTGTATAATCTCACCCAGTAACAGGCACTCCAAAGACACCTTTCCTCTGAGATTCTAGGTCATGTACATTTTTCGATTAATAAACCACTACATCAGTTGTGGAATAACACCTGCCTTCAACATCTGCCTTCCACGTGTATGTGAGCACACTAGTACTTCTACCCCCCCACCACACACATGCTTCAGCACGTGTATATACAAAGACAAATACAAAGCTACATGGTATTCATGGTATTCTGAATCCTCTGATAGATCCTGACTAGTGTTTTTCCAAGCCACTGTTTGCAATAATGCAGACCTAAATAATCAAATCAATTAATATATTTCCATATCTTTAAAAAAGACCCTCAAGAAGATTGGTTCATTCAATATGAAAATCTAATTTCATTTCATTATACTTTTTAATTTTTTCAACTAATCAGAGAAATAGATAACACATAACTAAGGGGAATGCTTTTCAACTCTCCAATACACAGTGTGATTTGACTTCTAAGTTTTTTCATGCTGGTCATTCTCTAGGTCTGGACTAAGATAAATTGATTCAATTTGATGAAGTTTCACTCACACAGGTTTGGTTGCCATGTGCCAAGCATTAAGTTTGATACAAAGACCAGGAATCTACATAAGGAAACATAACTTCTATGCTAGGTAGACATTATACTAAAGACAAAGATAACCAGGACATCATAGTACGTTAGTACTGTACTTTTAAAATACGAGGCACAGGAAATGCTTATCATTCTGTGTACAGAGGAACTTTAAACATCGACATAGTAGCCACTATGATGAGCCATGAATATGAGATAGAAATATAAAAAGCAACTGTTCCCTGTCATTTTCACAGATCAATTACTTTTCTGTCAACATCCCTTTAAGGCCTAAGGTAGAAAAGATAGCTCAGAAAGGAAGGAAATTTTTTGTGCAAATATGAGGACCTGAATGCAGATTCTCAGCACCCATGTGGAAGCCAAGTTTGATGATACTCAATTGTAACTTGATTGCTACATTGATGGTTAAAACTTGAGAAGTGGGGATCCCTAGGACTTTCGTCAGTTCATCTACCAAAATGACAAGATGCAATGTGAGACAGTCTCAACAAACAAAATAGAGAGGGATGGGGAAGTCACATGACACTATTATGTCCTGGGCACATAGCAACACAATTAAATAAATGAATTACTCCTACACATAAACACTTGTATAACACATACACATACCTGTGAGGGTGTGTGTGGGTGGGTGTGTGTGTACACATGTGCTTGTCTTTAGTGCTATTTTTTATGCTTTCTGAATATGGACAAACATAAGTTGATATCTTTCTTATTTATATTTTCAGATTTATATAGCAAAACTGATATTACTACCTCAGGGATTCTGTAGTGTTCAAATATGTAGAGTAAAGATGCCACGTTTTTGTCAAGATAGAGGAACCAAGATTGGTTTTTACATTCTTATCTGAAACACAAAAATTCTGAACATGTGTTTCTGTGTGTGTATTTATGTGTGTGCATGCATGTGCATAAGATGGTATGTGTGTGTGTGTGTGTGTGTGTGAGAGAGAGAGAGAGAGAGAGAGAGAGAGAGAGAGAGAGAGAGAGATTTAAGATAAGAGATATTTTAACAAAGAGGCCTGGTGTTGGAGAAATGAAGTTTCTCTCAGAGAAGCAATTTAGTACTGTCTGATGAGGGTTGCCAGGCCTTGTGTCTTGAGATGGAGCCCAGAGTCTGGGGGTCAAACATGGGTGGTTCCTAGGATAGGGTGCCATAGAATAAAGAGTGCATGCTAAAAGATAGAGATAGGCCTTCAGTATCCTCTGTGAGCAAATAATCAGCAAAGAGCCACTGGTGCAAAGCATTCTCCACAGTGGAGTTTACTGATTCAGTGTGAAAAATAATCCACAAGCTGTGACTCCTCATATCTTACAAAAATATGCCCCCCAAAATTCCTAATCTTTATAGGAATCCCCATGATTAATACCAGTGAACAAAATAACAAGAGAAGTGTTGACTCGGGAGTAAAGATTAGTTAACCTGATCAAATGTTCCTCTGATACTAACATCTAAATGTGACTAGAGAAGCAATATGCTAAAACTGTGTCCCGAAATGATCAAACCATTTCCTAGCAACCTAAATACAAAATAGAAAAAAAATCTGTAAGAATTGTGAGCATGTACAAAGGTAAAATACAGAATATCACACTTCCATCTAAGAAATATAGCTTGTAAGCAATATCAATCCATGGAATTTGACTACTGTTTTAGTCATCAAAAAATAAATTAAAAGTTATAATTCCTTTCCAATATTTTAAATGCATAAAGTGCCCCAGAGAGGCAAGTGAACAGATCACACCATAAGGTTGAGAGGAAGAGAAATCTAAATGTTGTCATGGAGATTGCACAGTGCAAAAGAAAACAGTGATTTTGAAGATAAGCCAGTAGGAACTACTCAAGAAAAAGCAACAACAAAGTTCCAGAGACAAGTAGAGCATCCATGAGGAGGTGCAAGTTAAACCTGTCAGGTGTGAGGAGAACATAAAACAAACAGATGACACAAGAGAAGTCACTTGCAAACTGACAAAAATAACAAGCCCACATATCTATAGAATTCAATGAAACCTGGGTAGATGATCATTAACAAAACATCACCCTCTGTATGAAAAAAAATTATCTCACTCAAAGAAGAAATACCTTCTAGAGGGGGATTGTGGAAAAGATAATAAGTTAGAATTACAGCAGCTCTTATACCTGGAATAACAGTAATAACTAACAATACCACAGAGTATTAGGATTGGGAAAGATGGAATGAGCAGAGACTGGCATTTGCCCTGTGTCCTGAAACAAACAAATAAAACAGTAGGTGAGTGAACACCCAGGAGTTCCCTTCCATGAAAGGCCAGACTGAGCAATTTCTCCACAGGAACAGCCCATGTTCCCAAACCTGCGAACCATTATGATATGAGAGAAATGATTTCTGCAAGTTATCCACTTAGCATAACACACACACAAACACACACACGAGAGAGAGAGACAGAGACAGAGACAGACAGAGAGAGAGAGAGAGAGAGAGAGAGGAAGAGAGAAAGAGAGAAAGAGCAGATATTTAAATAAGTAAAATATTTAAATAAGTAAAAAAAATATATAATGACCATTTTTTAAAAGACAAGCAAGCAGGTCCTCATTATAGGGATGGTTCCTTACCTCCTCAAAATGAGAATCCCACTTTTCTGATGCCCAGGCTGAGTTGTTACACTGCTATTGAGGGAACAACCTCTTAAGAGAATCTGATAAACCAGATTCTTAGTACATCAAAGCCTAGATGGAAAAGCTTTTTGAAAGCTAAGGGTTCAAAGTAATTACAAAATGACCATGGAAGGCAATACAAATGGGAAGCCAAAATGCACGATACTGAAAGGCAGGATACTCAGAGGATCTTTAACTTATATTTTGTTTACATTTATTTAGTTTATTTATTTATTTATTTTTACATGGAGTATATGTCGTAGAGAGGGAGAATCAGAAAGATAGAAATTTGGAGCCACACGGCGGTGGGCAAAGGACAACTTGCAGGATTGATTATCTCTTTCCATAATTTAATTCTCCCAAATTGGACTCAGGTCATGAGGTTTGGAGATAAGCACTGTTGCCTGATGAGCCATCTCACTTGCTTTGATACACTATTAAAGCTCTAGCCGGGCGATGGTGGCGCACGCCTTTAATCCCAGCACTCGGGAGGCAGAGGTAGGCGGATCTCTGTGAGTTCGAGACCAGCCTGGTCTACAGAGCTAGTTCCAGGACAGGCTCCAAAGCCACAGGGAAACCCTGTCTCGAAAAACCAAAAAAAAAAAAAAAAAAAAAAAAAAAAGCTCTAGTTACATCATGTTCAAAAATATCGTGGCTGAGTCTGGTTTGATAAGAGAACCTTTCATGGTCATTGTTAGCCACTTATCATTGCCAAGCTAGATGTGAAGAAACAGCAACCAGTCACAATCAGACAAGACCTTAGAAAAGGACACAAGAAGATTCCAGCTTTGGATAAGGCTTCATGAGAAAGGAATCTTAAGAGCAAACATGCAGTTTTCTTGTGTTAAATTTATGTGTGTTTCTTATTTAAATATTTATTGAGGGACTGGTGGGATTGCTCTTCCATTAAGAGATCTTTCTGGTCCTGCAATCAACCTATGTTCAATTTCCATCTGCTGGTTCCCAGTGCCCATGCCTGAAAGATTAAGTTGCCTGTAACTCCAGTTCCAGGGAACCAGACACCCTCTTTGGTCTCCAAAGACACCTGGTCTCATATGAACATATCATGTTGTTCCCCCAACACAAACAGATAAACACAATACAAAATTAAAAATGAAAAATATAAAAGTTATTATGTTATATGGATCTGTTTCTTCCTCAGGGTCATTGGTGCATTGATCCATGAGGATGGAGTGAGCCAAAGAAGAGAACACAATGTGGAGATAACTTCGGTGAAACAGCTCAACTTTATTCTGGAGTATAAGGAACATATAGGATGGGGAAGTCTGGAGACAAACCCTAATTTGCATTAAGTGGCACGTTCCTATCATAGGTCTTCATAGGTGACAGCAAGATCATATTGCAAAGCTCCTCATACATATCTTAGCTGTATATGCACAGCAAGGGGGAAGGCTTCTAGTAGGAAACTGTGCCAAAGATCATGCTAGAGATAAGTCAGGCATTCAGGACTAGGCACATCATCCAAATAATGGTGGGTAGGGAGCAGGAAGTACTCACGGGGGGGGGGAGGGAGTCCTTCATGTTGTGGAGCTTAGAGCAAACTGCTAGAAGCTGCCAGACTGTGGTAAACAGCAACCTCTGACCAGTAGGGCTTCCCAACAGAGTTACATATAAGGTGCAATAATAATTTACAAGAATCAGTTTTTCCATTAATGATAGTATTTTCCAAAAGTGCAATTTCACTATCATCATTATAGTCCTCAAATTCTATTAAAGTAATAAGTTTTATTTTTAATTATATTCATAAACACTCCTTTGTGGGTGGAAACAATTAATTTATGGCAATCTTGTGACACACGTACTTAGGACTGAAAGAGCACCATGGCTCTGTACTGTAAAATTATACCTCCCTCCTTCATTAACAAGGCTCCCTGCTCCCTCTGGTTTATTGTCAGTATAATTAGGTTATGGTTTCTATTTCAATCATGAAACATGACTCATAAAGCACAAGAAAAAAAGCAGTCAACCATACACTCTCATTTTCTCATTGTTATGCGTTCCTTCTTGATCATCCAGGGTTCTTGGCTTTTCATTCCCTTTGAGATTAAGAGCACGTCATTAAGAAGAGTTGGAAAGACACTTGGTACCAAGATGTACTGCTGAGTTTCCTTTAATTGTTAGGGCTTACACAATGAAAACAAAAAGAGAATGTCATAAACTGTTTTCTGACCATGATTTACTTACTTTGGTACACACACAAACACACACAAAATACAACAACAAGAGTATACTTTTAAATTTTTCACTTAAACAACAATATAGAATAAGCCTAATAGTAACAATAGCAACAACAAAATCTGTCCTTTTTAGTTCAAAAATATCCTCTTTCTTCACTGCCTATGTGGGGGTATAGTGTAGCTGGATATAAACTTGTAGTTAATTGTTAGTAATGTATTTCATCTCTTGCTGTTCTTGAATTTATTAGAATCTATTATGATTCTTTTTAAACATTTATTTTATTATTATTTGGGAATTACATAATGAGCACAGTATTTACATCTGCTCTCTGCTCCTATGGCAAAGTATTGAAAAGCTAGAGACATTCAAATTGTATTCTTCTATTCATAATTAATTGCTGCTCTGGCAGTTTTGAAAGAACTTTATCTCTAATTATATTAGTTTCTATTATTTCTTTCATTCTTTTTCATAATATTAATTGACTTAAGTGTATTTTATTTCATGTTATTACAATTTATTAAATGTGTAGATCTGTAGTTTTTCAGCTCTTATTCCTTAGAATATTCTCACCTCTCTACTCTTTTTCTTTTGTTCTTCTGGGACAAAGACACAACAAACATTAGATTTTATCTCTCACCAAAAGTCTCTGGTGTTTTCATGTTTTTTCGTTTTTACAAAATTATTCTTGGGCTGGAGAGATGGCTCAGAGGTTAAGAGCACTGACTGCTCTTCCAGAGGTCCTGAGTTCAATTCCCAGCAACCACATGGTGACTCACAGCCATCTATAATGAGATCTGGTGCCCTCTTCTGGCATGCATGAATACATGGAAGGGATGTTGTATACATAATAAATAATTAAATCTTTAAAAAAATTATTCTCTAAGATTGTTTCAAAAATAAAAATAAGAATAAACTTTCCCTCTGTGTTTCATATTAAATTATTCTGTTAATTTAAGATATGCATATATACATGTTTTTATATAGGTGGTGTGTTTATGCACATATTTTTGTATGTATATTTATTTGTAAGTATATACTTACTGATATTTATATACATATATAAAAATAAATTTCCACTCAACTGCTGAATAGGATTTTCTTTAAAGAAAATGTTACATAATTACCATTGGATTGTGGGGTATTGTGATACTGCATAAGTTCAGAGCTCAGAAGACAATAGCCTTGAGCAGTCAATTCTCTCCTTCAGCTGTTATTGGGCTCCAGGACTTGAACTCACATAATCAAGCTATTCCTGCAAGGGCTGTTTCCACCTAATCCATCTAATCAGTCACTGAGTAAGTTTATATATTCATTAAAGATTTTCATTTCATAGTTTTTATTTGCTTTTTAATTTCTTTTTGTGGATCTAGTTTGTTTCAGGAATAATTTGTCATTATTTATTTGAGCATTTTTATAATAACTGCCTTAATAGCAGACAGAAAATTATGACATGAATTTTTGTCATCTCAGAGTTAATTATTTTTGTTGTCAATTGAGACTTACATTTGTGCATGAAGTGTGTTTTAATCTAAATCACCTCCATTCTACTCCATTAAAATTTCTCCATTATTGACAAATACTTTTTCTTTCCACCTTCAGATGACATCTTTAAAACCCACTAAGTCTACTTAGTTTACATGAGTATAGAAAAATCTACTGGGACATGAATCTCTCAAAACCCACATCCCTGAAGAAAACTCATATCCTTCTTGGTCACATATTTCTCTACTACGGAACTCTACTACCTCTTCCAAGAAGATTCCTGAGATCTGATGGTAGAGTTTATGAAATATCTGTCCCAACTAAAACCAAGCCTATATATATATATATCCCAAGTTTTATAGTAGTGGCATCAATGTTGCGGAGGTAACCAAATGCTTTTTCATTGAATTTAAAGCCCACTCTCAGAAGAACAAACTCATGCTTGTTACCAAGAACCATAACCTGAGCTTGGCTAGGTCGTTGTTCTTTAGCGAGAATCTAATAGTATGCTGCTAAGTAAATACAGTATTAAATTGTTCCCTACTGCCACAAACAGTAGCACATCTTTCAAGTCTAATCATATAAGTTTCCTTTTACAGTAAGCTGTGATTAATGCAGAGATCCATAACTGTCAGCAAGCAGAAATTAGTGTGTTTACTTATTAAACTTTTAGTTGTATTGGTTTTTAGCATAATGAAATGTTTTGATTATAATTTTTTTATCCGTCTGGCATTCATTTCTATGTCATGTATACATGTTCCTGTTTAGATATGTATGCCTGCATGTCCTTGAGTTGTGGAGGCCAAAGTGTAACATCGAGTGATGTTCTTCACAATTCTTTGTCTTAATCTTTCAGAGTCTTACTTGTAGACCAAGGGATAATGCTACTCATTTAGAATGCATTTTCTCATCTTTTTTAACCTAATCTAGGAAATCTCCCACAAACCTCTTCAATGGCTTGTCTTCTAAATAATTCTAGATCCTATCACATTGACAATCCATTCTAGATATTGAACATTTTAAAAATGTAGGAAAAGTCTAACAGTCATTTCTGGTGAGAAATAAAATTGCATTTTTCTGTTTCACTGTACCTGTGACTTTGTTATCCTCTACATCAAGTCTGTTACTGTAGAAAGGAAATCATTTCAAGATAAATGTAAGCCTAACAATAGAGTGATGAGAGCTGGTTCAACAATTAAGAACAGCTGCTGCTCCGGCAGATTAGCTCCTTGTCACACACATGGCAGTTCATGACTATCTGTAACTGCAGTTCTGTAAGTCCCAGTGCCCTCTGTTGGCATCCACTGCCACTGCACGTATGAGGGGAACATATACATGTGGCAAAATACTCATAAAAATAAGTAAATAAGTAAATATTTTTTAAAAAAAACTATGCCTAAGAAACCCTAGAAAAATCTCTCTATATGCAAACCTGTTCTGTCTGAGTGGGTATGGCATACTTCTTCTCCTACCTTGCTCTGCTCTTGGACATGCTCTCTATGCAAGCAACAACACAATCTTGGGCACATTAGTAATTTTCTTCTGGTCTCCACTGTTTATATTTGTAAAATGAAGGGTTTCTTATTTGATGGATATTTCCATAAACTGGATTATTAGAATTGGCTATACAGTATTTAAAGATCATTTCTTGGCCCAGTGACAGATATATTATTCAAAAATTCTAAAAGAATGTAATCTTACATTAAAATGATCCTGTACAATTCTGATAATGTGTTACCAACAGCTAAAGATCCTTCTACTTCTGTAAGTTGGTAATTTTATGTAACATTTATTATTAATTCAGGAAAAATTGACACTTAATTCTCATCATACATATAATAAAATGAAAGCCAGATGTGAGTATCATCAAACCTCAATGAAAACAAAGCAGCTTTCAGCTGTACTTCTTAGCTCATATAGGTCAAGAGAGGGTGCATCCCGCATCCCACACTGCATTCATAGTCCACTTTTAACTTTGTTCTCCTCGCTACTGCAATATGACTACTTTCTGTGAAGACTTCTTTATGAATTTACAATATGCTTTCCACAAAGAATCTATAGAAACTGTCATGAAGTGTGGTGTTCCAGTCATACCGCATATGCTAAGGTAACTGTCTGAGTGCCTGATAGACTAAAAAGACTAATATTGAAATAAAAAAATCTATGTATATGTCAGACTTCTGGGTTAGAATTTTGATCCCTCAAAGTGTCAGCAGATTCTTGCTATTAAAATGGTGATAAATTTAAATATTAAAAAAATAGAGAATCCTTTTATCCCAATGTATATGTATACAGTAAAATGACAATGCACAAATCTGAATAGCCAGTATGTGAATATTTCCAACATACAAATGAACTACAAAAATCGCCATGTAAAAGCAGATGGGTCTGGACAAGAAAGAATCTTCACAGGAAAGAAAACATGCTTGGTGTATAGATCTATCACAAAATCACACTGTTCGTTTTATAAGTGGAAATTAATACCTTGGTGACATGATATTAAGTAATTTAAGTAATATAATGTAAGTTTATGATATTTCGTGTTCTGTTCACATAATGTCTAGCAGAACCACTCTTAGATGTCTTCACATGTGACTGGGTACGCATGGGCTATGGAATGTGTTTGGAGACAGAGGATAACCTTGGTGCTTGTGTACATCATGGTAGCTTGCTCACAATCTTCTGCAAATTGTATCACAGCTCCCCATCTTGTCACCATAGGAACACAGAGATTAAGAAGTGTGCTACCACATCTGGCTTTCTGTGGGTTCTGGGATCCAAACGCAGGTCCTCATGCATGCATGCATGCACTTATATTAACCTTCATCAGGCGATGAAAGAAGACAGAGACAGAGACCAACATTGGAGCACTGGACTGAAGTCTCACGATCCAAAGGAGGAGCAGAAGGAGAGTGAGCACGAGCAAGGAACTCAGGACGGCGAGGGGTGCACCCACACACTGAGGCAATGGGGATGATCTATCGGGAACTCACCAAGGCCAGCTGGCCGGGGACTGAAAAAGCATGGGACAAAACCGGTCTCGCTGAACATAATGGACAATGAGGACTACTGAGATCTGAAGAACAATGGCAATGGGTTCTTGATCCTATTGCACGTAATGGCTTTGTGGGAGCCCAGGTAGTTTGGATGCTCACCTTAATAGACCTGGATGGAGGTGGGTGGTCCTTGGACCTCCCACAGGGCAGAGAAACCTGCTTGCTCTTTGGGCTGAGGAGGAAGGAAGACTTGATTGGGGGAGGGGGAGGGAATGGGAGGTGGTGGCGGGGAAGAGGCAGAAATCTTTAATAATTAAATTAATTAATTAATAAAAAAAATCAGCAAGAAAAAAAAAAGACTGGAAGAGTGCTAAGCTTATTAGGAGAGTAGGATTCCCAGTCATTTCACCAGGGTTAACTTGATAACCCTTCGGAAGATGCTCTCCCACTCGGATACCTGAGCTAAATGCCTGAAGCTGAACTGTGTTTGCTTTAACTTCTCCCTGTGTCACTCATCACCTTCTCTGCACTTTCCAGGTTTCCAAAGGTAACTTGAATTACTGACGCTCTTCACATCTCCTGAAATAGACTCAGCTTTTGTTCTTTTTACTCTGATTTTAGTCCTTTTCTTGGTCACAGTGAGACAGCTTCAAGCCATCTTACGCAGAAATTAGTAACTGTTTTCTAATGAATGCCTTAAGACTTTATATTTATCAAAATTGAGGAACTGCAACACTAACGATGTTAGATTTCCGGTTAATTGTCAATTAGCCATTTTTATTAGATCATTTCCTCCTCATTCATATGTGAATGCAATCTTGGATATTTCTGTTCATCAATATGCTATTACTTATTTTTTATTTAATTTACTTTTATAAATTTAGTTTTATGATTCTTTCTTTTATATTCTTTTCATAATTTGTTATTTTTTACTGTAGCTATGTACTTATTTTGTGCTCACATGTGTGTTTGTGTATATGCATGTGTGGAAGTGAGTGTGTTCCACTGTATTTATGTGGATGTCAGAGTACATGTGAGCATTAATTTTCCTTTTGCCAGGTCTGTACAGGGGATCTAATTTTGTCAAAAAATTATCAGGCAAACATCTTTTCTTGGTTGCCCACCTTGACCATTTTGTCAAGATTTATCCATATTTGTATGTGTTTTGTTTGAGAGTTTGTGTATATGTTTCTGTGTGTCTTTGTACATGTAGGGCTTTTATGTGCACACAGAGCTTGGAAGAGAGCATGGAATGTCTTCCTCAAGCTCTCTCTGCATGTTCCTCTTTGTGAAGTAGATGACTTCCTGAATATGGAACTCAGATTTTCTCCTGCAGGCAGGAATCCAAAAATACATAGTATTCCTCTGCTCCCTAACCTTGGGAATTTGGATTACAGGCATCTATGCGATACCTGGCTGGTTTTAATACTCACTATTGTACAGCAAATAATTTCAGCTGTTGAACCTTCTACTTAGTTCTCAAATCTTCTCACTTTCTCCTGTCTCCGTTAACTTCTGTAAATATATTTCAATGGAGACTACTGGTAAGGTTCCTAAGGTTCCAGAGTGTCCTTCTCCTTTAGCAGCTACATGGCATCTCTTTGACTCTGCCTACTCTGACTTTATATCTCTGTTCTCATTTCTTGCCTGACTTTATTCTGTTAAGCCATTGGCCAAAATAGCTTTATTCATTAGCCAGTTAAAGCAACACGTATACAAAAGGACAACCCACATGAACTATTAAAGGATATTTTGAATATTTTGTTGGTTCACAAATCTAGAAAGCCAAATATGAGGATGAGGAAGTTTGTATGCTTAAGCTAAATTTAATTTTTGAGCATTTCACATATGTGTACTATATTTGCATCACTTTCCCCTTCCTCTCCTTTCTCTAATGGCCCCTCATGTCCTTAACAGTAAATTCAAGGAAGGTGTCTTTTTGTTTAATTAATATGCATGTATTTATGTATATAAATGGATAAATGTGTGAAAAAACTTGTTGAGTCTACATGTTTTAATATGAAGGATGGGTCCATTTCTCTATGTGATTAAATTTTCTCTGTTATGTTTTGAGTTTTTACTCTGGAAGATTTAAATATATATAAATATATTTAACAAACATTTCCTCAGGTCCATAGGACTAAAGAGGTGCTTCTATGTTCATGGATATGTTGGAGAATAAGAGAGATAGGTCTTCATTATCATTAAACTTAAATATTACTGAAAGAGCCAGAACCAAAATGTGAATCCAATAGATATGAGAGATGAACATCTCACAGGGGAAGAAGGACTAAAGCAACTCCAAAATGTGTGAATGTGTGGTTGTGTTGTTCATAAGATAGAAAATGCCTGTGATTTTGAGTAGTCACTTTCTAGGACATCTCACACACAGATTAGTAACTTGTCTGCCTTCAACATCCTTCCAGAATCCAGATCCGCTGACGTTAAATGGTATCAATTTTAAGAACCTTGAGAGGAGTTCCATCTGGACGGATGTCCCTATTTAGGTGCTGAGGAGTTCCATCTGGACAGGTGAGTGTGTGCTATTCCAGGGGCGGACTGTACCGGAAGAGAGCACAATCCCCCCTACCCCAGCTCCTGCTGCAGGGCCCCTTTTCTTACACACGACCCAGCCCCCTCAGCTTCCACCCCCCCAAGCCTGCCCGGCTGTCTGCTAGGTCCTTTGCTCAAGAACAATTTTCCCACTCCTACACTAAGGCTACCCACCCAGAGAGGTGAGTGCCTGCCTACCTGGCAGGCCTCAAGTTCCCCCGCAAGGGAGCACGGGCACATTCAACTTGGGTTGCAGGGTCTGCTGTGCTCTTCCGGACCCCACCCTGCCTGCCACATTCGTACATTTGTCCTTGGCTCATTGGGCTACCAGGCATCCCTGTTTAGGTGCTGAGGAGTTCCATCTGGACTGGTGAGTGTGTGCTAGACAGGGGTGGACTGTCCCAAAAGAAAGCACAAACCCCACTCCCCCAGCTCCTGCTGCGGGGCTTTCTTTCCTACACATGACCCCCACCCCCCAAGCCTGCCTTGTCTGCAAGGTCCATTGCTGAAGAACAGCTTCCTGCTCCTACACTAATGCTACCCACTCAGAGTGGTGAGTGCCTGCCTACCGAACAGGACTCAAGGACCCCCAAAAGGAAGTGCAGGCACCTTCAGCTTGTGCTGCAGGGTCTCCTGTGTTCTACTCAACCCTGCCCTACCCCCACATTTACCCTTTTGTCCGCTGGTCATTAGACTACCAGGCGTCCATGTTTTGGTGCTGAGGAGTCCATCTGGAAGGGAACGGTTCCTGCTCCTACACTGAGGAGATACACCCAAGGAGTTAGTCACAGCAAAGACTGGACCAAGACACCAGGCCTCTCCTGGCTCCATTTGAAGAAAAAGATGGGCAGGCGCCAATGCAAGAATTCCTCCAACAACCTGAAAGGCAACATGACATCACCAGAATCTAAGAATCCTGAAATAAGAAGAATTGTACAACCTATTCCAGAAGAATTAGACTCAAAAGTGAATTATATGAAAATAATAGAGGACCTTAAACAGGAGGTAAAAAACTGCCAATTAGAGATTACAAACAAAAAGGTAGAGGAAATGAATAAATCTCTCATAGACCCCAAGAAAACCAAGAGAAACAAGAAAAAGCAATCAAACATGTAAAGAAATCAGTTCAAGACTTGAAGAATTAAATGGAAGTAATGAAGAAAACACAAACCAAGGGAAGGATGGAGATGGATAAACGAACAGGAACTACAGAGACAAGTATTTCCAAAAGATTACAAGAGATAGAAGAAAGAATCTCAGACACTGAAGATACCATAGAGAAAATAAACGCACTGATCAAAGAAAACAACAAAACCAACAAATTCTCATCACAAAACATTCAGGAAATCTGGGACACAATAAAAAGATCAAACCTAAGAATAATAGGGATAGAAGAAGGAGAAGAAGTACAGCTCAATGGTCCAGAAAATATATTTAAAATTATAGAAGAAAACTTTCCCAACCTTAAGAAAGATAATCCTTTGAATGTCCAAGAAGCATACAGAACACCGAATAGACTGGATCAAAAAAAAAGTCCCCTTGCCATATAATAATCAAAACACAAAACATACAGAATAAAGAAAGAATATTAAGAGCTGCAAAGAAAAAAGGTCAAGTTACTTATAAAGGTAAACCTATCAGACTTACACCTGACTTCTCTATGGAAACCATGAAAGCCAGAAGGTCCTGGAGAGATGCACTGCAGAATCTAGAGACCATGGTTACGAACCCAGACTACTATACCCAGCCGAGTTTTCATTCACTATAAATGGAGAAAACAAAATTTTCCAGGACAAAAAAAAAATTTAAACAATACATAGCCACAAATCCAGCCTTACAGAAAGTAATTGAAGGAAAATCACAACCCAAGGAATCCAACAATGTCCACAATAACTCAGACATCTAATGACCCTTCACCAGCATAACTCACAGAAGGGAAACACACAAACTCTACTACAAAAAAAAAAAAAAAAGAAAGAAAGAAAGAAAGAAAGAAAGAAAAAATGACAGGAGTTAACAACCACTGGTCATTAATATCACTTAATATCCTGTTTTTCTATGTTTTCTGGATTTTAATATGTGAGACAATAAATTTTATACTGTTTGTGACTTCTTCTTTTCTTTCTCCCCCTCCTCTTCCACATAGCTCATGTATCTTGTCAGATTCACACAAGTGAGGGAGGGTGTAATAATATGAAGTAATCCACATAGAGTTGAGAAAAAAAGAAGCAGAAAACTTGAGTCATGTGGACAACCTAAAAGAATTGAAACAGAAAGCAAGAATGTGATGAGACTTTATAACATCTTTCAGGGAGAGGAGTGGGGCGAGGGGAGAGGAGGGGGAGGAGGGGGAGGAGGGGGAGGGAAATGGGAGGCTGGGAGCAGGAGGAAATTTTTTCAATAAAAAAAAAGTCCTTTGTAAGGGCAGATGAGCCAAATAAGCTAAAGAATTTCTTTTCTGAATTGCACAGTACTGGAAGACAGTGGTTGGAAGGACATGGGGAGGGGGGCAGGTGTTTGTGTGTCAGAGGTCAGCCTCCTGTATTTCTCTTCAGTTGTTCTCTATTCTATGAGAAAGACCCGTTGTTGGACATGGAGCTTGCATTTGGCTAGACTGGTTAGCCACAATGTTCCAGAAATTCACCTACTCCCCCTTTCTGGTACTGAGATAAAAAACACAGTCTATCACACCAGGATTTTGTAGAATATTGTAGTGATATAACTTTAGTTGTCATGATTGAACAGGAAGAATTTTATCAGCTGAACCTTCTTCTTAGAGCCTTCAATTTCTTAACCAAGAAAGAAGTTGGCATTTCACTACATTTTCTGGTATTGAACTTTTGGTTTGTGTTGTTTGATTTTGTGTTTTGCAGAAAAGGGTTTCTCTATGTAGTCTTTCTGTCCTGGAGCTTACATTGTAGACCAGTCCTGTATTATGAGCCCTGTAGTTGGTTTCTGGCATCTTAGCTCAGAAATAATCACACAGAAACTGTATTAATTAAATCACTGCTTGGCCCATTAGCTCTAGCTTCTTCTTGGCCAACACATCTTAATTTAACCCGTTTCTATTAATCTGTGTATTGCCACGTGGCCGTGGCTTACCAGGTAAATTTCGCAGCATCTGTCTCTGTTGGCTTTATGGCTTTTCTCTGACTCCACCCTTCTTTCTCCGAGCCTACAGCCTTGCTTTCCCTGCCTAGTTTTGTTACTCCCTGCCATAGGCTCAAAGCAGTTCTTTATTCATTAACCAATAAAAGCAACACACAGACAGAAGGACCTCCCACACCACAGCTTGGTCTGGAGCTCACAGAAATTCATCTGCCCCCGCCTCCTGATTGCTGAAATTAAAAGCATACATCACCACACCCAGTGAAATATTTTTAATAATTTATTCATTTTTTTTTCATTTTATCTTTTTCTTTCAGCTTCCATACTCTGCTGTACTGGCTGGTTTTATGTGTCAACTTGAGACAAGCTAGAGTTATCAGAGAGGAAGAAACCCCATTTGAGGAAAAGCCTCCATGGGATCCAACTGTAAGACATTTTCCTGTCCTGACTTCTTTGGTGATGAACAGCAATGTGGAAGTGTGAGCTGAATAAACAATATGTACAAACTACAGGCAAAGGAACAAATTTTCTCAACAATCATTGGTAGCATAGATAGAACTGCCCATGTGTGTGTGTTGGGGGGCGGGTAATACAAGTACAATACTCATAATTTGAATTTGAAATAAGTTAAAATGCAAAATAACTTGATATTCTATTTTGAAATCAAGACCAAGAATTGAAAAATGGGACCACATAAACCAAAATTTTTGTACATAGTACATCTGTTACTAAGTAACACTTACTTCTGAAATTAACCCATTTCTCTCATTTTGTATTTTACCACAAGGCTTGTGGTTTACTGATAAGGTTCCAGTGGTCAGGTGTCTTTCTCCTTCAGTGACTACATGGCATCTCTCTGACTCCACCTTCTTATCTCTTCTATCTCTCCTTGAAATTCCTGTAGGAGCCTCTTTGATGCTCATCTTGAAGTAGATGCAGTCTCAAAAAAAAAATCCTAAGTTCTTAAAACATTTAAATGCTATATTCTGTAGTCTTTGAAAGATTTGAAGAATATCTATCCACATGAAATATATCTCTGTATATCTAGAAAACCCAACTAGCATGACTATGAGCTTGATTATTATAGATGACTATCTGTTAATCTATATTTATTAATTATACATTTCATTTTTTATTATTTAAGACCTTTATTAACAGGTGCTTGCAGTTTGTTGACTCTTTTGAAAAAATCAAGTTGTAAACTTTTTATTACAAATTAAAAATGAAGTTCTTAAAAATCTTAACTTGACCAGATATGAAACAATTTAAAAACCATTAAAGGTGTATTGAGAAAAACCAGACCTTTTTTAAAAAAAAAAAAAAACAAAAAACAAAAAACACATTTGTCATTACCAAAAAGAGACATCTTTAAGTAAAAATAATAAAAACCCCATGCTGCATAGATAATGTAGATAGTTCTAGCATATCTGGTCAACAGGCAAAAAGCAAGCACTTAAGGTCTTCTGCTCCAATATTTGTTCATTTCTTATTGCTGGAATTTCATATTCGTTTCTTCTTGTTGGATGACCAAACCGGATGACGGTAGAAATGGTAGGCAGGCATTTTCTCAGCCCCGCCCTGCTCAGCCTCAGGAGTGGATGAATTCTCAGCTGGTGGATCAGCTGCTTTTGCCTCTTTGCCATCTTGTGGTTTAGGGTTCTCTGGGCGTGTGCGTCGTAATTGAAGTTGCAGCGATACCGACGTTGAGGTGGCTGCTGATCTTGGGTCTCGTCTCCTTGATTTTCTTTGTCCTCTTCATTGCCGTCCTCTCTAGGCTGTCTTTGGCGAGGAGGGCCCCTGCGAAATCCTGGTCTGTAACCCCGATACATATTCTGTCTCACTGGTCTACCTTGCTCTCCTGCACCCTGGATGTCAGCACCCTCCATCACTTCTCCTTGCATAGGAGGGTTGGAATACTGTGGTCGACGCTCATAGGGTCTCCGCAAATAGTAAGGTGGGAACCTTCGCCTGCAATAGGGCCGGCTTTGTTGGGCTTGGCCTTCAGGAGCTCTTTCCAATCCCTCGTTCTTTTCCCCCACTCTCACTATTCTGGTAATTCTGCTGGTAATTACGTGGAGGACCCCTACAACGTGGGTAGCATCTATAATGGTTATGGTCTGCTGCGTATTTACTGCCTTGAACTGGAACTCCACCAGGGCCTGTAACATTTGCTGCCTCCGCACCCTTTTCTCCTTCAACAACATCAAACTCCACAGTCTCTCCATCTCCTACACTGCGAAGGTACTTCCTGGGGTTATTCTTCTTTATGGCAGTCTGGTGTACAAATACGTCTTCCTTGGTGTCATTCCTGTTGATGAAACCATATCCGTGCCTTACATTGAACCATTTTACTGTTTCCAAAACCTTTGTTGCGATGACCTTCTTGTCCCCGCAGGTGGGCGCAGCCGATGTGAGGCCTCCCGGGCCACCACTCCCTGCGCCGCTGCCCATGGAGCCAGGCTCTGTGTTGGCGGCGAAGGCTGCGGCTCCTCCCAGGGGGTGTGATGGTGACTAGGCTGGCGTTGGCGGTGGGGCTCTCAGGGCTCTCTAGGGTATGCTCTCCACTCCCGCTACTGATCGAACTCTATCCATTACATTTTTAAATGAGCTACACAAACACAATAACTTAATCAAGAGCAGAAATATACATAAAACAAAATTGACTTTAAATTTGTATTAATAAACTAAGATTCATATCATACCAAAGCATTCATCTCTATGTCATATCCCCCTTTAAATGGAGACAGACATTTATAAATAGTTTTTGGAAATTTGTACATAGATCTCTTCAAACTGCACCCTGGTTTTTAATTGAGCAAAGTATTTTGGGGGATTTATAGAGACATTTTGGGAGGGTCTTTGTCATTCAAACCTTATAGTCTGGAAGGAATCCACATGTACTCATCCTCTGTGGAATCAAAAGCAGAACCTGCTTTCCAGAGCAACACAACCTTAGACACAAATATTGAAGTCAAGATACCTTTAAAGTATATATGTTGGTTTAGCTTAGCAGCTGGTACAATGAAATATCTCTCTATGAAGACAGATCCTAAAAAGAAATCTCATTTCCAGGATAACAATGTTTCTATATCACCATTAAGCAATTTGTAACATGCTGCTCACAGACTCTATATAAGTTCTTGGCCTCCTGAAAGAACCAGACTTGTTTGTGCAACTATAATGGACGAGGAAGTCCTTTTTTAAAGAAGTCCTGCAGCTTTTACTGCTAATGCAGAGCCAGGAAGACCTCTCTTAAAGAATCCTCAGTGCCCCTGTTTGCTGCCAGCAAAAAGAGCTCATCCAAAAACATGGGGCTACCAAGAAGCTGCACTAAACTCTGTTTTTGTGTCTAGAATTATTTTTTAAACTCTCTAGGGATTTATGTGTATTTAGTTATCTAATGCTGGCACCATTTTGAAGAAGAAACTGCTCATTTCTTCCTAGCCACCCAGACATGAAATAATCACACAGAAGTTATATTAATTAAAACACTACTTGCCCTATTAGTTTAGGCTTCTTATTAACTAACTCTTATATTTTAAATTAACCCATTCCTATTATTTTATATTTTATCACAAGGCCAGTGTTTTACTAGTAAGAGTCTGAGGCATCTTTCTCTTTTGGCAGCTCCATCGTGTCTCTCTGACACTTTCTTTTCACCTCTATCTCTGGTTGGAATTCCACTTTTTCTCTATTCTGCACTGCCATAAGCCCAAAGCAGTTTTGTTATCAACCTATGGTAATAAAGCACATCCACAGCATACAGAGGGGAATTCCACATCACTTGAGCCCATGGGGCTCACAAAGACTAAACAGATTAGCAGATCTAGGCCCTCTGCATATATTTTATGGTTATATAGTCTTCTTGTTGAACCCCTATCAGTGGGGCAGAGCCTGTTTCTGACTCTTTTACCTGCTTTTGGGACACTTTTCCTCCTACTCAGACACCTAATCAAAACATAATATATGTGGAGATGCCTAATGTTATTGTAATATGATAGGCTATTTTTGATTGATATCCATTAGAGGCTAGCACTTATATAAATAGAAATGGAATAAGAGTGTATGGTAGGTGAAGGGATATTAGGAGGAGAAGAACAGGGGGGAACTTTGGTAGGGATGTATGATATTAAGGAAAAATAAAATAAATAATAAATATATATTAATATATAGTCAATTATAAGCTAATTTTTATATTGTAGTGATAGGATTCACACTGCTGAATCTATTACATTTTCTTGCTGTATTTGAACCTTCACACCTGTGAAAATACATATTTACATTAATACATACATATTAAAATATATCTTTAAAAAATCTATTTTTCACTCCAACTAACTTTCCAATAGTAGACCACTTTGCCTTCTCCTCCATGCCTGCACAGCTTAGAGATCTCTGTCATTTTGTCTTCTTCCCCATCCCTCACAATTTCTATGGGCAAATACTCTTGTCACTGGGGACTTGAAATGTGATTAACCCAAGAGAGGTCACATCACTAATAAAAGTTAATTCTCCACCTACTAGCAGAACTATCCAAAGCTAATATTTTCTCATTTATTTGTGGAATTTTATGATCATTTTTTCATGTCCATGCTGGAATATTTTCTGGTTTTAGTTTGCACATTTCTTGTGCACACTGTCACAATTAATGTCAGCACATATATGCAGCTGCCCTGATGTTTTGGGGAGACACTGTTTTCTGGACTTACCCTCCAGTTCTGGCTCTTATAATCTTTCTGACCAAGTTTCGCAAATTTCCTTAGCTTTAGGGAAAGGTGTATCATGTCCCTCCCAATTATGCTTGAATACTCCACAGTATCTTATTCTCTGCACATTGGGTAGTTGGGAATTTATGTATTGCCATCTATTTCAAGAAGAATCTTATCTAAAAAAGGTTGAGAGATGAAGTGATCTTTGAGTTTAGTAATATGACATTAGGTGTCATTCTAGTACAGTGTCCACATAGAAGAAAATTGATATTAAGTCAATATCAGGCCTTTGATATAGTCCCAAATCCTTGGCTCTATCAGTAGTGAAGAGAATGTATTTTATCACATGGAACAGGATTTAGTCATAATGTGGTTGGTTCCTTCTACAATATTTGTACCAGTGTTGTACAAGTGTGGCATCTCTTGCAAGGTCAATTATTATTGTAGCTTGCAGGGTTAACAGCTGGGTGAGACTGATAATTTATATTATTCTGTTTCCTTCTATCACTATTAAAGCTATCCAATAGTGATAATGTTTCCAAAAGAATATCAGTATGGTTTCTCCATATTTTCTGACTCAACAATATTGTATCTACACCAATAGGTAGGAACTCACTCTCATATTCTGTAGAAAATGGAAGAGTCTTGTCAATCCCTGTAGTAATTGGGATCTATAGAATCCTATTGACCATTAACTCATGAAGATGTAGCTCATTCTGGGAACTAGGTATTTTATTTGCTATGACATGTTGTCTACATGGGGTTTCTCATTCTAGAGTAGATCTATTAATATATTTTAAAGATATATGTATGTGTTTAAAGAAGCTTTTGTGATGGTAGGTTTTTCCATACTATATTTTAAAGGGGTGTTTAGTGTGCCTCCTTATATTTTTCTTTCTAGTCCACCTTTACAACTTGAAATCCAATTTATCCATTCCTGTTTTTAATTCCTCTTTATTCCTTTATGAATTGTGTATCTCTCCCCTCCCTTGAAAGCCCTGCTCCCCAAAGTACCTTATTAATGTCTTGATCTCTATTGTTATTCAAAATGCAGGATGGATATTCAAGAATAAAGAATATCATCTTAAAATAAGAGATGGGTCTTTATGGGTCTTGATTACCTCATTTGGAATTATTATTTCAATTTCATCTATTTACCTAAAAATTTAATAATTTCTTTTTTTATAAGGTGAATAATATGCCATTGTGCAAATATATCATAATATATCATATTTTACATCTTTCAATAAACAACTGATGGACATCTAGGCTGTTTTCACATCCTGGATAGCAGTGAACACAGGGGTGAGCAAATATCTCTGCAGTTAGAAACAATGACTTTTAAGTATACACAGAATTCAAGGGTGACATGTCTGGATCATCTGGGAGATCTGTTTCTAGCATTTGGAGAAAACTTCATACTGAATTTCATTTTATTTTACCTGTTTGTACTCTTACCAGCAGTGAATAACTCTTCCCCATTCTCCATATGTATGCCAGCATCATTTTGCTTGTTTGTTTGTTTAACTTTGGCCACTGTATCTGGAATAATATGGAAAATCAAAGTATTGCTAATTTGTATTTGCTTGAAGACTAAGTATTTTTCATTTTCAAAAATTCTTCTGTATTTCTATTTCTTCTTTTTATATTTTGTCTTTGGAAAACTGCTTATTTAGTTTCACATCATGCTTTTTTTTTCTTTTATGTTTGTTTTTCTGAGACAGGTTTTTTTTTTTTATTTTGTAACAGCCCTGCCTGTTTTGAAACTCCCTCTATAGAACAGGCTGGCCTGGAACTCACAGAGATCTGCTTGCCTGCATTCCAAGTGCTGGGATTAAAGGGTGTGCCACTACCACCCAACCCATGACTATTTTTTAATTGATTTTTTTATCCTCTTGATATTTAGTTTTCTTAATTCTTTGTATAGTCTAGATACTAGCCATTTGTCACATGTAAAGCTGGTAAAGATTTTATTTATTTTGTAGTCTACATCTTAACTCAAATGACAGGTGTACTATGTACAAAAATTTGGGTTTTATGTGGTCCCATTTTTCAATTCTTGATCTTGATTTCAAAATAGAATATCAAGTGATTTTGCATTTTAACTTATTTCAAATTTAAATTATGAGTATTGTACTTGTATTACCCGCCCCCCAACACACACACACGGGCAGTTCTATCTATGCTACCAATGATTGTTGAGAAATTTTGTTCCTTTGCCTGTAGTTTGTACATATTTCCCATTTTTCCTCTATCAGATGCAGGGCTTTTGGTATTCTTTTTTTTTAAAAAATTAACTTATTTATCTACTCTACATCCTGACCACAGTCTCCCCTCCCTCCTCTCTCCACACTCACTTCCCACCTCTGTGTCCCCCAACCCATTCACTCTCAATTTCTTCTTACTAAGGGGGTAAATCACGTTTCAGTGAGACTAAGCACCTCCCCATGTATTAAAACTGGAGAAGAAGTATGAGGAATTGGCTCTCAGGAACCAGCCAAAGTGCCAGGGATAGCCGCTGCTCCCAGTTCAGGAGTCCTGCAAGAAGACCAAGTCATGAAATTGTCACACATATGGAGAGGCCCTAAGTTGGTTCTATTCAGGCTCCCTGGATATTGGTTCAGACTCTGTGAGTTCTTATGAGTCAGGTTAGTTGTCTCCATGGGTTTTTCTGTGATGCACCTGACTTTTGTGGCTCCTACAATCTTTACTCTCTTCAACATGATTCCCCTACATAGGCACAATGTTTAGCTGCAGGTCTCTGCATCTATTTCATTATTTACTATATGAAGGCTCTCTGATGATAATTGTGGTAGTCGCTGATCTGATCACAGGATGTTGCTATTTTGGGTATGTATCAACCACTGCTAGGCTACTTAGCTACTGTAATAGCTGTAGATTACTGGGCGTTTCCCTTGCATCAGGTTTTACGTGACACTAAAATACCCTGCTAACTTTCCAATCATCTCTACTCTCCTCCTCCATTGATCCCCAACACAATTGCTCAACTTCCCATTCGCATCCACCCCCAATCAACCCAGATCTCTTTTATTTTGCATTACTTTAAGTGTTTTCCCCACCAAGGGAGAATCCTTTGTTAGAAACAGAACCTGCAAACAACCTAGATGTCTCTGAGCTGAGGAACAGATAAATAAAATGTGATACATTTACACAGTGGAGTGTTACTCAGTTGTAAAAAGAACAAAACACCAGGAAATTCAAAGACAAATGGATGGAACTAAACAAACAAACAAAAGAAAACAAAATCCTGAGTGATGTATCTCAGACTTAGAAAGGCAAACATGGCATGTACTCACTCACAAATGGATATTAGCTGTACAGTAAAGGATAATATGCTACAGTCCACAAACCCAAAAAAGCTAGGTAACAAGAAGGAAACTGATATATGCATAATTGAGCAAGTGTCTTTTTCATGTGATTAACATTGTTTGGGTATATTTCCAAGAGTGGAAATAGGTCGTTCTTGAGGGAGATTGATTTCCAGTTTTCTAAGAAACAATGATATTCATTTCCAAAGTGGCTGTGCAAGTTTTCACTCTCACCGGCAATGGATGAGCATTCATCTTACTCCACATCCTCTCTAGCCTGAGCTGTCACTTGTGTTTTTGATTTTAGCTATTCAGATAAGTCTAAGATGGAATATCTAAGTCATTTTGATTTGTATTTCCCTGGTGGCTAAGAATTTTGGACATTTCTTTAAGTGTTTCTTGGCCATTTGAAGTTCTTTGGGGTAGAATTATCTCTTTATGTCTGTACCTCGTTATTAATTGGATTATTTGGTTTTTAGATCTCTAGTATCTTAAGTTCTTTCAATAATTTAGAAATCAGCCCTCTGATGTGGGGTTGGTAAAGGTCTTTTCTTTCCTATTTTGTAGGCTGCTGTTTTGTCCTATTGACAGTGCCCTTTGCCTTAGAGAAGCTTTTCAGTTTCATGAGGTTCCATTTTTTAACAATTAGTCTTAGTGTAAGTGCTACTGTATTTGAGGCAGGAAGTTGTCTCCTGTGCCGATGCAATTAAGTCCATTTCTGACTTTCTTTTCTCTCATATTCAGGATAACTAGGTTTATATTGAGGTCATTGATTCATGTGGGCTTGAGCTTTGTGTGGGGTGATAGATATGGATCTATTTGCATTCTTCTACACGATGACATTTCATTAGGCCAGAGCCATTTGTTGAAGAGTCTTTCCTTTTTTCATTGTACAATTTTGACTTCTTTGTGGAAAAAAAAAAAAGGTATTCATAGGTGAGTGGATTTATGCCCGGATTTTCGATTCAATTGCATTCATTCATTCTCTGTTTTATGTCAATACCAAATTGATTTTATTACTATAGCTCTGTAGCACAGCTTGAGAACAGGGATAGTGATACCTCCAGCAATTCTTTCATTGTACAGAATTGTTTTTGCTATCCTGGACCTTTTATTTTTCCATATGAAGATGAGCATTATTCTTTAATGGTCTGTAAAGAATTGTGTTAGATTTTTTGTGGACATTGCCTTACATCAGTAAAATGCTTTTGGTTAGACTTCCATTTTCTATGTTAATCATACTGATCTATGAGCATGGGAGAGCTCTCCGTCTTCAATTTATTTCTTCAAAGACTTGAGTTCTTGTCATACAGCTCTTTTGATTGCTTATTTGAATTTCCCTAAGATATTTTATATTGTTTGTGGCTATTGCAAAGGTTATTGTTTCCCAGATTTATTTCCCAACCCATTTTTCATTTGTATATAAGAAGGCTACTGATACTATTTATATTTTTTGAGCTAACCTTGTATCTAGACACTTTGCTAAAGATGTTTATCAGCTGTAGAAGTTCCCTGGTAGAATTTTTGGCTTGCTTGTGTGTACTTCCATGTCATTTGTAAATAATGATACTTTGATTTCTTCTTTTCCAATTTGTAACCCTATGACCTCTTTTTGTTATTTGATATTATACTGAAGTTCTTGACTCACTGATATTGAGTTTTCTGCAAATTGGAATGTAAAGAATAGGTTTTATTTTTCTTCATATGAATTATCCAATCTAACTAGCACAATTTGTTGCAGGTAATGCCATTTCTTTACTGTGTATTCTTTGTCTCTTTATAAAAAACATCAAGTGTTATAGGTGAGTGGACTTATGTCTGTATCCTCAATTTTAAGTGTCTGTAATATAATGTAAAATCAGGAAGGAATACCTCCAGCAGAGTTTCTATTTTTCAGGATTATTTTGATTATAAATATGTCTATGTGTTTACAAATGGAAGTTATTATCTTTTCAATTTCTGTGATGAATTGTATTATTATTTTGGTTAAGATTGCATTGATTACATAAATTGATTTTGATAAGATGACCATTTTGAAAATATCAAATAACTAATTCATAAGTATGAAAAGTCTTTCAATCTTATAATATGTTTCAAAATGCCTCATGTTTTAAAAATTATATTGCTTTTTCACTTTTTTAGTTACATACATTTCAAGATTTTCTTGGAGACTATTTGGACTGGGTTATTTTCCTGGTTTCTTTCTTGACATCTTTGTCTTTTGTATATAGGAAAGCTACTGATTTTTCTATATTATTTTTATGTCCTGTCACTTTGGTTGATGTACTTGTCAGCTGTAGGTATTTTCTGTTGGAGTCATTAGGTCCTTTTTATGTATCTGTCATTTTCAGATAACAAAAACATGATTCTTCTTTTTCCTATTTGTATTCTCTTTTCTTCTTCACTTGTCTTATTGTTCTAATCAAGACTTCGAGCACTTTACTGCACAGTAAAAAACAGAGAGTCTATTCTTAATTGCTCTTGATTTTAGTAGAAAGTTTAAAAATTTTTCTCCACTTGCTATGTACTTGGTATTGTATTTGCTACTGGTTTGATGTGTAATGTCTTTGTTTTGCTGAACTATGTCCTCTATGTGGTGTTTGTCAGGAAGTGTTGCTGGGTTATATTGAAGATCTTTTCTGCATCTAACAAAAGAATTGTGGGTTTTTGTCCTTGATTCTGTTTATTTGGTTGATTAGTTATTTTGATTTTCACATGTCAAAGCATTCCTCCATTACTGTGAGGAAGCTGAGTTGATCATGTTGAATAATCATTGTGATGTGTTCTTGAATTCAGCTTGCCAATAATTCATTTAGAATTTTTGCATTTAGAGGCAGGCCCGGGCGGCGGAGGCACCGGCAGTCAGGCCCGGCAGGCAGGCCTAGGCGGCGGAAGCACCGGCGCGCAGGCAGGCCCAGGTGGCGGAGGCACCGGCAGGCAGGCCTAGGCGGCGGAAGCACCGGCGCACAGACAGTTCCGGCCGGCGGAGGCACCGGCAGGCAGGCCTAGGCGGCGGAAGCAACGGCACGCAGGCAGGCCCGGGCAGCGGAGGCACCAGCACGCAGGCAAGTCCGGGCGGCAGAGGCACCGGCGTGCAGGCAGGCACAGGTGGCAGAGGCACCGGCGTGCAGGCAGGCACAGGTGGCGGAGGCACCGGCAGTCAGGCCCGGCAGGCAGGCCTAGGCAGCGGAAGCACCGGCGCACAGACAGGCCCGGGCGGCGGAGGCACCAGTGTGCAGGCAGGCCCGGGTGGCGGAGGCACCGACAGTCAGGCCCGGCAGGCAGGCCTAGGCGGCGGAAGCACCGGCGCGCAGGCAGGCCCAGGTGGCGGAGGCACCGGCAGGCAGGCCTAGGCGGCGGAAGCACCGGCGCACAGACAGTTCCGGGCGGCGGAGGCACCGGCAGGCAGGCCCGGGAGGCGGAGGCACTGGATGCAGGATAGTGCGGGCAAGAAACAGTGAAGCCTGCACTGAGAGCAGATTGCCCAGCTACAATTAAATCAAACCCAATAAGTAGCATCGGTAAGAGGAGATGGGCAGACGCCAAGGCAAGAATTCACCCAACAATCTGAAAAACAACATGAAAACACCAGAACCCAATGATCTTACAACACAAGGTCTTGAACACCCTATCACAGGAGAAGAGGAAAAAACTGACTTTTTGAAAGCAATAGAGTCCCTTAAACAACATGTAAAAAACGCCCTCATAGAAATGGATGAGAAGTATAACAAAAAGTTTGAAGAAATGAGTAAATACGTAAATGATACCCTGGGAAGCCAAGAAAAAACGATCAAACAGGTAATGGAAACAGTCCAAGAATTGAAAACCGAAATGGAAGCAAGGAAGAAAACACAAACTGAGGACCAGCTGGATATGGCAAATATAGGTCAACGAGCAGAGACTACAGAAACAAGCATAATCAATAGAATACAAGAGATAGAAGAAAGAATCTCAGATTCTGAAGACAACATAGAGAAAATAAACGGACTGATCAAAGAAAACACCAAAACCAACAAATTCTCATCACAAAACATTCAGGAAATATGGGACACAATAAAAAGACCAAACCTAAGAATAATAGGGATAGAAGAAGGAGAAGAGGCACAGCTCAAAGGTCCAGAAAACATTTTTAACAAAATTATGGAAGAAAACTTCCCCAACATAAAGAAAGATATTCCTTTGAATATTCAAGAAGCATACAGAACACCAAACAGACTGGATAAAAAAAAAAACGTCCCCTCGCCATATAATAATCAAAAGACAAAATATACAGATTAAAGAGAGAATATTAAGAGCTGCAAAGGAAAAAGGCCAAGTAACTTATAAAGGTAAACCGATCAGACTTACACCTGACTTCTCTATGGAAACCATGAAAGCCAGAAGGTCCTGGATAGAGGTACTACAGAAACTAAGAGACCATGGATGCAAACCCAAACTACTATACCCAGCCAAGCTATCGTTCACTATCAATGGAGAAAACAAGACATTCCAGGATAAGAACAAATTTAAACAATACGTTGCCACAAATCCAGCCCTACAGAAAGTAATAGAAGGAAAATCACAACCCAAGGAATCCAACATTGCCAACACTGCCTACAATAACCCAGGCATCTAGCGACCCTTCACCAGCACAACTCAAAGAAGGGAGACACACAAACTCTTCTACCAAAAGCAGTAAGAATAACCGGAGTTAACAACCACTGGTCATTAATATCACTTAATATTAATGGTCTCAATTCACCAATAAAAAGGCACAGGCTAAGAGATTGGATACGAAAACAGGATCCAACATTCTGCTGTTTGAAAGAAACTCATCTCAACCACAAAGACAGGCATCTACTCAGAGTAAAGGGTTGGGAAAAGGTTTTTCAAGCAAATGGTCCTAAGAAAAAAGCAGGTGTGGCCATACTAATTTCTAACAAAACTGACTTCAAACTAAAATCAATCAGAAGAGATCGACAGGGACACTTTATACTCATAACAGGAACGATTCAGCAGGATGAAGTCTCAATCCTGAATATCTATGCCCCTAATATAAAAGCACCCACTTATGTAAAAGTTATATTGCTAAAACTCAAGGCAGACATCAAATCACACACACTAGTAGTAGGAGACTTCAACACACCTCTCTCACCAATGGACAGGTCAATCAGACAGAAAACTAATAGAGAATTAAGAGAATTGTTGGAGGTAATGAATCAAATGGACTTAACAGACATCTATAGAACACTACACCCAAATAGGAAAGAATACACCTTCTTCTCTGCAGCTCATGGAACCTTCTCGAAAATTGACCACATACTTGGAAACAAAGGAAACCTCCACAGATACAAAAAAATATCAGTGTCCACCTGTGTCCTATCAGATCACCACGGATTAAAGTTAGAAGCCACCAACAAAGCTACCCCCAGAAAGCTGACAAACTCATGGAAACTGAACAGTCAACTACTGAACCACACCTGGGTCAAGGAAGAAATTAAGAAAGAAATTAAAGTCTTCCTTGAATTTAATGAAAACAAAGAGACAACATACTCAAACCTATGGGACACGATGAAAGCAGTGCTAAGAGGAAAGTTCATAGCACTAAGTGCCCACTTAAAGAAAACGGAGAAAGCATACATTGGGGACTTAACAGCACACCTGAAAGCTCTAGAAAAAAAAGAAGCAGACGCGCCCAGGAGGAGTAGAAGACTGGAAATAATCAAACTGAGGGCAGAAATCAACAAAATAGAAACACAGAAAACAGTCCAAAGAATCAATGAAACAAAAAGTTGGTTTTTGGAGAAAATCAACAAGATTGACAAACCCCTATCCAAACTAATTAAACGACAGAGAGAGAACACGCAAATAAATAAGATCAGAAATGAAAAGGGGGACATAACCACAGACACAGAGGAAATTCAGAGAATCATTAGATCTTACTACAAAAGCCTGTATGCCACAAAACTGGAAAATGCAAAAGAAATGGACACTTTTTTAGATAAGTACCATATACCAAACCTAAACCAAGACCAGGTGAACGATCTAAATAGACCTGTTAGTCGCGAAGAATTAGAAACAGTTATCAAAAATCTCCCTTCCAAAAAAAGCCCAGGGCCAGATGGTTTCAATGCAGAATTCTACCAGAACTTCCAAGAAGAGCTAATACCTATACTTCTTAATGTATTTCACAATATAGAAACAGAAGAGTCATTGCCAAATTCCTTTTATGAAGCTACAGTTACCCTGATACCAAAACCACACAAAGACCCAACCAAGAAAGAGAATTACAGGCCTATCTCACTCATGAACATCGACGCAAAAATTCTCAATAAAATACTGGCAAACCGAATCCAAGAACACATTAGAAAAGTTATCCATTATGATCAAGTAGGCTTCATTCCAGAGATGCAGGGCTGGATCAACATACGCAAATCTATCAATGTAATCAACCATATAAATAAACTGAAAGAAAAAAACCATATGATCATTTCATTAGATGCTGAAAAAGCATTCGACAAAATTCAACACTCCTTTATGATAAAGGTCTTGGAGAGATTAGGGATACAAGGGTCATACCTAAATATAATAAAAGCTATTTACAGCAAGCCGACAGCTAACATTAAATTAAATGGAGAAAAACTCAAAGCCATCCCACTAAAATCAGGAACACGACAAGGATGTCCACTCTCTCCATACCTCTTCAATATAGTGCTTGAAGTTCTAGCAATAGCAATAAGACAACATAAGGGGATCAAGGGGATCCATATTGGAAAGGAAGAAGTTAAGCTTTTGTTATTTGCAGATGATATGATAGTATACATAAGCGAACCCAAAAACTCTACCAAAGAACTCCTACAGCTGATAAACACCTTTGGTAATGTGGCAGGATACAAAATCAACTCCAAAAAATCAGTTGCCTTCCTATACACTAAGGATATGGAAGCAGAGAAGGAAATCAGAGAAGCATCACCTTTCACAATAGCCACAAATAGCATAAAATACCTTGGGGTAACTCTGACCAAGGAAGTGAAAGATCTATTTGGCAAGAACTTTAAGTCTTTGAAGAAAGAAATTGAAGAGGACACCAGAAAATGGAAGGACCTCCCTTGCTCTTGGATTGGGAGGATCAACATAGTAAAAATGGCAATTCTACCAAAAGCAATCTATAGATTCAACGCAATCCCCATCAAAATCCCATCAAAATTCTTCACAGATCTGGAGAAGAGAATAATCAACTTTATATGGAAAAACAAAAAACCCAGGATAGCCAAAACAATCTTATACAATAAAGGATTGTCTGGAGGCATTACCATCCCTGACTTCAAACTCTATTACAGAGCTACAGTACTGAAAACGGCTTGGTACTGGCATAAAAACAGAGAAGTCGACCAATGGAATAGAATAGAAGACCCTGACTTTAGCCCACAAACCTATGAACACCTGATTTTCGATAAAGGAGCTAAAAGTATACAATGGAAAAAAGAGAGCATCTTCAACAAATTGTGCTGGCAAAACTGGAAGTCAATTTGTAGAAGAATGAAAATAGATCCATATATATCACCATGCACAAAACTCAAGTCCAAATGGATTAAAGACCTCAATATCAGTCCAAACACACTGAACCTGATAGAAGAGAAAGTGGGAAGTACTCTACAACACATGGGCACAGGAGAACACTTCCTACGTATAACCCCAGCAGCACAAACACTAAGACATCATTGAATAAATGGGACCTCCTGAGACTGAGAAGCTTCTGTAAAGCAAAGGACACTGTCACTAAGACAGAAAGGCAACCCACTGACTGGGAGAAGATCTTCACCAACCCCGCAACTGACAAAGGTCTGATATCCAAAATATACAAAGAACTCAAGAAATTAGACCGTAAAAGGTTAATCAATCCAATTATAAAATGGGGCACTGAGCTGAACAGAGACTTTTCAACAGAAGAAGTTCAAATGGCCAAAAGACACTTAAGATCATGCTCAACTTCCTTAGCAATCAGGGAAATGCAAATCAAGACAACATTAAGATACCATCTTACACCGGTCAGAATGGCTAAAATCAAAAACACCAATGATAGCCTCTGCTGGAGAGGTTGTGGAGAAAGGGGCACTCTCATCCATTGCTGGTGGGAATGCAAACTTGTGCAACCACTTTGGAAAGCAGTGTGGAGGTGTCTCAGGAATTCGGGTTCAACCTACCTCTCGACCCAGCAATACCACTATTGGGAATATACCCAAGAGATGCCCAAACATACAACAAAAGTATATGCTCAACTATGTTCATAGCAGCATTGTTTGTAATAGCCAGAACCTGGAAACAACCTAGATGTCCTTCAATGGAAGAATGGATGAAGAAAGTATGGAATATATACATATTAGAGTACTACTCAGCAGTAAAAAACAATGGCTTCTTGAATTTTGCATACAAATGGACGGAAATTGAAAACACTATCCTGAGTGAGGTAAGCCAGACCCAAAAAGAGGAACATGGGATGTACTCACTCATATTTGGTTTCTAGCCATAAATAAAGGACATTGAGACTATAATTCGTGACTCTAGAGAAGCTAAATAAGAAGGTGAACCCAAAGAAAAACATATAAGCATCCCCCTGAATATTAACCTTCATCAGGCGATGAAAGAAGACAGAGACAGAGACCAACATTGGAGCACTGGACTGAAGTCTCATGATCCAAAGGAGGAGCAGAAGGAGAGTGAGCACGAGCAAGGAACTCAGGATGGCGAGGGGTGCACCCACACACTGAGGCAATGGGGATGATCTATCGGGAACTCACCAAGGCCAGCTGGCCGGGGACTGAAAAAACATGGGACAAAACCGGTCTCGCTGAACATAATGGACAATGAGGACTACTGAGAACTGAAGAACAATGGCAATGGGTTCTTGATCCTATTGCACGTAATGGCTTTGTGGGAGCCCAGGTAGTTTGGATGCTCACCTTAATAGACCTGGATGGAGGTGGGTGGTCCTTGGACCTCCCACAGGGCAGAGAAACCTGCTTGCTCTTTGGGCTGAGGAGGAAGGAAGACTTGAATGGGGGAGGGGGAGGGAATGGGAGGTGGTGGCAGGGAAGAGGCAGAAATCTTTAATAATTTAATTAATTAATTAATAAAAAAATCAGCAAGAAAAAAAAAGAAGAATTTTTGCATTTATATTATTTAAAGAGATTAGCTGATAAATTAATTTTATTGTTGAGTTTTTATCTTGGTTTGTATCATGGTAATATCAAATTCATTGAAAGAATTTAAAAATATTCCTTTCACTTTTACAAAATAATTTGTGGAGTATGTGTTTTAAAACTTCTCAATATCTGGTAGAATTCTGCTGCATAACCATCTAGACATGGGTCTTTTTAGAATAAAGATATTAAATTATTACTTCCTTCCCATTGTTCATTATGGTTCAATATAAATTGTTTACTTTGTCTTGATTTAATTTCAGCAGGTCATATATATCTAGAAATTAATTCATTTTATTTGCATCTTTTAGTCAAGTGGAGTTTATCTTTCAAAAATGTCCTTATAATTCTCTTGATCTCAATATTTCAATGCTTCCTTTCTCACCTCTGCTTTAATAATTTGTGTTTTTTCTTCCGATTAATTTGGCTAATGGTTTTTCAATCTTGTTAATCTTTACAAAGAACCAGCTCTTCATTTCATTGACTTTTTGCATTTTTATTTCTATTTCATTGAATTCAGGCCTGACTTATTATTTATTTCAATCTACTCTTTTCTGATGTTATTTGTTCTTGTTTATCCAAGTGCATTATTTTTCTTGTTTATACAAGTACACTATTGTTATTGATACACAGTATCATGGTTTTTTTTTTTTTTATTTAGACACTACAAATGTTCCTGTTCTGACTGATGGTCTTCATTTTTTCCCTTTAAGTTGCTGCATTTGTTTTTTTATTTACTTACATATAGAAATTTTAAATTTTCCTTCTTAGTTGATCACTCAAGTCAAATATTATTACGAACACAATATTCTAGCTTCCATGAGTTTTTAAATTTTATTAATTTTAAATTTTTTATTATTTTGTGTTAATTTTATTTTTTTCTGTCATTTTTTTTCTGTGCATGTTCAGCTACTGTGGCGGCGTAAATGAATGCAGACAGATTATATAGATATATACAGCTTTAATAAGGAAATAGACTTACAGGACCACAGGTTCCTGCGGAGAACAGGAAAAGCAGAGCAAAAAGGCTGCTGGGATCATGCCCGGCAGATTTATCAGCAAACATTAGCCCAAGGTGAACACACCCCCAATGGGTGGGGCTACATCCCTACAAGCTACAGACTTGTAAATTACCAAATTAGATCAGCCAGATTTCAGACAATTACACATCCAGTAACTATCATACAATTATACATGTCAATAGCAGAAGCAGAAGATGATGCTATCAGCAGTTTCTGCACAGATCTACAGAATTAGAGCATAAAAACAATATCCTAATTGTTTTGGGTGTCTTCAATGCAAGAGTGGGACCCGGAAGAAGAATGGACTATAGTGTCAGTCATGGGAATCTATGAACTCAGTCAAAAGAGCCATATAGGGAAATGATTGCTTGACCTCTACTTTGCACATAATTTGTACATATTCAACACAAAATTCAAGCAGGGAAAACCATGCAGATTCTGTACATGGGAATCCACTGATGTACATGAAGCCAAATTGACTACATTATGGCCAGCAGTAAACTCTTATTTAACATCGCAAGCAGTTGATCATTTCCTAATGCTGACTTAGGGTCAGGTCACAAACTTCTTATGGCCAACATTCAATGGAAACTTAGGAGAGACTCACCAGACAAGACAAACCAGCAGGTTAATTGCAAACAATAAATGAATCCAGCTGTATGAAGAGAATATAAGAGAACTGCTGGAAAGAAGGCAAGAGAAACATTAAACGACCCTTTCCAAATATAGAAAGTAAATGGGAGAAAATCAAAAGAACTATTCAGGAGGATTCGAATGAGATACTGGGTTATGCAAAAAGTGCAACACCAGTAGAATAGCTTTCTGAGAGATGATCAACCTGGGGAAAGAAAGAAGGAAGTTAAAGAGAAAATAAAGAGGCAATCCACAGAGAGCAAAACACCACAACTCTCTGTGCTGGGAGGTCAAAAGAAGAGCAAAGTAGTATAGATAGTTGTATATGAAAGGTATATGCAAAGAGGTCAAAGAAGCTAGACTCTATAATAAAACATATCTTGTCTACAAAGCTATCAGATGGATAACTGCCAGACACGCTTCTCAGATTCGGAGGACTAAAGATGGACAAGGTCATTTATTAACAGAACCAGGAGAAGTACAGCACAAATGGAGACAATACTTTGACATCCTATAGAATAACACTAATGCTTTCAACATAGACTAGAATGAGAAACACTTTGGCAGCCACTTGAACACCAGAGACATTGAGGAAATATTAAATATTGACAGGCACAAGATAGAGGAACCTATCAAATAGCAAAGCAGGAAAGCCCCAGGAGTATATGACATCACCATGGAGAAGCTGAGGCAGCTACAACTGGCTCAGCGACAGAGGCACTTATCAGACTCTTCAGACTGATATGCCATCAGGAAGTTATTCCATGGAATGGAAGCACTCAGTCATAATTTCCATACACAAGAAGAAAGACAATCTGCACTGCTCAAATTACAGTGGTTGTTGTGTCATAGCAGCAAGATCTTCTCCTCCATTATCCTCCAAAGGATCAAGGGCAGAACAGAAGAAATCCTATCAGAGGCTAGTGTGGATTCAGAGGTAAAAGGAACAAAATTGATCAAATCATCACTCTGAGGCAACTTGAAGAAAAATACGAAGAATTTGGAAAAGATTTATATGTCTGTTACAAAAATTTCAGGAAGCCATTAGATAGCATTTGAAGAAAAGGACTTTGGGAAACAGTGAAGTGCTACAGGTACCCAGAGAAAATCATAAACATACTAGAAAATGCCTATAAAAATACCTTTGCATCAGTCAAACTCTGTGTAGAATTAAGTGATCAGTTTAGGGCAATCATAGGAGTGTAGCAGGGATGCATCCTCTCACCATTACTCTTTGATATATTCCTGAAATTAATAATAGCAACAGTCTTGGAGGATGAGGAGAATGATGTGCAGATAGGTGGTATGCAAATCAATAACTTGCATTTTGCTGATGATACAGCACTACTTCCAATGAGCTATGGGCCATGATAAATAGGGTGTAAGTGAAAACCTTGTTATGAAAGTTAACATCAAGAAGAATGAGATACAGCACACGGGAAGAGCACACAAGGATTTTAGCATTGTGATAAAGAATCAGAACCTCAAGCAAACAGCCAACTTTGTCTGTCTGGGAGGAAACCTCAGTTCAATGGAAGGGACTATTTCAGATGTCAACAGGTGGATATGGATAACAGCGAGGGCTGCATTCCAGGCACTAGGAAATCTTTGGTTAGCAAGAGACATGTCAACAGCAACTAAATCACAAGTATATGAGACACATGTCTTGAGTTGCCTTCTTTACAACCCCAAACCCTGGACAATGAAATGCTCCTCAGAACAGCAGGTGAATGTGTTTGAGATGGTGTGTCTCAGGAGGAATCTAGGCATCACACAAAAAGATAGGTTGTGCAATGATGACATTAAGAAACACCTCCATCTATAGAAGGAAGTAAGCTACAGGATATGGCAACAGTGCTTGAGATACACTGGGCATTTTATGAGAATGAATAATGGCAGATATCCAAGGACAGCACTGCTTGGATGAGTGAATAGGATAAGGAAAACAGGAAGTACCGTAAAATGATGGATAGACAGCATAAAGTAAGACAGTAGACACTTTGGTGTGGCAATAATACAACCATGTTGGACTGCCCAGTATAGAAACAACTAGAGATTCACCATAATGCATAGGCTACTGATGGAGGTGGGTCTTATATTAATCTGTTGCTTTCATTGGTTAATTAATAAAAAAAACTGCCTAGGCCCATTTGATAGCCAACCCTTAGGTGGGTGGAGTAAACAGAAGAGAATGCTGGGAAAAAGAAGCTGAGTCAGGAGTCGCCATAATTCTCCCACTCCAGACAGACGCAGGTTAAGATCTTTCCTGGTAAGCCAGCTCGTGGTACTACACAAAATATTAGAAATGGGTTAGATCAATATGTAAGAGCTAGCCAATAAGAGGCTGGAACTAATGGGCCAGGCAGTGATTAAAATAATACAGTTTCGGTGTAATTATTTGGGGGCATAAGCTAGCCGTGAGGGCGGCCGGGTACCGGGGACGCAGCCCCGCCGCTCCTATTTCAACAGGCTACCCATGCATGTTTAAGCATTGTCAGGGCATAAATGATGAATGAATGATGATCTCATGTTTTGTTTTTTTTTTTTAATTTAGACACTACAAATTTTCCATTTCTGACTGGCTGCCTTTACTGTGTCCCTTAGATTTTAATGTGTTGCATTTGATTTGTATTTATTTAAGTATAGAAATTTTAAATATTTCTTTTTAGTTTCTCCCTTGAGTTATATATCATTCAGAACTAAAATGTTTAGCATTAACGAGTTTTTAAATTTTATTAATTTAAAAATTTTTATTATTTTTATTAGTTATATTACTTTATTATTTTTCTGTTACATTTCTATGTGTTGACATTCATCTTTATAGATTTATTTTCAGGATGTTATTTGTATCAGGATATTATTTCAATTTTTCTAAATTCTTTACACTTGCTTTGTGTCCTAATACGTGGTATGTTTTGTAGAAGGTACCACAGTATCCTGAGAAGAAAGTTTATTGTCTGGTGTTTCAATAGAATGTTTTGTTGATAATTATTAGAGGCATTTGGTTTAGCATGTCATTTAGATCCAAAATTTCTCTATTTGGTGTGTGTGAGTGTGTGTGTGTGTGTGTGTGTGTGTGTGTGTGTGTGTGTCTGGATGACCTGTCTATTGGTGAAAGGAAAATATTGAAATCACACACTTTGACTGTGTTGGGGTTAATCTGTGATATTAGATGTAACGGTGTTTGTTTGTTTTTTTTTTATGTGGAAATGGGCACCTTTGTTTGGTGTATGCATTCTTCAAAAAGTAATATCCTCTTTGTTGGATTTTTCCTAATGAGTATGAAGTGTACTTCCTTATAGCTTATAATTTATTTTTGTTTGATTTTTTTTTCTTCAGAATAGGGATACCTACTTGTTTCTTGGTTCCATTTGATGGGGATACTTTTTGCTATTCTAGCTATAAATTGTAATAAATCACTGATAGTGAAGAGTATTTCTGAGAGGCAAAAAAAAAGAAATCATATTTTCTAATCCTTTCTCTCAGTCTATGTCTTTTCAATGGTAAGTTAAATATTGAATTAATATTGAAAATTATTGAACAGTGGTAGTGTTTTCTAGAATTGTATATTCCTTTAGGATTTTTTATTTAGTTTTTTATGACAGGGTTTCTCTGTAGCTTTTTTTGGAGCCTGTCCTGGAACTAGCTTTTGTAGACCAGGCTGGCCTCAAACTCACAGAGATCCATTTGCCTCTGACTCCCAAGTGCTGGGATTAAAGGCATGCGCCACCACCACTAGGCATGGATATTTTTCTTTTTCTCTTAGGACCATATATAACTTCTCATATCACCTATGGATCATAAATCTTTTATATAATGGGAAGGTTTTTTTCTTTTTCAATTACAACTGACAGTTTTTTAGAATGTAAAACTTAGGACTGTCATCTACGGTTTATTAGAACTTGAAGAATGCCACTCCAAGACATTCTGTTTCTTAAGGTTCCCATTGAGAAGTCAGATAATATTCTGATGGTGTTTCCTTTATTTATGATTTGGTATTTTTCTTTTGCTTCCTTAATTATCCTGTTTTTCTATACATTAGTAGTTTGATTATAATATGGTATGAAAAGTTACTTTTCTCCTTCTATATATTTGGTGTTCTATATGCTTCTTGGGATTTATAGGCATTTTTGTGTTTGGGAAAATTATATCCTACAGCTTTATGAAAATATTTCTACTGCTTTTAATATGGTTTTCTTCTTCTGTATCTACTATTCATATTTTGGTCTTTTTATAGTGTTCCAGATTTATATGTCCCATCCATGGTATTTTTTAGACTTATCTTTATCTTTTACTTCTATATTTTTAGTGATCAATTTCTTCAGCATTATAACAAGGAGAACCCTGAGAGAGATACGCATAAATCCCACTGGGAATGGGAAGCAGACAAAACCTCCTGAGAAACTGGGGAGGAGGAAAAAGGGAGGGTGGGAGCAGAGGGGGAGGGGAGAAGGGAAGGTAGGAGGATAGCAAGAGGGAACTGGTTGTTCAAGAATGGGGAAGGACAGTGAGGTAAAGAAAGGTACCTTGTTTGAGGAAACCATTAAAGGCTAGTGAGAAACAGGGCACTAAGGAATTTCCCAGGGATCCATAAAGATGACCCCAGCTAAGACTCTAAGCATCAGTGGAGAAGATGCCTAAACTGGTATTCCCCTGTACAAACTGATAACTATCTTAATTTTCATCATAGATCCTTCATCCAGAAACTGGTGTAAGCAGAAACAGAGTTCTATAACAAAGTACTGGGCCCAGCTACTGGAGACCAGTCCAAGAGAAGGAGAAACAATAATATGAGCAAAGGGATTAAGACCATGGTGGTGATACCCACAGAAACAGCTGACCTGAGCTAGTGAGAGCTCACTGACTCTGGACTGATAATGGGGGGCCTTGCATAGGACCAAACTAGGCCCACTGAATGTGGGGAACAGTTGTGAAGCTTAGGCATTCTGTGGGGCCACTGTCAGTGGGACCAGGATTTATTCCTAGTGCTTGAACTGGTATCTAGGAGCATGTTCTCTTTGGAGGGATTCCTTGCTCAGTCTAGATATAGGGAGGGAGGGCCTTTCTCTTGCCTTGAAATGAAGTGTCTTCCTTTGTTGACTCCCCATGGGAAGCCTTATTCTTTCTGAGGAGTGGGTAAAGAGGTAGGGTGGGGTGAAGGGTGGAGGAAAAGGAGGGGAGAGAGTGGGAATGGGAATAGGTATGTGAAATAAGAAAAAAATCTGTATTAAAATATTGTTAATAAAAAAGAACTGATATTCCTTTGTCTTGATGAACTTTGCTATTTAGTCTCTGAACTTTTTGCTTAACATACTGATTTATAATTTTCAGTTTTATTTCATGTATATTTTCCCGAAAAATTTTCTTTATTAAATTTCATTTTCTAAACTTGAATCAATTTAATTTAATTATTGAATTCAATTCTTTTTTGTGTTCTTACGGTTCTTAATCAGAGATTTATTCATGCCCTCTTTGAGTTTCTAGACAATATTTACATGTATTTTTTGAAATCATTGATCTGTAAATTAGCTAAGTTGCATTTTTTCATAGCACAATAAAATAGGGCTAAAAATTTCTGAAGGAAATGTATTTCCTTGGTTACTCATTATGTTTTTGCTATGTGACCTAGTTATCTGGAATTAGGTCTTGGTAATATTTCTTTTGTTTAAGTTTTTATTTAATTATTTGTTTTTATTTTTTAATTTTCATTTTACATTCCCACCACAGTTCTTCCTCCTACCACTTCTCTTGCCCTCCTTTCCTTCCCACAGCATGTCCTCTCCTCCTAAAGTTTAAGGACTTCTTTGGAGGGTCAAAAAAGCCTGACCATTAAGCTGAGGGAGGAACAAGCTCCTCCCCTTGCATTAAGCTGAGCATGGAATCCCACATAGGTAATAAATAGTCTCTGACAAGCTATCTCATGCACCAGGAATAGATCCTGATCCTATTTCCAGGGGCTCCTCAGATAGACCAAGCTACACAGCTGTCTCCCACACCCAGAGGGTATCATTTCTTGGTGGGTTATCTGTTCTCACTGTTGTTTGGAATTACGACAATCTGTCAGGTACTGTGGTATTTCTAAACAATTACCCAAAAAGTCTTGGGTCTACTGTGTTTCTGAGTAAAAATAGGATGTCAGAAGTTGTTTCATCTTGGAAAAATATGGGTACCACCTGGGAATGGAAGAGGTAGCCTATTGTAACTTAGAAGATATTGTCTGCTAATATTAATAAGTCTGTAGTCTTCTTCAGATCCTGATTTTGGATAGCACAGTTTCCAGTTTCCAGTTCCTAGTCATTCCCATAAAATATTGATCTTGAACTTCTAGTCAGATTCAAGCAGGAAGGGTACCATCCAGAGTGTTATATGGAATAGACAGGAAGACACGGGTCACTGTGATTCATATAGTGTTCTGAGGAAGTCTCCACAGGGTGCTGTGTCAGGCGCCAGACTTGCTAGTCGATAGGGTTACCGTGACTCAGATAGGCAAGCAGATAACATACCTCAGTTTTTGGCAATGACTTTATGTGGTCCCTGTGCTGTGTATGCTATTTTGGTGGGTGAGGAAAATAAATTGTATCTTTAAAAAATGCTACCTTGTTTCACCTGTTTGCTACAAACTCTCTATTTCTGACCTTTGAGCTATGTTGACTGCGTTAATAAGGCATTTTTCCAGAAAAATAAATCATGTCTTCTTCTTTCTCAAATCATATCTATTCTCCATCTCCCCAAAATTAGCAGAAGTCTTGTGGAGAGAGTGTTTCAATATGCAGGAGAGGGAAGTCCATAACACAGAGTAGATCATAGCAAATACTGCACCTAGCATACAGATATTCCAAACATCAAAGAAAATTTATTTGAAGGAATAGAAGGGATTTAATGGTGTATATGCTAGCTAAGTTAGAGGGAGTTTTATAAACATGCCCTTGAAGCAATAGCTGAGAGAGAGAGAGAGAGAGAGAGAGAGAGAGAGAGAGAGAGAGAGAGAGAGAGAATGTTTTGTAAGTTGAAAAGAGTATTATGTATGATGTAAAGACAGAGATATGTATGTATGTTTAAAAGACAGGTGCAATAAAGGCATGTTTGCATGCTTATCAACATTGCTATTGTCTTGATATAAGTAAGTAAACTGGCCCCGCTTTATTACCTGTTTAGCCATCCTCATGATTAATCCTGACAATTATAAATGATGTCTGACCCCTCATTTTAATTCAGCATTTCAGCAGGTCATTTACATTTCTTAGAGCCTCTTGAATTTCAGCTTCCCAAGATACATACTACTGAAATTTTAATTAACAATTAAAATTTTGCATAATGAGAAAAGATTTTTATGATGAACAGGCCTTAAACATTCATATGAATCAGCTACAAGGATAAAAAGACCAAGCTTGTGCTTCTTGAAGTGTTATAATCAAATATTCCTCTAAAATAATCTGGTAAGAATAAGAGTAGTGCACATATATTCATATAAAATGGAGCATGACTGGGCATAATGGAAGAAATTAATGAAAGGAAATTTAAGATGGGCATCAGCAGGAAAATGATTTTAATGAGAACTAGTGAATGGTGTGATGATTCCCAGGAGAAAGTTAGGAGATTCCGTATTTTATGCTCATTTGCAGCTCTGTAGGGAGAAAGCATGGGCAGATAAACCTTGTTGATGGCCCAGAAAGCAAGGATTGTCTATTTCTTATGTGAGTGGAGAGAAGATGCTGTCTAAATTTTTTGTATAGATCTCAACTAGCTGTCAAAGCATCGAGTTATTATTTGCTTGATAAAAAAGAAGAGTCCATTCTTTGATTATGCCTTTTTGGACTTTTAAAATTTAAAGTATTTTATATTTTATTTTTATGTGCTTCTGGGATGTGTGTGTATGTGTGTGTGTGTGTGTGTGCGCAGGTTCATGTGTGTGTAGGTGCATGTGAGTGCATGTAAGTGAGTCAGATGCATGTGTGTGTAGTCTGTGGTATGTGTGTGTTTGCACACTTGTTTATACAGAGAAGAGGTCAATATTGTATCCACATCTTTCCCTGTCACTCCTTTGCTTTCCATTTTGAGGAAGCTTCTCTCAGGAAACTGCAGCTCACTGATTCAGCTGCACTAGATAACAAGCCCAAAGATTCTCCTTTCTGCTTTCCTGGTGCTGAGATTTACATGTATGTGTCAGAAAGCTTGTCTTTTATACGGTTACTGGGGATCAAATGTAGATTCTAATGCAGCAGATACTTTCCTGTCTGAGCTATCTCCCAGACCCATTGTGATCTTTTCTGTTCTATGTCTTTGCTTATAATTCACTTTTATTTACTTGTAAGTGGGAATGTGAGTGGAAGGATCAGCATTCACATGTCATGGCACACACATGGATGTCAGAAGGCAGTTTTTGGAGTTTATGACTTCATTTACCAAGTGGGATCTAGGAATCTGGTATCAATTTCAGGTTATTAGGATTGGTGGGTGCCTCCTTGACCTGCTGACCTATCTTACCAGCCCTTGATCCATTTGATAAAATAAGTTGAATAAGAAATCTCCGTTGTTGAAGGTTGAATATACTTGTATTTTTTCAATGGTTTATTTAACATCATATATGGAATGATCTCTTTAAGAAAACCCTCACTCTCATCCTGAGGCCCCAAGAGATCTTTCATAGGGTACAGCAAAGCATAAGAAGAACACGTGGAGCAGCAGGCACAAACCTCTGAGCTGCCTTCTTATGCTGTACACGTCCTTCAAGCTTCCCTCAAGACTGTTCCTGGGAACATACACTCTGAGCCTTGTTGGTAACTCATTAAATTTTTCTATCTCCATGACAATGGGGAGGATTGGATAGTGGCATGGCTTTTCTTAATGGGACTTCTGAAGCCCTGTTCACCAAACAGAGGCAGTACCATGACCTGCTATATATTGAATAATGCATCATCAGATACAGAGAGATATCACCTCAGAGACCTTTCTATTCCGATACTTAATGTAGTACTCATCTATTAATTTATATCATCGACCTTAAATACATGTTTATTTAAATAGCAGAAGTTAGTGGGAACAGGTTCCAGGAATCAATATAGATTAAGTCTCTCGGTACCATAATTCCTTCCTTTGATTTTCAGTATAAATCACCATATTCAGAATGACAAGCTGTTTTTATTTTACAGCTTTCCAGCTTTTTGATGACAATCTTTCTTTCCCCTTTTATTATTTCCACTCCATCTTTATGTCTCCATCTCTCTGAAAATGCTGGCCTCCTTGTGGGCATGCCCATACATAATATGCTTATAGTTCTATAAAGATAAGAGTTCATTATTGTGGGAAGGCATGGCAGTAAGTCGCAGACACAGCAGCAGGGCCAGGGAGCTGAGAGCTCACATCTTCAACTGCAAACACAGTACATAATGATAATGAAGATGGGGAAAGGTTATGAACTCCCAGAGATGGTCCCCACTGATGTACTTCCTCCAACAAGGCTAGACATCCCCTTGACCTCCTCAAGCTTGGAATCAAACATTTAAATATGTGAGCTTATAAGGACATTTCTCATTCAATATATCAAAATTTTTTGGCATTAAATATATTTGTATGACAATTTTTTGTTTCCCCTTTGGATATGTTTTTGGTATGTATTTGAATGTAATATTTTTTATTGTTTTTCATGTAGAGTTTAATTCTAAATTTATTTATTTATTAAAGATTCCTGCCTCTTCCCCGCCACTGCCTCCCATTTCCCTCCCCCTCCCCCAATCAAGTCTTCTTCCCTTGTCAGCCCAAAGAGCAATCAGGGTTCCCTGCCCTGTGGGAGGTCCAAGGACCACCCACCTCCATCCAGGTCTAGTAAGGTGAGCATCCAAACTACCTAGGCTCCCTAGAGAAGCTAAATAACTCTAAATTTTTAATTGTTTTTATTGAAAAGACAAATTAATATTAAATTTTATACATTTGGAGTCTAAAGTCTATGGCCATAATACCTTCTTTTGACTTACAGTTCTAGAAAGATAGGAGTCCATCATGGAGGAAAGGTATTGCATTAAGTAGCAGCTAGAATAGTGGGAGCAGAAAGTGGAGAGCTTACATTTTTTATTTACAAATACACAGCAGAGTGTGATAACTGCCTCTGGAACAAGGCAATGAATCCCCTGAACAAATCCCCAGTAATTTATTTCCTCTAGCAAGGCTGTATCTCCAGATAGTCTCCCAAACACTATCAACAACTGGGAATCAAGTGTTCAAGTATGTGATCCTGTGGAGAACATTTCTCATTCAAATCACTGAAAGAAGCCTGTAAGTGTTTGGTTCTAATCAATAGACAGCAAATACAAAGATTGCTTCTAGTTAGTTGGATATTTTTATGGATAAATGTAATACTTTTATACATTCAAACAAACCCAACTCCATAAAGTGTTTATGGGACGCCAGTGGAGTTCCCCTAAATATCTTGCCTTCCTTCATCTCTACTCTAAAGAGAGCAAAAAGGAAAAAATAAACAATGAAAAATTACCTGTCTTAGGACTCTGATTCATCCCTAGCTAGCCTCTGTTGTCTAAGACTGCTCCTTCCAATTCATTGGCAGTTTGCCTCTGTTCCTCTGTGGAAGAGTCATGACTGTTTTACCATGGGTAGACTTCTGCACCTTCTCTTATGCTCCTTGTCAGTTTGTGATCTTGCATGAGTCACTTTATTTCAGGTTCAAGTCTATTGTCTGCCATCGGAAAATACTGATAAGCATTTCTGTTCATCTGTCAAGGGATTATATTTCTTAGTATTGTTAAAGCATTTTATAAAGTATCTGGCCAAGTGATGAGAGCAAACTGAGAGTCAATCTATTCTGCTGTGACCTATAGAAAAAAGTCCAATTGTTCTTTGCTCAGTTTTCTTTAAGCACTATGTATAACTACATGTAAGAAACTTAAAAAGGGTGCTCAATAGTTAGATTAAGCCTGTTTGGATGCTCACCTTACTAGACCTGGAAGGAGGTGGGAGGTCCTTGGACTTCCCACAGGGCAGGGAACCCTGACTGCTCTTTGAGCTGTTGAGGGAGGGGGAGTTGAGTGGGAGAAGGGGAGGGAAATGGGAGGGCGGGGAGGAGGCAGAAATCTTAAATAAATAAATAAATAAATAAATAAATAAGTAGATTAAGTATCCAAATCAAGTTATGTTGCTCAAAAACTACTTTATTTATGTATGACCTCTGTGTTTATGCTGTGTGTGCATGCTCATGTGCATTTGTGTGTTCCATGCAAATGTGCTTCTTGTATATGAATATATTTACGTGCAGTCACTCTTGTGTCAGAGAGCTCATATGGATGTCAGGTAACAACCTGAAATGTTGCTAAGCCCTTTCCACCTGTTTGAAACATCATCTCTTGTTGTTTGCCTCTGTATATATATGGACACCTAGAATGCAAGCTTCTATCTCTCCTTCTTCCTTCATTGTAGAGTACTCGCATTAGAGATATGTACTCCATGATATGTTGAATTCCATAGAGTTTCTATCACAGTGATAAAATGCTACGACCAAAAACAACCTGGGGAAGAAAGTTTATTTCATATTATACTTACAGGTCTATGACTGAGGGAAGTCAGATGAGGAGTTAAGAAGTTTAGGTACCTAGAGACAGGAACTGATATAGAAGTCATGTAAGTATGTTCCTTTTTGGATCTCTATTTATGACTTCTTCAACCTCCTTTCTTTTATCATACATGGGAACCCATCCAGGGGTAGTACCATCTCTTGTGGGATGAGCGTACCTATATCAGTCATCAAAAAATTGTACCACAGGGCAACCTGATGGGAACAGTTTCTCAGTTGAGATTTCTTCTTTCAAAATGACATTAGCATGTTTCATGTTAACATACAAACTAATTATAACTTGCGAGTTTTATGTGTATGAATTTTGCCTTTCATATTTACCCAGCATGCCCTTTATCCAAGGAGCCATCTCTCCAGCTCCAGATTTCACCACTTTTATAGGTACTTAAATGTGAGTGGGCAGTTAAGGCATTGCTATAAGAGTGAGTGTGTGATGCTTTATGATTTTTCTATACATTTTTCCCAAAGTAAAGTTTTGTTTCTTTTTCAGTCATCTGACTGTCATCCTTTGGCTCTGCTCAAGCAGAAAGCATCGATAGTCAAGAGAAAGTTCTTTCAGTGATGGGCATTAATAGATTTTGTTTCCTTTGATATTTGGCAGCAAGCAGCAATCTTACACTCTTTCTTGTTACAGTTCTTATATGGGACTGTGACATCATAACTTACAGCATTCTTGTGTGTATAATAAGTTGGAATTTTTCAGTCATTGACTGTTGCTATATACCTTGTAAGATGGCCCAACTAGAAACATTTTTTACTGCTTTGGAGCAGCCAAGGTCAGTGAGCATACATAGGAATAACGAGTTAGGATGCTCTGGGCCTTAACTCACCTGGTGTTATAGCTCTCGGCCTGTGGCATTTGAAGGCTGGGGAACTACAGATATGGCAGTAATCTGGGATTTTTTTGGGAACCAGAACCTGAAGTCTCTCTTTGCCAATCTTAGATCACAGATTAGATGCGGCTCAGTTTGCATTCATCCTTAGCTCTGTAGCGCTCTCTCTTCATAGCCTGCTCTACATTTCTCACAGTTGTGAGTAAATTAAGACCACCTTGTATGGGGTCTGTATGGAAATTCTGTATTATTTTCTGACTAAGGGTTCTCCACATAACCAATCTCGAGATAATTGAAAAACACAGTACTATGGTACTTTTTATCTTTTTCAATTTTTTTTCACTTATTTTACATACCAAGCACAGTTTCCTCTCCCTCCTCTCTTCCTGTTACCTCCCCACCTCGCATTTACAACTCCCATCCACTCCTGTTCAGTTCAGAAAGAGGCAGGCCTCCCATGGGAGTCAAAAAAAAACACAGCATATCAAGTTGAGGCAGGACCAGGCTCCTCCCCAACCATGGTATTTACTTTTCATTGTATAATGGATCTATTAACAACTTTTGCCTTTCTCCCCCACTTTACACATACTTTCTAAGTGACATGTTAAAAAGGTTCTTTTCTGGCTATGCAATGCCCCACCCCATCCCTCTATCTTCATCCTGTAACACTAACCCCCATGTCTTCACCATCTATACACTTCAAAACGTCTTAAAACAAACATATTTGTTCTTTCTGGTGAGCTAAAATTATTTTCTCTTCTCTCAAGAGGCCAATAATCTTTTTTTTTGGGGGGAGGGGAATTAAATCTGTGTCCTCAGGGGACAATCTGCCCTTGTGGTCTGTATTCACATAAAGGTCTAATATCACTTTCTTATAGTCTTTTACCCTTCTTTAGCCCCAGTTCTCCACCCTCTCTTGGTTTCTGTCTCCTGCCTCCTTTCTTCTTCCTGCTGCCCTTGTTCTGTTCACCTCCTGCCACTTCATCTGTCCAGCAACAAACTTCCCTGCTGCTTTTATAGTTCAGGCCAAGGACTTCTCAAGCACCACAATCATTGAAGGAAAGATGCTTCTTTTTTCCCATTATCAGTTGAGATGACACTACTAAAGGAATCAAAGAAAAGACCATTCAAGAGAAGGCTTTGATTGAACCTGATGTTCTACACAGAATGGACTTCAGAAGGAGTGTTTGTACTACAACTGGAAGGAACTAATCATTAAAATGAAGAGAGATTTTAAAAGATTTTACCTGTGATTGAGACTTGCCCATTGCCCCAGTAGAAATGAATCTCTTTAAGTTTTCTTATACTCGTTACATTACTATTTCTCCTCATCTCCTCCTTCCTCTTCCTTCTTACTTTACACCACTTTCTCCTCCTTCCTCTCCCTTCCTTCCCTCTTCAATACTAACTCTCTTTTTTATTTTCAGCTAGTTATCTTTTCATTACAGGAAAAACTATGCAGTTTAAAGTGGCCTTGAATTCACAGTCCTTTCTCACTTTATATGGGTGTGCCAACCATACCCAACTGAGCTATTTTTATCTTCTTCATCTACTACAATGTGGTAGTGAAAGTAGTACCAGGGTCAAAGATAATGAAAATAAGTATTTTACTTCAGTCCTCAAATTTGGGTAGTTCTTTAATGTGTGTGTGTGTGTGTGTGTGTGTGTGTGTGTGTGGAGAGAGAGAGAGAAAGAGAAAGAAAGAAAGAGAGAGAGAGAGAGAGAGAGAGAGAGAGAGAGAGAGTTGGCTTGAGTTATGTGTGTTTGTTTCATGTGCTTGTGATTTTGGTAGTGCTTAGCTACATGCGAGTATGTTTGCATATCTATTTTAATGTTTGCTTGTATTTTGGAGGGGATAACTGTATGTTTATGTAGGTGTAGACTAAAGACATTGTTTGCTTAATTTAGTTTTAAATTTCAATCTGTGGACCCCTAGTTCTAATTTTCTAAATCAGATTAAACAAAAATAGTCTTAAAATGTTGGTTTATTCTCTGGTGAAGTGCCGTACCATGGATTTGTCTATTTATGATTCTCAATTTCTTTGTTGGTATTAAAGCACAAAATTAAATTTGGGTTATACTAAATATTTGCAATAAAATAAGTTATAATTTGTTGCAGCGAAAGTGAGTACTGAGCTAATCCATGGCCTCTCTCCCACATGTTCGTAAACACAGAACTTGTACCTGTAAAATGTGAAACCTAGTACTGAGCTATCCAATGTCCTCTTTTGCATATGTGTTTAAACACGGTACTTATGCCCGTAAAATGTCTCCAGGATGTAATAGGAATCATTACATATTTAATGCACAAGAAACTTTTTTTGAAATGGCTTTTCTGCTTTTCAATTTGAGAACATGTGGATTAAATAGGCTGCGAGCAGATATTATCAACAGCCATAAGGTACAAGTTGGTAATTTCACCTACTAACGCCTTTGAGGACTGTGAGGTCTGCTCCCAAAGACTGTATTTTTGGATGAACTGTTCACCAGGAAATATAATTCACAAAGGCAATCTCTGCAATCATGAATAGCCCTGACTATGGCAGGCAGCCAAAATTACATTTTCTAGAGTTAAGTCTTCCCTCTGATCAAATTTTAATGAAACAATTCAGAGAAAAGCTATCATCTTATTTCAAAAACTGTTTTTTACTAAAAATATAATAAATCCAAGCCTTTAGGCTCCATTGTATCTCCTGTAACTTTACTCTGCTGACTGAAGTGTATGGACGGAGTCCTCACTCTGGCCAGGAGTCCCAGATCAGTTTAATGTTCCCTAGGCACTGAGGAGAATGCTGTCTCTATGTTCTCTCTTAATCAGTATGATAACAAAAACATTTAGAATGTGATCAAAACTTTCTTCTGAAATCTTATGATATCTGTTTCCATAATTACTGGTGCTCACTTTCTTTCTTAAAACTTGTCATATGCTAGTATCCACTCGCTATAAACAAAGGTTATTGAGACTATAGGTCATGATCCTATAGAAGCTAAGTAACAATGTGAACCCTTAGAAAAAATATATAAATCCAACTGGAAAGTCAAACCAGACAATATGGACTGACAAAATTGGAAGCATGGGGATGGGGGAAGAAGAGAAGGTAGAGGAGAAGAAGAGGTGAGAAGGAGAGGAACAAGGAGAACTTGAGGAAATGGGATAGTCGAAGAGGAAAGACAGAGATAAGGGTAAGGAAAGAGATCTTTTTTTTCCTTTTTTCATTTTCTATTAATTTTTATTGAGCTCTACATTTTTCTCTGCTTCCCTCTCCAGCTCTCCCTTCCCCCTTCAACCCTCTCCCAAGGTCCCCATGCTCCCAATTTTCTCAGGAGATCTTGTCTTTTTCTAATTCCCATGTAGATTAGATCTATGTATGTCCCTCTTAGTGTCCTCATTGTTGTCTAAGTTCAGTGGGATTATGATTTGTAGGCTGATTTTCTTGGCTTTATGTTTAAAAACCACTTATGAGTGAGTACATGTAATGATTGTCTTTCTGTGTCTGGGTTACTTCACTCAAAATGATGTTTTCTAGCTCCATCCTTTTTCCTGCAAAATTCAAGATATCATTATTTTAATGGATTACTACCCATCAGCAAAGAGATATCTTGGTTGAGGGATCCATTATAGGGTTAGAAAGAAACCTAGTTCTAGAGAAATTCCCAGGAACCCACAAGGATGACCACAATTGAGGGGTCTGATCTTGACTTGCCCCGCAGTCAAAATGATGGTTATCTTAAATATTACCATAGAACCTTCATCCAGCAACTGATGGAAACAGAGACAGAGACTTGCATTTAAGTTACCAAAGTCCACTTGTAGAGTGAGAGGAATGAGAAAATGAACAAAGAGGTCAAGACCATGATGGGTACACCAACTGTAACGGTCTACCTGAGCTCATGGGAGCTCGCAAACTCCAGCCAGACTGGGAAGGAACAAGCATAGGACCAAACTAGTGTGGATGACAATTGCATGGCTGGGATAGACTGAGGGGCCACTGTCAGTGGCGCTAGGATTTATCCCTACTGCTTGTACTGGCTTTTTGGGAACCTATTCTCTTTGGATGGATACCTTGCTGAGCCTAGATGTAGTAGGGAGGACCTTGGACCATCCCCAAAGCAATGTGCCTTACCATCTCTGAGGATTGAATGCGGGTGGGATGGGAGAGTATGTGGAGGGAATGGGAGGAGGGGAGGGAGTGGGAACTTGGATTGGTATGTATAATGAAAAAAAAAGAATTTGTTTTCTTTAAAAAATAAATAAAAGGGGAAAATTTTTCATATATACTTTTATTAAAACTTATGAAATTAAGGTAATACCTGTTCATATTATGTTACATTCTTTTTAATCATTTAAGTACATAATCTGTTTCTGTAAAATTGCTAACAATGCATATGTACTATTTCTATAATGTGAGCCAAGGTGTGCAGATTTAGTGGCAAATATCTTTAACTACTACACGATCCTGTTAGTTCCACATGTTTTTTCTTAAGTTTAATATTCATACCATGTACATAAAATAATTCAGAGTTTACAGTGCTATTCTTACATACCTAGTAGCTTTTAATTATGCTTTTATCAATAAGAATTTTCAAATTTCACTGATTTTCATAAAATGCTATGAAGCAAAGATATCATACCACTGGACTGTCTTCCTATCTGCCAACTTATGCCTGTTAGCAGTATGTGACTCTATAACTAATATGTCTATGACTAATAATAGCTGGTAGGAAAGTTAAATCCATCCTGACTAGTGTAGACCAATTGGAATTTGTAACAAAATCTACAATGTTCCATAATCTTGAATGATACTTCATGTAAATTTCACTCATAATTTCCCTGGGAAGAAGCTTAAATTCCTCCAATCTCAGGGTCACACTTAAATCCTAAAATGTGTGACTGTATTTCTAGCATGTATTGGAGAATTGTTTCTAGTGAGGATCACTAAACACTTAACACGGGTTCATAAAATGAATTCCGCCCTTAGGCTAATAGGGTAAATGCCACTCTCATATTGGTGAAATTCATTCTACTGGTTTAGGGACAAATAATTCAGTAGCCAGGGTTATGGTTGGCTTTGGTGACTGCTGGCTGTCCTGTACTATAGCTCACTCTTTGAGTTATTGCTTATTTGAATGAAAGAAGGCCTTTGTCACAGTGAAAGAAACTCTTTTTTTTCCTTTCAGATCTGTCCTCCTGTTGTGCCCTAAATCATATGAATTTTTACAGCTTGACTGTCATTTCTGCCCTCTAGTAAGTAAAAGGTGAGAATTTGGTTTGAAAAAGTTGTCTTTTGTTCAATGAGCTTCATAGGGATCAGAAGTGGTTTACTTCTCCCCTGGGATGTGTTGTGGTGCACTGGCCCTGTTCTGAATTCTGACATGCCTGTGGACCTGAATGTCATCAGAATATGTATTTGAAGGAAAATATATTCTTAGAACCCATAAAGATGTACAATAAATATAGACCAGTCAAATGATAGGTTATTAATGATGAAAAGAAGAACAAGCAATGTATCATATCTGTTAATGGACAGGTAGATGGACATGGTAGGTGGTCACTGATTTCATAAACTGGGTAACTCAGTTGTTAGCAAATGTAATTGTGTCTTAGGTTCTTTTGTTAATCATATTTTAATTGTAAAATGTTTAGTTAGTTATTTTGTTTGCAAAAGTGATTGTGTACATGCAAACAGGTCCTATGACATTGGTATTGAAGAGAAAACATATAGGAACTGGTTCTCAGCACTCCACCATGAAAGATCTCGGAAATGAATTTGGGTCATCAAGCTTAGCAACAAGTACAAACTAAGCAATCTCACTTCTCATAATTTTCTGTAATTTACTATTATTATAAGTATGTGTATGGGATGTGTGTATATGAGGTGTGGGTATATGTGAGGTGTGTGTGTCACTTTTGTGTATAGGTACATACATGTACCTTTATGCATGTGACAACATAAATGCAGATGTCAGAGAATAATTTGCTGGAGTGGCTTCTCTCTTCTGTGGTGCTGAGGATCAAACTCATGTCATCAGTCTTTCACTTTGAGTTTTCTTGAAAATACAGATAATTTCTATTTAATAATAAAAATATTACTAAGAAGGCATGTGTACACCTATATTTTAGCTGTCAAAATTCAGAGTCAAACTAAAATCTGTCTAGTAGAGGTTGATCTTAATCTTTGCCTCCCTGAAAGCCACTGTTGACATATAATGTCACCATAATTTGTAAACAGTAACTTCCCACAGACTCCATTTTTTGTTGAAATTTTATTTATATCTGGTTTATTGGAGTCACCTATTTCCTGGGAAAAATGAAGGCAACATTTTCACAATAAATCTTTTAAAGAAAATTGTAATTTCACTGCTCATAACCTGAGCATAGACTGTGAACAAAAGGTTAATTTGCATAATAGAGTCAAATCACACCATCTAGTTCTTTTTCCAGAAAAGCCTTCACAAATGGCATACCTGTATGACACACGTCCTATAATACTTCTTGTAATTACAAAGGAGGCCTGATGCAAATGCCTAAATTCCATATTTTTATGTGTCAGGGGACATATCTGTTGGATTCTTGTAAGCATTAAATTATATTAAGATGACTATGTATTTTAAGTATTACACTTTGATGCACACACATCTTGTGTTTTATTTCTGTCTTCTGGGTATGCTTCCAACCATTTAAGTCACATGTCACATAATTTCTTATACACATCAACCATCTGCCTTCACATGTATTCTAACCTAGTTCTTTGGGATATATTGAATAATGTAGCACCAATTTAATCCCTCAGTAACGAATTTAGCAGATGTTAATGATGTCACTATGGTGAATTAATGCGGGAATGATCTAGTATTTGGGCAAGATGATGTAAGAAATAGAACAGGTTAGACTGACATATTTTGAAAAGAGAGAAAGAGTGGATAAGCCTGGAGTACACATCCTTTCTAAAAACAGAAAACACAAAGAAATCAATCTCTCCTAGAGTAAGCAGAAGGTAAGAAGCCCCATATGAGCTTGAATCTGCAACTTTATTAGCAAACATGGAGGATTAACACTATCCTTAAAACCAAGGCTGGTTTATAAAGGGCTGTTTTGGCTATCCAGGGTTTTTTATTTCTACATTTGAAATTTAGTATTGATCTTTTGAAGTCTGGTAAGAATTTGGGTTGGATTTTGATGGAAATTACATTAAATCTGTAGATTACATTTTTTCCTATATTTTTCCTACCACTCCATGAACACAGGAGATATTTTCATTTTCTGATATCTTCTTCAGTTTTTTTTCCTTAAAGACTTAAAGTTCTTGCCTTACAGGTCTTTCAATTGTTTCATTAGAGTTACTCTAAGATATTTTATATGGTCTGTGGCTATTGTGAAGGGTGATGATTCTCTGATTCTTTTTCAACCTATTTACCATCTGTATATAGGAGGCCTACTGAATTTTTAAACCCAATTTGTGGAAGGTAGATCATTCTAGACTGACAATGGGGAAACTGCATAGGACCAAACTAGACCCCATGAATACAGGTGACAAATGTGGCTTGAACAGCATTTAGGGCCACTGGCAGAGGGACCAGGATCTAGCACTAATGCATAAACTTACTTTCTGGAGCCCATTCTACATGTAGAGATACCTTGTTCAACCTACGCATGCGTTGGGGGGAAGACCTTGGTCCTGCCACAATGAGGGGACAAGCCAGTCATAGCTGAACTCCCAGGGAAGGTCTTAAACTCTTGGAGGAGCAGAAGGGAGGTGGGGTATGGGAAATGGGGGAGGGGTAACTGGGATTCATATATAAAAAATAAAAAATAAGAAGTCAACTCAAAAGCACAGAAATATATTCAACAAAATCGCAAAAGAAAACTTTTCTAAACTAAAGAAAGATATGCATATAAAGATAAAAGAAGCTTACAGAACATCAAATAGACTGGATCAAAAAAAATCTTTTTGCCACTTGATAATAAAAATCTAAATACACACAATAAAGAAACAACATTAAGAGCTGCAAATGAAAAAGGCCAAATAATATAAAGGCAGACCTATCAGAATTATACCTGACTTCTAAATGGAAACAATGAAAACCAGAAGGCCCTGGTCATGTATAATGAAGACAGTAAGAGACCAAGGATGTCAGTCAGCCCAGTTTCCCATACTTAGCAATACTTTCAATCACCATAGATGAACAAAACATGACATTCCATGACAGAATCAGATTTAACTAGCCACAAATCTATCCCCACACAAAGTAATATAAGGAAAACCTCAACCCAAAGAAGTTAGCTCCACACACAAAAACACAAACAGTAGACGATCTGACAGCAGATATTTGAAATAAGGGAAATGCTCACATAATAACATCACCAAAAATGAAAACTAAAATAACAGGAACTAGCAATCACTGATAATTAATATCCCTTAATATAAATTGACTCAACTCACCTACAAAAAGGCACAGACTAGCAGACTGGGTATGAAAACAGATTCCATCTTTTTGTGACATACAAAAAAAACACACCTCAACATCAAAGACAGACATTGCCTTAGAGTAAAGAATGGTGAAAAAAATTCTAATTAAATGGACCTATGAAAAAAGCTAGTGTAGCTATCCTAATAGATAACAAAATAGAGTTCAAACTAAAATCAATCAAAAAAGACAAAGAAGGACATTTTATGTTAGTCACAGGAAAAAACAATCCATCAAAAAATTTTAATACTGTACATCTATGCCCCAAATAAAAGGGCACCCTCATATGTAAAAGAAACACTAATAAAGCTTAAATCACACATTAAACCCCACACAAAAATAGTAGGATACTTCAACACTCTCCTCTCATCACTGGACAGGTCTGTCAGACAGAAAATAAACAAAGAAATAAGGGAACTAACAGATGTTATGACTCAAATGTACTTAATAGACATCTATAGAACATTCCATCCAAAAAACATAAAGGAATATACCTTCTTCTCAGCATCTTATGGAACCTTCTCAAAGATTGATCACATACTAGGTAATAAAACAAACCTTAACAGATACAAAAAAATGGAATAACCCCATGTATTTTATCGTATAACCATGGCTTTAAATAAGAATTCTACAGCAACACTAATTTCAGAAAGTCCACAAATACATGGAAATTAAACAATGATCACCTGAATCATCAAAGAGTCAAGAAAGAAATAAAGAAAGAAATTAAAGACTTCCTAAAATTCAATAAAAATGACACACAACATGCCCAAATTTATGGGACAGAATGAAAACAGTGTTGAGGCGAAAGTTCATTGCACTAAATGCCCACATAAAGAAGCTAGAAAAATCCCACACTAGCGAGTTAACAGAAACACCTGAAAACTAATGTCAAGAAGAACCACATTCACACAGAAGGACTAGATGGAAGGAAATAAACAAATTGAGAGCTGAAATCAACAAAAAGGGAACCAAGAAAATAATACAAAGTATGAATGAGACAAAGAATTTGTTCTTTGAGAAAAATCAACAAAATAGACAAAACTTTATACAAACAAACCAAAAGCAGAGAGAGAATACCTAAATTAAGAAAATTAGAAATGAAAAGGGGGAAATAACAACAGGCACAGAAGGAATCCAAAGAATCATTAGGCCATATTTTAAAAACCTGTGCTCCACATAATAAGAAAATTTAAAGGAAATGGACAGTTTTCTAGATTAAATATCACTCACCAAAGTTAAATCACAACCAGACAATTAAATTAAAGAGACCTATCATGGCTAAGAAAATAAAAACAGTCATCAAAAGTCTCACAACCAAAAAAAAGCCCAGGGCCTGATGGTTTCAGCTCAGAATTCTACAAGATTTTCATAGAAGCACTAATACCTATACTCCTCAAATTGTTGCACACAATATAAACAGAAAGGACATTGCCAAACTCTTTTTATAAGTCTACAATTACCCTGATACCCAAACAACAGAAAGATATTACTAAGAAGGAGAACTACTGCCAAATCTCACTCATGAACATTGATGTAAAAATAGTCAATAAAATACTGGCAAACTGAATCCAAGAACACATGAGAAAAATCATCCACCATGATAGAGTTGACTTCATCCCAGAAATGCAGGATTTCAACATATGAAAATCTAGCAATGCAATCCATCATATAAACAAACTGAAAAAAAAGAAACCATGTGATCATCTCATTAGATGCTAAAAAAGACCTTCAACAAAATATTACATCCCTTACTGATAAAGGTCTTGGAGAGAGTAGGGAATAGAGGGAACATACCTAAACATAATAAAAATAATGTACAGCAAGCCAACAGCCAACATCAAACTAAATGGAGAAAAACTTAAATCTACCCCATTGAAATCAGGAAAAAAGGCAAGGTTTTCCACTCTGTCCATATCTATTCAACATAGTACTTGAGGTTCTAGCTAGAGTAATTAGACAATAAATGGAGATCAAGAGGATAAAAATTGAAAAAGAAGTCAAACTCTCAATACTTTCTGTTGATATGATAGTTTACATAAGTAACCCCAAAAATTCTACCAAGGAATTTCTACAATTTATAAACACCTTCAGTAATGTAGCAGGATAAAAATTCAACTCAAAAAAATCAATTGCCCTCCTTTACATAAATGATAAATGGACTGAGAAACAAATCAGAGAAGTATCACCCTTCACAATAGCCACAAATAACATAAAATATCTTATAGTAACTGTAACCAAACAAGTGAAAGACCTGCATGATAAGAACTTTAAATCTTTGAAGAAAACAACTGAAGAAGACACCAGAATATGGGAAGATCTTCCATGATCTTCGGTAGGCAGAATTAAAATAGTAAAAATTGTAATCTTACCAAAGGCAATCTACAGATTCAATGCAATGCCCATCAAAATCACAACAAAATTCTTGCAGACCTCAAAAGAACAATACTTAACATCATATGGAAAAACAAAAAAAATAAAAGATAGCCAAATATTATACTGGGTAAAACAATCCAGTACAATAAAGGAACTTCTAAAGGCATCATAATCTCTGATTTCAAACTTTACTACAGAGCTACAGTACAAAAAGCAGCCCGATATTGGCATAAAAATAAACAGAAGGACCAATGGAACTGAATCAAAAACACAGATATCAATCCACACACCTATGAACACCTAATTTTTGACAAAGAACCAAAAAATATAAAATGGAAAAGAGAAAGCATATTCAACAAATAGTTCTGGCATAACTGGATATCAACATGTAGCAGAATGAAAATAGATCCATATCTATCACCATGAAAAACTCAAGTTCAAATGGATCAAATGGATCAAAGACTTCAACATAAAACAAACCACACTACATCTCACAGAAGAGATGAATGCATTGGCACAGAGAACCACTTCCTAACTATAACCCCAGTAGCATTGACACTGGGAGAAACAATAAATATATGGGACCTCCTGAATCTGAGAACCTTCTGTAAAGCAAAGGACACTGTCAAAAAAACAAAACAGCAGCCTGCAGAATGAGAAAAAAAGATAGAGGGCAGATCTCTAAAATGTACAAAAAACTCAGGAAATTGATCATCAAATAATCTAATCAACACATTTATCTAATAAAAAATGGGGTACAGACATAAACAGAACACTCAATAAAGATATCTAAAATGGCCAAAAGACACTTAAGGCAATGCTAAACATCCTTAGTCAACAGAGAAATTCAAATCAAAACACCTGTAAGAATGGTCAAGATCAAAAACACTGATGACAATTTATACTGAAGAAAATGTGGGGTAACAGAACACTCCTCCATTCCTGGTGTGATTACAAACTGGTACAACCACTTTGGATATCAGTTTGGCAACTTCTCAGAAAATTAGGAAGCAACCTACCTCAAGACCCAGCAATACAACTTTTAGGTATATACTGAAAAAATACTCAATTGTACCACAAAGACATGTGCTCAACTATGTACATAGTAGCATTGTTTGTCATAGCCAGAACATGGAAATAACCAAAATGCCCCTTGATTTAAGAATAGATAAGGAAAATGTGGTACATTTACACAATGGAGAAGTACACAGAAGAAAATGATAGTGATATCTTGAATTTTTGGGCCAAATGGATGGATCTAGAAAATATCAAATTGAGTGAGGTAACTAAGACCCAGAGAGACAAATATCATATGAAGAATTCACTGATGAGTTCCTTTTAGACATAAAGCAAATAAAAACCAGCCTATCATTCACAATCTCAGAGAACCTAAACAATAAAGAGGACCCTAAGGGAGACATACATGGATGTAATCTACAAGAAAAGTAGAAAAAGGCACGATCTCTCTCTCTGTCTTTTAAATTTAGCACAAATATTTTCTTTTGGTTTTGTTTTTTATTTCTATTGTGCTTTACATTTTTCTCTGCTCTCCTCCCTTCCTCTCCCTTTCTCTTCAACCTTCCTCCAAGATCCCCATGCTCCCAACTTACTCAGGAGATCTTGTCTTTTTCTACTTCCCATGTAGATTACATCTATGTATGTCTCCCTTAGGGTCCTCATTGTTGTCTAGGTTTTCAGGGATTGTGATTTGTGTGCTGGTTTTCTTTGCTTTATGTTTAAAAACCACTTATGAGTGAGTACGTGTGATAATTGTCTTTCAGGGTCTGGGTTACCTTACTCAAAATGATGTTTTCTAGCTCTAATTTCCTTGGAAAATGGGATGCAATTTCCAGAAAAATTCACCAATATAAAAATGATATAATGCAAATTGGGTAGATAGGCTAATGGGTATAATTCCAGGACATGTAGTTGATGCCAAAGACATTTCTGTGAACATCCTGGGTCAGAATGTATCGGGAGTGAGGGTAGGGAATAGAGGAGATACAACAGTCTGTGTAGGAAATACCAGGCTTTACCTCCACAATTCTCCTTTGTAACTTCTTTTTTCTTCCACTTTTCCTATATACAATTGTGCCATTCATATGTATTCTGTATGTATATGCTGTTTTAATTGCTATCTGCCTACAGAATCTGCAAATACTTGCATGGCTTTCAAGGTGAGCGCAAGGCCTCTTCAAAGGTAGTGGTACTATTTTATCCTAGTAATCCTTTTCAAAATTCTATTTTCATCCTTGAAATGATCCTTGGATGAATGATGGTCCCACTACATTCAGGAACAGTTACAGGAATCACCAATAGACACGACCTCTGTTGCAGTGACAACTGATCAAGCTCTGGCCATGATATTATTGAGGTGCTGCTTGATCTCCTTTGTAGATGGCACTCATAAAGTGGGATAGGAAGGTGTGGAAGATGACCATGTTTCCGTAAGTGTTTTGGTGTGAAAATGTAAATAAAATAAACAAAAAAAGTATGTTAGAGACATTTCACACTGTAACAATCACCAAAGCATGAATGACCCTCAATCTATCTTTACTCCACAAGATCACATCGTGACCTTACTACCTGCTGTGCCATCCAATGGTCATATTCAGAAGTCATCATGTTGAACCAAATATCCCTATCATACCCAAAACTTATGTCTGTCACATTTTACTAAACTATAAAGAATAATGTTATAGTATATTAGTTAAAGATGTGTTAAATGTGTTTATGTTGTGGAACATTTGTTTAATGGTGCATTTTTTATGTTGCATTTGTTTAACTGTGTGAAGTTGTGTTACTTTCTCTGTCTAAAACACCTGATCATTGATCTAATAGAGAGTTCAATACCAATAGCAAGGCAAGATAAAGGATAAGCAGGGCTTTCGGGCAGAGATAATAAAGAGAAGGGAAGAAAGAGAGAAAGAAGGAAGAAGAAGGAAGGAGAAAAGAAGGAGCAACAAAATAAGGAAAGGAGGATGCTAGGATCCAGCCTCTCAGCTGCACAGCCAGCCATGGGGTAAGAGTGAAAGTAAGAAATACAGAAGTAAAAGAAGTAAAGAATCCCAGAGGTAAAAGGTAAATGGGACAATTTAAGAAAAGTTATCTCGAAATAAGTCAAACTAAGTGCATTTTTAATTTATAGTAAGATTCAGTGTATTTTATTGGGAGCAGAATCACGAGCCTCAAAAAGAGCAAAGAGTAAACAGTATTAAACAACAACAATTACAGAATAGAGAGAGAAAAAATGATGTTTCTTAATACACCCTAGTCCTGACATCTATAAAATGGGAAGTCATACTGAAATCCAATTTAGTATGATAGTAATCCCCATGCTGCCCTTGCAAGGGGGTAATTTTCTTTTCTACTCAGGGAAATGTTTTTAATGTTAATGGAAATTACTTCCTAAACACACCCTCTTTATTTCCCTACTGAGTTAGATAGCTTTGAAGGGAGAAAATTAAAAGTTAAAAAGAAACAAAAACAAATACTAATTGTGTTCCCAGTGCCAAAGATCATCAGTAGGTTTATTCATGAACAGATTAGGAAATTATATGTACTGCTTCTATTGCTGTTTTTACAACAAACTCACACATTCTTATGGAAGCTTCTTCTTTGAGGCTTTTAATATAAAAATAAATTTGATGACTGTATATTCTATTAAAATTAGTTTGTTATATTTATTTTAGATTTGTGTACATGTATGTTGTGTATTTGTGTACACACATATATACATGGCTGCACATGCAGATGGAGACCTGCTATTTATTATCTTTAAGTCTCTACCTTCTTTAATGTTCTCCTTATTTCCCTCATGAGGCAGAGTCTCTAGTTGAACCCAGACCTTGAAGATTCAGTTCATAGAGTTTTGTTTCTGTCCAAGAAGGCAACAATATACATAGAGCATTTATCTGAGTGCTGGCACCCAAACTAAATTCCTCTGTGCAGGCAGTACATGTCTTGTCAAATGAACTTCTTTCAGCTCTGTTTTAATTATTTTTCATGAACTTTTGGACAAATATTAATGATATAATTTTTTTCTGTTTTTAGCTTTGTATAGTAAAGGACAATTTATTAACACTCTTCTATCAAAAGAGAGCTATGTTCTTATTTGAACCTCAGGTTTATTAGAGAGCTCAGAATTTAATAGATAATTCAAGCTTATCTGATAACATTATGTTCTGCAACAATTTCCTCTGAATCAAACATTCCCTCCTGGTGTTACTCATGTAAGCACATGAGGCTCAGGAACTATGCAAACTTCATATATTAGTCAGAACTCTGAAGAGTAACCGTTGATAAATAAATATGCACACACACAAATACATACACATGCACAAACATATGGATTTATTGGAATGTCTTACAGGCTGCAACCCAGATAATTCAATTGTTAATTATGAATAAAAATCCCAAGGATGCAGTAATTGCTTATTCCACAAGGCTTTCTGTCTCAGCTAGTCTTCCATATATAATGGATTTCCAAATAATTGGAGGCTCTAATGCCAGTGGAGGAATGGATGTGTTAGCAAGGTGAGCACAAACATACAAAGAGCCAAAGCTTCCTTCTTCTATGTTCTTATATAGACTTCCAGAAGAAGGTATGGCCTAGATTAAAGGTTTGTCTTCTTGCCTGAAGATTAGGTTGACAGGTATGTGTCTTCCTGCCTGAAGGATATACAAGTGGATTCACCTGTTTCAAACCAGGAAAAATGTCTCTCACTAGTGTATCCTCTATTTATTCAGTATAGTTCATTTCAATTGTGGTCAAGTTGATAACCAAGAATAGCTTATTTTATTGTTATGTGTATATGTGTCTGTGTATGGATACGTTCATGTGAGTCCCCTGAGGCTGGCGTTACAGGCAGTTGGGAGAGTGTCTGATAAGAGCGCTAGGAATTAACCTCCCATCTTTTGATACATAAACAAGTCACTTAACTGCTGAATCCTCTCTTCAGCTGCTTCAGACTTCCTAGCTGCCTACTATTTGTACATTTCCTTAGCTACCCACCACGTAAGTATTTCCTTCACTGCCCACCATGTGAGCACTTCCTGAGTTGTCCATCATGTATGTAATTGCTTAGCTACCCACTATTTGTGCATTTGCTTAGCTATCCATAGCATGTTCATTTCCTTAGTCATGCACTGTGTGTGTGCTTTCTTAGTTTTGTACCATGTGCATCTTTATGATCTTAAGACAGGCCTGTCTTAAATACACATTTATGAAAAGTAGATATTTGTCTGTTTAGAAAATACCTACGGCCTTTTCAAAATATATGTTTCTGTCAAAAAGTCATTTTGCAACTAGCTTAATGAGTTTTCTCATTTTCTTTGATTCTTAAAATTTTACTTCATTAACAAATCCCACTAAAGATATAAAATTTCTTTTGTACTTAAATATTTTAAAATAATTTATTTGTGAATGAGTATTTCATGCATGTGATTGTGTCTCCATTTGAATGTGTAAACGGAAAATGGAGGAAGAGTTTGACACCCAATGTTTTTCTCTGTAATGTTCTACCCTTTCTTGAAATGTGGTTTCTCATTAAAATTGAAGCTCACCAATGGGGCTAGAATTCCTGGACAGTTAATCCCAGTGACCATCCATCTTTGCACCTTCAGTGCTGGGATTACAGGCATACATTGGCATAAATTTATATATTTATTTTTTAACAGAGATTCTGGAAATCAAGTCCAGGTCCTTCTGCTTGAGAATAAAGCATTTTGCCACTTGGCCCATCTCCTCTGTCCCAAACCCAAAACTTCAGGAATTGACAAAATTAGGATGGCTTACCCTGGTATATGTTACGACATAGTGAACTCTTATTTAACAGGTCTAAGAAACACAGTGGAAATGCCAAGTCGGTATGTCCAGAGGACAAAGCCTTATGCTGACATGTTCATATCAGGAAAAGTCGAGTTCTGAAGGAACAATAGACATAATGAATCTTGAGTCTTGAAGAAAGTCCCAATGAGTGGGAGAAGTAGAATGAGAAGGCACCATGAAGGGTCAGAACTGGGGAACTGTGAGGTTAAGCCAAGGTTTGGGGTTATTTAAAGCTAGTACTTACAGCATTCTTTAGTCTTCCTCATTGTTCATGTCTTGAAATAGTGACTCTCAGCATAGCATCCCACATGGGTCCTTGCTAGCCCACCTGAACTTGCCCCAGTGAGCTGTATTTGTAATAAAAGGGATGCATTTTGATATTTCTGTCTAAATCAGGCCTCACCCTGTAGTCAGAGGATGGGTTTTGAACTGAACCTTAGCCATATGTTTGCTTGATTCTGATTTCACTACTTAAACGAAACTGAATCAATCACTCTGTTTCCATCTGGTTCAGGGCTCCTAGGTTAGACTCTTCAGCCAGATATGCATGGGATTATCGAGCTTTATATTGGCCCATTTGCTGAGATAACTCTCACAGTCAAATATTTTTCAAGTTCGCTGTTGATTTCCTTCTCTCTTGCTGACACCAGATGTTAATTTAAAATTTCCCCATGTCCTAAGGTTACATTTGCTTTAGTGCAACTGTAATAAATGGAAGCCCCATAGGTAATCACATCAAATATAGTTGCCCTGGCAGGAATAAAACTGCTGTAAGGAAAGATGCCTGTGCCTCATTTGATCGTCAGACTATTGAAACAATGGGCCCCAAGAAACTAGAACTTCCTGCTGTGTGAAGGAAAGATTGGGCTCTGTTGCCAGTCAGTAGGGAGCTACTGACTTCATGCTATTCCTACATGTTGTCCTACTCCTGCAGAAGAGAATGACTAGAGTTGTGTAGTTCTGGATCCTTCTTACACTCTATGTAAACCTTCACCTCATAATAAGACCTCAAAGATGGACTACAGGGTCATGGAACTTCTTTGCTCGTCTCCTTTCTTTCTAGTTTTCAGTGGTCTTTTGTCTATTCAACTGGCCTATTGAGAACGAGTGGCTGACTCTCAGTTGTTATTCTGCAAAAGCAATACTTCACCCTGACAACTCGAATAACAACAGAGCTTGTAATTTCCCCCACATCAATCCAAAACTAGAGCTAGAAACCAGAAGATTGTTGAGTGGCATTAAAGGTGAGGCTGCAGAACCTGGCTTTTCATTTTGCATTATTACTGACAAATCACTTTCCTTTACAAATGTTTGTATACTCCTCTTAAAAACATTTATAAAGATGCAACCTTGGTCAGGGTTCTCCAGACAACCATAGCCGGGAGTGAAGCCTTTTTCCATCTGCAGAGCTGCCTGATTTCTCATTACTCTGCAGAGTACTTTGTGCAAATGAAAAAAGGATAAATAATAAATATAAAACCATCATATGTGGGGTCAGAATCCACTATGTTCCCAAACACAATAGCTACCATTATTTTTATAGACAGGGTGACAAATAAAATAATCATGATTTCCTATACCTATGTATAATTTATGAGTTATTTAAAAAAATAAATGTCCCAAAGAGAAGCTTGCCTTATAAGTTTATTCATTTTCTTTTTTTCCTCTTATATATGTATTTCCATGTGCACTTGGGTTGTGTGTGTGTAGTGTATGTATATGCACAATGCAGATGTTCACATTTGTGAGCTTATGCAGAGATAAAAAGAAACACTAGCTGTTCTGCTCTCTTACCCTCTATTTTAGTGTGTTGAGGTGAGATCTTTCACAGAACCTAGAGTTAGGCTGGCCGCCAGGAATCCTGGCCACCCTCCTGTCTCGACCCCTATAGTACTAAGGTTACAGGGTGGTATACAGCTGCACTGGCTTTTTATAAGGGTTGGGTGCTTGGATGCAAACCTGGGTCCTCATACTTGCAGAGCAAATACTCCTGTCCACCAAGTCATCTTCTACGCCATATTTTTGTGCTTTCTTAGATGTTTACCTTTTCCATTCCTGATTGCCAGAGTCTAAAGAGAAAAAACAAGGATACAGAGGAGAGGACTTCCGTAACACCACTTACTCAATAGATATGAAATATTGGCCTTACATCTGCTTTGCAAACCATACAATTTTTTTTTACTTTTATTTTTTTGACTTTTAATTTATTAACTTTTGAAATTATGTGTGTACATATACATGCATGTACATATGACATTTGAGTGTGTTACTATGTATGGTCAAAGTCATCAGATATCCCTACAGATGGAGTTACAAATGGCCATAAGCCATAAAAATTTGGGGCAGGGGACTGAACTCACATCCTCTGGAAGAGCAGCCAGTGCTCTTAACACCTGAGCTATCCCAGCCCCTAAAATAGTTTTTGAAGAGACATGCAAGTTTTAGAAGTAATTATATTTGGAAGGAACACTCAGTGTCTCCCATTTCTCTGTCTGACACTACATCCTACGATTCATCTTAAGTTTGGCTAGGACAAGGGGTTGTTCTCTAAAACCATGAGAATCAGTGTTCCGAAAGGTAATTCCATCATAGTTTTTCATGTCATACAAGCCAGATTAACTGAAAATATAATGCAGTTTTAAATAATGTCTCTTTCTGCTTTTTCACCTGTCATGTTCAATGATCAGGATGATTCTACTGTTACTCAAAGCCTAATTTTAAAGTAATGTTAAGACATTATAATCTGATAATCTGTAATTTCAGGCATGGCTCAGTTGATGCACTACTTACAAAAAAAAAAATGGGGAACTGAGTTTGATCTCCAGAACCCACCTAAAAGAACTGTGTATCAGCCTTTAATAACAGCATTGAGGAGATAGAGACAGACAGATCCATAGGGTTTATTTTCCATCAGTGTTTCAGACCTTGGAAAATTTTGGACCAAGAGACCCTGTTTCAAAAATCAAGATGGATGGTATCTTGTAAAACAATATTCAAGACTGACCTCTGGCTCTCCATATGTATACATACACCGACACTGGTGTGAAAACACACATATCCTGTCTTACACACAAATAACTGAGATACATCTACTAAATTTTATTTTATCACTACTAAACTTGTAATAATGTATTTGGAGGTGCATGGGACATGAAACATGTTTGATGATCTGAGGACAACTTGAAAGAATCTGGTTTTATTCTTCATTCTACCTTTATGTGGGCAATCATCTACAGGGATTAAACACAGGACATCAGGATTTCATAACAAGTGCTTGTATCCAGCAAACCATTTTATCAACCCAGTCTGAGCTATTACATGTGGACTTGAGGCAATGCAATGGCAAGTGTAGATCGTGTTCTCTTAGAGAGCTTGAGTTGTGTTCTTCTTGGAAACTTCTGAACAACTTTCAAATTCATCCTAACAGATTTTTATACTTAAGCTTCAGCTATGTTTTATTAATTTCTTGAGTGTCAAAGGACTGCTCATAGCTCCAGCTAAAAACCTCTGTATTTTCTGACTTTTCCTATCAGTAACTTAAGTCATGATTCACTATGTGTTTTAGAAGATGCTTTCCATTTGAGGTGATAAGAGAGGATGTCGGAGATTACATTTATATAGAGAGCATCTATTGCTTTACAGTCATCATCCTATGATATTTTCAGATATGTGAATCTGTCACATATCCTCCCAGGTTTTAAAAAGAAAATCATCATTTATACTTCTAGGAAATGAGGGTATTAATGCTTTAAGGAGGTTCAGCAACTTAATGTGAGAACAAAACTCACATCCAGTAGACTTTAGACTTGATAAATGTTTTAGTCATTTGTTGCTTTTACACAATAAATACTGTCTTAAAAGCGAACATGTATATATAACACATGTTTTAAAAATATCCATTGAAAATCTGAAATATTAAACTGGATGGTGCTGGGGCTGGCTCATGCCTTTAACCCAGCACTCAGGAGAGATAGACAGGCAGATAGATGTGAGTTCGAGGCCAGCATGGTCTACAGAGAGAGTTGAAGGCCAGGCTGCAAAACTACAGAGAAACCCTGTCTCAAAAAACAAAAACAAAACAAAACAAAATCTGAAATATTGCCATAGGGACAGAGATGGTTAAGATTTTTGAGGGTGTATCTCTTCAGCACCACAGGAAAATAAACCAAACATTATGCATACTGAAGTTGAAGCTTTAGTTGACTGAAAAATGAATATGAAAAGTAAATTAAATACTTCTGTTCCCAATATGGCCTGTGATGGAGAAAAAGAATAAAATGAATGATGAATCATTAAATATCACATGTGGAATTTGGGAGTATTCACACTACCTCTGTGAAATATATGTTTGTTATCAATGTTCTCAGATGTTTTCAGTATTAGAGGACACACTCATGGTTGAGGGCCTTGTGAGTCTCCCTTTGCTCCTATGACCTTCTCTAAAGACTACACTTAGGTCAATTCAGACTAATTATAATAAGCAATGCTTACCTATAATCTCAGCATTAGAAAACTCATGACAACAGTATCAAAATTTTGAGGCCAGTGTGGCATTGATAGCAAGTTGAAGGATAGCTTTACATACATATTCGAAAGATCTTGTCTCCAAATCCAGGATTTGTGAGCATAGCTCAGTGGTGGAAGGCTTACTTGAAAGGCCCTGAATTTTTGGGTCCCCTGATCCTGCTGGGATTGTATACCTGTGATCTCATGATGCTGAGGAGCTGGGGAAACAGGGTACATAGTGTTGTGCTTTCCTTTCCCTTTAAGGGACAAGCCACACCCACTCCCATTACCTCTGACCTGCCTGCTCCATCTTCCTTCTTCTGTTTCTTCAGCGTGGCCACGCGCTCTCTCTTCTCTTCCCCTCTTTCTCTCTTTCTCTCTCTCTCTCTCTCTCTCTCTCTCTCTCTCTCTCTCTCTCTCTCTCTCCCTCCTTCCCTTTCTCCCCTTTTAATAAATGCTTTTATGGCTACTTTCTGTGTCCATGGGTCTGCTCACAACCGCGGGCATTGGGAACTCTGCGGGACCCACCGGAGCTTGCTGCTCCCTGAGCCCGCTGGGTGCCACCACAAGCCGCACGGTGCGTGCCCTCCCGCTGGTGGGAAACTGTCGCCGCTTATCGCTGGCTCCGCCAGCCCGCCTCGGAAAACATTTTAGGAATAAGACATAGGACTCAGGAGACTGTGTTGGAGGACAGTTCATCTATTGGTGTTAACTGGGCTGGCTTACATAGCTTGAGTGGGCAGAGGGGGATGGAGGGGTGAGGGGTGGGCAAAGGAACAAGAAAAAGCACTAAATTGGTAATGGACTTGATTTGCATACGCCCACAGGAGAGAGGGCTGGCAAATGTTAATGATGCATCAGTGCAAATAGCAAAGCCTGCAGGAGGGAGTGGAGGTAGGGAGCACTATCTGAGCAACAGGCACTTTACAGGCATACCAGTTGGCAGACTATGGGTCACATTGTTCCTAAGAAACCAGTTTTCTGGTGGGGAAACAGACACTTCACTGATTTTAACATGACCTGGCCTTTGTTTCTAGGAAGTTGAATGGACTTAGGCCTGATTTGGGTAAGAAGCAGTCATACTTCTGTGCTCTGGGATCTGTCCACGGCATGGTCAGCACTCTACCATTCCTCATCTGACCTGGGAGCCCACGGAAAGTCAGTGCTCCACATTAAAAATAAATGCAAAAAATGTTGAGAATGCACTTTAAAAGTTCTAAACATATTGATTTAACATCATGGAAAGGCATCTGAGGTCTCTAATGGGTATTCTAATAGTTTTTTATGGAAAGAAGTCATCTTTGCTCTTCTGATAAAAGGTTGATTAATAAAAATATACTAATGCCTTTATTGCTAAAGAAATGTTTCCTTAGGTTAAAGGCTTCTAATCTCAAGAAAATTTTTTGATCAGGAAACATATGAAAGATAGGCAGATACATAGGTAGTTAAATAGATAGATGCATAGAAGATAATAAATAACAGATAAATAGATATATATAGAGAGAAATGAGAGATTACATACAGTACACAGATAGATGATAGATAAAATTTAATTTTCTTCATTCTAATTTTATTCTACTTGGGACAACCTACATAAATTTATAGAACTATTTTTGATGTTATTTACTATTATAATAATTTAAAAAATTCCAAATACACCATGTATAGCAATTAAAACCTTAGACTTTGGAGTATTATCTGAGAATTGAAATATTTCCAAATTGCTTTCAACGAATAAACACTATAGAAGCAAGGGGCACAACAAGTGTGGAGTAATATTTAATTACAGGCCCTTATATATACATACATACATAAGCTGACAGGTATAAAATTATTATTAAATATTATTAAAATTATTAGATAAAATGCACTGAAAGGTAATTTAATAATATAATTTTTAATTTGGTATAATTTTTCTGTGTATTTGCAGTATCAATTTTTAAGACATACTTATTTACTTGTTCTCTCTCATCTCTGTCTCTGTGTCTGTCTCTCTACCTTAGTGTGTGAGTGCATGTGTATGTACGATAGAGTGTATGTGGAGGTCAAAGGAAAATTGGCAGGATACAGTACTATCAGTTCTGGTGATGATCTCAGGTCATTAGGTTTGATGGCACAGTTCTTTATCTCCCAAGCCATCCTGTAACCTCTTTAGTATCTAATGTTTTGACTAAAATATGCTATTCTCATAGTCAGACAGGAAAAACTAATTTGTTTTTACTTTCTCTAGTCTTCTGGGACACAGCCTTTCATTCATATATCCATACTTCCATAACAGGAGAAATCATTTGTTAAAACAGTATGTAGTAGGGAAATGGGAATAGCAGATATAACAATACATGCCCTACAGTTCCCTAACATCTAGTCCATTGCTGGCTGCAAAATGGAAGGGTTCATCTTAATGGAAACACTCACATAATTTAAAATTAATGCTTCATGGACTGCAAAATCTCCTTCCACTGAAAGAGTAGCTATGTTCTCAGTACATCTGTCTAAATAAATTGATTTTGGAAGGTTATATTCCCATATTTAATAGGAAATCACTGATATCACATGTTTTTGTTGACCTATCAGTGGATAAAACTACCTCATTTATATAAACTTTGTCAAATTAGAGATTACAACTTGCAGAGGATAAGTGAGGTAACAGTTTTTCCCCCAACAGTTTTTGACAAAATCCTTTTCTTTGTAAATTCAAAACTTAATTGAATATGCCATTCTTTATCTCCCCCTCTAGCTTGTGTGTGTTTTTTTTTTTTTTTGTGTGTGTGTGTGTGACTTTTGTGTTGGAGGAGGGGTGAATGGGCATTCGTTTATGCATGTGTATGTGGGTCAGAGGACACCCTGGGTGTCATTCCTCTGGAGCATACACATTGCTTTATGGGACAATATCTCTCTTAATATCCTGAGTAGGTTTTGGCTGGCTAGACAGAACCTGTTTTCTTCTAAGAGCTGATATTACAAGTATATGCCACTGTATGTGGCTACATTTCAGTGATGTTTCAGGTTAACAAACTCAGACTATCATTTACATTTCTAACTGATCTAAATCCCCAGCCTCTGAACACAATGTCTTTATGCTAATCCTTCAAATGGATGTTCAAGCAGGTAAATATAATATATGATTCATCCCCAACATCCTCCTTCCCCTTGCAGTCTATAGCCTTCTTCCGCAGATGCTTCTATGTTAGAGATTCAACTGCTAATAGCGAGGAAGATAGGAAATATTTTCAGTACATTCTTTCTTTAGCAAGTCTATGAGCTCATGATCACATTTTTAAAGGCCTTATAATTTTAGCATACATCTTATACAATTGTTTCTGTATTAAACTCAAATTACCCCAATGATTTCTGTAAAGCAAATCTTTAGGATAAACACAGTTGATTAATAAGTGCTAGCAATTTATTTTAGTATTTTGGGGTAAATATAGTTGTATTTTGTTTTAGTATAATAAAAGGAAATTACATGTTGTGATGTAATTATTTATGAAAAATGGGGAATTATTTTATTGTAGATTTTGTTTTATTGTGTGAATTTTACAATGTCAATTATTTTAATAGGTATGACCCCAGAGAAAAGAGTGCCCTTGCCTGTTGCCCTTTGTAAGTCCCCATATCCCTAACTTTCTACTGTCCACATGTTATCAGATATAACCCATACTCGTTGCTATAGGGCATGCTGTTCTACACATACATCAATGCAGAGGAGAGAGAGAGAGAGAGAGAGGGAGAGAGAGAGAGACTCACATATATGCTCATATACCACATGCAAGTAAGACTGGTTTCATATTTTCAAAGTATTTGTCAAAAGAGGGAATGAAGACTATAGTGAACTTGATTAAACATGTACATATTATTACATTATTTATGTAATTTTGATCTTTTTGTTCCACATCTGCCTCAAGTGGAGTTAAAATACCACAGACACCTTATAAACATGGAGTAAGATGGCTTAGCTGGTAAAAGAACTCACCACCAAACTTGACTATTTAAGTTACTTCCTAGGATTCACGTGTTACAAGGAGATACAAGATTTCCTCTACATATGTGATAATTTGTGACTCCCGGGAGAATTAGATTGGCAACTGTGAACTCCATTTATTATCAATTGCCAAAATATTTACATCTTATCATCTGATGCCGGGATATTCCTAAAGGCTCACATTTGTGGTGGAATGTACTTGTCTATATATATTCACCCAGATTCTCACTAGATCTTCAAAATAAATGTACATTATGGTAAAACAGAGTCTGTGTCCTCTGAGGCAATCTGAAGGAATAGATGTCACCTGGACAAATGGCTCACAGGAAAAGTGCTTGTTGCTAAATGAGCATGATGATCCAGTTCAATCCCTAGTACTCAATACAAAACAAGGAAGCCAAAAACAAGCAATTGTGTTCTCCAGTATCAGTAAGACCAGCACTGGGGAGGTAGAGACAAACTGATCTCTAGTGTTCACAGGGTAACCAGTTTAAACTACATGGAGAGAATTCTAGGTCTGATGAGAGATCTTGACATACCTTTCTCCCCTCACACTCCAAATTAAAAACTTTTGATGATGAGATCTCTGAGTGATACAGGAGGATATCATGTAGCAGAGAAGTGTTCACAGATGTGTTTCCTTGCGTGGACAGAAATATCAGTTTTGTTATTAGTGTGTAACAATTCTTAACATTTTTATGTATCTATTTTAGGAGGATAATGTGTTTACTGGTTGGGTGCATGCATGTCCTTCTTTTCTATGTGGGTGCCTGTATGGTTTCATGTGCACCTGTGTAAACTCATGTGGAGATCAGTGAACAGCCTTAGTTGTTGCTCCTTACAAGTTGTCCCCCTTCCATTTTGTGACAGTTGCCCATTGTCTGAAAACTTGCTGATTTGGCGAGGTAGGACAAAAGAGCCTCAGAGGTTCTCTTGCTTCTACCTCTTCATGGGGATTCCTGTCTGATTACTGAGGCTCAAACATAGGTCCTCACTCCTTCATGGCAAGCACTTTATCCACTAAGCTATCTCCCATCTCTATAGTTTTTATTTTATATTACTTAAATGAAAACTAATGTCTAATGCTATGGAAACAGTCATAGTTAAACTGAAGTACAGTCCTGTTAAACTGAAGTATAGCCCTGTTACGACATTTTAAGCAGGGAACACACAGTTGAAGAAGAAATTACAACACAGTGTAGAGTGCCCCGAAGAGGCCTGAAGTCATTATGCTTACGTCCTTATCACTGGTTAAGTTTGATTATTTTTAAAACAAGCAAAACATAAAACAAGTTTGTTGTTTCTCCTTAGGCTAGGGGAATTCACTCAGGATGAGTTGTTGGTAAATTATTTATTTATGTGATGTGTGTGTGTGTTTGTGTATGTGTGTGTCTGTGTGTAAGTGACCATATGTTCACAAAAGCAAACATGTACACATGGGTGCATGCATGTACACATGCCATGACATGTATTATGTGGAGATCAAAAAACAGGTCCTTTCCTTCCATCTTTATGTTGGTTTGGGGGATTAAAAACAGTTCCTCAGGACCAAGTATCAAGTAAGCTTATAGGCTGAGCCTATAAACATCTTGGTGGACAGAATTACTCTTCAAAATGCTATGAACTTGAATTCCCTTAAGGACTCTGAACATTTTCTGCTAAATATTATTATTCTGGAGATGCGATACATTAATAGGAAAGTGAAGATGAACTTTTGCAACACTGTTATGTTTTTCAAGTGGATAAGCAAGTTGCTCTTCAAACATAGATCTTCAGTTAATCGTAAGTTGTGCATTTTTTTTATAAGAAGATGAAACAATTCCAGAGAATGACTAAGAGGGAACTTGCAGCAATTTTCACATCTGTTTGATTCCGTAAAAAAAAAGAAAGAAAGAAACAAAAAGTCATTAGACTATTGTACATCCATTAAGTCAAGATGTTTTGTGAAGTTGAAGGACAGTAAAGAATTCTCACCTCTTATCATGTGGTTAACTTCTCTAACAATTCCCTTTTCTTGATTCATTTCTTCTGTTTTATAAGCGTATTCAAGTGTGTGTATGTGTGAGTGTTCATGTTGAAGACCCATTTTATTCTTGACTTGCTTTTGTTCTGAAGAACAAAACATTTCCCATTCATCTTCTCTTAGGAGTGCTATATAGTGTAGTGGACAAGACACTTAAGTGCACATAAGAGAAGCAAGAAACAAACAAACAAACAAACAAAAAAACCTCTAGGGTGCTTGGGAATCATCTCAGTTGAAAAAGTATTTGATACACAAGCATGAGAGTCTGTGTTCAACACTTGACGCTTACATTTAAAAATTAAGCACAATGTTTTGCATGTGCATGTTTGTAATTCTACTGCTGGGGCCCAGGCACAAGTGCATCTCTGGGACTTGCTGACCAGTCAAGCTTTTCTACACAGTTAGTTCTAGACTGGGGAGAGAACCAGTCTCAAGAAATAAAATAGACTCTACATGAGAAACGATGCCTTCATTTGACCTTTGGCCTCCAGATGTGTGTGAAATTGTGCATGTGGAATCCATTATATAGGAACAATGACAATAACATACAGCTTTTTGGAATTTGTGATTATGTAATTATAATTTATTTCATTCTCAAAAATTCTGAATTAGATAGCCAGGAGAAGGAAAAATATAAGACATTTTCAGATATGCAATACTTGAGAAATTTTATTACGACTAAACACCCTTTCTACTAAGGCAGAGAAACAAAATCTTTCAGTTGTAACAAAAATATATGTGACTGGAGCTCTTAGGTATATGAAAATATAAGGACCTCAGTCCCTTTTATTTCATGGACATCATGAAAGTAACATTCTTAAAATTAGGCTTTATAACTTCACTGCCCTGCTTTTTATTGAAATAAAAAAGTAAATTTACAATATAGTTATAATTTTAAGCATCCACATATCAATAATGGTATAATTTTCAAAATATGTCCAAAAGGAGAGTCAAACTCATTGGACATACTTTTTCATTAGATTGTATTGAAGGAAGCATAAATACATTTAAAACAGTTATACCTCTAGAGACCTAGAATACATTCTACACTGCCCATAGTGAATACATATGCTTATCAGAGAAATTGAGTATGATGACAGGGAATCCCAAAAACTCTAGAAAGATTCCAGATTGTGGAGATACGGGCCTGCATCTTACCACAGAATCCCAAACAAGTAACCACATGTGGACAAATGACCTTGTGGGTCAACTGAAACTAGATCAGTAGATCCAGTAGCAAGCAAATGTCTGTGCAAGGAGAAGCACACTCAAAGTTTCATGAAATTTACAGTGTTTTTGCACATCTGAGATTCATAACCAACAGAATAAAGCATGGCCAAGAAGGCAGGCAAGTACTAGCTCCTTCTGAGACTGGAAAAAGCTCCACTGTAAAAAGGGGCTAGAGAGACTGTAAGAAGAGGGACTGTAAGAGCTAGAGCTCAGGAAGGACTGCTTGAAAGCATTGCCTTCTCAGTTCAACAGGGACATTGCCCTCATGAACTTACTGCAGCTCTGATGTGACCTATTCAAGATCAAGACAGGTAACTGTCCACCAGTGGGGTGGTGGTCAAGGAAACCTACACTTAGCAAATGAGCTTTCACAGTCGAAGACAGGGGAAGAAAAGTCAGTTTTAAAAGTGGTCTCGGTCAGGTTGCCCATGATCCCTTAGATAGGTCTAGACCAGTGGTTCTCAACCTGTGGGTAACAATGTATTTGCAGGGGGTGGGTGTCAAAAGACTCTTTTACAGGAGTCATGTAAGACTAACGGAAAACACAGATATTTGCATTTCAGTTATGAAGTAGTAACAAACCAGTTTTATGATTGGGAGTCATCACTGCAAAATGAACAGTATTAAAGAGTCACAGAACTGGGAAAGGTGAGAACCACTGCTCGAGGCCCATGCATATACAGGAAGCCTTTACAAATTCAATAGGCTATAAAAATCTCGTTTTCCATCTGAAGATGGAAAACAAATTGGTCTGGAAAAAACTGGAGTAGGGGAGAGTTGATATTAGCAAAATACAATGCATTCATGTCTCCAATTTTCTAAGGATGAGTTAAGAAAACAGACACAAACAGAAAGGGAAAGGAGGAGGAGTGGCGGTGGTGTGCTTGGTAATCTTTCTTGTTTCGTCATCATCTACAAAACCATTTTTCTATCTTTCTTGTTCACAGCACAGATGGAGTAGCACTTGTTGGAGGACATCAGATTGTCAAAGGCCCTAAGTATGAGTGAGGCACAAAGATCTGCTGACTAGGCAAGCTGAGGACAAGGAATTCCTCTCTCAAAATAGAATCAATTAGAGCTGCAGGTAAGTTTCCCAGGAGAAGCATGGGGAAGACAGGAAGGTAGTGAGATCCTGTCTCAAAGCAATGCTAATAATACTACAGAACATCACAATAAAACAAAACAAAGGCATAAAAATAATCGGTGACAAAGAAAGGCAGAGTATAAAGAGATGTCCTAGTTGCTGTGAGTACAGCCCTCCAGCAGAAGCATGATAGCAGCTTGAAGGCTCACTGGCTGCAGGGATTTAGGTAAGAACATGACCCAGGGAAAATGAAAGACAGATCCTGGACAGCAGCGTTGTTAGACCTACTCCCAACAGCAGATTTGTCTGACCTGAGAAATGGCACTTTTGAAACCTATCTGAAACATTCTCCATCAAATTCTACAGATCTAGTACAAATGATTCTTAGCAAATTCAAAGCCATTGAAATTCTATAGTGTATATTCTGAACCAAAAGGCAAAGAAAAAAGTATTTCCTCATTTATTAATAGTTCTACCATGTAATTCCTCACATACTATCTTTCTCTTCCTTGGATTTTACAAAAAACCTCACTAATTCAGAAATAAAAAAGACAAACAGAGATGAAGAAACGTGCACAGAACAGTTGAGATGGCTTAGTGAGTGAGAACATTAGATGCCAGTTCTGATAACCCGAGTTCAATCTGGTATTGAAAAGAAAGAATTGTAAAGAAAAGACTGACTCTTGGAAGCTGTCCTCTGACCTCCACACATGTTGTGATACATACACACAATCTTCACCAGAAAATAATACACATACACACACATGCAATACACACATACACACACACACAACTGAACATTTTTTAAATGTTGAATTTAAGCAATACAATTTAACTAATGACCGAAAGAAGAAATCACAGAATGTTTGTAGATTACCTAAGAAATAATGATTAAAAAATAAAAATTGAAAATTAATAAAATGCACTAATCATAGGAAATGTTTAATTTTAAATACTTTTTATTAAGAATAATTGAAAATGTTACCTCTCAATTTAATATATTACTTTGAAGTACTAGGAAGAAAAACAAACTGAACTACAAACTTTTTGAAAGGAATAAAAAAGAAGAGAAAATAAACAACAAAACAAACAAACAAACACAAAAGAAATAATAGAAACTCAAACCAAAGTGCTGGGTCCTTGAAAACATCAAAAATTTTAGAAAACTAGAATAGCTAAAAAACAAAACAAAATACCACAATAACAAACACCAACAACACAATTAACAGCAAATTTACAGGCAAGATGACTCAGCAATGTTTTTTGTTTGAATAAAGATGCAATATTCTGAACAATATTTTAAGGTAATAAAACGTATCTATTCCTTTAAAACGGGCTGTGTCAAAGCTGAAGCCCATGGAACAATAAACAACCCACTTCAGCAATGACAGACTCATGGCTAGAGGCTTTGACTAGTGATTCCTCACTTTAAAAATAGGGAATATTAGCAATAATGTTCTCAAAATTCTTCCAAAAGCTTGAGGAAGACAGAATACTTCAGAATGCATGCCAGGGCCGGGAAAGATAACTCAGCAGTTAAGAGCATGAACTGTTCTTGCAGAGAACCATAGTTTAGTTGTTAGCATTTATATTGAGCAGCTCAAAATCTCCTGTAATCCCAGATCTAAGATTAAAATGTTATTATGGCCTTCATTGGTACAAACACACACACAAACACACACATGCGCGCGCGCACACACACACACACACACACAGAGAGAGAGAGAGAGAGAGAGAGAGAGAGAGAGAGAGAGAGAGAGAGACTCACTAAAGGATGACAATAATCTCGGACTAGAAAATAAAGGATAGCTATTTATCCCTGATGAATATCGATGCAAAATCTTCCTCAAAATCATACAAAACAAAATATCACTATTTTTATAAGAATTATACACCATTCCAAAGTAGGATTTATCCCTGCAATTCCAGAATTGATTGGTATATTAAAATCCTTCAAAATCAGTTACCATGATATATAAATGGAAATAACAATCCATGATTATATCAACTGCTATTAGAACATTTGACAAAATCCAGCAGTCTTTCAAGATACAATTAATGATTCAGGAATAAGAGGAAGCTACTGTAGCAAAATAAAGTTCATATACAGGCAGCCTGCTGCTAATATATTTAGTGAAGAAATGTTAAATGCTTTCCTGGGTCACCTAGAATAAGCCACATTTTTTTTTCATCACATTGTAGACACATTAATGGTAAATCTCTTCCATAATGCACAACACAGAAAAATAAATCCGTTCTTAATGGAAAAATAAAATTAACTGTTTTCTCTTTTGAAAACAGGATTTGGGTTAGTAAGATAACTCAGCAGATAAAGGGACTTATCAGCAAGTCTATCAACATGAACCTGAGTTCAGTTCCCATGACATACATAGTGGAAAGAGAAAGCCAACTCCCACAAGTTGTTTTCTGACTTCAACATATGTTATGTAGTTGTCTGTGAGTGTGTGTGACTACATGTGAATACTTATTGCCTGAATAAAATAAATAAATAAACACTAAAATATTCAAAAGAAAGACAGCATGTACAAGAAAGAGTAAAGTTCTCATGTTAAATGTGAAAATGTGTAAAGCAATAAAAATAAGTGTGGTAAACAGTAAATGTGCACAAAATCTTTCTACATATCAACAATGATCCATAAAACATTTCTATGAAAAAAGTATTTTCCAAATGATGTGAAAAATTATTTAGAAGTAAACAAGGGATAATGGGTAGGAGTAATGGTTCAGTTGTCAAGAATCTAAGCTACTCTTGCAGAAGACAGAATTCTGTTACCAGCACTCAGAGTAAATATTGCATAACTACTTAAAGAAGAAAGGAGTAAAACAAAAAGAGAGAAAGAAAGAAGAAGGAAGGAAGGAAGGAAGGAAAGAGAAAAGAAAGAAAAGAAAAGTCATGACACATTATTATGAGACAAAGAACTCCAAAGATGTCTTGAGTGAGTTCTGGGTCAGGTATGTTCTGCTGGGTATGTACTATGCACATAGGGCTGTTCCTTAAAAGTGGTTTGTATCCCTAGTGAGATTTGTTGGCGAAAACTAATCTTTTACTTGTGAGTGGTTAGAAAAGACAGGATTTATTTTCAATAAACAGTGCTAGGGAAAGTGAAAATCAATGCATGAAAGAATGAAGTTGGATTTTAGTTTATCCTGTGTATCAAAGTTAACTCAAAATCAATCAGATCCCTAAAGAGACCCTAAACTCTCTGATACAAACATCTCCATGACACTAAATTTGGTCAGAGAATATACCATAAAACTCGAATAAAGTTAGAAGAAATGAATGATAACAATAAATAAAGAAATAACAATACATCAAAACTGAGAACTTTGTTCAATAATAATAATATAAAAAGGAATAACAACAACAACAACAATAATAATAATAATAATCAACAGAGTGAAAGAGTGGTGTAGAGACAGGGGGGAACCTGTGCAGGCTACTGTCTTACACTTCAACAGTCAGCTTCTTATTCTCCAAGATTGAACATACAGAAGGTTATTCGTAGTCTTGTGTCAAAATACTTAATCAAATCAAACAAACAAAGCATTTTGTCTTGTTTTGTTTTCAGCACTCATTGGTGACCATATACTTATGACATTTTCAAGTTATTTCATTAAATCTGATTTATTTTTTAATCCAAAATAACTGGGAACATTGCTATACTTTATTATCAAAACAAAAACCCCAAATCTTTCTAATCAAAGGCAAAGTTGATAGTGACTCATATAAAAATAATAAAATGTAGGAAATGATGCTCTGAATCACTCCTTAATGAAAGAAAAGAAAATTAAAACTAAAATTATATGTGTATCCTTTAGGATGCCCACTAAAACAGACTCTGACAAGTGCCAAGAAGAACATAAAGAACAATTGAAAATCTTTTCAAATTTTAAAAATTTTATTAATTCTTCCTCCATATTATCCTTTCAAACTTTCCTATATACTCTTCCTTTCACTCTTTTTTTAAATATTATTTATGCAAAATTCGAGAAGTCATTGTTTTTTACCGCAGAGTAGTACTCTAATGTATATATATTCCACACTTTCTTCATCCATTCTTCTATTGAAGGGCATCTAGGTTGCTTCAAATGGATGGAAATAGAAAATACGATCCTGAGTGAGGTAACCCAGACCCAAAAAGAAGATCATGGGATGTACTCACTCATAATTGGTTTCTAGCCATGGATAGGTGCCACTGAGTCTATAATTTGTGATCCTAAAGAAGCTAAACAAGAGGGTAAACCCAAGGAAAAACATATAGATATCCTCCCAGCTATGGGAAATAGACAAGATTGATGGGCAAAAAATTGGAATCTTGGGGGGTGGGGTGGGATGGGGATGAGGGGTGATGGGGAGAGAAAAGTGTGAAGGAGAGGATGAGGGGAACTGGGGGTATCGGGGTGATTGGGGTTAAAGGAAGGTTGGATTGGGGAGCAGGGAAACTCATACCTTAGTTACGGGAGCCACCTAAGGGTTGGCAAGAGACTTGAACCTGGAATGGCTACCAGACGCCCAGGGCAATGTCCCCAGTTAGTTCATTGGGGCACCTGAGGATAGGGAACCTGAAATGAACCTATCCTATAATCATACTGATGAATATCTTGCATATCGCCATAGAACCTTCATCTAGCGATGGATGGAGATAGAGACAGAGACCCACACTGGAGCACCGGACTGAGCTCCCAAGGTTATAATGAGGAGCAGAAAGAGAGAGAACATGAACAAGGAAGTCAGGACCATGAGGGGTGCACCCAACCACTGAGACGGGGGGCTGATCTATTGGGAGCTCACCAAGGCCAGCTGGACTGCTACTGAAAAAAAACATGGGATAAAACCGGACTCTCTGAATGTGGTGGACAATGAGAGCTGACGAGAGGCCAAGGAGAATGGCACAGGAACTTTCATCTGGCGATGGATCGAGAGAGAGACAGAGACCCAATTTGGATCAACCGTCTGAGCTCTTAAGGTCCAAATGAGGAGCAGAAGGAGGGAGAACATGAGCAAGGAAATCAGGACCACGAGGCGTGCACCCACCCACTGTGACAGTGGAACTGATCTATTGGGAGCTCTCCAAGGCCAGCTGGACTGGGACTGAATAAGCATGGGTTGAAACTGGACTCTCTGAACAAGGCGGACAATGAAGGCTGATGAGAAGCCAAGGGCAATGGCACTAGGTTTCGATCCTAATACATGAACTGGCTTTGTGGGAGCGTAGCCTGTTTGGATGCTCACCTTCCTGGACCTAGATAGAAGTGGGAGGACCTTGGTCTTCCTGTAGAGCAGGGAATTTGGACTGCTCTTCAGTATTGAGAGGGAGAGGGAGTGGACTAGAGGGAGGAGAAGTGGAGTGGGGATAGGGGGAGGGGAGCGGGGGGAGGGGGCAATATGTGGGAGGAGGGGGAGGGAAATGGGAAAGGGGGAGCAGTTGGAAATTTTAATTTAAAAAGAATAAAATAATTAAATATTATTTATTTACTTATTCATTAAAGTTTTTTTCTGCTTCCTCCCCGCCACCGACTCCCATTTCCCTCCCCCTCCCCCAATGAAGTACCCTTCCCTCATCAGCCCTAAGAGCAATCAGGGTTCCCTGCCTTGTGGGAAGTCCAAGGACCACCCACCTCCATCCAGGTCTATTAAGGTGAGCATCCAAACTGCCTAGGCTCCCACAAAGACAGGACGTGCAGTAGGATCAAAAACCCATTATCATTGTTCTTGAGTTCTCAGTAGACCTCATTGTCTGCTATGTTCAGCGAATCCGGTTTTATCCCATGCTTTTTCAGACCCAGGCCAGCTGGCCTTGGTGAGTTCCCAATAGAATATCCCCATTGTCTCAGTGGGTGGGTGCACCCCTCGTGGTCCTGAGTTTCTTGCTCGTGCTCTCTCTCCTTCTGCTCCTGATTTGGACCATGAGATTTGTGTCTGGTGCTCCAATGTGGGTCTCTGCCTCTGTTTCCTTTCATCGCCTGATGAAGGTTAATATTCAGGAGGATGCCTATATGTTTTTCTTTGGGTTCACCTTCTTATTTAGTTTCTCTAGGATCATGAATTATAGGGTCAATGTCCTTTATTTATGGATAGAAACCAAATATGAGTGAGTACATCCCATGTTCCTCTTTTTGGGTCTGGCTTACCTCACCCAGGATAGTGTTTTCTATTTCCATCCATTTGCATGCAAAATTCAAGAAGTCATTGTTTTTTACTGCTGAGTAGTATTCTAATATGTATATATTCCATACTTTCTTCATCCATTCTTCCATTGAAGGGCATCTAGGTTGTTTCCAGGTTCTGGCTATTACAAACAATGCTGCTATGAACATAGTTGAGCATATACTTTTGTTGTATGATAGGGCATCTCTTGGGTATATTCCCAAGAGTGGTATTGCTGGGTCCAGGGGTAGGTTGATTCTGAATTTCCTGAGAAACCGCCACACTGTTTTCCAAAGTGGTTGGACAAGTTTGCATTCCCACCAGCAATGGATGAGTGTACCCCTTTCTCCACAACCTCTCCAGCAAAGGCTAACATTGGTGTTTTTTATTTTAGCCATTCTGACAGGTGAAAGATGGTATCTTAAAGTTGTCTTGATTTGCATTTCCCTGATCGCTAAGGAGGTTGAGCATGACCTTAAGTGTCGTTTGGCCATTTGAACTTCTTCTGTTGAGAATTCTCTGTTCAGCTCAGTGCCCCATTTTATAATTGAGTTGATTAGCCTTTTACGGTTTAGTTTCTTGAGTTCTTTATATATTTTGGAAAAGAAATGGACAATTTTTTAGATAAGTACCATATACCAAAGTTAAACCAAGACCAGGTAAACGATCTAAATAGACCTGTTAGTCGCGAAGAATTAGAAGTTGTTATAAAAAACCTCCCTACCCAAAATAGCCCAGGTCCAGACGGTTTCAATGCAGAATTCTACCAGAACTTCCAAGAAGACCTATACACCTTAAGGTATTTCACAATATAGAAACAGAAGAGTCATTGCCAAATTCCTTTTATGAAGCTACAGTTACCCTGATACCAAAACCACGCAAAGACCCAACCAAGAAAGAGAATTACAGGCCTATCTCACTCATGAACATCGATGCAAAAATCCTCAATAAAATACTGGCAAACCGAATCCAAGAACACATCAGAAAAAATATCCATTATGATCAAGTAGGCTTCATCCCAGAGATGCAGGGCTGGTTCAACATACGCAAATCTATCAATGTAATCCACCCTATAAATAAACTGAAAGAAAAAAACCATATGATCATTTCATTAGATGCTGAAAAAGCATTCGACAAAATTCAACACCCCTTTATGATGAAGGTCTTGGAGAGATTAGGGATAAAAGGATCATACCTAAATATAATAAAAGCTATTTACAGCAAGCCGACAGCCAACATTAAATTAAACGGAGAAAAACTCAAAGCCATCCCACTAAAATCAGGAACACGACAAGGATGTCCACTTTCTCCATACCTCTTCAATATAGTGCTTCAAGTTTTAGCAATAGCGATAAGACAACATAAGGGGATCAAGGGGATTCGTATTGGAAAGGAAGAAGTTAAGCTTTCGTTATTTGCAGATGATATGACAGTATACATAACGACCCAAAAAACTCTACCAAAGAACTCCTACAGCTGATAAACACCTTTGGGAATGTGGCAGGATACAAGATCAACCCCAAAAATTCAGTTGCCTTCCTATACACAAAGGATAAGGAAGCAGAGAGGGAAATCAGAGAAGTATCACCCTTCACGATAGCCACAAATAGCATAAAATATCTTGTGGTAACTCTAACCAAGGAAGTGAAGGATCTATTTGACAAGAACTTTAAGTCTTTGAAGAAAGAAATCGATGAGGACACCAGAAAATGGAAGGATCTCCCTTGCTCTTGGATTGGGAGGATCAACATAGTAAAAATGGCAATTCTACCAAAAGCAATCTATAGATTCAATGCAATCCCCATCAAAATCCCATCAAAATTCTTTACAGATCTGGAAAAGACAATAATCAACTTTATATGGAAAATCAAAAAACCCAGGATAGCCAAAACAATCTTATACAATAAAGGACTTTCTGGAGGCATTACCATCCCTGACTTCAAACTCTATTACAGAGCTACAGTATTGAAAACAGCTTGGTATTGGCATAGGAACAGAGAAGTCGACCAATGGAATCGAATAGAAGACCCTAGCTTTAACCCACAAACCTATGAACACCTGATTTTTGATAAAGGAGCTAAAAGTATTCTATGGAAGAAAGAAAGCATCTTTAACAAATGGTGCTGGCAAAACTGGATGTCAATCTGTAGAAGAATGAAAATAGATCCATATCTATCACCATGCTCAAAACTCAAGTCCAAATGGATTAAAGACCTCAATATCAGTCCGAACACTCTGAACCTGATAGAAGAGAAAGTGGGAAGTACTCTACAACACATGGGCACAGGAGACCACTTCCTATGTATAACCCCAGCAGCACAGACATTAAGGGCATCATTGAATAAATGGGACCTCCTGAGACTGAGAAGCTTCTGTAAAGCAAAGGACACTGTCACTAAGACAGAAAGGCAACCCACTGACTGGGAGAAGATCTTCACCCACCCCGCAACAGACAAAGGTCTGATCTCCAAAATATATAGAAAACTCAAGAAAGTAGACCGTAAAGGGCTAATCAACCCAATTAAAAAATGGGGCACTGAGCTGAACAGAGAATTCTCAACAGAAGAAGTTTGAATGGCCAAAAGACATTTAAGGTCATGCTCAACTTCCCTAGCGATGAGGGAAATGCAAATCAAGACAACTTTAAGATACCATCTTACACATGTCAGAATGGTTAAAATCAAAAACACCAATGATAGCCTTTGCTGGAGAGGTTGTGGAGAAAGGGGTACACTCATCCATTGCTGGTGGGAATGCAAACTTGTGCAACTACTTTGGAAAACAGTGTGGCGGTTTCTCAGGAATTTCGGGATCCACCTACCCCTGGACCCAGCAATACCACTCTTGGGAATATACACAAGAAATGCCCTATCATACAACAAAAGTATATGCTCAACTATGTTCATAGCAGCATTGTTTGTAATAGCCAGAACCTGGAAGCAACCTATATGCCCTCCAATGGAAGAAATGATCTAGAAAGTATGGAATATATATATATATATATATATATATATATATATATATATATATATATATATATATATATTAGAATACTACTCAGCAGTAAAAAACAATGACTTCCTGAATTTTGCAGGCAAATGGACGGAAATAGAAAACACTATCCTGAGTGAGGTGAGCTAGACCCAAAAAGAGGAACATGGGATGTACTCACTCATATTTGGTTTCTAGCCATGAATAGGGGACGTTGAGCCTATTATGCGTGATCCTAGAGAAGCTAATTAAGAAGGTGAACCCAAAGAAAAATATTTTGGTGATGATAGGAGACAGATACAAAGACCCACATTGGAGCACCGGACTGAAATCCCAAGGTCCAAATCATGAACAGGAGACAGAACACGAGCAAGGAACTTAGGACCGCGAGGGGTGCACCCACACACTGAGACAATGGGGATGTTCTATCAGGAACTCACCAAGGCCAGCTGGCCTGGGTCTGAAAAAGCATGGGATAATACCGGACTTGCTGAACATAATGGACAATGAGGACTACTGAGAACTCAAGAACAATGGCAATGGGTTTTTGATCCTACTGCACGTCCTGTCTTTGTGGGTGCCTAGGCAGTTTGGATGCTCACCTTACTAGACCTGGATGGAGGTGGGTGGTCCTTGGACTTCCCACAGGGCAGGGAACCTGGATTACTCTGAGGGATGATGAGGGAGGGGGACTTGATGGGGGGGAAGGAAATGGGAGGTGGTGGCGGGGAGAAGGCAGAAATCTTTAATAAATAAATAAACAATAAAAAGAAAAAAAAACAGTAAGGGTTTACTTAAGGAAATCAGAATCTAGACTTTAAAAACAATAAAAAATATATTTAAAAAGGGAGAATGGAAAGGAAGAAGAGATACTAGTCAGACCAAAGAATTAAACAGGGCTAGAGACCTGGCCAGAATCCATAGTAAATTATGGGTCTTTTCCTGAGAATGTGACACATTAATGAGTGTTATGCATGTGGGTAAGCTGTGTGTGTGTGTGTGTGTGTGTGTGTTTGCACATATTGATGGGCCTGCATGTGCATATGAAGGTCTCCTTATGTTCTTGAGAGAGGACATCCTGTTGATGATTCAGGCATGCTAGCTGTGATAGGCTAGCTGGCCAATACAAGGGGAATAGCTGTGTGTTGTTGCCTGTCCTTTTTTTTTCACACTCTGTGCTGCAGTTATAGGCACTGGCAAGTATCTGCCTTTTTACATGAATTTTGTGATTCCAACTTCAGTACTTACACTTGAACAGCAATCAGTTTAAAACATTTAAATTTTTAAGAGAAAAATTAAATACTTTGTTTTGCAAAGTATCAGACTTTTTAGTATTTTATGAATTTATAAAAACGTAAAATTTCTGGAAGTATTTTAATAAACAAAGTGTCTTAATTTGGGTTTTCTATTGCTGTGAAGAGACATGACTACAGATACTCTTATTAGGAAGCATTAATTTGGAGTGGCTTTTTTCAGAGGTTCAGTCCATTATCATCATGATGGGGACCATGACGACATGCAGGCAGATGTGGTACAGCACAGCACACTACAGGCAACAAGTCAACTGACTCTCACACTGAGAGCAGCTTGAGCAAAAGAGAACTCATAGCCCACCACCCCTACAATGATACGCTTCATCCAACAAGGACATACCCACTCCAACAGAGTACCAGCTCATAGTAGTACCACTTCATTTTTGTTCCATTTTCTTTCAAATTACAACATTCTACTCGCTTGCTCCCAAATGCTTATAGCCATATGATAAGACAAAGAATGTATTCTGTCCAACATCAGAAGTCCCCATAGTCTATAATATTCTCAAACTTGCTTCAAAATCCAAAGTCAAATTCCAATTCTTTTTTGAAAGTAATGACAATCTCTTAACTCTAATCACCCTGTAAAATATCAATATCAAAAAGTAGATTACCTATTCAGTTCACAAAATGGCCTTTCTAAGCCTCCATGCAGGGACACCCCTAATACATGCTTGGCTTCATCACCTTTCCTTAGTAACATAAGGAGATTGCACAATCATTTTCTTGTATTCTTGACTCTAAAATTGTAACAGCATGTGCCAAATTGGCAAGTTCTTCTGCTTACTGGGCCTGAAACACGGTCCTCTCATTCATATATATTTTCACCAGATTTCCGTTTTTGATTGTTTCCTTCACTAAATTTGGCTGACCTAGAATTTACTCTATAGATCAATATGGCCTCAAACTCAGAGAGTAACCCGCCTCTGGCTCTCCCTACCTAATTATGGGATTAAAGGTGTGTGATACCAAGTTTGTCTTTAACTTTATTTAATAAATTGGAAACTCAGCTGTGTAGGGTGTTGTCTTAAATTTATAACTCTCTTTATTCTACGTATGATCAGGATTGCCTTAAAACATTTCTACGGAGCTTTTTCTTTCTTTAAATGGTGAAATTTGTATTTTACTTTGCTTGCCTTGCTTCTTTTTTTTTTAATTTTAGATATGCGTAAGATGGGCCACTCATAGTCACAGAGCACAGTCAATACTAGAGTGTATTAAAATCTCTTCTGCCAGTGTTGTTAATCTAACACTCTTCAATTTAACCTTTGCAAATATTTTGGACAAGGTCAGAAAATAGTCCTATTGTTCACCAGAAATATAAAGGAATAATCTCTAAGCCACTTACACACATTCTTCTCTGAAAATCCTGAATTGGGATCATCATAATTTGCATTGCTCTCTTCACAGCTGTCTTCCCTGATCCTACTGCTATGATCCATTAAGCACCATTTAAAGTGTTCAACTACTTTCGTAATCCAAAGTATCCATGTCACCATTGCTTCAAGGAACCTAATCAGGACTATCAGAGCAATAACCCACACCCAGTAGCAACTGATATCTTAGTTTGGATTTCTATTGCTCTGAAGAGACGCTATGACCACAGCAGCTCTTAAAGTAAAACATTTAATTTGGACTGGTTCATATTTTAGAGATTTAGTCCGTTATTATCATGATGGGAAGAATGGCAGTGTGCAGCATAGTGTTGGAGAGGTTCCTGAGAGTTGTACATCTGGATTGACAAGCATCAGGGAGAGAAAGTCACTGTGCCTAGTTTCAGCATTTGAAATCCAAAAGTCCACCCCACAATGACACACTTCCTCCAATAAGACTATATGTACTCCAACAAGGCTGTATATTCTAATCTTGTCAAGGAAAGCTACTCCCTAATGAGCAAACAATCAAATATATGAGCCGATCTTGCCAAGTGCAGTTCCTATTCAAACCACACAGTATGGATACACAGGAAAAAATGTGAATGCTTCAATGTTTAAAAGACAATATTACCATCATATTCTACAAAGGATGGACTTCAACAACTAAATTTTGAGCTCAAAATGTCGGTTGAAACATGACACCATTATAGATCTTTGGCCAAATAGATTGTAATTACCATATTCTGTCTTTGTTTAATGAAAAATGATAACGTCAATGTAAGGATATAGAATAATGATGAAATGTATTTGAAGGGAAAGTGCTATCTATCAACAGAGGTATAACCAAGCTGAACTGTAAATAATAGAAGAGATCCAACAAAACAGGCAGAAATACATAAGAATACTCAAATAATCCAGTGTGAGATACTATTTAGGAATGTGTATTGTAAAAAATTATCTGTCAGCCTGAAACTCAAATCCTGGTGGGGAAGCAGAATATGTGTGTGTACAGATAAATGCACACACACACACACATATGCAAAAATATGCATATGTGTGCATATATGTATATACATGTGATTAATATAATTTAGTAATGTTGTTTAACACAATCATTAATATTAAATAAGAACAATTAGGGATTAAACATCAATGTTTTGTTTCATCTATGTTTGGTTTGAGATCAACACCAAAGATAGCTACAGTAACTGAGTAAGTAACTCTGTCTGAGGGACTGTACATTAATAAAGAACTAGACTTGAGATTATTGCTGTATATATAAATCACTGAGCAACTTGGATAATGGAGAAAAGCAAAACAGATGAAACCTTAAGAGAAGTGTTTGAGAGGGGATTGGACCCAAGTAAAAAGATGTCTTAGAAAAGCTGTACTAAATCTGTGTAATAATCACTTTGGGAGTTGAACAACATTTTCACAGAGATCGCATATTATATATACAGAATATCAGGCATTTGCATTATAATTCATAACAGTAGTGCAATTGCAGTTATGATGTAGCAACAGAAACAGTTTTATGCTTGAGAGTCACCACACCATGAGGAACTGTGTTAAAGGATCACAACATTAAGAAATATGAGAACAACTATCTAAGACAAAGAAAATAATCACCCATGTGAGAGCTGTGAGGATGGTGAAGAAGGAAGCAGAGTGTAAGGTCCAGGTCACTGGTGTATAGTATCTTCTGAAGTAAAGAAAGCACAGCTCATGTTACTCATTTCATTGCTGCTCCCCACAGCTCTGCACTGATCAATCCTAGTACTTGGTATCTGTGCAATTCTTGTTTCTTCAATATTCTCATGAAGCCTACGGAACACAATAATGTCATTCAGGCTTCAGGGTCCTCTGATTGGAGATGTTTTAACTTTTGTATAAACCTTTAATGGTTCGTTATGGAAATGGTTCAGTGGGTAATAACACTTGCTGGATAAGAATTATGGTTTGAGTTCAAATTCTTGTAAGCATGTAGGTAACCAAGCATGTTCATGTACCTACATATAACCCTAACAGTGTGGGCCAGAAATGGGGGGGGGTTCCCTAGGGTCACCAGCCTAGCACTGGGCTAAGTGAAAGATCCTGTCTAATCAGAAATGGTGAATAGTGAGAGGCCACGATATCCACATAACTCTGGTTGGGATACTCTCCCCATACACACACTCACACAAATAATCTCAAAGAGTGACTTTTTACTTAAGTAAAACAACTATGGGTTCATGTTTTAAGGTGATAATTGGATCAGAAGCAGCTGCAACTCATAAAAAGTACCAAAGTTCTTCAGAGCCTAAATTCCACTTTGATTACGGTCCCCTTTCTGTTGCTTCTGGGCCTTTTAAACACATAATATTCTAACTTCTTCAGTGATTTAGAACTTAAATTGAAGAAAATCATGCTCTTCATTTATATCTACTTAACATTTTTTTAAATCAATGATAAGACACTTCAGGATAGGAGAAAATTTGTTATCTGTTCAAGAATTTTACCTACTCATGTTGGATTTTCCATCCCCTCCATTTCTGCCACCATGGTTCACCAAGGTGTACATCCTTCCTACTGTTGCTGGAGAATGTGTCTGGTTAAAGAGAATACATATATTTCACGTGGGAGGAGGCCAACTTATCCTACCATGATGTGCAATCTGTGGACTTTGTTCACCTGCAAACCCTGTAAATCTTTCCACTTTTGAGATGTTGTCCATGATGTGAACTGCATAAGAATCAGACCTCCAAATATGATCACTATTCCACCTCTGCCAAGGTACCTGGGAGTCATCAAGTCTAACAATACCATGAGGTCAGAGGACAGAAGAGGAGTCTTTGTAACTATGGCCTTATTTCAACAAACAGTTCCTGCAGAACTGTTTGTGAATCTGGGAGTTTACATTGTGACTGGATATCATTTTGCATCAGCGGAATGATTCTTTCTGCTGTCAGGACACAGCAGGTGGCTGAAGGCTGGAAGCTTTTATGAAAACCATTCCCATTACAATGCAGTTCTTTCAGGTAAACCATCCAGGAATAAGATGCAAGTATTAGAACTGTTTATTTTTCTGTATGAATTTATGTAATTGCCTTTGAATTAAAATGAAGAATAGTTTTAAGGCACTTAAATATTTTCTATCCATTTTGTCTTGGTGCTTAGTTCTGTTGAAAATTTTTGCTCCCAACTAAACTCTACAGATTCCTGATAAATTTTCTATATTTTTGGGTTGGAAGTCTGAAAGACATATTGATCAAATTTGAAAGGAAACCCATAATAATAACAAATAATTAGAAAAAGTAACATTTTCAAGATAGAATAAACTTACTTTTTAAATAATTGCATCATACATGTTTTCTAGTAGATTTTTTTCCTTCTTTCATCTTTTTTTTATTCAGTTTTTAGCAGGTTGTGGTTGTGGAGGCACCCACAGCTGCTATGTGTTTGTAAGTGCAATGACACTGTAATGTCCAGAAGACTCTGCTTCAGAGCAGTCCTTCATATCCTTGGTTCTCAATTTCTTTCTGCCTCTCTCCTCCATGCAGTTCTCTGTATGTATGTGAGCATGCACAGGTATGTTGTATGCTTGTGTATATATGTGTTCTCCTTTGTGTATGTGTGTTTACCTGTTTATACACAGAAAGGGTGTTTGGCATGGATGTAGAAAACCAAGTTTGCTGTCGGGAATAATCCTTTCTATCTTTCATTATGTGAACATTTCCTGATAGGAGTGCTCATAATGACTAGCCTTGCTAATCATCTTTCCCTCAGCACATTTTGAACTCTGCCTTCAGAGGCTTCAATTACATGTTGGCCACCCTCCCGATGACATATGTAGGTTTGTGGATCCAAACTCTAGCTCTTACTCATGAACAGCAAGTACTTCAACCACTGAGCCTTTAACTCTGGAGATCTAATACACTTTCTTAGATGAAATTATGGGATTTAATTTGTCTTATTATTAGGGAGTTTTCCATGGCAGAAAGGGTATAGATATAATTTCTTCGTCACAAAAAATTTGACACAAAACAAACAAAAATCAAGAAAAAATGAAGTTTTTGCGCTTTAAAAATAAATGAGTTTATTTATTTACTGAACTTAGGATCAACATAGTCTTGATTGAACTCATGACAAAGAAATTCTAAAGAAACAAAAAATAAGAATTCAATATTTAAAAAATTGGATCTTGCCATGGATGGTAGACATATTCTTGTAAGAGAGGGCTGCATAGATCACACTGTACACTAGCTCCTACAGAATCTCAAAAATATGATAATTACTAGTCACTTAAAAATTACAATGATCTCATCTTCTGCATGTTTTGGGCTTTGTTCCATAGTCTTTTATCTCTCTGCTCTTTGACAAGTAAATCAAGCCTTTGAGGTTTGATTTTGTGATCATGGTCCCTGAGAACAGTTTTGTGTTAGTTCTGAAAATTCACCTTTGCAAAGCCTCCCACCCACTGTAGACAAAATATTACTCATCTTTGTAACCCTTGAAAAGTTAGGTGCAACAGCCACCCAGAAAGACAGAAATCAAACAGAAGATGGATGAAATAATTCCTTTTTAAATGTTGATCTCTTTCTGTGACTGCAAATTCCCAGAAAAAACAATCCTCTTAATTTTCAAGGTTATTAAGCACTGGAACAGAAGCAAAGTCAAACCTGCTCTGTCAATCATTGTGAGAGGAGAGTTTAGAGTTTTAGTGTTTCTATTAGCTCCACTAAAGGACAGGCACATGACTTTGGAAATCTCTCTTTTCTTCCTAGGAAATGGGACCAATACCTTCTTTTCTTTCATTAAAAAATAATGTATTTTTAGTTTTTTTAATTTTAGGATGTGTACTTAATTATTTATTAAATTATTTTGCCTACCTTGCATTCATGTAAACATAAATGTATCTGTGCATTTATTTTTCCAGATATGTATACACTTGTGTGTGTTTGTGTGTGTGTGTGTGTGTGTGCTTCAGTATGGGTTATGGCTAGGGTTCCAACAAATTCAAGATGCCATTTATCAAAAAAATTGCCATGCTTTGTCAGTCTTATTAGAGCTCATTTAAATCTTCCCAATCCATTGGTTGAAGGGAATGTTTTTGCTGATACACTTACTCATTTGATCACTTTATCTCTGGCTGAGCTTGGTCAGCGATCACATGCATTACATCATAAAAATTGTAAAAGTTGACCCTGACATCTCATCACTCATGTGGAGATGACAGCAAAACTTGAGGAAGTCAATTGTCTCCTTAAATCTGTTTTTTTTTAATTAATTAATTTATTTATTAAAGATTTCTGCCTCCTCCCCACCACCACCTCCCATTTCCATCCCAAAATCAAGTCCCCCACCCTTGTCAGCCCTAAGAGCAATCAGGGTTCCCTGCCCTGTGGGAAGTCCAAAGACCATCCACCTCCATCCCGGTCTAGTAAGAGGAGTATCCAAACTGCCTAGGCTCCCACAAAGCCATTACGTGCAGTAGGATCAAAAACCCATTACCATTGTTCTTGAGTTCTCAGTAGTCCTCATTGTCTGCTATGTTCAGCGAGTTCGGATTTATCCCATGTTTTTCTGACCCAGGTATGCTGGCCTTGGTGAGCTGCTCCCAAAAGAACATCCCCAATGTCTCAGTGTGTGGGTACCCCCCTCGCGGTCCTGAGTTCCTTTCTCGTGCTCTCTCTCCTTCTGCTCCTGATTTGGACCTTGAGATTTCAGTCCGGTGCTCCAATGTGGGTCTTTGTATCTGTCTCCTTTCATCGCCTGATGAAGGTTAATATCCAGGAGGATGCCTACATGTTTTTCTTTGGGCTCACCTTCTTATTTTAGCTTCTCTAGGATCACGAATTATAGGCTCAATGTCTTTTATTTATGGCTAGAAACCAAATATGAGTGAGTACATCCCATGTTCCTCTTTTTGGGTCTGGCTTACCTCACTCAGGATAGTGTTTTTTATTTCCATCCATTTGCATGCAAAATTCAAGAAGTCATTGTTTTTTACTGCTGAGTAGTACTCTAATATGTATATATTCCATACTTTCTTCATCCATTCTTCCATTGAAGGGCATATAGGTTGTTTCCAGGTTCTGGCTATTACAAATAATGCTGCTATGAACATAGTTGAGCATATACTTTTGTTGTATGATAAGGCAACTCTTGGGTATATTCCCAAGAGTGGTATTGCTGGGTCCAGAGGTAGGTTGATCCCGAATTTCCTGCTTTCCAAAGTGGTTGCACAAGTTTGCATTCCCACCAGCAGTGGATGAGTGTACCGCTTTCTCCACAACCTCTCCAGCAAAGGCTATCATTGGTGTTTTTGAGTTTAGCCATTCTGACAGGTGTAAAATGGTATCTTAAAGTTGTCTTGATTTGCATTTCCCTTATCGCTAAGGAAGTTGAGCATGACCTTAAGTGTTTTTTGGCCATTTAAAATTCTTCTGTTGAGAATTCTCTGTTCAGCTCAGTGCCCCATTTTATAATTGGGTTGATTAGCCTTTTGCGGTCTACTTTCTTGAGTTCTTTATATGTTTTGGAGATCAGACCTTTGTCAGTTGCAGGGTTGGTGAAGATCTTCTCCCAGTCAGTGGGTTCCCTTTTTGTCTTAATGACAGTGTCCTTTGCTTTATAGAAGCTTCTCAGTCTCAGGAGGTCCCATTTATTCAATGATGCCCTTAATGTCTGTGCTGCTGGGGTTTTACGTAGGAAGTGGTCTCCTGTGCTCATGTGTTGTAGAGTACTTCCCACTTTCTCTTCTATCAGGTTCAGTGTGTTCAGACTGATATTGAGGTCTTTAATCCATTTGGACTTGAGTTTTGTGCATGGTGATAGATATGGATCTATTTTCTTTCTTCTACAGATTGACATCCAGTTTTGCCAACACAATTTGTTGAAGATGCTCTCTTTTTTCCATTGTATACTTTTAGCTCCTTTGTCGAAAATCAGGTGTTCATAGGTTTGTGGGTTAAAGTCAGGGTCTTCTATATGATTCCATTGGTCGACTTCTCTGTTTTTATGCCAGTACCAAGCTGTTTTCAATACTGTAGTTCTGTAATAGAGTTTGAAGTCAGGGATGGTAATGCCTCCAGAAAGTCCTTTATTGTATAAGATTGTTTTGGCTATCCTGGGTTTTTTGATTTTCCATATAAAGTTGATTATTGTCTTTTCCAGATCTGTGAAGAATTTTAATGGGATTTTGATGGGGATTGCATTGAATCTATAGATTGCTTTTGGTAGAATTGCCATTTTTACTATGTTGATCCTCCCAATCCAAGAGCAAGGGAGATCCTTCCATTTTCTGGTGTCCTCTTCAATTTCTTTCTTCAAAGACTTAAAGTTCTTGTCAAATAGATCTTTCACTTCCTTGGTCAAAGTTATTCCAAGATATTTAATGTTATTTGTGGCTATCATGAAAGGTGATGCTTCTCTGATTTCCCTCTCTGCTTCCTTATCCTTTGTGTATAGGAAGGCAACTGATTTTTTGGAGTTGATCTTGTATCCTGCCACATTACTAAAGGTATTTATCAGCTATAGGAGTTCTTTGGTAGATTTTTTGGGGTCGCTTATGTATACTATCATATCATCAGCAAATAACGAAAGCTTAACTTCTTCCTTTCCAATATGGATCCTCTTGATCCTCTTATGTTGTCTTATTGCTATTGCTAGAACTTCAAGCACTATATTGAAGAGATATGGAGAGAGTGGACATCCTTGTGGTGTTCTGATCTTAGTGGGATGGCTTTGAGTTTTCTCCATTTAATTTAATGTAAGCTGTTGGCTTGTTGTAAATAGCTTTTATTATATTTAACTATGACCCTTGTATCCCTAATCTCTCCAAGACCTTTATCATAAAGAGGTGTTGAATTTTGTTGAATGCTTTTTCAGCATCTAATGAAATGATCATATGGTTTCTTCTTTCAGTTTATTTATATGGTGGATAACATTGATAGATTTGCGAATGTTGAACCAGCCCTGCATCTCTGGGCTGAAGCCTACTTGATCATAATGGATAATTTTTCTAATGTGTTCTTGGATTCGGTTTGCCAGTATTTTATTGAGGATTTTTGCATCGATGTTCATGAGTGAGATAGGCCTGTAATTCTCTTTCTTGGTTGGGTCTTTGTGTGGTTTTGGTATAGGGATAACTGTAGCTTCATAAAAGGAATTTGGCAATGACTCTTCTGTTTATATATTGTGAAATACGTTACGGAGTATAGGTATTAGCTCTTCTTGAAAGTTCTGGTAGAATTCTGCATTGAAGCCATCTGGTCTTGGGCTTTTTTTAGAAGGGAGATTTTTGATAACTGTTTCTAATTCTTCGCGACTAACAGGTCTATTTAGATCGTTCACCTGTTCTTGGTTTAGCTTTGGTATATGGTACTTATCTAAAAAAATGTCCATTTCTTTTGCATTTTCCAGTTTTGTGGCATATAGGCTTTTGTAGTAAGATCTAATGATTCTCTGAATTTCCTCTGTGTCTGTGGTTATGTCCCCCTTTTCATTTCTGATCAAATTTATTTGCGTGTTCTCTCTGTCGTTTAATTAGTTTGGATAGGGGTTTGTCGATCTTGTTGATTTTCTTCTAGAACCAACTTTTTGTTTCATTGATTCTTTGGACTGTTTTCTGTGTTTCTATTTTGTTGATTTCTGCCCTCAGTTTGATTATTTCCAGTCTTCTACTCCTCCTGGGCACGTGTGCTTCTTTTTTTTCTAGGGCTTTCAGGTGTGCTGTTAAGTCCCCAGTGTATGCTTTCTCCGTTTTTTTAAGTGGGCACTTAGTGCTCCGAACTTTCCTCTTAGCACTGCTTTCATCGTGTCCCATAGGTTTGAGTATGTTGTCTATTTTCATTAAATTCAAGGAAGACTTTAATTTCTTTCATAATTTCTTCCTTGAGCCAGGTGTGATTCAGTAGTTGACTGTTCAGTTTCCATGAGTTTGTTGGCTTTCTGGGGGTAGCATTGTTGTTGCATTCTAACTTCAATCTGTGGAGATCTGATAAGACACAGGTGGACACTGATATTTTTTTGTATCTGTGGAGGTTTCCTTTGTTTCTGAGTATGTGGTCAATTTTCGAGAAGGTTCCATGACCTGCAGACAAGAAGGTATATTCTTTCCTATTTGGGTGGAGTGTTCTTTAGATGTCTGTTAAGTCCATTTGCTTCATTACCTTCAACAATTATCTTAATTCTCTATTAGGTTTCTGTCTGATTGACCTGTCCCTTGGTGAGAGAGGTGTGTTGAAGTCTCCTACTACTAGTGTGTGTGGTTTGATGTCTGCCTTAAGTTCTAGTAATATTTATTTTACATACGTGGGTGCTTTTATATTAGGAGCATAGATATTCAGGATTGAGACTTCATCCTGATGAATTGTTCCTGTTATGAGTATAAAGTGTCCATCTCAACCTCTTCTGATTGATTTTAGTTTGAAGTCCGTTTTGTTAGAAATTAGTATCGCCACGCCTGCTTTTTTTTTTAGGACCATTTGCTTGAAAACCCTTTTCCCAACCCTTTACTCTAAGTAGATGCCTGTCTTTGTGGTTGAGATGTGTTTCTTGCAAACAGCAGACTGTTGGATCCTGTTTTCGTATCCAATCTCTTAGCCTGTGCCTTTTTATTGGTGAATTGAGACCATTAATATTAAGTGATATTAATGACCAGTGGTTGTTTGCTCCAGTTATTCTTATTGTTTTTGGTAGTAGAGTTTGTGTGTCTCCCTTCTTTGAGTTGTGCTAGTGAAGGGTCGCTAGATGCCTGAGTCATTGTAGGCAGTGTTAGCAATGTTGGATTCCTTGGGTTGTAATTTTCCTTCTATTACTTTCTGCAGGGCTGGATTTGTGGCTACGTATTGTTTAAATTTGTTCTTATCCTGGAATGTCTTGTTTTCTCCATTGATAGTGAACGATAGCTTGGCTGGGTATAGTAGTTTGGGTTTGCATCCATGGTCTCTTAGTTTCTGTAGTACCTCTCTCCAGGACCTTCTGGCTTTCATGGTTTCCATAGAGAAGTCAGGTGTAAGTCTGATCGGTTTACCTTTATAAGTTACTTGGCCTTTTTCCTTTGCAGCTCTTAATATTCTTTCTTTAATCTGTATATTTTGTGTTTTGATTATTATATGGTGAGGGGATGTTTTTCTTTGATCCAGTCTGTTTGGTGTTCTGTATGCTTTTTGAATATTCAAAGGAATATCTTTCTTTAGGTTGGGAATTTTTTTAAAAATATTTTCTGTGCCTTTGAGTTGTGACTCTTCTCCTTCTTGTATCGCTATTATTCTTAGGTTTGGTCTTTTTATTGTGTCCCATAATTCCTGAATGTTTTGTGATGAGAACTTGTTTACTTTGCTGTTTTCTTTGATCAGTGCATTTATTTCTCTATGGTGTCCTCAGAATCTGAGATTCTTTCTTCTATCTCTTGTATTCTATTGATTATGCTTGATTCTGTAGTCTCTGCTCATTGACCTAGATTTTCCATATCCAACTGGTCCTCAGTTTGTGTTTTCTTCCTTGCTTCCATTTCAGTTTTCAATTCTTGAACTGTTTCCATTACTTGTTCGATCGTTTTTTCTTGGTTTCCCAAGGTATCATTCCTTCCCTATGAGATTTTCAAGTATATGTCATTCTGTTGATATTTACCCTCTAATCTTCACCATCTTTGCCCCCTATACTCTTTGAGCACAGTTCCTGCCATTCCAATTTGTTCTATTGTCTTCCCAAACATTTTCTTTAATAAAACTTTCTCTGTGTTTCTGTCTGTTTCTCTGCCAGTCTCTGTCTCTCTCTAGACACACTGACCTCTTTACTTGTTTCCCCTGTTCTTTACCCATGTTTACTAAATTTGCATATAAAGCAGATATAAGCTTGATTCTGCATTTGAACAAGTACAAGAGAATAAACTGCTGCCTCCCTTAATATTATAGTTTTCAGTTCCATCCTTTTGCATGAAAATTTTATAATTTTATTTTTGTTTATATTTGAATAAAATTCTACTCTACTATACATGAATAAAATGTATGAGATGGTGTGTGAGGGCACTAGTGGAGCTTCAGGTGCCTGAGAAAGAAGGTTATGTCCCTTTAAAAGGGGACACTTGTTTTATATTTAAACCTACATATTCAAGGTTATAACAGAGCCTGGTGGGAGAAAAAACAGTATTTCTGCATAGAAATATATAAAATATCCCACATACTATGTCTCTAAATCTCCAAATCTCCATCCATTAAAAATGTTGAAAGGTAGTAGGCAGCCTGCAGGGAAGCAGCGTGTGTGAGAAATTGACTGTTATTCAAAATTACACAAAACTTACACTTTTGTCATGTTTTGTCATGTTTTTGTCAATCAACAATTTCTCTAAATTTATTTGCAAGGCATTTCTAGTCTCAGTGATGTTTCCATGGTGGAATGGTAACATTAAAACTGCTTCTAAATATAGGCCTTAGTACTCCTTCTGGCATTACTAAGGTCACCATGTTGTCCAATAGGCTTTGTAAGTTTAGTTCTACAAGACAGTTCCTTATCAAAGAAAGACAGGACAGGAACCTAGAAGATACTCAAAGATATGGAAAGTCAGTCTGCATATTGTTTCCCATGCTGTGGGTCTTTGTGTTTCTCAGGAAGGATGAAAAACACTTTGAATAACGGTCCACTTCTCACACATCCTGCTCCTGGAGGCTTCCTGCTGCCATTCAACAGCAAAGGTTCCCTTTCATGATTCTATAATGTATTTGAGTTGTTTATTAGCCTGTAGGAATAAAGCATTGAAAAACAAAATAGAACTTTTGCTTTTAACTTTCACTCTGAATTGGAAATGGAAAGAGAAAAAAGTAAATTAGCAATCAGACAATTACCAGGTATCCTGAGCTTGAGAAATCAGAGAATCTTCTTTTGGTGCTTGTAAGCAAAATATTCAACATATTGAACATTTTGCTCCCAAGGCTTTCTCTTATCCCCCAATGTTTTAGCAATGGACACCGTACTAATGACTTGAAGAAAAAGGTCAACTGCTGAGAGGAGATCACCCAAGGAAGGATCTTAGCAGAATCAACAAGACAGAGAGGGTCAGGAAAGGGAGTAACCCAGTATCCTATAAAATCTCCAGTCCCAAGGCCCCTTGGTATAATCATAACACTGGCACGAGTCCCATTAGTGCATTTGCTTTAGTACCATTTGTCACTACTTTCTTTATTCTCCCTCCCTGTGTGTTGCTTTTTTTTTCTCAGTACCTGCCATTGTCATTTTCCTCATACCTGGGATTTTCACCTCCTTGGTATCTGTGGCTTTTGAGTTCTTCACGTCTTTCACTTTAACTTTTTTTTTTTTTTTGCATCCCCTCTCTTCCTTCCAGATGATACAATTCTTTGTCTCATGGACTGACTTCTAGGTAACCTCACCCTCCAGGTCCTTTCAAGTCTTATGCCTGGGTACCCAAGAGTGAATCTCTTGCTTTCAGATAACACATCTTTGTGCAAAAAGAAGGCATTGAGAGAGCAGAAGGAGGCTGATTAACAGGGGTGTAGAGATCAGTTGTGTTCCACCCTCTTCTCCAACTGACTTTATGGTGTATGCATGCCACATTTATAAAACTTTTGTAACTCCCCTGCATGATCAAACATCTGTGGAGAAAGTTCTTTAGTGTTCTTTTTATAAATAAGGAGACAACCAATGGCTCTCTGTTGTACCTACCTCTTCTCTATGGGGTGCATTTTTATCCTGGGGAAATCCCTATCAGCCTGGGGTTTCACAGTACATGAATAAGGTTATAAAGATCAAGGTCACAGATGTGTGTTATGCATAGTATTGTGGAAAAGAGGAGCATACAGAAAGTGCTAAGTTGTATGAGTGTTGTCTATGGATAAGAAGAATTTGATATGAGACCTAAAAGCTGAAGTATAGATTCAGGTTGTTGCTTCAGACACAGAAACAAAGAAATTCAAAGTATTTCTATGGAAAGGAGTGAGGTGGAGAATCCCTGGAAGGGACCAGTGTAGTTTCCCTGGCATATGCAAAGAGAATTATCACATGTTCTCACTCATAAGTGGTTTTTAGACATAAAGCAAAGAAAGACAGCTTACAAATCACAATCCCAGAGAACCTAGACAACAATGAGGACCCTTAGAGAGACATACATAAATCTAATCTATATGGGAAGTGTAAAAAGATAAAATCTCCTGAGTAAATTGGGAGCATGGGGATCATGGGAGAGGGTTGTAGGGAAGGGAAGAGAAAGTGAGGGGAGAAGAGAATAAGGTATATCTCAATAAAACCAATAAAAAAAAGAATTACAAGGCAGTAAAAAATTCTCAGACAGAGCAAGCAGCAACCAGGTAAAACGATTGACTATTACAAGTTAGAACACACAGCAAGAAAGGGACGGGGGGGGGGGGGGAAGCAGAGAGTTTGGACAGAGTGTCCCCACTACAAGACAGAGAGGGATTTTGAATGGTTGCTATTATTGCATGTTTGGGGTGACTTGTAATGGTTCCCCTTCCTGTAATTTTGGATTAGACATCTTAAAACAAAGAAAGGGGAGCTTATAGGTCCACTCTTTCCAATAAACATGTTTACAGTGATATGGGGCAGAAGCTTCTTCAGATTTGGATTGGTAAACATAGATAGAGGAATTGGTGTGCCTATAGCTTCGAGTAAACATGTCCAGGACTGGATTTGAACATCTCTCTGTCCATCTTGGAACAATCGGCTAGAAAGGAGGCACAGCTGCAGGGTATAAAAGTTCACCATTCATTTTTTCTCAGGTCAGGTGACACCTCAGGCACAAATAATCTTAATGTTTGTCAGCTTCTATGAAGCCTTCCAATGTCTGTTTGCCTGTCTGGGATCTGTCTATCACCTTGGTTCTCTGTAGCATATCACTTCCCAGAGAATACAGGGCAGTATCTGCAGGCATGTGTGTTCTTTGGTACATTTCTGTCACTTTGATCTTTAACAGCACTATTTGTCTCACACTTTTTGGTCTGAACATAGGGAATTTTGAGGTAAATTCCCTTCACTAGCACAGACAACTGTCTTTAGCATTTTGCTACAATATTTTCCATGTGATAATATCATAATCTGACAAGAAAACTTTTGCAATGTGATTCCCATTTCTGAACTAAATTTTTGGATACTGGTTATGAATTAAGTTATATATTACCTTAGAGACATGGTGATAAATTAGATGTGAGCAAAGTGCAGGTGTTAAAGAGAAAAGAGTAAGTGTTGATGATATTATAACTTCAATCTCTGGTTTACTCTCCCATATATCTTCCAAATATTAATTAAAAGAAGTTAAAGATTTACTTATTGCAATAATGAAAACATTCAATCTAAATTCACCTACAGGTATATTGAAGATTATTAAACTGGAAGAGGTTTTTGGCATAATACTATTTTAATATCAGGAAGAAAAGAAATAAAGGACAAATAGTTACTCTCATAATGTGTTTATTTCTAATAAATTCTTGAGAAACCAATTTTCTTTACCTGTCCTATTAATAGTGGACAAGTATAATTTTCTAAACAGTATTACTGACATCACTCACTTTCTGATATATCTTAAATTTTAATATTTCTAAACTGAAACTCTCCACAGGAATTTGATTATGAGGATAATCCTTCAACACTCATAAAAAGTTTCCCACTAGTCATAACAGGATGACATTTTTAACTTTGCCCTATAACCACTGTAAGTCAGGCAGAACAGTACACTGGTTTTGGATCTATGGCAACCAAGCTGTCACATGATGTAGGGGCATCAGGAGACCCTGTCCTTGGAATACAGTTCTTCCTTAACTGATAGCAAATAATCTTCAGAGATACTAAAAGTATATAAAGTGGTAGGTAATTTAGAAGCCAGTCTCCATGAGACATTTTTTGTTATATCACTCTCAATGATTGGTTGGAACTTTGTGGAAATGCAACTATATTTGTGTGACCTACTCTGTTGTACGTAATTCCTTATCCTAACCTTTTAAGAAAGTGAAACTGACTCATGGTCAAACCAGGTAGATACTGGAGTGTCATTGGTACCTAGACATAAAATAGCAACTAACAGGAAAAAGTTAAGAACAACTTTGAAAATGGAATATGAATATATAGTGTTGTCACATGGAGAACATATCTTGAGGGAAGGAAAAAAAATTTCCACAAATGTGAAAGTGGAATAAGGATACAACACAAGGCATGGCAACAATACTGATAAGTCTTTTTTTTTTAAAATTATTTTTTTAATTAAAATTTCCACCTGCTCCCCATTTCCCTTTTCCCTCCCCTTCCTCCCACATATTACCCCCTCCCCTCACTCCCCTCCCCCTATCCCCACTCCTCTTCTTCTCCCCCCACTCCATACCCCCTCCCTCTCGATACTGAAGAGCAGTCCAAATTCCCTGCCCTGCGGGAAGACCAAGGTCCTCCCACTTCTATCTAGGTCCAGGAAGGTGAGCATCCAAACAGGCTAAGCTCCCACAAAGCCAGTTCATGTATTAGGATCGAAACCTAGTGCCATTGTCCTTGGTCTTGCTCAGAAAGAATTATCAACAAATTTTTAACTGACACTTTTCCAAATGCTTGTCAAGACCAATATAGACATCATTCTCTTATTATAGGATCTGGACTATACCATTTCATGATATTAATATGAAACTAATCAAGTTGTCAAATTTGAATAATTAATAAAATATAATAGTCCAATTAATGGCACTGCAAACATAATTTTTATAATCACAGGCATTTGAAAAATAGTTGTGAGGACTCCAAAATGCAGAGGTTACATCATATTTGGTAAGTATAGTGGAAGTATGTGATTCCATAGGCATGAGTGTAAAAGAGGAAATGGGGAAATGAAGAAGAAGAAAAAAAAAAAAGAGAGGGAGAGAAAGATTATCAAGTATGCAACCCTTGATACAATGAAGTTTTTATGTTTTTGATGTTTTTCCTTTCAGTATGTTTTAAAAATATATTTCAATAGAATATGGCAATGTCTTCTTTTTTTAAGCATTAGTGATAAAAACCTTAGATTGATTCATCCCTAACCCTCTGCCAAAGGCACTAAATCATCCAAAGAAGCCAGAGACCGATTCCTAGTGGAATGTCAGATACCAGAATGACTAACAAAACTCAGAAGACATACTAAGTACTTTCTAATAGACCTCCAGTTACATAATTTTATAAACTAATACTAAACTTTTGGGTGAGAGTCCATTTATAATTAATAACTTTGTAAATGGGATGTTTATTGACAAGTGAATACTGAGGAGTTTTATGTAAATGAAACAGAAATGCCTATTATTTTATATTTGTAAGATTTTGTTTCCTTTTTTATTACTTAAAAAATACCAATCCAAACTCCCACTCCCTTCCCTCCATCCAGTCCCCTCCCTCTCCCTCCACAAACCCTCCTCCCACCCCTCCAACCCTATGGGAGTGTCATGCACCCCACCCTGTGGAAAGTTCAAGGCCCTCCTTACTCCCTAGGGTTGGGTAAGGTTTACATCCAAAGAGAATAAGATCCCATGAAGCTGGTATATGCAAGTAGAGACACATCCCAGTGTCACTATCAGAGGCCTCTCGGTCTGCCCCAGGTGTCAACCCCCTTCAGGGGTTCTTGATAGTTTCCATGCTCATTCACTCCCAGTCCAGTTGGAGTTGTTTAGCTATCATTAGCTTAAGCAAACTGTCTCAGTGGATGACCCCTTCATGGTTTTTAATTCCTTGCTTATACCCTCACTCCCTCCATTCTTCATCTGGATCTTGGGAGCTCAGTCCAGTGGGTCATTGCCTTTGTTCCCTATCTGTTGTTGAACGAAGGTTCTATGGTGATATTTAAGATAATCATCAGTCTGACTACAGGGTAAGGTCAGTTCAGACACCTTCTCCTCCACTGCTTAGGGTATCAGCTGGGTTCATCCTTGGGGATTCTTGGGCATTTTTCTAGAGCCAGGTTTCTTGCTATAATGGCATGCAAGCATACATGAAAGGAATGCCTATATCTTTATATAAAATAGATCAATCATTCAATCATTAATTTTAATGGTCAAGCTAAGAGAACCTAGAATATTTACAAGATAATTTTCAAGAACTAGACATGTGTGATTAACTAGATAAAATCTAGTCTCTGAATATGTCTGTGAAGTGTCATCTTAATTAAATTAATTGCTCATATAATACTAAATAAGACAACTCCCAAAAGTGGGGTTTCTGGACTGTATACATGGAGGGAGAAAGTTGAGCACAAGAATGCATTCATTTCTCTCTGTGCCACAACGAGGGATGCCTTGTGATGAGCCACTTTCAGCTCGTCCTTCCTTGACTTCCTGACCATGATGAACTGTACGGTGCACTATGTTGCAGAATAAACTCTTGTTGTTTTCTTAAATTGCTTTTGCTTGGGTATTTTAATATAGTAACATGAGAAAGAACTATAGAAGAGAGTAGACACAGGAACATTATAAAAAAAAAATGGAGATCCAGACTGAAAAGTAGCTAGGTCTGCAAAATGATAGCCTTTTGAGTTTGTGAACCTGGTTCAACATCTCCCAATATCCATGTAAAAATGCCTGACATGATGATAATCCCAGATATGTGCTTATAATACCACCATCATGAAAGTGGACACAAGAGAATCCCTGAAGGTCAATGGCTAGCTAGTCTAACTGATTGTTGAGTTCCAGATCAATTAAAAGCCTTGTTTCAAAGGAGGTAGTCAATCATCTGAGAAAGAAACCAAAGGTTTCCCTTGTGCATCCACAGGGCCATACATACCCAACATGTGCACATCTATTTGGTAAATATGTGAACATGTACATAAAACATACACACACATTCATTAAAATGCAACTCACTGTCAAAATATTTACATGTAAATACATTTATTGCAAGATAAACCAAAATGCTTTTAAAATATACTGCATAAAACTTACCAGAAAAGAGTGCTTATCATATAAATTAACTATTTTGGTGTTGTGAGAAAGGAAAAAGTTTTATTTTAAAGTGATTTATGAAGTAATATAATTTTATGAAAGTATATTGCACTCAAAAATTAAACTGATAGAATTTCTCTATTTACAAAATTGTAAAAGTTTTAAAGAATAACCTCAGTAAATTCAGAAAGTAGTTTGCAAATTTAAAGGTTTTAGTGAAGAAACTTTGTGCTGACAACAATTACAAAGCTTCAAGATTTAATGAACAAATTATATTCGGATAGCTCTTATATGTTTAGCAGTCAGAAACTACAGCTGGAATGTTTTGTAACACAACCAGAAGAAATAGGGAGTGGGAGGGAGCTTACCTGGATATGCATGAACATATTGGCTAAGGTTTATGCTTCTCTGGTTATTCTCCAAAGGATCTATGGAAGCAAAATATTAATGACTAAATGTCATCAGCATATAAATTGGAAAAAAATGCATGAGTCCAAATGAGGGCAGTTAATGAATTGAAGAATAGAGAAATAAATGTAAGATGCTAAGATGCTACGAATAAATGATAGTAGAGTATTCAGAACTAAATAAGACATTTTTACAACCTGATGTAAGGCTAGTGAACAATGAGGAAGAGGGGCAGAAAGAATATAAAATATGGAAGATGGAAAGAAAGGCTTCAAAGAATATTTTCTTGTCATGACAATGTCAATATACTTATTCACTCATAACTGCTTTTATTCATAACTAGACTGCATGGGATTGAGTCTTTTGATATCGAGTCTTAGATGGGAGGGCATCTTAGGGTCTTATCCATTACTGCTGTAATAGAGAATACTGAGAGACTATGGAGGAAGAGAGTCGTTGTTTCTAGCTGTGTAACTAGCAGTGGTCCACCAGGTTTCAGTTGATCATACTAAGCAAGGTCAGACAGAGAACATTCAGTTCTGGTTAAACCCAGAGGACCACAAAGCCAACTGCAAAGTCATGAATGATGGAAAGAAATTTGTGAGGAAGAAGGAGAGCTGACAAGTGGAAGCAGATAGAAAAGAGTGGAGAGGTGAAAAAGAAAAGTGCCTTATGTCCACGCATGTAATTGCAATAAAACAAAAAATATTAGTAATAAGTTAAGAAACTTAGTGTATGTCAGTTTTAGTAAAAATGGTTCATTGAGTTCAGACAAATCAATGAATGGGTTTTGTAAATTTCTAAAAGTTTAAAAATTTGCTTGCAAAACTTGGACAAAAACCATAAAAATAGTAGCATTAGGACTGAAGAGATGATCCAGCATTTAAGAACACATATTGAAGCCTGATGTAGTGTTTCACACTTTTAATCCCAGCACTTGTGAGTTTAAGACCAGACTAGTCTACATAGTATGTCCCAGGACAGCTATATAGTGGGACTATGACTTGGAAAAAAAATGAAAAGAAAAACGAGCACATACTGCTTTTCCAGAGTACCCAGGTTCAATTTCTAGCACTCACATCAGACGGCTTACAAGCACTTGTAACTACAGCACCAGGGAGATGTAAATGTTCTGGCCTCAGTGGGAACCAGCACTCATGTGCATAGACTCCACATTCTCACCGACACACACATGCACACAACTGAAAATAATATCAAGCTCATGGAAACTTAGGAACTCTAGACCTACAGCTAGGGAGCATGCAAAGGATTGAACTAGGCCCTCTGCATTAAGGTGACAGTTGTGTAGCTTAGTGTATTTGAGGGGTCCCTGGCACTGACACCAGGATCTATCTCTGATGCATGGGATGGCTTTTTGAACCCCATACCCTATGTTGGGAATCCTTGCTCAGTCCAAGTGGAGGGGTTTGGTCCTGCCTCAACTTAATGTGCCAGGTTTTGTTTAATTTCAATGGGCAGCCTTTCCCTTTCAGAGGAGTGAATGAAGAACAGGTGGTTGGTTAGGTGGTTGTGGAGCAGGAAGAGGGGAGGAAGTGGGAACTTACGGTATGCAAATAGTTAATTTTTTTTTAAAAAAGACAACAAATGAATCTTTATAAATTGAATCAATGCCAACTAACTCTGAAAATAGATAGTTTCTGGACGAAGATAGATTTTGGCTTTTCTTCAGAAGTTCAAGGGCCTGGTGGTGATACTGGGATTGCCTGACCACTGGACAAAGTTGCTATGTAGTACATGGCAGCTTAGCCACAGATCAGCCAGGGAGTAGGCCTGAGTTTCAGTGTACAGGAAGGCAACACCAAATTCTAAGAAAAATTACAAACAGGCACCACCCAGGAATGGGTCAATCAAATTCCAAGGGGAAAATATGTCATATTCAAAAGAAATACCTAATATTCCAATAATTATACATATCACCAGATAACCTTTAGCCTAGAATATATAAATCCTCTTTTGCCAAGACAACCTTATAAATCCCCTCACTCCAAACTTTAGTATGATAAAAAAAAATACCCACCCCAAGTGAGTTTGAGGCTCTTGGACTCTACTGCTATTGTACACACAGAGGGTATAATGTCAAACTTAAAGAAAGACTCTTTCATTTGCATATGCATTTGGACTGCTTGGTGGTCTTTGGAGGACTCTACTATCTGGGTATCACATTTGGGGGCTCATCCAGGATCCTGCCAAGCCCACCAGGACCATCTCCTTCAGAGCTTTCAGCCCGACATTAAGCTTTCTGTGTTTATGCGCCCATGTTCCCAAATATTGTTTATAAATGTTCTTTTACATTTAAAGGGGGAAATGATATAGGTATGAATAATTTGCATTGGTATGGATTTAAGGTCAATTTTGTTATATGTATATGTATTTCTGATCTTGATTAAGGTATTGTGATTGTGTAGTTCATTTAAAATGTAATGTATAATTAGGAAATATAGGTTGTTAATGGATAATCATAAATAATAGTCAAGCTTGTAGTCATGTTAGTTATATTTTCTAGATGTGCATAGATATATTTCAGTTAGATAGGCATTCTTCATATCTTTCAAAGACTACAGAATATGGCATTTTAAATGTTTTAATAATTTATGGCTTTTCAAGACAATGAGACACGTCTGCTCCTGACAGCACCAATCTACTTCAAGAAGAAGATGGACATCAAAGAGGCTCCTTATGGAGTTTGATAGCTATTTGGGTAAAAAACTGCTCTTGCCTGGACTGTTGCATAAACTGGACACAGAGAACCCTCAGAGAGAGGACTGCTAAACTTGCCTAAAGGTGAGATGGTCTTTCGGGGTTCCTGACTCATGAAAGAGTCCACAAGACATTCTACAGGACACAGCAAAAAGTGACTAAACTGTCTTTAAAATTTCCTACTTCATGGGAGAGTCTGCTGGATACTATGGGCCTGAAGGCCAAAGACGGATGCCCCAATGGTACAAAAGAACTTTGGGTGACTGTCCGGGCAGTGAGATGTCTCTGTCATTTCTAGAGTTTTGGATCTCTTGTTTGCTTAGGTAATATTATATCCTTCTGGAGTCTTTGATGGAGTTAAAGAATGGATAGATAGTTATAGTTTTCCTTAGTTATGATAAGAGATAAAATAGATATAAATATTGTAACTGTAATTCTTGCTTGATAACCATTTTGTTATATGTAATTTTACCACGTTAAAGTTAAAGCCTTTCTTTGTTGTTTAAACAAAAAAAGGGGAAATGATGGAGGTGGGTCATCTTTCTCTCTGTTGTTTCATTGGTTAAGTAATAAAGAAACTGCCTTGGCCCCTTTAATAGGACAAAAAATTAGGTAGGCGGAGTAGACAGAACAGGATGCTGGGAGAAAAAAGCCGAGTCAGGAGTCGCCATGATTCTCCCACTCCAGACAGACGCACGTTAAGATCTTTCCTGGTAAGCCAGCTCATGGTACTACACAGAATATTAGAAATGGGTTAGATCAATATATAAGAGCTAGCCAAGAGGCTGGAACTAATGGGTCAGACAGTGTTTAAAAGAATACAGTTTCCGTGTAATTATTTGGGGGCATAAGCTAGCCATGCGGTCGGCCGGGTGCCGGGGAAGCAGCCCCGCCGCTCTTATTACAACAGTTTACTGTCATTTCATTTCATATCTGCTTTGAATATTCTTCTGTAAGTAGGCTCAGTATCAGTAAGAGTCTGTAGATTGTCTAAGTTGACATACAAGAGGACCACAGGCAGTGTACCTGAGGAGACATCCAAGGGCCATTCCATAAGGGATTGAATCTTTCTGGGTCCCAGTGCCCTTCTGTAAGGGAGTAGATACCTCTGGTTTCTGTAGAGAAATGGTTCAGTTAGCTCCCACATAAGGTCACCATCTCAGTTTCAGTTCTGCCTCCAGGCAGTAGGAGGAAAGTCTGTCTCTTATATGTTCATTTTCTTTGGTGTTGTTGTTTGTCCTCTTTCTGACTTACACTGATGATGATATGGGACAGACTGAGAAAACTCCTCCTCCCTTCACCTTGATTCTGGATACTTTCAGGATTTTAGAAATATGGAAAAGGGGAAAAGATTATAAAGAACTAAAAAGGGTAAACTTGCCATCTTCTCAGAGACCAAATGACCAACATTCAGAACCAGGTAGCTGACAGAGGAAACATTTGATTCATATATCATTTATATGAATCAAAAAACTCCTGATTTTTGACAAATACAGAAATTTGTACCAAATACTTACATAGTCCCTTTGAAGGACCTTGTTGAGCTCCCCAACCCACCCCCTTGCTTAAAACCCTTTATTTCCACAGGACTGAAGAACAAGACCATTTTCTCCTTACAAAAAGCCAGATAAGCCTAAGTCTTCCTACCCTGTGATGCCAGGGTATACAGAGGATGGACTCCTTTCCTTGCCTCCACCTTAGAAGCTGCCTCCCACAACTGATCAGGTCAACGGGAGGCCCAAGGAAGCCAGAGAATTTTGGAAGCCCACCAATCACCAGGAGACTGGCTTAATGAAAAATACCCCTGGCAGCCAATTCTGTTGTTCTGTGGATATACTCCCTGAGGATGATCATCCCATGGGATAATGAGGGCAAATGAACAGATGTAGTATTGGTATTTTATCACAAGTGATCTTTATAACTGGAAAAGTCAAAACCTCAGATTCTCAGACAATCTGAGGACCCTTATTAACCTTTTAGATTCTGTTCTAATCACTCACCAGCTCGTATGGGATGATGCTCAACAGCTTTTGCAGATTCTGTTCACCACAGAAGAGAATGAAAGAGTTCTGACAGAAGCCAGAAAATTGGGACTTGATGGAACCCCAACTGTCAATTCAGCCTTAATGTACCAAGGCAGAATAATCCTAAGTATCAACTTGACAGAAGGTAAGGAGAGGCTCTGGGTCTACCCACAGGTTCTAATGAGAGATTTTCTTGCAGCCACTTGTAGGCCAACCATTTTGACCAAAGTCAGTAGTGTACAATAAGAAAACACAGAGTCTCTGCCAGCCTTCTCAGAACAGATTATTGAGGCATTTTGGCCATATTCGCCTATGGATCCTGAAGAGATCAGGTGCAATCATGGCCTTTGTTAATCAGGCTGCACCTGACATTAGGCATAAGATACAAAAGATAGACAGGCTTGCAGAGAAGAGCATCCAGAAGCTGATAACAGTAGCTAAGAAAGTGTGAAACAACTGAGAAACCTTGGAAGATAAATAAATGAGGGTCATAGCTGCGGAGAACACAAAGTATACTTTAAATATGGCATGGATTCCTGTAGTATTCACCACAGGAGGTCCAGATGAAAGGAAGCACTAACTGAGATGCCTAGCCAGAAGCCAAAGTAAGGTCCTCCATTGAGAGATGCCACAGGCTGCAGAAAGACCAAAGTGCTTATTGCAAGGAAGGGGATTTTGGGCTAAAGAATGCCCCAGAAAGTACAAACAAAAGGACTATGACCCATATATGACTCCCACTGTGTGCTGGCTTCCAAATTAGGCAATCTCATTGACAATGAGAGATGGGGTTCAGACTTTCTCCCCAGTCAAGAATAACTATCAGAGTGGAGGGGAAACTTACAGATGTTTTTTGTAGATTCTGGAGTTCATCATTTAGTCTTAACCAAAGCCTATGGGAACCTCTGCTCAGAAAAAGTACAGGGAGCAACAGGAAAGAGCCAATGTTTATGGACTATCCAAAGCACATTAGAATTTAAAATGACTCATAAATTCCATTCATTTCTGCTTATAATTAAATGTCCCTACCCCATATTAGGTGGAGATTTACTCACTAGGTTAGAGATCAGATGACGTTCAACAAGAATGGAGTCTCACTTACATATCGTGAGGGACAGCCAATCCAAATCTTCACCCTTCAGCTTAAGAATGAATATAAAATACACCAGGAGCTGCCAACTGCCCCTCAATAAATGAACAGGTGACTAGACCAGATCCAGAGTCATTCACAGAGACAGGGAGAATGGACTTGGCAAAACATTAAGCTCCACTTATCATTGAGCTCAAGTCTGATGCTATTTCTACCCAGGTGTGGCACAACCCCATGTCCTGTGAGACAAAGGAGGGAATCACCCCTAATATCTATCAGGTGCCTCACTGAACTACGGATTCTGGTTTCTTTCCAGTCATCCTGGAATACTCTCCTTTTCCCCATTAAAATGCCAAACCCAAATGATTACTGGTCTATGCAGGAACTTTGGAAGATAAATTGCAGGATTATGGATGTTCACCCCACCATACTCAATCCATATACATTTTTATAGCTCAGTTCCTCCTACCTGGGCCTGGTATATAATATTGGGTCTCAAAAATGATGTCTTCAGCCTACTATAGCTCCACAATCTGGATCTGGATGCCTTACTATATGATTGTGTAGAATACTGAGCTAGGTACATGGATTGAGAAAAGTTGTACAAGATGAGCCTCTGAAGGATGCTAACTGAATTCAACTGATACATAGACAGGAGCCATTTTATAAATGATGGCAAAAAGTACATGCAGGAGCCTGTGGTGACAGAGGAGGACACTGTTTGGGTGACAGCCTTCCCATCTGGTATGTATGCCCAGAGAACTGAACTGGTAGCCTTGACTATGCACTGGGAATGGCAGAGGGAAAAGGGCTATCATTTTATAGTCTTTGAAAGGTTTGAATTATGCCTATCCATCTGAAATACATCTCTGTACATCTAGAAAACATAACTAACATGACTACAAAACTTGACTATTAAAGATGAGTGTCTACTTACCTGTATTTCTTAATTATACATTGCATTTTTTAATGAGCTGAACAAACACAATACCCTAATTAAGAACAAAAATATACATATAACAAAATTGACCTTACATTACATCAATAAACCAATATCAGTGCCAATGTTATTCTCTATAGCATATCCCTTTTTAAAGTAAACAAACATGTATAGACAATCATTTAGGTAATTTGGATGTAGTTCTCTCCAAACTGCTTCCTGCTGCTGTTTATTGGATAAAGTAATGTTTGGGAGTGTTCACAGCGACTTTTCGAGGTGTTTTGAGCCATCAAGCCACATTAGTCTGGAAGAAATTCTCATCCTCTTTTCCAAAGCAACATATCCTTAGACCCAAATTTTGAAGACAAGATACCTTTAAAGTATATATGTTGGTTACTTAGCTCACTCACAGTCAAAAAAATCAAAGAAAACACAATAATATACATAATCCATTCCATCTTTATGTAGCTTATTTTTATTACCATATTACTTTTTCTACAAGTTTACTGTGTTTATTAAAGACTGTTTTATTTTTTTATAAAGAAGCATTTACTTCTTTTTATAACTCTCTATTCTTTTTTTCTTCTCTCTCCCAAGCCTATGCACATTTTTAAAACACACTGTGTCTCATTTAGAGGTCTTTTATGTATGAGTCTGTCTTTATTGTTTATCTTTAATTATTTTCTATCCTAGAGAACTTTTAAAATAATAAGTAGCTTGATTGCAGATGCCCTGGGTTCTGGCTCTGCCTTTCTCTGCTTTTCAAACTGGTATAGGTACCATTACTGTTAGCACTGGGACCGCCGGGTAGGAGTCACACTCACCACTTTACCTCTGAGAAGGAGCGTGTAGCACATAACCCCCCCCGTTTTTTTTTCTGAGTAATAGTCAAATCTGCCATGTAGTGCACTGTGAGGCCTGAAAATATCTCTGTGTATGGCGGCAGGAATCCCCCATGCTCTCCTGCTTATGCATGCCTAGTAGGCCTGATTCCTTCTGTTGCCTGTGCAGGCTGCGGGGAGAGGGTGCTGAGCCTTGGGCATGGTCTCAGCTACTTTTCTTCTGACCCCAACTGGGTACACAAACACCTGAACCCACAAAAACCATCCAGTGCTCAGCTTCCTGAAAGAGCCAGAGCAGTTTGTGCTGCTGTTTTAAAACTTCACAGATTTTTTTTTCTTTTGCTACTACAGTTGAATCAGCAACATCCCTCTTAAAAGAGCTGCAGCATGCCACCAGCAAGCACAGCCTATCTTGAAAAAATGTGTGACTAAAATTGATTTTTAGTGTCTAAAATTCCTTTCTAAGACCCCTCATGTTTTATATGTATTTAGCTAGCATATGTTAGTGTTCCAATTTTTTGTATGATGCTGCTTGTTCATTTCCTTCTGCCCAGACCTGAAATAACCACACAGAAACTGTATTAATTACAACACTGTTTGGCCTATTAGTTTATAAATATTTATAGCTCACTCTTATATCTTAAATTAACCCATTTTCTATTATTTTATATTTACCACGTGGACCATGGCCTACCAGCCATGTTCTGGTTAACAGCTTGTATCTTTCTTGTCTGGGGGCTCCATGACATCTCTCCTACTTTGCTTTCTTTCTCCCAGCATTCAATTTAGTTTTTTACGTCTAGCTTTATTCTACCCTATCACAGGCCAAGGCAGAATCTTTATTCATCAACCAATAAAAGCATCTCATATACTGAAGGCCTTCCCAAATCGCTTCATAGGATGCAACATTCATTTCTAGACAAGCATTGATATATACATAACTCCACACAGGCACAAGTACATTCACAAAGTTCTGAATAAAGAAAAATAAGGCCTTACTTTAACTTGGGACAGATGAGGAGACACATCAAAATTTATAGATGAATGAGGCAATATTATTGTATAAATTTCAATTGTGCCAGATCATTATTCTATATTTTATTTGATTTATTATAGTTATAATGTAGGTTCTCATTTCTTACATGACAGACAACAAAAGGGGTCTGTATTAAGTGAGATTTCAGCACCTTTAACTCTGACCTTGGCTATACAAATAGTCCTGGAACTGAATGTGAGAGTCAATAAAAAGCAGATTTTTTTTTTCTGAATGAGCAATGACCAAAACTTATATCAAAATAATATGCATAATGAACCCAAGGAATATTTCCTAGTGCTCACTCCAGTTATAGCACAGACTTATTGTAGCCTTTGTTCTGGATGTACATGTGCGCTTTGCACTGTGCATGCCATCATAAAATATATAAGGCTGCCTGAATTAATTTGACACAGATTCCAGACTACTGTACATTATCAACTGTAGTGTTTTTACTGCCATGAACATTTTCTTTTCTCCTAAGAAGATGGAAGTTATTTAGAGCATGTTTTAAAGGTGTCCTACTACTATTCACTTTCACTAAAGTATCAGATTGGTACACCTTTGGGTTACATTGTCTTCAGCTGTTTGAATTGCTGACAGTAGATTCTTTAAAAAAAAATCAGATGTTTTGGCGTAGGATTAGTGCTGAGTTGACAGAAACTTCTAAAATTGCCATTTTTTTCACAAAAATGTTTGTTTGTGAAACAATGTTCTACCATTGATGAGTATAAAGTTAAAATCTGTTACAACTCTGAGATATATTGAAGACATTCTTCCTTCTTCAGCATCAAACATTCAACCAGGAATTCTCTGTGTAATAATAAACAAGGAAATGAAATTAGTACATAAATTTGCTTTTGTCTTTAATAAATCTTCAAATTATATGTTATACCACAAAATTACTTTAAGTCATTTTTATGATGTCTTATCAGTAAATGTCTGATTTGTGTGCCTATAATATATAACTATATACCTTTGTGGTTATTAACGTTGCTTGTTAATTTAACATGATTCAAATGGCTGAGCTTTGTCTTTGGGCTGGAATGAAGTCACATTAACATACAGAGACTTGGAGAAAACAATTATTTTATACTTTTCTTCTTGGGGGTTATATTATTTTATAGACTTTTTAAATTATTGCAAAAATATGTAATCACAATATTTACAGATATTTCAATTGTGTATTTCATTATTACCTTAATTTTATAACACTGTATTTGTCCCTTTATAATGCATTCTATATGAAATTCTTTTTTTGTTGATTTACTCTAGATGCTTTCTTATGTTTAATTTTAGATTGTTAATTTCAGGAATTAATACTATGTTGTTAATGAATTGATCCTGGAGTTTTTATTTTGTTGATTTTATTCTTTAGTTCTGCAATTGGAACCTTTAATTTCTATTTAATTTAGAAATTCTATGCTCATAATAGTAATACTACAATTGTTGAATTTCAAAGTTGGAAAATGTTCTAATACCACAACCTTCCCACTCATTCACATTAACCAAATAACTCCTGGAATAAGAGTTTGTGGTGTTCTACTCCACAATAAAGTAATATTGTAGAGAATAACTGAGGTTAATAATGAGACAGAACAGGCAACATTGTTGGAGAAGAGGCAGAAAGGGTGTATGAGCTACAGGAAATTGTGGAGTGTGGGGGCAGTTATCACAGTACCCAGCAGAATAGACCCACCCATTGATGAGAAATGAGGACAGATGACAGCACTGCTTTATCAGTCACTCTGAGGGAGAGTGATCTCTCAAAAAGACACATCAGTATGTGTGCTTATTAGTTCATTCTAGATTTAGTCTTGCTGCCAATCAAAATTAACCATCGTATAACATCAAAAATATATATGGAACTCATTAATACAAAAATATAAATAACACAACCAACTGAAAAAAAGACAAAGATATCAGTGAAGACTTTCCAAAGATGACAAGCAAAGGGCATGAGAGTGGAGAGGTGCTTATTATTACCAACCTTCAGACAAAATAAAGTCAAAGAACATTCAAATATCCTCTCACATTTTTCAGGAAGTAGATAAGAATTGCTTCCCAGAAATGAAGAAAAGAAAATCATTCACATAGTTATGAAGAATGCAAATGGTTCCTAACAATTACAAAAAGCAGTGTAGATGTACCTATTAAAATAGATGCATATATATAACACATGTACATACATTCATAACATAGCATACATAACATAACAACCTTGCTTCTGACAGTTAACACAAAGGAAATGGAACAGAAGGTAAAGGATTGAGACACTTTACATGAGTGTGCTTTGTAGCAGTATCTCTAATAGTCAAAGGTAGAGACAGCTTAAACATAGCACATTATTAAATGAATTGAAATGTATAAATGAGAGAGAGGTATTCAGTTAAAATGAAACAAATGTAATGTCGATATACAGTACAATATATGGAAACCTAGAAACCATCATGAAGATTCCACTTACAGACAGGGTAGTACCTGTCACAGATAAACTTGCAGAGGCAGATAGTAAACAGGGCATGAGGCAGTCTGAATAAAATAAAAAAAAAAGTCATTGTGTACTAGAATAATTTTTACTGAGACAATGATAATATTTTAAGCCCAAACAACTGAGAAACTTCATAGAATGACACAGGTTTCTACAACTATATATAGTGAAAGGGATGAATGTCATGCTAAATATACATGATACCCTTAATCAACAAATGTATTATTGTATTTTTGTGAACACACATCTTATATGAAAGTAGCAAGTACTATAAAGTACATAAGAATATCCCATATAGTTTTTTCAGAAATAAATAAATAGCTCAAGATAAAAATTTGAGTCAGCAATATAGGTCATAAGGAAAAGGTATTTGCATCCAAGTCTGATGTCCTCAATCAAATCTCAGCCACCCATATTATGAAGGAGAGAACTTATTCTCACAAACTGTACCCAGATCTCCACCCGAAGATTGAGCACATGTTTGTCCCTACAGAGACACCCTCCACAAAAACAAGCAAAAACAATAAATAAAACTAGATAAATAAATGTCTAGAAAATCAATGGCAATGGGTTTTTGATCCTACTGCACGCACTGGCTTTGTGGGAGCCTAGGCAGTTTGGATGCTCACCTTACTAGACCTGGATGGAGGTGGGTGGTCCTTGGACTTTCCACAGGGCAGGGAACCCGGATTACTCTTAGGGATGATGAGGGAGGGGGACTTGATTGGGGGAGGGGAAGGAAAATGGGAGGCGGTGGCTGGGAGAAGGCAGAAATCTTTAATAAATGAATAAATTAATTAATTTAAAAAAAGAAAATCTAAAACTGTAATAGGTAACATGTAGTTATTTTAAAGAAGAAATATCAATAACCAAAAAGTATATGAGTGCTTTCCCAATCTCACTAGTAACTGAGGTAAGATGGAAAATAATACCACATTAAAGACAAAATTAAAGGGTAAAGTTCTCTTTGTATGGATAAGAAGCAAAATATTTATGAAGGGTTCAAAAAAGTACATTTTAAACTAATATTCACAAAAGTAGGCAAGTGTATTCTAGAAAATAAGCTGAAAAACAAAAATAGAAACAATCGTATGCTTTCAGTCGTTACAAGGTATCTAACTTACAAAAATGTATTCTTTGAAAAAATTTAATATAATGAAAATAAATAAATCCATTATAGCGTTTGCAACAAAGGAGAAAACACTGAATAAGACCTCAAATTATATTGGAACAAAAATTGAAATACATTGATATTTTTTTCCCTGGCACCTGAAGATTCAGCCCAGCGCCTTGTGCTTCTTTGATAAATCCTGTAATTCTGAGCTACATTCCCAAATCCAAGTTTTTAATATTTTCATTACAATACTTAGGTGCTTATTTGCATACCATGCAAAAATGCCTACTAGCATTGAATTTAAGTCACTAAATAATATTTTACCCTGTGGAAGTAGAAATGAGAACTAATTTTTATGTATCTTTAAGTTCACCTGATAAATTTCTGATATGCAGCTGTTTGTACAAGTACTGAATACGTGTTTCAAATTCTCTGACTCTGCTGTAATACCTTAGGGTTATTAAATTATAGACTAAATAATGGTCCAGGCAGTTATTTTTTTTTTTACTTTTTCTGAGATTAATCTATTACTTTAAAAATGTTTTTCTTCAATAATAAGATAATGAAAATATTAAAGTTTTTGTTAATGTTTTCAAAGACAAGGTTTCTCTATGGAGTCCTTGCTATTCTGAAGCTCACTATGTAGATAAGGCTGGAATCAAAATCACAGAGATCCTCCTGTCTCTGTCTTCCAAGTACGAGGATTAAAGGCATATGCTACCACATGGAGGAAATATTAAAATAAATTGTTATTAATATATATTGAGAAATATTATAAGAAGTGAAATGGTTAATCCCAAAGACATAAGTAGAAAGAACAACCTAAATGACCATCTCCAAATTAATTAAAACAAGCAATTAATTAAGGTAAGCTTTGTTTTTATTAGTGTACATAGGCTTCCTGCTCCTAAGGTGGAGTTCAGTAGGTCAGAAATGGACATGGAAAAAATATAAAATATCTTTTATAGCTCAGGGGTAGCAGATTTCCAAATTGAGGGTTTGACAGAAAAATAGGTGGGATTATAGAAGCAGAGCATCATAACGTGATAATAACAAGGTAGTCATAACAAAGTGTGCTTATGAAACAAAGACTGGGCTCTAAGATGCTCATAATAACTTTTTAAAAGAAAGACATGGGTAGGCAATACAAAACTAATCGTAGTTAAAGTTATAGGTGGGATAATAGCCCAAACCTTGAGAAACAGAGGTTTAATAATAAGCAGGTTAGAGGCAGACTAGTTCACCAAAATGCATGAAAATCACTAGTGAAGATGGTATGTTTTAGAAACTTTATGCATAGAAAATATGCAAATCCAAATGTGTTAGAAGATTACACGTTTATTTTGTAAACATCTAACAAAAGTTTTTTTTTTTAACTTCTTATCCAAACTTCTTGAATTTAGAGAAAATTAGCAGATGCTGTGCATCCAAATAGCCAGTACGTGCAGTATAAACAAGTCCCAGTGCCTTAATCAATGGCTTCTCAGTCAGCCCCCATTGTCAGCCACAATCAGAGTCCGGTTTGATCACATGCTCGTTCAGTCCGGGTCCAGCTGGATTTGATGAGCTCCCATTAGAACAGGCACACTGCCTCAGTGGGTGGACCAACCCCTCACGGTCCTGACTTCCTTGCTGGTCTTCCCCCTTCAGCCCTTCAACTGGACCTGGGAGCTCAGTCCTTGCTCTGATGAGGGTCTCTGTCTCTATCTCCACCCATCGCCGGATGAAGATTCTATGGTGATATTCGAGATAATCATCAGTGTGATAGTGGAGCAAGGACAGTTCAGGCACCCTCTCCTCTGCTGCCCAAGGACCTAGCTGGGGCCAACCCCGTGGACACCTGGGATCCCCTGTTCCCCTGTCAAGGTGAATGTCTCTTGTTTTGTGTAAGAATACAGATAATTGTACATTTTCTTCCAAAGCTGTCTTCATCTTCGCTTTCAGAGATGAACTTTATGATCTGACTTCGTGAGAACATTCCTAAAACACAAGCACTACTCCTGTTTAATAAGACAAATCACAACTTGTTAGCAAAACATCCTTTCTGTATCCTTGCTATAGAAATTTCCATATTGTTTTATAATTATTTCAAAAATCAATTCCCCAAAGTAATGTACACCCATTCTCATATCAATTGAACGTATTTTGTATGAATTTTAAATTCTTGTACTAAATTGACCATAACTTTGGAATGAAAGTAAATATTGCAAAGAAAGAACATATTAAATATAACTCATCATAAAGTTAATGTTCAGACTAGAGACATGGGTCAGAAGAAAATGTGCATTTTATGTAAACATGAAGACTTGGGTTCAAGTACTCAAGACACTTGAGCTGGTATGATGTCAGTATGTGACCTCAACATTGGGTGAGGAAAGCATAATCAGTTGCTGGGCAGTCACTCCAAGAAAATGCCAAACTCCAGTTTTAACAAGAGGCAATGTTTGAAAAAAAATCAATGTAGAGAGATACAGAAGAGGCCATTGGCGTTATTTGTAAGTCTTTATATTTTTACATCAACAGTCATGGGCATATAGACATATGTTACATACAGAGACATGAAATACTAGTAAAACCATGTGCCTTTATTCCCAGTAAATATTTACTTCAAAAGATCACCTCTTACCTCTTCAAACTATGATATTCTCTAATGGGTTTCATTGACCTAGAGTATTAAAGTCTGTAATGAAATCATCATAGCTTCGCTGCTCCCTACTACTGAAAATTAGGTAATGAAATGAATCCTGTGACTGATGGCTTGATCTTAATTAACTTGGCCACCTGGACTGAGTTCCTTGGACAAACACTCATAATTTCCTTTCTTCCAGCTCTTATACTATACATAACCAAATGGAGAGAATGTAGATTTTGTTGGCATGGTGGCTTAGGGGTAAAAGTGCCTGCCTTGTAAGTCTGACAAGCAGAGATTTAGCCCTAGAACACAAAAAAGAATTAAGCTGCGGTGGTCTGTAACTGGATCTCAGAAGTCAAATGTCAAGATGTGACATAGAGAGAAGATCATTGCCTGAAACTAATCAGCTGGTTAGACTTAACTATACAGCACTCCAGGGGAAAAAACAGAGGACCCTCCTCAATCCAGGAGTAGAAGAGAATTGACTCTTAAAGGCTGTTCCTAATTGCATGCTTAGTATGTACACAAGCAAATCCTAGACACAAAACACACACACACACACTCTCACACACACTCTCTCACACACAAACACAATAGTCTGAGGCAGAAGATAGAGAGATATAAAAAGAGAGAGAACAGAAATGTGGATTTATTTATCCCATCCTCTCTCTGCTATACATTTTCAGCTCCTGCCTTTTCAGTGACATGCTTCAAAGAAAATGCTAAAAATTGCTTTTCAGGTGACAGACTAACTGCATAGATTTAGGAAAAACAGGAAATCTCATATTTGTAACTTTAAAAGGAGAGGAGTGGTGCCAGTTATAGGTGTTGGTTTATGTTCAAGTCTTAAAAGATGTTAATATACTTGGATTTTTCAGAGACTTCTAACAGTGGCTCTTTCACAGCCATTGTCAGTTGGAAGGATTCCAAAGGAAGAGGTCAGTGTGAGTTGTTAGGTGTGCGGAGATGCATTGGTTATGAGGTTATTTAATCTGCACATGTGATTTATCGATGTTGTCTAACCAAATGCTTTATTAATGCTGATGGTGTTGTGACTTTAATTTATTTTATATCTTTTACAGCTCAGGCCAAATACTTTACTAATCAACACATGTGTTTCAACGATTGAGGTGTACATTAAAATACCTGACAGGCTCCCCATTAATCTCTATGCTGTAGCTCACTGTGCACTCTGTTGATGGAATCTCACATTTTATGGTCTTGTTTTTGAATTCTGATGATTTGGTTCAATATTGTTAGTGAGCCACTTGACTTCTTGAAGAATATATTGCCCATTAAGAGTGACATGCTAGGGTAATCGGGATGTGTTGTGATTTAACAATGGAGTTTATAATTGCATACACTCCACTAGTTCCAAAGCTTTCTCTGTTGAGAGACTTCAGTGCCTGCGTGTTTATCTGCAGAGTTTCTTCTCTTCCATTTGTAGACAAATGGATCGAGAATATTTCAATCACCTTGTGAGCAATATTCCTGTGACAGATTTTTTTTTTTTTTTTACTGTACGCCAAAATAGAAAGTCTTTGGGGACTAGAAATCAGAGAAAAGAGAACAGAATAAAATCTGAAGAAAAGGGGAAAGAGCATCACTTATTTCCTCCCTTCTTTCCAACCTTTTTCTCCTTCCTTTCCCCTCTTTCCTTCAACACTCTTTCCCCTCCTTTTTGCTTTCTTTTTCCTTTTCTTTCCTACCTTCCTTCTTTCATTCCTTCCATCCTTGCTTCTTTTCTCCTTTCCTTCCTTTCTCCATCCTCCTCTCCTTTTCTTTATCCTTTTCTTCCTCCTTCCCTTCCTTCTTCTATCCATTTCCTCCTTCCTTTTCTCTCTTTCCTCTCTTTATCCATGTATTCCTCCCTCTCCCCTCCCTATTTGTCTTCCTTTACCCTTTCCTCACACTCCCTCACTGTCTCTCTCTTACAACAGGGCTTGCTAAGTAGTCCTTCGATAGCCTTAAATTCATTATATGGCTCAGGCTGGCTTTGAACTTGTGTTGTAATCAATCTGGTTCTTTCTTTTTGAAATTGTAGGTTTGTACACACATCTGACCTAGGTACTGGATTTAAAACACTCCTATTGTCTCAAATAAGTTTCCACATATTCTTAGAATTACATAGAATAGAGAAAACAAAATTCTTCTTTGAATTTTTTAACCTATCATAATACCTACTGGATATAAAAGCTTTTTTTCAGTTCTCTTAAGATGGGATTCTCACATCCATGAGCCTCATCTCTGCTATTCAGAAAGGGGCTTTTGTATGATGTTTAATGATTGATTTGATGGATGTTTCTGATACTGTCTTATTTGAGGTATCGTTGTCAAGGCCCTCAAAGACATGGTTGGATGGAACATGTGGGAAGCTGAAGAATATTGTTTTCAGAAGTCATAGTATGAATTTTCCAGTAAACTTAGAAACCAGGAATAGGATCACATGCCTGAGAGGATTTGGTATCTGCCAAGGGTCACTAAACAGTTTGTATTCGGTTTTCCTACAGATTAGTTGTCACAACTTGTATAGGCAGATCTGGAATCACACTTAGGTACCAAAAGGAAAATATATTCATCATCATCCCATCTGCTCTTCTATGCAGAACACACTGCTATCTCTTCATTCTTTGCTTTGCCATACATCTTCCAACTCAAAATTCCTCAAGCACCAGTTCTATGGTTTAATTATGACACCCATTTTTGAATATTTTGTGGAACATTTCACTTCTTTCTTCCTAGATCGTGATTTATTCTGTGGAAGTGCTAAAATATTTGGACCAAAATCAACTTAGGAAAAGAAAGAGTTTATTTAATTTAATGTATTAATAATTTTCATTATTGTAATGAAACACCGTGACTCATGAAGAATGTTTATTTGAAATTCAAGTTCCAAAAGGAGATCCCATAATTGTGGGAGATATAGGCAACAGGGACAGAACAGGAAGTTGACAGATGACATCTCTACCTGCCAATAGAAAACTGTGACATGAAAGTAGGTTAAGGCTAGTAACACTTAAAGCCTATCACCAGTGATGTTCTTCCTCCAGCAAGGCTGCATGCCAAGAAGATTCCAAATGGTCACAAATAGCACCAAAACTAGGACAATCAAACACCTGATCATTTCTCATGTCAATCAGTACACACTTCCAGGTTACACTTGAGGGAAGACAGAGCAGGATGTCAAGCAGAAACTATGAAGGAAATCAGATCTGTCTCATTTAAAGGCTATCAGCGTTAGCTAGCTATTTATGCAGTTCAGAAATACTTGCTCAGGAAATGATATGATGCACAGTGGGCTTAGTTCACTTACACCAATCAACAGTCAACCTTATCTTTCACAGGCCAGTATGAACTATAATTTCCTGAAATCTAGTCTGCTTCCTCAGATGACTCTTGGCTGTGTCAAGTTTAGAGTTAAAGAAAAGAAAAAGAGGGCAGTTGACTTATAAAATGATGTCATAGAGACCTTCACAAAGAATTATTCTTCATTTATGAGAATGATGCTCTTTAAATATTCTCTAGTTAATATTATAAAAAATATGGCATTTAATTACTTAAGGCCTTCATCTCTTGTCACTGTTTGAATGTCATTTTACCTTAAAGGACATTTTAAGTTTACAATTAGACCCTTGCTTATATTCTAAGGAAATGTCTAGAACTAGATGAAAATTGTTAGAAAATAGTAGAAAATTTTGAACCTCCAAATAATGTCTTTGCTATTTTGATGCTCATATTTAATTATACTTCTGAAAAATTTAAGGAAGGATGAAGCTCAGTTCAGTGTTTGCCTTGCATACACAGCGTGGTTTGGATCTGCGGCACTCCAAATCTTGGCATAATGGTCCATACATATAATCCCAGCACTTGTGATGTGGGAGCAGGAAGATAAGATGTTCTCATCCTTAGCTACATAGTAAATCCAAGAATATGCTTGGCTACTTCAGTTATTGTCAAAAAAAAGCGTGAAATTAAGTCTCCACACATTGAATTTGCTAGTGGACTTAAAAGTATTTTCAAAGTAGTAACAAGCTCGCTGGCAGTGAATACCTCTTTCTTTCCTGGGAATATGCCTTTTGGTGTATTCATGGGATGTAGAAGCAACAAACTGAGAAACAAAGAAAAGTCATGAAGCTTGAAGACCAGCATTAAATTATTGACTGGTTTATCCCATATGTTTGCCAAATGGTGGATGATCTTTGTCTGAAGAGTCATATTTTGGGTTCCAAAAGAACTTTCCAAATTTGGAGCCAAATCTGCAAATATGTTCACAATGAAAATCAATTTCTGATTCTCACCATGATGGTGCATCCTCAGAAATTTCACTGTCATCGTCAAAGGAAGGCCTCTGGAAAGAGCTTGTACTTATTAGCCTGGGCATCCCTACATACATAAATGATTACAGAGGGAAAGTCAAACAAAATTTTGCTAATTAGAACAATTAATTACCCCTTTTTGTAGCTTCAAAACTTAGTGGTTTCTTATTATTCTAGTTATTTTCTATAGTTTCATATTGTACTAGCTAAAATAAAATTTTTAGCAATATTTCTTTAGTAAATTGGTGTGGCGGTACTGCCTTAACACAAAGCTTCGCATGTTTTAGTGGCTAACACATATCCAGTCCTGAATTCTCTCAGCTCCTTAGGTATCATTACTAAATAACAGCTATACCGCTCTGAACTATCTTCTGCTCAGTACATAGACAAAAATGATAGTTTTAACAACAATAAAATTCTCATTTTTCACAAACTCCAAATTTTTATAAAGAAACTTCATACAAAGATTATAAATTAATTTATTTGAAAGTCTTTTCACAAAGAAAAGGAAGAGATACTCCGGCCTCAAGTTACTCTGGTATCAATGTTGCTAATTTTTAATATATTAAGTCCTTAAGAATTGTTAGTTGGTTGCACAAGTTTGCATTCCCACCAGCAATGGATGAGTGTACCCCTTACTCCACAACCTCTCCAGCAAAGGCTATCATTGGTGTTTTTGATTTTAGCCATTCTAACAGGTGTAAGATGGTATCTTAAAGTTGTCTTAAGCAGTGTGGCGGTTTCTCGGGAAATTCGGGATCAACCTACCCCTGGACCCAGAAATACCACTTTTGGGAATATACCCAAGAGATGCCCTATCAAACAACAAAAGTATATGCTCAATTATGTTCATAGCAGCATTGTTTGTAATAGCCAGAACCTGGAAACAACTTAGATGCCCTTCAATGGAAGAATGGATTAAGAAAGTATAGAATATATACATATTAGAGTACTACTCCATGGTAAAAAACAATGACTTCTTGAATTTTGCATGCAAATGTGCAGAAAGAGAAAACACTATCCAGAGTGAGGTAAGCCAGACCCAAAAAGAGGAACATGGGATGTACTTACTCATAATTGGTTTCTAGCCATAAATAAAGGACACTGAGCCTATAACTTGTGATCCTAGAGAAGTTAAATAAGAAGGTTAACCCAAAGAAAAACATATAGTCATCCTCTTGGATATTAACCTTCATCAGGCGATTAAAGGAGACAGAGACAGAGACCCACATTGGAGCACCAGACTGAAATCCCAAGGTCCAAATCAGGAGCAGAAGGAGAGAGAGCACGAGCAAGGAACTCAGGACCGCGAGGGGTACACCCACATACTGAGACAATGGGGATGATCTTTCGGGGACTTACCAAGGCCAGCTGGACTGGGTGTAAAAAAGCATAGGAGAAAACCAGACTTGCTGAACATAGTGGACAATGAGGACTGCTGGGAAGTCTAGAACAATGGCACTGGGTTTTGATCCTACTGCACTACTGGCTTTGTGGGAGCCAAGGCAGTTTGGGTGCTCACCTTACTAGACTTGGAAGGAGGTGGGAGGTCCTTGCACTTCCCAAAGGGTAGGGAACCCTGACTGCTCTTCAGGCTGATGAGGGAGGGGAACTTGATTGGGGGAGGGGGAGGGAAATGGGAGGCGGTGGCAGGGAGGAGGCAGAAATCTTTAATAAATAAATAAATAAATAAATAAATAAATAAATAAATAAAGAAAGAAAGAAAGAAAGAAAGAAAGAAAGAACTGTTAGTTGGTGCTCTCAGAACAGGGATTTCTGTAATAGTGATGATTTAATATACAGAGTGCTACTCCATGTCATTGCCATGAGTCGTGAAGGGTTTTTATAAGCTCATGTTTACTTATGTATATCTGTGAGGGTAGGTATGTGAGTGTCACAAGGTTCATATGGACATTGGAAGTCAGAGAACACCTTATAGAGTCAATTATCTATTACCATGTAGGCACTCTAGCTACCAAACTCAGGTCAGGCTTTATGGATTCTACATGCTGTGCCAGTTTACCTATCACAGATGTTTTATCTTTAATAATACTCAGAGGTCTCAGTGAGTCAGAAAACGTTCACCCTGAGCTCATTGGTTGCCCCTTCTGCATTGTAAGATTGTATTCATTTATTTATATTGTTTTTTTTCTCTCTGTCTCTCTTTGTCTCTCTGTGTGTGTGTTTTTGTCTGTGTAGTAGAGCATGTGTATGAACATGAATTTGGCAATGTGGAGGCCATAGATAAACCTTGGTGTCTTTTCTCATTCTCTTTTTTCTTGATATTGACTAGTAAATCTGACTCTTCACCACTTTCAATGAAGCTACCTCAGCACCTCAGGTTTACCCACTGAAAGAACACACAACAGCACTTGGGGGACTCTTAATCATGAGGTACAGGGATAACCATTAAGCAAGTGGTCAGGAAATGCCTGCTCTACAAATTAGTGTTGAGCCTTTAGAGGCATGTGGTTCACCTTACTGACTGGAAGCATGTTACTTTACCATCACTTTCATGAGTCATGCTCACACTACTAATGATTTTAGCATTAAATGTTTTCCTTTCATACCCAACTGAGGGACAAACTGGTTAAATAAGTGGAGTAGACAGTTGATCCTGTCTTTCTTATACAGCAGAAACTGTTGTACCTTTAGAACAAATCTTAAGATAGTTTAGAAGCAGTTTCCCCTTCACTATCTCTACAAAAGCAGTTTTATTTTGTTTTTGTTGTTGTGTTGTTGTTGTTGCTGTTTTGTTTGTTTGGTTTTGTTTTTCATAGACCATTTAGTTCTGGTAAGCATTAGAATAAAGCTTCTTCAGGATTGAAGGCAGACAATAAGCACATAAATGCTTGTGTAAATCTTGTTTGGGTCAGTTCTGGAAGGAAAGCACCTCATACTTACAAGATAAGTATTTGGAAAAGAAATGCTTTATTGTAGAGAGGAGGCGAGCAGGCCTGTTTTTGGAAGGAACAGCAGGCTGCGTTCCTGCCACCTAGCTCCTAGCCACCTGGCTAGCTTATGCCTGGAAATAACAACACACAAACTGTATTCATTTAAACTCTGCCTGGCCCATTAGTTTCAGCCGCTTATTGGATAATTCTCACATCTTGCTTTAGGCCTTATTTAGTAATCTGTGTATCACCATGAAGTGATGGCTTACCGGGAAGATTCTAACCACCATCCATCTTAGGTAAGAGAAGCATTATGTCTGCCTCACTGCCTTCTTTCTTCCAGAATTCTGTTCTGTCTACTCCACTCACCTATGTTCTAACCTATCAGGCCAAGCAGCTTCTTTCTTAATTAACCAATGAAAGCAAAAGATAGATAGAAGACACTCCTACATCACTTTATCTGTAGCAGTGGTAACTTGAATAGGAGGCAAACCAATGATTCAATCACTATTCCAAGGCCTTAGTGAAATGAAGGACGTTTACAGGGGGACCAGGTCAGATTATATGGAGAAAGCAGTGTTTCCCAGATAACGAAATCAGGCAGCCTGTCAATTTGAAACCCACCTCCCATACCTAATTTAATTATTTTTTTTCTTGGTGGCAAGATGTTCTAGTTTGGGAACATTTGGTGGTTTATATCAAAAGAATGCTGCAAGAACTTCAGAATGTTTAATGGAAATGAACATAGGGGAACATGAAGGAACATGGCACCCAAGTTGCCTCTGGATCATTCTGTAGAAATCATGGCCAACAGATAAATCAGATAAACAAAAAGACACACCATGAAGGCAGATACAAGAAGTTTCATTGTAGCTGCTACCAGCCGTCTGATGAGTGCAAAGTCCCAAGTAGAATAAGAGTTTTTGAAACCATGACTCTGAGGAATCCTGGGTGACTAGCATCACTATGATCCACACAAGTGATGTCATATACAGCATACTAGTGGATGACGATAACTTCATAAATCCAGGATATAGTCTCCAAGTTAAGATCAAATTGAAGCTAGAGGGTTCATGGGTTAATTTTAATTGTTAATGTAACTTAAGGGCAAAGGTACTTTCAGTTCTTTGATGGATTTTAAAAGAAGAAACTGTCAACACCAAAAAAATTAAACTAGTGTTTCCCAATAAATTTTAATTATCGCTGATTAATTGTAAGGCTACCACACTGGTTTAGTAATAAATACCAAAACTTAGTATGGTTGCTGACAGGATGTGAAGGTGCCTCAACAGGTAAGGGAGTTGTCACTAAAGGAAACAGTTCAAGGAAATTACACTCTAACTTTCACATAAATGGTGTGGCAAGCATATACCACTCTCAAAAACACACACACACACACACAGAGGGAGGAAAAGAGAGAGAGAGAAAGAGAGCAAGAGAGAGAGAGAGAGAGAGAGAGAGAGAGAGAGAGAGAGAGAGAGAGAGAATATTACTGAGTTAAATGAATTAGGGACATACTCCCTGGGCTCCCTGCAGGGGCTCTACACCACGCATACTGCCTCTCTCTTTTTGTCCCACCCAGCTTGCATCCAGAACCCTTCTCCCCTCTGCCCCCTTTCCTCTTTGGGCACATAACACCATCCAGCTCAGTCTGTCTGGTGCTGGGGGCAAATCCTCAGGGCAAGTAAGCAGGTGAGACTTCCTTTGTTTCACTGGACTGCCTGCACCAAGCAAGGTAAGGGCTTTGTTTACGAACTACCCAACCTGCACAGAGATCTGATCTCGGCACCAGGAGAGACAGCAGTGGGGTGAGTTTGTGACCAGCGGCGGAAGCAGCCCTGGACAGGGAACTCTGAAGTTCCTCATCGCCCACCCTATACTCCCTGGGCTCCCTGCAGGGGCTCTACACCCCGCATACTGCCTCGCTCTTCTTTTCCCACCCAGCTTGCATCCAGAACCCTTCTCCCCTCTGCCCCCTTTCGTCTTTGGACACATAACACCATCCAGCTCAGTCTGTCTGGCGCTGGGGGCAAATCCTCAGGGCAAGTAGGCAGACGAGACTTCCTTTGTTTCACTGGCCTGCCTACAACAAGCAAGGTAGGGGCTTTGTTTACGAACTACCCAACCTGCAGGGAGATTTGATCTTGGCACCAGGAGAGCCATCAGTGGGAGAGCTAATCTGGGTACCAGGAGAGCCGTCTTTGGGCACGGAGATCTGATATTGGTACCAGGAGAGACATCACTGGAGCACCAGGAGAGCTATCACTGCAGAGTGCCATCACTGGGAAGGTACATCAGTAGGCAAGGAGACCTGATCCGGTAAAAGAAGATCCATAGGGGAGCATTCGGAGAAAGAGATGGGCAGGCGCCAATGCAAGAATTCACCCAACAATCTGAAAAACTATATGAAACCACCAGAACCCAGCGACCTCACAACAGGAGGACATGAACACCTTAATCATGAAGAAGTAGATAAAATTGACTTTATGAAAGTGATTGATGCCCTTAAACAGCATGTAAAAAATGCCCTTATAGAAATGGATGAGAAGTATAACAGAAAGTTTGAAGAATTGAGTAAATCAGTGAATGATACCCTAGGAAATCAAGGAAAAACAATCAAACAGATAATGGAAACAGTTCAAGACTTAAAAACTGAAATGGAGGCAAAGAAGAAAACACAAACAGAAGGCCAGCTGGACAGGGAAAATCTAGGTAAACGAATAGAGACTACAGAAGCAAGCTTAACCAACAGAATACAAGAGATAGAAGAAAGAATCTCAGACTCTGAAGATACCACAGAGAAAATAAACACGCTGATCAAAGAAAACAGCAAGGCCAACAAATTCTCATCACAAAACATTCAGGAAATATGGGACACAATAAAAAGACCAAACCTAAGAATAATAGGAATAGAAGAAAGAGAAGAAGCGCAGCTCAACGGTCCAGAAAATATATTTAATAAAATTATAGAAGAAAACTTTCCCAACCTAAAGAAAGATATACCTATGAAGGTTCAAGAAGCATACAGAACACCGAATAGGCTGGATCAAAAAAAAACATCCTCTCGCCATATAATAATCAAAACACAAAGCATACATAATAAAGAAAGAATACTAAGAGCAGCAAAGGAAAAGGCCAAGTTACTTATAAAGGTAAACCTATCAGACTTACACCTGACTTCTCTATGGAAACCATGAAAGCCAGAAGGTCCTGGATAGATGCACTGCAGAAACTAAGAGACCATGGATGCAAGCCCAGACTACTATACCCAGCCAAGCTTTCTTTCACTATAAATGGAGAAAACAAAATTTTCCAGGATAAAAACAAATTTAAACAATACGTAGCCACAAATCCAGTCTTACAGAAAGTAATAGAAAGAAAATCACTAATCAAGGAGTCCAACAATGACCACAATAACTCAGACAGCTAGAGACCCTTTACCAGTGCAACTCAAAGAAGGGAAACACAAAATCTACTACTAAAAAAGTGACCGGAGTTAACAACCACTGCTCATTAATATCACTTAATGTCAATGGACTCAACTCACCTATAAAAAGGCACAGACTAAGATATTGGATACGAAAACAGGATCCAACATTCTGCTGTTTACAAGAAACACACCTCAACCACAAAGACAGGAACCTACTCAGAGTAAAGGGTTGGGATAAGGCTTATCAAGTAAATGGACCTAAGAAACAAGCAGGTGTGGCCATACTAATTTCTAACAAAGTTGACTTCAAACTTAAATCAATCAGAAGAGATGGAGAGGGACATTTTATACTCATAACAGGAACAATTCATCAGGATGAAGTCTCAATCCTGAATATCTATGCCCCTAATATAAAAGCACCCACGTACGTAAAAGAAACATTGTTAAAACTCAAGGCAGCCATCAAATCGCACACATTAATACTAGGAGACTTTTATACTCCTCTCTCACCAAGGGACAGGTCAATTAGACAGAAACCTAACAGAGAAATAAGAGAATTAATGGAGGTAATGTATCAAATGGACTTAACAGACATCTATAGAATATTCCACCCAAATAGGAAAGAATATACCTTCTTCTCTGCAGCTCATGGAACCTTCTCAAAAATCGACCAGATACTCGGTAACAAAGCAAACATCCATAGTTACAAAAAAATATTAATAACCACCTGTATCTTATCAGATCACCATGGATTAAAGCTAGAATTCAGCAACAATGCTACCCCCAGAAAGCCTACAAACTCATGGAAACTGAATAGTCAACTACTGAACCATACCTGGATTAAGGAAGAAAAAAAGAAAGAAATTGAAGTCTTCCTTGAAGACAATGAAAATAAAGAAACAACATACTCAAACCTATGGGACACTATGAAAGCAGTCCTGAGAGGAAAGTTCATAGCACTAACTGCCCACTTAAAGAAAACAGAGAAAGCACACATTGGAGAATTAACAGCCCACCCGAAAGCTCTAGAAAAAAAAGAAGCAGACTCACCTAGAAGGGGTAGAAGACTGGAAATAATCAAACTGAAGGCTGAAATCAACAAAATAGAAACACAGAAAACAATTGAAAGAATCAATGAATCAAAAAGCTGGTTCCTGGAGAAAATCAACAAGATTGATAAACCCCTATCCAAACTAATCAAACGGCAGAGAGAGAATTTGCAAATTAATAAGATCAGAACTGAAAAGGGGGACATAACCACAGACACAGAGGAAATTCAGAGAATCATTAGATCTTACTACAAAAGCCTGTATGCCACAAAACTGGAAAATGTAAAAGAAAGGAACACTTTTTTAGATAAATACCATATACCAAAGTTAAACCAAGACCAGGTGAACAACCTAAATAGACCTGTTAGTTGTGAAGAATTAGAAGCGGTTATCAAAAACCTCCCTTCCAAAAAAAGTCCAGGACCAGATGGTTTCAATGCGGAAATCTACCAGAACTTCCAAGAAGACCTAATACCTATACTCCTTAATGTATTTCACAATATAGAAACAGAAGAGTCATTGCCAAATTCTTTTTATGAAGCTACAGTAACTCTGATAACAAAACCACACAAAGACCCAACCAAGAAAGAGAATTACAGGCCAATCTCACTCATGAACATCGACGCAAAAATCCTCAACAAAATTCTGGCAAACCGAATCCAAGAACACATTAGAAAAAGTATCCATTATGATCAAGTAGGCTTCATACCAGAGATGCAGGGCTGGTTTAACATACGCAAATCTATCAATGTAATCCATCATATAAATAAACTGACAGAAGAAAACCATATGATCTTTTCATTAGATGCTGAAAAAGCATTTGACAAAATTCAACATCCCTTTATGGTAAAAGTCTTGGAGAGATTAGGGATACAAGGGTCATACCTAAATTTAATTAAAGCTATATACAGCAAGCAGACAGCTAATATCAAATTAAATGGAGAGAAACTTAAAGCCATCCCACTAAAATCAGGAACACGCCAAGGCTGTCCACTCTCTCCATACCTCTTCAATATTGCTCTCGAAGTTTTAGCAATAGCAATAACACAACATAAGGGGATAAAGGGGATTCAAATTGGAAAGGAAGAAGTTAAACTTGCATTATTTGCAGATGATATGATAGTGTACATGAGCGACCCCAAAAACTCCACCAAAGAACTCCTACAGCTGACAAACACCTTTAGTCATGTGGCAGGATACAAGATCAACTCCAAAAAATCAGTCGCCCTCTTATACACAAAGGATATGGAAGCAGAGAGGGAAATAAGAGAATCATCACCTTTCATGATAGCCACAAAAAGCATAAAATATCTTGGGGTAACTCTAACCAAGGAAGTAAAAGATCTATTTGACAAAAACTTTAAGGCATTGAAGAAAGAAATTGAAGAGGATACCAGAAAATGGAAGGATCTCCCTTGGTCTTGGATTGGGAGAATCAACATAGTAAAAATGGCAATTCTACCAAGGGCAATTTATAGATTCAATGCAATCCCCATTAAAATCCCATCAAAATTCTTCACAGATCTTGAAAGGACAATAATCAACTTTATATGGAGAAACAAAAAACCCAGAATAGCCAAAACAATCTTATACAATAAAGGAACTTCTGGAGGCATTACCATCCCTGACTTCAAACTCTATTACAGAGCTACAGTAATGAAAACAGCATGGTACTGGCATAAAAACAGAGAAGTCGACCAATGGAATCGGATAGAAGACCCGGATTTTAACCCACAAACCTATGAACAACTGATTTTCGATTAAGGAGCTAAAATTATACAATGGAAGAAAGAAAGCATCTTCAACAAATGGTGCTGGCACAATTGGATGTCAACCTGTAGAAGAATGAAAATAGACCCACATCTATCACCATGCACAAAACTCAAGTCCAAATGGATCAAAGACCTCAATATCAATCTGAACACACTGAACCTGATAGAAGAGAAAATGGGAAGTACCCTACAACATATGGGCACAGGAGATCGCTTCCTATGTATAACCCCAGCTGCACAGACATTAAGGGCAGCATTGAATAAATGGGACCTCCTGAAACTGAGAAGCTTCTGTAAAGCAAAGGACACTGTCATTAAGACAAAAAGGCAGCCTACTGACTGGGAGAAGATCTTCACCAACCCCGCAACAGACAAAGGTCTGATCTCCAAAATATATAAAGAACACAAGAAACTAGACTTTAAAAGGATAATTAACCCAATTAAAAAATGGGGCACTGAACTGAACAGAGAATTCTCAACAGATGAAGTTCAAATGGCCAAAAGATACTTAAGGTCATGCTCAACCTCCTTAGCGATCCGAGAAATGCAAATCAAAACAACTTTGAGATATCATCTTACACCTGTCAGAATGGCTAAAATCAAAAACACCAAGGATAGCCTTTGCTGGAGAGGTTGTGGAGAAAGGGGTACCCTCCTCATCCATTGCTGGTGGGACTGCAAACTTGTGCAACCACTTTGGAAATCAGTGTGGCGGTTTCTCAGAAAAATTGGGATCAACCTACCCCTGGACCCAGCAATAGCACTCTTGGGAATATACCCAAGAGATGCCCTATCATATGACAAAGGATTTCTCCAACTATGTTCATAGCAGCATTATTTGTAATAGCCAGAACCTGGAAGCAACCTAAATGCCCTTCAATGGAAGAATGGATGAAGAAAGTGTGGAATATACACACATTAGAGTACTACTCTGTGGTAAAAAACAATGACTTCTCGAATTTTGCATGCAAATGGATGGAAATAGAAAATACAATCCTGAGTGAGGTAACCCAGACCCAAAAAGAAGATCATGGGATGTACTCACTCATAATTGGTTTCTAACCATGGATAGGAGCCACTGAGTCTATAATTTCTGATCCTAAAGAAGCTAAACAAGAGGGTAAACCCAAGGAAAAACATATAGATATCCTCCCAGCTATGGGAAATAGACAAGATTGATGGGCAAAAAAATTGGAATCTTGGGGGTGGGGTGGGATGGGGATGAGGGGTGATGGGGAGAGAAAAGTGTGAAGGAGAGGATGAGGGGAACTGGGGGAATCGGGGTGATTGGGGATAAAGGAAGGTTGGATGGGGAGCAGGGAAACTCATACCTTAGTTAAGGGAGCCACCTAAGGGGTGGCAAGAGACTTGAACTTGGAATGGTAGCCAGATGCCCAGGGCAATGTCCCCAGTTATTTCATTGGGGCACCTGAGGATAGGGAACCTGAAATGAACCTATCCTATAATCATACTGATGAATATCTTGCATATCGCCATAGAACCTTCATCTAGCGGTGGATGGAGATAGAGACAGAGACCCACACTGGAGCACCGGACTGAGCTCCCAAGGTTATAATGAGGAGTAGGAGAGAGAACATGAACAAGGAAGTCAGGACCATGAGGGGTGTACCCAACCACTGAGACAGTGGGGCCGATCTATTGGGAGCCCACCAAGGCCAGCTGGACTGCTACTGAAAAAACATGGGATAAAACTGGACTCTCTGAATGTGCCGGACAATGAGAGCTGACAAGAGGCCAAGGAGAATGGCACAGGAACTTTCATCTGGCGATGGATCGAGAGAGAGACAGAGACACAATTTGGAGCAACGGTCTGAGCTCTTAAGGTCCAAATGAGGAGCAGAAGGAGAGAGAACATGAGCAAGGAAATCAGGACCACGAGGCGTGCACCCACCCACTGTGACTGTGGAACTGATCTATTGGGAGCTCTCCAAGGCCAGGTGGACTGGGACGCAATAAGCATGGGTTGAAACTGGACTCTCTGAACATGGCAGACATGAAGGCTGATGAGAAGCCAAGGACAATGGCACTAGGTTTCGATCCTAATACATGAACTGGCTTTGTGGGAGCTTAGCCTGTTTGGATGCTCACCTTCCTGGACCTAGTTAGAATTGGGAGGACCTTGGTCTTCCTGTAGGACAGGGAATTTGGACTGCTCTTCAGTATCGAGAGGGAGGGGGAATGGAGTGGGGGGAGGAGAAGAGGAGTGGCGATAGGGGGAGGGGAGCGGGGGGAGGGGCAATATGTTAGAGGAGGGGGAGGGAAATGGGAAACAGGGAGCAGTTGGAAATTTTAATTAAAAAAGAATAAAAAAATGAATTAGGGAAACTTTGCCAACTGACAATATTCAACTATATGAAGTTTCCAGTTCTGTTTGTTGTACAACAACCTTTAACATTCAGACAGGTGATCTGGGAGCCATGTTACCATATGCACAATTTAAACAATTGTCTCTGAGTGAGGGGGATTTGTGTTAGGAGACATTGAACAATGATGGTGTACAGATAATGTGAACTATTTTTTTTTGTCCTGGTTAAATTGGGAATGAACTTTTTTTTTTTAATCTTCCTCTGTGGTCATCTTAAACTAGATCTGTTCCCTCTATGGTGGAAATCTGAAATGTGCACCATCAGATATGCAATCATGACACTGTCATATAGCTACAGGTTTTGTTTTTGATGATCTTTTCTCACTGAAGTTTGATAAAATGACTCTAAGCATACTTAAGATAAAGTAGACTACATGCTAATGGAGGTATTACATGCATTTTAAATTACAATGACTTTATTAATGAGTACTCCATGGTTCAGTAAAAAGCATCATATATGTGTGCACACACATCTTCAACAATTACATATATATATATATATATATATATATATATATATATATATGAATGTTGCAATTAAGTACTTTCATTTGGATATAGTTTAGTGCCCAAAAGATTAACTTTCATGGATGACTCTAGGTTCAATCTAGAGGACTGAGAGTAAAAACATTAACTCTAGTTTTGATGGTTTAGAATAATACACATTTATTATCTTAATCTTCTTTCCCAAAGTTCTCTGCATGACTTAACTGAGTCACCAATTCAAGATTTCTCCAAGCCATATGTCCACATCTGGAGGGTTTTCAAATTGAGTGAATATAGAACTGAAGGTTTTGTGCATCAACAGAAGCTCTTGATCAATGGCATTCTTTTACTTAGGAAAAAATATTTAAAATCATTGGGACCACTGCAGTACAAATTCTCTTTTTAAAATATTGAACACCAGTCTACAATGTTTCCCATCTCAATCAGCAAAGATACATGTAAGGGAAGAGGAGAGCTGAGAAGAAAGAAGAAATGGTTTGAAATCAATCCTTAATTCAAAGTTCTTACAAATTTAGCTATATCTTTTGTTGTAAACAAATCTTTCCATAACTGACAGACACATTTCCTTTTATAATGGTGTCCATATTTAAACAGAGATAAATTAATCACATTTATCTATATTATTATGAGATGCTAAAGCTATCTAGAAAATGTATCCAAAAACAAAATAACACATCAGTTATCTCTACCATTTACAAGGCATTTAAATATTCCATAGAGAGAACAAAGAGGAAAAAAATTATTGTGTTCTTTTCCTGTAATTTTCCAAGGTCAAGTATTCTGGGTTCCATGCTTGCTAAGCTGTCCTTTATATGTTTCTCATTTTCCCTGTATTATTTTCTTTGTGCCTACAAACAAATTCATTGACAAGTGGCATAACTGAAAAAGATAAAACTTCCTGTTGATAGAATGAAGCACAAAATTTTATCCAGCTGGATCTAAGTTTCACAAAACATATTTCAAAGTCAATTAATTTGGGCTGTGGAAAGAATATAGCAGGAGAATGATGTAGCAGTGTTAGATAGAAAGTGTGCCATGGGACATACATAATTCACAAATACTTATTCAATGATCAAACCTTCTTCTTAGCTCACCTACAGCCACAGACAACCTGAAGATCAGTTTAGCAATCTTTATGTTTCATCAAAATGTTAACAGTAAAGTGGCTACTTTTAGGATTCCTTTGGAATGAATGAGAAATGAAAGGTGGCTGAATGGTGATGTTGGGATGTGTTTGTGTGTCAAATTGACAAGAAGTCAACTGTGCTGGATAAATTTATGTCAACCTGACACAAGATAAAGTCATCTGATAATAGGAAACCTCAAGTAAGGTATTTTCTAAATTAATGTTTTGAACAACAAATTGTGGGCATGCTATCCTGGGCAGGTGGTCCTTGGTTCTTTTAAAAAACAGACTGAGCCAATCATAAGTAGTAGGCCAGTGAGCAACATCATCCCATACCCTCTGCATCAGTTCCTGCCTCCAGGTTACTGCCCCTTTTAAGTTCCTGCCATGACTTTCTTCAGTGATAGGTTGTCACCTGAAAGTGTACAGTGAAATAAACCCTTTCTTTCCCAAATTATTTTGATCATAGTGTTCCATTGGAGAAATAGTAGACATTCTTGTTCAAACATAACACTATGTTTAGGATATATATATATATATATATATATATAGAGAGAGAGAGAGAGAGAGAGAGAGTCATATAAGCAAGAAAACCAGAACAAAAGATAGAAATCATAACATAACAAGAGAGCACAGTGGTTAAGGTACATGATGCACAAATGTGAAGACCTGAGTTCAAATCTCAGAACCAACATAAGCCAAGCATAAGAGCACAAACATCTGTATGCAATTCCAGTGCTCCTCAGTGAGATTAGAGGTAGAGATAAGAGAATCCCCAGAAGACCCAGAAGATCTTGGTTTACAAAGCAGAGAAAAAGAGAATATGCCTCAAACAAATTTAAAGGTAAAGATAAATACTCAAATCTATCCTCTGAAACACACAAATGTACATTCTTGCATATATATATATATATATATATGTGTGTGTGCATCACACATACAAAATATTACATGAACAAACAAGTGTGTCCGCTCACATGTAAACACACGTGCACATTCATATGTACACACACGCACACTGTTTTCTTGCATGTACACACAGTAAAGAAAGAGTCCTGATATAAAGTGTCTATTAAACATAATTAATTTTTATTGAGCCCTACATTTTTCTCTGCTCCCCTCCCTGGCTTTTCCATACCCCCTTCAACCCTTCCCCAAGGTCCCCATGCTCCTATTTTACTCAGGAGATCTGGTCTTTTTCATCTTCCCATGTAGATTAGATCTATGTAAGTCTCTCTTAGTGTCCTCATTGTTGTCTAAGTTTTCTGGGATTGTGGTTTGTAGGCTGGTTTTCTTTGCTTTATGTTTAAAAAACACCTATGAGTGAGTACATGTGATAACTGTCTTTCTGTGTCTAGGTTACCTCACTCAAAATAATGTTTATTAACTCCATCCTTTTTCCTGAAAAATATCAAGATATCATTATTTTTTCTGCTATGTAGTAATCTAGTTCCTGCCACATGGTGTCAATCTTCATCTCCCCTCTTGCCCCTTCAACTTTGATATTCAAACATACTGAAGGCTGTACTTTCATCAGGGGCCTCTCCAGGCCTCCTAGTTGCCAAGCCTCACCATCTCCCATGTCTTCAAAACTAGTACTACCTGGGAGGTAGCACTACATAATTACAACTTTCAGTTCCTCAGTTGTAGCCTTGCCTCACCCTCCCCAGATACATGCTGGATTGTACCTTCTGTTTGCTAACCATAGATACTTTCCAGATGGTGCCACCTCAGTGGTGCTGATTTGTATTAATTCCTGATGACTTTTCAGGCCCATCTCTTCAGCACTGATTGCTTCAGTAATGCAAAGGTTTACCTCAGTGGCGTTGCTCACTTGATAATTTCAGCTCATCAGAAACGACAAATTATAAATAAAAAAAAAATTCGCGCAGATAGCCCTTAGAGTGTTTTGGAGGGATTGTCGAACTTCCCACTGAAAGATCATGAGCCAAATCTTCTTTGTCTTTATTTTTTCTAGCATTCTTACTTTCTAAACTCTTGAAAACAGCACATTAAGCAGTTAGTAGTGAATGGCTTTTCCAGACCAAAGTTCAAAAGTTTTATTACAATCTTCAAAAATACACAAAGCAGTATCCATCACAGCAATAGTTTACCAGCTGGCACAAAGTCTGTTCTCCTGTGGCTTCTATTCCTGTGTTAGAACATCATGACCAAAAGCAGCTTGGGAAGAAATGGTTTTATTTACCTTGCATATGCAGTCCACCATGAATGGAATTTGGGGCAGGAACTTACAGCAGTAGCCTGGAAGCAGGATTTGATGCACTGACCATGGAAGAAGTCTACATAGTGATTTGTTTTCTGTGTATTCTTCAATTGCTTTTCTATGGTATTCAGGACCACCTGGTCAGAGGTGTCAGCTTCAACAGTGAGCTGAACTCTTCTATATCAATCATTAATCAAGAAAATGCAACACAGTCTTTCCCACACGTGGTCTGATGGAAGTATTTTCTGAATTGAGATTTCTCTTCACAGATATCTCTACCTTGGATCAAGGTGACAGAATACTTGTAAGGATAAGAGTAAAAGTCTTGTTGCCTCTTTTAGGTTAAAGTCCATCCTGAAGAATCGAAAAGCAAGAGATCAAAAAACAACCTGAAGGCAGGACGGAAACAGAAATCATAAATCTCTACATGTCAATATTTCAACTATCTTTTTATAGCCCAGACCTATGTGTCTTGGGGCGGCACTGTCTTTAGCGGACTGATAGTTCCTATATCAATCAACAATTGAGATTTTTGGGCATATAATTCTATGGTATAATACTTGCTGGCAGGCTTGAGATCATAGATTCAATCATTTGTATTGAAAATGGATGAATGAATAAGTTAGCAAATAAGTAAATAAATAAAATACACAAACACAAAACTAATAGAAGAAGTAGCCATGGAATTTTTCTAGTGGATGTCCAAGGCCTATGGCCTGGGCAGTGAGACAATCTTGTAACCAGAGCCAGGTCACAGGTAACAGATGAAAGGCCTGGGATGATAGGTTAAAACCATATGGACAAAGTAGGATTACCAGGTTTGGTGACTTTTGCATATGAAAAGCAGCAAGGTACAATTTTGTGTACACTGGTGAATATGAAGATGTCTTGTGATGATTTAAGTTCAGGAACATTTTTAGAATGTCAGAGTTTTCATCAATTTTTTTCATAATAGCAACTGACCTTATTTAATACTTTTTAACTATTTATTAAACTTTGCAATACTTTTCTTAATTTCTTTTTGTTGTGCTGATTTTTTCTTAGTTTTTTGAAAATTATATAAAATATATTTTGATTATATTCAAACCTTTTCCCAAATTTCTTCCAAATCCCCATACCTACCCATTCAAATTTGTGCCTTTAAGAAAACGTATCAACTCCAAAACCACAGAGAAACCCTGTCTCAAAAAAACAAAAAAAAAAAAACAAAACAAAACAAAAAAAAGAAAACGTATCAAGTCCAATTCATGCTGCACATATACTTGTGGTGATGTTGTCATATATAGGAACATAGTCCACCTACCAGGGACCACAACTTTAAATACTTCATCTACAAGCAGTTGTCATTTGCCAATAACTCCTCTGATATTGACCACCTCTCCTCTCCATGTTGGAATTTTGTCTGGCTTGAGTTTGCTTGGATCTTGTGCATGCTGTCACAACCTATCTTCATACATGTAGCTGCTCTATTGTGTCCCAAAACCCATGATTTCATGATTTTACTGTAGCCATCCACCCCTTATGAATCTTATAAACTTTCCATTTCATTTTCTTAATAATCGTGAATTCTGGGAGGAGGATTGTATGAGACAAAAGGTATATTTGGAGATTATCATTCCACCGTGCCCTATTCTCTGCTATCTGTCTTATTTTCTAGTTGATTAACATTGTTTAATATTGACTAATTCTCAAAAAATAAATATTTAGTTTAATTTTTAAAAAATATTTCCTGTTAACTGTGTGATGCTTGCTTTTTACATGCATATTTATTTAGATGAAGTCACTGGACGTTTCCAACAGTTTGATTAGTGTTTTTTTTTTAACATTCATTTGTCTCTTACAAATATAGGTGTGAAAGTTCTCACCAAAGTACTAACAAAACAAATTTAAGAATACATCAAAAATATTGACAACTACCAAGTCGACTTCAACACAGAGATGCAGCAATTGTTCAAAATATTGAAATCAATAAAGGTAATCCACCACACAAACATGTTACAAGATAAAACCACATGGTCACCTCATTAATTACAGAAAAGTACTTTGAATAAATTCAACATCCCTTCATAATGAAAGTCCTGGAGAGATTTTGGATACAGGGTCATATAAGAATATAATAAAAGTAACTTACAGCAAGTCACAGAAAATATTATCCTAAATGGAGAGAAATTCAAACCATTTTTATTAAAATTAGGAAAAAACAATTGAGAAAATGCCCTAAAGCGATGCCCACAAAATAGTCTAATGGACACAATTTCTTTTTTTTTATCTTTCTTTCTTTTTTTTATTAATTAATTTATTTAATTATTAAAGATTTCTGCTTCTTCCCCGCCACCACCTCCCATTCCCTCCCCCTCCCCCAATCAAGTCTTCCTCCCTCCTCAGCCCAAAGAGCAAGCAGGTTTCTCTGCCCTGTGGGAGGTACAAGGACCACCCACCTCCATCCAGGTCTATTAAGGTGAGCATCCAAGCTACCAAATCAAGACAACATTAAGATACCATCTTACACCTGTCAGAATGGCTAAAATCAAAAATACCAATGATAGCCTCTACTGGAGAGGTTGTGGAGAAAGGGGCACTCTCCTCCATTGCTGGTGGGAATGCAAACTTGTGCAACCACTTTGGAAAGCAGTGTGGCGGTTTCTCAGGAAAGTCTGGTTCAACCTACCTCTCGACCCAGCAATACCACTATTGGGAATATACCCAAGAGATGCCCAAACATACAACAAAAGTATATGCTCAACTATGTTCATAGCAGCATTGTTTGTAATAGCCAGAACCTGGAAACAACCTAGATGTCCTTCAATGGAAGAATGGATGAAGAAAGTATGGAATATATACATATTAGAATACTACTCAGCAGTAAAAAACAATGACTTCTTGAAGTTTGCATACAAATGGACGGAAATAGAAAACACTATCCTGAGTGAGGTAAGCCAGACCGAAAAAGAGGAACATGGGATGTACTCACTCATATTTGGTTTCTAGCCATAAATAAAGGACATTGAGACTATAATTCGTGATTCTAGAGAAGCTAAATAAGAAGGTGAACCCAAAGAAATACATATAAGCATCCTCCTGAATATTAACCTTCATCAGGCGATGAAAGAAGAGAGAGACAGAGACCAACATTGGAGCACTAGACTGAAGTCTCACGATCCAAAGGAGGAGCAGAAGGAGAGTGAGCACGAGCAAGGAACTCAGGACCGCGAGGGGTGCACCCACACACTGAGGCAAAGGGGATGTTCTATCGGGAACTCACCAAGGCCAGCTGGCCGGGGTCTGAATAAGCATGGGACAAAACCGGTCTCGCTGAACATAACGGACAATGAGGACTACTGAGAACTGAAGAACAATGGCAATGGGTTCTTGATCCTATTGCACGTAATGGCTTTGTGTGAACACAATTTCTTAATAGAAACTCCAATTATTCTAATATGTCCAGATTCGTGTTGAGTTGATGCTTCTTGCCCAAACATGAGGACTAGAGTTCAAATCCTAATATTTACATAAATGCCAGATGTGGTTCTATTATCTATATAATGCTGGATGTGGTTACACCTGTAACACAAGCTTAGCTAAAATAAATAGTACCTCCAGGTCTAAGGCAAGAATTTATCTCAAAGGAAGAGGCAGAGTATGAAAGAGGATAACACTCAATGTCCTCGTATGGTATCAATAGATACACAAGATGTGTATCACCACTCATGTACACCTGTGTGCATACATCATATACACACATATCATACACAAACATGCACACATGTACTATAAATAAAATAAAGACAAACTCATTTATGCAAAGTCAATGAAGAAAAGGAATACTGGAGTCTGAGACAGTAAATTGTTATATAGTGTCTTAGGAATGAAATAGTTCATTTCAAACATGTAAATATGCTAATTTGATGGGAAAGAATGCTTAGGAACTCACGTACATTATAATATAACTGTTTAGTATATTTAATGTAGGTAACGATAAAGAATTATTTTCAAATTTTTAAATTTACCGATAGAGTAATTAGAAATATTTATTAAACATTTACAGCTTTAACATCCAAATATGTTATAATACAGAATTTACATAAAGATACAAAAAGAAATGTAAAATAAACACAAATATGTTTCAAAAGTAAAGACAAAAATTCAACAAATACCTGCAATTTAGTGTTTATTTATTAAAACCTTGATGAAAATTGGAGACTTCTAAATTAATAAAGAACCAAATAAGAACAAAGTATTCCATGTTTGATATGAAACCATACTCAAGTTGGATCAGAATCAGTAAAATATTTTCATGAAATTTAAAATCATGTATACTTTAGATACATAAAATTCTTTTGAATAAAATAAGCGAGAAATTAAAATTATAATTAGACAACATATGTAATTCTTAGAAATGCTCATTTATCCATATTGGCTAAGCCTTACAAACAAAGATAAATTTATAACCATAGCGTATTCAGTAACACTCTTTAACATGCTTGATCTCATTAAAAAAAAAAAAAAAAACAAACCTTTGAGTGTGAGTAGTAGAAAGTTTTCAATCCAGCAAAAACATGTTTTCCAAAGTCTCAGGAAGCACAATGTGTATCATCAGATACAAAGGTATTTTCTAAAAAAATCATGAACAATGACAATATGCTTTCATTCACTTGCATTCATCATTTTTAGTAGTGATGATGGCCCAGCCCTCGAACATGACAAAAAATAACATAGATATGGGAGGGGAAAAGAAACTAAAATATATATTAATAATGTATTGTATGCTTTACACAGAAAGGTGCTACATATTAAAACAATGTATTGTTTTATATAAAGTACAAATGGCCTTTTAATATATTCTTATCAGTTGTTTTCACAATCAGGAAAATATCACTGGACTTGAAGACATACATGAACTTTGGTTAACCCTGCATCTTGATTTACCTGAATACCTATTAAAAAGTATGCTTCAATGGTGTATCATTTCATCTAAAATCTTATTCTAGAATTTCATAAAGTTAGGAATTTAGGTAACAATTGCTTTTGATATTCAATTACTAGGGTAATCAGGAATAAAGTAAGCAGAGATATTGCTAAAATCAATGTAAGGAAATTTTTATAATTTTTGATGTTATTAAAATGATATAAATGCATGTGCACAATGTCATAATTATACATTAACACTATTATAAGTGATTTTCTCCCTACTGTTCTATGAATTTGATGAAATCTGAATTCACCTCTCAATTGGATTTAACTATACAATCTGCACGGGTGTTCAAATTTTACAAATGTGTTGGAAAATATGTCAGTTACTTTTCTTGTTGCTGTCATAAAACACCATGAAAAAGTAAAGTTATGAAGGGAAAGGTTTGCTCTCGTTCATTGCAAATAGGGTTATGCCACCATGGTAAAGGAAAAGAAATGGTTTTAAGCAGAGAATGCATGATGGCAGGAGTTGGGGGCCAGTAGCAGGAACATCGCTGCTACCCTTTATTTCATGTTCCAGCACCTGAAATGTCACTAACCACTTTTGGTGTGTCTGTTTCTACCTTACTGAAAATAACCAAGGAAAAAATCTCGTAGAAATTTCCATAGAGACTAAAGTAATATATGTAACCTATTACTGGTCTTCTCTGAGTCTCCTTTCTTAGGAAAGTATGTGTCCAAACACATTGAAATCAATAAAATCTACCACAGAATGAAAGAATGAGAGGACCATGTCTTACTCAATGACAGGCTTTCTTTAAGAGGTGTTGTTCTTATGCCTATGCCATTTTCATCAGAGAAAAAGGGAGATTAGAATGCAGGAATAGAATAGTTTAAAACCAGTCTCCTTAACATACACTAGGTTTACATGTCGCTGATATAGCACTTGCCATTCCAACATCTGTTGAAATAAATACATAGTTTTAAAATGTTCGCTGTAAATATACAAAAATAAGAATCAGGACTTTTACTCTATGTAATAATCAATAATTAACTCTCCTGAGGGAGAATGCCATTGTACACATTAAAGATTTGTCACTTGTATTGATTTAATTAAACACTGATTGGTCAGCTGCCAGGCAGGAAGTATAGGCAGGGCAAATAGACTAGGAGAATTCTGGGAAGAAAAAAGGCAGAGATGGAAGAGTCACCAGGCAGAAACAGAGGAAGCAAGATAAGCATGCTGCACTGAGAAAAGATACCAAGGCATGTGGCTAAACATAGATAAGAATTATGGGTTAATTTAAGCTGTAAGAGGTAGTTAATAATAATCCTATATAATAGGCCAAATATCTTATAATTAATAAGCTTATAATTAAGTTTTTGTGTGTTTCTTTGGTACTGAACAGCAGAAAATAGATTATATATGTGCATAAGGAATAAGGTCTAGTATGGTTTACATTTGTTTTATATCTAATATCCACTTATGAGTGAGTCTTTTGGATCTAGTTTGCCCCACTTGAGATGCTGTATTCTATACACTTGTATATAAATTTCATTATGTTATTGTTTTTCACCACTGAGTAATACTCCATTGAGTAAATAGACCTCATTTTCTTTTTCCATTCTTCAGATGAGGGGTATCTAGGTTGTTTTCAGTTTCTGGACATTATGAGTAGCACTGTTATGATCATAATTGAGTGGGTGTTCTTGTGATATGATTTAAAATCCCTTATGTATATGCCCAGGTGTGATATTGCTGGGTCTTGATGAAGACTGATACCCAATTTTCTGAGAAACCACCATAATGATGTTCAAAGTGGTTTTACAAATTTTCCCTCCCACCAACAATAGCTAGATAATAAAGAGGACCTTAAAAGGGAAGCATAAATTTCCCTAGGAAGGAGAAATAGATGAGGTCTCCTGGGTAAAGTGAGGATAGGGAGCTGGAGTTAAGTAGGAAGGGGTGGGAGATAGGAACTTGAGGAATCAGGTTGATCGATAAGGGGTAGGATAGAGATGGAGAGTAATGAAAAAGGTATCTTGATAGAGGGAGCCATTTTGGATTTGGGGAGAAACCTGCTACAAGGGAAACTCCCAGCAATTCACAAAGGCAACTCCAGCTAAAACTCTTAGCAAGAGTGGACAGGATGCCTGAATTAGCCTTCTTCTATAATAAGACTGATGACTATTCTAATTATCATCACAGAAACTTCATCCAGTAGCTGATGGAAGCAGATGCAGAAATCCACAGTCAACCACTGGGCTGAGTTCCTGGAGTCTCGTTGAAGAGGAGAAGCGATTGTACAAGGAAGGGGGAATCAAGACCATGACTGGGAAACCTATAGATACAGTTACACTAAACTAATGGGAGTTCACAGACTTCAGAAAGACAGCTAGGATGCCTGCATGGGACCGGCATAGACTGGCTTGTGGATGACATTGTGTACCTTCGTCTGTTCGTGGGGTACATAGCAGTGGGATCAGAACATAGCCTTGGCCCATGAGCTTGCTTCTTGGAGCCTACTTTTATACAGAATGCTTTGTTAAGCCTTGATGCAGGTGAGGAACTTGTCCTGCCACAATGTGATACAACATGTTTTTTTGTCTCCCATGGGATACCTGCCCCTTTCTGAATGGAGGAGAAGTGGATGAATGAATAGATGGGAGGTGCAGAAAAGGAACAGTAAGAGATGAGGGAGGGGAAACTGGTTAGTATGTAAAATAAATAAAAAAATAAAACATATTTAAAAATATTATTTATAAGGTTAATTCTATGACTAAGCATGTCGATGGGCTTTCCACCTAGTCTGGCTACTGTTTCCTGCTCAAAGACTGATATAGCAGCAGGAGAGATCTGGCTTCTGAAAGGTCACCTTTGACACTCTCCCATTACCTCACTCCCCATTGCATGCATTTATTCAAGTTTATGCAAATGCATATATATTTTTAATGTAATTAAGAAGCCACAATAATATTAATCCATTCCAAATAATATGAGGAATAAAGCATTTAGTATGTGCATACAGAGAGACTTTACTAAGGCAAAAGTAATGAAAAAGATACTACTAAAAGAAAAAATATTAAGTTTTACATGTTCTGTGCCCCACCACTACAGAAGGTCTCATGTAAGGCACAAACATGGAAAAAATAAAAGTGAAATGTAATACAATAAAAAATACCAGCATTGACTATAATTTGAAATATCCAAAAATGTCAATAGGAAAAAAATCCGTGAACATATAAGGCAGTGAAACTTTTATTCATAATATTGACATCTAAATTACCACAATCCATAAAGATTGTTCCCCATTAGCACTGGCCAAAGCCACAGTGAAATTTGTTCAACAGTTTTCAAAGTGGCAGTATTGAAAGTCTCATGTTGCTCTGCAGTGTGTTGGTAAAACTGCAGAAAAATGAGTACTCATAATACCACACTGCATTAGTCACTTTTCCTCCTTTCTGTAGCTAAATAACTTGACCAAAGCAGCTTAAGAAATAAAAAAAATATTCTAGCTTGACTTGTGTTTGTCTGCTTGTTTGGTTTGTGCATTTTGATTTATTTATCTTAATTATTATTTATTTTTTGATATTAAAATATATCCATAATTATTTTTATTTTTCCTTCTCTTCTTAATATTTTTTAATATTTGTACATTTCGCCATGGTCAGGAAGGTACAACAGCAAAAGATTCAAACCTGCTCATTGCATGAGTAGCCAGGAAGCAGAGAGAGAAAGACCACAAAACTTCAAGCAACACCCCAAACCCACCAACCCATTGCCATCACCACTTACATTTTCCATAACCTTCCCAAACAGTGTCACTGACTGGGAAACAAATCCTCTCAAACATGAGTCTGCGGGAAACTTTCAAATTCAGAGCAGAGCCAGCACTCACTGTTACACTTTACTGAGTCAAGATTTGGATTAGTTTTCAAACACATAGGAGAGATGAAGATGAAATAATTTTAAATTTATCAGTCTCATTCTTTTAAAAAATTCGAGTCTATCTGTACAAAGGGCATACACATAAATACTGTTTATTTTAGCTTTATCTTCCAGGCGAGCAAATGCCAACAGAGATGTTGATACATAAACTGGTTATATAATCTTTAAACCCCCTTATAAATTAGACCCTTTTCACTTCAGTTGCTATGGAATTGTGTTTATCTTTTGTCAACAAACTGTCAAAATGAATGACCAAAGTTCTCTGAAAATATTGCTCCTGATCAGAACAATATTTGGATGCATTTAGATTTAGAACATTTGCAACCTTTGGGAAAACATTAAAAACCTCATGTATTACTAACATAAATTCAGTGATTTCATTCTTGTTGCTGTGAATTGTTGTGTTAATCAACTTCTATGACAAAATACTTTAGAAAAAAATTAAAAGGAAGAAATGTTGGCTTTGCCTTTTAGTTCCAGTTTCTGGTCACCTGATTCCCTTGCTTTGGGCTCTTTTCTGAGGCCAAACCTCATGGAAGGGAGTGAACAGTAGAAGCAGATTTTCACCATTACTGCATCAGATGTACAGGGCAAAAAGATAAAGGGGCATCAGAAAGCTACACCATAAAATGGTTCTCAACCTTTTTAATGTTCCAAACCTTTAATACAGCTCCTCATATTGTATGACTCCAAACTTTACATCTTTTGCCTTGTTACTTCATAACTGTAATTTTTCTACTGTTGTATATTATAAGATAAAATATCTGTGTTTTCTGATGGTCTTAGGATATCCCTTTGAAAGGGTCATTCATCCCTCAAAGGAGTCATGACTCAAAGATCAAGAGCCAGTGCCATAAGTACGTGGTCAATAACCCATTGTCTTTCACGGGGCCCAATATTTAAAATTTGAATTTAACTATCATAGTCCATTACATTGAAGTTTATAAATTCATTATTTATTTATGACATTAGAATTCTTTTGATTTAATCACATATTCAATGCTGTCTCTGAGAATTCTAAATAAAGGAACAAGTCCTAAGCCCGTGAGCTTTTGAGATACATTCAGGCTTGTGCAATTCATAGCCCATTGGACTTTATTCAGTTCATTGAGGAAAGTCATGAATGTGGTCCAACACAAAATTGCCAACTAGGATAGGATTTTTAGAATCCAAACCAGACTGATGCCTGGGCAATGCCCCTGCAGAGGCCTGTCAATCATAGCTGCAGTAGAAGAAAGGGATAGTTTGCTCCCAAGAGCCAGTCTGTGTGAGTAAACAAACTTCACAGGCTTACTGTTTCAGGAGATTGAAATTGTGGAGTAGGTTACAAGACTACCTCAGAGCTTCAGAGGGATGCTAGTGAAAAAACTCCATCTTTGATAAAAGAAACTCCTCATCATCATGCCTTTCACATTCTCATAGTCATATATTCTTACCCAGAAATCTGCCCCTTCCTCTGAGGCCTATGAGAAAACACCTTAGGCCTGTAAGTAATTAACACTTTACTGGCAAGCTATAACTGTTAGTAGCTTTCCACAGGAAAAGAATGGATGAAAGAAAGAAAGGAAAATTTCATGTCAGCAGACACATGATGAGAAGAAATGCTTTTAAGAAAGAGTAGAGAAACCTAAAATTATTTGGAGATACCCCAAAAGGTAAGAAAAGCATGCCTTGTAGAAAAGTAGGCAGACTTTTAGAGTTGAATAACTGTGGCCCTGTATGCTACTGTATAGTTCTAGGGATTCTGGGAGAGAAATGTAAAATATTTCATTGAAAAACTGATTATTTGACCCCCCCATACTGCCTCTCTCTTCTTGTCCCACCCAGCTTGCATCCAGAACCCTTCTTCCTTCTGTCCTCTTTCCTCTTTGGGCACATAACACCATCCAGCTCAGTCTGTCTGGCCCTGGGGGCAAATCCTCAGGGCAAGTAGGCAGGCGAGACCTCCTTTGTCTCACTGGCCCGCCTGCACCAACCAAGGTAGGCGCTTTGTTTACGAACTACCCAACCTGCACGGTGATCTGATCTCGGCACCAGGAGAGACAGCAGTGCGGTGAGTTTGTGACTGGACAGGGAACTCTGAAGTTCCTCATCCCCCTCCCTATACTCCCCGGGCTCCCTGCAGTGGCTCTACCCCCCCATACTGCCTCTCTCTTCTTGTCCCACCCAGCTTGCATCCAGAACCCTTCTTCCTTCTGTCCCCTTTCCTCTTTGGGCACATAACACCATCCAGCTCAGTCTGTCTGGCGCTGGGGGCAAATCCTCAGGGCAAGCAGGCAGGCGAGACCTCCTTTGTCTCACTGGCCCGCCTGCACCAACCAAGGTAGGCGCTTTGTTTACAAACTACCCAACCTGCATGGAGATCTGATCTCGGCACCAGGAGAGACAGCAGTGCGGTGAGTTTGTGACTGGACAGGGAACTCTGAAGTTCCTCATCCCCCTCCCTATACTCCCCGGGCTCCCTGCAGGGGCTCTATACCCCCCATACTGCCTCTCTCTTCTTGTCCCACCCAGCTTGCATCCAGAACCCTTCTTCCTTCTGTCCCCTTTCCTCTTTGGGCACATAATACCATCCAGCTCAGTCTGTCTGGCGCTGGGGGCAAATCCTCAGGGCAAGTAGGCAGGCGAGACCTCCTTTGTCTCACTGGCCTGCCTGCACCAACCAAGGTAGGCGCTTTGTTTACGAACTACCCAACCTGCATGGAGATCTGATCTCGGCACCAGGAGAGACAGCAGTGCGGTGAGTTTGTGACCAGCGGCAGCGGAAGCAGCCCTGGAAAGGGAACTCTGAAGTACCTCATCCCCCTTCCTATACTCCCTGGGCTCCATGCAGGGGCTCTATACCCCCCATACTGCCTCTCTCTTCTTGTCCCACCCAGCGAGCATCCAGAACCCTTCTTCCTTCTGCCCCCTTTCCTCTTTGGGCACATAACACCATCCAGGTCAGTCTGTCTGGCGCTGGGGGCAAATCCTCAAGGCAAGTAGGCAGACGAGACTTCCTTTGTTTCACTGGCCTGTCTGCAACAAGCAAGGAGAGACATCACTAGAACAACAGGAGAGCTAGCACTGCAGAGAGCCATCACTGGGAAGGTACATCAGTAGGCAAGGAGACCTGATCCGGTAAAAGAACATCCAGAGGGGAGCATTCGGAGAAAGAGATGGGCAGGCGCCAATGCAAGAATTCACCTAACAATCTGAAAAACTATATGAAACCACCAGAACCCAGCGACCTCCCAACAGGTGGACATGAACACCTTAATCATGAAGAAGTAGATAAAATTGACTTTATGAAAGTGATTGACGCCGTTAAACAACATGTAAAAAATGCCCTTATAGAAATGGATGAGAAGTATAACAGAAAGTTTGAAGAATTGAGTAAATCAGTGAATGATACCCTAGGAAACCAAGGAAAAACAATCAAACAGATAATGGAAACAGTTCAAGACTTAAAAACTGAAATGGAGGCAAAGAAGAAAACACAAACAGAAGGCCAGCTGGACAGGGAAAATCTAGGTAAACGAATAGAGACTACAGAAGCAAGCATAACCAACAGAATACAAGAGATAGAAGAAAGAATCTCAGATTCTGAAGATACCATAGAGAAAATAAACACGCTGATCAAAGAAAACAGCAAGGCCAACAAATTCTCATCACAAAACATTCAGGAAATATGGGACACAATAAAAAGACCAAACCTAAGAATAATAGGAATAGAAGAAAGAGAAGAAGCGCAGCTCAACGGTCCAGAAAATATATTTAATAAAATTATAGAAGAAAACTTTCCCAACCTAAAGAAAGATATACCTATGAAGGTTCAAGAAGCATACAGAACACCGAATAGGCTGGATCAAAAAAAAACATCCTCTCGCCATATAATAATCAAAACACAAAGCATACAGAATAAAGAAAGAATACTAAGAGCAGCAAAGGAAAAAGGCCAAGTTACTTATAAAGGTAAACCTATCAGACTTACACCTGACTTCTCTATGGAAACCATGAAAGCCAGAAGGTCCTGGATAGATGTACTGCAGAAACTAAGAGACCATGGATGCAAGCCCAGACTACTATACCCAGCCAAGCTTTCGTTCACTATAAATGGAGAAAACAAAATTTTCCAGGATAAAAACAAATTTAAACAATACGTAGCCACAAATCCAGCCTTACAGAAAGTAATAGAAGGAAAATCACTAACCAAGGAGTCCAACAATGACCACAATATCTCAGACAACTAGAGACCCTTCACCAGCGCAACACAAAGAAGGGGAACACACAAAATTTACAACTTAAAAAATGACCGGAGTTAACAACCACTGGTCATTAATATCACTTAATGTCAATGGACTCAACTCTCCTATAAAAAGGCACAGACTAAGAGATTGGATACGAAAACAGGATCCAACATTCTGCTGTTTACAAGAAACACACCTCAACCACAAAGACAGGAACCTACTCAGAGTAAAGGGTTGGGATAAGGCTTATCAAGTAAATGGACCTAAGAAACAAGCAGGGGTGGCCATACTAATTTCTAACAAAGTTGACTTCAAACTTAAATCAATCAGGAGAGATGGAGAGGGACATTTTCTACTCATAACAGGAACAATTCATCAGGATGAAGTCTCAATCCTAAATATCTATGCCCCTAATATAAAAGCACCCACGTACGTAAAAGAAACATTGTTAAAACTCAAGGCAGCCATCAAACCGCACACATTAATAGTAGGAGACTTTTATACTCCTCTCTCACCAAGGGACAGGTCAATTAGACAGAAACCTAACAGAGAAATAAGAGAATTAATGGAGGTAATGAATCAAATGGACTTAACAGACATCTATAGAATATTCCACCCAAATAGGAAAGAATATACCTTCTTCTCTGCAGCTCATGGAACCTTCTCAAAAATCGACCACATACTCGGTAACAAAGCAAACATCCACAGTTACAAAAAAATATTACTAACCACCTGTATCTTATCAGATCACCATGGATTAAAGCTAGAATTCAGCAACAATGCTACCCCCAGAAAGCCTACAAACTCATGGAAACTGAATAGTCAACTACTGAACCATACCTGGATTAAGGAAGAAATAAAGAAAGAAATTAAAGTCTTCCTTGAAGACAATGAAAATAAAGAAACAACATACTCAAACCTATGGGACACTATGAAAGCAGTTCTGAGAGGAAAGTTCATAGCACTAACTGCCCACTTAAAGAAAACAGAGAAAGCACACATTGGAGACTTAACAGCCCACCTGAAAGCTCTAGAAAAAAAAGAAGCAGACTCACCTAGAAGGGGTAGAAGACTGGAAATAATCAAACTGAGGGCTGAAATCAACAAAATAGAAACACAGAAAACAATTGAAAGAATCAATGAATCAAAAAGCTGGTTCCTGGAGAAAATCAACAAGATTGATAAACCCCTATCCAAACTAATCAAACGGCAGAGAGAGAATTTGCAAATTAATAAGATCAGAAATGAAAAGGGAGACATAACCACAGACACAGAGGAAATTCAGAGAATCATTAGATCTTACTACAAAAGCCTGTATGCCGCAAAACTGGAAAATGTAAAAGAAATGGACGCTTTTTTAGATAAATACCATTTGCCAAAGTTAAACCAGGACCGGGTAAACAACCTAAATAGACCTGTTAGTCGTGAAGAATTAGAAGCTGTTATCAAAAACCTCCCTTCCAAAAAAAGTCCAGGACCAGATAGTTTCAATGCGGAATTCTACCAGAACTTCCAAGAAGACCTAATACCTATTCTCCTTAATGTATTTCACAATATAGAAACAGAAGAGTCATTGCCAAATTCCTTTTATGAAGCTACAGTAACTCTGATACCAAAACCACACAAAGACCCAACCAAGAAAGAGAATTACAGGCCAATCTCACTCATGAACATCGACGCAAAAATCCTCAACAAAATTCTGGCAAACCGAATCCAAGAACACATTAGAAAAAGTATCCATTATGATCAAGTAGGCTTCATACCAGAGATGCAGGGCTGGTTTAACATACGCAAATCTATCAATGTAATCCATCATATAAATAAACTGAGAGAAAAAAACCATATGATCGTTTCATTAGATGCTGAAAAAGCATTTGACAAAATTCAACATCACTTTATGATAAAAGTCTTGGAGAGATTAGGGATACAAGGGTCATACCTAAATATAATTAAAGCTATATACAGCAAGCCGACAGCTAATATCAAATTAAATGGAGAGAAACTTAAAGCCATTCCACTAAAATCAGGAACACGCCAAGGCTGTCCACTCTCTCCATACCTCTTCAATATAGTTCTTGAAGTTTTAGCAATAACAATAAGACAACATAAGGGGATAAAGGGGATTCAAATTGGAAAGGAAGAAGTTAAACTTGCATTATTTGCAGATGATATGATAGTGTACATGAGTGACCCCAAAAACTCCTCCAAAGAACTCCTACAGCTGATAAACGCCTTTAGTAATGTGGCAGGATACAAGATCAACTCCAAAAAATCAGTCGCCCTCTTATACACAAAGGATCTGGAAGCAGAGAGAGAAATAAGAGAATCATCACCTTTCACGATAGCCACAAACAGCATAAAATATCTTGGGGTAACTCTAACCAAGGAAGTGAAAGATCTATTTGACAAAAACTTTAAGGCATTGAAGAAAGAAATTGAAGAGGATACCAGAAAATGGAAGGATCTCCCTTGCTCTTGGATTGGGAGAATCAACATAGTAAAAATGGCAATTCTACCAAGGGCAATTTATAGATTCAATGCAATCCCCATTAAAATCCCATCAAAATTCTTCACAGATCTTGAAAGGACAATAATCAACTTTATATGGAGAAACAAAAAACCCAGGATAGCCAAAACAATCTTATACAATAAAGGAACTTCTGGAGGCATTGCCATCCCTGACTTCAAACTCTATTACAGAGCTACAGTTATGAAAACAGCGTGGTACTGGCATAAAAACAGAGAAGTCGACCAATGGAATCATATAGAAGACCCGGATTTTAACCCACAAACCTATGAACATCTGATTTTTGATAAAGGAGCTAAAAGTATACAATGGAAGAAAGAAAGCATCTTCAACAAATGGTGCTGGCACAATTGGATGTCAACCTGTAGAAGAATGAAAATAGACCCATATCTATCACCATGCACAAAACTCAAGTCCAAATGGATCAAAGACCTCAATATCAATCTGAACACACTGAACCTGATAGAAGAGAAAATGGGAAGTACCCTACAACATATGGGCACTGGAGATCGCTTCCTATGTATAACCCCAGCAGCACAGACATTAAGGGCAACATTGAATAAATGGGACCTCCTGAAACTGAGAAGCTTCTGTAAAGCAAAGGACACTGTCATTAAGACAAAAAGGCAGCCTACTGACTGGGAGAAGATCTTCACCAACCCCGCAACAGACAAAGGTCTGATCTCCAAGATATATAAAGAACTCAAGAAACTAGACTTTAAAAGGATAATTAACCCAATTAAAATTGGGGCACTGAACTGAACAGAGAATTCTCAACAGAAGAAGTTAAAATGGCCAAAAGATACTTAAGGTCATGCTCAACCTCCTTAGCGATCCGAGAAATGCAAATCAAAACAACTTTGAGATATCATCTTACACCTGTCAGAATGGCTAAAATCAAAAACACCAAGGATAGATTTTGCTGGAGAGGTTGTGGAGAAAGGGGTACCCTCATCCATTGCTGGTGGGACTGCAAACTTGTGCAACCACTTTGGAAATCAGTGTGGCGGTTTCTCAGAAAAATTGGGATCAACCTACCCCTGGACCCAGCAATACCACTCTTGGGAATATACCCAAGAGATGCCCTATCATATGACAAAAGCATTTGTCCAACTATGTTCATAGCAGCATTATTTGTAATAGCCAGAACCTGGAAGCAACCTAGATGCCCTTCAATGGAAGAATGGATGAAGAAAGTGTGGAATATATACACATTAGAGTACTACTCTGCGGTAAAAAACAATGACTTCTCGAATTTTGCATGCAAATGGATGGAAATAGAAAATACGATCCTTAGTGAGGTAACCCAGACCCAAAAAGAAGAACATGGGATGTACTCACTCATAATTGGTTTCTAGCCATGGATAGGGGCCACTGAGTCTATAATTTGTGATCCTAAAGAAGCTAAACAAGAGGGTAAACCCAAGGAAAAACATATAGATATCCTCCCAGCTATGGGAAATAGACATGACTGATGGGCAAAAAATTGGAATCTTGGGGGTGGGGTGGGATGGGGATGAGGGGTGATGGGGAGAGAAAAGTGTGAAGGAGAGGATGAGGGGAACTGGGGGAATTGGGGTGATTGGGGATAAAGGAAGGTTGGATAGGGGAGCAGGGAAACTCATACCTTAGGTAAGGGAGCCACCTAAGGGGTGGCAAGAGACTTGAACTTGGAATGGCTACCAGATGCCCAGGGCAATGTCCCCAGTTAGTTCATTGGGGCACCTGAGGATAGGGAACCTGAAATGAACCTATCCTATAATCATACTGATGAATATCTTGCATATCGCCATAGAACCTTCATCTAGCGATGGATGGAGATAGAGCCAGAGACCCACACTGGAGCACCGGTCTGAGCTCCCAAGGTTATAATGAGGAGCAGAATGAGAGAGAACATGAACAAGAAGTCAGGACCATGAGGGGTGCACCCAACCACTGAGACAGTGGGGCCGATCTATTGGGAGCTCACCAAGGTCAGCTGGACTGCTACTGAAAAAAAACATGGGATAAAACCGGACTCTCGGAATGTGGCGGACAATGAGAGCTGATGAGAGGCCAAGGAGAATGGCACAGGAACTTTCAACTGGCGATAGATCGAGAGAGAGACAGAAACCTAAATTGGAGCGATGGTCTGAGCTCTTAAGGTCCAAATGAGGAGCAAAAGGAGGGAGAACATGAGCAAGGAAATCAGGACCACGAGGCGTGCACCCACCCACTGTGACAGTGGAACTGATCTATTGGGAGCTCTTCAAGGCCAGCTGGACTGGGACTGAATAAGCATGGGTTGAAACTGGACTCTCTGAACATGGCGGACAATGAAGGCTGATGAGAAGCCAAGGACAATGGCACTAGGTTTCGATCCTAATACATGAACTGGCTTTGTGGGAGCTTAGCCTGTTTTGATGCTCACCTTCCTGGGCCTGGATGGAAGTGGGAGGACCTTGGTCTTCCTGTAGGGCAGGGAATTTGGACTGCTCTTCAGTATCGAGAGGGAGGGGGAATGGACTGGGGGGAGGAGAAGAGGAGTGGGGATGGGGGAGGGGATTGGGGGGAGGGGGCAAAGTGTGGGAGGAGGGGAGGGAAATGGGAAACGGGGAGCAGTTGGAAATTTTAATTAAAAAAGAATAAAAAAAAAAAAAAGAAATGAACCCAAGGGAAAAAAAAAAAAAGAAAAACTGATTATTTAACTTATGTATTTAGCACAAGTTACAATGAAGATTCCTATTACTTCCTAGGGGTAATCTCTTGGCCAGGAGATTGACAAGGCATAACTGGAATGTTAGTTTTCTACCTAAAACAGAAATCCCATTTTCATGAATACAAAATTTCCCAAATAGGCCTTCATTGCTGCTTTACTATTTGTTCCTTGATGAAAAAAATCAGCACAAAAGAGAGAGAGATTCAAATAACAGTAGTTAAATCATGATCTCTGGTAAGTTTTCTGGCCTACAAATTTTATCCTTCTACCTTGTTCATTTAAGGGATTTGTAGAAGCAGGCTGCTTAGCCATGAAATAATCACATAGAAACTGTATTATGTAATACTGCTTGGCCAATAGCTTAAGCATATTTCTGGCTAGTTCATATCCTAAACTAACCCATCTCTATTAATCTGTATATCACCACATGACAGTGGCTTATTGGGTAATGGGCCCAGCATCTGTCTCAGGCAGAGGGTCTCTCTGACCCCATCCTTCTCCTTCCATGCTGTAAGCCAAGTCATTTTTCTTTATTCATTAACTAATGAAAACAACACATAGACTGAAGGACCTCCCACACAAAGGATGAACATAACAGCCCCGAACATGAATATTCTTTGAATGTTAGTCACTTGTGTCTGGATCAACAACTATGTTGTCTCTGTTTCAAACATGCTAAAATGAAGGTGAAGGACAACCATTTGCAATTGCAAAGTACAAAATGATAGTAGAATGTTAGCACCTTATTATTTGTTTTTGAATGAAAGAGAGATTGGGAAGTCAATTTAACAAAAACCTTAAGACTTGAAAACAGTGCTAGAGATCATGAAATTTTGAGAAGTCACAACCATTAGAAACTTTCAGAAAGTAGAAAGCTTGTCTGCCATTTAAAGCAATTCAACTGTTTCCTTAATGTGATGGCTTAAATGAAAATGGCTCCCATGTGCTCATTTATTTGAATATGTAGTTACCAGGTTTGGGAAATGTTTGAAAAGGACTGGAAAGATGAGGAAATGTAGCTTTTTAGAGGATTATAGATCTTGTTGAAGCAAGTATGTTGCTGTGTGTGGAATTTGAGGTTTCAAAAGTTTGCAGCAGTTCTAGTCTCTTTCTCTCTTTCTCTCTCTCTCTCTCCCTCTCTATCTCTCCCTCTCTCTCTCTCCCTCTCTCTCTCTCTGTGCTTTCTCTCTGGGGCTCAGGATGTACAGCTTTCAGACACCTCCAGAAGCATGCCTGTATGCTTCGTACCATGATTATGGATTAACCCTCTAAAACTTTAAACAAGCCCCTAAATAATGCTTCTTTTCTAATGGTTGCTTTAGTCATGGTGTCTCTTCATAGCAATAACACAGCAGCTAAGATTCTTAAAATTTCTAAAATCACTTTATTTAATTATTTATTTATCCATTTGTTTATTTATATACCAAGTACTTCTCTCTTTCATCAGTCAGCTCCGAAATAAAGACATGGAAACTTATTATTAATTATGAAAGCTCAGTCTATAGCTTAAGTTTATTCCTAACTAGCTCTTATAACATAATTTAACCAACTTTTAATTAATCTATGTTTTACCTTTATGTCCAGCTGCCTCCATGTCTCATTGTGTTTCCTCCTTTCTACTTCTGCCCAGAGTTCCCTCTGCCCCTAAGTCCCATCTATACCTCCTGTCTATCTAATGACCATTCAGCCTCATATTACACCAATCATAAGAAACTTTCACATAGTGTACAAATATCCCACACCATGTTTATTTGACTGTATGTATATATATACATATATACCTATGCATGCAAGCAATGACACCTGTGTGAAGGCCAGGGTACAATTTATGGGAGTGGTTATCTTCTTCCATGAAGGGGATCTTGAGAATTGCCCTCATGACTTTAAGCTTGGTGGCAACTGGTGCCTTGAACTTCTGAACCATGCATCTTGGCCACTAATTGTCTATGTTTTATTTGAATATCTCTAGCTTTCTCAACTTCTTTTATTCTACTCTTCTTAATGATAAGACTATTCCAACTTGCAAATTAAGGTGTTTGGTCTTATTTTTGAAACCTGAATAATTGTGTCTGAAGTTCAATACCTTTAAGGAGAATGAGAGGAGCTACAAGCAACCTTGTGAATTCAGAAGGGTTGAGTGACAACTATCCTCAGGATTCAAAGAAGGAAGGAATGTATATGATCTGAGAAATGCTATGATCAGTTATGCTAGCAACACACACATACAGTCAAGGGGGTCTTTATGTAATCATCTCACTAATTGTCTTGTGTGCTAGAGAAACTACCAAAGATGTTGTTATTTGTGACAAGTGCAAACAATTTTTTTTTTAAATTGCTTACTAGTGATTTGTAACAGAAATTATTTTGTTACCATAAAGGGGTAGTTTAAAATCCTAAAATGAATCCTAAAATTCATTTCTATTTTTTTGCATTGCCAAATGAAACAGTTAAAGTCATGTTATACTGAATTTTCATGTGATAAGGAAATGTGAATTGTATAATGATTATGCAAGTTTAAGTTGGTGAATGCAAAATAGTGAATTCTTAAGAATGCTCAGGAAATTAGTATCTTCCTAGTATGAAAATTTTGGCAATCCTAAAGACAAATTAACTGAATATTTCTCCTTACCTTTTATTTGTTTAGGAGACAGGGTTTCATGTATCCTAGGCTAAAACTCACTATGTAGTGGAAGATAATATTGAAGCCCTCGTCCTACTTCAATCATCTCTCAAGTGCAGAGATGAAACACTTATTTTGTGATCTTAAACCCAGGACTTCATGTATGACATACAGGCACTCTACCAACAGAACTACATTCCTAACCCTTTTACTAATATGTAGGGACATAGCCCCACCCATTGGGGGCGTGTTCGCCTCGGGCTAATGTTTACGGATAAATCTGCCGGGCGTGAGCCCAGCAGCCCTTTTTTTTCTTTTGCTCCGCTTTTCCAGTACTCCGCGGGAACCTGTGGTCCTGTAAGTCTATTTCCTTATTAAAGCTGTATATATCTATATATTCTGTCTACATTCATTTGCGCCACCACATTTGGCGTCCCAACGTCGGGCTATTTTGCCCCCGACCCGGCACAGGGGGGGCGCAAGCTCCACCTTTCCCGGCTAGTTGCCTGAGCTCAGGAAGGCGATTTACAGCGCGCTCCCTGCTCGCTTTCCCTTCCCCCACTCCAGGCCACTACAGTCACAGAGCAGCGACCCCCACAGAGCAGTTAATAGCTCCCTGCTTCTTCCAAACCCTCACTGCCTGATTTAAGTGAAGCACCTGCGGTTTTGAAGCAAAAGCCGCCAACCCCTTCCCTTAACAGGCAGTACAATAATTTTTGTTTTGAGTTAATTGTTTCAGACCGGCTCTGGCTTAGACCACGTGGACTCAGGTGCATTTCTTTAGCCACCACTGGCAGGAAAACTTCATTACAGGTACATAATTTTCTTTTATAAATAAGAAAAATGTCTGAAAACATTACCATTCAAGACTTTAACAGCCTTTTCAGTTGTACCATGTGGGAGATTTTACAAGAAGTGTCTGTCAGCCCACAGATATGGATCTTTCTGGGGTTCGTAGTTTTCCTTGGTACTGTATGGTTTGATAATAGAAATATGATAAAGTCTTTACGAGACGAGGTTGAACGCTTAAAAACAATTGAGAATGACAACAATCTTCTCAAAAATCAGTTTGAAGTTCTCCAGGCAGAGAACAGATCTTTGTTTAACACAACTCGACAAACTGAAAAAATTTAGAAGAGGTACAGGCTGATATTGAGGAGAAATTTATTACTATGGAAGAAGGAACAGCTGATTTGGATCGTAAGCTTCAGTCCCTTTCAGTAGGAACAGAAACATTAACTGAGAGAATCAAAACTGCTGAATGTGACAATCGGATTTTGTCTAAAGTTTATGACAGATTGACAGAAAGATTATCTATACAAGAAGGCACGGTATATGCTATAAAAATTATGTCCAAAGATGAGACGTTATCTCTAATGGACAAACTTCATACTTTAGAATCCTCAATGAAGGCTTTAGAACATAATTCTGGACAGGAGATTCAGACATTAAAGAAGGCAATGGTGAATAGAATTGAAAAGATTGAGGAATTTCTAAATTCTGAGGAAGAAGAGCAAGAGGTAGAAAGGCATATTTTAACTAAATCTGTGGGTAAATCCCTCCGGGACAATTCCCACAAAGCTCTACCTACAGTTCTACCTGCTTTTCCAGTTGTAACAACCGAGAAAGTAGTTGGTTCCAGAAACCCTAGTGTCATCAAGGAAGATACATGGGAACCTGTCCGTATGAATGATCTCAAAGAAATTAAACAGGCTGTAATGACTTTTGGAATGAATGCCTCTTTTGTTAAAGAGATGCTAAGATCTTGGGCCACGACGAATAAGGTCACGCCCTCTGACTGGTTTCAACTGAGCTCTGCTGTCCTTGAGAGTGGAACGCAATTGAAATGGAAATGCTTATTCAGGCAAGAGGCTAGACTTTTAGAACAGCAAGAAAGAGCAAAGGGAATTGAGATTTCCATAGATCAAATTTTGGGAGAGGGGCTATTTTCTGAGCCTCAGGAACAAGCTAATTTGGATGAAAACATACTCTCTGTGTGTACTACAGCAGCCTTAAGGGCTTGGGACAGGGTGCAAGACCCAGGACAGAGGATGGAATCATTTGTCAGAGTTAAACAGGGTCAGAGAGAACCCTTTAGTGACTTTTTACAAAGAATAACTAAAGCTGTACAAATAGGGATATCTGACCCAGAAGCAAGACGTATAATGATCGAGACTTTGGCTTATGAAAATGCAAATGTGGAATGCAAAAGGATTTTGGGACCTTTAAATCTCAGATCAGCGCCATTAGAAGAATGGGTCTTGCATACACTAGATGTTGATACATTTGACTATGGCACTGAAGCATGGGTAGAAGAAGCAATTTCCAATGGTAAAAGGAGATATCAGAATACCAAATGTTTTAATTGTGGCAAGATGGGTCATATGAAAAGGAATTGTAGACAACGGATTTTCAGAAATAATAATAATGCATCTTCTAGAAATAACAGAAATAGGAGGACTCAGCCTTCAGGTTTATGTAGAAGATGTGGAAAGGGCAGACACTGGATGAATGAGTGCAGGTCTACAAGAGATAGACAAGGCAACCTGATACAGACGGGAAACGTGAGAGGGGGGCCTCACAGGCCCCCATGGCAAACATGGTTCAGTCATTTCCAGTTACTACAGAGAACGTGACTCGTCAGGACAATTAGAAAGCCCCATGCCTACTGTTACAAGCAATAATGATCAGAAAGATGAGTTCTGTGTGTTTTGGCAAACTTCTATAAATGACGAAAGACCAAAGCTGAGAGTGTGTGTAAATGGCATTTTTATTACTGGCCTGCTGGACACAGGTGCGGATGTAAGTATCATTACCCCAGAATCTTGGCATCCATATTGGCCTCTTCAGAATGTAAATGTTCAGCTCCTGGGAATTGGAACCCTATCTCGAGTAAGGCAGAGCACGAGATGGGTTGAATGTATAGGACCAGAGGGACAAATAGGAAAATTAAGGCCATATGTAGCCAATATTGCAATGAATTTATGGGGTCGTGACCTATTACAACAATGGAATACCCAAATTAACATTCCTGCTACTTCTAGAGCCTATATTTCTGGGGATAATATTAAAAGATATTACAAACGGAGAAAACCGGCCATTCGGGCTGTACAAGAACAAGCAATTGATGTCCCTTCAGAGATACCAACAGCCTTGCCTTTAAAATGGTTGACTGAGAAACCAATATGGACAAAGCAATGGCCTTTAGCTGAGGAAAAGTTACAGGCTTTAGAACAGTTGGTACAAGAGCAATTAGATGCTGGACATATAGAAGAATCTACAGCCCTTGGAATTCTCCTGTATTTGTGGTTAAGAAAAAATCAGGTAAATGGAGAATGGTGACAGATCTCAGGGCTATCAACAAGGTTATTCAACCTATGGGCCCTCTGCAATCTGGAATTCCTTTGCCCTCTTTATTGCCAAAAGGATGGCCTCTCATAGTTATTGATTTAAAGGATTGTTTTTTCACTATACCTTTACAAAAAGAAGATAGAGAAAAATTTGCCTTCACAGTGCCTACTTATAATAATTCTCAACCTTCGAGGAGGTACCACTGGGCCGTCCTCCCCCAGGGTATGTTAAATAGCCCCTCCCTGTGCCAATATTTTGTGAATCAACCATTGCAAATAATACGCAAGAAATTTCCCAAATCGATAGTATATCATTACATGGACGACATTTTGTTATCCGATTCAAACATGGATACCTTGAACAGACTGTTTGAAGAAATAAAAATACTTTTACCAAAATGAGGATTGCAAATTGCTCCTGAAAAGATTCAGAAGGGAGATTCTGTTAATTATTTAGGTTATAAAATAGGTTTACAAAAAATTAAGACACAAAAGGCACAAATTCGGAGAGATCGCCTACGGACTCTTAATGACTTTCAAAGACTATTAGGGGACATTTCCAGTCTACGGCCAACTATTGGGATAACACCTGATCTAATAATTCATTTGAACAAAACCTTGGATGGTGACAAAGATTTAAACAGTCCCAGAGAATTAACAGCTGAAGCAGAAAAGGAACTGATGATGATTGAGGAAAAATTACAACAGGCACATGTGGATAGGGTAAATCCAGAGCTCGACTGTATTCTCATCATACTACCATCAAAAATTTCCCCTACAGGAATTTTAATGCAGAGAGATGATATTATCTTGGAATGGATCTTTTTACCACATAAACCAAGTAAGAAACTGAAAACTTATGTAGAAAAAGTCTCTGAGTTAATTATAAAAGGCAAGTTGAGACTTCGTCAACTAGCAGGCATAGACCCAGCAGAAATTATAGTGCCTTTCACTGCTGATGAACTAAAGAAATTATGGGAAGATAATGAACCATGGCAAAGAGCTTGTGCTAATTTCTTGGGAGACATTAATAACAACTATCCAAAAAGCAAGAGGCTTAACTTCATAAAGAGAACTTCTTGGATCCTTCCTCGAATCGTCCGTGATACTCCAATAACTGGAGCCCGTACGTTCTATACTGATGCCAATAAATCAGGGAAGGCAGGTTACAAATCAGAAGACTTGGGTAAGGTGGAACAAAGTCCTTATGATTCTGTCCAGAAGGCAGAATTATATGCCATTCTTATGGTGCTAAGGGATTTTAAAGAACCTATTAATATAGTTACTGATTCACAATATGCAGAAAGAGTTATTTTACATATTGAAACTGCTGAATTTATACCTGATGATACAGAACATCTTTGTTTATCCAGGTGCAAGATTTGATTAGGAACAGGCTTTGCCCTATGTACATAACACACATCCGATCCCATACGGGTCTGCCAGGTCCTCTAGCACAAGGTAATGCAGAAATTGATCAATTATTGATTGGTAGTGTGCTACAAGCCTCTGAATTTCATAAAAAACATCATGTTAATAGCAAAGGTTTGAAGAAAGAGTTTTCTATTACATGGCAACAAGCTAGGGAGATTGTAAAGAAATGCCCTACTTGCTCTTTCTATAACCAAACGCCACTGCCTGCAGGGGCTAATCCAAAGAGCACCCAAAGGAATGAAATCTGGCAGATGGATGTGTTCCACTTTGCAGAATTTGGCAAATTAAAATATGTTCATCACACCATTGACACGTATTCAGGCTTTCAGTGGGCAACGGCTTTAAGTTCAGAAAAAGCTGATTCAGTTATCACTCATTTATTAGAAGTCATGGCTATCATGGGTATACCTACACAAATAAAGACAGATAATGGTCCTGCTTATGTCTCTAGGAAAATGAAACGGTTTTTTGATTATTACAATATCAAGCATGTTACAGGTATACCATACAATCCTACAGGTCAAGCAGTCATAGAAAGATCAAATCGAACTATAAAGGATATGTTGAACAAACAGAAAGGGGTGGAAAACACCCCCAGAAATAGGTTACATAATGCTTTGTTAACCTTGAATTTCCTCAACGCTAATGAGAAGGGAACATCGGCTGCAGAAAGACATTGGATAATGGAAAAGTCTACTGAACTAAATCAACCAGTTTATTTCAAGGATGTGCTGACCTCACAATGGAAGCCAGGAGATGTGCTGCATTGGGGAAGGGGATTTGCTCTTGTCTCCACAGGTGAGGAAAAATTGTGGATTCCATCAAAATTGATAAAGGTTCGTTTTGATGAAGAGAAGCCAGTTGGGAAAGATAAATAACAATTCAATCACATGGATGGCAATCATACTGATGGTAAGTAATACAAATAGGTTGGGGGCAGGGTTCTCTTCTTATCTCCACAGGAAAATACCCATCTTCAAAGAATTTAAGGTACCCCTAATATTTAATTACTGATGGAGGGACTTGTTCTGTAAGTATTAATTTATATATATATATGTATGTATATATATGTCTTAAACTTTCTTTGCTTTTCCTCATATCTGTGTCTTTCTTTATATGTCAGTATATGTCCTTGTTGTTAATGTTTAAATTTCCCATAACAAGCAACAAATTTTCCTACAGTAATCTTTGAAGTTTCCAGGATGAAGATGGGGCCCCACAACATCAACTCCATCTGGTTTTTATGACGTCATGATTTTTTTTTTAAAGCGCTAATATTAGACCTGTTTTTTGGTACCAACTACAAGAGACAATTTCGAATGGTGCACATTTTTGACAACACTCTGGTCGGACCTTCTCAAAACGCTCTGAGACTAGTTACAATTTTCTTAGGTCAAAGGTTAATTTGGAAATTTTACCATCATTTGCTTTCACAGGACCCCCTAAGAAGAACGTCGCCCCCATGTCAGGTAGAAGCAATCTTAGAGGACGGCATCCCCTCTCCCAACAGAGTTTGCCCGCAGGGTTGGGGACATCTTTTAATGGTTGGTTTAGGGTTGAGGGGATGGGGTGATATTTTTTTTTGGAAAAAAAAAAAGAAGAAGAAGAGGAAGAAGAAGGGGGTAACTGGTTTTTTGGGATGATTGGTATTTGTGAATTACTGTTTATAGAAAATTGTACTGGTACTGTTTCTTGTATATTGATATGTTGAATATTGAATGTGAGTGTTCCTACCTCTATTTTTGTATGAGTATGCTTATAACTTTGTCTATATAGTATTGATACATCTACCATATTACATTGTACATTTCTACCTCTGATACTATGACATTGTTTACAGTTGAAGATCATTGTCTTCATATATTGCACAGTTGTTTATTCTTTTAGTCTTCAAAGTTAGATAGGTATTGAGAATTATATGTTTGTCATATTTATTTTTAAGTTTATCAGGTCTTTTAGTTACATAGAGATTATATTTAGTATAGATAGTATGATCTTCAGCCTCTTCGAAGAGCTGTAGAAAATGGCCTTTAATCTAACCTAAAATTTCTGTGCCAAAGAGACACAATTACTCCTGGCAACACCACTCTACTCCTGAGAGAACGTTGAGCACCAAAGACACTCCACTGGGAGCTTGTCTTCTTGGCAGAACTGGCCTTTGGGTTAAGAAAAGCCCATACCTCAACTTCTGACAAAGATACAGAATATCCCTAAGTGGATGAAACAGGATTGTCTTATCTTGCCAAGACAGGGTAGGATAGTCCTAAGAAAGTTCCTTGCCTTTAATAATGGTATGCCAGTTATGTTAGGCCTTAGCCAAAGTTGGTTGACTCAACATTGCAAACAAGACATTGGGTGATTGCCCAGGTAGTCCTTTGTCTCTGTCAATTGTTGCACATTTTGGATATCTCTCGATTGTTAAGTAATCTTTATTCCCTTCTCAGATCTTTGACGGAGTTGAAGATTATATAATTGTAGTTACTCTCTATGTTATTTAGACTCCTTGAGATAGAATGTTTAGCAAAAGTTTTGTTCTCAATATTGTTTGTTATATTTATTATTTGTTATTATTGTATATAGTTGTATTTGGTTTGGTTCTATCTTATTTAGACAAAAAGGGGAGATGTAGGGACATAGCCCCACCCATTGGGGGCGTGTTCGCCTCGGGCTAATGTTTACGGATAAATCTGCGGGGCGTGAGCCCAGCAGCCCTTTTTTTTCTTTTGCTCCGCTTTTCCAGTACTCCGCGGGAACCTGTGGTCCTGTAAGTCTATTTCCTTATTAAGGCTGTATATATCTATATAATCTGTCTACATTCATTTGCGCCACCACACTAATACCCTTGTATATTTTGTAACATAGCCATGGCTCTATGAAGGAAAACAGGAGGGGTGCATTAGGTTAATATTTGCAAGAACCAGGGTTCCAAAACTATTGTTAGAAATCCTAACAAATTATGACACATAGGTGATTTATAATTATAGGGTTTTGTCATTATGAGTATTGACCTTAACTGATACAATTTATTCTCTTTCAGCCTGCTACAATGCACATTATATTGCATATGTTAATGTTGTCTTTGAGCTAACTATGAGTCCAACACAATGTGGGTTGTCTTTTCCAGACTTCTAATGCAGCCATATTTAGGTCAAGTGTCCTCTAAAATGCATTTTCTGGAGGTAAGCTGACTCACTAACTCTGTAACTGGGAACAAGAAAAGAGCTAAATCTAGCTTATGAGTCAGTGTATTGTGCATTCGTGGTCAACTAAAGGAAGAACCATTTCTACAAAAGGTTACTATTGGGATGTGGGAATTCTCTCTGTGTGCTATGATTATCATTAATGAATGAAAAAACTGCTTCAGACCTATAGCAAGGCAGAACTTTGCTAGGCAGGGCAAACTACACTGAATGCTGGGAGAAAGAAGGCTGGAGTTGGGGAGAAGCCATGTAGCCCTGCCAGAGACAGATGCTGGAGCTTTAGCCAGTAAGCTACAGCCACATGGAGATATACAAATTAATGGTGATGGGTTAAATTAATAAGTAAGAGTTAGCCAAAAAGAAGCTAGAGCTATTGGGCCAAGCAGTGATTTAATTAATATAGTTTTTGTGTGGTTATTTCACAGCTGAACAGCAGAAACCAACAAGCAGCCTTCATACAAATATTTGGCATCTATGTGACCAACTAAATCCACTTAAAAACATAAGAGAGCTTTAAAAGGAATTCTAGATGCAAAAATGCAGAGTTTAACATAGCTTCTTGCTGTTTGCTGGTGGTGTGCTATAGCTTCTCTAAGAGAGGTTTTCTTGAGTCAGTGGTGGCAGAAAAAAGGTACATGGCTTTGAAATGACGGCCTTGCTGCAAGTTCAACCTCTGGCTCTTTCAGGAGACCAAGCATTTAAATGGGGTCTATGACCAGCATGTTACAATCTGCTTAATGGCTCGACATAGAGCCACTGCAATTGCCCAGAGGAACTCGGGCAATATGCACACCTTGCAGAAGTGATGAATGAATTTTCACGATGTTGGACTGTGCAGAGCAAGCAAGAAGGTGTATATATACCCTTAGATTCTTAAGAAGTGCTTAGCATTTTAAGAAGTACTAGTCAGAAAATAATTACAGACATGCAATAAAGACAAATCTGGAGGGAAAGGACCTCTAAATGGGTTATAGTGTTGAATAAATATACATAGGGCTTAAGAAAGAGAAGAAAAAGAGTATAGAAAGTTATAAAAAGAAAAAAATCAGAGTACAATCATAGATTAAAGCAGTAAAGATAATAAAATAAGTATTAAAAAGTAATAGAGTAAAAATAAATAAGCCATGTAAAGATGGAAAATACACAGACAGTCTGGATTATATATATATATATTATTGTGCTTGAGTTTTTTGACTGTGAAAGAGCTAAGTACAGAGAGCCATATGATTGTATGCACTGCTAAGCTAAACCAGCATGTATATTATAAAGGCATCAATACTTCAGAATTTGGGGCTAAGGATATGTTGCCTTGGAAAAGAGGTTCCTCTTTTGTTTCCATAGAGGATGAGAACCTGTGGAGTCATTGCAGGCTAATGTGGTTTGATGTTCCAAGACCCCATGAAAGTCACTCTGAACCCTTCTCAAAAAATTACTTTGCCCAATAAACAGCAGGAAATAATTTAGAGAGAACGACACCCATATTCCCAAATATTGTCTATAAATGTTTGTTTACATTTAAAAGAGGATATGCTATAGAGATTTGCATTGGTTTGGATCTTGACTTATTGATACAAATTTAAGGTCAATTTTGTTATATGTGTTTCTGATCTTGATAAAGGTATTGTGTTTGTCCAGCTCATTTAAAAATGTAATGTATAATTAAGAAATATAGGTTAATAAATAATCATCATAATAGTCAAGCTTCTAGTCATGTTAGTTAGGTTTTCTAGATATATAGATATATTTCAATTAGATAGGTGTTCTTCAAACCTTTCAAAGACCTATGGAATGTGACATTTAAAATGTTTTAAGAACTTAAGACTTTTTATGACAGTGAGACACATCTGCTTCTGGCAGCACCAATCTAGTTCAAGAGGAAGATGGATATTGAAGAGTCTACTTATGGAGTTGGTTAGCCATTTGCACAAGAAACTGCTTTTGTTTGGACTGCTTTATAAATTGGACATGCAGAACCCACAGAGAAATGACTGATGAACTTGTCTAAAGGTGAGATGATTCTTCAAGTTTTCTGCTTCATGAAAAAGTTTTAAGGCATTCTGCAGGGCACAGAAGAAATTGACTGATAAACTGCCAATATAGGTGGAACTGTCTTTGAAATTTTGTGCTTCGTGGAAAAGTATGATGGATACTATGAGCCTGTAGGCTTAAGATAGAAGCCTCAATGGTTGACTGTTCAGGTAGCTAGATGTCTATCAATTCTAGAGTTACAATGAACTTATTGTTTACTTAGGTAATATATCTTTCTAGAGTCTTTGATGGAGTTGAAGAATTTATAGTGATAGTTATAGTTTTCTCAGTTATGATAAAAGATAAAGTAGATGTAAATATTGTAACTGCAATTCTTGTTTGGTACCTTTTTTTGTTATATCTAACTTTACTATATTAAAGTTAAAACCTTCCTTTTTTATTTAAATAGAAAGGAAGAGGTGACGTGGGATTTCCCCCTGTAAGCTGTTATCACTATTAATGAATAAAGAAACTGCTTCAGACCTATAGCAAGGCAGAACTTAGCTAGGTTGGGAAAATGGAACTGAATGTTGGGAGAAAGAAGAGTGGAGAAGCCATGTAGTCCTACCAGAGACAGATGCCAGAACTTTAACTGGTAAACCATAGCCATGTGGCAACACACAGATTAATGGAGATGGGTTAAATTCATATATAAGAGTTAGCCAATAAAAAAGTAGAGCTAATGGGACAAGCAGTTATTTAATTAATATAGTTTCAGTGTGGTTATTTTGGGTCTGAGCTGCCGGGCAGCCGGGAAACAAACAAGTAATCCCTTTCAACACTGTTTATCTCATAGTATAAAAATGGCAGAAGTGGGAAAGAGAAAAAAGAAGCTTAGCAATTGGATACTTATTGTGGTAGCTTTAATGAGATTGGCCCCTATAGGCTTATATACTTTAATATTTGGTTCCCATTTGGTGGAACTGTTTGATAAGTATTTGTAGTTGTGCTCTCATTGGAAGAGGTGTGTCACTGGGGGTGGACTTTGAGGTTCCAACACCCAAGCCATTCCAATTAGCTTTTTCTTGCTCCAACTTTCAGATAAAGTATAATCTCTCTCCTATTGTTCCAAAACTATTCTTGCCTGCCTGCCACCATGCTCCCTGCAATGATGGTAGCATACTTACCCTCTAAAACTCTAAGCAAGCCTCCAATTAAATGATGTACTCTTGGCATTTTTTCATAGCTGTAGAAAAGTAACTAAGATACTTGTTCCTGGAGAAAATGCCCAATTGGGAACTATAGCTGTCTGCCTCAAATTTTCTAGTCAGTTTCTATTAGATATTGTCAGCACCTGATTTGGTTATTGTATTTTCATCTGTTTCTGTCTGCCTCAAACTAGAGGACACTCTTCTCTGTCCAGGACTTTCAATCAGGAGCTGCAATTGACTGCCTCCATAGATTTTCTTCAGTTTGTTCTGCTACATGATTCGAACATGTAATGTGATAATATTTATCCATGTGTCTCTCTGTCTGTCTATCCATCCATCCATCCATCCATCCATCCATCCATCCATCCTTCCATTTATTCATAGATCCATCCATGCAACCATCTATCATTTATTCGCCCATTGTTTTGTTTACTATGTACTTAAATTCATTCATCCAATCCAAAATTTTGACCACTGTATATAATTCTGTAAGATTTATGCATCATCTGACATCTTCATGCCTTTTTGTAACAAACAGATTAGTATGTCACTGGGATTCTCTGCCTGAGATATAGGCAACAAACACATGACAAAACCTAGGGCCACCATAGTAATTCTATTATCTTTGGTCAGTTACTAGTTTTAAAATTTACAAGTAAAATTCACCCATGGAGCAAAAATTCTAGCAAAAGTATCTCAGCAAAAAATATATTCATATCCCTTGTGTGTGTGCATGTATGTGTGTCTGTAAAGTAAAAAAGAGTATAAAATTTCTCCTTGTTTACTCAAAATTAATACTGATGAGAAAGATTATCACCCAATGCTATGCAGTCATGCTATAGTGGCAGGTTGAAATGGTGAGGATTGCTGAATGACAAATATAATTGTTACAGCAACCTGGAGTGAACATTCAGAATTATTTGAGAAATTTTTTCTCTTATTTCTTCATCTAAATCTAGAAGTAATTCTGCTTCTTAAGTCTCCATTACTCTACAGACAAAAAGAATGATAGATAATTATTTCGCAAGCCTCTGCTGCTCTTCGGTATCAGTCCAAGATCTGCTATCAGCTGCCAGCTGGATTCCTCTACCAAAATAGTGGTTTAAAATTGATTATACAGAAAAAGAAAACAAAGTTTAGAATATATTTCTTGACCCCAATAGCTAGGTCTACTATCCAGAGGCAATATCAACCACAGCACTATAACGTTTCAAGGCTTGCCACCTCAGACTGGTTGCAAGCTGAATTCCCCAATGTACTGGCCATTTGAGCAGCAGCCCAAACTATGTTTTTCAAGATTTTCACTATGGCTTTAATGTGCCCCTTCTTGTAAATGTCAGCCTCACTTGGTTTTAATAATTTTCTCAGGTCTAGTATGAGAGTTACAATTACATCAAACCAAAGAAGATCTAGTCCTAAAAGCTTTCAAAAGTCATTTTAGTTTATGTGAAACTTATTAAATAGAGGACCTTATAGTAAAGAAATCGTTTCCATATTCTTAGGTACTACTCTAGTCTACATTTCATTAATATTGTAAAATACTTGAAGCAGCTAACTTGATAAAGAATAATAATTTATTTGGGTTTGGGTTTTGGAAGTTCAAAAGCCAAGATGCATTGGACCACCAATGTGGCCCCTGGTGACACTCATTGAGCACAATGTGCCATCAACCAATATAAAGGATAATGATCACAACAGGAGGTGGTTAATATTTTTTAATCTAAGCATGTGAGAGTCAGAGAAAGGCAGATCTTTGTGAGTTTGGGGATAACCTGGCCTATGTAGGTAGTTACAAGACAACCATCAGTATGTAGAAAGACCCTGATTCAAAGGAAAGTAGAGAAAAAAAAAATAGAGAGAGAATTGATGTCCATGTCTTAAAGGAAACAAAGACAGAGAATTGGCATGTCATAGTCTGCTTAGAAGGCAAACTTCCAAAAACCTAAAGCCTTCCTTCTAGGCATCACCTTGTGAAAATCCATAGAACTTTAGGAACAAATCATCTAAGCATAATAGATCCTTAGACAATATAACTGGTATTTACACACAAGAGATGAGGCTCTCAAGTGCACAATGAACAGAATAGCCTTTGGTAAACCCTCAAGTCTTCTTAGTTGAAGAGAAACTTGATATCCCCCCTCTACCATCCCATTCTCCACTCCTGGTTCTATGATTACAAGCATCCTCCTTTGCTTGTTCAAAGACTACCATCCCCTTCCTTTATCAAAGCATTTCTTCACACAGAGGATCTGACAGCAATCATGGAATACACATACTTTCTCTTCTCATGAAGAAGTAATACTAGAGAAATTACTCAGACAATTAAGACACTTTAACCCAAGGCTGATGAACCATGTTAGAAACATGGGACTCATTTAATAGAAAGAAAGAAATAATTACTGCAAGTTGTTTCCCAAATTATACACAAAAATAAATAATTACAATATAAAAATTTGATGTTATGTTTTCATATAAATGTAGAAAAGACTTTAACTTTACTGAATTATGAACATCACAAGTATAAAATTAGTGACTTTTATTACAAGTGTAAAGTTAAACATAAGATTCTACAATGTTAGGCCAAAATTTATTTCCTATATTTATGGTTTTCTAGTGGGTTAACAGTAACAATAACAATAGTGAGTCTATTTGAATCACTTTCAAATGTTTAAATGACAATTTGATGAAATAAGAATTGTTGCTTGTATATTTATACAAGATATATTAATAAATCCTATTAGTTCATGCATTTTAGCTTAAAGAAAATGAGTAAAAATTTTACTGCTAACAAGTGAATTTGACTTCGGTAGATACAAAGTTACAAAAAAACCCTTCATGCTTTCTTTATTTAGAATCTCAGATTTAAGAAGAAGGTGAAATGTTTCTAAGTTAACCATTCACTCCTGGGATGCCTCAGTTTGGAAGCTGAATCCAAGAATCCACCATCTCTGTGAATATCACTATGTTATTTTTTTCTGACTTTCACAATGGCTTTATAAATAGTGGGTACAAGTCATGTCGATGAAATCTACAAGGTTTGGAAAGCTGGGACTGAGGAAATGGCTTAATAGAGAAAAGACTTGTCAAGAAAATGCAAGTATCTTTTTTTTTTTTATTTTATTTTGGATTTTTTGAGACAGGGTTTCTCCGTAGCTTTTGGTTCCTGCCCTGGAACTAGCTCTTGTAGACCAGGCTGGCCTCGAACTCACAGAGATCCGCCTGCCTCGGCCTCCCGAGTGCTGGGATTAAAGGCATATGCCACCACCGCCCTGTTGCAAGTACCTGTTTTTATATCTCTATAATTCACCTAAAACAGGATGCTGTATTGTGTGTATATAATCTCCCATTCTTACTTTAAGATGGAAGATAGAGACAGGAGGATTGCTGCACATTGATAGGCCACTAATCCTGGCGAAAACAAAGGGGAACAAGACACTGCTTCAAACAACATAGAAGGTGAGGGCCTATAGAAAGGCTGTTCTCTGACTTTCATATATGCACAGTCACATGAAAATGCTTGCTTCCACATGCAACACACACGATCACGAATAGATATGTCATATATAGAAAGAAAGTAAAATTAAGGTGCAAAGTTTTACCTATTATTTGTTTGTGCGTATCAGAGAGTAATTTGAACAAATTTTGTGTAATCTTTCTGTGTGTAGGATCATGTGTCTGCATGTGTGGTGTGTATATATTCAAATAGGTGCTAAACGTAACATATATTCTTCAGTGCTTTGGCAGCTCAGGTTTTGAGATAGGAATGCCACCACACCTGATTTATATAGATGCTTGGTTATAAGCACATTATCAATTGAACAGTCTCTAGGACATGTGCAACTTGTGTTTTCTTTTGTTAATTTACTTTGTGTGTTTGCGTGTAGGTACTCATGTACTATGTGAATATATGAAAGACAGAGGGAACCTTGGGAGATGGTGTTTACTCCTTCTACCACATGTTACCAGGGCATTGAACTTAGGTTTTCAGGTTTGGCAGCAAACACTTTTACCAACTGAGTCATCTCCATGGCCCAAATCTCTTACATTTTCTTTTACTTAGTATAGTCACACATTAAGAAAAGAAATATCCCAGGGGAATTATGAGGTGATGTTTTTCAAAGAACTAGAGAATTACTAATAAATGCTGGTCTACGCAGCTTCATAAATTTGTGATAGAGATCCATGTTGAAAAATTAAGCTCATTCTCTTTGAACCTGGCTTATGCATGTAATTTTTAAAAAGCACTCTATTCCTCTCAGCAAAGTGTAGGAATGCCAAGCACCTGAACAATGGAGTGCTCTGCTCCTGTCCTGGCATGGGTATGATGAGCACTGATGCTCCATAGAGTACAAATGTCCTACTGCAACTTACTCATTTGTTTCTCTACATAGATCACAGGACCGGGATAAATACTTTTTAAGTCCCTTGTGGCCGAAGGCATAGTTCTAAATAGGAAAGATAAAATACTGTAGAAGTACCATGCTTATGCCTTCCTGTTGTGTGTTTTTCAGATCTAAAAGACTCCATGTCAGCAAAAAGGATTCAGTTGTGGAATCCCAATGTTATACTACTTTCTGCAGCAGCTATCAGAGATACACAGTGCTTCCCAGTATGAACACTGACTAAATAAACTTCGGGTGTTAGCAGGAGAAAACATTTCCTTTACTCAAACCTATAGATGATTCTGGAAGAATTGATAGCTGCTTGAAAGTCACATCCAAGTGAGATATAAGGAAGTTACCTACCTGAAATACTGATAAACAATTAAGTCATCCTCACTTTGAAATTGAAAGAATTGGCCAATTGCCTTTAGCTACCTTCTAATAAGCATACTCTAAGGTAACAGTTTAGTGGAGGAAGGAACTACATTTTATTTTTGGAGAAATCCTGCCAATTTGGATGATGAAATATCCATCAGAACATTATTCTTTGCAAACAACAACAGAAATTTCTTAAAGGCAATAAAACACATTTATAAAATGCCTTTCCTTATGATGTTAGTGGTGCAAACACCATTTTCGCAGAAGGCAAACTTTGATTTAAATATTTTGCTGACAATTAAAAACTAAGTGATGTTTTCCAGAAGTTTCATCTTCTTGCTTTTTATTTTTTGCTCCTATGAAGTTGTGATACTGAAATCTAGCATACCTCTGTGCGATGTAGATTAAATGGGTGGTGTGCATGTGTGATTATGATATAATTTTAATACATATGCAATGTTAAGCTGAGAGTGCTTTCTAACTTGTTGAGTAAAATAGCATTGATCTGTAGATGTTGCTTTGCAGTTGGATGAAAGGAAAAAGAGCATCTTATGTGATGGCACTCTGGAGAGTGGGTCACTTTTTTTTCATTGCTGTGACAAAATATCTGACAAAAGCAACTTAACGAAGGGGGGGTTAATTTAATTAAAAGTTTTAGGGGACTGGCCATCATGGTACAGATGTCAGAGTGACAGGAGTGTGAGTCAGCTAGTCACATTGCATGCCCAGTCAGGAAACTGTGATGAAAACTGGTGCTCAGGTCATTTTCTCCTTTTCTTGTAGTCAGTAAGCTCATACCATAGAATTGCATTAAGCACATTTATAACATGTCTTTTCATCTCAGATAATCTAGTTTAAAAATCCCCCTTACACAAACCCTGGTCTTCAAGGTTGTTTTTTTTTTTTTCTTTTTTTTTTCTTTTTTAATTAAAATTTCCACCTGCTCCCCGTTTCCCATTTCCCTCCCCTCCTCCCAAATATTGCCCCCTCCCCCCAGTCCCCTACCCATATCCCCACTCCTCTTCTCCTCCCCCCACACCATTCCCCCTCCCTCTCGATACTGGAAAGCAGTCCAAATTCTCTGCCCTGCGGGAAGACGAAGGTCTTCTATCTATATCCAGGAAGGTGAGCATCTAAACAGGCTAAGCACCCACAAAGCCAGTTCATGTATTAGGATCGAAACCTAGTGCCATTGTCCTTGGCTTCTCATCAGCCTTCATTGTCCGCCATGCTCAGAGAGTCCAGTTTCAACCTATGCTTATTCAGTCCCAGACCAGCTGGCCTTGGTGGGGTCACAAAAGTCAGTTCCACTGTCACAGTGGGTGGGTGCATCCCTCGTGGTCCTGATTTCCTTGCTCATGTTCTCCCTCCTTCTGTTCCTCATTTGGACCTTAAGAGCTCAGATCGTTGCTCCAAATTGAGTCTCTGTCTCTACCTCGATCCATCACCAGATGAAGGTTCTAAGGTGATATGTAAGATATTTATCAGTATAAGATAGGGTCATTTCAGGTTCCCTCTCCTCAGTTGCCCAAGGTACCAGCTGGGGACATCTCCCTGGACACCTGCGAACCCCTCTAGAGTCAAGTTTCTTGCCAACCCTAAGATGGCTCCCTTAGGATATATACTTCGCTGCTCCCGTATCCTCCCTTCCTATATCCCAACCATCCCAATCCCCCGAGCTCCTCCCATCCTCCCCTTCTCATGTTTCTCATCCCATTTCCCCTTTGCCCCTTGCCACCTCACCCGCAATTTCCCAGTTATTGCCCTGCAATCTTGTCTACTTACTCCCCCCCCCCCCCCCCGCCGGCGGATGACTATATGATTTTTTTTGGGTTCACTTTCTTATTTAGCTTCTCTAGGATCACAAATTATAAGCTCAATGTCCTTTATTTATGGCTAGAAACCGATTATGAGTGAGTACATCCCATGTTCCTCTTTTAGGGTCTGGGATACCTCACTCAGGATAGTGTTTTCTATTTCCATCCATTTGCACGCAAAATTCGAGAAGTCATTGTTTTTTACCGCTGAGTAGTACTCTAATATGTATATATTCCACACTTTCTTCATCCATTCCTCCATTGAAGGGCATCTAGGTTGTTTCCAGGTTTTGGCTATTACAAACAATGCTGCTATGAACATAGTTGAACAGATACTTTTGTCATTTGATGGGGCATCTCTTGGGTATATTCCCAATAGTGGTATTACTGGATTTTGGGGTAGGTTGATCCCAAATTTCCTGAGAAATCGCCACACTGATTTCCTAAGTGGTTGCACAAGTTTGCATTCCCACCAGCAATGAATGAGTGTGCCCCTTTCTCCACAATCTCTCCAGCAAAGGCTATCATTGGTGTTTTTGATTTTAGCCATTCTGACAGGTGTAAGATGGTATCTCAAAGTTGTTTTAATTTGCATTTCCCTTATTGCTAAGGAGGTTGAGCATGACCTTAAGTGTCTTTTGGCCATTTGAATTTCTTCTGTTGAGAATTCTCTGTTCAGTTCAGTGCCCCATTTTTTTATTGGGTTCATTAGCATTTTAAAGTCTAGTTTCTTGAGTTCTTTATATATTTTGGAGATCAGACCTTTGTCTGTTGCAGGGTTGGTGAAGATCTTCTCCCAGTCAGTGGGTTCCCTTTTTGTCTTAGTGACAGTGTCATTTGCTTTACAGAAGCTACTCAGTTTCAGGAGGTCCCATTTATTCAATGTTGTCCTTAATGTCTGTGCTGCTGGGGATAAACGGAGGAAGCGATCTCCTGTACCCATATGTTGTAGAGTACTTCCCACTTTTTCTTCTATCAGGTTCAGTGTGTTCCGACTAATATTGAGGTCTTTAATCCATTCGCACTTGAGTTTTGTGCATGGTGATAGATATGGATCTATTTTCATTCTTCTACAGGTTGACAAACAGTTCTGCCAGCACCATTTGTTGAAGATGCTCTCTTTTTTCCATTGAATACTTTTAGCTCCTTTATCAAAAATTAGGTGTTCATATGTTTGTGGGTTAAAATCAGGGTCTTCTACTCAGTTCCATTGATCGACTTCTCTGTTTTTATGCCAATACGAAGCTGTTTTCAATACTGAGGCTCTGTAATAGAGTTTGAGGTCAGGGAGGGTAATGCCTCCAGACGATCCTTTATTATATAAGATTGTTTTGGCTATCCTGGGTTTTTTGTTTCTCCATATAAAGTTGATTATTGTCCTCTCAAGATCTGTGAAGAATTTTGATGGGATTTTAATGGGGATTGCATTGAATCTATAAATTGCCCTTGGTAGAATTGCCATTTTTACTATGTTGATCCTCCCAATCCAAGAGCAAGGGAGATCCTTCCATTTTCTGGTATCCTCCTCAATTTATTTCTTCATAGACTTAAAGTTCTTGTCAAATAGATCCTTTACTTCCTTGGTTAGAGTTACCCCAAGATATTTTATGCTATTTGTGGCTATTGTGAAAGGTGATGATTCTATGATTTCCATCTCTGCTTCCTTATCCTTTGTGTATAGGAGGGCAACTGATTTTTTGGAATTGATCTTGTATCCTGCAACGCTACTAAAGGTGTTTATCAGCTGAAGGAGTTCTTTGCTGGAGTTTTTGGGGTCGCTTATGTACACTATCATATAGTCTGCAAATAATGAAAGTTTAACTTCTTCCTTTCCAATTTGAATCCCTTTGATCCCCTTATGTTGTCTTATTGCTATTGCTAGAATTTCAAGCACTATATTAAAGAGGTATGGAGAGAGTGGACAACCTTGTCGTGTTCCTGATTTTAGTGGAATAGCTTTGAGTTTCTCTCCATTTAATTTGATGTTAGCTGACGGCTTGCTATAAATAGCTTTTATTATACTTAGGAATGACCCTTGTATTCCTAATCTCTCTAAGACCTTTATCATAAAGGATTGTTGAATTTTGTCAAATGCTTTTTCCGCATCTAATGAAATGATCGTATGGATTTTTCTTTCAGATTATTTATATGATGGATTACATTGATAGATTTTCGTATGTTGAACCAGCCCTGCATCTCTGGGATGAAGCCTACTTGATCATAATGGATAGTTTTTCTAATGTGTTCTTGGATTCGGTTTGCCAGTATTTTGTTGAGTATTTTTGCGTCGATGTTCATGAGTGAGATTGGCCTGTAGTTCTCTTTCTTGGTTGTGTCTTTGTGTGGTTTTGGTATCAGAGTAACTTCAGCTTCATAAAAAGAATTTGGCAATGACTTCTCTGTTTCTATATTGTTAAATACATTAAGGAGTATAGGTATTAGGTCTTCTTGGAAGTTCTGGTAGAATTCTGCATTGAAGCCGTCTGGACCTGGGCTTTTTTTGGTGGGGAGGTTTTTTATAACAACTTCTAATTCTTCGCGACTAACACCTCTATTTAGATTGTTCACCTGGTCCTGGTTTAACTTTGGTATATGGTACTTATCTAAAAATGTGTCCATTTCTTTTACATTTTCCAATTTTGTGGCATACAGGATTTTGTAGTAAGATCTAATGATTCTCTGAATTTCCTCTGTGTCTGTGGTTATGTCTCCCTTTTCGTTTCTGATTTTGTTAATTTGCGTATTCTCTCTCCGCCGTTTGATTAGTTTGGATAGGGGTTTATCAATCTTATTGATTTTCTCCAAGAACCAGCTTTTTGTTCCATTGATTCTTTGGATTGTTTTCTGTGTTTCTATTTTGTTGATTTCAGCCCTCAATTTGATTGTTTCGAGTCTTCTACTTCTCCTAGGTGAGTCTGCTTCTCTTTTTTCTAGAGCTTTCAGGTGGGTTATTAAGTCTCCAATGTGTGTTTTCTCCATTTTCTTTAAGTGGGCACTTAATGCTATGAACTTTCCTCTTAGCACTGCTTTCATATTGTCCCATAGGTTTGAGTATGTTGAGTCTTCGTTTTCATTGAATTCAAGAAAGACTTTAATTTCTTTCTTTATTTCTTCCTTGATCCAGGTGTGGTTCAGTAGTTGACTGTCCAGTTTTCATGAGTTCGTAGGTTTTCTGGGGATAGCATTGTTGTTGAATTCTAACTTTAATCCATGGTGATCTGATAAGACACAGGTGGTTACCAATATTTTTTGTAACTGTGTAAGTTTGCTTTGTTACCGAGTATGTGGTCTATTTTCGAGAAGGTTCCATGAGCTGCAGAGAAGAAGGTATATTCTTTCTTATTTGAGTGGAATGTTCTATAGATGTCTGTTAAGTCCATTTGATTCATTACCTCCCTTAATCCTTTTATTTCTCTGTTAGGTTTCTGTCTGATTGACCTGTCCATTGGTGAGAGAGGAGTGTTGCAATTTCCTACTATTAGTGTGTGTGGTTTGATGACTGCCTTGAGTTTTAGTATTAAGAGCTGCAAAGGAAAAAGGTCAAGTTAACTATAAAGGTAAACCTATCAGACTTACACCTGATTTCTCTATGGAAACCATGAAAGCCAGAAGGTCCTGGATAGATGTGCTGCAGAAACTAAGATACCATGGATGCAAGCCCAGACTACTGTACCCAGCCAAGCTTTCCTTCACTATAAATGGAGAAAACAAAATTTTCCAGGATAAAAACAAATTTAAACTATACGTAGCCACAAATCCAGCCCTACAGAAGGTAATAGAAGGAAAATCACAAACCAAGGAGTCCAACAATGCCCACAATAACTCAGACATCTAATGACCCTTCACCAGCACAACTTGAAGAAGGGAAACACAAACTCTACTACCAAAAGAAAGAAAGAGAGAAAGGAAAAATGACCGGAGTTAACAACCACTGGTCATTAATATCACTTAATATCAATGGACTCAACTCACCTATAAAGAGGCACAGGCTAAGAGATTGGATTCGAAAACAGGATCCAACATTCTGTTGCTTACAAGAAACACACCTCAACCACAAAGACAGACATCTACTCAGAGTAAAGGGCTGGGAAAAGGTTTATCAAGCAAACGGACCTAAGAAACAAGCAGGTGTGGCCATACTAATTTCTAAGAAAGTTGACTTCAAACTAAAATCAATCAAAAGAGATGGAGAGGGACATTTCTTACTCATAACAGGAACAATTCACCAGGATGAAGTCTCAGTCCTGAATATATATGCCCCTAATATAAAAGCACCCACTTATGTCAAGGTTGTTTTAGATCCTGGCTCGATGACAATGGACATTAACCCTCATAGGCAGGTTATTCAATTTCATGACACCTCAGATTTCTCTTCTGTGAGAGACAATAACCATGCCCTGTCATGGTAATCAGGAGCATAAAGTGCTTCCATATCACTAATGGAGAATGCAGTGCAGGACAAGAGGCATAGTGTTGCAAATCTGCTGTCAGTGGTTGGAAAGATCATGATGAGGGAAGAAACTCATTTTGCACCATAACAAAGCTTTTTGCAATCTTAACGTTCTGGGTACAAGATGTAAATGTTCTCCATAGTGTACTTTATTATCTGTTGGTATCCTGTTATTTCACAAAAAGTAGCAGGCATTCTATTCTGTTTATGGGTGTTTCTTTACTGCAGATATCAAAACTTGGCAATTATCTTTTTCAAAGACTAAAGTATTTCTATTCATTGCCTTTTCATTGCCTTGTTAGATCTATCTTTTGGCAGCTTCTTTCAACACACAAAGACAGTTAGTTAGAAAACTTCCCTTACTGATGAGATGTTCATCTTAATACACTACTATACACACAAAAAATAACCTGTAAAACCAAAAGACACAACAAAACAAAAACAACACCAGCAAAGAGTAAGAATATATAGTATACATTTAGTGGTGGGTGATTTTTAAATTGTATGCTTCAAGAACGGCTTACTAGGATAAAATACCATGACAAAAAGTAACACAGGAAGAAAGTACATATTTGGATTATGTCTCCATAGTGCTAAACACCATCATGGTGGAGAAGGGATGGCAACAGGCAGGGAGGCAAGATACTAGATACATCCACGTACAGGAATCAGACAAAGAGAACAAGAAGATAGGCAAGACTATAAGTACCCAAAAGTGAATCCCAGTGATTTTCTTCCTCTACCAAAGCTCTACCTCCTAAAGATTTCATAACATTCCAAATAGTGGCACTGGCTGTGAACCAAGTGCTAATACACAGGCAACAGAACATTTCTCATTCAACCTACCCTTGTGAGTTGAATAACTTATACTATTATCCTTATTTTATAAATCAAGATGTCTCAATGATGTGGAACTTGTTTATCTATGAGCCCCAAGGATATCTCTGTCTTTGCTTCCTCTGTGAAGGAACCACAAGTATGAAACACCATATCCAATATTTTACATGTCTGTTTTGAGGACAAAAGTCAAGTCATTCTCAACCAAAGTAAGTGCTTTATTGACTGAGAAACCCCCACTGAGTATCTCTCTTAAAGTGACCGACAATATGCATAAACTCCACTGAATTTGGTTCAATCAGAATTATGCTATTAATAACTGTCTTGACCACAAAAAATGATCATTACAAATAAATTTTAGAAGACCAGTATTCAGTATAATTTGGATAAAGAGCTATACAAATGTTAACACAGACACTTAGTGTTTCATAAACGAGGAAGTTAAACACATTTTGTTTGTAAGTTTAAAATATACAATATTTTTGAAAGGGAAACTTAGTAGCTATGCATCTATGGTGGCTCTAGTGTGATTATTTCCCATAAGCTCAGAGGGAATAGCACTATTGGCAGATATGACTCTGTTGGAGTACGTATGGCCTTGGTGGAGGAAGCTTGTTACTGTAGAGGCAGGAGTTGAGGTCTCATATATGCTTAAGCCATGACCAGCTTCTCAGTTCACTTCCTGTTGCCTGTCATTGAAGATGTAGGACTCTCAGCTAGAGAGCAAACCATATCTGCCTTTACACCAACATGTCCTACCAAAAAGATAGTGGGCTAAGCCTCTGATACTGTAAACCACTTGATTAAGTGTTTTCCTTTATAATAGTTTCCATAGTCATGCTGTCTCTCCACAGCAAGAGAAACAATAACTAAAAGAGAAATTGGTACCAGGGACTGGGATATTGCTGTGAATAGCCAGATCAAGTTTTTTTTTGTTTGTTTGTTTGTCTGTTTTAAAAATATGGATTTTGGTAGTTTGTATTAAAAAAGTAGTAAAAATCATTAAGGGATGCTTTAAGTCCTATACTACATGGAAAACAGTTGTGCTAAGAGTTATTTTAACAATATGGACATGACTTAAGTTTTAGAGAAGGAGAATAGTAATATGTCACCTAGAGATATTATTGTGATATTTTGGAAAACAATGTGGCTGCTTTCTGCCATATTCTGCAGACTGCATAAAATGAGCAGATTTGAACTAATTCTGTTGGCACAGTATTTCTCAAAAACAGCCTAGGATTGACTCTATTGTCTGGTTATTACTGGTCACTCTTATACAGATTTACAATGAAAAGGATCAAGCTGAACAAGGAAAAAATACAAAATGTACAATTTGTGGAGAAGGGGAACACTAGGGTGTTGAATGGAGATGACTCATTGATTAAAAGAGGTTATTAGATGAAGAAATGAAATAAACAAATTGGTGACCTCAGGGAAAGAGTCTATTAGCTGATTTTCAAGTTTTGAAAAATAATTAGAGAAATTCTTAAAGAAGGATGGGGTGGTGCACACATTTGATATAAACACTCAGAAGGCAGACACTGGTGGATCTTTGAATTTGAGGCCAGACTGGTCTACAAATCCAGTATCAAGACAAACAAGGACATTAAAGAAAACATTGAAAAGAGAAAGTTAGTGAAGATATAGCTGAGCTAGAAGGCCTTGTTTATTCCCAGTAATCAGAAGTACTTGGCGGCTTTAATCACGTGGTTCTGCAGTCAAAGATAGAAGAAAGAGGTTATGGAATTTGTCTTTGTGATTAAGAAATGCCTCAGAGACCAGAAATGTGTCAAGGATGCCTAGATAAGCCACTGTATGAAGCTGTGAAGTTAAAGCCTGAAATGCCTTGGAGACCCCATGTTGAGGTCATAGTACCTTAAGGTACTTGTTGAAGAGAACTGCTAAATGTCAATGCAAGCAGCCCGATTAAAGAAATATGTTTCAGTCTGCAAAGCTGAAAGGAGTTAGAGATCTGAATAATGTTGGATCTCAGACATGGAGATGCAGAGTTTGGAGTTTTCAGTTTTGGTTTTTGATCTTGCTTTGGTTCAGTATTTTTTTTTTCAGCATTTTTTCATTATGCTTCTTTTCTATGTTTTAGAATGGTAATATATATCTTATGCCATTATATGATGAAAATATGCGACTTGAATTTATTATTATTATTATTATTTGTTTTTTTGAAAAAGGGGATCTCTGTAACTTTGGAGCATGTCCTGGAACTAGCTTTTGTATACCAGGCTGGCCTTGAACCCATAGAGATCTTCCTTTCTCTGTCTCCCAAGTGCTGGGATTAAAGGCGTGTGCCACTACCTCTTGGCTTGATTTTTATATTTCTATAGTGGATTACAGTTAAAAGATTTTATGAATCTCGGAATGGATTCCCAACTTTAGCTTTTAAATAATTTTGAGATTGCCATAGACTATGGGACTTTTGAAGTTAGTCTGAATTCAATTTTTCCAGTAGGACATTGAGGGTCAGAGAGTGGAACGTGGTAGTTTGAAATAAAGTAACACTACTAGGATGTGTGGTCTTATTGAAGTAGGTGTGACTTTCTTGAAGAAGTGTGTCACTTTGGAGGTGGGATTTGTTGTCTCATAAATGCTCAGCCAGTCACAGTGTCTCAGACATCTTCCTGATACCTGTGTATGAAGGTATAAGAATTCCAAGCTTCCTTTCTTGTACCATGTCTTCCTACATACTACCATACTCCCAGGTCCCATGTTCTACAATGATAAAAATTGCCTAAACTCTGAATTATAAGCAAACCACTACAGCTAAATATTTTTATTTATTAGAGTTACCATGGCATGGTATCTCTTTACAACAATAGAAATCCTGACTAAAACAGGCATATACAAAGGAATATTCGTCATACCATATGGGCACCTTCTCAACTATGTTTATTGCTGCTTTATTCATAACAGTCAGAGATTCTAAATACCCTAGATGTTCTTCAAGAAAATAATGGACAAAGAATATGTAGCTCATTTACACAAGGGAATATTACTTAGCTGTTAAAAGTGACATCAAGGAATTTGCCTGGGGGGAAAAAACCTCTTTGAGTGAGGTTACCCAGATTCTAAAAGATAAATATGGTATTAATTTGAATATGTGCATAATGGCCTTTAAATAAATGAAAAACAAGCTATAATGTATAGTCCTAGAGAGGTCAGATATAAAAGAAAGAAATAGGGATGTACTCACTCATATTTGGTTTCTAGCCATGATTAGGGGACGTTGAGCCTATTATGCGTGATCCTAGAGAAGCTAATTAAGAAGGTGAACCCAAAGAAAAACATTTAGGCGATGAAAGGAGACAGAGACAAAGACCCACATTGGAGCACCGGACTGAAATCTCAAGGTCCAAATCAAGAGCAGGAGACAGAGCACGAGCAAGGAACTCAGGACCGCGAGGGGTGCACCCACACACTGAGACAATGGAGATGTTCTATCTGGAACTCACCAAGGCCAGCTGGCCTGGGTCTGAAAAAGCATGGGATAAAACCGGACTTGCTGAACATAATGAACAATGGCAATGGGTTTTTGATCCTACTGCACGCACTGGCTTTGTGGGAGCCTAGGCAGTTTGGATGCTCACCTTACTAGACCTGGATGGAGCTGGGTGGTCCTTGGACTTCCCACAGGGCAGGGAACCCGGATTATTCTTAGGGATGATGATGGAGGGGGACTTGATGGGGGAGGGGGAGGAAAATGGGAGGTGGTGGCGGGGAGAAGGCAGAAATCTTTAATAAATAAATAAATAAATAAATAATTAAAAAAAATGAAAAAAAAAGAAATAGGCAGAAAACATGGATCTCCCAGGGAGGTGGAAAAAGATTAGTTATTATGGGTAAACAGAAGATGTGCAAAATGGGCAATCACGTAGGTCGGGGAGGGAAGGTAGAGCTGAGGGAGGGAATGTTGGGAGATGCAGCTCTATATTGGAAGCATTTGTGAAGTGGTATGAAAACCTAGTGAAGATGATCCTAATGAATTTTCCAAATAAAAAAGAAGATAGAATCCCAACTGGCCATCACTTGTCACCAAACAAATGTTCCAATCCCAGAATTTGGGGTCACAGCCAATTGAGACTTTGGCAAATGGGTATCCTTGAAATTCCCAAACAACCCAGACAGTTACAAAAATATTAGGCTGCTCTCTGCAAATGGACAGTGAGGCTTCATTGCTGACACCAACACCCACAGACCTCATTGAACATGGAGAGGTAGAGCTAGTACATACATGGAATCTTTGGTAGATACTCTGGGGAGGTAGCTTTAGTATACCAAAAAAGAAATAAAAACATCAACCAAGCCACAAAACCTGTGATTTATAATCCTGTCCTGCCTGTAAAATATGCTTGGGCAATAGTAGTACAAAACCTGGGGAAGTAACCAGTCAATATCAAACTTGAATTAAAGCCTACTCCATGAAATGGAACACATAACTAACAATGCTTGGGTGACCAAAAACCAGATACCAGATAGTCCAGAGATCAGGAGTGAAACCAAAAACTACTTTTTAAAAAAGTAACAAGGAAATAACTCCCAATGATATTCTTCTATACATGTAGAACATTTCCTTGATTAGCCATCATCAGAGAAGTTTCATCTACCCCAGATTGGAACAAATGCAGAGAAAAAAGCTAGAATTATGCAGAGAGAAAGAGAAATGTTGGTAACCACAGCAGTAAATGTAATTTTCAAATTTCTCAACTCAGAGCTTAGGGAACCCCACAGAAAGTATTTCGGAAAATGTTTAAGAGCCAGATAAGATGGAGAAAACCAAGAAATCAGATCCTTTTAAATCATCAGGGCAAATCTCATATGAACTCACTCACACAGAGCAGCGATCACATAGACAACATGGGTCTGTATTAGGTCTTCTGCATATACATTATACCTTTCAGTTTAGTGAGACTCGTAAGTATATAAACCATTCTTTATTCTATTGCCTTTCATTGGTCTCTTTCCCTTCTGTTGGTTTGCTTCATCCAAATTTAGTGTGATAGCTTTGTTTTATCTTACATTTAATATTTTTTTTTTTTTTTTTTTTTTTTAGTTTTTCGAGACAGGGTTTCTCTGTAGCTTTGGAGCCTGTCTTGGAACTAGCTCTTGTAGACCTGGCTGGCCTTGAACTCACAGAGATCCGCCTGCCTCTGCCTCCCGAGTGCTGGGATTAAAGGCGTGCGCCACCACCACCCGGCTAATATTTTGTTCTTATCTCTTAGAAGCATATTCTTTTCTAATGAGAGGCAGAAAGGGGGAGACTCTGGATGTGAAGGGAATAGAGAAGAACTTGGAGGAACTGAGGGAGGGGAAACTGTAATTAGCATAAGCTGCATAAAAAGATATCATTTTCATAAAAGGGGAGCAGAATAAAAAATTCCCTCCCAAGTATATACAGATGCTGAATTTTTGTTAATTTTAAATGTAGTCAATATAGAAGCCAAGATTAGACATCAAAATTACCTTCCAAAATAGTACTACTGGTTGAGCACTAAGCTCAATACAAACCTGTTGGGAATACTAAATATTCAAGATAATCCCATGATATAATGTCAGTGCGAGCAAAAATTATACTATAAGTAAGCCCAGTAAAGCGCTGTAAGTAGATACCAGTGAATGGATGGGTATAATCATATGAAAAATGATTATACTGATGCTAGGAATGTGGCTACATGGTATAAAGTGTCATTTGTACAAGCATAAAGACTGACTTGAATCCCTATCATTCATGTAAAAGCTGAGCATGGTGTTGTGTATCTGTAACCATAGCACTAAGGAAAAGGGACAGGGAGATCCCCAGAGTTCACTGCCAGGCAGCCTTGAGACTCAGTGAGCTCCACATTCACTGAAAGACCCATTCTCAAAATATAAGATGGAGAATAATTGAGAAAGATATTCTGTATCAACATCTAGCTGCCACATGCACATACACCCCTATGAATATAAACTTGCAAACATATATTTATGTGCACTCAACACACACACACTCTCCTAACATATCCACTTACACTTACACACACACACACACACACACACTCTTTTTTAAAGAAAGAGAAGAATATATCCCTGCATGGATAAGGTTTGATAACATGAGTAAACACTTCATTGTTTTATTATTTGTTCTTTTGTGCTGACTGTAAATCTATATCCTAATACATTCTAGGCTACTATGTTACTGCTGATTTTCCACAGAGTCCCTGAAATTTGCTTCTTCGAAGGAGAAGTAAAAGAAGATGAAGTTTTAAGTAAAATGTACAAAGGAAATGTCAGGTGGCAGACTGCCAGTATTGGATTTGAAACAGAGTCTAGTTTTCAGGGTTAACAATGCGTTGAGAAATTTTTCATCATCTCTTTTTTAAAAAATATTCCAGCACCTACTTTCAACCTATAAAACTTCACATAGAAAGAACTATGTGGGAAGAGTCATCACAAGTTATCATACTGGGCCACAAGAATAAGCTATGCATGATTGGAAGTGCTTCAAGGACAAAGAACTCCAACTTCAAGACCTGGCCCTCTGTGAAAGAATGGCAGTTACAGCCTTAGAGATGAGATACTCCTGGGAGTATTTGCTCTCAAGTGCCCAGAGAATGTTATTGCTAATTTTCATTTTCATAAAGTGTCCATGGAAGATGACATGTGATGTTTCCTTTGAGTTTCCCCTGGGCACCACTAGGTAGGGGGTTTTCTGAAAAAGATTTGGTCTGTCATGCTCTCCTGTGCACCATAGAAAATCTGTAGCTTCCTTCTCCACCCTGTCACCTTGTCAGAGAGGTTGTAGTAGTGAGGCTCTAAAAGGCCACCTTGAAATAAAAGCAACGACATTCACTGTGAATGATATCAAATAATATAAGATAAAGGAATCCAAGTTTTAAAAGGGATATTAGGGATCAAGTTAAAAATTGCAATTATAAAGGAAGAAGGTCAGATTTCAACTGGAAAACTACTTGAGATGGTCAAGCCATGACATTATAAAATAATTCTGAGTTAATCTCATGGAAGATTCAACTTACTTTCATCAAATATCTATAAAGACACTATGATAGCCAGTACAAGGCCATTACATTAGTTCTTGACTTTTTGTTGTGAAACCTGTCTGATAAAAACTACTTAAAAAGCAAAAGGTTTTTCTAGTCTCACAGTTTTAGGGTACCATAAATCGTGAGAGGGAAGGCCTGGAATTGGAGTGTGGAGAGCTGATCACATTGCATCCAGAACCAGGACACAGAGAGTGATAGAATCTGGTGTCCAAGAAGTTTCCTCTCCTTTTTTTCCTTTTGTTTTGTTTATTTGTTTGTATTGTTATTTTTTTTTTTTTTTTGGTTTGATTTCTTTGAGGCAAGACTTTACTGCTGACCTGAAATTCTCTATGTGGATCAGTTTGGACTAGAGGTCAGCAAGAGCTGCATTACTAAGCCTCTAGAGTTCTGGAGCCATCATCGGACTCACCACAGGATTTCAGGACAGGGTATGGTGTTACCCAGGTTTAGGGTAGTTCAACCCACCTGAATTAACCTAATCAAGAAACTCTTTCCAAGTCATGTCAAGTGATTCATTTTTTCCGTAGTTGTTTGATGGTAGTAAGTTGCCAAGCAATGTTAAGCATCATGGATAGGATCCCAGAAGCCTGAGTGTTTAGAGAATCTATCACTGAGATGTGGAACACATGCAGGCAGGGAAAGTGAGAACTCAAAATAACACTCACAGTTTCCAAGAACCAGCAGGAAAACAGCCAACTTAGATGGGACTTATTAGGCATCAATGCCCAGAAAAGAGAGCAAAGGATTGTGACATGGTGATATAAGAGTGTCATGCTAGGCTCAGGTTGGAATCCACCATCTACTCTGTCAGGATTTTTGCCTCTGGGGGTTGCTGAGAGATACTTTTCACATGAGAATTGAAAGTAGATTATAAATATTTTTGTAAGGCCTAATGGAAAGTCCAAGATTGAGACAAAGTAACTTTCTATTGGACTAAGTAATGTGAGTTTTCTTTTAAAAAAAGGATTTTTTAAAAGAATTTGTTAGTGATTTCTTTTTATTTATTGTATCTAAGAGTTTCAATTCCAGAAAGAGTGGTAAAAGAATAAATAATTGTCAAAGAATGTGAATATCTTATTAAAAGCAAGTGAAAAATAAAATTAAGGGTTTTTTGGCAATTTCTCAGAAAATAAGAAGCAATTTAATCACCTTCAGCCAACAAATTGTTTCTAAGCTTCATGTTTTATTTTCATTTTCAAGAAACAAGCAGGTTTCTTAATTTCATGGTATCACCACCATATGTAATCCCTAGGCATCAAATGAACCAAACAGTCAAGCTTCACATTTAAGTTTTTAAGTATAAATGGTTACATATTTGTTTAGAAAAAATTCCTAGCATCTGATACTTATCTATGCTCCAACTGCAAATTCTTTTCTGCTTTTCTCCTATGACCTCATATTTAGATTCCTAGTCTTGTCACTCCAAGGGATGCAGTCATCTGAGAATACATATATTTATAAAAGTCATTATCAACACATATTCATCTCTATAGCATATCCCCTTTAAATATAAATAAATAATTATAAACAATATTTGGCGAATATGGGCATAGTTGTGCTCATACTGCTTCCTGTTGCTTGGGGGCACTGTTAATTGAGTCTTTTAAGGTGTATCTTGTGTGCTAGGTCCATCTCAGTCACCAGTTGGGTGAAGTAATTTTTTAAGGGTGTTCATGGCAACCTTTCATGGAGCGTGGTCTATCAAACCATATTCTCATCTTCTATGAAAACAAAAGAAGAATATTTCCAAAGCAACATATCCTTAGACTCAAATTTTGAAATCAAGATACCTTTATGTTGGTTTAACTTATCTGCCCATACAATGAAATGTCTCTTTGTACTTAGCTCCTTCACAATCAAAAATTCAAAGAAAACACAATAATATACATAATCTAGACACTCTGTGAATTTTCTATTTTTACGTGGCTTATTTTTTATTCCTTTTCATCTATTACTATCTGTACTCTGTTTTTTGAAGACTTTTTAAAAATGATTTACTTCTTTTCCAATTCTCTATAATCTTTTTCTTCTCTCTCCCCAGCCTATATACATTTATCCAACATTGTGATCCATTTAGAGTTCTATTATGTCTGAATCTGTCCATGTTGTATTATCTGTAACCCTTTACTGTTATGAAAAGCTTTTAATATGGTAAGCAGCTTGGCCACAGCAGCCCAGGGTGCTGGCTTCACCTCTCTTCTGCTTTTCAAAATGATGGACATACCATTACTGCCTGGTCTTTTAGGACTCAGTACTTTAACTCTGAGAATGAGCATGCAGCACAAAAACTTTTTTATCTGAGTAATAGCTAAATCTGCCATGCAGAGCACTGTGCAGCCTGAATATATCTCTTTGTATGGTGGTGGGAATCTGCCATGTTCTCCTGCCTGTGCAAGCCTAGTAGACCTGATCCTGCCACCTGCCCAGGCAGGGACCACTGAACCATGGACACAGTCTCAGCTACTTTCCTCCTGACACTGAGTAGGCACACAAACACTCAAGCTCACAAATGCCATTAGCCAGTGTTCATGCTGGCCGCGTGGCCCAAAAGCTGCATTTTAAAACTGCATGGAATTTTTTGTGTTATGGATGAATCAGGAAAACCTCTCTTAAAGGAGCCACCAGCAAACATCAAGAAGCTGTGATAAACTCAGTATTTTTGTGTTTAGAATTCCTTTTCAATCTCTTTCAGGTATTAAGTGGATTTAGCTGGCAACGTGGATGCCAATTTGCAGGAGGAGAAGCCGCTTGGTCTTCCCAGCTTCCCAGCTAGCTTACAACCAAACTAATCACACAGAAACTATATTATTTAAAACACTGGGCCATTAGCTCTAGCTTCTTATTGACTAATTCTTATATGTTAATTTAATCCATTTCTATTACTCTGTGTATCAACATGAGGTCATGGCCTACCAGCAAAGTTCCAGCACATTTACCTTCAGCAGCAGATTCATGGTGTCTCCTGACTCTGCCTTCCTTTCTCCCAGAATTTCATTTAGTTTTCTCTGCTTAGCTCTGTTCCCCTATAGCTCTGCTATAGGCCCAAAGCAGTTCCTTTATTAACTAATGAAAACAACACATAGACAGAAGGACATCCTACACCATAATACTAATTGTAATTGGTCAATAAATACTATGCAAGGAAGAAATGAAATTGGGAGCAAGAGATAGTAGAGTCATTGCAGGAGTTGGAGGGCAGTAGTGAGGGATGGATATGATCAAGACATATTATTAATGGGAATAAAATTTACATAGCAAAAATTAAACATATAAACTTACCAGCAAATAATTAAAATAAAGTTTACATACTCTGCAGAGCTTGTGGAGACTACGCATTGTTATTAATTTCAATTTTACATTTACTCAAGAATTTGGAAGGTCGAAAAAATTTGCTTAAAGCAAGAAACTGTGAATGTTCAAGCCTTGGAAGTAGATGAAATGAAAAAATGCTTCTCCACTAAGCACTACAACCTTTTTGTTTGGTTACAGTAAGTATCTTTGTTATAATCAACTTGAGCCTACATGCTCTCTGTCATGTGTTTTCTCAAAATTCAACAGAATGGCCTATTCTAAGAGACAGAACTAGACTGTTTTCTACACTTGAGCCTCTGAGCTGCAACACTGCATTTACCCTATTCTCCAAAGGCTGGTCTTATGGAGCATTGCATATTTCATCAGGTGTCTTCCATTTTGTTGGCATTTATTAGTCATAAACAAGGAGCTTCATTAGGATATGTTATTCATATGTAAATGTGCCTTGTTCATATTCTTCCCATTACCCTCTCTTATTCTTTTCCCAGTCATGGAACATAAAAACATTTTAACTTATGTTTTGTAAATTCTGCCATTTTTGTATTTTGTGGTATTTTGTGACCACAAATATTATAATACTGTAAGAATTCATTAGATAATATAAAAAGCTCTTAAGTCACTAACAAGTGGGTAGTATTTACATTGAATAAATACTGGCAAAAGGGTGATTTATCTCTAAATCTTTATAGACAAATAGAACCTGCCATCTTATGATACTCAGGAATGTGTATAATTTAAAACTCAGAAATTGGTTAAGGTGAGGTTCTAGCAGGTCAAGAATGGTAGTCACAAATGAAAGCATGGCATACATGTGCCAACAGGTTTTGCCCTTTTCTCCCTTTTTCTCTCCCTAGGTTAAAACTGTTAGAGTAAATTCCTAAAGCTAGTCATCAAATTCGCTTCTCTTATTTGACCACTGACCCATTCCTAATATAAAACATCAAGGTCCATCTATCCAAATTCATTATTTAGTTATATCCAATAAGGATTTAACAACTCACCCTGATGTAGACTTGATGTGGGATTCCCCTCTGTGTGCTGTGAATATGGTTTTTTTTGTTGTTGTTGTTTTTGTTTGGGCTTTTTTGTGTTTTTTTTTTCCATTGTTTATAGAGAAGATGTGTCAGCCTAAAGCATGCCAGAATATAGCCAGGCTGGAAGAGATATATAGAGAGTGTAGGTGGAATCAGGAAGAAGGACTGTAACTAACACAGAAGACAGACCCTGGACACTGGATGGAACCATACAGGAAGGCCACAACCACATGGCAATACAAAGATGAATAGAAATGGGTTAATTTAAGATATAAAAGCTAACTAGAAATATGATTAAGTGATTTGCAAACCAGTGTTTTAATTAATACAGTTTCTATGAGATTTTTCAGGTCTCAGCCACTAGGAAATAAACAAGCAGTCTCTGCCTTAGGAAATGCATACCAACATGGGACTATATCCACATAAAACCTGAGAAAGCTTGGAAAGGAATTGTAGACAAAAAAGAACAGAGTTAAGCAAGGCTTCTTAGAAGCTGGCATAAGTTTTTGGGGAGTGGGTGGGTTCTGTTTGCTGAAAATGAGCAAGACCACCATAGTTTCTTGAGAAGAGGTTCAGTAAAAGCTGCACTAATTCTTTAGGGAAAGGTAACTTCCTGGTTCATGATAGTTGCACATGCAGAAAACTTGGCTCTCGGAGGCAGTAAACATGCCTCTGCCATGTTTAACTGGGAAGAACAAGCAGGCAGGACCATAGAGTTGTTCCTAGCCACACCCACATTGATGCTCACCCAAATCATCATTGGCTTAAGGAAGAAATAAAGGGAGAAATTAAAGACTTCATAAAATTCAAGGAAAATGACCACACAACATACCCAAGTTTATGGGACACAATAAAAACAGTGTTAAGAGGAAAGTTCATAGCACTAAATGACTACATAAAGAAGCTGGAAAAATTCTACAAGAGTGAATTAACAGAACATTTGAAACCTCTAGAATTAAAAAAAAAAAAAACAAAAAAAAAACAACCTCACCTAAGAGAACTGAACGGCAGAAACAATCAAATTGAGAGCTGAAATCAACAAAATAGAAACAAACAAAAAAACAATATAAAGAGCCAAAGAGTTGGTTCTTTGAGAAAATCAACAAAATAGAAAAATCTTTATTCAAACTAACCAAAAGGCAGATAAAGAATATCCAAATTAACAATATCAGAAATGAAAAGGTGGGACATAACAACAGACATGGAGGAAATACAGAGAACCATTAGGTCATATTTTGAAAACCTATACTCCATAAAATTGGAAAACTTAAAGGAAATGTACAAATTTCTGGATAAATAACACTTAATAAAATTAAATCAAGACCAGATAGGCAAATTAAACAGTCCTATAACTGCTGAAGAAATAGAAACAGTCATCAAAAGTATCCCAATCAAAAAAGCCTTGGACAGACAGTTTCATTTCTGAACTCTTACAAAACTTTGAAAGCACTAATACCACTACTCCTCAAATTATTCCACACAATAGAAACAGAAGGAACATTGCCAAATTTTCTTTTATGAGGTTACAACTACCCTGTTACCCAAACCACAGAAAGACATTACTAAGAAAGTAAATTACAGTCCAATCTCACTCATGAACATTAATGCAAAAATACTAAATAAAATACTGGCAAATTGAATCCAAGAACACATCAGAACCATCATCCACCATGACCAAGTGGGCTTCATCCCAGAGACGCAGGGACAGTTCAACATATGAAAATCTGTCAATGTAATCCTCCATATAAACAAGCTGAAAAATAAAAATCACATGATTATGTCATTACATGCTGAAAAACTTTTGACAAAATACAACATCCCTTCATGATAAAGGTCTTGGAGAGAGTAGAGATACAAAGAACATACTAAATATAATAAAGGCAATATACACCAAGCCAACAGCCAACTTCAAATTAAATGGAGAGAAACTCCCATTGATTTCCCTGAAAGCAGGAACAATACATGGTTGTCCACTCTCTCCATATCTATTCAATATAGTTCTGAGGTTCTAGGTAAATCAATAAGAAACCAAAAGGAAATCAAGAGGATATAAATCGGAAAAGAAGTCAAATACTCACTGTTTACAGATGATATGATAGTTTATATAAGCAATCCCAAAATTTTTACCAAGGAATTTCTACAACTCATAAATACTTTCAGTAATTGATCAGGATACAAGATTAACTAAAAAAAGTCAGTAGCCCTCCTAAAGGAGAATGATAAAAGATCTGGGAATGAAATCAGAGAATCAACATCCTTCACAATAGCCACAAATAGCATAAAATATCTTTGAGTAACTCTAACCAAACAAGTAGAAGACTTCTATGACAAGAATTTTAAATCTTTAAAGAAAAAAATTGAAGATAATGGAGAGGTCTGCCATTCTCTTGGAAGAATTAATACAGTAAAAATGACAATCTTACCAAAAGCAATCTAAAGATTCATTGCAATGCCCATCAAAATTCCAGCAAAGTTTTTCAGAGACCTCAAAAGAAAGGTACTCAACTTCATATGGAAAAGTATAAAAACCCAAAATAGCTAAAACAATCCTGTACAATAAAAGAAATTCTGGAGGCATCACAATTTTTGACTTCAAACTCTACTACAGAGCTACAGTAACAAAAATATCCTGGTATTGGCATAAGAACAGACAAGAGGACCAATGAAACTGAACAAAAGACCTGGATATCAGTCCACACATCTTCAAAAACCTGATTTTAGTCAAAGAAGCAAAAAATATCAAATAGAAAATAAGAAAGCATATTTAACAAATGATGTTGCCATACTGGACATAAACATGTAGAATAATGCCAATAGATCCATATTTATCAACATGAACAAAATTCAAGTCCAATTGTATCAAAGACCTTAACATAAAGCCAGCCATATTGAACCTTATGGAAGAGAAATTGGGAAGTACACTTGCAAGCATTGGCACAGGAGACCACTTCCTAAATATAACCCCACCAGCACAGACACTGAAAGAAATAATTAATAAATGGGACTTCATGAAACTGAAAAGCTTCTGTAAAGCAAAGGACACAGTCAACAAAACAAAACAACAGCCTACAGAATGGGATAAGACCTACACTAACCCCACATCAGACAGAGGTCTGATCTCCAGAATATACAAAGAACTCAAAAAAGTGGTCATCAAAAGAACACATCATCCAATAAAAAAATGGAGTACAGACCTAAACAGAGAATTCTCAACAGAGGAATCTAAAATGAGTGAAAGACACTTAAGGAAATGTTCAACATCCTTAGTCCTCAGGAAAATGATCAAAACAACTCTGAGATCCCATCTTACGCCTGTAAGAATGGCCAAGATCAAAAACACTGATGACAACTTATGCTGGAGAGGTTGTGGGGTAAAGGGAACACTCCTGCGTTGCTGGTTGGAGTGCAAGCTGGTACAACCCCTTTGTATGTCAGTGTGGTGATTTCCCAGAAAATTAAGAAAAAACCTTCCTCAAGACCCAGCAATACCACTTTTTGTTATATATCCAAAGGATGTTCAATTGTGCCACAAGAACATGTGCTCAACTATGCTCATCGCAGCTTTCTTTGTTATAGCCAGAACCTGGAAACAACCTAAATGCCCCTTGACTGAAGAATGGATAAGGAAAATGTGGTAAATTTACACAATGGAGTACTACACAATAGAAAAAATAATGACATCTTGAATTTTGCAGGAAAATGGATAGAGCTAGAAAACATTATTTTAAGTGAGGTAACCCACACACAGAAAGACAATTATCAAATGTAGTCACTCATAGGCAGTTTGTAATCATAAAGCAAAGAAAACCAGCCTACAAACCACAATCCCAGAGAACTTAGATAGTAATGAGGATACTAAGAGAGACTTACATACATCTGAGTAAATTGGGAGCATGGGGATTTTGAGGGAGGGTTTAAGGGAGTAGGGGAGAGGCAGGGAGGGGAGCAGAGAAAAATGTAGAATTCAATAAAAATCAATAATAAAAGATTGAGTTATTTTCCCTACCGTTTTAGATACAAACACAAATTTCCAAATTTTTTTCTTTCTTCCTAAATTCTTCACTTGCAAATGTTTTACCAGTGAAAGTCAAAGAGTTGATGATAGACAGGAGATGATGTGGTATGCTATTCCCAGATAAATATATCAGCGACCACATTTCTCCTTTTACTTATTTATATACCAGGTTTATATTGCTTCTGACAGTATTTATGCTGATATGAACAAATATTTTCATGAGAGTCACCTTTCATTGTTGTCATATATCTTCTTTTCTGGTGTTCTTCCCTTCTGGAAATAAATATTTTATTCATTTTTTCCATGTCAGCAAATAGTTTCCATATATACACAAAACATTGCAAATATGGGTTTTTATGTAATATGTTTTAGTGTACTATATTATGTTTGTTATATAAGTCATGATTTTGATGACAAGAAAAACATCTCAAGAAAGAAAAAGACAGAAAATAATGCTATTAACTTGTAGCTAGAAGATATCTTTACAATAAACTTTTGGAATAATAATACATATGGTTATGTTCATGATGCATGGACATGCTTGTCAAGAAACATGTACTTGTATGTACAAGTACGTGTTATCAGTGCATTTGTACAGTCCAAATGTTAATGTAATATGTTTACCTCAGTCATTCTTCTATAAACTACACCTGTTTCTTTCAGCACTCTACTTGCTACTCACTATGCGCTACAGGAACTCGGCTAAAGATTTAAAAACACACAAACACAGAGACAGACAGACAGACAGGACCACTGGAACATCCTTGAAGCAAGAGTGCCAAGAATGCCCCCTCCCCACGTTATTGCACTCAGGGGCAGCTAATATAGGGCTCTGGCCACGCCTCAGCTCTCTGCATCTTCCTGCTGCAGAATCATCAGAACACACTCCCCTGCCATTTGGGGTTAGTTCTCATAGCAGCAGCAGGCTGCCCAGAGTAGAGGAAAACAAGCTGTTTACAAGGAAGTCAGGACCTCAGGACCATGAGGGGTGCACCCACCCACTGTGACAATAGGGCTGATCTATTGGGAGCTCACCAAGGCCAGCTGGACTTGGACTGAATAAGCATGGGATAAAACCGGACTCTCTGAACAGGGCGGACAATGAGGGCTGAAGTCAAGGACAATGGCACTGGGTTTTGATCCTACTGCATGAACTGGTTTTGTGGGAGCTTAGCCTGTTTGGATGCTCACCTTCCTGGACCTGGATGGAGGGGGGAGGACCTTGGACTTTCCACAGGGCAGGGAACCGGGACTGCTCTTCAGACTGGAGAGGGAGGGGGGAATGGAGGGGGGAGGGAGAGAGGAGTGGGGGGAAGGGGGAGAGGAGTGGGAGGAGGGAAGACGGGGAGGAGGCGGAAATTTTTTCAATAAATAAATTAAATAAATAAATAAGGAAATTCGGGGTCTGGTGGTTCACAGTCTCTAACATTCTCCACCTTGACATATGATTTCATTGAGTCTGAATTTTATTGATTTGACTAGGTTGGTCAGCCAGGAAGACCTAAGGCTCTGATGATTTCCATCATCAACCCCAAAATTAATGTGTGAAAAGATATGCCCAGGTTTCCCAGTGATGAATCCTAGATCTATATGCTTGCATGACAAACTTGCAGCACTTTAGTGAGCTATGCTAAAATCCTGAATGAAAAATCTTATTTTAACTGTGGTTTTTACACAAAATCTAGTAACTTAAAAATTGTCAAGTAAAATCTGAGCTTAATAATAACTGGTGTCTGGTTAATCAAAATTTTCTGAGCTGTATTTTCACACCAGCAAAAACTGTCTCTGCTAAAATTAGACTGCTAGCTTTGAAGGCTTCAGATCCTCAGAGCAGGGTCCTGCCACTGGAAATTACATGTGCGCTCTTGGCAAGTCCATTCATCTTAAGAATTTCCAAGAATGCCTTTTTATGGAGAATTTGGTGATAATTAAATGAAGTGTGTGTCGGCTGCTTATTACAATGTAGCATGTGTAGTCCTGGTTTTAGGTTTTATTTTTGTCAACTGTCCTTACTGCTGATGCTGGTTCTCACCTGCCATTCTATCTCTGTTGCTTCCCTCATTCTACTCTCAAGAATATTCTTTCATCTATCCATCTTTTCATTTAACAGTCAACAACTATGAACTTTCTGACAGGTAATCAGGAGGACATCAGTCATGCTGAAAAGCACAGGTGTCTACTACCATGAGGCTCCCTAGGAATTTGAAGTGACAGTTGAAAAAGAAAAAAAAAAAAAAAAAAAAAAAAAAAAAAAAAAAAAAAAAAAAACGGAAAAAGAGAAAAGAAAGAGGCACATAATTATAAACAATATCAGAAAAACTAATTATCAAGAAAACCAAACAAATTTAGAAATATAACCCCAAACAACTCTATTATCTTCTTAACTACAGATTTTTACACTACACGAATCATAAGGCAGAGGTTGATGGTATTGATTAAAAAGGGAAAGAAGCAACATGGTACAATCTAGTTAAATATAAAAATGGGTCAAAAGGAGTGAAAGTCTTGGACATAGTATGCTGACTAGAAATAACTCTTCAAATATCAGAAAACAAAGACACTCATGTTCCACACTTTTCTGAAGTATATAGGACAATGAAGATGACTGGTGACTGAGGAGTGGAGGCATTGTCAATGGGGAGCTTTGGTCATTCTAGATGGAGTCTAGGTATCTGTTGAACTACAAGGAGCAAGATAATGGCAACATAACCTTCAGAAATTCTTCAGACTATACTCTCATATTTTGTGTTTATTTTTTCCACAGTAAAATAAAAAGCATGAGAATGAGAAACACATAACATGTTAACATGAATTTTAACAAGACTTGGGCTTTTGAAATGGCTCATTGAGTAAAAGTGATTGTTGTCTAATTTGACAATGTAAGTTCTATTCTTGGGTTCTTCACAGTGGAAGAAGAGAGTCCACTCTTGATATTTGTCCTTTGACATTAACATAGCACATTTCAGTTGTGAGACATGCATTAACACACTCATTAATATACAATGAATAAATATTGGTTACTAAAAATATGACAGATAATTATAATAATGTTGTAATAAAGAAAACAACATTTAGAAAAATACTTAACTTATGCGAACTACATGAAATCAAAGATGATAATTCTTCAGAATGGCAGAATAATATCTTGACATTGTTATATGTACTGTACATCAGAATGTCAAAATTCATGAGGTAAAAGTTGTTAGATGCAACAGGAGAAATAGGCTAAGTCACAATCAGGATCCAAGATACCAACATATCTCTGTTCATACCTGACTTACCAACCATGTAGAAACTCAGTAGGGAGATAAACAGCCTCACAGTATTATCAATAAAACAGCTACAATTGACATTTGTACAGTTATTTACTCAATACCAACAGAACACACCTTCTCAATGTCATGTGTGTAAACTATCATTCTGGTTTTAAAATGAATCTCAACAAAAATAAAGTAACAAAAGTAATGGAAAATATGATTTCAGATAAAAGTTCTCAGAACCAATTTAGAAATCAACAGAATAAAACTGAGGAGAGGACCATGAAATATGTGGAATTTGAGAGACACAATTTTTCCATCACTGAATGAAGAATTTCAGAAAAAATTTTAAGTAACCTTCTAAACTAAACTAAATGAAAATGTAATGCAATCATTTGTATTTGTCACACACATCTAGAGTGGTGCTTGTCTGGAAATTTATTACACTAGATTTACAGAATAGTAAACAAAAAGAGCTAACACCAAGCATCTAAGTTACCACATGAAACAAAAGGGTAGAAAGAGTGTTATACCCATGCTTGGAAGAACAAAAGAAACAATATAGAGGAAATTAAAAAAAGAAACTTAATAGGTATCAATGAAACATATATTGGTTAATTAAAATTATATTGCACAAAATTAATCAATCTTTTCAGTAGAAGGACAGGAAAGAAAGAGGTACAAAGGATAAAAGAGTTAGAGAAAGTAAGAAAGAGTAAAGTAGATCAAGAGATGTCAATGGAGAAGGGGAGAGATGATGGAATATTTCAAACAAATCATAGATCTCGGATAGACAAAGTCTTAAGATAGATACAAATAATACTCAGCCTGACACTGTAGAAATGGAATCTTGGTATTACTCATACAGTAAAAACTGCCACTCATCAAGGGTTCTCTTAGGAATACCAATCTCTAGCAACAGGACTCACCATTGACTTCACAATATGTTGCCATTCTTTGAAAAGGCCAAAAGACCATCCAGTCATTACATTATTTCAGTGGCATTTTTTTCTTGGAATGGGAATATAAACCTGGAATGATTTGCCATAATCTCAGTTAACACTATTATTTAAGGCTTACAGAGTTCTTAATATCCATAAATACTAAATCACATGCACCATTGTTTCTGACCAGAGCTATTTTCACAGAGAAGGAGCTGCAGCATGGCATGTAACCATGGATTCCAGGATTGTAATGACCAAGACATCATGCCAAAGAAGCATGCTATGGCTGGAATATGACTCTGATGATAAAGTATTTGTCTAGCATGCATAAAGCCCTGGGGTTTCATTCCAAGCTCTATAGATTACCAGGTGTAGTGATGCAAGTGTGTCTGTAATTTCTACATAAAATTCAAAGTTATGCTAAGCTATATAATGAGTTTGAGGCAATCCTGGGCTATAGGAGAACTTTTCTTTGCTTTTTATTTGTTTGTTTGTTGGCTTGTTTGTTTTCTTTTTTTGTATATAATTTATTTTTTTAATTTCTTTTACATTTTTAAAATTTATTTAATTATTAAAGATTTCTGCCTCCTACCCGCCACTGCCTCCCATTTTGCTCGCCCTCCCCTAAACAACTCCCCCTCCCTCATCGGCAGTCAGGGTTCCCTGCCCTGTGGGAAGTCCAAGGACCTCCTACCTCCTTCCAGGTCTAGTAAGGTGAGCATCCAAACTGCCTAGGCTCCCACAAAACCAGTATGTACAGTAGGATCAAAACCCAGGGCCATTGTTCTTGACTTCTCAGCAGTCCTCATTGTCTGTTATGTTCAGCAAGTCCGGTTTTATCCCATGCTTTTTCAGATCCAGTCCAGCTGGCCTTGGTGAGTTCCCCATAGAGCATTCACATTGTCTCAGTATGTGGGTGCACCCCTCCCAGTCCTGAGTTCCTTGCTCGTGCTCTCTCTCCTTCTGCTCCTGATTTGGACCTTGGGATTTCAGTCCGGTGCTCCAATGTGGGTCTCTGTCTCTGTCTCCTTTCATTGCTTGATGAAGGTTAATATCAAGGAAGATGACTATATGTATTTCTTTGGGTTCACCTTCTTATTTAGCTTCTCTAGGGTCACGAATTATAGTCTCAATGTCCTTTATTTATGGCTAGAAACCAATTATTACGAGTAAGGGGTACACTCATCCATTGCTGGTGGGAATGCAAACTTGTGCAACCACTTTGGAAAGCAGTGTGGCGGTTTCTCAGGAAATTCGGGATCAACCTACCCCAGAACCCAGCAATACCACTCTTGGGAATATACCCAAGAGATGCCCTATCATACAACAAAGGTATATGCTCAACTATGTTCATAGCAGCATTGTTTGTAATAGCCAGAACCTGGAAACAACCTAGATGCCCTTCAATAGACGAATGGATGAAGAAAGTATGGAATATATACATATTAGAGTACTACTCAGCAGTAAAAAACAATGACTTCTTGAATTTTGCATGCAAATGGATGGAAATAGAAAACACTATCCAGAGTGAGGTAAGCCAGACCCAAAAAGATGAACATGGGATGTACTCACACATAATTGGTTTCTAGACATAAATAAGGGCTTGTTTATTTTCGAGGCTGAGTTTCTCTGTGTTGCTGTGGAGCCAGTCCTGGAACTAGCCTTTGTAGACCAGGCTGGCCTCAAACTCACAGATATCCACCTGCTTCTACCTCCCCAGTGCTGGGATTAAAGGTGTGTGCCACCACCGTCCAGTGACACCTTTTCTTAATACAAAAGAAATACAATTTTATTAGAATGTTGGAATGGACTGTTGAATACAGCTGAAAGGGCTATTCAGAGATAATGCTCAGTAATGGAGTGACTTTGCCCAGAAGTGACTAATTCACTAAGTCAGAACTTTCTCTTTGGCATGCTTTTCCAGAAGGAAGACCATGAGTTTCATGTTATCTATATTCCTGAAGTGCCACTTTTCAATACTCTCAACAATATAGAGGAATTCTGTCTTCAACTATTCTGGGCATGGCTGAGTCAAAACCCAGTATCCAAAACGACTCATGTCCAGAAATATGTTAGGGACTCAAGATCATCCAGCTATGACCTTCAAAAGCCTCATTCCCAGCCATCAGCCAGTAAGCAGAGTCACGGCAGCATAGGGCTTTGATTCTGCTTACCTGCAGGAGGTGTCTATTGAGCAGATCAGGCAAGAGGAGTGATATAGATCTGAATAATTTGCATTGGTATGGATTTTAAGGTCAATTTTGTTATATGTATTTCTGATATTGATTAAGGTATTGTGATTGTGTAGTTCATTTAAAAATGTATTGTATATAGGTTGTTACTGGATAATCATCAGTAATAGTCAAGCTTGTAGTCATGTTAGATTTTCTAGATGTGCATAGATATATTTCAGGTAGGCATTCTTCATATCTTTCAAAGACTACACAATATGGCTTTTTAAATGTTTTAATAACTTAGGGCTTTTCATGACAATGAGACACGTCTGCTCCTGGCAGCACCAATCTATTTCAAGAGGAGGATGGGCATCATAGCGGCTCCTTATGGAGTTTGATAGCCATTTGGGGAAGAAACTGCTCTTGCCTGGACTGTTGCCTGGACACAAAGAACCCCCAGAGAGAGGACTGCTGAACTTGCCTAAAGGTGAGATGGTCTTTCAGGGTTCCTATTCATGAAAGAGTCTGTGAGACATTCTTAAGAAAGAAACTGTCTTGGCCCTTTGATAGGACAGCAGCTTAGATAGGCAGAGTAGAAAAGACAGAATGCTGGGAGAAAGAAGCAGACTCAGGCAGTCGCCATGATTCTCCTACCCAAGACCGATGTAGGCTAGAATCTTTCCTGGTAAACAACCACCTCGTGGTGCTACCCAGATTATTAGAAATGGGTTAAGCAAGATATGAGAGTTAGCCAAGAAGAGGCTAGAGATAACGGGCCAGGCAGTGTTTAAAAGAATACAGTTTCCATGTAATTATTTCGGGGCATAAGCTAGCCAGGCGGCCGGGAGCCGGGTGGAAGGAACGCAGCCCGCTGTTCCATTCTACAGATGGACCCAGCCTACCTGTTTGCTTTCTCCTTGCTTTTCTGTAAACTACTGTGCAGAGAACAAGTTTAACTCAGCTGGCATAAGGATGAAATAGTCTTCATAGCTTCAGACTACTCAGCACTGAGATATAGATCACCTCACTAGGCAGGCCATCATAGTCAGCATATGAAATATGATTAATGTGTAGAAAAAGGAGGGAATATTTGTCAAATAGAGTGACCAAATACAGAGTAGAAATGTCATTTATTTTAATAATGTGTATCTTCATATTTGTCTGCAGACATATAAACCTAGAAAACATTGAGAAATTAACTCTTAGAACACATTTTGTGTTATTGATTCATCAAAGTTTAAAGCAGACAAAGGGTCCTGGTTCATGTCTGTCTTAAGAATCAATGGACCTGGTCCTGCTTCAAGGTCCTGTTCTAATAGTTATGCTGGACACCACTTTGCTCCTCAGCTCTTAAATAATATAAAGTTAGTGGGACCAGAGTCTTCATGCTCTAAATTGAATCCTTAGCCTAAACTGTGTGTGTGCATGTTTATGTGTGTGTGGGGGTGGGTACAGGTGTGGGTGTGTGGTGTGAAGGTGCACTTGCGAGTGCATATGCATGCACACATACACATAAACTATCCCTTTTTTTAAAAAAGACAGTCATGTACTACCTGTAGCTCACAGATTAAGCTGGGCTAGTTAGCCAGAAAGTCCTCATTGTCTTCCTCTCTCTGCCTTCCCAGTGAAGTGATAGCGTGTGTATGAGAGTACATCTTGTTCTTACACATAGATTGAGAATCACATGCACTTTTTAATTCTACTGGAGCAGTCATTGAATAGAGGGAGCCACCTCCAAGCCTTCAGAGTTGTAATTTATATCTTTCTCTAATCAAGTGTACTTCACCTACTGTCTCTCTTTCATCAATACAACTTTTATAATCATAACCCTAACTTATTCACTTATTCCTTGGAACTCCAAGCTGACATAAACTTTTCAAAAACATCATAAAATTTAACTATTAATAAAGATATCACTAGCAAGCAAAATCTTTTTCTACCTGGATGCATGACTTTGATCATTTTAGGAACCTCTAGAAAAATGGTCATATAAATAATGGTAAAGGAGAAATAAAGTTGTTAATCGTGATAAATGTTGGGAATTTTTAATTCTGCTAACTGAGACCATTTCAAGAAAGAATAGGAAATAACATTATGGTCAGGTCCTAGCTGTTTCAATATACTCATCTTCCAAACACCATCCTGCTTTTTAATAAGTTAATTTTCCTTTAAAGATGAGAAAAAAAATCTCTTTCAAGTTTATACTCCATCTTCCAAATGCCATGAAATGAAATGAAAATGCATGCTTTAAATTTGCTTGTACATCAAAAGTTCTATTTAAATACAAAATGGTGAGTATGATAACTACTAATTATCTTTTCCTGGTTGTTATATGACCAATATTGAAATGTGTAACTATCAATGGTAATATTAAATTATGCAACAAAGTGATGCAATTGAATCCCTACATTTCTATAAAATAGTATTAATATAAACAAAGACTGATTAAAATCCACTCCCTTGCAAGAACATCTATTGTTTTGCCCATTGTTTTCCATTATCATCTAGTGCTTGTTGAACTTTCTTTTAATAATCCAAAGTGGTTTGATGTTCTCAAAGCTTTCTTTGAATACAAAATTTGTCTTAGAAAAACTGGGCTTGAATTTCCATGCTGCCTGGAACTAGATTACAGATGAATTCTGTTTCCATCAGCACAAAATCTGAAATCATTGTTCCTGGCACCTGTGCTGAGATTCAGTTACTGACTTGATGGGGGCAATACATCTACTCTCTAGCACAGAGTTTCCCTTTCATAGCATCATGACTGTCATTAGAAATATCGTCAGCTAATTTGCTGGTCCTTTTGGCCAGAAGCAAAACAATTAGCCTATGCACTTATCTACCTACAGTGATCCTGTCAGCAATGTGGAAGGGCATCTTAGTTCTGGAGGCCATGACAGTAGTTGGAATGAGAAGATGGCTCAGTCTGTAAAATACTTGATATAGATAGCATGAGAATCCTTGTCTAATTTCTGACATGTAACGATAGCAGTATACATTTATAAACCCTGCACCAGGGAGGTGGAGACAAAAGGATCTTTCATTTTTACTAGGCTCTCACGGTTTGGTGAGTTCCAGGAAGGAAAAAAATATTCAAATTTTTTTCTTTCAAAAATCTAAGAACATGGTATTTAAGGAATGCTTCCAAGGTTGTCCTCTGACCTATGTATGCTTAAAGTATGTACCCACATACAAATAACCACAAGGATAAACAATTTTCCTGATGTTATAATTATTATTATTTATTTTTCTGTTTTGTGGGATTATGGGGACATCTGTGGCCAGTTTTCTGTCCTCTTATTTTCCCAGAAGTCACAGGATTCCACTATGTTCCTCTTCTGATAAGCAATTACTCAGACTCACTGGAGATGGAGACAAACTTAATTAGGTCGAAAATCAAAACATCAAAACTGATTTCATACAAAGCCATCGTAGCCACAAGGTGATTTCTCAACCCCCTTCTATATCTTCCTTTCATTATTAGTCCATATAAGACTAGAGAGTTTCTAACGCAGATGGTGAGATAAGAGCAGCAAATTCCATCTGGACCAACCAGATGGACAAATGGATTAAACTTCTGCAAGCGAAATTCTGAGCTTGGATTTTTGATTATTATCTTGTTTTCTTAAATGAGAGCAGAGCCATTGTCCAGAAGGATCATTCTCTTTTAGTAGAACAACATTAGTGGACAACTAGTCTTGGCAACCGACTTTCCAATTTTAGAACTAACTAAATTAAAATATTTCTTCATGACTATAATAGTCTAAGATAAATGAATAGATAGCAGTATAGATTATACTTTGAGATAATTATTTAAGTTTAACGACTGTGACTGCATAATTACAGAAGGGTGACTAAGTTTGTAATCATAATAATTTATAATATTTTGAATTTTGATAAATATTTGTGCTGACTAATTTCGTTTATCTACTTGGCACAATTTAGACACACCTAGGTAGAGAATTTTAATGAGGCATTGTCTAGATGAATTTCTCCTCTGAGCAGGTCAGGGGGAGGGAAAAGGTGCTTATATTAATTGTGGTAGAGACACCCTCTGTGGGTGGTGTCATTCCCTTGGCAGGACACTGGCACTCTGTATTGTGTATGAGTGGAGAAAACCAACTGAGCACAATGTAAATGCATTAGTTTGCTGTTGTCTGATCAAAACTGAGCATATACTGGAACTCTTTCCCATAGTGACTCACTATAATCTAGAATTGTTAGCCAAATGGAACTTTTCTCCCAAAAGTTGCTTTCATAAAGGTATTTTATAATAGTAACACAAAAGAAAAGTTTTTATAATTGAAAAATTGGATACATAATTTATAAGATTTGGAGTATATAGTTGGAATATAATCTCGCTGAATATTATAGCCAGATTACTATTTAAGTTTGTATATAAATATTAAGTTAGGGCTATAGATAGCTATGAAAATTGGGCACAATTATAGTTACATAAGTTAGCAATATAAATTTTTTAAGAACTTTAAAGTGTATGTTTGTGACTGTGTGTAAATATGAGGTTCAGTGGTATGTATAAAAAACAATGGGTTTAGATGTGTCTTTATTAGATTATATTTCTTTAAGCTACTGGATAAACTTGTATATATTTTCTGTTGTATCCCTACCAATCAACTTTAGTAGACTGTCTGAATTATTAGTTATTAGTTATTTTCAATTCTAATCTCCACACTAAATGTTCTAGTGACCTAGATAAACTTCCTTACTTGTGGTGTGTCAGTGGTACTTTCTTAGAAGTTAAGGAAGTTTGTATTTTTTAGCTCAGATCTGATTCTGTGATAGAGAGGCCTGCTATTAAGTGCTCCAATCAGAAAGGTCTAGATGCAACTCACATCTCACTTCCCATTACTACATTTGGTTTCTCAAATATGAGGTGATGACAAATCAATTTAGTCAGTTAAGACTGATAGATGTCTAGGAAGCTCACATACAGAAATATAGCAACCAGAGGAAGGGTTAACAAGGCTTACCTTGAGGAAAGCTGAGCAAGAAAAAGTGTGACTTCTCCAGATAGACAGATAGATGATAGATAGATAGATAGATAGATAGATAGATAGATAGATAGATAGATAGATAGATAGATAGAGATATAGATATAATTAAGAATGGTATCTCAGCATAGAACTTTCTAATTACTTTAGACTGCTGATCAAGAAGCCTGTGAGGTCTACCTGTCTCTCTCACCCAGAGCTAGATTGCAAAAGTACAGTGACTTTTAAATGAGTGTTTCAGGGATTGAACACAGGTCCTCATGTGGACATTATAAACATATTAGCGACTGAAATATTCTTCAAGCCCAACACTAAGAAACTTTGAAACACCACAAACAAAAATGATGCGTCTCTCCAAACAGTTGCTTCATTCATCTGTATTGCAGTGAAAAGGGTTGATATTAACATATTTATTTTGGGAACATAAAACTAAGAATAGGAAAGATAAGGTCATCATTCTTTTGTTTCACAGCAAATCCAGTCAGTATGTCTATGTGGTGGCTAATCTGTTTTGTAAAATAGTTGGATTATAATCAAAATTTAAACACAAGCTACCAGACATGTCTGTGAGATATTTCCTTCATCATATTATTCAAATCAGGAAGACACATCCTAAATCTGGATGGCACTTTTTTGTGGCAGCCCAGATAAAAGGACATTCTGCCAATGGATTATACTATCTCTAACTCTTAACTAGAATAAATACAAATTATATTTCCAAATATGCTCATTAATGAGTATAAAAACTACTTTAAAGTGTCTTTCACCATACTGCTCATTTTATTTTATCGACCTCTTCTATGTGCTGCTGAGGCCGTCTTCCCACAAATGTAATATACAGGCTAATCATTCATAGATATGATTTCTGAGAATTTTGCCTTTACCAAATTCATGTTTCTGTAGAAAATCTGAAGAGATGCAAATGGACCTAGAACTCTAAGACTCACAAGTGGAAAGATGACCCTGAAACATCATCAAACAAAAGTATAACTATGATCCTGTTCACACTCCCAGGCTGTATTTTGTGTTGCATTCTGTATGTTTCTTTGTGGGCATGGGAGATACTTGGGGCCGTGTGTGTGTGTCTGTGTGTGCTTACATGAGTGTGTATATATGTATATGCTTGTATGAGTGTGGCCATGACACACTTATGAAGATCAAAGTATAATATTCAGGAAACAGCTCTTTCATGTTACCTTGCTTTCAGGGAGAGTTTCTCTTGTTTCTACCATTTCACTGGATGTACTCTGAGTTAGCTTACGTTTGAACTTCAGAGCAATTTTCCTTCCTCTCTACACTTCCCACCTTGCAGTTGGAGTTCTATATTTAGAAATGTAGACTATGTCTTGTTGGCTTATTCATTTCAAATATACATTCCAGGGAGTGAACTTTTGCAATCATGTCTTGTGTGGCAAGTATTTTTCTTCACTTTCTCAATTTATAGTTCTTTCATATTTCATTATTTATGCTACTCCTCATATACTTATTGGTTATGATGTGAAAAATAGGCACAGCCATGCAGGTATATAAGAAAAAACTGGTTAAGAAAGAATATAACATTCCATCTTACTTAATGAAGAAGACGATATATGTTTACACATATAAACAGAATTTAAAAAAAAAATCTTGTTTATCATTTATGTAAAGTTATACTCATCTGACCAATTTCCAATGTGAATAAAGGTCTCAGCTTTCCTGACTGACAGTCCTCCGAGTGGTGGATGTATGATCTCTACCCCTGAATTGCTTAATATACTTTCTATTACAGTTGACCCCTTCCTCAGTTTTAACCTGCCCTTTTTTCCTCATTATTCTCAATATAATTTTAAGAGCAGTTTTTTGGTTTTGGTTTGCTTTTCAGTTTTCCAAGACAGGGTTTCTTTGTACAACCTTGGCTATCATGGAATTGGCTTTTTAGTCCAGGCTGGGTTTTAACTCACATAGATCTGCCTGTTCTGCATCTCAAGTGCTTATATTAAAAATATGCATTATTGTTGCCCAGCTAAGACTTTTATGAAGCCAATTTTTTTATTATTTGACAATCTCATACAAAAATATTATATATTATACATATATGCCTATAATGTACATATAATTATATATGCATATTTAACAAATTCACCCCTCCCTCCACTCCAGCTACTTTTATGGCACCTGTGGAAATTGAATATGAAATGTCCCCTGTAGGCTCAAGTGTTTGGAAACTTGGTCACTAATTAGGGATATTGATTGCAGAAGCTCACTCTCTTTTTACAAAGAGCCATCAATCAGCAATCGCTCCTCAGCTTGAAGTAAGACTTCATGAGATTCTGGTGGGCAAATCTGAATGAAATTTCTTATGAATATCTTATTTAATCTTTCCCTATAATTTGAAATTCACACGAGATGCTAGTTTCTTGAAGCCTTTGCTTCTTCTTTCTAACCCTCAAATACATGTGCTCTGTACTAACTGTATTTAAACACTCCAAATAGGTGTTATTTTTCAGGAGCTGTTTATGTTGTTTTTGATACAGGGGCTCTCACTGTCCTGTAACTTGCAGATTATGAAGCTTCAAGGATAATCCTGTATATACTTCAACAGTGGATGGGATTGGAAACATGCCCTACCACACCTATTGGATTGAAATGCGTGATTAACAATTTATCTACTAAGCTATTACTCCAGCCTTCCTCATCTTTAATACTTATGACAAATCGTGTGATGCCAAATGCCACAATAAGAGGAATTGATCTTTGTTTTCTGCCGGACTGACATTTAAGCAAGTATACTATGATGGATTATACTGAACTTCCTTTTGGTAAAATGACCAGGGTTGAGCCACTATTGTATGAGTCCTACAAATGCCTTACTACAAGCCCTGACTTCTTGAAAAGTCTTCTGCAGTATGCCACAACCCCCTCAGTTCAACATTAAGAAGGCTACAGTTGGTTGCCAACTGTTTGCTATATGACTTGTTAATTAATTGAACTACTACTCATGTCTACATCATTACATCATTGCAAATGAGACAGATTATAGGAACTGTAGAAATATTTGTCTGTTTTCTTATGTTATGCCTAAGTGCTTTTAGAGAAGACATGTATGTTAGGCTTCATTACAGGAAGAGAATTTAGATTTAGGCTTACTAAAATACAGTATATTGGTTACCTTTTCTATTACTATGATAAAACACATGACCAAAGGCAACTTAAGGAAGAGATAATTTGTTCTGGCTTATTTTTCTAAATCGTATACCACAGTGAAGGAGTAAGGTAACAACGGACAGGAAGAGTAGCCAGAGTACGAAGGTGAGAGATTACATCTTAAATTGAAAACAAAAAGTAGAGAGAACAAACTGGAAGTGAAATGAGGTTATGCATTCCCAAAGGTCACCTTCCAGTGGCATACTTCTTCCAGCAAGACTGTCACTATAATTTCCCCAAAAAGTACCGAAAACCAGGGACCACATATTCAAATGCATGCGCCTCGAGAGACAGTTTTCATTCAAACCACCACATTTTATTTCCTGTCATTCATAAATTCATGGGTATTTCATAATGCAAAAGACACATAGTCCAACTTCAAAAATTCCTACAGTTATTCACAGTCTCAACACTCTTTAAAGTTTCAAGGTCTATAGTTTTGCTTTCAGAGACTCAAGGCAATCTTCTAATTGTAATCGCTTGTGAAACAAAAAGATAACTGCATAATTACATTATTCAAGCATACAATCACACAGAAAATGTGCTGCCATTCCTAAATGGAGAGATAAAGATATAGTAAGGAAATATTACCCAAAGCAAAATTAATCCCAGCATGGTAAATTTCAAGTACTATAGCTCTATTTCTGATGGCTGGCAATTTAGTTTTAAAAGACTTAAATTCTTCATCCTTCCAGCTTTGCTGTCTACAACTTACATCTCTTTCTTGAGCTGGTTCCATTACCTGTATGCAGCTCCCCATGACAGGAATCTACTAACCATGGCATCTCCCCCATCTTGGGTTCTCTACTGCAAAGGAGGGTTAATTTTCAGATCTTCCTCAATGACCTCTCCCAGCCTCTTGGCCTCTTAGGGCCTTCATGGGGGAAGTTTCTTGCCTCATGCCAGCTGTCTTCAGCAGCTCTTTGAAACCACAGACCACTCTATTGTATTCCATTTCCCTCTAAAGTCAGTACGACACAAACAACACAGCTAAGTTCTGCTCCCAGCTTAGAATGGATCCTCAACCCTTGAATCATATTAGTAGCACATTTTTTTCATTTTATTTATTTATTTTTTTATTAAAAATTTCTACCTCCTCCCTGCCTCCCTTTTCCCTACCCCTCCCCCCACTCCCCACCCCCCACACTCCCCTCCCTCTCCATCTCCAGTCTGAAGAGCAGTCAGGGTTCCCTGCCCTGTGGGAAGTCCAAGGTCCTCCCCCCTCCATCCAGGTCTAGGAAGGTGAGCATCCAAACAGGCTAGGCTCCCACAAAGCCAGTACTAGACTTTAAAATGCTAAGTAACCCAATTAAAAAATGGGGCACTGAACTGAATAGAGAATTCTCAACAGAAGAAGTTCAAATGGCCAAAAGACACTTAAGGTCATGCTCAACCTCCTTAGCGATCAGGGAAACGCAAATCTAAAACAACTTTGAGATACCATCTTACACATGTCTGAATGGCTAAAATCAAAAACACCAATGATAGCCTTTGTTGGAGAGGATGTGGAGGAAGGGGCACTCTCATCCATTGCTGGTGGGAATGCAAACTTGTGCAACCACTTTGAAAAGCAGTGTGGAGGTTTCTCAGGAAATTTGGAATCAACCTACCCCAGGACCCAGCAATATCACTCTTGGGAATATACCCAAGAGATGCCCTATCATACTACAGAAGTATTTGTTCAACTATGTTCATAGCAGCATTATTTGTAATAGCCAGAACCTGGAAACAACCTAGATGCCCTTCAATGGAGGAATGGATGAAGAAAGTGTGGAATATATACATATTAGAGTACTACTCAGCAGTAAAAAACAATGACTTCTTGAATTTTGCATACAAATGGATGGAAATAGAAAACACTATCCTGAGTGAGGTAAGCCAGACCCAAAAAGATGAACATGGGATGCACTCACTCATAGTTGCTTTTTTGCCATAAATAAAGGACATTGAGCCTATAATTTGCGATCCTAGAGAAGCTAAATAAGAAGGTGAACCCAAAGGAAAACATATAGTTATCCTCCTGGATATTGGAAGTAGACAAGATTGATGGGCAAAAATTGGGCACTAGGGGGTGGGGTGGGATGGGGAAAGGGGAGATGGGGAAAGAAAAGTGAGAAGGGGAGGATGGGGAGAGCTTAGGGAAATGGGATGGTTGGGAAAAGGGAAGGGTGGATATGGGAGCAGGGAAGTATATATCTTAGAAGCAAATTTTGTGTTTAAGGCTAAGAGTAAAAATCTCCTTAGGCTCTCTTTCACTTTTTGGAGGCTTAGTTGGGTGGGGTCTTACCCTGAATGTATCCTTTCTGTTGTTCCTGTGCAGAGCAAGAGGTCTTTACTTAACTATTCTTCTCTTCTTGAAGATCCTTCTCTCCTTCTAACAGGTATAAGATAGTATCTCAAAGTTGTTTTGATTTGCATTTCCCTGATCGCTAAGGAGGTTGAGCATGACCTTAAGTGTCTTTTGGCCATTTGAACTTCTTCTGTTAGGAATTCTCTGTTCAGTTCAGTGCCCCATTTTTTAATTGGATTAATTAGCATTTTAACGTCTAGTTTCTTGAGTTCTTTATATATTTTGGAAATCAGACCTTTGTCTGTTGCAGGGTTGGTGAAGATCTTCTCCCAGTCAGTGGGTTGCCTTTTTGTCTTAGTGACAGTGTCCTTTGCTTTACAGAAGCTTCTCGGTTTTAGGAGGTCCCATTTATTCAATGTTGCCCTTAATGTCTGTGCTGCTGGGGTTATATGTAGGAAGTGTTCTCCTGTGCCCATATGTTGTAGTGTACTTCCCACTTTCTCTTCTATCAGGTTCAGTGTGTTCAGACTGATATTGAGGTCTTTAATCCATTTGGACTTGACTTTAGTACATGGTGATAGATATGGATCTATTTTCATTCTTCTACAGGTTGACAACCAGTTCTGCCAGCACCATTTGTTGAAGATGCTCTCTTTCTTCCGTTGTATATTTCAGCTCCTTTATCAAAAATCAGGCAGCACAAACCTTTACTGTAGCATTCAGCCTCCAATACCCTTTTACTCTCTGAATTTTACATTTTGTTCTTTCTGCTCCTCTGTCTGCTTTTACTATGAATTTGTGTAAAAGAAATCAGCAGAAAACAAACTATATATTTTTACTATTCAAGAAGTTAATCCATTACTTAAAATTAGCCTCAAGCTAAGTTCTCCGAAGTGGGCAGAAGGCAGTTGTTAGGTTCAAGAGGGCCCCAAAAATGTCAGTGCCACTACCATTGTCCTACTAAATGTCATTTTGTTCTCTGCTCAGCCGGGACTCTGACTGAGCAAACAGAAAGAGCGTTAATGGATAAACAAAAGCCTACATTCAGCATTTGTGAGTGCCAATAGATTCTACTTGGAGCTTACTTCAGGTGTAGCAATACTGGTCACGGGGTAAAGAAATGTGTCTCCCTTACAGGAAGGGCACTGTGCAAACTGTGGACCTGCACGACACTGTAGGGTTAACTATTACTCTTTGCCTCACCAAGGAAGGCACATACTTCCAAGTTCTTCACAAGAAAAATCTTTCTGATCTTCTAGTCCTGGTGGCCTAAGCGTGACATGGCCTAGTATCACAGACTCAACCAAATCCTCAAAATTAAAATGGAGGAATCTAGAATATCTATCTAAAAAGTAAGTCTCTGTCTTCTTAAATTGATATACAGGCTGCTTAGTCGTGGTAAAATTTCTCTTCCTCAGATGTCTGTGAAGGGTATGAATGGCTGCTCCACCTTGCCCCAGGCCCTATCAGGCACTTTAGCAACCCTGCCACCTGTTGCTATAGCAGCAAAGTAGGCCATGTAGGCCTTAGCTACCTTGTTTTCTGAGGTTGCCTAGTCAGTCCATATATAGAGAAAAAAAAACAAAAAAACTTTACCTTTAAAACATTCTGACCTTATAAACATTATGCAGCATTCAGCCATAAATGGTATTACCCTCCACTCATAGCTCAGGGAACCCCATAGATGAGGTGGCAGAAAGAATGTAAGATACAAACAGAATGAAGTCCACACATAAAAATGTCCTCCAAGCCGGGCGGTGGTGGCGCACGCCTTTAATCCCAGAACTCAGGAGGCAGAGGCAGGTGGATCTCTGTGAATTCGAGACCAGCCTGGTCTACAAAGGGAGTTCCAGGACAGGCTCCAAAACCACAGAGAAACCCTGTCTCGAAAAACCAAAAAAAAAAAAAAAAGTCCTCTAAATGAACATAACAAAAACTCAAATGAACAATTAGAGGTTGAATTAATATTTATGGAGCCCACACACATCTACATCATGTCATTCGTGTGTGTTTATTTACAGTTTAATGTTTTTATGGGATTCCTGAGTATGTGTTCAAATGTGTGTGTCCAAGATTCTTTTTTCTTTCTTTTTGGGTAATCACTTTTCCTTCTGTTTGTCTTACCCAACTTTGATGTCTCACAGTTTGTTTTATCTTACTATATTTTATTTAGTTATATTTTATTATCATCCATTATTAGCCTGTTTTCTAGTATGAGGCAGAAAAGAAAAGGATCCAGTCAGGAGAAAAGGGGTGGATGCTCTGGGAGAAGGTAACAGAGGAGAACTGTAATAAGGATACATTATGTGAGGAAAAACACCTATTTTCAATAAAAGGATAAAGCCATTCTCATGTCACAATAACTTTGGTTAAAAAGGGTAAATATATTGCTAGCTGATGATTCAAGTCTGAAAGCTTTAAAGTAAAGGTGAAATTACCTGAATCTCTTAAACAATAAAACTTTAAACATGAAGCACAATTACTCAGCAGACTAAATTGGTTTTAAGAGTGAAAAGCAAGACTAGCTTTTTCCTAGAACTAACAGGTTTCCTGCTGCGGTAAGTAACCTCAGAAGCAGGTTCCAATGGAAAAGCAAATTCAATACTCCCTCGCTGTTTTAAGAGACTTAAAGTATCATTTTTTTTTTGCTTTTCTTTTAAGCGTCAATGATGATTTAATAAAGATTTCTCCTTTCAATGAGAACTCTCAGTAATCAAGCACATTTGTATCCTGGTTAGTAGTTAGATTTTTGCAGAAGGAAAGAAAAGTCCAAGGTTTAAAGATTAAGATGCTGGATATTTCCAGAATATAAAGGAAAATACCACATTTATCTAAGTTGTTAAGAGTCTGAGGAAGTGATTCAGTTTTTTTTTTAAATATAAGATTTGCGAACCCCTCTAGAGTCAAGTCTCTTGCCAACCCTAAGATGGCTCCCTTAGATAGGATATATACTTCGCTGCTCCCGTATCCATCCTTCCTATATCCCAACCATCCCAATCCCCCGAGCTCCTCCCATCCTCCCCTTCTCGTATTTCTCATCCCATTTCCCCTTTGCCCCATGCCACCTCACCCGCAAGTTCCCAGTTTTTGCCCTGCAATCTTGTCTACTTCCCCCTCTCCATGCGGATGACTATATGATTTTCTTTGGGTTCACTTTCTTATTTAACTTCTATAGGATCACACATTATATGCTTAATGTCTTTTATTTATGACTAGAAACCGATTATGAGTGAGTACATCCCATGTTCCTCTTTTTGGGTCTGGGATACCTCACTCAGGATAGTGTTTTCTATTTCCATCCATTTGCACGCAAAATTCAAGAAGTCGTTCGCAGGTGTCCAGGAATATGTCCCCAGCTGGTACCTTGGGCAACTAAGGAGAGGGAACCTGAAATGACCCTATCCTATACTGATGAATATCTTGCATATCACCTTAGAACCTTCATCTGGCGATGGATCGAGGTAGAGACAGATTCTCAATTTGGAGCAACGGTCTGAGCTCTTAAGGTCCAAATGAGGAGCAGAAGGAGGGAGAACAAGAGCAAAAAATCAGGACCACGAGGGATGCACCCACCCACTGTGACAGTGGAACTGATTTATTAGGAGCCCACCAAGGCCAGCTGGTCTGGGACTGAATAAGCATGGGTTGATTCCGGACTCTCTGAGCATGGCGGTCAATGAAGACTGATGAGAAGCCAAGGACAATGGCACTAGGTTTCAATCCTAATACATGAACTGGCTTTGTGGGAGCTTAGCCTGTTTAGAAGCTCACCTTCCTGGACGTAGATAGAAGACCTTCGTCTTCCCGCAGGGCAGAGAATTTGGACTGCTCTTCAGTATCGAGAGGGAGGGGGAATGGTGTGGGGGGAGGAGAAGAGGAGTGGGGATAGGGGGAGGGGAGTGGGGGGAGGGGGCAATATTTGGGAGGAGGGGAGGGAAATGGGAAACGGGGAGCAGGTGGAAGTTTTAATTAAAAAAGAATAAAAAATAAATAAAAGAAAAAAAAATAAAGTAGTTACAGCCTAATTCACAAAAGTTACCAACTGTTTCTCTTTCTAGAAAGAAGCAAGAAGTTAAGAAATTCTTTGATGTAGCGAAAATAAAAAAAAAAATAAATATAAGATTTGAAGATGACATAATATTGAAATTTCAATTTTAAAATGTAACACACCAATGTTACACCTCTGTTTATAGCAATAGAGTTGTCATGAGTGATAGTTCTACTTTTGGTAACAGTCAAAACTCAGCCTACTAAAACTTTCAAAATAACTAAAATCATCAAAGTCACAGGCTCCAAAATTTAAACTTCATTTGGTCATAGCGTTTTCTAAATATTGAATAAAATGTGATACTCATTATGCTGGAAACATCTTTGCCCAATCTATAACTATCCAGTCCTCTTGACATAATGTTGTGAGGACAAAGGGGCAAAGGAAAGAGTATGCATTCTTTTACCCCATAAACATCATTTTGGCATTCAAGTTTTTCTTCCCATTTGTTGTATTTCTTGACAAGAAATTTTTGTTTTATTATAGATGAATGTTGATGACTTTTCAGATTTATTTTTGCTATTATTAAAACCTTGAGTTTACTTGGACTGTTTACATATATATGTTACTGCTCTCTCTATAATGAGGACTTCAAATCAGTTTAATAGATTAAAACAGAAAATAGTCAGGCTTATATAGTTAAATTTTCATCTATTTTTGTCATTTTTTAAAAGTCCATGTAAGCTTCAGGGAACTGAGATATGAATTTATTTTTCAGCCCAAATGGGCTCTACTTACCTTGTCTGTTAACTATTCCCAGAGGTAGATTTTAAAACCTTATTCTCTCCTACCTACCTCTTATTCCAAGGACAGGTTCTTTCTTTCTCAATGGTGAGGAGTATTGGACTCCTCTCCACCTTTCCAATAATTACGATCTTGCAAAGAGCCTGCAAGTTTTAATTATATATCCAAGAGAAAGATTCCTTAAGTTCTTTAACTATATCTTCTGTCTTTCTCTGTTAGCATCTTTGCTGTTATTATAATAAGACACCATGATGAAAGACAGCTTAAGAGAGAGTTTATTTTGATTCTTTTCTATTATAATTTATTATAGTTGCAGAGGTATAGTTCAGGGCACATGAGGTTGCAGTATAACTTATGCATGGTGGCAGTAGCAGGAAGCTTTAAATGAGAAAGCAGAGAGGGTAAAATAGATGTGGGACAAAGAAAAGATCTCCCAGAATCCCCAGAGACATACATCTTCCAGAAAATCTTTACCATCTAAAACTTTCCCAACAGCCCCAGCAATTAGGCACCAAGTATTCAAATACAAGAACATGTAGGAGATATTTCTTATTTGTAGTAATATGTGCTGCGGGGCTGCGTCCCCGGCACCCGGCCGCCCGCATGGCTTAGCTTATGCCCCGAAATAATTACAAGGAAACTGTATTCTTTTGAACACTGCCTAGCCCATTAGTTCCAGCCTCTTATTGGCTAGCTCTTACATATTGATCTAACCCATTTCTAATATTCTGTGCAGCACCATGAGCTGGCTTACCAAGGAAGATCTTAACCTGCATCTGTCTGGAGTGGGAGAATCATGGCGACTCCTTGACTCGGCTTCTTTCTCCCAGCATTCTGTCTGTTTACTCCACCCACCTAAGGGCTGGCCTATAAATGGGCTAAGGCAGTTTTCTTTATTAGTTAACCAATGAAAGCAACAGATAAAATACAAGAACCACCTCCATCATTTCCCCTTTTTCTGTTTAAACAAAAAAGAAAGGCTTTCACTTTAACATAGTAAGATTACATATAGCAAAACAGTTATCAAGCAAGAATTACAGTTATAATATTTATATCTATCTTTTATCATAACTAAGGAAAACTATAACTATCTATCCATTCTTCAACTCCATCAAAGACTCCAGAAGGATATAATATTACCTAAGTAAACAATAAATCCAAAACTCTAGAAATGACAGAGACATTTCGCTGCCTGGACAGTCACTCAAAGTTCCTCTGTACCGTTGGGGCATCCATCTTCAGCCTACAGGCCCATAGTATCCAGCAGACATTTTCATCAAGCAGGAAATTCCAAAGACAGTTCAGTCACTTTTTGTTGTGTCCTGCAGAATGTCTCGTAGACTCTTTCATGAGTCAGGAACCCCGAAAGATCATCTCACCTTTAGGCAAGTTCAGCAGTTCTTTTTCTGAGGGTTTTTTGTGTCCAGTTTATGCAACAGTCCAGGCATGAGCAGTTTCATGCCCAAATGGCTATCAAACTCCATAAGGAGCCTCTTCGATGCCCATCTTCCTCTTGAAGTAGCTTGGTGCTGCCATGAGCAGACGTGTCTCATTGTCATAAAAAGCCCTAAGTTATTAAAACATTAAATGCCATATTCTGCAGTCTTTGAAAGATATGAAGAATGCCTAACTGAAATATATCTCTATATATCTAGAAAATCTAACTAACATGACTACAAATTTGACTATTATTGATGATTATCCATTAACAACCTATACACATTATATTTTTAAATGAACTATACAGTCACAATACCTTAATCAAGATCAGAAATACATATACATATAACAAAATTGACCTTAAAATCTATACCAATGCAAATTATTCATACCTATATCATTTCCCCCTTTAAATGTAAAAGAACATTTATAAACAATATTTGGGAATATGGGCGCAGTTTTTTCTCTCCAAACTGCTTCCTGCTGAATGGGGGCGCTGTTATTCAGGTCTTTCATGGTATAACCTGTGTTCCAGGTTCATCTCAGTGGGCAGTTGAGTGAAGCAATTTTTTGAGGGTGTTCACAGCAACCTTTCAGGAGGGCGTGGTCTATCATACCATATTGCGATAGACACAATCCATAGAGTCTCATCCTCTGTGAAAACAAAAGAAGACCCTCTCCAAAGCATCATATCCTTAGACCCAAATTCTGAAATCATAATACCCTTATATCCATTCTGGTTTAGCTTGGCAGCCCATATAATGAAATGTCTCTCTGTACTTAGCTCCTTCACAGTCAAAAATTTTAAAGAAAACACAATAATACAAAGAATCCAGACTCTCTGTGAATTTTCCATTTTTACGTGGCTTATTTTTCTTTATTTCTTTTAATCTATAGCTATCTGTACTGTGTCTCTTTAAAGACTTTATCCCCCTTTTTTAAGGGCATTAACTTTATTCTCTCTCTATATATATATTTTTTCTCTCAAGCCTATGTACATTCATCCAACACTGTGACCCATAGAGGTCTTTTATGTCTGAATCTGTTTTATTGTGAGTCTGTAATTTTTTTACTATCCAGGAGCAATTTGTTTTGTGTTTTTAAATCGCTAAGTGCTTAAGAATCTAAGCTGTGACATTCCTAGGTCAAAAACAGGTACTGCCTGCTTGCCCCGCCCAGTCCAACATGGCGGAGCCGCTCGTGCCTCTGATCCTTGCACATTGCACCAGTAGCATGGTGGAGTTGCTTGTGCCTCTGAGCCGCAGCATAAAATGCCTTCCTTTTAGGCACACAGTGAGTCTAGTTGCCATCAAATAAATCGTAGCACTTTACTCCAAATGCTCTATTCAAAAGCTCTGTCTCCTGCAGGAGCCAGACAGAGATCGCAATGGCGGCACAGCCCAGAAAGCCGGCATTTTAAAACAGCCAGTTTTTTCCTGTTGTTGAGTCAGGACAATTTCTTTGCGGCACGCAATCCAGAAACAGCAAAAAACTGTCTTGAATTCTCTCTCTTTCCTTTTTAAGCCCTCTCAGGTTTTACGTGGAGTTCATTAGCACGTTGGGTGCCACTCTGTTGTAATAAGAGTGGCAGAGCTGTGTTCCGCCACCCGGCTGCCTGCACGACTAGCTTATGCCCCGAAATAATTACACAGAAACTGTATTCTTTTGAACACTGCCTAGCCCATTAGTTCCAGCCTCTTATTGGCTAGCTCTTACATATTGATCTAACCCATTTCTAATATTCTGTGTAGCACCATGAGCTGGCTTACCAGGGAAGATCTTAACCTGCATCTGTCTGGAGTGGGAGAATCATGGCGACTCCTTGACTCGGCTTCTTTCTCCCAGCATTCTGTCTGTTTACTCCACCCACCTAAGGGCTGGCCTATAAATGGGCTAAGGCAGTTTTCTTTATTAGTTAACCAATGAAAGCAACAGATAAAATACAAGAACCACCTCCATCACTTATTCAATGCACCACAACTCAAATATTTTGTTAATGAATGAAAGAGTTTAAAACAGAGTGCATTAGTTACTTTTCTCATTGCAATGGCAAAATATGTGATAAAAGCAATGTGAGGAGGCAAGTTTATTTTGGCTTATAATTAAATTGTACCATCTATCACAGTGATTTGAAGCATCAAGATTCCAACTACAACCAGTAAGCAGAGTGACAAATGCTAAGCTCTGTTCATTTTGTACAGGTTTTTCAATATGGTCACTAGCTATTTAGTATAGTCCACATCCTTGGTAGGTCTTCTAACTTTAACAAACTCAGACTATAAATTTCCTTATGAGGATGTCTAGAAATTTATCTTCTGTATAATTCTAAACCCCAGAAAACTGTCAATCAGTAATAACTATCACATTCAGATATCAGAAAGTTGACTGCATAAAAAGTCCTTTAAAATACTCAACTTCACATAAAAAAACAGAAAACCCAGGATATGAAAAACAATCCTGTACAATAAAGAAACTTACAGAGGCATTACCATTTCTGACATCAATCTCTCTTATAGAGCAACAGTAATGAAAATGGCTTGGTATTAGCATAAAAACAGAGAGGTTGACAAATGGAATTGAATCAAAGGCCCGGGTTTTAATCCGCACACCTATGAACATCTGATTTTTTATAAAGAATCTAAAAATATACAATGGAAGAAAGAAAGCATATTCAACAAATGATACTGACATAAGTAGATGTCAACATGTAGAAGAAGGCAAGATCCACATCTATTCCTATGAACAAAACTCTAGTCCAAATATTAAAGATCTTAATATAAGCCTAACCACACTGAACCTTATAGAAAAGAAAGTGGGAAGTAGCCTTCAATGCATAGGCATAGGAGACCACTTTCTAAATATAAGACCAGTAGAATAGACTCTGAGAACAACAGTGGGTAAATGGGACCTCTTGAAACTGAGAAGTTTCTGTACAGCAAAGGACACAGTCAATAATACAAAAAGGCAACCTACTGAATGGGAAAAAAAATCTTTACCAACCCCATACCAGGCAAAGGACTGATATCCAAAATACATAAAAAACTCAAGAAATTAGACATCAAAATTCCACATAACCTAATTTTAAAAATGGGGTACAGAACTAAACAGGTATTTCAACAGAAGAATCTCAAATGCCTGAAAGACTGATGTGAGAGTGATTTCTTTCTAATCTGTTGCTTTCATTGGTTAATTAATAAAGAAACTGCCTAGGCCCATTTGATAGGCCAACCTTTACGTGGGTGGAGAAAACAGAACAGAATGCTGGGAGAAAGAAGCCGAGTCAGGCAGTCGCCCTGATTCTCCCACCCGACACAGATGGAGGTTAGGATCTTACCAGTAAGCTACCACCTTGTGGTGGTACACAGATTATTAGAAATGGGTTAATCTAGATTTTAGAGCTAGCCAATAAGAGCCTAGAACTAATGGGCCAAGCAGTGTTTAAAAGAATACAGTTTCCATGTAATTATTTCAGGTATAAAGCTAGCCGTGCGGGCGGCCGGGTACCAGGAACATAGCCCTGCCACTCTTATTACTACAAAAGACACTTAAAAATGCTCAACATCCTTAGCCATTAGGGAAATGCAAATAAAAACAACTCTAAGATACCATCCTACACCAGTCAGAATGGTTAAGATCAAGAACATGAGTGATTGTTGCGGGAGGTCCTTCCGCTCCTCCAGCCAATAGCCGCCAAGATACCAGCCCATTGGGGCGTGGTATCTTTCCCTTTAAAAAAAGCGGCCACTTCCCTCCTCTCTCTCTTTACTTCCTGCTCCGGTTCAGGCGACTAGACTTCTTCCTAATTGCGTGCGTAGAGGGCTGTTGTCTGGGACGGTGATTTGTAAGTTTATTCCCTTTTAAATAAATACCACCCTATTAATCACAATTCCAAACTGGTGTGGGATTGTTTATGACTTGCGCCTTCAAGTGATAGCTTATGCTGGAATGGATGTGGAGTAAGGGGAACAAGTCTTCATTGCGGGTGGGAATGCAAACTTGTACAACCGCTTTGGAAATCAGTATGGTGGTTTCTCAGAAAATTGGGAATCAACCTACCTCAGGATCCAGTTACACCACTCTTAGGCATAGGCCCAAAAGATTCTCAATCATACTACAAGGACATTTGTTCAACTATGTTCATAGCAGAATTCTTTTTAATAACCAGAACATGGAAACAATGTAGATATGACCCTCAACTTAAGAATGGATAAAGAAAATGTAGCAGGATCTGTTCTCGGCACCAGGAGAGCCATCACTGGGGTGAGTGAGTTTCTGACCCACGGCAGCAGCCCGGGACAGGGAACTCAGATTCCTCATCCCCCCGTATACTTCCTGGTCTTCTTGCAGGGGCTATACTTCCCGGATACTGCATCTCTCTTCCTATCCCACCCAGTTTGCATCCAGAACCCCCCCTTCTGCCTCCCTCCCCTCTTCGGGCACATAACATCACCCAGCTCAGCCTGTTTGGGCACTGGGACCGAATCGTGAGGGCAACCAGGAGGGCAATAGTTCCTTTGTCTCAATAGCCTACCTGCAGCAAGCAAGGTAGGCCTTTTATTTATGAGCTACCCAAGCAGCATGGAGATCCAATCTCGGCACCAGGAGAGCCATCACTGGGGTGAGTGAGTTTCTGACCCATGGCAGCAGCCCGGGACAGGGAACTCAGACGTTCCTCATCCCCCCTATACTTCCTGTTCTTCCTGCAGGGGCTATACTCCATGGATACTGCCTCTCTCTTCCTATCCCACCCAGCTTGCATCCAGAACCCCCCCTTCTGCTTCCCTCCCTCTTCGGGCACATAACATCACCCAGATCAGTATGTTTGGGCACTGGGACTGAATTGTGAGGGCATATGGGAGGGCGGTAGTTCCTTTGTCTCAATAGCCTGCCTGCAGCAAGCAAGGTAGGCCCTTTGCTTACAAGCTACCCAAGCAGCAAAGAGATCTGATCTAGACACCAGGAGAGCCATCACTGGGGAGTGACATCACTGGGAAGGTACATCAGTGGGCAAGGAGACCTGATCATGTAAAAGAAGATCCATAGGGGAGCATTCGGAGGAAGAGATGGGCAGGTGCCAATACAAAATTCACCCAACATTCTGAAAAACAACATGAAACCACCAGAACCCAGCGACCTTACAACAGGAGGACATGAACAACTTAATCAAGAAGAAGTAGAAAAAAATGACTTTATGAAAGTGATAGAGGCCCTTAAGCAGCATGTAAAAAACACCCTTATAGAAATGGATGAGAAGTATAACAGAAAGTTTGAAGAATTGAGTAAATCACTGAATGATACCGTAGGAAACCAAGGAAAAACAATCAAACAGATAATGGAAACAGTTCAAGACTTGAAAACTGAAATGGAGGGAAGGAAGAAAACACAAACAGAGGGCCGGCTGGACATGGAAAATCTAGGTTCATGAATAGAGACTACAGAAAAAAGCATAACCAACCAAATACAAGAGATAGAAGAAAGAGTCTCAGATTCTGAAGATACCATAGAGAAAATAAACACGCTGATCAAAGAAAACAGCAAATTCAACAAACTCTCATCACAAAACATTCAGGAAATCTGGGACACAATAAAAAGACCAAACCTAAGAATAATAGGAATAGAGGAAGGAGAAAAAGTGCAGCTCAATGGTCCAGAAAATATATTTAAAAAATTATAGAAGAAAACTTTCCCAACCTAAAGAAAGATATACCTATGAAGGTTCAAGAAGCATACAGAACACCGAATAGGCTGGATCAAAAAAAAAAAAAATCTCCTCACCATATAATAATCAAAACACAAAGCATACAGAATAAAGAAAGAATATTAAGAGCTGCAAAGGAAAAAGGCCAAGTTACTTATAAAGGTAAACCTATCAGACTTACACCTGACTTCTCTATGGAAACCATGAAAGCCAGAAGGTCCTGGATAGTTGTTTGCAGAAACTAAGAGATGCAAGCCCAGACTACTATACCCAACCAAACTTTTGTTCACTATAAATGGAGAAAACAAAATTTTCCAGGATTAAAACAAATTTAAACAATACGTAGCCACAAATCCAGCCTTATAGAAAGTAATTGAAGGAAAATCACAAACCAAGGAGTCCAACAATGCCCACAATAACTCAGACATCTAGAGACCCCTCACCAGCACAATCCGAAGAAGGGAAACACACAAACTCTACTACTAAAAAAGTGACTGGAGTTAACAACCACTGGTCATTAATATCACTTAATGTCAATGGACTCAACTCACCTATAAAAAGGCACAGGCTAAGAGATTGGATACGAAAACAGGATCCAACATTCTGCTCTTTACAAGAAACACACCTCAACCACAAAGACAGGCAGCTACTTAGAGTAAAGGGCTGGGAAAAGGCTTATCAAGCAAATGGACCTAAGAAACAAGCAGGAGTGGCCATACTAATTTCTAACAAAGTTGACTTCAAACTTAAACCATTCAGAAGAGATGGAGAGGGACATTTTATACTCATAACAGGAACAATTCATCAGGATGAAGTCTCAATCCTGAATATCTATACCCCTAATATAAAAGCACCCAATTACGTAAAAGAAACATTGCTAAAACTCAAGGCAGTTGTCAAACCACACACACTAATAGTAGGAGACTTTAACACTCCTCTCTCACCAATGGACAGGTCAATCAAACAGAAACCTAACAGAGAAATAAGAGAATTAATGGAGGTAATGAGTCATATGGACTTAATAGACATCTATAGAACATCCCACCCAAATAGAAATGAATATATCTTCTTCTCTGCAGCTCATGGAACCTTCTCAAAAATGACCACATACTCGGTAACAAAGCAAACTTACACAGTTACAAAAAATATTAGTAACCACCTGTGTCTTATCTGATAACCATGGATTCAAGTTAGAATACAATAACAATGCTACCCCCAGAAAGCCTACAAACTCATGGAAACTGAAGAGTAGACAACTGAACCACACCTGGATCAAGGAAGAAATAAAGAAAAAATTAAAGTCTTCCTTGAATTCAATGAAAATAAAGAAACAACATACTCAAACTTATGGGACACTATGAAAGCAGTCCTAAGAGGAAAGTTCATAGCACTAAGTGCCCACTTAAAGAAAACAGAGAAAGCACACATTGGAGACTTAGCAGCCCACCTGAAAGCTCTAGAAAAAAAAAAAAGAGGCAGACTCACCTAGGAGGAGTAGAAGACTGGAAATAATCAAACTGAGGGCTGAAATCAACAAAATAGAAACACAGAAAACAATTCAAAGAATCAATGAAACAAAAAGCTGGTTCCTGCATAAAATCAAAAAGATCGACAAACCCCTATCCAAACTAATCAAACGGCAGAAAGAGAATTTGCAAATTAATAAGATCAGAAATGAAAAGGGGGACATAACCACAGACACAGAGAAAATTCAGAGAATCATTAGATCTTACTACAAAAGCCTGTATGCCGCAAAACAGGAAAATGTAAAAGAAATGGACACTTTTTTTAGATAAATGCCATATACCAAAGTTAAACCAGGACCAAGTGAACAATCTAAATAGACCTGTTAGTCGCGAAGAGTTAGAAGCTAATATCAAAAACCTCCCTAGCAAAAAAAGCCCAGGACCAGATGGTTTCAATGCGGAATTCTACCAGAACTTCCAAGAAGACCTAATACATATACTCCTTAACGTATTTCACAATATAGAAACAGAAGAGTCATTGCCAAATTCCTTTTATGAAGCTGCAGTTACTCTGATACCAAAACCACACAAAGACTCAACCAAGAAAGATAATTACAGGCCAATCTCACTCATGAACATCGACGCAAAAATCCTCAATAAAGTACTGGTAAACCAAATCCAGGAACACATTAGAAAAAGTATCCATTATGATCAAGTAGGCTTCATCCCAGAGATGCAGGGCTGGTTCAACATACACAAATCTATCACTGTAATCCATCATATAAATAAACTGAAAGAAAAAAACCACATGATCATTTCATTAGATGCTGAAAAAGCATTTGACAAAATTCAACATCCCTTTATGATAAAAATCTTGGAGAGATCAGGGATAAAAGGGTCATACCTAAATATAATAAAAGCTATTTACAGCAAGTCGACAGCTAACATCAAATTAAACGGAGCGAAACTGAAAGCCATTCCACTAAAATCAGGAACATGACAAGGATGTCCACTCTCTCCATACCTCTTCAATATAGTACTTGAAGTTCTAGCAATAACAATAAGACAACATAAGGGGATCAAGTGGATTCGAATTTGGAAGGAAGAAGTTAAACTTTCCTTATTTGCTGATGATATGATAGTATACATAAGCGACCCCAAAAACTCCACCAAAGAACTCCTACAGCTGATAAACACCTTTAGAAATGTGGTAGGATACAAGATCAATTCCAAAAAATCAGTTGCCCTCCTATACACAAAGGATATGGAAGCAGAGAGGGAAATCAGAGAAGCATCACCTTTCACGATAGCCACAAACAGCATAAAATATCTTGGAGTAACTATAAACAAGGAAGTTAAAGATCTATTTGACAAGAACTTTAAGGCATTGAAGAAAGAAATTGAAGAGGATACCAGAAAATGGAAGGATCTCCCTTGCTCTTGGATTGGGAGGATCAACATAGTAAAAATGGCAATTCTAACAAAGGCAATTTATAGATTCAATGCAATCCCCATCAGGGTCCCATCAAAATTCTTCACAGATCTGGAGAGGATAATAATCAGCTTTATATGGAAAAACAAAAAACCCAGGATAGCCAAAACAATCTTATACAATAAAGGAACTTCTTTAGGCATTACCATCCCTGACTTCAACCTCTATTACAGAGCTACAGTAATGAAAACAGCGTGGTATTGGTATAAAAACAGAGAAGTCGATCAATGGAATTATATAGAAGACTCAGATTTTAACCCACAAACATATGAACACCTCATTTTCAATAAAGGAGCTAAAAGTATACAATGGAAGAAAGAGAGCATCTTCAACAAATGGTGCTGGCACAACTGGATGTCAACCTGTAGAAGAATGAAAATAGACCCATATCTATCACCATGCACAAAACTCAAATCCAAATGGATCAAAGACCTCAATATCAATCTGAACACACTGAACCTGATAGAAGAGAAAGTGGGAAGTACACTACAACATATGGGCACAGGAGAACACGTCCTATGTATAACCCCAGCAGCACAGACATTAAGGGCAACATTCTCCTGAAACTGAGAAGCTTCTGTAAAACAAAGGACACTGTCACTAAGACAAAAAGGCAACCCACTGACTGGGAGAAGGTCTTCACCAACCCCGCAACTGACAAAGGTCTGATCTCCAAAATATATAAAGAACTCAAGAAACTAGACTTTAAAATGCTAATTAACCCAATTAAAAAATGGCACACTGAACTGAACAGAGAATTCTCAACAGAAGAAGTACAAATGGCCAAAAGACACTTAACGTCATGCTCAACCTCCTTAGTGATCAGGGAAATGCAAATCCAAACAACTTTGAGATATCATCTTACACCTGTCAGAATAGCTAAAATCAAAAACACCAATAATAGCCTTTGCTGGAGAGGTTGTGGAGGAAGGGGTATACTCATCCATTGTTGGTGGGAATGCAAACTTGTGCAACCACTTGGGAAAGCAGTGTGGCGGATTCTCAGGAAATTTGGGATCAACCTACCCCAGGACCCAGCAATACCACTCTTGGGAATATACCCAAGAGATGCCCTATCATATTACAAAAGCATTTGTTCAACTATGTTCATAGCAGCATTATTTGTAATAGCCAGAACCTGGAAACAACCTAGATGTCCTTCAATGGAAGAACGGATGAAGAAAGTGTGGAATATATACACATTAGAGTACTACTCTGCGGTAAAAAACAATGACTTCTTGAATTTTGCATGCAAATGGATGGAAATAGAAAACTCTATCCTGAATGAAGTGTCCCAGACCCAAAAAGATGAACATAGGATGTACTCACTCATAATTGGTTTCTAGCCATAAATAAAGGACATTGAGTCTATAATTTGTGATCCTAAAGAAGCTAAATAAGAAGGTAAACTCAAAGAAAAACATATAGTTATCCTCCTGGATATGGGAAGTAGACAAGATTGCAGAGCAAAAAATTCGGATCTTGGGGTTGGGATGGGATAGGGGCAAGGGGAGATGGGGAGAGAAAAGTGAGAAGGGGAGGATGGGGGGAACTTGGGGAATTGGGATGGTTGGGATAAAGGAAGGATGGATATGGGAGCAGGGAAGCATATATCTTAATTAAGGGAGCCATCTTAGGTTTGGCAAGAGACTTGAACCTAGAGGGGCTCCCAGGTGCCCAGGTGGATATCCCCCATTAGTTCCTTGGACAACTGAGGAGAGGGAAACTGAAATGGTCCTATCCTATAGCCATACTTATGAATATCTTGCATATCACCATAGAACCTTCATCTGGCGATGGATGAAGATAGAGACAGAGACCCACATTGGAGCACCAGACTGAGCTCCCAAGGTCCCAATGAGGAGCGGAAGGAGGGAGAACATGAGCAAGGAAGTCAGGATCGTGAGGGGTGCACCTACCCACTGAGACAGAGGGACTGATCTATTGGGAGCTCACCAAGGCCAGCTGGACTGGAACTGAAAAAGCATGGGATAAAATCGGACTCTCTGAGCACTGCGGACAATGAGTGTTTATGATAAGCCAAGGACAATGGCACTGGGTTTTGATCCTACTGCATGTTCTGGCTTTGTGGGAGCCTAGCCAGTTTGGATGTTCACCTTCCTAGACCTAATTCGAGGGGGGAGGACCTTGGACTTTCCACTGGGCAGGGAACTGTGACTGCTCTTCAGACTGGAGAGGGAGGAGGAAAGGAGTGGAGGGAGGGGGAGAGGAGTGGGAGGAGGGGAAGGGAAATGGGAGGCTTGGAGGAGGTGGAAATTTTTTTTAAAAAAAAAAGAAAGAAAAGAAAATGTGGCACATTTATACATAACTCCTCAGCAGTTAAAAAAAAATGGTATCTTGATTTTTGCATGCAAATGGTTAGAACTAGATAAAACCATCCTATGTGAAGTAACCCATTCCCAGAAAGATGTACATGCTATGTACTCACTCATAAGTGAATACTAGCTGAAAAGCAAAGGATATTGAGCCTATGGTTCATGATCCTAGAGAAGTTAAGTAACAAGGTGAACTCTAAGAAAAACATACATAGATTGACCTGGAAAGGGGAAATAGACAAGATCACCTGACAAAATTGGGAGCATAGGAATGTGTAGAGTAGGGAGAGTGGAAGTAGAAGACAAAGGAAGAAGGGAATGTGAGAAGGGAAGTTGAGGGAATGGATAGTTGAGATGGAGGAAGGACAGAGATGATAGCAAAGAATAAGATAGTTTGATTGAGGGAGCCATTATGGTGCTAGCAAGAAACCTCGTTCTAGAGAAATTCCCAGGAATCCACAATGATGACTGATGAATATCTTAAATATCACCATAGAACCTTCATCCAGCAACTGATGAAAGCAGAGGCAGAGACCTGCATCAGAGCACTGGACTGAGCTTCTAGAGTCCAGTTGAAGAGTGGGAGGAGTGAGAATATGAGCAAAGAGGTCAAGACCATGATGATTACACCCACTAAAAAAGTCTACCTTTGCTAATGGGAACTCACCAACTCCAGCCAGAGAGGGAAGATAACAGCTTAGTCCCTCTGAATGTTGGTGGCAGTTGTATGGCAGCGGCAGTTTGCAGGACCACTGTACTGGCTCCAGGATTTATCCCCACTGCTTGTACTGGTTTTTTTTTTTTGTTTTTTTTTTTAACTTACTTCCTTTGGATGGATAAGTTGCTCAGCCTAGATATAGTAAGGAGGGCCTTGGACCTTTCCCAAAGCAATGTGCCCTACCCTCTCTGAGGAGTGGATAGGGGTGGTGTTGTGGGGCAGGTGTAGGGGATGGGAAGAGGGGTTCGGAGGACGGGATGCGAGGGAATAGGAACTTGGGTTGGTATGTAAAATGAAAAAAGATAGTTTGTTTTCTTTTGTAAAAAAATAAACAAAAATTGCTGGGTAGTGGTGGCACACACCTTTAATACCAGAATTCAAGGGGCAGAGGCAGGGGGATCTCAGTGAGTTCAAGGTCAGCCCGTTCTACAAGACCTATTTCCAGGACTGGCTCAAGGAAACACAGAGAAACCCTGTCTCAAAAATAATAATAATAATAAATGAAACTTAAAATGTGGTTTAAGAAATATAAAATAAAATTTTCATTCTGTTTACACAGTTTTCAAATATTCCCTTGAACTTTGGAAAAGCGATTTATTTCTTTTAACTCCTTATTAAATGCAAATATATGTTTCTGCATATGGTTATGGATATATACATGTGAGTGCTCATGAAGGTGAAGTGCATTAGATCTTCAGGAATTGGGGTCCTCTGTAAGATATATCTTGATAGGGGGAGTAATTGTGGGGGTAGTAAGAAGTCTAGTGCTTAGGAAATTCCCAGGAATCCAAACAGATGACCCCACCAAAGATTCCCTGGTATAGTGGAAAGGGTACCTGAATTGTACTGCCCCTGTAATCAGATTTGTGACTACCCTAACTGTCATCATAGTGCCTATATCCAGTAACTGATGGAAGCAGATGCAGTGGTCCACAGCTAAGCATGTATCTGAACTCCTGGAGTTCAGCTGAAAAGAGAAAGGAGGGATCATATGAGCAAGCACAATTAAGGTCATGATAGGGGAAATCACAGACACAGCTGACCCAAGCTTCTGGGAGCTCACAGATTCTGAACTGACCACTGGAGGACCTGAATGACACCAAAATAGGCCCTCTGAATGCAGGTGACAGCTGTTTGGCTTGATATGAGCCCCTGCTATTGGGACCTGAACTAATCACAGGCACAAGAACTGGCTTTTAAAGTTCATTCTCTGTGTTGTGATACCTTACTCAGCCTTCATGCACTGGGGAGAGACTTGGTCTTGCCTCAGATAGCTTTGTTGACTCTCCAGGGAGGCCTTGTCCTCTCTAAGGAGTGAGTGGGGAATGAGATGGAGGAAGCTGAGAGGTGGGAGAATGTTGACTGGGGTTTCTGTCCTACCTGGTTTCTGTCCTCCCACCAGGTCCCACAGCTATTTAGCCCCAAAGAAAATCACACAGAGGACTATATTAATGTTAAACTGATTGGCCCATTAGCTCAGACTTCGTAGTAGCTCTTACAACATATATTAATCCATTATTCTTATATATATTAGCCACACGGCTCAGTATCATTTTCGGTCAGGTAGATCATATCTTGCTTCTTCTGTGATCTGGGCAGGACTGGGGAGGAATGGGCTTCCTTCTTCCCAGAATTCTCCTGTTCTCATTGACCCAACTCTACTTCCTGTCTGGTTGTCCTGCCTATACTTCCCACCTGGCTAATGACCAATCAGCGTTTATTTAAAACATAATTGACAGAATACAGAATTGTCCCACACCAGGAGAAGGGAAGCCATAAAATGAAAAATGACATAAATGGGGTTATTACATAAAATGAGAAAGAATAAATGGAAAAAGTATGATGCATGCAGCTGAGGCATCTCTTCAGTAACTCATGTTGAATCTTCCTTGATGCAGTATGTCCTTGTTTTCTATGTGTTCTTTACTATTATTCAGAATCCTGACAACATTGACTCTGACCATTTTGTTTTGATTTTTGGTATTACTATGGGAGAATAAGAGAAGGAAATTGCCCCCTCTACATGATACTAGCATTATTCCAGGTAGTGCAAAAATTATACACAGAGAATACAAACATTTCTTGATTTACAGTTTTGTTTCCCACCTGTGGTCCTAGCTTTAGCCTAGAATTTGTTATACTTCCTATTGCTTACTAATAGTAGGTTCATGGAGGGACAGTATCTAAAGTACCCTGCCATCTACACATATATAAATGGCATATTGTATTGTTTCAAACAATTTTAAATATTCCAGGAGGGGGTCATGACATTATGAATCTCATGAGTCATTTCAATTGACTAAGTTAATTTACTATACCTTAATATGTGTGGTACTGTTCTTAATAAATTCCTCTCTAACAATATACCCTGAAATTTCCTTCCTCTAAGTTTCAAGTGGAGTGTACTTTAACTAATTTATCAGAAATAAAAGGTACTCTATATAATATATATGTATATATTATAAATTGTGTCATCTAATTATCTCTTGATCACACATGTATACAAGATTGGCTGTCTTTTGCTATAAATATTATCACAAAATCAAGAGAATTTAATAATATCATATATGTGTTTCCCTAGGTGTAAATATGACCTTGTACAGAATGAGGATTTAATATGTAGTTAATTGAAAGATTAATTAAAATTAATCTATTTTAAAGTGCCTTCAAGATTCTAAAAAATTCCTGCTATGTATTTTTTAGAAAAATCATAATTACAAAAATAAATATTTTAATACAATGAAAAATTTAAGAAACAAGAAATTAGTATCATACTTCAGGTTTGGAAAGCACAGATTAGGCAGTCTATATTCAGTATTAAACATACATAGAGGTTAGTTATATTGTAATATTTCAATCACAGGAGAAAACTGGGGTTGTCTCTGACTTTTAGAATGCAATGTTTTACTAGTTGTCTTTGTTTTGGTAATTTCTTCTTTCTCTCTCTCTCCCCCTGTCTTTCACTCTCTTTCCACAGTATCATCCAAATAAAGTCTTGTGGTCTGAAGAGTTACTTTTTTCCACACAGGTCCAAAGAAAACTCATATAGGAAGAGCCAATACAATTAGTACAGCTTGAACTTGCATCCCATCAAGCAAGCTATTTAAACACATTGACTTTTATTTGGGTTTGTCTATTCCAGGGAGAAACATTCTTCATACCCCTACTCAGACAAATTTATCTGAACAACTAAATGAATGAATTCCAAGCCATCACTATGGAGGGTCCCTTCTCATGCATTTCTTGTTCTACCAAAGTTCTTACTTTGTAGTAGAAATAGAACTTCTAAATGGGAAAACACATGTGGGGGAAATAAAAGAAAGAACATGACATTGTAACCTATTAGTTCTTAATCAAAAGTGACTACTGAGGCAGAAGTGTAAATCAAGATCAGATCCAGCAGAAAATTAAAAAAACAAAGCAGCTAGCAAGAGGTTAAGCGGAGGAATGAAATAATATTAGCATTTACTCAGGGAAGTAGATTGATGTGATGAATGCCTGCTGGAATATATCAAGTTAGCATCAGACAATGTTATCAACACCTCCTGTTTGATCTGCAACTCCAGGCAGACAAGCATGACCTTTACATAACTAGTTGACATTCATGTCAGTAAAAGCCAGGGAATAATTTAATTCAGATCACTTTTATTAAAGGAATCTGAATGCATTTATTGGTAATAACATATTTTTCATAAAGCATCAACTAAAACAAAGCATTTTTAGAGAATTGCATCTGTCATGAATTTTGAAATTTGTGAAAGGTGACAACTTAAATATATTATGCTTTCCTTATAAACCCACAGATCCACTTCCAGTTACTGTCACAGTCACTCCCTCCCAACACACATTCTCAGTATTAACAATTATCTTTACTGCTAACACTAAAAACTAATTCGGCTTCCTATTAAATTCAAAACATGAAAAAAAATGATTTGGAGTTTAGCTTTCCTCACTTCACAATTTATCAGTTTGTTCATTGTAACAATACTCCCTCTTCAATTTTGTATAAAAGAGCAAAATTTCAATGTATCAAAAATTTTATTCAGGTTGTGTAGTGGTGGTATATGCTTTTAAGTCTAGCACCCAGGAGGCAGAGGCAGGTGGATTTCTCTCAGTACAAGGCCAGTCTGGTCTACAGAGTGAGTTTCACGAGAGCCAGAGCAAAAAAAAACAAACAAACAAAAAAAAAGAAACCCTGTTTAAAAATATATATTAATACTAGATGGTAGTGATGTAAGCCTTTAATCCTAATACCTGAGAAGAAGAGGCAGGTAGATCTCTGTGAATCCAAGACCATCCTAGTCTACAAGTTCCAGGATAGTCAGAAATGTTACACAGAGAGACCCTCTCTCAATTAAACAAAGCAAAAATGTTTGTTTCATTATTGATATTTGGATTATTGCTAAATTTTGATGCAACTGAATGTCTAATTATAAATTCTGATTGTTATCTTTGGATATTCACATACTATTGATAATATAGTTTTTCTTCACTACAAAAAAAAAAGATGATAAGATTTGTTTTTTAAAAATGTTTGATTTTGGTTTATTTTTATTTAGGTGTGTCTGTGAAGGCGAATGTGCCTGTGTGCGGGAGTGACCATAGAGAATACAAGAAGGGATAGAATCTCCTGGAGCTAAAGGTGCAGGTAGTTGTGAGCTACTTGACATGTGTACTGGGAGCTGAACTCAGGTCATCTTCAAGATAAATGAGTATTTCTAACTGCAGAGCTGTCTTTCTGGTCTCTAGTTTGGGTTATGGTTTTAAATGGATTGTCTAAACCAATTCTATATAGAACCCTGGCTAGAGATTTGGGAGCTACTGGCATAGAGTAGTTGTGATAGAGAAAACTTTCCCTCTGTGACCTGGAATGAAAAGACTGAGAAGAAGGAGCCTACATCATGACACTTGAGAACATGCCCCCCAAGATCTAATGTAATGCAGCCAAACTCCGCCTCCTAAAGATTTAACCAGCTGCCAACAATTAACAATTTTACCCTGGCAACCAAGCTTTTAATACATAGACATTGGAAGACCTTCAAAGCTCAAACTATAGCATGTATTTCAATGCAGAATTGACAGACTATAAGTAAAGCATATATGAAGATGAGATGAATGTTTAGTTGAATCTTTTTATATAAACAGTCACTGTGATTTTGTTTCATGGCCACCCAGACCCAAATGATAACACAGAAACTATATTAACGCCAACACTGTTTGGTCAGTGGCTTAGGCATATCTAGCTAGTGCTTACATTTTAAATAACCACATTTCTATTAGTCTATTTATCACAAAGAGTTTGTGTCTGACAAATAACGTTCTGGCACCTTTCTCCTTAGGTAGCTATAGGGCATCTTCTTGACTCTTCCTACTCTCTCTCTCTCTCTCTCTCTCTCTCTCTCTCTCTCTCTGCTTGGATTTCCTGCCTGGCTTTACTCTGCTAAGTCATTGGCCAAAACAGATTTATTCATCAACCAGTAAAAGTAAGACATAGACAGAAGAACATCCCACACCACTTCCAATCTCAAATGAACTGAAAACTAGTGTCCAGGCGTATGGATGGTGTGCACAAGTTGATGTTAGCTTACTTTTCTTGGAGAAGAGCTTAAAATGGTTCAAATCAGCTCTTGACTGATAAAATTTCTTAAAAAATATGCTTTATCAAGGTAATTAAATTTTGATTCTTTCACAAAATAGTTGCTACAATTTCAATCAGCCTCAAAAATATTTACTTAGTGACAGACTCCAGAAAGAAAAGTTGCACATTCTTCATAAATTTTAAGATACATTTTCAGCCTTCTTCATGAATAGAATTTGTATCAACATTATGTTGAAACAACAGACGGACTGTTGCAGATGTGACACCATTCTAATAATATGGATATCCTCTTTATTTATATAATTTTATTGTGCATTTGGGTATTGTGCCAGCACATAGCCAGTACCTATGGAGGTCACAGAGGGGTGTCAAGAGTTCTAGATAAATGTTATCTACTTTTTGCCTTCTGAGTGTTGTAATATGAGCGGCGGGACTGCGTCCCCGGCACCCGGCCGCCCGCATGGCTTATGCCCCAAAATAATTACACGGAAACTGTATTCTTTTAATCACTGCCTGGCCCATTAGCTCCAGCCTCTTATTGGCTAGCTCTTACATATTGATCTAACCCATTTCTAATATTCTGTGTAGTACCACGAGCTGGCTTACCAGGAAAGATCTTAACCTGCGTCTGTCTGGAGTGAGAGAATCATGGCAACTCTTGACTCGGCTTCTTTCTCCCAGCAGTCTGTCTGTTTACTCCACCCACCTAAGGGTTGGCCTATAAATGGGCCAAGGCAGTTTCTTTATTAAATGAAAGTAATTCCTCCATCATTTCCCCTTTTTTTGTTTAAACAAAAAGAAAGGCTTTAACTTTAACATAGTAAAATTACATATAACAAAATGGTTATCAAGCAAGAATTACAGTTACAATATTTATATCTATTTTATCTCTTATCATAACTAAGGAAAACTATAACTATCTATCCATTCTTCAACTCCATCAAAGACTCCAGAAGGATATATTACCTAAGTAAACAAGAAATCCAAAACTCTAGAAATGACAGAGACATTTCGCTGCCTGGACAGTCACTCTAAGTTCCTCTGTACCGTTGTGGCATCCATCTTCAGCCTTCAGGCCCATAGTATCCAGCAGACATTTTCATCAAGCAGGAAATTCCAAAGACAGTTCAGTCACTTTTTGTTGTGTCCTGCAGAATGTCTCGTAGACTCTTTCATGAGTCAGGAACCCCGAAAGACCATCTTACCTTTAGGCAAGTTCAGCAGTCCTTTTTCTGCGAGTTCTTTGTGTCCAGTTTATGCAACAGTCCAGGCATGAGCAGTTTCATGCCCAAATGGCTATCAAACTCCATAAGGAGCCTCTTTAATGCCCATCTTCCTCTTGAAGTAGATTGGTGCTGCCAGGAGCAGACGTGTCTCATTGTCATGAAAAGCCCTAAGTTATTAAAACATTTAAATGCCATATTCTGCAGTCTTTGAAAGATATGAAGAATGCCTATCTAGCTGAAATATATCTATGCACATCTAGAAAATCTAACTAACATGACTAAAAGCTTGACAATTATCGATGATTATCCATTAACAACCTATATACATTACATTTTTTAATGAACTATACAATCACAATACCTTAATCAAGATTAGAAATATGCATATACATATAACAAAATTGACCTTCAAATCCACACCAATGCAAATTATTCATATCTATATCATATCCCCCTTTAAATGTAAAAGAATATTCATAAACAATATTTGGGAATATGGGCGCAGTTTTTTTCTCTCCAAACTGCTTCCTGTTGAATGGGGGCACTGTATTCAGATCTTTCATGGTGTAACCTGTGTGTCAGGGTCATCTCAGTCGGCAGTTGAATGAAGTAATTTTTTGAAGGTGTTCACAGCAACCTTTCAGGAGGGCGTGGTCTATCATACCATATCGGGATAGACGCAATCCACAGAGTCTCATCCTCTGTGAAAGCAAAAGAAGACCCTCTCCAAAGCATCATATCCTTAGACCCATATTCTGAAATCATAATACCCTTATATCCATTCTGGTTTAGCTTGGCAGCCCATATAATGAAATGTCTCTCTGCACTTAGCTCCTTTACAGTCAAAAATTTTAAAGAAAACACAATAATACAAAGAATCCAGACTCTCTGTGAATTTTCCATTTTTATGTGGCTTATTTTTCTTTATTTCTTTTAATCTATAACTATCTGTACTCTGTCTCTTTAAAGACTTTACCCTTTTTTAAGACATTAACTTTATTCTTTATATATATTTTTCTCTCTCTTAAGCCTTCGTACATTCATCCAACAGTGTCTGAATCAGTTCTATTGTGAATCTGTAATTTTTTTACTATCCAGGAGCATTTTTTAAAATGTTAAGCACTTCTTAAAAACCTAAGTTGCACCATTTAGAGGTATTACGGTACTGCCGGTGTCCTGCCCAGTCTAAACCTTAACTGTGCTGTCATTATGGTAATTACGGTAGTTCCTGCCAGAGACCAGCAGAGTCCAGCATGGCAGAGCTGAGCCGCTCCTGCATCAGAACCATTTGGTGCCCCTGAGCCACACACAGTTCCAGGCACACAGCAGTCCACATTGCCATCAAGCAAGCCATAGCACTTCACTCCAAATGATCCATTCAAAAGCTCTGTCTCCAGCAGGAGCCAAACAGAGATCGCAATGGCGGCACAGCCCAGAAAGCCGGCATTTTAAAACAGCCAGTTTTTTCCTGTTGCTGAGTCAGGACAATTTCTTTGCCTCAAGCAACCCACAAACAGCAAAAAGCTGTCTTATATTCTCTCTCTCTCCTTTTTAAGCCCTCTCAGGTTTTATGTGGAGTTCATTAGCACGCTGGGCGCCACTCTGTTGTAATATGAGCGGCGGGACTGCGTCCCCGGCACCTGGCCGCCCGCATGGCTTATGCCCCAAAATAATTACATGGAAACTGTATTCTTTTAATCACTGCCTGGCCCATTAGCTCCAGCCTCTTATTGGCTAGCTCTTACATATTGATCTAACCCATTTCTAATATTCTGTGTAGTACCACGAGCTGGCTTACCAGGAAAGATCTTAACCTGGTCTGTCTGGAGTGAGAGAATCATGGCGACTCCTGACTCGGCTTCTTTCTCCCAGCATTCTGTCTGTTTACTCCACCCACCTAAGGGTTGGCCTATAAATGGGCCAAGGCAGTTTCTTTATTAAATGAAAGTAATTCCTCCATCATCTGAGAATCAAACCTGGGCCCTTAGAAAGCACAAGTCAGTGTAACTAACAACTCCTGAAACAGAATTTTTAGCTCCCTCTCTCCCAGTGTGCTCTTTAGAGCTTTCTATTATTTTTATATATTCCTATATGTAATTTTTGAAACATATTTGAAATATTTATAGATTCCTTCTCAGATATTAGATATTTTGTATGAAATTAAGGGATTATTTTCTATTTTTCAGTTGACCATATGTAGAATGTGGAAATTTTATATTAATATTTTCCCAATCATCTTCTAATTCTGATTTATCTATATTAAGATGATACATGGCCTTCTGTGCAAATGTACAACACAGTAGATATTCCAAATAGCTTGTCTTTTATATCCTTGATCTGTGACTCTCTGTCTCTCCCAAATCAGAATACATCTCTTGCAATCTCTTACTAGATCACTTTCTCTTTGCCTATTGCTTTAAACCACCACATATTTTCCAGTATGGTTGAAAATTTCTTTTTAGATATAATAGAAATGAGTTAATAACAAATATCAACATCAACATGTTAAAAACAGAGAAAAAGATATAATAAATGGTGAGTAAAATGTCATTGTCTTTCCTATTGATATGAAGAAACAACATGACCAAAGCAACTTATAAGAAAATGAGTTTATTGAAACTTACAGTCACTGTTTGGGAGCATGACAGCAAGTAGGCAGGCATGGCTACAGCAGTAGATGTTAATACCTAATTCACCAGCAATAGGCAAAGAGGGGAGTAGTAGTGAATAATATGGGCTTTTTGAACCTCCAAGAACAGTCTCAGTAACACACCTCCTCCTGTGAGGCTATACTTGCTAATCCTCCTGAACAGTTCTTCATAAGCATTCAAATATAAGAGCTTTTGGGTGCTATTCTCATTCAGACCATCATAGTCATGTTATCACATTTTCAAGTGGTTTGAATACACAGCAGACTTGGAAGTGGATGGGAGAATAAACTGAGATGGAAATTTGAGAAATTAATAAAGGAACTGAGAATATGTTGGTGCAAAATATAGTCAGGAACATCACGTTTAGTCTCAAACCTTAATTGTCAAGTCCATTGTGATCACAGAGAGTGAGTGAAACTTGAAACTTTATTTATTTATTTGTTTCTATTTATTTTTATTGTTCCATATTAGAATACTGAAGAATGATATTACTTCCTGGTGTCTTTTGTTGAACTTATCTCTTACAAACAAGTGACTGTACAGCATAAAATAAGGTCAAAGCGCATGCTGGAGCTTGACTTCAACACTATTATCTTTGGGAACATCAGAATGGATCCATACAGCATAGAAATTTAGAACCAGGAGAAGCTTTGAGAATTTTGAGGTCTTTTCTCTTTGCTTTATCTTATGTGATTGCATCGATGCCTGAGAAAGTAGAAAGCACTTATAGCTGTTGCATCATGTAAAAATTAGGAGAAAAAGATAAAGTAGAAGGTATGGGTAAATGTAGGTTTACATCTGTTATTGGTTTTCTATCCTAGTTAGTGCAATATTAGGGAATAAAGACTCATCACCCTAGGCTCTAACTCTTCATGATTATTTGCTGTGGTTGACACAGTTTCATGTGGTATATAACAATTTGCTGTTTTTATGAAAGTATAAAGACTTGAATTTGACCTCCACACAAGAGGCCAGATGAGCCAGCAATTCCAGTTCTGGGCATGTAGAGACATGTGGGTCTCTGGGGCTACTGTCAGGTCAGCCTACCATAGTCAGCAAATTCTGAGTACAGTGAGAAATTTTGTCTCAAAAATAATATAAAAGGTTATAGAGAAAGCCACATGAAGTCAATCATTGACCTGTACAAGCACATACATACACTTGTCTATATCAACATATGTGAACATCAACAGATATACCACACACATACTTGAATGCCCCCAAACATGCATACGCATGAAAAATTCAGAAAGACTTCTCCTTTGTCCTTCCAGAACTGGCTACGATGCCTTGGGCTTATCTCATACCTATGCCCTTTGCAGTAGTTCTAGTGCTTCCTCTGTATTCACTGAGAACAAGAGTGGGGCATCTTCTTCTTTAGCTATTTGCCCCTCCCAGTGTACCGAGTGTACACAGTTTTGCAAAAGAACATCCTCTACACCACAATGCTCATCAGTCATGAAGCCTGGGACTCAATTCAATAGCTATGAGTAAAGAAGGACAAAAAGGGAGGCATTTTCTTCCAATTTAATGTGTAGCCAAATTTTAAGAGACAAGAAAGGGGAATTTGTGTATATCTCATGAGGTGGTGAAGCATTGAAGTAAACTGCAGGTCAAGACACCACTCCTTGCTCAAATCCATAATTTATAATTTTAAAAAGAAAGCTATAATTCTCAGAGGCAAAGAGAATGCATATTTTATAAATGCACATCATATCATTTAGATGTGCATGAATCTTTGCTGGGCTCTTTGGTCAGAAATCTTTCTCATATATCAGAAATACAAACTTATCAAGTCAATCAGCAATCCTTGTCTAATTGAATTAACAGCACCTCTTTAAGCTCTGATGATAAAAATGCATACAAGTAGACCTCCACCTTCAGTCAAAATACCTTATATCACAATGGATCTGAAGCTAAAGTTTCTCCAAATTTGACAAATACATTTGGTGTGCTAGCAGAAGAACAATGTTACAGAAAACTCTTCATCAGTTCATTGTCCTCAAGTTTCACAATTACTTTCCCAGTGTCTTAGTATACCTTCATATTGGCCTGCCCCCTCACTCTCTGTAAATGTGTGTGTAAGAGACAGAGGGTGTGTGTGTGTGTGTGTGTGTGTATGCATGTGTGTGTGTACAGTTTTCATATCAGTGTGTACCCATAAATAATCATGAAGGTCATAGGAAAGTCTTGTGTGATATTGTGTCCTAATTTATGGTGCTTTGACTGCCTCCCTTGATCCATTGTCACTCAGTGAACCTGGAGTTAGCCTTGCAAACAGAAAGCTCTAGCAATTTTTCTGACTCTGTTCCACACAACACGGGTATTACAGAAATGCAGACAGTTCACTCCAAGGTTTTAATGTCAGTACTAGGGTCTTCGACTCAGGTCCTCATGCTTGTAAAACAAGTGGTCTTACCAACTGAGTCATTCCTCTGTTCCCCATCAGAGTAGCTATATTTTCTGTTTCATCTCTGAGGGAAGAAGGCTAGAAGATTTTACAGTGCAGCATAAGCCCATGCTGGCAATTGCAGATCTGAATGCTACCTTTAAGTAAGAGATGTTCTAGCACAGGGTGTCCCTAGAGGCTTTAGACAGCCTAATGATTCCTGGTTGTCAAGTGGCTCATCCATGACTTCTGAATTCTGTGAAACAAAAAGGGATATTTTGACAAGAAAAGAAACGAATAATGAATGACTGAAAAGCAAATAAAAAGATGTTGAAATTTATTTGTTGAAAAATGACATTACACAACTGTTCTTAGTATTACCAAAATAAACTTTTCCTATCCCTAATACCCTTGGAAGTGACTCCCATCACAGGTAATCATTCTGTATAAAACTCTCCCTCGTGATAATTTGTACATGCTCCCTCCTTGCAGGAAAGTACATCTTGCTCAATGTTTCTAGGGCAAATGTTTCCTCTCAAATCAAATGGATCTTTTGAATTTCTTTGTCTGTATTAAATATCATTAAATATCTTTACACACTGCTATGACTCTGCAATAGAATTGGAACTCTAATGACTATTATGCCACAACAGAAATCAATGACTTTCTTGTTTAGTCTATTGTAAGTTCTTTGGTTGCACACACTGCCCCCTATGGGTGCTATCTTAAACTGGAACAGTTGCAAATGACAAAGATCACCTCATTTATTAAATAAAAATGACAAAATTTTATCAAAATAAGATACTTGGGCTTTAGAGCTTACTCAGTGGGCAAAGTGCTTGTTGGACACATGTGATACCTTCAGTGTGAAATCCCCAGAACTCATGTAGATGTTGGTGAGCACTACAGCCTGTCTGTTAGCTCAGACCTTGTGATCCAGAGGAAGAAGATCCCCAGAGCAGCTGTCCAGCAAGACTGTGCAGAATTCGTGACTCCTGGGAAGGCAGAGACTTTGCCTCAATGAATACAGTGAAGAGCTCTCAAGGAAAATATCCAACATGAAACCAACACTAGCTCTTGAGCACATATTCATGCTATGAATAGTTTGACTATTTGTGACTGCATTAAACACACACACACACACACACACACACACACACATATATATATATATATATATATATATATATATATATATATATTGGTTTTTCGAGACAGGGTTTCTCTGTGGTTTTGGAGCCTGTCCTGGAACTAGCTCTTGTAGACCAGGCTGGTCTCGAACTCACAGAGATCCACCTGCCTCTGCCTTCCGAGTGCTGGGATTAAAGGCATGCGCCACCAACACCCGGACAAAACATATTTTTATATTATTAAAAACATGTAAAAGAGATATAATGCTAAACCCTACTATACTATATCCATGATCAATGTTTTTCTTGTTTATTCTATTACTGTATCACCAAGACACATGTGAACACATATATACACACATGATAATTCTAAAATTAACTCCATGCAATAAAGTCAGACAGCTTTTTCTACTGCTCTTAACCAATGTTTTATCTCAACTCCTGCCACTGTTTTACTATTTCATTTCATTTTGAGTCTATAGTTTGCGAGATTAGAAGTTCCTGGCCCTGTGTAAGTCTCTTATATAGTATACAGCATCTCTTTGCTTTTTAGAATTTGAGCTACAGTTTAAAGCACAAAACAGAATTTCGAAGGATGCATAATGACTTACCTTTTTTAACTTAGAAAATAAAAACAGAATTCAGGTTAGTTGACTGTTGTCAGTTGCTCAGAAAAATAAACAGTTAAATTCTGCACTATTAGTGCATGGCTGACTATTTAAATTTTTGATACTGTTAATCCTCACTTCTCTTATCACAGTAGTAGAGATAACAATAATTCCTGCTGGGAAGGCTATTAAGGAGATTGTAAGGATGTCTTTGGCTTATTGCACAGTAAATCCTTAATAAACTTAAACTTATTATGATTACATCACTGATGTCACTATCTCAGAATACAGCTTACAAGGAGCAGAATTAACATTCAGACACTAGCATTTCTCATCCAAAACCTGTGTTCTTGATTACTAGGATGGTACTGAACTTCTCCAAATTTAGAAATTACAAATGGAAGTCCACCCTGAACTTTCCCTCAGATGCAAATAAATTGCATGACGTATAACAGATTGGACCACAAGATACTCCTAGAATATAAGTGTGACTCCATGGCACTGTGTATTCTAATTGCTTGGGTCAGTGATTCTCTGCCTGTGGGTCATGACCACTTTGGGGGTTCAAATGACTTTTAACAGGGGTCCCCTAAGTCTGTTGGAAAACATACATATTTACATTATAATATTACATTGATAACAGAAGCAAAATTCTAGTTAAGAAAAGCAATGAAAATAATTTGATGGTTGGGGAGTCACCACAACATGAGGAGCTGTGTTAAAGGACTACAACATATGGAAGGTTGGGAACCACTCTCTTGGATCCATGTACTCCAAAGACAGCAGAAAACATACTAATGAAAGGGCAGGAAATAATTTTGATAAAAATGCTCACTTTGAAAACCTAGAAAATCAGCATTTCTCATTATCTTTAGTGTATTGGCATGAATATTAGGTTTTGTTTAAGGAGGAACCAGGGGAGGAAGTATTGTGTGATTAGACAGTGCTGATTTGGGTTAGTAGGTATACAAGATAACTCTGACGTCAATATAGCGTAATGAAACCATCAGTTCCTAATAGACAGTTCTGTCTGTGGGACATCTCATCATGGGGTGTTATACCTGTGGCTCTCCATGTTCCTAAAATACATGACATACAAAAATCACATTTATCTTGGAGAAATTTGTTGTGAGAGTTGACAGACAATAGGTTGTTATAGTTACTCTTTGAGCATTCAAACTTGAAAAGAACCAGATGTGTTAGGAATTCAAGGTTTTAGCAATGTACTTCTCAAGAAGTTATCAGGGCTATCTGTAGTACTAAGTGTAGCAGGGCCAAAAGTAAAGAAGATAGAATAAAGAGGAATTATGTATCTCTGTAGAAAATGTTCTTGTCTAACATGAAAAAAACCTTGGTTCAGTCCCTCACCACATCAACCCCTTGATGTGGGAGGGTCTTCTATCTATCTGTTGCTTTCATTGGTTAATTAATAAAGCAAACTGCTTGGCCTGATAGGTCAGAACATAGGTGGGTGGAGTAGACAGAACAGAATGCTGGGAAGAAAGGAAATGAGGCAGACACAATGGAGCCAGCCGCCAGGTCAGACATGCTGAATCTTGCCTGGTAAGTCACCACCTCGTGGTGCTACACAGATTATTAGAAATGGGTTAGTCAAAATGTGAGAGTTAGCCAGTAAGAGGTTAGAGATAATGGGCCAAGCAGTGTTTAAAAGAATCCAGTTTCTGTGTTATTATTTCTGGGGCTAAGCTAGCTGTGTGGAGCCAGGCAGGACGAAAAGCATGTCTGTTTGCCTTATCACTACAACCCCTTACAGCAGAGGACACCTGTATTTCAAGTACTAGGAAAATATAAACAGAAGGATTAGAAATCCAAGGTCATTCTTACCTACACAGTGAGTTTGAGTTCAGCCTGTGCTCAGAAAGAAGTCAGAGATGACAGGCTTCTACTCTCTATGAGACCAGTGAGAAGTCAGGGATTTTGATTTTTTTTTTTTGGTTGTAAACCTAGACTTTAAGGGCTGAGCCCTCATTTCAGCCAGAATCAGTGTTTTTTAGCTAAAGTAATTTCTAAATACTCATTACAAGGCAACACTCAGTTACCAACTGACACTTTAATTATCAGTAAATTCCTTTCCAGGTGCTAGTTGACAACTAATTGAGGTGACAAAAAGTAAATAGGATGTCAAATGGAACAGCTTCTTAGAGCAACAAGAAGAACTAGCCTAGGTAATTCTGAATTCCAAGAATAAGGATCTCCACGTGGGGCTTACAAAGGGAACATGAGGGGATACTGATCAATAGAATTGAGAAATAATGAACAATGAAATTATGAGTCATTCAAGAAAGTGGATTATGAATCTTGAAAATACTTTATAAGAGAAATTAGCCAGATTCAGAAAATCCAGTGTGTAGTGGCATTTTATTTGTATTTTAATAAATAAAGTTTACATGAGGATCAGAAAAATAAAACAGCCACACTGGCCAGCCTTACAAATAAGGCAGCAACGACACACACCTTTAATCATATAAGCCACACTAGCTTGCCATAGATACCAGGTACTAGTGGTGCATATTCTTAATTTCAGAACTAGGGAGAATTATAAAAGAGGAAGAGATAGCTCTCAGTGTCATTCAGAGATTGCTGGAGGCAGGATCACCATTTCATACTGAGGCTGATGTAAGAGCCAGTGGCTGACTTTTGGCATTTCTGAACATCAGGTTGAACCCCAATTTCTGTCTCTGAGGGTTTGTTTTGTTGTTTCATCAGTGAGTTTTGTAATCATGTGTAAATTCTAGTTTTAAATGGTTATATATACAAGTTTCTGGGTGTTTCTCCAAGCATAGGTCTGTAATATAAACAATATCTTACCATATTAGTAATTTGTCAGATGCTGTCTGAGCTTGTTGTAAGTTAACTCTGAGGCAGAAGAAACACACTCTTGTCTTAGACTTAAGCATACCAGTGTTAAAGATTCCATCAGCTCCACCTTCCAACCTCACCTCCTATTCTGGCTCAAGTTCACTCCCAGGATCTACAAGAAGGAGATGGAAAGAAAGCCAGCAGTTGTCATGATGTCCTTGAGAACTAGAAATTAAGCTGTTTCCAAGAAAGGTCACAATTGTTTATCTCATAATATAAAAATACCGCTATAGAAGCAGGAAGTTGGAAGTCCATCAATGGAGCGACTTACATTTGGAAACTAAAAATTGACTGCTTCTTTCACAGTCAATATCTGCTGGATGTTCTAAGCGTACACTTGCTGGTGCTGTTTTTGCTTGCTCTTGCCTCTGCCCGATGTTGTAAGTCCTTCATTTGATGATGTTCTATGTTCTTTTTGGGGTGTCTATTTGGCTCTTCTTTGCTGTTTCTTCTTTTACTTTTGCTTGCTTCATGCTTAATAAGCTCACTCATTCAAAGCCCAAAGTACTGCTACTATAGATCATTCTTCAGACTGTTCAGAACAATGTCAGTCATGTAACCAAAAGGGCGTGGGCATGAGGATGGAGAAGGTGTTGAGGAAGAGTGGGACAAAGAACCAGATGTAATGCTACTGGTTGTGGAAGGAAATGAGGAGTGAATGAGGGACCAAGGTGGGAGAGGGAGCTCAAAAAGTTACACTAGCAAAATTATACGATGAATTCAAATAATTTATATGCTAATAAAATTAATTTTAATTCAAAAATAGAAAAAGTTTCATTGATTATTATCTTTGGTATCATTGGTGTCAGCTGATTTTCCAGGAATGCAGGAATCTGTATTCCATTAGGAATATCCTAACGATTTCCTCCCTAAACATTTTTCAAGGACACCTCATTGATGATCAAACTTGTGAATAGATTTGCATTACAAATATCTTGAGGTCTGATGATTGCTCAGTGGTAGAGTGTTTGCCTGTGATACATGAGATTCTGGGTTCAATCCCCAGTGCCACAGTATAAAGTTAAGGATACAGAAGAACTTGGGCCTTCGATGGCCCAGCAGGTTAGTGTACTTGCTATATAAGTATGTTATAACCTTAATTAACTTAATTCACAGGTTAGAAGGAATTAACTCCTTCAAGCTCTCTTCTGTCTTACATACATATGCCCTGATATATGCACCCACAATACTAAATAAATAAGTAGATTTAATAAAACACTAGCAAAAGAATGTCTGTGCTACTTACCTAAAGACTTTCCTTCTCTCACAATTGACCTTTACCCTAGTAAAGATCAGTCTGTAACAGATTTGACTAGGAAGGAGGCTCCAAAACTGAATCACTCTTATCTTGAAAAATGGAACAAAGGAAGTCATTAGTGGGTTATTTTTAGCTCGGGTACTGGAATGGAACTAATCATAAACACACATGAGCATTCAAGGATATTGAAAACACAACCATTGCTCTCTTGCCACCAGCTTCCCATAAGAGTAGACACAGCCACCCTCAGGGAAGCACAAAGGCCACACAAGGCAAGTCTTAAAGCAGTCTGATTTATGTGAAGGTATTACAGCTCATTTCATCAGTTCCTGGAGCTTTGTCCATTTTGAATCTGCCTCACTTCTGATGACACAGAGTTCAAATTAATTCCCCGTAGATAGGGGCTGTTATTTAACACTGAGCACCTATTAATAAATCACATTAGGAAGAACAGTTAATTACTATTTTGAGAGCACTAAATGCAACTATTTTTAAATGATGCCTGGGGAAAAAGAATATAACTTGACTTTAAGTGGGTCTCTGCATCACCTATATTCATACAAATTTTGAGGTTTGTTTTTCATGAATTATAAAAAAAATCTTACTATTGTATGAATAATTCAAGGATCTGGCTGAGTTGCAAATGTAAGTAAAGTCATGACAGTTGAGAGATGCAGTGAGATGATCTTGATTTGATTTATAAGATTATTTCCGATGCTTACAGTTAAGCAAGAGAGAATGGTTGTCATAGCTCACTCTTCCTCATGTGCACATATCTGTGTTCACTGCTGCCTCAAAACAGGGCTTCAGGGTAATGGGAGATATCTCAAGTAGGAAAGTGCTTGTAACATAAACTTGGATCCTCAGAACTCATACAAAGTGCTAAATGTAGTGCCTAACACTCTAAACTCTGTATGAAAGTAGGTTCTGCATCTTTTGAGCAGTCTTGCAGAATTGTTTAGCTTCAAAATCAAGTAGGCAGCAATAGAGGAAGAGAGCCAATAATGACTTATGGCTCTCATTTACAAGTGCCCACACACCTATACACATACATAAATACATGTATTCACACAAAAATCCCAAGGATTGTTTGTGCTGCATGTACATCAACTTCCATGTATTGAATGTAACTGAAAATGAACAGGAGACACATCTAGTTTGAGAAATATCACTGAATCATTAGAAGCCCCGAAGTGTGATATCATGTTTAATTGACAGGACTTTATATAATACAAGTTTAAAAATAGAAATAAAAAAGAATTGATTTTCTAACAAAGGAGGGAGCACAAAACTAGTGTTAGCTTTGCTCCCATACCATGTGTGAGATTTGTTCATCTCTGACCAGTGTGGTTCAGTTGAATGTTTATTTAGTTGCATGTATATAATACAAAAAGATACTTTAAGAATGTTTCAAAGCGTAATCATGATGAGGTTGAATGAACGAGTCATGCAGGTATTTCTTTTTTTTCTTCTTCTTCTTTTTTCTTCTCTTTCTTTTTTATTTTTGTTTTTTTAAAATTTATTTATTTCTTTATTAAAGATTTCTGCCTCCTCCCCACCACAGCCTCCCATTTCTGTTGCAGGAGGTCCTTCCGCTCCTCCAACCAATAGCCGCCGAGATACCAGCCCATTGGGGCGTGGTCTCTTTCCCTTTAAAAAAAGCGGCTACTTCCCTCCTCGCTCACTTAACTTCCTGCTCCGGTTCCAGCGACTAGACTTCTTCCTAATTGCGTGCGCAGAGGGCTGTTGTCTGGGACGGTGATCTGTAAGTTTATTCCCCTTTAAATAAATACCACCCTATTAATCACAATTCCAAACTGGTGTGGGATTGTTTATGACTTGCGCCTTAACATTTCCCTCCTCCTCCCCCAATCAAGTCCCCCTCCCTCATCAGCCCTAAGAGCAATCAGTGTTCCCTGTCCTGTGGGAAGTCCAAGGACCACCTACCTCCATCCAGGACTAGTAAGGTGAGCATCTAAACTGCCTAGGGTCCCACAAAGCCAGTACATGCAGTAGGATCAAAAACCCATTGCCGCCGCCGGGCGGTGGTGGTGCACGCCTTTAATCCCAGCACTTGGGAGGCAGAGGCAGGCGGATCTCTGTGAGTTCGAGACCAGCCTGGTCTACAAGAGCTAGTTCCAGGACAGGCTCCAAAACCACAGAGAAACCCTGTCTCGAAAAAACAACAACAACAACAACAAAACCCATTGCCATTGTTCTTGAGTTCTCAGTAGTCCTCATTGTCCGCTATGTTCAGCGAGTCCGGTTTTATCCCATGCTTTTTCAGACCCCAGTCCAGCTGGCCTTGGTGAGTTACCGATAGAACATCCCCATTGTCTCAGTATGTGGGTGCACCCCTCGCGGTACTGAGTTCCTTGCTCGTGCTCTCTCTCCTTCTGCTCCTGATTTGGACCTTGAGGTTTCAGTCTGATGCTCCAATATGGGTCTCTGTCTCTGTCTCCTTTCATCACCTGATGAAGGTTAATATCCAGGAGGATAACTATATGTTTTTCTTTGGGTTCACCTTCTTATTTAGCTTCTCTAGGATCACGAATTATAGATTCAATGTCCTTTATTTATGGCTAGAAACCAAATATGAGTGAGTACATCCCATGTTCCTCTTTTTGGGTCTGGCTTACCTCACTCAGGATAGTGTTTTGCATGCAGGTATTTCTAACACAGGAATTCTATTCATTATTCACCTGTTTCACTGTGTTGTAATTACTTTCTTAGATATTGCTGTTAAATTCTTAAGGATTTTTACAAAATGTTAGTCATTTCCTTAGTATCAAACCTCCCTGAAGTCCATTACCTTATAACACAGTTACCTGAATTAATACTAATTTAACCTCATCTTTGTATTCATGCCCCTGCCCTACCTTATGCTGTCATTTAGTTTTACACAAATAGTTGTATCATTTAAAAATTCTGGTTACTAGGCAGAGGCAGGCGGATATCTGTGAGTTCGAGGCCAGCCTGGTCTACAAGAGCTAGTTCCAGGACAGGCACCAAAACTACAGAGAAACCCTGTCTCGAAAAACCAAAAAAAAAAAAAAAAAAATTCTGGTTACTGTCTTATGCAGGTTTATATTGAACCTGCTACAGGCACAGTCTATGGTACACAGACATGTTTCAGGTTTCTGTATCTTACACGATGTTTTATCATGAGCTTGGTCTTGAATTACTTCCTAAGGGTTCTATCTAATGTCTAACATCCTTTCATTTTACATCTGAAATCATCTTAAGTTTTGTGAAGGAATGCTTAGGAAGTCTAAAGTTTTAGAGGACAAATTTTTCTGCCAGTATTTGAACATCCTCTTCCCCTTTCCCTACCCATAGTTCAGTCTAAATTGTTTCCAAGGGAAATACTTGTTACTGTCACTGGCAGTTACTGCTCATGTCAAGTCAGTTCTTTCCTCTTAACTCACAAGTCCCCCATCCCACCCAGGCCTCTTTCTCCCTTTTCCTCACTTCAAGATACAATCTTTCTTTTTTTAATACTGTATTTAGTTGTACATATGTTTGTTTTTATCTGGTTTGAATCAGAATGAGAAAAATTTATATTTTCTTCAATTTCTTGGACATCTAATGTAAATGCTTATACCAAAAATTACATGAATATGCACATACTAATGTACCTCTATATGAACATGAATGTGTATGTACACCTTTATAGGTGCATGTGTATATGTATATGTCTGCTTAGTCTTTCCTGATTATTTTTCAATCTTTTTTTCTCTTCTTCATAGTATTTATTGCCAATTTGCATATCCCTAGGTTTATTTACTCTACTGTTTGCTGAAATTTATGCATGAGTCTTTTTAAAGAACGTTTCTTAAATTGGTTTTTTACTTTCCAGCTCTACAATCTTCTTTTGTTTTCTTTAAAATGTTTATAAGAACTGTCGTTCACACAATTCTTTTTATTCTTTTACTATGGTTTATTCTACATTAAGACAAATAAAGCTAACTGATTTAGAGCTATACTATAATTAATTTACTATCTAAACTTTTGTATGTGCAATTTTTATGCACAAACTCTCTATATATTTAAATTTTTTCCTTCTAGCATAATATCAGCACTTTCCAGTGTTTCCTTTGGTACTCATGCCTCATAACTTTTATTGAAAATCAAACATAAATGTTACACAGTAAACATGCAAATAAAGACTTTCCTATTCTAATAGATCAGTGTTTTTCAATCTATTGGTCACAACCTCTTTGGAGGTCATTCAATTCTTTCAATGGATTATCCAAGGCCATGAGAAGATATAAATGTTTATATTATGATTAATAATAGTAGAAAATAACAGTCATGAAGTAACAATGACAATAATTTTGCAGGTGGGGCCACTACAACATGAGGAATTTTATTAAAGAATCACAGCATTAAGAAAATTGAGAACCACTGCAATAGATGATTGATGCTGTCCAGTGACTACTGAACATGATTACTATGCTGACATACCATCAAATGTATACCTTGGATTTCCCTCAGCTCTCTTAATTGTCACTTGACCAAAACTCATGTCCTCTCTGTGTGTCTGTCTTCATATCTGTTCATGTGCATATGCATACATGTGTGCTCATGCTAATGAAGAGGTGCATGCCCTTGGATGCATGTGCCTAGAGAGATCACAGGTAACAACTTTTGTATCACTCAATCTTCTTCTTCTTCTTCTTCTTCTTCTTCTTCTTCTTCTTCTTCTTCTTCTTCTTCTTCTTCTTCTTCTTCTTCTTCTTTCTTCTTCTTCTTCTTTTTTGAGGTATGGTCTCTGACTGAAGGAAAATTTTTCTATGGCCTAGACTGGTTTGTCAAAGGAATGTGTCACCTTACCCACAACTTTTTTTTTTAATTAGGCATTCTTGATTTAGGTTCTCAAGCTTTCTTAGGAATGCTTTCTTGAGCTGTCTCTCAAGCCTGATGGAATATCTTAAATGCTTGGAAGAGTTGAAAGGAGATCTGCAGGTATCTTAAGCATGTCTTCTCCTGTGCTCCTGACAGACTTTCATTCCCCCTTCTCTTTCTGCTCTTGCCTTCACAGATATTCAGTGTTATTCCACTGTAATTCTTTCATTACTTCCTGCTTTTCTTGGGCATGTACACAAACTCAAATGTGTTTATGTACTTCTGAACTACAAAGAGTGTTAACGATCCTCCAAACCATTACCAATATTTATTTGACAGGTTTGTATTTGTGTATGCATATATTAGTGCATGTCCATGTGCAATACCAATGTGAGTTTTCACAAATACGCATACACATAAATGTCTATGCCTGCAGAAGTCATGGCAGAGGACAGTGTCAGGTATTGTTCATAGGACACAGTTGATCTTATGTTTTTTGAGACAGGGTCCGTGTCTGAACTTGGAACTTGCTGGTTCAGCTAAACTGGCTGGTCCAGAGTGCTAGGAATCCACCTTCACTGTCTCCCATCACTGGAATGATAAGTATGTACCTACACATCTGACTTTTCTTTGTATATTCTAGGGATTTAATTCAAGTCTATGAGTTTGCAGTGGAAGTATTTTACTGATGGAGCCATTGCTCTAGCCATAGATTTTGATTTAAACATTTTCATCAGTTTATGTTTTTAAATACTCTCCATCATTTTTGCATTTTTGATATTGAAAGATAAAACATTACTGACAAATATGTCAAAGAAAGGCTTTTCTCATAGACCAACCAGTATTGAAATATGTTCTTGTACTAAATAGGCAAAGCAGTACCCTTCCTCTTGGTGTGGGTGTTACAAGCTACAGCCTCATCTTTCTAACTGCTGCTTCTTCCTATTGGATTGCTAGGCTACTCATGAGTGGAAGAGAGGGAGATAAGAAGAGTCAAAATCAAAAATGCCATAAAATTGCTCTTCTGGGTCAGGTAGATGACTCACTGTACAGTACAAATCTGACAACTTGAATTCCATGCCAAGAGCCCAAATAGCACAAGAAAAAGAATCAAGTCTGGAAAGCTGTGTGATTTCATCAAGCATATGAGTGTGTTCAGGCACACCCAGAGAAAGAGAGGGAGAGAGAGAGAGAGAGAGAGAGAGAGAGAGAGAGAGAGAGAGAGAGTAAATAACATATACATACATTTAGAATAAATTATTTTAAAATTACCCTTATTTTTATTACTGGCAACTTTATTTAAAAAATACAGCAAGCCTCTAGTTATTTCTGACATTTTTTAGCACTGATTTTTATAATTTTTGCAGTTTGCTCATTGCTTTCCCACAAGAGAGAATGACATTTTCATTTACGTGCCTGAGGTTTAGTTATGAGAAAGAAGAGAACTCAGGGAAGAGGAAGACATAGGACTGACTGTGCTCATGGTGCAGGAACTAATAGCAGTCAACCAGAGACTCTAGAATCTATCAATTGAATTAAAGCAATGGGAATTTGTGAAATATTTGTGATGTGTTAAGTTTAGCTGACAGGCACTAGTATAAGGTCCTACTGATTCTAATCAAAACGTTTTCTCAGGAAGCATGGATTCCAGGTCTGGTGCTTCCACATTCTGTGAGCTAGCTGTATTCCTAGGCAGTGAGGTTTCTTGTTCAATGAAAGACAATACAGTATGTGTTGCTAACAGTTCTTCTCTCATTATAACAACAATCAAGCTTCTGTTGCAAAAAAAACCAGTTGAGATATCAACAGTGGCAGGGACTCAGGCACACCACACTCTTGTCCTCAGCAGCATGAGGAGTCCTCATAATCTTTTATGGGTCTTGTCTCAGATCAAACAGGATCCTGGCTTCAACACAGAAGTACATTCTAAGATGAATGAATAGGAAGAACATCTTGAGTTTATTAAAAATACAAATTTATGGAGTCCAGAAAGAATAAAGTATACATGAGAATGTAGGCATCCCATCTAAGTGTCTTAACTACATATAGATTCCATTTTAGTGGCTCTGAGGGTACATATGGATTAGGGATTTCAAGAAACATTTTCTTCCTTTTTAAAATGAGATTATAGGGTTGCTCTAGAGGTGACTTGGATGGAATTCTAATGTGATAACAAAATCAGGAGGCATGTTGGAAACATGGCATGAGGCTATGCTCTTTAATGTAGGATTTTCAGGTTACATCTGGGAAGGGAGAAAAGTCCAACATAATGTGTTTGTGTTGAAGTGTGTGTGTGGGAGGGGGAGATGTTTTTCATGCTTACCCATGTGCCTCTAAGGTTGAGTTTGGTTATATTTGTCTTTAAATTTTCTTTCTTTCTGTCTTTTTTTCTTCCTTCCTTCCTTTCTTTCTTTCTTTCTTTTTTCTTTTTTCCTCCCTCCTTCCTTTCTTCCTTCCTTTATTTTATTGAGATAGAGAGTTTTTTTTTTTTTTTAAGACAGGGTTTCTCCGTAGCTTTTTTTTTTTTTTTTTTTTTTTTTTTTTTTTTTTTTGGTTTTTCGAGACAGGGTTTCTCTGTGGCTTTGGAGCCTGTCCTGGAACTAGCTCTTGTAGACCAGGCTGGTCTCGAACTCACAGAGATCCGCCTACCTCTGCCTCCCAAGTGCTGGGATTAAAGGCGTGCGCCACCACCGCCCGGCTCTCCGTAGCTTTGAAGATGTAATGGAACTAGCTCTTGCAGATAATGCTGACCTTGAACTCATAGAGATCGCCTGCCTCTGCCTCCTAAATGCTGAATTAAAGGCATGTGTCACCACTGCCTGGCTGAGACAGAGTGTTTAAGTGCTGCTCGAGTTCACTGGTTCAGGACTCTAACTTTCTCCATTCCCCTAACACCGAGAGCTACAGGCTTTTGCAAAATTGAGAATCTGAACCAATAATAGCACAGCAGTCACTTACCCCCTGTGTCAGAATTACCAGTTCTCAGCTGGAAGAGTCTTCAACAAGATCCCAGGATGGTGGAGCTTTTTCTCCTTCCCATGTCTATAATTTTCTCTGTTTTTCTATTCTGCTTTAGAATTACAACAATAGCATAATGGAGCTGTTTGAACTTTCCCTTTCTGATTGAATGTAAAAAAGTTACATTCAGTCTTGTACCAGCAAATAATTGATGATTTTTACTTCTACTGATGTTCCTGGGCTCAAATGATCAAATAGAGCTACACTCACATGGAAATACCACATACAATACCTTGACATGTAATTAGAAAACAGAAAAAAAGAGACACAATGTCCTTGGATAGCACCAGTCCCTTCTGTCCTGCACTAGACTAGGTATCAGGCCTCCTACCATCTTATGATAATTCTAAAATAGGAAGACACATTCAGAGCAAGTCAACACCCATGTCATTCTGTAACAATGGGGGATGTCCTATACAGAGATTTCCCGACAACCAAACAGATGACCTGCCCTTATTCTACTACTGAAGATCTGATACATGCTAAGCAAATCCATGTCAGTGCATTTTCACCAGTGTGTAGGACTTTAATTATAGATATAGAGACCATAGTTTATTCATAAAACTTTATAACAATTTCTTCTCCTTCAAACATAGCCAGTTTTACTTGGAAGTGGAAAGGTAGACTATGTAAACAAACAACTGTAAGATGAAGAAAAGCTCAAAGTAGCATTTACAAATAATGAATGGGATTTAGATCAGTATAACATCACACAAGCAATACAAGTGAATGCCTAATGCCAGTGGAGAGAAATAAAATTTAAAAATGGGTCAGTATGAATTAGTCTCTTTCTTACCCTTTTAAGCATCCAGAAAGTATTGTTTATTCTCATCCTGATGAAGGTGCTATCATTTGCAGCAACCTTAAGTTCTTCCTTTGGATAATGTCATGCCTTATTAAGAAATAATAGATAACACTTTCTATCAATTTCCAAACCTAGTGCTGACTCCCTCTTTACACTACACAAACAAGTGGTCAAGGTTTAAGAGTGATTGTTTGTTTTTACTTCACGAGGCGTAACTTGGATAATGTAATAAGCTAAGGAGGACTTTTATGGTATTTCACTGAGGCAATTTGATAGCCTATAGACTAATATTGAAAGACAGGCATGGAGGAAACTCACAGCTATTTAGCCCTCTCAGTGGCAGCTTTTCAAGGAAGCTAGCATATAAGGCAGACAGATGGGCAATGTTGAGTGAGTGGGCTGGAACATCTGGTTTTGCAGCTGAGAGTCTAATGTCACCAGGCATGCTAGCTTTACTCAGGGCTCAATAAAGATACTTTGTCAACCTCCTCTCAGACTCACTCCTCCCTCACGGCATCTGAATAGTATATCTGATTTTCCCTCCCACCAGTTCAAACAAATTAGTTTTACATCTTCATAGGCCAGGCTCCATGTAATAAAGCTTTCACTTTCTACTGAGTATTTTCTGTGGAATAAGCTATGGACCTGGTGTTTCATCTTGAGAAAAATATGCGTTCTGTTTCCTATCAATCAAGAAATGGTGGGGGAAAATATCAGTAGCTAAATAATGCTTAGAAGAAAACATGTTATTAGTTTTTCCATTTTTATTCTTCTCTCATACAATATATGCCAACTGTAGTTTCCCCTTCCTCCACCCATCCCAGTTCTCTCTTACCCTCCACTCTCTACCAGAACCACTCTTCCCCTGATTCTCTTCAGAACAGAAGAGACCTCTCAGGTATATCAACTGAACATAACATAACAAGTTAAAATATCACTAGGTACACCACTTCCTATCAGGCCTGGGCAAAGCAACCTGGTAGAAGGATAAAGATCCCAAGAGCAAACAAAAGAGTCAGAGATATCCCTGCTTCCATTGTTAGGAGTTCTACAGAAATCCCAAACTAATAACCATAGCACATTTTCAGAGGACCTGGCTCAGACTTATGCAGGCTAGCAGATTGCTGCTCCAGTCTCTGTGAGCCTGTAAAAGCCCGGCTAAGTTGATTCTGTGGGTCATACTCTCCTCGTATCTTCAATCCCTCTGATACCTACAATTTTTCCTTTCACTCTATTGCTGTGTTTCTTGAGCTAGGAGGGGAGGGACACAATTTAGATCTCTGAACTAAATTCTCTCCCTGCCTAATGTTTGGTTGTGGATCTCTGCAGAAGCTCCATCAGCTGCTGGAGGAAGCCTTGCTGATAACTATATAGGGCTAGGCACTGATCTGTGAGTATAGTAGAATATCATTGGGAGTCTTTTTATTGATTTCTTTCTATTCTAGATCTCTAAACTGTCCAGCCTCTCATTTCTGGCCAACCACATAGTTTTGAACATGGACTCTTATCTCAGGGCATGATCCTCAAATTAGAAGAGTCATTGATTGACTATTCCCACAATTTCTGTGCCTCCACTGCTCTAGCAAATCATGCAGGCAGGACGGATTGTAGAATGAAGATTTTGTGGCTGTGTTTGTTTCCCAATCCTATCATTGGAAGTTCCCTTGTTGAGGATTGCCAGTTCAGACTCTAAGACCTTCATTATTATCAGCAGTCCTCATTAGGGTCATCCTCCCATAATCCTGTACTAGGTTTCCACACTCCCTGCCACATGTCTGCTAATTTCTTTTGTCTCTTTTTTGTGTGTGCTCTCTCCCTCCTTCCCTCCTTTCACCTAACATGATTCCCTTTGTTGCTATTCTTACCCACCTCCAGTCTAGCACAAAACCTCTTCCATTTCTCCTTCTCGGGGACATTCATACAGGCTTGCTACCTAGCTCTTCTGGATTTGTAGATTCTAGCACAATTATCCTTTGCTTGTAGCTAATATTCACATATAAGTGATCACATACCATGTTTGTCTTTCTGGATCTGTATTACCTCACTCAGGATGATTTTTTTTCTAGTTCCATTCATTTACCTACAACTTTCATTATGTGATCGTATTAACTACAGTAAATTATCCATTGTGTAAATGTTCCACATTTTCTTCATCCATTCCTCAGCTGCACAACATCTAGACTATTCCTGGCTATTACCAATGAGTTTTCCACTACCAGAGTTGAGACATGTCCTCCTGGTGGAATGGAGCATTCTTTGGGTGTAAGTCCAAGAGTGGTATAGGTGGATCTTAAGGTAGATAGTTTTTTGATTTTCTGGGATATTGCCACATTGATTTCCAAAGTGGCTGTACAAGTTTGCATTCCAACTTGCAATACAAAAGTATTTTCCTTCTCCACATCATCTCCACCATGAAATACCACTTGTGTTTTTGATATTAGCTATTCTGATAGGTGCAATACGGAATCTCAGAGTTTTATTATTTTTTTTGCTTTGCATTTCGTTGGTGGCTAAAGATTTGCACATTTCTTTAAGTGTTTCTTGCCCATTTAAAATTCCTCTGTTGAGAATTTTGTTTAAATTTGTATACCATTTTTAAATTGAATTCTTTGATTTGCTGATATCTAATTTCATAAGTTCTTTATATCTTTTGAATATTAGGTCTCTGTCAGATGTTGACTGATAATAATAATTTCCTATAATTCACATCCCTGTTTTGTCCTATGTAGGTATCCTTTGCCTTACTAAAGCTTTCAGTGTCCTGAGGTTCCATTTATTACTTGTTGATTTTCGTGCCTGTGCTATTGGTGTTCTGTTTAGGGAGTTGTCTCCAGTGACAATGCATTCAGGGATATTCCTCAATTTCTTTTTTTTTAAATCAGGTACAGTTTATCTGAATATATGTTAAGATCTTTAATCCACTTGGACTTGAGTTTATATAGGGTGATATATATGGCTTTATTTAAATTCTTCTACATAATTATATTCAGTTAGACCATCACCGAGTGGGGGGAGGAGAATAGGAGTGGGGATAGGGAAAGGGGAGTGGGGGGAGGGGCAATATTTGGGAGGAGGGGGAGGGAAATGGGGAACGGGGACAGGTGGAAATTTTAATTAAAAAAGAATAAAAATAATTAAAAAAATAATTGGAATTATTGGCTTTAAATATTTAAATAAACTGTTTAATAAAATCATTAAAAAAGATATTTTCCATCCCAAACTATCTAATATCTCTCTTTTCTTTTCTTTTTTTCTTTTTTTTTTTTTTTTTTGCTTTTTTCGAGACAGGGTTTCTCTGTGGTTTTGGAGCCTGTCCTGGAACTAGCTTTTGTAGACCAGGCTGGTCTCAAACTCACAGTGCTGGGATTAAAGGCTTGCGCCACCACCACCCGGCTTTATCTAATATCTCTTAATGTATATACTTTACATTTGTTTGGTGAATTTCTTTTCAGAGTCTATAAGGGAGACTATAACTCTAACTATCTAGTCTTCTGCGATCTCAGAATCCCAAGAAGGAAATGATATTAACTGAGTAAGTAAGAAAGGCAAACAAGTAACTTCCAAAAAATGTGAGTAATGACAGAAAGAGCTGGTTGCCTGAACAGTCAACCAAAGTTCCTCTGCAATGTTGGGGCACCCATCTTTAGGCTAGAGCCAAAGCACATCAGACAAACTTTTCAGACATACTGACGATCTGTTCTGCCTTGTAATGGCAAAGCTCATCAGTTGCTTTCTTTTGTTTCTTGTGTGTCTATGGGACACCATACTGTCAGTAGTCAAGGCAAGAGCATTTCCTTGCCCAATAGCTTTTTTTGTCACAAAGAAAGTAAATTTCATGTGGAGTTTCTTCAATCTCCATTATCTTTTCTGAAGTATATTGGTGCTGTAAGGAGAAGACATGTCTCATTGTCATAAAAAAGAAGAACCACGGTTATTTAAATGTCTTAAATGCCATATTCTGTAGATCTATGGTTGAAGACCTATATTTCTAAAATATGTCTTTGTTTGACCTTGAGAACATATATAATGTGATTACAAGTTTGATTATAATAGGTTATTAATTACTGCATTTCCTTTTTATCCTAAAGAATTGGTAATAATAACTTTCAAAACTTGAAATTTGCATTGCATTGTTAAATGAGCTGTGATAGGTAAAATACCTTGAACCAGATTTAAAACATATGTAGAGTAGGCTTTAACAAAATCCATCTCAAATTGTATCAATATGCAAAATGAGTATATAATATATAAAAATCCAACAAAATGCAAAATATTCAAAACTAGTACTTGCATTTTAAAAGTAGATTCTTAACCTTCATCAGGTGATGAAAGGAGACAGAGACAGAGACCCACATTGGAGCACCAGACTGAAATCTCAAAGTCCAAATCAGGAGCAGAAGGAGAGAGAGCACGAGCAAGGAACTCAGGACCGCGAGGGGTGCACCCACACACTGAGACAATGGGGATATTCTATCAGGAACTCACCAAGGCCAGCTGGCCCAGGTCTGAAAAAGCGTGGGATAAAACCGGACTCACTGAACATAGAGGACAATGAGGACTCCTGAGAAGTCAAGAACAATGGCACTGGGTTTTGATCCTACTGCATGTACTGAGTTTGTGGGAGCCTAGACAGTTTGGATGCTCACCTTACTAGACCTGGAAGGAAGTGGGAGGTCCTTGGACTTCCCACAGGGCAGGGAACCCTGACTGCTCTTTGGGCTGATGAGGGAGGAGGAGTTGATTTGGGGGAGGTGGAGGGAAATGGGAGGCGGTGGCGGGGAGGAGGCAGAAATCTTTAATAAAAAAAAAAAAACTTAAGGGGGCTGGAGAGATGGCTTAGTGGTTAAGAGCATTGCCTGCTCTTCCAAAGGTCCTGAGTTCAATTCCCGGCAACCACACGGTGGCTCACAACCATCTGTAAAGAGGTCTGTTGCGCTCTTCCAGCTTGCAGGCATACACAGAGACAGAATATTGTATACATAATAAATAAATAAATAAAATAAATATTTAAAAAAACTTAAAAGTAGATTCAATAATCTACCTTTTATCTTATCATATTTATATCCTCCCTTTTTATTTTTAGAGTAGATTCGATAATCTACCCTTTTGTCCTGTCATATCTATAATATCCATAATCTAGGGAATGACCACAAGCCACACAGTCCACCTCTTCAGAATATGGGCATCATCTTCTGAAAATACTTTCTGCTGTCTAGGGGCAACAGTATCTTTAGAGGATCCTGGAAAAAATTTGAGTTAATTGTTAATTTCTGGGAGAGGTAGCGGTATCATTCATTCTATACATCATGGGAAAGTGCAGAGCTTGTCTCAGGTCCTGGCTGGAGTTTTCTGTGAGGCTGGACATCTCCAAATTGTCCTGAGTAGTTTGTGGCCTAAAGTCGATCTTTAAGTGATGCTGTGAGCTGAGTGGTATCATATGAACCAGGTGGAATTGCTTTTGTGGGGCCCCAACATCTTCCTGGAGACCTCAAAGATTACTGTAGGAAAATTTATTGTTCACTGTTGAGAACATACACATTATTTATATCAAAAAAGTTTGAATTTCAATAGACATATATTCAAAAATGTACCATAGAGATAAAAATCGGTATGGGGAGAAGTAAAACTTTTAAAAGCAGAACTTTGGTAACATTAATCCCTAAATTTTATCTTCATTCTGTACCATGCCAGATGGCTCCAGATATGAAACAGAAACTCTGAATTTTTCTTTGAACAGCATGCTTAGATTTAGAGGACAGCCACCGTCCAACTTCAAAACCAACTTTGATTTTTAAGTGAGTCACGACTGTTATCATACTGAGAAGTAGGGAGATTTGTATGTTTAGGTAGAGAGATTTTACCCTGATGAATATATTGGTACCATAAGTCAGATTTCTCTTTGCTTGGTGATTCATTCTGGATAGTTATCTTTTCTTCTTTAAGCATCTAGATGTCAAAGTTCTCTTGACTGCACAAAGATGATTATTTTCCTGCAAAGACAAGAACAGAACCCTACCTAAATCCTTATGTAGTTTCCTTACCACTTGTAAGATTGTCATGACACTGGATGAACTGTCATTTCTCTTTATCAAGAGTTTTCTCTTTTTCAAACTGAATCTTGATGAATTTTGATTGTATCCATAGCTTTTCTCCTGTGAAAACAAGAGTGAAACCCCTTCCACATAGAAGCACATCTACTGATTTCCATTCTGTTATCAACACATCCTTGAAATACAGTGGTTGATTTAATTCAGAAGTTTTTTCTATTAACCAATGTCTCTCTGCAGCTGTTGTTCCTTTACCATTACCATTAAGAAAATTCAGGCTAATAAAGCATTATGCAATCTATTTGTCATGGTATCTATCATCCCTTTCTGTTTATTTAGTATACCCTTTAGAGTTTAATTTGATCTTTATATAACTGGCTAACCTGTAGGATTGTAAGGTATACCTGTAATATACTTTATATTATAATAAAGAAAAAAACTGTTTCAATTTCTTAGAGACAGGCACTGTAAAATTGTCTGTTTTTATTTGTGCAGTTATACCAATAATGGCCATAACTTCTAGTAAATGTGTGATTACCAAATCAGCCTTTTCTGAGCACAAAGCAGTGTCCCATTGAAAACCTAAACCTGAATAGGTATCAATGGTGTGATATACATATTATAATTTTCCAAATTCTACAAAGTAGAACATATTCATCTGCCAAATTTCATTCTTTTGAGTGTGCTATGGATTACTTCCTGCAGACAGTGTTGTTTGGGTGTATAAAGAACAAGTAGGATTTACTTGACTTGTTGCCATGTGATAGAAAATCCCATTTTTAAACATTGACTATTGACATAATGATTTTTATAAAATTCTGAGGCCTTCTTCAAATTTCCAATTAGTAATCAGTTGATTTTTTTTCCTGAATTTTTTTTTCCTGAATTTTTTTAAATTTTTATTGAGCTCTACATTTTTCTCTGCTCCCCTCCCTGCCTCCCCCTTCCCCTTCAGCCCTCCCCCAAGGTCCCCATGCTCCCAATTTATTCAGGAGATCTTGTCTTTTTCTACTTCCCATATAGATTAGATTTATGTAAGTCTCTCTTAGTGTCCTCATTGTTGTCTAAGTTCTCTGGGATTGTGGTTTGGAGGCTGTTTTTCTTTGCTTTATATTTAAAAACCACCTATGAGTGAGTACATGTGATGATTGTCTTTCTTTGTCTGGGTTACCTCACTCAAAATAATGTTTTCTAGCTCCAACCATTTTCCTGCTAAATTCAAGATATAGTTGTTTTTTCTGCTGCGTAGTACTCCATTGTGTAAATGTACCATATTTTATTTTCTTTTCTTATTTTTGTCCTTTGGCTTGCTTTTTCTTTGTTTTTTATTTTAAATTTATTTTATTGAGCTATACATTTTTTCTCTGCTTCCCTCCCTTCCTCTCTCCTCCCATTCAACCCTCCCCCAAGGTCCCCATGCTACCAATTTCCACAGGAGATCTTGTCTTTTTCTACTTCCCATTTAAATTAGATCTATGTATGTCTCTCTTAGTGTCCTTAAAAAACAATGAGGACACTAATCAGTTGGTTTTTGCATTACCTTGTGCTAGAGGACTTGGCAGACCCATGTGGGATCAGATGTTTGTTATGTATATGGAATGAAGCCTGTTCCTGATTATATCTTGACCTGAAAATTAATAAAGTCAATTCTGTATTTTCTGTTATAAATTCCATGGTTTCAATATGCAAAATAACTCTTTCTGTATATTGTGAATCAATAAAAATGCCATGAGAAGCATATAATTCTGAACTTTGAACAAAATCATAAGGGTTTTGTTCCTTAATTTCACTTCAATCTTCTGATTTGTAATCTGCTTTTCCTGATTTATTTAAATCAGTATAGAAATTATGGGCTTCAGTTATTGGTGTGCCCCACACAATGAAAAGAAGGATCCAATTAGCTCTTTTTATAAGTCGAATTCTCTCACTATTGGGATAGTGGTTATTAATCTTTTCCCCCATAAAATTAGTACAAGCTCTTGGCTAGGGTTCACTGTCTTCCCATAAATTTTTAATTTCATCATTATTCAAAGGTACTATAATTTCTGGTTAAGTTTATTCCTGTTAATTAAAAAAGTCTCAATTTTCCTTTTATAATTAATTCAGAGACCTTTTCCACATACATTATTAATTTTTTACTCAGTTTATGTGGTAAAAAGATCCATTATAAGACAATAACTTTCTTTTGTATTAAAATTCCTGTAGGGGAAATATTTGGAGGGTAGCATGACCAGAATGCAGTTAAGATTCGGGTCCACATGGACCACATGTACCTCTTGTAATTGTTCTTCAACAAGTCAAGTCTTTCTCATTTTCATTTGATAATTCCCTGGGACTATTTAAGTCTTTGTCATTATCTAACTTTTTGTTTAAATGAATTATGTCTTCAGGTTTTGCTCTATGAAGTGGGCTATAGATTCAAAATATCTCCTAGTAATCTTTAGAAATCATTAAGAGTCTGTAGTTAATCTCTCCTAATATGCACCTTTTGTTTTCTAATTTTCTGTAAACCTACTTTATAAACAATTAATAGTATTTGCTCTTAGTATTTTTTAAGGAGAAATTTACAGTCCCCAATGAGGCAAAATTTTCTTTACTTCTTCAAACATTCTTTCTAAAGTATCTACATTTGAATCAGATAACAAATTATCACTTATGTAATGTTAAAGTATAGATACAGGAAATTGCTTGCTTATCATTTCCAATGGCTGACTCACAAAATATTGTCAGAGACTGTGGTTATTTAACATTCCACATGGGAGATTCTCTTGTTGATATCTTTTAGCAGGCCAAGAATTATTATAGTTAAGCACTGTGAAGGCAAATTTTCTCTGTCTTTTTCTTGTAAAGATATAGTGAAAAACTAATCACTTAAATCAATAACAGTAAGAGGCCATCCCTTAAGCAATATAAAAAGAAAATTAATTGCATATTTTAGAGGGCCCATTGATTGAATTACCTCAATAGTTCTTTGATCTGTTACCATTCTCCATTTTCCAGATATTTTTTAAACAACAATTACAGGAGAATTTTTGATTCTGTTACCATACTATTTCTTTAAAGATATAATATAAATTTAAAAACTGATAATAGCTATGGCTAAGAGTGAATAAGTCCCAGGCAGGTCATATACCTCTTCTAGAATTTCATATATAATAGAAATGAAAGGTTGTTAAATTCTTGGATGGGTATATTATCTGCAAATATCTTAGGAGTGGTTTATAGGTTGCAAAATATTACAGTTAATAGACTACTTACCTCTGTTAACATCTTGTTTAGTTGAGACTTTTAAAGTATAATAATGATGTGAGCTAGAAAAAAAAAGCCTGTGGATTTTCTAAGCAGACTCAAAACCAAACGTAACAGAATTTGATTAAAGAGATGCAGGTCAGAGCAGCCCTACAGCAGTTACACACTGGTTGCAGGAATCAGGGGAATCTGTAGTAGCCAGGTGAGAACTACATGAATGTCAGGCTGGGGGCAAACTGTGGGAGCACAGGAATCACAAGATGGTGTAAGGAGTTGCAGGAAGTCATGTGGGTGCCCCTTAGGGTGTCAGCAAGGGTGGGGGTGGTAGGAGAGAAAGCTAAACCAGGTCAGATGGGAGTTGGGAGTGCTAGTGCTTCCCCTGACCTAGGTGTCTAGGCTTGGGTTCCAATTTCTAGAGCTGGAATTCCAATCTTAGCTCTGGCCCTGGCTGATGGCTAAAAGGCCTCAGGCAAATGACTTTTTCTTAATTTTATGCCCTAAAAGATGGGCACCGATTGAAGGACTATCAATATACATTCAGAGATAGAAACTGGGGTTCAACGTGAAGGTCAAAAAAGTAAAACAGTCACTGACTCTTACCTTTACCTCAGTTGGAAAATGTCAATTCTGCTTCCATGAATCTCAGAATGTGACTGTGTTTGAGAGTTTTTCTCCTCCCATTTTATAGTCCTCTCTAGGGCTCAGATAAAAGGTGTGCACCACTGAGATTGAAGGCATGCACTGCCTGGTTTCTATAGCAACTAGTGAGGCTACCGGGATTAACAGTATGTGTTACCACTGTATGTTCTGTAAAACTGACCAGTGGGACTGTTTCATTCTCTGATCTTCAACCAAGCTTTATTTGTTAAAACACAGATGAAATGCCTCTACACTTCTATATGCAAACCTCCTGGTTAGAGTGAGCCCACAAATTCCTGACAACCCTGACCCCATGTGGTCCCATAGCCACAGCAAGTAGCCAGATTTGAAAGCTGACCTATACTCAAGGAATCTCCAATGTTTAGATGGAACCACCACCTCAGACCCACCCCCTCCTCTCTCTTTCCGGAACCTTACTTAAGAAAGCCTGTCAAGTGCAAACTCCTCTCCCTGAGATGCTCAGAACAATATCCACAGGGTATTTAAAACTAGGCCCCTGGACCTGCCTTCTGATTTCTCTCCTGATTTCCCCTGAGAATCACCCAGAAGTTGCTTTGCTCTGCTTATTGAACCTGATCTTATAAATTTAGCTGGATTTGGCTAATCACACCAATAGAGAAACCCCCAGCCCAAATTTTCAAAATTCTTATCACCCTCCCTTTTCATTTCTGATTTTTTCAAAGTGGATATCATCTCTAAATATTTTAGTTAGTTTATATAAAGGTATGTCTCTCTTCTTAATTTACTCAAAGAACCAACTTTTTATCTCATTGATTATTTAATTGTTCTCTTTGTTCCTATTTTATTAATTTCAACCCGTTTGATTATTTCTTGAATCCTATTCTTCTTGGGTATGCTTACTTCTTATCCTAGAGCTTTCAAGTGTGCTGTTACATTCCTAGTATATCTCCAATTATTTTTATGGAAACACGTATTACTATGGAATTTTCCTCTTCTACCACTTTCATTGTGTCCCATAAGTTTGGGTATGTTTTGTTTTCATTTACACTGAACTCTAGAAAGTCTTCAATTTCTTTCTTTCTTACTATTTTAACCCATTTTGCATTCATTAGAAAGTTGTTCATTTTCCATGAGTATTTAGGCTTTTTGTTATTTCTGCTGCTGAAAACCAGTTTTAATCCATGGTGGTCTGAAAAGGATGGAGATTATTTAATAATTTTGTGTGTCCTTTGAGATTTTCTTTGTGACTGAGTATGTGGTCAGTTTTGAAGAAAGTCCATAGATTTGCTGAGAAGATTGTATATTATTTATGTTTGGATGAAATGTTCTGTATACATCAGTTAGGTGCATTTTTTTTTTTTTTTGCAATATATGTTCATTACAGTATTTTTTCTGTTTAGCTTTTGGTTAGGTGACCTGTCTATTGTTGAAAGTGGGGTATGGAAGCCTCCCAGTATCAGAGAGTGAGGATCGATGTGTGATTCCATTTTAGTAATGTTTCTTTTAAAAAGGTAGATGCTCTTGCAATTGGAGCACAGATGATAAGAATTGAAAGATCATAGTTTTAGATTTTTCCTTTGAGAAGTGTAAACTTTCCTACCACATCTTCTTTGATTAATTTTGTTTTGAAATGTACTACATTAAATATTAAAATGGCTAAAACAGCTTTTTTTCTAGGAGTATTTGCTTAGAAAATCTTTCCCAACCCTTCAACTTGAGGAAATATTTATCTTTGATTTTGAGGTGTGATTCTTGTATTCAGAAGAAGGATGGATCCTAATTTTCCTTCCATTCTGTAAGTCTGTTTCTTTTTTATTGAATAATTGAGTCTATTGATATTAGGAGATACCAATGATAAATGATCATTAATTCCTGGTTTGGTCTTCTTGTTTGTTTTTGTTTTTTTGTACTGGCGATGGAGGTTTTAGTGATAGGGGTAGAGTGTTTGTGTGTGTGCATGTGTGTGTATGTGAGTGTGCATTTGTGTGCTTTCATTCATTTGACTTTGCTGTTATGAGATTATTTTCCATGATTTCACGCATGTAGTTAGCATCCTAGGACTGCACTTTTTCTTCTGGAACCTTCTATATCGTTGGGCATGTAGATTTGTATTTTTAAATTTAATTTTATTATAGAATATATAGTTTTCTCCATATATAGTGGTTGAAAGATTTCTGATTATAATGGTCTGGGGCTGGCATTGCTACTTTCTAGAGTCTGAGAGACCATCTGTCCAGGCTCTTCTAACTTTTAGAGTCTCCATTGAGAAAAGGCAGTTGTTTTCTTTGTAAGGAACATTGACACAAGTCTCTATTTCATTAAAGGTGAAAACAAACTATCTTTTTTTTTATTACATACCAAACCCAATTTCCACTCCCTCCCCTATTCCCATTCCCCCCACCTTTCCCCCACCCACTCCACTCCCCATCCACTCCTCAGAGAAAGTAAGACACATTGCTTTAGGGAATGTCCAAGGCCCTCCATTCAATATCTAAGCTGAGCAAGGTAACAATCCAAAGAGAATATGCTTCCAAAATACCAGTACAATCAGTAGGGATAAATCTTGGTGTCAATGTCCTTTATTTATGGCTAGAAACCAAATACGAGTGAGCACATCTCATGTTCCTCTCTTTGGGTCTGGCTTACCTCACTCAGGATAGTGTTTTCTATTTCCGTCCATTTGTATGCAAAATTCAAGAAGTCATTGTTTTTTACTGCTGAGTAGTACTCTAATATGTATATATTCCATACTTTCTTCATCCATTCTTCCATTGAAGGGCATCTAGGTTGTTTCCAGGTTCTGGCTATTACAAATAATGCTGCTATGAACATAGTTGAGCATATACTTTTGTTGTATGATAGGGCATCTCTTGGGTATATTCCCAAGAGTGGTATTACTGGGTCCAGGAGTAGGTTGATCACGAATTTCCTGAGAAACCGCCACACTGCTTTCCAAAGTGGTTGCACAAGTTGGCATTCCCACCAGCAATAGATGAGTGTACCCCTTTCTCCACAACCTCTCCAGCAGAGGCTATCATTGATGTTTTTTATTTTAGCCATTCTGACAGGTGTAAGATGGTATCTTAATGTTGTGTTGATTTGCATTTCCCTGATCGTTAAGGAAGTTGAGCATGATCTTAAGTGTCTTTTGGACATTTGAATTCAGTTGAGAATTCTCTGTTCAGCTCAGTGCCCCATTTTATAATTGGGTTGATTAGCCTTTTACGGTCTAGCCTATAATTCGGGATCCTAGAGAAGCTAAATAAGAAGATGAACCCAAAGAAAAACATATAAGCATCCTCCTGATTATTAACCTTCATCAGGTGATGAAAGGAGACAGAGACAGAGACCCACATTGGAGCACCGGACAGAAATCTCAAGGTCCAAATCAGGAGCAGAAGGAGAGAGAGCACAAGCAAGGAACTCAGGACAGCGAGGGGTGCACCCACACACTGAGACAATGGGGATGTTCTATCGGGAACTCACCAAGGCCAGCTGGCCCAGGTCTGAAAAAGAATGGGATAAAATCAGACTCGCTGAACATAGCGGACAATGAGGACTACTGAGAAGTCAAGAACAAGGGCAATGGGTTTTTTATCCCACTGCACGTACTGGCTTTGTGGGAGCCTAGGCAGTTTGGATGCTCACCTTACTAGACCTGGATGGAGGTGGGTGGTCCTTGGACTTCCCACAGGGCAGGGAACCCTGATTGCTCTTTGGGTTGACGAGGGAGGGAGACTTGATTGGGAGAAGGGGAGGGGAATGGGAGGCGGTGGCGGGTAAGAGGCAGAAATCACAAATAGATAGATAGATAGATAGATAGATAGATAGATAGATAGATAGATAGATAGATAGATAGATAGATAGATAGATAGATATAAATCCTGGTGTCACTGCCAGTGTCCCAGCAGGCTGCCCCAGTCATACAACTGTGAACCTCATTCAGAGCATCTATTTTGCTAAGTAACAAGGTAAGCCCTAAATATATATAGATACAACTGGAAAGGGGAAATAGATAATATTGCCTGAGAAAATTGGAAACATGCTGGGAGAGGACAGAAGAGGAAGAAAAACAGAGAAGGGGAGAAGAAATTGAGGGAATTGGATCGTTGAGTTGGAGGAAGACCAGAGATGAGAGCAAGGAAAGATATTTTGGTTGAGGGATCTATTATGGGACTAGCAAGAAATGTGGCACTAGAAAAAAAATCCCAGGAATCCATAATCATGACCCCAGCTAAGACCCTAAGCAATAGAGGAGAGGGTGCCCAAACTACCCTTCTCCTGTTTTCAGATTGATGAACATCTTAAATGTCACCATAGAACTTTCACCCAGCAACTAATGGAAGCAGAGGGTGAGACCTGTAGTAGAGCATTGGGCTGAGCTTCCAAAGTCCTGTTGAAGAGTGGGAGGAGTGAGGATATGAGCAAACAGGTCAAGACCATGATTGGGATACCCATGGAAACAATTTACCTGAGCTAATGGGAACTCACCAACTCCAGGCAGACAGGGAAGGAACCGGCCTAACGTGAATCTCTTAAGAGTTAAGAGCAAACAGAGAGAGAGAGAGAGAGAGAGAGAGAGAGAGAGAGAGAGAGAGAGAGAGAGAGAAGAGCGAGTTTTCAGGAACATATTGACCTGATTTCAGAGAGAAGACATATTAATGACTTGAAATAGCTGGAAGTAAAGACTAATTGAGGAAATTTAAATTTGTACAGATCATGACACAATGAAATCATACATATTAACATGCAATTACTTTTCTTTATATATATATATATATAAATTTTAATAGTATAAAGTATAATTTTACCCTCCCACAACTTCATACTTGATCCTCCCTACCTGCTCAGTTTTATGTTGTGTCTGTCTTTCTTTCAGAAACACCACACAGAATCACAAAAATGGAAATCAAAACAAGCAAAAAGACCAATAACACAAACAAATAAAATGTATGCAAAACATCTACCAAAACATGGAGTCTTTTTGTTGGCCAACTATTCTTCTGCACAGGATCTGCCCTGAAATGTTGCTGATATACCCAGTGACATTCCACTGAGGAAAACAAATTTAAATGTCTTTTTGGCTAAAGGTGGGATTTGTATATACATTTCCTTCTCATTGCTGGGTTTATTTCTCTTTGAATCTGTACAGGCCCTGTGCCTGCTACCACAGTTTCTATAAATACATATATATATATCATTTCTTTGTACCTGGAAAACAATGTTTCTTTTGAAGCATCTATCAATACTGTCTTGTACTCTTTCTGCCTCCTCTTCTAGATAGATTCTTAACCATGTGAGGAAACTTGAAAAGGATATCCAATTTAGGTATGAATTGTTTCTCTCTGTCTGCAAATTGTCTAATGGTGAGTGTCTTTATTAGCTTCCATCTACTGAAAGTAAAATCTTCTCTGATGATCTATGGGTATAGAAATATATCCTTAGGAGTCATTTTATTTCTATGTTGCTTTAGCATAATAATAGTATTAGATATTCCATTAAGTTCCTGACCTATCTAGTATCTTGTTCTTGGTCACTTTACTAGTTTCTGATATGGGTTCCATATCTTATAGCGGTACTTAAATAGAATTTAAACATTGGTTGATTATACTTATAACATTTGTGCCACCATAGTATTAGTATATTTTTCAGGGATATTGTTGCAAACTTCATTATTTGTAGCTGAGTGCTATTGTGCTCGCCTTTTTCCACAGGTAGTATACAGGGTACCATCCAGCACCATGAATGCCAATAAGTAGGAGTTAAGCTTCTAGTTAGACACCAACTCAATTTCTTCATGTTCAATGATACAAGTGAGTGTTAAATTTAGCAATAGAACCTTACTATCAGATTGTGAAGAGTAACCAGTAGCTTTATCAAGCCTTGATGTTTGAAGGTCTCCATGGGACCCTTTTGTGCAATAAGTAACCTATTCCTACTTGGGATTGTAGGTTTGATTTTGTAACACAATATATCAAATTCATGTGTTGCCTTCCCTAATATATATTCTATATTAGTAGTTTCCATATGTTTTTCAAATATTCTTTACTATTACTTGTCCCTCACTATATCCCTTCCTAAATACTTATCCCCCTCTCTCTCCTGATTTAATCATTCTTTTACAGTTTTCCTTTCTTATTTCCTTAATATTATGTTCTATTTTTCTTTCATTGGGCAATCTCTCCTCTCTACTTATAATGAGATTTTAGAATTTGGGGGTTTAGATAACCTCCCTGGGGATGACTTTTCTAACCCCATCTATTTACCTGAAATTTTTATTATACTATTTTTTTCAATAAGTGAATACTATTCCATTGTTTATATGTACATTCATCTGTTGATTGACATGTAGGCAGTTTCCAAATTCTGCCTATGATGAATACAGCAGTAGTGAATATAGATGATCAAGTGTAGATAGATTAAGAACATAGATGATCTACAGTAGGATGTAGAGTCTGGAAGTACATGCTCAAGAGTGGAATAGCTTGATCTTGAGGGATATTTATTCCCAGTTTAACAAGGAATTTTCATCATAATTTTCATAGTATGTATATAGGTTTGTACTCCGACCAGCTATTAATAAATATTCTTTTCTGGCTTCTTCAAAAGTATATGCTGTTATTTGTTTAATTTATCCTGATTTGGAGTTGATGCGATATCAAAGTTGTTTTAATGTATATTTATCATTTACCTAACTAAGAGGGCATGGCCTTGGAGAAAGGGTGTCACTGTGGGAGCGGGCTTTGAGGGTTCCTATGCTCAAGATACTACCCATTATCTCAGTCAACTTTCTGTTACCTGCAAGATGTAGGACTCTCAGATGCTCCTCCTCCACCACAACTGCCTGCATGCCACCATGTTCCTTGTCATGATGATAATGAACTAAACTTCTGAAACTGTGAGCAAGTCCCCTTAATTATTTTCATTACAAGAGTTGCTATGGTCATGATGTCTCTTCACAGCAATAAAAACCCTAAGTAAGACACACATCAACCATTTCTTCAAGAAATGCATAAAAACTCAGCTGGGGTAAAGAAAATGGGATGGATAGACAAGTAGAAAGAACAATTACAACTAACATGTATTTCGGCTAACTTTTAATTCCTTATTTGTTTCCCGCCCTCACAACAGATTGAAAAAATGTTACTACAGCCCATTTTTCTGTACAACTTTCAAAACTGTTTTATTATATTTTGCAACTGTATATATCTAGCCCAATGCCTACCATCATAATTGAAAGATATGCTCAGGCAATGAAGTCATTTCGTTACATAAAATGAAAACAAAGTGATTCTATGGCTGCTCTCAGCCTTCTGCTTTTCTTCAGGAATCCTTTGAAGTATCACTATAAAGCATGCACACCCCCCCCCCGTGCATATGTGTTATCTTTTCCATCATTTTCCTTCATACCTAGACTGAAATCTTGCTTTAACATTTTCTTTATAAACAGTCTTCTTAAAATAAAAAAAAAAAGAATTTCTCCTATTTGTATTTCATCTTTTGAGAGGTCACTGCTCAGTTATATACCCCATGCTTTCACTGGGTTTTTTTCTTGATTTTTAGATTTTAATTCTTTACACTGACCCTCTATCAGATATATAATTTATAAGGATACTTGTCAATGACATACAACCCCTTATGATACAATCTCTGCGGATACTTGTCAATGACATACAACCCCTTATGATACAATCTCTGCCTAACTCTTCTGCCCCTTTCCTCCCCTCTTCCCCTCTAACAATCTTAACAATTAGGCTAGCGTTGGATTAAAAGCCCTAGATACACTGTTTTATCTCTGATGATCGATTTATCTGATTTGAAGATAACTTTCCACTGCTTTTAACAGTCATACACCTGTCTAACACATTTCTCTGTAAGAAAGAACAGTACAGAAAACAAGCCAGTTTCATTGATTCTTCAGTACTTCTCTAGGGTATATGACCAGTTTTTCATAAATGTGCTCCTAGCTTAATTATAGTAATTATTGTTTTGATTTGTATTATTTTATTGCTTAATCCCTTTTCCAAATAAATATTCATTTAAAGACAGAAGTACTAACATTTATGGCTGAATGTATTTCTCATACAGAACTTTTTTCCAATAAAATAATGAAGAATAATTCTCCTTAATTTCTAATTCACTATAACTGCCAACAGCTAAAACTGTATTAGTTTTATAAGCAATGATAATCAGTTACATTATGTAATTATGTGTTCATATGAAACACATACACATATAATGATAAAACATGTAAAATATCTTAGTAAGGTATTTCAGTTAAAATTAGAAAATACATGTTCATGTATTAAATAACTCTTGGAAGCTCACATTATTCATTTATCTATCTATCTGTCTATCTATCTATCTATCTATCTATCTATCTATCTATCTACCTATCTATTTATGGTTTGTGGAAGGAAATGAATACAGGGTCTCATACATGCCAGTCAAGTACACTACTACTGCATCACGAGCCCAGTAGAATGTCAGAAATTTCTACTTATAGCATACTTCATCCATGGTTTAAAAGAGGATCCCTGAAAAGAAATATTTCAACTCAAGGAATATGAGTATATATTCTTTATATATGCAAGTCTGGACTCCATGCAAGGTAAGGCACCCTTTACCTACTGATCTGTATCTTAGGTCAACATCCATCTAATAATTAAAATTGCCTACACACTGAATTATTGTGAATGGAGATTGTGATAAACAAAGTTCTGAGCTACATACCCACAATGGTATGTTCAGGATGAGACAATAGACAGTTAAAGGGTTAAATTCTCTACTCTTCAACACTACTTTAAATCAGCCTACCGCAAAGGAGGTGGAGGCAAGGCAATCAGAAATAAAGAATACCTGTGCTTTCTTAAGGAGTTTGGGGCCAGCAAAAGCTACATGAAACCTGCTCTAAATTAACGTTGGGCATATTTTATTTTCCTGGCATGTTTGATGTTGCTGATAATATATTATTCTGATCAGTGAATACATTTTATGCTGTAAATACCACCAGCATTCAACTGTAATGATTTGGTGTATACAGAATGTTGCAGAGAGCAGCCGCAGGTGTTCCACTTTCAAGAACACAAAGAACCACCAGGAACACAGACCATTTCCTGAGCTGTTGTCCAATTCATTATGTTTGCCATCTTAAGTTTTAAGAAATTTCAAATGTTGGATCAACTCATTGAGAATGATTGTTTCCAGATTCATCCATTTAATTAAAATTTTCATAATGTCATTTTATTAAATGATGAATAATATTTCATTTCATAAAAATGTTACATTTTTCTCATCAGCTGATGGGCATAAAAACTGTTTCAATTCCTGGGTTTTATGACTAGAGAAGCAATGAACATGGATGAGCAAGCATTTCTAGAGCACAATATAGAGTTTTTCTGTGTATATTCTCTGGAATGATACATTTGAGTCTTTTGGTAGATCTACTTTGACCTTTTGAGGGACCTACATAATGATTTTCTTGTTTACAAGGTTAAGGTAAAGAAGGAAATACAGGGATAAATAAGTGATGTTAATGAAATTTGAAAAAAAAAAACTCATATAGAAATCTACTACTGAGGATGCTTCATGTACTAGTTAATATTTTATATAAGCTCTTATAAGAAGACAGCAATGCCCCTGGACACTGCAGGTTAGCAAATAAAAAGCACAGTTAAGCAATGAGTGTGAACTTTTGGTGCTATCACCAAATAACTCCAAATACATAAACACCTGTACATTACATGTTAATATGCCCAGAAACTATTCAGAACATGTCGGTAACACTCTATTTCTGAAGACACTACATGAGAGAGTCTACGAATATGGATTGATAAAGCTGGCACTCAGACGGAAGCTTTATCCTACCTGGCTAGCCATCATAGTTCTATAAGATTCTATAAACACTAATAAACAAACAAAATAATTACCATTGCTACTCAGTTTATAATTTTGTAAATTAAATATTTACCAGCACAACAAGATTTGCCCACCGGCACAATAATGGCATGAACGAAAGGGGATTATCCAATCACTTTCTGATTGGATTTAAGTTGTGCTACCTAAGTTGAAATCCATACTTGGCACTGTTATCTGACCAAGAATATGTGTCATACAGGTCATGTCCCCAGGAGATGCTTTAATTCTCCAAATGATCACAGTATTATACAGACTGTTAGTGACTGATTGTAACAGACTTAGAACAGTTCATTTGTCAATGCTCATCAGAGAAGTTTCTATTTGTAATGTATACCATGGTTCTTTAAACAAACAGAACCGACAGAAGGAAAACAACCATACACACAATTATATTTTGAATAGGAACTTTTTGATGGTCAGAAATAAACAGCAATAAAAACATGCAATTTAAAAGAGAGGTCAGTAAATACTTCCTAAATAAGTGCTAAAATCCATTAAAAATAACTTTAGAACTTAGATCAGAAAACAAAACTCAAGAAAATAATTGATGAGACTCTTTACAACAATGAAAACCTTAAACACTTAAAAGATATTTAGCAAATTATGTCTAAGAATTTTCTAAAGTTCAGTGTACTTCTTATAGATATTCAAGAAGGGTTTTTCCAGGTAGTGGATTTATGTTCATTTTATAGGTAATTAAGAAGAAAAGTCTAAACATCTCTGAGAAATTTATTGGAAATAAGGAAGACGAAATGAAGAAGGAAAAGAATGATTCTTATCATAATATTTACAGAAACCTCTAAAAACTGCAAAATTAAGACAATTTTATGTGTGGAGACAAATTATTCAGTTAGGGCCTGCTGAGATGAGTCAGTGGGTATTGCTCTTAGCTTTATGGACCCGAGTTCAATCATTCTATTTCACATAGTGGAAGAAAAGGATCAAATCCTGCCATTTATCTTTTGATCATAAAACCACATATACACATAAACACATGGACATTGCATGTAATAAAATGTAAACTTCAGAACAGAACATTCCCAAACACACTTGCTTAGAAGACCAATTTAAAATCAATGAGTATATAAGATAAATGAAAACAGAAGCAAGTCTTTTAAAGTGCTGTTGATCAGTGGAATAAGCATGTGAAAAATAAGGGACATTAGCCTGTAAGTAGCACCCTCCACAGAGAGGGTTATAGTCAAAATACATAAGTTGGGATTATAGAGCTTTACTATAGAACCCAATAGACAGTCTCTGTGATTAGCCAGGGTGGGTGGGAAGGTAGCAGGTATCTCTGTCAGAACCATTGTAAATAACCCTGACCATTAAAAACGATGTAAATTAACAAACTAAAAAAATAAATGGATTAAGAGTAAAAGCTATGTTACTACATATATCTGAAAATGAATTTACATTCAAACCATTTGTTAAAAAATACTCTCACAAATTAACAGGATAAGAAAAACATACTTTAAAATAACTAAACATACAGAATAAAGAAAGAATATTAAGAATTGCAAAGGATAAAGGCCAAGTAACATATAAAGGAAGACCTATCAGAATTATACCTGATTTGTCAATGGAAATGAAAGCCAGAAGGTCCTAGTCAAGCGTTATGCAGACATTATGAGACCATGGATGCCAGCCCAGACTACTATAGCCAGAAAAACATTCAATCACCATAAACTGACAAGACTAGACATTCTATGACAGAATCATATTTACCAAATACATAGCTACAAACCCAGACACACACAATGTGCTAGAAGGAAAACTCCAACCCAGGGAAGTTAGCTACATTCATAAAAACACAGAGAATAAATAACCTCACAGCAGCAAATCCCAAAGATGGGAAAAGTATACACAATAACATCACCAACAATGACAGCTAAAATAACAGCAGCTAGCAATCACTGGTCATTAATATCCCTTGATATAAATGGACTCAACTCACCTATAAAAAGACACAGACTAACAGACTGGATATGAAAATAGAATCCATTCTTCTGTTGTATAGAAGAAACATACCTCAAAGATAAACATCACCTCACAGCAAAGGGTCAAGAAAAAATTTTCCATCAAATGAACCTAATATACAATCTGGCATAGCAATCATAATATTTAACAAAATAGACTTCAAACTAAAATCATTCAAAAGAGACAAAGGTCATTTCATACTAGTAACAGGAAAAAAAATCCATCAAGAGGAAATCTCAATACTGAACATTTTTGCTCCATATACAAGAACACCTTCATATGAAAAAAAAAACACTAATGCTTAAATCACACATTATATCCCACACACTAATAGGGGGAGACTTCAACACCCCATTCTCAACACTGGACAAGCTTGCCAGACAAAAAAATAAGGGATGTCATAACTCAAATGGACTTAAGAGACATCTATAGAACATTCTATCCAAACATAAAAGAATACATCTTTTTCTCAGTACCTCATGTAACCTTCAAAAAAGTGACCACATACTAGGTAACAAATAAAACCTCAACAAATAAAAAAATGAATAACCCCATGTATCTTATCAGATCACCATGGCTTAAAATTAGCATTCAACAGCAACATTAATTTCAGACTCCCAGAAATACATGGAAATTAAACAATGATTACCTGAACTACCAATGGGTCAAGGATGAAATAAAGGATGAAATTAAGTCTTTCCTAAAATTCAATAAAAATGACCATACAACATACCCAAATTTATTGGATATAATGAGGCAGTGTTAAGAGGAAAATATATATCACTGAATGCCTATATAAAGTAGCAGGAAAAATCCTGCACTAGTGAGTTAACCGAACACGTGAAACCTCAAGAGCAAAAAGAAGCAAACTCAACCAGGAGGACAAGTTGGCAGTAAATAATCAAATTAAGAGCTGAAATAGAAAAATAAAAAGAGAAACAAAGAAAGAAATACAAAGAATTAATGAGACATAGTGATAGTTCTTTGAGAAAAATCAACAAAATAGACAAACCTCTATGCAAACTAACCAAAATGCAGAGAGAGAATATCCAAATTAAAAAAAAAAGGAAGTGAAAAGGGGTACATAACAACAAACATGGAGAAAATTCAGAGACTTGTCAAGTTATACTTCAAAAACCTGTCCTCCACAAAATTGGAAATCTTAAAGGAAACTGACAATTTTCTAGATAAATGTCACCCACCAAAATTAAATCAAGAAGAGATAAACAAATTAAATAGACCTATAACTGCTAAAGAAATAGAAGTAATCATCAAAAGTCTCCCAGAAAAAGATAACTGGTTTCAGCACAGAATTTTACAAGATTTTCAAAGAAGAACTAACTCCTCAAATTGTTCCACAGGATAGAAACAGGTGAAGCATTACAACCTCTTTTTGTGAGGCTACAATTTTCCTGATACCCAAACCACACAAAGTCATTACTAAGAAAGAGAATTACAGATAAATCTCACTCTTGAACATTGGTGCAAAAAATATTCAATAAAATACTGGAAAACCAAATCAAAGAACACAAAAGAAAAATCATCCACCATGAACAAGTAGGCGTCATCCCAGAAATGCAGGGAAGGTTATACATATCAAAATCTATCAATGTAATCCCCGGTATAAACAAACCTAAAAAATGATCATCTCATAAGATGCTGAAGAAAAAAACTTTCGACAAAATATAACATCCCTTCGTGATAAAAAACTTGGAAAGAGAGCAGACATAACAGAAACATGCCTAAACATAATAAATGCAATATACAGCACGAAAACAGTCAACATCAAACTAAATGAGAGAAACTCAAAGCGATTTCATTGAAATCAGGAACAAGACACAGTCGTCTACTCTCTCCACATCTATTCAATATAATACTAGCTAGACCAATAAAACAGCAAAAGACGAACAAAGGGATACAAATCAGAAAAGAAGTCAAACTCTCACTATTTGCTGATGATATTATAGTTTACATAAATTGATGGAGGAATTACTTTCATTTAATAAAGAAACTGCCTTGGCCCATTTATAGGCCAGCCCTTAGGTGGGTGGAGTAAACAGACAGGATGCTGGGAGAAAGAAGCCGAGTAGGGAGTCGCCATGATTCTCCCACTCCAGACAGACGCAGGTTAAGATCTCCCTGGTAAGCCAGCTCATGGTGCTACACAGAATATTAGAAATGGGTTAGATCAATATGTAAGAGCTAGCCAATAAGAGGCCGGAACTAATGGGCCAGGCAGTGTTTAAAAGAATACAGTTTCCGTGTAATTATTTCGGGGCATAAGCTAGCCATGTGGGTGGCCGGGTGCCGGAGACGCAGCCCCGCCGCTCCTATTACTACAGAGTGGCGCCCAACGTGCTAATGAACTCCACGTAAAACCTGAGAGGGCTTAAAAAGGACACAGAGAGAATTTAAGACAGCTTTTTGTTGTTTGTGGGTTGCGTGCGGCAAAGAAATTGTCCTGACTCAGCAACAGGAAAAAACTGGCTGTTTTAAAATGCCGGCTTTCTGGGCTGTGCCGCCATTGCGATCTCTGCCTGGCTCCTGCGGGAGACAGAGTTTTTGAATGGAGCATTTGGAGTAAAGTGCTACGATTTGTTTGATGGCAACTAGACTCACTGTGTGCCTAAAAGGAAGTCATTTTGTGCTGCGGCTCAGAGGCACAAGCAGCTCCACCATGCTACTGGTGCAATGTGCAAGAATCAGAGGCACGAGCGGCTCCGCCATGTTGGACTGGGCGGGGCAAGCAAGCAGTACCTGTTTTTGACCTAGGAATGTCACAGCTTAGATTCTTAAGCGCTTAGCGATTTAAAAGCACAAAACAAAGTGCTCCTGGATAGTAAAAAAATTACAGATTCACAATAGAACTGATTCAGACACTGTTGGATAAATGTACGTAGGCTAGAGAGAGAAAAATATATATAAAGAATAAAGTTAATGTCTTAAAAAAAGGGTAAAGTCTTTAAAGAAACAGAGTACAGATAGTTATAGATTAAAAGAAATAAAGAAAAATAAGCCACGTAAAAATGGAAAATTCACAGAGAGTCTGGATACTTTGTATTATTGTGTTTTCTTTAAAATTTTTGACTGTAAAGGAGCTAAGTGCAGAGAGACATTTCATTATATGGGCTGCCAAGCTAAACCAGAATGGATATAAGGGTATTATGATTTCAGAATATGGGTCTAAGGATATGATGCTTTGGAGAGGGTCTTCTTTTGTTTTCACAGAGGATGCGACCCTGTGGATTTCTTCTATCCCAATATGGTATGATAGACCACGCCCTCCTGAAAGGTTGCTGTGAACACCTTCAGAAAATTACTTCACTCAACTGCCGACTGAGATGACCCTGACACACAGGTTACACCATGAAAGATCTGAATACAGCGCCCCCATTCAGCAGGAAGCAGTTTGGAGAGAAAAACTGCGCCCATGTTCCCAAATATGGTTTATAAATGTTCTTTTACATTTAAAGGGGGATATGATATAGATGTGACTAATTTGCATTGGTATGGATTTTAAGGTCAATTTTGTTATATGTATATGCATATTTCTAATCTTGATTAAGGTATTATGATTGTATAGTTCATTTAAAAATGTAATGTATATAGGTTGTTAATGGACAATCATCAATAATAGTCAAGCTTGTAGTCATGTTAGTTAGATTTTCTAGATATATAGAGATATATTTCAGTTAGATAGGCATTCTTCATATCTTTCAAAGACTACAGAATATGGCATTTTAAATGTTTTAATAATTTAGGGCTTTTCATGACAATGAGACACGTCTGCTTCTGGCAGCACCAGCTACTTCAAGAGGAAGATGGGCATCGAAGAGGCTCTTTATGGAGTTTGATAGCCATTTGGGCAAGAAACTGTTCTTGCCTGGACTGTTGCATAAACTGGACACAAAGAACCTACAGAGAGAGGACTACTGAACTTGCCTAAAGGTGAGATGGTCTTTTGGGGTTCCTGACTCATGAAAGAGTCTGCGAGACATTCTGCAGGACACAACAAAAAGTGACTGAACTGTCTTTGGAATTTCCTGCTTGATGAAAATGTCTGCTGGATACTATGGGCCTGAAGGCTGAAGATGGATGCCCCAACAGTACAAAAGAACTTTGGGTGACTGTCCAGGCAGCAAGATGTCTCTGTCATTTCTAGAGTTTTCTTATTTCTTGTTTACTTAGGTAATATTATATCCTTCTGGAGTCTTTGATGGAGTTGAAGAATAAGTAGATAGTTATAGTATTCATTAGTTATGATAAAAGATAAAATAGATATAAATATTGTAACTGTAATTCTTGCTTGATAACTGTTTTGCTATATGTAATCTTACTATGTTAAAATGAAAGCCTTTTTTTTGTTTAAACAAAAAAAGGGGAAATGATGGAGGAATTACTTTCATTTAATAAAGAAACTGCCTTGGCCCATTTATAGGCCAGCCCTTAGGTGGGTGGAGTAAACAGACAGGATGCTGGGAGAAAGAAGCCGAGTAGGGAGTCGCCATGATTCTCCCACTCCAGACAGACGCAGGTTAAGATCTCCCTGGTAAGCCAGCTCATGGTGCTACACAGAATATTAGAAATGGGTTAGATCAATATGTAAGAGCTAGCCAATAAGAGGCCGGAACTAATGGGCCAGGCAGTGTTTAAAAGAATACAGTTTCCGTATAATTATTTCGGGGCATAAGCTAGCCATGTGGGCGGCCGGGTGCCGGAGACGCAGCCCCGCCGCTCCTCCTATTACTACAATAAATGACCTCAAAATTTCTACCAAGGAACATCTACAACTTATAAGTATCTTCAGTAATTTAGCACAATATAATATTAACTCAAAAAATTCAGTAGTTATCCTTTATACAGATGATATGTGGCCAGAGAAAGACATTGGAGACACATCACCCTTTACAATAGCCACAAATAACAACAACAACAAAAATATCTTGGAATAACTCTAATCAAATAAGTGGAAGAACTGTATGACAAGAATTTTAAATCTTTGGAGAATGAAATTGCAGAAAACACCAAAAAATGAAAAGATCTCCCATGATCTTGGGTAGGTAGAATTGTAATAGTTGAAATGGTAATCTTACCAAGAGCAATCTCCATATTCAATGAATTTGCCCATCAAAATCCCAGCAAAATTTTCATAGCTCTCAAAAGAGCAACTTCATGCAGAAAAGCATAAAACCCAGGACATCCAAAACAATCTTGTACAATAAAGTAACTTCTGGAGGTATCACAATCCCTGACTTCAAACTCTATTACAGAGATAGAGTACTGAAAAGAGCCTGGTATTGGCATACAAAAAGACAGGAGGACCAATGGAACCAAATTGAAGACCCGGATATTATCCACAAAGCTACGAGCTCCTGCACTTTGACAAAGAAGCAGAAAATACAAAATGGTAAAAAGAAAGCATATTCAATAAAAAGTGCTGGCATAACTGGATATCAAGATGTGAAAGAATGAAAATAGACCCGTATCTATCACCATGCACAAAACTTAAGTTCAAAAGGACCAAAACATAAAGCCAGCCACTCTGAACCTCATAGAAGAGAAATAGGAAATACACTTGAGTGTATTGGCACAGGAAATCACTTTCTAAATATAACCTGAAACTAAGAAGCTTCTGAAAAGCAAAGGATATAGTCAACAAGATAAAACAACAACCTATACAATGGGTAAGTTCTTCCCACATCGGATAGAGGTCTGATCTCCAAAATGTACAAAGAACTCAAGAAATTGGTCATTAAAAGACAAATAATCCAATAAAAAATGTTGTACAAACCTAAATAGAGAACTCTCAACAAAGGAATCAAAAATGTCTGCATGACACTTAAGGAAATGCTCAACATCTTTAGCCATTAGAGAAAAGCAAATTCAAACAATTCTGAGATTCCATCTTAACACCTGTAAGAATGGCCAAGATCAAAAACACTGATAACAGCTTATGCTGCAGGATGTATGGGGTTAAGGGAACACTCCTCCATTGCTGGTGGGAGTACAAACTTGTACAGGCACATTGGAAATCAATATGGTAATTTTTCAAGAAAATTAGGAAACAACCTACCTCAAGACCCAGCAATACCACTTTTGGGTATATACTCAAAGGATCCTCAATCATGCCACATGAACATGTGTTCAAATATGTTCACAGCAGCATTATTTGTCATAGTCATAATGTGTAAACAACCTAAATACTAGTAAACCAAAGAATGGAAAAAGAAGTTGTAGCCATTTGCACATGGAATAGTACCCAGCAGTGCAAATACTGACAACTTGAAATTTATGGGCAAATGGATGGATCTAGACATCATTTAACATCTGAGTTAACCCAGACCCAGAAAGACAAACATCATATGTACTTACTCATAAGTGACTTTTAGACACAAAGCAAAGAAAAACCAGCCTAAAATTCATAATCCCAGAGAACCTAGTCAACAAAGAAGACCCTAAGAGAGACATACATGGATTTAATATACATGAAAAGTAGAAAAAGAAAAGTTCTCCTGAATAAATTGGGAGCATAGTGATCATGGGAGAGTGTCACTGGAGCGGAGCAGAAAAAAATATTTAGCTCAATTAGAACAATGAAAAAAATAAAAAAGGAATAAGCCTGAGCTAATAGGTCAAACAGTTTATAAGTAAAAAATAAGAAAAATAACATACGTTAAGTGATCAAATGCCACAACAGTCATCTCAGAGGAGACCAAAATAAAAATTCAGGGGAATGAAAAAATTTTGAACACTATTAATTACAAAAGAAATTAAAAGTGCAATGATTTGTCTTTATCATCTATTAGAAACACTAAAATTCAAATCATTTAATGCAATAAAAATTTGCAAGAGGAGATGCACTTTTTCTACACAATAAGTTACAAGTGTTTTAAATGTGTACAAAGTTATAGGTAGTAGCTTATTAGGACCACAACTGTACCATCTTTTTTTTATTTATCAGGGATAGTGAGACATACTTCCAAAAAAGCACATATACCACAAGAAAATTTTGATAGATGTTTATTTCATAATGACCAAACACAAAACACAAACTTCTGCTGAGGGAAGAATGACTGACATGGTTTGGTATGTTTTTAAAATTCATAACTATTTAGCAAGTGTTTTCACAAAAGTTATGGCCCTCATGAGCAGGTAAATGGAAGAAGCAAGCATATGGTGTCTTACTTACTGCATATTAAATTAAAGTAAATAGGACATAAATTTACATGAATGAGTATCAGAATAATGGTGGAAAAGAGTTTTTGATATTGAAGGAAATTGATTAAAGAATTGAAAGACACAGGTTTGCTGGAATATTTTGTATATAGATTGGACAAAATCACAAATTTGTTAGTTATCTGACTTATACCTCTGAATGTCTGAATATAAAGGGATCTTATTGCGAAGAATATATGTACATATTAGAGTACTACTCAGCGGTAAAAAACAATGACATCTTTAATTTTGCATGCAAATGGATGGAAATAGAAAACACTATCCTGAGTGAGGTAACCTAAACCCAAAAAGATGAACATGGGATGTACTCACTCATAATTGGTTTCTAGCCATAAATAAAAGACATTGAGCCTATAATTTGTGATCCTAAAGAAACTAAATAAGAAGGTGAACCCAAAGAAAAACATATAGTTATCCTCCTGGATATTGGAAGTAGACAAGATTGCCAGGCAAAAATTGGGAACTTGGGGATGGGGGTAAAGGGAAACGAGGTGAGAAAAGTGAGAAGGGGAGGATGGGGAAGCTTGGGGGAATGGGATGGTTGGGATAAAGGAAGGGTGGATATGGGAGCAGGGAAGTATATATCTTAACTAAGGGAGCCATCTTAGGGTTGTCAAGAGAATTGACTCTAGAGGGGCTCACAGGTGTCCAGGGAGATGTCCCCAGCTAGTTCCTTGGGCAGCTGAGGAGAGGAAACCTGAAATGGCCCGATCCTATAGCCATACTGATGAATATCTTGCATATCACCATAGAACCTTCATCTGGTGGTGGATGGAGATAGAAACAGACACCCACATTGGAGCACTGGACTGAGCTCCCAAGGTCCAAATGAGGAACAGAAGGAGGGAGAACATGAGCAAGGAAGTAAGGACCGCTAGGGGTGCACCCACCCACTGAGACGGTGGGGCTGATCTATTGGGAGCTCACCAAGGCCAGCTGGACTGGGAATGAAAAAGCATGGGATAAAACTGGTCTCTCTGAACATGGCGGACAATGAGGGCTGCTGAGAAGCCAAGAACAAGAGCACTGGGTTTTGATCTTACTGCATGTACTGGCTTTGTGGGAGCCTAGCCTGTTTGGATGTTCACCTTCCTAGACCTGGATGGAGGGGGGAGGACCTTGGAATTCCCACTGGGTAGGGAACTGTGACTGCTCTTTAGACTGGAGAGGGAGGGGGAGAAGAGAGGGAGGAGGGGGAGAGGAGAGAGGAGTGTGGGGAGGGGGAGAGAAGTGGGAGAAGGAGGAGAAAATGGGAGGCGGGGAGGAGGTGGAAATTTTTTTCAATAAAAAATATATAGATATAAAAAGAATATATTTATATATACATATACATACAATCACATACATAAATAAACACACAAATGATGTGGCCTAAACTGACTAAACTTCAGGTTTTCCCCCATTGGATTCATTCATAGATTCTAGAAATGATCACAAATTTGCTCTAATATGCTCATACAAAATTAAGAGTGGAAAAATTATATTCTCAATGTACAACAAAGAAACACCCATGAACAATTTGGGTGCAAAACAGTACTATTTATATTAAGAAGGAGTGATGTGCTCCATGGTTCTACATTCTTTAGGAAGGAAGGGAACTTAATTTAAAAGTTAAAACTCACCACACTGAAAAACACGGCTGTAGCATATACTATTCAAGCAAAAAGACAATGAAATCCTGCTATTTGTGACAACCCATATGGGACTGGGCATTACAGTGCTACACAGACTAAGTACTCACAGAAAGACAAGGATTGTGTGATCCCACCTGAGCTCATATGAAGGGCAAAAACCTTCCTGTGTCATATAAGGGGAGATTTAAATAAGCATTTTCATCCAAGGATGACTAGAGATTAAAGCTCTGTATTACGGATATTTTTACTATCAAAATGATAAAGATGGGGCTGGAGAAATGGACCACTACTAAGTCCTCACTGCATATTTATGCTCCATATTTATAAATTACAATGTGTAAAAAGCTGGACATGATGGTGTACACATGTAATCCCAGTGCAGGGAAATCACAGATGGGCATTTTGCAGGGGATAGTCAGTCCGGAGAAGCAAATCAGCAAGTTCCAGGCCAATGGGAGGCCTCAGAAACTGGTTTAAAGAATAAAGGATTAATGATTTCTGATGGATGACACCTGTGGTTATCTTCTTGCCTGTATGTGTGCATACACACACACAAACATAAATGTAAGAATAAATATGCGTAAGTAGATATGTTATAAAGTGTACACCTGTATTAAGCATCACAAAGTGATCCTAAATATGCACAATTCTTATGGCTTTCTGTTATCAGTTATTAATAAATTTTAATAATTAGTGAATTGAGTTAGTGAATAGAATGTTAAATGATCAGTTTGTGCAGTTCTTGTAATTCTCTGTTTCTACAATGGGGCAGTAACTGCATAAGTTATTCTTCTCATGAAAATTCAAAGAGATGTAAATACTAATAATCTGTTTTTCTGCATCTTTGGTTTTTAAATAAATTTTGTTTCAAACAGAAATTTTTTTATAATTGTAGTTATAATAATACTTATTAAATATTTAGGTAAATAAATTTAAATTGTGTATCAAATTTATCAAAGAAATAGGAAATCATAGCCGGGCGGTGGTGGCGCACGCCTTTAATCCCAGCACTCGGGAGGCAGAGGCAGGCAGATCTCTGTGAGTTCGAGACCAGCCTGGTCTACAAGAGCTAGTTCCAGGACAGGCTCCAAAACCACAGAGAAACCCTGTCTCGAAAAACCAAAAAAAAAAAAAAAAAAAAAAAAAAAAAAAAAAAAAAAAAGATTTCAAATATATTAATATAATATTACATTGAAACAATTGTGGAAAAGAGCATCAAATTATCTCCAGATATGAATACATGTAATTCAATACTTAATAACTGAATATCTAACATCCATCACATGTGATATCTGTGATAAGTTAAAAATAAAAGTGAGAATTCTACTAATTTGTAACTTTTGTAAAAATAGCAGCATACTATTTATTTGTCAGGAATCATGATGGGGAGACAACTGAGTGGATAAAGCACTGTTGACAAGTATGTGGACTAGAATCCAGATCCCAGTACCCATGTAATTCCCATGGAGTTCCCCAGAACTATACATGATTATAGTTATCTACTTGCAATTCTAATATTTAGAAGGTGGAGATGGAAGATCCCTCGAGGAAAATGGCTACCTGTATTCATGTGAAGTGTCAAGTTTAATTGAGAGACACTAACTTAGTTAATAAAACAAAGAATTATCTAGAAATAGTTAATAATAGCTTCCAACTTCCATGTATATGTTCACACATGTGCCCACATGAGGGTGATGGGTGGAAGAAATGGCATTGAGGACAAAAGAACTGGAAAGCTAGCCTTACCCCTCGCCAGCTGCAGCACTTGGGAAACAGACCCTTCACTCACCTGGGCAGCACAGTAGAACTGATCCTGTTGGCAGGGGCGCAGGTGAGCCAGCCCTGAATGTGTGACTGTGGTAGAGCTGGCCCCGCTACTCATCTCTCATGTGGGAAAGAGATAAATGTCCCACTTTCCTTGTGCCCTTTCTCACGTGTAGTAAGTACATTTAGGAGCTTACTCTCCCCCTTATCAACTGCCACACTGGGGAAAGTAGGCAGTTCTCCTTACCTGGACAGTGCAGTAGAGGTAATAGTTTTGATGGTATTCAGTTGAACTGGCTGAGATAGGGATCTTGAGGGATCTTGCCCTATTCCTCATCTGCCATATTGTAAGGAAGAAACACCCTCCAATGTCTTGTGCCTTTGGCAGTTGGGAGAGATGGCCCTAGGTCAAAAGGTTGGGAGAGTTGTCCCTCTCCCTCAGCAAATGTAGCACTCAGGAAAGAGTCCCCTGCACTTCATTTGGACAACACAGTAGAGTTGGGCCTGATGTACAGGTGAGTAAGAGTTGACCCTGAGGCCATGAAAATAGGGGGAACCACATCACCTCTTGTTCATTGCTCAACCATCTTACTCAGTATTCAAATTTTTATACTGTTGGGCATTATATCTGCACAACTAAGTGTAAATTGAGATATTTGCAATGTGGACTTTGTGTGATAAGTGAATAGAACACTTAGCAAATTTCAATAGGCAGGTAGACAAAAATGCTTGAAGATGTTCCCTATCTGCTCTTTTGAAGATGGGAAAACATGTGGATGAGGTGGGCAGAGACTGATAGACAGAGAGACAGAGAGAGCGAAGAGATGAGCTATTGATCTAGCTCCTAGCTTGAAATTTGGAATGTCTTGTGGAAGTGTGCCACCCTTTATCACAGTATGACAACATTTAACATTTTAAAGTTATAGAAATGATACTGCCTATGTGATCACACATGTCTTCTCTTCTTTTTGTCACATATGTTTTTTTTTTGTCCTAAGCTTGTGGCTTCCTATGAAACAGAATTTAGAGAAACATTGAAAGTGTATGAATCAAAGGTTATTTTTTTCATTTTTAAGCTTTCTTTACATTTTTTTACATCTCAATCTGATTCAACTCTCTGTCCCCTAATATCTGATCTCTACCCTTACACTCCCCACAAATAAGTCATAAGAATCAGAGACCCACTTATTCACACATTCAGGAGTCCCATAAATGTCCTAAACAAAAAAACTACAATATATTAATACATACACAAAGGACATGGTTCTGAAGCATGCAAGACTTGTCTTGCTGTTTCAATCTCTATGAGGTCATATGAGCTTTGCACAGTTGATTTAGAGGACATTGTTCTCCTGGTATCTTTCATTTCTTTGCCTCCTACACTGTCGCATTTCCTGATCTCTGGTGGGAAGGATTTTATGGAGACGTCTCCTTTAGAACTAAGTATTCCAAGGTCACTCTCTGCTTAATGTCTAGATGTGGGTTTCTATGTGTTTCAATCTGCTGTAGAAGGGAACCTGTCTAATGATGGCTGATTAAGGTACCAATCTGAGTACAGCAAAATATCATTAGGAGTCAATGTATTGCTACTTAAGCACAAACAAACAAACAAACAAACAGACCAATAGTATTTGGTTGTTTCTCAGATCTTTGAGATATGTGCTATCTGGTTCTTGACCACCCTGGAAACTGTGTTCCCTCCCTCAATTTCATCTACCCTACTGCTCCCCACAAAATCTTCCAATGCCTTCCCCCATTCTTTTTCCTTTATCCACCTATAGAATCTGTTTCATTTTATCTCTACCAGGAAAGAGTTCTTCCTTAGTCCCTTCCTTTATGCCTAACATTTGTGGGTCTAAAGATTGTAGCCTGTTTGCCGTGTATTTAATTGCTAATATCCAGAGAGCACATACCATATTTATGTTTACTTTGCCTGGGTTACCTCACTCAGGATGACTTTTTCTATTTCCATGCATTTTCCTGCATATTTCATCATTTTAAAAACTGAGCAATACTCCATTGTATAAATGTACCACAATTCTTTATCCATTCTTCTGTTGGGGTTTATCTAGCTTTGCAATTTATAGCTATTATGATAGAATACTAGTGAAGAATAGAGAAACAATGAACATGGTTGAGGAAGTATCATTGTGCAGGATGAAGCATCCTTTATGAATATGCCAAAAAGTGGTATGAGGGATCTCCATCTTCCTAAGTAACTGCCTCATTGATTTCCATAGTGATTGTACAAGTTTTCACTCCCACGAGTAATTAAGGAATGTTCCCCTTGCTAAGTATTCTCTCTGACATGAGCTATCACTTGTTTTACTGAATGAACATGGACATTCTGAGAGTGTAAGATGGAATGTTGAAGTAGTTCTGACATACATATCCCTGATGATTAAGGAAGTTTCACAGTACTTTCAGTGTTCCTTAGTCATTTGAGTTTCCACTATTGAGAATTATCTGTTTAGATCTATACCCATTTTTTAATTAGATTGGTTTTTTGATATGAAGTTTCTTAATTCTTTAGATATTTTTATACTAGTCCTCTATCAGATGTGGAGCTGTTGAAAATATTTTCTAATTCTATAAACCACCACTATGTTTGGATGATAGTTTCCTTTGCCTTATAAAAGCATTTCAGATTAATGAGATCCCACTTTTTGATGTTGAGCTTAATGCCTTCAATTGGTCTATTAAGAAGGTAGTATCCTATGACAACATTTTCAAGGCTATTACGTTCAGGGTATCAGGTTTTCAATGACATCTTTGATTCACTTGGAGTTCACTTTTGTGCAGGGTAGTAAGTAGAGATCTATTAACATCATTCTACACGAAGACTTCCAATTTGATCAGCACCATTTGTTCAAGATGCTGTCTTATTTTCCAGTGTACATTTCTGGTTTCTTACAAAATATTGGTTGCCAATAAATTTGTTGGTATATGTCTGGCTATTTAATTCTATTAAATTGATCAATGTATCTGTTTTTATGTCAGTATCATGTTATTTTTATTTCTATATCTCTGTAGTACACCTAGATATCAGAAACAGTGATGCCACCAAGAGGTCTTTAATTGTTCAGGGTTGTTTTAGCTATCCTATGTGTTTCATTTTTTCATATGAAATTATGAAGTGGAGAATTGTCTTCCAAGATCTTTAAAGAATTGTGGTGAGATTTTGATAGTGATCACATGTTATCTATATGTTGCTTTTTGTAGGATGGCAATTTTCGTTTGAAATTTATTTTGCTATATGTTAAAATGGCTCTGCCAGCTTGTTCTTTAGGTTCTTCACTCCTTGGAATATCTATTTCCAAATGTTACCTGTGTGTTCTTGATGTTGGTTTGTGGTTTTTGGCTGCAACAGAAGAATGGGTATTTTTATTTTATTTTATTTTATTTTATTTTCCTATATCTATTTTTTTTTTTTTTTTTTTTTTTTGGTTTTTCGAGACAGGGTTTCTCTGTGGCTTTTTGAGCCTGTCCTGGAACTAGCTCTGTAGACCAGGCTGGTCTCGAACTCACAGAGATCCGCCTGCCTCTGCCTCCCGAGTGCTGGGATTAAAGGCGTGCGCCACCATCGCCCGGCTTCCTATATCTATTTTTTTTAAATTTTTTTAATTAAAAATTAACGCCTCCTCCCGGCCTCCCTTTTCCCTCCCCCTCTCCCCACTCCCCAAACCCCACTCCCTTCCCCCTTCCTCTCCAGTCCAAAGAGTAGTCAGGGTTCCCTGCCCTGTGGGCAGTCCAAGGTCCTGCCCCCTCCATTCAGGTCTAGGAAGGTGGGCATCCAAACAGGCTAGGCTCCCACAAAGCCAGTACATGCAGTAGGATCAAAACCCAGTGCAATTGTCCTTGGCTTCTCATCAGCCCTCATTGTCCACCATATTCAGAGAGTCTGGTTTTATCTCATGTTTTTTCATTCCCAGTCCAGCTGGCCTTGGTGAGCTCCCAATAGATCAGCCCCGTCGTCTCAGTGGATGGGTGCACCCCTCGCAGTCTTGACTTCCTTGCTCATGTTCTCCCTCCTTCTGTTCCTCATTAGGACCTTGGGAGCTCAGTCCATTGTTCCAATGTGGGTGTCTGTCTCTATCTCCATCCGTCGCCAGATGAAGGTTCTATGGTAATATGCAAGATATCATTAGTATGGCTATAGAATGGGTATTTTTTTTAACATTCATACGAGTTTTTTTCTTTTTTTTTCCCTTGGGGAGTGAGATTACTGATATTGAGGGATGTTAGTGTCCAATGATTGCTGACTCTTGTTATTATATTGTGATTCATGTTGCTGTTGGTAGTGTTCGTGGTTGTGGTGGTAGTTGTGGTGGTGGGGGTGTGTGTGTGTGTGTGTCCCCTCCTTTGATTTTGTTGGTCTGGATAGTTTTTTCCCCTCTATTTTCATGATTATAATTAACTTCCTTAAGTTGGTGTTTTCCTTTTAGCACCCACTGTAAAACTGGATGTGTAGATTAAATGTTGCTTATATTTTCCTTCAACATAGAATGCTTTTTTTTTTTCTTTTCGCTCCATCAATGGTGACGAAAGTTTTGCTGAGTAAAGTAGTCTTGACTGGCATCTGTTGTCTCTTATCTCTTAGAGGTTATTACACCTCTAACCTCTTGGGTGGTTTATGCCAGAGGGTTTATAGATTTAACAGTTTATTTTACTGATTCATCCATTTTTTTTCTGTCATATCATCAGCATCTTACTTCTCTTTTATTCTGTTAAGCTTGCCTCTTTAGTGCCTATATGAATGACCAAATTTTTCTTTTCAGGAATGCATTCACTTTGGGTTTCTTTCATCAATTACACTGCCATCTTTAGGTCTTACCAGTTTTATTCCATTTCCTTATACTATTTGTTTTCGTTTTTCTATATTTCATTAGGGGATTTTTAAATTACTTTCATTTGTTTGTGTTTTTCTCAATTTCCTTAAGGGCTTTATAAATTTCCTCTTTAAGAATGTCTATTGTCTTTATATAAACTGTTTTAAGCCTTTTATTGAGTTTTAGATATTTTGGAATATTCTGAACAGGTTGTGGTAGGGCCGCTGACCTTCAATAGAGACATATTGTCCTGGTTGTAAAGATTGTGTTTTTATTCTAGAATCTAGGCAAGTGGGATTGGATGAATGTATGTCTTGATATTGATATGTGATTTTGGGTCTATTGGCTGGGTGTTTCTTTCCTCATTTTTACTTCCTCCCTGGACATTAGAAGAATGAGGTGACTGTTTAGTGTCTGGTATGGAAGTTTCTGTGTACATGCTTATTAAGTTTTCTTAACTATTGTATTTCCAGGGTGTTACTGGTGGTTGTACGCTGGATAGTGGGGTGAGTTGAAGGAAGAAAGTTTGGAGGGGAAGATCTTTGTGATCTGTTGGAGATGGGAATGAGTCAGGAAAGATGATCAGAGTGGATTGTCTCCTACTTATAGGACAATCAGAATTGGGTGATTGGAACTGGAGCAACAGAAGGATAAGTAAATATCTGTAATCATACCACCCACTTCCCCTGCAGGCATGGCTGGTAGGATAGTAGGGGTGCTTACTGTAGTTGGACACTGAGAGAAAACACTGAATGAGGAAAGGGAGGTTAGAAGGGGAAATTCTTTTGGATCCTCAGGAGATGGGGGTGGGTGGCAGGAGGCATTGCCACAGTGTACTACTGCACAGCTCAGGGGTTTAGGAGAAGTTTAGATGGGAAATTGTAACAAAGGGAGAGATGAAGAAATCTATCTAGTTCCTGAGCAGGTGTGGCCTGTCCTAGATGAGGGGATTCCTGAAAGAGTTGAGGTCTGGGATAAAGCAATGAGTAGGGGTAGATAGTCGAGGAGATATCTGCCAGATCCACAGTACTTGGAAACTGGGCCTGGGAAGTCTGAGATAGGTGTTCTGCTGCAGAGCTCATACTGAAAAGGAGGGATTTAATTTAGAGGGAAGAAGGAGATGTGAAGGTCTTCTGTTGGCTTACCTGTTTTCCTGGTCTGCTCAGCTCTCATGGTACCAGTGACTGTTTACAGTTATTCCTGATAAGCATGAATTATATATGAAAGAGGCTGGGGTAGTTTAAAGGCCACATTCAGATGGTTGAGTTCCACACACATTCTATACAACAAAGAGAAACAAACTGCTGCTTCAACATGAAAGATAATGTGAGGGTCACTTAGTGTCCCTAAGGGCGGGGGGAGTTCTAGCACACCCTCTCCTTCAAGATTTTCAGGTCTCTACATCTAGACACCTTTTCATTTTCCCAGAAGTCCCTTTCCCAATCTTGTACAATGTTTGCTTGTGTCTAAGTGCTAAAATTTGGGAATTCTCTGTATTTTTAAAGAACCCCTTTGGTATATGTCCTACAGCTACAGAAACTTCCTGTTTGAATCTATAATTATTCTTTGGAGCAGGCTCACACCATATCCATTGTAGCTTCTTAACATATATGTGAGTCTTCCATAACCCACATGAGAAAACGACACAAAATGTGTGTGCATTTGATAATCACCCTTATATTCATCATTGTCAGGTGCTTTTATAACCAACTACTGCAGGCCTTGACACTATTATAGTTTATTCTGACACTGTTCCTGTCTTCTGTAATTTCACTTGTGCAATAACAGTTATGAATCTCCCTATTATTATGTATTTTCATATAGTGTATACATGTAATCTTGTGATATCACCTCAGTCTTATGGGCACACATATTTGTGGATGGTCAAATAGATGACTTTTCATTTAGTTACATAGTTTTGATATATAGAATGTATACTGGGACATGCTTCATAACTAAATCTATTGTTTGTATTATAATTATGTTTATATTGTAGCGGGGACTATAGACACCTAAAATCCTACCTTGCTAACTACACATAATTATCTCATTTTCACCTTAGAACAAGTTCAACTAGACTATAAGCTGCTTTTAAAAAACAAAACTTCACAGTTTGCACAAGGTGAGAGTCGCAGATGTTCAATCAAGGCTACTAAGAAAAATCATGCCAATTCTTCCCCTGCCAGTATACTGTGGATCTGTGTCTCAAAGTTGTCATTGGGCACTGCTCACCTCCACCCCTGTCGGGTTGAGCTTTTGCTCCTGTGTCCTTGGACCTCTGTGTTGCTATGGTAAATGATTTAGCTCCTTATGCTTCAAGGATACTGTGGAAGAAAGTTTTTAAAAGAAACTAAAAGAAGAAGCTTGGAAAAGTTAGAAGTAATGCAGGAATATTAGAAGAGAAACAGCACAATAAAGAACACTTGAAGAGCCTGTCTGTGCAAGTTATAGAAATCCCCTACACCCCCCTGGCTCCTGAGAAATATTTCACCATTGGAACCCTAGGAAGAGACTGGAACTAGTCTCATAGCCCCTACACCTCATAATAAAATATAAACAGTTTTCCTTAATTCAATCAGCAAACGTCTCTGAAGATGCAGGGGAATATGATAAACTCATGAGTTTCAAGTCATTACAAAGTTGCCACGATATAGTGAGAGAACAACCACTACCTCAAACTGTACAAGAGCTTCCTCAACATGATTTTACTTTTGTAACTACACAGCATGGGATTGACTTTCTACTAGTTTTCACTAGATTGAGCAGAGGTGGGCTCCAGAATGAATATTTAGCTCAGATTTTATTAATAACAAATGTTAAACTAATACACTAAAGCACATTTCAAATCTTTGTTTATATCTTGAAAATATCTTACTGGACAGAGTAAGTCACATTCTATAGTAAACAAAAAAAAGAATCACTTGCATTAGTCATTTATTTTTTTAATTAATTAATTTATTTATTTATTAAAGATTTCTGCCTTCTCCCCGCCACCACCTCCCATTTCCCTCCTCCTCCCCCAATCAAGTCTCCCTCCCTCATCAGCCCGAAGAGCAATCAGGGTTCCCTGCCCTGTGGGAAGTCCAAGGACCACACACCTCCATCCAGGTCTAGTAAGGTGAGCATCCAAACTGCCTAGGCTCCCACCAAGCCAGTACGTGCAATAGGATCAAAAACCCATTGCATTGTTCTTGAGTTCTCAGTAGTCCTCATTGTCTATTATGTTCAGCTAGTCCGGTTTTATCCCATGCTTTTTCAGACCCAGGCCACCTGGCCTTGGTGAGTTCCCAATAGAATATCCCCATTGTCTCAGTGTGTGGGTGCACCCCTCGCAGTCCTGAGTTCCTTGCTCGTGCTCTCTCTCCTTCTGCTCCTGATTTGGACCTTGAGATTTCTGTCCGGTGCTCCAATGTGGGTCTCTGCCTCTGTCTCCTTTCATCGCCTGATGAAGGTTAATATTCCGGAGGATGCCTATATGTTTTTCTTTGGGTTCACCTTCGTATTTAGTTTCTCTAGGATCACAAATTATAGGCTCAATGTCCTTTATTTATGGCTAATGGCCAAAAGACACTTAAGGTCATGCTCAACTTCCTTAGCGATCAGGGAAATGCAAATCAACACAACTTTAAGATACCATCTTACACCTGTCAGAATGGCTAAAATAAAAAACACCAATGTTAGCCTTTGCTGGAGAGGTTGTGGAGAAAGGGGTACACTCATCCACTGCTGGTGGGAATGCAAACTTGTGCAACCACTTTGGAAAGCAGTGTGGAGGTTTCTCAGGAAATTCGGGATCAACCTACTTCTGGACCCAGCAATACCACTCTTGGGAATATACTCAAGAGATGCCCTATCATACAACAAAAGCATATGCTCAACTATGTTCATAGCAGCATTGTTTGTAATAGCCAAAACCTGGAAACAACCTAGATGCCCTTCAATGGAAGAATGGATGAAGAAAGTATGGAATATATACATATTAGAGTACTACTCAGCAGTAAAAAACAATGACTTGTTGAATTTTGCATACAAATGGATGGAAATAGAAAACAATATCCTGAGTGAGGTAAGCCAGACTCAAAAAGAGGAACATGGGATGTACTCACTCATATTTGGTTTCTAGCCATTAGTCATTTATCTTGGTGTTGCAACAAAAACATGGTCAGAAGAAACTGAAGGAGGAGAGGCTTATTCTACTCCCAGAGAGAGGGTGCTGATTAACATGATAATGAAGAAACAGAGAGATGAATGCTGGTGCTCAACTCACTTTCTCCTTGTTGTTCTGACCAGGACCTTAGCTCATGGGTTGATGCTACTGATATTCAAAGTGCAGCTTTACATCTCAGTTGGAACATTGGTGAAGCTATTTTTAAAACCTTCTCAGACACATTTTTGTGACAATTATAAATCTTATCAAGTAAGCAATCAAAATGAGCTGTAAAATACCAATTTTGGAATACCAGTAGCTCTATGATATTCCTACAGTAAATGAATGAATTACAGAAAACATTTCAATAATGACTATAACCATTCATTCCATGTGATTCAAATAAGAAAGATATGAAGGAAATTTTTTAATAAAAAAATAAGAGTTACTTTTCCATAAGGGAGAAAGACATGTCAAACCTGACACCAGGGGACTATGAGTAGAGACCCATGATAGAACACAGGTACAAAACAGCACATTGAGGAGATATCCTTGAAGGGATGCTGCATTCATGACTTTAAGGTTGTATTGACCAAATATCTAACAGGCATGACCTAAGGGTAGAAAGAGATATGTTTTCTCACTGTTTCATAGTGTTTATTCCAGGACTGAAGAGAGGTTATGAAGAACTAGAACAGCCCGTGTCCTGTTGGGTCAGGAGGCAGGGAGTGAATGCCAGACCTTAGCTAGTTCTCTCCAGTTTTCCTCTTTGAAACACAAGTCATATTCCCACTCAAACCCAAGATAGATCAACCACACATATGCTCATCACTGCTTAGTACATGTTCCCAGAATGTGAAGAAAAAGGAGTCAAAATGTGCTGTTTCCTTCTGAAAGACTTATTTCTTCACATGACAAGGTTTCTTTATTCTAAAAGATAACATAAAACTGAGAGTTATTTAAGTTGATTTCCAAGTTATGTTTTATGAATATCGTCCTGTTAACTTATATCATTTACTTATATATTTTGAACAAAGGAATGAGTTAATAGATAGACTTCTCCCCCTCCACAGCCTCTTTCCCTCACTTCCTTTCTCCTTCCTTTCTTTATTCTTTATGAGCCAGGGATAATAGCGTTAGCTAATTAATCTGTTTCTGAGATGAATATATATATTGAAAAAATAGTATATAATGACATAGAGGTTGGGGAACCAAACTTACCTGGAACAACAGACACAGAACTGGCTCTGTCTGTGTCACTGGTTTTAACCATGCTCCAGATACGCTTTTTTTGTTGTTGTTCAGAACTACCCATGCAGTGTGACAAGACAATAAACCTCCTTCAAGAGTGAGCTTGGTTTATCCATCCAGCACCCTTTTAAGGGGGTAGCTATTTGGTGAAAACAAATTTGAGAAAAAGGAAGAGCCAAGAGCAAAGGCTTTAGCTTAGTCCTCTACTGCCACCTGTGTTCCGGAAGTAGACAAAACTCTCCAGCAGTGCTCCAGGGTAATGGATGCAATGTTCAAGTCAATTGCTGAGGAGTTGACAAAGGAAAGAGGCAGTGGTTGGAATCTTACACTGAGACTCATGATTTTCACATAATGTGAAGCTTTTATCTGGGAAGAACTCCAGAGTCTTTGAGAGAATGTAAGAGAAAAGAAACATTGAAGTGACCTGGGCTAGAAAAAAAAATAGATTTATTAAAACACATTTTGGAGAAACTTTTTGAATATTCAGCCAGACCTTTCATAGCAGAAAGGGAATTGCTAGGCTGGGAGAAAACTCAGTTGGTAAAATGCTTGTTTTGTAAGCTTGAGAACTTGAACTTGGTTCCCAGAACCCAAGTAAAAACACCAAGCATGGTAGTAGAATGGGGACTCAGAGACAGAAGAATTTCTAGGGTTCACTGACCAAGTAGTCTAATCAAGTTGTTAAAACTCAGAACGATGAGATTGTCTCAAAAAACAGGAGTTGGTATATCTGACAAACAGTGCTGGAGTTTGACTGCTGGATTCTACACATATATGCATATATCCACGTCTGTGTTCCCATAATTGAAGAGTACCCATGAACAAGAACACACACAGAGACAAAATAAATAAACAGACACCCCCCTACACACAGAGAGAGACTCACAAACAAACAGATATACACAAACAGAAACACATACACACACAATGTCAGGGGGAGGGATGGTGAGATACTTTATGAACTGTCAGTAATAATTCTTCTCTTTCTCTCAGATTATAACTGAACTTTGACAGCTTTTTTACAGGAGAGAAGAATTTTTATTTATTCAGATAAAGTAAAGGCATCCTGCAATGGAATTATCAAATTTCTGAGAGCTAGTAACTAAACGATGAAACTAAAGTTTTAAAGTCTTGTTTCCAACTGTATTAATTAGCGATTGTGAATAATGGTTTGCATCAATGCTGTGAAACAGACATCTATAATTACAGTAAATGTCAACAAAGTTACTTTTTGTCAAATTCTATTTATTTATTTATTTATTTATTTATTTTTTATTGAAAAAATTTCCACCTCCTTCCTGCCTCCCATTTCCCTCTCCCCCTCCCACTTCCTCTCCCCCTCCCCCCTCCATTCCCCCTTCCTCTCTGGTCTGAAGAGCAGTCTGGATTCCCTGCCCTGTGGGAAGTCCAAGGTCCTCCCCCCTCCATCCAGGTCCAGGAATGTGAGCATCCAAACAGGCTAGGCTCCCACAAAGCCAGTTCATGCAGTAGGATCGAAACCCAGTGCCATTGTCCTTGAATTTTCATCAGCCCTCATTGTCCGCCATGTTCAGAGAGTCCGGTTTTATCCCATGCATCAACCTACCCCAAGACCCAGTAATATCACTCTTGGAATATACCCAAGAGATGCCCTATCATATGACAAAAGCGTTTGTTCAACTATGTTCATAGCAGCATTATTTGTAATAGCCAGAACCTGGAAACAACTTAGATGCCCTTCAATGGAAGAATGGATGAAGAAAGTGTGGAATATATACATATGAGAGTACTACTCAGCGGTAAAAAATAATGACATCTTGAATTTTGCATGCAAATGGATGGAAATAGAAAACACTATCCTGAGTGAGGTAACCCAGACCCCAAAAAGATGAACATGGGATGTACTCACTCATAATTGATTTCTAGCCATAAATAAAAGACATTGAGCCTATATTTGTGATCCTAGTGAAGCTAAATAAGAAGGTGAACCCAAAGAAAAACATATAGTCATCGCCTGGATATGGGAAGTAAACAAGATTGCCAGGCAAAAACTGGGAACTTGGGGGTGGGGTGGGATGGGGGGTAAAGGGAAATGGGGTGAGAAAAGTGTCAAATTCTTATAAATTGCTGACGTTCTGTGCTATGATACATATGCTTTTTTGATGTTTTAGAAATATTGATTGTATTAAATTAATAATTACATCTTTTCCTAGAATATGGAATCTCACATAATGAAAGTCCCAATGACATTTATGAGGAGAAAGCCTCTTTGCACAAACCAGTGTCTAAACAATTGGCTCTGTGTACATGGACTGCTTGTGTGTGGACTTTCTCAGAAAATGGAAAATCACTTCAATCACTAACATTTAAAAAAAAATGGCTCACATCCCATAATAAGAAGGGGTCAGTGAGATAGTTCAGTCAGTAACATCACTTGTTATGCAAGCATGTGGTTCTGAGTATAGATGCTCATCACCCATGTGGAATCAGGGTACAATTTCATGCGTATCTATAAGCCTACAACTTGAGGGATCCAGAGGAAATAAAAGAGGGTCCCTGGGTACCTGAGTTACTGCAGTTGCTACCCAACTATTCTAACCAAAATGTAAAGATTTCCAGGTTCAGTGAGAGACCTTATCTCAAGAGAAGAAGGGAAAGAGACCTTATCTCAAGAGAAGAAGGGAAATAGTGATAAAGTAGTGAACATAGTGTCCTCCTTTGGCCTCTGCATGTGCAACTGCACAATCATATGCACTTACATGTCACTCACAACACAAACATGAACTTCACACATATATGAAGAAACAGAAGGGAAGTGACAGCAAGAACACTCAAATCACAGATTTATTCATTTTATTGAAAATGCTATTTGGTTCACTTCCTTCTTTTTGTTCTTAGGATTCAGTAGGATGCATCACTGAGAAGGCAAAAGCACAAAGCTCTAAAGAATCACACAAGCTGCTGAGTCTTCTCTCTGCACAATGCATGACCACTTGGTACAGGGTGAAGAGTTTGCTGCTGGGAAAATAGCTGCACTGCCTTGCATGGGGGTTGCTGGGGCATATTGTGCTATGATCAATCAGCTTCCATCACAATCTGAATTATTTCCAGCTGTCTGCTACATGGCTGTAGACCAGTGCTTCTCAACCTATGGGCTGTGACCACTATGGAGTAGAATAGCCCTTTCCCAGAGTCACATATCAGATATCCTTCATATCAAATATTTCCATCGTGGTTCATAACAGAAGCAAAACTACAGTTATGTAGTAGCACAAAAATAATTTTATTTTTGGGGGTCACCACAACATAAGGAACTCTATGAAAGTGTTGCAGCATTGGAAAAGTTGGGAATTATTGCTATAGACAATCCCTTCACTCTTCGATGCAATTTCCTCATCAATACAACAAAGTTGCTACTAAATGACAAGTTATAAATATCTTTCTGGAATAACTTAAATATATAATAAAATGGATATCTGGCCTCAAATGGATAAGAAACTTTCTGCTACAACATGAGATCTTAAATGTGAGCCACAAAGATGCCCATAACGGCTTGAATGCGAAATACTCACATGTAAGAATTTTAACAATTGTTACCCAGCTCATGGAGCTGTCTGGCAGGTTTTGAAACCTTTGTGATCTGGAACCTTGTTGGAAGAAAGAGGATGCCTGAGTAATGGCATTGAAATTTTACAGCCTGGCCCTGTTTCCTGTCCTATGTCTGCTTCTAGTAGTGAACAAGCCACCTCCACAGTGTTAGCCATTTCTACTATATGATGAAATTTGTGCTGTTTAAAGATTAAAAAGGAAATTATTGCTGGAAGGCATAGATTCAATGCACTGTGGCTAGAAATGCTAATTAGTAGAACCATTATGATAAATAGTACAGAGTTCCTCATAGAAAATTCAAATGGCCTAGAGAGATGAGAACTGGCTACTCTAGCATGAGGATCTGGTTTGAATACCCAGTTTGTAATCTCTGAATTCCTTCATTGAAATGACAGGTAGAAACAAGAGACTCCTTGGATATGACTGTTGAATGCTTTTCTTTTTTTTTTTGGCGGCTAGCGTATCACTTGCAGTACTATGCGAGCTAGTTCTCAGAGAAGCTTCCAGATCAGATTCAGCTTAATTGCCCTGAGTCTTAGATCAGAAGTGTGTGATATTGTGTGAAATGGGTCTCATTTTCACGTCCTGCAAGTAACTAAGGATAATAGCAATAGTACATATTTTTCTGACACCCTCTTGGATGCCTCTGACTAACAATGTTGAGTGCAGTTCCTCATGGCTGCTGCTAAGGTTCTTCTCCGGTTCTCCCCAGTTAATATGCTCTTGTTTTCTTATTTCCTCACATAACACATGCTCCCTTCTCCCTGCTTCCTAGAGCTCATTATCCCTGCCTGATTTTTTTAAAAAATATTTTTGGTTTCCACAGTTATTCAGGTAATATACTCACAATTAAAAATTTGGATCTAGAAGCTACAATTAAGTGAGAACATGTGATGTTTGTCTTCCTGGGTCTGAGTTACCTCACTCAGAATAATGTTTTTTAGTTTGATCCATTTACATGTAAACTTTGTAATTTCATTTTTTAACAGCTGAATAGTATTGTGCAATATATAAGTACCACATTTTCACTACTTGAAATTCATGAGGTGAAAGACATTTCTGTTGTTTCCATTCCCTTACTATTGAGAACATAGCATCAGTGAGAAGAGCAGAGTGACTGCATGTGGAATAGGAGACAGAATCTTGTGAGCATATGCTGAAAGTAGTGTAGATTTGTCATATAGCAAATTTATTTTTAACCTTTTGAGAAAGTTCCACAGTGATTTTCAGAGGAGCCATGTAAGATTGCAATCCCTGCAATCCCACAACACTGAATGAGACTTGCCTCCTCCCTAAACCCCACCAACACTTGCTGTCAAATATTTCCCTGAACTTAGCCTTCGGACTGGGATAAGATAAAATCTCAGAGTAGTTTTAATTTTCATTTCCCTTATCCCTATTTTCTAACAATATTGAACACTTTTTTAAGAAATCTTTTAGTCATTTTTTCTTTTTCTTCTGAGAACTCTCTGTTCAGATCCATAGCCCATTATTAACTGAATGATTTGTTTACCTGATGTTTTGTTTATTGAGTTCTTTACATTGTGAATATTAGTCCTTATTCATCTTTTGTATAACTGGCAAAGGTTTCTCATTCTGCAGATTTTCTTTTCACTCAATTGGTTCTTTTCTTTGCTCTACAGAAGCATGTTGGTTTTATGATGTCCTACTTGTCAATTGATGATTTAAGGTACAATGGTGGGAATTTTATCATGAGGGATATTCAATAACTTTAATTGGAATAATGAATCCTCAAAAGGAGGAAATTCATGGATAGTTTTGCAACCCTAGCTAACAACTCATGGTCAAAAAGGCTTTGGATCTTAGACAAGACCAAAAACAGGCACTTTCCTAAACCAGTATAACCTCTAAATGCATTCTAAGAGTAGTTCTCAGCTCTCATCAAAGAAGGTTCTCTTTGCAAAAGATGAATAACTTTACAAACACATACATACATACATACATACATACATACACACACACACACATACACACACACTCACACAAATGAACTGGTCACTGACTATATACAGGTTGCCTAGATCCAAAATGATGCATTTATAATACAACGCCTATATCAAAGGCATAGGGAACATCATGAAAAAGGGAACAGAAAGATTTTAGGAGCCAGAGGATCAGGATGTTTGCTGTGAAATTGTGATTTCTATATAGTACAGGGATGCTGTACTCATAATATCTTAATAGTATAATTTACTGAACAAAATCAGAACCATGACAATACCAGTTGACATGGTAATGAAAATCAGGGGGGAAATCTAACAATACCCTACCCCTAGATCAAGAGCTACAGGTAAATAATGATTGCTAAATAAGTAAAAAAAATCAGTCTTTCCCAGGGATCAGTACCTTAATTGATCATCTAATACAAAGAGACTAGTCTTAAAAACGTATACACTAAACAGACCCACCTTCCTGTATGTATATATTTATATGTGTATACATGCGACAATAATAATTAAAGAAAAAATTAAAATGAATTTCTAGGTTACTTTGCCAACTTGCTATCGTAGCAAATAACAAACTAATTCTCAAAGAGGAAATTGAAGATATTTCTACACTCACATTGTTACTAGAATATGAAAATGTAAACTAACTTGTGTGTTCATTATCTGATTAACTGACAATTTGTAAATATATATAAATAAATATTATTAAGCTATTATTAGTAATGAACCATCTGTCATAACATGGATGGAACAGAAAGACATGCAGGAGAAAGGAAGATCTCCAGGAAACAGGGAGAAAAATTGTTACAAGAATCAGGAAGTAGACTTGGGAAAAGAAGACTGAGAAGGGATGGCTATGGGTGCAGAAGTACATCAGACAGGAAGAATATACCATGGTAATGGCACAGTTTGATAATTATGTTTACAAGAAGTAAGTGTCAATTCAAATGTCAATTTTAAAGGACTTTGAATTTTCCCAACAGCAAGAAATGGCAAAGTTTGTGTAATGGCAATGTCAGGTTCCCAGATCTGGTTATTTCACACAGGACATATGTATTTATATATCATACTGAAACATCTTATTATGGCCATCATTATATACCAATTAGATATGTTAAAACATTTTTTTTTTTTTGGTTTTTTTAAACAGGGTTTCTCTGTAGCTACGGAGCCTGTCCTGGAACTAGCTCTTGTAGACCAGGCTGATCTCGAACTCACAAAGATCCGCCTGTCTCTGCCTCCCAAGTGCTGGGATTAAAGGCGTGCGCCACCACCTCCCGGCCATGTTTAAACATTTTATGACATTAATATGTATTTAGAAAAAGTGGAGTTTCAAATACATTTTTGAAGAAATGAGCATTTCATTTTATTTAATTGACTTGGTCTCAGTACATAGTTCTGGTTAGCTTTGAACTCAGTGAAAAATCCAGAGCAATATCAATTTTGTATATGCAGCACAGAAAAACAGCAATACAGTTCTTTACTCTGTATATGTGCTCAATACACATATGAATACGAAAACAAGCATGCACATACACAATGTAAAAATGTGTTCTTAAATTTCTAATTTAATCTAAAATCCAATGAGTATTTACCCATTAGTGTTAGAAAATTCCCTTTTATTTCTATTTTCAATCTAAATATTTGTCTCATTAGAAAGATTCAGAGTGGAGAGTAAACATCTAAACATCAAATGATTTTGACCTCCAGCTTTATATTATAAACCAACCATTTATAACTCTTTTGCTACATTCTTAAAAGATTTATCCACTAAGTCAGTAGATAAACAAAGAGAAAAATATTAATGACAGTAGAAAGCTTGTGTATGAAAATCATACATTTGACTTCAATCACAAGGGTGATTCTGTGAATCAAAATTTAGAATTGTGAAGCTCAGTCCTAATGGATACATCTAGATATCACTCCTATTGTAACTGAAGTTCAGGGAACATTGTGGAAGAGGAAAAGGAAAGCATGTAAAAACCAGAAGATCGCCGGGCGATGGTTTCGCACGCCTTTAATTCCAGCACTCGGGAGGCAGACGCAGGCAGATATCTGTGAGTTCAAGACCAGCCTGGTCTACAGAGCTAGTTCCAGGACAGGCTCCAAAGCTACAGAGAAACCCTGTCTCAAAAAACAAAAAACAAAACAAAAAAAACCCAGAAGATCAGGGAGTTTGTAATAGTATTTGCTAGTAGTGACAAGAACTAAGTCCATATAGTCTCATGGAAATGACTCTGTAAACACGAGCTGAACAAGTTTGACAACATGGAAATGCTAAAATGAACTGGAAAAAGACAATATGGTCTCAATCTTGCACAAAAATGTGGGCAGTTGAACTGTGCTGACTGATAAAGAAAAATATTCCCATGAAAAAGCATACCAATTTGTTATCCAATACTAAACAGTCATACCTGAAAACATTCAGAATGAGAATGTTACATATATGTGTGTATGTGATACATATATGTATATGTATGAAATCACAATGAAAAAACAAGCCATGAATCTGAAAGAGAAGAGTGGGGGTTATACATGAGCATTTGGAAAGAAGAAAAAGAAGATGAATATGATGCAATTATAATTTCAAAGAAAAAGGAAAAAAAGTTATACAATTCTTTGTAAACATTTATTGATTCATTTTATTTGAGGATTGGGGATCATAAGCATGTCATGACACACCTGTAGAGGTTAGAAGATAAGTTGATGGAGTCAGTTTCATCTCCTTCTACCAAGTTGGCCCATGAATTAAACTCAGGTCAGAAGACATTGCTGTAAACACTTTTTACCTGCTGAGTTGTCTTGCTAACCCATATTTGCATAAATCCTCACATAAAGAAATTGACATACAGAGATGTTTAAGGATTAAACTTTGCTGTTTTGATGTGTGTGGTGATGGAAAACTTGGATATCAGCTCTAGTCTACAGTATGTAGAACAAGACTTTTTGACAGTATTATAAAATTATATTATAAAATTTGATGATATTTTAAATTTATCTATTATTTGTGACTATGTCTTAATTTTTATGGATATTTATATATCCATATATTTATCTTTTTTTTATTTCAGTGTGAACTCAAAAAGTGAGTTTTTCTGTACCATTGGGGCATTCAATCTTCAGCCCACAGGACCATAGTATCCAGCAGACTCTTCCATGAAGCAGGAACTTTCATGTAGATTCTTTCATAAAACCGAGACCCCAAAGGTCATCTTACCTTTAGGCAAGTCCAGCAGTCATTTCTCTGTGGATTCTGCATGTCCAGTTCATCTAACAAACTCAATAAAGAGCCTCTTCACTGCCAATCTTCCTCTTGAAGTAGATTGGTGCTGCCAAGAACAGATATGCCTCATTATCATGAAAAGTCCTAAGTTATCAAAAATTTAAGGCCAATATTGTTATATGTATATGGATTTCTGATTTTGATTAAGGTATTGCGTTTGTATAGCTCATTTAAAATGTAATGTATAATAAAAATATAAGTTAATAGATACTCATCTATAATAGTCAAGCTTTTCAGTTAGATAGGCATTCTTCAAATCTTTCAGAGACAATCAGAATATGGCATTTAAAATGTTTTGATACCTTGTCTTCCTATATTTTCCTCTTAATGGTGTTGTTGGGACTTTTTCTTTGGTGATCAAACTTCCAGGTGCCAGTGGATTCAAGGCTAAGATGGCTGCTCCTTGCAGTGAAATCAGAGCCACAGTTTGTTATTCTGAAGGTCACTTGGTGTTCCTGGAGGTCAGTTCTCTGAGGGGTCACTCTGCAATTCCGGTGATCGTTCAGGCCTTCTCCCATGGAGATAGCTTGCTTGGGTCTGCTCTCTTGGAGGTCATAGTCTTGGGTTTGCTCGCTTGGAGGTTCATGATTCATGCCCTGTCCTACAGAGGTCTCTGGCTTGGGTCTGCTCCCTCAGAAGTCTGTGTTTCACACCCAGTGACACAGAGGTCCTCTATACATCTTAAATTAAGCCATTTCTATTATTCTATATTCTACCATGAGTTCATAGTTTGTTACCTCTTGCTTCTTGGGCAGCTACATGACATCTCTTTAACTCTGCCTCTCTCTCTCTCTGTCTCTCTCTGTCTCTCTCTGTCTCTCACTGTCTCTCTCTGTCTCTCTGTCTCTCTGTCTCTGTCTCTGTCTCTGTCTCTCTCTCTCTCTCTCTATATATATATATATATATATTCCAACCTGATTATATTCAGCCTTGCCACAGCACAAAGCAGCTTCTTTATTAACCAATGGTAATAAAATATATTCTCAGCACACAGGGGAAAATCCTATATCATCTCCCCTTTTCTAAATAGAAAAGAAGGTTTTAACTTTAACATTGTAACATTGATATGACAAAACAGTTTTCAAACAAGAAGTATAGTTATAATATTTTGTGACTCTAGCATTTTATATTTAGTTTATCTTTTGTCATAACTAAGGAAAACTATAACTATCTGTTCAACACTTCAAAGACCCCTGAAGTATAAAATATTATCTAAGTGTAGAGAGAGTGCATTATAAACAACTTCCAAAATTCTAGAATAGACTGAGACATCTTGCTGCCTTGATAGTCACTCAAATTTCTTCTATAACATTGGGACATTCAACTTCAGCCTACAGACCCGTAGTATCTAGTAGACTTTTTCATGAAGTCAAAATTTGAAGATTGGATCTGCCTTGTACTGGTAAAGATCATCAGTTGCTTTCATCTGTGTCTTGCAGAATGTTTGCCAGTTTCATCTGTGAAAACAGAAAGCAGGAAATACCATTCCATGTTTTGGAAAGGTCAGCAGTCACTTCTCTGTGGGTTCTGCATGTCGAATTCATTTGACATACCTACAAGCAGTTCAGTCAAGAGCAGTTTCTTGCCCAAATGGCTAGAGTAGTCACATTGAAGACAAATCCCTTAAGTTTCTTCAATGCTCATCAACTTCTCTGAAGCAATTAGTGCTTCCAGAAGCAGACAAATCTCACTGTCAAGAAGAATCTAAGTTCTTAAAACATTTTAAATATAATATTCTGTAGGTCTTTGACATTTTGCAAATTTTCTTTTTTTTTTTTTTTTTTTATTAATTTTTTATTCTTTTTTAATTAAAATTTCCACCTGCTCCCCGTTTCCCATTTCCCTCCCCTCCTCCCAAATATTGCCCCCTCCCCCCACTCCCCTCCCCCTATCCCCACTCCTCTTCTCCTCCCCCCACACCATTCCCCCTCCCTCTCGATACTGAAGAGCAGTCCAAATTCTCTGCCCTGCGGGAAGACGAAGGTCTTCTATCTACGTCCAGGAAGGTGAGCTTCTAAACAGGCTAAGCTCCCACAAAGCCAGTTCATGTATTAGGATTGAAACCTAGTGCCATTGTCCTTGGCTTCTCATCAGTCTTCATTGACCGCCATGCTCAGAGAGTCCGGAATCAACCCATGCTTATTCAGTCCCAGACCAGCTGGCCTTGGTGGGCTCCTAATAAATCAGTTCCACTGTCACAGTGGGTGGGTGCATCCCTCGTGGTCCTGATTTTTTGCTCTTGTTCTCCCTCCTTCTGCTCCTCATTTGGACCTTAAGAGCTCAGACCGTTGCTCCAAATTAAGAATCTGTCTCTACCTCGATCCATCGCCAGATGAAGGTTCTAAGGTGATATGCAAGATATTCATCAGTATAGGATAGGGTCATTTCAGGTTCCCTCTCCTTAGTTGCCCAAGGTACCAGCTGGGGACATATTCCTGGACACCTGCGAACCCCTCTAGAGTCAAGTCTCTTGCCAACCCTAAGATGGCTCCCTTAGATAGGATATATACTTCGCTGCTCCCGTATCCATCCTTCCTATATCCCAACCATCCCAATCCCCCGAGCTCCTCCCATCCTCCCCTTCTCATATTTCTCATCCCATTTCCCCTTTGCCCCATGCCACCTCACCCGCAAGTTCCCAGTTTTTGCCCTGCAATCTTGTCTACTTCCCCCTCTCCATGCGGATGACTATATGATTTTCTTTGGGTTCACTTTCTTATTTAACTTCTATAGGATCACGCATTATATGCTTAATGTCTTTTATTTATGGCTAGAAACCGATTATGAGTGAGTACATCCCATGTTCCTCTTTTTGGGTCTGGGATACCTCACTCAGGATAGTGTTTTCTATTTCCATCCATTTGCACGCAAAATTCGAGAAGTCATTGTTTTTTACTGCTGAGTAGTACTCTAATATGTATATATTCCACACTTTCTTCATCCATTCCTCCATTGAAGGGCATCTAGGTTGTTTCCAGGTTTTGGCTATTACAAACAATGCTGCTATGAACATAGTTGAACAGATACTTTTGTCATTTGATGTGGCATCTCTTGGGTATATTCCCAATAGTGGTATTACTGGATCTTGGGGTAGGTTGATCCCAAATTTCCTGAGAAATCGCCACACTGATTTCCAAAGTGGTTGCACAAGTTTGCATTCCCACCAGCAATGAATGAGTGTGCCTCTTTCTCCACAACCTCTCCAGCAAAGGCTATCATTGGTGTTTTTGATTTTAGCCATTCTGACAGGTGTAAGATGGTATCTCAAAGTTGTTTTAATTTGCATTTCCCTTATCGCTAAGGAGGTTGAGCATGACCTTAGGTGTCTTTTGGCCATTTGAATTTCTTCTGTTGAGAATTCTCTGTTCAGATCAGTGCCCCATTTTTTTATTGGGTTCATTAGCATTTTAAAGTTTAGTTTCTTGAGTTCTTTATATATTTTGGTGATCAGACCTTTGTCTGTTGCAGGGTTGGTGAAGATCTTCTCCCAGTCAGTGGGTTGCCTTTTTGTCTTAGTGACAGTGTCCTTTGCTTTACAGAAGCTACTCAGTTTCAGGAGGTCCCATTTATTCAATGTTGCCCTTAATGTCTGTGCTGCTGGGGATAAACGTAGGAAGTGATCTCCTGTACCCATATGTTGTAGAGTACTTCCAACTTTTTCTTCTATCAGGTTCAGTGTGTTCAGACTAATATTGAGGTCTTTAATCCATTTGGACTTGAGTTTTGTGCATGGTGATAGATATGGATCTATTTTCATTCTTCTACACGTTGACAACCAGTTCTGCCAGCACCATTTGTTGAAGATGCTCTCTTTTTTCCATTGAATACTTTTAGCTCCTTTATCAAAAATTAGGTGTTCATAAGTTTGTGGGTTGAAATCAGGGTCTTCTACTCGGTTCCATTGATCAACTTCTCTGTTTTTATGCCAATACCAAGCTGTTTTCAATACTGAGGCTCTGTAATAGAGTTTGAGGTCAGGGATGGTAATGCCTCCAGACGATCCTTTATTATATAAGAGTGTTTTGGCTATCCTGGGTTTTTTGTTTCTCCATATAAAGTTGATTATTGTCCTCTCAAGATCTGTGAAGAATTTTGATGGGATTTTAATGGGGATTGCATTGAATCTATAAATTGCCCTTGGTAGAATTGCCATTTTTACTATGTTGATCCTCCCTATCCAAGAGCAAGGGAGATCCTTCCATTTTCTGGTATCCTCCTCAATTTCTTTCTTCATTGACTTAAAGTTCTTGTCAAATAGATCCTTTACTTCCTTGGTTAGGGTTACCCCAAGATATTTTATGTTATCTGTGGCTATCGTGAAGGGTGATGCTTCTCTAATTTCCATCTCTGCTTCCTTATCCTTTGTGTATAGGAGGGCAACTGATTTTTTGGAATTGATCTTGTATCCTGCAACGCTACTAAAGGTGTTTATCAGCTGAAGGAGTTCTTTGCTGGAATTTTTGGGGTCGCTTATGTACACTATCATATCGTCTGCAAATAATGAAAGTTTAACTTCTTCCTTTCCGATTTGAATCCCTTTGATCCCCTTATGTTGTCTTATTGCTATTGCTAGAATTTCAAGCACTATATTAAAGAGGTATGGAGAGAGTGGACAACCTTGTCGTGTTCCTGATTTTAGTGGAATAGCTTTGAGTTTCTCTCCATTTAATTTGATGTTAGCTGACGGCTTGCTATAAATAGCTTTTATTATATTTAGGAACGACCCTTGTATTCCTAATCTCTCTAAGACCTTTATCATAAAGGGATGTTGAATTTTGTCAAATGCTTTTTCCGCATCTAATGAAATGATCATATGGTTTTTTTTTTTCAGATTATTTATATGATGGATTACATTGATAGATTTTCGTATGTTGAACCAGCCCTGCATCTCTGGGATGAAGCCTACTTGATCATAGTGGATAATTTTTCTAATGTGTTCTTGGATTCGGTTTGCCAGTATTTTATTGAGTATTTTTGCGTCGATGTTCATGAGTGAGATTGGCCTGTAGTTCTCTTTCTTGGTTGTGTCTTTGTGTGGTTTTGGTATCAGAGTAACTTCAGCTTCATAAAAGGAATTTGGCAATGACTTCTCTGTTTCAATATTGTGAAATACATTAAGGAGTATAGGTATTAGGTCTTCTTGGAAGTTCTGGTAGAATTCTGCATTAAAGCCGTCTGGACCTGGGCTTTTTTTAGTGGGAAGGTTTTTTATAACAACTTCTAATTCTTCGCGACTAACAGGTCTATTTAGATTGTTCACCTGGTCCTGGTTTAACTTTGGTATATGGTACTTATCTAAAAAAGTGTCCATTTCTTTTACATTTTCCAATTTTGTGGCATACAGGTTTTTGTAGTAAGATCTAATGATTCTCTGAATTTCGTCTGTGTCTGTGGTTATGTCTCCCTTTTCGTTTCTGATTTTGTTAATTTGCGTATTCTCTCTCCGCCGTTTGATTAGTTTGGATAGGGGTTTATCAATCTTATTGATTTTCTCCATGAACCAGCTTTTTGTTTCATTGATTCTTTGGATTGTTTTCTGTGTTTCTATTTTGTTGATTTCAGCCCTCAATTTGATTATTTCCAGTCTTCTACTTCTCCTAGGTGAGTCTGCTTCTTTTCTTTCTAAAGCTTTAAGGTGGGCTATTAGGTCTCCAATGTGTGCTTTCTCCGTTTTCTTTATGTGGGCACTTAATGCTATGAACTTTCCTCTTAGCACTGCTTTCATATTGTCCCATAGGTTTAAGTATGTTGAGTCTTCGTTTTCATTGAATTCAAGAAAGACTTTAATTTCTTTCTTTATTTCTTCCTTAATCCAGGTGTGGTTCAGTAGTTGACTGTCCAATTTCCATGAGTTCATAGGCTTTCTGGGGATAGCATTGTTGTTGAATTCTAACTTTAATCCATGGTGATCTGATAAGACACAGGTGGTTACCGATATTTTTTTGTAACTGTGTAAGTTTGCTTTGTTACCGAGTATGTGGTCTATTTTCGAGAAGGTTCCATGAGCTGCAGAGAAGAAGGTATATTCTTTCTTATTTGAGTGGAATGTTCTATAGATGTCTGTTAAGTCCATTTGATTCATTACCTCCCTTAATCCTCTTATTTCTCTGTTAGGTTTCTGTCTGATTGACCTGTCCATTGGTGAGAGAGGAGTGTTGAAATCTCCTACTATTAGTGTGTGTGGTTTGATGACTGCCTTGAGTTTTAGTAACGTTTCTTTTACATAAGTGGGTGCTTTTATATTAGGGGCATAGATATTCAGGATTGAGACTTCATCCTGGTGAATTGTTCCTGTTATGAGTAAAAAATGTCCATCTCCATCTCTTTTGATTGATTTTAGTTTGAAGTCAACTTTCTTAGAAATTAGTATGGCCACACCTGCTTGTTTCTTAGGTCCGTTTGCTTGATAAACCTTTTCCCAGCCCTTTACTTTGAGTAGATGTCTGTCTTTGTGGTTGAGGTGTGTTTCTTGTAAGCAACAGAATGTTGGATCCTGTTTTCGTATCCAATCTCTTAGCCTGTGCCTCTTTATAGGTGAGTTGAGTCCATTGATATTAAGTGATATTAATGACCAGTGGTTGTTAACTCCGGTCATTTTTCCTTTCTTTCTTTCTTTCCTTCTTTTGGTAGTAGAGTTTGTGTGTTTCCCTTCTTCAAGTTGTGCTGGTGAAGGGTCATTAGATGTCTGAGTTATTGTGGGCATTGTTGGACTCCTTGGTTTGTGATTTTCCTTCAATTACTTTCTGAAGGGCTGGATTTGTGGCTACGTATTGTTTAAATTTGTTTTTATCCTGGAAAATTTTGTTTTCTCCATTTATAGTGAATGAGAGCTTGGCTGGGTATAGTAGTCTGGGCTTGCATCCATGGTCTCGTAGTTTCTGCAGTATATCTATCCAGGACCTTCTGGCTTTCATGGTTTCCATAGAGAAATCAGGTGTAAGTCTGATAGGTTTACCTTTATAGGTAACTTGACCTTTTTCCTTTGCAGCTCTTAATATTCTTTCTTTATTCTGTATGTTTTGTGTTTTGATTATTATATGACGAGGAGATGTTTTTTTTTTGATCCAGTCGATTTGGTGTTCTGTATGCTTCTTGGACCTTCAAAGGAATATCTTTCTTAAGGTTGGGAAAGTTTTCTTCTATAATTTTATTAAATATATTTTCTGGACCATTGAGCTGTAGATCTTCTCCTTCTTCTATCCCTATTATTCTTAGGTTTGGTCTTTTTATTGTGTCACAGATTTCCTGAATGTTTTGTGATGAGAATTTGTTGGTTATGCTGTTTTCTTTGATGAGAGTGTTTATTTTCTCTATGGTATCTTCAGTGTCTGAGATTCTTTCTTCTATCTCTTGTAATCTGTTGGTGGTACTTGTCTCTGTAGTTCCTGTTCGTTTATTCAAATTTTCCATCTCCATCCTTCCCTCGGTTTGTGTTTTCTTTATTACTTCCACTTCATTCTTCAAGTCCTGAACCGTTTCCCTTACCTGTTTGATTACTTTTTCTTGTTTCTCTTGGTTTTCTTGGGTATCTTTGAGAGATTTATTCATTTCCTCTACCTTTTTGTTTGTAATCTCTAATTGGTTGTGGCAGTTTTTCACCTCCTGTTTAAGGTCCTCTATTATTTTCATAAGATTCACTTTTGAGTCGAATTCTTCTAATTCTTCTGGATTAGGGTGTACACTTCTCATTTCGGGATTCCTGGATCCTGGTGATGTCACGTTGCCTTTCAAGTTGTTGGGGGAATTCTTGCATTGGCGCCTGCCCATCTTTTCCCGTCCCGATGAAACTTCTCGGCACCTACACAGGAACTCCTGGATGCCCCAATGAGCCAGGGACTAAGGGAAGTAGGGCGCAGGCAGAGCAGGTCCAGGAGATCACAGCAGAGACTGCAGCCCCAGCAGCAGGGGCCCGCTTTCCCTGGCGGGGACCTTGAGGCCTGCCCTCTAGTCAGGCACTCACTGTTCTGGGTTGGTAGCCTTAGTGAAAGGGCAGGAAACTGTTCCACAGCTAAGGACCATGCAGACAAGGCAGGCTTGGGGGTGGGGGTGGGGGCGGGTGTGTAGGAGAGAAAGCCCTGCAGCAGGAGCTGGGGGAGGGGCGTTTGTGCTCTCTACCGGGACCGTCCGCCCCAGGATAGCACACACTCACCTGTCCAGATGAAACTTCTCTGCACCTACACAGGAACTCCTGGATGCCCCAATGAGCCAGGGACAAAGGGAAGTAGGGCGCAGGCAGAGCAGGTCCAGGAGATCACAGCAGAGACTGCAGCCCCAGCAGCGGGGGCCGCTTTCCCTGGCGGGGACCTTGAGGCCTGCCCTCTAGTCAGGCCCTCACTGCTCTGGGTTGGTAGCCTTAGTGAAAGGGCAGGAAACTGTTCCACAGTAAAGGACCTTGCAGACAAGGCAGGCTTGGGGGTGGGGGTGGGGGGCGGGTGTGTAGGAAAGAAAGCCTTGCAGCAGGAGCTGGGGGGGGGGGCGTTTGTGCTCTCTACCGGGACAGTGCGCCCCAGGATAGCACACACTCACCCATCCAGATGGGACTTCTCAGCACCTATGCAGGGATTCCTGGTGGCCCCAATGAGCCCGGGACCAAGGGAAATAGGGGGCAGGGAGAGCAGGTCCAGGAGATCACAAGCAGAGACTGCAACCCCAGCAGCAGGGGCCTGCTTCCCCTGGTGGGGACCTTGCAAATTTTCTATTTAACAAAATTATATCCCTATGTATCTAGAAAACCTAACAAATATGTCTAAAAGTTTTATTATTATAGGAGATTATCTACTTCATTACATATTTAAATGAGATGCACAAACATAATACCTTAAATAAGGTTAGAAATGCATATACACAGTGTAACAAATTGACCTTAAATTTATATCAATAAACTAAGATCCATATCAATGTATAGTATTCGTATCTGTATCATATCCTCCTTTCAAAGAAAATAAACATTTATAAACAATTCTTTTTGAGGATTTGGACATTATTTTCTTCAAACTGATTCATGTTCTTTTGGGGTTAAGTAATTTTAGGGTTCATGAAGACCTTTTGGGAGGTTTTGTTGCATCAAACCACATTAGCCTGGAAGGAATCCGCAGGTTCTCATCTTCTGTGGAAACAAAAGCAGAAACTGTTTTCCAAAGAAATATATCCTCAGACACAAATTTTGAAGTAAGGATACCTTTATATTGATTTAACTTAATAACCACCAGAATGAATTGTCTCTCAATTTGTCTGCTTCAAAAAATTTAAAGAAAACACAATAATATGTTTTACCAAGACTCTTTGTGTATTTTTCATCTTTATGTGGGTTTTTTCTCTCTTTACTCCTTTATTCTATGACTGTCTATACTCTTATATTATTTACTGCCTCTTTAAGGACTTTGCTTTATTTTTAAAACTCTTTATTCCTTTTCTAGACTCTCTATACTCTTTTTCTTTGCTCTCCTAAGCCTACATACACTTTTTTAGCATACTATGACACATTCAGAGGTTTATTTCTGTCTAAATCTGTATTTACTTATCATCTATCTATCTATCTATCTATCTATCTATCTATCATCTATCTATCTATTTATTTGTAAACATTTTCTGACCATTAGTGTCTCTTAAAATGCTAAGTGGCATGGCTAAGACTGTTTGGCTTTCCCTGCCAACATTGTGGAGGCATATTCACTGCTAGTTCTGAGAGTCATGCTCACTGCCCCAGCACCAGGGATATAGCAGGTCTCTGTCACCATTAAGTATCTAGTAGCATGCTGCTCATAAGCCCCTACAGGACATCCTGAAAGAGCTAGAGCCATTCATGCAACTGGCATAAACCTGGAAAACTTCTTCAAGGCTATTTGCAGTTTGTACTGCTACTGTTGAGTCAGGAATCCTTCTCTTAAAGGAACTGTGCCTCTATTTGCCTTAGGGAAAGAGAGGCCACCTGAGAAAAATGTTGCTACCAGGAAACCATGCCTAAATCTGTACTTTTATATCTTGAATTAATTTCCAAACTTTCTCAGGTTTTATGTGAATGTAGCTGGCCTCATACAGGGCACCATCTTGTAAACAGAGACAGCTCATTTGTTTTCTGGATGCCCAGACTTGAATAATTACACAGAAACTATATTAATTGCAATACTGTTTGACCAATGTCTCAGGCCTATTTCTATCTACCTCTTACATCTTAAAAGAACCCATTTCTATTATTCTATATTCTACCATGAGACTTGTGGTTTATTACCTCTTGTTTCTTGGGAAACTACACGGCATTTGCCTCCTTCAGCAGCTACATGGCATCTCATTGACTCAACATACTCTCTTTATATATCTCTTCAAGCCTGGCTGTATTCTACCCTGCCATGGGACAAATCAGCTTCTTTTATTAACCAATGGTAATAAAAAATATTCACAGCATACAGAGGGGAATTGTACATCAAACAATGAAGCCATCGAAGATAGGAAATAAAGTTTTGCAGCAATGACATCTGCTTTGGGCTCTAGGCCATCTCTCACTTTGATATTTGCTCTGGCTTCTAGTGTCAGTCTTCTCATCACCTTTTACTAGTTCTTCTTCTCACTGGGATCCAGTGTCTCTGCTAAATTGCTTCTCTTTGCTACCTTATTGCAAATAGCTGTCTTTGTATGTCATGTGGTTAGGAGTTAACTAATAATGTATTAGATGATATTTTCAAAAATTCTGAAAACTGCCTGGGGCAAGAACTGTCATTTTTTGCTCATCATAAGCTTAACTGAAACTCCTCTGTTATTTTCTGAGAACTCTATTTTTATTTCCACCTTCCAAGAAATACATTTAAAAATCAGTATTCCCCAGGTTACTTAAAGAAGGTGACAACAAGCTGTATGAATTGCAGAGATAAAATCCGAGGCACATCCAGCTAGAAAAGATGAAGCTGTCTATTGCTTTGAATTCTGAGTTTTTTGATAGCTGTTTTCTAATTCCTTTCTCTTAAATATGTTCAATAAAAAAATCACTGCTTCTTGCCAGTGTGAGAGTACTGCTTACTTCTTGAGATACTGTGATATGATTTGGATATCCTGATTCATCCTTTGAGATAGATCTGCTCCTATAGACATGTTTGTTACTTGAACCTGACAGTATTATGTGTGTTCCTATCTCCTGTTACACTTAAGCTACCTAGTCTGGCAATCTGATAACTTTCTCCCTAGTAGTAAAAGCACAGCTTCCTGCTGTTTTTGTCAGCCAAGGACTATTTGAAATTCTCCTCCTGAGAACTGTTAAAGATTTTTAAGTTGGTGCTGCTCTTTCTGGTCCCAGTTGCATGTTTAACCTTTCTCAAACAAACTGGTTTTATTTATTACATATTTCTTTTGATAATATGATATACATACAATTCTCTAAGGAAGTCCTTACAACATCGATAAGTTCTTTTCAGTAGATGGTAGTCTATGTTGTATCATGTGTCATGACAATGTCAGATGACACTGCTGCTGTGAAGACACTAAGTATGAATTTAAGTGACATTATTCTAATCATAGGTGATGATGGCTTAGAAACATAATAAAAATTTCTTCCCAATCACTGGAGTGCTAAAGAACTGACTAAACAATATAGAAGCTATTTCCATAGTCACTCGATTTGTTAATTTTATTAAGTTTACATCCTAATTTAAAGTTGAGAAATGAACTTGCTTAAATGAGTATCTTAAAGATTTTACAAGAAACTCATATGAAGGTTGGTGAACTCTAATTATCCAGATAACCTATAGTAAGTTACCTTTATAAAGTTTGCTTTTTGGGTCAAAGGTTCAGAAGTGACTGTGTAGTGTGTGTACATGTGGTTGAGGGAGACTGAGTGAGACAATATGCATACATGTGTTTGTGTTAGTAACAGATTGAAATACAAAGACATAGAATTATGTTGAGTTTGCAAAGGACATAGGTTGGATTCCAATTATTCATGTGAGAATATTTACAATTTTTATAACTCCAGTTTCAGATAATCTGACAATTTTTTCAGGCCTCTTTGGGTGACTAAAACCAATTGAGACTCACACAAACATGTAAAAATAACTAGGTAATAGAAAGAAAGGGAGAATAAATGAGAAAGAGAAAGAAAAGCAGAAGAGCTTTTCACTATATGTCCCACAGATACAATAATTTAGATTTTTTTGACATTAGAATATGTGTTTCAAAACTGTTACAAACAAGAAAATTGAAGCACAAATTGAATAATTATCACTAAGCATATAATTTATCATAATGTGAATTATGTGAAGCACTCATTTTAGTGAGTGGTTACCTTTTGTTAACTTTGAACTTTTTCTTTCAAAACTCAAATCTGTATAAAAGTGTGAGCACTGTTTCTTGTTTACACCTGGGTATCATTTATAGCTCTGACCAAAGGCCAGTCTTTGAAGTGAATCCTAAGCTAAACAATCACTTACACCCCATGGCACAGAGTGACCCAGTAGTTCACAATAGGTGCAGTGCAGCAACTTGATTCCATCACTAAATTCTTACAGTCATAAAGCCAATAAGCAGTTTCATATGGGGTGGAAGGACTTCTTTATAGTTGTTACAAGTATATCAAGGAATATTGAGGGTACAGTGTCATAAATCCTAACTGATGTTAAAGGTGATATTTCCAACAGTGAGATGTAGCTGCCGTGGAGTCACACATGTTCCTGTAATATCTCCACACACCTAGTCCCCTATATGCAATCCCCAAGAACTCATTAGTTCTCCAACCTACACTGGAATAGATTTGCTTTCTTGGTCTGCCTTCCATGCCCTATACTGGGTAAAGAGATGTTTTTTTTCTCTTTCCAGGAAAGGTCAAATAATATAACTTCTAGGCATTAGTTTATTTCATGAATTGAATTATTAATACTTTATAGTAGATGGAGCAAAGTAATAATTTCCTTTGAGTTGAAACATTACATGAGGATGAGGTTCTTATGGTTTTGGATATTCCATTTCAGAAGTCTCAGGAAGTCCCTGAATCCATAGCAGGTTCATAATATTTTTCTTCCACAAAGTTGTATTATAAGTATAGTCTGATATATAGAGCTTCTAAAAACATCAGGATTGCAGTTTCTGTGAATTGTAACCACAATGAGGTGAGCCTTTCAGTGATGTGACTGCTTTTGAGGTATCCATGTTCCTGTATACAAACTCTCATGCAAAGTGATATAAATAAAGCTAATGAACTCTGGTTTACTCACTTGAACTTTAGTGAGCTCTTTCTTTGATTTTTAATCAATGCCATGTCTAAAATGTGCAGACATTTGATTACCTCTCACCAGGAAAAGCCTCCAACGTTAGTACTACACATTTGACTGTTTATGAATTCAGAGTAGAAAATGTTAGATTCACTGAAATGTTCCAACCATCATCATGCTTAAGCTCAGTCACCAAAGCATTTCTCAGGGTGGATAAGGGTATATAGTAAGTTAATAGATTGGCAGAATGAAAAACTGAGTGGCAGCTTTTCTGTGTGATATATGTAACACATGTATTTTGCTATTCATAAATATTTTTGTTAATCAAATGTTTTGTTAACCAAAGAAATTAGAACCTAATAAGTCATATAAAACTCAACCATGATAGAAACACACAAATATGACTAGAATAAATAAACTTAACTGTCATATGAAGGCAAGGTCACTTTCTTCTTTCCTCCAACTCAATGAGCTGTGCCTCTTATATAATCAATTGACTATAAAAATGGTGAATACCACACAATACAAATAGATGATTTTTTATGTGTTCTTGGATTTAATGCGCCAGTATTTTATTGAATATTATTGTATCCATGTTCATGAGTGAGATTGGTCTATAATTCTCTTTCTTGGTTCAGTCTTTGTGTGGTGTAGTTATCAGGGTAACTGTGGCCTCATAAATAAGTTTGGAAATATTTCTTCTGTTTCTACTATGTGGAACAAGCTGACAGTCAACATCAAATTAAATGGAGAGAAACTCAAAGTGATTCTACTAAAATCAGGAACAAGACAAGGCTGTCCACTCTCTCCATATAGTTCTTGAAATTCTGGCTTTTGCACTAAGACAATAAAAGGAGATTAAGCGTATTCAAATTGGAAAAGAAGAAGTCAAACTTTTGTTATTTGCAGATTATATGATAATGTATATAAGCAACCCCAAAACTCTACGAGAGAACTCCTACAGCTGATAAATGCCTTCAGAAATGTGGCAGGATACAAGATAAAAAAAAAAAGCCCTCTTTTATACTAATGATAAAAAATCTGAAAGGGAAAACAGAGAAATATCACCTTTCATAATAGCCACAAATAACAGAAAATGTCTTGGGATAACACTAACCAAAGAAATGAAAGACCTATTTGAAAAGAACTTAAAGTCTTTGAAGAAAGAAATCATAGAAGATATCAGAAAAATGGAAAGATCTCCCATGCTCTTGGATAGGTAGGATCAACATATTAAAATGGTAATCCTACTGAAAGCAATCTATAGATTAAATGCAATCCCCATCAAAATCCCAACACAATTCTTCACAGATCTTGAAAGAACAATAATCAACTTCATATGGAAAAACAAAAACCCAGGATAGCCAAAATAATTTTGTACAATAATGGAGTTACTAGAGGGATCACCATCCCTGACATCAAGCTCTATTACAGAGCTACAGTAATGAAAACAGCTTGGTACTGGTGAGGTTGAACCACGAAATCAAATTGAAGACCTGGATATTAACCCCCACACCTATGAACACTTGATTTTTGACAAAGAAGCTAAATTATACAATAGAAAAAAGAAAGTATCTTCTTATACAATAGAAAAAAGAAAGTATCTTCAACAAATGGTTCTGGCCTAACAGGATGTCAATATGTAGAAGAATGAAAATAGATGCATACCTATCCCCATGTACAAAACTCGAGTCCAAATGGATTAAAGACCTCAATATAAATCGAAGCAAACTGAATCTGATAGAAGAAAAAGTGAGAAGTAATCTTCAATGCATTGGCACAGGAGACCACTTTCAAAATACAACCCCAGTAGCATAGACACTGAGAGTAACAATAAATAAATGGGACCTACTGAAACTGAGAACCTTCTGTAAAGTTAAGAACACAGTCAATAAGACAAAAAGGCAGCCTACTAATTGGTAAAAGATCTACACAAACCTCACATCAGACAAAGGACTAATCTCCAAAAATTAAAAAGAACTCAAGAAACTAGACATTAAAATTCTAAATAACCCAATGAAAAATGGGATACAGACCTAAACAGAGAATTCTTAACAGAAACACCTCAAATGGCTGAAAGATACTAAGGAACTGTAAAACATCCTTAGCCTTAGGTTTGAAAGTTTGAGACTCTGCTTCAGAGGCACATATTGAAATTTACTCAGAACTGAAACATTCCTTCCAGGCCAGAGGAGGAAACTAATCAGGTTCAGAAGGTAAATGCAAGGTCACAAGTCTGGAAGCAGCATTGAAAGATTCTGGAAGCCTCTCCTGAAAAGTATTTAAAAGAAGCAACCAAGAATTGCATGTACTACTATTTTCCTTCCCTGTGTAATAAGGTGATAAAGAAGTCCATAGGGTAAACAACTGCTGAAGTGGGGGTTGGGATGGACACTGGCTAGTGGAGATGTGGCGATTCAGCTGTGTGAAGAGATTTCCAACCATCAGGGAAATGCCAATCAAAAGAACTCTGAGATACCATCTTACACCTGTCAGAATGGCCAAGATCAAAAACACCAATGATAGCTTATGCTTGAGGGGATGTGGAGTAAGGATGCTGCTGGAAATGCAAACTTGTACAACCACTTTGGAAATAAGTATGGTGGTTTCTCAGAAAATGAAGAATCAACTTACCTCAGGATTCAGCAATACCACTCTTTGGCATATAACCAAGAGATGCCCAATCATACTACAAAAGCATTTGTTCATAGCAACATTATTTTTAATAGCCAGAACTTGGAAACAATCTAGGTGCCCCTCAACTGAAGAAAGGATAAAGAAAATGTTGCACATTTACACACTAGAGTACTACTCAGGAGTAAAAAACAATGACATTTTGAATTTTGCATGCAAAATGGTGGAGTTAGAAAACACTATCCTGAGTGAGGTAACCCAGACCCAAGAAGATGAATATGGTATGTACTCACTCAGTAATAGGAGACTAGCTATAAACTAAAGATGTTGAGCCTATAGTTCATGATCCCAGAGAACCTAAGTAATAAGGTCAACCCTAAAAAAAAACATGAATACATCCACCTGGAAAGGTAAAACAGACAAGATTGTTTGACAAAATTGGGAACATGGGTGTTGGGGCAGAAGGTAGGGTGAAAGGGAAAGAGGAGGTGAGAATGGGAGGAGTGAGGAGAACTTAATGGGATGAGATAGTAGAGAAGGAGGAAGGAAGGACAGAGATGAGAGCAAGGAAAGAGGTATCTTGATTGAGTGAGTCATTATAGGGTTAACAAGAAACCTGGCTCTAGAGAATTTCCCAGGAATCCACAAGAATGACCCCAGCTAAAACCCTAAGCAATAGATGAGAGTGGACCAGATCTTGACTTGCCATGTAGTCAGACTGATGAATATCTTAAATATTACCATAGAACCTTCATCCAGCAACTGATGAAAGCAGATGCTGAGACCCACACTGAAGCACTGGATTGAACTCCCTACTTCCAGTTGAAGGGTGGGAGGAGTGAGAACATAAGCAAAGAGGTTAAGACCATGATTGGTATACTCACTAAAATAGTCTATCTGAACTAATGGAAGCTCACAATCTCCAGCCAAACTGGGAAGAAACAAACATAGGACCAAACTAGTCCCTCTGATTGTGGTTGACAATTGGATGACTGAGGCAGACTGAGGGGCCACTGACAGTGGCACCAGGATTTATCCCTACTGCATGTACTAGCTTTCTAGAAACCTATTCTCTTTGGATGATACCTTGCTCAGCTTGTATATAGTAGGGAGGGCCTTGAACCTTCCCCAAAGCAACTCTAAGGAGTTGACGGGAGTGAGCTGGGAGGTTATGTGGAGGGAATGGAAGGAGGGAGTGGGAGGGAGTGGAAACTTGGATATATATAGGAACTGGTGAAATGGCTCAGTCAGTAAAATACTTGATTGTATTCAGGAGGACCTGAGTTTGATAATAAGAACATCTGTGGGAAAACAGTGAAGAGAATGATAGCACATGCATGTAATCTATGGGCTGGAGAGATAGGTACCAGTAGATCTATGGAACTTTCTAGCTAGCTCACCGTGCCTAATAAGACCACCAGGTCTCAATGAGAGACACTTTCTCTTAAACAAACAGATAGTTACTGAAGAACTAAAACCTGTATTTGACCTCTGCCTTCCACACACATAGGTACACATGTAGTCCCCTCATACACAACAGCACACACACACACACGTGTGTGTGTGTGTGTGTGTGTGAGAGAGAGAGAGAGAGAGAGAGAGAGAGAGAGAGAGAGAGAGAGAGAAGAAAGAGGAGAGAGAGATAAATGCACACAAGAAAACCTGATAATTTAATGTGGAGTTTCTCCAGTGTACAAATAGTTATATAAACCAATGAATCTGCTTATAAAATTTAAATCATTTCACTATTCTGGTTTTATCTTTATCTTTAAAAATGTGTTTTCTTGTGATTTAAAATCATCAGTGAATTTCACTTGAGCCATTATTAGGGCTTTCTAGAGAAGTTGTGTGGCGAACATCTGGTTGTTAATTCACCAATTCTGGCACAGAAAATGTTGAAGTGATTATTTTGCAAACTTGAAAGCTCTGAACATATAATATGCACTCATCAAAATGTTAGTTGAGTAAGTGAATGAAAAACAGTTATTTTCTTCAGAATCATTGCATGAATATTTCATATATATATATATATATATATATATATATATATACTTAGATTAGAATGGCAAAGTCTTTACTACTGTTTTGATATGCATAGGAAACACTGTTGGATAAAAGAAATTCTCTCTAGATTATCTTCAAGGAATTGATCATATTTCAAAGTATTTCACTCAATCTGCTTTGACAGCCTTAGGAAAAAAAAAGAAGAAATTTCTATTTAGCTTGTTGCACTGAAAATTTATGCATCTGAAGGTGCTTATCTGTGTACCAAGAGTCAAAAATGAAACAATAGAAGTATGAGGCCCACTGGGTAGAAGGTATCATAGGAGAAATTCATACCAGTTGATGAAAACTTGATTTTAATTAAACAATAAATTTCTTTGCTTAAAATTCTTATTAAAAATTGACATTGGGGTTCTTATATTGTGTTAGTGTGTTTCCCCATAGTGCCTCAAATAAGGTAGAGGATGAGGTGAAAAAGGAAAGAGAGGATGTACAAAGCCCTTCAGACCATGTGGAATTGAGTAGAGGGCTTAATTAGAGCATCACGGTTCTTCATGGATGCATAATTTAGTTAAAATTGTGTGTGTGTGTGTGTATGTTGTCATATATGGGGATATTTGAGGACAACTTGCAGGTGTCTATCCTCTCCTTCTACGACGTGGATCCTTGTGAGTGTTCTCATTGCCAGGAGTGGCAACAAGCAGCTTTACACACTAAGTCATCTCTCAGGCTCAAAGATATTTCATACTAGTGTTTAAATGGGGGGTTTCTTGAGTCTACAAATTGTCTGTGATGTGAATGTGACTACAGACATTTTCTTTGAACACCTACATTCTTTTTTTTTTGCCAATGAAGATGAAAGAAATAGTCTGCCATTAAGAACAATTAATTGTACATTTACTATAATCCTTATTTGAATGTGTGTTTGTATATGTACATGATCATATGTATAGGTGCTTCAAGAACGGGTACATGTGAACTAATATGTGTGACTGCCAAAAGCTAACATCTGTTGTCTTCATCAGTCTCCTCTACACCTGATTTTATGAGATAGGGTCTTTCGTTGAACCTGAAGCTCATTGTTTCAGTTAGACTGACTGGCCAAAACCCCATTGATCTTCCTGTCTCTGCCTCCCTAGCCTTGAGATTACAGATGTATACAACCATTACTACCATTTTATGTGGGTAGCAGAGATCTAAATTCAGATCATCATGCTTTCATGACAAACAGTTTACCCAATGAATCATCTGTCCATCTCCATGAATTTTATTAATTATATGGTTCCAATGACACATAAAAGTTTAGATTTTCTTATTTGGTGTTCAGGAAATCTAAGACAAAAAACTGTTCTCAGTACATGAAGAATTGGTATATACTTGAAAGCTACTTATTAATGTCACTAATACTTTTATCCATGGTTTTGACTTATTGTATTACTGTTATTGTTTTATGTAACTTTGTAATAATTATAACTATATGCTTAAAAGCTGATTCTTCACTAATAAGTGTCTTATGTCATTATAAAACCTTTGCCCCTAAAATTTCACCTAATAATCAGAAGCCTTATGGGGTGGTGGGTTAAAAGGACATTTTGGGATGCTGAGAATCAGAAAACTGCCCAATGAACCCACCATGACCACAAAGAGACAGTATGTTCATTTGAATACTGGACAAAGTGATATTTTAATCATCACCTGTATTAATAAAATATTCTAAGTGTGTTCTCTCTAGTCACCATGATCACATTCTGATTAAACCATATAGACTTCTTGATTTTCTACAAGCCCAAAGGAGAGCAAAAGTGTGTCTGCTTTTCTGATTGTTACTTACACTGTAGCTTCCAACCCACATTCTTAGAGTATCATTCTCATATATCAGATACTCATTCATTACTACAGATGATCTCTTTTTTAAAAGAAAATGGGCCTATAAGTCTTTCTTTTTCTTTATTTAGGTTATTCAGAAATCTATTGTTCATTGCTGTTGCTATTCTGACCTTTCTGTTTAAAGCAGCATTTTCAGATTCTTCATGACATTTGTGTGGAATCAAAGTTAGATTAATTTGTGCCTTAACTTCTAATACATTTCTTTTAAATACAGAGTTTTGAGTTTTTCTAACTCTGGCATGTCATTTGTAGATATACATGCTTTTCTTTTCTGTTTCTTGCTTTGTTACTTTCAACTAGGCCTACCTGCAGAATAAAGTTAAATATAGAAATTTCTTCCTTTACCTTGATCTCCTGGAGACAATTTCAGTCATTCAAAATAAAATGTAATATATTCTGCAAGTCTGCAACCCAAGTTTACATGCCTGATTATTTTTATGATTGTCAGTCACATGGTCTTAGAATGATATTCTATTGTAGTTTTGATTTGTCATTTCTTCTTTTTTTAAAGCTTTTTATTGATTCTTTGTTGATCTTACAACATGCATCCTGATCCTATTAATCTTCTGTCCCTTAATATCTGACCTCTATTCTGACAACATGCCCCCCAAAATAATAGAAACAAAACACAAAAACCAAAGAAATAAAACAAAATCTCTAGGCATAGAAGTTATAGTATGGTCCAGTAATTCACACAGTATATGCTTTAGTCTATACTTTTTTTATTTTAAATGTTCATTGCAATGAGTCATTGGTCTGGTTCAAAGTCACTGGTTTCTGCTTCACTAAGTTAATACTGGGCCCTCATTGGGGTCCTTTTAGATATCCTATTATTGCCTTGGGTCATGCAGATCCTGAAGCTTTGGGTCTGCAGGTTTGGCCTCTTCACATGTTCCAGCAGATCATAGATGAGGTGGATGTTGGGGTGGGCTAACTCATAGTCCTGGTTCTGGGCATGGGTGATAGCTGAGTTGGTCAGACTCCCAGCTCTCCTTCACTGCCTCAGCTAATTCACACAAGGCAGTAAGCAGAAAGGAGCAGGATCAGTTCTCATACACCCACACTACTAGGGGCAGCTCCACTCTTTTCAGTTGGCAAGATACAGGGCCCTCTCTGTTGAATGGGGCCATTGGTGAGGACCAGGGTCAGCTCTCCAACTCTCATGTCTCTGAGACCAGCTTTCCTTCCTACCACAGGTGGCAAGGGAGGAGCAACGTTTCCTCTCCCATGCTACCAGCTACCATATGAATTGGGGTATGGTCGGTTCTCCTGTGCTCATGTTCTCATGGCCAGAAATCCTACATCCTCCAATAACAGGGTCACCTTTAGTATGCTGCCCAGATTAACTGCAAGACTTACTCACCCTCCAGCATGCTGCAGCCCATTGGCACAAAGAGTAGGAGGAAGGGCATCTTTCCATCATCTCTGCCACCATATGATTTGCTACGTCTTTTAATTCTGAGTGTTCCTTGCATATTTTAAGGAGTTGTATTTATCTACTGGAGGTTTATATTTGTTATGTTTTTTCTGTAGTGAGATCATGATCAATGTAAAATACTTTTCCTCATCTCATTTTACCTTTTCTGCTTAAAATTAATTTTAACTGAGCATATATACATGCCTAATCCAGTCTGTTTTGGTTAGTATTTGCATGCAGTATCTTTTGGGCATCTTTTTATTTTTAATATATTTTTGTTCTTCTTTTTAATGTGGAATTTCTATAGTCATTCTTTGTAAACTTTTGATTTTTAATCTAATCGTCCAGCCTGTATTTTAATAAATAAATTTAATTACATTCCAAATCAATAAAAACATACTACGTGACTTTCTATTTTCTCTTTCTAGTTGTTTCTTACATTGCCTCTTTCATTGTCTCTCTCTATCTCTGTCTCTGCCTCTCTCTGTGTATGCTCTTTAATTTGATTTCATTTAAAATTTTCCCTTCAATTCTTTCATTATTGTGATTTTTGTGTTTAGCTTTAAATCTGTATGTCATTTTCATTCCAGTTGTTAATTTTCTGTTATTTTATTTATATTTTAGGTGATTAACTTCAAGAGCACCACTAATTTCAAACTCATACCAATTTCACTTTCAATAGTATTAAAAGCCATTTCTTGTATATACCTTTACCCCACGCACTTTCCTTGTTGCCATCAAGTATCCTTACAGACATTACATCCCACCTGCACCCCACTCCAGCCTCCTTGTTGTCATTGAGTATCCTTACAGGCATTGCATTCTGCCTGCATCCCACCCTAGCCTCCTTGATGTCATCCATTATACTTACAGACATTGCATTCCAGTTGTCAGAAACTTATAGTTATTAGCGGTATTGGTTACTTTTATAATTTTTTGATGCAAACAATGGAATAAAGGGTTTATTTGGGTGATGGTTTAGGAGAGCACAGTCTCATAAGTGAGGGAAGAATGATGAAGAGGTGAAAGTTCTGGCCACAATATGGTCACAGTGACCAGACAGCAATAATGTTGTTTCTTGCCTCAATTTCTTCACTTTTCCCATTTTATTTATTTCAGTACCACAGCCCATGGGATGGTAATCCCCAAATTCATGGTGGCTATTAAATATTGCAGACAGGCTCAGAGAAAATATCCCCATATAGATTGCCCTATAGGCAAATCTGTGGGTAATTTTCTTGATTGATGATTGATATGGGGGAGTCAGCTCACTGTGTATAGTGCCATTCTTGGACAGGTGTTCCTGAGTGATACAAGAAAGCAGGCTGAGCAGGGGGAGCAAGAGACAAGAAGTGGCATTCCTCCATGTTCTCTGTTTCAGTTTCTGCTTCTAGGTTCCTGCCGTTCATGCCCTGACTTCCTTTAACCATGGAATATGACCTCAGAGTTGTAGGATGAGATATACCTTTCCTCCCAAGTTGTTCAGTGTTTTGTTTTAATCACAGCACCATTAAACAAACCACCACAGTGCATCTGTACTCTGAGTTCAGATCAGCTCTTGCTGTTATTATTGGTGGTTTTGATATCTGACAGCCATCCCTGGATGTTTCCACAGTGTTATATTTTTGAATTCTAGAATGTGATTCCATTGCAGATCACACTGTACCTTCTAATACTTAACCTGTTTCCAATTTTTCTAGCTTCTTGAATATGTTTATAACGAAAACTTTCAATGTATTTTGTAAATTTTTAGTCATTCTTTCTTCAAGATTCTTACACTTTACCACAAGCAAAATTCAACTCATAAATAGAACAAGGACATCAACATAATACTTGGTACCCTGATAATGACACAGAAAAAAGTAGAGAATACATTTAAGTTCATTGGCACAGGAAAGTAACTCTTAAGCAGGATCTACATAGCACAGGCATTGTGAATAATAACTCAAAATTTGAATGATTTAAACCTAAAATATTCCTGTACAGTTAATACCAAATATCTCAAACACCGAAGGAATCCACCAATTGTAAAACTAGTTTTCCTAGTGATATATCTGGAAAAGGTTTACTATCCAGAATATACAAAGAACACAAAAAGAATTAAAAATTTAAAAGACAACAGAAATGTGACATAGAACTAAAATTTTCTTAAAAAGTGAAAGTCAAACAGATGAGAAAGAGTTTTTGATTTGTTTTATTTTATTTTTGTTGATGTTTCTATTTTTGTTTTCTTTATCTTTAAAATATTTATATATTAGGAAAATGAAAACTAAAAATGCTTTAAGATTTCATCTCATCCCAGTCAGAAAGGCTAATGTCCCCAAATCAAAGATTACAAATGTTGATGAGTGTGATATGGAAAGAAGTTTGGAGATTCCCCTAAAAATTTAAAAATAGATTCACCTCCTGACTCAGCTCTCCCATTCTTGAAGTTACTCAAGACTCCATATCATATACTATACTGCAGACACTAAGAATTTGTGTTTATTGCTATTCTGGTCACAGTAGACAGGAAGTAGAAATAGCCTAGATGTCCACCAACTGAGCAATGAAAAATGAAATATTTCCCAATGGAAAATTAATCTGCTATTAATAAAAATGAAATCATAAATTTTGCAGATAAATGGATTGTCTCAGAAACAATAATTTTGCATGAGGTGACAGAGACTCAGAAAGACAAGTATCACACATTACTTCTCATTCATGGATGCTATCTTTGAATCTTCAGCTACACGTTCTTCATTTGAAACATTCATATAGGCCAGGGAATTACTAAAGGATCCATGAAGATGGAATTTTAATGGAATTGATTTAGAAGAAATAAATATAAAAGGCTAAAAGGTAATAATGGGGTGGAAGCATTTAAACTGTGGTAGAGGAGTAGTGGCCAATGTATAGGAGAGATTACGGGAAGGGAAACATAACACTAAAGACCATTTCAAATGGACATATGCAAACCTACCACTGGATAATAACATACTACCATAGAAAATAAATTAAAATGGAATTGCTCTGCAATGGGGCAACAATGTCTCTACTAGACACCATAGGCCAACAACAACAAAAAGCCTTTGCCGGGAGTGGGCTACTTCTTTAGTACTTATTTACGAGTGAGGTCCCATAGAGTAACAAAGAACACATAGGCTATTGCCATTGTTTTTGCTGTCATCTTGACTTGACAGTAAGATGATGGTGCCCACAATACCACATACCTATTACACAGAATATGGATAAAACTACTTAGAACTGACCAGGAAGCTTCATTCCTAGTGGCTAGATTTTCTAATGTTTGAAGGTACTATGCATGGTACTGGAGAGAAAAAAAAAACATTATTGATCATGCCTAGCTATGAACCCTGTGAGTTATAATAATGACTTGCCTGGAAAGAAATGCTCACCAGTACAATAGTGGCACAAACAACATGGGAATATCCAACCACTTTTTGCTTGCATTTAGATCCTTTTCTCTAAGATGACAACAGTGTCTGACACCATTATCCATGCAAGAACCTGTTACTAATCAGGTCATAATGTTAGAGCACACTGATATTATCCTAATAAACTGAAACATTATTAAACTAACTCATAATTGATGTATTTTTATACCCATAGTTTGGTTTGTCTTTCTACCTTTATATGAAAAAAAATCTCAGTTTTGGGTAGATGATGACTAACATACTTACAATTGACCAGGTATTAAGAATAAAAGATTCCTGAATCTTCAGCCCTAAATGGAACATATTATACATCACCCTCTGCTCCTCAGAGATCAACTGACGTGTTGTGAGCAGACTGTCAAAGCTAAAGAAAGTGGGTGACTACGAAGAAACAGTTTCTTTCTGGACACAACCTAACAGTTAGACATAGAAAGTCACAGTGTACAAGCCCAGACCAGGTCAAGCCCCAGCGTGGATATAGGAGTTGAACATTAGATTCTACCCACAGCTGTGTAGGTGTTGAAATTTCTTAGGTTATGAGAGAAAAAGTAAAATTTTCTGTAAGAGTTTATCACCTCATAAGTCAATCATCCATGCTCTACTGAAGACCACACAGCCAACAATATGTGGCTAGAATGAAATATTTGTCTTTTTAAAGAGGATAGAATATTGGTTGAGAAGGGAAAGAGTAGACCTGAGAAGTACTGGGGGCAGGGTGAATATGACCAAAATGCACCGTACAAAACAAACATAGATTAATTTTTTATAAGATAGTTTTCTCATCTTTCTCTTCTTTCCTGAGATTCTTGGGATACATTTGTGATGTGCTCCATGATGACTTTCAGTACACCATATTTCTTCATCTATCTTCATGCTTCATTTCCCTTTGTTGGGACTGGGAATGTCAGATACTTTATTTGAATATCCACTGCTTTTTTTCTTTTTTTCTCCATAAAACTTCACAATTCTTTCTATTTTTTCTATTTTCAGTTTTGTCTTACATTTCCACTAATTTGTTTGTTAATAACTTTGTTTATTCAGACATTATTTGTTTCATTTTTGTTGATCCTTCTCTCATAGTTTCCTTAAGCTTATTATCAATATTTTAGACATGATTTAACTTCCTTACCCTCTAACTGGTGGTACTTAGGAAAGGTTCTTTCAAGTTATTTTTTCATTCACTTGCTTTATACTTCCTATCTCTTCTCATGCTTTTTGTAGATTAGAATAAATACTCTGAGTATTATGTCTTGGAAATACTAGACATCATTCTTGAGTTTCCAGGATCTATATACATCCTTTAAAAATTTCTGTTGCATTTATTAATTTAGTTGAGGGTATGTTTGTATGTGCATGCATATGCATGACTACAGATGCATGTGTGCATAAATCACAGTGCACATATGGTGGAGAGAGGAGCTTACAGGAATTGATTCTCTTCTTCTACCATGTGGATTCTGGAGATTGAACTCAGATTATCAAGCTTGTCAGCAAATGGCTTAACCTCTTGAGACATCTTGTTAGTTATTACTTTCTGTTTTCCTTTTTAGAACTGAAACAATTGGTATGTGAAAATTTTCAGACATATTCAACAGAATATATAATCTTTCATGTAAGTAGTCATTGGTGTTTCCATGGTTTTGGCACTCAGAAACTTTAAACATTCTCTGTCCCTTTAATCCTGCCTCATTTGAAAACCTGATTTGTTCCATCAGGTTCATAAATTGTTGACATCTATGCCTTACATGTACTAATAAACAGCACTAAATATCAATTAAAGCATATACTATACAATTTTGGGAAGACAAATTGTGGTGTGTTATACTCCTCATGGCTGCTAGCAGCGAAGCTGGGGCTGAGGAAGAATAATAGCCACATTCTTTTCCGAACTCTTCAATGCTACTGAAAGTATATGGGTGCTCAGCCTCATACCACAAAATATTATATTCTGTATATATAGCTTCCACATAAGTCTCTGCTCCTTAAAATAGGTTTAGACCATGGGTAGTTACTAATATAAGGCACATACCATGTAAATAGCCATTTAATATATGGATGAACAGAACAATGACATATAAAATCTCCTTGAAAGTTCAGTAGAGTGGTAATTGTGTTTGCTCTGTTTTTGATCCATAGTTTGTTGATCTTTAGACTAGAAACCTGCACACAGAATCTGTAGATAGGGGAACTCTAGACAGAGAACCTGTAGATTAGGAACCTGTAGACAGAAAAACTCTAGACAAAGGATTTGTAGACAGAAGAACTCTAGACAGAGAAGCTGTAGACAGACAGCCAGTAAACAGAGGACCTATAGACAGAAGAAATGCAGAAAGCAAACCTTCAGAAATAGAACCTATAGACAGTGAACCTATAGAAAGAGACCTGAATGGGCAGTGGTGGCACACACCTTTAATCCCAGCACTTTGGAGGCAGAGGCAGGCAACTCTCTGTGAGAGAGTTAGCCTGGTCTACAGAGCCAGTTCCAGGACAGCCAGATTAAACACAGAGAAACCCTGTCTTAAAAAGTGAAAAAAGAAAGAGAACCTGTAGTAGACATTGCAGCAGCGTATACTTAAATTCTGAAAAATTTCAAAATATATTAATAACTTTTGTGAAAGTTTTCCTTTTATATTATGTGTAGTAATGTTTTGTATTTATACATATCTGTACCACAAGTGCATTTTCCATGCAGGCCACAGGTAGGAATCAGATCCATGTGCCTGGAATCAAAATGAGGGCAACTGGAAGAGAAGTCAGTGCTATGTTTCAAGCCATCTCTCTAGACCCCCAAATACATCATTTTCTTGGTCAAGTGCTCCTCTAGATATTTTATAGTTCTATTTGATTCCGGGAGTTCTAAACTAGCTGCATCAGGCAGTCGCTGTCAGCTCACTAACTATCCTAGTAACAAATAGATCCCTAAGGATCCTATCTTTACCTTCTCTGACCTATTTTCTCATCTTATGTAAAGTTGTTGCCAGGATTCTACAGAACTAAATTTTGTCCAAAAAGTCATCAATCATTAATTTTAAAAGAATATTTCTTCACTGTACATTTTAAAGATAAATTCCACCCAAATTTTCTCTTCCAATCAAGTTGGTATCTATTTTAATAAACAAAGTAGGAGTTCAAAACAGCTAGCTATTAATCCATACCTCACAGGAAATAATTGTGTCTGAGTAAAAATAAAATGAAATCAAATTACCCTAGAAGTTAATTGTTTTAAAAAGCCCAATGTATTCCCAAATTTTCAAAATTGTGCCAATTAAGCAGCTGTTATTTGTTTTAATTTATGATGGCACAAGAATTCCTCACTGTGAAGTCAGCACACATATGACACAGAGTACACCTTCAATAACTGAATGACTGGATGTGTTCAGAGAAAAGAAAGTCAGGAATCAGCTCTGCTGCCTATTATTAAATAAATTCAGAAAAAAGTGCCGCTAGGACTCTGTTTAATTTTAGAATTACACAGAAATGACACATATGTGCTTGCCAGGACTGAGAGTTCATCACTTATTACTTTTTTAAGTATTTATTTTATTTTTATTTATATGTATTGATAAGAGTCCCTGTCTGTTTGAGAGAGAGGTAGACAGAGAGAGAGAGAGAGACAGAGAGACAGAAACAGAGAGAGAGAGACAGAGAGGGGGAAGGGGGTTATATGGGTGCATACAGCTAAATTTAGGATACAAGGCTCACAGATAATAGTGGAGATCATCATTAAACCCTATGCACTGGAGTTATAAATGGTGAGGAGTCACACAACATAGTAGCATGGAACCAAACTCTAGTCCTCCTGAAAGGGGGAAGTGCTTTTAACCATTGAGACCTCTAACTGTTTTTGTTCATTTGGTTTGTTTTACTGAGAGAGAAGGTTCCACTGTATAGTCCTGGATTATCTGTAACTTACTGTTTAGACCAGGCTGGAGTCAGACTCACAAAGACCTGTCTCCCTTTGCTTTCCAAGCATCAAAGCATTGGTATTAATGGTGTATGCTATCAGGCATAGTCCCTCCAAATTTTTAATACATTCAAAAATTTTACTTGTCTAGTGGATTCTAGTATCCCTCTGAGATGAGTTCAGAGGTCCACAGAATTTGAACTTTCCTACAGATTGAATATTTACTCTTTCCCATTTTTTCCAGTAAGAAAATAACAGAAGTTTCTAAAATGGAGACTGTTCCATTCTTTGTGGTCTTTGTTTTTCCTTCCTTTCTCATCTCTTCTTCCTTCTATGCACCATGTCTCTACTTTCTCTGTCTCTGTCTATCTCTGCTTCCCTCTTATGTGTGTGAGGGGTTGTGTGTGTGTGTGTGTGTGTGTGTGTGTGTAGGCCATAGGTAAACATCAAGAACCACGTTCCTTGATTTTTAGACAGATTCACTCACTGGCATGACTCTCCATGAGTAAGCTCCTCTAGGTGGCCAGAGCTAAGACTACAAGGGACAACTTCCATGACATATTCTTTTTGTTCTCATTCTGGGACTAGAACTCATATCCTCCAACTTGCACTACAAACAGTTTGCCAGTTGACCAGTCTCCCTAGCCTGTACCACAGCCATATAATGAAAGTACCATGTCAGTACCAAACAGTACACATTTAAGTGTTGACTAGTAGGTCTAACTTAAGAATTCAATAAACATTTCTAAAAATTTTGTGATTTCAACATTAAATGAAGGCATTTATCAACAAGAAAATATACTCAAGAATATGTTTACATCTTCCTCATAGTGAGAAATGAGCTGCTTTTCTAAAGGAAGTTTCTATTTGATCATGTAATCGTATTTTTTGTTCTATTAATTATTTGTACAAATCAGAGTTTTTTTTTTGCGTTTTATTTTATAAGCACAATTTTGATCATTGGTACCAAAGAAATTCAAATCCAAATGAAAGTAAATGTCCAGTGTGAATGACAAAATGTAAAATCTGAATATTATTCAATATAAAGCACTCAAAATGCACCCTGAAGAGCAACACAAGCAGCTTGAACTATATATTGATTTTTTTCAAAGAGTGCTTATTGTAGTCATATTTCAAGAACTATAAGGGTCATTGAGTATATAGAAATAAATGAAGGGGTATAACACACTAATTAAGTTAAACATGAAAGGGATAGGCATTTGAAAACATATGGATACAAGCTGCCCTCAGGCAACAAGTATCCAGTTGAGTAAAAGCAAAATAATAAAGCAAGGAGTTTGCAAAGTTGTTGAGAAGACCAAGGAGGCCTGATAATCAAGTCTGTGGTTGTTATGATAAAATCCTGGCACTAAAAGATTCTGACATCGAATTTAAAAAGATAATCATGAGATTAGCAAACTTCTCAATGAAGGAAACAGTGAGATCCAATCTTACTTTACAGTTTGGCTTACGCAGAATAAAGAAATGATCAGCAGTATTTCTGGATAGGTAGTAGGAAATATTCCACACTACTGAAATACATTTTGAATATGAACCTTCTGAATTTCCCCAACCAAACATTAATATAATATTAAAGATTTGTTACAAATTTGGTTAAATTTGAATTACTTTAAAAGTCATGAAGAAGAGCAGAAGGGGGATTTCTTGTTAAAGGATAGAGAAAGGCTGGGAGATTATCTAGCAGTTACAGTGTGTGCTATGCTTTAGGACCTCAACCAGAGTTCAGAACCCCAGGGCCATGTAAAACCAGGTACGATAGCAAGCATATGTAACTCCAGCACTCTTATTAGTAGTTGAGATGTAGAGACAGGAGAAACTGCCAAATTTCATAGGTTTGACAATCTGACATATTCAAAAATGGACAAGGGACCCTGCATTAAGCAACAAGAAAGGTAACGATTGAGAGCTGAGGGTATTCTTTGACCTCTACAGGCAGAGTGTAACACACACATACATAATGTACTCACAAATTTGTGTGAGGACATGTACACACACACAAAGGATTTTTTTGCAATAAATGAGGTCTTGTGTTAAGGAATAAGCTATAATGTCATTTAGTTGATCAATTTTGTCTCTTTAATTATCTAGCATTTTTCCATTACATGTTAAATGACATGAGGACTACACCAAAGTATTAAAGACACTTAATCTTTAAACTTCATGAAATTCTTAAAATAATGTCAATGCAAAGAAAGGGAGTTGGAAACACTACTGAAAAACACAATCAATAATTTTATTTCTATCGTAAAAATTTCCATTTAACAGCTTATATATAACTTCCAAGTTTGAGTGTCATATAAGTGCCTGTATTTATATCTGTGCACCATCTGCATGTCTGGTGTTGGTTGAACCAATAACAAGTGTCAGAATCCCTGGAACATGAAATACAGATGATTATGAGCTACCATGTAGATACCACAAACTAAAACCAGTCTTCTGCAAGATCACCAAGTGTTCTTAAACATTGACCTCTATCTCTAGCCTTGCAACTAAACTTTTAGAATATGGCTTCAGAACAAAATAGCTGAGCACATTTTGCAAAAGTGTTCAATATTGACAAAGGTTAATAAACAGCAACTTTAATTATTTTTATCATTATGTTTATTATTACCATGTTTTATAAGCACTTAGATTAATTAAATAAATGTTCACATCCAGTCATAATGTCTTTCTTAACACAGATTTGATGACTCCTATTCTGAACAATAGAAAAATATGGATGAGTACTATTTTTATTGTTACATAATAAAAGCCTGAGTTTTTGATGGATGTATCAAAAATTAAATTTACATAGCTACTAAGGGAATTCTGGTGAGCAGATTAGATACCAAGGGAAAAGAAAACATTCACTTGAAGTATACAATCAAATGGAGTAAGAAAAGATCATTCAACAGTAGACGGACTAGTGAAGGTCATATTCAATCATTCATGGCTTTACAAAACCCCTGAACATCATAGAAATAATTAGACTCCTTTTAAATAAACTCTGACAGTTAAATACAAAGAATACTGGAGACATAAAAAACACCACAGACCACCTACTGTACTGAGAAGGACAGACCATAAGTGGCATCTGGATTGTATATTCTTACTTCTTCAGCTATGAACAAGGAGAGTATATTTCTGGGAGAAGAGAGAAAAACTATGCACTTAACCTCACAGGAATGATAACAAGCTCAAAAGGATTAAACAATATATTACTTCTTGCCTAAGATCTTGGTTATGTATTTAGAATCCAATTTCATCCAGATAAAAACCATGAACTAAAATCTGTCAACAGTCAAATAATCAATCAAAAACTGTACATGGATATTAAGTCCAAATCCAACAAAATGACCAGTCTTGAATAATAAAAAAAATGTGCAGGTCTTGTGAGGTCAATTATTACTGCACATCTCAAGGTTCAAAGCTCTTGTATAATTGATGATTTCTTTCCTCCTTCCAGTCCTATTACAGCTATTCAGAGGAAGTTTCCATGTCACTGACAGCTTGATTTCTCATATTCTGTGAACTAATCATATGGTTTTTTCAGAAGTAGGGTCTTATCATCAAATTCTTGGGGTTATCCATGATCAAAAGAAATAGACAATAATGTCTGAGGGTCTAAGGCACATCTCTGACCAACAACAACTAACAAGCAACCCATTTCATATATATTCATGTATGTACATACATACAAATACATACTTTTGAAATGTGCCTAATATTATTATGGGTAGACAAAGGATATAAATAGACAAAATAATATTGCAAAAGAACTCAGACATAAAGAAATGTATTCCAAGATGATTATAAATAAATACACCAGGATGCCATTAACCTTTTGCAGATTACAAGTAGTCTATAGAAGGAGTCCAACTATGAGGAGATCCATAATCTAATGGCAGCCATATAAACTCTCACTTACAATATATATTGTAACAATAAATGCTGCCATACAGAGCAATGTAATGAAAGTCCACTGCTCACATCATGAAGCGTCGTAGAATGCCTTCAAAGTCTTCTCAGTATAGTCAAAAATGACCATGAAGTGAATTTGATAGTCACTAGTGGAACAACCCTGTCTGAAACTTCCATCCATAATCAAGGGCTTGTATGTTGTGAGCTGCTTTGTTTTCATCTGTCTCTTGGATTGTCATGATGATGTGTCCAGGAGTTCTGGAGGTCCTGCCTCAGGTCCTGTGATAGCATCGCAAGTACTTCAATGACTAAGCATCTCCCCTTCTCTAGATTTATTTTTAATCAATATTTGCATTGAAATTTATAGTAAATCCACAAGTTATTCACCAAATATTCAGTTAAAAGGCTTACAGCTTTGTCTCTGTCATTTTTTCGTGGAGATAATCATCATAAGAAGCTGTTTTTCCCCTTCCCATGTGCCTAAGAAACACCAATCTTTATTCTGCCAAAAAGTCACTTTTGGGTGGTACAGGATACATGGATTCTTCAATGTGAGGCATATTTTCAAGATTTTCTAAGTTCTCAGCCATGTAGAAAGTCAGGCATACAGGTGTGAGTCAGGAATCCCTGTCCTGGGGATAGAGAAGAAAGAGGTTCATTGAGACTCACTGGTCAGAAATAGTAATCAAATAGATGAAATCCAGATGAATTTATCTCATGAATTAAAGGGGTACATAACTCTTCGCTGAAGCTGATCATTTTCTTCTATTATGAGCCGGAAAATCTAGTCTTAAATTTCTTTCTGAAAGCAATAAAATAATGTGATAACAGGAAAGTATGTAAGTGTTTATGGCAATTTTAATCATTTTGTCCAAACTGGAAACAGCCTAGATGTCTCTGCACTTATGAAAACAAAAACATTCTGGGTTTCAGCCTCTTAAAATACCAGTTCTAATAAAAGGAACACGATATTGATTCACCCAACTTTTATTGCTACTGAATGCCATTTGTGAAGTGAAAGAAGGAAGCCAAAGGCTATGTATTATAAGACTATACTTACATTAAAATTCTCCATAGACAAAATGCTAGGAAAGGAAGATGTCTGTGTTTACAGAGGATGAGGAAGAAGGGAGCAATCCACAGATGCAGTTTGGAGAAAAGATTGGATGACAGAAGTGTTTGCGGTGGAGAATTATTAGTGAACTAACAGCTGATTTATTTATCTAGACACCATAAACTGTATGTTATAGAATGCTGTCCCTCAGGTAGTGTCTGACAGTATCTGTGACTACCAGCCAGAGAGCTGCATAAGACTGAGCCCTTGATCTTCTCATATGTATGGGAACTGGGAAAAGGCTACTGAAGGCCAGAGTCATCCCAAGGATTTTTATACAGCTGAGTTGCTATAGGAATAGGGAATCGGTTCACCATTGCTCTTTTAAGTATACCTACCTGAACTTGGTGCTGTGGGAATTCTTCTGTTACTCATACTCTAGTCAATAGTCCTTCACCATGTTACTGAAAGTCACCCTGATAAACTCATTGCTTCACCAAGGTAGACTTGAGTGGAGTCATTTCCTACTCTGTTTCTGTGGCCAAGAAATATTCATCATGCCTTTGCATGATGGTAATGTTCTACTTTATTCTGTGTATGCATTGGAAAACAAAACCAGCATACAGAAGTAATTGCCTTTTCCAAGCATCCAGAATCATTAAAGAGAATTCAAGCCATCTTTCAGAAGTTGGAGTAGATTAAGTAGACAGTATGCACAAATGCAATATGGGTGAAGCAACAGCATCCAAATGAGGTTTGTTTTTGTGTTGAGCATATCACCAGAAGTAAATTATCCATGTTAGATAAATGCCCTACAGTTAGGAAACTGCAAAATAAGCTAAAATTGATAATATTTATAGGTTTCAGCAATTCTTTAAAAGACAAAATTACTTCAAAAATTAATACTAGTAAAATAATAAGAGCTAGACATTTCTCAATGTGCTTTTATTCATTTTTTATCTGTCTCTCCTATTTGTCATATTTTTAACATGCTGTGTACTGTGTTCTCAGACCCATCCTACATACCCCAATCATACAAAAAATACTCTCATCTCCTCTAATTAAGAGGTGTCTCTTATTCAGATGGACTCTTTATCAGTTTTGATGGTATCCATAGCTCTTCTTCTATTGTGAAAGCTAAATCAAAACCCCCAACCCAACATAACACATTTTCTTGTTTACATTCTCAGGCCAGTACCTATTTAAAGTACAACAGCTGCTTTAATTCTGTATTTTTTTTCACTATTCAGTGTCTCTCTATAGCTGTTCTTCCATTCACATTAACATTTAAAAACTCAGAGTTAAAAAAACATTATGAAGTCTCTTTCTCAGGGTATTTATCATATCCTTTAGAGTTCAGTTTGATCTTCCTATAACTGCCTGCGTGGTAGGATTGTGTGCTTTATCTATAATATGCTTTATATATACCTTTAATATGCTTTTATTTTCTTAGAGACAAAAATCTTTATTTGGACAGTTATACCCACAATGGTCATAACTTCTAGTAAATTTGTAATTATTAAATCAACATTTTATGACCTGAAAACAGTTACCCAATGAAAACTGTAATAGCCATCAGTGGTGTGGTACACATGTTTTACTTTTCTAAATTCTACAAATGGAACACATCTACCTGCTAAATTTCGTTCTTTTATTTACCCTTTGTGTTGCTTCCTATTGGTAGTGGTGTTTGTTTGCATAAAGAACAAGTAAGAAGTTTTATTTATTTTTTTTAATTAATTAATTAATTTATTATTTTTTTTTTTTGGTTTTTCGAGACAGGGTTTCTCTGTGGTTTTGGAGCCTGTCCTGGAACTAGCTCTTGTAGACCAGTCTGGTCTCGAATTCACAGAGATCCGCCTGCCTCTGCCTCCCAAGTGCTGGAATTAAAGGCGTGTGCCACCACGGCCCGGCAGAAGTTTTCTTATAATTTCTTGTTTTGTTGCCATGCAATGGAACAGTCTCTGTTTTTTTAAAAAAAAATTGTTGTTGACAAGATATTTTTTATGAAATTCTGAGATCTTCAGCCCATTTCAAATCAACAGTTGCTCATTTTATGCATTACCTTTTGTTAGAGGACCTGGCAGACCCGTATGGAATCACATGTCTGTTATACACATGGGATGGTTTTTATTCTTGTAACTGAATTAATAAGGAAGGCAATTCTGTATCATCTGGTATAAATTCAGTGGTTTCGATATGCAAAACAACTCTTTCTGCATGTTGTGAATTGATAACTATGTTGAGAGGTTCTTTAAAACCCCTTAGTACTATGAGAATATCATATAATTCTAAATTGCGGACTGAATCATAAGAGTTTTGAGCCACTTCACTTAAATTTTCTAATTTGTAACCTGACTTTCCTGATTTATTTTCATCAATATAGCATGTAGGGGCTTTGGTTGTTGGTGTTTCTTTTACAATGAGAGGAAGTATCCAGCTGGTTCTCTTTACAAAACAAATTCCCTTGCTTTGGGATAGTTATTGTTAATTTCCCCCCCTCCCCCAAAACACTTACTATAAGCTCTTTGCCAGGGTTCACTTCCTTCCCATAATTTATCATTTTTATCATTATTAAAAGGTACTATCATTTCTGCTTGGTCTCTTCCAGCAAATTGGTCATGATTCAATTTTATTTTCAGAATTAGCTCAGAGACATTTTAATATTTTACTTGATTTAGGTGGTAAAAAGATCCATTCTAAGATAATATCTTCCTTCTGAGTTCAAATTCCTGTATTAGAATGTTTCTAGGGTTATATGACCTGAATGCAGTTAAGATTAAGACTCACACGATCCACATGTGGTTTCTGTAATTTCTCTTCTCAAAGACAATTTTCTCTAAGCTTCAGCTGATAATTTCCTGGGACTATTTATTTATTTATTTATTTATTAAAAAGAAAACAAACTGTCTTTTTTGCATTATACATACCAATCTTAATTTTTATCCTTGTCACAATTTAAGATTTTAAATTAATAATTTAATATTAATAAATTTAAATTAATCAATTCATCGGATTTTATCCTGATAGAACACAGTAGAAGGTAAAAATGTCTCCTTGTAATCTTTGGAAGTCATTAGAGTCTGTAGTTGATCTCTTCTAGTTTGCACTTTTTTATCAATTTTGTAAACCTATTTTATATCATAAATAATTAATAGAATCTTCATTTTGTCATTTTAAAAGAAATTTGTAATCCCTCAAATTTTCTTTATTTCTTTAAATGTTCTTTATAAAGCATCTACATTTTAATCAAATAGTAAAATATTGTCCATGTAGTGGTAAAATATAGATTCAGGAAATTGTTTTTATATCATTACAAATAGCTGCTGTAAAAATTGCCACAGAGTGGGGCTATTTAACATTCCCTTATGAAAATCTTTGAAAATGCTTAGCAGGCTGAGAATTATTACAAGTAGGCACTGTGAATGCAATTTTTTCTCTGTATTTCTCTTGTAAAGGTATAGTGAAGAAACAACCTTTTAAATCAATAACTATAAGAAGCCATCCTTTAGTCAATAGAGAAGGCAAAGGAATTTCAGATTGTAGAGTGCCCATTGGCTGAATCACCTTATTAACAGCTTTTATATCTGTTACAATTCTCCATTTTCCAGCAACCCATTCAGGTTTGTTTTCAGCCATTTTAAAGGTAGGGTTGTTGGTGCCTTTGAAATATCAGCAGCTCTTGTGTCCTTTCATGGTACAACCTGAATGGTCAGTGACTGCTCTTTACAATATGACATAACATGTTTCCTAGAAACATACATTAAGTTATGGTTTGGTTCTGAGATTGGGGAAATGTTATCTGAGTATTCCATTGTTGTAACAAATTACATCTCAACAAATTCATTGCTATATTAGCCACATATGACTTTAATTTTCCTCTTTGTCCATATATATAGTAAATATAGAGAGAGTCTTCCAGCTATATATATTCGACCCATCTCATACTCTGTTTCACGTGAAATAAAGTTCTGATCACTAAAAGCTGAGCATTTACCTCCTAAAGAGGCCAATATGGATGCCAAGATTCTGTCAAAACTATTGTTACATCTGCACCTGTGTCTATTAGACCTTCAATGGCAATGTCATTTATTCATAATTTTAATTTTTTATTTTATAATTTTAACTTTAGCCTTTGTTAATTTATAGAAGTTTGCCAAAATACTTGCTTTATGGTTTCTCCTGAATTTTTTTTCTTTCTTCTATAGCTGTTCTATTGTCTAGAACAGTATGATTTCTTACAATAGGCATTAGTTTCTTTAATAGCTCTGAGAAGGAATTTTTTGTGAGATGGAAGGAAATGGACACACCACATTTGGCATAGGGGCCTGGGAGAGTACTTTCATGGAGTTTCCCGACAGCAAAGGATTACCTTAAACAGCCCTTGTTGAACTCCATTCATTAGTCCACTGCCTGCATTTGCCACATCTTCTGCATTAATCAGAAGTGAAGGGCATGCTGAATGAATTGTGCATAGAAATGACATTGTTTCTAGAAACTCCCTCTTTACAGTGCTTTCTAAGGTGATTTTGCCACAATTGAAATACTTGACATTTTTTTCAAACCTGTTAAAATCCAGGTATATTCAAACATCACATAGCCAAGTATCATCATGTCATGAGACTTGATATTGATTGTATCTCCTATCCAATTATCCAAGGGTAATGATCTTGCCTTTAGTGGCTTAATTATCCTTTTGCATTGACAGTTAGCATCTTCAAAAACCAGTCAAGAATTCAATTATTATTTGTTATCATTTTATATACTTTTGATGTCAGTTTTTTAAGAAATCCTTGAAGGTTTGTTTTGGGTCCTGTATGACTTTAGTAAATGATTCAATCTCCTTTTCTAATACTTCAATTCTTTCGACACCATTCAAAGCTGTTGCATGGCATAAAGTCAGGACATAATCATCATATAGAAATTGCCTTCTGATCTTCAGAGATTTCCATACCTCCAGCTTTACTCCTTTGTTCAATAGTCTTAACCTCATCTCTGAACCATGTACTCCACTGCAGTTGTGGACCAGGCCCTGAAACAGCTTTAGCCAAGTCTATACAGTCTTAGGGATAATTACAAACTGACCACAAGTTTAACATTTGCTTCACAAAAGGTGAATGCATATCATATGTGACTATTGCTTCACTATTGCTTCATTAAATCTCCTTAAGTCTAACATTGGCACAGGAGTTTATTCAGTTTTTACAAAGCCTCTATCATTTGGCAATTCCTGTAAGGTTACTGGATACATTAAGGTTCATTGTTTTAAATCCTTCGGCTGTTCTTCTCTAACCTTATAATTCATTGCTGAAATTGGTTCGCTATTAAATTCCTCAGTCTGATTTTTAATATATCTATGATCTGTTTTATTGAGTTTTTCTAAAATTTATATCATAGCCCTCAGATAATCAACTTTTAGTGATAAAATAAAAATGATAAAGCTGATAATGCTAACAATTGACATTACATAAATCCTATCTAAATTAGTTATCCTCTGATTTAATCATTCCATTTTCAAGCTATCTAGCGTATTATCACACAGAGACCCAAATATCTCCATTTCAACAGTGTTTCTCATTTTTTAATGTGGCAAACTTTTGCTTTTAACTAGTTCCTTCCTTAAAAAAAATTCCAGTTTCTCACCGTCTGCAACTGATGATGACAAAGATGTGAGGCTTATTGCTGCTGTGAAGAACAATCAAACTCTAACAATCAAACTCTGAGTGGATTCCAAGGCAGCTTCCTAGGTTGGCAGCATCCTCAGAAGGTTAATCCGGGAGAATCTGCAGGAGACAAGAAAGTAAAACCTAGTCAGTTAAAACAGTGACTCTAGCCACATGTAGCTCTGGCCTATGCTGAAGGCTCAAAGCCACCTTCAAAAGGTTTTCTCATAAATTTGTACTCCAAGTATTGGGTGCCAGATGTAGCAAGAATAATAAAAATCCAGAGACAGATATTGCAGTTCAAGATGAAGATCAAGAAAGCAAAGCAGTCAGCCACTGGCTCATAACTCCACCTTAGTCTGAAGCGGGCAAACCTGACTTCACGAATCCTTAGACTGAAATGGGCAACCTTGCCTCCACGAATCCTCATCAGACTAAAATGGGCACCCTGTCTCCATGAATCCTCAAACTGAAATGGACAAATCTGCCTCCACCAATCCTCAGACTGAGACTAAGCTGAGGCCTGTCTCCTCCTGTCTCATATTCTTCTCTAGTGCTGCAATTAAAGATGTACACCTCTACTGCCCAGTCTCTATGGCTAACTAGTGTAGCTGCTAAGATTAAAGGTATGTACCATCACTGTCTGGCCTGTATGGTTGACTAATATGGTTGCTGGGGTTACAGGTTTTGCCACCACTGCCTAGCCTGTATAGCTCACTAGTGTGACTGCTTTACAATCTGACTTTCAGGCACACTTTATTTATTAAAACACAAATTATATACCATTAAACAACTAAATAAAATACTGAGTGAGGCTACATACATACACCTTAGCCCCAGCATTAGGCACGGCAAAGACAAGATCTTGTTTTCTCTTGGGTTAGCTGAAAATAACACAATCTCCCGGCTCTTCCTGAGAGTTAGTCTTAAAGGAGTAAGACAGTGCCACAAAAGACACTTTATAACCTCTTCTGGCTCTACATGTGTATTAGAGGATATGAATCCCATTCACATGCATATATAGACTTTCACATACAAAGCGAGAAACTTAATGATGAAGCAGGGCCCTGTTTCTCTGTCAGATGATTTTGAGAAAGACTTCTGTGGCAGTATGACAAGAGACAGGTTCCTATGTAGAAAGAAAGATCGCTTTGACCACAGGTCAGCATACCTCCGGGCCAATTTTAGACACCATGAGGTTCAGAAATTTAGATAGTGGCTTCGAACTCTCAAGTTGGAGTTTGAATCTTATTTAAACCAGTCTAAAACAAATTTGAAAATCTCAAATATTTTCCCATGTTGTTTAGGGCACCTTCACATAGAATCAAAGGCATACTTGAGAGATCATTTCCATACTTCAATATCAGGATGCCACAGCTCTCTTTTGGTACTCCAAAATACTATCAGATGAGAAAAATATTCTTTCAGTTAAGTCTGAGATTCAGCTACTGGATCCTCACTTAGGGTTTCAAGCTGAGCTTGTAGGGAAATGTGAATCCAAATCCCCGTAGAAGGTACGATCATTAAGTCAGAGATATGTAAGGGTATAATGCCAGAGTACATGTAAAATTTGGTGTCAGACAAGATGGCTCAACTGCATTGGACAGAAGCAAGGCTATATATAAGAATGAGTAGAGGAATTGGAAGGAAAGCCCAAACTGCTAAGTGTTTTTAAAATGACAGATTTGAATGGCCATTTTGACTATATATTGGCCTCATATTTTGGCTTCCTTACATTTTGATTGCATTTTTAATTACTTTTGTTTTGTTTTGTTTTTTGAAACAGGGTTTCTCTAGAGATTTGGAGATTGTCCTGAAATTACTCAATAGACCAGACTGGCCTCAAACTCATAGAGATCCGCCTACCCCTGCCTCCGGAGTGCTAGTATTAAAGATGTGTGCAACCACTGCCTGATTTTTTTTATTATTTTTTAACCTTAAATTTATTTCTTTGTGTACAGTGAATCCTATACCACTTTGACTATTTATAATCTTCAGCTATAGCCAGAATTTCAGTCATAAGAATTATTTCCAGAAATGCTATTTTCTGACTTAAAAGTCAGACAAAATTTGTATAGACAAGGAGCTCTAACATACAGAGATGAATGTAGAGGAATTTTTCAAGCCCTCTGAGAAAACTAGTGTGTATTGAGCCCAGAATTGCTCAGTTGAATGGAAAGTATTTTCACACTTGAAAGAGCTAAGCTAAGTAACTCATGCTGCCTTTTATAGCATTTTAACACATGATTTCCTTACCAGGATTTTTTTTTTCTATTTCTAGAGCACTTGAGAAATGAAAATTGTCTATTCAAAATTTTCAAAGTAATATGAACAAATATCTCTGTGTACCTGTGATCATCTTTTTCATACATTTATCAACTTTATTTATAAGGTTCTGAGTAGATGATTCTTCAGTTAAGAGCACTTCCTGCTGTTGCAGAATACTGGGGTTTGGTTTCCAGTACCCATACCAGGATGCTCATTGCCTGTTTCAGATTCAAAAAAATCTTGTGCTCTCTTTTGATTTCTTGGGTACAAGAATGTGTTGATGCATATAAACTTGTGCAGGCACAGACTTATACATGCAAAATTTAAAATATATATATATATATAAATATATATTAAATTGTATTTTAAGGTAGGAGAGAGATGACACAGTAGGTAAAGGTGCTTGCTGCCAAGCCTGAGGACCTGATGACCTGTATAGTTCATCCCCATGACCCACAGGGTGAAATAGGAGACCTGGCTATCACTAGTTGTTTTCTGACCTCCATAATTAAGGTGTTGCCCATGTATAACAATATGCATAAAAATAAATAAATATAAGAATTATTTAATGTTTTAATACAAAATTTAATATTTAATATGAAAGTTAATTTTTGATGACTTCTGCTATTCCTAGAAAATTCAGGTTCATGAACAATAACTATAATCATGCTTGTCACCACTCTGTCTAGGTGGTTGGGAAGAGTCTGTACTGGTGGTGACTCTCTCAAGTGTGACAGCTTTTCTCTTCTGATCTTACATTCTCAGAGCTATTTAGTAAGTCTGTGATTGGGAAAGTTGGTAAAGTGGTCATATGTCAATCATGAGGACCTGAGTTCAATGAAACACAAAATCTGTGGATAGAGAAATGTCTTCACAGTTAGGAGTTCTTGCTGCTGTTCCAGAAGGCCTTACTTTGGTTTCCTGTACACAGGTCAGGCAGCACATAACTCCCTGTAACTCAATTTCCAGGAGATTAGACACCCTCTTTTAGCCTCAGCTAGCACTGTCTCACACGTACAAGAATTAAATAATATAAATAAATATTTTAACGTTAAGTGTGGTAGTATATTTTTCAAGCCCAGAACTGAAGAGGTTCATGCATGCACAGATGTGTCAGGGGCCAGCCTAGCATAATAGATGAACTCTATGTGTAGATAGAGGCACTGTCTCAAGAAGGAAGTAAATGACAGCTAAGAGACAGTATCTGAGGTTATCCTCCAGCTCCAAATGCAAGAGTATGCACATGTGCATCCATATACCTGAGCACATGTATACATTTTTTATGCACATACACTTTTATGCTGGCTGGCTTGACTGGCATATATATGCAGTCTTTGTTTTCAAACAGAAACACATCAGTCTGCTAGAACTCAGTTATCCAATGGACACCCGTCCCTCTGCTTCCCTGGTCCTTCCTTTCCATAGATCTTCCCGTGGCCTTTGGTTTTACACGGAACTGCATTCCATACAGTTGACCCCAACTGAGAATCAGTAGTTTCAGAAGTGCAGGCTTATGCCATTGAGGAAGAAATATTCCCAAATATGTCATGAACAAGAAAAGATCTAGCTTCAAGCCTATTATTTCTCACTGATAAAGAGCAAGCCAGCAGGGCTGATTTACGGGGAAATCTTTCCCCAGCAGAACAGAGGTGTGTGTGTGTGTGTGCCTGGGATTTTTTTTCCACCGAGATGTGTGATGGATGTGCAATTCCACATCACCTGAAACTGAGGAATTCTTTTTAAAATAAATGTTAAAAAAGAGTCAGCACTAATGGCATAATAAAATTGACAAGTTGAGAATAAATGTCAGAAATATAAAAAATTAAAGTTCTCAGAGCAATATGAACCTACCATAATGTCTAAATTATGAGAAATTTAACAACTGAAGAAAACTAAAACATTATTTTGGAAAAATGAGAATAAGAGGATTTGACCCAAATTTCAGAAGTTCAGAATTATGTCATGATAAGAAATATTTTGTAATATTTATGAACCATTATTGATTATTTAATTCATATTTGTGAGAAGAATTTGTTTTGCTGTTGGATGGACATGAACAACAACCCATGTGTTTCTTCATCATCAATTTAGTTTTATTTTTAAATATGTTTACTGATGTTAAGAGGTACGGGATGATATTTCTATACATGTACAAGCTGTATAATTGCTTCTTTGCCATTTTTTTTATCTTACAAGTGAAAGAAGATCCATCAGGATGTGTTAGCTAATAAAGGAGTTTGTCACCAAATCTGATGACCTGAGCTTGTGCTCTGCATCCCACATGCTGGCGAAAGAAAAATGAAGTCTGAAAGTATTCCTCTGCCCTCCACATTCTTATGATGAAACTTGCTTACCACACCTCCCCTACACATACACACACACACACACATATGCACACACAACAAACAAACAGAAAAATAAATAAATAAATGTGATGCTTAAGGGAAACATACTTTTGTGCTATAGAGCAATGCCCTAAAGTACGGCTTGGTACATGGCAATCTCTGGTCAGAGATGATACCTCTTTTTTAGGAAAGTCTTCTGCTATGTGTTCACACAGGGAAACCCAAAGGATATGATGTGATACAATCAAACCTGTCTCCATGACTCAGCTAGTCCCTAAAACTCAATGTGTTATAGGACAATTCATCAAAACTTTAATGTACTTAATTAATTTTTAAAATTAGGTTAGGAAAATTTGACATGTACAGAAACTGAGTGATGACATGGTTGTTAACATTGACTGTCAACTTGACAGGATCATCCTGACAGGATCAACAATCTCCTAAGAAGCAAGTCCCTGACCACATCTCTGAAGAGTACCAAGACGGGGCTAAGTGACATGGGAGGAAATTTCAGAATGTCGACAACACCATTCCAGACTGGGATTCTGCACTGAGTGAAAAGGAGAAAGTGAGCTGAACACAACATTCATCTGTCTGCTTGTGGTGTAGTGTGAAGAGGAGTCTCCAGCATCTGCCTTCGCTCCATGATAGAGGATGTCTTCAAAGTGAACCAAAATACTTTAATCCTTAAGTTTCTTTTGTCACAAAATTTGCTGCAGCAGCAAGAAAGGTACTAACATTGACAATAATTATGTTTCCTGACCCCTGCAATGACAGCATCCTAAGCACTGAAATGAAGATCAACAGGAAATCAGCTACAGTTGCTGGCTTGGGGTGTGAGCAAAGGAGAGAAGCTGGTGATCAAGATGACCAAAGGGATTTTGGAAGACTACTCATTCTTAATATCTGTGGTTTTCCTTTCTTTTTTTTTTTTTTTTCTTGCTGATTTTTTTATTAATTAATTAATTTAATTATTAAAGATTTCTGCCTCTTCCCCGCCACCACCTCCCATTCCCTCCCCCTCCCCCAATCAAGTCTTCCTTCCTCCTCAGCCCAAAGAGCAAGCAGGTTTCTCTGCCCTGTGGGAGGTCCAAGGACCACCCACCTCCATCCAGGTCTATTAAGGTGAGCATCCAAACTACCTGGGCTCCCACAAAGCCATTACATGTGGTTTTCCTTTCTATCTGCAGCTTAAAATGTCTCCTAATGGATAACATAAAGAATATGGCTGGATATTTCTATACATCTAATATTTCAATATGAAAACAATTCATTGGAAACGAGAGCGATTACTTTGTGGGTAAAATGCTTGCTATGAAATTCTAAGGACCAGAGTTTTGATACTGAGCCCTCATGTGGAAAGCCAGGCTAGGTGGTGTTTTCCTATGACAGCAGAGCTAGTGTTGAAAAGAAGGAGGATCTCCGGGGCTCGGTGGTCAGCCAAAGGAGCAGGTTAGGTAAGTTCAAAAATTCCTTAGAGACCCAATAACAACAAACAACATGAAGAGATGATGAAATGACTCAGCTGAATGCTCACATGATAGACTAAAGTCTATCTCGGAAATCTATCCAGAACCCACAGGGAAGGAATAAACCAAAACCACATGCCGTTTTCTGACCTTCACATGGCTTCATAACATTGTCCCATATACATATAAATCCATAAACACATAATAAATAAACATAATGTTTAAAAATGAATAAAACCAACAAAGTAGGAAAAATAAGATGGAAAAATTATTGAAAAATATTCCTGAAATCAATCTCTGGCCTCCTCTGTGCTTCCACATGTGGTTGACTGCCTCTGTACACAGGAACATATATACCTACACACACACACACACACTTGAGTATACAATTTGAACTATACATCCACATCCTGTTGCTCCTCCTCCATCTGTTTGTTGTTCTGTATCATAACTATCCATGAGTAACTTTACCTACATTGTTTTCTTCCCTTTCTTCTCCTTTTTTCTCCTTTGTATCCTCATTTCCATTTTGTCTCCTCTTTTCTTCTTTTTTTCTGTAGTTTCAGGAACTTATCCAGTGTTTTTTGTTAGTAATTTAATAGAAGGCTGACAATTCTGTTTTATAAAGCTGTGGTGTCTCCCCTTTATTTTAATTTTTCTTTCCTTAAAGACCTATATTCTTCCTATATAGAAACAACTTTTTGATTATAATACATCATATGCAACCCAAGTCATATGCAGCTTTTTATAGATCTTCCTCTTGGTCTAGGGTTACAGGGATTTTTCTTTTGATTGTATTTAATTTTCTGCTACATCTAAAATTCTGACAATGGAATTCTTTTATGATCTGTGAACTTTTTCTTGTCACATTTATATTTGAAACTTACCTTATTACTTATTTATTCGTATGCCATGTCTTTGCTTAAAGGTTTTGAAGTAGGATGAAATAAAAGTCATAAATAATAAAGGTAATGCAACTGGAATGGATTTTTTTAAAAAAATCAAATATGGTCAGGGACAAATAAAGGAAGTCTGTGACTCCACATGTGGTTAACTCTGCTCCGTGAAAGCCATTCTGTAGAGGTACATGTTGTTACATTTCAGTTCCTCATCAGAGAAAAAAATCTGCCAATCAAATAAAGTGATCACATTGTATTCTGCAAGTGTATTGAATAGAAGTTTGTCGTATGTCAACTCTGATAGGGATGGCTGCTGCGGATAGTAGCAAAATGATGATTTGCCTTTGACTAAATTTGAAATTGGTTTTCAGTTCCTAAGTTTTGGGTATCTACACATTTTTGAAAAAGTACAAGTCACTGAAGACATTTCTGTAAGTAGCAAGATAAACTCGTCATATTATTCATATCTTACAGAGGTTTCCTAAATTGTTTTCTTAAAAGAATTTTCAGTAACATAATGTCACCCATTGATTTTGAGGAAATAATTGGGAAAACAAAGTCCACTTCGCAATTTCATTCTCCAAACACAAGTATTGAGGGGAAAAATTCACCCTAAGAGTTAACATTAATGCCAACACCTGTTTTTCATAGCCAAATTCATATAAATATATGAATATATGTGTGTGTGAATTTGACTTATATATAACTTATATATATGATTCATATATAAGATTTTTATTTTATAAAATTATAAAGAAATTATGTGTATATATATATATACATACACAGAGTTGAGTTGTGAATATGTCTGTGTCCGTGTATGTGTGTTGAATGGTAGTGTTGGGTGTATGAATGTGGTCAGAAATAACAGAGAAGAAATTGAGACTGCATTGCAGAAAATAATTTCATAAAGTCTGTATAGAAATAATAGCATTTTAGTAAAGAATAAGTGGGACATTTGGAAAACAGAACAAAATTAAAAGCAAGGAAGCAAGGTCTCATGAAATATGGACATAATATTGCCTACAGAAAAAAAAAGCCTTGTATAGAGTGGTGGGAACATAGACTCATGAGAAGTGGTTAGGTAAGGAGAGGATAGTAGCCCACTTAAGACAATAAATTAAGAAAAATATTTAGTTATAAAAATATCTACTAGCAGTATAGATGCATTAGAATCTAAAATAGAGAGATCACTTAGAAATCTATCCATTAGACTTTGCGAGATTATCAAAACCCTAAGCTCAGATGCTGGTGAAGTTATGGAAAAGTTAGCAGAACTGAGAATTTGGCAAGAGCTGAAGGAAAGGATTTATACAAGCAAAATTATGATTTCAAAACTTTAGTATGGGTACTCATGATAGTGACACTGCACAGTGCATTGCCAAGTCTGGGGAAATCTTAGGATTTTAGAAATATTTCATTATCACATATTGACACATCTATTTTTTTGGTTTCAGCACACAAATACATATTTTTCATTATGTAATGCAGAAATCTCTGCCTTCATAAAGGCTAGTTTTCAAAAAGCAGCAACTTGTACCTCGGGAGAATTTCACAGCTTTGTAGTTTGAGATATCAGATCTAGAGTTTGGTCTGTGGTGGGGAGGCTCATGGGAGAGAAACCCAACTCACATCACCCTCTCTGGGCTTTCAGTCCTTTCTGACATCAGTGCTTTCTCAGGAATGAGGATGACATGGAAAGCAATCATTGACATTTCATTAACCTTAACGCTAAGTCTGGGATCATACAAAGACCAGAACAAGCTCCTCTTTTTAATCTATTTTTTATCTGATAGAGAGTGCAGAAGGGTTATCAAAGATCCGAGAATCAAGTGCAGAGAATGACTGGTAATGACCATGCAGGTGGTAGTGACTACATGCCTTTTCTCTGTGTTTACATGAAAACCTGCATGATGTTGACTGCATGCCATTTTTCCATGATTACACAAAATGTTTTTTTCACCATGAACTGTGAACCCCTGGAGAAGCATAGAGAGGAAGGTCACCAAGTCTGTCTCTGGGAGACTTTACCTTAGAAACTGATGGCTTCACTCTAGTAAATGTCTGGTTTACACCATTGATATATTCCTTTCAGATTTCCTCTACACAAAAAGAGACATTAATGGAATAATACTCTGGAGGGTGTTGAAAATCACTTGATTTTCCAGGAGAAAATTCTAACTTTGAATCCCAAACGCCCATGTAAAAAATCAGGGATGGCTGAGTGCTTCTGATAGTGGGAGGGAACAGAAGCAGGATTGGTGGGCTGGTGTGCTGGAGCTTAGCTCCAGATTGAGCATGAGACCTTGTCTCAGTATAGAAAAATAGCATGTGACACAGTCAAATGCCTGATGGCAGCTCCTGTTCTACATGAAAAGCCCCATCCTAACACATGATATAATTAATCCAAAGAATGTAATGTCTCCCTGCATGCTGATTCAGAAGAAGACAAAATTGTAAAACCTTTATTTCTATGAAACTACCACTGCAGCAGGTCTCGGGAAAATTAATTTTATGATGGAAAATATGTAAATTTTATTCACTAATGAATAAAAATCCCTGGATGAATATTTTTAACTACAGTAGCAAGACGAAGGAAAATACAAAGTTCTAGAAAGACATATTTGAGAATATTCTCCAAACAAGTAGGACCCTGAGAAAGAAGGACACAAACTCAGCTCCAGATGGCCTTTTATCCGTATTATTTAGACTAATATTATTAATGGAATCTGGGAGAAAAAGTTAGAGACCAGTCTTCCATCTTGCTGTGAAGGATCTGAATATGGCATAATCTTGAAAAAAATAAAAGTTTTGCTAATCCTGTTTTTGTCTCAAATGAAAGAAAACCATAGAACCATCTCTTATGCTAACTCTGGTTTGAGTTTTAGTCCAAAGTAACTCAAATAAAACCAAAACACACCCACAAGCAAGCCAAATGCCTAGTGTATAAATGTAGACTTGAAAGACCTGGATAAATCTAGACCTCCCCAACAGGAAGAAAATAGCCAAAAATCCAAGCAGAAAGAGAAGAATCAAAAATCTAGGATTAGCCGGTTCATGACTGTGTTTGAGGAACTAGCTGAAGATAAATTTAGATTGTGATCTTGAGAATAATCTTGAGAAGCAGGGAGTTTCCCCCTTGTGATTGTCATTGTACTGTGTTTTAGGAACTAGCTGATTATGACCTTGGGAGTGGTTCTGAGAGGCAGGGGTTTGCCCCTTTGTGATCTTCACTGGTATTTTCAGACTTTTCTGTGACACACTCCCTGCCAATTCTGGATCACTGGCTGTGGTTTCTTCCCTTAAAAATCGGTTCTCCTGGTCACTCGGGGTCAAACTCTTCCCCTGCGTGGGTTATGAGTCTCGGCCCCAGTGCACTGGTTCCCGTCTCATCTCATCATTAAAGCCTCGTGTGATTGCAGCAAGGACAGTCTCTCATGAGTTACTGGGGGGGGGTCGTGTTATCCCAAGACTTGAGTGAGAGTCTCCCCAGCACTGGGAGTCTTTCATTTGGGGGCTCATCCCGGGGATTAGCAATCACCCTCATCTCCGAAGACCCACTTGGGGGCTTGGAGGTGAGACATCGTCTGTGTGTCTTTGTCTGTGTTCCGTGCCAGGTGAATTCAGGTTCAGGTTTGTACATTCGAATTTACAGTCGTGCCTTTGTGTTTCCTTCCGGTTGAATCCAGGTTCAGGTTCATGTTCTGTACATTCGGGTTTACAGTCGTGACTTATTTTGTGTTTCCGTGCCAGTTGAATTCAGGTTCAGGTTCTGTACTTTGAGGTTACAGCCATGTCTGTGTCTTTGTGTTTCCATGTGAGCTGAGTTCAGGTTCTGTATTTTCGGTTTTGCAGTCGCTTGTGTCTCTGGAGGAGACGAAGGAGTGATCAGCAGACATGCTAGATCACTGACTGCTTCCCTGGGAGACGTCCTGGGAGGTGAGAAGGGACCCAGGGATGCCTGGGAGATTCCCATCTGGGTGCTGGTGAGGATACGGAAGTTCTCAATTGGAAGAACTATGTCCTCTCAGCAGTCTGTATTTCTGGAATGGTTTTGTCTGTCTCGGTGGAGATGGACATTTGTTTGCGTGTCTTGTGTGTCTTCAGTTTTTTGTTTTCTTACTTGTGACATTGACCCTGGATCAGTGGTTGTGGATTTTTAAGTTTTGTTAGCCTTTGTCTGTATATCTTTGGTCTCTGTTTTGTCTTACACACAGGTAGTGTGTTCAGTTCTCTGGTGAGATACATGGGTGGCGTTTCTCAGTTCTGTGGTATGACACATGAGTGGCGTGGTCAGTTCTCTGTAGACACATGCTTGGATAGTGGTCTCATTTGAAAAGCAGGGCTGGTCACACCTGCAAAATAGCTTGAAGCTGTGTCTTTGGTTTGTTTGGCGCCTTTGTCCTGTATGTCTGTATAATGTGTGTTGTGCTTTTGTCCTGACTTTGACGCTGACGTACTCAAATCATGACTTCTTTGACTTTGGTATTGTGACCACTTACAAGACTTTAGAGATAGGGCCATAAGCATAGGGGTGTATTTCATTAAAAACATCAGCCTCGGCCCCAAGTGCGTGGTTGGGGGGCAGCATGCTTTTATGGATGACTGGGCTATTCAGCTTTGCTGTTACAAGGTATCGAGGCTGCCAGGTATTGAGGCTGCCAGACACAGTTGTAGAAGGTGGGTATACGCCAATAGGATTTCAAACACTAAACAAAAAATCTGAGAGTAATCGCTATGGCCTAAAGAGGTTAACAATCTTTTTTCCCATTGCTGTGTACCACCCTGCCCCGCCCCATGCTGATGGACGAGTTCCCTCCACCTGCTCTGGGAGCTACATGCCTCAAACCTTTGGTCAACGCTGACCAAGGCTTGGCTCCACAGGTGAAGAACTCTTTCAGATCCTATGGATTATAAGTGTCTGTCATCATTTATAGGGGCTGGTCAAATGTTTCACACTGGTACAGGATTTTATATGCTGTTCTTGTTTACAAATTATTGTTGGTTAATGTTAAAAAAAAAAACCTCTTGCTGGTCTCAAACGTTTCACATTGGTATAAGATTTTTATATGCTGTTCTTGTTTAAAATGTAGCCATACATTCCCACTGAGAAAAACCACAAGAAAGACTTTGGTAAAGGGTTTTTATGTTGTTTAAAAGGCAAGAGATTTTTGCTATGTTGTCTAAAAAGCAAGAGAAATTTTTGGTGTGTTGTCTCAGATTTTGGTTAAAAAATGAGATGTGGGCCTTATCTAGTTCCCTGTATCTGTTTTCAAGGTCAAATTTGGGCAGGTAGGGAGCAGCTGACAATCAATCACTGCAAGGCTCTGCCAAATGTGTTTCTTAAACATTTAAAGGAGGCTCACAGGCGTTATACTCCCTTTGACCTAACCTCTGAGGGTCAGCAGTAGCTATGGCCTTCATAGGACAGTCAGCATCAGATACTAAGAAAAGTCACAAAGGTTAGAAGGGTTGCAGGATTATATCTTGCAGGATTTGGTTAAGGAGGCAGAGAAAGTGTTTTATAAGTGAGAGACTGAGGAAGAGAAGCAAGAGAGAGAGAAGGCAGGAGGCCGAAGAAGAGAGAGGACCAGAGGGATCATAGGCAAGAGAGAAATTTGATAGAATTTTGGCCGCAGTGGTAGGAAAGAAAGGAAAGGCAGGGCCTAGACAGGTAGGCAACAGAAGGCCAAAGATGAATGAAGACAGGCAGAGGCACCCCTTGGAAAAAGATCAATGTGCTCATTGCAAAGAAAAAGAACATTGGGCAAGAGAATGCCCAAAGGAGAAAAGAAGGGCCTCTAAGGTACTGGCCCTAGAAGATGGATTAGAGGGGACAGGGCTCGGATCCCCCCCCGTGCATCTAGGGTAACCCTGACTGTGGAGGGGACCCCTATGGATTTTCTAGTGGACAAAGCGGCTGAGCACTCTGTGCTGAAACAACCTTTGGGGAAGTTAAAGAATGAAAAAAAAAGACTAGTAATTGGAGCAATTGGACAGAAACAATATCTGTGGACCACCTTATGAACTGTAGATTTGGGGGAAGGACAAGTGACTCATTCCTTCCTGGTTTTCCCTGAGTGTCCCACGCCTTTATTAGAAAGTGACTCAAATTGGCCAGAGGTGATTAAAGCCTTTTGTTGACTGAACCAGTGACCTTCGCTAGCCCTGCTGTCCTCAATCCCACTACCCTACTGCCTGAGACTGATGACACCTCATCTACCCATCACTGCACTGACATTTTGGTAGAAGAAGCTGGTACCCAAAATGATCCGAGGGATCAGCCTCGGCCTGGCAGTCTGAGCAGTTTCACAGTTGAAAGTAAGCAGAAGGCAGGGGCAGCAGTGGCGGATGGGAAGCAAGTAATCTGGGCATAGCCTCTCTGAAGGACGTCGGCGCAGAAACCCAAACTTGTGGCTTTGATACCAGCTCTATGAATGACAGATGGAAAAGTCTCAACTCACAGCAGGTATGATTTTGCCACTGCCCATATACACAGAGCAATATACAAAGAGGACTGTTAACAACTGCAGGAAAAAATAAAAGAAGAAATTGTGAGCCTCCTCGAGTCCATACATTTGCCAAAGAAGGTAGCCATCATACATTGTCCAGGACACCAAAAAGCTTGGGATACTGTGGCTAAAGGAAATCAGATGGCAGACCTAACTGTTAAATAGGTGGCCCAGGGAACAATGATCCTGGCAGTCAAAGAGCCTAAAGATTATCATGATATTGGTGAAACCAACTTTAGATACACCCCTGGGGACTATCAAGTTATGGGCAAATTAGGACTGGTAAAGAAAACCCCATACGGGGCAGGAAGGAGGAAAACTAGTCCTCCCACAAAAAGAATGGCACAAGTATGTTACCAACTTACATTACCTGACCACCCAGGGGGCCAAGAAACTAAAAGATGTGGTTTTGTCCTCCGACTATTATGTTATGGGACACTCTGTCTTGACAGAAGAAGTAGTCAAAAGCTGCAAGGCCTATGCTATAACTAATGCAGGACACTCCTGGGAAGAGGCTCAGAGGCCACCAACCTGGGGCCTACTGGGAAGTAGATTTTACAGAAATTAAGCCAGCCAGGTATGGTAACAAGTACTTATTAGTTTTTATGGATACATTTTCAGGCTGAGTAGAAGCTTTTTCTACCAAGACTGAGATGGCCAATGTGGTGGCTAAGAAGATCATAGAAGAAATCTTCCCAAGGTTTGGGATACCCAAGGTAATCGAGTCTGATAATGGACCTGCCTTTGTTGCCCAGGTAAGTCAGGGACTGGCCACCCAACTGGGGATCAATTAAAAATTGCATTGTGCTTACTGACCCCAGAGTCAGGTCAGGTAGAAAGGATGAATATAAATTCTAAAAAAGAGACCTGTGAGAATGACTGGACAGCCCTCCATCCCTTTGCCCTGTTCTGGGTTTGGAACACCCAAGGGCGAACTCACCCCTTATGAGATTCTATGTGGAAAACAGCCACTGCTCACTGAGTCGGGTGAAATGTATAATCCTGATGCTATTCTTTCTAGACCTTTATTTTTCGCACCTAAAGGCCCTTAAAATGGTGAGACTCTAGGTCTGAGAACAACTGAAAGAAGTATGCATCTCTGCCTGGATCTACACCTCCCACGTGAAGCGAGCTCCTGAACTACCCAAATTGCAGTATCTAGGACTTTGACAACCCTACCATTCAAGAGGCTTATGTTTGGGGGACTAATCATAGGCTGACTCTTACTGGGGTTATGTAATGAGACTCTTAAAAGCCCTAAGACTCCTGACACCAGGTACTCGGTTCCCGGTTTAGCTAAATGGTGGGCCTGTAATACAGTCCTGAAACCTTGCATGTCGACATCGGTTTTTAATGACATCAAAGATTACGGTATGCTTGTACAACTGGTACTAGGGTCTTTTATCATCCAGCTAATATGCTTAAAGATGAGTTTGACAAGCACCCAACTTGTTTTTGATGAGAACCTATTTCTCTGACATTAGCAGTAATCCTGGGCCTTGGGGTAGCTGCCCTAATACAGGCCCCTCAGTACTTTAATGAATTAAAACTAATTACCTTCATTAGAGAAGAAATAAGTGCTGTTCAGATTTTGATGTTATGCCAATATAATGCTTTACAAGATCAAAAAGATACTAAAATCTAGTTCTATGATTAGAATTAGGTACTAAAAGAAGTGGGGAGACGAAAGACCTGGATAAATCCAGACCTCCCCAGCAGGAAGAAAATAGTCAAAAATCCAAGCAGGAAGAGAAGAGTCAAAAATCTAGGATTAGCTGGTTCGTGACTGTGTTTCAGGAACTAGCTGAAGATAAAGTTAGATTGTGATCCTGAGAATAATCTTGAGAAGCAGGGAGTTTCCCCCTTGTGATTGTCATTGTACTGTGTTTTAGGAACTAGCTGATTATGACCTTGGGAGTGGTCCTGAGAGGCAGGGGGTTGCCCCCTTCTGATCTTCACTGGTATTTTCAGACTTTTCTGTGACACACTCCCTGCCAATTCTGGATCACTGGGCTGTGGTTTCTTCCCTTAAAAATCGGTTCTCCTGGTCACTCAGGGTCGAATTCTTCCCCTGCGTGGGTTATGAGTCTCGGCCCCAGTGCACTGGTTCCCGTCTCATCTCATCATTAAAGCCTCGTGTGATTGCAGCAAGGATGGTCTCTCATGAGTTACTGGGGCGGGGGTCATGTAATCCCGAGACATGAGTGAGAGTCTCCCCAGCACTAGGAGTCTTTCAGAGTGATTTGGATACTGTGGCTTGAGAAGGATGATATTTTTTCTACCCATGTGCAAGGCTGTGTTCTCTGGCCTTAACATAAAGGCAGCATATTCCCTGGAACTGTCATTTGAAGATGATCTGAAAATGAGATTATCATGAAGCACAATCCCACCCCAAGGTTTTCTGTCTATGACCAAGAAAAATTGTCTACAGAATGAAAAAAGACTGCCAAGACTCATCAGTGGTGAAGTACAACCTTTATATTAAGTACTTTGATGATGGGTGATTTCATAAGAAGGTTTTAGTGTGCGAGGGGGGGGGGAAGGACATTTAAGATAATAAAGAGAAGCACTTTCAGTTCAGCGAAGGTGCTGTTTGCCTAAGCTAACTCACTGGCATTCACAGCTCCGCAGTTAATGTGGGACTCGGGGAAGTGCTCAGTGTTTACTACTTTCTATGTTTTTAAAGATTTCTCTCAATTTGAATATGTACTTTTAAAACATTTTTTATTAGTAAGTGTATTCTTTGACAATTTCATACATGGCTATAATGCAGATTGATTACCCTTTATTTCTACCTATGACATCAAAACAGGGACAATATACCTTACATGTTAATAGGAGACCAAAATATGAAAGAAATATCTTGCAAGTTCAGAATTAAGAATTAAGAATGAGTTCATCTTTGTCCTGTGTTAATTCCATGCAAGTTAAGGTTTCTACTTGTAATTGAGAATATGTTCCTGTTGTTTAGATATGATGTACACTGGAAAACATGTTTTTCAGACTAAACTAAACTTGGGATCCCATTCAGAAGATGTGCACCCTTATGCTTGTCCTTTCCTTTCATTGCATTTTTATAACAATTTATAGCACCCAACTGCTGTCGGAAGCCACTTGATTGTTCCTGGTTGCCCAGACCTGAAATAATCACTCAGAAACTATATTATTTGCAATACTGTTTGGCCAATACATTCAGCATATTGCTAGATAGATCTTATATCTTAAATAAATCTATTTTTATTAATCTATATATTGTCATGTGGTTGTGACCTACCAGTAAGGTTTCATCTACCATTTGTCTTCTGTGGCTACTCCATGCCTTCTGCTTAAATTCACCTACTCTCTTCTCCTCTGTCTGCTTGGAATTCACACCTTGATCTATTCTGCAAAGCTGCAGGTGAAACATATTTATTCATTAACCAATAAAAACAATGCATATACAGGAAGATTTCCCACACCAGGCAACCCTCTTGCCTTATCTCTCCTATAAAAAGGACCTCAACAGGTCAATAGGACCTGCTGCCAAATCCTGACAACTGTTTGGCCAATTCAGGGTATGACCCAAAATACAGCTTTCAGTAATTGGACAATCATGGAGTTGGTATTTTTCCTCATGATTTTCACATTTGATACTTCCCTCATTTAACTCTCTCCCACCCTTGTCAAGAACCCTCCTCTCTGCATGTCCTCTTTTGAAGATTAATGTTTCTGTTTTATTTTGTGACCCATTCAATTTAACTAGGAATATCTGTGTGATTATGGTTGTAAGTATTCATAAAATTCTGGTGGGTAAACAATTCAAGGTAATAATTCCCCACTTCCTAAAACACCTCTGTAGACAGTAGCTTAGCAGTGAGGTTCAGAGTCCTTCATCCATTCTTGTTCATTGTGTAGACCCAACACAGGTACCATATTTCATTGGGCCCACTTGGTATAATTCTAGATTTTGTCCAGAAGAAAAATCACTCTACAGCCTGTCTTCTGTTTTTTTCCATGTCTATTCCCACCATGCTACCTGAACCCTCGAGGAAACACCAATGCACTGTTTAGGGCTGAGCAGTCAGTCACCACTTAGCCTCAGCATCTTAGGCAGCATTGAGCCTTTTCATTACTGATTGTTGCTGGAAAAAGAAACTTTTCTGATTAAGGTTGAGAACAGCAATTGTCTATGATGGCCTACATAGGCATTTAACACCCCCCCCAATTCATTGAGAACTGCAAGAGAGATGAAATTGGTATGTTTGGAAATAAATGAACTTCCTTATTGCATGGCTGGAATTCTGAAGAAAAATAATAATGTGATCACTCAAAACCTCATACCCCAACCACAGAGGCCCTGAATTTTATCTGCTTATTACTCCCCATCATGGGCAGAATGATTCTGACTGGAGTTTGGATCAGGAGGCTACCTAGTTCACTTTCAATGTTTATACTACACAGGAATTATTGATTCTAATGATTTTTCTTGTTAAATGTAATTTAAAAGAATTGTTTTATGAATTTTGTAAATACTTTTTATGATGTTTGGATATATTTTTTAAAATATTAAGGCCACTTATTTCTTTGCTTTGTTTATATATGTATGTAACCATATATTGCTTTTCTTGGATATGGAAATAAGAGGACAATATCAGGTGCTGACTCTCAGTTGCTGAACACCTTATATTTGAGGCAAGATCCTCCATTGGGCTGGGCTGATGGGCTGATCAATACATCTAGGGTACCTAGACAGTGAGTTCTATGGGGTGGTCCATTTGTCTTCATATCCCCAGCACTGGGGTTTCAAGTGTAGACATCATACATAGGTTCTGGGTCTCTTAAAGTGGATTCAGGTAACTCTTAAGTCCTTATGCTTATATGGCACTTTCCCAACTGAGTTATTTTCTCAATGTTCCCTTGTCTTTTAACTAAAAATTGTCACTCTTGTTTGATCATTTTTATAGATATAATAGAAACCCACACCAGATTATGTTCTGTATATAAACAAATTAGGAAAGACACCACAGCAGAAGAAATTGGATGACTTTATGAGGTTTAGATCCTAGGGCCAGCATGTAAAACCCAATACCCTAAGGCCATTTGTTGTACTGAACATTCTTTCCCCTTTGTAACATTATTAATAAAGACCCAGACACAGAAATTGGGGCTCAACCTGAAGGTCAAAAAAGCAAAACAGTCAGCCATTGGCTATTACCTCTACCTCAATATGAAATGGTGATTATAACTCCAGGAATCTGAGAATAAGACTGTGTGTGAGAGATGTCTCCTCCCATTTTATAATTTGCTCTAGTGCTGGGATTAAAGGTGTGCACAACTACTGCTTGGTTTTTATGGAAAACTAGCATGATTACTGGAATTAAATGTGTGTGTCACCACTGCCTGGTCTGTAAAACTGGCCAGTGTTGCCTTTTTATTCTCTGAAGTTCAGAAAAGATTTACTTATTTATTTACTTAATTTGTTTGTTTATTTATTTATTATTTTGGCAAATTTTATTTAAAAATACTATATTCTAATATACATACCAATGTCAGTTCTCACTTCCTCCTCTCATCCCCTCCATTTCCACATACACTCCTCAGAGAGGGTAAGGCACATTGATTTGAGGAAAGACCAAGACCCTCCCTACTATATCTAAGTTGTACAAGGTAACCCTCAAAATAGAATGGGTTCCAAAAACCCAGTACAAACAGTAGTGATAAATCCTGGTGCCACTGCCAGTGGTCCCTCAGTCTGCCCCAGCCAAAAGATTGCCACCCACATTCCGAGGGCCTAGTTTTGTTCAATACTGGTTCCTTCCCTCCCCAGCCAGAGTTAATGAGCTCCAATTATCTCAAGCAAGCTATTTCAGTGGGCATAACCATCATAGTCTTGACCTCTTTGGCCATATTCTCACTCCTCCCACAATTTAACAATGCACTGGAATCTCAGAACCCTGTTCCACTGTAGCTTTTTGCCCTTACTTTCATCAGTTGCTAGATGTAGGTTCAATGGTGATAATTAAGAAATTCATCAGACACAGGGCAAGGCCACTCAGGCACCCTCTCCACTATTGATTAGAGTCTTAGCTGGGTTCATACTTGTACATTCCTGGGAATTTCTCTAGTGCCAAGTTTCTTGCTAGCCCCATAATGGCTCCGTCCATCAAGATATTTCCTTCCTTGGTCTCATCTCTGTCCTTCCTCCATCTTGACTATCCCATTTCCTCATGTTCTCCTCCCTCCTCTCATTCTCCCTCCTCCTCTTCCACTCTCTCTTCTACACTCACCCCCATGATCCCAATTTTTTCAAGAGATCTTGTCTATTTGCCCTTTTCTGGAGGATCATTATATGTTTCTATTTGTGTTCTTGTTCTTCTCTTCTGTTCATGTTCTTTCAGATTGAAGACAATAAGCTACTTATCCTTTGCTTTATGGCTAGTATCCATTTATGAGTGAATACATACCATGTTCATTTTTCTGGTCTATCTTATCAAAAGGCCAAGGCAATTTCTTTATTCATTAACCAATGAAAGAAACACATAAACAGAAGGACCTCCTATACCATGCTGCTATGATGCTAGATGAGCAAATTTCCTTGTAGTATGATTAAGCATCCTTCAGATTTATACCCAAGAGTGGTATTGCTGGGTTCTGTGGTAGGTTGATTCCTAATTTTATGAAAGGCCATCATACTGTTTTCCAGAGTGGTTTGTTGTAAAGTTTGCATTCCCACCAGTATAGGAGTGTTCCTATACTCTGCATCCTCTCCAGCATAAGCTATCTTTGGTATTTTTTATTTTAACCATTCTGGTTGTTGTTAGATGGTATCTCAGAGCCATTTTGATTTGCATTTCCCGGATGGCTAAGGTTGTTAACATTTCCTTAAGTGTCTTTCAGGCATTTGAGATTCTTCTGTTGAGAATTCTCTGTTTAGATCTGTGCCCCAATTTTGAATTGGGTTATTTGGAATTTTGATGTCTAGTTTCTTGAGTGATTTATTTATTTTGCAGATCAGTCCTCTGTCTGATGTGGGGTTGGTGAGGATCTTTTACCATAAAGTGGGCTGCCTTTTTGCCTTATTGACTATGTCATTTGCTTTACAGATGCTTCTCAGTTTCAGGGGGTTGTTGAAGGAGCTGTGGGCTGTGTTCATACCGCCCCAGCTCCCGGTTGCATGGCTAGCTTATGCCCCAAAATAATGACACACAAACTGTATTCTTTTATATACTGCTTGGCCCATTTTTATTAATGTGTGTAGCACCCCAAGGAGCGCTTACCAGGAAGATTCTAGCCTACGTCCATCCTGGGTTGGAGGTTTATCGCATCTGCCTGGAAGAGGGGAGCATGGTGTCTGCTCCAGAGAGCAGAGCTGTCGAGTCTGAGCTCACTTCCTCTTCCTCCCAGCATTCTATTCTGTTTACTCCACCTATCTAAATTCTGCCCTATCAGATGGGCCAAGGCAGTTTCTTTATTAGCCAATGACCTTCCACCATCATTTCCCCTTTTTCTGTTTAAACAAAAAGGAAAGGCTCTAACATAGCAAAATTACATATAGCAAAACAGTTATCAAGTAAGAATTACAGTTACAATATTTACATCTATTTTATCTTTATCATAACTAAAGAAAACTATAACTATCTATCTATTTTTCAACTCTATCAAAGACTCCAGAAGGATATAATATTACCTAAGCAAACAAAAAATAAGCAACTTCTAAACTCTAGAAATGACAGAGACATCTCGCTGCCTTGACAGTCACCCAAAGTTTCTCTGTACCGTTGGGGCATCCATCTTCGGCCTAAAGGCCCATAGTTTCCAGCACACATTTCCATGAAGCAGGAAATTTTAAAGTCAGTTCAGTCACTATCTGCTGTGTCCTGCAGAATGTCTTGCAGACTCCTTCATGAATCAGGAACCCTGAAAGATCATCTCACCTTTAGGCAAGTTCAGCAGTCCTCTCTGTGGGTTCTTTGTGTCCAGTTTATGCAATAGTCCAGGCAAGAGCAGTTTCTTGCCCAAGTGGCTATCAAACTCCATAAGGAGCCTCTTTGATGCCCATCTTCCTCTTGAAGTAGATTGGTGCTGCCAGGAGTAGACGTGTCTCATTGTCATGAAAAATCCTAAGTTGTTAAAACATTTAAAATGCCATATTCTATAATCTTTGAAAGATATGAAGAATGCCTATCTAAAATATATCTATGTACATCTAGAAAATCTAACATGACTACAAACTTGACTATTAATAATTATCCATTAACAACCTACATACATTACATTTTTAAATGAACTACAAAATCACAATACCTTAATCAAGATCAGAAATACATATACATATAATAAAATTGACCTTAAATTTATATCAACAAAGCAAAATTTATATCAATGTAAATTATTCGTATCTATATCATTTCCCCCTTTAAATGTAAAAGAACATTTATAAACAATATATGGGAACCTGGGCGCAGTTTTTTCTCTCCAAACTGCTTACTGCTGAATGGGGGCGCTGTTAATCAAGTCTTTCATGGTATAACCTGTCTGCTAGGTTCCTCTCAGTCAGCAGTCGAGTGAAGTAATTTTTTGAAGGTGTTCACAGCAATCTTTTAGGAGGATGTGGTCCATCATACCATATTGAAATAGAAGCAATCCAGAGAGTCTCATCCTCTGTGAAAACAAAAGAAGAAACTCTTTTCCAAAGTATCATATCCTTAGATCCAAATTTTGAAGTCAAGGTATTTTGAAAATATCTATCTTGTATTAGTTCAGCAGCATTTATAAACAAATATCTTTTAGCATCTGTTGCTCCTTCCTCAGCATTAAAACAAAACAATTCAAAGAGAGCATAATAGCATACAGTATCAAGATTCTCTGTGTAATTTCCATCTTTGTGCAGCAATCTTTGTGCAGCTTTATTTTAACTCTATTTTGTTTACTTTTACTTTTACTTTAAATTTTATGTATATCTTCGTCCTGGAATAACTCTTTAGACAAGGCTGTCCTTGAATTCAGAGATCTGTCTGTCTCTGCCTCCCAGGCAGTGGGATTAAAGGCATGTGCTACCACACCTTGAAGTCTCAGAGGTCAATCTCCCTCTGCCTTCCAAGTGTTGGGGATTAAAGGTGTGTACTACCACACCCAACTACTCTCTTTATTCCTTATTTTACTTTTAAGAACTTTAACTTTTAGCCTGTATATATTTTTAAACACACTGTAAATCATTTAAAGTTTTCTTTTGTCTTTGAATCTCTCTTTACTGTATATCTCTCTTTTTCTGACCACATGAGTCTTTAATTTACCAAGCAATATCAGTAGGATGAAAGCCTTGGCTTTGACGGCTGCATTCAGCCCATTACTTAGCTTTCCAGCCTCATGGCTGAGGTACCGGCTGTAGCCATGTTTATCACCACAACTCTGTGGTGTTTCAAGGTCCTTGCCAGCAAACAAGCTACAACATTCAAATGCTCTCTCTGTAGCTGATCTCCTGCCTCAAAGAGTCCGAGTTTGCCGTGGCAGGATGGCCCAGAAAGCCAGCATTTTAAAACAGCACAACTTTTTTTCTGCTACGGCTGAAAACCAAAAAGCATGCCTTCAGCTTTTCACCAACACCATTTTAAGTATTTCGTGGCAGGACCTCTTAAATGAGCTGCAAGGTTTCACAGCTGAAGCTGAGTCAGGAAGCCTCTCTTAGATGAGAGCAATTGCTTGCCTCTAGCAAGCAGAGCAGAACCGAGAAATTGCTGCTACCAAGAAAACATGATTTACTATATTCTTTACCAAGCTTTTTAGGCTTTCTGTAGATTCAGTTATCCACGTGGGCGCCATTTTGTTGAAGGAGCTGTGGGCTGTGTTCATACCGCCCCAGCTCCTGGTCGCATGGCTAGCTTATGCCCCAAAATAATGACACACAAACTGTATTCTTTTATACACTGCTTGGCCCATTTTTATTAATGTGTGTAGCACCCCAAGGAGCGCTTACCAGGAAGATTCTAGCCTACGTCCATCCTGGGTCGGAGCTTTATCGCGTCTGCCGGGGAGAGGGGAGCATGGCGTCTGCTCCAGAGAGCAGAGCTGTCGAGTCTGAGCTCACTTCCTCTTCCTCCCAGCATTCTATTCTGTTTACTCCACCTATCTAAATTCTGCCCTATCAGATGGGCCAAGGCAGTTTCTTTATTAGCCAATGACCTTCCTCCATCAGGGGGTCCCATTTATTTATTGTTACTCTCAGTGTCTGTGCTATTGGTGTTATATTTAGGAAGTTGGTCTCCTGTGTCCATGCATTGAAGGTTACTTTCCACTTTCTTCTCCATCAAGTCGTGTGGTCAGATTTATATTGAGGTTTTTAATCCATTTGGACTTGAGTTTTGTGCTTGGGGATAGATATCCATATATTTGCATTCTTCTACCTGTTGACATCCAGTTATGCCAGCAACATTTGACGAAGATGCTTTCTTTTCCCATTGTATAATTTTTTCTTTTTCTTTTTTTTTTGATTTTTCGAGACAGGGTTTCTCCGTAGCTTTTGGTTCCTGTCCTGGAACTAGCTCTTGTAGACCAGGCTGGCCTCGAACTAACAGAGATCCACCTGCCTCTGCCTCCCAAGTGTCCCATTGTATAATTGATCGTCTTTGTCAAAAAATCAGATGTTCATAGGTGTGTTGATTAACATTTGCATATTTGATTTTATTCCATTGGTCAATGTGGGATTGTTTTGACTATCCTGGGATTTTTGTTTTTCCATATGAAGTTGAGTATTTTCCTTTTAAGGTCTATAAAAAATTGTGTTGAGAATTTGAGGAGGATTGTACCAAATCTACAGATTGCTTTTGGTAGGATTTCCATTATTATTATGTTGATCCTACCTATCCAAGAGCATGGGAGATCTTTACATTTTCTGATGTCTTCCTCAGCTTTTTTCTTCAAAGACTTGTTCTTACTGAAAGTTCTTGTTGAATAGATCTTTCACTTCTTGGTTAGTTTTACCCCAAGATATTTTATGTTATTTGTGACTATTATGAAGGGTGATTTTTCTCTGATTTTTTTCTTATCTCCTTTATCATTTGTATACAGTAGGGCTACTAACTTTTTTAGTTGATCTTATATCCTGCCACATTTATGAAGATATTTATCAGCTGTGGTAGTTCTCTGGTAGAATTTTTTGGGATCACTTGTGTATATTAGCATATCATCTGCAAATAGCAAAAGTTTGACTTTGTGCTTTCCAATTCATATCCCCTTGATCTCTTTTTGTTGTCTTATTGTTCTAGCTAAAACTTCAAGAATTATATTGAACAGATATAGAAAGAGTGGATGGCATTGTCTTGTTCCTGATTTTCATGAAATCACTTTGAATTTCTTTCCATTTAATTTGATGTTGGCTGTCATTTTGCTGCATATTGTTTTTATTATGTTGAAATATGTTCCTTATATCTCTGATCTTTCCAAGAGCTTTATTATAAATTGGTGCTATATTTGTCAAATGTTTCTTCAGCATCTTACTATATGGTCATATGTTTTTTCTTTTAGTTTATTTATATGGTGGATTACATTGATAGATTTTCATATGTTGAACCATCCCTGAATCAGGAATGAAGCTGACTTGATCATGCTTGATGATATTTTTTGGGTGTGTTTTTAAATTTGGTTTGCCAGTATTTTATTGAGTATTTTTGCATCTATATTCATGAGTGAGATTGGTCTGTAATTGCCTTTCTTGGTTGAGTCTTTGTATGGTTTCAATATCAGGGTAAATTTAGCCTCATATAAAGAGTTTGGCAATGTTCCTTCTGTTTCTATTATGTGGAATAATTTGAGGAGTATAGGTATTATCTCTTCTTAAATGTCCTGGTAGAATTCTGTACTGAAACCTTTTTTTAATTAGAATTTTGATGATTACTTCCATTTTTTGTGAGTTACAAGTCCATTTGAGTTGTTTACCTTGTTTTGATTAAATTTTGGTATGTAGTATCTATTCAGAAAATTGTCTATTTTACATTTTCCAATTTTTCAGAGTATAGATTTTTATAGTTTGATATAATAATTCTCTGGATTTCCTCAGTGTCTGTTGTTATGTTCCCCTTATTGTTTCTGATTTTGTTAATTTGGATGTTCTCTCTCTGTTCTTTTATTAAGTTGGATAAAGGTTTGTCTGTCCTGTTGGCTTTCTCAAAGTACCAGCTCTTTGTTTCATTGATTATCTGTATTGATTTTTTTGTTTCTATTTTATTAAAGGCTTACTAGACATGGATGTGGATATAAGTAACATTACCCCCAGAATTTTGACCTTTTCAAGAGGTAGATGTTCAGTTCCTAGGGATTGGAACCTCATTCATGTGAAACAAAGTGCAGGATAAGTTGAATGCATAGTGTCAAAAGGACAGAGGCTAAGGCCATATGTGGCTAATACTGTTGCAAATTTGTGGGACTGTGACCTATAGCAGCAATGGAATATCAGATTAACATTCCCACAACACCAAATACTTATGTTTCTCGGGAAGATATTAGAAGATATTACAGCCAAAGGTCACCAGCCATTCAGGCTGTACAAGAACACAAAGCAATTGAAAACCCTTTAGAGGTACTGATGGCCCTACCTTTAAAATGGTTAACTGAGAAACCAATATGGGTTAAACAGTGGCCTCTAACAGAAGAAAAGCTGTAGGCTTTAGAACAGTTGGTACAAGAGCAACTAGATGCTCACCATATTGAAGAATCTATCAGCCCTTAGAATTCTCCTATATTTGTTGTTAAAAAGAAATCTGGAAAATAGAGAATTATTACAGATCATAGAGCTATCAACAAGGTTAGTCAACCTATGGGCCCTCTACAATCTGGAATTCTTCTGCCTTATCTGTTACCAGAGGGACGGCTTTTCATAATTACTGATTTAAAGGATTGTATCTTCATTATACCTTTAAAAGAATAGAGAAAAACTTGTCTTCATGGGGCCTACTTATAATAATTCTCAGTCAACTAAACCATCAATAGCTTCATCCTGTGCCAATACTTTCTCACTCAGCTTTTGGAAATAATATACTAACAATTTCTAAAGTCTATAATCTACCATTACATGGATGACATTTTGTTATCTGATTCAAATGCAAATACTTTAGAAAGAATGTTTGAAAAAATAAAGTTTTGCCTAAATGGGGATTTTAAACTGCTACTGAAAAATTCAATTGGAGAGATTCTGTTATTTACCTAAGTTACAGAATAGGTTTAGAGAAAATTAAAACACAAAAGGTACAAATTAGGATAGACCGGTTGCAGATTCTTAATGACTTTCAAAGATTGTTAGGAGACATTTCCAGTCTATGACCAGCTGTTAGGATAACCTGACCTAATAATTCATTTAAACAAAACCTTAGATGGTGATAAAGACTCGAATAGTCCCAGAGAATTAACCGCTGAAGCAGAAAAGGAATTGCCAATTGTTAAGGAGAAAATACAGGAGGCATATGTGGATAGACTGAATCCAAATCTTAATTGTATTCTAGTCATATTGCCTTTCAAATTTTCTCCCATAGGAATTTTAATGCAGAGGCATGATATTATACTAGAATAAATATTTTTACCACATAAACCAAGTTAAAAAAAATAAAAACTTACGTGTAAAAGGTCTCTGAATTAATGATAAAAGGTAAATTGAGACTTTGTCAATTAGCAGGATTAGACCCAGCAGAGATTATAGTGCCTTTTACTACTGATGAAATAAAAATGCTATGGGAAGACAATAAACCATGGCAAATAACTTGTGCTTTTTTTGGAGAAATCTAATAGCAATTATCCCAAAAAGCAATAGACTTAACCTCATAAAGAGAACTTCTTAGATTCTTCCCTAAATTTTACATTTTGCACCAATAACTAGAACCCATACATTTTATACTGATGCAAATAAATCAGGGAAGGCAGAATACAAATCAGAAGAAATAAATAATGTAGAACAAAGCCCTTATAATTCTATCTAGAAGGAAGAATTTTATTCTATTCTTATGGTACTAAGGAGTTTTAAAGAAACTCTCAATATAGTTACTAATTCACAATATGCAGAAAGAGTTGTCTTAAATATTGAAACTGCTAAATTTATACCAAAAGATACAGAACTGACTTCATTATTTATTCAGCTGCAAGACATAAGGAATAGGTTCAGTCCTATTTTCATAACACACTTCAAATCCAATATGAGTCTACCAGTTTCTCTAGCACAGGATAATGCAGAAATTAATCAATTATTTATTGGAAGTGTGTTGCAGGCCTCAGAATTTCATAAAAAATATCATGTTAATAGCAAAGGTTTATAGAGTTTCCTGTTACATGGCAACTAACTAAGTAAATTATAAAATGATGTTCTTCTTGCTTTTTCTATAACCAAACACCACTGCCTGCAGGGAGTAACCCAAAAGATAATCAAAGAAATGAGATCTGGCAGATGGATGTGTTCCACTTCATGGAATTTGGAAAATTGAAATATGTGCACCACACCATAGACAAGTATTCATGTTTTTAATGGGCAACTGCCCTGAACTCAGAAAAGACTGACTCAGTAATCACACATTTATTAGATGTTATGGCCCTATTGCATATTCCTGCACAAATAAAGACAAACAATGGTCCAACATATATATATCTAAAAAAGAAAGCTATAAAAAACTCAAATTGAACTATAAAGGATATGCTAAACAAACAGAAAGGAATGGAAAATACCCCCAGAAATAGCTTGCACATGGCTTTATTAACCTTGAATTTTCTTAATGCCAATTAGAAAAGAACAATGTCAGCAGAGAGACATTGGAAAATAAAAGAATTTCTGAATTGATTCAACCAGTGTAATTCAAGGATGTGTTGACCTCACAATGGAAACCAGGAGATGTAGTATCTTGGAGAAGAGGTTTTGCTCTTGTTTCTACAAGAGAAGAAAAATTATGGATACCATCAAAGTTAATAAAGATTTGCTTTGAAAAAGAGAAACCTCTTGAGAAAGAGAAATGACAGCTCATCCACAATGGTAACAACCCTATAGGTGGTAAGGAAACCATATAGGGTTGGTGTAGGTTTCTGCTTTAGTCTTTACAAGACAATTTATATCTTCACATATTCAAGAGACCTTGGATATTTGAATGCTGATGGAAGGAAAAGGGAATATGACTTATGAGGAGTGGTTGTCATTATATATATTTGAATATATAGAGCTGTATTTGGAGTTGGACAATGGCTCTGTACATCTCTAAATCCAAGCATGCTGTTAACATGGACATACAGAGTTTCTGTCTCAAGTCAGGAGCCATACGGTATGGGACAGAAGAAAAACTTTAGGAAAAAAAATTACTTTCTCTGTGTCTGTTTTGTCTAAATCATATTCTTCATTGAATGTATGTCTATATGTATAATGTTTAAGTTTTCCACAATGAGAAATAGAGTTTCCTACAGATCTTTTTTATGCAGTAATCTTTGAAGTTTCCAGGAAGAAGGTAGAGTGTCACAGCAACATCTCTACTGGGTTGAGATGACATCATGATTCTGATATGCTTTTATAAGACTGGTTTTGGGGTACCAGCTGTTTAAATGCTGCACCTTCTCATGACATTCTGGCCAAACCTCCAAATAAAACTTTGAAAAAAACCCTATCAACTGCTCAAAAATTATTTGCAACTATGCTCAACAGTAATCTTGAAACTTAAACATCACTTTACTTTTGCAGTATCCCATAAGGAAAACATTGTCCCCATGATAGCAGAAAAAATTCTAGAGGAAGATGTCCCCTCTCCCCCGAAAAAATTGCCCTCAGGGTTGAGAACACATTTTAGGGGTTGTTGATTATATCTTGTATCTGGTAGAGGGTTGGTGTGGAAACTATGTAGGTTCAGAAATAAAAAAGGGGGGATCATAATAGTGGGTAATAGAGTGAATATTTGTGAGCTACTATTTATGGATAATTTCCATTGATATAGTTTTTTGTATATTGATACAAGTTCAAATTATACTTGTTATTTTTGTTTACAATATTTATACACCTATACAAAGTTATTCTGTCACATTGTATATGTGTATGTTTCTAACTCTGTTTAGGACATTTTGTATATTGATACAACTTTTAGGATATAGTTTCGTATTGTATTATTCTTACTTCGGATCAAATACTTATACATTGTTTATATTTTGATGTCATTGTCTTCATTTGCTGCACATTTGTTTACAGATAATTTAATATTCTGATATGAAGTCTTAGGCTTTAAATTATACAGGTATTCAATATTATAGATCAATAGTTGTTCAAGTTTGTTATACATATAGTCAGATTAATCCTGTTTTTTAGATATATAGAGATTGTATTCTACCTAGATAGTAACCTTCAACCACTTCAAGAATCTGTATAACATGGCATTTAAATAACTTAGGGTTCTGTTGACATGAGACATGATTGTTCCTGACAGCATCAATCTAGTCCCTAGGGAATGTGGAGTATTGAAGACACTCCACTCAAGAGTTTGTTTTCTTCTTGGCACAATTGACCTCTGGGCAAGGAACTGCACATGCCTCAACCACTTACAAAGTACATGGTATCTGGACTGAATAAACAGGACACAAAGAAAAGGACTGGAAATCCTTGCCAAGACAGTGTAATATGTTTCTGAAAATTTTCCTGTCTCTGAAAATGGTCTGTCAGTTGTGCTAGGCCTTAGACAGAGTTGGTTGCTTCAACATCACAAATGAGACTTTGGGTGATTGCTCAAATATCAACTTGTCTCTGTCATATACTGCTCACTTTTGAAGCTGCTTGACTGTATTTCCTGCCTACTCAAGTAATATTATCTTTCTTCTCAGGCCTTCAATGGGGTTGAAGATTAGGTAATCATAATTTTCTTCCTCTTATGATTTAGCCAAGCTTATTTTTGATCCAAGACTTAGACTCTTTGGAATAGAAAGTTTATTAAAACATTTTGTCATGTGTTCCTTGCTTAATATTGTTTATGATGTTCCTATTGTATATAGTTTGGTATTGGGTTTGGATTGCTCTTGTTTAGAGAAAAGGGGGAGGTGATGGGGAAGCCTTGTTAAACAATTATCTCTAAGAGGTGGGACCAAGTTAGGATGTGGCTTTCTGGTACCCAGAGAAAAACAAGCGCACAGCCCAGGTGTTCTCTCTCTCTCTTTGTGATTCCCTTGCCACACAGCTAAGCTTGGACTTCTGATTCTGGTTTCATGAGTTTTCCCCTTATAATAAATAAAAATATAATTGTTTATCTTTTAGCTAGCTTGGTTATTTCCAGAATCAAGTTAAATTCTACATACTCCTTTATTGGACCATCATTTGGCTAAAAACCTGTACATGTTGAATGTTGGCACAAATAATATTTATGCAGACTGAGCTCATGACCACGTTTAATGTAGGATGCCTTTCTTTTATGAATCCACGGTGGTATGCAGATTATGTCTTGGTGATATGATTTTTTCCAATTTAATATTAAAACCATTCACTTAAATATTTCAACATAGTTCTCAACTTGTTTTATTGTTTTTTTTTTCTTTTCTTTTGGGCAGTTTCCCTGCTTTCAGTGTTTGTTCCCAGAACTCATCTTGATCATTCATCTGTTATCCCTAGTGACTAAAAGTGTTAGGGCTTTGAAGTAGTGTAGTACAAAATACATTTTCTTCCCAGATATTGTCTTAGTTTGTTTCTGTTGTTGTGGTAAAACACTCAGAAAACACAAAATTACTGGAGAAAGGACTGTCTTGGCTGACAATGTCAGCATATACTCTGTTATCTTGGTGAAATCAGGGCAGCAAGGATATCTGCAGTCAGTCACAACCACTGACAGAAAGGAAGAGAGAGTGACTGACTGCATGTATGTTAGGGCTCAGCTCACTTTCTTCTTTTCATTCAGTTTAGAGTCCATCCTATGAAACAACATTGTCTAAATTCAAGATGGATCTTCCCATGTTGATTAATCCAAGTTAGAAATTTCCTTAAAACATTACTCAGAGACCAATATAATCTAGACAATTTCTCATTGAAACTGCCTCTAGTTGATACTACATTGCAACAAATCCACTCTCAAAATTAATGATCATAGACATTGTATTTAAGTCTCCTCATTCAGGATATTGGAAACACAGAATTACATATACTTTTATTCTTCTCTCATATATTACATCCTAGTCCCCAGTTTTCTCTTATTCCAGTCCTCCTAGTACCACAGTACTTCACCTCTTACTAGACCCATTACCCTTCAAAGAAAGAGCAGGCCCCTTGGGATACAAACTGAACACTGCATATGAATTATGATGAGACTATACACAAACCCTCATTTCAAGCATAAATGCGGCAACCCAATAGAAGGAAAATGGTCCCAAGGAGAACCAAAAGATTCAGAGACAATCCTCATTCTCACTGTGAGAAGTCTCACAAGGACACCTAACTACAAAAGCATAGCATATACAGGCTCAATTTGGACCAGTCATTGGTTGTCCATTTTCACAAGTTCTATTCCACTAGTACCAGAGCAGATTCTTGCAAGCAGGACAGATTATAGGTTAAAGATTTTGTAGTTGGGTTGATGTATGAGTTCCACTGCTGGCAGCCTTGCCTGATTATAAAAGATGGTTGGGCCCTCTGCATATCCCCTACTATTATGAGTCTTTGCTAGGGTCACTCTCATTTTCTTTAACTGAGTAATATTCCATTTTTATAAATGTACAATTATCTTCATTGTTCCTTACTTGAGAATCTTCTAGGATGCCTCTAATTTCTCACTATTATAAATAAATTTGCCAAGAACATAGCTGAGCAAATGTTTTTGTGATAGGATTGTTTGTGTGTATGACCAAGAGTGAAAAACTAGGTCTTGAGATAGAGTGATTCACAATTTTCTGAGAAATTGCCATGTTAATTTTCATAGTGGCCGTTCAAGATTTGTCCTCCACCAGCAGTGGAATGTTGGGAGCTATGTGATAGCAGAAAATTCTGAACTTTTAGAGGAATATGCCAAACTTTTGGTAGAGAAAAGCAGCAATTAAGAATTATTGGAAGAATCCAAAAAATCTGGAAATAAAAATTTTACTGGTAGGAAACCAGGAGTTTATTTTCCAGGATTTACTTTTTGTTTATTTCTTTTGGATATGTATAATGTTACTTGAAAACATTAAAATAAATAGGCCTTAAATATATGAACTTCTTTGCTAGATAGGCAGTGAACTGCTCAAAAGAAAGAAAAACATACTTTGTAGTAGACATGACATTGATTAAACTTGATAACTTGACATAGAGTTTTCTAAAATTACAGTGACAAATAGTTAATTTCTGAGGAAGGATAAAACACAAAAGGGAAAAGGGGAAACAACAATAAAGAAACTATACATAGTCATCTTTAACTATGTAGAATTATTGCACCTTAATAGAAAATTGCAATCACACAGATATGCAGAGTTAAGGTGACTAAACAGAACCCCCCCAAAATAACGTAGGTCCACAAAAACAGCAAAGGAAAACAATGACAAACACACTCTACTTGAGTTTTGTTGTACTTTGATTTTGATAAAAAATTTCAAAACAACTTTAACATCAAAACCACAAGAAAATTTGATTTTCATATTTAATTTTTAATGTGCTTTAAAAGGCCCCAAGATTAATGTGGCAATGGAAGTAGCATAATATTTTCATAAAAGCACAAAAATAACCATAAGGACAGTATTTTCAATACGCTTTGTGTATGTTAGCTTTGTGAGTAGTAGCGAACTTTATCTATGTGTGCTTACAAGTATAACAGTGTGCATGTGTATGCAAAGGCACATGTGCAGATGTCCCTACGCATGAGGAGACTTGAGGGTGAGGCCCCAAGTCTTTCTCAATTGCTCTCTTTGTTATGCTGAGTTTTAGTTACTCAGTATGACTAGCTTGCTCTGGAGATTCCCTGTCTCTGTCTAATACATGGTGGGAATATGGGAGGGTAAAAGCTTCCATAGTCACTAGGCTTATATATGTATAATTGGAATTTGACATTTGTTGCAAATTGTTAATATGTATGCAAGAAGATCTAATAATTTTTACCCCACTGGATAGTGTTGGAGGTAGGATGACAAGCAAAGGGAAGGTGGGGTAGATCACAATCTTTGCAACTATTTTCTTTATCAGGTCAAAATGACTTTTAAAGCTTAAGATGCTGTCCAGAGTGACCCCACCATGAGATGAGAGCTGAGTATTTATTCCCTGCAGTAAATGTCCCTGACTCTGGATTCTTTGTGATGTTTAGGCCTGCTTTTGATGGCTGTGTCCTTTAAATTAAAAAAGTTGTATCTTGGAGGGAGGTTCATTAGGCCTCACTGCTGATATTGGTAATAATCATTTCCCATTTTTTAGGCTGTCTATCAAATTGACAGGTCTTTTGACTTACAAACTTTACAGTTATATAAGGTCCCATTTATTAATTGTCAATCTTAGTGTTTATACAACCAGTATCAGTTCAGAAAGTTATTTCCTGTGCAAATGCATTCAAGTCTGTTGCATACTTTCTCTTGCATCAGATTCAGTACTTCTGTCTACTATTATTTTGAAATCTTTGCTCTACTTGATTTTTAGTTTAGTGCACAGTGATAAATATGAATCAATTTGCATTCTTCTATATGGAGACATCCAGTCTGAGCAGCAGCATTTGTTGAAGATGATTTCTTTTTTCCAGTTTGATTTTATGGATTATTTATCAAAATTCATGGGGCTAGTGAGAAAATGGATACATTGAACAATTAAATAGAATTGAAGTTCCAGAAGTAATTTCACACACTTATGGACACCTGAATTTATTATTATTATTATTATTATTATTATTATTATTATTATTATTATAAAAAGAAACTTGGCACTAGAGAAATTTCCAGGAATTCATAAGGATGACCCCAGCTAAGACCCAAAGCAATAGAGGAGAGGGGGCCCTAAGTGAACTTGCCTGTAGTCAGACTGATGAATATCTTAAATATCACCATAGAACCTTCATACAGCAACTGATGGAAACAGAGGCAGAGACCTGCATCATAGCACTGGATTGAGCTCCCAAGGTCCAGTTGAAGAGTGGGAGGAGTGAGAATATGAGCAAAGAGGTCAAAACAATGATGGATACACCCATTGCAACAGTTTACCTGAGCTAATGGGAGCTCATTCACAGTTTAAAATTTCAAAGAAAACACAATAATATACATAATCCAGACTCTTTATTTATTTTCCATCTTTACATTACTTTTTGTCTCTATTACCTTTTAATATTCAATACTTTTACTCCATAAATCTATGTTTGTCTGCACTTTTATATCACGTTTACTGTCTTATTAAAGAGATTTTAATTTTTAAAAACTACTTCTTTTTATAACTCTCTATACTCTTTTTTCTTGTTGGGCCAAAATTATCTCAGGGCCTATATCTCGAGGCCTGTAGGACGGAGAAAAGTCTGGTTCAAGTTCAGAGCCTGAACCTTGAGACCTGTAGAACAGAGAAAAGCCTGACTCGAGTTTGAAGCATAGTCAAAGCTACCCAGTGAAGATGAGACAGCAAAATCTAGGTAGATGCCCCTCCAGCCAGAGGGAGGGCTTCGATGTCTCTCATTTTCTGGAGGTACCCCCCACATCACACAATGTCACTTATCCTCTATAAGCTGACTCTCACAGTAATAAACTGAGTTTCTGCATTGACTTGACTCCTTGGCACAGTAATAAACTGAGTTTCTGCAATGACTTGACTCCCTGTCACATCTGATTGTCCTGTGTTGTGGGGCTGCAGAAAGGACGGATAGTGCACTCACCTTTCCCTGGGGAAAAAGGCTAAGGAGGCCTAACAATTGACACAAGCATGTGGAGCTACTGGTCCCAGCACTAAGGGGTCAGTCAAGATGAGTGAGACTGTTGTGGGAGGTCCTTCCGCTCCTCCAGCCAATAGCTGCTGAGATACCAGCCCATTGGGGTGTGGTCTCTCTCCCTTTAAAAAAGCGGCCACTTCTCTCCTCGCATTCTCTTACTTCCTGCTCCACTTCCAGCGACTAGACTCCCTTCCTGATTGCGCAGAGGGCTGTTGTCTGGGACGGTGAATTGTAAGTTTTTTCCCCTTTATATAAATAACCATTATATTAATCATAATTCCAAACTAGTGTGGGATTGTTTGTGACTTATGCCTTCGGCTTCATCTGGCACCCAACGTTTGGTTTTAGGACCCCTCCTTCCCCCGCTCAGCTGCCTGCCGCCAGTTTGGCTGCTCCCTGTGCCTTGTGCGTGGAGCCAGCAGTTTAACATAAATCATCACGCAGTGGCTTTTCTTGCTGCAGTTCTTTATATTTTCCCTTTAGACACCTCAGATTGACTTCAAGTCCCCACGCAGCCTATCATTTGCCTCCCCACGTGGATTTAAACTCCATAGGCCTGCATAGTCTCTGCCCTCATGGTTTGCTCTTTTCTGAGTCATTTTCAAATCTCCCTTGCAAGTGCAGCTCTTAAGCAGCACAAACCAGAGCACGTGGTTACCAGTTGCTGAATGCAACCCATAGGGACAACTCTGTCACGTGGAGGCATACACGGCTTCTGGGTTACTCTTCTCTACCCCTGGATTCTGGGTTTATGGTTCCGTGTACGGAATTGATTTAATTAGATTTACTTTGTTGAGCACCTTGCATTTCCCAGTTTTTAACAAATACTAGGCGGACACTGAAACAGGACCCTGTTTTCATAGTGACTTGGCAACAGCGTCACCTGCTGGATAATAGGTAATATGGCAGTTTTTATTTCCAACACGAATTTTACTGTTTTGGTTACCAAAACAATGGGTTATATCATACACGGTTTATATGACTATGGGGATAACTTAACTTACTGGTTACTAGGTTTCAGTATTCTTTTGCATATTCTATCATTTAGGAAGAATATGGCACTCCTAAGAACCATACAATCTTTACTAGAAACTCATGCAGGTCAGGAGATTCAGGATTCAAAAGCTTTGGAATCACAGGTGCAGAATGGGGACCACAAAAATGATATCTCAGTGAAATCACTAGAAACACATGCAGGTCCGGATATTCAGGATTTAAGAGAGACAATAATAAAAAGACTTGAAATGATTGAAGCAATTATTGGAGCTTGTGAACAGAATAAGAAGGCACAAGGACAGAATACAATGCCACCACCAGGTATTAGAACTGGCTTACCCAGGGTTTTAGCGACATACCCTGTGATTTATTCTGACAAAGTGTCAACTTCTAAAGGTTCAAAGGGAGTCAGAGAAGCTAGATGGATGCCAATAGCAATGAATGATCTAAAAGAAATTAACCAAGCTATTGTTACTTTTGGCTTGCATTCTGCATATGTTAAGGAAATGATAAGGACTTGGGTTTCTAATGCTGGAGCTACCCCCCACGATTTCCATCAGTTAGTGTCTGCAGTTTTAGATAATGGACCTTCCTTGATGTTTGGAATCTATGTCAGAGAAGAATCCAAACATATGGAACAGCAAGGAAGAGCAAAAGGTGTGGAGGTTTTGCAAGATCAAATTCTTGGTGTAGGAGAATATGCTGATCCACAGGTCCAAGCTCTTTATGATGATGAAGTACTGTGTCTATGTCACCAAGCAGCTTTAAATGCTTGGAATAGGCTACAACATCCAGCAAAAAGGGTTGAATCATATACCAGAATTAGGCAGGGACAGAGAGAACTCTTTATTGACTTTTTGCAAAGATTAATTAAGGCTCTGGACATAGGGGTAACAGACCCAGAAACTAGATGAATACTTCTTGAATCTCTAGCTTTTGAGAATGCAAACATAGAATGCAAAAAGATAATTGGGCCTTTAAAGTTTAGATCAGCACCTATGGATGAATGGATTCAGCATACAATGAATATTGAGACGTTTAGCTATAATGATGAATCTTGGGTAGGAAAAGCGATTTCCAAAGCAATGAGGAGACATCAAACTGCCAGTTGTTTTAATTATGGTAAATTAGAACATCTGAAAAGGGCTTGCAGGCAAAGAATTTCTAGGAATAATATCTTTTCTGGGAATGACAAAAATAGGAGACCTCAGTCTTCAGGTATATGTAGGAGATGCGGTAAAGGCCGTCATTGGTCCAACGAATGCAGGTCAACAACAGACAGACAGGGCAACCCGATATCATCGGGAAACTCCGTGAGGGGCCTCTTGCAGACCCCCAAGCCAACAGTGGCCCAGTCATTCCCAGTCACAGTAGAGAACGTGCCTCACCAAGAAAATTAAAAGCTCCAATTTCTGCTGTAAAAAGTAATACTGGTCTAAATGATGATTACGCATGGAGGATGAGTCAAAAAAAATAGTAGGACAGAGTAAACGTATATTTTGGCAGACTTCTATTAACGATCAAAGACCAAAGCTAAGAGTCTGTATAAATGGCACTTTTATTGAAGGCTTATTAGACACAGGTGGGGATGTAAGTATCATTACTCCAGAATCTTAGCATCTGAATTGGCCTTTTCAAGAGGTAGATGTTCAGTTCCTGGGAGTTGGAACCCTATCTTGTGTAAAACAAAGCACAAGATGGGTTGAATGCATAGGGCTCAAAGGGCAAATAGGAAGACTGAGGCCATATATAGCCAATATTGCAATAAATTTATGGGGCCATGACCTGCTATAGCAATGGAATACCCAGATTAACATTCCTGTAGTTCCAGGAACTCATAATTCTGGGAAGGATATGATGAGGTATTATGGAAAAAGGTCACCAGTCATTCAGGCTGTACAAGAACGTACAGCAAATACCAAACCTTTAGAGGTACCAACAGCCCTACCTTTAAAATGGCTAACTTAGAAGCCAATATGGATCAAACAGTGGCCTCTAGCTGAAGATAAATTACAGGCATTGGAACAGCTGGTGCAAGAGCAACTAGATGCTCACCATATTGAAGAATCAACCAGCCCTTGAAATTCTCCTGTGTTTGTTGTAAAAAAGAAATCCGGTAAATGGAGAATGGTGACAGATTTAAGAACTGTCAACAAGGTAATTCAACCTATGGGCCCACTACAATCTGGAATTCCTTTGCCTTCTCTATTACCAAAAGGATGGCCTCTTATAGTTATTGATTTGAAAGATTGTTTTTTCACTATACCATTACAAGAAAAGGATAGAGAAAAATTTGCCTTCACAGTGCCTACTTATAATAATTCTCAGCCTAATAGGAGATATCAATGGACTGCCCTCCCACAGGATATGCTCAATAGTCCTACATTGTGTCAATATTTTGTAAGTAAGCCATTGGAAATAATTCGTAAACAATTCCCCAAGTCCGTAATTTATCATTACATGGATGACATCTTGTTATCTGATTCAAATAAAGATACTTTAGAAAGGATGTTTGAAGAAGTAAAGAAAGTCTTGCCTAGGTGGGGATTACAAATTGCCCCTGAAAAGATTCAAAGAGGAAATTCTATTAATTATCTAGGTTACAGAATAGGGTTAGAGAAAATTAAAACGCAAAAGGCACAAATTAGGAGAGACCAGTTAAAGACTCTTAATGACTTCCAAAGATTGTTAGGAGACATTTCCAGTCTACGACCAGATGTTGGGATAACACCTGATCTAATAGTTCATTTAAACAAAACCTTAGATGGTGATAAATATTTGAATAGTCCAAGAAAACTGACAGCTGAAGCAGAAAAGGAACTCACAATGATTGAGGAAAAATTACAGGAGGCACATGTGGATCGGGTGAACCCAAATCTTAGCTACATCCTAGTCATATTGCCTTCCAGAATTTCTCCTACAGGGATTCTAATGTAGAGGGAAGATATTATTTTAGAGTGGATATTTATACCTAATAAACCAAGTAAAAAATTAAAAACTTATGTGGAAAAAGTCTCTGAATTAATTATAAAAGGTAAGCTGAGACATTGTGAACTAGCAGGTATAGACCCAGCCGAAATTATAGTGCCTTTTACTACTGAAGAAATAAAAAAGTTATGGGAAGACAATGAACCATGGCAAAGAGCTTGTGCTAAGTTTTTAATAGCAACTATCCCCAAAGTGGTAGACTTAACCTCATAAAGAGAACTTCTTGGATTCTTTCTAGAATTGTACGTGATGCTCCAATAACTGGAGCCCGTATGTTCTATACTGATGCAAATAAATCAGGGAAAGCAGGTTATAAGTCAGATGAATTGAGTAAGGTGGAACAAAGCCCTTATAATTCTGCCCAAAAGGCAGAATTATATGCCATTCTTATGGTGCTATGGGATTTTAAAGAACCTCTTAATATGGTTACAGATTCACAATATGCAGAAAGAGTTATCTTGCATATTGAAACCACTGAATTTATACCAGATGACACAGAGTTGACTTCATTATTTATCCAGATACAAGACATAATCAGGAACAGGCTTTGTCTGATGTACACAACACACGTCCAGTCCCATACAGGTCTGCCTGGTCCTCTAGCACAAGGCAACACTGAGATTGATAAATTATTGATTGGAAGCGTGTTGCAGGCCTCAGAATTTCATAAAAAGCATCATGTCAATAGAAAAGGCCTAAAGAAATAATTTTCCATTACATGGCAACAAGCTAAGGACATTATAAAGAGATGTCCTACTTGTTCTTTCTATAATCAAACACTGTTGCCTGCAGGGAGTAACGCAAAGGGTACTAAGAGAAATGAAATCTGGCAGATGGATGTGTTCCACTTTATGGAATTTGGTAAATTAAAATATGTACACCACACCATAGACACGTATTCAGGTTTTCAATGGCCTACTGCCCTGAGCTCAGAAAAGGCTGATTCAGTAATCACACATCTATTGGAAGTTATGGCCATCATGGGAATACCTGCACAAATAAAGACAGACAATGGTCCAGCATATGTATCTAAGAAAATGAAATGTTTTTTTGCTTATAAAGCACATTACAGGTATACCACATAATCCCACAGGTCAGGCAGTTATAGAAAGATCAAATCGTACTATAAAGAATATGCTGAACAAACAGAAAGGGACCGAAAATACCCCCAGAAATAGATTACATAATGCTTTATTAACCTTGAATTTTCTTAATGCTAATGAGAAAAGAACGACAGCAGCAGAAAGACATTGAATAATGGAAAAGTCTGCTGAACTAAATCAACCAACTTATTTCAAAGATGTGCTGACCTCTCAATGGAAGCCAGGAGATGTGCTACGTTGGGGAAGGGGTTTTGCTCTTGTTTCCACAGGAGAAGAAAAATTGTGGATACCATCAAAATCAATAAAAGTTCGATTTGAAGAGGAGAAACCTCTTGAAAAGGAGAAATGCCAACTCATCCACAATGATGATATTCCTACAGGTGGTAAGAAAAACATATAGAATGGGGGCAGGGTTCTGTTCTTATCTCTACAGGAAAACACTCATCTTTGAAAAATTCAAGGGACCCTGGATGTTTGGATACTGACAGATGGAAAAATACCTGCCCAATAGGAACTATCAAGAAAACTGAATAGGTTATGTAAATAAAATATACTAAACCATATTTCTAAATTTATAGATCTGGTTTTGAAGTTGGACTCTGGTTCAGTCCCTCTCCAATTCCAAGCCTGTTGGTAAGAGAAAAACCCAGAGTTTCTGGAGTTTCTGTCTCATGTCAAGATCCATGATAGGGGACAGAAAGAAATATGAGTTTAGAAAACATCTTTGCTTTTCTTCATATCTATACTTTTCATTGAATATATCCACCATGCCTTTCATTGAACATATATATATGTATATATACATACATACATATATATATATATATATGTCTATATGATTAATGTTTAAGTTTTTCACAATGAACAATGAGTTTTTCCTGAAGTGACATTTGAAGTTTCCAGGAAGAAGATGGGGCCCCACAACAACAAGTCCACCTGGTTGATATGACGTCATAATACTGATCGCGCTACTACAAGACCTGTTTTGGGTACCAGCTGCACAAGACAGTTCCAACTTGGTTAGCTGAAATGGTGCACATCTTATACAACATTCTGACCAGACCTGCACAAAATACTCAGAGACTATTTGCAATTTTAAAAGACATTGATCTTGAAATTTAACCATTATTTTACTTTCACAGGATCCCCCAGAAAGAACGTCGCCCCCATGACAGCTGGAAGTAACTCTAGATGACGACGTCCCCTCTCCCAGTAAAGTTTGCCCTTGGGTTTAGGGACATCATTTATGGGTTGATTATAATTGGTATACAGTTGAGGGTTGGGGGAGGAATTTTGTAAGTTTAGGGATCTTCTGGGAAAAAAAAAGAGGGATAATAGGATGATGGGATAATAGATTGGTACTTGTTGGTACTTGTAAGTTATTGTTTTGAGACAAATATATTGGTATCGATTCTTATATATTGATACAAAGTTAAATTATATTGACTATTGTATGCATGCATGTTTCTACCTCTGTTTAAAACATTTTTTATGTATTGACATATATTGTATTGATATATATTGTATATATTTACCATATTGCAGTATACATTTCTACCTCTGATTAAGATACTTATATATTGTTTGTGTATTGATATATATTTACCATACTACAATGTATATTTGTACATTGTTCATATTTGGAGGTCATTGTCCTCATTTGTTTCACAGTCGTTTATTGTCTTAGTCTTTAAGTTAGATAGTTATTGAGAATTATATAGATCAACAGTATTCTGAGTTTGTCATTTATAATTAGACTAATCAGGTTCTTTAGATACATAGAGATTATACTCAGTATAGATAGATAATCTTCAACCTCTTCAAAGAGCTGTAGAAAATGGCCTTTAATCTAACTCAGAGTTTTGTGGTAGTGAGACACAATTGCTCCTGGCAACACCGCTCTATTCCCGAGAGAATGTTGAGCACCAAAGACACTCCACCTGGAGCATTTCTTTTTGGCAGAACTGGCCTTTGGGCAAAGAAATGCCCCTACCTCAACCACTGACAGAGATACAGAGCATGCATCGATGGATAAAACAGGACTGTCATATCCTGCCAAGACAGGGTAAGATAGTTTTGAAAAGTTGCTTGCCTTTGAAAATGGTATGTCAATTATGTTAGGCTTTAGCCAAAGTTGGTTGCTTCAACGCTGCAAACATGACCTTGGGTGATTGCCCAGGTAGCTAGTTGTCTCTGTGATTTGTTACATGTTTTGGAAGTTGTTTGATTGCACTTCCTAATTACTCAGGAAACATTATTTCCCTTCTCAGATCTTCAATGGGGTTGAAGACTATATAAATATAGTTACTTTCCACTCATGACTTGGCCAAGCTATTTATTATATAAGACTTAAGCTAGTTAGAATAGGATATTTGTACTTATTGTATATAATTTCGTAGTAGGTTTAGAACTCTCTTACTTAAACAAAAGGGGGAGGTGTTGTGGGAGGTCCTTCCACTCCTCCAGCCAATAGCCGCTGAGATACCAGCCCATTGTGGCGTGGTCTCTCTCCCTTTAAAAAAGCGGCCACTTCCCTCCTCACGCTCTCTTACTTCCTGCTCCGCTTCCGGCAACTAGACTCCCTTTCTGGTTGTGCAGACGGCTGTTTTCTGGGACGGTGATCTGTAAGTTTTTTCCCCTTTAAATAAATAACCATTATATTAATCATAATTCCAAACTAGCGTGGGATTGTTTGTGACTTACGCCTTCATGAGACCCCACAATGGGTAACGCAGCTTCACACAAAAATGACCCAGCACTTAATGTGCTGAGATATATGCTACTCTCCCAAGGCCTAGAATTGTCAGACTACAATGCAATCCATGCATGGGAGGACATAATTACCCTGGCCCCCTGGGTACCCACTGGGAGTATTTTCTCATGAGAGACATGGAACCAGGTGGAGACTCTACTCAAAGAAAGGGAAAAACATTTTGATATACCTTCACCATTGGGATGCTATCCAACTATTATGGTCCGTAAGGCATGTTTTTATCCCTCTGTTTCTGCCTCCCTCAGTGGTGGGTGAGGAAAAGTTCAGAGACCTGGAGAGATCCAAATAATCTGAAAATAACCAACTGGCTAGGAGTGTGGGGAAGGAAATAGGCAAGGAACAGGAAAAGGTCAAAAATTGGAAGATGTCTGAAGAACCCAAAAGTAACGGGTTAACCAAAATAATGGAAGAAAAGGAGACAGAAGAGGGGGAAGATAAAAAAAAAGTGTGCAATTTACTGAAGAGCAGTCCCAGGGAGAAGGAATAAGGCAGGCAGAGGCAAAGACCAAATGGAAAGTAGATATTGTCTGTGATGAGGACTGGCTGCCTCCTTATGCCGTCAGCTGCCCTAGATAGGGTAAAATGGAAGAGGGAAATGGTACAAATAAGGGGGTTCCATCCTTGTCAGTAGGAAATGAATATACACTTGCGTGGGGTCAGATGGAAACAAAGGAAAGTTCAGGTCTCTAATCCTCCCTGGGTTGTCTGCAAATCTCCTGGGATAAGATTTGTTAGGACAAATGAATGCCCTTATTACCACTGACCACCTAGACTTTTATGATGATAGAATTGAGAAAGATGTCATCAGGCAGACCCACAACACCCGGATTCATCCCTAAAAGTGGAGGCCACTGTTCCTAGGGTCCCCACCACCACCATTAGTTGGATGTTTGGTAAACTGGTATGGGTGGAGCAGTGGATATTACCTGAACTTAAACTTAAGATGTTAAAGGAAATCACAAGAGATCTTCTTAAAGAATGACATATAAGGCCCTTGATGAGCCCCTGGAACAGCCTTGTGTTTGTAATATGTAAGCCGAATAGGACCTGGAGAATGTTACAGGACCTATGAGCAATCAATGCCTGTATGGAACTAGTAGGGGCCCTTTAATCCTTGGGTTCCAGAAATCCCCTCCCATTTTCACCTCACTGTAATTGATCTAAAGGACTCCTTCTTCTTAACTCCTCTCTATGAGGAGGATTGTGAAAAGTTTGCCTTTTTTATTACTACAGTTGACTACACTTAACCTGACAAGAGATATGAATGGACTATTCTCCCCCAGGGGATGGCCAATAATCTGGCCCTTTGCCAACAATATTTGTATAGTATCCTCTCTCTTTATTTTGAGAAAGATAATAACCTTCTATATGTTTATATGGATGATCTAATCATTGGGCATTTGGAGGAATTAGGGCTAGCTCCCTGTGTAACCACTATTGTTGATGTCCTCCGAAACATGGCTTTCAAATAGCCCCAAACAAGATGCAAAAGGTACCCTTATTTCATATATTAGGATCCCAATTAACACTCATTCATGTCAAAGTGAATGAGCCCAAATTAATTCTTCCTGAGCCTCTCACTTTATCAGGGTTTCAAAAGGTATTGGGAGAAATGAACTGGGTAAGGCCCTGGTTGCCTGTAGAGACTGTGAGACTATATAATCTCCTAAAAGGGAAGCAATCTTACGAGACCATTTCCTTACTTCCTGAGGGCCATCAGACAACTCACTGAATTCATCAATGAGATCCATTAGGCTTCTTTGGTGAGATATAATCCTAACATTTCAATCCAAGCCTGGTTATTATTAGGGGAAAAAAGCCCATGCTGGCTGCCATTGTTCAGCAGTCACAATCACTAGAATGAGTACACAGCACCCTGGGGGCACTCCCAGAGTGTACTCTCTAGTCGATTAAGTAACTGATATGATCATAAAAATCAGGGACATGTCCCTTTGACATTATGGAAGAGATCCCTCTAAATTATTAATTACACTCAAAATTAAGGATTTAGAATGGGTGGGCAGACTTTGTTTTCTATTGATCCTCTCCCTGAAGAAATTTCTGGGGACCCTGGATGCCCACTTTGGGGAGTCCTGGTTAGTGAAGCTATGTCAATAACGACACTGGAGAGTCCCCTTAGTTCTTTCTTCTAGGTCCCCACCCCAAGCATTCACTGTTTGTACAGATGACAGGAAGAATGGGGCCACCATTGTAGTTTTTTCTGCAGGTGGGACCAAGACAAAGATTGCCTTGTGTGGGATCCACTCAATATAAGAAAATGTTGGGCATATATATTGCTCTACAAGAGGTCCCAGAACCCTGCAACCTCTATTCAGACAGCTCTTATGTAGTGAACCTACTGCCACACTTACCTTATGCCTATATCAAATTGAATTCTAATCCTATTTCTGCCTTGAGGATACAACTCAGATTGCTCTTAGAAGGTAGAAAAAAACCCATCTATATTCAGCATCTCAGAGGACAGCAAAACCTCCCTGTCCTCATTTCCTAAGGGAATGCTGCTGCAGATGCTGCAGCTTCCGGGGCCTATCTCATAGAGGTCTCACATCTACCCATACAAAATGCTACCCAAATGCATGACTTAACTCATGTCAACTAGAGAGGACTCAAATACCTATACACCAGATCTCCACAACAGGATAGAGAGGATTGTTCATACATGCAAGACTTGCCAACAGTTTCTCCACACACCCCATTTATAAGAGCTAAGGGTGAACCCAAGTGGGTTAGGACCCAATAACATCTGGCAAGCAGATACAACACATTACGCTCAATTTGGTAAATTAAAATATATGTTTTTGACCATAGTCATGTACTCTAAGGCATGCTGGGCTACCACCCACTCAGGGGAAAAAGCAACCCAAGCCAAAAGCCACTTCTTACAATGTTTTGCCATGTTGGGACTTGTCAGGTCAAGACTGACAACGGCCCCTGTTTTATAAGTAAAACATTAAAAGAGTTCGTTTAGAGATGCAATATAGCCCATGCCACTGGGATTCCATACAACCCTTAGGGTTAAATAATTGTCGAAAGACATCACCAATATCTCAAAGAGGTCCTTATAAAACAAAAAGGGGGAGAAATCTCCCCTCATCTACAACTGCAAAAAGCATTATTAACCATAAATATTTTAAATTTTCGAAAATCAGATGAACAAAATAGATTGCAGAAACATTGAGGCCCTTCCTAAAGATTAGGTGGAAAAATCCTCTAACTAACCAATGGAGGGACCCAGATCCCTTGTTGAAACAGGGCTGAGGAAATAGATGTGTCTTCCCAAACAGAGAGGAAATGCCTATATCGCTACTCGCTCATAACTTAATATTTCCCCCCTCCTGTCAGGACAATGGGGAAGACCAAGATGACCAATAAAGAAAGAAAGAGATTATGGTGGATGACCCTTAAATTCAAACACAAGAAAAGAAAAATAACCACTGCCAGGGGAGACTAACCCTTGAGAAAAATATTGCCTGCTTATCTATTTCAGATGGCCCTCCTGGCGTAATCATGTTAACTCTTCGCACGAAGGTCCAGGTCCAGGCAGCAAGTCTCCACCAACCACAGAATGTGATGTGGATCTTGTTGACACTGGCACTGGAGGGATCCTAAATCAGGCTTCTCAGATGAGGACACGCTGAACCTGATGTTTGACCTCTGTGATTTGGCACATGGAATCTAGGACGTGGGAGACATGATTCCATGGATCGAAGGGAGACCTGAGTGCAGAAGCCCTCAGGGGTGAACCGTACCCCAGGTGTCTTACCCTAATGAGCCTGGGTATTCTCATGTCCTTAGGAGACATGCGCTCCTGCAGACACCCTTTTAAGTATCCCCAGGAAGCAACCAGATGCCTTAGCTATTAGAAACTGTGGGGTAGCTCCTGATTACTATTGTTCTTCCTGGGTATGTGAGCAGACTAGTCTGGACATAATTAGAAAAGACAGAGCCTACATTATTGACAACAGTCTTTGGATTCCTTAGCAAGGGCAACCTTACAAAATAAGAGAGGCTTGGACTTGCTGTTGAAGGAACAAGGAAGAATGTGGATTCTATGCAGATCATTCTGGGATAGTTACAAGAACCATAAAAGAGTTAAGAAAAGATATTGATTCATTTAAGTCAAGAACACTCTCTGAGACCTGGTTTAATTGGTCCCCATGGCTTACCACATGCATCTCTTCCCTGATTGGGATGATGGCTGTTTGTTTATTGATCTGTCTTTTTTGGTCCATGCAGTCTCCAAAGGCTAAAACAAGCATTCCAAAAACAGACACAACAGGTACAACTTTTGAGTATATTATGATTGGCTCAATACATCTCACCCTACAGATGAACTTTCAGTTTCAGAGTATTCAAACCAAAATTCTGGATAGAGGTGGCCCTTTCCCTGGTGAGCTATTCTGGCTTGGTGTCCAGGGTAGGTAGTAGGATATGAAACAAAAGGGGGAGATCTTGGGCAGAAATTATCTCTGGGCCTGTACCTCAAAGCCTGTAGGACAGAGAAAAGTCTGGCTCAAGTTTGAAGGATAGTCAAAGCTACCCAGTGAGGATGAGACAGCAAAATCTAGGTAGATGCCCCTCCAGCCAGAGGGAGGGCTTGGGTGTCTCTCATTGGCTGGAGGTAACCCCAGATTACACAATGTCACTTATCCTGTATAAGCTGACTCTCACAGTAGTAAACTGAGTTTCTGCTTTGATGTGACTCCCTATCATGTCTGATTGTCCTCTGTTGTGGGGCTGTGGAATGGGCAGATATCTCACTCACCTTTCCCTGGGGTATATAAGGTAAAGGAGGCCTAACATTCCCTCTCTCTCCCAAGCCTATGCACATTTTTAAATCATACTGTGCCTCGTTTAGAGGTCTCCTAAGTCTGAATGTGTCCTATTGTGTGTCTGAAATCCTTTTCTGACAGCGAACAGTTTTAAATGGTAAGCAATGTGGTCTCGACATCCCTGGATACTGGCTCTAACTTTCTTGGCCATTTAACATGGTGGAGGTAGTTCACCACTAGTGCTGGGACTGCCAGGTGGGAGCCATGCTCACCCCCTCGACTCTGGGAAACAGTAGGTCCATGCCACCACAAAGTAACTTGCATCACACTGCCTACAAACCCCATTCAAGTGCGAGGCTTCCTGAAAGAATTAGAGCTGTTCATGTTGCCATCATGAACCAAGAAGCTGTCTCTCAAGGGAGCCAAATAGTTTTCCCTGCTAATGCAAGCCTTTTCTTAAAGGAGCCACACTTCTGCTAACTACCACCAAAGAGAGGCAATATGAAAAAGATGCAGCTACCAAGAAGCTACACTTGGCTCCTGTTTTTGTGGGTCTAGAAGCCCTTTTCTTTTTGATTATTTTTAAAGCATTTTTAGGTCTTGTGTGGTTCCATGCCCCAGATGGTGGGCATAATTTAACCAATGGTAATAAAACATATTTGCAGCATACAGAGGGGAATCCTACATTATATAAGAGGGTTATTGGCATTTTAGAATTATTCTTGTATCAATGTACTTGCAGAAAGTGTTTATTAGCTATAGGAGCTTGTGGTGGTTTGAAAGAAAATGCCTACAAAGGGGAATAACACTATTAGATGTGGCATTTTTAGAGTAGGCGTGGTCTTATTGGAGTAAGTGTGTCACTCTGGAGATGGACTTTAAGGTCTCATATATGCTCAAACCATGCCCAGTGAGAAAACTTACTTCCTGTTGCCTTTGGATCAAGATATAAGGACTCTCTGTTCCAGTACCATGTCTACCTGCATGGTTCCTTCCTTCCTATTATGATGATAGTGGACTAAACTTCTGCACTGTAAGCAAACCAACCCAATTAAATAGTTCCCTTTATAAGAGTTGTTGTGGTCATGGTATTTTTTTCACAGCAATAGAAATTGCAAGACAGAGTTCCCTAGTAGAATTTTTAGGCTCACTATAGCCTACCATATAATCTGCAAATAATGATACTTTGATTTCTTCCTCCCCGATTTGCATCCTTTTGATCTCTTTGTTTTCTAATAGCTCTAGCTAAATCTTCAAGTACGTTTTGAATAGATATGGGGAAAGTGAATAGTCTTGTCTTGTTCCAGATACTAGTGAAATTACTGTGAATTTCTCTACATCTAAATTGATATTTGCTATATGCTTGCTATAAGTTGATTTTATTATATTTAGGTATATCTTATTATATTTAGGCTTGTCCCTATATTCTTAATATGTCCTGTACTTTTATCATGAATGGGATTTAGGCAAAGACTTTTTCTGTATCAATATGATGATCTTATATTTTCTTTTCAGTTAATGTATATGGTGGATTATATTTATTGATTTTTACCCATTGAATCATTCTCTACAATTCTTTATGGATAATCTTTTTGATATGTGATAAGGTTAAGTTTACAAGGACTCCATTGAGTACTTTTGCATCTGTGTTCATGAGGGAAATTGGTCTGTAATTCTCTTTCTTTGTTGAGTGCTTATATAGTTTGTGTATCAGGGTAACTATGGCTTGATAAAATAAATTTGAGTGTTTTTTCTGTTTCTATTTTGTGGGCTAATTTGAGAATTATTGACATTACAATCTGCATTAAAATATCTTGGTCTTGTTTTTTGTTTGTTTTTGTTTTGCTTTAATAGCTGTTTCTATTTCATTGGGTGTCCTAGATCTATTTAAAATTTTCATATTTAGATAACCTAACTTTGGTAAATGGTACCTATTGATACAATTATCCATTTCTTTTATATTTTCAACTTGGTGGAGTATAAGATTGTAGACTATGTCCTTGTAATTTTCTGGATTTCCACAGTGTCTGTTTTTAAGCCCTCCACTTGATTTCAGAATTTATTAATTTGGTTCTTCTCTCTTTCTTTTAGTTAGTTTGGACAATGGTTTATTTATCTTGTTGGTTTTCTCAAAAACACAAATCTTTGTTTCATTGATTATCTGTACTATTTTCTTTGTTTCTATTTTATCAACTTGACTCTTCAATTTGATAATTTCTTGCCTTCTACTCCTCTTGGGAGTGCTTGCTTCTGGTTCTAAAGTTTTCAGGTGTAATGTTAAGATCCGGGTATGAAATGTCTCCTTTCTTTTCTATTTTAATATAGGCATTTAGTGTTATGAATTTTCCCCATAGTTACTACTACTTTCATTGTGTTCCAAGAGTTTGTATGTAAAATGTCCAGTTTTATTGAATCCTAGGCAGTCTTTACTTTCCTTATTATTTTGTTTTGGCATAGTTTTCATTTAACAGAGTTTTTCAGTTTCCATGAGCTTATAATCTTTCTGTTCTTTCTCTTGTTGTTGATATCCTGCTTAAATCTGTACAGGCCTGATGATATGAAAGAGGCGCTTTAAAACTTTTTGTATCTATTGAGGTTTGCTTTATTCTAAGTATTTAGTCAATTTTATAGAAAGTTCCATGAGATGCTGAGAATTTTCTCTCTCTCTCTTTTTTTTTTTTTTTGATTCTTCTTTTTGTTTAGGTGGAATGCTTCATAAACACCTTTTAAGTTGATTTGGTTTATAAGTCCAGTTAGCTATGGTAGTTAAATGTTTTGTCTGCATGATCTGCCCATTGATGAGAATGGGATATTGATGCCTTCCACTGTCAGGTTTAGGGTCAATGTGTGATTTTTAGTGTAGTTGTGCTTCCTTTACCAATGTAGTTACGATTGCATTTGGGGAATAGATGTTAAAAATTCAAATATCATCTTGTTGTGTTTTTATTTTGGTGAATATGTAGTGTCCTTTTTCATCTTGATTTGTTAATTTTGGTTTAAAGTTTATTTTGTTCCATATTAAAATATCTTCAACAGCTTACTTCTTAGGTTCCTTTGCTTAGAATGTCTTTTTATAACTCTTTACATTGAGATAATATCTGTCCTTTATGTTGAGGTGTGTCTCTTGTATGCAGCAGAAGGATTGATCCTGTTTTGTTTTGTTTTTTTATCCATTCTGTTAATTTGCCTTTTTGCGGGAAAAGTGTAAGCTGTTGATATTGAGAGATTTCAATGAACAATTACTGTCCATTCCAATTATTTTGTTGGTGCTGTGTGTATGTGTCTCTCTGTCTGTGTGTATGTATGTATGCAGATATGCATGATTCTATTTTTTTGTTTTTTTATGTGACATTGTTTATTTCCTATATTTTTTTAATCTGTAGTTAATCTCTTTTTGTTTGGGTTTTTCCTTATAGCACTTTTTGTGGTACTGGATTTGTACATAGATACGGTTTAAATTTGACATTATCATGAAATATCATATTTTCTCCATTTATTGTGATTGAAAGCTTAATAGGTATAACAGACTGAGCTGTCATTTGTGGTCTCTTAAACTTTGCAGCACATCTTTCCATGTCCTTCTCACTTTCAGGGTCTCCACTGAGAAGTCAGATGTAATTCTGAAACATCTGCCTTTACATGTTTTTTCATCCTTTTCGTTTGCAAGTTTCAATACTCTGTGTTTGTTCTTTATGTTTAGTGTTTTGATTATTATGAGATGAGGGGACTTTCCATTTTAGTTCAATCTACTTAGTGTTCTGTATGTTTTTTGTGTGTTTATAGGTATCTCCTTCTTTAGGTTAAGAAATTTTTTTTTCTGTTTTTGTTAAATGTATTTTCTGGATTTTTAAGTTGGGATTCTTCTATTTCCTCTGTTTCTATTGACTTTAAGTTTGTTCTTTTCATAGTGTCACAGATTTCCTGGATGTTAAGTGTCAGAAATTTTTAGATTTAACATTTTCTTTGAATGATATATCCATTTGATCTATTTTATCTTCAATGCTGGAAATTCTCTCTTCCATCTCTAGTATTTTCTTAATGTAGCTTGCCTCTGCAGTTCCAATTCACTGCCCTAAATTTTTTGTCTTCAAAATTTTGTTTGTTTTTGTTTCCTTTAGTGCTTCTATTTTCATTTCAGGTCTTGGGAAGTTATTTTTTCCTTCAATTTTTTTTTGTCTTTTTGAAGGGATTTATTCATTTCCTCTCATTATTTTTTGAGTTTTTCTGGCTGTCTTTATGAGATTTCTTCACTTATTCCAATTATTTGTTCATGTTTTCCTGCATTTTTTAAGGAATTTAAACATTTCCTTTTAAAGAACCTTTGTCATCTTCAAAAAGTTTTGTTTTGTTTTGCTGGTTTGTTTCTTTTGGTTTTTGAGACAAGGTTTCACTGTATAGCCCTGGGTGTCTAGAATTCATTCAATATCATATGCTGTTCTGGAACTCACTGAAATATACAGCTTCTGCCTACTGAGCATTCGTGTTAAGAGGATGCATAACCACCTTGCCACCATCACCTGACTGTTTCAAAGTTTTCTGACGCTTTCAACTTCATTGGACTATCCAAGACCTGTTGTGATAGGATAACTGAGCTCTGGTTGTGACACATTGTGCTGACTGGTGTGGATTGTTCTCATATGCTGGTGTGGACACATCTGGGTTTGGGATGATATAGGTCTCGGTGCTGATTTTGGAATTTGTCTTCTTTGGATGGGAGTTTTGTTCCTTTGTTTTTGTTTCTTTTATGAGATTTTCCAAGTTTGTTGGTTTAGTGCTGCCTGTTTTACATTCTGCTCAGTTGGTGTGTTTTAGGGTGATGCTTGCTGCCATTGGAGGCTTGAATATGGGGTGTCCAGGGGTGAGGAGGTAGATGGATGTTCTAAGGGATTCACAGGAGGCAAGGACAAGGGGGACGAGGAGCTACGTCTAGTATTCTGTTCCATTGCTGGGGCAACTCAGATAATTTGGTCTAGGGTAAAAGAGAGTAAGAAATATCTATGTGCAGCCTACCTGGCCTTCTGACATGTGTTGACTGTGGTTGACCACGGAGTTTCTGTTCACACTTGTGGGGGGCTCACAGCTCTCTTCTAGAAATATCAGCAAAGGAATGAAAGAGCAAACCAGGTCTGCCATGCTTTTGCTATTTAATATCCAAAGTAATCAATTTTAAGATTTCTATCCTGACTATTTTCAATACAGAGGAGGTGTCTCTAAATTAGAGTTTTAATTATTTCTTCACTTAGTGTTCTTCTTTAGAGGTAAAAGCATCCAAGTCAAGACTAATTTTGAAAACTAAATTTGAGATATAATGTGTGTTTTTATTTTATTTTTTTCAGGTTCTTTTATTTATTATTAATTTATTTATTTATTAAAGATTTTTGTCTCTTCCCCGCCACCGCCTCCCATATCCCTCCCTGTCCCCGAATCAACTCCCCCTCTCTCATCAGCCCTAAGAGCAGTCAGGGTTCCCTGCCCTGTGGGGAGTCCAAGGACCTCCCACCTCCTTCCAGGTCTGTTAAGGTGGACATCCAAACTGCCTAGGCTCCCACAAAGCCAGTATGTGCAGTAGGATCAAAACCCAGTGCCATTGTTCTATAATGGGTGTTTTTAAATCTGTGTATGTGTCTGTGTGATGTGTGCATGTGTATTCAAATTTGTGAGTCTAAGTGTATATATATATATATATATATATATATATATATATATATATGCAAAACCCAGGGGATGACGACAGGAAATTTGTTCTATTATCCTTAATTATTAGTCAGATTCTGTCACTGAACCTGAAGGTTATCATTCCTAGCCAGGGCACCTGTACAGTAAGCTCAGTGATTCTCTTTTTTCCACCCCAGCACTGGGGATTTTAGCCATGCATGGATGTATGTAACACCTCTCAGCCTTTATTTATGAGAATGGGCATCTAAACTCATGTCCTCAAGCTTGTACAACAAACATTCTAATCCAGTCATTCATCTTGCCAGCCCACAAACAGTTGATAGTATTCTTTCCTCCCCTTTATAATATATAAGTATTTATTTGTAAAATCAAGCTGTGTGGGGATCTTAATATCTCATTTTATATAGTTAGTTTTCTAACACATAATGGACAGTACTTTACTCTTCTGGAGAAATTCTTGTAAACATAATTCATTTATTAGTTGGTGTCCATTGGTTATCAATATGCACAATAATATTGAAAGATATTTTACTGCATCCCTGATGGTAAGACCCTGAGCAGAGCTCTGCTTTTCACCCTGAATACCCTCAGCCTTCAGAACATTCAGAATCCACCCTTTGTTCACAAAGTTGGTATTGGTTAGTGTTTTATCACAGCAACAGAAAACAAACTAGAACTTCTGGCTTTTATAGAAGTGTTGGGCATCCAAACTCCAGTTTTGATGTTTTCATAGGAAACTTATGAAAGCACATTCCAGTCCTTTTCTAATTTCCTGAGTAATGAAAATCTACATGGTATAGGAAAGCAGCTTCCTCCAAGGTAAATATACCCTCTAGGAGGAAAGGGTAATGATACTTAAGATATAAACAAAACACAAACCATCATGTCTGAAAAGGCGAAAATCACCTATTTTAGATTCACCGCTAAGCATTAAGAGATTTAAGGGAATCTGGAAGGAAAAGTATAACCAGGTAAACCAAGAAAGGAAATAGGTTTTTAGACTTGTGGAGCCTCCTTCAAACTGTGTGTTTGTATGAATAATGTAGGACGCTGGGGTGTGATTTTTTGATGAAGCAGATGCTTTTTAGTCAAAAAAAAAAACTCATTGGATCACACGAAGTTGGACTTTGGTACCATAGTTCTTTTGGTATATCAGAACTTGTTTTCCCTGAGTTAATGGATCTGTGGTGTGTATGTATGTGTGCTTATTATGGCTCCTCAATTATTGCTGTTGTTTTACTCTTTTATTCTTTGCAGGGCCACCACCCAGCTCCCAAATAATCACATGGAGTCTTGTTCTTGTTTGTTTTTTTTTTTTTTTTTTTTTTTTTTTTTTTTTTTTTTTTTTTTTTTTTTTTTTTTTTGAGACAGGGTTTCTCCGTAGCTTTTGGTTCCTGTCCTGGAACTAGCTCTTGTAGACCAGGCTGGCCTCGAACTCACAGAGATCCACCTGTCTCTGCCTCCCGAGTGCTGGGATTAAAGGCGTGCGCCACCACCGCCCGGCTTGGAGTCTTGTTCTTATTTATGAATGCCCTCCTTATTTTCACTTATTTATAGCCAGATTTTCTTCAATTGTCCCACTTACCTTTTGACTCTGGACTTTTATCTTTCTCTATATTATATGCTTTTATTTACTTAATACTCACTGACTGGCTGTAAAGATGGGTGCTTGGCCCCTGGTATCCTCCTCTTCTCCTTTTCTCACTCCTTGATCTTCTCAGAGATTTCATCCTATTTATTTTCTTTTCTTGCCAGCCTTGCCTATCTCTTCTTCTGCCTAGCTATTGGCCCATTCAGCTCTTTTATAGACTAAACAAGTAGATATATAAGTTTGAGGCCAGTCTGATCTACAGATATAGTTCCAGGCCAACTAGGGTTTCACAAAGAAAACCTGTCTCAAAATAACAGCAACAACAAAACCTCAGCAAAATAGTTAAGATTACTCTGGTCTTAAAGGTTTAGATAAATAAAAATGAAACTATTCACAATTACATATAAACATATTTTCAGATCTGATCATTCTGTTCTCATTTGACTGATATCATTATAAATCAGAGTAAATCTTGTGGACATGTATTCACATATATACACACAAAGGTACTGGCACTTACAAAAATACTTCCCTTCTTTTAAGACTTAAACACCTCTATAAATCACAACCCTAGACAAGTTTGTCCCTATTCTGAAAAGGTACTATAACTAAAAGGAGAATCCTGTCCTTAGACATTGTTTTTTTTTTAAAAAAAAAAAATATGTAAGCATATTGGTTGAAGACTCTTTAAACATTCAGTGTGACATTTAACAGGTTTATAAATATCTTTTGATGTCTAGTCACTTTTGAAAACTAGGCTGTCCAAAGAAGAAAGAACAGCATTTTATTTACTTTCAAATGCATTCAGTCACTCTACAAATACATTCCTCTAGGTTATTTTTCTGAGGACCTCATGGATACAGCAGTAACTAAGCACCAGGAAACTAATCCATGTCAGAATCAGTATAACTCAGGGACTTAATATAAAAATGGTATGATTATTTTTAAGTGCTATTATTTTTGTAGGGATACAAGCCTGTGAAGGGGAGTTGACATTCAAGCTACACTACCTTTAGGAACTGACAAGCCCTTCTGACTTAAACGTGCCAAATATTCACTATTGTCTCTCAGTGGTTTTTCCACTTATCCTCACTGTTGAGTCATTTTCATCTCCTCTCTACCCAAATATCCTTTATGTACTAATAACTATTTCAAAACAAGCAAAACACAAACACATAAAAACACTCAACTATTTATTTGCTGCTTCCAGTTTCTAAATGACCTGGCTCATTTTATTAACTCATTTCAGACAGATCTTATTGTCAGTAGATATTTGTTGGTGATATTCCCACTCCTGATGCCTTTCAGTTAACTCAGAAATGAGAATGGCATAGACATAGTTTAACCAACAGATGCTGAAGTATGGGAAATAGTACAAGGTAATAACAAAGAGGGCAGAGAAGCAAAAATGGAGGACTCCAAGCAAGGCCCATGAAGCCTGTTCCTGGGAACCTGACTGACAAGTGTGAGCATATGGAGTAGGCACAGTGAGATGGGTAATAGCACCAGTATCCCATCAAGGTTCCTTTCAAAAATGGAGAATGATTCATGGTAGCAAAACTATTCTTTATTCCTCATAACAACATGTAAACCATTATGTCAGCAAGTAAATAGAATGCAGCTAAGATATATGTAGTAGCATTTCATTTGTATTTTAATAAAGAAAGCTGGCCTGGGATTGGGAAAGTAAATCAGCTACACTGGCCACCCTTACAGACCAGGCAACAATGTCATACACCTTTAATGCCAGTGACCACAATGACACACAACTTTAATTCCAGTAGCCTTATCTTGTCATAGAAACCAGATGGTAGTAGTGCATACCTTTAATCTCAGAACTAAGGAAGTTTATGATGTGGGAGGAGACAGCTCACCGACACAGTCTCATTCTGAGATTCCTAGAGTCAGGACTGCCATTTTGGCCTGAAGTAGAGGTAAGGGCCAGTAGGTTGAACCCCAACTTCTGTCTCTGACCTTTTACTAATTGTGCATCAGATATAAGATGCTTTTCAAGAATGTAGTAAGAGAAGTCAAGATGGTTCAGCATGCATTAGAAAATATTAGGGAGTCAGTCACTGCATCTGTATGTGGCTATTGAGAAAGGATCAATAGTACAAGTAAGGGCATCAGTATTAACTCATTCAGATGTCATACCCCATTGAACAGAGTTTGTTGCTGAGAATTTCTTGAGAATGCATGTGCAGGAATTCTCCTCATTCTTTGTTCTTAGAAATCTCATACCAGAGTGACCTCTCACAGCTTTTCTATAAGATCTCAGAGGAGAGGTTTTGTTGCAGACTCAAGCGATCTTTCCTGGAGAAGTGCAAAGGGATTGGAGGTTCTTCTCCCTCTAAAAAAAGCTGTAAAAGTAGAAACATGTGTGTATGTATGTGTGTGTGCTGTTGTTGCAAGAATTGAGCCTAGGGCCATATGCAAGCTAAGAAAGTGTTTTAAAACTGAATTTATCACCAGCTAAAAGGGCATTATTTGCTGTTATTATTACTTCTTAATTCTTTCATCTATCTTTCATTGATAAAGTTGTGCTATCTCAACTGCTATCCCTAAGATAAGACTTATTTTGAAATAGAGCATAGTCACAGAGAAGAGACCCATTTCACCTCCTTCAGATATGGTCTGATCATCAGCTTGAGCAACTGGTGGGCCCTCTGCCTGTGAGCAGGTGCTGTGTAGATGTTTGAGGATCTGCAGCACCTTCAGTAGGAGAATAGAGAGCAATTTGCTGACAGTAGAATTTGCGAAAGTCCGTAAACAGTGAGGCATTTTAACAGTTCTCTTCAGGAAAGGTCAAGAAGAATGTGTGCATGAGAATTTTTTAGGTGAAAAAAAAACACAAAAATGTGAAGTTAATGAACCTTTTGGATAAATTTGTACTTCAAGTCTACTATAAATAAACTTTCTGAATGCTTAAATTTATAAAACCCAGAACAGAAAGATGCAGACTGCTGAATCTTCAGAAAGCACTGGCCCTCAGTTTAAAAATGGCATTTTCTTTCTTTAATATTTGTCTATTTGGAGGGGCTAATTAGATCTAATTAAAGTGAGCACAAGATACCAAACCCTAGTGAACATTTATTTTGGATGTATTTTTTTAACTGATGTTCAAAATGAGCTGCTTTGAATCTTTTTTCTTTTTCTACAAAGGATAGTTTAGTTTGAAGATTCAATTTCCAAGGTCAAATGCAAAATGGGTAAATCCAAAATGAAGTTTTTGAAAGGAATTTCTTTCTATAAAATCATCATGGATAAGCATAGAAGATTGGTGATATCTTCTAATTATTACAGCCCCTATGCCACATGGCAACACACACATGTACACATACACACACACACTCATAAACTTGCATACACTCTTTAAATAAGCTTTTGGATGGCCAGTTAGTAGAGCACTTATCTCTGGGTTTATGCACTAAATTCATATTTATTTATTTATTTATTTATTTATTTATTTATTTTTTTTTTGGTTTTTCGAGACAGGGTTTCTCTGTGGTTTTGGAGCCTGTCCTGGAACTAGCTCTTGTAGACCAGGTTGGTCTCGAACTCACAGAGATCCACCTGCCTCTGCCTCCCAAGTGCTGGGATTAAAGACGTGTGCCACCACCGCCCGGCTACTAAATTCATATTTTAAGACACTTGTAATCCAAGTAAATTTGAAGCAGAGACAGGCAAGTCCCTGGGGTTTAGTAGTCAGCAGACCTAGTCTACTTGATGAATTACAGTACCATAAGAGACTCTGAATCAAAGGAAGTGGAGAGAAATGTTTAGGGTGACCCTCACACATACATGTGCACACACATACATACACACTTAAAAATAAAATGATAAATACAAAAGAATTTAATTGAAAACTTAAAAAAGTATGTCAGTGATTTTTAACATGAAGTCAGGAATCAAAAGATATGGTGTTGTGATAACTCACAGCAGAATTCAGCAGCTGATTTCAGTTTTGTGGGGTTTTTGTGTGTGTGTGTGTGTGAAAAGCTAGGAAAGGCCACAATACTGGAAAAAAAGAAGCATGAACTTTTGCCTATCAGGCTCCATATATAGCAAGATGTTCAGGTGAAAACATGACCTTGAAGACATCTCTGATGAGAACTAGAGACAATGCTGTGTATAAAAGACCTGCAGGAGGTCCAATACAAAGTAGGTGTTGTGCATCCTAGCTGCTTCTCAGAAAATGTTTCTTTTATGCCTAGCAGCCATCAAAGTTTATACAATGTTTGCAGAATCTCTAACACCAAAGGCATCTTGTAACTCCACTAACTAATTTTAAGACTCCCTCTATGCAGTAAGTCACTATCAGCATTCTCCAGGGGACCAAGTGATCTCTAGAACTGGTATGAAGTATGTACCCTCTCAGTTCCCTTAGCCCTTTCACAGTGTTAAAATTCTTCTTTTCTGGAGCTGCAGATGTTTTTGCCCATCTTTTCATTATTGTGCTGACCTAAGGCATGTTTTCTCACAGCAGAGATTGTCATGTAAGAGAAACCCTTCTCATAGTCATAGAATCACAGGTGAGATCCTATAACTGAGCAATACTAACAATACAAACACAATTTTATTTTGTATTCTTTCCTGCAGTATGGTAATTTGAATATGAAAAGTTATACAAATGTAGAGAAATGAATAAACTTCTACATTTTTATCCTTAAGTTTGATGGAGCGTCATGGAGAGATATGATTAATGACAAGTGTTAATAAATCTAATAGTTATTAAAAGGAAACTCTACCCAATACTGTTGTACTACCTGTCAATTTGACATAATTTAGACTCACCTAGGAGGCAAGCCTCCAGAACACCTGTAACTCATTGCATTGATTAATTTTAGCCTCTGATAATATCTGCAGGGATTATCTTGATTACATCAATTGATATGGGAAGATCTACCTCAATTGTGGGAAGAACTACTCTCTATCAAAAGGATAATAGAAATGAAGAAAAGAGCTGAACACTAGCAAACTTACATTCATATCCTGCAGATCCTCAGAGTAGATGCAAGTCAACCAGGTCCTTTAAGTACCTTCTGTCTTAACTTCCTCTACATAATGGACCAAAATATGAATCAGTGGTGTTGGAGGTCCTTCTATATTTGTGTTGCTTTCATTGGTTAAATAAAGAAACTGCCCTGGCCTTTAAATAGGGCAGAAATTAGGTAGACAGAGTAGACAGAACAGAATTCTGGGAGGAAGAAAACAGAGACAGGCAGACGCCATGGTTCTCCTGCCCAAGATGGATGCTGGTTAGACTCATGCCAGTAAGCCACAGTCAAGTGGAGATACACATTAATGGAGATGGGTTAACCTAATATGTGAGAGTTAGCCAATAAGAGGCTAGAGATAATGGGACAGGCAGTAATTTAATTAATACAATTTCTGTGTGATTATTTCTGGGTTAAGCTAGCTGGCAGTGGGACATGGCCCACTAGCCTCATACTACAAATCAGAAAAAAAAAATCTTTCTTCTTCAGGTTGCTCTTGTCAGAATATTTTATCACGGCAACAGAAAGAAACTAAAAGAGTTGATGGAGTAATTAATAAAAGCTGTTTTTTTTTATTGGAATGACAGTTTTAGAGAGCTAGAATCCATGATGGCAGATATGACAGGTATAGGAAGAACAACTGAGCGATCACATCTTCATCCCTAAGAAGAAGTCAACGAGGACTAACTCAAAATGACAAGAATCTCTTGAAACCTCAAAGGCCCAAAGTCATATGCTTCCTATTTCAAGGCCACACCTTCTAATCCTCCTCAAAGTCAACAACTGAAGACCAACCACTTAAACACATCACCCAATATGGGCCAGTCTTACTCAAGCCTCCACAGTTGGTGTGTTCAGATTCCTCTTGGCTTCTCTGTGTCTGTTGTCATTTCATCTAACTTTGCAGAGCTACCTCGAGAGGGAGTTTCTTATGACCTGAAACATGAGAAAGTGACCAAGAAGATGACACAGTGTTATCTCTGCTTTGTGTTTTTCTCAAAGGACACAGTGCCATTTTTGGAATAAAGGCCATGCTTAACCCTTTCCAGATGAGTTGCATTTAAACTTTGTGGATTGTGAAATCCATTTAATTTACTTCATTATCAATAATTTGATCAAACAAAGCATAATTTCCTTAAAGACCACAGTAAACTTGCTAATTATGCATAATAATGGGTTGCACTATGATGTTGGCATACTTCTAACAGTTTGATTACATCATTTTCTTTTATTCTCTTACCTCCCTCCCACTGCAGGAGTCATATTCCCTACTGTAGTTTCTTTTATGGTTGGTTATGCTGTGACTGTTTTATTTTTCTTTTCAGTGGTTTCAGTTGTTTCCTGTAAGTCTCAGTAGAGCTGCTCACCACAGCATGTGTGAGAACTTCTTTACAGGATCATGGGAGACTTACCAATGGTAACATCACTGAAGAAAACACTCATACTGCTCATAATTTCACTGTCTATAGGTATACAAGAAAAAGTTGAGCCCTATGAGACACTCTTGTCCTATGACCACAAGTTAGTAGCCCAAACATAAGCTGATCATGTGTACATAATTGCTTCTGCTGAGTATAAGAGCAAAAAGCCGTGTTCTACTTGGAAATTGGTATTTTTGCTTGCTGCTTTCAGAAATAGCAGACATTAATTTTTATAGAAAATATGCTTTATACTGGCTATTAATTACTTGAATAAAGCAGTGATGGTAAGAAATAATAATTCAGTCAACTCCAAATTGGAGTTCAGAATTTTTTGCCACGATATCCTCTAGTTAAGCACATGGTTTGAAATAGAAAATAAAAGTAGTGCAAAAAAAGTAATTTAAAGCAAAATAGTGGTGTATTCATTTTTCTCATTAAAATCAGAGACATGATTAATGTCATTCATTTTTATAACCAAATTAATATGTGTAGAAGAACAAAACAGCAATGTATCAAATTCCAATAAAAGGGTAGAAATGAAAGAACACAAATTAAGTAACTTATTATACATGTCAATTATTTGCCTTAGATAACTCAAAAATCATTCCTTATAATCATTCCTAGAAACCCTCTAAGGCTATGCAGATAGTTGACTCTGCTTTCCCAATGGGCAGTCTAACAGCCATACAGAACTTTCCTACCCCAACCTCTTTCTCTCTTTTCTCACTCTCTTATTTCTCAGGCCATTTTAAGCCACCTAAGTGTATACCTAGTTCATTCTTGAATATTTATGTTTATCTCACCTTATCAACAGAGATTAAAGACTTAGTTGAGTGGGTAATCCCATTATCTTTACTGATCAAAAGCAAATGTATCTTTAGCCAGTGCCTGTAGAACCTAAGGAATTTATCATCAGTGAGTAAAAATTCCAATTAATTCTTAGCTTTCTTCTCAGTCATGTGTATCTTCAACTTACTCACTCGAATGCATATATTTACCACTGTTTTACCTGAAGACATTTTTAGAATTTAAAGAAAATTGATTCAGATAAAAACTTAAATGATTTAAATTGAGAAATGTTAAAGTGCCAATATTTTTACAGCGAAGTTGTTTCCTATAGAAAGAAATAGCAAGACGTTAGTCATTTTAATCAAACAGATCTGAGCCAGGCTTGACTCTAAAGGGTTCTTTTAGAAATGTGAGAGGGAGGAGAATATACTTCAGAGTAAGTCTGAATGTACTGTCTTCTCTCTATCCTTCCTTTTCATAAAGCCCTCCAGATATGCTCACATACATGCATCCACACACATGACTGGGAGTGGAATATAAGACAAGAATATTTGGACATATGTGGCCAATGGTCTGTCCTTACTTGTCAAAATCCTAGTGCTATCGTGAAGTTAAATTACTGAGGATATTGGTAAAAGGGCCACAAAATACACTAGGGCAAAGTGGTTATTATTAAATGCTTGATGTTGTTATTATTACCTTGCTAGCATGGTAAGTGTCTTAATTGTTTAGTTTATGAGAAATGGAAATTAGCCCTGAATACTGAAGTAACTGCCTGAAAATGATGCTCTCCAGCACCTTACACAGAATAAGGCAAATCAACATGGATTATAAAGGAGAGAGAGACTTTGCTCTCACTGTTGAAATTGGGGAAAATACTGCTCTTGTATATTTTAAGTTTTCTGTTAATTATATATTATTTACACATATTAGACTTCATCATTATATTTTCATACGTGAACATATTGTGCTTTGATTATATTCACTTCCCATTCTCCACCCTATTCCTCTTGTCACTGTCATCCCCTTCCTCTTTTATTCCCCCTTTTACTTCTGAATCATTTTTTGTGAGCTAATTATTCTAATTGAGGTCTCATAAAAGCATGGAGAAGGGGTTACCTACAGGAGTATGACCACTTTCCTGGAACTACACCACTGAAGAAAATGTCTCTCCTTCCCCCAGCAACACTTAACTACCTATAAACCCTCTATAAATAGTCCAGCCTTTTGAGTGCTGGTTCATTAGTGACTGTTAATATCCTATTAATCTACAGGGAGCAATGGGGCTGATGAGTTCCTCCATACCTAGGAACTGTTACATATCTATCAATCCTAGAAGTATTTCTTTCTAAATATCTTCCATTGCTCTTTTTGAGTAAGCAAAGTCCACTTAATGACTAAATGATGCTCTTGCCAGTTATAACTCAGAAATATCTAAGAATAAAAGAGCAAGTCTTAAAAATGGCATCAGTAGATAGCTACTAAGTTTCTGTATCCTTGGGACATTCATAAGAGATTGTCCTGATCTCAGATGTCACCTGACTGACAACTGCAGAGCCTGCTTAATGTTCTCTTTCCAATTAACTACGGAAAACAGAAGTTTCTTAATGTGTTTGCAGTTTCCCTAATGGATAACCAGAAATGATCATCATCTACTTCTGTCTGATAACTTTGCAATGATAATGCTGTGTTCTCACTCTGCTTTCACAGAGTCTTCTATGGGTTTGGAGATTTCATTGTTATCACCTCAAGAGTGATCACTCTTTCCTTTCCTGGTATGAAATCCCCAAAGCTCAGAAACTCCAGCAGTTTAAAAATGACACACAATATTAGGTAAATGTCTGTTCTTCCCTGGAAATGCTTGCCCCACTGATAACAGCATGTTCTGAGTGCTTACTCGGTGGTTTATTATATGGAATGTGTACCAGGGAATGTTACAAGAAAATGCTAAGGTGAAAAGTCCCAGGGAGCCTCATTAAGTGTGTTTGAATAGAACATAGGTATAAGAAGGAATCTCAGAGTTGTTTTGATCTGCATTTCTCTGATGTCTAAAGATGTTGAACATTTCCTTAGGTGTCTTTCAGCCATTTGAGATTCCTTTGTTGAGTATTTTCTGTTTAGTTCTGTACTCCATTTTTTATTAGATTACTTGTTCTTTTGATGACCAACTTGTTGAGTTATTTGAACATTTTGGAGATCAGACCTCTGTCCAATGTGGCATTGGTGAAAATCTTTTCCCATTCTGAAGGCTGCTGTTTTGTCTTGTTGACCATATTCTTTGCTTTACAGAAGTTTCTCCATTTTAGGAGATCCCATTTATTAATTGATTCTCTCAGTGTCTATGCTACTGGGGTTATATATAGGAAGTGGTTCCCTGTGCCAATGCATTTAAGTGTACTTCTCACTTCTTTTCTATGAGGTTAAGTGTGATTGGTTTTATGTTGAGGTCTTTGATCTATTTGGACTTGAGTTTTGTTCATGTTGATAGTTATGGGTTTATTTGCATTCTTCTACATGTTGATATTCAGTTATGCCAGCACCATTTGTTGAATATGCTTTCTTTTTTTCCCATTTTAAATTTATATCCTCTGTGCCAAAACTCAGGTGTTTGTAGGTATGTGGATTGATGTTTGGGTCTTTGATTTGATTCCATTGACCATCCTGTCTGTTTTTATGCCAATATCAGTCTGTTTTCATTACTGTAGCTCTATAGATATAGTAAAGTTTGAAATCAGGGATGGTGATGCCTTCAGAAGTTCCATTGTAGTACAGGATTGCTTTGGCCCTCCTGGGTTTTTTGTTTTTCCATATGAAGTTGAATATTGTTCTTTTGAGGTCTGTAAAGAATTTTGCTGAGATGAATATTCCACAAGCCAACAGCCAACTTCAAACTAAATGGAGAGAAAGCAAAGCAATTCCACTGAAATCAGGTACAAGACAAGGTTGTCCACTCTCTCCATATCTATTCAGTATAGTGCTTGAAGTTCTAGCTAGAGCAATAAGACAACAAAAGGACATCAGGGAGACACAAATCAGAAAAATAAGAAGTCAAACTCTCACTATTTGCTGATGATATAATAGTATACATAAGTGACCCCCAAAAATTTTCCAGGGAACTTCTACAATTTATAAACATCTTCAATATTGTAGCAGAATATAAGATTAACTCAAAAGAGTAGCCCTTCTTAATACAGATGATGGGCCGAGAAAGAAATCAGAGAAACATTACCCTTCACAATAGCAAGAAGTAACAAATTATATTGGGGTAACTCTAACCAAACAAATGAAAGACCTGTATGACAAAACCACTAAGTCTTTGAAGAAAGAAACTGAAGAATACACCAGAAAATGGAATGATCTCCGATGCTCTTGAGTAGGTAGAATAGACATAGTAAAAATGACAATCTTACCAAAAGCAGTCAACAGATGCTTCAATGCAATGCACATCAAAATCCCAGCGACATTCTTCACAGACCTCAAAAGATTTTTTAATTTACTTTAAATTTCTTGCTTGTTTACATTTGTTCAGGGGCTTACATAGATCTCAGACTCCCTGCAGCTAGGAGCCACTAGAGCTGCTGACCTCACTCAGGGAGTTCAGCACTGAGTGCACTTTACTGCTGAGACATTGTCCCAGCTCTGAGAAAATGTTTTAAAACAGACTTGAAAGCAGAAGAGGGGCTAGAGAAACAGAGAAAAATGATTTAAAAGACAATTATTGATTTTATAGTAAATATCAAATAAGGCCCTCATGAATTATTTTAAATGAGAAAAGAAGATCATATTATTTTCAGGAATTCTTTAAGAAAACAGAATATAATGAGACTTTTTAGAAAATACAAGCAGAAATCAAGGAAACAAGAACTGAATTGCCTGTCCGAACCTTCTGCTTGTGCAAGCACTCAGGAGAATTTGAAGAGCTGTCAGGAATTAAAAATACATGCTACTTCCAGCCCCACAACAATTTGTCTGTAACTCAAAGGTTAAAGTATGGTAGGCATTTGGGGAGGAGGAGAGATCTGCTTCTTTTCCAGCTGAAATGAACTTGACACTTATTTTAAAAGCTGCAAAAGCAAAGGTAAAACTTTCCCCACTAAAATAACTAAATATGCACATGAAATCTTAGAAGAGGACTTGGCAGTTTGTTTTTGGTTTTGTTTTCACTAAAAACCTGTATTTGGGGGCTTGAAAGATGACTCAGCAGTTAAGATCATTGTAGGGAACCATTGCCTTCCTCTGGCCTCAACAAATACCTGCACACATTTGAAGTACACTATTGCACATATATAGAAACAGGAACAAACACATGAATAGAAATGTTGTTTCCTTTTATTTCTAAATGTGCACTTATATTTTCACTTAAAACTATATTCCAGATATCTAATCTGAGAAGTAGGGAAACTTTCTGGTAATTTATATAGTATGGATTTAAGTTAATTAACTCAATTAAAATGCTTGTTGTTCAAACACCACATGTAAAAGGCAGTAGAAAACTGGAAATAACTGTGAAAGACCAAAGGTGCCGCACAGGATAGCATCCCTCAATTAAGGAGCTTCTCACTTTGGATCACAACGTACAAGGTAGGTGTGAGATCCATGAGAGGTTAGGGACAGAGTTCAACAGAAACGTTCTTGTTGCCTACCCAGATGACCTGGGAAAAGATGAGAACCAGTTCCTGCAAGTTATCCTCTGACCTCTGCACACATACCTTGGCATAGCTATGTGCATAATCCAGCATGCAGGCAGACACACACACAAATAAGTGTAATTTAAAAATAATTAATTAATCAGTTAATAGAGAAGAAAATAAAAGATAGACAAATCCAGGTTTCAAACCTTCATTGAGTAATACCACCTCAGGGACTTCCTGCAACATTGTGGGACTTCTATTTTCAGTTGACTATGAAAAAACTGGTGGACAGCCACTCCAAAATAGGTTATAAAAGTCCATGCATTTGTATCAGCTACTTTTCTCATTGCTGATATGTCAAATACCTGACAAGAAACAATTTTATTCTGACTCACACTTTGGTGTTATCATCCCTCATGCCAGGGAAGTGACAGCGACAGGATCATGAGGCAGCTGGCTCACTGCATCTGCAGTCCAAAGGCAAAGACAGGTGAGTTCTGGGGTCAGCTCACTTTCTCCTTTTTCTTTATGTCCATGCTCTGGAGAAAGCCAGCTGTGCTGCCATCTCTAAGACAGGTCCTGCACAATGAAGAAGGGATCTTCACAAAAGCCTTTGGGGAACTGGGGAAAAACCCACCCCTATCTTTCATACCTTTTCAACTTTGATTGGCATCTGACCAAGAATCTCATGTGACACCCAAGTCATTTCATTTCATTGTAGACTCACCTGCATCCATCACACGCCTGATCCATCCATGGAAAGTTTTGGAGAGTCACTGATGAAGCTGACAAGAGAGTCCTCATGCTGACAGCTTTAAGACTAAGTAGAATAATATTCAGAAATTGTTTGGATTGTTTCCTCCTTGTTGTGGAAGTAGTGGCCCTTTACAATCATTTACAAAAATAGTTTGGGTTTGGAAATAATCTGGAGGGCACCTACTGAGGTTCACAGTTTTTATGTCCCCAAAGCAATAAATTAGGATGTCAACACATGAATTGTAATATGAATGTAGAGTATTTGTTAGAGAAAGATGAAGATATTCTGGAGGGGGAAAGTGGACTAATGTGACTTTTTGACTAGGTTCTAGGGAATAAAGCAGAGGCTGTCATGCTTATACAGCAAGCACTTTATCAACTGAGCCATCTCTTAGGGCCATCTACACTACTGAAGAGTTTTGTGAGAGGTGTGCACAGTGAGCTTAGATTCAAGGCAGACAAGTGTTCTGTAATAGAAGGGTGAAAAACCGGGTGAGTGTATGTACACCAAGTAGATTAGGGGTCTGAATTCATTATGAGAGAAAGAATAAATAGAGCAGAAATAAAACAGTGACTGCAGAGATGGCTTAGTGGATAAGACAGCTTGCTGTTCTTTTAAAAGACAAGATATTCATCAGTATAGGATAGGGTCATTTCAGGTTCCCTCTCCTTAGTTGCCCAAGGTACCAGCTGGGGACATATTCCTGGACACCTGCGAACCCCTCAAGAGTCAAGTCTCTTGCCAACCCTAAGATGGCTCCCTTAGATAGGATATATACTTCGCTGCTCCCGTATCCATCCTTCCTATATCCCAACCATCCCAATCCTCCGAGCTCCTCCCATCCTCCCCTTCTCATATTTCTCATCCCATTTCCCCTTTGCCCCATGCCACCTCACCCGCAAATTCCCAGTTTTTGCCCTGGGATCTTGTCTACTTCCCCCTCTCCATGCGGATGACTATATGATTTTCTTTGGGTTCACTTTCTTATTTAGCTTCTATAGGATCACACATTATATGCTTAATGTCTTTTATTTTATGGCTAGAAACCGATTATGAGTGAGTACATCCCATGTTCCTCTTTTTGAGTCTGGGATACCTCACTCAGGATAGTGTTTTCTATTTCCATCCATTTGCACGCAAAATTCGAGAAGTCATTGTTTTTTACTGCTGAGTAGTACTCTAATATGTATATATTCCACACTTTCTTCATCCATTCCTCCATTGAAGGGCATCTAGGTTGTTTCCAGGTTTTGGCTTGGAGCAACGGTCTGAGCTCTTAAGGTCCAAATGAGGAGCAGAAGGAGGGAGAACATGAGCAAAAAATCAGGACCACGAGGGATGCACCCACCCACTGTGACAGTGGAACTGATTTATTGGGAGCCCACCAAGGCCAGCTGGTCTGGGACTGAATAAGCATGGGTTGATTCCGGACTCTCTGAGCATGGCGGTCAATGAAGACTGATGAGAAGCCAAGGACAATGGCACTAGGTTTCGATCCTAATACATGAACTGGCTTTGTGGGAGCTTAGCCTGTTTGGACGCTCACCTTTCTGGATGTAGATAGAAGGACCTTGGGCTTCCCGCAGGGCAGGGAATTTGGACTGCTCTTCAGTAACGAGAGGGAGGGGGAATGGAGTGGGGGGAGGAGAAGAGGAGTGGGGATAGGGGAAGGGAAGTGGGGGGAGGGCAATATTTGGGAGGAGGGGAGGGAAATGGGAAATGGGGAGCAGGTGGAAATTTTAATTAAAAAAGAATAAAAATAAATAAATAAGTAAAAAAAAAAAAAAAAAAAAAAGACAAGAAATCGGCCAGGCGGTGGTGGCGCACGCCTTTAATCCCAGCACTCGGGAGGCAGAGGCAGGCGGATCTCTGTGAGTTCGAGACCAGCCTGGTCTACAAGAGCTAGTTTCAGGACAGGCTCCAAAACCACAGAGAAACCCTGTCTTGAAAAACCAAAAAAAAAAAAAAAAAAAAAAAAAAAAAAGACAAGAAATCAGCTACCAGGACACCTGTCACATTTCCCATAACAAGAGACTACGTCTCCCATCATGTACATATACACACAAAAAATGAAGTCAAAAGGAGAATTTGATACTTGTGAAAAACCCCTTTCCGCAACAGCTTTAGTAATTGATAGTCTTGTTGTGAAAAGGCACACAAGCAACTTTAGTCACACAGCTGTGAAGAGCCAGAGGTGGGATTTGCCTCAAGACCTGCCTTATAACATCCTCCTTCCACTGCTGTTCTCTTCTTTGCTGCCAAAACCTTGTATTTGTCAGCACAGTCCCTGTAATTGGAAGGGAGGCTTGCCAGCCAGGCAGAATGAGATAAGACTTTCTCTTTAGTCTCTCACTGAGAGCTAGATTGTCTCTATTGGGGTTGACTCTCCAACTCAATTAAGCTAATGCCACCTGATTGCTTTGCTTAAAAACCCATTCTCTCAGTGCTCATGCCTGCCACATTTGTGAGCTAAAATCCATCAACATACTAGTCTGGTTCCTTGTATAAACACAGCTTCAAGTGACTGGTTTTTTTTTTTTTTTCTTCTTTTTTCATACTGTGAAGTCACACCGAGTTAAGGTTAGGAAGACAAAGTCATTTTCTCACATCAAGGTGGAAACAATTCAAAAAAGTTTCTGAGCAATAAAAGTCTCTACTAGACACGAACATTCTGAATTTCAACTTGATCCTTAACTTTTTTAGATTTTAACACTAATAAAGGCCTATGTTCATTGAAGGATCAGATAAATCAAGCATAATTTCTTTGCTTTTATTAATAACAATTTGATTTTATATAATTCCATTACCAAACTGTTATCTATTTATTTTATCATTATAAAGTGTATTAAAACATTTTTAAAAGAATGCACTATGATTATACTATTTGCTGAATGTGATTTATATTTTTAAATATAAATTTGAAGAATTCATTTTCCTTTCTCTAGTGGTACAAACATGTATTGTGAGAGGCAAGGAGGTCACCTTAACTAACACTTTTGGACTTTAATTCTTCTCATCATTCTTTTTTTCTCTATCATTTACTTATTTTGCCAGCTTTTTCTTCTTCTTTCATCCCTCCTTCCTTCCCTTCATCTTTCCTTTCTTTCTCTCTTTCTTGTTTGCTTGCTTGCTTTGTGCGTGGATGTGTGTGTGTGTTTGTGTGTGTGTGTGAGTGTTGAGATCAGAGAACAATCATTTATATTGGCTCTGACTTACATCTTGTTTGAGGAAAAAGTTTTATTTTTGTGTACAGCAAACCAGCTGACAAGTAAGTCTAAAGAGATTCTTTTATCTTTACCTCCCATCATATCATAGGGTACTGGTAGAGAGAGGTATAGAGATATGCACTGTGGTGTCTGACACTAGGTGGGTTCAGAACTGAGGTTCCCATACTTTTACAGCAAGTGTTTCACCCACTGAACTGTGTTCACACTAACATATAACAGATCTTTCTTTATGAGAAAGGATGAAGCATCCAAATGTCCTTCAATATGCTGAGAAATACTGAACAGGTTTGGAAATTTGTAAATACCACCACATCCATAACAAACTAACAGATGAATTTTCAAAGTACTCACTCTGAGTCTCTGCCTTCTATACAGACAAAAATTTGTCTTCAGTGGGAGGAGGAGGAAGGAGAATGAGGTAGCAAGATGGCCAAAGAGCCTCAGACAATCCTGCTACACTTGAGTGTATAACATTGTTCTCATTAACTGTGTGTTGAGAAATCTGTATGCATTTACTAAGCTCAAATGTGTTTTCTTAATTTTTATTTGATGGATATGTATGCAGGCATGCATGCATGTATGAGTGTGTACATACAACATGCACCACTACTCTTTGTGTCTCCCTCATTGCCCTCTATCTCACTTTATGAGTCAGGGAAACTCACTGAACACAGAGCTTGCCGATTTAACTAGACTTGATGGCCGGGAAGCTCTAGGGATGCTTCTGCATCTGCTTCCACAGCCCCTGTGTTACAGCTGTGTATAACTTCACACAGAGCTTTATGTGTATGCTGACAACTGAACACATGTCCTCAGGCTTACGTCATAAGTACTTTACTAACTGATCCATCTTTCTGACCAGCTTCCAAAACTTATCGAGAAGTGGAAAGGAATAGCCCAAGAATTGATAATAGTATTGTCCTTTCTTTAAGAGGAAAACATGTTTATACATGAAAGACTTATCCCCTATTCTGAAGGCCACTAGGAAATACTATTCTAGACACATTTATGTATGTGAAAGACAGAGAAATCAATATCCATGCTTCCTGATTTCCATTAACTAAATTGCATATTTTTCCTCCTGTCTTATATACCTTAGGATTATATGACTAGGGAATGATGGCACCCATAGTAGGCTTTGTCTCCCACATGAATTAGCAATCCAAACAATGCCCATAGACATATCCATAGGCCAAAATGATTTACATAGCTCCTCAGCTGAGAATATTTTCCCAGTGGATTCTAAGTAGTATCAAGATGACATTTAAAACTCAAATCTACACATACACACATATGTGTACACATGTGTTGTAGGAATTAGAACTGTTTCAGAAATAGTGTAATAATGTATGTTGTTCACTCCATTTTAAGAATATCCTATCTGTTCATGGTGCCATGTTAACTTTTGAAAGTATAATTGTGTGATCTCTTGATACTTAAATTAAAGAAAAAGAGTTGATAGAATAGTTGATTGTAAAATGTCAATTGATAATACTTTTTTATAACTTACAATACATTGTTCATAATTTTCAAGGAAGCTACATGTGCAGGAGAATTTTCAAGTTCAGACTTAAATAATAAATTACAGATATCCTAAGTGATTAAAAGTTATTAGTCTTGCATAGAAAGAGTCTTGTATAGTTTAACTGATGTCTTGAAGTTAATTTTCTTTAATTATTTAATTTGATTGAATTACTGAATTTGTATTTAATAAGTAAATAATTGAAACCTATTCCCATGGAAACAATTGAATGGATAGCTTTCTGCAGTATGCTACAAAAGCAGACAGACAAAGAGCATGTTGATAAACTGGTTCTCAATTTCTACAATCTATTAACTTCTGCACTCAGTCTCCACAAACACACCATTGGATAAAAGTATTAAAAAGAGGAACATGCAATGTGTGTGAGTGTGCATGTGTATGCATGTATGTGTTCATGTGTGTTTGCATTTATGTGTGCATCCATCACTCTATTTATTCAGCTGAAAGTCTCAGAGAAAGAAGGGAATTCAAGGTTAAATAATTATCTTGCCAAAACACCCAGTACATTTCACTGATAATGATTTCAGTGTTTCTGATAAGTTGTCCATGACAAACTTGGCCATGGGGTAGACATCATTGTATTCAGCCAGCATGGCAAGCACAGGAAAGAGGAATCTCTTCACATTTACTGTATACTCTATCATAATCACACATATCCAGACACTCAATTGTTCTTTTCTTATTTTAATAAATACTAGATATGAGGTATTTTAAAAGAAAATGGCCCCAAAGGGAGTGGTATAGTGATATATTATTTTCATTTTAATAAATAAAGCTTGTCTGAAGATCAGAGAGCAAAGCAGCCATACTAGTCAGCCATAGAGTCCAGGGAGTGTTGGCATAAACCTTTAATCTCAGGACAGAGGCAGAAAGATCAGACCTCTGTGGGTTCAAAGCCACCCTGGGTCACACAAGATTGAATCTGCTTGAAAGAGAAACAGAGCTCACACAAATGATGGAGGAAGGTCATTGGTTAATTAATAAAAAAACTGCTTGGCCTCATAGGTTAGAACATAGGTGGGTGGAGTAAACAAAACAGAATGCTGGGAGGAAGAAGAAGTGAGCTCAGATGCAGGGCAGCTCCTCTCAGAGCCAGACGCCATGCAGCTCATTGCCAGGGCAGACGCGATGAAGCTCTGACCCAAGATGGACGTAGGCTAGAATCTTCCTGGTAAGCGCACCTCAAAGTGCTACACACATTAATAGAAATGGGCCAGGCAGTGTTTCAAAGAATACAGTTTGTGTGTTGTTATTTTGGGGAATAAGCTAGCCAAGCGGCCAGGAGCTGGGTGGCAGGATCGCAGCCCACAGCCCTCACTAAACACAAAGAAGATCCCAACATTTGGGATGACACGCCTTTAATTTTAGCACTACGGAAGTGGAGACAGAAGCTATACAGCTGGGTGGACAGAGGAATATAAAGTGATAAGAGACAGGAGCTCAGTGGACTATGGAGTATGGAGTTTGGGGTATAGAGTCTTCGGGGTTGTTGATGACAGGACCTTGCCTATTTTGGGTCTGAGGTAGAGGTAAGAGCCAGTGACTAGAGGCTTTGCTTCTCTGATCTTTAGGTTAAAACCAATATCTGTCTCTAGGTTTTTATTATTTGTCTTAAAGAGTGGAACTATTGTGAAGTGTGGCCCTGTAGTGGAAGCGTGTCACTTTGGGGACAAGCTTTAGAGTCTATTTTGCTCATGCTACCTTCAATGTCATTTGAGTTCCTGCTGCCTGCAAGACGTAGCACTCTCAGTTCTAAGACCATATCTGCCTACATGTTGTCATGCTCTCGGTCATGATGATAATGGACTGAACTTCTGAAACTGTAAGTGAGCCTGCTTGATTAGATATTTTCTTTATAAGAGTTTCCATGGCCATGGTGTCTCTTCACAACAATAGGACACTCTAACTAATACAACTGCCTTTAGCTGATGTGAGATTCCCCTCTATATGCTGTGAATAGCATTGGCTAATAAAAAAAATTGTCTTGGGCCTTCACAGAGCAGAATAGAGGGAATGCTGGGAGAAAGAAGGCAGAGTGACAAGACTCTGTCCACCAGAGGGGAAGGACATAAACTGCAAGGTGGAAACTTGCTGGTTGGCCATGAGCTTCAGGGTAAGATGTAAAATAACAGAAATGTGTTAATTTAATGTGTAAGTGCTTTCTAGGGATATGCTATTGTCATTGGCCAAGCAGTGTTATAATTAATAGAGTTTCTGTGTGATTTTTTCATGGTCTGGGCAACCAGGAACGAACAAGCAGGCTCCTACAACAAACTGACACTCCAATGTGTGCTCACTAATTCCATATAAAACCAGAAATGTCTTGGAAAGGAATTCTAGACACTGAAAAACGAAGTTTAGCTGCATTTTTTTTTCCAGGATGGGCTTTGCTTGCTAGCGGCATGCTGCAGTATTTTAAAGAGAGATCTTCCTGATTCAGAGGTAGCTGAAATAATAATAATAATAATGACAATGATAATGATTATGATAAATAAAAAGTATGGTTTCAAAAACAACGGCTTCCTGGGCTGAATGGCTCTGATTCTTTCAGGAGGTTCAGCTATGGAGCATTTAAATGTGTTCTGAGAGCAGAGTGTTACAACATGCTGAATGTCAACTTAAATCAGCTGTGTGCCTAAAAATGGGGCAATGCACATAACTCTCAGAGGTAGCGAAACTTCCTCTGCCATGTTGGACTGGGCAGTACAAGCAAGCACTGCCATGTTGGCCCTAGCCATACCTGCTTAGCAATTTAAAAAGATACTACTGATCTGAAAATAATTATAAATACTCAATAGGACAGATTCAGACATAAAAAACCTCTAAATAAGACACAGTGTGTGTTTTTTTAAAAAAAAAAGTCTATAGGCTTGAGAGAAGAAAAAGAGTAAAGAGACAGTAAATGTAATATAAAATATTACAGACAGTCATGGGTTAAAGAAGTAGAGATAATAAAATAAATACTAAACTTGTAAAAAAGTAATAGAGTAAGAAAAATAAACCATTTAAAGATGAAATATACATAGAGAGTCTAGATTATGTATATTATTGTGTTTTCTTTGAAGTTTTTGACTGTGAAGGAGCTAGATATAGAGAGATAGTTCATTGTATGGGCTGCTAAGCTAGACCAACCTATATATTTAGAGGTATCTTGACTTCGAAATTTGGGTGTAAGGATTGTTGCTTTGAAAAAGAGGTTCTGCTTTTGTTAAAACAGGAAATGAGAACCTGTGGATTAATTCCAGGCTAATGTGGTTTGATTGACAAAGACACCTTAAAAGGTCGCCATGAACACCCCCAAAATTTATTTCACCCAACAAAAAACAGGAAGCAGTTTGGAAAGAACTATACCCAAATTCCCTAAATGATGGTTTAAAAATGTTTATTTACATTTAAAGGGGGATAAGCTATAGAAATCTTGGTTTATTGATACAAAATTAAGGTCAATTTTGTTATATGTTTATTTCTGCTCTTGATAATGGTATTATGTTTGTGCAGTTTATTTGAAAATGTAATAAATAATTAAGAAATATAGGTTAATAAATAATAATCTATAATAGTCAAGCTTGTAGTCATGTTAGATTTTCGAGATGTACTTCAAACTTTTCAAAGACTACAGAATATAGCATTTAAAATGGTTAAGAACTTAAGACTTTTCATGACAGTGAGACACATTTGCTCCTGGTAGCACCAAGCTACTTTAAGAGAATGATGAGCACCACAGAGGCTCCTTATGGTGTTGGTTAGCCATTTAAGGAAGAAACTGCTCTTACCAGGACTGAGTGATACCTTACTCTATGAACTGGACATGCAGGACCCACAGAGAAATGACTTCTGAACTTGCCTAAAGGTGAGACCGTCCTTTGGGGTTCCTATTACATGAAAGAATCTGTCAGAAATTCTGCAGAACACAGAAGAAAGCAACTGATAGAATTTGCCATTACAAGGCAGAACAAACAGATCTTCAAATTTCCTGCTTCATGGAAAAGTTTGCTGGATATTATGGGCCTGTAGGCCTAAGATGGATTCTCCAAAGATATAGAAGAACTTTGGGTGACTGTCCAGGCAGCAAAATCTCTGTCAATTCTAGAGTTTTGGAAGTTGCTTATAATGCACTTCCTGTTTATTTGAGTAATATTATATCCTTCTGGAGTCTTTGATGGAGTTGAAGAATACATAGTTATAATTATAGTTTTCCTTAGTTATGATAAAAGATAAAGTAGATATAAATTTTGTAACTGTAATTTTTGCTTGTTACCTGTCTTGTTATATGTAATTTTACTATGTTAAAGTTTAAACCTTCCATTTTATTTAAACAGAAAAAAGGAGGTGATGTGGGATTCCCCAAAGCATGCTGTAAATATCATTGGTTAATAAAAAAAAAAAAACTGCCTTGGGCCTGCACAAAGCAGACAGAGGTAGGCAGGGAAAACTAAACTGAATGCTAGGAGAAGGAAGGCAGAAGGGAAAGATGTGAGTTGTTAGCTGGAATCTTGCCAGTAGGCCAGGAGCCTAATGGTAAAATACAAAATAGTAGAAATGGGTTAATTTAATATGTGAGATCTTGCTAGGGATATGCTAGAGTCATTGGCTAAGCAGTATTTTAATTAATACAGTTTCTGTGTGATTATTTCATCATCTGGGCAACTGGGAATAGACAAGCAAACTCCTACTATATTTACCTTTGCTTCTATTATTATCACAATGTGGAAAAGATGCCACTTTTTCTCTTGGTAAGAATGGACTTTGGTTAGTCAGATAGAAACATAGTCATATAGTAAAAATAATGAACACACATCACGCTCACATGCACACACACAAACACACATATACTGAATTTAAGCCCACAGGTAAGATAAAGAAAGCACAAAATATTTAGATCAGGAGGTACATTGTCTAGACTTATACTGAAGAAGAATATGACTGGAAATCAAATTGTCATGGTCCCAGTGTGCAGACAGAGAAACAGTAAGCAGGATGATTGAGATTCACAGGACAGCTAGCCTGCATGAATCAGTAAACTCCAGGTGTAGTAAGAGGCCTTTACTCAAAAAATAATTTGGAGTAAGACTGAAGAAAGGTATAGTTGGTTTATAACTACAATTTCACATGCATATAAGATACATACAAGCAGGAATATGAACTAATAGACACTAACTAGAGATTGAGCTAAATAAGATGTACAAATAATTCTATGAGTTATCAACAGAACATAAAACTCAAAGTTTCACTAATATGTTTGTGTCAAAACCAGAGAATAATGAAAGCAGTGGGGGCAACTGGGTTTCTCAGTCAGCTTTTTATTTCATTTTCTGAAATTTTGTGAGATAACTGGATACATGGGGAGAAAATGCTCAGGTACCAGTACTCATGTTGGATTTGAGCTCAGAATCTTTCCTCCTTACTTTTGTAACTGCAGTGCTGTGGCATTGAATTAGCCCCTGTAGTTCTATGTGGATATTAAGCATAGAATTAAATAAAAATTCCCCATATCACAGGGATGCTTTGAGGAAAAATGGAGAAAGGTATGAACAAGTATTCTATGAGCTCCAACAGGCCTCAAGCAGCATACACATTTTATGGTCACAAATACTATGTGTGCCTTTATTCTAGTCTCTCTCTGTATCTCTATCTATCTCTGTGTGTTTGTGTGTGTGTTTAACTGCTTTTTTGTGGTTATTACTTTTACTGCTATTTTTGTGAAAATGTAACTATGTGGGTTTTTTCTTATATGTCTGTTTCAAGTTTCTAAGCAAATAGCCCCATAGTAAGAGAAAGGGCAATATGCTATATCCAATGAAACACTTAATAATATCCTAGGCTTTTAACTAAATAGTGTTACTTAGGAACTGGAGAGACAAGTTAGTAATTGAGAGTGCTTACTGCTCTTCCAGAGGACCCTAGTTTAGTTTCTGGCACCTGTATTAGGTGGATAGCAACAGCCTGTAACTACATCTCTGTTTGATCTGATGCCCTCTTCTGGCCTATTTAAGCAACTGCACTCATTTGTCCACACACAGACACATACACACAAATAAAAATAAAATGTTTTAAAATTTTACCTTTAAAAAAACAGAAAATTCAATCTTATTTTTGTCTCTAGAACTTTCCCTCTTGTTCTCAAGACTCAAAATTCCCAATATTTGTATTAGTTGTTTTAAGTCTAGTTTAGTGATCATCAGCTCCCAAACACTGATATGAGATTAAATCACTAGCACATGTTCATCTCTCCCTATTTCCTAAGCAAGTTCAGATTGCAGGTTTTTAAATCTCATGACAAGTACTTTATAAGAATCCTTGCTTATGAAATATGATTCTCAGATCTACACAGCCAAATATCACTTTTTAAAAGAAAAATTAAAATTTCATATCTTTATTAGCAAAACAAAAAACCTATGTTCCAATATTCAATATGCTAGTGAAACTACACCAAAACACATACATACACACACACACACACACACACACACACACACACACAAATGTGCTCAAATGCCAGGATTCCCTTGCTTTGTGTTGGTAACTTAGAAATAGCTGTTGATGAGATTTTCTAAGTAGCAGACTAGTTCAGCAAAGTAATGAATGTAACAGCATATGTTTCCTTTTCATTTTATAAAATATGTATTTCTGAAAATTTGCCATACCTAAAAAGATTTTATGGACATTTGTGGACACAGAGGAAGACTATGTCCTATGTAACAGTAACTGTCAACTTGACAAAATCAAGAGTCTTCCAAAATACCCTCAATTGCATAATTGGTCTTCATAAAATTGACTGAGAGCCTATCTGTAAAGGATTGTCTTGATTGATAATTGATGTATGAAGAACTGTCACTATTGGACAGGGTTGTGCTGCTGATATATATGATAAAGTTAGTTAAGCATGAGCCTGAGAAATGCAGAGATTGAGCCAGAAAGCAACCTTCTTTCATTGTTTTGAGCACTTGCCCCAGTACTGCCCTGACTTTCCACAATGGCAAACTATGACCTGAATATGTAAGCCAGATAAACTCTTTCTTTCCTAAGTTACTTTAGTCATAGTGTTTTATCTTAAAATATAAAGGATATCAAAAGAAGTGGTAAAATAATTTTGATATTATTTGTTTCCTGTCAGGACATATTAAAATTTATATGTGCACAGAAAAGACAATCGCTTATCAAAACAAATAAATAATAAGTATTTTCTTACTGGGCACACAACTGAACTTGTTTCCTAAACTCCTTTGATGTCTAGATGATGGAAGAAGCAGATCTAGAGATAATTCTCTGAGAAGCCATACTTTGCTGCAATATCATTTACATTCTTTGCAGGATGTGAGTGATGTGCTCAAGCTGAGTACCTATTAAAGGGTGGTTTTTAATATGACAATAAGAGTTGCAACATAGTGATACTGTTCCATGAGAATAAGAAAGAAAATGTAAGAGTAAAACACCTAATGTCTTTCTGTGGCCTCTGAAAACAAATATACTTTCACACTCTCATGTATAACACACACACACACAGTGACAGCTGGATATATAGAAATTTATATGCCTATGAGTATATAGAGATTTATATGAATAAATATAAACATAGCATATATATTTATTTGTGTATATATTGATATATACATGGAAACATGAATGCATTTAGAAATTTAGAAGTTTAGAAGAGTTTGGACCAAAACTGAGAAATTTGTAACCTGGTTTCACCTCATATATGTTCATGTCATACTTTTCAGAGAAGATAAGACACAGGACAAGAAATATATGTACTTAGATTTTTCTGTGGATCAAGTAACCAGAGCTAGAAGATAGATGTTTTTCTCCTTCTGGCTAAGGGCTATATGTAAGGATCAAATTAGGATTTTTAAGAATCCTGCTTGCTAAGGTCCTAGGATGTGATGAAGTAGGCACATTTTCTTTCTAGTACCCTGCCTGTATAATCATCACAAGTTACAAGTATAGATGTATTAGTCACTTTGTCCATTGTTATGACAAGCACTTAGGGATCAAGGGATTATTAGGAATTACAGTTCAAAGACACAGCTCACAAAATAAGCTATCATAGACAGCTGGTCACATGGCATCTGCAGTCAACAAGCAGGAAGAGATGAATGCTAATGTGGTTCATTTGCAGCAAAGTTCACCTATATTAATTAAATACAGAAACATCATTATGGAAACTTTCTGAAGGTTCTCGCATAGTTGATATAGACCTTGTCATATCGACAATAAAATTAATCATCATGTTAACTGAAAAGTTATTAAAAAATAAAATAAAAATTTGTGTTTCTATTATCAATAGCATATTCTAGACAGAAATGTTTCTTAAATTAATCTGATTTTTATGACAAAGAAAGGATTGAGGTTTACGAACTACCAAACCAGCATGGAGATCTGATCTCGGCACCAGGAGAGCCATCAGTGGGGTGAGTTTGTGACCCGTGGCAGCAGCCCGGGACAGGGAACTCAGAAGTTCCTCACCCCCCCCATACTTCCTGGGCTCCCTGCAGGGACTCTTCTCCCAGAATACTGCCTCTCTCTTCCTATCCCACCCAGCTTGCATCCAGATCCCTTCTTCCTTTTGCCCCCTTCCCTCTTTGGGCACATAACACCACCTAGCTCAGCCTGTCTGGGTGCGGGGGGGGAATCCTCAGGGCAAGCAGGTGGGCGGGAGTTCCTTTGTTTCACTGGCCTGCCTGCACCAAGCAAGGTAGGCGCTTTGTTTATGAACTACCCAACCAACAAGGAGAGCTAATCTCAGCACAAGGAGAGCCATCATTGGGCACGGAGATCTGATATTGGCACCAAAAGAGACATCACTGGAGCACCAGGAGAGCCATCACTTGGGAGTACCATCACTGGGAAGGCACATCAGTAGGCAAGGAGACCTGATCCTGTAAAAGAAGATCCATAGGAGAGCATTCGGAGGAAGAGATGGGCAGGCGCCAATGCAAGAATTCACCCAACAATCTGAAAAACAATATGAAACCACCAGAACCCAGCAACCTTACAACAGGAGGACATGAACACCTTAATCATGAAGAAGTACAAAAAATTGACTTTATGAAAGTGATTTATGCCCTTAAACAACATGTAAAAAAATGCCCTTATAGAAATGGATGAGAAGTATAACAGAAAGTTTGAAGAATTGAGTAAATCAGTGATTGATACCCTAGGAAACCAAGGAAAAACAATCAAACAGATAATGGAAACAGTTCAAGACTTGAAAACTGAAATGGAGGCAAAGAAGAAAACAAAAACAGAAGGCCGGCTGGACATGGAAAATCTATGTAAACAAATAGAGACTACAGAAACAAGCATAACCAACAGAATAAAAGAGATAGAAGAAAGAATCTCAGATTCTGAAGATGCCATAGAGAAAATAAACACGCTGATCAAAGAAAACAGAAAGGCCAACAAACTCTCATCACAAAACATTCAGAAAATATGGGACACAATAAAAAGACCAAACCTAAGAATAATAGGAGTAGAAGAAGGAGAAGAAGTGCAGTTCAATGGTCCAGAAAATATATTTAATAAAATTATAGAAGAAAACGTTCCCAACCTAAAGAAAGATGTACCTATGAAGGTTCAAGAAGCATACAGAACACCAAATAGGCTGGATCAAAAAAAAATCCCCTCACCATATAATATTCAAAACACAAAGCATACAGAATAAAGAAAGAATAGTAAGAGCTGCAAAGGAAAAAGGCCAAGTTACTTATAAAGGTAAACCTATCAGACTTACACCTGACTTCTCTATGGAAACCATGAAAGCCAGAAGGTCCTGGATAGATGTACTGCAGAAACTAAGAGACCATGGATACAAGCCCAGACTACTATACCCAGCCAAGCTTTCATTCACTATAAATTGAGAAAACAAAATTTTCCAGGATAGAAACAAATTTAAACAATACATAGCCACAAATCCAGCGCCCGGCTCAGAAAGTAATAGAAGGAAAATCACTAACCAAGGAGTCCAACAATGACCACAATAACTCAGACATCTAGAGACCCTTCACCAGCGCAACTCAAACCAGGGAAACGCACAAAATCTACTATTAAAAAAGTGACCGGAGTTAACAACTACTGGTCATTGATATCACTTAATGTCAATGGACTCAACTCACCTATAAAAAGGCACACTAAGAGATTGGATACGAAAACAGGATCCAACATTCTGCTGTTTACAAGAAACACACCTCAACCTCAAAGACAGGCACCTACTCAGAATAAAGAGTTGGGATAAGGCTTATCAAGTAAATGGACCTAAGAATCAAGCAGGTGTGGCCATACTAATTTCGAACAAAGTGGATTTCAAACTTAAATCAATCAGAAGAGATGGAGAGGGACATTTTCTACTCATAACAGGAACAATTCATCAGGATGAAGTCTCAATCTTGAATATCTATGCCCCTAATATAAAAGCACCCATGTACGTAAAAGAAACATTGCTAAAACACAAGGCAGCCATCAAACCGCACACATTAATAGTAGGAGACTTTAATACTCCTCTCTCATCAATGGACAGGTCAATTAGACAGAAACCTAACAAAGAAATAAGAGAATTAATGGAGGTAATGAATCAAATGGACTTAACAGACATCTATAGAATATTCCACCCAAATAGGAAAGAATATACCTTCTTCTCTGCAGCTCATGGAACCTTCTCAAAAATCGACCACATACTTGGTAACAAAGCAAACATCCATAGTTACAAAAAAAATATTAGTAACCACCTGTATCTTATCAGATCACCATGGATTAAAGCTAGAATTCAACAACAATGCTACCCCAGAAAGCCTACAAACTCATGGAAACTGAACAGTCAACTACTGAACCATACCTGGATTAAGGAAGAAATAAAGAAAGAAATTAAAGTCTTTCTTGAATTCAATGAAAATAAAGAAACAACATACTCAAACCTATGGGACACTATGAAAGCAGTCCTGAGAGGAAAGTTCATAGCACTAAGTGCCCACTTAAAGAAAACAGAGAAAGCACACATTGGAGACTTAGCAGCCCACCTGAAAGCTCTAGAAAAAAAGAAGCAGACTCACCTAGGAGGAGTAGAAGAATGGAAATAATCAAACTGAGGGCTGAAATCAACAAAATAGAAACACAGAAAACAATTGAAAGAATCAATGAAACAAAAAGCTGGTTCCTGGAGAAAATCAACAAGATTGATAAACCCCTATCCAAACTAATCAAACGGCAGAGAGAGAATTTGCAAATAAATAAGATCAGAAATGAAAAGGGGACATAACCACAGACACAGAGGAAATTCAGAGAATCAGTAGATCTTACTACAAAAGCCTGTATGCCACAAAACTGGAAAATGTAAAAGAAATGGACATTTTTTAAGATAAATACAATATACCAAAATTAAACCAGGACCAGGTGAACAATCTAAATAGACCTGTTAGTCGCGAAGAATAATAATCAACTTTATATGGAAAAACAAAAAAACCCAGGATAGCCAAAACAATCTTATACAAGAAAGGAACTTCTGGAGGCATTACCATCCCTGACTTCAAACTCTATTACAGAGCTACAGTAATGAAAACAGCGTGGTACTGGCATAAAAACAGAGAAGTCGACCAATGGAATCATATAGAAGACCTGGATTTTAACCCACAAACCTATGGACACCTCATTTTTGATAAAGGAGCAAAAAGTATACAATGGAAGAAAGAAAGCATCTTCAACAAATGGTGCTGGCACAACTGGATGTCAACCTGTAGAAGAATGAAAATAGACCCATATTTATCACCATGCACAAAACTCAAGTCCAAATGGATCAAAGACCTCAATATCAATCTGAACACACTCAACCTGATAGAATAGAAAATGGGAAGTACCCTACAACATATGGGCAGAGGAGATCGCTTCCTATTTATAACCACAGCAGCACAGACATTAAGGGCAACATTGAATAAATGGGACCCCCTGAAACTGAGAAGCTTCTGTAAAGCAAGGACACTATGATTAAGACAAAAAGGCAGCCTACTGACTGGGAGAAGATCTTCACCAACAAAGGTCTGATTTCCAAAATATATAAAGAACTCAAGAAACTAGACGTTAAAATGATAATTAACCCAATTAAAAAATGGGGCACTGAACTGAATAGAGAATTCTCAACAGAAGAAGTTCAAATGGCCAAAAGATACTTAAGGTCATGCTCAACCTCCTTAGCGATCAGAGAAATGCAAATCCAAACAACTTTGAGATATCATCTTACACCTGTCAGAATGGCTAAAATCAAAAACACCGAGGATAGCCTTTACTGGAGAGGTTGTGGAGAAAGGGGTACCCTCATCCATTGCTGGTGGGACTGCAAACTTGTGCAACCACTTTGGAAAGCAGTGTGGCGGTTTCTCAGAAAAATTGGGATCAACCTACCCCTGGACCCAGCAATACCACTCTTGAGAATATACCCAAGAGATACCCTATCATATGACAAAAGCATTTGTCCAACTATGTTCATAGCAGCATTATTTGTAATAGCCAGAACCTGGAAGCAACCTAGATGTCCTTCAATGGAAGAATGGATAAAGAAAGTGTGGAATATATACACATTAGAGTACTACTCTGCAGTAAAAAACAATGACTTCTCGAATTTTGCATGCAAATAGATGGAAATAGAAAATATTATCCTGAGTGAGGTAACCCAGACCCAAAAAGAAGATCATAGGATGTACTCACTCATAATTGGTTTCTAGCCATGGATAGGGGCCACTGAGTCTATAATTTGTGGTCCTAAAGAAGCTCAACAAGAGGGTAAACCCAAGGAAAAACATATGGTTATCCTCCTGGCTATGGGAAATAGACAAGATTGCCAGGCAAAAAATTGGAATCTTGGGGGTGGGGTGGGATGGGGGTGAGGAGAGATGGGGAGATAAAAGTGTGAAGGAGAGGATGAAGGTAATGGGGAAGACGGGATGATTGGGTATAAAGGAAGGTTGGTAGGGGAGCAGGGAAACTCATATCTTAGTTAAGGGAGCCACCTAAGGGTTGGCAAGAGACTTGAACTTGGAGTGGCTACCAGGTGCCCAGGGCAATGTCCCCAGTTAGTTCCTTGGGCACCTGAGGATAGGGAACCTGAAATGAACCTATCCTATAGCCATACTGATTAATATCTTTCATATCACCATAGAACCTTCATCTAGCGATGGATGGAGATAGAGACAGAGACCCACACTGGAGCACTGGACTGAGCTCCCAAGGTCCTAATGAGGAGCAGAAGGAGGGAGAACACGAACAAGGAAGTCAGGACCACGAGGGGTGCACCCACCCACTGAGACAGTGGGGCCGATCTATTGGGAGCTCACCAAGGCCAGCTGGACTTGACTGAAAAATCATGGGATAAAACTGGACTCTCTGAACATGGCAGACAATGAGAGCTGATGAGGCCAAGGACAATGGCATGGGGTTTTGATCCTACTTCATGTTCTGGCTTTGTGGGAGCCTAGCCAGTTTGGATGTTCACCTTCCTAGACCGGGATGCAGGGGGGGAGGACCTTGGACTTTCCACAGGGCAGGGAACCCTGACTGCTCTTGGGACTGGAGAGGGAGGAGAAGAGGAGTGGGGGAAGGGACAGAGGGTGGGAGGAGGGGGAGGGAAATGTGAGGCGGGGAGGAAGCGTAAATTTTTTTTTTCAATAAGAAAAAAACAAAGGATTGAATACTAAAATCTTCTTTGACATCCAATTTTTCTAAAACATAAAGATTAAACAATCTTATGATTTCAAGTAACTTTTCATGGATATATAATGATGTCTTTCATATGTTATTAGATAAAGTCTAATTTATTTGAGTAATCACTTATTATGTAGTTATTCCTAGATTTTTAGTCTACCTGTGCTTGTGCCTGTGTGCATTGTCTGGTGTGGATGCGGGTAGAAACCAGAGGTTCACATAGGATGTCTTTTTTTACTTACTCTCTGCCTTATTTTTATTTATCTATTTATTGTTTTACTTTTTAAAGAAATTTTACACAATATATTTTGATTATATTCTACTTCCCTCCCAAATTCTCCCAGATACTCCCACCTACCTACCTACCTTTATAACTTTGTGCTCTCTGTTAATCTCTCTGTCTGTCTCTGTCTGTCTGTCTGTCTGTCTCTCTCTCTGGAGGAATCCATCATCAAAACTGAAAACAAACTATAAAATGCTAACAGGACAGAAAAAAATTCCCAAACAAAATAAAGTAATACAAAATGGACAGAGACACACAAATGCCTGTAGAGTACATTTTGTGTGACTAAGTATTCCAGGGCATGGAACATGCCCTAGAGTGCAGTTGATATATCAAGTGACACTCATTTGAAGAAAACTGATTTTCCCTGTCTCAGAAAGTATCAATTACAAATAGCTCCTTATAGAGGGATGAATCTATGTACACACTTCCCTGCTCAGTGCTGGCTTGTATGTGTTTTGAAGCTATACAGATCTTGGGCATGCTGTTACAGTCTCTGTGCATTCATGTGTGCATCAGTCTGGTTCTTTCTGGAAGACACTGTTTCCTTGGGGGCATCAACAAGTTCTGGCTTTTACAATCTTTCTGCCTTACCTTCCATACATTGCTAAACCTTGAGGTGAGGGCTTTGATGATTATTTCTCATTTGTGACTGAGTGCTCAAAAGTCTCTTACTCTTTGAACTCTATGCTAGTTCCACTGGGAGAAGAAGTTTCTTCTATAAGTGCAGAGCATGGTGCTGATCTATGGGTTTATAACATCAATACGAGTCAATTTTATTGCCTGTTCCTTTAGCAGAATAAAAGCAATAGGTTTTTCTCTACACTTATGACCCATCTAGTGTCAGGCTCTTGGCTACTTTAACAGTATCAGCTATGTGTTCTATCTCATAGAGCAGAGCCTAAATCCAGTTTAAAAGAAAAATGGTCAGTTACTCACATAACATTTGTGCCACTATTGTATCAGTGTAATTTGCAATCCTTTCACTGTTTGAGATTGCAGGGTTTGCATCTGAATGATACTGATGATTGGGATTTCCCTTTCAGCATCATGAACACTAGTCAGTAAGGATTAAGTGTTTGGTTGTGCACGAGGTTTTCTTCTCCACATTTGACAACATAAGTGCTGACTTTAGCACTAGGGTTTTACTGTCAGTTTGTAGGTTGTAAACAACAGCTGTGACAATCACCTGTGAGGGGAGTCGGCTGGTGTCTATGGGACCCCTTGGGTCAGTGTTTTAAAAAGATGTAATCCACTCTTTGCAATGAAACTTTTATTTCGTAATGTCAGATTTCTAGTTGAAATATCGTCTTCCCATGATATGGTAGCTCAATATAACTTGCTTTCATTTATGTATATATTTTAGGAAACTTCTACAGTGGTAGTTTTCCATATTAGCTTTTCAAAGAGCTTTTAGTATTACCTGTCTCTCCTCATAGGTCCTCCATTACCCTGCCTTCCAACCCTTGCTCCCACCCAATCCTCCTATTAAGGTTCCCCTTTGTCTATTCATAGCTCACCGTTCTTTTTTTTTTTTTTTTTTTTTTGAGATAGGGTTTCATAATAATAGCTGGATCCTGCAGATTCAGTTAAACTGAGTAGCCACAAAGCACCAGGGCTAATCCTGCTTTGCTTACTCAATTCCTCACTGGTGGCATTAAAGAAATTTTCTAGTGAGGCCCATTTTTTCATTGTGTTCTGTTGTTCTGTCATATCAACTTGACACAAGCTAACTTAACACAATCTGGGAAGAGGAAGCCTCAATTGAGAAAATGTCACCAGAGGATTAGTGTGTGGGCATTTTCTTGGTTAATAATTGATGTGGGAGTTCCCAGACCACTGTAGGTGACGTCACACCCAGCTTGTTTGTCATGGGTTGGAGACTATAACATGCCTAGGATGACATAGGAACCAAGCCAATAAGTATTTTCCCTCATAGCCTCTGTTTTATTTTCTGTTGTCAAGTTTCTGCCTTTACTTCCCCTGACTTTCTAAGCCAAACACTTTCCCCCCTAAGCTGCTATTGATCATAATGATTTATCATAGTAAAAGGAGGAAAACTAAGACACATGTTTTTCTGGTGCTCAAACTTAGGTCCCGATGCAGTATGAAAGGCCCTTTGTTGACTAAGCCATTTCCTCAAGCTCAATTCTTCATTTTTTGTGAAAGATGGTGTTTTCAGTGTAAATGAACTGCCATTTCTCTGAGTGGTATAACAAAGATCTGAAATTTTAATTAAATGAAACTACATGTAACAAAACAATCCTTAATGTAGTAAAATCTCTCCTTGTTGACTGTCATCAGACTTAGTGTGGATCTGTGAATTGGCAAGACAAATCAGTTGCAGGAAGTGGTGTGTTGCAGTGATTAGCAAGCCAAACAAATTAGTAAGGCAACAAACAAGCTGTTTGATAAGTTTGTTATCAAAAATTAATTTGCACAATGATTTGTGTTTCAACACACTGCCTTTACCTGTGAAAATAAGAACAAATAGACACAACAGTGATAACATTGTGAACAACAGTGAGAGAGAGAGAGAGAGAGAGAGAGAGAGAGAGAGAGAGAGAGAGAGAGAGAGAGAAAGGGGAGGACATCAGTAGTCTCAGCTCTTCTTCCACATCTCTTGTCATTAGATATATTGTGCATTATTATTTTCTAGCAGAAAAAGAAGCATAAGCCTGCAATGATGACAGAAAAGTTTAATTCCAGCATTCAGGAGGTAGAGGTAGAAAAATCAGAAATCCAAGATCCTTTTTAAATACAGTGAGGTTGAAGCCAGTCTGACCTACATGAGACCCTGTCTCAAAAAATAAAACTAAAAAATGATGTACTTGTTGGGGAAGCATATCTGGCTAGAGATGTACCTCAGTATAGTGGTTGGATAGTATACATGGGACACTGATCTCAATGTCTTCTATCGCTTAAACCAAGCATAGTGGTTCAAGCTCTCCATCTCAAGACTCAGAAAGTGGAGGCAGGATCAGATGTTATCATATACAAGGAGTTTTAAAGATAGCCTGGTATACATAGGATCCTGTATAAAAAGTAGAGTAAAAGACAAGACAAGCTTAGCTACATAGAATATGTATTCAGTCAGATTTTAGAAAATGACTGGAGTAGTGTTATTCTTTTCAAACACTGAGTTTGTGACTACTAATTGAGCATGGTCTTGCCATGAAATAACAGCAAGAATGGAGCCCAAATAACAACCTCTGGTATGTATTGTCTGCACAATTCCCATTAAGACTTTTCATGATTAATTTAATGTAATGCTTAAAGTGAGCACTGGAGAAATACTACATCTCTTAGAAGAATAAGTTTTCACAGTGTTTAGTATTTCAGACATCGACGATTCAAACCCGGAACCATCTGAAGCTAACTGTGTTGGTCAGAAATCTTAGGACTCAAGGAGTCTATGTTCTTTTCACAATGTTACCTTGAATCATTAGCTAGAATACACTTTGCTCAACTTGAATCTGCTCCCTTTAGTTCTAGTTTCCAATGCTTCCTGTTTTCAAATGGCCGGCAAATGAAACGAGCTGTACAAATCACTACATGAGTCAGATCAGAGATCTGGAGTCGGTTGGGTGCATTAAGAGGAAAGAAAGACCATCTGTGCTGACAGTGCAGTATAAAGGAAGAATGAAATGTCCTCGGGCAGCCAGAGACGATCAGACTAGTACCCAGAGTGTTGAGCTAGCAGTTTCTGACATTCTTTTTTGTTTTGAAGATCACACCTTTGTAAACATTTCAGAGAAATGCTTGCTGGCTGGTTAAGCTTTGGCTGTGTGGGCAAAGTATGTCTAACCTTTACTTTCTGCTTGATCTTAAACTTATCAGAGGGCCATTTTATATTGTGTTGTTATTTAATGCTAAAAAATGAATTTCAAAAATGGAAGTGGCATTTTCAAAGCAGAGTTGGAAATGATCCAGATGATAGCTAACACATCACTTTGCTCTTCATTTAGGAGGAGACATTTGGAACACTATTAATAAAAAAATTATCAAGGGCCACACGATTCTCTTGGAAGATATGGAGAAGGTTTTAATGTCAGAGCGTAGAGTTCCAGATTCTAGTCTGAAATATAACTAATCAAATTTATAGAGAGTGTAAAGAGCTCTCCTTGGAATGACTTAGGATCAAGGAGAGAGGATATCTTAGTCAGGAAGAGAATTTGGTGAAAAAGCATGACAATTTGAGGTCAAATTCCTGGACTCACATTTAAAAAAAAAGTTTGCAGCCAGGTAGTGGTGGTGCATGACTTTAATTGCAGAATTTGAGACTAAGAATCAGGCAGATCTCTATGAGTTAGAGGCCAGCCTGGTCTACAAGAGGACTTTTTAAGGAAAGCTACAGCTGTTACACAGAGAAAACCTGTCTCAATAAAATCAAACAAAATAAAACAAATAAAAAAGTGTTTGGTTGTATAAACCAATAGCCCCAATGTAGCGATAGGTAGAGAAAGAAGAATTACTGGTGTTTCTACATGCCAGTCTGGCTTCACGTTCACTAAAAGACACAGCTGCCGGGCGGTGGTGGCGCACGCCTTTAATCCCAGCACTTGGGAGGCAGAGGCAGGCGGATCTCTGTGAGTTCGAGACCAGCCTGGTCTACAAGAGCTAGTTCCAGGACAGGCTCCAAAACCACAGAGAAACCCTGTCTCAAAAAAAAAAAAAAAAAAAAAAAAAAGAAAAAAAAAGACACAGCTTAGGGAATTGGGTAGAGTAATGGAGGAGGATAACTGTTGTCTTCCTCTGTCTTATGCTTGAGCACATAAGCAAACACACACAGAGATTTGTATTATAAATATTTTCTTTGAATCAAGCATGATTTTGTCTCTTTTGTGATAGGAATCAAAATTTTTGATACACTATTTTGAGGCAAGACAAAATGAAAATCACGAAGGCTGTTATTTTATCTGTGAAGTAGAAGTTAAACACCACAGCTAAGCTTTAGTTTACAATGTAATAGAATTTCTAATAAATAAATTTTGAAAGTATTCAATATCTCTAGGAATATTATACATATAATAATGGTAGAATCCATAATGGAGGATAAGTCCAGCTGTGACTGTCAGCATTTAACCTTGTGTGTACCATAGAACCATTTCATCACCACAAAGGGAAGGACTCAGATAGGCGAATGAAGGGAAAGTGTTGTTCACTCGCTAATTTAACATGAACACTTTTCTGAGATAGAAATAGAAGTGGCCTAGACTACGGGGGAAAATATAAAGGCAAATTTGAATAGTACATAGTTTAGAAAATAGACTGTGAGTTATATCTTCCTTGAAGAACTTTACTGTTTGGAGTTTTGTAAGCAGAGCTGAGCTTGATCATCATGGAAATATGAAAAGGAAATATTTGAATCATTTTACCAGTGTTGTTGAGGTTGACAGAGCTCTAAGAAGATTCTGTTTGTTACTTTCTAAGAACATCTAATCTTGTGCCAGTGCATGTCTAATCTCAAGCTTTTTAAATAAGATCAGAAATTATAGAAAATGCATCCTGCTGTCATTTTGCCTAATTTCAATTCTAACACATTAAGTATAATCACAATGGAATAACATTTTTCAGGAATTTGGTTAATGTCATCCACAATTAAGCAAAAGAAGGATACCTAGAAAATTTTTCTCAAAATTCTTTTGTATGATAGAAAAAAGTAAGAACTTTGGAATCAGCATATTCAGGAAGTAACCCTAGTTTCCATATTGGTGTAGTGAATGGGCTTGAATATGTCATTTAAGCCTCACTTTTGTCAGATGTTCATATAAACCCATGTTAGATGGCTTGAGGTACGGTTAACAGTGGAAAAGCAGAGCCATATCTTAGAAACACTAATGGCATTGCCCCTGTGATGCATTTAGTTTTCACTATAGCTACATATGGACTTTTCGGACACTAGAATCTAAGTGTTCTACAGTTCATGGTTTCCAGTCTCAAGAAAACAAGGAAATCCTACATTTTAAGTTTAAAAAAATAAAAATGAAAAGATATAAGAGGAAAGAAGGAAAGAAAAAAAGTGAAGGAAAATGGAAGGAAAGAAGGACAAAAGAGAAAGAATAGGAAGGGACCTGGGATGTTTTTCAGTTAACTGGATTCTTGTTTGTATACAAGATGCTATGGGTTTGATTTCCAAAACCATGCAAGATCAGGCATGGCTAAACGTGTCTGTGTTCGGTGGTGAATATCAGGACTTCAAGGTCACAATCAGATATGTAGTGAGTTTAAGGAAAATTTAGAATATATGACACCCTGTAGAAATAGAGAGATATATGGAAAGAACAAGGGACATAGGGACTAAGAAAGAAAGGAAGAAAAAAAATCAGCCTACAAATCACAATCCCAGAGAACCTAGACCACAATGAGGACCCTGAGAGAGACATACATGGATCTAATGTGCATGACAACTAGTAAAAGACAAGATCTCCTGAGTAAATTGAGAGCATGAGGAACATGGGAGATGGTTGAAGAAGAAAGGAGAGATAGGGAAGGAAGCAGAGAAAAATGTAAAGCTCAATAAAATCAATAAAAAATAAATGAAGGAATAAACAAATGAAATTCTTCCTTAGTCCTTTCAGGACCCTCGTTTAGTATTTGCTTTCTACATTTCTAAAATAGCCATGTTTCTAGAAAAACTTAAAAGGAGATACAGGTAAAGAAAAGAGAAGAAAGGGAAAAGGGGAAAGTGATGCTACTCCACTGCCATTATTAGTGAGGTCCTATAAACAGAGAGCAAATTAAATGTAAAGTGTTTAGGGTGTTCACATAAACAGTCACTTTTGCATCAATACAAGGAAGATATCAATCTAAACGGCCCTTTGGGAATTTACTTCATGTGCTTGGTTTTTCATGTCTTTGATTTCCTGTTGTAAACTTAAGGATACCACAAACCTGCAGATTACAAATACTAAGAGGCTGACTGAGATTAGCTAGAGGTATTTATGAGGCTCTTAGTCATCAACAGATGCTATTCTTATTACTGCCAGTATCATATTCAAACATTTGGATTCATTCCTGGCCATTCCATGCCGCAATCTCTTGGACTATCTCTCTAAATCTTCCTTTTAGAATATCTGAACTGGACTCATGGCTGACTCTTTACCTATTGAATTTCCATGGTACATATCCATTATATATCACACCATCTAAATAAGGATATTTTCCTAAAACCATATATTGAAAATTAAGTATATATCTTTACCATCTCGCCCTACTCTTTTGCACCTCATGAATACCTTTCTTCAAGACAGATCCCTTTTACTTTCATCTGACCACCTATTCCTGATCTGTCTCTAATCTCTATGGGGTTTTTGTGAATACTAATTTACGTAGAGGATTTTTGTGTTTAGCAAATGAAATTGAGGTGTCATTAGTGTTCATAAGCACCCATGCTTAAAAGCCACGCTTCAAGAATTCACATAATTCTCTTTGCTTACTCTAAGCATCAGCTTGAATTTTTTTTTTACATTTGTATTATGAAGGAAGAAAACCCAAATCCAGAGAAAGTGCATAGTTTTCATACACACTCAGGAGAATTTGTAAGGGTTTAGATAATAAATCAAAATAGAGAAATTGTTTTGGACCAAAAACCAGCACTGTTTAAAATATCAAAGACCTCTCTCAATCTGATTCATATTTTATCCTTAGCAAGTCCTGTGGTTGCTCATATGTCTGGAATGTGCCATGTTCCCCTTCTGTGCTCTTAACTGTTAAATCTCTTGCTACAATGTCTTACTTTTTCCTCCAAAACAACTTACTTAAAAGCCAGCTTTTAGTGAATGTTCTAGTCTAGACGGATTCCTCAGAATAAGGTAGATTATGTTTCTTTCTTGTTCCCATGATAACCCACACTCATAAACATGACTATTCAAAATCATGTTACTATTTGTACATCCACAAACTCCATGGATCCAAGTGTTCCAAAAGATAGAACTAAATCTACCATGTCTCTGTGACTGAAGGAACCAGACAGAGACACACACTTAGGAGAATCCTAATCCAAAGAAGAGAACCACAGGATAACCTATGCCATTGATAAAAGCAATATTTAGAGTATTAGCATCAACAGAGTGTGATGTCAGTCATATTTATAAACTTGGAGTTTGGAATTGACAGACTTACAAGAAAGAATTTTATAAGGCAAAATCAAGTAAATTGATAAACTCTAGGTGTTATTATTTTTGTGGGGTTCGGGAAGGAGAGAAGAGACACGCAGGGTCCCACGTGGGCGAACTTTAATGGGGAACAACAGGTAAGGGACGGGGGTGAAGAGACAAAAGGAAAGAGGGGGAAAGAGGGGTGGGTTAAGGTGTCCCCCCGTTTTTAAGGGGGAGTTCAGGTGTGTCTGGGAGAAAATGTCCTGTGCATGCATGGCTTTCCATTGTACCGCTGGGATTCGTAATCCACTTAGAGGCTGTATTTTCTGCGCATGCGTGGCCTTGTCTCCAAAAGAACAGCACTAGGTATAATTACATATTACAAGAGTTTATATGGCAAAACATTAATTAACTTTATTATAAGGTAAGATTTTCCAAACACTGCAAAATAACCAGCTAAAATAATTAATTCCTAATAATTTGATGAGCAATATTCATTCACAAATATATAAGTAAAGTAGAAAGAATGAGATTAGGCAACTATCCTCTTGTGGGGAAGTATATGTGACCTAATTGGTAGAGTGTTTGCCTAGTCATTATAACAAAGCCCTGAGTTCAATTCCAAGCATAACATGCTTTATTACTGTAATCCAAACAACTGAGTAGAAGATACAGAAGTATTGGAAGTTCATAACATTCCCAGATAGAAACTGATTTTAAGCTCAGCCTGAACTATATGAGCCCTTGTCTTGAAACCTAAGCCTCACATCATTCCATCCCTACATATGCAAAATGAAGAAAAATATAAACCATGCTCACAAACATAAAACTGAAAGTCATTAAGAACAAAATAATTTAGTAAACATAAAATTAATTCAAATCATGTTTGTATATGTGTATATTATCCAAAATAAGTAGCTGTTTTTATGTAGGAGGAGGTTGTTCAGACCATCATGGATGGAGGTGAGGTTGTAGAAAAAGGATCCAACCACTCTGGGAGTCAAGCAGAGACCCTCACACTATTGCCCATAAATTTTAAATACCTACGCTAACTGATAAGAAATGCTAAACATTTACTTCTGTTGAAAATAAGTGTCTGGAAAGATCTAGAATCTGTCCTTGCTGAGCCGGTTTGCAGCTAGTGTACCTACTTAGTACTTCCTGCTCAGTGTAAAGTCAATGTATTCAAACTATAGAGAATAGCATGCCCAACACTGTATTAGTTTCTTCTCAATGAAAGTAGAGCTTTCTCTAGGGTATACTGAAACAATCAAAGACAAGAGCAAACTTATCCCTATAGTGTCCATGAGAAGTCTAGGTCTTTAATAGGTTTGGCTTTCTTTTCTCACAGTCATCTTTGTAGTAAATGGCAATATATACATCTTCAGATATATTAAGATGTATAGTTTCATACATACATACATTTAAGAAACAGCTTTAATTCACTAGGGTGATAATTCTGTGTGTAAAGTGTCTGCTACACAAGAATGAGAACCTGAACTCAGATAAAAAGCGAGGCACAGAGGTATGTGTCTGAATCCCTAATAGTGGAAAGAGGAGATGATTTTTGTTGTGATCCAGCTGCCCTCACTCCCCCTGACTGACAGCAGAACTTCCTTGTGGTCTGTACTGGAAAGTGGGGATTCGTGAACGGGGTCACTCAGTCTGAGGAGTGTATTTGGGGGAAGGTAAAGTGTTTTTATTTTTCATCCCCAGAGATAATCTGAGGGACATCCTCCAAAAGATAAGCAAGTATAAAGAGGCGGGAGGGTGAATTGAAAGGCCTCAAAAAGTAACTGAAACTCTTAAAGCAACAAGGCATGGAAGTAACAAGGAAGACAGCCAAACATTTTGTATAGGAGGGGGTTTAAATGTTCCAGACTGGGAACAAGCCAAGTCAGATTAAAATGAGTATCTGTTTTTTCATCCCCAGAGACGCTCTGAGGATGACTGACTGGCCAGAAGGGAAGAAAAAATAAAGAGGAGGCAGGAGGGTGAATTGAGGGCCTCAAAAGATAGAATTGTACTGATGTATGTTATTGTGTTGATTGTGTTGTCTTTTGTGTTCTGAACTGGAGAAAGACATTTGATCTGAGAACTGCTAAGAAAGATATTTTGACTTTAAAATATGGGTCTAAGAATTTGATGCTTTGGAAAAGGAGTTCTGCTTTTGTCCCCACAGAGGATGAGAACCTGTGGATTCATTGCAAATTTATGTGGTTTGAATCACAGAGAAGCCCTGAAATGTTGATGTAAAATACTCCCAAGAATGCAGCGCCCCTGCTCAGCAGGAAGTAGCCAGACAGGTTGACGATGCCCAAACTCCCTAAAAGATTGCTAAAGTGGGGCCTTTTCAATGGTTCTGGAGCAGGAGCAGAGAGCCTGCTTCCCTGAGTTTTGCTCCATTTCATGCAGCAATTTGGATCCAGAGTGAGTGCAGCTGGGGCCAGAAGGCAGCTGGTGCAGAGCTTTGCCACCACAGCTACTGCTGCCGGACTTGCTCTCTCACAGACTGTGCAAACCAACAGGCTAAAAGAATCAGCAATGCTTTGGACATTCAAAATGATCTTAATGGACATATTCAATTGGGCATATTGACCTTAAACCAACAAGTGGCTCTGGCTCAGGAGCAAGTGGACTATCTTTGGACTTTTCAACAGTTAATCATGTTATGTGAGTTACTCATGACACTGTATTGTATGCTTCTGCTACTGTTAAGGAATTCAACCGTCATATGAGAGGGGTTTGGAATACTGTTTTTGTTAATTTTACCACCCAGTTCCTTGGCACTGTCAGTCCTAGGGATACTTGGTTTAGGGCTTTGTGTCTGGGTAGCCATGGATGGGCAATACTTTGGAGGCAGGATGCTACCTAAGACAGGGAATATTAGAGGGCTCTTCCCCATGACAGGCAAGGTATTGTAAAATAAAAGGGGGGAGTTGTTGTGATCCAGCTGCCTTCACTCCCCCTGAGTGACGGTGGAACTTCCTTGTGGTCTGTAATTGACAAGGATGTTTGTGTTCTTTCTGGCCAGTGGGTCTCCACAGAAGGAGTAGAGGTATAAAAGGTTGTTGGGCAAAAAAAGGTTGCTGTTCTTCCACCTGAAAAGAAGCCTCTGTGTCTCAATCCTGGCACATCCCCCCCCCCAGTCTTGGCATCTAGGCTGCACTGGTTGCAGCAATTTCCTTGTCACTCACAAGCCAGTTAGCCTAGCCAATCAAGGAACTCCAGGTATGGTGAATGACAGTCTCAAAGATCAAAGCAGATGGCAAGCAGAGGAGGACACTGAAGATGCACATCTGGCTCTATGTGTACATATAACCCTTCTATACTCCTATGCAGGCAATATGTATGTATATATCACATACACACACAAGCACACACACACTTGTGCATACACACATTCTCAGACATATACATATACACACAACAAACTGAACCATTTTCATCTGATAATTTATGTGTTTGGCTTCTTAAGGATAGTTATATAATTATAAATTTCAAAACATAATTGATAAATGTTACGAGTAATAACATTAAAATTTACAAATTCAGTTCTCTGTGACATATTACATTCAACTTCGAGTTTCTTTCTCACATACATGTTTCATTGTAGAAATAATGAGAAATTCCACATGGCAGTCACTTGAGGAAAGGATTTGTATCACAGTGATAGAAAGTATACTAGCTGAATGGATGGTGCAATTGTTGTTCTTTTGGAGACAAGGCCACGCATGCGCAGAAAATACAGTCTCCAAGTGGACTCCAAACCCCAATGGTACAATGAAAAACCACGCACGCGCAGGACACTTCCTCCCAAAATGCCCAGAGCCCTTTAAAAATGGGCATTCCAACCCTCTCTCCTCTCTCTCTCCCCTCCCCTTTTCCCTTCCGTCTCTTCACTCCCGCTCCTTGTATGTTACCCTCCCCCATTAAAGTTTACCCACGTGGGACCCCGCGTGTCTCGTCTCTCCTTCCCCAACCCCGCGCGTCTCGTGTCTCCCCCTCCCGAACAACACCCCCGCATAAAAAATAATAACATTTTGGTGCCGTCTGCTCTGGGACCTTCTCGCCCCGGGGCCCTCACCTGAGGCCTCGGCTCTGGGTTTTGGCGCCTCCTGGAGCTCGGGGCCTCCCCCGGGACAAGGTCAGAACCGGACGACCTGCGACCACTCCACGTGTTCCAGCCATCTCGACACGGCCCTCCCTCTCCAACCGTCAGCGGCTAATTCGTGAGTTTACCTGGGCTGGCTAACCATCCCCTCTCACCTGGAGGAGGCCGGCCGAGCTCCCGGCTTCCTCTGGCGTGTCCTGGGTGTGGTTGCTAACCCCCCCTCTTCCCCCGACCTTCCGCCCTAGGCTAGACCTGTTTTTATCCGCGCCCAAGAGTTCGATGCTTTTGGTTCTCTGTCCTCTGTTTCATTCCTTTTCTTCCTTCTTTTCATCGTATCCGCCGCTACGGTGCGGCCCGCCGCCAGTGCGGCCTGACCTTGGCTGAATTCGACTCAGCCAAGGTCCTACCACCCCCCCTGTGAAATCGGACGCCTTTTCACAGGGCCTGGGTGTTCGTGCCATTTACGGCTTCGGCTGCAACGGGCAGCCTTGGGGCGTAACTGTCCCCTCCTAGCCGAGACCCCCGTCTCCCGTCGAAAACTAGGACTGGGTCAGCTAGCCCATAGCACGGTCCCCTGGGTACTCTAACGCCTGTGTCCAGAGCAACTGTGTTCGGAGCATCTTCGGGTGCCTTCTGCGGATATTTTCACGGTTCTAGCCATGGGCGCTAAGTCTTCAAAACCAATTCCCCCTTCTTCTCCTCTGGGACAGCTGTTGGAAGCTCTACAGCCCCACGCCTTAATTCCTTCTGTTAAATTATCTACACTCATCCATCTTTGCTCTAAGGTGTGGCCTTCCTACGGCCTACAGGGGAACTTTAAATGGCCATCGTACGGGTCTTTTGACCCCGATATTCTACGGGAACTAGCTAACTTTTGCCACCGTTCTGCTAAATGGAAAGAAATGATGTATATTATGGCATTCTTTTACATGGCTTTAAAAACGGATCCTTCTACTGTCTCTCAGTGCTCACCTGCTCACATGTTCTTAGCAATGCCGCCCCACCCGGAACCTCCTGCTCCTGCTATGGACCCCGCGGACGAACCTCCACCTCCCCGGCCTCGCGGGGCTACTCCTTCCCGTTCTGCCAGATCTAACGATGGTTCTTCCATTCCCCTTTCCTCCAAAGTTTCTTTTAGGCACAGAAAATCCTCCTCCAGGTCACCTAACCGTTCTCCGTCTAGTTCCCCAACAAGCTCCCGTTCTGGATCTACAGGGATGTCGCCCAGTTCCTCCGATGAGGCTTCCACCCGCCCCCGCCGATCCCGGGAGCGATCCCGGGAGCGGCTGGAAAATTCTCCCCACCCCCACCGCAGGTCGCAGGGGGGGATGGAGGCTTCCACCCGCCCCCACCGCAGGACATGCAGACAGTCGGAAACGTCTTCGGATTCTTCCCCATCCCCCTCCCGCCCCGTCCCTTGGCCGCGATCTTCCAAAGCCCCTCTGGGCTCCACTCCCGCCCGCCGCCTCGCTCACTCCCGGAGGATATCAGGTTCCTAAAGGCTACCACTGCCTCCTGTGAGATCTGCCAAAAGTCAGATCCCAGGACCAAATATTGTAGCTTTCCTTTCCCTACTCACCAAGCCAGGGGCTCCCTTCCGGGAACTGACTGGCAGCTGGATTTTACTCATATGCCCACAGTTAAAAAAATTAAATATCTCCTGGTGTTGGTGGATACAATGTCTGGGTGGGTTGAAGCTTTCCCCACCTCTAACAAGAGAGCCCAGACAGTTTCTGATATCCTCCTCCAAGAAATTGTTCCGCGGTTCGGGCTCCCAACTTCTCTTCAGTCAGATAACGGCCCAGAGTTTACTTCCCAGATTTCTCAGAATCTGTCTAGGGCACTTGGAATCCCCTGGAATTTTCATATACCATACCACCCCCAGTCTTCAGGTAAGGTAGAACGGACTAACCGCTCTTTAAAGGATGCCCTCGTTAAGATGTCACAAGAACTTCACCTCGACTGGGTAAGGCTTCTGCCTCTGGCCCTTCTCAGGCTTCGGGCTCTCCCAAAGGGCCCTCTTTTCATTTCACCCTTTGAACTCATGTATGGGCGGCCAGTTTTAACCCCTGGCCTCCCATCGGGAACCTCTCCCCTTCCTGATCACCTGCTCACTCCCCTCCTTTTCCACCTACGTTCACTGCTGTGGGACTTCACGGATCACTCACTACCTCAACCATGTGCTAACACATGTCCACCGCCGGTTAAAATAGGAGATAAGGTTTTATTCTCACCTCCAGGTCAACGTCCCTCACCCCTTTCCCCTAAATGGCAGGGTCCTCTCAGGGTAATTCTTCTAACTCCCACAGCTGCCAAGCTCGAGGGAATTCCTCACTGGATTCACCTGTCACACCTGAAACCGTTCATCCCCACAGCTCAAAACAATCCTCCTTACACGGTAACTCAGACGGGACCATGTTCCCTCAAGTTCCAAAGGACAACAGGTCCAACCCCCTCTACTCCAGCCTAAGGAAAACAATGGTCTCATTTTTCATTTTTTCCTCCTGTGCTAATACACCCTCCCTTTTCTAAATTCCTAAATAACCATCCAGTTGTCTCTACAGGAATCATTATCGAACACAGAGCCAAGAGGTTCAGGTGATAAGCAAATGCTTAACCAAGTTCCTGACATAACAGGTTTGTCACTGACTGCAGCAGTGACTCCTAAAATGTTAAGGAATATATGATTAAAATCTATTTCTTTTGAGACATTTTCTTTAAGCTCCAAGACACCAGCCGGACCCACCTGGACAAAGCAGACACAAGCAAAACAGAATAAGTATCATTCAATTAACGGAATAAGTATCATTTACCTTTTTTATTCTTATTCTTAACCCCTGGCCTCCTAAAAGCCCCCCCCCTCCACCCCAACCCCCTCCACCCCAAATCTCCCCTCTAACTTTTTTCTCTCTACTAATGCGACTTTTGCTTTCCAGCATCCTAACGGTGACCCAGCTACTCAAGAGCCAGACAGATACAATCTCCAGACAGATGCGATTTCTTCAATCAGCCACTTGATCATCAGGACAATAGGACGCTCCCCGGACCCCTCGACGCCCAAAGTCAGCAGGAAGCAGTCATGAGAGACCGGGCTACGCCCCTATTCCCTACCCGTTAAGACCCTCAACCCCCCCCCTCAATTTTTTTTTTAATAAAACCAAAAGGGTGGAATGTTGTTCTTTTGGAGACAAGGCCACGCATGCGCAGAATATACAGTCTCCAAGTGGACTCCAAACCCCAATGGTACAATGAAAAACCACGCACGCGCAGGACACTTCCTCCCAAAATGCCCAGAGCCCTTTAAAAATGGGCATTCCAACCCTCTCTCCTCTCTCTCTCCCCTCCCCTTTTCCCTTCCGTCTCTTCACTCCCGCTCCTTGTATGTTACCCTCCCCCATTAAAGTTTACCCACGTGGGACCCCGCGTGTCTCGTCTCTCCTTCCCCAACCCCGCGCGTCTCGTGTCTCCCCCTCCCGAACAACACCCCCGCATAAAAAATAATAACAGCAATTACAAGACAAATTATTAACTCACTCATCTGAAGATCATTTCCCTCATGCCAGCTTATATGTTAATGTGATGGCTGGTGTAAGGGTCATATTTTTGTGAAGTATTCTATTTTTAAGCTTTCACTACTCCTACTTTCACTCATGGGGACTTCATGGTGGATTTTCTGAATGTAGGCTTAAGTGTACTGTGATCTATAGATTAATAGCATTGCTTGAGTAAATAGGAAAAAGAGAAATTCCAAACCCCACTTCCTTAAAGATGAAAATTTACACACTGTTTTTGTGTTACAATTTTTAAAGGTCATGACTAATAAGGGCATACGGAACTAAAGACATAACAAAAGTGAAAAACAGAGTGTGGCATAATGGCTCAGTGGCTAAAGTACTCACTGCTCTAGAAGAAACTCAAGTTCAGTGGCTAGTGGTTCCTTAGCAATTGTAAATCTAGCTCCTGGAAATTGGGTGACCTTTCCTCCCACCTTCTACAGGCACCAGCACTCATTTGCACATACAGGAGCACACAGTCACACACACACACACACACACGTTTAAAAAAGAGGAACTGTTTTTGAAAACAAAAAGCTAGAAAAACGTCAAAAAGAAGAGAGAGTAGAGGGGTCAGTGATTTGACTGTAAGTTATGCTAATAATGTGCATTTCCACAGAAGTCATGTAACATGTTTCATAATTCAACATAAAACAACATAATTCATGCTGTTAAAAAGCAAGCACACACTCCTACCCACTTCAACTGCAGAAGTTAATAATCTCTACAGTTGTATATAATAGACTTTTATTCATTAAAATAATCAAAATTTATGTTGTGGTTACTGGAAGAGAGAGTTTTATGAAGCTACAAAGGATGCCCTCATTTCAGAATCATTTCCTCAATTCTGGGATGGAGTTAGTTGTCACCCTTGAAACACATGCTGTTAATGAGGCTTCACAAGTATAAAGTCAAATTGCTTCTGTGAGAAAATATGGCACAAAAGATAGAGAATCGTGATGTATCACCGCTCTAGGTGTGCTCAGGACAGGAGAGCCATTGTTGCAGCAGCATAAAATACCTGTAACATGTTCTATGGAATCTTCAACATTGGAATATGTTTACAAATCTGCTACACTGAAATATTCAGTAGACACTTTCGGTAACAGACATGATCAACTGGGCACATACACTGCCCTTCTATGATGATGGGAAATTCATCCTTTTCAGCTGTGGTAATATGGCAGTATACCAGGATTAGATATGGTAGTAAAATAAAACATATTTACTACACAAAGAAAACAATGGTTACTAGACAATAGCAAGGAATTTGGCCTTTTATTCTACTGAGCTTTCCAGCAATAGTAGATGTTAAAGATGGTAAGGAGGATGACCATGGTGATGATACTGGCAGAATCATTCACAACTCATTGAATAGTTTTGCTGCAATAAGTGCTAGGATGAATGCAAAATATTTCAGTCCCTTTGGAATTTATATGATTATTATAATTAAATTATGTAAATATGCATTTATATGATCATAACTATTTTTATTAAACATAAGGTTTTTATTGTAACAGGCAGTTCTTTAACAATAAAGACTGTAAAAACACTGATCAAAAGAAAGATTTGCACTATTTTCACATAAGCTCAGTATTTTACATGAATGTCTATCCGAGAAATTATCTAATAAAAACAATAAATAAATATTTCCAAGGAAGGAAAGACTATGCCTTTATTTAGAAATGTCATAATTATTATGAGAAATATTCCTGATAATTTATTTTTAAAATAATTAGAGTTATGGCCCGTAATATGGCTCACCCAGTTAAAGATGTTTGTCAGCAAGTCTGAAGACCTGAGTTCAATTCTCAGGACCTACATAGGAGTAGAAGAGAACCACGTCCTCTATGTTGTCCTCTGATCCCTACATGGACCATGTAACATACACAGACACATACAAAAATGTGTACAGTAAATATATACATAATACATTACTTCTAAAATCTCTGTATTTAAAAGTTTTGTATAATTGTAAAACATAAGATCAGTATTATATTCTGTTGTATTTCCATACATCAACAATATACCAGCTATGAATTAAATTGAGAAAAATACAAAACCAACAATATAATTACTATCAAGGTAAATAGTAGAAGCTCAGGTCTTAGATACAAAATATATTGTTATTATTACAGAAAGAAACTAAGGAAGTCTAAATGAAGTAAAATAATACTCATGTTCATTAATGAAAAAACTAATATTATTAACACGATATAGAAGAAATGTTTTTTAATGATAATGTAGATAATGTAGAATTTCTGATCATGTTCAACAATATATATAATGTGATATCAACTTAATAAATATGGATATTATATATGAAAACTTCATAAAAAGCTACAGTTTCAACACAAGTCACTGACTTATAAGAAACTTTGAACAGATTTCTTAATCAAATTTTAGGAATTAAAATTTATCTATGTATGTAAGATAAAAAATCTTTAAGATATAAATTAGTGATTTATGCAAATAAAATAATACATAAATCATGTTACCTCAGAACACATATCACAGAAAATCTTAGTACAGCTAGACAACATTTAGAAAACCTTGATACATATAGTTAAAAACCATGAAAATGAAAAACTGTGCCCTGAACTTTATATACACAAATGGCTTTTAGAAAACGAAAACACTAGCAATCCCACCATAACTAGGTGAATATGCTCCTACTTTTTCATCATGGAGATTTTAACCAGTTCTATAAGACCTGACTAAGAACAAATGTGGGAGTTGGTGGGTGGGGAATAGCTCTGAAACTCTGCCAACTGAACATGACAAGGCTGTTACATGGATGAAATGACAGAAACTGAAGTAACCTGCAAAGTTACAGCACAGATTGAGTTGATCCACCCTAGCTGATGTCATTTGAGGAACTGTTGACATTGATAGCTCCTGGCAAAGAAAGAACCATTTAGTTTTGGGATGTGATCCATGCTATTTTGATGGAGGAAGGTCATTGGTCAATAAACAAACTGCCTTGGCCCATTTGATTGGTCAGCCTTTAAGTGGGTGGAGTAAACAGAATAGAATGCTGGGAGGAAGAGGAAGTGAGCTGAGATGCCATGCAGCTGCTCCCCAGGGCAGACGCAATGAAGCTCCGACCCAGGATGGAAGAATCTTCCCGGTAACCGCACCTCGGTGCTATACACATTAATAGAAATGGGCCAGGCAGTGTTTAAATGAATACAATTTGTGTGTTGTTATTTCAGGGCATAAGCTAGCCAGGCGGCTGGGAGCCAGGCAGCAGGAACACAGCCGGCAGCTCCTACAACATTATTTTCTCTGTTCTTCAATGCAAGACCACACATACATTAGTGAAAATTTACATTCTAATTTTTTGATGAATTATTAAATGAAAAATATTGAAGGCATATAGTTTGGAAAAGATGCTTTGGGGGAGTTTGGTGGGATAGGATGAAGAGAATGAAGAGTGGATATGAAAATACTTCATAGTATATATAAATGAAAATCATAAAAATATGAAAACCAAAGGTTCCCTTTACTCACAAGAGTAAGATTATATATAAAATCATAAGAAATTTATGAAAATATTGCTAGAAATAATAGGTGAGTTTAAAGGATGTGCAAATTGTCTGTACTGTTTAGTAAGGATTTTAAGAATGACTGAGAATGACTATACCATAAAGTAATTGCCAAAGTTAAGACTGTCATCTTCATTTGTATCTGTTATAAATAAAAGGAAGCATTATAGATTCACAGAACTAACACCAACACAGAAGCAACTTTCTGATGGGGTTTGTAAAAAGATTTGCAATGCTGTGGCCTCTTCAGATCAGAAGAACAGAAATGAGATGAAATACACATGACAGATAGCATGAGAAATGACAGTGCTCCTGAAAGAAATGTATGATTAAGTCTTGGAGTATGAAGGGAGTTACTGCAACATAGTCAGAGTCAACCATGATTGGTCGGTAAGAGAAAGATGGAAAAGATAGAGCCTTCACTTCCACAAAATCAATTTCATAGAGAGATAACAGAAGAAAATGCCTTAGTTTGGAGAAAGGTGGCATCCAGCTAGAAGGGTCTGTGATCTAACAGTGGTCTTTTTGTGAAAGAAAAATCAAGATTCCCCTCTAAGTAGAAAAGCAATAAATAATGTGAGAAGCCAGATCAACTCAAGATGTTCTCAGATACAGGAATGAAAGTACAAAAAAAAAAAAAAAAAAAAAAAAAACCTTAGTCCTGTGTACTTATCCGGGAATAAACTTGACAAGGTGTGTCTACTGCTAAAAACATCATGGGAGTCAAGGTTGTAGTACTGCTAGGCTGTCATCACTTTTTAGGTAGCTGTATCTGAAGTATCTTGTTTTATTTTGGCAACATTGTCTGGCAACTCTCCTGCTAATATTGATTGTTTTCCTGCCTTGCAAATAAAATACATGATGTCATTCTTCTTAATAAAATTTATTGGAATAGTGCATTATATTAAGCAAGACATCCTGGTTCTAGCTATTATTTCTGAATTCCTTATTTCTAACCCTCATCCCTCCTAATGATCACCCAAGATTTCAAGACATTATATCTGCATGTTCCAGTCAAACAAATTTCAGTCAGCCTTTAGAAAAAAGGATGTATTAATCTAATAAAAATGATGATAAAAATTAGAAGAACCAAAGCAGCTTATGCTAAGGGCTAAGCTTCCATCTGATAAGATGTTGAAAAGTGATCAATTTATTGATGGGGGTCATCATTTATCTACATTATTGGAATAACAAGGGTTAACACAGAGGCATACATGTCTGCTCTCTTGGGACTGAAGATTGGAAATTGAAGGAGAGAATAAGAAAAATAGAATGACACTATTTCAAGAGAAATAAAAATTGAGAGCTTAATATACTGAATCAAAGAGACTACAAAATATTCATTATTAAATAGGATTCAATCTGATGTAAAAGGCAAATTCAGGAATATACATCTGAAATACTAGTGCAAGAAAGATGGAAAGACAAATAAGATCCATGGAGCATACTAAACAACAAAAGCCTAAAGTTTAACCAAACACTAACCTATGCATTAAACCTAATGCTAGAGCAAACCCCAGGCATTCCCGTAAACCTAGGGCAAATAAAAAACCTAAAACTAAACCTAACCCTAGATCTAATGATAACCACAGCCTTAATCCTAGCCCTAATCTGAGCCTTAACCTTAACCCTAAACCAAACCCTAACCCTATAAATAACTCTAATACTAGATGGAACCCTAACCCAAGCCCTAAACCTAGTCCTAGCCCTAACCATAACCCTAGACTTAACACTAACCTTGCGCTAACATTAGGTCTAAAACTAGTACTAAACCTAAACCTATCCCAGGCCCTAGACCTAAACCTAGCCTAAGCCCCAAGGCTAACCTTAGCCCTAACCCTAAACCTAGCCCTACCTCTAGCCCTAACCCTAACCCTAGACTTAACACTAACCCTAGCCGTAACCCTAGCCCTAAACCTAAACCTAAACCTAACCCAGGCCCTAGTACTAACCCTAACCCTAGCCCTAACACTAACCCTAACCCTAAGCCTAGCCCTAACCCTAAGCCTAGCCCTAACCCAGCCCTAACCCTAACCCTAGCCCTAGTCCTAAGTCTAACCCTATCAAGATTTACTGAATCACAGTGAGCTCCACCCAAAGTGACAGTCTCTTTCATAAAACATGAAAAGAAGTGAGAATGAAGAATATGCTTGATGATAATTTCTAGCCTCCACATGCACATGGACAAAGATGGAAACCTACCTGCATGCACACAAAAGAACAAGCACATACATATATACAACACACATACAAATATAAAGTTTAAGTAAAATATAAATAATGAAAAAAGAAAAGCATAGGAAATGTGAGATTTGTATCTTGCAAATAGAAAAGGAAAATTGGTCAAATCCAGACATGTCTAAATAGTAAAACTGAGAGCATTCAAATTATAAAACTGGAGAATGAAACCAAAGACATTGTAATTAATGCCTCAGAAAGAGGAAAGCTGCAAGAGATTAACATGCAACTAAGGTGTATATCTTAGAAAAAGTGCATAGATTCCTAGAAGCATAAAGCCTACTTAGAAAAACTGAATGAGCAGACCAGAAACTTGTGTAGAACTGAATCATCCTTCAACAACTTCCAGCTAATAAAACATTTGGACCAAATGACTTGATTTGGAAACTGTAAAAAGTAAATAATTGATGGTATTTTTTTAAGTGACTCTAAGTTTAAGAGCATTTGCTTTGTTTGAGTTGCTTCAGGTTTTGGTTTAAAGTACCCACAGAGTGACTTATAACTGTCTATAATTTCAGTCCTAAGGTATCTGCCGCATGCATACTCTTGGCTTCCTCAGGAAATCCACACATGTAGTGTACCTACTTTTATGCAAACAAAGCATACATGCACAAAAATAAATAAGTGTAAATATCAAAGAACAAATAAAAAAAGAAATAATACTTGGAAAATTTCCAAAAGTTTAGAGAAAGCATTGCAAAACTCATATAATGAGAACTGCAGTATTCAGATACCAAAGGCAAATAATATATGAGATGCAAGTAAAAACATGAATTAAAACTGCATAAATACAGAAGTAAAACTAAGCAAAATGAGAACAAAGTGAAAAAATCAGCAAATTAAAATTTTCAGTCAGTAAGACCGGAGGTGTTTATCTCTCAGACTCCAAGGTGACTGAGGTGATTTGAATGAAAATGGTCCCCAAAGGCTCACATAATTACATGCTTGGTCCTGAGTAAATGGAAGCCTTTGAGAAAGATTGGTAGGTGTGAGCTGTTAGAGGAGGTATGGCATTGTTGAAGGAAGTGTGTCATTGGAAGTGAACATTAAGATTTCACAAGCTAAAGTCTCTCCATGTCTTGATCTTTGTGCTTGCTGCCTGACAATCAGGATGTTTTTCTCAGCTGTACTTACAGAGCCTGCCTATCTGCCTCTCACCATGCTCACTACCATGATGATATGAATAATCCGCTGAAACTATAAGCAAGCTCCCAGTTAAATGCCTTATTTTATAGTTTGCTTTGTTGTGGTGTCTTATCACAATAAGAGAAGAGTAAGCAAAACACTGACCCAACATATGAAAGTGTTTGATAGGCCATTCTAGCAGAAAAGAAAATGGTCAATATCTCATGATTATCCCAATGGGTTTAGAAACTGTTTTAAACAAAGTAGATGTCACCTTCATTATAACAAGGAAAGTACTTAAACTGCAGGTGTAATGAATGTCCTTGGATGTAACAAAAGCTATATAAGAAAAGTTCATAGATATCATGTCACTCTACAAGGCACTCCTGAAAATGTTCTCTGCAAGATCAAGGCAGAGAAGAGGATATCTGTGTGCACCAATTCTGCTCAAGAGAATCCTGAGGTTCCCAGGTGAAAAGTGCTGAAGAAATGAGAAGCTTCTATGTCAGAAAGGAAGAGGCCAATGTGTGTTTGTAGATGCCAGACTTACATATTGGAATAAAGAAGGAGTCTATTACAAACAAAATAACTGTGCAAAATAAAGTAGCACAATGAATTTGATGTAAAACTCAGAAAATGAAGTGCTATCAGTGCATCTCAGTAGCAGAGTGGTTGTTGTGATCCACAGCCAGGAGGGAAGGAAGGAATGAGAAAAGAAATGAAGAAAAGAGGGGGGAGGGAGGCATGGAGGGAGGGAGGGAGTATGGAAGAGAATAAAGAGGGAGAAAATAAAGGAAATAAGAACCTGTTGAAACTGTGTAATCCAATTCATTCAATTCCAGTATGCAAAATATATAAAATCTTTTCATACACTTAAAATGAACTGCAATACCCCAGGAAATAAAATGCCTAGACATCAGTTTCACTAAGGAAATGAAAGACTTGTTTACTAAGAAACACAAAGCAATGAGGAAATAAAATTAATATCACAGTATAAAGAAAGAGAGGTACTCATTGATTGGAAAGCTTGAATTAGTAAAATATTGGTTTAATTTCAAATATTCAGTTTCTTATGAAAATCTCAATGCTAGTTTTAAGGTGCATGAGAAGTCCCTCAAAAGACCACCAGACACATAAAATTGGCAAGAGTATTTAATTCTTGAAAATAAAATGAGATCCAATGTCCTGAGGCCACACATCTAACACAAGAGCAAAATGGTGACCAAAAATGAAATCCACAGACACCTTTTATATACAGCTAAAGGAATTCCAAAGGATGAAAAATCATTCTATCTATGATTGGCTTATGCAAGTGGCAATAGACTAGTCCATTTCTGATTGGTTAGGGACAGCAGGGACTGGATAAGCCCACAGACTTTCCCTCTTTGGACGATTATAGACAAGTCTCAGCTCTGCTCTTATTTGGTCATTGCCTTGAGGCTTCCTCAGAAACTGTCTGTCCAGTTGTAAAAGGCAGGAACTGAGGCCTAATTTTCAGGTGAGTTGTTAAGAGCCTGTCATGGCATTTGCCTGGCCCTCTCACTGGTGGTAAGAAAAAAAAATTACAGTTAATAATGAAACAAAAACAGGCTAGGTTCCCACAAAGCCAGTACATGCAGTAGGATCAAAACCCAGTGCCATTGTCCTTGGCTTCACAGCAGCCCTCATTGTCTGCCATGTTCAGAGAGTCTAGTTTTATCCCATGCTTTTTCAGTCCCAGTCCAGCTGGCCTTGGTGAGCTCCCAAGTCAGCCCCACCGTCTCAGTGGGTGGGTGCACCCCTCGCGGTCCTGACTTCCTTGCTCATGTTCTCCCTTCTTCTGCTCCTCATTTGGACCTTGGGAGTTCAGTCCAGTGCTCCAATGTGTGTCTCTGTCTCTATCTCCATTCATAGCCAGATGAAGGTTCTATGGTGATATGCAAAATATTCATTAGTATGGCTATCGGATCAGGCCATTTCAGGCTCTCTCTCCTCAGCTTGCCCAAGGGACTTCCCACAGGGCAGGGAACCCTGACTGCTCTTCAGACTGGAGAGGGAGAGGGAGGGAAGTGGGGGGGTAGGGAGTGGGGGGAGGGGGAGGGAAAAGGGAGGCGGGGAAGAGGCAGAAATTTTTAACAAAAAAAATAATGAAACAAAAATGGGAATGACCAGAAAAAAAATCTACAAAAAGACAATAGTTTTCTACTTTATTCTATACTCTATTAAAACTTATAGCCATTCAAGATGGCAAAGCAGGTAAAGGAGCTTGCTGTCAAGACTGACAACATGAATTCCATCTCTGGAAATCTAATGGTGGAAGGGAAGAACCAACTTTCCCATGTTGTCCTCTGAGTTCCACATACATACCATAACACTAATGTGTGCATACACACACACATATTTACACACTAAATTAATAAAAATAAAGAAAAATCACAAATAGTACAAAAGTACCCGCTTAAAAACAGAAATATAAACCAGAATAGAGAAGCTAAAAAGACATTGACACACATGTTACCAGCTGACATCTTGTGAAGGAGACAGGTTCACAAAAACAAAAATGAGGTATTCAACAAATGGGTGTATAAAGAATCAGATAGTCACATGACAAAAAAATAGGGAGTGAGGAAATGGTTTGTTGGCCAAATGATTTCAATGCAAATATGAACACCTGAGTTTGGATCCCTAGAACTCAAAAACCAAAAAAAAAAGAAAGCACACAAAACAACAACAACAACAACAAAAACAAAAACAAAAGCAAGGTATGCTGGTTCTTATAACTCCATTGCAGAAATGTGTGTATATGTGAGGACTGGGGCAGATGGATCATCAGGACTTTCTGTCCAGTCTGTTAAGATCAGAGTGAGCTCAAAGTTTAATGACAATAAGTAGAAAGGGACCCAGAAAAACATTGGAGGTCATCCTCTGACCTGCCCATGCACCTACACAAGCAAAAGACACGCATGCATACATACACAATATTTTAAATAAATAAATAAATTGAATAATGTTAATTAATGGTTAATAAATATAATTTAAAATTAAAATAAACAAATACAAATAAATTAAAATTTCAGCTAAGATTCCTACTTTTCCCTGCAACTTTTTTTTGAATCTTTTAGATTAGGTGGAGATCTCCTATAGGCATATTTTGGGAGCCACTTGACTCCTTTATTATAATGGCTTCTCGATCTGCCTTCTCCAGTAGAATTCTCCATGGTCTTCCAAATCTGTATATTCTCCCAATAAGCACTCAGTAAAGGTCTATGACTGAGCTAATGTGAGAAGGAGTGATGGATGAAGGCTATTGATAATTTGAGTAGTTTCAATAATCATCATAGAAAGAATAATTTATGTTTGATTCATAGAACACAAAATTAGCCAAAGACTATTTAAGATGGGCCTGGTACCAACCTGAAAAAGTTGACAATCAAAATATCTCACTTCCAAGAATTTTGTGGTAATCCTACAGCTCAATTAATATAGATTTTTCTTTAGGTTAATAATTGTAAATAATACTTGACATTTCATATATGTAAACAAGGTTTCTTATTATATATGCACTTACCACCATCTTCTGTAGTAAGGAGGAGTGGGCTGCATCCCGCTGCCTGGCTAGCTTAATCCCCGAAATAACCACACAGAAATTGTATTAATTATATTGTTGCTTTGCCCATAAACTCTTACCTCTTATTGGCTAACTCTCACATCTTGATTCAACCCATTTCTAATAATCTGTATGTCACCAAGAGGTCGTGGCTTACCAGAAAAGATTCTAACCAGCGTCTGTCTCAGACAGGAACATTATGGCATCTGCCTGATTCTGCTCTTCTTCCCAGAATCCTTTTCTGTCTACTCTGCCCACCTAAGTGCTTGGCCCTATCAAAAGGCCAAAGCAGTTTCTTTATTCAACCAATGAAAGGAACACAAATACAGAAGAACCTCTTACACCAATCTCCAAATTCTTCAGTACCCCTCAACACATATGGGCTCCAATCTTACGTTATTTTATTTTAAAACTTGAATTCAGTTAGTGTTATCCATATGTACATGCTACACGGGAACCAAACCAGTGGCCATTATCTACCCCACCAAAGAACAGCAATTCTTCCTCTCTCAGCAGCCATCACCTGCCAATAGCTTTTTAGAGAGGGGTGGAGCCTCAGATAACAAGAGCAGGAAAAACTTGGGGAAAGTCCAATCCATACCCATTGTTGATAAAGCAGCACAGCAGCCACTTTGGATATCAGTCTGGGGTTATCTGAAAAACTAAAAAGAGAACTCCATATGACCCAGCTATACATCTTCTGGTCATATCCCCAAAGGACCGTGTCTTACTACAGAAATGCTCATTGCTGCTCTGTTCACAGTAGGGAGAAAACTCTATCATATGCATTTCTAGCAGGGTGCCTACTCCTCTTTTCCCACCGGTTGTTTTGCTATGCTGCCACCACACCTCACTCATCATGTAATACTAGATAACACAGTGATCTATGACTCCTGGCTACAATGTTCGACTATGTAATTGCAAATATTGGAAAAGAAATGAAGTTCTGAATACAGCAGTATATTTACTTAAATGTACCTGTTTGTTTTATTCCAGAGACTGTGCTGCATAATAGCACATCCACAGTATTACTTTATTTCCTCTGCTGATGCATATTAAGCTCAGTTTTTATATTCTCTTGATAATTGATCAATTTCCCCATACTATTTCAATAGCTGTCTTCCTCTTATTTCTTATTTTGATCAATTTACTTATGTGGTCTACAGTAGCCTTATATCAAACTATTTATATGTAAGAGATGAACCCTGAAATATCAACTATGCTTCACAGGAAAAGTGTGAAAGATCTGGTTACAAAGATTCAGTTTATGTTGCAATTACTCCCATATTATTTTCCTGTTTATTCAGACTTTTCCTACAGGATACACCTACAGAATTAATTGTGGAAAACTAAAAATATATAACCAAGTAGAGATTAGAAGTGAGTCTGAACAAAATAAGGGTAAGTATGGTCTGGCATCAGATCTGAAGGAAATGTTGACTACTCGAAACTTGAGAGATGGCTGGGTGGGTGAAAGCATGATGATCCAGATGTGAATCTCCAGGATGTGCACATAACCCCAGGCATGGGATCCTATGGCCACCCACTCTATAACATCTGCAATGGGAAACAGAGTAAGGTGGATTCTCTTCCAGCCCAGATTTGAGTTTCCACTCAGGAATAGAACTTTCCTCAAAAGGAGAAGGCACAGCAATAAAGAAAAACCCTTGAAGTCCTTCTTGGGACTCCACAAGTGCATGCACAGGTGGGCAAAGCCACACACTCTCATGAATGAATCACATACTTAGATCCACCAAGGTGCCTATAACACATAACCACACAGACACAGAGAAAAGAATTAACTGCCTGTAGGATGATTCTTAATTTGTTGACATCACCCAGGATATAGCTTAGATACTGGATATTACTCAGGAAAGACTTAGCAGAAAGATAGTCTAGATTTTATTTTCAGTTTTGTTTTTTCCTAATTTAATTACAAATTTATTTTTTCATAATTTTATACTAAACAATGTATCCAAATTGGCAGGATTTTATAATCCCCCAGGGTACAAATTTTCTGGGTATGTCTGAGAGGGAGATTTTAGACTGGATGACTTGAAGTGGGAAGATATTCTGTAAATACGGTCAGTGACACTCAGTGTGCTGGAATCCAGGACTGAATAAGAACCTGAAAGGAAACCAGCACCAGCAATCATCTCTCCCTTCTGCCAGAGTGGAGACACAATGTGACTAGAGGCCTCGAACTCCTGCTTCTGGGACTCACTCACAACCACTTTCAATGTTATCTTGTAATCTATTTTGTGGAAACATTAAGTTTCGTTATACACACACATAAGTGTGTTTAACCAACTCAATTTCATTAGAATTTCCATGTGCATTAAAGTATTCCACTAAGATAATTTCATTTGGCATCAGATTATTCCTGAAAGAGTAAGTGGCTGTAAATAACCACAAATAAAGGTCTTATAATTGATGTTTAGCAGGTATTCCCAGATACAGAATGAAGCCCTATATGTGAACATATTGCAGACCTCCACAAGTCCTGGTGAATGGGTGTTGAGAACTAGTAGAGTGTTCTTCAGATGTGACCCAGCAGTTAAGATCCCATGCTGCTTTCACAGAAGACCAGGATTCAGCTTCCAGATCCAAATGGTGGGTCACGAACATCCATACCTCCAGTCCGAGGGGCTGCAGCGCCGTCTTCTGACCTTAGAATCATTAGGCACGTATGCAGCAAGCACGCATATGCATGGAGTAATCTAAAAAGAGCCAAAATAGGATCTCTGTGGCAGGACTGAATGCATCTTTGTTCATGTGTCCATTTTATATCAACTTCTATTTATGACCTGATACTTGTGAAAGCAAGACATTTCAATAGTACTAAGGACAACATTTTTTTTTCCTTTACAGTGCAACACAAACCTTTTATGGTAGATTTTATAACAAAGCTTATGGTCATGTGAATACTAGTAGAAATTCTTAATATCTAAAGTGAGGGTAGAATCTCTCAGATAGCTAACCAGTGAAGAAATAATCTAGGTAAGTTTTTTGACCTTTTAGTCAATATGGGGCAAGTCAGAAAACAGGTGACAATTTCTGTTATATGTGGGAAAGTTTTCCACGGACTTATCCACAGCTGAGAGAATGTGTGTATTGACAGAACAAGAAGAAAAAGCAAGTGAATCCAGTAATTTCTGCTCTGATATTCACAGATGGGCCATTGGGGCCTATGTGAATGAGCATATAAATTAAATAATAATTATTCTTAAGCGCTACTTAATATTTTTTTACAAATATGAATTGAGTTTCTGTGTATTACAATCACTGTTAGTGCTCAGGATTAAATAGAAATACACCATCCCAAAGGCCTTGACCTGGGGGAGCTGGCGGTGTTAGAGAAGATATAGACACAGCAAACAAAAGCCAGAACAGCAGAGATCCAGGAGCTTGTACAGTAACTACAGACACCAAAGCCTGTGACGATGAGGTCAGTGTTGACCTCACTTCTGGAGATGTGCACTTTTCTCTGGCTTAGAATCTTTATGATATGAGATTCATTTGTATTCCTAACCTTTATGAGAGATGGAAATTAATCTCTTTGATCTTCTCTACAATCTATAGTTTCCTTTCTTTACCTATAAATTATATTTCTGGAAAAAAAATCAATTGCATTAAAAGAAGAAAGCCACCCATAAACCTATGTATTCCTCTGGAAAATATAGCAGAGAGAAGGGTGAAATGCAGGTGAGTGGATGCAAACCCCACAGGGGGGTCTCAGTCTAAGCCATTGGTCTGAGTTAAGTTTTATCCACTGATACATTAGGATTGGTCCCGTGGTGGGTCATCTTGATTGTCACCTTAATGGCTTTTAGAATCACTGTGGACACACACTTTTACATGTACCTATGAGCTTTTTGCAGAAGGAGTTATGTGAACAGAAAAAAACCTGCTGTGGGATCCGTTTAACCAATGAATTGGGGGGCAGCAAGTCCTAGGACACTGTCTTGTCTGTGTAAGTGAGTATGTGACTGCTTGTGGGGGTCTCTCTCTATCTCTGTCTCTCGATCTCTCTCTCTCTCTCTCTCTCTCTCTCTCTCTCTCTCTCTCTCTCTCTCTCTTTCTGTCTCCCTCCTCTCTGTTGGAGCCAGAGGAAGGAGTGGTTGGTTCCCATTTCCCCATTGAAATCCCACGACAAATAACAAATACGCTATTTATTTATTTTCTATTTAATTTTTATTAAGATTTTTCCTTTATTTTACAGAGAGACCACAGTTTCCTCTCCCGCCTCAGTCTCTCCCCCCAAGCTTCTATCTACTCCTCTCCATCCACCCACTTCTTCTCTGTCTTCTTTCAGAAAGGAACAGGCCTCCCAAGAGCTTGAACACAGCAGGGCATATCAAGTTGAGGCAGAACTGAGCTACTCCCCCTGAATAAAGGCTGTACTAGGTAAGCCAGCATACAGAACAGGGTCCCAAAAGACAACTGAGCTCCAGAGAAAATACCGTCTTTAAATGTGGGCTGCACCGTTTCATGGTTTATGGTACCAGAATTAATAAAAAGGGAGAAAGCAAGGTGAGTACTGTCTTTTTCTGCTTTTTGGCTATAGAGTAATGTGACTGGCTGCTTCACACTCTGGCTACCAGCCCTTACTACCATGAGGGCTAGCATCCTGGAACTGTGAACCTGATTAAGTCATTTCTCATTTAAGGCAATTATTTATTTCATCTCAGCTAATGCAGAGCAGTTTGGTAGTCTTAGCTACATGATGAGGCCCATTACATTTATTTTCATTGTTGCTATACAGAAATAATGGATATTTAGTGATGGGCAAGCGCATGACAATTGATTAAGGAGAAGTCACTAAGAATAATTTCTAAATGAGTGTTTATAATTGTATATAATTTTAATTTATGCTATAAAAACAAAACCAGGCAGTCAACCAAAACACTCAAAATAAAAGTATTTTTAATTATTTAAAAGATGTTGCTCTTGCTCTAAATAAACAGATGGATGTCCTGGCTTTTCACTGTCATTCCTCTGAAAGCCTGGAAAGCAGTACAGTGTCCAGACGAACATGGTACTTTTGAGAGAAATAGTCCCCAGGAATAGAAGCCCTTCTTGGCACAGCTACCTGCAACCTGCTCCAGGATGTCTCTCCTCCTCAGTGACCCTGCCTTCACTGGCCGCGTCATCTACATCTAACACTTTGCACACTTTGGATGCTCCATTACAGTTAAATCTGCATTTGCTCAAGCTCACAGCTTCAGTTCTGTGTATGTTTTCTGTCAAGATTGTTGAGATTGTCTTTTGGGTCACCTTTTGCTCCTAATTATGGTCAGCTGCAAGCTAATTAACCTCTGCAGGTGTCCCAGGAGGTTAGAGAGCCTGCAGCCAGGGAAGCGGCAGCATTGTATCTGGACAGAAATGATAAGCAGTGCATTGATTCACCAGGCCCACTTCCTACAGGGCAATTTCCTCACCAGCTCCTTGTAACAGAGATAACAAAAGTAATCAAGTGTTCGGTGTTCACCACCATGCAAGACTGAAATGTTCCCATTGTTTTACCTCTGTTCCATTGCCTAGGTTCTAAGAATTCTAAACTGGAAATAATACGAAAACAGTCATGAATGAATATATGAATGTAAGGGGATAAATTTAGTTTTGTAGAAAATTTAAGTAACTTATAAAAAAGGTTGGTTTAGGGTGCTAACCACGTTTCAAGCAAATTTTTGGGTAATGATATCTTAGGCAAAAAGTGGATAGAAAGGATAGAAAGAGGTAAATGATGGACATGAAGAACTTGAGCCTTTAAGCATTGTGTGTGTGTGTATGTGTGTGATGTTTGAAAACAGGTTTCAAGTATCCCTGGTTGACCAGGAATTTCTCTTGAGAATGAGAGAGGTCAAGCATGTGCCACCACTCTCAGTGTGTAGGATCTTGGAGATGAAACTCAGGCCTCATGCCCACTCAGTGACACTGTCAACAGAGCCTCATCCCCACACTTCATACTTCATATCCAATTATAGGAATAAGAGAACAATTATACTTATAAATTTCTGTCTAATAACTTCATCTGCGTACTATATTTTTATAATTAATTGCTTTCTCCTATGCACACATGCATATATACATATGTATGTGATGTAATTTTTTTGATAATTTTGATTTTTTCCTTTCCACTTGCTTCATTGAGTTCATGCCATAAGACATTGCTTCTTTGATTAGGACCTCTTCATTAAAATACTTGAATTATCATATAGCTCTGACAAAGAAAAAGTGAACTTTTCTCTCGACTTGGGATAGTTAATGTGGATTATGGAGAATTTCTTAGAAAATTTAACTGAGAGGAAGACTTCTTCCCGGAAATGGACAGCACCTTGCAATGGTAGCCCTGAAAACTAAGGAAGAAAAAGTACTGCTTTCCCAACAACCCTAACTTCCTGTCAGTGAGTGAGTTTATCCTATCATTGCTGCTGCCACGGCCATCCGAGCCCTTCACTTACCCCAGAATCCAGTGTTTTAGTGTTCCAGCATGGGCTGAACTTTGGCAGCTCCCTGGAAACTTTGCAGGCTTTCAAGGGTAGATTGACACTTTGACGCATCAAATGTCCTGCACTAAGCAGCTGATGGTTTCTCTATAGTGCAAATGACATTTTTGGACTACCAAGACTCTATCTTGTAAGTGAAGCTACTCAGTCAACTTTTACAATACATATCCTGGTCCAGAGAGATGGCTTAGGAGATAAAGGCCCCTGTGCTAAGCCTAATGGCACATGAGTGTGTTCTCTGGAACTCATACTTGGAAAAAAAAAAAAAAGAACTGGTTCCTGAAAATCACTTTCTGACTTTCACATGCATCTGTGTGTATAAAACGCAGAATGTTTATAAAAGGATTACGTATCTCTCTGATTCTTTCTCTTGTCCACATACATATATGTGCATACATATCCACATACATTGATATACATGCTTTTTTTTCTCTGTGTCTGTCTTTCTGTCTCTCTCTGTCTCGGTCTCTCTCTTTCTCTTACTGTGTGTGTGTGTGCACTTAATAGTGACAACTCAATCTGACAGAAACTTCATATAAGGGTGTTTCTATGAAAATATATTGTTTATTGCTTCCACAGTCATCTGGATAAGCTCAATCAATGACAGGGAACAATGATAAAATCATTTAGTAGGAGCAAGAAAGTTGTCTTACTACTTAAGAACACTTGCTGTTTTGCTGAAGACAAGGGTTTAATTCCCAGTACCCAAGTGGTTGCTTATATTATAACTCAAATTCTTGAAGATTTGACACCCTGTTCCCCATCAGTCATTACACACACACACACACACACACAGAGAGAGAGAGAGAGAGAGAGAGAGAGAGAGAGAGAGACAGTCTTCATGCTTACATGAAGAAAAAGTACTCATACAAATAAAAATAAGATGTGAAATCAGCTAATGCCACTTTCTCTGAACATGTCTGTAGCTATATATGTAGACTTGATTTAGTAACTTATTTTTCTTTTCTCTTATTTCTGTGTACCATATTTGCTTGTATATATGTTCATGTGTATGTTCATATGTTTGTACATGAGTGTAGAGGTCAGAAGTCAGTATCCTGTTTCTAACTCTATTTCTCTCCATCTAATTATTTGAGACAAAGTCTCTCACTGGACCTGGAATTTACCAATTAAGCAACACAAACCATGCAGCAAGCAATCATTATCATCCCATTTTTCATTCCCCAAAGCAGGGTTTAAGAGTTGAGGCCAGGTCCTGGGAATGTAAATTTGGATTCTCATGCTTGCAAGGCATATACTTCACCAACTGAGCAATGTACAGCACATTCGTTACACACACACATACACACACACAAGTATATATGTGTAGGTATATTTACATCATACACATCAATATACATATATATCATATATGAATAAATATACACATGTATATACCTATATATGTGAGTATATTTAAAATAGATACTTAAAGGTACAATAATTTATCATCAATATTATAAATCATTGGAAATATTTGCTCAGAGTAAATAGCATCCTTTGATTATTGGATGTTTGTCAGCAGCGGATTCGGTACCAGGAGCAGGTTTCAGTTTCAGCTGGTTCTAAGACTTACTACGTACTCAGCAGTTCTGAAACTATAACTTCCATGAAAGCAGGTCTGCGAGGTGTTGCTAATTACATTACAAATACAGAAATCTCAAATTAGTTTGAGATTCACTTGATTAGACAGATTTAATCAGGTCTGTGTTCTGCTGGACTACTATTGCTACACCTCACTTACCAGCATCAGAAAACATACAAACCTTATGAGATATTTGTGCAAGCTTGCTTGACTCCTGTTCTCTCTTCGCTTGTCAGACCTAATGGCATTCACAGCTATGCAGAAATGACTGTAGCCTGGGAATTTCTGTCATAATATGCGGCAGTCTTGAGTTTATTTGCCATTTGAACCCTTTACATGTTTCCAAAATTTCAGTTACACCGTTTCCACTTGCTCTGCTTGATTAAGATGATGGTGGTGATAACCATAGGCACTGTTCTCCATGTATGAATATATTGGCTTCATGGAAATCTGCATATGACAGGCTAAGTCACTCTTTTACTGTCTGTGGTTTGTAGGAGAAACAATAAGATGTTTCCCATTGCCCCAGCACCTTTAATTCCTTGTGTCTTGAGTTTTCTCTCTCCTTCTAAAATAAGAATTAAGACAGAGGCTGGAGGTATCTGCCACTAGCAGGATTGCCTTCCTATGCCTTTTTTCCTATTGTTTCTCCTAACTATGCCTTTCTTTCCTATGTTTTCATAAAAATTTGACAATTTGTTAAGATTCCCCACTTGTGTTGTAAATGTGCCATTGGGTGCAATATGGGGCTAGAAATGGGTAGAACCGTTTCTCATAGAGGCTGTTTTTCCTGTGTGACTAGTAAATGTTCAGATGATTCTCAACCTTGTGAATATACAAATGTGGTGGTTTAAATGAGAAATAGACCCTACTCTTGGCCAGCATTTGGGCAGTGCTATTTTGGGACACTATGGGACCTTTGTGAGGAGAGTCTTTGCTGGAGGAGGCACATCAATGGAAGTGGGTATTACGGATTTCTTTCTTAGCCCCACTTCTATTGCACACTTCTCTAGCTTTTGCATGTGAGAGAAAACGTGATCACCTAGCTTCCAGCTCCTTTCACCATGCAATGACTTTTATGACATTTTAGACATGTTCCTAGTGGGACCATAAAACAAAGAAAGTCTTTCTTCTATAACATGCTTTGGCCATGGTATTTTATCACAGTGACAGAAAAACAAACTAGAATACACACCAAGCAATATCAAATTAGCAAAGCGAGTTTGTTTATTCATATATAATATGTTTTATGTAATTCTAGTAGCATAATTCTAGTAATGGAAAATAAATATCAATGCTTTCTCTTAGACAAGATGTGTTTATAATTAGTATGGATGGAACATGGAACTTTAAATGTTAAAGGGAAGCCCTCTGACTAAACCAAAAATTCAACTGTAGGTTGGGACATTTATAAACTCATAGGCAGAGAAGTCATGCACATGAAAGTGTGTGGTATGATTCCCATCAGTTATACAAAATAGTCAATATCAACCTTTATCATGTAACACCGAGAAAACATCATTGTATCTGTTTTTAGTTTCTTTAGAGAAAGCTACATGGTCTTTGCTAATTAAACCTATATTTTGACAATTTCAAAGTTGTATATAATATATTCTGATTACTCTTATCTCTTTTATCTGAGCCCCACACCTATCAAATGTGCTTATTTTTGATCAGTTATGAACACATAGAAAACATCAGTCAATGGCACTTTAAATTTATAAATGCTTCCAATCCGACACGTTATCTACAATCTTCATTGTCTAGTTTTGGTTTTCCACAGAGATTTTATAAATTAAAGAAATGTTTTCAGCATGGCTGCAGTGATACTCTACAATTGAATGTTTAGTTTCTACTTTCATAATTTAAAAGTAATGTAGTGAAACCTAAATTAGATATTCAAGCACATTATTATTTTATGTAAAAAAGAAGTCCACTTGATAGAGGAAAATATCTGTGGTTTGAAGAAAGAGTTTCATTCTGAAATAGATTTCCGACTGACTAGGAACAAGGAACACTTTCTGTACAGTCAAGTCATTCCATTCCACTGCCTTGATATAACTTGAAATACAGTCAAAAGCTCAGAGTCCTGTACTTAATGGCACACAGTGATGAGTTGATAGCTCAAGTACTGAGCCTTAGAGTCACTCTCTTTGTAGAAGTTCTGGAAACTGGACTGGGACTTCATCATCAAACATGGTAACAAACTGTGCTTGTCCATCATGTATGTTGTATGCATTCTCTTGAAGAAGGAATCTTTGTGATTCTGATAGAGCTTTAATTAAAAAACTATACTATGTCTACCTTCAAAAAAAAAAAAGAATACACACCAAGACAATCATCTAAGGCCTCACTATGTGTATGTGAACACAAATATATGTACTCATACATGTAAACATATACCCACATGCATTCATGCTCACTCACACATGCTTACAGGTGTGTTCATATACATACATATATTTCATAAACCATGTCTAATATTTTATTTAAAAAAATTTGTAACATGTACTTTTGTAGGAATGTATTAATACAAATAAGCTGTATAAGACTAGGTGTGAAAAGATAAATATTTTAATTCTTAAATATTCATGAATAACTTTATTTCATTAATTTTTATCATAATTTTATTGGTGCATGTTTAAAAGAGAACATTGGAAGCAAAGTCATAATAAATACTGCTTCAGAAAACTGTGTATTTTTTTAATTGACAAATATCCCTATGTACACTATGTTCCTATTTAGTGGATTTGCTCTCTTTTCAAACATAGAATAACTGTGCTGTTCTCTGTCTCCTTATTGCATTCATTTACCTGGTAAGCTATTTTGTTTATTAAATGCATGTGTAAAGCTCCTCTTGTCCTAAAATTTTTCCATATTTTGATTCCTAGAAACAAAGTAGTTTTTTTCTACTGCACTTAACCACAAAGAGGATGATTAAGTTTCTCATGAAATAGTGTCTGCACACACCTCAAGTACACCTCAAGCTCCATACAGTGATTTGAGCGTGGGAAAAAGTGATTAGTTAAAATTATAAAAGGTGACTTCTCAAAGACTCCAAAGATAAAGTGTAGCCGGGTGGTGGTAGCCCATTCTTTTAATCCCAGCACTTGGGAGGCAGAGGCAGGTGGAACTCTGTAAGTTTGAGGACAGCCTAGTCTACAAGAGCTAGTTTCAGGACAGGCTACAAAGCTACAGAGAACCCTGTCTTGAAAAAACAAAACAAAACACAAAGATAAAATGCAAGGTTACTAGAATCTGTATCAAAATTCCCTGAGTGGACAGAAATCTTGGACACTGATGACTTTGTATGTTTACCTGGAACAAGAACTGACGGAATCATGCAACGGACTTTTCTGTTAGCACATTTCTTTAACACTTTGGAAAGAACCTGCCAAAGAGTGGAGGCCAGAATAAATCCTTAGTCCAAATTTAAAAATATTTTGCCATTTTTTTCTGCTATGTAGTACTCCATTGTATAAATGGGCCACATTTTTTTTTATCCATTCTTAGGTCAAGGGGCATTTAGGTTGTTTCCAGGTTCTGGCTATGACAAACAAAGCTGCCATGAACATAGCTGAGCACATGTCCTTGTGGCACGATTGAGCATCCTTTGGAAATACCCAAAAGTGGTATTACTGGGTCTTGAGGAAAATTTCCTAATTTTCTGAGAAATCACCACACTGACATCCAAAGGGATTGTACCAGCTTGCATTTCTACCAGCAATGCAGAAGTGTAATGAAATCTTAAATTTTGCAGGAAAATGGATGGAGCTACAAAACATTATTTTAAGTGAGGTAATCCAGACACAGAAGGACAATTATCACATGTACACACTCATAGGTGGTTTTTAAACATAAAGCAAAGAAAACCAGCCTACAAACCACAATCCCAGAGAACTTAGACAACAATGAGGACACTAAGAGAGACTTACATAGATCTAATCTACATGGGAACTAGAAAAAGACAAGACCTCCTGAGTAAATTGGGAGCAATGGGACCTTAGGGGAGGACTTAAGGGGGTGGGGAGAGGTAAGGAGGGGAACAGAAAAAATGTAGAGCTCAATAAAAATCATTAAAAAATATTTTGCAAATCAATGAATAACATTTTTCTTTGAGTTCTACAAATGGAAATTTCTTTGGAGTCCCTAAAAGTGACATTTTTCTTAAAAGACGCATATTATTGAATTTTGTATACTTTATGGCATGTAAATTTCTTTTAAAAATATTTATGTCTTTGTTTGTTTATGTATATGTGCTGTGTGTCCACATGAATGCATGTACATATGCATATGGAATGCATACTGTACCTTCAGAGGGCCAAAGAACATTCCAGATTCTTTGGAGCGTAGGTGATAGGCATTTGCAGAATGCATAACTTGTCATATAGATTCTAGGATCAGAACTTCAGTCTTGAAGATTGATCAGCTGGCACATTTAACCAAGACATCCCTCCAACCCTGTTAGCTATAATTTTCTTAAAGATTTATAGACAAGAAACCTTGATACTTGGTTTTTCTCAAATCACAGACATTATCTTTATATGTAACTTGTTCCCATATGTACATTTGGTGGTGGTAACTATAAAGACTGCAGACAGAACAGAACTTGCCAGGTAATCCATAACATATTCTTGTTCTTACTACAGGGCAGTATGATGGGGGAAAGGACCACCAAGTAAATGTACACATGAGCAGATTTTACATGCATACATTCAGTGATGGGGAGCTGGCCACATGGTTAAGGATAAACATGTCAGTGTGGACCTAGACCCCAGTGATTCCACTGCAAGATGAAAGAGACAAAAGAATACCAGAGTGCTACTGAGTCTGCAAACCTGATTTGTGCAAAAGAGAACAAAAGACCCTCTCTCAAAGAAGACAGAAGCAGAGGATAGATACGTGAGGAGTTCATCTGACCTTCACACACATAGTATGGCAAGCACATGTACACAGCTGGGGAGGGCAGCAGAGGATATCAAAATTCCTATTTATTATAGGAAAGAGTGATAAAATAAATCTACTTGTGCAGAAAACCTCTCTCTGTGTCTTTCTCTCCCTTTGTCCTCCTTCCCTCTGTATCTGTTTATAAGTACACAATACACACACTTCACATAGAGTAGAAATATATACACCAGATCCAGTAAATGTACATAATAGATTTTATATGTAAGTGTCTGTGGCTATATATAACATGCTATTAACAATCTTTCAATTAAAATAAAATTTGTACTAATAAAACAAGACAAATAAGATAAGTAAGAGAAAATTGGAGAATAGAAAAAGAGCAGTACAATTCTATAAATCCAGAACTCGGGAACTGTTAAAAGTGTTTTGAGTTTCCAATTTCAAAGGCCCTTGTTGAAAGGGAATATTTCTCCATTAAATTTCTAGAAATGCTTAATATTTCATATATAAAAGACTTACTTAAGCCTGAAATGAACCATAAAACCAAGCTTCAATTTATTACTGTCAGTAGATTTACAGGAAACTAAAAAAATGTGGAAGAATTTTCTGTGGCCAGAGGGCAAAGTCAATGGCACATCTTCATGTTGAAGGTGTGGACTTCCAAACTGACTTGATTGGGCTTCCCATGTTTGATGAAAAACAGGAAGTAAGAGACCCGTGCTGAGTTATGGGGCTCTGTTGTACTGCATATCAGTCCAGGTCAGTATTGTGTCAAGCTCCCATCTATTCTAGGAAGGTTCATTGAACATACAACAGAGAAGATAGGACCCTTAAAGTATTCAGAGTTAGAGGCAATTTTGCATGATTTCAACTGTGCTATTTTTCAGTTAGACAGTTTGGAATTAAATCTTTTTAAAATTATCATGAGCCATAAGTCATTGCTTAGGCTGTTTGAACTTTGGGTGCTCAGTGTGCACATAGGGTAAAATAACAGTAAATGTCTTGTTTGTGTGGAGCAAGAATATGCCTGGGTATTTAGGGCATAATCTATGTAAAGTATTATGACATTACAGTGTATATCAAGACTTAAGTGGGTATGTCTGGCTAAAATTGATGCTGATTTAAAGGACACTAACTAAGCAAACTGAAACACTGATCTCGGCATGGTTTATGCACTTAGACAACTTGGAGTCTGTGTTTTATCACTTAAAAATTTAAAATATTGGGACTTTGTATTTTATAACTAAAAGAGCTCATGTTTTATATTTAGTGAATGGGTTCATTTTATATTTTAGTATTAGAGTTTAATTATAATGCTATTTTCACTTGTTCTTGAAGAATATTCTTCAATTAAAAAGTAAAAGTTAATGTCTATCTTTCACTTATTTATTTGAGACTGTCTGTAGTACAGCTGGCCTCAAACTTCCCATGTAGCAGAAGATAATCCCCTTCTTTTATCAGAACCCCCTTCCTTTATGTACTGAGTACTGAAATTACAGGTATGCACTGCCATGCTCAATGTTTCAGTGCTAGGAATGGAACCCAGCACTTTGTGCATGTTACAGACACTCTACCAACTGAGCTATGAGCCCAATGATAAAGTGTGTTTAGATACTGTGGCTATTTTGATAGAAACTTGAGTTTCTATCAGGTGGTTGAATGTGAGTCTATACCTTAGGGCAGAATATCTCTGATTATTTTTCAGAAACTTTAGGAATACAGGCACATTGATTGACAAAAAAAAAAAAAAAGCTTTTCCAAGCATGTTCTTGTCATACAGAGGAAACAAATCTTTAAAGAGCTGCCTTGTATTTCAGCCCTTTGCATCTGTCAGTTTCTGACATTCAAAGGTAACTCTCTAGAGTGCAGCTCCGGTCAACCAGAGGTATCTAGAAGATGGGCTCAACAGACAGAAGAGGACAGATGACTTTCATTGTGTCCCTTTAACATTTCCTTGAGGAATGAAAGGTTGATGCTGTCAAACTCTGTGGCATATCTGTCTTGCTACTGATGAGTACGACAGACAAGACAGAGGCTACTTAAGAGCCCAAGAACCATGGAGGATGTCTGAGAAATAAGATTTTGCCAGATCTTTTATTCTCTTTAGAACTTCTTTTCTCCAAAAGCAGGATTTGCTTGATTTGCTTCTGTAATACCTCTGCTATGTGTACAACCTATTTTGAAAAAAATTCCTAAAGTGAATATTCAGAAAGATCCTATTGCATTCTATGTCCTCAGATAAGTAATGAGTGTGTCCAAGGAGATTGGGCATCATAGGCAGAAAAAAAATGCCATCTAGTGGGAGACAGAGGTAGAGATCCTGCAGATAAAATTTAATCCTGTATGAAAAGCACTTAAACTATAAGGAAGGGGTAAGATCAGGACAATGGGATGTAGCATCAATCTGTTGAGGGTTGCTTGGTGAGAACTTGAGGTAGCTTTGGTGAGACACCAGGGAACAAGGAAAATGTGCAATAATCATAGTAGATAGATCGTAGTGAATATTTGATCATTTAGTAAATAGAACAATTTCTGTGAAGATATGATGGTTCGGATTCAGATCCCCAAAATGTACATAAAGCCAGATGCTCTACTGGAAATGTATGACAGGCTGAGTCAGAAGGGTCTCTGGAAACTCTCAGGCTAAATCGCTCATGTACACAGGGGTACACAGCAAGAGACCTTGTCTCCAACAAGGTGAAAGTTAAAGGACAATACCCTACATTGTCCTATGACCTCAAAACACTTGATGCTGAGCACACACTTGCACACACATATACGCACACCCACACACATAAAGAGGTACATACAAATTAACACATACATAAAAATGACTGTGTTGTATCTACAAACCACAGTCTTCAGAGTAGCCGGGCGGTGGCACACGCCTTTAATCCCAGCACTTGGGAGGCAGAAGCAGGTGGATCTCTGTGAGTTCGAGACCAGCTTGGTCTACAAGAGCTAGTTCTAGTTCCAGGACAGGCTCCAAAACCACAGAGAAACCCTGTTTCGAAAAAAGCAAAAAAAAAAAAAAAAAAAAAAAAAAAAAAACAGAATGGTAGAAATTGAATAAAAGGATTTGAATGGAAAATCCAAGTGATTTTTTAAAATAATTTTCAAAATTCTATCCATTTGGACTCATACTGTTGTTGTGGAATAATCTTTTTGCATACTGTGAAAATGTGTCACTTGGATTGATTCAATAAGAAACTAAGTGGCCAATACTAGGCAGTATTTTCAGGCACAGTGGACATTGGGAAGAAGAAGAGAGGACTCATCAGCTAGACATGGAGAAAAAAGGAAAACAAGATAAGCAGTAAGTAGATGAGGTAAATGAGCCTCAGGGTAACACAAAGATTAATAGAAATGGGTTAATTTAAGTTATAAGAGCTAGCTAAAAAGAAACCTAGGCTTTTGGTCAAGCTTTTATAACTAATTATAAATCTCGTGTTATGATTTGGGAACTGGCTGGTGGGAAAGAGAAAGCCTCCCTACATTGTTTTTCTAGAGGAGAGAATGTAAGTCCTGGTTTAGCAGCAGTGACCATAACACTAGATAGAAGTACATTCAGTCTGTACTAATTATATGAAAAGATTAAAACAAGCAAGACTAAGCATTCAATTTAATGTAAAAGAGAGAAAAAATAGACAAATAATAAAAACTACATATTGCTCTGATGGTTCAAATAATTAAGATGGTCATACTATTGCTTAGTGATACTCGGTTTGTAAAGGGTTTGCATGGCAAACAGGATGACCTGAGCTGGAGACCCCAATGTGCACCCTAAAAAGCTAGATATGATAGCACATACTTGTTATTCCTGTGTTGGATAAGTGGAGACAAGTAACTTCCCTGGGACTCACTGGACAAAGAGCCCCAACTCCTTAGCAAGTTCCAATCTAGTGAGAGACCCTGGATCATGAAAGCAAGCTAGAATATATACAAGGAATGACAACCAAAGTTATGCTCTGACATGAACATGCACATGCATACATGTACACATGCATATATGAACAAAAAGGTTTAGTATTTTGAAGTCAGAGTTGACTGTAAGTCATTTATGTAAAGTTTATATGAAAGAAGGGCATTTACTACAGCATGTGCAATCATGCAGTCATGGTCAATGAATCAGTGACTGCTGAGCCATCACTCCTGGGAAGAATAACAGGCTAGGTTCTCCTAGTCACTTGCCATGACTTTGTTAAAAGGTTGGCACACACTTGGTTTCTGGTGTATTTGGGTTGTAAACTTCTCTAAACATCTCACAGTCTTCATTCACTGATTTAGTGCTAAGTCAGAGAGGCATGTTAAATAACAAAACTCTAAACCTCGAAAAATTACAGCATGAAAGAAGAAATACATGCTCACCTTATGAAGGGTGAAATTGTTCTTGGAATACATGTTAAACAACAAAACATTCACAGATGATAATTGTATGAAGAATGAGATTTGCTGCATTTAGCTTCAAAGTACTGAGATGTCTGGGGTACTTTGGGAAGTCATCATGAAAATGATGTGACAGATAATTTTCAAAATAAAGATCATGTTGAAAACTACAGTACAATTAACAATTTTAAATTCTGAATAATCCACCATTTTATCTTTTAAAAAGGTTATAATTTATCTACATATGGAGCAAATAAGGTGGAGTTAAAAAGGGTAATGAGAAAGGGGGGTGTTGGGCTAAGAACAGGGGAGAACAGCAGCCATGACAGTAAAGAGAAGAAGTGGAAGGCAGCAGTCTTCCATGAGCTGAAAATCAGGTTTCAAAATAAGAATGAGGAAATGGAGATGACTCAGTGCTTAAGGCCACTTGCTACCCCTACAAATAACCAAGATTTAGACCCCGTTGCCCACATAGGGTCAGAACAACTGCTTGTAACTTCAGATACAGAGCATTCAGTAGCCACTTCCATCTTTTGAGAATATCTGTGCATGTGGCATGCACACACACACACACACACACACACACACACACACACCAGTAATTTATACACAGAGAGTGAGAAACAGGCTTTGGAAAGAGAGAGGAGAGAACACTGTATTGGATGTAAGGATTTTAGTTCAGTGAAGATCCTAACAGGAGGCACTCATATTTGAGCCCTGCTCTGTGACTTATTGACTTAATAACCTTGGATCAGGCACTAACACCTTATATAGAGACCATAGTATCTGCTGTATCTAGGGATTTCTTAAAAATTTGAGAATAATCACAATCTATGTAAAACTGAATAGAGATTTGTCAGGTTACTCAAATGGAAGTTGTCAGTTATGAGAAATATAATTTCTCTTCACATCAAAACAACTCTGAGATGGAAATATTACACCTATAAGAATGGCCAAGATCAAAAACATTGATTACAACTTATACTGGAGAGAATGTGAGATAAAGGAAACACTCCTCCACTGCTGGTGGGAGTGCAAACTGGTACAGCCCCTTTGGATTTCGGTATGACAATTTCTCAGAAAATTAGGAAACAACCTACCTCAAATCCAGCAATACCACTGTTGGGTATATATCCAAAGGATGCTCAATTATGCCACAAGGACATGTGCTCAGCTATGCTCATAGCAGCATTGTTTTTCATAGTCAGAACCTGGAAACAACCTAGATGCCTCTCAACCAAAGAATGGGTAAAGAAAATGTGGTACATTTACACAATTGAGTACTACATAGCAATAAATAAATAAATAAATAAGACATCTTGATATTTGCAGGCAAATGGGTGGATCTAGAAAACATCATATTGTATAAGGTAACCCAGACCCAGAAAGACAAATATCATAAATAGCTTTTAAACATAAACCAAAGAAAACCAGTCTATAATTCACAATCCTAGAGAACCTAGAAAACAATGAGGGCCCTAAGAGATACATTTAATATACACAGGAAGTAAAAAAAGACAAGATCTCCTGGGTAAATTGGGATCATGGGGACCATGGGAAAGGGTAGAATGAAAGGAGAGAAAAAAGAAGGAGAATGGAGAAAAATATAAAATATATAGCTCAATAAAAACAAAAAGAAACATAATTTCTGAATTCATGGCTTAGCATTTTTTCTTACATTTCATGTTAATACTATATGACATAATTTACGGTAACAGAGGAAAGAAATGAGAAACTTGACTGTAGCATAGATGTTTTTTTCTAGTTTCATATGAGCCAGTTACTATCCATGGAACTTATTGAGATAACAAGCTCTTCTAAAACCCAATTTTTCAGTGTCCCAAAGGGCCAATAATATTGATAGCTGGGGATATGGCTATGTTGTTAAAGTTCTCGCCTTGACAAGATAAGAACCTGAATTAGATTCTTAGAACACACATACAAAAAGGCAGGAATTGTGGGTTATGCTTAAAACACAGCGTTAGAAAGGCAGAGCCAGTAGGATCCCCGGGATAAACTGGTGGGACAGTTTAGCCTAGTTGATTCCAGAACAATGAGACCATGTCTTGAAAAATGCAAAGTAAACAGCCTAGGTTGTCTTCTGGCCTTCACACATATGCCCAACCCCTGCTTTGTGGGTTCAGAGGTTTCACACACTTGGGTCTTAACACTAGCTAGGCAAGGGCTTTCTTTGCTGACTGAGCTGTCTCCTAACCAAATAGAGAAGGTTTTAATTTATAGTATTTTTATGAACCTTGTAAAGACTATACAAATATGAAACAATAAGCCATATTTCTTTTTGGTTTTTCGAGACAGGATTTCTCTGTGTAGTTCTAGTTGTCCTGGAACTAACTCTTGTAGACCAGGCTGGACTTGAACTCACAGAGATCTACCTAACACTGCCTCCCAAATGCTTGGATTAAAGGCATATGCCACAACCACCAGCAATAAATCATATTTATTTATAGACAAAATGTAATTTATAAATAGGAAATATGTTTCTTGCAAAAAATTACATAGAATATTGTCTTAAAATTATTAGTATTTAGAAAAAGGAGGGGCCATATTCTTTACCCTTTGGTCACAGATTTGAGATACTACTGAATCTTGATTAAGGTGGTGAAGCTTTGTTAAATGATTTACAAATAAAATGTAAGTGAGGTCATCATTTCATTGAGGTTATTTTTTAAGAGTATTATCTCATATCTTGTATTTTACAAAATAAAAGTTATGGGTATTTATTTGACAAAAAAAACCAGTGATATTTAATTAGGTTGGTCACTTTATCCATATACACAAACCACTAAATGGAAAAGAATTCAGGAGGCCACAACACATGCTCCTTTGAATATGATCCTGTCCACTCTTTTTATTTATTTGTTTGTTTGTTAACTTGTTTGGTTGATTGGTTTGACTTTTGAGACAGGGTCTCTCTGTAGGTTTGGAGTTTGTCCTAGAACTAACATTGTAGACCAGGTTGACCTCGAACTCACAGAGATCCACTTGACACTGTCTCCTGAATTCTGGGATTAAAGGCATGTGTCACCACTGCATGATTGATCCTGTCTATCTATTCTTACTAGATACGGTCAGCTTCATTTGTTAGTTTGTTTATTGTTGTGAACATACATATGCATGTAATCACTCTTTTGTGCATATTAGAGTGGTTCTCCACTTCCCCAGTGTGAGCTCCTGGAATCGATCACACATTATCAGTTTTGGTGTAAAGTGCCCTCACTTGGTGGATTATCTGCTGTCTCCTAACCTAAATTTAGAATAAATAGACTTATGTTTAGTTAAAGTAGTACAAACTTCTCAATTGCTTTGTGTCTACTTCTCCTATTATTAGTCTTTTCACTCTAATGTTAGAGTCAGAGCATATTTCTTTCACTGGCTCTGATTTTAGGGACAAAGTAGATTTCTTTGGTACTGACTTCAGAGCTAAAGCATGTTTCTTTGATTCTTGGATTCAGGGCTAAAGTTGTTTCTTTCCCTGGATCAAGTCTCAGATCCCGGGAGTGTTTCTCTCAGTGGCTCTGATTCAGAGTCAGGGTGCTCAGGGACTGGTTGGTTTCCTGTTCAGGGTTGGTTGATTGCTCCTGCTTCAGTTTGCCCCTTTACCTTACAGTGACAACATCTCTCCCATGTCCATGTAAGACTTTATGACCCCATATTAGAGAATGCATATAACTTCAACATTGTACCAAACATTTCTCCTAATTATTCTATACTATGTGTGATAAGGGCAGGTCTACAATTTCAAGAAACTGAAGTAAATAAATGTACATTTGTTTGTTGTGAAAATGAACAATAAATTGAACAAGTGGAGCTGGAGATGACTCAGACAGTGAAACTCTTCCCTTACATTTATGAGGACCAGAATTTGATTCTCAGGACAGATTGAAAAAATTTAGCATGGTGGTAGCACCGACTCCAACACTGAGATGGTTTTGATAGGAGGACCCAGGAATTTACTGTCTAAGTAGCCCAGCAATTTGACAAATCCCAGACCAGGGAGAGATCCTGTCTCAACAAAAGTAAAGTGAAAATGGTATGAGTAAAAATAGCCAAGGTTGACTTCTGGTTCTCCCATGCACGTGCATGCATATAAGTACCTGTACCCTCATGAGTACTTCTATACATGCAAGCATGCTTATGCATGTACACATTCACCAACACAAAAAAATTTACAAAAAAATTACTTTGGATTTTTATTCTTAATTGCAAATAAATAATATTATTCATAGAAATTCCCTTAAGTATTGAATTGCCATAGTGAATTTTTTCTAAAAAGTTGCTTCTAGAAATTTAAGTGAAAAAGTGTGAAGCAAAGGGCCAGGGACCCAAGGACGAAGTGGGCAATTGTGATTCAAGTTGATAGTATGTTCCTCTGATAGAGTACTCTGAAAATGGCACTTTACTACTCTGATCTTCCTCCTGATCCCATAACACCACTTTGACTCTGAGAAACAAATCAGAGCTTTTCCCAGAGAGTGCCCTGCTACAGACACTCCTGACCAGAGCAACTCAAAGCTACCAAGGTCATCCAAAGCAAGGGAAGTGGAGCAAATTGTCTCAGATTTAAAAAAAAAAAAAAAATCTAAGGAGACATGATGACTGCACACTAGAAGGAATTCTGTAAAAAGCTGAACATGTAGTTAAAAGTACGAACTTTACTCAGCAAAGCTCCATTCATGAACTTCTTTTTTTTCTTTTTTTTTTATTGAAAAAAAAATTTTTCCACCTCCTCCCCGCCTCCCATTTCCCTCCCCCTCCTCCCGTCCCTCTTCCCCTCTCCCACTCCTCTTCTCCTCCCTCTCCAGTACCAAGGGCAGTCAGGGTTCCCTGCCCTGTGGAAAGTTCAAGGTCCTCCCCCCTCCATCCAAGTCTAGGAAGGTGAACATCCAAACTGTCTAGACTCCCACAAAGCCAGAACATGAAGTAGGATCAAAACTCCATACCATTGTCCTTGGCCTCTCGTCAGCTCTCATTGTCCGCCATGTTCAGAGAGTCTGGTTTTATCCCATGCTTTTTCAGTCACAGTTCAGCTGGCCTTGGTGAGCTCCCAATAGATCAGCCCCACTGTATCAGTGGGTGGGTGCACCCCTCGTGGTCCTGACTTCCTTGTTCATGTTCTCCCTCCTTCTGCTCCTCATTAGGACCTTGGGAGCTCAGTCCGGTGCTCCAGTGTGGGTCTCTGTCTCTATCTCCATCCATCGCTAGATGAAGGTTCTATGGTGATATGCAAGATATTCATCAGTATGGCTATAGGATAGGTTCATTTCAGGTTCCCTATCCTCAGGTGCCCAAGGAACTAACTGGGGACATTGCCCTGGGCACCTGGTAGCCACTCCAAGTTCAAGTCTCTTGCCAACCCTTAGGTGGCTCCCTTAACTAAGAAATGAGTTTCCCTGCTCCTCTATCCAACTTTCCTTTATCCCCAATCATCCCATTTCCCCCAGTTCCCCTCACCCTCTCCTTCACACTTTTCTCTCCCCATCTCCCCTCACCCCCATCACACCCCACCCCCAAGATTCCAATTTTTTGCCCGACAATCTTGTCTATTTCCCATAGCCAGGAGGATAACTATATGTTTTTCCTTGGGTTTACCCTCTTGTTTAGTTTCTTTAGGATCACAAATTATAGATTCAGTGGCCCCTATCCATGGCTAGAAACCAATTATGAGTGAGTACATCCCATGATCTTCTTTTTGGGTCTGGGTTACCTCACTCAGGATAGTATTTTCTATTTCCATCCATTTGCATGCAAAATTCGAGAAGTCATTGTTTTTTTCCGCAGAGTAGTACTCTAATGTGTATATATTCCACACTTTCTTCATCCATTCTTCCACTGAAGGACATCTAGGTTGCTTCCAGTTCTGGCTATTACAAATAATGCTGCTATGAACATAGTTGAACAAATGCTTTTGTCATATGATAGGGCATCTCTTGGGTATTTTCCCAAGAGTGGTATTGCTGGGTCCAGGGGTAGGTTGATCCCAATTTTTCTGAGAAACCGCCACACTGATTTCCAAAGTGGTTGCACAAGTTTGCAGTCCCACCAGCAATGGATGAGCGTACCCATTCATGAACTTCTTTACTTTGCAAAGCTCCAATCACAGTATTTCAGCTGCTACAAATGCTCTATGATCATGTGAGATGTTAATAGTGAGAGAACCAGACAGACAGTGTGTGAGAAATTCTGGCATTGTTGATTATTTGTCTGTAAATGTAAAACTGATAATCTCAAGGATTCTAACTTACTAATCCCATTAAGTTTAAATCAGCAGGTATGTTCTACTAAGTAACAATAAAGGAAAAGTAAACCAAAATAACTACATGAAAAGAAACTCATTCTGTGGAAATTTCTAGGATCAAATGTGCATTTTAGAAAAGTCTAATAATTAAAGGGTTAAGTATTCTCCTGGCAATTAGGCTCAGCAGTGAAAAGTGATTGCTGAGCCATTTGGACACTCTGTGTTCACTCTCATGTCCAATATGAAGGTTAATGAGGGAATGGACTTTATCAAACTATCCTCTGACCTCCACATATATGCCATAGCATCAGTAAGCCCACACATCTCACACACACACACATGCACACATACACATAGGGAAAATAACAGTGTTCATTACTATAATACATACTATGTACATAATATAATAAAATAACTATTAGAAGTGTAAATAAATTAAACCAAGCAAATTAAATTAAAATTAGACCAGGATAAATAATGAAGGATGTCAATACAAGGAAATGCATGATTCTAAAGATAAGTCACAGAAGTGGTGAATCGGATCAGTACATAAAGGTGCTTGCTGCTAAGTCAGATGAGCTGAGTTCTATCTTTGGGATATTCATATCATAGAAGGAGAGATCTGATTAAGTTTTCCTCTGACATCCATTCACAATCGATGCATATACAAACACACACACACAAATATGTAGTAAAATGAATATTAAAGAAAATCCTATAATATAATGATCAATATGATAAAAATGATAGTTTTTAAAGCAATCAGCCTTTAAAAGCACTCCCTTATTTTTGAGAGTACTAAGGAACTTTCTCAGCACCCACATTGGACAACATACAAACACAATAAGGATTGGAGGCCATCTTCTGGCTTACATATCTTCTGGAACACTTGGCATACACTCACATAGATACACACAAATAAAAACTTAAATGAGATAAATTGTAAACTAAATCAATAATAAAACTGTCCATCAAAAAGACTTGTTCAAACACATGACAACACAGTTTTTAAATTCTATTTTAATGAAAATGTAAATTCTTATAGTGGATAATTTACATGAAAATCCACTTATTAGAGGTGATCTGAAATTTAGCTGAAAATTGCAGAGCAATTAAATGAATTAAATTATGAAAATAATGTATCACTTTCCCAATTTATTGTGAATAAATTGATTTACAATAAGGTATATCAAGCATCTCTGTATTATTGCATAATTAGAATTATTAGATGGTAAATTATAGTTTACATTTATCTAGCACTGTTATTGAAATTTTACACTAAGAATGATTCAGGGGTACATAGGTTTTATAGCTAGGGTGAATCACTTTTACTATGTAGGCAGTGTTAAACTAGAATATAATTCAAATCACCCCAAATCAAATGTAATCATGTATGAGAAGAAATCCAAGTCAGTTCTCCAAAACCAAAAGCACACAAGCTAGTATACTCAGTTGAATTCATAAGTACATCTACATTTTATTGTTTAATCCACTAGTTTTATATTATAGAATCAAAAGAATCACAATATTTGTTGTATCTCATTGCACATGTAAGAAGAAACTTCAAAAAAATAAATACTCTCCTTATTCAAGTCACATGAAATTTGAGTAAAAATTGACAGGGAAGATGCCTTTAAATAAATATTTACACTTTATGAAGCTAAATTTTATTTTCATAAGGAAACAGGGTCAATAAGTACATAGCATTTGTTAAGTTAGGTGTCAGTGCCTACTGTGGGACATTGGTCTTATATCCTGTAATGATCTGTCACTTGTATTGGTTTAATAAAACTCTGATTGGCCAGTAGCCAAGTAGGAAGTATAAGTGGGGTGATACTAAGAGAATTCTGGAAAGAAGAAAGGCTCAGTCTGCAGTTGTCATGCAAGTGCAGAGGAAGCAAGATGAGAATGCCTCACTGATAAAAGGTATGAAGCCACATGACTAACACAGACAAGAATTATTGGTTAAGATGTAACAGTTAGCTACAAATATGCCTAAGCTATTGGCCAAACAGTGTTTTAATTGATACAGTTTTGTGTTATTATTCAGGTCTGGGCAGCTGGGAAACAAATGAACAGTCTCTGTTTACAAATGGCACCCAAAATGGAGCAACGACATTCACATACATTCTGAGAGAACCTGGGAAGGAATTCTAGACACGAAAAAACAGAGTTAAGCACAGTTTCTTGGTAGGAACATTTTCTCAGGTAAGCTCTGTTTGCAAGAAGCAAGAATGTCTCATTTAAGAGAGGCCTTCTGACTCAGCTTTAGCTACAAAACCTTTCCAGCTCTTTTGAGAGGCTCTAACACCAAACACTTAAATGACACTTACCAATAGTCAACAGCAAGCTTCTTGGTGGTGGAAGGAACCTTGAAACTCCATAGAGTTGTGGCTCCTGGCAATACCTCTGCCATGAAGCTAGACTCTCAGAGAGTGAAGGAATGAAGTGGATCCAGCAGTCAAAGCCACAGTTTTAATCCTAGCCACATCACTAAACAAAATTACAGACTCATGTGGTCAGAAAAAAAGAGATATGCAGTAAAAATAGATGGAGATAAAAAAAAAAACACTTAAATAGTTTAGAGTGTGTTTAAATATATATGTAGTCTTGGGAGAAAAAAAGAAAAATAATAAAGTCCTTAAAAAAAGAAGAAAGACTGTAGTAAGGTATGATGTCACACACCTTTATTCACAGCACTTGGCAGGCAGTGGCAAGTGGCTCTCTGTGAGTTCATGGATAATCTAGTCAGTTCTAGGACAAGCAAAGATACACAGATATACCCTGTCATTTAAAAAAAAAGTTAAAATAAAATGAATAGAATTTAAATTAAGCCTTTTAAAGATGGAAAATAGACATAGAATCTGGATACTATATACAATTGTGTTGTCTTTTAATTGTTTGATGGCTGAGAAAGGAGAAAAAGCTGCTAAAACACATTTGATTATAACTGCTGCTGGATTAATCTAACATATATATTTTGAAAATGACATGACTTCAAAATTTAAGTCAAAAGATATGTTACTTTGTAGAAGAGTTTTTGTTGTTTCCACAAGAAACGAGAGGCTGTAGATTCCTTATGGGTTAAGAAAAATCAAGTTTGAACAAGGAAGACCCCCTGAAAAATCTCTGATAGGAATGGATAGTCCAGATGATAAACATTTCAGAGGACCTTGTTGGAGTTTCCTTCTAAAGACTGCTGGCTGAGATGATCAAGCTACAAAGAATATTCCATGCAGGAGTTGACAATAATCCTAAATTTTCTTTAGTCCCCATAAGATTCTCAACACCCTTAATCAGTAGAAAGTAGCCTAGAAAATTACGCCCACATTCTGCCCCAAAATGGATTATACATGTTTGCCTTTGTTTGGAATATTGGATACAAGTTGTTATGGATAATGGTCAGGAAAAAGGCTAAACAAGTAGACAAGAATCAGAGTTCTGGGGCTGGAGAGAGGACTCAGTGGTTAAGAGTATTGTGTGCTCTTCTAAAGGTCCTGAGTTCAATTCCCACCAACCACATGGTGACTCACAACCATCTGTAATGAGGTCTGGTGCCCTCTTCTGGCCTGCAGACAGAATATTGTATACATAATAAATAAATAAATAAATAAATAAATAAATAAATAAAATAGAATCAGAGTTCTTGTTTTGAAAAGAAAAAAAAGGTGGAACTATGGTGGAACACCGGTCTTATACTCTGTAATGACTTGTCACTTTTATAGGTTTCATAAAATGCTGATTGGCCAGTAGTCAGGCAGGAAGTATATATATATAGGCAAGATGACCAGACTAGGAGAATTCTGGAAAAAGAGGAAAGGCTCAGTCTGCAGTTGTAGAGCAGATGCAGCGGAAGCAAGATGAGAATGCCTCACTGATAAAAGGTATCAAGCCATGTGGCTAAAACAGACAAGAATTATGGGTTAACTTCAGATGTAACAGTTAGCTACAAATATGCCTAAGCTATTGGCCAAACCAGATTGTAATTGATACAGTTTCTGTGTTATTATTTGTGTCTAGACAGCCGGGAAATAAACAGTCTCTGCTTACAAGTGCATTCTTTGACTTTCTCTATCAAGGGTGTATGGAATGGGGAGGGGGGGTTGCATTGGACAACCTTCTGCATATCTCAACTGTCTTAAGAAGAAATAGGTCAATTTCAGATATTATCCCAGTAATACCTTGAAGTGATACTTTGCTTTACTTTTCTGACAAAAGTTCATTTGGAGAACATTGGGAAGCAAAAATGCCCATTCTTAATGTCGTAGGCAAATTAAAGCAGTGTGAGATTTTATAACCTTGGAAAATGTTACACATCAAGATTGAATAACAATTTATAAAAAGGGAAATCGGAGGTCATTTTGAATGTTTCCTATCTTGAAATGGTGCTTACTCACTTGACACTTTGGTACAATATTCTCTTTCTCCCTCTTTCCCTGCCCCCCACACCAGATGTAGACAAACACAAATATCACATAAAGTTTATACATGGTCCCACAGAAATGATCTCCCCAGGAATTCTTCTGAATAAGCCACTTTTCCCTAGAAATAAAACATTAAAGGTGAGAAAAAAACAAGCAAATTCTGGGGGAAATGTCTGTAGAACCCAAGCTGTGTCCTTCATCCCAACCCTCTGCTTAGGCTAGCATCCCTCAGTTGCAATGTGAATTGAAGTTGGGTAAAATAATTTAAAAAAAATGAGGATGGTTTGTTCAAGAATAACTGTGCAGCAAGCATAGATAGAAACAGAAGCAGATAGAAGATAGAAAGGAAGAGAGGGAAGAAGGAAGGAAGAGAGGGGGGAGGTAGGGAGGAATGAAGAATTGTATCTATGTCCAAGTTTGAAACACTATGTGTTGCAAAAATATTTTTTTGCTTCCTGATGACAAAGCATAAGAAAAAATATGAAGTGATTCGGTCTCATATTTATCAACAAAGAAAATAAAATAAAACAAACAGAAAACAAAGCAAAGCACAAAATATTATTGTGCCAGCTTCTGGGGCTTGTATGTGTATAAAGAGAAGTATGAAAAAATTGTGATCCAATTTATGTGACAATTTTTGATTGGCATTTTAGATGATTTTTTTTCATCTTAAGAATACATACTGCAAATGATATAAAACTCAAATGTTTGGAAAATAATGACACCAAAGGAACCACTGATGCAGCAGAGGGAGGAGGGGAGGAATGTGGAGGGCTTGGGGGCTGTGAGAGCACTCAACTCTGAGGCTTTCTTCTCCACTCAGAAAAAAAAAACACATTTGTATATGAAAAATGTTTCTTTTTATATGTAACATCTTGGTTTTTTTATTTTGCTTTTCTTTGAATTTGTAAAATATGCAAGCACACTTGCAATGTCTAATCTTCTTGTTGATTTCTCAGCATTTAGAATTGCTTGGATATCCCTGAGTGTGTCTAACAGAATATTGCAGAGGTTAGCTAAACAGGGAGAGGAGCTACCTGTCCTGAAGGGTGGTGACAGCATCCAATAGACTGATATTGAGACTTGTTACAAAGCAGTAGGCTGGGTCTTTCTCTTCTACCCATATGGAACAGGGTGCATGGAGGCTGCACCTCAAGTACTGGTCTTCAGCAGCTTGTGTCCTTCACAATGTTTGGGAGTAGGAGGTAAAAGTTCCAGTAAGTAGATTGTTGGGATCAGCAGCTGACAACTTTTGATGTTACAATTCTTCCGCAGGATGCAACTAAGAGTTACTACTCTTGTGTAGGTCCAGAAAATTGGGAATCAACAGTCAGTAGATGAGAATGATGCTACTATATTCAATCCGGCCTAAGTATCATGATATGTCACCCCTAGCAGTAGCTTTAGTACAGACTTAAGAGGTCAGAATTCTCTAGTCCCTAACAGCAGCAGCTGTTTACAGTCACTGTTTGAGGTTACATTTCCCGAATTCCTTGACACTTGAAAATGTTTGTGTTAGGGTTTTATTTTTTTTTTTTGTTTTTGTTTTTTTTATTATATATTTTTTTTTATTCTTTTTTAATTAAAATTTCCAACTGCTCCCCGTTTCCCATTTCCCTCCCCTCCTCCCACACATTGCCCCCTCCCCCCTCTCCCCTCCCCTATCCCCACTCCTCTTCTCCTCCCCCCAGTCCATTCCCCCTCCCTCTCGCTACTGAAGAGCAGTCCAAATTCCCTGCCCTACAGGAAGACCAAGGTCCTCCCACTTCCATCCAGGCCCAGGAAGGTGAGCATCAAAACAGGCTAAGCTCCCACAAAGCCAGTTCATGTATTAGGATCGAAACCTAGTGCCATTGTCCTTGGCTTCTCATCAGCCTTCATTGTCCGCCATGTTCAGAGAGTCCAGTTTCGACTCTCGGAATGTGGCGGACAATGAGAGCTGACGAGAGGCCAAGGAGAATGGCACAGGAACTTTCATCTGGCGATGGATCGAGAGAGAGACAGAGACCCAATTTGGATCAACCGTCTGAGCTCTTAAGGTCCAAATGAAGAGCAGAAGGAGGGAGAACATGAGCAAGGAAATCAGGACCACGAGGCGTGCACCCACCCACAGTGACAGTGGAACTGATCTATTGGGAGCTCTCCAAGGCCAGCTGGACTGGGACTGAATAAGCATGGGTGTGTTAGGGTTTTAGACGGGAGTCTTAGTACCTACACCAAGAGGCATAAGAGTTCTCTGGAACTCATTAAATAACCAGGGACTACAGTTTATCTTTTCTCTTTCTTTAAGCCTCTGATTCTCCTGTAGTCATAGTTCTCAGCACTCTTTTGCTGGTTCTATTTCTACCATTCTTATTGTCCTTGTGATTCCTGAACTCCCCAGCCACTGTGTCTTTTTTCAGCTTACAGAGGCCAACTTTGAGTCACTGGGCATTTAGTTGTGATGGTTGCATGATTTTCATGGAGCATTCATGGAGATTTCAAAGTGACTTTATATAGCAGTCTTCCAGGCTCCTATTTAAAAATCTTGTTGCTGAAGTAGCCATAACAAGGTTAATTTAAGCATTTGCTAATTAGGGGTCAAACTGCTCCACTCCCCCAACATATTTGCTTGTTTGCAAGAAAATGAAACTCAGAGCAAGTTTTCACAATGCAAACATACAGACCTGATCCTTAACACTAGAGTTGATACTAGGGTGCTTATTTAACACACTCCTATTATGTCAATGTGTTTTTTATCTTTGCTAGAGTGAAAGGGTGAAGAGACAGGAAGCTGTGAAGGAATTCCACTCTCAGCATCTAGGTCATCCATGAATTGGACACCGCTCCTCTGCAACACACCGCTACTGTGTAATGTTTTCCCCAAGCACATGTCACTAAATGACTTTGGCCTGCATTCTCTGAAATCATTGGGTATGATAAATCTTTTCTCCAATTAAATTTGGCATTTGTCTCATCACTATCACACAACATAAGAATAAGAAGCTAATTGTGTACTGACAGATCTTTAAATATATAACATAAATATGTAAATTTTGTTCATTAAAAATTTAGTCTTTATTTATTTATTAAAGATTTCTGCCTTCTCCCTGCCACCACCTCCCATTTCCCTCCTCCTCCCCCATCAAGTCCCCCTCCCTCATCATCCCTAAGAGTAATCCGGATTCCCTGCCCTGTGGGAAGTCCAAGGACCACCCAGCTCCATCCAGGTCTAGTAAGGTGAGCATCCAAACTGCCTAGGCTCCCCCAAAGCCAGTATGTGCAGTAGGATCAAAAACCCATTGCCATTGTTCTTGAGTTCTCAGTAGTCCTCATTGTCTATTATGTTCAGCAAGTCCGGTTTTATCCCATGCTTTTTCAGACCCCTTAATAAATAAATAAAATAAAAATTAAAAAAAAGAATATCTTTAGAATGAAAGAATAATGCCAGAGATGTCTTGATAGCGAGAGCCTCTATGGGGTTAGGGAGAAACCTGGTGTTAGGGAAATTCCCAAGAATCCAAAAGGATGGCCTCAGCTAAGACTCCTAGCAACAGTGGAGAGGGTGCCCGAACTGGCCTTCTCCTGCAAACTATCATCATCATATCATCATAGAGCCTTCATCCAGTAACTGACGGAATCAGAGGCAGATTCACAACCAATCACCAGCCTGAGCTCTGGAAATCCAAAGAGAGGGAGGAGGGAATGTCTGAGCAAGAGAGGTCAAGATCATGAAAAAGAAATCTACAGAGACAGCTGAACCAAAATCGTGGGAACTCATGAACTCTAGACCGACAGCTGTGGAGCCTCCATGGGACCGAACTAGGCCCTCAGCATGTGGGTGACAGTGGTGAAGCTTGGTCTATCTGAGGGGCCCCTGGCAGTAGGATCAGGATAGCTGGTGCAAGAGCTGCCTTGCTGGGGCCCACTCCCTATGGTGGATGCTGTGCTCAGCCTTGACGTCTGGTGGGAGGAGCTTGGTCCTGCCCCAACTTAATGTGCCAGACTTTGTTGACTCCCCATGGGAGCCCTAACTGGTTGGGAGGAGTGAATGGGGGGATAGAGGGGAGGAGTGGGAGGGAGAACTGGGGCTGGAGTCAAGATGAAATTAAAAATAAAAAATAAAAATTAAAAAAACAACAAAAAATTTAGTCTTAATTATTTTCAGGAAATATTTTGTTTCATAGTTTATTCTTATTTATATTTTATTTTATTCTTATTTATACTATATTTCGTTTTTATCTAAAAGCATTTTAATTGCTGTTATTATTTATCTTTAAATAGTCTGAAATTCCAGTCCACACATTTCTATTAAGTCAATAGTTCAGTATAAATTCAAATTACATATGTTTACTTTTGTGAATGAGTATGCATTATGAATGTGCCTTTGTGTGTTTGCATGTGTGAAGGTGTGTACTCGCAATGATTCACTGCTCTGTTTGGTAAAAATACTTAAAATCTGTTCACAAAATTTTGGAAATAAAATAATCTACTAACTTCAGAAGAAAAAAAGTAAAGAAAAAATATAGTGGTATATAATCCCAATGGTGATTAGGAAGAAACAGGTCGATCCCAGGGGTTTACTGGTCAGTCAGCTTAGTCTACTTAAAGTGTGTCATGCCACTGACAGACTTAATGCCAAAAAGACAGGCAGATGGCTCCTACTGACAACAGTTATTTTCATGTGGGATTCTAAACCTAAAGTTTGATCACCCCTACACACATTTGTACCAACACCCATGAATATGTGTATGTATGTGCACACAAGCAGACACTCAGGTCTGCATTCCACAGCTCAAAGCAATTAAGAGGTTGAAGAAGCCTTTATAGTTTAATCACATAAAAAGAAAGAAAATGGGCAAGCAACAGCCCTGGTATACCATCTATTTGTTTCTGTCACTATTCTGGAGTTCTGTATTCTCCTGTAACCTGAAAATTCATCAATTTTAGTTACTACCTTAATAATAATAGCTAAGTTTTACTGATTATGGATGATTATTATTTTACTGATTATTTCATTGCAGGGTCCCTGAAAAGTAGGTAATATTGAATCTATTTTTATAATAAAGAAAGATAAAAATGATGCAATAGAAGGACAGCCTCAGCTTGTAAACCCATCATCAATACAGCCTCTAATGTCTTACTGTGAAAGTATCATCTCAAATGGAAGCCTTTCTTTTTTCTTTCCTATTAAAAACTTTTAAGCAATATTTAAGAAAAAATGAAAAATATACAATATTTTTTCATCCTGCAATGAGTTTATCTTGGTCCATATAATTCTATGAATCACATTCATTTCTGGAAGGAATGTCTTACCTCTTATATTTGAGTGGGATGCCAACAACTCTATCAAAATTTTGAAGTTGCTACAGAATTAATAATGTGGCAATCATGTCCTTTGCTCCTGACTTTAAGTAAGTCAGTGTATGAAGCATAGTTAGTGCATACACAGCTGTAAGTTTGATCCTGAGTGCTGTTAAAATAAAACAGAATAAGAAATTATTAGTAAAAATAGATTCAATAATTCTGAAGACAACATTGCCTCTTATTCTCTTCTTCTGAGGCCCAACCTGACAGTTATTTTCATGTGGGATTCTCCTCTGTATGCTGTGAATAAAGAAGCTGCATTGGCCTATGCCTGTGCAGCATAGAGGTAAACAGGAAAACTAAATTAAATGCTGGGAGAAAGAAAGTAGAATCTAGTAGTCACCATGTAGCTGCTGAAGGAGACATATGCCAGAACCTTACTGGTAGGCCACAGCCTGTGGTAAAATATGAAGTGATAGAAATGGGTTAATTTAAGATGTAAGAGTTAGTTAATAAGAAGCCTGAGCTAGTACACCAAACAATGTTGCAATTAGTATAGTTTCTATGTGGTTATTTGGGTCTGGATGGCCAGGAAATAAACGAGCAGTCTCCACTTACAATATTTCCCTCGAGTGTATTCCTGTGGTGGCATTGTACTCACAGAGGCAAACTAAATGACATCTGGGTTCATTGATTGTTACAGGGTTGTGTAGGCCATGACTTGTCCTCCAAATATTTGATATATAGCCCCATATAATAATAAAAAAAAGAGTCACAGATTCTTTTCTTTCTACTTTTAGCTTCAAAATTTTTGAGTAAGAGAAAGAGAGATTTGGAAGAATTGCTCAAGTCAACCATGAGATTAGAATCATAAAGAGTCAAGGCCTTCTCTCTCAGAGTATTTGAGAAAGGCCAGAAACCAGTTATCTTCCTTGCACAAAAAAAGTATAGAAGTAAATGGACCAATTTTTTTATTTGTAGGGCTCATAGAATAAAATCAACTGACCAGAATGGCGTTATAGCCTAGTGAAACTCTGTGTCAGTTCATGATTCATTGGAAAATTGCTAGCACAGATTTTAGACAGCTGCAAGTTGTTTGAGTTTATAGAAAGGGGGGGTGTTATTTTACTATCTCCAACAACATCATATATAAATAATAGTCATCAAAATATTCATTTTTTTCTTTCTTATCTACTTTCTTTTTCCATGCTCAAGCTCTTGCTTTGTTTTGACAGCACTCAGATTCCAAACTCCAGCCTTGTAAACACTAAGTACGCTCCACACACTGCCCTGTCTCAACAAGGCAGGTTGTTACACAGGACCAAGACCAACATTTCCAAACACTTTCAGCACTACCACCCATTCTCTGGACTGATCTCCTAACTCATTAGAGACACTTGTGTAAGACCAGTCACTGATGTGGAGACCACACTGTTCATTTAGTGTTCTAGAGTAGACAAGTTATGTAAAAACACTGTTCAAACAAGACACCATCTAGTAGAGAAGTACTTTTATCCTTATGTAATAAGAATGTCTCCTGTAAGCAGAGTAACATTGACAAGTCCTGTTGATTTGTCAACCCAGTGAAATTATATAATTTATTAGAATTAATTCAGATTTATGTATTAAATCTTAAGATATAAATGCACAGGAAATATTGAACTGGTATAAGAGGTCCTTCTGTTTATGTGTTGCATTCATTGGTTGAATAAAGAAACTGCCTTGGCCTTTTGCTAGGTCAGTACATAGGTAGGCATGGAGAAGATAGAACTGAATGCTGGTAAGAAGGGCAGACTGGCAGATGCCATGGATCTCCTGTCTGAGACAGACACTGGTTAAAATCTTGCTGGTATGCCACAGTCATGTGGCAATACACAGATTACAGAAATGGGTTAAATTAAGATCTAAAAATTAGCCAGTGAGAAGATAGAGCTAATGGGCCAAGCAGTGTTTAAATGAATACAGTTTCTGTGTGATTATTTCAGGTGTAAGATAGCTGGGCAGCTGGGATGACAAGCAGCCCGCTCCTCCTATTATAGAATGGCACCCACCTGGACAACTGCATCCACATAAGACCTGAGAGAACTTGGGAAGTAATTCTAGACAGAAAAGAATAAAGAATGGCTTCTTGGTAGCAGCAATTTTTTGGATCTGCTCTGCTTGCTAGGGGAAAGTGCTCTCATTTAAGGGAGGCTTTCTGATTCAGCTTTAACTGCAAATCCCTGCAGCTCTTTAAGAGGTCCTGCCACAAAACATTTAAATGGTGTTAATGAAAAGCTGACTACATGATTTTGGTTTTCAGCCATAGCAGGAAAAAAAGCTGCAATGTTTTAAATTGCTAGATTTCTGGGACATCCTGCCAGGGAAATCTCTGACTCTTTCAGGCAGGCAGTCAAACTACAGAGCATTTGGGTGTGGTTTGTGAGCACACTGCTGCAACTTGCTTGCTGGCAGGGACAATGAAATGCCATCTCATTGTGACAATAAACATGGCTACAGCTGGTACCACTGCCATGAGTCTGGAATCTCATAAAGCTAAAGAATGGGCTGGATCAAGTCGTCAAAGCCATGGCTTTAATCCTACCCATATTGCTTAGCAAATTAAAGACTCATATAGTCAGAAAAAGAGAGATATATGTTAAGAGAGATTCAAAGACAAAGAAAATCTCTAAATGTTTTACAGTGTGTTAAAAATATAAGCAGGCTAAAGGTTAAAGTCCTTAAAATAAAAAAGAAAGAGAGTAGTTGGGTGTGGTGGTACACACGTTTAACCCCAATGCTTGAGAGGCAGAGAGACCTCTGCAAGTTCAAGGTGTGGTGGAACACACCTTTAATCCCAATGCTTGAGAGGCAGAGAGACGTCTGCAAGTTCAAGGTATGGTGGAATACACCATTAATCCCAATGTTTGGAAGGCAGATGCAGAGAGACCTCTGTGAATTTAAGTTGTAGTGGTGCATACCTTTAATCCCAGCACTTGGGAGGCAGAGGCAGGTGGATCTCTGTGAGTTCTAAGATAGCCTGGTCTATAGAGCGAATTCCAGGACAGCCAAAGATATACAGAGAAACTGTCTCAAAAATTAAAAGTAAAAACTAAAGAAGTAGAGGTTAAAGTGAAGCCACATAAACATGGAAAATACACAGAGAATCTGGATACTGTATGCTATTATGCTCTCTTTGAATTATTTGAATGCTGAGGAAGGAGCAACAGCTGCTAAGAGATATTTGTTTATAAATGCTGCTGAATTAATCCAAGATAGATATTTTGAAAATTCTTTAACTTCAAAATTGAAGTCAAAATGTACATAACTTTGGAGAAGAAATGAGACACTGTAAATTCATTCTGAGTTAAGAATAATCAGGTTTGAGCAAGGAAGATCATCTGAAAAAATTCCAGTAGGAACAGATGTCAGAATTCTACATCCAGAACAAATTTAAGACTGCTGCCTGAGATGATCAAGACTCACAGGATACTCCAGTTGGAACTTGATCATAATTCTAAATTTTCTTTAGGTCCCCATAAGATTATCAGTGCCCCCAACCAGGAGGAAGTAGCCTGGAATACTATGCCTACATTCCCAAAAAATGGACTATGGATATTTTTCTTTAAATAAAAAGAGGGGGAAGTGGTGCTGGACAATTCTATATTCTGTCAATCATGTTTTAAATAAATGCTGATTGGTCAGTAGCCAGGCAGGAGATACTGGCAGGACAACCAGACAGGAAGTAGAGGTGGAACAATGAGAACAGGAGTATTCTGGGAAGAAGGAAGCTTTCTCCCCAGTACTGTCCAGACACAGAAGAAGTAAGATGCGACCTGCTCTGCTGAAAAATATAGTGAACCATGTGGCTAACATAGATAAGAATAATGGGTCAATATATGTTACAAGAGTTAATAAGAAGGTTGAGCTAATGGGCCAATCAGTTTATATCTACTGTAGATCTCTGTGTTATTTTCTTTGGAACTAAATGACTGGGGAACTGGGCAGACAGAAATCTTGACATATATTTTAAATTTAAAAGTGTACATATATTTATGAGAGAGATTTTTCTAGAATAAATGTGTTTCTTTTGTGTGTCTGTGTACATGAATGCATGTTGACAATGAAATGTTTTCTTCAGCTCTTCACCTTATTTTTTGAAACAGGGTATCTCCCTGAACCTAGAGTTTATCAAGTTGTTGAATGGGACAGTGAGAGCACACAGTCTGCTTGCTTATATTTCTTCTTCTTCAGAGGTTAAGGTGTGAGCCATGACACTCAGCTTTTATGTTAATGCTGCGAATACAGGGACAAATTCTTATCCTTATGAGGGAAGTCATTTACCTGGCCCCAAAATACATTTACCATTGAATTACAGGAGAATTTTTAAGTCACAAAAATTGCATAATTATATTGAAATTCTGAGTAATCTTCAATGACATAGGCATAGAAGAGAAAGCTTTGGTAGAATGGTTTTCTGTTATGATATTTGAATATAAAATCTGTATAGAGGATGGGGAAATATTCAATCTGTAAAGTCTTTGCTTTTAAGTAAGTCCCAACTTTGGCCCAATAGAACACCATAAAAAGTCTGATGCAGAGTCATGTGCATATAACTCCAGAACTAGGAAAATGGAAACAGGACGATGCTGGTCTGAGGTCCATGTTCAGTGACGTATTCTGTCTCAAAAATTGTAATAAATAAAAGATGGAGAAGTGATTGAAAAAGACACAGGATTTTGGCTTCTGACTTTAATATATATGAGCACACATATACACAAACAGAAACAGGAAAATCTTCATAACATATATAAAATATACACTACGAAGAGAACATTGTATCCCTCTTCATAATTCTAATGAGGACTTAAAATTGATTATAGCTGATTTCATTAAATATAAGTATAATTAAATATAAGTTTATAATAGCATTTAAATGGTTTTTTTTCACTCAAGACAGGCTTTCTATGTGTTGCTTACCTTGACTGTCCTGGAACTAGCTCTGTTGACTAGGCTGACCTTAAACTCAGAGAAATATACCTGCTCCTGCCTTCCTAGTATTAGATTAAAGGCATGTGCCATCACCACTCACCTTTTAATTTTATCTTTTTATAATAAAGTTATTTTTTATAATCTAGTTTTAAAAAGCATAATTAAATGTTTTTCTTCATTTTCCTTTTAAATCCCTGTCGTATTTTTAATTCTCAGGGAGTTGGTAACCACACACGTGCTTTCCTGACCTCCCCTCCCCTGTCCTGTCTTCCTTCATCCTTTCTTTCTGTCCAACAGTCTTCCAGCATACCTGCCTTCTTTCATGTTTGTCTGCAGCTGTGTTTATATTTGTTCCTACAGATAAATGGATGTGATAGCCAGAACTGCTATTCCTGAAAGTTGTTCATCTTATTTTTGAGACAGATTGTCTCACTGGGACCTGAACCTCAGTGGTTCTAGGCTGGCTCTCCTACAAGTTTTAGGAGTATCTTGTCTGACCCTTCTTCATGCTTGGATTACAAGAATAAGTTGCTACACAGCATGGCATCCATCTTCTTAAGTTAGTGCTGTGGATTGAAGTCTGAAGTCTGCTGCTTTAGAGCATAATATTTCCCCACTGAACAAGCTTCTGATATTTGTTCTTCAGAAAGCAGGTTAAAGGATAACTTTTAATTTTTCTGTTGGTTTCAAGAATCCATTATCCAGATGCATATGGATAAATAATGTACTGTGTAGAATACAATACATTATTACTTAACATTACTTGGTATTTATTCTTGTTGCATGCTATTTATAGTTACCTGAAATGGGATTATCTATGAATAAAGGAGATTGCTTAGGTTTATGGCTCTGGAAACTTGAGATGCCCATGCAGAGGTCCTACTTATGCTTACCTGCTGGAAAAATCATAATACAGAAGGACAAGCAGACACCTGTGTGAGATGTCTGGATTCCAACAGTGATGAGCTAAGTCAGGTCCCTGTCATTACAATGTGCTTGGCTGTGGACAAATCCAATCCTAAGAAGACACTCAGGAATGATACTACTAATGTTAACAGGAATCTGCTGTAATGTCCCAAGAAGTTCTTCAACGGTGCATTTGCCCACAAGACCTTAGTGAAAAATGAAGTGTTAGTTTGAAACTTGGATGCAAGTCCTATTAAACAAATCAGCTGCCAGACAGAGAACAGCTTTGTACGCTGTTTTATTTATCCTTTGTATCTTCTTCACAGTTATAGAAATGACTCCTTTCTTATCCTCAGTGGCCATTAACCTCAGTGTTTTCTCATCCTACCACTTAGCTTTCTTTCCTTTCCTTTTTTTTAGAGGTAGGATCTCATGTACCTGAGCTTGACCTCAAAAGTCCTATGTAGTTGATGATGAGCTTGAATTGCTGATTCTTCTGCCTCTACCCCAAAGTATTGGTACTAGAGGCTTACATCACCATAACCAATTTTATGCGGTGCTGGAGACTACCTCAGAATTCTATGCTTACTAGCCAGGTTCTGTCAGATGAGCTATTCTTCTGCTGATTTTCAATAAGCGTACTCAGTAAATGCAAACATTTTCAAAATAATTTCATATTTATGAGCATATATCATGCACATTTCAACCTAAGAGAAGATTTAACTATGACCTCAATTGAACTTCTATTGGTGCACTGTTCCTGGTCTTGCAGCATCTGTTCTTTCAAGCTGTGGTAATATTTTCATTAGATTTCCAGACTGGCCTAACAGGGGACTCAAGAAGTGTTGGAATTTATGCCTCTACTTTTATAGTACCTCTTGAAATATCAATTCTAAACCTATTTTATGAAATACATCAACTTTATATACAACTTGACAGATTCATTATTTGAAAATAAATGCTGAGGATACATTGATATCACATAAACCACCAAGGATGCAAGTTCCAGAGAGTCATAAAGTCATTATCTAAAACTTGGATGATTATTCAGGAGAGATATTTTAAATGTTCTGGTAACTTCATTAGAAAAAAACACAAAACCATCACTATCGGCACTTCTTATACATCATTTAGAATGTAAATTCTATAAAATTAGTACAATATTGTACATTATGCCTCTGTTTATATATCTATTATCTACCCACCTATGATAAATTCATGGCATATGTTTAGGTAGATTCATAAATGATAGAGATAGATAGGCAGACAGACAGACAGACGGAAAGATGGTGCTGAGAAAATTAGATGTTTGCTTGTAGAAGAATGAAATTAGATCTGTACTTCTCACCCTGCACAAAAAAATCAATTCTAAGTGAACCAAAGACCTTCTTATTAAGACCTGATGAGAGGAGTGTGCTGGAGGAAAACTTGTGGAAAATACTTCAAGATATATGCACAAACAAGAGCAATATGACAAGTCTCATAGCAAGTACTCCAGTAGCTGACAAATTGGATTGCATGAAAATAAAATGCTTGTGAACTTCAAAGGAGACAATCACCAGAGTGAATCACCATAGAGAATGGGAGAACATCTCTTTAGATATTTATTGCACAAGGCAATTAATATAATTGAATGACAAAACCCCACTCTACCAATCATTCAAAGGCCTAGTGAACTGAATATATAATTCTCAAAAGATAAAAAAGGGGGGATTTCTAAAGGAATGGCCCAGCAGTTAAGAGCAATATCTGATTTTACAATTTCCATCATTCAACTGGCAGCTCACAATCATCTGTAAATCCATTTCCAGGTGACCTTTCACAGTGTTCTGGAACTCATTGGCACCAGACAAGCACATGATGTGTATACTTTCAGAAAATTATCTATACATATGAAATAAAATAATAAAAGCTTTTAAAGATAAGAAACAAATAAGCAATAAATACTTCAATACATTGTCTAATATCTTAACTATAAGAAAAAATACAACCTAAAATTACTTTGAGAGGATGTAACCCAAGTCAAAAGAGTGAACATCAAGAAAACAAGGGTTACCCGACAGTGATGAGGATAAGGTGAGAAAGGACCTGTCAACATCTAATTTTCTCAGCACCATTTGTTGAAAAAGCTCCTTTCTCTGAATGTATACTGACATTTTTGTCAAAGTTGTGTTACTATAGCTGAGTGTGTTTATTTCAAGTTTTCTATTCCTTTTCGCTACTCTACATATCTATTTTGTTTGAGAATCATGCTGATTTTGTTACTATGGTTCTTGAGTTTAAAAATCAAAGTAACGAACAGTGAATCCTCTTGCATTGTTCTTCCTGTTTAGGAAGTTTGCTTGACAAATTGGAGTTAGATTCAATGTTTGATAAAATCAGTTACAACATTCTGGTTGGACATCCCTTTTCCATACCTCTTTATATTACCCACCTGTCTGCATTCTCTTCTTATAAATGTTATGCATCTACATATCTCCTGTACATGCATTGCATGTAATAATGTTTTATGGTAAAAATTATATTATATTTGATTATGCAGGGAGGGTGAAACAAATGCACTGTAATTAGGTATTCTTGGACTATATTGCACCTACTCATTTCAGAAATCTTCAGAACATTTGTAATCAGAATTTTACTCAATGAGGTAAATGCGACAATGGGATCTATAGTATATTCTGCATAAACAGGAGAGATCATCAAACTAATACTCTCAATAAATGTTTTCCCACTAGATTAGAATTCAGTTGGAGAAATAGGAAATGAATAATTACAGTCTTATAGGCACTTGATTTATTTCATAAGCATACAAAGATATTATCTGAGAATATTTAAAATCTCTTTCTTCTCTAACCTAAGATTTATTTCATTCTATGGTTACACCAGTATGCCTATGTTTATAAATTCTCAGAAGGCTAGTAGGCACAGTCTATAAATGAATTACCACCAGCTGACTTATCATAGATTTGAGAAGATATTTATGAAAAATAATATATCAAATTTTCAATAGTCCCTGCTCCTTTAAATATTTCTTTTATTATTTTATGTGCGGTAATATTTTGCCAGCATTTTTGTATGACCCATAAGTCTGTCTGCTATCTGCTGAGGCCAAAAGAAGGAGCTAGGTACTATAGTACTAGAGTTACGGATTTTTGTTGAGTGCTGAGAATCGAACTGGGTCTTTTGAAAGAACAACAAATGCTATTAATGGCTGAGTCAACTCTCTGGATCCTTTTACTTTTTCTTTAGTGATGTCAATCTCAGACAAACCTTCTCCCCTTAATTTTTACATCTTCTTGTCTTGTTACCATTGTCTATACTTACTGCTACTCACTCTTGCCTCATCTGATTATAATAGAGGTCATATGATCAGAACCCCTAGAGTTCTCCATTTGTGTGTACACACAGGATATCCATTGTGAAAGGAGTCTGTTCTGATTTGCATTTCCCTGATGGCTAAGGAATTTGAACATTTCCTTAAGTATCTTTTGGCCATTTGAGATTCTTTTGAGAATACTCTGTTTAGTTTTGCACACCATTTTTAGTTGGGTTATTTTGGAATTTTGGTGTCTAACTTCTTGAGTTTTTTATAGATTTTGCAAATCAGTCCTTTGTCTAATTTGGGGTTGGTAAAGATAAAATGCTTTTGTAGTATGATTGGGCATCTCTTGGGTATATTCCTAAGAATGCTATTGCTGGATCCTGAGATAGATTGACTCCCAATTTTCTGAGAAACTGTCACACTGATTTCCAAAGTGGTTGCACAAGTTTGTAGTCCCACCAGCAATGGATAAGTGTTCCCCTTGTTCCACAACCTCTTCAGTATAAGCTATCATTAGAGTTTTTGATCTTACTCATTCTGACAGGTGTAAGAGGGTATCTCAAAGTTGTTTTAATTTGCATTTCCCTGATAGATAAGGAAGAACACGTCTTTAAGTATCTTTTGGCCATTTGAAATTCTTCTGTTGAGAATTCTCTGTTTAGTTAAGTACACCACTTCTTAATTGGGTTATTTAGAATTTTAAATTTATATATTTTGGAGATCAGTTCTTTGTCAGATGTGGGGTTGGTAAAGATATTTTCCCATTCAATAGGAATGTCTTATTTTTTTGTCTTATTGAGTGTGTCCTTTGCTTTACAGAAGTTTCTCAGTTTCAGGAGGTCCCATTTAATTATGTTGCTCTCAGTGTCTGTGTTGCTGGGGTTATATTTAGGGAATGGTCTTTTTTGCCCATGCATTGAAGACTACTTCCTACTTTCTCTTTTACCAAGTTCAATGTGGTCAGATTTATATTGAAATCTTTAATCCATTTGGACTTGAGTTTTGTCCATGGGGATAGGTATGAATCTATTTTCATTCTTCTACATGTTGACATCCAGTTATGCCAGCATCATTTTTTGAAGATACTTTCTTTTTTCCATTGTATAATTTTAGCTTCTTTATCAAAAATCAGGTGTTCATAGGTGTATGAATTAATATCCATGTCTTCTATTCAATTGGATTGGTTAAACACTCTGTTTTTTTTCCCAGTACCAAGCGGTTTTTATTACTGTAGCTCTATAATAGATCTTATGGATATGAGGGATGATGATGCCGTCAGGAATTTCTTTACTGTACAGGATTGTTTTGGCTATCCTGTTTTTTTTTTTTTTTTTTTTTTTTTTGCTTTTCCATATGAAGTTGATTGTTGTTCTTTCAAGGTCTGTGAAAAAATTATGTTTAGATTTTGATGGGGATTGCACATATTACACCTGTCAGAATGGCTAAGATCAAAAGTACCAATGATAGCTTACACTGCAGAGAATTTGGAGTAGGGGAACACTTATCTATTGTTGGTGGTAACACAATCTTGTACAACCACTTTGGAAATCAGTATAGCAGTTTCTCAGAAAATTGGGAGTCAATCTACCTTAGAATCCACTAAACCACTCTTGGGCATATACCCAAAAGATGTTCAATCATACTATAAAAGCAATTGTTTATAGCAGCATTATTTGTAATAGCCAGAACCTGGAAATAATATAGATGCCCCTCAGCTGAACAATGGATAAATAAATTGTGCCACATTTACACATTAGAGTACTAATAGCAGTAAAATACAATGACATCATGAATTTTACATGCAAATGAATGGAATTAGAAAACACTATCCTGAGTGAGCTATCCCATACCCCAAAAGATGAATATGGTATGTACTCACTTATAAGTGGGTACCTAGCTATAAACAAAGGACATTGATCCTATAGTTCATGATCCTAGAGAAGCTAAATGATAAGGTGAATCCAAAGAAAAACATATATAGACCCACCTGAAAATTGGAAACAGATAAGATCAACTGATAAAATTGTGAGCATGGGATGGGGGTAGAAAGGAGAGTAGAAGGGGGAGAATATGGGAGAAGGAAAGTTGAGGATAACTTAAGGGAATAAGATATTCAAAATGGAGGAAGGACAGAAATGAGAGCAAGGAAAGAGATTTCTTGATTGAAGGAGCCATTATAGGGCTAGCAAGAAATCTGGCTCTACAGAAATTTCCACGAATCCATAGGTTGACCCCACCTAAGACCCTAATCAATAATGTAGTGGTGGTCAGATCTTGACTTGCCCTGTACTCAGACTAATAATTATCTTAAATATAACCATAGAACCTTCATCCAGCAACTGATGGAAACAGAGACCCACATCAGAGCACTGGACTGAGCTGCCAAAGTCCAGTTGAAGAGTAGAAGGAATGAGAATATGAGCAAAGAAGTCAAGACCATGATGGGTTCACCCACTAAAACAGTTTACCTGAACTAATAGGAGCTCAAGAACTCCAGCTGAACTGGAAAGGAACAAATATAGGACCAAACTAGTCTGACTGAATGTGGTTGACAGTTGAATTTCCTGGGGCAGACTGAGGGGCCACTGGCAGTGGTACCAGGATTTATCCCTACTGCATGTACTGACTTTTTGACATCCTATTCTCTTTGGATGTATACCTTGCTCAGCCTAGATATAGTAGGGAGGACCTTGGACCTCCCAATATACCTTACCCTGTATGAGGATTGGATGGAGATGTGGTGGGAGGGTATGAGGAGGGAGTAGAAAGAGGGGAAGGAGTGGTAACTTGGATCGGTATTTTTAAAAAAATCAAATAAATTTTAAAAAAGATATCAATAGCAAATGCATGTGACTCCACCTTCTGAGTATAGGCTCTAAAATTCTAAAATTACATAAACGGTCGAAACTTCCCACAAAACAATAAAATATCCATTTTAAAACTCAAATTAAACAAGTACTATTTAACCTCTTATGACTTCGACAGTACTATTTCAACAGTGGAGATTTATTTGCATAATCTACATATGTATATTCTGAACTTTATCTTTCCTTAACATCTTTCTGCAGTTTAAATGTGTCTATGGGGCTGAATCTTAATAATTCATTTAGGCAGCCCTTAGCATACAAAAAGAAAGGTTGTCTTTTTTATGCTGTTTCTATCAAAATGTGTAAACATTTGCTTGATTTAATAAGAATGGCAAAGGTATAAGAAAAGACAAAGTGTTTTGAAAACTACCAGCTTGGCATTGTGATTTATAAGACACAATCTGAAAGACCTCTGCAGTGTGTTTGTTTTAAAAGTCTATAAAAATGAATACTTTGATGGAATTCATTATACAATGAGATTTGCATGAAAGGTAAGTTTTGGCTAAGCAAACAGAGTAAGTTCTAGAAAATGTGAAAACACTAGAGACTCACAAGTTAATTTGTATGACTAATTAAAAAAAGCCTAAGGGATATTAAACAATTTCTAATATGCCAGAAAATCTCATCTCTGGAACTGCTTATGGGACCCTGTTTTCATTGTGTCTGAGTCTTGCCATTATATACAGGGACCTGAGCCTAGCTTTCTTATTCTGCAAAAGTAGATGGAATTGTGTAGTTGAAGCTGGTGTTTGGTTCTTTTAATGCAGTGCCTGAAAGGAGTGCTTAGCCTAGAATCTCTGTTAGTACCCATTATAATTATAACCAGGGACACATTGCTTGTTTAACTAGGCACCAGTCAATATTCTCCACATTTGTAGAACTTGATCTTGCAGAAAAACAAGAGACCACATTGCAATTATGAACATATTAGTCATAATATGCCTAAAGCTTTAGCTGATTTTATCTTAACCACATCTATACTAATAGAGATCTGGACAGAGCTCACATTCTCAGACTAGACAGCCTGGCTCTGTTAAAACCCTCTATGTCTGCCAGGAACAAAACTAGTGTGAAATAAATTTGACAAAGATTATTTATTCATTTAGACAGCTACTTATTTAAAAATATATAAGTATTTATTCATAAATCTGTGAATATGTATTCACAGGCTTATGAATATTTATTAATAACCTTGGTGCTCATGAATAAATGCATCTAACCTCATTTTTTTCCCCAGTATCTCTAAAGTATTTGAAAAGAAGGTTCATTGTACAGCAAAATGAGGTAGCATTGATTGACAGGTGTTTGACTAAGGTGGAGATCTTCGGAGCAGCACAGTTTCTTATTGCTTTTTCCCTGCATTGAGAATGTTTGATTGGCTTCAAGTAGGTGACCATGCAATAGGTGGTTCTTTCTTAAGAAAAAAAGACTATTTTGAGTAGGTGCAGTGTTTTGTGTAACCAACTATCTTTTTTTCTCTTCTGTTAGTCTGACACAAGCCACTTAAGTGAGAAAGGATTTTTTATCAAGCTCATAGTTCAAGGGTAGAGTCTATTTTGATAAAGAAATGAAAGCAGCGGGAATCAAAAACAGCTGATCTCATTCACAACATGGAAGCAGAGAGTAATAAATGCATGCCAATTCTCAACTCCCTTTTGCCAATTTGTATAAATTAGCATCCCTTGCCCAAGGAATGGTCTTACACACAGGTAAGATGAGTCTCCTCACATTAATGAAGCAAGAAATTCCCTCAGCCTTTCCCAGAAGATCTAGGATAACCTAAGAACTTGTCAGTTAGCACTAACCATCACATTGTCCATAACTGGAATAACTGGTAACATGGTCCCCATGGAAGGAGTGAGATACTTGAAATTCCTTGCTCCAGTATGCGCTGTCGAAAAGGATCAAGATTTTTCTCACACATTTTTCCCCACACTTTTGAAACTCATTTCAACCATGAAGTGCCTTGCCCACACATTCTTGCTTTGTTTCATGCCCACAGTGTACAAGGAGGATGACCTTTCTTAATTCATGGAGTAGGAAGTTCACATATGAGTCAGTCTCTGACTCCCAAACCCCAAATGTTTGCCTTGTATGTGACCTTTACCTCTTAACAAACAGATTAAAAATAGGGCCCTGTAGACTTTAGGTCCAGAAACATCCATAATCATATATGAACGAACAAATCTGTGACCCAAATTACCCTCTTAAACTCATAGTATCTGTGATTAGCAGCAGACGACCTGAATTGTTTTGAGAAAAGAAGAAATGAACCAGTCAGACTGTTTTATGGAGAGGATTCAAATAGTTATTCTACCTTTTATCCATGACCAGAAATTGGTAATATCATCTCATTTGTGTATTTCTTTCATTTTCTTCCCCTCCAGAAACTAGGAAAGTTTAGGTGCTCTGGTTAATGCTTCAATTTCTTGCTGTCTTCCAGATTTTTCTACACAAAAACACAAATTAGAATTACTTACAAGAAATATTATGTGAGAATGTGCCCAAAACTCCAGTGTCTGTGATAGAGAAGTAAAACACTCTGAAGTAGAGCAGCTAAAACTTCACTAACTATCTCATGAGCCATACCTCATCCTATAGAGCCTTATTAGTCCTTGAGCGGAGACTCTCAATTGTGCCCCTTTCTTAGGATCTGCTCCTCATATACAGGAGTTCTGCTCACCTCTTCCATTGTCTTAAATTTTATCTACCATTTATTTTTAAATAAAAGTCTTCTTTAAAACTTCCTTATAGCTATTAATGTTTTTTATTTTAGTTGATTGAACAGATGTTCCAGAAGCCACTGACCTGAGATAAGTTGATGGCCACTGATGATCAGAGACCCTAGCCACCCAGGTTATACTCATGTGAATTGAAAGAGCCTCCATGACACTCAGAAAATCCCACTTTATTAGACCTTTTAATGCCTCCTCATAGATGAAGGAGGAGACCTAGTTCCCTGAAAATTACCCATACATTCATAAGTAACCATATATCTGTGCTTCTTCTGTAAGTAAGCAGAACCACACTAGTTCACCAGGCTAGACTGGGTAGAATTCAGAACACAACACAAAACTAAAAGACTCTTTGGCCCCAAAGTAAAAGGGAGCATGCCAAAGAGCATATAAATAACTAACAACAGATCATGGAAGTAATGATGCTAAGGCTAACACTGGTCTTTGTAAAATGAGCATTCACATGTTGTGACTCCCTCAGCTATAAGTCTATCATGATACCTGGATATCACTGGTCACTCATATGGAGGCCATCGGGAAGGCAGCCCAGAACTCTAGTTTTGGGGGTAGTTGTCTTGGGCCCTCCTAGTGGAAGGATCTCAACAAAGCTAATTTGGATTCTTGGCAGAAAATATTATCTCAGAAAATGCTCCATTTGGCTGGGCTCTGGACATGTACAATACTAAACCTATAAGAAAGATAATACAGGCCATTTAACTTTGAAGGGATCTGATGGAGGAAGGTCATTGGTTAATAAAGAAACTACCTTGGCCCATTTGAGAGGCCAGCCTTTTGGTGGGTGGAGTAGACAGAACAGAATGCTGGGAGGGAGAGGAAGTGAGGCAGATGCCATGCCACTCCTCTCCAGGGCAGACGTGATGAAGCTCCAGCCCAAGATGGACATACACTAGAATCTTCCTGGTAAGCCACCACCTTGTGGTGCTACACAGATTATTAGCTATGGGTTAAAGCAAGATATGAGAGTTAGCAAGCAAGAGACTAGAGCTAATGGGCCAAGCAGTATTTAAATGAATACAATTTGTATTTTGTTATTTCTGGGGCTAAGCTAACAAAGCGGGAGCCAGGTGGGATGAAAAGCAGGCCTGCCCGCAGCTCATTCTACAAAATGGCGCCAACATGTGGATAACTGCATCCACAGAAAGCCTGAGAACGCTTGGGAAACAATAGAGTAAAGCATGTTTTCTTGGTAGCAGCAATTTCTCGGGTCTGCTCTGCTTGCAAGAGGCAAGCAAGTGCTCTCATCTAAGAGAGACTTCTTGACTCAGCTTCAGCTGCAAAACCCTAAAGCTCTTAAGAGGTCTTTCCACGAAACACTTAAATGGTGTTGATAAAAGCTAACTGCATGCTTGTTTGTTTTCAGCCGCAGCGGGAGAAAAGTTGTCCTGTTTTAAAATGCTGGCATTCTGGTCCATAATGCCAAAGCAAACTCTGACTCTTTCAGACAGGCAGGCCAACTGAGTGTGGTCGCTGGGCAGAATGCTGCAACTTGCTTGCTGGCAGGGACCTTGAAACAACATAGAGTTGTAGTGATAAACATGGCTATGGCCGGTACCTCAGCCATGAGGCTGAAATTGCAGAAAGCTAAGGAATGGGCTGGATCCAGCTGTCAAAGCCTCAGCTTTAATCCTACCCATATTGCTCAGTATTTAAAGGCTCATATGGTCAGAAAAAGAGAGAGATATACAGTAAAGAGAGATTCAAAAACAAACAAACAAACAAAATCCTTTAAATGATTTACAGTGTGTTAAAAAATATATGCAGGCTAAAAGTTTAAGTTCTTAAAGTAAAAAAAAAAGAAAGAAAGAAAGAAAGAAAGAAAGAAAGAAAGAAAGAAAGAAAGTAGTTGGGTGTTTTAGTACATACCTTTCATCCTAATATTTGGGAGGCAGCTCCTTCTACAGGGATCTTTCTTTCAGTTTTTGTTAAGAAATTCAAAACCAAAGAGCTTCTAAGGAAGGTACTCTACACTGCTCACCTCTGAGAAAGTTTACCAGAGGGCAATGAATCTATTTACTTAAATCAATATGCATTGATTTATAGTTGATGTTTTGTCTTTATATATTATATCCTCCTAGGAGAGAACTTTCCTTTCTTGCTTGAATTTACTGAGCTGTTCCATAAAGGCATGAGCAGTTTTCAAATCCATGCTGAAGATAAAAATAGTGCTGATTTAGCTCCCAGAGGGATTGTGTTAATATTAAGTCTGGGATGTCATCTCTCTGGCCAGTCACCTTTCTGATTTAATGCATGCCAACATGCAAGCCCTTTAGCAAGTTAACCTTAAGTATTATCAGAGGCATTACCAAAAGTCTTTAGAATCTGTGTTATTCTAATCCTTCCTAATTCTCCCACTACAAACACTAGCATTCACAATGTCTGACACAAAGCGACCTCTAGCTAGTACCTTATGGTGAGTATTTACCACTAACTGCTCTTTCTCTAAGCAGTTATTTCCAGTTACTTAAACATAAACTTCCTGAACCCATTTTATTCTGACTGTGATGGGTAAGCAGCCATACTGGTAACTACATTAACAACTGTGTTTGTATCTGTTTATATGTGTATATCACTCTTAGTTACATTTATTAATTACTTACTTTTTTCTCTTCTGTGACAAACTGCCCATAAAAACAATTTAAGGTTGGAAGGGTTTATTTAATCTTACATTTCAAGCATACAGTGCATTATAGCAAGGATGACCTGGAGACAGGAGGTTGCAGCATCTGGTAACACGACACCCACAATCAAAAAGCAAAGGTGAAATGAGTACAGTACTTAGTTTAGTTCTTTGTTTTCATTCAATCTAGAACTTCAGCCCATGAAAACATGCTGTTTACATTTAGGGTGATCTTCCATTCTCTATTAACCTAACCTACAAACTCTTTTACATCAGACATGTCAAAACAATTGTCTCTTGTTGATTCTAGGTCTTATCAAGTTGACAATAGTAACTTTCATAATGTATATTGGCATTTAGTTTATCTTGCTCCATGCATATTGTGTACACATAAACATTTATCTCAAAGCATATATTTTATGTGGTTTATGTATTAAACTGATAAATTTTACCATATTTTGCATGCCCAATATTTATATAATAGCCTCCTAAAGCCTCCTTGATTTGAGAAAAAAATTATGTAATTTGGAAAAGATGAGCACATCTCTCAACTTACTGCATTCTTTGTGTATATCAATGATTTTGAAAAGTTAGGGGTCCTTAGAAGAAACATTGACCTTAATCATTGGAGCTGCATGCAGTAGGGTGCAAGTTTACATTTCCATCTTGTGTCACACTTGAAGCCATAGTTTTGAGGATGTTGCTTGGTGGTCATGGTACTAATGAACTTGAGTTTCCTTTGTAGGATCCAGAAGTAAGAAGCATGTTTCAAGAGCTTACTGTGAAGAGGACTGCTTGCAGTTGAGAGCACCACACCTCACCCAAAGCAGAAATTCAGAATTTGGTTAACCTTTACTCCAATAATAGCAGTTTGATGCTTCCGAGATGCAGGGTCACCAGAAGGCCTCTGAGAACCCTTTGAGAGTATTCACCCAGGACACCCTTGCTCTTCACCCACACCTAGACAGAGAGCAGAGGAATGGTGGTGAGGGTGCCTTGAAAATCAATGCATTCTATACATGCTAAGTATTTTTCTTCAACAGATGGCTAAGCTTTCCATGGTATACTTAGACTGAAGAAACTCCTCCAGACTTCTATCCCTCATTATTTAGCATTCTATTGAGGAAGTCTTTTGTTGTTGCAGGAGCTCCTTCTGCTCCTTCAGCCAATAGCTGCTGAGATACCAGCCCATTGGGACGTGGTCTCTCTCCCTTTAAAAAAGCAACCACTTCCCTCAGCTCTCTCTCTGGCTTCCAGCTCCACTTCTGGTGACTAGGCTTCTTTCCTGATTGTGCAGAGGGCTGTTGTCTGGGATGGTGATCTGTAAGTTTTTCCCCTTTAAATAAATAACCATTCTATTAATCATAATTCCAAACTGGTGTGGGATTGTTTGTGACTTCCACCTTCATCTTCTTGGTTTTTCTACTCTCCAAATCCACTCTCCCATGGTAGCTCTTTTATGGACATGCAGAAGGTGGCACTACCCTCGAAAGTAGGGTTTACTTGCTCAGCCAGCTTGAGGAAATAGGAGAATAGTGGGAGATGCATCAAGCCTCAGAGAATCTAGGACTTGTCTTTCTTCCTTTCTTCATTTGTTCCTTCCTTTCTTTTTTCTTTTTCTTTCTTCCTTCCTTCCTTCCTTCTTTCTTTTCCTTCCTTCTTTCCTTTCTTTCTTTTGTTCTTGCTTTCCTTTTTTCTTTCTATTTAAATTTAATTTTTTAAATTTTAGGTTGTTTATTAACTTATTTTTTTTTTGTTTTTACAACACAATCAATGTTTTTCCTCTCTCTTCTCCTCCAAGTTCCTCACTAATACTTCCCCTTTGCTTCCTCCATTCACTCCTCCTCTTCTCTTTCCCTTCAGAAAGGGATGTGCCTCCCCTGGATACCAGTAAGCCACTGTATATCATGCTGCAATGTGACTAGGCACCTCCTCTTCTATTAATGCTAGGTGAAACAATCCAGTAGTAGGAAAGGGTTTGGAAAGCAGGCAAAAGAGTCACAACCCCTGTTCCTGTTGTTAGGTGTCTCATAAGAAGATAAAGTTACACATCTGTAACATATATCAAAAGACTAAGATTAGAGTCCCATGAAGAATCCCTGGTTGTTGGCTCAGTTTCTGTAAGCACCTATGAGCCCAGGTTATTTAGTTTTGTCTATTTTCTTGTGATGTCCTTGATTCCACTGAATCCTCCACAACTTTCTTCTTATCTTCCACAATATTCCCTGAGATCCACCTAATTTGGCTGCATAGCTTGGCATTTTTTTTCATCAGTTTCTGGGTGAAGCCTCTCTGGTGACAGTTGGGTTAGACACCAATCTACTAGTATAGCAGAATATAACTAGGAGTAATTTCATTGACTTCTTTGTTCTTGTCATTCATGTTTAGTTGTACCTTTTGTCTCTGGACTATCCTGCCTCTGCATCCTGACACTCATGGTTGAGCTCCCTCCCTTTAATGGTATGGGTGGGACTCAAGCTCGGCAAGTCACCGAAATCACTGCATCATCTTTACCGCAGAATATCTTGTAAGAAAGACAAATTGTAGGTTCACCGTTTCATGTTTGGTTTCTTTTCCAATCCCTTTGTTGGAAGGTTACAGGAGATAGCTAGTATAGACACAATGTCTTTCATTGTTAGAAGTCTAGTCTGAGTCAGGCTTGAAAGACAACTAAGGCACAGACTTATTAAGGCACTTCTGTTGTCTAGAGGCAAACATCAACCAACTTGTATTAACTGAGCTCATCCCTACAATAATACAAGTTACAACAAAATGCTTTGCCCACCTGGGTCTAATGGACAACATTTGGGAAACCGAACTTTTTCCAAATATTTTATATCTGTATTTATAAAACAAAAACAAGTGATTCTCTGGTTTTTGTGTTAATGGAGAGTCATGAGTTTTAGTAATAAAATTTTGCTTAGTAGTCCAAAGTTATTTGTGTTCATTATTTGTTATTTTATTTTGTATTTGTTAGGAACATACATGATATAGGAATGAGGTATTCCTTAATTTAGTGGAGCAATTACTATGCAAGAGTGAGGATGGGTTTAGGAACTTTAGCCCTTTAGTATGTATCTGTCTGCAAACACAGAACTAGGGAAGTAAAGACAGGCATATGAAACTCACTGTCAACCAGACTAGTTAAATCTGTAAGTGAGAGTACCTGTTTCAAAACAAAAAACAAACAAGTAAAAACAAACAAAAAACACAAAATGAATTAAAACAAAACAAACAAAACCAAGGGAACAAAATTTTTAAAAATGTGGATATGTTAAGATCAACCGAGGACAAACCAAACTTTGACCTGTAATTTTCAGAAGCATCTGTACAGGTAAACATGCACACACATGCACAGACATCAACACACAGATGAACATGTACACATACACACAGAAATAAGGACACAATACAAAAAGTTAAAAGGAAATGAGTTGTAGAATTTTAAAAATCATTTTTCCTGAGAATTCAATTAGGATAGATTTATATTGTAGGGGATTCTACAGAATTCAAATTTGAGATGTTCATTTTGAACCAGTTTATACAATTGATGTTCCAAATAGCAGGAACTCTAACTTATTTTAGATTTATACATCCAGGGGTAAGGAATATGCCTTCTTTTTAGTTGTTAAGCAATCTATAAACATCTTCCATTGATGTATAAGATTAAATGCAATAAAATAAATGAGAAATGATTAAAAACAGTCTGAAGAAGTCTTTGGGTCATGAAATATATGCTCTTTGGAAAGTCTACTATCTCTTTCTGTCATAAAAGAGAAAATGAGGGAAGAATCCTGGAGCTGGGTCAATTTCTACCATGTTTCTTTGACAACAGGACTCCTTTATTTTTTTTTTCTCAACTAATGTAATTAACTACAATGTCTTGAACCACAACAGGAAGATGCATGGCTCTCTTTCTCCTAAAACTCACCAAATATTGAATTATGGATGAATGCACAAGGACTCTAGAGGTAGGCACAGATTCAAGTTTTTTTTTTCTTTTTTGAGAAAGAGTTTCTCTGTGTAACAGCCCTGGCTGTTGTGGAACTCACTTTGCAGACCAGGCTTTCCTCTAACTCCATGAGTACTGGGAATAAAGGCTGGCTTAGCCTCTGTTTTTTAAAATCTGTACTGGCTGGTTTTGTGTGTCAACCTGATACAAGGTAGAGCCATCAGGAAGGAAGGACTCTCAGTTGAGGAAATGCTTTGGTGAGATCTAGCTATAAGCCATATTCTTATTTATTGATCATTGAGGGAGGGCCCAGTTTATGGTGAGTGGTGCCATTGGATGTGGCACTGGGTTCTACAAGAAGGTTGCTTGATAAGGCCAGAGGAAACAAGCCAGGAAGCAGCTTCTCTTCATGGCCTCTGTATTAGCTTCTGTCTCTGGGATTTTTCCCTATTTGAGTTCTAATCCTGACTTTCTTCAGTGATGAACAGCAACACTGAAGGTAAGATAAATGAATCCTTTACTTCCTCAACTTGCTTTTTGGTCCTGGTAATTTTTGGAACAATACAAACCCTAAATAAGACAAATTAGTACCAGGAGTGGGGTATTGATGCAATAGGCCTGAACATGTTTGGGTTTAGAATAATATTGACATTAAGACTATGCATGTGACGGTGGATTATAAAAGTAGCTGAATGAATAAAGTGCTTCTTAATGGGCTATTCTAATGGGAGTATGGTCATACTGAGTACACTTTGATGAGCCGTAGGGAACCATCTCAATAGGTTTTGGAGGAGAATTTCAGTATGTTGCCTAGAAATCAGTATTGTGATATTTTGATGAAGAGGATGACTGCATTTTGTTCCTGTTCAAAGGATCTGCCGAAGTCTAAAGTAATGAGCTATGGATTAATTCACTGGCAGAGGAAATCTTAAAACAGCCTAGTATAGGCTCTATCATGAGGATACTAGTGGTAATTTTAATGAAAAAATATAATTAGAAGGAACAAATTTGGCAAGAAAAAACATTCAGAAGAAAAAAAAAGAGTACAAGCAGATGAAAAAGAGCTAAGTTCTTTGTTCATGAAGATAAACAGTTAAGAAATTGAATAAAGCAGTGGCCAAGATCCCACCCAGGTAAGTTTTGAACTTGTGGAGAGAAATCAAAGAAAAGATGATACATTTTTGAGACTGTGATAGACTATGGGGATTTTTTAAGTTTTATTAAATGCATTTTAATTGTTAAATTCATTATTAAAGGGTTATGGAAGCCAGAAATTGGAACTCAGTTCTTTGAATGTATTTGGCCCACATATGCTCATAGGGATTGGCACTACTAAGAGGTTTCATCTAGCTGAAGGAAGTGTGGTCTTGATAGAGTAAGCTGGATGACACGGGCCTTTAATCCGTATCTTGAGGGTGGAGGGCAGAAATATAATCCAAACCACACCTACTGTTGTACATGTGTCACTCTAGATTGAGTTTTGAGGTCTTTTTCTCAAACTTTACTTACAGTAACAGGCAGTCAACTTCCTGTTGCCTACAAAATATAGGATACTCAGCTATTTCTCCAGCACCATGCCTGCTTGCATGCCACCATGCCCCCTGGCCTGATGTACTGAACCTCTGAACTGTAAGTGAGACTTCCCAGTAAAATATCTTCTTTATAAGAGTTGCCACGGTCATGGGTCCCCTCACAGAGGTAGTAAACCCTAAGACATTTTCTAGATAGAATATTTATTTTGTAATGTTTATAGATCAAATATCTTCTTTATTCTTATAAATAATAAACAGAACCAAATGTTAGCTATAGCAGTACTCTAGACATTATAAATTAATAAAAAATAAATGAAATTGGCATGGCAGAAACCTTGTAATTTTCAACATTAAGAATTTATATTTCTTTGACCTATTGTATTAGCTACTTTATTTATTATGATGACAAAATATCCATCAAATACAATATTAGCAAAGAAGCTTTGGTTCTGGCTCACAGTCTCTGGGGCTACAGTGTTTCATAAGGAGGTAAGAGTAGAAGAAACTTGAAGTAACTTGATCACATTGCATCCATATTAGGAATGACAGGAAATGAATGCTGGCATCCATTACCTTTTATTCAGTCCTCACCTCAAGTCCATGGGAAGGTGATGTTCACATTTGGTATCTGTGTTCTTTCTTCATTTAAACATTTATGGAAACATAGTCTTATTATACACAAAATTGTGTTTCTATGATACTACTAAATACCATCAAGTTGACTCTTCAGATTCAAAGTTACAGTAATAACAGCTTTAAACATTTTAAAACAAAGAAATAAGACAAAACATGCTATAAAATATAATATACAATACACATGTGTCTATTCACCTGTGTACATCCAGATATAATCACATACCTGTGTGCACACACAATATTGCAAATGTTCCTTACAATCAGTATGTTCCCTTAGTAATACTTACTGTAAAACAACTGAGAGTTCCAAGTGCTACTGAACCAGATCAACTACAATAATTAAATATAATTGTCAGGTGAATAAAATTTTGACAACTGTGATTCTTAGTGGTAGGTGCCAATTAATGATTCCTAGAACCACCAGCATACCTCTAGGGGATTCTTTTGATTGTATTAATTGATGTGGAAGGAGCTTCTTAATTGTGGTTGGGACCAGGGCTATATAAGAGAAAAGTGAGCTGAGCAAATATTCATATATTCATTTTTATTTTCTTCTATCAAAGCAAGAAGACTAGCTCCTTTAGGCATCTGCATTTGGGACTTCACTACCAAGGTAAACTCTCCCTTACACTGCTTTTGCTGTGTGGATTTTCTATGCTCTGGTGTTGTGGTAGTTTGACTGTAATGGCCCACATTATTTCAGAGGGAGTGGCACTAAAGGATGTGTGGTTTGTTGGAATAGGTAGGGTTTTGTTGAAGGAAGTGTTTCACTGTGGACATTGGCTTTTAGATCTCATATATGCTCAAGCCATGCCCAGTGCCTCAGTTTACTTTCTGTTGCCTGCCAATCAAGATATAGCATTCTCATCTCTAGACCATGATTGCCTGCCTGCCTGCCTACTTCCATGTCCCACCATGATGATACTGGACTAAATCTCTAAAAATGTAAGGCAACTCAATTAAATGTTTTTCCTTTATAAGAGTTGCTGTGGTCAGTTACAAAAAAATATTAGTAACCACCTGTGTCTTATCAGATCACCATGGATTAAAGCTAGAATTCAACAACAGTGCTGCCCCCAGAAAGCCTACAAACTCATGGAAACTAGACAGTCAACTACTGAACCACACCTGGATCAAGGAAGAAATAAAGAAAGAAATTAAAGTCTTTCTTGAATTCAATGAAAATAAACACTCAACATACTCAAACCTATGGGACACTATGAAAGCAGTGCTAAGAGGAAAGTTCATAGCACTAAGTGCCCACTTAAAGAAAATGGAGAAAGCACACATTGGAGACTTAACAGCCCACCTGAAAGCTCTAGAAAGAAAAGAATCAGACTCACCTAGGAGGAGTAGAAGTTGGGAAATAATCAAACTGAGGGTTGAAATCAACAAAATAGAAACACAGAAAACAATCCAAAGAATCAATGAAACAAAAAGCTGGTTCTTGGAGAAAATCAACAAGATTGATAAACCCATATCCAAATTAATCAAATGGCGAAGAGAGAATACTCAAATTAACAAGATCAGAAATGAAAAGGGGGAGATAGTACTCACTCATATTTGGTTTCTAGCCATGAATAGGGGACGTTGAGCCTATTATGCGTGATCCTAGAGAAGCTAATTAAGAAGGTGAACCCTAAGAAAAACATTTAGGCGATGAAAGGAGATAGAGACAAAGACCCACATTGGAGAACCGGACTGAAATCTCAAGGTCCAAATCAAGAGCAGGAGACAGAGCACGAGCAAGGAACTCAGGACCGCGAGGGGTGCACCCACACACTGAGACAATGGGGATGTTCTATCAGGAACTCACCAAGGCCAGCTGGCCTGGGTCTGAAAAAGCATGGGATAAAACCGGACTTGCTGAACATAATGGACAATGAGGACTACTGAGAACTCAAGAACAATGGCAATGGGTTTTTGATCCTACTGCACGTACTGGCTTTGTGGGAGCCTAGGCAGTTTGGATGCTCACCTTACTAGACCTGGATGGAGGTGGGTGGTCCTTGGACTTCCCACAGGGCAGGGAACCCGGATGACTCTTAGGGATGATGAGGGAGGGAACTTGATGGGGGAGGGGAAGGGAAATGGGAGGTGGTGGCAGGGAGAAGGCAGAAATTTTAATAAATAAATAAATAAAAATTAAAAAAAAAAGGGGGAGATAACCACAGACACAGAGGAAATTCAGAGAATCATTAGATCTTACTACAAAAGCCTGTATGCCACAAAACTGGAAAATGTAAAAGAAATGGACACCTTTTTAGATAAGTACCATATACCAAAGTTAAACCAGGACCAGGTGAACAATCTAAATAGACCTGTTAGTCGCGAAGAATTAGAAGTTATTATAAAAAACCTCCCTACCCAAAAAAGCCCAGGTCGAGACGGTTTCAATGCAGAATTCTACCAGAACTTCCAAGAAGACCTAATACCTATACACCTTAAGGTATTTCACAATATAGAAACAGAAGAGTCATTGCCAAATTCCTTTTATGAAGCTACAGGCCAATCAGACTCATGAACATTGATGCGAAAATCCTCAATAAAATACTGGCAAACCGAATCCAAGAACACATTAGAAAAATTATCCATTATGATCAAGTAGGCTTCATACCAGGGATGCAGGGCTGGTTCAACATACCAAAATCTATCAATGTAATCAATCATATAAATAAACTGAAAGAAAAAAACATATGATCATTTCATTAGATGCTGAAAAAGCATTCGACAAAATTCAACACTCCTTTATGATAAAGGTCTTGGAGAGATTAGGGATCCAAGGGTCATACCTAAATATAATAAAAGCTATTTACAGCAAGCTGACAATTAACATCAAATTAAATGGAGAGAAACTCAAAGCCATCCCACTAAAATCAGGAACACGACAAGGCTGTCCATTCTTTCCTCTTCAATATAGTGCTTGAAGTTTTAGCAATAGCAATAAGACAACATAAGAGGATCAAGGGGATTCGAATTGAAAGGAAGATGTTAAACTTTCCTTATTTGCAGATGATATGATAGTGTACATAAGCGCCCCCAAAAACTCCACCAAAGAACTCCTACAGCTGATAAAGACCTTTAGTAAGGTGGCAGGATACAAGATCAACTGCAAAAAATCAGTTGCCCTCCTGTACACAAAGGATAAGGAAGCAGAGAGGGAAATCAGAGAAGCATCACCTTTACGATAGCCACAAATAGCATAAAATATCTTTGGGTAACTCTAACCAAGGAAGTGAAAGATCAATTTGACAAGAACTTTAAGTCTTTGAAGAAAGAAATTGAGAGGATACCAGAAAATGGAAGGATAAAAATGGCTATTCTACCAAAGGCAATTTATAGATTCAATGCAATCCCCATCAAGGTCCCATCAAAATTCTTCACAGATCTTGAGAGGACAATAATCAACTTTATATGGAAAAACAAAATGCCCAGGATAACCAAAAGAATCTTATACAATAAAGGAATTTCTGGAGGCATTACCATCCCTGACTTCAAACTCTATTACAGAGCTACAGCGTTGAAAACAGCTTGGTATTGGCATAAAAACAGAGAAGTTGATCAATGGAATCGAATAGAAGACCCAGATTTTAACCCTCAATCCTATGAACACCTCATTTTCGATAAAGGAGCTAAAAGTTTACAATGGAAAAAAGACAGCATCTTCAACAAATGGTGCTGGCCTAACTGGATGTCAACCTGTAGAAAAATGAAAATAGATCCATATCTATCACTATGCACAAAATTCAAGTCCAAATGGATCAAAGACCTCAATATCAATCTGAACACACTGAACCTGATAGAAGAGAAAGTGGGAAGTGCTCTACAACTTATGGGCACAGGAGATCACTTCCTACGTATAACCCCAGCAGCATAGACATTAAGGGCAACAATGAATAAATGGGACCTCCTGAGACTGAGAAGCTTCTGTAAAGCAAAGGACACTGTCACTAAGACAAAAAGGCAACCCACTGACTGGGAGAAGATCTTCACCAACCCTGCAACAGACAAAGGTCTGATCTCCAAAATATATAAAGAACTTAAGAAACTAGACTTTAAAATGCTAATCAACCCAATTAAAAAATGGGGCACTGAACTAAACAGAATTCTCAACAGAAGAAATTCAAATGGCCAAAAGACACTTAAGGTCATGCTCAACCTTCTTAGCTATCAGGGAAATGCAAATTAAAACAACTTTGAGATACCATTTTATACCTGTCAGAATGGCTAAAATCAAAAACACCAATGAAATCCTTTGCTGGAGATATTGTAGAGTAAGGGGTTCACTCATCCATTGCTGGTGGGAATGCAAACTTGTGCAACCACTTTGGAAATCAGTGTGGTGATTTCTCAGGAAATTCGGGATCAACTAGGACCCAGCATACCTCTCTTGGGAATATACCCAAGAGATGCCCTATCATGTGACAAAAGCATTTGTTCAACTATGTTCATAGCAGCATTATTTGTAATAGCCAGAACCTGGAAACAACCTAGATGCCCTTCAATGGAAGAATGGATGAAGAAAGCGTGGAATATATACATATGAGAGTACTACTCAGCGGTAAAAAAAATGACATGGTAAATTTTCATGCAAATGGATGGAAATAGAAAACACTATCCTGAATGAGGTAACCCAGACCCAAAAAGATGAACATGGGATGTACTCACTCATAATTGGTTTCTAGTCATAAATAAAGGACATTGGGCTATAATTTGTGATCTTAGAGAAGATAAATAAGAAGATGAACCCAAAGAAAAACATATAATCATCTGCCTGGATATGGGAAGTAGACAAGATTGCTGGCCAAAAACTGGGAACTTGGGGGTGGGTGAGGATGGGATGGGGGTAAGGGGAAATGGGGTGAGAAAAGTCAGAAGGGGAGGATGGGGGGAGCTTGGGGGATGGTTGGGATAAAGGAAGGGTGGATAGGGGAACAGGGACGTATATATCCTAATTAAGGGAGCCATCTTAGGGTTGGCAAGAACTTTGACTCTCGAGGGACTCACAGGTGTCCAGGGAGATGTCCCCAGCTAGTACCTTGGGCAACTGAGTAGAGGAAACCTGAAATGACCCTATCCTATAGCCATACTGATAAATATCTTGCATATCACCATAGAACCTTCATCTGGCTATGGATGGAGATGGAAACAGAGACCCACATTAAAGCACTGGATTAAACTCCCAAGGTCCAAATGAGGAGCAGAAGGAGGGAGAACATGAGCAAGGAAATCAGGACCCCGAAGGGTGCACCCACCCACTGTGACAGTGGACCTGATCAAGGCCAGCTGGACTGGGACTGAATAAACATGGGATAAAACCAGACTCTCTGAACATGGCAGATAATGAGGACTGATGAGAAGCAAGGACAGTGGCACTAGGTTTCGATCCTACTGCATGAACTGGCTTTGTGGGAGCCTAGCCTGTGTGGATGCTCACCTTCCTGGACTTGGATGGAGCTGGGAGGACCTTGGACTTCCCATAGGGCAGGGAATTCGGACTGCTCTTCAGACTTGAGAGGGAGGGGGAATGGAGTGGGGGGAGGGGGAGAGGAGTGAGGAGAGGAGGAGAGGAGTGGGGATAGGGGGAGAGGAGTGGAAGGAGGGGGAGGAGGCGGGGAGGAGGCGGAAAATTTTTTCAACAACAAAAAAAATAAATTTTAAAAAATAATTAAATAATAAGTGTTGCTGTGGTCATATTGTCTCTTCAAACAAGTATAATCCCTAACTAAGGCATATGTGATTGTTTATGCCCCAGTTATTCTCTTTTTGAATAGTAAGGCTTCCTCTGTGCCATTAGAATATGTTAACACCCAGAATTGATATTGTTGGACTGACTTTTAAAGGGCTGGGACTGTTGATAAATGGGAAATTTGAACATTAGACTGAAAATGTTTTATAAAATGGCTTTTATACTATAGAAATGTTTGATTAAAGGATATCACACATAAAAGTGATGTGATTTGAGTCCCAAATAGTTGAGGATTTGTAACGGTTATTGGTGATTGTCAATATGACAAATTCTGAGAACTACATGGGAGACAGGCCTTTGAAAATGCCTGTGGAGACTCTTTTATTATAGTAAATGATGTGGACAGATCTATATTAATTATGGCTGAGACCTGGGTGGCATATATCAGAAATGCCCTTTTTTGTTTGTCTGTGACATTTCTTATTCCTGCTTCTAACCCTGTCACTCTTGTGTCCTGAAATACAAAATTTACTTTTAAAACTCTTCATTGAAGAGAAAAGGGTCTCATAATAGTTAACCCTTCTTCTACAGGTAATTTTTAAATTTTTCTTGGGTTTTGAATTGTAATTTAGTTTCAGCCTTTTCCATTCCACCTTTTCCTTCTAAATCCCCCATATACACATAATAGAATCCTACTGATTCCATTTTAGTGCTGCTCACACACATGCTTATGGCTAACCAATTGGCACTGGATAATCTATCAAAAACAATATCACTGAGTTAAATTGGTTCTTCCCTTTCCATGAGTCATTGATTAACTCTAGCTCATCATCCAGAGGTTGGGACTAGTGAAATTTCCTCCATCTACATTAGCAAGTCAGGTGGTATTTGCAATATGCAAAACTCTTTTACTCAATGATATTGTTGAAATTTCTTGGGTGTATTTTGTCTGTACTGCCCAGAAGAAACTATTACATTTTAAAAATACAATGGGTGTCCTGGTTTTACATTCTTGGATTCTCCAATGGTGTGTTTCTATACATGTTCATGCTGAGGTCAGATGATAATTTCAAGTGCTATTCCTCAGGTGGTATTCACCTTGTTTTGTGAGACAGGTTCTCATTAGTCAAAAGTTTGTCAAATTGCTCAACTGGCTCTGTCTCCCAAGTGTTGTAATTACGAGTATGCACCACAATGTTTGGCTTTATTTTTGCATGGTTTCATGGTTTAAAATAGAATAAACTCTGGTCTTTGGGATTTCACATTTAAGACTTTTCTTAACCATCTCTCCAGTCAATGACATCTCCAAATGTTATTTATGGTTGGATATTTGTTTTACTGTACCTTTTATACAAACTGGTGGTTCTTCTGGCAAGAATGACAAAATGATCATAGTGCCCCCCCCCAATTAGTCACTCAACATTCCTATTTATCAATGAAATTAGAAAGGGGAATACAGTGCTTTTTATGTTATGTGGTCATGCAGACTGTCTACAGGTCATAAGTAGTAGTAAACAAGCAGTTGTATATTATAGGGTAAAAGGCTTTAGATTTTTCTCCAGTTTCATGATGCTTTAATCTTATTTATGGTGCATAATAGCTAATTTACCTCAGGTAATCACTTTATATTTTTGGAACCTCACTTTCCCTTTTATGAGATAAGGAAAATAGACTCTACCACAATAAATTCTTTTTAAAAATTATGTATATAGTCCATATAACACATTTAGAGATTGAATTTGCCTCTAGGAACAAGGATATAATATGAATAAGTCACTGTCCATGGTAACATTACAGACATCCCTAGGAATAGTAAGGAATGGCTATCAGTCCCTGTTCTTAAATAATCCAAAAGTCTTTGAAAAAAGAGGTGGAGTATAGGCATTCCATTTTGGAATAGACACTTGTAATCTCTTATTCTCTGTACCTCAGCCAGCTGTGGGTCTCCCTTTTGATCATCATCTTTTAGCAAGCAGAAGCTTATCTGATGAAGTTTGAGAAATGCATTAATCTACAGGTCATTAACCATTAGTTTAATACTATGTACATTTAGTAGAATAATAGCAAATGTTTCTTTACTACGGTCTATGATGTGTCAAGCCATAGATTCCTTGTCTGTTTTTTTGGGCAATCTTTAAATTTAATCAGAAAGTAGCTCCCATATCATTTTTGCTGGTTTTGCACCAATGAGCATGTTTTGTCAGGTTAGTTATTACAGTAATTGATTACTACTCTTCTTGTCCAGTAACACGCATAGCACCTTCAAGAAATAAGAAAACTAGCCACCCAGTGATGAAGCTTCCAAGACCATGCAACTGTTATTTCTACCTGTTCTGCCACAGGGTCTTTCTCTCCAGTTCTGAATGGTAAGCAAGAACATTGACAATAGATTGTTGTGTTAATGTGTCTTTGGTACCTTACTAGCTAATAACCACCATATAGATAATCCAGTCCTGTCACTGGGGTTTAATTTTATTTTTGGCTTCTAGTATCCAGTAGGAGCACTTTTGTCTGTTACAAATTAAAACCATTTTGATTCGATCTTTTTTTCTCTTTCTTTCTTTCTTTCTTTCTTTCTTTCTCTTTCTTTCTTTCTTTCTATTTACATATCTATCTATCTCTGTCTCTACCTACCTAAGATATGTCATATATTTATGACTTATCTATAATCTTCATATCTATCTTCTCTCTATCATATATTTATTTATCCTTTATCTAGATATCATAAATAATCCATCTGTCTATTATTTATATTGCTCTATCTACAATTTCCCTTTCCCACAGACAGCGAGCTGAATTATATAATATTATTTAGCTTAATGGTCCCAGAGATTTTTTACAATTATATTCATTTTACTTAATTCTTTCTTTTCTATTTTTTTTTTTTTTTTTTTTTTTTTTTGGTTTTTCAAGACAGGGTTTCTCTGTGGCTTTGGAGCCTGTCCTGGAACTAGCTCTGTAGACCAAGCTGGTCTCGAACTCACAGAGATCCGCCTGCCTCTGCCTCCCGAGTGCTGGGATTAAAGGCATGCGCCACCATCGCCCGGCCTCTTTTCTTTCCTTTTTTTTTTTTTCTTGTCTTGGTCATTTTGTTTCAATAATCCATATGAAGGAGGGAAACAGAGGTATAGTCTCAGATTCTATTTAAATTTGTATCTACAAGGTACCCAGCTGTAAGCTGTCCAAGTGCCTAAGACTGTAGTTGATAATGCACATTCCATTACCCCCCTCTAGGGGTGCCTGGATGGAATAAATTGCCCTACAGCTTAACAACAAACACTGCCTCTCTGTGGAGATTCCTTCCAAATAATGCACAAAAAAGCAGACATTAGTCCACATACTCATACTGAAAACATTCTTACAGGGAAAAGCATCACACAGGAAGAATAAATCAGTTATAAGCAAAGCGTCAAGAATTTCTTTCCAGTTGAGAGAGGGGAGCGGACAAGAAAACTTGTACCCAGTGAGGTCCACAGCCGTCCTGTCCACGCTTCATTCAGTAGTTTCCCTAGTCACATAGAACTGCCGCCAGGTGCTCAGGACACCAGGAGGCAAACGAGACACACACATGACACCAACACACAAGTATGTTTAAGCAAGCACAGCTTCTCAAGCCTATTCTGACTACTCATCAAGCAGGTTCCTCCACACAGGAGTGGCTTCAATAGAAAATAATCTACAGCTAAGTTTTCTACAGGTAAGACTTTCTAACCTAAGAGTTCAACATTATCCCCCATTTCCATACGCCCTGCAGCGACTTAAGTGGCAAGCATCTTCAAAAAACGCTCCCTCTTGGCCTCTTTGAAAATCAACAACACTCCTTAAAGATTTTTGTGGGAAAGCTATATCAAAAATAGGTTGCTTTTCAAGCAAAATGCATTGATTTCTCAGAAACTTCCATCTTTGAGGGGCCTCCTCAACCCTGTAAGGAGTAACCTTTATGCAGTTGGTCAGAAGCAAAGTCATTGACTTGCAGTTAAGTCTTACAGCCCAAATCCACAGCCACCACACAGAACCCTTGCCCCACAACTGCCTGGAAAATAAACTAAGCTATCCAATATTGTTTTCAGAGACAAATACAAATACAGACACATTCCACCCGTTCGGGGGCTCTGGGGAGAGGAAGAGGAGGGGGGTGATGGGAAGGGATGAGAGATCATGAAGCCCTAGGATTTGGTGTCAGCACTGTCCTACTCTGACCCAGAGACAGTGGGACACCTGACAAGGTGCATTCAGGAAACTGCAGGGGACTCAGACACAAGGAACACCCTCAGGCTTCTCTTTCCAATGTATCTTTGTCTTCAAAAAGCCATGACAGTCAACAAGCTTCTGCCTACAACAAATACTTTCCTTCACCTCTGTTAACCCGCCATGGTCCTAAGCTTCATCTTTTCCAAATCAATAAACACAGTTACGTTAGCACTTGGGAGACAGCAAAGCCACATGCCAATGCACTCGGCAATGAAAGAAACGCTGTTCCGTAAAGGCCCAGAGTGGAGGACCACATTGTAGCTGACGATGATTTGCGAAGCTACTTCCAAAGTTCTTCCGGCCAAGCCACAAAGAGGAATGACTCGGCCCTAATTGGCTTTGTGTGTGTTTCGTCTGCACAGCCTTTGCAAGTGACTGTGCTTTTTGCCCAGCTATGGAAGTCACTTTGCCCGCAGATCGTAACATGTATGAAGCCCAGTGAAGAATAAAATTGGCTCGTGTCGCACCACTTCCGGGAGGTTTAAAGCGCCATACTAATGCGGCCGCACGAATCCCCACAACACCCCTGTGAGGTGGGTAGGTGGAGAGTATTGTCATGCCCACTTTACAGGTGGGATAAATGAGGCACACAAGAGTTAAAGGACCTGCCCCAAATCACCCAGCTAGTCACTGACAGGGTTCAGAGCGAAACTCCTGCTGCATAGCACCCCCACTCAGTGCCGCACGCATAACAGTTATCTGTCCACTGAATATCGGCGGACTTCATTTGACTTCTGTTTCAACATACAAGTACGCACACAAAGTACAGCCGCAGCTGAAGGACATCACCGCCTACATGTTTTCTGATGATACCTCTTATTACTTAAAACCCAGGTAGATGGCTGATGCTCAAGAATCCACCTGACGATCGAGTCCTAAGTTGGAAAGGATCAATGTCAACACTCGGGTGACAACCCACACTCATGTATCTGCCCTCCCACACAATATTGGTTTTCTAATGAAAACAAAAATGGATTTCAGGTACCATGCTGATATTTGTTTGGTCTGTTTTAAACGGAGCCATCTGAATGGTTCTGTGTTTTGTTTGTACAAAAAAAAAGAAAGAAGGCGGCTTATAGTCCGGTTAGCATGTTAAAACTGAGCCGAGCCTGAAAATCTCCTCCCAGCTCAGGTGGATTTCTACCTGGGAAACCAGACCGACCCCAGGGAGTGGTGGCTCCTAAGGAAGAGGGGTCCGTGGCGGGACATCACTTGCACTGTTCATGGTCTGTGCAGTCATCCATGTCCACGTCAGAATCAAAGAGAGAGTGTCCCGTGAAATCCGTGTCTGGCGTCCTGGAAAAACTGTTCTCAGCTCCCTCGTCTTCGAAGGTCTCTGTCCTTGAGTAGAAGCTAAAATCCAGCATGGGTGTGTGAGTCTTGCTGCCCTCGCTGCTCTCCTCGGACTCGTAGATGGTATTGTCGTCATCATGGTGCCACTCAGGCCAGAATTTCCGCCTGATCCTCTCACAGTACATGGCGAGGTTGATCAGCTCCCCTTTGATTAGCCGCTCCGGCCTTGTCGCTGGCAAAGTCCACATTGCCTGTGCCAAGTGCCCAAAGACAGTGGCATCAAGAGTGGAAAGCTTGGGCCCCATGATGTACTTCTTGTCACCAGTAGAAGTGCTCTTCCACCATCTTGGTGACGGCTCTTGAAACGGCTCTTTCATGAGGGCCACGGTTTTTGTTTAAGTTCACGCCAAGTTTCTCTTCCAGAAAGTCGATTATAAATTCTGTGCCAGACACTTTTTCATTGTTATATTCAATCCAAGGCATTTTCCCTTGAGCAGAGAGCTTTCCACCAAAATAGTTCTGATAGGGTAGGTCAGCCATTCTTAAGTAGGTTTCCATTTTCAGACAGAAAGGAGATAAGCTAGGGACACCATTATTAGGTCTTGCGAACTGATGTAAAATAATAGCATCCTTGGAGTCAAGCTCTTGCTGTTTCCTCATCCCCTGTTTAGAGAACAGAAGCATAATGGACAGCGTCTCTGGAAAGTAACTACAAATCAACGTGCTTCCATTACATGCAGCCTAATGACCAGGAGTTCGTGGAGCAGATATGCAGCCGCGGCCAGCAAAGCTCCCCCGGTCAAATAAAGGGTTTTCTTCCACCAGGGATCCGAGCCTAGCCCTGCCATGATCCCACTGTAATCCTGCAAAGGGAAAGCGATGATGTCCCCATAAAAGGAGAAGGGCTCCTCGGACCCGGCCCATCAGACGAAGAAAGAGACGCTCTGGTTCCAGCTCAGGTCCACCACGCACGGCCTGGACGAGGCAAAGCCAACCCCCCAGTGCATGCTGCGCAGCTGGCTCCGGGCTCCCCTTCCAGGGCCCTCGGAGCCCGCATGGGAAAGGGCCGGCGCCCGGGCGGGCTCAGCGGTGCGTGGGGGGGGGGGGGGGCGCGGGCGACAGCAGCGGCGGCAGAAGGACGCGGACAGAGGGCCGAGGGCCGTGCTGGCGGGGCCTCGGAGCCCTGAGAGGCAGCGGCGGCCGCCGGCCTCCCTGGCCTGGCCGAGGCCTCTCGCAGCCGCCCCGGCCTCTTTTCTATATCTTGATCAAACATACTTACAATGACAGATTAAAATTTTCTACTAACAATTTCAAGATATGTGTTTCCTAAAGGAAAATTCCTTGGCCATATAGTATTGATTTGTGAATTATTTGCAGCATAATTATAGTTTTTATATATTCTATTGAGTGCCTTTTTGTCAAAAATCAAACATTATAATGAAACCAACTCAACTTTGGAAAAAAAATTCTTCTGTGTGGCCATGGACTGTTGGTGTTTACTGTGTTCTTTTGTTTGTTTGTTTGTTTTTCATGTTTCTATGTAGCTTTGGAGTCTGTCCTGGAACTAGCTCTTGTTGACCAGGCTTGTAGTATGAGGGGCAGGCCATATCCTGCCACTCTGCTAGCTTAATCCCCAAAATAACCAGACAGAAAACTGTATTAATTAAATTACTACTTGGCTTTTAGCTCTAATTTCTTATTGGCCAACTCTTACATCTTTATCTAACCCATTTCTATTAACCTGTGTTTATCATTAGGTCATAGCTTACTGGGAAAGATTCTAACCAGCGTCTGTCTCAGGCAGGAGAATCATGGCATCTGCCACACTGCCCTTCTTCTCAGAATTCTGTTCTGTATTCCCTGCCTACCTAATTTTCTATCCTATCTAAAGGCCAAGGCAGTTTCTTTATTCAACCAATAAAAGCAACACAAATACAGAAGGATCTCCTACACATTTCCCCTTTACTGTTTCAACAAAAAGGAAGGCTTTACCATAGTAAAATTACATATAACAGATATCAAACAAGAATTACAGTTACAATATTTAGATCTATTTTATCTTTTATCATAACAATGGAAAACTCTGACTATCCATTCTTCAACTCCATCAAAGACTCCAGAAAGATATAATATTACCAAAGGAAACAAGAAATAAGCAACTTCTAAACTCTAGAAATGAAAGAGACATCTTTCTGCCTGTACAGTCACCCAAAGTTATTCTGTACCATTGGGGCATCCATTTTCAGCCTATAGATCCATAGTATGCAGCAGACATTTTCATGAAGCAGATAATTTTTAAAAGAGTTCAGTCACTTTTTTATAGCCTGCAGAATGTCCCACAGACTCTTTCATGAAGCAGGAACCCCAAAAGACCATCTCACATTTAGGCAAGTTCAGCAGTCCTCTCTCTGTGGGTTCTTCATGTCCAGTTATGCAACAGTTCAGGCAAGAGCAGTTTCTTGGCCAAATGGCTAACCAACTCCATAAGGAGCCTCTTCCACGCCCATCTTCCTCTTAAAGTAGCTGGTGCTGCCAGGAACAGACATGTCTCATTGTCATAAAAAAAACCCATAAGTTATTAGAACATTTTAAATGCTATATTCTGTAGTCTTTGAAAGATATGAAGAATGCCTATTTAACTGAAATATATCTCTATATATCAAGAAAATCTAACTAACATGACTACAAGCTTGACTATTATTGATGATTATCCATTAACAACCTATATTTCCTAATTATACATTACATTTTTAAATGAACTACACAATCACAATACCTTAATCAAGAGCAGAAATATACATATACATATAACAAAATTGACCTTAAACTTGTATCGGTTTAGAAAAGTAATTTTTTGAGGGTGTTCACAGCAACATTTCAGGAGAGTGTGGTCTATCATACCATATTGGTCTAGAAGCAATCCACAGGGTCTCATCTTCTATAAAAACAAAAGAAGAACATCTTTTCCAAAGCATCATATCCTTAGACTCAAATTCTGAAGTAAAAATACCTTTATAATATACATGCTGGTTTAGATAAGCCCATACAATGAATTGTTTCTCTGTATTTAATACAGCTCCTTCACAATCAAAGAAAACACAACAATACACATAATCCAGACTCTCTGTGAATTTTCCATTTTTACATGGCTTATATTTCTTTATGACTTTACTCTGTCTCTATAAAGACTTTACCCTTTTAAGCATTAACTTTATTTTATGACTATATACTCTTTTTGTTTTCTCTCCCAAGACTATATACATTTATCTAACAGTATGACCCATTTAAAGGTCTTTTATGTCTGTATCTGTCCTATTGTAATATCTTTAATTTTCTACTGTCTTGAAGAGCTTTTAAAATGCTAAGCTTTTAAGAATCTAAGCTGTGACAATCCCAGGTCAAATACAGGTACTGCCTGCTTGCCCCACCCAGTCCAACATGGCAGAGCCGCTTGTGCCTCTGAGCTATGCACTGTACCACTAGCATGGCAGAGCTGCTTGTGCCTCTGAGACGCGGTGGGGCACACAATGCCCCCCTTTCAGGTACACTGTAGCACTTTACTCACAGACCCCATTTAAATGCTCTGTCTCCCAGGAAAGACAGAGGTCATACTGGCAGCACAGCCCAAAAACTGATATTTCAAAACTGCCACTTTCTAGTAGACCTCATCCTGCTGCCTACCCAGGCAGGGAATGCCAAGCCACAGGCATGGTCTCAGGTACTTTGTTCCCAACCCCGAGTGAGCACACAAACATCCATGCCCACAAATGCTCCATAGCCAAAGATTGCACTGGCAGCAGGGTCCAGGAAGCCTCATTTTAAAATGGCACGGCTTTTTTAAAATTGATGAGTCAGGAAAATCTCTCTGCGGCACACTGCCAGCAAACAGCAAAAAGCTGTGTTAAACTTTGTTTTTTTCTGCATTTAAAATTAGGCTCTCTCAGGTTTTTAAATGGATTTAATTGCCCATGTTGGACACCATTCTGTACTATGAGGGGTGGTCCAAGTCCCACTGCCTGGCTAGCTTAACCCCTGAAATAACCACACAGAAAACTATATTAATTAAATTACCAATTCTTTAATAACCAATGGAAGCAACACAAATAGAGAAGGGCCTCCTATACCACAGGCTGGTGTCAAACTCACAGTGATCTGCCTGCCTCTGCCTCCCAAGTGCTGGGATTAAAGGCATGCACAACCACTGCCCAGCTTGTTGTGTTCTTATTGTTACTTTTTGTGTGTCTTTTTCGGGACTCCCCTGTGAAGTTTGTTTATTATGTTTATATCATGAAGGTTTTGCTTATCTTATTGGTCAGTTAATATTTAGAAAAATATTTATTTTACTTCTTAGAGATAATATATCTCCAAATCTTCATTGATTATTTCCATGTCTGTTCTAGCACAGGCTTGAACCTCTACGCCAGTTAATTGAAAAGTCTACCTTACATATTACTTACTGTTTATATAGATCCTCAAAATTAGCAGACATGGAAGATTGAAATATATGTGTATGTATGTGCGTGTGTGTCTTAAACAGGTTTTTAATATAGTCATAGATAGATAGATAGATAGATAGATAGATAGATAGATAGATAGATAGATACATACATACATACATACATACATACATAGATACATAGATAGATAGATAGATAGATAGATAGATAGATAGATAGATAGATAGATAGATAGACAGACAGTTTAGACAATTCTCCAAGGCCTAAGGTAACTGGTGTGATGAACAATTTTCATTTCCTTTATTCAACAATATTTTACAGAAAAGGTTCTCATTATGTGAACCTCAAGCCATCACAATTTAAAATATCTTTCTGGGATTTCTCATACAGCCCAATGACAATTCCTTCAAAATAGCTATGGATGAACAGATGTCCCATTTTTTCTCTACATTGCATCTTTGACACACATTTCCATCATGACTATTAGTGCTGGATTTTCAAGCAGATCAATGTAAAATGTCACAAACATGCATGCTTCCTATGAAACATTAAAAGTCTAACACCTACATAGTTTTTGTATCATCCTTATCTGCATATAAATAAAATATAGACATATACATGGCCTAAAAAGTTATTTGCTTAAATGCCAAAAACAGTTGTCTAATAATAGCAATTGTAATTTTTTTTGCTTGATGCTTTTCTGTATGTTATTGTGATTTTAATATTTGACACTTTGAAGAAATCATTTGGGGATCTGTCACTGATTTCTAGAATATTTATAGGCATTGTAAGTGGCTCATCTACTTTGGGAGAATACCGCATCAGAGGAAGACAAATTATAGTCTTCAGAACATTTTTTAAAAGAAGAGTGCATAGTCACACAAGAATCCTGACTTCCTTCTATTTAATATTAAAAGAACCTTCTAGCAGCCTGCAGAGCAAGCTCAGACCATATCAAAGCATTTCTGTAAGCTGTTCTGCCCCACAATACATATGATCTATTATTGCAAATTCCTGGCACAGCCCTTAACACTGACTCAGTAATGTGTAATATCATGTGAGCTCATCCCAGCTGCCCATCAAGAGATGATCCAGTCAACATTTCTATTGTACTTCCTTGATCAGTATGTTTAACAGCATGAGACTTGGCTGGTGACTATATAATATGTCCCTAATGCTTTTGACAGTCTAACCAAAGAAAAATGCTATAACTTATCCCACTGGCTTTGAAATGCCAGTAAGAGTCTATTCACTGTTGCTTCATACTGTATAAATGTCTAAATTCAATACACTAAGTCAAATGCATGTGGCAGAAAGGGAGAATACTAGGCATTTATTAGAGAGAAATGATAGTCTTTCCATACCTGGCATTTTCAGTCTTAACAGCTTAGTTCAAATGGGGTTATTTCTTCTCTTTTAGTCAAAAACTGATTCACAAATATCACCAAGGCATAGATTAGAAGTATCTACACTCTCCCCATGTTTTTCTATATTTTTCCCATTAATCTTGTGTCTGTGTATGAAAGTGGTCATACATCTGCTTTAGTGCGAGTATGAAGATTAGAAGACATCATCTGTCATCATCTTCCAGTCTATTTTTGTGCCTAGATATCAAATATACTAGGCTGCCTGGCCTGGCTCCACCTTCTATTGTAACATTCAAGTTTTGGGATGATAGATGTGCATTGGTGTGCTTGGCTTTGTGTGGTTTCTAGAATCTTATCTCAGGTGCTTTTTCCACTGAACCATTTCACCAGAGTCTGTACTTTCTTCCCTCTCTGATGCAAAAGTAGTTATAACTAAAATTAGAATGACATTTTTGTGGTTATCATTTCTTTATCTCTGAAGAGCTTTTTAAATGTATGTATTGTTGTTATTGTTAGTGTGCATACTCATAAATATGTTTTCATGTTCATGCATGACATGGTACACATACAAAGGTCAAATAAATCTTTTTTTCCTTCCATCTTTCTGTGGGTTCTTGGGATCAAATTCATGCCATCGGGACTCTGTGGGGAAAACAGACTTAATTACTGAGTCATAATCTTGGCTCCTCTTTTAAGATAGACTGAATGTAGGCCTTTAACATCCCTTGTAATAACATCTGTCCCTTCCAGCTTCTAATTGCAACCTTGCATTTCCAGCATGTATGTCTCATATCTGTGATTTTATCTTATGTTTTACTTTAGTTCTCTTTGATCAGTTCTTCCAAATAGAGGATTCACAGGGATTGTTTGTTTAGAGTTATCTTGGGTATATTTTCTTATCCTTTTCTTAATTCCCTGTCTATATTCTTAGAACATGGCATGCTCATCCTCTGTGATAAACCAGGCACCCTCACAGTGATCCCACAGGAAAGGCTCCATCCTTGGCTAGGGTAAAAATATTTTGACAATTCTTTCTGATCACCTTAGTTTCAATTACCCAAAAGTATTGTAAAGAGCCTGTGCTACACATTCATTAGCAAAATCCAGGGGTTGAATCTTTAATTTGTTCCTTATTCAGAGATATGGTAATTTGAGAAATCAACAAGGACTCTGCTTTTCCTGGAACAATAACAACAACAAAATCAATTCAATTCAATGGTCAGGTGGCCATTTCAGCCTTTCTCTTCTGGCCAGATAGGCCTTGTCACTGAGATTCCCACTTCCCCATCATTACCGTGTGTGCGAGTGTCGGGGGATGGTTCACACATGCCAAGGTCATTGAATCTTATATATCTCCTGAACTGTCTAGAAAGCATTTTACATTAACACAGAACAAAACAGCTATCGTCAGTGTATAAATTCTTAGGTATGGTTGTTACTGCTATAATGAAACACCATGCTTACTACTGTGTGAGGTAATGCCATAACCAAAACCAAATTGAGTTCACTGTGGTTAGTTTTATGTTTTATGTTCAGTGTGGTTTGATCCATTTGGACTTGAGTTTTGTTCATATTGATATATATGGATCTATTTTCATTCTTCTATGTGTTGATATCCCATTATACAAGCACAATCTGTTGTATATGCTTTCATTTTCCATTTTATATTTTTAGCTTCTTTGTCAAAAATCTTGTGTCCATGGGTGCATGGGTTGATATCTGGATCTTCTATTCCATTCCATTGTTCCTCCTGTCTGTCTTCATGCCAATACCAAGCTGTTTTTATTGTTGTATCTCTATAGTAGAAAGTGAAGTCAGGGATTGTGAAGCCTCCTGAAGTTCCTTTATACTACAGGATTATTTTGGCTATCTTGGATTATTTTATTTTTCCATATGAAGTTAGTATTGTTCTTTTGAGGTCTCTAAAGGATTTTTCTGGGCATTGCATTGAATCTGTACTTTGATTTTGGTAAGACTGCCATTTTTACTATGTTAATTCTTCCTACCCAAGAGCATGAGAGATCTTTCCATTTTCTGGTGTCTTCTTCAGTTTCTTTCTTCAAAGTTTTAAAGTTCTTGTCATACAGATCTTTCATTTGTTTGATTAGAGTTACCCCAAGATATTTTATATTATTTGTGGTAATTGTGAAGGGTGATGTTTCCTTGATATCTTTCTCAGATTGTTTATCATCTGTAAAAGGGAGGGCTACAGATTTTTTTGAGTTAACCTTCTATCCTGGTACATTACTGATGATGTTTATGAGTTGTAGAAGTTCCCCTGTAAAATTTTCAGATTCACTTATGTAAACCAACATATCATCAGCAAATAATGATAGTTTGACATTTTTTTAAAAATTCTACTTTAAACGTAGTCTTTTAAAAACTTACAAAGACTAAAATATCAAAGAAACTTTCTAAAATATTCTGAATATCTCTAAAACATCTGAAGTCCCTGCAAAATCTGAGGAGAAAAAAAGTAACTGTGTGCTCCTATAAAGTAAAATCCAAGTTACATACTTTGTATTTCAAAAAAGAAGAACCAGGGCACAGTTACCATCAGGTCAAAGCAAACATAAGTCCAACATTGTAAGACGTGTAGTGTTGAATATTTGAGGTATAGTCCCCATCTTCTGGGCCTCAAAGACTTAGAAAATTCTTCTTCTCTAGCTCTGTCATCCATAACACATGCAGGTTCTCTGTGGGTTCAGGCTATCCATACTCTATGCCTGCTACTGTCCTTGGTAGTCATCCAAGAGTACTAGCACCTACAAAATTCTAGATTCTCACGTGCAACTTTATCATTTGCCTCTTTGGACTCTCTTGAGACCCTAATCAAGCCAAGTGGTGTGAAATTACAACTTCTGTCCATGATCTGCTCATTCCTGGCATTTCTACTGCAACTGAGGCTGCAATGTTACAAAATGGCCTCGCCTGCCCTCATTTAGAGACTCTAGGCCTGCCACATTTTATCAAGCCTCAGCTACTCTCCATGACTTCAGGACTTCAAATCCAGCAGTTCCTGGGGAATTCTCATATGTTATAAAGTTCATTTGCCAGGAGGAAACCTTGACTCTCTCATATACAGCTTCTGGGGACTGACAGAGGAAACCTTGACTGCCTCTCATACACAGCGTCTGGGTACTGACAGAAGAAACACTTGCCAAGAAGACTTTTGCTCAATGATGCCAGTCTCATTTTAATCATTGCTGATTCTTCAGTCCCAGTTGACCACTAGTGATTGTCCCAGCAAAGCAAAGATTTCACTTTAGTAATTCTTGTCTCTTGTTAATCACAGATAATTCTTCAGGTTTATGTGCTCAGAACCACAAATTCATTTTTTTTCCTCAGAACCACAAATTCTTAATTTAGCCAATTTACCTTCCCCAATAAGTATTTAAGGAACTTTCAAAACTTTTCTTTGAACCATCACAAATTAGGCCTTTATTGTCTGCATTTTTCTCAATGCTATTTACTTTCCATCTTTAGAAAGTACATCCCATTAGGCTCTAAGCACTCAATGACTTTTGTAGCCCAAAGTTTAATGACACTATCATCCTCCCCAAAATCCAGGGTCAGGTCTATCACAGAAATATCCCATGCACTTGAAACCAATTTCTGTCTTTGTTAGTTTTTTTTTTTATTGCTAAAATAAAACACCAAAGCCAAAAGCAACTTGAGGTTGAATACATTAATTTAGATCTAATGAGCAGCCTTGTACAACACCAATGTGGCCAACTAAATCCACTTAAAACCCAAGAGCTCTTGAAAAGAAATTCTATATTCTAAACAAAGTTTAGCTGCATTTTTTGGGGGGTGAGCTCTGTTTGCCGGCCATGGTTACTTTAAGAGAGGTCTTCTTGACTCAGTCATAGGAGAAAAAAAGCCACAGAGTTTTGAAATGGTGGCTTTCTGGGCTGTGCTGCCAGCACAAACTCTGGTCTTTCAGGAGCCTGAGCATTTAAATGAGTTTTGTGGGCAGTGTGCTGCAAGTCACTTGGTGGCAGCAGGTGCCAACTGGTTATCAGAGTTGAAATGGTGAGGAAGGCTCTTACATGATAGTCTCAGAGGTAGTGAACAAACTTATTCCATGTCAGCCTGAGTGGAGCAAGCAGGCAGGGTTGTATTGCCCTAGCAATGCCACTGCTTAGGTTTATAAGAAGAGTTTAACATTTTAAGAAGCCATCCTAAGCAGAAAAGGATTACAGATATACAATCAGGACAGATTCAGACATAAAATAACTCTAAATAAGACACAGTGTGATTAAAAATGTACATTGACTTGGAAGAGAGAAAAAAAGGTCATGTAAAGATGAAAAATAGACAGAGTCTGCCGGGCGGTGGTGGCGCACGCCTTTAATCACAGAACTTGGGAGGCAGAGGCAGGCGGATCTCTGTGAGTTCGAGACCAGCCTGGTCTACAAGAGCTAGTTCCAGGACAGGCTCCAAAACCACAGAGAAACCCTGTCTCGAAAAACCAAAAAAAAAAAAAAAAAAAAAAAAAAAAAGGTATTTTGTCTTGAAAATTTTAGTTGATGGATTTGTTGCTTCATAAAGGTTCTTCTTCTATTGTTACCACAGAGGATGAGAACCTGTGGATTAATTCCAGACTAATGTGGTTTGATGGACCAAGACCCCCTGAAAAGTCATCATGAACTCCCCCCAAAATACTTTGCCCAATAAAAAGCAGAAAGCAGTTTGGAGAGAAATGTGCTGAAATTTCCTAAATGATTGTTTAAAACTGTTTGTTTACATTTAAAATGGGATATGCTATAGAGATGAATAATATTTCTTTTTTTTGAGTTTTTTTTATTGAAAAAAAAATTTTTCTGCTTCCTCCCCACCTCCCATTTCCCTTCCCCTCCTCCCACCCCTCTCCCCCTCCCCCCACTCCTCTTCTCCTCCTTCTCCAGTCCCAAGAGCAGTCAGGGTTCCCTGCCCTGTGGAAAGTCCAAGGACCTCCCCCCTCCATCCAGGTTTAGGAAGGTGAACATCCAAACTGTCTAGGCTCCCACAAAGCCAGAACATGAAGTAGGATCAAAACCCTGTGCCATTGTCCTTGGCCTCTCGTCAGCTCTCTTTGTCCACCATGTTCAGAGAGTCCGGTTTTATCCCATGCTTTTTCAGTCACAGTCCAGCTGGCCTTGGTGAGCTCCCAATAGATAGGCCACACTGTCTCAGTGGGTGGGTGCACCCCTTGTGTTCCTGACATTGGTATGGATCTTGGCTTATTGATACAAATTTAAGGTCATTTTTTATATGTGTATTTCTGCTCTTGGTTAAGGCTTTATGTTTTTGCAGCTCATTTAAAATGTATAATTAAGAAACCTAGGTTAATACAGACTCAACTATAATAGTCAAACTAGTCATTATGTTAGTTATGTTTTCTAGATATGTAGAGATATATTTCAGTTAGATAGGTATTCTACAAATCTTTCAGAGACCTCCAGAATATTGCATTTAAAATGTTTAAAAACTTATAACTTTCCTAACAATGAAACACATATGCTTCTGGCAACACCAATCTACTTTATGAGGAAGATGGATATCAAAGAGGCTCCTTATGCAGTTTGCTCACCATTTGGTCAAGAAACTCCTCTTGCCTGGACTGTTTGATGTCATCCTGTATGAACTGAATATGCAGTACCCACAGAAAAATGACTGCTGAGCTTGCTTAAAAGTGAGATGTTCCTTCAGGGTTCCTGTTACATGAAAGAGTCTGCCTGACGTTTTGCATGACACAGAAGAATGTGACCTGACAAACTACCAATACAGGCAGAATTGTCTTTGAAATTTCCTGGTTCATAGAAAAGTCTGCCAGATACTGTGGGCCAGTAGGCTGAAGATGGGGGCTTGCAACATTACAGAAGAACTTTGGGTGACTATCCAGACAGCAAGATATTTTTGTCAATTGTAGAGATTGGAAGTTGCTTACAATGCACTTTCTGTTTACTTAGCTAATGTTATATCCTTCTGGAGTTTTAATGGAGTTAACAAATAAATATTTATAATTATAGTTTTCCTTAGTTATGATAAAAGATAAAGTAGATATAAATATTATAACTATACTTGCTTGATACTTGTTTGTTATATGTAATTTTTTTGTTAAATTAAAACTTTCCTTTTTATTTAAACAGAAAAGGAGAGGTGATGTGGGATTCCCTTCCATATGCTATGAATATAATTGGTTAATAAAGAAACTGTGTTGGCTCCTCATAGGGCAAAGGAGTTAGGTGGGGAAAACTAAACTGAATGCTGGGAGAAAGAAGGCAGAGTCAGTGAGAGGCCATGTAGTCCCACCAGTGACAGATTCTGGACAGAACTTTACCTGGTAATCCACAGACATGTGGCAATATGGGGATTAACAGAAATTGATTGAATTAATTTGTAAGAGTTAGCCAACACGAAGCTAGAGCTAATGAGCAAAACAGTGATTCAATTAATACAGTTTCTGTGTGGTTATTTTGGGGCTGAGCAACCAGGAACAAACAAGCAGCCTCCTTACAACCATAGTCCATCATTCTGAGAAGTCAAGGAAGTTAAGGCAGGTGTCTGAAGGCTGAAACTGAAACAAAGGCCATGTTTTTGCTCTAGTGGATTGTTCAGCCTCCTTTTTTTAAATATTGCAGAAGACTTGAACAACAGTAACATTTCCCACTGTGGGCTGGGCCTCCCCACATCAATCAGTAAGAAGATACTTCAGGGTTAGGGTTAAGCCAATCTTACGGATACTTTTTCTTTATTCAGACTCCAACTTCTGGATACATTTAATTTGTGTCAAGTGGACAACCATACCAGCACAGGGATAAGACTCTTGCCATTGCTTTGTAGAAAGTTTATAGCCCTAGCATCCTTCTTCACATCCTCTTTGTGATCTTGTTTCTTTCCAAGTTCAGTTAACCAACCATATGTAGCAGGCAGGAACTATCCCCTTAGTACTCTTGCTTAGCATTTCAGAATGCCCTTCCTCTGCTCTCCATAGTCCTTACCAATCTCCCTGTTTATGTGATCATGCATTGCTGCCTAGTTCATGAACATACATCAGAATGAGAACTCCCCAGTGAATCACTACATTGTTTCATCCACTTTCTTCACAGACTAATGAAATGCATAAAGGATGAGAAATCAAGACTTTTTTTGCATCTGTGATAGGAATGCAAATGCCTGTTCAGGTACACACACACACACAAATACACACACTCATGCACATACAGACACACACTCCTACACACACATGTGCACATACAGAGGCATTCATCTATATATAATACAAGCACACATGCATGCATGTATACCCTCAGCCACACACATACAAACATATTCTCTCTCTCTCTCTCTCTCTCTCTCTCTCTCTCTCTCTCTCTCTCTCTCTGTCCCCCCTCTTCCTCTTTGAAAAGAAGAGTAAAGAGTGCAGAAGAAATGAAATTGCTTGTGGTAAATTTTCAGAAAATTTCTATTTCCTTTCTAAGAGCAAAGTCATCCCTGACTCAGTTTACATTTTAGACTAGAGCACTTTGTCTCTTCCATTTTCTTGGTGTTAATGGGTCCTTCTTGGATGAATGACACAAAGTATGAGTGAAGGATGGCTGTGCAGAAGAGCCCCTGAGATTTAAAGTACATCTTAAATGGCAGGGCTATGATGGATTCAATTCTGCTTGTCCTTGAGACAGCATGTTGGGTAATAATTGTTCTGCCTTGCTATAAGGCAGAGCACTTGGCTTATAGAGCATTGATTCATTTCAAACTTGTGTCTCTTCCAGCCCCAGGGCATGCCCCAGTATTGAAATTGACACAGAACAGGAAAAGATGAATGTGTAAAAGCTGTGGAGCCCCGAGGCTGATATTGATGAGGCAATGTCCTTGGTAAGTTTGTTTCCTGTAGCTTTTCTCCATCACAGAAGGCATCATAGGACCACAACAAGTACCAAAACTGTTTCCACAATCAACATATTGGAATCTACCTTTATGTTTCTTCAAAGGGAAGAAGAAACAATACAGAGTTACAGAATTAAGAGTCAGGGCCCTGGGCAAAGTTGGCAATGATACCACATGCAGAAGCCTTTGTTTAAGCATTTCTTTTGCAAGTAGAGATTCAGCCCATATAGCTACTTGTTTTGTAATTTTAATTTCTAGTCAAGGACACACACTGAAGTTCAGTGACAGCTATAGCCAAAGGATTATTTCCTGTTTCTGAATACCGCATATATATTTTCTGTCCCTATGAGCCAAGTAAATACTTTTGACTCTACCAAACACATACTTTGTACTAATAGTCTCTTCCTATCCCCATGTATAAAACAGATACATTCCCTGTTTCTGATTATTAAGAAATAGTGTTGATTACTTCTATGAAAAAATTTAATTAATTTATTTACCATGATAAGATTAAAAGTAATTATAACCATCTATCAACACCTATCTAGAGAATAAGGTTGAGCCTCCACGAAAAGTTTGTATACAACAACCAGGTGCTTACTTATGGGCACTCGTTACAGCACTAGCTCTGCTTCTACCACCCATCCAAAACCTGAACACCTCTATGGAGACCCAACTAGAAAGAGGCTTTAAGATAGACCAAGTCCTTGCCAGGTGATGATAATGCACACCTTCAATTCCAGCATTCAGGAAGCAGATGCAAAAGAAAATAAGCGAGTTCAAAGCCAGTCTAGTCTACAAAATGAGTTCCAGGACAGCTAGGGTTACACAGAGAAACCCTTTCTCAAAAATACCAGAAGAATAAATGATTGATTGTTTGATAGATACATAGATAAATAGATAGATGCATAGATACATAGACGGATATATCAACAATCAGATAGAAAGACAAAGAGAGAGATAAACAGGCAGACAGACATAAAGACAGACAGATAGGTAGGTAGATAGGTAGATAAGATGGGGCAAGTTCAAATTCAGAAAATACTATCTTAGAACCCCCCAACACTGCCCTTCAGAGATTTAAATATTAAATATTCTTATATACTGAGACATTGGAATACTCATTTGATATATTTGGTCTTTCACTTTGATTTTAGAATGTGAAATCGCAGGGTCCTGCTCTGCCACCATGTCTGCCATTGGGTGTCATGCCTCCCTTCCATTATGTACTATTATCTGTCTGGAACCATAACCCAAAATAGAGTTCAATCATGGTGTTCAATCACAGAGATGGTAAGGTAGCTAATACTGGCCCAGAGGCAACGTTGGTACATGTTCTTCTGACTTCTGTCTTTGAGACACTGACAGGGTTCTGGTAGGGCAGTTTTGTCTTGGGGGGTTAAGTCTGCTCAGTTATAGGATTTGAAAAGCCAATATTCTCAGTTGCAGTGAACTCCCTGACCAGCAGGAAAAGACGACCACCAGACGAGGATTCTTCCCAAATCACGCTTTATTGGAGCCTCTTGGTTGAAGGGAGAACGGAAGCGAAGGGCCCCGAGCGCCAAGCGGCGGCTGCTTATATAGGGGGTAAGGGAACGAGTCATGCCTGGATTGGCCGATGTGCACCTGCCGATGCTCCTGGCCACGGGATTGGCCCTAAGCACATCATCGTCACTGCACATGCGAGAGGCACAGTTCCACTGCATTGTCTAATATGGAGCTGTCCACCAAGCAAGGCCGGGGCCAAGCGCCATCTTGTAATGGTGGCCACTCGAATCGGCTCCCAGTAGCTCCCCCTTTTTGTTTTTCTCTGTAGGCCAGTGAGAAGGTCTTACTCCCGTTCAGATCCTCACCTCATGATGCAAGGACTGATCAAAGGAGGCCCAAAACTCCTGTTACTCCTTCTCCTGTGCAATGGAATAAACTCCTGGGAGGTGCAAAGGCAGTACTCAGAGTAAAAATGCATACCTTCCTCAGTGCAATGGAGAATTTCTCCCTGAGAGTGCAAAGGTTATGCAAGGAACAAATCAACTGGCCTTTTAACCATACTTGGGGTGAATCGCCATTCTCCAAAGCGGCTAACGCTTGTAGAACCGCAACCTTATCTTGAGATGTCTGAGCTCGGAGGCGGCATATTAGCCAAAGGCAGACTATACATTCTCCTATGCAGCATGCAAAAAACATTCCTGATATCTGAAAACCTTTTGTTGAAGCCTCTAGTGAAATTAGCGGGGGCCCATTGAGGCCCAGAATAGCCTGTACCATTACTCACTTTGCACTTATTAGTGGTATTGGTAGCACAACTAAAGTTGCTCTGTCCAGCCTGCCCTCCCTGAAGTAACACAAAAAGGGGAGAGATCAGAGCAACTGCCATTAACGCTGCAGAGGAGCCATTTATTATAGGGCGTTAGCAGATTTTAAGAAGGTTCCATTGAACCAAAAAGCCTGTAACATGGGGAGGCCCAAATCCTTGTTGGTAATAAAAAAGCGGGGTAAAATCACGGCATTGTGGTGAACAGGAGTCGGCTTAGGGAAGGCAGACAGTATTCCCCATCTCTGCTCTGCCCGAATCTGGATTGTCATCGCCACCATCATCAGGAACAGCAGCGGCGTCATCTTCGACCAGATCATGGCCTTCCTCCATTGGCTGGGGAGCAATTGAATCATGCTTAATGGTTCTTGTCAATCGGCACGGAACCCAGTGAGGCACCTCTTGACCCTGTGGGAAAACACAAATAGCTCCCCTGGATCTTCTGATGACAGAATCCGGGCCATACCATTTGTTATCCAACACATCCTTCCACATGACGGCCTCTCCTTTATCTTCAAGGGTCATTGCAGCATGCCGATCAGCAGCTGTCCTGCCCCGGCCGTCAACTATCAAAAAGTTAAAAGTAAAGAGTGCCAGTGCAACTCTGTTCCTGGGGGAAGCTATCTCCGCTATTCCCCCTTTTTGTTTCTGTAGGAGTTCTTTAAGGCTTCTATTTGCCCTCTCCACAATCCCCTGACCTTGGGGATTGTAGGGTACACCAGTAGAATATTCCACCTGAAGCTGTGCACAGAAGGCACGGAAACCTTTTGAGGAATAAGCAGGGCCATTATCAGTTGTAAGGCGGGTGGGTTTGCCCCAAGCCGCCCAGGCCTCTAGGCAGTGGGTCTTGACATGGGTGACCTTTTCGCCTGCCAATGGAGTGGCAAATATGATACCCGAATAGGTATCGACAGAAACATGAAGATATTTAAGTTTTCCAAACTCAGGAACGTGGGTTACATCCATTTGCCACAACACATTTGGACGCAAGCCTCGGGGATTAACTCCTATGTGAGGAGGATGAAAGAAGGTGACACAAGAGGAACAGGCTTTTACAATGTCTCTTGCATTACTCCGAGACAGGGCAAATTTTCTGCGAAGGGTATCAGCAGGTACATGATAAAAATTATGAAACTCCTGAGCGAGCTGCAATGGGTCAGCTGCAACCAGAGCCATGGCTCTAGTAGCTTGATCAGCTTTGGCATTATTCTCTGACATAAAGCCAGGTAATAAGGTATGTGCCCTAATATGACCAATATAAAACGGATTATTCCTCTGTAAGATGTAATGTTGAATTTGCAGCAAAATATTAGATGCTGGGCTCGCCTGGCGAACCGAGGCAACTATCTCAAGCAAAGAGACAGCATTAACCACATATTGAGAATCTGAGAACAAATTAAAAGGCTCCTGGAATCTCTTAAAAACTTCTAACACCACCAGACATTCTGTGGCCTGGGGGGTGCCGGGCTGGTAGCTGAAAACCTCCGGTGGTCGATTACCCACCACCATAGCACCTTTCCCTGATTTGGACCCATCAGTAAATATAGTCAAGGCTCCCGCTATTGGTCTTAGGGAGGTCACTCAGGGGAAATAGATCAAGTTATTTTCTACAAAACTTAGGATGGGATGTTTAGGGAGATGATTATCTATGATATTTGGAAAAGTGCAGACCAAAAGGGCCCAATCGTCCACAGTGGCAGCCAAAGTCTCCACCTGATCCTTGGTATAGGGTATAATTAATTTGTCAGGCATTTTTGCAAAGGAGGACAAGCAAAACCTTATGCCATTTAGAGCCTGAACAGCCACCAAGTTGGGGTAATACCTAAGTGTTTTTGCCCCAATGGAATTGCCATGCAACCACCATAAGGGCCCCGTTTGCCACAGGACCTCTGTGGGTGATTGTCTCGTCTTTAAGATGCACAAGAGAATAGGCAAAGAGGGATCATATCAATGTAATTGAGCCTGGGATAGGGCTTTCTCAACCTCTTGCAAGGAGTGCATGGCTGCAGGTGTCAAGGAGCGAGGGGAAGTTACTTCAGGATTACCCTCCAGGATGGAAAACAAAGGCAACAGCTCGGACCAAGGTATGTGAAGATACCCCGGGATCCAGTTAATATCCCCAAGCAATTGCTGAAAATCATTAAGAGTTTTTAAATGCTGAGTCTGTATAAGAACTTTCTGGGGACAAATGGCATCGGGAGAAATAATAGATCCCAAGAATTTCGCTGTTGTAGAACTTTGTACCTTGTCAGGGGCTATGGTTAACCCATATGCCTCCAAGGTTTGAACTGTCTTTTGAAAAGCATTTTCAAGCGTGCGTTGGGACGCTGCTGCCAATAAGATATCATCCATGTAATGAATAATTCTAACAGAAGGGTATTGTTGCCTCACAGCCATCAAGGCAGAATCCACAAATAGCTGACACATAGTGGGACTATTGGCCATTCCCTGTGGGAGAATTCGCCATTGAAAATGGGCATCTGGTTGCTCATGATTGACAGAAGGTACAGTGAAAGCAAATCTCTCCCTATCTCGTGGGCATAGAGGAATGGAGAAAAAACAATCTTTAATATACAGGACCATGATAGGCCAACCCCTTGGCAATGCTGATAGCAATGGGAGGCCTCTCTGGGTTGAGCCCATAACTTGCATCTGACTGTTAACGGCCCTCAAATCATGAAGTAATCTCCATTTTCCTGATGTCTTTTTTAGAACAAAAATTGGGGTGTTCCATGGCGACACGGATGGTTCAATATGACCTAGTAATAACTGTTCTTGAATCAATTGTCTAGCGGCTTCCAGTTTTTCCTGGGAAAGGGGCCACTGGGGTACCCATATTGCCTTGTTTGTTACCCTTGGTATGGGCAAGGATCTTATAATAGAAGCCGACATGTCAGTGGCCCCTAGGAAAAACCCAGTCCCCTTGGATCAGTTTTGCTGGCTGGTGGCACAGAGGTCCATCCCTGCGGAATCGATGGTTGCCCTCCGGACTGGTGGGTTGATCCTACTGGGTTCTGGGCTGGAACTGAAGTCTGAAATGCCCCAAATATTTTTGGGCCCCGGGGTTGAGGGCCCCTCATCCCGTTTTCGGACACAAGATTGGAAGTTTGTGGGATGGGATGGCCGTTAATGTCCTTAACTGAATGACATTCATTAGCCCAATGCTTTCCCTTTTTACAGCGGGGACAAGTACCAGGTATATGTGGGCCCAGTTTCACGGCTGTTCCTGGCGGCCCACTGCCATTGGGGCAGTTTCGTTTAAGGTGCCCCAACTGGCCACAGCGAAAACACCCTTTTCCTTATTATCACGGGCTGACTTTGTGGCTGAAAGCATAGCGGCTGCAAGTCCTGCAATAGTCAAGGGACCCCCGATCTCTCTACAAGCCTTTATCCAGGCATCCAGTCCCTTGTGCCTGACCGGTGCTATGGCTCTGTGACATTCCTTGGTACTTTGTTCAAAAATAATCTGCTGCACAAAGGGCAAGGTGTATTCAGAGCTGCCAAATGTTTTATCTGCAGCCTCCATCATCCTAGCCACAAAGTCTGAAAACGGCTCCACAGGCCCCTGAATAACTTTGGTTAGATTGCCAGCTACCTCCCCCTTATTGGGGAGCACCTTCCAGGGCTTGTAGTGAATATCACTTATCTGCTGATAGACCTCTAGAGGGAATCCAACCTGTTTGCCAGGGAACTGTCCTTGTCCTAGAAGCATATCAGCTGTCCAATCATGATGACCATTTTGAGCATTAACTTTAGCCTGGGTATGGGCTCTATCGGCAACCAGAGACTTGAAATCCAGAAACTGTTCCCGAGTCAAGCAGGCCCTAGCCATCTCTGTCCAATCTGTAGGCGTCAGCACCGAGGTGCAAAGTCTGCGCAGGAGGGCGATTGGATAATCTGCAGTAGCCCCAAAATCCTTAACTACTGTTACCAGATCTTTTAGTTGTTTATATGGCACTGGCTCATACCACCTATGATGGGTGACGGGACCCTCCATCACTGGGTATGCTGAGGCTAAGAGTGCCCAAGTGCTCTGGCTAATATAATGGCAACCCCTTCCTGGTTCAGCCGCTTGTGCACCTAATGGCGGTGCCAAGGGGCGAGACACACCCTCCATCGGTGCTCGAGCACCGGGTGGGTTACAGGCTGAGGGACGGTCATAGTCCCGCTCATACCTTTCTTCCTCATACTTAGCAGCCTCCTCCTCTAGCTCCCCCTCTTCCTGTGAGCTGAGTTCATCGTCCGACAAATTTAAGTCAGTGAACTCTGTGAGGAGTAGGAAAAGCTGGTTTTTCTGCTTTTCATCCCCTTCCTCCTGTTGAGGGTCCTCTTGAGTTTCTTCTCTAGGTATACCCTTTATATTGTTATCCTTTTCCTTTTTACTATCCTTTTTTATCTTTATTCTTTTCTATCTAGACCTGCCTAAGTCCTCCCCTTTTGAATCCGACTCTGATAGGCTGTCCTGGTGTGCTTGCAGTGCCCTACTCCCTTCCCTGCGCAACCAAAAGCAGCACAGAAAAACAACAATCATGAGGGCCACAAAGATCAAGCAAAACACCTCAGGTGCAACCTCAGCAATCATCATACCTGGGAGACTCACCGACGTCGCCGCTCTGCGTGTCGAGTTCTGAATCCTCTTTGGCCCCTCACTCGGTACCAAAGCTTGTCCCAGCGTCCCGGGTTTCCGGCACCAGTTTTGGCGAACTCCCTGACCAGCAGGAAAAGACGACCACTAGACAAGGATTCTTCCCAAATCACGCTTTATTGGAGCCTCTTGGTTGAAGGGAGAGCAGAAGCAAGGGGCCCCGAGCGCCAAGTGGCGGCTGCTTATATAGGGGGTAAGGGAACGAGTCGTGTCTGGATTGGCCGATGCGCACCTGCCGATGCTCCTGGCCATGGGATTGGCCCTAAGCACATCATCGTCACTTCACATGCGAGAGGCACGGTTCCACTGCATTGCCTAATATGGAGCTGTCCACCAAGCGAGGCCGGGGCCAAGCGCCATCTTGTAATGGCGGCCACTCGAATCGGCTCCCAGCACTCAGTGAGAGAATTCTCCCTATCTACAAGATGAAAGCTTCTGTTTTGTTTGATTTTCTTTTGTTTTATCATGGGTCATTAACTTTTCTTAATTACCAAGAAAGTGGAGAGCCCCATAGTCCTCAATTCCTGTACTTATAATTGTAAATGCCCCCACACCTTTCCAAATGTTTCCTTTTTCTCATTCTTATCAATTCCCTTTCTTCAGACCTGTTCATGCCAATTTGCTAACAATAAATATTTATATTTTGTTATAGTTAAAGCCTTTGCATATTTCTCTCAATGTTGAAGCTCATCATATATATATATATATGACATGTTATCTGACATGTGCTTATAATACTAGTGCTGAGAAGGCAGGTCTTGGAACTTATTGGAAAACTACACCACACAAACACACATGCACATTTACACATTGTATATATATATATACACATATATACATCATGTCTATATATACATATGTGTATATTCATTCACACACTTTATATGTGTATGCACATGTGTACATATAAACATATATACATATGTGTTTGTATGTATGTATTTTTGTGTATATATACACATACAAATGCATATACACATAACTTACATATACATATGTGTGTGTGTCTTAGTTAGGTTTTCATTGCTGTGAAGAAACACCAGCACCATGGCAACTCTTATAAAGGAAAACATTGTAAGCCAGTTGGGGCTGGCTTACACTTCAGAAGTTCAGCCTATTATCATCATGGCAGGAAACATAGTATCATGCTTGCAGACATGGTGCTGGAGAAGTAGCTGAGAGTTCTATTTCTGGATGTGCAGGCAACATGAAGAGAGAATAATACTAGGCCTTGCTCGAGCTTCTGTAACCTCAAAATCTGCCCTCAGTGACAATTTTCCACCAACAGCATCACACTAACTCCAACAAGGCCACTCCCCCAGTAGTGTCACTCCCTGTGAGACTTGGGCCATTTTTATCTAAGCCACTACAGTGCACATGTATAGTACTTCTCCTCATGCTCCGTGACTCACTGTACCTCCACCTGTATAGCTTGTTGGAAAGAAAAACTTTTTGGAAAGCCATGTCTTTTGCAATGCTGTTCTCATCAGGTAGATGGCTACTTCTGCTACCATATATTGAGAACATGTTAGTTAAGATTATATCTTTAAGAGCAGAATTATTATATTTCACCACACAATTGATTAATATTTTTGTGTTACATATTTACATAAGGGAGTTTTAGAAGTTAAAACTATGTTCAAACAGTGAGTACAGGGAGGAGTTACAGATGTAATTTGAACATTTGGGGGAGGTGTGGTCCTGCAGGGCTTATGTTGATAGTGGTGAACATTAAGGATTCAAAAGCCTGCTCCAGTTTCTTTCTCCTGGCCTTGAGTTTCTGAATCAGGAAGCTGTTGCTCTGAACTTACTATTCAAGCCCCATGCCCACATATCTGCTGCCATGTCCCCTACCATGATATTCATGGATTCATCCTCTTTAACTGTAAGCAAGTCCCCAATTATAGACTGTCTTTTATAAGTAGCCTTGCTCATAGTTTCTCCTCAGAAAAAAAGAACAGTGACTAAAGAGGAAGTGAATTCAAATTCTGTATATGGGATGTGTGGGTGTGTGTGTGTGTGCGCACACACGTGTGTGTGTGTAGGTATATGTATATGAAAATTAGAGGTCCAACTTGGGTGTTGCTCCTCTGGGGCCACATACACATTTTAAAAAACAAATCTTCTCCCTTGCCTAGATCTTTCCAGATAAGCTAACCTGTCTTACCACAGATTCTCAAGGACCTGCTTGTCTTTTCTTTCACAGTACTAATGTACAGGCACTCATTACTGCTCCTGGGTTTTTAAATGTTAGTTCAAACTCAAATTGTCATGCTTGCAAGGCAAATGCGCTGTCTCCACAGCCCTTCAATCCCCTCGATGGCCCTTCATATCTAGAAGTCTCTTACTGTGACTGCCTGTAACTTTAATGAATTAGTAAGAAGCAGACGAGTGTCTCATTGTCTGTCTGGCTTGACCTGCTAATGCCAGTTCCCTCTGGAAATCCACAACTTTGAGGTGGATGAAACCAGTTGCACTCAAGTGTTTAAGTTATAAGCCAAAACTCAAGGTTTTATGTTGCTTCTAGCTAGTTTTATGTCAATTGGACACAAGCTTGTATCTGAAAAGAGGGGCCTCTATTTAGAAAATGTTTTCATAAGATCAGGCTAGAGGGCATTTTTGTAATTAGTGATTGATGAGGGAGGGCTTAACCTAATGTGGGTGGTGCTATCACTGGGTTGGTTTTCCTGGGTTCTGTAAGAGACCAGGCTGAGCAAACTAGGAAAATCAAACTGGTAAACATCACACCTCCATGGCCTCTGCAACAGTTTCTGTCTTCAGGTTTCTGTCCTGTTTGAATTCCTGTCCAGACTTTCCTCATTGAAGGATTGTTACCACGTAGTATAAGTTAAAATCAACCCTTTACTCCCTAAGTTGTTTTGGTCATGGTGTTTCATCAAATAAATAGTAACCCTTTTAAGACACACCTAGATCATGCTACAGAGGTAGGACAGACATGAAATGTCACACAATTCTGTCAGCTATAAAATATTCAGCATATCTCACAAATGGTGTGTTTCCTCACTTTCCCATTGCTGTGACAAATTAATCTGAGTTAAACAGCTTATGAGTAGGAAAGACTTATTTAATCTCAGGATTTGAGAGGTTTCAGTTCACAGGTATCTAGCTCCATCCTGTAATACGGCAGGCCATCATGGCAGATAGTTGATGGGTGAGTGCTGCACTGGGTTCTACTTCCTAAAAGTACAACTATCCCAGTAGCATCACAGACCATATCGGAACAGTAATACATGTAGGGCACATCTCTGTTTCTACTGTAGAGGTGGTGTTCTACCTGTGGTGGTGTGCAGAAAGTGTTTACTTAGTGGCAGCAAGTCCCCATGACTATTTTTATTCTAATTCTAATGAACACAGGAAGAAGCTTATGTATCATTCAGGACTAACTACTTAATAAAAGTTCTCTATTACATATATATGCATATGTATCTGTATCTATCTATATGTGTGTATATGTGTGTGTGTGTGTGTGTGTGTATAAGCTCTTATCCCATGTGACCTTACCTTATCACTAACAATAGGATGGTTATATTTTGTAATTGCTGGATATATCTTTTGCTCATCAATGAGAAAGATAGTTATTCATTAATAATTTATCAAAATAAGCTTCATTTTGACGTCATAAATGAATTTTTAAGTGATGTTTTAATGGGAAATAGTTCTGAACAGAACTTGCTTTCTTCTATATTCCCTGCTTGACTTTTTGGCTAGCTCATTATTTGCGGATGAAACAGATGCCCCCAAGTGGAATTATGTGAACCAATCATGGACCTTGTTTTTAAGGTCTAACCCAAAGATATTAAAATTAACACACTCTTTAACAAACTGCTTTAAAGTGTGTACCTAAACTGAGACAAAGAAATATTAGTTCTTATTTTGTAGGAGAACCAATGGTAAATTGTTTTTGTAGATGATATATTTTGTCAGTATTCGAATTTAGGAATGCTTTAGGACTGATTTCATGTGCAGCTTCCATTAAGAGCAGGGGTCAATTCCATTTCCGAGTTTCCAGGATCTTTCACACATAGCACAGTTGATGATGCACAGATGAACGTCCTCAATTTACTTTAGTATTCATTTTACGTTTTTAAGCTTTGTGTGCATGTATATGAGTGTGTAGGTTGTGCATATGTATATGAGTGTGCATGTTGTGTATGTGTGTATGTATGAGTGTGTAGGTTGTGTATCTTTATATGTATATGAGTATACAGGTTGTATATGTGTGTATGTATATGAATGTGTAGGTTGTATAACTGTATATGTATATGAGTGTCCAGGTTGTGTATGTGTGTATCTATATGAGTCTATAGGTTGTGTATGTGTGTATCGATGAACCTTGTAGATGCCAGAAAATAGTCCCTGCTGTGTCAATCCTCACCCTCTACTTTGAGACAGGTCTTAAATCTTGTTCATCACCGGTCAGACTATCCCAGGGCTGTGAGTTTTCTAGGCTTATCTTATCTCTGTATCTCTTTTTTCTGTAGGAATATTGAGATTACAGATATCAGATGCCAGTTTTTATGTAGATTCTGTGGAGATGAACTCAGGTCCTCCTACTTCACCAAGTGATTTACTCTGAACCATATACTCATTTCAGATTTTCTTAAACATAATAATAAATCATGATATTACAGCTGTCTTTTGTGAACCAATTTTTTGGGTGAGAAGAGACATTTATACATGCATTTTAAATATTTTGAAAGAATGACTGACTGAGTGAAACTTCTTTGATTATAGAGAGTTGAAAGGTTACCTGTTGGGAATCAAATTATCTCGAGCAGCCTTTGCACTCAAAATAGCCCTTTGTTGTCCATCTCTGTATTTGACATAACATGTTTGAGAACATGAGATAAAACCCTTTGTTGAGAGTACAAATTAATCCCTCTGCTTTCATAAACCTAAAGCAATGACTTACTCAGACATCATGGGAGGTCTATAGCATAACCTTCATGTTGCTTTAAGCCACCCATAAAGTGTTTCAAAAAATTCTTTGAGTTCTGTAAAAACTCATGCTATTTAGAATATTGTGCATCTGTTCTCATTCCATTGACACTCATACATGGCTTCAGAAGAGGCCATGTTCACATTCTCTGAGGTGAGAATTGTATACTTGCATCAATGATTTCATTAAGGTCAAGCTGAAGAGAGAAAATCCACAGTTTTGCGATCTTGCAAGGCAACTTCACACTACATTAAATGACTCATGGCTAGAAGAGAATTTACATCCACGTGTTATTAAAGAAAAGAGGTGAATGCAGGCAGGTATTCACTTTTCACAAGTGTTTCAGCTTGAGTTAGACTTGGCCCTCACTCCTGAGAAATTGCTAGAAAAAGAATTAACCCTTAAAACCATAGTCCTCAGAGAAAGACGACATGGTGAGTGTTGTTTAAAGGTTTCCAATTGAATCACATAATTATCTAACTAAAACACTTCTCTTTCCACTGCCTACTGAAGAAAAGCTAGGCATCTCAATAGGAGAGAGTTTGCTCAGCCTGCGCTGATCCCTGTCTTAGCCCAATATTAGAGTTCCATCCCCATCTTATGCTTAACAGCACCAGTGTTTACTCTGTGGGTTTAAATACACACTTTTCTATGTCAAAACCCTACTTCCTACACTAAATATACCTCTCTGTCACTTGTCAAGTTCTATCTCTTATCTCCAATTAGCCTTTCATATTCTGCTGAAGTGACCTGCTCCATCTGCTTTACTTTACAAAAGGATAAAGGATTATCAGAAACAACTTTGCTACTGAAGGTGTTAAATGCATGTACTAGAGACAATAGGTCTGAGTGAGACTGGAGGTGGTGAATATTCAAAGACCAAATGCAAGGAGAGAAACCAAATGGAAATGAAGGGACTGCCAGAGAGTTTGCCTTAAGAGTAAAAGGCTAAAGGAATATGGAAAGTTAATATTAATGAAGACTTTGAAAGAGTCTGTCACTAGTTCAGTTGTTATTCATAAGTCAAATAGGAAACATGAAAAACAGAGGGTATGAGACTTCCCTAAATCCACAGGGTACAAAATCACTTATAAAATGTTTGAAGTGTGAGCATCTAGTTTAGGGGAAGCAGCAGCGGAAATGATGCTACGAGGTTTTGGTTTATTGTATAAGGTCAATACAATAAAACATGCAGTTTTCCTTCTTTCACCTCAAGCTTATCAGTTCTCCCAGATCTGGGCATTGTTTATAGACTCCATGTCTACAGCCCAAGCAGCAGCAATATGTCAGAACAGCTTAGCAAGAATCAATTAACAGTGGTAAGAAAGCACTAATTTTGATATATGTAATTTTGATAATGTAGAGTAGATGATATTTTTGACCATTTTTGGTTGTGCTTTCTGCCTTAAAGAAACTACAGTCTTAGATGAAATAAGCGAAGTCAACATCCAGCAATGGACATCAGAGCAAAAAACTATAGAAAGAGACTGTTAAGTTTAAAGCAACCCCCCAAATGGCAATGCTCATGACAATATCTGTAACCTTTGGTCAGGAAAACAGAAGGATTTTTATTAGATAAACAGGGGGTCTAGAGATGGTTTTATGGTTACCAAGAGCCTCCCATAAGCCATAAGAACCACCCCTTAATCCATCTCAAATGTCAGCTACCTGGAGCAAGGACTTCCAGTTCATGGCCACTCTAAATACCCTGCATCAGCTCAAAGGTTCCCACCCTATTGACTGTCACATAAAATCGGCTTGCTCTTCCATCATTTTGCTCTTTTTTTTGCTCCCCCCACAATAGCCATAGCCTTGACAATTTGATCCTCCATGAAACTTTCTACCTTTGGAATGGTCCAGTTTTGTATAGTGGCATTTCAATGGTTATTTTAATAAATAAAGTTTGATTGAAGGACTGAGAGTAAAACAGCCCCCACTGGTCAGCTTTACAGACCAGGAAATGGTAACACACACCTTTAATGACAGTAGCCACACTAGCTTGCCATAGAAACAGGATAGTGTATGTCTTTAATCCCCAGCCTGAAGAGGATTATAAAGTAAGAGAAGACAGCTCTCAAACACAGTCTCATTCTGAGATTCTCAGAGGCAGGATTGCCATTTTGGGCTGAGGTTGAGGTAAGAGCCTGTGGCTGGCTGTTTTGCTTTCTGGATATTCAGGTTGAACCCCAATTTCTCTCTCTAAGTTTTTGTTAGTCATGTTTCAGTTTGGTGTTTCCACTGCACCCTCACATGTGTGGGTGTCTGTGTGTTTGATGTTTCCACTGCACCCTCACATGTGTGGGTGTCTGTTTGTGTGAGAGAACATAGGTATGGTGGGCAAAGAAAATAAACAGCCCTGGATATCCTTGCTCAGACACCACCCAGCTCTCCAGGCCGTTTATTGAAACAGGCTTTTTGATGTCTTTTTTTATTATTATTTTTCCATTCAAATATTTACACTTCCTTCCCTCCTCCCAATCCCCTCCGGCTCCCCCACCCTCTCCTCCCTCTCCCTCCCTGCACAAGAGAGGGCAGGGAGCCCTGCCCTGTGGGAAGTCCAAGGCCCTTTGCCCTACATCCAGGCCTAGGGAGCTGTGTATCCATATAGACTAGGGTCCCAAAAAGCCAGAACATGCCATAAAAACAAGTCGCAGTGCCTTTATCAATGGCTTCTCAGTCAGCCCCCATTGTCAACCACAATCAGAGAGTCCGGTTTGATCACATGCTCATTCAAACCCAGTCCAGTTGGATTTGGTGAGCTCCCATTAGAATAGGCACACTGCCTCAGTTGGTGAACCAACCCCTTTGATTTCTTTGAAATTCCCAGAGAGGCTGGGCTGGAGGACCGTGAACCCTGGAATATTCCTGTCTGTCTTTTTAGCAGTGGAAAAATAAGCAGATGCCCAGAGCCAGCTTTATTCACACGTGCTTTCCAGGTAAAATTCAAATCTCATGAAAGTGCCTTACTGGTCACTCCAGTCCCCTGATAGGGTTTTTGAAAGGAAAAAATAAACAGAAAATGCTCCTCAGAATACACTCAAAAGATTCAAAAGTGTGTGTGCAATTCACTCAGATTAAAAGCCTTTGTTTTGTTGGTTTGAAATAGTCTCTTCTCTCTCTCTTTTTTTTTTTTTTTTTTTTTTTTTTTCCTGGACATTAATTCTCTAGTCCTTAGTATGGAAAGAAGGGAACTTGGTTGAGAAATAGAATCTGGCTGGGATCTACCCCTGTATTCACCAATCAACACTTTTTCTCATCCTGAGATCTTCCAGAGGTCCTTCATATGCTCTATCTGTGGTGATTTAAATAAGAATGGCACCCATAGGCTCATAGATTTGAGTGCTTGGTCACCAGGAAGTAGCCCTGTTTGAGAGGCATAGGTGTGGCCTTATAGGAGTTGGTGTGAGCTTGTTGGAGAAAGTGTGTTACTCAGGGGTTGGCTTTGAATTTTCAGAAAGCCCATCCCAAGCCGGAGTTTGTAATGTCCTACTGCAAGTAGATCTGGATGTAGAGCTCTCAGCTACTTCTCTAGAACTGTGTCTGCCTGAGTTCTGCCAGACTCCCTGCCATGATGATGATTGGCTAAACCTCTGTACCTGTAAAGCCCCAATTAAATGCTTCTTTCCATAAGAGTTTTCATGGTCATGTTGTATCTTTACAGAAATGGAACACTGATTAAAACACCATCACAGCTGGGTGCCTCTTGATCACAGTTATGCAGTGCTATGATTCTGCTTCAATGGGTTTCCTGAAGCCATTTGTTTACTGAGAGCTCCTTTCTTTTATTTTTCTTATTTTTTTTATTTCTCTTAATGGTCATCACTACAGTTTCTTATGAAACTGACTAAGAAAATGGTAAAAATTGCAGAGACACAAGCACACATACACAAAAAGAATTCTTGCTGGGGAGTTTAGTGACTTTGTATAAATCATTAGTGCAATTAAATCACCATACACTTGGCTAGATTATTTGAATAAATACAATTTAAATTTTCAAATGATAAAAAGAATTGACAATCACAACTCTATTAAAATTAATAACCTTTGGTATTTAGAGTTAATGAGCATACAAGCTCAATGGGAACAGCAGGCCCTACTCACCATTTGTGATTCTTCTCAGGACATCAGCCATGCTACAGTCCTCAGAGTCATTCCTTCACATTCCTCAGTGAGATGCTGTGGCAGGGCAGTCCATGTATTGTAGCAAAATGAGGACAGCTATTGGTTTCTTTGGAGAAGAGACCTTGTAATTTTGCAGGAAGAATTTTTAGACTCAGAAGTATTGTTTTCCTCCTTTTTCATAGAAGAGTTATATGCACGGGACAGACAATCTGAATGGTCTCTGCCTGTGTCTCTGTCTTTGCCCGTATCTGTCCATCTGTCTCTGTTTGTCTCCATCTCTGTTTCTATAATCTCTGTCTCTCTATCTCTCTGTCTCTCTGTGGGTGCACACTTGCACACACACCGAATGGATGCTGATACTACTTAGGACAGAAGAGGACATCAGATTTCTAAGCCTGGAGTTGTAAGTGGTTGTGAACCACTTGCCTGAGGTGCTCAAAACCCATGTCAATCTTTAGAAGCAGGAAGTGCCTTAAGCACTGAGCCATCTCTCTACTCCAAGATTACATAATTCATTGAAGAATAAACTGGATGCCATTTCCCTTAGTCTATTTAACTGAGGTAAATATACTAACAATTCATTAAAAATAATGCTGAACTGCTCTTCTGTTTCTAGTAGAGTGAAGACAATCTTGGTCATGTAAAGTTACATTCTTTGAGCCACAGCCCCACATCCTCTGAGAGTTCATACAAAATTTGGAAAGTTTTAAGTGAAATTTTAGTGAATTCCTGGTTTATTCATTCTTTGAAAATATATGGAGACAAAAACAGGATTTCCTTCAAGTAAAGACAGAAATAGGAGGGGGTCACTATCCCCAGGAGACTCCTGAAGAGAGGCAGGCATGTAGCTAGTTCGTTCCTCTATACTAGTGCATTCGGCTCTTTTGGATCAATTTTCTCAGTCAACTTTTTGTCTCTTTCCTTTCTAACTGTTCTAAGGGACATGTCAATAACACATGCATGATCCTAAGGCTCAGGGACTAATATGAACAGAAAGTTTATGGTAGCCAGAGAATCAGGGATGTTTCCTGTGAGATTGTGTCTCCTAGAAGTGTCAGAAGCTACACCTGTAAAGCCTCACCAGACCACCCCTATCTGAGCTGAACAAGAATGACAACAATGAACATGCCAAAGTGAACAGGGAAACCTCATTAGCTCTTAACCCTCCCTATACAAAGAACTATAAGAAATTAAGGAAGGCAGGGACTGAAAAAAAGTATTTTTCTGCAGGAACAAGCAAAACATATGGTTTTTCAGTGCTAAACAAACAGTCCTGAAAATAAATATGCTTACAGTAGCACTATACCACTGAACACGTTGCATGAAATAGCAATTAGTGGGAATAAAAGAGGTTATGAGTTTGAAGGAGATCAGGGAGGAGTATATGGAGGAAGTAAAGAGAATGAACAAGTACTGTAATTATACTATAACTTCAAATGTAAAAGAGAAAAAATAAAGGAAGTCTAACACAAAAGAGAAATAAAACAAAAACAAACCTAAAATAAACAAACTTGTAATCATTTACTTTCAACCTCTTTTGGAGTCTAAACTGGAAGGTCCAACATCAGTCACAATGCAAGAAGTAGTGTGAAACTTTTTAATTGTTCTCCCAAGGATGATGCATGTAAAAAAAAAATCTCCTTTTGATTATTAAGCATCTGAGATTTGAGTATCTAATTTGTGAAAGGAAACCAAAGAGGCAACCCTGGAATATTCCATGAAGCAGAAGCAGATAACCCTGTTATCACTAGTCCAGTGTTTGTGGAGGGATGAGGAATTACAAGGGTGAACCCAGCTAAATTCAGGCTAGAGGCCAGTGCTAGGAGCTTCTTTGAGATTTGTTGTAAAAGGCCACTTATTTGTTCCCAGCTTCCCAGACCTGAAATAATCACACAGAAACTGGATTAATTAAATCACTGCTTGGCCTACTAGCTCTAGATTCTTATTGCCTAGCTCTTATATCTTTATTTAACCCATTTCTATTAATCTGTATATTATTACCACGTGGCTGTGGCTTACTGGCTTCTGTCTGGTAACTCTCTCTGATGGGACTACATGGCTTCTCCTGACTCTGTCTTCTTTCTCCCAGCATTTAGTTTAGTTCCCTCCCCATCCCCCATCCCCTACTCTACTATACCCTATCACAGGTGAAGACCGATTCTTTATTCATTAACCAATAAAAGCAACACATATACAGATGGAATTCCCACACCACGGATTGTGTTCTCAGAACTACTTTCATGTAAGATTCTCCTTTGTTTCCCTTGAAAAATTTAAGGAGTCATCAGTGTTTTGTGTGTGTGTTTTCTGAAATTGACTGTGTTCAAATAAATGATAGAACTAATTCTCACCTGTGCAATGCAGCTCCAGGGACTATAAGGGTCTTTCCTTGTATATTCTGGCTGTTCAATGCATGTTCTGTATGCCACATAAATGGTTTTCTATTCATGTCTTTTCACTTTTTAAAGTCTGCCTTCCTGGTGTTATAATGGAAGAAAGCCAGGGGCTGAAAGCTGATCCAAGTCCTATAAGGCTCTGGTGCCACACTTGTAATTTCTCCTGCCGCCCTACGTTCTGGTAGAACTGAAGAACAACTTTTTTCTTTTATTGTCCTTATACAGTCAACTCATGGAGCTCTTTCCTATGAAAACTCTAACTTGCAAAAATACTGGTATTTTCTGCCCAAGAATGAATGGCACCGATTGCTTCAAAATTTTGAGCTATGGGGTGAGGGTGGAATATGTACTTAACAACAAGGAAGGGCAGAGATCAAGCCATTTTCTATCATGTTGCTTTATCCTAGTCCCTTTAGTCTTCTTATTGCTTGTTTACAACTTCATTTATTGATAAATTTTTCAAAGTTTTGAAATAATTTGTCTTATGTACAAATTATGGAAATGCCTCAGATAAGCATATTAAGAATACTGTGAACAAGAGGCAGTTTGTAAATAAAAATGTCTACTAGTCTAAGGTACCATAGAAAGCTTCATCAAAAAAGAGTCATAAGGAAAACTACACAGAAAGTAGCAGAGTAGGAGAGCTCACTTGTAAAGTGCTTGCCCCTTAAGAATGAAGATCTGAGTTGATGTTTGTAACTCACTTGCAAGCTCAGGCTGCTGTGTGCCTTTGCCATTGAAGAACTGGAGAGCAGAGAAAGGCAGATCCCCCAGATTCCCTGGGCAGCCAGAGGAGCACAATCAGTATCAGTGAGTTTTAGGCCACTAAGAGACCCCGTTCTCAAATAAACAAACAACAACAACAACACCAAAAACGAAAAGTATAAAGTGCCTGAGGAATGACAGTTGACCTTGACTTCTGTTTCCATCTACACTTAATCACACGAACACACACACACACACACACTTAAAAATAATTTCTTTATTTAAAAAAAGTAGACAAAGAGGCTAGATCTCATCTGGAAAATCTGCCGTGGGAATAGCAACATCTGAGAAGTTTAGAGGATGTAGGAAAAGTGTCCTCAGGTTACACTGCTAAAATATCAACAAACTGAAATATCTGTAAGAACAAAGGATCAAATGACAATCTGTTAGTACATGGGAGAGAGAGACCACTGTTAGTTCTGCAATGCCTGTTTTCCTGGAAGTATCTTAGAGTGGGAAAAACTACAGAATAAAATGAAATGAAAAAAGACAAGATTGGGAAGAGGGACCTTGACGTTTTGTGAACCCACAGCATGATGCTTGTTAATTTTAGGAAGCACAGTTTGAGAGAGTCAGTACCTTCTCTAGCAAACTACGGTAATGTCTCCATTCTACCAGAACAAAGAAAATGGTGTTCTCTTCTGTTCCCTGATGTTGAATCATACAGCAGTTGGTCTGGGGACAGTTGGCATCATCAAGTGAGGTTAAGAGTTATTATGGTCTCCATGATTTGGAATGAATGAAGTGTTTGGAAAATCCAAAGAAATTTTTGAATAAGAAGCCTCTAGAAAACATTACAGAACAATGGGGATAGCTAGATATGGCTTGTATGGCATGACTGTGGCCGACCTCCTGGCCTTTGTGTCAAGAAACTAAGGTGTGTGCTCATTCTGCCTGCATGTTTTTAAAACCTGAAATGCCTGTTAGGAGGGGTCATTTTCCTACTAACATGATTTGATAGGTCATAAAGCAGAGCCATTGGGAGCTGAGATTACTTGCTCAGGATTTGTGTCTAAGTGACAACATTGCAAATACACCCCAGAATTTTTTTTATTCTCAAAATGCATTGGCTGAACTGGGCTTTCTGTCACTATCCTTTCATAAAGTATCTCCATACAATGTTGTATAGGGTTATTCTCTACTTTGTAAATAACGTGTTTCCTAATTGAAATCAAAATATGTCCTTTTAGAAAGCATTTTCAACTAAGATTGCATGAGGCAGTGCTAATATTTTATTATTGTTCCTATGTGTTATAGTTTCATTTATATTTCATTCATTTATTTCATTCTTCATCTCTATTAGAAAATATGAAAATCATTCTGGGTAATAATATCTTGTCAAGATAAAGCAACACAATTTTATCTCCCCTGTCAGGGCAGAAATGGAATTATAACCAGTGGCCTGTTTGACTTCTCACTTCTAATGTTTAATTTAAACTGAATTAACATTTACTTCTATTCTTTCTCATATATTTAGGAAAACAAAAAGGTTCCACTGTTTTCCTTCTTTCACAAGTCACTATTTACTATTTTTTAACTATATATTTCATTCTTCTTATAAATTCTATGAAATCCTATCTGCTTACTCTATTAATAATGAATTCCTTCAAATTTTGGAGAAATTTAAGAAAGTATTTTAATGTTTGTGCAAGTATGTGTCCTTGTGTTTGTGAGCACGTGTGTCTGTCTCTGTGTGTGCATGTTGGTATGTGTGCATGTTAATGTTAAATACATGTGTTTACATGTATATATTTGCATGTGTGTCTGTGTGTGTCTGTATGTCCATGTAGAGGCTTGAGGTAGACATCCATTGTTTTCCACTATTGCACACCACCTTCTCTTTTGAGACATAGTCTTTCATAGAACTTTAAGCTCACCAATTGGCTTGGCAAGAAGTTTCAATAAGACACTTCTCACCATTTGTCCCCATATATGAGTCACATGCTTGTTCAAGGAGACCTGGCTTTTGCATATGTGTTAGGGATCCAAATACAGGTCTCTGTGATTACATATATAAACATAACTTACTAAGCCAACTTTTCTGCATTTGATTTCATAAGATATGTTTCTTTAAGACTGACCTATCCTAAATGAGATAAAGTTGAAAAGCATATGAGAAGTTTTCAATAAGCATGAAGAAGAGGTGAACAATGTAGAGGTAAATCATGTTTTTCTGTTGAGGTTTTCTTCCCTGGTATTTGCTCAATAAAGTTCTTTATGACAATAGATCATACCTAGAAGAGGAAGTCACCTGACAGAATGGAACCCACCTGTTCCTGCACTTCTGCTTCCATGCCTTTCTTGAAGTTGAAATCTCTGGGTTTTTAAGCTAAAAACTATTATCTGCAGAAACACTGTATGAACATAAATGGGGATGAAATATCTCAGAATAAAATTTATTTTTTTAAAATTTATGTTAATAAATGCAGTTTGCATTTCTTTTTAGCAAACCTATATTATCTGATGGGAAGAATAAATTATTTAAAAGGAATTTAAAAATCCATGTATAAAGTGTTTAGATAGGTCATCCTTCCAGAGTCTAAAGTGTAGTTTTCAATAAATTGTAAAGAACTAAATGAGATTTTTGCACAAGTATGACCTGATATTAGACAGTCACTGGTAAATTCTGTAGGAAGCACAACCATCACTTCAATTTGTAAAACCACTGATGGGCCTACTCATGGCTCCAAATCCATGCTCACATAAATGGCCTGGTTAAATTTGGTGGGTCAGAAAACAAAACAAAAGACATGAATGCCAGAGATGGACTCATAGGAAGGAGGGGGATTTACAGAGTAACTGTAGACAAAAGTTTCTGTCCTTCCTGGTCCCACAGCTGCTCAGTCCTATAGAAACAAACAGAGGCTAATTAGTTATAAACTATTTGGTCTGTTGTTCTGGCTTATTACTAACTCGCTCTTACAACTCAAATAAACCATAATTCTTGCTTCTCAGTAAGATATTCTCATCTGATTTCCTCTGCTTCTGGCTAGTGACTGCTTCTCTGCCTATCCTCTTCCCAGAATTCTCTTAGTGTGAAGACCCACCCTAAACATACTGCCTGGCCACTGGGCAATCGGTGTTTTATTAAACTAATACAAGTTACAAATCTTTACAGAGTATAAGAACATTATGCCACAGCATTTCCACTTTTTTCTTTTCAAAACAAGATTCTGAATCTAATCTCCTATATATTTTTCATATTTACATGACATTTTACTCTATTTCTTTTATTTTTAATTTTAATTTTTAACAGGGTTTCTCTGTGTATCTTTGGTGGTCCAGAATCTCACTCTATAGACCAGGCTGGCCTTGAACTCGCAGAGTTCTGCCTGCACTTGCTTCCCAAGTGCTGGGACTAAAGCCATGTGCCATCAAGCCCCACTATTCTATTTCTTTTCTAATGGACCTTATCTTTTTTTGTTTTGTTTCCCAAACTTATGTATATTTTAAACACACTGTAAACTGTTCAGAGAATTTTTCATCTGAATCTGTCACCACTGTATATTGCTGTCTTTTTCTGAACTCATGAGTCTTAATCTTCTAAGTAACATAGCTAGGAATAAAAACTGTGGCTTTGGCAGCTGTCTCGACACTAGTCCTTTGATTTCTGAAAGTCTAGCTTCATGGTGGAGGTAAGAGCCACATTTATTGCTACAATTCTGTGGAGTTTCTAGGTTTATGCCACCATCAACAAGCCTGATGGCTGCCTCTCAAAAATACAATTTAAGTTTGATGGCATAGCATCTTAAAACAACTGTGAGGCTTTTGCTGCTAAGTCAGGAAGCATCTCTTAAAGGAGTCACACCCCTACTTGGTGCCAGAAAACAGAGCCTACCTGAGAAAAGATTCTTGACAAACATTTGGGTGCCATTTGTAGACAAAAGTTTCCATCCCACCTGGTCCCAAAGCAGTTTATTCTGAAAGGAACACACAGAGGCTTATATTAATTTGGCCTATTGTTTAGGCTTATTACTAACTAGCTCTTACAACGTAAATGAACCCATAATTCTTTTCTATGTTTAGCCACGTGACTTGGTACCTTTTCTCAGTAAGACCTTCTCATCTTGTTTTCTCTGCATCTGACTGGTGACTGACTCTCTGTCTTTCCTCTTCCCAGAATCCTCTTAGTCTGGTCACCCTGCCTATACTTCCTGACTGGCTACTGGCCAGTCAGCATTTTATTAAATTAATTCGAGTGACAAATCTTTACAGTGTACAAGAGCATTATCCCAGAACAAGTAACCATAATGCATTTTATTTATATGTAAAGTTTTCAAAGAATTTAAAGAGTACATTTAAATTTTAGTGAATTTAATTAATAAAAAGAGAGATTTCAGTACAAGAGATTTGAAAGAATATATCCTACTCTCAATGCTTTGTGTCTATGAACTTTACCTTACTTTATGAAATGAGTAAAAAATCCAAAATGCATAGAATTAAAATATTTTTTAATTTATCTTAAGGTTAAGCATATCAATCTTGTGGGTCCTAGCTTCACAATCTGTTCAGTGGAGATAAGAGTATCTACCTTTCCTACATCATTAGGATTCCTATACTTAGCAATGGAATTATAGGTTTTGAATTACTTAGCATAATGGGCACATTGTCAGGTAGCAGCAGGTACAAAGATTTTACAAAGGAATTACAGAATCTGTGACATTTACTGGATTATTATGACTATGGTGTTGTATGAAAAAGGAAACATTTGAAGTTACCTGGATTCAATGGCAGGAAATTCATTTACTAATTCCATTTCTTAAGATTCGGAATAGAGGCAGCATTCAAATTTTGGATAAAATTAAGATAAGAATTACATAGTGTGACATTAACTGTGAAGTATGGATAAAAAGTAGAAATATCTATAAAACAATTGAGATTATAATCTGATGCTATATATGTCTCACATATATAGGCTAAAATATTGTAGACAAGAGTTGAAAACCAATGGTGGAGGTGATGGCAAATTACAGGATGAATCTGCAATGGCTCTCTGTGTTGGTACATATCTTAATAAACCAGAAAATCTTTTTACATTTTGAACACATAAGAATATATTTAAATTTCTTGTCTAATATTTCTCCTTTCCCTTTGGAAACTCATTAAACGATTCACGGGGTTGTCTATACTGTGAAAACAACTCTAGGAAAACATTTACTAGAGGAATCAGAAAACAGAAGCCAAATTCTCCTGGACTGTGAGATTCTTCAGTGTTTAGTCTCTGAGAAGAGCAGAAACTCCAAAAATGAATTATAGCATCATCATATCTTCAATGATATAAAGGGACTCTGGACAATAAAAAAGCCCAGACAGGAACAGCCTTGGCTGGAAAGACTGTGGAAACAAATACTACTTTAGGGACAATGTTCACCATGCCCTTGTAGTGTGGATAAATAACTGTAATTGTACACACAAGGATGATTTTGGGATCTAAATCTAAGAGGGCCTTTACCTCTTGGTTTCATGCAAGTTTAGAAAGTCAACTCAACTTTAAGGACTGATGAATAAGACTTAATAGATTAATAGAACGTCTCTGTGGATAACATTACAGTTTTAGCTAAACTATTCTAAGTTTAATTAAATCTTAGATTAAAAGAGGAGAAATCTGAAATTGCCTTAGACTGTTGTAGGAGAATCATCTGTAAGTAGTAAGGGAAATATGACTAGGGTGAAAAATATAATCATTTAATTACATTTAGTTACATATGCTAATATTATGAATTAATATTAAAGTAAAGGGGAAATTCAAGGTTAGAATGGTGGATCCAGAAGCACTAAGGATAGAAGAGAAAGACACCTATAGGTGGGTATGAGACAAGCACATACACCTGATGAGACATAAAAGTCTCTAAACAGTAGGACCAGTGATAGTGGGCTGTCTGGCAAACTTCTGCAGTATCTTATCCCTTTGAGAAACAGGTGCTAACCACTACTGCTTATTTCATAGTTGTTTTAATATTTTGCTTCTAATGCAACTAATTATATATACAAAATTGTAAAATGATGGCTTCTGATGAGTCTTTCCATATTTTAGGAAAGGAATAACAGAAGTTCCCAAAGACAGATAACTAAGAACATAACAGCTACTTATTTGTTGCTATGAGAACAAAAAGACTTCAGTGTAGCTAGTACTTCATACCCACAGTTATCAAGACACCTGAGGAGTCTAAACATAGTAATTTTTTTCAATAAACTAGCATCCAGCATATAGAAAAGGTCAGCAACCAACAGTCAGAATATAGTCAAGGTCAGTGCCCACAGCTAGAATACAGTCAACGTCAGTGTCAACAGATAGAATATAGTCAAGGTCAGTGTCATCAGCCAGCATATAGTCAAGGTCAGTGCCAACAACTAGAATACAGTCAATATCATTGTCAACAGCTAAAATATAGTCAAGGTCAGTGCCAACAGATAGAATATAGTCAAAGTCAGTGCCAACAATCAGAATATAGTCAAGGTCAGCCGGGCGGTGGTGGCGCACGCCTTTAATCTCAGCACTTGGGAAGCAGAGGCAGGCGGATCTCTGTGAGTTCGAGACCAGCCTGGTCTACAAGAGCTAGTTCCAGGACAGGCTCCAAAACCACAGAGAAACCCTGTCTCGAAAAACCAAAAAAAAAAAAAAAAAAAAAAAAGAATATAGTCAAGGTCAGTAACAACAGCTAGAATACAGTCAACGTCAGTGTCAACAGCTAGAATACAGTCAAGGTCAGTGCCAACAGCTAGAATATAGTCAAGGTCCATGTCAACAGTCAGAATGCAGTCAAAGTCAGTATCAACAGTCACAATATAGTCAAAGTCAGTGTCAACAGTCAGAGTGCAGTTAAAGTCAGTGTCAAAAGCTAGAATATAGTCAAGGTCAGTGCCAACAGCCAAAATATAGGCAGCAACTAATGAAGGTAGATTAAGATATGAGGATGACCAATGCATCCTTAGCATGTGAGTATTTCCCTGCTTTGACCTTGGGGACATACAGAGCACATGTTGCCTGCTGTTTGCCTCAGACTAGACTAAGACAACTCAGGGAATTCACCAATGTGCATCGAAACTAATAGCCTTTTTCAAGTTCCTGTCACAGCCCTAAAAACACTGAACAAAGGAAATTTGATGCCCTATCCCACTTGTGAACCTTCACTCCTTTTTCTTTACTTTCTCAAGTTTCCTCAAATTCTAACTGTTCTGTAATAATTCCTAAAAATAAAACCCTCTTTCTTCTTTGCATATTCCATGTGACTCTAAGTCATTTGTCTTTATTGGTTCAAGTCAGCAAATATTGAGGCCTGTTCCTGGCCAATATTTGATATCTGTGAGTATCCAGCATCTTAGTTCCTTGAATCATGCACAAAATTACTCACCACTCTCAAAACCCCTGCATCATTATCACTCTGCCAGCATGGAAAAAGGATCAACATTGATCTGTTTTCAATTCTCTGCAAAACATGCAAGCAGCATTGATTTTCACCCTCATTTTAATGATGCTGTATTTGCTCAGAATCTAAAGAAATGGACTAAGATGCCTTTATATTCTTACTTCATAATGCTCTCCATGTGTTACTCACATGCAGAGTCATCAACAGAGAATGGGAATATTTGTGTTGGTGAAATTAAGAACACAACATTAAATAAACTGGACATGTCTCAGAAATAAGAGGAGATTCCTAACAAATCATTGTCTGGGGAGGCAAATTCAAGCTGAAAGTGAGAAAGAGGTGATGTTAAGGTGCCTAAAGGCAGATGTTATATGATAAAACACAGAGAAAATGAAAAGCAGGAAAATTACAGAGTAAATGTTTTGTATTCTTCTGAGGGCTTGAGGAGGATAAGAAAAGGATGTATTATTTAAGAAAAACAAAATTTTAAGAATGGTTCCTTGGAGATGAAGGGATACTCAACAGGTAAGAGGACACATTGCTCATATAGAAGATCCAAATTTCATTCCTAGCACCCATATTTAGGGTCTGAATAATCTCTGTTACTTTATCTCCAAGGAGATCACAGCTCTCTGTTTTTGTCAGAGAGTTATACTTTCATGCACATCTTCACTACTGAGACATGTAAGTACATATATAACTAAAAATAAAAATACTCTGCTTATTAATGGAAATATTCTTCACCTTTAAAATCTTATTTTTAGAATAATATAGACTTACGCCCTGGTTTTGGTCTTGTGAATAAGATTCAATGCATAAAACTTGGAATCCCAGAACTTGTGTCCCAGCCAAGACAACCAAGAGCCCTTCAGCAGGATTTCAGCAGTTCTCTTTGAAGTTCACTTTGGCAATTGATCTTGCTTAACTCACATTGACTTCTCAACTCTTTTTTTTTTTTCTTTTTTTTTTTTTTACTTATTTATTTATTTTTATTCTTTTTTAATTAAAATTTCCACCTGCTCCCCATTTCCCATTTCCCTCCCCTCCTCCCAAATATTGCCCTCCCCCCACTTCCCTCCCCCTATCCCCACTCCTCTTCTCCTCCCCCCACTCCATTCCCCCTCCCTCTCGATACTGAAGAGCAGTCCAAATTCCCTGCCCTGCGGGAAGACCAAGGTCCTTCTATCTACTTCCAGAAAGGTGAGCGTCCAAACAGGCTAAGCTCCCACAAAGCCAGTTCATGTATTAGGATCGAAACCTAGTGCCATTGTCCTTGGCTTCTCATCAGTCTTCATTGACCGCCATGCTCAGAGAGTCCGGAATCAACCCATGCTTATTCAGTCCCAGACCAGCTGGCCTTGGTGGGCTCCCAATAAATCAGTTCCACTGTCACAGTGGGTGGGTGCATCCCTCGTGGTCCTGATTTTTTGCTCATGTTCTCCCTCCTTCTGCTCCTCATTTGGACCTTAAGAGCTCAGACCGTTGCTCCAAATTGAGACTCTACCTCGATCCATCGCCAGATGAAGGTTCTAAGGTGATATGCAAGATATTCATCAGTATAGGATAGGGTCATTTCAGGTTCCCTCTCCTTAGTTGCCCAAGGTACCAGCTGGGGACATATTCCTGGACACCTGCGAACCCCTCAAGAGTCAAGTCTCTTGCCAACCCTAAGATGGCTCCCTTAGATAGGATATATACTTCGCTGCTCCCGTATCCATCCTTCCTATATCCCAACCATCCCAATCCCCCGAGCTCCTCCCATCCTCCCCGTCTCATATTTCTCATCCCATTTCCCCTTTGCCCCATGCCACCTCACCCGCAAGTTCCCAGTTTTTGCCCTGGAATCTTGTCTACTTCCCCCTCTCCATGCGGATGACTATATGATTTTCTTTGGGTTCAGTTTCTTATTTAGCTTCTATAGGATCACACATTATATGCTTAATGTCTTTTATTTTATGGCTAGAAACCGATTATGAGTGAGTACATCCCATGTTCCTCTTTTTGAGTCTGGGATACCTCACTCAGGATAGTGTTTTCTATTTCCATCCATTTGCACGCAAAATTCGAGAAGTCATTGTTTTTTACTGCTGAGTAGTACTCTAATATGTATATATTCCACACTTTCTTCATCCATTCCTCCATTGAAGGGCATCTAGGTTGTTTCCAGGTTTTGGCTATTACAAACAATGCTGCTATGAACATAGTTGAACAGATACTTCTCAACTCTTAAGGAAAAGATTCACCCGAACCTGAAGGCAATGCATGTGGGGAAGGGTAAGCACTGCAGAATGAATGACCATTGGCATGCAGGATGCATCAGGACAGGATGACAAGCTCAGTTTTTTTTCCCTGAAACCCACATACTGGATGTAAAGGACCACTCTTATAAGTTGTCCTCTGACATATCCATGTGGATATAGTATGTGTTAGCATGTGAATACACTCATACATAGACACACGGGATAAATAATGTTTTTAAAGAAGCTGCAGCTGATCAATGCCTACCAGGAGAAAGCAGAGTCTGAGCTGAGATGCAGCAGCACTGTCCTGGAACTATAAGAGCAGTATCTAAAAGCGCAACTATCATAGAGAATGAGGTCTTCTATGAAGGTCTGAAAATGAAGAGAGGTTATTTCCAGGACATTGTTGAAGTTTCATGACATGGTGACTAAAATAAAAACAGGATTATCCCCACGAAATTTACTGAGAGGCATTTGGTACAACATACACATCTGTCTTAGTTACAGTTTCTATTGATGAAAAGAGACACAATGACCATAGAAACTCCTATTGAAGGAAAACATTTAATTGCAGTGACTTATAGTTTCAAAGTTTTAGTCAATTATCATGATGGTGGGACAGGACAGCATGCAGGGTGACATGGGACTAGAGAAGGAACTGAGAATCCTACATCTTAATCTGTAGGCAAGAGGAAGTGAACTGTGTACCACACTGAGAACAACTTAAGCAAAGTAGACTTCAAAGCCCACCCCTACAGTAACATACCTCCTTCAACAATGTCACACCACTAATAATGCCATTATACTTCAAACCAACACAACATCCAAATCTCCTAGGGCTGACTTATAACCTCTCTATATTTTTATACTTTACTATAAGATTATTAATCCAGACCTTGCCTATGGACTAGCTGAATGTGCTTTGATGAGGATGTTTTAGAATATGATACATGGAAAAAAGTTTCAGCAAAGACAAGACCCATAAGATCCAGTTGCTTAAAGACAATTTAGGGATGACAGTGCAGGAAGAGATAGAGGGTAAAGGAGAACATGTAGGGTATCATGCTTGCCTTTGAGAAGACCTCCTTGTGTTAACATTTCTTATTCCACTTGGGTCTCCAATAGAAATGAAACATCCACACATGGAGTCAGCAGCTCAAGAAACTTCATGGATTTTGTTGTCACAACTTTCCTGGTATGTGTAATACCATTTGCTTTTAATTAATTAATTAATTTAGTCTACTAACCACAGTTTCTCTACCCTCCTCCCATTCCCTTACCCTATTTCCCTTTTACCTCATCTCTCTTTTACTCTCCTTTTAGATGGGGTAAAGCTTCCCATGGGAATCAACAAAGCATGGCATATCAAGTTAAGGCAGGACCTAGATCTTTTCCCTTGCATCAAAGCTGAGCAAATAATCCCACCATGGGGAATAGATTCCAAAGAGCCAGTTTATGTATCAGCGACATGTCCTGGCAAAACTGCTAGGATCCTCACAAAAGACCAAGTTACACAACTGTTATGCATATGCAGAGGATCTACATTGGTTCCATGCAAGCTCTCTAGCTGTTGGTCCAGAATCTGTGAGCTCCCACAAGCTCACATCAGTTGTCTCTGAATTTCCTTCTCTTACTCATATGATCTCTCCTCCCTCTCCTCAACTGGACACCCAGTGCTTGGCCCAGAGTTAGGCTGTGGATTTCTGCATCTGTTTCCATAAGTTAAAGTATCGTTGTTTAAAGGAAACCTCCACAAATACAAAAAAAAAAAAAATCAGTGTCCACCTGTGTCTTATCAGATCACCACGGATTAAAGTTAGAAGCCAAAAACAATGCTACCCGCAGAAAGCTGATAAACTCATGGAAACTGAACAGTCAACTACTGAACCACACCCGGGTCAAGGAAGAAATTAAGAAAGAAATTAAAGTCTTCTTTGAATTTAATGAAAATAAAGACTTAAAATACTCAAACCTATGGGACACGATGAAAGCAGTGCTAAGCGGAAAGTTCATAGCACTAAGTGCCCACTTAAAGAAAATGGAGAAACCATACTTGGGGACTTAATAGCACACCTGAAAGCTCTAGGAAAAAAAAAAGCAGACGCGCCCAGGAGGAGTAGAAGACGGAAAATAATCAAACTGAGGGCAGAAATCAACAAAATAGAAACACAGAAAACAATCCAAAGAATCAATGAAACAAAATGTTGGTTCTTGGAGAAAAACAACAAGATCAGCAAAACCCTATCCAAACTAATTAAACGACAGAGAGAAAACACACAAATAAATAAGATCAGAAATGAAAAGAGGGACATAACCACAGACACAGCGGAAATTCAGAGAATCATTAGATCTTACTACAAAAGCCTGTATGCCACAAAACTGGAAAATGCAAAAGAAATGGACAATTTTTTAGATAAGTACCATATACCAAAGTTAAACCAAGACCAGGTAAACGATCTAAATAGACCTGTTAGTCGCAAAGAATTAGAAAATGTTATCAAAAACCTCCCTTCCAAATAAAGCCCAGGACCAGATGGTTTCAATGCAGAATTCTACCAGAACTTCCAAGAAGAGCTAATACCTGTACTCCTTAAGGTATTTCACAATATAGAAACAGAAGAGTCATTGACAAATTCCTTTTAGGAAGGTACAGTCACCCTGATACCAAAACCACACAAAGACCCAACCAAGAAAGAGAATTACAGGCCTATCTCACTCATGAACATCGATGCGAAAATTCTCAATAAAATACTGGCAAACCAAATCCAAGAACACATTAGAAAAATTATCCATTATGATCAAGTAGGCTTCATCCCAGAGATGCAGGGCTGGTTCAACATACGCAAATCTATCAGTGTAATCCACCATATAAATAAACTGAAAGAAAAAAAAACCATATGATCATTTCATTAGATGCTTCAAAAGCATTTGACAAAATTCAACACCCCTTTATGATAAAGGTCTTGGGGAGATTAGGGATACAATGGTCATACCTAAATATAATAAAAGCTATTTACGGCAAGCCGACAGCTAACATTAAATTAAATGGAGAAAAACTCAAAGCCATCACACTAAAATCAAGAACATGACAAGGATGTCCACTCTCTCCATACCTCTTCAATATAGTGCTTGAAGTTCTAGCAATAGCAGTAAGACAACATAAGGGGATCAAGGGGATTCGTATTGGAAAGAAAGAAGTTAATCTTTCGTTATTTGCAGATAATATGATAGTATACATAAGCGACCCCAAAAACTCTACCAAAGAACTCCTTCAGCTGATAAACACCTTTAGTAATGTGGCAGTATACAAGATCAACTCAAAAAAATCAGTTGCCTTCCTATACACTAAGGATAAGGAAGCAGAGAGGGAAATCAGAGAAGCATCACCTTTCACAATAGCCACAAATAGCATAAACTATCTTGCGGAAACTCTAACCAAGGAAGTGAAAGATCTATTTGACAAGAACTTTAAGTCTTTGAAGAAAGAAATTGAAGAGGACACCAGAAAATGGAAAGATCTCCCTTGCTCTTGGATTGGGAGGATCAACATAGTAAAAATGGCAATTCTACCAAAATCAATCTATAGATTCAATGCAATCCCCATCAAAATCCCATCAAAATTCTTCCCAGATCTGGAAAAGACTGTAATCAACTTTATACGGAAAAACAAAAAACCCAGGATAGCCAAAACAATCTTATACAGTAAAGGATCGTCTGGAGGCATTACCATCCCTGACTTCAAACTCTATTACAGAGCTACAGTGTTGAAAACAGCTTGGTATTGGCATAAAAACAGAGAATTCGACCAATGGAATCAAATAGAAGACCCGGACTTTAACCCACAAACCTATGAACACCTGATTTTCGATAAAGGAGCTAAAAGTATACAATGGAAAAAAGAGAGTATCTTCAACAAATTGTGCTGGCAAAACTGGATGTCAATCTGTAGAAGAATGAAAATAGATCCATATCTATCACCATGCACAAAACTCAACTCCAAATGGATTAAAGACCTCAATATCAGTCCGAACACACTGAACCTGATAGAAAAGAAAGTGGGAAGTACTCTACAACACATGGGCACAGGAGACCACTTCCTATGTATAACCCCAGCAGCACAGACATTAAGGGCATCATTGAATAAATGGAACCTCCTGAGACTGAGAAGCTTCTGTAAAGCAAAGGACACTGTCACTAAGACAAAAAGGCAACCCACTGACTGGGAGAAGATCTTCACCAACCCCGCAACAGACAAAGGTCTGATCTCCAAAATAGATAAAGAACTCAAGAAACTAGACCGTAAAAGGCTAATTAACCCAATTATAAAATGGGGCACTGAGCTGAACAGAGAATTCTCAACAGAAGAAGTTCAAATGGCCAAAAGACACTTAAGGTCATGATCAACTTCCTTAGCGATCAGGGAAATGCAAATCAAGACAACTTTAAGATACCATCTTACACCTGTCAGAATGGCTAAAATAAAAAACACCAAATGATAGCCTTTGCTGGAGAGGTTGTGGAGAAAGGGGTACACTCATCAATTGCTGGTGGGAATGCAAACTTGTGCAACCACTTTGGAAAGCAGTGTGGCGGTTTCTCAGGATATTTGGCATCAGCCTACCCCTGTAACCAGCAATACCACTCTTGGGAATATACCCAAGAGATGCCCTATCGTACAACAAAAGTATATGCTCAACTATGTTCATAGCCCCATTGTTTGTAATAGCCAGATCCTGGAAACAACGGAGATGCCCTTCAATGGAAGAATGGATGAAGAAAGCATGGAATATATACATATTAGAGTACAACTCAGCAGTAAAAATCAATGACTTCTTGAATTTTGCATGAAAATGGACAGAAATAGAAAACACTATCCTGAGTGAGGTAAGCCAGACCCAAAAAGAGGAACGTGTGATGTACTCACTCATATTTGATTTCTAGCCATAAATGAAGGACATTGAGCCTATAATTCGTGGTCCTAGAGAAGCTAAATAAGAAGGTGAACCCAAAGAAAAACATATAGGCATCCTCCTGAATATTAACCTTCATCAGGTGATGAAAGAAGACAGAGACAGAGACCCACATTGGAGCATCGGACTGAAATCTCAAGGTCCAAATCAGGAGCAGAAGGAGAGAGAGCACGAGCAAGGAACTCAGTACCGCGAGGGGTGCACCCACACACTGAGACAATGGTGATGTTCTATCGGGGACTCACCAAGGCAAGCTGGCCTGGGTCTGAAAAAGCATGGGATAAAACCGGACTCGCTGAACATAGCGGACATTGAAGACTATTGAGAACTCAAGAACAATGGCAATAGGTTTTTGATCCTACTGCACGTACTAGCTTTGTGGGAGCCTAGGCACTTTGGATGCTCACTTTACTAGACCTGGATGGAGGTGGGTGGTCCTTGGACTTCCCCCAAGGCAGGAAACCCTGATTGCTCTTAGGGCTGACAAGGGAGGGGGAATTGGTTGCGGGAGGGGGAGGGAAATGGGAGGTGGTGGCGGGGAGGAGGCAGAAATCTTTAAAAAACAAATAAAAAAAGTATCTTTGTTTATCCACATATTGGTCATGTTGAGCAACTTCCATATATCTGTGTAGAGGAATGAATCATATTTGTGGTTTAGGCTTCTCAACTAGTTTTATAGATGATGATTTTGTATCACTGTACAGATTTAAAAATGTATTTTATCACTTTCAAAATGCTCCACATAGCTTTTTAATTTCTACATGCCCTCTCTGACTTTTCTCTAGGTTTTTCTTTCTAGAAGCAAATTTTCCGTGCTCTCAGTTTGAATAGGAATCCAGAAATACTAGGTAGAATGGGAAAACACCTGCAGTGTCTGGATAGGATCACAGATTTCACTACTTCCATGTTGCATAAAGTCATGGACATTAAGTCATGTCTATTTATGACAACAGAGTTGTCCTTACTCATTCTTCATTTGCTGTTTAAGTTAACACCTTTTCTTCACAACAAAAATTCTTACACCTCCTGCCAAATTAGAGTTTGTTGAGAAATGAATCCATAGATGAGGTAAAAAATGTATGCTTAGCATTTGGACATATAATGCCTGCCCTGTCACAGGAATGATTTAAGGGATTTTGTATAAATATATTTAATTGTACTTGAAAATCTGTTCATAGATACTATTTGACGATATCCTTAATGGGAAACACATACACTGCAAATTTCTAACTCATGTAACACTCTGGGATTGGTTTGAGATTAGATCTCAAGATGCCTCAAAGTGAAGTTGATGTTGTGGTCACTCATCTGTCATTCCCAAACTGGGTGTCAATTTGTCACTTCACATCCCATTAATTTAAGTGACCAATATACCTACTAATGTAAATGACTATTAGGAGATACTAACTTTTAAGTGGGATACAGTGATTAATACAGGTTTTTATGGCAGAACATGGTAACTGATAAATTGTGTACTGGGAATATACATATTTTCTACTTTACTTCATTCCTGCTAGTTTGAATCTGTGTTCTCAGAGATTACTCTGTTAATTGATAATAACAATTATGTCATATGAAAGTCACCGTGAACGGAATGGAAGACTTGGCATTAAGTAGGACTCCAAGGTTTGAGGAGTAGTGAGGTGACTGGAAGTCATTCCTACCCTACTATTATTAAGTAATTGTGATTTTAAAAACAAAACAACAATTTAAATTCAGTAAATTGTTTTTCTGAAAGATAACATGTTGGTAAAAAATGGATATCTATCAAGATTTATTTATCTTAATGACATAGTAAATGGTACCATTAGAATTATCTTGGAAGGGGAATTAATTAAAATGTTTAGTTATAGGGTCAATGAGAGAGCTCAGTGCCTTAAGGCAATTTTTGCAAGCCTACAGACATGACTTCAATCCCCAGAAACTGCATGGTAGAACAAAGAAGTGATTCCTGCAGACTGTCCTGTGACCTTCATATGTACTATACGGCATGGGAATATGGATGAAAATATACAAACATCACACACATTAAACAAATATAATGGTCTTTAAATTATTTAATTTAAAAGAGTCTTTTAACACTATGAAGAAAGCTTAAAGGCTATGAAAGGGGATGAGGAGCTAATTCCCAGGAAAAATCAGACCAGAACATAGAAGATACACTTTTTTACTAGGCAAAAGTAAATGGGCACAAAGAAAGAATGCTGGCTTTCCAAATAAAGGGAAGAAGGTGAACTTTGTGATGGGTGATCTTTCAGGACATGGGTATTCAGTTTGCTGCATTTCTTTCCTGGACTTTAAGTGAAAGAAAAAAAAAAAGAACAAATAAAAAAAGAAAAGAAATGAACATGATTGTTTCTAGGTGTGGTGGAGGAGAAAGATTTTTGTAGACATGTGGGAGAGTATAGCCAGAGGCAAAGACATCTGGGAGAGTACAGAGTAGACATGACCAGACTGAGCTGGGCCGTGTGGGGAAGAGGCAGCAGGGAGAAGAGATAGGAACAAACTAGAGCAGCCAGGAGATCAAGGGTACAAAGAGAGCGCGTAACCAAAATGTCTGGATTACATATTGAAGAGCAGCCTAGGCTCCTGGGTTGGAACGTTTAGGGTTGGGAGTCGTTTTTGTCAGACAGGAGGGCCCTGTAACAGGTAGGGAATAAGGGACTCCAGGGAGAACCTGGCAGTCAGTCATTTGTTCTGAATTTGAGATCTAACAGACATGAACTGGTACACTCGGGTGAAACAGTTTTAAGGTGTGAATGCAGAATGAATCTCTCTTGGGGTGGGGAGATGGCTCAGCAGTGAAGACCACTTCCTGCTCTTCCACAGGACTGGAGTGTAATTTCCAGAACTCACTTTGGGTATCTCACAGCCACATGTAACTTGTGGAAAACCAGCTTTGATGAAAGTCATAGGTTTCAGGGTAGGAGCTTGAGGATCAGAATTATTAAGCAAAAGGAACAGAGATAGGGAGAAATAAGAGCAGAAACATAGACAGCATCTGGAGGAACATTCAATGAATACTGAATTCACCCCACTTATTCTTTCACATGCTTATATCCATCACTCCAAAAGCGGAGAATGGAGGCAACAGACTTCATTATCGTGACACAAGAAATATACTTGAATTCTCTGACCGTTGGTTCAGGTGGAGATGTACTTCAACCCTCCAAATGCTAATTAGCCACACCCTAGGCCAGAATTTCTCCTTTGTAGCCACACCTATTGTTAAAAATTTTGAGTGGACAATAAGCATAAACTCACTGACCCTCAGTCAAAGTGGAAAAGGCTCACATCTGTGTGTGTCTTGACAGTAACTCCAGTTTCTGGTGGTCTCTTGCCTCCATCTGACTTCTACAGGCACTGGGCTCCCATGCACAAAACCAAGCTCAGATGAACTTATGTTCATAATTTACAAAACAAATGAAAAGAATGTCTACCTTGGTAGTGACGTAAGTGCATAAATGCCAGATATTCAACACACTTTTTTATTAGTAATACTTTGTTATCACTCTCTATTGCTGGAATAAACACAAACACGGTAAACTTTAGAAAATCACATTAAAGGAAGTAAACTAAACATGTGCTATATGTTTGTCACATGCATCACACAGGAACATTTTCAGCTCTGTGTGAGATACATGTTTTTGCAACAAGTACATATATGCATATCTTGATCTGTTCAAATCAGTAAGTGGAAGGTGCATTCTGCCTCTACCAAAGAGGTAAATATAACATATGGGCTAAGGAGTGCTAGGTAAAGTGTTTGTATTAAAAATTGTTTTTGCCATTGGCCACGCCGGAGGAGCAGCAAGCTGCAATTGAAGTTCCAGGTGTCAGCCCACCAGAAGGGAATTCTCTCATTTAGGCAAGGCCATGGGGCTGCAGACCCTGGAATGTCTTCTGCTGTACCTTTCCATGTTTGCTGCAGATCTTTTCCTCTCATATCTGCCATGGTCTGAGTGGACTTGGGGAGATCTCTACTGCCTGTAATATAGTGTGTTTATCTTGTGGAAATACCCCTTTCTACTGGGCATTTTTACCTGTGGGTTGTCAAGAAGATGACTTCTCCCTAAGCTGTACTATTTAATTTAATAATACTAAGGGGAGTTACACAGAGTTTTGATGAATAAAAATAAATACAAGGATGTGTTTCCAAACCAGGGTCTGTGAGTCTCTCTTAAGGAGCTGCATGTATTGTAGCTAAGTTATTGACTAACTATTGAGTCCCAGTAGCCCAGTCTGTTTAAATTCTTTTAACCTTACTTAATGTTGGGAGATGTTCACAAGTCTCAGAGTGCATTACCGCTTGCAGAGTTTTGAAAATAACACAGTTAGACTAAGATACTTTTGTTAAACATCTTTGTGGTAAAAAACCCAAGAAGACAATCTGAAGTTATAGAATGGGACACAATTGAATGTGGCAATCTTCAAGGTCAGGGAACAAGAACAGAACAACTCAATTATTACTGGTTGAAGTACTGTACTTGTTTAGTTTGGCTGATGACCAAAGATGATGATTAATTGCTTACACCCATTTTAACCCTCAATATGCTAATATTTTTAAAAAAAAAACTAGTAATGAATGGATATGCACCCTAAAAATTTAAGATAGACCTGACTGATTCTTTTTCATGTTTAAAATTTCAGGTTTGTGACTCCTTATACAATTACCTTTCAAGATAAGAAATAAAGTAATTGACCCTTTCTTTAAACTGCAGTCTTCCAGTAAAAAAACTGACAAGATCACCTTGCTTGCCACGTGGTTAATCTATAACAAGTTACTTGGGTATGAATGTATGTGGGTTTTTGGGCTAATTTGTTTTTCATCTGTAAAACATAAAATATTTAATCATGTGAAGGAGATGAAAAGCATGTTTTTACTGGTAATCATCCACTTGAGAGATAGAACGCAAATGTTTGGACTCTTGTATTTCTGAGAAGTTCTCTTGAAATATAAATGCTGTTAAAAAAAAAAAAAACAAGAAAGGAGAGAGAATAAAGGAAGAGAAAGAATAAAGAAGGAAACCATCAAGAGAACCTGTGTGTGCCTTTCCCCCTAAACTCCCTCAGATAGAAAAGTCTAACCGTTCACTCTGTGGATTCCTATCAAAGCCCTGCGCTGCTGGAGACTGCCCACCCCCAACAGCGGTATGTTTTATTTCAACAGATCTGTCAAGAGAGCCTTTGACACTGTCTCTGCTCAGTGCCTTAACCTCCCCAGACTGTTGGTACTCTGACAAGGTGTGGACATCTTCTGCTAGTTCGTCTATTTTTGAGGACTTTGAAATACCAGTGAGAATTAGATGCAGAAACCAAAAATAGTTGTTTAAGCCAAAAACAGGAGGGATTATGGAAGGATATGCAAAATAAAAATGTCCAAGAGCTACAATAGTGTTAAGTTCCACTAAGTTCCACCCTAATTAAAAACTTGTTTATATTTGTATGTGTATGCTCATGTAGATAGATAGATAGATAGATAGATAGATAGATAGATAGATAGATGATAGATAGATAGATAGATAGATAGATAGATAGATAGATAGATAGATAGATAGATGAGATATTGGGTATATATTTGTGTGTGAGTGTGTGTGCATACTTAAAATTCAACATTCTTAAATCTCTATGTCCTAAACTCTTGAGCTGTAGTATGTGAAACAAAACCTGGAACTGGGACTAGAACTCAGCTGCAAAAGTCCACGACAGGAATAAAGACAAACCCGAGTTCCACTCTCAGGATCCATGTCACAAAGGCGTACTGGTAAACTCCTGTAATGCCAGTACTGTGGTGATGGAGTCCACCAATTGCACTGGTGAATTTCTGGTCCTAGGGACAGAAACTGCCTCAAATTCAAAGTGGACAGATGCTGAAGAACTGCAGCCAAGTCTGACCTGTTGTCCTGATATGCACAATATGTGTGTGCACTCCTCATGAAGCAACCACCATGAGACAGAATGAAATAAAACTTTTTCCCACCTCTAGGAACTTTCCGTGAGCCTCTTTTCTCTAAGACAAAAGCTCTGTTTGGCCATCTGGCACCTAGTTCAAATGACAGCAGTCATGCCTGACATAGGGAACACAGACTTTTCTCTGCGTTTGCCTTTCCTGCTCACTCCAGCCTTTTCTTTATTTTTTAATTGTTTTTATTGATCTATATATATTTTTCTGTTACCCCTCCCTTCCTTTCCCCTCCCCTCCTACCCTCTCCCATGGTCTCCATGCTCCCAATTTACTCAGGAGGTATTGTCTTTTTATATTTCCTATGTAGATTAGATCCATGTATGTCTCTCTTAGGGTCGTCTTTGTTGTCTAGGTTCTCTGGGATTGTGAATTGTAGGCTGTTATTTTTTTTTTTTTGCTTTATGTTTAAAAGCCACTTATGAGTAAGTACATATGATATTTGTCTTTCTGGGTCTGGGTTAACTCACTCAATATGATGTTTTCTAGACCTATCCATTTGCCTGATGTAATTTTGATGTAATTTGCCTCAAAATGTAATTTTTTTCTGCTGTGAAGTACTCCATTGTGTAAATGTACCACATTTTCCTTATCCATACTTTGGTCAAGGGTCATTTAGGTTGTTTCCAAGTTCTAGCTAGGGCAAGCAATGCTGCTATGAACAGAGTTGAGCACATATCCTTGTGATATGATTGATCATCCTTTGGGTATATACCCCAAAATGGTATTGCTGGATCTTGAGAAAGGTTGTTTACTAATTTTCTGAGAAATCACTACATTGAAATCCAAAGTGGTTGTGCCAGTTTGCACTCCCACCAGCCATGCAGGAGTGTTCCCTTTGTCCCACATCCTCTCCAGCATAAGTTGTCATCAGTGTTTTTGATTCTGGCCCTTCTTAGAGGACTTCAGCCTTTTCTTAAGAATGTACTCTGGGATTCAGAAGCAGGACAGCTCACACTCCTCTAACCAGAAAAGAAAAGGTTGGAGCCATCTATTTCCTTTTCTGACTGAACAGGGACCGCACCACATCAATTTGCCCTTGTGGTCCCATATCAGCACCAGGCATCGAAATAGCTTTCTCTAGACAATGATGCTATTTTTCCTTTGTCTTCCATATGAGGAGAAGTCATTAAATCCCCATTTATTAATAGAGGATGGCTTCATGTGTTGCCCAGGGCTTTAGTGGCAGTGTTTGCTTACATTTCAAAGTAATAGAGCCATTTATTTCCTTTATAGCTGCCCAGCAATTTTAGAAAACATTTTTATAGTCCTCTTTTGGGAAGACGCTAGAGCTTCCATTCAGCATATAACAGACAGGACTCTGGAAGGCAGACAGCCTCTCTCATGGTGATCGTGAGGAAAATCTATGATTTTGATAGATTCAAATTTTTTTCATTTTCATTTTTCTCTATTTTGCTAAAATAAAACTAAGTCTTGGGGCTTGCAAGATGGCTTCTTGTTTAAGTGCACTTGTTATTCTTGTAGAAGACACATGTGTACTGTCTCAACTACTTGTACCTCTAGTTTTAGGGAATCTGATGTTCTTTTCTGGTCTCCTTAGGCACCAGGCATGTATGCACATGCATATAATGCAGTACATATATTAAATCAAAACACTCAAACACATGAAATTGAAATAAATGAATAGTTAAAAAATATCTAGATGGTATCAAAACTTTTGTTGGGAATCTGGCAACTACAGAGGAAAATGCTTGCAAGAAAATAGAGGGAATCTTTTTGATTTGGTTTAGTAAACAACAGAAGTTAGAAATTAGAATGGGAATCAATAAGCTTGCCCCCGTCTCTGCATTTCTTCTAAATGGATTTCTCAGTGACATGTGTGTATGTGTGTGATTGTGCGTGTGTGCATGCACGTGCATGCACTGTATAATCACTTGGATATCTAGGTGTGTTCTCTCATACACATATGCAGAGGTGAGCAGAGAATATATGCTGCTCTACTCTACCACTTTCCATCCTCGTGATGGTAACACAACCTAGAATCACCTGAGAAGAAAGTTTCAATGAGGAAACATCTATGTCAAGCGAGCCCATGGACACATCTGTGGGGAATTGCCATTAACTGCCTTAATTCATGTGGGAAGACCCAGGATGAAAGTGGGCAGCATCACTCCCTGGTTTGGGACCCTAGGGTGAGCAAGTGTCAAGAAAGTCAATAAGTAGAAAGCATGTGTGAACACAGTTGTACTAGCTCTTCACTGTAAGTGTGAGCATCTATTCCCAGCCCCTGCCACTGTGACTTCCCTGAGTTATGGACTATCTGGAAGGGTGGGCTAAAATAAAGCCTCTCTACCCTATGTTGTTTTTTTTGGGCAAGATTATTTTATTACAGCAGCTGAAATTAAATTAGGATATCCTTATTCTGTTCAAAAAGATATCTCATTAGATAGTGAGTTTGATCTCTAGTAAGCCTCCTGTCTCTGAACTCTTATTCAATTCAGGGTCACATAAAGTTTTTTCATAGGTACTGGGGATTTGAACTCAGGTTTTCATACTTGTGCAACACGTGCTCTTACCTATGGAAACTGCTCTACAGCCTACTTTCAGTGAGAGTTCTAAAGCAAGCTCTCAGCTAACATTTTAATTAAATGACTGGTTCTGTGTCTCAAAACAACAGCAAATACACTTGTTAGATGATGTCCATGGTTCTATTTCTACATTGTGCCATCTTCCCAGTCCTCATTTTAAAACTTCAATCTTACTAGAACATTTGTACCTGATCCACTGTACTCATTCTTAGGTGTAGTTTGAGGGATGGTGAGGTGCACCCAGTCTCTCTGCTTTTCCTTCCACCTGTCCAGGATTAGCAGTAGAGTAGAGAGGACTCCACAGATACAGTTCAACACATAAGCATGAAAATCTGAATATACATCATAACAACCCACCTAGAAAATCCAGGGGCATCAGCATGCACTTATTTTCCAGATCTGAGGAGTAGACAAGCAGATTCCTGAGTATTACAAGCCAGTCTATGGAGCACCATCAAACAAACATAGCTGTAATGCCTAGAAATGACAGTATCCAGGTCTAAGAAGTCAGTGATTATGGTCTTGATTCCATGCACACTGCCCCAGAGAGGAGGGCATGATGTTGCCTCCATGGTAGCACCTACCAGGCCTTAGTCAAACCCCTAAAGGTCTATTATAATTTTCCATGTCTTTAATCTATATTTATTCTGTACAACTGAAACATTCCCTTGGGTTTTAAGAGATTCAGTAGGTATCTGGACATTTAAAGAGATTGGGAAAGAGGTTTAGGAATTGGGCTTGGCCAATTTAAGTCAGAGTAGAGCTTAGGTGTAAGCAAAAAGCAATTATATAATTGCTGAAGTCACAGGGTGCTGGGGTCAGCATCTCCAAACCAATTTTCCAATAATTTCTCCAGGCATTTAATAATGACTTACTGTAAGGTTTTTATTTACACATCTAATTTTTCCAGTGTGTGTTTCTTCGTTTAACAAAAAGAGAATTATATTAAGAATGTCTGTTAATCATCTGCTTCAATTAAGTTAAAAGGGGGAAAATCTAACTTTATTTTTACATTTTCTAATTAAGAACGTATTATGTGTTTTAATTAATGTCTTAATTAGTTGCCATTATCTGCTCCTGGAGCAGGTGCATTAATTGAAACCTGGCCATGGCTACTGTTCTACATTCTAAGTGTCCTTTAGCTTTATTGGTATCATTTCTATTTTCAGAAAAAAAATAATAGCTGGTATTTTGTGTAGGCAAAGCTCTCCGCAGCTGGAGTGCTGCTTGCCAGTGACATTTTCAGGATTGTGATTTCCACTGTCCCTTGGGCTATTTTCTTTTCTCCAAGTGTAATATATGAAACTTTTCCTGGGGATACATAAACAAATATATATTCAAACCAAATTGGTCATCAAGGATAGAAACAAAGAAATCATTCCATCCAAGTGTAGCCTGCTGAGCTGATAAGTGTGGTTTGCCTTGCTTACAGGAACACAGGAACATCAATAATCGGTTACTTACAGGAGCATGGGTAACATAAGGACAGTCAGACCACTGAAGAAAAAAGTACTCAATCTCTGTAACTAGAAATTGCCTATATCACCTTGGGGAGGGTTGTGGGTTCATGAGACCCTTCCTCTTAGCAAGCATTAACTCTGTATACATTCTTGGTTGGAAAAGGACCTTGTGAACTCTCCCACAGTAACTGCAAGCTGTTTATAAAGATTCTGTGAATGGTTGGAACTCAGGATCCTTTTTCTATTAGCAACTGATAACTGTATATGAAACTTGAGAAGAGTCATGGCATCCTGTGTTTTTCCAAAACCCCAGTGGAAAGTCCCTTAAGTAGGTCTCTTTCAGTAGTCAGAGCTGCCCCGAAGACTGTTCACAACTTCTCCCACTTGTTTGAATCTGGTCCTCTGTGTCCTACATTTCCTAGAACCTCATGTACTCAGTGCATAATCCCACTGTGTTGGATAGTCAGTATTGCCGGGTACTCATGAGATTATGCTTGAACATCAAGAATGAAGAAAGGGGCAAAGTAAAGGTTAACAATAAATGCTCACAGTGAACAAACCACTGAAGTTGGTACTCAAGTTACTTTCTTGCCCCTGCCAGGTTGTTGGTGTAACAAGTCAGGAGGGCTAGCACTGGCACTCTCAGACCTAGCTAAGCTTTCAGTGAACCTCCAAATAGACCAAGGCCACGCTCAGAGGTATAGTAACTTGGAAGAGTGCTTGTCTAGCGTGCACAAAACCCAGAGTTCCATTTCTAGCATTGCATGAGGGGCATGTTGCTTGATATTTCTAATTCTAGTCCTCAGTGGGTAAATACAGAAACATCAAGAGTTTAAAATCTTCCTAGGCTATGTAGCAAACTTGTCATCAGCCTGGGATAGATCAGACCCAATCAAGAAGTCATAAGCAGTTTTCCAGAAGAGCAAATTCACACTTTCCCATATGACACAGAAGCAAAAGTATTTCTAATTGAAGCATCTCTGTCCCAGGCAAAGTGGGCCTGAGATAGATGGATGCAGTTGCTGGGGTGAGACTCAAGAAGAAGCTTCTCATTGATTCCGGTTTTTGTAATGATGTTCTTTAACTAAACAGAAAAGGAAGAACCAGGCTCTGCTGATAAACTACCTGCACTGCAGACATGGGGACCTGTATCAGATCCCCAACACCAGTGTCAAATGTAGGCATAGCTATGCTTGTTCACAGCTCCAGTGCTGGGAAGAGCAGGAATAGAGACAGGCACAATTCTACTGCGTACTGGCCAGTTAGTCTACCAACAGATGAGCTGCAGGCTCAGTGAGAAGTTGTCTCAGGAACTGAGCAGCAATGATGGGAGACACTAAATGTTAACCTATGGCCTCCACATACATGTGCTCACACTCCTACTCACAAGCATGACTAACTACATTATACATGCAAACACACAAACATAGGTGTGCCTAAACACTCACACATGTGCACATACATAAAAAATAAAGGAGGCTCAAAAGTCAAAACTATTCTTGGCACATGTTTACAGCTAGAATTTCAAGTTTGATTTAGAGCCAGTAGATCATACACACTTGTTCCCGTTTTTGCTGGTCACAGCAAGCCTGACTTAAACTCCTGTAGCCAATGCTCTCATTGGGGCAATTTTCCGAGTGTAGTGGTTTCCAGACTGTATAGCTTTTCTCATCCTTTGTACCCCTGAAGCAAGCTGGCTGCCCAGGTCAGGACATGCTTTTTAAAGGAACACCTAGAAACTCAGTTTGGAGAGTAGTGTCAACTTGCCTATCACTCTCACAGTAATAACATTCCTAAATTTGGACCCCTTCCAAATTAAACTAGCTATAATCAAATCTGAGTTGTGACAAGGACAGCTTCAAATCCATTCTAATTCTTGCATCTTCTACTTCTTTCTATTATTTTGCAGTGTGTTGGTTTAATTGGCAAACTCTCTGGTGGTATATTTTTCATAAGTTTTGGACTATTGTTTTTATTTATTTTCTTGTGGAGAAGGATCATTCTAATAGCAGACTAATAGAGACAAAGACAGTAAACACAAAGGAACAGAATATGTGTTGTCTGTGACTGGTGAAGAAGTACCCTGGCTTCAGGAACTGTGATAGGGTGTTTCTTTGCCCTGGTAAGCTAACTCACTGATCCATATTTAACGTCATTCACAGTGTTAAGAAGAGATACCATGATGAGTTTTCTTTTATTGTTTCTTTGATTTTTGAATATTTCAAACACAGATGTAGCATGAATAATGTAAGCCTTCATCCTCAAAGTCTCACCTTGAGTCTTGCCAATTCTTTTACCCATACCCACAGTCATTTACCCCAGTTCTGATTACTTGAAAGAATGCTTAGGTCAAATCACCACAGGATGGAGAATCATATTGGCACATATTTCTGGAAGATAAGAATTCATTTTTTTCTCCTAAGTAGTTACATTACGACAAAAATCTCATAAATCAATTCATGAAACATTTTACTACTATTAATGATTCAAATAGTTTTGATGTTGACATATTAAGCATTGTGTACAAGTTTGCTCATTTCTGTTTTTCAAGCCAACGTCCAATGCCAAAGGTCCCTTGTAAGTTCAGTTTGAATTACTGATTTTTCTTCTATCATGTTTTAGTTTTCTTTTGCAACAGCATGTTAAATAAAACACATTTGTCATGCAAAAGTTCCAGCCATCCCTCTGGTCCCATCTAACATGCTGTCTGCTCCTGTAAATTGGTGCTCACAGTTTATGAGCCTCACAGATACTTTGGCAAGAATTCTTCACATGTGGGTCATATATCTCCTTCACAAACACGCATTGTTTGGATAGCTTAGAGGTCATGTGGGCATTCCTGAACATTGATGGTTACTGCTTAAGGCGTTAATTCATTAGAGTGAAATGAATTAACTATGAAGATGAACTATGTCGATTTTCCCCATTTTATTTATGAATTTGAATACTCTACAGGAAAAAAAATTCTCATTTATTGTTTGGGCATTTGAAGTGCAGTGAATAGAGGCAACAAAGAATGTTCTTTAAAGTGCTTTACATGCCAATTTTTAAAAATATGAAGCCGGGCGATGGTGGCGCACGCCTTTAATCCCAGCACTCGGGAGGCAGAGGCAGGTGGATCTCTGTGAGTTCGAGACCAGCCTGGTCTACAGAGCTAGTTCCAGGACAGGCTCCAAAGCCACAGAGAAACCCTGTCTCGAAAAACCAAAAAAAAAAATAAAATAAAATAAAATAAAAATATGATTCATGTTTCTAGCATCCTCTAAGAGAATTTATATATGTAAAAATAATTAAGAAGCATTCAGTGTCTAGTATTTATCATCTTTGATGCATAAGTTGTCCAATCTCAGCCAGCAGTATTCTCTTAAAATTGATTATTGCATCATATTAATGAGATGCTGCTCATGACTGAGAACTTGTTATGGGGTCAGTGGGAAGTTTCTGAGGTCCATCTTTTCCTGCTTTTCACTGGGCAGTATCCAAAGAGAAGACACTTCCTTTAGAGCCACATGACATTCAGAAGCAAGAATCACACTGCTGGAGCTTTTACAACCTTGTAGTTTCTCAGACAATTTTCCAGAAAATCTTAGAAAGCACATAATTCTTTTGGAACAAAAATGTTTTACAAGTTCATTCTGCTACTTGCAATTCATGTTCAAAATAACTTGGTATTGGTCTTGCCTCTCATTTCTTATCATATAACGCTGTTCCTCAAAATGAAAAGTCCTCATTGCTGCAGCCCATCACAGTCTTTCTGAAATAGTCACAGGGCAGACATTCCAACAGCATCCTCAGCAGTAAGTCTAAACAACTGCCACACTGTGCATTTGGTTTTGATTTACACCTCACTTTTTGTCATCTCATCTACTAGAACAATAATGCTATTTTATGTACACTAAAAACTTGTGTTTGTGCCATCAGTTTCAATACTCATTTAGTTAGTTGCTTCAATTTCCTAATTTGGGAGTATCATTTATTTCATAATTTTGAAAAAATTCTCAGATGCCTACCAGTTGTAGAGCTACATTACATTTTTAGAGAAACAAAGTGTCTATTTCTATTTCTCCCATTCTTTCTCAAGCCAGCAAAGATAATCTTTTGTTTAATTGCATATTCTCATATCATCATACACATGTTGTGCACATGTACATACACACATGAGCACACTGGACACATTTATAAACACATATGAAGATATTTAGTATATACTCACACTCAAGCACACAGTTTTTTTTTTACTTATTTGTTGTAAACTACATACTTCTTTTCACAGTGCTTTTTCCCTTTATCTTATTATTATATATTAACTCACATGATTAAATAAAAAAATTCATTTCATCTTATAGTTTATTATATACTTTTGGGGAGATTTACTCAGTTATTCATGCAATTAACTATTAATGTATATTTATAGTATCTGCATTTTCACCATTACAAATAAGTACTATTCTTATGGATGGGTATCTTGTGCATATTCTATACAACAGGTATTTAAAATCTGAAATATTTAATCAAATGTTTAAATCAAGTGTTTCAGCAATCCTGAAAAGTATTACCACATTTTATTACAGAGATATATATTTACAATACAACTTTTTCTTGTATTTATATTTTATTTTATTTTATTTTTTTTGTGAGAGTAAGTATACATGATAAGTCATTCCTGTAGAAATCATGTGAGAATCTCAAGTATTGGTCCTCACTTTCCACCTCATTTTATACAGGTTTTCTTGTTTGTTACTACAAACAAGGAAATAGTTAGCCTGGGGGATTTTCCTGCCTCCTTTCTTACACTAGGAATAATAGGAACATAAGCACACTCTACTACATGTGTTTGCTTGTGTTCTTGGGAACTAACTCAGGCCCTTATGCTCTCATAACAGGCATGTTACCCACTGGCCCACCCATTACTTTATGCTTCTGATTTGCTTCCTGTTCCAGATTTACTTAAGATATTTTACATTTTTCTTGTATGTCACAGTCTAAGACTCTGAATTAATGATTAGAGGCTCTTACTTTTCCTTCAAGATACATATTCTCACATCAACATGTTTTTATATGTTATAACTACTGATTTTCAATATCTTCTTTTTTATATTTCAGTTGTCTATCAATCATATAAATTTTTATCAGTGTCAAAGTCATAAATTACATTAAGTATCGTTGCCCAGGCAGTCACATAAACACTACCACAGAGAAAGAAAGACATTTCATTTCACACCTTTGAAAAGGACTCATCTCAGGAGGCTGGAGAGATGGCACAGAGGTTAAGAGCACTTGCTGTACTTCCAAAGGTCCTGAGTTAAATTCCCAGCAACCACATGGTGGCTCACAACCATCTCTAATGAAATATGCTGCCCTCTTCTGGCCTGCACGGAATATGCAGGCAGACCGCTGTATACTTAATAAATAAATCTTAAAAAAAAAAAAGAAAAGAAAAATAAAAGGACTCATCTCCTCTTCATCCTTCCTTTCCATTTCTTTCTCTTTTTTTTTTTTCAGTTTTTTTGGAGACAGTTTCTCTGGCTGTCATGGAATTCACTTTATAGAAAAGTCTTATCCCAAATTCAGAGATCCATCTGCCTCTGCCTTCTAAGTGTTGGAATTAAAGGCACTGCCCCAGGCCAATCCGCATCTCTTAGTAATTTATATGACATTTTTTTTCTAAAGAAGACAAGAGTCTTCCTATCCCATCCACGTTTTATCTTGAAAACAAAGAGAATCTTTTACACAATATATATTTTCATTGATTTTATATGTTTGAGCAAATTTTATGTATGTACATAAATTTATAAAATATGCATGCTTGCATACACACCACTGAATCCTCATTTTCAATAATACAAGCTAAACTGATGTTGGGAAATGAAGAAATTCAAAAGTAAGACTTCATATTTAAAATTCTTTAAATTTATAAAATAAGACTATGAAACAGAACAGAAATCCCAAAGGGGCAAATGACACCAGTTTGTACCTTATAGGGGATTGAGTAGTGGGAAATGATAATGCACAGGTTGAGTTCTTCTCTGTCCACTGAAGATGTAAACATCCAGAAGACAAGCATGGGTAAAGGATCCAGTACCCGCAAGAACATGGAACAGGGAGATATCTGTCAGTAAATAACTTGGCACTCTTGCATGAAGACCTGAATTTATCCTAATAACTCACCTCAGGAAAACTGGGTATAATGAGACAAACTTGTAGCATCAGCATTGAGAGACAGAGAGCTGAGGATTCCTGGAGGCTAACTGGCCAGACAGTCCCAGTTTCACTGAGAAAACTTTTCTCAAAAGGCAGAAAGGATCAGAGAGATGACTTGGCAGTTAAGTGGTATTGAAGAGTGAACCCAATCAGCCTGCAGCCTGTAAAATTTGACACTCTCTTCCAGCAGTAATGGGAACCTGCACTCACAGGTTCAGACACAGATATACACAGATACCTACCTAAGTATCAATAAAGTGAACCTTGTATTTACAAACTAGATGGATCCTGAGGAACACCTGCTGAGGTTGGTCTCTGCCCTCTTTATAAACATGTGTGTATACACACACAAACACACACGAAAGAGAGAGAAAGAGAGAGATGAAGATAGACAGAGACACAGAGTGAGAATAATTGAAGACTGAAAGTGTTTTTCATTGTGCAAATGCCAAGTTTAACAATGATACCAAAATCCAGAATGTCCAGGAAAAAAAATTGTCTGTGCTCAAGTAGGTCATCATAAAGGATCCACACATATCTTGCCTCACTCATACAAGCAAGTTTCTTAAAACTCAGGTAAAAAGTATCAAGAGAATAGCTAGGAAGAAGAAATCCATGTGATTTTACATTTTTCTTCTGAATGGGACCTTTGAACTTAACATTTGACAAAAAGTTTATTTCTGGTTTTATCCAAATTAGAGGTGAAATGTAAAAAAGATCTGAGCCAACAAGGAAGTGCATTAACCTGTTGTGTTAGCTGTGACTGTATTGCAGACTGAATCAATATGCTATTTGGGACTGAAAATAGAAGCTCTTCCTGAAATGTACTGTGGTTTTTAATGGAAGCTTATTCCTCTGTGATTGGTGGAATGCCAGCTCTTCTCCTGTGTTCCAGAGCACATCTCCCTCAATGTCCAGATGTTTCCTCTATACATATGTATAAATCGAAATTGGCTTCTTGATTCTGAAGCAGATTCAGAAAGGAAAGATGGAGTTTTTCATTCTAACCCCCTACTTTCATTCTGAACCCTACTTGCTAATCAACAATCATATGTGACTGGACAAATTGCTCAATGGGTATAGCACTTTCCATTCAAGTGTGAGGATCAGAGTTTGGTTACTTGGAGCATATCAGTGGTAGACATCTGTGGAGGTCACCTCTGAGTCAACACTCAGAATAAGGCCAAGAATTGACACTGCAAGCAGGCAGTTAGATCAGGTAAATCTGTGAGCTCCAGTCCTGCAGGAGATTCTGCCTCAATAAATAAAACTTAAGAGTAATTAAGGAAGATACCGGTCACCAACTTCAGTCTTGTTGTATGAGAGAGGACTGAATTCCCTGCACCCGGCTAGCTTAACCCCTGAATTAACCACACGGAAACTGTATTCATTTAAACACTGGCTGGCTCATTATTTCTAGCCTCTTATTGGCTAACTCTCACATCTTGATTTAACCCATTTTTAATAATCTGTGTTCATCATGAGGTTCTGGTTTACCAGGAAAGATTCAGCATGTCTGACCTAGCAGCTGGCTCCATGGCGGCTCTCTCAGCCTTCTTCTTCCCAGAATTCTGTTCTGTCTACTCCACCCACCTAAGGGCTGCCCTATCTAAAGGCCAAGGCAGCTACTTTATTGAACCAATGAAATAAACACACATGCAGAAGGACCTCCTACACCACAGTCCCATACATACATTCCTCACACATGCACATACAAAATGATAGATAAATAAATATTAAATAAATAAGCCCATTGACTTGGTACAGTGCTGCTTTGTGAAAAGATAAAATTGAGCTCCCTTCTTGTCTTGTCTTACATGTTTTCACCTCATTCATGGTGCTTCCCCAGAATCATGCTGACTATACTCAGAAAAAGGAAAGATGGACACTGTTAGGGGTCACAAGGAATTCCACGGTCCTAATAGAGGTCTGAGAGTATTAGTATCTTTAACATGTACTATTAATAGTTTTGAATTAAACCCGTGTTTTACATCTAGGCCATAAGAGTAAAGTATTTACATTTATTCCAAGCTGGATCTTAAAGTAAAAGCTAAGCCTGGTCAGTTCTCTTTTCCACCCCATGTGGAAATTCATCATTATAAGTGACTTGAGGTGACTCAGTGGGGAAAGGCATGTGCCAAGAAATATGATTCTAAAGTTCAGTCCCTGAAACCCACATGGTGGAAAGAGAGAACTGATTCCCATAGTTTCCTTCTAACAACCATGTGTGTGCCATGGTACAAGCTCATATGTAAATGGATACCCTCACAAAGATATTCACAATATATAAATATAAAATCAGGCTGGGTGGTGGTGGCGCAGCCGGGCAGTGGTGGTGCACACCTTTAATCCCAGCACTTGGGAGGCAGAGGCAGGTGGATCTCTATGAGTTCGAGGCCAGCCTGGTCTACAAGAGCTAGTTCCAGGACAGGAACCAAAAGCTACGGAGAAACCCTGTCTCGAAAAAAATCAAAAAAAAAAAAAAAAAAAAGTCAGGTAAGTTAAACATTTAATTTTTATGTTTTTGATGCACTTATGGTGTATGGATTATTGTATGGGTCCGTGTGTGTGTGTGTGTCTGTGTGTGTCTGTGTGTGTTCATGAGCATAGTCCAGAGGTTAACCTCAGGCATCATTCTCAGGAATGCCATCTCCCTCTCACAATACACGGTCCATCATTAATCTGCAGCTCATCTCTTATGCTAGCTCGGTTGGTCAACAAGCCCAGAGGAATATTTCTGTGTCTGCATCTCTAGTATCAGATTAAAAGCAGATGCCACCATGCTTGGCTTTTTACACAGACTCTGGGAATCAAACTTAGGTCCCCAAGTGTTGTGCTATCATTTTACCAAGTCAATCATCTCTACAATTTCTTCTTTTAATCTTTAGAATCAAGGACAGTTGAAGGAAGGGGAGTTATAAGATTGGTCATCCAAGTTATTGGAAATGTCTACAATTGGACAATGTGATATGAACTGTCATAATGTGAGCCTACACAGGCTTCTCTCTCATCTGTCTTCATTAGTGTTTCTTAACACATCAAAATAAGTTTGAGAAATGGTACAGTTATCTTAAAAGACAAAGAGCTAAACACTGACTTCTTAGTAGTGAAGGCTGCAAAAGCATCCCTTCAACAGCCTCCTGCTGCTGCTCTATGTGAGGTGACAATGACCTACAGGCTCTGTTCTCAGCACTGGATGTCCTCATATCCACACTCCATTGCCCCTTTTGATGATGAATGGTGAAGGCTTGACTACAGCTCCAAAGCAGAGTGAACCCAGTGTTTCTCTTAGGCACAGTATCCATAACTCTGATTTGTTGAAATGATGTTCCAGCCTCCGTGCTAACAAACATGCTTATGATACCTGTTTTAAGTAAACAACCCAAAACCAAAAGCTGAATCGTCTCCTTAAAGTAGCAAGAACATGCTGTTTCCTTTGTAAAATATGGCTAATACGGAAAGGAGGGATGTATCCATCATGGCTGAAGAGTACAGTTTGTTCTAAGTTGTACAGGATTTGTGTAAAATCTTGTTCTCTGTGTGTGATGTGTGTGTCTGAGTGTGGGCACTCATATGGCATGGTACACATGTGAAGAGCAGGAACAAGGTCCTCTCCTTCTATCATGCTTAAGACATAGTCCTTCCTTGAATTTAGCCATTATACATTTGAGGCTGGATGAATCCAAATCATTTGAGAGTTTTGTCTCTGTCTCCCATCTCATTCAATCTCTAGGATTACAGAAATTTATACCTGCTTTTCTAAAGGTTCTGGAGATTCAAGTCCAAATCCTCATGCTTTCACAGATCACTTGACCAACAGAATCACTCCCCAGCCATCAAAAATTTTTAATAGTGATTTTATGTTCCACATAAAGGAGATGTGATGTTAATGTGGTATACTAAAAACACAGACAGATGTGTTTGTCGTTTCACAATATTGTAATTTACTGAATAAGAATGAATTCAAAAGACTTAGTGGTTCTAATGACAGTGGTTTGTCTCATAACCCACTTATCTTGATAATGCTAATGAGGTTAACACAGGTTCTCTTTTTCCAGTCTTAATTCCTAACCTTAACTCTCATTCCATATAGCACACAGAAAATACATACGTATAAGTCTATACATATGTATATAATACGTAAGTATACAGGCTGTGGAATGAGTACAAGTTAGAGTTCTAAGTGTGCTGAGAAAGACTCTGTGTAGAGACAGTAATGAAGCTGACCAGTGTCAGTAGGAAGCTGCTGTCACAGCTGCTGGATTTAAGTCTGAGAGTGAAGCTGCAGGGGTCGGCTGCAAGGTGAAAGGCCAAACTAAATCCAGAACAAGAAGTTCGCCAGGAGCAGAAAATGAGGGTTGAGGTGTGGATCCACACAGGTTACCAGGTGGAAGGGCAGGCTGTCAAATAGGCTGTGCCAACAATGATGACTTACCTGCACTGGGGAGGTCTCAGCTCTTGGCACAAGGATACCAGGTATATTAGGGGAAAAGCAGGTGTGGTCTAGGCCCTCACAGTGTCACATTTTTCTCATTTTCTTTGGTCCAGATGGGGGACATACACCCTTTCTTTGGTCTGGAATGTCCAGTACTTTCTTCGCCTGGTCTCCTTGATATAATGTTAACACCCATGTGGTCAGGGGAATCGCTTTTCTATTGCTAGGAATGTCATGTATTGGTCTTAGCTGGATGAGTGTTTTCTGAGACCCACCTGGATCCACCCAAGGGACATAGTCATCCTCCTCCATTAAAATACAGTCAAAGGTTGCTTATAAAATGTTATCTCCAAAAGTAAGACATGTCCTGGAAACTACTGTTTAGTACCTTGTGAAACAGAAAAGGAGGGAGCCTGATCTCAAGAGTCAAATTATAAAGCCTGGAATGAATTTGAGCCTGGGTTCACAGAACATAGAACAGACCTAGCATCAAATCTACTTAACAACACATGGTGCTGGGGTTCTTATGAAATCTAGGAGCTTGCTTTATATATCAGAACTATTTCTGCAAAATTGACAGAGGTTTGTTTTGTTTTGTTTTGTTTTGTTGTTTTCTGGAGAAATTCCTAAGTCCTTGAGGGAAATGTCTTAAAGTTAGAAAGACCGCCCTAGAGCACCCAACTAGACAACAGTCATATGGGCCCACCAATAACCCAGTAAGTAGAGGCACCGGCCACCAAGCATGAAGACCTGAGTTTGATTCCCAGGACCAACATGGTAGAAGGAGAAAGCTGACTCCCTCGAGTTATTATTTGACACCCTCTAGCATCACTTTACCAGGAAAGACACAGACAAATGCCTATTCTTTCTAGTTAGGAAACAACATACCAATGTATGATTTCAGAAAAGTGCAGCTTACTGAGATCAATGAGGTTTTGGGGTTTCCTTACAGAGAATAGTAGATGTGTTACTTATGGAAGCATGGGTACTCCCCAGCAGAGTCCCACTCCATAGTGAAAAGTGACCTCTTGGAAGTGACATCAAGAATTTTCTTTTAGATTAACTTTCATATATATTCTATTCTCACGTCTATGAAGAACACATGTAGCTGTGGAGGAAGCAATGACTGAAATAATGAAAGACGGTCTCCTATCACTCGTAGGAAAGTGGGTAGCAATGACTGGAATCCCCAAGGTCTCCCGCCACTTTGTGGGAGAGTGGGCAGCTCCATCACTATCAACACAGATTGCTGTCTTGTTCTCTTCTCATTACCACAGCTACTGTGGGCAAAATCCAAGAAGGCACCCTGCTCTGCCCAAAGGGGAAACTGTCATACAACATGAACACACAAATAATTAGGCCCCAACACACTGAATTAAAAAAAATCTGATAGAAATTCAATATAACAGAGATCAGATCAAAGGTGAAGTGGGGTATTAATGAAACCAAAAAAGGTAAGGTGGGAAAACCAGGAAAGAACAAAGAGCTAACAGTCTCAAATCCTTCCCTGTTGAAATTTTTGCTGAGGTGAGTATGAATACTGGATCATGCACAATAGGATGTGAGCTGAGGGCATGAAATTATGATCCTCCTTCCCTGTTCAAACAAGACAAGAATAATAAACTTTATTCTATCACTGTTAATTCTAACTTCCTGGTCATTTAAAGTCTCCTCTTTGAGGTTCCAAACTCAGGATGGGTATTTGAAATAGGAAATGACTAACTGAATTTATTATTGTGGTGAATTTAGAGGTTTTTTTTTTTTTTTTTAACATTGAGCCAGAAGGCACAGCTATTCTCTGTCAGCAGTTTGTAGCTTTGTGACCAGTTTCAAATGCCAAGCTGTTCCTCAGGTAAAGTTTTAACGAAGCACTGGAAATACTACAATTCATTACGTTTTGTTTTATTTATTATTATTTTTTTTTACTTTAAAGAGATGAAATTGGAGACTACTTTTTTGTTTTCTGGCCACTCAGACTCAAATAATCACACACACACACACACACACTATATATATATATAGTGTGTGTGTGTGTGTGTGTTTATATATAATACCACTGTCTGTCCAATGCCTCAGGCATAGTTCTAGCTATCTTTTATACTTTAAATTAACCAATTTCTATTAATCTATGTATCGCCATGAGGCTGTGACTTACTGATAAGGTTCTGGGTGTCTTTCTCCTTTAGCAGCTACATGACATCTGCCTGACTCCACATTCTTTCTCCATATATACATACATACATGCACATATATGGAAAATATGTATATAATATGTATATATAATATATTCAGTATTCTAGACTGTCTCTGCTCTGCTAAGCCATTGACCAAAACAAGTTTATTCATCAACCAATAAAAGCAAGACATATACAGGACATCCCAGAACAAAGAGATTTTATTTTTCATATATGTGTATATATATACATATATATGTGTGTGTGTATGTGTGTGTTTATATAATATAAAATATATAAGATATAGTATATTCCTTAAAATGTGTTTTTCATACAATATATTCTAATTATGTTTTCTCCTCCTCCAATTTACCCACCCACCCAAATCACACCCTTTTTTGCATTCTTATTTTCTTTATTCCTTATAATATGAATCATTTGTAGGTTAAAGCTGCCACTACCAATAGACCTGCTCTGCCTTGACGCTTATGACTTTTTTCCATTGGGTGAGTTTCTTCTTCCCGGGACTATTTCCTCTTTCTAGGTGGCAAGTTGTTCTCGATCAGGATCAGTTCTCAGGTCTCTCTTGCTGGGGTTAAGGTTGACTTCATCTTTCCCTGAAGGATGGCATCTCTGTCTCTTTCCTGGCAGTGTTTGAATCACTAATAGTTGGGAGCAGTCTACTTCTGCTTCTTTCCTATTAGTCTCCCTGAGCAGCATGAGAACTGCATGAAGAAAAATATTTGTCCATCATCATTCCTTCATCCTCAATATTTAATATAACTTGTGTCTATGTAGCAGTCTGTTCAATGAACTCCAGGATGGAGAAGTGAATTACTACAGAACCTACTCCATGGCTACAGTGTTGTTGAAAACACTGCCTTACCCAGGAACAATACATGCTCTGATGCCATGGTATGTACATATCCCACCCAAAGCCAGAAACCCCTGTTAAAAAATCACACCGAAGAATATCTCAGATATCGATTGATGGATGTGCAGGCTCTCAGAGAATCTATATCCATTTCAAGATAACTTTACCTAAATTGCTTCTTAGGAAAACCTATAGCAGATAAGACATATTTTGATAACCTACAGAAGTGTTTTATAGGATATTGATATAAAAAGGGTTTCTGGAATTGAAAAATACATAATGATAAGTACATGAATACATTGAAGAAAGTCTCCTGATAGTGCAATGGTATATACTGTAATCCTGATAGTGCAGCAGTAGTGACTGTGATATTGAAGTATTATAGTATGTAAACACATTTTTTTCACAAGGATATGGGGCCAATTTCTTGACATGGTTAATTTAAGTGCCTTAATTAGGGTTTTTATTGCTGTGAAGAGAGGCAATGATCACATCAACTTCTATAAAGGAAAAAATTTTATTTTGGCTGGCTTACAGTTTAAGAGGTCTACTCCAATATCCACATGGTGGACATGAAGGCTGACATGGTGCTGAAGAAAGATATGAAAGTTTTACATCTTGATTCATCAGTGACAGGAAGTAAACTGTGTTCCACACTAGGCATAGCTTGAGCATACAAGGCCTCAAATCCTGACCCAACAGTGACACACTTCCTCAAATACATACCTCTTAATGGTGCTACTCTCTGTAGGCCAAACATTCACATACATGAGACTATGGGATCCATTCCTAACAACCACATTCTACTCCCTGGCCCCCATAGTCTTGTAGCCATACCATAAAGGCAAAATGCATTTAGTCCAACTTCAAAAAACCCCAATGTCTACAAGAGTCTCAAACTTATTTAAAAGTCAAAAGTTCAAAGTCTATTCTAAAATTCATGCAATCTCTTTTATAGCATAATTTTTATTGTATCTTTGGGTATTTTACATCATGTACACCAATCCCACTTATTTCCCAATGTTTCCATATCTGCTTTCCACCCCTGTAGTCTCACTCCCAGAAACAAATAAAAAATAAATTAAAACATGATAAAAATTAGAAAGAAAAGAAAATAGAGAAAAATAAACAATAACAAAATAAACAAATAAAAAAAGTAAATCTGTCAACCACTCCGGACAAGGACCTGTTCCTCTATCAGTTGGAGCATCCTGTGTAATGTGCCATCTGCTCCTCATTTACCTGCAGCCCCATCATATATTTGTTCATCAGAGTGGCACTGGAAGTTGCCGCTTGCCACACTACAATGTTTTCCACAGAGATATATCTTGCCCCTAATCCCAGGCACTGTTTAAATATTTCTTTTACAGTGTGAGACGTGTCAGTACATGATCACAGCAAGCATGAGGTATGATTAGCCCTTATCAAAGAATTTTACAGGATAATTTTATGAATTTTACATAATTGAGGATATAGTTCTGTTTATACTAATGTAAGAAAAGATTTTATAAGTTATTTATTTTTATCATGCTCACTATTATTACTAGATCTAAAACACATGCCATGAGGCTAGTGAGAAAACTCAGTGGTAAAGGTGCTTGCTGCTAAGCCTGGTAACCCACGGTCAATCTCTAAATCTTCATGGTGAAAGGAGAGAACAGACTTCTGCACATTGTACCCTTTTCTCCTCACACATCATGATATTTGCCTGCCTTTACCATCATAAATAAATACATATAACTTATTTTTTTAATTTGTGTTCATTTCTGGGATTTCCCATTTGCCATTTCCCATTTACGACTACAATGAAATGAAATTATTGAAAGCTAAATTTGAATAATTAAGATTACTGTGGTGTCTTTTGTTCCACAAAATTGAGACATTATTATTTTTTAAAATAAATATTTCATCTTAGGTTTTCAGATTATATGCATTTAAAAGTAATCTCCTCTGATCATTTTTGAGAATTGTTGTGACCAAAAATATTTCCCACCTAAAAAGGAAGAAATAAAACAAAACAAAAAAATCAAAATATTGCTGAAAGCTAAACTTTCAATTTAGCTAAATGAGAGTCTACAGAGTATTTACTGAAAACAATCAATAAGCCCCTGCTAGGCATAAATCAATAGATATCAAGTCAAAAACACACTGTTATGTACAAGTCAATAAATTTAACCAAACATAGGGAGAACTTACATTAAAACTAATCCTGGAACTCCCAATCCAACATTCCCTTCCCCTTTAGTAATATAATGTACACTCAGGCAAAAATGTGTGTCTATCAAATAATTCAGTAGGAATTGTATTAAGAGAACTAAGAAGAAAATAATTTATATCATTTGGTTCAACAAAATCTCTTTGGACTAAGTTAGTTTGTCAACATACTCCAAAGTACTTGTCTCTTCTTCTCTTGCCTTGCAATCATCAGGGAAGATAGTATCATATAAGCAAACACTTAGCCACATATCTGGATTCCAACCACTGTGGGGTTGACTAGTTCTACTGTCCTGGGGAAATTACTTAGGCTCTTGAACTCAACTCTCTCTTTCTCTCTTTCCTATCATCGATTTAGCTCAGCACTTAATGAATAACAATTTCCAGATGTTACCAAATATATTAGAAGCAAAGCACAGAGAACTGAGTGGCAGCCGTTCTTCTTACCTCATCAAGATGGCCTTTTCTGGAACCTGGACATGACTTTTAACAGGTCCATGATTTCAGTTGTCTTATCTTGCTATTAACTCAAAGTCTGTACCAAAAGCTTATTATGTAGATATGGGAAACAAGTTTTCTTGGAGACCAATGGTAACTTACTAATCTGGGACATGGAACCACCAAATTATTATCCATCACATTCCTATACTTCAGCTTCACTTTATAGAGTAAACACTTTTCACATGCTATTTGAAAGCTGAGATGGAGACAAACCATACTCCTCAGGATAGGTGAAAATCTGTGCTGTCTCAGCGAGATGACTCATTTCCAATAAGTTAAAAGCCTATAATGACAAGAATGAAGGACTTTTGCAGTGTGACAGGAAAGAGACCAGGTCACTTGAATCTACCCTGGTCCCTACAAAACAATGTGTGAAAACGTATTGACAGAAGTTTCTGTCTCACCAGGTCCCACAGTTGTTCATTCCCTCCCTCCAAAAAAAACCACACAGAGGTCTACATTAATTATAAACTGATTGACCTATTAGCTCAGGATTCTTATTAATTCTTATAACTTATATTATCCCATAGTTCTTGTCCATGTTAGCAACATGGCTTGGTACCTTTTTCGGTGAGGCAGTTACATGTTGCTTACTCTGGGGCTGGCTTCTCTCTGCAGACTAAAACTCCCCCCTTCTCAGACTTCTTGTTGCCGCACTGAAGAAGGACACTAAAAGAGAAATCCTACACTAGCTCCAAACTGAATCTAATAAAAGGGGTAGACACACAGATCACAATCCTCTGCTTAAACAGGGAATAGCAACCAAATCCAGCATCTGGTAAGAGGTGGGATGCATCCTTTACATTGGCATATATAGTATAAGAGGAAACACCCAAGTGGGTGGGTAACTTACTGAATACTGGCAGTAGGAATTCCTAGAGCACCCCACTTCTATTTCCTGCCTGGTTGCATTTACCAAATATACTTCTTGCCTGGCTACTGGCCAATCAGTATTTGTTTGAAATATAAGTGACAGGTTACAGAGCATAGTCCCACAACACTTCCTCCTTTTTTTAAAAGCAAGAACTCTGAATCAGATCTTTTTTGTTTTTCTTTTCTACTGACCATTATCCATAACAACTTGTCACTGACATTCTAAACAAAGGCAAACATCCATAATCCATCTTTTGGGAATATGAATATAGTTTTCCTGGCCATTTTCTGCTGATTGGGGGTGCTGATAATCTTATGGGGACCTAAAGAAAATTTAGAATTATAATCAAATTGTGACTGGAGTATCCTATGAGGCTTGATCATCTCAGGCAGCAGTCTTTGAATTGTTTTGGATGTAGAACTAAGACATCTGGTCCACCTGCTCCTATCAGAGATTTCTCAGGGCATCTTCTTTGGTCAAACCTGATTTTTCTTATTGCAGAATGAATCCGCAGTCCCTCATTTCCTGTGGAAACAAAAGCGAAACCCCTTCTCTAAAGTAACATATCTTTTGACTTAAATTTTAAAGTCAAAGCAATATATATATATATATATATATATATATATATATACGTGTATATATACATATATATGTGCATATATATATGAATATGATTAATCCAGCAGCATTTATAATCAAATGTCTTTTAGCAGCTTTTGTTCCATTCTCATTCAACAATTTAAAGAAAACACAATAATATATAGTATCCAGATTCTCTGTATATTTTTCATCTTTATGTGGCTTTATTTTAACCTCTATTTCTTTTATTTTTATTTTTAATTTTTGGCTTTTTGAGACAGATTTTCTCTGTGTATCTTTGGCTATCCTAGAATTCACTCTGTAGACAAGGGTTTCCTTGAACTCACAGAGATCTGCCTGCTTCTGCCTCCCAAGTGTTGGTTTTAAGGTATGTGCCCCCACACCTTGAATTCACAGAGATCTGTCTGCCTCTGCCTCCCAAGTGTTGGGATTAAAGGTGTGTGCCACCACACCTAACTACTCTCTTTTTCTTTTAAGGACTTTATCACTTTTTACCCTAAACCTACACATATTTTAAAAACACATTAAACCATTTAGAGATTTTCTACATCTTTGAATCTATCTTTACTGTATATCTCTCTTTTTCTGACCACACAAGTCTTTAATTTGTTGAGCAATATGGATAGGAATAAAGTTGTGGCTTTGTCAGATGAATCCGGCCCATTCTTTAGCTTTTTTTCTCTGAGAGTCTAGACTCATGGCAGAGGTACTATCTGGAGCCATGCTTATTGCTACAACTCTATGGTGTTTCAAGGTCCCTGTCACCACCAAAAAGTATGCAGTTAGCTTTTCATGAACACCATTTAAGTGTTTTGTGGCAAATCCTCTTAAAAGAGCTGCAAGGTTTTATAGCTAAAGCTGAGTCAGGAAGCCTATCTTAAATGAAAGCGCTTGACTCTAGCAAGCAGAGTCCACTCAAGAAAGTGCTGCTATCAAAAAGCAGTGCTTAACTCTATTATTTTATGTCTAGAATTACTTCCTAAGCTCTCTCAGGCTCTTAAGTGGATTTGGTTAGCCCCACAGGATGTGTCTGGGAGTCAGCACAGCATACTGAATTCAGCAAGACAGAGTCAAGAAGGGGCTTTAGAAATGTAGGCTAGGTACTGTTTACTTAAATATTTTAGATCAAGAAGGTCTTTGTGTAAATTATTATTGTGGGTTAAAACTGGGCTCATAGAGTCTCTACAAGATGAAAGAAAAAAGGGCTATTTTGTTAATCCACATCAAAATCCCAGGTGAACTTTGGTGGCTTTATGGCAGTATCAAATAAACTGGTGTCATGAACTTCAAGTAATTAAAGATCAGCATTTCCTAGAGGTGAGAAAGCAAACTTGATAGAAAAGAAAATCTAAAGTCTCTGACAATACATTAGAATTTACCATAAAATATGTAACTATTGTTGTAGAAGGATGCTTCTTTGTTTCCCAGCCACCTGGCTGTTCAAACCCAAAATAACCACATAGAAGCTATATTATTTAAATCACTTCTTGGTCCATTAGTTCTAACTTCTTTTTGACTAACTCTTACATCTCAATTTAGCCCATCTCCATTAATTTGTGTATTGCCACATGGATGTGGCTTACTAGGTAAAGTTCCAGCATCTATCTCTGGCGAGGCTACATGAGTTTTCTCTTTTACTCTACTCCCAGCATTCAGTTTAGTTTTCCCCACCTACCTCTATTCCCTGCATAGGCACAAGACAGTTTCTTTATTCACCAATGATATTCACAACAAACAAAGGAATATCCCATATCATAGACTGCTTCATATGTTTGGTTGGAAATTAGATATTATGTATTCAGAAACATGCAAGCACATATAGCAAAACCTGTAAAGCTTGAACTTCTTAAAGAAGCTACTTAACAGTAAAAAAGAACTGTTTGAATTTGAGAAAAAATAAATACCTTAATTAAGAAGCTAGTGCAGAAAGAGTTCCTAGCAATCAGTATTCCATAGAAATTTTAGATTACAGTGAACTACTTTTGTGTTTGACTTTGGGAGGGTGCATATATGTCACATCCCAAAGGCTGAGCTCAGATTACAACCTCATCTTCCACCTTATTGGAGATAGAGTCTATCTGTTGTTCTTCCATGTGTAGCCCATGCTGAACTGCCACAAAAACTTTCTATATTTCCCCTGTTCTACCTGTCATCTCTCTTTTTAAGAAGACTGGAATCCCATAGGCTTACAATATGTGTCTAGCTTTGCGTGAGAGGTCTAGGAACATGAAATCAGGTCCTCACTCTTTTGTGGTGAGAACTTTCTCTTGTGCCATCTCCCCAGCCAATACAGCATTTCTTTGTAAAATCATGGAAGACTTCTATAAAAAAGCACATGCTATAGAACTAACCATGGAACGTCCATTCACAAGAATATTATCATGGGGCAACTTATCCACATTGTTTTGCATAGCTGAAAGTGTCTGAGCTTTAAGAAATATAAAAGAGATAGAGTATCAGATTTTTGTATACAGCTATACTCTTCAAAAATTTATTTATTACTCTCATGGCAAGTTTTATGTCAACTTGATGCAGAGTCATTTAGGAAGAAGAATTCTCAATTGATAAAATGCCTATGGTAAAATATGTAAAGTATTTTCTTAATTACTGATTGATATGGGAAGGCCCAACCCATTGCAGTTGATGCCCCAGCTCCTGTCTTGTGGTCCTAAGATGCTATGTGGGAGCAGGTAAGCAAGCAAAGAGAGAGCATCCTGGTAAGATTTGATGCTTTATGAACTCTGCATCAGTCTTTTTACCTAGAATTCAGCCCTGTTTGAGCTACTTCCCTAACTGTTTAACTGCTTTCAATGATGAAGAGTTTAAGGAAGCATGAGTGAAATAAACGTTTTCCTTTCCATCTTGTACACAAACATCAGATGTTTTCCTCTGCTGCTCTTCACCTTATTATTTTAAAAATAATTGTTTCTTATTTATTTGTATACATATGTGAGTGTGGGCATGCATGTGTTATGGTTTGTACTCATGTTATCAACTGGGTGGCAGGTGCCTTTAACTACTAAGCTGCCTCACAAGCCCCTTCCATCTTATTATTCAGGAGGATTTCTCACAGAAATTGGTACTCACCACTGCATGGTCCAACTGGCCACCAATCCCCAGATTTCTTCCTGTCTTTGCTTCTCAGCACATAGGTTACAGATCTTTGTTGCCCCATCCAGATGTTCATATGAGTGCTGTGTACTTGAACTCAAGTTCTTGTGCTTGAAAAGTCCAAGTACTTTGGTGGCATCATCTCCCAGGTCCCTGTACTACTACATTCTTGAATCTTTGCTTTTCGTACTTGGTTATTCAACACTCTACATTTGGAAGATAGATTCATAGAAAAAAAAGTAGTGGTATGTAGCTTTTTGGCCTAGAGAAGTCATATAAGTCCCACCCAGGTTAATTGACAACTTCAGTTACTTTAATTCATTATAGAAAAATCTAACTTTATACTACATTTAGTTATTTATTGTCTGTTCACATGTGTATGCATGTGTGTGAGAGCATAGTATATCTGTTGATGCATAGGAGAATTTGCAAACGTCTTTCTTTTCTTCGGCAATACAGGTCCTGACAAACTCAGTTTGTCAGGCTTAGGGACAGGTACACATTGAACCAAATCACAGACCCAGAAATTTCTTCTAAATCAGTATGAATTTCTTGTCTAAAAATGTTGAGGTAGAATTAGTGCTACTAATCACACTATTCAGAGTAATTCAGATTTGTGAAACAAAGTAAGTGTTTGGAAACAAAGAATAAAGAAAATGTGTTTTGGATATACAACAGATCTTAACCATAAAGAATGAAGTTATGTCATTTGAAGGAGTATGGACAGAACTGGATAACATCATCTTATCTTAACTAAGCCAGTCTCAGAAAAGCAAATATTACATTTTCTCTCATTTGTGCTTCTTAGATTTTATGTGATTACATGATATTCTTTATAAAAATATAATATAAAAGTAGAAATTAAACTCTCTGGTGGACAGAGAGAACAAATGACGCTCAAGAGATAAGAAGAAAAAGATGAGGGGAGCTGTGCAGAGAATATGCTCAGTATATAATATACACCCATGCAAAATTTTAAATAAAAGTTTTAGAAAAAAAGTAGTGTATAGATAATTAATGATTCATAATTCAGTAAAGAAAGTTAAACCAAGTCACTGAAAAACTAACATTTGGATTTAGAAAGGCTTGAAGGGAGAACTGGGTGCCCTGATCACTGTGTGGCAGTGAAGCTGATCCTTTCTTTTCCCTTCCCTAAATTGCATACATCCTCTGGGGATCAGAATAGAAATGCTCCAGGTATGAATTTAACTTCTTGACCATCTGATGAAGTATCCAGGTTCACATTAGACCAGGGGCTCATATGGTTAGAAATAAAATTTAGTAAAAACGGGGAAGTGTTCTGTTAGGTCACAGGCCAGCCCTTCACAGTACTGGTCAACCCAAGCTTCCAGATTCCCATCTAAGAAAATCAGGTATTATTTCTCACCCCAGCTCAGCTCAAGCACCAAGAGAATTAAGAACCTTTGCTTTCTTGTGGTCTAAGAGCAGCCCCTGATTTATGATCCTTCTCAAAATCTTCTTTCATGCTCTGTGTGATATAGGCTAGCTCAGACTAAATCATTTGGCATGGAATTGCTTACTGCTACCCTCGAAAAGGTAGATAAGTTAGACAGATGTCTTCTTTGCTGATTTTTCTCTGTCCTTTCTGAGTTTTCTGTCTTTTAGTTTCTTTGTAGTTTTGATGTTGCTTTCTTCAGTTCCTACACCCATGTTACATCATTCAAGGAAGAAACACAGTGAAACAGTTAAACCCCAAAGAAGGACGTCTTGCTCCTTTTTATTGCACATGATTACTTGGTAATGTCATGTAACTTTTAGAAGTGATAGCTGGTAGATAATGGGCTTTCCCCTTTAAGACACTCATGACTCTAAGAATACAGGTTCTGTAGGCTGAGGATATTGGGCCACCTCCTCAGCAGCTGTCTTTATAGTACAAGAAGTATAGAAGTCTTGCTGGGCTGTGATTTGTGGATTTTAGTTTATGCTTCTATTCAGTACCTGGATCCACCATGTTTTTTCTTTTGTATGTTAACTTAAGCTAAATCATAAATGTATGGAACAATTTTCCTCCACCTATGAAAGTATATAATGTGTGTGTGTATATACATGATGTTTCTCTGTTCTAGGTTCTCCCTGTCATGTTGTCCATGGTTATTGCCTTTCTTTATTTTACTTTATGCTATGCATCTGAATCAAGGCTATCTCTAGATTTTAATTTGTAGTCTACTTCTTCACTTAAGGTCTAAAACAAATTGTATTTGATATGATGCATTGTCCTCATCTAACGCTTTCCTGCTTCAAGATCTGATCATGCCTACCATAGTCTCAAGGCCTTTTTCCCAATAATAGTCATTCCCAAAAGATCATTTTGTTAATACAAAATATCCCTTTATGGAACCAACTCCTCTGCCACTCCTTGCCTAACAACATTTACAAAGACTGCAGTTCCTTGACTGGCCATGTGTTTGATACAGCTTCTCGGCCAAATGTTCTTTACAAACATCCTATAAATTGATATTTGTTTGCACCACAGTGCACTTCATAATCATTTAATGGTATTTTGAAAAGAATAAGAATGAATCACTATTGCTAATGAGAAATTTATTCTCTCCTTATTGCAGTAAATACAAAAGAGCCCTACAGTGTAATTTGAGGAACACATAGGTCTCTGGAGGTGAAGCAGAAATGTTCCAAGGTGAATGCAAGAAGAATGCAGAGTGTGAGAGATTGTAGATAATTCTTTAAGGAGCAAATGTAATCACATTCAGTGGGACTCTAAGCCGGGTTCAAGTATGTGCACTCATTCTTATAGCAAAACTATGGCTATTGTGGGGAGTACTGGACTACAGAACAAGACAGGGCTGAGTTACTATACAAACAAACTCTGATAATGGTAGTGTCATCCAGTGACTTCATATCAAATGGATAGATATCACAGCATCAAAGACAAACAACAATTTAAGTAAAAATACATTTCTTTCTCTTAAATCCACCATCATTTGTAATACATGCTGGGATCTAAATACACCCCAAACTAGTGAGTACATTGAGCCTGTCAGCAGTGATGGAAGTGGGAAACCAAGACTTATAAAGCTCTTTTAGAGTTATGAACCATTTTAAAAAGTGAGCATTTTGTGTCTTGTCCTTGTCTAAAAACTTAAAGTATCTTTTGTTCTGTCCTACCCGGAGGTGAGAAATGTTTGAATGTCCCTAATTCATGCACTAGTCTCTGTAACACAAGATGAGTAGCTCTGGTCACTCTTCGACAGAAGCAACTCTCTGCGATGAGGTTATTGACATACAAGGATCTTGAGGTTGGAGCAAGATATTTAGAGACAGAAAATAATAAAATATATGGAGAATCTGATAATATTGGGCCTGAAAGGGATGAAAAGTGTTTCCTCTTAGATATGTAAAGGAGCTTCATAAAGAGTGAAAAAGAGGGAAGGGAAGGGCAGAGTTCTACTATGAGAGGAATATTAGGGAGAGGGAGGAGTCTCTTCAGGAGCAGCCTTCAGAAACCCTTTCCCACAAAACACCCCTGAGGTATCTCCCTGAACCAAATCCCTAGAATAAAAGAAATGACTGATATTCTAATAATATTTAGGAATAGTGGGAAGCTTCACATCACATAATCTAGTTAATCATGACATACATATATGACATAGAACATGGAGGTGTCATGTACCATAGATTGAGTGATGTTAGGTCACAGGAAAGACTATTTCTAATCTTCTGTTCTACAGAGATCTGTAAGGAGGTTCAAGACTTAGAATTATGCCTACAAGTGCAATCCCATCATCTCAAAGCTTCTTGTTATTTTTCTTGGCACAGCTTAGTAGAAGCTGAATATCAAGGTGTAAACAAATTTCCCATCCAGTCCCCTGGGAGCATGGACTCTTTACATAGGGACCTCTATGTAGCCTCCCACTGCCAGCCCATCTTTAGTACATGGTCTTGCTATAAAGGAGCTCTGCTAACTTCCCGTCTCTTCAGTTCTCACCTATAAACTTTAAAACTGTTTTCTAAAAGCTCATCCTCCAGGCTGACCATGAAAGTCATTGTTCAACTTTATGAAACCAAAAACCTAGTAGCCACAGCCCAGAAGAGGTTGGTGGCTATTGATTTTTCAAAGTTCTCCCCACTTCCCAGCTACTGCTTATCTGAAGTCAGAAACCTTGGCACTCTCAAGGACCTCCCCCTCCCTGGATATCAGTTCAGACATTATATTACAGAAGCAAATTACTCAACACTTGGTTAAACCTCATTGTGAAATTCAGGAATATTAAGTGATACTCATTTTTAAGGGACTTAACGTAATATAATCTCATACAGCTTTGTTGTCTGACCATTTTTTTCTCGAAGGCATAACATTTTTACCCCATTACTCCCTGGAGGAGAGAATGCTTTGTCATGGACCATTGCTAACTAATTAAACACAGAAGTAGTTAGTAATAGTAATAAACTCTTCATATCCTCTAGTAGAAAGAAAAAGTGTAGAGCAATTGGACTCTCACCTGAATTTCCAGTCATTAAACCTTCCTGCCACCACTCTACCTACAAATGATTTGGGGAGATTATAGAATATATAGAAAATAGGAGGTAGCCTGAAAGGGCTTCCATGACACAGTTTTCTTGAGGTCATGGTTCAGGGTGGTACATTGTGGTGATGTAGCTGTCTGGGAGTCTCCCATGGTACTGGAAGTAACTTTCTCACCGGTGTTATATAAGAAAATATAATAAACTTATTGATTTATTACCATGGTAATTTTGGGTTGGGTTCCCCTTTTTTCTTTTAGTCTTGTTCATAAAAATTATTTCAATATGAATTCCAAAGGGAGCTCAAGGACAATTCTATCAGTACTGGAAAAAAAATCAAATTGTCGATCCCAATAGTTAATAGCGAAAGGGAGATAGGGACAAAGTGATGCAATTTAAGATGGACACGAAGTCAAAGAAAAAGTGAGAATGCTCAGGGCATAGAGAAGAATTGCTCGGGATTTTGGCTGCTATTCAAAACAGAAATAAAGAGAAGGTAAAAGAAAAAAATGCTTAGGGTGTAAACATGGACCTCAGGTGAGAGGACATCAAATTCTAGGATCTTGTATTCCAGATAAATGTGTATAATTACACTATAGACACAGGTTAGAAATAGAAATATATACAGTCTATAGAAAAAGAGGAAGCGAATCAGAGCCTGGCTGGCCAAGAAGCACCAGACAGAGGGAATTTACATACTTGCTTCTTTAGCATCTATTTGCCAGTAGCTTTCCTGGATGTGCTCTGTCAATTAGATGAAGCCCCGTGAATAAGGGCTTCAGTCTTCCTCTCAAACTGACTGGGTATGCTCGGTTTGGTGGTTAGGACTCTCAGATAGGAGAAGGATTCCAGTTTTTGTCAACTGGTTTGTTTAACCTGTTAATATTGATTATTTCGTTTCCCCGTTTCTCCGCTTCTGCCTTAGGTTCCCCAAACTGGACTTTGGGTGGATCATTACTGTGATCTGCTCTTGGTGAACTGATATTTGCCTGTGTTTCACCAAGAAACACTAATGCAATATGGAGTACACATTCAAAATTCATGATCTCATACTTTATAATATGATTACCACTGGAATGCTGAGATGATTTTCTGGTCAAAATGTACATTTGCACAAGATTTTCTCTCGTAGATATTTCCTTCCAACTTGTCCGTCTTGCTGAAAATTTATCTCTTCTCTTTTGCTCTCTTACTTTGTGTTTTTGAAAACAATTTTCTATCCAGAAGATCAGAATTCCTAAGCTTTAGAAAATGTGAGTGATGTTTAAATGATTTTGTAGTGCCTTGGACTTTCCCCTAATTTCTAGACTCCAGTGTTTTGCAGAAAAATTACCTTCATTTATCTCCATAACTTCCAAATCTGCCAATGAGGGAAATTATTTCTTCTGTAATGGCCCTGCTTGTCAAGGCAAAGCACAGAAGTTGTGCAGCAGCCTTTATTTTCTGACCTTAAAATTACAAAGTAATCACCTGACTATTTTCTTCACTCCCAAGCACAGTATGTGAACATCTTCCTGTTATTCGTAGTGCCATTCATGACCACAGTAATCACTGTCACCCCGGTTCCTTCCAAAGACACAGCTTCAGTGAGGGATTCTACATTCTCATCCACTTCTTTCTCATCTACGCTCAAAGCAAAACTGAGTGAGCCAGCCTGTGTGGATGATTGGGCCCATAATTTTGTGTTCATTTCTAGAAATAGGATTGAAGGGAAAGGAAGTAGGCATGGCTTCCTGGTCTGCAAGCAGAATGGCTTACCATGTACATCCAGAACTACAGAAAAAGATTGTGTGTGTGTGTGTATATGCATGTGTGTGTTTGCATGTGTGTATGCACTTGTGTAAGTGTGGGGGGGATGGATAGATAGGCAAGCACATATACATGTCTGTATCATCTTGCATCCATAGAGGTCAAAGGTCTCTTCCCCACGTCCCTTAGCTCTCCTGTTTCTGCCTCGTCAATCTTGAGACTATGGACATTCTGACCACCATGCTCAGCTTTTCATAAAGGTGCCATGGATCTAAATGCAAGTTCTTGTGCTAACATGATAATCGCTGTTTTCATGGAATTATCTCTCAGTAACCTCTTGATACCAAAGCTGTTTAAGATTGATATATTATAGTGATAATATACTTAAAATGAAATACTTTTCTACTTTCTCATGAAGTCTTTCTCATGACTTCTCCTTACTACTCTTGAGGTTTGTGATCCTTAGGATTATATTATTTGTATTTGGACTAAGAAGCCAGATAGACCGAATTGTCCTTCGGTGTCGGCCTCACATTGAATTGCACAACACTCACAGTCATAGGCCGTCCTTGGTTCAGCAGTTTCATTGTTTCTTTGCTTTTGTTTTTTTCTTTTTTTTTTTTTTTTAAATTTCCTTTTAACTTGTTTTCCGTTCTTTCGGCTGGAATTCTAATAAGCAATTGTCTATCCCAAACTTATCCCTACCACATCTTATGTAACGGTTTTAATAAATTATTCTATAAGCTAGAAAATTCAGTGAGCAACCACTGGAGAATTATATCTAACAGGAAAAAAGTCAAATAAATTGAGTGTTCTGCATAGTATACACTTTTTATACTTGCACACACTATTCAGTTGGCATTCTCTCCCACCTGACACCCACATCTCTCCTGCTCCTCTAGCATTCTTTCTTTTCAGTGCTCAAAATCCTAATATGACTCTTCAGAGATGTTTTGTTAGTTTCTTTGTACTGACCAGATAGTATCAGAGGAATTGTGGTCCTTTCTTGTTACCTTTAGTCTCAGTAATAAAAAATTTATGAATGAACTTAAGCAGAAACTTGAGGCCAATATTAATAGAGTTTAAAAGGAAAAATCTTAGGGCAGGCAAGCTCTAAATCTCAACAGTTAGCCAAGGGAATAAGATGAAGAAGAGAAAGAGAAAAGCCATGCCACTTGAGTTAAACCAGCATAGAGGTTACACGGATATAGAGAGCACTTTAGACAAAGAGTAAGGAAACCCAAAGTACCAGATAATGATATTTAGGCTCTAAACAATATCCAAAAAAGCAGATAAAAGAATAAGGGAGTTATAAATCAGGGGGGTATCCAGACCACCCACATGGTCCTCATGGTACATCACAGGGACTGTAATAAGGTATAGGGATTATTTTTGTTTACAGTAGAAACAAGTCCCAGTGCCTTTATCAATGTACTCAGTCAGACCCCATTGTCAGCCACATTCAGAGAGTTCATTTTGATTGTATGTTCATTCAGTTCCGGTCCAGCTGGATTTGGTGACCTCCCACTAGAACAGGCACACTGTCTCAATGAGTGGACCAATCCTTCGTGGTCCAGACATCCTTACTCATCTTCTCCCTTCTTCTACTCTTCAACTGGACCTTGGGAGCTCAGTCTGTTGCTCTGATGAGGGTCTCTATCTCTATCTCCATCCGTAGCCAGACAAAGATTCTATGGTGATATTTGAGATAATCATCAGTGTGATAGTGGGGCAAGGCCAGTTCAGGCACCCTCTGTCTGCTGCCCAAGGACCTACCTGGGGACATCCCCTTGGACACCTGGGATCCCCTCAAGAGCCAAGTCTCTTATCAACCCTAAAATGACTCCCTTAATGTAGATATCTTCTTCCCTGTTCCTATATCTGCCCTTCCTCCATCTCCACCCTCCCACTCTCCCAAGCTCTCTCCAGTCTTTCCTTTCTCCCTTCTATCTCCCCCTCTTCTCCTCTCCCCTTCCCCACTCCCTCCCCTGACTCCCACCCCCATGCTCCCAACTTTAGCCCAGCAATCTTGGAGGTGTTGTGATTATGAGAAGAAAAATGTAAAGTTCTCACTAAAGGGATAATTATTCTGCTTATTTATTTGCCTTTGTTTAAAGTGGAACCAACTTCCTGAAAGACAATTCATTGTACAGGCCACAGCCCCACAACCTGAATTAAATCTTATGGGAGGAAACAATACTATCACTAACATAGAGGTAAATTTAACTATAATAACTATAACATGATCAAATTGGTTTCTTCCCTAAAAATCATTTGGAATTGCTGGAGAGAAGGCTCAGTAGTTAAGAGCACATATTACTCTTGCAAAAAACCAGTTCAATTACCAGCACAATGGTGGGGGCTAACAGCCACCTGTAACTCCAGTTCCTAAGAATTCAGTGCCCTCTTGTGAGGGCATACACGGATGTGTTCACACACACACACACACACACACACACACACACACACACATTAATATAAACAAAATGAATCATTTAAAGGAATTATTTAGCATATTTCCAGTGGCAAACAACAACAAAAAGCCCAAGCTCCCTTGCATGACACTGAAGATTTTGCATATTCTGGCTTCTGCCTGATTTTTATATGGTAGTAGACTAGACACACTGAGCACTCTTGTTTACCTTAAGATTAAAGGACAATAACAGAACTGCTAAACCTCCAAGCCTTGGCATGCCTTGGAATCTCTACCTTGAATATACTTCTTTCATGCTTCACCATTGTATCACCTGGGTACCATTGCTGCACAGCTGAGTCTCCAAGTCAGTTCTGATTTTCCACAGCTTCCTAGAACTCCCTGTGCTGATATCTCAAAGATTTTGCTGTTCATTCATGTAATGACAGTTACTCAGCACTGTCCTCTGCCAGGCATGGACGTCCTGAGAACAAAGGTGCATATGGAAGTACTGTGCCCTGTGTCACAGACCCTCGGTTTCTTTCTAGTTTCATATCTCCCAACAGTCCTATCTATGTGCTAAAAATTTTCAGCGGCACAGGCTTTACCAAGTCTGCATACTGCTGCCTGAAATGGAAACATCTACATGCTGAAAAAAAATTATCACACAGCTAATTTTTTCTAAGAGATTAGGTATAAATGGCATCTTTTATTTCAATATAAATTTTGTATGTGTGTTATTCATGTTTGTGAGGGAAGGTATGGCCAGGGATTGATATTGTGGGTCTTTCTTAATCTTCTCAAGCCCACTTTTTGAGACATGATTTCTTACTGAACCTGGAGTTCACCGAATCAGCTAGGCAAGCTGTCAGTAAGCCCCAAGGATCCGAGGGCTCTTGATTTCCTATTGTTATGAATATAGACACATGCATGACTCTGCAGTGGACTTTTACATGGATGCTGGGGATAGAACTGAACTCCCAGGCTCTATAATAGCAAACTCATCTCCCCAGCTGCCTTAATCTAAAATTTTCACCTAAGACATATTTTTATTATGTTCCTAGCATTTCCTTGCTAACAATTGTTATTGAGGTAATTTCCTATTTCAAGACAAGCTCTTTATTAAGTGGAAGAAACATACTTATTTTAACTTTGTACATGTGTGAGTGTATATGTGTGTCAGTCTGTCTCTCTTGCATACACATAGTTATGGGGTGCATGACGAGATCAGTGAGAGTTGGTTATATCCTTCCACCATGTAAATTCTGTACCTGGAATATGAGGTCATCACTGGTGGTTGCAAGCCGAAATCTTTGATGGTCATATTTTTTTTATTAATTAATTTATTTAATTATTAAAGATTTCTGCCTTTTCCCCGCCACCACTTTCCATTCCCCCCCTCCCCCAATCAAGTCTTCCTCCCTTCTCAGCCCAAAGAGCAAGCAGGTTTCCCTGCCCTGTGGGAGGTCCAAGGACCACCCACCTCCATCCAGGTCTATTAAGGTAAGCATCCAAACTACCTGGGCTCCCACAAAGCCATTACGTGCAATAGGATCAAAAACCCATTGCCATTGTTCTTCAGTTCTCAGTAGTCCTCATTGTCCGTTATGTTCAGCGAGACCGGTTTTGTCCCATGCTTTTTCAGACCCCGGCCAGCTGGCCTTGGTGAGTTCCCGATAGAACATCCCCATTGCCTCAGTGTGTGGGTGCACCCCTCGCGGTCCTGAGTTCCTTGCTCGTGCTCTCTCACCTTCTGCTCCTCCTTGGATCGTGAGACTTCAGTCCAGTGTTCCAATGTTGGTCTCTGTCTCTGTCTTCTTTCATCGCCTGATGAAGGTTAATATTCAGGAGGATGCTTATATGTTTTTCTTTGGGTTCACCTTCTTATTTAGCTTCTCTAGAATCACGAATTATAGTCTCAATGTCCTTTATTTATGGCTAGAAACCAAATATGAGTGAGTACATCCCATGTTCCTCTTTTTGGGTCTGGCTTAACTCACTCAGGATAGTGTTTTCTATTTCCGTCCATTTGTATGCAAAATTCAAGAAGTCATTGTTTTTTACTGTTGGGTAGTACTCTAGTGTGTATATATTCCATACTTTCTTCATCCATTCTTCCATTGAAGGGCATCTAGGTCGTTTCCAGGTTCTGGCTATTACAAACAATGCTGCTATGAACATAGTTGAGCATATACTTTTGTTGTATGTTAGGGCATCTCTTGGGTATATTCCCAATAGTGGTATTGCTGAGTCGAGAGGTAGGTTGAACCCGACTTTCCTGAGAAACCGCCACACTGCTTTCCAAAGTGGTTGCACAAGTTTGCATTCCCACCAGCAATGGATGAGAGTCTCCCTTTCTCCACAACCTCTCCAGCAAAGGCTATCATTGGTGTTTTTGATTTTAGCCATTCTGACAGGTGTAAGATGGTATCTTAATGTTGTCTTGATTTGCATTTCCCTGATTGCTAAGGAAGTTGAGCACGATCTTAAGTGTCTTTTGGCCATTTGAACTTCTTCTGTTGAAAAGTCTCCGTTCAGCTCAGTGCCACATTTTATAATTGGATTGATTAACCTTTTGCGGTCTAATTTCTTGAGTTCTTTATATATTTTGGATATCAGACCTTTGTCATTGCGGGGTTGGTGAAGATCTTCTCCCAGTCAGTGGGTTGCCTTTCTGTCTTAGTGACAGTGTCCTTTGCTTTACAGAAGCTTCTCAGTGTCAGGAGGTCCCATTTATTCAATGATGTCCTTAGTGTTTGTGCTGCTGGCGTTATACGTAGGAAGTGTTCTCCTGTGCCCATGTGTTGTAGAGTACTTCCCACTTTCTCTTCTATCAGGTTCAGTGTGTTTGGACTGATATTGAGGTCTTTAATCCATTTGGACTTGCCAAAAGCAATCTATAGATTCAATGCAATCCCCATCAAAATCCCATCAAAATTCTTCACAGATCTGGAGAAGACAATAATCAACTTTATATGGAAAAACAAAAAACCCAGGATAGCCAAAACAATCTTATACAATAAAGGATCGTCTGGAGGCATTACCATCCCTGACTTCAAACTCTATTACAGAGCTACAGTATTGAAAACAGTATTGAAAACAGCTTGGTATTGGCATAAAAGCAGAGAATTCGACCAATGGAATCAAATAGAAGACCTGGACATTAACCCACAAACCTATGAACACCTGATTTTCGATAAAGGAGCTAAAAGTATACAATGGAAAAAAGAGAGCATCTTCAACAAATTGTGCTGGCAAAACTGGATGTCAATCTGTAGAAGAATGAAAATAGATCCATATCTATCACCATGCACAAAACTCAAGTCCAAATGATGGTCATATTCTTGATCAGCGGTTTGCTAAAAGTGTTTAAAGATTAAAAAGTCTTGGAGACTGTTTTATAAATACCTCTGAAGAGTGTTCCTCAACTGTTAATATGCATAGGAATCTCTAAAGGATCATGTATTCTGATTAAGTACAACTGACATTTTATATTTCTAACAAGCACTCTGGAGGTTTGCCTGCTGCTGGGCAAAAATCACAATGAACAGCAAGCCTTGACCTTCTGAATCCAAATTCCTGAGAATTTGACCTAGTAATACTCAAGTTTGCCAAGGTATTTACCAAGACAGGGTGTTAAGCGAACGTTGTCATCTGCACAAGAAGTTAGTGTACATGATCTTTATTCACACACTGTGATGGTTTATCTTGCCAAATGCTATGCTAGATGTTAGAAATGTTCCTGACATACCAGAAAAACAGATGAAATATGGAAAATAAAGTATTTGACTTTGAAATGAATGACAAGCAAATATAGTGAAGGTGGTGGTTTGGGTGATAGGTAGGAAAGAAAAATGTTGATTTACGATAAGATAAAGATGATAAAACTATAACCATTTGGGGATAAGAAATAAAGCTGAAATGTTTTAAGCAAAGTTAGCAACATATTCAAATTGGAAAGTTGTCCGGAAATATCCTGAAATTTAGAGTTAAAGATGTAGCCCAGTAGGAGTTAGATGGGTTAAATATATGGTGTGTGTACATAGTGGCTGGAGGCCAATGCAACCACACAGCAGTGTTACAGCAGATGTCCCAAGACTGTCTGAGGTCTCTGAGACAACCTGCACTGTCCTTTGTGTCATTACAATGGCATCTCCACATCACCAGTATTGCACAATCATCTGTTTCTATCATGCATCTGATGTTTTTACGGATCTTGAGAATCCTGGAAGCAAATAGAATATGTAGCAAGACCTCTCAAACTTTCTGACATTTCTGTCCTCTGCCTAGAACAAAAACAATAACATATTTGTCTTCTGGTCAAGTAAGTGAACACCTAACAGGGTGTCCCAATCAGACTGATCACACTGATTTCCTATACGTCTACCTAAATTTAGTCATAAACTGTAGAAATTTTCCCAAGCTAGCAGCCTTATTACATCTTGTTTTGCAAAACACACTGCTATCCAGGAGGTTTGCCAGCTTTGTCTTAATTCAGCTCCCACTTGTGAAGCTGTAAGAAATTCCTTGCTCAAATTCACAGTCCAGTTTCTCAACAATGCTTTTCCTTTGAGTTCATTAAGCAAACACACAAGCTACAACAACAGCAAGAATCCTGGAACTATTCACCCCAAAGTTGATTAGTGGTTTTTTAGGGACCCTATCTCCAGCAGCTCTATCTATACCTGAGTTAAAGAAGTCTTTATCAATTTCAACTTCAATGTACTGGAGAATTCAGTGTCGACTGAGATTTTAGTCCATTAATTCATGGATTTTTTTTTCTATATTCTCACATGGTAGAAAAGTTAAGGGAACTGACTCTTTAATCTTTAGTGAATCTTACTCACAGTGGGCTCTGCATGGAGAAATCCCACATCTTCACATCATTATTTCAGGGTAAACTTAAACATCTGGGGTAAGAAATTTGACAATTTATAAGGGTGTGTTCAGTCTAACCTATGGTGCCAGGATAGCTAAGAAGGAAAACCCACATAAAATTATAATTAAAACATTATGAGATTGGAGGCATGGATTTTTCTGCGACATGATTTCATGGTTTCTGAGTGTGAATTTCATATATGACAATGTATGTCACAATTAAAAAAGTTGGGGTGGTCTGATAGAACATAGCACTATGGTGATAAATAACCAACTATTGCAGTTATTAGTTATAAAAAAACACCATCTACTTCCTGATCAGTGAGTATAATTCTTTTCTGAGATCAAAATAGTGGTGATTCATAACACTGCCTTGCTTATGTCACAACAGCTAAAATGGAAAGCGAAGAGAAAGGTATGCTGATGAGTGTCTTGAATCTTCTATAATTATTGGAAGAAGTCTGCTTGTTGTTTGTCAGCTGCCCAGCTAACTTAGACCTGAAAATAATCACACAGAAACTGTGTTAATTAAATCACTGCTTGATCTATTATTTCTATCTTCTCATTGGCTAACTCTTACATATTAATTTAACCCATTTTTATTAATTTATATATCATCACGAGGTCATGGCCTACCAACAAAGTTCCAGCATGTCTATCTCAGTCAGTGGCTCCATGGCGTCCCTCTCCATCATCCTTCTCCCAGCATTCTGTCCAGGTACACCCCTCCCCGCCCCCTGCTGCCTACCTAAGTTCTGTCCTATCAAAAGGCCAAGGCAGTTTCTTTATTCATTAACCAATTAAAGAAACACATAGACAGAAGGACCTCCCATACCATATAATGATTGTATGTATCAAAGCATCACATTTTATTCATATAGCCATAAAATTATTCTTTGTCAAATCAAAAAATTAAAAAATAAAATGACAAACATGGAAAAAGAAAGTTATTTTCTAAAGTAGGAAAGGATGAAAGATAAAGAAGAAACCAAAAAGAAAGAGAAGATAGGATAAAACAGGGAGGGAGGAAGAAAACAAAAGAAAAAATAATTAAAAGTGAAATGTCTATAGATTAAATTTTGGAGGCTAGATTCATTTGAAGAGTACTCATCAATACTGACACCTTTTAATCATTTAGAAATGTATGTAATACAACCCACTTCAGTTTCTCCTTCTTCCATCTCTCCCAGGACCCCATCACCAAGTTGCTCTCCCCCAGAGCACTCCTCCTCTTTCTTCCTTCTGAAAAGAGCATGCCTCCCAAGGCTATCAACTGAATATTTCATAATAAGATACAATAAGACAGTGCAGAAACCCTTGTATCAGGTCTGGGCAAGGCAACCCAGTAGAAGGAAAAAGTTCATAAAGCAGGTAAAGGATTCAGAGACATTCCCCTTCCCTCTGTTAGGAGTACAACTAATCAAAAGCTAATCTGAAAAAATATGGGAAGAAATTCAAACATGGCAGACAGATTGCATCAATTTTGGGAGAGATTAACAACAACTATCTCAAAAGCAAAAGAATTCAACTTATGAAGAGAACTAACTGGATCATTCTTCACATTTTACAGAACACACCATAACAGGAACCCCAACATTCTACACCGATGAAAATGAATCAGGAAAGGTGGGTTGCAAATCAGAAAATTTAAGTAAAGTGGATCAAAGCCCTTATGATTCTGTCTAAAAGTCAGAATTATATGCTATTCTCATAGCATTAAACAATTAAAAAAAATCTCAGCATAGCTGCCAATTTGCAATATGCAGAAAGGGCTATTTTGCCTATTGAAACTGGTGAATTTATAAGAGATGACACAGAATTTCCTTCATTTTTTTCTTTGTTTTTGTTAAAAAAAAAACTATTTTTTTATTTTATATACCAATGCCAGTTTCCACTCCTTCCCCTCCTCCCATGCCCTCCACCTACCCTTTCACCTCGCCCCCTCCATCCACTCCTCAGAGAGGATAAGGCAAATTGCTTTGGGGAAGATCTGAGGCCCACCCTACTATATCTAGGCTGAGTAAGGTATCAATCCAAAGATAATAGGTTCAAAAAAAGCCAATACAAGAAGTAGAGATAAATCCTGTTGCCACTGCGAGTGGCACCGCAGTCTGTCCCAGGCATGCAACTGTCACTCACATCCAGAGGGACTAGTTTGGACCTATGCTGTTTCCTTTTCTGTCCTGCTGGTGTTGACAAGCTCCCATTAGCTCAGATAAGCTTTCAATGGGTGACCCATCATGGTCTTAACTTCTCACTCCTCCCACTTTACAACTGGATTTTGAAAGCTCATTCCAGTGCTCCGATGCAGGTCTCTGCCTCTGCTTCCATCAGTTCTTGGATGAATATTCTATGCTTATACTTAAGATATTCATCAGTCTGACTGCAGGGCAAGGGCAGTTTGAGCACTCTCTCTTGTATTGCTTAGGTTCTTAGCTGGGGTCATCCTTAGGGATTCTTGGGAATTTCTCTAGTACCATGTTTCTTACTAGCACCATGATGATTTCCTCTATCAAAGTATCTCATTTCTTGCTCTCATCTCTGTCCTTCCTCCATCTCAAGTATCCCATTCACTCAAGTTCTCTTCTCCCCTTCCTACCTCCCTCATTGTCCCCTTCCACTCTCCCTACTCCCCCCACAGCCATGCTTTCTATTTTGTCAAGAGATCTTGTCTATTGCCCCCTTTCAGGTGAATCCATGTATGTTTTCCTTAGAGTTTACGTTGTTACTTAGCTTCTCTAGAATCATGAACTATAAGTTCAATATCCTTTGCTTTACAGCTAGTCTCCACTTATGAGTGAGTACCTCACTCAGGATGGTTTCTTATATAGCTCCATCCATTTGCATGGAAATTTCAAAATGCCATTTTTTTTTTTTTTTTTACCGCTGAGTAGTACACAAATGTGTGTAAATGTTCCACATTTTCTTTGGTTGAAGGGCATCTGGGTTGTTTTCAGGTTCCAGTTATTACAAATACGACTAATATGAATAGAGTTGAACAAATCCTTTTGTAGTATGGTTGAGAATTTTTTGGGTATATGCCCAAGAGTGGTATTGCTGGATCCTGAGTTATATTGATTCCTAATTTACTGAGAAACCACCATACTGATTTCCAAAGGGGCTATATAAGTTTGCACTCCCACAAGCAATGAAAGAGTGTTTCACTTCCTCCGCATGTTCCCCAACATAAGCTATCATTGGTGTTTTTGATGTTAGCCATTCTGACTGATATAAGATGGTATCTTAGAGTTATTTTGATTTGCATTTTCCTGATGGCTAAAGAGGTTGAACATTTCCTTGTCTTTCAGCCATTTGAGATTCTTCTTTGAGAATTCTTTATTTAGTTCTGTATCTCTTGTCTTAATTAAGTTATTTGGAATTTTGATGTCTAATTTCTTGAGTTCTTTATATATTTTGGAGATAAGTCCTCTGTCTTATGTAGAGTTGGTGAAGATCTTTTCCCATCCAGTAGGCTGTCTTTTTATGTTGTTGACTGTGTCTTTTGCTTCAAAGAAGCTTCTGAGTATCAGGAGGTCCCATTTATTTATTGATGCTCTCAGTGTCTGTGCTACTGGTTTTAGATTTAGGAAGTAGTCTCCTGTGCCCATGAATTGAAGGCTACTTCCCAATTTATTTTCTATCAGATTAAGTATGATTGGATTTACATTGAAGACTTTAATCCATTTGGACTTGAGCTTTGTGCATGGTGATAGATATGGGTCTCTTTTCATTCTTCTACATGTTGACACCCAGTTATTGAACCATTTATTCAAGATGCTTTCCTTTTTCTATTGTATAATCAATTTAAAAGCAATTTCAAAAGATAGAGAAACAATGTATCTTATTTTTAATGTTTATAACATTAGAAAATTTGTTTAAAAATCTTTCAAGGTCATTGTAATAAGTTAAATTATTAATGATTCTCATGCATAAAGATAGACAAAAGTCTATCTGGATAAATTTAAACATTTGACTAACAGTTCAAAGATAAAGCAATGACATATATGGATGGATTTTGAAATTAGGCTACTATTTGAAAATCAAGTGTTAGTAATTGTGTATAGTAGCAGAAAGACAGAGAAGATCCACTTCAGTGCATAGAGAAAAGCATGAAATAAAAGAGAAAAACCATTCATGATAAAATCTCCTAGAAAGACAGAAAAAAACTAGTCTTCTTTAAAACACAAGGAATGTCATCTAGAAGCAGGAAACATCCCTAATGATGAAATATGAGTTTCTCCAGAGATTGGAAAGTATATTCAATTTTCTCTCTAAACTGTCAAAGCAGAAAGGCAAAAAAGAAGATAGGAGCATGGGATGTTGCAAGAGACAGCTGTGACTGACTTAATTGTATATCCAGGTATATGCTGAATCATAATTTTTATAAAGTAATAAGTTTTACATGCCTAGATGCCCTGAAAAGGTCAACTAAGGAAGGCAACGAGTGCACTATTACATACAAAAAATCTTCTGGTGTTTGGTGGTCAAACATGAGAATCCAGTGCTTAAGATACATCTTTGTGGGGCTTTTTTTTTTTTTTGGAGGGGGAGTACATCAAGACAGGGTCTTTGTATGCCAGCTAGATTCACACTCACAGAGATCTACCTACCTCTGTCTCATGATTGCTGGAATTAAAGGTATGTGCCACTACACCCAGAAAGTTACTTGTCCTTTTAACAAGATACACAAGAAAGTGACTGAACTGTCTTTGAATTTTCCCACGTCATGGAAAAATCTGCCGGATACTATGGGCATGTGGGCTGAAGATGGATGTCCCAATGGTACAGAAAAACTTTGGGTGATTGTCCAGGCAATGAGATATCTCTGTCAATTCTAGAGTTCTGGAAGTTGCTTACAATGAACTTCCTGTTTACTTAGGTAATATTATATCTTTCTGGAGGCTTTGATGGAGTTGAAGAATTTATAGTTATAGTTCTCCTTAGTTATGATAAAAGATAAAGTAAATATACGTATTATAACTGTAATTCTTATTTGATACCTGATTTTTTATGTGTAATTTTACTATGTTAAAGTTAAAGCCTTCCTTTTTGTTTAAACAGAAAAGGGGAAATGGTGTAGGAGGTTCTTATGTTCATGTGTTGCTTTCTTTGGGTAATGAATAAAGAAACTGCTCTGTGCCTGATATGGCAGAATTTAGGTAGGCAGAGTAGACAGAACTGAATGCTGGGAAGAAGGGCAGAGTGGGAGATGCTATGCATCCTCTGCTGGAGATAGACATACTGGACGTTTGCTGGTAGGCCAAACCTTCATGGTGATACACAGATTAATGGAAATGGCTTAAACTAATATGTAAGAATTAGCTAATAAGAAGTTAGAGCTAATGGCCCAGCAGTGTTTTAGTGAATATAGTTCACTAAATGTGAATGTGATTATTTTGGGTGTAAGCTATCCACGAAGCTGGGACAAACAAAGGGCCCCCCCTCTCCTGAGATGATGAGGGACATGACCCCTAGACCAGTAGCAAAACACAGGAAAGCTAGTCCTGTGTTTTGTCTGGGCAGCATAGCAGACATCATCCTACTGTTGAGACCACAGTTGTGCCAACACCCAGAAAGTGAGCTTGGGAGACCTAGCCCCACTGCTTATCTCTCACATGGTATCATGGACTTGGGGAGAGATGTTCTCACCCCAGCCTTGCCTATCAACCTCAAAGGCAGGAGGAAGGTTTGACCCTGAGATAATAAGAGTCAAAGAACTGTCCTTGCTCCCTACAACCAGCACACTCAGGAGAGCAGGCCCTGTACTTCACTAGGGATGCACAATAGAGGCAACCTGGCTAATGCAGGTGTGGGGGGAGAGGCCCAAAGTTGTGAACATGGATGGTCTGTCTCCATTACCAATCTGTTTGGTTGAGGCATGGGCAGGGGTAAGCTGTCATCTTTTCCATCTCCACCTGTTAACATCTGGGGCAGGTGGTAGAGCTGACTTTGTGGTTATAATAGTTGGAGAACTGTCTTGGACCCCCAACAACCATAACACTCAGGAGAACAAACCCTGCAACTGTCCAGGGCAACACAATAGCTTAACTCAGGTGTGGGTGAGCCAACCAAGAAGTTGTAAGAAAGGGGAGTTTTCCCTACTTCTCATTTGTCTTGTGGTAACATGGGCAGGGCAATAATGCCCTTCCACATACCCATCAATGACTGAGACAGATGGAGGAGCTATCTCTGTGGTAATAAGAGAGAAAAAACTATTCCTGAACCCCACCAGCAACAACACTCAGGAGAGCAAGCTTTACCTCGTTAGGGAAGCACAATAGAGTCAACCGTGTTAGGGCAGTTGTGGATGCGCCACTGCTGAAGTTATGAGCATGAAAGAGCGCTCCCTACTTCTCATCTGTGTTGTGGTAGCATGGCCTGAGGCAGGTTGGAGAGCAGACCCTGTGGCCACAAGAGTGGAAGAACTGTTCCAGACCCCAACAACTCTCAGGAGTACAAGCCCTGTACCTGGCCAGGGCAGCACAATAGAGCCATCCCTTTTAGCTAAGGTGTGGGTGAACCAACCCAGATGTGTGAGCATGGGAGATCTCTCCCCACTTCTCATCTGTCTTATGTCATCGTCGGCAGGGAAATGATGCCATTGCCCTTACCCATCAATGCCTGAGGCAACAAGGAAAGCTGGCCTTGTGGTCATAAGCATGGGATAATTATTTCTAACCCTCAACAGCTATAAGACTGAGGAAAGCAGGTCCTATACCTCACCAGGGAAGCACAGCCAGGTGTGGTTCAGTAGTTGACTGTTCAGTTTCCATGAGTTTGTCAGCTTTCTGGGGGTAGCATTATTGTTGCCTTCTAACTTTAATCTGTGGTGATCTGATAAGACACAGGTGGACACTGATATTTTTTTGTATCTATGGAGGTTTCCTTTGTTACCGAGAATGTGGTCAAGTTTTGAGAAGGTTCCATGAGCTGCAGAGAAGGAGGTATATTCTTTCCTATTTGGGTGGAATGTTCTATAGATGTCTGTTAAGTCCATTTGATTCATTACCTGCATTAATTCTCTTATTTCTCTGTTAGGTTTTTGTCTAATTGACCTGTCCATTGGTGAGAAGGAGTGTTGAAGTCTCCTACTATTAGTGTGTGCGGTTTGATGGCTGCCTTGAGTTTTAGCAATGTTTCTTTTATGTACATGATGCTTTTATATTAGGGGCATAGATATTCAGGATTGAGACTTCATCTTGATGAATTGTTCCTGTTATGAGTAGAAAATGTTCCTCTCCATCTCTTCTGATTGATTTAAGTTTGAAGTCAACTTTGTTAGAAATTAGTATGGCCACTCCTGCTTGTTTCTTAGGTCCATTTGCTTGATAAGCCTTTTCCCAGCCCTTTACTCTGAGTAGGTGCCTCCTGTCTTTGTGGTTGAGGTGTGTTTCTTGTAAACAGCAGAATGTTGGATCCTGTTTTCATATTCAATCTCTTAGCCTGTACCTTTTTATAGGTGAGTTGAGTCCATTGACATTAAGTGATATTAATGACCAGTGGTTAACTCCAGCCACTTTTTTAGTAGTAGAGTTTGTGTGTTTTCCTTCTTTGAGTTGTGATGGTGAAGGGTCTCTAGATGTCTGAGTTATTGTAGTCGTTGTTGGATTCCTTGGTTTGTGATTTTCCTTCTATTATTTTCTGTAAGGCTGGATTTGTAGCTATGTATTGTTTAAATTTGTTTTTATCCTGGAACATTTTGTTTCTCCATTTATAGTGAACGAAAGCTTCGCTGGGTAAAGTAGTTTGGGCTTGTATCCATGGTCTCTTAGTTTCTGCAGTACAACTATCCAGGACCTTCTGGCTTTCATGGTTTCCATAGAGAAGTCAGGTGTAAGTCTGATAGGTTTACCTTTATAAGTAACTTGGCCTTTTTCTTTTGCAGCTCTTAATATTCTTTCTTTATTCTGTATGCTTTGTGTTTTGATTATTATATGGCGAGGGGATACTTTTTTTTTGATCCAGCCTATTCGGTGTTCTGTATGCTTCTTGAACCTTCATAGGTATATCTTTCTTTAGGTTGGGAAAGTTTTCTTCTATAATTTTATTAAATATATTTTCTGGACAGTTGAGCTGCACTTCTCCTTCTTCTACTCCTATTATTCTTAAGTTTGGTCTTTTTATTGTGCCTCAGATTTCCTGAATGTTTTGTGATGAGAATTTGTTGGCCTTGCTGTTTTCTTTGATCAGTGCATTTATTTTCTCTATGGTATCTTCAGAATCTGAGATTCTTTCTTCTATCTCTTGTATTCTGTTGGTTATGCTTGTTTCTGTAGTCTCTATTCGTTTACATAGATTTTCCATGTCCATCCGGCCCTTTGTGTTTTCTTCCTTGCCTCCATTTCAGTTTTCAAGTCTTGAACTGTTTCCATTATCTGTTTGATTGTTTTTCCTTGGTTTCTTAGGGTATCATTCACTGATTTATTCAATTCTTCAAACTTTCTGTTATACTTCTCATCCATTTCTATAAGGGCATTTTTACATTCTGTTTAAGGGTGTCTATCACATTCATAAAGTCAATATTTTTCTACTTCTTCTTGATTAAGGTGTTCATGTCCTCCTGTTGTGAGGTCACTGGGTTCTGGTGGTTTCATGTTGTTTTTCAGATTGTTGGTTGAATTCTTGCATTGATGCCTGCCCATCTCTTCCTCCAAATGCTCCCCTATGGATCTTCTTTTACAGAATCAGGTCTCCTTGCTCACTGATGTACCTTCCCAGTGATGGCACTCCCCAGTGATGGTTCTCCTGATACCTAGATCAGATCTCCGTGCTGGTTGGGTAGTTCGTAAACAAAGGGCCTACTTTGCTTGCTGCAGGCAGGCTATTGAGACAAAGGAACTCCCACAGGATTCGGCCCCAGTGCCCAAACAGGCTGAGCTGGGTGATGTTATGTTCCCTTAAGAGGGGAGAGAGGCAGAAGAAAGGGGGGTTCTGGATGCAAACTGTGTGGGATAGGAAGCAAGAGGCAGTGTGCGGAGAGTCCAGCCCCTGCAGGAAGATCAGGAAGTATAGGGGGGGATGAGGAACCTCTGAGTTCCGTGTCCCGGGCTGCTGGCGCAGTCCGAAACTCACTCACCTGGTAATGGCTCTCCTGGTGCCGAGATCAGATCTTTGTGCTGGTTGGGTAGCTTGTAAACAAAGCACCTACCTTGCTTGCCCAGTGATGGCTCTCCTGGTGCCGAGATCAGATCTCCGTGCTGGTTGGGTAGCTCGTAAACAAAGTGCCTACCTGGCTTGCTGCAGGCAGGTTATTGAGACAAAGGAACTCCCGCCTGCCCGGTTGCCCCGGTTGCACTCACAATTCTGCCTCAGCACCCGAACAGGCTGAGCTGGGTGATGTTATGTTCCCAAAGAGGGGAGGGAGGCAGGAGGAAATGACTTTGGTCATTTTTAAGACACAAGATCACACAGTAAAACAAAATGAGGTCAAGTGTCCCTATAGTTCCTCTCCCAGGACAAAGTTAAGAAGATGGTCAATGCTGTGCTTCTTGGAGTTCTTAGTTGGCAGTCCTACACAGGGCCTGGTTCCTCAGTGTTCTTTGTCACATAGGCTATTCCAGACTAAATCATGTGGTGCTGGAGGCACTAAATAAGTTGATGGAACTAGGACAGATGTGTGGATTCAGTGGTGTTTCAGACAAGAGGCCCCAGACAGCCTGAGCCATGTTTATTCAAGCAGTTTCAGTGGTTTGCTTGAACAGCTTTACAACCAGGTTTACTTCCTAAGTTTCTAAGAGTTTTATAATAATTAACAGTTTGTTCCTTGCCTCCTCCCCCTTCTATCTCCCACCAGTAGCTATTACCTTTTGTAGCTATATGTCTGCTGTTAGGAGCAAAATGTTTTCCAAGCTACAAAAGAATTTTCTAACTAGGTACTCCTTCAGATAGAGGAATGTGTCCAGTTAAAAAACACATGTGGTTCCAAAACCATGCATGGTGAAAGACAGTTTTGTCTCTACTGGCTAATATTTATACCCGAGCTATTTGGTAGTGTCTGAGTTCTCATGATCAATTCACCAGTCCATTCTGATTTCTGTGTTACTCTATCTCTCCAGGGATATATCAAGTTTTTCCATTTGTCCTATAGGTATCATAACCTCAAAACTTAATAGTATGCATTGCTTGTCCCTTGTCCTTATGTCCATTTCCCATAACTTCTTGAGATATTGGTAAAAATATTAGAAATGAGCAAACTGCAGGTTTTTATGGTTTTGCTTTATTCCCTGTTCCTTGAATTTTCCCATTAGCTCTGGATATCATCTATTTAATATTTCTTTAAAACTCTTGTGGTTAAAATCATTTTTCCAGAACAATTTTGAAAATATGTGATATTAAACTTCATGACAACAACAACAGAGACTTGTAGAAGTCAGACATTGTCCTTAGTTCAGGGGATTTCTCTGAAGTCAATTCTGGCTTCACTGTCGACTTCTCCATGACCATTTTCTCTTTTTCTCTTATGTAAAGCATCTGTTTGTTGTACTGAGACTCCTCTCCAGGTCTAGGCTTTAAAAGTATGATTCTCCTTCCACTTGAGGCTCTGTAAAGCTGTTTATAATACACTGTTTGTTGCTTTCTAATGTCTCTCACATCACAGCCTTATCATGATCTCAAAGTCCTTTCTACCAATCAAGCTCATTCCTGAGAGATAATTATGTCACGCACTTTTTAAAACCCACTGCTAAAGTGTCGGTCTCATCCTTTACCCTCTCAGTGCTTCACACTTTGCTGATTTGCTATAAATTCTTTGAACTGATCTCCTTTCTGCATATATCCCTCTCGTTTAGGCTTTCACTTATGTGATCGAGCCTGGACCTAGGGAGAACAGAAGATAAATGATAAACCAAAACATTTACTTCTGCAGATGTATCCTCTGGAACATCACCCAAATGCCAATTAATTAAAGACTATTTTTTGTAGAAATGAGGAGCAGCAGACCACGTCCTACCGCCTGGCTAGCTTAACCCCTGAAATAATTATACAGAAACTATATTCATTTAAACATTGCCTGGCCCATTATTTCTAGCCTCTTACTGGCTAACTCTCACATCTTGATTAACAAATTTCTACTAAATATGTGTACCACCACGTGATTGTGGCTTACTGGCAAGAGTCTAATCTACGTATCTCAGGCAGGAGAATCATGGCGTCTGCCACACTTCCCTTCTTCCCAGCATTCTGTTCTGTCTACTCCACCTACCTAAGCACTGACTTATCAAAAGGCCAAGGCAGCTTCTTTATTCAACCAACGAAATCAACACAAATGCAGAAGGACCTCCTACACCAATTTTCTCATTTCAATGTGGGGAGTAAACTTTCCATTTACTCATCCTCCCACCATGGCCTAAAACAATAAGGCCAAGTGACCATAAGCTACAGTTTACCAAACCAGGGCCAAAACCGAACTTTGGTTTTCTTCACTTTTTTATGTGAAGTGATAGATAGAGAGCTCACTAACACATAGCATATCCAGTTACACCTACACAATGCTAAATGAAAGAAAATATGCTTAATTGAAAGGCAGGAGAGGGAGAGAGAGATCATGAGAAGAACATTCAGAAAAATTCTCCAAACAAAACCCATGCATATTTTATTTTAGGAAGTTCCACACATATGATCTAGTTTTGTCTGGTGTATATGAAAAGAAGAATGGAAGAGACAGGTATATGGTAGAGAAAGTAAAACCACAGCTCACACTGACATTTTAGCTCTCTGTCTAGGTGGCCGGAATAGAGTGAGACAGAGAAAGAGTGATAAAATTATTTATAGTTAAATTACTACAAAGAATGTATTTTATTACAGTCATCAGCAGTGTATTGATATGTATACTTCATGTGGGAGTCTGAAGGAATAAACTGGCTTTACGCCTCTAAAGAGATAATGTGTAATTTGTGGATGTTCAGAAACTTGTAGAAGAGACTCCACGTAGAGAGCCATCCTAAGAGAACCCAGCTAATAAAATGAGGGATATCTCACAATGATTTACCCATTGTATACACACCAATAGGTACCTTGGAAATGATATAGATGTGTCTACTCTCTTTATTTTTATGTTTAGAAACTGTTTCCGAAGCTCCGTAACTTGCAGTTTAGTGAACAGTTTGCATGCTGCTCCACACTGATGTTTGTCAGGTCAACAAGGTTGAGTTTCATGGAAGACCATCTCTGGACATATCACCATATTGCCTGCCATCTTGAAGTAGAGAATATCTTGATCCTGTATATAAAGCAACTCATTACAATAATAGCTAGGCTTTTGGTAATGGGAATGGAGCTATTGGAACTTTCTCATAGGTAGGTAGTAGGAAGATTAGAAGATCTTTATCCTGAGAATCCAGCAACTGCATCTTCCTGCCATTTACCACCTGAAAGTGATTTTAGGGGGTGCTAGAGTACAGAAAAAAGGGCTCCATGATGCAGGTACCAAGAGGTCAATCCATTTATATCATGGAACCTTAATGTGATACAGAGGTTCAGGCTCCACAACATTCCTATAAGTAAACCCTCAACAATGCGCTGTAAGTATATTTAATTAACTCACTGATTTCACCAAGTTGGACATAGGTGGCATTGCATTTTGGCCTATTGGTTCAGAATTTGCAGTGAGATATTTGTTCTCATCTTCTCAGGAAAAAAAATGTAACAGACTGCATGGGGTTTCTCAAACCTCACTGTGCAAACAGTCAATCTTTGGATAATCAGAACCATCCAATCTCTCTTCTCTCAGGGCTTTCATTTGGTATTTAATTAAAACATGGAACAACACATCCTGTTTCTCCATATTCATTATTCACACAAAGTTGCCAGAGTCACATACAAGTGACAGTACAATATCGAGAATTTCTGTAAAATCATTGCTTAGCATCACTCTTCTTTATTTACAGCTGCTTAATAAACGGCAGATTGCCATCTTTTGGCAGGGTGAAGCCAGCATATGCAAATAAGTAAAGAGTTTAGCAACATTTAATTAATAGTACAGTCTGATGATTATTTGAGCTCATCAAATGCTGCTATTTTTTACAATCAATCCATAATTTTGAAATAATAGTAAATGTTATTATAATCAAATTACAAATTTGGGGAAAAGAGAACAGTCACATAATGACATATACAGAACTATCTACCCTTAAGAAATGAGTCACTTAAAACTGTCAAAACAGTCACTTTTGCTGAATGCAATCACTTCTCTAAACTGGCTTCAAACCCTTGCTAACTTAGAAATGAGGAAAATTGCTATTAAATATAATTACTTTTTGTGTAGAAGAAACAACAACTAAATGAAATCAATAATAAGCTCCAGTCAGCAATTAATAGTTACATAAAACTATTATCAAGGATGTTACCAAGTGTGGGAAATATCTCAGTAGGAAAGGAGCTGGTAAAATGCAAGGACAGTGATTGGAGTTCAGATCCCAGCAGTAACACAATAGGTAGGGTACGACAATGCTGGTTTGTAACCCCAGTGTTGGCTGGTAGACAAGGGTGGATTGCTAGACTTCATTGGCTAGTGAATGGGGCTATAGTTAAACATATTCTGAGCATGCCAAAATCACTGGGATATGTCTGGACCAAGTAGCTCTACTATAGACTAGACTTGGTCTAAGATCAAATGAGTACTTCATCTTACTTGCTAAGGATACCTTCCTATGTGCAGCTTTCTGCTTTAGACAGGAGTGCATGGAGCAACATGACATATTCACAACACTGTTAACATGATGCTTCTGGATCTCTGCTTACAGGAGAACATAGTTACTTTGACAGACAAGAGGATCATTTGGTTGTGGCTTTCACTGTGCAATTTCACAGTATCTGACTCACCTATTTTCTTTTTTTTTCCTTTATTAAAACATATTCTTATTGACTCTTCGGGAATTTTACATCATGCACCCCAATCTCACTCACCTTTTAGTCCCTCAGTATCCACCCTTCACCCCTGCAGCATGCTCCCTCTAAAAAAAATTAATTACAAACAAAATAAACAAGAAAATACCTCTTTTTTCATCCTAGTAGTGTTGGGAGCTGCAATGTGTCATGCAGTATACCCTTTTGTCCAATCAGCTCTACCACAAAATGTTCATCACATGAGTCATTGGTCTGGTTCAAGGCCTCTGGCACACCAGAGTCACTGGACTCTCACTGAAACTCCTCTTGGATATTCTGCTGTTGCCCTGAGTCATGCAAGTCCTGTGGCTATCATTCCACCGGACAAATCCCTCCACTCCAGCAGGTGATAAATGGAGTAGATGTTGGATGGGCCAATGCAAAGCCCTGGATGTGGGTCTGGGGGTTCACCCAATTTTTACTCTAGTGATAGACCAAAAGCACTAAGCACCATTGATAACCACTGGGTATAGTGACATGACATAATCACAGGAGCACAGGAATCTGGAGAAAACAATGATGACAGTCAGTGGGAGGTCATATTACTGAGGACTTCAAACTGCAGAGGCATGAAAAGGAGCAGTTGGCTGCGAAGAGTGCTATGATGGCATTTCAGGTGATGTGAGGAGATCAGTCTCTGCATACAGGCTTTCTGCTAAAAGCAGAAACATATGTCTCCTCATTTGTACCACAAGTATACATACACACACATACACACAAACACACAGACACATGCATATACATGAAGTATGTACATGTGGTGGACAAAGTTAATTTCCAGATGTTGTTTCTCAGGTACTGTGAACCTTGTTTTCTGTGGTATAGTCTCCCTTGATGGAGGAGTTAATTTCATTGGTTAATAAAGAAACTGCCTTGGCCCATTTGATAGGCCAGCCCATAGGTGGGTGGAGTAGACAGAACAGAATGCTGGGAAGAAGGGAAGTGGGTCAGATGCGATGAAGCTCCGACTCAAGATGGACATAGGCTAGAATCTTCCTGGTAAGTCACCACCTCGTGGTGCTACACACATTAAGAGAAATGGGTTAACCTAGATGTGAGAATTACCAGTAAGAGGCTAGAGCTAATGGGCCAGGCAGTATTTAAATGAATACAATTTGTGTGTTGTTATTTCAGGGCATAAGCTAGCCAGGCAGCCGGGAGCTGGGTGGCAGGCAGCGGCCTGCAGCTCCATCTACACTCCCTGGCCAGGCTGAGTAGCCAGTGAAGCCACAAGTATATGTCTGTGTCCATTATATGGGATGGGAGGTCTGGGGTTATAAACATGTGAAACTATGCCCAAATTTTCACATTAATTCTGGGGTTTAGACTCAGGTTCTCCTAATTGAGCTATGTCCCTAACTAGATACTCCTGCTTCAGCCCTTCTAATGACAACATACAGGGCTAAGAAAAAATCATGGTACCTAGCAGAGAATAGTGGGTTCCTGGGGTAGACAGTCCCTCTTCAGAGTTATGTGTAAACAAACCAAAAGATTGGAAGGAAACAGTTTCCAAAACAATTTATACAACCATAGCTTAGTATATATGTTTACAATATAGAGTTATTTATTTCTATCCAGAAACTATTACTGTTGGGTAAACTAAAGAAAATTATCTTGAATATAAATCAAAGTGCCTGACTTGTGAAAATGCAAAAGCAGAATATGAAGTAACTATTTCATATTTCATAGTTGATGATGATTTCTTCTGTGGTAGAAATGAAGGTGACAGGTCCCAAATGGACATCTAACCAGAGAGATTTCATCCTTGGGCAGACGTCCTCTCCAAGAGTTTGTTAACTTCAGCTTTCCTGGGCTATTCTAAAATTAAATTTTGGGGTGGGTGTGTTGTGGGGATGAAGTCAGAAGAGAGCCCAAATTCTTTGGGATAGGAGTTACAGATGTGTAGGATGCCTAGTGTAGAACATAGTTTGAAACTCTGACCCATTGATAGAGCACTGAGGGTTCTTAATCACAGAGACATCTGTCCATGCCCGTGCATTCCTGGAATCTACATTTGGTACTGGTTACTCTTACTAGGAACAACCTGATGATATTCTAGAAAAATTATCCCAAAGCAACACAATTGGTTTTGTTGGAGGTCTTCACCAAACATTTGAATTTATATGAAGTTTCCCCAGGCTATTTGATCATGTCTACATACTTGAGAATTGTCCCAATTACAAAACTCTCCCTAAAATGTCCTTGAAAATTTCAGTTATGAGCCCAGCCTTAAATCTACTGATCTAAATTCTATGGAGGGGGTCAGGGAAGGAGAATATAATCTCACTGTCCTAGCATCACAGCTGGATGGGCAGACACACTACACCATGTACCACTATCATAATGGAATGGAGAGTGTGAACAAGTCCATTCCTGGTCATCTCAGTATGCCTCAGGGTAGGTTCTATTTGCTGCATCTTGAATGGGTGATCTACAGCTCTGAGAAGAGCTCCTGATATGGAACCACCAAATATGTTTAGTAGAATTGTATACACTTACAACATTGTAAATTCAGAGACATAAAACACATATGCAACGTTCTAACATGATACACAGGCTTTTGTCCAAATATAAAATAAGAATGATTAATTTCAGTAGTTTACTTTTATTTTATCTTCCCTCAAAGCAAGCAGAGGAGAGGGGAGAATTTGGCAAATATCACTGAACAAATGTTTGTTTTATGTCTGTTAAAGGTCTGGCCTCCACTGGGGCAAGCATGAGTCTACAGACACCTTGCTATCACAGGTATGAAGTGTAGATCTTTTGAAAACTTAGCCTGCTATGAACAATACCTACATTACACTGTCTTCTACCTTCTTCAGCTTCAAGCAATTACTTAAGCAAACAAAGAGTGGAAACCTAGTGCCTGGATGAAGGCTGACTCCTTTATCATTGGTTTTGACTCTCTCCCTTTCACACTGAGAATGATATGAAGACCTTGCTGGTTCTTCACAGTAGCATTTGGAGAAAGGCTCAGTCACTCACTCTCCAAGCACAGCTAGCTAAATCAATAAACTTTTGGTAAAGGACTCGCTCTTCTCTCTCTCTCTCTCCTTCTCTCTCTCTCTCTCTCTCTCTCTCTCTCTCTCTCTCTCTGTGTGTGTGTGTGTGTATGTGTGTGTGATTAAAAAACAGGAGGGCCACATGTTTTTCAGTCAAATTTAATGGCTCTCAGAGGTTATGTAAAATCGGCAATTTACCATCAATGGAAGGGCCTGGCTGGAATGTGAACAAGCAGTCCTGATGGATCCAAGAGATATTGTTGTGGAACCGAGAAGATATATCTATATCAATATATATTACTCAGTACTAAATCTGATAAACTTTGTCTTTTATGACTTACTCAATGATGCTTTTGAGAGTTTGATGATTCATCCTGTCATATTTTGCATAGAAATTGGGGGAAGATAAGAGAAAATAAGGTAGGGCTATAAAACAAATGTTTTAAAACAGCTTGATCTATTACTCTTAGAAATTTAACCACATTAGAGTTTATGATCTGATTTTTTTTAAAAAGCTTGCCATTTCTTTCAGCTTATTTACTATCCATGAAGGACAAATATTTTTTAAATTTGATTGTAAGATTTATGCATTAGAAAAATGTGCTTTATACCTATAGTAGTTATAGAAACTAGAGCAAAGACTCAGATAATATGATTTCATACAACTGTGTTGTCCTGAGCCGTTGCGGGTACCTGGACCCAGCTTAGTATTATCCAAACAGGAGAGCAGAGATGGGGCAGTGGATTCTGGAAGCAAAGCAGAAGACATTATCCTTCTGTGACAGGCATCCTCCTTCCCTGACATGGGAGACATAGGGTCAACTGTTCAGCTGTGAAGTGGAGATTTGGTTTCTCCTTCCCTCTCCTACCCTGAGCAGCAGCCTGCTGGTCTCTTTGCCTCTTCTACTCAAAAACATTCTCTTATTAGGATCCCGCAGAATTACATTCTTTACTCTTTTCTGTGTAACAATTTTCTCCTAATTGAAACATTGGTGGGGAGGTTCATTCATTCTTAAGTACACAGAGTTTATAAGTCTCCAAAAGCTCCTGAGACTTAAGGGGTTCACAAGGTGGTACCTCAAGAATCAGAAACAGGTACTGACCTGCTAAGGAGCCTGCTATTGTAGTAATCACCCATGCTACAGAAGGCTTTTGGATGAATTAACATCATTCATCTGTGCCATATGCTGTAGATATGCTATATTTTATATGCTATAAGCTATTAATGCTGTAAAGAAAAGCAATACAGGGGACTGGAGAGATGGCTCAGATGTTATGAGTACTGACTGCTTTTCTGGAGGTCCTGAGTTCAATTCCCAGCAAGAACATAGCGGCTCACAATCATCTGTAATGAGATCTGATGCCCTCTTCTGGCCTGCAGGCATACATGGAGGCTGAACACTGTGTATATAATAAATAAATCAATCTTTAAAAAAAAGAAAAGGAGGAACACATCCTGAGCTTTAAAAAAAAAAAAAAAAGCAATACACTGATGGGTTCCCCAAATCGGACATTGATGAAATTAAATGGACATTGAAATTAATTGGACATTGGCCTACCATTGGTACTGTATGTGGGGTGAGCATGTGTGTACTTTACACAAAGAAGCACAATTCAAGCTGCCATGTGATCCTCCAGTCTGTTCTCCTACCCCTTCAAATTCCTGCTTTGCTTCCTGTGCTTATAGCCCTTCTCTTCCGTCCTACCTTACTGCTCATTCCCACAATGCCCATTAAAAAATAAATATAAACGTTGGCAGATAAGCTTAACTTGTAAACCAGAATCTTGGTTCCAGAGCTTCTGTCCATCACAGGGACACTTTCTGAAGCATATATGTGATCTAGGACTGCAACCTTCTTCATCCTGACACAGATAGAATGTTGTGACCTCAGGCAGCTCAACTGGAATCAGATGAGAGAAATGTCTAGAATGGGTGCTGGTGCTGTGGGTTCACAGAAGATCAGATTACAGAGCAGAAGATAAAATGCAGGAGATAATCTTGATGGTGTATTAATTACATGGTGCTCCCACTTCCCTGACACTTCCTCTTCCATAGCCTGATTTGCACTAAGCAGCAGGCCCATGTGACTCACCTTAAGAACCCCTGGGTAAAAGACAATCACCCTTTCTTTATATACTTTGCATCCTGTCTTCCGCAACTCTTCTTGTGCTGGGTTTTCAGTATTCTCTCACCTCATTCCTCATGCCTGTCTTTTAGTAGGACTTCCTGGCCATTACAGAATCCTTCCATGAGAGGGAGGCCATGAGTATTTTCCAATAAGCAGCTACTTACCCGGCAAACAGCTCACAATAACATTGGCTGTTTCCAAAATCTCCATTGCTGAGTAGATACCGCATTCTTCTTCCTTTTACATGTATTGTAACCAGTGAAAACCAAAATGAGTCTGAAACAAGCATTTTCTTGGAAGGCACTTGTATGGATGACTTTCACGGAGTATTTGCTAAAATAAATCTCTCAGATCTGAGTCTACAGCAAGTCACTCTGTCCTTTATCTATCAACCTTTCATTTCCCCTCTTCTCCTAACCCTGTCACCCACATCTGCTAGGTGAGCCTCCTTTCTGTTTCTGACTTGGTCTACCAAGCTCTTCAAAGCATTCCAAATTGATTCCCATAATGCCTCAGTTGATAAATGCCCCCCCCCCCCCCGTACTCTTCTCTGTGCCATACAGCAAAGAACATAACCTTTTCTGGATGCTTTGGTCCCAGTGTGAGCACAAGCATATGAGCACACAGGGTTGGGTAGACTAACTGACTAGCAGTGTTGACATGTACTAAAAAGAGTCACTGAATGTATGTATAAAAGGGGGAAAAAGAAATAAAAGAAACCTCCTAGCTTCATTTCTCTTGCTTTGACAAAATATAACACAAAAGGAAATGCTTTCTGTCGATTAAAAATCCAGGTTATTATCCGTTAGTGCACAGAAGTCAAGGCAGGAACTTAAAACATCACACCAATAGTCAACAACAGAGAGAAAACAAATGCACCAACCCTTGTTCTCTTGTTTTCTCTACTCTTCAGGTCTGGTCCGTGACATGGTACCACCTTTATGAGCTGGGTATCATACATCAAACAACAATCAGATAAATCCCCCAAAGGCATGTCCACATGTCAAACCAATCTAGGTAATTCCTCGTTTCAGATTCTCTTGATAGGTGAATCTACATGGTGGGGAATTGGATTTAAAAATAAACCATCACAAAAGTAATATTCCGAGGGAAGTGATCATGCAAAAATGCTGACAGCATGTGGGACCTAAGATTTCCCATATTTGAACAGTTAAGGTGACATCCAGAGCAGTAGCAGCCTTCATAATTTTGAATAGAAGCCATAACTCCAGGTGTAAATCAAACAAAAGAAAATACTGACAAGACCACCACCAAATCCTCGGCTTTTTGTTCTAATTCAGAGTAACATCTTGTGGCTATGATATACACGTATTTTCATAGATCTGTATGTCATATGTGATAGTTTTTTTTCCTTAAAATTGTAACCATATGGGAAAGTTACCACTCAGTTGCAATTTATAGCTCAGTACAGGGTCTGCATCTTGATAAGTACAAAGAAAAAATAAAGGCAACCAAGACACAAAGCAGGGAGAAAGAAGTATCACTTACTGCAGGCAATCAGAGCAGGGATACTTCCAAAGTGTTGTTTTCCATGAACAAAGGAAGTGTTTGGATTTGCAGGAGAGGTTTCTCATGTTCATGTTGGGGTGGGCCATAGCTGTGCATAGTCTGAGCACATTTGTGATCATGCTCAGCTTGCACTATGACAATCCAGTTGAAAAATCAATGAAACTACATCATGAAGATTCATAGGCGCAGGATGTTTCCCCTGTAGGTGCCTTACTTATTAATAAACTCAAAGTACGTGGTGTGCTCAATGGATCACATTTGAGAACCTACCATCCAACAACTCTAGCTCCCTTTAAAGAATAATGTGTTCTGAGAACTTTATAGATGAAGGAATTGAAGTTTTCATCTGAAAGAAGTTTGCTTGAGGGGCTGGAGCTATAGCAAAGTTCAGCTGGTAGAGAAAGCTATTGCCTTGACAAGCATAAAGCCCTGGGCTCAATTACTAGCACTGTATAAAAATGGACACTCCAGAGATGAGAGCAGGAGGATTAGAAATTCACTGCCATACTTGGGTACATACCAAGTTTCAACCAGCCTGCGGTACATACAACTATATCCAAAAAAATATGTTCATTTGGGTCAGTCATATATTACTTAGAGGATGAATTGTGTGATGAGACCAGCAGAGTAAAATAAGTGCCTGGTCCAGTGACCTACATAGAGGCAGGTAACAGAGCTTAGCTGCTGCTTTCAGCCACTTGATGCAACTGTAAGCAGGAACTATATGTTGTTCCAAGCATGACACAGGTTAACAATAAGTGGTTTACAGTTAAATAGGGCATGACACCCTAAATCAATAATAATGTGTTTAGACTAGCAAGCGCATAAGCCAGCAACAGTTATTGATAAGAATTATTGGACATTTGCTAGTGCATGTAAGTAAGTGTGTCATACAATCATGTGTCAGGTAGTGCAACAAATGTGTTTGCAAAAGCATCAACATAAACTGGAGCAAATCCCTCGTGCTGGGATAAAACAACATCACAGGGGAAAGTGGGGAATTTATCAGTTCCATTATTATCTCCTAGGCCAAAAGCTGTGTGTGTGTGTGCTGTTGTTGATGTTTTGGGATAAGATAGCATGTAGCTCAGGCTGGCTATCAATTCACTCTGTATTCAACTATGACCTTGAACTTCTGATCTCACGCTTTTGCCATTTAAGCCATGGAATTATAGGTGTGAAGAATTTGACTTATGCAGTGCCAGGTACTTAGCACACAAGTTCTCATATGTTAATTGTACAAGTATGCTACTAGCTGAGCTATATCCTCAGCCTCAGAACCAATATGGTTTATATGAGTCATCATCGACTGGTATGTTTTTAAGTGCTATCCATTGAGTTACACAGATGTTAGTGTTACATAAATTGATTAATAGCATGAAACATGGCTCAACAAGAAGCTACTTAGAGAATGACATGTCATTATAGATGAAGCTGACACACAGTATCATGCTTGACCTGAATCACAATTAATTTCCCCCAGTGGTTTTGCTCAGAAGTGAGATAAAATAATGTTTTGGAGATAGCTTATTCAGTGAAATACCAGCAAAGTGAAATATCAATATCACAAGATAATGGAGACAGAAAGAAGTGTGAAATTCTTTTGTTTTTCTGAGAAAACATGCTGTTAATGAGTTTCTAAGACACCATTTTCCCGGAGCTCCTGGGAACAAAAGAGCATTTGCAGCCTTTTGCTCACTCTTGTTGGAGGGGTTCTTGACTGTGACTGAATGAAGACAGGGTGAAAATGGTGCCATGAGTAATTTCAGCTGATGTGTCTGAGGCTGCCAATGTTAGAAAATACAGTTTTGTCTTGGGAAGTGACACTAATTGTCACTTGTGTGCTTCCAGAGACAAGCACTGTGCTATGTGTTCAGAGCACAGCAATCCAAATGCAGCTGCTTTGTGGGAAGGGGGTCCTTTGAGTGTGCTGAATGCGTTTGGAGTGAATAGAAGACTAGAAGATATTTTAGGCAGTGGGAAAGCAAGAACTCACGTGTTATCCTAGCACTGGGGAGGCAGAAACAAGCTGATACCTGGGATGCCCTAGTAATCAAACTTGGCTGAAATAAAGAAATTAAGGCCAGTTCGAGGTCCTGTCTCAGAAAACAAGGTAGACAGCTCCTGAGGAGCAAATCCAAAGGTAGACTCTGGTCTCCATAAACACATCACACATACATACACACTCAGCAATAAGTTCACTTATATTATAAACACACATACACACAGAATTGAATTTGATTAATAAAATGACTATACAAAGTATTTTAGACAAAAATAGGTAAGAAGAAATAAATAGAGAAAGAAAAAAGAAAGAAGAAAAAAAGAAAGAAAGGAATGAAGAAAGGAAGGAAAGAAAAGAGGAAGGAAGGAAAGAAGGAAGGAAGGAAGGAAGGAAGGACGGAAGGAAGGAAGAAAAGATAATAATAAAACTACAGGTGTGCATTGTTTCCAAACAATGTAACTTTAAGTATTTACAGAAACCTGTTTCCCAAAGGTCACCACCATCCCTTAATATTGATTAAATTCCAAACCATATTTCACTTGACTTCTGTTAGCCTTTAGCATAAGGCTAACATCATCTAGTTGCTGCCTGGATTACAGAAAAGAAGTTGTAACCAAGAAAATTCACTTTCAGGCACAGGGACTATTCATCTTGGGTGAATAATGGCACACGAGGCTATTTTTCAGGTAGTTGGATAAGCATGCTCCACCTACAGCACAGGATCCCCCACAGAACAGAAGATTCAATATAGTGAGTTGCTGTGATGGCTGCCAGGGGTTATTTAGTACCTTCCCATTATTCCAATTGGCTGTTTCAGTTTAAGTGCTGTTGGCTTCCACTAGTCCTCATCATGTCCTTCCTTTGTTAATGAGTTATGGAGCCTCTCCAAAGATGTCTAGGAAGGTTAGCATGAGGAAATTGTAGAACTGTGTGGTAACTTCTGTGGACATTTGCCTGGCATTCTCTGCCAAAGGCCAGGGTTTCTTAGGTAGGCAGTGATGAGTTCTACTATTTACCCACTTGGACATTGTGTCTCCCTTATCTTTCCATTGCTGTGATAAATATCCTGAGAAACCAAAGTAAAGCACTAGGATGCTGCCTGTCTCAAACAATGCTGCTCACCTGGAAGGGAAGGGTAGTACTTTAGAAGCTATTTCTCAGCATCTGCATCTCACAGTGTCATGCTATAAAGCACAGACTGCTACAAGGCATGGTCAGCTGCTTCTGATAAGCTTTTCTTTCTTTTTAAATATTTTTAAAAAATTAGGAATTATTTCTATTGATTTTTTTTTTTTTTTTTGGTTTTTCGAGACAGGGTTTCTCTGTGGTTTTGGAGCCTGTCCTGGAACTAGCTCTTGTAGACCAGGCTGGTCTCGAACTCACAGAGATCTGCCTGCCTCTGCCTCCCGAGTGCTGGGATTAAAGGCGTGCGCCACCACCGCCCGGTTAAAAATTAGGAATTATTAATTAGCCAAGATTTACGTAGAACTTCTGACCATCCTGATCTACCTTCCAAGTGTGGGAGTTACAAGTGTGCAGTGCCGAGATCTCACTCAGGACTTGAGTGTGAAAGGCCAGTGTTATGCCAACTGAACTACATCTTTAGATATTTTTAAAGTGGTAATTGTTGCCTTAACTTTTTTCCCCTATCTGTGTATATATTGTTATGGTAAACTGCTGCAGGTCTCCTAGGTGGCAGCAGTGGGCAGCAGGCCATGAGACCACAGCAGGCCACAAAGGCAGCCTGTCCCAGGCAGGTGAGAGAAAAAGAGAGATAGGTACACCATGCAGATAAAGTGGGTATTTATTTAGTGGGTTATGGAAAGGAAAGGGAATGGGGGAAGATGAAAAGGGAGAAGAGCAGAGAGAGAGGCAGAGATAAAGGAAACACAAACACACACACACACACAGAGAGAGAGAGAGAGAGAGAGAGAGAGAGAGAGAGAGAGAGAGAGAGAGAAAGAGCAGAAGAGGAGGAGGAGGAGGAGGAGGAGGAAGAGGAGGAGGAGAGAAGGGAGAGAGAGAGGCAGAAGCTGCCTCTTCAGGAGAGAGACAAAAAAAGAAGGAACTGAGACTAGAAGTGGATGGAAGATCTGCTTGCCTCAGTGGACAGGGGAGAAAGTGAACAAGACTTCTTTCTTAAAGGGACAGGACAGATCATTAAATTCCCATTTCTTTTTTATAATAAAAAGGTGGTATGTTAGGCACAACAGGTTAAAGGAATTAGGACAGTGGATTCTCAAGACTGCTTCCTGATTATTTGTGGGCATCATCTTGAGAAAGCTGTTGTGGTCACATCCTGGGGTAGTTGGTCTCTTTGCTACTGTCTGGCATTTGTGGTAAGGAAATATCTGGTGTCTCTTATACCTGTTTAGGTATTGGCAGAGCAGAAGACAAAGTTAGTTTGGAAAAAAATTAGGACCATGGAATTGAGAGGGCTATATCTGTGTGTGTCTGTTCTTTTTAAGATAGATCCTTCAATTCAGCTCCCTGGATCTCAGAAGAATTTTGTGGGGTTGTAAAAACATAAGTTTTAAACAGCAGCATATTTATATTAAAATGACTGTGACAGATATTTTGTGCTTAATGGAAAGTATCTTTAAAACTATGAAAGGCAGCAGAGAGAGAAATTTAATAGCATGCACTTGTCCTCACACCTTTATAACTTGTAGGTACACACCTAAATCACTTGTATTTGTATTTTGCTGAAATTTTTTTTGATGAGGTTGTCCTTTTAAACCAACCAAGCCTCTTAGCTGTCAAGCTGCATCAGAGATCTTTGAGGATGATAAAACTTTATTTGAGTTATTTATTAAAATATGACAGAGAGCTTACTTGGTTGGTACCTAGAGCCCCTCCTCACCATCCCCGATGATTTCTGAGGGCTGTATTTGCCTTTTGCTATACAGCACAGGGCCTGCCAGGCTCCAGAAGCTCCGGTGGGCTAAGAAATCTGTAGGAAGACAAGCCTACCTTAAACTGAGCAGCTAGGCTGTTGATTCTAGTGATTCTGCCCATGTCTGGAGCTCTTCAGATTAGATGAAAGGTTGTTTTACCCAGTGGTCAATGATTGGCAATTGAAGTAAATTGTGGATGGATGTTGTTCTGTGTCCATTTGTCTTCTGTCTTCTTTGGAGGAAACAGAGTAGTGCTGCTAGGAGCCAACCTGTTTCTTTTTGTTATGAAGAGTTTTTTATTAATAATTAAATATTTAAATGTCATATTCCCTAGATCTCTGAGCAGTTGAGGGCTATTTACTAGGTATAGATAAGTTATAGAATCTGCCTGGAAAGCTAAGTCTGAGCTTGACTGTACTGGCTCCCAACTTAATGGGTAAAGCAGGGTTGAGAGACTTAAAGGTACATACCAATTTAAAATATGAGAAGACTTTTAGCTTTGTAGTCTGGAGTGAGATACAGTGAACAGACAATTATAACATTTAGCAGTAAACATAGGTGCATTTAAATTACATTTATGCACACACACAGAGTGAATAGGAATTGGGCAAAGTTGATGCTCTTGGTGGGTCCTACCAAAGGCATGCCACTGAGCAAAACACACATGTAACAGAATCAGCACTGGGGGACCATGGAGGGAATACCTCAATAAAGATAGCAGGACTTGGTCACCTGACCTGGCTCTCAGTTAAGATGGCAGTGAAGTCACCTGACCTCAGTTAAGATGGCAGTAAGGTCACCTAACATAAGTCAAAATGGTGGTAGTCATGTGTTGTATGGATAAGACACATTTTTTGAGCCGTGGGAGTTTTAAATATAGTAACAAGGGAGACCTTAAGGTGTGATCCATCCTGTGGCCAGGCTGCCACACCAGAAGTCATGGCAGGAAGCAAAAAACGCTGGAATTGAAAAGAGATATCTCGCAGATCCAACTAGTCTTGGTTTCTGCAGGATTAGCAGGAGTGGTGGAAGACATAGTTTGAGGAAAAGCAGAGCTGGTGGGACACCAGCAGAGCATTTGCAGGAAGGTGACTGATAGTTTGAGGGTTTATACCATAGCTGAAAATATGAAAACCCACAAAAACACCACAGGAGGATATCTCCTCTCTAAAAGTAGGGTGTTAATGAAACAGCAACATCGCAAAACCTATAGAAAAACATCTCTTCTCTACAGGTAGAGTGTTGAAGCCTGACTGGCTCTGGTCTGAGCAATTTGGAAACAAGAGGTTAGAGGCCACTTCATGCGGTCTCTCATGGCAAGGACCACTTATTAGTGGTCCAAAGGAAAAGAAAAGAAAAAGGAAGGAGTAAGAAAAATTTGAGGGACCCCAGGCTTCAAATTGAATGCACCACACAGCATGAGCAGTGCTAGCACAGAAGGACCAACTTTGGGTCATCCAATCATGTTTTTAGCTATGGGAAGCAACCAGAAATGAATGTCAATGAAGGGCTCAACCATAGCCATGAAGACTGTGGTTGGGGATTGGAAGGAGAAAACTCACCATGGAAGCCACTGGTGTGTGTAGAGGTCAGCATTCAGGCAGATAGAATGTGGGGTTCTTGTAAAGAAACCTGGTTTTCAAGCTCAGGGTTCCACACGTCCTCAATCAGCCCATCTGTGGGTGGGAGGAGACCTGGAGAGAGCATGGCCAAGTCACAAGCACCAAATGTTATGGTAAAATGCTGCAGGTCCCCGAGTGGCAGCAGTGGGCAGTAGACCATAGGACGATGGTGGGTCATGAAGGTAGCCAGTCTCAGGCAGGGAGACACATGGCATGTGAGAGACCTTGGCAAAGAAGCCAGTCCCATGAGGAGGCTCAGATGGGTGGGTGAGAGATAGAAACAGATAGGCACACCATGGAGAAAAAGTGGGTAGGAAGTGGAAGGAAGATCTGCTTGCCTCAGGGGATGGGGAGGGAGTGGGCAGGACTTGTCTCTTAAAGGTACAGGACAGATCATTATATATATCTTTACTTTTTTCATGTCTATTTTTGTCTTTATTATGTCTTTCATTGAATATATATTTACATAAATAATGCTTAAGTTTTCTGCAATGAACAATGAGTTTTCCTGCAGTAATCTTTGAAGTTTCCAGGAAGAAGATGGGGCCACACAACAACAATTCCACCTGGTTGATATGATGTCATCATACTGATAGCACTACTACAAGACCTATTTTGGGTACCAGCTGCACAAGATGGTTCCAACTTGGTTAGCTGAAATAGTGTACACCTTTTACAATGTTCTGGCGAGACCTCCACAAAATACTCAGAGACTATTTGCAATCTTACCAGACATTAATCTTGAAACTTAACCATCATTTTACTTTCACAGGATCCCATAGAAAAAATGTCTTCCCCATGACAGCTGGAAATAATTCTAAAAGAGGATGTCTCCTCTCTCAGAAAAGTTTGTCCTCAGCGTTAGGAACGTTATTTAGGGGCTGATTATAATTGGTATATAGTTGAGGATTGGGGGCAAATTTTATAAGCTCAGGGATCTTTTTGTAAAAAAGGAAGGAAAGAAAAAAGGGAAAATTGGATAATAAATTGGTTTGTGAATTATTATTTATAAACAATTATGTTGGTATAGATTTATACAAAGTTAAATAATATTGAATATTGTAAGCATGCATGCTTCTACCTCTGTTTAAAACATTTTTATGTATCGATATATATATTTACTATATTGTAGTGAACGTTTCTATCTCTGATAAAGATATTTATACATTGTTTACATTTGGAGGTCATAGTCCTCATTTATTGCAAAGTTGTTTATTGTCTTAGTCTTTAAGTTATATAGGTGTTAAGAATTGTAGATCAATAGTCATCTATGTTTGTCATGCTTATAGTTAGACTAATCAGGTTTTTAGATACATAGAGATTATATTTTGCATGGATAGATAATGTTCAACCACTACAAAAAACTGTAAAAAAAATGGCATTTAAATAACTTAACATTCTGTTGAAGCGAGACATAATTGTTCCTGGTGGCACTAATCTTTTCCTGAGAAAATATTGAACACCAAAGACACTCCACCTGGAGCTTGTTTTCTTCTTGGCAAAACTGGCCTTTGGGCAAAGAAATGCCCATACCTCAATCACTGACAAAGATACATAGTATCTGTAAAAGGATAAAACAAGACTGTCACAGACACGGTAAGATAGTTTTCAAAAGTTTTTTTTGATTTGAAAATGGTCTGTCAGTCATTTTAGGCCTTAGCCAAAGTAGGTTGCTTCAACATTGCAAATGAGATTTTGGGTGATTGCCCAGGTAGCCAGCTGTCTCTGTCATTTGTTGCACCTTTTGGAAGTTGCTTGGTTGCAATTCCTGCCTACTCAAGTAATATTGTTTCCCTTCTTATATCTTCAATGGGGTTGAAGATTAGATAGTTGTAGTTACCTTCCTCATGATTTAGCCAAGCTTAATTTCAATGCAAGATTTAGACTCCTTGAAATAGAATATTTAGTAAAACTTTGGTCATGTGTTCCTTGCTTAATATTGTTTCTATTGTTTGTCATTTTATATTTGGTATCTGCTCCTACTATATATAGTTGTATTAGGTTTCTATAAATCTTGTTTAGACAAAAAGAGTTGATGTTAACCAATCATGCCTAGTTAAGACGTGGCTACCTGGAGAATAGAGAAGAAATACTGGGATGTACCAGGTGTACACTGTCTCTCTGGGTGAGTCCTGCCGGATACAGAGGAACTCAACTTCCCATTCTTGTGGCGTGAGTTTCCCCTTATAACAATTAAAAATATAATTATTTATCTTTAAGCTGGCCTGGTTATTTTTCCAAATTGAGCTATTTCTACATATATGGTCCTGCATTTTAATAGAAATAAGAAAGTAAAATAAAAATTATAAAATAATCTTTTGCTTAAAAGGGGGGATTATATTAATGCCATTGTTAGTTATTCCTAAGAATCTATTTAATATATCATTTTTTAATTTTATTAAAAATAAAACTTTCTAAGATCTTTCCCTGAAATGGATTCATTTAGTATATGATGTACAGTTACTATTCATGTGTCTAAGATAGGAGCATGGTTTTCACTTATTTTTCTACTTATTAGAATATTTTATGGCCCAATTTATTTTATTTTTCTTATATTTTTTCCTTGTTTCACATGAATTCATTCATCTGATTTTGATTTCAAAGTATAAAGGAGGTTAGAAAACATGTCCCTACAAGCAATAGAGATGACTCTGGAGTTAAAAGTTCTTGTTGATCTTTCAGAGAGCCAGGTTAAGTTCCCAGCACTGACATGTTGGCTGACAACCATCTGTCACTCCAGTTTTAGTGTTTTCAACATTATCTTCTCGTCTCTACAGGAATGCAGTCGACAGGCCTGCATGCAGAAAAAACAAACACATGAATTAAATTAAAACAATCTTTAAAAATATTGTCTCTGAGAAAAGAAAAACAGCTATAAAGTTTTAATTAGTATGTATTAATTATATAAAATGCATTTAATTATATTTTCGTACACACATATTTATGTGTGGACACACATATACACACATTATATATATATATATATATATATATATATATCATATTCAATCTCTATCAATATCTTTGCATTTCTCCCACTCTCATGTTTGCCCCTTTCTTTTTTCAATTAGTGGATTTTGTACTTTCATAAATTTTTAAAAAAATGTTCTATATTTGTATATATGTGCACATTCCTGTGTTTACACGGGGGATTCCATAGAGTTCTGTATATGCAGGACTTCTGGCTTGTTATGTAGGTACCAACTCAAACTCAAAAGACCCAAACTCTGGCCCTATGACTGTTAAGTAAGCTTTTTAAACAACCAAGTTCCTACTGTAGATAATGTATTTTCTGTTTTAATTTTCTAGTGACATTTACTTGTCCATTTGTTTACTTATTTCTCTGTTTCTGTGTGTCTGCATGTGTGTGTGTGTGCATGCACGTGTGTTCATGTTTGGGAAGGCATGCACTGTCAGGGACCAGCTTCATCAAGTATACCACCTACCAGGGTAGGAGCATGGGGATTAGAAATGTTAGTAAAGAGCACAAAGATGCCCATGAAAATAATAAAACAGAAAAACATATAATACTACTGGAAGGAAATTCCAGAGGACACTGAAATTCACCTGTGTTTAATTTTCCATACACTTTTAAACCACAATATACCAGGGGGAAGAAGACAAAAGACTGCTTTAACATGATACAAAGGACAACTAGAATAGCTCCTTGCTTCAACACTTTGAGCCATCATGTCATTGATTCTTGAGAAAAAGCATTCTGTTGTTTAGGCAGTGAACCCACCTAGACCAAGTATCCTGAAGGCAGCCACTCCCTAGGTCAAACCTTTTATTTCAAAAGAAGGAGCAGAAAGTATGCTTGAATATTCTGACCTCTCGATCAGGTGGAGTAAATCTACCTGTATGGGCCATCTTAATGACAAAAATACCAAGAAACACAGCCTAGGTCAGGGTCTGTCGTACTGTCAACAACTTTGAACAAGCTAAAGCTCTCTGACCTCCAGGCAAGGGGGAAATAGGCTCACATATTTGGGGTCCCATAATGCATATGCCACAATATTCCTAAGGAAGTCAAAGGACAATTTGAGGGAGTTTATTCTTTCCTTTCACTATCTCAGATTCACTTTTCAACATTACACATAGATTTAGAGATTCATACCTGCTGAGCTATCTCACAGACCCATATGTCTTGTTGTTTGCTTTAGTTGGTGACCTAATGAATTTCATGATGGTTGGTTACAGGAGCATGGGTGAAAGAACACTTCCAGATATGGGCAGTTGGCATGGCCACAACTAGCCACAATGCATTTCTTTTTCTCATCATTAAAGACCGCATTGAAAAATCATCATTTTATCAGAACTTTGTAGTTAGTATACTTCCCCCTAATAATTTATTAATGACTTGACAATATAGGAGGAATGATTATTATTGTCATTACAATAGGTGAAAGGGAGTACTGAGACCATTTCACCCAAGGCAATATTTTGTCAGTTGTGTGTGTGGGAACCTTATGCTATTCTCTTCTGTGAGTAAATGAATTAGCTCCTGTGAGCAGAAAGACTGACCTTGTCAAGAAGAAATCAGGTCTTCAGGACTTTTTATAACTTTTCATCATCCAATGTGACTGAGCACTGAGGGTAAAATTAGTTAATTGACAGTGCATAGATAATACACAGAAAGCTGTGTTCACAAGAGTGATCATTCTCATTATTAGCACTTTTCAAATCATTAATGTCACTTTAAGTGCAAAGTGAAAGAAATGACATAAAGAAACAAAAGGGAGCATTCTCTATTTTTCTCAGTATAAGATTTTTCAAAATGTAATACTAATGGTATTTGGATGAGTGAGGAAGGAGGAGAGAGAGAGAGAGAGAGAGAGAGAGAGAGAGAGAGAGAGAGAGAGAGAGAGAATGCCAGTGCATCAGTGTCTGTCTGGGAATAGGGGCAAGAGGGACTCAGGAAATTCAAAGCACTGCAGAAGGCCTGCACAATGGTAATTTTGCCTCCTGTTTCTTTATGAGTGTAGATTCACAGGTGTGTACACAGTTAATGTAATTTCCATTATACTTAAAAACTACCTGCACATATCCATTATAGGCATCTGTAATAAGGCTGTTCAAATTCTGCTTTTAAAATATTTTTATCTTAACTAAATAAAATTGTTACCTATAGGGTCATATACACCACACTGCTCTCACTGTGTACCATGCCCAGCCTTGAGGACTTCCACATCCTCTATCCAGGAGAAATTAAGTTCTCAGTGATCTAGCTGCCACCTTCCTCCTTTTTAGATTTTAGTATCCCAAAGACCTTCCTTCTATGCAAATATATTTGAGGAAAATCAACACTGCATTCAACACAAAAACGTATTCAGAACCAAAAGGCAGTTTTCTTCTCCCTCCACTCTATTTCTGAGATTCACAAACTCATTTCTTTTATATCTGTGTTTTAGTCTGTTTTGATGTAAGTGATTGGCATGCAAAGGATGAAAAAAAAAGTTTAGCTATCATTTATTGGGAGCTGTGAAACCCCCAGGTTCTGAATTTCTGGCAAACAACTTATCATGCTTGCAGTTGCTCTGAACACGAGACTCTTAGGAGTTCCTGATGGCAGGAGAGTGGTTTCTGGTGGGTTTAACTGGGCATGGCTATCAGTTAAGGATCTCTATATAAGTGGCTCTGGTACACAATATGGGGGCATTCCTGTTTCAAGGATTCTTACATCAAGGATGGACTATGTCTCTGTCTCTGAGTCTTTGTGTGTTTTAATCTCCAGTCTCTTGCCCAGTTTCACAAACTGTATGGTAGCACAAGGAGCACAGATGGGTGTGGTATGCTACAATTGATCAACTTGCTTTTGCAGAAAGTGTCTTGTACTACCACGAAGCCCATCAATTACACTAAGCTGGCCAGGCAATGGGTCCCAGGGATCTGCCTGTCTGCATGTCCCCAGAACAAGAAATTTAAGTGACTCCATCACACCTAGAATTTTTATGCATGTGCTTGATATAAAACTCAGGTCTGCATGCTTCCAAAGCCAGCACTTTGCCTACTGATGTAGAAGGAGCAGTGGACTGCAGCCTGGCTCCCAGCTAGCTTTACCCAAAATAATTGCATGGAAACTGTATTCTTTTAAACACTGCCTGGCCCATTAGTTCCAGCCTCTTACTGGCTAAATCTCACATCTTGCTTAACCCATTTCTAATAATCTGTGTAGCACCGTGAGGTGGTGGCTTACCGGGAAAGATTCAGCATGTCTGACCTGCTGGCTGGCTCCATGGCAGTCTGACCTCACTTCCCTTCTTCCCAGCATTCTTTTCTGTTTACTCCACCTACCTAAGGGCTGGCCTATCAAAGGCCAAGGCAGTTTCTTTATTAACCAATAAAATTATCACATTGACAGAAGACCACCTACATCATACTGAACCATCTTTCTTTTCCCCATACATTAAATTATTTGAGTAGATATTGACAGGGGAATCAAAATGAACAAAATTATGTGTTTTTAAGGGTAAAGAATACAATGGATGCAAAGAAGATGGCGATGAACAGTGACCAATATGGGTGATGTGTTCCCTATATCTGCCCTGCTCAGACACTGTGTTTGAGTTTACTGGCTCCACTGCCTGTTTATTTATGCAGCACACGTTTGATAAGTACTGTGATCATGACGTGGAAGGTCTGTCATGATGCAAACACAAGAACCGATCTTCAGTTCATCCTTCTAGTCTCACAGGAGCACATGCCCACTGTGAACACTGTGTAACATGGAACACAAGACAACTTTGAGCACTGTGTCACACCAAGTACACACCTACTTTGATCACTGTGTGAGTAATCAGATAAGACACTGGTCAAACCTGAGCCTCACATTCTGACTCTCAGGCTCTTTTTTAGTGTACACATTGGTGCTCATTTATGGTAGACAATTTTACTATCAAAAAGATTTATAGAAAATATTATATGTAAGCTTTGGAAATCAGAAAGATGACCCTTTTCTAAGTCCTGCCACTCACAGTTGAAATGTGCCCTGCTTTGAGTCTTTACTCCTGTTTTACTATAAAATCTATATAGTTTTATATTAAAACCATTAGACTATTCTGAAGAGAGACAGTGTGGCTTTATTAAACTACTGTTTATGATTCTAGTGTTTTCTTTGAAGCTTATTGGAAAACAACTTATGCAAATAAGCAAAGTCCATCTGTTACAATTTTAAGTATATACTAGTTTAATGAAATGGTTCATCAGGTAAAGACACTTGCCACCCAAAAATGAGGACCTGAATTCAATCCCCACGTCCCACATGATGGAAGAGAAAATGACTCCTCCAAGTTGTCCTCTGACATGCATAAATGTTTTGGTATGTTCTACCCACAGAAAATAATGCATAACTTAAATATTATGCAAGTGTTGAGATAATCATTTTATTTTTAATGTAACAATTTTTGAGTATGGTCCAAAGATGCCATTGATTTAGAGAAATGCATGAAGATGTCACCAGGAGGAGGCAACAAAGTGAAGCCTCAGAGCTCCAGTAGTTCTGGTGTTAGTAATATTTTTCCTTCCCACACTGATTGCACAAAAGGTCTCTGAGTCACTCTCAATACAGGGATCATAATATTGACTTATTTTGCTTTGAGGAACAACCTTGTATTTAAAAATGCCAGAGAAACTTAAGGGTCCCTGAGAATTCCACAAGTTGGAAGAAACAAAAACAAATAAAATATCTCTCTAAAGCATATTGCTTCCTGTTTCATGTGAGGACTTTGTTCTGGGCAAAGGAAGACCAGTTATAACTTCAAGAAAAAAAGATCAAAAGTAAGCAGAGGAGGGCTTGCAGTAGCTAGAAGATGAGTAAGGCATGAGCTTGTCTTCCGTTTAGCCTGGGATGCTTCTCTCAACCAGAATATATTCATATTTTTGACTGTGGGGGACATCCCAAGAAACCAAGCAGGGCTGGGAAAATAGCCAACAGGTACGCACTGTATACACATGCACTAGCACATACACATACACAAATCACACATCTGTGTCCAGCATACATCATAATAACTAGATTTTCCAGCTGTGCATTTTCTTTGAGTGTCCAGGCATTGTCCACATTATTTAGGATGGAGATGTTTGTCTCCCATTGTCATTGCTAAAGTCTTCCTTAAGGGCATCATGTTAAACTCTCTTCTTCAGGCCACACTTCTGACTCTCGTATTTCGCTCTAATAAACAGTAGGAAGCATTTGATGATTTCATTTCTTCTTTTCTTTGTGGTTGCTGCTAGGGGCAAAAGCTCTACGATATTGATCTCATTGTGAAGATGCCCTATCCTGAGGCTACTAATCAGTGCAAACCTGCCAGATATAGTTTCCAGGGAATTGTGGTTGATTTAGGGGTGGATGTAGGAAACAGAAATTACCTCAGTCTATGGAAGAGTTTTGCCTCTACCTATATTTCCTGCTCAGTGGCCTACCTTGTCTTGGGATTTGCAGTGCCATCACTAAGTGATACCATATTTATGTGCTACATTCAACTTCATTTTTCAAGTTTTTAAAGACAGAAAAAGAGAAAGTAGAGAGGAAAGGGCATAGAGAGGGGAAGAAAGGAATGAAGTTGTACAATGCATAAAGAATTCTAGCCATATAGTTTGTGATCCTAGAGAAGCTAAATAATAATGTTAACCCAAAGAAAAACATATATAGATCCTCCTGGAAATTTGAGGCAGACAAGATCACTGGGCCAAGGTTGGGAGAATAGAGGTGGGGGTTGGGTGAAGGAAAGGGGAGAGGGGGAGAGAGAAAGGAGAAGGGGAGGATTGGGGAGAGCTTGGGGAGTGGGGTGGTTGAGATGGAGGAAGCATGGATATTAGAGTAGGGAAGAAGATATCTTAATTAAGGGAGCCATTTTAGGGTTGGCAAGAGACTTGACTCTAGAGGGGTTCCCAGGTGTCCAAGGGATGTCTCCAGCTAGGTCCTTGGGCAGCAGAGGAGAGGGTGCCTGAACTGGCCTTGTCCCATGGCCACACTGAGGAATATCTTAAATATCACCATAGAACCTTCATCTGGTGATGAATGGAGATAAAGACAGAGACCCACACTGGAGCACTGGACTGAGCTCCCAAGGTCCAGATGAAGAGCAGAAGGAGGGAGAAGATGAGCAAGGAAGTCAGGGCCATGAGAGGTTCGTCAACCTACTGAGATGGTGTGACTGATCTAATGGGAGCTCACCAAGACTAGCTGGGCTGGGACTGAACAAGCATGTGATCAGACTGGACTCTCTAAATGTGGCTGAGAATGCGGGCTGACTGAGAAGCCAATGATAATGGCTTGCCAGGAACTCTACTGAATTTAAAATGTTTTTATTAAAGCTTAATTTGTTAAACGAAGAGGGGGGCAATTTTGGGGAATTGCTCCTCCCTTCCACCACATGGGTTCCCGGAGTTGAAATCATGCCTTCAGGCTGTGGGGAAGCACCTTTACCACCTGAGCTGTTCTGTTATCCCTGGGAACTCTGTTGTAAATAAACATTACTGGCTAATGGAATGGGCTGAACACACAGAACATCACTTCTTAAATAGACTTCAGTAAAAGAACTGTTTCAAAAGAAGGTGGTAACTGAGAAAAGAACCTGAAATATGCACATGATCATGTACATGAATTTAAAATATAAATATATGCCCATAATTATTTTTATTATAACACCATCAGAAAAACTCATGCAGGAAAGTCTGGCTGAATAAATTCTAAACTATGATGTCATGATATCCCAGATAGGCTGTGAATCAAACAGGCCTCTAGGAAGACCCTAAAATACGGTGGAACAATCCCTTTCTACACTGTGGGCTTAATAAAAGTTGATAGACTGATAGCTGGGCAGGGAGTTAGGCAAGAAAGGCAAACTGAGAATGATGGGAAGGAGGGCAGAGTAAGGAGATGCCAGCCAGCAGGATATGTGAAAAGGGGGGGGGTTAGTTTCTGTCTTGAGTTCCTGTTTTGGTCTCCCTCAAGGATGGATTGCAATGTACAAAAGACAAATGAACCCTTTCCCCCCCAAAGTCTTTCGTCAGGATGCTTCTCAGAGAAACTGAAAACAAACTAGAAAGTCTAGGAATGGTGGCATGGATTTATAATCCCAGTTCTGGGAAGGAAGAGATGGGAGGATTCCTGGGTCTCACCAGCAAACCAGTCTACCTTAATAAGAATCCTCACCCTGTTAAAGACCCTATCTCAAAACTGAATGAATGAATGAACAAACAAACAAACAAATAAATAAAATTAGAGTATGCCTGAGTAAGGATATCTGAGGTTGATGTCTGGCCTCTACATGCACACACACACACACACACACACACACACACACACACACACACACTGATAGAAAGAGAATAATATTGTTGCACATCAAACAAATATAACTAGTTTAGAAACAAGGAAATTTAATTGAAGTAACTTTTAAAAGGATTACTTTGTTTACATTCAGATGAAAGAAAAAATAAATATTGTTTCGACAAACAATAAATCCTTTTGGGAGGTTTCTTTCTCTAGGTATATGTGGTTGTGGTTCTGAAACTAGCTTTTGTTGATGGTAATTATGTATTTTATGTATAAGCAAATTTAGAATGAATGTGAGGGTCATTATAACATGCAATAGAGATGATGTCATGTTGAATAAGTCTGCAAGTAAGGGAAAGGGAAGAGGTGAATCCAGTCACATGAGATGACATTGGGATTGAGCTGTCAACACAAATTAGGGGCTGCACATGGATCTGGGTTAGGAAACAGGGATGCTTTTATGCATTTATCCAACTGTTATCATTTCCCAGTAACATGGAGCTTAGAAGCACAGCACACCACAAGCATGAAACACACTCAAGGCCTTTTCCTGGCAAGAACAAGGAGTCAGGATACATTTGTTACTTTTGTTACTGAAACAAGGCATCCAATAAAAATAATTTAAAGAAGGAAAATTTATTCCAGCTCACACTTAAGGAAGCTCCAGCATGGTGGGAGGAGCTTAAGATAGTTGGTCTCATTGTTCGATGGTCAGGGAGCATGGTGCCCCAATCCGAGAAAGATGCTGTCCATATTTATGGTGGAGCTGCCTACCTCAATTAACTCATCCTGAAAATCCTCTCACAAATGTGCCCTCGAGTTTGATGTCTGTTATTCTGACCATCTTAATCACAATCCAGGGCTTCCTAGGAAAAAAAAAAAAAAAAACAGCTTCAAATCAGGACAAGGAATGTCCAAGTGTTAATCCTAAGACTGGAAAAAAAAAAAAAAAAGACCACCAGCCCAAATCACCACAGCCAAATTAAATAAAGCAGGCAGTTAATTACATTAACCTTTTCTATTTGTGTATGTGAGCAGCCGGCCATAAAGTTGTATTGAATTGAGAAATAAAAAGTTTCTATAGCTCACGGATAAGGGGTTTGGCAGGCAAATTAGGCAGAGTTATAGGAGCAGGGCATAAACATAACAAGTTAGTCATAAAAACTCCTGAAAAAGAGATAAGATTGCAAAGTCATTGTAACAAGGTGGAAAAAAAAAAAAAAAAAAAAAAAACAGGTAGTCATAACAATCTTTTGAAACAAAACCATGGTTGCTATTTCCTGGAATAGACAGTACCGAACCATTATAGTTAAGGTACAGGCGAGGCATAACACAATCCTTGAGAAACAGATCTAATTATAAACAAAAATGAATCTAGTTCATCTTCAATATAATATGGCTTTTAAGCCTAAGATGGAGACAGGCTGGTTCACCACAAGTATACCTCACGTTGTAAGTCAGGAATAAAGAGCACCCAAGAAGACTGGAGAACACAAAATAGTAGGAGTGAGGTTGAATGAGCTCTCAGTGGCTGACCTTAGAATGTTTTATAACTAAATGGCTAATATAGCACATTCTTGTCAGTGGGATAAGGTCATGTCTGTTCATTTGTGTGTATTTTCAGATATGAAGGAGAACAGGAATAAGTAAGCATAAAGCAAATGGTAAAACTCACAGCAGAGCAGCTTTACACAAGTGCATGCTGGGCATTCTGTTCAGTGGTTTCAGATAAAGTTCTCAGTTTATAGGAAAACTAGCAGGGATCTGGTGAGGACAAGGGCTTTTGCTTTAAAAGTGTCTTTTTGCAATAGAATATCCCCATTGTCTCAGTGTGTGGATGCACCCCTCGCGGTCCTGAGTTCCTTGCTCGTGCTCTCTCTCCTTCTGCTCCTCATTTGGACCTTGAGATTTCTGTCCTGTGGTCCAATGTGGGTCTCTGCCTGTCTCCTTTCATCGCCTGATGAAGGTTAATATTCAGGAGGATGCCTATATGTTTTTCTTTGGGTTCACCTTATTTAGTTTCTCTAGGATCACGAATTATAGGTTCAATGTCCTTTATTTATGGCTAGAAACCAAATATGAGTGAGTTCATTCCATGTTCCTCTTTTTGGGTCTGGCTTACCTCACTCAGGATAGTGTTTATTCTATTGGCAACTCACCAAGGCCAGCTGGCCTGGGTCTGAAAAAGCATGGGATAAAACTGGACTCGCTGAACATAGCAGACAATGAGGACTACTGAGAACTCAAGAACAATGGAAATGGGTCTTTGATCCTACTGCACGTACTGGCTTGGTGGGAGCCTAGGCAGTTTGGATGCTCACCTTAATAGACCTGGATGGAGGTGGGGGGTCCTTGGACTTCCCACAGGGCAGGGAACCCTGATTGCTCTTAGGGCTGACGAGGGAAGGGGACTTGATTGGGGAAGGGGGAGGGAAATGGGAGGTGGTGGCGGGAGGAGGCAAAAATCTGAAAGAAAGAAAGAAAGAAAGAAAGAAAGAAAGAAAGGAAGGAAGGAAGGAAGGAAGGAAGGAAGGAAGAAAGAAAGAAAGAAAGAAAGAAAGAAAGAAAGAAAGAAAGAAAGAAAGAAAGAAAGAAAGAAAGAAAGAGAGAGAAGAAAGAAAGTGTCTTTTTGCAAATAGCCCGTTGACTATAATGCAATGACTTGTGATTCTACAGTGTGGTGGTCAAACAGGCCTGTTGGCTAAGATGGGAAAACAGTATTTCCATGGGGAGCACTGGCTGTTTCCTCCCAGTTTAGTTCACAAGCGGAAAACAGTTCCATTCCTTCAAAATAAATGTAGTTGAAGTGCCTTGCAAGCCCAGCAGGATGACGTCCATGGTGACTGTGTGCATTCAGACCAAAAACTCACAGACAAAATCAGTCCTGAAAAATCTTTCAGACTTTTATTTTTCAAAATCCAAGGATATTCTTTTTTATGTATTTATTTTATTTATTTATTTTATATTTTTTAGTTTTCCATTCAAAAATTTACACTTCCTTCCCTTCTCCCAATTCTCTCCTGCTCCCCCACTCCCCCCTCTTCCCTCCCCCTCCCTGTTTGAGAGAGGGCAGGGAACCTTGAGAGACTTGGCTTTAGAGGGGATCCCAGGTGTCCACGGGAATGTCCCCAGCTAGGTTCCTAGGATATTCTTTAAAATAAGTTTTTTATGCTTACAATACATGAAAATTACAAAAAAAGTTTTTACTGTGTCAGCTGAGATAAAAATCAGATTTGAAATCATTAGAAATAAAGACAGAGAAATAAAAGGTCAGACATAAATTGAATTTGCTCAAGTGTTCATTAGCAAAGTTGGAAACAATAGGATAAGAGCAACAAGGTCTCAGAAGTACTCTTTAAGTGGTCTTTGTTATGCTGTTTGGTGGACGTTAGATTCTGTCTCCATTGCGGCTTATATTAACAATAAATAAGTTGCTCAGATAGCTATCTAATTATTCATTTAACTAACTTTTTCAAATGGAGTAAATAGCAAAACCATCAATATTGGTTAGAATTTTTTGCTGTTGTTTTTTTGTTTGTCCTAAAGTAGAAACAACCCTTGGGCAGCTCCCTGGAGCTCCCTGGTCAGCAAATCTTGTCACGTCTGTGATCTGAAAGGCCAGTAAGGAAACAAGATGGACAGTTCTTTTTTTATATACTTTTATTGTTTTATATTTATTGATTTATTAAAGATTTTTGCCTCCTCCCCGCCACACCCTCCCATTTCCCTCCCCTCCCACAATAGACTCCCCCTCCCTCAGCAGTGCAAAGACAAGTCAGGGTTCCCTGCCCTGTAGGAAGTCCAGGACCTCCCACCTCCTTCCAGGTCTAGTAAGGTGAGGATCCAAACAGCCTAGGCTCCCACAAAGCCAGTACGTGCAGTAGGATCAAAACCCAGTGCCATTGTTCTTGACTTCTCAGAAGCCTTCATTGTCTGCTATGTTCAGCAAGTCCAGATTTATCCCATGATTTTTTTAGACCCAGTCCAGCTGCCCTTGGTGAGTTCCCAATAGAACATCCCCATTGTCTCAGTGTGTGGGTGCACCCCTCGCGGTCCTGAGTTCCTTGCTTGTGCTCTCTCTCCTTCTGCTCCTCATTTGGGCCTTGGGATTTCAGTCCCGTGCTCCAATGTGAGTCTCTGTCTCCTTTCTTATCCTAATGAAGGTTAATATGCAGGAGGATAACTATATGCTTTTCTTTGGGTTCACCTTCTTATTTAGCTTCTCCAGGATCACGAATTATAGGCTCAATGTCCTTTATTTATGGCTAGAAACCCATCATAAGTGAGTACATTCCATGTTCCTCTTTTTGGGTCTGGCTTACCTCACTCAGGATAGTGTTTCGTATTTCCGTCCATTTGCATGCAAAATTCAAGAAGTCATTGCTTTTTACTGCTGAGTAGTACTCTAATATGTATATATTCCATACTTTCTTCATCCATTCTTCCATTGAAGGACATCTAGGTTGTTTCCAGGTTCTGGCTATTACAAACAATGCTGCTATGAACATAGTTGAGAATATACTTTTGTTGTATGATAGGGCATCTCTTGGGTATATTTCCAAGAGTAGTATTGCTGGGTTCTGGGGCAGATTGAACCCAAATTTCCTGAGAAACCGCCACACTACTTTCCATAGTGGTTACACAATTTTGCATTCCCACCAGCAATGGATGAGTGTACCCCCTTACTCCACATCCTCCCCAGCAGAGGCTATCCTTGGTGTTTTTGATTTTAGCCATTCTGACAGGTGTAAAATGGTATCTCAAAGTTGTCTTGATTTGCATTTCCCTGATCACTAAAGAGGTTGATCAGGACCTTAAGTGTCTTTTGGCCATTTGAACTTCTTCTGTTGAGAATTCTTTGTTCAGTTCAGTGCCCTATTTTTTAATTGGGTTAATTAGCATTTTAAAGTCTAGTTTCTTGAGTTCTTTATATATTTTGGAGATCAGACCTCTGTCTGTTGCGGGGTTGGTGAAGATCTTCTCCCAGTCAGTGGGTTGCCTTTTTGTCTTAGTGACAGTGACCTTTGCTTTACAAAAGCTTATCAGTTTCAGGAGGTCCCATTTATTCAATGTTGCCCTTAATGTCTGTGCTGCTGGGGTTATACATAGGAAGTGGTCTCCTGTGCCCATGTGTTGTAGAGTACTTCCCACTTTCTCTTCTATCAGCTTCAGTGTGTTCAGACTGATATTGAGGTCTTTAATCCATTTGGACTTGAGTTTTGTACATGGTGATAGATGTGGATCTATTTTCATTCTTCTACAGTTTGACAACCAGTTCTGCCAGCATCATTTGTTGAAGATGCTCTGTTTTTTCCATTGTATACTTTTAGCTCCTTTATCAAAAATCCGGTGTTCATAGGTTTGTGAGTTAAAGTCCGGGTCTTATATTCGATTCCATTGGTAGACTTCTCTGTTTTTATGCCAATACCATGCTGTTTTCAATATTGTAGCTCTGAAATAGAGTTTGAAGTTAGGGATGGTAATGCCTCCAGACGATCCTTTATTCTATAAGATTTTTTTGGCTATCCTGGGTTTTTTTTTTCCATTTAAAGTTGATTATTGTCTTCTCCAGATCTGTAAAGAATTTTGATGGGATTTTGATGGGGATTGCATTGAATCTATAGATTGCTTTTGGTAGAATTGCCATTTTTACTATGTTGATTCTCCCAATCCAAGAGCAAGGGACATCCTTCCATTTTCTGGTGTCCTCTTCAATTTCTTTTTTCAAAGACTTAAAGTTCTTGTCAAATAGATCTTTCACTTCCTTGGTCAAAGTTACCCCAAGATAATTTATGCTATTTGTTGCTATCGTGAAAGGTGATGCTTCTCTGATTTCCCTCTCTGCTTCCTTATCCTTAGTGTATAGGAAAGCAACTGATTTTTTTGGGTTGATCTTGTATCCTGCCACATTACTAAAGGTGTTTATCAGCTGTAGGAGTTCTTTGGTAGAGTTTTTGGGGTCACTTATGTATACTATCATATCATTTGCAAATAATGAAAGTTTAACTTCTTTCTTTCCAATACGAATCCCCTTGATCTGATAGATTTGCATATGTTGAACCAGCCCTGCATCTCTGAGATGAAGTTTACTTGATCATAATGGATGATTTTTCTAATGTGTTCTTGGATTCGGTTTGCCAGTATTTTATTGAGAATTTTTGCGTCAATGTTCATGAGTGAGTTTGGTCTGTAATTCTCTTTCTTGGTTAAGTCTTCGTGAGGTTTTGGTATCAGGGTGACTGTAGCTTCATAAAAGGAATTTGGCAATGAGTCTTCTATTTCTATATTGTGAAATACATTAAGAAGTATAGATATTAGCTCTTCTTGGAAGTTCTGGTAGAATTCTGCATTGAAACCATCTGGACCTGGGCTTTTTTTGGAAGAGAGGTATTTGATAACAGCTTCTAATTCTTCTCGACTAACAGGTCTATTTAGCTTGTTCACCTGGTCTTGGTTTAACTTTGGTATATGGTACTTATTTAAAAAATGTCCATTTCTTTTGCACTTTCCAGTTTTGTGGCATACAGCCTTTTGTAGTAAGATCTAATGATTCTCTGAATTTCCTCTCTGTCTGTGGTTATGTCCCCCTTTTCATTTCTAATCTTATTTATTTTCGTGTTCTCTCTCTGTCGGTTAATTAGTTTGGATAGGGGTTTGTCAATCTTGTTGATTTTCTCCAAGAACCAGATTTTTGTTTCATTGATTCTTTGGATTGTTTTCTGTGTTTTTATTTTGTTGCTTTCAGCCCTCAGTTTGATTATTTCCAGTCTTCTACTCCTCCTGGGTGCTTCTGCTTCTTTTTTTTTCTAGAGCTTTCAGGTGTGCTGTTAAGTCTCCAATGTATGCTTTCTCCATTTCCTTTAAGTGGGCACTCCGTGCTATAAACTTTCTTCTTAGCACTGCTTTCATCGTGTCCCATAGGTTTGATGATGGAGGAAGGTCATTGGCTAATAAAAAAACTGCCTTGGCCCATTTGATAGGCCATCCCTTAGGTGGGTGGAGTAGACAGAATAGAACGCTGGGAGGAAGAGAAAGTGAGCTCAGAGGCTGTGCTCCCCTCTCCCTGACAGATGCGATGAAGCTCCGACCCAGGATGGACATAGGCTAGAATCTTCCTGGTAAGCTCACCTTGGGGTGCTACATATATGAATAGAAATGGGCCAAGCAGTGTTTAAAAGAATACAATTTGTGTGTTTTTATTTCGGGGCATAAGCTAGCTAGGCAGCCTTGAGCCGGGCTGTGGGAAGAGGCCCGCAGCTCCCCACTACAGTTTGTGTGTCATTATTTTGGGGCATAAGCTAGCCAGGCTACCAGGAGCTGGGGTGGCTGGAACACAGCCCACAGCTCTTTCAACAGAATGGCGCCCAATGTGGTAGCAGCAATTTCTCGGGTCTGCTCTGCTTGCTAGAGGCAAGCAAGCGCTCTCATCTAAGAGAGGCTTCCTGACTCAGCTTTAACTGCAAAACCCTGCAGCTCATTAAGAGGTCCTGCCACGAAACACTTAAATGGTATTGATAAAAGCTGAATGCATGCTTTTCAGTTTTCAGCCGTAGTGGAAAAAATGCACTGTTTAAGAATGCTGTCTTTCTGGGTCGTCCTGCCAGGGCAAACTCTGACTGTTTGAGGCACGAGGTCAGCTACAGAGAGAGCACTTGAGTGTTGTAGTTTGTTTGCTGGCAAGGACCTTGAAATGCCACAGAGTTGGGGTGATAAACATGGCTACAGCTGGTACCTCCGCCATGAGGCTGGAAAGCTAAGGAATGTGCTGGATCCAGCCGTCAATGCCACGGCTTTCGTCCTACTGATATTGCTTGGTAAATTAAAGACTCATGTGGTCAGAAAAAGAGAGATATACAGTAAGGAGAGATTCAAAGACAAAGAAAACTTTAAATGATTTACAGTGTATTTAAAAATATATGCAGGCTGAAAGTTAAAGTTCTTAAAAGTTAAAAAAACAAAAATAAGGAAGTAGTTGGGTTTGGTAGTACACACCTTTAATCCCAACACTTTGGAGGCAGAGGGAGATTGACCTCTGTGACTTCAAGGTGTGGTAGCACACTCCTTTAATCCCAATGCCTGGGAGGCAGAAACAGATGGATCTCTGAGAGTTCAAGACAGCCTGGTGTAAAGAGTTATTCCAGGAGGAAGATATACAGAAAATATAAAATAAAAGTAAAAGTAAACGAAATAGAGGTTAAAATAAAGCCACACAAAGATGGAAAATACAATGAGAATCTTGATACTGTATGCTATTATGTATGCTCTCTTTGAATTGTTTTAATGCTGAGGAAGGAGCAACAGCTGCTAAAAGATATTTGTTTATAAATGCTACTGAACTAATCCAACATAGATATTTTGAAAATACCTTGACTTCAGAATTTGGATCTAAGGATATGATACTTTGGAAAAGAGTTTCTTCTTTTGTTTTCACAGAGGATGAGACACTGTGGATTGCTTCTTTGATCCCAATATGGTATGATAGACCACGCCCTCCTGAAGGGTTGCTGTGAACACCCTTAAAAAATTGCTTCGCTCAACTGCCAACTGAGATGAATGTAGCAGACAGGTTATCCCATAAAAGACCTGAATAACAGTGCCCCCATTCAGCAGGAAGCAGTTTGGAGAGAAAAAACTGCGCCCATGTTCCCATATATTGTTTATAAATGTTCTTTTACATTTAAAGGGGGAGATGATATAGATGTGAATAATTTGCATTGATATGAATCTTGGTTTACTGATATTAATTTAAGGTCAATTTTATTATATGTATATGTATTTCTGATATTGATTAAGGTATTGTGATTGTGTAGTTCACTTAAAAATGTAATGTCTATAGGTTGTTAATGGATAATTATCAATAATAGTCAAGTTTGTAGTAATGTTAGTTATATTTTCTAGATGTGCATGCATATATTTCAGAGAGGCATTCATCATATCTTTCAAAGGCTAGAGAATATGGCATTTTAAATGTTTTAATAACCTAGGGTTTTTCATGACAATGAGACACTCTGCTCCTGGCAGCACCAATCTACTTCAAGAAGAAGATGGGCATCGAAGAGGATCCTTATGGAGTTTGATAGCCATTTGGGCAAGAAACTGCTCTTGCCTGGACTATTGCATAAACTGGACAAAAAGAAGCCGCAGAGAGAGGACTGCTGAACTTGCCTAAAGGTGAGATGATCTTTCAGGGTTCCTGATTCATGAAAGAGTCTGCGAGACATTCTGCAGGACACAGCAGATAGTGACTGAACTGACTTTGAAATTTCCTGCTTCATGGAAATGTCTGCTGGAAACTATGGGCCTGTAGGCTGAAGATAGATGCCCCAATGGTACAGAGGAACTTTGGGTGACTGTCCAGGCAGCGAGATGTCTCTGTCATTTCTAGAGTTTAGAAGTTGCTTATTTCTTATTTGCTTAGGTAATATTGTATCTTTCTGGAATCTTTGTTTTAGTTAAAGAATAGTTAAGTATAGTTATAGTTTTCCTTAGTTATCATAAAGATAAAATAGATGTAAATATTGTAATTTTTACTTGATAACTGTTTTGTTATATGTAATTTTGTTATGTGAAAGTGAAAGCCTTCCTTTTTTTTTAAACAGAAAAGGGGAAATGGTGGAGGAAGGTCATTGGCTAATAAAGAAACTGCCTTGGCCCATTTGATTGGCCAGCCTTTAGGTGGGTGGAGTAAACAGAATAGAATGCTAGTAGGAAGAGAAAGTGAGCACAGATGCAGGGCAGCTCCTCTCAGAGCCAGAAGGGATGAAACAAGCCACCATGTCAGACATGCTGAATCTTTCCTGGTAAGACTGATGCTACACAGATTATTAGAGATGGGTTGATCAGGATATGAGAATTAGCCAGTAAGGGCTAGAGCTAATGGGCCAAGCAGTGTTTAAAAGAATACAGTTTGTGTGTCGTTATTTTGGGGCATAAGCTAGCCAGGCTACCAGGAGCTGGGGCGGCTGGAACACAGCCCACAGCTCCTTCAACAGTTTGAGTATGTTGTCTCTTTATTTTTATTAAGTTCAAGGAAGACTTTAATTTCTTTCTTATATTCTTCCTTGACCCAGGTGTGGTTCAGCAGTTGACTGTTCAGTTTCCATGAGTTTGTCGGCTTTCTGGGGGTAGCATTGTTTTTGGCTTCTAACTTTAATCCGTGGTGATCTGGTAAGGCACAGGTGGACACTCATATTTTTTTGTATCTGTGGAGGTTTCCTTTGTTACCCAGTATGTGGTCAATTTTCGAGAAGGTTCCATGAGCTGCAGAGAAGAAGGTATATTCTTTCCTATTTGGGTGGAGTGTTCTATAGATGTCTGTTAAGTCCATTTGATTCATTACCTCCAACAATTCTCTTAATTCTCTATTAGTTTTCTGTCTGATTGACCTGTCCATTGGTGAGAGAGGTGTGTTGAAGTCTCCTACTACTAGTGTGTGTGTTTTGATGTCTGCCTTGAGTTTTAGTAATATTTCTTTTACATAAGTGGGTGCTTTTATATTAGGGGCATAGATATTCAGGATTGAGACTTCATCCTGATGAATTGATTCTGTTATGAGTATAAAATGTCCATCTCAATTTCTTCTGATTGATTTTAGTTTGAAGTCAGTTTTGTTAGAAATTAGTATGGCCACACCTGCTTTTTTCTTAGGACCATTTGCTTGAAAAACCTTTTCTCAACCCTTTACTCTGAGTAGATGCCTGTCTTTGTGGTTGAGATGTGTTTCTTGTAAACAGCAGAATTTTGGATCCTGTTTTCATATCCAATCTCTTAGCCTGTGTCTTTTTATAGGTGAATTGAGTCCATTAATATTAAATGATATTAATGACCAGTGGTTGTTTACTCTTGTTATTCTTATTGTTTTTGGTCGTAGAGTTTGTGTGTCTTTCTTCTTTGGGTTGTGCTGGTGAAGGGTCGCTAGATGCCTGAGTTATTGTGGGCAGTGTTGTCAATGTTGGATTCCTTGGGTTGTGATTTTCCTTCTATTACTTTCTGTAAGGCTGGATTTGTGGCTATGTATTGTTTAAATTTGTTCTTATCCTGGAATGTTTTGTTTTCTCCATTGATAGTGAACGATAGCTTAGCTGGGTATAGTAGTTTGGGCTTGTATCCATGGTCTCTTAGTTTCTGCAGTACCTCTATCCATGACCTTCTGGCTTTCATGTTTTCCATAGAGAAGTCAGGTGTAAGTCTGATCAGTTTACCTTTATAAGTTACTTGACCTTTTTCCTTTGCAGCTCTTAATATTCTTTCTTTAATATGTATGTTTTGTGTTTTGATTATTATATGGCAAGGTTTTTTTTTTTGATCCAGTCTATTTGGTGTTCTGTATGCTTCTTGAATATTCAAAGGAATATCTTTCTTTATGTTGGAAAAGTTTTCTTCCATAATTTTGTTGAAAATATTTTCTGGGCCTTTGAGCTATAACTCTTCTCCTTCTTCTATCCCTATTATTCTTAGGTTCGGTCTTTTTATTGTGTCCCGTATTTCCTGAATGTTTTGTGATGAGAATTTGTTGGATTTGCTGTTTTCTTTGATCAGTGCGTTTATTTTCTCTATGGTGCCCTCAGAATCTGAGATTCTTGCTTCTGTCTCTTGTATTGATTATGCTTGTTTCTGTAGTCTCTGCTCATTGACCTAGATTTTCCATATCCAGCCAGTTCAGTTTGTGTTTTCTTCCTTGCTTCCATTTCAGTTTTCAATTCTTGAACTGTTTCCATTACCTGTTTGATCGTTTTTTTCTTGGTTTCCCAGGGTATCATTTACGTATTTACTCATTTCTTCAAACTTTTTGTTATACTTCTCCTCCATTTCTATAAGGGCATTTTTTTACATGAGGTTTAAGGGACTCTATTGCTTTCATAAAGTCATTTTTTTTCCATTTCTTCTGTGTTAGGGTGTTCAAGTCCTTGTGTTGTAAGATCATTGGGTTCTGGTGTTTTCATGTTGTTTTTCAGATTGTTGGGTGAATTCTTGCCTTGGCGCCTCCCCATCTCTTCCTACTGATGCTATCTAATGGGTCTTCTAAAAAAGGCTCAGGTTTCCTTGCTGGCCAGGGGCCCCACTTACAAAATGCCCTTGCTCCGTTTCCTGGCTCCCGCAGCGGGCCAAGATCCCACTCACCACTCAGAAGGGTCTTCAGGAACAGGAACAGGTTCCCCATTCACCAAGGACCTCGCCAACAAAAGGCCTACCATTCTACAGGCCAGCCACTAAAACAAAGAAACTCCAGCTGCCCTCTGCCCCGAGCACCCAACCCAGCGCCTAAACAGGCTGACCTGGGTGATCCCACAGCCCTGTGAAAGGGAGGGAGAAGGAAGGAAGCCCCTGGGCGCAAGCTGGGATGGGCAGGGAGAGAGAGGTCGCAGCAGAGGAGGAGCAGCTCCAGGAGAGGGGAGGAGCCCCTGCAGTATGACTGGCGAGAAAAGGGTTCTGGGAATTCCCCCGCTTCGTTTCCTGGGTCCCACCGCGGGCCAAGAACACTCTCACCACTCAGGAGGGAATTCAGGGATAGGACCAGGCTCCCCATTCGCCAGGGACCTTGCCAACAAAAGTCCTACCACTCTGCAGGCCAGCCACCGAAAAACCTACTTGATTTAATTGTAATGGGACGATCTATTCTCAGTGTGGGCTTCACTGTTTCATGCTTGGACCTTCGCATCTGCACTGGGTCTCCACCACTGGATAGTTCTTGAGGCATAACAGCTGAAACTTACTTTGGCCTCCACAGGCATATGAACACTCACATACAGGCAGAACAAGAATTGCTGATAATATGTGCCACTGTTTTTCTTCTCTATCTTCGGATACACATATCTGTGCATACATTTATACACACATAGCCTGCACACACGTATCCACTCAGATACTTTGCACACACAGTCAAAAGTCTGTGCCATTTCCTGATATTTATTCTTCTTTTCAAATGTAACTCCTCAATAATAAAATATACTTCATTTTTATGTCTGTGTTTTAGGATTCTGACTGAGTATTTTCAAGAGGTAAATCACTTTTATCTTTCTGTACTAGTCTTTGCAGAAATGCTCAAGAACTATGAGATGACACCACAAAGATGGCCATTCACCTCCTTTCAGGATGCGCTGGCCATGACACAAGCTGCCAGCACAGCCATTTCAACAGACTTAGTCTTTCTTCAGTTGCTATTTTGTGCCTCATGTCCTTCAGTTTCACTTCCTACTGCTGCAATAAATACTCTAACTAAAGCAACTTCCATGATTCTGGGGAGGAAGTCATGATGGGAGGAGCTTAAGGAAGCACGCGATGAAGAAACAGAAAGAAAGAAACACTGGCACTCAGCTCCCTTTGTCTTCTCTATGATGTCCAGAGTCAACATTCTGTGGCATGACATCACCCACATTCAGGGTGGGTCTTCCATTTAAGAAAATCCCTCAGAGACAAACCTAAATACAAACCTAATCTACATAATCTCCCACAAATCTGCCAAGGCCTGCATATGGGTGACGAGAGTGTTGAGCTGTTGTTCAATCTTAATTATCACAGGTAGTGTATGAAGCCCAAAAATTCATGTGCTTGAGGATTCTAGTGATGGAATAACAGTAGGTTATAATGAATATGAAGTGTATATGCATACCATTATATAATTATTATCACTATGTATATCTATGGATTATATAAATAATGGGTATAATGGTAAATAATGAATAATGAAATGTTACCCCCACTCTGAGAGTAAAGAGAATACCAGGGCTGAGTATCTACCCTGCAGCACTAGTGAGCCTGCAGTAGACAGAAGAGAAAAGAAAGCAGGGTTCATGACCTCTTTTTCTCAGGTCTTTCAGCTTCCCAGGAACTGCCCTTACTGCTGCATTGTTTGTTCTTCTGCATAACAACTCACATTTGAATGATGGCAGGCAGCACATGCTATTATCCAGTGTACAGGAAGATTTTCTTCCTGAGACTAATTGGTCCTGACAGGGAGAAGTGATTCTTATCTGACGCCTGGCTTGTACTGCTAGCTTTCAGATCAGCCTGTTGAAGGACATATATTTGGTTCATTAAATTATTTGTGTACAGCTGCTTCCAGAAACTTCATCTTCCATAAAAGCCACAGAAATTTCAAATCTGATGATGCCCAGTGGACCTCATAAAAAAACACGGCTTTTCTCTTTTCAATGCCCTTGACTACAGTTCTCACAGGGAGCTGAGAGTGCTTGGGAAGTACTTCTGTCTAGGGACTGTGAACAGAGTGGCTGCTTTCCCAGAATACAGTCAGGGTCTATGTTTCCTCTGATCTTATCAGTAACCGGAGAAAGACACACTGTCAGTGTCAATCTATTGCCTAATTAAGGAAATTTGTATGTTATCCTTATATCTATCTATAAGCAGAGCAGAAGGAAGCATCTGACTCGAATCTGTATGTCAGCATCATTTTAATCAAATTCCACCACTGCCACCTGCTTCTTTCTTAACCCTTCTCAGTTTTCTGGAATGTGTTTGTCTTTTATTTTATTTATACACTTCTTTTCTCTCATAATCAGCACAAACATGTCCAGTAAGGCAGTTTATCGAGAGGCTTTCTGCCTCGTTAAAGCACCTGTTTATTTGTTTTCAGCTACCAGGACCTGCTCATTTCTGCTTTTCTACACACTTTTTTGGAAACTAGCAGGGTCACAAGTGGAAGCATCAATGTACAGTCAGTCAGTAATTTACTTGTCTAAATTGAATAAAAAGAGAGAAATATGACACATCCCTATATCTTATCTCTAGAAGGTAAGATATTTTATAATTTAACAGGATCCAGTATCTCCATGTGTACAAATTATCCAGCACATGATAAAAGTTTGCTCTAAGGTCAGGTTACAGTAATTGCAGTAACACATGCCAGGTATATGTCAAGTGAGGAACTGTGGTGTTTAAATTATGTATCGACTTTGAGGACAAAGGGATTCTTAAGGAACTGCTAAAATATTGTTGCTACACCCTCTGTGACGAGCCTTCTGAGAGAGGTCAGTGGCTGAGTCTACACAGTGAGTAAAAATTGTAACCCTTACTCAATGAGCATCATTCAACTCTATACAATAAATATGCAGGATTTAAGCCAGATGGTGGTGTATATGTCTTTAATTACAGCACTCAGAAGGCAGAGGCAGGTGGATCTCTAAGTTTGAGGCCAGTCTGGTTTACAGATCTAGTTCCAGGACAGTCAGGGCTATATAGAGAAACTCTGTCTGGAAAAAAAAAACTAAAATAGTAGAAGGGCTTGGGGAAGTAACTAACACAAAAAAAATATATGAATGAGTGTTTGAGCTATAACATTCACAGAAAGCCGTGGAACATGACAGATGTTTGAGTTCTCAAAACTGAGGAAGCAGAAACAAGAGTATACCTAGAAATCCCTGTCTAGAGAACCTATCTGACAACACCAGGAGAAGAAGAAATTTAGTCTCAGAAAAAAAAAGAGGGAAAGAGAAATGTGAATGGCACTAAGGCTATCCTCTAGAGTCTACACACACACACACACACACACACATAAACACACACCTACAAAACAAAAAGACAGAGGAAGGGAAATTATTTTTCCTCTACTTCAGCTAAGCCATCAATCTTGTTCCATCTATCCCCATTAGTGCTTACACTGTGGATTACATGCCTTTGAGTTTTGACTGGAATTCATGCTACTGACTTTTCTGCATATCAGGCCTTTGGTATGAACTGAAATGAAGTTTCCAGCCCCTTTACCTCCACCATACAGAATAAGTCATGAAGCTTTTAGGCTCATAATACAGTGAATTGATCCCTCATGATGATGAAGAATCTATATGTGAAGGGATGTGTTGCCCTTTGTGATAGTTAATATTGATTTAGAACTTGCCTGGACCTCTAGTGACTTGGGAGGCAAACCTTTATATATGTCTTTGTGTGATTGTCTATACTGGGTTAATTTAGGAAAGAACACTATACCAAAAGAAGTGTGTGAGGGGACTCTTTCATGAACTGGAGAACTGAACTGAATGTGTTGAAGCCATGCAAAGCACCAGCATTCATCTCTGTCTATTGACAGATGCAAAGTAAAGATAAAATTTGGGAATATCATACAACACATAACTGATATTAGTTGAAATTTAACCAATTCTATTATTTTAATCTTTAACACTTTATTATATAGGAGTTGTCAAAATAAAGTTCAGATAAGACAGAAAAAGAAAAAAAAATTAATGACAGAGAAAAAATTAGAGTTTCATCTTATATAACCTGCACATTAGTGAATTTGTTCTGTTTGCTTGCTCTTTCTTTTTGAACAAGGTATCCTTAAGTTGCTGCTGTGAAATTATGGCTTCAGTGATTCTCACATCTCTGCCCCATGAGTACTGGAAAGATTCATAAGTATGAGACATTATGACTAGCATATCAACTCACTTGAGGTTTTGTCTCTCAAGTAACTGTTATAAACAGCCAATGTTGAATGTTCATGCTATATGATTGGTTGAAAACATTGAGAATAGACAAGTCTCCATCATGCTATTTCATAAATATTTACAATGAAGGATGTTCCAATTATTAACAGAAGGAATATTTTTGGCCAACAATTATACCTAGAAAATATAAATTAATAAATGACAGCAGGAATACTGTCAACTAAGGTTACACTAAATTAGAGCAGGCTTGAGGAAGTGATATGGATTAGTTTAGCACAGATGTGGAAATTATTGGGAAAATGAAACCATTGCTTAATTATTCATCATACATATTGAACTCTGTCAATCAAAACAGTTTCGTATGTTATCTTTTTAACTGAATTATCAGTAAAGGAAATGTGTATCATTTATCCCCATAACTTTAGCTCCTAATGTGTCCGCTGTCACATTTATACATAGCACATGCTCACTGCTTATCAGATAACACTGTTCACAAAGGTGACGAGCTGTAGCTCAGAAAGCACTTTGTCTATAACTTCAGCTTGGAGGAATGTTACTAATATGGATTATACTTATTAACTATGTGATGTAAGATTCCCCTCTGTATACCATTGGTTAGTAAAGAAACTGCTTTGACCAACAGCTTAACAGAATATAGCCAGGCTGGAAAAGATATATACAGAGAGTAGGGAGAGTCAGAGAGAAGCCGTGTAGCCTGTAGTGTACATCTCTGCCAGAGTACACCGAAACTTTGCCAGTAGGCCACAACCTTGTAGTGATGCACAAATTAATGGAGATGGGTTAGTTTAGGATATAAGAGCTAGCTAGAAATAGCCTTATGCTATTGACCAAACAGTATTGTAAATAATATATACTATTTCAGGTCTGGGCAGCCGGGAACAATGAGCAGCCTCTGTCAAAAACTATTATTATTAGCAGGGGAAGGAGGGTGGTAGGAAAGGAAGAAAAGGTTAAAGGAGATCAAAGGGATTTCTGAGAGGCAGATATGAGGAACTGGAAAATTACATAGGGAGAAGAAGGGGAGGGGAAGAGAGAAGGAAAACACAGCAAAGGCCTCAAAGATAAAGGAGAGGCACGGTAACAAGTGTTCGCATACTCTACCAGAAAAATGAATACTGTGTCTTTCACCATCATCCAAATACAACTTAAAAATAATTAGTGAGGATGAACTAATTAGTGAGGATGAACTAAAGGCAGAGGAAATGTAAAAAGTGAGGTATGAATATGGGTAGAGGCACTGAAGAGTCTTTTCCATTTCCACCTTGTTAAAACTCCTTGTTCGCTTATTAATGCTGATTCAGTTTTTATTTAGGTTTTTTGTTTGTTCATTTCTATTAAGCCATCTCCCAGCCCTGCTTGGGAAAGGAAGTCTAAGAAAAAGTTTTGAATGAACTATAAGCAAATTAATTTTATTATATTTTTGGCCAACTAAGCAACTAGAACATCCATAACTGAAACTGAAATGGTAAAGAGCAAAGGGAAGATTCATTTGCACACTCATCAGAACCTTTCTGCCTGATATGTAACCTGTTCATGCTTAGGAGCACCAGTGTTCAGCTACTTAGTTGACTCTATTGCAGGAAATCCTTGGTGATGGATTTTCTTCTGAGTCCAGACTTCAGGCTATTTTAATTAATTAAGAAAGGTTGTTTAGTTAGTAATGTTAGCATTGGACATGAAATATCTAACTATACAAAGTTGCTTCTTTACTGGGAGAAAAATAACAGTGGGGTTATAAGAAAGAGCAGAGTGATTTTTTTTCTTAAACTAACTAAGGAAACTTAAAAATCTTAAAAGCACTAGAGCACATGAGGAGCAAAGGGAAGTAATAGAGATCATGTCTGCTTTGGCCTACCAACTGATTTTAAATGCCCTAAATATACTAGACTTTAAGAAATCTTCCCATCAACTACAGGAAATCAGTACCTATTATGGTGAAGGTAGAAACAAAGACCTTTTAGGTAAGAAAAACAAAAGTTGCTCATAGGCAACAATTAACATTTCAGCCCAGAGAGCATTGAGGTCAAGTGAATCAAAAAAAAGTAGATTTGGAGGGAATGGTAGAGATTAAAGGTAATTCATATTTTTTTATGTGGACACATTCATTAAGCATTCATGTCATTACAATCCTTTAAGATGGAGAAATGGTCCAGCACGAGATGTCCTAGACCTCATGACAATGGTGTCAGAGCCACAGTGATTCACTCTCAATATTCCCAGTCTGTACCCTTTCCTCCAAATTGAAACATTCCACCTTAAGGAGAAGCTCACAAATAATTAGAGAGCTGGGTTGAAGTTATGGCTTAGAAGTTAAAAGCACTTTCTTTCCAGAGAGCCTGGATCTGGATGCCAATTCCAGCAAGGTAGTCTACAACTGACTGTACCTATAGTTCCAAGGCATTTGATGCCTTCTTTTGACCTCCAAGAACGTCAAACACACACATGGTACATAGACATATATACAGATGAAGTACTCATATAGAAAAAATAAAAGTAAATGAATCTTTTTTAAAACAAGCAGGAATCTAATAATAGAGGGTTGTTAAGATTCAGCAATAACTATGCATCAGTCTCAGGAAGTCGTGAAACTTAGCGAGAAGGAAGCCCCTCCCTTTCCCCAAAGATTTATAAGTAGTAAGGAGAAGAGATGCTAGACTTGTCCTGGTAGCTGCAAATCATGCATAGAGCTCCAAAGTTCTAGGGTCCATGAATCATAACCCATGCTGGAATTGCTTTCAGTGATGCAGACCTCTAAATCATCTATGCTTCTTTAAGTAACCCCAATAAACTCATTGGCTTATCAAATTAGATGTTGCTGATGTGTCTATCTTGCTCTGTCATTAATTCTTCTCTGAGGTGACTAGATATTTATTTTATATATTTTTTGTGGGAAAGTCTCACAGAACATAAACTAATGGGGAAAAAAACAGCTTATTTACAAGGATGGCAGGCTGTCTTCCAGGAGGCGCAAGACAGTTCTTGAAATGGAATTTTGTCTGCTTCATGGGGCTGCAGCAACTCAGAAGATCAGATTTCAAGGTGAATATTGTTCCTTCTGGTGAACAGTAACACCCATATCTAAAAAGAAATGTAGACTTCAAGATAGGGAAGACCAGAAAGTGACAGACATCCAAGGATTTATATCCAGTTAATTTCTTTAAATAGAAAACAAAATTAACAGCACCTGAGCAGTAAGTACCACTGCAGAAGCCTTTGACTCCTCACATCCTGTCAATAAAATCCCAGCCCAAGTTATTAAAGCACCATCTCAGCATAAGAATTTTCAATACACAGTATTTCTTTATTGAAAAGTTTAAAGAGACTAGAGAGTCAATTCAACAGTCTAGAGTACTTGGCGCTGAACCGCCTGACCAGAGTTTGATTTCTAGCTCTCCTAGAGGGTTGCTCACAACTGCCTCTACCTCCAGCTCTAAGGAATCCAACACCCACTTCTGGTGTCTCCAAGAACTCACACATCTGTAAACACACACATACATACACACACTCAAATAAAAGTTAAAATATATCTTAACAATTGCACAATACATGGTTGTATATATTAGATTCATAATGCATGCCTTTTGAGAGACTAATGATCTGCAACACATATATGCTATATGACATATATAAGGAAGTGGGTGTCATAGCTGGCTCAGTATTGACAAGTACAGAGATGTAGCTTGGATAAAGGGGTCTTTTACTAATGTTGGCTTCCTTATTGGGTTCTTTATATTCCAACCAAAGTAAGAGTGCAGAACACAAATAAAATTGCTTTTATAAATTTTCCAAGGGGATGTGCTCTAAAAAATATGTAGGCTTCTGGAGATGGATTTTTTTTCACTGGACTGTCAGCTCCCTAGCAATGACACAGAGACTTGTTATTAATTATGAAAGTTTGGTCTTATCTTAGGCTTGCTCCACTACCTCTTACAGCACATTTATTTTCACCTACATTCTGTTTTGTGTAGATTACCTCATCTCTCCATGTTGTTTCTTTCATATCTAGCTGGGAACAACACTTTCTTCTTCATAGAGATCTTTTTATTTAATTTTTAATTTGTTTTGCATACCAATCACATTTTCCTACCATTCTCTCTTCCCATTCCTTCCCTCCACATTCTTTCTGCCCTCATCCACTCCTCAGAAAGGGTAAGTCCTTCCATGAGGAGTCAACAAGACTTGCCATATCAAGTTGAGGCAGGACCAAGGTCCTTCACCATTGCAACGATGCTGAACAAGTCATCCCACTATAGGGAAGAGGTTCCAAAAACTCAACTCATGCACCAGGGACAGGTCCTGATCCCATTAATGGGCACCTCACAAAAATACCATGTTACACAACTGATACCTACATGCAGAGACGCTAAGTTATCCCATGCAGGCTCCTAGTTTTCAGTTTAGAGTCAATGAGCTCCCACAAGCTCAGCTGCCTGTGGTTCAACTATCTCTCTGTATTTCCCCATCATGATCTTGACATCTCCCCTTTTTATATAATTTCTCCTCCCTTTCTTCATCTGGGTTCCAAAATGTTGGCCCAGTGCTTGACTGTAGATCTTCTTATCTGCTTCCATCAGTTACTGGATGAAGGTTCTCTGATGACTATTAGGGTAGTCACTAATTTGATTACAGGAGAAGACCAGTTCAGGAACCAGTTCCACTATTGCTAGGAGTCTTAGCTGGGTCATCCTTGTGGATTCCAAGTAATTTCTCTGGCACTAGGTTTATCCCTAATCCCATAGTGACCCCCTATTAAGACATATCTTTATTTATTTTCCTTCCCTCTCCATCCTTCCCCTAACTCAAGCACCACATTACCTTATGTTTCTACCCTCCATTTCCTCCCTTGTTTCTAATTTATCCAGGGGATTTAATCTATTTCCCCTTCCCAGGGCAATGCATGCATCCATCTTTGGGTCCTTCTATAAGTTACCTAACTTCTTTGGAGCTATGGATTGTAGCACAGGTATATTTTGCTTTATATCTAATATCCACTTAGGAGTGAGTACCCACCATGTTTGTCTTTGTGGTTCTGGGCTACCTCACTCAGGATGATTTTCTTCTAGTTCCATCCATTTGCCTGAAAATTTTATGATGCCATTGTTTTTGTTTTGTTTTGTTTTGTTTAACCATTGAGTAATACTCCATTGTGTAAATATACCACATTTTCTTTATCTATTCTTCAGTTAAAGGGCATCTAAATTGTTTCCAAGTTCTAGTTATTATGAATAATGCTGCCATGAATGTAGTTGTGCAAGTGTCCTTGTGGTATGGTTAAGCATCCCTTTTGTATATGCTCAAGAGTGATATTGCTGGGTCTTGAGGTAGATTGATTCCCAATTTTCTGAGAAACTACCATACTGATTTCCAAAGTAGCTGTATAAGTTTGCAATCTCACAAGCAATGGAAGAGTGTTCCCCTTATTCCACATTCTCTACAACATAAGCTGTCCTCAGTATTTTTGATCTCAACTGTTATGACAGTTATAAGATGGAATCACCGAGTCATTTTCATTTCTCTGATGACTAAGGATGTTGGGCAATTCCTTAAATGTCTTTCAGTCATTTGAAATTCTTCTGTTGAGAATTCTCTGTTTAGATCTATAACCTATTTTTAAATTGGATTATTTGGTATTTTGATGTCTAGTTTCTTGACATATATATATATATTTGCTAATCAGTCCTCCGTGAGAAGTGGGGTTGGTGAAGATCTTTTCCCATTCCATAGGAAGCCATTTTTGTCTTATTGACAGTGTCCTTTGCCTTATAGAAAAGTTCAGTTTCAGTAGCTCCAATTTATTAATTGTTGCTGTCAATGTCTGGCTACTGGTGTTATATGCAGGGAGTTTTCTACTGTGGCAATGCATTCAAGGCTACTTCCTACTTTCTCTTCTATCAGGTTCAATGTACCCAGTGTTGATGCTGATGTCTTTGATCTCCTGCATTGAAGTCACCAATGGCTTTTTAAGACTTCCGTTTTTACTATGTTAATCCTATATAAATCCAAGAGCATTGGAAACTTTCCCACATTCTTTCTCTGACCTTAAATCTTGTCTATACATCCTGCCTAGTCACTGGCCATTCAGCTTTTTGTTACACCAATCATAGCAACACATTTTCTCACAGTATAGAGATATCCCACGACAGACTTCATGTTGAGGGCTAAATGACTTACAGGCAGTATATAGCATGCAGACAGTAAATATATTAGCTAATACCACAACTGCCTTTTTACTATGATCATTGGCCCCCTCTTCTGCCATAGTTCTCATTAATTCCTCTGTGAGATTCTTGTTTCTCTAACATTCGCCTCTTTGGGAATTAAATTGAGATCCTCAAGTTTCAGCATAAGTCTCATTATATTTTCTTCACCTGAGCATTGAAATACTAAATGTGCAGATTCAATCTCCACCTGCCTGAGCTAAACTGTAATCACCAAAAATGCATACATTGAGCTTCTAGGGATCAGTACCTCCAATTCAGCTTTATTAAGAATTTCAAGCTCTGGAAGAGTAATTTAGGAAAAATGAGGTCACATAGGTGAAGTTATTCTTTTTTTTTTTTTTCTTTTTTTTTTTCTTTTGGTTTTTTCGAGACAGGGTTTCTCTGTGGTTTTGGAGCCTGTCCTGGAACTAGCTCTTGTAGACCAGGCTGGTCTCGAACTCACAGAGATCCGCCTGCCTCTGCCTCCCGAGTGCTGGGATTAAAGGCGTGCGCCACCATCGCCCGGCAGGTGAAGTTATTCTTAACCTGGTATCACAAATACCATTATAGAAAGATTGCTATATGATGTGAACTACATCAGAAGAAAGTTAATGAGGAGAGACACAGGGAGAAGATGGCGCTGATGTCAATGTGACAAAATTCAGGAGAAATCTGTCATTTCCCAAAGTAGATTTTAGAATTCTAACATCCTGAGACACATAGACACATTGTTATACAGTCCTAACAAAGTAACACATCGCCATAATTACATGGGTGACTTTACAGTTATATTTCTAAACTAAATCATTACACTGAGCTTTTTACCTAGTTGAACAGCTGCAAAATAAATCCTGTTTGGGTACATTCAAACCTCATTTCCAGAACCAAACTACAGATCTTTCGAATCTAAACAAAACAACTACAATATTTCAGCTCTCCTTCATACATCTACAACAGAACATTAGCCATTCAACTCAGTTATACTGGTACTAATACCTCATCAAGATCCATCAATCCTTTTAAATCCTTATTGATCATAGCTATCCCTTTCCATTTTTTAGACATTTTTTTTCAGTGGTGGCATTATTCCCTTCTGTACTACTAGCTTGTGTTTTGAACAGGTGTCTTTGAATCTCTCATTTTTGTCATACAGTAACTTTTCTTGCAAAAATAACAATTCTAAACTGACTCCCTTTTCTCAACCCTTCCCCTGTGTTTATCACAAGAATAACAGGTTATGACATACTCAATGGTTTTACACAAATTAGCTAGAAAATCATTTTGCAAAAAGAATATTGTTGATAATAACGATTCCTGTTCTAGTTTTTTTTTTTGTTACAATAAAGACTATGACCAAACACATCTCATATAGAAAAAAAATTTATTGGCTTTCATATGCCAGCCACAGTCTATTTATCATTAGTAGAAGTCATGGTAGGATCTCAAGGAAGCAATCTGGAAACAGGAACCTGGAAGCAGAGTCCATAGAAACACACTTCTTACTGGTTTGTTCCCTATCGTCTGCTCAGTATAATTTCTTATACAAACAGGATCACTTGCCAAAAGTGGAACAACACAGTGGGGCAGGCACTCTCATATCAACCAACAATCATGAGTATGTCCCATAAATATAACCAGAGGTGTTCTGATGGGGGTGTTTTTGAAATTGCATTCTGTCTTCCCACATGACTCTACCTGTTAAAAAGTTAATAAAGAATGAAAGAGCACAACTTTTAAAATTACTTTTTAGTGGTATTTCATTTCTGTGTTAATAAATAAAACTTGGCGGAGGATCAGAAAAGTAAAACAGTCACACTGGTCAGCCTTAGAGACCAGACAGCGTATCATACACCTTTAATCCTAGCAACCACACTATTTTGTCATAGAAACCAGGTGGTAGTGGTGCACATCATTAATTCCAGAACTAGAGAAGATTATAAAATGAAAGGAGACAGCTCTCAGTCTCATTCTGAGGTTTGCTGGAGACAGGATCACCATTTTTAGGCTGAGGTTGAGATAAGAGCCAGTGGCTGGCTTCTTTGTTTTTCTGGTCTTCAGGTTGAACCCCAATATCTGTGTCTGAGTTTTTATAAATCATGCTTTATGATTTTCTGTTTTTGTTTAGTCTTGACCTTCCATCTGTCCATGAATTTGCCCCTACTCTCTTTTAAATTTGTATTTATAGTCATAATTAGTTGATCAGTAAGTTTATGCAGAAAGAAAGGAGAATCAGAAAACAGGACAAAGAGCAAGAGAGAGCTTTACAAGAAATTCACAGGGATTTGTTCTGTAGGAAGGGTGTGGTCAGACAGTACACTGACTTATAATATTGGAATTAATTTTGAGGGATCATTTTTCACCCTTTAAGACTCTGAAAAAAATGTGGGCACCTTCTTTCTTTTCAGAGTCAGCACCTGTCAATTGCTGTTCTCCATTTTCATGAGTGTCAACTAAGTACCTTCTAAGACTGATAGGATGCTTCCCACATGGAGGTGTTGCATTTTGCAGACCTCTCTCCTGGGTTCTGAACACTCATGGACTGTGGAATGCACCTCTTCAGATATTTAATGGCAAAGAATAGGATCTAAGAGAACAAGAACAAAAGTAGAAGGGCTTGTTAATTTAGACCCTGAACAAAACCATTTTTAAAAAGTGAGAGAAGGACATAGAATAGTGTGGGTGGACACTGACCCTGGACTCCAGACTTTAATGTACATAAGTCTATATATTAGTTGTTTTCTCATCACTTGACCAAATATTTGACAAAAACAGTTTAAGGAATGAAGGGTTTATTTTGGTTCCTTGCTCTACAATATGAGAACGTGGCTTGGAAGTCATGGTGGCAGGAGTGTGAGGTAGCTGTTCACATTGTATCCACAATCAGAAAGCAGAAAGTGATGTGTGTGGATGCTCAGTTTGATTTGTGTACATTTGATTGGGTGGTTTTTGCCCTTTGTATTCATTTCAGGCCCCAGGCCCACTGTGTTTTCATCAAATCTTAGAATGAGCTATCCCATCTCAACAAATTCACTCTCTCATTGATATACCCAAGGTTTATTTCCATGGTGATTCTATATCCCATCAAATTCATGATCATGATTCACCAGGAGTAAGTGATGCAAATTATTCTTGAATCCTATTTGATAACACCCATGTTCATGGAAAGACATGGGGCATGAGAGTCATAACACTCAAGGCCTTCCAACTGTTATTCCATTAAGTATTACTCTTACGCTGTCTTTGATAGGGACAGTTTTAATGTAGCCATCAGCCTTTTGATATCTTTCCACTTCAATTACACTAGATTATACACCAACTGAACTATATCACACACACACACACACACACACACATATATACATACACACAAAAACACACCCCACACATACACACACACAGTGATGATCATAAAAATTTTTAAGTAAAAATTTTAAATCAAATAAAACAAAGGCCTTCATAAAGCAAAGCAAGCACTTATCATCAAAGATATCCAACCAAACCTTGAATATTATCTAGATGGTAATTTTCTTTATCCTTTGGTATATATGAAGACTAGTAAAAGAAAGGGACATTTTGATCCATTTTTTAATGTAATTTATTGAAAATAGGTAAAAATATATGGACGGACTAAAAGTGAAGCAAAAGTAAAAAAAAAGCCATTTTTTCAGGGTGGATTATACTACCAAATACTGAATATTTTTCACATTGATATATCAAATGCATAGCCTCAGATTTTCTCCAGTTGGCCTCTCTTGGGGGCCATTAGTCTGTTTCACTATTCCACTTCTTCATAAAATAAACTATGAGATCCATAGAGTAGTGTGAGTTTGCACACTGCATTGACAAAACCTATAATGAAAATATCTTCCCACCATTCCTGACTCAGATGAACTACCCAACTCTATGACATGGAGACGGGCTGTCTTAATTCACAGCTCAGTGACATGACCAGAAACCATGGGAGTGACAACTACTTGTGGACCTTCTTTTAATTAAAGGGAGACTCGTTGTGAGAGAGAAAGCTAGGGGACAAATTCAATTGTGTCTCCTGTAAGTGCGTAACAAGAAGATTGGAAAGTCGTATTGATGTAAGTTTGTATTCAATTTGCTTGAATTTTAGTGAGAACTTTTGCATCTACAGTCTTGTTTTCTCTTTACCAATTGTTGACAACATAGCCTTTTTCCACAATATGCTGGCTTGTCTTCTTTATTATTTTTTGTTTGTTTTCTTGTCTCTCTTTTTTCCTTTGTCAAATATTAGATGTTATTTGTGAATTAGAGTGATACAGGAGTTGTTGAAGGAGATTGGGGGTGTGATCTTCCTTCTGTTTTGTGAAGAGTTTAAGAAGTGTTTGTTGTAGTTCATCTATGGAAGTCTAATAGAATTCTGTTGTGAGTATATGAAGTCTTGGGTTTCTTTTTAGTTGGAACATCTATTACTGTTCAACCTCTTCTTTTCTTATTAATCTGTTTATGTTTGTCATTTAGCATGGGGAGTTTAGATAAATCAAGTTTTTTTTTTATTTCGTTTAAGTTTTCCTATTTAATGGAGTACAGTTTTTTAAGTTTTATCTCATAATAATCTGTATTTCTTTGGAGTTTATTAGAATGTTTTACATTGATTTCTGATTTTATTGATTTGTATACCCTCCACCTGTGTGATTGTGTGTGTGTGTGTGTGTGTGTGTGTGTTTGCATTTGGTTAGTTGGGCCAAGAGTCAACCAACCCTTTAACTCCAGAAGCACGGTTATTTTTTATGATGTTTTCTATGTTCTGTTCATCATTAAGCAATGAGTTGTTTAATCTCAATGAATGAACACACCAGATTTTTTTTTACTGTCAATTTTATGGTTTATTGAATAATGATCAGATAGAATACAAGAAGTTATTTCAACTTTCTGCATTTGTTAAGGTTTTCTTTGTGTTCTAGCATGTGGATTTTTTTTGGAGAATTTTTCATGTGCTGTTGAATAATGTACATGTTTAGGTATTTAGATAAAATATTCTGTGGGTAAACTAGAGGTCCACTTGTAAGATCAATTTAATTCTCAGGTTTCTCTAATGAGTTTATATTAATCTGTGTCTTTAATTCCATTCACATGTTTTTTTATGAAACTGAATACACAAAAGTTTGTAAGTATATGTTTAGTGTTATGACATGTTCAACATTTGATTCGTTGATTGGTAACTCTCTTTTAAACTTATAATTAATTTTAATTTGATGTCTGTTTGGTCATATATTAGAATGGCAATGCCTGATTGCTTCTTGTTTCCATTTGTTTTAAATACTTTTTTTCCATCATTTTGCTTTAAGGTGGTGCCTACTTTTAAAGCTGAGTTTCTGGTAGATAGCATATATACTGATTTTTTTTGCAACTTAATTTATTGAATTAGCCTGTGTGTTTCACTTGGAAAATTGAAGCCATTAATATTTAGAGTTATTATTAAAATGTGTGTTTATTGTAGTTATTTTGTTAATATTTGGTGTTTTGTTCTTAATTGTGGTTTGTTTTTAATTAAATAGTGGTTTCATTTGTTTTACTGATAGAGTCTGTAGGCTTTGTTTATTCTTCTTTTCAATTTGAGTATTCTGATTATCGTATTTTTATTGGGTATGTATGGCTTATACTGTTTAGATCATGAAAAGATTCATTTTTCTCCTTCAACTATGGTGGATTATTTTTTTGGTATAGTTATCCAGGTTGATAGCTATGGTCTTTTAGATTGTAGAGTATATTACTCCAGGATCCTGTGGCTTTTAGAGTTTCCATTGAGAAATCAGGACTTATTTTGACTGCTTTTCCTTTATGTGACTTATATTTTTTTTTTCTTTTTCAGACATCACACTTTTTTCTTTATTTTGTACATTATGATTTTAACTATTATATGCAATAGAGTGTTTTCTTTATTTATCTTTTCTAGTTGGTGTTCCGTGTGATTATGGTATCTGTATGAGTGTACTTTCCCTTAATTTGGGCAAGTTTTCTCCTATGATCTTTTTAAAAGCCTAATCTATTCTACTATGTTGGGATTCTTCTCCTTCTATGCATATGCTTTAAGTATTAGGTATTATTAGGTATCTTACATTTCTTTTATGTTCCTATGTTTTTTTTTTGTTTGCTTGCTTATTTTATCTAGATTCTCTGTTTTATCTTCAACACCTTATAGCCTGTCTTCCTATCTTCCGTTAGATTAATTTTATTTATAAGGCTTTCCTCTGAGTTTTCTCATTGTGATACTGAGATTTTAAATACTATTTTCAGTTCAGTCCATCCAGTTACAGGTTTCATCTGTAAAACTGGATTGGTAGATATATACTGCTTAAATTTAGTTTTATTTGAAAAATTTTTAACCCACCTCTTTTTATTGCTAATTTAGCTGGAGATAGTAATCTGGACTGACATTTGTAATTTCTTAGAGTTTGTTGAACTTCTGTCAAATCTTTTCTGTCTTTAAACATCTCCAATAAAAAGTTATGTTTACTCTAATAGGTCTGTTTTTATATGTTACTTGGTCATTTTTTCTTGTTGCTTCTAATCTTTCTTTCTTTGGCCAATTTAGTATTTTGATTATTATTTGTTATGTGGAATTTCTTTATCATCCTGTACATTTGTATTTCTATATGCTTGTTGTATTTCTATAGGTACCTCCTTCTTTAGTTAAGGGAAACTTTCCTCTATTATTTGGTTGAAAATATTTTTTGTGCCTTTTGGTTTAGGGTTTTCTCTTTCTTTTATTCTTAGTATTCATAGATTTTGTGTTTTCATAGTATCCAGGACTTCTTGAACGTTTTGTGTCTGGATTATTTTAGCTTTCACATTATCTTTCACAGAATTAAATATTTCTTTTACCTTGTACACAGTGAATGAGATTCTGTCTTCCTTGTCTTGCATAGAGTTCATGAATATTACCTGTGGGAATTTTACTCAAATTATTAAAATTTTTATTTCCAATTTTAATTCTTTTTTAATGTGATTTTATGTCTCTGTTAAATTCTAATTTCATATTGTGAATTGTTGTCATTACTTCATCCCACTGTTTGTCTTTTCTCCGTCCTTATTAATGGATTTATTACCACCATATTGATGGTACTAGACCATATTAATAGCTACTATTTTGACATCTTTGTCTCACACTTCAGTTATATTACCTTTCCCTGGGTTTACTGCAGTAAGTTTTCTGGGTTATTCTGGAAGCAATTGTTTGGGCTGTTAATAATGAATTTTTGAACTGGTGTCTACTTATAAAATACTGGGATTACTGAAATAATTCTAGAAAAATGAAGTCTACACTGAGCTTTGTAAGAATTACCAGGGAATAGATGTGGAGTGGAAGCAAAAAGACTGCTGTAGCAACAAAATCTTACAAAAACCCTGTGATAAAAACTATTTAAAATAAGGAAGGTGACACATTCTCCTAGGTACCATACCCCATCCCACACCTTCAGCCACTTTACCAAAGGCCAAGCAAGGTACAGGGACCCAAGACCATGCTGTTGTGCACTGACCAACCTCAGCAGACTTGTGCCACTCAGGCACAGGCGACACAACTGACACCAGCTGAACCCTCTGCCTGCCAGTGGAACTGCACCTGTCCTATTCCCTGGGACCCATGTCCCTGCCCACAATGTCCCATTCTGGTGCTGTGCCTTGTTGCCAATACCAGCAGATTTCTGCCACTTAGTGCAGACCACATTAGCCAAAATCAGTGAGGGACCCACCTTTCAGACAAATTGATCCTCTCCATGGATGTTGTTACCAGGGTACTTTTCCTTGACTATGCTATCCCAGCTCCTGTCAGCCGCTCTACTAAGCCCTGCCCCAAACCTCATCAGATTTGGAACTACAAATACAAGCAAACAGAAACTATAGATGCAGACATCATCAATAAATACAAGAGATTGAATAGTGAATCTCAGGCTTTAAAACTATAAAAGAATCAATAAATTCATGTGTAAAGGAAAATGTTAATAATACAAAGCATCCAAGAAAGCTGAAATAACATAGAAAAAACAAATCTGAGAGTAATAGAAATATAAGAAAGAGAAGAATCTCAGCACAGAAACCCTGAAAATATATTTCACAAAATATGAAAGAAAATTTCCTTATCCTAAAGGACATGCCTATGAAGGTACAAGAAGCTTACAGAACACCAAATAAACTGAATCAGAAAAGAAAGTACCCATGCCACATGGAGACTAAACATGGAGAACAAGGGGAAAAAAAAAAACAAAAGATGCACCTCAACAATAAAAATAGACATTCTTCAGCGTAAAATGTTTGAAAATGATTTTCCAATAAAGTGGACATAAGAGCCATGCTGGTCTAGCTATACTAACATATGAAAAATAGATTTCAAACCAAAATTAATCAAAAAAGATTGAGAAGGACATTTATACTCATGATGGCAAAAATTTACCAGTATTACTTCTGAATTCTTAACATATACTCCACAAATGAAAAGGCAGCCACATTTGTAGATGAAACATTACTTAAGATTAAATTGCACATCAATCCTAAGACCCTAGTAGTAGCATACTTCAAGACTCCATGCTTGCCAATGGATAGACCATTCTTTTTTTTTTTATTGAAAAAAAAATTTTCCGCCTCCTCCCCGCCTCCCATTTCCCTCCCCCTCCTCCTGCCCCTCTCCCCCTCCCCCCACTCCTCTTCTCCTCCCTCTCCAGTCCCAGGAGCAGTCAGGGTTCCCTGCCCTGTGGAAAGTCCAAGGTCCTCCCCCCTCCATCCAGATCTAGGAAGTTGAACATCCAAACTGTCTAGGCTCCCACAAAGCCAGAACCTGAAGTAGGATCAACACCCCGTGCCATTGTCCTTGGCCTCTTATCAGCTCTCATTGTCCGCCATGTTCAGAGAGTCCGGTTTTATCCCATGCTTTTTCAGTCACAGTCCAGCTGGCCTTGGTGAGCTCCCAATAGATGGGTCCGACTGTCTCAGTGGGTGGGTGCACCCCTCGTGGTCCTGACTTCGTTGTACATGTTCTCCCTCCTTCTGCTCCTCATTAGGACCTTGGGAGCTCAGTCCGGTGCTCCAGTGTGGGTCTCTGTCTCTCATATCTTAGTTAAGGGAACCACCTAAGGGTTGGCAAGAGACTTGAACTTGGGGTGGCTACCAGATACCCAGGGCAATGTCCCCAGTTAGTTCCTTGGGCACCTGAGGATAGGGAACCTGAAATGAACCTGTCCTATAGCCATACTGATGAATATCTTGCATATCACCATAGAACCTTCATCTAGCGATGGATGGAGATAGAGACAGAGACCCACACTGGAGCACTGAACTGAGCTCCCAAGATCCTAATGGATAGACCATTCTAACATAAACTAAACAGAGAAATAAGGGTATTAACAAATGCTGATTCAATTAGACCTAATACTAGCTACAGAACGTTTCACCTAAAAACAAGCTAATATGTCTTCTTCTCATGGAAACTTCTACAAAATTGATTAAATGCTCACTCACAAAGCAAGTCTCAACAGATACAAGAAACTTAAAGTAGCCCTCTGTATCCTCTCAAACAACATCAATTAAATTTGAATTTCAGTACTAGAAGCAACAAAAATTCTGCAAATTCATGAAAGTTGAACTACTATTTACTGAATTACCAGTGTGTCAAGGTAGAAAAAAAAAGAAAAAAAAATTAAAGGCATCCTAGAATTCAAGAAAAATTAATGTACAATATACCCAAACTTATGAAACACAATAAAACCAGTGCTAAGAGAAAAATTCATAGGCTAACTAAAGAAATTAGAGCACTTTCATACCAGAAATTCAAAAGTACACCTAAAAGCTTTAGAACAAAAAGAAGTAGACACATTCAAAAGAACTAGATGGCAGAAATAATAAAACTCAGGGTTGAAATCAATAACAAAGAAGAGAACAATATAAAGAATTAATGAAACAAGTTGATGTTTTTTCGAGAAAACCAGCAGGACACACAAACTTTACATATCTAACTAAATGGCAGAAAGTACATAACCAAATTTTAAAAATCTGTAATGAAAAGGGAGACATAAAAACAGACACTGAGGAAATCCAAAGAACTATTAGATTATACTCAAAAAATTTGTATGCCAAAAAATTGGAAAATCTAAAATAAATGTATAATTGTCCCAATAGATAACATGTACATAAATTTAATAACAATTAAATGAGAAATTTAAACATGCCTATTATCCCCAAAGAAATAGAATCAGTCTGTAAAAATCTCCCAACCAAAAGAGGCATCAGCCCAAATGGTTTTAGGACAGAATTCTACCAGATCTACCAATAAAAACTAATACTAATACTCCTCAAATTATTCTACAAAATAGAAACAAAAGAAACATTGCCAAACTCATTTTGTAAGACTACATTTACCCTGATACACAAACTACAGTAACACTCAACAAAGAAAGAGAATTACTATTTTCCCTCATGAACATACATGCAAAAATACTCAATAAAAATTCTTACAGACAAACTCAAGAGCACATCAAAAACATCATTCACTATTATCAAATACTTTGCATCACAGAGATTCAGAAATGGTTTAACATATGAAAATCTGTCAATGTAATTGATAATGTAAGTAAACTGCAGACCAAATGAACATCTCATTAGATATTGAAAAAGCCTTGGGCAAAACCCAGCACCCCTTCATAATTAAGGTATTCAGGACATCAAAAATACAAAGAACATAACTAAAAATATCAAAGACAATAGACATCAAGCTTATAGCCAACACCAAATTAAATGGGGGAGAAACTTGAAGCAATTTAACTAAAATTACGGACAAAACAAAGCTGATTACTATCTCTGTATCTATTTAATCTGGTATTTAAGCTCTATCAAGAGCAACAAGACAACTGAAGGAGAACAAGGGGATGCAAATTGGAAAGGCAAGAGTCAAAGTATTGTTATTTGCAGATATATGATAGTATACATAAGCAAACCCCAAAATTCTACCAGGAAATTTCTATAGCTGAAAAACAACTTCAGCAATGAGGTTAGATACAAAATTAACTTTAAAAAATCAGCAGGATCCCCTCCCCACATATAAATGATAAATGGGCTGAAAAAGAAACCAGGAAAAAAACCCTTAATAATAATCACAAATAATATAAGATTTTTTTTTTCAGGTAGCTCTAACCATGGAAGTGAAAGTTTGGTATGGCAAGAACTTCAAGTCTTTGAACATAGAAATGGGAGAAGAAATTAGATCTGTAAATCTCCAATGCTCATGGATTTTCAGGATTAACATAGTAAAAATGGTCATCTTACCAAAAGCAATCTATAGATTTAACGCAATCCCCTTCAGATTTTATCACAATTCCTTAAACACCGTGAAAGAAAAATATTCAAATTCGTATAGAAAAAAATATCAGAAAAGATAAACTGCATACAATTAGCTCACTTTTACCTCAGAGCAACTTCAAACTAGACTAAAGGTTTTTTGTAAATAGATCACAAATTTAAAACTTTACAGATATGCACAAAGTCAGCGTCACAGTTGTCCAATCAAGGTTGCCACACAAAGCTCCCTAAGAAAAGCATGCCAATTCTTCACTTGCCAATTCTGATACTAGACCTATGTCTCAAAGTTTGTCACTGGGCAAAGTGTGTCCCCTGTCTGGTCATGGTCTTACTCTTCTAATCTTGGAATCTTGGATTGCCATGACAAATGGCTCAGCCACTTACCATTCACCTTAGAAATGTGCTTTTGACCAATGAGATGTAACTCTTGTAATTCTTTCCATTGCTTCAAGTCCCACATGGGGAAGAGGGTTTTAGGCTAGAGGAGAAGCTAGGGAGAATTAGAATCAGGACAGGAGAATTAAAATAGAGGCAAAAGAATAAAGAGATTTGTTTGGAACAGCACAAAATGCCTTTTGCTTGCTGTGACATCCAATCTGAACCCTGAGTTTGGACCCCAAAGACCTTCATTCCTGTGAGATACTGTAGATCCTGCATCAACAGACAGCAAAGGATCACTATGCTGTAAAATGACATCATTCTTAGTATTCCAGGAAGAACAGTTTAGGAGGTCATTCTGTTGAAGATGTAAGCTATGTGTTTAAATTTCTTGGCTTCTCCAGTGATTATCTGTGTTTACAAGGGTTTTTTTTATATATATACAGTACAGATCTAAACAGAGAATTATCAACAGAACAATCTCAAATGGCTAAGAATAACTTAAATATATCTTTAACATCTTTAACAATCAGGGAAATGCAAATCAAACCAGCACCAAGATTTCGTAATATACTCATCAGAATACCTAGGATTAGAAACATAAGTGGTAGTTCATGGTGGTAAGGACATGGAGCATGGGGAGCATTGCTTCACTACTGGGAGTGGAAATTTGAACAGCACTTGAACTGACTAGTGTGGAGGTTTCTCAGAAATTTTGTAATTCATCTACCTGAAGACCTTTTTGTATTACTTCTGGTCATATACCCAAATAGCACTCAATCATACTACAAGGACATCTCCACAATTGTGTTCATAGCAGCTTTATTAGTAATATCCAGAAACTGGGAACAACCTTGATGCCCCTGAACCCAAGAATAGAGGAAGAGAATGTGGTACATTTACATAATATAATATTACTCAGTTGTTACAAATAATGACATCAAGGAATTTGCTTGTAAATGGACGTACCTAGAAAAAGTAATGCAGAGTGAGGTAACCCAGACCCAAAATAAACAAACATGGGATGTATTTACTCATAAGTGAATATTAGCCCCCAGGAAGAACCATACAACAACAAATAGTCCCAAAACAGCTAAATAAGAAAGAGTAGAGGGATGCATGAATCTCACAGTGAAGCAGAAATAGAATGGCCATTTCCAATAGAAGGGGTAGCAAACTGAAATGCAGAATGGGGTTGGGAATCAGAGTGATCAGGTTGTGGGAGGATGGAAGGAGAGTACTGGCAGAGACAACTGGAATCTGGGGGCATCTCTGGAATGAGCAAGAAACCCACAGCAACGGAAACTCCAAGAAAGCTTTGAGGATGTAAAGTTTATTATTTTCTAATAGCAAGAAATGTTTTTTTAAGTTACATATTTTTCTTCCAAGTTTGCAAGAGTTTTCTTTATTGCCTGTTTTTATATACTTTTATTTAACAAATATTTGTGATTTGACTGATACACTCCTTAAAATTAAATTTTAGATTTTTGTATGTGTACCTAAATTACAATATTTTCTACACTTTTAGATCTTACAGATCTTCACTGATTTTGGATTGTATCGGCCTTACTTAGGGGGCCTATTATAAGTATACTTATGTGGATTGATTTGATGTCTGCTGGAATATCTAAGTTTTGTGGAAACATATATTAACTATCTACTGCCTTTGCTTTTGTGTGTCAACCTTTTCTTCTTTGCCTCTGATAATGCTTTTGAACTATCTGATGAATGACAAATTACTTTTTTCCTCTTTTCTTTGTCTGCTGTGTCAATTCCTTTTTAATCACTCATAAACATTTCATTTTGTGAGTACTGTCTGCGTGATAGCTGATTTTTATTTTCCAAGCAAGTCTGAAATGTTTTCACTTTCAATGACAGGCTTGAGTCATTAAGATGTGTTGAAATGACAGGGTTCTGAATTCTAGGTATTTCTCATATTTGTGTTTTCTAGTCTGTAATGAAGATATAAGAGCACACTGATAAACACTGACAAAGGTACATATGACACAAACAGATTTACCTTTCTACCTATAATTTAAAGAGTTTGCTTTTTATTCCTTGGGGATTTTGATCTTCATTTTACAGTTATTGTTTTAAAGTATTTCTCTGTCTTTTTTGTGGTATTGGTGAATAAATACAGGACTCTGTGCTAGGCAAGTAATTTTTCTCCAAATCATGTACTCTCTTGATATTAATATCTATTAAATATAGAAGCAATATATATATATACACATATATGTATATATACATATTCACAATATACCAATTGATTAACTTCATTTGATATATTGCATTCTCTTTCTTTAATTGTAATATAATGTCCCATATTATAAATACTTAAATCAGAAACACATTCATGCATACCCACTTTTTCCTTTCTCCTAGAATATAAGTTCAATTATTCTATTTCTATCTCAGTTAATGCTATAAGGCATTTCAAAAAATATTTTGCTTTCAAGTGGACATTAAGTTCTGAATATTTGGCCCTTCACATTTTTCTAATGGGAAATTTGTTTGTTTTAAATTAGTCATCCTTTATACATGCAGATGGCAGAATGTTTAGGGAATTTTGTTTGTGTTTGAAAAACAAGCATTGAAGGAATGTCTGGCACCTTGAGAGTCATTTGTTCAGATTCTGCCTCTGTCCCTTCACCCTAAATCATGGGCCCCTACAATATTCATTAGTATTATCACAATTATTTCAGTTGACTGTTTTCCATTTTTAATCAGTTAATGAAGGAAAAGTGAATGATTTTCTGCTTTGCACATTTGTATATTTGGAAGTGGTGGAAGAAGACAACCTTTACTCTAATCTTCAGGAACTCTGCCCACCTCATTTGAGGAGTTCTCCCTTTGGCCTTGACATCACCAGTTAGGACTGACTTGTATCCACTTCACCAACACTGCTGCCACGATCAACCTTTCACACGGTTTTGGGCATTGACCTTATATCCCCATGTTTCAACAGCAAGCATGCTATATCCTGAACTATTCTCCAAATCTGAATGGCTGGCTTGTTTTGAATTTTACTAATGTCGCTGGGTAGAGTGTTCATTGAACACCCACAAATAGGGTTTCACATCCAGTATATCGTTAAGTTTTATGACTAGGATGTTTTTATTCTGACTACTGTCTAAACTTTGCTCAGAAAAGTATTTCATAAATATATCTTTCAAGACAGAAGTCTATCTCAGGAGATTATGAGGGGGTGTTATCACTAAATCCATGGATACAGTGTACTATTTTTCTTTTCTTTTTTTTTTTTTTTCAAAACAGGGTGTTCCTCCTTGTAACATCCATGACTGTCCTGTAACTTTCTTCATAGACCGGGCTGGTCTTGAACACAAAGAGCCTGCCTTTAATCATGAGCACTAGGATTAAAGGCATATGCCACCATTACCACGATATAAGAATACATTTTATATGAAATATTTTCATTTTCCAAATTATATTGTTGCTGTGTAACTTTATGAAAAATATGTTTATATATTGTTTATCTTCAAAATATAAATATTATGATGATCAAGACATTGGGATCCAATGCAGAGAAATAGATCATAATTGCACTACACAAAACAGAAAATTCAAAAAGACACTGTATCTTTAAATGTTAATGGATTCTGAAAAAAAGCAGTTAGTAAAATATATGACCCATGCAGAGTGAGATGTATGGCCCACAGAGGCATGTATGGTAAAAATGAAGTTAACATAACATTTAGAATTTGTTAGAAATTCTCTATTTCAGTTTCTTGCCACCACAGGGCACTGAAGCACCTAGAAACTCAAGCCACATGAGTTCTAATTTCCTCTCTGCCCATGTGTGACCTATAGTCTGATGGAGTATCATACACTGGTGAATCACTCAGGAAGTGTGAAACAAGAAGCTGTGGCTACTAGACCAGCAGGCTGATGAGGAAGCTTGCTTCACAAAAGGATATTGGCTCCTCTGAATTCTCTCTCTTTCTGTCTCTTTTTTCTCTCTCTCTCCCTCTGTGTGTGTGAAAGAGAGAGACAGAGAGAGACAGAGATACAAAGAGAGACAGAGAAAGAGAGGCAGAGAGAGAGAGACAGAGAGATTGGCATGTGTGTACAGATTGTGTTTTCTTTGAGAACACAAGCACAAACATCTGAATGATATAAAGCTGTAAGAAAGACCGGGACCAGGGCAGTAAGTAATGTGCTTACCTTGAATGTCTAAGGATCTGAGTTCAATTCTCAGAACCCATTAAAAAAAAAAAAAAACCTGTGGAAGCCCACAGTTAAATCTCAACATTGGGAATGGTGAGATGAATGGTTTTCTAAGGCTTATTAGCTAAATTCACAAATTCCAGAATCATTTAGAAACTCAGCCTCAGTAAACATGGTAGGTGAAACCAAGCTTGACCTCCGGCCCCCACATCCACCCTCACCCATACATATGTGAGTACCTGCACACACACATGTGCAATGCACATTCATGATTTCAGAGTAACTGTGTGAGATAAGGTCCAAGCAAACCATGTGCTTCTGGTCTTAACACATCTGTAAACTTTTTTCAGGAACCACTCAGGACTGGGTTGTGGGTGGCTCAGCAGGTTCTAGCCTGAGTTTGATCCATATCTTCTCCATTTGAAGAGACGGAATATCTCTCTACAAGTTGTCCTTTGGATCAAACACACACACACACACACACACAGAGAGAGAGAGAGAGAGAGAGAGAGAGAGAGAGAGAGAGAGAGAGATGCAAACACTCATAGTGTCACTTGAGGAGAAGTATAGACCAAGAATCACAAGGAAATTTTGAAAAAAAATTTCTGGGTTGGAAACTCCTTGAAAAATTAGACATTTGTAGGCAGGTTAAAGATGTGGATTTTTGTGGTAATATTATTTATAGAACACAAAATAGTGCTATTAATTCTATATCATTTAATCATTTACTTTGTGTTTAATTTTTGAATCTGAGAATTTTGTCAATATTGTAGGAGTTCCTCGCTGAAGAGCTTGAGGGAACTTACATCATCGTACATCATTTTAACACAGGCTGCTCCATGAAATAACATGTACACCTACATTTATGGAGCACTGATTGTGGACCGTGAACCTGGGGCATTCAATATTTCATGATGATTCTCAAGGCACCCCAGTTAATGACAGAAATAAATGCATATGTAAGTGTAGTAATTACCGACCTGTGTGAGAAGTACAATAAACACACAGACCATGGGTGTGCGGGGATGATTTAATAGACTATCCTGCACATTAGAGCAAGTATTTGGTAGTTATTAAGTATACTGGAAGAAAAATGTAAGAGTATTTTCTAATTTGTCAGATCGAAAAATATGCTGATCCTAATTTTCCTTTCACAGCAAATTGCTGCTTTATCGAGAAGACTCCTTGGCGTTGTGCCCTGTATTATAAAACCCTTTGCCATTAAATAACCTTTAGTCAGCAATCACGGGTTACTATAAGTTACCCTAGGGGAGGGAATTGTATTCTGGAATTACATTTGAGATTTGGCATTTATTATGCTTGCTCTGAGTGAAGAGGGACCTCTGAATTTATTGAGAGAAATTACATTCTGCACTGTATTTTTTGCATTATTTATGCTTTCAACTACAAAGACAGAAATCAAACTATTTCTCAGTCTCCATTGGCTAGCTTATTTAGAACCTCACTGTATGACTTGCTCATCTAAGCACTCCTGTTTCCACACCTAGTCTATCCTATGCATTGTGACACAGAGGAGAATCCACACAAACTTGACATTTGAGCATCTAATAAAACAGTCACAAAGTCAGGGGTCTAAGTACACACAGGAATGCATGTCTCATTTGCAAGAGCACGGATGTCTGGACACTATTTGTAGGTTTAGAGTCAGAGAGCATCATGGCTGTTCATGAAGGAAGACTGGACAGGAAGAAGAGAAGGCTGAGCATAAGAAGCAGGTGTGAAATTTAATGGCTGTTCAACCCTGTGTCAATTGTGTCCCCTCAAAAGTAAAATAAATATAACAAAACAGAAAACATACATATATTTCTCAAATGTTCCCCAGGGTATGGATGACATATATTAAGGGAAGTTCCTAAGGTGTTGTATGACTTGACTCAGTGGGCAAGAACAAAGCTGTTTACTTCATGCAGAGTAATGTATAGAACAATAAATAATTTCACCTAATTCTGTCTAGCTTAATGAATGAGTGAGGAGTCTATTTGGTTTACATACTTGACTCTGGGTGAGGGATAACTTAGAGAAATAAGTGGACAATGAATATGATTAAAATGCATTGTATGCATATTTAAAATTCTCAATATAAGAAAAAATTTAAAGATGGCAATACTTCTTAATATACTGTGCTAATTTAACAGATTTCCTATTAATAGCTCATCCCATTCCTTTGCAGGCATCAATAAAATGATCTCAAAATTCATTTGGAAATACAAGTAGTGTAGAGTAATTAAAGTCATCTAGAAAAGGAACACAGTTGGAAAATCCATACTTCTAGATTTCAAGACAAAGAAAAAGATACAACGAACAAAGCAACTTAGTAGTGGCATAAAGGTGGATAAACACGACAATGAAATATAATTTAAAGCCAAATATAAATCTACCTTCCACTTGTTACCCATGATTTTGTGCCAAACCCTCTGGGTTCCCCCTGATATCATTACCTCTGTAAGTTTTCTACGTATTTTATACCATGTCTAGTGGGAACAAAAGTATCAAAATGACCTAATAAAAATTTGGAGTATCTTACTCTCAATAACTTTTTAAAGACATGTTATTTAAGCAGCTGGATATCCAGATGCAAATACATTAATTTGAACCTCTTCTTCACACCAAGTAGAGAAAACTATCAAGAATAAACTACAGATAAAATAAAAAGTCTAAAATATGGGTCTGATGGGACACCTCAGTGGGAATGCTGATCACTGAAATCTTGAAAATCAGAACTCAATCTCCAGGAGCCACATGGTATATAGAAATAAAAATTTCACACAAAGTTTTGTGCTCCACATGCTTAAACATGTGAACACACACAAGAAGGCTATACAGATAAATAATTATAACAAGCATTTTAAAATATGAAATAGCTAGAAATTATCGAACTCTTTGAAGATAATGTAGAAATTTTCGTACATGACATTGGGTTCAGCAAATCCAGTATAGGGCAAAGTGTTTGAAACAATAGCTAGATAAGTTGGACCACACCCAAATCAAGAGGCTTGGTGCTACCAACTGTGCTTCTGGAATAGATGAAGACAAGCAATGTAATGAGAACAAGATTTATATATCAATGCCTGATAAAACATTTGTATCCAGACTGCAAGAAAACATCATATAGCTCAGTAATGAGGTAACTAAATGTAATTAAAACCAGTGGATGGACTTACATGGACATTTTTTCTGTTGGAGTTTTTCTTCTCATTCAGAAGCAGGACACAGAGGCCTTTTCTTCTAGGAAGCAGTTTATTATAATGCCACATGGGCTCACAGTGGATTTATATCCAAAAGCTGAAAATCACTGAGTCCAGTGGAGCTGTTTTTCACACAGTTTTAGCTGTTTTATACTTTAAAATTGGTAACAAATAATTTGATTAGATGTTTTAAAACGACAGGATTGTGATATTACAGCAGTTGCAGTATGAAAGAAGGGGAGTCATTGGGCAAACAGCAAAGTTGCATATATGTACAAAGGCTCTGATTCCTTTATTCTATTTTCTTTATGTCCTGGAGATTCCAGTCACATCCTAAAGGAGATATACAAATGTCATATACGCACCTGCAAAAATAATCAAGATTGACTGTTGTTAGAGAATGCAAATTCAAACTACTTTTCTGTCCCTGTGCCTACTCTGGAATAACTATGAAGAAAGACATCAGCTTGCCTTGATGAAAGAACACTCTCACATGCGGCTTCTCAGAATGTAAAGCATGAGTCAACTTGAACACATCTATGAGAATCTTCAAACTTTTAATTAACTTCTATGTGTGACATTATAGTTCTAGTACTACATGTATTTTCAGAAAAATTAAAAATATGCATGGTGTGGTGATTTTAATAGAAATGACCTCCATAGCTTAAGACAATAGCCCTTTAGGAACTGTGGCCTTGTTGGAGCATTGTGGCATTGTTAGAAGAAGTATGTCCCAGTTCACTTTGTGCTGCCTACAGAACAAGATGTAGAACTCTTAGCTCCTTGTATAACCTCATGTCTGCCTGCACACCACTGTTTCCCACCATGAGCATAATGGAAGCAAGTCTCAGTTAAATGTTTTCCTTTATTAGAGTTGCCATGGTCATGGTTTCACAGAAATAGAAACACATGGGCACACAGAACTGTGTATACCAGCATGGAAGAGGTGATTCTGTCATTAAGAGCACTTGCTATACTAACAGCAGGCCTAAGGTTGATTCCCAGCACCTATAGATATTAATAGGTACATTATTCAGAGTATCCAGTAAGTGGAAACAAAAATCCATACTGGTGTAGGAGGTCCTTCTGTTTGTGTGTTGCTTTCATTGGTTAATTAATAAAGAAACGGCTTGGCCTGATAGGACAGAACCTAGGTAGGCAGAGAAGATAGAAATGAATGCGGGGAGGAAGAAGGCAGAGTCTGAGAGCCGCCATGAAGCAGCCAGGTCAGACAAGCTGAATCTTTCCCGGTAAGTCACGACCTCGCGGTGATATACAGATTATTAGAAATTGGTTAAATCAAGATGTGAGAGGCTAGAGATAATGGGCCAAGGAGTAATTTAATTAATACAGTTTTGTGTCGTTATTTAGGGTGTAAGCTTGCCAGGCAGCTGGAACAAACAAAGAACTTTGCTCTCCTTCCAACACCATACAAGAAGAAACATGTTCTGCAGATGATAGAAATGAGGTCACAGTGCATGCATGCATCAACATTAATAAACTTGAAAAAAAATTAATTTACTGATGGGAACTGCTCAAAAAAGAATATTTGCTATGTTTCATCAATTTATTTGAAGGTATTTGGACACATCCACAGAGATAAAAAAGAGATAGGTGGTTAACTGGAATCAGAGAACCAGAGGAGGGTAGAGAATAACATTATTTATTACAAATAACAGTATTTCCCTTTGATGTCATATGGAAACAATCTATGCCAGCTCTTGACAACATATAGAGAATAACATTATTTATTATAAATAACAGTATTTCCCTTTGATGTCATATGGAAACAATCTATGCCAGCTCTTGACAACATATGTGCACATCTATGGGCCTGATCATAATTTTAAGTTGCACAATTAATGTGAATATTTAAGTTGTTTGAAATATAAAATTACAGGTCACAGATACTGTAATAGTTTGAATAAGAATATCATCTGTAGGCCTAAAATTGAATATTTGGTCCCTATTTTGTGAAACTGTTTGGGAAAGATTTAGAGTTTGGCTTTGTTGGAGGATATAGATCCCTGGGTCTGGGTTTGAGGTTTTACAATGCCCATGATACTTCTATTTAGATTTCTCTCTTTCTCGTCAGGCTTATAAAGGTCTCAGCTCTCAGCACCAGGCCTTACTGACTGTGGCCATCCTTCCCACCATGATGGTCATGTACTCTAACTAGCGAACTATGAGCCCCAAATTAAAACTTTTTTTATAAGTTGCCTTTCTCATGGTATTCCAGCAGAGTAATAGAAAAGTAACTAAGAGACGTGCAAAGATATTTTATAAAAATAAAATAAAGGGGCGGTGGTGGCGCACGCCTTTAATCCCAGCACTCAGGAGGCAGAGGCAGGCGGATCTCTGGGAGTTCGAGGCCAGCCTGGTCTACAAGAGCTAGTTCCGGGACAGGCACCAAAGCTACAGAGAAACCTTGTCTCGAAAAACCAAAATAAATAAATAAATAAATAAATAAATAAATAAAAATAAAATAAATAGCCGGGTGGTGGTGACGCATGCCTTTAATCCCAGCACTCAGGAGGCAGAGGCAGGTGAATCTCTGTGAGTTCGAGGCCAGCCTAGTCTACCAGACCTAGTTCCAGGATAGGCTCCAAAAGCTACAGAGGAACGCTGTCTTGAAAAACCAATAGATAGATAGATAGATAGATAGATAGATAGATAGATAGATAGATAGGTAGGTAGATATAGATAGATAGATAGATAGATAGATAGATAGATAGATAGATAGATAGATAGATAGATAGATAGACAGACAGACAGATAGATTCAAAAGGGAAACGATTGGGCTCATTGAGTAAAGGAGCATATCACTAAAACTGACAAGCAAGTTAAGTTCAATACATAGGTTCCACATTGCAGAAAGAAAGAAGGAGCTTCTGCAGGTCATCCTCAGATGTTCACGGCACTCCCATGCCCCATACATACTTAAGTAAATGTATTTCTCAAAAGTGCTTTTAAGGAAATATATCCATCCGTTTTCCCTTATTTTATCTGTATCTATACACTATCCAAATTTTGTTTACCTTCTGTCAATGTCTTAAAATTAACATTAGCAAACAAACCACTTTTCATTCTTGGTAGCGTTTGCCTAGACTACTTAAGGATCTGGATGCAGTTGTTAGCATATACTGGAAATGGGAATACACAATTATAGCCGCATCACCTACAAGCAGGAGGATCAGGAGTCAGAAGTCATCCTCATTAACATAATGAGTTTAAGCTCAGTCTGGACATCATGAGATCCTTTTCCCCAAAACTAACAGGCACATTTTTTTTCCTGGTTTTTGGCCTTATCTACTGGGTCAAAACCACTTCAAAACCCCCATCTTAATAAGTAGTTCTAAGTTCATTCTACATGCTCAACTTTGTCATTGTGGACATTCTTGATGGCTCGCCTCTGACATGTTGTTTCCTCTCTTCTACTGCATCTTTTTCCAGAGAGTCCATTGGCTCTGCATTCTGCCCTGGCTCTGTTGCTGTTCCTGAATGGGTCAAACTCTGTGTAGCTTTGAGTTCTGTATGGCCTCACTGAGACTGCTGGGCACTACAGATTCAGGATGATGACCATAACTGCTACACCAGCATCTTTCCAGACAAAGTGATTGTGCATTCTGCTTCTTTGTGATGAGCTTTTACCAAAAGAACCATGTCTGGAGAGCAAGCCATGATGCGATCTCTAGCACTGCTTTACTAGATCCATTTCTAGAGATGGTCATGGCATTTCAAAAGTTTGTAAAACTCTTTCTAGAAACTCTTTCTCACATATACACAAAACTGCGTCATTTTTCCCTCCCTCCTCTCCTCCTAGGTCTGAACCCTTAATCCACCCTCTGTTCCTACCCCTTAAACCATTCTTTCTCCATTTCTGTTTAGGAGAAAGCAGGTCTCCCATGAGTATCAACAAAACATGGCATAACAAATTTCAGTAAGACTAAGCATCTTCCCAGGAATTAAAGCTGAGAAATGTGACCCTAGTATGTGGTGTAGGGTTCAAAAGCCTCTTAAAAGGTTAGAGACATCCTCTGTTCCCTTTGTTAGGAACCTTGCAAGTAGATCAAGCTACAAAACTGAAGCATAAATTCTGAGGGCCTAGATCAGTCCCATGAATAATCTGGTTGTTGATTTCGTCTCTATGAACTCCTGTGAGCTGAGGCTGGCTGAATCTGGAAGGTTTCTTGTGGCGTCCTTGACCCCTTTGGCTCCTACAATCCCTTTGCCCCTCATCAGGATTTCTGGATGTGGGTCTGCATCTGTTTCCATCAGATGCTGGATGATGTGTCTTTGATGGCATTAGGGCTAAGCATCAATCTGGTCACAGGAGATGGCTAGTTGAGTGTACTTACCTACTATTGTTAGGAATCTTAGCTAAGGTCATCCTTGCAGATTTCTGGAAGATTCCCTTGCACCAGGTTTTTACCTGACCCTAAAATGATCGCCCCTACTTTCAGTATTCTTCCCTCTCACACCCTCCACAACAGCATGATTGCTCATATTTCTGTGCACACCCACCTTCAGTTCACTCATGAAATCTCTTTTATTTTCATTTTCCTGAGGGATCTAGATGTCCTCCATGAGCCCTCCTTGTTACCTAGACTCTCTGGGTCTGTGGATTGTAGCATAGTTATCTTTTATTTTAAAGCTAATATCCACTTATGACTGTGTACATACAATGGTTGTCTTTATGAGCCTGGATTACCTGACTCAGAATGATTTATTTTCTAGTTACATTCATTTGCCTGCATTTTTTCTAGTGTTCTTGTTTTTGACAGCTGAGTAATATTCCACTGTGTAAATGTACCACATTTTATTTATTTATTCTTCAGTTGAGAGATATCTTGGTTATTTACAATCTTTTGCTATTATGAATAAATCTGCTTTCAGCATAGTTGGGAATATGTCCTTGTGATATGATTGAACATCCTTTGGGTATATGCCCAAGAGCAACATAGCTGGTAGATCTATTCACAGTGTTCTGAGAAACTACCACACTGGCTTCCAAAATGACTATACTAGTTTGTACTCCTACCATCAATACAGGAGTGTTCCCTTGCTCCACATCCTTGCCAACATCAGCTGTGGGATTTTGATCTTAGTTATTCTAAATGATGTAAAATGGAATTGCAGAAACATTTTGATTTGTATTTCCCTGATGACTAAGGATGTGGAACATCTCTTTTAAGTGATTTTTGGCCATTTAAAATTGTTCTAAAGAGAAAATTCTTTAGATATGTAACACATTTTTAATTGGATCATTTAGTTTGTTGACATCTACTTTCTTGACTTCTTTTTATACTTATAAAATCAGCCTTCTGTTGGATATGGGGCTGCTGAAGATCTTTCCCTATTCTGAAGGCTACCATTTTGTCCTATTGATAGTGTCCTTTGATTTATAGACAATTTTCAATTTCATGAGGTACCACTTATTAATTATTGATCTTAGTGCCTGTGTTATTGGTGCTCTGTTCAGAAAGTTGTCTCTTATACCAATTTGTTGGAGATTATTTGCTACTTCCTTTTCTATCAGACTGAATGTATCTGGATTTATGCTGAAGTCTTTGATTTACTTTGACTCAAGTTTTATGCAGAGTGAAAATATGGACTGATTTGCTTTTCAACATGCTGAATTACAGTTAGACAGCATGATTTGGGCAGGCAGGAGAGCATGGCGGATTCTCACCACCATACAGAGAGATGTTTTCAGGCTGTGCAGTGCTCTGCGTGGCAGATTTGGCTGTAACTCAGATAAAAAGCACTTATGTGTTGCATGCTCATTCTCTGGGTTGGACTGCTGAGCACAGCTCCTGCCTGGTGGCCCTAAAGCTAACACTGGTGGTACTTCCACCATTTTAAAACTGGAGAGAGGCAGAGCCAACAACTAGAGCAGCTGTAACCAAGCTGCTTAGTGTTTTAAAAGCTCTGCCCATTATTTTTTCCATTATATAATTTTCAAAGTTTAATTTCCAGTAATGCTCTTGGTGGTGTCCCTTGCTGCAGAACCCTGTCTTGTACCAATAGAATCCATAAGTGGTTCCCACTGCTAAGGAGGACAAGGGACCAGGAAAGCATAGGATAGTTATTGAAATCCCACAGTTTTCATAAGCTATTGTTTTCTGATTTCCACTAAATCATCCTCCCAATGGCTTTTGGTACTTAGTAGGTTTCAAAATACTTAGTGAAATCATTTCTAAAATAAAATAGCATTTTACATAACAATGCTCTGAGCACCTTCAGGATAAACTTTGTTTCCATTTGTGTGTTATTTTTAACAAAAGATACATCCTTTTATTTCCTTTTCAATTTCTTTCTTTGGGTATGCTGACTCCACTTTGGTCTTTTATTTTTGCTTAGCTATGAGATAGCAAATGAATTTAAATCTGAATATACTGCTTTCTCTACAATTTCTAAAATAAGGTTCAGAAAAAACGATTGCAAAATAATGTGACTATGTTTCATATTTTCCCTCTATTTCAGAATGAATCTTTGATTCCCAAATTTTAGGTTTATGGATTATCTTTGATCTTCTACTGTCTGTGTGACTTTGGCAATATCATTGAACCTTTCTGAATCATGGTTTTCTTACCTAAAAGAAAATGTAAAGCTTTTATCGCATCTATGTTACAGTTTTTACTAAAGAATTAAATTACTCTATAAGAGAAATTTGTACTAACACTATAGAAAGGTTCTATAGATACACAATGTAAATTACCAAACCTACCATACACACACATACAATGCTTGCTACAAGTAGTTTACTCTGGTTTAGATTTTTACCTTAATACCATGCAAACGTTACCTCAGTAGGAATGCAAGAGTAGTTCTAGAACATGTGAACCCTTCCCCAACTACACAAAGGGAACATTAAGAGGAAGGGCATCTGGGCCAGAAAGAACTATTTTGAACTTAGGGACTATGCTAACGTTAAAATGACTTTCTTGATTTCCCCTCCCTGTGAAACATGCTGGCTAGCAAGAGAAGAATTCAGATTGCAAAGATACTAACTCAGACTCTGAACAGGGCTTAATTTTAAGATTTAGTTGCTATTTTGGCTGATTGCTTTCTATATTGACAGCATGAACCAAATCCAGGTCTTAGTACAAAAAAGGGGTAGACAACAAACATAAAGAACATAGACGCTGTACAGCATTGTTAAGTCTTACTGACTTAGTCAGTAAAAATCTACAGAAAACTGAGCAGTCAATATAACAATTCACAATGAAAATACGGAATTTTCCCATGTTTGTAGTCACATCTGTTTCTATGATTTTACTTGTGGGGAAGCAGGGATTAGAGGATGTGGCCACCATTCCCCAGGTCCCTTGTGAATAGGACAGATTAGATACCCTTTGTAATATTCTCACTAATTGGGGGTCACTTGAGGAGTGGGAGGTTGTGTAATTTATAATTCAGAAAGGACATATCATTGATGCCAAGCTAGAAGGAAATGAGGGGAGCAGTAAAAGCATGACTAACAGAAGCCAAAATGATGACTGACCAGAAGGGACTTTTGGTAAGAGGTGGCTGAGAGGGGGTTAAAACAGACTAAAGGCCTCGGGAAGAAGTTATGCAAGACTGACATATAGTAAAACATCAAAAACAAGGCATATGTCTGAGGAATGTAAAGGAAAGCAGATGTAGCCCTGAGAAGACATATGCCCAGAAAAGCATCAAGAACTTCAGACTCACAATGATCTGATGCAAGTAATAAATATCATACCTATACATAACCCCAAACTCAAAGGAGCAAGAGATCATTTATTATCAAGTCACTTATAAATGACAATGACCCAGATTCAGATTTCCTCCAATACTCTATCACATCCACCATAGTAAAGGTTTTGGAAAGTTGTATAGTACCATAACAAGAAATTAATTTTTATTTTATTTTCAATCAAAATTAAGAAATCAATAAGATACGGCCTGATATCATTCTGTACTGTACTTTCAGGTGAGTTGAAATGAGGAGTCCCTTTGTACATTTCAAATGAATTCATGTTATTGTCAAAAGTGATAAGTAGTATGTCAAACACAGGTGGGAAGTAAAGGATTTGGTGAAGAATAAAGATAACCCCAAATAATTTGGTTTCTGCTTTTCAACATTAAGACTCTCTAGAATTACAGTTGTAATTAGTCAATCAACTTTCTGCCATCATTTAACACAGGTGTAATATTTTTTAAGTCCTAAAAACATGATCTGCTAATTGATAAGATTCTAATCTATTAAAATCCAATGTAAAGACCATTAGTGGTGGCTTTTTGTAACACGAGGGTCTGCTTGTGGGGGTTTCTGTCCTGCCAGTTCCCACAGCTGGCAAGTCCCAAAGAAAATTACACAGAGGTCTCCATAAGTTATAAACTAATTGGCCCATTAGCTCAGGCTTCGTATTAGCTCTTATAATGTATATTAACCCATTATTGTAGTATATGTTAGCCACATGGCTCAGTACCTTTTTAGCGGGGCAGGTCACATCCTGTTTCTTCGGCGTCTGAGCAGGACTGCAGGAAGAACTTCCTTCTTCCCCAAATACTCCTGTTCTTATTGCCCCTCCTCTACTTCCTGTCTGGTTGTCCCACCTATACTTCCTGCCTTGCTACTGACCAATTAGCGTTTATTTAAACTATAACTGACAGATACAGAATTGTTCTCCCACACCAGCTTTTTGTTCAAATCATCTGTAGAACACTTGTAATGCAGAAATATCGACCAGCCAAAGAAATAAAACTAATCTATAGATACTGTTCTTAAAATATTTTACATGTATACATCTATTTTGTTGACATCTTTGTGTATATCCATGTGTACATGGAAGTCAGATAAAGAGGTCAGAGAATAACTTCTGGAAGTCAGTTCTGTCCTGCCACCATGTGAGTTTTAGGGACTAAACACATATCATCAGGTTTAGTTCAAGCACAAGGACATTGTGCTGAACTTTGGGACTGACTTTTCAGAGACATGAAAACTGGCTTCACTTGAAAAGATTATAGTATTTTAAAATAAATATTTGAAATAAGATTAGAGGCCAAGAGAATCATAGAGAACAAGTGTATTTCAGAAAAAAATTATAAACAAGGCAAAAATGTAACCAAAGAGGTAGAAATTCTTAGAGAACTGGGAGATAATCATTAAGCTGAACGTGTGATAACAGAGCTAAAACTTCATCACAGGTGACTAACAGTTTATGTAATCAGCATAGCAAAAAGGTCCATTTTAAGCAGCTCATTAAATTGATTGAGTCTAAAAAGGGAAACAAAATGAAAAAAAAAACAGAAATAATAACTGGTCAAAGAAATTTTATTAGTAAAAACACAATATAAAAAGAAGGGAAATATAGAATTTATTAGGACTAGGAACTTGGTTGGTAAAGCAAATTTTATGGACATGATAATCTCATTTTGAACATTAGGTCCACATGAAACATGACATATGAAGTGGAATTCCTCGGTGTAGTTGTGAATACCAATGGTTAATAAAGAAACTGTCTTGGCCAGTGATAGGACAAAAAAGTAGAACTAGATGAGGAAAACTAAACTGAATGCTAGGAGAAAGTAGGGCAGATTCAGAGAGAAGCCATCGAGCCATAGCTGAAGACAAACATGCTGGAAACGTGCCAGTAGGCCACGAGCCTTGTGGTAAAATATAAAACAATGGAGATGGATTAATTTATGGTATGGATTAGTCAGAAATACACTTAAGCTATTAGACAAACATTATTGCAAATAATATAGTTTCTGTGTGATTGTGTTGTGAGTTTGGGTGGCCGGGAAACAAACAAGCAGTCTCCCCACTACAAATTGGAGTGCCAACATGACCAACTAAAGTCCACTTAAAATCTAAGTGAGTTTGAGAAGAAATTCTAGGCAAAAAACAAACAAACAAACAAACAAAAAAAAAACAGAGTTAAGCACAGCTTAATGTTGTAGCTCCTTTAAGAGAGGAGGAGAGGTTTTCCTAATTCAGCAGTAACAGAAAAAAAAAAATGCACAGTTTTGAAATGCCAGCTTTCTGGGCTGTGCTGCCAGCACAACCTCTGACTATTTCAGGAGGCCGAGCATTTAAATGGGTTTTGTGAACAGACTGTTACAACTGGCTTAATGGCAACATAGATTCAATGTGTGCCTGAAAATGGGGAAATGTACATGGCTCTCAGGGACAACAAACAGCTCTGCCATCTTGGATTGAACAGAGCTAGCCATCAGGGTCATACTTTCCCTAGCAATGATACCACTTAGGTTCTTAAACACTTAGCATTTATATATATATATATATATATATATATATATATATATATATATATATATATATATAATTTCCACCTCCTCCCAGCCTCCCATTCCCCCCTACTCCTCTCCGCCTTCCCCCACACCTCTCCCCCTCCATTTCCAGTCCAAAGAGCAGTCAGGGTTCCCTGCACTGTGGGCAGTCCAAGGTCCTCCCCCCTCCATCCAGGTCTACAAAGGTGAGCATCCAGTCTGGTTAGGTTCCCACAAAGCCAGTACATGTAGTAGGATCAAAACCCAGTGCCATTGTCCTTGGCTTCTCATCAACCCTCATTGTCCACCATGTTTAGAGAGTCCGGTTTTATCCCATGCTTTTTCAGTTCCAGTCCAGCTGGCCTTGGTGAGCTCCCAATAGATCAGCCCCATTGTCTCAGTGGGTGGGTACACCCCTCGCGGTCCGGACTTTCTTGCTCATATTCTTCCTCCTTCAGCACTTAGCATTTTTAAAAGAATTCCTAGTTAGAAAAGGATTATACAATAAAGACAAATTCAGATTTAAAAAAACCTCCAAATAAGACACGGTGTGTTTAAAAAATGCATGAAGGCTTGTGAAAGAGAAGAAAAATAATATAGACAATATAAAAAGAAGTAAATGGTATTTTATTTTTTTATTTTTATTTATTTATTTTATTATTATTATTATTAAAAATTTCTACCTCCTCCCATTTCCCTCCTCCTCCCCTCACTACCTCTCCCCCTCCCCCTTTCTCTAGTCCAAGGAGCATCAGGGTTCCCTGCCCTGTGGGAAGTCCAAGGTCCTCCCCCCTCCATCCAGGTCTAGGAAGGTGAGCATCCAAACAGACTAGACTCCCACAAAGCCAGTACATACAGTAGGATGAAAACCCAGTGCCATTGTCCTTGGCTTGTCATTCAGCCCTCATTGTCCGCCATGTTCAGAGAATCTGGTTTTATCCCATGCTTTTTCATTTCCAGTCCAGCTGGCCTTGGTGAGCTCCCATTAGATCAGCCACAACGTTGAAAAACATATAGTTATCCTCCTGGATATTGAAAGTAGACAAGATTGCCAGGCAAAATTCAGGAGCTTGGGGTGGGGGTAAGGGGAGATGGGGAGAGAAAAGTGAGAGGGGGAAGATGGGGAGAGCTTGGGGGTATGGGATGGTTGGGATGGAAGAAGGTCGGATATGGGAGCAGAGAAGTATATATCTTAAGTAAGGGAGCCATTTTAGGGTTGGCAAGAGAATTGACTCCAGAGGGGTTCCCAGGTGTCCATTGAGATGTCCCCAGCTAGTTCCTTGGGCAGCTGAGGAGAGGGAGCCTGAAATGGCCCTACCCTATACTGATGAATATCATGCATATTACCATAGAATCTTCATCTGGTGATGGATGGAGATAGAGAGAGAGACCCACATTGGAGCACTGGACTGAGCTACCAAGGTCCAAATGAGGAGCAGAAGGAGGGAGAAGATGAGCAAGGAAGTCAGGACCACGAGGGGTGCATCCACCCATTGAGACGGTAAATGGTATTTTAAAAGGCAAAGTCTTTAAAGAGAAGTATAGACAGTAATAGATTAAAGGAGTAAAAAAAATAAGCTATGAAAAGATAGAATAAACACAGAGTCTGGATTATGTATATTATTGATTTTTCTGTGAATGTTTTGACTGTGAAGGAACTAAATAACAAACATATATACTTTAAAGGTATCTTGAGTTCAGAATTTGAGTCTAAGGATATGTTGCTTTGTAAAAGAGGTTCTTTTTTTTGTTTCCACAGAGGATGAGAACCTGTGGAATCCTTCCAGACTAAAGTGGTTTGATTGACCTAGATTCCCTAAAAGGTCACCATGAACACCCCCAATAATTACTTCACCCAACAAAAAGGAAAAAGCAGTTTGGAACTATGCCTAAGTTCCCTAAATGATTATTTATAAATGTTTGTTTACATTTAAAGGGGGATATGCTATTGAGATTTGCATTGGTATGGATCTTGGTCTGTTGGTTCAAATTTAAGGTCAATTTTATTACACTGTATATATATATATATATTTCTGTTCGGTTTAGTGTATTGCGTTTGAACAGCTCATTTAAAAATGTAATATATAATTAAGAGATACAGGTTAAAAGATAATCATCCGTAATGCTTATAGTCATGTTAGTCAGATTTTTTTTAGGTGCACATAGATATATTTCAGATGGATAGGCATTCTTCAAGCCTTTCAAAGACTACAGATTATGGTATTTAAAATGTTTTAAGAATTTACAACTTTTCATGACAATGAGCCCTATTTGCTCCTGGCAGCAGTTACTTCAAGAGGAAGATGGGCATCAAAGAGGCTCCTTATGGAGTTTGTTAACCATTTGGCAAGAAGAAACTTCTCTTGCCTGGACTGCTTGATGGTATATTGCAGTGTGAAGTGAACATACAGGACCTACAGAGAAATGACTGTTGAACTTGCCTAAAGGTGAGATGGTCCTTCAGATTTCCTATTTCATGAAAGAGTCTGCTAGACATTCTGCAGGACACAAAAAAAGTGACTGACAAACTGCCAATACAGGTGGAACTGTCTTTGAAATTTCCTGCTTCGTGGAAAAGTCTACTGGATACTATCACCTATGGGCTGTATATGAATGCTCCAATGATACAGAAAAACTCTTGGTGACTAAGCAGCAAGATGTCTCTGTCAATTCTAGAATTTTGGAAGTTGCTTACAATGCACTTGCTGTTTATTCAGGTAATATTATATCCTTCTGGAGTCTTTGATGGAGTTGAAGAATTTATAGTGATAGTTATAGTTTTCCTTAGTTATGATAAAAGGTAAAGTAGATATAAATATTGTAACTGTAATTCTTTATTGATACCTGTTTTGTGATAGATAATTTTATTATGCTAAAGTTCAAACCTTCCTTTTAATTTAAACAGAAAGGTGGAGGTGACATGAGATTCCCCTCTGTATGCCATGAATACCATTGGTTAATAAAGAAACTGGCTTGACCTGATAGGGTAGAACAGAGTTAGGTGGGGAAAAGTAAACTGAATGCTGGGAGAAGAAAGGCTGAGTCAAGAGAGAAGCCATGGAGCTGCCACCGAAGACAGACACTCTAAAACTTTGTTGGTAGGCCACGGCCTCATGGTGATACACAGATTAATGGAGATGGGTTAAATTAAGATGGGAGAGTTAGCCAATAAGAAGCTATAGCTAATGGGCCAAGCAATGATTTCTATAATAGTTTCTTTGTGATTGTTTCAGGGATCTTCAGCTGGGAACCAACAAGCAGCCTCCAACAACAGGCATATGCTTTTGGTTCTAACACTGGAGAGGAGAAGACAGCTGGATGACCAGGATATAGTGGTCAGCCAACCTTGCCTTCCTGTAGACCTCCAGACCAGTGAGAGATCCTGTTTTAACAAGGTAGATGGTAAATGAGAAATGGCATCTGAGTTTTCCTCATGCACATGCTTGTGTATGCATTCTCATGAACACACATTACATTTGAGATGTGAAATGAGACTTACATTAAATATTAAAAGTAAGAATAGAAGACAATGCTTAGAATTTCTTTGTCAGCTAACCTACAAGTTCATGAGGGTGTGAGAGACTACTGACAGAATGAAAAGTGCAAATAAGAGATACAAAACAGATAATGAGAAAAGAATATATATGATAGGAAATCATGAAATCATCTTAAAAGAAACAGAAGACAGAAAACAAATTAGCCATACTGACTATATATTTACCAACAATTATCCCAAATGTTAATGGCCTAAATTCACTAACAAAAAACTTTGAAATAGTCAAATAAACTCTACAATAAAAACAAAACCATCAGTGACACATTAATTACCAAAATTATTTTTATAAATCCCACTTTATATTGAAGAGCATACATGGGCAGAAATCAAAGGTGGGGAGCCATATAGACCACAAGGAGGCACCAAGAACAAGTGAATGTACTCAAATGATATAGAATATGCATTGGGTAGGAAATTGTGATATGAGACAAAGTAACTGCAAACGTATAATGTCAAAAATATAAACACAACCTATCCAATATTGAAGAACTTGCATATATAGAGCACTCACAAATAAAACAATAATAGTAAGAAACCCCAAAACCTCATCCTCTATGCAGATGAATCCTCCTGAAAGAAAATCATCAAAAAATGCAAAATTAAATAAAGCTATAGTCAGGCTTTACCTGAGAGACACGATTAGAACTTTCTGACAAATAACATGAGAATCCTGTTTTTTCTGTTCACAGATCATTCTCCAATGCATATTTTGTACTAGATAATAATCAAACCTTGACAACATTTTGGAAGTTTACATTTACTTAGTGTATTTTATCTCATCACTGTAGAATGAAACCAGAAATATAAAAGAAGATGAAAAAAATATAAATATAGGCCAACTAAAGCACTCTTCTATAGAAATCACTAAGCTAAGCAGAAATCAAAGAGAAAATCTCACTACAAGTTAAAATACAACATAATGTTAGTTAGGGGTCTTGTTCAAGTGTTACTAAAGGGAAAGTATTACATTGAGTGTGACTTACCTACAAGTATTCCAGTGCAGGGGGCCCCTAGTGGGCCCTTTAGGAGTAGAGAATAGTGTGGGTTTGTGAAATGATTAAAAACATTGTCTCAAGTAGGAATTCCTGCAAGATTGTGTGCACCGTCCCCAACAGGCATTTATGAGTCTTATGAAACAAATGAGTTTCTATGAGATTGGGTTTTATAATGAACATCCAGCCCCAACTCTGTCTCTTCTAGCTGATAAGTTCACCCTGCTTCCCACACCACATTAAAATGCAGGCATAATGACCGGCAGTGGTGGCGCACGCCTTTAATCCCAGAACTCTGGGTGGCAGAGGCAGGGGGATCTCTGGGAGTTCGAGGCCAGCCTGGTCTACAAGAGCTAGTTCCGGGACAGGCACAAAAGCTACAGAGAAACCCTGTTTTGAAAAACCAAAAAAAAAAAAAAAAAAAAAAAAAAAAATGCAGGCATAACAGTGTTTACCAATATGCAGTAGGTGGACCCTTTGACCTTGAACTTTCAGTTCTAAGTGGGAAAAAAAATCTGTTTTCATAATATGATATTCATCTTCTGTTAATTTTATTATAGCAACTGAGTATAGAAAAATACAAAGCTCATGCCAATATCTATACAGAAAGTAATGTCTCAAAAAAGCAGTTTAAGTCTGCCTCAAGAAGCTAAAAATGAATTAAGAAACAAATATAGAAACAAACAAAAATTAAATTAGAAATACTTAAATTACAAAAATCATTTCAATAGTGAAAATAAACGTAAATTTTTTAAAATATAAATAAAATTTATAATACCTTATTATAATAATAGCAAATGAAAAAAGGTTGCACTAAATTTCAAGATGAAACAGTAAGTATTAACAATGCCCTCACGTAGTAAGAAAGATCACAAAGGGGACCTTAAAAGATGGCCCATCTTATAAAGGAGATCGATGCCAAGTTTGATGTGAAAGAGAACCAACTCAAGCACGCTGTTGGACATCCAAGGCTGTGCTTTGGCACACACATAAACTAAATAAACAAGTAAATATAATTTGAATTTTTAGTAACAGGAGACTGTTGTGAATAATTGCTAACAGGAAGAAAACATAGAAAAAAATCTTAAAAGCTTTCTGGAAATTAAAACAAAAAAATAAAATTGAGATCAGTATTATTGAATTAGCTTTAGCACTCATTTACATGTTCAGTTTCTGATAGAGGAAGGTCATTTGTCAATAAACAAACTGCCTTGGCCCATTTGATAGGCTACCCCTTAGGTGGGTGGAGTAAACAGAATAGAATGCTGGAAGGAAGAGGAAGTGAGCTCAGACTCGACAGCTCTGCTCTCTGGAGCAGACGCCATGCACCATGCTCCCCCGGCAGATGCGATGAAGCTCTGACCCAGGATGGACGTAGGCTAGAATCTTCCCGGTAAGCGCTCCTTGGGGTGCTACATACATGAACAGAAATGGGCCAAGCAGTGTTTAAAAGAATAGAGTTTGTGTGTCGTTATTTTGGGGCATAAGCTAGCCAGGCAACCATGAGCCGGGCTGTGGGAAGAGGCCCGCAGCCCCTACTACAGATGGCGCCCACATGGATAACTGAATCTACAGAAAGCCTGAGAAAGCTTGGGAAAGAATAGAGTAAAGCATTTTTTTCTTGGTAGCAGCAATTTCTTGGGTCTGCTCTGCTTGCTAGATGCAAGCAAGTACTCTCATCTAAGAGAGGCTTCCTGACTCAGCTTCAGCTGTGAAACCTTGCAGCTCATTTAAGAGGTCCTGCCATGAAACACTTAAAACGGTGTTGGTGAAAAGCTGAAGGCATGCTTTTCGGTTTTCAGCCATAGCAGGAAAAAAATTGTGCTGTTTTAAAATGCCGGCTTTCTGGGCCATCCTGCCAGAGCAAACTCTGACTGTCTGAGGCAGGAGGTCAGCTACAGAGAGAGCATTTGAGTGTTGTAGTTTGTTTGCTGACAAGGACCTTGAAACGCCACAGAATTGTGATAAACATGGCTACAGCCGGTACCTCAGCCACGAGGCTGGAAAGCTAAGGAATGTGCTGGATCCAGCCGTCAAAGCCACGGCTTTCGTCCTACTGATATTGCTTGGTAAATTAAAGACTCATGTGGTCAGAAAAAGAGAGATATACAGTAAAGAGAGATTCAAAGACAAAGAAAATTTCTAAATTGTGTGTTAAAAGTATATGCAGGCTAAAAGTTCTTTAAAAAAAAAATAAGGAAGAAAGCAGTTGGGTGTGGTAGTACACACCTTTAATCCCAACACTTAGGAGACAGAGGGAGATTGACCTCTGTGACTTCAAGGTGTGGTAGCACACGCCTTTAATTCCAATGCCTGGAAAGCTGAGACAGAAGGATCTCTGAGAGTTCAAGGACAGTCTGGTCTACAGAGTTATTCCAGGACAACGATATACAGAGAATATAAAATAAAAGTAAAAGTAAACAAAATAGAGTTAAAATAAAGCCGCACAAAGATGGAAAGTACACAGAAAATCTTGATACTGTATGCTATTATGCTCTCTTTGAATTGTTTGAATGCTGAGGAAAGAGCAACATCTGCTAAAAGATATTTGTTTATAAATGCTGCTGAACTAATCCAAGATCGATATTTTCAAAATACCTTGACTTCAGAATTTGGATCTAAGGATATGATACTTTGGAAAAGAGTTTCTTCTTTTGTTTTCACAGAAGATGAGACACTGTGGATTGCTTATTTGATCACGATATGGTATGATAGACCACGCCCTCCTGAAGGGTTGCTGTGAACACCCTTAAAAAATTGCTTCGCTCAACTGCCAACTGAGATGAACCTAGCAGACAGGTTATCCCATAAAAGACCTGAATAACAGCGCCCCCATTCAGCAGGAAGCAGTTTGGAGAGAAAAAACTGCGCCCATGTTCCCATATATTGTTTATAAATGCTCTTTTACATTTAAAGGGGGAGATGATATAGATGTGAATAATTTGCATTGATATGAATCTTGGTTTACTGATATTAATTTAAGGTCAATTTTATTATATGTATATGTATTTCTGATATTGATTAAGGTATTGTGATTGTGTAGTTCACTTAAAAATGTAATGTCTATAGGTTGTTAATGGATAATTATCAATAATAGTCAAGTTTGTAGTCATGTTAGTTAGATTTTCTAGATGTGCATGCATATATTTCAAATAGGCATTCATCATATCTTTCAAAGGCTAGAGAATATGGTATTTTAAATGTTTTAATAACTTAGGGTTTTTCATGACAATGAGACACTCTGCTCCTGGCAGCACCAATCTACTTCAAGAAGAAGATGGGCATCGAAGAGGATCCTTATGGAGTTTTATAGCCATTTGGGTAAGAAACTGCTCTTGCCTGGACTATTTTATAAACTGGACACAAAGAACCCGCAGAGAGAGGACTGCTGAACTTGCCTAAAGGTGAGATGATCTTTCGGGGTTCCTGATTCATGAAAGAGTCTGCGAGACATTCTGCAGGACACAGCAGATAGTGACTGAACTGCCTTTAAATTTCCTGCTTCATGGAAACGTCTCTGGATACTATGGACCTTTAGGCCGAAGATGGATGCCCCAATGGTACAGAGGAACTTTGGGTGACTGTCCAGGCAGTGAGATGTCTCTGTCATTTCTAGAGTTTAGAAGTTGCTTACTTTTTGTTTGCTTAGGTAATATTGTATTCTTCTGGAGTCTTTGATGGAGTTGAATAATAGATAGATAGTTATAGTTATAGTTTTCCTTAGTTATGATAAAGATAAAATAGATGTAAATATTGTAATTTTTACTTGATAACTGTTTTGTTATATGTAATTTTGCTATGTTAAAGTTAAAGCCTTCCTTTTTTTTTTGTTTAAACAGAAAAAAGGGAAATGATAGAGGAAGGTCATTTGTCAATAAACAAACTGCCTTGGCCCATTTGATAGGCTACCCCTTAGGTGGGTGGAGTAAACAGAATAGAATGCTGGGAGGAAGAGGAAGTGAGCTCAGACTCGACAGCTCTGCTCTCTGGAGCAGACGCCATGCACCATGCTCCCCTCTCCCCGGCAGATGCGATGAAGCTCTGACCCAGGATGGACGTAGGCTAGAATCTTCCCAGTAAGCGCTCCTTGGGGTGCTACATACATGAACAGAAATGGGCCAAGCAGTGTTTAAAAGAATAGAGTTTGTGTGTCGTTATTTTGGGGCATAAGCTAGCCAGGCAACCATGAGCCGGGCTGTGGGAAGAGGCCCGCAGCCCCTACTACAAGTTTCTTTTTAATTGATGGTTTATAGTATCAGACAAGAAGCTCCCTTTTTTCTGCATAAGTTCACCTAGTTTCCCCAAGCCCAGTGGTTGAAAGTGTTTTCTTTCTCACTGAACTGTATTTTGAAACCTGATTGAATATTATTTACAAATGTGGGTAATGATTTTTTCTGGTAATTATTCTATTCTATGATTATGTCTTTTGATGCTATCATCAAAAGTTTTCCTTCCTTTGATTTTAGGGTTAAGTATTGATATGGCATGATTAAATCAATAACAAATGAATATGCAAACAAAAATTAAGAGGTGACACCCAGGTCATATTCATTCTTATGGATAATAGGAAAATCAGATTGTTGCTTTGATCTACTGCTTTGTCCCACTGAATTTCCCCTTGGAGAAATGGGATCAACAGTTCAGACTGTGGGAGGCAGGCTGGCTGTTAACAAACTCTGTCTATTCGAGGAAGGGGAAAGCCTGATATACAGCCTACCTTCCCTGGGAAGGGCAAACATCAGCACTGGTGTCAGGGTCGCTCAGGTGGTAGGAAACTGGTTCATGTTTGGGGAGAATTGTCTGTATTCTGTCAATCATGTTATAAATAAACGCTGATTGGCCAGGCAGGAAATATAGATGGAAAAACCAGACAGGAAGTAGAAATGATGTAATGAGAACAGGAAAATTTTGGGAAGGAGGAAGTTGATTCCTCCCACTCCTGCCCAGACCACAGAAGCAGCAGGATGTGATCTGCACCACTGAAAAAAGGTACTGAGCCACATGGCTAACATAGATCAGAAAAATGGGTTAATCAAGATGTGAGAGTTAGCCAGTGAGAGGCTAGAGCTAATGGGCCAATCAGCTTATAATTTATGGAGATCTATGTGTGATTTTCTTTGGGGCTAAACAGTCGTGGGGTACTGGACAGGACAGAAACCACAACAAACAAGCAGGCCGGACCATGTCCTCTTGTTTCATGTCACAGCATGTGTTGCTGGGACCTTCCTTGTCTGACCACTTTTGGCTCAATTTGAGGTAGTTACATACCACATACTCAGATAGCCAAGTTAGTCTGGTTTAGGCAAGCCAAGGATTGTGCTCCTCCCCGCATTGCAGGTCCTTTGTGCCTGGGCAAATATCTCCCCATACCATGTAAATATAGCAAAAGGTGAGAATTCCAAGGGAAACAGTAAGATTCAACTCGTTGATAGGGGACATGGAAAACAGAGAATTTTTTAGGGGAAAGGAATAAGAGGTAAATACAGAAAAAGGAAAGAGATAGGTAAAATAAAATAAGGATGTCAGAAAGGCCATAAGGAACCATACTATCAACTATTTATCAAAGGCCAAATAACAAGGAAACCTATAATACTTGTAATTCTAGATGTAAATATACATGCATAGTATAGTTTTAATGAACTTTTCTTATTTACAATGGCAATACTCTCTCTAAGAACTAAAGACTACCTAATATAAAACCCAATAACAAACATAAAAAGCTGGTGTAGGAGGTTTTTCTTTCTATGTGTTGCTTATATTGGCTAATGAATAAGGAAACTGCCTTGGACTGATAGGGGCAAAACTTAGGTAGGCGGAGAAGATGGAATTGAATTTTGGGAGGAAGAAAGCAGAGTCAGAGAGCCACCATGGAACCACCAGAGTCAGACATGCTGAATCTCTCCTGGTAAGCCACTGTCACATGGCATTATACAGATTAATAGAAATGGGTTAGATCAAGATATGAGAGTTAGCCAATAAGAGGCTAGAGATAATGGACCAAGCAGTAATTTAATTAATACAGTTTCTGTGTGGTTATTTTGGGGCTAAGCTGGCCGGGAGGCTGGGACATACAAGCAGCCTCTCCCTTGCAACAAAAAGCCCTCCTTTGAGTTGTTGGTCAAAGTTGTCCATGAGAGTCTCAAGATATATAACCTATTATTAGTGCCCTTGCTTTTTACCCAGACGTGAAAAAGTCTCTGGAAATCTTATTAATGAAGACAATGTGCAGTTCAAAAATAGGACCGAGAGATTCCAAACCAGAACTGACCTTAATGTTCTCCCCTGAAGGCTAGCTTTTGTGGTATTAGAGGGTAGTGCACATGCTTCCTAAGAAGAGAGGCTACAAATAGTGCTACCCAGTTACATTATTTGTGAACTGCACAAATACCAGTGTGGTGGAATAATTCGAATTGTTCAGTAAGGAACATGTATACCTTGGCATTAACAAACAGTTTGCTAATTAGACATAGACCTACTCAACAAAGACATCATGCCTAATACGGGAAATCCAGCTAACCACTCTGTGCTGGTGAAATCAGGGGTATTGGAGCGGAATCTACAACCACAAATTCACTAAACAAGCATAATCACTAAAACCAATCCATAAACATTTTTTTCTGAGATCCACCAATAATTTGTAGTCTTCTCCACTCATCAAGGAAACTTCTCTTTGCAACAGACAGAAATCATTACAGAAAAACAAAATGAATCAAAATATAAAGTTGTAGAGCCCAGTCCCAATAGATATAGCTACAGAATACTCAGGGAACACTGCAGAAAATGGAATGAAATGATTGCAAGAACTAGATTATCAGGAAGTTTATTGAGAGATTATATCTCTAAATAATACCAGAAGTTGCAGCAATAAAGTCTTGCCGACATTGCCAGAGGTCTGCCTCCTTGGAGATCCTCAGTCCTATTGGGTTAAGAATTAATAATAAAAATCACAGTTTGAGGACTAAAATTTTCATTATATTGACATTTGTGACAAGTAACCTTATCTAATATGAGTCTAAAATGATAAAAATAACAAAAAAGAAAGAAAATTTTAAAAGGATAAATAACTTAAAGTAAAATACTAGAAATACTTTTAAAGTTTCATTAAGAATTTTTAATTTATTAATAACTTAATTATTTTCCCCAAATCAATTACAGTTTCTCTTCCCTCCCTCTTCTCCTTCAAGATCCTCTCACCACCAGTCCTCTTGTTCCTCCAATTTATGAATCCTCTTTTCAGAAAAAGGTCAGGCATCCCGCCATGGCATATCAAGTTGCCATACGATTAGGCACTGCCTTTCCTATTAAGGCTGGACAAGGTAACCAGCAGGAGGAAACGGTCCCAAGGCAGGTAATAGAGGCAGCCCCTACTTTCAGCATTTGGAGTCGGAAGAAGAAGCCACACAACTATGACATATGTGAGAGTGCCTATGCCAGTCCCACACAGGCTCTCTGGTTGACTGCTCAGTTTCTGTGAGCCCCTATAAGCCCAGGTTAGTTGATACTGTGGGTTATCTTGTGCTGCTCTTGGCTCATCTGGCTCCCTCATTCTTTCCCCCCACCCTTTGTTCCCCATGATTTCCCCAAGGTTCACCTACCTAATGTTGTCTCTGAGTCTCTGCACCTGTTCCCACCATTTGCTGGGTGAAACCTCTCTAATGACAATTAGACTAGGCAAAAAACATGAATAAAGCATAATATTATTAGGAATCATTTCATTGGCTTTGTTTTTTGCCAGTAATTTTTGTTCTCTGGGCTCTCCAGTCTCTGAGTTCTGGCACCCCAGGCAGTGTCAGCGGAGGACTCCTTTTTATGCCATGGTCCTCAAACTGAATCAGTCATTGATTGGTCACTCACACAATTCTTGTTCAAATTACAGTTTGAAGTTTATGTGCCTGGATTAGGGTTCAATCCCTCCACTGAAGGTCTTGCCTGGTTACAGGAGATGGACACATCAGGCTTCATATGCCCCACTGCTTGGAGCCTTATCTGGGGTTAACCTCATAGATTTCCAAGAGTTTCCATTGCACAAGGTTTCTAGCTTGTCCCAGAGATGCACTGATTTCAGTTGTCTCTTTGTATGCCAGTGGCCTTTGCCTTACAGAACTTTTTCACTTTCATGAAGTCCCATTTATTAATTGCTTATCTTAGTGCTTGCAAGACTGGTTCAAGAAGTTGTCTCCAGTGACAATATATTCAAGGCTATTCCCAACATTCTCTTCTATCATGTTCAGTTTTTTTTTTAATCTGGTTTTATGTTGATGTCTTTGATACACTTGGACATGACTTTTGTGCAGAGTGATGAATATTTATCTATTTGCATTCATCTACTTGCCAAAAGTCCAGTTAGACCAGAACCATTTGTTTCAGATGATAATTTTTCCATTGTATACTTCTTCCTTTGTATCAAAAATCTGGTTTCTTTAGGCATTTAGATTTCTGTGTCAGTCTTTGATTCTGTTTCATTAATCAACCTATCTGTTTTCATGCCACTACTATTCTGGTTTTATTCCCATTGTTCTGAAGTACAGTTTGAAATCAGGGATGATGATATCTCCAGAAATTCTTTCACTGTACAGGATCATTTCAGCTATCCTGGGTTGTTGTTGTTATTCCATATGAAAGTGAATATTGTTCTCTCAAGTTCTGTAATGAATTGTGTTGGAATAGTAATGGGAATTGCTTTGAATATGTAGCTTGCATCTAGCAAGACACTCATTTTTACTATGTAAATTCTACTGGGAGAACTCCATCTCTTGATACCTTCTTCAATTTCTTTCTTCAATGAATTGAAGTTCTTGCCATACAGATCTTTCACTTGTATTGTTATAGTTACAATAAGTATTTTATAAATATTCATCACTATTATAAAGGGTGTCATTTCCCAATTTCTTTCTCATCCCACTTATCATTTTTATATTATAGAGGTACTGAATTTTTATTTAATTCTCTATCTGGTCACTTCGTTGAAAGTGTTAATCAGCTGTAGAGGTTCACTGGTAGAATTTTAGGGTCACTTATGTAAAATACTCTATTATATACTATTAGTAATACTTTTGCTTCTTCTTTTCAAATTCCTATCCCCTTGATGTCTTTAAGTTTTCTTATTGCTCTAAATGAATATAATACAATTCAAGTACAAACTATTACAATATAAATCAAGTACAATATTGAATATCTATGGAGAGAGTGTTCAGCCTTGTCTTTTATTTTAGTAGACTTGCTTTATGTTTCTCTCAATTTAAATTGATGTTGGCTATTAGCTTGCTATAAATTTACTTTATTATGTTTAGGTAGGTTCCTTGTATCCCTTATATCTCCAAGACTTCTGTAATGAAGGGGTACTGGATTTTACCAAAGGCTTTTGTAGCATTTAGTGAGATTATCACGTTCGTTACTTTCTCTTTCAGTTTGTTTATATGATGAATTACATGACAGGTTTTCTATTTTATTTATTTATTTATAGAATGTTGAACCATCCTGCATCTCTAGGATGAAACCTACTTGATTATTTGTACATTTGTTTTAGATTTTCCAATTTTGTGTAGTATAAATTTTGAACTATGAGTTAATGAGTCTTCAGATTTCCTTGGTGTCTGTTCTTATGTCTCCCTTTCTGTTTCTGATTTTGCTGGTTTGGATATTCTCTCTCTGCCCTTTGATAGTTTGGATAAGGGTTTGGCTATCTTGTTGATTTTCTCAAAGAACCAACTCTTTGTTTCATTGATTATTTGAGTTGTTCTATTTGTTTCCATTTTGTTGGTTTCTGCCCATGGTTTTCTTTCTCTTTCTTTAATTTGGAATTGTACTTATTTTATGTTATTTTACCCACTTACTCTTTTTCAAATTATCATACAGTATTATATTAAGTTAGGCCTCTTACTTTTAAATTATAAAAGTCATTTTGATAACAATTCTGGTAATATTCTTATGAAGTACTTCTACTGCTTTTTCTTTTTTAAAACTTCTTTCTTTCTTTCTTTCTTTCTTTCTTTCTTTCTTTCTTTCTTTCTTTCTTTCGCATACCAAACACAGTTTTCCTCTCCTCTCCTCCCATTCCCTTCCCCACCTCTCTTCTACTCCCCTCATTGGTAAGGAAGTGGAAAGAACAAACACAAGACCCTCCCCTACTTTTTTAAAAGGAGTTTGAGACAAGGCTTCTCTTTGTAACTCTGGCTGTTGTGGAACTTGCTCTGTAGACCAGGCTAGTCTTGAACTTACAAAAATCTTCCTCTGTCTCTCAAGTGCTGGGAATAAAGACATGCACAACCACCACTCACATAAAAACAGACCTCCTAAGGATTTTTTAGCAACAAAATTAATTTAAACAAGTTTTTACTAACATGCTTTCTTCTCAGTATACAGATTGTGAGTTGTTGTGACTCAAGAATTATGAAAGCCTGAGAGTATGGATAAAACCCTGTGCTAAATTTCAAGCACCACACAAAATGTATATGGTGACAAATGCCCCAAATTACCAAATGCAAGTCATGGAAGATGAGGAAAATGATGTTATGCAACCTACCTCAAGATCCAGCAATACCACATTTGGGTATATACCCAAAGGATGCTCAACTGTACCACAAAGACATGCTGTTCTACTATGTTCATAGCAACACTATTTGTTATAGCCAGAGCATGGAAACAACCTAAATGCCCCTTGACTGAAGAATGGATAAAGAAAATGTGTTACATTTACACAATGAAGTACTACACAACAGAAAAAAAATGACATCTTGAAATGTGTGGGCAAATGGATGAATCTAGAAAATATCATATTTAGTGAGGAAAGCCAGACCTAGAAAAACAAATATCATATATACTCACTCATAAGTGGCTTTTAGAAGAAAAGCAAAAATAAACCAGTCTACAATTCACAATCCCAGAGAACCTAGATGACAGAGGATGCTAAGAGAGACATAATTGGATTTAATCTACATGGGAAGCAGAAAAAGACAAGATCTCCTAAGGAAATTGAGAGCATGAGGACCATGAAAGAGTGAGAGAGGGTAGAAGGGGAGGGGAGAGGATGGGAGGTAAACAGAGAAAAAAAATATATAGCTGAATAAAAACAATTTTTAAAAATGTAATAAACTAAAAAAGGGAATAAAGGATGTTATAAATTTTTCTGAGGTACATAGGAAGTTTTGGGCCAGATTGGAATCAAAAAGTAAAGAAGGGACGAAGGGAGGAAAGAAGGAGGGAAGGAAGAAAGGAAGGAAGGAAGGAAGGAAGAAAGGAAGGAAGGAAGGAAGGAAGGAAGGAAGGAAGGAAGGAAGGAAGGAATAATTCTAGCAAGGGAGGGCAGTAGGGAGTAAATAAAAGAAGAAAGAGGAGAAAGGAAGGGAGACAGAAGAGGAAGGACAAAGTCAAGAGGAATAAAGAAGGAGGAAGCAAAGGAAGCGGAAGCAAAGAAGAAAAGATGAATGAGAAAGGGCAGGAGAAAATGACAGAAGGAGAAGAACATTTAATGTTCAAGTAGTGGTGTTTGCTTTCCTGGGATTGCCCTGAACTCTCTGAAATGAGAAACAGACACAGCAGCTTCAAGGTGCCTTTGTTGTCCTGAGGGGGCTTGTCAACTACCTTTGGTCGTACAACATAATAGGAAACAGCCATTTGCTTTTTGTTAAGCCCTTCAGATTTGGAGGCTTTATTTTATTGCAGCTTAATTTAGAATAATGTGATTATACATTATTCTCTGTCACCTTTTTATTATAAAAGGAGAAAACTCACAGCAATGCCCAGTCTTAGGTGACAGTTTCCCTCAGAGAGATTGTTTATCTTGTGGTAAGAAAATTCTTTTAAAGCTTAGAGAATGAAATAAAGAAGACAATCAGGGACGGCCCCATGGAGGCAGAGTTAATGGATACCATAGAGAGCTTGAGTTTGAAAAAAAAAATTCTCTTGTGAAGTGCTTGGGTGTTTTTAACCCCCCCCCCATATTTGTTGTATTATTTACAGCAACAAGTCAATCTGTAGCCATTGTTTTGTTTTGTGAGCATGCAGCCCCTCTTCTTTACATTTAATAATGAAGGAAATATTAGCCTCAGGAGTGGATTGGTTGGCACAGTGCTTAGCTCACAAGTAAGATGACCTGAGTTCAGATCCCAGGCCTCATACTGAAAACATAAAAACAGGTAGGGCAGGGCAGTGTGATATGGAATCTCATGCTGGAGAGATAGCACAGGAGGCTCATCAGAGGCCACAAGCCAGGTATCTTACCTGAAATAGCAGGTCCTACATTCAGTGAAAGAATTTGTCTCAAAAAAATAATGTGGAAAACAATGAGAACAAATACTGTTGTTTACCTCTGGTCTCTACACACACATGCATGTACTGATGGATATGTACCCAACTACCCCCCATACACAAGCATATAAACACATGTATACAAGTAACAAAGAGTAAGTAGAAAATATGAAACATGGCTTGGAATATGCAAAAGCCTGTTTTGTGCTATGAAAATCACATGCACGCCGGGCAGTGGTGGCGCACGCCTTTAATCCCAGCACTTGGGAGGCAGAGGCAGGCGGATCTCTGTGAGTTCGAGACCAGCCTGGTCTACAAGAGCTAGTTCCAGGACAGGCTCCAAAACCACAGAGAAACCCTGTCTCGAAAAACCAAAAAGAGAAAAAAAAAAGAAAAGAAAAGAAAAGAAAATCACATGCATATGTACACACACACATGTAAATGTGATTCTCAGGTGAAAAACATTTTGTAGTCTTGGAAATAAATTTTCTTCACAAATTTGTTAATGTACTTAGTTATTTGATGAGAAGCAAGTGGCAGATTATAAAATGAGAAGATAATATGTCCATTAATACAAATCAATACAGAAATACACCATTAAGATCTCAGTGCATGTTGTGGAAGAAAGCTCAGGAACTAAAATTCTCGACATGCAAGCATGGGGACTCATGGTTAATTCCCCAGTGCCCAAGTAGAAAGGCTACAGTTTCAGGGTTACAGTTGCTGTAAAGAGACACCAGGACCAGAGCAACTCGTAAAAGGAAAACATTTAATTTGGGTTTCTTAAAGTTTCAGAGGGTTAGTCCATTATTCTCATGGTGGGAAACGTCACAGACAGGCAGGCATGGTATTGGAGAAGCAGTTGAGGTTTCTACCTCTTGATCCACAGGCAACAAGAAGGAAACTGAGTCTACACTGAGCTTAGTTTGAGCTTGACACCTCAAAGACCACCCCAACAAGGACACACTTATTACAGCAATGCTACACCTACTCTCACAAAGACACATATCCTAATCATTCTACTGCTTTTGGAGGCAATTGGCTTTCAAACCACCATACCTACATATTCAAATCTCTTAGTTTAATTCCCAGCATCATATAAAAACAAGCATGGTAATTATAATCCCAACATAGGGGAGGTAGAGACAGGAGGATTCCTGAGCTTTCTCGATAGTCTAGCTAAATTGGTGAAAGGGACTATAAAAGATACAGCATTTCTAGAGAAGGAAGTATCAGGATAGATGTGAAATATGGGGGGTGGGAAAACCAAAACATGGGCATTTAACTAAGAAGGAAAAAGGAGGAAGGAAGGAGGAAAATAACATGAAGGATGTGTGAAATATCTACAGGAAATTGTGTTGTTATATTATTTCTTAAAACCTTTATAGTTTAAATGAAATTGTAATTCTTGGGTTATTAATGAGTTTTTGAGAGTCATAGACTATCTAACAAAACCCTGTTGTCAGACACATTAAAGGTCCCTTTGAATTGTTGGTCACAGAAATCCAAGAGACTCCTCAATTTATATAGACTACTGCCATTGCCTTTGGTTGCCTCTCAACTCTCAAAGTAAAATGCTATTGCTGAAGATTTCAGATCCTCTTGGAACTGGCCTAGAAGGCTCTTCCCAGAGGATGAGCTCTCATGGTCCCCAAGGTGCTGTGCAAGCTCTCAGAGTACCCAAAGGTGCTGTGCTAGCTCCCATAGTACCCAAAGGTGCTGTGTAGGCTCTCATAGTGCTGAAATGTTCTCTCATAGTATGCAGTGATGCTGTGCCAGCTGTCAAAGGGGAAAGACAATCAATACTCCAGTTCTATAGCCTGTGAAACACAATAGTGACCAGGCTGAAAAAGTTGTTCCAAGTATGCAATAGTTGTACGTATTTTATTTTATTTTTAAAGAGAGGGTTTCTCTGTGTAACACTGTATTTTTTGGAACTTATTCTGTAGACCATGGTGGCCATGAACTCAGATACCTTCCTGCCTCAGCCTGTTGACTGTTGGGATTAAAATGTGAGTGACTACAGCCTGTCAGTCAACCAACATCTGTCTAACTGAACTTGAAATCTGCTCAATACCAGGGAGAAAATTCATGCCTAGTGTTACAAAGTCAGTCAACCATCTATGGATGCTGAGGTCAGTAATCCTAAAGTAAAATCTGCTATTGCCTCTTTCCTAAGCCAGTATAAATTCTAAATACATTCTCAATATTTATCCTAATAACCAGAGATAAATGTAGTTCCCACTTCTCATCAAAGAAGATTCTTTTTGCAGCAGATGAAAACCATTACAGAAAGTTGAAACTTCTCAAAATTCTAAATACTACTGATTGTGGGTTTTCCAGTCCTAACAGATACATATTGAAGACAAGGCTCAGGGAATACCACAGAAGAGATCACATACAGACTTCAAGAGTCTGGAAACAATAGTGTCTACAGGTATGACATAAAGGCTGAACCCATGAAATCTCAACAATATGATTGCCTAAATAAATCCTGAACGGTGATAGCAGTTGACATGTCAATATGGATGAAGGAAATCTCACATACTCCGGGCCATTAACCCAAGGAGAGAGAGGAAGAGTCAGTATCCTCCAAGGAGGAAATACCATGTTGGTTATCCAATCGCAAAAGTTCAGCCCTAAACCCATATACGTAAAAACAACACCAAATATAATTGAGGAGTGTGTGTTTGTGTATAAAAATAATTATTAAAAAAATTTGAGGGGGAAGGGGAGCATGGGAAAAGTTTGAGGGGGAAAAGGGGAAGAGTTGAAGTGATATACATAGAATATTTACATGTAAAATTCTTGAATATTTTTTACTTAATAAAAGTGTAGAAAATGATACACACACACACACACACACACACATTATACCATAACACTAAACAGTTCAGGTTTCTAGTGTCAATCTAGACAATACATTTTAATCAGAAGTCACTTGTTCATACTGGTAAATGTTTTCACAATGAGGCAATGAGAAGAATAACATAGTGAACATTACCTTTGTCAACCTTCCTGCTTTGTTTATAAGACTGAGAAGTGATACTCCAAGGTAAAGGGGCATAGAGAGCAATAGGAATGATTACGTTGAGCTTATTATGCGTGATCCTAGAGAAGCTAATTGAGAAGGTGAACCCAAAGAAAAACATTTAGGCGATGAAAGGAGACAGAGACAAAGACCCACATTGGAGCACCGGACTGAAATCTCAAGGTCCAAATCAAGAGCAGGAGACAGAGCACGAGCAAGGAACTCAGGACCGCGAGAGGTGTACCCACACACTGAGACAATGGGGATGTTCTATCAGGAACTCACCAAGGCCAGCTGGACTGGGTCTGAAAAAGCATGGGATAAAACCGGACTTGCTGAACATAATGGACAATGAGGACTACTGAGAACTCAAGAACAATGGCAATGGGTTCTTGATCCTACTGCACGGACTGGCTTTGTGGGAGCCCAGGCTGTTTGGATGCTCACCTTACTAGACCTGGATGGAGGTGGGTGGTCCTTGGACTTCCCACAGGGCAGGGAACCCGGATTACTCTTAGGGATGATGAGGGAGGGGGACTTGATGGGGGAGGGGGAGGGAAATAGGAGGTGGTGGCGGGGAGAAGGCAGAAATCTTTAATAAATAAATAAGTAAAAAAAAAAAAAAAAGAAAATTCACACAAGACAGGAGAATGGTTGAAAATGCCAGCATTTTTGAGATACTGTTTTGAAGTCTGATTCTCATTCCTGATTCGCCTATATCCAGATGCCTTATTATATGATTTCATGTAAACACCTTGACACCTTCCTTAAGGCACTGTTGCTTTTTATTCTTCTTTGTCTTGTGATTCTTTGTTATGGGACTCCAATCCACTTCCGTCAATGACAATTGGGGTGACTAGCCCTAGGGGCATGATGTACATCTATTTATAGCTTGTTCATTTTTATAATGCAAAGATTTAGCATTTAAGCTAAATAGGCCATTAGGCATTACAGGTTAATAGGCACCCATGTTTATCATAATGTTGTTTGTTAGGTTTTCTAGATGCACAAGGATGTACTCCATATAGCTAGATAATCTTCAAATGCTTTAAAGTTCTACAGATATGGTATTTAAATATTTTAGCAACCTACAATTCTGTTGATATGAGACACAACTACTCAAAGGAGTACCAATCTTCTCCCAAGAGAATGATGGATACTGAAGTATCTTTTCTTCTTGGCCAAACTGGCCAATTGGGGGGAAAAAACTGCCCTTGACTTGACTGCTGACAGAAAGCCCTCTGTTCAATCTGGACAAATAGGGCACAAGGTAAAACTACTGTCAAAACTTGCAAAGACAGGTAGGACAGTCTTTCAAGTTTTCCTTTTTCTAAAGATGGTTTGTCAGATATTCTAGTGCTATAGCCAAAGTTGTATGCCGCAACATTACAGAGAATGTAAACTTTGGGTGACTATCCTGGTAGCCAGATGTTTCAGTCATTTCTTGTACTTTTGGAAGTCGCTTTTTTTGTACTTTCTGCTTACTCAGGTAATATTATTTTCTCTCCCTCTCTTGGGTGGTCAGAGCAGGAGCAAGACTTGTGATTGGTCCTCATCATCCTTGGGAAGAATGGCAGGACAACGGCAGCTGGATCAACAGTGGCTTGATCTATATTCATGAGTCTGTTTTTCCATTGTACCCCTTAATAAATTATTGACTAGATTTTGAGCTCTCACTTCAATTCTTTTTTTTACTGTAATTTGATTTTCCTCCTCTTCTTCTTTTTCCATTTATTTATTTTTAAAGCTAGGTTCCATATAGCTCAAGTTCCTCTTTGTGAATATTTTACAACTTTACCTCTTCAAGCTCTCCTTAAGTCATCACTAGATTAAAATTTTTATAACCTATAGATAATACCCTTTCAAATCATCAAATCCTAATATGTAACAAGCTAAATTATAATTACTTTTGAGTATATTTAGATATGAAATATATTTATATCCTATAATATATTCATGCATTATATATGGACATTATTTTTACTTTTGCAGGATGCTGATTCATTATTTTTGATATGTACATGTATAACAAGCACTCTCATTTCCCAGACATCGTTTCTATGTATAAAGCCACCTATAATATGGAGTGTTTGTACAAATGAAGGAATTGTGGTAGCTGTGTTCTAGCATGTGAGCAAAATTCAATACACATATCAGCTATAGACCTGACACACTTCTTTCTCAGTCTGCTACTAGATATGTAGTGTAAGTGCTCTTTGTGCTTACCTTCCTTCAGCTGCCAAAGAAGTTGGTTCTCAGCTTGCATCTTTGACCTTCAGCAAGGGCTTCCTGCCATGGGTCCCTATCTTGCTCAGTAGTATTTGATAATTTGAAGCAAACAAGACAATGTCTCTAAGCCCTTGTTTCTTCAGAGTTCCCATAGAATAAAATTCAGCACAGGTCTTCTGGAATTGAGATGTCCTAAGTCCTGTCACTTCAATATGACACTCACATATATGCTGGGCATTGATTTAAAAGCTTTGCCTCGATAAACTTTTAGTCCATGCAGTGATACTTTGTGGCACGTAGTATTGCATTCCTGAGTTTCCAGATGGAGACAAGGTTGTATGAGAAAGCGAGTAACTTGTTTAAAGTTGCTCTCAGAGTATACAATGTGGATGCTTGCATATATTCTATGCGCCAAGTTGATATAAATTATGCCAATCTTTCTAATGTGGGGCTATTCACTATGAGGGAGCCCTACCACTGTTTGTCACCAACAAAAAGCTACTGTCTGTCCAACTCTCTTCCTTACAATGATTGTATCACCACAGTGCCAGCCATGTTTCAGGAGCATTTCTTAGCATTCTGCTCCTACATAGCATCATCCCTCTCTCTCAACCCTAAACTAATTACATTCATCATCATGCCTCTCATCACACACATTGGGTTACTGAACTAATTACACACTCCCAGCAAGCCGTACTATCACAAATCCAACCAAGCATCTCATTATTGGGCTTAGACTCATCTCATTGCTTGCAGGGCCACCATCTCATTACATTTTTTAGAAACAGACACAGACACCTATGGCTCTGGACACTAGTGTCATTAGAATTGTTCTATTAAACCCCACTGTGCATCAGCTGACAAACCATTAGTGTAACTTCAAGAGACACAACTAGCTAATTACAGTGCATCTGAAAGAAAAAAAAACTAGTAAGTGATCAGAAGACATGCACCATGTTCTGTTTAAAAAGTTAATCATGTGCCTGTATAATCTTTTGATAAAGACAAAGTCATAGGAAGCTATCAAGAGTGAAGATAAAGTTTGTGTGTGGAGACTTTAACTTTTTAAAAAACATACATATGTGAATAACATCTCAATTTAAGTGAAAACAAAATTAATTAATAAATACAGAATGGGCTAGAAAGAAAATAAGAGCCAGAAGAAGGAGTGTACGTGCCTTGAAATACTGTCTTCTGGCCTTTTAATAGTCATTAAGCTCATGAACTCACAATAACTGTGATCATCTGCATGAGATTTGCAAGCTCAAACAATTGAGACCATAGGTGTGGGAAGTCCTTCTGTATATGTGTTTGCTTTTGTTGGTTAATGCATAAAGAAGCTGCTTTGGCCTGTGGTATGACAGAATAGAGCTAGGGGGAGAAAACTAAACTGAATTCTGGGAGAAAGAAGGCAGAGTCAGGGAGAAGCCATGTAATAACCTACAGGAGACAGATGCACTGTAACCTTGTCATTAAGTGATAGCCACGTGGCAATGCACAGATTAATAGAAATTGGTTAATTTAGGATATAAGAATTAGCCAAAAATATGCTTAAGCTATTGGCCAAACAGTATTGCAATTAATACAGATTTCTGTGTGATTATTTTGTGGTCTGGGCAGCCGGAAATTAACAGTGGCCTCCACCAATAGACCATCAACATTCCAGCATTAAAGAGGGAGAGGCCCATTGATGCCTTGAACTTCCCTGGAGATTTAGAGATAGTTGATAGTTTCTAGAGAATTGATATATTTCATAGAGAAGGGAGATAATCTCTTGATATTGTTTGTTGGTATATTGAACATGCAACTATAAAACAACCCTTTACCATATTCCTGTAAGTAGCCCTAATACAATTCAGCATTCTCTCTCTCTCTCTCTCTCTCTCTCTGTGTGTGTCTCATACACACACACATAAACACACACACACACATAAACGCACACACACACACACACACACACACACACACACACCATGCCAGTAGAAGGGGAACAATTTGGGAAGAAGATAACCATAGTACCAAGAGAAAAGTAAGCTGAATGAGTGAAAACATGATAAAGTATGTTAAAAACATATACACAAATGTTCTAATAAACCCCATTAATTAATAATAATTAATATTAATACTAATGTATAACCAGTATGGCTGTTAAAAAATAAAAAAAAAGAATTAACAGTAATATAGTCTTTGTAATGTTCTATTATTTTGATTGGGTAAGTTCCTCACAGGCCCATGTGATTAAAAAAGAAAATCCTTGATTTGAGACAATAAGGAAGTAACATAACATTTAGGATGTGAGGTCCACCTAACTGAAGTTGGGTCACTGAGAAAGTAGCCATGAAGGGAATAAACATACCATGGTCTCTTATATTCTCTCTCTCTCTCTGGAGTCCTGTGATATCATAGGTCTCAGTGACATGCCTTTTTCCTGTGGCTATCTACTGCCATGACACAACTCCAACTCATTGGGATGAATTCATCACATATCAAAATCTAAAATTGTGAGCCAAACTAAAGTCTACCTCTTACAATGTGCCCTAAAATTCACTGTGTGACTCATTCACTTGTGCGCCCAGCACTCAGGCTGTCAGGTTTAACAACAAGCACCATTAACAATGAGCCATCTCTCCTAGTTAGTCTTTTGCTGCTGTGGTAGACAGCATGACCAAAAGCAGCTTACAGAGGGGAGGATTTATTACATCTTATACTTTACAGTACATTATCTAGAGAAGCCAAGGGATGAACTCAAAGCAAGAACTTGATGCAGAAGTTGTGATGGAATGTAGCTTACTGGTTTGCTTGTCTCAATTGTTCAGTGAACACAAACTCACCTGCCTAGGTATGTACCTGCTTAGAGTTGGCTGGGCCCTCTTACTTTAATAAATAATCAAAAATGCACAAATATGCACACAGAAAAGTATAATGAGAATATTATCTAATTGAGGTTTCTTCTTTCAAGTATGTGAATTTAACAACCACAGTTTACCATCACACTATCTTATTGACACTCCTCTTTTTTAAGTTGATTTTCTTAAGTACTTTTTAACAATAGCAAAAATTATAATAGACATAATATAATCATAATCTTCATATTTGAATATTATTTTATCCCTGTTTGGTCACTTGTGTTTTGAAGCAGAACTAGGTATCCATAAAGAATCTACTTTCTAAGGCCATGACTGTGAAATTCCTCTCTAAATAGGAAAAACTGTAGTCTTCTAAACGGACCCAGATCAATTGATTTTACAGGAAGATTGTTCCGGATCATTTTGGTGGTTCAGTGCAATCCAAGGGGCTAAGAAAAGCAGATGAGCCCTCAAAGAGTTGAAAAGCTGAAATGGATCTGCCCTGTCCTTGTGCCTGGGAGAGGGAAAGTCTACATGGCAAGAAAATAGAGATCATCAATCAAACCATGCTGATAACGAACTGAACCTTAGCTACAATGTGCATGGGCTTTAAAATGTGTTCATCTTCAGTCTTCAGGGGAAAAAGGTACAGGTCTACTACTATCTTGATTTTGGCTTTTAGAGACCTTGAGGTGATAGTCCTTATATTTTTGGGTTATTTTGCTGTTTTGTTTGTTTGTTTATTTGTTTGTTTTTTCACAAGACAGGTTTTTTCTGTGTAACAGTCCTAGCTGTACTGGAACTACCTCTTGTAAACCAGGCTGGTCTTGAACTCACTGAGATCCATCTGCCTCTGCCTCCCATGTGCTGGGATTAAAGGCGTGCGCCACCACTGCCTGGCGCAATGGTAAATACTTAAGAATTGACTTATGTTGGTATATATCTGTTTATATGTGTTGCATGAATCAAAATCAAACATAATTATGTACATGTCTTTGATAAAAATCGCATTGTATTGTGTATCATATTTGGAGATATGTTCTTTAAGTGCATATTGAAAATATTTTGCATATAAAAATACATTCTTGGAAAAAATTAATATCCAGATTATATTTATTTCATTACCTTCAATATCTAGAATTTACTGAAAATTACTATAAATTTAAAGGCATATGAATTATTGTTGTGCTTGCTATTAAAAAACATTGGAATAGTGAAATGATTGTTCTTGTGATGTAAGTGGTTCAATACATATGCAATCACTGCTGAGATTTTAGAAGAACTTATAAATGAAATGGATTTTTTTATAAGCAGTCAAAATTTGGCCAAGTAACAATCTATAATTTATACGTGTAAAAATATGCAAATCCTTATTTTGTATATACAAAATTTATATTTATTTATTTATTTAGGGTTACTCTGTGTAACAGCCTTCACTGTCCTGGAACTAGGTCTGTAGAACAGGCTGGCCTTGAGCTCACAGACATCTGACTGCCTCTGCCTCTTGAGTACTGGAAATAAATGCATCCAACATCACTGTCTGGCAGAAATGTGTTTTTACAGCTACAAAATGAGTGCATGAGCATTTATACTTTATCTTTGCTCTAATACTCAGGTCCACAATATTTTACAATTAATTAAAGTTAACATTGTTTGTGTGTGCTAGTTTGTGCCAGGTGCATGGCCATATGTATGTGTGCATATGTATGTGATTGTACGTATGGAGGCTAGAGGACACCCCCTGATGTTGCCCACCTTAATTTTTTTTTTTTTTTTTACAAATATGTAGACAGCTTCTCACTGGGCTGAAAATTAGGGAGTAGAGTAGCATAACTGTCTATTGAGACTCGGGAGCCTCTATTGTCTGCCTTTCCATTGTTGGACTTAAAAGTATATGTCACCCCATCACACATATAATTTTCGTGTGGGTAATGAGGGGTTTAATGCAGGTCCACATGATTGCAAGACAAGGAATTTTTCAACTTTCCTGTCATGCAACCCCAGAAATTTCTCTGCTTCATATTCTGGGAGTTTAGTAACCAGTTAAAGAAAGGCACACTTGACTTTTTCATCTAGGAAACAGTCTTGCTATGTAGTTAGACACAACCTGAGATGTCCTATGAGGAACAAGGCACACTCAAAGTTTTGAGCCTTCTGTCTCAGCCTACCAAGAGCTGGGTTAATGGGTGTCCAACATCATGTAAAAACAGTGAAAAAACTTTGATCACTGAGTTTATGTAATGCTTTCCCTCTGGTAGGTTGAAATGTAGTCGTACAGTTGAAAAGATGTCTCTTAGTCCACTAAGCGCCACTATTTTTCATGCAGGGAATGCATTTTGTGTCAAACTCTGGTCTTTATATATGCTCATATACATGGAGTTCACATATGCAAACATGTATGCATGCATGCACAAACACAGGGAGAGAGAGCAGGAGAAAGGGAGGAAAATGTACAAAGTATTATAACCTGTGACTTGCATATCTTCAGGATTGTTTTTACTTGGTTAATGGGTAATAAGAAAATGACATATAATCATATAGGAAAACTAGATCAGATAGGAACAAGTTCTGATGAGCACCCCAACAGCATCCTGGAAAGTCAGCACATTTCTTTCACGCAGCACAAACTAAGATGAGGAGCAGCTTTCACTAGTCTTGGAAGTGGCTCTCTGTAACTGAGCAATCTCAGACTATAGCCATCCTGGAGGAAGAAACTCAGTATCAATAACTTTCTACAAAGATTTTCAACATCCTCGGTGAGAAAATGCAGTTGATACTTTCTTCACACAATGACAAAATCTGTACTCCAGGCAGGGGAAGGCCTTGCAATTCATATTGATCTGCAGTCCTGGGACATTTTAACGTGGCCTTGCTCATGCCAATAATACACATTTACTCAGGACTTTGCTCTCACAGTATAGGTTTTGAGTTACTTCTTGGAAGCAAGCTATGAAAATGTGCCAGTGGACTTTTTTGTGTGTATGACTCAAATATGCCTGTTGGGTTATCTTAGATCTTGGAGCTTATTGAATATAGGGCATGCCTTTACTTAAGCTAACATTCTCACTCTTGAGTGTAAAAAATGAAATTATAAATATAAAACTAACCAAAAAGAGTTAACTAAAGAGCAGTTACTTGCAAATCAGGGAGTGGCTAATCATAGTTTTGAACAAAAGGAATCTCTGGAACAGTGTAAACAAAGGTGTGCTAAATATACATGAAATCCCATAATCAGTGCTAAATATGTAAAATTTAAAAAAAAAATACTGTTAAACTTTTGGTGCAATAATATTGTTTTGGCTTTGATTGCAAGACGACTTTTTATATTCTTAAAATACAATGTTAAGTTGTTATAATTGACCAGTGTAACCTCTGGCACTTACTTTACTCTAATCCTAGAACAAATGAGGGAACTCATTGAACAGAGTGAAGCCCTAGGAAATTTCTCCTCACTGAAGCTGGATTTCAGGAGCCTCATTGTATAACTGAATCTCCTTTTGTAAATGGTTTAAAAAAAAACTTGTTTTTTCTTTTTTTCTGAAGAAACAAAGTGATTTAAACCAATGTAAGTGAAGATATGTATTTAGTGGCACTCAGATCTTAATGATGTTTTTCTACTGTCTTCTCAGATTGTCAGCTCTTTAAAGAAACACAATCCTGTGTTTCACCTCTGTGACATAGTTACAGAATAGTGAGGGCTTCACTGCTATTCCTAAGACAAGGATAGGCATCACGAAAACATCCAGACAGCCTGCTAATTCTGTCCTTGGCCATGAAGTTTTGAAAGGTCCAATCAATGTTGTATTTGTCAGTTTACTGTTGCTGTTACCAAATACCTGATAAGAGCAACTTAAAGAGAAAGGTGGATTTTGGTCCCCATTTCCAAGATACAGTCAATCACCTGTGTGTGTGTAGTGGGTGGAATTATGGTAACAAGGACAAGCTCCTTGGTTACATTTTGTCAACAATCAGGAAATCATAGGAGATTGTGTACAGTTTTCTTTCTCCTTTTAAACTAATCTAGAACGACAATCCAGAGAATGGTGCCAACCATCTTTAAAGTAGGTCATCTTATCTCAATAAAGTCAATCTGTATGACCTATCATTGTCATGCCAAGAGGCCTATCTTCTAGATGATTCTAGAGTCCACCCCTTTGCCAATTAAGATTAACAATAGAGTTATAAGTGACTTTCATTTTGAAGCAAAGATCCTACTACCCAGATACAGTATTGATTGTGTGTTTGTTCATTGATTTACTTTCACAAATGCATTTATTACCTTCCAGGAGCCAACACTCCACCCTGGGAACATCCTTTGATGATGAAAAACAAAACGTTGCTTATAATCAAGGAACAGTAGAACACACGTGTAATTCTAACACTTTCAGTTTGAATCTGTGAGAGCATGCATTTGAAGGCAGCCTGGAATATGTAGTGAGAACTTACCTCAAAACAAACCAAAGATGGCTTTGTTGAAAACAGTGTATCAAATAATTATATAAATAGTAACACTTAGAATTATTCACATGAAAGCTGGGCAGTGGTGGTACATGCCTTTAATTCCAGAACTTGGGCAGCAGAGGAAGTTAGATCTCCATGTGTGCAAGACCAGCCTGACTAACAGAATGAATGCCAGGACAGGCTCCAAAACTATACAGGGAAACCAGTCTTGAATCCCCACACCCATTAAAAAAAAGAAAGGAAAGAAAAGAAAAAGAATTATTCATACAAAAATAGATAAACATTCAAAATGAAATCCAGTGAAAATGCCACTTCCCACATTATTCTTACATACTTTATCAGAAGGTCAACACAATTTCATTATGAAAGTGGATCGCTTTTCACAGATTGAACCATGCATTTTATGTGGATAAAGGAGGCATGTCATCTGGAATGAAGAATTAGTAGACATGAACATTACGACATCTACCTTTCTCACACCTGCATTTTAACGGGCAGGTGTCAAATTTCTGAAAGATGCTGAAGTCAGAATTCATACATTAGTTGAGGAATCACCATTTCAATTTTTTCCCCATGGGCACTTTGTAACCCATCATCTGATTTGATGGTTGGTTATTTTATGTTTGTTTTCTAACAGTGCATGGTGAATATTGTAATTATATCTCCCTTTATGGAAACTGCTATTAAAGAAATGCTGACACAACTCATTTCTTACAAAAAATGAGAAGTCTGGGTATCATAATCAAATGCATTTGAGATTACAGAATGATCTTGGGGTTAGAGATGGGGCTCAGGGGTATAATGCTGGTCCAGCATCTGTCAGCCTGTAGATTCAATTCCCAAAACTAGAAAAGTGATAAAAAATTTGTTACAGTGATATGAGAAATTGATTATTATTTGTTAAATAAACATCAGTAAACTCTCCTCTAAAGAAAAAAAATCTAAGGTGAAATTAGAGAACAAAGGCCATGAATATTAAAAATTCCCATGTTGTCAAATGTGAAAGATTATTTTCAATTATTCATAGTTGCAATGATTATAGTAAGTGATATTGGCCCTTTGTTTCATTGAAAATATCTTATGTATATGAAGTTCCATTGATCCTGTTCATTGAACTATATAGAAGTTCATTGAGTTGTTGGAATCTGGCTAGTTTTAGTGTGTGATATTTTTTGTTTGTTTCCAAGTTTTTTATAATAAATTTCATAAAATTTAAATTTAAAAAATAAATGTGCATATAATGGAAATATGATATATACCACCCATCTATTCTCTTCCTTCAGTTTCCCTACACTGAATTTATCTCCACCCTTCCAACATTCAACCTGAAGTATTGTTTTCTTTTTAAATAAACTATAAATGCCATTTAGTGACAGGTAAAGATATTTAGGTATGAGGTCATCCACTATGGCACCAGCAACTTACCTGTGACTAAGCCCCCAAAGGTGGATAATTCTCCCCCAGTAGCTATCATTCACTAATATTTTAAACATATTAGATATCATACATGTTGGCTCTCATACCCACATGTCCTCCTTCTCAGCCTTCATTCTTCATTATTGATTTATTTGTCCTACTGAACAGTTTTGATTCCACATACATACTTGCACACACACACACACACATCATATGAAAGTTTAATATGGCTATATAAAACCTAGAACTACAGATGAAAGAAAAAATTAATATTTATGTTATATATAATATATTAAGTACAATATTTATAATTCTGAGACTGACTTAATTCAACTAGTTTGATTACATCCAATAACATCTATTTTCTTGCAAATGACTCAAGTTTATAAATGTTTATGATTGAAAATGCATTGTTTATATATATCGGACTTTCCTCACCCTTTTCTCTGTTTTTGGACATCTCGGTTGGTACCTACTTTAACTATTTAAAAGATAGCTACAACAGACACTGATGTGCATATACCTTATATTTGAATGTGAACTCCCAAGATGACACATTATGTATAGTTATACTGTCAGAATAAAGTTTCATTTTTAGAAATTTGCTTCCTCTAAAATACTTCTTATATTGCACTTAAGACTCATGTCATGTCCTGACAGTGTTTGAACTCACACCTATGTTCATGATGAAGATTTACTGAATTTAATATATTAACCATGCTAGATAACTCATGAAATATACTCTGTCTCACACTATGTATTTATATCTACATAATATTTACACAGAAAATATAGTTCTATGGAAAATTAAAGCATAAAACTTCTCAGAAAGTTGGTGGATCAGAAATTGTCTCTGTGTAATACTGAAAATAAGAGGAATTAGATCTGTACAGTTTCTATTCCTATGAGAGAAAGTCTGAAAAAAAAATAAAGTAACTAAAGTAGTATCTAAATTATCCTTTCAGAGATGTTATAAAGGATGACCAGCAACTAGTGTCATGTGTACTGTAGTGCTCACTCAAGGGCAAAGGCAGAGGTTGCTGACAAGAATATTATGCTCTACCCTTGCTCTGAGCAGTGTTAAGAACAGTGAACTATAGAGAGGCTGACCAGGCTATAGAGACGTGACAAGAGGCTGGATACAGCAGGGGCAGAGAAAAAGTCACAGCCATACTCTGGAGGCTACAAGAAGAGCAGCATAAGTGTACAGGAACTGCTCAGGGTGAACAGCAAGAGAAGATGCCACCCACAACCTGGCCTCTGCCAATGCAGTGCAGAGACCAGAGGGTTTAGCTGAGGTTCATGATGCTTACCACAAAGGAACTTGAATACCCTCTGAACACAACTGTGGAACACCAGCAGGTCACCAGCAGGAATAGAAAGGAAATGTCTGGAAGATACATGTGTGCTAGGTCTGCTCTGATAACATTGGATCTGCTGTGACCATCAGTTTCCTTCTGAAATGGTAGGACGGGAGCATAAATCTAACTAAAACAACTCATTAGGAAGACTCACATCTAACTAACATGCTAATGAGAATGGAAGGTGAGAGGGATAAAACAGAAGGCCTTTCTGTCCTAGCAGACATACAAAATAGACACATAGACAAAAAAAAATGGTTAAAGGAGGATGAGAAAACTGGTCTTTCTGATGCATATTCAAGGTCACAACTTCTTAAATTGGAAAGCAAAATAATCAGAGAATCAAATTCTATAAGAGTTTAGAGTTCTGCTTTTACAAAGGATCAATGACAGACAGTGAATTAAAGAAATCAGAAAAGTAAAGAAAGCTGACAAAGTTGGTAAAATGATCAAGAAACAGGTAGTGAATTTTAAAATCATAGTCGGGCGGTGCACGCCTTTAATCCCAGCACTTGGGAAGCAGAGGCAGGCGGATCTCTGTGAGTTCGAGACCAGCCTGGTCTACAAGAGCTAGTTCCAGGACAGGCTCCAAAACCACAGAGAAACCCTGTCTCGAAAAAGAAAATAAAAGAAAAAAAAGTAAAATCCTGAAGGAAAAATCCAGCAAGCAAAATCAGACATAGAAAATATCTGATGAAATTGTCAGTTTATAAAATACAATAGAAAGCATCATCAACAGAAAAGAAGAAGAAAGAATGTAAGAGGTGAAAGATAAAGTCATGGCAATAATATAGTCAGGCATATATGAATAAAAAATAAAGGGTACAATCAAAACTCCCAAGAACTAATGATATATTAAAGTAAACAACCTAAAAGTTCAGAGTAAGAGGAGGGGGATAAACCCTACAGGCATAGATAATATGTTTTTAGCAGAAAATTCTCAAAGGTTAGAAAAATAAATGAAAATGCAAGAAGCATTTAAATCACCAAGTCGACACAGCCAATAACCTTAGGGTGTCATGAGATACTCATGCAAGCAAACATACAAGGAATGTTTTAAGATGTAAAGGCCAAGTGCTAATTACTAATAGATGAAAATCAAAATCTCATCAGAAGTCCTAAAAGACAGGAACATACAAAATAATAAATGTTAGTCCCAAAATACATAATTTCTATGCGGTATTATTTTGTACAGAAAATTATTTTTTCTAATTGATTGAGAAACAAGAATTTTGTTAGAGAAACACAAATTAAGGCAATTGATGACATCTTAGCCAGCACAGCATAGTTTACTTGAATGGATAGCAGTCAGAAGAACAGAGAAAGTCTGGTTCATGAGAACACAGTGAAGAATGCACTCTATGAGAAAGGATATACAAGCAAAGGTCAGAAAAGAATATATAAACCCAAAAGAACTACCCCAATACCCAACCAACAAAATTGTTGACTGGCAAAACCATAGGAATTTGCAAAATCATGAATAAACTAAGAATAGAAGAAATGTATTCAAACATAGAGAGAAATATAGCAACAGTATGTGAAAAGAAGGAAATCTAAAAGCTGAAATGAAGCAAGGGTAACCACTTTCCACGTTTATTCAAATAGTGATCCAAGTTTTATATCAATAAAACAAGAGGTAAAAATAAATGTGACATAAATAGTTTGGGATCAAAGACTGAACTATAAAGTCAGAAATGCTGAATCTACTTGAGGAAAACACTGCAAGACACAGGAATAAACAAAACTTTCTGAATGAGATTCAAACAGAACAGGAAATAATCTCAAGGATGAGAAATGAAATGAGATAAAATATAAAATCAATTTTCACAGAAAAAAAAAACAAATACAGTGGTAGAGAGAGCCTGCAGAATACAGGAAAGATCCAATGTAATGACACATCAGAGATGTTAATATCTAAGGTAAATAAAGAATTTAAAAAACCACCCAAAACAACATTGTCAAATAAATCAATGAGTAAATAAATAGTATAGACATACAGATCTCAAAAGAAAAAGTACAAATCAATAAATCTACTTAAAATGTCATCAGGATAATACAAATTAAAATTGTTTTGAGATTTAATCTCATCCCAATCAGAATGTCTACCATTAAGAAGATAAAACAGTCAGAAAGTAGAAAGTGGTGGTGCACGCCTTTAATCCCAGTACTTGCAGACAGAGGTAGGCATATCTCTGTGAGTTTGAGGCCAGGCTGGTCTACAATAGCTAGTCCCAGGACAGGCTCTAAAGATACAGAGAAACCCTGTCAAAAAAAAAAAAAAGAAAGAAAGAAAGAAAGAAAGAAAGAAAGAAAGAAAGAAAGAAAGAAAGACACATAAAACCATGTGGGGTGAAGGGGTGGAGGGACCTATTATTTACCACATATGGAGCAGCACCAGATAAGAAAGATGGAAGGGGGAAAAGAAAAAGAGAAAGAGAAAGAGAGAGAGAGTAAGGAACTGTGAAATGTGGCATATGTACATAACAGAATTTTATGTATAAAAATAGAAAACACTATCCTGAGTGAGGTATCCCAGACCCAAAAAGAGGAACATGGGATGTACTCACTCATAATCGGTTTCTAGCCATAAATAAAGGACATTGAGCATATAATTTGTGATCCTAGAGAAGCTAAATAAGAAAGTGAACCCAAAGAAAATCGTATTGTCATCCTCCTGGAGAGGGGAAGTAGACAAGATTGCAGGGCAAAAACTGGGAACTTGCAGGGGAGGTGGCATGGGGCAAAGGGGAAATGGGATGAGAAACATGAGAAGGGGAGGATGGGAGGAGCTCGGGGGATTGGGATGATTGGAATATAAGAAGGGTGGATACGGGAGCAGCGAAGTATATATCCTAACTAAGGGAGCCATCTTAGGGTTGGTAAGAGACTTGACTCTAGAGGGGTTCGCAGGTGTCCAGGGAGAGGTCCCCAGCTGGTACCTTGGGCAACTGAGGAGAGGGAACCTGAAATGACCCTATCCTATACTGATGAATGTCTTACATATCACCTTAGAACCTTCATCTGGCGATGGATTGAGGTAGAGACAGAGACTCAATTTGGAGCAACGGTCTGAGCTCTTAAGGTCCAAATGAGGAGCAGAAGGAGGGAGAACATGAGCAAGGAAATCAGGACCACGAGGGATGCACCCACCCACTGTGACAGTGGATCTGATTTATTGTGAGCCCACCAAGGCCAGCTGGTCTGGGACTGAATAAGCATGGGTTGAAACTGGACTCTCTGAGCATGGCGGACAATGAAGGCTGATGAGAAGCCAAGGACAATGGCACTAGGCCAGAAATGGCTCCATAGGTAAAATGCTTACCATCAAATCTGATGACCTAAGTTCAATCCCAGGACCCACATAGTAGAGGGAGAAAACCAATTCCTATCTCTAGATGTCACAGATACCTCAATGTCTCCAGGTAAAGGAGCTGCTGATTCTACATGGCACTGCTGTGTAAGCCCTGTCAAGCATCACTCTGATCTGACATTTACACACGAATGACAGAATCAGTTTGTTCATCTCAACAAAAGCTGAACCTTCATCTAGCTATGGATGGAGATAGAGACAGAGACCCACACTGGAGCACCGGACTGAGCTCCCAAGGTCCTAATGAGGAGCAGAAGGAGGGAGAACATGAACAAGGAAGTCAGGACCACGAGGGGTGCACCACCCACTGAGACAGTGGGGCCGATCTATTGGGAGCTCACCAAGGCCAGCTGGACTGTGACTGAAAAAGCATGGGATAAAACCAGACTCTCTGAACATGGCGGACAATGAGAACTGACGAGAGGCCAAGGACAATGGCACGGGGTTTTGATCCTACTTCATGTTCTGGCTTTGTGGGAGCCTAGACAGTTTGGATGTTCACCTTCCTAGACCTGGATGGAGTGGGGAGGACCTTGGACTTTCCACAGGGCAGGGAACCCTGACTACTCCTGGGACTGGAGAGGGAAGAGAAGAGGAGTGGGGGGAGGGGAAGAGGGGCGGGAGGACGGGGAGGGAAATGGGAGGCGGGGAGGAGGCAGAAAATTTTTTTTCAATAAAAAAAATAATAACATTTCTAGGAAAATGAATGCAACTGAAAAATCATGTTTGAGTGAAACGAGCAGGCTTGGGAAACTACTATATAATTTGTCTTACATAAAAAGCCCAGATTTTAGTTTGCAAAACTCTGTGTGTGTGCGAGCACGTTTTTGTGTGTATATAGTACACACAGTACATGTGTGTATATATAGTATATGTTTGTAAACACATGGGACCATAAGTTTATCCATCTATTAAATACAACTTTCTTAAAATATTCTATGACTAATTTTTGTGTAAGAAATGGAAAAAATGTATACTTTGATTAACACACACACACAAACAGCCCAAGCAATCAAAGGCATGGCATGCCTCAAGAAAAAGATATCTAAATTATCTGAGTAGTCTAATAATTGTCCTCGGATACATTTGAAGCCAATCAGCTCATGATGAAGTGTTAGATTACTTCAAGTAAAGACTTGACAAGTGGTAATACATTAAGGATGACTGTTAGGGTCAATGCCTTGACTCTTAAAAGTCTTGACAAGCGATGCTAGGTTACCTGTTCCAAGCACTTCGATTAAAAAGTCAGGTAATAATGTAAGGAAGAGAAAAAGAGCTTTATTCAGTATGGCCACACTGAAGTCCTGACCTGAGATTTCAGTTTCAAATAAGACTAATAATTATGCATAGCTATGTAGTACTGGTTAAGACTGTTCCTATCAGTCATTTGCCCATCATGATCTGTGTTCCAGTCTTCAGTAAGGGGTCTGACAAGTTTTCAAAACTCTGTAAAATCTCTTTCTAGGAAAGAAGCATCCCCTCTTCCCCTCTGCAGTCAAAAAGTTTGGTCACTTTTTGCCTTCCCAGCATTGTATTCCATGAGAATTTCCTTTTTTGGAAGTGGGGGATCTATAGTCTCATAATCAGGAGAATCACACAAACATCTCTTCAGAACGTTTTTCATTACTCTAGGATTGTTGCAGAGTGTGGTGGGGTTGGGCAGTGTCTTAGTCAGTATTCTGTTGCTGTTAAGAGACACCAGGTCTACAACATCTTTTATAAAGGAGCACATTTAATTGGCTTTTCTTACAGTTTCAAAGGCTTAGTCAACATTATCATCATGGTAGTGAGCATGGAGGATTGCAGGTAGACACAGTACTGGAATAGCTAAGAGATGCACATTCAAATCTCCAGGCAGCAGAGAGAGCAATACAATGCCTGACTTAGGCTTCTGAAATTTCAAAGCCTACCTCCAGTGATAAACTTGCTCCCGCCAGGCCACATCTACTTCAAAATGCCACACGTCCTAGTCTTTCTCAAGTCATTTCACTCCCAGGGAAAGGGACCCTGCAGGTGGTCATGACAAACAGTGATATAAACTGAGAAAGATAAGAATGTTCCGATGTTCTTGACTCAGATTGTGTCAACCTTGATCAAGATTTTGGGAGTCTGATGACAGATGGTTTATTACCAACAAATATCAACACAATATAATTTGTAATAAAGTTAATCACTGAGAACCAAAAAGAGCAATTACATTAAAACTTAACTCAAGATGCATATCATTACTTAAAAGAAGATGGGTTCTAGATATGCACTGCCTGTATTACCTTAAGGATCTAGGGAAATGTCTGGCCTGGTCTCAGTCATATAGAAACTGTAAAGATCATTTTAGTTATTAGCCAACCATGGCTCTGTTAGTGGGAGCCTGGGGGGGGGGACCTCCTGATATATAGAGATAATATAACGGTCATTTAGACTGTTAAGTATCTCTGGTCCTGGTTGTGGTAGCTTGGGGAGCCCCTGGCTATAATGGTCACTTAGATTACTAACCACCTCCAGTCCTAATTGTGAGATATTGGTATGCTCTTGTCCAACAGATAATGCAGATTCCTAAGCTATTAATCACTTCCAATTCCCAGCTTTCTGTATAGAAGAACAGATTTTATATCTGTCCCACATACTGTGGAACAATCTTTTTGTACACTGTAAATATATAATAGTTTCATTGATTAAAAAGAGCTAACTTGCTAATAGCTGGCCATGACTTGTGGACAAAAAGAGAGTATGGGGAAGAAGAAGGGTGGAGTCACAAGGAGGCACACAGAGAAGCATGATTAACAGGCCATGTTGAAAAAAAGTTACCAGCACATGGTACAGCATAGACAAGAAATATGGATCAATTTAAGTTGAGAGAGCTAGTTAGTAACAGGTTTAACTTATTGGCTGAGTATTTATAATTAATATTTTGTCTTTGTGTATTTATTGGGAAGCCCCCAAATCTGTGGTCCTAACAAAAATCTCCACTACACATGGTACCCGCTGTCACTCAACATATATCCACAAAGAACCTGAGCAAGATTTATGAAAGTTTCTATACAATCAAAAACAGAGCCAAACATGGCTTTCTAGTCTCATAGTCTCATGGCAACTACATTTAAGAGATGTACCAGTAGCTGAAATAGCCATTTAAAATTCATCTCACGCAATCTAAGAACAATACAGATGCTTAGTAAAAACAGATCCAAAGAGAAGAAACTGCTAAGTCAGTGGCAGTGTGTTTAAAAAGATACATAGGCTTGAGAAGGAAAGGGAAAGGGTATATACAGTCATAGGATAAAATAAAATGTTTAAAATGATAAAGTAAAATCCTTAAAGAGGTAGTAAAAGAATATGATGTACAAAAGCTGCATAAAGATGGAAAACGCACTGGAAATCAGGATCCTGTATGCTACTGTGTTGTGATTAAAATTTTTGATTGCTGATAAATGCATCATAGCTGCCAAGAGGCATTGCATTACAGAGGTTGCTGGATTATACCAACCTATATATTTTAAAAATGCCTTGACTTCGAAATGAAAGTCAAGATGTGCTGTTTGGGGGAAGAGGTTATGCTTTTGTTTCCATGGAAAAAGAAAGGATGTGGATTTTTTAAGGTTGAAGATGATCAGGTTTGAACAAGGAAGACCACTGGAAAATCCTGGTTACTGACATAAAGCTGGAAAAATGAAAAATCGTATGCTGTATATTTTACCTGTTCAAAAATAAAATTAAAAAAATCTTCTTTGACTGAATTGTGTTTAATGTTTATACTTGTATTAATATATATATATATATATATATATTTTAAAAGTTTATTCATTTTCAGACCAAGAGGACCAAACCCCAATTAAAATAGATGTTCAAACTAATCCAACATCTTAGAGAGCACCTGTGTTGCAGTTTCCTCAGAGTTCTGCATCCAGAACAGTTTCAAGACTGCTGGCTGAGATTATCCAGCCTCACAAACTACAAATGAGCCATTATCCTGATTTTTCTAAAAGTTCCCCCATAGGTGCCAGAGCCCTCGGACAATAAGAAACAGTCTAGAGAAAATAATACACACATTCCCCAAAGATGAATTATAGATGAGTAGCTTCGTTTAGGAGGTTGATTGCAAGCTGTTTTTTGTTATGGTCAAGAAAACCTTATTCAAAGATTACATTCAAGGATCCCTTTCTAAAAAGAAAAGAGGAGTATAAAATTGATAGGAAAAAAATGGCAAATTATTGAATCTACTTTAACCCCAGAGGTAACTATTAATCTCAAAATATATTATGTTGATATATATTTTGCTTTATTGATACAAATTTAAAATTATTTTTGTTATATTGTGTGTATGTTTCTACTCTTGTTTGGAATATTTTGTTTTTACAACTCATTTAACAATATAATATAAAATTAAGAAATACAAGTTATTAATCATCTATAATAGTCAAACTTGTCGTCATATTAGGTATGTTTTCAAGGTTAAACACATATTTAGATAGACATATGGTCTTAAAACACTCTAAAGGCCTACAGAATATGGCATTTAAAATTGTTTTAATAGCATAAGGCTTTTCTTGACAGTGAGGCACATATGCTCCTGGCAGCATCAAGTTACTTTAAAGAAGATAATGGACCTTTAATCCCAGCACTCGGGAGGCAGAAGCAGGCGGATCTCTGTGAGTTCGAGACCAGCCTGGTCTACAGAGCTAGTTCCAGGACAGGCTCCAAAGCCACAGAGAAACCCTGTCTTGAAAAACCAAAAAAAAAAAAAAAAAAAAAAAAAAAAATGGACATCGAAGAAACTCCATACAAAGTTTGCTTTCTTTGTGGTGAAAGCTCGCTAGCTTGTAGACAAAGAAACTGCATTTGCTTCAATTTCTGACAATATACTGCCCAAACTGGACCACAGGATGCAAAAAAGACAGTCAAACTTTGCCAAGACAAGATTAAACAGCCCCTCAAAATTTCCTGCTTCTCAGAAATATCTGTCAAATATAATTGGCTTGTAGGTCAAAGATGGATGCCCCAAAATTACAGAGAAATTTTGGGTGACTTTCAAGGCAGACAGAAGTCTCTATCATTAGAAAACATTGTACACTGCTGTGGATCTTTGGTGGAGTTAAAGACTAAATAAAGTTGTCCTTAGTTATAATAATATATAAATTAGGTATAAAACTTTAAACTAACAAAGGTAAGAGAGATAATATAATATATTCTCTAAATTTGCCAGAGAAAAATGAACTGAATATTGTAATTCTCATTCTTACTTGATAACTGTTTTTGTTATGTACAGTTTTGCAGTGTTAAATTTAAAGTCTCCCTTTTTAATTACATGAAAGAAGGAAAATGCTGTGGTAATATCTTTTATATACTGTGAATATGTATTACTCTCATTGGTTAAAAAGAGCTAACTGACTAAAAAGAGCTAACAGATGGGCAGGTAGAGGTTAGGCAGAATTTGTAGACAAAAAGAGAGCATGGGGGAAGGAGGACAGAATCGTGAGGAGGTGTGGACAGAAAGAAGATGAATATGCTGCAATGAAAAAGGTACCACCTGCAGTAGAGCAGAGATAAGAAATATGGGTACATTTAAGTAGAAAGAGCTAGTTAGCAAGAATCCTAAGCTACCATCTAAGCATCAGAATTAATAATAAGTCTCTGCACATTTATTGAGGAGCCTCTGGTCCTGACAATAAATAAGTAAATAAATAAATAAATAAATAAATAAATAAATAAATAAAAACTTTAGCCATTTGAAAGACAATTCTGTGTGCTTAACATTCTTGGTCACCCTAAATATCTGTGGGTGCAAAGAATTTCTTGCTGTGCTCCCAACATCCCTGCAGTTTAGGCATTTGAATATAAGGACTTTTGGTGGTCATTTTTATTCAAGCATCACAGAGAGCAGGAGAGAAATTTAGCCCTTGATCCTATGATCATCATTCAAAACTGTTAAGTCTTGAGCTGATCACCTAACATCCATCGGTCATATGCCTCTTGCTTAGATCAACACTAGCAAACACCAGAAAGGTGCACAGCTCTAATGGGCTAGGGGCTAGTGGCTTCCCACTGTGCATCGTTGGCACAGCAGGTCTTACTGCACACCAGAGACAGCAGTAGGATGCAAATGGTGTTTGTAGTATTAGTGTCTGTGGTAATTTTCTTTTTTAAAGTTAAATCTCAGAAACTTTCCTACTTTGTATTTTGAACATATTCATCTCCTCCACAACTCCAACTCCTCCCAGGTCCTCCTCCTCCATACACAGCCAACTTTGTGTCCTCTCTCTCTCTCTGACTAATCCACCACTAATTTTGCTGTTTATGTACTCCCATATATGTGGGCTTGCACTGCAGCTTGGTTGATCAACAAGATTCCTCACTCTTAAAGGAAACAGAGTCTTTCTCACGCATCAGCTATCAACAGACGCTAGGCTGCAAACAGGACTTTGTGTGTACCTCCCCTTTCATGCTGTTTTGTTTTGTTTTTTGTCTGATTTGAGCTTGGGACAATCTTGTACATGGTGCTATGAACTCATATATGCAACAATTCTGTTGTATCCAGAAAACAACCTGCCTCTATAGCTATCTACAAAGTATATCTCTTGCAATTTTTCTGCCCTTCTTCCTCAATGTTGCCTATACTTTAGGAAATGAGGTATAATACAGATGCACAATACAGGGCCAGGTGCTCATCCCCCTCTTTCCCTTAGAGGTCTACCCTTCAGTATAGTCTTTGAATTATTCTCTGTGTAACAGCCCTAGCTGTCCTGGAACTAGATTTTGTAGACCCAGCTAGCCTTTAACTCACAGAGATCTGCCTGTCTCTGCCTTCCAAGTGCTTGGATTAAAGATGTTTGTTACCATGCAAAGACTAAGGACATAACTCAGAAGTGTTTGCCTTGTAAGCATGGGGATCTGATTTTAATGCCCAGAATTCAATGGAAAACTACAACAATGTAAACCTCTTCAGTGTAAAGCTGTGTCTGTAATCCCAGAGCTAGGGAGGCAGAGACAAGCAGACCTTTGAGCTCATGGCACACTGAGTCTCATTGAAGATGTCCAGGCCAGTAAAAGACCCTGTCTCAAAAACCAAGGTAGAGTACACCTGAAGAACACTATCCAAAGTTGTCTTCTGGCCTTGATACACACATTCACACATGCAACCACACATATGAGCATATGCTCACATATGCAAAGTGGAAATGCTGAGAGCCTCATTCTGGTTATAATTATAGAAGCTCACATCTGCTCATTTAATAGGGCTTAAAGATAAACACAAATCAATCTATTTCTCTTTGTGTGTATGTGAGTATATGTGTGCTTTTGAAGTTTTGTGGGTACACATGTAGGGCTGCACACACATTTGTCTACACTGGCTTGCACTAAAGATCTGTATCTCCCTCTTCTGAGGCAAGAATTACAGAGATGTCATCACACCCACTTGGCATTTATGTGACATTAGGGTCCAGAACTCAGGTTCTCACACTTGCACTACAAGCACATTGATCCCAACACCATTCCCTCAGCTTCTCTAACTGTTTTGAAGAGGGATAATATAGCATTATTTAACAAAACACAGGAGTGTGGACACTGGAGCCAGAGAGAGGGGCTCGCTGTGACTTTGCCACAGGTGTTCCTCCCATGAGACTGTATTACTTCACTGCCTTCAAGAAGTACACCTTAGTTCCCAGGACTTCTAGCATTACACCTTCCCATATTTTCCCTAGTTGCTAGATGGAAAAAGAAAAATAAGAAAGGAATGACTCTGGCCTGCAAGATCTCTCTAATTCCTTGAATAATGTAAAAGGTAGGTTAGGGAAGAAAGGCTCTAAGGAAAGACCTTAGTTACAGCTCTTCATTAGCGTTAACTTGTGTTCAAGGAAGTGCAATCTTCTAAACTGGAATAAGGGAGGTAGCTATAAATATCCAACACATATTGCTAAAGAATAATAATAATAATAATAAAAAGAGTGCTCTTAATTGGCATAGCTGGGCCATGGATCATGAATTAGATTGTGCTACCTTGAGCCTTGAAAGTCAAGCATAAGATCACAGAAACCAAGAGCCTGAGGAAAAGGAAGTCCTGTATGCAGATTCTGTCTCTCCAGGCAGCCCTGTGCTGTCCTGGGAAATAAACTCTGTCAGCTTCCCCTGGGATCTTTTCCACTAAGTGTGGGGAATATGCTGTAAAAGCCCTAAAGGGTTTTACCAAAGCTTACCTTTAAAACACAAAACAGTAGCCCAGGAGGAATAACCTGACATCAGCTAGGATGATCAGAGAGTCGGAGATACATGAATATTCAAATAGGAGGAGAAAGAAATCTAGAATAATCATTGAATGATTCTCTATTGCTTTTTGTATGTGTATGTCTATGTGCATGTCTGTGTGTTATATGTGCAGATCTCAAATTTGTGTGCATCCCACGTAGACAAGAGGAGTGGGAAGGTGCCTTGCTCTTTTATCTATTTACTCTCTTGAGGCAGGGTCTCTCATTGGACCTGGAGCTTGAGTGGCAACCAGCACTGTCCAGTGCTTCTCCCATCTCTACCTCCCACTCTGGGGTTACATGGATGCCTCTTACCACATCAGAAGTTTTCCATGGATCCTGGAAATCCAAGACCAGGTCCTAAGGCTTGTATGGCATATTCTCTGATGCACAATGCCAGTACAATTTAATGAAACTAAACCAAGGTTCATTCAAAGTATTTACTCCACTCGTAAGTTCCTTTGACAAGCCCATTGTCATTCACATGAAGCCTGCATAGTTTAAATGACTAGAGTATTCCCACATCTTCAATTACTTTGTTACATGCAAAAATGACAAAATGTTTTTTAATGAGTTAAAAATCCAAGCATGGGTATAACAGAACACATCTGTACTCTTAGGATTTGGAGGCCCGAGGCAGGTCTGTCTCTCCAAGTTTGAAGCCAACCTTGAGTTGCTGGAAAAATTCAGGCCAGAAAAGCCTATATAGTGAGTGCCTGTCTTTAAAAAATGTGTATAATAAAGATAAGATCCAAACCTGATTGGTTAGTACTGGAGATTTCAACATGCTGAGCATAAATCTGTGCCTTTCTCCAATGGTAGCCAATGCACCTGCTTGCATTCTTTTAATGACCTATATTTCAAAGAGCATATCTTACCAAACTAAGTGGCAAACAAAATTAAAATGAAGAGTAGAGAAAAAAATTGAATACAAATGCTTATCTCTACATATTCATAATTTAAACTGCAAAAGAATTTAAGAAAAAATCTGAATATTTTCAATGACATTAAGCAGGCAAAATTTATGTTGTCTTTATCCCTAATAATTTGCAATGAGATATTCCACTAATAATGTAGTTAGTGCTGCCACAGTGAATGATTTTTAAATCCCAAGATAATATACAGTACTGTGCAATTTCTGAGAGCACACCACGACACCGTTAGCAATATGGCTTTAGAAACCATTCCCAGGACTGGGAAGATGGTTCTGTTTGGAAGGTACTTGCCATGCCAGTGTAGGCATCTGAGTTTGGTCCCCGGGACTCAAATAAAATTTGGGTGCTAGGGTATGAGCTTTCCTGTTCTGGAAAGACAGAAATAAGAATATTCCTGGAATCAGCTGACCAGTCAGTCTAGTGGAATTCAGAATCTGAAAGTTCCTGGTTCTGTGAGAGAGTCTGCCTCAAAAATTAAGGTGAAGAGTAATTAAGGAATTCAGCTGATGTTGACTTCTGACTTCCACGAACCCTTTCCACATACATGTCATGTTTCATGTTATCAACAGTCATTGATAAATACATACACAGCACACACACACACACACGCGCGCGCACACAGCTAAAATATACCTGCTCTAAAATTCTTCCTGTAGTCTACTATGTGATATCTTTATGATTTTATTGCTAGCATTAATATCTTTTTTAACGTGTTTCAAAAGCAATCAATACAGATTAACTCCAATATTTTAGGCACCTAATATCTATAGAGACACCTGTGGATATTTTGAGGACAATTAATACTTCAGGGACTGAAAGTATATACTGGTTTTTGTCAGAGGAAACTACATCATCTTCTAGAAACCAATTTTAATTTAACATACACCAGATACAGGCATTAATGGGGTTATTTTTAAAAAGTTTATTCTCTATGTTTTTTTTTCTTCCAAGCTGCCAGTTGTTACTGTATTGGAATACCTAGATGTTGGGAACTGTGAAACCCCAGATCCTGAATTTCTTGTAAACAACTTGTTTTTCCCTGATCTGAGTGCCTACAGCTGCTCTGAGCAAGAGACCCTGATGGCAGGAGAATGGTTTCTTGTGCATTGGCTGGGGCCTGGCTATCCCTATATAAGCTGCTTCTGAACACAATAAAGGGGGCATTTTGGGGGCATTCTGGCATCAAGGATGACCTCTGTCTCTGTCTCTGTGTCTTTGTGTGTTTCAATCTCCATCCCCTTTCCTGGTTCATGAACTGTATGGTGGCACATAGAGCGCAGACAGGCTTGATGCGCCACACCTAGATTTTCTTCTGTCTAAACCATGTCTCTGTTTCTAGTTTTTCTTAAAATAATACTGTCTACAATTTTATTGTCCTGTCTCTCAAATTCAATGGGTGGTTTTATGGCTATGGCCTCTAGGTTATAAATTCTTCTTGAGGAACAAAAGTGAACTTTTAGATTGGACACCTGGATTCTTAGAAATTACATTTAGGGCCAGATTCCAATGTATTGTCAACTGAAGCTAGTGTCACTTAAAATATTACATTTAAATTACTTAAGCAAATACATGTTTAATCAAGGGAAGCCAAGGGGCTGGGCATGTGTCTCAGTTGGTTATCTACCTACCTATCATGCCCAAGGCCTTGAATTTTATACCTCACTCTTCATAACTGCGCATGATCCCACATGTGTGTAATTCCAGCACTTGAGAAATAGAGGTAAGAGTACAAATAGTTTTGAAAGACCCCCGGTAGGGACCTTCCCTCAGGTGGAGACCCCGGACCCACAGACCAGGCCGAGACCACGAGTCGGATGCAAACTGCAAGAGGTTTATTAGGTAGACACAGGTACCTGCGGGCGGCAAAGTCTTTCGGAGGACTTGCGCACCTGCAGACTGGGAAGAGGACTTTTTATAGGAAAGAGGGCAGCAAAAAGCAATTTACAGAAGCAGAAGCTTGGTTATCGGAATGAGGCGGGGGGCATGAATGGTTTTCCTCTCCCAGCATGGATGTCTGGCAGCAGACATCCTGCTCTTATCTTACAGATATCCTACTTTGCAGCCATCTTGCTTTGTAGATGTCCTATCTTATAGATATCCTGTTTTCCTCTCACGAGAGCAGGCTAGCTGCTGATCTTGAGAATCTTTCAAGCAAACAGGACATTCTCCCGGGGAGCCCGCTAGCTGCGGGTTCTGAGGAGGGGGTCTGTAGGGTCTTTCATTCCCCCCTTTTCTTTTATCACAGAGTTAAATCTTTTACTCTAAGCAGTTATGGAACCTGGGTTTCTTGTTGTTGTACCATATGATACTGATGGGTCAGTACTAGGGCCTGAATAACTGACAGCCTGTCTTTCATAAACTGGACCAAGCGGTTTAAGATGCAGGGCCCAAACAGGAGTATCAGAAAGAGGATAATTAATCAAGGGACCCATCAGAGGAGACAATAGAGTCGTAAACCAGGGAGACTTATTAAACCATCCTTCGAACCATCCCTGTTGTGATTCGAGCAGCTTTTGTGTCTGTCTTTACCTCTCTCTAAGCTTTGTTATAGTGTGGTTTGCATAGAAACAACATTCCTCTTTGAGTGCCGCGCATAACCCTCCCTCTTGTAAAAACAACATGTCTAGCCCCCTCCTGTTTTGTAGGGCTACCTCTGAGAGGGGGGGTTAATGACTCTTCAAGTGCGCTAACTGATTCTTCTAGCACCTTGATATCAGTATGCATGGCTGCCTGAAGTTGTCTAAATTGGCTGGTCTCCATAATCTAAGACTAAGGGGTTGCATCTACGTCCTGGGGTGGCGTCCTGGACATTGGTAGCGGTAGTGATATCATAGCAGGGGCCACAAGCTTTTCCCCTGCAAGTCCAGGGTCCCCTTCCTGAGTACCCAGGCGTGGTTCCTCTTCTGAGCATTAGATCCCAGGTGGAGGAGGGTTTCCAGTAAGCCTCCCCCGTCGTTTCGCAACCCCAGTGGGCACAGTAACCGTCCCCCGGCCCTCTATGTCCCTTTTGTGTGTTTTGTCCTGGACAAACAGAAGTCTTTGTTCCTGGTCCCATGTCGTCCCCCTCCACCCCCCGGGTGATGGCAGTCATATCCCGGGAATGTCGCCATCCCCAGTCTTAGTAGGGCCCATATAATAATCCAAGGGCCCCACGGGTAAGCCTTATCTTTAAGGGGTTTTGAGTGCGTTGGGCTCTCCATGCTGGGGTTGCGGCGGGCTCCATTTTGTCAGCTGTATGGGCGGCCTTAACGTGTGAGGCGTGGATCCAGGCTGCGATGCTGTCAACCTTTAGTGCCGTTGGGGGTCAGAAGGACAGTGTAAGGGCCTTTCCACCGAGGTTCCAAGTTTTTGGTCTGGTGTCTGCGGACCCAAACAGTATTTCCTATCTGGAAGGGATGCGGTTCCACTGGCTGGTTCAGTTGGTCTCGGTAAGCAGCAGCGAGTGGCTTCCAAACCTCTCTCTGCACAATCTGTAGACACCTGTAAATGAGCCTCCAGAGAAGGACTGTTAGCAAAATCGGCAATGTTTGAATTAAAGAAATTTATAAATGGGGGAGGAGCCCCATATAGGATTTCAAAAGGAGTCAGTCCATGAGGCCCCAGAGTGTTGCGGGCCCTGTACAGGGCCAGTGGTAAGAGGAGCACCCAGTCTCTAGTGCCAGTTGCAAGTGTTAATTTGGATAAGGTCTCCTTAATTGTTCTATTCATGCGTTCTACCTGTCCTGAACTTTGGGGTCTATACGCACAATGTAATTTCCATTCGACCCCTAGGAGTTTGGCCACCTACTGACTTACCTGGGAGATGAAGGCGGGCCCATTATCGGTGCCAAGACTTGAGGCATTCCGTACCTGGGAAATATTTCTTCCAAGAGCCTTTGAGGTTTCGTTTTTGGTGGGAAAGGCTTCTACCCATCCTGAAAAAGTGTCTATGAACACCAAGAGGTATCTGTACCCCTAGAGACCTGGCTTAACCTCCGTAAAGTCGATCTCCCAATGTACTCCAGGACGATGTCTCCGTGCCCGAACTCCTGGACCAAGCTTGGTTCTGCCTGCATTTACCTGAGCGCAGGCTTGGCATTCATCAGTCACTTTTTTGCAGGGCTCTGTCCCTGTTCAGGAGGTATTGGCCTGACTCCTGTCTGTCCAGCAAGGTTTTCATCTTCTTTGGCCCCAAATGAGTCAATTTATGCAAGTAGTCTATTATTTTATAAGTATGTTTCGTTGGCATACCAATCTTTTCCTTGAAAACCCAATGTTGCTTTTCGGGGTCATATGTGGCCCCCATTTTCTTTAGGAGATCAATGTCCTCTTTACTATAGGGTAGCGAACTGGAGGCTTGGACCTCTTCCGGGTTCGTCAAGGGGAGAGCTTGGGAGGTCTTGGTTGATTTTATAGCAATCTCTTGAGCAGCATTATCTGCCAGCCTATTTCCCTTTTCCTCAGGGCTATGGCCTTTTTGATGCCCAGGGCAGTGCATAATACTTAATTTGGGGGGCAAAAATAAGGCTTTCAGGAGTGCCAGTATCTCAAGTTTGTTTTTAATTTCCTTTCCTTCTGAGGTCAGCAGCCCTCGTCTTCAATAAATTTCCCCATGTATGTGAGCCGTGGCGAATGCATATCGGCTATCCGTATAAACATTCAGTCTCTTACCTTCTGCCATCCGGAGTGCCTAGGTCAGAGCGATGAGTTCAGCCCTCTGGGTGGAGGTGCCTGCTGGTAGGGCTTCTGCCCAAACTACCTCAGTCTCCGTTGTCATTGCTGCCCCCGCCTTTCATTTCCCATTTGCCAGGAAACTGCTGCCATCCGTATACCAAGTATAGTCAGCATCTCGGAGGGGTTGATTCGTCAGGTCTGGTCTGGTCCCGTGTGTTTCTGCGAGGATCTGGAGGCAGTCGTGGTGTTCCGGGTCCTCAGGCAGGGGGAGCAAGGTCGCGGGATTAAGAGCGACCACAGGTCCGAATTGCACCCGGTCCGCATTCAGGATCAGGGCTTGGTAGTAAGTCATGCTGGCATTGGAGAGCCAGCGGTCTGGAGGCTGCTTGACCAAGGCTTCCATCGCATGGGGTGCCAGGATAGTCAGTGGCTGGCCCAGGGTTAGTTTACCCGCGTCTTTAGTGAGGACTGCAATAGCTGCTACCATTTGCAGACAGGGCAGCCATCCTGAAGAAACTGGGTCGAGTTTCTTTGAGAGATAAGCTACAGGACGCCTCCAAGGGCCCAGTTTTTGAGTTAGGACCCCTTTGGCGTAACCCTGTCTCTCATCCACGAATAAATCAAAAGGTTTGGTAATGTCAGGGAGGCCTAATGCAGGGGAGGCTAGTAAGGCTTTCTTAATGTTTTTGAAAGCCCTCTGCTGTTCCTCTCCCCAATCAAACATTGTCCCTTGTTTAGTTAGAGGATACAAGGGTGCAGCCGTTTCGGCAAACCCTGGGATCCAGAGGCGGCAGAATCCCGCTGTTCCCAGAAACTCTCGCAGCTAGCGGGGGTTCCGGGGGGCAGGGATGTTAGTGATAGTCTGTTTGCGCACCTCGGTCAGCCATCTCTGTCCATCTTTTAATTGATAACCTAGGTAAATGACTTGCTTCTGGCACATCTGAGCCTTCCTGGCTGATGCCCGATATCCTAATTGTCCCAATGTCTGTAGGAGGGACTTTGTGCCCTCCTGACATTCTTTCTCCAAAGCGGCCGCCAGAAGGAGGTCATCAACGTACGTGGGATGGTGGCAGAGTGCTCAATAAGTTATAGGAGTTGGGGACCGTGGGGTGCATGTCCTCCACCCTTTTGTAATTTCCTTCAAATCCTGCACTGGCCGGTAGTCCCCAGTCCCCGGTTTCTTTACTGGTAAAAGGGGGGTATTCCATGGTGACCGGCAGGGGATGAGGATGCCCTGGTCCAAGAGCCTCTTTTTTTCTTGCAATAAGCACATTGGTCCCTGTCCATTTTGGCCCCTTTCCTTTCTCCCAGCCTACCTCCCTCTCTTTCTTGTCCTTGAACTACAGTGGCCAGCAGCCTGCTTAATTCTTTATTCTTTTTCATGTCTCTTTCCTCATTTATCTCTCTGCCTTTCTTTGCCTCCTTCAGCAGATCCTGTATTGTATATCCCTGCAGACCTTCCAGCCTCTGCAATTTGCTTCTAATATCTGGACTAGACTGCCAAATGAAAGACATGGATACACTTGTAGCTTGCCCTGGATCTTCAGGGTCATAGGGGGTATACATCCTATAAGCATCCTTGAGCCTATCTAAGAAGGCTGCGGGCGTCTCTTCATTTCCCTGTATTACTTGCTTAACCTGGGCCAAATTGGTGGGGCGGCGTGCCACCCCTCAGAGACCCGCTATAAGCAGCTGGCGATAGAGGCGTAGGTGTCCCTTACCTGCAGCTGTGGTGAAGTCCCAATCAGGTCACGTCAGAGGGAAGGCCTTGTCAATTTCGTTAGGCTCCGAGCCTCCAAAAAGACTCTTTGCTTTTCCTCTGAGGTCAGCAGGGCTTGCAAGAGTTGCTGGCAATCATCCCAGGTGGGCTGGTGGGTGGCTAAAATAGACTCGATTAGATTAGTCAGCGCCACTGGGTTTTTGGAAAAGGAAGGGTTATGCTGTTTCCAGTTATAGAGATCAGAAGCTGAGAATGGCCAGTACTGTTGCTGCCCATTCGGACCCTCTCGGAGGGGAAGGGCGTGGGAGGTGGAATCAGGCGGCGGCTCACGTCTGTCCCTCTGTTGGCCAGCCATAGGTGAGAGGGCCAGGGATTCTTGTGGGGGCCCCTCGGCCATCGCCGCTTCAGGTCCCTCTGGGCTATCTGATCCTGCATATGGAGGAGGCTCAACATTTTACAGGGTGTGTCAAACTTTTCCAATTTCTTTAAGCAGTTACAAATATCATCAGGTCAATTCCAGTAAGAGTACAATGACAGACATTGTTGTTATTAAATACCATCAGTTCCAGTCTCTGAGAAACAGTTAAAACCTCAATTTTCCCCCCTTCTTAAGTGAAGAGGGGTTGTTAACGATTGTCCCATGGTACCAGATTTAGACTCGAGAACAAACAGATATACAAAAACAAAGAACATTTTTAAACACAAAAATCCAACAATCAGACACAAACAATATGGACGCTCAGCACGGCTTTGGCGCAAAACCGAAAGCAAAAATTCAGATGGAGACTGTGAAAAATCGGGCTCCGGCCACCTTTGGAATGTGGCCCGTCAGATGAGCACTGAAAAGGCTCCAGATTCAGACCCAAGTCAGCAAAGCAAGACTTTGGGATACAGATTGAGCTCCGGAAAAAGCTGCCACCTAATTCAGGGCTCCAGACACCCTTGGAACGTCTTCCAGGGCTGCGGGGTGGAAGTCCGAGCTCGTCAGCTCCTTCCTGGGCCCACCAGATACAGAGCACCCAGATCTGAGTGTACAGAGTTAACAAAGCACAGAAACGACGCAGACACAGACTAACAAATCGGTGCTGGCCAGCTTACCTCCCGATGGTGGGTCGGTGGTCCCTGGGTGGGGGCCTTCAATTCCCGGCCAATGCACCAAATGAAAGACCCCCGGTAGGGACCTTCCCTCAGGTGGAGACCCCGGACCCACAGACCAGGCCGAGACCACGAGTCGGATGCAAACTGCAAGAGGTTTATTAGGTAGACACAGGTACCTGCGGGCGGCAAAGTCTTTCGGAGGACTTGCGCACCTGCAGACTGGGAAGAGGACTTTTTATAGGAAAGAGGGCAGCAAAAAGCAATTTACAGAAGCAGAAGCTTGGTTATCGGAATGAGGCGGGGGGGCATGAATGGTTTTCCTCTCCCAGCATGGATGTCTGGCAGCAGACATCCTGCTCTTATCTTATAGATATCCTACTTTGCAGCCATCTTGCTTTGTAGATGTCCTATCTTATAGATATCCTGTTTTCCTCTCACGAGAGCAGGCTAGCTGCTGATCTTGAGAATCTTTCAAGCAAACAGGACATTCTCCCGGGGAGCCTGCTAGCTGCGGGTTCTGAGGAGGGGGTCTGTAGGGTCTTTCAGTTTAAGGTGTGTAGTGAATTTGAAGGCAGTGAGGGCTACATGAGGCTCTATCTGAAAAACAAACATATCAGCAAAAAGTCACAGGTAAGTCAAAACATGTAAAAACAACAAATAATTTCTATTCATTCCTGTATTAGTTTCTGCCATTATAGACATGGCCTACATCTCAACTATGCAATCATTTTTATTAATATAACGTTAATTTGGAATGCTCCCCACTCTATCCCATTGTGTTTTCACTCCTTGAGTCTCAAGCCTAACTTTTACGCACAATAAAATTCTTCCATAAATACTTTCCAAACGTGACACTGAAGTGTGGAATTTTGGTGGACACCTGTAACCTCAACACTCGGAAGGCTGAGTTGAAAGGATCAAGAGGTCATGACCAGCCTGGGCCCTTAGTGATTACTATCTCAATAAAGAAAATTAGCCAGACAGATCTAATGCCTCTCTTACTTGAAAAATACAAATGAAAAAAAATCTTTGCTATTTTGTACTTAATTCTAACAACTTTTTTAGTTTAGGTCATTTATCTCTGCAATGGTTTGTTGTGAAAACATGGGTGTAGAAATAGTAATTTAAAGGCATTACTAATTTAAATCAAAGCTTTAAAATTGCTTTGAAAATAGGATTTAGTAATATAGAACAAAATTAAAATATGTTAAAATTATATTTTTGTCTAAAGATTTTGCTTCTTAAGATTTACCTTTCAGACATAACTATAACACTGTAAAATATATGTATACATATGTATATGACGGTTTCCATTTTTTTGCAGTACTGGCATTTGAACTTAGGGACTTCTTTACACTAGGAATATGCTATATTTATACATGGTTCTATATATGTACATAAAATCTAGAAAAAACAAATGAGAGAAAACATGATATTCCTCTTTCTAGGTCTGGTTCATTTTCCTTATATATTTATATGTATTTCAGGCTGATTATATGGTGGTCCATTCCCATATCTACATATCAAGCAGTGGTTCAGATAATCACATAAATGACCAGCAATGAGACACATTTTTCCAAAGACATGCTAGGTGACCATATTTTTTAAAAAGGCAGGTGTGCATACACACATTAGGAAACACACCTAAAATGAGACCCAGAATATGTTGTGCTGTTATTGAGTCTTGCAAACTCACACATATGATTCTTGAATGCACTTAAGAGTATCTAATGTGCTGCATGTTTACCTTTCTTCTTGTAGAACAAAAAGCAACATGGCAAATATCTGGGTCTGGAAGTAGGGCTGAGTGATTGGCAGACACTGATAAGCAAGTCTATGCTTTCATAGATGAAGGCTTTTAAACAACTAGGTTTGTTAACAGAAAGTAGTACCTTAAGAGCTGGGCAGTGCTTGCTTTGAAAGCAGAAGGACTTGAAATTGATCCCCACCAACAGTGGTGATATGTGCTTGTAATCCCATTTTGGGGAAACTCCTTGGGCTCAATGTTGGATCAATCTGCTATAATTGATGAGATTTAGATCAAGGAGACCTGTCTCAAGGAAAGTGGATGATTGTCCTGTGATTGCCCTCTGACTACCATGTACATAAATATAGATATATTCACACACATTTATATTTTCAAAAATATAAAATTGTTATAACTCTGTAAATCACACAGCATTACTTAAAATACAAACAAAATCAAACTCAAGAGAAAGACCATGAGCCATCACATGAGCCGAGGTGGGAGCATACAAATACCTCCAGGAAGTATGCAGGGAAAAGCTGTTTGACCTAATGTGCTTAGTTCCAAAGCTTTGTTTCTGGCAATACCACCAGCTCTCTGTGTTGCATGGGGTTTGGATGGGAAAAAATAGGATGGGCTACAAGGCTAGGCAAGGATATGTCATCTGTAACATTCGTGCCTGCCATAATGGCTGCAAACACCTTCTTCTATTGTTTTTATTGAGCTATATATTTTTCTCTGCTCCCTTCCCATCCTATCCCCTCCCCTTCTATCCTCTCCCATGGTTCCCCTGCTTCCAATTTACTCAGGAGATCTTGTGTTTTTCTACATCCCATGTAGTTTAGATCCATCTATATCTCACTTATGGCCCTCATTGTCTCGGTTCTCTGGGATTGTAAATTATAGGCTGGTTTTCCTTTGCTTTATGTCTAAAAACCAGTTACGAGTGAGTGCATATTATATTTGTCTTTCTGAGTCTGGGTTAGCTCACTCAGTATGATGTTCTCTAGATCCATCCATTTGCCTGCAAATTTCAAGGTGTCATTGTTTTTTTTCAGCTGTGTAGTACTCCATTGTGTAGATGTACCACATTTTCCTTATTCATTCTTTGGTGGAGGGACATTAAGTAGTTTCCATGTTCTGACTATAACAATTGATGCTGCTATAAACATAGTTGAGTACATGCCCTTGTGGTAAGATTGAGCATCCTTCGTGTATATATCCAAAAATGGTATTGCTGGGTCTTGAGAAAGATTGTTTTCTAATTGTCTGAGAAATTCCCATACTGATACCCAAAGAGGCTGTACCAGTTTACACTCCCACCGGCAATGGAGAAGTGTTCTCTTCACCCCACATCCTCTCCAGTATAAGATGTCATGATTACTTTTCATCTTGGCCAATCTTACAGGTATAAGATGGTATCTCAGAACTGTTTTGGTTTGCATTTCTCTGATGGCTAAGGATGTTGATTATTTCCTTAAGTGTCTTTCAGCCGTTTTAGATTCTTCTGTTGAGAGTTCTCTGTTTAAGTCAGTTTTTTTTTACTGGATTATTTGTTCTTTTGATGACCAATTTTTGAGGACTTTGTATATTTTGGAGATCAATCCTCTGTTCAATGAAACACCCAGTTCCTAAGGATACAACTTATATCAAGTCTGTCCATCATGATGGTAACAAGCTGAAGTTTGCCCTAAGTCTTCAGTCTCTGGAGATGTCTGTAAGTTACTGTGGGGCTTTGAGGGTCCTGAACACTAATGGAGGTGGTGAAGAGTCCACACATAACTTATTTAAGGTTATCCTATTTCATCTATTCTATAAAGTCATCAGGAGAAATCCTGACACTCAGTGGATCATCAAACAGGTCCACAAACACAGAGAGATGTGTTTAATATCTATCAGCCATAAGAGTTGTGGCCTTGGAAAGGCCACAAGTTCCACCACACTATTGGTGGCTCTCAGTGTGCAGATTGGAGAAGGCACCACAATATTCTCCAGCTCCTCCATTACTGCTCATTAATATAATGTATGTAAAATTTATAATCAATAAACAATTTAGGGGGAAAAGACTTTATCACATGGGTAGGCACATGTTGTTTCAGTAGTTTTTATATTTTTGGTCCCAACTACAGCAGTTCCTACATTTCTGTTTGTTTGTCCCTTGCTTGAAATGCTCCTATTCACTGTCCTTAGGGGCAGAGTAGGACAGAGATATGCCAAAACCCAGGCCATTGCCTTTCTCATTGACCATAACTGTGGGGACAATTCTGTTGATTGTTTGCCCCAATTCCTCTAGAATCTCTTTCTCAGATTGAGAAGTTATACGGTGACTAGGGAAATAACTAGATTCAAGAAGCGCTTTACTTTGGTGTGTGAAGGCATGAGTTTGAATTCCCAGCACACACAGAAAGACAGACAAGTAGCTATGACTGGTTCTCCTTATGGGAGTAGAAACAGGAGAATCTCTCAAAGCTGTGAAAAGTTGGCATGCAACACACAGCAGTGAGAAATGAAAGAGAAAGATGGAGAGATGGAAAAAGGAAGGGAAAGAAGACAAGAGAGACAGAAAAGAGAGAGAGAAGGAGAGAGAGAGAGAGAGAGAGAGAGAGAGAGAGAGAGAGAGAGAGAGAGTAGAAGACAGTGTGGAAGGCTAGGACCATCAATGGAATGTTCTCTTTCCTCTACAGGTACAAGCTTCAGCCCCTGGCACCAGGTTTCTCAAATAGCATAAGTACTGATACTCCAACTTCTTTGCTATGGCATTGTGGGTATTCCTTTCTACTGCAATAGTTCAGCTTCTAGTCTCCTTTCTGATAGTCCTAGAGACAGCAAGGTATAGTTTTTGTGATTGGTGTCCTGTTTGGATCTCTCTATTGCCAAAGTCAGAGCCAATCAAAGTGTTCTTGTGTTTAGCAATTTGATTGATGGATTTGTGCAGGCCAGGCAATCACCCTCTTGTGTCAAGGCTAAGGCAGTTTTAAAATCATTTCTGGAAGACCTGTTCCATGTAAAAGGATTTATCTGATAAACGCAATATTCAATTTTGAGCAAAAAGAATGAACACCACATTATTATTCCATCTTAGAGTCTGCATTTTAGAAACGGCTCCTTATTGATTAATAGGGGGCAAGACGGTGGGCTTGTTTTTAGAAAAAAGAGAATCTTTTTTGAATTACTATTAAAAATAACCAGTATAATAATGAGTTATTTTCAAAAATATCTTTTGGCCTATACATTCATTGAAGTAGAATAGACAAGTGTGTCATTTTCCATATACAAAGTCACAATTTAAACAAAATCTTTTCATTTAAAATGTAACTTGGACACAAATAAACACTTAACGTTTAATGATCAAGATTTCACTGAATGTGTCATTTGCCACCAATTATGAGTTGAAGCCTTAACCCCCACAAGTGTGAAAGAGCAAAGAGGCTCTTGAGTATTACTCTTGCTTATGATCTTGATAGAATATAAGTCACCCTGGGTTTGTTGTGAGAGGGTTTTTAGATCAGGTTAAATAAAATAGTAAAGACTTTACTAAACATGGGAAGCACAATTCCACCAGATATGGTCCTCGGCTGAAATGAAAAAGGAGAAAACAAACTAAGTACCATCATCCATCTCTCTGCATCCTTCAAGCAGATGCAATGTGACTTGTTGCTTCCCACCCTACCCCTACCTCCACCCCTTCTGCAATATGATGTAGAGTTTTTTCAAACTGCGAGGCAAAGGAAACCCTTCCTTATGTCGATTTTGTCACATACTCTGTTGCACCAATGAATGATTAATTAACAGAGTCATAAAAGTTATAATAAAATTTAGTGAATGACAACCATTTTCAGTTAGAATAGGCTCTAAAGACACAAACTGATGCCCAGAGGAAGCAGAGACCAGCCAAACAGTCTAGAAGAAACAAAGTCCAGGTGGACTACCTAAAACAGGCTCAGAACAACTGAGCTACTAGGAAAGAACCTGGTAAAATGCCTACAAGCCCACCGTGTGCACTAGGTTTCCAGCTTTTGTGAGCTGTCACACATACTGGGATGGTCTTGATACTACAGCTGTTTCTTGTAACTCCTCTCTTATTTCTATAAATAACCCAAGTAGAATTTCCTGTTTTTTCAAGTTTCACTCCAGTAGTATCCATATCTAGTAGCACCACCCTTGTCTTACTGTGTCTGATTGAGGAGAAAATGCTTGTGGTCCCCTGTTTCCCAAGGGACTGTTTGCAGGTGAGGGAGACACTGCAGGAGTCCAGACAGGGAAGTGAATCCACAAAGAGATGAGAATAAAAACTTGACTCAGCTTGAGCTCAGGGAGTCTAACACTAGACTGTTCATTGTCCACATATTTAAGACACAGTATAATTTTGAGAAAGATTCCAGGCAACAATCATTCCTATTCCAGGTTTCCAGGTAGCAATCATTTCAAATCCAGGTGTTCAATAAAGCTTAAGGCATGACTATATAAAATCTCCTTTATAAGTCACACATGACTATGTGTGTGGCTTTTACAGGTTAAAGGCCTGGATTTTAATGTAGTCTCTGTCCAGGATAGAATAGAATTCATCAATACATACAATACATTCACATCTCCACTAAGGATAGGTTCTATTAAATGGGAGCTATTGATAATGATCTATGGAGGGAAGAATCTGGGAATTTGAGTTAGGTCTGCCTGTATAGCAAACGTTTTGTGAGGTCTACCTCAACAGATAGCAATAAGGTTACTAGATCCTTAGAAATCCTTCTGAGTGAAAGACAGGTATCTCCTTGGAGGAGACTCATACCTGTTGAACATTGCTGGTACCCTGATGCTCTGTGGGTTCAAGGAGGACCTTTGTGCACTCAGCATGCTGCAGTGGCAGTGCCCCTTATCATTTCACTTGCTCACCACTCCCCACTGCTTTCAGGACAGAAACCTCAGACCCAACAGAAAAGAAAATGTTGGCTGACTGCTACTGGCAGGGCTCTAATCATTATTCTCAGACTACGGTATTGCGTGGGTTACTGAGGAGGTGGGAGAGCATATGAATTAATGTGGAAAACAAATCAAGCCCCACGTACATTCTGCTGACAATAATTGGCAGTTTGCTGGATTATGTAGAAGAGGATATAAAATAAACTGCTGTGGTTTGTGCATAGGTAGATCCAAATGAGATGATAAAACATTACAGTGTCTTAATTCTGATAAACACTGGTTGCTATCTTACAGAATTAAAGAGAGCCCGATTCCTCAGGAAGCTCCCACCACATCCAGTCTCAAATCTGCTGACCTCAGCCTTTTCACTTGAGGTTCCCTGGACAGGTGCCATCTCCTGCCTCCATTTCAGATGGTCCATGATGGTCAATATTCAAGAGTGAACAAAGCAGCCAGAATCAAACCAGTAGATGAAAACTAGTGTGCGTTATGACTGTATCCCCCTCAGATTCATAAATAAAAGCTCTTTTGCATAGTATGATAATACCTGGAGGTGAGACCTTTGATAGACAGCTAAGTAATCAGAACGGAGTCAATGTAATCAGGATTAGTATCTTTATGAAAGGGTTTTTGGGGAGCTTGTGAGAATATTTAGTTGGTAAAACATTTGCCACAAAATCACGAATACCTGAATTCTATCCCTACTCCCACATAAAAACAATGACTGTAGTAACATACACTCATTGTCACAGCATTGGGGAAATGGGAACAGGAAGATCCTTCGAGCTTGCTGACCTCAAGATCCGGGCAAATGAGAGAAATAGTCTGAAAAGAATAAGATGCATGTCATCTGAGTAATATCACCTGAGGTTGACATCTGATTTTCACATACACTTGAGCATATGTGCATGCACATTAATACACATAAGAACAGCTTCACACACAATCATGCACACAGAGAAACAGACTACATAAATAAATAGAGCTACCAAGAACTTCCTGGTTCTCTTTCTGTTATCTGATTGCCAGAGTAGTGTGTTTCTGCTAAGGGAGCACAGACAAGAAGCACTTTACCTTGACCTTGAACATTCAGTGTACAGGACATGACACAAATTCTGTTACTTAGGAGTCTATGGTTCTATGTTAAAACAGTCTGAATTGATGATGATATCATCTATCATCCTTTCATCAGCTGTAAATTCCCGATAAGCACCGGGACAATGTTCTGGAGATGACAGAGCCGCAAGAGAGAAGGGAGAATAATCTTGGATGGATGCAGAAGGGAAGTATGCCTGATTCCACTCTTAATGTCAACAGCCTTGACCTTTTACAACATCACCACACATTTGTTTTTCAGCTGCAGCAATTTAATCTGTACTAAAAAGCCATCTGAACTTAATCTTCATGTTCTAATTTCCACATAACAAAGATAACAACGAATAAAATTGATTCAATAAAGATGCAGATATGGAGTTATGTGTTCCTTAAAATATTATTTTCTTTACTGAAGTAATGAAAGTACATAGAAAGTAAGACTATTAAAAAAGTTTATTGACACTTATTTTACTCTTAACTCTCTTGCCTTTATTAATATAATTTCAAGATGCTAATTATATTTACTATATATTTTATCCTACGAAAGAAAATTGAGTTTTAGCATATTAATGATATAACTATGACTTTATCCTTACCTCCACCCTTCTGTTACCATGAAAAATATTTGGAAAAAGCAACCTCTGTGAAGAAATGTATATTCTGACTCACAATTTAAGAGAAAATACTTTATGGCAGAAGAGTCAAGGCATGGGAAAATTGAATCAGTTAATCACAGTGTATATGTCATTAGAAAGAAGAGAGAGATGAATGCATGTAATTACTCACTTTTGCCTTATTGTGCCGTCTAGAATGCCATTGTTGCAATGATGGTACCCAAAGTGGGTGGGTTTTTCTACCTCCATGAATAAACCAAGGCAGCCCCCCACAAATTCTTAAGAGTTCAATATTTTATACTTATATTAAAGAGTAGATGGGGGAAACTAGGACATAATACCGTGATAATCAATCCTGAGGACTAAAAGACCCTTGGATTTACAGTTTTAGTGTGGTGTCTATAAAACACAGAAGATCAAAAAGTAAGGAATTGATGTTCTGATGTTGAGGAATTGATATTTGAGCTCCTAAACTCCAAAATCTAGAATAACAGAAAAGAAAGAATTTAAAACTGATAAGCCACACAGATCTATCTAAATCTCTCTTCTGAAATTGGTGTCCACTAGTATTTCTATGTGGTAATATCTTGTTTGTACTCTAACAAATAAAGATTGTCTGAAGATCAGAGGACAGAGCAAGCCAAGAGTTAGCCATAGAGGTCTGGAAGTCTATAGAGACAGACAAGAAGTGATATGGTTGGATGGAGAGAGGGCTATAAGGTGGGAGGAAAGAGGAGCGCACTCTTCTTTTGGTTGGGAAATTGGTGAAGTAAGGTGTGGCTTGCTCCTTTTTCTCTCTGATCTTTCAACATTTACTCTGATTTCTGGCTCTGAGATTTTATTATTAAAACCATTGAGAACTCCTCCAACAATTGACACCCAGATTTAAGGCACAAATTCATAAAAAAGTTGCTTGCCTGTGACTCTGCAGCCTTTGACACATGTCAAATTCTAAAGGCATATGGCCCCAAATATAACAGGATTTACCTGCCCTAGACTAGCTGGTTCTGACGTATCAGGCAACTCCTGCCACATGTGCTCCTTTTGAACAATCCCATGTGCATTTTTCAGACAGCCTGTTCCCTCTGTCCATGGGTTGTGGGCTGTTCTTTTTTTTTATTGAAAAAAAATTTTCTGCCTCCTCCCAGCCTCCCATTTCCCTCCCACTCCTCCCACTCCTCTCCCCCTCCCCCACTCCTCTCCCACTCCCTCTCCAGTCTGAAGAGCAGTCAGTGTTCCCTGCCCTGTGAGAAGTCCAAGGTCCTCCCCGCTTCATCCAGGTCTAGGAAGGTGAGCATCCAAACTGGCTAGGCTCCCACAAAGCCAGAACATGAAGTAGGATCAAGACCCAGTGCCATTGTCTTTGGCTTCTCATCAGCCCTCATTGTCCGCAATGTTCAGAGAGTCCGGTTTTATCCCATGCTTTTTCCAAGGCCCCTCCTCAAACTACTGCCACACTCAGCAGCTGCCTTAACACTCACCCAGATTCCTACTGATGTTGTAATCACCACACACTGTCAGTTCATGGCTACACACAAGTAGCTGCAGCTGTCTTCAGTCACACTATTCATCATGCTCTAGTCAGACATGCTATGCAATGCTTCTCTGTCATCATTGTGAGATTTGGTGAAGCAACTGTAGATTCTTAAAGAGAGAAATTAGTTTAAAAATGTAGAGAGTTCTTTTTCATGTTAAAAAAAATGGAAACACTATTACAATAAGGTCAGTTAGATCTTTATACGGACAGTATGAAAATGTAACAATTAAATGAGAGGATAATCAGTTTAGATTGGATTAATGCAATGCCAATTATGTGCATTATCAGTTTTAACATTGTTGCTTAAGCACTAAAAAAGTAGACTAATTTGAATACTAAAATACAAGTTTTAGAAAAATTTAATAGAACAGATCATAAAGATATTCATATCTAGACAGAGGAATTTAATGGAGAGTCAATTTCAACATTATACTATAAAGATAAAGAGGAACAGACTAAGGTTTTCAAACAATAAATTTTAATTTATCCATCACCTTACAGGTACAACCACCAAATGATAGATAATTCTAAGACTGTGTATGAGTTAAATAAACTCCTCTGGAAATTTTAGAGTTAAGGTCATTCAATGAAGTAATAGTCTTATATGGCATGCATTCACCTTTCCTGAAGCTGATATTGAACTTGTAGTTAATCTATAATAGAATTATACATACAGAATGGAGAGATTGGTTACAAAAGTTTTGGAGTCCGATCCTCAATTACAGTGGAGGAACTGGTGGAAAGATGAGGTTAAGGCCATTGAACAAGAAGTAGGGCCAGAGATATGGGTAACTCCCAGACCAACTTCTTGGAGAGGTATGCTGATATACAAAAGCAATCTCTATATGATGGTCACATCCTGATTTTATGTCATGTAGCAGCTTTGAATATTTGGGACAGAATTTAATAAATAGGAAAGAAAACTGAGTCATTTACTAAAGTTATACAGGGCCCCAAAGAAACCTTCACTGATTTCTTATTAAGATTGACTTCAGCAGTAAAGAATGATTCCAAATTTAGAAGCTAGACAAATAATAATTGAGGCTCTGGATTTTGAAAATGTTAATGCACAATACAAAAAGGTGATTAGGCTATTAAGGCAAGATCAGTCCCCTTGGAGAAATAGATGTTAGATACAGTCAATATTGAATCTCATAACCATGATGATGCTGGATAGAAGTGATTTCCAGAGGATTGAAGAAAACTCAAAATGCCAATTGTTTTAATTGTGGCAAATAAGGTCACATAAAAAGGGATTGTAAGGAGAGCATTCCTAGAAACAGTGTATTTCTATGCATCGTTCTTAACTAAACAGACCAGTATTCCCTTCTGGACTATGCAGAAGGTATGGCAAAAGTAGGCATTGGACTAATGAATATAGAGCAACAAGCTTATTATAAGATAACCCTTTGACATTGGGAAAGGCTTTTAAGGGCCTCTAGCAGGCCCCCATGACAAATTTGTTCAGTTGTTTCCTATAACTGTGAAGAAAACTCCTTCTCAGAGTTATTTTACTAGCTGATTCAAGTGTTGAAACTTTAGAAAGAATTTTTGACTCTTAATAACGTTCAAAGATTGTTAGATGTTCTATCAGGAACTCACCAAGGCCAGCTGGCCTGGGTCTGAAAAAACATGGGATAAAACCAGACTTGCTGAACATAATTGACAGTGAGGACTACTGAGAACTCAAGAACAATGGCAATGGGTTTTTGATCCTACTGCACGTGCTGGCTTTGTGGGAGCCTAGGCAGTTTGGATGCTCACCTTACTAGACCTGGATGGAGCTGGGTGGTCCTTGGACTTCCCACAGGGGAGGGAAGACGGATTACTCTTAGGGATGATGAGGGAGGGGGATTTGATGGGGGAGGGGGAGGGAAATGGGAGGTGGTGGCAGGGAGAAGGCAGAAATCTTTAATAAATAAATAAATAAATATTAAAAAAAACAATGTTACTGTTGATACTTGTCAAGATCTAGTTAATTTTGTTTTTCAGAAATGACTATCAATGTTAATATCAAACTAAATTCTTTATATTTTAGTAGAGATAGTAGAGTTTTGTAGACTGTCTAGTTGTGTTCACATTAAAGATAAAAATAAAGAAAATTTCTAAGAAAAAAAAAGATTGTTAGAAAAAAATTTCTATCTGTGTTCCACTATTGAGGTAAAACCTAATGAACTGAGTAATTTGTTTGAATCTTAAGTAGTGACAAGGATTTAAATAGTTCAAGAGAATTATTAGCTGAAGCTGAGAGAGAATTGTCTTTGGTATAAAAGAAATTATAGAATGTACATGTGGGATCCTTTGGATCTAAAGCTTGATTTCATTTTGATTATTTTAACCTCTAAGCATTTTCCTACAAGACTATTTGTACAAAGAGAAGATATTTTAAAATAAAACTTTTTACCACATAAACAGAATTAAAAATTTATGTGTAAATTGTCTCTGAGTTGTTTCTTAATGAAAAAATTTAGGCTTTGTCAATTAGCAGGAATAGACCCAGCAAACATTGTTACACCATTTACTATTAATGAAACTGACAAATTATGGGCAGAAAGAGAACCTTGTCAAAGAGCTTGCAGTAATTTTTGGGGGGGAGAGAAAATTAAAATAACAATAATTATAATATAAGAGAAAATAATTAATAACAATTATTCCCAAAGCAAGAGAATTCAACTTATAAAGAGAACTAGCTGGATCCTTCTTGCAAAGGGAACACCAAAATCTATAGCCTCTACATTCTATAATGATGCAAATAAGTAAGGATAGATAACAAATTAGAAAATTTAAGTAAAGTGACTCAAAGGCCTGATTATTCTACCCAAAATTCAGAATTAAATGCTATCCTTATGGAAGTAATGAATTTTAGGAAACCTCTTAACATAATTACTGACCTGCAATATGCAGAAATAATTGTTTTGCTTTTTGAAACCACTTTATTTATACTAGATGATGCAGTACTGACTTCATTTTTTATTCAGTTACAAGAAATAATCAGGAATAGGAATCACCCCATATATATGACATACATCCGATCCCACACAGGTCTGCTGGGCTCTCTAGCACAAAATAATGAAGAATAGAAAATGTGCTGGAGGCCTCATAATTTCATTAAAAAATATCATGTCAATAGCAAACATTTAAATCATTTTTCATCACTTCGTATCAAGTCAAGAAAATTATAAAGATATGTTCTACTTATTATTTATGCAACCAAAGTCCACTATTTGTTTGAAGCAACCCAGAGGACATTCAATGGAATGAAATCTGTAAGACTGGTGTGTTTTGTTTAGTAGAATTTGGAAAGTTAAAATATGTGCACCACACCATTGATACCTATTTGGGATTTCAACAGGCAACTGCTTTGAGTTCTAAAAAGGTTGATTCAATAATCATATATTTCCTAGAAGTTATGGCCATAATGGGTATACTTGTACAAATAAAGACAGATAATGATCCAGCAAATATTTCTAAGAAAATGAAGTAGTTTTTTGCTTATTGTAATATAAAGTAATAAAGCTAGAAATAATATCTGAAAGAAGAGCTTTTGCATTTTCCCTTACTTCCTTATGTGTCTCACTGTTGAGTTAACCTACCCTGTTAATGCTGCTTCCACCTCTGTCCTTACTTGACATCAGAACTCAGATTCTTTGTTCTTCCCATGTGACCAGAGGCAAATAGATCTCCAGGAATCTGCCAGGCCATTGGTATCAAATTGTGATGGCTGAGCTATTAACCTTGAGTATCGAACAGCTACTGGGTTATCTGGCTTTCCAGTGGAAATAAAGCCACATTGTATTGCAGAGGCTCTCAATTTTCCTAAAGCTGTGACTCTAATGTGGTTCCTCATGGTGTGGTGAATCGCCCAACCATAAAATTACCTTCTCTACTATTTTATGACTGTAATTTTGCCACTGTTATGAATTATAATGTAAAATATTGGTGTTTTCTGATCGTCTGTGGTGACCCCTGTGAAAGGGTCTTTCTACCCCACTATAATAAACACATATGTGATAGAGAGTTGGGAAAAATAGAAAAATGGAGTAGTATGTGTACGTTGGATAGAAGCAGAACTGGAAATGCCCTGATGGTGACAGGTGTGAGAGGGTGCTGAAGTTGACAGTGGAACATGCCATTGTCCAGTAAGGTTGGGTTTCAGTGAGCAGCGTTCTAGAGACTATGTAGATACAGACTCGGTCACTAAGTACACTGCCTGTCTGCATAATCGCCCTAACTTGGGTTAACAACAGATGCCTGTGATAAGGGAAGTTTCACTTTCTAGATTGGAGCTCCTCAAATGTTCATGATGGTAAGTGGTGCCTGGGCAAGTCATTTTGGTATTTGTGGTCCATGCTGTGGCGTCAGACCCTGATGAAGCCTGATATCCAGGTGGACATATGTGGTTAGTTTTATTTGTGTTACTGATAGAAGCCTTGCTGATGTCCTCTGACTTGCTGCCTCAGGTGGCCATGTCAATATGAACAGCCTGTGCAGCCACCTGAGGCCATGGTGATGCCCCATGATCCATGCAAAGCCTGAGGGCCATGTGTGGACCCAATGTCTTGATGCAGTCAGGGGCCATAGTGATGTCTTTGGTCCATCTTGCCATCCAAGGCCATGCATATATCCATGGTCTGTGCTGCAGCATAAAGCCATGTTAATGTCCATGAGTCCACTGATATAAAGAGCAAAGAGACTACTTCTTTCAGTGATATTGATGACTACAGATACACAGCTGAGAGAGAGGGACCTGAAAGGCTTCTGCAACAAACTTAGCTCCTCTACCTTGCACCCCCCCCCCAAAAAAAGTAAGAGCCTAGAAAGGAAGCCATCAAAGACAATGCTTAAAAGGTGATAAGGATGCTCTCCACAGGTAATGACTTGTGGTTGTGGTTCAGAAGCAGAAGGACTCAGTTTTATACAAGGGGCAGGACACAGGACCATGCTCCAGTGAGTATATAGATAACACAAATTGGATTTTTTTTCAATTTTTTATTATAATTTTGATTTTTGTGGGGGAGGATCATAAGGGTCAAGAGGCTGACACAGAATGATTCCGAAGTGAGTGTTATCTGGGTGCATGATGGAAAATTCCTGAAGAATAAGTAAAGCATTATGTTGAAAATTAAAGCTACTTGTACTCAGTGAAGACACCCTTTAGTTTGTTGGCATGTGGTAGTTTCTTTTGAGAGTAAGCCTTCCATGTATGGGAGAAGCTCATTAAGACCCAGGGAATTTGCTGGAATTTAGAAAAACACAGTGTTCTAAGTGGAGATGAAATATTCTAACCTTCAGGAAAACTCATTAAATCAGGAAGTAAACACCTCAGTGGCCCCCAAAAGTTCCTGAAAGTACCTGGATTCACTAGGCTTCTCTGTCTATGAGCAAATAGAAACTAAAAAAAGCAGCTAACTCTTAGAAGTGCAGAGCTGCCTAGAAGAGGCTGTGGGGGAAACTCCCCAACTTGGGGAGCTGTCTGAGGGATACACAATGCACTCCAGGTTTCCAGCTTTTTTGACACATCACCCATGCTGTGATGTGGGTTTTGGTGATGCTGCTGTTTTTAAGTCACCCCTACCCTTGTATGTAACCCTTTATCCTTATTTTCACAGTTAATCCCAAAAAGACTCATTGGTTCATCAAACGAGACTTTGTTGGTATCCTTCTTTCATTCTGTTTTCTGTTTCCTATTTAGAGTAAGTAGAAGTTTGCTAGTGTCTCCAGTGAACAATGTTATTCAGTAGGTGCTGTGAGAAACAGCCTAGGATCCTGCTGGTCTTGCAGAACTTTACATTTTATATCTACATCTTGAGATTGCTTTCTCACTTTGTTCTGATTGGTTCTGTTTGAAATTAATCATGCTTATGTTTATTCTTATTAAGGGTCAAATGCTGTAGTGAGACAAGATGTCTATGAATAAGAGTCATTGCTAATGGCTGAGTTCCTTTCAGAGAAGACAGCAGAAACTTAATGATGCTTTGGAACTCTGTGTTTGCACCTTTCCTGCTTTAGGGTCCTAGAGAATATGGTATTAAGAAGCGCTTTGAGGTTCTAAGTGGTTTTATGTGATGTGATCTGTGTGTGCACATGTACATATGTGTTGTGTATTTGTGTAATGTGTGAGCTCATTTGCATGTGTGAGTACCTGCATGTGGAGCTCAGAGGTTGGTGTCAAGTGTCTCCCTTTAACCCTCTAAACATTACATATTGTTTTGTTCATTGTCGCTGTTCTAGATTTATTTTTTGTTTTAGTTTATATCTCTGATTGTTTGGCCTGAATGTATCTTTGTGCTCCATATGACACCTATGGAGTACAAAAGAATTCACCAGATAGTCACAGACAGCTTTAAGTTGCCATGTCGGTATTGGGAACTGAACTTGGGACTTCTCCTTAAGTAGTAACTACTCTTAATAACTGAGCCATTTCTCTGACTCCCAGCTTGAGTTTTAATAATAAGTCTCTCCCGGAACTCCTGGAGCTTATCCACTCTGCAATTACTAGCTGGCCAGCAAGATCCATGGTTCCTCCTGACTCCATCTCCCCAGTGCTGGGAGTACAAGTGAAGATCACAATATTATGTGCTTTTACACAGGTTTGGGGGATTTAACTTGGGCCTCAGTGCTTGTGTGGCAAGCACTTTACTCCACAGCTCTGAAACTGTTATTCATCCAAAAGTTTTGCTGCCACCTTTGCCCATTTCCAGCCCTATCATCGTCAATGCCTTATCAAGTGTTTTGTGCTCAACTCTGGCTTCTGTGACACCAGCAGGTCCATTCTGGAAAGTCCCTCATTCTCAATAGCACTTTACACTGCAAAAATCTTTTCATATGTCCTACTTTTTAAAACATATTCAAAGGTAGTTGTTATATGTTCTGGTTTCAGAATCTATACCAATTTTCATGTGTCTTGCTATTTTGGTACTTTTTAGTGGTTTGTCAGAAAACCACTACATGAATATCAATAAATATAACTAATTTGCATGTTACTAAATACCCTTTATTCGTGCAAGTTCTTTGCTCTGATCATTTCCTAAAAGATTATCATTTTTGATGATAGACTAGGATAATTGAAAGAGTAAAACAAAATGCACTAGTTTATTTTGTTTTTGTTTTTCTTCCAACTAGACCGGGATGGAGGTGGATGGTCTTTGGACTTCCCACAGGGCAGGGAACCCTGATTGCTCTTAGGGCTGACGAGGGAGGGGGACGTGATTGGGGGAGGAAAATGGGAGGTGGTGGTGGGGAGGAGGCAGAAATCTTAAATAAATAAATAAATAAATAAATAAATAAATAAATAAAATAAAATAAAAAAATATGGAGAAAGATAAGTGTGGCTTTCAGGACTGTAGATAATGTATAAACACATGTATATACTGATTCAAGGAAATGCTAATCAAGTTTCTTTGTGTCCTTTATAAAGAGTTAAAGAAGATAAAAGCAGATGAATAATAAATAAAAGCAATTGCATGACTGAGAAGCATTAGAACTACTTCTATTCATGATAAAAAAGATGAATATAATGTATTTATCTAACATCATGAGAAGACTAAAATTGTAAACATTGTCTTTGATAAAAGCTGTAATTGTAGCAGCAAGGTGTCTCAGCAGATATAGGTACTAGCTGAAACAAGCCCCCTGACCTGAGTTTGACCCAAAGGACATACATGCTCGGAAGAAAGAATCCATTCCTTTAGGCTGTCTTTATCTTCCACATTCACAATAAGGCATGAAAATGTGTGGCCACATAGACATACACCAACATACGTACACACAAACAAACAAAATAAACAAGTAAATAAATATCTAAGATGAGCATGGAGATTTTTATTGGTTAGCTTCACAAGTGCATGAGTAACATAATTCTAAAAGAGTTAAAGCCAGTGTATAGTTGCAGACAGCTTTCTGTCATTGGAGATCTTACCATTTCATGTGACAGTGACTGGGCTGTTGATGTGTTAAGGAGTCAACAATAAATTTACGGGCTGACTAGAAGATATAATCTGAATCATTTTCTGTTGGTTGTAATTATGCTACTCAATTTTTGTTAATTTTTGTTAATGTAAATGTACTTGATTCTAATATGAAATTCCATTGCTCAGTTTAATGGAGTAAATAGCAATTCATTTGCCATATTCAATAAGTGTTCAAAAAGTGTAACGTTCTGAAAAGAACTGCTGACATAAATCACTTAATATGATATTCAGCACAGAGTAGTGTAAATGTTTTGTGTTTGTTTAGAATAAAACTGGGGTCCTGGGGAGATGGGTCAATGGTTCTTGCAGATGTCCTAAGTTCAGTTTCCAAAATCCATGTGAGGCAGCTCACAACTGCCTACAATTGTAATCCCAGGAGATCCAGTGTCCTCTGCTGTCCACTAGAGACATCTGCATTCACATATCATATATGAACTTTCATCTGACATTGGCACACACACGACAAATGAATACATATATAATAGTATATCTCTAAAAATAACTGGTACCTATGCTATGTAAGTCAGGAAACATAGTTTCAACTTCATAGAGGTTGCTTGAAGGATTGTCAAAAAGCAGCCATTGTTTCTGACCTTGCTCCAGCCAGAAGCTCTCTTGTGATGTTGAGTAAACAGATCTATTCTTTCATAGGATCAATGTTTTGAGGGTTCATCTTGATTATTGATGTAGTGGAATTTAGAGTCACCATGTAAACAAGCTTCTGGGCATGCCTTCAAGGACCTTTGTATATCAGAACAACAAATACAGGAATACCCATTCTGAACTCTAACATGGGTGTCACAATTCATGGAATGGGTTTGTGGATTAAATAAAATAGAAAAAAAGAAAAAGTCTACTGAGCACAAACATTTATCTCTCTCTGCTTGATGACTGTAGATGCAATTTGACCAGCTGTCTCACATTTCTGTTTCATGATTTCCCTATTATAATAGATTAAGTTATTAAAAAAGAAAGAAAGAAAGAAGAAAACAAAAGAAAAGAAAGAAGTCAAACCTTTACTTCCTTTAGTCACTTTGGTCAGATATTTTATTTTGTCACAACACCTGTACTCTATGACCTAGATAGAGTCCTATTGTCTATATATAGAATAATAATAAGTCCATAGCATTCCCTTACTGAAGGATCTTAATTGTTATATATCTGTTATGTCACATAAAAGGCACGGCAGAGTTGACAAAACTTCATAAAGGTCAGCATCACAGGAGGCCGTTTATCCCTGATCAGTCAAACAATAAGATAATTGTTGCCAGACAGTAATCCCATTCCTTTGAGTTGATATCGGTGGGTCTTCTGTCTATGTGTTATTTTCATTGGTCAAATAAAGAGACTGCCTTGGCTTTTGATAGACAGCAGCTTAGATAGGCAGAGTAGCCTGAACAGAATTCTGGGAGAAAGAATGCAGACTCAGGCAGACACCGTGAAGCTCCAGCCCAAGATGGACATAGGTTAGAATCTTCCCGGTAAACCACAATCTCGTGGTGCTACACAGATTACTAAATATGAGTTAAAGCAAGATGTGAGAGTTAGCCAGTAAGAGGCTGAAACTAATGGGCCAGGTGGTGTTTAAATGAATATGGCTTCCATGTAATTATTCTGGGGCAAAGCTAGCCATGCTGGAGCCAGGCAGGACAAAAAGCAGGCCTGCTTGCCTCATCACTACAGTGAGTCGGACTTTTTGGGTAAAATTCAAAGAAGTCTTGTTCTTCTGCACTACACTTCATTTCTTTGAACTTAAGGAGAAAAGAAGAGGGAGAAGGAGGTATAAGAGGAGGATGGAGAGGAAGAGGGGGAGAAAGAAGAAACAGAGTAAGAAGAAGAAAAGGGATGAGGAGATGGGGAAAGAAGAAAAAGTTGTAGGGGTGGGAAGAGTGAGATAAAATATAAAGCCTCCTGTAAGCTGCTTCCTGCATATCTGAATACTTATTTTAATCTTGCTTCTTGGTACCTCATTCTGAATCTTATGCCCACACCTCTGTGAGCACCTTTCTCTATACCTAATTCTATCACATGTTTCCTTTTTAGCCCAAGGGAGTTTCCTCACACATGCACCTAAATAGATACTCAAAAAGGAATTTCTGAAATTGTCCATTGTTCTTGCTTTCTATTTGTCTATCTTCATTGACTCTCTACTCTATAACATCTAGCCAGATGTGTCACCTGTTTTCTGCTTCCTTAGCCCAGGGTTTCCTCATCTTAGCACATTCTAGATCATACTTCCCTACAACACTGCCAAAACTGTCCTAAGATCCTGATTTTGGACAGTATAGATTTGAAAAATATTCAGCTGTCATGAATCAATGTGTACTGTTCTTTATAGGATAATGCCCTAAATATACTGTTTCATTCATTTTTATTAATTTTTGATGTCTTTTACTCCATCTCAGCTAAAAATAATAATACCCCACAAAAGCTATTATGAATTGCATACCTGTGTTTGTATTTTTCCAAATATTTTATTATATTATTTAGTTTACTAAGTTCTTTTGAGGAGACCTATGACATTTAAGAATCTGTAATGCAGGAAGCTCTCTTCTAAGACAAGATCATTGTGCTGGAGTATCCCACTGGGGACCAAACAGGAAAGATTATGAAGGTAGAGCTCTGATGTAAATATTTAGCATGCATATTGCACATTGCAATGATGCAAGAAGTACATTCATGACAAAGTAAAGAATTGGCAGAATGGATTGGCATACCAGAATTTCCCGAGTATTTACAATTATTCATGAAAGATAGGAGTGCACACCATGGTAGCAATGGTAGTGATTGTAACAAATGATAATGATGCAAGAGGGTGATGGGGAGAGCAGAAAGTTGTGCAAAAATTTTAAGGTTTTAAGAGGATGACCAAGGAAAATAATGATGGTGACAGAAGACAATAGAGAAAGAAGATGACGGTGGCAATAGGTGAGAATCATAGGGAGTAATGGTAAAACCAGAGGATTATAGTAGGAAAAGATAACGGAAAAGAGAGGCCAAAGGTTAGTGAGTTTGTTGGTGAGAGATGGTAATACTGAGGATGAAGGACAAAAATGATGGTGAGAGCCGATGATGGAGAAAGAGGATGATAGATGGAGAAGGTGATGATGAGATAGTGTGATATTGGGAGCGAGAAGCGTGATTTTGACAGAATATGATAGTGTCTTAGGGTAATGACAGGGTAGGAAAGGCTAAAGGATAGAGAAATAGTCATAGTGAGAGAGGATGCAGAAGAGAGAGGATGATTGCAATGGTGAGATGGGGTGTTGGTGAGAAAAGTGGTGGTGAGAGAGAGGATGAAGGTGAGAGAAGATCATAATGGAGTCTTTAAGTTAGAGTTTACCAGTTTATAGTGAAACAAAAGCCTGAGTTTCTAGAAGGTTTTTACCCTTGAAATTTTTCTTTTGAATTACGAGATTAATAGCTTTCCATGGTTTTACAATTAATGGTCTTTAAAAAAAGCCCAAGAGCAACATAATTCATACCAAAATACAAATTCTAGATGCAATTTTTTCTGCTGCCACATACAATCCACAGAGCTAACCAGAGGCTAAACGGTGATGACCAATGTAACAAGAGGCAGCTACAATAACAACTGTGAAGTGATGCTAGATCTTGGTATTCATCTAGTTGTCTAGGTTGGCTGTGAAGAAACACCATGGCCACAGCAACTCTCATAAAGGAAAGCATTTAATTGGGGCATGCTTGTAGTTTCAGAGATTTAGTCCGTTGTCATCATGTTGGGAAACATGAAAGAATGCAGGCAGACACGGTGCTCGAAAAGTAGCTAGAGAATTTTACATCAACAACTGGAAGAGAGAGTCATTGTGCCTGGCTTGAATTTTTAAAACCCTAATGCCCACCCTCAGCTGACACATTTCCTTCATAAAGGTCACACCTATTCCAACAAATAGTGCCACTCCCTAGGCATACTAATCTATGAACCTAAAGACCTCAATATTAGTCTGAACACACTGAACCTGATAGAAGAAAAAGTTGGAAGTACTCTACAACATATGGGTACAGGAGATCACTTCCTACGTTTATCCCCAGCAGCACAGACATTAAGGGCAACATTGAATAAATGGGACCTCCTGAAACTGAGTAGCTTCTGTAAAGCAAAGGACACTGTCACTAAGACAAAAAGGCAACCCACTGACTGGGAGAAGATCTTCACCAACCCTGCAACAGACAAAGGTCTGATCACCAAAATATATAAAGAACTCAAGAAACTAAACTTTAAAATGCTAATGAACCCAATAAAAAAATGGGGCACTGATCTGAACAGAGAATTCTCAACAGAAGAAATTCAAATGGCCAAAAGACACCTAAGGTCATGCTCAACCTCCTTAGCGATAAGGGAAATGCAAATTAAAACAACTTTGAGATACCATCTTACACCTGTCAGAATGGCTAAAATCAAAAACACCAATGATAGCCTTTGCTGGAGAGGTTGTGGAGAAAGAGGCACACTCATTCATTGCTGGTGGGAATGCAAACTTGTGCAACCACTTTGGAAATCAGTGTGGCGATTTCTCAGGAAATTTGGGATCAACCTACCCCAAGATCCAGTAATACCACTATTGGGAATATACCCAAGAGATGCCACATCAAATGACAAAAGTATCTGTTCAACTATGTTCATAGCAGCATTGTTTGTAATAGCCAAAACCTGGAAACAACCTAGATGCCCTTCAATGGAGGAATGGATGAAGAAAGTGTGGAATATATACATATTAGAGTACTACTCAGCAGTAAAAAACAATGACTTCTCGAATTTTGCGTGCAAATGGGGTCTTTATTATTCAAAGTAATGCATTCTAATCTATGAGCCTATGGGGGTCATTATTATTCAAAGTATTCTAAGGTCTAGAACAACCAAAACCATCAATATTAAGATAGTCTGAGAAGCAGTGGGTGTCTGCATGACACCTTTAGTAGGGTGTACACTGGACTAAAGACACCTTGTCAAAAAATATTGTACGGGGAACAGAAAATTCAAGGTGTCAGGAGAGACATGTCAAATTCTCTCTCTCAGGAAGAGAAAATCAAAAGCATACAAATCAGGACTCAGCATGAGGTGCAGTGGATGTGAGGCAGAGGTACCTGGCTTGGCACAATGACCCTGCATTGGAGCAGCAGCAAAGAAACCTCTATTAGATAGAACATTGATAGGAAGAGCAGATTGTGGGGGTGCCGGATGCTACCTAATTACCTCTATCTGGTAGATTAAAGTATTTGCAATAAAGGTAAATTTCCTCACTCCCCTGTGTATCTTATAATAAGTATAATAAAGCTCTAATGGTCATGGTCGTGTGCTTATTTACCTTGCAGTATTTATGAGTTTAATGCCCACATTTCCTCTTCATTCTCTCTGGTGCTAACATTGACCTTGTTCTATTCATGCACGCCTGGCCCATAATAATAAATGCTAATCCCACAATTTTTCTGATTTGTCTTTCCTACACTCTGATCTCTTTCTCTACAACCTCATCAACAAAAGACAGGCTTAATATCTGTGGACATAGTCCTAAGCTGTAAAATAAAACAAGATGTGTGTTATGAATTTACATGTTTTTATTTTTATCTGTATGGGTGAGTATGTCTTTCTGCGCAAGTGAGTGTATGTCTTATGTGTGTATATGTGGAGGCCATAGTTTTACCTCAGGTGTTTTCCACAGTAGCTACCCACCTTAGTTTTTAAGATAAGAACTTTCTCTGAGCTTGGAACATACTGGTGTAGAGAGATTGGCTGAATAGGAGCTCCAGGGGTGCTCCTGTCGTGACATCTCCCAACTCCTTGATGACAGGTCTACATTGCCTTGTCAGGATTTGAACAAGTACACCAGTGATCCAAACTCAAATAAATTTACAGCAAATGTATTTTCCACCAAGCCACAGCCCAGGTCCTGCCTTTATCTTTAATTTACAAAAAAAGATACTAACCAGAGACATCTTTTCTTTCTTGCTTGTACCCATCAAGACATCTAAGAAATTTTAATAAATTTAGTTTAGTTCTTCTTCACAATACATAACAAACTACAGTGATTGCAGTTTCTGCTACACACTAATTATGTAACCTGTAGACTGTTTTTTTTTAACCATCTACACCCAGAAATAATGATTTAATAAATCTCTTCATTCCAATGTCCTTATAAACTTCCCACACATAATTGGGATTTATTTTCAGAAATGAAATTGTTGGGTCACAGATTATGAGCATAATTAACCAAAAGTAGAATGGCGACACTCAATTTCTCTTTAACTGACACTACCCAAATGTCCCTAGAGAACTCACCTTCACAGAACCTGGAACGTCCTAATGCTCAGTCACCTGATTATACTAATGTGGCATCTTTTTGAATTAGTGCACATGTCTCCCAATTACTTCAGAACTAAAAGAGAAAGAAAGAAAGAAAGAAAGAAAGAAAGAAAGAAAGGAAGGAAGGAAGGAAGGAAGGAAGGAAGGAAGGAAGGAAGGAAGGAAGGAAGAGCGCTAGAGCTCAGAGTTAATAGCAATGACTGCCCTTTCAGGAAACCTGAGGTTGATTCTGGGCCCACATGGTAGTACACAACAATCTGTCATGCCAGTTTCATGAACTCTGACACCCCATTCTGGTCTCCACAATCACTGCACATATGTGCTTCATGGCTATACATGCATGCAAATTTTTTTCATACATATAAAAATATTTAATAAACATTAACATTTAAATAATTTAATATGTATAAAAATTGCTTTAAATTAAGGAATAAAGACAGAGGAAGAAATAAATATAAAAGTTATTAATATACCTGTTATTTGTTTCTCTTCTCCCCTTTTCAAAACTACCATTGAGACATCATTTCCATAATAGGTTTCCTTTTCTGTTTGTTTTTGTAGATATAAAGAATCTTATCACACCTTTCATTTCTTAACCTTATTTTAGAATTCTTAACTATCATTCAACACTAAATAGAGTGTATTTCTTCCTTGACAGTTGTTTTCTAGATTACTTTCCTGAATACAGGATTATACACACATGCATGTAAATCTGTAGTACCTACTTCCTGCCTGCAATGCTCTCTATAGAAGACCTATGTGTCTAATACTTTCTGTTTTCATCTTATTGTTAATTGACTGATATCATTCCACTGAGGTTGTATATTTTTACTATTGAAGGTCTGTAGATCTATCATTTAAGATTTTTTAGAGGAACCAAGCTGATAAAATGAACAGATATAAATATAATGGAGATTTATTAGGGGGGCTTACAGACTATGGTCCAGCTAGTTCAACAATGGTGTCTTGTACAAAAAGTTCAAGAATTTGGTAGTTATTAAGTTCACAAAGATGGATGTCTCATTTGGTCCTTAGTAGATACCAGAGTTCAGAAGATGTGGAGTCTGATGCTACATACGTGATGAATTTGCCCCAGGAAGTGAGGTCACACAGGCAAAGAAAAAGAATATCCTTCTTCCATGATCTTTATTCAGTCAGATCCAGAAAAGAGTGGCCCAGATTTAAGGTGAGTTTCCTGACAACCTCAAATGATTTTGATTTAAGATGAGTTGTCTCTCCCCTAATGGTCCAACTAACTTAAAGTGCCTCTCAGGTATACCAGGAGCTTGAATTCTTGGTTAATCCAAATGTGGTCAACTTGACAACCAAGAACAGCCATAACAGTAAGCTTTAGTTGCAAGAAAGAACCCTTTACTACAAATGACCTGGTAGGAGACAGAAAGGTACTTCCAGAGGACCTAAGTTTGGTTCTCAGAAGGCAGCTCAAAACTCTCAGTAACTTCAGCTCTAGGGTACCTGGCATCCTTACATAGATATATATACAAACACATACATGCTCTTATAAATAAAATACAATGAACTACTATATATCAAGACTGAAAATGTGTTTTGTTCTTTTCCTAGTCTATCCATCTGGGAGAAAGATAAATCAAATTAAAATCACACATAAGCCACATACTTTTATCAAATGCACAGAACTCTTACTTTGCCAGATCTATATCCAGGTTTTGGGTTAAGATAGCCATTTTATTCTATATTAGGGACATCACATTCTTCTAGCCTTTAATCATCAGCAAGTGACACCTCAGACTGACACACTGGAACACTGTGATACACACTCTGCATTTTATAAGTCTGTTTCAAATGAATGAATGAATAAATAATCCTCTCATTTTATATTCAAATTACTTACATCTGAACTGAAATCATATATTTAACCCACTATGCTCATGGCAGTTCCACATTAAGCCAGTATTTTATTTACTATCTTATTAATAGGTAATATAAGGAAAGTGCTATTCATATTTAAGGAAAAGCATGGATATTATAAAATGCTGGGAAATCTGAGAAAATATATAGAGGAGACTACAGAAACACTTCAAGTACCCACAAATATATAATGATGATATACAACTTCTTCCTTGCTTGGAAATTCATCCTGAACCAAATGTAAGGATATTTTTACAATATGAAATGGAAGGTTTATGATTCAAAGCCTTAGAATTAATGTTCCAGGAATGTCACCTGTGTGTGCACTTAACTTTCTTTCAATTAATTTCTGATTTCTCACAGCAGAGACTTGTTCCATCCATCTTCTTCCTTGCTGAGTATAGAGTCAAGCACTTACTTAGTTTTGTTTTCTTGTTTTGGTGGGGTATTTTTTGTTTTGTTTTGTTCATAGCCTTGATTTTTAAGATGGTCAGCTATACTTCCTGACTTTAAAGACTAATATAGGGTCTGAGGAGACAGGCCTGTGCATAAAAGGCTTGTTGTATAAGCATGTAAATTAGTTTTCAGAACCCCAGAACTCACATTAAAAAAGAAAACAAGTATAGAGGATAGAGATATCTACCTAAAACTCCAATTACAGATTGGCAGAGACAAGCATGCCCCCAGTCACTAGTCAGACAAGACTAGCTGAATCAGGGAGCTCTGAGTTTAGTTAGAAACTGTCTACAAAGTTCAGGTGCAGAACAAATTGTAGAAAACATATGGTGCTGAATTTTGCCCTTTGTATGGTGGTGCACAAGCCAGCTTACTCACATAGAAATGTGCACACAGGCATACAACACACACACCAAATAAAGTGTAAAAGAGAGGAAGAAAGGGAAAGAGGGAGGAAGAGAAGGACAGAAGGATGGAGAGAGAGAGAGAGAGAGAGAGAGAGAGAGAGAGAGAGAGAGAGAGAGAGAGAGAGAGAGGGATAAGAAATGAAATTATATAAAATGAAGAGTCTGACATGAAAGTTTATCTCCTGACCTAGGAACACATTCCCAGGCCATTTATCAGTCAACTTGAGTCTACTTCTCCTCGTTCTTTTTCTGAATAGACGTTATTTTAGGAAATTAAGTCATTTATCTGTTAAATGAACTAGAGTTACACTAGTAAGTACCTCCATTATTACTCTTCTCTTTTAAAATAATATTAGTCTTGGGTTATTATCAGCATCATTATGATTTCCATGCTAAGAGAGGCAGGGGACCCAGTGCTGATGTGTAGGCTCCTCACATTCTGTGTTATTTTGTCTGAGTCACCAGATCCTCTCCTGTTCTCCACTCCCAAGGACAGGAGTCATCTGCTCTTTCCTGTCTCATACAAATAAGGTCTGTAACTCTATTCTTTCTTGTTTTTGTTCATCTTTCGATAGTAAAAGGAAAAATATCACATTGAACAAGTGTATGAATGCCTTTGGAGTGATTCTGTCTCCATGGAGTTCCATCTATACATGCATTACCTAAAGCAAGCAAACCTATTCTTCATTCCCATCTGTCGAAAAATTATTATATATACAGGATGGCTGAGAATTTGCCACCCTGAAGGATGCCAGGAAGGTAGCATAGAATTTGCTCAGAAGTCAGAAAGATGGCTCACTTGGTAGAGAGCTTACCATGTTATCATGAGGACTTGACCTCAATCTCCAATACCTACACAGAAAGCAAGGCAATGTGCCATGCGTCTATAATCCCAGCACTGGGGAAACACCAGAATCACCATCTCTTGGGTTCTCTGGACAGTTAATCTTTCCAAATCAGTTAGTTCCAGGTTTAGGGTGATACCGTTTCTCAAAAATTAAGGTAGAGAGTAATTGAGCACGAAAAATAAAGTAAAACAGTACTCCACAATATCTTATTCAAATACATTTCTTGGTTTTCATCAGACTAATATCTCAAAAACTAAATGCTTTACTTTTGTGGGCCGGCATAAAATAATAAAAGCATATTCTACCTCTATTATGTCATAAGAGGTAAACAAAAGCCAGGAAATATTAAGATTCCTTAACTTTGTCATGAAGAACTTCCTGTGCAAGAATGAGTGAGTGTTAACTAACTAAATATCCATTTACAAGGAAAAGAACTCATCTTAGTTGCAAAAATAGTTGTGGGATGGTTCTAACTATTTAGTATTCTCCATCATTTGCCTGCTGATATGAAAGGAAGAACAAATGTGATTGTATGTTGTTAAAGATTATTAAGTATGACAAGTGCCAAATTACCTCTGCAGTACATGTGGCTTTCTATTAAATTCTTTGAGTGATCTTGAAGGCATGAGACTTAAGGCTGTTGTGAAAACCCATCCATCTTGAGATGTCAACTGTCAAATATGGCTACTTTGTAGCAATGCTTAACAAAAAGAAGACAGCTACAATAGGCACACACAGAGAGAAGTGAAACACTCCTGAGATAAAAGCACACATTGATCCAGCTGTCTTTAAAGCTTGATGGAAGCTTTAGGGACCTTCACAAATGTTATAGGAGACAAGGTAGATGTGTTCTAATTACTTCAAAGAGGATATGAAATTGCTGGATGGCCCATTGTGGGCATAGCCTGTCTTTCAACATGAAAGGGAGTCAAAACAACCCTCTATATCAGTAGCTCTCCACCCACGGGCTTATTGCCACCTTTAGTTTAGAAGATGATAGAGATTTTTACCAATCTAGCAACAGTTCTCCAAGGGAAATGATCTCTCTGAGAATATAAAAAAAAAAAAATGATGAGATGTCTCCTTAGAACCACAAAATCCATGCCTTGTGTGAGGACAGCAAACTTTCTTTAGTTCCTTCCAATTACTGAAGAAATTCTCAGTGTTTTACCATTGTCCAAATTATTTCTTAATCCTGTGCAAGGTCAAGAAAGGCCAGCAAAATCTACAACAAGTTTAACCACAAAAGAGAGCAGTTGGTCGAGAAACTTTAAAAGACTCCCAACAATAAACTGAACATGCACAAGAAAAGTCCACAATAGACAAGCAGAAGGTGAGGTGGACCCAAAGCTAACGACCTAGGAAGGGTGAAGAGCCTCTGTCAGCCCTTTGCCAGGTTTTCTTTTAATTCCTTCACCGTTTTCCATCTTGGGAATACTTTCCTTTTCCTAAGGAGTTTTCCATATCTGCATTTCTAGCTCTGTGTACCTGGTCCAGTACTTGCTCTGGGAGGTAAGAACATGAAAATACCAGTTGGTGGAAACACTGGTGGGTGAAAATACAAGTGGGTGCCCACCCTGATCTCAGATTTGCACTTATAACACTCAAAGGCCTCATTTCTGGGTGGGTTTTCAACACTTGTTATCTACATTAGTCATTCTGGTATTATTTGTCTGTGAATTGGCAGATATGTAATGGAGCCTTGGGAACTCATAAAGATCATTTCTAGAATACATATATACCAAAAAGGGGAGGGGGGAGAAAATGAAGTTTAAGTTGATTTTCTACTCCTCTGTTCTCAGATAACTGCTTCTGAAAATGAGATTATTCTCTGGCCTTTAAGCTATCTTTTACTCTCCTGAGCTATAATAAGGTTTAGAAGAGGTCAATATACTAATAGCCAAGGTCAATATACTGATAGCTATAGCTAGAGCATTCCCCTTTAAGAACAGAAATTGGAAAGAGATTGAAATTGTTTGGTAGAGGTCACTGATGAGAGAAAGCCATGACAATGGAGCTGAGCTAAGATCCACCAAAGTAGATAAAATTAGAAATTCAGACAAGAGGTAGAGGGGAGGAATTGTGCAAGGGTATGCCATGAGCCAATCAAATGGGAGTCAGCCTGTAAACAAATGTATTGAAGAGGAACACAGTACTCACTGGAGAATACGATTCCTACCACTGTCTTCAGACTAAGTCCCAGTATAGATGAGGCCAAGGTCAAAGACAAAGGAGTACTGTTGAGGAGGGTGTTTTGTAAGATGCATTCTTCTTCAGGGCATAACACAATACTGTTTTGGTGTAGACAACAACTAGACCAGATCATTTCGATTGCTAATGAGCAGAGAAACACTACATTCATAACTAGATCTATAGAAATAACAATATAGCTATTTACACTCCTGGTCAAAGAAAGTAAGGGAGGGTCACAATACCCCCCAGTGGACTTCCATCCTTACCCAAAGGGCCCTCCTGAAAGCCCAGAAGTAAATAAAATGCCAAACAGATCTAGCAAGTATGCCTTAGCAATTATGGACATCATAGGAAATGATGCTATGAGCTTAGCTTTCATTAAGAGGCAACAACATTGAAGATAATTATACCCCCCCCCAAAATGCAGTATGATCCTGTGTAAATAGAGACAAATGTTTGCTCTGAGAGAGAGAGAGAGAGAGAGAGAGAGAGAGAGAGAGAGAGAGAGAGAGACGGACACAGACAGAGTTAGAGAGAGAGAAAGAGAGAGAGAGCAGCCCAACATCAGGGCAAAGTGAGCTCACACACCTGCTTGTCCTTTTGTAAAAAGCATAGTGACTTGACATCCAGTTTATGAATACTAAGTGCAAAAAAAACTAGTTCATTTCCATAGAATGTATTATGAGAGCAAGCCAGTAACTTCAATGACAGATCATACACAGCCTATGATGTCTCATTAACACAGACAGCAAGACACTGATGTGTAACGCTGCCGATTTATAACTGAGAAAAAAAACTGAAACATGAAACAAAAACAAATGATAATGAAAACCATGACAAAAGTTGCCCACTCCTTGTTATTTCTGCATTCAGAGAGATTAATTGAGTTATATTAAACTATAAAAGTCTGAAGAAACTCAAGGAAATAAGACTATTTCTACAAAATTTAGAACAACATGAAAATTTAAGTAATATCTTCAGTAATAGATCTAAGATATAAAGTAAATCTTCCATACAGAAAAACCTAAACAGCAGGCAAGGGGGCACATACTTGTAACCTTAAAACTCATCTGGTAGAAATGGGAAAGCCATGAATCCAAGGCCCACTTGTATATTCAGACTCTTGTCACAACAGAACAAAAACAGAGCGCAGGGGGTAAGTTGGAAAAGATAAGAGAGGATGTGAAATGTGAGAGTTGAACAGTAGCCAGGTTCAACACAGGAAGCCACCTGACTAATGGGGTTTCCAGAAAAACAGAAAGGGAGACACACACCTAAACAACAAACACACAGAGAGACATACAGTCACACAGACACAAATACATTTATACACACAAAGACACATTCACACAAGAAACCAAACAAAAACATACAGATACATATAAACACATATTCAACCCCAATCCATACACTCACTGTCACACTCAGTCATACACAGAAACAAATATACACACATACAAAATAACCAATTACACATATATTAAAAACACATACACCCAAACACACTATATGTACATATATGCATACAGGTACATAAATACAATAACACCCATATATACAAAGAAAAAATAAACATCCAGGCTCATACACACAGGCACACACACATATACATTTACATCATACATATATGCATATAAAACAGCCCCCAAATACACTTACACACACATACACAATCAGAAATAAACATACACATATATATAAAATGTAAATAAGCACAGGTGTTCTAAATACACATACACACATGTACATACGCATGACACACAAAGATAAAAAGTATTTGCATAATTAGTTCAAATTTTAACTTCAAACTCTGTCTCATTTCTGACTTTGGAGAACTTTCCTTGTTTGCTTGACAGACAGTTTGTGTGTGTGTGTGTGTGTGTCTTTCTTATACATTTTTCTGATTTGTTTTTCCTTAATTGCCTGTTTTCTAAAGAGAGAGAAAAAAGATGTTAATTTGGGTAGAAAGGGAGGATCTGGGAGAGGTTGGGGTAATGAAAGTGTGATCAGGTATACTGTATGAAAAAAGCTATTATCAGTTAAAAATAGTGTTAAAATATTAAGAATTATGAGAGGTGGCTTCACAAGAACAGAACATCAGTGTTCCAATTTATTTATTAGGATGGGAAAATGACAGTTTTCTGAGGTTCATAATTGAAAATGTTTCAGAAGTTAAAATGACTGCAGTATTAACATTGCTAAGAAGACCAGAACTTCAAAATACATCTATCGGTGAGTCCATGGGCAACTGGATTGTGATTATAGAACAGAATTTTGGATTTTAGAAAAGCAAAGACTCTACAGTCCTCAGCTACAACTGAAATATCTGTATCACTCTTTTCTCCCCAAGGCTCAGGTGCAGGAGTGTTAGAGGAACAAAGAGAGAAAAGCTGGTGCAGGTTTCCTATAACGGTGGCTTCTTGTTCCCAAAAGGCATTGCAAGGAGGGACTGCAGGAAGATATTAGAGTAGATATAAAAATAGGAGTGAAAGAATAAAGAAAAGGGCTGCATGGATTTATAAAATACCTAAGCCAGAGTCTGTTTAGCAAGTCCCATGGCACTCTGCAGCCCTCAACCATCCTAAAGGAAACTGTTTGTTTCTTTCAATGAAGCTGTTACTTTTGATTTCTCTGCATCCTGTTCTTTTGTCATTTACGGATGTTCATTTTTTTTCATATCGTGAAATGAGAATGAGCTTGGTTGTCTCAGGCACCACTGAGTTCTGATGGGATTCAAGAAACCCTTTGTACTCATGGTCAGTATGCCTGAGTGAAAAAGCACAAAGGAGGACTCAGATGTGACCGTGAATGTTGGCACTCTTAGGACTCCTTTCCCGTGAGGGAAATGAGTAGAATGATTAGGACCCTAGTTAATTTTCACCTGTCCTGTGTTAGGAGAGAGCAGAGGAGAGGCCTTGGCTCTGGCAGAGACACCATGGTGACTGTATTCAGCAGAGAACTAGGATGTCGACTTTTATTGATATTCCTAAACTGAGAGACACTGGAAAATATCTTGTACATATCCCTTCCCATGGAGGAAGAGTTGGGTGGAAAGTTTCTCACATGTCATGTTGACTTATCCTCTTTGTCACCATTCTCAGTGAATTATACATTTGGTCAAGAATAATGGAGAAGGTGACTCACCGCCTTGATTGCTTCTTCACCCCATAACCAGAGAACTCTAGCCACTCTGAGTGCCCTTTCTGTTATAGGGGTTTTGTCCTTCAATTGAGGCCTTCCAAGGCTAATTACTTGTATAATGTTTATAGGTGGAGAAGCAAGGTCCCTGGATATCAAGTATGTTGGGGGTAGATTTTAAAAAAGATTAAGATAGAGATGAAGTCCATCTTGATCCCAAGACATACTTTTCTAGTTACCCTCTTTGTTGACCTATGTTTTTCACCTATATGACATTTGGGGGTGAAGTTACTTCCTAAATAGAATGAGTCAAATTTCAGTATTTTTATCATTAGCAAGTTCTTTTAATGTGCAATAAACCAAATAGTAGCAAGTCCACAGTGTTCTGTTCAAAGCCTTTTACTTTAATGCTGCATGTAACATGTGTATGTATATGTATGTCTGATTTATTTACCAATAATTTCTCAATGTTACCTTTTCACCTTGGATCACACACCCCTTTGTCTGTTGCTGACCTGGTTGCTATGGCCACAGGATCTCTTGAGGTCAGAAGATACTGTTATCCTAATGCACAATAACATCCTTGCAGATGTCCAAGTCATGAAAGAGAGCCTAGGCTTCTGCCTACTCCTAGAAAACAACTGAATACAAAAGCTGAGGTCATATGACTCAATGGATCAGGCTCCACCACAAGCTGGCAACCAAACTTGGCAGTGTCATCCACATAGCACTGCCTTTAATGGCATTAAAGATGCAAAAATCAAGGAATGGATCATGAATTCTTCTGTGGTTTCAGAAAGCCACCAAGAACAGACACCATGTGGATAGACAATCCCTGTGTGAAGGGCCTAAAAGCTGCAGGAAACCTGAAAGATCATTGCGTGAAACTCTAAAAGTAAATAACTTGCAAATACAAAATGTTAAAGATGTCAAATCCATGAAATCTCTGACAAGGAGAGCTGCAATCAGGGAGTGGAACCAGCCCAAGAGATGTGTGTCATAGTCAGGAAAGCTGAAGGGCAGAGTAGACTGAGCACTTAGAAATTAAAGACTCAGACATGGGTCCTGAAATTACAACATTTGGTGTTTTCCCTGCTGGTGCTGGTCTTCCTTTGATTTGGTTTTGTCTCTACTTTGAAATGCTAATGTATACTCTATGCAGCTACATGATGAATAAAATGTCATTTTCTTTTTTATTATATGGAGCATAATGTGTTGTAGAAGCTGCGGCCTGTGTTCCTGCCACCCCAGCTCCCGGTTGTCTGGCTAGCTTATGCCCCGAAATAACACCACACACTGTATTCTTTTAAATACTGCTTGGCCCATTATATCTAGCCTCTTCTTGGCTAACTCACGCACCTGGATTAGCCCATTTCTAATAATGTGTGTAGCACCCCAAGGTGCGCTTACTGGGAAGATTCTAGCCTACATTCATCCTAGGTTGGAGCTTCACCGCATCTGCCCCAGAGAGGAGAGCTATCAAGTCTGAGCTCACTTCCTCTTCCTCTCAGCATTCTGTTCTGTTTACTCCACCCACCTATGTTCTAACCTATCAGGGCCAAGCAGTTTCTTTATTTTTTAAATAATGACTTTCCTCCATCATTTCCCCTTTTTCTGTTTAAACAAAAAAAAAGGCTTTAACTTTAACATAGCAAAATTACATATAACAAAACAGTTATCAAGTAAAAATTACAATATTTACATCTATTTTATCTTTATCATAACTAAGGAAAACTATAACTATAACTAACTATTCTTCAACTCCATCAAAGACTCCAGAAAGATACAATATTACCTAAGCAAACAAGAAATAAGCAACTTTCAAACTCTAGAAATGACAGAGACATCTCTCTGCCTTGACAGTCACCCAAAGTTTCTCTGTATCATTGGGGCATTCATCTTCAGCCTACAGGCCCATAGTTTCCAGCAGACATTTCCATGAAGCAGGAAATTTCAAAGGCAGTTCAGTCACTATCTGCTGTGTCCTGCGGAATGTATCGCAGACTCTTTCATGAATCAGGAACCCCGAAAGATCATCTCACCTTTAGGCAAGTTCAGCAGTCTTCTCTCTGTGGGTTCTTTGTGTCCAGTTTATGCAACAGTCCAGGCAAGAGCAGTTTCTTGCCCAAATGGCTATCAAACTCCATAAAGATCCTCTTCGATGCCCATCTTCTTTTTGAAGTAGATTGGTGCTGCCAGGAGCAGAGTGTCTCATTGTCATGAAAAGTCCTAAGTTATTAAAACATTAAATAGCATATTCCGTAGTCTTTGAAAGATATGAAGAATGTCTATCTATGTACATCTAGAAAATCTAACATGACTACAAACTTGACTATTATGATTATCTATTAACAACCTATATACATTACATTTTTTTTTTTTTTTTGGTTTTTCGAGACAGGGTTTCTCTGTAGCTTTGGAGCCTGTAGCCCAGGCTGGCCTCGAACTCCCAGAGATCCACCTGCCTCTGCCTCCCGAGTGCTGGGATTAAAGGCGTATGCCACCACCGCCCAGCTATACATTACATTTTTAAATGAACTACAGAATCACAATGCCTTAATCAAGAGCAGAAATACATATACATATAACAAAATTGACCTTAAATTTATGTCAATAAAGCTAAATCCATACCAATGCAAATTATTCATATCTCTATCATATCCCCCTTTAAATGTAAAAGAACATTTATAAACAATATTTGGGAATATGGACGTAGTTATTTCTCTCCAAACTGCTTCGTGCTGAATGGGGGCGCTGTTTTTTAGGTCTTTCATGGTATAACCTGTGTACTAGATTCATCTCAGTCAGCAATTGAGTGAAGTAATTTTTTGAAGGTGTTCACAGCAACCATTCAGGAGGGCGTGGTCTATCATACCATATTGGGATAGAAACAATCAACAGGGTCTCATCCTCTGTGAAAACAAAAGAAGAATCTCTTTTCCAAAGTATCATATCCTTAGATCCAAATTTTAAAGTAAAGGTATTTTCAAAATATCTATGTTGGATTAGTTCTGCAGCATTTATAAACAAATATCTTTTAGCAGCTGTTGCTCTTTCCTCAACATTCAAACAATTCAAAGAGAGCATAATAGCGTACAGTATCAAGATTCTCTGTGTATTTTTCATCTTTGTGCGGCTTTATTTTAACCTCTATTTCATTAATTTTTACTTTTAACTTTTAGCTTTTTGAGACAGGTTCTCTGTATCTTTGACCTGGAATAACTCTGTAGACCAGGCTGTCCTTGACCTCTCAGAAATCCACCTCTCTCTGTCTCCCAGGCATTGGGATTAAAGGTGTATGCTACAACACCTTGAACTCACAGAGATCTGTTTGTCTCTGCCTTTTAGGCACTGGGATTAAAGGCGTGTGCTACCACACCTTGAAGTCACAGAGGTCAATCTCCCTCTGCCTCCCAAGTGTTGGGATTAAAGGTGTGTACTACCACACCCAACTTCTCTCTTTCTTCCTTTTTTTTTTTTTTACTTTTAAGTACTTTAACTTTTAGCTTGCATATATTTTTAACACACTGTAAATCATTTAAACATTTTCTTTGACTTTGAATCTTTCTTTTACTGTATACCTCTCTTTTTCTGACCACACGAGCCTTGAAATTACTGAGCAATATGGGTAGGTTTAAAGCTGTGGCTTTGACAGCTGGATCCTGCCCATTCCTTAGCTTTCCAGCCTCATGGCTGAGGTACCGGCTGTAGCCATGTTTATCACCACAACTCTGTGGCACTTCAAGGACCTTGCCAGCAAACAAGCTACAACACTCAAATGCTCTCTCTGTAGCTGACTTCTTGCCTCAAAGAGGCAGTTTGCCCTGGCAGGATGGCCCACAAAGCAGGCATTTTTAAATGGTGCAGCTTTTTTCCTGTTACAACTGAAAACTGAAAAGCATGTGTTCAGCTTTTCATCAACACCATTTAATTGTTTCGTGACAGGACCTCTTAAGGGAGCTGCAAGTTTTTGCTGCTAAAGCTGAGTCAGGAAGCCTCTCTTAGATGAGAGTGCTTGCTTCCCTCTAGCAGGCAGAGCAGACCCAAAAAATTGCTGCTACCAAGAAAACATGCTTTACTCTATTCTTTCCCAAGCTTTCTCAGGCTTTCTGTGGACTCACTTGTCCACACGTTGGGCAGCCATTCTGTTGTAGAAGCTGCGGGCTGTGTTCCTGCCACCCCAGTTCCTGGTCGCCTGGCTAGCTTATGACCCGAAATAACAACACACAAACTGTATTCTTTTAAACACTGCTTGGCCCATTATATCTAGCCTCTTCTTGGCTAACTCACGCACCTGGATTAGCCCATTTCTAATAATGTGTGTAGTACCCCAAGATGCGCTTACCGGAAAGATTCTAGGCTACATCCATCCTGTGTTGGAGCTTCATCGCATCTGTCCCAGAGAGGAGAGGTATCGAGTCTGAGCTCACTTCCTCTTCCTCCCAGCATTCTGTTCTGTTTACTCCACCCACCTATGTTCTAACCTATCAGGGCCAAGCAGTTTCTTTATTTTTCAACTAATGACCTTCCTCCATCAATAATGGCTAAGAGATTTCCTTGAATCTGTGATGAAACTTTGAAGGTTTAAACAGTTTTGAGACTAAAAGATTTGGGGGAGTGCTGAGGTTTGATTAAATACATGTAGCCCATGATATGGCCTTAAGTCTATGGGACAAAGGTTTTGGAATGTGGAGTTTTGAATGAAAAATGTTTCTTACATACTTAAGCATTTGACCATTTGATCCTCAGTTCATGGTTCTGTTTGGTTATACTGTTGGGAGGTATAGCCTTGTTGAATTAATACATCCTTTAGATTAGCTGTGAGAGGTTAAAGTCTCACCCCACTCTCAGTTTTTGTTGTATTTTTCATTTCTGTTGGAGTGTTGGAGATATGGTCTCTCAGGTTCCTAACCCTGCCATCATACAAGCCTTCTGCTGTCCTGTTCTCTGTCATGATGCATTATTATTCCTCTAGAAGCATTCCTACAGTAAACTCTTACTTCCATAAGTTATTTTCTTAGTGCTTTATCACATCAATAGGCAATTGAGAAATATGCCTGCAAAGGCCGGTATAAGATCAACAGAGTCCATACTCTACTGTAGAATAGGAGTTCATGAGCTTCCATCCTCAGATGAAGAGCTATTGACAGTTGATTGCTGCTTCCCCGAGTATGAGGAAGTGTTAGCTTTCTTAATGATCTGGTTTCTAATAAATCAACCATTCTCTAATGGCTTGTCCAATATGTATTAAAATATTAGCAGTCCAAACTAGTGAGTTAATTTTAAAAAGACAAAAGAAGAAATGAAGTTCCAAGGGATGAATGAGAGTGTGTGGAAATGGGAAGAGTTATAGAGAAAAGTGGGAGTGCATATGTAACATAAATATATTATAGGCCTATATAAAATTCTCAAAGAATTAATAAAAAGTTATGTTTGTTAAAAAAAAATGTGGTCTTTGGAGTTCTCTATATACAGTGATAATATTTAAATTAAGGCAAGGAACAGAGTCTCAAGGGATGAATGGAGAATTTCATAAAACTGAAGATGTTTGAACTCTAGGATCAAGGAACATTGTTGAAAGCACCAAAAGCTGAAGCTATATTACATTATTCAAATTACATTTTTAACCAAAGTGAACTAAAAACAAGGATAGAGCTTTCAAAATTTTGAATAGAGCAAAAGAGTGGGTCTTATCCATAGATAAGCTAAATTTTCCAATGTTATTGAGAACCAGGAAACAATTTAACCTCCTCTGTCCAAAGTCTTTAAATCCTAAAATAGAGGTATAGACACATGTAGGTATCTACAAGCTGTATTTTATTTTTTAATATTACTCAAAACTGTGCTTTTTATATGTGTATAGGTATGTGTTTATGTGAGTTCAGGTGTATTCTGAATTAAGAAGAGGGTGTAACATCTCCTGCAACTGCCTATTGCAGGTGCAGAGAACCCAGTTTTTGTCAGGTATTCTGTAAGATATTCTCTTAGTCACTGTTCTAGTGCTGTGAAGTGACACTATGGCCAGGGCAACTCTTACAAAAGAAAGCAATTAATTGATGGTTTGCTTATTTTTTAAGTGACTTACTCCGATATCATCACAGCAGGGGACATAGCCCTGCAGTGGTAGACAGATGGAGGAGGGGGGGATGGTATTGGTGTTTGAAACCTCAAAACCTACTAATGATAGTAGGAATTCCTCCAACACATTCCCATTCCTCCTAATCCTATCAAAGACTTCAACTTCCTGGTGAATAAGTTTTCAAATTGTGAGCCAATGGGGGACATTCTTATTTAAATTCTCTCACTCTCCCTGTCGCCTTTTAGCCACATCAGAAGGCAAAAAGAATTTTTTTCAACTTCAAAGTCCCATTGTTTATCACAGTCTCAAAATTTTAAAAGTCCAAAGTTTAAATATTTTTCTGAGATTCATGGCTATTCTTATTGTAATATTGAGTTGGAAGTGTTGCCCCATCCCCTGGCCTGGAAATTACCAAGCATTTGGACTCCAATTCCCAGAGTGCCAAGTGCTTGGACTCCAATTCCCAGCCTGCCAAGGACTGACTCTTCCCCAGGGAGGGTCAGGACCACTCACAAGGTGTATTTAGGCTCTGACAGAAAAAGCAACACATGGTTTCAGGTTTTGCATGCTCTCCCTCTGTCTTCACCCTGCCATGCTCCTAGTTACCCCAGAGCACAACATTCATTAAACGTGCACATTTTTGATTTGGTCTAATCTGGTTTGATTGGAGATTTTTGCACCAGTGGAGAGGCTCCATTCGGAAATATTCCTACTACTTAACTACAACACCCCTTCCCATTAAATCAAAATCAGAACACAAATAGACTATTTCCAAAACACAGAGGCACATTATATACATCACTGTTCTGAATGGGAGGAATTGAAGAATAATGATAAAATATTGGACCAAAACTAGCAGGAAAACTAGCAAGGCAAATTCCAAACTTTGCATCTCTATGTCTGATGTCAGAGTACTCTTCAGAACTCCAACTCCTTCCAGCTTTTTGGACTATGACATTGTTCTCTATCTTGGGTTGATTCTACACCTGGTCTGTGTTATTTTCAGATCCACAAAGTTTCCCCAAAACACACAAGGAAACCGAGTCCCTTATGTAAAAGCAAAGAGCCTTTATTTTGTACAAGTGTGCAAACTTGGTCTCTCTGTATGTCCAACATATTGAAATAATCAGAGACACTGAGCTCAGTTAGAGTTGGGTTTCTATAGTAGTAAAGGTGGGGGTGAAGGATTTCCAAGGCTCAGGAATCCTGACTGGCTGACATCTGTCTAGGGGTGTCCTGGTGGGTGTGAGCTAGAAGGTAATTCCATCTACAATGGTTGAAACATTAGGAATTTCCTTTGGATGTTCTGTTCTTGGTTGATACTTGCGTAATATTAGTTTGTGGTCCTTCCTGAAACCAGGTATTGCCTCAGGGTAAACCACTGAGTCTCAAGCATCCATTAAACTTTTCATGGCTGAGTCCTAAACTGGCAGGTGATAATAATTGGAAGAACTTTCTGTGGGTGGTCTGTTTCTATTAAGCTTATCATGGTTGACTCCTACAACCTGCAGCTCTTCTTTGGAGGCATTCCATGACACTGGCACCTCAGGATCTCCAAAACAATCCAGACTTTTATCTCCACAGTTTTGTTCAGTGGCATCTCTGGCTCTCCATGAAGAGACACTCCTAGAACTCTCCTGGCCTTGATAGCTTTCCTTAGACAAGGAGGGTGATTCCACACTCCTTCCTTGTATTATTGACTCTAATTCCAAAATCATGTGGACAAAGCTGTCACCTTCTGCTGCTTGCTAGAGCTTAAACTTGGTGCACTCTCTCAATTATCTTTTTTGTTTTTGTTCTTCAAGACAGGGCTTCTCTATGTTACGGTCCTAGCAGTCCTGGAACTAGTTCTTGTAGACCAGGCTGGCCTCAGACTCACAGGGATCCACATGGCTCTGCCTCCCCAGTGCTGGGATTAAAAGTGTGCACCACCACCACCAAGCTTTCAGTTACATTTGCATCAGCATTCTGCTGTTAATGGTTTCCTTCAGTGATAAGATTTAATTCCCTTTCACAAGTTGCAAGCTTAGTGGGTGGGGTCATTCCCTGAGATCACCAATTTCTTTATTTCAATTAGCACCAAGCTTTTCTTTGAATTGTTTTATGTCCTTGAGTACTGGACTTAGCTACATTATATTTCCAGGTCCTCCTGTTTTCCTCAAACTATATATTGTGTAAAAGTCTAGCTTGCTACATTTCATTAGAGATCTGCATAAGAGTGAGTGCTAATAACCACTTGGCACAGTCATGCTAGGTGAAGAGTCCAAGAATAAGAATTAAAAATGTAGGTTCCAGGAATAAGAATCTAAAACTAAAGAAAAGTAAAGTTTTTAGCCTAGGAGGATGAGAGCAGACTGTCAGTAGTTTTCTCAGCTGTTTAAGGATTAACTATTAGTGATGGTTTACTTTGCTTTACAACACATAGCTCTATCTGCAAGGTTGAAGAGGTTTTCTGCAAACTAAAGGTCATTTTTAGATAACCCTTGGTCACTCATGACCAACAACTGATGTGAGCTGAGTTAACTTTTTTTTTTTTTTTTTTTTTTTTGGTTTTTCGAGAAAGGGTTTCTCTGTGGCTTTGGAGCCTTGTCCTGGAACTAGCTCTTGTAGACCAGGCTGATCTCGAACTCACAGAGATCCGCCTGCCTCTGCCTCCCAAGTGCTGGGATTAAAGGCGTGCGCCACCACCGCCCGGCTCTGAGTTAACTTTTAAATGATGGGATGTACCTGAATTTTTGGTTGTGCATTGTCCCATCCCCTTTCCTATTACACAAAATGGCACTATCAGAGGAGTGCAGCATTTTGGTAAACACCATCAGAAAGTGCCCCAAAGAGACGAAGGGCTAAGTACAAACAAGAGTTTAAGTTGAAAAACCCTGTTAATGAAAAAGCAATCTGTGTCTGAGGATTACCTCGAGGTTGTAAACATTCTTTTGTTCTTGCCTAATGCTTGTTTCTTGCTTTAAAGAGGGAAGTTCAGGAATAGACCATTGCCACAACTACAGAAGTGTGGTCTCTGGCTGTGGTCTCAGCTAGCGGATAAGCTTGTTGTGCCCCATGGAGATTTTCTTTTTTTTCTTTTTCCCCAGGATGAAGTCTGTTCCTGGTTTATAAGACTCTGATGGTCTTTACTTATCTTTGTGCAATTCCATGACCCCAACACTAGGCTGTCTTGAAATCTCCTCTGACAACACCATTAGCTGGACACTCATCAATTTAGCCTCAGGTAGATTTTTAGGACAAAGTTAGAAAGCAGCTATATTTCTGGCCAAACTATCACAGGAATGGTCTCTAGGTCACTTACTAATATTCTCCCCTTCTGATATTTTTTGATCTGGACTCACACAATTCGAGTTGCACTCATTACTATCTTCTATGATAATACTAGGATGATTACTACTAAGTGTGCAACTGCTTTTCTAGACCAAAATTTCAAAGTCTTCCATACTCCTAAAACAGGCAGTGTGATCAAACCTGTTACCGCAATACCACTATTATGATTTAAGTAAAATGCTGCAGGTCCCTGAGTGATGGCAGTGGACCGCAGGCCATGAGACCATGCCACAGGTTCCCAAAGGCAGCTGGTCCTAGGCAGGGAGCCACACAGCAGGTGAGCAACAGAGACATGGATAGACATGCCATGCAGAGTGAAGCTGAATATTTTTAGTGGGATATGGAAGGGAAGGGGAGAAGAGAGAAGAGCAGAGAGAAAGGCAGAGAGAGAGAGAGAGAGAGAGAGAGAGAGAGAGAGAGAGAGAAACAGGGGAAAGGGGAGAAGTGGAGAGAAGGGAAAGACAGAAACTTCCTCTTTGAGAGAAAGATGTAAAAGGAAAGGGTTCAGGCTAAATGCTTTGTTGGATGGAGGAGGGTGTGAGTGTGGCTTGTCTCTTAAAGGGACAGGACAGACCATTACATTTCGATCTCTTTTTTACAATAAAAAGGTGGGAGGTTAGGCACCACAGGTTAAAGGAACTGGGGCAGTGGATTATCAAGACTGCTTCCTGTTTATTTGGAGGTATCTTCTTTTTTTGTGGGGGAGCACCTGAGAAAGCTGGGTGCTGGTCACATTCTGGTATAGCTGGTCTCTTTGCTCCTGTCAGTTATCGTGGTATGGAAATGTCTGGTGTCTCTTACACCTGTTTAAGGTATTGGCAAAACAAACAACAAAGTTAAATTTAGAAAAAAATATTCAGGACCATGGAATTAAGAGGGGTGTATCTGACCTGTTTAAGGTAGATCCTTCAATTTGGCTCCCTGGAACTCACAAGAATTTTCTTGGGTTTGTGAAAACATAAATTTTAGCATATTTATGTCAGAATGACAGTAATAGATGTTTTTGTACAATGGAAAGTATTTTTAAAACTATGGAAGGCAGAGTGAGAGAGAATTTTGTTAATTTGTAGCTTATTGAAATTTGTTTGGCAAGGCTGTCCTTTTAAAAAACAAAACCTCTCAGCTGTCAAACTGCATCAGAGATCTTTAAGAAGGATAAAATTTTACTTGAGCTATTTATTAAAAAGGAACAGAGAACTTACTTAGTTGGCACCTAGAGAATCTCCATGGGATCCGCCATGGTTGCTGAGGGTCATGTTTGCATTTTTCTGTTTAGCATAGAGCCTGCCAGGCTCCAGAAGATCCTGTGAGCCAAGAAATCTGTAGTAAGACAAGCCTACCTTGACCTGAGCAGCTAGGCTTTTGATTCCAGTGATTATGTTCATGTCTGATGATCTTCAGTTTAAATGAAAGACAGTTTTTCCCAGTGGTCAGTGCTTGGCAAATGAAGTGAATTGCAGATGGACATTGTTCAGTGCCCATTTGTTGTCTACCTTCTTTGAAGAAAGTAGAGTACTATTGGTACAAGCCAACTTGTCTCTTTTTGTTTCGAAAAGTCTTTCAATAATTACATATTTAAATGCCATATGCCCCAGATCTCTAAGTAGTTGAGGGCTGTTTATCAGGTGAAACTACAGTATAGAATCTGCCTAGAGAGCTGGGTCCGAGCTTGACTGTACTAGCTTTCAACTTAGCAGGTAAGATTTAGACTCATAAAAATACAGAAAGAAGAATAAACTACTTGTAACAGAGGGTTAACAGCAGAACTGACAATAGTAGAGAACAGCTTAATATATTTTAAATCAGGGTTGGATTAAATATACCATATTGCTATAAGAGACTTAAAAGTACATACCAATTTAAAACATGAAACTTGTGGCTTTGTTAGTCTGGAATGAGATATGATGGTTGGACAATTACAACATTTAACAGTAAACATAGGTGCATTTAAGTTACATGTATGCACACACAAACACACAGTGAACAGGAATTGGGCAGAGTGGATACTTTTGGTGGGCCCTACCAAAGGCATGCCACTGTGCAAAACACACATGCAACAGTGTCAGCACCTGGGAACCAGACAGGGAATGCCTCAGTAAAGATAGTAGAACTTGGTCACCTGACCTGGCTCTCAGTTATGATGGCGGTGAAGTCACCTGACGTCAATTAAGATGGTGGTAAGGTCACCTGACATCAGTCAAAATGGCAGCAGTCACATGTGTATGGAAAAGCCACTCAGTTAAGATGGTGGTAAAGTCACCTGACTCAGTTAAGATCATGGTAAGGTCACCTGACCTCAGTCAAAATGGCACCAGTCACAAGTTGTATGGTCACTACATTCAGTAGCTGAGAAAAATAGAGTGAGACTGGTTATGACATGAACCCTCTAAGCTTCAAAACCTATCCTGTGACACACTTCCTCCAACAAGGCCATACCTCTGAATCTTTCTAACCCTTTGGAACAGTTCCAATCTTTCATGGCAGTATTCAAATATTTGAGCCTATGGGGGACATTTTTTGTAAAAACCACCAAATGTTGACTCATCTTTCCAGTTCTAGTAGCTATAGTTTTAAAAAGTAAGAAAACTGTTCAATGTTGTGACAAACACAGGTAGCTCCACTTGGATCCTATTAGTCAAGCAATGCGACCTCTCTGTCAATGGCCTGATGTAAAGGATAGGTAAAACTTTTAAACAAGATTTAAATTTAGGGTTTGGAGTGATTGCTTAGTGGTTAAGAGCCCTGGCTGCTCTTACAAAGGACCCAGGTTTGATTCCCTGCACCCACATGGCACGTGGATCACAGTCATCTGTAATTCCAGATAAGGGGACCTAATGTCTTTCTCTTATTTCAAGGTTATCAAGCATACACACATACACACACAGATTGAAGACTGACATGTAACATAAAATAATTAGGTAAAATTATAAGAAAATGATTTAACTTTCATTTTAAATATTTTGTCCCATTTTATTTCACTATTAGTTTTTCATTGTTTTGTTTTGTTAATATACTTGTTTTTCAAGAAAGGGGCGGGATCAAGGACCTGCTTCAGGATATAAACAACATTTTCTGAGGGGCAAATATCATGAAAAGTAAGACAGAAAAGCTCCAAATTCCCTAGTGGGCTCCATGACACACACACTATCACTGTGCTAAAATTATATTATTTTGGGAAGTGGCCCAAGTACTTTCAATGTGCATGATTAACATTTAAAATAATAACACCAACTCATTTTGTAACTCATAACCCAGTGTCACTTTTTTATGTGCTGTGACCTACTGACCTGAGAAAAAAAAGTACTGGTATCCCAGGCTGTGAATTAGGAAAAGTGGGTTTCTGCCTCTCGTTTGCTAGTGAAATGAATGTCTATTAAGCTCATTAATTCATGAACACTCTTTATTTTAACACTCTCAGGGGGCAGTGGCATTTAAGTCACCTTTAGTTTTAAGCTGACATTTACCTCACACCAAAATTAATGAACATTCTGGGACAGTTGAACAAATCTAAGAATCCCTTGGAAGCCAAAAGCAATTTATAGTCCAGAGCATCGTCACATTATTTTTGGTCTGAATTAAGACACCTACATTCACCCACATAAGTGTCAACTTGACAAAGGATCATGTGGCTGGTTGTTTGGTTCAGGAGCCTCTGTCTTTCCACACTTTGATCTTTTGATAAAATAGGACTCAGGTCCTGGGATACAGTACCCCAATATGAACCAAGGAATTTTATCAATCTTTTAGTAGTAATTTTCAAAATATGCTATGTCTATACATACTAGCCTGGAACAAAGAAGATTTAAACACTATACTCTGTTATATATAAACTATATCTAGTATACCATTACTATTCCCAGATAGTTACCTATGTCTGAGGGTTGAACTCAGGTCCTCATTCTTGCAAAGCCAAGCACAATGCCAACTGAGATACCTCCCCAGCCCCATTTAAATGGAACTTCCTAATGGTTGCACATAGTTAAGACAATTTTCCATAGGTGCTTCTTTACTCAACCTCACAGAAAGACATTTTGGTTTTGCCATTTCCTTGGTATTCTTTTTATTTCATATCTTGCATATTACCTGAAAGATGTGCTTTGTATCTAGTAGTAGTAATAAACCCAGCTGAGAATTATGGCAGATTAGAAGGAAATTTTCAGTCCTTTATGACAAAAAGTATGGAACCTAAAATGGTGATCCACCTTGTTGGGAGCAGGCTTGCTTAGTGGATTCTGAAGTTGTAACATTGTCCTTGCTGTGAGGCAGGGGGATGGCTAGCTGTGTAATTCAAAGGGATAAATAGGATTTCTTTTTCACAGAGTCCAGCTCAACATTCTTCTCTAAGGGGTTAGTTAGATGGAACTACATCAGTAAAGATGCAGAAGAACAACACAAACAGTGATGGAATGTATTTTTTTCTCCACAAAAGGCCATTTAATTTCATTTTTAATAAAAAAACAGAAATGTGTGGATGGGCATGTATCTTAGTTGGAAGAGTGTTTCCTTAGCATGCAATGCATGTGGCTTTGGGTTCCATACCCAGCATCAATTAAAAAAACAGCATAAATGTTTGTGTGTATAACCCCAACATTCTGGAAATAGAGGTAGGAATTAGGAGATCAAGATCATAGGATCAGTCTCAACTGCATATGGAATCTCAGGCTAGATTATTTACATGAGACTATGTCTATCGCCTGGTTTACTAATAATTTTGTGTGTTTCTTTGTGTGTCCATCTGCACATGTATGTATAGATTAAGGAGAACCTTTTCCCTCAGGAGTCATTTACCTTAGTTTTTGAGTTGGGGCCACTTGCTTTAGGTTAGGATAGTTGGACAGTGAACATTGCCAGAGACCAATTTTGACAAGTGTAACACTTACCAGGGTAGGGACATGGGGATTAGAAAAATAAGTAAAGAGAGTGAAGATATGAGTGAAAATAATAAAACAAAAGCATAGGAGAGTACCATGAGGGAGTTCCAGTGCATACTGAATTCTGCATGTTTAATTTTATATGCTCTTTTATACCCCATTACAACTGGGAGAAGAAGGCAAAGACTGTTTTAAAATGATGCAAAGAACAACCAGAACTGTTACTTGTTTCAATACTTGAGACATCAAATAATTAATTCTTGAGAAAAGCATCCTGTTGTTTAGGCAATGAACCCACACTACACCAAGTATTCTGAAGGCAGCCACTCCCTGGGTTAAACCTCTTAATTCAAAAGAAGGAGCAGAAGTATGCTTGAATTCTCTGACCTTTGGTCAGGGTGGACTAGATTTACCTGAATAGACCATTTTAACTTCCAAAATACCAAGCAAGCAGACCCTAGATTGGGGTGTGTAGCCATACTTGTTAACAACTTTGAGTAAACAGTAACTCTCTTACCTTCAAAGAATTGGGCTTAACTTCTTGGACCTCCATAGAACATCAAGCATCCCCTGGTCTCTTTCTTCCCTCAAACTGTGATTATAATCAAGCATCCACACACCCAGCCATTTTTACTACAGGATCTAGGGATTGATTTCACAATTTTGTGCATACAAGGTTAGCACTTTTCCAAGTGACCTGTCTCCCCAATCCAACTAATATGTTTAAGTCAACAATCATCTAGAAGATCTGAGCAGTTGCCCTTGACTGCCTTTCAGTTTGCAGTGGAGGGATAGGTTCTACTCAAAGGCCAACCACCATCCTTTCCTTCTCCATGAAATGACAGAAACTTCATTTATAATTCAAAAGATAAGGCACATCCATGGCTGTTAGTAAGAGGGAAATATTTCACAGTGGATTTTTGAGAAACTTATGTTTTTCTCTATTGTACCTTATTAGGGTACAGGAAAGGGACTGCCTGTGGTCAGCAGGAAAGAAGGTACAGGGATAGAAGGAGAATTTCATCCCCTGAGCTGACAATCAAAAACAGAATGCAAACATTAAAGGCAGATGAGAAAGTATGTTGGATATGCACATGTGGCTGTAAGAGCTTGCTCGGTCCTCCTGCAGAAGCCAGAAAGAACAACAATGCAGAGCCAGTGCTGTAGCATCCATGTGTAGGTGGATGTCTCTGTCCTGCCTGGTCCGCAACCCAGACGTTCAGTAGCAAAGAAATACAAACAGACTTATATGAATATATGAATTGTTTGGCCTATTAGCTTAAGCTTATTATTAATGAGCTCTTACAACTTAAACTCACACATAATTCTTATCTGTGTTTAGCCATGTATCTTGGTTTCTTTTATCAGTAAGCCTTCATATCTACCTTTGCCTGCATCTTGGTTTGGCTGCAGACTGAGATTTTCCTTTTCCCAGAATTCTTCTAGTCTGGTTGTCCCTCCCATACTTCCTGCCTAGCTACTGGCCAGTGTTTTATTACTTTAATACAAGTGACAAATCTTTAAAGTGTACAAAAGTATCATACCACAGCACTAATTGTGGTATTGTAAGGAATTCCATAATAGCCAGGAATGAAGTATAACAAAGGTTTATTTATTTGGAGATAAACTCACAGTAAGGGTAGTGATCCATAGTCCTATGCATGCACTGGGAACTGGAACTGAATCCAGTAGAAAAATGGGCAGCACTCATTCTTTGTCTGTTCTTACAGTACATGAGACTATGCCCAAAATAAGCTGGTGTCTTAAAGATTATTGGCTGAAGGAGTTTCCACAATGCATTTTTCTCAAATAGAAAATTGAAACATGGTATGAAATACATCAGGCTTCTAAATCAGAAAAAACACCTCATAGTCTAGGATCACGCATAATAGGCTCAAGAACAATGGCAATGGGTTTTTGATCCTACTGCATGTACTGGCTTTGTGGGAGCCTAGGCAGTTTGGATGCTCACCTTACTAGACCTGGATGGAGGTGGGTGGTCCTTGGACTTCCCACAGGTCAGGGAACCCGGATTACTCTTAGAGATGATGAGGGAGGGGAACTTGTTGGGGGAGGGGGAGGGAAATGGGAGGTGGTGGCAGGGAGAAGGCAGAAATCTTTAATAAATAATAAAAAAATTGTGATTAAAAAAAAAAACACCTCATAGTACCGTGATTCTATTCAACAAATTTAAAACAAGTTCACACCTAAACAAATACATTTTAGCATATATTCACTTACTCATGTCAAAATACTGATTCACTTAAATATTAGTTAATACTAATAAATGTAAAGAAGGAAAAACAGTGAATCCCTCTGACTCAACAACAAAATGCAAAGCGAATGTCCTAATACCACCATGTATGCTTTATTTTCTCCTACTTCAGTATAAAAGTTTTAAACATATGGAATGTTTTTATAAACTGTAATGCCACTATTTTGCTCAGAATAATTAAATCGCATTTTCTCAGAAAGATTCCTATTCATTGCATGAAAAAATCTCTTTCAAAGTTGTAATGAGCATGGAAGCAGATTCCTCTGAATGAATAAAAAAGGGGAATCTGTAGTGTAGATAGAGCAGGGAATTTATAGAATAAGAATGAATGTAACTTGGTGTAATGTAAAAGCATTTCTTCTTGTGTGTGGTGTGGAAAATTACTAAGATGAAATATTAAGAGAACATTTGCCCGCTTGAAGGCTGCCACACCCATCTGGCTCTGCCAGAAGGGGAGACTGCACCCAGCAACCGTGGTAATGAAGTAATCTTGCCACACAAGAGGGACCCCCACCATTCTGTGGCCAATCGATACTGATAACCTAGGACACCTGGTTATCAGAAGGATCAAATGAGGGGCAGTTTTGAATGGGAATAAAAGAGGGGGCTGAAGCAGGACAGTCATCTCATTTTTCACAATGGCTCTGGCATCAGACCCTCGTGGAAAGAGAGATCCTCCAAGCCTGCCTCCCGAAAAGCAGCAATACTAAATGCCTTGCCTAAACATTTAATGCTCTGTCTCCCGAATACAGAGCTTCGTCTACCAAAAACAGACATTTAAAGCCTTGCATCCAAAATGCAAAGCCTCATTCCCTGAGAGTGGACATTGAAGGTCTGTCTCCCAAGAACAGACAAGATACTCTGCCTTTCAGAATGCTTTGCCATCCCGAGAGCAAAGTTTCATCTTCTAAGCAGACAGAATGCTTTGCCATCCCGAGAGCAAAGCTTCGTCTTCGAGAGTAGAAAACTAAAAGCCTTGTCTCCCGAGACTTGGTCACCTGAAAAGCCGAGTCCAAGGCCCTACATTCTGACACTAGAACCTTATCTCCCGAGCGTAGACTATGGAGTCAAGAGTCAATCTTCGCTACCCAGCCCCCAGTGCGGACAAGAACCCAGCCTGAAGAAACTCAAAAAGCCCTTTTTAAGCCAGGGAAAACCAGGTCGTATGTGTGTATGAGATGTTAAGAGAAGAGCATAGACATGTTAATACATAAGTTTAGTGTGTGAAATGTTAAGAGATATCTTATAGACAATTGATAAGATTAGGAAATGTTAATGGATAAGTTAAGGTTAAGAAGTATTTTATAGATAAGTAATGGATAAGTTGTATTAAGGTTAAGAAGTGTTTTATGGATAATTGATAAGTTAGATTAAGGTTATGAATTGGTTTTATATATTAGATTTAGTAGGAATAATAATTGTGATATTGAATTGCCTGTGTGTTACCCATTATCAATCCCCATGCCTATTAAGATTGTAAACCCCATTGATGCATTGGATATTGAAGTTGCTAGTAAAGAATCATTATAAAAACAATTCTCTTGCTTGGTCTGGTCACTCATCGCTCTCTGGGGAGAAGGGAACAGAGTCCTCATAGATATTACTTGAAAAGAACCTGGAGCTGAAGTCCCCCAGCTCGTAACAAAGGTTTTTTTTGTTGTTGGTTTTTTTTTTTTAGATTTAATTTTGAGAACCTGGGGAGACAGTTCAGTGGTTAAGAATACTTGCTGCTCAATTATAAGGACCTGATATTATATCTTCAGACTCGCATTAGGTGACCAGTTCACAAATGCCTGTAACTCTAACTCCTAAGGGTACAGCACTCTCTCCTAGCTTCTATGGGACACCAGGCATCCATATTCTAGTGTACTGACATATATGTATACACACACACACACACAAAGACAGACAGAGAGAAACAGAGAGAGTGTGAGAGAGAATAATTTTTCTCAAGGACTTAAAAGTTTTTTGAATCAGTATACAAGAGCAAGAATGATGCTAAAAGTCAAAAAGAGGTAAAATAAGAATGAGAATACAAGAAGTCAAAACAGCACAAGAATACAGTTTGTGGCCTTTGGACATGGTTCAGTTGTTAAAGTCTTTGTTTCAATGCCTAAGAACTTGAGGTCAGATCCCCAGCACCCATATGAAAACAGTCAGGTATAATAACTGGCACATGATCCCAGAACTGAGTGGGCAGAGACAAAAGATCCTAGGGGTTTACTGGCTAGTCAGTCTGGCCGCAGCAGTGATTTCCACAGATGGAGAGTGATAGAGGGAGAAACCTAGCAGGATGTCTTGCTTCTTTCAAGTATACTCACAGGCACATATGCAAACCCATACTATAAATGGGGAGAGAAAGACAGGGGCAGAGAGAATGTGACATGTCTGAGTTAATACATTCTTCAAATCTTCTCTACCCTTTGTCATGGTACTGCCTACAGTTAGGACAAATGTCTGATCCTTATTGAATGTTCTCAGAACACTGTCAGAAACACCAGGCGTGCTTGAATTATCTTCCTGCTGTTCCTTAATCCAACCAAATTGACAGGATTAGAGATTCCAAGAAGTTATGTTATTAGAGCCATTTCTCTCTAGCAATGGTATTAGACAGTGTTGCTAGCTTTTTTAAAGATATATTTCTTTTTTATGTGGGGTGTTTTACCAGTATGCATGTCTGCGTACTTCATGCCTATCTGTTGCCAGAGGAGATGTAGGATCCCCAGGAAGGTAAGTTACAGATGGTTGTGAGCCTCCGTGCATGATTGAAATCAAACCCAGATCTACTGGGACAGGAGAGAATGCTCTCCAGCCCCCATAGGGGCTCCACCTCGTAAAGATTTCACAACTTTTCAATATATCACTAATAACCAAAAACCCAGTGATTAAATATGTGAGCCTATGGTGGACATTTTTCATTTATAATACTGCAGCTCACTGTTGGATACAGATTAAATAACTCCAACAATACCATTCAATTATTTCTCCTAACAATAACCTCTTTGGGGGCAGAGTGAAAAAAGATCAGAGAAAAATGATAGCCAACAATATAAAACCTAGAAGTTATATCCCAGAATTTATATACAGAAATCTGAACCACAAAACTTCAAACTGATTCTGAGAAGTCCAGTGTCTGTACTTGTGTTCAATGTGATAAGCACTGAGACCTTTATATGAACTGATCTCTAGCCCAACTTCATCTTCACACCCAAACTCTCATTGTATTTTGTCTCTGGCATGTATTTTACTGTCTTTCTCTAAAATAGAATCCTTTGCTCTTTTAAAATTAATCTTTGGGGGAAATAGATACACGTCTTTTCGAAAGTCTTGCCTAGACATCACCCAAATTCCCATTATCATTAGTGATTGATGAGGAAGGGCCCAACCCATTTTGGGTTTTGCCACCCCTAGACTGGTGGTTCTTGGTTCTGTAAGAAATCAGGTCAAGCAAGTCATAGAGAGCCAGTGTCCCAACCAGCGGAACATGAATCAGGAGCCTGGGCTCTGGAGGGGAGAAATAAAGGGACAAGAGACACAAGAAAACAGATGGCAAGTCTGAATTCTGATCCAGCTGCCAAATTTTATTTTTTTTCTCAGGAGAATTATATAGCAAAAAAGGGGAGGGGGTGGGTAGGTTGTTATACCATTGTTCTAACTGGAATGTCAGGTCTGAAGACACCCCTAGCTGATAGGAAGAGATAAGGAAATACTGACGGTCTGCAGGCATTCTTAACTTACAGGGAGTGATATAAAGATACTGAGTTATTTTCTGGGCTCGGAACTCAGAGCTCCTGGTGAACAGCTTATGTAACTTGTGAACTAAGATAGCTTGATTATAACCAAATACAGGTCTTTGCTCCTGGCAACTCAGCAAACACCACTCCTCCATGACCTCTGCATGAGTTCATGCCTCCAGATTCATGCCCTGCTTGAGTCCTGTCCTCACTGTTTTTGATAATTAACTATTTTATGGAATTGTGAGTGAATAAGCTCTTTCTTTCCCAAGTAACTGTAGCCATGGTGTTTCATCACAGCAATAGAAACTAAAGCTAGTAAAAACAAGTTAGTCCTACGGTTTGGGGTATTGATGTAACAGATCTGACTATGTTGTTTTTGGGAGGATTGTGGAAGGATTTTGAAACATGGTGTAAAAAAAGTCATTGAGGATTCAGTTCTTGGTGAGTTGTTTTGTGGGACCTTTGAAGGTAAGAATGTTGAGGGGGATGCAAAGGATGGAAACCTCACCTGTGACGTTTCAAAAGGAAGTATGAAACTTTGGGGGCCACGTCATCGTGAATTCAACTGATTCTATAGTCCTAGTTATCTGGGACTGAAGAATCAGCTGTAATGAATAAGATATTAGAAATATTAAAGTGAAACTTTTGCTTTGCTGGGATGCTCTTTGATGATCATCTAAAACTGAGACATTTGTTATGAGTAAGAAGAAACCAGCATCACTGAGCAAAATCTTCAGGAGAGTTTTCCTGAGAAGCAGCCCACAGAAGCTGTGTCTCAGACATAGTCAAGGTTGCATCTTTTGCTGTAGTATCAGAGCCACACAGGTGGTACTGATTTTAAAGGCATAAAGAGCTTTGGAACTATGAGAAGCCCAGAGAGGTCATAAAACAAGCTTTGGTTGAATCCTCAGTGGCATTTGAAGACTCAGGATTGCAGGGGTCATGCAGAGAAGTTGAGACTTGACATTATGAAGAGAGTCACTGAAAGATTATTGGTCAAAGTGCAGCCCAGTTACAGAAGACACTGGCATTTCGGAGACCCCCCAGACTCATGAGATCACCACCACGAACAGCAATATCAGTGGAGTGGAGGCTACAGAAGATTAAAAGATAAACTGTAGTGTGCTGTATAGGGCAGAGTGGGGGACATGATCCAAGCCCCTTGGAAGAACCCAGGAGATCATGAGTGAATCCCAGACATAGGACACTGAGTTATTTAAAATTTTAAAGTTTGGCTTTGCTTTAGATTGTGCCTATGCTTTGGTTGCTTTGGTTCTTTCCTCTTGAAATGAGAAGTTTCTGAATTTTTATTTTTAAAAGAACTGAAAAATTTTTAATTTTTAAAAGAGATTTTGATTTTTTAAAAAAAGATTGGAGCTTAAGTTTGTTTGAAATTTTAAGGCCTGTGGGACTTCTAAAATAATTTATGTTTTATATTGTTATAATAATATTAGCATGTACTCCTGGGTATAAATGAAAAAGGAAAGATTCTCATTAAAAAGTGATGTATTTGTGTGTCAAATTGACAAGGAGTCCATTGTAAAGACAAGTTTTATGTCAACTAGCCATGATCTACAGTCATCTGAGAGGAGGGAGTTGGAATTGAGAAAATACCTCCATAAGATCAAGCTGTAGGCAAATTTGTAGGGCATTCATGATTGACGGTGGAGGCACAGCCCATTGTGAGCAGTGTACCCTCTTGAACCAGAGTAAAGTTTTATATTGTCAAAAGACATCAAATGGTTCATTCCTGACACTGAGATGATTTTCTTTCTTTCTTTCTTTCTTTCTTTCTTTCTTTCTTTCTTTCTTTCTTTCTTCCTTCCTTCCTTCCTTCCTTCCTTCCTTCCTTCCTTCCTTTCTTTCTTTCTTTCTTTCTTTCTTTCTTTCTTTCTTTCTTTCTTTCTTTCTTTCTTTCTTTCTTTCTTAAAAATTTCTACCTCCTCCCTGCCTCCCTTTTCCCTCCTGCTCCCCCAACTCCTCATGCTCCACTCCCCTCTCCCTCCCTCTCCAGTCCAAATAGCAGTCAGGGTTCCCTGCCCTGTGGGAAGTCCAAGGTCCTCCCCCGTCCATCCAGGTCTAGGAAGGTGAGCATCCAAACAGGCTAGGCTCCCAAAAAGCCAGTTCATGCAGTAGGATCAAAACCCAGTGCCATTGTCCTTGGCTTCTCAGCAGCCCTCATTGTCCACCATATTCAGAGAGTCCAGTTTTATCCCATGCTTTTCAGTTCCTGTCTAGCTGGCCTTGGTGAGCTCCCAATAGATCAACCCCACCGTCTCAGTGGCTGGGTGCCCCCCTTGTGGTCTTTACTTCCTTGCTCATGTTCTCCCTCCTTCTGTTCCTCATTTGGACCTTGGGAGCTCAGTCCATTGCTCCAATGTGGGTCTCTGTCTCTATCTCTATCCATCGCCAGATGAAGGTTCTATGGTGATATGCAAGATATTCATTAGTATGGCTATAGGATCGGGCCATTTCAGGCTCTCTGTCCTCAGCTACCAAAGGACCTAGTTGGGGACATCTCTCTGGGAACCCCTCTAGAGTCAAGTCTCTTGCCAACCCTAAAATGGCTCCCTTAATTAAGACATATACTTCCCTGCTCCCATATCCATCCTTCCATTATCCCAACCATCCCATTCCCTCAAACTTTCCCCATCTTCCCCTTCTCACTTGTCTCTCCCCATCTCCCCTTTCCCCCATCCCACCCCACCCACCAGTTACGAATTTTTGCCCAGCAATCTTGTCTACTTCTAATATCCAGGAGGATAACTATATGTTTTTCTTTGGGTTCACCTTCTTATTTAGCTTCTCTAGGATGGCGAATTATAAGCTCAATGTCCTATATTTATGGCTAAAAACCAATGATTTTTAACACTAGGCAAAAAATTATTTCATTTGACTCCATTTTAATTCTAAATTATTGTGTCTGAAAAATGAGAAATATAGTTATAATGTTTTCAGTCCTCTGAAATTTTCATTGTGTGTGTGGGGGTACGTGTGTGTGTGTGTGGGTGGGTGTATGCATGCACAGTCATGTGTTTGTATGCATACCATCCCATGTGTAGGAATGTCAGAGTAGAATCTTTGGTGTCAGACCTCTCAATACATATGTTTGAAATAGAGTCTTTGTTCATCACTGTGTATGCCAAGCCTGCATACTAGGGATTACAATGTTCCAGAAAGGCAACTGTTAGATCAGGATTATTAAAGGATGTAGAAATAAAAAATAGTTCAGATTGTGTGGTGATTTAAATGGCCCCCAAAGGGACTGTCACTATTAGGAGATGTGGCTATGTTGGAATAGGTGTAGCTTTGTTGGAAGAAGTAGGTCACTGTGAGAGTGAGTTTTGAGGTCTCTTATGCTCAAACTACTCTCAGTGAGACAGTCCAGGTCTTGTTACCTGAAAGATGTAGGGCTCTCAGCTCCTTCTCCTGTGCCATGTCTGCCTGTACACTGTCATCTCCCATCATGATGGTAATAGACTGAAACTCTGAACTGTAAGTCACCACCTCAGTTAAATACTGCCCTAATAAAAATCCCTATGGTCATGGTATCTCCTCAGAGCAATAGAAACCCTAACTAAGATAGACTGGCCTCTCCAGAAGCAGACTTGTTCTTTAACCACAGCTACTGAAGGATTCCAGTCTCTCCATAGGAGAAGAGACTGTGAAAATGTGGCAAAGGGCGTTTGGCGGTTTTATGTGGGGAAAGTTCTGTCAAGTTGGGAGCGTAGGCCCCTGCCCCTTGCATCTATCCCAGCCCCCAGGCCTGGTCTGGACTCCAAATCCCAGCAGGCTCCACTCCCCAGGGTATTTAAGTGATCCCCCAAAAGAGGAACACATGGTCTCCCTTTCTTCCTTCCAGGGTCGCATTTCACAGCTTCCCTGTTCCCCCTCAGGGCCATGCGAGAGCACAGATCTCCCATTAAACCTGGATATTTCTTAATTTGGCTTGTTTTGATTTGGCTTCATTGGGAATTTTTGCGTAGGCAGGGAGCTCGTGCTAGAAAATATTCCTAACAAGTTCCCTGTAGCTTTAAAGTGAAAAATTTGATCTTCTTATCAGAAGCTCCCAATGGGATTATTTGTCAAGTCAACATCTCTGTCAGCATTTTCTCACTCCACCTAAGGTTTTTATGTCTTAACCCATCAAGAATTTCATTAGATGAGTTATTAATACCATTAGAAAACAGACACTAGTGCGGCAGAGTTTATGAAGAGTTCAGGCTCCATAGTCACACACAAAAGGCTCACCAGCCCCTAATTAGGCACAGAAGGCAGAAAGGAAGAAGAGAGAATGGAAAGGTACCATATGGGAGCCAACAGGATGTGGAAGAAGGAACTTATGTCACCGCCATTAGTCTGCAGTAGTCCTTTGATGCCAATGTCCAAGTCTGGCTACCCCACTGTGGGAAGTAAGAAGTCCAGGCACCTAGAAGATTGCCAACTAGAGGTTTACAGACTGGTGCCGCTCAGGAACATAGCTGTCATTATCTGTGAAACTGGAGGAGGGATGAGGTAGCAGGTATTGGAGACTGATCAACAGTGTGTCCTGAATTCTAAAATAAACTCCCAAGAAAAAGAAATATTATATACACATATACAGAAGGACTTTCCACACCATATAAGGACAAATATTCATGACAAAAATTAAAACAATGCAACTTTCAATTGCTCCTATAACCCCTTGGTCTAGAAATAAAAATTATCCAAGCATATATTCTAGAAGATCAAAGTTAGCACTTAATTCATTATTCAAGGTGCTGTGTTGGTATCTTAGTAGAGTGTTTGTGTAGCATGAATGGAGTCCTAGGGTTCATCTCAAGTACAGCATAAAGTAGGCATGGTTTTATACCCCTGTCATCTCAGCAACAGAGTACTATCTACAAGAGACTCAGGACTATAGTACATAAACGTTTAAGGCTAACGGGATACATGCCTCACAAATATGTTGTTTTAAATAAACTATAAAGCTGTTAAAGATAGAAATGATACTTAATAAAACACTTTAGAAACAGCAATTTTTCAGAATAGAAAGACAAGTACCACCAAAAAATAATAATGAACTCAGTTGTTGAGATGGCTCACTCAACAGGCAAGGTACTTGCTAACAAGTCTGACACCTCAGTGGGATCCCAGGAACACCCATGGTAGCAGGACAAAACAGAATCCCACAAATTTTTCTCAGACCTCCTTAAGGATGCTGCAGTGCACATGCCACAAGTACAAGAATATACCTGTAAAAATAAATAAATGTAATTGAATATTTTAGTTAAAACTGAAGAAAAATAAAAAAAATCAGAACACTGGGGAAAATACAATAAATGTATTAGTGTTAAGAAAAATCCCACAATACTCAGAAGTTTAAACAATTTAGATTCTTAGGTATTGTGGATTAACAGTTGCAGGAGTCATTAATATGAGATCAATTAGAGCCAAAATAGTACAAAAGGATTAAACTAAACAGATAGTGAATAAAGACTCCTGCAGATAAAAAGTCAAAAGAAGTAAATGAACAAAATAAAAGAAAACAAATGTGGTAATAGCAATAACATGGGAAGTCACTTTTGAGGTGAAAACCATTAAAAAAGGACAAAGGAAAAACTGTAATCATGAAAGACACAATATCTTAAAAGACTTAATAGTCATGAGTCTTTTTCACTCACAATAAAATGGTGAAATATATTAACATAAAAAGTAAAGCGTATTAGAATTTCAATGTGACATTGAAAAACTATGCTCACTTGTAATAAGGAATTTCAATATGCTTTCTTGAACTTTTAATAGAAAAATTACATTCAGTTAAAATGGTTTTAAATTCTTAAAATACAAGAGATGTAATATTATATAATATCTACACAAATAGAAAATAAACATCACTGTTAAACATATGGACTACCAGTTTCTCTTGACTAGGTTACTATTCATCAGAGTGTTTTATCACTGTAACAAACTGAAACTAGAACATGAGGTTCAGTAAAGACCCCTGTATTCTTACCCTGCAGAATAATTATATCCTAAATGCAATCTGGTTTTCAGTAGCATTTTATGTTACCAACATTTTATTTCTGGGAATACTCATATTTTCCTTTTGAGGCCCTTCAGTCACAGATTTGACTTACGGTCTCAGAAAGCATAGTTTTAACCACCAGCCTTATTGAATTTGAGGAATGTAGTTATTTAGAATCATTAGTAAAATATTTGCTTTTTAATTAAATATGTTCATCTCAATTGTACAAAGGCATATATGACCTCCGAGTCAATCTCCTCATTTTCTCCACAATAGTTGTGAGACGTTCAATTCACCAAGAACGCAAACCACAAAAAGCCTATAAATGCATGGAAACTGAACAACTCTCAACTGAATTACTGTTGAGTCAAGGAAAAATAAAGAAAGAAATTAAAGATGTCCTAGAATTCACTGAACATGAATCTATAACATACCCAAATTCATGGGACCCTATGAAAGTAGTGCTAACAGGAAAGTTCATAGCACTAAATGTATACATAAAATACATTTATCACACTAGCAACTTAAGAGCATATGTGGAAAGCTCTAGGGATAAAACAAACAAATTCATCCAGGAGACAGCAGGAAATATTCAAATTCTGGACTGAAATCAATGAATTAGAAAAAAATACAGCAGCATAAAGAATCAATGAAACAAAGAGTTGGTTCTTTGAGAAAATCAACTAGAAATGCAAATCCTTATCCAAACTAACCAAATTAACAAGAACAGAAACAAAAGTGGGACATAACAACAGACATCAGGGAGATCCAGAGAATCAATAGGTCATACTCCAAAAACCTGTATTCCACAAAATTAGAAAATGTAGGAGAAATTGACATTTTTCTTGATAAGTGCCATATAGCAAAATTAAATCAAGACCAGATAAACAATTTAAGTAGATTTACAATGCCTAAGGAAATAGTAGCAATAATTAACAGTCTCCCAACTAAAAAAGGACAAGACCAGACGGTTTCAGCACAGAGTTCTAGAAGGATTTCAATGAACTAATACCAATACTCCTCAACTTGTTCCACACTATAGAAAAAGAAGGAACATTGCTAGATTCTTTTTTATAAATCTACAGTTACCCTGACACCCAAACCACATGAAGATGCAGCAAAGAAATGAAATTGCAGACCAATCTCCCTCGTGAACATTGATGCAAAAATACTCAATAAAATACTGGCAAACTGAATCTAAGACCACTTCAAAAAAAACAATCTACCATGAACAAGTAGGCTTCATCCCAGTGATTCAGGGTCAGGTTCTACATAAGAAAATCTATTAAGATAATCCACCAACTGCATAATCTGAAAAAAAAAAAAAACATGACCATGTTATTAGTTGCTGTAAAAACCTTTGACAGAATCCAATACCTCTTTATTATAAAAGTCCTGGAGAGATCATGAATACAAAGCATACCTAACCACAATAAAAGCAAAAATACAGCTATTCAACGGCCAACTCAAATTAAGTGAAGAGAAACTCAAATTGATTTTATTAAAATCGGGAACAAGATGAGGCTGCCATGTTTCTTCATATCTATTCAATATAGTACTCAAAATTCTAGCTAGAACAATAAGATAACAAAAGGAGATCAAGGAGATACAAATTGGAAAAGGAGAAGTCAAAGTTTCACTATTTGCAGATATAGTAATATACATTTTTGATGAAAAATTCTACATGGGAACTCCTATAATTAATTAACTGGATAAAAGATTAACTAAAAAAAGTAAAAAATCAATAGCTATCTTATACAAATGATTAAAGGACTGAGGAAGAAATTAGAGAAGCAGCACCCTTTGTAATAGTCACAAATAATAGAAAATATTCTGTTGTAACTCTATCCAAACAACTGAAAGATCTTTATGATAAGAGTCTTAAATCTTTGTCAAAAGAATTTGGAGAAGCTATCAGAAATTGGAACAATCTCTCATGATCATGGGTTAGCAGGATTAACTTAGTCAAAATTACAATCTTACCAAAAGTATTTTATAGATTTCCCATCCAAATTAAAACACAATTCTTCATAGAACTTAAAAGAGCAAACTCAATTTCATATAAAAAAGATAAAAACCAAGGATAACTAAAATAATCCTGTGTGATAATAAATATAATAAAGGAATAAATAATAAAAGAACTTCTGGAAGTATCACAGTATTTGACTCAGTTTTACTATAGATTTATAGTAATAAAAATAGCATGATTTGGGAATAAATAGAGAAGTGAACAAGTGGAATGGAAGACCCTGACATAAATCACACATCTATGAACACCTGATTTTTGACAAAGAAGCCAAAATTATACAATGGAAGAAGGAAAGCATCTTCAACAAATGGTGCTGACATAACTAGAGTTCGGAATGTAGAAGAATGCAAATAGATCCATATCTATAACTCTGCACAAAACTCAAGTACAAGTGAATCAAAGACCTCAATATAAAACCAGATACACAGAACCTGATAAAAAAAGAAAATAGGAAGTAGCTTCAAATGCATTGGCACCGAGACAACTTCATGACTATAACACTAGTAGCACAGACACTGAGATTGATAGTAAAGAAATGAGACCTCCTGAAACCGAGAAGCTTCTGTAAGGCAAAGGACAAGGTCAACAAGACAAAATGGCAACCTACAGAATGGAAAAAAAAATCTTCACCATCTGCACATCTGACAGAGGGCTGATCTCTAAAATATATGCAGAACTCAAGAAGCTAGATATCAAAATACTTAATAATATAATTTGAAAATGGGGTACAGACTTTAAACAAAGAATTCTCAACAAAATAATCTCAAATGGTCAAGATACACTTAAAGAACTGTTCAACATACTTAGCCAGCAGGAAAATACAAATCAGCTCAACATCATTTACTGTCAGAAAGAGCTACGATCAAAAACACTAATGTTAGCCTATGTTGGAGAGGATGTGGATTATAGAGAGTACTCCACTGGTGGTAGGAGTGCAAACTTGTACATGCACTTTGGAAACTGGTTTGATGCTTTCTCAGAAAATTGATAATCAATCTACCTCAAAGCCCAGCTATACCAACCTTGGACATATACCTAAAGGATGCTCAATTGATGGAGGAAGGTCATTGGTTAAAAATAAAGAAACTGCTTGGCCCTCATAGGTTAGAACATAGGTGGGTGGAGTAAACAGAACCGAATGCTGGGAGGAAGAGGAAGTGAGCTCTGATGCAGGGCAGCTCCTCTCAGGGCAGACGCGCTGAAGCAAGCCACCAGGTCAGACATGCTGAATCTTTCCCGGTAAGACTAGTGCTACACAGATTATTAGAGATAGGTTGATCGGGATATGAGAATTAGCCAGTAGTGGCTAGAGCTAATGGGCCAAGCAGGGTTTAAAAGAGTACAGTTTCCGTGTAATTATTTCTGGTGTAAAGCTAGCCTTGCGGGAGCCCGGCAGGACGAAAAGCAGGCCTGCAGCTCCTACTACACTCAATCATACCACAAGGACATTGGCTCAACTTGTTTATAACAGCACTGTTCATAATAGCTAGAAACAACCTAGATGCTTCTCAATCAAAGAATAAAGAAACTGTAGTACATTACTAATATAATAGAGTATTTATCAGCTGTAAAAAAAAAAACAGTGACATCATGAAATTTGCAGGCCAATGGATTGATCCAGAAAAAAAATCATCTTGAGTGCGGTAATCCTGATCCTGAAAGACAAATGTGATATGTACTCACTCATAAGTAGTTATGTACAGTAAAGACTAACCAGGCTAAAATCCATAGCCACAGAGAAGATAAGTGACAATGAGGGTCCAAAGATGGATGCATGGATTTCCCTGGGAAGGGGAAATAGAAGAGATCTCCTGGGTAAACTGGGGACAGGATAAGGGGTGGGGAAGGTATTGGGGATGGGATCATAAGGGATGGGATTGAACAGAGCAGCAGCAGCATTGTGGGTGGGATGGAGAGGGAGAGTAATGAAAGAGATAGTTCGATGGGGGGGCAATTTGGGGTTAAACTCCCAGGAATCGCCAATGATGACCCCGGCTAAGACTCTGAAAAATAGTGGAGAGGGTACGAAAGTGGTCTTCTCCTACAAACCAGATTGGTGACTGAACGCTGATTGTCATTAGAGAGCCTTCATACAGTAACTGATGAAAGCAGATTCAGAGAGCTACAGCCAAACACTGGGCAATCTCCTGGGAGTCCTGTTGAAGAGAGGGAGGAGGGATTGACTGTAAAAGTCATGCCATGGGGAACCCTCAGAGACAGCTGACCTGAGCTTATGAGAGAGAGCTCTAGGACTTTGGACTAACAGCTAGGGAACCTGCATGGGACCCACTTAAGTCCTGTGCATGCAGATGACAGCTGTGTAATTTGGTCTGTTTGTCGGGCTCCTGTCACTGGGATGAAGACCTGGCCATATTCCTTAGGCTGGTTTTTGAGAACCCATTCCCCATGCTGGGATCCCTCATCTAGCCTTGATGCAGGGGGAGGAGCTTGGGCTTGCCTCAACTTGATATGCCAGGCTTTGTTGAATCCCTTAGAGACCTGTCTCTTTCTGAGCAAAGAAGATGGAAGAGTTGATGGGGGAGGGTAGATGAGTGGTGGGGGAGGGGATAGGAGAAGAAGAGGGAGGGGAAACTGTGGTCCCTATGTAAAATAATAAAAAAAATTAATTTACAAAAACACAAATCTGATGGTAGGAGGAACCCAAACACAGAATAAAAGACTAGCCACACCTCCCTTGAAGCAATAATCCCTGACTAGACCAAAGCAAACCTTTCTTTCTTTCTCTGTAGTCTCAGTCTGTGACTTAGGGAAAGATTTCCAACGATTTAAAGCTATGTTTTTCCCTTAGCCAAGTCAGACATTAACAAAGAGCTCCCATGGCTGGAGAAATGTTATGAAAGTTAGCTATTACCAGCTTCAGGCAATTAAAAACTGCAGAGAGAAGGAGAATTTGTCTTCTCCAGAGGTAAGTCCCTTAAATGTGATCCAATCCCAAGTGGTCAGTCCTAAAATATATATGCACACACAAGCATTATTAAAAGAGTCAGCGAGTTTCACTCAAAGATATTTACATATATGTGTATCAATAAAAATTAAAGAGAGTTAACAGACTTTAAAAAGACTCTGAATATGAGAGAGACAGGAGGGAAGAAAAGGGAAGAATTATGTAATTTTATTTTAATTAAATAAAAAGTGAATTTAGAAATAGCTGTTCTATTTGTTCCCTGAGGACTCAGATATTCACATCTTCCCACCAGCTTCCATCATAAGGTCACATGAAAGTAATGAACCTGCTTGTACCAGATATTGCCTAGCTGTCATTGCGTCCACCTCCAGTTTTGCAGCAATGTGATATGCAGATGTTGAGATGCTAGCATGGATGGTGCACGAGAAATCCCTGCTCCGAGCCTGCTGATCAGCCCTGGTGACTTATCTGGGGCAGAGCCCACGCACACAGAGTTCAGCACTACCTGCTTGGCTGAACTGAGAGGTTCAGGGATTTCCACTATTGCCTCTCAATTATGAACACACAGATTCTACCCCCAAAGCAAAATATGCGATTCATTTGACACAAATAACCTTTAATGAGCACTCACTTTGTAGAAAACAATTTTTCTAGTACTATTAGACAGTGTTTTCATTTCCAGTGACCCCAGGATTCAGGTTAAAGAGGAAATTTCATTGATTCCTGGAGGTTGCCTAGTGACATACGTGTAATGGCCAGTTAACTGCATTACGAAACAAAGGCTCATAATACAGTTGACCTTTGCAGACCCCCACATCCATCTTGAAGAGAAAGAAGAAGTACCTGCTGGCCTCCCCAGATCCAGGAAATATTGGAATGTCCAGCATTAATATTTAATGTGCAGGTTCCTGCAGCTCTCATATTTAGCTTTTCCAATCATTGTACAATCTCTCAGGGGACAAGGATTTCTCTTTTCTACAGAATTCTACTCATGGAGGTCCTTTTACAGTGAAAACTCAGTTCCTGGAGGACATTGAAAATCTTTCTTGAAATGTATATCAGCATTTGTTAAACTGGGTGGCTTTCCAAAGTGTTGGGAGTAAAAGGTCATTCTTAGCAGCACTAAGTGACTGACCTTTACTTTGTGGTCTAAATAATCACTAACCCAGGCACATAGAAACCATTCATTGTGCGCCCCTCAGGATGCCTATTGAGGACCTTTGTCTAATGTCAAAGCAGCAGGTAGCTACACTTACTACTTGTATGTACATTTCATCTGGCATTATCACTGAGAAGTGAAACGCTAGAAACAGAAATTTACCGGAAGGTCATTTTATTCACTTATGGTAATTGTACTTATATAAAAAGATGGGAGATGGAGACAGGAAGAGCATTGTGCTCAATGGTCAGATAGCCTGGAGTCTACAGCTCAGTGGTAGAAACAAGAATGGCCTGGCCTACTGCAAAAACAAGGTTGAGAGAGGGCCTGTGGAATGACTCGGTGGGTAAAGGTGCTCTCCTGATGACCTGAGATTGATCCCTAAAAGCCTCATGATGGAACAGAGAACCCAATTCCACAAGTTATCCTCAGACTTACACACACTTATAAAACAACAGAGGGAAAAGAGTGGAGATATGACTCAGGTTGAGATCTTTTACTGGTCCTGCAGAGAACCGATGTTCATGGGCAGGATGCACATAAGGCAGCTCACATCTGTCTATAACGCCAGTTCTTAATGACACTGGGACAATTGTTGAGAAAGTCAGTGTTGTGTTGTGATAAGTTATATAGCATACATGTACAAAACTTTGAAGAAAAATAGAATAAATGAAATTTTTCAGGACTTTTCCTCATTAATTGTTTACATTATAAGTCAGAATTCATTTTTCTTTAAGACAGAATCTTTTAATATAAAACAGATTGACCATGCTTACATCCTAAAGACATATCTTAAACCTATACCAGGCAGGACCTAGAATAAGACTCCTTCCTTCTTACTTACACATAGCTTATGTTTATATTAAGTAAAATGAATGAACCTTTAATTCTAGGTGCAGTCCACCATTTTCGGAACTCCCCTTCATTTTAAGCCATTTTATACTTATTTGAACTATTCCCTACCCAAATGATGTTTTCCTTTTCAAAGTTCTACAAAATACCACCTGCACAAGTAAAAGCAATTTCCTCTATTAACTCCAGAGGCTGAGAGACTGTGTCATCTGCTACCCTGGAAAGCATCAAAACTCCTAACACATATTTTAAAAGAAATTTATGACCTTTTACTACTTGAATTTTATTAAACTACATAATTTGAAATATATTAAAAATTTGATTTGTTAGACTTATGTTAAACTGAACAAGCACATAAACTGTACTGAAATGTAAATGAGCTTTTGAAGTAAGTATTGAACTGGCAGGGAGTTTAGATATTTTAAACTCATATACTCCTTACATAAATTATGTCTTAAGTTTAATGTATTATTTTTAAGATTGTTTTGGTAATTTCATGATAAGTATAATGTTTTTGGATTACAGTCACACACACACATACACACATGCACAAACACACGTTTGAACCCTGCTGCTCTCTCTGGCTTAACCATCTATATCTACATCTTCCTTTCAATGTCATGTCTTTTTCTTTTTCCCCACTAAGTCCAATCAGTGCTACTCATATACACATGGCCGTATGATGCCATCCATAGGAATATGGCCAACCTACTAGTTGACCCTGAAGAAAACTGGGTCTCTCTCCCTCTGGGGCCATCAGTTGTCAGTAGTTTCAGAGCCGGAAGTGGAATCTTGTGAATTCTTTCTTTTTCCAAGCTTAGATATTAACCAACTTTATTTTATCCTGCAAAGGCAGTGATGAGTTTTATCCCGGCAACCACAGTGACAGGAAGGTTCATGGGTAAATGAAAATTCTTTTTTTTTATTGAAAAAAAAATTTTACGCCTCTTCCCCGCCTCCCATTTCCCTCCCCCTCCTCCCGACCCTCTCCCACTCCCCCCACTCCTCTTCTCCTCCCTCTCCAGCCCTAAGAGCAGTCAGGGTTCCCTGCCCTGTGGAAAGTCCAAGGTCCTCCCCACTCCATCCAGGTCTAGGAAGGTGAACATCCAAACTGTCTAGGCTCCCACAAAGCCAGAACATGAAGTAGGATCAAAACCCCGTGCCATTGTCCTTGGCCTCTCATCAGCTCTCATTGTCTGCCATGTTCAGAGAGTCTGGTTTTATCCCATGCTTTTACAGTCACCCAACTGTGAACCTTGCTACTATCAATTGATGTGGAATAACACCTCTGTATGTTGTGAATATGTTTTATTACCATTGGTTACTAAAGAAGCTGATTTGGTCAATAGTCAGGCAAATAAAGGCAGGTGGGAAATCCAAACAGAGATAAAGGGAGGAAGAAAGCAGGGTTGAGGGAGACATCAGCAGCCACTGGGGAAGCAAGATGTGAGGTAACCAGCCACAAGCCTCATGGTAAAATATAGACTAGTAGAAATAAGTTAATTTAAGTTTTAAGACATTGTTAATAATAAGCCTGAGCTAATAGGCCAAACAGTTTGTAATTAATATTAAGCTTTAGAGTAGCTACTTAGAAAATGGTGAGCAGGAGAGAAACCTCTAGTTACAATCAATAATTGATGTGATAGGTTATAATCATTGATACAATAGCAGCATGAATGTGAGAGAATTAATTAAGTTTTCTAATTTGATTTAAGGCCTACTCCAAAGGAATGACTAATGCTTGATTGTAAAGCTACCTAAGGAACGAGGACTGAGAGGGCATAGGCTCAACTATTCTATGCCACCTACATATTGGTCTTCATACACACAGACAAGTGCAATTCACAGCCCTCATCCAAAGAAGCTTCTTCATGTAGAGGATGGCAGCTAATAAACACAGAGACTCAGAAATGGTTCAATTGCAAAGAATATGGGACTGCGGAGTGCTTAGTCCTAAATAAGACTAATGGGAAGAGGTGGCTAAAGATTATAAGGGTCAGAGGACAAAGACAATTGCTGTGAAATAATTTATTATTTGAATAATAAGAGATAATGATATGCAGCTTTTATGGAACATCTAGTTATATTTTCTTATTTGATACTGCAATGTATTATCTTTAAAATAACATAAAGGAAATTAGTTTTGAGATATTGAATAAAGAGAAATATAGCTTATCCAACGGGGGCACAAACATTTCAAATCTAAATTCTATGTGTGTAATTATGCAACTTCCACTGAGAAAACAGAACACTTACATGAACAGAAAGCAAAAGATACATAATAGGCTATAAATTATTTAAAGAAGCAGTAATGAAATAGGTATAATGTTTTAAAAGCTTGCTTTACATTGCTTAAAAGTGTTTTTATATTTTTCATATATATTTGTGAAACTTGCCAATTTTACCTTTTGAAGCTGCAGTTTAAGACATGCTACAAATATATGTAAAGAAATGAATTTATTCTGAATGTCAATATGTAAAATGTCTCATGATTCAATGTACCAAAATTTGATCCTAAGGAAAAAACCATGGTAGTATTTTGAGGGAAATAAGATTAAAAACAGATAAAGGCTCCATTAAGTCTCATTAACAGGGTTTAGAGTGAGAGTGTATGGGTATTTCACCAAGGGCATTATTCCCCCTAGAGTCTTATTTCACTAAGGGCATTATTTCACCAAAGGCATTAATTTCCAAAGGGTCTTATTTCACCAAGGGCATTATTTCATCAAGGGCATTTCACCAAGGACATTATGTCACCAAGGGCATTATTTCATCAAGGGCATTTCACCAAGGACATTATTTCACCAAGGGCATTATTTCATCAAGGGCATTATTTCACCAAGGACATTATTTCATCAAAGACATTATTTCACCAAGGGCATTATTTCACCAAGGGTATTTTACCAAGGGCATTATTTCACCAAGGGCAAAATCATTTTAATATTAAAAGAAAAAATAAAGAAATGTGTAACTATATTTTTGTCTTCATACATGTATTTTTTCTGTGACATATTTTAAGTTTTTCTTTTGATCACTGATTTAAATTATTTGATTGTGATGTGGCGATATTCAGACTTCTAATCTTACAGTTTCTTTTTCATTAGATATTTACATTTATTTATTTACGTAGGCAGTTGTGCAGATGTCATGATATGAATGTGGAGGTGAGCAGATAACACTGAGTGAAAGAGTTGACTCTCTCCTTCTGCCATGTGGGGCTCAGTGGCTGACCTCAAGCTGTTAGGCTTGGCAGCTACAGACTTCAGCCCCTGAGCTATCTTTCTCACACCTCTACGTGTTTTTGTTTTGTTTTTGTTACTTAACTTCATGAACATATTGAGTACAATTATAATATACTTTAAATGTCATTGTTTGATGAATTTAGCTTCTGAGTCTACTATGTTGTTTCAACTGATTTGTATCCTCAATACGAATCATTTTCACTTTGTTTTTCCCTTGCCTGTTCATCTTTGATTTCTTCAGTTTCCATAGCTTGAATTAGCAGTCTCACCCCATCAATGTAAGAAATATCTTATTTATCCCTGTTTCTGAAAAATTTCTAATTTAGATCATTCAATGAAAAATGCTGGTGGCATGTGGTGGGTAGAACACAATACATGAGAATAAACAGTGTTCTAGTGACTATACCTAACCTTGTCTACAGATAGTCGACATTTTGGGCAGTGAGTTTAGGGAATGAATTTCAGAGCTGTGCATAGTTTCACTTTCTTAACTCTTGATGGACAAAGGACATGAACCATCCATAAAGACATAGGCATCAGCCCTGACACAAGTTCTGCCCCAGACTGAATGTTCTATGTTCTGCATGGTGTGCATCTGTTCTGGAAGAATATGATGCAGAAAGGATGGAAGTGACTTCAGCTTCCTGTTGTACCTTCCACACTGAAGTCTGTGCTTATGATTCTAGTGAACTGTGACAGATTGAGTAACAGTTTTAAATGCACCTATGTTTCAGATCATAATAATAAAAAGGTTTTGTTGAATGCACTGGAAGTAAAGGTGGCTGGATAATGACTATACAAGAACATCTCAGGATCACAGAGAAATAGTCTTCAAGAATGTGGGGTCATCACCAATCTACTAGGCTGAGTTTCTTTATGTGCATTTCCTTGATGTTATCCATACCGTGAGAATGAATAGAGTTCTGGGAGGTGAGCCACTGTATGTGAAATATCCAGTTGTATAGTCTTCACCTGGAAATCAAAGCCATGCAAATTGGGATCATGCAAATCAAGGCAGTTATGGTCCAAAGGTCAGGTCACGGAGAGCCAGGCTATACATCTGTGATGCCTGGGTATCACATTCTCCAGATAGCAATTTGGGGTTCTTGGACTACACTTGTGAAGGCTTCTACAGGGACAGACAAAAAGCAACCTGACAAGGTCTCTGAGGAAATATCAGGCTTGAATGGCAAAATGAGAGACCCTTCTTATGCAGTTTAGAGGAAGGGATGACTCCATTCCATGTAGTTGCTGTGTAGTCTATATTACATGCTCCTGACAGGCTGCGCCTGATTTCTGGCTGTTTGAAGGGTAGTGCATGTGATCTCAAAGCAGAATCAACTGTGGAATTTGGGAAAGAAATAATCTAGAAAACAAGTTAATGAACAAACTTTTCAAAATGGTCTTTTGATTACAGTTTTGAGTTTGATGATCAAGATGAGGTATTTGCATCTCATCTCTGGAAGTGAGTAGAGCTGCAACCCAGGGGTTTCCTCCTCCAAGAGCACTTGAGGGAGGAGTTAGAAAGAACAAAGGGAGATGCAGTCACTAGGAATCATGATGGAAATATTTTCCCTGCTGAGTGAAATAGATATGGGATTTGGAGGCCGCCTTTATCCCTGAAGTTCATTGGCCACCAGCCCACAAGGACAAAGGGGCAGAAGAGGTGACAGAGAACTTTGGAGGACTTATGAACATGGTTGAAATAGCTTTCTGGAAGACATCTTCAGTGAGACAGATGAACTTTATTCCAGAGTATAGGGTATATTTAGAATTGGGGTGGTAGCTGGGGAAACCCTAATTTGCACTGGGTGGCACAATCCCATCTTTTTAATAAATATATTGTCTAACTAACTGGAGGATTAATGATCTACAAGCCTAAGATGAACTGAGAAGCTCTGGACAGGAAAGTTGGTTTGACTGACTATACCTGTGCATTCTTCTGGTAGTCATCCATCTTCATCTTCAGCCTACAGGCCCAAAGTATCCAGCAGACTTTTCTATAAAGCTGGAAATTTTCAGTCACTTTCTTTTGTGTCCTGCAGAATGTCTTGCACACTCTTGCATGAAGCAGGAACCCCAAAGGACTGGTGTAGGAGGTCCTTCTGTTTATGTGTTGCTTTCATTGGTTGAATAAAGAAACTGCCTTGGCCTTCTGATAGGGCAGAACTTAGAAGGGGGAGAAGACACAACTGAATTCTGGGAGAAAGAAAGCAGATTCAGAGAAAGCAGCCATGGAGATGCCAGGTCAGACATGCTGAATCTTTTCCGGTAAGCCATGACCTCATGGTGACATACAGATGATTAGAAATGGGTTAAATCAAGATGTGATGGTTAGCCAATAAGAGGCTAAAGATAATAGGCCAAACAATGCTTTAATTAATACAATTTCTGTGTGGTTATTTTGGACATAAGCTAGCCGGGCAGCCAGGGCAAAAAGCAGGCCCTCCTTCCATCAACAAAGGACCATCTCACCTTTAGGCAAGTTCAGCAGTCCTCTCTCTGTGGGTACTGAATGTCTACTGAAGCAGTCTAGGCAAGAGAAGTTTCTTGCCCAAATGGCTAAGGAGAATCTTCGATGCCCATCTTCCTCAGGAAGTAGCTTGGTGCTGCCAGGAGCAGATGTGTCTCATTGTCATGAAAAGTCCTAAGTTATTAAAATATTTAAATGGCATATTATGTAGTCTTTGAAAGATATGAAGAATGTCTATCCATCTGAAATGCACATCAAGAAAATCTAACTAACATGACTACAAACTTGACTATTATAGAGATTGTCTATTAATTTATATTTTAATTATATATTACATTTTCAAATGAGCTACACAATCACAATACCTTAATCAAGATCAGAAATACACACACACACACATATATATATATAACAAAATTAACTTTAAATTTGTATCGATAAATCAAGATTTATACCAATGCAAATTATTCATATCTATATCATATCTTTCTTTAAATGTAAAAGAACATTTATAAACAATATTTGGGAATATGAGAATTCTTTTCTCTCCAAACTGCTTCCTGCTGTATGAGGGCAAGTCTTTCATGGTGTATCCTGTGGGACAGGTTTATCTCAGTGGCAATTGGGTGAAGTAATTTTTTGAGGGTATTCACAGTAGCCTTTCAGGAGGCTTTGGTCCATGAAACCATATTGGAGTAGAAGCAATCCATAGTTCATCTTCTGGAAAACAAAAGGAGATCCTCCTTTCCAAAGCACCGTATCCTCAGACCCAAATTCTGAAGTCAAGATACCTTTATAATATACATGCTGGTTCAACTTAGCAGCTCATATAATGAAATATCTTTCTGTACTTAGCTCCTTCACAGTCAAAAATTAAAAAATAACACAATAACATATATTATCCAGACTCTCTAAATTTTCCATTTTAATGTGGCTTATTTTTACTCTATTACTTTACTCTGTCTCTTTAAAGATGTTACCCTTTTTTTAAGCATTAACTTTTTTATGACTCTATACTCTTTTTGTTTTCTTTTCTCTCTCAAGCTATATACATTTACCCAACACTGTGACCCATTTCTAGGTCTTTTATGTCCGAATCTGTCCTATTGTGTATCTGTAAGTCTTTAATTTCCAGAAGCATTTCTTAAAATGCTAAGTGGTTCTTAAAAACTTAAGTTGTGTCATTAGTAGGGGTATTACGGTAACCTGTTTGCCTGCCATCTAAAACTGAAGCTGCGCTGTTATGGTAAATACGGGTTCCTGCCTATACTCCTCACTTTCCAACATTGTGGAGTTGCTTGCATCTCCGAGCCACGCACACTGACCAACTTCCAGGCACAAAGCTGCTCCACATTGTCATCTGCAACAATCTGCTCACAAACCCCATTTTCAAGCCCTCTCCGGTTTTACATGGAGTTAGTTCACCATGATAAAATGCCAATTGTTACAAGGAGAGGTGGCTTATTTGTCCCAGCTACCCGGCTAGCTTATATCCAAAATAACTACATGGAATCTGTATTAATTAACTTACTGCTTGGCCCATTAGCTCTAGCCTCTTACTGGCTAGCTCTCACATCTAGATATAACCCATTTCTATTAATCTGTATACTACCACAAGGTTGTGGCTTACTGGGAAACACGTAGCATGTCTGACCTGGTGGCTCCATGGGGGTTCTCTAACTCTGCCCTTCCTCCCAGCATCCAGTTCTGTCTTTTCTACCTACCTAAGTTCTGCCCTATCAGGCCCAGCAGTTTCTTTACTCATTAACCAATGAAAGCAACACATGAACAGAAAAACCTCCTACACCAAATCACTGTCATGAATCTGCAGTAAAAATGTGTCTGAAAACAGCAAAGGATCATGCGGGAGACAGAGAAGATATGCTCTGTCTCATAGGATATAATTAGGTGCACAGGTACATTGCACTCATATCCCAGTTACGGTCATGCATTCACTCTTGGAGGGACACTTTGAGATCAAGAAACCTGAAAGGGCAAAGCAAAACAGCACACATGCAAAATGTTGCAATGAAATCCATTATTTGGTATAATTATCTAAATAATGAACCAAAAGAAAAATTTGAAATTAAATACAAAGCAATTCATAATCATCAGGCAAAATACAAAACAAAGCAAATATATAAAAGAACCAGAACACCACATTTCTCCATTTAGAAGCACTTCCTTAAAATGTAATCACAAATACTCTTGTGTCTACTGTCACATGTTCCCTATCAGGTTTTCACTGAACACTGGATCAACTGGACTGTGATGGAGAATAATAAATATTTATTTAATACCATTTTGTGAGAGTTTTTTTAATACTCACAATTATTGGAAGAAATAGAAAATAAATGTTGTATTGGATTACATAAGTGTGCTCTTGTGTGTTTCCAGCTATATGACAAGAAATCATAACCATTGAGTACTTTTGCACACCACTTTCATGAAAAGTTAATGGTGAGTTGATTTTAAAAGTGATTTTATGTAGTGAAAGCATCCTAAGATAAAGGTTGAAAGTTTATATCAAAGCAAATCATAGATGAAAGCAGAAGGCACACGGAGTGACAGGACTTAGGCTCACATATTACAATAGTAATACTTTGTACCTGAATTGGATGCTTTACAGACCTGAAAATTTATAAAAACAAAAATTTGGTTCAAGAGACAAGACAGGGTAGCAAATTGCAGAGGAAAAAATATATAGATGCAAGTGTAGATCAAAGCTCTTCAGATAGCTATAGATGTCATCCAATGCTCCTCTAAGCAGCATGAAGCAACTCCTGGAAGAAAAGATGGCTCATTGCACACAGATAATTCAAAAGCGATTTCTTATAAAATGAAACCTCAGAGGGAAGATCAGGAAAAATCCTCCTACAGACATTGCTCTGATTATCCTGTGATCATAGACTGATAATTGCAAAACCTCTCCAGGGCATACTATGTGACTCTGGAAAAAATACATAAAGGAAAAAGAAATCAATAGTGACCAACAGAAATGTGGGAAAAATTTTATGTAGAATCTAGGAAAAATGCAGACAGACCTGCAATATTATTATTTATAAAACTCATTTATACTAAGTGGGCAAAGGTAATTGCCACCAAGCATGAAGACCTGAGTTTGCTCCTTGGGACTAACATGGTGGAAGGAGAAAAGTGACTACTGAAAGTTGTCCTCTGATTTCCATATTTGTAAATATGTAACTTGATGGTAGTTTACAAATTCAAGAGTACTAACTTGAAGATAAAATATAGGTCCTAGTTGCAATAACAGGAAAGCGGAATTTTAGTTAACTGAGACACAAGACAGTGGTTGTTAAACCCAGGTGTTAAGCAGCATTAGAAAGTTCAGAGAAGGTGAAAGCTGTCTTATTGTGGAAATAGCCCTAATCAAGGAGACTGTGGCAAGAAAGGAAGGAAAATGCTTTGCACTGCCTATTCCTGTCATTATAACTGGTCATCAATCATACTTGCTCTAAAAGAAGAAAGATTGATGCTTTATTCATTATTGCATTAAGTATAATTTTCTACTATAATTATTTTTAGGAATATGAATACAGTGAATATGGGGACTCAGGAGAAATATCTGAAGAGAAAGTTTTAGTTCCAAAGCAGTCTATCTCTGAGTTTGCCTGAACAAAGTGAAAATCTTGATAGTAATTTTTGACTGAATGATATTTAGAAGACACTAAACTGTGCAAAAATAAACTAACAAAATCTTAATACCACAGTGTTACATAAAATTTTGAATCACCAAATAAAAAAATCATTCTTAAATTGGCAAACAAAAACTGGAACCCCACCTACGTACCAGTGGCCTTTGTAGAAAAGAAATAGCTCTTGCACAAAAAAATAACATTAGCAATGTCCCATTTTGGCAACATTCCCAGCCCTCAGGCTTCAAGGGAAGTTCTGGGACTGGAGAGATGGCCCATCAGTTAAGACCAGTTGCTACACACTCATAAAGGCTAGCATTTGTAACCCAGCACCCACATAATAATCTGGACATTGCTTACATACCTGTGACTCCAACTCCAAGGTCAGGGGTGAAACAAAAGTGGGAAGTGACAGAAGGATCAATGTACCTTGTTGGTTTTCAGCCTAAGAAAAGGCAAACTCAAGGTTCTAATGTGGTATACCCCTCTGTGCGCTTTGAATATGTTCTATTACCATGGGTTAATAAAGAAGCTGCTTTGGCCCATGGAAAGGAAGAATATAGCAAGTCAGAAAATCTAAGCAGAGATAGAGGAGGAAAGAAGGCAAAGTAGAGAGATGCCATGTAGCCACCCAAGAACCAAGAAGTAACAAAGCCCTTCAAATGAAAACAAACATTTATAAACAATCATTTTTGTAATTTGAATGCAGTTCTCTTCAAACTGCTTCCTTCTGTTTTTTGAGCAAAGTATTTTTAGATCTCATGGAGATCATTTGGGGTGGGGGATGTCTTCTTCCATCAAACCATGTTAGCCTGGAAAAAATCCACAGGTTCTCATCTGCTGTGGAAACAATAGTAGAAAATATTTTCCAAAGTAACATATCCTTAGACTCAAAGTTTGAAGTCAAGATACTTTAAATATATATGTTGGCTTAGCTTACCAATCCCCAGAATCAAATGTTTTTCAGCAGTTAACTCATTAACAGTCAAAAAATCCAAAGGAAACACAATAATAGACATAACCCAGACTCTGTATATTTTTCATCTTTACGTGGCTTATTTTTTTTACACTATTACTTTGTAATATTTATTTTATTATCTTTAATTCTTTATCTATGACTGTCTGTACTCTTTTATATTACTTTTTCTGTCTCCTTAAAGAGTTTACTTTAGTTTTTAAAACTATTTCTTTCTATAATTGCTTATACCCACTTTCTTTTTTCTTAAGCCTATGTACATTTTTAAACACATTATGACCTGTCTAGAGTTTTATTTCTGTCTGAATATGTCTTAATTGTGTAGTAATCATTTTTTGATCACTGTTTTGAACTGTTAAGCAGGCATGTCTAGGATCAGAGGAACCGCTTTGGCTGTTGTTTCCACTCTGCTTGGCTTTCCAACATGACTGAGGTCTGCTTACTGCCAGCTCTGGAAGCCATGTTTACTATCCCAACTCTTGGAAGCAGTTGGCCCACACTGCCACCAAATAACTTAGAGCATGCTATTCACACAAGAGAAACCCTGCTTGAAAGGATCAGGCAGAGAGCAATAAAGAATATCTGATGTTCATTTCTGGCCTCAGTGGACCCATATACATGTAATTGCATATGTATATACATGTAGACATGTACAGATGTAAATCAATAAACTTTAAAAATAAGAAGGGGGCTTAAAGATGACTCAGTGGTTAAGAAAATCTCCTTAACTTGAAAAAAGAAAGCAAAACAAAATAGCAATAACAACAAGAACAACAAAATAGTTAAATTCCTAGCACCCATGTCAAGAAGTTCATAGCCAGAGGTAACTCCAATTCCAGGGACTACAACATACCTCTGGCATCCAAGGAAGCAGATACATCATTTTGCATCTATGTGCATGTAGGAAAGCACTTGTACACATAAAAAAATAATAAATATTTGTTTAACTTCAAAATGAAGAAATAGAGAGAGAAAAAGGGTGGAAGGAAGAAAGAATTAAAAAAAAACAGAAAAAGAAAGAAGGAAGGAAGGAAGGAAGGAAGGAAAGAAGGCCATGCCACAGGTTCAAAGAAATAGGATTCTACACATTTTCAAATTTTAAATAAAAAAAAAATAAAAACAACTAAGATAGAAGCAAAATATATGCAGCTTGAAAAATTCATCATGAACACACAGGAGACAGTTCCCATGCCCAGGCTGCTGACACTGGCAGCTGATTCAGTGAAGGAGTTAATATATAGCATCCAAACCTTCATGGAACTACCTGAGTGTTTGGTAACAACTTTTGTGAACTATGGCTGTACTTATTCAAAAGCAGTCACTGGACTGAAGAAAGCAATGTATCCGGTTTCTACAGCAATGTTGATGACCAAATTGAATCAACCACATAGCAAACTGATCAATAGTACAAGGAGTAGTGTTGTAATAATGAGCGGCGGGGCTGCGTCCCCGGCACCCAGCCGCCCACATGGCTAGCTTATGCCCCCAAATAATTACACGGAAACTGTATTCTTTTAAACACTGCCTGGCCCATTAGTTTCAGCCTCTTATTGGCTAGCTCTTACATATTGATCTAACCCATTTCTAATATTCTGTGTAGTACCACGAGCCAGCTTACCAGGAAAGATCTTAACCTGCGTCTGTCTGGAGTGGGCGAATCATGGCGACTCCTGACTCGGCTTCTTTCTCCCAGCATCCTGTTCTGTTTACTCCGCCTACCTAATTTTTGTCCTATTAAAGGGGCCAAGGCAGTTTCTTTATTACTTAACCAATGAAACAACAGATAGAAAGATGACCCACCTCCATCAGAGTAGCTATTAATACACAGGAAACACCATTTCAGATGAAAAATAGGCACTTCACTGGCTGCCTCTGACGTTCAAGTGTAGTGGGAGCTGCGGGCCTGCTTTTCGTCCTGCCCGGCTCCTGCACAGCTAGCTTTACACCAGAAATAACAACACACAAACTGTATTCTTTTAAACACTGCTTGGCCCATTAGCTCTAGCCCTTACTGGCTAATTCTCATATCCTGATCAACCCATCTCTAATAATCTGTGTAGCATCAGTCTTAGCGGGAAAGATTCAGCATGTCTGACTTGGCGGCTGGATGCATCGCGTCTGGCTCTGAGAGGAGCTGCCCTGCATCTGCCTGGGAGAGGGGAGCATGGCGTCTGAGCTCACTTCCTCTTCCTCCCAGCATTCTGTTCTGTTTACTCCACCCACCTATGTTCTAACCTATGAGGGCCAAGCAGTTTCTTTATTTTTAACTAATGACCTTCCTCCATCATTCAAGTCCATCTATTTTGGCACAACCTTCAGACAGGATGTCTTGGAAGGATGGAGTTGTAATTTGGAGAGGGCGTAAAGCCTTCATGTACATGAATGTTATAGAGACTAATTACTTCCAACAGATTTTAGATCCTTATTTATAAACTGGGGCTGACTCCTCCTGCTGTGGCTTTGAACAGTGCAGCAGATCACATAATGCCTGGGTAGCTGTGCTCAAAGAAGCACTACAAACTTCTTCTTTCTCATCAATCACTTGGATGTTCAATCCTATTTGACCAAATATTTTAAGAGTTGTATAAAAAATACATATTCATAAATATCCAGCACAACATCTAGAATATAGCAAGTACTAAATAAATGTTTATTAAATGAACTATTCTATGAACGACTAAATGAATGAGTCACAAAGGGTCCATATGAGCTTCTTAAGGCTTGGATGTAAAGCGAATTTGTTATGTAAATCTGGCTCTCCAGACTCATTTCCTTGACATGCAACTGGAGCTGCATACTTGTCATGCTTACCTTTTACAGTTAACTTGATATAATAAGGAGTCATCTATGGAGAGAACCACAGTTGGTAACTTGTACAGATCAAGTTGACCTCTGGCCATGTCTATTCATATTATATGTGGGAGGGGGCAGACCCAGCACACTAGGGGAATCATCAGGCTGAGGCAAATAAGACTAGGTTATTTAAAAAGGCTAGCTGAGGATAAGCCAATAAGCGAGTTAGTAAGTTTTCTGCATGGGTTGTTCCAGCTCGTGTTTTGACTTTTCTTAGTGATGGACTGTGACCTGAAATGTAAATCAAATAAACTCTTTCTTCACTGAAGCTGATTTTAGTCAGAGGGTTTTATCATAATACCTGAAAACCAAACTAGAATAGCTAATAAACAAAAGGAACCAACCAGAAATCCAAAAGGCAGCAGTAATAAACATTTTCCTTGAAAGAATGATTGCTATATGCCAAGCATTCCATATTTAACTTAGTAATAATGACAATTAGAATGAACTTAAGACATTTTGCCAAGTGTTACAGAAAACACTTTATATAGGTGCTCTGTCAACATTTATGAGATATACCCAGGGAACCAATGAGTTTAGTAAGGGTGATTCACAGGAGCATGAATAAGGGATCACCTACAAGCAAAAGAAGAATCTGCGTAGCCCTGGGGAAAATGCCTCTCTTCTGCCCATCAACCCTTAACTGTTAATAACTACCTGCTCCTGGAAGGGGAATAACTTCATGGTCACCTTGCCTCAGCAACCATTAACTGTCAATGAAGCCTTTGGGTCAACCAATGCCCTCTTTCTAGCATCTGGCAGTTGTCTATAAATCCTTGCATATGAACATGGCTTCATGAGTTCTTCCTCTCCTCTGTAAGGGAAGCTTAATGGTCCAGTCTTGTATGGGCATCCTTGAGAAATTGCAGCATGCCACAACAAGGTGCTCTAATGTATGATTTTACAAAAATCTTACAATGTATGTGCTATGTCTGCCCACATGTCTTCCATGAGATTCTTAATGTCAAGTATCAACGATATTGGTCCTCTCCTCTGGGGATCAATTTTGGTGCCACTTTCCTCAAGCTATCTATGCAACATCCTTATGAGCACAATCCCTCCCTTTAGAAGGCAGCATCTTTTCATGGGGTATGATAATGCTTCAGGTCCTCAATTATCAAATTTATCCCAATTCAAAACTTTTTCCTGGGTGTGGTGAAGTATGGACTTTTGTGCTTTGGTGTTGCCTGGGAATTTCAGCTTAGCAACCTCCAGCCTAGCCATTAAGAAGCTTCACTCTCTTTTGTCTTTGTCTATTTGAGTGGCCACCTTCTTACCATTTGGCTCTTCTCTAGCAATCTCTCATTCTTCTGTTTTGAGACACTGCTGCTCTTCACCGTCTCTGGGTGAGCAATAAACATCAATTTTCCTGTTGCTGAAATAAATTACTTCAGCAAAAGCAATTTTAAAAGGTTTATTTTCACCTCTAGTTTGAAGATATACCATGTGTCATTGCAGAGAAGGAAGTCAAGGCATTTGGAAGAGGAAGCAGCTGGTACATTGCTTTGTAAATCTGGAAGAGAGTGAATAGGAAATGGGTCCAGATTGATAAAACTGCAACATCCCTTACCACCCCCCATTACCTACATCCTACAATAACATTCCACCTCCTATAATCTTCCACTAAGGTTTTATCAGACCTTTCCCTTTAAAGGAAATGAAGAACCGTTTATTCTGGAGCTAAATTTGAGTGACTGTCTCCCAGGAACACAAATTCAGATCTCTAGAAATATAAGTGTATATGTTGAAGAAGTTTCATGTAGTTCTTATAATAACAGATACAAATAACATAAGGCATTTTAAAAATGTCACTGGAAATATCAGGTGGACAAAAGAATCTTAACTAGATGCCTTAGAAGCTACATTATAGCATTTTTAGCCCTTACTGTTGGTGAACGGCATTGGGTTTAGTTTCAATGTTTTAATTGTTTTTCAAGGTGTGTCTGATACAGAAGTGAACAAGGACTAGCTCTTCACAAGGTTCAGTATAGTTGAGAGAAATTGTAACTAGGCTACCAGATTAGCATCATTCTACGCTCTGAGTAGTCATTTAACTTATCAGTCCAACAGCCTATGCAGATTTATCCTTTAGCTCCCACTTCCCAAGCAGTTCCACCAGCTGGCAGCCAAGTGTTCTAACTTAGAATATATGAGGATGTCTCACATGCAAACTTCTACAGCACAGAGCCTATCGGTGCCCAAGGGTTTGAGAGCAACAAGAATTCACAGCCCATTTGTGCATGGCCCAAATACCTGAGGTGTTATACACTCCCAATCCTCAAAGAGTGAATTAAGATTAATGACATGGACTTTCATGGGAGCATGCAAAGGAGAAATGGGATTTATTTCTAATTATTACAGAAAAGTAAATGATTGAGGGAAAGTGAGGAATTAAGGAAAAATGACAGAATTAATACTCCTGAGAATGGAAGGTTTGCAAGAAATAAAAAGAACATCAGATTTTATTGTCTAGGAGTTTTAGAGGACCATAGAAGAAACTGGCCAAAGCTAAGGTAATTTCTAATATGTTTAGATAGTGCTATAAGCTCTCACTGGGCAACCCAATCAAAGATCCACACACTCTATCCATGCCCCTTCTCCAGACCAGGAGTTTGCAAGCTGTGAGTTATGACCCCTTTGTTGTCTGCAGGACCCTTTTCCAGGATAGCCTAAGACCATTGGAAAACACAGATATTTACATTATGATTCATAACAGTATTAACATTACAGTTTTGAATATGTGGACTCTTTTCACTTAGTCTCTAAAATCTAACTGAACTTCAAGAAAGACTATAAGGAAAACATTATAAGGAAACATTAGCCTCAAGGGCTAATGGTAGAGACAAGAGCGCCTCCAGTCTGTCATCCTTTGCTCAGAGTCCAATCCCTCCTTTCCATCTGTACGTTTCGTCATCTCATAAGCCATAAGTCCTCTTATTCATCTTCTGCAGTGTTCCAGACTTTGCTGTGCCAATTCTTAATCTATATTTTTAACACTTGGCTCCGAACGTGAAAAACTTGAATATTTTAATATGAGACCTTCCTTTATGCCTTTCCGCTTCATGCAAAAGGAGCTCCTCCATCACTGTTACAAGAAATCATGTTTAGCCTGAGAATCCATCCATATATGAGATTTGTGGTTAGGGAGCTACAACTTTATCTGGTATGTAAACTCTAAATAAATTTGAATCTATATCTGTAACAAAGAGCTGAACCTTAGCCAATTATAGAACGTGCAATGTAGGCAATGACAGGTCTCCAGTTGTCTGACCACAGTGACCACATGGCCAGTGCCTCGAGTCTCTAGAGCAAAGAAGGTGATGACTAAGCTGTAACTGGCCATGTTTATTCTGTTGAGGACTTCTCTTTCCTGTCCACAAATCCTTACTTCACAATAGAATATCCCCGTTGTCTCAGTGTGTGCATGCACCCCTCGCGGTCCTGAGTTCCTTGCTCGTGCTCTCTCTCCTTCTGCTCCTCATTTGGACCTTGAGATTTCTGTCCTGTGGTCCAATGTGGGTCTCTGCCTCTGTCTCCTTTCATCACCTGATGAAGGTTAATATTCAGGAGGATGCCTATATGTTTTTCTTTGGGTTCATCTTCTTATTTAGTTTCTCTAGGATCACGAATTATAGGCTCAATGTCTTTTATTTATGGCTAGAAACCAAATATGAGTGAGTACATCCCATTGGGAACTCACCAAGGCCAGCTGGCCTGGGTCTGATAAAGCATGGGATAAAACTGGACTTGCTGAACTGGACAATGAGGACTACTGAGATCTCAAGAACAATGGCAATGGGTTTTTGATCCTACTGCACATACTGGCTTTGTGGGAGCCTAGGCAGTTTGGATGCTCACCTTAATAGACCTGGATGGAGGTGGGTGGTCCTTGGACTTCCCACAGGGCAGGGAACCCTGATTGCTCTTCGGGCTGACTAGGGAGGGGGACTTGATTGGGGGAGGGGGAGGGAAATGGGAGGCGGTGGCGGAGAGGAGGCAGAAATCTTTAATAAGTAAATAAATAATAATAAAAATCCTTACTTCACATACTATTGGTCACAGCATTCTAAATTTCTTCTGGGTCTCAGAGCCTCCTGAAACATCAATCTTTTCTTAAACCCAATCTATGATAAATTTAATTCCTCTAAAGACATATTGTATATCTCACAAATAAACTTCTTGAACTGAATCTGTTCTGTAATGTTAACTTAAAAAATAGACCTTTGGGCATTTTATAATTATGTTTGAGATTATAGTATTTACAATATTTCTCCTTTCCCCTTCTTTCCTCCAAACATTTCCTGATTGCATACACTGAATTATCCTTGCATTTCAGGGATAAAGCTAACTTGATTATGGTAATCTCTTATATGTATGAATGCATTCTTTTTTTGTAAGTATTTTATTGAACACTTCTGAGTCTATGTCCACAAGGAATATTGCCCTGTTTTACTTTCTGTAATTTTTGTTATTGTGTCATTGCCTGGTTTTGGTAATGGAGTGGTTGATGTGGGATTCCCCTCTATATGCTGTGAATACCATTGGTTAATAAAGAAGCTGCTTTGCACCTATTGCAGCACAGAAAAGGGCAAGGCAGGCATTTCAAGCAAGTAGAGGAGGAGAAAGAAGGCAGAATCACACCACAGGCAACACACACCAGACACTGAACCCTCACTGGTAAGGCCACAACCATGTGGCAACACACAGATTAGTAAAAATGGCTTAATTTAAGATATAAGAACTAGCCAATAAGAAGCGTGAGCTAATAGGCCACGCAGAAATTCAATTAATAGTTCTTGTGTGATTATTTTTAATCTGGGAAGGTGGGAAACAAACGAGCAATCTCTGCCAACAAGTGGTAACAGCTTTCCGTATTCCTATAATGACTTTGAGGGTGTTCCTCTCAAAGTGTTTCTTTGAGAGTTTCTTTCTTTCTTCCTTCCTGCTTTCTTCCTTCCTTCCTTCCTTCCTTTCTTTCTTTCTTTCTTTCTTTCTTTCTTTCTTTCTTCTTCCTTCCTTTCTTTCTAATATATAATATATATGTTATGTATGTGTGTGTATATATACATCTACAATATATATATATGTACATATATATGGATTGATTGTAGATTTTCTTTGTCTGTCTGGTAGAGTCTATCTGACTCTGAACATTTTTCTTTTTAGTCTGGAATGCTTCTTACTACTATTTCAATTTTCTCATTTGTTATTATTATGTTTAGGTTCTTTAGCTCTTCTTGGTTCAGTTTTGGTGGTTTGGGAAATATAGACATTCATCCATTTCATTCCCTTATATCATTCTGGCTATCTTTTGTGGCAGTTGTAATATTTATCTCTTTATTTTTGATTCTGTTAATTTGGGTCCCATATTTCTTATACCACTGGTCTGTCAATCTTTTTTATCTATTCAAAGAACTACCTTATAGACTTATTGAGTCTTTGTATTATCTTCTTTATTTTTATTTTATTGATTTCTGTTATGATTTTAATACTTTTTGCTGTTGACTAGGTTTGCATGAGTCTATTCATATTTTTCTAAATTTTTGAGTTGTTTAATTAAGTCACTTATTTGTTCTCTTTTTGATTTTTTTGTATGTAAGCATATTCTAATTAGAGTTTTCATTGCTATGAGGAGATATCATGATCATGATAGCTCTTATAAAGCAAACATTTATTTCTGGTTACTTGTTTACAGCTTCAGAGGTTCAGTCCATTATCATCATAACAGGGAACATGAAAAACCACCACTCCCTAGCTCCCATACACTTTTCACAAAGCAAAATACATTTAGCTTAACTTCAAAAGTCCCCATAGTCTATCATAGCCTATACAATGTTTTAAAGTTCAAAGTTTAAAGTCTTATCTGAGTTTTATGCAATCTTTTAACTATAAATCACTGTAAAATAAAAATTAAAAAAGAACACATACTTACAACATATAATGGCACAAATTATACATAAGAATTCAAAATGCAAGGAAAGGAGTGTAGAGAGCAAATTCTGAACCAAAGCAAGACTGAAACCCAGTCAGGCAAATTCCAAACTCTGCATCTCCCTGTCTGATGTCAAAACACATTCACATATTGACCTCTGTTGGTTTTGTTTTCCCCTGCAACACACTTCTTTCTCTTGATTGGTTCCACTTTGCAGGCAAAGAAAGTCTATTGAGACACTGATGAATCACCACATTAGTGAATCTCAGAAGATACTTTGAATCTTGGACTTTAACGGGTTGTTGAGGAGATGATGCCCCTTTGCGGTCTTGACTTCCTTGCTCATGTTCTCCCTCCTTCTGTTCCTCACTTGGACCTTGAGAGCTCAGTCCATTGCTCCAATGTGGGTCTCTGTCTCTATCTCGATCCATTGCCAGATGAAGGTTCTATGGTGATATGCAAGATATTCGTTAGTATGGCTATAGGATCGGGCCATTTCAGGCTCTTTCTCCTCAGCTGCCCAAGGATCTAGTTGGGGACATGTCTCTGAACCCCTGGGAGCCCCTCTAGAGTCAAGGCTCTTGCCAACCCTAAAATGGCTACCTTAATTAAGATATATACTTCCCTGCTCCCATATCCAACCTTCTATTATCCCAACTATCCCAACCCCCCAAGTTCTCCCTATTCTCCCCTTCTCACTTTTCTCTCCATATCTCCCCTTTCCCCCATCCCACCCCACCCCTCAGTTCCCAAATTTTGCCCAGCAAAATATACCCAAGAGATGCCCTATCATATGACAAAAGCATTTGTTCAACTATGTTCATAGCAGCATTATTTGTAATAGCCAGAACCTGGAAACAATCTAGATGCCCTTCCACAGAAGAATGGATGAAGAAAGTGTGGAGTATATGCACATTAGAGTACTACTCAGCGGTTAAAAAAAAAATGACTTCTTGAATTTTGCAAGCAAATGGATGGAAATAGAAAACATTATCCTGAGTGAGGTAACCCAGACCCAAAAAGATGAACATGGGATGTACTAACTCTTAATTGGTTTTTAGCCATAAATATAGGACAGTGAGCCTATAATTCACAATCCTAGAGAAGCTAAATAAGAAGGTGAACCCAAAGAAAAACATATAGTTATCCCCCTGGATATTGGTAGTAGTCAAAATTGTTTACTTTTTAATATAACACTAATAGTTATTATTGTTAAGGTGGTGTTTTCAATTAATATTATGCATGTATAATGAGGAGGTATGTCACAGTGCACATGGGATAGTCAGAGGATAACTTTGTAGAGTTGTTTGTCCCCTTCCATCTTCACATGGTTTCTGGGAATGGAATTCATGTTTGAACCTTGTGTTACAAGGCACATTTACCTGCTGACACATCTACCCAGCCTCTCACTGATATTATATAGTCACACCCTTCCCTGACCAGAAGCTATCATTGTGAAGAGCTACACTTCAAGCATATTTATCAGAATTTTTACAAGACTCTTTCTACCTGTCTAGGTTATTTTTTTCTTTTTTCTTGGGTGAGATGGGGTTGTCACAGAAACCTTTAGTGTCTTTCATTCTCAATAAGGAGTCTTCTAACATCAAAACCACTGCAAAAGAAGCTTCTTTGCTGATAACAACCATCAGCAGCATGGATCATAGAATTCCACATGGTTTTCAGTAGTGGCATGTACCACGAACACCCATGAAGTATGAATCATAAGCCCAGAGATGGCCCCATGCACAATGGGTGGCCCACCCCACATCAATCACTAATTAAGAAAATGCTCATTGGCTTGTCTGATCTTCTGGAAGCACTTTCTCATTTGGGTTCCCACCTCTCAGATGACTATAGCTTATGTTCAGTTGATTTAGTTAGCATGCAAGCCAATACATACAAAATGCCTTTCTAGAATGCTCATTGGTTAGTTTTGTTGATTTTAGATCAGAGTAATATGAAATTCAATGAACTGGCACTGGCAACAGTTGATCATGATAATTTGCTGCTTCCCAGTTAACAAATTAAATTTAATTAGGGTGGGGTGGACTACAGTTAGCATCATTGTGCTTGGGTATGGGAAAGGGCAAAAGAAGGTGGGAGAGGGGAGACATCTTGACTGAAGATTGGATTGGAATGTTCTAGATGCCTGGGCTACCTAGGACAGAAGACACATGTAGATTGGAGGAGAGAAGAGTGTCAGCTCCAGGAAGCAACTAAGAGACAGATAATCACACATAAGAAGTCAGCCAAAAGACACACAGACAAAAATGGCATTTAAGAATAGTGGTAGCCCAGCAACCTGACAGCCTTAGTTGGATTTCTTAAACCCAAGTAGAAGGAGATCGTTTGTAAAGCAGTCCTAACAAAGGTACCATATCATGTATGTGAACCCATAATACACACACACACACACACACACACACAATGATTAAGTTACTTGGGCATCATTCTTGTGATATTTTGGTGAAGAATGTGGCTGCCTTTTGCCTTTGTCATAAGTATCTGCCTTGGGTTAAAGTGAAAAGTTTTGGATTAATCACATTGGCAGAGAAAAAAATCTCAAAACAGCTAGAATTGACTCTGTATTCCCTTGGGTACCTCAAGGTGTTGGAGTTGCCAGAGCCATGGGATACCTGTTGAGGAAAGCTGCTAACAAGGAGTGGAACCAGCCCAAGAGGAAGAAGTGTGATACAGTCAAGAAAGCTGAAAGGACTTAAAGATTGGGAAAGTGTTTTGACATCAGCCATGGAGATGCAGAGTTTGGAGATTTCCAGCTATATTTGATCTTGCTTTAGCAAGTATTTATTTCCTCACTACACTCCTTTCCCTACCTTTTGGAATGGTAATATATATCCTGTGCCACTGTGTGATGGAAGTATGTGAGCTGATTTTTATTTTTACTTTTACAAGGGATTACAGTTAAGGGATTGTAAGAATTTTAGAAGAGACATTGAAATTTGGATTTTTAAACAAGTTTGAAACTATTACAGACTATGGAGATTTTTGAAGTTAGACTTAGTGCGTTTACTTCATTATGATATGGTCACAAGTTTATGGGAGCCAGGGAGCAGAATGTGGTGGTTCAAATAGAAGTAGCTCACATAGACTCATTGTTTCAGTGTTTGGCCAATTGAGACTGGAACTCTTAGTATATACAGCCTTGTTGGTGTAGGTGTGGCCTTGTTGAAGGCAGTGCATTTCTATGGGGGTAGACTTTGAATTGTCATATATACCCAAATTATGCCCAGTGTGTCAGGCACAGTTTCTTTCTGCTACATGGAGATCAAGATGTAGAATTCACAGCTCCTCCAAAACCATGTCTACTTCCATGTCCACAAGTATAATGAACTAAACCTTCCAAACTGTAAGTCAGACCCAATTAAATGCCTTCCATTATAAGAGTTACTGCAGTCATGGTGTCTCTTCACAGCAATAGAAACCTTAACTAAGACGGTGGCTGTTGAAGACTTTGCCCCATTTATCAAGCTTTTAATATCTTCTGGTCCTCTGACCTCTTTTCATCTGAAGACTCAGAAAAGTATGTAGGTTTAACAGAACCAAAAGGCCACTTTGTAGTGATTGCATAAAGCATCTCCATTTGGAAACAAAAAGTACATTATCTCAGCAAACGGGTAATTATTTCTCATATCTCTTTAGCATGATTTAAGTTATCTCTGCCTTTTTGAGAGGTGGCCCCATAGCCAGATGATTGATCAACTCGCTTGTCTTATGTCTTAAGGCAGGAAAAAATGGATGCCTCCACCCAGAGACAGACTGAAGTTCACAAGAAAGAAATAGGTTTCTTTTAGTGGGCCTATAATGGTATGGCATCAGCTGCCTCAATGTTGGTTATGGAGAGTATTGGCAATTCTATGGAAGTGGATTCTAAAGCCTTTGAATTTGTTTCATGAATTCTATTTCCCACATAAATTTGAACAATATTAAAGTTTTCCTTATTATTAAATTGTGTACATTTTCTACGTTATATAGAAAAGTAACCCTCCAGAATCACATCCTTGAGAACTGCCAACTAAAACAAACAACTGTCTTGCTGATATAACTTTATATTTTATTAGACACTTAAAGTACTCATTTCTTTCTTTTATTCTTATCAGTTTTACTTTTATTGCTGAGGTAAGTTACTGACATGGGAATAGAAAATTCTGTTCTTTCCATAGTCCAATACCCACAAGCCATTAATCTATATTGCTATCAAGCATGTATTCTTTTCAATTAGTTAAGGCCTATTAAAAATCATATTTGTTTAATCCATATTAAAGTCATTCTGAAAGCTTATGTATAACTATACTGACAGGAAATAAGACATTTTAAAGAGAGATACCTGTGATGTCAGACTACTGTAACAATGGACCTGAAAGAACTAAAATTTCCCCAGGAATCCAGTGCTTATGGAAGAGAAAGGCTTAAGCCTTGATGACAGCTAGAGAGGAAGCTAAATAAATAGAAATTTATACAATTTTTATAACTCTCAGGCAACTCTAAAGAAATGACTGGAACCAATGATGGGTAAGTGATGGGTTCGACTTCATGTGTCATCTTGTGGAGTTCACCATGTTTAGTCATAGATTGAAGTCCAGATTCTTGTGTCTAGTCACAATTTTACCAGAGATTCATAGTTAGTAATAGAATTAGACACAACCCATTAAGAAATACAAGGCCACTCCTAGTGTCTTAGTGTTTTATTGATGTTAAGAAACACTATTGCCATTACAACTCTAAATTTTGGGCTTACTTACAGTTTCAAAAGTTTAGTCCATTGTCATCATGGCAGAGTCCATGTGGCATGAAGGTAGAAATGGTGCTGATACCTCTTCATCCTGATCAACAGGCAGCAGGAAGAGAGAGCTACTGGGCCTCACTTGAGCTTCTGAAATATCAAAGTGTCCACTTAGTAACACACTTTCTCCAGCAAGGTCAGACTTAGCCCAACAAGGCCATACCTAATGCTTGTCAAGTAGTACCACTCCCTAATTTCCAAACATTCAAATATTTGAGCTTGTGGAATCCATTTCTATTTAAACCACCACACCTAAGAATAGGAGCTGCCCTTGATCTGGGAAAGGCATACTTGCCAGGCCTCTTAGCCTTATTCCCCATGGATAGGTGAGTGCCCTATATGCTTGTTCTGCAGCCCCACAACACAGGAGTCAAGTCAAAGCCTGAACTCAGTTTATTACTGTGAGCATTAGCTTATATTGGTTAAGTGACATTGAGTTATGTGGGGGTACCTCCAGCCAATAAGATACAACCAAGCCTTCCCTATGGCTGTTGGGGGCACCTACCTAGATTTTGCTGTCTCATCCTCACTCAGTAGCTTTAAGACTATCCTTAAAACTCGAGTCAGGTTGTTCTCTGTCCTACAGGCCTCATGGTACAGGCTCTGAGATAATTTTGGCCTAAGACATACTCTGAAAGCATGGGTCACCAGTCTCACAAGCAGTATACATCATCTACATAGTGTCTGTCATCTCTAGTATTTGTGTCTTAGGGTCTTGCCCACAGTGTGTTATGTGTAACAGAGTTGGGGAAGGGATTCTAGCTTTTCTGCCCATTAAGTTCTCCCATGTTAATCTTGATACTTCCTTACCTTCCTGCTGCAGCTGCACATATTTCCTTCTTACACTCCTTGGTGTGGAGACATTGAGTGAGCATCCTTATTTGGCACATTGGGAAAGAATGGGCAAACCTGTTTGTTAGGGCTTCCAGGGTTAAGTGTCTTCCTATCAAAACTCTGGTAACTTATATACACAGGAGTAAAGGTAAGAATTTCTTTTCTGTTAAGTCTTCTAAACATTGATTACACAAAACAGGCTGGAGATAGCCCAGGGCTTGAGTGGTTACTTTTCTTGCTGAGGACTGGAGTTGGTTTCCAACACTCTAATAGATGGTAACTATGAAATATATTATGTTATAAAATATATTATGAAATATATTACTTACTTATGAAATATATTAAGTCTTCTGGAGTCATGGTTTGAGGGGGGAGAAAGTGTTTGTGGTCCCAGATTTAGGACACAGCCTATAACTCAACAACCAGGTTCTTCCACCGATTCTTCATAAACCAAGTAAATGAGCTAAAGTAAGAAACATCAGCAGAAAATATTTATTCAATGTGGCCAACTGGTAACAGAGACAAAGAGATCCAGTATCCAACGATTCCTAAGATTATCTTGGTAATCCTAGGGTGAATGAAGAATCTAAACAGACAGGAAAATGTGCCTACTAAGCAGTCCTTCCAAATATGGTCTTGTCTGCTTTTTCATGTTAGATAAGCTGTACATCTTTCCCAAGGAAACAAAGCCTTTCTGTGCCTAGAGTACTTGATTTGATACCTCCAGCACATCAGCCTTTCCTTCTCCCAGCAGGAGACTCAAAAAAAAAAAAAACTCCAGTTCTCTAAGTTTTAATAAGTCTTAGCCCCTTATTTTTCTCTCTCCTAAGAAGTCTAATAAATCCATTGTCAGCCTAGGTAGACTTTGGTCTAACAGTACTTCCTCTTGTCTTTGGGACTGTAGGAGGAGTGGGTTGAATTGTTCAAGTCCCCCAGAGGGAAGGAATTTTAGTAACAGGGACAGGAGTGCCCCATTAGAATATTGTCATCCCTCCCCAGAATACTGGCTACATTTGTATCAGTAAAGTACAGTTGCTCTTGGTAAGTAATATATGTACATTTGATTATACCGTTCATCCATTCTACTTTCATGCCACTTGCTTTTGTCTTCCAAGAGGACAATACCCCATTAGCCCAGCCTGAAATTAAACATGCAGGTTAGCCCAGGCTAGCACAGAATTCATGAGGAAACTGCCTCTACCTCTCAAGCACTGGGAACCCAGGACAGTGTCTCCATCCTCACCTACAAGAATGCATTCTTTTTAAAGACTTTGTTCCTTCTCCTGGATTAAAATGCACAGCAATATTCTGCTATATTACAGGCTTCCATACATAGAGACTCTTATGCAATTATGTTTACAAAAACTAGTGACATAAAACATTGCTCTGCCTGCATCACTTCTAAGTCTTACCAAAAATCTTTGAAAGAGGCCAGTTGTTGTTTTTGTTGTTGTTGCTACTTAAATTCTGGCCCCACCATCCATGTTGAGTTTGGAGAAATGCTAAAACTGCTTTGGCATCTCTTTTGTCATGTTAAAACTGGGACTGGGAACAGAATGGTACTTCAAGGTCTCTCTGTGGGTTAATTACAATGCCAGATTGTGCTGAGTGGTCATTAAGTGCTATGAACATACATCTAAAAAATCTTACTAAGTATGAAACAACATTCCAAAGAAGTTGGATCCTCTCAAAACTTATAGTAACTGTCAGTGGCAAAGCAGAGCTGTAAAAACAAAGACCACATGCGTGTAGATTCCCAACACAGCACTTCCCTAGCTGTTATACTGCTTTTATGCAGTGTGCACAACTCCTAAGAAAGACTTATGTCAATGGTTAGTGTTAGTTGTCAACTTAACAGAACCTAGGACCACGTGAGAAATGGGTCTCTGAGCATTTTGGTGAGAATTAGCATCATTGCACTAAATGAGGAGCTAAGACCCAGCTAGCTTGGTGACACCATTCCCTGGCTAAGCATCAGTCTGCCTTGGTCACACTCTACTTCCTGACTACGCATGAAATGTGACTGACTATTTCAAGTTTCTGCTGTGTGACTTCCCTACCATGATGGTCTGTACTTTCAATTGTGGTCCTTGAAATAAACCCTTCCTCCTTTATGTTGATTTTGTCACAACAGCAATATACATCTAAAAAAAAATCTCAGTAAACAAACTAGGACACTTACCCTTGGAAAATATCTAAAGTGTAGTGTTATGAAACCAGAAGGTGTAGATCTAAAGTCCACAAGCACTGCTCAATTTCCATCATGTTGCTCAGCACTTGGGTCACTTTATTTAGAAAAGTAGACTCACAGAGAGAAGAGAAATTATTCCGTGTGTGAATGTTTCTATCTTCCAACCCCTACCACTTATTCTGTTCTAGTAATTAATTGGCAGATAACAGAAGAATGGCAGCCCTCCATACCAGACAGCTGAGCTTTCAAACCAGATCAATCCCCCATGCTTCCCATCTTGTCCCTGTCTGCTGTGGCCACAGCCCACATCTCGGAATTTTGATTTCTGTAACACCCAACACACATTTTCTGATCTCAATCTGTCATATTGCCTTTCTCTCTACCTTCATCAGTTTTTCTGCAAATCACATTCTTTGTATATGTCTGTCCCCTACATCTGCCTTCTTAAAGTCACTTCCAATTTTGATAGGGAACCAACATGCCCCCCTTCCCCAAAAGCCATCTACCTAGCTTAACTCAGAGAAAAACACTGACTAAGAAAAATCACACAATTACTGGAAAGAAATGTCCTTCGTAGCCAGTTTATCTGAAAATGGCCATAGCTCCAGCATCCAAAGGCAAGGTTCGTCTATTCCTGTCATCAAAATCCCATTACTTTAAGGAGGACCATACGTGTTTTTGAATGATGGTGCCAAGGTGTTTGTGTGAAGCTGCATGGGTAAATAGTGAGTGCTCTACACTGGACCCGTCACGCAAGAGGCATTAAAATATGAGGCAATCAGGCATTGAACCTAATATTTACTCTTTGAATCACTTAGCTATAATTTATCATCTCCCTGGGTCTCCTGAATTTCCATTGACAGAGCATATATCATGAAAACCTCCAGTGCAGGCGAAGGTCACAACACCTGCTAAGCTCCATGGTGATGATATTAGAATCTGAAGATACATGCATTATTGTAGTAGGGAGCTGCGTCTGTAGTAGGGAGCTGCGGGCCTCTTCCCACAGCCCGGCTCATGGTTGCCTGGCTAGCTTATGCCCCAAAATAACGACACACAAACTCTATTCTTTTAAACACTGCTTGGCCCATTTCTGTTCATGTATGTAGCACCCCAAGGTGCGCTTACCAGGAAGATTCTAGCCTACGTCCATCCTGGGTCAGAGCTTCATCGTGTCTGCTCTGGAGAGGAGAGCATGGCGTCTGTCTCTCAGAGGAGCTGCCCTGCATCTGAGCTCACTTCCTCTTCCTCCCAGCATTCTATTCTGTTTACTCCACCCACCTAAGGGGTAGCCTATCAAATGGGCCAAGGCAGTTTGTTTATTGACAAATGACCTTCCTCCATCATTTCCCTTTTTTCTGTTTAAACAAAAAAAAAAGGAAGGCTTTAACTTTAACATAGCAAAATTACATATAACAAAACAGTTATCAAGTAAAAATTACAATATTTACATCTATTTTATCTTTATCATAACTAAGGAAAACAATAACTATCTATATATTCTTTAACTCCCTCAAAGACTCCAGAAGGATATAATATTACCTAAGCAAACAAGAAATAAGCAACTTTCAAACTCTAGAAATGACAGAGACATCTCACTGCCTGGACAGTCACCCAAAGTTCCTCTGTACCGTTGGGGCATCCATCTTCGGCCTAAAGGCCCATAGTATCCAGAGACGTTTCCATGAAGCAAGAAATTTAAAGGCAGTTCAGTCACTATCTGCTGTGTCCTGCAGAATGTCTCACAGACTCTTTCATGAATCAGGAACCCCGAAAGATCATCTCACCTTTAGGCAAGTTCAGCAGTCCTCTCTCTGCGGGTTCTTTGTGTCCAGTTTATAAAATAGTCCAGGCAAGAGCAGTTTCTTGCCCAAATGGCTATCAAACTCCATAAGGATCCTCTTCAATGCCCATCTCCTTCTTGAAGTAGATTGGTGCTGCCAGGAGCAGAGTGTCTCATTGTCATGAAAAACCCTAAGTTATTAAAACATTTAAAATACCATATTCTCTAGCCTTTGAAAGATATGATGAATGCCTATCTGAAATATATGCATGCACATCTAGAAAATCTAACTAACATGACTACAAACTTGACTATTATTGATAATTATCCATTAACAACCTATACACATTACATTTTTAAGTGAACTACACAATCACAATACCTTAATCAATATCAGAAATACATATACATATAATAAAATTGACCTTAAATTAATATCAGTAAACCAAGATTCATATCAATGCAAATTATTCACATCTATATTATCTCCCCCTTTAAATGTAAAAGAACATTTATAAACAATATATGGGAACATGGGCGCAGTTTTTTCTCTCCAAACTGCTTCCTGCTGAATGGGGGCGCTGTTAATCAGGTCTTTCATGGTATAACCTGTGTGCTAGGTTCCTCTCAGTCGGCAGTTGAGCAAAGTAATTTTTTGAAGGTGTTCACAGCAACCCTTGAGCAAAGTAATTTTTTGAAGGTGTTCACAGCAACCCTTCAGGAGGACGTGGTCTATCATACCATATTGGGATCGAAGAAGCAATCCAAAGAGTCTCATCCTCTGTGAAAACAAAAGAAGAAACTCTTTTCCAAAGTATCATATCCTTAGATCCAAATTCTGAAGTCAAGGTATTTTGAAAATATCTATCTTGGATTAGTTCAGCAGCATTTATAAACAAATATCTTTTAGCAGATGTTGCTCCTTCCTCAGCATTAAAACAATTCAAAGAGAGCATAATAGCATACAGTATCAAGATTCTCATTGTATTTTCCATCTTTGTGCAGCTTTATTTTAACCTCTATTTCGTTTACTTTTACTTTTATTTTATATTTTCTGTATATCTTCGTCCTGGAATAACTCTTTAGACCAGGCTGTCCTTGAACTCTCAGAGATCAGTTTGTCTCTACCTTCTAGGCACTGGGATTAAAGGCGTGTGCTACCACACCTTGAAGTCTCAGAGGTCAATCTCCCTCTGCCTTCCAAGTGTTGGGGATTAAAGGTGTGTACTACCACACCCAACTACTCTCTTTCTTCCTTATTTTACTTTTAAGAACTTTTAGCCTGCATATACTTTTAACACACTGTAAATCATTTAAAGTTTTCTTTGTCTTTGAATCTCTCTTTACTGTATCTCTCTCTTTTTCTGACCACACGAGCCTTTAAATTACTGAGCAATATGGGTAGGATTAAAGCCGTGGCTTTGCCAGATAAATCCAGGCTATTCCTTAGCTTTCCAGCCTCATGGCGGAGGTACCGGCTGTAGCCATGTTTACCACCACAACTCTGTGGCGTTTCAAGGTCCTTGCCAGCAAACAAGCTGCAATACTATATCCACAGACAACATTCAAGTCCTCTCTCTGTAGTCAGCCCTCCTGCCTCAAACAGTCAGAGTTTGCCCTGGCAGGACAGCCCAGAAAGCCGGCATTTTAAAACAGCACAATTTTTTTCCTGCTATGGCTGAAAACCGAAAAGCATGCCTTCAGCTTTTCACCAACACCGTTTTAAGTATTTCGTGGTAGGACCTCTTAAATGAGCTGCAAGGTTTCACAGCTGAAGCTGAGTCAGGAAGCCTCTCTTAGATGAGAGCACTTGCTTGCCTCTAGCAAGCAGAGCAGACCCGAGAAATTGCTGCTACCAAGAAAACACGCTTTACTCTATTCTTTCCCAAGCTTTCTCAGGCTTTCTGTGGATGCAGTTATCCACGTGGGCGCCATCTGTAGTAGGGAGCTGCGGGCCTCTTCCCACAGCCCGGCTCATGGTTGCCTGGCTAGCTTATGCCCCAAAATAACGACACACAAACTCTATTCTTTTAAACACTGCTTGGCCCATTTCTGTTCATGTATGTAGCACCCCAAGGTGCGCTTACCAGGAAGATTCTAGCCTACGTCCATCCTGGGTCAGAGCTTCATCGTGTCTGCTCTGGAGAGGAGAGCATGGCGTCTGTCTCTCAGAGGAGCTGCCCTGCATCTGAGCTCACTTCCTCTTCCTCCCAGCATTCTATTCTGTTTACTCCACCCACCTAAGGGGTAGCCTATCAAATGGGCCAAGGCAGTTTGTTTATTGACAAATGACCTTCCTCCATCACATTATCTGAAATATTCCATTCCCTTATGAAGTAGGGGCAGAGCAAGGTTTCATCCCAAACAAAATTAGACAAATCCTTTTTCTATGCTTTTAAATCTCATAGAGCCTGTCACTGCCTTCTAAGTTCATTTTGCATAATACTCTTTTATTTGTAAGAACCCCCTTTCTTTCCCTACTGCTTCTCATCTCTCTCATCTATTGATTATGAAGAATAAGTGACTTAAATATATATCTTGAAAAAATCATGACTGTTCTTTTCTTAAAATTTTTGATCATATATTCAGGAAATTGTAAGTCAGCGCAAAGGGACTGCTTTCCTGGCCTTATCACCCAAAAGGCAGAAGTAGAGGTCAAGATGTACAAGTCAGTAGTTATTCTTTGGAAAAGAAATGGTATGGGCAGTTCTAGTTGAATTTAACCTCTACTATTTTGTAACTGTAGGGTATTGGCAAACTATTAAATCCAGCATATTGTCAATTGTTATTCTGCAAACTGCCGTTTATTGAAAACAAAAGGTAAATTCCATAATGTAATGAAAATACCTAATGTACATAGTATTACCTAATACATATTAAGCTTATTTCCCATTAGATAGTATATGTATACAAAGCAGAGACTGTTATCATTAATTGCTTAAGTGTGTCAATAGATGCTCATAATGAATATCACTGTGTTCAGAGCTAAGGAGTGTGTTTGAAATTTATTCTGTATTTCCTTGTGGGACTTCTGTAAGCAACACATTGGCACTTTTGAGTTAACTATTCTATTTATTTACTTATTTTTGTTGGTGATTGTGTCATATACCTATATATGTGTATGTTGGAGTGTATACCATGTGCTCATGTGCAGAGGCCAGAGGTGAATCTTATATGTTCTGCTCTATTCCCCTCAATTTATTCACTTGAGGTAGGATCTTCTGCTGTAACTGGAGCTAGGCTGGTGATCAGCAAAACTTAGCGATCCTCCTGTGCTCCCCACTGGGGTTCCAGGATCATAAAGCTATACCAGGCATGTTTTGTGGGTGCTGAAGATTTGAACTAAGGCTGAGCCATCTATACCCCTTTCACCTTAGTGTACTTATAATTGAGAATGGAGTTGATGGTACCTCTGTGACAGTTGATTGTAATGTGGAATGAGCTCATGCATGAGGAAAAAAAGACACCCTGTGTCTAGCACGTAGGGGAACTAGGGTTTCATGTAATATAGGTTGGGTTTGTGAGCACATGTGTACAGCTGCTTCATATACATACCTTTGTGTATATGGGGAAGTCAGTAATCGGCATCAGTTGTCTCCCTCATCTTATTTTTTCTCTTTCTCTTTTCCTTTATTTCATTTTTTTTTCTTTTGAGAGAAAGAACTTCTCACAGCACCTGGAGTTTTCCAACTTAGCTATACTGGAGAGTTCCAGGGATCTTAATGTCTCTAACTCGCCAGTGCTGGAATGGAGACATGTGTTACCATGCCTCCTTTTACATGAGTGCAGGTACATGAATTCAGGTCCTAATTCATGCATGGGAAGTACTTTAATAATGGAGCTAGTTCCTTAGCCTACTGGACTTGTTTTTGTGGTATTTTTTGTTGTTTTTATTTTGTTGTTTTTTCTGCTTCTTTGTTTGTTTCAGTTTTTGATTTTTGTTTTGTTGTTGCTCTTGCTAAATCAAAGATTTTTCCTCAAATTGTCCACATTTAGAAATATTCATTACAATAAAGACAAAAGTATAATATGTTTTTAGATGCAGACTAAATGAGAAAATGTCAAATTCAGTAAATCTTGTCTCTCTGACTAGAAATAAAAGCACAATATCAGGATATTGAAGAACTAGTCCCTCAGGAGGCTTTTGTATATCTGCAGCTCCAGAATATAATGTCCATCTTGCATTTTAAATGTATAATTTCCCACAAACAAGCTACCTTAAGTGGGTCAAGATGCTTGTTGCCAAGTAGGAAGACCTGAGTCAATCCCTGGGTCCCACATGTTGTTCTCTAAGCTCCACACGTGTGCCATAGCGTGCACATGCCGCCCTCCCCACAAAATAAATGAAAGTACTGAACTATGTGACTGACAGTGACTGCAAATGGAAGGAAACATTCTTTTCTTTTTGTAGTCATTAGCCAAATTAAATTATTTTTTTCTTTGCTTTTTTAAAATGTATTCTTCTCTCATACAATGCCTCCCAACTTCGGTTTCCCCTCCCTCCACTCTGCCCAGCTTCCCCACATTTACAGATCCATTTCTTCTCCATTTTGCTTCTAGAAAGAGCAGAGCTCTCAGTGATAGCAACTGAAAACAGCATAACACGTTAAAATGAGACTGGCACAAACCCTCAGATCAAGGCAGGACAACGTATCCAAATAGGGTGACAAAGGTCCCAAAATCACTGTGCCTGAAAACATAGCAAAAAATTAAATATATTCAATTGGCTCTATATTTGACCTAAGAGAAAGATATTACTATTGATGATGATGATGATGATAATGATGATAATAATAATAACAATAATAATAATTCTTTGAGATAAGGTCTCACTGTGTTACTCAGGTTGGCTTGGAACCTAAACTTACCTGTTTGCACCTGCCACCTAAGTGCTGTGATTAAAGCCTTCTAGTAGCACATCCAGCATAGAAAGATCTTTTAGTTTGAAGTTGAGAAACTCATGGACAGCTCTCTGAGTCAGTGCCATGTCTTTGTGAATGTGTAGTCGAAACCCTTTGCTCCAAGGTCAAAAATGTCTTTTTGATGCATTTGAAGTATTAGCATATGTTACATGAAGAAATAGTGAAAGAAAAATCGAATCTCTGCTGCAGGATTACAGTGCTTTTGGTAAAATGGGCTTAGATCTAAAGTTAACTGTTGGGGCAGGAGGGTGATTCTGCGAAGAAAACACTAGCTAGGATAGTTTAAGGACTTGGATTCAAATTCCCAGAATCCACATGAACTGGGATGTGGTCACATATTCTGTCTGTAACTCTGGCGCTACTGTGAGGAGATCAGGAAGTACCGGAGGCTCTTGTGTCCTGTAGGCAATTAGCAAGGAAAGCTTGTCTCAAGGGGCTGTGCCCGTGTAGAGTGGGAGCTCACACCAGAGACTGTCTCAGGTCTTCATATGTTGTTGTGGTGTACAGACTTGCATATGTACATACACACACACACACACACACATAAACACATACACACACCTCATTTTAACATCATTCTAAAGGAAATGTTCTCAATATTTAACTCAATGATCAAGTGATTAGCTAGCATGCCCACAGTTCTGGGTTCTTTGTGTAGCATACTGGTGTGTGGGAGGGACAAACAAAAAACCTCTAAACCTGCTGCTGAAGACAGTTACAGTTTGATGTTTTCTTTCACAAAAATGCTCATTCTTGACTACATCTCTGCTCTCCCCATCCTCATTCTTGGTATGCCCGCTTTCAGCACTTCTCACTTGGTTTCCTTCATGTACATGTATTTCCTTTACAAGGATAATTGAATGATGTATTCTTTAGGTACTTCATACTTTAGACACTGCTACATTAACCACCAGTTGCTCGGTACCACTTCTGCCTACTGTTACTGTTGTTCTGTCCTTATGTTCCCTTACGTCCCTCCATCCTTCTTTTCTCTCCCTTCTTTTCTTTCCTCCTCCCATTCCTACCTTTGCCCTTCCCTTCCTGTCTTTTGGTTTGGTAGAACTTAGCAAAGTTGGGTTTACACTCTAATTTTTTTTTTAAATGTCTTAGAGTTCAACCTGATGAATGAGTAGAGCTTTTTGTCTGTGGGCATCACTGCTGAATGCTCAGGCCCAGAAGAGTTACTTGTTGCTCAGTAGATGTTTGATAAATTATTTCTGACTTAATACTTTGAGAAAAATAGAAAATAAAGTCATCAGTAGAGCATTTGTATCGCAGAATTTACAATTTTAACAAAAAATTAAGAATGATGTTCTTCATGTGGTGGTACAAGCCTGAATCTCAACACTGGGACATTAAACAGGATTGTGCATTCAAAAGCAGCTTGAGCAACATGGCCAGATGTTGTCTCAGCAGCCAGACAAGGTTGGGGAGAAGGTTCAGTGGATAAGAGAGCTTTCTGCAAAGCAAATGGGTCTGGTTTTGATTACTTAATACCCCCACAAAAAATAAACAGAAAGCTAAGTGTGATCATGTGTTTTTATATCCATCACTGTGGTGGGAGTAGAAAATGGGATGGATGACAGAGGACAATTATCTGTCAGCACAGCTTCAGATTCTGTAACTGGATGTTTCCCTCCCTCCTGCCAGTTTCTGAATAAACACTCAGAGGCTTAATATTGATTACAAACTGTTTGGCCCATTAGCTCAGGATTATTATTAACTAATTCTTAAATCTTAAATTAATCTGTTTCTATTAATTTATGTATTTCCACATGACTGTGGCATTACCTCACATTTTGCATCTCTGGCAGCTGCTGGCATCTTTCTGACTCTGTCTTCTTTTTTCCTTTTATCTGTGTTTGGATTTCCTGCTTGGCCCTATTTTGTCTGACTATTGACCAAATCAACTTCTTTGTTAACCAATGATAATGAAATGTATTCACAGCATACAAAAGGGCATCCCACATCAAGATTTTCTGAGATACTTTGACTGAAAGGAATATGTCAGAAAGTGATAGAACAGAACATGATATAACTTCCTCTCATCTAATACATATGCAAATACCCTACAGACATGCAGCATATATATGTATTATATATATATATATATATATAGATAGATAGATAGATAGATAGATAAAAACAAAAGAGTAAAATATATTGTCCAGCAAAACTTTCAAATGGCACAGAAAATGCAAAGAGGTTATGAGCATATGGCTATCAGAAATAAGATAAGAAGGTCTAAAGCAGGCAGTGCTTGGAGAACACAGCTTTCTTTAGCTTCTTTGTACACAGTGTGGCTGCCTGTTATGCCTTTTGCCCAGAGACCAAATCACTGAGAAGAGAATCTTGAGAAACTCTTCATTAAGCACAGGACTCAGGATTGAATGTTTGTGTGTGGTTGTGGACATTCCTATGCCTTGTAGAACAGCAGGTACTGGGGATCAGCAGGTGCCATGCTACCTCCACTTCAGTAGACAATCATTAGAGTGTTGTTTGACAAAACAGAATAGCTAACAAGGTCACATTTTTTTTAATTGTCAGTGTAAAAGGAATTAAAATTATTGGGGGGGTGCTAAATAATAACTAAAGAATTCATATCTTCAAAAGCTACAGAGAACCTGGCATGGGCTTTGCAAATCATCAAGATTCAGATTTGGTTATACTCACAAATTATGATTGTGAACAATATAAATATAACTTATAACAGACATATGTGATACATGAGATTTCAAATATTAATCAAAATTTTTTCTTGGATGTGATAGAGACAAAACTAAGATATTTCAGAAAGAAAAATATCTCAGAAGAAAAATTCATATTTTTAATTAAATATGTATGTTGTTTATTATGACTGGGAGAATATGCCATGATCTTCAAGTAAAGGTCAGAGGCTAACCTCTGGGAGCATTATCTCTCCTTCTACCATGTGGGTATTGAGTTCTGGGGAGCAGAATTCCTTCAGGCTTGGAGAAAGGCCTTTTTACACAGCTGCTTTATAGGCCTTGGTTCATTGTACTTTAACATTGAATACTTATGTAAAAAGCAACACTGTCTCTCTATAAGCAACTTGCACAGTTCATGTTGATTATGCTGGGACACTTACTTCTTAACTGGATGGAGACTGGAAACCCATTCTAGATAAGAAATTCCTTCCATAACCATTTCTCCATGATCACCCTGTCTTTCTTTACTACTTCATGTTTTCAGAATTCAGATGCCCACATTTGAGGTCATTTGGCTGAGAGGCAGAGCCACGGATTATGATTGAACTGCCTTCTTCCAGAAATGAAGCATCTTACCTCTCCAGGAGGCAATGCTTCTCTACTGCAGTATCCTTAGGTTGAAGAAAAGCTTGGGAATGGACTTTTCTCTCCATGTGCCATCTTCAAGACAGGTCTTCCAGGAACCTGAACCTTTGAGTTAGCTGCCTTCATTTGCCATTGTATCATTCTTTAGGTCCTTCGGGGTCCACAAACTTCATGTGTTTATTTCAATTCCATGGCTGAGGCTGTTTCGTGTCTTAGAAATCACAGAGATGACTTCAAGGCTTTAATTTAAAGTAGAAAATTAGGCCTTAAAATATATGAATAGTTTCTGAGCCAGAATCAATGGGCCATCGCCTCTCTCATCTTGTGTCTCACACAATTCTTGTTCACAAAATACCTCTAAAGACTCCCAGATGTTCTTTAGGTGATCAGCTGAATGAGTAGATCATTAAAAAGTGATCAGTGTCTGTGAAATCAGCAGGTAATATTGCACTCAATAGAGGACCCTCTGGAGTAAGGCAGTGGCTGGCAATCTTGTCTGCTTTGTAACTTAGGCTATGCACAGATTTATCAAAGTTTATAAAATACCATATAAAAATAATAATCCACTAAAATTTTGACCACTTCAAGTTCTTCAAACAATGTGGTGCAGAGGCTGTGGGAAAACAAAGATCCAAAGAAATCTTCCAGTTCTTAACAATATTCCAGAAGCCTAAGAGATGAACCCCTCCACAGGATTGGATTCCAACTCTGCAATGATCTCTCTCTCTCTCTCTCTCTCTCTCTCTCTCTCTCTCTCTCTCTCTCTGCTATCATATATAATTACACCTAATCTTCCTCCAGCCTGGGGACTGTCAGTGGCCAAGGACAGCACTTGGAGAAGTAAACATCATTTTATAAGATCATTGTTATTAATATAAATGTAATTGGAAATGTATTGCAAATAGTGGTCTGCCACATTGTGTGACAGTATCTAAGACCCAGAAGATTTCTGATACCTGTAGGACATTGGAGGTAGTAAAACACAGTGTGATCATACAGAGTAGGAAAGCAGAATGGTTGGAAGTCCTCTGTGACCTTGAATATGTCACTAGTATCTCATTTCGGGGTTGGTGGGACACCTTTCTAAAACAACACAAAGTGCATAGCACATGACTAGATAGGTCATCAGTACTCCTAAGAGTTATATATGAAGTCTATATTGAAAGCATTGACATTGGTAAAGATGAATTAAAGGAAACAGCTGCCCAATTGGTATCCCAGTGCCAAATATGGTTGTTATCAATTCCTGGAGATATTTTTAATTCAATCCCTTTGTCTCTGTCTAGTCTTATTTCACAATATATTATATAGATAAATATTTAGTTGATTTCTATTGTTGAAAAAATGCCTTCCACCACAAAAATCATTTCTCAGGCTGACATATTATGTTATCTGCACATAGGCTCGCTATTCATTTTCTGTATTTCTTCTCAAGGACACCTTCTCCAGAACAGTTCTATTGGATTCATCAAAAGAAAAATATTCTGGATTCTCAGTATTTAATGTACCATTAAATAAACTCAACAAGATGATGAGCTTTCTGAATAGAAAAGCTACATCTATCACTGCCTTCCAGAACACCATGTTTTAAAAGAATGGGTATTCTTCCTGTTTACTACAAAGTAAACAACCCAGTTTAATCCCCAGGCTTCAATTTTGATTTGTCAATGTTTTCCAAGAAAGAAAAAAAGAAAGAAAGAAAGAAAGATAGAAAGAAAGAAAGAAAGAAAGAAAGAAAGAAAGAAGAAAATTAGGAAAGTTAAGATAAATAAGAAAAGAACATTTTTTTTCTCAGCATCAAAACTTATACTTCTTTCTTCCTTGTTTTCAGTTTTCGATGTTAACCTGACTACGACCATGTCACACAGGTCATATTATCCAAGCCTCATTCATGAAGAAACCTGCCTGTGCTGATATCGGAAGCATGGCTCCTTAGGTGGTACAACAGCTTTCTTGTCTCAGAGGTACAGAGCTTGAGGAGCTACAGTGCTAGGGAATTCGACAGTTGCCACAATCACGTCAAGTTAGTGGTTTCTGGATTTTTTTCCTCATAAACTCGCAGTGTGATTTTAAACATAATATAAGGGGGGTTTAGAAAGGAGTGAACCTGAGAGGAGAGAAAGAAGAGGCAGAAATCGTGTATAGCAGAGGGGTTCTCCAAAATGGCGTTCCATTGACACTAGTCGAGAAGCTGTTTCTAGGACTTATCAGAGGGAATTTGGCAAGATTTAGGAGGTGTCAGTCTAGTCCAGGTGACGCAGATATATGCTGTCTAAGTGACCCTCAGTTTCAGTCACATGTAAGTTCTAAATGGGGTGTTCATCTTTATGTTATCAATATAATCACTATATCAAGAAACCAGAGATCCCTTCTGGCATACCTGTCCTCATGCCTAAACAGAATCAAGAATATATATTGGAATTTCTGTTCAGAAATAAGAACATTTATAAGGGTCTGCTCTAAACTGCCTGCTCAGATTTTTATCTCTTGTCCTTACCAGTGTCAAGTAGCCTAAGCCACAAGTCATTTATGCTCTAGCTTCCTACTTTGGTCATTTAGCATGTCACATATTAAGGGAGGGTACTTCCTCAGAATACAAGGCTTCTTCCCATAGAATCCTTCCTTGCTTTATCTGTCAGGACTGAAGCTTTTCCCATTTCTCCCAGACCTGCTTGTTGCATGGTAAAAAAGCTGAGGAATGATTCAAGCAAGGTACTGGAGCCCTCTATGGAACTTCTGTCTCCTCCATCATCATCAGATCCTAACAGTGTGAATGTATGTTTTCATTTTTCTCTAGCACATTCATGAGTTCAGCTACTAGGCTGATATGATAAAAGAATACCATGTTTTAAGAGAACTGGCCAAAGTATTTTTCATGGCTAATGTACCATTTTGAAAGACCAACCACAAACTGTTGTTGTCTCTACTTCTCATTGGTTGTATGTATGCTGGTTTGTGGGTTATTATATTGACATGCAATTATATAGCACAATGGTTTTAACTTACAATAGTATAATGACCAATTTTGATAGACAATATTTGTAACTATTTTATGTGTAATTCCTGACATTTATTTCTTTCTGTGAAGTGTCCAAGCATTTGATGCTTTCAATGGCTTTTTAGCTTTTTAGAAAAAGTTTACAGAAAGTAAAATTAATGTTGTTTTTGACATATAGTTATAGGAATTTGCTTTTGGTATACATAGAACACCATTGTCAATATGGAACTGATTCCCAGATGTCTCTTACTATGCTTTCCCACCAGCAATGACGATGGAGAGCTAAAATCTCTTTATTCCTGATCCTTTTCCATAATTTCAAGTCAGTGCAATTATGTGCTGTCTAATATATTTAAGGTCTCTTTCCTTAACTAGTGCACCACTTAAAAGTTTGCCTAAGTTACAGTGTGCTTGGTATTTCATTCCTTTTGGTATTGAAGACAATTTTAACTGCCAGACTTTGGGAGGAAGAAAGGATATGTTCACTAGATGTGTCAAGATGGGTAAACCATTTACAATGAGATAATTTGTAAAAACAGGGGTCTGAAAGTAGAAAGTTTCAGGACTGAGGCACAGAGTAAAGTTTTTTCATTATAAGTTCCTGTTCTCATTTGTTTTCCAGTACTGTGATAAACATTATGGCCCAAAGTAACTTGTAGGAGGGTGTTATTTGGCTTACAGAAACAAAGCAAGCATCTACAGAAGCCAAGGTAAGAACTCGAGGAAGAACCTGAGGGTAGGACGCGAAAGAGAGACCATAGAAGAATATGAATTACTGGATTCCATTTCTAACTTTCTTACATGGCCTGGGTCATCTGCCTATAAATGGCAACATCCACAGTGGGCTGAGCGCTTCTGCAACAATTTCCAGTTAATAAAATGTCTGATAGAAATGCTCAGAGACAAATCTAATTGAGATAATGTTAAAATAAATTATTTTAGATTTTTATATTATACTGTAATTACATCATCTCCCTCTCCCCTTTTGGGGCTCCAAAGCCTCCCATATACCTTCTCCTTTACTCTCTTTCAAATTCATGGTTTCTTTCTTCATTGATTACAGTAAAATACACATTTGTGTATGTATACACATATATAATTTTAAATACATAAATACAATCTGCTCAGTCTGTATAATGGTATTGCATGACTGACTACTTAAACATGAGCTGAACAAGTACAACAACAGCAGACATGACAACATGGACCAGGGAAAGGCCCTGAAATATAGAGAAATACAGGAAAGTAAGGAATGGTGAGAGAGAAAAAATGTCTCCCCTAGGGAAGAGCACACCAATTAGTTATCCAATACCAAATGATCAGTCATCCTTAATTAAGGCAATTCTTTAATTGATATTTCATTTTCCATGTGTGTCTACTTGACAACAAAACAAACCAAGATAGTCCTTTTGCTAGGAAAAAGAAAACTAGAAGATGCTACATAACAAGGAAGTATGTTTAATTAATATATTTGCCGTGATATGGGGCATAGTGGATTTAGACTATGTTGCAGAAGTCTTTCTGGACACTGTCAAGCTATCTGGAACCCAGAATGGCTGGAACGTTGGATGCTATTTTCCATCCTGCTTGCAGCAGCGGGAATCTGGGTCCTGGTCACAGCCTTCTCTGACTAGTATTATTCTTGTTGTTATAATAAAACATTCTGACAAGAAAACAACTTAGAGAGGACAGTTTATTTGGTGTATACACCCACCTTTACAGCCTGTCATTGAGGAAAGTCAAGGCAGAAACTTGAACCTGCCATCACATCACATTCACACTCAATGGCAGAGAGAAATAAATGAACACATGTTTAGTACTCAGTTAACTTTCTCCAGTCCTATATAGTCCAGAGCCCCCAAACAGGGAATGATGCCACCTATATTCAGGCTGAAATATCTCCCATTAATTTTGGCATTCAAGACAATTCCCCACAGATACCTACAGGTCAACCTGACCTAGATAATTTCTCATCCAGACTCTCTTTACAGGTGTTTCTAAGCTGAATCAAGTTGACAATCAAACATTACTATGACAATAAGTATGTGTCAATTTGTCATCTATCTGTTGAAGGACATTAGAGCACAATTTTAGTGACTATGAATACAGCACTTTATTATTTGTATGTATTTTAAAAACTGTATTTGTGAACAGTATGGGAGGAGAGGGGAGGTGTTAGTGCGGGGTGTTCATGTAGACTGGAATTGGGTGTCATTGGACTGAGAGGTAGAGGAGTTTGTGAAACATCAAGTAATCAAGTAAGGGTGCTGGGATTTGAGTGCCAGTCTCTGATGGAGAAGTGGGCTCTCCTACCCATGAAGCATCTCTCCAGTGTATATGAAGGAGCTGTGAAACCACCAAACTAGACAACTCTCTAGACAGAAAGAAAGGTTGATTGGAGAATCAAATGGCTAGAGCAGGGGCAAGAAAATCATAGAAAGAACCTTTCCAGTTTAAAGGGGACATTTGGAGGTGGGGAGCATGTGTGAACCAGAACAACCTGGGAATTAGAGCAGCAAGAAGTGCAATGTAGGCCAGAACAGCTTGCGAATGAGCATGGGGACTTCGATCTGTTACAAACTTGTTGGAGTTAATTGAAAACTGGATACCCTTGCCAGAGGTAGTTGGCTGTAGACAGCAGATAAGGAAGGTGATGGCTTTTCTTGACAAACAGAAACCTGCTCTATAAGATTTCTGAGGGATATTGAGTTTGAGTTTCAGTAGCAATGCTTCTGTTTACCCGGTAATCTGAGTCCATCCAGAACCTAGCCTAGACAGTTACTTAAGACACTGTCAGTAATACTCCCATTGTTTGTGCCTACCTTGGACCTTACATCTGGCCCCATATGTAGTTAGCTAATGTGAGTATATGTCCCATTCTCTGGGTAATGCCTTGTAGTAAAATTACTGGTGCTTCCCAATGCTAACTGGGCAATGTTTTGTGATCATTGAAATGTTAATGTTAGTTACATATTTCTCACAGAAGCTCCTCCTGACAAAGTGGGACATGTTAAACAGATCTCCTCTCTGTGGATGGCCCAAGAAAGTAAACTTATCTCACCAGAAACTGAGACTGAGGCTTAAGGGTGCAAGGTCCCTATTTCTATCAGGCCCCAGATTTACCGTCCCTGTGAAACTTCTGCTGCCCCTGCTTCCACTGGCTGGGGTTGTGTCACAGAGGCTCCTTTTTGTTGTATCAGGCTCTTCCTCTTCCTTTTTGTCCATCTGTCTTGTCAGTTCATCCCTGAGGTCGGACACTTTATTGTTCTGACTATTCTTGTTCATCATCACATGTGAAGACATCTTCAGATACACCATGTCATGTCTTTTACATTATATACTTACTCAGTGCATGTGTGAATGTGTCTCAGTTTCATGCAGAAGTTGGGAGACAACTTATAGGCATTGCTTCTCTCTATCAGATGAGTTTCAGGGATGGAACCCAGCATCTCAGGCTTGAAGGCAAACAGTTTTATTTGTTGAGTCATCTTATTAGCTTCATATCTGTCCCCTTACCATGGATCAACCTTTTATTTTATTTTATTTTTATATTTATTTATTTATTTATTTATTTATTTATTTTTGGGTTTTTTCGAGACAGGGTTTCTCTGTGGTTTTGGAGCCTGTCCTGGAACTAGCTCTTGTAGACCAGGCTGGTCTCAAACTCACAGAGATCCGCCTGCCTCTGCCTCCCAAGTGCTGGGATTAAAGGCGTGCGCCACCACCACCCGGCTCAACCTTTTATTTTTAGTTTCCTTTTACTGTGAAACTAACAATTTTTATTGTTTGTATTTATTCATTTTTTTATTTATTTGTGTATGAGGAACACTCATGCTATGGTGCAGGTTTAGAGGCCAGTGGTCATCTTATGGTAGTCAGTTCTCTCCTACTATGTGGGTCCTAGGTACCAAACTCAGATTTGCCATCTCAGTTACAGTTTACCCACTGATCTTCTCACCACCCCAATCTGTCAACTTCTTGCTTCTTTTCTTCCTTCTTTCATTTCCTTCGTTTAGAGATATATTTTTATTTTGATTATGCATGTGAGTTTGTGTCAAGGTATGTGCATGGCAACAGAATCCAAAAGATAACAGATCTCCTAAGGCTAGAGTTCCAGATGCTCTGGACATTAGGATCAAGAACTCTTGCAAATAATCAATGTGCCATATGACCCAGCTATGCCACTCATTGGCCTATGTTCAAAGATTACACACTCTACTCCAAGGATACATGTTCATTCATCTTCATTACTGTTCTAGTCATACTAGCTAGGAAGTGTAAACAACCCAGATATCCTTCAACTGTGGAATGGATAATAAAAATGTTATACATATACATTATGAAAACTATGCATATATAAAGAAAAGTCAAATCATGAAATTTGAATGCTAGAAGGATCAAACATGAAAATTTATATAAAATAGTAACCCAGACTATAAAGAAAAACATCATGAATTCTTTTTCATCACTTGTTCATAGTCTTTAATCTTGAGATGTAAGTCTGTAACCTGGAGTAACTGCAGAAACTAGGAAAGTAAGAAAGGGAAAATATGGGGCAGGGAGAGGGGTATAGCAAGGTGTGAAGTAGGAAAGGAGTTTTAATTAGAAAGGGAGGATCAACACGAAAGAGGAGGGAAGGAAAAACAAAAAAAAAGTTTGTTAAAGAAAGCACATCTGAAATAGTCAAAAGACATTGTATATTACCTAATTTTACATATAATATAGATAAGTCTGTGTAAAAAATACATATGTAGTGTAAGTTAAATTTACTTACCTGAACTGACAATGCTCTCCTCCAGAGCCTTAGATTATTTAACAAAAAACACCACATAGGACATGACTGTTCAAAAGACTTCCACAAAATTATCATCAACAGCTAATGACTTCACTTGCCAAGTTACCACTCAGAGATTAAAGATAAGTCCTTATTGCTGAAGACACCATGCACTTTGGGTACAGGAACTGGAGGGCATGAACTGTGCAAGCGTCCAGGGGAGGAAAACAATCACTAGTCCTATCCAAGTATGAGGCCACTGCACTACAGCAATGACCACCACAGCTTCATAACCCTAAGCATTTATGTTTTTAAAAAATCTAATTAAACAGATATTGGCAAGATAATTTGTTCCTGAAGAGTACATTTGATGAAGGCGTAAATCACAAACAATCCCACACCAGTTTGAAATTATGATTAATAGGGTGGTATTTATTTAAAGGGGAAAAAAATTACAGATCACCGTCCCAGACAGCAGCCCTCTGCGCAATCAGGAAGTAGTCTAGTCACCGGAAGTGGAGCAGGAAGCAAAGAGAGCGAGGAGGGAAGTGGCCGCCTTTTTAAAGAGAGAGACCACGCTGCAATGGGCTGGTATCTCAGCAGTTATTGGCTGGAGGAGCGGAAGGATCTCCCACAACATACATTTCTGTGTGTTTGGAGTTGTCGCTCAGGTAGTAGAGTACATATTTATCCTACATGAAGACCTGGCACCAAATAAATCAGATGTAGCCCACACAACTGCAATGCTAGTATTCAACAGATAGAGGCAGATAAGAAATTCAAGTTAAACATCTTCAATTGCATAGAAGTGTAAGGATATCCTGTGGTCAGTGACCCCCCGCCAAGGCAGTAACATGTATGTAATTAATCACTTTTTTTGTTTTTTTTCCTTCTTATGATTTGTTTAAATGTTTACTCTCAGCTTTAATATTTTAGCTTTTAAAATATTTATTCGATTGGTGTGTGTGTGTGTGTGTGTGTGTGTGTGTGTGTGTGTGTGTAAATGATATCGGGGGGAAACCCAAGAATTATCCCCCTGGAGCTGGAGTTATAGGTTACTTTGAGATCCCTGATTAGGAACAGCATCCAGCCCTTCATGAGATCAGAAACGTTCTTCAACATTTAGCCATCTCTCCAGGCTCAATTTTCAGCTTTTGTTTGTCCATACTTTACTACCCTTTTCAGGTAGAAATGTGGGTCAACTCATTTAGATAATTATAATTAAAAAAACTTATGTTATATTTACAATCTCTTTTCTGGTATGTATGTATATATGTATGTATGTATGTATATGTATATGTATATGTATATGTATATGTATATGTATATGTATCACACACCCACCTGGTGCTAAAGGAGATCCTATGAGAGAATCACAGTCCCTGAAAGTAGAGTTAATACATGTTTGTGAGCCAACAGCTGCTCAAAATCAAATCTGGTTACTCTGCAAGAGCCACAAATACTCTGAAGGGTGGAGCAATCGCTGTAGCGCAAAAATCAATATTTCTTTCTTAAACACATATTTAATGCTATAAGTGTCTCATTGTTCTGCCTTAACAATTTTGATGTATTTCATTCTACTTTTTCATTCAACTCTAAGTCTCTTTCTAATAGCCCGCATGATTTCATCATAGCATCATTTGTTTTTGTTTACAGTATGCTGATGAATTTATATGCATTTAATTGAACACTGTAATGATTTTTACTTGCCCCCCCAATTGAGCATTTTAAAATAAACTTCTGTTAATAATATCTGATTAAATTTTGTTAAGCTCAACATCTCAACATGACTTTGCCCATTTATTTCTTTTTTCTTTCTTTTATATTTTTAATTTAATTAATTAATTAATTTCAAAACAGGGTTTCTCTGTGTATAATGACTGTCCTTGGAAGTCACTCTGTAGACCAGGCTGACCCCCAGACTGACCTCAGACTCACAGAGATCTGCCTGCCTCTGCCTCCCTGTGTGCTGCTACCACTCCCCGGATGACTTTGCTCATTTTAAGGGTGAAGGCTTATTGTGTTAAAAGAAATATGACAATATGCTTACGTTTCTATCAGACTTGATCTGGTGTATATTCAGCTGGGCTGTTTTTGTGTAGTGTATCCTATGGAGTCATTGAGTCGTGGTGTCTGAGGTCATCACAGTGTTACAAATTTTCTCTTAGCTTCACCAAATAATTACCAAGAAAAGCAGCATTGTGGTGTGCAGGTCTAGTACTAGCTGCCTCTGTCCATGTCTTCATCCTGCCAGCTTTACATCAATTATCTCACTCTTCTACTGGGAGCCTGGGCACATTATGGATACTTCATCTTCTTTTTTTGTTTTGTTTGTTTTTTGTTTTTTGTTTGTTTGTTTGTTTTTTGTTTTTTCGAGACAGGGTTTCTCTGTGATTTTGGAGCCTGTCCTGGAACTAGCTCTTGTAGACCAGGCTGGTCTCGAACTCACAGAGATCCGCCTGCCTCTGCCTCCCGAGTGCTGGGATTAAAGGCGTGTGCCACCACCGCCCGGCTGCTTCATCTTCTTGATGAATTGGTTCCATAATTATAAGGAATCCCAAATTTAGTAACACCCATTGCTGTGGAAACTGTGCTTAGTAGGGCCTTGATAAATTCCATCCCTTTTTTCTGAATAATCATTATCTTTGTTCAACTGTGTGTGAAATACAGTTTTTCTGCCAGAAACCAGAAAGATTTTCTCTCCATCAGATTCTCTGAGAATTGGATGGTAATGTGCCTCAGTGTTTGCCTTTTCTGTTGTAATGAGGCTGAGGCTCACTGAGCTTCATTACTCTGTGTTTAGAAGTTTCATTAAAAAGGTAAATGGAAATCAGCTTAGTGGATGAAGTCTGTGCTGTGACTGCGTGAAGACTAGAGTCTGAAGCTCAAGAATGAACACGGACACTGAGTCGGTGTCCAGGGCCTTCTGTAATTCCAATGACGAGGGATCCACTGGGAGACCCGACATGACTTGTGAGACCCCATCTCAATGACCAAGAGAAAGACCTCTACACACATGTGTACCCTCACATGTATGCCCATACATGTAAACAAGCATATGCATTTATTTATATAAAATACCTATTTAAAGTGGTAAACTTTCAGTATTATTTTCTAAAATTTAGTTTCTGCCACTTTCCTCACACCTTTCCCTCAGGGCTCTATAGTCAGTCCAAGCTACAGTAAGGGAGACAGAGCTATCTTCATTTTGTCAGATTTCCTTTTCTTTTGTGCCTTACTTGGGTGATTTCCTTCTGATATAATTTGTGATTTATTTCCACAATCTGATTTTCTTTTTATTTCTTTCAGTGAATTTTATCCCCTGCTATTACTCTTTTATGCCTAGAAATTCAGTTTTCCTCTTTTTTTCTTTGCTTTCTATACACTGTTTTTATTTTACTCCATATATTTATTATGTGAAACACAATTAGAATGAATGTTTCAATGTCATATTAAATAATTTCATTCAATTTGTTTTTTCTGGGTATGTTTGTTAACTAACTTTTAACCAGGTATGGTAGTGCTGCCTGGGGCAGTGGCGCATATTAAGACTTTTCTGTCTGAGGGGTTTAGGGGAAAAATACACACTCTGTTAATGGTTTCCTTCAAACCTTTTCTTTATTCTTCTTTTGCATTTTCTATTCCTTCTCTCATTCTTTACATTTCCCTTTTAAATCTCTCATTCTTGATGTTTTTCTTCTAACCCATTTTAACTCTATCTTTATTCTTTCCCTTACAGCTTATACAGCCCAGCAAAATCTTTCAGGAAATATAATAATTGCAATGTGGTTACATTCTGTTTTTCAAATGAATGATTGTAATAAATACTAAACAAACAGTAAAAAACAGTATGTTTTCCATATCTCTTACATGATTAAATATTTTATGTATTACAGGTGAAAAAAATTATCCCCAAAACCCATGTACATTCATACCCAAGCAACTTGTGGGCAAGCAAAGTATTCTTCCCTGTCAGATCTTTTACTGGAAGACTGCATTTTGCAGCTACAAAGAAATAGTCAATTACTTTATTACTTATCTTGAACAGTAATAAAATGAGAAATCTTAAAGGAATCACAAATCTAGACTTTTATTTAGGAAAGAGAATCAGTCAGCTCTACTTTAAATCTTTAGGGTACATATCCACTCATCAACAGATTTTTTTATCAAGAGACTGAGGGCAGAAATGGGTATAAAGACTTAATCACCACCTTTGGTCATCAAGAGATCCTAACAAGAAAAGTATGTCAGCTAGTAATAATTGGTCTGCTTTGTTCTCATTTTCTGACCTTTAACTATGTGCCTTACTAAAACATTAGATTATTTCCTTGCATTTTTCACCTCAAAGATATTTTAAAAAATATCTTAGTCTGACTTGAAATTATTTTCAAAGTTCTATTTCAGCAATTATACACTTTGAAACCTGTGAATATATTTCCAAACATTAAGGTTAAAAGAATTTAAGCTAGCTGGGCTACCTGGGACGCAACTGTTTTTCTTAATCATTAACTTGAGCTGTGATCTAATGCAGTTCCTTAGGCTAAAATCATAGACTCTAGCTGTACAACATTTTCTTGTACTTATTTTATTCACTGAAATTCTGTAACATTATTACTATCAATTAAACAGAACAGCTTAGGGAAAAATCATCTTCATAACAACCCACAGGTGAAACTGCTCAGGAGAATAGGATATTCCCATGAGATAAACACACTACATTACAGGCAGTGGGGATCTACTGTGGTTTCAGGGCCTTGCCTGTCTAAGATTGACCCATCAGAGAGTTTCCTCCTGGTGGGCTGACACCTTGAACTTCAGTTGCCACCTGCTGTTCCTCTGGCAGCCACCAGCAGTATGGGTGACATTTTTCTACATGCTTTAATAGAAAACCCTTTTTTTATTACAAAGGTGTCATAGGTAGCTTAACTTGATAAATCCTGAAAGTTAATTGAGAAGTGAAAATCTACATAATCTCATTGTGTAGATCAGATTGATTGATCAACATGTCTGTGAAGAATTGACTTGATTGGTAGGTGATGTTGCTTACCACTTTCCTGGGCAAGTTGTTTTGAGCTGTATGAGAGAGTTAATGATGGATCTGAGAGCCAGCCAGTCATTAGCATTCTCCAGGTTCCTCTTGTAGTTCATTGTCTGTGGAGTGAGTTGTGGGTTGGTGGTAATGTGTGAAATAGCAAAAAGACCTGCTTTCATGTTCCTGCCATGAATTCTTTTGCTGATGGACTGTGACATGAAATTATAACTACTTATATTTATAAAACCTTTCTTTCCCTAAACTGGTTTTGCTGAGAGTTTTGTTTTGTTTTGCTTTATCACAGCAACAAAAATAAAACTAGAACAGGAGTAATCTATTGTGTCTCCTGGTGTTCTTACATGAAAAAAAAAATATCCCCAGGGCTGGGAAGCATGCCCAGTTAATAAAGTGCTTTCTCTGAATGTACAGTGATCTAAGTCTGATTCCCAGAACCCAGACCAAACTTAATGGTGCATGATTGTAATGTCAGCACTGGGAGCCAGGGACATGCAGGTTCAAGCAAACCTAGTCTGATCAGTGAGTCCATGTCAGTAGAAACCTTGCCTCAAAATCAAGATAAGATGGCTCATGTGGAACCACACCCAAGATCAACCTCTTAGCCTCTACCTGCATGTAGACATAAATGACACAAATATATGCTCATTCATACAAATACATTACAGAGGGAAACATAGAGGAAAGAGAGACCTTTTCTGAATAATTAATAGTTATTTTCATTCCTCAGGCTTGTCTTTAAGCCATCTAAGGAGAGGTCTCAATTGAATTATTTGTCTTGCACTCCATTTTAACCCATGTCTTAGTTAAGGTTTCTATTGCTATGAAGAGACATCATAACAACAGCATCTTTTATAAAAGATAACATTTCATTGGGGCTGGCTTATAGTTTCAGAGGTTTAGTAAATTATCATCATGATGAGAAACATGGCAACATTCATGCAGACATGGTGCTGGGGATGGAGATGAGTGTTCTACTTTTTAATCCATAGGCAGCAAAAGGAGACTGCATCACACTGGGTGTAACTGGAGAGTATGAGACCTCAAATCCTACCCCCACAGTGACAAAGCTACACCTATTCCAACAAGGCCACACTACCGAAAAGTGCCATTCCCTATGGACCAAGCATTCAAACATGAGTCTATTGAGGCTATACCTATTCAAACCACCATAACCCATTGCTAATCTGGGATCAGAAAGGAAAGTCTCGTGTATATTATGAGATTTCTTTTTCCTGGCCAGAGGGAGCATAAAGGGCTTTGCTTTCCAAGTCCATCGAGAAGCATGATATTTCTTCATGTTTCTGCTTCATCATATTTTTAAAACCTGAAAAATCTTGTTTTGGGGCAAAAAAAAAAAACAAAAAAAAAAACATGTCTTAGCAGGTTAAGGCACTCATCACCAAACCCGATAAGCTGTGTTTGGTTCCCAGGTCACACATAATAGAAAAAGAGGACCAAGTACTTCAGGATGTTCTATGATTTCCATGTGCACACCACCACAGGCACATATACACTCCACAAATAAACAAACAACCACTAAATAAAAAGTCAGAATGAACATTGCGAGTTACTCTGCTTTCTATATTACTCTGCACATGGAAGTCTAATGAGGCAAAACTCTCAAATGGAGCTCATAGGAATTTCTGAAGTCTTATGTCATTTCTTTCCAGAGCTTTGCGGTGAACAGCATATGACTTTTATTGGAATTAGTACTGCCAGAGGACATGCACACTATGACTGCCATCCTCATTTCACCTATGAGATGTTAACCCAAATTCTGGGGTTCAGACTGCTGAAATATCATCCCATGCCTTCACCATCAATTAGAGCCTTCTACAAAGGCAACTTACAGAATTTATCAAAGCCTTCTTCACAGCCGGTTTACAGGATTGGGAGGGCTCCAGAGCGATGCACTCTTGTCAAAATATTATAGTCATTGATGATGGGGACAGGAAAATACAATCCAACCCAGTGGCAGAGCTGTAGGGCAGACCACAGGCAACCATGGTTTTAAATCCAATATGTATTATTTGGACGTTATCATTTACTTGTGTTTTTATTTGTTTACATTTGATTATTCTTATGAACTCTCCATGTTATATAATATCATGTTAATTTCTTCATTTCTGCTTCGAGATATGATCTTATTTACTGGAAGCTAGAGGAGACATTTGTGGTTTTCTTCTCTTATTCTTTTGGCTTCATTAAGCTCCTTAAATTTGGAGTACCCAAGCAAGTTGAAGAAGATGATAGTTTGGAACTATCACTGTGAGAAGGGAATAAAAATATTTTATTAGCCATGTTGCATGGTATTTAGTTGTTTACAGAATTAGAATTTCCATGAAAGCAATGAAGCATTCTAGAAAGAACATACATAAAATATAGACCACTTAGTAAATTGCAAACCACTTAATAGGCCTAAAGTTCACATTAAATGTATTATATTATAACAGGAGATGACTAGGACCAAGTGGGTAGGGGCAAAGAAGAGAAGCAAATATGGTCAACTGCTTATTCTAAAGGGATCGTGGTATTTTGGGCAGAGAGGAACAAAAGAATGTCTGTGAACCACTGTGCTGTAGCACATTCTCAGGAGTTTGTGAACCACTGTGCAGTAACACATTCTCAGCAGTGTAACTAAATGTTTGCATTGGGGTAATGTCGTAAATAAAGAGAAGAGATTCTAGTTCACAATTTGGAGACAGCAAGGTCAGACAACACGGATCAGACTCTGATGATGAGACCCCTGTGGATGTATCACCTCATAGTGAATGTCATTGGTAGGAGAAAGAAATCACATCTCAAGGGAAGGCAAAGAGGCTGTGTGGGTGCAGACTCAGACTTTCTATGACCCCTTGATGAATGAATAACCAGAGTTACACTAAAAATAGCATAATTGCTTCTGAGGACATATTCATACACAATCAAATTAAGAAACTCCATGGGATTCCTTTCCTTAAAGACTTTAGAACTTTCCCCAGTTCTCCTACTCTGGTAACCAGATTCACAACACAGGAACCTCCATGCATGAGCCACATTCACCATGTGGCAAAATCCATGGTAAGAACCATCAAAGCCACAAGAGTGGAGAGGCTGGGGAGTCACCAGCAAAGACATACTCATTAGACAGAAGCAACAATAGTGCTTGCTCATCTCCAGAATGTTCCAATTTATCATCAGCTACTGAAACTAGAAGGTACCTTCAATGAAGAACTAAGGATTGGGTAGAAGATCATAGTTCCATTTCTAAAAATTAGATTTCAGAGTCTTTAAAGAGTTGTATATGCTGGACCCATGAGACGATGGATTAGTAGATAAAGATACCAGCTACCAAGCCTAATGACTGAGTTCAATCCCAGGGATCCACCGGGTATAAGGAGAAAATCATCTCCCACAGTAGTCCTTTGTCCTCCATATGCACACTGCTGTATGAATTCACCTAACTACCCACACACATATACACATCAAATGAATAAATGTAAAACCTACATGTTCTTGCCTATATAATATACTCTTTGCATACTAATAATTATAGCTGAAAGTACAGCAAAAGTTTGTGGAATGCTTGCCTAGTATGCATGTAACCCAATATTGCTAATATTGGATATGGTGATTTGAATAGAAATGGCTTCCATAGGTTCATTTATTTGAATAGTTGATCATTAGGGAGTTGTGTTACTTAATAGGGATTAGTAGATGTGGCCTTATTGCAGGAAATATGTTACTGGGATGGCCTTTGGAGTTTTCAAAAGCTCAAACCAGATTCAGTGACTCTCTTCCTGCTGCTTTTAGATCCAGATATAGAACTCTCAACTACTGTGTTTGCCTGTGCAACTACTGTTTGAGGATAATTAAGCAAACCACTGAAACTATAGACAAGCACCAATTAAATGTTTTATTTTATAAGAGTTACCATGGTCATGGTATCTCTTCACAGAAACAGAACACTGACTGAGAAACTGGACGTGATAGCACATGGCTCTAATCTTAACACTTTGGAGGTAGAGGCTGAAGAATAAGGAGTTCAAGGTCATCCTCATCTATAAAAACCAATACATAGCAAACCTGAGGCCAGTCTGAAGTACATGAGCTCCTCTCTCAAAAAATAATAATAGTAATTATCATTATAACAATTATGTTATATATAATTATATCATATTATAGTTACTATTATAATTATAACAATATCTTATTTTATTAAGTAAAATAACAAATTTCAGCTATAGTATTTATAACAATATCTTATTTTGTTAAGTAAAATAACAAATTTCAGCTATAATAAATAATAATAGCTGAAGAATGCTACGGTAATTTCTCACATTTCATAAAACACTGTGCAGTGAAAATTAGATTTACAAATTATTCTTCAAAGGCTGTATTTTCACTGTTAAGAAAACAATGACTTTACTTTGTAAAACTGAGAAGAGCGTGGTTAGAAGACCCACACTTTAAAAATAAGTCTCGTTACAGAAATTGTTTCTGTTGAGTTCACAATTTCTCTTTCAATATATACCAAATCACTTTTCTGCAGTTTTTCTGAAACAAAATGCCATTTTACATATCTGTTCTCATGCGAATTTGCTCATCTGTCTTAGAGAAAGAAACACTATTCTTTATTAACCCCACAACGTGGATTCTGCATTTGCCATGAAGCCTCTTCTCTTAGTGAAGAAGGAACAACCGAGAGAATCTCTCGGGTCCTAAAATGCTGAAGATGGAGATTTGAACCCAGCAGCATGTAATTACTCTGTGGTGCTGAGCTCATCTCTGTGTATATGTGAAACATTGTGTTTTAAAGGGCTGTAATTTGTGTTTAAGAATGGGCTCTTTCCCCGAATAAACATGACAGAGCTCGCCTATGCTGAAATACTGCTCACCTTTCTTTTCACATGGGTTATGCTTTCATAAGACAAATCCTCCAATCAGCAAATTCACATTCCGTTGACTTTACCCTTTGGATAAAATGTAATGAAGGATGAATTTTATGATAGCACATAGGCAGGATGCACTGACAGTTTACCTAAGTACATTTATCCTCTATCTTCTTTTCTTTTTCAATGGACTTTTCACCTTGAGTAGCTTCTCATCTATGGAAAGATCATGACAAAGTTACTGAAGATTTCCATGGATCTCATACCCTCCGTCTGAAGGTGGAATATCTACTCCAATTTGTGAACTAATATTTACCCATTATTATTGATTTTAAAAGCTGCAGTTATTTATACTGGACCATACAAGAAACTAAGATACATGCAGCATGTGTGTTCATTGCTCCACTGTAGTAGTCAAGAATACCAGGGTATAAATTATTAACCTGTGGGAAATCACTTTATTAATTAAAGTTCATTGTTTACGGTGGCCCATTTTTCCTTTTCACATACAAACCCTATATATTTCCAAACTTACTTAGGTCAGCACATTATTTTTCACAGATCAAGCAGTGAGAGAGTTGCGCACATCCACAGTACATTTACATTGATATGTTACAGACTCAATTTTATCCCCTTACCTCTTTAATATTTTTTAAAAAATAAATGCACAAACTATTGTAGTTTAAAGTTCTGAAGCTCATCAAATACATTACACACACACATGAATATTTACACACATAAACACACAAATAGAACTTGAAAGCTTAAAAAGGAAGCTATGCTGTTCTGACCTTGAAGTTCTTCCCCTCGAAAATGCAATAGAAACTTGTAGTCAGTGTGGCTCCACATGTGGAGTCAAGTGGGCTATACCCACTAAATCCTCTACAGGTTGTACTGGCTGAGTTTATGTCAACTTGACAGAAACCAGTACCATTTAGAGGGAGAGACTGGGAATGCAAACTTGTGCAACCACTTTGGAAATCAGTGTGGCAGTTTCTTAGGAAATTCGGGATCAACCTGCCCCAGGATCCAGCAATACCACTCTTGGCAATATACCCAAGAGATGCTCTATCTTACTACAAAAGTATTTGTTTATCTGTGTTCATAGCAGCATTATTTGTAATAGCCAGAACCTGGAAACAACCTAGATGCTCCTCAATGGAAGAATGGATAAAGAAAGTGTGAAATATGTACGCATTAGAGTATTACTCAGTGGTAAAAAACAATGACATCTTGAATTTTGCATGAAAATGGATGGAAATAGAAAACACTATCCTGAGTGAGGTAACGCAGACCCAAAAAGATGACTATGGTATGTACTCACTCATAAGCGGATTCTAGCCATAAATAAAGGACATTGAACCTATAATCCATGAGCCTAGAGAAGCTAAATAAGAAGGTGAACCCCCCCAAAAAAACATGTAGTTATCTTCCTGGATATTGGAAGGAGACAAGATTTCCAGGCAAAAATTGGAAACCTGGGGGTGGGGTGAGGGTAAGGGGAGATGGGGAGAAAAAAGTGAAAAGGGGGGATGGGGAGAGCATGGGGAAATGGGACGGTTGGATGGAGGAAGGGTGGATATGGGAGCAAGGAAATATATATCTTAATTAAGGGAGCCTTTTAGGGTTGGCAAGATACCTGACTCTAGAGGTGTACCCAGGTGTCCATGGAGATGTCCCTAGCTAGATCCTTGGGCAGCTGAGGAGAGGGAGCCTGAAATGGCCCTATCTTATAGCCATACTGATGAATATCTTGCATATCACCATAGAACCTTCATCTGGCTGTGGATGAAGCTAGAGACAGAGACCCACATTGGAGCACTGGACCGAGCTCCCAAGGTCCAAATGAGGAGCATAAGGAGGGAGAACATGAGCAAGGAAGTCAGGACCGCGAGGGGTGCACCCACCCACTGAGACTGTGGGGCTGATCTAATGGGAGCTCACCAAGGCCAGCTGGACTGGGACTGAAAAAGCGTGGGATAAAACCGGACTCTCAGAATGTATCGGACAAGGAGGGCTGACTGAGAAGCCAAGGACAATGGCACTGAATTTTGATCCTACTCCTTTATGGGAGCCTAGCCTGTTTGGATGCTCACCTTCCTAGACCTGGATGGAGGGGGGGAGGACCTTGGACTTCCCACAGGGCAGGGAACCCTGACTGCTCTTTGGACTGGAGAGGGAGGGGGAGGGGGGGAAGTGGGAAGGAAATGGGAGGAGGGGAGGAGGTGGAAAGTTTTAAGTAAAAATAAATAAATAAATAAATATAATAAAAAAGAAAACATCTCTATAAAACTGGCCTTTAGACAAAACTACAGTCCATATGGTAATTAGTGATTGACATGGGGCCAGATCATCATCAGGAGTGGTGCTTTCCCTGGGCTGGTGGCCATGGATTCTATAAGAAAGCAGGCTGAGCAACCAGTGAGAGAAATCAGTAAGCAGTGTTCCTCTCTGGCCTACACAGCAGCTCCCTCCTCTAGGACCCTGTCCTGAATTCCTACCGTGGATTCCCTCAGAGATGATGTGTGACCTGAGGAGCTGCAAGATTAAATAAATTCTTTCCCAGCCAAGTTGCTTTGGGTCTGACGTGTATCACAGTGATAGAGAACCCTTAGACACTAGGTATAGGTTTTCTTGCCGGTCTCAGAAAATATAAAAGTCAGATATCATTGTCATTGTTAATGGAATTTCTCTGAGGACCATCCCCCCTTCTTCTCCTTCTTTATGTCTCTTCACCATGAGTTTCAAAGTGCTCTATCTCATACTTCTTTAATCTCTCTCCTAATAATCTCATAATAAGCTCATCTCTAGGTTATAAAGGGAAGTCTCTCTTTCTCTTTAAGTTCTCCTCATGCTATGATACACTGTCTTAATATCATTCAGCCTCAGAGCTCTATCTTAGCTCTTAGCTAAAACACATGATATGGATTTTCCTGGAAGTGACAGGAGTTATAAAAATCAAATATTCACATTGTTCATGGAATTACTCCAAGGACTTTTCTTTCTATACCTTCTCCCCCTGATGTCCCTCTACCAGGCCCTCTCTCCTAATAAGGTTCTTTCTGAAGGAGCTGGCCAATGCTTGTCAGCACAGTTATCTCACCATTGATGTTTAAAGGAATCACATTGAACAAGAGAGAAGACTCCTTGTTTAAGAGCCCTGGTTACTCTTCCAGAGAATCTGAGTTCAATCCTGAGCACCAAGATGGAAACTCACTGCCAATCTGTCTGTCACAGCAATTTCAGGGAAGTCAATACCCTCTTTTGTCCTCTGCCTGCAGACGGATATGTAGGAAAAACCTTATAAAATAAATGAATAAATCTTAAAAACAGATTTATAAGTAACATACTTATGAACTCAGTGCTAGGCACTTTTAAACGTCGTATTTGTGTGGGCTATAAAGGAAGGTAGTTGGTAGAGGATTGGCCAAGCATGGATAAAACCATAGGCTTGATTACTAGGCCTGCATAAACTTGGTTGAATGGCATATTTCTGATTCCCAGCACTAGGCAGGTGAACGCAGAAAGCTCAGAAGTTTAGGTCATCCCTTGCCACATAGCATGTCCAAAGACAACTACGGCTACATGAAATTGCAATTCAATATATGAGATTTTATCTCTTTTCCCAGAGACAGAGAAAGGGGAGTGTGAGAGAGATACTCAAGCTGTGCTCACCTGCAGCATGGCAGGCTGCCTGCTGTGACTGTCTTGAGTCTGTACTTTCACTTTCTCAAACGACTACAGCAGACTCCAAAAGTCACCAAACTAGGAAATTGATAAGCCTGCTACTGTGACCTTTCTGCCATAAAGGACCAGACCTTTTCCTTCTCCTGCTCGTGCTTTTGGAAAGTTGACACAGCTTCATTTCAAGCAAGTGCTGGACTATGCATCAACTACAGGACGTTGTTTCTTCCCAACTCTTTCAGACTTTAAGAGGTTACCGCAGCTTTCTCCAGAGAGGCAGAACACCCCCAGAGCACTCCTCAAGCTGTCTGTCCATGGTGTTAGGAACTCTGCTATTACAGCTAGTTACATGGCTCAGAGGGTAAAGATTTTTATGCTGAGTCTGACAACTTAGGTCCGATCTCTTGGACCCTCATTGTAGAGGTAAAGAATCAATTTTCATATGTAGTCCTTAGACATCTGCTCACATTCAATAGCACACACATCCACATATATGCAACACTACACATACAATACATAAACAAATAAAGAGAATTAAATAACAAATAAAGTAATAAAAATTTAAAAAGAAATTTACCCAATAAGAGCCTTACCCAAAAGGGCAATCTGTGTCAGTGACCCACTTGAACACCCTTGTATCACTAGCTCAAACCTCACTTCAACCCCCTCTCACATACATACTTTGTTACAGATGGTGTCAGTGACATTTATTTCAGGTTAAGTAAACTCCGAGTCTATGCCTGGTACTATAAGATGCTGTTTAGCACATTGTATTATTTGAACTAATTGTTAAAATCCTATGTACGGGCAAAAACAATTTTTCCAGTATCATGCATTCATTATCTAAACTGTCTGATTAATATTTCTTAAGTCAAACACCTAAAATATTAAAATTTGAAGTAAAGTCTGTGTATTTTGTATCCCCTCAATACAAGCTTTTCCAAGGGCACTCTTAAGTGGACTATTTGGAAGAGTAGCATTATACCATCAGAACTCAGGGCATAACTTCTTGATGGAGGTGAGGAGTCAGCAGAAGGTTAGGTGAGAATGAGACTTCAGGACACTCCTGACAACCTTCTCTGCTCTTCTTCCTTCCTGATGGAGAAGACGAAGGACTCCCTAAAAATGTCAACACCCTTGAAGTCCCTATGGAATCTTTGTGACTGGCGTACAGTTGATGGAGGAAGGTCATTGGTTAAAAAATAAAGAAACTGCTTGGCCCTCGTAGGTTAGAACATAGGTGGGTGGAGTAAACAGAACAGAATGCTGGGAGGAAGAGGAAGTGAGCTGAGACTCGATAGCTCTCCTCTCTGGGGCAGACGCGATGAAGCTCCAACCCAGGATGAACGTAGGCTAGAATCTTCCCGGTAAGTGCATCTTGGGGTGCTACACACATTATTAGAAATGGGCTAGTCCAGGTGCGAGAGTTAGCTGAGAAGAGGTTAGATATAATGGGCCAAGCAGTGTTTAAAAGAATATAGTTTGTGTGTTGTTATTTCAGGGCATAAGCTAGCCAGGCGACCAGGAGCAGGGGCGGCAGGAACACAGCCCGCAGCTCTTCTCAACACACAGTCCTCTGACAGTGTTTAGATGTGCCTTGAAACCAAAGACCTGCTTGTGAATCTGTGAACTGGTTGTTTTTTATGCAACAGTACTTAGCACCATCAGCAGGATGAACCCATAAGCTATGTCATTTACATCCACTGACATCCTCTATTCCACTAAAGTGCTATGTTTTGTATCAGCACACATATGAGGAGAAAAGTACCAGAATGGGGCTGGGATAGCGGATCGGTAGGTAAGATGCTTGCTACACCAGTGTTAGGACTTGAGATGGCTATCTAGAATCAATGTTAGAAATATTCTTATTATCCCAGCACTGGTACTATCAAACTTGGGCTACAACCTGTGCCCCAAGCTGGGGTCAGTCACCCATTTTCAACAGGCCACTCCAAGATGGTTCCATCTCTTTGCACAGGTTGTTTGGAACCATCATGAGAAGATCTACATCAGCAAGAGGGTCCTTAAAATGTCACCATCAGCAGAAAGGCCACCATGAATATGATTTCTTACATAAATAATTCATGTATTTTTCTTTATTATATGTGCAAATGCTAAAACACTTCAAGTTGTTAGGACATCAAAGACTCAAACATTCACACAGTTTTTTCACTAATTAACTTGAGTGAAAGAGTAAACCAGATACATCTGAGAGCAGTCACTTTTCCTACTGCTAGCTTTTCATGAATTGTAATTTACATCTGAATATTTCCTAAATTTTAATCAGAATAAAAGTTTAGAATCACAAAGAAAGTGTCTTATTAATTTGACCAGCAAGGAATAATACAAATACTAACATTCAGAAATTAATATCATACAAAGTCTGTAGTTTTCTCACTACTAACTCATTTATTTTTACTAATCCCCATGAACATGTTGTTTATCTTCTTAGTGTTTTATGCATTGTAATGTGTGTGTTGTTGTAGAGTGTCTGTGTGTTATATCTAATATATACACGTTTTTGTATGGGTGTAATTGTGCATGTGTGAACATGTATGTGGAGGTCAGGATCTGCAATCTGATGTCTTCCTCAGTCATTCACTCTCCACCTTATTTTTTGAGGCATGAGCTCTCACTGAACCTGAAGTTCATTCTGTCCAGCATAACTGGCTGATTAGCAAGGCTCAGGAATCTTCTTATGTCCCCCATCTTCTACCCCCCACCCCAGTGCTGGGGTCACAAGAACATACTGCCATATGTAGTTTTTAAAGTGATCAATAAATAACCATGTATGTATGTAATCCAAGCAGTTTAATAACTGAACCATCCTATCTATACTCAGTAGAATTATTTTTCAATTTTATAATCTTCAAATATGTAGATTCTTAAATGATGTGTTAAAAGCAATTCACTATGATTCCTTTATAAGTTTTTACCAGTTTGTTGAGAATTTTGTACAATATATTTTGATTATATTCATCCCTTCATCTCTGATCCACTCTCATCTCTCTACCAACCTAACTTTGTATTTTTACTTTCCTTTTTAAAAACATTACCTAGTCTGATTTGTTCTGCTTTGGGACATGTGACAATCTACTAGAGCCCAGTGGAGCAAACAGGGGGCACACCCTTAACAAACATGGACTCTTCTCCTCAAAGCCAGTAACTCTTGAGTAGGTGCAAGACCCTGTGCTCCCCTCCCCTCACTATTCAGAGATTTTATCTGGTTTGAATCCATGTGTGTGCTGCCATGAGTTCGTGGGTGCCATTGTCCTGCTATGCCCAGACAATTTTCCTGTGGTCTTACACCACCTCTGGCTTTCACAAATCTTTCCACCCTCTGTCTATAGTGACTTCTTAACCTCAGGGAAACTGAGTGAAATGCAGATATTTTATTTAATCTTAAGCAGTATTCTCTGCATTTGAACCAACTGAGGGTCTGGGTTACTCAGCATTTACTGAAGATAGAAGCTTCTCTGATCTATTGGAGTAATAAGCCACTGAAACTGGCTTAACACTGTGTATTTAGCAAATAATACTAATAGGTTCCCTCCATAGGACTTATGAAGTGTCTAGCCATGGGTTATTGGTCTGAAAATGGTTCCAGTTATGGTTTTTCTGTTGTTGGGGGAACTTAAATCCCTGCAGAAAGCAGATGGTTATTTCTGTGATATTTGTATAACAATTGCACCAGACTAATGATGACTTTTCTCTTCTTGCAGCATGCTTCATGGCTCTATGAAAGCTAGCCAGTTCAAGACAAGAAAACGTACCTGTTGTTTGGTTAAACAACTTCCCCAAGTGACAGAGCTGTAATACACACCCTGAGGGTGTGGCAGATAGTATATTACCCATTATTTTCTATGGGACAAAAATAATTCAAAACACGAAACATAAATCAATAATCTGTGGTTATATTATAATGATAGATAAAAGGCAAAAATTTCTAACTTAAAATAATATATAATCAGTAAGAAAAATCAATAATCTAGATTAATTAATTAATCTACAATCTAAGATTAAAATTGTCCAAACATATAAATCAGCAAAATTTCAAAATAATTGCTAACAAACATATGAAAGATATTAAAAACCAGCTGGCTCTCAAGGAATTCACATAAGATTCAAGGATCTGGGCAATGTGGTGAGATCTTGTGCCCATGCAGCCCTAATAAACTATTCTTGGTTACTCAGCTTCCATATGCCAATAAAAGGACCGCATTAATAGTACAAGGCAGGAAAGGGAGATGTATTCCATGGGGCCACATTGGGAAGAGGGTAAAGAGATCCAAAGTGTCCCCAAGTCCACTTTCTGGATATTAGATGAGGCTTAGGTTTAAGCAAAGGCCAGGAGATATGTCTAACCAAGCAATCTTCAAGGTGTGGGTCTGCCCAGTTACTGACCCATCATAATGGCTTCTGCAAAATGATCCGACAATCATCTTGTGTGTACTGCATGAAATTTCAGTCTCTTCCCCTTGCTAGGAGACGAGTTGACCCTCTGGTTGGAGAAGAAGGGGTAGGAGTGCTCAGCCTTTCCCTTCCCAGAGGCAGGATTTCCACCGGGAAATTCCAGTTCCATGGGTTGCTTTGTTTTAGCGATCTAATAGCGAAATGGAGGGGCACCGTTTCCCTTTAGAATATCCTCACTCCTTTCAGGCAAGTGGGTTGCAGTATTCGAAAAAATAAAAATGAAAGTGCTTAATGATTCTCGGCACCGGCCAGTGTGGGAAGCAGCAAGGCCTCCCATAAAAGTTGATGGGAATCTAAGCTGGTGTGAAATTTCTGGCGGGCAATTTGGCAATGCCTATTAAAAAGCGAATGCACACAAACTTTGACCCAGCAATCTTATTGCTAGGAATGCATTTTCCATTTCTCCTTGTGTGATATTGCCACTGTAATGTGCAAGAAATGCTCCTTACAGCACTGTGTGTAACAGCAAAAACTAGAGACTATTAAATTGTAAATCAATAGACTAGGAATTATGGTATATAAATATGATGAAATGCTCATAAACTGCTCTAACAGCAAGCACACTAGGTCGCCTTCAGTAAAGAAGTAACTTTTACAAACAGAGACAATGTGTTGTTGGGTCCTTTTTGTATAATCTCCCCCTTTTTTAATGAATCCATTGGAAGGGTCCTGGGTTTGGGGCTCAATGGGAACACTGAGGCAGATTGTCATTTTGGTCGGGGGTATTTTTTCAGTAGTGTTAATAAGATCACAGATAGACAGACAGGAGCTCTAAAGAGCTCAGGCCCCTGTGGCAGAGTGGTGGTGATGGCAGCTACCGCCTGTCCCTTCTTTGAGGTCTCTGAAGGTGGAGGTTCTATGTCACATGATTGACAAGTAGCCATAGTCTATGCCTGTAGTCAGGCTATCTGAATCAGGGTAGGAAGAGCAAGAATCTACATAATAAATTGCTGACTACAGGCATAGTGATTTTTCTCAGGGTTTGATAGTTTCAATCTCACCGTTGTCCTTTATGGCAGGGAGAGGAATTGTAATTTGGAAGTCTCCACTCTGAGGAGGGCATTCTTTTCAAAGCTAAACATCGTCACTAATGGATTTTCATTAAAATGAGCACACCTAGGAGGGAAAAGGAGCCACTCTTGGAGAATATGACTTTGTCATTTTAAGATGTTTTTAAATGAAGGGCTATTGATTGTCAATGTCTTGACCAGAATTGAGACACACACACACACAAAAAATAATTGTTGCTTGTTTACATAAATGTATTAATTAGATATCTAGGTATAACTACTTTATGGTTAATTTTATTTGACTGATTTTTTTCCCCAATGGAATAGTTTAGACAAAGATAGGTGAGACTAACTCATAAGCTGACCGACTCAAGATTGGTGGGGTATTTATGGAAATGTAGCAGGCCTTGGTGTGATGGGCCTTCCAAATGCTACCTTCTGTCCTAACATGATCTTCCACTGACCTGTGTCTTTGTGCTTGACTGTCACTTTCCTTGTCACTGAACTTCCCCTTCCTCCCAATGTGGAAACCACCTATTAGTATTTTACGAATTGAAAGGTTTCAGGTTTTATGTTAAAGGAGTCACTGAGGCAGATGTGAACTTATGCAAGAAATTTGGTGGAAGTGTTCGTAATACTATAGAGAGACTGATAAAAAAAAAAAAAAAAAAAAAAAAAAAAAAAAAAAAAAAAAAAAAAAAAAACATGGTCTAGGCACTCACAAAAGTTCAGGTACGATGTCCTAGACAGACAGCTCGGCAGGGGCTCTAATCTGAGTTCAGCCCCACAAGACAAAGTTGGATAGGTCCTCCTAAGAGATGTCAGATGAAGGGGAATTTTGTATATTCAGGCTGTCTCTGATTTGCTCAGGGGTATCAGGAAAATGGGAGTAGAGTCTTGCATTGCCAGAAAAGAATGCCTGACTCCCTGACTGGGGAGAAATGAGAAAATCAGACATGTCTATTTGAGGAGTACCCACTATACAGCTGGGAAGATGGTTTGCTGCCAATAGCCCTCAGATGTCCCAGAATGTGGCAACTAGGAGTCTCTAAGCTTCCACAGTGACATAAGAACATCACCTGAATTTGGCCAATGGGCTAGAAATTCAGGAAGAGAATTCCAGTACGGGGCTTGCCACTTCATTTACAGAAGAAAGAAACTTCCGCCCCCAGAGCTGCAACCTGGTCTGTCTTCTGACACTAATATTATTTATATTCTTATAAATACAAGAAATGCTTTGCCTGAACTTCCTTTTAGATACTCCTTTACAAATCCCCTAAAGATCTAAACACAAAAGTGCAAACAAATAACAAATTTCCATTACTTTTGCCAATACAGAAAAAACCATCTGTGATTCCCTAGCTGTTTCAATCCTGGATTGCTAAAGTCAGAGAAATTAAAAGAAAGATTAGTGGAGCTCAGCATTAACTTCATGCTTGTGGCTTTGTAAAGCAAGTACAGCATATACCCTTAATGCCAGTCACTGCTATAGATTAATGACCCGGGTACTGGGAGTCATCATTGGTCTCCATCCTTTGTTTGAGATTTTCTACACCCTAGCTATGAGCTACTGAATAAGCCATATTTTTTTTTAACCTTTGTTGAAGAAAAACAATGATGAACAAAAAAGGCTGGCTGATTTGGAATAAATCATGAAATTTGACTGATAAAAATCAGCAGTGAAACAAATGTTAGTATATAAAATGTATGTTTCAATATTTAGTACTAGCAGTTGCCTGGATGTAAAATAAAATCTGAAAATGTGTTTCTTAAGCAGTGGATGCACCTTAGAAATTGAGCAGGCTTTTGTTGTTGTTTTCCAAAGATAATCATGCTATTATTTTTTTGAAGCAATCTACAAGCCATTCAATCACCAACTTGGCATGCTTGAGCGCATGTGCCAGGAGAGGAAATATTAGAATCCGCTATCACTATTACATCCTCTAACTTCAATTTCTCATGTGTTGGAACTTCTTTAGTGTGTGATTTTTTTTTGATAGAGAGTGAAACTAATTTAAATGATAATGTGTTTTGCAAATGTGCCTCTTTACCTCAGCAGTGTCCATGAAAAATTCCTCATCTAAATAGCTTTACATGCTCAGCACTTATGGACACCCTCCCCTTCTGCTGGAAGTTGTTTTTTGTTTGTTTGTTTGCTTGCTTGTTTGTTTTTAATAACAGTGCTTGCAGTATGTTATCAGCAGGCACTTAGAAAATTACCTTATGTGCACATGATTATGTATAATGTACTTTGAACATATTCACTACAATTATCTTTTTCGCCTCATTAAGACCTTTTCCCCTATACTCATGTCTTTTTGATTGTTTGTTTGTGGCTCACTGCATTCTACACATGTACAATAGCAACCTACCAGGCAAGATGTGCCCACTGGTCCAGTAGTGGCACATCTGTTTGGGGGGAACCAAATGTTTTCCTGCTTGGAAGTAAAGCCTGTTACACTGGAGGAATTCTTTCTTGGTACTTTGAATCTGTTCAGACGCTCATGGGATGGGAAGTAATATACCCTAAGAGGAACCCCATTATTCTTTTGCAAAATGGGCACAGTATCAACTGCTTTCAGAAGGTCTGATGATAATCAGGCTAGTGGGATTCTTGGGCTGCTTTCCAAGATTTAGCATCTATTTTAAGTTTATCATGTTCTCATGGTAAGAAATTATTTAGAGTTAGCCCAAACCTTTCATTTCTGCTTTAGAAAAGCTGCAGGAGAGATTTCTAGTGATTTAATGAATTACACTGATACTTAAGGGCAAATAATATCCACCTGTAAGGTCTTTACCCCAGTTCTAACTAATACTGACACCATTGTTGACATGTTAGCTGTGACCATGAGCTTCTATTTGAAAAGATGTGACTTTAGCTATCTGATAATCGGATCCTCTGACCTGTGGTTTTATAGGCAGAATCTGACACGTCAAGTGTGGTTTTTAAGGGATATTTGATTTTAGTGATTATTCCCTCAGGTAGCTAAAATTTTTGGAGTTGTACATATAAACACTAAATCGTACATAAGGCAGCAGCAGGAGAGGAGAGTAGAATTTCAATGACAAATTGAATGCAAAAAAAAGTAATGGAGGAGAAGAATTCACAAATAAGAACTATGCCATAAAATCCATCATTATCATAATATCCCCATGCCTAGGGCAAGCAACACTCCACTTGAGTTAAATTTCAGTCATGTTGTCTCTAACAGTTTTACTGTGCATGTGGGTTTCCCCCACCCGCAACAAATCTGAAGAGAAGTGATTAAGAAAACATATTTCTTTTCACAGAAATATCCCAAGCATATACTTCAAGAAATCCATCTTAAACTGTCAAATCATTTTCTGGTTGATATGAAGTTATGATTCATATCCCATTACATAAAGTGTACTGTATTATAAATGAATCAGAGTTTTCAATATGGGTTTTGAGAGCTATACGAGGAACTGAAGAAGCCTCTTCCATGGAATCAGAAATGTGTTTTCTATAAGGAAGGGTGAAGAGAACAGTTTAATCTTATGAAGAAAAACAATAATCATATTTTACTACACATTATGAACTGAGAATTTGAACAAATAAACACAGGTTCACAGATGATAGATCAATAATCTTCCCAGAAAGTGTGCTAGATGAAGGAGGGACAGAAGACCAGTGACTGCCATAACTATCACCTCCTGCTGGATATTACACATTGTTTTCTGTATCCAGGGTCAGGATCTGTTATGAAGATGGACCCATAGTCTCTCATCTAAATTTCTTAAAATTATTTGGAAGAGTAGGATTGCCAATGCAGTGAATGTGGGTGTTTGAAGATAAATGAGATTCTAGGTATGTATATTGTCTGTCATTTGTCAAGTATTAGAAATAACCATTTTGCACAATTAAAATAGGGCAATAGAGGTTATATTGGTACAACCTCATTTTCATGGCTAAGACAACCACCAAGATGCATGAGATTATATATGAAGGCGGGGCACACCATACAACACTGGATCTCATAAAATTTTACTATAATCTTAACATTGATTTATTGGTTCATTCCTCAGTTTCTTAGCGTTTGAATAATGTGAACAATGTAATTGAGTGCCTCTAATATACCAGTTCTGATTTCCCTTGTACAAGATGCAGAGAGGGTAGAATCTGATTCTGATTGGTCTTCTGATTGGCACCTTGGTGACAAAATGGATTGCTACTATTGTGGACCTCCTGAGTGTTTGTGTAGAAGAACTAAAGAAAAAAAAATGATATTAGGACTCAGGAAATCCTTAAACTTTTCTGTTCATCAGATTGAGCAACAATAATCTGAATAAGTACTAATGTTATCCATCCAAAATAACTGTAATTGTATGATGAACAGTATTATTGACTTAACATAACATAAGGAGTTATAGCTCATCCGATTTGAGGGCTGGTGTGGCTTCCACAGAAGGCCAGCATCTCAGCTGTAGAAGGAGCAGATCTCACCTCAGAAGAACTACAGAAATAATTTCATAGCTGAAGATTAGTGTGCAAAGACACATAGAAGCCCAATCATGTAATATATTGAAAAGATTCACTTCTCCAACAAGAATCACACCATGGTAAAGCCGACCAGAAGGAGGAATCAGCTTAGGCTCATAACATGCAGAATTGTGAAAAACAGAATTACAAAGAGCCCAGTTCAACACACTGAGTAGAAATCAAGAGTCAGCAGAGGTATTAGCTCTCATTGCTGTCATGAAATGACAGATACTTAATTTTTAAAACTATAGGTATATTTGAATCTTGGTTTTGAGTTTTTCATTCCATGATTTTATGGTCTCTCAACATGGAACACTCACGAATCAGAATATATTGATGGGAATACTTAGCAGAGAAGATGACTGACCTCCTAGGATGGGGGAAAGCAAGGGGCCCACAGTTTCCCTTATCCTCAATGGCTGAAAGGCCTCTCACTTACTGCTAATGTCTCTAGGTGCTGCTAATATCTGAGATAAAGTTTTGAAGCATAGATGTTCAGGAAATTTTCAACATGTAAGCGTGGCAAAGATACTTTTCTTTATTTTCCCTTAAATCTTTTATTTATTCTTGGACAATGTCATGCTTATATACAAAGTATCTTGAACCTATCCATGCAATTCCCTGTTCCATTCACAACAGGTCCCTCTCCTACCTTAACATCTTTTGTTTTGTTTTGTTTTGTTTTGTTTGTGTGTGTGTGTAAAGTACAGTGTCCAGTTAGTGCTTCCTACCAGAAGGTTGAGTCTGGTGTAAGAGTTCCTGAGTGCAATGACCATATCTTTTCCAGAAGACAGCACCCTTACCTATCTTCTTCCTCTTACAGTCTTTCTGCTCTCTCTTCGGCAAGCCTATCAGAACTTTGGAAGGGGTTAATGAAAGATATATGTCACATTTAAGGCTATATATTCTGTCAATTATTGGGAGTTGTCATGCATTGGCCAATTATGAGTTCCTTCACTAACTGCTACCTCCTGAAGAAAGCAACTTCCCTGGCCAAGGCTTAGAGCAGCACCAATTTACAGAATTAATTCTTGCCACAGCTGTGTTGAGCTGAAAGATTACATTCTCAGTGATTTCCCCTTTTGCTCAGTGTGTGTGTGTGTGTGTGTGTGTGTGTGTGCTTTCTGAATTAGGAGTGTCTGTTCTTATCTAGCTCATGTATGTTTTGTGTAACCTCCAATTCAGGCATGTGAATCCATGTTCTCCAGTGTGAAGCTTGAAAAAACCATTCCTCCATCCTGACTTTTCTTCAGCCTCATTTGTGCCTCTCCCAGCCTTTGAATTCTCTGACTCTTTATGCTTTAGCTTCAGGCTGAAGTACATCTTCCAAAAACTGTCCTGCAGCAATGTGTGTCAGCCTTTTCTAATTCCAATAGGACCTTTGTGACTATTCACCTGAAATTTAGGACACTTGCTTTTTGTGTGTGTCTCTGTGTGGTGTGTGTATGTGTGTATGTGTGTGTACATGATATTTGTGTGAGGGTGTACATGAGTGTGGGGATGCATGTACACATTTGTATACATGCATGTGAAGGCCAGAGACAAACCTTAAGTGTCATTCCTGGAAAGCTATGTATCTTTGTTTTTTTGAGCCAACATTTCTGACAATTTGGCAACTCACCAAGAAAGTTACCGTGGCTGTTAAGAGAGTCCCAGGAATACACGTGTTCTCAACACTAGTGTTATAAGCTTTCTTTGTTTGTTTTGTGGCCAGATTACCAGGCCAGTACTCTAACAAAATGAACAATTTCCCTTCTTTTAGAACATGTATTAGGCATTGCCTAATTGCCCAGTTTTGTAACTATTTTCTTTTATAGAGCACCTGTAGATATGGCTACTCAGTGTTTGTCACCACAGTAGGACCACAGTATGAAGCACAGAAGAACTTCCTCACACTTACACTGAATGAATGAATGAATGAATGAATGAATGAGTGAATGATCCATTGTCTCAAGCCATCTCTGATTTAGGTCCATAGAGTCCAGTAGTTTCCAAAGGAAGGAGTCAAACAAATCGTTCAACATCCCAAGATGGATTTTATGGTGTTGTAGATCTCTGCTTTAAAAGTAGCACCTTGTCAGGTATTGCTGACACACACCTTTAATCCCAAAACTCAGGAGACAGAGACAGGCAGATCTTTATGAGTTGGATGCCAGCCTGGTCTACAGAGTTAGTTCCAGAACAGGTAGAGGTGCTAAATAGAGAAACCCCGTGCCAAAACAACAACAAAACCAAAAACAAGAGGAAAGGAAAAAGAAGAAGAAGGCAGCATCTGGTTAAGCAAAACAAAGATGCCAATATGAGTCTTATTTCAAAGGACAAAAGGACTAAGATTGATCTTGGAAAGGTCAGTAAGAAGATATGGGCAGTAAAACTCCACAGGAGAAAGCCTAACTGGTCCCTGTCTGTTTGCTTGTCACAGACATCTTCAAAGTCCATACTCACTCTTTAGTGGAAATCAGGTAACTTCACAGATGATGTCATCTGATTACTGAAAGTTCAGGGAAGAGCATTATCAGAGTGTCTGTTAGAGCATTATCCAAAAAAAAGGAAGAAGAGAGTAACCGGTAAGATGATATCTGACACAAGAGACCACGGATATGGTATCAGAGATGCCCCACTGTGGGAGTTGGTGAAAGCAGACAATTAACTCCTTTCTAGCTTCTTTGTTGAAGAATGACAGCTGAGGTGGAGAGAAGTATGTCTTGGGGCCATTGTCTTCACAATAATTTGTTTTGAAAAAAAATCCTCAGTGCCATCATTCTGAGGTAAAAGTCTAAACTAGAATCTGTAAGAGTGAATCACGTATGATGTATACATATGTATATATGTGTGAATATATGTTATTAAATTGGAAGATAGATAATGAACAAGAGAAGATAGATACATGATAATAGATAACTAGTTGATAAATAGACAACAGTTATATTTGTAGGCCAATAAGTAGAGGATGATAAATACATTAATATTTTCTAGAGCTAAGGTACAATCTTAGTTGCATTGGAGATCTCAGAATGCAGGAGATGTAAGGACTGTTGAGGCACCCATCCTGGAGAGCTACACTTTTAGCGTGAAGCCCATCTAAACACAATGTAGAAGCTATGTGCTGCAAGCAGAAGACCTGGAGGGGCAGGCAAGGCTTTGAAGCCAAGAAAAAAAGTCCCAGATGCTAAGCATTGGTCTACAGGATTTTATAATTACCTGCTGAATTTTAATTTTGTTTGATTTGATTGCTCCTCATAATGTTCCAGTTATTCCCTTTGGGAAAATAAATATGTTACGCTGTGTCATCATATGCTGGGAGTATATAAATTGTTTTTAATTTTGTAGAAAGCTCTCTTTAGTAGACTTTAGATTTAAAAAAAAAGATTTGGGCTTTTAAGGTAGAACTATGCTTTATATTATGAAGAAAATGGGACTGGAAATAAAAAGGTAAAAGTTATGGTTTAAAAGAGATGTGTTTGCATATCAAGTTGACATGGGCTTGTAGTAATTGTTAGATTTATCAACTTGATATAGCATATCATTTTGGAAGGGGGTATTAAGGTATTGTTGACATTGGGGTAAATGTGGAGATGTCCATGGGCACTTTCGCAATAAGTTGATTGGTATGGGAGGATACAGTCCATTGTGAGTGGCACTATCCCCTAGGCACGAAGTCCTGAACTGTATAAGATAGAAGAAATAAAGCAAGGAAATATTTTATGTATTCTTTCTCTGCTCTGGACTGTAGATATAATATCTCGCTGTTTAAAGGTCCTCCTAAGTGCCCCAATGAGGACAGATGCTAACGTGGAATTATAAGATGAAGTAAATTCCTTCTCTTTTTTTGTTTCTCAAGACAGGGTTTCTCAGGCTGGAGAGATGGCTCAGTGGTTAAGAGCACTGGCTGCTCTTCCAGAGGTCCTGAGTTCAATTCCCAGAAACCACATGGTGGCTCACCACCATCTGTAATGAGATCTGGCGCCCCCTTCTGGCATGCGGGCATACATGGAGGCAAAATTTACATAAGAAATAAATAAATAAATCTTAAAAAAAAGACAGGGTTTCTTTGAGTAGCACTGACTTTCTTGGAGCTCACTCTATAGACTAAACTGGTTTCAAACACAGAGATCCTCCTGCCTCTGCCTCCCCGAGTGCTGGTATTAAAGACATATGCCACTACCACCCAGCTCCCTTTCATTTTTAAGTTGGCTTGTGTCAGATATTTTTCTATAATAAAAACAATAGGGATGAAATTATGATATAAAGAAAGGAAGAAAGAGAGAGAGAAATATAGCAATGAATGCAAAATCTAGAAGTCTCTTTATTTCTATATGTTTATATATCATAGCTGTTTTCTTATGTTATCTGTTAGGAAAAAATTCCTGAGATGGGCAATTCCACCAGCACAAAGAAATCCAATTAGGTCAGATCAAGCCAAATTAAAATGGCCATTGTTTTATTAAATACGGCACTCTTGGGTGGTTGAGCGCATGGCTGGAAGATAGAAAAGTGAGAAGCACATGCCAACCTTGTAGAAGGAACGGTGGGCCACTTCCCATCACCTAGCTTTCGGCCACCGGCTAGCTTTACCAAAAATAATTACATGGAAACTGTATTCTTTTAAACACTGCCTGAACCATTATATCTGTCCTCTTCTTGGCTAACTCTCATATCTTGATTAACCCATTTCTAATAATGTGTGTAGCACCACGAGGTGGTGGCTTACCAGGAAGGATCTTAACCTGTGTCCATCCTAGGGAGGAGAGCTATAGCATGTGTCTCATTGCCTTCTTCCCAGCATTCTGTTCTGTTTACTCTGCCTACCTAATTTTCTGTCCTATCCAAGGGCCAAGGCAGTTTCTTTATTAACCAATGAAAGTAACACATAGACAGATGACCCTCCTCCATCAAAACCTGGTACTGCATGTTTCTTCTCTGGGAGCCCACTTAAATACCCTGTGGGAGTGGTCCTGAGCCTCCCCCAGGGAGAGATGGGGACTTGGCATGCTGGAATTTGTAGTCCAGACTAATGCAAATCCCAGGTCCGGGGGCTGGGATAGATGCCAGGGGCTAGGACTATGTTCCAGACTTAACATTATCATCTCTGTCTGTCTATCTATCTATTTATTTATAAAAAGATCAGAAAAAAATAGTTAGAAAAATTTTCCATGAGTAAGTCTCATGATAGGTTTATGTACATTTATTGGGCCAAAGTAGGGGAATCAGAGCAGGTCTCTTTTATATTACTCCACTAATATCCAGTTAATTTTATTTTACTTTTTGACTCTGTATGCAAGTAATACTTTACTATTTTGTTTTATGGGTAGCAAATTAGCACAGTACCAACTTGACTGGTGCTACCCTAGTTCACCAGAGATTGGGTCAGAAGGAAGTCCTCAAAGGAGTCAACGACTTACCACCCTCACTTCACCGCTTGAAATACATTAAAATGGTGCTTTCTTTCTTTCTTTTTTTTTCTTCAGAAAACTTTCCTTACTTCAGAGTCACTGCTACTATTTTCTTTCCATATGCCAAGACTTATTTTGCTTCCTGTGGCTCTCTCTGATTCTCTAATTTGTATTATACTGATTTGTGAGGTGGTAAAGTATCCATGAGCCCCCCTCCCCATGTATTTAAATGATCACATTCCATAATTAAGAAAAGTAGAGTGAGGTCTACATGCTTTTTCAGGGTTCCAATCTAAACAATGAAACAATCCCAAATTCCTTACACTGCTGATTTGATAATTAGGAATTTTTTTCTAATTTATTGGGGCTGGAGAGATGGCTTAGTGGTTAAATCTCTTCTCCTACAAGTACTAGTACCTGAGTTCAAACCTTCAGAAACCGGGTAAAGTCTAGTGCATTAACATGAATAAAATCCTAGAGGACAACTTCAAATATTAGTCCTCACCTTTGACATTGTTTAAGAGAGCGTTCTCTGCCCCTTATAATTCATCCTACTTCTGCTGAGCCAGCTGATCAGCCCTCACCCTACATCTGCTGAGCCCCTGTTCAGTCCTCACCCTACATCTTCTGAGCCCCTGGTCAGTCCTCACTCTACACCTGCTGAGCCCCTGGTCAGTCCTCACCCTACATCTGCTGAGCCAACTGTTCAAAAGCTTCCTCATTGTTTGTGTCTTCTCTCATCTCATCACACAAATTCTAGAATTACAACCATTACTAAACATATGCCTTCACATGGGATCTTAGAATCTGAACTCAGATTCTCATGTTTGCAAGGTAATAGGTTATCCACTGAGTTATCTCCCTAGCTCCATGGTGCCAAGTATTTTAAAACTATTTCTTTCAGGTGTAAGAGTTCAACCATGCTACTACAGTATGGTCACTGGTATCGTAAAAACATTTTCATCTCACACAATGCGTCCATAGAAGAGCAGCGTTTCAAACAGGAAAAACTTCATACTGATGTGAAATATAATAGTGGGTAACAGGAGAGAGCCTAGAAAAGCCAGCCTAGAAGTAAATACTCACTCTGGAATTACTGACTCCAAAGAAAAACAAATGCAGAGTGTAATGAAATTGGAGCAGCCTCTGTGGAAAGCTGTTTATTCTTTCACAGTGTTATTTAGTTTTTCATTTTTTGAGTGCTTATGTGGGCATTTGAATGTATACCCAAGTCATACACCTGTAGTCTTTGGAGGAAAGAACAATATGGAGGTAGCTTTTTCATTGCTTTCCATGGAATGTTTTTTTTTTTTTTTTATAGGCATTTTATTTTTTGGGGGGGGAACCCAAAACTCACCAACTGGCTAGTCGGGCTGCTCAGTGAACCACAGAAAGCTTCTGTCTCGCACTTTACTCCTCTGAGTTAGGGTCACAGATGTGAACCACAATGTCTGGCTTTCTATGTGGGCACTGTGACCTTAACTCAGGTCCTCATACTTACACAGCAGGAACATGGGCTAAGCTATGGCCACAGCCCTTGTTACATACTGTCTAAGGCTACAGGAAGATGTATCTTTCAAGTACCAAATGGAAAAGGGGAACCTGCCTCAGCTGGCTTTCTAGTGGGCAACCCCCTCAACACCCATCACCTTGTGTATTTCATCCACTACCTTTTTTCTTTTTATTGAGCTCCTCCACTACCTTTCTAAAAGGTGACAATTTATACAAATTGGAATGATAAGGGTTGGATAAATTTATCACATTTTTATATATAATTACATGAATTCCCAAATCTTACATTTCTTCCTTCAAAATGGTACTCTGGGCACAATTTTGAAACTGTTGAGAGTAGTAGATAGTACTGACTTATTCATGATGTCAGTTGGATTGTTTCAAGTTTTTCTTTATATAGGATGAGATTGGCAGTAGGCTTTTCCAAAAAAGCTTTTATTACACTGAGGAATGGTCTCTCTAGTCATACTCTTTCCAGCACTTTCATCATGAAGCCACTGTGAATTTTTTGAAAAGGCTTTTCTGCATCCAGAGAGATGATTATGTATTTTTTGTTTTCAAATTCATTCATGTGATTTATTACATTTATTGACTTGCATCTCTTGAACCATCCCTGCATCTCTAGGAGAAAGCCAACTTAGTTGTTACAGATAATGCTTTTTGAGGTATTTCTCTATTCTGATTTCAAGTAATATATTGAGCATTTAAAAAAATCTATATTTATCTGGTATATTGGCCTGCACTTTCAATTTCTCTCTCTCTCTCTCTCTCTCTCTCTCTCTCTCTCTCTCTCTCTCTCTCTCTCATGTGTGTGTCTATAACAGGATTTTGTATTAAAATGATATTGGCTTAATAGCAGGACTTAGGGAGTACTCATTTTGTTGCTATTTCTAGTTAACTAGTTTAAGAAGTATTGCCATGTATCTTCTTCAAATGTATAGTAGTGAGCTTCCTAGTTTATCTTGGCCTAGTGGACCTCAGGAGACCAACACAACTGCACTCTTGGGACAGGATACATTTTATCCATGAGCTTCCTGGTGTTTTTTAGGCTCGGTGGACCCCAGAGGAGAAGCATAGCTCTGCCCCAGTTCTCTATACTTAGAGATAGAAGAATTTTGTTCACTGCCTCTGGCACAGGGAGGTTGGGAACTATTATGATTCTTTTTTTGTTTTTGGTTTTGGTTTTTTGAGATAGGGTTTCTCTGTAGCTTTGGAGTCTGTCCTGGAACTCCCTTTGTAGACCAGGTTGGCCTCGAACAACTATTATGATTCTTGAAGGCAGGGTTCTACCCAGGACCATGAAGCATTGAGCGGGACAGAACAACCCACGCATGGTGCCAGGCAGATGGACACTATTATGATGAATAAATAGATGGCATGATATGGGAAAATGGGAGAGAATGGGGAGAAAGAATGGTTCCTGTCCTGTGAATGGGGACATACCTGTAGAGGTAAAAGTGGTGAGGAGCTGACTGAGGTGTGCGAGTTGATTGCCACCCAAGTCCATGGTCTGGGCCTGTTTGCAGGGCTCATGTTTGGGTGGCTCTGATGTACCTGCAGTTTGTGCTGTTGTCCATGACTTTTGATATCACTGAAGGTCCAGAGGAAAAGGCTGCATAGCATTGTCCCTGCCCCTCACTGGCTGCAACATCACTAGTTGAAGCACTCTGGAAAGAAGGTCCTACAACTCATCTGGGTGGCACAATGAAGTTCAGAGGGGCATGAGTGAGTTGGCCCTGAGAGCATGAGAACGGAAGAGGAGGTCATGCCTTCCCTGTGATGAGGAAAAGATGCCTCCCTTCACTCCTGGAGCAGTTGGAGGAATCTGATCCAACCTCTCACCAACCGTAGCAATCAGGAGAACCGGCTCTATGACTCTTCTGGGCACCACAGGAAAATTGACATTTTTAAACAGGTGCACAGGTGGCCCACCCTGAGGGTGTGAGAGGGGCATAGCTTGTCCCACCTTCCTTATCTGAGTGTAGTAGTAGGGGCAAGGGAAAGATGCCCTCCACTCAGTCCTATCACCTCCAGCTGACCAGATAGCTGACCCCAGCACTATTCCCTTTACCAGTTGCAACACTAGGGAGAGCAGGCTCTGCACCTGGTCTGGGCAGCACAGCAGAGCTAATTGTTAGGGTGAGTAGGCCTGAGAATGTGAGATCTGCCCCCCTTACCCTTTCTTCACCTCCTTATCTATCATGTGGCAGCATGCACAGTGTAGTGGGAGCTGCGGGCCTCTTATCACAGCCCGGCTCCCTGTTGCCCAGTTAGCTTTACCCGAAATAACAACACACAAACTGTATTCTTTTAAACACTGCTTGGCCCATTATATCTAGCCTCTTCTTGGCTAACTCTCGCACTTGGACTAGCCCATTTCTAATAAGGTGTGTAGCACCCCAAGGTGCGCTTACAGAGAAGATTCTAGCCTACGTCCATCCTGGGTCAGAGCTTCATGGCATCTGCCTCAAAAAGGAGAGCTATCGGGTCTGTCTCTCAGAGGAGCTGCCCTGCATCTGAGCTCACTTCCTCTTCCTCCCAGCATTCTGTTCTGTTTACTCCACCCACCTATGTTCTAACCTATGAGGGCCAAGCAGTTTCTTTATTTTTAACCAATGACCTTCTTCCATCAGCACAGGAGAGACTTGGCAGGCTGAGCAACCCTGCAACTACCCAGACCCCCAAAACAGTGTTATGAATTGGCCCACCCAACATCCTCCCCATATATAATCTGGTAGAGTTCATGAAGTGTCAGGTCCTGCAGACACAAGGCTGCAGGATATCCAGGACATAGGGCTGCAACAGGATATCTATGGGGGGTCCCAACTTTCATGACAAGATTGATTTTTCTTGTTATTTTCTCTTAATTTTTTATTTTATTTGAGCGAGGTTGCTAAAGCAGTTGCAAAAGAATAAGTAAGAAGTAATTAAAAATAAAAATGAAAGTATAGAATTTTGCTGTTAATCTATCTGGCCCAGATTTTTTTTTTGTAGTATTGGAAGAGTTTTTTTTTTTTTTTATCATTGTTTCAATCTTGATATCTGTTATGGGTCTATTGGGTTATCAGGTTATTCAGCTCAGCTTGGCTTAATTTTACTAGTTAGGCTGAATCTAAAAGTTATTTTCAGTTTCCAAATTAAAGGAGTACAGGTTTTTAATATATTCACTTGAAATATTCTGAATGAATTCTTTTGATGTCTGTTATAATGCTTCTCTGTTCATTTCTCACCCTGTTTATTTGGGTTCTCTCTTTTGTTTTAGTGAGTTAGGTCAAGAGTGTGACAATCTTGCCCATCTTCCCCATGAGCCCTTTCTTACATTCCTCAGTGCTTTATATTGTCTTTGTGTCTATTTCATTAATTTTCACTCTAATTTGCGATTTTTTTTGTTGTTTTTGCCAAATTTTCAAGTTTCATCATAAATTATTTATTTGTGCTCTTTCTGAGTTTTAATGGAAGCTCTTGGAGCTGTAAATTTCTCCCATAGGACTGCTTTTAATGTGTCCCGGGACTTTTATTCTGTTGTGCTTTCATTCTCATTTAGTTCCAGAAATTTTTTTTATTTGCTATTTTGAATTCTTCTTTTACTCAGTCATCCTTCAGTAATGAGTTGTTTATTCTCCATTAGTTTGTGTACTTACTAGAAATTGTTTGCTGTGGAATTTAAGCTTAATTACATTATAGTTAGTCATGTTACACAAAGTCATTTCTATTATCCTGAGTTTGTTAAGATGTATTTTATGTGTTCCAGGATTATTTATTTTAAAAAAGCTTCCTGCTGAGTAGAATGTACATTCTTTAGTGCTTGAATGGAGTATTGTATAGATAACTGTTGGTTCATTTGGTATATGTTATTAATTAATTATGATGTTTCTTTGTTCATTCTTTGCCCAGATAACCTGACTATTATAGAAAGTAGAGTATTGAAATCACCTGGTATTAATGGGCTGATGTCAATCTGTGTCTTTAAATGTAACAGTAATTTTTTTAAAATATAATTTAGTAGCCCAGTGCTTGTTGCATATGTTTTTGGAATATTCATGTCTTCTTGCTTAACTGTTGTCTTGACTAAAATAGAGCATCCTTCTTTATCTCTTCTAATTGTATAATTTGACTGATTTAATCTGTTTTAGGATATTGATGCTTGCTTACTCTCTGATCCCATTTCACTGGGGTACTTTTGTCAATTTTCTTCACTATAAGATGCTTATAAGATGAGTTTCCTGTAGATAATGTTCTGCCCAGATCCACAAAGTTCCCACAAAAGCCAACATGGAGAACAAGTCCCATATATAAAAGCAAAGATCCTTTATTTTATAAAGTTTGCAAACTCGGTCTCTTCGCATGTCTAAAGTATTGGAATAAACAGAGAGCCCCAAGCCCAGTTAGAATTTGGTTTTATAATAGAATAGTAAAGGTAGGGTGAGGGGTTTCTGAGATTCAGGATCCCTGATTGGCTGACATTTGACTAAGGGTGCCCTGGTGAGTGTGCACTGGTAGTGGTCCTATCTACAGTGGTTGGAATGCTAAGTATTTCCTTTGGATGGTCTGTTTTTGGATGGTGTTCAGATAATCTCAGTTTGTGGTTCTTCTTGCAGCCAGGTATTGCTTCAGGGTAAACTATTGAGACTCAGGCCCTTATTAAATTTATCAATGACCGCCGGGTGGTGGTGGTGCACGCCTTTAATCCCAGCATTCGGGAGGCAGAGGCAGGCGGATCTCTGTGAGTTCGAGGCCAGCCTGATCTACAAGAGCTAGTTCCAGGACAGGAACCAAAAGCTACAGAGAAACCCTGTCTCGAAAATCCAAAAAAAAAAAAAAAAAAAAAAAAAAAACAATTATCAATGGCTGAGCCCTACTCTGGCAGGTGATAATTGTTGCAGGTAAAGAATCCCCTTCCCCTTTTGGGTGATCTGCCCATACTTAGCTTATCATGACTGGCTCCCACAGACAACAGACAGCTGGATTTGGTTTGGTGATCCATTCATTTGATCTATGTCTTTGTATTGAAGAATGAAGATCACAGATAGTTAAAGTTATTGAAAGGTGGTGTTGGTTGCCATCATTGTAGTGTTAACTTTTCAAATTATTTTGTCCTCAATGGTAGTTTGTGTTTTAGTAATTATAGCTTTATTTTTCTTTCTACATTTTTCTGTCCATGCTTATTCCAGGGGAAATTATTTTTGGTGTCAAACAATATCAGTTTAATTGATGCCGGATGAAATTTGTCCACCACAATTACCTGTCTGAGAGTTTGTTCTGGGATGTAGCACATTGGATCACAAGCTTACCATACACGTATGAGACCCTGGATTCAATCTCCAGCATAGTATAAGCTGAGTATGGAGGTTCTTTTCCTGATGATACCCACACTAACATATGGAAAGGGGAGGCAGGGATATCAGAAGTTCAAGGACATCCTCAGCTACATGCTAAATTCAAGGCAGCATGAGCTACATGAGACATCATAGAAAGCAAAACAAGCACACGTCAAAAAAAAATGTCTCCTAAGTTTGAGAATTTGTTTGTTTAAAGAAAATCAAGCCTTGAAGTTTCAAATTCTGAAAGAAGAAATGGTATGCATGATGGAGAGAATACACCCAAGCAGTGTTGTCAATCTGGGCTCTCCCTTCTTCAGTTCTTTGCACATACACTTACCTACTCACCTACTTTTATTGCTTTATTAAATGGTTTGCCTTAATTTTGTTTTTATGAAAAGCATGCATACAATTATGTTTCTGACTGTATGTCTGGATGTGGATATGCGCATGTGAGTGAGGATGCCTCAGAGATCTCCCTGCAGCTGGAGTTGCCTGACTCGGGTGCTGGGAATACACTCTCTGTAACTGCTACACCATCTCTCTAATTATTAACTTTTTAAAATTACATTTATGTATTTACTGTGTGGGGAGCTCATGTGAAAATCAAAAGACAATTAAAGGAATTCAGCTGTTTCCTGCCACCAAGAAGATCCCTTGGATAAAATGTTGGTATCCCTAGGCTTAATGGCAAGTGCCTACCCCTAGATCCATCTAGGTGGCCATATTCTGTTTATTTTAAAGTACAAGTATTTAATATGTGGGTCCAGAGAATATTTTTAGAAAGAACTATTCATGAATACACCTAATCAAGAGGAAGTCCTTCATAAAGATGACAAATATACAGGGGCAATAGTGTCCCAGAATGGTTTTGAGGTATTATATTAGAAATAAAAGTCAACATGCTTGAGAATCAAATACCTTCAGTAAAGACTTTCTCTAAAATAAAGACTATTTGCTGGAGAGTGGGCCCTTAAGGGGGTGCTTCTTAAAGCAGACATCACAGAGTAATAAACCCTGGACTGAAAATGGCAGCAAGTCCAAAGGGTGTTAATACACGCCTGTGTGGGGTAGGAGGAAGAAGACAGATCCAAAGAGGATGTCATGAGGAAGATCGGGGTGGTCATTTCCCCCACCACGTCAGCAGCCAGTCGCTGGTACATTTACAACAGACCCATGCTAGTCATTCTTTGCCCCATGTTCAAGTTGCTTGAAGAGTCAGTGGAGCCCAGAAAGGTATGGGAGTGAGATGTCACCATCTGCTCCCTCCTGAGACAGAGGAGGTTGTGTAAATGTTGGCAGCATGTGGTCTCCATTTGGTGTTTGGACTAAGGAATGAGAGAGGAAAGGAAGCCATGCCTGTGGTAAACAGTCTACAAAGCTGATTAACTGATCATGGGAAACTCAAATTTCACAGAAGCCGCAATTTTGGGGGGATTGTTTTTTTGATTCCCTTGATAGCTATTCATTTTTTTCTCTCTGTGCTCTAACATCCTTGTGGCTATTATGTAAATACACACACATACTCTTCTCCTTCAACATCCAAAGATTAAAAGTTTTTTAACATCTTCATTCTATGGCAAAGCTTGTTCTAGTTTGTTGCTACCAGTTGCCTGATAATCCCACAGGGACCTGGTCTAGTTGAGTTAATATAAAAACTCTACAACTTTGCTGCCATGTTGGAACATGGAGCTTGAGGTAACATGAGTATGTGTTTCTTGGACATGGTCATACATATTTTCCTTCAGAGTGAACTCTTTATTGTATGTGTTGTGAGAGCAGAATGTTTTGTGTTAGAAACATCGTTGTTGTGATCACTTCTAGGACTCTAGGACGAGTCAATGTCTCTATGATGCACTTACTATCTCTCTAGCCTTCACTCCATAAATTGTTTTAAATAACAAAAATGCTTGCTAATCCATTTAGATTAAGGCTACTCACCCTGAGGGGCATTAGGAATATCTTACTTCAGTGAGTTTTCCATGAATTTGATCACATAATAAATTATTTCATTTCTGCTTATCTTTCCAGTTTTTGTGGGTGGCTAGTTTTGAAGTAGACTTTTCCACTCACCCATCCTTAATGAAACCTGCGAATATAAAAACGAGCTGTTTTAAAGGTTATGTGGCTCTATTTAAATAGCATATCATAGCTCTTTCGAAGCTTATGAGTGGTGAAAGCATAGAAACTTAAAAGAAACTTAAGAAAGTAAAACACCATATTTGAATAGATACCAACAAGAAAAATCGAATATTTGATAGGTCACTCGGTCTAAAAGCCCAATTTTAATATGTACTTTAAATTTAATTGTTATTGTGTATGTTCATGACATATGTGTGCAAGTATGAATGTAGTGTATATGTAGGGCTGAGGACAACTCCATGGAGCCAGTTCTTTTCTTCTCTATTTCTGTGAGTTATAGGGGTGAGACTTGGGTTGACAGACTTGAATGCAGCAGGCTTCCTTACCTGCCGAGCCACCTTGGGAGCTCTATCTTAATGCTGTTGGAGCAAGTTTATGCACAGTGCTGCCTCAACTGGGAAAGGTGAATGTTTGCCCACCTGTTATCAGATCAACTGATAAAAGGACTGTATGTTTATCAAATGACTAACAGGTGATTGTAACAAGCAATTGCTAGACTTTTCTTGGGACCTATATCTTATTCTTTTATATAGTCTATCTTTTCTGGAAATAAAGGAAGGGGATATTTCTAATTGTCTACTAAATGCCAAGTATAGCCATGCGCAGCTTTGTATGGGTCTTCTCCACCTGTCTTTGCATCCATGCCCCTCTGCTACACAGCTGCAGGGAAACCAACATGGCTTGAGATAAAAGATGACTTAAGAAGGATGATTCCAGAAAGACAGAAAGATCAAAAAGATTTCTAAATGGATCAAAAAAATCATAATCTTTCTTCATCTGCTTGTTCTCACCATATTTTGATGTTCTCTAGTCTCTGATATTCATCATTTGTTGCTGTAATCTTATGATTAAATATTTTATTTAGATTGTGATTGTTTTGGTCGACATAGATTGGTTCAGTGTTCTTACAGGGAACCTGAGTTTGGTTACTGATGCCTACATCCAACAGTTCACAGGTACCTGTAACTCCAGCATGACGTCATCCACCATCGTCTCTACTGGATTCCACAGACACTGAAAGAATATGCCCATACCTAGACATATATACATGATTTTAAATAAAAAAAAATACTGAAAGAGCTGTTTAAGTCTTGTTGTTTATTTAATTTCACTTCTTTATATATGTTCTTGTTTATTTTGTTACAGGGTCTCATGCAATTAGACTGGCCCTGAACAGTGGGGAATCATTTTGAACTTCTGGTCCAGCCTGGCCTTGAACTAACTGTTTAGTGGAGAATAAGTGTGAACTCCTGGTCCCGCCTGGCCTTAAACTACCTGGACAGTGGGAAATCAGTGCGAATTGCTCATCTAGCCTGGCCTTGAACTAACAGTTTAGTGGAGAATAAATGTGAACTCCTGGTCCAGCCTGGCCTTAAACTACCTGGACAGTGGGAAATCATTGTGAATTGTTCATCCAGCCTGGTTTTTGAACTAACTGTTTAGTGGAGAATAAGTGTGAACTCCTGGTCCTTTGTTGCCACCAGCAGAGCTTTGGATTTGCAAGCCGGCTGCACCACACTTCTCTGAAATCTGTTTGAAAGCAAATGTAAAGAATGAGCAGAAAGTTGAGCCGAAGCCTTTGTTTGCAGTGGTTCTCAACCTACTTAGAGCTGTGACCCTTTAATACAGCTTCTTATGTTTTGCTGACTCCCAGTCATAGAGTTGTTTTCCTTGTTGCTTCATACCTGTGATTTTGTTACTGCTTTGAATTGCAAGGTAAGTATTTTTGGAGATAGAGGCTTATCAAAGAGGTTATAACCTATAGGCTGAGAGCCACTGGTTTGAAGGGACAAAGAATATGAAGACTGAAATCCCAATTTTGGTTTTGTTTAGAACAGATTTCAGTAAAATGTTATTAATTTGGTAACAGCTTTCATAATTTCTTGAGATCTCCTGACCTATGTCACTGGCTCCCTTTGTTTCTATTGATGAACTATACTATTCATTTTCTCCAAGTTTTCCTTTTAATACGTTATTAAAGAAACAAATCTTATCAGCTACTTGTATATTTAGCATACCAAAGCTTGCAACAATCAAACCAATTGTAAAATAAAACCTTCTAATTAAGAAAATATGGCTACCAACTTATAAGGTCACACCAAATAAAAAGGGGGACAGCTGACATATGCAGTAAAGATGATTACTTTTCACTTTTTTTCCCAGTGCTGTTAAAAGTCTTATGGATACTGTTATAATTTATATCTTAGAAAGTCAGTTAAGAACGTCAGGGTGGGCTTTGGTGTTCTAGTACTCTCCAAATGTAACTCCCCGTAAAAATGGGGAGACTGAGATTTTGAAGTTATCTCTAACACCACACAGCAGTAAGCAGCAAGCAGCAGACTGGAAGTAGCCGAGCCTCCCCTTCACAGGTTTTAGGCAATCCTCATTGAAGTGGCCACACTGGCAGGCATCAGGGTCCTCCAGAGATACCCTGATAACCAGCCCACCTTAGCTATCACACTGTGGAGAAAATGAACACCAAGAAAATTCTCCAGGAATTTCATGCTGGGAGAATAAAAAGGCTGATGCCTGTTACAAGCCAGAGGGTCAACCAGCTTCTCAGAAAGGGATTCACACACTTATATTGTAAGAATTGGTTGTCCCCTACAGGAATTTTAATGCAGAGGAAAGATATTATCTTAGAATGGATATTTTTATTGTCTTTATTGAGCTATGTATTTTTCCCATCCCCTTTCTTACTCTTCTCTCCCCCTTTACCCTCTGATGGCACACACCTTTAATCCCAGCACTCAGGAGGCAGGGGCAGGCAGTTCTCTATGAGTTCGAGGCCAGCCAGGTCAAGAAGAGCTAGTTCCAGAACAACTAAGACTGTTACACAGAGTCCTGTTTGTTTGTTTGCTTGTTTTTTGTTATTGTTGTTGTTTTTTGCTTTTTTGTTTTTTTTTAGAGCAAGAAAGATTTTCATACATTGCTTACCAAATGATCTCAGAGAGGAATTTACTACTTATACTTATCCTCAATGTAAGTTCATTTCATTAAGACGTCTAGTATAACTTTAAGAAAACTTGCCTCTAATATATGACACAAGGCCCATTTCAATGGAGGGTATCATTTTTTACAAACATTTCCTTATTGGGCCTTTTAAAATAAAGGGCCTTGAAATTGAAACCACAGCCCTGTAAGGCCAGACTTGGTCATCACACAATGTCTAGTGACAGATTACCTTTGTTGATGCTACAGTCTCTTGTGTGTCTGTAAGCATTAAAATAACAACATTAGGGCAAGAGGGTTATCATGATAAGGTGTTTTTGTGCAAACATAAGGATCTGAGTTCAAATACAGAGCAACCACCTGAAAAGCCAGGCACTGCATTATGTGTCTATAAACTCAGCATTTGAAAAGTGTAGACAGATGATTTGGGGAGCTTGTTGATTAGCTGATCTAATCAGTGAGCTGTAGTTTCAGAAAGAGAGCTGTCTTTAGCAATGAGGTGATGGTGATTGGAGAAGATCACCAGCATCCATCTGTGACTTCCAGACGCACTTGCACACATGTGCCTGTACATCCACATGTGCCTGCATACACACAAATATGCAAACATACCTGCAATAATAAGGAACTGAAGTATGAAGTTGAATGCTGGTCATGGTTCCCATTCTTATGAATCACCCTGAAAGCAGAGTGGGTTACAAGCACACTTTCTCCAGAGATTTGCAATTGATTCTGAAGGGTGTTTTTCAGCATATCTGTGCTGTGCTGGAAAAGAACATACCCCTCTTTTCTTATCTCCTTTCTCTTGTCAGTTTTCCGGCCCTGAGGCTAGAGTATACACTCTTCAACTCTTTTGATACCTGATTATATCTTCAAATGGGAAAAAAGGAAAGAAAATAAATTCCTAGGCTTCACATGATTTTGACATTATGAGAAACTCACAAATGAGGGTGGACAAACAGCTTCACCTAGGTATTTTCTCTTTATCACCTCAATTGAGTAATTAATTGCAGCAAACCTGAGTCATAGAAAGAGAGATCCCTATAGGTTTTATTGTATTTCTGTTCCACAGATGGTTTTCAGATTTGAGGGTTCTCTGAAAACCTGCCATTTCAAAGATATAATAAAAAAAAGTAAGCAGAAATGAAGGGCACATAAGATTATCTGTGTTTGTCTTTTAAAGCTTATATTAATCATTTTTGGATTGATAGGTGTTTAAAAATATTAGTCCAGATAAACATATCACCAATTCTGCCCTTCATTTTAAATGAATCCCATTTCTTCTGTTTGCATTTCAATCCACTTTAAGGAGTCACAAATAAAATATATTATATCATAAGCGCCATAAAATGCAGGTGTTGTACTGAAAGAGCATCTCAGCACCTGCATTTTATGGGGATATAAAGGAGATATATAACCCACTTGAAACTAAGTTTGCCTTGCCTTTGTTTCTGCTGAGAAGGAATTTAAACTTGTCTGGTCCACCCAGAAGGAACAGTGAGTTAAGCTGTGCCTTTTAAAAGAGGGCGAAAGAAAAGGGTGAAGCTTTGTTTCCAAGGAATAAGACCAAGGACTTCCCTCAGAGTGGTAAGGTGCTGTAATCAGTGACATCAGACACCTAACACAGGAGCACACTAGGAATGTGCATGACATAACTCTCTTTCATTAACCCACTTGGTTTTTCAGTCCTCAAGGTGGACTCTGTAAATAAAAGCAAGTCACAAGAACCATCTTGGCTGGAATGAAGATATTCTAAGCAATACCATGTATTTTCTTTTGGGTAGTGAACTATTGGCACAATGAATCACAAGAAACTGGAATTCTGTTATGAATTTCAAGATGAGGAGAGGGAGAGTCTGAAACCTGGTACCATCCAGAAGAGGGGCACATGTTCCAGAAAGAATTCACTTAAAGCTGACAACTTTTCAGAGGACCTCACAAAAGAGGATCAGTGTAGAAGATAGGTCATTGGCCGACAGGATCACACCTTGAACAGGACTGTATATTTACAAAAACTTGAGAAACTTGAAGTTGTGTGTGTGTGTGTGTGTGTGTGTGTATGTGTGTGTATGTAAAAATCCTGGTTGCCTGATCTTGGTTCATTACGGTTCTCTAGGCCCAGGCTCTTTCCCTAAACCTGTAACATCACCCCATCCACCCAAAACATGTACTTTCATTTTAAGGATGCCTGGACTGCAATTTTTTGAAAAACCTACTAGAGAAAAGCATGAATGAAACTTGGCCAGCTTTGATGTTCTCCCAAACTCTAAATAAATACATTTGTGTGAGTCCATGGCAACAGCCCATGACTACTGCAGTCAGCATATTAGACAGTAGTAAGAACTCTCTACTTAGTTCAGAGAAAGCAGCGCCACACAGTTCCTGCTGTCCACCACAGTCTGTGAAATTGGGCTCCCGTACATAGTCAGGAGCTTAATTGTACATTCATGTCAAATAGTTCTGAAGGTCAGACCAGCCTTTCCCCCAAAGATCTCCTGTGAGAAACTGAGCTTCCCGGTTTTATGGAATCTCTGACTTCCTCTCATTAGTGTCTGATATCTCCAAAGTTCCCCCTGAAAAGTATCTGGGAGAATTCATCATTCAGGGGGACAGAGAAGTTCCAGTTTGACCATCCACATGGAGAAAGGAGAGAGCAAGCTCTTATAAGCTCTCCTGATCTTTCCACTCATAGTCACAGTCTATGCACACACACACACACACACACACACAAAACACGGGGAGGGGGGGTGGAGACACACACACACATGTACTGTGAAGAAAAGCAGCTGTACTTTCCCCTGAACTGTCTGCAAGACTGATTAACTGAGTAACACTTCAATGATGTGAAGTGATTGGAGTGTTGCAGGCTCAGAGCCAAACTGTAATTTGCTTTGAGCAATTCTTTCCCCTATGAGCTGATATACCGTGACTAACCAAACTTCTGAAATGGATTAATTTACCAAAACCCAACAAACAAAAGCTACGAGTCGCTCAGCATCTGAGGCCTATAGCAAAGGGGTCCCCTCTTTGCAGTAAACACTAACTTGATGTTTTTACCAGTGAATAAAAACAATGCCTTATAGCTTTCTTTGTTCCATTACTATAAAAGCCATTAAATGGTTAGTGTCAGAACAGGGGCCTTGAAGTAATCTAAAACTTTGATCTTAGGAATATTCAATCATATTTTGCTTCACAATAAATAATCTTTTATACTCTTTGAGGCAAGGTTTGTTTCCCTGTGTCAACAATAATTAAAGTTTATGAACATATTTTAAATTGTATGACAAAATTCTCTGCTCAGTCCTTCACGGGACATCTGCACCGTCTCCTTCAAGGCTCAGGAGACATTTTGGAAGAGGGGGCAAAAATTTCTAAATACAGACATGAGGAGAATGTGTGATCTTATAGTTTATGAAGAATTGCCTCCGACTTGAAATATTGCATCACGGAAGGAAGATCATGAAGATTGATAAGGCTGGAAAGGGACGCTTCATAAGGCTGATGAAGAGAAAGTTCCAAGTCTTAGAAAGTCTCTGAGACATGAGAGGATATTTGACACATGCCGGCTTCTGAACATGCCCTGCTTATTGAACTCCACAGCTCCCACGACTGGGAGAGTGAGGCTCGCGAAACCACATGCTTCCTGGGTTTCAGAAGTAGTTGGTGGTTGCTGGAAGAAATGGAGTTTTTCCTCTGCTGTCGGCCTAATTTTACCGGTATTGTAAGACCAAGCCATACCCAAAGTCTCGCTTCTGCAGAGGTGTCCCTGATGCTAAAATCCGAATCATTGATTTGGGACGGAAGAAGGCAAAAGTTGATATATTCCCGCTTGGTGGCCACATGGTGTCAGATGAATACGAACAACTCTCTTCCGAAGCTCTAGAGGCTGCCCGTATTTGTGCCAACAAATACATGGTAAAGAGTTGTGGCAAGGATGGCTTTCATATTCGAGTGAGGCTTCACCCTTTTCATGTCATCCGAATCAACAAGATGTTGTCCTGTGCTGGGGCTGACAAGCTCCATACAGGTATGCGTGGTGCCTTTGGGAAGCCCCAGGGCACAGTGGCCAGGGTTCATATTGGCCAGGTCATCATGTCCATCTGCACTAAGCTGCAGAATAAGGAACATGTGATTGAGGTTCTTCGTAGAGCCAAGTTTAAGTTTCCTGGCAGCCAGAAGATCTACATCTCAAAGAAATGGGGTTTTACTAAGTTTAGTGCAGAAGAATTTGAAGACATGGTTGCTGAGAAGCGACTGATTCCTGACGGCTGTGGGTTCAAATATATTCTTAATTGTGGTCCCTGGACAAGCGGCAAGCCCTGCACTCCTGAAGGCTTTCACGGTGCTCTCCTGTACCTACCAAATCATGTTCAGTAATAAATCTCTCATCCAGTCTGAAAAAAAAAAGGTGTTCTTGCTCTTGTAAATAACATGACTCCTGTGCTCAGGCATGAAATGCTAATTAAACTCAGGGGGTCACTTGAGGCAAAGATGAAAGTAAGAGCGGGGATCCTTGGGCAGAAGACAAGCTTACAGAATGAAAATGACAAAATTCATTTGTGTGTTTCTGTGTGTGTGTGTGTGTGAGAGAGAGAGAGAGAGAGAGACAGAAAGAGAGAGAGAGAGAGAGAGAGAAAGAGAGAGAGATCTAAGAATAAAGAGGAAAAGTTCTCTACAACACAGCTATGTTTCTTTCTGCTAAAATTCTTTCTTTTATATTTAATAAGTGTGTGCATGCATGCACCCATGCCAGCTGTGCATGTGGCAGTCAGAGAACAATGTGTCAGGGTCTGTTATTTCCTTCAACAATGTGGGGTCCAGATATCAATATCAGGTCACTAGGCTTGGCAGCAATCACTGTATTCATGGAACTAGCTTGTCAGCCTGTAGCTGATTTGCTTAGAATGAATTCACACCTTCAAAAACAGTATTGCTGAGCTACTGTACTAGGTAAATGTGCTTTTTTTATAGATTAGTATTCATGAGTCATAGTGTCATGGTGATAAACGAGGAAAGTGGAGTGGTAGTCTGAACACTCTGTTACAATGTGAGGAAAGCAATGGTTTAATATGAGCATGTTTAAAGTACTCTAGAATAGGACATAAATAAGATGAAAGATGGATTATTGAAATGGACTCTCTTAAAAATTAGTACAAAGAGCATTAAGGGGAATGAAAAGCCCAGTGGATAAATAATTCAGAAACTACACTGTTTACTTTCACTTCCTTGAGGCTCATGTTGCCTTCTTGCTACCACCCTGCAAAGTGATTATGTTGAAATGTCTCCTGAGATTCAAGTTCTGAACAAGGGTGATGCACCTCTCTTTGTGTACACATTCTATATACGATGGAGGTTTTTTATTCTTGTGCTGTGTAATGTTATTCTGGAGAAGACATGAACAATGGACAAAGGAAAGAATACCATCAAATCCAAATGGTGAGTATCTTTGTGGGCTTCCTATTTCTATGATAAAGCCCACCACTGACAGCTATTTGAGAAAGAAAAGGGTTATTCTAGCTATGACCTTCCGGTAATACTACATAACCCAGGAAAGTCAGGCAGGAACCTGGGGGCAAAGCTAAAGCAGAGATGGGGAAGGAATGCTGCTTATTGGCTTGCTTTCCATAGTTTGATCAGCCCGTGTTTGTATATAGCCAGGACTATATACAGGTCCAGGATGGCACCAATCCAGTGGTGTGGACCTCCTCATGTCAATAATGACTAAAGATAATTCTCCCACAGGCTTGTCCAAAAGCAAGCCAGTAAAGGCATGTTTTTGATTTGGTATCTTTTTTCCCAGACACTCTTTAGTTGAGTTGACGAAAGTAACCACTGCAGTGAGCCAATGAGTTTGTGGAGTTGCTTACCTAGTATGGGTAAAGACTAATCAGCATCACTGACTCAAAAACAACTGCGTCACTGAAATCTCACCCAAGCGTGAGTGGTTCTCATGAAAGCTGGAGCTCTGGAGCTCTCTGAAGAACAACTAGGCAGCTTCAGAAGTCAGACTCTGACTTCTTAGTCGTCCTTCATGTTTGTGTAACCTTGGGCAGGGTGTGACCTTGTGAATCTGATATTTGAGGGACTTCCTGAGAATCAGTCTTTTTGCTTCCCTCCAGGGTAGAATGTTTCAACTCAGGAAATTCTCCACACCCTGTTAGAGCTTGCACTCCTAAAAGTGACATTAGTGCTCAACCGGAATCTTGCTCTCATGTAATTATCGTACTAAACAGTTAAGGGCACTCCAAAATACTCATCTTTGGTACTAGTCTGTGTTCTTATTTGGGGTCACAGCTGGCTTACTGTCATTTCTAAAGCGTATAAATAAGAGGAAAATAAACACTATCATGTGAAAGTAATCTGCCATCTTTCAAATTATTTTGCTCTTGTTTTAAATACAAAGGTCTAAAATCTCTGTGATTTTTTATTTTTTTTTATTTAGAAGTTTTTGCTTTTCATTTTACATACTAACCACAGTTCCCCTTTCTTTCCTCCTCCCCCACATTCTATATACCCAATCCCCCATTCACTTCTCAAAAAGGATAAGATCTCCCATGAGGAGTCCACAAAATCTGGATTGTCAAGTTGAGACAGAAACAGGATACTCCCACCTGAAGCTCAGCAAGGTATTCCTCCATAGGACATGGACTCCAAAAAGCCAGTTTGTGCACTAGGGATAAATCCTGGTCCCATTGCCAGTGGCCCCACAGACTGCCACAGAATTGTCACCCACATTCAAAGGACCTAGTTCAGTCCTATGCAGGTTCCCCAGCTATCAGTCCAGAGTCAGTGAGATCCCATTAGCTCTGGAGCCACCATGGTTGCTCGGATTTGATCTTAGGACTTCTTGAAGAACAATCACTACTCTTAACATCTGAGGTTAATGCTCCAGGCCCCCTATTTTTTGTTGTTTTGGGGTTTTCTTTTCTTTTCCTTTTCTTTCTTTTTACTTATTTATTTAATTTATTTATTTTTTCTTGAGACAGTGTTTCTCTATGGAGCAGACCTGACTGTTCTGGAATTTGCTTTGTAGAAGAGGCTGCTGTCAGACTCGCAGAAATCTCTCTGCCCCTGCCTTCCAAGTGATAGAAGTAAAGTCATTAAAATCTGCTCTGAAATTAAGTGGTTATATTATATAATATTCAGCTAAAATTAAAACTAGAGAATCTTTGTATGTATTTGAGTCCTTAAAACCTTTGTTAGGATTTTATACACACTAGAGTGAGACAGGATGATTTCTGCTCCTGCACCCGTGAACTGCCCTGGCATTCCCCTCCTCATGTCTACTTCTCATCTTCATGTTTTCTCCTCTTTCTAGTTAACCCATTACTTCTATTCAGTGCTTCCCACATGTGCATGAGTGTGGAACCACCCACTAGAACATGGGAACCATACTTGTCGTCAAGCACCCAAAGAGTATTTCTCCCGCCCTCTGCTATGAGGGATCTTTAATTGAACACTTATTGGATCGGTTAGTCCTGTATTCTGGAGGAACACAAGTGAGCACCCAAGCTGATAATCAGGAGGGCCCAGCATTTCCCTGACACCAGATTACATACTGCATGCAAATAAGTATCCACCTGCATGAGCAATTGTGCATACGAGATTATAAGAGACATACAATTTGTGAGCCTTATTTAATCTTCATTATAATTTTCAAGTCATTTTATCCTTTCTATACATGAAGAAACAAAACCAAGAATGATAATGTTTCTTAAACACATAGCATTAATAGATAAAAAGACACCTCTTACTTCAAAATCCCTTGAAGGCGAAGGCGTAAGTCACAAACACCAGTTTGGAATTATGATTAATAAAATGGTTATTTATTTAAAAGGGAAAAAACTTACAGATCACCATCACAGACAATAGCCCTCTGCGCAATCAGGAAGGGAGTCTAGTCACCAGAAGCAGAGCAGGAAGTAAGAGAGAGCAAAGAGGGAAGTGGCCACTTTTTTAAAGGGAGAGAGACCACGCCCCAATGGGCTGGTATCTCAATGGCTATTGGCTGGAGGAGCGGAAGGACCTCCCGCAACACCTCCCCTTTTGCTTAAGTAAGAGAGTTCTAAACCTACTATGAAATTATATACAATAAGTACAAGTATCCTATTCTAACTAGCTTAGGTCTTGTATAATAAATAGCTTGGCTAAGTCATGAGTGGAAAGTAACTACATTTATATAGTCTTCAACCCCATTGAAGATCTGAGAAGGGAAATAATGTTACCTGAGTAATTAGGAAGTGCAATCAAACAACTTCCAAAACATGCAACAAATCACAGAGACAACTAACTACCTGGGCAATCACCCAAGGTCACATTTGCAGCGTTGAAGCAACCAATTTGGCTAAGGCCTAACATAACTGACATACCATTTTCAAAGGCAAGCAACTTTTCAAAACTATCTTACTCTGTCTTGGCAGGATATGACAGTCCTGTTTTTTCCATTCACGGATACTCTGTATTTCTGTCAGTGGTTGAGGTATGGGTATTTCTTTGCCCAAAGGCCAGTTCAGCCAAAAAGAAAGGCTCCAGGTGGAGTGTCTTTGGCGCTCAATATTCTCTCGGGAATAGAGCGGTGTTGCCAGGAGCAATTGTGTCTCACTACCACAAAACTCTGAGTTAGATTAAAGGCCATTTTATACATCTCTTTGAAGAGGTTGAAGATTATCTATCTATACTGAGTATAATCTCTATGTATCTAAAGAACCTGATTAGTCTAATTATAAATGACAAACTTAGAATAGTATTGATCTATATAATTCTCAATACCTATCTAACTTAAAGACTAAGATAATAAACGACTGTGACACAAATGAGGACAATGACCTCCAAATATAAACAATGTACAAATATATATTGCAGTATGGTAAATATATATCAATACACAAACAATATATAAGTATCTTAATCAAAGGTAGAAATGTACACTGCAATATGGTAAATATATACAATATATATATATATATCAATACAATATTTGTCAATACATAAAAAATGTTTTAAACAGAGGTAGAAACATGCATGCATACAATAGTCAATATAATTTCACTTTGTATCAATATATAAGAATCGATACCAATATATTTGTCTTAAAACAACTCACAAGTACCAACAAGTACCAATCTATTATCCCATCATCCCATTATCCCTCTTTTTTTTTCAAATGATCCCTGAGCTTTTGAAATTCCTCCCCCAACCCTCAACCGTATACTAATTATAATCAACCCCTAAATGATGTCCCTAATCCCAAGGGCAAACTTTACTGGGAGAGGGGACGTTGTCCTCTAGAATTACTTCCAGCTGTCAAGGGGGTGATGTTCTTTCTGGGGGATCCTGTGAAAGTAAAATGATGGTTAAATTTCAAGATCAATGTCTTTTAAAATTGCAAATAGTCTCTGAGTATTTTGTGCAGGACTGGCCAGAATGTTGTATAAGATGTGCACTGTTTCAACTAACCAAGTTGGAACTATCTTGTGCAGCTGGTACCCAAAACAGGTCTTGTAATAGCGCTATCAGTATCATGATGTCATATCAACTGGGTGGAGTTGTTGTTGTGGGGTCCCATCTCCTTCCTGGAAACTTCAAATATCGCTTCAGGAAAAACTCATTGTTCATTGTGAAAACCTTAAACATTAATCATATAGACATATATATATATATATATATATATATATATCCAATGAAAGGCATGATAGATATATTTAATGAAAAGTATGATAGATATGAATAAAAGCAAAGATGTTTTCTAAACTCATATTTCTTTCTGTCCCATATTCATCTGTAAGTAAGTTCCAGAGCCTCTGATGCCCTCTTCTGACTTCTGAAATCATGGTGCACAGACAAGCCTGCAAGCAAAACACTCATATCCATAAATTAAAAACTGATTCAAAAAAGTAAAGTCCATTTAAAAAGATTCTAAATATAGAGTAGTAAGTATAAAAGGCCAATAAACACCTTAAAAAGTATTTAATTTACTTAACCATTAGAAAATGGATACAAAAACTATTGTGTAAATTCATGTAAACCCAGGCAGAATGACAAGTGTCAAGAAAACAAAGGATGCTTAACCTGGCAGGTGAGATATCATGATGAAAAAGGTGTTTTCCCTAGAGTGAGGATTATCCATTGCACTCTGGATGTGCTGACTGTAATTTCCCCAAATAATGGAAGCTTGACTGCAATAAAAGCGGTAGAAGGTACTGTGCTCTTATTACCCCCCCCCAAGAAAAAGAAATAAAAGAAAAAACAAGAAAGGAAAAAAAATGACTAAATGATGGTGAGAATTTGGGGAAAGGGGACACGTATCCACTGCTTGTGAGAACACAAACTAGTCGAGCCATTGTGGAAAATAAGTGTGGAATTTTCCTTTTTTTTTAAAAAAAAAAAGCAACTAATATTAGAACTACCATATGAGCCAACTGTAGCTGAGCTCACATTTGAGGCGCTGTCTGTCACAGAGATAGAGTGCACGTCGATGTTTATTGTTGCTGTATTTATAATAGCAAAGAGAGAGGATCAACCTAGATGTCCATCAACAAATAAACTCACCATGGAAATGTGTTCATGAAAGCAACAGAAGATTGTTGAGCCCTGAAGCAAAGTGAGGTGATGGAATTCTGAGGAACACAGACGGACCTGGAAAGTATTACATTGAGTGAGCTAACCCAGGCTTAGAGACAAAAACACCCTGTGCTCCATCTTACATGCAGATTACAGCTTCTGTCATATACTTGTATTTATGTGGGAGTGAGTGTTTATATGTCAGTCATAAAACTAGAAAGAGACACAAAAACTAGACAAAAGAGGCATTAAGGAAGAAGATAGGCCAGCATTCAGGAGGCAGAGGCAAAGGCAAGTTGATCTCAGTAAGGTCAAGGTCAGCCTGGTCTACAAGAGCTAGGTACAGGTCAGGTTTCAAAGTTACAGAGAAACCCTGACTTGCAACCACCCCACACCCCCCCCCCCAAAAAAGAAAAAGCCAAAACAAAAAACACAAAGACAGGAAGAGCAATAGATAACATGTGACACAAAAGGCAGAATATGAAAGATGGAAGAGATAATCTGGGTATAGGACCAGAGAGATGGGGAAAGGGGGTGTAGAAAAGAGGGTTAGCCAAAGATAAATATGAGTAAAAATAAGTATAGGAAACATGCTGGACTGTAAATTAATTAAAAAACAAAAAAAAAACATATGTTGAATTTCTCACTGTCAACAATCAAAGGAAGTACCATTCTGTGTTTCCCTTCAAACAAAGCACAGAGGCTAAGGAAGTAGGTCACAGTGGTAACATATGAAAGACTCATGAAGCCTTCACCTATTGATGTTGCCGTCCTCGTATCCAGATTTTTACAAGTTCAACTAACCATCAGAGACTCCCGAGGAATCTTTCAGGACGTCAGCATCAGCCTAGAATTGTTGGGATATCTAGCTTCATGGATTGAGCAGTTCCAGAATTCTCAGGATGCACCCATCCCTTACCAGTTGTAAGGAATTGCATCCAATTAGTTTAATATATACACATATACATAAATACATAATATAATACATATTAATATGCATGTGTACACAAGTTATATTTTCTATTATTTCTGTTGCTTTTGAGCCTCTGCCTAACATTATATTTTAAAAAAATCACATTAAGATTGTGGTGAATGTTCCTACCATGCATTTTGTTCTCAGTGCACTGGCATTCTCTGCCACTGTGCCCTGACTCTACCTTGGGAGTGAGCAACTTGATTACTGTCTGCTGACAGGAAGGCTCACAGCAGTTCTACTGGAGCACTGAGTGCATATTTACCACCCTTGTCATTAGGGAGTTCCCTGCAACTAAGATAGCAGGATCTTCCAAGACAGGAAGCTGACACTGTGAGCAGGAAGAACAGATGGGCTTGAAAGTGAGGAAATTGTTGCCCTGATTATCCCTTCTTTTCATTTGCTTTCAGGTCAAATATTGTGGGAAACCTGTGGAAACTGCCTACTGTATCTAGACACCATTCTGAAATGGAGATGCTGTACACTTGTGACCAAGATCTCTGCACACTTCCATACTGGACTCTGTGAAGACAGTCAACACAATGGGTCCTCTTCATTACCTTGTTGGTTTGACTATTAAGCTGATGTTGAAAATGCATACTTTTATTAATTACGTCTTTGAATATATTGTTCAGCTTCAGAGCTGAGAGAGTTCATTCTTCTGAGTGTCATAGAAAAGTAAGTCTAACAAAAATGGTCCTTCAGGCCTCAATACTTGAGTGTCCTCTAGCCCTGCTGTGGAAATCACTGTGTAACTGAGGATGGCCTTGAATTGCTGATGCTCTTGTCTGCACCTTCTGACTGCCACCGAAGCTGCCGGTGTGCATCACTACTGATACATAGCTTGTGGTTGTGGACTAAACCCAAGGTTTTCTGTTCTTTTTTCTGATCCGTTGAGCTCTAGCTGGAATCAGCACCACATGGGGATCAGATAATGTGGCTCACTACTCCAGAAGATAGAATCACTTCTCCACCACGGTAACATACAGTGCTGAATATCAATGAGTCTCAAGAGCACTGAGCCTCAGCAATACTCATATTATGGTAAATAATTCCATAGGAAACCTATTTAGTTACAATTCCCTCTGAAAACTTTGCAACTTGCTCTTCCGTCATTCTTTCAGCCTGAGCTCTAGAAATAGAATTGAACTAGACTCAGAGATTCTAATTCATTGCTACTTTGGGTATAATTTGTTGTCATTGTAAATTATATTTTCTCCCAAAAATATTCACCCACCAACAAGTCCATCTGATTAATCTAGTCATTGTAATGTCTTGGCCTGTGTTCAAAAATAAGGAGAATAAAATGGAGAAATGTAATCCCATTGTTTCAAAAATTAAATTTGATAACCATAACATATTGGACTTAATACATAATTTTATCTTAAGAAGACAAAGTGTCAAATCCTTGAAAGTATGATTTGAAATTGTAATGTGCATATTGGGCTAAATGTGAAAAAATTATAACTTTGTGTTTATACTGTTTTTATGATGAGTCAGTTCTAGTGGTTTTTGTTTTGTCTTGTCTTTGGATCAGGTATTGCATATCCCACTAACAGGACAACACTTATCATTCATTTGTATTTGCTGTGAATGAATGAGTGAATGAATATATGAAATTATCCAGTAGTAACACAGTGAATTCCTACTGCATACAAAACATGTTGCACATGCCACTTGGATAGTAAATGAATGGCTTCTTTGTCCTCAAAAACTTTGAACCAAAAAACTTTTCACTTGTGTTTCCATAGTGTTCTTTTTGCAACCTAAGGCTCTCTTGGAAATATTTCCCTACCATCAAAAGTGACAGGAACTTCTGAGAAAAGAAAATTGTAAATGGAGTCAACAATCCAAGGTTTTGGAGTCTTGATGCACCAAACACACTTTAGAACTCTATTGACAACCTGTCTGTGCGTCTTTGTTAAGAAAAGTCATTTTAAGAAGATGCTAGTAAGAGAGGATTAGATTAATACAATTAAGTCACTAATTCAACAAATGCATATTGGATTCCCAATGAGCCTGGCATACAACAGTGATGGCTATGCTTTTAATTCTAGTAATGTGGACAGATAAGTGTGAGAGAGACTGCTCAGTGAGTGAAATGTTGGATAGATACGCAAGGAGATCAGAGTTCAGTTGTTTCTGTTTGTTTGTTTGATGTTTCTTTGTTTTTCCAAGACAAAATCTCTCTGTGTAGCTTTGGAGCCTGTCCTGGAACTTGTTCTTTAGACCAAGCTGGGCATGAACTCACAGAAATACACCTTTCTCTGCCTCCCAAGTGCTGGGATTAAAGTTGAGCTGCCTCCCAAGTGCTGGAATTAAAGGTGAGCGCCACCACTGCCTGCCTAGAATACAATTCTTAAAACCCACATTGAAAAGGTGAGTGTGAGTTTTCACACTTGCCTTCCTAGCACTCGGGAAGCAGAGATGGGCAGCTCATGAGCCTCGTTGGCCAGCCAGTTTAGCAGATTCAGCAGGGGCCAGATCAATGAGAGTCCCTATTTCAAATAACAAGGTGGACAGCTCCTAATATCCAATGCTTGAGGTTCACCTCTGACCTTTGCACAGTTGTGTGAGCATACCTCCAATGCATGACATACACATTCACATACATTCACAAATGCAATACACACACATGCACATGCAAATAAGCAAAAATATGAAAGGCAAATTAAGACATTATAAAACATTTGAATATTAAGATGAAAACTCTAAAGAGTTCAATTTTAGAATTTTATATACCCTAGTTAAAGAAACACAACTGATAACATGACCGTTATGTAAAGACATAAGTGACCCCTGTAATGACATACTTCGGTTATGCTATGGTCATTTGAGACAAGTTTGGAAACTTTGGAGTCCCAATCTGTTTAGTTTATGAATACAACAGTAATGGAAACACAAGATTCCAGAGACACTCAACAGTACCCACAGCTTGCCATTCAGTCTTTGAACTCTAAGTTTGGTGGGAAATGCTAGGTGTGCATAAAACATGGAGTGAAAGGATCTGACTCACAGACCTCTTTGGCTGCTGCAAGAAAGAAGTCTCTGGGTCAAAAAAGCAAGGTGCAGTAATATTAACCAAGAAGCTATGACATTTAGGCTCCATGAGAAATGATAGATTACTGTACTGCCAGGCAATGGGAAGTGGACAACTCCAAGTACATCTGAAGGTTGTCTTGAATGCCTAAAAGAAGCTGCATGTGCATAGTGTGGACGCATTGAAATGGTACAAGAAAAAAAAGTGATCCCCTGAAAATTTGAATATTCTGCTTTTTAAAAATTTTATTTTATTACATACTTTAGTACTTAAAATTTTGTAGGATTTATTTTGATAATATTCTTTCACCTACCCTTCAATATTTTTAAAATGTGTGAGGGGTTGCATACATTTAGAACAGAGAAGGATGTCAGGTGTCCTGCTCCATCATTCTCTAACTTACGGCCTTAGTCACAGACTCTTGTGTGAACATGGAGTTAGGCTGGCAGATAGCAGGTGCAAGAAATGCTCTTTCCACTTTGCTGCAGCACCAGGCTTATAGGGAAGTGTGAGGCCATGTCTGGTTTTTCATGTGGATTCTGGGAACAAGAGTTCAGATCCTCAGGATAGCACAATAAACACTCTTACCTGCTGACTCATCTCCTCAGCCCTGGGGCAGTAACAGTCCCAGTACCAGTTTGTCATCTGTGAGAAGAGAGAATACAGTTATTACCTACAATGGTAGATGAAATATACTTATTCAATTGTTTAAGAATGAGGTGAAGGCTATGAAAGGATGAGAAAAGATACAGTTTGTATATTTGTGTGTGTCTGCCTGTGAGAATCTGCATTCTTGTATGCATGTTTGTAACTTAGCTTGTGTCCGAGTGTGTTTGCCTGTGACGGTCTATTCATGTAAGTATGTATATGAATGTGTTGTGTGTATGAGTGCAATGCATGTGTGTGTTTGCACATGCCTGTATGCATGTGAGTGTGTGCACATCAATGTGTATGTCAGCATGTGTGCATAATAGTATGTGAGTGTAAATTTGTGTACATGCATGTGTGAATGTGTGTACATGTATGCATGTATGTATGTGTGTGTTCTTTGTGAATGTGTTTGTGCATGTGAATGCATGTGTGCCTTCCAGAGTGTGTCTCTTTCTGCTGTATAGTTGATTCTGCATACACTCTGCAAGGTAAGAGATTCTAAGATATATGGAGCTCTGGATTACATGACACATAAACAGATATACAATAACTGAAGGAATCACTTCTCCTGGGTCCCCTTCCTCCACACCTTCATGGTCACACATTACTTCCTCTCAATAAAGATATCTTCCTCCCTTAAGAATCAAAGAGCCAGAATGTGAGTGGTGGCACACACCTTTAATATGAGTACTCAGGAAAGAGAGACAGATGGTTCTCTGTGAGTTTAAGGTGAGCCTGGTCTAAAGAACTTGTTCCAGAATAGCTAAGGTTGCTACACAGTGAAACCCTGTCTCAAACAAATAAAAATCAAGCAAAAAAAAAAAAAAAAAAAAAAAAAAAAACACAAAAGGAGAGGGAGAGAGACAGGGAATAAAAGAAAAGAAAGGAAGAATGAAGGAAGGAAGGAAGGAAGGAAGGAAGGAAGGGAGGGAGGGAGGGAGGGAGGGAGGGAGGGAGGAAGGAAGGAAGGAAGGAAGGGAGGGAGGAAGGAAGGAAGGGAGGGAGGGCGGGCCAGGGAACTTGCATGCATTGTGGATTTCTTATCAACAACAGAGCATAGAGCTTCCTGTATTCTAATCTGTATGTCCATATTATTAATTACTCCACTAATAAATTTTTTACCTCAAAGGGAATCTGTCCTAGTATTTCCCTAGCCCCAAACCAACACCCCTCAGAAAGGTATTGTGGGTAATAGGACTGACATAATGATTGAGGACAAGAAAAAGGGTTTCAGATAGGATGAGCTTCCTCTTGGGGTCTGTTACTGAGCATAGGAAGCAGAGAAAATAGAAAGACACAGATTCCCCCTCATTATTGCAGAAGTGGTATATAAGCAGTTTACTGTAAAGGGCCTACCACACAGAAGTAAGATTCTCAGCCTGAGAGACTCCTTTGAAATAGTGCCTCCTTGAGAGACTCCTTTAAAATAGTGCCTCATGGAAGCTTGGGAGATGTCCCAATTGACAAAGTAAAGTATTTTGTATACAAACATGAGGCCCTGAGTTTGCAAGCTTAACACCTTAGGAAAACAGGAACAGTGGTGCAATCTGTGATTCCAGACTGGAAACTAGTCTAACAGGATCATCCACTTGTAAGGTCAGAGGGTCAGTGCATATTGTGGAAGGCAATCTGACTAATTAACATGCGAAAAGAAGGGTATTCACACACATATACACACAAGTACACAGAAATACACATGTATACATGCACAAATGTATATACACATGCACACACATTTAGACATACATGCATAAAAGAATCCCAGAAAATCACTGATGAAAATGAAGGCAAAGTAGCTCAAATTGTCCTTTATTTTGGCATGGATGTTAAAGTTTCTTAGGCTCTGCTCTTTGACAAGGAATATTTGCCAGACATTAAGAAGGTAGGAGACACCAGAGAATGGAGTTTCCTAACATTTGACTCTTATTGAAGTAAAACTAACATGCAAAAGAAACATCTATTTTGGAAGTCTTATCAAGTTTTCATCATTTCATTAATATTCCTTTAATCTTCCACTTTCAACAGTTTAATTTAGTTGATGTTTCTAATTTACATAGAGACAACATCCTTAATTGATTTAATCCAAGCTTCTGTCATTCTAACAAAGCTATTGTTATTTATTGATTTTCATTAATGTATGCAGAACTCAGATACTAGCTTTGCTTTCCCAAATGTCCCTTTTAGGGACTCTTTCCTTTTGTCCCTGGGTTAAACTGTTATCTCTCTCTGCCTGCTGCTAGCAGCCTTACCAGCATTCATTAACATATCGATTCATATATCACATATTTTGACTGAGTATTTATTGTGTCCCCAGCAATGCACAGGTGGGCTTATTGAGGTATGTTGATAAGGCACAAATACTAGTGATGGAGAGAACACCTCCTCCTACTGTAGTTCAGGAAGGAAATGGTGCTGAAATGCCAGTAGACAGAACCTGAGGGGAAGAAGCAGTACTTTAGAAAGAAATTTTCACAGGATTTGAGCAACATGGATGACATCTGTGGTCAGGCTGTTCACATATCTCATTTTGTGGAATATTTGTTTAGCATGCACAAGCCCTGATTTAGTTCATTCTCCAGTACCTGAAAACCAAACCTGATAAAATATGTCTGTAATAAAACCTTTTTAAGATGGAGGCATGAGGATATGAAGTTCAAAGTCATCATTTGCTACACAGAATGTTGGAGGCAGCCTGAGCTGATGAAACACAGCGATCAAAATTTCATGTGTTCCCTTGCCTGTTAAAGTCGTTGTATGCTTTGTGGTGAGCCATGAATAGGAGACAGTACAGAGTATCCTATGCTCTTAGAACATTAGATTATGATGAAGCTGTGGATAGTATTCAGTGTGCAAATGAGAGGTACAAATGAGAAAGGTTTCTGACTGTAAAAATAACAATTTTTACATGACAGAAGATATATAAATGACAGCTTTGTTGTCAAACATATATGATCACATGTACTTAGGACATAAACCTTAGAGTTCTAATTCCAGATACTTAGTACAATTGTTGAAATGGTTTGATTTTAGGACACATCAATGTATCATTCCAAGAAAGCATGTATCATGAAAATTTGTCTTTCATTTTCTTTAAGAGGCAGAAGTCAGTGTGAATTTGTATCAACCAGCATCTTCTGTATATAGGACCAGCATACTCAAAAACTCTTAGCAACTGTGGTTGACAGCAGAAGTCACGATACAGGCAATCAACATTCCTGCACAGATATGTCAATGTCTCTTGAGCTCCCATTATCAACTGAGGAGTTATTGGCAACTGATAGCTTCTCAAGAAGTACAACTTAGTTTTCTTAAAGGATGTGATTCCTGATATGACCACTATGCTCCAATGGATGCCTCATACCTGTACATTGTTGGATCTAATTAGATCAAGTAAGTTATTAAAAGAGAGGGAGGAGAAAATAGAGAGAGACAGAAAGATAGAAGGATGTGGCCTTATGTTGGGAACATTGACATTGGAGCCTAGGAGGAATTTGTAGATGGGAATGGAAGATGCATAAGGTCAAAATACATTGCTTACCTATGAAGTTGTCAAAGAATAAATAAAAATATATTTAGTGGCTGGAGAGATAACTCAGTGATTAAGAGAAGATACTGTTCTTGAACGAGACCTGAGTTCTTTTCACAGAACCCACAGTGGTCCCTATAGGTGTCGTACAGGGAAGTGAGTTACGTCCAGAGATGAGAATGAAAACTGAGGGCAGATTGACTTCATCATCCTGGCTCAGACCTCATAGAATCTAATACCAGGCAGTTAATTTTCAGCATATTTAGAACACAGTACAATTTGGGAAAAGGTTTCCAGGCAACAACCAGTTCAATCAGTCCAATTCCAGGTGCACAATAAAAGCTTGTTGTGAGTATATAGAAATACATTTACATAGTACACTTGGCCATGAGGCTGAGTTTTGGAGCTAAAAGACCTAGAATCTAGTGTGGTCTCTGATAGCATAGAGTTCAGCAGGCCATAAAATACTTGTAACACCTACCCTAAAGATGGGCAATGGTCTAGGAAGGAAAGAGTCTAGGATAATCATTGTGGGGAACTAAGGTGAGGTCTGTCCTTTCAGAGAGCAAATAGGTCACCAGGTTGTTAATAGCCCCTACTCTCAGCTTTCTGGGTGAAATGAATGTATGTAATTTATATCTCCTCTTGTATCTCCATCATTGAGGAGACATCCCTGTGCAATTAACATTCCTGCTTCTCTTAGCACTTCTCTGTGAGCAAAGAACCTCTATGGCCCTGTCGAGAACCTGTGTTTTACAGCGCACTACTGCAGGTAACTCCAGCTCTAGGGGTATGGGATAGCTCTAGTCTCCATGGGCACTTTCATTCACATGCACGTGACCTTGCAGTGATATACAGACACATCATTAAAAACAGTAAAATCAACGTTTTAAAAACATATACTGTCATTTTAAAATGTCCAAATGAAATCAAGTGATGTGCAGTATTTTGTGTCTAATTTCCTTCCCTTACCATAACATTGTTGTCATGATTTCTCTACCAACAGTTCATTTTTATACAACTGAAGATATTGCATTGCATCAGTCCATCAAAATTCCAATTAGAGGACAGGAACTTTAGCTTGCTTCCCACCTTAATAGTTGCTTGAATTCCATTGGACTCTTTTAAATAAAGGGACAATCACATGTATAAAAGCATCTCTATGTAATTATGAATGTTTTAATTGAAACTTGGTTATACCTTAAAATGGCATTACTTGTTCTTTTTAAAAATGTTTTATTATATTTCATTTATTTTGTGGGTGTATCTGTTTATGTGTGTAGGTATACATATGCCATTGTGTACATGTGAGAGTCAGATGACAGTTGATGTCATCTTAACCCAGGATTGAGTTAAGGTCAGCAAGCCTAAAAGACAAATGCCTCCAACTGCGAGCCATCTCCCTGGCCCAGTGGGACTGCTAATTCTTGATATTAAAGCTGATGACATCATTAACCCCGGAAAACTGGCTAAGTTTCTAGTACCAGGCACGGTCCCCCTCCTGCTGAGTGGGTCTTGACTCCAATCACACGGCTTGTATTTGCCACTGATAATGTGTTATCATTTATTGTTCTTTTATACATGTCTTGCCATGCTGGTAATCTTAATGGTTCATGGGTGTTGCAGCTGGGTAGAATTATTTAATTGCTTCCTTTTTTTGACACCTTGCATAATACTTTCTGAAGCCATGGAACCTAGACCGCGAGAACTAGACAAAGATAGTATTTTAAAGTATGCATAGCTCCGCTGTATGAGAACGTTGTAGCTTTGCGTCTCAGAACAATCCCAGGAGTTTATTTTGTATGTTACTCTTCTCCTTATTCCTTTGGAGTCATGTATATGGACACTTTGCAAAGACCAGTGTTGAGAAGCCTTTTCTTTCTATTTCCTCATAGTAATTTTACAGCATAAGGTCTCAGGTATATATCTTCAATTGCTTTTGCGCTGGGTTTTGTATATGAGGTGAAGAAAAGTTCAATTTCAATCTTTTGCCTCTGGATATTCATTTTTCCAAACACCAACTAGTGAAGAAATGCTACTTTCTCCTTTTTTGCTCTTGGAAGTTTTGTCAAATATCAGCTGAGTGTGGGCAGACTTGTTTCTGAGTTTGGCCAGTTTATCAGAGTGTGTTTGTCTTTGTACTAACGACATGGTGTTTGGCTTCCGATAACCCAACATCCAGGATTTACTATTTTTACTCAAGATTCTTTGCCAACTCAGTTTTATTTTGGGGTTTCTTTGTGATTTTAAAATTATTGTTATCTAATTCCCAAAATTATAAATGTGGAGTTTCCTTTGATTGCTGTAGAAGGAGCAGGCTGCATCCCGCCACCAGGCTAGCCTACACCTAAAATAATCACACAGAAATTGTATTAATTCAAATACTGGCTGACCTATTAGCTCTAGCCTCTTATTGGCTAACTCTCACATCTTGATTAGCCCATTTCTATTAAATCTGTGTATCACCACATGACTGTGGCTTACCAGCAAGATTCTAACCTACGTCCGTCTCAGGTTGGAGAATCATGGCATATGTCACTCTGCCCTTTTTCCCAGAATTCTGTTCTGTCTTCCCTGCCTACCTGAGTTCAGCCCTATCAACTAGGCCAAGGCAGTTTCTTTAATAACCAATGAAAGCAATACAAATACAGAAGGACCTCCTATACCATTTGATGTAAGAAATTGGTATGATGCTCATCCCAGTGTGGATAATTTAACATCAGCTCTTCTGATCCTGAAGCTCCACTGCCTGGCTTTTTATTCCTCAGTAGAGCTAAATAAAAATCAATTAAAAATGAATGAAAATAACAAGTGTTTCTCCTTTTAAAACAACACTACATACATTCACCTAGATTCAGAAGAAAAGATGGAAGAGACCAAAATGTGTAATTATAAATAAAAGCAACAACTGATATCAAAGAACTAAGAGAAACCTTGATATTACAATTAATACAATTGAGTGGCCCAGAAGAAACTGAGGAATTACTACACGGAAATGTCAAGATTCAGGTAAGCCAGCTAAATAGAAGGACCCTGTCTCCAAACACAAGCAGTTGAGTACAAGTGGTATACTGCCTTAACAGAAAAGAAAAAGTCATATGATCAGATCCACTGACCCAGAAAAAAATGTGCCAAAATCCAGCTCCTTTCTTGGCTAAAGCTTTTCAATCAACATGGTAGTTATGTGAAACACGCAACACCTACAAGGCAAACATGGGGAGTCCAGAGCTGAGTGTGCACTGGTGAAAGCACAAATGCTGCTTCTGAAGTTGGGAGTGAGGCAAGGGTGCCCAGTTTGGGGAACAAATGATGGATTAAAATTAAATATCCTAAATGGAAAATCTAAAAGCAAAACAAACAAAATATATTTAAATAGGGAAGAAAATAACTCGTTTCTGTTTGCAGATAACATTTTAAGCATAGAAAACCCAAAATCCTAGAATGAATGTCTAGTTAACCTGATAAACCACAAATGGACTTGTAGAATTCAATATCATTACTCAATCTCTTTTAAAGAGCTTTTTAGCAAATAAGTAAAATTCCATTATACAATTTTAAAAATAATTAACTAAGGAAATCATTATAATTAAAGTTGAAAACAATACAGAAGTGCTAGCAGACTTTAGTATATAAAATGATTAACTACTACAACGATTACATTTATTTCCCATAATACATTATATTTTATTATGATCCAGATGCATGTTTATTTAAAAACAAAAGTATATGAATCTTTTAAGTTCTTACACTTATGCAAATAAAAGAAATTATATATATAAGTTTTATTATATTATTTATATGATATAACATATATGTATAAGCATTTATCTGTTTACATACAACAAATATATATAACATGTACATATGAATAGAAATATATGATATAACAAAGCTTGTAAACCTACATTTCCATACCAAGAAGGATTATTAACAAAGATCTAGGTCACCCAAGTATACAATATCACATTTGTGTATACCCTCTGGGTCATGTGCTTGTATGGTTCAGGATGCACAATTTTAATGACTTTTGAGGTAGGGTAGAAAGACAGGGAAAACTAAGGGAACTTTGAAAGTAGAAAGGAGTCTCTCATCTTGCAGTCTGCCTAAGGTTTATTGTCAGCCATAAATGAAGAAGTCTAGGGCCATTAATATCTGCTTAAGATATTTCTTCATTCCCACCTAAAAACATTCAATTTTCTAGGAATCTCATTAAAATAAGCCCTTATGCAAACCGAGTGTAAGTCCCATTTCTGGCCTCCATCTTTGGAGGCCACATTTCTGTGTCTTCCAAACCTTGGCCCCTCCCCAAGTCTATTTAAACTGCTCCCTGGAAAGTCCCTGTGCTGGTTGTTGTGCACCCTCCAACCCCTCCCAACCCCAGCAGACACCTTCACCTTCATCCAGGTCCTTCTATCTATGTGGTGCTTTTATTGGTTAGCGAATAAAGAAACTGTCTTGTCCTGTGATAGGGCAAAAGAATAGAGCTAGGTGGAGAAAACTAAAGTGAATGCTTGGAGAAAGAAGGGCAGAGTCAGAGAGATGCCATGGAGCCCCCAGAGTCAGACATGCTGAAATTTTACCCAGTAAGACACAACCATGTGCTGATACACAGATTAATGGATATGGGTTAAATTAAGATGTAAAAGTTAGCCATGAAGAAGCTGGAGCTAATGACCAAGCAGTGATTTAATTAATACAGTTTTTGTGTGATTATTTTAGGGCTAAGTAGCCTGGAACCAACAAGTGGTTCTTTCTTCCTACAAATACTTTACATATGGCTATTTAAATTTTCAGAAGTGGGAGAGCTAGTATATACTTTCCAAGAGAGGTGCATCCAAAGATTTGATGTTCTCAAAGGCCACTGCAACTTAACCTCTGTTCCCCAATCACAGACACAGTTCACTCTATAGTAAATACTAAGTAAATACTATGGGTATTTGCACGCCTGGGCATCTATAACAGTGTTATTAACAGTTTTGTGTCCCTCTCTTTCTCCTAGCCACACTTAGCTATGAGGTTTCATTAATGATCATGGGTAGCTTTGACATTCCAACAAAACTTGTGGCTAAAATTCTAACCACAACTTTTGAGGGGATAGCTGTTTACATCAACTTCTATGCTTGTTCTCATCCTAAGAGAGCTTTGTCTATTTCTCTCGGGTAAATTAGGTAAGTTTGTGGTTTAACCAGCTTCCTGTCAAAATTACTATTTTTTATAGGGCCTTTGACCTGAAATTCCTCTCATTATGTTTTAAATAAGGTTAGACCCTTAAGGGAGAACATCCTTGCTCTTTCTTTACACTCTGATTTTCCCTCAGAGAAATATTCAGCAACAGTTCTGGAACTCAGACTCTGGAGGATAGTGGTATGCTTCTTTTTGATTCATATTTCTGTTTAAGTGAATAGTAGCCTCTGGCCTTTTCCTGGACAAAATAGCCTTCTCTTAACGAGTCTCAGAAATGTCTTGCTGTGGCTATAAATAGACACCAAATTAACATACTAAAAAGAAAGAAAATGTGGTAGGAACTTTATCCCTTCAGCTACATGCCAGGAATGGAGCACACGTCTTACCCATAGACAGTCCAAAGACATGTTTGTGGACTTTGCATCGTCAACCTGCCCAACTCTTCAGCCCACCACCATTCTGTACAGATCTTTTATTTTCCAATACCCCACCCCATTTCTATGACTATTATTGTGTCCCTAGTCCAGTTTTCTGGAATCAAGAACGTGGAAATCTCAATAGCTGCTCTGTAGACTATGATCCACACCTGTAACATTGACAGAGATGCCAGGATGAGATACCTGCCTTCAAAAACCCTGTGCTCTGGACACTTGATACTATACCTAAGACCACCATTCCTGAATGTAGTCCCAGAAGGCTGGAAGAAAGACTTTCAATTGGCTATAAACACTGTCTGAACAGTCATCTCTTGTGGACTCCCCACAATATCTAGCTATCCTTACATGTATTCAACTGAAGCCTGAAGTGTGTTGGGGTAGGGGTTGGGGGAGTGTTAATTATGACAACCCACCCCCTATGTAATATGGTATTTTAAATTCTATGGAGGCAGCTGTGATGATTTCTCTTTCCAGCAATAGGAGATAGAATGCACAATGAACAGTGAGGTAGAGGGGAGAGGCTCGTTCTCATTGACTTTACCTGCCAACACTTCCATCTCTCTAACTACCTAAGAGTAACACAGGAAAGCACTAATAACATTGGAGGTTGTTAATGTCAAAGCCATCCTGGGTTACTTAAGGAAATCCTGTCACAAATGCATGTTATCATACTCATATGAGTAAATAGTAGAAATGCCAAGGGTCAACTGAGCAGCAAAGAAGAAACTTATTCTCAAACAAATGATAAAAAAAAAATTGGAGAGAAATTAAAATCAACTTTTTCACTTACTAAAGATTGTATGATAGAGTAAAATAAATCAGGGGAGGGATAGGGTCATAAAAGTGGGAATTTTCATGTGTTTACTAGAGATAGGCATAGGTTTCAGGAACTCAGTCTCTACCTCCTCAGTCCTTCCTGGTACTTTTTGTTCCCATCATGGCAGCTCTTACTTGTCATAGCACTGGGGGCTGTCACTTAGCATGCAAATGAGATTATAATGTAATCACACTGAAAACAATCTTTTTCCAGATTATTTCCTGAAGCCTTCTGTATCTTATTACCATGAAGTTTTCAGAAGTTAAGAACTGCTTATCTTCTGAAAAATAACACATTTGGTGTCACCAAAGTCATTTTAGAGTTAATTCTGTCCAGAAAGAAAGCCCAGATCCACTGTCTTCAGCTGAGTGACCCCATCCTCCTCTTAGGGCAATTATTCTACAACTCAGGATCATTGACTGTTTGGCAGATTAATTGAGTTCAGAATATCTTTAAGGAATGAAAGACATTAGTAAAATATAACTGCTATTCTTAATGTTTTATCTCTTTATTCATAAGACCATGGATTTTCTTAAAGTATGTTCTAGAAAATTTAAAACATGCACATATTTTCAAATCTTCCCAGTTTCTTTTTACTCCTAAAGTTAACCAGGTATACCCAAAGCTAGATCTTAAGTTCTTGGCTTAACTATAAATTTCCACTACCATTTAGTGGAATCTATCACCTCTAAGTATAAACTCTCTGCAATACCAGGGATTGCTAGCAAAATGCCTGTGTATTTTGCTATATTATACAACATTCTCCACAAAGTACCACCTGACCTATACTTTTAAACCCTGTCAAATAAAAGAGAAAAAGAGATGTTTAGTCTTGAGTTAAATATGATTAATCATGACCTAGGAACACAGATTTAGATTAGGTCAGTGACTGTGTTGCAACAAGGAAACAATTGTATGAAGTTTTTATAGTAACAGAACAAAAAGTCATAAAAAAATTATTTTTAAAAACATTGATGGGAACATGTGGTTACAGAAAAGTGTAGAAGATACTGCTACATGCTACAGATTTTGTGTGATGACTTTCTTAGCCTCTGCATTGGGAGAAGGTAGGGTTCTTCACATTCCACAAGGACTTACTTAACAGTAATCAGACTAGATGTCAGGTCACATGTGGTGTGTGTGTGTGTGTGTGTGTGTGTGTGTGTGTGTATGCGTGTGTGTGCACGCTCATGTAAGCAAGTTGGGGTGATCAGTGAATACTAGTAGAAATGACTGATTATAGTACAAGACACTGTGCCTCCCCATTCTAAAGTCTTAGCTCCCACAACTGCAGAGGTTTTCATCATTCAGTATTGTGAAATCTTTATGCAGGTGTTTTTTTTGTGTGTGTGTATCTTCAATTCACACTTTCTTGGTTTCTTTACTACCATCTGCTTCATAATGGCTCCACCAGCAATATTACCTGTTAAGATCTGTTCAGAGATGCTTAGTGAAGCACAGTTAATAAAAACTCAGAGGGAGAAAATGAGGTTCAACCTGAAGATCTGAAAAGCAAAACAGCCAACCACTGGCTTTTACCTCAAACTCCGTCCAGGAATCTCAGAATGAGAAAGCATCTGAGAGCTTTCTCCTTCCTTCTTATAATCCTCTCTAGGGCTGAGATTAAAGGCGTGCACCATTGGAATTAAAATCATGCACCACCCAATTTCTATTGCACCGAGTGTGGTTACTGGGATTAAAGGTGGTTGTTATGGTTGTAAGGCTGACCAAAGTGGTTATTTTACGTTTCTGATCCTCTGTGTTTATTAAAATACAATTGAAATGCCACTACAGTTTTGGATTTCTCTAGTCTGCATTTTCAAATGTCTCCTAAACTTTTCCTGAAAACTAATTCAAAATACCTGTCCCCATTTTTCAGTTGCATCCATAATCAACACATCAACCTTAGATGGTAGTTGATCTAATGACTGCTTTTCAAAAAAATAAAAAAATAAAAATAAAAAAAATAAAAAAAATAAAACCTCAAGATATTTAACTGAGTAAAAAGATTTATTTTTGGATTGTTTATCCATTGTAGTTTATGTATTATTTTTATTGTAAATGTCACAAAACACATGACAAAAGCAAGTTAAGGAAGAAAGTATTTTTTGGTTCTTGTTTCAAAGGTTTATAATGCATTAGGCAGAGAAGTCATGGCTGACCTAATGTGAGGCCCCTAATCACATTAGCCCATGATCAGGAATTGGACAGAGATGAAAGCTGGCTCTCAGCTTGCATTATCCTCTTTACTTAGTTTTTGACCTCAGCACATGAAATGATGCTGGCCACCTCAATTGACCTGTTCTAGAGATCCCCTCACAGACATCTGCTGAAGTGATTGATTCTAGACCCCTGTCACACTGATTGCATTAATATCATACTTTGAATCCTCTAACTTCCTTTTCTTTCTTCTTCCTCTTCTGCTCTTACTGCTGTCTGTGCAGTTGTTTTTCTGCATACTCTTCTAGAACAGTATTTTATTTAACTATGCATTATTGGAATCTGCTTCCAGTGTGGCCATGTGCTCACCTTCTCTCCTTGTAAATGAATCAGTTCCCCTCGTTAGGCATCACCTTTCACTCACCTGTCTTCTGGACCTGTTCCATCTGGAAACCATCAGCGATCAGAGTCTGCATACTTTAATACTGTTCAATGTATTCCTCATCTATTATTCATGAACTCACCTTTCATCTGCATTTGTTTATTATGTTTATGGTGTTCAAACACTGCTTTGTAGAATTCATGTTTGATCTCTTTCCTCGGGGCTTGTCCATCAAATGTGCTGCTTGTCACCACCCATTAGCTCCTTGTGTTTATGCCAAGAAATGTTCATATAGAACTTAAAAGTGAGTTTCAAAGTTGTACAAAACAAAATAATTATAAGTGAACTGAAATCACACACACACACACACACACACACACACACACACACACATATATATATATATATATATATATATATATATATAAAATGAAGAAAGTTGACCTTCAAGCTTTCTGTTAGTGACAAAAGAAGCTGTACAACTATCAGGATCTCCTTTTATTCTTTGTAAAGCATGAACATCTATTTTGTGTAAATTCTTCACATTAATTGGAAAGTTCTTTGGTATGTGTGTACATATATATGTATACAAGTCTGGCATGTGTGTATGTATTTGTGTGGGGAGCATGGGTTAAATTCAGGTATAATTCTTTAGAATGGTTTATGAGATAATCTCTTACTATCCTGGAATTTGTTGATCTGGTTAGGCAGGCTGACCAGCAAGCCGCAGAGATCTTCCTGTGTCTGCCTACCCAGAACTAGGATTGCAAGTTCTTGTAACCATGATTGGCTATTTTAGGTGTGGCTATTAGTGCACATGTTTGATTTAGACACAGAGTGTGTGGATTGTATGTATTTCCCTATAGGTGCTTGATAAACACTTTACTAACTAAGCATCTCCCAGGTCCCAAGATGCTCTTACTTCATCTATACTTCAGTCTGTCTTTGCTGTTCTGAAAGTTCATGTGTTTTATCTAATTTATTATAATTATGATCCAGTAAAACCAGATATTACTATATAATTTAAACATGTATTAGTATCCATGTGATACACACCAATAGAAAACAAAACAAAACAAAAAAAACAGAATCCAAAACCTGGACTTTATTTTCAAGAAGAAATGTTTCAGGACACGTCTGTCTCGACTTATTTTAGGAAGGTGAAAAACCAAATTATCAAGGAGATGTGTGCTAGAATTTTTTTTTTGTTGCTGTGATAAAATATCATGATCAGAAGCAGCAGGGAAAAAGGTTTATTTTAGTCTCTGGTTCTGGAGGTGGGGATAAAGGGAAGATGACAGGAGGGCATGAACAAAGATAATCGGAGCAGACAATTGGTTGATCACGTTTTTATTCTTATCCATGAGAGCCTGAAGTGAGTAGAGGCTATAAACCCTTAAAGGTCACCCCTAGTGACACATTTTTTCCATCAATGCTCCAACACCAAAGATTTCCCAAACCTTCCCAAAATGTAGAACACATATTCAGAACCATCAAAATGTGTGTGGCAGGGGATGGTGTTCAAGGCAATAGAAACGCCTCCTAATGGGATCCTGGTGGAGTAACTGTCAAAAGTTCCCTTTGGTAAAATGGACAAAAATAGTAACAATAGTACAGGGATTAAAGACCTTGTTCATCTATTTCTTGTTGAATTAGCATTCCATTTGCTAAATGGATATGTAGCATTTTCAGTGCTCTCAGAACTGCTTCTGTTTCTGGCAGACTTTCATGAGTATAATGTATGTAGTGTTTCATGTCAATTTGTGTTTTAGCAGTTAGTTTCCATTTTTGAAAATGTATTTATTCCTTAGGTGGTACTTATGGTCTGCAATATTCATTTATAACATCTAGCCTTATGACAGTGAACATTGTCATGTCAGTTTTCTGGCTAGTATTACCCAAGACTGCATTTGGCAAATACTTGTTCAGATTGGTGATAGTCACAGCATCCTTGTGAGTTACTTAAGCAAGGCTTAATTTTACTGCCATTTCACACATGCAGAAATTGAGGCTCTGTCATAGTTACTCTTCTATTGCTGTCATCAAATACCATGACCAATGCAACTTACACAAAAAGGAAGAGTTCAGTTAATGCTTCCAGTTTCAGAGGGTTACAGCCTAGGATCACCACAGTAGAAAGCATGGCTGTAGGCAGCAATGTATGACACTAAAGACTGTTCACATCTAAAGACACAAACTAAGGCAGTAAAAGCTATCTGTGAATGACAGCCTTTGAAATCTCTAAGTTTGCCACCAGTCACACATAATTCCTAATCCTTTCAAAACCGTTCAAGCAACTGGAGGCAAATTATTCAAATACATAGGCATGTGGGAATCATTCTCATTCAAACCATTGCAAGTGCTCTAAGTTTTGATAGTATGACCAGGAAGGTAATAAAGGTGACTCAGTTATGACAAGACTCAAAGCTCAAACTTCTAACCTATGTTTTGTTTTGTTTTTGTTTGCTTGTTTGTTTGTTCTTGCAAGCTATCCTGCTGTATTGTAGTGATTTCCAGGACTGATACAGTCTAGCCTGCAGGAAAGCTCTTCCAATTGCGGGATGTTCTACAGGTGAGCTCCTTAAAATGCAAGAAGCAAGCAACTCAAACCTGAAAAAGTCCTTGAAACTGACCAGACGTACTAGGCTCCTCCCTCCCCAAGTTTATGTAAGTTATAAGGATTGCTGAGAGACACCAACCTGCTAAGCTGTCTAGAAGTTTCTCACACCGGAGCACCTGGAAGGCAGAGGCTCAGAACCTCTGTTTTGCCTAATAGACACACTCTCCAACTAGCTGAGCTACCCATGTCAAGAAGTAGACTTCAGGTACCCAACTTTCATGAGCTGTCTGTCATCCATGCTGAGGTGGGTTCTGGTAATGCAGCTTTCTTTTGAGTCATTTTGGCTCCTATAAGTAGCCAAAATTAAATGAATTGCTTTACCAAGTTGAATTTTGGTGTTATCCTGGGTTCCCTATTAGAGGTGAGTAGATACTTGTACATTTCTCCCCAAGAATAGAGTCACACAACTCCTGTTAATGCCTCTGCATTCCTCACTCAATATAACACCCAGACCTCATTTCTATCTAAAACCTTTCCCACTTTCTTTGCCAATCTAGTCTGAGCATGCAGATCAATTGGCCAGATTGGCTTTTGGGCTGAATTTTTTTTTTCCTTTCTATGTAGCACATGCAGAAAGCAAATTAGATTTTTATGTACAATTCTTTAGCTGTCTAAGAGAAATTAAATCTAACACCCAGCAGGTCTTCTGGTAGGGGGTTTTATTTTCCCCTATCTATTGCCAAAATTGACAGCCTTTTTCTTTTCTCTCCTCCTGTAAATTAGAAGACTGAACATCCAAGACAAAAAAGGAAAATCCACCAAAATATAAGAAATAATTTTCCCCAATAAATTAAATTTAGATGCTGTGGGGCTGTCTCAGTGACTCGGATTTTTTACTATGCTGGAATGCTGATGGACGAAGGTCATTGGCTAATAAAGAAACTGCCTTGGCCCATTTGATTGGCCAGCCTTTAGGTGGGTGGAGTAAACAGAATAGAATGCTGGGAGGAAGAGGAATTGAGCTCAGACTCAATAGCTCTGCTCTCTGGGGCAGATGCGATGAAGCTTCAACCCAGGATGGACGTAGGCTAGAATCTTCCGGGTAAGTGCACCTTGGGTTGCTACACAGATTATTAGAAATGGGCTAAGTTATTATGTGAGAATTAGCCTAGAAGAGGCTAGATATAATGGGCCAGGCAGTGTTTAAAAGAATACAGTTTGTGTGTTGTTATTTCAGGGCATAAGCTAGCCAGGCTACTAAGAGCTGCAGCGACAGGAACACAGCCCACAGATCCTACTACAGAATGGCGCCCAACATGGGGAAGTAATTTCTTGGGTCTGCTCTGCTTGCTAGAGGCAAGCAAGCGCTCTCATCTAAGAGAGGCTTCCTGACTCAGCTTTGGCTGCAAAATCCTGCAGCTCATTAAGAGGTCCTGCCACAAAACACTTAAATGGTATTGATAAAAGCTGACTGCATGCTTGTTTGTTTTCAGCCATAGCAGGAAAAAAGTTGTGCTGTTTTAAAATGCTGGCATTCTGGTCTGTCCTTCCAGGGCAAACACTGACTTTTTGAGGCAGGAGGGATGACTACAGAGAGAGGACTTGAGTGTTGTCTGTGGATATAGTGCTCCAGTTTGCTTGCTGACAGGGACCTTGAAATGGCATAGAGTTGTGGCAATAAAATTGGCTCCAGCAGTACCTCCGCCATGAGGCTGGAAAGCTAAGGAATGGGCTGGATCCAGCCATCAGAGCCACAGCTTTAAACCTACCCATATTGCTCAGTAATTTCAAGGCTTGTGTGGTCAGAAAAAGAGAGATATACAGTAAAAGAAAGATTCAAAGTCAAAGAAAATGTTTAAATGATTTACAGTGTGTTAAAAATATATGCAAGCTAAAAGTTAAAAAACTTAAAAGTAAAAAAAAAAGGAAGAAAGAGAGTAGTTGGGTTGGTAGTACACACCTTTAATCCCAAAACTTGGGAGGCAGAGAGAGATTGACCTCTGTGACTTCAAGGTGTGGTAGCACAGGCCTTTAATCCCAGTGCCTAAAAGGCAGAGACAAACAGATTTCTGTGAGTTCAAGGTGTTGTAGCATACACCTTTAATCCCAATGCCTGGAAGGCAGAGACAGGTGGATCCCTGAGAGGTCAAGGACAGCCTGGTCTACAGAGTTATTCCAGGTCAAAGATATAGAGAACCTGTCTCAAAAAGCAAAAAAATGAAAGTAAAAATAAACAAAATAGAGGTTAAAATAAAGCTCACAAAGATGGACAATACACAGAGAATTTTGATACTGTATGCTATTATGCTCTGTTTGAATTTTTTGAATGCTGAGGAAGGAGCAACAGCTGCTAAAAGATATTTGTTTATAAATGCTACTGAACTAATCCAACATAGACATTTTGAAAATACCTTGACTTCAGAATTTGGATCTAAGGATATGATACTTTGGAAAAGAGAATCTTCTTTTGTTTTCACAGATGATAACACTCTGCGGATTGCTTCCATCCCAATATGGTATGATAGACCATGCCCTCCCGAAAGGTTGCTGTGAACACCCTCAAAAAATTACTTTGCTCAACTGGCGACTGAGATGAACCTAGCACACAGGTTATCCCATAAAAGATCTGAATAACAGCTCTCCCATTCAGCAGGAAGCAGTTTGGAGAGAAATAACTACGTCCATATTCTCAAATATTGTTTATAAATGCTCTTTTACATTTAAAAGGGGATATGATATAGGTATGAATAATTTGCATTGATATGGATTTTGCTTTAGTGATTTAAATTTAAGGTCAATTTTGTTATCTGTATATGTATTTCTGATATTAATTAAGGTATTGTGATTGTGTAGCTCATGTAAAAATGTTATGTATATAAGTTGTTAATGAATAGTTATCTATAATAGTCAAGTTTGTAGTCATGTTAGATTTTCTAGATGTACATAGATATATTTTAGAAAGACATTCTTCATATCTTTCAAAGACTACGGAATATGCTATTTAATGTTTTAATAACTTAGGACTTTTCATGACAATGAGACACTCTGCTCCTGGCAGCACCAATCTACTTCAAGAAGAAGATGGGCATTGAAGAGGATCCTTATGGACTTTGATAGCCATTTGGGCAAGAAACTGCTCTTGCCTGGACTATTGCATAAACTGGACACAAAGAACCTGCAGAGAGAGGACTGCTGAATTTGCCTAAAGGTGAGATGATCTTTCGGGGTTCCTGATTCATGAAAGAGTCTGCGAGACATTCTGCAGGACACAGCAGATAGTGACTGAACTGCCTTTGAATTTTCCTGCTTCATGGAAATGTCTGGTGGATACCATGGGCCTGTAGGCCGAAGATGGATGCCCCAATGATACAGAGAAACTTTGGGTAATTGTTCAGGCAGTGAGATGTCTCTGTCATTTCTAGAGTTTAAAAGTTTCTTATTTCTTGTTTGGTTAGGTAACATTGTATCTTTCTGGAGTCTTTGATGGAGTTGAAGAATGGTTAGTTATAGTTATAGTTTTCCTTTGTTATGGTAAAAGATAAAGTAGATATAAATACTGTAACTCTAATTTTTACTTGATAACTGTTTTGTTATATGTAATTTTGCTATGTTAAAGTTAAAGCCTTCCTTTTTTTTTAAACAGAAAAGGGGAAATGGTGGAGGAAGGTCATTGGCTAATAAAGAAACTACCTTGGCCCATTTGATTGGCCAGCCTTTAGGTGGGTGGAGTAAACATAATAGAATGCTTGGGAGGAAGAGGAAGTTAGTTCAGACTCGATAGCTCTTCTCTCTGGGGCAGATGCGATGAAGCTCCAACCCAGGATGGACATAGGCTAGAATCTTCCGGGTAAGCTCACCTTGGGTTGCTATACAGATTGTTAGAAATGGGCTAAATTATTACGTGAGAATTAGCCTAGAAGAGGCTAGATATAATGGGCCAGGCAGTGTTTAAAAGAATACAGTTTATGTGTTGTTATTTCGGGGCATAAGCTAGCCAGGCTACCAAGAGCTGTGGTGGCAGGAACACAGCCCGCAGCTCCTACTACAGAATGCAACCTATTTGTTTCTCCGGGATCAACATAAAAACCCAGGTATTGTCACACATGCCTGCCACCTCAGCACTACTCACAAGGATACAACAGAACTGTAGGGGCTTGCTCACTTCCATTCTCATTGAAACAGCAAGCTTCAGGTTCAATGAAAGACCCTGTCTCAAAAGAATAAGGTGAAAAGTGACAGAGAAGTATTCCAGTGTCTCCACTTCCTTAGACACATGGAAGAATTCACATATCTGCATACACCTGTACACATTCATCACTCACAGTCAGCTGTGAGTGCAGAGGAGAGAGAGCACAAAGAATAAGTGAGTAAAATTGTAACATGAGGGCTGGGCTTGTTGGGGTTTCTGTCCTACCCGGTCCCCCAGCCATTTAGTCCCATAGAAAATGACACAGAGAGTCTGCATTACTTATAAACTGATTAGCTCGGCCTTTGTATTAGCTCTTATAACGTATATTACCCCATTATCCTTAACTATGTTAGCCACATGATGGTGTATTGTAGTTATTGATTTAAAAGCTAGCCTTTTCACTATACCTTTAAAAATACAGGAGAAATCAATTTTAAACTCTTAATTTTTGAAAATTGCATGGAGATATTAATTGGCTATGGCCCATATTTAGATTGACAACTCAAGAACTAAGTAATTAATTTCAAACATTACAAGATGATAAAATCTTAAATAATCCAAGAAAATTAGCAGACGAGACTGAGAGAAAATTTACTTTGATAGAAAAAAGCTACACTCTATGCACATGTGGATCATTTGGATCCAGAGTTTGATTGTATTCTGGTTATTTTTCTCTATATATAGAATTCCTATTCTATAGGAATTCTAATGCTTAGAGAAGAGAATATCTCAGCATGTATATTTTTACCTCACAAAATGATTAAAAAATTAAAATTTTATGTAGAAATGGTTTCTGAATTAATTCTGAAAGGAAAATTAAGAATTCATCAATTAGCAGGAATAGACCCAGCAGAAATTATGTTACCCTTTACTAGTGCTGAAATTTCCAAATTCTGGACAGAAAATGAACATTGACACAAAGCTTTCAGTAAATTTTTGGGAGAGATTAGCAACTAACATTTCAGAAGCAAGAGACTTCAGTATGTAAACAGAACTAATTGGATTCTTCCATACACTCTATGGGGAACACCATTTTTTTCATATATATATGAATATATATATAATATTTAAAGTTTCTGTTATGATCTTAATGGTCTTTTACAGTACTAGATATAGGAAAAGGCTTACCCTTGCTTCCTATGCATGATTTTGGCCTTGAGTCTGAATCAAGTAACAAGGAATTAAGTTTATGTACTCAGATGTACTTAACAAATTTTTGTCCATTTATTTACCTCTCCAAGATTTGATATTTAAAATGATTAAGTTTTCTTCAGTGAACCATGACCATTCCCTAGAGTGACCTTTGACATCTCCAAAAGGATAATGGGGTCCCACCACCATGAATCTATCTAGACAGAGGTAATGCCACTAAGCTAACAAACACCACCCAAAGATCAGCTTTGGACTACAAGCTCCTGAGGACAATTTCAAGGTAACTAGTTGATATGATCCAGCCTCATGCAACTCCAGTCAGGATTTCAAATAAGACCTACACTTTCCTGTTACACAAAGACTGGCAACATATGATACAGCTAGTTCTCCCAGGACTTGAGAATTATGTCGATTTTTTTTTTCAGTATGCCCTGGAGAAATTGTTGCCCCCCACCAAAGGAAGAAATCTAGAAAATGGGGTGGGTGATTTTTGGCCATTCAGTAGGTTATGGCTATTTGTCATTGTTTAGTGGGATTAATTACAAGTTTCTATTGGCCATCATAAGGAAAAAATCTGAACAAAGGAGATTAAATTCATAAATCTCATCCTGAAAAGAAAAAAGGGAATATAGAAATGATTGGATAAAAGAAGAGATTATTGAATCTACCTTTAAACTAAAAAACCAATTACTAGTCATAAACTGAATAAAAAGATAAATTCTATCTATTGCTGAGGCAGAGTACTTGAAATCCTTATGTATAAGGTTATGATTGTGAAGGCCTTGCTTGTTTATTTTATTTTGCGGGAGAGTTGTCTGTATTCTGTCAATCATGTTTTAAATAAACACTGATTGACCAGGCAGGAAGTATAGGCAGGTCAATCAGACAGGAGAATTCTAGGAAGGAGGAATCACTTTATTATAACTCTTAGATTTGTTACCATTGAATCACTTTATTATAACTCTTAGATTTGCTACCATTCTCCATTTTATGGTTTGTTGCTGAGGTTGAAGATGTTAATGTTTATTCCATTGCTGTAACAAATTACATCCCCATAAATTCATGTCTATGTTACACAGATATGGATTTAATTTTCCTCTCTGTTCTTCTGTACCTATAAATTTGGCCTACCTTCTTCTTTGTTTTACCTGAGATATAATTCTAATTCCTAGTTTTCATTAGCTAATTTACATGGCTAATTTGGATGCCAAGATTCTGGTGCTATTATTGTTGTATCTGCTCCTGGGTCTACCAAACCCTCAATTTCAATGCCATTTATTTGCATTTTTAATTTTGATCTTTTTTTATCTCTAGAAACTTGTCAAAATATTTGCTTTATGGTTTCTCATGAAAACTATGTTTTATTTTCTAAAGCTGTTCTGTCATCCAGAGCAGTATAGCTTTTTTACAATAGGCATTAAATCTTTTAATTGCTCTGTGGAAGAATTTCCCCAATACTGACAGGGAATGATTGAATCAAATGTGACATTGTGACATCAGAGCATGTGAGAATTGTATGTAATTGGTCATTCTTTTCATATTTGGCACCAATACCAAACAACTTCTTAGATATAATATAAAAATTACCAAGCTGATCATTATAATTGACATTATGTAAATCCTAGCTAACTTAGTTATCAATTCATTTAATTATTTCATTTTTCAAACCATCTATTGTGGAACCATACATAAATCTAACTCCCTCCATCACAGTAATGTTTTCTATTTTATTGTTGGAAACAAAACCTTTTTAAAAACTAATTCTTCATGGACAATGAGGACTACTGAGAACTGAAGAACAATGGCAATGGGTTCTTGATCCTATTGCACGTAATGGCTTTGTGGGAGCCCAGGTAGTTTGGATGCCCACCTTAATAGACCTGGATGGAGGTGGGTGGTCCTTGGACCTCCCACAGGGCAGAGAAACCTGCTTGCTCTTTGGGCTGAGGACGAAGGAAGACTTGATTGGGGGAGGGGGAGGGAATGGGAGGTGGTGGCGGGGAAGAGGCAGAAATCTTTAATAATTAAATAAATTACTTAATAAAAAAAAATGAAAAAAAAATTCCCAGTTGTACTCAGGAGACTAGTCCATTCAACTTTCTAGGGCAAAACAATAGGGTCACCCCTATTATGATTCCTGGGCCAAGTCGTGGACCTTACCCTGTGGTCATAAGAATGGAAGAGCTATCCATGACCCTAATGACCAGCTATAATACTCTGGAGAACAGGCCCTGCACCTAGCAAGGATTGTACAATAGAACCAACCTTATTAGTGCAGTCTTGGTAAACCAGTACTGAAATTCTGAGCAGGGAAGAGCTGGCACCATTACCCATTTGTTTTGTGGTAGTTAGGGTGGGGAGAGTTGCCCTTCTCTCTCCCAACCCATTAATGCCTGGAGCATGTGGGAGAGCTGGTCCTGTGTGAAAAACACTCAAAAGTCAACCCTATTAGTCCAGTTTTGAAGTTGTAAGCATGGGAGCACTGTCCTCATTTCTTATTTGGTGGGTGAACCCTACAGCTGCTCAGGCCCATACCCAGGGTTATGACTTAGACTACCCCAATATCCATCCCATCTATGACCTGCTGGAGCATATGAAGGAAATTGACAGGCAAACCCAAATCTGAAGGATTTCCACAACACAGGACAACCACAAGACACCCAGGAAGAGTCCTAGTAAGGAGTATACTAATTTTTTAAAAAGTGTCATGTGACAGAGAGATGCTATGCAGTTGAATTCATGATCTCATGTGGAGGGATTTTTATAAGGGAAAGGGAAGAGACCTCCATGGATGCATTGTGGTATGCTCCTGTACACACACACACACACACACACACACACACACACACACACACACCACAGGATGAGCAAGTGCAGATATAATATAGATTAATGTTAGAAGACAGTGTGTGGATTTAAGGTAATCATAATGCAGCACTGGCATTCCATAAAACTACTTCACATGCTGCTAAAATGTGGACATTGTTTTATCACCAAAAGCTTCTCTTTATTTGTGTCTGCATGCATTTTCAGAAAGAAAGAACAGTTCTCTATCCTTGCATCCCCCAATCCCAGAGATCTGAGCTCACTCCTTTGTAATGGTATGTATTCAGCATATACTCCATGATCCATTGCTTGAGCTCCCCTGGAAGCTCATTTCAAATTAGTGCACTTTCAAGTCAACATTGTTTTTCTGATGTTTCTTTTTCCTATTCATCCTCAATTTTTCCATTCTCCAGGGTTCAGCCCATAATTTCTTCTTTTCTTTTTTTGATCAGATTCTATTTTATGGCTTAAATGGCATTATCCCCTAAGTTCATATTTCTGTCTCATGATTCTTTTCCAGCACCCCAAATTGTATTCCCTGACAAGCATTTCAAACTTGATATATCTGTAACTGTTTTTTTCATTCGTTTCAGAGATATTCTCATGTAGTGTAAGCTGGCCTTGAAATTACTTAATACAGTCGGGGTTGATCTTGAACTTCTGACTCTCATGCATTCATTTTTTTGAGTATTGAGATAATAGCATATGTCATTATGCCAGGTTTTTAGGGTACATAGATTGAACTAGAACTTTGCACAAGCTAACCATGCATTCTACTATCTGAATTACTTTACTTGGCCCTCAAGTAATTCTTTTCCTCTTCCTGTTCCTGTTCCTCTTCCCTCTGTGTGTGTGTGTGACAGAGAGAGAGAGAATGTGCGTGTGTGTGTGTTTGTGTGCTTTGCTGATATTTACCTATGTTTGAGTGTACTTCCTGTGAAAGTATATTAACCACATTCATCTATTTGTTTATGTGTGTGCATGTGCCACAACATGTTTGTGGAAGCCAGGGAAGAATTGAGAAGGTTTGCTCTCATCTTCTGTCACGTAGATTTCAGAATAAACTCATACTACCAGGCTTGAGTCCAGAGCATTCTCACATGCTGAGGCATCTCACTGGCTCTTGCTTTTTTGCCTGGGGTGAGGTCTCTTCTGGTACTGGGAATTTATTATTTTGGTGAGACTAGAAGGACATGGAGTTCCAGGTATCACTCTACTCACTATTTCTTCAGGCAGTTCTGTGGTGATAGATATACATCCACCATTCCTGAATTGTATGTGGAGGCTGGAAATCTCAACACAGGACCTTTGACTAATGCTGCAAGAACTTTGTACATTGAGCCATCTCTTCTGCTCTTCTTTTAAATTTAAATTACCATTTTTCTTTATTTTTGTTGATTTTATTGAACTATACATTTTTCTCTGCCTTCTCCCTTCCTCTCCCCTTCCCCTTCAACTCTATCCCATGGTCCCTATGTTCCCAATTTACTCAGGAGATCTTGTCTTTTTCTATTTTTCATGTAGATTAGATCCATGTATGTCTCTCTCAGGGTCCTCATTGTTGTCTAGGTTCTCTTGAATTGTGATTTTTAGGCTGGTTTTCTTTGATTTATATTTAAAAACCACTTATGAGTGAGTACATATGATAATTGTCTTCCTGCATCTGAGTTACCTCATTCAATATGTTTTCTATCTCCATCCATTTGCCTGCAAATTTTAAGATGTCATTTTTTTTCCACTATGTAGTACTCTATTGTGTAAATATACCACATTTTCCTTATCCATTCTTTGGTCAAGGGACATTTTGGTTGTTTTCAGGTTCTGGCTACGACAAACCATGTTGTTATGACCATAGTTGAACACATGTCTTTGAAACCACCATTTTTCTACTTAGTAAGCCAACTCAAATTTTATCAACTACTCTTGACCTTCTCCTACACTGAAAACCTCAACTAAGTTAGTTTTCTCAATTTAATTCTGCTGTCACTATATGGATTCCTTTCTGTTCCTCGGAAATTCCTAAATTCCTGTAACAGCTATTCTTTCTACTGAGAAAGTTCCAGCTACCACTGAGTCTAACTGCAATGTTGTAAAATTAATGGGCATTATTTTTAATGTTTTGTTAGATTAATCATAGAGAATTGGGATCTGGAGAGATTGCCCAGTGGTTTTAGCTTAAACCACTCTTGCAGAAGTTCAGACATTAATTTACACCACCATGTCAGGTGGCTCATAACCACCTGTAACTGAAACACCAGGGGATCTGATGTTTTCTTCTTCTACACACACAAAATTTTAATCTAGAAGAATATACATGATTACTTCGATTAAGATCTCTGTGTGTATGCGTGTGTGTGTGTGAGAGAGACAGACAGAGAGAGAGAGAGAAGGAGAGAGAGAGAGAGAGAGAGATTTAAAATAGTCATCCTATGTAACTTTCTTCTCCATCTACTACTGCTGCCCCTATCTACCATGAGACATTTCCTGACTTTGTAATTCAAACCTGGGTTGACTTGCTGAGCAAGCACTCCAGTATCACTTCGGTTGTTTTTCCTTGTTTTCCTGTCTCTTGCACAGTATGGGTCCTATCCTTTGCTCTCAATTTACTGTTTTATTCTTGACTGTATGTTCTTATATTAGGATAAACTCTCAAAGGGATGGGTTGACAGTTGGGGCAGACTGAGAGGCCACTGATAGTGACATTGGGATTTATCTCTACTGCATGTATTGGCTTCTTGTGATCTTATTCTCTTTGGATGTATACCTTGCCCAACCTACATGTAGTAGGGAGGGCCTTGGCCTTTCCACAGGGTGGGGTGCATTGCCCTCTCTTAGAATTGGAGGGGGTGGAGGGGGAAGATGGATGGAGGGAGTGGGAGGGGACATGGAGGAGGAGAAGGAGTGGGAATCTGGATTGCCTTTTTTTTATATAAAAAGTATAAAATAAAAAGGATGGGATATTGGTATTTTGATCTTTGATAAATCAAAAGAATTTTGTTTTGATTATCATTAGCATTCATTAGTAGTGAAAAATGAATGGGGTTCATTGTGCTACCTTGTGTGTTACTAATGACCATCTGTGATTGAAAATTTGGTCATATCAACTGACTGACATGGCTATGAGGGAATACCAGGAAGAATTAACCAAGGATGATGGTCACTTTCCCTAGTACAAAATATCATCCATCAATATCAAGTAGACAAAAATGTCTGAGGGAAAATTTGTTTTTCCTTATCTACTTTTGCTATTTCCTGTGATTGTATCCACTCCTCTGTTTCCACTGCACTTGCCACCCTTTGCTGACACCTGAACCCAGATTCTTTGCACTTCCATTACTGATCAAATACCAGCAGCTTCCCAGGAATCCTCTAGCTCCTTCAGCATCAGTTTGTAACTACTGAATTATTAGATTCACGGACTGTATCGTTACTGAGTTCTCAGCCTCTCTAGCTTGTACACAGCTGTAGTTGAGCTACCCAGAGTATTTCATGTAAGCCAATGAAATTAATTACCTTATGCATTAATTCTATTGGTTCTGCTGTTCTAGAGAATCCTGACTAATTCATCACCCTTCTGTCTTGTTATTCTCTTCCCTTCTACACTTTCCTCCATCCGCTCAGTTCACATCCGTTTTGTAGTCCCTAATAGTCCCCTTCCTATTTTTGTTTTTTTTTTTTGGTTTTTCGAGACAGGGTTTCTCTGTGGTTTTTGGAGCCTGTCCTGGAACTAGCTCTTGTAGACCAGGCTGGTCTCGAACTCGCAGAGATCCGCCTGCCTCTGCCTCCCAAGTGCTGGGATTAAAGGCGTGCGCCACCACCGCCCGGCGTCCCCTTCCTATTTTTAAGCATCTTTTTTTGTATGTCTAAGTTTCTACATGTAAGAAGGAGAAAGTGTGATACTTGTTTCTATAAATCTACATTACACTCATTAACATTATTTCGTCTAGTACCATCCATTTTTCAACATAACACAGGAATTCTTTTCCCTCTATAATGTAAAAAATATACATGCATATGAAGGTAGATAATGAACAGATGATAGATTTACACATGTCTGTAGTCTAACATGGCATTTTCTTTTTTAATTTTTCTGTTGATGGACATCTATGCTGACTCCTTGTCTTGGCTTGCCATTCAGCTTGCTCTGGTGATCCCCTGTGTTTTACCATTTTGTTGTGATAAAACAACAAAAGGAAAAGGGTGCATCAGCACCACTAGAGGGAAGCAGTTTGGCATCAGTCAGGAATAGCTTCTGGAGCAACAAGCTGAGAGTCCACATCTTAAACCACAAGCAGAAAGAACAAACTAGCATAGCTGAGAAACTTTAACTCTCAAAACTTGTCTCCAGAGACATAATCCTTCCAGAAACATCATACCACCTAATCTCCCTAAGCACCACCACCAACTGAGGAACAAATATTCAAATGCCAGAGCCTCTGAGGGACATTCTCATTCAAATCACAACACCCTTCTCTGATTTGGGAGGCTGGTATTCTGGACTATGAATCTCACCTAGCATTTATATGATTTCCTGGGAATCTAAACTCATTTTCATATTAAAGGCTTTAACTGCTCTCCCCAGTCCCATTTGGGATACTTTCCATGTATACTTTTTTATATCAACCTTAATACTAAATGCATTAGAATTAAAAATGTGATTGTGGGCAGAGGGCTCCTGGGATTGTTTTTTGTTCTAAGCTAATCTTATCTCATATAAAGAATAGCCAGTATCATGTGTGAAGTTTAACATGGTGGCTTGGAACAAAGTATATAAGACAAACTTGTACTGCATTACAAGACTTAATTTCAAAATCAAACATAGGGACTGGGGCTATGGCTTAATGAGTAAAACATTTGCGGCACAAGCATGGAGATCTGAGTGGAGATCCTCATCATCCATACAGAGTGAGGTATGGTAGTGCATGTCTGTAATCTCAGCACTCTTAGAGCAAGACAGGAAACAGAGATACGGAAAAGCAATGAAAGCAAGACTCATAACCCAGATAATGTTATATGTACAACTCTAAACAAGAAAACCTATCTTAAATGAGAATAAATGCAAGAAACAACATCTAAGAGTTATAAACTTTGGTACACACACATGTACACTTATATACAAGAACATTAATACTACACAATAGACATGCACCCTCACACACATACACACATAAATATTTTTAAAAGAGTAAAAAAATCTCTTGATCTTATCTCTTCTCTGATGTAGGATTATGTGGGTTGACCTTCTGCATATGTGTTGCTTTCATTGGTTGATGAATAAAGTTGTTTGGCAAAATGGCTTAGCAGAGTAAAGGAAGTCAGAACAGAGAGACAGAGACAGAGAGAGAGAGAGAGAGAGAGAGAGAGAGAGAGAGAGAGAGAGGGAGAGAGAGAGAGAGGGAGGAAGAGGTTAGGAGGAGACAAGGGGATGCCATGTAGCTGCCAAAAAAGAAGGACACTCAGAACTTTAACTGGTAGACCACAGCCTTGTGCCGATACACAGATTAATAGAAATGAGTTAATTTAAGAGTTAGCCAAGAATATACCTAAGTTATTTACCAAGCAGTGTTGTAAGCAATATAGTTTCTGTGTGATTATTTGTGTCTGAGTTGCCAGGAAATGAAAGGTCTCTGTTTACAGTATGATGCGTGTAATAATTATTAATGAAAATATTTGAAAAATTTCTATAGTAGACATGTGTAGATTTCTTTTTTCTTTGTTGGTTTGTTTGTTTGCTTTTTCCCTGACATTGTTTCTCTATAGAACAGCCCTGGCTATCCTGAAATTCACTTTGTACACTAGGCTAGTTTCAAACTCAGAGAGATCTGCCTGCCTTTGCCTCCCAAGTGCTGGAATAAAAGATGTGTACTACCACCACCAGCTATATAGACTTCTTTATAGGATCCATTTTGTCTCCTGTACCATGTTTCCACCTACTTCTATGGTCTTCATGTTTATGCTCCCAAAATTCATGCTTAAACATCTAAATTCAAAGGTGCAATTATTAGTGTTAGTCAGCTTTAAACAATGCAGAGTCACTTAACAAAAATGTTTTAAAGAATGATGGTTAGAGAAGGTGACTGAGGACATGTTTGTAGGAGATTTTATTGATGACACTAATTGTGGGAGAAGATAGACCAATATAGGTAGCAACATTCCCTAAGCAGGGGTTATTGAGCTGCTTAGGAATGAAGAAGTCAAGCTGTGTATAATCAAGAAGGCACACCAGTAATTACACATGTCTTCATTTCCTTCTGTTCTTGACTGTGGACATGATGCTTCAGGAGTCTGCCATTGTGATTTCACTACAATAATGTCATAGCCTGTAAATGAAAGCTAAAACAACCCCTTTCTCTTATAAATTGCTTATTGTGTGATAACTTATCATTGCATCAAAAATGACACTTGGACTTAAGGTGATGGCAATAGGTGGTAGAGCTTATTGAGATAATGGAATCACTATGAAAGAGATTCAAATTAATGCCTTCTGAGAAGAGACCCTATAGATTTGTCTTGTCCCCTGCCACTATGTGGAAACACCAAAACTAGCTCTCTGTGAACCATGATACACACTCTCCTTATTATTGGCTTTAGTTTTTTCTATTTCATGCTTCCATTCACTTCTATGCTCTGTATGGTTGTGTCCACAAAATTTGTGCCTTGAAATAAATTATACTTAGTGATTGATATGGAGAAATAATATTATTAAATTATTAAAATGCCTTAGCTAATAATAATTATGGGACTATGTATTGGATTTAGGTATAAATTTTATTATGCAGATTGATAAATTAATGCATGTAAAGCCTGCTGAATTAAGAAACTACTTCAAGTATATTGTCCACTGGATACCTTTTCTAAAGAATAATTTCTTCTTGAACAATTGTTTTAATACTTAATATTAATTCAGGAAAGATTAATAGATGGTACTAATTCCTGGCCTGAAGACACAGCTCAGTGGTTAAGAGCATCATGCAAAGCACAAGGACATAATATTGAACCCCAAGTACACATTTACAAAGCCATCTACATTCCTGTAACCCTGAGATTAGGCAGGGCGGAGCCAGGACCAGGAAGCTCCTGGATCCTAAGTAACTCCAGTATAGCACTAGAAACTGTGTCTTAAAGGAACAGAGTGAAGAGTAAGAGAACCAGACATCTATATTCCCTTACCTCAATGCATGTGCGTGTGGACTAGCAGTTTCCTCTGAAATAACGCATTCCATGCTGGAGGGATATTCCTTTCGAGTCTGGATCTTCTGAGGAGAGGTAAAACATCCCACCCTCCAGGGAAACTACTTAAAATTCAGAAAGCAAAGGACTCAAATGCTTCAGGGTGAAGCTGAAACTGACCTGAAACAGTAGGTTTGTCCCTCCCCAGGTATATATAAGCAGTAAGGACTGCTAAGGGACACTCTCAGACAAGCCCTGATGCCTAGAAGTGGCTCAAACCAGCGAGACTGATACTGTATCTGAAGAGATACTCTGTGATGTGTTGAACTGTCCACAAGACATGCAGTGAGGTTCAGGGTTCAAGCTTTCATGAACTATCAACCATTCTAAGATAAACTTTGGTTACATAGCTGTCTTACAGTAACTTCTGTTCCCGTAAGTAACTCCTTACCCATACTCCCTTAAATAATATCAATGAAAGTTAAATTTGGCAGTATACTTAATTTGATCTGTCCTCGGTTGCCTATCTGGTATGTGGAGGTATTTGTTAATGTCTCCTCAGGAATAGTGTCACACAACAATGTATCTGCATTCTCACAAACATAATTACACAAATACATTTGCATATACTACACACATACATATATTGCACACATTTTCCTATACACATATACATTACATACATGTGCATATAATACACACACATATACCACACACACATATATATGTTTACAACATGCATATTGCCCCCCACAAGAGCAGCATTCATTCTTATAACTTTGTATATGAGAATTGAAATGTAATAATGCCCATGGTTTTAACTAAAAGAATGTTGAAGAATTGAATAATATTCAGTTGTTAAATTTTCTGTAAAACAGCAACCAAATACTGTCTTAAGTAAGATGAAAATTTCATGAACAAAATAGCAATACCTTCATATTAGTATTGCTTTATATGTAAAATCTCTGAATTCAATTATATCATGAATTACATTCATAGCTTTGCCTCCAAATACTTAAATTGTTGATGAAATAATTCTATAAGGATGTTTTTAGGATTGCAAGTTTAGAGGTGAATAAGCCATGTGATTAACTATTCTAATGACTGTTATGTCGTGACTAAATTCAGAAGGTGGAAAAAAAAAGTTGGAACTGGTAATAAAATGTCAAGGTCTCACTCCTGTGAGCTACTTCCTCCAGCAAGGTTACCATCTAAAGGTTCCACAGCTTTCCTTAATAGTACCACTACCAGATGACCAAGTGCTTAGAGGTATGAGCCTGTTGGGGACAGTTCACATTCAAACCACAATATACAAACATCTTAACTAAAAATGAGAAAATAAAGTTTCATGTCTGCTTTTCAAAATATCCAAACATCATTTTCTTTTTAAATCAGCACAAAAAAAAACCCTACAATGTGTGAAATGATTTGAATGAAGTCACACAACTGCCATTAGCCAAATCTTATGTACAAGATGGAGATCATTTTGTCTTCACCTTAGGCATTGATATTTAAATAGAAAACCTGATTTATGCCTTGTTTGTAACCATTTTTCTCTGTGGTGTCTTGTACTACAGAAGTCTAACAAATGGCAAGCTTTAAATCGCTCTTGATTTTGATTTTGGATTTGACTGAATACTGACTTTAACTTTTATTTTAAGATGTTTTTTATTAATTAATCAATTAATATATTTAATAATTTTGTGATACTAGTCCAATCACAGTTTCCCTTCCCTTTTTCTATTCCTCCTACCTCTTCCCCTCACCTCCTACCCACCATTCCCTCACATTTGTCTTCAGAAAACTGTATGCCTTCATGTATATTAGCCCACCATGGTATATCAAGTTGCCCAAAAACCAAGCACCTCCTCCCCTATTGAGGCTGGAGGAGATGAAACAGCTGGAGCAAAGAGTTCCAAAAGCAGGCAACAGAGTCAGCCACAGCCTCTGCCAGGAATAGCGCAAGAGGACCAAGCCACACAGCTTCAACACATGTGCAGAGGCTCCAGGTCAGTCCCTTGAACTGACTTTAACTTTTGGACATTAAGTATTTGAACAAAAGATCCACCTGTGTGTGTGTCTCCATCTCTGTCTTTCTCTCTTTCAATCTCTCTCTCTCTCTCTCTCTCTCTCTCTCTCTCTCTCTCTCTCTCATTGCTTCATAAGCACAGGTATAGAAATGTAGAACTGATGCTATACTCATTGTAATTCAACTCACCATCATGGTGTCTGCAATATTCCGATAGTCACGGTTTTGGGGAGAGAGAGTAATGTGGTACCCATGCAGTCACGAGCGCCTAAGGCCATCACAGGCTCTTCCTTGGCTCATTCATGCTACAGAATTTGAAACTCTTTGCTTTCTTTTCTAATTCACACATCAGTATCCTTTATTTTGAAAATTTTAATTAACATATTATTTAAATTTGAAACTATGGAACATATGCATACTAATTATTATTTAAGAAAGAGAATATACTAACAAAATAGCCTAAAATCCTGATGTACAGAGTTCTCTAGTGCCTGGAGGTGCTTAACATCATTTGAAGACACATGGATTTACACTCTGATTGTATTGTTTACTTTCTTCATTGCAGTGACAAAATGCTTGATAGAAACAATTTAAGGCAGGGAAGATTTACTTAGGCTAATAGTTTCAGGGACACCTCAATCCATCAAAGTGAAGAAGGCATGGCAGACCAGCTCTATCCATGACAGCAGGATCATGTGGTAGAAATTTCTCAGAAAGCAATGGGCTAGAAATAGAGAATGAAGGCTAGAAACAAGTGTAGGTATACTCAAATGCCCACTCCTATTGACCTAATTCTGTGAGCTATGCTCTAACTAATCAACTCTCCTCAGTCTGCAAAGTAGGCTGTTATGCTGGGGACAAAGAGTTCAAAATATTATCCTGTGCATAACTTTTCATATTAAAATCATTATGTGGTTGTGGCTTCTGATTTATTACATCATTAATTTCATAACCTTCATATTTCTCAACTTGATTTTTAATATCTGCAAATTATTTGAGTGCTCACATATACCATAGCATTTAAACCATCACCTGTTTTCATATAATTTGTTTTATATTACATTTCTTAATAAGATAAGGCTTGGAAAATAATAACTTCTTCCCATAGCAAGCAATTAACCAAACTAGTACAAATTCATGTTTTTATATCCATTTTTGTCTTGGAAATATTTTTAAAAAATGAAATGGTCCTGATTTTTTGCTCATGTTCTCCTTCCTTCTGCTCCTCATTTGGACCTTAAGAGCTCAGACCGTTGCTCCAAATTGAGACTCTGTCTCTACCTCGATCCATCGCCAGATGAAGGTTCTAAGGTGATATGCAAGATATTCATCAGTATAGGATAGGGTCATTTCAGGTTCCCTCTCCTTAGTTGCCCAAGGTACCAGCTGGGGACATATTCCTGGACACCTGCGAACCCCTCAAGAGTCAAGTCTCTTGCCAACCCTAAGATGGCTCCCTTAGATAGGATATATACTTCGCTGCTCCCGTATCCATCCTTCCTATATCCCAACCATCCCAATCCTCCGAGCTCCTCCCATCCTCCCCTTCTCATATTTCTCATCCCATTTCCCCTTTGCCCCATGCCACCTCACCCGCAAGTTCCCAGTTTTTGCCCTGGAATCTTGTCTACTTCCCCCTCTCCATGCGGATGACTATATGATTTTCTTTGGGTTCACTTTCTTATTTAGCTTCTATAGGATCACACATTATATGCTTAATGTCTTTTATTTTATGGCTAGAAACCGATTATGAGTGAGTACATCCCATGTTCCTCTTTTTGAGTCTGGGATACCTCACTCAGGATAGTGTTTTCTATTTCCATCCATTTGCACGCAAAATTCGAGAAGTCATTGTTTTTTACTGCTGAGTAGTACTCTAATATGTATATATTCCACACTTTCTTCATCCATTCCTCCATTGAAGGGCATCTAGGTTGTTTCCAGGTTTTGGCTATTACAAACAATGCTGCTATGAACATAGTTGAACAGATACTTTTGTCATTTGATGTGGCATCTCTTGGGTATATTCCCAATAGTGGTATTACTGGATCTTGGGGTAGGTTGATCCCAAATTTCCTGAGAAATCGCCACACTGATTTCCAAAGTGGTTGCACAAGTTTGCATTCCCACCAGCAATGAATGAGTGTGCCTCTTTCTCCACAACCTCTCCAGCAAAGGCTATCATTGGTGTTCCCACGAGGGATGCACCCACCCACTGTGACAGTGGAACTGATTTATTGGGAGCCCACCAAGGCCAGCTGGTCTGGGACTGAATAAGCATGGGTTGATTCCGGACTCTCTGAGCATGGCGGTCAATGAAGACTGATGAGAAGCCAAGGACAATGGCACTAGGTTTCGATCCTAATACATGAACTGGCTTTGTGGGAGCTTAGCCTGTTTGGACGCTCACCTTTCTGGACGTAGATAGAAGGACCTTGGTCTTCCCGCAGGGCAGGGAATTTGGACTGCTCTTCAGTATCGAGAGGGAGGGGGAATGGAGTGGGGGGAGGAGAAGAGGAGTGGGGATAGGGGGAGGGAAGTGGGGGGAGGGCAATATTTGGGAGGAGGGGAGGGAAATGGGAAATGGGGAGCAGGTGGAAATTTTAATTAAAAAAGAATAAAAAATAAATAAATAAGTAAAAAAATGCTCAATTAATGCATTTAAAGAATTCAAATAAAAATAATTTTAGTTTCAAAAAAAAATGAAATGGAATGAAGTTTTAAAATTATACCTAACCTCACTTTATCTTGTATTTTATGTGCCAACAATAATACATTAGAACAATAAAATCACATTTCCTAGAAATATTCTTTTCTGCTATCGCTTCTATGGACATAGATTTAGACAGTATAAATTCCATCCCATACCAGCCAAGGAAATTGTTAGCACTTTAATATACATTCTCTAATGATAGATAGATAGATAGATAGATAGATAGATAGATAGATAGATAGATGACAGATAGATAGATAGATAATAGATAGATAGATGATAGATAGATAGATAGATAGATAGATAGATAGATAGATAGATAGATAGATAGACAAAGAGAGAGAGAGAGAGAGAGAGAGAGAGAGAGAGGTGACAGCTAGTATGGGGATTGTCTTAAATGTCAACTTGCCACTAGCTAGGTTCACCTGAGTAGTGAGCTTCAGTTGAGAAATTATCTCAGTTGCCTTAACTGATGTGCAAAGGCCCACCTCAAATATGGGTAATGCCTTCTGGTGGCCGGCCAGATAAGAAAGGCATGGCTGAAGGAAAAAATATTCCCTTTGTCCATTTTTTATTCCTTAATCTGACTAGCTTGATCTACCCTGGTGTTGCTACTGCTGGTTCCTTTGTAGATGTCAGGACCTTCCAGGTTTCCATCATTGACTGAGAACTCGGGCTCTTCAGGAAGATCTCAGGTTTTCAGAATTAGATTAGGACTGTTGAGGATCCCATCCCCATAGACTAGACAACTTCTGGACTGTCAGGCTCCTCCAGTCTCATAAGATAGCCACCGTGGGTGTACCTCCAGTCTGAGGGACTAGCCTCAGTACCAAGAAACTACAGGGTCTCGGCCTTCAGGTGTGATTCAGATGATGCTAGTACTTCTAAGTAAACTGTTTTAACAAAATATTTTAGTATATATTAATTCATCCTATCAGTTCTGTTAATCTAGAGACTAATACAGATAGATAATTGCTTTAAGGGATTGACTATTGCAGTTGCATAAATTGATAAGTCTGAAATCTGCAGACCAACTGGCAAGAGATGCTGGTATAAGTTGTTGCTGTTTAAATTGGAAGGTATCCCAGAGGCAGAAGTCATTTTCCCTTGGGTCACTTTAGTTTGGTTTTTCCTGTGAACTTCAACTGATATGTTGAGGCCCACCTACAATATGAAAAGTATTTACTTTACTGAAAATCTACAATTTTAGAAGTTAATTTTATTTATTTGTTTGTTTGTTCATTTGTTTTTCGAGACAGGGTTTCTCTGTGTATCTTTGGTGCCTGTCCTGGAACTAGCTCTTGTAGACCAGGCTGGCCTCACACTAACAGAGATCCACTTGCCTCTGCTTTCTAAGTGCTGGGATTAAAGTTGTGCACCACCACCTCCTGGAGTTAATTTTATTTTTAAAAGTAGCTATGTCATGACAGATTGATGTTGCTACAAATGTCTGTGAACCTTGTCCTAGTTAAATTCACAAATAAAATTAACTGTTATAAATAACTCATGATTTTTAAAGGAATTGATCACATATTTCATGAAGCTACTATGGAAAGTACTTTTAGTAATTCTTTGAGAGAAGAACTTATATACTTTGCTGTTGAGACACAGGAAATACTAGCAGCTACTTGATGAAAACGGTTTTGCTAAAAATTGTTCATTAGAAACCAGTGGTTATGTGTGTCTATGTGATTGCCTCTGTGATTTGTGTGTGCCTGTGGAGGACATATGTTGATGTCAGGAGTATTTCACTAACACTGGCCACCTTAGGCTTTGAGATTTTTTTTAATTTAATTTAATTTATTTTATTGAGCTATACATTTTTCTCTCCTCCCCTCCCTTTCTCTGTCCTCCCCTTGACCCCTCTCCCATCCATGGTCCCCATGCTCCCAATTTACTCAGGAGACCTTGTCTTTTTCTACTTCCCATGTAGATTAGATCCATGTATGTCTCTCTTAGGGTCCTCATTATTGTCTAGGTTCTCTGGGATTGTGATTTGTAGGCTGGTTTTCTTTGATTTATGTTTAAAAACCACTTATGAGTGAGTACATAGGATAATTGTCTTTCTGGGTCTGGGTTACTTCACGCAATATGATGTTTTCTACCTCTGTCCATTTGCCTGCAAATTGCAAGATGTCATTTTTTCTGCTGTGTAGTACTCCATTGTTACATTATCCATTCTTCAGGCAAAGAACATTTAGGTTGTTTCCAGGTTCTGGCTATGACAAACAATGCTGCTGTGAACATAGTTGAGCACATGTCCTAGTGGTACTATTGAGCATCATTTAGATACATACCCAAAAGTGGTATTGCTGGGTCTTGAGGTAGATTGTGTCCTAATTTTCTGAGAAATCACTATACTGATATACAAATGAGTTTTACCAATTTACACTCCCACCAGCAATGCAGGAGTGTTCCCTTTATCCCACAACCTCTCCAGCATAAGTTATCATCAGCCTTTTTTATCTTTACCATTCTTACGGGTGTAAGATGGAATCTCAGAGCTATTTTGATTGCATTTCTCTGATGGCTAAGGATGTTGAGCATTTCCTCAAGTGTCTTTTAGCTATTTTAGATTCCTCTGTTGATAGTTCTCTGTTTGGGCATGTACTCCATTTATTATTGGATTATTTGTTCTTTTGACAACCAGTTTCTTGAGTTCTTTGTATATTTTGGAGATCAGACCTCTGCCTGATGTGAGGTTGGTGAAGATCTTTTCCCATTCTGTAGGTTGCCATTTTGCCTTGTTGATCATGTCCTTTGCTTTACAGAATCTTCTCAAGTTTCAGGATGTCCCATTTATTAATTGTTTCTCTCAGTGTCTGTGTTATGGGGGTTATATATATATATATTATATATATTTAATGCATGTGCCAATGCATTAAAATGTACTTCCAACTTTCTCTTCCATGAGGTTCAGTGTGGCTGGCTTTATTGTGAGGTCTTTGATCCATTTGGACTTGAGTTTTGTGCACGGTAATAGATATGGGTCTATTTTCATTCTTCTACATATTGATATCCAGATATGACAGTACCATTTGTTAAATATGCTTTCTTTATTCCATTTTATATTTTTTGCTTCTTTGTCAAAAATCAGGCATTTGTAGGTGTGTGGATTGATATCTGGGTCTTTGTTTCAGTTCCATTGGTCCACTTGTCTGTTTTTATGCCAGTTCTAGGCTGTTTTCAGTACTGTAGCTCTGTAGTAGAGTTTGAAGTCAGGAACTGTGATGCCTCCAGAAGTTCTTTTATTGTACTGGATTGTTTTGACTATCCTGGGTTTTTGCTTTTTCATATAAAGTTGAGTACTGTTCTTTCAAGATCTGTGAAAATTTTTCCTGGTGTTTTGATGGGCAATGCATTGAATCTGTAGACTGCTTTTGGTATGATTACCATTTTTACTATGTTAACTCTACCCACCAAAGAGCATGGGAGATCTTTCCACTTTCTTGTGTCATCTTCGATTTCTTTTTTCAAAGATTTAAAGTTCTTGTCATGCAAGTCTTCTACTTTTTTGGTTAGAGTTACTCTGACATATTTTATGCCATTTGTGGCTATTGTGAAGGGTGTTGTTTCTCTGATTTCTTTTCGAGCCCATCTGTGTACAGGAGGGCTACTGATTTTTTTGAGTTAATCTTGTATCCTGCCATAATACTGACAGTGTTTATGAGTTGAAGAAGTTTTTGGTAGAATTTTTGGGATTGTTCATGATTTGTATCCCCTTGATCACTTTTTGGTGTCTTATTGCTTTAGCTAGGACCTCAAGAATTATACTGAATACATATGGAGGGAGTGAACAACCTTGTCTTGTTCCTGATTACAGTAGAATCACTGTGATTTTCTCTCCATTTAGTTTGATGTTGGCTGTTGGCTTGGTATAAATGGACTTTATTATGTTTAGGTACATTTTCTGTATCCCTGCTCTCTCCAAAACATTTATCATGAAGGGATAATGTATTTTGTTGAAACCTTTTTTAGCATCTAATGAGACGATCATGTCCTCCTTGGGTTTTGAGATATGTTTTTGCCTCAATTTGGAGCTCATTGATGGACAAGGCTGGTAGAGCAAAAATTCCATCAGAAACCACTAATTTGTACCCATGGAGCCACTTTCCCAGCCCCTAAGTAAGATTCTTCCAATGGCAACTTCCTCTGAAGTACATCTTTTTTTTTTTTTACTTATTTATTTATTTTTATTCTTTTTTAATTAAAATTTCCACCTGCTCCCCATTTCCCATTTCCCTCCCCTCCTCCCAAATATTGCCCTCCCCCCACTTCCCTCCCCCTATCCCCACTCCTCTTCTCCTCCCCCCACTCCATTCCCCCTCCCTCTCGATACTGAAGAGCAGTCCAAATTCCCTGCCCTGCGGGAAGACCAAGGTCCTTCTATCTACGTCCAGAAAGGTGAGCGTCCAAACAGGCTAAGCTCCCACAAAGCCAGTTCATGTATTAGGATCGAAACCTAGTGCCATTGTCCTTGGCTTCTCATCAGTCTTCATTGACCGCCATGCTCAGAGAGTCCGGAATCAACCCATGCTTATTCAGTCCCAGACCAGCTGGCCTTGGTGGGCTCCCAATAAATCAGTTCCACTGTCACAGTGGGTGGGTGCATCCCTCGTGGTCCTGATTTTTTGCTCATGTTCTCCCTCCTTCTGCTCCATACCACCCTGAACGCGCCCGATCTCGTCTGAAGTACATCTTGTGTAGTAGGTCAGGAAAGACTTGCTGTAATCTGTTGGCCTGGTCTGTCACCTGGGTGCCCTGTCACTTTAAGAGCAAGAGCCACCCACTCCTAACCTTCCCTGCTTCTGCTGAGGCAATATCCTACCTTTGTTCCAGTCCACTCTCTCTTCCCTGCCTTCTTCTGAAGTGGTAACTGCTGTCTCTCTACCTTCTCCCCTTCTCACCTTCTTTCCTCTCTCTTTCTCTGCCCTTCTCATGGAAATGCAGCTTCTGCCACTCTCTCTTCACCTTCTTTTCCTTTTTTCTCCCTTTTCCCTCTTCCCCTTCCCTTCCCCCTCTATAACACACTAAATAAACTTTATACCCTAGCTCTCTCTGCATATCTGTCTCTCTTCCACCAAGGCTTCCGGCCACTCACCAGAAGACCTGCTGAGGCCCAAGTGTGACCCACTACTGCCCCTCATAGGACCAACCCTGGGTCACCTGTGTTATTAGTGATAACATTGGTGTTAGGAACTTTGCAGGCTATCCCTTGCAGCAGAAGACTGCTAGGAATTATGTAATCTTTTAACTCTTATTCTATGTGATAATTTTTCCAATTTAAAAATCACTGAAATTGTATATCCAGCATCAAACGGTAGGTTCTTCCTACACACCTGGCCATGTCTCCATGAGTGTGCAATTACTCGGCAGTGGTTCCCCCACATAAAAGAAGCCCAGTATTAGTCAACCACTTGCTCGTCGGGCTTAAAACCCCTTGCTTGGGCCACCAATCCCATGCAATGATGTAGGGGTTCAGTTTGTACCCACTCATTCTCACAGCAGGTATAGACCCAACAGAAATTATAGTGCCTTTTAGTACTGAAGAAATAAAATAGTTATGGGAAGACAATGAGCCATGACAAAGAGCTTGTGCTAATTTTTTGGGAGAAATTAATAGCAACTATCCCAAGAGTGGTAGACTTAACCTCATAAAGAGAACTTCTTGGATTCTTCCTAGAATTGTACGTGATGCTCCAATAACTAGAGCCTGTACGTTCTATGCTGATGCAAATAAATCAGGGAAAGCAGGTTATAAGTCAGATGAGTTGAGTAAGGTGGAACAAAGCCCTTATAATTCTGTCCAGAAGGCAGAATTATATGCCATTCTTATGGTGCTAAGGGATTTTAAAGAACCTCTTAATATAGTTACAGATTCACAATATGCAGAAAGAGTTACCTTGCATATTGAAACTGCTGAATTTATACCAGATGACACAGAGTTGACTTCATTGTTTATCCAGGTACAAGACATAATCAGGAACAGGCTTTGTCCGATGTACATAACACACATCCGGTCCCATACAGGTCTGCCTGGTCCTCTAGCACAAGGCAACGTTGAGATTGATCAATTATTGATTGGAAGCGTGTTGCAGGCCTCAGAATTTCATAAAAAGCATCATGTCAATAGTAAAGGCCTAAAGAAAGAATTTTCCATTACATGGCAACAAGCTAAGGACATTATAAAGAGACGTCCTACTTGTTCTTTCTAAAATCAAACACCATTGCCTGCAGGGAGTAACCCAAAGGGTACTAGGAGAAATGAAATCTGGCAGATGGATGTGTTCCACTTTATGGAATTTGGTAAATTAAAATATGTACACCACACCATAGACACGTATTCAAGTTTTCAATGGGCTACTGCCCTGAGCTCAGAAAAGGCTGATTCAGTAATCACACATCTATTGGAAGTTATGGCCATCATGGGAATACCTGCACAAATAAAGACAGACAATGGCCCAGCATATGTATCTAAGAAAATGAAACTCTTTTTTGCTTATTATAATGTAAAACACATTACAGGTATACCACATAATCCCACAGGTCAGGCAGTTATAGAAAGATCAAACAGTACTATAAAGGATATGCTGAACAAACAGAAAGGGACTGAAAATACCCCCAGAAATAGATTACATAATGCTTTATTAACCGTGAATTTTCTTAACGCTAATGAGAAAGGAACGACAGCAGCAGAAAGACATTGGATAATGGAAAATTCTGCTGAGCTAAATCAACCAATTTATTTCAAAGATGTGCTCACCTCTCAATGGAAGCCAGGAGATGTGCTATGTTGGGGAAGGGGTTTTGCTCTTGTTTCCACAGGAGAAGAAAAATTGTGGATACCATCAAAATTAATAAAGGTTTGCTTTGAAGAGGAGAAACCTCTTGGAAAGGAGAATGCCAACTCATCCACAATGATGATATTCATACAGTTGGTAAGAAAAACATATAGAATGGGAGCAGGGTTCTGTTCTTATCTCCACAGGAAAACACTCATCTTTGAAAAATTCAAGGGACCCTGGATGTTTGGATACTGACAGATTGAAAAATACCTGCCCAATAGGAACTATCAAGAAAACCGAATAGGTTGTGTAAGTAAAATATATTAAACCATATTTCTAAATTTATAGAGCTGGTTTTGAAGTTGGACTCTGGCTCAGTCCCTCTCCAATTCCAAGCCTGTTGGTAAGAGAAAAACCCAGAGTTTCTGGAGTTTCTGTCTCATGTCAAGAGCCATAATATGGGACAGAAAAAAATATGAGTTTAGAAAACATCTTTGCTTTTCTTCATATCTCTAATACTTTTCATTGAATATATCTATCATGCCTTTCATTGAATATATATATATATATGTGTGTGTGTGTGTCTATATATGTCTATATGATTAATGTTTAAGTTTTTCACAATGAACAATGTGTTTTTCCTGAAGTGACATTTGAAGTTTCCAGGAAGAAGATGGGGCCCCACAACAACAACTCCACCTGGTTGATATGACGTCATGATACTGATAGCGCTACTACAAGACCTGTTTTGGGTACCAGCTGCACAAGACAGTGCCAACTTGGTTAGCTGAAATGGTGCACATCTTATACACCATTCTGGCCAGTCCTGCACAAAATACTCAGAGACTATTTGCAATTTTAAAAGACATTGATCTTGAAATTTAACCATCATTTTACTTTCACAGGATCCCCCAGAAAGAACGTCGCCCCCATGACAGCTGGAAGTAACTCTAGAGGACGACGTCCCATCTCCCAGTAAAGTTTGCCCTTGGGTTTAGGGATGTCATTTGGGGATTGATCATAATTGGTATATGGTTGAGGGTTGGGGGAGGAATTTTATAAGCTCAGGGATCATTTGAAAAAAAAAGAGGGATAATGGGATGATGGGATAATAGATTGGTACTTGTTGGTACTTGTGAGTTATTGTTTTGAGACAAATATATTGGTATCAATTCTTATATATTGATACAAAGTGAAATTATATTGACTATTGTATGCATGCATGTTTCTACCTCTGTTTAAAACATTTTTATGTATTGACAAATATTGTATTGATATATATATATATATAGTATGTATTTACCATATTGCAGTGTACATTTCTACCTTTGATTAAGATACTTATATATTGTTTGTGTATTGATATATATTTACCATACGGCAATGTATATTTGTACATTGTTTATATTTGGAGATCATTGTCCTCATTTGTTTCACAGTCGTTTATTGTCTTAGTCTTTAAGTTAGATAGGTATTGAGAATTATATAGATCAATAGTATTCTGAGTTTGTCATTTATAATTAGACTAATCAGGTTCTTTAGATATATAGAGATTATACTCAGTATAGATAGATAATCTTCAACCTCTTCAAAGAGCTGTAGAAAATGGCCTTTAATCCAACTCAGAGTTTTGTGGTAGTGAGACACAATTGCTCCTGGCAACACCGCTCTATTCTCTAGAGAATGTTGAGCACCAAAGACACTCCACCTGGAGCATTTCTTTTTGGCAGAACTGGCCTTTGGGCAAAGAAATGCCCATACCTCAACCACTGACAGAGATGCAGAGCATGCATCAATGGAAAAAACAGGACTGTCATATCCTGTCAAGACAGGGTAAGATAGTTTTGAAAAGTTGCTTGCCTTTGAAAATGCTATGTCAGATATGTTAGGCCTTAGCCAAAGTTGATTGCTTCAACGCTGCAAATGTGACCTTGGGTGATTGCCCAGGTAGCTAGTTGTCTCTGTGATATGTTGCATGTTTTGGAAGTTATTTGATTGCACTTCCTAATTACTCAGGTAACATTATTTCCCTTCTCAGATCTGTGATGGGGTTGAAGACTATATAAATATAGTTACTTTCCACTCATGACTTGGCCAAGCTATTTATTATATAAGACTTAAGCTAGTTAGAATAGGATATTTGTACTTATTGTATATAATTTCATAGTAGGTTTAGAACTCTCTTACTTAAGTAAAAGGGGGAGGTGTTGCGGGAGGTCCTTCCGCTCCTCCAGCCAATAGCCACTGAGATACCAGCCCATTGGGGCATGGTCTCTCTCCCTTTAAAAAAGCGGCCACATCCCTCCTTGCTCTCTCTTACTTCCTGCTCCGCTTTTGGTGACTAGACTCCCTTCCTGATTGCTCAGAGGACTGTTGTCTGTGACGGTGATCTGTAAGTTTTTTCCCTTTTAAATAAATAACCATTTTATTAATCATAATTCCAAACTGGTGCTTGTGACTTATGCCTTCGCCTTCAGATCTCCTGCCACCTCTCTAGTCTGCTCTCTCTTTCTGACCTACTTCAGAAGAGATAACTATTGTCTCTCTACCTTTTCCGCCTTCCACCTTCTTTCCTCTCTCTCTTCTCTTTCTCTGTCCTCCTTCTCTCTCTCCCCTTCTTCCCTCACTTTCATAACCCTTTACTCTTATACCATTCCCATATCCACTAAATAAACTCTATACCCAACCTCTCTTGGTATGGTATATCTGTCTCTCACCCACCACTGTTTACCACCCACCTTGGATGGTCAGCTGCTGCCCCGCATGGAAACTCTTTATAAATGATAACAAAACTTGTTTTAGTGACACTACCATCACATGCTTGACTACTTTCTGCTATCACGCTGACTAGGAATTAAGTTCTCAGCTGCAGGTTTGCTGTTTTCAGTTGGAAATTCTCACACACTGGTTTTCAGGGCTCTTGTGATCCTTATATCACAGAGATCAGGTGAAATATCAGACATGGTTCCTTAGCCATAGAGTACATTCAGCAACTTATGTGTAATTTCCTAGAGCATAAATTCCCAGTTTTAACATCCATCTCTTAAGATTGAATTTAAAATTAGTATTATTATTTATTAAAACTTACTCAACTTTTCCCCCACTGTCTCTTCATAACTGTAATTAAGCCAACTGGCTAGAACAAGAGTCCTTAATAAACAGTAGCTGGTCAAAATGAATGTCTTTATATATCCCAACCTGGTGTGTGTGTGTGTGTGTGTGTGTGTGTGTGTGTGTGCGTGTGTAAGAAGGAGGGGGGAAGACAAAGACAGAGAAGAGAGACAGAACAGGGAGTCCAATCTCTGGTAACATTTTTCATGTGACATACACACTTTTCTATTTGAAACGATGCTTCCTGGTGATCATATGGCAAGTGCCCCCCACCTTAATATCCTCATGCTGGCAAGGCAAGTGCTTTATTCAATGAGATATGACTCAAAGCCAGAGTTTTACCACTTAATAATGATATATTAAACTAAAATGTAGATATGCCATTAGATTTCTGTCTGACTATGTAGACAATAGAAAGAAACGAGAAATCCTAGTCTGTTGTTAGAAGAGAAATTGTTTAGAAAAATAAGTGAACATGTAAGGATGTGGATAGAAACCACTGTGCTTGTCAGAGAGAAACCTAGAGGACTTGAGGGATATAAAGCTGATGCATGTTGGTGACTTGATAAAAGCATTTACAGAATTTTGAAGAAAACAAAAGAGAACATAGGAAGCTGTTTCCTGAAGCATCAGGGTGTGGGCCAGGTTAGAAAGCAGCACAGGTGAGCCCCCACAGTGCCAGTTGGTAAACTGGGTCAGGGACCAGGTGCAGAGACACAAAGAAACAGATGGAGCTCTTGGCCATTGGACAGGGTGAATTGCAGTAATCTGCAGATCAAGGCGATTTGTGTGGGGTGCCAAAGACTGTGAGCATTGTGGCCCAGGTTCTGTGTCTATGCCAGGTACCTGACTGCCTTAGGGCAATGCACTCCTGAATGCTTCATCTGCTTTCTACATGGTGGGTCACATTTATGTCAAGGCACTGTTGTGTGTTGTGTGGCCCTATTGTCAGGGGCCATTTCCCCCCCCAAAAAAATATTATAGGGATCATCGTCCTGAGGAGTTTGCAGAGGGCTCCACTTCCCAATTGTATTGAGAATTGTTTTATTGGCAGAGCCTATCCCGCACCCAATTAACTGTCAATAGAGAGCTAGCTGCTAGCAGAACCCGCCTCACACTCTAATTATCCAGAGAACTAGGTGTGTCAACCTGTGAACTCCTGGCCGAGGAATCGTGACCTGACCGATCATAACCTCTTGGCCTACATGGCCAGCGTGGACCACGTGACAAGATTCCATCCCCCTGCGTGACCTGACCGATCATAACCTCTTGGCCTACATGGCCAGCGTGGACCACGTGACAAGATTCCATCCCCCTGCCCCCATCCGAAGCCAAGCTCCTCATCCAGAGGATATATAAGCTGTACAATGACGCTAATAAACGGAGGCTTTGACAAGAACTTTGCTTGGCCTCCTTCCTGTCTCTAGCCCATGTCTTTCAGGTAGCGCCTCTCTGGGACCCTGGAATTACTAGACCTGCCAGGCGGGTTACACCCCTAGACTAAGTAACCCGCCAAGGCGGTCTACACCCTATGACCTGAGATATCTTAGCTTCTAACTTCTATCCCTCCTTAACACTGAAGCCCACAGTATAAAGATGGAACGTAGTTTCCTATCCACTTCTGAAGAGATCTCTTGACAATTTATCTGAATATATGTGCATGTGTGTGAGTATAAGATCAGCACAGTCAGGAGAAGGAGCAAGCCCATAGGTCAGCTGCTTCTCCCTGTTTGTTTGTTTTGTGTACCCCCAGAATATGACATAACATGTACAAGGCTCAGTGAAACACCAGAAAGATGTGATTATTTATTTATGTATTTATGTATTTATTTATTTATTTATTTGTAGAAAGTGTACATGTGTGAATGTCAGAGGATATACTTAGCTGTCATTAATGCATGATCCATCCTCTCTTAGGGAGGATAGATAGGATTTCTCAGTGGCCTAGAATTAGTCAAATAGAACAGACTCCTGTTTCTACTTCTCCAAAACTGGAGTTTATTACTAGGCTACCCCTTTATCTAGCTGTTTCAGTTTCAGCCTGAGGATGAACTCATGTCTGAATTTACTTACTAATCATTTTCATTAACCCCATAGGCAGCTTTACTACACACCACCTTACATTTGCTAACTACACTTCCCCATAGTGCTTCTGTTTCTTCTTCCTTATTGATAGACTACAATTGATTTTGCTGATTGTATACTTCCTAGTAAGTTTTGCCTTGAGCTGAATTTTCGAACAACTTAGGCTAACACAGCAGTTCCAGAAGTGGTCCGTTGTGCCGTAAAAATTAAAGAAAGCTTTTACCTGGGGTTAGCTAGAGAGAGGTCCAGGAAAAGAGCTGCAGTATCATTTGACATTTGTCTTAGTTACTTTTCTATTGCCATGGCAAAACATCATGACCAAGGGAACTACGAAGGGAAGCATTTAATTTAGGGAGTTTGGCGCCAGAGATTAAAGCCCATGACTGTTATGACTGGGAGCATGGCAACAGAGATTAGGCATGGCATCGGAAGAGCATTTGAGAGCTCACAGCTGATTCACAAGGATGAAAGAGTCAGAGAGAGCTAACTGTGAATCTCATGGACTTTTGAAACCCCAAACCCAGTCCAGCTTCCAATGACACACCTCTTCCACCAAAGCCACACTTTCTAATTCTTCCTAAATGGCTCCACCAACCAGAGACCAAGTATTCAAAGTGTGCCATTCTCATTCTCTACCTACTATTCTTAGAAAATAATAAAATTTCCACCTCTATGGCTAGGCTTTAGATAGTGTAGCCTGGATAGAGCCAATGTTCCCTCTTGTCCTATTTAACTGAGATCTCAATAATGACCAAGGTAAGGACTTTCTGGCATTTTTTTCCAGGGCCCTTTTGAAAGGATTATAGACAGTTGCTTGAATATATTGCTTTTGTTATGCAGTTGGCCCCAGATATAAGAAAAGAAAGCTTAGATGGTGGACAGGTCTGCAAATATAAATAGGTGCCAGCTATTGGAGGTTATAGCTCTATAGAAAAACCAAATTAGTAAAAATAAAAGAAAAAGGAGATCCCAGAAGAGGAATCCAGAGATACTAGAAGAGGAAGAAGGAAGAAAAGCTCTCTGTCCTATGTTAATAACTGCAAAGGGAGTCTTTGCTCAGGCACTGGGACCCAGAAAGAGGACAGTAGTCTACCTGTCCAAGAGACTTTATTCTGTTTCTGCCAGGTGACAGTCTTACTCATGGCTGGTTGCCTCTATATTTATGACGGGAGGAGAAATTGACAAACTGACATTGGGCCTAGAACTGTTTTACCAACCCACAGTGTGCAGTGGCTTTCCTAAGGGAGATCCCAAAGAAATGGATGTACAGTGTCAAAATATTGCATTGTTATGCACTTCTCATGTGTCAACCTTCTATTTAATTCTGTAAAATTTCAGTGTAACTAGCCTGCTACCAGATGAAAACCAAACACAGACCCTCCAAGACAGTAGCGAAATTAGGGTCATCAGACCCCACTGACCCAGCAGAGTATTGTTCTATGATGTTGCAGTAGATGCACACAAGATCACCTGACACTCACCCATATTAGAGGAGATGCCCAGGGCATTTGGTTCCACCAGCAGGAGCTTGTAGCTCAACTTGTTCAGTTCTTCATGGACAATGTTGAAGGCACATGTGACTATGATAAAAGGTAAGGGCCCTGAACCCAGCTACTGCTGATCGCTCAGCTGAGGCTGCTGTACTTTCCATTCACTCCATTCAGGGATTGGCAGGCCAGGAGTATCCAATTCTAATTGTATTTCCTGATCCCCGATCCACCTGATAATAACTGATGTGGTCCAATCTATCAGACCTGTCTTAACAGATGTACATTAGTAGGAGGGATTTTATCCAATATGAAAGCAGGTATACAAGAGCCACAGATGTCACCTTGGCAGGGTAATATCGACCCTGTCTCAGAGACAAGGGACTTAAGCCCAAGGGACTGAGCTTCTGGCATCAACCTAGCCACTTCATTAGGTTAAAGACAAAACCATCACTATGTTGTACAGTCATTATGCATTTGCCATGACCCATGTCCATGAGGGCTTCTATACTTTAAAGGTATTTTGTTTTCAAAATTTGGGTCTAAGGATATGTTGCTTTGGAAAAGTGGTTCTTCTTTTGTTTCCACAGAGGATGAGAACCTATGGATTGTTTATAGACTAATATGGTTTGATGGACCAAAACCCCCTGAAAGATTGCTGTGAACAATCCACACACCACAACACCACAAATTACTTTGCCCAACTGCTGATGAAGATGAACCTAACACACAGGATACAGCATAAAAGACCTGATTAAGAGATTCCCCCAATCAGCAGGAAGTAGTCTATAGAACTATGTACAAATTCCCAAATATTGTTTATAAGTGTGTTTAAATTTAAAGGGGGATATTCTATAGAGATTTGCATTGGTATAGATTTTGTTTTTTCGATATAAATTTTAGGTAAATTTTATTATGTGTAAATTTCTGCTCTTGATTAAGGTATTGTGTTTGTACAGCTCATTTAAAAATATGATGTATAATTAAAAATATAGGTTAATAGATAATCATCTATAATAGTAAAGCCTGTAGTCATGTTAGTTGGATTTTCAAGATGTACAGAGATGTATCTCAGATAAATAGGGATTCTTCAAATCTTTCAAGACTACTGAATATGGCATTTAAAGTGTTTTAAGAGCTTAAGATTTTTTTAACGACAGTGAGACACATCTGCTCCTGGCAGTACCAATCTACTTCGAGAGGAAGATGTGCATTGAAGAGCCTCCTTATGGAGTTTGCTAATGATTTGGGCAAGAAACTGTTCTTGCCTGGGCTGCTCAATGAACTGAACATGGAACCCACAAAGAAATGACTGTTTAACTTCCATAAGATCCAGCTGCAGGCAAGCCAGTAAGGCATCTTCTTAATTAGTACTTGATGTGGATGGGCCCAACCCATTGTGTGTATGCCTAGCCCTGGGCTAGAGATCTGGATTCTTTAAGAAACCAGGTTAAATATGCCTTGGAGTAGCACTCTTCCATAGCTTCAGCATTAGTGTCTGTCTCCAGGTTGCTGCCCTGTTTGAGTTCCTGTTTTGATTTCCTTTGAACTCTAATGTGGAAGTATGAGCCAAATATACCAATTCCTCTCCAACTTATGCTTTGATTGTGGTATTTCCTTGCAGCAATAGAAACCCTAACTAAGGCAGACCCATAGGCTCATATGTTTAAATGCTTAGTCATCAGGGAGTGACATTATTTGAAAGGATTAGGAGGTGTGGCTTAATGTACAAAGTGTGTCAGTGGGGCTGAGCTTTGAGATTTCAAAAGCCCACACTGTGTCCAGTGTCTTCCTCCCTGCCTGTGGATTAGGTTGTAGTCCTCAAATATTTCTCCAATATTCTTGCCTTGTTTTCTACCAAGCTGATAATGAAATAAACCTCTGAAACTATGAGCCAGCCCCAATGAAATGCTTGCTTTCTTAAGAGTTGCCTTCATTCGCGTGTCTCTTTACAGCAATATAACAGTAACTTAAGATACGATGGGAATGGCCCCAAACTCCATAAGCTCCAACCTTAGCACATGTGAATGGTAACAATCTACACTCATCCCGGAGGACCTCCAAGGGAAGGAAGCCTGTCTAACATTATCAAGATACTCCTAAGCTACTTCCTCCATGCAGAATTCTGTAGTCATACACAGTAGGTTAATTTTAGGAATGGCAGTCAAAAGTATTTGTAGACCCCAAAGTTTACCTGACATACTTGGTTTAACCAAATGTTCATCTTATGATTTGTTTTCATGGGAAGAGAAACCACCCTGTGTGTCCTGGTGCATATTATATCATAGGTGCTCATCTATCATCTAGAAGAAGGCAGAGTCCACCTACAAATAAACTTTGAGCTTTCCCATTCATGGTGAGCTATCCCTATTCTCATTTCCCTGTTGGTACAGGTAGGCTTGCAGACTCCACTGTAGTTGGAACTTTATCCCTAATTATTGGGGATAAAAACCTCATTGTTCAAGTAGACACAGACAAGGACCATCTAAAAAAAAATCTGTATCACATTTGGAAGCCCAGTTAGATTCCTTACCTGTGGTTCTTCTTCTGAATCAAAAAGGATTGGATTTAATCCTTTTGAGACAAGGAATTTTTTGCACTGCTCTAGGAGAAACTTGTGGTCTTTATTTCAATGAGTCAGGAAAAAAAATTAGCTATGGTCAAAAATAACCTTCAAGGGAGGAAGAGGAGATGACAAGAATTGAACAACTGATACTAATCTTTGTTTTTATAATATCTCTTATTAACTACTCTACTTACAACCATGGCTGGGCCATTAATCTTTTTGTTGCTTGATCTCACTGTGGTAACCTGTTTGCATGACTGTTCTGTAAAACAGAAAATAAATTATGTTAAAACTACTAGTGCTAAGGAGATGATATAATCTCCTGCCCCCAGGTGAGTTCACAATGCAACACATGTCCATAGAAACAACAGTGGGAAGTATATCAATCAGGCTCCAGACCTTAGCACAACTGACACCATGATGGAAGTACCATTCAAGTCTTAAAACCCAGCAGGTAGATAGTACCACATGCCAAAATGAAAACAAAGTTCTAATCCATTAAATCCATTGTTCTGGAAATGTCCCCAAATTTACTAACCTTGCTTTTTGTCCTCTGCAGTTCTGCTTCAACCTACCTGAGGTGTGTCAGTGCAGGATGTCATTTAGATACTTAAAAATTTATCCTGAAGAAGGCTCAGGACTACACTTAGGACCCAAATACTCATTGAAGTTGCAAGTTAGTGAAGACTTTCTATTGCCTTGAACTCATATCCGAATAGTCTCCTCTGATGAAGTGACTCCATGTGATCACTTTGTGTCTAACTCCAGGGATCCATCTTTACTTCCTTAACAATAGCCAAATTTATTGGGTTCATTAGCATTTTAAAGTTTAGTTTCTTGAGTTCTTTATATATTTTGGTGATCAGACCTTTGTCTGTTGCAGGGTTGGTGAAGATCTTCTCCCAGTCAGTGGGTTGCCTTTTTGTCTTAGTGACAGTGTCCTTTGCTTTACAGAAGCTACTCAGTTTCAGGAGGTCCCATTTATTCAATGTTGCCCTTAATGTCTGTGCTGCTGGGGATAAACGTAGGAAGTGATCTCCTGTACCCATATGTTGTAGAGTACTTCCAACTTTTTCTTCTATCAGGTTCAGTGTGTTCAGACTAATATTGAGGTCTTTAATCCATTTGGACTTGAGTTTTGTGCATGGTGATAGATATGGATCTATTTTCATTCTTCTACACGTTGACAACCAGTTCTGCCAGCACCATTTGTTGAAGATGCTCTCTTTTTTCCATTGAATACTTTTAGCTCCTTTATCAAAAATTAGGTGTTCATAAGTTTGTGGGTTAAAATCAGGGTCTTCTACTCGGTTCCATTGATCGACTTCTCTGTTTTTATGCCAATACCAAGCTGTTTTCAATACTGAGGCTCTGTAATAGAGTTTGAGGTCAGGGATGGTAATGCCTCCAGACGATCCTTTATTATATAAGATTGTTTTGGCTATCCTGGGTTTTTTGTTTCTCCATATAAAGTTGATTATTGTCCTCTCAAGATCTGTGAAGAATTTTGATGGGATTTTAATGGGGATTGCATTGAATCTATAAATTGCCCTTGGTAGAATTGCCATTTTTACTATGTTGATCCTCCCTATCCAAGAGCAAGGGAGATCCTTCCATTTTCTGGTATCCTCCTCAATTTCTTTCTTCATTGACTTAAAGTTCTTGTCAAATAGATCCTTTACTTCCTTGGTTAGGGTTACCCCAAGATATTTTATGCTATTTGTGGCTATCGTGAAGGGTGATGCTTCTCTGATTTCCATCTCTGCTTCCTTATCCTTTGTGTATAGGAGGGCAACTGATTTTTTGGAATTGATCTTGTATCCTGCAACGCTACTAAAGGTGTTTATCAGCTGAAGGAGTTCTTTGCTGGAGTTTTTGGGGTCGCTTATGTACACTATCATATCGTCTGCAAATAATGAAAGTTTAACTTCTTCCTTTCCGATTTGAATCCCTTTGATCCCCTTATGTTGTCTTATTGCTATTGCTAGAATTTCAAGCACTATATTAAAGAGGTATGGAGAGAGTGGACAACCTTGTCGTGTTCCTGATTTTAGTGGAATAGCTTTGAGTTTCTCTCCATTTAATTTGATGTTAGCTGACGGCTTGCTATAAATAGCTTTTATTATATTTAGGAACGACCCTTGTATTCCTAATCTCTCTAAGACCTTTATCATAAAGGGATGTTGAATTTTGTCAAATGCTTTTTCCGCATCTAATGAAATGATCATATGGTTTTTTTCTTTCAGATTATTTATATGATGGATTACATTGATAGATTTTCGTATGTTGAACCAGCCCTGCATCTCTGGGATGAAGCCTACTTGATCATAATGGATAATTTTTCTAATGTGTTCTTGGATTCGGTTTGCCAGTATTTTATTGAGTATTTTTGCGTCGATGTTCATGAGTGAGATTGGCCTGTAGTTCTCTTTCTTGGTTGTGTCTTTGTGTGGTTTTGGTATCAGAGTAACTTCAGCTTCATAAAAGGAATTTGGCAATGTGAACAGAGAATTCTCAACAGAAGAAATTCAAATGGCCAAAAGACACCTAAGGTCATGCTCAACCTCCTTAGCGATAAGGGAAATGCAAATTAAAACAACTTTGAGATACCATCTTACACCTGTCAGAATGGCTAAAATCAAAAACACCAATGATAGCCTTTGCTGGAGAGGTTGTGGAGAAAGAGGCACACTCATTCATTGCTGGTGGGAATGCAAACTTGTGCAACCACTTTGGAAATCAGTGTGGCGATTTCTCAGGAAATTAGGGATCAACCTACCCCAAGATCCAGTAATACCACTATTGGGAATATACCCAAGAGATGCCACATCAAATGACAAAAGTATCTGTTCAACTATGTTCATAGCAGCATTGTTTGTAATAGCCAAAACCTGGAAACAACCTAGATGCCCTTCAATGGAGGAATGGATGAAGAAAGTGTGGAATATATACATATTAGAGTACTACTCAGCAGTAAAAAACAATGACTTCTCGAATTTTGCGTGCAAATGGATGGAAATAGAAAACACTATCCTGAGTGAGGTATCCCAGACCCAAAAAGAGGAACATGGGATGTACTCACTCATAATCGGTTTCTAGCCATAAGTAAAAGACATTAAGCATATAATGTGCGATCCTATAGAAGTTAAATAAGAAAGTGAACCCAAAGAAAATCATATAGTCATCCGCATGGAGAGGGGGAAGTAGACAAGATTGCAGGGCAAAAAATGGGAACTTGCGGGTGAGGTGGCATGGGGCAAAGGGGAAATGGGATGAGAAATATGAGAAGGGGAGGATGGGAGGAGCTCGGGGGATTGGGATGGTTGGGATATAGGAAGGATGGATACGGGAGCAGCGAAGTATATATCCTATCTAAGGGAGCCATCTTAGGGTTGGCAAGAGACTTGACTCTAGAGGGGTTCGCAGGTGTCCAGGAATATGTCCCCAGCTGGTACCTTGGGCAACTAAGGAGAGGGAACCTGAAATGACCCTATCCTATACTGATGAATATCTTGCATATCACCTTAGAACCTTCATCTGGCGATGGATCGAGGTAGAGACAGAGTCTCAATTTGGAGCAACGGTCTGAGCTCTTAAGGTCCAAATGAGGAGCAGAAGGAGGGAGAACATGAGCAAAAAATCAGGACCACGAGGGATGCACCCACCCACTGTGACAGTGGAACTGATTTATTAGGAGCCCACCAAGGCCAGCTGGTCTGGGACTGAATAAGCATGGGTTGATTCCGGACTCTCTGAGCATGGCGGTCAACGAAGACTGATGAGAAGCCAAGGACAATGGCACTAGGTTTCAATCCTAATACATGAACTGGCTTTGTGGGAGCTTAGCCTGTTTAGAAGCTCACCTTCCTGGACGTAGATAGAAGACCTTCGTCTTCCCGCAGGGCAGAGAATTTGGACTGCTCTTCAGTATCGAGAGGGAGGGGGAATGGTGTGGGGGGAGGAGAAGAGGAGTGGGGATAGGGGGAGGGGAGTGGGGGGAGGGGGCAATATTAAAAAAAAAAACAAAAAAAAACAAAAAAATTAAATAAAATTGAAAAAAAAAAAAAAAAAAAAAAGAAAGTGAATAATAAACTCATTTTTGAAGAGCCCAGAAAAAAAAAAAAAAAAAAAAAAAAAAAAAAAAAAAAAAAAAAAAAAAAAAAACAATAGCCAAATTTAGGCCACCACTCTCCAAATGCTCAAGAATAAGAGCTGCTTCATAAGACCTTACAGGGTGAAGGACATGAGTTCATACTATTATATACTAGCAAGAAATTAGTGACTGTGCAAATTACCTGATAAAAGCAATTTAAGGAAGAATGGGTTTCTTTTGGCTCATAGTATTTTAATTATTTATTTTCACTTATTTTACTTATAGTCCACTGTTTCCCCTTCCTCCTCTACTCTTGTTCCTTCCTCCCACCTCCCATCTACCCACCCCCACTTCTCCTCTGTCTCCATTCAGAAAGCAGCAGACCTCCCATGATAGTCAACAAATTTGACACATCAAGTTGAAGCAGGATAAAGATCCTGCCCCTGCATCAAGGCCTGAAAATTTCTTCATGTCACTTTCTTTTTAAACCACTGAGTTGTATAAGTGTACCACATTTCCTTCATCTATTCTTCAGTTGAGGGGCATCTAAGGTGTTTCTGGGTGCTGGCTATTACAAATAATGCTGCTATAAACATAGCTGAACAAATATCCTTGTACTATGTATCCACAGTCAGGAAACAGAAAAAGATGAATGCTGCTCTTCATTTTTATTTAGTCTGTAAATAGAGGCCATGGAGTGGTGTTGCCCACATTTACAGTGGTTCTTCTTATTTTGGTTATTTAATCTGGGAACTTCCTCACAAATATACCCAGAAACTTACTAAAAGATGATTCTAGATTATATCAAGTTGGATGCTCATATTCACAACCAGAGTATAGAGACATAAATTTGAAGTTTTATATCACAATTCTATAAGGTGGGATGCAAGAACCAACCAGAAGGTGATGTTGGAGGGTCTTCTGTTTTGTGTTGATTTCATTGGTTAATAAAGAAATTGCCTTGGCCATTTGATAGGCCAGCCCTTAGGTGGGTGGAGTAGACAGAAAAGAATGCTGGGAGGAAGAAGGGAAGTGAGGTCAATCGCCATGCCTCTCCTCTTGAGGGCAGACGCAATGGAGCCAGCCGCCAGGTTGGACATGCTGAATCCTTCCAGGTAAGCCACCACTTCGTGGTGCTACACAGATTATTAGAAATGGGTTAGTCAAGAAGTGAGAGTTGGTCAAGAAGAGGCGAGATATAATGGGCCAGCCAATGTTTAAAAGAATACAGTTTCCGTGTTGTTATTTCGGGTGTAAAGCAAGCCATGCAAGAGCCGGGCAGGACGAAAAACAGGCCTACCACTCATCACTACAAGAAGGTGTTCATTAAAATATTTACTAATGACTTGGAATTCAGTTTTGACAAGGGTATGTGGATCTGATCCTATTCTGGTTGATTGTCTGTCACTGTAGCACAAACTACAGTCATCTGGGAAGAGGGAACTATAGGTAAGAAAATGTTCCCATCAGATTGGCTCTTAAAAAACCTGTGGGGGCATTTTCCCAGTTACAGATTGATGTAGAAATGTCTAGAAGCAAATCAATAAGCAACATTCCTCCATGTTCTCTGCTTCAGTTTCTGCCTCCAAGTTTGTACTTGAGATTCTCCTTTGGCTTCCCACCATGATAAGTTGTCACTGAAAAGTATAAAATAAAAGAAACCCTTGTCAAAGTTTTGTTTGTTTGTTTGTTTTTCACTTATGGTGTTTATCACAGTAATGGAAAGCAAGTAGTGTAGGTCTTGTAATTTTTTTATGATTACATTTTAGGGAACAGTCAAATAGTTGTTTAGGTAATTGAAACAGAATTTCCAGAGATTAGAAAAGATAGTCATGGCAAAATTTGTTCATTATTTTGTGAATAATAACTCACCTTCTGATTATATTCTCCAGAATGTTTAAGGTTCACTTCATTGTGGCTTCAAGAATGCAGTAGAGGTGGAGAGCAACAAAATATCTTAGGAATGGAGATTCATAGTTGTCCAGTATTACTGCAAAAATCAATTTTTAAGTACTATACTCATGATTCAAATGGCTATGAAAATTCTAGGAGACAAGTGTATAGTTGCTTCTCTCTTGCTGTGATATAAGCAAGGCAATTTATAGAAGAAAGAGTTAACTTGAGCTTAAGGATCCAGAAGAATAATAATCCTAACAGAGAGGCCTTATAGGAACAAGGAGCAGACATGATAGTTGACATCACCAAAAGCCAGCACAAAGCAAGTAGGGTGAGGCAATATAACCTTAAAGCTTGTGCAGTGATGTACTTCTTTCAGCAAGACTATATATACCACCTAAACATCCCACAGCACTCCCACCAACTGGGAACCAAGGTTTCAAGTCTGTGAAAACTCTTCTTATCCAGACCATCACAGGTAGTAACAGCATTTAGCACTAAACAATGGCAGGTAGAATGTAACCAAGGAACTTTGACAAGAAAGGTCTGGAGAAATGTTGTTCTATCTGTACTTCTCATTGTTGTAATAAAGAATCTGACAAGAAGCAGCTTAAGGGAAGATTGGTTTGATCTTACGTAGAGTTAGAGGGAATATAGTCCATGGGGCAGAAAGGCATGACAGGACAATATAAATGGGAGTGGCCTGGTCACATTGCATCCCCCGTTAGGAAACAGAATATGAACAGAGAGAATGTTGATGTTCCAAAGTCTCAAGGAATGCCTCTAGAAAGTCACAGCCTTCCCAAATTGCATGGCCAGCTAGGGATCAAATATTAAAATGCATGAGCCTATGGTAGACAATTCTATCGAAAGCATGTGCAAATGGCACCTGTGGGAAAGGGATGGGATAACTGTTGCTGAGATGGTTTATGATTTTATGTATATGGAGTCACAAGCATCTGCAAGCACTAGGGAAAACATTTCTCATGTTATCTTGTTCATTCATAAATTTGAGAAATTTATTAAATGGTCAGCTATGTGTTTTGAACAAAGATTGCCCACAATCAAAAATATACACCACAAATTCTCACTTAATTTTCCCCCCAAAGTTTTGTGTATTTTGCCATAGTAGCTATAAAGAAAAGACTCAAAAATTTTAAACTATGTTAGACACAAATGTGAAGTGTATGGAATGAAGGAAAAGTCATCTCTTTCCATTTTCCTTCCTACAACTTACTCTCTGGGAATCTTTTATTAAAGCAGATGAATGAAATCAAGAATGCCTAAAAGAGAGTCACAGTGCATTGGTTTTGTACAAAGGTCTGTCTCAGCTGCTGACACACTGTCTGTCCCTGTGCTCCACTCACTAGCACAGTCTTTATGTAGAACTCAGTGGCTGGAACATATACTCCATTTTGGTATCATCTGCACCATATCCTATGTCTTTTCCAAGTACTACAATCTAGGAAAAGGAAGCCATAACATTTCTGGGACCTTTGATTATGTACATTTGGATCAAATTTGCAATCTTATCTATTTCTTTGTTATTCTTTCAGCTTTCCATACAAATATTTCTCATTTTTTTTGTGTCGTCATTTTCACTAGACAGCTTAAATCTCCAGTCTCCTTATCTGTTCCCATACTGAGAAAACAATACAAATTAGAAAGAATTTAATCTGCAGCTACGCTCTACTCAGGATTATGACAGATCCTTACAAGGACCTCTGTTTCCTCATCAACAATATTTCACAAGAATCCTTTGTTGCTTCCAACTAATTTCATTTTCTTTCTCTCATCCACTGTTGGTTCCTGTCTGTGCAGACCTAAGCATGTGTTTCACCCCATCTTATGATTATCGTGTCAGATCCTGAGCTTCAGTAACTCCCTAACAAGCCAGGTTCAGACACTTATCTCAATAAGTTTATTAAACAAACAAGTATCTCTGAAAAGTAGAAGTTGTATTTAATTTCACTATATTAGAAGGAACAAAGAGGACAGGTGAATCCTACAAGTACAACCTTCAGGGTGATTACAGAAGGCTTGGGTTTAAATTAAGGATGAGAAGTAGGAATAGCTAAGCTGTGCTTATCAATGAGAGATTCTGAATGTCATTGTCTTGGTCCAGTCTCTTCCTGTTAGGCCATCTGAGAAGAGAGAATTTCAGAAATTATTTTCTCTTTGGCTCACACCAGGCACAAAGCTTCAACCCTTTCCATCTCCAGCATTAGTCTCCCAAGGAAATTCCAGTATTTGGGGGCCATCATTTCAATAAAACAAAGCCAAAAGAGAGGATCAGAAATGTCTCCTTAGGACATCTTAGTTCCTGCCAGGACATCAATATTCTTAACAGACTCTATGACTTATAATTTTTTATTAACTCCTTGAACCTTGTCAACAGAACCTGTGCATTACACTGTTCATACTTCTGATATATCCCATAGACTGAGACAACCTGACTAGAACATGGGCAACCCATGGAACTGGTAATCATGTAAAATGTGACAGAACACACTCATTCTTTATATAATGGGATAGACAGATGGATACTTATCCTTAAAGAATAGAAATTTTTGTGGGATTTGAATGATATTTAATTCCTGAAGACTCCGAGGCCACATATTTTCTAGTTAGTTCTAACTGACAATTTTATATAGTCTAGTACCACCAAATAATGGAGAGTCAATTGGATCATTACCCAGATCACATTGACTTCCTGTGGGTATGTCTGAGGGGGCTGTCTTAGTTGTTAACTGATGGAGGAAGGTCCACCATCAATGAGAAAATGGTCCTGAGTGTATAAGAGAGGTACTCAGCATGAACCTGAGAATAAGCCAGCATGCAGTATTCCTTTTAGGTCCTGATTTAGCTTCTGTCCTGAACCCTCTCAATGATGACCTGTAAGCTAAAAGTAAACGTGAAATAAAAACCTTCCCTAATTTGCTTTTGGGAAGAACATTTTATCATGGACAAAGAAAACAAAATTAAAAAGCTGGTGTGATTCTTGTTCTTATCAAAGAATGTAATTTATTATAATGCTTGAGGAGAATATATCTAATACAAGAAGTTTATTTATTAATGTACTTGTGCAAGTTTTTGCCAGGAAATTATTATATTTCCCAGAAGTATTTATTTATATTTCCATTTTTTGATCCTTGATGATTTCTGTAGTGCCTTGTGGCTTATTTGGCAATAGGTCAACAATCTAGCTAAATCATCAACACTAGAAGAGGATTTTAAGTTCAGAAACATAAGAAGTGTCAGTAAACATATTTTTATCCACTTATACTACTATAACAAAGTACCCGAGAGTGAATAATTTTTAAGTAATATAAATTTAGTTTTCATTCATGGAGGATGGAATATCCTTTTTCCTTATATCTCAAAATCTCCATCTCTTAACTTTATCTCACTTGTGTTTAAGTTTTAACACATAAATGATGGGGAATATTTTCAAACATAAAAAAGACATTCTGTGACAAGTGTATGTCTAAAAGATAAGACATATTAAGTATATTAAGTATGTTTCTAATAGGTTAGAATTTTAGTAACTTAGAGAAAATAAATAAATTCCCTCTAAAGTAGTACATATAAAAATGGACTCAGACATGATACCCACCCCTTCCTAAGAAATTATGTTCAGATAACAGTTGATCAAGAGGAATAAACATTTTCTTCAATCATATACTCAGAGATAAGGTGAATAAGCTCTTGTAAACACTGCCACATTTTTCTATGAACATACTAATGAAACCCAATAAGGAAAAAAAAAACAAAAACAAAAAATGAAACAAATTAATAATTAAAACAACAAAACAAGCAAACAAACAAAAATGGACCTAAAAGAGAGAGGGAACCATATAGAACCTTATTCAACAAAGAGATTTGTTTTGTGACTAAAAGAAGAAAAGAATGCCTGTACTCGTGTTATATGTATATGAAACACAAACATTTTATAAGTTGTGGTTTCCAAAAACTTTAACCATTTCATCTAAATTACTAAGTTTCTAAAACATTAAAACTATAGAAGAATCCAGGCTGTTACTCCATTTTTGTAATCTGTCAAGCTATTCAAGGAAATCTGCTATTAGTCTTAGAGAAATGAGCATCTTGACTTTCATCAGAACTGAAGAGAATTAACTAGAAAAGGTTTTGAAAGCACCTAAGTGCTGAATGTTCAATGGCTAATGTTTCCTTGTGTATGCTCAACTCGGTTTTGGGAATACTTAACCTCTTCACTGCTGGTCCTTTAGGAGGATGTGCTTCTGTTGTACCCCTCCTCTCCAAAAGAATGCTATAGTGTTTGTGCAGTGTTCTCTACCAGTTTGCATGATAGGTGTTAAGTGTAGAAGTCTGTGAGAACAAAGCTTTAGTGAATTAAAGAGCCATCTCTCTTCCTTTCTCTTCTGAAGTCCGTGTCGTCACAATATATCCAGTGCTTTCTAAGTCATAAATTTTCCTTTTCTTTTTATTCTTGAAATGCAGTTGATGTAACAGATGCTGGCTTCTTATTGACCTTCTAGGTAAGGGAGATCTTGAACTCCTAACCTTCCTGCTTCTACCTTGAGTACTGGGATGACAGGAATCACCATTACTCCTGATTTATTTTCTACTAAAATTCAAACCCTGGGCCTTGGGCGTGCCAGGCAAGCACTCTTACCACTTGTTTCATAACCCTAGCTGGCAACTTTATTTCCTCTGTAATATAGTGGGCATTCTTTGAGTTTACTTGTGCAATTATTTTCCTTTTTTCTGTTTCTATTTATATTAGTATTATATTTATAAATTTAGTAGAGTTCCTTCCTATCTTTACTTTTTTTTTATTCTTTTTTAATTAAAATTTCCAACTGCTCCCCGTTTCCCATTTCCCTCCCCCTCCTCCCACATATTGCCCCCTCCCCCCACTCCCCTCCCCCATCCCCACTCCTCTTCTCCTCCCCCCAGTCCATTCCCCCTCCCTCTCGATACTGAAGAGCATTCCAAATTCCCTGCCCTACAGGAAGACCAAGGTCCTCCCACTTCCATCCAGGCCCAGGAAGGTGAGCATCCAAACAGGCTAAGCTCCCACAAAGCCAGTTCATGTATTAGGATCGAAACCTAGTGCCATTGTCCTTGGCTTTTCATCAGCCTTCATTGTCCGCCATGTTCAGAGAGTCCAGTTTCAACCCATGCTTATTCAGTCCCAGTCCAGCTGGCCTTGGAGAGCTCCCAATAGATCAGTTCCACTGTCACAGTGGGTGGGTGCACGCCTCGTGGTCCTGATTTCCTTGCTCATGTTCTCCCTCCTTCTGCTCCTCATTTGGACCTTAAGAGCTCAGACCTTGCTCCAAATTGGGTCTCTGTCTCTCTCTCGATCTATCGCCAGATGAAAGTTCCTGTGCCATTCTCCTTGGCCTCTCGTCAGCTCTCATTGTCCGCCACATTCAGAGAGTCCGGTTTTATCCCATGTTTTTTCAGTAGCAGTCCAGCTGGCCTTGGTGAGCTCCCAATAGATCGGCCCCACTTTCTCAGTGGTTGGGTGCACACCTCATGGTCCTGACTTCCTTGTTCATGTTCTCTCTCCTTCGGCTCCTCATTATAACCTTGGGAGCTCAGTCCGGTGCTCCAATGTGGGTCTCTGGCTCTATCTCCATCCATCCCTAGATGAAGGTTCTATGGCGATATGCAAGATATTCATCAGTATGATTATAGGATAGGTTCATTTCAGGTTCCCTATCCTCAGGTGCCCCAATGAACTAACTGGGGACATTGCCCTGGGCATCTGGTAGCCATTCCAAGTTCAAATCTCTTGCCAACCCTTAGGTAGCTCCCTTACCTAAGGTATGAGTTTCCTGCTCCCCTATCCAACCTTCCTTTATCCCCAATCACCCCGATTCCCCAAGTTCCGCTCATCTTCTCCTTCACACTTTTCTCTCCCCATCACCCCTCATCCCCATCCCACCCCACCCCCAAGATTCCAATTTTTTGCCCATCAATCATGTCTATTTCCCATAGCTGGGAGGATATCTATATGTTTTTCCTTGGGTTTACCCTCTTGTTTAGCTTGTTTAGGATCACAAATTATAGACTCAGTGGCCCCTATCCATGGCTAGAAACCAATTATGAGTGAGTACATCCCATGTTCTTCTTTTTGGGTCTGGGTTACCTCACTCAGGATCGTATTTTCTATTTCCATCCATTTGCATGCAACATTCGAGAAGTCATTGTTTTTTACCGCAGAGTAGTACTCTAATGTGTATATATTCCACACTTTCTTCATCCATTCTTCCATTGAAGGGCATCTAGGTTGCTTCCAGGTTCTGGCTATTACAAATAATGCTGCTATGAACATAGTTGAACAAATGCTTTTGTCATATGATAGGGCATTTCTTGGGTATATTCCCAAGAGTGGTATTGCTGGGTCCAGGGGTAGGTTGATCCCAATTTTTCTGAGAAACCGCCACACTGATTCCCAAAGTGGTTGCACAAGTTTGCAGTCCCACCAGCAATGGATGAGGGTACCCCTTTCTCCACAACCTCTCCAGCAAAGGCTATCCTTGGTGTTTTTGATTTTAGCCATTCTGACAGGTGTAAGATGATATCTCAAAGTTGTTTTGATTTGCATTTCTCTGATCGCTAAGGAGGTTGAGCATGACATTAAGTATCTTTTGGCCATTTTAACTTCTTCTGTTGAGAATTCTCTGTTCAGTTCAGTGCCCCAATTTTAATTGGGTTAATTATCCTTTTAAAGTCTAGTTTCTTGAGTTCTTTATATATTTTGGAGATCAGACCTTTGTCTGTTGCGGGGTTGGTGAAGATCTTCTCCCAGTCAGTAGGCTGCCTTTTTGTCTTAATGACAGTGTCCTAAGCTTTACAGAAGCTTCTCAGTTTCAGGAGGTCCCATTTATTCAATGTTGCCCTTAATGTCTGTGCTGCTGGGGTTATACATAGGAAGCGATCTCCTGTGCCCATATGTTGTAGGGTACTTCCCATTTTCTCTTCTATCAGGTTCAGTGTGTTCAGATTGATATTGAGGTCTTTGATCCATTTGGACTTGAGTTTTGTGCATGGTGATAGATATGGGTCTATTTTCATTCTTCTACAGGTTGACATCCAATTGTGCCAGCACCATTTGTTGAAGATGCTTTCTTTCTTCCATTGTATACTTTTAGCTCCTTTATCGAAAATCAGTTGTTCATAGGTTTGTGGGTTAAAATCCGGGTCTTCTATATGATTCCATTGGTCGACTTCTCTGTTTTTATGGCAGTACCACGCTGTTTTCATTACTGTAGCTCTGTAATAGAGTTTGAAGTCAGGGATGGTAATGCCTACAGAAGTTCCTTTATTGTATAAGATTGTTTTGGCTATTCTGGGTTTTTTGTTTCTCCATATAAAGTTGATTATTGTCCTTTCAAGATCTGTGAAGAATTTTGATGGGATTTTAATGGGGATTGCATTGAATCTATAAATTGCCCTTGGTAGAATTGCCATTTTTACTGTGTTGATCCTCCCAATCCAAGAGCAAGGGAGATCCTTCCATTTTCTGGTATCCTCTTCAATTTCTTTCTTCAATGCCTTAAAGTTTTTGTCAAATAGATCTTTCACTTCCTTGGTTAGAGTTACCCCAAGATATTTTATGCTGTTTGTGGCTATCGTGAAAGGTGATGATTCTCTTATTTCTCTCTCTGCTTCCATATCCTTTGTGTATAAGAGGGCGACTGATTTTTTGGAGTTGATCTTGTATCCTGCCACATTACTAAAGGCGTTTATCAGCTGTAGGAGTTCTTTGGAGGAGTTTTTGGGGTCGCTCATGTACACTATCATATCATCTGCAAATAATGCAAGTTTAACTTCTTCCTTTCCAATTTGAATCCCCTTTATCAACTTATGTTGTCTTATTGCTATTGCTAAAACTTCGAGAACTATATTGAAGAGGTATGGAGAGAGTGGACAGCCTTGGCGTGTTCCTGATTTTAGTGGGATGGCTTTAAGTTTCTCTCCATTTAATTTGATATTAGCTGTCAGCTTGCTGTATATAGCTTTAATTATATTTAGGTATAACCCTTGTATCCCTAATCTCTCCAAGACTTTTATCATAAAGGGATGTTGAATTTTGTCAAATGCTTTTTCAGCGTCTAATGAAACGATCATGTTTTTTTTCTTTCAGTTCATTTATATGATGGATTACATTGATAGATTTGCATATGTTAAACCAGGCCTGCATCTCTGGTATGAAGCCTACTTGATCATAATGGATAATTTTTCTAATGTGTTCTTGGATTCGGTTTGCCAGAATTTTGTTGAGGATTTTTGCATCGATGTTCATGAGTGAGATTGGCCTGTAATTCTCTTTCTTGGTTGGGTCTTTGTGTTGTTTTGGTATCAGAGTTTCTGTAGCTTCATAAAAGGAATTTGGCAATGACTCTTCTGTTTCTATATTGTGAAATACATTAAGGAGAATAGGTATTAGGTCTTCTTGGAAGTTCTGGTAGAATTCCGCATTGAAACCATCTGGTCCTGGACTTTTTTTGGAAGGGAGTTTTTTGATAACAGCTTCTAATTCTTCATGACTAACAGGTCTATTTAGGTTGTTCACCTGGTCCTGGTTTAACTTTGGTATATGGTATTTATCTAAAAAAGCATCCATTTCTTTTACATTTTCCAGTTTTGTGGCATACAGGCTTTTGTAGTAAGATCTAATGATTCTCTGAATTTCCTGTGTCTGTGGTTATGTCCCCCTTTTCATTTCTGATCTTATTAACTTGCAAATTCTCTCTCTGCCGTTTGATTAGCTTGGATACTGGTTTATCAATCTTGTTGATTTTTTCCAGGAACCAGCTTTTTGATTCATTGATTCTTTCAATTGTTTTCTGTGTCTCTATTTTGTTGATTTCAGCCCTCAGTTTGATTATTTCCAGTATTCTACCCCTTCTAGGTGAGTCTGCTTCTTTTTTTTCTAGAGCTTTCAGGTGGGCTGTTAAGTCTCCAATGTGTGCTTTCTCTGTTTTCTTTAAGTGGGCAGTTAGTGCTATGAACTTTCCTCTCAGGACTGCTTTCATAGTGTCCCATAGGTTTGAGTATGTTGTTTCTTTATTTTCATTGTCTTCAAGGAAGACTTTAATTTCTTTCTTTATTTCTTCCTTAATCCAGGTATGGTTCAGTTTTTGACTATTCAGTTTCCATGAGTTTGTAGGCTTTCTGGGGGTAGCATTGTTGATGAAATTCTAGCTTTAATCCATGGTGATCTGATAAGATACAGGTGGTTATTACTATTTTTTGTAACTGTGGATGTTTGCTTTGTTACCGAGTATGTGGTCGATTTTTGAGAAGGTTCCATGAGCTGCAGAGAAGAAGGAATATTCTTTCCTATTTGGGTGGAATATTCTATAGATGTCTGTTAAGTCCATTTGATTCATTACCTCCATTAATTCTCTTATTTCTCTGTTAGGTTTCTGTCTAATTGACCTGTCCATTGGTGAGAGAGGAGTATTAAAGTCTACTATTAATGTGTGCGGTTTGATGGCTGCCTTGAGTTTTAACAATGTTTCTTTTACGTACGTGGGTGCTTTTATATCAGGGGCATAGATATTCAGGATTGAGACTTCATCCTGATGAATTGTTCCTGTTATGAGTAGAAAATGTCCCTTTCCATCTCTCCTGATTGATTTAAGTTTGAAGTCAACTTTGTTAGAAATTAGTATGGCCACCCCTGCTTGTTTCTTAGGTCCATTTGCTTGATAAGCCTTATCCCAACTCTTTACTCTGAGTAGGTGTCTGTCTTTGTGGTTGAGGTGTGTTTCTTGTAAACAGCAGAATGTTGGATCCTGTTTTCGTATCCAATCTTTTAGTCTGTGCCTTTTTATAGGAGAGTTGAGTCCATTGACATTAAGTGATATTAATGACCAGTGGTTGTTAACTCTGGTCATTTTTTTAGTTGTAAATTTTGTGTGTTCCCCTTCTTTGTGTTGCGCTGGTGAAGGGTCTCTAGTTGTCTGAGATATTGTGGTCATTGTTGGACTCCTTGGTTAGTGATTTTCCTTCCATTACTTTCTGTAAGGCTGGATTTGTGGCTACGTATTGTTTAAATTTGTTTTTATACTGGAAAATTTTGTTTTCTCCATTTATAGTGAATGAAAGTTTGGCTGGGTATAGTAGTCTGGGCTTGCATCCATGGTCTCTTAGTTTCTGCAGTACATCTATCCAGGACCTTCTGGCTTTCATTATTTCCATAGAGAAGTCAGGTGTAAGTCTGATAGGTTTACCTTTATAAGTAACTTGGCCTTTTTCCTTTGCTGCTCTTAGTATTCTTTCTTTATTCTGTATGCTTTGTGTTTTGATTATTATATGGCGAGAGGATGTTTTTTTTTTTTTGATCCAGCCTATTCGGTGTTCTGTATGCTTCGTGAACCTTCATAGGTATATCTTTCTTTAGGTTGGGAAAGTTTTCTTCTATAATTTTATTAAATATATTTTCTGGACCGTTGAGCTGCGCTTCTTCTCCTTCTTCTATTCCTATTATTCTTAGGTTTGGTCTTTTTATTGTGTCCCATATTTCCTGAATGTTTTGTGATGAGAATTTGTTGGTTATGCTGTTTTCTTTGATCAGTGTGTTTATTTTCTCTATGGTATCTTCAGAATCTGAGATTCTTTCTTCTATCTCTTGTATTCTGTTGGTTATGCTTGCTTCTGTAGTCTCTATTCGTTTACCTAGATTTTCCCTGTCCAGCTGGCCTTCTGTTTGTGTTTTCTTCTTTGCCTCCATTTCAGTTTTTAAGTCTTGAACTGTTTCCATTATCTGTTTGATTGTTTTTCCTTGGTTTCCTAGGGTATCATTCACTGATTTACTCAATTCTTCAAACTTTCTGTTGTACTTCTCATCCATTTCTATAAGGGCATTTTTTACATGCTGTTTAAGGGTGTCAATCACTTTCATAAAGTCAATTTTATCTACTTCTTCATGCTTAAGGTGTTCATGTCCTCCTGTTGGGAGGTCGCTGGGTTCTGGTGGTTTCATATAGTTTTTCAGATTGTTGGGTGAATTCTTGCATTGGCGCCTGCCCATCTCTTTCTCCGAATGCTCCCCTATGGATCTTCTTTTACCGGATCAGGTCTCCTTGCCTACTGATGTACCTTCCCAGTGATGACTCTCTGCAGTGATAGCTCTCCTGGTGCTCCAGTGATGTCTCTCCTTGCTTGTTGCAGGCAGGCCGGTGAAACAAAGGAAGTCTCCTCTGCCTACTTACCCTGAGGATTTGCCCCCAGCGCCAGACAGACTGAGCTGGATGGTGTTATGTGCCCAAAGAGGAAAGGGGGCAGAAGGAAGAAGGGTTCTGGATGCAAGCTGGGTGGGACAAGAAGAGAGAGGCAGTATGCAGGGTGTAGATCCCCTGCAGGGAGCCCAGGGAGTATAGGGTGGGGGATGAGGAACTTCAGAGTTCCCTGTCCAGGGCTGCTTCCGCCGCTGCCGGTCACAAACTCACCCCACTGCTGTCTCTCCTGGTGCCGAGATCAGATCTCCGTGCAGGTTGGGTAGTTCGTAAACAAAGCGCCTACCTTGGTTGGTGCAGGCAGGCCAGTGAAACAAAGGAAGTCTCCTCTGCCTACTTGCCCTGAGGATTTGCCCCCAGCGCCAGACAGACTGAGCTGGATGGTGTTATGTGCCCAAAGAGGAAAGGGGACAGAAGGAAGAAGGGTTCTGGATGCAAGCTGGGTGGGACAAGAAGAGAGAGGCAGTATGCGGGGTGTAGAGCCCCTGCAGGGAGCCCAGGCCTATCTTTACTTTTTAAATAATCCTTTGATTATGCGACATGAATTGGCTTACTGTTAGGCCACAGACTCTATTTGCATTGTTCTTTCTTTCTCAAAAAGTGGGTATAAGCCCTGAAGTCTGTCCCTAAAGAATTTCACGATGAAATGTCTAGAAATTGAAGAATCCTTTTTTTCTTACAACCTAATATTGCTCATTTCTGATGGTTGGGGAGCAGTTTCTGGTGGGTATCATCAAAACTCCTCAGTGAAAATCTAAGACATTTGCTAACTACGTTGTTATGAATCAAAGAACTCCTTTCTTGGGGGGGGATCACAGAAAGTTCCTGAACCTTGCTGATTCTCAGTTCCCTTCTGCAAAGTTGAATGAATAGTAAGGATAAATGGAGAGAGGACCCAACACCCGTATGCTACTTAGAAGCTGTGCATGGAACTGTGCTGTGGTGGTGCATGCCTTTAATCTCAGCATTTGGGAGTCAGAGTCAGGTGGATCTCTGCAAATTTGAGACCAGCCTAATCTACAGAGGGAATTCTAGGACAACCAGGGCTACACAGAGAAATCATTTCTCAAAAAAAGAAAGTATGCATGGAGTTCCAGGGATGGAGGTTTCATGAGTCATCATCCATGTGGGCAATGAGGGATATCCAGCAATGCCATTGTGAGAGCTATTTCCAAAAATAAAAATTCAGTTTCTCTGATAGCAAGTCTTTCCTTCCCTATATTTCCTGTCTTCCATATGAGAATGAAAAGTCACTTCTATAGACGCACCTTTTAGTCATGTCTTTAAATTATCCATGACTGTACATGACTACTCATGTAAGTTGGTGGTTCTCAATCCTTTGGGTTGCATGTTAGACATCATGAATATTAGATATTTGCATTATGATTCAAAACAGTATCAAATTACAGTCATGAAGTCATGATGAAAATAATTTTATGGTTAAGGGTCACCACATGAGGAACTGTATTAAAAGGTCAGAGCATTAGGAAGGTTGAGAACCTCTGAAGTAAGCAAACTCACTCTTTCTCTGACAGAGACTTGGTAAAACCATTTGTCTGTCATAAGTGTTTGATCTAAGGTGATTAGATATTTGTTCCCATCTCCTCATAAAAAAATGTATGCCGAACTTAGTCCACCACAGCACCTGCTGCTGTAAGTACCCATTGTGTGGTTCTTAATTCTCTCACCTGTGTCTTCTTATTGCCCTTCATTGGTAAATGAGGATGTGTGAAGCATGATTATTTATGTGGAATTGTACAAAATTATTAAGTTAAATCTCTCTATGAGCTCAGGAAATATGATTGAGAGCAGAGAACAATTTGGACAAAAGAAATGATTAAGAGTAGGCATGAACTGGGACTGAGAAGCAGTTAAGTGAGGAGAACAGGAAGTGAAGGGAAGTGATTTGCTGATAAATGATGTTGAAGCTAAGGAACTTGGCACTTCACTGTCAGAGGAAAAGAAAATTCAATGGAGTAAGATTTCTAACTGAAACAGAATACTCAAGACACCACAAAACTGGTAACCATAAAATTAACCCTGTCCATCAAAATTAATCAGATTTATAGAGAACTTACTAATGATTCCACACTTCTACATCCTGGGCTGGAAGAGACTGGCAGGAATTTGAAATAATGTTCTAAATAATTCTCTGACTGCTGAATTATTTTTCTAATAAGTTCAGTAATTACTGCACATACTTCATAAATTTACCTTCACTTAAATCAGTCTGCTTCCATTATGACCTGGGGGAAGATATTGCTGAACATTAGTCACTAATGTGCTGTGATTTATAGCAAATGGTGTTTAATATCTCTACTACTACTAATAAAATTCTTTCATTTCATCTTTATGCTCTTACAGAAGAGAGCCAGAAAATCCTGATAGAATTGACTATTAAGAACTATTTCCAAATTAAGAAATACATTTTCTCTCATATTAACTCTTTTGTTCTCTATATTTTACATCTTTTGTATAAGAAAGAAAAAAGACATTTTTTATAGAATTGTGTTTAATTGAATATTTGTTTGCATAAACATTTTGAGCATAATATACTATTCCCACTGACCAACATTATGCATTTGTGTCTTAGTTTCCAAAAGGATAAAACATTTTTAAAATGTAATGTTTAAGAAAAAAATATAATTTGGACTGAGAAAAAGGCTCAAATCACATTGTACTTGTCTTGTAGGTGTGAGAAACTAAGTTCAGATCCCTAGAATCGACATAATAATATAGTAAGCTTTCTTCAATGCCTTAAAGTTCTTGTCAAATAGATCTTTCACTTCCTTGGTTAGAGTTACCCCAAGATATTTTATGCTGTTTGTGGCTATCGTGAAAGGTGATGATTCTCTTATTTCCCTCTCTGCTTCCATATCCTTTGTGTATAAAAGGGCGACTGATTTTTTGGAGTTGATCTTGTATCCTGCCACATTACTAAAGGTGTTTATCAGCTGTAGGAGTTCTTTGGTTTCTAGCCCTGGATAGGGGGCCCACTGAGTCTATAATTTGTAGTCCTAAAGAAGCTAAACAAGAGGACAAACACAAGGAAAAACATACAGTTATCCTCCTGGCTATGGGAAATAGACAAGATTGCCAGGCAAAAAATTGGAATCATGGGGGTGGGATGGGGGTAAGGGGAGATGGAGAGAGAAAAGTGTGAAGGAGAGGATGAGGGGAACTTGGGGAAACAGGATGATTGGGGATACAGGAAGGTTGGATAGGGGAGCAGGGAAACTCATATCTTAGTTAAGGGAGCCACCTAAGGGTTGGCAAGAGACTTGAACTTGGAGTGGCTACCAGATGCCCAGGGCAATGTCCCCAGTTAGTTCCTTGGGCACCTGAGGATAGGGAACCTGAAATGAACCTATCCTATAGCCATACTGCTGAATATCTTGCATATCACCATAGAACCTTCATCTAGCGATGGATGGAGATAGAGACAGAGACCCACATTGGAGCACTGGACTGAGCTCCCAAGGTCCTAATGAGGAGCAGAAGGAGGGAGAACATGAACAAGGAAGTCAGGACCACGAGGGGTGCATCCACCCACTGAGACAGTGGGGCCGATCTATTGAGAGTTCACCAAGGCTAGCTGGACTGTGACTGAAAGGGCATGGGATAAAACCGGTCTCTCTGAACATGGCGGACAATGAGAGCTGATGAGAGGCCAAGGACAATGGCATGGGGTTTTGATCCTACTTCATGTTCTGGCTTTGTGGGAGCCTAGACAGTTTGGATGTTCACCTTCCTAGACCCGGATAGAGAGGGGAGGACCTCGGACTTTCCACAGGGCAGGGAACCCTGTGACTGCTCTTGGGACTGGAGAGGGAGGAGAAGAGGAGTGGGGGGAGGGGGAGGGGCAGGAGGATGGTGAGAGAAATGGGAGGCGGGGAGGAGGCAGAAAATTTTTTTTCAATAAAAAAAAAAGAAAAAAATAATATAGTAAGCTAGCATGACAAAAACATGTAGTATGAAAAAAAAACAACTTTTAAAAGGGTTACATAAATGATTCTGGATTATCTACAAATGCAGGAAAATGCATTTTCAAAACCTGGTTCATGTTATGTGTGTGTGTGTATCTGTGTGTGTTTGTGTTTGTGTGTTTGTCTATGCCTGAACATGTCTATACTTGCATGTTAATGTGTATGTGTGTTTGTGCCTGCCTGTCCACGTACATGTGCTACAGTGTGCATGTGGAGGTCAGAGGACTACTTGATATAGTATTTCACCTTCCACCATGTGGAGGCAGTCATCTGTTTTTCTATGAATATTCATTCATATATATGCAACAATTATAAAGCAAAAGGGACTGTTAAATATGGGAACATGGGAAAAATTGATGGAGGGTAACGGAATTGCTGAACAGAGAAAAGAAAATAGACACATAAATAGTATTTTTTAAATAAATGCTATGTCCTGCCTCTATCTGGCCTGGAGATGCATTGCTGCTATCTCCTATGTCATTTCATGTGGTTTCCAAAAACTAACGTCAGATTTGGACAGCAGATGTTTTTATACATTTAATTATCTAAAGGCTTTATATACCTTCATTCTAACCTATTCAATTTATTACTGTGATCAATATTGCCTTAAATTAATAGCAAAACTTAATTAAAGGTGAATAACTTTCATTTGTAAATTTCATACTACATTTTTTGCTGTAAAATTTTTGGCCATGTCTACTCTGCTCATTTCCACAGAACTTCATACAAGTCTCTTGGTGACAATCAGTTGAGAATATTTTATGTTCTTAGATGCTAGGAGATGGTGAGTCTTTGTTGAGTGTCTTTTCATTATGTTTTCACCTAAGCACTTCTAGAGATGCATAGTGCTTTTTGCTTAAACATCAGCTTATATATAGAGAACACGTGCAAGTTGTCCTTAATTCTCCCTGTGAAGACCTCTCATATCTCCTCATACTTTATTTACCACAATGTGTGTTGCAGATCCTCCATGCCATTCTGAAGTTACAGCTAATATAAATACTTATTTCTGTCCTGCTTCCCTAGACAAGCCTTTCTTACTAAGATTCCTGAGCCCTGTAATACTCAGTGACCTGACTGACTTTTCCACCTTTAAAAACTGTCACATAATTTGCATCATTTTAGATGTCTAGAACATTGGATTTAGAATCAGCCTCTGGAGAGAATCTTGTAGACTACTTATGGACTATTCATTGATACAAGAGTGTTTTCTAGCCTGTTTAGAAGCAGCACAAAAGCATGACCCATGAGAAGGGATAGTACAATGCTCTCCTAAGCCATCTTTTAATATCAGAATTCCCTGGTCTTGACCACTTTGATTTTCCCTCCTCTCAAGTCTAGGATATCCCATAAAATACTAGAAATTGACTTTCAGTCATCATTTATTTGTTTCTAATTTCAGGAAAGTCAATAGTTTTATACTTTATTCAATATCTATGTTCAGTCACATCATTTTTCCCCATAAAAAGTGGATATAGAATGTGAAGTTTGTCATAGTTAATGGCAAATATTACTGGAGGGAAAACATGAGATAGAGACTAGAGAATATTTGGTGCAGGAGGATCTTCTTTCTATGTGTTGCTTTCATTGGTCAAATAAAGAAACTGCCTAGGCCTTTTGATAGGGCAAAACTTAAATAGGCGGGGAAAATAGAACTGGATTCTGGGAGGAAGAAGGCAGTGTGGCAGACACCATGGCTCTCCTCACTGAGATGGACACTGGTTAGACTCATGCAGGTAAGCAACAGTCAAGTGGTGATACACATTAATGGAGGTGGGTTAAATGAATATGTAAGTTAGCCAATAAGAGGTTAGAACCAATGGGCCAGGCAGTGCTGAATACAATTTCCATGTGGTTATTTCATGAGTTAAACTAGCCAGGTGCCGGGAATGTAGCCAGCTTCTTTTAGAACAAATATTTGAAAAGGTTTTCTGTGTTTGAAAGCTGAGAAATATAATGAACTTGTCCTGCTGGATTCAATAATCTAGAAGTGGAAGTTGTCTGTGAATGATTCACATAGAGTTGTTTCCAATTAAAATATACCAGACATTAAAATAGGTAATACCTACTGAAGTCAGATCATAACACTCCCATTCACACTTGGTAAGGTGTTGTATAATTATTGGGTGCTATAATCAGTAATTTGTAAGTAAAGAAAATAATATTCAGAGAGGTCAAGGAACCTTATGATAATAGAGCTAATTAGTAATAAAGAGTAGAGTTTAACATGTGCATTTGATTTCTAACACAATACATATAAAGACATAAAAATTACATTTTATACTGAATCCATAAATGAATACTTTATTCACATTATCTCAGTGTCAAAGAATATACTTGGGACATCCAGTACTATAGGAGACTAGAGGCTATCTGTGTGTAAGTCAATGATAGAGAGAGTCAGAATAAGGAAGAACAAACTTTGTCCTGAAGGGAAACCAAAAAAAAAAGAGCTTTGCAATTACATGAAAGACATTGGCCACCAAGAAAATCCCTAAACATCACAGGCTATTGCCAAAGCCATTGATTACTCTCTACAAATGGTAGTAAGAACACATTCCAGAAGATGACATTACATTTCATTAAATATGAAAAGTCAAACTGATGATAACTCTTAAATGAATAGTATTCATGATACAAGAAGGTACTCTGCACACTATGAGAGGAGAAGATAATTGCAGCCCATGTCCTAAGATGGAACCCATACCTGATATTGCTCTGCTGGCAAAGAAACCGAGACTGAATAGATCATGAGATTACTCCAAAACTATAAAGCTAAGCACTATTGTTCTACTATATGTCCAAAGATCAGTGTGTTGCTCAGCTATCATCAGAGAAGCTTCCTTTTCCTAAGGTAGGAATTAACACAGAGAACTATAGCTGGACAATGTGTAGAAAGTGTGAGACTTGGGAATAATCTGTTCTAATGGGTAGTCTTCATTAATCACTCCCACTCAGGGCTCCAAGAGCTATACAGAAGATGAGGCAGAAAGCTTGTAAGAGTCAGAGGATATGAATGATTCCAGAGTGCCAGTGTCTAACACTGTAGTAGAATGCGCAAGGCTGTCACAGGTTCTAAACAGACAAGGTCCTGGTACTAAGAAAATGAACAGAAGGTCCCACCCTGAACCAAGGATCCATCTGCCTTTGGCATTCACTTGCGAGGAAAAAATGAGTTCTCAAAAATGGAGTCTCATTAGGTGTATTTGCCTCTTTAGGATAGGCCTCCATACCCAAGAGTAGATTGTAGGTGGAGGCTGCTCATTCTTTCCAGCTGCACAGACATGAAATAACCACACAGAAACTGTATAAATTGCAATAGTGTTTGGTCAATAGCTTAAGCATATTTCTGGCTAACTCTTAGATCTTAAATTAGCCCATTTCTATTAATCTGTATATTGCCACATGACTGTCATTTACAGGGCAAAGTTCCAGTGTCTGTCTCCTCCGGTGGCTACATAATACCTCCCTGACTCTGCCTACTCTCTCTATATATATCTTTGCCAGCCTGGCTATATTCTGTTAGGCCATTGGTTGAAAACAGCTTCCTTATTTACCAATGGCAAGACAACACATTTATAGCATACAGAAGGGAATCCCACATCAGGAGATGGCCAACACAAAATAAGTTTAATGGTATTTGTCCAGACATTTTTTTTTTGCTTGTATATTTTGTAAAGAGAAAAAGAAACAACATAGAGATTGTTGAGTGTGGGATTGGGGAGGATCTGGGAGGAGTTGTGGGAGGGAAATATGATTAGAACATATTATATGAACTAATTTTCAAAAGAAAGAAAATATGATTATTATCTGGCAGGAGAATACCCACATACCTGCCCAGGACCCCCTGACCCTGGCCTGGCAAGAGAAACCACTATCTGTCTGCCACCTGTGAGACAACATTATAATGAGCAAGTAAATGGTGGTCAGATATGTGAAAGATCTAGAGGGAGAATAGTTCATGTCCTGTGGAAAGACAGAGATCTGAAGAGGCTGAGGTGATACGGAACAGCCTGATGGGGGAGTCTATCTGCTTCTGCTGACAATCTCTCTCTCTCTCTCTCTCTCTCTCTCTCTCTCTCTCTCTTTTATAACAGGGGCCTATGTTGATGTCTGTTGCCTGTGTTACCACAAAAGCCTATGTGAAACATGGGTTGAGATATGAGGACCTTGCAAGTTTGCTCCACCCTTCACTGATCTGGGGAGAATCACACATTGGAGGGTTGAGCACACTACTCACCATGGGTACTAGTAGAGCTAGCTTGGCACTTCACCTGAAGGGGTAGGCTGCTCAAAGGCCCAGACTGGGCTACTACTCAAATGCATAACAAGGTCTTTGAATTGGCACACCCCAACATCTATCTTATCTAAGACTGGCAGGAAAACATGAAGGATCTGGGCCTGTGGAACCATGACCACAGGATCTCCAAGACTGAGCGAAACAGCAGCATATCCAAGAGGAGTTCCAGTGAAGATCCAGTATTGCCGATGGTGTACCAGAAGCCAGAGCTCTTGAACCTGACCAGCAACACAATATACAATAAACATTTGCAAGTGAAACTGTTTGGAAAAAAGAGTTTGCATGATAAAAAAAAGCAGGTTCCAATGTCAACAAGATAAATGAAGAGGCAATGGAGAGGTGGGAAAGACAAAGGAGTGAAATGTTTTATTACTGTTGTTTTTTAAATGTTTGTTAATTAGTATTTTTCATTTGTAATTTATTTTGTTATTTCTTTTTAAGTTTTTCTCTATAAGGGTGAAGAACAGATACAGAGGAACTGGCAAATTCCCAAGGAATCAATAAAAATTGTTTTTTTTTAAAGGAAAAATATATGAAGAGAGTAATAGTAGCAGAACAAAGCAAGGGATGCAAAGAAGAAAGTTGGATGTAACCTTGTCTATGCAAACACAGCTCTCACCAAAAAAGGAAGAAGGGATGCTTCATTCTCCATCCAAGTTTGAATGACCATTGCCTTGGAAATACTGAGCTCCATCGTCCCAGGTTCCATGTTCCAACATGGAATGTCAAAGTTGTATAACAAGACAAAGAGTTATAATCAAGCCAACTTTAAAATATACTCATGGGTCCCTCAGAGATGATGATACAGCAAAAAAGATGAAGCTCAATTGATAGATCATAACGTTCTTAGCTTTAAAGTTGTTGGAAGAAACCTAGTGGTCTGCTAAGTTAATGTCTATTAGTCACAGGATGTTAGCGTTGGACACACAGGTAGGCAAGGCTTTTCGGGTAACTAAACCTAGACTTAGACAAGGTTATCAGCCTATGGGCCTGTAACATGCCAACCTCTCAAAAGTGCTCCAGTTTAGTCAGTTGGTCTTGAAGAACAGTTTTTATTTTCTCCTCAAGGAATTCTCATTCACGCTTTGCTCTGCCTTGAAAGAAGAAACTTAAGGTGATAGACAGGTTGGTTTTCTTATTACTCTATGATAATGTAAATTGAAACCTCAGGAAGAGACAGATTAATTACAAAAAACCCTACACACACACACACACACGGGGGAGAGAGGGGGGGAGTACGGGGGAGAGGCAGGGAAAGGAGAGAGACAGAGAGAAACAGAAAGGGACAGAGTAGATCTATCTAAACCAACAAATGCACTAATTGCAGCTCAGAAATTCAAGGAATAACAAGGCAATATATTTCTCCAGCTGCTCCTACAATAGTAACTAAAAGCATAGTTGTATTCCTGGATTGAGCTTGTCATCCCAAAAGAGTCAATCTTTTCTCATACTGAAGCTAGAGCATCAAGCATTTACAGCCCAGGAAACAAGCCTGAAGAACAATTCAGTGTGCTCTCATTTGTTATAGCTATCATTCATGTTAATGACCAGTAAGTGCAGTTCTGATACTATAGAAATTCATAGAAATGTCATTTAGAATAATAAGTTAGCTTATCTCACAGCATCTTTACTGGACAACCAATTAGTATCAGCTATTTTTTGTTGTTTTTCTTTTGTTTTTGATGTTGTTGTTATACATCTTGTACCTTTGTAATGAAGAAACTGTGGAGACCACTCAGCATTTATACTGCTCTTACACTGAGTTCAGTTTAAGTGGCTCACAACTGTTGGTCTGTGAGATCTGATGCCTTTTTTTGGACTTGCAAAGACTGTTCTACCCAAATACCTATGTGAATAATTAAATATAAAAAGTCTTTAAAAATGTAGAAAGGATTAATAAATTAAGACTATTTCCTTGGCTGATGATGCAGGGAGCATAGCTGTAAAATAACTTTTGATTAAAACCAAAGAGTTTGAAAAAGCAAGATTGAACAACTTATGGGTAGAGGTCTAAATTTAGGAGCCTCTTTGGAAGAGTTGCTTTGTCTTCATAATGAGGTTTTTCAGATTCAAGTGAATCTGAGGGATTTAACAGCTTCAGATAGAAGAGAGAATTACAGGGCATTAAAGTTGACTTCCTTTTCAGGAGCATCATGCTATTCTCATTTCAATGGCACACTAAACTAGCTTGCAATTAGAGGAGGCTTCCTCCTCTGCCTTTTGGAATGCATGTACTGCATGCATTTTCCTCCAACTCTATTCTTGTTGGTACATTCAGCATGAAATGCAATACAGTCAGGAGTGTTACAAGCATAGATCACATGCAACATGACCTTCTAATGACAGAAAATGCAAAAGACTTCATATAGGTGGAGATAGTTCATTTCTGAGTCAAAAATAAATGTCAGTAGTCTGGAAATACATATTTAAATTACCCCAAATACATGTTCCAATGGGAAAACCTTTATTTTAAAAAAGTGAGAAATCAAAGCTTTTCAAGGACATTTGAAATCGTAACAAGAAACTGAAGCCCCCATGAGGTTCAAATTTCAGTCATGAAAGAATTTAGAAATGGACATCAGAAAGCAGCTCAAGGACAATTTTCTTGAATACAGAGGAAACATAATACAGGCTAGTTCTCATCAGACACTGGGAGAAGGTGGAGAAAAAAATCCTGCCTCTTAAGTTGATATAGAAAGTCCACCAAAGACCAGTCGGACACAGTTTACATATAGCCAAATAGAAGTCATTATTCCAGTTGTTTGAGACTACACTGTGTCATTCATTCAGAACCTAAGTATAGTACTAAACACTTAGAGTAAGGTGAAAGACCCCCATACTTGAAAGACCCCCGTGCCCACATACTATGTTAAACTCTGCTGAAAATTTAGCTGGGCCCCCGGGTTCAGTTGATGTTAAAACTGGATATCTATGGGTTGCAGACTCACTGACTAGGCTAAGGAGAGAGACAGAGTGCTATATCTAGCTTTGTGGCTTTCGGGACTAAGGAGAAGGGATACCCCACCCCCCAAGATACCCTATCTAAACTGTCAACTCGCTACAGGGTGTTTTATCTGTCTTTATGGTTTTTCGGGGAAATTTGAGAATAGACAAGGGGCCATTCCCAGGATGAGCTAAGCCCACCAATTTGTGAGCCAATGAAATGCTTGTTCTATACTACCCTCTTATATAATCATTTTTCCCTATAAATATGGCTGTTTGAATTTGCCCAGTGTGGGCAGTTGGTGTAAGCTACTGTTGCACCCACAGGCACCTGTGTAATCAATAAAGACACCTCTTGCTGATTGCATCTGTTGGTCTGAATTATTGAGACTGGGGGATTTCTCCCACCACCCTTGAAAACGAGGGTCTTTCAAAGGGATTTTTAAAGACCAAACCAAATCCAAAACCAAACAAAACAAAAAACACATCCGGATATCTTTCTCAGTACCTGTGAGGGTTGAGGGTGGGTTCCATGAGCAAGCAGGTTAATAGTGAAGGGTCTAGAAATAAGAACAAAAATATAGAAATAGAAATATAGACACTAAAGATTAGAATGTAGAAGCTTACGGTATAGGAAGAAAGACATATAAAGCTGCAAACCTAAGCAAACTACCAACAGCTTTTTCAGCAGATCAAGGATCAGTCATTCACAGTGAGCTATTTTCTCATTCGCTTAAGAAGCTTCTATCAGCTTTGGTCATTTCATTTTACAACTAGCTGTTCTATTTGCAAGGCCTGAGCTTCTCTCTGCAAACTGAGAACAGTTTCCTAGCCATCCTTGATAAAGGACAGATATGAGCTGAGTTAACCTTTGGGATACTTGACCTCTGGGTTAGGCATTGTCCCTGCTATGGGAAACTGGCAGCATCAAAGGTGAGCACAGGGCTTCAGTAAACACTATCTGGAAGTACCAAGGAAGACAATAGATTAAATACAAACATTAGTTTAACTGAAAAATGAAGATTGTAAAGTAAGGCAATCTGTATCTGAGTTTTACCTCCAGATTGTAAGAATTTATTCATACTTTTGCTTGGTATTCCTTACTATAAGAACGGGACCTTGAGGACCCGTTTTTGCCACAGTGTCAGAAGCCTGAACTCTGTCTGTGGTCTCAGCTAGCTGATAAGCTTCTGTGCCCATGGTGTTTGATTGATTGATTGATTTATATCTTTAAGTTTGCTTTTGGTTTTCCTGGAATCTAGTTTCTGGAATAAAATTTGCTTCTGGTGTAATAGACTTTGGTGGTCTGTCCCCATCTTTGGTGACCACCATGGACCCAACAAATAGAAGTTAAGTTTAAACAGTAAATTGGAAATGGGGACTGGCACAAGCAGGCAGCTTAACAGAAGCCAAGATAAGTTAGCTAGGCCATCTTGACATCGGCTTCTTAGAAGAGTATGGTAAGTTTTCACAGGACTTTCTACCAAAGAGATCAAATTCTATCCAAATGTAAAATGACCTCAGAAAGATGGAGAAACTTCTGCATTGTCTTGCCCTGTCACAAAGTCAGCATGAAATAGAAATGAAGAACTTTCTAAGAGAGGAGCAAGACTCCCAGAGGAAAGAAAAAGCATCTTGTCACCTGCTGTGCCATCATTCATAGCTCTTCTACAGATTGTAGTTTCAGGACTTTTTTCCCAACAGCCTTGCATTCTTAGATGATGCTGCAGTGAGAACTGGCTCTCAGCCTCTTCTGCAAACAACCTTATTTTACATATTAATCATCATATGGTTTCTTTATTTCCTATCCTCCTGACAAAGAATCCCCAAAGAGCTGTAAATAAGGGAGAACTCTGCTGGTGGTCTGAGATGCTATCTGAGAAATTTCTTAGGTTTTGGATTGGATCTGTTCATGCATTCTAAAAGAATCCACCTAAAATTTCCAAGGATGCTAACCACCTTGAATTGCATGTGTGTGTTTTGAATGGCTACATAAGGGCTAAGACAGCTTCCCACATTCCAACTGTGAGTGGTCACTGCAGTTGTCATCAACATTGGTGGATGTTTAACACAGTTGCAACTTCTTTGGAGAACTTCAACTAAGAACAGCAACACCTTGTGGGGAGAGAGGCATATTTTAGTCTATTGGAGCAGTGCTTGTGAAGAGTGGTAGAGAGTGTGGACAGCAATGTACTACTCACAAAGATACACAGACAGTCAAGGGCCAAGTGCTCTGAGGAGTTTAGGCCACTGTGGCAGTTTCCTTCATTTTTAAAAAATAGTTTCAGAAGAAGTGGAAAGTTCCATGCCATGAGTTCCATAGAACATTCTTGTAGATATGCTGTCTCTGATTCCTGGACATCAAGAAAGAAGAAAGATCTTTAGCTTGGGACCTCTGGAAAGAACCTGTTGTGAGGATGAGGGCCAACACAGCTACAGATGAGTGTGGTCTGAGCAATGGCTGACCTGGAATGCAATACCTAAGGAAAGTACTTCAATTTTATCCTACTGTGAGTATTAATAGGAAAAGTAATGAAAGCTACAGAAAGGATAACTTTGGCATCCCAGTGCAGGTGAGCAGCTAAGTGACCACACCACTCAACAAATCTAATGCAAGAGGTTTATTGGGGAAGGTAGGGAAAGAGCAAAAGTCATCTCAGAGAGAGATGACATGAGAGAGATAGACAGACAAAGAGACCAGGAGACAGTGAGAACAAATAAGATAGAGCAAAGGAGAGTCAGAGAAGAGGAACAAGACAGAACAATTTGGGCTGACTGAACTATAGCAGGGCATGTGTTGCTATGCATCATGTATCGACAACTTATAGTGATGCAAATTCACCACACTTTATGACTGAGGAGGATGATGTAAGCAGCAGCCACCACAAAGTCAGTGAAAGAGAGGATGATGGAGTACCAAATTTACAACAGGACCAAGATATACTGCTACAGGAAAGTTGATAGTATTTAACCCAACAAAAGGAATCAGAAATGCAGAAAATGAAATCTGAAAATTCAACCTATTCTTCTTCCTTTCTTTCCTTTTTAATTAAAAGCATTTTGCATTTATTTACTTTAAAATGCAATGATTTTACAAGAAAAGAGGATCTACTATTTAGTGTCAAAAATGATTCTTTTCCTGGAGAAAAAAGGCAGCAGGAAATATTGGTTTTTAGTGTATTCAATTATTTATGAGATTCAATTTACTCTCTCTGCTCCTGGACATTTACATGAAATTCAATGTTCATGTTCATTATGTAAAATGTTCATTAAGTAGAAAATCAGCATCTACTTTATTCATTTAAATCCCACATTAAACATTGTTTTTTTTCTTCTTTTGTTTAATATAGTGGATAAATAGAAAAATCAGAACCTTTTCCATAAATCGCTGCTCATGTCTTAAGCTCAGATCTACATCATGAACATTATGTCACTTCTTTTCTAGGTGGAACAAGGGTATCTGAGTTTTAGTTGCTTTCTATGGTTTCAAGTTTTTCCTTTCCAATGTTCATGTTGAAATTTAATCACTTTTCTGATGTGCCAGGAGTTTATGTCATTGAGGATTATTTAGGTTGAGATGGTATGGGAAAATCACAGTGTCTTGAGAATGATGGAGCCTTTATTGGCCCTTGAACTTGCCTCATGAGTCTAGGGATCCAGAAATTCCACAGTCACCAAAGCCACCTGAGTAAGTGGATTTATGTTTTTGTCCTGTGAATTGAACAAATGAAATTCACAAACCACGAAGAATAAGATTTTGTAATACATATTTTAGTGTATGGAGTCCATGAGAGGGAAAGGGGGCATAGCTTCTGCACACCAACATGACCTGGGGAGTAGCACATGGCTGAACCTTGGGGTTAGTGAAGCTTTATTGGATGGAGGGAAGAGGGAAGGTATGATGTTAGTCCAGTTTCCATTCCAGGTTACAAAGGAACCACAAAGTATCAGGTCCATCCTAAAGAAGGTTTCCAGGAAAAGGGAACTCTTTTAGGGGAAAAAGGTTGAAGAATAATCAGACCCCCTTTTTGGTATCTCCAGACTCTTGCTATTATGGCAGAACCAGGGATATTTTCGGCTTAGACAGTTTGAGTATCTCTGGCTCCACCAGAGATGCACTTGCTGATAGGTCAAAGGATATTTGGAGATTTGAGTCAGCAAAGAAACTTCCTTGATCCCTGTATAACTCAGTCATTTTATCTACTCTTCTTTCTTAGATCAAATCCATACATAAAGGAGAGGGAGGAACCTCTGGGGACTATAAGTATACATCTCACTAAAATGACAGTCATTCATCTAATTTTGTTAACACATATTCATGTGTATTAGTTTTGCTGAGGTATTGGTCTTCTATCCTAGCTACTGATAGACCCATTTCTTAACTTCCAAATAGAAGGGTAAACATTGATGAGAATAAGAAAAAAAAATTGTCAGGTAAGTTGGTCAAAGGCTTCAAAATAGACAGTTCTCCTGGCCAGTAATATTTTGATTATGTTGGGAGTTTTGTCCTGGCCAGACCCCAGAAAACTCAGAAATGTTTAGGGCACTAGTCTCTGCTAGGGTTTCATGAGAGTTTCATTTATTTTCTTTTTGCTTGTTGTAATTCCCCATCTACAGAGCATCCTCATGCATACAGTGAAGCTCTGTGTGAACAGATACATTACTGGCCTTTGAAGGAATATAAGAACCTCCAGTACAGCCGGGCAGTGGTGGCGCACGCCTTTAATCCCAGCACTTGGGAGGCAGAGGCAGGCGGATCTCTGTGAGTTCGAGACCAGCCTGGTCTACAAGAGCTAGTTCCAGGACAGGCTCCAAAACCACAGAGAAACCCTGTCTCAAAAAACCAAAAAAAATAAATAAATAAAAACCAAAAAAAAAAAAAAAAAAAAAAAAAAAAAGAACCTCCAGTACAGTCGCAGAGCTGAAGAGGTGCATGGAAATATGTTGAGGAGCTGTAGTTGGCCTAGCTGGAATGACTAGGCTACTTCCCCTGAGTCAGCTAGGTAAAGTCTTGCTAACGCTAGATGAAGATTTGCTGCTGTACCTTACTCAGGATGCCTCACACAGGAGGCCAGCTTGTTTGTTTCCCACAATAAACTCGCCCTTTAAACTTCTATCTATAAAATACGCTTCTATCATCTATGAAATTCATTCTCAATTTTATGTGGCAAAAACAGACAGGTCACAGAACAAAATCAAATTTTTGACTCTTGACTGACCCTAGCTTCCTGAATGACACTTACCTGAGATAAAAATGGCTGTCTCACTGGAAGAGCCCCATTTTTTCATCATAGGTTTTATGGTCTCCTGATTTTTAGGGATTTCATCATGTCTTCATCTAGAAGTAACTCAGATCTCATTATTTTAACTGAAGTCATGTGAGAGTCAATATAAAGTTTTAAAATAAGTCTACAAAATAACCATGCTTGTGTTTATTAGAAATGAATGGCTTTTCCTAGAGTCTACTATTGCTGTGTCCAACTTTTCATAAAACGTTAAAACTTTGAGGAGTCATAATTGAGATGCTTCCTCCTGTCTTTCAGGTGGCACTTCACTCTCTAAGAATGGTGTTTCTATCTTCCCTTTCTAAAAGTTTGTGTATTACTAGGGATCAGTGTCCAACTCAATGAGAAGAAGCCTGCTAATTGTCTTAATAATCCATCAGGTTTCATTTATAACTATCCTGAGAAGAAAAACAAAATCCAATAAGGAAGCAAGACCAAGCAGGCTCACAGGTACCTATAAGAATGGAGCCAGTGTTTCTCTTCTTGGCCTGTTTGCTTTACAATCCATCAGAAAATATTAGCATTTCACACAAAGAATATTCCTTTTATTCTCCTCTGCTTGGAGAAAACATAGGTTTGGGGAAACAATAGCTTCCCATTTCACATCTTTAATGAGTCTGGTTGTCATTGAAACAAATGAAATGTACATTGATACAGCAGTTCAGTTTGAAAAAAATCTGAATTTGGAAAGATTTTAATTGAGTAACCTTTAAAAGAACCATTGTGCTTTTGTTTTTCTAGTTTGTGAGAAGTAAGAAGAAACTCTAAAACAAGAACTCTTAAATGGTTGAGCATAACAGTGAAATTAATTTAGTTATCTGAGTATGTGGACTTCTATATTATCACAAGACAACTCATCCACAAAGCGAAAACATGTGCATAATCAGTGTGCATGCCAAAATCCCATCAAATAAACACACATGCCTGTGATCTGTCAAGAGATAAACCTGTGAGCACAACATAGAGTTTTCTTCTTCCTCCTTTCTACCTCATCCTGTATGCTCCCTAGGTGACAGTGGCCTGCCAGACATCAAGTGATCTTTCAAAAAAAAAAAAAAAAAAAAAAAACTATGGAATAACTCTTAGGTTCTGATTCATAAAAGAACTGTGGGAAAACAGTTTCTTTTGCTCCTACAGTTTGATGTGGGATTACCCTCTGTATGCTGTGAATACCATTAGTGAATAGTTGCCTTAGCCTCTTGATAGGGCAGAACTTAGACAGGTGGGGAAAGCTAAATTGAATGCTGGGAGAAAGAAGGTAGAGTTAGAGAGAAACCATGTAGCCCCACCAGAGACAGATGCTGGGAACTTTACCTGGTAAGCTACAACTACGTGGAGATGTACAGATTACTATATATGGATTAAAATAAGATAGAAATGTTAGCCAATAAGAAGCTAGAGTTAATGGGCTAAGCAGCGATATAAATAATATAGTTTCTGTGTGATTATTTGGGGTCTGAGCTGCCGGGCATCCAGGAAACAAGTGGCCTTCCCAACAACAAATTGGTGCCTAAGTGGCCAACTAAAATCCACTTGGAGGGATTGGATTGGAAAGGAATTCTAGACACTGAAAAAACAAACAAAACAAAACAAAACCAAAAAAAAAAAACAAAGTTTAGCCTCACTTTCCAGCTGGTACCTTGCTGCAGTTCCTTTAGGAGAGGTTTTCCTGATTTAGCAATAGCAGAAAACAAACCATGCGGTTTTGAAATGCCAGCTTTCTGGGCCATGCTGCCAGTGCAACCTCTGGCTCTTTTAGAAAGCTGAGCATTTAAATGGATTACTTCCAGACTAATGTGGTTTGATGGAGCAAGACCCCCAGAAAGGTCACTGGGAACACCCCCTAAAGTTACTTTGTCCAACAAAATGAGGGAAGCAGTTTGGAGAGAACTATACCAAAATTCCCTAAATGATTGTTTATAAATATTTGTTTACATTTAAAAGGGGATATGCTATGGAGATTTGCATTGGTATAAATCTTGGTTTATTGGTATAAATTTTAGGTCAATTTTATTATATTTATATTTCTGCTCTGGATTAAGTTGTTTGTGCAGTTCATTTAAAAATATAATGTATAGTTAAGAAATACAAGTAAATAGAGAGTTATCCACAATAGTCAAGCTTGTAGCCATGTTAGTTAGATTTTCTAGGTGGACAGATAAGTATTTCAGATAGATAGGTATTTTTCAAACTTTTCAAAGACAACAGAATATGGCAATTAAAATGTTTAAGAACTTAGAACTTTTAATGACAGTGAGACACATCTGCTCCTTGCAGCACCAATTACTTCAAGAAGAAGATGATCACTGAAGAGGCTCCTTATGGAGTTTAGTAGCCATTTTGGCAAGAAACTGCTCTTGCCTGGACTGTTTGATGATATGCTGTGTGAACTGGACATGCAGGACCCACAGAGAAATAACTGCTGAACTTATCTAAAGGTGAGGTGATCCTTTGGGATTCTTGCTTCATGAAAGAGATGGCCAGACATTCTGCAGGACACAGAAAAATGTGACTGAGAATCTGCCAATATAGGTGGAACTGTCTTTGAAAGTTCCTGCTTCGTGGAAAAGTCTGCTGAATACTATGAGCCTGTAGGCTGGAGATGGATGCTCCAATGATACATAAGAACTTTGGATGACTGTCCAGGCAGCATGATGCTTCTGTCAATTCTAGAGTTTTGGAAGTTGCTTACAATGTACTTTCTGTTTACTTAGGTAATATTATATCCTTTTGGAGTCTTTGACGAAGTTGAAAGATTTATAATTATAGGTATAGTTTTCCTTACTTATGATAAAAGATAAAGTAGATATAAATATTATAACTGTAATTTTTGCTTGTACCTGTTTTGCTATATGTAATTTTACTATGTTAAAGTTAAAACCTTCCTTTTCATTTAAACAGAAAAGGGGAGGTGATGTGGAATTTCCCTCTGTATGCTGCGAATACCTTTGGTGAATAAAGAAACTGTCTTGGCCTCTTGATAGGGCTGAACTTAGACAGGTGGGGAAAAGTAAACTGTATGCTGGGAGAAGGAAGGCAGAGATAAAGAGAAGCCATGTAGCCCCACCAGAGACAGATGCTGGAAACTTTACCTGCTAAGCCACAGCCACATGGTGATACACAGATTACTAGAAATGGGTTAAATTAAGTTATAAGTGTTAGCCAATAAGAAGCTATAGCTAATTGGCTAAGCAATGATTATTTTGGGTCTGAGCTTTGGGCGGCTAAGAAACTAGCAGCCCTCCCAACAACAATGATTAGTTGTTATAGACTAATCTTTTTGTACACTAGGAAAATGTGTCTTTGACAAGACACCTTGTCATTAGTTTAATAAAGAGTTAAATGACCAATATCTAGGAAGGAAATTTAGGTGGGACTTCCAGAAAAAGAGAGGAAGGAGGAGGAATCAAGGCATGTGAGAGAGATGTGAGGAATCGTGGAGGAAGAAGGATGGGTGGTACATTACAGAATGTAGATTAATAGTGATGGGTTCATTTAAGTTTTAAGAGCTAGTGAGGCAAGAAGAGTCTAAGGACAAGTATTCATAACTCATAATAATTCTCTATGTCTCTATTTGGGAGCTGATTGGCAACCCAAAGAAAATTCCAGCTATGATTGGTCCTAAGTGAGAGTTAAATATTTCATATTAACTTATTTAATTAGTTACTGTCTGTGTGTATTTGCTCATTTGAGCATGTGTGAATATGTTAGGACACACATGGAAATCACAGAATGAAAACTTTCAGAAGTCTGTTCCCCTTTTCTACTATGTTGTTTATACTAATCCATCTTACTGACTACAACTGAGAGTTAGTTTGGGATGTATCATAGATGTATATGATAAGGTAAACTGATAAAGGCAAACATCAGCTACTTAGCTCATCATTGTTTGAAGATTAAAAGAAATTCCTGCCTGGTTTTAGTATCTAGCTTGTAACACTTTTGAGTTCCATGTATAATACGGAGAGAAGAATAAGATGTGTGTGTTTAACCCCCCCCCCCCCCCCGCGAGCTTATCCTAATTAGGTAACCTTTTGGAAGCTTGTTGCCAGAGAAACCTGAGGAAAAGAATGCCTCATACCAGTCCTCTGCAGAAACAGACAAGATGGCAATTAGCTCAGGTATCTATAGCCAATAACTTAATGATATCATCAGTGGTGACAGCACAGAGACACAGCTCTGTCACCCCACTCTAAGCAGCCTCATAACTCTTTAGCTCTTGGATTTTTAAGAACATTCACTCAGGCCAAACTAAAACTAACACAAAAAGAATTTCAGGGTGAGCTGTATTAAGAATGACAACCTAAGATTTTCTTAAAGATACTTTAATATAGACTTAGACATAAGAGTTAAAAAGAGAGAGCTGTTTAGGAGAAAGTGAGACATGTCCAAGAGTATGGATTTGGGCTTCTGCAAGAAGAACCTTGTGGAAAAAGATATACTCAAGTATGAAAACAGAAGCAATGAAGTGTCTTAGATTTAGTCACATATACCATTTTGATAGCTCTCAGATGATCTCTTTAAAGGTTGCTAGGACATCCCCTTTTATTCTTCTCTGTCCTCCAATAAGTGAAATAAGTGATGTGACTGCAGAGAGGTTTCAGATGGGATTATAATCTAATAAGGTTTAACCCAGAGCCATTTGGGCTAATAATAGGGTTTCTGGTGAGAAACATGGAGTGCTACAGCATTACAGCTGCAAAGGGAGAGGGGCTTCTGAAGTTATTAATTGTGGTGGAATTCTTGCTTTTCTGATGGTTTCCAGGTCAAAGGACTTCTTTTCTTTCTCATGCCCTGGGAATTTTTCATGTCCCTCCATTTTTTCTCAGTACTTACATGAAGCAGTTTATACAAAGCCCAGAAACACTGAAGTTGGGGAACTTCGAATTTGGTGAACATGTCCAGGTGCTGCATAGATGGATAGTAGGGTTTGCAGAGAATTCAGAAGTTTCACATATAACGAGCCTTCCCTGCCCTATCATGGCCTGTCTGTCACTGATCTTCTTTGGTACTCAGCCTCAGGTAATTAAAGTGTTAATCAAGTTTTGTACATACGCATTTTTTTTTTCCTAGAAAATTGTTTTGAAACAGGAAAAAACTTTAGGCAAACTTTCAACTTTATTGTCAGTTACTCTATAGCATTTCCATAGCCAGTTTGATGGAGAGACAGGCTTGTAGAATTTAACCCTGTGCAGTCTGAGCCAATGCTGAGAAGTTAATGTTGGAGATGAATTAAGTTGAGGGATTCCCCATAAGTTATTGGGCAGTTGAGCAATGAATTGAGGGATTTCCATAAGTTACTAGGTAGTTGAGTGATGAAGTAGGTGATAAAACTTCCTACATGTTGGCTTATAAAAGCATTGACCATTAATACAGTTAATAGCCACATGATAAGAAAAAAATGTTGTCCAAAAATAAAGAAAAGGAAACCCTGTCTCGGAAAAAATAAATAAATAAATAAATAAATACAGAAAGAAAGAAAGAAAGAAAGAAAGAAAGAAAGAAAGAAAGAAAGAAAGAAAGAAAGAAAGAAAGAAAAGGTAGAGATGGCTTATTGGGAAAAGCATTTGCCACATTGGTGTAAGCATTTGATTCAGGGATCCAGAATCCAGATACTGGTGGAAAGGATACTACATTGGAGAAGGCTGGGCAGGGTACTGCATGTCAGTATTCCTATTACTCTTACAGCAAAATGGGATGCAGAGACCAGAGACATCTCAGAAATCAGGACCCAGAAACTATGGTACCCAGACAGCAAACAGCAAGAGACTGTCTAACATGGGGTAAAAGTCAATGACTGACACCCCTGGTTGTCCTATGAGTAGGAAATTCACATAACCACCTTCACACAACACACATACACACACACACATACAGACATACATCATACACACAATCATGAAGTAAGTAATTAAGCTATTTTCAAAAAATTGTGCAGTTTGGTTTCATGTGTTGAGAAGATTAAAAAGCTGCAGTGAAATTTCTGTTAACTCTGTGAAAGCACATTTGTAAAATTACATAATGGAAGGAAATAGCTTGTGTTTCTTTAAGCTCAGTGTGGACATTCATTTCATCATTTAATAATTTATATCACTTCCACTCTATCTTTCTATTTGTTTCTTTCTCTATGTCCTTTTTTTCTGATCACCCCAATTTCTTTTCCCTGTTTCTCACTGTATTTCCCTCTCTAATGTGACTTGATGACCTACATGTTTGTCACGTTACCAGGAAATGCTTCTTCAGTAGTGCTATGTCTCAGATAACAAATACCCATGTTCTTCAGACACTACATGCTTAGGACATGATCCCTAGCACATGAGAGCAACAAACAAATCTTTGGAAAAATGCATCAACAAATTTTTCCCTCTGACTTTCAAATTGCTCTGCTTTGGAACTAGCATGTGTATACTTCTCTCTCTCTCTGTCTCTCTCATCTATCTCTCTCTCTCTCTGTGTCACACATACACACAGAAGCATACTCAAAAGCACACATGCACGTACACAGATACACAGAGACACACTAATATATATTTATATATATAGTCTGTGTGCCAGAAAAGAAAAACTGGGTGGTATTTTAATATGAATAAATGATCAAGATGAGAAAGTGTTTAGTGAAATAATTTTTAGTATGTACTGTTTGAAACTGAATAAGTAGAGGAATATTTAGCTCAAGAATTTATATGCCTAAGCTTAGACCATCAAAGGCAATTTTAAGCCTCACTTGTAAAGTTTTGTTTGCCATGCAAAGAACTCTGTGCTAAATTCTCAAAATAACATCAATACATGCAAAATTTAGAGAGACAGAGATAAGTCTGGCTTGTATTTCAAGTTTCCTACTCTATTGTTAGAATAATGAATGCAAGGTAAGAGTTTGGGGTGAAAGGAGCCAGAGAGTTTCAATTCTCCCAGCTGGATAGAGCTTCCTAACAGGCATCACAAGGGACTGGAATTGGAAGAAGAAAACCAAAGTAAAATTTAAGAAATAAGTCATAATTCATGCATTTGCTTAAAATATTTTCTGCTCAGTCTTAAAAATAACATGTGATTCTCTGCCTCGAAAAGCTAAGACGATACAAACGAGGAGGCACAGGGTACAAGGATTGGATCTGCATTTCTGGGTGATAGTTTGGGACAAGAAGAGACAAACAATGAGCAAACTCTTGCCTTAAATGACTACATGATCAGACTGAAGAACTTATTTGTTTTCCGCATGGATGGAATTTAATTAAAAGCATTCGTTACATGGGTGGTGTAAAGATTAAAAAGTCAAACTGGCTGATCCTGGGAATGAACAAGAGCACAGCAGGGAGTCTCTAACATGTTGAGGATCCCCTGGGGATTGTCTTGTTTTTGGTTCTCTTTATTTTCCCCTTTGTATTTATGTCTTGTAACATATATCAATTATGTGTTATAATTGACTTCATGTGTCATGCTTATATAAGTATGTAATAAATTCTGATTATATTTACCCCTCTGTTGCCTTCTATTGTGTATCAATCACCCTTCCTACTAATTCTATTCTCTTTGCAGTCTGTTCCCCTTTTACCTGTCTGTGTTTTACTTTTGGTGACTCAATCAATTCCACTAAGGTTACTGACTGAGTCTCGGGGATTGTGTACACGGGCAATTTACCAGTAGCTAAACTATTGAAGAAAAGTCTCTTCTTCCTCTTGCAATTGCCTGTAGATCCTCAGTGATGGTGGGGCCTCATGTATTCCATACTCTCTTTTTTTTAGATCATAAATCAGATGACAATGGAAATAAATTAAATGGACATAGTCTTTCTAGAGATTCAAAGAAAGCTCCCAGGGAGGAAAAAAACACCCTGCCTCTTTCATTTCTTTCAACTTCTTATCTTGATATTAACTCTGTATTTGTCATTTATGTGTATATATGTGAGGGTATACACAAAAACTGTTAGATCCAGTTGAAGTTAAAGGTTTGTAAAACTTGTTCAATATGATACTGAAAAAATTGTAACCAGTCTTCAGTGAGAGCGGCAAGCACTTTTAGCTGCTGTGCCATCTCTACGGCCCTATTCATCTTTCTTTCTTTCTTTCTTTCTTTCTTTCTTTCTTTCTTTCTTTCTTTCTTTCTTTCTTTCTTTCTTTCCTTCCTTCCTTCCTTCCTTCCTTTTTGCTCAATGAATATTCAAACCAGTTATAATTGCAAAGAATTAGTTAGTTAAAGGCAAACATTATAACAAGACCAAGTTTTGTAGAAGAAACACACAGAAAATATATGCAGATTTTTTACTCTATCCAATCCGGGATCTTCAAGTTTCACAAGGGAACAACTTGCAGATGTGTTATTGTGCTTCCACTTTACCACAGTGTTCAGTTACTGTTCTTTAGGGGAAGAAGAAGAAGAATGTGTTAACTTTTGAAACTCATTTGTGTAAACATATTATTATAATTATATCCTATGAACTATGGAAAATCATGTTCTCTTAAATATTTGATGGGCAAATATTAAACTTTTTGGTAAAAGGAATTATGATTATTTCAAACTTGTTCCATAAAACCTGGTGATAAATATATTTTCTTAAGTATTACATAATATTATTTTCTAAGATGATAAAGGACAGTACCACTATCATGTAGTTTTTACATGTAACATAAGTAGAGCCTCAGTGAAAAATGATGCCCTCTCATTGGTAGAACTACTCTAAAAGAAGAGCACACAAAAATGTTGGAACTTACTGTGAGGTATATACCTTCTTTGTTCATTGCATTTAGCCTCAATTTGTTTTTTTTTTAAAGAATGATTCATATACTTATATTGTATGTATATATGTAGGTGCCTAGGTACATGGATGTCTATCACATTCATGTAAGTGCCAAACGAGTCCAGAGAGGGTGTCAGAATCAGAATCTGATTCCTCTGGAAGAGCAGCCTGTGCTCTTTACCTTTAAAATCATGTCTCCAGCCCAGATGTTTTATTTTTTTAAAAAAAAAAATACTCCCATTTTATCCTTTAAAAATTGTTCTTATTGACCTATATTTTTTTCTCTACTCCCTTCCCTTCCTCCCCTCCCCTTCTTCCCTCTTTCATGACCCCCACACTCCCAATTTTCTCAGAAGATCTTGTTTTTTTTTCTACTTTCCATGTAGATTAGATCCATGAATGTCTCTCTTAGGGTCTTCTTTGTTGTCTAGGTTCTCTGGGATTGTGAATTCTATGCTGGTTTTTCTTTGCTTTATGTCTAAAAGCCACTTATGACTGAGTACATATAATATTTGTTTTTCTGGGTCTAGATTATCTTATTCAATATGATGTTTTCTAAATTTATCCATTTGCCCGCACATTTCAAGATATCATTTTTTTTCACTGTGTTGTACTCCATTGTGTACTTTTCCACATTTTCCTTATCCATTTTTGGTCAAGGGACATTTAGGTTGTCTCCACATTCTTGCTGTTATGAATAATGCTGCTATGAACATAGTTAAGCACATGTTCTTGTGGCATGATTGAGCAGTCTTTGGGTATATACCCAAAAGCAGTATTGCTGGGTCTTGAGGCAGGTTGTTTCCTATTTTTCTAAGAAATCTCCATACTGATATCCAAAGCAGTGGTACCATTTTGCACTCATACCAGCAATGCAGAAGTGTTCCCTTTACCCCACATCCTCTCCAGCATAATCTGTCATCAGTGTTTTGATTTTGGCTATTCTTACAGGTGTAAGATGGAATCTCAGAGTTGTTTTGGTTTGTATTTCTCTGATGGCTAAAGACGTTGAATATTTCTTTAAGTGTCTTTTAGCCATTTTAGATTGCTCTGTTGAGAGTTCTCTATTTAGGTCTGTACTGAATTTTTTTATTGGATTATTTGTTCTTTTGATGACCAATTTCTTGAGTTCTTTGTGTATTTTGGAAATCAAACCTTTGTCTGATGTGGGCTTGGTAAAGATATTTTCCCATTCTGTAGGCTGTCATTTTGTCTTGTTGACTATGTCCCTTGCTTTACAGAAGCTTCTCAATTTCAGAAGGTCCCATTTATTGTTTCTCTTAGTGTCTGTGACACAGGGGTTATATTTAGGAAGTGTTCTCCTGTGTATTTCCTACTTTCTCTTCTATGAGGTTCAGTGTGGCTGGTTTTATGTTGGGGCAGTAGTGATGCATACCTTTAATCCCAGCACTCGGTAGGAGAGACAGGCCTATCTCTGAGTTCAAGTTTAACTTTGCTACAGAGTGTTTTGCATTTTAAAATTGATTTTTGAATTCATTTAATATATGAGCAGGAGGAATAGCTTAGTTGTACAGTGTTTGTCTATCTTGGAAAAGTCTCTAGACTTACTCTTTATCATAAGTGAAAGGAAGGAAGGAAGGAAGGAAGGAAGGAAGGAAGGAAGGAAGGAAGGAAGGAAGGAAGGACAGATAGACAGAATGGTTAATCCCAAAGATGTGAGAAAGACCACTGACTCAAATTATCATGACCAAATTAATTAAAGCAAGAAAATACTTAAATTAAGCTTTTTACTTTGTACATGGGCTGTCTCACCTTCAAGATGTAGCTCAAGGGATTAGCATTGGATGGGAGAAGGATAACGTTTTTATAGCTCAGGGTTATATATTTCCAATAGGGAATTTGAAAGTCAAGGTTATAGAAGTAGAACTTAACAAGGTGATCATAATAAGGTAGTCATAACAATAGGTGCTTATAACACATCTCTGGTCATAACTACATTTTGAAACAAAGACAGGTTAGTGTGTCCTGGAATAATTATCAAGGAAACATTTGTAGTTAATGTTACAGGAAGGGCATAGCCTAAACCTGGAGAAACCGAAATTTAGTCATAAACAGGAATGGGACTAGTTTACTATAAAAATGTTTTAAGCCTTAAGATGAAGGTAAACTAATTCATCAGAAAAAAGGAAGGGAGAATGGGAGTGAGAGAAGAGCAAAAGAACGAAGGGAGAAAGGAACAGTTGGAGAATAATAGATACAGAAGAAGGAAGGGAGGGAAAGAGATAACTACAGTGTATTTATGAAACCAATCTATGTAATCTCTGTTCATAAAGACTGAAACAGATTTCAAATTCAAGGTCAGTCTGTACAATATAGACTGTCTCAAAAAAAAATGAAATAAGAGTTATCACTAATCTTGTTCAATTCTGTTGAACTATTGTTTTTTTAATTTATTTTTTCTTTCTCCAAACCCTTTGGCATACCCCTTCCTAACCTCCAACTTATAATCTATTTATTTTTAATTGTTATTATTTGTGTATATATACAGATATATATTCCCATTGAATCCTTAAACCTTAAATATATAAATATTTAATAACCAGCAATAGAAAGATACTGAAGGAAGGAAAGAAATAATACTGACTATAATCATAGTTCAGTTTGCGATGGCATGGTCACAGGCATGAGGAATTTTTCATAAAAGTCCTTAAGATCTCAGGAATAGAAATCTGTGTCATTGTTTGAAAAAATAAGGATTGACAAAGATGAGAAATCTTGTGAAGATTTAAAATAATTATTGATTTGGATGTAATAATATTCTTTATGATTGTAAGACACTCTGCATATTGAAGTTTGAATTCATATGGTCTCATTACACATATAGCCATAAACAAAAGTGAATGTTCAAAATATTTGAATAAGGGCCTTAATGACATTAAATCAGAAAGGCCTATTTTAAAATATATTGATTTTGTTAATATGTGTGCAGGGATTTATCTGTATGTAAAGATGGAGGCATGTATGCCTTTCATGTTTGTAGAAATCAGAGGACAACTTTTGGGTGTCAGTTCTCTCTATCCACATTGTTCTCTTATTTTTGTTGATTGCTGTATACTCCAGGCTTCTGTCCCATGAGCTTCTGCCTGCTTATATTCCCATTTCATCACAGGAGAGTTGGGATCAGGGTCAGGAAGAAAGCAGCGAGTAGGTAAGGCAGAGTAAGAAGACAGACATGTCAATAACCTTTACACAGAACATACTGCCATACCTCCTCTGGCATCAATCAAGATGGAAAACAGGAATCAAAGGAACAGTTTTATTATGTAAAAAATTTTCATAAGGACAAATTTGCAGCATTGCAATAAATCATACAAAGAGTTAGTGGATGTTAAAGGATGAGCACTGGAGAAAATATACACTGGGAAGCAGTTAGTATGTGAGAATTCGCAAAGGATAAAAATAGTCACAGCGTAATAGAAGAAAATATTTCTAAGGAGATTATCATAGATGATGATTCATTGAACACAAATATGAAAGGATGTGGCAGAGGTGGCAGAGCAATCCCTAGAAAGGATAGACTGAAAAATAAATGCTAAAATGTATAGGACAGCTGGGCGGTGGTGGCACACATCTTTAAACCCAGTATTCAAGGAGTGAAAGGCAGGCAGATCTCTGTGTGTTCAAGGTCAGCCTGGTCTACAGAGTGAGTTTCAGGAGAACCAGAGATATTCAGAGAAAGCCTGTCTCAAAAATAAAATAATAAAAAGATAGACAAAACAGTTGTACCAATACTGTATAATATTGAAGGACAACCAGTAAGTAATGGTAAGAAAGTTTTGTTTCTTAGCAGGCTTGGGACCTCTAGTTTGGAGGAAGAACTCTAAAGATAACTTAAATGGTCTGTTTTGGTTCTTCTTTAACCAGTAACTCTTTACTTATTTTGTAATGAATTTATTGAATGTACAAGCAAATGGGTTTACCAAAATATTTGTTCCTTTCTTCCCTCCACCTGCCATCTTTTTATTCTCAAATAGAATTTGTATTATGACTTTTCTTTTGCTGAGATTATCTACTATGATTAAAACAATTACAGAAGAAAGACTTTGTTTGGGTTCATGGTCCCAGAGTGTTAGAATCCATTATGGTGGAAGAAAATCAGAAGGCATGGTGGCAAGAATAAGTTGAGAGTTCACATCTCTGCCAGAAGCAGAGAGCATGTTCTTGATTATTTCAGTCTTAAAACTTCCAAAGCTTCCTCCTGTGGTATACTTTCTTAGGTACTTTTCTATTGCTGTTTCAAAACATGATCAGTGTAATACATAAAAGATTTAATCAGTGCTTACAGTTTCAGAGAGTATGTCTATAACCATCATATTTTGGAGCATGGTAGCAGGCAGGCAGACACTACACTGGAGCAGTAACTGAAAGCCTTTATCTGATCCACAACCCTGAAGACAGAGAAGGAAGGAGGGAAGGAGATAGGGGGTAGCAGACAGACAGACACTTACAGAGAGACAGAGAGAAATAGAAACAGGCACTTACAGAGAGACAGAATGAGAGGTGAAGGAGAGTGGGAGAGTGGAAGAGGAAGACCGACAGACAGACAGACTAGAAATAATACTAATTTTTGGAACCTTCAAAGCCCACGCCCAGTGACACACTTCTTCCAATTAAGCTCCACCTCCTTACCCTTCGGAAGCAAGTTGATGAACATACAAATGTTCCCTCTGTATTCTGTGGTTATCATTAACGAATAAAGAAACCACTTTGGACCTATAGCAGGGCAGAACTTACATAGGCGGGAAATACGGAAGAATCAGAGAGAAGCCATGTAGCCCCACCAGAGCCATATGGAACTTTAGCTGGTAAGCCACAGCCAGGTGGTGATAAAAAGATTAATAGAAATGGTTTAAATTAATATGTAAGAGTTAGCCAATAAGAAGCTAGAGCTAATGAGCCAAACAGTGATTTGATCAATATACTTTCTGTGTGATTATTTCAGTTATAAGCAGTTGGAATGAACAAACGGCATGCTACTACATTCACCAAAAACATATCAGCCTACAGTGGTAAGTCTCCTTCATACCACCAAACATACTTCCTCAATGAGACCACACCTCCTACACCTCCCAAACAGTCATCATTTAGAGACCAATTATCAAATGCCAGAGACTAAGGGAGAACTTTCTCTCAAACCATCTTTGTATTCACTCTATTTTCATGTCGTATATGCATACGTGTATCTATATTCCACATAGGAACAAAATTTTGTATAAGTAGGTGCAGCAAGAATCCACCGAACACAGCCCCTCTGCATGGAGAGAAGGATCAGGTTATTTCTTGGCCACATCATGCAGTAGAGCACAGTAGCTGCTGCAGAAGGTTATTATGTTTGACATAGGTACAGAGCATGGTAAGGCTCCTCGAAAGCTGAACAGCAAGGTGGTTAGCATGGGTGCTCTCTCAGGTAGAGGAGGTACTGGGCACTGTGTTCAGTATCACGCAAGTGCTGGACTCCAGCCAACTATTAAGGACTTTGGAGAAACACGCGAGTCTTCTGATTTCTAGCACAACCTAGCTCGAGAGGAGGGCAGCCTAGCAAACTTCGGCTCAGGTGGAAGTTGAGTAATTGCCATCAGCACTGCCATTTGTGGGGTCAACTTTGTGTGACCTAACAATGTATTTGCCTTTCTCTGTGTAATGATTTGCTTAACACGATGCTCTCTAGTTCTATTCATTTTCTAGTGAGTTGAACCATTTTGTTCTTCTTTTTGGAGGAATAAAATTTGATTGTATCTAGGAACGATATTTTATTTATCTAAATAATCTATTGACAGATACTTTCTTTACTATGAATAGTACCACGGTAAATGTGGGTGTGCAGGTATTTCTGCAATATATTCACTTAACCTTTCAAAATATCCCAGCGAAAAAGAAAAAAAAAGTGCCTGTCAGGATGTCTAAGAACAGGGACTCCAAAAGTGAGGAGTCTTAAAACTTGTCTTTGGCCAGGAATTAGCTATGACCTTTAGTCTATCCTGGCCACAAATCAGAAATCACAAGGGGCAGTTCCAATTTCTGAATGAATGTGTTTCTTCAAATATTTATTTCTCTAAATGAGCAGACTATCTGGAAACTAGAGGAAGACAGTATTGTAACTAAAAATGACCTGGACATCCCAGAGTTGAGTCAATTGGACTGACCACAACCCCTTGAGCTTTTGCCCTAAGTCCCATAAAAACCTCATAGCTAAACATTGTGTGGAAACATGTCTGGGACCATCTTCTCATGTACATCATATTTCTCCATCCTGTATCTTCAGCTTTCATCTATAGACATGACCCTCTGTTAACCCTGAAATTCATTCTGTACTTTCATGCCATAAAGTACCCAGAAGCCACTGACTTTGTGGTAGCCTTGGTAACTGTTGAATTATCTGAAAAAAGAGTTCTCTGAACTATGCCCATCTGAGATAAGAAATCTTCTATCACTATTAATGAAACCCACTTTTTCTGTATGAACAATTTCATCAACAGATAATTTAAAGCAGTATTTTAACTTTCAGGACTCTGTTTATTTACATAGTAGTAGCACTAATTTACATTCTCATGTATAGTATAGAAGCCTACCTACCCCATCTTTGATTCCTCCCTTGTTTTTGTTGCAATTCTTCCTGATCAAAGCCATTCTCACTACGATGACATAGTCTCAATAAAATTCGATTTGCATTACCTTGATTGCTAAGTATATTAAAGGCTTACAAAATATGTATTTATCATTTCCATCTCTTCTTTTCAGAGCTACATATTAATTTACCTACTTATTGATTAGATTATTTCTGAGTATTTATTTTATGTATTTATATATTCTAAATATTAATCTACTGTCAAACACATAGCCAACAATAAGCCACTCTGTAGCTGTCCCCACTCTGATATGATGTAACTTTTAAATAACACACTGCCATTCATGTACACATAAATTCAAGATATAAGAATTTATTAAGACTGTGCAGCTTTTCTAAAACAGAACCCAAGAGGACCAAAGGGTTAAAATTTGGGTTTGAGAGACGACTCAGTGGTTAAGAGTGCTTCCTGCTCTTCCATAAGACCTAAGTTCAGTTGGTGTTGTGAGCGATGCTTTCAAATGTCTACAACTCCAGCTCCAGGGAGACAGACATTTTCTTCTGGCCTCCACTCATATACCTCCACTCATACATACATGTACCCTCTCACACATATGCACTTACACTCACATATACATACCTTACCCAGACATACACCAACACACAATTGTACCCAACCCCAATGCTGGAAATGGAGACAGAGTTTTCCTTTCCCATCTACCCTGTCCTAAATAAATACACAGAGGCTTATATATGAATATAAATGCCCAGCCAATACCTCAGGCTTATAACTAAGCAGAACTAAGCAGAATTTAAATTAACCTGTTCCTATTAATCTATGTATTGCCTCATGGTTTGCTACTTTACCTGTCCTCTAGCTTCTTGCTTCTTGGGCAGCTTGTTGGTGTCTCCCCAACACCACCCTTCTTCATCAGTTCTATGTTTGATTGGCCCACCTAACTTTATCCTGCATGCTATAGATTAATCAGCTTTATTATTAAACAATGAGAGTAATACATATTCACAGCATAGAAAAGGATTGTTCTACAGCATAACACACCTACACTTATATGCATATTGTACTCTATACATACACATAAAAATAAAGTATTTCTTAAAAACATAAAAGTATGTCTATGCATTTTTCTGAGTCATCAACGTAGTCAAAAACAAAACCATGACAATACTATATAAAATTCCATTTCCCTTCAATGAGAAAGCCCCTGAAAAACTGTATGTATATCACTTAATAAGTTAAAAAAAATGTTTCTCAGTGTAGTGAAATTAACTGCAAATGGTTAACGTCCATGTATAGAATTCATCTTGTCAGGAGGTGCTCTTCCAATTAGAGTGTAAGTCAAGCTATGGCTGTTAGAAACAACATCATGATACAAAGAGAACTTTATTATTTTAAATAAGTCTGCATTTTTTTCAATTCAAGCAGCACAGAGATTACATTTAACATTAAGAAAAAAGATTGAGAGATTTATTTGGGCCTGCTAAACAGGAGATCTTATTCACCTTTGCCCACCGAAGCCAATTACTAAGAGAATCTACAACTTTAAGAATGCCCTAATATGGGAATAAAAATAAGATTGCCTTGGTTAGTGATTTGGTGAAGAATCAGATATAGGAGCTCCTGCAAGGCTTCACTATGTCAATCACTCTTAGGAAGCTCTCACAGGCTACTATTCAGAACAGTGTCAGTTTCACTAGTGGCTAAACAGAGTGAACTGGACTCCCAATGTGGGATGTGGGATGAGCCCATAACTTTGCCAAAACTTGATAAGAAATAGCCTGACTATTGGCATCCAGCATCAATCAATGAAGTTTGTATAATAAAATGAAAATAATTTTTATGTTCCTGAGGAAAAAGTATAACTAAATAGATCAGGAATATTTTTTTTTTATTTCAAGACATATTCTCTTTGTGTGGGTGTATTATGTGTGTGTCATACACACAGACAACAAACAACAAACACACACAAATCAAATAGGTTGGTAAAAGAACCACATGCACTCTAAACATTCTTTCATGATTTTAATGGTCATATAGAATACTAACTAATTCTAGAAAAAAGTTTCATTTATCTTTCTGTACATAATTTTGAGTTTGAGTCTCTATCAGTTTTCTGTAGTGAACTATGAGCATGCCTAAAAGCAGCCTTTGAAATCTCCCAAAGAAGGATAAAATCTCATAACAACAATTTCTCCAGGACTATGGTAACATCACTAAGTTGAAAAACACCACCTAAATACTGATTTTGGACTACAAACTGCTCAGAGCACTTAAAGATGGGTAGCTGAGATGATCCAGTCTCACTTACTTTTCTAGCCAGGACTAGAGACAAGCCCTGCATTTTTCCATTATGCAGAGACTATACAAAAAATTATAAATCTACCTCTCTCAAGACTTAACAATTAGTCCAGACTTTTCTTTCAGAATCCCTCAATGATGCTGTCACCCCCAGACAGCAGGATGTAAATTTAAGAATACTACACCCACATTCCCAAGAGGTGAGGTAGATGGCTTTGGTTGTTCGAAGGTTTATGGATATTTGCCATTGTCTAGGGAGATAGGTTACAAGTTGTTATTGGTAATGACCAAGAAAAAAAGCTTATTAAAGGAAAATTAAAATCAAGTTTCTAGGTTTGAAAACATAAAAGGGGAAATGCAGTGAAATAATACTCTTGTACATTATAAATTTGCCACTCATATTGGTCTGATAAAAGACTGATTGACAAGTAACCAGGCAGGAAGTACGGGTGGGGCAACCAGACAAGGAGAATTCTTGGTTGAGAAAAGGTAGAGAGTCAGTCAAAAGCCAGATGCAGAGGAAGCAAGATGAGAATGACTTACTGAGAAAAGATACCAAGACTAGAGGCTAAACATAGTCAAGAATTACAGATGAATTTAACTGATACTAGTTAGTAATAAGCCTGAGCAATAGGCCACACAGTTTATAATTATCACAAGTCTCTGTGTGTTTATTGAAGACTGAATGACTGTGAGACTGGTTGGAACAGAAACTTCTGTCTACAGTCCACTTAGCATATGCACTTTTTGTTCCATTCAAAGTAAATATCTATTATAAGTACAGTGATAGAAACTAAATTAATGCTTCCCAGGGATAGAAGAAGGGGCATAAATGAAATGGGAATAGTATCTGATTGTAGGGTACAAGATTTATAAAAACATATACTTTTTTTGTACAGAAAAATAAATGTGTTTCACAAATCAATCTGTGGCCTTGAAATTAACCAGAAATTCAGTCAATTGAGTGGTCTCCCTAGTTAGAGTTAAGCTACAGCAAGTTTTGTAAATAATCAATAGAGTCTCATTCAGGTTCTCCTGAATTCTTACCTCTACCTGTTCTTATGCTACCAGTTTTGCTCCTCATAGCTTGCTCAACATGATTTCTTATAGAACCCAGGTCCACTAACTTAGGAATGGCACCACTAACAATGTGCTGGGACCTCTCCCAATCAATCACTAATCAAAAAATGCCCTGAGGCTTGCCTGAAGCCTGATCTTATAAAAGTATGTTCTCAATTTGATGTCCTCCCCATCCTCTCTGATGATTCTAGCTTGTATCAAGTTGATGTAAAATATTGACTATGTGATTTCTTTCATTATTGTTTTATGATGCAGCCATATTTTATTTTTTTCTTACTTTTTCTGTTGTTACTGAAGCTGTCAGGGTCATAACAGCTCTAACATGCTAGACATGGCTGCTCACCCTCAACTCCTTAACTGAACATACAAATACTAATGAAAAGTAGAAAGAGGAGGTTCATTCCCAGAAAAGGAAGAAAGGAGTCCTGGGAATCCCATGTCCATTTTTGGGCTCATGACACAAAGTTTAGAATTAAAAAGAAGGAAAGAAGTATGCATAGTTAGTCAGTCCTTGTCAAGGTCTCACTTGTCATTGGTCAATCATTGTCTTGACTCCAATCAATCCATGAAAGTGATCTGGTAAGTTGTGAGAACTGTGTAGATTGCTGTGGATGGCTTGTTGAGCACAGTTTCATAGGACTGCTTGGACCCTGGCTTTTGTCCTAACAACTGCAGTAGTAAGCAAGAAAAGCAACTGGATCACTATTCTTTCTCATGTTCCCTAACTTTTTCCTGTCTTTCTATCTTACCCCATTTACCTTAGGAGGAGACACAGATAAAGATACCTTGTTACAAGTCATCTGCAGGGTAACAAAGTAAGTATCACTTGTAAGCGGAGAGAGAACTGGGGAAAGGGGCAAGGTGAATGCAAAATATAGCAGTTCAGTTAAGAGTGTGGTTCCATCCATTACTACCTGGGTTCTGATTCTGTAGGGTAGTCTTAAGAACACATTCTTGGTGAGGGGAGAAGAACAATTGTCAGGACATGATTAATTCTGCTCCCGAGTACAGCTTTATCCTCTTGAAGGTTACCATATTCTGACCCTAACAGCCAGAGGGTCTGGTCTGTGATCTGAGATTGTTTATTCTTGTGGGTGAGCTATGTTAAACATACACTTCTAGGATGACTAGATACTGAATAGCTGGTGACCCAAACTAATGTAGTCAGACACAAGATGACTGCAAAAAGATTTTAACCTTTATTTGTTTTTGATGTACAATTAAAAAAAAAAAAAAAAAACAGAGCCAGATATTGGGGTTCAACCTGAAGGTCAGAAAAGCACATCAACCAGCCACTGGCTCTTACTTTGACCTCAGTTAGAAAATGATGATCCTGCTCCAGGAATCTCAGAATAAGTCTGAGACTGAGAGCTGTCTCCTCCCATTTTATAATCCTCTCTACATCTGCAATTAAGGGCATGTTAGTTTCTATGGCAAGCTAGTGTGGTTACTGGGATTAAACGTCTGTATCATTGTTGCTACAGGGATTAAAGGTATGGGTCATTGCTGCCTGGTCTGTAAGGCTGGCCAGGGTGGATGTTTTACTTTTCTAATCTTCAGGAAAGCTTTATTTATTAAAATACAAATGAAATGCCACTACATGTTTTTAGTTACATTGTGTGCTCAAATGAGGAGTCAATGCTTTGTTGTACAAACAGCTTCTAAGTATCCACTTCAAAAAGATTGTGCTCCTGGGTGACAGATGGTCTTCAAGTAGAATATCTGGGTTATGTTCCTTATTTGCTCACACTCTTTGCCAAACTTCTTTGTCTATTAAACATATGTATATGCTTGGTGTGGGGATATGTGCACATGAGTGCAGTACCTGCAGATGCCAGAAGAGGGCGGAATTCTCCCTGTAGCTGGAGTTAAAGAGGACTGATTGGGATTCCCATCTGGATGCTGTGAATACCATTGATGAGGAAAGAAACTGATTTGGACCGATAGCAGGGCAGAACTTAGCTAGGCAGGGAAAACTAAACTGAATGCTGGGAGTAAGAAGGCAGAGTCAGAGAGAAGCCAAAAAGCTGCTGCAGGAGACAGACACTCCAGAACTTTGTTGGTAGGCCACAACCTCATGGTGAGCACAGATTAATGGAGATGGGTTAAATTAAGATGTAAGAGTTAGCTAATAAGAAGCTAGAGCTAATGGGCTAAGCAGTGATTTAAATAATATAGTTTCTCTGTGATTATTTTGGGTCTGAGCTGCCAGACAGCCAGAAAACAAACAAGCCCCTATAACAGAGGAGGTTGTCATGAGTCTGAATGTGAATGCTTGGGACTTGGGTTCTCTGCAAGAACCATCTCTTCATTCCTCTAATTATATTGTATCTGAACTTTCAGTTTGTCACTGCCTATTGAAAATTTATTGATAAATTTGATACTGTTTTCCAATGCATGAGTACTCAGTGTATGCTAAAACTGACTTTCTGGGCTCTGAGCACTTATTGCAAGATTTTTCATTAATTTTTCTTGTTATGTTAATCTATTGCAAGATATGCTTACTATAATCAATGTATTTATAACATTATTGGCAAAACACTTCAAATTAGATCTATTTTAAATTCTTAAATTTTTTATTAAACTCAGAAACTCCATTTTTAAGCATTATTCCATTACTGTACATCAAAATAATAGAGAGGCCGGGCGGTGGTGGCGCACGCCTTTAATCCCAGCACTTGGGAGGCAGAGGCAGGCGGATCTCTGAGAGTTCGAGACCAGCCTGGTCTACAAGAGCTAGTGCCAGGACAGGCTCCAAAACCACAGAGAAACCCTGTCTCGAAAAACCAAAAAAAAAAAAAAAAAAAAAAAATAGAGAGAAGACTCTTATGGAATATTTAAGATGTATTAAAGTTTTTAAATGCCCCATTTTTGTTCAGTTTGTGATTTTATAATAAATGACCTACTCATTTATATTTCTTATGAACACATGCATCGTTATTATTACTGTTATTGGGAAAACTACAAAAGAGAGTCATTTTACCCTGAATGTCCAAGTTAAGTATTAACATTCACTGGGCAGATATGAACTTTGATTAGTAGACACCATGATGCAAGCTCATCTTAATGGGAGGACTTTGTTTGATCCTATAACCATATTTCTTCTTCCAAAGATAATTAAAATTAAAGGCAATCATTACTTACAATGTTGAGGAGAGTAGGCAAATGCAAATTTGGATTCTCTCATTCTCAAACCACATACTTCACATGGGTTCTTATAATTTGAGAAAATCTTTGAGATGAACAAAATAAGTAAAACATCCCGTTATGTTTAACTTAATTTAAAATCTTGCTTAATATTTTAACCTGATAATAAATTGCACCATTTGAACAATGTAACTTCAAAAGCCACGATCTCAAGTATAAGCATAACAAAATATGTATGTATGTTCATGAATGATGGCTTATGGCTAAATGGAGGCACTTACTAGTGTATCTTTGCCTTTTGTTCTTTATCATTCTTAGCTTTGTTGTTGTTGTTACAGTGTCTCATGTATTCTAGGCTACCCTTGAACTCATTATATTGCCAAGTATACCATTAAATTTTGATTCTCCCGCCTTGACTCTCAACCTAAATACTGAGATTACCCAGCTTATATGATACTGTGTTTGGAGTCCAAAGTGTTGGGAATGCTGAAGAAGCATTCCACCACCTGAGCTTCATTCTCAGCCCTGTCCTCATTTCTTTCATTCTTTTATTTACTTTTCTAATTTCCCTCAGTATTTCTTCCTTCCTCCATTTCTCCCCTCTCTTTCCTGCTTAGTAATCCATTTGACAGACAAGTTAAGATTACTTTTTCAAGGAGTGTTGCAAAATATCATCCATTTCCCCATTACCTTTTTTTGTCCAGGTATTGTCTTTTACAACAATATTGTTAGCTGATTTCTGAGGGTAACAAATATGCACTCATGTTTCATGATGCTTCTTAGGGAACACCACATAATGAATGTTCCAAAATATCTAAATAGTTACTGTTGTAGAATATTCCTCTACACTGTAAGATATGTCACTGTGGTTGGTTCAAAAAAAAAAAACCTGAATGGCCAATAGTTTTACAGGTTTTCCAGGCACAGAGAATGCTGGGACAAAAAGGGGAGGACACACCAAGGGGGCAGAGCAAACAGCATGGACATTACAAAGTAAAGGTAAAGGAATTATGTAAAAGAATTTAGATTAAAAGGTATGAATTAATTGAAGTTATAAGAGCTTGTTAGAAACAAGCCTAAAGTATTGGCAAAGCTTTCATAATTAATAATAAGTCTCTGTGGCATTACTGGGGAGCCTACAGTCCCAATAGAAAAGTCTGACCTGAAGTTACTATTTACTGAAGGTCTCACCATGGTTCTGGTTTATTTATCACAAAAAGAAAAGGATACATAAAAAATACTGTAAACTCACTTACCAGTTGAGGAGCACTGCACTGAGCAAGGGCAAGGACTTGCTTGGCTATTAAACAGCAGATTATTCAGTTATGCTTGTGCGTGTGTATTCATTTGTGTTAATGCATGTATTTTTGAGGGTGGACTTGTGTGCTTGTTGAGGTCAGTGGCTAAACATGGATGCACTGGATGTTGTTCCTCAGTTGTGTTCCACATTTTGTTTAACACAGTATATATCACTGCTCTGAAATTGGCCAAGCTTTCAAGTATAGCAGAAGTGTAAATTTCCTACAGTCTATCTATCCACTCTTCCATATCTTTATCACATGTGTTTCAAGAATGTATCACCATACACAACCTTTTTTTTTTTTTTTGGTTTTTTTCGAGACAAGGTCTCTCTATATATACCTTTGGAACTAGTTCTTGTAGGCCAGGCTGGCCTCAAACTGACAGAGATCTGCCTGCCTCTGCCTCCTGAGTGCTGGGATTAAAGGCATGTGCCACCACTGCCCTGCCATACATAGCTTTTTATGAGAGTTCTGCAGATCAAACTTACATGCTTTACTGATGGGGGCAAATGTGTTACTGTCCGAACCATCCAGTGATCATCTCACCCTAGTTTTTACATTGCTCCATATGGAAGCTTGCAAACCAATCAGGAGCTCTGTTCAGCAACACAGATATAGACACCTCAACTACATAAATTGTCTGCCCTTGTCTTTACTATCAGTCTAAGAATTGTGTGCATCCCCACAGAGAATCACAGAAAACTAACTATTCCTCACTCAACTGGGGATCGCAGATAATCTTCCAAACACACACACACACACACACACACACACAGAGAGAGAGAGAGAGAGAGAGAGAGAGAGAGAGAGAGAGAGAGAGAGAGAGAGAGAGAGAGCAGGAAGGGAGAGAAAGAAAGAAAGAGAAAACACTTTATTGGAAATCTGAACCACAGACAACACTGTGTTTTGTAGTAAACACTACAAACGATAAGCATTATGGGGTGAGAATTTCCAGCCTCAATGTTGTGGCAAGCCACAGGACCTGGAGAAATGGGAATTTGAGCTGCTCAAAAGAATTACCATTTCTACAAAATGTCTTTTTTTCCTGTTAGTGTTTACTACAATTTTGTAATTGAATACATAAATAAAAAATAAGGCATACAATATAGGGTAGTAGAATCTTGGATGGTATGTGTATCTTCGTTGGCAGTCAATCAGTAACTTCTGTAACCAAAACTCCGATCTCCACAGTCAGGGCCATTGACAGCTCTGTTTTGAGGTATAGCACACCCCTTATTCTGTTCTCTTTCTTCCTCTTTCTTTCTCTCTCTCGCCCTCTCTCTTTCTCACACACACACCCTCTCTATATATTTCTTTTATACATATTTATGTATGTATTTATAATATATATATATAAATGTATATCATATAGATATCACCAGGTAGACAAAGGAAATATTAGGTCTAAAATGTTCTTGATTTGTCTTATATTTGTAAAGTTTAATTTAAAAAGCAAATCTCTCACATCATGAATATCTTGTCAAAATTACAGTTCAATGATTTTATAAATAAAGTTGAGAAAGAAAGTTGATGACTGACACATGCCCAAATTATGTGACTAACTGACTTTGACAAATGAGCTTTTCAACCACTGGCTTTGAACAGCACTGGGCTCATGTTTTCCTTATGTAATCTGCCAACTCTCCCAGGCTTCCAGTGTGTTTGGTTATCTTTGTAAAGGGAAAGCCCCTCTGACAGGCCTGCAGCTAGAAGTAGTCTTTTTCTTGTTCCTGGTGTTTGCATCCTAACTTGTTTATTGATTTACTTATTTATTTGCTTATATCTTTTTCTGTTTGCAAAGTTTGTTAATCATTTAAGAATGATTATCAAGGGCTAGATCAGTGGAAAAAGGACTTGTCTAGCATGCATAAAGCCATGGATTTAATCTCTACCTCAGCATTAAAAATAGGCATATAAGTGCATATCTCTAGTCTTAGCACTTGGGATGTGAGGAGTGCCAATCTCAAGGAAATAACAACAATAAAAAATTGAATGCATGAGTGGCTGAAAGAATAGAGCATTAATAAAGTCCTGCTTCTGTTTTATCTTCTTCCTTCTGGAAACACAGAAATATCCAGTCATTAAGCTCTAAAAGACCAAGGTTTATGAAAGTAGAAATGTTTATTTTCTCATTGCTTTGACAAGAAGCTAATAGAAACAGCATAATGGACTGGGGGCAAGGAATATGGTTTGCAATTTGAGGATATGGTCCATCACAGTAGGGAAGATATGGTGAAAGGAGCATCTTGGTCCACATAAGTGACCAGAACACAGCAAAAGTCCATATAGGGGAATGTGTTACAGTTGTAGAGTTGCAGAGATATCCTGACTTACTGGGAAGCCATGCTACACTTAGAGCTGCAATAGGAAAACTCTGGAGGGGTAGAACCACAATAGGACAGCTCTGGAGGTTGTAACTGCAATAGAAGAGCTCAGCCCTGGAGGAAATGTATCCTTAAAGCTGGGGTGCAATGGGAGATTCATCTCCCTGGAGGTTATAGAAACCTTGCTCTTCTTTAGAGCCACTACAGCTGATCTCTGCTCTGTTCCCTTAATGGAACAGCCTACCAGAGCTATAGGTTTCTTCTCCAGTCCAAGAAGTTTCTTCTTTTGCTAACACTCTGCTAACGAGAAAGCCCCTGCAGAAATGTAGCAATCTCCTCTGGTTCTGGTGAAAAGTTGTTACATTTTTCTGTCCAGCCTTGCTCAGCCCCTTATGGATCATCCTAGCAAGGTTCTTCTGTTCTGCTCCACTTTGCTCAGGCCTACTAAAGTAGCATCTCAGCAAGGTTTTTCACCTACCAGCCAGATTCTTCTATTCTGTACCAGGGAATGAAGATCATCACCCAAGACTCTTTTGAAAAAGAGATTTATTTGGGAAGGAGGAGTCCAGGAGAGTGGCACAGCAGCCTTTAACCAAAGCAGCAGAGAGGCTTATATAGGGGTGGAGATTTCCCAGGAAGAAAGGTTAGTTTAGTTGGTAGGGGCAGAGATGGCTCTGATTTCATGGCCAAACTGTGTTTCTTTCATTTGTCCTTTTCAGTTTTTTTTTACTCTAATCTTAGAACTAGGGCATATTTCCTTCACTGGCTCTGGTTCTAGGGACAAAGTGTGCTTCTTTGACACTAGTTTCAGAGTGAGGGCATGTGTCTTCCCTCAGGGATAAAGATGTTTCTCTCCCTGTCTCAGGTATCAGATCCAGGGTGTGTTTCTTTCGAGGGCTTTGTGTTCAGAGTAAAGGTGCTCAGTGATTGGTTGGTTTTCTGATCTAGTTTTTCTGTTTACCCTATATTCCATCTCCCTTTCTCCCTTCTAGTTGGTCCAGGATCCCAATCTCAGGCAGATGCAGACTTCATTCTGGGAACCCATTCTTCTGCATTTAATATTTCTGAAATTGTACCCACAATGTATACTTCATTGATGTGCCATAGATGTGTCCCTGGGGAGGTGTTACTTAAGCTAATCAACCCGATAATAGAAACTAATCATCACAGAAGTCAAGAAGAAGGATGAGAAGGAAAAGTAAGAGGAAGAAGGGGGTCAAAATTAAAATAAGAAAGAAAAGGAGGAAAGGAGGGGAGAACTGAGAATAACTCTTGGTATATTAAAGGACTAGCCACACATTCTTGAGTCCAATCTGAAATTCACTTCCTGGAACCTATGTAAAAAGCTGGATGCTGTAGCATGGGTCTGTAGTAGCAGCAGCCCTTTGGTTAAATGGGAGGCAGAGAATATAAAACTGCCATGAAGCTCACAAGTCATCTTGTCTGGAGTGTGTAGTGCAGCAGAAGAAACAAAGAGACCTGACTCACAAATGGGAGATGAGAACCAACTCCTGAGAGTGCCTTCTGTTTCCATTGAACTGTGGAACATATATTCATCCATATTCACATACACAGCACACAAACACACACACACAGAGAGAGAGAGAGAGAGAGAGAGAGAGAGAGAGAGAGAGAGAGAGAGAGAGAGAGAGAGAGAGAATAGAAAAAAGGACATAATTTGACTTGGCTATCTTAAATCATAGAGTCTTCAGATTATTTCCATATAAGAGAGCTATAAGAACTGATTTAGAGGCATATGGAAGGCTTACAATGGTGCTGAACACCTTCTCATATTTAAGTATCTGCTAGGAATCATAAATCAGACTGTGGTTCTCTCTGCAGTCCCATGACTATACAGGCAAAAAGGGAGATCAACCACACTGCAAAGATATCCCCAAGTTAAATGTAAAACTAAAGAGATAAGTTTTGAAGAAACACAAATGAAAAGTAATCTGTTACTGGAATGCCTCCCAGTATGTCTCATAGGAAAACTGCATATCAAAAGGCCGTATAGAAAACTGGGACTGGTTAGATCAGTTGGTAAGTTATCTTTTTAAGATGAGATCTTGAATTCTATCCCTAGAGGCCATATTTTAAAATGCCTGGTGCAGTGGAACACATTTATAATCTCAATCCTGCAGCAGTGATGAGAGGTGGGTTTCGGGGCTTGCTCAGTGTGGTGGCTTGTATGAGAAATGCCCCACATAGGCTTAAGTATCTGAACACTAGGACTTCTGTTCATGAGGATATTTGGGGAAATTATGAAAACTTTAGAAGTTTGAGCCTTATTAGAGGGTAGGCCGTGAGCCGTTATAGCCATGGCCCACCACTGATCTTTGTCGTCTTCCTGTGGGTAGATAACAAGGTTGGAAGACAGCTTCCTGCCCCTGCCAGTATTCCACTTTTTCCCTAGTGGTCTCTCTGTCTCGGAAACTAAAACAAAACCTTTTTTTTTTTTATTTTCGAGACAGTTTTACTCCGTAGCTTTTGGTTCCTGTCCTGGAACTAGCTCTTGTAGACCAGGCTGGCCTCGAACTCACAGAGATCTGCCTGCCTCTGTCTCCCGAGTATTGGGATTAAAGGCGTGCACCACCACTGCCAGGCTAACCTTTCTTTCTTAAGCTTCTTTTGGTCATTGCATTTTGTCATGGCAACAGAAATATAACTAGTATTCTGACCAAGCAGCCATGCCACTTAGTGAGATAGAGAATGGTGAGAGACACTGTGACATTTTAACATGGTGGACAGTGTTGAAGGAATAAGAAGAAAATAGGTGAAGTTTTCCTTTACTCTTTACATCCACACAAACCTGTAGGTGTACCCCTACATACACTCATATACACACCTTAGGACACAAATGGACACACAGATATGCTACAAGTATTTGTAAATAGACTCTCTTGTAGATGTTAGGTCTAATTTTTGGGTATCATAGTCTAATTACACTTTGAAATGTTCTCTTTTTTACACCAGAAGATCTCAGTAGATTTTCAACTTTAATACATCTGGGCACACACATAACCTCCCAAACTTATCCTCATAGACCTTTATAAATATAAGTATTTGTTCTGACTATGGTAGATTATAACCCTTGACATAGGAATCAAGATCCTGTTTCATTTGATGTGCCTCTAATTTCCACATGTAATAAACTAAATGAAGTATGGTTTCAATAGCTATTACAGATGACCTTTGTTATTTTATTTATGTTATTCTTATGCATATCTTTGTCAAGGACCTGAAAAGTCACCATGTCTGAGGAGCTAAATTGGATCTTTGACAAAGTGGAAGAGAACAAACTCCTGAAAATTGTCCTCTCTGAGCTTCATCCATGGGCTATGGAATAAACAGATGAAAACACACACACCACAATTAATGCAACAGCTCAATGGTAAAGTTGCCTCAATATTCATAGCTACTTTGGTAAGCTGAGTGACTGTGGTGTGGGTGAGTTAATGTACGTTTGTCCTACTGATGCTGTTCCTAGACCTCTCTGCGGCAAGCGTACAAGCACCAAGGAAGGAATTGGTACCCGGATCACCTCTGATGCTCTGTGGATCATTTCATATACAGACTTGAATACATCATCACTAAAAATGAGCAGCAAAGCAACAGCAAACCATTCATTTGTTTTATTTTAGTGATTTGAGAATGGTCATCATAAGTAGTATAACTGTGCATAGAGTAGGGTGATACTCATCAGGAAATTTTTCTTGTGCAAGCTTGATTACCAGAGTTTAGAGTTCAGCACCCACATAAATGCCAGGAGTTATGACCTTCTCCTAGATCCCAGGATAAGAAACAACAGATCATTGGAGGAAGCTGGCTAGCAAGACTAGCCAAATCAGTGGACTCTAAGTAAAGTGTGTCTTCCCTTATATATACTGGAAGGAGATTGACAGCGATACCTAAGGTCAATAATTGGCCTCTACATTTACATTCAGACTTGTCTATTTAGACCTGAACACATTCTTTTACTCATACCTGAGCACACATATACACACGTGCAACATATTCACACAAATCCTCTTTATTCTTTCTACATTTTATACTTAATTTTGTGTGTGTGGGGCGGGGGGAGTACAAATTTGTGAAAGCAAGAGGAGAGCTTCTGATTTCCTGGATCTGCAGTCACAGGCAGTTGTGAACTGCTTGTGAATGGTTCCAGGATTTGATCTTGGGATCTTTGCAAAGACCATGCCTGCTCAGCCATTTTGACAATCTCAAAATTGGTGCTTTTCAAACATCCTTGAAGAAACACGAGGGGAGAAAATGTGAACACATTCATATTTAAATATTTAACTTTGTAAAGGGGAAAAATAAATTTCCTCCTGCGAAAGGGGAGTATAAAGTGGTCATTTATTGTTGAAATTTTTATTACACTTGAAACCAGCATCACCATCTGCCTGTATTCTTCTAATGAACAAAAAATATTTAACAAAACTATAAATTATATAGATGTAGCAAGAAAATAAGACCAATCATGCTGAAATGCTCCAGCTGTTTAGGGTTCTCTGTCATTTCCAAATATTTTGTTTCTGCTTCCCCTACAAGTATTTGTATTTGTTTAAGTAGTGTTCACTGAGTGCTGATTGAAAACACATATTCCACTTCTTTCAAATCTGTGATTATGCATGCTTTGTGCTGAATTCTATCTGGTTGTCAGATGAGGCCAGACTTCTGTGGAGCAGTCTTTGTACTGGAAGACTGAAAAGATAGCAGGAGTCTCTTCTGCTCTCACAAAACACTCTGCCTCTCACTTCCAACAGATCACCGGCCCCTGTCGTGGATTGGAACATCATATCCTCTTATTTCTGTGTGTGTAGCCCCTGAAAAAAATGTTTGCCTTCTACCCTGAGGGTTAGCTCTGTGGTTGAGCACGTGCCTAGCATGCAAAAGGCTCTCAATTCTGTACCCGAGTAAATGTTTTCTCTCTTTCTGTTGTTTTCACATTTGCATAATTTCTCCAAAATGAAAGTACAATTTGAAAATGATTAATTTATTTTGACTGTCAGAAAAGAGTATGACTATCAGGATTTGTTGGCAAAATCCTTCCTTGTCCCTATCAAGCTATGGTCTTTCTACTACATGTATTTTTGGATTGGTGATAATGAGCAGAGTAAACAGACATGTGTTAGTCAGCTTTCTACCACTATGACAAACCTTGGGAAACTCTACTTACAAAAGGAAGAGTATGGACCCGGGAGATGGCTTCATGGATAAAGCCCGTTCTATGCAAACATGAAGACTGGACCTTAGATCCTCAACATTCTTGTAAGCGCTAGATGGGTACACCTCTAACCACAGCAGTGCAATTCAAGCTATAGAAGCAGAAGAACCTTTAGGCAAGATGGCAACAGATTAGTAGATTAGTAGAATCTCCAAGCTTCTGTTTGGGGATTGGCTCAGCCTTAGTCAAGTGGAGAGTCATCAAATAACACACCTGATAGAAACTTAGGAACTCTTTACAGATATATGGGTATACATATCAACTCACATGGACACTTACACACATGAGAACACACACCACACAAACACATACTCACCCTTCAGTCACACACATACCATACAAGCACAGAGTTAGATTCATATACCACAAATCAATCACATATGTACTCACACCATTCACACACTTATTACACAATACACTTCTACCACACTCACACATATACACATACATCACATGCACACAGACTCACATCACATACACAAGAAATAATAAAAGAAAAGACCTCTGTTTTGCCTCATGATTTGTAGGTTCAGCAAGTAGTTAGCTGCCCTGCTGTTTCTGGTGTTTTCAACAGGACACCCTCCATGGCAGGAAATTTGTGACTGAACAAATCCATATACCATTTAGCTAGGAATTGAAAGAAAACAGGAGGAAAAACCTGGTATCCCACAATCCTTTCCAAGAGTACAGCACAGTGACCTGTAACAACAAGGTTTCCTATTAGTCCTAGGTCAAAGTTCTAGCCTGTAAGTCTGGGTTCCACTCCATGTCATAGATCTCGCTTGTAAGTTCTAGGTCCTCTAAGTGTAAGGTGTGATTTCCCACCTTAAAATTCTAGGTTCTGCTTTCAGTTCCATGTCATGCTAATAATGAACTGAATCTCTAAACTGTAAGCCTCCATCTTAACTAAAGGTCTTCTTTTATGGGTCACGATGTCTCTTCACAGCAATAGAAATACTAAGACAGTTTCTTCGTATGCCTTGATATCTGTTGAAAAATCATTTGAAAACACATTCATTTTTCTCAATCATTGCAGATGATAAAGATCTTCACCAAATAGCTTATGAGTATTTATTTCAAATGTTTTGGATGGACATATGTCTTTAACCTATATGTATGCTTCCTTCCTAATTCAAGTATATGGCTGTATTAAAATTTCTCAATTTCTGTGTGTCCTTGTTTCATTTTATGGCCTTGAATGTTCTGTCTTCCTCTTCTTTTAGATCACATACATCCACTGGTCTCACTCTGCCAGCTATTTATGCACAGTAGTATCGCCATTATGTATGGTGTGTTGACTTTACTGCAATTCCTGACTGATGTAAAGCTCAGATGTGACAGAAGTTAGTCCCTTATGCATCATCGAAGATAAGACAAGTATTGCAAAGGAGTACTATTCTTTCTTCTTTCTTCTATATCCTACAGGGCATGGAGGACTTAGTAACTGGCTTTTTTTTTTTTTACTGCATTAAGCAGTGTTGCCTTGGAAAAGACAGGAAGTAAAGAAACCAGAATTACCTCAGCGTTGGTAACTGGTGTGTGTGTGTGTGTGTGTGTGTGTGAGAGAGAGAGAGAGAGAGAGAGAAATGAGTATGTGGTTGTCTGAATGTTTGTATGTTTGTTATTTACTTGCTAATCCATTACTTAATTGCTCTAGTTTCTTGCCTGAGTTCCACCTATTTCTGTCTATTGAAGTTTACTTATACTTATTTATAATAGCAAGGTACAAGACTGACCAGATAATTTGATGAGCATTGACTGAAGCTAAAGATGTAGACAATCTGTGACAAAAAAAGTGGGAAATATGTTTTTCAAATATGTTTAATATATATATATATATATATATGATTTCAGACATAAAAATCCTTCTCATATGAAGTGTACATACTACTCGATAGAAAACATCTGGATTTCAGAGCTAGAAAGATAATCTATGGCTGAAGATACTTGCTGCCGAAGTCTGATGACCTGAGTTTGATCCTAGGAGTCCATATAAAAAACCAGATGGAGTGGTACACAGTTGTAATCCTTGTATTTCCATTACTAGTTGGGAGGCAGAGATAGGAGATTTAACTAGGAGAGGAGCACAAACAAGAGAATGCTTGCCATACAATTCTGAGGATCTGAGTTTAATCCTGAGAACCAAGGTAAAAAGACTTTACTGTAGCAACATGAGCACATAATTTGAGTTTGGGGGAAGCAGAGACAGAGTAACCCTGGGCCATGTTGGTCTAGCTCCATTAGTGATTTCTAGACTAATTGAGACCGTTTCCCAAAACATGAAAGTGAGTGAAGAAGGCTCCTGGTGTTGACCACTGGCCTTAATGTGCTCCCACAGTCATGTGTATAGCGTATTGTATGTGCAGGCATGCTTTATTACATATGTATGTAGCCAATAAGTAAATGTATTTTAAAATATTCTGAAAACATATGATAGTATAAATTCAACAAAATTCATAGTGAAGGTAAGTGTATGCTTCAAACTATATGAGATGCAGATGAGAACTAGAGAAATAAAAAGTGGTGAGCAAATCAAAAGGATATGTGGGAGACAATAAAGACCTGATGGACTGACTACAGCAACTACAAAAAGAAGGTGTTTCATCATCTTGTTTTGTGCTTTGCGTGACTAGTTAGGCAATATTGATATTGACAGTCAGAGTGGAAGAGCTCTTTGGCTTTTTGAATTGTTCACTCTTGGGGAATATGCTTCCCATGTCCTTCTGTTTCTTCTCAGACAGTTAGAAAAAGTACATTTCTCATCACATTATAATTCATGTTGGCAGGCTGACCAACCCAGCTACCACTTAAGCCTAGAACCAGGGTTATGAGATAGCCCACCCCAACATCCACCTCATCTATGAACTGTTGGATTATGTGAAGGGGATGAACTTTTAGATCCAAAACTGTAAGCTCTCCATGACACAGGCAACAACAGGATATGCAGGAGAAGCCCCAGTGAGAGCATATCATCCTATTATTGACAATGTAGCAGAAGTCAAAGGCCTCCAACCAGATCACCGACTTAGCAATGAGCACTTACAAGTAAAGATGAATGGACTAAAGGGTACACTGCGTTACTCAATGGGCCACACTGCAAGTTCTACAACAAGATTCTTACCCTTGGTTTTCTTTTTTGTTTTGTTTTGGTTTTTCTTTTAAATTTTCTTTTGCTTTTTGGAAAGAATACAAACTAAAGCAATTGAGAGATAAGTGGGATTAGGATGCATGCTATGAAATACATGAACAATCAATAAAAGTTAAAAGAATTTTATAAAAATTAAATAGTTGCTCTTCTGGTAAGCAGGCTGTGAACAGATGAGAATGGATTCCATTTCTTTTTTTCATAGCTTCAGACTATGGAACAAAGGGGGCCATTTGCAACAACAACAAAATTTCTGAAGACACTACCTGTCTTAGTTAGGGTTTCTATGGCTGTGAAGAAACAACGTGACCACAAATCCTCTTATAAAGGAAAACATTAATTGGCTCTGCTTACAATTCAGAAGTTGTGGGAATCATGCCAGTGCTTAGGCACACATGGTGCTGGAGAGGTAACTGAGAGTTCTATATCTGGATCTAAAGGCAATAGAAAGAGAGAGTCAGCCACTGGACCTGGCTTGAGATTCTAAAACTTCAAAGATACCTTGGTGATATACTTTGTCCAACAAGGCCTTACATACTCCTAAAAGGCCACATATTCTGATCCTGTCAAAAAAGCCATTTTCTATGGGCCTATGGAAACCATTTTTTTGTTGAAATCACCAACTACTACTTAATTCGTACCAAGTTTCACTGAGTTATTTAAAGATATTTATACAATTAAGTGATAGTAGCTGAATGAAGATACTTGCCATCTCCTCATGAACATGGATGATCTCTAAGAGTTTCATTTCTTTTATGCATAGAATGTGTCCCTAAACAGGACAGACAAATTGAACAAACTGAAATAATATTTGGAAAGTATCAATATTCTGACAGTAATTAAAAATATGAATGATTTGTAGAAGGAAATATGATGCGTGTTTAACTCTGGATGCTGTGTTGAGTGCTCTTTTTCTTGTTTTGTTTTGCATTTTGGAAGCATATGTTTATTATTTATTTTTAACTTTTTAGTGTTTTGACATTATAATTATATTTCCTCCCTTTCTTTCATCCCAAACCTTTCATATAAGCCCCAGCTCTAATGCTCTTTTTCAAGTTTATAGCCTCTTTTCTTTATTTGTTGGTAAATATATAATATATGTACATAAAACCTATTTAATCTATATAATGTCATTTGTATGTATATTTTCAGGGCTGATCATTAGGTATTGGATAACCAACTTGTGTTCTTTCCTGTGGAAGACTACTCTTCTGCTCTCAATATTCACTAGTTGCCCTCGGTTCTCTATGTAGGCTCGAGGTCTCCTGTACTCTGTTCACATTAGCATGTCTACTTATGTTGTCCTTGTTCTGGTTAAGCATGGGCTGCCATTTGGTGAGGCTTCATGGATGTAGTTTGTAACATTCATAAAAAACCCCACAATCTCATAGCAAACTTTCTGAGGCTCATATGGTGTAACTGGGCCCCTTTCTATAATCATCCCTGGGTCTTAGGTACAGAGATTGTGTGGTAGATATATCAGTTAGGACTGGGCTCCACAGCTCTGAAAACTGATTGGTCATGATTTTCTGAAATATTCTCTGTCTGTTGTAGCCAGAAGTTTTCTTGATGAGAGGCGAAATTTGTGTTATTTATTTTTAAAAGACAGTTGCTAGAAACGTGTCATTAGTGTTCAAATACCCAAATCTTTCTGCTTTCTTTGAGACCGATTCACTCTATTATGTATCTCTGACTCTTCTAGAACTGTCTATATAGTCCAGACTGGCTTTGAACTCAAAGATATCCACCTTCCTCTGGGATTAAAGGAGTGCACCACAACACTTAGCCTGAATTCCTTTTATTAATGGTATCTTTCCCAAAACTTCCAGATACACATGCAATGTATGAAGCTAAAGTAATAATAGTGCAAATGACCACTTCTATACTTTCCATATTACAGCAAAACAGGCTAACTCCAATTTCTATTTGATGACTTAGTATTCAAATGAAATGTGTTTTAAGTTAATTTATACTTTTGTGATACTTGCCTCCTGTAATTCTAGGTTTCCCTCCAGCCCACCAATTCTTAAATAACCACTATGAGACTTAATTTTAATTACAAATAGTTTGACTTATTAGTTCACACTTATTATTAACCAGCTCTTACATTTTTTTGCTCTTACAATTTAAATTAATCCATTTTTATTAGTTATGTTTTACTATGAGGCTTGTGGATTATTACCTCACACCTTGCTTCTCCAGTTACTGCTGTAATCTCCCAGACCCCACCTTCTTTTTCCCTTTATCTTTGCTTGGATTTCCTGCCTGGCTTTATCTTGCCTGGCCCTATTCTGCCTGGCTCTATTCCGCCTGGCTGTTGGCCAAATCAGCTTCTTTATTAATGAATAGTAATAAAACATATTCACAGCATAGAGAAGGATATCCCAAATCTTCTCCCTTTTTCTGTCTAATTAGAAAGGAAGCTTTTAACTTTAACATTGTAAAATTACATAACAAAATAGGTATCAAGTGAGAATTACAGTTTTAATATTTAGCTTATTTGTATTTGACAAAATTAAAGAAAATGCTCAATCACCTATTCTATCTTTCAGAGTCTAAGTGTCTTACCTAATTTATATTTTATCATACCTAAGGAAAGCTATAACTAACTATCTAGTATCCAAATCCACCAAAGACTCCAGAAGGATATAATATTGCTTAATAACAAGAAGTACCTTGTAAGCAACTTGCAAAATTCTAGAAATGGCAGAGATATCTGGCTGCTTGGACAGTCACCAAAAGACTGAAATGTTGGGACATCCATCTTTAGCCTATAGTCCTAGAGTATCTGGCAAATTTCTGAGGGAAACAGGAAATTTGAAACTGCCCCACTTATATTGGCAGTTTGTCAGTCATTTTCCTCTGTGTCCAACAGAATATCTGACAGACTCTTTCATAAAGGAGGAACTGAAGGACTGTCCTATCTTGTTTTGGCAAGTACAACAGTCATTTTCCTGTAGTCCATGATCATCTGTAAATAGTGTGTAGGTGTATCACACCAATTTATCTGTCTTCACATTGGCAGGCAGAAACCTTGTCTATGAGGCCTTCACCGTGATATGGACACCTTTGGGAGCATGAGCTTGAGCTGAAGCCTAGGTATGACCTGGAACCGAGTTGTTTTCTGTGGTTTAAACCTTGGGCTTTGGTTGGCAGAGACTTTGACACTTGGTCATGTAGCTTCTAATCTCCTTCCCAATCTTGGTGTGAGAAATAAAGGCAAGATGGTTGAGTTTGCAGCTGGTGTCCTTTGACATCTTGACTTAATCACCTTGGGCTTCACATGAGTCTCTGCTCATGCACTCATTGCCTTTACATTATTTTTCTGCATCTTCTTCAGGCCTTTCTTGTTATGTTTCTTGGCAAAGTGCAAAAGGGGAAGTGTAGTAACTGATCTCTCTGTCCATGAGGTTGAACTATTTGATAGATAAAGGTGGTGTATCTTGGCTGCCTCCTTGACCTCTTATATAAGGAATGAGGAAGTGTGGTTATGCTCTTTTGAGTGGTGAAGATTGAGTCAGGCAGTGTGAAGCAATGTGTGATTCATTGCCAGGTTTTCAATGACTGTGAAACTGGATTTACCATATGCTATATTTGTGAGTATATTTACCCCTTTTATATCTTAATAAATTCTTGATACCTCATAAACAGTCATACATGGATTTCTCTTAACAGTCTGGTGATATTTTCTTTATTTTCTTTGTAAAGTGACTAAAACAAGGAAATATTTACATTGATATGGACGGTTTCCTCCTCATTTTTCTCATATTTTCTCACAATCATCCATGTTTACTGCTTTCACAATGATTGCAACTGACCCAGTTTTCTATACCTTTCTCAACCATGATGCCCTTATGAAAAGAGTTCCTTTCTGTCTTTCATGATATCTAATATTACTAGGCTCATAATGGATACTCATGATTTAGGGAAAGATGATTCTAGTACAGTAAATGATTTTGATTGATTTCATGTTAGGGGTATGGCCAGTGCATGAAAGGCAAGTGCAGAGAGAAGCACATAATATGGAGAGCAACTGTGATGTGGCTCAGTTGGTAGACTGTTTCCTATGCAAAGCCCTGGGCTGATCATCAGCATTATGTAATGTGTATGTGTATGTGATGGTGCATGCCTGTAATTCCAGCATTTGAGAGGTAAAGAAAGAATGATCAGAAATTTAAAACCATACTTAGCTGCATAGAGAGCTGGAACAAGCCTGGGTTATATGAGATTTTCTAAAAAGAAAAAACAGTATTGATGGGTATTTATATCATAGTGGATGTAAGAAGAATTAAACCATGGCAGACAAATATTTAAATGCCAAATTTATCATTTTCTGGATCAGAAGTCTTTGGTTACTATCCTAAAGAATTTATTAGAAGGGGATGCTACATGCCTTTTCAGTTCATTTACATTGTCATTGCCAAACAGGATAATAGGTAGTGTGTGAAAATTAAATATGCAAAGCAAACTATTTCACCTCAATGATTAATTTCTAATGAATATTGGCCATTTGAATAATTGAATTGGCTACAAAATGCATGCTAAATTAATCCAATTTTAGAAAGAGTAATAGAGATTTGATGAATCACAGATGTAATGGCTATAAATAGGAACCCCAAAAGGTGTTAAAGATCTTACTTATAATGTCATTGTCTTCATCACTCCATCTAATAAAATAATAGTGATAGGAAGAGGTAATGATCTATGATGAAAATGGAAGATGGAAGTGAGGACTCAGAATAATGTTTTCAGGACAGGAAATTCTAGTCCTGAACTTAAACAAACAGAAGTTCTAATACACATCATAGAAGATCTCCATTTTGTCTTCAGACACATCAGGGAAGTGAATTATGGACCATCTTCCACAGATGCACAGATCCTAGGTTAGAGTTTGCTTAGGGATGAGATTGCTTCATGTACAAAGTTATGGGCTCAATTCTGAGCATCACAGAGACTATGCATGGTAATACAAGCTTGTGATCCTACCACTTAGGACTTGGGGGCAAGAACATCAAAACTTCAAGGTTGTGGGTAGGGAAGATGTCTTAGTCAGTAAAGTATTTAGCACACAAGCATGAGGTTCTCAGTTAAGATCCCAAGCCCCGCACAAAATGCCAGTAATATTGATACTTACCTATAATCAAATACTGTAAAGGTAGAGATAGGATGATACTTGGCCATGCTGGCTTGCTGGCTTCACTAAATCAGTGAGCTCTTGGTTCAATCTTCATAAAACATGGTAACCTCCACACACCCACACACATACACATGAATCAATATCCATATATTACGCCCACACACACACGTGTGTGTGTCTTCTACAAACACAAGCAACAGAAAAGTTCAAGGTCGTCATTAGCTATATATCAAATTCAAGGTCATTGTTGGCTACATGAGACCCTGCTTTAAAAATCAAAATAAACCAGCAAAATTTAGCATGAACAGTGTAGGCAGGTTTTAGAAGTCAAAATGGTACATAAATCCATAGAATTGGTCTCAGATCCATGCTAGACACAGGCTGTTCTTCCAGCAGACTGCTACTTAACTTGGTGACAGCATATCAGAAATAATTTGGAATCATAGTTAACACAATATCCCTTACATTTCATTATTTTAATGGTTCTTGTTTGTAAGTTGTATGCGTGTGTGTATGTTCATGTATATGCAGACACACTTGGAGATCAAACATTGACAATATTACATGTCTTCCTCTATTGCCTTTACCTTGGTTTTTGAGGCAGGATCTCTCACTGGACATGGAGCTCATTATTTTACATAGACTGGCTGGCCAGTAAACCCCAAAATCCTCTTATATCTGTCTACTATTTCAAGATTACAAATTCGTGCTTCCAGGTCCAACTGGGGTTCTAATGGCAGGTGCTCTTGCTTGTGTAACAGCCACATTAAAGAATGAGCTATCTCCTAGCCTCCAATTGTTGTTTTAATAAAATTTTATATGCATCTGAGGAATAAAAATTACCTACCATGAAATGAAATGCATTGAAAATTTACCCACACAGCATATAGCTTTGTAATATTTGTGTGTATTCATGCAGTATACACACTAGGGGAGTACAGAGGACTATCAGAAAAGGTGTACGTGCACTCTCAGTCCTCTAAGTCCAGCATTTTACTTATTTTGTGCTGGTAGAAGTTAGAGAAGTGAGGACTAAAAAGGAAGCTTTATTTTTAAAGTTTTCTCAAAGCCACACACACATAATTAATAAGTAGTTGAATTTATAAAAAATCAAATCTGCCTCACTCAACACAATTTTGCCTTTCTTTTTTATTTGGTCACCCTGGTCCCTGTTTTTAATTCAAGATGTGCATCTTTCAATTTCTCCTGCTGCTGCAGCTTGTTGCCATGCGTCTGCTTTATCATCATACATTCTGACCCTCTGGAACAGTGAGCACAGATACATTCCTGCTGCCATCAGTTACTGTGGTCATGGTGTTTCCATACAATATAAAAGTAAATAACACAATGTTCAGCTGTAATTTCTGAGTTTGGGATGAGCAGATAGGGTAGAGTCTGACTTTCAGTAAAAATGATGTGGGTTCAAATTCTAAGGCCTATATCATCGACTAGGACCTTCAATTTCATCGAAAGGTTGGTGATAAATAATAAAATTAATAGATTGTAGAGGGTACTTTCAGATGGCTACCAGTAAAGCTTGACTTGAAAACATGAGGGCCTGAGTTCAGTCCCCCAAAAGCATGTGAAATTTATTCATAATCCCAGTGCTGTCAAGACAGAGTCAAGTGAAACTTGTGGCTTGTTATCCAGAATACCTAACATACCTATGCTACTTTATCAGTTTTTCAGGCCAATGACAGACCCTGTCTCAGAAACATCAGGGTAGACAGTACCTGAAAAATGATATTCAAAATTGTCATCTGGCCTTGACAAACAGGTACATACATATGTAAACTCTTCACATGCATCTACAGACACACACACACGCAAACCTCTCATATGCATCTGTGCACACACATGTGCAAAACTTTCATATGCATCTGTATACACACACACACATATACACATCACACATACACATACCTCTAAGACCAAAGGTCTCACTTAAAGGCCAGGAAGAAAATCATCCTAATGTTTTCAAACAGTAATCTATTTTATTTTTAATAATGTGTATATATGTGTGTCTGTGTGACTATTGGCCAGATGTGGTTGTATGCACACCAAGGCCTTATGGGTCAGATCTCTTGGAGCTTAAGTGAGGGCTGCGAATAGAACTTGACTCCTCTGAAAGTATAATACAACCTCTTAAGCACTGTGCCATCTCTCAAGTCCTCTCTTAAACCATCTTGTAGTGTTATAAACAAACAGAGTCTGGTGCTTGAAATGCCATCCAAGTGCAGAAACAATGTAATTTAGTTTGCAACTAGATTAGAAAGCATTTAATTCTGTATTTGGTTACAAAACTACAGTTACCATTCCTAAGACAAATACAACCTAGAGTTTTTAAATTGTCTCTGATAAACCTGGGAATACAGTGAGCAGAGGGCATGAAACCAATTGAGCTGAATGCATTGTTTATTGTCTATATGCCATCCTAAGGGATATTCTAGAAATTCATTTTTCATTAGCATTCATGAAAGTGCTCCCCCTTAGCAAGATGCTCTCAGTACACAATATAACATCAGATGATTTCCTCCATTATAAGTGCCTTCCAGCTGTCCATCTGAAGCTAAAGCTAAATCCCAAGAGATTCTCTGGTGACCGTCATCTTGCCAGGTAAGAGAGAATTAATAGAAAATTAAATCACACCAACACCCAGACAATATAAGAAATGTTTTCTGGTTCAGTACACAGCACTATTATTCCACTCTGATTAACAGTAAAGGTACAGGAAAATACATTGGCTTTCATTTTGGCTCAGGAAAAACATGCATCATAATGCAGAAAGGAGGCATAATTGAAACACAAATGCTTTTTATAAATTTTTGTGCTATTCTCTGAATAAAATGTGACATTTTCTGAATATTAATACAGAATTTAGTTAAATGCATAACTATTGACACTGCCATACACTGGGCAGAGAGGCAGCCTTGCCTTGCAGGTGGCTAAAGAACTAATGAGCACAATGAAGTGTTTCAGCAAGGTAACCACATCAAGAAAAAATGCTGCTTCTGAATAGGTAAAAGACACAGATTTGATTTCATTATTTTGTGTAGGTGTGTGTGTGTGTGTGTGGTGTGTGTGTGTGTGTGTATGTCCATGTATGAACAGGTACACATGTGGGGCAGAAAGCATGTACCTAAGTGTATGTGGAAGTCAGAAGACAACCTTGGGAGTTAATCCTTGGGCATTGTTCACCTTGAATTTTGAGACAGGGTATCTCACTGGACCAGGAGATTGCCACATAGGCTGGACTGGTTGGATGAGCAGTAATCCCAGGGTGTCTTATGGTCTCCAGCTCACCAGCACTGAATTATGGGCACTTTGCCATGCCTGGATTGCTGATGCTGGTTCTGCCCTTTAGACATAGGTCCCTGTGCTTGTGTGGTAAACACTTTGCCAGTTGAGTTATCTCCTCCACCAAAGATACACATGTTAAAACTTCAATATTTAGGTCTAGTAAGCTAATACAGGAAATCACAACTCCTCAAAGTTCAGACAATAAAGTGTCTTGACTACCCAGCCACTTCCTTCTACCAAGGTTCAGGGACAGTTACATAGGGAGAGGGGAGTAGAAATGCTGTAGGATCAAGAGAGTAGGGAGAACCGTAGAGAAAGACTGTCATCTGTACAAGATGAGATTGTTGCTCTCATAAATGAACAACAGCTGTGGTTACATGGGAAGACCTATATGGATAACACCAGTCAACACTTTCACAAGGACTGGGGAGGAGCTTGTGTGCACTCACCCTTGAGGAGCTACTGAAAGTTAATGACTGCTAGCAAGGGGAGAATCAATTTTCCTTAGGGCTGTGATTCCCGGTATGTTGTCCAAGGTCTAGTGAATGTTTCTACACCTGTGAGTAAATAAACAGCACAAACTGGACCCAGAAGGTGATAAACAGATGAAAAATAAAGACATAACATTGTGAAAAGAGTCACAGACAAGTGAGGCTGGACCTGGAAGGAGTTAGGGGGAAGAATGAGAAGTAAATATGATCAATATGTATGGTGTGTATGTATGTATACTTGTATGAAATTCTCAGTACCAATCACAGTGACACCCCTTTCTCAGTACCAATCACAATGGCACCCACTTCTCAGTACCAATCACAGTGACACCTCCTTCTTAATACCAATCACAATTACACCACCTTCTCAGTACCAATCACAATGACACCCACTTTTCAGTACTAATCACAGTGACACCCCCTTCTCAGTTCCAATCACAGTGACACCCCCTTCTCAGTACCAATCACAACAATGCCACCTTCTCAGTACCAATCACAGCGACATCCCCTTCACCATACCAATCACAATGACATCCCACTTCTCAGTACCAATCAGAGTGACACCCCACTTTTCAGTACCAACCACAATTATATCCCTATTCTCAGTACCAATCATAACAACATCCCACATCTCAGTACTAATCACAGAACTGGTAGGAGTCTGTATTCAATATTCTTCTTATTGCTGTGACAAAATACACTGGTGTGGCAGGTCCTTCTATCTACATGTTGCTTTTATTAGTTAATGAATAAAGAAAATGGCTTGGCCTTAACTGAATGCTGGGAGAAAGTGGGCAGAGTCATAAGAGAAGCCATGTAGCTTCGCTGGAGTCAGACGCTGGGTAGGTAAGCCACAGCCATGTGGTGATACATAGATTAATGGAGATGGGGCAGTTTATGATAGGAGTTAGCCAGAAATATGCTTAATATATTGGTCAAAGAATATTGCAAATAGTATGGTTTCTATGTGAACATTTCGGGGCTGAGCAGACAAGAAACAAACAAGTGGTCTCATACAACAAATTGATGCCCAATTTGGGGCCGACTAAATCCACATAAAACCTGAGAAAGTTTTAAAAGGAATTCTAGACACTAAAAAACAAAATTTAGATGCATTTTTTTTTTTTTTTTTTTTTTTTTTTTGCCTGGCAGCTTGCCATAGCTCCCTTAAGAGAGGTCTTCCTGATTCAGCATTAACAGAAAAAAAGCTGTGTGGTTTAGAAACAGTGGTTTTCTGGGCTGTGCTGCCATGATAAACTCTGGCTCTTTCAGGAGGCCAAGCATTTAAATGGGGTTTATGGGCAGCATACTGCAAGTTACTTGGTGGCAGCATGGGCCAACTCACTATCAGAGTTGAGGTGGTAAGGACAGCTCCCACCCAGCAGTCCCAGAGTCAGTGAATGGAATTCTGCCATGTTGGACTAGGTAGAGCAAGCAGGCAGGGCCATATTCACCCTAGTAATGTTACCACTTAGGTTTTTAAAAAGTGGTTAGCATTTTAAGAAGCGATCCTGGTCAGAAAAGGATTACAGATACACAATAAAGACAAATTCATACAAAAAAGGACCTCTAAATAGGTCACAGTATTAGATAAATGTATGCAGGCTTGGGAAAGAGAAGAAAAAGAGTATAGAGAGTTATAAAAACTTAAATTGTTCAAAAAAATACAAAGTCATTAGGGACAGAATACAGAAAGTCATAGATTAAAAGGAGAAAAGGAAAATAAGCCACTTAAAGATGGAAAATACACAGAGAGCCTGGATTATGTGTATTATTCTGTTTTCTTTTAATTTTTTGACTGCAAAGAGACATTTGCTTCTAAGGGATCCTAAGATAAATCAACATATATGTTTTAATGGTTTCTTGACATCAAAGTTTGAGTCTAAGGATATGTTGTTTTTGAAAAGAGGTTTTTTTTGTTTCCTCAGAGGATGAGAACCTATGGAATCCTTCCAGACTAGTGTGGTTTGATGGACCAAGACACCCTGAAAGGTTACCCTAAATACTCCCCTCCCAAATTACTTCTCCCAATAAATAGCAGGAAGCAGTTTGGAGATAATTATGCTTATATTCCTAAATATTGTTTATAAATGTTTCTTTACATTTAAAGGGAGATATGCTATAGAGATTTTCATTGATATGAATGTTAGTTTGTTGATATCAATTTAAGGTCAATTTTGTTATATATGTATATTTCTGCTCTTGATTAAGATATTATGTTTGTGCAGCTCATTTAAAAATGTAATGTGTAATTAAGTTATAAGTAGTCATGTAAGTTAGGTTTTCTAGATGTACAGAGATGTATTTCAGATGCTTAGGCATTCTTTAATCCTTTCATAGGCTACAGAATCTGGTATTTAAAATGTTTAAGAACTTAGGACTTTTCATGACAATGAGACACATCTGCTCCTGTCAGCACCAATTAATTTAAGAGAAAGATGGGCATCAAAGAGGCTACTTATGGAGTTTGATAGCCATTTTCGCAAGAAACTGTTCCTGTCTAGACTGCATGACATTATTCTCCATGAACTAGACATGTAGGACCTACAGAGAAATGACTGTTGAACTTGGTGAAAGGTGAGACAATTCTTTAAGGTTCCTGCTTCATGAAAGAGTCTGGAAGACATTCTGCAGGACACAGAAAAATGTGACTGATGAACTGCCAATATAGGCCGAACTGTTTTTGAAATTTCTTGCTTCATGGAAAAGTCTACTGGATACTATGGGTATATAGAATGAAGATGGATGCTTCAAGGGTACAGAAGAAATTTGGGTGAACTGTCCAGGCAGCAAGATATCTCTGTCAATTCTAGAGTTTTGGGAAATGCTTACAATGCACTCCATTTTAAATTAGGTAATATTAATATTATATACTTCTGGAGTCTTTAATGGAGTTGAAAAATAGATGGTTATAGTTATAGTTTTTCTTAGTTATGATAAAAGATAAAGTAGATATAAGTATTATAACTGTAATTTTTACTTGGCACCTGTTTTATTATATGCAATTTTACTATGTTAAAATTCAAACCTTCCTTTTTTATTTAGACAGAAAAGAAAAAATGGTGTGGGAGGTCCTTCTGTTTAATGTGTTGCTTTTATTGGTTAATGAATAAAGAAACTGTCTTGGCTTAATAGGCAGAGTAGAACTAGGTGGGAAAAACAAATCTGAATGCTGGGATAAAGATGGCAGATTCAGAAGAGAAGCCATAAAGACCCTCTGGAGAAAGACACTGGGTAGGTAAGTCCCAGTTTCATGGCAATACACAAATTAATGGAGATGGGTTAATTCATGATATGAGTTAGCCAGGAATATGCTTAAGCTCTTGGCCAAACTGCATTGCAAATAATATGGTTTCTGTGTGATTATTTCAGGGTTGAGCATCCATGAAATGAACAAGCAGTCTCATACAGCACTACTTGGCTGAAGGAAAGAAATTTTATGGTGCTCACAGTTGGAACTTATTGTCTACAACAATGGTGATGTCATGGCATCAGGGGCAGGTAGTAGCCTGCTGCATCCATGGAGAAGAAGTCCAGAGATGAGAACTGATGTTCATCTTTCTTTCCCCTTTTTATTCATCCCAGGTCCATGGTCCATTTAATGAACTGGGTGCATTTAAGGTGGGTTTTCCAATCTCAGTTATTTGAATCTAACCCTGCCCCCTTATAGACATATCCAGAGATTTGTCAACAAAGTGATTCTAGATCCTGTCAAACTGACAATGCTGTATATCACATAAAAGTTCTTGCCGGGCAGTGGTGGCACATGCCTTTAATCCCAGCACTCGGGAGGCAGAGGCAGAAGGATCTCTGTGAGTTTGAGGCCAGCCTGGTCTGCATGAGCTAGTTCTAGGATAGGCTCCAAAGCTACAGAGAAACCCTGTCTCAAATAAATAAATAAATAAATAAATAAATAAATAAATAAATAAATAAATAGAATAGATAATGAATAAATAAATGTTGCCTTTTAAACTTAGTGGAGGTCTCTGGAAATACCTCCTAATTTTACTACTGTTAGTTTTAGCTTTGAGAAAAGTAATTCTGTACTAAATGTCATTATGTTGAGACAGGAGATCTCTAACTAAATGCATTTTCACAATTTTTAGGTTTTGTCAGTTTGGGGGCAGTATGGAATACATAACTGTTTATAGTATCATCTGTTTAGCCTTTAGCTTTGGGGTCAGTTTGAGGACCCCAGTTTCTCTCTGGGTTCATATTTTATCTTATCAGTGACATGTACTTGCTCCCTGTGCTGCCCAGTTTTATGTCAAGTTGACACAAGCCAGAGGCATTGTATAAGAGAAAACCTCCACTGAGAAAATGCCCCCATCAGATTAGCCTGTGGGCAATCCTATGGCATATTTCCTTGATTTATGATAGATGTGAGAGGGCCCCCCTCATTAAGGGCATTGTCACTCTGGGTTAATGATTCTGGGGACTATGAAAAAGCTGGCAGAACAAAACATGATGAACAAGTCAATAAGAAGCTTTCCTTCCTTCATGATATCTGCATCATCTCCTGCCTCCAGGTTCCTGTCCTTAGGTTTGTTTCCTGACTTTCCTTGATGATGGACTGTCATGTTTAGGTGTAAAGGAAATAAACCCTTTCATCTCCAAGTTAATTTTGGTCATGATATTTCTTTCTGCACAGTAATAGAAAAACTAAGATACTTTGTTAAATGATGGGATTTGAAAATGTGAAGTTGCTTGGTTGAGAAATGGCTTCCTCTCAAGTCCCCAACCTATTGTTTATCTCAGTTCTTACTAACTAGAGGATGGCAAGGCACAGTCCCAGAATCTCTGGGCACAAGAGGAAATTCCACTTGTGGTAGCTTTGTTCCATGCCCTTGGGTTTTCAGGGTTCCTTTCACATTACACTGGACATACCTGTCTCCTATCTCTCTGTCTTTATCTTTCTGCATCTCATTTTGCTCCCATCTCTTTTCTGTTGGTATGTCTGTTTTTTCTGGCTGTCTTTCATGTTTGTGTGTATATGTGTATATGTTTGTGTGTGGGTGTAGTATATTATGTGTATTTCATGTTGTGTATGTATGTGCAGTGCATGTGTGGTGTATGTGTTGTGGTTGTGCCTGTTTATTTTGTGTGTGTGAATGTGTGTGTGTAGTATGTGTGTTTTGTGTGTGCCAGTAGACAATGAGTGCCTTCCTCAGTCATAATCCACCTTCCTTTCTGAGCAAAGGCCTTCTATTAAACTTAAATTTCTGATTCAGCTGGACAGCTTGATAAGTGAGCTCCAAGCATCTCTCTTCCTGTCTCTCAGCTCAAGGGTTCTGGGCACATGCTGACATGCCTGGAGTTTTCCTTAGGTTCTGGAGATCAGAACTCATTCTCTTATATCCACATTCTTTGAAACAAGTACTTTACCAAGTTAGCTCTCTCTGAAGCCCCGATGACTGACTCTTATTTGGTTCTTAAAGGTAAGACTGAGCGCATAATTTCTGCTTCTGTTTTATCTTATCTATAAATCTATTCACTTGGTGAATGGGTAATTGACCTACTCTGAATATGTTTTTCAGTAGCTGTTTCCTAGAAAGTGAAAGGAACAACAAAATAGATTTCCTTATTACTTCTTGACAACTCTTTCTAAACAGAGAATGTTAGAGTAAGAAAGGTGCAGAGATGATTTTATTTATTATTTATAATTATGTACTATTTGCTCCGAAGCACAAATATCACTGTACATACTTAAGTAGAATAAGAAATTTAGAAACAAGGTTACATAATATTTAATCAGTGTTAATTGCTATTTCTAGCATTGTAGCAATTTACTGGATTGCTTATTCATTCAACAAATTTCTGTGACTCTCAGTTTAACATTTTGTTAGACCGTGCTCCTGAGAATTGTGTAGTATAGAATAAAAGAATCAATTCTGTTTTTAAATAAGATTTATTTGTGTGTGTGTGCGTGTGTGCGTGTGTGTTTAAGTGAACAAATGTGTTTGTGACTCAGTGTGGTTGTGCACATAAGTGTGGGTGCCCACATAAGTTAGAAGGCAGTCATAGACCTTTAGGAGCTTAAATCACAGGTACTGTGACAAGTCCAGTATGGGTTCTGGGACCTGGAATCAGGTGATTATGTAAAAGTAGTCAAGATACAACAGCTAATCCACTTTAAGAAGCACTTCTTAATTTTCAATAGTACTAGAATTTTGAGTTTCTTTTTTTTTTTAATGTGTGTGTTCATGTGTACATGGCAATCATACAATGAGAGTCTATCTGAAGTCTCTCTCTGCTGAGAATGTATTCAGCGAATAATAAAGAATGGAGCTGTGCCTTGCAGAGGGAGTACTGGGAAATCTACACAGAAGAGCTTTTCAGCATCTGGCTTTACTAATGAACAGGGTGGTGGTTGGACAACTATTCATGCAGAGGAAATCACACAAGGAAACTCGCAGAGGTGGTGTGAGGTCCATGCCAGGAAACAAGAAGGGTCACTGGAGCTTGGGAAGTAGATGAGAACCTGAGAAGTCAAAGATTGTATAAGGCATATTTTATTCATTTCAGCCAGCAACAGGTGCACAGACAGTGACACAGGATAGCACACATGGGCCACACAGGCAGATAGCACCCTGACCAAATTGTTGTAGTCACCTAGGCCTACAAACATACACAGAGAGGTTGGTGAAAGGAAAGAGTCAGACCACTGACCTCCAAACCCCATTTCCACAAAAATCACACCAACTTGCCTCTCTTCTAAAAATATTAATCTAACAGTTTAAATTACTGTTTACTTTCAGGTTCCTGGATAGCCAGTGGCAGCCATCTCAAAACAATTCATACCCAATATCCACATCCATGCCATGGTAACGAAACATAAATTGACACTTCTGGTCAATGATTTTGATGATGATTTTATAGGAAAATAATAGATGAATTTCCTTTCTTTAAAATATATCAGTCTTTTAAAGTTAAAATATAACCCTTCTATTTTTAATGCCATGTAGCACAACATTCCTTAAGCCACAGTACTTGTATGTTATCGGAAAGTTTAATACTTTGTTAAATATACTTATCAGTGTTTAATGCAGTTTATGAACACTCATCTTCCAGACCAATATATGTAAATATAATGACTAGACAATACAATTTTTGTTAGGAGAGCTGATCTCCTTCATTCAAGGCCAGCCTTGAATGTAATATGCATCCAAAGATGACCTTGAAGTTGTGATTTTCCTGTTTGCAGGGCTCAGTTGTTGGAAGTGTAGGTATGTGCCGCATGTGCCACTATGCATGGCCTATGTGTTGCCGGCCTTCATGTATGATAGGAAGTATTTTACTTCCCAAGCTACATCTCTATTTGCAGTCAAGAACATTTATATATACATTTACTCTTTCCACTTGGAGGGGAGAGACAAGTGTCTAAAGATTGATAACATAATACTACTAACTACCATGAACTGAAAGCATATAATGATGATTGGTCTATAAACAAAACATGTATGCTTTCAAGAAAAGGGTGTTGGAAATATAATAACTCAAAAATGATAAGTAATTTGGAATACATGATACAGTTTAAAGTGCTATTGACTTAGAATAATATAAGTGACCTCATTTCCAATGATAAAGAGCTATTGATTTGAGAGAAATAAACATACTAGGTCCTTGCTCATGTGCTGCAGTTATAAAAAACAGATTGATAAACTGTTCTAGGAAGCCAATTCATGGGGCTACTAAGATGACTTCAGCAAGTAAAAGCAAAAGACACCAAGACTGACAATCTGAGATGGATCTCCCAGACCCATGTGGTGGAAGGAGAAATCTGGCTCTAAGGAATTGTCCTATGACCACTACACATGCCCCATCTCTCTCTCTCTCTCTCTCTCTCTCTCTCTCTCTCTCTCTCTCTCTCTCTCTCTTTGTCTCTCTCTCTCTCTCTCTCACACACACACATACACATACACACACAAATACATACACATACAAACATGCACACATATAAACACACACACAAATACACACATATACAAACACATATACATACAAACACACACACATACAAACACACACACATACAAACACACACACATACAGACACACACACACCAGTTAATGAGATAATAATTGCTAGATTTCTAGATTTGCATGCATTCTAACCTTTGGGAAATTATCATGAAGAAATAATGAAAAATACAAGTCAAGTGAAAGTTAATGTCTATATGGCATTAGAAGATGAGACGTTTTAACTCTAAGGATAACATGTCCTTAAATATATTTCCTCGTAGAGTGGAATAAATTATAGCAGAAGCATTATGTCACATTTTCTATGTGTAGGAATTATGATAAACATTCTAGGTATTTCCCTAATTTTGTGAAATTTGTTATTTAGGCTACTGTTATCAAATAAGAAATCTTAAATTTCATCCAATTCATGTCAGTCCAAGATCAGGCACTAAGTGAATGTAAAAGATTCCCACTCCAAGGCTCTGTCCCAAGGAAGTCTGATGTGAAGTGGCCCCTGACAGCACACAGGAAATGCTATAACTTCCTAAGACTTGCTTATTGAACTTGGACATGTAGGATGAAGGGAAATCTGCCAAGAGGCCCAAAGACACACTGAATGGGAAGGGTGCTGAATGTTCACATACTAGCTTGGGGTGGGTATTGTGGGTGACTATGCCACTTTATACCTTTTAATTTCTTAACAATCAGGTCTACTTTAAAAGCAGTTTGAGTGTGTTTGTGTTAAACTTCAAATTTTGTAACCTCTTTACTCAATTCAACCAAATACTCTGCTTCATGCTGAGCCATCAGAATTGAAGACACACTTTTCTCTTTCCCTTTCTGAGACTTTGAATGACTTTCTGTGCAGTTAGCCACAAATTCTTTCTTTTCTTATTACCCATCCCCACCATAACAGCCTAGACTCTGCTCATATCAGAAAAAAAAGGAAAAAACAACAACAACAAAAACAAATCCAAGCCTCATTTCTGAGTGTTTCCTGCAGAAAAAGTGTCTTTTGTCTCTTTTGAGTATGAAAGATTGATTCATTTTCAGCTCTTTTAGCTCAGAATAGAAGAAGCTTTAGAATCTCAAGATTCCAGGCCCAAGTCCCTCCTCCTCTTTCTCTATTATGGCTGAAGCTTTTCAAGGTCATGGGATTAAATACAACTGGAGAAAAGTTGATAGTGCCAGAGGATGGGAAATGTATTATGTTTTTAATTATGTGTGGAACAGAAAAGGATTGCCCTTTGCCAGTTCTGTGTATATTTGTCTTTTCCCCCTCTACAAACAAGGTCATCTCTGGAAAGTAATGAAAGTAGATGGAATGAATTCTCTTGGGAAAGAGTGTAGTAGAAATAAACAAAACTTTTTGACCATGGAATCTGAAATGTTTTGAGAAGATAAAAGAAAACAAGGGTTTTGTGTATGTTGGGTGGTGCATATATAGACACGCTCACAATAGTTTTGTGTCTGCTAGGGTAGTGTACACATAGACAAAAGCACAATGCTTTGTGTGTGTTAGGGTAATGCACACATAGACACAAACACAATGGTTTTGTGTGTGTAAAGGGAGTGCACACATAGACAGAAACACAATATTTTGTATTAAGGGAGTGCACATAAAGACACACGCACAATGTTTTGTGTGTGTTAGAGTAATGCACACATAGACACAAACACAATGGTTTTGTATGTATTAGAGGGAATCCAAACATAGGCACAAGCACAATGGTTTTCTGTGTGTTAGGAGAGTACATACATAAACACAAACACAATGGTTTTGTATGTGTTAGGAGAGTGCACACATGGACAGAAGCACAAGACTTTTCCTCAGTTACTTTTCTCATTGCAGTGACAAATCCTCAGCAAAAGCAAATTAATGAAGGAAGGATTTGTTCTAGTTCCTAGTGGGGAAGGCATGTTAGTTTCTGTTAGTGTGAGGTAATTGGTCACATGGTATCCACAGTCAGGAAGCAGGGAGAGGAGAATGCTGGTTCAGGCCTGTTTCTCCTTGTTATTTACTCTTAGAACCTTAGCCCACAGAATAGTATGTTCACCTTTACAGTGTGTCTTCATGCCTTGGTTAATTTAGCTAAGAAACTGCTGAAGAGACTGCCTAGAGATTTATGTCTAAGACGATCCTAGGAACTGTCAGGTTGACAATCAATGTAAACCACTGTAAACGGGCTTTGAAATCATAGGTATTTAAAACTGAGTGAATATTATGTGATTCTGAAAGTCTCTAAAATTTAGAGACTTGAAGCTGTACTAGAAAGCAGACTTCCATGAATCTGAAAAAAAACCTATGGTAGTTTGAATGTAATTGCCTCCACCCCAAACTCATAGCAAGTGTTCTAATAGGGGTGGCAATATTGGAATACTGTGGCCTTGTTAGAGGAAGTGTGTCATTGTAGGGGTGGACATTGAAGTCTCATATATGCTCAAACCATGTCCAGTGTCTCATTTCACTTTCTGTTACCTTCACAAGATGTAGAACTCTCAGCTATTTCTCCAGCACCATTTCGCCGCATGCTACCATGTCCCACCATGAAAATAAGGGACAGAATTTCTAAAACTGTAATTTAATTAAATCTTTTCTTTAAGAGTTGTCATGGTCATGGGTTCTCTCCACAGCTATAGAAACCCTAAGACAGAAGTTGGTACTAGGGACTGGGGTAGTGCTGTAAAAGGCATGACCATGCCTTTGTTTGAAGGAATTTGGACCTTGAATTGTGGATTAGAAAAGTAGTTAAATAGTAAAAATGGCAATCTTACCAAAAGCAGTCTACTGATTCAATGCAATGCCCATCAAAATCCCAGTAAAATTCTTCACAGACCTCGAAAGAACAGTATTTAATTCAAGTGGAAAAACAACAACAACAACAACAAAGAAACAGGAAGCCAAAACAATCCTATATAATAATAAAGGCACCTCTGGAGGCATCACAATCCCTGACTTCAAACTCTATTATAGAGCTACAGTACTAAAAACAGCCTGATATTGGCATAAAAACAGACGGGAGAACCAATGGAACCAGATCAAAGACATAGATATTAATCCACACACCTATGAGCACCTGAGATTTGACAAAGGAGCAAAAAAATATCAAATGGAAAAAAGAAAGCGTATTTAACAAGTAGTGCTGGCATAACTGAATATCAACCTGTAGAAGAATGAAAATAGATCAATATCTATCACCATATACAAAACTCAAGTCCAAATGGATCAATGACTTCAACATCAAGCCAACCACACTGAACCTCATGGAAGAGAAATTGCAAAATACACTTGAACACATTGGCACAGGAAACCATTTCCTAAATATAACCCCAGTCAAAGAAACTGAGAGAAACAATTAATAAATGCGACCTCCTGAAACTGCATAGCTTCTGTAAAGCAAAGAGCACAGTCAACAAGTCAAAACAGCAGCCTATAGAATGGAAAAAGATCTTCACCAACCCCAAATCAAAATATACAAAGAACTCAAGAAATTGGTCATCAAAAGAAAAAAATAATCCAATTTAAAAAATGGGATACAGACCTAAACAGAGATGAGTTTAAAATGCTTGAAAGACACTTAAAGAAATGCTCAACTTCTTTAGCCATCATAGAAATGTAAATCAAAATAACTCTGAGATTCCATATCACACCTGTAAGAATGGCCAATATAAAAAACACGGATGACAACTTATGCTGGAGAGGATGTGGGGTAAATGGAATACTTCTGCATTGCTGGTGAAAGTGCAAGCTGGTACAGCCCTCTTTGGATATCAGTATGGCTATTTTCAGAAAATTAGGAAACAACCTTTCTCAAGACCCAGCAATACTACTTTTGGGTATATATCCAAAGGATGTTCAAACACATCACAAGGACATGTGATCATCTATGTTCATAGCAACATTATTTATCATAGACAGAACCTGGAAACAACCCAAATGTCCATTGACCAAAGAAGAGATAAGGAAAATGTGATACATTTATGCAATGGAGTACTACACAGAGGAAAAATCAATGATATCTTGAAATTTGTGGGCAAATAGATGGATGTAGAAAACATCATATTGAGTGAGATAACCCAGATCCAGAAAGACAAATATAATATGTACTCACTCATAATTGGCCTTTAGACATAAAGCAAAAAGCGGCTTATAATTCAAAATCCTATAGAACCTAGAAAACAAAAAGGTCCCTAAGAGAGACATACATGGATCTAATGTACATCGGAAGTAGAAAAAGACAAGGTCTCCTGAGTAAATTGGGAGCATAAGGGCCATGGAAAAAGGTAGAAGGGGAGGAAAGAAGAAAGGAAGAGTGTGGATAAAAATATGTAGCTCAATAAAAACAATTTTTAAAAAAGGAAAAAGAAAGCAGTTAAATACTTTGAGTGCTGGCCAAACTAGTAGAAGCATAGAACACAGTGGGTTGAGTGTGATACAAATTGTGAGTACCTGAATCAAGAGTTAGGATGTGGCTTTATAAATTGGTCCTGTGATATTTTGGTGATGAATATGGGTGCTTTTTGCTCTTGTCTGAAAAGTCTGCCTGAAGCTGAAGTGAAGAGTTTTGTATTATTCCATTGGCAGAAAAAATCTCAAAACAGCCTAGACTATCATGTAGTTGTTACTGTAACTGTAATAAAGAAAAAGAGCAAGTTAAAATACAAAATGTAAAATATGTGGAGAAAAGGAGCACCAGGACAGTTTCAGGACAGCCCAGCTTAGGCAGTGAAGGAAACCATGGAAAACAGAAAGCTGGTGAAGGTATAACTTAAGGAGAAGGTCATGGTCCAATCGTAGCATGCAGCACAACTTGCTAACTCTGACCACGTCTCTCCGGCTTTAAAATCAAGGACAGAAGAAAGGTATTATGGAACCTTTCTCTGTGACTTAAGGAAAGCTGCTGAGGTCAGGCATGTGTCATGGGTGTCCTTGAATTGAGGTCTAGAGAGACCATTGGGTGAAGATTTTAAGGAGAAGTTTGGATGCCTTGGAAACCCCAAAGTGTTAGAGACGCAAAGACCATGGAATACCTGCCAAGGAGAGCTGCATCCAGGGAATTGAACCAGCCAAAGAGAACCATGTTGCAGTCTACATAGCTGAAAGGAGTTAGAGATCTGAAGAGCATTTTGACATCAGACTTGAAGATGAAAGTTTGGACTTTGTCAAGCTGGTTTTTATTCTAAATCTGATTCAGTATATTCTCACTATGCTTGCTTCCTAATGTTTTGGAATAGTAATGTATATCCTGTGCCGTTATATATTGAAGTATGTGATCTGTGTTTTTGATTTTGATTTTATAGTTATGAGATTTTATGCATTTCAGAAGAGACTTCAGACTTTAGACTTTAAAATATTGTTGAGACTGTGAAAGACTATGGGGACTTTGAAGTTGGACTAAATTAAGTTCTCATTATGATATGGTTAAAAACGTACAAGAGTCAAGGAATGGGATGTGGTAGTTTGAATGCAATTAGCCCCCATAATCTTATAGGGAGTTGTACTGTTTGTAGGTTTGGTCTTGTTGAAATATGAAGTACATGTGGCTTTGTTGGAGGAAGTGCGTCACTGGAGGGTGGGCTTTGAGAGGTCTCCTTTGCTTAAGATACTTCCCAGTGTCCCAGTGCACTTACTTCTGCATGAGTCAGGATGTTAGAACTCTCAGCTACCTCTCCAGCACCATGTCTCCCTGCACACTTCCATCTCTCACCCTCATGATACTCTGAAACTCTGAACTGTAAGTCACCCAATTAAGTGTTTTTTAAAAGAATAGTCTGTAGTTGTGATGTCTCTTCACAACAACAGAAACCATAACTAAGACAAAACCATAAACTGAAACACTTTTATGTTCTACCTTTAACCTGGTGTGATACAGTTTCAGAAATGTTGGTGGCTAGGTGATTACAGAGAGTGTTCTTGAAGAAACCCTGGACCACCCCACCCTAGTGACTGTATCATTTGTAAATTTTAAGGGATCATTGGACTGAGTAGAATGAGTATGGTAAAGATGGGTAATTGAGGGAAGCCTGACCCATAAAACTGTGAGCAGTCCAAGACCAGGGTGGTTTCCAAGAGTCTGAGAATCACATTTGTAGGTATGGAACCTTCCATTCTGTATAAGCACAATGATATTCAAACTACAAGTCCCAGAATCCCAGGGCTTCTATCAGCTAATCAGAAACTGAATTGATTGTTCAGGAATTGGAAGAGCAATGATATGTGAATATCTTTGTTTAAGGACCATCTGTCTTCCATATACCTACAAAAAGAATCTAATACATTTTCATAGACTTACCTGCTATCTAAATATTCTTCTTAGCAATATTCATGTATTTTACATGCTTTACTATATTATTATTATTATTATTATTATTATTATTATTATTATTATTATTAATTTGGTAGCTCTGCCGGTCGTGAACTCTGTAGACCAGAATGGCCTTAAACTTTCCATGGCCATGAACCGTATCCTAAGTGCTTGGATTATAGGAGCAGATCACCATGCTTGTCTTCTAATTAATTTCTTAAATATTGATACTGAGAATCCTTTATTATCAGTTTCAGATAGTTATCTTTTGTCTGAAGGTGGTTGAAAAATGATAGTCTAGGGCAGGAATCATTTTCTCATTCTCTTTGTGTGTGGGGGGGTGTCCATGTTCATATTTGTACAGGTCTTCATGTGTCTGCATGCTTGTGCAAGAGAGAACTCAATCTTGGCTGCCATTCCTTATGTGCCAATCACTTTGAATTTTTTGAGACAGCATCTCTCACTGGCCTGGTATTTATATAATAGGATAGACTAGGTAATTATCAAGCCTCAGAGATGTCCAAATTCTGCCTCACTAGCACTGGGATTAGAAGCTTCCTTACATGGATTCTGGACATTGAAGTCAGGCCTTCATGATTTCTAAGAGACTGATCTTGAACTCATAGGGATCCACCTCCCTCTCTGTGTGTGTGTGTGTGTGTGTGTGTGTGTGTATAAAACTTTTTCTTTCTTCTTTATTTTTTATTGGTCACATTTTTGGTTTCCAGTTAACTAACAATCTACCTAGCCCCAGGTGCTGAGACTTTTCATTTTATGCCTTTTATACCCATAGTATACTTCTAGATTTGAAATCCATTTGACCACAATTTTATCCATTTTAACTTAAACTGAATTTAATTGTTGCTGTTAATGTTCAATTCCTGTGCTATAATCTGTTAATAATGTTGGTTCTTCTGCCAGTGGATTTTTCTGTCTTTCTGTCAATAATCAGCTGAGTGTATTTGTTTTAGTCCTTCTTTGATCCGCGTTCTTCTAACGACCTAAATGTCAATTGATAAAATAATGCCACATAATCATTGGTATAATAGTTACAAAAGTTTTGAAACTGAATATATGAGAAATTCTTTCCTGCTACTAATTCTTTATTTACTGATTTTTCCTGTGTGTGATGTGTCTGTGTGAGAATGCATTGTGTGTGAAAACACAGATGTCTGTGTGGAGGTCACAGAGTAATCTCAGACTTAAGGAATAAAGTCCAGGACATGCCAAGATGGATAGTCTCACTGATCTTATCAACCATCTAACTCTGAAGATCCTCTAAGACTAGTATTACAGTTCACTTATCCTGGCCTCTAGAATGCAATTGCATGGGCTCCTGGGGATCTGAACTCCTATCCTTAAATTTGCAAGAAAAAATTCTTTGACTTCTTATCCAGTTCCCAAATATCACTATGCTTTTTTCTTTTTTTTTAATTTTTTTTATTTTTTTATCACTATGCTTTTTTTTTTTTTTTTTGGTTTTTCGAGACAGGGTTTCTCTGTGGTTTTGGAGCCTGTCCTGGAACTAGCTCTTGTAGACCAGGCTGGTCTTATCACTATGCTTTTTAAAAGTTATTTTAAATACTGTAACCCCTCTACACTTCCATATAAAATCTCACATAATTTTGACTAGGACTTAAAAATTATTTCTGATATTTTAGTTAGAATTGTATTGATATTTAGGTGAAAAAAGAGAAAACTGACATTTTTAATATGTTGGGTTTCAAAAGTACAGTACCATATATGGTCCCATTTTTTATACTTTTACCTTTTAATAGCATTATGTTGATTTCATCACAACAATCTTTACACACACTTCTTTCAGTAATTATAACTGGTTCCGTTTATTATTGCTATATTTGTTTTGTGTTTTGGGATGGTCTCATGTCCTGGCTGTCCTTAAATTCGCTACATAGTTAAGGCTGACATTGTACTCCTGATCCTCCTGCCCCTATTTCTCCATTATTGAGGTTACACCATACCTACCAAACAACTGATTTTTAAAAATTGGTTCTGAAGACTGCCCTTCCTCATGGACAAATGTACAGAACTGATTACCAAAGACAACACTTCTCTAAATAAGCTTTTCCAAACTAAAATTGAAAAAAATATTTAGAAATTGGGAAAACATTGTGTTTTTTCCTTTGGTCATTTTGGGTTCTGATTACCCTATTACCACATAACCAAGTATCCCAAACTTATGTGTCTATGTGGAAGTATGTGTACATAAGATGATCCCAGAAGACATCCTCACGCCAGTCTCTAGGGCATCTACTTCTATGTGTGTGGACATAGAGATGACAGAGGACAATCCCAAATACAGGTTCTTGTTTGTCTTTCTTGTCATTTAAAGTTTTTTAAAAAATTTGAATGTAGCCGGGCGGTGGTGGCGCACGCCTTTAATCCCAGCACTTGGGAGGCAGAGGCAGGCGGATCTTTGTGAGTTCGAGACCAGCCTGGTCTACAAGAGCTAGTACCAGGACAGGCTCCAAAACCACAGAGAAACCCTGTCTCAAAAAACCAAAAAAAAAAAAAAAATTTGAATGTATGTATATGTTTGTGAGTGTGTTCATGGCACATGTGTAGATTGCCTTTGGAGGTCAGAAGAAGGGTGTTGGACTCTCTGGAGTTGCAGGTACTACTGGGAACCAAATTCAATTCATGTCTTAACTGATGGCCAGACACCTAAGAGTAGCAAGTACTCTTAATCAGTGAGTCATCTGTTTATCTCCCACCATGCTTATTGAGACTAGTTGTGATAGCTTTAATTATGTTTCAAAGGTGAGTAACTTCTCAATGAAGTACATATATATATATATATATCTGATAGTCTTACATCTTTCATCAGAAGACTGTTGCATTTTTGTTTTACACTTTAAGTTGGCCCTATTCTTTTTAGTTCTAAATAAGATATTTTCACAGCCTCTATGATGTCCTTCAAGTGTAGAGCTGCATTTCTGACTGTATAGAAACCTCTGTGTGCAGATATGGTATCTTGGCCTCTAAGATGATTTCCATGAGCAGAAATGAGTCCAATTTCTACAGTGGTCTCCTTGGCCAACAATGAGATCCCATGTCCATTATGTTTTTCATGAACACTGATGGAATATTAGTTCTCTGAAGGCCTCCACAGGCATTGCTGGAATTCTGACTTTGTGATATTTCAGGGAATCATTGTACTATGTGTCTGCTGCATCTTGAAACATTAGGAAAGACCTCTTACTGTTGCTCATGAAGTCTGTTCAGACTTTCTAGTAGATATGCACTACTACAGGGCAAAAGCGGTCTTCGTCCATCCTGATGAGTCCTGATCATTCAGACTTTTAGGAAAAAGGAATGCATTGAAAGCAGTTCTGCAGATGTTTGATTTGCTGCTTCTTAAAATTTCTGTCTTTTAAAAGCTAAAGAATATGACTTTAAAAGGAATATTAACTCACTGGTAACCAAGTTGCCTTTTCCTCAACCAGGAAACTGAATCAGCTTTAAACTGTGTCATTCTTTGGGTTCTAATTCCCCTTGCCATCTTGAAGTCCTGTTCTTCCTACATCTACCTTCTGAGTGCAAGGATTACACGCATGCACCACACATCTAAAATGTGAAATGATGCAAAATTCAAGAAGTCATTGTTTTTTACTGCTGAGTAGTACTCTAATATTTATATATTCCATACTTTCTTCATCCATTCTTCCATTGAAGGGCGTCTAGGTTGTTTCCAGGTTCTGGCTATCCTGAGTGAGGTAAGCCAGACCCAAAGAGAGGAACATGGGATGTACTCACTCATATTTGCTTTCTAACCATAAATAAAGGACATTGAGTCTATAATTCGTGATCCTAGAGAAGCTAAATAAGAAGGTGAACCCAAAGAAAAACATATAGGCATCCTCCTGAATATTAAACTTCATCAGGCGATGAAAGGAGACAGAGACAGAGACCCACATTGGCGCACCAGACAGAAATCTCTAGGTCTAAATCAGGAGCAAAAGGAGACAGAGCACGAGCAAGAAACTCAGGACCGTGAGGGTGCACCCACACACTGAGACATTGGGAATGTTCTATCGGGAACTCACCAAGACCAGCTGGCCTAGGTCTGAAAAAGCATGGGATAAAACTGGACTCTCTGAACATAGCAAACAATGAGGACTACTGAGAACTCAAGAACAATGGCAATGGGTTTTTGATCCTACTGCACGTACTGGCTTTGTGGGAGCCTAGGCAGTTTGGATGCTCACCTTACTATACCAGGATGGAGGTGGGTGTTCCTTGGACTTCCCACAGAGCAGGGAACCCTGATTGCTGTTAGGGCTGACGAGGGAGGGGGACTTGATTGGGGGAGGGGGGAAATGGGAGGTGGTGCTAGGGAGGAGGCAGAAATCTTTAATTAATTAATTAATTAAAAAAATAAATAAAATGTGAAATGATGGGCTTTTTCCCATCACTAATCAACAGGGCTTTGTGTATGCTAGGTAAAACACCCTACTATCTAAGCCACACCGACTATCATGCTGTTTTTTTCTTCTTTAACCACATGGTTGAAATGCTAATATGCAATTAGTTCCTCATAAGAAAAGATGAAAGGAAAGAGGCCCTACTGTTCATTCTCAAAGGCATGGCTTTTCTTTTTTAACAGGTTCTCAAATCATTTTAATGTGATACTCTCTTTCATCTTCACACTTGCAATTTTATTGCCTCAGCAGCATCTCAGGCCCATGCATCTCCAGGTCACCCTTCCCTAAAATAGGGTCCAGTGAGGCTTCTGAGCTCTCATGGTATCATTTCCCTGCTTTTCTCGAATTGCTTCTTTTTTTTATTCCAGGATTTGGATTTGCTCTTAGTTCATTTCTTAAAACCAGGGTATAATAACTAATGCTTATATCCCCTAGTTCTCCTCGATCTTCAGCTATTTATTCTTTATCCAAGACAAGGTCCAATAAACGACTTCTCTTCAAGGGCTGTTGGCTTATATCATCAGAGGGATGTTGAAAAAGAAAGGGAGGACAGGGCTTTGGTAACAGCTCAGTTGCTAAACAGTTTGCCTTGCAAACATGAAGTTCTCAGTTTAAACACCAGAACTTACATAACAAGCTAAGTGTGGTGACATGCACTTGTAATCCCTGCTCTGGGAAGGCAAGGGTATCTAGATCTTTGAAAGTTTTATACTATCCTAGTCTCAGAATTCTAGGACAGCCAAAGTTTCAAAGTGAGAATCTGTGTCCAAAACAACAACAACAAAAACATAAAAATACCAAGAAAAGCAAAAGATATCAAAAGATGGTTCTCTGTTCCCTCAACACTAAAATTAAATTATTCATGATAAGATGATTGAGTATTGGAATAAGCAAGCTCATCACATGCTTTTTGATGAGGGCTGGAACCTTGAAACCCCAGCGCTGCCTCTTCCTTGAGGCTAGACTCTCATAAATGCTAAGGAATTGGCTGGATCCAGCCATCAATGCCACAGCTTTAGTCCTAGTCATATCGCTTAACAAATTAAAGACTCAAGTCATCAGAAAAAAAGAGATATACAGCAAAGATAGACTCAAAGATAAATAAAACCTCTAAACTGTTTAAAAATATATATAGCCCAAGGAAATAAAAAAATAAAGTCCTTAAAATAAAAAAGAGAGAGTAGTTGCATGTGGTGGCAAACACCTTTAATCCCATCACTTGCAAGGTAGAGGCAGACAGATCTCTGTGAGTTCAAGGACAGCCTGGTTTACAGAGTGATTTCCAGGATGAAGATACACAGAGAAACCCTCAAAAAGCCAAGAATTGAAAATAAAAAGAGTTTAAAATAAAGTCACATAAAGATGGAAAACACACAGGAAATCTGGATACTGTATATTATTATGTTCTTTTTGAATTGTTTAAACAGCTTCTAAAATATATTTATTTATAAATGCTACTGAATTAATTAAGATAGGTATTTTTAAAATATGTTTACTTCAAAATTGAAGTAAAAAAGAATGTTACCTTGGAGCAGAGGTTTTTCTTTTGTTTCCACACAAAATGAGAGGCTGTGGATTGATTCTGGGTTAAGAAAAATCAGGTTTGATCAAGAAAGACCCCTAAGAAATACCCAATAGGAACAGATGGCCCAGATGTCCGAGTTCTACATCCAGAACAGATTCAAGACTGCTGCCTGATATGATCAAACCTCACAGGATACTCCAGTCAGAACTTGATCAAAATTCTAAATTCTCTTTGAGTTCCCATAAGATTACCAGCACCCCTAATCAATAGGAAATAGCCTGGAAAACTATGCCCACATTTCCCCAAAATAGACTATGGATATTTTCCTTTGTTTAAAATTTTGGTTACAAGTTGTTCTAGATAATGGTCAGGAGAAAAGCTAAACAAAGGATATTAAATTCAGATTAAATTCAGAGTTCTTGTGTTTTTTTTTTCCCCCTGTGGGTCAATCGTCTTTTATCCTGTCACTTGTATAATTTTTAATAAAATGATATGATGATTGGCCAGTAGCCAGGCAGGAAGTATAGGTGGGGCAACCAGGCAGAAGGTAGAGGTGGGGCAATGAGAATTCAGGGAAGAGGGAAGTTTCAGTCTGCAGTTGTGACCTAGACACAGAGCAAGCAAGATGTGACTGTTTTGCTGAAGAAGGTACCAAGCCACATGGCTAACACAAACAGGGATTGTGGGATAATATAAATTATGAGTTAATAAGCTTGAGCTACTAGGCCAATGAGTTTTATAATTAATATAGACCTCTATGTGTTTATTTGGGACTAAACGGCTGTGGGTGGTGTGGCTAAAATAGAAGGACCTGGAAAGGCAGAAACCTCAGTCACTAAATGAGAAACACATAAAACAAGCATCTGAGGCTGTTTGTGAAGCCTGGAGCCGATAGTAAGGCATGATGACAAAGGCAACTGCCCTGTCGTCTTGAGGTCTGTATAAGTTGTGATTTAATATGGGAGCATCACTCATTAAACAGGTAATTAAATTATTATTGCTTGATGATTTAGTATTACTTAAAGTCATTTGTCTTTCTCAGACATCAGGCAATAAGTTAATATAGTTCAAGAACAGGAGTGAAGGTCTTCAGAATCCCCCAAAGCCTTTAATTATAAAACTGTTGTTCAACTTAATTTTCAGCTCACTCAGAAAAGTTGATACAACATTTCCCCTATTTGTATGCATTAAGCTAAATCTCATGAAATACTTCATTGATTTTATAATCATTGCCATTAGTATTTAAGTGTTTATATGATTCCATTCCTTAATAGTTAGAAAAACTTGTTAGAACATTGTTGTCTGTGGTTTTTCTCCTCCACAATTCTCTCTCTCTCTCTCTCTCTCTCTCTCTCTCTCTCTCTCTCTCTCTCTCTCTTGAACTGCTGGTTTTGGAGAATGTATTCATTGTGTAAACATTTTTTTCTTTAGGATCTCTCTCTCTTTCATGTGTGTGTGCACACGTGCACATGTGGATAGGGTTTTAACCAGCATAAATATGCATGTGTGTAGTCATTCCACTGAGCCTAGATACAGTTGTGATGATGCAGAATTTTTTAGAATGTAGATAAGTATGGTTTGAAAGCCAAAATTAATACCTTATTAGAAGAGGTGTGACATGGAAAAAGGGGCTTCACCTCTCTAGACCTTAAGGTTTTTGTTAGAATGTCTGACTTCTGAAGACTGTTTTGAAAACCAAACAGAAAGTACATCTAGTGAATCTTACTTTTTAAGGATTTGTGCTCTCTCTCTTTAGTGGGGGAGGGAAAGGAGGATGTGAGTATGAGTGTGCTGTTATTTGAAAGTATGTATGTGTGATATGAAAGTAAAATATCTCCAACAAGTCCATGCATTTGGATACTTGGCCACCAGCTATTTTTAATGTTTAAGAAGGTTTTAAAACCTTCAGGAATTGGAGCCACATTGGAGAAAGAGGGTTACTGGAGAAAGGCAGTGAATCTCCCTGCTAGAGCCCCACTTCATATCCGGTGTTTGCTTCCTGAATCATAATGCACTTCTGCGAGTCACTTCTCTTTCCTGCAACCATGATTTCCACTGTCATGACAGACTTTATCTTCTTTGCTGTATCTTAGAGGAGTTTTTGTTGCTGTGATGAAACAGCATGTCCAAAAGCTGCTTGAGGAAGAAAGGGTTTAATTTGCTTATACTTCCATATCTTCCATAGTTCATCAGGAGCATAGTCAGAGCAGGAACTCAGGCAGGACCAGAACCTGGAGGCAGGAGCTGATGAAGAAGACATGGAGAGTTGTTGCATACTTGTTTGTTCCTCATGACTTGCTCAAATTGCTTCCTTATAGTACCAAGGTCCACAGACTTCAGAGACTGCACCACCCTCAATGCCCTTCCCATCATCCAATAATTTAAAAAAATACCCTACAGCTGGTTCTTATGGAGATATTTTCTCAATTGTGGTTTCTTCCTATGAATTGACTCTAGCTTGTATCACGTTGACAGAAAACTAGACTGTAAAACTTGTGAGCCAGAATAAATTCTGCTGCCTTAAGTAGGTTCTTGCCAGGTATTTGTTCATTGCAATGAGAAAAGTAACTGATAACACATATGTATTATTTATAATGCATTATATACATATATACATGCACTATAATTTAATCTTATTAAAATGCTGAAAAGATTAAGTTGCTATTCCTTCCTTTTTTCCATTGTATGTAAGAAGGGGGTCAGTAATTAAATGAGCTACACAAATACAATACATTAATCAATAGCAGAAATATACATATAACAAAATTGACCTTAAGTTTGTATCAATAAACCAAGATCCATATTAATGAAAATCTCTATAGCATTTCCCCATTAATGTAAACAAACATTTATAAACATTACTTTTGGAATGTGGGTGTAGTTCTCTCAAAACTGCTTCTGGCTTTTTGTTGGATGAAGTAGTTTCTTTTTCAGGGGTGTTCACAGTAATTTTTCATGGGCTCTTGGTCCATCAAGCCACATTAATCTGAAATCATTCCACAGGTTCTCATCCTCTGTGGAAACAAAAGAAGAACCTCTTTTCCAAAGCAACACATCCTTAGACCATAATTTTGAAATCAAGGTATCTTTAAAGTATATATTTTAAATACTTAACTCCTTCACAGTCAAAAGAAAACAAATAATGAGATGCTCTGTGAATTTCCCTTCTTTATGTGGCTTATTTTTTTTTTTACTCCTTTTGATCTATGGCTGTCTGTACTCTGTCTCTTTAAAGACTTTGCTTTTATTTAAACCATTTTTTACTTCTTTTTATATTTTTTACTTTTTAGAACTGTCTATATTCTTTTTCTGTCTCTCTCCCAAGCCTATATACATTTATTCAACACTGTGATCCATTTAGAGGTCTTTTCTATCTGAATTTGTATTTATAATTATTTTCTGACCAGAATTGCTTCTTTAAATGCTAAGCACTTCTTAAAATCTTAAGTTGCAGCATTGTTACAGCAAATACAGCCCATCTTGTTTGTTCTGCCCAGTCCAGAAGGGCAAAGATGTTCTCTGCCTCTAAGATTTATGTACATTGCCCCATTTATAGGCACATAGAGGTTGACATTAAGCAAGTTATAACATTCTACTCACAAAACCCATTTAATGCTCTATATCTGGGCCTTGTCAAAGTGCATACTGGAAACATATCCCAGAGAGCTGTGTATCAAATCTGTGTGGCTTTTTTTCTGCTATTGATGACCTTTCTTAAAGGAGCCATAACATGCCACAGTGAGCAAAACCCATTCAGGAAAGAAATGAAGCTAAACTTTGTTTTTTAGTGTTTAGAATTCCTTTCCAAATCCCCTCAGATTCTATGTGGGTATAATTGACCACATTGGAGCTCCAATTTGTTGTACAGGGGGCCATTAGTTTCTTTCCCAGCTGCCCGGCAGCTCAAACCTGAAGTAATCACAGTGAAACCATGTTATTTAAATCACTGCTTGGCCTATTAGCTCTAGCTTCTTATTGGCTAACTCTTAGATATTAATTTAGCCCATCTCCATTAATCTGTACATCACCATGTGGTCGTGGTCTACCAGCAAAGTTTCAGCTCATCTGTCTCTGGTGGTGGCTCCATGGCTTTTCCCTTATTCTGCCTTCTTTCTCTCAGCATTAGGTCTCACTTTCCCTGCCTAACTAAGTTCTACCTTGCTATAGGCCACGTCAGTTTCTTTATTCATTAACCAATAAAAGCAACACATAGACAGAAGGACCTCCCACACCACATTAGAGCTGGGAAGAGGGAGAAACTGGGTCCCTGGAACATGCTGAGCAACCTACCATTAGCTGCTAATGGCAAGATCCATGCTAAGGAGATATGCTGTCTCACAAAAACAAGAAAATAAAAATGGAGGCTGTTCTCTAACCTTACATGTATATCTGTGCATACACGTGTACATGTATACATATATACATACTCATACTCAATTTCGTAATATTTTCTGGAATCTAAAGATGATTCAATTCACAATTCACCACCACACAATCCTTTTAGGTAGGCCTTATAAGACTTAATTTATATATGAAAATGTTAGTCTATGAATTGCACAATATGATTGAGGTATTATAGTAAACAATGACAAAACCTAGATTTTATTTAAAATCAGTATTTTTTTGTTCTAACTAACAATGCATTGAAGTTATTCATTCATGCCTCCTTATACTTTTTGCTGTGAGTTTTCAGAGTAAAATAGCAGAACAAACAAAATAAGATTTTGGTAGAAAAGATGATGGAATAGAGAACTGTTATACTGATGTAAGATTGCCCTCATTTCTTAGGGCCATAGCACTTTCAGTTTATAGCAGAGGATGTAAGGAAATGTATACAGCACTATGGAACCCCTGCAAAGGAGGTCTGTAGGTGGTGGTTTGAGTTTTTAATCTGAGGATATATTGCTTTAAGTTCTACACACTTCATCACTAGGAACTGGAATCTCAGAACCAGTGTCTAAAGAGACAAAGGAGGAACCCACAGCACATGGTGTACAAAAGTAAAGGAATTATTTTTTCTATTACAGAGACATGGGAAAGATATATTCTGAGAAGGGAAGCATAAGAGAAAATACATAGTATTACAATAATGAGATTCACGAGATTCACCCATGTGTTACAAAATGGGAAGGAAAGTCATAGTCCTCCCTTGGGGAACCATGCTACCCAATAAAGATGCTCAATAAACATCAAGTATTTCAGGCACCAGGGCTACAAAGGCAAGCTGTGCCCAGCCATCAGCAAATGGGTAATGGGGGAGGAGATGCAGATGTGGTTAATCATGGAAAGCCTGGTGGAAACTGTTTATGTTTACATGCCTACTATATTAGTCATGGTCCACTAGAGGAACATAATTAATAGAAAGAATATGCATGTATGTATTTTGACATCCTGTCTAATTTGGCACACACACACACACACACACACACATGCACACACATGGATTCTATTAGAATGCCATAGTGGTTGTGGTCTGACTAGTTCAAGAATGGCTTTTCCTATGGAAAAGCTAAGAATGGAAGATACTCAGTTCATAACCATGAAACTGCTTGTCTCAGCTGGTCTTTAGTTTCTGTTAAAATACTGAAGAGCAGGTTCTAATACCAGCAAAGGAATGCCTCAGTCAGAGAAAGAGAGAGTAGAAAGCCAAAATTTCTTTCTTTTATGTTCTTTTTTTTACGGGTTGCAATGAGGCTGTGTAACTTAAATTTACAGTGGGTATTCCCACTTCAAATGATCTAATCAAAACAATGCATCCTACATGTGCCCAGATACTAGGATCTTAGTTGGTTAAAGATTTAGTCAAATTGGCAAACAAGATTAACCATCACAAGTCAACCCCCTACCAATTTGACACACAGTTATATCTCCTTCGTAGAGCTTAATTTCTAAAATGAAAGGAATAACTAACAGGGTTATAAATCTACCTGATATGATATAACTGTTATAACCATAAATGTATTATTAATTTTTAAAAAAGATATTCCATGAGCAACACTTAACCATTTATTACCTCATAACTTAAATATGTTAAACACTGATATTATCTCAGTTTATATCACATTACATGACAAAGAGATAGAGGACAACAAATAATACTTAACATATGTATATAGATGCACAACCACATTTTTAGTTAAATAGGACAAAAATATTCATGCTGACTACCATCCTTATTTCTACAACTGGTCACATGGCATTAGCTTGTATTTGTAACCACCTTTCCCTACTATCTATTCTGCATTTCCTCTAATCTCTGCAAGAAATTTAGCTGGTTTTGTTTCTGTTCTTGGGGGAGTGGCCCATCCTTCCTTCCTGATTTATCTGGACCTTTGTCACTCTGCTAGGATAAGGTCTGCTGAGGGTTCCCACTGACTTTAATCCTAGGGTATGGTAATGCCATGAGACTTCTAAAAGGCTGTACTGCACACCAATCATAATCCTTGTTATCTACATTGGAAAGAAGCAATTCAATTTCTCTTGGTCGTCAGAATTTACCACCCTGCCTAACAGTTTTATTTTTTTCTTAGACTATTGGCTTAAGGAAATCAGAAGCCCAAAGTGGCCAAGGAGAAATTTGAACTTCCATTTCAAATGAATATATTTGTGTCTCTTCTCAGGGGTGCTTTCTTGTATATAACCAAAATTTCTAGAGTAGTGGAAATCAAGATTTAGAAACAAGAAATGAAAATTTTCTACTGAGTCACTGGGATTGATAGTAGAAAAATTCCCCCTTTCTACACACTGACTCCTAGATCAAACAATCCTGGTTATGGGGCAAACCATATCACATATCACATGAAGCTCTGATTCAAGCTAATGGTTTCCATGGAGAACCATACCCCTGCTGCCCAGTCTATTGCATAATAATTGGCTCTACAAATGTGTCTTCAATAGGCCATTCCATCTTTCTACCAATCCAGTTGCTCCAGGATGATGGGAACAAGGTAAGAACAGTCAGTGAATAACATGAGTGTAGGTCTACTCTCATTCTTTTCTGGCTAAAGAGTGAGTTCCTTAATCAGAAGTAGTACTGCATATAATAGCATCATGGTGGATAAGGGCAGCCTGTAATTTTGGTAGTAAGATTACATCAGATGAGGCAAATCCATACCCAGAAAGCATCTACTGGATGTTGTCCTTTCCATGAATGAAGTGCTCCTATGTAGCCAAATGGCCATCAGGTCACTGGCTGGTTACCCTATAGAATGGCAACATATTTGGGGTTAAGTGTTGGTCTCTGTTGTTAGTAGATCTGTCACTCAGCAGGAGGTCAACCTTGGTGAGTGGAAGTCCATGTTGTTGAGTCCATGAATAACCCCCATCTCTGCCATCATGGTCACTATATTCTTAGATCCATTGGACACTGAGAGGAATGGCTAGGGAAAGATGCTGACTGTCCACAGAATGGATCATCCTGTTGATTTGATTATTGAACCTTCAGCTGAAGTCATTTGCATGTAACACAGATATCTTCAGATCCTGTGCTCATTTGGGGAGATTGATCCACATACTCTTCTCAAGGTATTTTTTGAGAAAATTTTCATTCATGTTCTTTCAAAGACCTTGACCAATTGATTACAGTCTTGTTGGTAAACAATTGAATATCTGGCTATTTATCCTTGCAAGCAAAATATATGACCATGTGTAATGTCCAAAGTTTTGCCAACTGTGAAGACTTCCCTTTGACAGTATCTTTCGGCAGTCCCAGAAATGGGTTACAATGCTGAAGCTTTCCTCTGCTATATGATTCCTACATAGTATGAAAAAACATAAATCAACTAGAACCTAGTTTTCTTTTCTTCAGTCAACCCATCATAGAGAACACCCCATGAGGATATGGATGTGTTCTTGGAAGCAAATAACATTGTAAAAGGAGTAAAAGTCATAGGCATTTGGGCAATGACTTCATGTAACATGCCTGTAGACTCGATTTGCTCAGGCTTCATTAAATATACACGTGCCACTTGCATTTTATAATGGGTTACTGCTATGTATGTCCTATTTTATGGCTTGATGGGTCAGTTAATAACAGCTCATAGTGGTCACCTCAGGTCACAGGTTACCTTGTTGGCTCTTTGTCAAATAGAGAGTTTCCTTTAAGTTCCAATAACAGGTCAAGAGCTGTCTGTTAAAGTTAAAATAGTTAATAGATGCTGGTAGAGCATTTCTCTAAAATGCCAAAGAACTCCTCAGTGATTCACCTATAGAGCCCTGCCAAAGGTTCTAAAAGCATTCCTATGTGCCACTGACACCTCAACTACCCTTGGGTCTACCTCATATTATCGACTAAGAGGTAGAGCAACTTGCACAGCAGCCTGATCCTCTTGAAGAGCCTTCTTTTGTTACAGGCTCCACTCAAAGATAGGAGGGTTCTGAATCAGTAGGGATATGGACTGGAGTAACACACCCAAGTAAAAGAAATGTTGTCTGGAGATCCAAATAGGCCCACTTATTATTGTACTTCTTTCTTTGTGGTAAGAAGGGCCAGATTCAATAACTCACCCTTCTGCATGCCTCACATCACTGGATTTCAGAAATTTCAAATGTTGAGTGCCCATGAATTTTAGTGAGTTTTATTTCCTATTATCTGATGAATATATACATTACAACAAGTTGAAAGTCGTTGCTACCTCCTCTTCCTTGGTATAATCTGCATAATATCATCAATGTACTGGACTAGTGTGGGATTTTGTGGAAGAGACAGGAAATTAAGATCTCTTCTAACTAAGTTATGACACAGACCTGGGAGTATTCATATAACCTTGAGGTAAAACGGTTAAAGTATACTGCTCTCCTTGCCAGGTGAAAACAAATTGCTTTTTATTCTTATGGACTGGTACCTAGAAAAAGGGCATTTGCTAGATCAATAGCTGTATACAATGTATCAAAAGATGCTCAAGTAAGAATACCACATCTGCTAGAGTAGCTGCAACCAGAATCACTATTTGATTAATTTTTCAATTGTCAATTTTCATCATATATATATGTATATATCCATCTTCTTCTACAATGGCCAGATAAGAGAGTTAGAGAGAAATCTGGTAGGAACAATGATCTCTGAATCTTTCAAATCTGAATTATGGCTTTAATTTCTGCAATTCCTCCCAGCATGTAACGTAATTGTTTCTCCTAATATTCCTTTCTCGAGGCAATTCCAAAAGCTTCCATTTTGCCTTTCCAACCATATTAGTTCTCAACCCATAGGTCAGGTAACCAAGGTTATAATTCTGGCAGTATCTAGTGTATCTAGATTATATATTATATGTATAATCTATATTATATATTATTGAAATGGGGAAGTATTGGGATGAGTTCTCAGATTTATTGGACTGTCAGACTTCAGCTAAAACTTCATTATTTACCTTACCTCCATAAGCCCCTACTTTAACTGGAGGACCACAGTGCTTGATGGGGTCTCTTGGAATCAGTGTTACATTTAAACCACTATCTAATATACCCTGAAATGTATGATTATTTACTTTTTTCCAGTGTGCCGTTGCCCTTATCAAAGGATATATGTATTTCTCGGGAAGGGTAGGAGAAATACTGGGAGTAATACTCTATTTTTGTCACAAGCCCACAAGACTGCACAACAGACAGACGAATAGGCAGATCCATGGGAAGTGTATACCTACACGTCCATAAGGAATAATCCATTTTGCAGAGCTGTGGGACATTTGTCTTTTGGAAAAATCACTGTCATATCTGTAAAAACCTTGTGAAGCCATGATTCTTCCCTTCAAAATGGGATTAATTCCTGAAACATCTCAGAGGTGTAACTTTTCCTGCAAAGGCAACAGAATGACCTTGCTCCATTACCCCCACACCATGAGGTCTCAGCGTGACAACATTTAGTCTTTGTTCTAAATTTACATAGAGTCAATCCCACAAAATTACCTGCTAATAGATCACAGAGAAATTTGTATAGAAGACAGGCACTGAGCAGGAAAGCACCATGACCCACTTTTTTTTTAAACAAACAAGTGTGGGTGTCCCCAAAGCTGGTTATCACAAAAGAAATTAGATGAGAATAATTGGTGAATCCAGGATTTAGGGACATTTAATAACTTTATCTCGTGGTTTGGAATGTCAGGTATTTCCCCTTGAATGGTGACTCCTTCCTAGGTCAGGCCACATGTTCTGGAGTATTGCTTTGTCAGGTTCTACCTGCCCTTCTTGTAGTTTTGATATGCATATTTTCATTGTTTTTGACTATGGAATTTTTCCACTATGTCTGTAAAACCTAGAAACCTCATGGAGATCATCCATTCTTCTTCTTCTCTGTGTGCATTCACTTATTTTTTTCTCTTGCCCCCCAAAATAAAGAATATGCAGAGGTAACATGTTTGAGCTACTTTTCTTCTTTTTACCTCAGATCCTTGATTGCCACACATTCAATTCTTAGCCCTGAGAGGGTACTGCGGCTGGTACTCAAGGTGCCCAACATATTTCAGCATAGTCCTTCCTCAGGGAATCTGTTTCCCTTTCATGTATGGGGTTCTGAGTCTGCAAACTGCCTCAAATCTAGAAATTAGTTCAAGGGTCAAGATTCCCTCTTGCTATGATCCAATGTAGGCTCTTTACTGACTTGTTTAAGAATTTTTCTACTTATACAAATGGAACAAACACCTATTATAGATTTTATCTATTTTGTCACTAGAAATACCAGGATTGGTTAGCCATTACCAAATATCCATGAGTCATGCTACCCTAAAAATCATCTTGCCTATCTTACCCACTGTGTATCAGGTCTTCAGAGACATTGTTCTGCCTCTGATGCTCATTATAAAAACTAGGCTCACCTTGCCTTCAATGGCTCAATGCTACCACTTGGTCCTTGCTACTTCAGGGCTCAATTAAACTCATACATTTAATTATCCAATTGAACAATAGCATCTCCAACCCTAGGGTCTGGCACAAGGAAAGATCAATAATGAAACTCTTTAGTATACAGCTGTCCCTCTTCCCTGTTGTGTGTCCTTACAAGAGCAGTGAGGGCAAGCCTCCTGGGCCTTCCCACTGTGGAGGCATAGGTTCAACACAATGTACATACTCTAGCATGGCAAGTTCCCTGAACCTTAAAATTTCTTCATCAACACTAAGCCAAGGAACAGCACACATCCCCAGCTCCCTTTCATTAGACCATATTTTGACAAATGGTTCAGCCAATCAAGCAAAATTTTGATACTTCTTTTAATGGTGTAGCTTCCTTATTAAGTCTAGAAAATTTTTATGGATAAACTCAGTCTGATCCAGTTTTCCTCCTTCCATTTTCCCTATAAAATATTTCCTCTAATATATCCTTAAAATCTATCCCCACATAGATCCCCTGGACTTCTGCAGGAATGAATTAAACTCCTAAGTGTTTTCTTTCTCATGGACTAAATTTTTATCTGCCCTAGAGGAGCTTGCTAAGCCTTGAGTCTAGTTACTGTTGTAGAGACCTCTATTGCTGGATCCAGAGAGATATCAGTATTATCTCACCTGGCATTGTGTTCACAGTAAGTTATCACAAGTTATGAAGAGATCAAAAATTTATTTTACTCAGTCAAAGAGAGAGTAATATTGCAGGATATTGGGTGAGAATGCATCTTTTGGTTAGGGTGGAAAGATTACCTCCTTGCATAAGAAAAACCCTTTGTAACATAAGGGGTTTAGTGTCATAAGCCTCAGTATGGTCTCCATGCGAATCTCTAACTCAAGTTACTAGATTCTATGTCTTACCATAGATATCATTGTTTTAGCTATCAGCATCCTCTGAAGCTGGAACTTGATTTTTTAATTGCAATCTAGCCAATTTTATAATGAGTGCTTATGTTTGATTTTTCCATAATTTGAGCTTTATGTCTGTTGGAGAGAAGATTCTCTTACAGGGCTTACTAAGAAACTCTGAGGCTATTTGTACTAAACTGGAGCTGGTCATTCATTCTTTATTTTGTCACCAGATCTTGAAGTTGGTTAATATTACCATGAAGCTTATTATTTTTCCTTTGTAACTTTATCCAGAGATTTTTTTCAGATAATTAAGTTTTGAGTAAAAGAGTCTAGTTTCTTGTTCCTCACAATAAATAAATGAGAATAATAAAACATATTCTATCACTACATATAATTATCTGGCACGGTATGAGTGAGAAAGAAACATGAAACATACAACAAACCCACTAAGGAATTTATTAGAGGGGACATTCACGGGCCTGGGGAAGTTACTGTGCAGAGATAGAGGAAAATGGTGCGTCCAGCTTTTAAATGCTGCCTAGCACATGCACACAGGGAATTGACATGGCTAGATCATACGCAGATGATGTGGCTCATGCATGAATGCAAAGGCTTAGCTGATTCATACATGGATGATGTAATCCATGCTGCATTTAGATCACATAGAGCCCTCTAACATCCCCAGGGGCCACTAGGCACTTCTACCTGAGGGCTTGTCTGCACATGCATGGCCCCTAGAACTCAGAAGTATCAGCCTTATGTGGCTGAACATTATATTTCACACTTTTGTTTATTATAAATATTTGGGGAGTTTGGTGATTTTAATGGGTGGGAATGGGGCATTGTAAGGTCTCTTGTGACTGCTTCCTGCTGATTTTGTGGGTGTCAGAGAGTTGAGATGCTTGACCATGTCCTGGGATGGCTGATTACTTTTGTGTTTTTCCAAGCTCTGGAGAACAGGCTGGCTGGCAGCTTGAACCTTGCAAGATGCTGGAAATGCAGGAAATTATGTCTGGAAAAAAATTTGATCCCAGTGATTAAGGGAGAAGTGTCCCAAGATAGAAGATAGAGGGCTATTTTGGGGGGGTGTGAAGGAGGGAATTTCCCATGGGTTCCTGAGACCAAGAATGATAAGGGAAGAATTAAATGATGCTTATTCTGGGTGAGTCTGATTCATTTAAATAGGTCCAATTGGCTTCCTGGAGCTTATGAAAAAATGTTTGAAAAGAAATAAATTTTAGAACATTTTAGCTTATGATTATGATGATATAGTGTTGGAATGGAAGGCAGTGGAGAGGAGGAAGGAAAAGAAAGGGGAATCTTTAGAAAGGGGAATTATTAGACCCCTTAATGTTTTACCTGAAATAAATCTTAAGGCACTTGTTCTCTTTAGCATCATGGTATTACCTTAACATCTAGGAGTCACTGCTGCAGTCAGGGAAAAACATGTTACCTTGAAGTCTGTTTTGTGAGTCTGGAGCTGTGAATGTCCCCAAACTCATTATTGTTTCTTACCACCTGGGCTTTTGGCAATCATTGTACCTCCAGCTCTGTTTAATGATGGTCCCTGTAACAACAGCTGATTGGTTAACTGGAAATTTAAGAATGACATTGGAGATATAGAGAAGTTGGTAAAACAGATAGGAGAAAGAGGAAGAGGGAGAGTATATGAAGTTTTTTTGCAGAAGAGAGTTGAGTATCATGATGAGACTTTTATTTTTCTGGAACTGGAGAAAGTAGCTGGTCTTGGTGCCCTCTGGACCTTAAGAGAGCATGGCTCTGTTTGAGTTACTGTACATGAGGGAGTTATTGAGCTGGAGGAGTAAAAGGTTTAAGGTGGACAGGTTGATCCAATGAGGAAACCCCGCGAGCTTGGAAGCTGTGGCTGTTACAAGAATTACTTTAAAGGGGCCCTGCCATTTAGGGGAAAGAATGAGGAGCATTGGTCATGGGGAGTGTAATTTCACTAAGTTTTCTATATAGTTCTTACCATAGACTTTAGTACATTGTATGCTTATATGACAGGCTTCAGTAGCTACACTTGTTAGCAAGTGGAAATTCTATGTCATATACTTAAATAATTTGTAATTATAACTCTGCTTTTCTAGAATCTTGTCTGGTATCTGTATGAGTCAGAGTTCTCTGGAGGAGCAAAACTGATATGATGTCATGGAATTTATTAGGGTGACTAATCCAACAATGACTGCCATACAATGGCTAGGCCAAGAAACCAGTAGTTATTCAGTCTACGTGGTTGGATGTTTAGATGTCTAGATGACCTTATAATCCCAAAGAAGTAGGCTGCAATACCAGTGAAATAAAGTCTCTGCAGCTACAGAGATAAACTTGTCAGTGAGAGGGACAACACGAGGTAAAGAACACAATGATTTATTTTTCTATGTTATTTTACACAGGCTGCCATCCCAGAGGTATGGCCTGGTTTTAGAGTGAGTCTTTCCATTCAAATGATCCAATTGAGAAAAATCTCCCACAGCTGTGACCAGCTGATTAGGTGTTAATTGATTTCAACTGTAGCAAACTTGACAACCAATATTAGCCGTCATACCTGTATTTCTGAAATAGATAAGCAATATTGAGCAATATATGAGAATTTGCAATCTTATCATCTTCCCAAATAAAAGTGCAATCTCTAAACCAAAAAGGGGTCTAGGGAAGAAGGTGGCTGTGATGGTTAATTTTAACTGCCCATTGGATAAAATCTAGAATCACCTAGAAAGAGTCTCAATGAGAAATTTTCTATACTATTTTGACTTATAGGCATGCCTTTGTCAAGTTTTTTAAGTTAGGTCAATTGAAGTGTGGAGACCCACCTTGGGTGTTGGCAGCACAATTTTAATGCCTGGACCCTGGATTGAATGAGAAGTCATAAGGGCTAAGCCCTAGCACACACCAATTTATTGCTCTTTGTTTTTGATTGTGGGTACAATATGAGTAAGCACTTCAAATTCCTTCTGCTCTGACTTCCCTGAAAAGACCTCAACTGCACACTGTGAGCCAGACAAATCCTTTCTCCCTTCAGTTGCCATTTTTCCAGAAAACTCTATCATAGAAACAGGAAGGAAACTAAGGCAGGTGCTAAAATGTCAAAAGTAAGAAATCGATTGAGGTGAAGTCACAGTGAGGTCATTTTCTTTTTTTTATAAAGGCCTGAGTTTTTGCTTAAAACCACAATTGTCTCTGCCCACATCAAAAATTAGTCATATTTTTGAAGTTTTACATAAAAACTTACACAAAAACAAAGTAGCATATCCTCTCATCTTTTAAATTTTTACTTATAATTTAATTACATTTTTGAGACAGCCCAGGCTGCGCTCCAACTCATTTTGTAGCTAAAGATAAAAGCATACTTCTTATCCTGCTTCTACCTCACAAATGTAAGGATTAATGATTACAGGGTGTGCCAGCAAACCTGCTTTATGCAACACTTGGGATCAAGGCACAGCTATATGCATGTTAGGCAAACATCCTAACACTAAACTGCATCCCCAGCTCCTATTTTCATATTTTAAAATAAGTAAAACACTTCATGAAATAGCTGTAGACCAGAAGATAAGCAGCAGCAGAAGCTTTCCAGGGCTAAGCTAGCCATTGGCTACCGGGACTGCAAATGTGCTCTAAGTGTGATCTTAATTGTTGCAGAGGGTGAAGGAAACACAAGAGCTCATTAAGAATGTCCTTTGAGTAAATTCTATATGTATGCTTTTCTTTACCTTCTTGAGGAGACTATATTATAAATGTCATATACGCCATTTAATTCTGATAATTAAAAATAAACTAGATGAGTCTCATGACTAATAAAGAAAATCAAGCCTAAACCTGGGAGGCCTAGTTTTAATCCTGGAACACAAAATACTGTGTAAGTATTCAAGATAAAAGAGCCTTATTAATAATGTTGATTATAATACCCGCTTCATGGGGTTATTCAAAGAATCAAGTTATATTCAAATACAGCTGCACAATAATAAAGACAATAATAATGATAATAACAGCACCTGACATTAGCTTTAATTATATTTGCAATAAGTTCTCAATGAACATGTGCACAGATTTGTCATGATACAATGTCCCATTTAGGAAATGATAGAAATGAAACCATCTCAATAAATCACTGCACCAATGGGAGACAAAATCAGCAACTCTTCATAATAACAGCTGAATAAGAAACATGGCAATGCGAGTTTGTATTCAAAATCTAAATAATAGGTATCATTTTCTTTTGGATATGGAAGGAATGTGGTGAATATCAACTACCTTATTAGCATACTTTTAGAGGTGATTACTTACATCTTTAATATATAACGCATATGATCATTTAATTACAACTCACAATGCAAGGACAGATGACCAACAAGACTAAGTTGGACATAATATAAGTTTTATTCATATTTAAGCATTTAGTCCTAGGTGTAATTGTCATTGATGTAAAAGTAGAAAAGTACATTGGTCACTATGGTTCATGATATTGTGTGTGTGTATGTATAGTGTGTATGTGTGTGCATGTGTGTATATGCCTATGTATTTGCCTGTGCATAAACATATGGAGGCCAGAGGCTACTGCCAATTCCTTCCTCCATCAAGTTCCAAATTAATATTTTTAAGTGTTAGCATTTAAAATGAATACTTAAAAATGTGATATAAATCTATTGAGACTTTTATATATTATATTTTGATCATATTAATACTCCTCTTCCAATTTTTGTCAGAGCCACCCCCTTTCATACCCACACAATTGGTGTTAATTTTTTAGAATTAGTCTAACTTTTCTTGTCCATAAACTCTTGGGTGTGTGGCCATCTCCTGGAACAATGTTTACCTTCTAGAACCACACACTAAAGGAAAACTAACTCTCTCTTCTCTAGACAGCAATCAGTTGCAAAAGGTTCCTCCCCTAAGGATAAGATTTCATGACCATTTTTCTCATTCACACTATGATTTTATCTTTCTTGAGATTATACAATTCTTTTTTTTTTACTTATTTATTTATTTTTATTCTTTTTTAATTAAAATTTCCACCTGCTCCCCATTTCCCATTTCCCTCCCCTCCTCCCAAATATTGCCCTCCCCCCACTTCCCTCCCCCTATCCCCACTCCTCTTCTCCTCCCCCCACTCCATTCCCCCTCCCTCTCGTTACTGAAGAGCAGTCCAAATTCCCTGCCCTGCGGGAAGACCAAGGTCCTTCTATCTACGTCCAGAAAGGTGAGCGTCCAAACAGGCTAAGCTCCCACAAAGCCAGTTCATGTATTAGGATCGAAACCTAGTGCCATTGTCCTTGGCTTCTCATCAGTCTTCATTGATCGCCATGCTCAGAGAGTCCGGAATCAACCCATGCTTATTCAGTCCCAGACCAGCTGGCCTTGGTGGGCTCCCAATAAATCAGTTCCACTGTCACAGTGGGTGGGTGCATCCCTCGTGGTCCTGATTTTTTGCTCATGTTCTCCCTCCTTCTGCTCCTCATTTGGACCTTAAGAGCTCAGACCGTTGCTCCAAATTGAGACTCTGTCTCTACCTCGATCCATCGCCAGATGAAGGTTCTAAGGTGATATACAAGATATTCATCAGTATAGGATAGGGTCATTTCAGGTTCCCTCTCCTTAGTTGCCCAAGGTACCAGCTGGGGACATATTCCTGGACACCTGCGAACCCCTCAAGAGTCAAGTCTCTTGCCAACCCTAAGATGGCTCCCTTAGATAGGATATATACTTCGCTGCTCCCGTATCCATCCTTCCTATATCCCAACCATCCCAATCCTCCGAGCTCCTCCCATCCTCCCCTTCTCATATTTCTCATCCCATTTCCCCTTTGCCCCATGCCACCTCACCCGCAAGTTCCCAGTTTTTGCCCTGGAATCTTGTCTACTTCCCCCTCTCCATGCGGATGACTATATGATTTTCTTTGGGTTCACTTTCTTATTTAGCTTCTATAGGATCACACATTATATGCTTAATGTCTTTTATTTTATGGCTAGAAACCGATTATGAGTGAGTACATCCCATGTTCCTCTTTTTGAGTCTGGGATACCTCACTCAGGATAGTGTTTTCTATTTCCATCCATTTGCACGCAAAATTCGAGAAGTCATTGTGTTTTACTGCTGAGTAGTACTCTAATATGTATATATTCCACACTTTCTTCATCCATTCCTCCATTGAAGGGCATCTAGGTTGTTTCCAGGTTTTGGCTATTACAAACAATGCTGCTATGAACATAGTTGAACAGATACTTTTGTCATTTGATGTGGCATCTCTTGGGTATATTCCCAATAGTGGTATTACTGGATCTTGGGGTAGGTTGATCCCAAATTTCCTGAGAAATCGCCACACTGATTTCCAAAGTGGTTGCACAAGTTTGCATTCCCACCAGCAATGAATGAGTGTGCCTCTTTCTCCACAACCTCTCCAGCAAAGGCTATCATTGGTGTTCTTGATTTTAGCCATTCTGACAGGTGTAAGATGGTATCTCAAAGTTGTTTTAATTTGCATTTCCCTTATCGCTAAGGAGGTTGAGCATGACCTTAAGTGTCTTTTGGCCATTTGAATTTCTTCTGTTGAGAATTCTCTGTTCAGATCAGTGCCCCATTTTTTTATTGGGTTCATTAGCATTTTAAAGTTTAGTTTCTTGAGTTCTTTATATATTTTGGTGATCAGACCTTTGTCTGTTGCAGGGTTGGTGAAGATATTCTCCCAGTCAGTGGGTTGCCTTTTTGTCTTAGTGACAGTGTCCTTTGCTTTACAGAAGCTACTCAGTTTCAGGAGGTCCCATTTATTCAATGTTGCCCTTAATGTCTGTGCTGCTGGGGATAAACGTAGGAAGTGATCTCCTGTACCCATATGTTGTAGAGTACTTCCAACTTTTTCTTCTATCAGGTTCAGTGTGTTCAGACTAATATTGAGGTCTTTATCCATTTGGACTTGAGTTTTGTGCATGGTGATAGATATGGATCTATTTTCATTCTTCTACACGTTGACAACCAGTTCTGCCAGCACCATTTGTTGAAGATGCTCTCTTTTTTCCATTGAATACTTTTAGCTCCTTTATCAAAAATTAGGTGTTCATAAGTTTGTGGGTTCCATTGGTCGACTTCTCTGTTTTTATGCCAATACCAAACTGTTTTCAATACTGAGGCTCTGTAATAGAGTTTGAGGTCAGGGATGGTAATGCCTCCAGACGATCCTTTATTATATAAGATTGTTTTGGCTATCCTGGGTTTTTTGTTTCTCCATATAAAGTTGATTATTGTCCTCTCAAGATCTGTGAAGAATTTTGATGGGATTTTAATGGGGATTGCATTGAATCTATAAATTGCCCTTGGTAGAATTGCCATTTTTACTATGTTGATCCTCCCTATCCAAGAGCAAGGGAGATCCTTCCATTTTCTGGTATCCTCCTCAATTTCTTTCTTCATTGACTTAAAGTTCTTGTCAAATAGATCCTTTACTTCCTTGGTTAGGGTTACCCCAAGATATTTTATGCTATTTGTGGCTATCGTGAAGGGTGATGCTTCTCTGATTTCCATCTCTGCTTCCTTATCCTTTGTGAATAGGAGGGCAACTGATTTTTTGGAATTGATCTTGTATCCTGCAACGCTACTAAAGGTGTTTATCAGCTGAAGGAGTTCTTTGCTGGAGTTTTTGGGGTCGCTTATGTACACTATCATATCGTCTGCAAATAATGAAAGTTTAACTTCTTCCTTTCCGATTTGAATCCCTTTGATCCCCTTATGTTGTCTTATTGCTATTGCTAGAATTTCAAGCACTATATTAAAGAGGTATGGAGAGAGTGGACAACCTTGTCGTGTTCCTGATTTTAGTGGAATAGCTTTGAGTTTCTCTCCATTTAATTTGATGTTAGCTGACGGCTTGCTATAAATAGCTTTTATTATAGTTAGGAACGACCCTTGTATTCCTAATCTCTCTAAGACCTTTATCATAAAGGGATGTTGAATTTTGTCAAATGCTTTTTCAGCATCTAATGAAATGATCATATGTTTTTTTTCTTTCAGTTTATTTATATGATGGATTACATTGATAGATTTTCGTATGTTGAACCAGCCCTGCATCTCTGGGATGAAGCCTACTTGATCATAATGGATAATTTTTCTGATGTGTTCTTGGATTCGGTTTGCCAGTATTTTATTGAGTATTTTTGCGTCGATGTTCATGAGTGAGATTGGCCTGTAGTTCTCTTTCTTGGTTGTTTCTTTGTGTGGTTTTATCAGAGTAACTTCAGCTTCATAAAAGGAATTTGGCAATGACTTCTCTGTTTCAATATTGTGAAATACATTAAGGAGTATAGGTATTAGGTCTTCTTGGAAGTTCTGGTAGAATTCTGCAGTGAAGCCATCTGGACCTGGGCTTTTTTTGGTGGGGAGGTTTTTTATAACAACTTCTAATTCTTTGCGACTAACAGGTCTATTTAGATTGTTCACCTGGTCCTGGTTTAACTTTGGTATATGGTACTTATCTAAAAAAGTGTCCATTTCTATAACATTTTCCAATTTTGTGGCATACAGATTTTTGTAGTAAGATCTAATGATTCTCTGAATTTCCTCTGAGTCTGTGGTTATGTCTCCCTTTTCGTTTCTGATTTTGTTAATTTGCGTATTCTCTCTCCGCCGTTTGATTAGTTTGGATAGGGGTTTATCAATCTTATTGATTTTCTCCATGAACCAGCTTTTTGTTTCATTGATTCTTTGGATTGTTTTCTGTGTTTCTATTTTGTTGATTTCAGCCCTCAATTTGATTATTTCCAGTCTTCTACTTCTCCTAGGTGAGTCTGCTTCTTTTTTTTCTAAAGCTTTCAGGTGGGCTATTAAGTCTCCAATGTGTGCTTTCTCCGTTTTCTTTAAGTGGGCACTTAATGCTATGAATTTTCCTCTTAGCACTGCTTTCATAGTGTCCCATAGGTTTGAGTATGTTGAGTCTTCGTTTTCATTGAATTCAAGAAAGACTTTAATTTCTTTCTTTATTTCTTCCTTGATCCAGGTGAGGTTCAGTAGTTGACTGTCCAGTTTCCATGAGTTCATAGGCTTTCTGGGGATAGCATTGTTGTTGAATTCTAACTTTAATCCATGGTGATCTGATAAGACACAGGTGGTTACCGATATTTTTTTGTAACTGTGTAAGTTTGCTTTGTTACCGAGTATGTGGTCTATTTTCGAGAAGGTTCCATGAGCTGCAGAGAAGAAGGTATATTCTTTCCTATTTGGGTGGAATGTTCTATAGATGTCTGTTAAGTCCATTTGATTCATTACCTCCCTTAATCCTCTTATTTCTCTGTTAGGTTTCTGTTTGATTGACCTGTCCATTGGTGAGAGAGGAGTGTTGAAATCTCCTACTATTAGTGTGTGTGGTTTGATGACTGCCTTGAGTTTTAGTAACGTTTCTTTTACATAAGTGGGTGCTTTTATATTAGGGGCATATATATTCAGGATTGAGATTTCATCCTGGTGAATTGTTCCTGTTATGAGTAAAAAATGTCCATCTCCATCTCTTTTGATTGATTTTAGTTTGAAGTCAACTTTCTTAGAAATTAGTATGGCCACACCTGCTTGTTTCTTAGGTCCGTTTGCTTGATAAACCTTTTCCCAGCCCTTTACTCTGAGTAGATGTCTGTCTTTGTGGTTGAGGTGTGTTTCTTGTAAGCAGCAGAATGTTGGATCCTGTTTTCGTATCCAATCTCTTAGCCTGTGCCTCTTTATAGGTGAGTTGAGTCCATTGATATTAAGTGATATTAATGACCAGTGGTTGTGAACTCCGGTCATTTTTCCTTTCTTTCTTTCCTTTGGTAGTAGAGTTTGTGTGTTTCCCTTCTTCAAGTTGTGCTGGTGAAGGGTCTTTAGATGTCTGAGTTATTGTGGGCATTGTTGGACTCCTTGGTTTGTGATTTTCCTTCAATTACTTTCTGAAGGGCTGGATTTGTGGCTACGTATTGTTTAAATTTGTTTTTATCCTGGAAAACTTTGTTTTCTCCATTTATAGTGAACGAAAGCTTGGCTGGGTATAGTAGTCTGGGCTTGCATCCATGGTCTCGTAGTTTCTGCAGTATATCTATCCAGGACCTTCTGGCTTTCATGGTTTCCATAGAGAAATCAGGTGTAAGTCTGATAGGTTTACCTTTATAGGTAACTTGACCTTTTTCCTTTGCAGCTCTTAATATTCTTTCTTTATTCTGTATGTTTTGTGTTTTGATTATTATATGACGAGGAGATGGTTTTTTTTGATCCAGTCGATTTGGTGTTCTGTATGCTTCTTGGACCTTCAAAGGAATATCTTTCTTAAGGTTGGGGAAGTTTTCTTCTATAATTTTATTAAATATATTTTCTGGACCATTGAGCTGTACTTCTTCTCCTTCTTCTATCCCTATTATTCTTAGGTTTGGTCTTTTTATTGTGTCCCAGATTTCCTGAATGTTTTGTGATGAGAATTTGTTGGTTATGCTGTTTTCTTTGATGAGAGTGTTTATTTTCTCTATGGTATCTTCAGTGTCTGAGATTCTTTCTTCTATCTCTTGTAATCTGTTGGTGGTACTTGTCTCTGTAGTTCCTGTTCGTTTATTCAAATTTTCCATCTCCATCCTTCCCTCGGTTTGTGTTTTCTTTATTACTTCCACTTCGTTCTTCAAGTCTTGAACCGTTTCCCTTACCTGTTTGATTACTTTTTCTTCTTTCTCTTGGTTTTCTTGGGTATCTTTGAGATATTTATTCATTTTCTCTACCTTTTTGTTTGTAATCTCTAATTGGTTGTGGCAGTTTTTCACCTCCTGTTTAAGGTCCTCTATTATTTTCATAAAATTCACTTTTGAGTCGAATTCTTCTAATTCTTCTGGATTAGGGTTTAGACTTCTCATTTCGGGATTCCTGGATCCTGGTGATGTCACGTTGCCTTTCAAGTTGTTGGGGGAATTCTTGCATTGGCGCCTGCCCATCTTTTCCTTCAAATGGAGCCAGGAGAGGCCTGATGTCTTGGACCAGTCTTTGCTGTGACTAACTCTCTAGGTGTATCTCCTCAGTGTAGGGGCAGGAACCGTTCCCTTCCAGGTGAACTCCTCAACACCAAAACATGGATGCCTGGTATTCCAATGAGCCGCGTAAAGAAGGCCGAATGCAAGGGGTCGGGCGGGGTCCAGTAGAACACAGGCGACACTGCAGTACAAGCTGGAGGTGCCTGCGCTCCCTTTCGGGGGTTGCTGAGGCCTGCCCGCTGCTCTGGTTGGGTAGCCTTAGTGTAGGGGCGTTTGTGCTCTCTACCGGGACCGTCCGCCCCAGGATAGTACACACTCACCCGTCCCGATGAAACTTCTTGGCACCTACACAGGAACTCCTGGATGCCCCAAATGAGCCAGGGACTAATGGAAGTAGGGCACAGGCAGAGCAGGTCCAGCAGATCACAGCAGAGACTGCAGCCCCAGCAGCAGGGGCCCGCTTTCCCTGGCGGGGACCTTGAGGCCTGCCCTCTAGTCAGGGACTCACTGCTCTGGGTTGGTAGCCTTAGTGAAATGGCAGGAAACTGTTCCACAGCTAAGGACCTTGCAGACAAGGCAGGTTTGGGGGTGGGGGTGGGGGCGGGTGTGTAGGAGAGCAAGCCCTGCAGCAGGAGCTGGGGGAGGGGTGTTTGTGCTCTCTACCTGGACAGTCCGCCCCAGGATAGCACACACTCACCCGTCCCGATGAAACTTCTCGGCACCTACACAGGAACTCCTGGATGCCCCAATGAGCCAGGGACTAAGGGAAGTAGGGCGCAGGCAGAGCAGGTCCAGCAGATCACAGCAGAGACTGCAGCCCCAGCAGCAGGGGCCCGCTTTCCCTGGCGGGGACCTTGAGGCCTGCCCTCTGGTCAGGGACTCACTGCTCTGGGTTGGTAGCCTTAGTGAAATGGCAGGAAACTGTTCCACAGCTAAGGACCTTGCAGACAAGGCAGGTTTGGGGGTGGGGGTGGGGGCGGGTGTGTAGGAGAGCAAGCCCTGCAGCAGGAGCTGGGGGAGGGGTGTTTGTGCTCTCTACCTGGACAGTCCGCCCCAGGATAGCACACACTCACCCGTCCCGATGAAACTTCTAGGCACCTACACAGGAACTCCTGGATGCCCCAATGAGCCAGGGACTAAGGGAAGTAGGGCGCAGGCAGAGCAGGTCCAGCAGTTCACAGCAGAGACTGCAGCCCCAGCAGCAGGGGCCCGCTTTCCCTGGCGGGGACCTTGAGGCCTGCCCTCTAGTCAAGAACTCACTGCTCTGGGTTGGTAGCCTTAGTGAAATGGCAGGAAACTGTTCCACAGCTAAGGACCTTGCAGACAAGGCAGGTTTGGGGGTGGGGGTGGGGGCGGGTGTTTAGGAGAGCAAGCCCTGCAGCAGGAGCTGGGGGAGGGGTGTTTGTGCTCTCTACCTGGACAGTCCGCCCCAGGATAGCACACACTCACCCGTCCCCGATGAAACTTCTCGGCACCTACACAGGAACTCCTGGATGCCCCAATGAGCCAGGGACTAATGGAAGTAGGGCACAGGCAGAGCAGGTCCAGCAGATCACAGCAGAGACTGCAGCCCCAGCAGCAGGGGCCCGCTTTCCCTGGCGGGGACCTTGAGGCCTGCCCTCTAGTCAAGAACTCACTGCTCTGGGTTGGTAGCCTTAGTCTATACAATTCTTTTGTGTGTTGCCACACTGGCTATTGAGTTCTTATGTACATCTGCTTTGTGTTTCAAAAACATTGTCTCATTGTAATCGTAAACCATCTTGGGCTCTTATAATCTTTCCAACTTTATCTTATTGGGGAATGGGTATGATGAAGATGCCCTATTTAGGCATGACACTTCATATTATTTGTGCTTTGTAGGAGGAGGGCCTGTTTGTACATTTCGGGTGCCTGGCTAGCTTAACCCTGAAATAACCACACCGAAACTGTATTAATTAATTCACTGCGTGGCCCACTTATTCTAGTTTCTTATTGGCTAATTCTTACATTTTAATAACCCATTTCTATTAATGTATTAATGGAATTATTAATGTATTTTTATTAATGTATTAGCCTATCACCACGTGGCAGTGGTTTACTGGGTAAAATTTCCAGCATCTGTCTCTGGTGGCTCTGTGGTGTCTCTCTCTAACTCTGTCTCCTTTCTCCCAGCATGCCATTTAGTTTTCCCCACCTACCTAAGTTCTGCCCTATCAAGAGGCCCAAAGCAGTTTATTAGCCAATTAAAGCAACACATAGACAGAAGAACCTCTCATACCATTTCCCTTTTCTGTTTAAACAAAAAGGCAGGCTTTACATTTAACATAGTAAAATTACATATAACAAAATAGATACCAAGCAAGAATTGCAGTTACAATATTTATGTCTACTTTATCTTTTATCATAACTAAGGAAAACTATAACTATGAATTCTTCAACACCATCAAAGACTCCAGAAGGATATAATATTACCTATGTGAAGTGGAAGTGCATTGTAAACAACTTCCAAAACTCTAGAAATGACCGAGACATATCACTGCCTAGACAGTTACTCAAAGTTCTTCTGTATCATTGGGGTATCCATATTCAGCCTACAGGGCCATAGTATCTAGCAAACTTTTCTATGAAGCAGGAAATTTTAAAGACAGGTCTGTCTATATTGCCAGTTTTCAGTCACTTTCTTCTGTGCCCTGCAGAATATTGGCAGACACTTTCATGAAGCAGGAACCCTAAAGGATCATTTTACCTTTAGGCAAGTTCAGCAATCATTGCTTGGTTGGCCCTTCATGTCCAGTTTATGCAACAGTCCAGTAAAGAGCAGTTTCTTGCCCAAAAGGCTAACCAGTTCCATAAGGAGCCTCTTCAATGCCCATCATCCTCTTGAAGTAGTTTGGTGCTACCAGGAGTAAATGTGTCTCACTACCATGAAAAGTCTTAAGTTCTTAAGCATTTTAAGTGCCTTATTCTGAAAGTCTCTGAAAGATTTGAAGAATCCCTATCCATCTGAAATACTTCTCTATACATCTAGAAAATCTAACATGACCACAAAAATGACAATTATAGATGATTATCTATTAACTTATATTTCTTCTTTTGTCTTTTTTATTATTTATTATTTATGTATTAATAACAATTTCCACCTCCTCCCTTCTCCCATTACCTCCCCCTCCCCCTCCCTCTCCAGTCCTACTAGCAGTCAGGGTTCCCTGCCCTGTGGGAAGTCCAAGGTCGTCCCCGCTCCATCCACATCTAAGAAGGTGTGCATACAAACCAACTAGGCTCCCACAAAGCCAATACATGCAGTAGAATCAAAACCCAGTGCCATTGTCCTTGGCTTTTCAGTCAACCCTCATTGTCAGCCACATTCAGAGAGTCCAGTTTGATCACATACTCCATCAGTCCCAGTCCAGCTGGCCTTGGTGGGCTCCCATTAAATCCGCCCCACAGTCTCAGTGGGTGGATGCACCCCTTGTGGTCCTGACTTCCTTGCTCATGTTCTTCCTCCTTCTGCTCCTCATTTGGACCTTGGGAGCTCAGTCCAGTGCTCCAGTGTGGGTCTCTGTCTCTATCTCCATCCATTGCCGTAAGAAGATTCTATGGTAATATATAAGATATTCATCAGTGTGGCTATAGGATAAGGCCAGTTCAGGCACCTTCTCCTCTGATGCCCAAGTAACAAGCTGGGGACACCTCCTTGGGCACCTGGGAACCCTTCTAGAGTCAAATCTCTTGCCAACCCTAAAATGGCTCCCTTAATTAAGATATCTACTTTCCTGTTCGTATATCCACCCTTGCTCCATCCCAACCATCCCATTCCCCCAAACTCTCCCCATCCTCCCCTTCTCCCTTCTCTCTTCCCATCTCTCCTTACCCCCACCCCACTGCCAACCCGTGATCCCAACTTTTGCCTGGCAATCTTGTCTACTTCCAATATCCAGGAGGATAACTATATATTTTTTCTTTTGGTTCACCTTCTTATTTAGCTTCTGTAGGATCATGAATTATAGGCTCAGTTTTCTTTATTTATGGCTAGAATACACTTATGAAAGTGTACATACCATATTCACCTTTTGGGTCTGTTTTATCTCCCTCAGTAAAGTGTTTTCTATTTCTATCCATTTGCATGCAAAATTCAAAATGTCATTGTTTTTTACTGCTGAGTAGAACTCTAAAGTGTATACGTGCCACACCTTCTTTGTCCATTCTTCTATTGAGAGACACCTAGGTTATTTCCAGGTTGGGTGTCGTAGCACACACCTTTAATCTCAACACTTTCATACTTGTGTAGCCTGTACTTTACCCACTAGACCATCTTATGAACACTCCCATCTCCTGATGGTTTTTTTTATCTTTTTTAAATTTATTTTTATTCTTTTTTAATTAAAATTTCCACCTGTCCCCATTTCCCATTTCCCTCCCCCTCCTCCCAAATATTGCCCCTTCCTGAGGGTTTTAAGATCCAGTGTTCATGTCTTGGAATAAATGTTTAAAGTTCAGTACATCACCCACATGCACATAGGAAGAAACATAGGAAAATTAATAGAATGTGGTCAATCATATAGCTGGAGCTGAAGGTGTAGATCAAATATTAGATGATACTAGTAGGCAAGTCAGGGAGCAAGATCACTGAGGAAGTGTCTTTTGATCAGTGATGAGGGTTTTATTTCACATCTAGGCTTGCAATTTCTGTTACCAGTGTCCCAAAGATACCAAGTTTTTCTTAATACTGTGTTCCAAGAAATGAGCACCAGATTCATGAAGAAAAAAAACTGAGTAATGAGTGGGAAGCAAGTATATAAACCACTTGGTTTTGGGGACTGACTTCTGCAATTCACTGCTATTGGTTTGTTAATCCATTTATCTTACCTCATTATTTGCTTCCTCAGTTCTGAAAGAACAAGTCCAGGAAGATGTGCATGTTGGTATTTAGCAAGAACTCCATCTATGGCCAATGAAAAATGAAGCGAATGAGCACAGAGAGTAAGAGCTGTCTTGGGTAGTACATGGAACACCAGGACTCTTCCTATGGAGTGGTGATGATGAGTGTGATCAATTCCACACAATGTAGAATCACCTGTCTCTGGACAGGTCTAGAGGAATTATTTTCATTATTATAACTGATGCAAAAAGGTCCAGATTAGTCATGCTCTGAATCATTGCTCAGGGGATCTTCTACAATAAAACAAAGTGTGAGAGAGAGTTGAGCACCAGCATGCATGCATCAGTTTACTACTGTATTCTTTTTTTTTTTTTGGTTTTTCGAGACAGGGTTTCTCTGTAGCTTTGGAGCCTGTCCTGGAACTCCCTTTGTAGACCAGGCTGGCCTCGAACTCACAGAGATCCGCCTGCCTCTGCCTCCCAAGTGCTGGGATTAAAGGCGTGCGCCACCACCGCCTGGCTACTACTGTATTCTTGATTGTAGATGCAAGGATTAGCTGCTTCGAGTCTGTAACCTTTACTTCCCCTCAGGAAAAGCATGAAATCTGGAATTGTAAGTCTATTAAACCCTTTCTCTCCAAAGCTGATTTTGTCAGAGCATTTCATCACAACACTAGGAAGCAAGACCCAAAAAGATCTGGACCAAATTTCAGTGTGTGTGTATGTGTGTGTATTTGTATGTGTGAGACAGGGTTTTTCACCAAGGTTGGTATAGTGGCTGATTTTCTGTATCAAATTGACATGAATATGATTCATCAGTGTAAGGATTGCTGGTCTTGTAAGAAGGTGGATTGAACAAGTCATAGGGAACAAGCCTCTATATCAGCTTCTGTCTCTGGATTCTTGCCCTGTATGAGTTCCTGTCCTGGCTTCCTTTAGTGATGAACAGCAATGCTGATGTGCAAGAAAATAAACCCCTTCATTCCCAAATTGATTTTTGGTCATGGTACTTCATAACAGCAATAGAAACACTGCCTAAGACAGCTGACCGAGAACATACCACATAGCAATATATTACGTTGATTTTCTCATCTTCCACCTCTTGAATGCTGGAATTACAGGCTTGGACTACCATATGTATTATCTGTACTGGGAATCAAATTGAGGGTTTTGTACATACAAGGCAAGAATTCTATCAACTAGCTGTATTTGTAGCCCCACGAATTCAGTTTTTCTGATTAATAACTGCAACAACGTTTAGAATGTGGGAGGGAAATATAAACAAACTCTGATTTTAGGACAGAAAAGAAAAAGAAAGAAAATGATGTATTTCCACAGTTATCTGTGTTATTGCCAGACATAAGGTCAGAGACTTATCCCTCAGAATCTCATTTCATCCTTGAAGTTATACTTCTCTATGAACATTTAATCCCATTTTGACAATGAGAACATGTAAGTATGTAAAGTATCTTGTTTCACAATTAAGAAATACTGGGGTTAGAGAGCTGGCATTTTCTCCTTTTCCAGATGTCTTCAGTCAAATTTCCAGTGCTCATGTCTGTTGATTCACAACTGCGATGGAATATTCCTTCATGTACATTGTATTTGTTATTCTAATTGGCTTAAAACAGAGCTGACAGGCCCATAACCAGGCAGGAAGAAGGTAGATGGGAAAAGCAGACTAAAAGGATGCTGGAAAAAATAAGGTCAGGTTAGGGTAGTCATCAAGAGACCCAGAGAGAAGTAACATACACATGTTGTGCTGAAAAGAGATACTGCCACCTGGCAGAGAATAGATAAGAAATATGGGTTAGTTTAAGTTATAGGAGCTAGTTAATGACAAGTGTAAGCTCTGGTTAAGGTTTTATAATTAATAAGAAGGCTCTGTGTGGTTATTTGGGATCTGACTGATGATGGGAAAAATTCTGCCTACACATGGAGCCAACTATCAGGCAACATAAATCCACATAAAACCTGAAAAAGCTTAAGAAAAGGTTCAAAACACACAATAAAAATGGAGGCAAACAGGACTTCCAAGTCTCACAGTCTATGTCAGCCATGGTGCAGAGACACATCTCTCGGCAACTGCCTGTAGGCTAGAGTCAGCCACCAACCTCCATATGCAAACACCATGTACTTACCTCAGCAATGCCAGCAACTGAAATAACAATTTAAGATTATTCTCATCCAATCAAAAAACAGTAAAGATGCTCAGCAAAAACAGATCTAGGAGAAAAAAACCCTCTAAATGTGTTATAGTGTGTTTAAAAATATACATAGGGGCCGGGTGGTGGTGGTGCATGCCTTTAATCCCAGCACTCGGGAGGCAGAGGCAGGTGGATCTCTAGAAGTTCGAGGCCAGCCTGGTCTACAAGAGCTAGTTCCGGGACAGACACCAAAGCTACAGAGAAACCCTGTCTCAAAAACCCAAGTATATATACACACACACACACACACACACACACACACACACACACACACACACATAGGGTTGGTAGAAAAGAGAGAAAGGATTCAAAGGAATAAAGTAATAAAAATCATATAATCCATGAATAGATGGAAAATACATGGGTGTCTGGATTATATACATTATTGTGTTATCTTTGAACTTTCGACTACTCATGAATGAGCACTAGCTGCTAAGAGACATTGGATTATGGAAACTGCTAGATTAAACCAATGTATATATTTTAAAAGTGTCTTGATTTCAGAATGGAAGTCAAACAGTGTATGGCTTTGGGGAAAAGGTATGATTTTATTTCCATAGGAAATGAGAGGCTTTGAATTCATTACAAGTTTTAAAAAATCACATTTGTTTGAGGAAGAATCCCTAAAAATTCTGGCTACAGGGACAAAGAAATAAATCTAGAAAAACTATAAAACACAATATATATTTTACCTGCTCAAACACATAAAACCTCTAAATTTGGCTAACTTGTATACAACACACAGTCTATACAATTACTAATACAGATACATATGCCAACTTTAATAATTTATGTATTTTCAGAACAACAGTATCAGACATTAAAAAAAAAACAGAAGCCCAGATGATCCAACATCTCAGTGTACCTCTCTTTAGTTTTCTCAGATTTCTGCATCAAAAACAGCTTTAATATTGCTGATTGAGGTGGTCCAGCCTCACAGACTATTCCAGCCATGACTTGACAATTATCCTGATTTTCTCAAGGTTCCCTCAAAGATGCCAGAGCCCAAAGACAACAAAAAGCAATCTCGAAAAAGCAATGTCCACATTCCCAAGAGATGGATTATGGATGCTTACTATCATTTAAGTTGGGTTGATTATAAATTGTTGTTGGTCATAGTCAGAAAAAAAGAATTAAACAAACGAGTTAAATTCAAGGACCTCTTACTAAAGGAAGAAAGTAAATATAACATGTAAATGATGATATAAAATGGTAGATTATTGAATCTAATTTAATCTAAAAAACAATTATTAATTTTAAAATATTTTACATTGGTATGGATTTTGGCTTATTGATACAAATTTAAAGTAAATTTTGTTATATGTACATTTCTACTCTTTTTTGGGCTCTCATGCTTATTCAGCTTATTTAAAATTGTAATGTACAATTAAGAAATACAGGCCAAATAAACATCTATAATAATCAAATTGTAGTCATATTAGGCATGTTTTCAAGGTTAAACATATATTTAGATAGATGGTCTTCAAACATTTCAAAAACCTACAGAATATGTAATTTCAGGTATTTAATAACCTAAAACTTTTCTTAAAAGTGAGACATATCTAATTCTGATAAGGCCAATCTACTCCAGATGAGATGATGGCCATCAAAGAATTTCCATATGGAGTTTGCTTTTTTTTATGACAAAAGATATCCATTTTAAGGAAAAACTACCTTTGTCACAATTGTTGACACTATACTGTCCAAACTGGATCAGTAGAATGCAAAAGAAAGCAATGGCCAAACTTTTCCAAGACAAGGTAGAACAGTCCTTCAAAATTCCCTGATTCTCCAAAATGTCTGTCAGATATACTAGGCCTATAAACTAAAGATAGATGCCCCAATGTTGCTGAAGAAATTTGAGTGATTCTCCAGCTAGCCAGATATCCCTGTTGTTAGGTAATATTTCACCTTTCTGGGGTCCTTTATTGAATTAAAGACTCAATAATTAAACTTAAATATTTTCTTAGTTATGATAAAAGAAAAATTAGGTTATAAAGCTTTAAGCTCACAAAGATCAGATAGGTAATAGAATACTATATCTAAATTTGCTAAATACAAATGGACCAGATATAACTGCAATTCTTACTTGATATTTGTTTTTGTTCTATATGGTTTTACTTTGTTAAAGTTAAAAACTTCCTTTTTAATTAGACAACAATGGGGAAATGCTGTGAATATTTGTTACTATTGGTTTAATATCATGTTGAACAGTTTTGGGATTCCAGAAGTATGCTACCAAATCTAGCTTTTTATGTGTGTTTGGGACATTGAACCTGGGTTTTCAGGCTTGCATACTTAGAACTTTTACCTGTTGAACCATCATCAGCTGTTCTTTCATTTTATAGTGCATCTACTAATTATTTGAAATGACAAATTTCCAGAGAAGTACTCTACAAACTTAGATCATACTTTGAAGATTTCATGTATCTTACTGTCCTTTTAGATTTTAGTTGTTTTGATAAACACCATGACCAAAATCAACTAAGGGAGGCAAGGGCTTATTTTAGTTTACAGCTTCGAGTCAGTATTCCAGGGAAGTCAGTACAAGAAGTCTAGCTAGGAACCTGAAGATAGTACCTGAAGAAGAAATTGAGAAAGAGTTATTTTGCTTTCTATGAATAACTCAATGCTTTCTTATATAATCCAAGACCAACTGCTCAGGGCTTGCTCTACTCACAGTGAGCTGGACTTCCCACATGAATCACTCATTAAGAAAATGTCCCAGAAGTATGCCCACAGCCAGTCTGATGAAGGCAAATCTTCTATTGAACTTCCGTCTTTACAGATGATTGTAGTTTGTGTCAAGCTGACAAAAATGAATTATCACACTCTCTAAGTATAAAATAACCGATTGTTGTCACCCGTTAATAAACAGCATTTAACTCATCTATGAAGGTACTAAAGAGAATTTATTTTTCAGACAGGTTGCTTTGTTACTTAGCTATAAGATAGAATTTTGTACTTTGTGCAGAAGAAAATAGGAAATCATTTGAAATAAGGAAATTTGAAGTGGTTGGAGTAGCAACTGTGATAGGTTGCTAAGAATGGCTGCTGTGGCTCATGTATTTGAATGTCTGGTCACTCAGGTGTATTTGAGAGGCAGTGGGAGGAACTGCGTTGCCAGGGATGAACTTTGAGCTTTCAAAAGCCCAAGCTACACCAGCAGTTTATCTTCTCTTCCTGTTGCCTCTGGATTCCACTGTAGATCTCTCTGCTACCTCTTCACCATCATGTCTGCCTGTGTACTGCCAGGCTCCCTGCTATGATAATGAAGGAAATGTCTAAAACTGTAAGCAAGACCAAATTTAAATCCTTTCTTTCTTAAGAGTTTCCATGGCCATTGTGTCTTTTCACAACAACTTTTCAAAAAAAACAAAAAACAAAAAACAAAAAAAAACAAAAAACAAAAACAGTTTCCTGCTTTTGGTGAGTCAGGGATGAAGAACTTTCATTGCCCCAATCCTGTTAGCACACTAGGAATTCTGTGCTTCCTATGACTTTTTTCACAAGATGATGCAAACCTTTTGCTAAGAGCCATTGAAAAACAATACTAAAACCTGGAAAGTGAAAAAATAAACGAATTGTAAGGCGCTCAAGAAAACTCAGGAGGAAATAAAAGGAAACTTAAAAAGAGAGATAAACTATCATACCAAATTACTTTAAGGAGCATCGAAGAAGGTGCTGAGGTTGGTTTGGGATTACACACAGAGATTTTTTCTTTGTTTGTTTTTATTTTTTGAGACAGGTATACAGAGAGATTTTGAGGCAGTCTTTTTTTTTTGTTGTTGTTGTTGTTTTATTTTTTTGAGACAAGGTTTCTCTGTGGCTTTGCAGAGCCTGTCCTGGAACTGGTCTTGTAGACCAGGTTGGTTTCGAACTCACAAAGATCCTCCTGCCTCTGCCTCCAGAGTGCTAGGATTAAAGGTGTGTGCCACTACCACCCAGCTTTTTAAGGCAGTTTTAAGACAAGTAGAAAAGCTGGAGGGCATGGGAAGAAGATTGAGTTAGGAAAGTTGTTGTGCAAGAACGAAGAACTGAATTTGATCACCAGAATCCATGGGAAAAGCTAGGTGTGGTGCATGCAACACTAGTAGCTTCTCTGGGGAGGCAGAAGCAGGAAGTCCCCTGGGGCTCACGGGGACAGACAGCTTAGTCTAACTTCTTAAACTCCAGGACGCAGTGAAAGACCCTGTTTCAAAAAACTAAAGCTGAGAATTACTGAGAAAGATGTCTAATGACACACACACACACACACACTCACACACACACACACAAAAAACACAGAGGAATTATCACAACTGGAAGACAGCCTAAGATACAGTTTGTAGGCTAGCTAACTTGGACTCCATGTATAAATTATGAGGAGAAATGTAACTTTTACAAAGCCTAATTTATTCAACTTAATGAATGAAAATTAGAGTTATGATTTTCATATATACTCCAGGCTGGTACATCACCGTGTATTTGAAATAATCATATCTTAAATGTTTTTTACCCATCAAAAATCAATAAATAAAGGAAACAAGAACAGGTGACTGAAAAAGAACAGAATAAACACAAAGTAAAAATCTCACACAGACTATCCAATGGACATGTTTATTGGAACATTTGAAATGACTGGGCTTGGTAATTTAGATTCATTTTCTTGCTTTGATAAAACATGACGAAAAGCAAAATCAACTAGGAATTTAAGGTTTTATTTGATTTAAACTTCTAGATCACAAACATCTTTGAGGGAAGTCAGGGCAGCAACTGAAGACAGTAACCTGGAGTGAGAAACCGTAGAGGAGCAGTATTTTCTGACTCACTATGAGGGTCATTCACAGGATCACGCCTGTGGAGCTTTCATCTACGTCTCAGGTTCATCTACCCAGGGAGAGCATCATCCTCAGTGGACTGACCCTGGGTACATCAATTAATAATCAAGCTTCCTCCATAGATACATCACAGTCTTATCTGATCAAGACAGTTCCTCTGTTGAGACTCTCCTCTCAGATGACTCTAGGCTCTTACAATTAATGCTATTTAAGAAAATGTGCTAGGGAAATTAAAGACTGAGAATTTCAACAGAACACTTCAAATAATCAAACCCAGTTCCTAAGACACAAGAAACTAAAATGAATAGTTCAGACCATCTTTATATTCATGGGGGTGTAGGTGTTTGCAGAATTCAGGAAACTAGAGAGTGGCATGTGAAAGCATGTGAGAAAGAAACATAAGATTCCCCGTGGAAGGAACAGCTAGGAATGTGACAAGAAATTGGAAGGAAAGACACAGAGGAAGGAAAGGTTTAAGTGACAGCAAACTCAGAGAGTTAAAAGAGAGAAGGCAGTGGTATTGATCAAACACATTTAAAAATGTATGAAAAATGTGATAGGAAAAGTTGATATTTGGTAAGCTAAGAAACCAAATGTAAGCAAATATATTGAGCTGCACACATGACCACGGCGAAGTGACATAGTGAATAAGTTAAACCGTCAAGAAGGAAAAGTATCAAAGATATCATAAGGAGGCAGAGAGACAGTTTGTAAATAAGAGTCATGTAATTGAAGTGGAAAAAGCAATAACGAGACTCCCTATATTTGAAGATGCAGTGGCTGGGAGCTTTTCAAACTTAATGAAGGGCACCAAACCCTCAGTAAATATTTTCAAACTCTGCTCAGGTATTCAAATGCTAAGGAAAAAAGGATGTCATTCTTGCACATGCAAACATCCAGCTTTTTCTAGCACCCTTTACTGGTTTACAATGTTTTCTTCAGTGTGTGATTTTGGTATCTTTGTCAAATATGAGGGGGTTTGTGACCATGTGTACTCATGTCTGGATCTTCTACTCTGTCTGGTTTTGTGCCAGAACCATTCTGTTTTTATTACTCTAGCTCTTAATTATACCATGAAGTTTGGGCTGTAAATCCCTCCAGGGCTGCCTCCCACATGATTGTTTCAGTTTTCTGAGATCTTCAGTGCTTCAGCATAAATTTCAAGACTTTTTTCTATTTCTGTGAAGAATGTCATCTGAATTTTATTAGGATTTTATGGAATCTGTTGGTAACTTTTAGTAGGATGTCTGTTTTCACAATATTAATCCTACCAATGCATCAGCATAGGAAACTTTTCCATCTAATGTCTTTCCTTGACTAGAGATTCCACTGCATAGTTCTTTCACTTCCTTTGTTAGGTTTATATACAGGGTATTGTGGATTGGAGTGTTTCCAAGATCCTGTTCTCAGCTTAAGACCCATATCTATCACCCTACACAAAAATCAGTTTCAAATTGGTCAAAGACCTCAGGGTGAAACCTAAAACCCTGAAACTGATGGAAGGAAACCTAGGTAGTAACCTACAAGGCCAAGGTGTAGGGAAGGACTTTCTGAGTAGGACTGCATTTACTCAGAAATTCAGTCCAACAACAGACAACTAGGACTCCGTTAAACTAAATTATTCTTATCAGCAAAAGAAACAATCAAATTTAGTGAATGAGAAGCCCACAGAGTGGAAGAGGAACTTTGCCAGCTCAACATTTGAGAAAGGATCGATATACAGAAATACTAAGGACAAATAACAGCAAAATAATAAATAAATAAATAAATAAATACAAATCAAGATGACCCAATTAGAATTGCATATTATATATAATCAGAAACTTCTCAAATGAAGAAATAAAAATAATAGAGGGAGATCTAATATACTATTTGAAGTCATTAATACTCAGAGAAATGCAAATAAAATAACTCTTAAGATACCATCTTATTCAGGCATAATGGCCAAGATGGAAAAAAGATCTGACAGCAAAGATCTGGTGAGGGTACTGGGAAAGAGCCCTCATTCACAATTGGAATGATTACAGACTGGGTTCAGCCACTGTGGAAATCGACGTGAATTCTCTAAATCTAAAAATAGATCTACTAAGTGACCCAGCTGTACTGCTTCTTGTCCTATACACCAAGCTTGATATCGTGCTTCAAAGATACTTGCTCCACAACGCTCATCACCATTATATTCATAGAAGCTAGGAAATGGAAAAAATTTAGATGTCCTTGAGCCAGTGAAGAGATATTGAAAATGTAGCATATACACACAATGGAATTCAATTTATCTATAAAGAAAAATAAAATCATGAGAATTTGCACATAACCAGGTAGAACTGGGAAATATTCAGCTGAATGAGGCAACACAGACAGAGAAAGGCAAACAATTTTTACCCTCTCTTATCTAGGGATTCAAGCTCTGAATTTTTATATTTGTGTACATAATCTGAACAACTGCAAAACCATAGAACTAGAAAGAGATTATGTGGGAGGTGCAGCTGGGAGGAAAACTAAATAACACTACCAGATGTTGGAGAAAGCCATAGGGAAACATTATTTCATAAACTTGCTTATAAATATATATTTGCATGCATACATTTGTATCTTAAATATAAGTATATGGTTAAATATATTTCACACAATTAAATAATTGCAGTATTATGCCTGACATATCAGATATAATATACTGTATACATGCATTATATATATAGAATGCATCATATATATATATATATATATATATATATAAAATGGAGTTTGGAGTTATGCCACTTTGATGGTATTGTTTTTCCCAAGAGCCATATACTAACTAAAAACCCCAGTGGAAAACATTCCTTCCAGTTGTTGGTCTGGAGTCCAAAGGAGAACAATGTAGGTGATTGCCATAGCCTTTGTTTGCCCGCCAGAATTGGAAGGCAAGCCTTACTGCTCAAAGCATCTCAGACTGGGACTGGAGATGTGTTTCAGTAGTTAAAAGCACTTATTTCTCTTGCAGAAATAATGTGAGTTAGGTTTCTGTCACCCATATCTGGTAGCTTACAATAACATCACTTCTGAGGTGTCTTATACACCTGTGCATCCATACTCCAACAATAAACATATCCAGATATTTAAAATTAAAAAACACTGTTTACAGGATTTAGAGGAAATAAGCTGAAACTTAGCATGCACCCTCCTCCCTGAAAACTGACTCATAAGGATCAGAAGCAGCTATGCAAGCTACCAACAAAGCCAAACACAGCAGTAGTTCTACCCAGATATAAAGCAGATGAACAACAGTGCCTATACCAGCAAGATACCCAATGATGTAATAGTGACACTTGTATCTTGGGCGGTTAGCTTTCTAGTTGGACAAGAGACCAGCTCAAAGGAAGTGAATTCATGCTTGGTACTGTAAACCTAGAAAACTACCCTTAACTAGAGAAGTCATACTGACAGTTTTCTAAACCAATATAATTTATAGCTATATTGTAAATATCATTATTCCTACATAAAAAGCTAGTGCTCATACCTCATCAAAGAAGTTTTTCTGAAGCAAAGACCACTACAGATACCTATGACTGGTCAAAATTCAGAGAATAGGTGACTGTGGGTACACAGCTTCAGCTGGTTCATCTGTAATGTAATTCTTATACCCAAGAATCAAGGAATTGTATGAGGAAAGGAATGGTACAGGAAAGAGAAGACCTGTACGTACACCTGATACAAGATAGTATCTTCTATGTAGGTAAGAGAGGCTATGCTCATGAAATATTAACAAGTTCTGTATGACTTTCTGGTTTGCCAGAAGACCCAATCCCTCCAACTTGTCCCTAGCCATGCAATAAAATACCAGCTGCAGCTTCCCCCTCCATGTCTCCTGTGGATTCCACAGATCATTCTCTCCTGGTATTATTTCCCTCACTTGTCACTGTGTACCAGCCCCCAACTCAGATGGACACCCTTTTCTCAAACACAAGACTCACCTGCCAGACAGAAGACCGGCTAATAGGGCTCTGGACCTTTTCCACTTTCATTGTTCCACAACCAGACCCATCTCTCTCAGACTTATCCCTACCACTGCAATATGCTTTCACACTCACCCTCACCCACATATTCTGTGGTTTCCGGGGATCACCCCTCCTGACCTTTCCTCTCACTCATAGCTGCATCCACACCTCCCAGACCAACAAGCACTTCTGTCAACCTAAGAACCAAGCAGGCCAGTAAAACAGTGAAAACAAAGGGATCATACTCCCTGAAAATCCAAAGAAACAGAAACCAAGTAACAAAACATACATGCAATAAGGACAAACCCAGAAATCTTAACCTATAACCATTCTAAATCCAAATGCCTAGAGGCCAGCTTAAGAGCAAGATAAGTAACAACCAGGACAATTATGTCTTGATAAGAACCCAGCTACCAAACTACAGTAGGCCCCAAATAATATAGCATAGATGAAACAAAGCAAAAGGATTTTTTAAAAAAGTACATGAAGATGACAAACTTTCTTTAAAGAAATCCAGTACAACACAAATAATAGGCAATTGAGGAAAATAAAGAAATACTTTTTAAAAAGCCGGGAAAATACAAACAAACAATTATAGGAAATGAATAAAACCATTTTTAAAAGCCAAGAAAATTCATCAGTTGAAGGAAATAAACAATACAGCTCAATCCTAAACATGGAAGTAGAATCAATAAAGAAAATATAAAACCAGGGAATTCTTTTATTTTTATTTTTATTTTATTAATTAATTTATTTAATTATTAAAGATTTCTGCCTCTTCCCCGCCACCACCTCCCATTCCCTCCCCCTCCCGCAATCAAGTCTTCCTCCCTCCTCAGCCCAAAGAGCAAGCAGGTTTCTCTGCCCTGTGGGAGGTCCAAGGACCACCCACCTCCATCCAGGTCTAGTAAGGTGAGCATCCAAACTACTTGGGCTCCCACAAAGCCATTACGTGCAATAGGATCAAGAACCCATTGCCATTGTTCTTCAGTTCTCAGTAGTCCTCATTGTCCGTTATGTTCAGAGAGACCGGTTTTGTCCCATGCTTTTTCAGACCCCGGCCAGCTGGCCTTGGTGAGTTCCTGATAGAACATCCCCATTGTCTCAGTGTGTGGGTGCACCCCTCGCGGTCCTGAGTTCCTTGCTCGTGCTCACTCTCCTTCTGCTCCTCCTTTGGATCGTGAGACTTCAGTCCAGTGCTCCAATGTTGGTCTCTGTCTCTGTCTTCTTTCATCGCCTGATGAAGGTTAATATTCAGGAGGATGCTTATATGTTTTTCTTTGGGTTCACCTTCTTATTTAGTTTCTCTAGAATCACGAATTATAGTCTCAATGTCCTTTATTTATGGCTAGAAACCAAATATGAGTGAGTACATCCCATGTTCCTCTTTTTGGGTCTGGCTTACCTCACTCAGGATAGTGTTTTCTATTTCCGTCCATTTGTATGCAAAATTCAAGAAGTCATTGTTTTTTACTGCTGAGTAGTACTCTAATATGTATATATTCCATACTTTCTTCATCCATTCTTCCATTGAAGGGCATCTAGGTTGTTTCCATGTTCTGGCTATTACAAACAATGCTGCTATGAACATAGTTGAGCATATACTTTTGTTGTATGTTTGGGCATCTTTTGGGTATATTCCCAATAGTAAACCAGGGAATTCTGAACATGAAAAAGTTAGAAATTCAAACTACAGAAGCAAGCCTCACTGATGTGGGAGGTGAAATATGCTATGAATAGTTTTTATTGCCATTGGCTAATAAAGAAGCTGCCTTCGGCCAATGGCTTAACAGTAAAGCCAGGCTAGATGAGATATAGAGAGAGAGTAGGCAGAGTCAGTGAGAAGCCATGTAGCTGCCCCTGGAGACATACCCCTCTGCTGGAGCCCACTGAAACTTTGCCAGTAGGTCACAACCTTGAGATGATGCACAGATTAATGGAGATGAGTTAGTTTGGGATATAAGAGCTAGCTAGCAATATACTTAAGTTATTGACCAAATAGTATTACAAATAATATACTTTCTGGATGATTATTTCTAATCACAGTGGTCAGGAAATGAACTAGCAGCCTCCCAACAAATCCTACTGCAGATTGGTACCCAACAAATTGGAGCCAGTGTGGCCAACTAATTCCACTTAAAATGAGAGAGTTTGGGAAAGAATTCTAGACATACACACACACACACAAAAAAAAACCTGTTTAACAAAAAACTGTTTAACAACAACAACAACAAATCCTGTTTAACACAGCTTCTTATTCTGTTTGCTGTCAGTGTGCTGTATCTCCTTTAAGAGAGGTCTTCCTGATTCAGTGGTAGCAAAAAAAAAGTGCTGTTTCAAAGTAGCAGCTTCCTGGTCTTTGCTGCCAACATGAACTCTGGCTCTTTCAGGAGGCCAAACATTTAAATAGGGTTTGTGAGCAGAGTGCTACAACTTGTTTAATGGCAACATAGAACTGCTGTGTGCCCAAAATGGGGCAATTCACATGCCTCTCAGAGGCAGTGAACATGCCTCTGCCATGTTGGACTGGGCAGAGCAAGCAGGCAGGACCCCAGAGTTGGTGCTAGCCATGCTTGCTTGGACTTTTAAAAGAAAATTAGCCGCCTCCCCCAATAAATCCTCCAACACTTCACCAATAGAATATAAGAAATGGAAGAGAGAATCTCAAAAGTTGAAGATTTAATAAAAGAAATGGATACATTAGTCAGAGATAATGTTAAACCTAAAATATTCCTTACGTAAAGCATTCAGTAAATAGGGGGACACTATGAAAGACCTAACATAAGAATAATAAGAATAGAAAGAGGAGAAAAATCCCAGCTCAAAGACCCAGAAAATATTCTTAAGTAAATCATTTCCTTACCTAAAAAAAAATAGATGCCTATAACAGTACAAGAACCACAAAATAACAAATAGATTGTACCAGAAAAGAAAGCGCCTCAAAACATAATAGCGAAAACACTAAACATACAGAACAGCAAAAATATTAAAAGCTTCAGAGGAAAAATACCATGTAATATATAAATCCTATCCATATGATATATATCTGACTTCTTAATAGAGACTCTCCAATCCAGAAAAGCATGGGATGTGTTGCAGACTCTAAGAGATCACAGATGCCAGCCCAGAAAATCTTTCTGCACCATAGATGTATAAAATAAGATATTTTAAAATATCTTTATCAAAATGAAATCAATCTTAAATAGTATCTCTCCAGAAGTCCAGCCCTACAGAAGGTTCTAGAAGGAAAACTCCAACTCAAGCAGGTTACTGCTCCCATGAAGATATAGGAAATAAGCAGTCTCACAAGACCAAAACCAAGAGAAAGGAAGAACACACACACACACACTATTACTACAATGAACAAAAACCACCACCAGCAAAATAATAGCAATCAACAATCATTTGTCCTTGACATTTCTCAGTATCAATCATCTCAATTCCTCCCAAAAAGATCCAAACAAAATAAATGAAAAAGCAGTATTCATTCTTCTGATGCATCCAAACCACACTTCAACATCAAGAGTAGACATTAGCCTAGGCTAGAAGGTGGGATAATAAAAATACAAACAAATGGACATAAGAAGCAAGTCAGTGTAGATATTTTAATATTTAACAAGATAGACTTCAAACCAAAATTAAACAAAAGTGAAAGGAAAAGGCACTTGATACTTATCAAAGTAAAAATCCACCAACATATTTCAATTCTTAACTTCTATGTGCCAAGCACAAGGGCACTCACTTTTATAAAAGAAATAACTCTACAGTTTAAATTTCATATTGACCCCCACACACTGATAGTGGGAAATTTCAATATGCCATTCTTAATAATGGAAAGGACATCCAGATAAAAACTAAGTAGAGAAATACTAGAGCTAACAAGTGTTTTAAACTAAATGACCTAACAGATATTTACAGAACATTTCACCCAAACACAAAAGAATATACTTTTTACTTTGTACATCATAGAACTTTCTACAGACTTGAACAAATAAGATAAGATGGAACTGAAATATTCCCCTTGAATTTTATCAGAACGCAATGGACTAAAAAGTGACATCAACAGCAACTAAAACATCAGAAGACTTACAAATGAGTGAAAACTGAACAGTCTGTGGACTGAATTGAGCATATAGGAGGCTGGAGTGGCCAAGTTAGCACCAAAAACAGTGACAGAAAATGGTGCAGTTGGCGCCAAAAGCATGACAGCTACACGAAAAGTGTAACAATTAGAAAAAGGCATGAAATTCAAAGACAGTAATGTCACAAAGCCCTTGAAGAATACTCCCAGTCAAGATGGTGCCGAAGGGAAGCAAGAGGGGGTGGGAGAAGATCTGACTTATTTACAACAAAATGATTGGAGTTAGAGATGAGGTAAGATGACGTAGTCCCTGATGCCCTTGTGATCCCCATTAGGGGTTATAGGAGCCATGACTCATGTTGACATGACTGCTGATGTGATTGGTCAATTCCCATACTGCTTCTTCTGGCAGTTGTGGGTGTTTGCCTTATAAGTTGCATGCCTTAAGGAAATAAAGAGTTCTTGCTTGACTCGACTCTCCGCTGTGTCTGATTGTCTCCAGGAACTGGAGGCTTGGTGGCAAGAGGTGCACTTCCCTTCCTCAGCCAGGTCCCGTCACTGGCAGCTGGCTCAATTCTTTGGCAAGGTCTACAGAGGTACCCCACAGCTGGCACCCAATGTGGGGCTGATCAGGACGTTCGGCTGAGGCCAAGTGATCCATGGGGATAAGTGGAACCCTCAGTATGGGTAATGGAAGTTCTAAGCAAAATGACCCAGCCCTTAAGGCACAGAGCTACATCCTGCAATCAAGGAGGCTGGAGACGTCCAACGGTAATGCTATCAAGACATGGGAAGCTATTGTGCTTCTTGCTCTCTGGGTACCTAGTGTTAACCTCTTTTCCCATCTAACTTGGGAGAGGATTGAGTGTCTGATGATGGAAAGGGAAAAGCATCTTGGTATATACCTGGCTGTAGGGTTTTTTCCCCTACCATCTCAGTACTCAGGGTGGTCTTTCACCCTATAGCCCTTGCCCTTCCCTCTCCCCACTAAAAGGGAGGACAAAGAGGTAGTTCTGAGAACCCTAAAAGGGAAGAGGGGAACAGCCTGTAACTTTCAAGATAGGAGAAAATTAATTGAGAAGAGTGCACAGTGGAAGTTAAAATGAAAGTAAAAGTCATTGACTCTAAGGACAATAAAGAAGAAGGTCCCCGACCTCTGACCTCTGACCTCTGCCTTACTGCCCCAGCATGGTCTAGGGGTATAGGGGGCCAGAGGGAGTCTCTAAGCTCTATACTGCCCTGAGAAGGGTGTTGCAAGACCTGGACAGGCAGGGAGAGGTCGCTTATGCCAAGGTATACCCACATAAGGTTATCTGGTCTGGGGGAGAGAGGCAGGAAGGGAGGAAACTTGGGCTTTCCCAATAAATATTGCTCTTGAGCCTGGAAGACTTCTAGAATGGTACCCCTGGGAGCAAAGGACATCAAGAACCTGCCAAAGGCTATAATGGAGGACAGGCCCAATTCCCCCTGGGCCCTAACTTTGCTACAGGGGGAGACATACCATCCCTGCCTCTCTAAGGACTGGATGGATTTGGCCAAGACAGTACTGTCTAGCACTCTGTGCATTAAATAATGTGTATTCTGCAAGGAGGAATGCCATGTCTGGACTGAGTATAATTGGAGAGCCCGCCCCACCATCCCCATCACTAATGGGTATCACCGATGGGTTCTCACCCTACTATCCCCACCACTTGTGGGGATGGGTTCTCCACTGGTATCCAACAGTCGGCAATAGTTAACCCCTACCATCAACAGGTCAGAATTTCAGGTCTTACTGCCTGGTACAAGCTGGATGAGGGACCCAGCAAGTCCCCAATAGCAGGGGTGCGGCAGAAGCCTGTTGAGTCCCTGGCTGAATTTATAGATAGAACCCAGAAGAGCATCAACCGCAATGTACCTGCTTGGCCTAGAGAGACCAGTTCGTTAAGATAACCATGTGGTAAAGGATGTACGCTGCCTACTACATGGCTTGCGTCGGGATGAATGACACCTCCATAAATAGGTGGATAATAACTAGCCAGGACATTGGGGCCACCCACGAGCAGATGCAGGCTCTGATCTTGGTACTATAGGTCCACACAGAATTGATCACCAAGGTCCTTTCCAGGGACCTGATGTTTCTAAATCAGGGTGATCCTACCACAGGGGGAAGAAGGGCCTGTTTCAGATGCGGAAAGGAGGATCAATTTAAGAGGGACTGTCCTCAACAACCCTCCACGTCCTCAGTGTGTGTGTGTGTGTGTGGGGGGATTCCAGAGCTGTCTGGGAACCCTTCACTACCGCTTGTCCCAGATACAGGAAGGGATACAATTGGAGAAAAGACTGTAGATCAAAATTCAATTGGGAAGGGAGGTCTCTGGGTCCTTTAAACTAACTACAGGGCATTCTCCAGCCTTGCCAGCCCAAGGAGGACATTCAATGAAAAGTGGGACACACTCTAAGTGTGCACCTGAGACTTGGGCACATTGGATAGTGCCGATAGTAGACGGACACCATCCCCAGATGATTCTGTTCATAGGGGGATAGAAATTTTGCCTCCTAGTAGATTCAGCACAGACAGAACAATATTAAGGAAGAAAGAGGTCCCCTTGCATTGGAAGTTGATCACTGGACCCTACATACTGGGGGTTGTGGGCGGGGCTCATTCCCAGTAGACAACAGCCTTAATGAAGTGGGTCAGTCCTGATGGAGAGCAAGTGAGGATCTGTCCTCTAGTAGTGGAAAATATCTCAAATAACGTACTAGGCCAGGACCTTGTGGCCTAAATGGAGGAGATCCTCACAACCAACTATGGAATCTTCTTTAATAACTTCCTGGAAAGGGGCAATTGGCAGATGGGGGAACATAGGAAGGGGAATGATTCCCTAGAAATACAGGCCCATGCTAGATTCTGGGAAGAACAACATGATGAGAGACACCACCCCCAATCCTAGAGGCCACTGCCCACCCCATCCTGGACATTAGATGGAAGCCTTGATACCCTATTTGGGTGGAGCAGTGTCGTCCTGCCCAGCCTTAAAGAGTTTCTCTGCTCTCTGATTCAGGAGAAGCTACAGTTGAGACATGTACTCCAATCCTGGGGTCCTTGGAAAATTCCTGTCTTTGCAATTAAAAAGACTAATGATACCTGGCACGTGCTACAGGATCTCAGAAAGAAAAATCACAGAATGGAAATAGTGGGTACCCCTTTCAGGGGCCTCCCCTGGGTCCCTGCCATTCTGGATGATTTTGCTCTTACTATTCTAGATATTAAGGACTGCCTTTTCTCGATCCCTTTCACCCAGATGATTGGGCCAAGTTTGTATTTTCTGTTCCCTCTCTTAATTACACTAGCGCAGATGAGAGATATGAATGCATCATGCTCCCTAAGGGCATGGCTAATAGCTCTGCCTTTTACCAAAATTACTAACTTCTTTGTTAAAGCTGACTAATAATAAAGTAGGGAAGGTTTTATATATGTATATGGATGACCTCATTGTAGAATACTGGTACTCCCAACAGCAACAGGTTTTCTTAAAACAAGTACTTGACCTCCTACATAAAAAAATGCATTTGAGGTGGCTGCAAAAAAAGGTACAAGAAGTACCCCCTTTAAAAGTCTTTGGAGCTGAGCTCACCTTGTCACAGGTGAGCCCCTCCATCTTAAAGTGGACATCCTTGACTGTTTGACCCTGGCTCAGTTTCAGCATTCTAGGAGAGATAAATTGGATCCTACCTTGGATCCTCATTCCCAAGGACACCCTTGCTCCCCTTTTTGACCTCCTATGGGGAGTCAAAACTTGTCAATACATTATACTGACCCCTGTGCATCAGGTAATTACTTCACAAACCCAGGATACAGTGGACAATGTGTCCTAAAACAATATACCATTGACTTGCCCTTTTGATCTTTGTAGTCCTAACAGAGGATGGTGAGCCCGTGGAATGGATCTATTTGTCCTTGGAGGAAGCCCCAAGGGTATATCCCTGGGTAGATCAAACCACAGATAAAGGCCAAGCTGCTGATTTACTCACTGGCCCTGATGGTGATGGTCACCAGCCTGCAGAATGCCTGCTAGCTCCTGAGAGTAAGATGGGAGGTGATCAGTGCTGGCACTGGAAAAGACCTAAAGGCGGCTGAGAGGGAGATCATGCCTGATTCCTGGTAGCTGGAGCTCATCTTCAATATAGGTGACTTGGCCAGAGAATCCTGGGATATGGGGACTTAGTTACCCCTTCACGAAGGGTGCCCCGAATACAGGGGCAAACAAGGGTGCACCTTGCCTCATATGGCTAACCCAAGGGATCTGGGATGCTCCCATATTAAAAAAATAAAAATAATAAAAAAAAAACCACTTTGCGGCAAACAGTCTTCCGTGTGTGTCTAGGGAGCAACCAGACAGCCAAGAACCTGACTAAATGTGGAGGGGCAGATCAATTCTACTCCATAGCATGGGGTTGTGAGAAGACGGGGACAAGATATTGGAGGCCTCATTCAGGTCCAAAAGATCCCTCGCCCAATAACTGCACAGAACCTTCTATTTGAGCAATGCTATGTAAATGAGATTTGGCTTGGACCTCCTCTTCTTACAACAGGGAGTAGTATGTCAGGCTCTGGGAGAAGAATGCTGCTTATATGCATTCGTTCAGGAATAGTCCTGCATAACTTAGATGAAATTAAGAGGGGAATTGAGGATAAAGGAGGAATGCCAACATGCCATGGTATCAACAATGGTTTGAGAAGTCCCATTGGTATACCACCTTGATCTCCACACTGACAGCACCACTGGTCCTCCTTCTCCTAGCCTGCACTTTCGGGCCTTGGATTTGGAGGAAAATAGGCACAATGTTAAATTATCAAAAGCATAAGGTTCAACTTATGGCGCTTCTCCTCCACTATGATAAGCTTGATGTCAAAGGCTCCTCCTGAGTCTGAGGGAAAACATTCTCCAAGGTGCCCAGGTAATTGAGGCGAACCTAATATAAAGGTGCCTACCTAAACCTAACCCAAGTTTGGTGATTAAAACAAGAAGTGAGAGTTGTGGGCTAAATCCAGCATATAGGAGGTTGGAGTGGCCAAGTTAGCACCAAAAACAGTGACAGAAAACAGCACAGTTGGCGCCAAAAGCATGACAGCTACGCCAAAAGTGTGACATTTATGCCAAGAAAAGGGTATGCAATTTGAAAACAGTAACATCACAAAGCCCGTGAAGAGTACTCCCAGCCAAGATGGGGCTGAAGGAGAGAAAGGGGGGAGGAGATCTGACATATTTTCAATAAGATGATTGGAGTTAGAGATGGGGTAAACTTCCTGATGCCCTCCTGATCTCCATTAGGAGCTGCAGCTCATGAGAATGTGACTGCTGATGTGATTGGTTAATTCCGGTTCTGCTTCTTCTGGGATTCATGGGGATTTGCTTTGTAAGTTCCATGCTGTAAGGAAATAAAGTTTCTGCCTGACTCCTCTCCCCGCTGTGTCTGATTGTCTCTGGAACCTAGAGGCTGGGTGTCAAGTGGTTCATTTCCCCTCCTCAGCCAGGGCCAGCCACTGGCAGCTGGCTCAATACTTCAGTGGGGTCTAGAGAGGAACCCCACAACACCCTACTGAGTGAAAAAAAAATGGCTCAAGACATAAATACAGAAAGAAATGAAAGATTTTCTAGAAACCAGTGAAAAGAAATATCCATCATACCCAAATTTATGACATACAATGAAAGGGGTGGAAAAAGGAAGATTCATAGCACTAAATGCCTACATTATGAACAAGTAAAAAAACAAATTGGAGAGATTTTGTTCTAGCAACTTAACAGAACTGCTTAAGCTCTAGATTAAAAAGATGCAATCACTTGCATGCGAAATTCAAGAAGTCATTGTTTTTTACTGCTGAGTAGTACTCTAATATGTATATATTCCATACTTTCTTCATCCAATCTTTCATTGAAGGGCATCTAGGTTGTTTCCAGGTTCTGGCTATTACAAACAATGCTGCTATGAACATAGTTGAGCATATACTTTTGTTGTATGATAAGGCATCTCTTGGGTACATTCCCAAGAGTGGTATTGCTGGGTCCAGGGGTAGGTTGATCCCGAATTTCCTGAGAAACCGCCACACTGCTTTCCAAAGTGGTTGCACAAGTTTGCATTCCCACCAGCAATGGATGAGTGTACCCCTTACTCCACAACCTCTCCAGCAAGGACTATCATAGCAGACAATGAGGATTGCTGAGAAGTCAAGAACAATGGCAGTGGGTTTTGATCCTACTGCACGTACTGGCTTTGTGGGATCCTAGGCAGTTTGGATGCTCACCTTACTAGTCCTGGAAGGAGGTGGGAGGTCCTTGGACTTCCCACAGGGCAGGAAACCCTGACTGCTCTTAGGGCTGACGAGGGGGAATTGTTTGGGGGAGGAGGAGGGAAATGGGAGGCAGTGGCGGGGAGGAGGCAGAAATCTTTAATAAATAAATAAATAAAAAGGTGCAATCACACCCAAGAGGACTAGATAGCAAAAAATAATCAAATACAGGGATGAAGTCAATAAAATAGAAACAAAGAACAACAGAAAGAATGAATAAAGCAGAGTAGGTTCTTTGAGAAAATCAACAAGATTGATAAACCTTTACCAAAAGTACCTAAAAGATAGAGATATATAAAATTAACAAAATCAGAAATAAAAGAGGAGACATAATAGCAGACACTGAGAAAAACTGAAGAATCATTAGATCATATTTAAAAATAGGTACACTAAGACAAAAAGGCAACCTACTGACTGGGAGAAGATCTTCACCAACCCCGAAACAGACAAAGGTCTGATCTCCAAAATATATAAAGAATTCAAGAAACTAGACTTTAAAATGCTAATTAACTCAATTAAAAAATGGGGCACTGAACTGAACAGAGAATTCTCAACAGAAGAAGTTCAAATGGCCAAAAGACACTTAAGGTCATGCTCAACTTCCTTAGCTATCAGAGAAATGCAAATAAAAACAGTTTTGAGATACCATCTTACACCTGTCAGAATGGCTAAAATCAAAAACACCAAGGATAGCCTTTGCTGGAGATGTTGTGGAGAAAGGGGTACACTCATCCATTTTTGGTGGGAATGCAAACTTGTGCAATCACTTTGGAAAGCAGTGTGGTGGTTTCTCAGGAAATTTGGATCAACCTACCCCAGGACCCAGCAATACCACTCTTGGGTATATACCCAAGAGATGCTCTATCATATTAAAACAGCATTTGTTCAACTATGTTCATAGCAGCATTATTTGTAAAAGCCAGAACCTGGAAACGACCCAGATGCCCTCAAATGGAAGAATGGATGAAAAAGTGTGGAATATATACATACTAGAGTACTACTCAGCGGTAAAAAACAATATCTTGAATTTTGCATGTAAATGGATGGAAATAGAAAACACTATCCTGAGTGAGGTAACCCAGACCCAAAAAGATGAACATGGGATGTACTCACTCATAATTGGTTTCTGGTCATAAATAAAGGACATTGAGCCTATAATTTGTGATCCTAGAGAAGCTAAATAAGAAGGTAAACCCAAAGAAAAACATATAGTCAGCCTCCTGGATATCGGAAGTGAACAAGATTGCCGGGCAAAAATTAGGAACTTAGGGGTGGGGTGGGATGGGGGTAAGGGAAAATTGGGAGAGAAAAGTGAGAAGGGGAGGGTGGGGGGAGCTTGGGGGAATGGGACGATTGGGATAAAGGAAGGGTGGATATGGGAGCAGGGAAGTATATATCCTAATTAAGGGAGCCATTTTAGGGTTGGCAAGAGGCTTGACTCTAGAGGGGCTCCCAGGTATCCAGGGAGATGTCCCCAGTTAGTTCCTTGGGCAGCTGAGAAGAGGGAACCTGAAATGGCCCTATCCTATAGCCATACTGATGAATATCTTGCATATTACCATAGAACCTTCATCTGGCGATGGATGGAGATAGAGACAGAGATCCACATTGGAGCACCAGACTGAGTTCCCAAGGTCCAAATGAGGAGCAGAAGGAGGGAGAACATGAGCAAGGAAGTCAGGACCGCGAGGGGTGCACCCACCCACTAAGACAGTGGGGGTGATCTATTGGGAGCTCACCAAGGCCAGCTGGACTGGGACCAAAAAAGCATGTGATCAAATCGAACTGTCGGAACACGGCGGACAATGAGGGCTGATGAGAAGCCAAGGACAATGGCACTGGATTTTGATCCTACTGCATGAACTAGATCTCTGGGAGCCTAGCCTGATTGGATGCTCACCTTCTTAGACCTGGATGGAGGTGGGAGGACCTTGGAATTCCCACAAGGCAGAGAACCCTGACTGCTCTTAGGACTGGAGAAGGAGGGGGGAAAAGGGGAGAGGAGTGGGGGGGAAAGAAAGGGAAATGGGAGGCGGGGAGGAGACGGAAATTTTTTTTCAATAAAAAAAGAAAAATAAATAAATAAAAATAAGTACACCACAAAAAATGGAAAAATATAAAAGGAATGTTTAATTTTTTCAATAGATACTACTTACTAAGGCTAAATTAAGACCAGATAGACAATTAAAATAGATCTATAACCCCTAAGGGGATAGAAGCAGTCATTAAAATTCTCCTAATCAAAATGTCTAAGGCTTGACATTTTTAGCATAGAATTCTACTAGTCTTTTAAGAAAGAGTTAAAACCAAAAATCCTCAAATTATACCACAAAATTTGAAATAAAAGGAACCTTGCCCAATTCATTTAATGAGATCACACTTACTCTGATACAGAAATCACATAGGGACTCAAAAAGGGAAATATAATTACAGACTACTTTTCCTTATTAACCTAGATGCAAAAAATACAAAATAAAGTGCTGACAAACTGAATCCAAGAATATTTCAAAAGATAACCCACCATGATCAAGTAGATTTTATTCCAGAGGAGCAGGAAATATTCATTATATGAAAATCAATAAATGTAATCAAACATATAAATAAACTTATAGAAAAACACATGACATCTCATTTGATTCTGAAAAGCCCTTGACAGAATCGAATAACATTTTGTGATAAAGGTCTTAGAGATATGAGAGATACAAGGGTCATAACCAAACACAATAAAGGTAATTTGCTACAAGCCAATTGCCAACATCAAATTAAATGGAGTGAACTTCAAATATTCCACTAAAATCAGGAACAAGTCAAAGCTCTACACTCTCCCCATATCTATTCAATATAATACTTGAAGATTTATCTAAAGCATTAAGCAAAAAAAGATCAAGGGGATACAAATTGGAAAGGAAGAAATCAAAGTATCTTTGTAGATGATATGATATTATATGTAAATGGTCCTAAAAATTCCACTATAAAACTCCTGAAGTTGACAAGCACTTTGGGTAAAGTGACTAGATACAAATTTAAGTTAAAGAAAAAAGAAAAAAAAAGAAACAAAAACAAAACAGCAGCCCTCCTTTAAACAGACTGAGAAAGAAATCAGAGGAACACCATCTTAAACAATAGCTTCAAATATTATAAGATATCTTAGAGGAGCTCTAACCTAGCAATTGAAAGACTTTTGTAACAAAAATTTCCAATCTTTTAAGAAATTGAAGATATTGGAAGCCAGAAATATTTAAATACACTGTAAACCATTTATAGGTATTTTTCATCTCTATCTGTCTTTACTGAATATCTTTATCTTTTCCTGCCCACATAAGTCTTTAAATTGCTAAGTGGTGTTGCTAGAACCAATGCCGAGACTATGACAACTGCTCTGTCTTTTTCCTTGGTTCTAAGAGAATAGCTACATGGAGAAAGTATTGTCAGGAGTCACATTTACTGTCAGATCTGGGAGCCACATTTGCTGGCCTAACTGGTAAGTTTCTAGATTCATGCCACCACTGAGCAACATGTCACTGGCATATAAAAACCATATAAGTGTTTGGTAATAGGGCCTCTTGAAAGAGCCACTCATTCTGCTGCTAGCACTGTGACAGAAAGTCATCTCTTAAAGGAGCCATTGCCTCTCCTCACTACCAGCAAACAAAGCCCACTGGATAAAAGCTGGTTACCAAGAGGCTATGCTTGACACTATTTTTCTGTGTTTTGAATCATTTTTTAAATCTTTGCTGTATCTTATGTGGAAGCTTTGTCCTCATGTGGGCTCTATGTAAAACTGGAAATTTTCTGTACAGCTGGTCAGTCTCAAATAACTTGAATGCTGAATATGAATTATAAATGTTAGGCCAATAATTGAGGCTTATTACTAACTAGTTCTTGCATTTTAAGCTAACAGGACTTTTTAATTCTTGCTCTATCTTATGGTGGTACATTTATTAGCATGCCATGTTTATATCCTTCTCTCTCTGTCTATGGCCAGTGAATCCTGACTTCGTCCTTCTACTTCCAATCATCCTTAGTTTGGTCACTGTGTCTATACTTCCTGCCTGGCTACTGGCCAATCAGTGTTTTATTAAATCAATTAGAATGATAAATCTTTACAATGTACAAGAACATTATTCCAGAGCACCTGAGTTTGATCCTTGAAACCCACATACAAGTAGAAGGAAATAATGATTTTATAAAGTAGCATACTTGGAAAACTAAGATATTTAACTTCATAGTTTAGTCTAAGGAAAATTTTTTGTTTTAATATTAACATCATTCATAAAATGAATCATCTACATAGGAATCTTTATAAGACATTATCATGAATCCTAATATCAAAAGACCATTTTACAATAATACAAATCAGGTGTCCTGTTTCATGCCTGTAATTTCAGGACTTGAAAAGTAGGTTCAAGATGGAAGTGGGTGGTCCTTGAACTTCCCACAAGACAGGGAACCCTGATTGCTCTTTGGGCTGATGAGGGAGGGGGATTTGATTGGGGGAGGGGTAGGGAAATGGGAGACGGTGGGAGGCAGAAATCTTTAATAAATAAATAAATAGTATCAGAAATTCAAGATCATCCATTACTACACAAAACTCTGTGGGAGCCTAGGCTGTTTGGATGCTCACCTTACTAGACCTGGAAGGAGGTGGGAGATCCTTGGACTTCCCACAAGGCAGGGAACCTTCACTGCTCTTCAGGTTGCTGAGGGAGGGGGAGTTAGTTGAGGAAGGGGGAGGGAAATGGGAGTTGGTGGCAGGGAGGAGGCAGAACTCATAAATAAATAAATAAATAAATAAATAAATAAATAAAACTCTGCCTTGAAATATAAGACTAATAGCATAAAATGTAAGTTAGGAAAGGATCAATAGTCAATTCTTTTGGTAGATATTATAAACCAGCTTATCGGCTTTGAGATAATTTATCTTTAAAATGAATGGGAGGTTGGAGAAATGGATCACTGGTGAAGATATTTCCTATTCTAACAGAGGACCTGAGTTCAATTTCCCGTCCTTATGTAAAACAGCTCCGAATTGTATGTAATTCTATTTCTAGGGATGAGACATTGTCTACGGGATTCTCTGGGCACTATGCAGATGTGACATACACACAGGTATAGACAAGTACAAGCACATCAATAAAAAATAAAAGTAAATCTTAAAAAAATCATGAATGGCTGTTGGGGAGAGTGATTATTTTGGAGTGTGGCCACCTGTAGACAGCCCATACTTAGTAAATAATTCTATCGACATTGCTGCATATGGGTAGTGATAATTGCATGCTGAAAGAAAGAGGACATGAAGAAAGGAGGGAAATACATCTGGGCTGGAAATTTGGAGGAATAGAATGGAAGGTGTTTATGATTAAGATACATTGTACACATGCATTAAATTATCTTGAAAAATGACATAAAGAAAAGTTACTTAACTTTAAAAAAGCCTTAATATGAGTATATTATGTATATATAAAGTGACAAGTTCTATACTATAAATATATATGTATATATATACAGAACTTGTCACTTTATAATATACTTGTTCAAAAATCTCAGCTGTGGCATATCTGGTTTATTCCTTATTGATAATTGCCTGTTTCATTGTAGAGTTTTAAAAGTAAGGCCAAATTTGCAAATATTGAATCTGACATGTTTCTTAAGCTGTAAAATGTCTCTGCCCAGGGAGTATTTTCTGTGCCAGTTGCCTGACAGTTCTCACTTTCATGGATACCAAATTTTCTCACTTCTATAATGATTCACTACATTTGACTGATTATGATCTTTTCAGTAATAGAATTAAGTAGTCTCAATACCTTTGAGTGTGACTTTTTTCAGTAAAGAAATTTCTGATATTTACCCACTCTGTAATGACAATGAGGTACTATCTGGCCTTCATGCCATTTTGAAACATCCAAACAAATTCATAATGTTAACAAATATATTTCATTTGATCAGGAATAAAAAAATATTTTATTATTAAAAGACAATACTTGTTTTGATGCCAAAACACATCTTGTCTTAATAAAGATACAGCCATTCAATAAAAATACTCCCCAAATTTAGAGTTTGGCACAGTTTTGTTTTTCCCTGAGAATAAAAGAATCCAAATAAGGGATCGAAAGACCACTGAACAAATAAGATATATGAAGAAGAAGTACAAATTCTCAAGAGAAATGCTCCAAGTAAAATAATAAATTGGCCTAATGGCATAGCATAAATCCTACAGAGCAGAATTTCATAAATCTTCCCAAATATTTAGTTCTACTGCTTTTTGCAAACAAAAAAGGGCAAATGGTCATTTTTAGTCCCAATTCAATTAAAAATCAAGGCAAGTTTGGAGTTGGAGCATGGATCTCTCTTTCTCTAAACTCAAGCATGTATTTTAAAGAAAATTCCAAAATCAATGTCTCATGTCAGAAGAGCTACATGGTATAGAACAGAAGAAAACTAAAATTAAGCATCTATTCTATTGTCACTAACCTCATAATCCTTTGGTTTTATTTTGACTTTTTAAGACTTTTCTTAAGGTATAAATATTATCTCAATCTTTATAAGATTATTGCATATCTCTCTTTATGAACTTTCTGCCATGATATTAATGTTAACATACACTACTAATTATAGAAATATATATATAGAAATTCTTTCAGCTTTCTGTACATGATTTAGAGCTTGAATCTGAAGCAGGTAACTAGGTAGTAAGTTTGTATACTCCAAATATATTAACTCTATTATGATCCTTTAACCTCTCTGAGATCTGCTACATACAACATTTAAAATGTTTAAGCTTTCTGAAGGAAAATGTAACCATTCCTAACAGTGACTTTTGAATTCTCTAAAACTGTGATGGGACCTCAAAATGATGATTCCTTTTGGTGTGGTAACACTATTAAAGCTAACAAACACCACCCAAAGTTTAGTTTTAGACTACAAACTGCTCAGGACAACTTCAAAATTGCTAGCTGAAAGGGTTCGGACTCACAAAATTATCTATCCAGGACTTCAGGTAAGCCCCACAATTTGCTGTTGCACAGAGAAGGGAGAACAAATGTTACAGCTAGTTTGCCTGGGGCTTGACCTGTGGTGAGGAGCTGCGGGCAGGCCTGCTTTTCGTCTGCCCGGCTCCAGCATGGTTAGCTTTACAACACACAAACTGTATTAATTTAAACACTGCCTGGCCCATTAGCTCTAGCCTCTTACTGGCTAATTCTTACATCTTGGTTAACCCATTTCTAATAATGTGTGTAGCACCATAAGGTGGTGGCTTACTGGGAAAGATTCAGCATGTCTGACCTGGCAGCTAGCTCCGTGGAGTCTGCCTCACTGCCTTCTACCCAGCATCCTGTTCTGTTTACTCCACCTACCTAATTTTCTGTCTTATCAAAGAGCCAAGGCAGTCTCTTTATTAACCAATGAAAACACATAGACAGATGACCCTCCTATATCATTGACCATCATCTCCACTTTTTTGGATCTAGTAAAGATGCCATAAGGCCCAGAATACTGGAAGTACTTTGAAGAACATGATGCTGACATTCCAAAGATGTAGGGTGGGTAGATTTTGATCATTTGGTCGTTTATAGATTTTTGTCAATGTTTAGGAGTGTCAGTTACAAATTGTTAATGACAAGGGAGAAAACTAAGCATTGGAAGTTGGATTCAAGGATCACTTGAAAAAAAGGGAATATAGGAATGACAGCATTACAGGGTAGATTATTAAACTCTCTATATACAGAGAGAAATTCCACTCTCTGTATACCATTGAGTAAAGAAGTTCCTTTTGGCCAGTGGCTTAATAGAATATAGCCAGGTTGAAAAATATATAAAGAGAAAGAAGCAGAGTCAGTGAGAAGCCATGTAGCTGCCAGTGGAGAAAGATAAAAATTGTCAGATAGAACCTTGCTGGTAGGCCATGAACCACATGGAAAAATACAAAATGATAAAAATGGGTTAATTTAAGATGTAAGAGCTAGCAGGAAATATGCAGAAGCTAATAAGTCAAGCAGTGTTGTAATTAATATAGTTTCTGTGTGATTATTTTGGGCCTCTGGGAAAACAACCTCCAACTATACTACTTTAAACTTTAAAGTAACTATTAATCTCAAATATTTTACATTGGCAAAGAGTTTTATACAAATTAAAGGTTATTTTGCCATACTGTATAGATGTTCGTACTCTTGTTAAGTAGGAACAGTAGATAACTGTCTATAATGATCAAACTTGTAGTCATTTTAGGTATTTTATCAAAGTTAAACACAGATATATTTTATATAGACAGGTGATCTTCAAGCCCTTCGGAAACCTAAAGAATATGGAACTTAAGATGGTTTAATAACCTAAGGATTTTCATGATATTGAGACACAGTTGCTCCTAGTTGTGTCAATTTTCTTCAAAAATAATAAGGGCATATTTGCTTTCTATGTGACAAAGCCATTTGGGCAAGAAAATTCCCTTGCCAAAGATGAATCCAGTATTGCACAGGAACCTTCAGTGACCATCAAGGCAGCTAGCTGTTCTGTAATTTCTGTAGTTTTGGATGTTGTTTATTCTGCACTTCCTGTTTACTTGGTAATATGTTATCCCTTTTGAGTCTCTGATGAGGTTGACGACTATATAGTTATAGTTACAGCTTTCCTTTTTACCAAATTCAAGATAAGAGATATACAGTGCATAAGGTTGAGAGATATAAAAGCTTAAGTTGTATATCTAAGTAGAAAATTTTAAGTCTAAAACATTTTTAGGATGGTAATACAAGTTATGATAGAAAATGTCTTAGATTTAAAACTTCGAACTCACCAAGACTGGGTAGATAATAAAGTAACTTCTCTAAATTTGTCAAATAAAAATGAATCAGACATTGTGAATGTTTATTACCTGATTATTATTATTATTATAGAAAGTTTTGCTGTGTTAGACTTAAGACCTTTCCCTTTAATTTAAATGAAAAGAATATTTCTCTACTCTGTGTAAATACTTGTCACCCTGATTGGTTTAATAAAGAGACTGATATCAAAGACCTAGACAAGAGAGAATAAATGGGATTTCTTGGTACAGAGTGAACTCTGGAAAGAAGACAGTTGGAAAGATGCCAGGAGGATGTGGACTAAGTCAGACACATAGTACAGAGTAGAGGTACCCAAGCCCCATGGCAGAATATTTAGTAATAAAAGCAGGCTAATTTAAGTTATAATAATTAGTTAGGGACAAGCCTAAGCTAAAGGTCAAGCTTTAATAATAAGTCTTTGTTTTGTTATTGGCTGACTGTCAATCCCACAAAAGAAAGCCCAGCTGCAAATCAGGGTCATCTTTGAAGAGGGAACCTCAGTTAAGAAAATACCTCAATCAGAATGGGCTGTTGGCAAGTCTTTGGGGTATCTTCTTACTTATTGATTGATGTAAGAAGGTTCAGCCCACATAAATGGTGCCACACCTGCACAAGTTGTCCTGGTTACAAAAGAAATTAGGCTGAACAAGCCATGGGAATCAAACAAGGAATCAAAATTCCTTCTTAGGCCCTTCTTCAGTTCTTGCCTCCATCCCTTGCCATAAATCCCTTTATCATGTGCTTTTCAACAATTCTTTCATATGTGTATGTGCTCTATCATTTTTCCTGGAAAACCTTGAAGCAGCCTACCCATAAAGGGTACCAGTGTTGGACCAAAGTAATGAATCTACCTAAGTCCAAATTTCTGAACTAATTTGTTTTTTGAAGTTATGCAGAGGAGTATGGATTGGTAATTTTTTTCTAGAAATAAGGAAAATTCAAAGCCAGCTATAAAATCAAAAACCTACACCAGAAAAGGTGACAGCTTCCAGAAGCTTTATCCCTGAAGTTCTCTGCACAGCAAATGGGAACTTCAATGGGTCATAAAAACTCTTATAGACAGCTTTGACAGGCCAGTCAGAGAGTCCCTTTACTCGGGAATCATTTACCTTTAAATGACAATGGGGAAAGCTTTGATATCTCTTTGATGACTTGTGAAGTCAGTTTACTTTCTCGTCCTTATGAGCTTAATGGCTTAGTGGAGGAAATCACTCCACAACCATATATTGGCTTTTTTTTTTTTTCAATTATCTTAGTGGGGATGCTGTGTCTTACATGAATAAGTGTTTAATTCTGCAAATTTTCAGAGTTTTTTTTTTCAGAGTAGGTTTATAAATGAACATTCTCACCAGCAATACATAATAACATTCAGTTTATATGAAATACTCAAAATGTTGATTATCTGAAGAAATGACTGATTACTGCCTTTTGGGCCACTAACACTTGGAAGGAGTGAAAAATGGGACCTTAATTTCTACAGTCTTCTTCAGTGTTCTTCAAAATGTCCAAGAGCTACATAGATGCAATATTGTAGAATGACTACTTGAAATGCCACTTAATTATACATCAGGAAAGAATGGATGGGAAAATCTGCTAATGATGACAGTGAAGAAGAGCAAACGATGCTGACATGTTATTTACATTCCCCCATTTTCAGATGGGTCCTGACCTATGCTTCTTTCTAAAACCATCGCCACAGAATCACATGATTTATGTTTGACTCGGCACAGTTGAGAGTGCATGTTGTATTACTTCACTTATGATACTATATGAGAATGTTGGCACAAAATTCTCAACTCTCACCCCAAATGGTATGAGAGACCGCTTATTCTGCAGTCAAGTAAGAGTGTTTATGGCTAGGATACATAGAATTATATTGCCCTCAATTCCGTGTTCCAGAATGCTAACACTTTCATAAAGTTTTAATAGTAATTGAAGAAAAAAACTCTATAAATTGAGACACTTTTCAAATATTCTGGAGCAAACGTTACATGGGTTACAGTCAATTAGGGAAATATCTGCTATAGGATGTAGATGCCATCTGACAGAATCATAATCCATTGGTTTGGTTGTACATTCCAAAGAACTTACCTATTGCCCTTAATGACATAGGTGACATACGATGGGGCCAATGCTTCACTAATAAGCCAAAGCTACAGAAGATGTGGCTATGTAATTGCTATAATCCAGCATGTTATAAAATAGGAGTTCTAATCAGTCACTTAGACTTTCAGAAGGTTCTTTCCATATATTTCTCAAATTATTATAATTTTCTCTAATTAATATATATATATATCTCATGATATAGAATTGTTTTATTTACAAAGTATTATATCATTTCCCACTCACCATCTTCACACCAACCCTTCCATATCCCTCCATTATCTTTCAAACTTATGACAAACATTTCTTCCATTATTGTGTACATATGTATTTTAAATTTTTTACATTAATGGGGGAAGGTCATTGGTTAAATAATAAAGAAACTGCTTGGCCCTCATAGGTTAGAACATAGGTGGGTGGAGTAAACAGAACAGAATGCTGGGAGGAAGAGGAAGTGAGCTCAGACTCGATAGCTCTCCTCTCTGGGACAGATGCGATGAAGCTCCAACCCAGGATGGACATAGGCTAGAATCTTCCCAGTAAGCGCACCTTGGGGTGCTACACACATTATTAGAAATGGGCCAGTCCAGGTGCGAGAGTTAGCCAAGAAGAGGCTAGATATAATGGGCCAAGCAGTGTTTAAAAGAATACAGTTTGTGTGTTGTTATTTCGGGGCATAAGCTAGCCAGGCGACAAGGAGCTGGGGCAGCAGGAACACAGCCCACAGCTCCTACTACATTACATAGTTTTTTATTATTGATTTTTATTGAGCTCTACATTTTTTCTCTGCTCCCCTTCCTGTCTTTCTCCCCTTCAACCATCCTCCAAGTACCTTTTGCTCCCAATTTACTCATGAAATCTTGTATTTTTCTACTTCCCATGTTGATTAGATCTATGTAAGTCTCTCTTAGTGTCCTCATTGTTGTCTAAGTTCTCTGGATTGTGGTTTGTAGGCTGGTTTTCTTTGCTTTATGTTTGTTTAAAAACCATATATGAGTGAGTGCATGTGATAATTGATTTTTGACAAAGAAGCAAAAAATATTAAATGGAAAAAAGAAAGTATATTTAACAAATGTTACTTGCATAACTGGATATCAACATGTAGAAGAATGAAAATAGACCCATATCTAACTCCATGCACAAAACTCAAGCCCAAATGGATAAAAGACATTAACATAAAGCCAGCCACACTGAACCTTATAGAAGAGAAAGTGAGAAGTACACTTGAATACATTGGCACAGGAGAACACTTCCTAAATATAACCCCAGCAATACAGACACTTAGAGAAAAAAAATAATAAATGGGACTTTCTGAAACTGAACAGCTTCTGTAAATCAAAAGATACAGTCAACAAGACAAAATGTCAGCCTTCGGTATGGAAAAAGATCTTCACTAACTTCACAGACAGAGGTCTGATCTCCAAAATGTACAAAGAACTCAAGAAACTGGTCATCAAAAGGACACATAATCCAATAAAAAATGGCGTACATATGTATTAATGAATAATTATAAAACTAATACTTGCTGAGCTCATTTAGTATTGCTTATGTGTAGATGTTTGTTAGAACTCACAATTTGCTATTAGATTATCATTTAGGAGGATTCTCTCTTGGGAAGTTTAATTTTCCATTTCTCAGCAGTCCTTAATTTCTTATAGCTCTTCATGTAGAGGTAGGTATGGTGAGATTTCACACTGTCATGTCAGGATGAGGATTGCTGTTGGAAATGTTCAGATTGTGGTATCATGGGTGGAGCTCCCCTGTCCTAGTTTGGACACACAATCTCAGAGCAGACTTCCTGATTTTTTCTACTCTCTCTTCCCTGATGTTGCCTGAGTAGAAGTGTTGTGTGTATATCAGTTGGTGTTGGGCCCTTATTAGTGTTGGTTAATGAGTTTTGACCAACTGTGGATATCCATAGTGGCATCTTTATGTGCCATAAAGAATTTTATTTTATGAGTGGTGAGAGCTCCACTTAACTGCCAATAAAAGGATATGTGTTTGGAATGCTATTAGTAATTGTACAGATCTAAGAAATAAAAGTAATGAAATATCATCTCAGATCCATGATGTCACTAATCAGGTGTAGTTGATTAGGTTTTCAGTATCAGGCATGATTTTCTTCATATTAAATGGGCCTTAAGTCTAATTATACAGATATTGTTCACCAACAAGTTTTAAATATCACTTTTTTACTTTTAGAGATATCTTACTATGCTGGTCATTGCTGTGATCCATAGGAATTACAGCTGAATAGGATTACTCGGTAGCTGGCTTATCAACTTCTAGTACTATCAGACCTAGTCTTCAGGTGAGAGACTTTTAGTAAATAGTTCAAATTGAATTGTCTGGGCCCTGTGCCTACAGTACATAATATCTTCAGCAATAGAAACTTACCTTCAAATTCTCAGAGAGAACCAAGGCAAATAACAGAATTATTTCTCAACAGGAGTTACACATGCCTGTTTCTGGGGTTTCTCCCTGTCAGCATAATGTGTGTGTAGGGGGGTAAGATTGTAGGTAAATTTAAAATAATCAATCCCTGTGTCTTTTTCAAACATTCTCAATGTTATTTATTCCATGTCCTTACCTCTCTTGGTACTCTTTTTAAATGTTTTTTAACAATAAAGAAATTAAGAACTCAGTTTACACAATTATTAGATCTAGTGCTTTTTATTTCATTTACAGATCAAAATTACCATCTGGTATTATTTTTCTACATAGTGTTCAAAACAATTTTGATTATGTAGATTGCCTTTTGAAGTCTAATAGTAATGTACATGTCCGAATTTTGCTTGACTGTGAAGTTACGATGCATTCTGAATAGAAAGGGAGAACTACTGCTGGAGAGGTGAGTGAGCTTTATCAGCCAAGGAGTTTGAAGCCTTTTGTAACTAAGACAGACAGCATAATTACTTTTGAATTGGACAAGTGTTAAGAAAAATACCTGACCCTTTGAAGTTATGGGACTTTGCTAAACTGCAGTCTGCTTAGGAGACAAAAGATGACAAAGTTGTTGCTATGGATGATGAAAATTTACGTATATAGTAGTGATTTGTTGTGGCATATTCTGCACATGCATATATGTTGGAGAGAGACAGAGACAGAGACACAGAGGCAGAGAGAGGAGACAATGCAGGTTGGCATAATTCTAATCATGTAGCCCAGACTGCCCTCAAACTAGTGATCTGCCTGCTTTAGACATCTAATTTGGGGTTGCCTGTGTTTGTCACACTTCCTTACTATATAGTTATTGCTTCATATTAGTAAATGAAATTAAAAATATAAAACAAATAAAACCAATGTCTTTGTGCCTTTTCCAGGAAAATAGATTGTATTTAAGAACATCTAAAGCTACAAAGCTATGGCGTTCACAGAGTTACTCAGTGAGTGAAGATGCCTATCACCAAACCTGACAATTTGAGTTTAATTTCAGGTTTCATGTCATGAAGGAACCAAGCTAAGTCTTGCAAATTATCCTTTTAAATCCACACAATAGCTGTAGCACAATAACCCACAGCCCACAAACACACAAATGAATAAAAATAGGCCTTAAAGGAAAATATGGCTTTTATTATTGAATTTTAGGCAAAATTTCATGAAGAACTGATGCAAGCTAGAAATAGATGGCCTGTAAGAACAATACGTAACTATGATGCCAACTGTATTATTGTCTTCAAGTAACATTTGGACTGTATTAACTATACATTCTCTACCAAAATATCACAAGAACAGGTTCTATTTTAGTTGCTAATTTATTCATTTCAGAAACTTCAGAACTATTTTCTTCAGGCTATCTTTAGGGTGGCCTCTTAAGTTCCACTGAGAGATTTGTCCTGCTTTTCTAATCCAGAATCACAAAGTTTTATTTCATAAAACAGCAGTCATATCTGTCACAGCAGAAGCCTACTTCCTGGTCCCAATGTCTGTATTAGTTATACTGTTGCTGTAATAAAACACCATGAGTACTGCAGGCAGACTGTTCCACCACTGTTGCCCCCCACTGGGTGTTTTGGCACAAGATCCACTCCTCCATCAAACCTCAGCTACCGGAGCATCCTCACGTATGACTGCCCTCTCTGGCAACATCACCAGACCCTTTATGTACTAGTGCCATTTATACCAATTAGCAGAAGAGATGGATAAATGCTAGTGTATGAATATATTCAGCAATATAATTGGCAATATGGCACCACCAGAACCCAATGGTCCTACAACAGTAACATCTGATTATAACAATGCAGGTGAAGCAGAAGTAAATGACATTGAAATAACTTAATGAAGATTATAGAGACTCTTAAAGATGAAATGAAAAACATTCCCATAAAGAAAAAAAAAAGACCAGCAAGAATCAGAGGAAAGCAATAAAGACCTAAAGAAAGCCAAAAAAAAAGTCAAATCTTTGAAGGAAGCAGTTCAAGACTTGAAAATTGAAGTAGAGACAATAAAGAAAACATAAATGAAGGGAAATCTGGAAATGGAAAATCTGGGTAAGTGATCAGGAACTACAGATGCAAGAATATTTAGAAGAATACAAGAGATGGAACAGGGATCTTAGAGGTTGAAGACAAAATAGAAGAAATAGATTCATCATTGAACAAAAATAGTAAATCCCAAATATTCTTAAGAAAAAAAAACAGGAAATCTGGGACACCAGGAGATCTGGGACACCATAAAAAGAATAAACCTAAGAAAAATAGGGATTAAAGAAGGAGAAGAATTGCAACTCATAGATACAGATTATATATTCAACAAAATCATAGAAGAAAGTTTTCCAAACCCCAAAGAACATACCTATAAAGGTACAAGAAACTTACAGAAAACCAAATAGAGTTGACCAGAAAAATAATTCTCCTAGAAAAATAATAATCAAAACATTAATACTAGAGAATAAAGAAAGAACATTAAGAGCTGCAAAGGACATAGGCCAAATATAACATATAAAGGTAGGCTTATCAGAATTACATCTGAACTTTCAATGGAGACTCTAAAATTCAGAAGATCTAAGACAGACATTTTGTAGACACTTTGAGATCACAGATGCCAGCCCAAGCTACAATACCTAGCAAAACTTTCAATTACCATAGTTGGAAAAATCAAGATATTCCTTGGTAAAACCAGATTTAAACAATACCTATCTACAAGTTTAGACCTATAGAAAGTAGTAGAAGGAAAACTCCAACATAAGGAAGTTAACTGTAGCCACAAAAACACAGACAATAGATAAGTTTACACCAGCAAAAACCAAAGAAGGGAAACACACACAATCTACCAACATCATCACAAAAACCAAAATATAACAGAAATTAATAGTCACTGGTTATTAATATCCCTTAATATCAATAGATTCAATTTGGCTATAAAAAAAAACACAGGCTAACAGAATACATTTGAAAACAGGATCCATCCTTCTGCTGCATACAAGAAATAGGCTTCAACTTTAAAGACAGACATTATTTCAGGAAAAATAGTTGAGAAAAGATTTTCCAATCAAATAGAGCTAAGAAAAAAAAACTGATGTAGTTATCCTAATATCTAACAAAATAGACTTCAAATCAAATTTAATCAAAAGAGATGAAGGACAGTTCATATGCGTCATAGGAAAAATTCATCAAGATGAAGTCTTAATTCTGAAAATTTATGCCACAAATACAACGGACCCCACAGATATAAAAGAAACATTACTAAAGCTTAAATCACATATCAAACCCCACACAATAACAGTGGGAGACTATAATACCCCACACTCACCAACGGAGAAACTACAGAAACACAAACTACAGAAATCCCAAAGTCTTATGGAAAGTGAATAACTCTCAACTGAATTATCAGTGGGTCAAGGAAGAAAAAAATTAGACTTCCAAAATTTCAGTGAAAATTAATGCACAACATACCCAAACTTATGGGACTCTGAAAAAGCAGTGCTAAGAGGAAAGTTTATAGCACTCAAGTCCTACATAAAGAATTTGGAGAAGTCTCACACTAGCAACTTAAGAGCAAACACAAAATCTCTAGAACAAAAAGAAGTAAACTCACCCAGGAGAAGATGGTAGATAATAATCATACTCAGGGCTGAAGTCAAAATATAGATAAAAAAAACAATACAAAGAATCTCTTAAACATAGTCAGTTCCTTTAGAAAATCAACAAAATAGACAAACCCTTATTCAAACTAACCAAAAGACATAGATAAAATATCCACATTAATGAAATCAGAAATGAAAATGAAAATAGCAACAGACATTGAGAAAATCCGGAGAATAATTAAATAGGTCATACTTCAGAAACCTATTTTCCACAAAATTGAAAAATGTAAAAGGATGTGGAGAGGATGTGGGGCAAAGGGAAAACTCCTGTGTTGCTGGTGGGAGTGCAAACTGGTACAGCCCCTTTGGATATCAGTATGAAAATTTCTCAAAAAATTAGGAAACAACCTTCCTCAAGACCCAGCAATACCACTTTTGGGTATATATCCAAAGGATGCTCAGTCATACCAGAAGGACTTGTTATGTTCATAGCAGCATTGTTTGTAGTAGCCCAAACCTGGAAACAACCTAAATGCCCCTCAACCAAAAAATAGATAAGGAAAATGTGTCACATTTATATGATGGAGTACTACACAGCAGAAAAATAATGACATCTTGAGATTTTCAGGCAAATGGATGGATCTAGAAATAATCATATTGACTCAGGTAACTCAGACCCAGAAAGACAAACATCATATGTACTCACTCATAAGTGGCTTGTAGACATAAATCAAAGAAAACCAACCTACAATTCACAATCCCAAGGAACCTAGATAACAAAGAGGACTCTAAGAGATACATACATGGATATAATCTACACAGGAAGTAGAAAAATGAGAGGATCTCCTGAGTAAATAGGGAGCATGGGGATCATGGGACAGGGTAGAAGAGGAAGAGGAGGAGCAGAGAAAATGTATAGCTCAATAAAATCAATAAAAAAATTAAAAAACTGAAAAATATAAATGAAATGTACAATTTTTGATAGGTACATCATACCGAAATTAAAGACCAGAAAAGAAATTTAAGTAAAATAATAACCCATAAGGAAATTGGAAGCAGTCAGTAAAAGTTTCCCAATCAAAAATGCACAGAACCTTTTGGTTTTAGTGCAGAATTTTACCTAAATTTTTAAAAAGCTAATAGCAGCATTCCTCAAGTAGTTCCACACAACAGAAAAAGAAGAAACATTTGTCAAATTCTTTTGATTAGACTACATTTAAGCTCATATCCAAACCACTCAAAGACTCAACCTAGAAAGAGAATTACAAATCAGTCTCCCTCATGAACATTAATACAAAAACACTCAATAAAATACTGGTAAATTGAATACAAGAACTCATAAAGAAATCATCAACCATGATCAAGTAGGGTTCATTTTAGAGACGCACAACAAATAAAAATCTAACAGTGTAATACACTATATAAACAAACTGAAAGAAATAAAAACCACATGATCATCTCATTAGATGCTGAAAAAGATTTTAACAAAAGTCAACACCTCTTCATGATAAAGGTTTTGGAGGGATCGGGGATATAAGGAAATTACCTGAACATAATAAAAGCAACAGACACAAGTTTTGTGCAGGGTGGTAGATATGGATCTATTAGCAGTCTTGCACAGGTTGGCATCCAGTTATGCCAGCACATTTCTTGAAGAGGTTTTCTTTTTTCAATTGTTTAATTTTTGGTTCTTTGACAAAAATCAGGTGTTCATAGATGTGTGGATTTATGTCAGGGTCGTCAACTTGATTCCATTGCTCCATATGTTTTCTTTTATGCCAATACCAGGCTTTTTTTTTTATTACTATTGCTCTATAGCAGAGCTTGAAGTCAGGAATTGTGATACCTCTGGAAGATCCTTTATTGTATTGAATTGTTTTGGCTATCCTGTGTTTTTTGTTTATCCATATTAAGTTGAGTATTGTTCTTTCAAGGTCTCTAAAGACTTGGGTTGGGATTTTGATAGGAATTGTACTGAATCTTGAATCTTGGTAAGACTGCCATTTTTGCTATGTTTTTCCTATCCATGAATGTGGGAGATCTTTCCATTTTCTAAAAATCTTTTTTGATTTCTTTCTATCTTCAAATACGTAAAGTTCTTATACAGATCTTTCATTTGTTTGGTTAGAACTACTCTCAAGACATTTTATATTATTTGTGAGTATTGTTTCTCTGATCCTTTTTTAGCTTATATTGTAAGGCAAAAAGAGAAGAATATATATATATATAATTGTATCTGCACATATATTATATATTTATACATATAAAATGTGTTATAAAATATATAAATAATATTAATTCAGATACAATTATGTAATGTTATATAATAATTTTTTCTATATAAAATATTAAATATATAAATAATATGTATATTCAGATACAATTTTTTAAAGAGACCCTAACAGAACATTTTTTTAATCAGGAAACTTCTAAAGTGATCAATGAGTACATATTCTGTGCTATTAAAAGTAATTTCTTTCTCCGTTGATACTCCCATGCAGTAAACCAAATTTTCTTTTGTATATGGTAATCAATTGCAAAAAGATCCTGGGTTAGGAATTCTCCTAACTTCTCCTTTGAGCTCTAGAACCCTTCCTAGAACAAACCAGTGAAGCCCTCTATATGCTACCCCAAACTCTGGAGCTTATATGTGCATCCATTTTTTTTTTTGAGACAGGGTTTCTCTGTAGCTTTGGTGCCTGTCCTGGAACTAGCTCTTGTAGATCAGGCTGGCCTCAAACTCCCAGAGATCCGCCTGCCTCTGCCTCCCGGGTGCTGGGATTAAAGGCGTGCGCCACCACCGCCCGGCATCCTTTTGCTTTGAAAAGGCTATATTTCCTTGGTGTCCTCCATCCCCCTGGCTTATTTACTCTTTCTGACCCTTATCACAGAGTGATGGCAGAGGTTTCTGTCCCATCCTGCCTGCAATAAACAAGCAGAAACTATATTATTTGTAATACTGTTTGGTGAATAACTTAAGCGTATTTTTTTAGTTAGCTCTTTTTCTTTTACTTATTTTTTAAAAAGAAAACAAAATATCTTTTTTTATTATACATACCAATCCAAGTTCCCACTCCCTCCCTTCTTCACATTTCCTCTACATATCCTTCCACCCCACCCCCATCCAATCCTCAGAGAGGGTAAGACACAATGACTTAGGGAATGTTCAAGTCCCACCCTTCTATATTTAGGCTGAGCAAGGTATCATTCAAAGAGAATAGGTTCCCAAAAAGCCACTACACATAGTAGGAATAAATGCTGCTACCACTGCCGGTGGCCCCTTAGTCTGCCCCAGCCATGCAACTGTCAACCACATTCAAAGGGCCTAGTTTGGTCCTATACTTGTTTCTTCCCAGGTTGGCTGGAGTTTATGAGCCTTGTTATATTCTGTTATGCCATTGGCTGAAAGGAACTTCTTTATTAGCCAATAAAAGCAACACATGTACAGAAGGACTTCCCACACCAAGAGACGCTTCCCTGAATTTTAAGGGGGAAGGATTTGATAGAAAAATCCCATTTAGGGCTGAGAGTTCTGACTTCTCTCACACTCTGGATATTGTCTGCTTGTTTGTCTCTGTATTTATTCTAATGTTCTGCAGGAAGAAGTTTCTTTGGTGATAGCTGAGAAAGGTATTGATCTATGAGTATAGTAGAATATAATAGTAAATGTCATTAGGAGCCATTTTTGCTACACTATTATAGTACATCAGTAGTATTGACTTTAACCTATGTCCTGATCTATCTAATTTCAGGTACTTGGTCACCCAAGCAGTGTCAGATATGGATTTCATCTCACAGAGTGGGGTTTAAATCAAATCAAGAATTTATTGGTTGCTCCTATGAGCTTTCATCCTTTTTCCTAGCATTTTTTGCAGTCAGACACCATTGTAGTGCAAGGACTTTGTGGATAGCTTGGTTTTTATATTTGTGTTCTGATAGCTCGCAGAGTATCCTCCTGTGCTGAAGATAATAGAAGGTAAGGGTGAAGGCTCTATGTAGGAATAAGGTTGATGTACTCAATGAGTTGTGTAAATTTTGTTTTGAACAATGGGAACTTATTGTCAGTTTGTGGAGAGTGACCTATAGATTTTGGGAATAACCTGGGTTGTTTGGTATAACCATGGGACTTCTTTGGCCAGATTCACTGTATCTGGTTTTATGTAGAAGTGTTTGGTCCATGTAGAGTTGAGTTTTGTGCAGGATGATAAATATGGAATTATTATAATTCTTTTACATGTAGCCAGACATTTTTGACCAGCAAGATTTTTTTGAAAAGTCTGTATTTTATACACTATGTATTTTTTTTTGCTATTTTATCATCAGTAAGATTTCCACTGTGTGTGAAGTCATGCCATCACTGATCAGCATGTCTGCTTTTGTTCCAATACCAAGCTCTTTTTATGATTATAGCTCTGTGGAACAATTTGAGATCAGAGATGGTGATAGCTCCATCAGTTCTTTTACTATTATAGATTGTTTTAGCTATCTTAGCCCTTTTTGTGTGTGTTTCTATATGGAACTGTAAATTGTGCCTTCAAGCTCGGTGAAGAATTGTGTTGGAATTCCAATGGGGACTGTCCTACATATACAGATTGCTTTTGATTAGATAGTCATTTTCACTATATATGAGCATGAAGGATCTTTTCATCTTATTTCTTCTTCAGTTTCTTCTTTCAATGATTTTAAGTTTTTTTCATACAATTTTTTACCTTACCTGGCTAGAGTAAATACCTAAAATATTTTATATTACTTAAGGCTCCTGTGAAATTTGCTATTTCCCTGATTTTTTTCTCAGTGTGTTTGCTGTGTGTATATAGGAGAGTGACTGTTTTTACTTACTTACTTTTGTATCCAGACACTGCAGAAAGTGTTTATAACAGTTAGGGGTTTTTAGGTGAATTTTTTTTCTCCTTGGAATGGATGGGTTGGCTGGTGTGGTAGTTTGACAGAGAAATGTCACTGATAAAATTCACCACTTAAACACTTTGTCCCCAGTTGGTAGTGCATTGCCTGGGATGGTTAAGGGAAGGTGTAACTTTGCTGGAGGAAGTGTGTCCCTGGCAGTGGGCCATGAAAGTTTATCATACTGAAGGAGGAAGAAAGAAGTTTTAGGAATCTTTTCTTTCTCTTGCAAAGGATTTGAAGTACGGTAAGTATAACTGCAGGAGTCCATAATAATCTCAGTTTTCATCTCTGAGAGCACCTTGGGGGCATGACTTTAGCTATACAATTCATAGGAGACAAACAGAAGTGAACTGATTGCTTGAGCTCCTTCCTGGAGGTGAATAAGGAGACTGGCAGTAGGCATTTCTGGAGGATGAGCTAAAACTTCCAGTACAGACAAGGGTAGCAATGGACCTCGGATCTTAGGCCAGTTTGGATGGTTCAGGAATTTTGGTGATAAGGATTTTGAACAGCCTTTTCCAGTGATGGCTCTGTGGGTGACTAGACATTTCCTGTGCTTGGAGAACAGGTGTTTCTAAGGAAATCCTCATGTGGGTCTCTGAAGGCAGAGTTCAAATTTAGGGGACTCATTAGGTGGATGTTTTATGGTCACTTATACACACTTTCAAATTATCTGCAAATAAAGATTCTTTACCTTCTTCCTTTCCTATTTCCATCCCCTGGATCTCCTTCAGTTATTACTTTATGACATCAAGTACTATATTGAATAGGTACAGAGAGAGTAGACAGCTTTCTTTTCTTGAATGTAGTGAAAATGTTTTGAAGTTTTCTCCATTTAAATTTATGTTTGCTATGTGCTTACTATAAACTGGCTTTATTTATGTGTAGGTATCTCTAATCTCTCCAGGACTTTTGTCACTAAGGTGTGTTTTCTCTGCTCCCCTACCTTCCTCTCTCCTCCCCTTCTACCCTCTCCCATGGTCCTCATGCTACCAATTTACTCAGGAGATCTTGTCTTTTTCTACTTCCCATGTAGAATAGACCCATGCATGTCTCTCTTAGGATCCTCTTTGTTGTCTACGTTCTCTGGGATTGCGAATTGTAGACTGGTTTTTCTTTGCCTTATGTCTTAAAGCCACATATGAGTGTGTATAAATTATATTTTTCTTTCTGGGTTACCTTACTTAATATGATATTTTCTTGATGCATTGTAGTGATGAGGTGAGCAGACCTGCTTTTCATCTTTCCCGGCTCCCACATGGTTAGCTTTACACCTGAAATATCAACACAAATTGTATTCATTTAAACACTGCCTGGCCCATTAGCTCTAGCCTCTTACTGGCTAACTCTCACATCTTGATTAACCAATTTCTAACCCATTTCTATTAAAGTGTGTAGCATCACAGGGTGGTGGCTTACCAGGAAAGATCCTTTTTTTTTTTTTTTTTGGTTTTTCGAGACAGGGTTTCTCTGTGGTTTTGGAGCCTGTCCTGGAACTAGCTCTTGTAGACCAGGCTGGTCTCGAACTACCAGGAAAGATCCTAACCTACATCCATCTCGGGTCAGAGAATCACGGTGTCTGACTCACTTCCCTTCTTCCCTTCCTTCTTCCCAGCATTCTGTTCTGTCTACTCCACCCACCTATGTTCTGACCTATCAGGCAAAGTAGTTTCTTTTTTAATTAACCAATAAAAGCAACACATAGATAGAAGACCCACCTACATCATTTCCCCCTTTTCTGTTTAAACAAAAAAGAAAGGCTTTCACTTTAACATAGTGAAATTACACATAACAAAACAGTTATAAAGCAAGAAATACAGTCACAATATTTATACCTATTTTATCTTTTATCATAACTAAGGAAAACTATGACTATATATCTATTCTTCAACTCCATCAAAGACTCCAGAAGGATACAATATTACCTAAGCAAATAAGAAATAAGCAACCTTCAAAACTCTAGAAATGACAGAAACATCTTGCTTTTCGGACAGTCACCAAAGTTCCTCTGTACCTTTGGGGCATCCATCTTCAGCCTACAGGCCCATAGTTTCCAGCAGACATTTCCATGAAGCAGGAAATTTCAAAGGCAGTTCAGTCAATTTTTTCTGTATCCTGCAGAATGTCTCACAGACTCTTTTATGAGTCAGGAACCCCAAAAGACCATCTCACCTTTAGGCAAGTTCAGCAGTCCTCTTTCTGTGGGTTCTTTGTGTCCAGTTTACACAACAGTCCAGGCAAGAGCAGTTTTTTGCTCAAATGGCTATCAAATTCCATAAGGAGCCTCTTCAATGCCCATCTTCCTCTTGAGGTAGATAGGTGCTGCCAGGAGCACCATGTCTCATTGTCATGAAAAGTCCTAAATTATTGAAACATTAAATGCCATATTCTGTAGTCTTTGAAAGATATGAAGAATGCCTATCTGAAATATATCTATGCACATCTAGAAAATCTAACTAACATGACTACAAGATTGATTATAAATGATTATCCATTAACAACCTATATTTCCTAATTATACATTACATTTTTAAATGAACTGCACAATCACAATACCTCAATCAAGAGCAGAAACACATAAACATATAACAAAATCAACCTTAACTTTATACCAATAAAGCAAAATTTATACCAATGTAAATTATTGATATCTATATCATATCTTCCTTTAAATGTAGAACATTTATAAACAATATTTGGGAATATGGACACAGTTATTTCTCTCCAAACTGCTGAATGTGGATGCTGTTATTTAGGTCTTTCATGGTATAATCTGTGTGGTAGGTACATCTCAGTTACCAGTTGAGTGAAGTAATTTTTTGAGGGTGTTCACAGAAATCTTTCAGGAGGTAGTGGTCTATCATACCATATTGGAATAGAAACAATCCACAGGGTCTCATCCTCTGTGAAAACAAAAGGACTTTCCCGAAGCATCATAACCTTAGATCCAAATTTTGAAGTCAAGGTATTTTCAAAATAATCTACCTTGGATTAGTTCAGCAGCATTTATAAACAAATATCTTTTAGCAGCTGTTGCTCTTTCCTCAGCATTCAAACAATTCAAAGAGAGCATAATGGCATACAGTACCAAGATTCTCTGTGTATTTTCTATCTTTGTGCTGCTTTTTTTTAACCTCTATTTCGTTTATTTTTACTTTTTGAGACAGGTTCTTTGATGGCTGGATCCAGCCCATTCCTTAGCTTTCCAGCCTCATGGAGGAGGTACCACTGGAGCCATTTTTATTGTCACAACTCTATGGTGTTTCAAGGTCCTTGCCAGCAAGCAACCTGCAGTATCCTGCTCACAGACCACACTCAGTCAAACTGCTAGCCTGAAACAGTCAGAGTTTGCCCTGGCAGGATGGCTCAGAATGCCGGCATTTTAAAACAATGTGGCTTTTTTCTTGCTACAGCTGAAAACCGAAAAGCATGAGGTTGCCTTTTTATCAACACTATTTAAGTGTTTCATGGCAGGACCTCTTAAAGAGCTGCAAGGTTGTAGGTAAAGCTGAGTCAGGAAGCCTCTCTTAAATGAGAACACTTGTTTGCCTCTAACAAGCAGAGCCCACCCAAGAAATTGCTGCTACCAAGAAAACATGCTTTACTCTATTCTTTTCCAAGCTTTCTCAGACTTTCTGTGGATTCAGTTATCCACATCTGGGTGCCTTTTGTAGTGGGTTACATTAGAGAATTCTTTTCTATCCTTTTACCTTGAGATGATATCTATTCTTGGTGTTAAGGTGTATTTTTTTCAATTTGTCAGAGTGATAAATCCTGTTTTCATATCCATTCTGTTAGTTTATTTTTATTTAGGAACTGATAATATTAATATTGAGAGTCATCAATGAGCAGTGTTTAATTAATCCTGTTATTTTGTTGTATTGTGGAGTGTGTGTGGAGGGAGAGAGAGAGAAAGAGAGTGTGTGTGAGTTATTATGAGTGTGTTTCTGTGTTTCTTTTCTTTGGATTTGCTGGTCTTGGCATATTTTATATTTGGTTTTCTTGGGTGTGGTTAACTTTTTTTAAGGTGGGAGTTTCCTTCTAGTGAACTCTACATTTGTAGATAGTTATTGCTTAAATTTTGTTTTATCATGGGATGTCGTGTTTTCTCCATTTATTGTGACTTAATGTTTAGCTGGGTATTGGTGTCTAAATTCACATTTCTGTTCTCTTAGAGTTTGTAGGACATATGTACATGCTTTACACTTTTAGAATCTTAGTTGAGAAGTCCAGTGTAATTGTCATAGGAGGTCAGTCTTTATATGCTTCTTGGTCTTTTCATCTTGCAGTTTTTAATATACTTTCTTTGTTCTGTATATTTGGTGTTTTGATTATTATTGTGCAAGGGAATTTTCTTCCTCATATAATGTGTTTGGTGTTCTGTATGCTTTTTCTAACTTGATAGGCATCATTAAGTGAGGAAAATTTTCTTTTTTGATTTTATTGACAATATTTTCTTTGCCTTTGACTTGGGTTTCTTCTTCTTCCTCTGTTCCTCTAATCTTAGATTTGGTCTTGTTGTTGTGTCCCATATTTCTTGAAAGGATTGAGTCTAGATTATTTTATAATTACTATTTCTTTTGATTGAAGTATCTATTTCTCCTAAATTGCTCTCAATGCCTCAGATTCTCTCTTCTATCTCTTGCTTCTGAGATTCAATTTTTGACTTCTTAAAATTTCATTTGTAATGTTCCCTTAGTTTGGGTATTGTTTATTGATTCTATTTATACTTTAAGGACTTGAACATTTTTTTAAATATACTTCCACTCTTTGTGTTTTCAATGATTTCTTTAAGAGTTTTATTGATTTCCTTTTTAAGGATCTGTATCATATTCATCAAGGCTATTATGAGGTATTTCTCTTGTGATTCAGGTGTGTCATTTCTCAGGGCTTAGTTTGGAAAGAATTACTGGACTGTATTAGAAAAAATTGTCCTGACTGTTGTTGTGTTTTTTACTTTAGCATCTAGGCATCTGAAATTAGGATGTTCTTATTTCTATAGGCTGATATCTTATCTTTTTAGGCAGGTGTTTTGTTCCATAATTTCTGTTGCCTTTTCTGGTCCTTAGGACTATGTGGTGGCTAGTTCTTGACCGGTAAGGAATTCATGGTTGTTTCTATCAGATGAGGCCAATTGGGCTTCCTGGTAAAATGTGTTCTTGAGAGATGAGAACTGAGACTTAGGAATAAGCATGGGCTTGGGAAACTACGGGAGTACAAAGAATAGAAGAAAGCATGATGTTCCACCAGGATCTGGTTAGTCCTAAGGGAATGAAAGCAGAGAGTGAGAAGAGACTGAACATATAGATAAACACACAGTGGCCTGAACATTTCATTGACTAATAGACTGACTGCATTGGTCTCTTAGGAATTGGAAGGCATATTGTGCCCCAGGAGCCATGGATCCTTACCTGAAAAACAGCTAGGCTAGGAGAACACATTTGTTACCTATAGGATGTGTGTGTGTGTGTGTGTGTGTATCAGGAGGATGAAGCTTATACTTTAAATCAATCATTCCAACATCAGAGACTCCACATATAGATTGTGTGTCTTAAGTATGTGACTATAAAATGTATCATATTAATTTTTACAGTGCAGCACTCCTAGAAATCACATGCTTGCTGGAAGAATCTGGCACTACTTTTTAAATAAAACATGACTTTTTATTTTTGGTGTATAATCAAGTTTATGTTCTTGAGGAGGTTAAACAGATGGTCACATTTATAAATACAGTGATTTAGAAGAATATTAGTTTTGGATAGCTGAATAGTTCTTTTCTTACAACTAAAAAGTTCCCTTCTAGAGGGATCTGAGTTAGACTTAGGAAACACATGAAACTTTTAAGACTCTAAAATGAAACATAACCTTAAAGACATCAGGAATTTCCTGACATAGATTCTCAAGATTCCTCTTCATATTTACATAAGCATCATGGATTCTATGGAAAAGTATAATGCTCAGATAAGCTGTTGTTACTTGCATGGGGGGCTCCAGCAATGCAACTTTTGTGCTTCATCAACCATACCAGGACTTTCAGTAATGAAGCTTCCTTTTGGACAACAATACTTCTGTGGCAAATGTCTCACCTTTGTTCCTGATAAACTTGTTGTCTCACTAAGTCAGGATTTGGTTGTATCTCATTTTTTTTTCATCTGTTCTGAGGGGAAGAGACTTTTTTTTGTGTGTCTTCCAGGCAAGGTTAACACAACATGGAGGTGCATCCTTAGTGGTGAAGTAGACTTTAAATTGGAAGGCACATAAGATTAATGTCTGAAACCAAATGAGTTTGGGCTTGATTACAAATATGAAAATATTTTATGTTAATTTAAGAACATTTAAAAATCCTATCAAAATTTTTATATTCCCAGGGGTATCAAATAATTAAATTTCAAATATAAACTCTATGTGTGATATTTGTATTACCTATTTCTTTGTCACATTAAGAAGTTTCTAACTCTGTGACTTTGCATATCTCACAGTACGGACAATCATTTTAGATTTTCTGGCAATTGTGTTTTATCATTGGAATAATAAACATATCCCATAGAGATTTTCTTCTTTCTCTGACACATTCCAGTTTAGTGACTTATTGTTATTGCCATAATACTCTTAACATTAGAATTTAATCTGTAAAATAAAAAGCAAAATGGAAATATTTGCTGAAACTAACATTGCATGACTCCCCCTGTCCCAAATGGATGATTACTTGTGAAACCCTCAAAGGACTATCAAGATCTATTTCATAAGCGCTCTCCCCTTTCTTCCTTCTACTCTTCTACTCTTTTATTCTTCCCTCCATTCCTGCATTCTTCTCTCTTTCCTTCTGTCCCTCTTCCTCTCTTGTTAGCTATCTGTTTTCTGCCCTCCTCCCCTTCTCTATATTCTCTCCATCCTTCCTTACATTTTGCTTCATTTAAAAAGCTCTTTGTTCTTCCCCATCTCCGCTATTTTATTTCATCTTTCCCTCCACTTTGTGGACACTGTGCATCACTACAGCCCACACAAATATTCTAAATGTAGTGGAAAACGCTGAACATCTGAAACCCAGTTTTGCTTCATGTAGTGTTTCTAAAATTTCCTTCTCTCCTTAGTAAGCCTCCCTGTGAGATCTCTAATACAGACTTTCAACTACTTTCTATTAGTGCTTGCCCAACTTACACATTACGCAAATATATGAGTGTCATATGCAAGTATATGAGTGTCTAGACAGTATATGGTATTCTGCTAAAGTGTACACCTTTATAAATTATGTACTTAATAACACAAATTTAAATAAATTAAAAATCTTTTTATGGACAGGACTTCTTTGTTAGCCTTGATGGTCTAGCACTAGCTCTGTAGACCAGACTGGCCTCACAGAAATCAACCTGCACCTCCCTCCCTCCTGAGTACTAGAATTAAAGGTGTTCACCACTACCACCCATCAAGAAAATATGTTTATATGATTACATTCCCCTTATTGCCGATTTTAATGGAGTTCTAATATTTTCAAAGTTATACTTTTCATGTGGTTACACAATCAGCCAAGATCATGATGTCTAGCATATTTCTTCAAAAAAGAAGCCAAGATAATGCACAATATTTTTGTATTTTGTATACAGAAATGCAGAAAATGCTCCAAAGCAATGTATGTGTCTATGGCAAAGGAATACATAAAATTGAAAACTGGATTCAGTTAAGCAATCAAATAACACAGATGCATGTAGGAGGCTATGAAGTAAATATCAATTTATCCAGTGATTTCCATAAATGACCAAATTAAGAAGTAATGCTTCTTTTCAGGCAAACTCTGTAGATATAGCTCATCTTAGGTGTCAGCAGACTGCTTGTCTCTCAAGAGCAGCCTTTAACAATACCACTGTGCTACCTGAAAGAAGCCAAAGAAGAAAGGACAAACAATGCACGCTTTCACTTCAGTGATTTACCTAGTAGATTCTGTGAAGTATGGCACATGATAGAGGCTAAGAAGTGCCCAGAGAAGAATGTGAGAAGTGGTTAGCAGGCACAAATGTGACGGAAAGCACAGAGTTGCATAATGAGTTCAAAGTTTCAATTTTGGAAAAAAAAACACAATTGGACATGGGTAAGTGTTGCCTAACCATATATGCCTATGCCCACTAGCATTTAGTGAATGTTTTATGGTTAAGCAAAACTGACTGACTCCTTCCCAGAAGTTTATGACATTTTCCCTCCATATACATTCACTTCACTTCCTATTAATCAGCTATATTATTCTCTATGATCCTTTTATACATTTATTGATATCTGCAAGAACACACTTTTAAGCATTACTGCAATTTGGATTTAGGTTTGTTTAATAAAATAAAATTTTATTATAATTTTTTCTGTGTAAATATTTTACTTATTATCATTCAGTTTTAAAGTTAAATTAAGTTTGTTGGTATAGACAACCATTGTGGAATTTACAGTTTGAATTTGATTTTGCTTTCTAATAAGACAGAATCAGAAAGAATGCTTCAGTAAATGCAGCTCTTTAATCAATACATCACAGTATAATGATGCTTATTTACATGACAAAATACTGAGTGTAACTTTCTCAATAACTTCTCATGTGAGTTTTACAAGTATTAGTATAGCATTGCTAAACATAATGACTATTGCCATAGTATTTTCATACCTGTTTCTCGTGTATTTGATCATGTTAGGTCCCATTATTCTCACTTGCCTCTCTTTTAACCCCTGTTGGTCCTATCCTATATCTATCTATCTATCTATCTATCTATCTATCTATCTATCTATCTATCCAGACACATACACACACATACACACACACAAGATTTTCTTATCCAATCATATCACATGTATTTTTCATAGCAATAATTCAACATTTTCTCCAACAAATATTATATGAAAATGTTTTTTTTCAGGATATATGAGAAAATATCACTTCAGCCCAGAAAGGGAATATATGACAGATCAAAGTAAGGATATGGCTCATGAAAACTGGAACCCCAGAGCTCATAGCATGGCTTAAAAGCAACTTAGAGTCAGGACAATGTCATCTAGGCAGCTAGGATAGTCTGTGTCTCTTCTAGGTCCCCCAGCTTGTCTCTGTCTCCCAAGCAGTTCTTACTGCTTATAAAAGCTTGAGAATGGGAAAACCTACTCTGACCAGCTTCAGGCACTTCCTGAGACTTCTCAGGCATTCACTTCCTGAGTCTTAATGAGATTACCTATAAGTTTTCCTAAGTCTTGAGGAGCAAGCTGGCCTTCAACATTACCAGAGTCTTAAGAAGTTTCTTTTATAACTTCTTGGGTCTGAGCTAGCTTTGGAGGAAGTTGCTAAGCAGCAATTAGTTTCCAAAATAGTTTAAGGACACATAGATATTTCAGAAATAAAAATCTCATCCTTAAGAAGAGACTTGGACTGACAGCACCGTCTGCTGTGCTTTGACTTTCTCTGTCTTCTACTGAATCTGGGCCTCTGACTGTATATCAATGCATCAATCACTTGATTCTATTCTCTGCTGCTTACTTTTTGCACTTTATTAATTTTCTATTGGATTGCTTTCTTTATCACTTGTGTATATGTTTGTATACATGAGAGGTCAACCTTATAGTTTTTTCTTTGTCAAATATCTTTTCATTCATCCTGGAACTTTGCAAGGAGTTGAGAATGGCTGGCCAGGAAGCCACATGGGTTTGTTTGTCTTTGTTTTCCTGGAACTAAGATTACAAATATGTACCACCATGCGTAGCTTGTTCATTCATTTATTTATTTTCAGTGTGTGCTCTGGTAGCCAAACCTAGGCATTTGTAATGCATGCATGCTAAGCTTCTTGCCAACTGTGTCATCTCAGTTCTTCTTTATCATTCTCCAAAAATTTGCTGAACTTACTCATGACTAATATTTTGAGAAGTTTGTAATAAACATTGTACAGCAGTGTCTTTTCCTAGGTAATGTATTACCCACAACCAAACTATCTCCTGGTCCTGAAATTTGGGTTTGTAGAAAGAACCTCCAAAAATCACTCCAGTGTGTCTTCTCAACAAGAGACCTGTGACCTAATGGGCAATTTATCTTATCCTCACACATACAATAATAAAGTAGTTATAATGTGCCCAAGCATGCTACAATATTGTTGTTTTATAGTCCTTGGAGATTGGATACAAGGAATGTTCCCTAAGGCTGAATTCATCCTCAAATGTGGTTTCTTAGTCCATCATTATCTGCATATATTAAGTCCATCCTCTGATAAGTAATTCTTTTTAAATATGAAATAGACCCACTTGCAGCTATGAAATGGCTTCACATGTTACCTCTTCATAAAACTGTGGGGGCCAAAGCATTTTTACCTGCTCCAGTCTCTACTACTTTTATTCCAGCCATCAAAAACCATGTCAGAAACATGGAGGGCTTTGCATTCCTGATGCCCCACTCATGAGACAAAAATCCAGACTTTTGGTTTATGTCCACAATCCTCATTGTGCTCTAGGCAGTTTAGGACGTTAGGACAGTATCAGCATTAAAATAAAGGAAAAAAAAAACAGGACTAGTATTAGGGAGTGTTAAGAGCTCCAGAACCCTCAAAAAAGGCAAGCACAGCAGACTGCATCTGCAATCCCAGTCCTGAGGAGGCAAACACAGGAGGATGCCTCGGGCCTGAGACTAGGCGGTTTAGCCCTATTGGTCCATTTCTGTTCAGAGACCCAATCTCAACAAACAAACAAACAAAAAGCCCACAGAAAAGGTTTGAGAGGAAGACACCCATGGCTAATTCTGGTCTCTACATGCATACACAAGCATAGGCATCCGCATACATGAACAGATGGATCTATTCCCCTCCCACCCACACTTAGAGATGCATGCATATGGAGTCAGAAAGAACTTCTTGTGACATGCATACACCTACCACATTTTCCTGAGACAGTTTCATTTCTGATTTTGGTCTTACCCTGAGGCTGTTTCTTATGTTGAGTATCTTTTGTTAGGAGGATTTAATGAAAATAATGATTTTATATTTTCAATTAAAAATATTTGACAATTTTTATTCTAATTGTAAATACTTAACAGCTATGGTATGATAATTTTATATCAGTATAAGATATGTAATGACCAAATCCCTAAACTTTTAAAATTTCAGTGAATATGTATATAATTAGGAGAGGCACTATGGTATTTATACCCACATATTTGATGCTGAGACCACTGGGGGAAGATTGGCATTCTTCTTTTTTGGTAGTACTTTGTTTGGGGCTTTTGAGGACCTCTCCTAGTTCTTCTCTATGGTCAGTACTAAGACTCAGTCCTGCTCTCTAGCTTAGCTTCATACCTTTTTATTTTTTACTTAGTTGCTTTCTATACATGTCCCATACTTCTAAGACTAACAACCACTATTTCAATACAGATCTGTGTTTTAATGTCCTACGTGAGAGGGAATAGTGCTGTTAAATGTCTGCTTAGACACAAGCAATGGTTCCTCAACTCACCTTTCTTTAACAATCTTACCATAACCAACAGAAACCATTGCAAATGTTGCACTCTGAAAGTAAATAGTTCAGCAACTGTGCCAGGACATCATGTAGATGCATTGTTTTCTAAGTACCAAGTGATGTTTCTAAACAGTTTTGCCAGTCTGAAGCATTAGGAACCCAATCTTGACTGGTGGTCCACCCACCCATATCAACATAGTAACCATTTTCCGACAGACTCTTCTCAAAACTGATTCTATATGTTATAAGCTTTTGCTCAAAACATACCTGCCTATGCATTTCCATAGCAGTTACTACCTTGCTTTATGTATATCATGTCACCTTGTGTCAGCTATTTAGATGGGACTCAAGTGACATCTCTATATCTCCTGCCTTATTTGGAGTTAATCCGTGTCTGCCATCTTCTAAGTGTGCTGTTGGCCTCATCACTGTTTTTATCAGCATATCTAAATTCCTGTCTTGGAAGAGCAATCAAGTAGTTTAGTGTCCACCAGGTGGTTTCAATTTAATTTAGCTTGATAAAGGCCCTACCACCAAATAGTTTAATTCTGAAGTTCTGGATCATAGAGCTTCAGGACAAAAAAAAAGGAATATTAATGTTAAAATTAGTTCAATGACATCTTTATCAATTTTAATATAAATATCATTTTACTTGTTTCACTTACTGACATTATGTATAAGTAACCCGTAGTAGATTTTCAGATTTTCTTTTCTTTATAATCTATAGCATGAAATCCTGTACCATAAGATTTCTCTCTTCTCTACCCTCCTCTACCATTTTTTCTCTTTTGTTTTTTATTTATTTTATGTAGTATAAGAGATGGAACACAAGGTTTCACACATGGTAGGCAATCTCTCTAACTCTGAACTATACTGATATAGGATTCCCCTCTGTATTCTGTGAATATGTTTTATTCCCATTGGTTAATAAAGAAGCTGTTTTGGCCTATGACAGGACAGAATATAACAAGGTGGGAAATCCAAAATAGAAGATGGACTCAGGCAGATGCGATGTAGTTGCCCAAGAAGGAAGAGGTAACAAACTATGAACCTTGTGGTAGAATATGAAATAATAGAAATCGTTCAATTTAAGATGCAAGAGAATTTAATAAGAAGCCTGAACCAATAGGCCAAAGAGTATGTAATTAATATTAAGCCTCAGAATGGTTATTTTATAAGTGGGTTTGGGAACAGGTAGGCAGAGAGAAAACAATCAAGGAGACCAGTGGGACCTAGAAAACTTCCAGCCACATGATATACTCAGGCTTTGATTTCTCTCTATGGTCTTTAAAACACTTTCATCCAATTAATCACTACTAAATTATACAATAAATTGTAATTGAAATTGTTTTTAAAACACACACACACACAACCCCCCTATATGACAGGTTCATGTTTCTTATCTAATAACATAAATATTATTTAGTTAAATTTGCTTATTCTTTTCAATATTGTTTCATATAATGAGTGTTAGATTTGTTAGATAAAGATGTGGACAGTAAGAACATATTATAAAGTAAGTCTTAGAAATAGATCACTACCTCAAAAATATAAAAAAACAACAACACGGAGCAAGCATTGTTCTTATCTGAGAAATGGTTTGAATTCTCCTGAAAAATAGGAACAAGAAAGATGTTCAATCTTGCTACTTCAAATTTACACTGAGTGGAAACCTCTGTCAGTGCAATTTGACAAGAAAAACAAAAGCAGATGTAGTAGAAGGGAATTACAGAGCTATCTCCATTCACAGAGAATAAGATTGTATAAACATTCCATAAACTACTACATTTCTTGTGATGCCTCATCAAAAGAAACTTCCTGAATTAAATGAATTTCAGTGAGTTTAGCAAGGCTTCATGATGTAACTGGTGCTGTGATTCACAGAACCACAAATGGTATATTACACAATAAACCAATGCAATCAAAAATCACAACATAAAACATTGTCATTAAAAAATATTTAAAAATTAAATAGTTTTCCTTAAAAAAGATGGCTGATTTTTTTCCGCATGTTGTGAGTTGAGTATATCCATCCATTGTCTCATATAACTTCTGCTAATTTCCTCCCCTTTTGTCTACCTAGACAATTTTCTTCTATTTTCATAACACATGTGTGTATGTGTATATATGTGCATTTTGTATCTATATAGAATTACAAATATAATGTGCAATTATTTTTTAAAATTTATTAAAATATCTAGGAAGCACAAATGAGAGAAATCATATATCCATCTTTCTGCAATTGTCTTAATTTGCTTAATATGATTGTTTCCATTTATATCAATTTTCTTATAAGTAGTATAATTGTATTTCATTGTGTGTATAAGCCACTTTTCCCCACTCCTCTTTGATGGACATGGCATTTCTTTCTATAGTTCAGCTGCTGTGGTCAGTGCTGTAGACAGTTGGGATCAACGTCCTCTGTGACATGTCAGCTGTTTATGACGAACCTGTCACCACTTCCATGTAGCTTTAATGCCTTTTCCTTGGTTTAATGGGTTTTTCCATGAAATTTCCATCTCATGCCATTCCTTAATCTATTATTTTGATCCTCCATTAATACCATTAATAATGTGTGTATACTGTTGTTTTAAATCCAACCATAAAATGGAAACAAGCTTGATCTAATTCCATCATTCATTTTCAAAACTGTTGCAGCTACTCTAGTTACTTTGGTTTCACTCATAGATGTTAGAATCCATTTGCTTCTGTATATACTTTCCCATATTTGTGCTATATTTCTGTGAATATGCTACTTGGATTTTGACAGAAATTCTATTAAATCTGTAAATCAATTTAGAAAAAGTCCTATATTTACTATATTAAATTTTAAATCAGGGAGCCACTTGTGTCCCCATTAATTTATGTTTTCCTTGACTCCTTTTATCAATGTATTATATAAAAGCAAGGCAGTTATTCTTTGTGCCTACAACATTTTGAGATATCATGTGTAATACATGAAAGAAGAACATCTAGCATCCCTATCGTTTAATAGATCCAATCAATCTTCCATCTAGCTCAGTCTAATAAGAGTCTAACATTATCCTATCACTTTGGCAGTTTTTTATAAAAGCAAATGTGCATTTATCATATGACCCAGAAATGCAAACATTTATGATAAGGCCAGATGTATACGTCCAGAGGGTGAAGGACACACATGTCTTGCAGAGTCAATCAACTCTATATCTGTGTGTGTACTACTAGAACAATCATGGCTATGTTCTAATACACTATATTTTCTTTGATTTAGAGAAATGAAAACACAAACTAGTTTATGAAACTATACACTAGTTTGTACAAATGTTGAAATTACCAAGAAATGATCAATTATATTTTGGCACATGAAGGATTGAAGTAATAAAATTATATCCATATATCATAATGCTACTAAACAAGAAAAATATCCCACAGAGCAAAGTTTAATAATGAGTCAAAGGAAACTGGTCTCATGGACTACATACTGTGAAACTCATATGACATTGAGAATACAACCTCTAGTATCAGAGACCAGTGTATGGCAGGTATTAGGGATGGACATGGATGTGACCCTCAGGGAATAGAAAAATCTTTAATGATGAATATGACTTTTTCTTTAATATGATGACAAATACAAAGTGGACTAAAGATACAGAGAGCTGTATATAAAAACACTTGAAATTAATTTAAGATCAAACAAACATTGATAGAGGAGTTACTTTCATTGGTTAATAAAGAAACTGCCTTGGCCCATTTGATAGGCCAGCCCATAGATAGGTGAAGTAGACAGAACAGAATGCTGGGAAGAAGGGAAGTGAGGTCAGACACAATGAAGCTCCAGCACAAGATGGACGTACACTAGAATCTTCCTGGTAAGACACCACCTCATGGTGCTACACAGATTATTAGATATGCATTAAAGCAAGATATGAGAGTTAGCCAATAAGAGGCTGAAACTAATGGGCCAGGCAGTGTTTAAATGAATACAGTTTGTGTGTTGTTATTTTGGGGCATAAACTAGCCAGGCGGCCAGGAGCCGGGTGGCAGGAACGTGGCCCTCAGCTCCTACTAAAAATGGCACCTAGATGTGGATAACTGAATCCACAGAAAGCCTGAGAAAGTTTGGGAAAGAGTAGAGTAAAGCATATTTTCTTGGTAGCAGCAACTTCTCGGGTCTGCTCTGCTTGCTAGAGGCAAACAAGCATTCCATCTAAGAGAGGCTTCCTGACTCAGCTTTAGCTGCAGAACCTTGCAGCTCTTTTAAGAGGTTCTGCCACAAAACACGTAAGCGGTGTTGATGAAAAGCTGAAAGCATGCTTTTTTGTTTTCAGCCGTAGCAGGAAACAAATTGCACTGTTTTAAAATGCCAGCTTTCTGGGCCATCCTGCCAGGGCAAACACTGACTCTTTCAAGCTGGTGGTCCCGACTATGGAGCTTTTGAGTGTTGTTTAACACTGTTGCAACTTGCTTGCTGGCAAGGACCTTGAAACGCCATAGAGATGTGGCAATAAAAATGGCTACAGCCAGTACCTCTGCCAAGAGGCTGTAAAGCTAAGGAATGGGCTGGATCCAGTTGACAAAGCTATGGCTTTAATCCTACCAATATTGCTCAGTAATTTAAAGGCTCATATGGTCAGAAAGAGAGAGAGATACAGTAAAGAGAGATTAAAAACAAAGAAAACTTCTAAGTGATTTAGTGTGTTAATAATATATGCAGGCTAAAAGTTAAAGTTCTTAAAGTAGAAAGAAAGAAAGAAAGAAAGAAAGAAAGAAAGAAAGAAAGAAAGAAAGAAAGAAAGAAAGAAGTTGGGTGTGGTAGTACACACCTTTAATCCCAACACTTGGGATGCAGATGTAGATTGACCTCTGTGACTTCAAGATGTGGCAAGACACACCTTTAATCCCAATGCCTGGGAGGCAGAGACAGATGGATCTCTGAGAGTTAAAGGACACCCTGTTCTACAGAGCTATTCCAGGACAAAGATATACAGAGAACCTGTCTCAAAAGGTAAAAGTAAAAATAAAAGTTAAAACAAAGCTGCACAAAGATGGAAAATACAGAGAGAATCTTGATACTGTATGCCATTATATTCTCTTTGAACTGTTTGAATGCTTAGGAAGGGGCGACAGCTGCTAAAAGATATTTGTTTATAAATGCTGCTGAACTAATTCAAGATAGATATTTTGAAAATACCTTGACTTCAGAATTTGGATCTAAGGATATCATACTTTGGAAAAGAGTTTCTTCTTTTGTTTTCACAGAGGATGAGACCCCATGAATTGCTTCTATCCCAATATGGTATGATAAACCACACTCTTGAAAGGTTGCTGTGAACACCCTCAAAAAATTACTTTGCTCAACTGCCGACTGGGAGGAACCTAGCACACAGGTTATACCATGAAAGGCCTAAATAACAGTGCCCCCATACAGCAGGAAACAGTTTGGAAAGAAAAATCTGTGCCCATATTCCCAAATATTGCTTATAAATGTTCTTTTACATTTAAGGCAAATATGATAGAGGTATGAATAATTTGCATAGATATGGATTTTGCTTTAGTGATTTAAATTTAAGGTCAATTTTATTATATATATATATATATATGTATGTATTTCTGATCTTGATTAAGGTATTGTGATTGTGTAGTTCATTTAAAAATGTAATGTATATAGGTTGTTAATGTATAGTCATCAATAATAGTCAAGCTTGTAGTCATGTTAGTTAGATTTTCTAGATGTGCATAGATATATTTTAGATAGACATTATTCATCTTTCAAAGACTACTGAATATGACATTTAATGCTTTAATAATTTAGGGGTTTTCATGTCAATGAGACATATATGCTCCTGGCAGCATCAATCTACTTCAAGAGGAAGATGGTCATCAAAGAGGCTCCTTATGGAGTTTGATAGCCATTTGGGCAAGAAACTGCTCTTGCCTGGACTGTTGCATAAACTGGACACAGAGAACCCACAGAGAGAGGACTTATCTAAAGGTGAGATGATCTTTCGGGGTTCCTGATTCATGAAAGAGTCTGCGAGACATTCTGCAGGACACAGCACATAGTGACTAAACTGCCTTTGAAATTTCCTGCTTCATAAAAATGTCTTTGGAAACTATGAGCCTGTAGGCCAAAGATGGATGACCCAATGGTACAGAGGAACTTTGGGTGCCTGTCCAGGCAGTGAGATGTCTCTGTCATTTCTAAAGTTTAGAAGTTGCTTATTTCTTGTTTGCTTAGGTAATATCCTTCTCGAGTCTTTAATGGAGTTAAAGAATATATAGATAGTTATAGTTTTCCTTAGTTATAATAAAAGATTAGGTAGATGTAAATATTGTAACTATAATTCTTACTTGATAACTGTTTTGTTATATGTAATTTTGCTATGTTAAAGTTAAAGCCTTTTTTTGTTGTTTAAAGAGAAAAAGGGGAAATGATGGAGGAGTTACTTTCATTGGTTAATAAAGAAACTGCCTTGGCCCATTTGATAGGACAGCCCTTAGATAGGTGGAGTAGACAGAACAGAATGCTGGGAAGAAGGGAAATGAGGTCAGATGCAATGAAGCTCCAGCCCAAGATGGACGTACACTAGAATCCTCCTGGTAAAATACCACCTTGTGTTGCTACACAGATTATTAGATATGGGTTAAGCAAGATATGAGAGTTAGCCAATAAGAGGCTGAAACTAATGGGCCAGGCAGTGTTTAAATGAATACAGTTTGTGTGTTGTTATTTTGGGGCATAAACTAGCCAGGCGGCCAGGAGCCGGGTGGCAGGAACGTGGCCCTCAGCTCCTACTACAAAACATTGTCATGACATTAAGCTCAGATTCAACTGAAGATGGATAGACCTGCCTTTGTGAAAAACCAGTAATAAGAAACTCGCATGGATCTTCAATCTAAATATCATCATGCAATATACCTGTATACACATGCCTTCTCTGCCTCCAAGACAAGACTCAAGTTTTATATATAGTTTGTGATCTTTTTGTTCTATTTCAAAACATGGCAATCTAATTTGAATCAATGAAAAAGAACACTGGATGGAGGATGTAATGTAAAAATTTCTGTATTCTCCTATGTTCAGCTTCAGTCAATAGTATAGACTTTCACTATAGAACTGGTAAAAAAAAAAAGGTGTGTGTATCAAACTAGGTATCAAGAATGGGCATCTTGAAATAAATCAAAAACATAACCAAGAAAATGGGAATGAAAATGTATGATTTGGCAATAACCAGATAGTCAGAAAAATAGAATACCTTTGTTTTGAAATATACCTTTTGAAAGTAAATTATAATTGCATAACATCAAAAGTGTGATAGCTTTATAAAGAGATGTAATTTTAGTTTGTGAAAATTAACGTAATAGAGTACCTGTACAGGATGAAGTAGTAACATTAATAAAGCACCATAACTTTTAATAGAGGCTGATGAAGGCAACAGAATGAACTAACAACCTGTGTCTATAGGAGCAGATCTGAAGCTGAGAAGATAGCTAATCCATAAATTTTTTGTCATACAAGTAAAAGAACCTCATTTCAGTCCTGAGCACCCATGTATAAAGCTAGAAATGGTAGTGTGTGTTTGTAAACCTAGGGTTTAGGATTCATAGACAGGAAATTCACTGGAGGTCTCCAGTCAGACAGGCTCACCTAATCACCTAATCTGTGAGTCCCAGGTACTGGTGAGAGAATCTATATCAAGAAAGAAGATAGTTCCTTAAGGACAGCACTTGAGGTTGGCCTCTAAACACACATATGCATGTGTACATGCATACATGCACTGGCACATACACAAACATACACATCTGCATATACATGCATACACACACTCCACACTTACATAGACACAAAAGTAATTTGATTAAGAGCTAACATATCCTTAACATGGCTTCCAACTCACATGTGCATGATTCTTGGTCTTGGCATTATGACGTATTATTAAATGTTTGGATGGATAAAGTAAAAACTTAAATTTGTGTATGGTGACAAACATGTATGATCCCATAACTTATGAGCCTGAACAGAAGAACTTCATTCCAAATTACATGCCAGCCTAGGCTATGTCACAAGGACTAGTAACATAACAAACAAAACAACATAAACTGACTGAAGAAACTTAGTTTAGCTTTCAAATATTTAATATTGAGTGTTCCGATGTATTCTTTTTGGACTCGGCAAGTAGTGTAAAGATGGAGATAAGAGCAGCTAAACTTTTTTTTTTTGGTTTTTAGAGATAGGGTTTCTCTGTGGCTTTGAAGCCTGTCCTGTAACTAGCTCTGTAGACCAGGCTGGTCTCGAACTCACAGAGATCCACCTGCCTCTGCCTCCCAAGTGCTGGGATTAAAGGCATGTGCCACTATCGCCCGGCTAGAGGCTAAACTTTTAAGTAGTTAAGCTTTTCTGCCAAGCCAGACAATAAAATTTACAGTGGAAGCAAAGAAATGATGGTTCTTTGAGTGATCAGACAATGAATGCCTCACTTTCAAATCAGTGATTGCCTTCTTCACTCATTTACTGATGTCAAATAATTTCTTGATTGTGCATTTAAATGGGGAGATGAATAATGAGAAAGGTGCTGTTTTCAAGTAAAGAGACGCCATGGGAGAAAACGGCACAGGAGCCCCATACTCACTGGCCTTGGGCAGAACATCTATTAAGACCACCTTTCCTATATATCTTATTGACTCACCCTCTGGTAGTGACTGAAAGGAGTGAGATATGACTTATCAGCAAAGTATAGATGTGAAATTTTGTCCAATGTGCTACACATCATAGCACCATTTAATTGCTAGGAGAAAATTAAGCAAGTCATGGAAACATGCAGGACTTAGGGTAGATTCTGCCCCATATTTCTATTCTAAGGAAAGGAATCTGCCTGGACTTGCAGATGCTGTATGCTTGGAATCTTGGATCATGTTTGTGTGGTCTTACATGTTTGCTTTAATTCTATCTTCATAAAATGTATAATTGTTAGTATAAAAGTTTATTTGCAGAAATATTCTATAATTATTAAAGTGTGTGTTTTAGCTTTTGAGTTGATTTTCTAGTATAACAGCATGTGGAATTTTCCCAGCAGATAATACAGTATGGAGTCTACAGGGAATCAACAGTCAGCTCCTTCCTGGGACTTAATCACACCTCCTGACTGGAAGCCTCAGTCAATAGGTTGTCCACTAGTAACTGCTTTGGGCATGCTAGATCCAAAATACTCTTTTTAAAAGATCTCTCTCCTGTAGCAAGCTTGATCTGACCATGATTCCCCCAATCATGACAAGGAGGCTTATTATTAATTATAAAAGCTTGGCCTTAACTTAGGCTTGTTTCTAGCTAGCTCTTTTCCTTTTAACTTAAAATAATACATTTCTATTCATCTATGTATTAACCCAGGCTCTTTTTCCTCATCTACATACTGTCTGTCATGTTTTTTTGCTTCCTCTATATATGGCTGGCAGGTTTTCTGCTGGCTTTCTCCCCTTTTCTCTCTGCCCCCAAACCCTTCCTGTCCATCTGTCCTCAGCCTAGATACTGGCCATTCACATTTTTTAGACCAATCAGGTGCCTTAGGCAGGCAAAACAGCAACACATATTTACACAGTTAAACACAGAATAAACAAATTTATCACATCTTTATATGGTTAAACAAATACTCTATTTCACAACTCTTTACTGTGTGCAGGTGTGTGTGTGTGTGTGTGTGTGTGTGTGTATAAGGGGACCAAACTCCAGTCCTCTATAAGAGCATCAACTTCTCTTAATATAAGAGCCATCTATCCAGCTCCATACTAGGCTCTATGAAAGTGATTCTTAACTGGTGGGTTGTTACCCCTTTGGGGACCAAATGACCCTTTGACAGAGGTCACATATGAAATATCTACATTGTGATTCATAACTTTAGCAAAATTACAGTTATGAAATATTAACAAGTATAACTTTATGGTTGGAGTTCACCGCAGCCTGAGGAACTGTATAAAAGGGACACGGGATTAGCAAGGCTGAAAACCAGTGCTCTAATGAGTTCTTTGTTACTGAAGAAGCCTAGAAGGAGATGGAAAGAACATTCTTTCAATGATGAAGAGAAGAAACACTTTCCTGGAATGTTTTTATTTACCTACTTTCTAGAACATAGAAAAACATCACTACGTATTTGTGCATTTTGCATGGTAAGAATGAGTCCTGATCAGACTCACTGAGGCTGGATTTCTGAGATGTTCATTTTCCTGTGCAGAAATATCAGTTCCCATGATAGGTGCAGACATTTCATGCTTGGATAATTACTAAAAATGCATTTATGGGAATGAACAGAAATGAGTGTGCTCACAAGCCCATAGACACACAAGGACACCCCAGGCTACATGAGGTCATAACACAGCCATTAGGAACTGACAAAGTAGAAGGAAGGTGAAATGGGAATTAGGAAATTGTCATTTATATATAAAAATCAGGAAAGAGCAAGAACCCAAGCCTGGGGCCCCAAATAAATTAGAGTGGGCTTAATGAAAGGCAGGCAGTTGAGCACAAGGGAAATTGAATTTTGCTTCCCTGGCTGCTCCTGTTTGTGTGCTTCTCTGGTAATTGACCATTTAGGAGCTGATTTGAGTTTTACAGCAGTGATAACGGCCAAGTGCAAGGCAATCCATCACCCCCTTTCCTTCCAACTTGGTCAGAGTCACTTTGGATGCTTGTGACCTGGCCCATTCTGAACCTCCTGTACAGTTCTTCCTGATGGCATTGCTTTCTTTACAAGGTGTTCTTTCATCAAGAACATTAGTGTCAGAAAAGCAGAGGGAAAGGACTCCAGAAGAGTTTGAGACTGGCTCTATGGGTCTAAGAGATGAATCAGCAGTTAGGAGCTCTTTCTGTTCTTCTAGAAGACGAGAGTCCTGTTCCACATACCCATGTGAGGTGTTCAAATCCCCTTGTAATTCCAGTTCCAGAATACCTGGTGTCTTCTCTTGCCCTCTGTGGGCACCTGTACTCCTGGGCACATACCTCAGTTTACACACACACAAAATACACACAAAAATCAAAATAAAAAAGAACTCAAAGAAGACTCTTATTGTTGGGATAAGGAGATATATTCTTCACTGCCACCTTCACCAGTTTAAGTTTTGGCATTTGATGGCCCTCAAATTAGGCTAACCTGGGATTTGTGGCTTCATTGCAGAAAATAATTCATAACTGAGATGTTTATGATGCACTGTTGAGGTTTACTAAAGAAATAATTATATAGGAAAGAGAAAGAGAGAGGTTCTTCTAAAGAAGTGATACCTGAGATTACTGGTGTGGGCTTCTCAAAGAGGGACTATTCATTGAGATTTGCATTTTTGACTATAGGAATACATAGGGTTTTGTGGGAATTGAGATTACTGTCTTCAAGGGGTTGCTAAGAAACCTGAAGAAGATCACTAGATCTATCCTTTGCGGTACATGCATTAATGTCTTTCTTCAGGAGCCTTCTACTCACGTTTTTGAGACAGGATCTGTCAGTCACATGAACTGGTCAAGAAGTTGAGGCAGCTGGCTGGCAACCCAGGATTTGTCTGTCTCTACTTCCCTGCTTCTACAAACTTCACAGGAAGAGGTTTTCTGATTTATGTTCAGACACTTCTACAGTTTGCAAATTGTACAACAGATATATCAGCATGCTTTGATTTCAGCAGTTGTCTTCACATATTGTACTTTCTTTTGTTGTTTCTTACCGAGATAAGCCTTATGCTACAGTTCCAACTCCTTTGTTAGGGTGTACATGTGTGTGTGTTCATGTCCAGCACACAGATCCATACTTGTGCCTTCACTATGTTTGTGTGGAGGCCAGAAGAAAACCCCAGGTACTTTTTGTAGGAACACCCTCAACCTTATTCTGAGAAAAGGTCTCTCACCGGTGCACAGCTCACCAGTTAGGTGAATCTGGCAGACCAGTAAACTCCAAGGATTTACGTGGTTTTGTCTACCATGGGCTGAGCTTGTAAAGGTGTGTAGCTGTACCCCCAATGTAGTGCTTTCTGGGAAATGAGCTCAGGTCTTCAGGCTTAAGAAGCAAACATTTTATCAAATGAAACATCTCTCTACCCTCTCTTTATTTTTATGCTTTGAAATTTTTGCCTAGAATACATACTTGCTTTTCTTTTCTGACCTAATTACCATTTCCCCATTCTAGTTCTTAATTTAGAGATCACTGTTAAAAGTTATCCAAGATGCCTGTAATCATTCATTGATTGGTTACCACAAATACAGTTTTGGACAAATTTGTCTCCTGACCTGAACTTAGCACTAGAGACTTCCTTCCCTTTCTGCAAGAGGGATAATTGTTCTATATCATTAACTGTTATAAATGGAAAAGACAAAACAGACATACCAGGGTCTAAAACAGTGGATGTGGCTTTTATCATCTTCATATTCAGACAGTGTACAATGCATTATCTCCATTATAACAAAATCTTTAGCTAAAGGGAGTTAAGAAATACCAAGAATCTATCCAGGATTCATTAAAGGATTAAGCTAGTATAAAAATTAAGCTCTCTGTGTGTGTGTGTGTGTGTGTGTGAGCAGCACAAACACAATACATTAATCAAGAACAGAAATATACATATAACAAACTTACCTAAAATTTCTTTCAATAAACCTAGATCCATATTAGTGCAAATATCTATAGAATATCCCCCTCTAAATGTAAACAAACATTTATAAATAATAGTTGGGAATTTGGGCATAGTTCTTTCTTTTGGTGGGTAAAGTAATATTTTGAGTGTGTTCACAACAACCTTAGACCCAAATTTTGAAATCAAGATATCTTTAAAATACATATTCTGGTTTAGCTTAGTAGTCCATCCAACCCACCCAATGAAATGTTTCTCTGTACTTAGCTCATTCACAGTTCAAAAATTCAAAGAAAAAAATTCAAAGAAAACATAATAATATTCAAAATTCAGATTCTCAGTGTATATTCCATCTTTACATGACTTTTCTTTACTCTTTTTAATCTATGACTGCCAATACTCTGTCTCTTGAAATACTTTACGTTATTTCTGAAAAACCATTTACTTCTTTTTAAAACTCTTTTTGTTTTCTCTACTCCAAGCATATGTCCATTTTTTAAACACACTGTATCTTGTTTATAGTTGTTTTATGTCTGAATCTGTCCTATTGTGTATCTGAAAACCTTTTCTGCCCAGGAGTGCTTCTTAAAATATTAAGTGACATTACTAAAGCTAAGCTTGCTTTGCTTTTGGCTCCTTCCAGTCCAACAATTGGAGGTCCATTCATTGACTCTGAGAACCATTCTCTCGGCCCCATATCCAGGGTCAGGTCACAGAAGGTCTGTGATTCCATTAAAGAATTTGTAGCACTTTGTTCACAAACCCCATTTAAACACCCCATAGCCTGATCACTTAAAAGACCCAGAGTTCACACCAACAGCATGGCCCAGGGAGCTACCTTTTCAAAACTGCACATTTCTTTATGCTACCACTGAATCAGGAAAACAACTCTTAAAGGAGCCATGGTTTTAAGCCATGCTTAACTGTGTTCTATTGCATCTAGAATTCTTTTCAAGCTTTCTCAGATTTTATGTGGATTTAGCTGCCACATGTTGGCATGCCAATTTGTAGTAGGATGCCAATTGTTTGCTTACCGGCCACCCAGACTCCCAAAATAACCACACAGAAACTGTATTAATTAAGTCATTGCTTGGTGAATTAACTTTTGTTTCTTATTGGCTAGCTCTTACATCTTAATTTAACACATTTTTACTAACCTGTTTACTGCCATGTGACTCTGGCTTACCAGTAAAGTTCTATCTGGTGTCTGTCTCTGGTGGGGCTACATGACTTCTACTCAACACTGCCCTCTTTCTCACATCATTCAGTTTAGTCTTCCCTGCCTAGCTCTACTCTACCCTATCATAGGCCAAGGCAGTTTCTTCATTCATTAACCAATAAAAGCAACAAATATACAGAATGACTTCCCACATCATACAACCACTATGACAAAAAAGAATACATGATTCCAGAATAGTTCATCAAAAGAAGAGAAGCAGTACTACATAACAATAAAATAATATCCTATGCTCCATAATAGCACTCAATATTAGTAGTCTCAATTCAAAAATAAAAATACATAAACTAACAAATTGGAAAAAAATGTAGAATCTTTCTTTGTGTTGCATTCAAGAAACACATATTTTCATCAAAGGTATGGGTTGTCTTTGAGTAAAATAAGGGAAAGGGGTATTACAAGTAAATGGAACAATAAAGCAAGCAGGCATGACTATTATCAAAATAGACTCAAAATCAAAACTAATGTGTCTAAATTATAGAGTAGGTTACTCTTTGACAGCTAGAAAAAGAGACAAAATTCACTTCAAATTAAACACAATAAAGTAAAATTTAGAACAAACATAAATGAAATTCTATACAGAGAAGCAGTAAATGTATCAGTAAAACCGAAAGGACCTAAAGTAAAGTAAAAGTCTAGAAAAATATTCCAAAAATGGCCATAAGAAGTAAACAGTCATAACCATTTTAATATCTCACTAAATACACTTCAAACAAAAACTAATAAGAAGAGACAGGTAAGCATACCACATACTCATTAAAGAAACACAACAATCAAGACTCTGTTATTGCCTTAACATATATGCATCAAATAAAAGGGTACCTAATTTCATAAAAATATACCACTATTGATGAAATATCAATATTGACTTTAATGCAATGAAAATGGATGACTTCAATACTACACTCTAATCAATAGACAGTTCATTCAAAGTCAAAACACAGAAATACTGAAGCTAAATAATATCATAACTAAATGAACTTAAGACATCTATAGAACATTCTGCACAAGTGCTCTTGACTATAAAGACTATACTTCCTTTTTATCAGCCAGTGAAGTTTTATTCAAAATTTTCCACATATTAGGAAAGAATAAGTAAGTTTCAACAGATGTTAAAAAATTATAGCAACTCTCTACATCCTTTCTGACTACCGAGAATTAAAGCTGGATATCAGCAATCATAGATACAGCTGAAAGTGTACAAGCTCATGGAAACTGAACAACTCAATGCTGAATGTAATTTGAGTCAAGTGTAGACAGAGACTGCTCATTCATTTTCCTGCTGCCAAGACCTGAAATAATCACACAGAAACTATATTACTTAGATTACTGCTTGACAAATAGCTTAGGCTTCTTATTAGGTAACTCTTACATTTTATTTTATTATTTTATTTTTTCAATGTGATAAACCTATAATTTTATTGGGTGCTTACAGAACTTGGGGAATGATGACTTACAAGATTAAAATATTTCATCTAATCTTACACCGTCATGTTTGACAGTTCACAAGTCTGGAAACCTGGAGTACACTGCACACTTCAGAAAACTCAAAGGTAGTAGAATTAGGGTGATCTCCAGATGACTCTAGTCTAAACATCTAGGCAGCTCAGCTGGTTAGTACTTCTTTCAGAACACTAGTCTGATCTCAGAATCTTTCTTTAATGTTTTCTATCATATCTCATTTTGTTTTATTTATAAAAAATTTTTCCATTCAAAAATTTATACTTCTTCCCCTTCTCCCATTCCCTTCCTGCTCCCCCACTCACCCTCCTCCCTCCCTCTCTCTTCTTAATTAACACATTTCTATAAATCTCTGTATCCATGTGGTTGTGACCTACAGGAAGATTTCATCCAACAACTGTTTCCTTTGGCAGCAACATGGTGCTGTAGGGAAAAAGGACTTGTACTCTGTAAAGATTTGTCACTTGTGCTGGTTTAATAAAATGCTGATTCACCAGTAGACAGGCAGGAAAGGTGGAGTGACCAGAACAGGAGAATTCTGAGAAGAGGAAAGGGTCAGTCTTCAGTCATCACCCAGACAACGAGGAAGCAAGATGAGAGTGCCTCACTGAAGAAAGGTACCAAGACATTTGGCTAACACAGACAAAAGTAATGGGTTAATGTAGGATATAAGAGTTAATACAAGGCCTGAGATAATAGACCAACCAGTTTATAATTAATGTAAGCCTCTGTGTGTTTCTTTGGGACTAAACAGCTGCAAGACCTGGAATGACAGAAATTTCTGTCAACAAATGGCACCAACATGGACAACTAAATCCACTTAAAACCTGAGAGAGTTTGGGAAGGAATTTTAGACACAAAAAGAACAGAGTTAAGTACGGCTTTTTGGTAGCAACATTTTGTTAGGTGGGTTCTGATTTCTAGAGTCAAGTATGTCTCCTTTAAGAGAGGCTTTCTGACTCAGTTTTAGCTGCAATAACCTTGCAGTTCTTTCTTAAGAGGCCCTATCACAAAATAGTTAAATTATGTTTATGAATGCCTAACAGCATGCTTCCTGATGGTGGCAGGAACCTTAAAACTCCATAGAGTTGTAGCAATAAACATTGTTCCCATCATATAAATAAACTGAAAGATAAAAAACATATGATCATTTCATTAGATGCTGAAAAAGCATTTGACAAAATTCAACATCCCTTTATGATAAAGGTCTTAGAGAGATTAGGGATACAAGGGTCCTACCTAACTATAATAAAAGCTATTTATAGCAAGCTGACAGCTAACACCAAATTAAATGGAGAGAAACTCAAAGCTATTCCACTAAAATCAGGAACACGACAAGGCTGTCCACTCTCTCCATACCTCTTCAATATAGTGCTTGAAATTCTAGCGATAGCAATAAGACAATATAAGGGGATCAATGGGATTCAAATTGAAAAGGAAGAAGTTAAACTTTCATTATTTGCAGACGATATGATAGTGTACATAAGCGACACCAAAAACTCCAGCAAAGAACTCCTACAGCTGATAAACACCTTTAGTAGCGTGGCTGGATACAAGATCAATTCCAAAAAAATCAGTTGCCCTCCTATACACAAAGGATAAGGAAGCAGAGAGGGAAATCAGAGAAGCATCACCCTTTACGATAGCCACAAATAGCATAAAATATCTTGGGGTAACTCTAACCAAGGAAGTGAAAGATCTATTTGACAAGAACTTTAAGTCTTTGAAGAAAGAAATTGAGGAGGATACCAGAAAATGGAAGGATCTCCCTTGCTCTTGGATTGGGAGGATCAACATAGTAAAAATGGCAATTGTACCAAGGGCAATTTATAGATTCAATGCAATCCCCATTAAAATCCCATCAAAATTCTTCACAGATCTTGAGAGGATATTAATCAACTTTATATGGAAAAACAAAAACCCAGGATAGCCAAAACAATTTTATATAATAAAGGATCGTCTGGAGGCATTACCATCCCTGACTTCAAACTCTATTACAGAGCTACAGTATTGAAAACAGCTTGGTATTGGCATAAAAACAGAGAGTCAATCAATGGAATCAAGTAGAAGACCCTGATTTTAACCCACAAACATACGAACACCTGATTTTTGATAAAAAAGCTAAAAGTATTCAATGGAAGAAAGAAAGCATCTTCAACAAATGGTGCTGGCAGAACTGGTTGTCAACGTGTAGAAGAATGAAAATAGATCCATATCTATCACCATGCACAAAACTCAAGTCCAAATGGATTAAAGACCTCAATATCAGTCTGAACACACTGAACCTGATAGAAGAAAAAGTGCGAAGTACTCTACAACATATGGGTACAGGAGATCACTTCCTACATATATCCCCAGCAGCACAGACATTAAGGACAACATGAATAAATAGGACCTCCTGAAACTGAGAAGCTTCTGTAAAGAAAGGACACTGTCACTAAGACAAAAAGGCAACCCACTGACTGGGAGAAGACCTTCACCAATCCTGCAACAAAGGTATGATCTCCAAAATATATAAAGAACTCAAGAAACTAGACTTTAAAATGCTAATTAACCCAATTAAAAAATGGGGCACTGAACTGAACAGAGAATTCTCAACAGAAGAAATTCAAATGGCCAAAAGACACGTAAGGTCATGTTCAACCCTCATAACGATAATGGAAATGCAAATTAAAACAACTTTGAGATATCATCTTACACCTGTGAGGATGGCTAAAATCAAAAACACCAATGATAGCCTTTGCTGGAGAGGTTGTTGAGTAAGGGGAACACTCATCCATTGCTGGTGGGAATGCAAACTAGTGCATCCACTTTGGAAATTAGTATGGCGATTTCTCAGGAAATTTCGGATCAACCTACCCCAAGATCCAGTAATACCACTCTTGGGAATATACCCAAGAGATGCCCTATCATATGACAAAAGTATCTGTTCAACTATGTTCATAGCAGCATTGTTTGTAATAGCCAGAACTTGAAAATAACCTAGATGCCCTTCAATGGAAGAATGGATGAAGAAAGTGTGGAATATATACATATTAGAGTACTACTCAGCGGTAAAAAAAAAATGACTTCTCGAATTTTGCATGCAAATGGATGGAAATAGTAAACACTATCCTGAGTGAGGTAAGCCTGACCCAAAAAGAGGAACATGGGATGTATTCACTCATAATTGGTTTCTAGCCATAAATAAAGGACATTGAGCATATAATTTGTGATCCTAGAGAAGCTAAATAAGAAAGTGAAACTAAAGAAAAATGTATAGTCATCTGCCTGGATAGGGAAAGTAGACAAGATTGCTGGGCAAAAACTGGGAACCTGCAGGTGAGGTGGCATGGGGCTAAGGGGAAATGGGGTGAGAAACGTGAGAAGGGGAGGAAGGAAGGGAGGAGCTTGGAGGAATGGGATGGTTGGGATACAGCGAAATATATATCCTAATTAAGGGAGCCATGTTAGGGTTGTCAAGTGACTTGACTCTAGAGGGGTTCGCAGGTGTCCAGGGAGATGTCCCCAGCTGGTACCTTGGGCAACTGAGGAGAGGGAACCTGAAATGACCCATCCTATACTGATGAATATCTTGCATATCACCTTAGATCCTTCATCTGGCGATGGATCGAGATAGAGACAGAGACCCAATTTGGAGAAACAGACTGAGCTCTTAAGGTCCAAATGAGGAACAGAAGGAGGGAGAACATGAGCAAGGAAGTCAGGACCATGAGGGGTGCACCCACCCACTGTGACAGTGGAACTGATCTATTGGGAGCCCACCAAGGCCAGCTGGCCTGGGACTGAATAAGCATGGGATGAAACCAGACTCTCTGAACATGGCGGACAATGAAGGCTGATGAGAAGCCAAGGACAATGGCACTAGGTTTTGATCCTAATACATGAACTGGCTTTGTGGGGGCTTAGCCTGTTTGGATGCTCACCTTCCTGGACCTAGATAGAAGTGGGAGGACCTTAGTCATCACACATGGCAGGGAATTTAGACTGCTCTTCAGTATGGAGAGGGAGGGGGAATGGAGTGGGAGGAGGAGAAAAGGAGTGGGGATAGGGGGAAGGGAGTGGTGGGAGGGGGCAATATGTGGAAGGAGGGGGAGGGAATGGGAAACGGGGAGGAGGCGGAAATTTTAATTAAAAAAGAATAAAATAAAATAATAAAAAAAGAAAAAAAAGAACCTGGAAAGATCTTATATTACTAACTTAAGAACATAATTAAAAGTTAGAAAAAGATGACAAAAATACCCAAAAAGAGTAGATCAAAAAGAATAATGAACCCAGTGCTAAAATGAACAGAATAGAAAGAAATACAAAACAATACAAGGAACCAGTGGTACTAAGAGTGGATTCGGTAAGAAATCAAAAAGATTGTCGAACTTAGTTAAGTTAATCATAAAAGAGATAATGTAAATAAAAAATATTAGAGAATAAAAGTGGATATTACAACTGGCAGATGTGTGGTAAAATAAGAGAAACATAAGAACATAATTCATAAATCTATATTCCATTAATACCTAAAAAAAATGGAGAAATCATATATGCATATATGACCAAACAAAGTTAAATTAAGGTGAAATAAGAAATTTAAAAAGATTCAGAATTTCTGGGAAAATAGAAGTAATGATTAAAAATCTCACTACCAAATAACCGAACAAATGAATAAAAGAATATTATGTAAATAAATAAAACAAACCAGTCCAGGCCTAGACAGATCAGCACAGAATTTAATAATAGCTTCAAAAACAAACTAACAAAAACTATTTAAATAATTTCACAAAATACAAACTAAAGGATCATTTCCAACTCTTTCCAAAATCATACAAAAGATTCATAATAAAGAAAATTGTGGCCAGGATACCTTACAAACAAAAATACAAAAATCCTCAATAAAATACTTTCAAGTCAAGATCAAGAGCACTTCGAAAATACACCATCATTTGAAACAAACCACAGTTTAGGGAATAGGAATAAAATACACCAGTTACATATCTGTTAGAAAGTTAATACCTGGAATATGCAAATAATTAAAAATCTGAACATCAAGAAAACAAATAGCCTAACTGAAATAAAATTGTGTATATAACTGAAAAGAGACTTATGTGAAGACAAAACACAAATGAGTGAGAAACATTTAAATGTTCAACATCCTTAGACATCAGGGAAATGTTAATTTAACTGCTTTTAGTTTTTATCTTACCCCAGTTTGAATGGTCAAATCAATAAAACAAAACAAATGACAGCACATTCTGACAAGGGTGTGGGGTGAGGAAAACACTTATTCATTGCAGTCTATGGACTGGTATAGCCATTTTGGAAATTAGTTTGGTGGTCCCTCAAGATGCCAAAAATCAATCTATCCCTCTTGGAAATAGACTCCACTTCTTATAACAGAGATACTTATGTGTTCGTGTTCTTTGCTCCTCTATCCATCATGACTAGAAACTAAAAACATCATTAATTTCTAACAACAGATCAAAGAATAGAGAATATGTGGTACTTTTACACAATAGAATATTATTTACCTGTTAATAAAAGACAATAGCATTATATTTTCAGACAAATGGATGAATATAGAAACAATCATCCTGAATTAAAACTAATAAATAGGAAAGCCTTCATCAGAGAAGTTTCTTCTTGCAGTAGATCACTCGTTCTCAACCTGTTGGCTGTAAAACCCGTTTAAGGTGGCATATCAGATATTTGCATTACAATTCACAGCAGTAGCAAAATTAAAGTTAGGAAATAGCAATGACATAATTTTGTGGTTGGGGTCACCACAGCATGAGGAATTGCACTAAAAGGTCACAGCATTAGGAAGGTTGAGAACTACTGGGATAGATGGTCATCATCACAGAGATCCACAACTGGACAATGGTCAGACAGTGAGAGACTTCAGAGAATTTAGTCTTAAAGGAGTTGTCTCTATTAAACCTCATTGCTCAAGACTCAGAAGTGTACTCAGAAGAGGAAGTAGAAAGATTTTAAGAGCCAGAAATGGTAAATGAGTTCAAAACAACACATTTTTAAGACATGACAGGACGAAGGCATATATAAACTCAAACAGTTTTTGAAAGAAAGTGCAAGACCTGTGCAAGTCCAAACCAGACAAAGTTTCATCACTGAGAAGGGGAAATAAACACAAAGTTCTACCACTAATCAGGATGTTATTTGAAATTCACACCTCTTGTTGAGGAAAAGTTTTGTTTTTTCTAATGGAGTGACACTGGATATATCAACCATACACTCAATAACCCTCATGCCCAAGAGTAGCTGACCAACATCAAAAAGGCTCTGTGGTTTGTTTTATTTGGGATATTCTCCTTATTGGGATTCAGGTTGTTTTGATTTTTTTAATTAATTTATTTATTTTTTATTTAAAATTTCCACCTCCTCCCCACCTCCCTTTTTCCTCCCCCTCCCCCTCCCCACAACCCTTCCCCCCACTCCCCACCTCCTCCCTCTCCAGTCCAAAGAGCAGTCAGGGTTCCCTGCCCTGTGGGCAGTCCAAGGTCCTCCCTCCTCCATCCAGGTCTAGGAAGGTGAGCATCCAAACAGGCTAGGCTCCCACAAAGACAGTACATGCAGTAGGATCAAAAACCAGTGCCATTGTCCTTGGCTTCTCATCAGCCCTCACTGTCCACCATGTTCAGAGAGTCCGGTTTTATCCCATGATTTTTCAATCCCAGTCCAGCTGGCCTTGGTGCGTTCCCATTAGATCAGCCTCTCCGTCTCAGTGGGTGGGTGCACCCCTCGCAATCCTGACTTCCTTGCTCATGGTCTTCCTCCTTCCTCCTCATTTGGTCCTTGGGAGCTCAGTCCAGTGCTCCAATGTGGGTCTCTGTCTCTATCTCCATCCATCGCCAGATGACGGTTCTAGTGCCATTGTCCTTGGATTCTCATCAGCCTTCATTGTCCGCCATGCTCAGAGAGTCCAGAGATGCCCCATCAAATGACAAAAGTATCTGTTCAACTATGTTCATAGCAGCATTGTTTGTAATAGCCAGAACCTGGAAACAACCTAGATGCCCTTCAATGGAGGAATGGATGAAGAAAGTGTGGAATATATACATATTAGAGTACTACTCAGCGGTAAAAAACAATGACTTCTCGAATTTTGCATGCAAATGGATGGAAATAGAAAACACTATCCTGAGTGAGGTATCCCAGACCCAAAAAGAGGAACATGGGATGTACTCACTCATAATCGGTTTCTAGCCATAAATAAAGGACACTGAGCATATAATTTGTGATCCTAGAAAAGCTAAATAAGAAAGTGAACCCAACGAAAATCGTATAGTCGTCCGCCTGGAGAGGGGAAGTAGACAAGAATGCAAGGCAAAAACTGGGAACTTGCGGGTGAGGTGGCATGGGGCAAAGGGGAAATGGGATGAGAAACGTGAGAAGGGGAGGATGGGAGGAGCTCGGGGGATTGGGATGGTTGGGATATAGGAAGGATGGATACGGGAGCAGCGAAGTATATATCCTAACTAAGGGAGCCATCTTAGGGTTGGCAAGAGACTTGACTCTAGAGGGGTTCGCAGGTGTCCAGGGAGATGTCCCCAGCTGGTACCTTGGGCAACTGAGGAGAGGGAACCTGAAATGACCCTATCCTATACTGATGAATATCTTACATATCACCTTAGAACCTTCATCTGGCGATGGATCGAGGTAGAGACAGAGACTCAATTTGGAGCAACGGTCTGAGCTCTTAAGGTCCAAATGAGGAGCAGAAGGAGGGAGAACATGAGCAAGGAAATCAGGACCACGAGGGATGCACCCACCCACTGTGACAGTGGAACTGATTTATTGGGATCCCACCAAGGCCAGCTCGTCTGTGACTGAATAAGCATGGGTTGTTTTGATTTTTGACTTTTGTTTTTGTTTTTCCTTTGAGAGAGAAAAAGAGAGAGAATGACAGAGAATGAAGTATGAAGTTAGAAAGAAAGTTGGGTAAAATTTAGGAGGAGCTGGACGAATGAAAAGAATAATATCTAAATAATCTCCATGAAAAAAGTTTGAATCTCAATAGACTTGACAAAAAGAAAGATGCATTTATTGCTTAAGAAGGTGGTCTCTACTGATATTTCATACTGTATTTAGAAAAGCACCAAGTCTGCCATAGTGGAGAAAGTAACCTAGAGGTGTCAACTGGATCATATCACTTGGTGTTTTGAGGTGAATGATGATGATAATACATGCCTCCATTTGGCCATATGTCATAAACGGATGTCCATATCTAAATCTAGAACAGCAGATTCTTCTACTGTTTCCAAGCCCCATTATTTCATTGTTATAGAGCAGCTTCCTCAGAATTAAGACACTGCACCCATTCAGAAAGGAGGGAAAGGTACCTGCATTTCAAGAGGTAAGTGCATCACATATCTAGGAAAGCTAGAAGTTATAGAATCTTTAAATGGCCACTACATTAGCTCTATAGAAACAGCGGGCTGCAGGGGGAGGATAGTGAGCAACTTGACTTTGAGAGATTACCTACCTTTGTCTGCAAAGAGTTCCAAGACTGGAGCTATCATGAGTACTCAACACCCATGCAAGGGATGGCTTTTAATCATGAAGCTGCTTTACTGTGAACCCTGACCTTGTAATCACACAGCTGTATAGCTGTTCCTTACCTCAACATAACACTTTTTGGTTCACCAAGTTAGACATTATGGTAGTTCTTACTTTGGCTTGTCAAAGGTTTCTTTACTTGGGTAAATTGACATGTGTGTATTGTATCTCTCCATGAAAAGTAGATCCAAAACATTAGTGCACTGTGACACATATTACTAGTTTATTATATTTGATTTAAAATTTCCAGCAATTTTCTCTATACATTGTGACTATTACATTCTTGTTATGTAACCATGCTATAGCCTGATTAAACCCTAAAAACATGAAGCTGAGTCTCTGTCACCCATAGCAGCTGATCCTGCACCAAATCAGGGAAGAAGCTGCCAAAAATCTCACTCACTGTATTAAACAAAACTAACTTCAGGTCATTTCTGTGTTTCAGTTACTGTCTTTTGATTTTAAATATAAGATACACATTTGATGAGGTATAACATTCTGACCCATTTTGATTCTGGAGGTAATAATTAGTAGATAAAATAGAACTGCCAGTAACCTCAACCAAACCAAGTGACCAAATAGAATTCTCACAGCAGAGAGGACAGAGTAATGTTCTGGATTGTTTATGTTTAATTTACCATTTTCAATCTCTTTTTCTCTGGTATGTGTGTGTGTGTGTGTGAGAGAGAGAGAGAGAGAGAGAGAGAGAGAGAGGGAGGGAGAGAGAGAGAGAGAGAGGGAGAGAGAGAGAGGGAGAGAGAGAGAGAGAGAGAGAGAGAGAGAGAGAGAGAGAGAGAGAGAGAGAGAGGGAAATACGTTTGTGTAGGGGCAAACACATGCCATGGCATACATAAGTAGTCAATGAACAACTGTGTGCAATCTATTATTCTCTTCCACATTTAAAAGAGTCATGCAAATTGAACTAAAGTCACCAGGCTTGTATGGAAAGCACCTTTGACAACTGAGCCATCTATCCTTTACATGAGGCAGTGAGGCTTGTGAATATCTCTTGTTTTGTCACTGTTCTTACTGCATTGAGTTTTCAGCCCTTAGGAGAATCAATTACTTACTTTTCTCGTTACTGTGACAAAGTCCCTGAAAATAGAAACTTACGGAAAGAAGACTTAACTTTGGCTCACAGTTTGAGGGTAAAGTCCATGGTGTCAGGAAATTGATGGTGACAAGAGCTAGAGGCAGCTGATCTCAATACATTTATAATCAGAAAGCAGAAAGACATACTGTTTCTCACCTCATTTTATTCTTTTATTCAGGCCATGACCCTAGCCCAGGGCATGGTGTGACTCACATTTCAGATATGTTTTCATTCCTTAGTTTACATTGATCTAATAACTCCCTCAGAGTTGCACATTGGGTTCTGTCTCCTAGGTGATTCTAGATCCTACTAAATTTCACAGTATTAGCCCTAATAGGAGGCATTTGAATCTTGAGCTTTCTGTTCCAAAAGTATGCATAATTTTGATCTCAAAAACTAATCCATGGTATGAGAGACCATAAAACCTTTGGAAGTCATGTAAACACCAAGGTTGGGTCCTGCAAGGAGGCTTCAGTGACCAGAGTTACACAAAAATGGTTTCCACTCAAAATACAAGTTACTAAGCTAGAAAACAGAGTCATGGGACCAAGTGGGGCTTAGAATTACTGTGCTAGTCAGAATAAAACAAACTGATTACCTTTGATGATCAATTTATAACAGAAGATTTTGCTTTAATTTATAATTTTTGTACCTTTCTCCTATGCTCCGTGGCATCTATAGCTTTAGGCCTATGACAAAGTAGCACATATTGATCTGAGTGTGATGTGTGATTTCTCTCTTTATGCTGTGATTACTATGAATAAAGAACTGCTTTGAACCTATAGCAGAGCAGGGCAGGGTGGAACAGAGCGTGGCAGGGAGGACTGCACTGAAAGCTGGGAGAAAGAAGGATAGAGTCAGAGAGAAGCCATGGAGCCACTGAAGTTAGAGGCTGGGAACTTTACCTAGTAAGCCACAGCCATGTGGCAATACAGAGATTAATAGAAATGGGTTAAATTAATATAGGATTTAGCCAATAAGAAGCTAGAGCTAATGGAACAAGCAGTGATTTAGTTAATATGGTTTCTGTGTGATTATTTTAGGTCTAATGACTAGGAGCATGCAATCAGCACCCCCTGCAACAAACTGGCTCCCATGTGACCAACTAAAATCCACTTAAAACCTGAGAAAACTTAAAAAGAAATCTTAGACACAAAAGAGCAGAGTTAAGCATTGTTTGGTAGCAGCATTTTCTTTGGTGGACTCTGTTTGTAAGAAGCAAGCAGAGGGACATCTCCTGACTCAGACATAGCAGAAATAAGCCACAGCATTTTAAAATGCTGGCTTTCAGGGCTGTGCTGCCAGAATGACTTCTGGCTCCTTCAGGAGACAGAACATTTAAATGGGGTTTGTGAGCAACATGCTAAGACTTGCTTGGTGGCAACATGGATTGGCTTTGTACCTAGAGATGGGACATTGTGCATAGCTCTTGGATGAAGCATCCACTCTGTCATGTTGGACTGGGGCAAGGCAATCAGGAAGTACCAAATATACCACAGTAATGATGCAGCTTAAATTTTTAGGAAGCACTTAGCATTTTAAGAAGTGCTCCTGGACAGTAAAGAATTACAGATATGCAATAAAGACAAATTCAGATGGAAAAGACCTCTAAATTGGTCACAGTTTTTGGGTAAATGTACATAGACTTGAAGGAGAGAAGAAAAAGAATTTAGACAGTTATAAAAGGAAGTAAATGGCTAAAAATGGTAAAAGCTTTAAAGAGACAAAGTACAGTCATAGATTAAAAGAAGTAAAGAAAAATAAGATATGTAAAAATGGAAATTTCACAGAGTCTGGATTATATAGATTATTGAGATTTCTTTGAATTTTTTGACTTTGAAGGAGCTTTTTTGACATTTAATTGTATGGACTGCTAAGCTAAACAAGCATGTATAGTATAAAGGTATCTTAACTTCAAAATTTGGGTCTAAAGATAAGTTGCTTTGGAAAAGAGGTTCTTCTTTTGTTTTCAAAGAGATGAGAACCTGTGGATTGCTGACAGACTAATATGGTCACCTTGATCATCCCTCAAAAAATTACTTTGCCCAATAAACAGCAGGAAGCAGTATGAAGAAAACTATGCCCATATTTCCAAATATTGTCTATAAATGTTCGTTTACATTTAAAGGAAAATACGATATAGATATAAATAATTTGCATTGGTATGTCTCTTGTTTTATTGATATGTATATTACTGTTCTTGATTAAGGTATTGTGTTTGTATAGCTCATTTAAAAATGTAATGTGTGAGCAGTGAGTGCCTGACTAGCAGGCAGGCCTCAAGGTCCCCACCAGGGAGTGCAGGCCCCTGCTGCTGGGGCTGCAGGGTCTGTTGGGCTCTCCTGGAACCTCCCTGCCTGCCTCCTTCTTCCCTTGGTCCCTGGCTCATTGGGCTAGCAGGTTTCCCTGTGTAGTTGCTGAGAATATCCATCTGGACAGGTGAGTGTGGGCTATCCAGGGGCGGACTGTACCGGTAGAGTGCACAAACACCCCTCCCCCAGCTCCTGCTGCAGGGCTCTCTTTCCTACACACATGCCCCACCCCCAAGCCTGCTTTGTCTGCAAGGTCCTTTGCTGAGGATCAGCTTCCTGCTCCTACATTAAGGCTACCCACCCAGAGCAGTGAGTGCCTGTCTAGCAGACAGGCTTCAAGGTCCCCGCCAGGGAGTGCAGGCCCCTGCTGCTGGGGCTGCAGGGTCTTCTGGGCTCTCCTGGAACTGCCCTGCCTGCCTCCTTCTTCTCTTGGTCCCTGGCTCATTGGGCTACCAGGTGTTCCTGTGTAGTTGCTGAGAATATCCATCTGGACAGGTGAGTGTGTGCTATCCAGGGGCGGACTGTCCCGGAATAGAGCACAAACCCCCCTCCCCTAGCTCCTGCTGCAGGGCTTTCTTTCCTACACACACCCCACCCCCCTAAGCCTGCCTTGTCTGCAAGGTCCTTTGTTGAGGAACAGCTTCCTGCTCCTACACTAATGCTACCCACCCAGCGCAGTGAGTGCCTGCCTACCAGGCAGGCCTCAACAACCACCGAAAGGGAGCACAGGCACCTCCAGCCTGTGCTGCAGTGTCGCCTGTGTTCTATTCGACCCCGACCTACCCCCTGCATTTGCTCTTTTGTCCACGGGTCATTGGACTACCAGACGTTCATATTTTGGTGTTGAGGAGTCCATCTGGAAGTGAACGGTTACTGCCCCTACACTGAGGAGATACACCCAGAGAGTTAGTCACAGCAAAGACTGGACCAAGACACCAGGCCTCTCCTGGCTCCATTTGAAGGAAAAGATGGGCAGGCGCCAATGCAAGAATTCCTCCAACAGCCTGAAAGGCAATGTGACATCACCAGAATCCAGGAATCCTGAAATAAGAAGAATTGTACACCCTATTCAGAAGAATTAGAAGAATTCGACCCAAAATTGAATTATAAGAAAATAATAGAGGACCGTAAACAGGAGGTGAAAAACTGCCACATTCAATTAGAGATTACAAACAAAAAGGTAGAGGAAATGAATAAATCTCTCAAAGATACCCAAGAAAACCAAGAGAAACAAGAAAAAGTAATCAAACAGGTAAGGGAAACGGTTCAAGACTTGAAGAATGAAGTGAAAGTAATAAAGAAAACACAAACCGAGGGAAGGATGGAGATGGAAAATCTGGATAAACGAACAGGAACTACAGAGACAAGTACTACCAACAGATTACAAGAAATAGAAGAAAGAATCTCAGACACTGAAGATACCATAGAGAAAATAAACATACTGATCAAAGAAAACAGCAAAACCAACAAATTCTTATCACAAAACATTCAGGAAATCTGGGACACAATAAAAAGACCAAACCTAAGAATAATAGGGATACAAGAAGGATAAGAAGTACAGCACAATGGTCCAGAAAATATATTTAAAAAAATTATAGAAGGAAACTTTCCCAACCTTAAGAAAGATATTCCTTTGAAGGTCCAAGAAGCATACAGAACACCGAATCAACTGGATCAAAAAAACCCATCTCCACATCATATAATAATCAAAACACAAAGCATACAGAACAAAGAAAGAATATTAAGAGCGGCAAAGGAAAAACGTCAAGTTACCTATAAAGGTAAACCTATCAGACTTACACCTGACTTCTCTATGGAAACCATGAAAGCCAGAGGTCCTGGATAGATGTACTGCAGAAACTAAGAGACCATGGATGCAAGCCCAGACTACTATACCCAGCCAAGCTTTCATTCACTATAAATGGAGAAAACAAAATTTTCCAGGATAAAAACAAGTTTAAACAATACGTAACCACAAATCCAGCCTTACAGAAAGTAATTGAAGGAAAATCACAACCCAAGGAGTCCAACAATGCCCACAATAACTCAGACATCTAATGACCCTTCACCAGCACAACTTGAAGAAGGGAAACACACAAACTCTACTACCGAAAGAAAGAAAGAAAGAAAGAGAGAGAGAGAGAGAGAGAGAGAGAGAGAGAGAGAGAGAAAGAAAGAAAGAAAGAAAGAAAGAAAGAAAGAAAGGAAAAATGACCGGAGTTAACAACCAGTGGTCATTAATATCACTTAATATCAATGGACTCAACTCACCTATAAAGAGGCACAGGCTAAGAGATTGGATACGAAAACAGGATCCAACATTCTGCTGTTTACAAGAAACACACCTCAATTACAAAGACAGACATCTACTCAGAGTAAAGGGCTGGGAAAAGGTTTATCAAGCAAATAGACCTAAGAAACAAGCAGGTGTGGCCATACTAATTTCTAACAAAGTTGACTTCAAACTAAAATCAATCAGAAGAGATGGAGAGGGACATTTTTTTACTCATAACAGGAACAATTCATCAGGATGAGGTCTCAATCCTGAATATTTATGCCCCCAATATAAAGCACCCACTTATGTAAAAGAACCATTACTAAAACTCAAGGCAGTCATCAACCACACACACTAAGAGTAGGAGATTTCAACACTCCTCTCTCACCAATGGACAGGTCAATGAGACAGAAACCTAACAGAGAAATAAGAGAATTAATGGAGGTAATGAATCAAATGGACTTAACAGACATCTATAGAACAATCCACTCAAATAGGAAAGAATATACCTTCTTCTCTGCAGCGCATAGAACCTTCTCGAAAATAGACCACATACTCAGTAACAAAGCAAACTTACACAGTTACAAAAAAATATCAGTAACCACCTGTGTCTTATCAGATCACCATGGATTAAAGTTAGAATTCAACAACAATGCTATCTCCAGAAAGCCTACGAACTCATGGAAACTGGACAGTCAACTACTGAACCACACCTGGATCAAGGAAGAAATAAAGAAAGAAATTAAAGTCTTTCTTGAATTCAATGAAAACGAAGACTCAACATACTCAAACCTATGGGACACTATGAAAGCAGTGATAAGAGGAAAGTTCATAGCATTAAACGCCCACTTAAAGAAAACGGAGAAAGCACACATTGGAGAATTAATAGCCCACCTGAAAGCTCTAGAAAAAAAAGAAGCCGACTCACCTAGGAGAAGTAGAAGACTGGAAATAATCAAATTGAGGGCTGAAATCAACAAAATAGAAACACAGAAAACAATCCAAAGAATCAATGAAACAAAAAGCTGGTTCTTGGAGAAAATCAATAAGATTGATAAACCCCTATCCAAACTAATCGAACAGTGGAGAGAGAAAACGCAAATTAACAAGATCAGAAACAAAAGGGAGACATAACCACAGACACAGAGGAAATTCAGAGAATCATTAGATCTTACTACAGAAACCCGTATGCCACAAAATTGGAAAAGGTGAAAGAAATGGACACTTTTTTAGATAAGTACCATATACCAAAGTTAAACCAGGACCAGGTGAACAATCTAAATAGACCTGTTAGTCGCGAAGAATTAGAAGTTGTTATAAAAAACCTCCCTACCAAAAAAAGCCCAGGTCCAGATGGCTTCAATGCAGAATTCTACCAGAACTTCCAAGAAGACCTAATACCTATACTCCTTAAGGTATTTCACAATATAGAAACAGAGAAGTCATTGCCAAATTTCTTTTATGAATCTGCAGTTACTCTGATACCAAAACCACACAAAGATACAACCAAGAAAGAGAACTACAGGCAAATCTCACTCATGAACATCGACGCAAAGATACTCAATAAAATACTGGCAAACTGAATCCAAGAACACATTAGAAATATTAACCATTATGATCAAGTAGGCTTCATCCCAGAGAGATTAGGGATACAAGGGTCGTACCTAAATATAATAAAAGCTATTTATAGCAAGCCGACAGCTAACATCAAATTAAATGGAGAGAAACTCAAAGCTATTCCACAAAAATCAGGAAAACGACAAGGCTGTCCACTCTCTCCATACCTCCTTAATATAGTGCTTGAAATTCTAGCAATAACAATAAGACAACATAAGGGGATAAAAGGGATTCAAATTGGAAAGGAAGAAGTTAAACTTTCATTATTTGCAGATGATATGATAGTGTACATAAGCGACACCAAAAACTCCAGCAAAGAACTCCTACAGCTGATAAACACCTTTAGTAATGTGGCAGGATACAAGAACAATTCCAAAAAATCAGTTGCCCTCCTATACACAAAGGATAAGGAAGCAGAGAGGGAAATCAGAGAAGCATCACCCTTTACGATAGCCACAAATACCATAAAATATCTTGGGGTAACCCTAACCAAGGAAGTGAAGGATCTATTTGACAAGAACTTTAAGTCTTTGAAGAAAGAAATTGAGGAGGATACCAGAAAATGGAAGGATCTCCCTTGCTCTTGGATTGGGAGGATCAACATATTAAAAATGGCAATTCTACAAAGGGCAATTTATAGATTCAATGCAATCCCCATCAAAATCCCATCAAAATTCTTCACAGATCTTGAGAGGACATTAATCAACTTTATTTGGAAAAAAACCAGGATAGCCAAAACAATCTTATATAATAAAGGATCGTCTGGAGGCATTACCATCCCTGACTTCAAACTCTATTACAGAGCTTCAGTATTGAAAGCAGCTTGGAATTGGCATAAAAACAGAGAAGTCAATCAATGGAACCGAGTAGAAGGCCCTGATTTTAACCCACAAACCTATGAACACCTGATTTTTGATAAAGGAGCTAAAAGTATTCAATGTAAAAAAGAGAGCATCTTCAACAAATGCTGCTGGCAGAACTGGTTGTCAACGTGTAGAAGAATGAAAATAGATCCATATCTATCGCCATGCACAAAACTCAAGTCCAAATGGATTAAAGACCTCAATATCAGTCTGAACACACTGAACCTGATAGAAGAAAAAGTGCGAAGTACTCTACAACATATGGGTACATGAAATCACTTCCTATGTTTATCCCCAGCAGCACAGACATTAAGGACAACATGAATAAATGGGACCTCCTGAAAATGAGTAGCTTCTGTAAAGCAAAGGACACTGTCACTAAGACAAAAAGGCAACCCACTGACTGGGAGAAGATCTTCACCAACCCTGCAACAGACAAAGGTCTGATCTCCAAAATATATAAAGAACTCAAGAAACTAGACTTTAAAATGCTAATTAACCCAATAAAAAAATGGGGCACTGAACTGAACAGAGTATTCTCAACAGAAGAAGTTAAAATGGCCAAAAGACACTTAAGGTCATGCTCAACCTCCTTAGCGATAAGGGAAATGCAAATTAAAACAACTTTGAGATACCATCTTACACCTGTCAGAATGGCTAAAATCAAAAACACCAATGATAGCCTTTGCTGGAGAGGTTGTGGAGTAAGGGGCACACTCATCCATTGCTGGTGGGAATGCAAACTAGTGCATCCACTTTGGAAATTAGTGTGGCGATTTCTCAGGAAATTTCGGATCAACCTACCCCAAGAACCAGTAATACCACTCTTGGGAATATACCCAAGAGATGCCCTATCATATGACAAAAGTATCTGTTCAACTATGTTCATAGCTGCATTGTTTGTAATAGCCAGAACCTGGAAACAACCTAGATGCCCTTCAATGGAGGAATGGATGAAGAAAGTGTGGAATATATACATATTAGAGTACTACTCAGCGGTAAAAAACAATGACTTCTCGAATTTTGCATGCAAATGGATGGAAATAGAAAATACTATCCCGGGTGAGGTATCCCAGACCCAAAGAGAGGAACTTGGGATGTACTCACCCATAATTGGTTTCTAGCCATAAATAAAGGACATTGAGCATATAATTTGTGATCCTAGAGAAGCTAAATAAGAAAGTGAACCCAAAGAAAATCGTATAGTCATCCGCCTGCATAGGGGAAGTAGACAAGATTTCCGGGCAAAAACTGGGAACTAGAGGGTGAGGTGGCTTGGGGCTAAGGGGAAATGGGATGAGAAATGTGAGAAGGGGAGGATGGGAGGAGCTTGAGGGATTGGGATGGTTAGGATATAGGAAGGATGGATATGGGATCAGCGAAGTGTATATATATCCTAACTAAGGGAGCCATCTTAGGGTTGGCAAGGGACTTGACTCTATAGGGGCTTGCAGGTGTCCAGGGAGATGTCCCCAGCTGGTACCTTGGGTAACTGAGGAGAGGGAACCTGAAATGATCCTAACCTATAGTGATGAATATCTTACATATCACCTTAGAACCTTCATCTGGCGATGGATCGAGATAGAGACAGAGACTCAATTTGGAGCAACGGTCTGAGCTCTTAAGGTCCAAATGAGGAGCAGAAGGAGGGAGAACATGAGCAAGGAAGTCAGGACCACGAGGGGTTCATCCACCTACTGTGACATTGGAACTGATTTATTCGTAGCCCACCAAGCCAGCTGGACTGGGACTGAATAAGCATGGGTTGAAACTGGACTCTCTGAACATGGCGGACAATGAAGGCTGATGAGAAACCAAGGACAATGGCACTAGGTTTCGATCCTAATACATGAACTGGCTTTGTGGGAGCTTAGCCTGTTTGGACGATCACCTTCCTGGACCTAGATAGAAGTGGAGGACCTTGGTCTTCCGGCAGGGCGGGGAATTTGGACTGCTCTTCAGTATGGAGAGAGAGGGGAAATGGAGTTGGGGGAGGAGAAGAGGAGTGGGGATAGGGAAAGGGGAGTGGGGGGAGAGGTAATATTTGGGAGGAGGGGGAGGGAAATGGGGAACGGGGACAGGTGGAAATTTTAATTAATAAATAATAAAAATAATTTAAAAAAATAAAATAAAAAAATAAAAATGTAATGTATAGGGGTGATAGTCCAGGCATGAAATAGTGAAGCCCATACTGAGAGCAGGTCTCCCCACTATAATTAAATCAAGTAGGTTTTTTGGGGCCTGGCCTGTAGAGAGGGAGGCCTTTTATTGGCGAGCTTCAGGGGTGAACGGGGAGCCGGGTCCTGTCCCTGAAGACCCTCCTGAATGGGGTGAGTGTTCTGGGCCTCCACCGGGACACAGGAAACGGAGCGGGAGCATTCTCAGACCCCTTTCACCCCCCTGGTAAGCCTGCGAAGGCTGATACACTTTGTGGGGGCTGCTCCTCCTCTGCTGTGACCTCTCTATTTCTGGCACATCCCAGATTGTGCCCAGGGCCCTCTTCCACTCCTCCTCCCTTCTGCAGGGCTGCGGGATCACCCAGTATAGCCTGTTTGGGGACTGGGTCAGGAGCTCGGGGCAGAGGACAGCGGGAGTTTCTCTGTTTTGGTGGCTGGCCTACAGAGGGGTAGGCCTTTTGTGGACGAGGTCCTGGGCAAACGGGGAGCCTGGTCCTGGTCCTGAAGATCCTTCTGAGTGGTGAGAGTGATCTTGGCCCACGGCGGGAGCCAGGAAATGGAGCAAGGGCACTTTGTAAGCGGAGCCCTTGGCCAGCAGGGAAACCTGTTCTTGACTTAAAGGACCCATTAGATAGCATTGTTAGGAGGAGATGGGCAGGCGCCAAGGCAAGAATTCATCTAACAATATGAAAAACAACATGAAAACACCAGAACCCAAAGATCTTACAACAGAAGGACTTGAACACCCTAATACAGAAGAAGTGGAAAATATTGACTTTATGAAAGCAATAGAGTCCCTTAAACAACATGTAAAAAACACCCTTATAGAAATGGATGAGAAGTATAACAAAAAGTTTGATGACATTAGTAAATACGTAAATGATGCCCTGGGAAACGAAGAAAAAACAATCAAACAGGCAATGGAAACAGTTCAAGAATTGAAAACGGAAATTGAAGCAAGGAAGAAAACACAAAATGAGGGCCAGTTGGATATGGAAAATCTAGGTCAACGAGCAGAGGCTACAGAAACAAGCATAATCAACAGACTACAAGAGATAGAAGAAAGAATCTCAGATTCTGATGACAACATAGAGAAAATAAATGCTCTGATCAAAGAAAACAACAAAACCAACAAAGTTTTATCACAAAACATTCAGGAAATATGGGACACAATAAAAAGACCAAACCTAAGAATAATAGGGATACAAGAAGGAGAAGAGTCACAATTCCAAGGTCCAGAAAATACTTTAACAAAATTATAGAAGAAAACTTTCCCAACATAAAGAAAGATATTCCTTTGAATATTCAAGAAGCATACAGAACAACAAACAGACTGGATCAAAGAAAAACATCCCCTAGCCATATTATAATCAAAACACAAAATATACAGATTAAAGAAAGAATATTAAGAGCTGCAAAGGAAAAAGGGCAAGTTACTTAAAAAGGTAAACCGATCAGACTTACACCTGACTTCTCTATGGAAACCATGAAAGGCAGAAGGTCCTGGATAGAGGTACTGCAGAAACTAAGAGACCATGGATGCAAACCCAAACTACTATACCCAGCCAAGCTATCATTCACTATCAATGGAGAAAACAAGACATTCCAGGATAAGAACAAATTTAAACAATATGTAGCCACAAATCCAGCCCTACAGAAAGTAATAGAAGGAAAATCACAACACAAGGAATCCAACATAGCCAACACTGCCTATAATAACTCAGGCATCTACCAACCCTTCACCAGCACCACTCAAAGAAGGGAGACACACAAACTCTACTACAAAAAACAATAGGAATAACCAGAATAATCAACCACTGGTCATTAATATCACTGAATATTAATGGTCTCAATTCACCTATAAAAAGACACAGACTAAAAGATTGGGTACGAAAACAGGATCCAATATTCTGCTGTTTACAAGAAACACATCTCAACCACAAAGACAGGCATCTACTCAGAGTAAAGGGATGGGAAAAGGTTTTTCAAGCAAATGGTCCTAAGAAAAAAGCAGGTGTGGCCATACTAATTTCTAACAAAACGGACTTCAAACTAAAATCAATCAGAAGAGATCGAGATGGACACTTTATACTCATAACAGGAACAATTCATCAGGATGAAGTCTCAATCCTGAATATCTACACCCCTAATATAAAAGCACCCACTTATGTAAAAGAAATATTACTAAAACTCAAGGCAAACATCAAACCACACACACTAGTAGTAGGAGACTTCAACACACCTCTCTCACCAATGGACAGGTCAATCAGACAGAAAACTAATAGAGACTTAAGAGAATTGTTGGAGGTAATGAAGCAAATGGACTTAACCGACATCTATAGAACACTCCACCCAAATAGGAAAGAATATACCTTCTTCTCTGCAGCTCATGGAACCTTCTCGAAAATTGACCACATACTCGGTAACAAAGGAAACCTCCACAGATACAAAAAAATATCAGTGTCCTCCTGTGTCTTATCAGATCACGACGGATTAAAGTTAGAAGGCAACAACAATGCTACCCCCCAAAAGCCGACAAACTCATGGAAACTGAACAGCCAACTACTGAACCACACCTGGGTCAAGGAAGAAATTAAGAAATAAATTAAAGTCTTCCTTGAATTTAATGAAAATAAAGAGACAACATACTCAAACCTATGGGACACGATGAAAGCAGTGCTCAGAGGAAAGTTCATAGCACTAAGTGCCCACTTAAAGAAAACGGAGAAAGCATACATTGGGGACTTAACAGCACACCTGAAAGCTCTAGAAAAAAAAAGAAGCAGAAGCACCCAGGAAGAGTAGAAGACTGGAAATAATCAAACTGAGGGCAGAAATCAACAAAATAGAAACACAGAAAACAGTCCAAAGAATCAATGAAACAAAAAGTTGGTTCTTAGAGAAAATCAACAAAATCTACAAACCCCTATCCAAACTAATTAAACGACAGAGAGAGAACGCGCAAATAAATAAGATCAGAAATGAAAAGGGGGACATAACCACAGACACAGAAGAAATTCAGAGAATCATTAGATCTTACTACAAAAGCCTGTATGCCACAAAACTGGAAAATGCAAAAGAAATGGACATTTTTTTTAGATAAGTACCATATACCAAAGCTAAACCAAGAACAGGTGAACGATCTAAATAGACTGGTTAGTCGCGAAGAATTAGAAATATTATCAAAAATCTCCGTTCCAAAAAAAAAATCCCAGGAACAGATGGTTTCAATGCAGAATTCTACCAGACCTTCCAAGAAGAGCTAATACCTATACTTCTTAATGTATCTCACAATATAGAAACAGAAGAGTCATTGCCAAATTCCTTTTATGAAGCTACAGTTACCCTGATACCAAAACCATACAAAGACCCAACCAAGAAAGAGAATTATAGGCCTATCTCACTCATGAACATTGATGCAGAAATCCTCAATAAAATACTGGCAAACCACATCCTAGAACACATCAGAAAAATTATCCATTATGATCAAGTAGGCTTCATCCCAGAGATGCAGGGCTGGTTCAACATATGCAAATCTATCAATGTAATCCACCATATAAATAAACTGAAAGAAAAAACCATATGATCATTTCATTAGATGCTGAAAAAGCATTTAACAAAATTCAACACCCCTTTATGATGAAGGTCTTGGAGAGGTTAGGGATAAAAGGATCATACCTAAATATAATAAAAGCTATTTACAGCAAGCCGACAGCCAACATTAAATTAAACGGAGAAAAACTCAAAACCATCCCACTAAAATCAGGAACATGACAAGGATGTCCACTCTCTCCATACCTCTTCAATATAGTGCTTGAAGTTCTAGCAATAGCGATAAGACAACATAAGGGGATCAAGGAGATTCGTATTGGAAAGGAAGAAGTTAAGCTTTCGTTATTTTCAGATGATATGATAGTACACATAAGCGACCAAAAAACTCTACCAAAGAACTCCTGCAGCTGATAAACACCTTTGGGAATGTGGCAGGATACAAGATCAACTCCAAAAAATCAGTTTCCTTCCTATACACAAAGGATAAGGAAGCAGAGAGGGAAATCAGAGAAGCATCACCCTTCACGATAGCCACAAATAGCATAAAATATCTTGGGGTAACTCTAACCAAGGAAGTGAAAGATCTATTTGACAAGAACTTTAAGTCTGTGAAGAAAGAAATCAATGAGGACACCAGAAAATGGAAGGATTTCCCTTGCTCTTGGATTGGGAGGATCAACATAGTAAAAATGGCAATTCTATCAAAAGCAATCTATAGATTCAATGCAATCCCCATCAAAATCCCATCAAAATTCTTCACAGATCTGGAAAAGACAATAATCAACTTTATATGGAAAAACAAAAAACCCAGGATAGCCAAAACAATCTTATACAATAAAGGAACTTCTGGAGGCATTACCATCCCTGACTTCAAACTCTATTACAGAGTTACAGTATTGAAAACAGCTTGGTAATGACATAGAAACAGAGAAGTCGACCAATGGAATCGAATAGAAGACCTTAGCTTTAACCCACAAACCTATGAACAACTGATTTTTGATAAAGGAGCTAAAAGTATACAATGGAAAAAAAGAGAGCATCTTTAACAAATGGTGCTGGCAAAACTGGATGTCAGCCTGTAGAAGAATGAAAATAGATCCGTATCTATCACCATGCTCAAAACTCAAGTCCAAATGGATTAAAGACCTCAATATCAGTCGGAACACACTGAACCTGACAGAAGAGAAAGTGGAAAGTACTCTACAACACATGGGCACAGGAGAACACTTCCTACGTACAACCCCAGCAGCACAGACAGACATTAAGGGCATCATTGAATAAATGGGACCTCCTGAGACTGAGAAGCTTCTGTAAAGCAAAGGACACTGTCACTAAGACAGAAAGGCAACCCACTGACTGGGAGAAGATCTTCACCAACCCCGCAACAGACAAAGGTCTGATCTCCAAAATATATAGAGAACTCAAGAAAGTAGACCGTAAAGGGCTAATCAACCCAATTAAAAAATGGGACACTGAACTGAACAGAGAATTCTCAACAGAAGAAGTTCGAATGGCCAAAAGACATTTAAGGTCATGCTCAACTTCCCTAGTGATCAGGGAAATGCAAATCAAGACAACTTTAAGATACCATCTTATACCTGTCAGAATGGCTAAAGTAAAAAACACCAATGATAGCCTTTGCTGGAGAGGTTGTGGAGAAAGGGGTACACTCATCCATTGCTGGTGGGAATTCAAACTTGTGCAACCACTTTGGAAAACAGTGTGGCGATTTCTCAGGAATTTCTGGATTCACCTACCCCTGGACCCAGCAATACCACTCTTGGGAATATACCCAAGAAATGCCCTATCATACAACAAAAGTATATGCTCAACAATGTCCATAGCAGCATTGTTTGTAATAGCCAGAACCTGGAAACAACCTAGATGTCCTTCAATGGAAGAATGGATGAAGAAAGTATGGAATATATACATATTAGAGTACTACTCAGCAGTAAAAAACAATGACTTCCTGAGTTTTGCAAGCAAATGGATGGAAATAGAAAACACTATCCTGAGTGAGGTGAGCCAGCCCAAAAAGAGGAACATGGGATGTACTCACTCATATTTGTTTTCTAGCCATGAATAGGGGACGTTGAGCCTATTATGCGTGATCCTAGAGAAGCTAATTAAGAAGGTGAACCCAAAGAAAAACATTTAGGCAATGAAAGGAGACAGAGACAAAGACCCACATTGGAGCGCTGGACTGAAATCTCAAGGTCCAAATCAAGAGCAGGAGACAGAGCACGAGCAAGGAACTCAGGACCGTGAGACTCACACACTGAGACAATGGGGATGTTCTATCAGGAACTCACCAAGGCCAGCTGGCCTGGGTCAGAAAAAGCATGGGGTAAAACCGGACTTGCTGAACATAATGGACAATGAGGACTACTGAGAACTCAAGAACAATGGCAATGGGTTTTTGATCCTACTTCATGTACTGGCTTTGTGGGAGCCTAGGTAGTTTGGATGCTCACCTTAATAGACCTGGATGGAGGTGGGTGGTCCTTGGACTTCCCACAGGGCAGGGAACCCTGATTGCTCTTCAGGCTGATGAGGGAGGGGGACTTGTTTGGGGAGGGCGAGGGAAATGGGAGGTGGTGGTGGGGAGAAGGCAGAAATCTTAAATAAATAAATAAATAAATAAATAAATAAATAAATAAATAAATAAAAATGTAATGTATAATAATCAAGCTTGTAGTCATGTAGGTTTTCTAGATATATAGAGATATATTTCAGGTAGATAGATATATGAATATAGCATTTAAAATGTTTTAATAGATATATTTCAAAATATGGCATTTAAGATGTTTTAATAACTTATGATTTTTCATGACATTGAAACACATCTGATCCTGGCAGCACCAATTACTTCAGGAGGCAGATAGGCATATAAGAGGCTCTTTAAGAAGCTGGTTAGCCAATTGAGTAAGAAACTGTTCTTCCCTGAACTGCTTGACTAGACTTGCAGGACCCAGAGAAAAATTTGACCGCTGAACTTGCCTAAAGGTGAGATGGTCTTTCGGAGTTCCTACTTCATGAAAGTGTCTGCCAAACATTCTGCGGGACACAGAAGAAATTAACTGACAAACTGCCAATATAGACAGAACTGTCTTTCAAATTTCCTGCTCCAACAAAAAGTCTCCTGGATACTATGGGCCTATGGGCTAAAGATTGGATGCCCCAATGGTACAGAAGAACTTTGAGTGACTGTCCAGACAGTGAGATGTCTCTGTCAATTCTAGAGTTTTAGAAGTTGCTTACAATGCACCTGTTTACCTAGGTAATATTATATCCTTCTGGACTCTTTGATGGAGTTGAAGAGTAGATAGTAACAATATATTTTTCCTTAGTTATGACAAGAGATAAAGTAGATATAAATATTGTAACTATACTTCTTGCTTTGGATGTTTTGTTATATGTAATTTTAATATGTTAAAGCTCAAACCCTCCTTCTTATTTAGACGAGAAGGGAGGTGATGTGGAATTTCCCTCTTTATGCTGTGATTGCCATGAACAAAGATCTGCTTTGAGCCTATAACAGAGAATGGGGCAGAGCAGAGCTAGGTGGCGAGGACTGGACTGAATGCTGGGAGAAAGAAGGGCAGAGTCAGAAAGAAGCCATGGAGCTGCCGGAGATAGATGCTAGGAACTTTCCCAGTTAAGCCACAGCTATGTAACGATACACAGATTAACAGAAATGGGTTCAATTAATTTACGACTTAGCCAATAAGAAGCTAGAGCTAATGGGCCAAGCAGTGATTTAATTAATATGGCTTGTATGTGATTATTTCAGGACTAATAGGTTCTGTATGATTATTTCAGGTCTAAGCAGCAGGGAACAAACAAGCGGCCTCCTCACTACATGAATATATATCAGAGACCATAGATGAAAGGGAAGGAGTTTGTTTCCTTATGATTACATCATAAAGAAATGAACAAAATATCTTTTAAGAACAATAGATATAAAGCCTATGCTAACTGCTTAGTCAATACAACACATGCTTTGAAAGTACAAGAACCTGAATTCAATCCCAAGCGCCCATAAACATAGCTGGGAGAGGAGGTATATGAATGTAACATCAATTCAGGAAAATAAAGACAAGAAGGTCTTTACTGACTAGCCAGTCTAGCTAAACCAGCGAATTCTAGGTTTAGAGAGAGATTATGTTTCAATAAGACAGTAGGTCCTGAGGACACAAACATGCATTTGTACTTGTGCCTATATGGATAAATACACAGAAAAACATACACACCAGAGATGGAGAGAGATCACAGAATGAATTTTATTTAACATGTAAAGATTTTTAAAAAATTAAATGGATCCAAAATATGCCTTATTATTAAAAGTAAATAAGTCTATTTCTTTAGGGCTACAACTTCCAGCATGAAGAGAGAAATGCTGTATACATATGTACTGAAAATGTGGGATCACAAACCAGAGAGAAACACTTGCTCACCAATGATTTAATGAGTCCATTCCTCTAGCCTGGAACAATGTGCATTTGTTCCCAGGGTAATAGTCATTAAATTAATTCTCCCTAGTTTTTATTCACGATTTCATCAGCCTCTCAGTGGACTGAAATAGCAGGGTTGTTAGGCTTGTCAGTTTAACTATTAACTTGACATAATCTAGAATAATCTGAGAAGATAGCATCAACTGAGGAAATTACACAGATCAGGTTGGCTTATGGCACATCTGGGCAGGATTGTTTGATAATTAAATAATGAAAAAATGGCCAACCATCATGGGTGGCATCATTCCCCAGGAAAGAATGGCCAACCATCATTCCCTAGGAAAGAGTCCTGAACAATGTAAGAATAAAGAAAGTAGATAGGAGCAAGCATCAAGCAGCATGGGAATATTCATTTCTCCCTGCTTTTGACTCCAGATGTGATGTGAAGAGCAGCCTGAGTCCTGCTTTGATGTGCCCTTAATGCTGGACTGTCACCTGGACTTGTAAGATTAAAAACACTTACTCCACAATTTGCCTTGGTCCATATTTAATCACAGCAACAGAACAGCACCTCTTCCCTAACCTTCACTGCTCCCCCCTTCTGCTTTTGAATTTTTCTTTATCCCAAAATATTTTCATCATCAAAATTGGATTTCTAGCACTGTTATAGGTATGGACTAAAATCCAGAGGGCACAAATTGAAATCTTCATGTTCTCATGAATCAAAGCAAAAAACTGAATAATGGACAGATGAACAATGGTAGCGACAATTTATTATGAAAGACAAAAGAACTTCTGAGAATGGAAGTGGGTCAGTCAGCTGGAAAGGGCAGAGACTCTTATGTTTTCCAAGCTATGAGCATTTTGGGTCATTTGGGTCATAGCACTCAACCTCTCTGGCATTTGTAGATCTCCTGGTATTTTTTCATGCTTCCTATATTTGTACATACATTTCTACTATTCCTCTAACTTTGGTTTCTTTCATGCATTTATTTTGATATCTCTGAGCTATTTTATCTTTACCTTGTTTTCCTACTATATCTCACATTTCTGTCTGCAGTTACTTCAAATATCCTTTGAAATCTTTACAAACACAAATAAAAATGTTTTATTAATTAGTGGTATAAGGAAAGAGGATTGTACTTTAATTAAATTATTCTCAATTGCTGTTTCTTTACCTCAATTCCAGGGTCTGCTAAACTTTCTGTTCTATCACCTTCTTGCCAAAATGATGATTACTGAAAACCTCCGAAGTGAATTCCAAAGTTTTCTTCTGAAGAAAATTGACTGGCCCAGTATTTGATCTTGTAGGCAAAGGCACAAGGCAGTTTCTAGTTAGAGAACTCATTTTGAAATAAAAATAATTCAGGTAAAAAACACAAGAAAATGAACTTATACAAGAGCTGCTGTGGTGTCACCCTACACCACTGGGCTTCATATTAAACTCAACAATCTAACTAAGAAACAGGAATTGGAGTAGGATATTATGGATGCACTCATTTAGGACTTCTACAATATGGCACTAAGCAAGTAAGAAAAATAGACGAAAATAGAAAACTTTCTATGGAAAATATGCCATTTCTATATCCATGGTTTGACATGGTGTTACTTGGAATAGAAAGTTAAACACGAGAGAAATCTGTTCTCTTAGTTTACATTTCAAGCCAAGTAAAATCTTCAAAGGCAAAAATATCTTAATTTTTTCTTTTGTACAGTATCTTACATTAGGCAGATTAAAAATATTTGTGATGATTAATAAACATGTTTTGTAGCATACTAACAAGTAATACTACAAGAAACTGTATACTTCTTTTAGAAATTGCCATTCATACATCTGCCATTCACAAATATTGCTGTTTAAAAATCACTGATAAAGAATTAATGTGGATAAAGAACTATATTTAATATATGTAACTAGATTTACCTGGCATCCTACACACAAGTATACAAATAACATACATCATTGGTATGAAAAAGCTAAAAATCTATCTAATAAGTTGTTGGTTACTCCTGCAACACCCATGGTATTATTCTTACAATGACATATTTAGCCAGTCTTGTCATTGTTGTAATTTGCAAGTTCACATCTAGATAAGACCATCTGTGGTTTCTCTCCTCCAATAGCCGACAAAGTAGATTCTGGTACCCAGAAAATCACAAATCATGGAAAAAGCTTCAGGATCAATTCCAGGTTAATTTCTCAATCCCTTAGGAAGGTTAGGGGGTAAGTTCGAAAAGAGTTAGAACATGGGGTATGTCTTTAAATACATTGCATTGCTGTATAAAATTACAAAAGAATAAAAATACAAAAAAGAAAAGTTGTTTTAAGTACAAATGTATGTGTTTTGTTCATGAAAATAAAGTCAAATATTATTTAATGTAGAATTTATAGGTTGTTCTAGAAAATAAGAATAATAGGACAAAACTGAAAGGTTAGAAAAGGTTATAGAGAATTGTAAAATGTCTGTAAAATAATTTTTCAGATGTGTATTTGTGAAGACTGCAAGAAAGGTTCTGGGTGCTTATGAGAACCTGGACAATATCAAAAACACATTTACTTAAAAAAAAAATAAGAAGTGGAGGGGCTGGTGAATTGCTTAGTAGGTAAAAGCACTTAGTGTACAAGTTGACAACCTGAGTAAGATCCCTGGAATGCAGTGAGGAGCAGGTAGTGCCGAGGTGGTGGCCTCTCCACATCGTTGGCGGTAAGATGCAGAGAGCCGACTAATATATCCTGAGAACCTGATCTAATAATCTACTTCTTCCATTTAGCCTCCTTTTCTTTGTTCTTAAAATATGTATTTTTTTATTTTTAATTAAAACAGTATAAAAATTAATAAAGAAGATTATGATGTAATTACATTTTTCTCTTTTCTTTCCTTTCTCCAAATGTTCCCAAGTAACCCTGCTTCCATTTTGCAGCCTATTAAATGCATAGGCTCTTTCTTTAAATATTTGTGTGTGTGTGTGCATTCCTAAATAAATAAATACAACCATTTTAGTTTACATGTTACATTAATGTCAATGTTATACAGCCTGACCATTTGGTACTGTATAACCAATTGGTATGCTCTTCATTGGGGAAGACTATCTCTCTAATTCTCAGAATTCCTTAGTTGACTGTAGTTCTTTGTCTAGCATTGACACCTCTTGTGTTTTTTTTCTTCATCGTTAGCTTGTCTATTGGTGTCATTATTGTTCAGGTTATGTGAAGTAAATCATGTTGGTGAAATTTTATGGGTGTAGCTTCTGAAATTTCTAGGAGACACAATCTCATGGTAAATTCCTTGATACCCTAACCCTTACAATCTTTCTGCCCACTATTCAGCAATGTTCTCTGAGTCTTATATGATGGAGTATTGCTGTAGTTGTATCCGTTGGAGATGCTTTCCTCAGATTTGTACTTTTATTTTTTGTAATTTATGTAATGATATCTGTTGCAAAGATAAGTTTGCTTTTTGAGGTGTGAGGACTACACTTAACCATGAGCATAAAAACAAATATTAAGAGTATAGTTAGGGATTATGCTGGCTTCATAAAGTTGTGATTGTAGGTTATCCTCCAAGATCATGAGTTCATGAGCACTGGGTATTTTTCCAGGTTTCCAGTACTGAACATGTTTTCCCTATTGTTGAGCAGACCTCAAGCCCAGTTAGGGAGGTGTTAGTTACCACCAAGGTATTTATCATTATTACACTATTTAGGTTATTATGATACGTTTGTGATTAATGTGATTCACAGATGAAATAGCTGGGCAGAACAACTGGCTACCTTCCTCCTTTGAAAGCTTGCTTGGTTCCTTCTGGTACTGTGAAAGCTAGGCTTTAGGAAGGAGGTTTTCAAGAAAGATCCAGCTCAGGTCCTCAGGCCCTGAAGTATTTGTTATCTTCAAGAATAGAGGAGAAGGAAGGGCAAAAATTGGTTAAAAAAATTGCAAAATAAAAACCTCATCTTGCAAAGGGTTCCACAATCTTCTAACAAAATGGCATCACTGTCATGGAAACAAGTGTACCATTTACAGAGTCTGAGGAGACACATTTCATATTCCAAACATAGCAAGATCCTAATCAGTAAAGGCTCAAAAATCAATGCCTCAAACTTACAAAATTATTCTGCAAATACTTGTAATCCCAATGATATCCAAGCACAAAGAGAAAAATGGAAAGTTTATCTTGAAGTGTTAAACTACTAATTATTGCTTCCCTGAAATTAGCAGGATATTCTGACCTTTCAGATGGTTAGCTTTATTCTACCAGATGGAAAACTGTGTAATGACTGCACAAGTATGTTGTACTTCCAGCCAACACGTATTTGGTAAAAAGAAATGCAAAACTCTCTGTAAGCTGCTGAATTAAGACCAGTAAAGCCCTCTCCACTAGCTGTGGTTGTGACATCTTACAACATGCATTAAAGGGACCATGACCCACAAAAAGTAAATTCTCTATGCAACTTTCTCAAAAGCTATGATTGAAGGCCCACAACTGTTACTGATATTTAATAAACATTGATATATGGCGGTTTTTCCAGCTCTCCAAAACCTGTACTCATTATTAGCAAAAAGATTCTTACATATTTGTTCCTCTGTTTTGTTTTAGGTCTTGTTCTTTAACCTGTTTTTCCACTTCAAAAATATCTTTTCCTGAGGTTTCCTGTTTGTCTTATAATCAGCAACCATAGTTGTCAAAACTGAAAGAAGTACCCACCGGTAAGTGGATGAGAGTGGGTTTATTGTCTCCAAGAAAAATTTCAATAGAACCCATGGGCAGATTCTTGGCAGTAGTGACATACAAACCATGTGGAATTTTAAACTCTTTTGAAACTGTGGAAAGTTCTGCCTTGTAATAAGTCAGATCTCACATAGTTAAAATAATAAAGAAATAGGCATCCAGTAAATGGCTGGTGAAATTTACATTCGACAAAACACAGGAAGCAGGGGAGATGGTTTCATTGATGAAAAACCAGACCAAACCAAAGCAAGCAAAGAAAAACTTGCTTTGTAATTAAAAGGACTTGAGTTTGAACACTAGTAAACACACACACACACACACACACATACAAACAGCCTGTGGTAGCACCAGGGAGGTGGGGATGCAGGTGGCTGGGGCTCATTGACCACTCAGGCCCAGCCTAACTGAATAAGTTATCTCAGAGCAGGAAAAGACCATATTTCAAAAATTATGTGGGGAAACATTGAGGGAGATACCTGAGGCCAGTTTTTTAAATTTTCACAGACACATGAGGAACATACATCTGCACACAATTACACTCATATTTGAACATATACTCACACATTTTAAGGAATATAATGCAGATTTTGATCTCTTTAGACTGAGCTGAGAGCTGTGTACAGTGCTGAACTTTACTAATGGCTCTCCTGATGTTAGTATTACTAAGAGCTCAATAAGAAATGAGGCAACCCGCACTAGTTCTCCAGACTCTGTCAGAGGATAATCTAGAGAAGAGTCTTGGGGAAGAATGTGGAGTGGGTTGTGGGGACTGCTACCAGCTGGCTTGTGTACACTGAATGGTGTCAAGGTCAGGGCTAGATTGTTGGAGACATGTTCATTTTTATGTTTCTGTGAACAGATCTAAAGATCACCATGGTTACCTGCATTATGTCAAATACACAATTAGACATTGCTTCAAATCTGGCCACTTTGCAGCAAGCTATTTTATTCATCTGCATCTTGCCTTAAATTAGGGGTGTTAATACACTTTCAGTTTCATTCACTGAAATTCCTTCTGGGACCATTCTTTATCCCAGATAATTTTATTTGACCTGATGCTTGATCTGTGATAAAGCCACCATTACTGCTTTATTTTAATTAGTGAACAATGGCACATTTTCTTTCTTTATTTCTTTACACATAGAGACACACACAGAGAGACACATACAGACACACACATATAACTTTTCTATTTGAAACAAGGTCTGTATGTATGTGTGTATATACAATGACAGGCCCAGGCCCCTATTCCTGCCTCAGCCTCTCCAGTGCTGGGATAGCAAGCCTCTGATATGGTGCCTCACATGCTGATAAATCCAACATGGCTTGTCTAAGGCTATATAGGCAGTTGTGTAATGATTAGCTCTCCATTTTAATGAACTTCCCCCCTGTACTGCTGCAACAGCTAAGTTGGCTATAAATTTAACAGGGTCTAAAACCACCTATAAGTCAAATCTCTAGGCACGTCTCTGTCCATTATGCCTCACTTTGGTTTAACAAGGATGATTTCCCTGAATAATGAATGGACTAGAAGCTGTGTGGAATAGACCCTTTCCTTCGCAAGTTATTTTTGGTCATGGTGTCTTATCACAGCCGTAGAATCCTTAAGTAAAAACAAATGACCAAGAAATGATACTGTATATTTTGATGTATCTCTTTGTATTCAGATTTGAGTCAGACATTTACAATGGTTTTGAGTTCCTAGCCTAAGGGCTTTGAGGTACTTCACTACCTTACTTATAAGTAGTACTATCTCCAGCCTTAAAATAGTTTTCAGTTAGTTTTCACATCTTATGGTGTGGTTTCAATTTTAAATGTCCCCCATAGACTTATGTGTTTGTACACTTAGTCCTAGCTTCTCTCACTGTTCTAAAAGATTGTGGAATTTTCTGTAGGTAGAGCGTGTATGGAGAAGGTAGGTTATTACGGGTGGATTTGGGGTTTTGCAGTCTATACTCTAATTCCTGACAGTAGATGCAATTTGACCCGCTTTCTCATGCTCCTACCCCCTCGCTGTAAGGGTCACGTTCTTTCCCATGCAATAGGCAAGACAAACCTTTTCTTGTTTATTTGCTTCCTGTCATGTATAGGATCCTATACAGTATAACTTAGTAAAAGTTTGTCATATTATGTTTTGAGTCCCAAAATAAATAAAAAAGCAACTTCTCTCCCAACACTGTAAGTTTATTTTTCAAAAACAATACTTGCATTTTTTAAGTAAAATTAAAACTCTGTTGTTCTAGTAGATACAGTTAGGAGAGCCAGAGTTTGGCCCTGATTTGGTGCCTTTTACATTGACTGGTCCTGATGACCAACAGTGGAATCAGCTGAAACAGTCAACTGTTTCAATTTTGGGAAGAAGAAAGTGTGTCAGTCCCAAGGGAGGAACAAGTGATGGAGATCCCTTTGCTACATGTGTACAAAGGTAAAGGTTGGGGATGGAATCCAGACAGGTAAGGCTCAGGCAAAGTGAAGAAGACAACACCAAAGGTTTGCAGGACTGAGCCCGAGATGAGCAGAGATCTAGTGTGAGAAGTAACGGTCTCAGCCTTATGGGAACCTTGTCCAGGGAGAACATGCCATGAACATAGACACCACTTGCTCCCTTACCCGCATCCTCAGGCTGCCACATCTCAGGCATGGCTCTGTTCCCTCAGCTCCAGCGTTCACCACTCCAGAAACTTGAATAACCAACACTCATTGAAGTTCTTAAACTGAAAAAAGAAAACAACATTTTAGTCAAAATACAAGTGGAAGAAGTACTGTGAATGTGCAAGATTCAAACCGGGTGTTTTCTGAGTCAGTCAGACCAGACAGACCTTACTCCTGGGGCTGGACAGAATTCTGCTTCACTGAACATCAGAACAAATAGCCGGATTTCTGCAGGGTACACACTAGCATTTTGTCTCATACTGATTTGCTGCTTTTATTCCTGGCTCTTATTTGCACTAAGAAATATTTTATTTTTTATTGAAAAAAAATTTCTGCCTCCTCCCAGCCTCCCATTTCAATCCCCCTCCTTCCACTCCTCTCCTCCCCCCCCACTCCTTTCCCTCTACTTCTCCAGTCCGAAGAGCAGTCAGGGTTCCCTGCACTGTGGAATGTCCAAGGTCCTCCCCCCTCCATCTAGGTCTAGGAAGGTGAGCATCCAAACTGGCTAGGCTCCCACAAAGCCAGAACATGGAGTAGGATCAAAACCCAGTGCCCTTGTCCTTGGCTTCTCATCAGCCCTCATTGTCCCCCGTGTTCAGAGAGTCCGGTTTTATCCCATGCTTTTTCAGTTCCAGTTCAGCTGGCCTTGGTGAGCTCCCAATAGATCAGTCCCTCTGTCTCAGTGGGTGGGTGCACACCTCGTGGTCTTGATTTCCTTGCTCATGTTCTCCCTCCTTCTGCTCCTCATTGGGACCTTGGGAGCTCATTCCGGTGCTCCAATGTGGGTCTCTGTCTCTATCTCCATCCATCGCCAGATGAAGGTTCTATGGTGATATGTAAGATATTCACCAGTATTGCTACAAAATAGGGCCATTTCAGATTCTCTATCCTCAGCTGCCCAAGGAACTAACTCGGGACATCCCCCTGGGCACCTGAGAGCCCCTCTAGGTTCATAATTGGTGTTTAGCCATAAATAAAGAACATTGAGTCTGTAATTTGTGATCCTAAAGAAGCTAAATAAGAAGGTGAACCCAAAGAAAAACATATAGTTATCCTCCTGGATATAGGAAGTAGACAAGATTGCCGGGCAAAAAATTGGGATCTTGGGGGTGGGGTGGGATAGGGGTAAGGAGAGATGGGGAGAGAAAAGTGAAAAGGGGGAGTGGGGGAAACTTGGGGAATTGGGATGGTAGGGATAGAGGAAGGATGGATATGGGAGCAGGGAAGCATATATCCTAATTAAGGGAGCCATCTTAGGGTTGGCAAGAGACTTGCACTAAGAAATCTTAAACAAAGTTCTTCTGAGACATACATTAAAATATCTATAAAATTTACTCTTAAGCTGTTAATAACTCAGATACTCAAAATTGAAAATCAAACAGCCCAGGACTGAGGAGCTACTCCAGTCTGAGTGTCTGCTGCATGAGCATGAGGACCCAAATTCTGATTCCCATCACTCACAAAATGCTGAGCATGGCTATATGTGCCTGTGGGGAGAGCAGGGGCAGCAAAACCCCAGAGCTTGCCTTCCAGTCTAGCTCTGGGTTCAGTGAGACAGCCTATCTCAGGGAAATAGATGAGGGATAGAGCAAGACACCTTAAGATCTCCTATATACAAATCATACACACACACACACACACACACACACTAACAGACACACACACACACGGCCCTTATTTAGAGCACTATTTGGGCCCTCTGCCTTATTTAATTATGTGAATATGCTTGAGGTTTTAGGGTGTCACTAAGATAATTTCTCAATTTCTGCTAAATGTTGAAATTCAATTAGTTATCGTGGACAGAGAAAAGTACAAATGAAATGAGAAATGTTCCAAGGAGGAAGATGTCTCATGATTTTGTATGTATGTGTGTAGTGTGTGTGGTATGTGTGTGATGTGTGGTATGTGTGTTTGTGTGTGTGCTGTGTGCGTGCGTGCATGCGTGTGTGTGTGTGTGTTTGTGTGTATGACTTTACAGCAGAAGACGTGTGGTCTATGCTGATTTCCAGCAGGTGCTTGCCAGGGCAGCAGTACTATATCCTCAGCCAAGACTTTTTGCTGAAATTAGGTATAGTATGTGACCATAATAGCTGTCACAAAGGCAAAGATCCTCAAAAGTTTCCATGGGAACATCATTGAAAGTTACAGCTTAGTAAAGGGGAAAGAAAGACCTCTGAAGCTGGCTCAGCTAGGAAAAATCTTGCTGCACAAGGACCAGAGTTTAGACCCTCAGCATCCACTAAAAGCTAGATGAGTGAGCATAGCAATCTGCCTGTTATCCCAGCATGCTGGAGGAGGACATGGGAGATCCCTGGAGCAATATAGCTTGCCAGAATAGCAGCTCTGGGTATATTGAGAGTGCCTGATTTTATACATACATACATACACATATATATATATATATATATATATATATATATATATATATGAAATAAATTAATACAAATTCTGGATTTCAACTTCAGAATCTACATACAAGTGAGAACATACAAACATGTACACATCTATACTGCACAAGTCCATATGCAAAACTGTAAATAAACAGAAGGGAAAGAAAATGTGTGCAGTATGGGTATGGGTATGCAATGTGGCCCAATGCATGGAACTTGAAGGTAACTCATAAAAATTCTAAAATAAACCAGCAGTCTGAGGAGAGCTGGAAAGCAGATGAATTGAATGTTCCACCAGTGCAGGCTGAAGTGAGTTGCAGAGTACTAATAAGTGTGAGTCCTGATGATGTTTGCCTCAACTTCTTGCTTTGTCTATATTCACCATGAGCTTGGGAGTATCTGCCAGGTATGTGCTGTGGCTGCTCATTACCTGTTGCCCAACTATGCTTGAAGCTTCCATCCTTTAGGATGAACTAATTACCATAATCATTGATTTCCCATTTGAAGATTGAACGCAATGTTTTTGTTGTCAAAGCACTGGATCAGAGCCAGGCAGTGGTAGCCGTGCAGACAGCTTGGGGCTTGGCTCATGAAGGTGGTAACCGGCAGTGAATGGAGCCCTGTGGTTCTTCTCTGAGGATTTGATCACATAGTGTTTACTAAGGATCCTGGAGCAGTCATTCTTCCGTGAGAGAATGCCCTTCCAGAGGAAATGGAAACAGCATTGACTTTTTTTTCCCCAAAGTTTATAATGACAAATCAAAGTGCAATTCAACCAATGTTCACCTTGGGGGAACCAATGACTTTATTGGGCCTATGTATAGAACATGGGTGAGGGATGATTGGCATAATGCTGATGACTGCAAAGCAGCCACACTGGAAAGTCTTTTCCAGCCATGGAAACTGTCTTCTTCTTCATAACCATCTAGATGGAATTGTTCTCATTTATCCCCTCCCCAGCACATATCATTGTAGCACCCCTTGAAGTCACTTACACTTATGGCAGAACAGTGCACAAATATCTTGGAGGTGTTTCTGAAATCTCACATGAAGGGCCAATGATCCTCTTTTTCTATTAGGGTATGTCAGTGGTCTTAGTGTCCTCTAGAAAGCTGACACAGCTGGTCTGTTGAAATGGGTGCGGTTTTGCTCAGAGGATTGCATTTTATACTTTCCACTTCACCATTTAGGGGAAGCCATTTATTCCTCTGGTCCCTAGATTTCTCATCCATACAGTATTATTAGCACTTTCTCTGTCTATATCTTCTCCAGAAAATATTTCTTAAAGGAAGGTTGTATATAACAAAGTGTCATTGACAGTTGAATTAACTCAAAGTGCTTTTTAAATAACTAATACAGAACTTTGGTATCAAGAGGTAAAATTATTTTGGAAGTGATTTCTGGGAGGAATACGGAAGATTTGGGGGATACAGTGGAGAGAAGCACTAGTATTCTGTAAGCAGAGTTCACTGAGCCATTTTGATGGGAGTGAAGCAAATCAGAAATCCTAGAGAAATGTGGACAGGAAATGCTAGGCTCATGAGGTGTCAGATGTAGATGAATACTCTATCAGGAATAAGACAAGCAACCCAGAAACTAAATGAAGGCAAGAGTCTTCTTGAACTGGTAGAGAGGATGAATGGAAACAAGCCAATGTTCTTTTTTAAGAGGCTATAAAGTGAGTTGCTGAGATGTCTTGGCAGTTAAAATTGTGTACTATTCTTCCAGAGGACTGGAGTTTAGTTCTCAGCACCAACATCAGGTGACTTACAATCTCCTGTAACTCCAGTTCCAGGGAATCAGATGCATTTTTCTTGCGGGGGCAGGGCACTCATTGGTGAAAGCACATACGTGCATACCAACATGCACATATACATGTTGCTGGGAGGTTCTTGTTTTCTCTCGGCCACCCAGCTAGCTTAGACACAAAATAATAACACAGAAACTATATTAATTAAAACATCGTTTGACCTATTAGCTCTGGCTTCTTATTGGCTCTTACATTTTAATTTAACCCATTTCTATTAATCTGTGTATTGCCATGAAGTCATGGCCCTATCAGCAAACTTTCAGCACATCTATCTCTTGTGGTGGTAGCTCCATGATGTCCCTCCCTCACTTCACCCTTCTTCCTCCCAGCATTCATCCTAGCTTTCCCTGACTACCTAAGTTCTTCCCTATCAAGAAGCCAGGGCAGTTTCTTTATGCATTAATTATAATAACAGCACACAGAGGGGACTCCCACATCATAAACACATTTACTCACACCTAAAAATAATAAAAATTATACAAATTTTAAGTTGTAGAGGAAACAATTTACAAAGCTCTAAAACGTAAAGATATTCTTTCTCTAACTGAACTTTTAAAAAGCATTTATAACCAGATATCAAGCTTGTCTTAAAGTTAGATTTATATAGTAACCAAATATCTGAGTTTAAAAATCTCATTTTGTAGTAAAAATGACAGAGTTATATGAATTCATCCTCTGGTGTGGTATTGCAGAGACTACGTCTCAGAGCAAACACATCTCACATAGATAGTGGCAGATGTGAAAGAGCCTCATTCTCTACTATTCATGAAATACTCAGTGTGACTCCTCCGTGGAAAGCAAACCATAGCATAAAAACCCTAAAATTATATTTCAATTCTGAGAATTCCTGAAATATTAATATTGGACTTTTCATCCTACTGGGCCAAATGAGAATGCTGATAAGTAAGACAAAACATCCCATGCTCCCTAGTCAGACGAGCAGCATTTTCCTACACACTGTGTTTTTCAGCCAATAAGTCACATCTGTCTATTTGTCTCATAACTATTAAGGTACTCTGCTTTTTGTTAAGTAAGTTAAGCAGGGATCAGTTATAACATGATCATTTCTTTAACTACAGTCTCAATCTGAAAATCTATAAGAATGCTGTGCCAGCATCTACACTGAGTTTCATAACAGATTGAAGAAATTGGTTACTTACCAGGAGCCAAGGTGGACCACTGATTCCAGAAGAGAAAGGACTTTGTCATGGGAGTGTGGAAACATGGGAAGATCACTGGAGGAGCATCTGTAGGATCATGTGCTGGTGGTAACTGTACCTGGCTTACAATCCTGCAGTTTCCTCTTCTGATGCCTGTGGTGACAAGCAGTTACACTACTGTATAATGAATCCACAGGAGACACAGATACCACATTCATTTATGCAGGTAGTGACTTCAGAAGATTTTCTGCCAATTCATAAACACTTGATAGAAATTTTTAAGTTAAAAATGCCTCTTGCTGCTACCATCATGACAATCAACACTAATACTTAACAAATCTTGTAACTTAAAATTTTATATATTATGACATGTTCATTAGTTCCTAAATATAAAATACATACATTTTTAATACTAGAGATATATTTGCTGCATATATGTACGTTTTAAAGAGAAGTCCTTCGTTTGTTTCTTTATGCATCCACATCTGTTCAAGTGTATCCTTCATTTTCTGCTGTTGGCTTGTGCACTTGCACTTTTGACAAGTGGTGATGGGCTGAGGAGCCAGCTGCTGGTAAAGTGTGGCCTGAATAGGCATGAGGATCTGAGTTCAGCCGCAGAGATCACATAAAAGATGGCATGGTAGTGCACACATTTGGCACCCTAATGCAGGAATAGGGGTCGAGACAGGAGGAGTCAAACACTTGCTGTCCGCAACTTAGTAAACTGACAAACTCCCATTTCAGTGAAAGACCTGTAATAGAAAATAAGGTGAAGAGCTAGTGAGGAGACAATTGCTGACCTCTGGCTTTTACATGGACACACAAGTGTCTGTTTGCCTGGACACTCATATGCACACCCAAAAGTGGAAAAGCCCACAACCAAAGATGAAAAGACAGGGTCCTCTGACGGGAGAAGGGAGGTGGCAGGTCAGAATCCTTCAGGACCAGCATTGTGGATCACTGAAGAGAGTTTTGTGTGAAAACGCTAAAGCGTGGCTTCTTCACCAGAAGGCCCTCACCTAACAGAGCCCCTCTTCCAAGCATCCTTCAAATATCTTCACATGGTGGGAGGAGAAATGCTGAGCATTTCTCTTAATATAAAGCACACTTAAATGTCTGACATAGTGTTGGGATATAGAAGATGCTGAGCTGTTTGTTCTATTGTATTGAGAAAGGTTTTCAATCACCAAAGTTGTCTAGGTTTTTATAACTTGCCATGAGGAAAGAAGAGGACCAGCTGGGAGTAGGCAGGACCCTTTTTATAAGAGGAAAACTTGTCTCAGGAACATGGCTTGTGGGACCATAAAGTGGGTAGCAAGCACATGCTATAGTGACTGTTACAGACTCAGCATCCGGTGTCATCACAGTCACCTTGCGCCCCTCACTATACTCAGTCCAAGTCTGAAAATAACCTTTAGGAAGCGAGGAAGATGACTCCACTAGAATTCTGACCTTACACAGGTGTGTACCTGATTGCTGATCCCTACAACACACATGAGAAGCTTGCTGTGGCAGCACAAGTCTGCAGTTCCAGTGGTGGTAACACCGGAGGCAGAAAGAACTGGATCCCAGGAGCCGACAATGGGAAATTCCAGGCCATCAGGAGACCTGTCTCAAATACAAGTTGTGCTATGCCTGAGGAATGAGAACAGAGGTTGTGCTCTGACCTCCATATGTATGTAGGCACATGTGAATCTTCATGTCCACACACATGAATCAAATATGTGGACTCCTCATGCAACTTCTCACAGGGTTTAGAGATGGAGTCCAAACGCTTCAGATGTGAGAGATCAGTGGGTGGACCCAGATTTCATGGCAAACATCTTTCTCTCTTATGATTTGGGATAACACAAAAAAGCTTTACTAAGTCTATTCTAATCAAGAACACTAAGATTAAGATTAAAAACAAACAACCAAAAATGGGAGGGCCAGAGGCTGAGGAGTCAGCTCAGTTGGTAAGATTCTTGCTGGGAGACTTGAGTTTGAGGCTCAGAATCCACACTGAAAAAGGCCAGAGTGGTGTAGCGGGTTTGTTTTCTCAGAACTGGGAATGCAGGGGCAAGAGGGGCCCTGGGGCCTGTTCCATGTGTGAAACAGTCCACAAGGTTGACAGTAGGGCTTGATCTCCCACAGTTGTAAAGTCTCAGGACCAGCACTAGGTTTGCCTTCTCTCTAGGAGCTGTTGTATTGCTAGCCTTCACTGAGTCTGAGCACAGTATGGGGGGCTTCTTTACTGAGGATGGAGCTCTATTTCCGCTTGCCTGCACACTTTCCTGGTGGGCAATGGGTACCCTAATGGTATTCCACCTAGTCTAAACCTCCCAGTTATCTTCAGTTCTGGGAAAGTCCTGAGATTGGTATTTGGACTCACTCTAGCTCTACTTAGACTCTTATGACAATTCAGATCTCCCTGGAATTATCCACAGAACAGTCTTGTCTAGGCTCAGTGGCTGGCACTCCAGCTTTTGAGGTGAATGAGGCCTAGCTGCCAGCAGAGGGATTGTTTTTGTCTTGTCTTTCCTCCCTTGGGTAGAATGCCATAGGTGTAGGGGAGGAACAGAGAACGGTTCAGGAGTGAATGAAATCTGTCTTTTTACTGACTAATCTACTGCTGTACTAGATGGTAGTCAGTTATCCGATCAGAGCAGATAGGTTAGAGTTATTTGGAGTACCTTGTTGTGGCAGTTTGCACAGTGGTATAACACAAGGTCCAGTTCCTGGCTCTCCTGCCTACTACATCTTAAATTCTCTCTGCGAGTTCCATCCCGGACCCTAGCCACCCTGATGAGATGGCATACGCAGTAAACATTGGCACTAACCACTGCTGCACTGGAAAAGTTCAAGCTGCACGTCATTAATTGTTACAGTCACTGTATTTCTTAGGCCAGATCTATTTACATTGCTTGTAGTACACAAATATCCAGGGTCACCACTGTAGAAGCATCTAAGAATCTTCAGTCTCAATTCTTGTTCTACATCATTTTAATTTCTTAATATATAAAAGAAAAAGATAAAAGGTGCCCTTTTTTCCTATTTGTGTGCTGACACAAAAGCACCGGTATGCTTGCAGAGGTCATAGGTCAACCGTATGTGCTATTCCTTATGGACACTATCCACCTTTACTAAGAAAGTGCTTCTTCTTGTGTTGAAACTCTCTAAGCAATCTGTGGTATACGGACAGTGAGCCCCAAGGATGCACCCATCTCCACCTCTGTAAATCTGGAATTAGAAGCTTGTAGCAACATACCTGGCTTTTTACATAACCTGGGTATTAAAATCAAGTTCTCAGGCTTCCAAGGCAAGTGCTTACTGAGCTCTCCCACAAGCTGAAAGACATCCATTGTGAGCATGGAAGACATCCATGCTTTCTTTCTCCTCTTCCATGAGTCTAAAGCAAACTGTATGCTCTAGAATGCTCAGTGCCTCTCATCCTCACATCTAATACTGTGGTACTATGAATGAGAAATGTCCTTCACAGGCTCATGTATTTGAACATATAGAAATGAGAAATGTTCTTCACAGGCTTATGTATTTGAACACTTTGTCTTGAATTGATGGTCTGTCTGGGGATGTTGTAGAACCTTCCAGGGGAGGATTCTTGCTAGAGGAAATACCTCACAGAGCCAATGTCTCCCATGTTCACAAGGAAGTCTCACATGCTGAAACCACCAAGGAAAATTATTTTTCTCTTGATATGTTACTTGGAGCCTTATTCACACATGTTATGGCTGATAGTTCAGTCTTTTACCAGACATCGATGCTCCCTAGATATTTATTAAGTCCTCTTTATGAGGAAGTGATGAACCATCTAGAAAAATGTGTCTGACATATTGTAGCTCATTCTTGTTCTTGGAAAATGCACCTCAGCACACTGTTTTACACATGTCTGAATCTTACATTTCTATAAAAGGGCTACCAGGCTGCAGTCAGCAGAGCTGAAAACATGAAGAGGGCACTATTTAATTGGAGAGACAGACTGTTCTTATGTTCTGAGAACACAAGAAAGCTAGGCTCATTACCCATATCAGATACTTAGGCAGGAATTTGATTTCCAGTGGTAAAAAATCATACCTAACTTGAGAGAGAGAGAGAGAGAGAGAGAGAGAGAGAGAGAGAGAGAGAGAGAGAGAGAGAAGAGAGAGAGACAGAGACAGAGACAGAGAGAAGAGAGAGAGAGGGGGGGAGGACCTGAATGACAAAAACCTAGAATCTCCACAGTCCTTTAGAGACTCAAAACAGTAAGTAAAGACAAGCAGTTGTGGCATCACTTGTTTTGTTAAGTGAAGGCAATCATCAGACACTGTTGGATATAAACATGGTGTCTCATGCCATTAGTCCCAGCATTCAGGAGACAAAGTCAAGTGATTTTCTGTGAGTTCCAACCTGATCCATACAGAATATTGCAGGACAGTCTAAAGTTTCAGGCCAGTCACAGCTATAAAGTGAGATCCTCTGGGGCAGGTGACAAAAAAAATAAGAAAAAAGAATAATTAGAAACAAATTTGATAATTATTTTTCTTTAAGAATAAAGCAGATTCATACCCTTAGTAATTCACACCACCATGGCATTCCTCTCAAATAATTTCCATTTAAAGTGTTTGGGGTGATGTGTAGCATGGAGGTATAGAGACATTTCAACAGTTGGTGCTCTTGCAGAGGAGTGAAGTTCAGTTCCCAGTTCCCATGTTGGATGACTTAAGACCTCCTATAGCATCAATTCTAGAAGATCTGACACCTCCACTTCCACAAACATTCACACTTACACCTAAACACACACACCTTTTGCAACTTTGAAATGTTTAAAAAAAAATTTGAAGGGCTGGAGTGATGGCTCAGTGTTTAAGAGTATATTGTGCTCTCAAAGAGGACTTTGACTCAGTTCCTAGATCCTACATAATGGTTCAAAACAATCTGTAAGTTCAGATCCAGGGGGCACAGTTCCCTCTTCTGGTCTCGCTGGGAACCAGGCAGATATATACATGATCCATATGTGGGCAAAAACAAATAAATATTTATGAATTAAAATAAAATAATAATTAACAGAGTGAATTAACAGAGGCTGAGAGGTTAATATTAGTTGAAAAATAATATAGCTTTTAGGCAGAGTAAAGTCAGGAATTAAGAAAGACAACAAAAACATCTGTCTACATATTTATTGTCTATTTATTTGCAAAGCACATAACTGCTCTATCTTCCCTGGCTCAGGAGTTTCAGTCATAGAAGAGGAGAGAGGTAAGCACTCATGGAGGCAATGGGTAGAAGGCAGGGATAATGACAGGGTAAAATTTCTTTCCTTGTAAACAGCCTTTACAGTGCCTTCAGTAGTTTGCACTGAGCAGATAGCTCATAGAAGCAAACCAGAGCAATTCCTAGGTCCAAGATGACCCTGCTAATACTAGAGTCAGTGAGGAACAAAGAAATGAGAATGCAGTGGGTGAGTGTGTGTGCTTCACCCAGTTAAAGCAGATCAGAAATATCTTCTCATTGTTCGCCCAACTCAGGGTGTGTGCTAATGTTTGGAGGGCAAGCAACAGAAGATAAGACAAATCTGTAATTACTGCTTGACCCACTCTGCTACTTTTCCATTTTCATGAAATGCCACAATTCATTATTTGCATTGGTATGTACAGAAGGATGGTGACGCCTTGTTGGTATTCATTTATTCAGTCCTCTGTAATCTATATTTAATGGAGTACCAGACTGTGGCATAATAAACCGTTTAGAAAGATTGTTGCTGCATACACAGGGGTTATTGCTTGCATAACCTGTACTTATTTTTCATTACAAACCTAAAAGAGCCAAGCATAATTCAAATAAGCAAATGAAGTTAGCATTTAACAGCTTGAAAAATGATAGTGTGAGTTTGCACTGTGCTAGGTCCTGAGTGTAAAGCAAAGAAAAGGAGTCCACCTAACACCTCCCAAATTGCTAAATAAAGTTCTTTTAAGTGTACTGTGAAATATGGATGCTAAAGCAATCTATGATCTGCTTTGTTGAGCCCTAAATAGTCCTTTATTTACATTGACTTGCCTTGAGAGGAACTGTTGCCCCAAGGCAGCCTCTGAGCTCAGAAGTCTAGAAAGATCTCCCCAGTGCAGGAATGCTGCTGAATGTGCATCAGTGTCCTGTGAATAAGAAGGTAGGCACCCTACAGCATCATGTTACATATGGTCCTCCATTAGGCCCCTGAAGAGCAATACAGTGCTGCCAAGACTTATGCGTATACAGGGAAATCCAAGATAATGACAGCACTGGGAGGTTTTCAAATAAATACCTTTATTGAATTAAAAACACTATCCCTTTTTTTAAACTATTTTAGTAAATTCATTGTGTCTTCCTTCTTACTCTTAGATATGGGTGATATTGCCTGATTGACCAGGAGCTGGGGAAATGGCTAGGCAGAGAGGAACACTTGGTGCATAAGAATGAGGATTTTAGTTTTGATCTTTAGAATCAAACAAAAAGTAATGTGCAGGTGCAAACCATACCTCTAATCTCAGCTGTTTGGAAACAAGATTACTGTGTCAAAGCAAAAAGGCAGATGCGGATACAGCAGGTTATTGAATACCCTTCTCCATGGAGCCTCTGTCTCCATGCACAGGTACATGCACACACACCACACCCACATGTACATAGTCTCTGTCGCCCTCCCAACACAACTCAAATAGAAGTGACAGAAAATAGATTATAGAGTTGAGGTTTTTCTTTTTACAGAACTGGTGCAGTGCTGTGTCATCTCAGTACTCTAGAGGTAGAAGCAGGATCAGGAGTTCTAGGTCACACCTGGTTACAAAGTGAGGTAGCAGCCACTCTGAAACCTGTTTCAGAAAAGTAACCACAAGAAAGTACTTATCATTTGTTCGAATAAAATAATGTTCGTGTCAATTTTCAAAGAATTCAAAATTCTTTAAAAAGCCTGTCTTGGGATTTCTTATTCCCAAATGACTTGAAATAAAATCTTCCTACAAAAGTGATTTAGTGTTGTAGCATTAATGGCATTTATACTTTTTGAACTTTTTGTACAACTTTGTCTATAAGAGTGTTAAAATTTTAAAGTCACCATTACCCAATTGATTGGTTCTACTTTTGCAATAATTTAGTAGGTAGTGGAACATTTTCCTGGCCTCCTATTTTCTTTATGCAACACTTGTGTTTTTGACATGACATGTCAATAATACACATTATTAAAACACATACAATAGCCTTTATTTATGTAAGAAGAACACCAGCATAAATCATTGATTTGAATTCTAGGATAGTGATGTTTACATATTATAATCTGAAGACTAAGATGCAAAAGTTTAATTAGCAGATTCTAGGAACTTGCACTTATATATTGACAATGAATCAGCTCTCCACAGTTATATATGACTGAAGACTATTCATAATAACCAAAATGAAGTCTACAGATGCCTCTAATTCAGTGATAATTTTCAACCGATATTATTAATTCCTTTTAAATGTAAGTTACATATAACTTAGTTTTATTACATATTATTTATAACATATCATTTATTCCTATATTACATTTATAGTCAAATTTGTATAATATATGACAATATTATAAGCTTAATATATATATTTATATTACTTAATATTTGCATATTGCTTTTTCATATAATTTCAACATGCTATACTTTCTTTGAAAAATAGGAATATATTTTGGAAATCACACCTTTGTCAGTTGCAGGGGTGGTGAAGATCTTCTCCCAGTCAGTAGGATGCTTTTGTCTTAGTGACAGTGTCCTTTGCTTTACAGAAGCTTCTCAGTCTCAGGAGGTCCCATTTATTCAATGATGCCCTTAATGTCTGTCTGTGCTGCTGGGGTTATACGTAGGAAGTGGTCTCCTGTGCCCATGTGTTGTAGAGTACTTCCCACTTTCTCTTCTATCAGGTTCAGTGTGTTTGGACTGATATTGAGGTCTTTAATCCATTTGGACTTGAGTTTTGTGTATGGTGATAGATATGAATCTATTTTCATTCTTCTACAGATTGACATCCAGTTTTGTCAGCACAATTTGTTGAAGATGCTCTCTTTTTTCCATTGTATACTTTTAGCTCCTTTATCGAAAATGAGGTGTTCATAGGTTTGTGGGTTAAAGTCTGGGTCTTCTATTCTATTCCATTGGTCGACTTCTCTGTTTTTATGCCAATACCAAGCATCCTCCTGAATATTAACCTTCATCAGGCGATGAAAGGAGACAGAGACAGAGACCCACATTGGAGCATCGGACTGAAATCTCAGGGTCCAAATCAGGAGCAGAAGGAGAGAGAGCACGAGCAAGGAACTCAGGACCGCGAGGGGTGCACCCACACACTGAGACAATGGGGATGTTCTATCGGGAACTCACCAAGGCCAGCTGGCCTGGGTCTGAAAAATCATGGGATAAAATAGGACTCACAGAACATAGTGGACAATGGGGACTACTGAGAACTCAAGAACAATGGCAATGGGTTTTTGATCCTACTTCATGTACTGGCTTTGTGGGAGCCTAGGCAGTTTGGATGCTCACCTTACTAGACCGGGATGGAGGTGGGTGGTCCTTGGACTTCCCACAGGGTAGGGAACCCTGATTGCTCTTAGGGCTGACGAGGGAGGGGGACTTGATTGGGGGAGGAGGAGGGAAATGGGAAGTGGTGGTGGGGAAGAGGCAGAAACCTTTAACAAATAAATAGATTTTAAAAAAAAGAAAAATAGGAAAATAATACTTTATAGTGACCCCATAGCTAAGTGATAGAGATAGGATAGGTAAAGCCTAACTTTTCCATAGCAGATGTCAAATATTTCAGTATGAAGACACTTAACTGCAGAAAGAAACCAGACTGAGCCAAAGAATGAACAAATGCCTACTTCTTAAACACAAGGTCTGAAAGGACAAGTGGTTATGCAGTCAAAACATGTATGTGTGTCTGTTACTAGGACATTTGAGGTTCTCCTTTGTCTATACTTTGTTTCAATAAAGGAAACTAAAAATAGACTCTGAAGGAAGCTCAGGAACCATCCTACTAGAATTTGAGTGATGAACAGCAGAGCAGGAAAGCTGTAATCTTGGCAGTTGCTAGGAAGAGAAAGGTAGACAAGCCAAGAAAATCATGCATTCTGTTAGGATTCTAGAACAGGTGGGTTTAACAGTGGAGGTTAAAAGGCAGACATAAGGCAGAGGGAGATTTAAAAAGATTAAAATTGACTAGGGAGTCAGAGAAATGGAGTTTGTTAAGACAGGAAAAAGCCCACCTCAATTATCAGAGAGATCCAGTGAGCTGAGGGGAAAAACACAGAAAGCACTGGACCTTGAAGGGAGTGATCAATTATAAGTCATTTAAATGGACACCTTATCTACCTCCCTTGTTGTTTCTTAGATGAAGCCAAAGTGAGGAGGAGCTTGCTGTCTTTCTCTGCAAACTGCCTTTTCTCATGGTAATCTTGTTGTGCTTTCTACATGTATGGAAGCTTAACTTCTGTCACTAATACAATCTTCACAAGACTGTCTCAGTATTAATGATAGATAATAACATAAGCACCTATATTGATCCTAAAATAAAGAACCTAGAAAGAAATTTCTTTTTCTCTTTTCTCTCTCCTGATTCTTTCTCTCCTCCTCTTCTTCCCTCCTTCCTCCTCCTTTCATCATTCATGTTAAAGGAATGTATGTAGTGTGCATGTGTGGTAAACAGGACAGAAGTTGACATTAAGATGTCTTCCTCATTGGTTCTCTATCTTTCTACTGCTATACTAGTTTTTTGTTGAGCCCAGAACTCACCATTTCCTTGGAACTGACTGTACAGTGAGCCCTTGAGATCCACCCTTATCCAAGGTTTATGTGGGTTCTAGAGATCTGAACTCTGCTCCTTAAGTTTGAACAGCAAAAATTTTATCCATTGAACCAGTTCATTCTCCAGTGAAATGTTTATTTGTATTGCAAACAGAGAAGTGGTTATTCATTTAATCCTTATGAAAACTGTATGAGCCATTTTCTGCTATTTTATTCCTATTTTGCAGAGAATAAGGCAAGATAATAGGAGATTATGTGACTTGCACAAGTAATAGAGTTTGTATTGTGATCCAAATGTGCTTGACATTTGAAGGCAAGCACATTACTATCTAATCTATTTCTCAGCCTTCTGAAATCTCTGGATTTTGGAGAAATGGCCTTCGTGTGGGAAATCCTTCTGTATATATGTGTTATTTTATTGGTTAATGAATGAAGAAGCTGCTTTGTCCTGTGCAAAAGAACTGAACTGAATGTTGGGAAAAAGTAGGTGGACTCAGTAAGATGCCATGTAGCCGCCAGAGGAGAAAGACACAAGCCAGAAACTTGCAGGTGGCCACAAGCCTCATAGTAAAATAAGAAATAGTGAAAATTGGTTAATTTAAAATACAAGAGCTACCTATCAATACACTTAAGTGATTGGCCAAGCAGCATTTAATTAATATTGTTTCTGAGTGGTTATTTCAGGTTTGAGGAGCTGGAACGAATGAGCAGTCTCTGTCTACAGAATGGCATGCCAACATGGTCTAAAAAGTTTAGGATTGATGCCTGCCACCCACTTCGGGTCCAGATGATTGTGTGTTCACTCAGGGTTTGGAGGAAAGTAGCTGAGACAATGCCCACCACTTATTGTTCCCCACCTGGGCAGGCCACGGTATCAGGTCTGCTAGGAGTGCACATGCAGGAGAGCATGACAGATTCCCACTACCATACACAAAGATATTTCCCAGCCAGAGTATACTGCATGGAAGATTTAACTTTTACTCAGAAAAAGAGGGTTATTGCTACAAGCTCCTTCTCAGAGTTAAAGTGGTAACTGTAGCGCTTGCCTGGCAGTCACAGAGCTGGTGGTAATGTAACCTCCACAATACTGAAAGGCAGAGAAAAATAGAGCCAGCATCCAGGACTGCTGCAACCACACTGCTTATCATTTTAAAGTGCTCCTGGTCAGAAAATAATTATAAATATGCAATAAAGACAGATTCAGATAAAAAAGACCTCTGAATAAGTCACAGTGTTGGATAAATGTATGTAGGCTTGAGAGACAGAGGAAAAAGAATATGAACAGCTAAAATATAAAAGATTACAGGCAGTCATAGATTAAAGGAGTAAAGATTATAAAATAAATATTAAACTTGTAGAAAAATAATAAAGAAAAATAAGCCTCATAAAGATGGAAAATACAGAGAATCTCTATTATACATATTATTGAACTTTCTTTGAATCTTTTGACTTCAGACAAGTATTAACTCTGGAGACTGCTAAACTAAATATATATATATATATATATATATATATATATATATATATGTAACTTGACTTCAAAATTTGAGACTAAGGATATGTTGCTTTTGAAAAGAGGTTCTGCCTTTTTTTTCCCCCACAGAGGATGAGAACCTGTGGATTCTTTCCTGACTAATGTTGTTGGATGAACCAGAACCTTAAATAAGGTCTCCGTGAAAACCTTCAAAATTACTTCACTCAACAAAAAGCAGAAAGCTGTTTGGAGAGAACTATGCCCAAATTCCCTAAATTATTATTTATTTGTGTTTATAAAGTCCATTTAAAAATGTAATGTATATTAAGAAATGCAAGGCCTGCAGAGACTCTACTCCCTGCAGACTGCCTCTCTGTTCCTATCCCACCCAGCTTGCATCCAGAACCCTTCTTCCTTCTGCCCCCATCCTTCTTTGGGCACATAACACCACCTAGCTCAGCCTGTCTGGGCATTGGGGGCGAATCCTCAGGGCAAACAGGCGGGCATGAGTTCCTTTGTTTCACTGGCCTGACTGCACCAAGCAAGGTAGGCGCTTTGTTTAGAACTACCCAACAAGCACGGAGATCTGAGCTCGGTACCAGGAGAGCCATCATTGGGGTGAGTTTGTGACGCGCTGCAGCAGCCCTGGACAGGGAACTCAGAAGTTCCTCACATACCCCCTATCCCTCCTGGGCTCCCTGCAGAGACTCTACTCCCTGCAGACTGCCTCTCTGTTCCTATCCCACCCAGCTTGCATCAGAACCATTCTTCCTACTGCCCCCTTCTTTCTTTGGGCACATAACACCACCTAGCTCAGCCTGTCTGGGCACTGGGGGCGAATCCTCAGGGCAAACAGGCGGGCGGGAGTTCCTTTGTTTCACTGGCCTGTCTGGGCGCTGGTGGCCAATCCTCAGGGCAAACAGGCAGGCGGGAGTTCCTTTGTTTCACTGGCCTGCCTGCACCAAGCAAGGTAGGCGCTTTGTTTACGAACTACCCAACCAGCACGGAGAGCTGATCTCTGCACCAGGAGAGCCATCATTGGGCACGGAGAACTGATATTGGCACCAGGAAAGACATCACTGGAGCACCAGGAGAACCATCACTGGGGAGTGCCATCACTGGGAAGGTACAACAGTAGGCAAGGAGACCTGACCCTGTAAAAGAAGATCCATAGGAGTGCATTCAAAGGAAGAGATGGGCAGGCGCCAATGCAAGAATTCACCCAACAATCTGAAAAATAATATGAAACCACCAGAACCCAGCGACCTCACAACAGGAGGACATGAACACCTTAATCATGAAGAAGTAGAAAAAATTGACTTTATGAAAGTGATTGACGCCCTTAAACAGCATGTAAAAAATGCCCTTATAGAAATGGATGAGAAGTATAACAGAAAGTTTGAAGAATTGATTAAATCAGTGAATGATACCCTAGGAAACCAAGGAAAAACAATCAAACAGATAATGGAAACAATTCAAGTCTTGAAAACTGAAATGGAGGCAAAGAAGAAAACACAAACAGAAGGCTGCCTGGACATGGAAAATGTAGGTAAACGAATAGAGTCTACAGAAACAAGCATAACCAACAGAATACAAGAGATAGAAGAAAGAATCTCAGATTCTGAAGATACCATAGAGAAAATAAACACGCTGATCAAAGAAAACAGCAAGGCCAACAAACTCTCATCACAAAACATTCAGGAAATATGGGACACAATAAAAAGACCAAACCTAAGAATAATAGGAGTAGAAGAAGGGGAAGAAGCGCAGCTCAACAGTCTAGAAAATATATTTAATAAAATTATAGAAGAAAACTTTCCCAACCTAAAGAAAGATATACCTACGAAGGTTCAAGAAGCATACAGAACACCGAATAGGCTGGATCAAAAAAAAACATCATCTCGCCATATAATAATCAAAACACAAAGCATACAGAACAAAGAAAGAATATTAAGAGCTGCAAAGGAAAAAGGTCAAGTTATTTATAAAGGTGAACCTATCAGACTTACACCTGACTTCTCTATGGAAACCATGAAAGCCAGAAGGTCCTGGATAGATGTACTTGAAACTAAGAGACTGTGGATGCAATCCCAGACTACTATACCCAGCCAAACTTTCGTTCACTATAAATGGAGAAAACAAAATTTTCCAGGATAAAAACAAATTTAAACAATACGTAGCCACAAATCCAGCCTTACAGAAAGTAATAGAAGGAAAATCACTAACCAAGGAGTCCAACAATGACCACAATATCTCAGACAACTAGAGACCTTTCACCAGCACAACTCAAAGAAGGGGAACACACAAAATTTACAACTTAAAAAATGACCGGAGTTAACAACCACTGGTCATTAATATCACTTAATGTCAATGGACTCAACTCTCCTATAAAAAGGCACAGACTAAGAGATTGGATACGAAAACAGGATCCAACATTCTGCTGTTTACAAGAAACACACCTCAACCACAAAGATAGACACCTACTCAGAGTAAAGGGTTGGGATAAGGCTTATCAAGTAAATGGACCTAAGAAACAAGCAGGTGTGGCCATACTAATTTCTAACAAAGTTGACTTCAAACTTAAATCAATCAGAAGAGATGGAGAGGGACATTTTCTACTCATAACAGGAACAATTCATCAGGATGAAGTCTCAATCCTGAATATCTATGCCCCTAATATAAAAGCACCCACTTACGTAAAAGAAACATTGATAAAACTCAAGGCAGCAATCAAACCGCACACATTAATAGTAGGAGACTTTAATACTCCTCTCTCACCAATGGACAGGTCAATTAGACAGAAACCTAACAGAGAAATAAGAGAATTAATGGAAGTAATGAATCAAATGGACTTAACAGACATCTATAGAATATTCCACCCAAATAGGAAAGAATATACCTTCTTCTCTGCAGCTCATGGAACCTTCTCGAAAATTGACCACCTACTCGGTAACAAAGTAAACATCCACAGTTACAAAAAAATATTGTAACCACCTGTATCTTATCAGATCACCATGGATTAAAGCTAGAATTCAACAACAATGCTACTCCCAGAAAGCCTACAAACTCATGGAAACAGAACAGTCAACTACTGAATCATACCTGGATTAGGGAAGAAATAAAGAAAGAAATTAAAGTCTTCCTTGAATTCAATGAAAATAAAGAAACAGCATACTCAAACCTATGGGACACTATGAAAGCAGTCTTGAGAGGAAAGTTCATAGCACTAAGTGCCCACTTAAAGAAAACAGAGAAAGCACACATTGGAGACTTAGCAGCCCACCTGAAAGCTCTAGAAAAAAAAGAAGCAGACTCACCTAGAAGGAGTAGAAGACTGGAAATAATCAAACTAAGGGCTGAAATTAACAAAATAGAAACACAGAAAACAATTGAAAAAATCAATGAAAGACAAAGCTGGTTCCTGGAGAAAATCAACAAGATTGATAGATCCCTATCCAAACTAATAAGACAGCAGAGAGAGAATTTGCAAATTAATAAAATCAGAAATGAAAAGGGGGACATAACCACAGACACAGAGGAAATTCAGAGAATATTAGATCTTACTACAAAAGCATATATGCCACAAAACTGGAAAATATTAAAGAAATGGACACTTTTTTAGATAAATACCATATACCAAAGTTAAACCAGGACCAGGTAAACAACCTAAATAGACCTGTGAGTCGTGAAGAATTAGAAGCTGTTATCAAAAACCTCACTTCCAAAAAAAGTCCTGGACCAGATGGTTTCAATGCGGAATTCTACCAGAACTTCCAAGAAGACCTAATACCTATACTCCTAAATGTATTTCACAATATAGAAACAGAAGAGTCATTGCCAAATTCCTTTTATGAAGCTACAGTAACTCTGATACCAAAACCACACAAAGACTAAACCAAGAAAGAGAATTACAGGCCAATCTCACTCATGAACATCGACGCAAAAATCCTCAACAAAATTCTGGCAAATCGATTCCAAGAACATATTAGAAAAATTATCCATTATGATCAAGTAGGCTTCATCCCAGAGATGCAGGGCTGGTTTAACATACGCAAATCTATCAATGTAATCAATCATATAAATAAACTGAAAGAAAAAAAACATATGATTGTTTCATTAGATGCGGAAAAAGCATTTGACAAAATTCAACATCCCTTTATGATAAAAGTCTTGGAGAGATTAGGGATACAAGGGTCATACCTAAATGTAATTAAAGCTATTTACAGCAAGCTGACAGCTAACATCAAATTAAATGGAGAGAAACTTAAAGCCATCCCACTAAAATCAGGAACACGCCAAGGCTATCCACTCTCCCCATACCTCTTCAATATAGTTCTTGAAATCTTAGCAATAGCAATAAGAAAACATAAGGGGATCAAAGGGATTCGAATTGGAAAGGAAGAAGTTAAACTTGCGTTCTTTGCAGATGATATGATAGTGTACTTAAGCTACCACAAAAACTCCACCAAAGAACTTCTACAGCTGATGAATACCTTTAGTAATGTGGCAGGATACAAGATCAACTCCAAAAAATCAATCGCCACTTATACACAAAGTATATGGAAGCAGAGAGGGAAATAAGAGAATCATCACCTTTCACGATAGCCACAAACAGCATAAAATATCTTGGGGTAACTCTAACCAAGGAAGTGAAAGATCTATTTGACAAGAACTTTAAGTCTTTGAAGAAAGAAATTGAAGAGGATACCAGAAAATGGAAGGATCTCCCTTGCTCTTGGATTGGGAGGATCAACATAGTAAAAATGGCAATTCTACCAAAGGCAATCTATAGATCAATGCAATCCCCATCAAGGTCCCATCAAAATTCTTCAAAGACCTTGAGAGGACATTAATCAACTTTATATGGAAAAACAAAAAACCCAGGATAGCCAAAACAATCTTATACAATAAAGGAACTTCTGGAGGCATTACCATCCCTGACTTCAAACTCTATTACAGAGCTACAGTAATGAAAACAGCGTGGTACTGGCATTAAAACAGAGAAGTCAACCAATGGAATCATATAGAAGACCCGGATTTTAACCCACAAACCTATGAACACCTCGTTTTCGATAAAGGAGCTAAAAGTGTACAATGGAAGAAAGAAAGCATCTTCAACAAATGGTGCTGGCACAACTGGATGTCAATCTGTAGAAGAATGAAAATAGACCCATATCTATCACCATGCACAAAACTCAAGTCCAAATGGATCAAAGACCTCAATATCAATCTGAACACACTCAACCTGATAGAAGAGAAAATGGGAAGTACCCTACAACATATGGGCACAGGAGATCGCTTCCTATGTATAACCCCAGCAGCACAGACATTAAGGGCAACATTGAATAAATGGGACCTCCTGAAACTGAGAAGCTTCTGTAAAGCAAAGGACACTGTCACTAAGACAAAAATGCACCCTACTGACTGGGAAAAGATCTTCACCAACCCCATAACAGACAAAGGTCTGATCTCCAAAATATATAAAGAACTCAAGAAACTAGACGTTAAAATGATAATTAACCCAATTAAAAAATGGGGCACTGAACTGAACAGAGAATTCTCAACAGAAGAAGTTCAAATGGCCAAAAGATACTTAAGGTCATGCTCAACCTCCTTAGCGATCAGAGAAATGCAAATCAAAACAACTTTGAGATATCATCTTACATCTGTCAGAATGGCTAAAATCAAAAACACCAAGGATAGCCTTTGCTGGAGAGGTTGTGAAGAACGGGGTACCCTCATCCATTGCTGGTGGGACTGCAAACTTGTGCAACCACTTTGGGAATCAGTGTGGCGGTTTCTCAGAAAAATTGGGATCAACCTACCCCTGGACCCAGCAATACCACTCTTGGGAATATACCCAAGAGATTCTTTATCATATGACAAAAGCATTTGTTCAACTATGTTCATAGCAGCATTATTTGTAATAGCCAGAACCTGGAAGCATCGTAGGTGTCCTTCATTGGAAGAATGGATGTAGAAAGTGTGGAATATATTCACATTAGAGTACTACTCTGCAGTAAAAAACAATGACTTCTCGAATTTTGCATGCAAATGGATGGAAATAGAAAATACTATCCTGAGTGAGGTAACCCAGACCCAAAAAGAAGATCATGGGATGTACTCACTCATAATTGGTTTCTAGCCATGGATAGGGGGCCACTGAGTCTGTAATTTGTGGTCCTAAAGAAGCTAAACAAGAGGGCAAACCCAAGGAAAAACATATAGTTATCCTCATGTCTATGGGAAATAGACAAGATTGCAGGGCAAAAAAATGGAATCTTGGGGGTAGGATGGGATGGGGGTAAGGGGATATGGAGAGAGAAAAGTGTGAAGGAGAGGATGAGGGGAACTTGGGGAAACGGGATGATTGGGGATATAGGAAGGTTGGATAGGGGAGCAGGGAAACTCATATCTTAGTTAAGGGAACCACCTAAGGGTTGGCAAGATTCTTGAACTTGGGGTGGCTACCAGATGCCCAGGGCAATGTCCCCAGTTAGTTCCTTGGGCACCTAAGGATAGGGAACCTGAAATGAACCTATCCTATAGCCATCCTGATGAATATCTTGCATATCACCATAGAACCTTCATCTAGCGATGGATGGAGATAGAGACAGAGACCCACACTGGAGCACCGGACTGAGCTCCCAAGGTCCTAATGAGGAGCAGAAGGAGGGAGAACATGTACAACGAAGTCAGGACCACGAGGGGTGCACCCACCCACTGAGACAGTGGGGCCGATCTATTGAGAGTTCACCAAGGCTAGCTGGACTGTGACTGAAAAAGCATGGGATAAAACCGGAGTCTTTGAACATGGCGGACAATGAGAGCTGATGAGAGGCCAAGGACAATGGCACAGGGTTTTGATCCTACTTCATGTTCTGGCTTTTTGGAGCCTAGACAGTTTGGATGTTCACCTTCCGAGACCTGGATAGAGAGGGGAGGACCTTGGACTTTTCACAGGGCAGGGAACCCTGACTGCTCCTGTGACTGGAGAGGGAGGAGAAGAGGAGTGGGGGGAGGGGGATAGGGGCAGGAGGAGGGGGAGGGAAATGGGAGGTGAGGAGGAGGTGGAAAAATTTTTTTTTCAATAAAAATAAATAAATAAATAAATAAATAAATAATAAAGTTCAAAAAAAAAGAAATGTAAGTTACTAGATAGGCATCTATAATAGTCAAGCTTGTAGTTATGTTAGTTAGGTTTTCTAGATGTAAAGAGATATTTTTCAGATGGATAGGCATTCTTCAAACCTTCAAAGTCTAACAGAATATACCATTTAGAATGTTTAAAAACTTAGGACTTTTCATAACAATAATACATTTGCTCTTGCCTGAACTGCTTGACATGCAAGACCCACAGAAAAATGACTGCTGAACTTGCCTAAAGTTGAGAATATCCTTTGGGGTTCCTGATTCATGAATGAGTTTGCCAGACATTCTACAAAACACAGAAGGAAGCAGCTGATGAACTTTGCCAATACAAGGCATAAGAGGTCTTCAAACTTCCTGCTTCAAGGAAATGTCTGCTGGATACTATGGACCTATAGGGTGAATATGGGTGCCCCAATACTACAAAAGAAGTTTGCATGACTGTGCAGGCAGTGAGATGTCTCTGTCATTTCTAGAGTTTGGGAAGTTGTTAATAATGCACTTCATGTTAACTTAGGTAATATTATATCTTTCTGGGAGTTCTTTGATAGAATTGAAGAATAGATAGTCATAATTATAGTTTTTTAGTTATGATAAAAGACAAAATAGATATAAATATTGCAACTGGAATTACTGTTTGATACCTGCTTTGTTATATGTAATTTTACTATGCTAAAGTTAAAACTTTTTTTTATTTGAACAAAAAAGGGGAAATAGTGTGGGAGATCATTCTGTATAAGTGTTGCTTTTATTGGTTAATGAATACAGAAGCTGTGTTGACCTGTAATAGGACAGAATAGAGGTAAGCAGAAAATTTGAACTGAATGCTGGGAGAAAGTAGGCAAGTCAGTGAAATGCTATGTAGCTGCCAGAAGAGAATGATGTGAGCTAGAAACTTGCCAGTAGGTCACAACCCTCGTGGTAAAATATAAAATAATAGAAATGTGTTAATTTAAGATATAAGAGCTAGCTAGCAATACACTTAAGTGATCATCTAAGCAGTATTTTAATTAATACAGTTTTGTGTAATTATTTCAGGTTGGAGCAGCCAGGAATAAATGAGCAGCCTCCATCTACATGTCCTATTATGAATGATGACAGTAATCTTAATTCTAGGTTCTTATTGTTGGAAATATTAGCAACATATGATTATATATGATATTATAACCTTATACATATTTTCAGTTCCCTGTTCTCAAGGTATCTGTGCTTTCTGAATATATGCTTTGAACTTATTATTCCTTCATGTTCAATAAGAACCAATAAATCTGACATGGATTCAGCTCTTCATTGTTTTGTATTATTTTCTTATCAATAACACTTTGAAATCCATATGTATTGATTTAGCTTGCAAATTCTTATACTTAAACTCTCATTGAAATTAAATTTTACATGAAATTGTGTCTAAAGTAGATGAATATTGTGCTTTGCCTCATGCAATGTTTGATAGCCGGTAATATTTGAGACATCTGATCCTCTGTCTTTGGGGCCTCCAGCAAAGGAAAATGTATTTTCTACTTGTGGTCTTTAGCATAATATTCTCCAGAAGGAAGATTTGTTTTGGTTGTCTCTGATATCAAGTAAGTCAAGGCACTGTCACATCATGCAGGGTAGTAAGAGAAACAAAAATAACCTTCCTCAAAGACTTAATTAATGCTTTATTACCAACATGTCAGGCAAAAGGGGCCCCTGATGCACTAGTACCATGACCGTTTTAGGGGTAAACAACCATTTTGCTAATTGTCTTGGAGGTTGCCTGCTTCACAGAAAAGAATTCACATCTGATAAGTAAGCCTGGTCAAAGGACTATGTGTACAATGGGGAAGGATAGTTAATCACTACAAAACAGAAAATGATATTGTGAATTAGACTTCTCCACAGAAAGCCAGAAGAAATCACATATCTGCCTGAATTCCCAGGGTAATCTTTAATGGTATTACAAATTTACCTTCCATGATATCTAAACACAGTCAGTTAACAATCTTTTCCTGGTACCATTAACACTGTAGCGATTTCTTGTTAGGAAGTTGAAGAGGGCAGAATATATAGCACATTCTCCACCTACACTGTTAGCAAATAGGTGGTCAAATGTCAGGCACAAACTGGACAGTTAATGATTTTCTTTGTGCTGAAACAGAATCGGATCCTTGGAAAATAGAAACAATGTTCTTTTTTCTATTCCCTGTCTGAGAAAGAGTACAGGGTTGACTGAGGACACTGTTTAAAATTCATCAACACAATTATCACAAATGCTGGGCAAAGCAAATCTTCAAAACCAGAAAATGAGAAATCCAGAGAGTAATGGCTAAATCAATAGTACCTATAACCTGGGATGGGGAAATGCCTTACCCATAGTGTTGATAGCTCATTGTGACACACAGAGTCTTACTCAATGCTTAGGCACAGACACACACACACACACACACACACACACACACACACACATGTTACCCAGCTAAATTGGTTTATAAATACAAAGTAATAGAAGAGAAAGCATGCTTAATACAGTACTTGGGTGAAGACAGCTAATAAGCGCTTTGGTTGTAGGCATTTTTTATTTGACTAGCCTGTACAGACAAGAGTAGTATAGTCATAGCTGACTTTCATTGAGAACACTGGACTGATGCTGGCAAGAACACATTCCTCTTCATTACTTGTTAGCGCAGGGGCCAGGTAGGCAGAGTGATGCTGCAGATGGAATTTTGCATGGCTGTAAGTGTGACGGGAAGATTAGAACTGAATGGTAGCTGAAAAATACACTTTAGGTAGTAGTTCAATCAGTAATTAAAGTATTTGATGCAAGTATGAGGACCTGAGTTTGATTCTGACAGCCAATGTGAAGTTTCAGAGTGACTAGTGCTAAATAATCCCAGTGCTGGAGAGTTCTAGGCCGGTGAGATAGAGTATTCACAAACAAAGTAAACAACACCCTGAGAGAAGAAACATCAAATTATCATCTGGCCTCTACACATATGCACGTGCCATGTGACCTGCATACATAGGAAGATACACACACAATAGTGTGTGCTGAATACAGGTATGGCAACTTAAAAGCTCCCTACATTGTAACAAGGCCAAAAAATGGGACCCTTTGCCAAACTGCTGAAACATAATTTTGTTTGATTAACATGGATTAAATTGTGGTATGATGTCTTATTACAAAGAATTTTTAAGACTTGCTTTTATTAATTTGTGGGTGGAGGAGAGGGTTATGAAAGTGTGCATGTGGGGATGTATATAGAGACCAGAAACGGTCCAGGTTCTTATGTAGGAGTTCTACATAGTATGGACTGAACTTCTATCTTATGCAATAGCAGCGAATGATTTTAACTGCTGAGACATCTCTCCAGTCATCTTCCTAATATTTTGTAAAAAAAAAAAAAAAAAAAGAAGAAGAAGAAGAAGAAGAAGAAGAAGAAGAAGAAGAAGAAGAAGAAGAAAAACAATCACATTGTATAAATAAATAACAAACTATGTTTTATTACTAAAATGTGAAAGTCATCTGTGTCAAACTTGATGAACATAGACAGGTATAGAGTTTTTGATCCTGCCCACTTGGCCTGGCATTTTAGCTTACTGAGGCAGAGGGCTACCAACATAGCACCTGGGTGAAGGAAACAGGAAGGGATAAAATGTTTCTTTGTTAGCACATCCACTGTCTCAGCTCCAGGCTCTACTGCAAGGTGTTCTGACATGTTCTCAGAACTATGTGACATCTTTCTAGGAAACATGTTGTCCCTCTGGTTGGCTCCAAGCTATCAGCTTTTTCAGTGTTTCTGCACAAGACTCCTAGGACAATTTCATTTCTTGAGCTCCAGTCTGCAACAGATTTTGTAAATCTACTTACTTCTCTGAATCATTGAGAAGATTTTGATTCCCCTTTTCTTCTACCCTTCCTAAACATGCTTTCTTTAAAATTGTATTGTCCTGACATTTCAAACTTCCTTACCTTACTCTTTCTCTAAGGCCTCCCTTTCCAGCATATGGCTACTTGTCCAACACATGTCTGACCTACATGGCAGCTTAAATGACATGTATATTTTCCCTTCTCTTCCCTACTCCGTTCCATCTTTTCAACAGTTCATGAAATTTATGGCTTTTCTTTACCTGGATTGTTTTCTTCTCTAAACTCTAATAGAATCATCCTTGAAATTTGGCTTATATTCATTCTTAATTTATTACAGTGACTAAGAAACCCAAGAGGGGACCCTAGTTAATCCTGTATCATGATTACCAAAAGGCGAACACAAATAGCTTTTTAAAATATCCCTATTTCTTTCAAGATTGTCATAAAATTGATTGCAGAGGATTACAGTGAACTGGGGGTGAGTAGCTCATCTATGGGTTATGTTCATGGCTCAAATAAATGTCTTTTATTCCATCATGTATCTGTTTTGCAATAGTAGGCTCTGTCTAGGACACTTGTGTGCCTGGATAGGCAGGTATATTTTCTTAAACAAAACTCTTAGTACCAAAAGGAGCTGTTTCTCGGGTTTAGAGAGAGGGTATGCCTGGTAACAAATCCATCTGCAAAGCTGTAGGTTCTGCCTGCAAAGCATGCTAGGAGTTGACACACCCCTCAATTTTATCTCTTATCACAAAAAAGGGATGGTTTAGCTGTGTCTGAAACATTAACAGGCATATCTGCATCTTCCACAATGTCAAGATTTATTGAATATCAATACATTCATAAGCTAAGTTAATATTTTTACTTCAATGCACCAATACCTCCTGATTACAGATTCTTAGTCAATGGAAGGCACATGTTATTCTATTTCAATCTTAATCACTAATATGGATTCTCAGAAGTCTCCGATACAGGGTGGAAACAGGACACTGAAATGAACTGTTGGGGATAAGAAGCTAATTTAGAAGAGTGGTTAACGTGGTGTGCATGCAGATAGACAGCATGGTAAGCACTTGGAGAAGAATCACCCCGGGAGGCTCTGAAAAGGAACACAGCAGAGTCAGGATCCCTCCTTATAGTTTTCTAAAGAAGGGGTAACATTTCAACAGAAGCCTGAAGCCACGCTGTCAGATTCCTGAACAGTCAGCAGGAATGCGAATTGATGGCCACCAGTAGTCAAGGGTGACCCTATGATCCATCTGGGTTGCTAACTCACTTCCCCAAGTGAGAAATTGAGGTACCTGAAAGTTTGTTAGCTAGATATTCTCTGACAGCGCTCTTCATAGGTTACTAATCAGATTATTGCATGGCGTATAACTGCTGTCAGCTCAGTTATTGAGCTTTATGCACTGGGGTAGGTAAGCTATAAATAGTTAGCAAAGTGTTCAAGGTGCCAAAACGAGGGCCAGAGCAGAGAGATAATAGAGCTGCAAGAGAGTCACTGCAGATGGCTAGGTAATGTGTTTGCATGAGGAACCATTCATAGCACTGACAGGAAATTTGAAAATATCATTTATTTCATGGTTGCTAAATAATAGAGGTTAAACTGGTTCCCCTTTTGGCATTCTTAGACTCATGATAAAAGAGTTTCAGAATGGATTCAAACAGCAGTTCAAGGACATTATTACTAGTTTAAAAGAAATTCCCCAGGCAGGCAAACTGTAAATTTTAGCAACTTCATGAAGGATATTGGAGTAGTGAAGGGGGAAAAAAGTCATATCATTTAATGTAAGAAGGCATGGGGTTCAGCAACTTGTTGCTACATTGCCACATGGTGGGTTGGAGACCTTTAACACAGGATAAGGTATTAGGAAAGGGAAAGAAGAAAAGGAAAAGATATGCTTAATAATTCACATGAAGAAGATGTACAGAGCTGCATTATTATATCCCTGTAACCCATTCTAGGTAGCAGGAACTATGGGAAGGAAATTACATTATTTTTCTTTAAAGGGATAATTAGTCTATTCACCTGTTTAGCATATCTTAAGATGAGCCCACCATTGTAAGAGTGGCCCTTGTCTAAATGATTAATTAGACAGCTAGCATGTTAAGTTTCTAACTAGTCCAGAGAAAACATCCCATTGACTAGAAGAGAATCAGGGAATCATTTACACTAATAGTCTTTAACGTTGCTGATGATCAGAGCTCTCTAGGTTCATGGATGCCAATACAGTGGGCTACGGAAGATGCAGAGTTGGTTTAGGCTAACTGTGCCAACTCAAACAAGAATGGTATTTAGATAAATCCTGGGGATACAGGAATGTGTCGTTTTTCTCCTGTTTGACTTGCTAGAATTTTTTGTTAACTTGGCAGAACGAGTCATTTGGGAAGAGGAAACCTTAATTGAGAAGATTCTTCTTCCATCAAAGTGACCTGTAGTCAATTCCATAGGGCATTTTCTTGATTAATGATTGGCTTGGATGAGTCCAACTCTCTATTGGCACCACTAGAAAAGAGGTCCTGAGTTTTATAAAAAGTAAGTACAGTGGGCATTATTCCTCTCAGGTCTCTGTTTCAGTTCCTGCCTCCAGGTTTTTATTCTGACATACCTCAGTGATAGACTGTGATTAGGATGTATATGCCAAATAAACTTTTTCATACATTTCTTCCAGGTGTTTATCACAGCAACGGAAATAAAACTAGGACACTTATTAATGCCATGACACATGAATAAGGTAATGATTGTCTTGGCATCACAAGGACCTGGGTCTCCAGAACTCATATGAAAACAAGCAGGTCTTGTAGTATGTACTGGCAAGCTTAGGACTGAGTGGGTAGAGGTAGGTGCAGCACTTATGTCCCTTCCCAGCCAGTCTGACATACATGGTGAGTTCCAGGTCTATAGGCCCTTGCAAATAGCACCTGAGTAAGGGCAATGGATACTTCTAGGCTTGACCTGAACATGCATACAAATGTAAGAACATGTACACACAAATATGTATGCACAAGTATACATGTACATTAATTTATAGATGTGCTACTCAAACCTTCACATGAGTGAAGTGCAGTATCAGTAACTTCATGACCATAGTCATAAATGGAGCCATCACTGGAAATCAGGAAAGATGGACACCTTGCTAAAGAAGACCTCATCACTATCTTGATTGAGTCACCTGCATTAACATCTCAATATGGTGCAGGAGAATTGTCTGTATTCTGTCAATCATGTTTTAAATAAACGCTGATTGGCCAGGCAGGAAGTATAGGTAAGAAAACCAGACAGGAAGTAGAGGTGGCACAATAAGAACAGGAGAATTTTGGGAAGAAGGAAGCCCATTCCTTGAGTCCTGTTCAGATCACCAAAGAAGCAGAATGTGACCTGCCCCTCTGAAAAAAGTACTGAGCCATGTGGCTAACATAGATAAGGATAATGGGTTAATATAAGCTATAAGAGTTAACAAGAAGCCTGAGATAATAAGCCAATCAGTTTTATAACTTATGGAGTCCTCTGTGTGATTTTCTTTAGGACCTAATGACTGTGGAACAGGGCAGGACATAAACCCCAAACAAGCTGGCCATCATACTACATCAATGCAATTCAGATCCTTCAAGTCTCTGCAAATCCTCTTCCTACTGTTCACTTAAAGCCCTACACAAACTGCCATCTGCCTTCAGGGCCCATTCCAGCCCACTCTGCACAGATGACAAGACAATATTCACATTCATGTTTGAGCATGACAAATATCCTCTAAGAAGCCTTATCTGGACCTGGCTCAGTTGTCAAAAAAGTTTACTCACATGAAATGACTCAGTTGGTAAAGTATTGTCATGCAAGCAGGTCGGCACCCACAGATGTGGATTCATTCCATGTTGACCAAAGGGCAGAGAGTTTAGGGCTATTCTTGCTCCTTCAAAGTTATTGACAGGATGCTTGACTGAAGGTGTGGCTACTAACAGCATGTTTTGGCCTACGGTATTTGAGAAGATGAGCACTTAGTATCTTCCTTGCATTTTGGTAAAAGGGTCTTTTGTCTTTCCTCTCTCTTTGGATTGGGTATATGAATCCTATGAAAATAGGCATGAGTAGATTCAGTATACACTGGGTTGCCCTCCTGATTCTATCCCATGTCTCTGTCTATTTCTTTTGTACCTCTGTCTTTTTCTGTCTAGCATTTCTAATCCATATACCCTTACCCTGGAACATTTGAACCAATTGAGGCTGGACCCTGACACAAGCATGAATACCTGGGTTTAATCCCCTAGGGCCTACATTCAAAACAAAACCAAGGTTCAGTGACATATATTTAAAATATCAACCCTGGAGACACAGGAAGGCAGATTTCTGGGACTCATTAGGCAGCAAGTTCAGCCTACAGAGTGAGTTACAAGCTGATGAAAGAACTTGTCCCATAAAGCAAGATAGACAGCACCCAAAGGACAGCTAAAGTTGTCTTCTGACTTTCTTATGAATCTGCACAGATGTGCATGTGCATACACATACATTCACATACTTACATACACATGAACATGCAAATCTTGCTCTTATGTAACATCATGTTACTCTAGTACCAAGTCAACCTGTATTCCTAACTATTCCTTCCATTGTTGCCTCTTCTCTTGTCTACAAAATAAACCCTAAGGAGCTTTCTTTTATCCTCAGAACTTGTGTTAATACTGGCATAGACATTGTGTTTTACCCAAGATTGAAAAAAGAATAATTTAAACCATGAGCAATGACACAATTTGTATAATGAACAATTATAAAAAAAAGTTCTAACCCTCCTACAGAAACAATTTCTCTCTATTCATGTAGATTGATGGATGGATAGATGGATGGATGGATGGATGAATGGATGTGAATGGCTGGATAGGTAGATGTAGAGAAATTAATAGATGATAGAAAGATAGACAGAAAGATAGATGATAGATATATTGGAGAGAGATAAAATCTTTTAAAAGGAGACCTACATTTAATATCAGCATGTTACTCTTTAATAGTGATTATCCAATTAACAAAGCATAGAAGTAAAGAAATTGAATCTTCTGAGTTCATTAGAAAATTAGAAAGTGGCTGGGGAGACAGTTTAGATAGCAAAGTACTAGTTTCACCACCATGAGGACCTGAGATCAATCGTTCAGAATCCACATAAACATCTGGTTACTGTTGCACATTCTTATAATTTCTGCCTGTTGCAGCCAAAGACAGTGGGATCCCTGAGGCATGCTGGCCAGCCTAGTCTAATCAGTGAGCTCCAGGACAGTGAGAAGCTTGTGTCAATAAAGCAGATGGCATCTCAATAATAATCGCTGAGATTGGCCTATGACCTCTGTTTGTACTTGTACATTTTTGCATGTACACCAATATGTGCACACCATATATGTACACTACCACTAGAACACACAGACATGCATGCAAAACAATAGGCACACTAGCACACACACATGAAACACCCACAAGAAGACTCAGGCATGGATATACATCTATATTCACAGCAACATACACACACACACGCCCACAAGAAAAGACACAAAAGCTAGAAAGTAACAGTACTGTTTATAAAATCAGTCACCTGATCTCTGGAACGACAGCCTGTGGGTCCTCTAAAATGAGTGACAAGATACATAGAACTATATACTTCATGACACTACACCTAGAGTCAGCCTCGTTTTCTTTCCAAAACTCATAGGCTGCATAGCCCAAAGACATTGAGTAAGGCTGAGTGGGAAAAGCAGAAGTGAATTACACAAGTTTGACATTGCAGTTCTGCGGTGACCACCAGACCAAAATATAGTCTTCAGGCCTCTTTTTCATTAGAGTTGAACTGCCTGGTTTTAAAATAGTTTATCCATTGAATTAATCTCCTGCCTGTCTCTCACACAGGGCAGACACGGCTCTCTGCATCCAGCTTCTCATTCTGAAACACTCTGATTTTTATTTGTATGCATTCTGGGTAATGAATAATGATCTTCTTTGCTTCCAGCATGCCATTCTCCCAAGCAGCTCCTAGCATTTTGTAAATGTTAACTCATTAGACCGTATAGCATCCAGGGTCATCTATCACCCTGAGTTAGGTCAAAAGCATCATATTTCACATTTCACACATGGAGAAATTTTAGGGACTTCAACCCAAGGTCACTCACAGTCAGCAGCCAAACAAGAGAAGACAAGGAGTAGAAATATTAGCCCAGAGGCAGGCAACCCTGACTCTGCCCTCTGGTTGCACTCGCTGGGCCTGGGGAAAAGCAAAGACAGTGATGCCTGAGAAAGGCTCTCCATTAAGATCCAACTGGAGCTGGAGGATTCGAGGGTAGTCAATTGTTTTCTCCCAGAAAATGTGATTAAAATGAATAAAGCAGAACTTAGTTCAATGCATTTATCAAAAGCAGCTCAATTCGGCTCCATTTAACCTGAAGCTCCAGGGGCATTGTGAGGCTCCTGCTGGCCAGGACATCCAATTTTCTCATGTTTTCCACACCTGGGCATGCCTCAGATGCAGGTGACCTGATCTATCCACCCAGAAGAGTGGACTGCTCAGTGTGAACCCTAATCCCTTTTTGACTTTCTAATGACATCAGGGGAGCATGATGCATTTGTTATCTCTCCAGTTTTCCTGTCCCCATAACCATTCTTAATATACTGTTCAGGTTGGAATATTAAATTTCCCCATAGGCTCATGTGCCTGAACATGTGGTCCCTAGGTGATGGTAATCTAAAAAAAGGTATGGAACTTTTAGGAGGAAGTATCTTAGTGGAGGAGTTACTTCACTGGGGACTGGTTTCTGTTTTTATGACCTGTTCCATTCACTCTCAGCCTCCAAACTGCAGATGCAATGGAATAAGCTGCATCATGATTCTGCTGCCCTGCCCTTCCCACCATAATAGAGAGTATCCCTCTTGAGCCATGAACCAAACATATTCCTTGCCCCTTAAGTTCCTTTGCTAAAGATGTCATTTCCCAGCAAAAGTTCCACAATCCCAGTAGTGTACCTTGCAAAGTCCAGACATTAACCTCTCCTTTCAGAGGACCCAAATTAACTGATGGAAATGTCTAAGATCTAGGAAAGGTGTCTTGTGTGTCCAGCTGTATGCTACAGGACTTAGAATTCAAATATAATGATGTGCATGTTCCATAATGTCATAGTATTTGCATATAACCAGGAACTTCCCCCTGTATACTTTAAGTCATTAAACTGATTAAAATACTAATTTTAATGTGGGATTCCCCTCTGTATGCTGTGAATATCATTGGTTAATAAAGGAACTGCTTTGGGCCTATAGCAAAGCTATAGAAGAACAGAGTTAGTTGGGGAAAACTAAATGGAATGCTGAAAGAAATGAGACAGAATCAGAGAGAAGCCATGTAGCCCCGCCATATGGAACTTTAGCCGGTAAGCCACAGCCATGTGGCAATACACAGATTAATAGAAATGGGTTAAATTAAGATGTAAGAGTTAGCCAATAAGAAACTAGAGCTAATGGGGCAAGCAGTGATTTAAATAATACAGTTTCTGTGTGATTATTTCTGGTGTCTGGGCAGCCGGGAAACAAGCAAGTGGCCTCTTCTCCAACAACTAATACATGTAAATACTAAGCAAACAGCTGCTATATTCTAGTGTGTAGGGTATGATGGCAAGAAAATGTGTGTATCTGTTCAGCATAGACTTTTTGAAATATTTTCCTTTAATGGTTGAATACATAGATAAGGATTCTGTGAATACGGGGAGCTGAGTGTTTTCTGCATTTGGAGTCTCAGTGTTCTTTCAGTATCTTAGCTTTTATGCCAAGAAGATGCAGATTTGCTTATATTTCCCAACGAATTGAGACAAGGAGGCAAAGGATGTGCCAAGGATAGTATACATCTCCCGGTGTCTAGGAATATGTATCAACATCAAATGAAACATGACAGAAGTCACATTAGTCATGCCACATGTGAAATACTTCCCAATTAGATTAATTTTGAGACAAGATCATATTCAAAATATTTCACTAATGTGTAAACTACACTGGGTATCAATTTTCCATGGCAGTGTACACTGTCACATCTATGTAAGAAGAATTTATAACAGCAGATTTAGACTTGGAGAATATTGAGGAAAAGAAACTCTTTGTTATCCTAAACTCTAAGTCCATCTTTGTCTACTTTACTGGTTAATCTTGACTATCATGTGGATTGAATTTGTAACTCAGAGATAGACCTATGGACTCACCTGCGTGGGCATTTCCATAAAGGTTTCCCTTGGAGAAGAAGACTACACCCAAAGCAGGCAGTATCTTCTGTTGTAGTGGAGATAAAGAGGTGGAAGAGAAAGCAGTGGTGGTTGCTCATCTTTGCTTCCTGCAAGTAAGTGAATTTATTGGTGTTGCCACTTCTCCATCTTTTACTGCCATCAAAACACAACTTCTTCAGGCTTCCAACATGATTGAAAACCAGCATCTGCCTATAAATCTTTGAGGCTGTCAGCACCAGACTAGGACTTCTTTATGAACTGAGATGACAACTGGTTCATAGCCTCTTCACAGCACAGACAGCCCTTGTTGGATTGCCTGTCTTAGGCAGTGATAGCCTAACTAGGGAAAGCTTCCACCTGGTAGATCTGGGATTGACTCTAACTGAGACCAACCTTGGACCCAGGCCTTTTCTTGAACAAACCTCTATCACAAATGTCCTTCCACTTTGATGGCTATTGCCATAAGAAGAAGACAAAGAAGGAGTGGGAAATAATGGGAAGAAGAGTAGGGTAGCTAGTGCCGAGTAAGACATCTGAGATTTCCCTATGGCTTACACACACACACACACACACACACACACACACACACACACAAAGACCCACTATAAGTACAACAAAAGTAATCTTTCTAAAGGCAATCTGCCAGATGAGTTTGAAGAGTACATTATGAAGAGTGTTAGTTGACACCCAATGTACAAAACTTTGTGGTAGTGGCTAAGGAGCAAAGTGATTAATGTGAGCTGTTAATTATACTGTGCCCTTACTCCATGCCCCTACATTTACATGTATTTGTTTCTCATTCAACATTAATTTGATTACTCATATTTAAAAATAAAAGTTATGATTAGGCTGAAATTCAGTGATGCACAAAAAATTATAAAAGTGAATGCCTGGAATTCATACTCTCTTGTTGCAGGCACTAAGTGAATGATGGCCTTCTCCTTTTCCATGTTGTCTTTCACGGAGCCTTTGGATTGAAGGGATTTACATTTGTGTAAGGCTTACAGACAAAAAAAAACCAGTGCCTAATAAAATAAGAAAACCAACCACTTTAAACAATAAGTACCATCTATTTTATGGTCTTCACGGTATGTGGAGGTGGCTGATCTGAAATGGGAAGTCCAGTGGGAAGGTATGCCTTTGGTTACAGATTCCAGCGCTCCTTGTGCAACGTCAACATTCGCTCTTCCATGTCTTTGGAGGAGGAAGTCATTAACCAGTTATTAAGACTCCGCACATTTACAAAAACTAGAATCTACCAAACACTGTATCTAAAAAGAGTCATTTTCCTTACCTCTGGAAGAAGGTATATGGGGATACCTGTGACACCTATGAGCATGTCAAAGGTCATACTGATCTTCTGGATTCCTCAGTATCACAAGTACCTGTTTTACCTTTTAAAGTTTATGCTCCCCTAGCCTTTCTTAAGCCCTCCCCTCTACTCTAAAGTTCAGAGGCTTTCTTCCTCCAATGTCTTTGTTAGAATTTCATATTGCTGTGAATAGACACCATGACCACAGCAACTCTTATAAAGGAAAGCATTTAATTGGGGCTTACTTACAGCTCAGAGGTTTAATCTATTATCAGCATGGTAGGAAGCAAGTCAGCACACAGAGAGAAGCTGAGAGTTCTACTCCGGATCTGTAGGCAGCAGGAAGAGAGAGGGGGCCACCAGGCCTACTTTGAGCACTCATCCCTGTGACACACTTTCTTTAACAAGGACACACTTCCAACAATGCCAATTCCAATGAGTCTATGGGAGCACTATTTCCATTCAAACCATCACAGCTAAATACTTATTTTTCTTATAATCCTGATATTTTCAAAATTCTCTCTCTCTCTCTCTCTCTCTCTCTCTCTCTCTCTCTCTCTTTTTCTCTCTCTCTCTCCTATGTTGTGCAAACTTTGCTTTTAAGTGGTTGTTGTGTCTTTCATCTATCACTCTCCACCATATTTTTATTTATTTATTTATTTATTTATTTATTTTCTTTTTTGTTTTGGTTTTTCAAGATGAGGTTTTTCTGTGTAACATTTCTAGCTGTCCTGGAGCTAACTCTTGTAAACCAGGCTGGCCTCGAACTCACAGAGATTCACCTGCCTCTGCCTCCCTCCCACATGCTGGGATAAAAGTCCTGCACCACGAAGGTCTGGCTATAATTTCATTTTTTTTTTAAGACAGCATGTCACTAAAGTTATCTTTCAGTGATTGGCCATCCTGGCTTCTCAACAAATCCTAGAAACCCTACTGAACCTGCCTCCATGGCACTGGGATCATGAGTACCTCCTCAGCTTTTTCCTGGGCTAGGCATCCAAACTTGAGTTGTTAAGCTTTTGTGCCAAACACTTTACCTGTAGAGTCATGTATCCATCCTCCTTTCATCATTATATGTCCTGAATTATCAAATGTATATTGATCAGAGGGAATGAGCTAGAGCTGTATGTCTCCTGAGCACATAGATAAGAAGGAAGAATGGACTCATTCAATAAGCGCTCAGTGTTTTGGGAAAGTTCTGACTAGAACCATGAATGACAGCAATGTTTAGATTGGACAGTAATAGAAATCAAGTCATTAAGATGGAAAACTGATTCATTCACATCCTCAAATTAAGGACCCAGGCACAATCGAACTTTATGCCTCTGTCCCCCAGAAAACAGTCTGCAAATATGTTCTGTTCAGAGTTTGGAACATAATCTAAATTAAACAATAAACAACCCTAGCAGCAGAGGGAAAATATCAGGTGCTGATTCAAGCACCCTTGTGGATGAACTTTCAAATAAATCTGTTTTCTTAAATGTTCAATACAAGTGTATTTTTAAATAAATCACTGTACAGATTCAAACTGGTTATTTAGCTATCAAGGTTTTGTTCTTTAAGCAGCAAAGTATCTCTCTAATGTATCCAAGCAAGAAATGGGGAAAGCTTTTGTTTTTTCTATTCTTGTGGCACTGAACATTTCAGAGGCTGTAAATGCAGGATAATGGATTCCTGGACCCATCATCTGGTCACTATAGAAATGACCACTCCCCTGTTTGTTTCTGGCTTGTCTCCTTCCTGATACTTAGAGTGCCTGTTGTGCCCAACTTATTTTCATATCCTTTCCACTTGGACCCGAGAGAATGAACAGGCAATCAACCAACACCTTGCTTACAGCAGAGCAGATGGTATCATTATGTGCTCTTTTGTGAACCTCAAAGAGACAGCCCCAATCTACTAACTCCAAATAACATCTTCCAAGAAAGATGAGCAGACGAAAGTGATAAGTTCAAACTTATTTATGTTCACAAATCTATTGATCCAAATGTCCACATCTGCAAATTCTCAACTTTTAAAATAGAGAAGCACAAATTTCCTCATTTTTGAAAAGCTCTATCTCTGTTAGAATAGATTTAGATGTTTGCGAAAGATTACTCACTATTAACAGCCCGCCCTTTTTTTTTTCAAGGAAAGAATGGAAATCTAAGATGCCATTGCATTAGAAAGTAGTTGATTGATTCAATACCCACTATTTTCATGAAGATGGGTTTGTTTTATTCATAATGCTCACCTTGAAGCTTTGTTGAGGAAAAAAAGTAGTTTTGCCTTTTGCAGGGGTCTCCCACATGGAAAACATAAAGATTTAACAACACACACACACACAAAAATAATTGACAAGTTCAGTGGGTAATGTATTTGTCATACAAGTATGAGGACCTGGACTTGGTGCCCAACAACCTGGAAGGAAACCAGCTGGTTGGAGTTTCAGCCATACTTACTTGTGGCTCCCAGGCTGAGGTGCTCACTTAGCAGCAAATAATTGATCACAGCATTTGGGAGGCAGAGGAAGGCAAATGTCTATGAATTTGAGTTCAACCATGATTTACACAGCATGGTTCAGGACAACCAGGGATTGAGATTCTATCTAAAAAGAAAGAAGAAAAAAAAAGGAAGGAAGGAAGGAAGGAAGGAAGGAAGAAAGAAAGAAAGAAAGAAAGAAAGAAAGAAAGAAAGAAAGAAAGAAAGGGAAAGAAAAGAAAAAGAGGAGAGAGAAGAAAGAAGGAAGGGAAGGGAGAAAAGAAAAGGAAAGAAAATAGAAAGGAAGAGAAAAAAAATAAATCGTATAACTCCCTTAAGACTCCCACCAAGAAAGAACCAGGACATTTTCAACTCTTAACTAAGGACAGGACGCTGCTCAAATGCTCAGGCCCTCCTTTTGGATTCCTGATGCAATTCATCCAGGGAACAGTCAAGAGCTTCTACACATGTTTAGTGTGGCCACGCCTCTTTCAGACTGTACCCTCTGTGAAAAGGAGCTCTGGTTTCTTGAAAAGTCACATTTGAGTCTTCAAGCACAAAATTAACGCTTTACTTCCCTTTTTGTCTTTATTGTATCAGTATGTAGTTCTGTCCAGGGAATGACAGCCACTCCTTAGGAAATCTTGCATTGACAGCTGCTTTACCCACACCATGTACCTGTATGATCAGTGTTTCCTTTGTTCGAAGTAGTACAATGGTGGCATTTAAAATCAACACTAAAAGCACGTTATAGGTATATAATAAGTTGTCCTTGTCTGTTGCTTTGTGGCTTTAATGATGCCCTAAGATATTAATTGGTAACCCAAGGAAGCTTAATGAACCAAAAATATATCTAATTCAAGCGGAATCTGCAGAGTGTATCCAGTTGGCCAAAGGGAATAAGGCTTAGCCAAAGACAGCGTGCTGTATTTATTGAGTTATTCAGCAGTGGTGAAATTCATTATGTGGACTGCCATTTGTCATCCCTAGCACCCATGGCAGGCATCACAAATCGATCAGGAAACTCTCGGTACTGATCAAACACAGGCTCCTGTGCATAGCACTGAGGCACTGACCACCCCTTTATTATGTTATGCAGAGGGAAATTTATCTGACGTACCTGTCTCATTCTGAGGTTTTAAAGGTAAAGACTGTAGAGCACTTAGCAAGGTCGTTTGGAAAGAGGATTGTCATAGAGATTGGTGGCATGGGGTCCCCCATCTGGCCACACTATAAATGATCTGTTCTTTCAACTAGTATAACAACAGCCCTGGTTTTGATTACCACACCAATGTAAGGAAAGGTGGGAATTTGTCATGACATTTCCCCAGGACTCTTGGTCTATGGTGCACTGCCTTTTAGGTGCTTCATCCTCTTATGGGTTTAAAAAATGTCTCTGCTTGGGCTCCGCCCAGACTCCTCAGTTTTTTCAGTTTAACAGAAATCCCAAAGGAATTGGATTATTTTCCTTCTTGCCAATGTTTTCAGGTTACTTGCAGGGCAGTGAGGGACTAAGAGAGCATCAGTGTATTGTGTTGCTCATAAATCTCATTGCTGAAGAACAGCCCCTTCCAAGTTAACTTCTTCAAGAGCTTTTATATGAATGATATGGACATACATGAACCCTTAAGAAGCTTTCTCAAAGACAGATCAAACTAAAATGAAAGATGGATAGAAGATAGATAGACAGACAGTCAGGCTGGCATGCAGGAAGACAAGCAGGCAGATAGATAATATTGCGGGTTGGTATTACCATGTCCCATACTCCTCTCTGGACTGCCTTGTGGTATCACCTGTCCATGCTTATCACACTTGCAAACTTGTGCTTTGGGCTCTATCACGTATGCTTGGTGGATCTTTTGTTGATGTAGCTGTCTTTGAGTCATTTCAGCTTCTGTAAGCAACTTCCCACCACAAACCTAATATAACACATTGATTGATCATGCTGTGGTATCTGTATTTTGCTTTGTTGTTGGTCAACTATATTAAGCAAGTAGAATTTTTTTTAAATGTCTCCCCAATAATAGGGTCTTACAATGGCTATCCTGGAAGCCTCAGAGCTATATGCATCCTCAACCACCTATGAATGATTGTTTATGGGTTCTGTTTTTGGCAGGTTCTTTTCCTGCTTACTTTTTTTCATGATACCTTCAAGGAAGCTGGGTATGAATGAAGCCATCTCAGAAGACCAGGAACATTTGTATCTACCAGCTGTGTCACTTCTAAGTTACTTTCCCTGGCTGAAAAGCTCAGGGTCTGTGAGAGAATTTAGATGTGCAAACCAACATGCACATATTCTGAATAGGCAGGGAGGAAAAGGCCAGGTCATGCAGATCCACGGGAGGAACACAGCTTACACTGAGGAGTGAGAATGGCCTTTAGAGAGTGAGAATATTTATACATGTACAGGAGCAAGAGATTGGGCAGTGTGTTTTTGAGAAACTCATAGGTCTAACACAGAGGTCCAAAGAGCTGCATTTCTGGAATAATAAACAGGTTTGCTTCGGGCTAAGAGATGGATGCCAGGAGAGAGTTGCTAAACTAGACTATCAACAGGATGATAAAGTTCTTCATCTAAACATGTGAAAATATGAACTGAACTAGGAGCTAGCCTAACAGCCAGAACGCCATACCCATCCTCTGTTTTCACATGGGTGCTATTTTCACATGGGTGCTGGACACTCAAACTGGATCTTGCTGGCAGCACAAGTGCTTTTACTCACTGAACCATCTTCATAGACTTCATTAAGTCAATGCTTGTTAATCTTTCAGAGTTGTGTATCTAATAAGGCTTACTATGTGAAAGATGGCATTAAAATGGTACATTTTACAGAATTCCTAGCATTTCTAATGCCCTGGGCTACCCTAGACTGATCTAATCTAAAATAGGAATAGAGCCAGGAAGTGGTGGCTCACACCTTTAATCCCAGTACTTGGGAGTCACGTGCCATTAATCCCAACACTAGGAAGATGGAGACAGGAAAGGATATGGCTGGACAGATTGAGGAATATAAGGCATGAGGAGGCAGGATCTCAAGGTGTTCAGTCTGAGAATTCCCACAAACAGAATCTTGCTGACTTTGGTTTGAGGATTCAGTAGAGGTAAAAGGTCTCTCTAGTGACTGGCTCCTTTACTTCTTCAATCTTTGAGCATGTATACCAATAACTCTGGATTTTTATTATTAAGACCTATTAGAATTCACACTACAAGTTTTCACTTGGGAAATAAGCCCTATCTTGGGGGGACATTGTGGAAGCTGGGGTATGGGGTTAGGATAGATTTTAGATTATATTAATATGTAAAATGAAACAATGTGAATGCAATCCCTAGGGTAAGGGTGTGTAGGAAGAAGTTGCTCCCGACAAAGGTAGCAGTAGAAAAATGTAGGAGCACATGGTGCTTAGATGTGGAGAGTAAAGCAGGCATCACTCTGAGGGTTGCACTTGGGAACCAGAGGCCCAAAAAGCTGGTGCAGAATTTTCTCTTGCAGGGTTAGAGGATGTGGGTCTTCCATGGAGGTCAACTTAACATTCCTTTTCTTTCTTTCTTTTTTTTTTTTTTTTTTTTTGGTTTTTCGAGACAGGGTTTCTTTGTGGCTTTGGAGCCTGTCCTGGAACTAGCTCTTGTAGACCAGGCTGGTCTCGAACTCACAGAGATTCGCCTGCCTCTGCCTCCCAAGTGCGGGGATTAAAGGTGTGTACCACCACCGCCCAGCTAAATTTAGCATTCTTTTGCAGAGCTATTGGTCCAAAATGCTAAAAAATGCTCTTGAGAGTTTGGAATAGTGAATTCGGTAGAACATTTTTATCAATATCATCCATCCCTAATCTATCCCCCATCATTTGGAAACACAACACAACTATCATATTACAGCTTCCCTTGAGGTTCAGTTTGCACCTGAAGCCACATTCTTCAAAGAGCATGGGGCTAGAATAGTAGTTCAATTGTTAAAGTGATTACCTAATATAGAAAAAGCGTTCAGTCTCCAGCAACATATGAACTAGGTAGTGTGGTACTGGGTGGATGCAGAAGAATCAGAAGTTGTACAGCAAGGTCAAGACTAACTTGGGATGCATGAGAACCAGTTCCCATAAAGGAAGGTGGAAGAGAAGGGAAACTTATGAGAGAGTGAGAGAGAGCTTTCATTACACTTCCTAGTTTCAGATCTTTGAAGAACTGTTTTCATGTTCTTCCTTTTGATGATGGGACACCATGATGGTCACATCCCAGAATAAAATGCAGTCATAAGCTAGAAAGTCCTAAGTTTCTAGGTCACTGAGTGGAGGAGATACACCAGCCAAACATGAAAATGCACTTAGAACAACTTTTCCAGTTTCTATTATGTTCAGGCATTCATGCATGAGGTTAATTCCTTCCCCCAGGGAGCCTATTGAGCCATGACATTTTGGGGAACCCTCACATGTACATTTGTGCTTTCTCTGCTCTGTCTTGTGCCCCGAGAGATTGGCTATGCAGTTCTTCTCCTGGGAGATTAACAGGATTGATAGGAGAGGGAAAATGTAGGTTACCAAATACTGCTCTTTGGTTTTGTTCATCCCGGATACCCTAACACGGGTTCTGTCACCAGCATCACATTTCTCATTCACTTTTGGACATGAATGATAACAGCTTTCCTCTTAGTACAGTGTGACCTACTTTAAGTTTCATTGTTTCCTTTTCACTTCCCACACTTTGATAAACATGCTTTCATTAAAATTCTTTCTTGTTAAAAGCCATGTTGGTCATATCTTCTATTCATTAGTGTAACCTAACAAATCAATTAAGTGTGTGTGTGTGTGTGTTTGTGTGTGTGTGTCTGTGTGTGTGTAGATCAGAGAACAATTTGAAGAAGACATTTCTCTCCTTCTACCATGTAGGATTCTGGTATGAAACTTGAGTCTTCAGACTTGGCAGTAAGAACATTTGTAACTGAAACAACTTATCTGTCCATCATCTATTATTTCTGAGACTTCCCAGGAAACAAATAGTATAACTAAATTCCCAGACAACTCCTTCAGTTTTCAAACTCTTCTGCCAACTTCCAAGAAACAGAATTAAAACATTTTTCAAGCTGTTCCCATTTTCATTACAGACAATAAGAAGTAAGGGTCCTTGGAAGGGAATGTGTTTCCCAAAGACTCAGCAGGTCCATAGCACAAGGACTCTGAGTAAGGATGAGTGGTTTCAACAGGTCAGGTGGAAGGAAGAATAGTAAGATTGGGAACTGGGGAGATGGCTCAGTCAGCAAAGTACTCAGAGCGTAGGGGTTTGAGTGTGATCTCCAGGATCCATTTTTAAGCTGGGTATGGAGAACACACTTATAAACCATCATCAAGGAGGTGCGGTTGAGTAGAGCTAGAACCACAGGGGTCATTGGTCACACAGCCCTGCTGAATTGGAAAGACTCAGTTTTTCAAAAAGAAATGAGCACTATTTGAGGAACACCACCTGGTGTTGTTATCTAGCTTCCGCACATGCGTGTACACACCCATAAAATAGTGTGGGAATCAGAAATCTCACAAATCTTTTCCCACTGACCAGGAGAATCATCCATGCAAATCCTTGAGCTTTGTCCTTAGGCAGTGAGGAACTGGGGAGAGGTGTTGTCTTCTGACTCAAGACACCAGAATCTGAGCACTCTATTCTAGACCCTGTGCATTTAGGGGAGTAGACACATGTGTATTATGATAGCAAATATCACAGGTTATATTCAGCTTGCTTTTGGGAAACTTTTTGATCTCCAGAAGAGTTTTTAATTATCATGTAAAGAGGGGAATGGAGATTCCGAATCCTAGCCCATAGTTCTAATCAGAAGTGAAAAGGTCATTCTGTAGTTCCCATAATATCTGGGTTGTTTTCTCCTCTGTCCCTCATAAGCCTGGATGTCAGCATCAGAGCCTGATCACTGTAAGCCCTAACAAGCCAGACTTTTTCACCTGCTCTTAGAACAAGTGAAATACATTGTATACTGGAAAGCAGAGAAAGGCAACTTACTCAATGTGACCAGACTGAGAATAGGTTGAGTGCCACCAAATCCTATTTTCTTAGGAGACATTAAATCCTACAAAGTAGCATTTAACTAAGGAAGCAATGCTTCCAAATACCCCAAACATAACCAGTCTGCTAACCTGGCCTCTTAGAGACAAGTATGACTTAGGAGTCTAGGATGTCATTGTTTGTTAACCAAGGTTTCCAGCTATTAGGTCCCATTCCCATTGCAGAGAAGACAACATTGGCTTGCAATCAGTCATTAGGCCCATCACTATATCAAAGAACATCTTTCTAACAGTCAGCAGTAGGGAAATATGGTGTCACAATCACTAAGACATCCTGCCCAGCCAAAAAGTCCCTGGTTCTTTTTTTGAGAAAAGCAAAATTTTGCCAGGAAGACAAGAAAATCCTGGCTAACAACTATAGGGAAACAATAACCCCAAACAATACTGGTGTACTTGAAATAATTTTGACAATATCTGTACTGTGTACCTAAGTGGCCAGACCTGCACTCTCATGACTCTGTTTAACTTTACAAAGTGTGACCTGGGGCTGGTGTCTGAATGAGATTTAAGTATGACGGCATATCTAGAATGCTTAAGCTTAGCATGTAAATAAGCTAGCACAATCCTCTGCTCAAGATTGGCTCCTCTTTAGGCATTAGACAGAGCTGGAGATAATTAAACTGCTGTTATGAAGGAGCTTTATCTTTACCCATCTCCAAGTGTGCTGAGTGATTTCTCACTGTGAAGATATTATTATGTCTTTAACATTTCCAATCCCTGGACACTGGTATCTTCTAATAACACCAGGCTGACTTGGAGAAGACTTGGCAGCCTGTGTGATTGCATTCACATCTGAAAGGGGAACTTCAACAGCTGCTCAGGACTGCATAGGCTACTGGTGCTCTCAAACACACATTCTGCTGACACAGCCTTAGGAAGCAGGTGCTCTGCTGTCACTAACTGGATTCTAGCATCCTAAGTTTGAATTTTGAAGATTTGGACCTAGAGTGACACATCAGAGCTTAAGATTACTTGGTGTTCTTGCAGACTGAATTCAGCGTTCAGTTCCCAGTACCCACTTCAGGTAGTTCACAACGGTACTTTACATCAGTGCTCTATTTTCTCCTGTTCTCTTGCTTAGATGCTCTGTAGCACCCTGATTCTATCACTAGTTTACTCTGGTGCAGCACTCCAGGTAGTGGGACTAACCACTCCATCCTGAATGACTAGACTTGCAAGTCAAAATTTCTCTTGGCCTTCTTCTATCTTGTTTGTACTATACTCCTTGGCTTCATATAGTGCCACTCTCTGATATGGGATCTCCTTCTGTATATGTGTTAGTTTTATTGGTTAGTGAACAAACCTGCTTTGGCCGATGGCAGGGGAGAATATAGCCAGGCTGGAAGAAATATATAAAGAGGGTAGGCAGAGTCAAGGAGATACCATGTAGCTGCAGAAGGAGAAAGACGCTGGAACACAGGAACCCTACTGGTAAACCACAGCCTCATGGATACACAGATTGATACAAATGGGCTAAATTACGATATAATAGTTAGCCAGGAATATGCATAAGCTATTGGACAGTGTTGTAATTAATGTATTTTCTGTGTGATTATTTGGGTCTCGGTAGCTGGGAGACAAGCCCACAGCCTCTGTATACAACTCTCTTTTTCACCCTTGCTAGGGTCCCCTTCTGATGTGGATTACCCTCTGTATGCTGTGTATACCATTGGTTAATAAAGAAGCTGTTTTGAATCTGTGATAGGGCAGAATAGAACTAGGTAGGGAAATATTAACTGAATGCTTGGAGAGGGAAGGTGGAGTCAGGAGATACCTTGTAGCCACCAGAGGGGAAAGACGCGAGCTGTAAGCTAGAACCTTGCCGGTAGTCCATGAGCCTCAAAGTAAAATATAAAATAATGGGAATGGGTTGATTCTAGATGTAAGAACCAGTTAGTAATATGCATAAGATATTGGCCAAACAGTACTGCAAATAATACAGCTTCTGTGTTATTTTTGGGGGGAGTCTGGGAGGCCTAAAAAACAAACAAGTGGCCTCTGTCAGCAGATTGGTGCTCAACATACAATTTATGGCATTTAAATGTTTTAAGAATTTACTACTTTTCATGACAAAGAGACACATCTGCTCCTGGCAGCACCTATCTACTTCAAGAGGATGAGACATTGAAGAGACTCCTTGTCAAGTTTGATGGCCATTTGAGCAGGAGACTGCTCTTGCTTGGACTGTTTGATGTTATGCTGTATTAACTGGACATGCAGGACCCACAGAGAAATGACTGCTGAAGTTTCCTAAAGAAGGTGAGACAGTCTTTTTGGGTTCCTGCTTCATGAAAGAGTCTGTCAAATATTTTGCAGAGTACATAAAAAAATGATTGACAAATTGTCAATATAGGTGGAATTGTCTTTGAAATTTCCTGCTTCATGAAAAAAGTCTTCCAGACACTATGGATCTGTAGGCTAAAGATGAATGCCCCAATAGTACAGAAGAACTTTGGGTGACTGTCCAGACAGCGAGATGTCTCTGTCAATTCTAAAGTTTTGGAAGTTGCCTACAATTCACTTACTTTTTACTTAGGTAATACTACATCCTTCTGAAGTCTTTGGTGGAGTTAAAGAATAGATAATTATAATTATAGTTTTTCTAGCTATGATAAAAGATAAAGTAGATATAAATATTGTAACTATAATTCTTGTTTGATACCTGTTTTGTTATATGTAATTTTACTACGTTAAAGTTAAAATCTTCCTTTTTATTTAGACAGGAAATGAGGGATCATGTGTTATGCCCCTCTGTATGCTGTGAATATCATTGGTTAATAAAAAAAGATGTTTTGGGCCTGTGATAGGGCAGAATAGAACTAGGCAGAGGGTGAACTAAATTGAATGCTGGGAGAAAGAAGGTAGAGTCAGGAGATATCATATAGCTACCGGAGGGAAAATAAGCAAGCTGTCAGCTGGAACCTTGACGGTAGGCCACGAGTCTCATGGTAAAATGTAAAATACTGGAAATAGGTTAATTCTCGATTTAAGAGCTAGCTAGTAATACACTTAAGTTATTGACCAGATGGTATTGCAAATAATATTGCTTCTATGTGATTATTTTGAGAGTCTGGGCGGCCAGAAATATGAACAAGTGGTCTCTGAATACACTCTTCTATCCCTAACAATTCAAAGTGAACCTTCTATGGACGCTACTCCCACCTCTCCTATTAAACTATGCTCAAGGGAGTTGGATGCCTTGCCTAAAGAGAACTTACCAGCTCTTAAGATAGCTGGATCCACTCACTCAACTATTGTGTCTATCAGTCTACTACGGTTCAGGGTTTCTGGGCTGCCCCTGCCCTCCTCATCACTATGGATACACACCTGTCTCAAAGTATGTTTTTACATAGTGAAGGACCCCTTGCCACATCTCATGCACATAATAGACCTCCTATGATGACTCTGCTTTTCCCAGCCTCTTCTAAACCCCTATTCTTTGTAAATCCCAAATGGTGAGCTATTGTTCTCCTCTAAGTTCTCATTATTGTCATCCTTCCCATTGTGACTCAAATCACCCTTGCCACCTACTGTCAGTTATTCAAGACAGTACTGAACACTTCCCCCTACCCCCCATACCAGAACTCCTGTCTATAGAATCTCATTTTCTCTCACAGTCTTCTTTTTCTGTCTCCGACTTTTATTTCTATCACTTTGTACTGCCACACTACAGGATAATCACCTTTAAACCTGTAACAAAATCATCCATTTTCACAGCCCCTAAAATTTTTTTTCCAGAAAATTCTCTGGGAGCACATGATACCAATACCACTATCCACCACAGCTCATCAAGTTAATGTTTTCCTTCTGCTGTATGAAGTCAATACAACTCATGCCCCCTATATCCGGAGGACAAATCATAACCCTTCATCCTTCAGCACTTCTGTGGGAAGTAACCAATAAGAGAAGACAGCTGCCCCATTCTTTCTAGGTGTCTTCAGCATCTGGAATGAAGAGCTAATTACCTAAAAGTCACACGTGGACTGAGAAGCCCTGGGCAGGGAATTTGACTCGACCACACTTGTGGAATTTTCTGCTAGGGAGATTCACATATGAGACCTGCTGTTTTCTGCTACCTCCAGTGGTAGAAAATGGGAAAATGGGTCTGAAGATGGAATATTCTACCTCTAAAATTTTTCCTTTTTCATCCTAAAAAAACCACAAACCCCAACACCACACACACAGCTTTGAGTCCATGGAGAGACTGCAGCCTTTCAACTGTTTTGATTAAAGAACAATTCTGCTCCTGTAGATGTCTGTCTTGTTCCCTTCATTTCCACATTGCCTCCATCAATCTCCATCTAACATGTCACATTGATCACCCACAAAACAACAGTAAGTGCTGCGATGAGTTGTCAAAAATGTCATACATATGCCAATTAGTTCACCATCAGCCATCAGACTTGTCTCCATTCTTATTTTACATCTTTGATATCTCCCCAAACATATACATCCTCACAACCTTATCAAGAGTGAGATAATTATGTAGGAATTTCTCTACATAACCAACATGCCTGGAAAGAATGAGTTCTCATTCACTCTAGGTATCTGGACTGCCAACACAAGTATTCTGCATTGTCCACACTCTATAGACTCTAGAGTCTCCTGGAGGATGAGCCTCTGGTTATGATTATGAGGATTATCTTGACAGCATTAATTGATGTGTGAAGACCCATCTTAACTTTGTGTGTGACCATTCTCTGGGCAGGGGAATCCTGGACCCTTTAAAATGGAGAATGTGCAGTTAGTCAAAGCATAAAAAATGTATTACAGCAGTGAGAAAAGAAATTGCAATACACAGTTCCCTGGAGAAGTGAAATTTTCTCAGAATTCTCATTCTGGGAGAAGGCAAGGTGTCTGCTGTTGTGATTTTAAAAAGGTATCATGAAAGAAAAAAATATCATGTGACAGAACTCACATGGAGGGAATTTTCATTAGGTGAAGGAGAATCTAAAAGGGGGCAAAGGAAGAAGGAGACCTGTCTCTGGGGACAGGAGCAGCAGAAGGGAAGAGAGAGAGGCAGAGAAAGAGGGAGAGAATAGGGAGAGACAGCAAGACAAGCAGACAAGCAGAGAGAGAAAGGAACAGACAGACAGATAGACAGAGAAGGAGATAGAGAGATGGGATGTGGGCAGGGCCCTTTTAATAGGGAACTAAGTGAATGTGCGTAGGCGATGTTCTTAGTGCCTACTGCTGAGTTTGTGTCCTATCAGAATCCCTAGGGCAGGCCAGTACAGATGCCTGAATGCTAACATCTGGTGACAGCAGAGGGGTTCATAGGGTAAGGGTTGTTCAAAAAAGGGAAATAGATTTTACAGCTGTGGAAATTATGTCAGACTAGCTTCCTGCAGGTAGGCTCCAGTTTTTGATGGGTCAAGGATGGGCAGGACCACACCTTGACAAAGTGCTTAGTTATTCACACCCCCCCCCCTGAATTTAAACATAAACCTCATGTCAGTTCCCCTATTATAGCCCGGGAATCTCATTGTTCCTCTTCCTATTGTGACAACTCTGAATTAACATCTTTTTCTGTCTTTCACTATTAATGTGAGTTGTTGGGAACAACACTTGAGGCAGATTTGTTAGGGCTGTTGGCTGCAGCAACAATACCTGTATACTTCATCAGTCAGCACCCTGCTCATTTCTAAATCAACACAAGAATTGCAAGCCATATAAGATTCAGTCAAACCCCAGAAGCCTAAAAATAAATTTACATCTCATCTTCCCTGACCCCTTAGCTTATTCCCAAACTTCAATCTAAACACAAATCAGACAACTGTCCCTCTCTATTAGCTTCATCTTCTGCTGTCATTCACCTGTTTACCTTCCCGTCCCTACGGAATAGTCAAAGAAGTATTCCAATTCAGTCTCATCAGAAAGTTCAAATAATGTGATGTGGTTTTTTTTCTACTGAATTTATAAGAGGTGTCTCACTTTTCTAACCACAAACTTAGAGAAGGACAAAACAGTAAAAGATATTTTATTAAAGAAAACATGTTTTAGGATATAATTTTAGAACTGAAATAAAGATATAAGACCATACAATTCAAATTCTTGCTAAATAAATGATTTGGCATTCAGAGAGGTTAAGTGATTTCCCTGAGCTCAAAAAGCAAAACATTTCAAATTTGATATTATATTAGGGCACTAAAATTTCCAGTCAAGTTTCCATTATCTCTTACCAAAATCCATTTTTTAACAATTCCTCAATAAGTACACAGATTAAATAATAACCTATAACCGGGGACAGAGCCTGCATTTAAAAATCTATGTACTTCCTCATGAGTAATTAAGAAAAAATATGCACTTGTTTTATTTATCAATACTAATATCAAAATTAAAATCTTTCATCAAGTTTGTGCTTTTCAAATTTTATAGAAATGCTTCAGTTGAAGTCAGTGGATTCTTTGTGTGTGAGTGTATATATGTGTACATATGTATATGAATACATGTTTACATGTTCTCATGTGGAAGCCAGAGGTTAACAGTAGATGTCATCCTCCATCACTCCCACCTTATATTTGAGATGTAAAGTGTTAGTTACTATTTTATTGCTGTTGAGAAACACCATGTCAAAAGAAATTTATAAAACAAATCATTCAATTGTGAGCATGATTATGGTAAAGAGGGTTAGTCCATGATTATCATGATAGGACACATGCTTGCAGGGAGATAGGCATGATACTTGACTAGTAGTTGAGAACAACAATTTGATCCATAGGCATATATGGAGAGAGAATAAGAGTGAGCCTTTTGAAATTTAAAAGCCTATTTCCAAGTGACATGCCTCCTTCAAAAATGTCATACCCACTCCCACAAAGCAATACTTATGAATCCTTCCTAAAAAGTACACAAACTGGGAACCAGGAATTCACATGTATGAGTCTATGGAAGACATTACCTTTTAGAACAACCACACAGGGTCTACCACCAAATCTGGAGCCCACCCATTTGGGTAGAATAACTATAGAATAATTATTTCAGAGCCAGGGCACTGGAATTATAAAGACATGTCCCTGTATGCAGCTTTTCCTCACAGGTTCTGGGAGATCAAACCCAGGTCCTCATTATTGCATGTCAAGCATTTTATTAGCTAAGCCTTCTCTTCAATTAAGCTTGGATGGTTTCTTGTGACCTTGTGGGGAAAGTCTTTCTTATTTCCCTCCTCTCTGGGGGAAATCATCTGTTCTCATCTACATCTTACATTAGTGATACTACAGATGTCTGACAAGAGTTTTGCTACTTTGAAGTCACTATGCCATTTACTCACCAATGGGTTAACCTATATTCTTATTTTGAATCTTTCATATCTCTCCCAGACCCATAAATTCCATACCACTTTATAGATGATGTGAGATTACCCTCTGTGTGCTGTGATTACCACTGGAAAATAAAGGAGCTGCATTGGGCCTATAGCAGAGCTATAGGGGAACAGAGTTAGGTGGGGAAAACTAAACTGAATTCTGGTAGAAAAGAGGGCAGAGTCAGAGAGAATTCATGTAGCCCCACCGGAACCAGATGGAACTTTAGCTAGTAAGCCACAGCCACATGGCAATACACAGATTAATAAAAATGTGTTAAATTAATACATAAGAGTTAGCCGATAAGAAGGTAGAGCTAATGGGCCAAGCGGTGATTTAATTAATGTAGTTTCTGTGTGATTATTTTGGTTCTGGGCAACTGGCACAAACAAGTGGCCTCCCTACTACAAATTGGTGGGCTAAAACCATATAAAACCTGAGAGGGCTTGAAAAGAAACTATAGACACTAAAAGGCAAAGTTTAATAACATTTATCTTTCCAAATAGGCTTTGCTTGCTGGTGGCATGCTGCAGCTCTTTTAAGAAATCAGTGGTAGCACAAACACGCACACACACACACAAAAACACAATTTTCAAATGATGGCTTTCTGGGTTGTGCTGCTGGTGTGAACTCTGACTCTTTCTGGAGGTCTAGCTACAGAGCATTTGATTACAGTCTGTGAGCAGACTGATACAACTTGCTTAATGTCAACATAGACTGACTGTATACCAAAAATGGGGCTATGAGCATGGCTCTCAGAGGCAGAGAACAGCTTCACAATGCTGGACTGGGCAGGGCAAGTAGACAGTGTCATATTTACCCTAGTAATGCAGCCGCTTAAGTTCATAAGAAGGCCTTAGCATTTTAAGAAGTGCTCCTGGACAGTAAAAATTTACAGATACACTATAGGACAGATTCAGATATAAAAGACATTTAAATGGGTCATAGGCTTGGGAGAGAGAAGAAAAAGAGTACAGTACAGAGAGTTATATAAAGAAGTAAATGGGTTTACCTTCTTATTTAGCTTCTCTAGAATCATGAATTATAGGCTCAATGTCCTTTATTTATGGTTAGAAACCAAATATGAGTGAGTACATCCCATGTTCCTCTTTTTGGGTCTGGCTTACCTCACTCAGGATAGTGTTTTCTATTTCCATCCATTTGCATGCAAAATTCAAGAAGTCATTGTTTTTTACTGCTGAGTAGTACTCTAATATGTATATATTCCATACTTTCTTAATTTATTCTTCCATTGAAGGGCATCTAGGTTGTTTCCAGGTTCTGGCTATTACAAACAATGCTGCTATGAACATAGTTGAGCATATACTTAGGCATCCTCCTGAATATTAACCTTCATCAGGCGAAGAAAGGAGACAGAGACAGAGACCCACATTGGATCACCGGACTGAAATCTCAAGGTCCAAATCATGAGCAGAAGGAGAGAGAGCATGAGCAAAGAACTCAGGACCGTGAGGGGTGCACCCACACACTGAGACAATGGGGATGTTCTATCAGGAACTCACCAAGGCCAGCTGGCCTGGGTCAGAAAAAGCATGGGATAAAAATGGGCTCACTGAACATAGTGGACAATGAGGACTACTGAGAACTCAAGAACAATGGCAATGGGTTTTTGATCCTACTGCACGTACTGGCTTTGTGGGAGCCTAGGCAGTTTGGATGCTCACCTTACTAGACCAGGATGGAGGTGGGTGGTCCTTGGACTTCCAACAGGGCAGGGAACCCTGATTGCTCTTAGGGCTGATGAGGGAGGGGGACTTGATTGGGGAAAGGGGCGGGAAATGGGAGGCGGTGGCAGGGAGGAGGCAGAAATCTTTAATAAAGAAATAAATAAAAAAGAAGTAAATGGCTTTTTAAAAATAAAACAAAGTCTTTAAAGAGATTACAGACAGTCATAGATTAAAAGGAGTAAAGAAAAATAAACCAAGAAAAGATGGAACATGCAAAGAGAGTCTGGATTATGTATACTATTTTGTTTTCTTTGAAATTTTTGGCTGCAGAGAGACATTTGATTCTGGGAATTGCTAAACTAAACTAGCATGTATATTATAAAGATATCTTGACTTTAGAATTTTGGTCTAAGGATATGTTGCTTTGGAAAAGAGGTTCTTTTTTGTTGTTTCCACAGAGATTGAGAACCTGTGGATTTCATCCAGATTAATATGATTTGATGGACCAAGATCCCCTGAGACGTTGCCTTGAACATTCCACACATACACACAAAAAAAATATTTCACGAGAGAGTTGGACGTCTGTCTTTGGGTTGCAGCATTTTGATGTTGATCACCCAGGAGTGAATTAAAAATGAGTAATGTTGAGAAAGGTAAGAATATTTTTTTCAGAAGTGTGTCCAGTGCTACACTGTGGAAAAGGGAGGCAAACCTAAGACTGGACAAAATCTCCACAGTCTGTTTGGGAGGAAGAGAGGTCAGGCATCTACATACTCAGATAGCAACAAGAACACAGGCATCAACTGCGTAGAGGATGTCCTGATGGAATATTTGGAGAATCCCAAAAAGTACATTCCTGGAACAAAAATGATCTTCGCTGGAATTAAGAAGAAGGGAGAGAGGGCAGAACTAATAGCTTATCTTAAAATGGCTACTAATGTATAATTATACTGCCTTATTTATTACAAAACAAGTGTCTCATAACTTTTAATGTGTATTGCAATTTAATTCATACACCAAAATTCAGATCATGTACGGCTAACATTTTGTTGGACAGTTCTGATTAAAGAAAACTGACTTGTAGAAAAGTGGATATGATCATCTTTAAAAGTAACGATTCCTGTTGCATAAACACCGTCACTGCTCTCCCTTTCTCAAGATAAGATTGGACTTAATTATTAAAGTTCTACTTTCCACAAAGTTTAGGGTGTCACATCAAACTTATTGAAAGATTTTATAATTAAATTTATATAATTTGACATATGACTATGTTTAAACACTGGGGAAATTCTGTCACCATCTCAGAAACAAGAAGACTCTCCTTTGTTAAAGTTTGTATTCCCTGCTGTCACAGGAAATGGCTAAATGTCAGAAGGCAGCTGTCTATTTTTGACTCAATGGTGTTATTTTATTTAGAATTTCCTAAGTCAAAAGATGCTTTTATGATTGAAAGGCACTTACTGTGGTCTATGTATAATATATGAATTAAAAAGTATTTAGCACATGTTATAGTTGATCTATTAAATTAAAATGCTTTTAGAAACCATCAACTTAGAACTTACATTTTAATTCTTTATTATCTAAGAATAAACTCAGAATTGTCCTTAAACACCCTTTCAGAAACAAAACAAAACTGGAACTTCTATATATGTGTGACTGCTGGTGGCATTTTTTGCCATCTTTTTATCAAAGGATTAAAATAAGGGAGATGTTTGCAGTGGTAAGAAGGTAATTAATCACAAAAAATTACTTTGCCCAATAAGCAACAGGAAGCAGTTTAGAGAATAACTATGCCCATATTCCCAAATATTGTTTATAATCGTTCTTTTACATTTAAAGGGAGATCTGTTATAGAGATTTGCATTGATATGGATCTTGGTTTATTGATACAAATTCAAGGTCAATTTTGTTACATGTATATTTCTGCTCTTGATTAAGGTATTATGTTTGGCAGCTTATTTAAAAATATAATGTATAATTTAGAAATACAGATTAATAGATAATAATCTATAGCAGTCGATCTTGTAGTCATGTTAGTTAGATTTTTCTAGATATTCATAGATGTATTTCAGATTGATAGACATTATTCAAACCTTTTAAAGACTACGGGATATGGCATTTAAAATGCTTTAAGAACTTAGGACATGTCATGATAACAAGACACAACTGTTCCTGGCAGCACCAATCTACATCAAGAGGATGACAGGCATTGAAGAGGCTCCTTCTGGAGTTTGTTAGTCATTTGGGCAAGAAATTGTTCTTGCCTGGACTGCTTGATAAACTAGACATGCAGGACCTGCAGAGAAATGACTGCCGAACTTAGCTAAAGGTGAGCCGATCCTTTGGGGTTCCTGCTTCATGAAAGAGTCTGCTAGACATTCTGCAGGGCACAGAAAAAAGTGACTAACAAACTGCCAATATAGGTGGAACTGTCTTTGAAATTTCCTGCTTCATGGAAAAGTCTGCTGGATACGATGGGCCTGTAGGCTGAAGATGGCTGCCCCAAAAGTGTGGAAGAACTTTGGGTAATTGTCCAGGCAGTTAGAAGTCTCTGCCAATTCTAGAGTTTTAGAAGTTCTTTACAATGTACTTCCTGTTTACTTAGGTAATATTATATCCTTCTGGAGTCCTTGATGGAATTGAAGAATAGATAGTAATAATATAGTTTTCCTTAGTTATGGTAAAAGATAAAATAAATAGAACTGTAGTTCTTGTTTGATAAGTGTTTTATGTATTTTTACTATGCTAAAGTTAAAACCTCCTTTTTTATTTAAACAGAAAATGGGAGGTGATGTGGGATTTCCCTCTGTATGCTGTGATTACCATTGATAAATATTGGAACAGTTCTGAGCCTATAGCCGAGTTATAGGGGAACAGAACCAGGAGGGGAAAACTAAACTGAATGCTGGGAGTAGAGGGTGGAGTCAGAAAGAAGCCATGTAGCCCTGCCAGAGCCAGACAGAACGTTACCTGATAAGCCACAGCCACGTGACAATACACAGATTAATAGGAATGGGTTAAATTAATATATAAGAATTAGTCAATAAGAAGCTAGATCTAATGGGCCAAGCAGTGATTAATTAATATGGTTTTTATGTAATTATTTTGGTTCTGGGCAACCAGAACAAACAAACGGCCTCTCTAATACAGATAGACAATAGCTCTCACCCTCATCATCACCTAAGAAGTGCTCAATTATTTGTGGAGTTGAACAGATAATCATGATAGCAAGACTTCTCTTGAGGACCGAAAGGATACCATGTCCACTCAATCCTTATGCATCCATTCTTATTTTCAATCCAGAGCAAAATTCCTCCACACCCAGGGTATATCTCAACACTGGGCCCCTCACCTCAGAGAACTCAAGAGTCATAGGTTTATTGGGCCTGACAACGATTGTGTATAACTGTACCTGATGAGGCTAATACTGCTTTGGGGCCTGGCTCTCAGCAAAATAGAGAAGGTGTCTTTTTCCTGACCCTGCTTCAGACTCGGTTGTTACTCATTCATTCCTATGCCTGACCTTTGACATCTTGGTGTCAACACCACTTCTCCAGGAAGTGTTGTGTGGAAGCCTCTTGACCTTCACCATGATCACCACAGGGTATCTCTAGGTCTTGAATGCAATTCTCAGGCCTGTGTGCTAGGGTCAGCTGTAAGTGGGAAGACAATAGAGGCAGGTCTGGCTGCCCTGCGCTAACCCTCCCATAGTCAGCATAGCTATTTCCAGAAAACAAATATTATTTGTGTAGAGTACTCCTTTCTCTCTCTCTCTCTCTCTCTCTCTCTCTCTCTCTCTCTCTCTCTGTGTGTGTGTGTGTGTGTGTGTGCATGTGTATGTACATGTTGTAGAGCACATTTGTGTAGATGTCAGAAAACAATTTCCAGTGTTATTTCTCATAACTTCTCATATGCTTTCAACCGTTAGATTGAGACTGGGTCTTCCCTTGGCATAGAATGTCATCAAGTAGGCTAGGTTGTCTGGCAAAATTCCTGGGACCTGTTTCTACCTCCTCTGTTATCATAGTTTGGTTTACTAGTGTGCACCACCCCACCAAGAATTCTATGTAGGTTTTATTGATCTGAAATCATGTTTTCATGTTTTAAAAAAAGCTCTTTATTTGCTGAGTTTATCCCTGCAGTCTCCCTATCAAGAATTGTGATTACATACGACTCACATGTCCCAGAATTCACAGGATAAATTTAAGAGTCCTTGATGTAGTTTGTTGAGATACATAGTTGCCAAAGATGGCCTTCATAGATTCTTTTTCTGTAGCTACCTGTTCACTCTGTCTTTAATGAGACATTTATTGTCATGTCCACTAAATTTGATCAACCTTATGAATTTACGTGATGATGTACTTGATAGGAAGTGCAGTGGACCAGTTTTGAAAATGACCTTCTAGAAACTCAGAGTTTCTTTTTGTTTGGGAAGAGGAGGAAATATAGGGGTTTTCTTCTATTTTGTACTATAAGGACATATTTGTATTCCATATTGTTTAAAGGAATCTATATGTACTTGTTGCCAACTTAGAACATTCACACTGTTAACAATTGGCTTATTCTGAGTTACCTCTTCCAGGACAGATCTCCTGGAAGAAAGACTTGATACCAAGGGAAACTAAGTTTACTCAGTAGTTCAAAGCATGACTGAGGCCAAACATCAAGAGCATGAGGAGTGAAAGGGAACACAACAAAAGAACCAGAGATGTCCCCAGTCTCAAAGACTAAAAGCCAAGCTGAGCTCCAGAGTGATTGACTTTGTGTCTCCCCATTATCCCTGTATAATCTCCTGACTGACAATGAAATTGAAAACAGATATTAATCCACTACTTTTCAGAGTGCTTTTTCCTTTGATAAAGCATAATTTTATGATTCAATTCCCATCTCTGTGCACTGGTTTCTCTAAGTGATGGGTAACACCAAACAAATTCTAGTTTTACGTTCACACTATGAAATCAGATACTATTTAAGAATTATAGTTGCACAGAATCTGACATGTATAAGGAAGCCCAAGATACATACAATGAGGTCATGGGGCAGAGCAACAAAACTCTCACATGGGCAAGACCATATTGATGTTTTAGACTGATGAGCTATTATTAACTTTATATGTCCAGATTAGTAAGTATTTTCTAAGATAATCTGCCACAAGCAACCAATTGCTAAAAAATATACAATATTTGAAATTTGGGGTTAATTCTCAATAAACTGTATAAATACACATATATGCGTGTATGTACATGTACAACAATATATATATATATATTAGTATTATGTGTATAATACTAATGCCATATATACAATATACAATTAATATAATAGATTATATACAATCAATATTATTCTCAAAAGACTAACTTTATATTATGAAACATAATTAATATTTATGGATTTGTGTTGAAGGCAGTAATCCAAAAGATAACTTTCTCTACTATAATCTGAAAAAAATTCATAGATGTTCCTTATACAGTGAGAGACAAGGAGTGCAATATACAGTAGTTCAAAGTGATGAGCACCAGTTATTGCACCCATGTAGTGATGAGGCGAACAGGCCTGCTTTTCATCCCGCCCGGCTCCCACATGGCTAGCTTAACACCTGAAATAACAACACACAAATTGTATTCATTTAAACACTGCCTGGCCCATTATCTCCAGTCCCTTATTGGCTAACTATCACATATTGATCTAACCCATTTCTAATATCTGTATTGCCTCTTGACCATGGCTTACTGGCATGAGTCTAACCAGCGTCCATCTTGGAGAGGAGAGTCATGGTGTCTGCCTGTCTCTGCTTTCATCCTCTCAGAATTCTATTCTGTCTACTCCACCCACCTAAGGGCTGTCCTATCAAAAGATCACGGCAGTTTCTTTATTTGACCAATGAAAGTAACATATAGACAGAAGACCCGCCTATATCATACCCATGATATGCATTAAGTATAAATCAACAACTTTCTTCATAAAATGTCATTGCATAAGGATTAGTATTCCTTGACTGGAGAGATGGTACTAAGATTAAGAGCTCTCAGTCTCCAATTCCCATGACCCATGTCAGGTGCCTCATAAATGGCTGTAATTCCTGCTCCAAGAAATCTGATGTCTTATTCTAGCCTCAATGGTAATTGTATTCACACAGAGAGAGAGAGAGAGAGAGAGAGAGAGAGAGAGAGAGAGACATAGGAGAGAGAGACAGAGATAGAGAAAGAAACAGAGACAGACAGACTCCAGGACCTCAGCATCTCAGATCATGGAATGATGCTGCCCATATTCAGAGTGGCTCTTTACAAATCCATAAATCTAATCCAAAGACTCTAATGAGTCCAGAGATTTGTTTCCCCAATGATCCTTTAACTTATCAAGTTGCCAACCAGGAGAGCCATCATTGGGTTGAGTTTCTAACCCGCGGCAGCAACCCGGGACAGGGAACTCAGAAGTTCCTCACCCCTCCCCATCCTTCCTGGGCTCCCTGCAGGGACTCTACTCCCCGCATACTGCCTCTCTCTTCCTATCCCACCCAGCTTGCATCCAGAACCCTTCTTCCTTCTGCCCCCTTCCCTCTTTGGGCACAGAACACCACCCAGCTCAGCCTGTCTGGGTGCTGGGGCAAATCCTCAGGGCAAATAGGCAGGCAGCAGTTCCTTTGTTCCACTGGCCTGCGTGCACCAAGCAAGGTAGGTGCTTTGTTTACGAACTACACAACCAGCATGGAGATCTGATCTCGGCACCAGGAGAGCCATCATTGTGGTGAGTTTGTAACCAGAGGCAGCAGCCAGGGACAGGGAACTCAGAAGTTCCTCACCCCCCCATCCTTTCTGGGCTCCCTGCAGGGACTCTACTCCCCGCATACTGCCTCTCTCTTCCTATCCCACCCAGCTTGCATCCAGAACCCTTCTTCCTTCTGCCGCCTTCCCTCTTTGGGCACATAACACCACCCAGCTCAGCCTGTCTGGGCGCTGGGGGTGAATCCTCAGGGCAAGCAGGTGGGCAGGAGTTCCTTTGTTACTCTGGCCTGCCTGCACCAAGCAAGGTAGGTGCTTTGTTTATGAACTACCCAACCAGCACGGAGAGCTAATCTCGGCACCAGGAGAGCCATCATTGGGCACGGAGATCTGATATTGGCACCAAGAGAGACTACACTAGAGCACCAGGAGAATCATCACTGGGGAGTACCATCACTGGGAAGGTACATCAGTAGGCAAGACATGATCCTGTAAAAGAAGATCCATAGGAGAGCATTCAGAGGAAGAGATGGGCAGGCGCCAATGTAAGAATTCACCCAACAATCTGAAAAATAATATGAAACCACCAGAACCCAGCAACCTTACCACAGGAGGACATGAAAACCTTAATCATGAAGAAGTAGAAAAAAATTGACTTTATGAAAGTGATTGACGCCCTTAAACAGCATGTAAAAAATGCCCTTATAGAAATGGATGAGAAGTATAACAGAAAGTTTGAAGAATTGAGTAAATCAGTGAATGATACCCTAGGAAACCAAGGAAAAACAATCAAACAGATAATGGAAACAGTTCAAGACTTGAAAACTGAAATAGAGGCAAAGAAGAAAACACAAACAGAAGGCCGGCTGGACATGGAAAATCTAGGTAAACGAATAGAGACTACAGAAACAAGCATAACCAACAGAATACAAGAGATTGAAGAAAGAATCTCAGATTCTGAAGATAACATGGAGAAAATAAACATGCCGATCAAGGAAAACAGCAAAGCCAACAAATTCTCATCACAAAACATTCAGGAAATATGGGACAAAATAAAAAGACCAAACCTAAGAATAATAGGAGTAGAAGAAGGAGAAGCGCAGCTCAACGGTCCAGAAAATATATTTAATAAAATTATAGAAGAAAACTTTCTCAACCTAAATAAAGATTCTCAACCTAAATAAAGATATACCTATGAAGGTTCAAGAAGCATACAAAACACCCAATAGGCTGGATCAAAAAAAAAATCCCCTTGCCACATAATAATCAAAACACAAAGCATACAGAACAAAGAAAGAATATTAAGAGCTGCAAAGGAAAAGGGCCAAGTTACTTATAAAGGTAAACCTATCAGACTTACACCTGACTTTTCTATGGAAACCATGAAAGCCAGAAGGTCCTGGATAGATGTACTGCAGAAACTAAGAGACCGTGGATACAAGCCCAGACTACTATACCCAGCCAAGCTTTTGTTCACTATAAATGGAGAAAACAAAATTTTCCAGTATAAAAACAAATTTAAACAATACGTAGCCACAAATCCAGCCTTACAGAAAGTAATAGAAGGAAAATCACTAACCAAGGAATCCAACAATGACCACAATAACTCAGACATCTAGAGACCCTTCACCAGCGCAACTCAAAGAAGGGAAACACACAAAATCTACTACTAAAAAAAGTGACCGGAGTTAACCACTGGTCATTAATATCACTTAATGTCAATGGACTCAACTCACCTATAAAAAGGCAGAGACTAAGAGATTGGATACGAAAACAGGATCCAACATTCTGCTGTTTACAAGAAACACACCTCAACCACAAAGACAGGCACCTACTCAGAGTAAAGGGTTGGGATAAGGCTTATCAAGCAAATGGACCTAAGAAACAAGCAGGTGTGGCCATACTAATTTCTAACAAAGTTGACTTCAAACTTAAAACAATCAGAAGAGATGGAGAGGGACATTTTCTACTCATAACAGGAACAATTCATCAGGATGAAGTCTCAATCCTGAATATCTATGCTCCTAATATAAAAGCACCCACGTATGTAAAAGAAACATTGCTAAAACTCAAGGCAGCCATCAAACCGCACACATTAATAGTAGGAGACTTTAACACTCTTCTCTCACCAATGGACAGGTCAATTAGACAGAAACCTAAGAGAGAAATAAGAGAATTAATGGAGGTAATGAATCAAATGGACTTAACAGACATCTATAGAATATTGAACCCAAATAGGAAAGAAAATACCTTCTTCTCTGCAGCTCATGGAACCTTCTCGAAAATTGACCACATACTCAGTAACAAAGCAAACATCCACAGTTACAAAAAAATATTAGTAACCACCTGTATCTTATCAGATCACCATGGATTTAAGCTAGAATTCAACAACAATGCTACCCCCAGAAAGCCTACAAACTCATGGAAACTGAACAGTCAAATACTGAACCATACCTGGATTAAGGAAGAAATACAGAAAGAAATTAAAGTCTTCCTTGAATTCAATGAAAATAAAGAAACAACATACTCAAACCTATGGGACACTATGAAAGCAGTCCTGAGAGGAAAGTTAATAGCACTAAGTGCCCACTTAAAGAAAACAGAGAAAGCACACATTGGAGACTTAACAGCCCACCTGAAAGCTCTAGAAAAAAAAGAAACAGACTCACCTAGAAGGAGTAGAAGACTGGAAATAATCAAACTGAGGGCTGAAATCAACAAAGTAGAAACACAGAAAACATTTGAAAGAATCAATGAAACACAAAGCTGGTTCCTGGAGAAAATCAACAAGATTGATAAACCTCTATCCAAACTAATAAGATGGCCGAGAGAGAATTTGTAAATTAATAAAATCAGAAATGAAAAGGGGGACATAACCACAGACACAGAGGAAATTCAGAGAATCATTAGAACTTACTACAAAAGCCTGTATGCCAAAAAACTGGTAAATGTAAAAGAAATGGACACTTTTTTAGATAAGTACCATATACCAAAGTTAAACCAGGACCAGGTAAACAACCTAAATAGACCTGTTAGTTGCGAAGAATTAGAAGCTGTTATCAAAAACCTCACTTCCAAAAAAAGTCCATGACCAGATGGTTTCAATGCAGAATTCTACCAGAACTTCCAAAAAGACCTAATACCTGTACTCCTTAATGTATTTCACAATATAGAAACAGAAGAGTCATTGCCAAATTCCTTTTATGAAGGTACAGTAACTCTGATAACAAAACCACACAAAGACTCAACCAAGAGAGAGTTACAGACCAATCTCACTCATTAACATCGACGCAAAAATCCTCAACAAAATACTGGCAAACTGAATCCAAGAACACATTAGAAAAATTATCCATTATGATCAAGTAGGCTTCATCCCAGAGATGCAGGGCTGGTTTAACATACGCAAATCTATCATTGTAATCCATGATATAAATAAACTGAAAGAAAAAAAACCATATGATCATTTCATTAGATGCTGAAAAAGCATTTGACAAAATTCAACATCCCTTTATGATAAAAGTCTTGGAGAGATTAGGGATACAAGGGTCATACCTAAATATAATTAAAGCTATTTACATCAAGCTGACAGCGAACATCAAATTAAACGAAGAGAAACTTAAAGCCATCCCACTAAAATTAGGAACACGCCAAGGCTATCCACTCTCTTCATACCTCTTCAATATAGTTCTTGAAGTTTTAGCAATAGCAATAAGACAACATAAGGGGATCAAGGGTATTCGAATTGGAAAGGAAGAAGTTAAACTTGCGTTCTTTGCAGATGATATGATAGTGTACATAACAAACCCCAAAAACTCCAGCAAAGAATTGCTACAAGTGATAAACACCATTAGTAATGTGGCAGGATAGAAGATCAACTCCAAAAAATCAGTCGCCCTCTTATACACAAAGGATATGGAAGCAGAGAGGGAAATAAGAGAATCATCACCTTTCACGATAGCCACAAATAGCGTAAAATATCTTGGGGTAACTCTAACCAAGGAAATGAAAGATCTATTTGACAAGAACTTTAAGGCATTGAAGAAAGAAATTGAAGAGGATACCAGAAAATGGAAGGATCTCCCTTGCTCTTGGATTGGGAGGATCAACATAGTAAAAATGGCAATTCTGCCAAAGGCAATCTATAGATTCAATGCAATCCCAATCAAGGTTCCATCAAAATTCTTCACAGATCTTGAGAGGACAATAATCAACTTTATATGGAAAAACAAAAAACCCAGGATATCCAAAACAATCTTATACAATAAAGGAACGTCTGGAGGCATTACCATCCCTGACTTCAAACTCTATTGCAGAGCTACAGTAATGAAAACAGCGTGGTACTGGCATAAAAACAGAGAAGTCGACCAATGGAATCGTATAGAAGACCCGGATTTTAACCCACAAACCTATGAACACCTCATTTTCGATAAAGGAGCTAATAGTATACAATGGAAGAAAGAAAGTATCTTCAACAAATGGTGCTGGCACAACTGGATATCAACCTGTAGAAGAATGAAAATAGACTCATATCTATCACCATGCACAAAACTCAAGTCCAAATGGATTGAAGACCTCAATATCAATCTGAACACATTGAACCTGATAGAAGAGAAAATGGGAAGTACCCTACAACATATGGGCACAGGAGATCGCTTCCTATGTATAACCCCAGCAGCACAGATAATAAGGGCAACATTGAATAAATGGGACCTCCTGAAACTGAGACGCTTCTGTAAAGCAAAGGACACTGTCACTAAGACAAAAAGGCAGCCTACTGACTGGGAGAAGATCTTCACCAACCCCGCAACAGACAAAGGTCTGATCTCCAAAATATATAAAGAACTCAAGAAACTAGACTTTAAAAGGATAATTAACCCAATTAAAAAATGGGGCACTGAACTGAACAGAGAATTCTCAACAAAAGAAGTTCATATGGCCAAAAGATACTTAAGGTCATGCTCAACCTCCTTAGTGATCAGAGAAATGCAAATCAAAACAACTTTGAGATATCACTTTACACCTGTCAGAATGGCTAAAATCAAAAACACCAAGGATAGCCTTTGCTGGAGAGGTTGTGGAGAATGGGGTACACTCATCCATTGCTGGGGGGAATGCAAACTTGTGCAACCACTTTGGAAAGCAGTGTGGTGGTTTCTCAAAAAAATTGGGATCAACCTACTCCTGGACCCAGCAATAGCACTCTTGGGAATATACCCAAGAGATGCCCTATCATATGACAAAAGCATTTGTTCAACTATGTTCATAGCAGCATTATTTGTAATAGCCAGAACCTGGAAGCATCCTAGGTGTCCTTCAATGGAAGAATGGATGAAGAAAATGTGGAATATATACACATTAGAGTACTACTCTGTGGCAAAAAACAATGACTTCTCGAATTTTGCATGCAAATGGATGGAAATAAAAAATACTATCCTGAGTGAAGTAACCCAGACCCAAAAAGAAGATCATGGGATGTACTCAGTCATAATTGGTTTCTAGCCATGGATAGGGGGCCACTGAGTCTGTAATTTGGGGTCCTAAAGAAGCTAAACACGAGGGTAAACCCAAGGAAAAACATATAGTTATCCTCCTGACTATGTGAAATAGACAAGATTGCCGGGCAAAAAATTGGAATCTTGGGGGTGGGGTGGGATGGGGGTAAGGGGAGATGGAGAGAGAAAAGTGTGAAGGAGAGGATGAGGGGAACTTGGGGAAACGGGATGATTGGGGATATAGGAAGGCTGGATAGGGGAGCAGGGAAACTCATATCTTAGTTAAGGGAGCCACCTAAGAGTTGGCAATAGACTTGAACTTGGAGTGGCTACCAGATGCCCAGGGCAATGTCCCCAGTTAGTTCCTTGGGCACCTGAGGATAGGGAACCTGAAATGAACCTATCCTATAGCCATACTGATGAATATCTTGCATATCACCATAGAACCTTCATCTAGTGATGGATGGAGATAGAGACAGAGACCCACACTGGAGCACTGGACTGAGCTCCCAAGTTCCTAATGAGGAGCAGAAGGAGGGCAAACATGAACAAGGAAGTCAGGACCACGAGGGGTGCACCCACCCACTGAGACAGTGGGGCCGATCTATTGGGAGCTCACCAAAGCCAGCTGGACTGTGACTGAAAAAGCATGGGATAAAACCAGACTCTCTGAACATGGCAGACAATGAGAGCTGACAAGAGGCCAAGGACAATGGCACGGGGTTTTGATCCTACTTCATATTCTGGCTTTGTGGGAGCCTAAACAGTTTGGATGTTCACCTTCCTAGACCTGGATGGAGGGGGGAGGACCTTGGACTTTCCACAGGGCAGGGAACTCTGACTGCTCCTGGGACTGGAAAGGGAGGAGAAGAGGGGTGGGGGGAGGGGGAGAGGGTCGGGAGGAGGGGGAGGGAAATGGGAGGCGGGGAGGTGGCGGAAATTTTTTTTTTCAATAAAAAAAAGAACTTTAAAAAAATACTTATCAAGTTGCCAATCAATACATAACAAACATGCAGCATTGAAAGTGTGGAATTTGATACAGCCTGCTAGCAGAACTGAAATGCTGGCTTTCAAATCAAATAATGATTTTATCACCCATGAATCTTCTATTACTGTAGCCAGATATCTTGTCCATGTCACCAAGCCCACAGTGGCACCTTCTCTTTCATTCTCTGTCTTAGGGGATTTTATAGCAGCTTTGTCCCTGTTTAGAGCACACATAGGCAATAGGAATGGAACTTATTTCTATCTGAATGAAAGACAGCTGATTTAGAGACCTTTAAACAGATGTCTTTCTCTGAGAAACCTGGAGGCCTTTATGTCCTGCTGAGTTCCACCTTCTCCAAGGCCAAAAAATTGTTGACACTGAAGTCCTCTCAAACCACCAATTACACAGAGACACTAGCACATCACAAAACACAATTTGAAAGAAATGTTGCTGTAGATGAACTTTCTAGCAGATCAACTGTTTTATTTTTTTACCAAAGCAATTGTCTTAGAAAGAAAATGAGGCAGTGCACAGCTGCTGTCCTACTTATTACTATTTCATTCTGTAGTATACTTAATATTATCACAGACCATTTTAAAACATAAAGTCCTATGCAGCTCCAAAAAGATAATGTAAAACATATTTCTGGTGTGGATTTTGTGTAGGAAAGAGGCCACATACCAAACAAGAGAGAACTCACAGTCAAATTGTGATTGTTTTACCTACTGTGGTCTGGGCTCACAGTCATCTTTTATGTGAGGCTAGTGGTAGAAAAGACACCACACACAAAACTTTTGTTTCTCGTGTCCCATTTCAAAAGAAAAAATAAATTCCTTCCACTCAAAGAGTAGGTATAAAGAGGGCATCATTGGCAGCCATCCCCCATTGCATCTCTGACCACCAGAACCTTGGCCCTGGCTGTTCCTAGAGAGGTGAGTTTCTGGGTTTTAGGCTGGAGGGCCTAGAGCTCTGGACTCTAGCCCTTAGAGGCACATCTTGTGCCTCACCCGCACTCAACAAAGTTCCAGAGACCTGGGACCAGTTTCCCTACAACTTCAGCCATTCCTCACCACATCTCTGACCACTGGAGCCTTGGCCCTGACTGTTCCTGGAGAGGTGACTGTCTGGGTTCCCAACTGGACAGCTCTGTTCTCCAGGTCCCAACCCAAGGAAGAGCACCCCATGCCCCACCCCTATCACCAAACAATTAAAACCTGTCAGAATGGCTAAGATCAAAAATACCAATGATACCTTATGTTGAAGAGGATACAGAGTAAGGGGAACACTCCTCTATTTCTGGTGGGAATTCAAACTGGTACAGTCATTTTGGAAATAAGTATCACAGTTTCTCACAAAATTAGGAATCAACCTACCTCAGGACCCAGCAATACCATCCTTGGACATATACCCCCCAAAGGATGCTCACTCATACTATAAGGAAGTTTGCTCAACTATTTTCACAGCAGCATTATTCATAATTTCCAGAACCTGGAAGCAACATAGATGCCCCTCAATGGAAGAGTGGATTGAGAAAATTTGGTACATGTACACAAAGGAGTACTACTTAGTGTTAAAAAAGCTATGACATCAGGAAATTTGAATGAAAATTGATCGAACTAGAAAGGAAACTTCCTGAGTGAGGTAACCCAGACCCAGAAAGACAAGTGTGGTATGTACTCAATCACAAATGGATATGAGACACAAAGCAAAGGATAACAAGCTTAGAGTCCATGACCCCAGAGAAGCTAGGTAACAAGAGGAACCCTAAGAGAAACATATATAGATTTTCCCTGGGAAGGGGAAATGGAAAAAATCCCCTAAGAAAATTGGAGGGTGGAGAGGACAAGGAGAGAGAGGAAAGAGAAGGAGAACTTGAGGAAACGGGATGTTCAAGATAGGGGAAGGACAAAGAGGAAGAGCAAGGAGAGAGATGCTTTGATTGAGGGAGCATTATGGAGCTAGCAAGAAACTTGGCACTAGAGAAATTCCCAGGAACCCACAAGCATGACCCCAGCTAAGACCCTAAACAATTTTGGATAGAGTACTCAAACTAGCCTTACCCTGTAGCCAGATTGATGACTACTTAAATGTCATCATAGAACCTTCATCCATCAACTGATGGAAGCAGATCCACAGTGGAGCACTGGGCTGAGCTCCAAAAGTCCAGTGGAAGAGGGAGGAATGAGAATATGAGCAAAGGAGTTGAGACCATGTTGGGGATATCGGTTGAAACAGCTGACCTGAGCTAATGGGAGCTCACCTACAGTAGCCTGACAGTGGAGCAAACAGCACAGGACCAAACTTGGCCCTCTGAATGTGGTGACAGTTGTATGACTGGGGCAGACTGTGGGGCCACTGGTAGTGAGAGCAGGATTTATCCCTACTGCTTGTGCTGGCTATTTGGAACCTATTCTCTTTGAAGGGATACCTTGCTCAGCCTAGATATAGTGGGGAGGGCCTTGGACCCGCCACCAAGCAGTGTGCTAGACTTTGTTGACTCCCCATGGAAAGTCTTACCCTCTAGGAGGAGTGGATGGGGTGGTAGGGTGGGGAAAGGTGGAGGGAGCAGGAATACAGAAGGGAGTGTGAACTTAGATTGGTATGTAAAATGAGGAAAGATAATTTTTTTTATAAAAAATTATTAAAAAATTAAAAAAATGGCAGCATTGTGTGTGTATGCATGTACATATGTTGGTGTATGTACATCCAAGTGTGCACATGTGTTTATGTTAAGCATAACTTCCAGAGGAATTGGGTAGATGTGGTTCCTCTGGATTTCCCAGGTAGTTTTTTGTTTTGCTTTTTGACAGAATTTCTCAGCCTAGAACTCACCAAGTAGGTTGGGATGGACAGTTAGTAAGAGCCAGGAACCTTCCTGTCTGTACCTCTGATCAGGTGTTATAGGAACACATCACCTCACATGGCACTTTACTTCAGTTTTGTGAAGTTGGCTAGGCTATTCATGCCTGCACTGTAGGAACATTACCTACTGAGCCATCTCCAATCCTAGAGCATTCTCACTGTAACAAAAATCACTGATTTGCGAAGCACTGGGAAAGGCTCCTCCTGGTTCAGGAGCAAACACAAAGGAGCTGTCCCTGAACTGAATTTAAGTACTTGTTTGAGGGATAGCAGAGGTCAACCTCAGTTGTCATGATGAAATTCTAAAGTACAATAAGTGTGACATCTCAGCATAAGAATCGGAGGCAGGAGAGTATCTGTATATGGAGACATGTTTGGATTGCAGGTGATCATTCACAGGATAAAGAAATGGATCACTTGTTTGAACTTCATACATATGACAGGTTGAGAAATCATATAATATCTTGATTCCTTCTCAACTAATCTTTGTAATGGCCTCATAGATTATTTAATTGCACTCTATGCAATTCTTTATAGCCAATGAACAATATTTATGAAAATTTTGCTTAAGTTTCTGGCTCTTGGATTACCCTGCTTTCTTTTGTTCTTTAAGATAATTAATTTTGCCAGAGTGTACTTGATATTACAGTGTTTCATTTTGGTCAATTGTGTTAATGGGAAATTTTAAATGTTCTACTTATAAAAATATTAAAACTAACAGCTAAAGAGTCTGGAGAGATGGCTCAGTTCATAAGGGCCTTGCCATGCAAGCATATTTACCTAAGCTATGGCCCAGAACTGATGTAATCCCAACACTGGAGAAATGGAGACTAGAAGGATCCTGGAGCTCACTGGGAAGCCAACCCAGTCAAATCAGTGAGAGACAAAGCCTCAAACACTAAGATGGATAGCAATTGTTGTCAACCTCCCAGCCTTCTGCAGTTATGCACATATATATGTAAGCTCATACTCACACATATGTATTTGCACATAAAACACATACACACAACAATGAGTAAAAGTATATCTGAGAAGTACAGTGAGTAAGAATATGAAATCAGTCAGAACTTCTGAGTTGTAGATAATAGCTAATCTTCCAAACACTATTTCCTATGTACATGCATGTGTACCACCTATGATCATGTTTACTTTACATATGCACAACTGAAAATGCATAATTAATTAAAATACCTTTATTCATGGCATTTTTGTTACCTAAGATGAATTATCATTTCCTTATTTCACAATGCTCTCATAGAATCTTTGTCAAAGACAAAGATGCAGGAAAACTGTAATTGTTCACAGTATGGAATTTATGAAGTGTCCTTGTGTCTTTGACCTAGTTATTGCATTTTGCATAGGAAACATGAAATTTGGTACCAAGCCAATTACCCTCTATCTGCACATAGCACCATTCAAGTGCATCTTGATCTAGCTTTTGCTAGCTACAGGGATCAGAACACAGTAAGCCAATTATTACAAACAACTGTTTATAAGATGCTTTAGGGTGCAAAATTTTATGAAGCATACCTAAGAAATACCTTCAATGGCAACAGAAGACATTGATTTGCATTTTTGTATCGTTTGCATTCTGTGATTAAAGTTCTCTAACAGTAACAAAATAAGGAGTTGTGGGGAAAGTGATGTATACCTACATATGAATAAACATTGGGGTCCTAGAATGGGGATGTTGTTCAGTTAGTAGAGGACTTTTATAATGTACATACAGCACTTGGACCAACACTTAGCACTGCCTAAAACAGATGTAATGGCACATACTCATAATTATATTACTCAGGAAGTAGAGAAAGGAAGATCAAAAGTTCAAAATCATCTTCTATTAATTTCTCATGACAGCTGATGTCATTTGTGCCAACGTCCCTAATGCAAATATTGCAGTTGACCAATTATGAGGAATAAAATAAGATCTAACTGCATTAATGGATGGAGAGAATGCACAGGACAACTCATAGTTAAAAGATACATGGATAATATATAAACAGCTCAGTATATAAGTAGATTATAGACAGATAATTGATAAATAAATAGATGATAGGTAAATAGACAGGTATTTTATAGATGTCAAATAGATACTAAGATATAGAAAAACAGAAAGTTAGATGGCAAGTGATTCATTGGTATTAAGTACAAATTAAATAAATAAAAGATGAAGGATAATAGATGATAAATAATAGAGATTGCAGTGAAAGAAAAATAAGCATATTGATAACAGAGAGGTGGGTGGATGAATAGATGGATGGATGTATAGATAAGATGGCTGGCTAGATGATAGATAAGTAGGTCAATGAAATACACAAAATTATCAAAACTTCCAAACTGAATATACAAGTACAGTGAAGTGTCCATTTTGAACCTTCTACAATCCATAATTAATTCCATAAAAGCACTTGAAAAGCTACATTTTAAGATCAGTGAGGACATGCTAAAATCACTTTTAAGTTTGAGTCACTAGAGTTCTACAGAGCAAGTAGAACCATTGTATTCTATCTAGGGCTAATAACATAGAGTTATATCAGTGAAACAAAAGAGTGAGCAGAATAATAGACACCTGTTGCAAAAGCATGGGTATGTAGAAACCATGACATTAATTCAAAGGGAAATGATGGATAGTCTAATAAATGGTGCATGCCCTACTGACCAGCCATCTAGAAGAAAATATAATGGAAACCCTTTATTAGACAAGTTCCAGGTTGATTAGAGATATTAAAGAAAAAAAGAAAGGAAGGAAAGAAAGAAAGAGGAAGGAGGAATGAAAACAGAAAGGAAGGAAGGAGGGAGGGAGGGAAGGAAGAAGGGAGAGAAGGAAGAAAGGAAAAAATCTGGGAAACTCCATGGACACCTTCAAGGAAAATTAGTTAAGAACATATTTAATTTCTTTAAAAAGTATTGAAATCACCTATAATGAAAAATCTATAAGTCAACCAAAAACACACCCATAACTATGATGTAAAGCAAATAGAAATATTTCAAATAAAGAAATAATTTAGTAACACAGAGGAAGTTTTACTCTCTGTGAACAAAACAGTAAATGATACTGTGTCCAGTAGAACTGCCTGTGATAAACCAACCTACTTTCATATTAGGCTTTAAACCATCTTATAGTAAAGGAAAACTAGGTTTATTCTTATTTGTGATTAAATCTCTTTTTCTACGATTATACTCTGTCCCACCTGCAACCTTAATTAAAAATTCAATACTGCCTGTTACAGGTCTTTCTCCTTGCATCTTCGGGATTAACAATGAGTCATGAGTAATGAGTGAGCCTGGTGGCCAGCACATACTTTAGTATGCTATTAGGCACCTCAAGCCATTTGTCCAAGGTTTCTTCAGAACCTGACACATATTAAGTCCAGATTGTACATATGAAAAAAATGTTACTTTTATTATATTTCTGTCCTGTTTATTTCACATTACAATACCAGTCCCTCAAGTTCCATTCATTTTATTCTACAAACAATAAAATTTAATTCTTCTTTGTTGCTTCAGTATATGTGTGTATGTATTATTGTGTGTATGTTGTGTGCCATGTTTTCTTTAACCACTGCTTTGTGTATGGGTATCGAGGCTGGTTACATACCTTAAATATTGTTGTAGATACAGACAGCATGGCCACTGGTAGGTAGGCATGAAGGTGGAGCAGTAGCTAGCAGCTCATACCCTGACCCACAAACAGATAACAGGCAGCAAACTGAAATTTCAGATCCCACCCATAGGGAAATAGCTCCTCCAAAAACGATGTACCCCCTTATCCTTCCCAAACAGTTCCACTAACTGGAGATCAAGCTTTCAAGTATATGAGCCTATGGGAAGATCTTCTCACATAAACTTCCACAGATATTGTAAACAATGCAGCAGTGAACACAGAAGTATAGACATCTTTATGGTGTACTGAGTTAGATTCCTTCAGACATATACCTAGGTATTAATGGATTTGAAAAGAGATCCTCGATAGTGTTGTTTTTAATTTACTTTGGTAGAAGAAATAGATACTGAACAAGAAAATTTTCACATATATGCTCCTCTACAAAAGATGACACAGATACTTAGAAACATGGAAGAATACATAATTATATATTGATCTATAAATTTGGTTACTAACAAAAGAGAAATACTATCACACATATATTGATGTGTGCTTTATATATGTTCACATGTATGTATGCCTGTGTATTTATATGTTTGTACCTCAGAAACATATGTAATTATATACTTACTTATATTTAATTCATAAAATTTATCATACATATGCTGATACCTATATATTCAGATATACACTCTCAAACCACATAAAGCTGAGGGCCTTATGTGGAATTAGAAGATTTGCAAATCCATTGTCTTATGGCTAATGTCATATCAATTTTGAGTATTCATGAGGTAAAAATCTAAACAGGTCCATGTGCCTCTTTCTAAACCAAATATGGGGTTAATTGGAATGCACCACCCTGTTTGTCTTTATCATCTGCTTTAGCTTGTGGTTTTCCTAAGAGATTATTAGAGTCTGCATCTCTCTAGGGCCTTCGCTGGAAGGGTTCAGCTGCCTCACTTTCAAAAGCATCATGAAAGTGAATGTGCAGATCACTTTTTCTGCTTTTCTGAGCATCCATATTTTTTTCTCTGAGATGATGAAGATAATATATATATATATATTTTTTTGGATTTCTGAGACAGGGTTTCTCCATAGCTTTTGGTTCCTGTCCTGGAACTAGCTCTTCTAGACCAGTCTGGCCTCAAACTCACAGAGATCCGCCTGCCTTTGCCTCCCGAGTGCTGGGATTAAAGGCATGCGCCACCACCGCCTGGTGAAGATGATATTTTCTTTGACCCTATTTCAAAGGGATAACATGACAATTGATAAGAAAAATAATTAGATGGGAGCGTCTACTAAAGGCACATTCTGGAAATACACTTTAAAACTCCTTGAAAGATTTCAGCTCTCTGATTTCTTATCACTGTGAGAGTGTGTGTGAGTGTGTGTGTGTGTTTCATGTGTGAACATATATGTAAAAGCCAGAAGTAGACATTGGGTATTTTCTTTGGTGACTTTACACCTTCATTATTTAGATGGGTTCCCTTACTGAGTCTCAGATTCATAGATTCAACTATACTGGCTGAACACTGGGCCCTGAAGATCTGATCATCTCTTTCTTGCCAGTTCTGAAAGTATAAGGACACACTATCATATTTCACTATTTTCATTAAAACCTAGTTTCAAGGATCAAGCATGGACACATAAATTTTAATTATTTTTGAGATCATAATATAATTAAATCATTTCTCTTTCCATTTTACCCCTCCAAATTTTTCCATTTATGACCCTACCATCCTCCCCCTGAGCACTCTTTCAAATTCACAGCCTTCTTCATTGTTAGTGTGTATGTGTGTGTGTGTATGATGTGGAAAGTTCTTTTGTATATGTGTTGCTTTTATTGGTTAATGAATAAAAAACAGTTTTGGCCTGTAATAGGGTAGAAGAGAGCTATTCAGGGAAAACAAAACTGAATTCTGCTAGAAAGAAGACAGAGTCAAGAAATGCCACCTAGTTTCCACCGGGGACAGACAAGCCCGAACCTTACCAGTAAGCCACAGATACGTGGCATATGCAGATTAATAGAAATTGGTTAAATTAAGATATAAGAGCTAGCCAATAAGAAGCTAGGCCAAACAGTGATTTAAATAATATAGTTTCTGTGTGGTTGGTTATTTTAAGTATGGGCAGCTTGGAATAAACAAGTAGCCTTCTACAACAAATTGGCACTCCAATGTGTGCTTGTTGTATCCACATAAAATTTGAGAGGTTTTGAAAAGGAATTCTAGACAGTGAAAAGCAAAGTTTAAATGTATTTATTTATTTATTTATTTATTTATTTATTTATTTTGGATGGGATCTGTTTGCTGACAGTGTGCTGCAGCTCTTTTAAGAGAGCAGCTTCCTACAACATGTGTATATGTGGGGGGGGGAGTGTGGGAGGTTGTATATTCTGAACACTGAAATTGTTCCTTATCTAACCAAAACTTTTATGAGTAGTCCATTTTCACATTAGCCTAGAATTAGTCTATATTTTTGTCCCATTTCAGAGAAGGAGAGGGATTATTTTTGTCAGTATGAAAATTAATCCAAGTATCCCTAATTACACAAGGATCCTGGGCTCAAACCTCGGATTAAAGGTTTTTACATCTTAAGTCTAAAGCTGGTCCAGATGAGAAAGGTTGGGGGAACCATGAATACTGCCTTTTATGTACAAAGCATATTTTAGCTAAGATGCTGACAGTGCAGTAGGGATGCTCTTCAAAGATGCGAAACATTTCCTGACTCCCTCACAGGAATCTACTTCCATCTATCTCAGATTCTCTATCTGTTATGTTTCTAGAGAGATTGAAGTGCATCAATTGAGGAAGAGAATTCTCTAGAGGTTTAGTTCACCTGCTTCCATGGTCAGTTTGTTCTCCCTGTTCATGCATTACCTCTTCAACCATTTGGCTTCATTAGTCTTTGTCTTGCTCTTCCCAGGACCATCATAGTTTACCTCTTATAAAATTGCTTGTGCTTTTATCCAGTTATTAATTTTCTGCTTCGCACAAAAAAAGCCCAGCATCCCAAGTCATTGAATTATACCTAAGAACTTCAGCAGGTGTCATTCAGTTATTTTTCTGCATGGTTCTCTGTACCAAGGAGAACTTTTTGCTGTAATTTCCAAGTCTCTGAGGTAGAAGAGTGCTTCAGTTCCCCCATCTTGAGTATGATGATGGGGGACAACAGAATTCACCCAGTGCTGAAACAAGGTCATATTGGAGTAGTTTTCCAATAATTTCACTCTAGACTGTGACATGGAAGAAAATATTTTCCACTTTGTACCTTGTGTATTTCTACAACAACAGAAAATAACAGGACTTTTACACTGAACTGGCATTCAAAAGGAACTCAAGGGCTAGAGTTTTTTTATTATTATTATTAGGTTCTATTGCATTCCAATCTGAGTTCTTATGATTGCACTTTACCAACTGAGCAACATCCTCAGTCCTCAGCTCTATGAGTTCAAATGTGAAACTTTCGGTTGCTTAGATAAATAGGATGTACTTCTGTTACAATAAAGTACTAAATAAGTTTTTGGAAATCACAAGAAACCAAGGTAAACCTGTTGACAGATTGTTTATATCTTGCAACAACATAGCAAGTGCAGTTAAGTAGCAGTGTGATTTTGGTAGATCTGCCAAAGGGATATATACATATACATACACAATGCAACCAAACTTCAGGATATTCTCATCTGCTCCTCTACAGGGACCAACATGAAGTTCCAGACATTCTTTGTCCATTTCTTAGGTTGATGTCATCACTGTTAAGCTTCTAAGGCTTCCAGATGAGTCTTCTGCGCTGTCAACAATGCTATCCTTATGAATTAGGGACCAGCCCCTCAATGCTGAAGAGTTTCTATTGATTCCTCCTTGCTTCTGAATGAAATCCCCACTTTTCCATAGCAGATCAAAAATCCAGGATTTATCCCTAGTGCATATACTGACATTTTGGAACCTATTCTCTTTGGAGGGATACCTTGCTCAGCTTAGAAACAGTAGGTAGGGAGGGCCTTGGTCCTTCATAATAGCAATGTGTTAGATATTGTTGACTCCCCATGTGAAGTCTTGCTCTCTCTGAGGAGTGGATGGATTTCGGTAGGAGGGAAGGTGAAGGGTATGGGAGGGGCGGAGAGAGTGTAAACTTAGATCGGTATGTAAAATGAGAAAAAAATGTTTTTAAAAAAATACAATAAATAAAAAAATTTCAAAAAAGAGCTCTGTTTATAGGCTGTCCTTACAGTTAAATATAATCTATGCAAATCCTCACCGAGCCTCTTTCTGAGGTGATGCCTACACTGTGGCAAATCAACCATGATAAATAATCATCCTGACCCATTCAGGTAGCAATTGCTGCTTCTTTGGACAGCTGGAGTATCTACCATTTAAGTCCCTTCTGAAAACAGGTTATTGTTCTCTCTCGCTTCATCTTCTCCAAAATCCAAAGGTACACAATCCCATTATTGCTATATAAATGAAAATGAAGACACTCAGAATTTTTCATTACCTAACGTGTAAAAATTATTAGAGACAGATGGCCCTCAACACTCAAGCCTGCCCCAAACCCACCTCTGCAGTCTTTCCTTTCACCAAGCGTCCACAACCCTTCTTCCCTTCCCAAACCCACGCTGTTTGATCTCCAGTTTAGCTGTGTGCAAAGGTGGTTGGACCATTCAGAAGCAATCAGCTCATAGGCTCTCTGCCTTTAAGAATGTATTAACGCTTTCTCCTGAATGTAGGTCAAGATATACTACAGGGAACTGGCAGAAACTGACATCCTGTCTATCTTGGTAGGACCTCTCGCTCATCTGAACACAGTCCCACTTCTCCTCTGTAAGTCACAGCAGTGCCAAGCCTTCATCAGATGCCACAGCCCTAGTTTGGGCTTCCTAGGCTCCCACATCACGAGCAAAATTAAGCCTTTTCTCCTTCATAAATTACCAACTTTCCAGTATTCAATAATAGCAACAGAAAGTGGGAAACGACACTGCTGGGTGATAACAATGTCTTCTTCTTTCCTTATCCTCTCTCACCTTACTCTCAACGTCCCCACACCCCTCATATCTCAACTGGAAGGAAACACATATGCAGTTGTCAGAATTTTGAAAAAAGTAATTTCTTACATGCACTTGGCAGCTTTTCACTTTGATCAAAAGTCCAAGCATGTACCACTTGGCACAGAAATCACCTCTGACAATTGGAGTCCAAGGGTAAAGTAAACGCTGATTAGAAAGTTCAGGGATTTATGACAAGCTGTGACCCATGGGACCCCATGGAGCAACCATCTTCATAATTAGAGCTTGTCTAGAAATCCCTCCCTTCCTTTGTACTAACAGATAGGATTTTAATCACAAATTTGCAGTTCCATCTCATTATGAAGGAAAAAAAATCCCTCACAATGTTGTTAATTGACCTTAATCTAATGTGATGTGTTATACACTCAGCTGGAGCCTCAGGCACTCTCAAAATAGAATAGTAAAACACCTCTTAAACCTAAATTATATTTGAAATAGCAGATTAGATTATTCACAGCATCCTCAAACAAATCACAACTTGTTGAAATTTATCTTGTGCTTTCCAAACAAGCCAGAGATCCAGGCTAACATCCATTATGCGTTCTTCTCTCTTGAAAGTCACGTGAACAAGTCTTCCCAGATGGCTTATGTCTAGTCTGAGGCTCAAATTCTATATCTGTGCCGGCCCTGAGGTCAGGCTGTCTGGACAATGACCAACTGGTGTATTTCAGGATCTCACACCCTGGATTCATGGTCAGTTCAGCACTTGGCAGTTCTATGACCTTGGACATCAACTTGGAATCATGAAGGCCTTGGTTCTCCCTTATAAAGTAAGTCTGGAGACCTAATTGTCCAGGATCATTGCTGAGACTATCCAGCAGCATATTTTGCATTTGTTTTTTTATCATCCCCAACCCTCCTAGGAATGTGCAATGGTAATGTATAGAAGTGGCATTTTTCATCCGTATAGAAATTAATCAATTACAGAGACAAATGGGGGAGGGCTGATCATTTTAGAAAATCTGAAGGGATTGATTTGTAGAAAGTGAATGAGAAATAATGATACAAGCAAATGAAATCAGCTTTCCTTTCTTTTCTGTGCTTATAGACTCTGTGTGGCAGCTTGGTATTTGAGTATAAATATACTGTGTATCTTTATAAACTCTAGATCTCCAGGTTGTCCTTCATTCCAAACATATATCATTTTCTTAAGAGAACAGTCAAAATCTCTTCTATTTTGAACTACACAAATCACCCTTCTGTCTAACAGTACTATAACATTGCAGGGGCATTATCTCTGTTGGCAGAGTGAGTTCCATCCCATCCACTACATAAACCAAGCATTGTGTTTTATGCCTAATTCAAAAACTGGTATTGGGGCACATTCTTACCAAGGCACACATGCAGAAGTCAGAGGACAGTTTGTGAGACCTGCATCTGTCCTTCACAGGTTCTGAGGATCCAAAGTATCAGGTTAATATACTTGTTGGCAATGGCTTTCATCTGCGGAGCCATCTCACCTGTCCAAGTTGATTCACTAGATTGTTGACTTGATCATACATGTGGAATCACCTTAGAGCCATGCCTCTGCTCAGTCGGATCTGTAAAGGCATATCACAGGAGAGTTGATTAAAGGGAGAAGATTTTCCCCAGCAGCAGATAGCATCTTTCAGCATCATCTCAGAAGTAATGCAGCCCAACCCAACAGTAAAACAGTGTCACTGGCTTACAGTTGTTGCTGCTGTCTGGTGAGTGTGTCTGTCCCATGACTGTCAGTGCTCCTTCCGCTGCCATCCTTCACTGACCTCAGAACCCAGTTTTTCAGTCTGCTAACCAGCAGCTCTCTGGGAATCTTCCAAGCCTTCAGCACCAGACTAACCCTGCTTAGACATCCGGACTTATGAATGGAATAGCTACTGCGCCCTTGGGACTGAAATGAGTTCTCAGGCTCTCCAGTGTGCTGCCATCCATTGTTGGACTACCTAGACCCTGTTGTATAAGTCAATCTAATAAATCCCCCTTTATCTATCTATCTATCTATCTATCTATCTATCTATCTATCTATCTATCTAGTTAGTTGTACTCTTTCTGCTCTTCTGCCTCCACACCAGAAGAAGGCATCAGATCCCATATTAGATGGTTCTGAGACATCATGTGGTTTTGGGTAATTGGACTAAGGACTTCTGGAAGAGTAGTCAGTGCTCTTAACTTCTAAGGCATCACTCTAGTCCCATCAGCCCCCTTTTATAATGTATTAAGTTATCTTCCTTAGAGTCCCAACCAATAGATTGCTCAGTTCTGTTCCTTTAGTGGTGGCATAGAAAGATTTGACAGGACCTTTTGCTGAGTGCACTGATTAGGTTTTTGCTAAACCTGCGTGTTCTGAAGAGGTGTACTGATGAACTTTGAAGAGGGTTCTGAAAGACAATTGTCTTAGTTTGCTTTCTGTTCATATAAAAAATGCCACGACCAAAAACTGCTTGAGAAGGAAGGATTTATTTCTCTTGAAAGGAAGTCAGAGGCAGGAACTTAAGAAGAGCCCTGGGGTCAGGACCAATGCAGAGGCTATGGAGCAATATATCTTTCTGACAATTCTACATCGTTTGTTCAGCCTGATTTTTAAATTTAATCCATGACCAGGACCCAGGTATGGAAATGCCCATAGTGAGCTTGGCCCTCTCCTTTCAAGCATTAAGCAAAAAATTGCCTCCCAGATGATTTCACAGGCCAATTGGAGGCAATTTCTCAGTTGACATTTCCTCTTTCCAGATTATTCAGCCATGTGCTCTGTTGACAAAACAAACACACAAGAAATTAACCAAGGACTCTCGTGGTAAAGGGATAAAGTTTAGACATGTGACAACCTGTGTGTGAGAAGAGAATTCCGAGATTTTTCACATGGTCTCAAACCGTTTTCTACCATCCTATAAAATTTTGATGACCAAGTCTCTCATGGGTGTAAGCATTTCTAAGAAGGCAAGGCTCTTCGCACTCATATGGGCAGACCTTCCTCTGTTAAACTGCTTCAAAATTGGAACTACAAAATGAAGAGTTCAAGAGCTGATTCTCTGAAGAAAATGATTTTCTGAGCAAATATTCTCAATGGCAAATCAGAAACAATGTATCAAGCTCAGAAAGAAAAGAACTTAAGAAGGAAAAGGTAGGGACTAGATTTTATTATTTCATCCACAAATACCACAAATATCTCATTTCATTTCTATAAACAATGTTTCTTTTTCTATGTTAAAAAAAAGATACTACAGGCAGGAGATTAGGGAATCTATATTACATCCAAACAGTGCCAAAGAAAGTAGCAAATGCTAGGCAGTCCATCCTGTTCCCTTGAAACTAAATTGATTTTTCAAGCTTTCCTAGAAATTGCAGCTACGTTGAAGATAAAAATCATTTTTCCTCTTTCTGATGCCAGCACATTATAAATGTATGGTTCCTCATCTAACCACTCTTTTAGTGATTTTCTCCCACTATTGGACATATCTAATTATTCAAATTGCTATTTAAAGAGTTCATTGTCAGTATTGTCTATATAGAAAAGCTGCCAGGATTACAAGTGTCTGTACCCTTAAACCACAGCTTCTTGTTGTCAGTTCAAATGAAAACTGGACAGCAGAGCTCTCTGGTTCAAACACTTGAATTACTGAGATTTATGTGGCTGAGGTGTTTCCAGATATCTTTTACTGTGACTGGGGAAATAGCCTAGTTCTTAAAGCACTTGTCATGTAAGTGTGAGGGTGAATGTTCGAGTTCCCAAAGACCCAAGGAATGATGAAAGGACCTGGCTAGCCATCTCAAAATTTAGCCCCAAATATGGTGAGAGGGGATCCCCAGAACAAGTTGACTAGACAGCCCACACATATAGATGAGGTGTGGTTTTGACTGAGATTCTGCCTCAACGAATAAGGTGATGAGTCATCCCCTAAAGTTCCCTCTGGTGTGCCACCAAATATGTGCAAATTCATGTATGTACACACTCACATAAACATGCACCCACATACTTGTATACACACACAAGCACACTACACACATACATGAAAATGAAACCAAGAAATACATCTTTCTTCCTTCCTTCCTCCCTCCCTCTTTCCCTCCCTCCCTCCCTCCCTCCCCCCCCCCTCTTTCTTTCTTTCATTTGATTGTGTGTGTTCCTTCATGAAAAGGGACTCTTATTCCTGGGGGCTGGAATTACAGGCATTTTGGGATGTACAGCTTCCTACCTGGGTGCTGAGATATGAACTCTAGTTTTCATAACTGTGCACCAAGTATTTCTAAACACTGAGCAACCTCTCCACATCCTTAATTTTTAATTGCAAAATACAGTAACTTCTGGCTATAACAAGTGCTTAAAAATGTTTGTGCAGGGTGTGAATAATAATATAGCAGGATATGAACCCAAGTAAGCAATGAAGCTTATTTTCTCCTGATATTTTTATTAACACACAGAGAGTTTGGAAGACTCTGATGTGCTATGCCATTGTGTTCAGACTTGCCTGGCAGCTGGTACTGAACACCATCTTCCTTGAAAAGCATCTGACAGAGAGTGGTAAATTTTTCAAAATAATGGTGTATGACTTTGTGTGAAGAATTGAATTAGTTTCTGGTTTAGTTAGGGTCACTATTGCTGTGATGAAACACCATGACCAAAATGCAAGCTGGAAAATAAAAGGTTTATCTGGCTTACATAGTACTGTTCATTGCTGAAAGAAGGCAGGACAAGAACACAAACAGGGCTGGAACCTGGAAGCAGCATTCATGAGGGGTGATTACTAACTTTCTCAGCCTTTTTTGGGGGGGGACCTTGGACCACCGGCACAGGGTAGGCACCACTCACAACAGACTGGGAACTCCTCCATCAATCACTAATCAAGAAAATGCCCTACAGGCTTGCCTGAAACCCGATCTTATGGAGGCATTTACTTAATTGAGGTTCCTTCCTCTCAGATGATTTTAGCTTGAATTAAGTTGACATAAAATTATTCAGAATGGATGACTAAGATATATGATAGTCATTAAGTAGATTTGTTTATGAATATAAATCTGCCAAATCTAGTATTTTGACACACATTTACACTATGACCAGTATTCTCTTTCCTCGTGTATAATTAATGTATCTGTGTCCTTACAGACACTGATATTTATCACTAAATAGAATACATTAGTCACAGGCATGTATCTCCAAAGGGTAAGTTACCAAAATTGGCAGAGCAAAGCATTTTTAAGAAAGGTTACAGATCAAGCAGTACCTCAGAGAAAAGAGGTCCATTAAGTAAAGATGCAGCACAGTCACCAGACCAGGGCTGCATTGCCGCGGGCAGGGAGGTGGCTCAAGTAATGGCATGTTTTCATTGAGAGCATTACGTTAGGAGCTTGATTCCTAGAACACACATAAAAGTGACAGTTGTGGTAGTGCCTGCTAGTAATTTCAGGACTGGGAACATGGAGACAGGCAAGTCAGCCTAGCCTCCTTGGAGAACACCAGGCCAGTAAGAAAACCCTGTCTCAGACAATAATGTGGACCACACCTGATCAACAGCACACAGGGTCATCCTTTGGTCTTCACACTCACATGTGCAGTCACCATCAGCCCACATATACCACATATACGCGTGCATAAACTTTTTTTTTTTTTTTATTTTCGAGACAGGGTTTCTCCGTAGCTTTTTGGTTCCTGTCCTGGAACTAGCTCTTGTAGACCAGGCTGGTCTCGAACTCACAGAGATCCGCCTGCCTCTGCCTCCCGAGTGCTGGGATTAAAGGCGTGTGCCACCAAACTTTTTTTTTAAAGAGATCAGAGAGAGGAAGCAATGATTAAGAGCACTGGTCGCTCTTGCCGAGGACCAAGGTTCAGTTCTCGGCAACTATATCAGACAACTCACAGCCTGCAACTCCAGTTAGTGAGGACCTGAAACCGTCTTCTGGTTTTCAGGGGCAGCTGTAAGCACATGGCGCTCATGCTTACATTCAGGAGCACCAGGGGTGCTCTCTGGTTAGAGCTAGAGTTTACCATCACTGTAGGCAGTGCCTTCTGTACCATCCTAGATCCAGATACTTCTGAGTTATACAACATTTCCTGTTCAGATAAACGTTAAGAAATGTGTATTTATCCCTATTGCTTTATCTAGCTTTTTGGAGCCTACTCTCTTTGGAGGGATATCTTGTTCAGCCTAGATATAGTAGGGAGGGCCTTGGTACTGCCTAAAATAATGTGCTAGACTTTGTTGACTCCCCATGAAACTTAGCCTTTCTAAGGAGTAAAAGAGGGCGTGGAGAACAGGAGGAAGGGAGGACATGGGGACAGGGATTGGTATGTAAAATAAGAAAAGATATGTTTTTTTTAAATAAATAAGTTCAAGAGCAGAAAAGTGGAAAAACAGAAGGGTGTTCGTTGGTGTATGCATGAGTGTCCATGTTTTTGATACTGCACATGTGTATGCAGGTGCCTATGGAGGCAATAAGTTAACCTTAGGTGTTGCTCTTCTGACACAATTCATCTTGTTTTCTGAGACAGGGTCTCTCAGTGGCCTAGAATTTGAGTAGACTTCACTGGCTGGATAGGGAACACCAGGACATACTTTTTTCAGTCTCCCTGGAGTTAGGATTACAAGATTGCACTACCATGGCCAGCTTTATTTACACAGCTTTGGGAAAGAGAATCAGGTTCACATGCTAGCCAGGCCGTTACATTACCAACCAAGTAATTTCTCCAGCTTTAATCTTGTCACAGGTCTCAGTTAGCTTCTTGCCTATTCCCCAACACCCAAAACATAGCAGGGTGAAATGGGAACATGTTAGGATCAGAGCATTCTTTGGGAACCTTGGCCGGTTTATTTAGCACAGGATTTATTATGGTACTTATTAAGTTAAAAGAAACTTTGAAGAATAAAGCATCTTCCTCTTCCCATTTAGTTGTTTTTCTCTTCAGATTTATTTATTTTTATGTGTGTGTGTGTGCGTGTGTGTGTTTTTACCAGTGTACTATGTGTCTGCCTGATGCCACCAGAAACCTGATCTTTTAGAACTTGATGTATTGGTGGTCTTGAGTCTGTGAGCCTCTATGTGGGTTCTTGGAACTGAATACTCATCTTCTGAAAGAACAGCAAGTGCTCTTAACAACTGAACTATGTCCTGCCCAACTCCAGACTTTTTTTTTTAAATTTTGTTTCAAACTATAAGAAGTTTTCCTATCAAATATGCCTAAATTCTAATAATTGTAAAACATTGCCAGTTTAATAAATCAAATCATGGTAAAACTCACTCTCAAGCTGCAGAATATTTTACTTAATAATTGACAGTACTCAAAAATGTTAAGTCAAGAGAGTAAAAAATGTAATGAAATGTCTTCTCACAGAAAATAGAAATCTTTCTAACATTTACCTATCATGGATCTAATTATAAGTGTGCTATATATTACTTCTAACTATTTTAATCTACTAAATATATTATTACATTTTTATTTAAATATCTATATGCATTCCAAAGAAATTTAAAGCAAGTAAGTACAGCAAATATTATCCTTAAAATATTAAAGCAAGAAATAGAGACAGATTGTGGGGCTGACCCAGATAGCGAGCAGACAAGAAGAGACTGACGAGCACAGACAGTCTGTGCTGTCTTTGATGTAGAGCACTGAGTTAACATGGGAAATTTCAAGGACTTGTAGAGTAAACTGTAACAGTAAATCCGTGCTAATTCTTTTTTCTAAACTTTTATAAAATGATTAGTTTTATTATTATGAATATGGTGTTCTGCCTGCAAGTATGCCCGTGGGCCAGAAAAGGGCACTATATCTCATTATAGATGGTTGTGAGCCACCATGTGGGTGCTAGGAACTGAATCTAGGAACTTTGAAAGAGTAGCCTGTCCTCCTAACCTATGAGCCACCTCTCCAGCCCCAGTAAATTTCTAAATGATGTTAATGTAATGCCTTTATGCAAAAATGCTTCATTTTAAAGAAAACAATGAAGTTTTAAGCACACAAATTTTCTTCTCTCAAACATACTCTACAGATGGATAAAGTCTTAAGTGGAATAAGGGAGCTACTACTTTACTTTTAATTGCATGTATATGTATGTGTTTGTTTATATATATATTTGAACACTTGAGTGCAGCTGCCTGCTGAGGTCACAAGAAGGTGTTGGAGACAATGGAAATGAAATAAGGGTCATTGTAGGTACCTAATTGGGTCCAGGGAACTGAACTCCTGCCCTCTACAAAGGCAGTGATTCCTCTTACCTGATGAACCAATTATTCAGCATCTATATTTTTTTAACGGTAAATTTACAATAATCCATATGTCCCTACCTCTCACTTTTGAACCACTTGTTATTTGGGGGTTTGTGGTGCACATGCGGTAAACTTATTTTTTTATTTTGCCAATTTATAATATTGTACTTTTGTTTATGTCTGTCTAATTATCAAACATTTTTATTAAGCTGGATAATTTTCATAATTTCCTTCTTTTAAACCCAATTATTTTTCAATTAGAAACTCAAATGATTTTCCATGTCGCTATGCTCTGCCTTCAATGGCACAGCACTTTCAGTCCACTATTTCAATTACCACTTATAATAACGTGTAATGAGTGTAATTTAAGTATTACTTACAGGGCTGTGATAAGAAAGCCAAGTTTACTAATGATATGTTATTAAATATGCAATTATTTCATGATGAAAATCTGTAATTCATGCTTTATGATTTTCTGGATATCTTGAGAAATATGATGGAACTTTGTGGCGGAGGAAACCCCTCAGAACAGTAGAAATATCCCTTTGTCATCCCAAACCTGTCAACTCATTCCAATATACTCAATTCCTTATCCGGTAAATTGAGTACTGAAAAAACTGCCAGATTTTAAAGAGATATGTAGGAGGTATGTATGTTTGTCAGGGCATGTGTGTGTGTGTGTGTGTGTGTGTGTGTGTGTGTGTGTGATAATTTGGGTGTTATCCACCCACTTGCTCTGTTATTTTCACCTAAAGCTTTCTAAGCAGGCTAGGCTAGTTGTCCAGTGGGTCCAGGATTTATCTCCCTTCCCCTTCCCAGTGCTGGTTTTACAAGCACACACTCTGATGGTCCTGTGATCACACAGGTCCTCATTCTTACATGGCAATCACTTTGCCTAATGAGCCGTCTCCACAGCTCTCATCTAATCCTGCATTTTAGACCAGAAAAATGTGGCAACTTAGACAGGAGGACATCATGACTCTGTACTGGAGACTCTTCACCCAGCGTGGCCTTATAACCGTAGTACTGAGCCACACATTCCTCCTCATATCCAAAGTTTCAGGAACCTTTCACCTTTACCATGGCCACCTGTCTTAAAGTGACAGCTGTGAAAAAAATACCCAGAGTGAGTGAGGTAGAAAATGACCAAGGAATTAACAGACAGGAGACTGTGGTGATATTTTGCTTGTGCTCTAACAAATAAACCTTGATTAAAGATCTCTAACCACACTAGTAAGCCATTTGTCAAACACACCTTTAATCCCAGCATGCGGGAGACAGAGGCAGAGAGATCTCTGTATCTCTGTGAGTTCAAGGCTGTCCTGGGCAATATGAAATTACTCTATCCTAAAAGAGAAACAGAGTCAGGTGATGGCAGCTCACACCTTTAATCCCAGTACTTGGGAGTCACATATCTTTAATCCTAGCACTCAGAAGATAAAGATAGGAAGGGATATGGCTGGGTAGAGAGAAGAATATAAGGCTGGAGAATGTAGGATCCCATTCCCATCCAGTCTGAGGATTTGTAAAAACAAGATCTTGTCCCCTTCAGTCTGAGGATTTAGTAGAGGTACTTCTCTGTTCTTGCAGCATTGACCACTATATCTAACTCTAGGTTTTTATTAATAAGAACAATTAGAATTCCCACTACATGAGACACCACAGTAGGTGAGATATTACTGTCAGCACCTGTATGACTCTACTTGACTATATATATTCACAGTCCCGGGAGAGACTCACTGAGATAAAAGGAATATTGCACAATGCTTCTTCAGAAAGGGACATTTCAACAGATAACTTTAGCCAAACAATGTATTAGTTATAGAATGTGATCCTCCAAACAAAGCCATATTCAGCTATGCCTATTTTCAAGATTCTGTAAAATTGAGCTTCTTGATTGCAGACATTTTCTCTACAGAGATTCAAGTCATTCCTACAGCCATTTCTACTCACTTCTTCTTCTGGTCTTGGGGAAAGGGCTGGAACTATGTGACTATGGGGAAACCATCATCAATGCAGGTGACTTTCAAATGAAGATGAAGCCATATACACTCCTGTGCCTCACTCATGACCTTAAATGAAGCCAAATAAATTTTGGGTTCCCTGGGGAAAGCATTGGTGGAACTGTGTTTTAGTTTGCTGTTGGCCCTTTTGAGAGTTGTGGACATTTTTTTACATTTTTCCAGAAAGAAGGAATGCTCATTGCAGTATTTCCAGCATTGATCAGATGATCAGATAAGGTAATCAACTAAGACCAAGTTTGATATGGGTGTCAATGAATAGGGCCTATGCCTTTCAGAATGAGCCAGCTCCTCATTTTCCATATAGTTTCCTATTTGTGAGTTACCATTTTCCATGTCTGCTGAGAGAGTATGCAGAGAATACATGTTGGCTAGGATTGTGGTCTGAAGTTCCTAGAGAAAGCTGCAACTAGGTTAAACATGCTCCAAGGTTAATTTACTAATTAGACTTTCTATGCTTGAAGGGAGTGAGCATTTGGCAGGTCCAGAGAAAAATTGTCATGGGCTATCATATCCCCCAAATAGTCATTTCCTGCCACTACTTCTGTGACCCAGCATCCTACAACTATTAAGTAATTTCTCCTGAAAATACATAAAAGGACTCCTAGTTGATACAAGCCCAAAGGCTGAGGATGTCTTCATATTGCATTTGAAGCTGATAGTACAGTAGCATTGTTAGTTTTCTATTGCTGTGATAAATACCATGACCAAAAGCAACTTGAGAGGGAACAGTTTATTTCATTTATATTTCAATGTCACAGTTCAAGACTGAGGGAGGTCAGAAAAGAATCCAAGTAGGAATGTGGAGGCAAGAACTGAATATGGAGGAACATTGACTGAAAGCTTGTATTTCTGGTTTGCTTAGTTTCGTTTCCTATATAGCAAGGTCTGTATACCTGTCAAGGAATGACACTGCCAACAGTGGCACAGGCCTTTCATATCAATAACTGATCAATAACACCCCACAGATTTTCTCACAGGCCATTCTGATGGAATCAATTCCTCCGCTGAGATTTCCTTTTTCCAGATGACTCCAGCTTGCATCAAGGTGACAAACAATACTGACCAGCACACAGGTTCTCAGGTTTTCTATTATGTTGCTATCTATGTTCCTATCAATATATTTGAAAATTTTCTTCATAAAGTATATTTTTGTTCTGTTATTCTGAAAACCACATGAATTTCTTACTAAATTAGGTCTATAGTCATTCATATTTCGCTTCAGAATAAAACCAGTTGAACTCTGAACCTCCTTGAGGTGAGACCTACTTATTTTCTTTAGCTGGATATGAAACCATTTTGACCCCTTACTTATCTTTCAAGTCTTTGTGAGTCTTTTGTAAATGGGTGTTTCATAGGCATAAATGAATCAGTCTATTTTGTCAAATAATAAATAAATAAAGAGATTCTTCCTCCAAATGCCATTTAAAACAAAATGATATATTGGCTTGAATGAGAACAGAGTCCATGTTTGAATGTTTGATCCCCAGTAGGTGGAACTGTTTAAGAAGGATTAGGAGGTGTGGCATAATTGAAAGAGGTCTATTACTTGAGGTGGGATTTGAGTTTTCAAAAGCCCATCCCTGGCTCAGCCTTAGGTTATTTGCCTCGTGTTTGTGTATCAGATGTAAGCTCGCAGCTACTGCTCCAGCACCAGGCCTGCCTGCCTATTGCTGTCCTTCTGCCATGCTGTTCATAGACTACCTCTCTGAAACTCTAAGCAAGTCCTAAATAAGTGCTTTCTTTTATAAGTTTCCTTGGTCATCATGCTGATTCAAGGAAATAGAATGGTTAAAAAGACAGTTGTCAAATTTTAGAACATGAGAAAAAACAAGAAAATAACCAATTGATTCCAAACAGGTAATTGAGATTTGTAAAATATAAAGACAAGTGTCCACAAGCAACTCTGAGTTTTGTCTTAGTTTTGTGTGATTTTATTTTCAGTTTGTTTGTTTTATTTATTTTCTTCATTTTCTTTTTTATTTTTATTTCAGTATATAACATGAGGGGCCATGTTTGACCATGCCAGAAATGTGGAGGTCAAACATGGAAACTGGGTATTTTCTTCTATTGTTCTATACCTTATTTTTAAAGAAAGAGCTTAATCAAACCTGAAACTCCTCAAGTTACCTAGTCTTGCTTGAAAATAAATTTGTGAGATACTCCTATATATGCTCTGATATGCTGTAGTTACTGACATGCATCAGTGGGCCCTATTTTTATGTAGAATATGAATTTGAGGCCTCATATTTGGATAGTAATTTCTTTACCCACTATCCATATCTCTAGCCTTTGTTTTTGCTCTTTTAATCTAAAAGATGCAGATATATACTCTTTTATTTTTATGATTGGAATAGATGATAACATGACTGAAATGTGTCTAATACAACTTGTAAAAATATTAAGTATTAAAAAGTAGCTAATTATTAGCTAAGTAGTTAGTAAACTATACTTACAGCTAAAATACTTTGAGCTAAAACAACCTGCTCATCCTTAGAGTCTGGCTAACACAAATGTGGGTATTAATTTAGATATGTTCTGTCTTTTCTGGCCTCATTACAAAATGCAAAGGCACTTTCCTCTATGTACATGGTTTGTTACAAGAATGTGGGTGCACATGTGTGTTCATGAAGAAACTGGAGGTCAATATCAGGTTTCTTCTTCAATAGCTTTCAATTTTACTTATTGCACAGTACCAGGAGTTTACTGGTTTGTATCCCAGATGGCCAGTGAGCCCCAGGAATCCTGCTGTCGCTGTCTTCCCAGTGCAAGGATTATAGACACACACCACTGCAACTGGCTTTTTAAATGGAAACTGAGGGTTCAAATTTAGGTTTTTGAGCTTGCATAGCAGTTGTTTTATTGACTGAGCCATCTCCCCAGTATCTTTCATTTTAGCTTCTAATTATTATATTCCATCAAACCTTCCTACACATTTCTCATTTTTTTAAAGTATACTAGAGTTGTCAACCATACGTCCTTTACCTGATGAGTATGACTTGAGCTAGCATGGGAATTACCTTGACACTAGAGTTGGAATGCTCTTTTCATGTATCTGTTAATAGCTGTCCTTCCCAATAGCACCCACATGACCTTTAAATATCACAGCAGCTAAGTGGCAAAGGAGAATGATAATGGCATTTAATTGATTGGTAAATTATTGAGCAGCATTAACTAATACTCCATAACATCTCTTCCCTCTTCTTTCCTCCCTCTGCCTCACTGGAATAAGTCACTACATTCTCTGGAGGGTTCCTGCTTTTCTTACATCTCAATCTGTGGTGCATTTGACCCTTTCTACTGTGATATAACATACAGATACCTGAAATGCAGATAAATGTTAGGGGGCAGAAAGCTGTGTGGAAACTCTATGCACAAAACCCAAATGTCACCATAGACCAGCTTTCACAGAGGCTTTAATACACAGAGTGGCATAACACATTGCACTTTGAGTATGTTGTTAACGTTTTATATATAATGTTCATATAAAATGAAATAGCAATTCCTCTGAGTAGGATTCTCAGAGGTTTCCAGATTTCTTCAACATCATTGTTAATTCTTTCTAAGAGTAGAGTAACATGACCTAAAGATGAGACTCCACTTTGTGGTATGACTATGTGGGCTGGTGTGTATATATATATGTATGCCTATGAAAGTAAGAGGACGGTCTTGGGTGTCATCCTCAGGTAACAGACTGTTTAATGTAAGGACTCTCAGTGGACTGTAACTTCATCAAGGAATATTGACAACAAATTATCCACTGAGCCATGTCCCCAGCCCAAGGCCTCATCTAGCAAAGGTTTTATTACAATATGTCTCAAGATTCCAGGGACTGAGTTTTCCAGCATATGAGCCTTTGGGGACATAAACTGTAGAGAAAGAAATGTATCCTAATATGTCTTTCTAGATTTTGTGAGGATGTAAGACCCTGCACACCTCTCTCTCTCTCTCTCTCTCTCTCTCTCTCTCTCTCTCTCTCTCTCTCTCTCGTGTGTGTGTGTGTGTGTGTGTGTGTGTGAATGCATATATTCAGGCAGTCTTCTAGAGTCCAATGAGACTTAAGAATTTTCAAGATGAAAACTACTTGTGACTTGGGGCTGGCAAGGTGACTGTGATGGCTCACCTTAGATGTCAACTTGACACACCTGAAGACTCTAAAGAACTAACTGATTCCATCAGATTTGCCTGTAGGTATGTTTATGGGATATTTCCTTGATGTAGGAGGGCCCAGCCCACTATAAGATGAGCTGTTTGTTCCTGGGCAGGGGTTGGGAGTAGAGGCTGTTCTGTATGAGAAAGATAGTTGAGAAATTCAGGGGAGCAAACCAGTTTAGCACTCCACCATCGTCTCTGCTTCAGTGTCCATCCCCAATTTCTGGCCTTAAGGCCCTGCTCAGGCTTCTCTTCCTCAACAATGGATGGAAATCTGTAATCTAATGGAATGGTTTCTTCACCACTTTGCTTTTGCTAGGAGTAGCTTTTCCTCTTTTCATTGAAAATGTATTTTTCTCTTATAATATATCTTGATTATGGTTTTCCTTCTCTCTATATTTCCAAGTTCTTTTCCTCCTCCTCACACCCAGCTGGATCCTTGCTTCTCTTTCTCTCATTGGAAAACAGTTTATCACAATAGAAAGCAAACTAGAACAATGGCTCAGTAAATGAAATACTTGCTGCCAAACCTGATGATATGTGTTTGATCCCTGAGATCCAAGTTTTCCTTTGATTTCCATATGTTTTTGTGGCACATATGCCTTTCCACTTCCCTAAAATCATGTGCACAAAATAATTAAGATATGTAACCAAAAAGTTCATGTAGAGCTCTTCTAAACAAATGGTGTCTGCATCAGAAGCCTGATGAGCTGCTGTCTCCTCCCCTTGCATACTTACTAAAATCACTTTAAAGATCTCAATGGCATTTGATGGTTTAATTTTCTTCACTGTGTATAAACTAATTTGTTTTCTGATGAAGTAACATCTGTTTCTGTAGATAATTAAGTTATTAGATGCCAATCAATTTAATAAAGCCACAAGGCTTTCCTGGCCTTCTTCATACACATTGATGAATTTACATGCAAAATGTGAAAAGTTTATTTTGCAGAAATTATCTACACCTTTTATCATGGTGGACATTCTGTAATTAGTGAGATACTTGCCATCAAAGAGCTATGTAAGCAGGCCTGGAAATAAGGATGTTTTAGAGGCTTAGGTTACCAGCATCAGCATTTTGTATTTCCAGAAACTCTCTTGTTTGTGGTACCTAGAGTTAATTTTTAAACACTTATTCAGTGTGTGTGTGTGTGTGTCCGTCCGTGTGTGTTTCCGTGTATACATGTGGATTTTTGTACTTGTGCTGTGGTATACATATGGGAGTCAGAGGACAATGTGTGTGAGTTGGACTTTCTATCACATGGATATCCAGGAATTGAACTTAAGTCTTCAGCTATAGAAAACAGCGTCCTTAACTCCAAGCTATCTGACAGGCCCCAGTCAAAGTTTCTAAAACATCTATTATAATATCTGGCATTTCTAAAATATTCTAAGGACTTTGGATAAATAGCCATTAATTAATAATTCTTATGGTAACATATAAATAATTATTCATTGTTTTACATAGGGCAGTGAGAAGTGACTCAGGGTGTCCTCAGATGAAGTTAGGGATTTAGACTTCAGTATCCGGCTTGCTTCCCCAACCATACTCTCCTGTTTTACTGTTCCACCATCTGAACATACAGCATCTGGTATTATGTCTGTGTGTTCTACTTCTTCTATACTAATCTGAGATCATTTGGGTAACAGTAAGCAGTATTGGTTCTTACAAATACCAAAAGACATTCTTTAGAGTGTGTGATTCTTTATTTCAGCGTACCTAATTCTCTACATTCCTGGTGCACAACAGAACACAGTCCACTGCCCTTGTACACCCCATTTTCATGTTTTAAAGTCACAGCTCAGCTTCCATGAGTGGCTCTTTCAATGTGCACGGTGTATGCATGCCTTGAACACATTCTCAGCACCCAACAGGCTTGTTCTCAGTCTCATTCCATTTCTTGTAATCCCTGGGGTCAACAGAACTTACAGTCAACACCCTAAGCACGAGAGTATAGACTAGATTCCCATAATTTTGGACTTCTATGTAAATAGTCACGATTGAGTATCCTTGTGATAATTATACCCATATGACACCAGATGGTTTTGTTAGGCTTTTATTTGTCCCTTGAACTTCTATGATTTCCTCTGGGCATGTATGAGACATGTGCTATAAACAGGATATTGCTCATGCCAATATTTGAATGATGATCAGACACAATATATCTTTACTTCTGCTGAGATGTCATGTCTGCAACCTGAAGCCATCCCCAAGCCCTTGAGGTACGTATATCTTAGCAGTGGGAAGTAAGGAATTCACCACCTCACCATACCTCAGAAGCAGAGAAGAAATCTCAAACACAAAAAACAAGGCTAGACAGAATCAACAGTTGAAGAAAGACATTTATTAGAGATAGGAAACACACATACACCAACACCCAGAGAAAAATATCACAAAGGTAGGAGAGGTAATCAACAAAAGCAGAAACCCTGCCTTTTCTCAAGAACTAGGGTTTTGTAAGTCTCCTAAGAATCTTCTTCCTCTAATTTAAGAACAGTCAATTTGAAGAAAGATAGGATGGCTGATTGGCCCACAACTTTTGTGTGCTGTATCATGATCTATCCTTGAACTTATTGAGCTAATTTATCAGCAGGAGTCTTTCTGGTGGGAGACAAAAGTCTACAGGGCCTTTATTTTAAGCTGCAAAGCTTTTCTCTCATGTCAGGAGGGTGAGATGGAAGTAGTCAGCCACCTTGAAAGCTTGCAAACTTTATTACCTGGCCGAGGCACCTCTCCCTATCTGCCTACCAGGGAGCCAGGTAAACGACTGTACTGAAACTTCAGTTGTTGAGTGGATCCAGGTGAAGTCACTCATTTTCATTTTGTCCAGACTTCTTATCATTTAAGGGATAATCATGACTTCTAAACTCTAGTTATCAAAGGTATAATTAGAACATTTCCTTATTTTTTAGTTTCTGACTCCTATATCAGTTAATGCTAAGTTATAATTGTGGGTATTGCTAGTGACATTTTGGCACAAGCAGATCTGTCATCTGCCTGTACTTCCTGGAATCCCCTTGTTTTCCTCTTTCTCTTTCAGAAAGCTGTGCCCTCCATTCAGTTACCATAACCATCATGCCTACAGCGTCATGATTGATGCAGATATAGATAGTAACTAACTTAAAAGAGGTCTCTGACTTTTCTCACATTCCATGAGAATGTTACAGATGTGATGAGAAGCACACAGCAAACAGCCTGTTTTTTCCTTTCTTTTCTTTTGCTATACAATATCCTAACTTGTAAGAACTCTCATTTGTTCTATGACAAGCTCTTCAGCTACCCAGACAGTATCTGACCTTCTTACCATTCTAAGAAAACAGACATGGGAGGGTCATTTGTTTTTCAGATTTTAAACAGTTGTCTTAAGGCATTCTAAATCTTCCCATTTTCAGATTTTTACATTTTTCCTTTTTGTCTGATGATGGTGGTGGTAGAGTGTAACTATATGTGTGGTACACGAATGAGTGTCTGTGTGCATGTGTGTGTGTGTGCATGTGCGTGTGTGTGTGCATATGTGTGCATTCACAGAGGCCAGAGAAGGACTCAGACATTTTCTGCTGCTCTCTGCTTTATTACTCTACGACAGGATCTCTCACGAACTAGACACTCATAGTGTAAGCTAGGCTGAAGCCAGCAAGCTTCTAGGATGCACCTACTTTTCCACACAGCAACCACGGCTGGCGTTTCAGATATGCCTGCTGTGTTCAGCTTTATGTGAGTGCTGCTGACTGGAACTGAGGTCCACATGCTTACATAGCACAATCTTTTTCCACCAAACAATCCTTCCAGTCCCTCATGTTATGTGTTTAATATATCAAACATAGAGAAATGTACAGCAAGTAAAACAAATATTTTCCTCAACAAATCAATAGGAATTTGATACACAGGAAATAATAAATTGAATGTATCACTTGGAAATCTCTAAATTAATTTCTAAAGTTTATATAATTAATTCTGCCACCTTATCAATTTAATGCTTTTTTGATGGTGCATTTCATGGTATCTTATTTTCTACGAAGACTCCCAAAAAATATAAGACCAGAAGGGGAACAATATCATGGAGTAGAAATGGATGCATGCCAAACATCTTCCACTAAGAGTGCTAAAAACCAGAAATGCCGAAATCTCACACACACACACACACACACACACACACACACACACACACACCTGTTCTTTTTAATGTGTGGGTGTGAGAGAGCATTGTCAGTGTATGTAGGTGCATAAGAATATGTGTATGCATGGTCAATGTATATAGATGCATATAAACATACTGTGTGTGTGTAGGCCAAAAGACATCTTCATTTGCTACTTTTGTTCATTGAGACAGCATCTCTCAGTAGGTTGAAGTTCACTAATTCGACTTGGTTGGCTAGCTAATAAGAAATGCTTGCCACTGTTTCGATATTCTTTACACATGGTTTGGATATGAAGTGTTTCCCACAGTTCAGGTTTCTGTGGTCGCACATGCCGGTAGGATTTGCTGAAGAAGGCAGAGGCAGCAGGATCACGAGTATGAGGCCAGCCTGGGCTACACATTTTGTGCTGGGCAGTGATGGCAGGCTTAGTTTGTGAACTGTAGCTTCCAGTTGGTGGTGCTGTTGGAAAGGCCCTGGAGCCTGCTAAAGGAAGTGGGTCGGTAAATTGAGCCTGTGACTTTATAGGTGGGTTCACATTTTGTTCATTCTCTGTATCCTGACAGTGGGTGCCAAGTGAAGTCTGGGAGCACAGACACACAATGCCACAGGCCAGGAGTAAGGTTTGGGTTTTAACATGGAGTTATGGCTAAATAAATTAGAAAAAACACAGGTTTAATGGATACAATGCTCCCAGATCAATTTCCAGCTCCCCCTACCCAGAAAGGAGAGATAAAAGGAAGACCAGAAAACCACATGTCTTTTCTGGGGGGGGGGAGTAAATACCCTGTAGGAGTGGTCTTGAGCATCTCTGGGAGAGGGATCATCATTTGGTGTGCTTTCTATTGCAGCAGGGTTTGGAGAAAGATGGGGGAGAGACTTGAAATGGAGCTTCCATCAGAACATTCCAGATTCTTTGGGTATATGGATGCCAGGGGCTTGGGTAAATCTTCCACCAGAACATTCCAGACTCTTCTGGATATATAGATGCCAGGGGCTGGGGTGAAGTTTCCACTCAAACAATAGGATCTATATGTAGCAAGTTACAAAGATTTAATATAGAAATGAAAGACAATCCAAAGAAATTGAAAAATATTTTATGTTTACTGGTCAGAATGTTCAATATTTCTATAAATCAATGCTTTACAATGTGATTTACAGATTTGATCTCAATATAAGTCTAGGAAACCATCCAGTATGTGCTAAGAACTCCTCTTTATATTACAACACACATTGGCTGGTACAGCACTGAAGGAGGCAAATGGAACAGTAGAATTTACTTATTCAAGTCAAAACTTAGAATATAATTTAAGTAATAAGGCAGCATGATATTAGCAAAAGCAGAGATCCTTAGATTGGTAAAACAGCATGGAGAATTCAGAAGTTGACCCACACAGATATAAACTGATTTTTGATAAATCATCAAAAACAATATGCACCTTTCTTGCAGATACTACTGAAGAGAGAAGAAGAGAGAGACTGAAGAGAGACAAAGGAGAATGAGAATAGAACAATTATTAACCTAGACTCATATATCATTTTTCTAAGAATTAATTAAAATGCAAATTTTGATTTTTTTTTTTTTTTTGGTTTTTTCGAGACAGGGTTTCTCTGTGGTTTTGGAGCCTGTCCTGGAACTAGCTCTTGTAGACCAGGCTGGTCTCGAACTCACAGAGATCCACCTGCCTCTGCCTCCCTAGTGCTGGGATTAAAGGCGTGCGCCACCACCGCCCAGCTCAAATTTTGAAACTAAAGCAGTATTGAAGAAATTGGCAAAGTTTCTACAAAACCTTCAGTTTGGTGATGAGTTTTTTAACGTAATGCCAAAATTATAATTTATAAGAGAGTAAAAATCATAGATATTATTAAAAATTAAAATGTGAAACTATTAAGTGTTGAGAATGAAAAGCTATGAATAAGGAGAAAATACTTATTAAGTATGTGTTTAATAAAAGACAAAATTATCAAATAACTCTTTATCTCAAAGGAAAGCGAAGAGTCCAATTTATTTTTTTAAATATTTATTTATTTTATTATGTATACAATATTCTGTCTGCATGTATGCCTGTAGTCCAGAAGAGGGCACCAGACTTCATTACAGATGGTTGTGAGCCACCATATGGTTGCTGGAAATTGAACTCAGGACCTTTGGAAGAGCAGGCAATGCTCTTAACTTCTGAGCCATCTCTCCAGCCCAAGAGTCCAATTTTAAACCAGGCTAACATTCCCAAATATACCTCAAAAAAAGGAGAAAGGCAGATGTAAATTGGTGTATGAATAAATATTTTGCTTTCTTTTAGTTTTGTTTGGTTTTTGGTTTTATGAGACAGGGTTTATCTGTCTTGTTTAGCCTGTCCTGGAATTCCCTCTTTAGGTGAGGCTGACCTCAAACTCACCGAGATCCACTTGTCTCTGCCGCCCGGGTTATGGAATTAAAGGCATGTGTCACCATCACCCGGGTGAATATGTTTAATGTAACTTATTATTTAAAAATTGAAAAATTAAAACAGCAGTGAAATGCTATGGCCAAATGTAGAAATGGCTAGAATCCTAGAACTAGCAGTATTATATACTAATAACTATTCAAAGTAATAACATTCAGTTTCTTAGACTGGTAATGCAGACATTGGCTTTCACATCTGTAGAAACAATATCTTGCACATTACCTTATGTCCCTTGGAGTAAGGCTCACCAGCTTTCATTGAAGCTGGGTAACTCCCTACAATAAGGTCCAGAGCTTATTCATTAAATATTTACCCACATAATTTGTAACCCATACTCACACAAAACCTTACTGTTAACATTTCTATGTTTATGAATAATAGCCAAAACCTAGAACCAATTAAGACATTCTTCAAGATGTGTACAAACAAAATGTGTACCTGTGTTCAAGGGAATATCATTGCATCTTAATAATAAGATTTTGATGCTTGAGTTCAAAAACAACACTAATGAATATTATTAAGGGTATTAAAGAAAAAGAAGTCAATTTAATAATGTTGTATGTTGTGTGATTCTTATAATCTAAAAGTGAAAGGGGAGAAAAAATAGAACAGGAGGAATGATGGATGTTAGGCAGGATCTTGGGGTAGGCAGACTGAGCAGGAAAGCACAGCAGCATGTAGAATACGGGGCAGCTCTCTATGGTATCTTAATTCTGAGCAGATGGAGTCCCTGACTAACAGGCAGGCCTCAAGGTCCCCCGCGAGGGAGCGCGGACCCCTGCTGCTGGGGCTGCAGGGTCTGCTGTGTTCTTCTGGACCTGCCCTGCCTGCCACATTCTTCCCTTTGTCCCTGGCTCATTGGGCTACCAGGCGTCCCTGTGTAGGTGCTGAGAAGTTCCATCTGGACGGGTGAGTGTATGCTATCCACGGGAGCACAAACCCCTCTAACCCAGCTCCTACTGCAGGGCTTCCTTTTCCTACACCCCCCCCAGCCTGCCTTGCCTGCAAGGTCCTTTGCTGAGGAACAGCTTCCTGCTCCTACACTAAGGCTACCCACTCAGAGTGGTGAGTTCCTGCCTACCAAGCAGGCCTCAAAAACCCACAAAAGGGAGCGCAGGCACCTCCAGCTTGTGCTGCAGGCTTGCCTGTGTTCTACTCAACCCTGCCCTACCCCCCACATTCGCTCTTTTGTCCGCGGGTCATTGGACTACCAGGCGTCCATGTTTTGGTGTTGAGGAGTCCATCTTGAAGGGAACAGTTCCTGCCCCTACCTTGAGGAGATACACCCAGGGAGTTAGTCACAGCAAAGACTGGACCAAGACACCAGGCCTCTCCTGGCTCCATTTGAAGGAAGAGATGGGCAGACGCCAATGCAAGAATTCCTCCAACAACCTGAAAGGCAATGTGACATAACCAGAATCCAGGAATCCCGAAATAAGAAAAATTGTACACCCTATTCTAGAAGAATTAGAAGAATTCGACTCAAAAGTGAATTATATGAAAATAATAGAGGACCTTAAACAAGAGGTGAAAAACTGCCATAATCAATTAGAGATTACAAACAAAAAAGTAGAGGAAATGAATAAATCTCTCAAAGATACCCAAGAAAACCAAGAGAAACAAGAAAAAGCAATCAAACAGGTAAGGGAAACGGTTCAAGACTTGAAGAATGAAATGGAAGTAATGAAGAAAACACAAACCGAGGGAAGGATGGAGATGGAAAATTTGGATAAATGAACAGGAACTACAGAGACAAGTACTATCAACAGATTACAAGAGATAGAAGAAAGAATCTCAGACACTGAAGATACCATAGAGAAAATAAACACACTGATCAAAGAAAACAGCAAAACCAACAAATTCTCATCACTAAGCATTCAGGAAATCTGGGACACAATAAAAAGACCAAACTTAAGAATAATAGGAGTAGAAGAAGGAGAAGAAGTATAGCTCAATGGTCCAGAAAATATTTTTAATAAAATTATAGAAGAAAACTTTCCCAACCTTAAGAAAGATATTCCTTTGAAGGTCCCAGAAACATACAGAACACCGAATAGACTGGATCAAAAAAAAAAAAAAAAAAAAAAAAACAAACATCTCCTCGTCATATAATAATCAAAACACAAAACATACAGAATAAAGAAAGAATATTAAGAGCTGCAAAGGAAAAAGGTCAAGTTACTTATTAAGGTAAACCTATCATACTTACACCTGACTTCTCTATGGAAACCATGAAAGCCAGAAATTCCTGAATATCTAGATGTACTGCAGAAACTAAAAGACCATGGATGCAAGCCCAGACTACTATATCCAGCCAAGCTTTCATTAACTATAAATGGAGAAAACAAAATTTTTCGAGATAAAAAAAATTTAATAAATACGTAGCCACAAATCCAGCCTTACAGAAAGTAATTGAAGAAAAATCACAACCCAAGGAGTCCAACAATGTCCACAATAACTCAGACATCTAATGACCCTTCACCAGCACAACTTGAAGAAGGGAAACACAAACTCTACTACAGAAAGAAAGAAAGAAAGAAAGAAAGAAAGAAAGAAAGAAAGAAAGAAAGAAAGAAAGACTGGAGTTAACAACCACTGGTCATTAATATCACTTAATATCAATGGACTCAACTCACCTATAAAGAGGCACAGGCTAAGAGATTGGATACGAACACAGGACCCAACATTCTGCTCTTTACAAGAAACACACCTCAACCACAAAGACAGACATCTACTCAGGGTAAAAGGCTGGGAAAAGATTTATCAAGCAAACGGACCTAAGAAACAAGCAGGTGTGGCCATACTAATTTCTAAGAAAGTTGACTTCAAACTAAAATCAATCAGAAGAGATGGAGAGAGACATTTTTTACTCATAACAGGAACAATTCATCAGGATGAAGTCTCAATCCTGAATATCTATGCCCCTAATATAAAAGCACCCACTTATGTAAAAAAAAAACATTACTAAAACTCAAGGCAGTCATCAAACCACACACACTAATAGTAGGAGATTTCAACACTCCTCTCTGACCAATGGACAGGTCAATCAATCAGAAACCTAATAGAGAAATAAGAGGATTAAGGGAGGTAATAAATCAAATGGACTTAACAGACATCTATAGAATATTCCACCCAAATAGGAAAGAAAATACCTTCTTCTCTGCAGCTCATGGAACATTCTCAAAAATTGACCACATACTCGGTAACAAAGCAAACTTACACAGTTACAAAAAATATTAGTAACCACCTGTGTCTTATAAGATCACCATGGATTAAAGTTAGAATTCAACAACAATGCTACCCCCAGAAAGCCTACGAACTCGTGGAAACTGGAAGTCAATTACTGAACCACACATGGATCAAGGAAGAAATAAAGAAAGAAATTAAAGACTTTCTTGAATTCAATGAAAATGAAGACTCAACATACTTAAACCTATGGGACACTATGAAAGCAGTGCTAAGAGGAAAGTTCATAGCACTAAATGCCCACTTAAAGAAAATGGAGAAAGCACACATTGGAAACTTAACAGCCTACCTGAAAGCTCTAGAAAAAAAAAGAAGCAGAATCACCTAGGACCAGTAGAAGACTGGATATAATCAAACTGAGGGCTGAAATCAACAAAATAGAAACACAGAAAACAATCCAAAGAATCAATGAAACACAAAGCTGGTTCTTGGAGAAAATCAACAAGATTGATAAACCCCTATCCAAACTAATCAAACAGTGGAAAGAGAATACACAAATTAACAAGATCAGAAACGAAAAGGGAGACATTACCACAGACACAGAGGAAATTCAGAGAATCATTAGATCTTACTACAAAAGCCTGTATGCCACAAAATTGGAAAATGTAAAAGAAATGGACACTTTTTTAGATTAGTATATATGCCAAAGTTAAACCAGGACCAGGTGAACAATCTAAATAGACCTGTTAGTTGCAAAAAATTAGAAGTTGTTATAAAAAAACTATCTACCAAAAATGCCCAGGTCCAGACGACTTCAATGCAGAATTCTAGCAGAACTTCCAAGAAGAACTAATACCTATACTCCTTAATGTATTTCACAATATAGAAACAGAGAAATCATTGCCAAATTCCTTTTATGAAGATGCAGTTACTCTGATACCAAAACCACACAAAGACACAACCAAGAAAGAGAACTACAGGCCAATCTCACTCATGAACATCGATGTGAAAATCCTCAATAAAATACTGGCAAACCGAATCCAAGAACACATTAGAAAAATTATCCATTATGATCAAGTAGGCTTCATCCCAGAGATGCAGGGCTGGTTCATCATACGAAAATCTATCAAAGTAATCCATCATATAAATAAACTGAAAGATAAAAACCATATGATCATTTCATTAGATGCTGAAAAGGCATTTGACAAAATTCAACATCCCTTTATGATAAAGGTCTTAGAGAGATTAGGGATACAAGGGTTGTACCTAACTATAATAAAAGCTATTTATAGCAAGCCGACCGCTAACATCAAATTAAATGGAGAGAAACTCAAAGCCATCCCACTAAAATCAGGAACATGACAAGGCTGTCCACTCTCTCCATACCTCTTCAATATAGTGCTTGAAATTCTAGCGATAGCAATAAGACAACATAAGGGGATCAAAGGGATTCAAATTGGAAAGGAAGAAGTTAAACTTTCATTATTTGCAGATGAATTGACAGTGTACATAAGCGACCCCCAAAACTCCAGCAAAGAACTCCTACAGCTGAAAAACAACTTTAGTAGCGTGGCAGGATGCAAGATCAATTCCAAAAAATCAGTTGCCCTCCTATACACAAAGATTAAAGAAGCAGAGAGGGAAATCAGAGAAGCATCACCCATCATGATAGCCACAAATAGCATAAAATATTTTGGGGTAACTCTAACCAAGGAAGTGAAAGATCTATTTGACAAGAACTTTAAGTCTTTGAAGAAAGAAATTGAGGAGGATACCAGAAAATGAAGGATCTCCCTTGCTCTTGGATTGGGAGGATCAACATAGTAAAAATGTCAATTCTACCAAGGGCAATTTATAGATTCAATGCAATCCCCATTAAAATCCCATCAAAATTCTTCACAGATCTTGAGAGGACATTAATCAACTTTATATGGAAAAACAAAAAACCCAGGATAGCCAAAACAATCTTAAATAATAAAGGATCGTCTGGAGGCATTACCATCCCTGACTTCAAACTCTATTACAGAGCTTCAGTATTGAAAACAGCTTGGTATTGTCATAAAAACAGAGAAGTCGATCAATGAAATCGTATAGAAGACCCAGATTTTAACCCACAAACCTATGAACACCTGATTTTTGATAAAGGAGCTAAAAGTATTCAATGGAAGAAAGAAAGCATCTTCAACAAATGGTGCTGGCAGAACTGGTTGTCAACCTGTAGAAGAATGAAAATAGATCCATATCTATTGCCATAAGCTAAACTAAAGTCCAAATGGATTAAAGACCTCAATATCAGTCTGAACACACTGAACCTGATAGAAGAAAAAGTAGGAAGTACTCTACAACATATGTGTACATGAGATCACTTCCTACGTATATCCCCAGCAGCACAGACATTAAGGACAACATTGAATAAATGGGACCTCCTGAAACTGAGAAGCTTCTGTAAAGCAAAGGACACTGTCACTAAGACAAAAAGGCAACCCACTGACTGGGAGAATATCTTCATCAACCCTGCAACAGACAAAGGTCTGATCTCCAAAATATATAAAGAACTCAAGAAACTAGAATTTAAAATGCTAATTAACCCAATTAAAAATAGGGCACTGAACTGAACAGAGAATTCACAACAGAAGAAATTCAAATGGCCAAAAGACACTTAAGGTCATGCTCAACCTCCTTAGCGATAAGGGAAATGCAAATTAAAACAACTTTGAGATACCATCTTACACCTGTCAGTATGGCTAAAATCAAAAACACCAATGATAGCCTTTGCTGGAGAGGTTGTGGAATAAGGGGCACACTCATCCATTACTGGTGGGAATGCAAACTTGTGCAACCACTTTGGAAATCAGTGTGGAGATTTCTCAGGAGATTTGGGATCAACCTACCCCAAGATCCAGTAATACCACTCTTGGGAATATACCCAAGAGATGCCCTATCATATGACAAAAGTATCTGTTCAACTATGTTCATAGCAGCATTATTTGTAATAGCCAGAACCTGGAAACAACCTAGATGCCCTTCAATGGAAGAATGGATGAAGAAAGTGTGGAATATATACATATTAGAGTACTACTCAGCGGTAAAAAACAATGACTTCTCGAATTTTGCATGCAAATGGATGGAAATAGAAAACACTATCCTGAGAGAGGTAAGCCAGACCCAAAAAGAGGAACATGGGATGTATTCACTCATAATTGGTTTCTAGCCATAAATAAAGGACATTGAGCATATAATTTGTGATCCTAGAGAAGCTAAATAAGAAAGTGAAACTAAAGAAAAACGTATCGTCATCCGCCTGGATAGGGGAAGTAGACAAGATTGCTGGACAAAAACTGGGAACCTGCAGGTGAGGTGGCATGGGGCTAAGGGGAAATGGGGTGAGAAACGTGAGAAGGGGAGGAAGGAAGGGAGGAGCTTGGGGGAATGGGATGGTTGGGATACAGCGAAATATATATCCTAATTAAGGGAGCCATGTTAGGGTTGTCAAGAGACTTGACTCTAGAGGGGCTCGCAGGTGTCCAGGGAGATGTCCCCAGCTGGTACCTTGGGCAACTGAGGAGAGGGAACCTGAAATGACCCTATCCTATACTGATGAATATCTTGCATATCACCTTAGAACCTTCATCTGGCGATGGATCGAGGTAAAGACAGAGACCCAATTTAGAGCAACGGTCTGAGCTCTTAAGGTCCAAATGAGGAGCAGAAGGAGGGAGAACATGAGCAAGGAAGTCAGGACCGCGAGGGGTGCACCCACCCACTGTGACAGTGGAACTGATCTATTGGGAGCCCACCAAGGCCAGCTGGTCTGGGACTGAATAAGCATGGGTTGAAACTGGACTCTCTGAACATGGCGGACAATGAAGGCTGATGAGAAGTCAAGGACAATGGCACTAGGTTTCGATCCTAATACATGAACTGGCTTTGTGGGAGCTTAGCCTGTTTGGATGCTCACCTTCCTGGACCTAGTTAGAAGTGGGAGGACCTTGGTCTTCCCGCAGGGCAGGGAATTTAGACTGATCTTCAGTATCGAGAGGGAGGGTGAATGGAGTGGGGGGAGGAGAAGAGGAGTGGGGATAGGGGGAGGGGAATGGGAGAGGGGGCAATATGTGGGAGGAGGGGGAGGGAAATGGGAAACGGGGAAGAGGCGGAAATTTTAATTAAAAAAAATAAAATTTCAAAAAAAACAAAAAAACAAAACAAAACAAAAAAATAATTGTGAGCAGATGATATACTGCATTTATCAAAACGAACAGAATGCTATAAATAATGAGCGAACCATAATGGATGTAATTTTGCAAGTGGTTTAGGAGGTCAGAGGATTACAGGATGGCATGTCAAATATGACATGAAAAACCCATCAACATGTGGGCTGGGGAGATAGTAGAGGTGATTGTGTGCTGTGGAATCACTAAGACAAGAGATCAATTCTGAAAACTAATGTTAAAAATGTGATTGCTCGGCTGGGCAGTGGTGGTACACGCCTTTAGATCTAGCACTTGGGAGGCAGAGGCAGGTGGATCTCTGTGAGTTTGAGGCCAGCCTGGTCTACAACAGCTAGTTCCAGGACTGGCTCCAAAGCAACACAGAGAAACCCTGTCTTGAAAAACCAAAAAAAAAAAAAAAAAAAAAAAAAAGTGATAGCTCAAACATATATTTTAGATTGAAATTAATTTTTAAAATGCAATAGCTTGTGATATTAGCACTGGGAATGTAGAGACATGAATTTTTAGGGCTGGAAAGTCAACTTATCTCAATCACATGGTCCAGGTCAAACTGACTCCGTCTCAAAATACAAGGTGGAGAGAGACAGAGGAATGGACCTATACTTGAATTCTGGTATCCAAAAACCTGAATACACACAGGTACAACTGTATACATGTGTTGCTGTATGTGCACATATACACACATTCTTGCATGCACACACACACACATACAAGAGGATATAACAAAATGTGGCAAAAGTATGGAAATAAAATGTACTGAAATTAGTCATTCCAGGAATATATATAGTATTTACATCTGAAAACAAAAACAGTTATACCCAAACACTTAATAAAGGTATTTACCACACAGACACAGATTAATAATCTTCTTACAATTATACACTTGAAGCTGAGACTGAGCAGTTAAAACCTCCAGTGGAGAATGACGGACACCAGGAGGACTAAGCAAAAGAGTGAAGCAAGATTTAGCTTTGAGAAAATGGGTTATAGCTGGAGAAATCAGTAAGCATGTTGAACTTGACATGCTTCAGTCACACAGAAATGATTATTCTCAGATCTTCATATTCATCAGTCGATATGTGCCCCCTTTTGTGTCTATATATGCAAGTATGGTATGTATGTATACGTATCTGAAAATATATAGTGCACACACAGGTTAGTATATATAGGCAATTCACAGTAGGGTAAAAAAAGACTAGGGCAAACAGTACATTGTACCAAGAAGAACACCAAAACAACCTCTTGAATATGATATCCAGCTACTTATATCAAACTCCTTATATAAACACCCGAGCAGGAGTTTGTCTATATTCTGCTGCGGAGTAGCTAAGACTGGTTACTGTAAGGGGAGGGGAAAAGGGTTGCAAAATTCCATCTCCTGGCATCATATACAGACACTGCAAATGTGAACTCACAGTATTTGCAGCTGCCTATACTGATCCTGCACAAGAGTGGACCTCTCAATAGTCAATCATGTGTCTGGGAAGAATTAGTGGGGCCTTACCTCTCCCCATTGAATTGCTGACTACTAATGGATTATGAAGGATGGGCAGGCATTGCCTTCATTACTTACCCTACAAGCTCCAAATGGTAGTTCCTTACTCATGGTCACAGAGATAGCCCTGGTTCAACTCAGGGGGTCACAAAACAAAATAAAACCTCCTGAGTGTGAGAAGGGACTTGAGGGGAAGAAGACTGACTGATAGCCGGGTGGTAGTAGCGCACGCCATTAATCCCAGCACTCGGGAGGCAGAGGCAGGCAGATCTCTGTGAGTTCGAGGCCAGCCTGGTCTACAAGAGCTAGTTCCAGGACAGGCTCCAAAGCTACAGAGAAACCCTGTCTCGAAAGACCAAAAGAAAAGACTGACTGATAAGGGGGAAGAAGGAGGATGTGGTGAGAGTGATAAGAAGGTATTACATTTGGTAGGAAATTGTCAGAGAAATTTTTAGTTTTTACCAATTTTTAGACAGAATATTAATGTATTCTCTCACATTTCTGTATGCTTGGAAATCCATGTTGAAAGTACCAATATCTTATGTGGGTCTGTTTTGGTAAATTCTCACCTAGTGAAAGGTAAAAGGGGAGAAAGGAACCTCTGTATTTATGTGACAAATTGTGGGAAATGGAAGAACAGGGAGGGTTAGAGGAGGGGGAAAGAGTGGGAAAGAACACCCTCCAAGCTATAAAGCTGCAATGATTTTTTAAATGAGATTAGAGTCTTTAGTACTTAAATTTCCCCCATTTGGCCCATGCATGAGTGCTACTTTGATCAGATTAAGTCTGGACCAGGAAAATCATTAGAACCATCTTGGGAGGTTTTGGGTGGGGAATGCAATAAAAACTTGAAGCAATTTGAATGCAAAAATCAAGGAAATTCTACATATAGATAGAAATTTACAAGAACATATCCACATAGATACACAGAGACACAGATATATACTTAGACACAAAGACATTATGAACACAATACACACAATAAGAAATACTCAAACCTAGACATGCACACAGAAACACATACATATATTCAAATAAAATAAATATAATTGTATTCTAGGTTAAAAACATGAAGTGGGAGATAATTAAAGATTCCCAACATAGAACTCTGGATTCCATCCAGACATACAGACACATACAAATTCACACACACACACAAACACACACACACAGAAAGAGAGAGTGAGAGTTTTATTAGAAAAAGACCAAAGGATAAAAGAAAGTTAAGGAGACAGAGGAAGAACAGAGAGGCAAGACCAGTGGACGGCAGGAGAGCAGGAGCAAACAGGCAAACAAGCACTATTTCTATGAAACCACAAAATGTTTTCAACTCCTGAAAACTGAATCTAAAAAATTGTGATGATTATGGTGTCCCCTTGACAGAATCTAGAAACATCCAGAAGGCAGAGCTCTGAGCATGCCTATGGAAAATTGTACTGATTATACTATTACTCGACATAAAAAAATCCATTTAATTGTAGATGGGACAGTTCCCTGGCTCGGATCTTAGACTGAATATAGTAGAGAAATTTCAGAATACATACATCTCTCTTTGTTTCCAGCTCATGGATATCATATGACCAACTGCTGCAAGCTCCTGATGTTTTGACTTATCCAACAAATGGATTGTATGTGGAAATGTAAGCTAAATAAACATTTTCTTTAAATTGCTTTTGTTGGGTATTTTATTGAAGTAAAAGAAAAGAAGTTAAAGTAAAAAACTTAGTGCTTTCGGCAGTGATGTGGGAGGTGATGCATGCTCTGAATATATTTTATTGCCATTGGATAATAAAGAAGCTGTTTTGAGCCAATGATTTAACAGAGTAAAGCCAGGCAGGAAATCCAAACAGAGATGGAGAAAGAGAGTAGGCAGAGTCAAGGAGATGCCATATAGCTTCCAAAGGAGAGAGTTGTCAAGAGCCTTACTGGTAAACCATGAGCCTCCTGGTGATACATAGATTAATAGAAATGGGTTAAGAGTTGCCTAATAAGAAGGCTGAGCTAATAAGCCAAAGAGTGTTGTAATCAGTACAGTTTCTGTATGATCATTTCAGTCTTGGTGGTCAAGAACTGAACAAGTGACCTCTACTCACAAGGCAGATTATAATCTACTGAAGTGATGAACTACTACAGTGCACTGAGGATGAAGGGACCACAGTCACACCACATTCGTGAAACAAAGCACTTTCAAATGAACGTAGAAAGTCACAGAAGACGAAATTTTCTTGAAACACATTTAATAAAAACTCAGGAAAACAAGTTGGGGTACATGTTTGTTAGAAGAACAAAACAGACAGCTACTGGTTCTTTTCTATACCTCAACCAAAATGGCAATCCTGCCTCAGAATGAGACTGAGCACTGTATTCTCATATTTTATAATCCTCTCTAGTTCTTCAGATAAGGGCTTGCACCACTACTGCCTGGTTTCTGTGGGACTAGTGTGACTACTGAGATTAAAGGTGTGTGTCATTGCTGACTAGAATCTAACGCTGGACAATATGGCTGTTTCACTTTTCTGATCCTCAGGAAAACTTCATTTATTAAAATACAAATGAAATGCCACTACATTTTCTCCTACTAGCTAGTGGGCTTTGGAATAAACTGTATCCACCTTTTGCAGTTCTTTATTCACAGTGCCCATCACTGGTGTTTCAGGTTCTCTTTATCTTACCAAATGTGAAGATCAGTAGTACTTATGTGCTTTTCTGGAAACCCTAGGTACAAATGAGATGGGTCAGAATGGTTGGACACCTGTAAAGTAAATCTAGACTCTTATCATCTATTTATACAGCATGAGTTTATTCATTCTCAACAGTATTCATGCTCCATACTGCAACCCAAAGTTTATTCTTATTGAGAGAAAAGAGAGAAACAGTAGTGTAAGTGTCATTTAACATTACAGTGCCTCTTTTAATCATTGTTTTTTTTTTCCCCTATGACTTGTAGATTTAGCTTTTCTGACATGGGAGTGCATCTGTGTGATCATGTGTGAACATTGGACATACATTGAAAGAATAGACCCAAACAAATCAAAACCAAGTTCTCAGCAGAAAAGAGATTTATTTGCCACAGAAAGACAAAGGGCAGTGAAAAAAAAAAGTATGAGGCAGAGGACAAGGGAGAAAGGAAAAGGAGCAAGGAAGAATGGGAAGACATATTAGCCCCTAGGGATAAAAGACTGCCTCTAGATAGAGAGGAGACAGAGGTGGCCTATAGGCAAAGGGCAGTTAATAACGGGAAAGGGAGAAACCTCATGTTTGGATGAGTTCTTTAATCCTGATTAGACATGATATTTAGGGTAGTCAAAGAGGGCTTTTGTTTACTGTGCTTAAATAATTGATGGTTGGACCTTGGTGGTAAGCCTCAGTATACAAAAGTTGCCAAATAAGGGAATAGACTCTGGAGACTAACTTTAGCAATATAATCTAATGTTTTTAGAGAGGGAGAGAAGGAAATGGATGTGGGCAAGACCTGCTAGTACCATGTTGGCCATATTCTGGCCTGCTAAAAAAATTCATATATAATTTGTCATTTTAAAAAATTGTCATCATTTGTGTTTAGTACAAAACACTGAAGCATGTCTTAGGAAATTCTGACTGTGCTATCATTGTCACTATTATTCTTTACTAGAAAGTAAATTCTAAAGGGACGTTATATTGCACGTTAAATTGGCCATCCACTTGGTAAAATTTAGAATTACCCATGAAACAGTTTCTGGCCATAATTGTGGGTAACTTTCTAGACTGGTTAATGAAGGTGGCAAAACCAATCTTAATTTGGATGATACTACCCCAAAATTTGAGATATGAGAAGTCAGCTTTATTGATTTACTAATCATATCTTGATCATCTATGTGCCAATTATCTATCTGACTATTTATATATCTATCTTCTATTATTTACCTTTCTGTCTAAGTATCCTCTAATATTGTCTGACTATGTTTATATCCATCAGTTTTATTCACAGTTTTATCCATAGTCTATCATCTATTTTTCTACTATTACATATCTACCATTTGTCTATCTATCTATCTATCTATCTATCTATCTATCTATCTATCTATCATCTATCTATCATCTATCATCTTTGATCAGTGGTGAATAACATGGAGAGGAGGCAGAAATGTCAGTAAGTTGAGACAAGGAAAGCTAGGCCTGTGTACTTCCAAACATGCTATTTGCTAAAATATAAAACTGAATCATTCCCATAGAAAAAAAACAGAACTTTAAAGAAATTATTCCTCTGTTCTGCCCCAGGTCTGGATTTTCCATCACAGTCACAGTGCTATCAAGATACAGCATCATTTATGAGGCTTCTGGAAAACAACACAAAATGACTAAGAAAAGTAAATCTCATTTTGATTTATCTTCTCTTCTGCATGATAATGAATTTGGAGCTCATATTATTGACCAACTCTGCCTTTGTTACCATCAGAATTGATGCAGTCTGCCATGTCTTAAAGTAGCTATGGCTTTTTCCAGTTCATTGCTGGGCAGACCATTCCCTTTGAGAACTGAGTGCTAATGAAATCATGTGTGGAACAAGTTCATTTAGACAGCAATAATTGCCACAGAAGCTGATTTTAAAGCAACTAATAAATACTGTCAGAAGTGGTAAAGTTTTAGGGAACCTTGAAGATGTAAAACATCACTTAGAGCTCTACAGTTAATGAGCATCTTCTGCAAAGTACCAGGATCAAATGATTTTATTAATCAGGTATATTTCTAGTGTGACCCAGAAAATATTAATAACTTTTATAATCTGACTATCATATTTTTCAATCAAAGAGGCTTTATCTAGTCAAAGAAGTCTGGTATGTATAGAAAGGAAACTTGTGAAAGTCATACAGAAAAGAAACATGTACATCTAGTTTACCTTCACCAAATGCAAAATTAGAAGCTATGGATGTCTCAAAAGCATCCACCCTTCAGGCGCCAGATACCTTTGAGATACTGTCTCTCATTCACAACTTCAAATCTCCTTTAAAGACAATAATTCTTATCATTTCTGATGTTTAGTCACTTGGTGTTTTGTGTCTTGATTTTTTCCTCTCTCTCTATCACAAAAAATGGTCTATTACATTCTTTTTGAATCTTCATTAAACATTATAAAAACAATATTTTCATTTATTCTTTGAGAATTTCACGTAATTTTTTTAGTATACTCACTTCTCATCACACAACTCCTATAACCACTCTTCCAAACCTTCCCACACCTTTGAAATGTCTTCATTTTGTTTCTACTTCTCCCTTGAGTCAAGTTTATGTTATCCAGATATTCTTGGAAGTGAGACTTTCCCTGCCATATGATCAATATACCAATTGTCACTGTATTGGAGAAAACTGGCTTTTTGCCCCCAGTATCTTTGTCAATAACTCCTCAGATAGCAGTGGGACTTCATGACTATCTATCCTAATCTATGATGGGATTATGACTGTCTCCAGTTTGCTATGGCTTTCTGCATGGTGGTAAAATTGCTATGAATTTATTTTGCTTAATTTCCAACTTTTGTCTGAAAACAGTTTCTTTGATGTTATCCACTACCTATGGATCTTACTGTTTTATTTTTGTTCCCTTTCTAGTAAATCTCCAAGGGTTGTGGTAGAAGATCTCCAAGGTTTGAGGAAAGGGGTTTGATGAATATGTTTTCTTTGGAGTTGAGCTCTCCACCATCTCTTATTTTCTCAACATTGATGTTAATTTTCATCAACTAGTAAAATTTCTCTTATGATGGATGAGAGAGACTCTGATCTTTGAGCATAGCTATATATTATTGGGAGTTCTTTTTAATACATGGTCTATTTTGCAGAATATTTGGTTCTAAGGTAGGGCCTCTGATTAGGTATGTACATGTCTTTGGCCCCTGTAATAGTGTTGGGTCCTCTCTCTCTTTCTAAATATCTAATGAGATATTAGTTTAGTATTTTTTATGAGATTCCTAACTCCTAACAGTGGGAATGAGTGGGTCTCTGACTCTTTTGCCTTCTCTTGAAGATATTGTCCTTCTGTTGGGTTGCATTGTTCAGTCTTGCTATGATGGTTTTTTCTTCAACTTATTTTATTTTATTTAGTCATGCTTGGTTCTAGAAGCCTTTTTTTTATTGGAAGACACCAAGGAAGTGGACACAGAGGGAAGGGGAGGTAGAGAGGAACTGGGAGGAGCAGAGTGAAGGTACACTTTAATTAAGATATATAGTGTCAGAAAAGGATCTATTTTTCATAAAAGAAAAAACAGTAGAAGGACTGTGTTTAAGAAAGACCAAAGACTAGTAAACAATAGACCTGGTACAGACTTGTGTATTCCTATGCTTGGTTCCTCAGTCTCTGGGAGCATAAATGCACCTTGCTTAGGTGATTCTTGGTGTTTTCATTCCCCTCATGGTCCAACAATCTTCCCATATACATTTCTGTGTGATTCTCTGAACTCTGAGGGGAGGAATTTGATAGAGACATCCAGTTTAGTCTCTGTTACTGCATAATGTCTTGCTGTATGCCTCTACATGTTTTCCCATCTGTTGCTGGAGGAGGCCTTTATGAAAATAACTAAAAAAACACTGATCTATGAATGTATTATCATATCATTAGAAATAATTTCATTGTTCTTTTTTTCTTTTAGACTCATAGTGTTTAGTTTTACCCTTGGTGCCTGGGATGTCTAGTGTTTCATTGTTGGTCAGCCAAGCATTGTCAGAAGTGTTATGTATATGTTCTTTCCTGTGGAGCAGACCTACATCAAATCAGACATTGATTGTCTACTCCCACAAATTTTGTGTCACCACCACCCTAGCCTATATTTCAGGCAGGACAAATGTAAGCCAATGGTTTGTGTCTGGGTTAGTATCCAAATTTCTGTTTTAGTAGTCTTCAGAGTACCTTCTTATACCAAAGAAACTATAATAAAGGGTTAAAGCCTGGATGTGGACAGAAACTTCTGGTTCTAACTCATATAGAAAAAGTCTAAGTAAAAAATTATTGCTCTCTGCCTATTACCTTTGCCTGTTTCTGGTGAGTGCTATTGGTGCTATCACCCTTCATTGACATCAGAGGTTAGCTACTCAAATCTTCTAGAATATTCTGAAGACTGGAGACTCTCCTGAAAATCATCCATGTCTTCAGCACTAGATTAGAACAGGCTGAATTATCCATCCTTGTGAACTCATCAACTTGCTTTATGTACATACCTGCATATATACATACACACATATCTGTAAATATGTATACATAATATTGGTGCTTTTCCTTTAAATACCCTTGTGATGCACTATAATTCTCAATGATGTTTTTCACTAAAGTGTTACTTTTTTTTCTTTTCCTGTTAAATTCCTAGTGTGTAGGAAAGCATTGCCATGTTGAATAGTTTTATGCCAAGTTGAAAGAAGCTAATGTCACATAAGAGGAGGAAAACTCTTTTAAGAAAATAATTCCATAAGATTGAGCAGTGGGTAAACCTGTAGGACATTTTCTAACTAATTTATGTGGGAGGGCCCAGCCCAGCTCCTAATAGGTGGTGCCATCCCTGGAATGGTGGTCCTGAGTTCTATAAGAAAGCAGTAAAAGCAAGCCAATGGGAACAAACCAGTTAAGCATTACTTCTCCATACCCTTTGTGTCAACTCCTGCCTCCAGGTTTCTGTTCTGTTTGAGTTCCTGACCTAACTTTTTTTGATGGACAGTGAGGTGTAAGTGCAAGCCAAATAAACACTTTCCACCCAGTTTCTTTTGGTCATTCATTGCAGTAACAATGAACTTAACTAAGAAAAGTTGGTACTTGGAGGGAGTTATTTCTATGACAAACCTGACTATGTTGCTTTGGGGAGGACTGCAGAAACAATTTGGGACTTCAGTGAGAAAAGCCATTGAGTGTTCAAAGCTTAATGATCTTTTCTCTGGGAGCTTGGAAGATGATAATATTAAGAGCAATGTAGACAATGAATCCAGGTTGTGAAATTTCATAGGGAAGTTGATAGTCCCTTAATGACTCCATCAGGTCCATTAATTATTTTTAGTTGAGAATTTGTGGTTCTCTCTCTCTCTCTCTCTCTCTCTCTCTCTCTCTCTCTCTCTCTCTTGTTGGGACTGAAGAATCAGCTGTGATTAACAAAATATCAGAAACTTTAAAAAACTATTTAAAAAAATTAAAATTAACTTTAAGATACCATCTTACACCTGTCAGAATGGCTAAAATAAAAAACACCAAAGATAGCCTTTGCTGGAGAGGTTGTGGAGAAAGGGGTACACTCATCCATTGCTGGTGGGAATGCAAACTGGTGCAACCACTTTGGAAAACAGTGTGGCGGTTTCTCAGGAATTTCGGGATCCACCTACCCCTGGACCCAGCAATACCACTCTTGGGAATATACCCAAGAAATGCCCTATCATACAACAAAAGTATATGCTCAACTATGTTCATAGCAGCATTGTTGGTAATAGCCAGAACCTGGAAACAACCTAGATGCCCTTCAATGGAAGAATGGATGAAGAAAGTATGGAATATATATATATATATATATATTAGAGTACTACTCAGCAGTAAAAAAACAATGACTTCCTGAATTTTGCAGGCAAATGGACGGAAATAGAAAACACTATCCTGAGTGAGGTGAGCCAGACCCAAAAAGAGGAACATGGGATGTACTCACTCATATTTGGTTTCTAGCCATGAATAGGGGACGTTGAGCCTATTATGCGTGGTCCTAGAGAAGCTAATTAAGAAGGTGAACCCAAAGAAAAATATTTAGGCGATGAAAGGAGACAGAGACAAAGACCCACATTGGAGCACCGGACTGAAATCTCAAAGTCCAAATCATGAGCAGGAGACAGAGTACGAGCAAGGAACTTAGGACCGCGAGGGGTGCACCCACACACTGAGACAATGGGGATGTTCTATCAGGAACTCACCAAGGCCAGCTGGCCTGGGTCTGAAAAAGCATGGGATAAAACTGGACTTGCTGAACATAATGGACAATGAGGACTACTGAGAACTCAAGAACAATGGCAATGGGTTTTTGATCCTATTGAACGTACTGGCTTTGTGGGAGCCTAGGCAGTTTGGATGCTCATCTTACTAGACCTGGATGGAGGTGGGTGGTCCTTGGACTTCCCACAGGGCAGGGAACCCGGATTACTCTTAGGGATGATGAGGGAGGGGGACTTGATGGGGAGGGGGAGGGAAATGGGAGGTGGTGGCGGGGAGAAGGCAGAAATCTTTAATAAATAAATAAACAATAAATAAAATAAAATAAAATTATTAAAACATTATTTAAACAAATACTTTACTGAAAAAAATGATATTCTAGTTGGAGCTGAGATATCAGTGGCAATTAAGAAGGTACCAACATCAATGAGCTGAAATCTTCTGGGAACTGTATGCTCAGAGTCAGACCATGCAGGCAGTGTTCAGTGGTGGCCATGATTGTACCTGATGCTGTAAACCAAGTTTGGTCAAATGTTAGAGTCTTCCACGAAGTACCAGCTTTCAAGGTATGGAAGTTTCATGGAGAGCAGCTGAGGCTTGACACTGTGAGAAGCCAGGAGATGCCACTGGTGAAAGTGCAGTCAAATTATCTATGGACGCCCATGGATTACAGAAATTGTGGGGGAAACTGACACTTTGAACAAGTAGAGGCTATTAATGAAAGTAAAGCAAGTCAGGACTGTGAGGGGCGCACCCACCCACTGAGACAGTGGAGCTGATCTATTGGGAGCTCACCAAGACCAGTTGGATTGTGACTGAAAAAGAATGAAATAAAACAGGACTCTCTGAACATGGCGAACAATGAGGGCTGATGAGAAACAAAAAACAATGTCACTGGGTTTTGCTCCTACTTCATGTTCTGGCTTTCTGGGAACCTAGCCAGTTTGGATGCTCACCTTCCTAGACCTGGATGGAGGGGAAAGGACCTTGGACTTTCCACAGGGAACCCTGACTGCTCCTTGGACTAGAGAGGGAGGGGGAGAAGAGTGGGGGGAGGGAGAGAGGAGGGGGAGGGAAATGGGAGGCTGGGAGGCAGCGGAAAATTTTTTTTTCAATAAAAAAAAATTAAAAAAATAAAAATAAAAAAAGAAAGTAAAGCCTTGTTGCAGGTGATGAACCCAGCATTTTGGAGATGTCAGTACTGTAGGGTGAATGCCAAAAGTGTGGGCTGCAAATGGCAGAGCCTAAGAATAACCAGATTTTTTGGAGGAGCCCAGAAGATCATGAATGAGTCCCTGATAATGGACATTGCATGATTACATTGATGGAGTTTGCTTTTGCTATGTGCCCTAGTTCTTCCCTCTTGAATATATATATATATATATATATATATATATATATATATATATATATATCTTATATTTAACTTACTTTTAAATTTTATTCTATAGTATCTCACAATTGAGAGACTTTTGATTTTTTTAAGAAATTAAATTTTTGAAGTGTTTGACTATATAAGACTACTTGACTTACGTTTGCCAAATATTTTATATTGTGATGGTTATTTTAGTGTGTGATCCTGAAGATGAACAAAAAATGAAATATTTTGATGTATGGTCTTGGGTTTTTGTGACAGTAATTGTTCCATTAAAAGTGACAAAGAGTCAATTGTGCTGAATAGTTTTAAGTCAGCTTAACACAAGCTAAAGTCACCTATGTGGAGAGAACATCATTAAAAAATGCCTCCATAAAATTGGTCTGTAGGCAAGCCTACACAACATTATCTTAATTAGTGATACATGGGATAAGACATTGCTCATTGTGATGGTGTTTTCCCTGGGTCACAGGTTTTATAAGAAAGCAAGCTGAGAAATCCAGAGAAGCAAGCCAAAAAACAGCACTTAGCCATGGCCTCTGTATCAGCTCCTGACTCTAGGTTCCTATCCTGTCTGAGATTCTGTCTTCACTTACCTTGGTGATAAACAGTGATGTGGAAGCCAAATATACCCTTTCCTCTACAAATTTCTTTTGACCATGGTATTTATTACAATGTTTGTAACTTTAACTAGGCAGTGGTAACACTGAATCTGTCCAATACTCAATGGCCAGATAAGTGTAATGCAAGCCTTTTTGATTGGCCTTCCTCTATCTCTTATGTTCAAGAATCCCATTTGTCTTCAGATGAATCTCATTTCAGCTCCTCAGGGAGTAAATATGGAGGATTTAATGCTCCAAAGTTTCAAATAGAGGCTGAGTACCATTGTTTCACATCATATAAAACCTTTCTTCCCATATTTTCCCCTTTCTGGGAGAAGACTGGCTGCAATAAAATATATATTCCCAGTGCAATTTTTAAAACCTCATCATTTACCCCAGCAAAATGTCAAGAGCAATTTGACTAGGAACCCTTAACTAAGTAGGAAATAAAATAACCAGATTTGAAAATCATGGCTTCAGATTAAAAGACTCAGAGGAATTTTAAATAAATGATTTATCTAAACAAATGATTGTCTTTATGGCTAGATCTAGAATGTAGCTCATCTGTTAATATACTTGGTGAATGCAATGACCTGGATCTTTTCCAAGGTTCCCCAGCCATTTTGATGGGATTGAAAACCCAGTGCAAGACTATGTGAGAGGACTCACCTCAACAAAGTGACATTTTGTTCTGTATACACAGAGGAAGACATGTAATTAGTGATGTAGCCAGAGGGGCCACAGTACATGGTATCATCATAAATGAAAATTACTGAGATGTGTAAGTTACACACCCTAGTGTCTGATATCTAAATGGACTAATGATTTTTTTCAGTCTAAAATATTATTTTTGTCTTAATGACAATTTTAGCCCCATATGACCTTTAGGAAAACCTATGTTCTACGGAATAAAGAAAGAATATAAAGATAGTATTTTCTCTTTTTTTCTCCTTTTATATTTACTACATCCCAAATGTGGGGGCCAGCCATGATAAGCTAAGTCTAGGCAGGTCACCCAAAAGGAAGCTCTTTACTTCCAACTATTATTACCTGAGACTCTGGCCATTGACGAATTTAAATGGAGTCTGAAGTTTCAATAGTTTACCTTGAGACAATGCCTGGCTGCAAGAAGAACAACAGGTTGAGATTGCCTGACTCCCACTCAAGAGCAGACCATTCAAAGGAAATGCCTGGCATTCCAAGAGCTGTTGATAAGGACAAATGCTAGAGTACCTCAACAGAACACACATAGACAAATGTCAGCCAATCAGGGGCCCTAAACCTCAGAAACCACTCACCTCAACCTCTACTACTTTAAAAACCCTATTCTAATTGAGCTTAAGGCTCTCCAGATATTCCAATACATTGGACATGCGGAGAGACCAAGTTTGCAAACTTGATTAAAATAAAGGATCTTTGCTTTTACATATGGGACTGGGTCTCCTTTGTTGGCTTTTGTGGGGACCCCATGGATTTGGGCACAACACCAAGCATGTCTTCATTGCAAGTTTTCTTCTTCTTCCACTATAAAACCAAAACCTAAAATATCACATAAGAAGGCCTGGATATGGTGTGGGACAATTGTCTATATTCTGTCAATTATGTTTTAAATAAATGCTGATTGGCTAGTATCCAGGCAGGAAGTATAGGTGGGACAATCAGACAGGAAGTAGAGGTGGGTCAATGAGAACAGGAGAATTCTGGGAAGAAGGAAGGCCATTTTTCTGCAGTTCTGACCCAGCCACAGAAGAAGCAAGATGTGGCTGCCTTGCTGAAAAAGGTACCAAGCCATGTGGCTAACATATACTAGAATAATGGGATAATATAAGTTATAAGAGCTAATAAGAAGCTTGAGCTATTGGGCCATTCAGTTTGTAACTAATGTAGACTTCTGTGTGATTCCTTTGGAACTTAACAATTGCGGAAACTGGACAGGACAGAAACCCCAGCAACATGCATATCTGTTATATCTTTTTAATATAATCAAAAGAAGAGAAAATAGTTCACTATATTCCGTTAAAATGTTAGAGCATCTACAAATAGTAATCTTGCTGTTATATAGGCGGACAGTAAACAGACAAAACTGTCTATAGTCACATTACCTCAACTCAAGGTTTGTATGACCCCACTTTTCTCATAAATAAAATGGAAATCTTAATATTTCATATGTGTGATCATTTGAATGGTTGTAATAAAAAATTTAATTTCTGAACTATTTAATATTTTCCAAATACATGTAACTTATATGAATGTAATTTTTTAAATAAATATTAGAACTTTACTGTAAAGAGCTTTAAAAAAATTACACCAAGATATAATTATGGATCTCACTGACTTTCTATAATGTTAAAACAGCCATTCTAAAACTGTGGAGCTTCAAGCTGGATTTCAGGCTTTCACTAGCAAATATAACTTAGACTCCTATCCACCAACAAAAAAACTCCATGAAAGAATTAAAACTAGAAAAATAATCCATTGTATGTCCTCTTTAATTTTTCCAGAGTCATTCCTTATTATCACTCTTTCCCCATCTCTTAGTATTTAGATATGTTTGGTCTCCATTCTGCATGTTATAATGTAGCTACATGTACATTTGCATAGGATTCACAAATGAGGGAGAACATGCGCTCTTACCTCTCTGAGAATATGTGACTTTACCTTAATGTTATACAAATTTCTAAGACAATTCATTTTTCTTTTTTTTTTCAAATTTTGTAATTTTATTTCTCCTAAGTGGTAAATAGTATTTATTTTATATATGAACCACATTTTTCATTTCCATGCTTCTGTTGTTGGACAAATAGGCTGAATCAACTTTCTGTTATAGTGAATTAAACAGTAATAAATGTAGAGGTGCACATATCTCTGTGGTAGGATATGGAGTTCTCTGTGTATATGCATTGAAAAAAAATAGCTCAGTCAAGTGATAGTTCTATTATTACATTTTTGGAGTATATCCAAACTGATTTTTATAAAACCTACATTAATGCGCATCCCAAACAACAATGAATCAGCATTCATCTCTATTTTTTCCATATCCCTTCCAACATTTGTTATATCCTGTTAATAGCCATTCTGACTGTGCTGAGGTGATTTTTTCAGAGTTGTTTGAATTTTATTTTCCCTGATGACTATGGGTATTAAACTCTTCTTAAAATAGTCTTTGGCCAGTTGTGTTTCTTTTATTGTTTTTAACTTTCTATTTAATTCAATAATCCATTTGTTTATTGGTATTTTTATTTCTGTGGTATTGAATTTTCGCAATTTTCTGTAGGTTCTGGACATTAGGCTATTGTCTAAAGTATATCTGGTAGAGATTTTCTTCCCCCTTTGGAGTGTCTTTAAGTCTTGTGATAGCAAACATTCCTTTGCTTGTCAGGAATGTTTTAATTTCAACTATTTCCATCTGTTGATATAATGGATGAGTTCCAGTACTATTGGTGTTCTATTCAGATTTCAAATCAAGGTCTTTGATTCATTTTGAATTGACTTTTGTACAAGGTGATTTCATCTTCCTGCAGATAGTTATTCAGTTTTTGCCTACATCATTTGTTAAATAGGTTTTTTCCCAATGTTAAAAACTAAGTAGACAGAGCTTTTTAATTTTATTTTTGGCTTGTATGTTCTATCCCATTGGCCTACTTGACCACTTTTATGCTAGTACCAGTTGGTCTGAAACTCTATAGTATAATTTGAGGTCAGGTATGGCAATATTATGTTTTTGGACTACTTTGTCTCTTCATGATTATTTGTGGCTCTGTGTGAGTTCCAGGGTTGTTTATTTTCCAAACTTGTGAAACAAATTGAAAGTTTGAAAGGTATCTTATTAAATCTGTAAATTAGTTTTAGTAGCATATTCATTATAACAATAATATTTTTTTCCTATCCAGTAGTGTAAAAACTCTTTTTATTGTCATCCTTTGTAATTTCCTTTTCCATGTCTTGAATACTTTGTTATAAAGTCCTTTCTCTTCTTTGGTGACATATATTTATAAATACTTGACTTGGGAAGTCATTTTAAATGTAATTTTTTCCTAATTTATTTTTCTGGAAGTACATTGTTGATACATACAATGGCTACTGCTTGTTCTTCTTTTAATACATATTTTGTATACTTAAACTTTAATGTATTTAGTAGGCACAAGAATTTTTAAATGTAAATAATAAGAAGCCCATTGCTAATTAACTAAAGCATATCTAACACAGACACTAAAAGATTTAGAGTGTACTCATTTGTCAATACACACCGAGTTTGACTTACAGCGGAAGTCCTATGCAATGCATGTGAAACAAGCAGATGGTTGGTGTTTCTAGGTGTTGTTGCTGTTGTTAGTGTACTACTTTGTTCTAGAAATAGCTCAATTGTGGACCTCACTTAGAGCATTTCCTGTCTTTATAAACCTGGTTCTTGAGTCATTTGAAGGAGCATTGATATACCCATGTATTACCTGAACTTGACAATGGCTGGAATAACAGAGAGCTAGGAATTATCTATCTTCTGTAGGCAAAGACTGTTTATTCAGACCTGAAATAGTCACACAGAGGCCAAATTAATTGCAACACTGTTTGGCCAATAGCTTATGCATATTTCTAGCTAACCTTTACATCTTAAATTAACCCATTTCTATTAATCTGTGTATTGTCACTAGGCTGTGGCTTACCAGTGCCATTATGTTACCACATTGACAGCTACATGGATTATTCATGACTCCACCTATTCTCTCTATATATCTCTTTCAGCATGATTATTTTTGCTCTTCTATAAGCTAAAGCAGCCTCTTTATTAACCAATAGAATAAAACATAATCATAGCATGCAGAGGGAAATCCCACACCATCTCATTTTCTTTCTAAATAAAATGAAGGTTTTAACTTTAAGATAGTAAAATTACATATAACAAGACAGGCTCAAGAAAGAATTACAGTTACAATATTTAGTCTATTTATAACTGGCAAAGTTAAAGAAAATATACTATCATCTATTTTATCTTTGTGAGTCTAAAGTTACATATCTAATTTATCTTTTATCATAAACAAGGAAATCTATAACTACCTGTGTTCAACTCTTCAAAGACCCCAGATGGATATAATATTACCTAAGTAAACAGGAAGTACATTGTAAGCAACTTCCTAAACTTTAGAATTGACAGAGACATCTTGTTGCCTGGACAGTCACTCAAAGTTCTTCTGTAATGTTGGGGCATCCATCTTCAGCTTAAAGGCCCATAGTGTCTGACAGACTTTTCCATAAAGCATAAAATTTGGAAGATTGTTTTGTCCATCTTTTCAGGTTGTCAGTCACTTTCTTATGTATCCTAATAATGTCTGGCAGTTTCTTTTGTGAAGCAGGAACCCTGAAGGACCATCCCACCTTTTGGAATGTGCATTCTGTATGTCCAGTTTGTGCAACATAGCATCAAACAGTCCAGGCAAGATAAGTTTCTTGCCCAAATGGCAAACGAGATTCTTCATAATGAGTTTCATCAATGACCATCAACCTCTCTGAAGTAATTGGTGCTTCCAGAAGCAGAAATGTCTCACTGAAAATAAAAGTCTAAGTTCTTAAAGCATTTTAAATGTCATATTCTGTAGGTCTTTGGAGTGCTGAAGAATACCTATTCCTCTGAAATATATCTCTGAACATCTATAAAACCTAACTAACATGACCACAAATTTGAATATTATAGATGACTCTCTACTAATTTATATATATTTTAGATACACATTACATTTTTAAATGAGCTTCACAAACACAATACCTTAAACAAGAATAAAAATCCATATGCATAGTGTAATAGAAACCGTACATTTGTATAAATAGACCAAGATGCATACAATGCAAAGTATTTATCTCTATAAAATATCTTCCTTACTTTTATAGAAATTAATTGTGACCATTAATCACTTACAATTAACCCCATTTAAATAAAAACAATTATATATAAACAATATTTGTGAATTTGGGCATAGTTTTTTTTAGCCTGCTTCCTGCTGATTGGTGGCACAGTTAATCAGGTCTTTCGTGGGGTATCCTGTGTAATCAGTCCATCTCAACCATCAGTCCTGAAGTTTTTGTGAATGTTGGACCACTGAAGTCATCATCTCAGGGAGTCTTGTTTAATCAAACCATATTAGCCTGGAAGGAACCCACAGGTATTCATCTTCTATGAAAACAAAAGTAGGACCTTTTTTCCATAGCAACATATCTTTAGACTCAAGTTATGAAGTCAAGATAACTTTAAAATATATATGTGGGTTTAGCTTAATAGTCAAAACAATGAAATATCTCTGTACTTATCTCATTCACAGTCAAAAATTTCAAAGAAAATACAATAATATGATAATCCAGACTTACTGTGTATTTTCCATCTTTACATGGCTTATTTTTCTTTACTTTTTTATCCTACGACTGTCTGTACTCTGTCTCTTTAAAGACTTTTTTTTTAGAACAAGTTATTCCTTTTTATAACTGTCTATACTCTTTTTCTTCTCTCTCTCGAGCCTATGTACATTTTTAAACACACTGTGACCCATTTAAAAGGTTTTGTATTTTAATCTCTCATTATTGCATATCTTTAATCATTTTCTGACTAGGAGTGTCATTTTTTTTAAAAAAAAAAGTTAAGTGGATGTGGCTAGGACTAAGGCTTCTTTGCCTTTTGGCTCTGCATGTTCATCATGGTAGAAATATGTTTACTGCCAGCTCTAAGAGTCATGGTCTACACCCCAGCTCCAGGGAAGCAGTGGGTCCACTTTACCATCAATCAACCTATAACACTCTACGCACAAAACACATTAAATGCTTTATAGCTGAACCTCCTGAAAGAACCATGACCTTTCCTGCCAGGATGAACCAGGAATCCCTCCCCTAAAGGAACTTCACACTCTTCACTGCCAATGTTGTCAGGAAGACCTCTCTCTCTCTCTCTCTCTCTCTCTCTCTCTCTCTCTCTCTCTCAGCTTTGTTTTTTGTTTTTGAGACAGGGTTTCCCTTTAGCTTTGAAACCTGTGCTGGAAGTAGCTCTTGTAGAACAGGCTGGCCACAAACTCACAGAGATCCATTTGCCTCTGCCTCTCAAGTGCTGGGATTAAAGATGTATGCCTCCACTGCCTGGCCAGGAAGACCTCTCTTAAAGAGGTCAATGTATTATAATAATCTAACTTTAGAGCCTAAAACAGTCTTTCTCAAATTAAGTATTTTGTCATATGTATATATGTATATACATTCACAACCCTTTATGAGACTTGCTAGTTAAAGGCTAGATTACTTCATAGCATTGCCTTCTGGACACTTTTGAAAATCAGTTGCTTCAGAGAAAAGCATGATGGACTAAATATGGTCATTAAATAAGTGAAATTTAAATAAATTCACACAGAGTTTATAGTGATTTTTTGTAAGTTTTCTTAGCAATCCATTCAAGATAGCCCGAGGGTTTCTGAATCCTAAATCACATACTTCTTTAATAATTTATACTGAAGTCATCAGAGTATTGATACCCCACTATAATTAAAAAATTATTAAAATTCAATGTTTTCCACACTTTAAAACATAATAGTACTGTATTTGTGTTGCGGGAGCTCCTTTCGCTCCTTCAGCCAATAGCTGCTGAGATACCAGCCCATTGGGGTGTGGTCTCTCTTTCTTTACAAAAGCAGCGACTGCCCTAGCTCACTCTCTGGCTTCCAGCTCCACTTCCGGCGAGTAGGCTCCCTTCCTGATTGTGCAGAGGACTGTTGTCTGGGATGGTGATCTGTAAGTTTTTCCCCCTTAAATAAATAGCCATTCTATTAATCATAATTCCAAACTGGTGTGGGATTGTTTGTGACTTATGCCTTCAATTGGTGCCCAACGTGGGGCTCGAAACCACGACCCTGAGATTTAGAGTCTCTTGCTCTACCGACTGAGCTAGTCAGCATGTACCTTTTCTCCAAAGCCAAAATTTGACAGGAAAGTGTGGGGGGTCCATCCTTCCATCCATTATCATAAACAAATTATTGACATAAAAGCACCAAAAAAAAGTTAGATGAGATATGATCGTGAACTCTGTTTACCCTTACACCATGTAATCATGCCTTTACACATTACATATACCCCATAATTACATACAATTATGTGTCAATCAAAATATAAGAATAAAAAAGATCGAAGAAATGGGTTCTATCAGTAAAGTGCTCTTCATGAAATCATGATGAGCAGAGTTTTATGTCCAGAACTAACATATAATGCTGAACTTGGTGTCATACACCTGCAATCCCAGTACTAAGGAGACAGAGACAGCACTCCTGGGGCTTACAAGAAAACTAGTTTAGACTAACCATTGAATTCCAAGGCAATGATAGACTGTCGCAGAGAAGTTGGATGGTATCCCTAAGAATAGACACCAAAAACTTACCCCTTGGCCTCTGCATGCACATTCTTTGACTTGAATCATGCCCATACACACATGTGATTCAAATATGTCTACTAACTCAAAATGTTATATGACAATAGAATGAAAATGAGAGATTTCTTCATCAAATTCTACAGTTTTATTTGCATGAGACTTGGTTGGACAACTCTCTATCTAGGGTATTAACACCCTGGGGTGACCCAGACAAGTCTCAAATATCCACTCTGAATTCCATCTCATACCATTTCCCCACACACCCATCTTCTGAGATAGCTTGTTGTAACATAAAAGCCTGTTTGTTGGGGTTTCTTTCCTGCCCAATTCCCACAGACATTTAGGTCCCAAAGAATCACACAGACATCTTCATAAGTTATAAAGTGATTATACTTTATACATTAGCTTAGGCTTCTTATTAGCTCTTGTAGCTTTTATTATCCCATTATTCTTATCTCTGTTAGCCACATGGTTCAGTACCTTTTTTAGCAGGGCAGGTCACATCCTGCTTCTTCAGTGGTCTGGGCAGGACTGGGGAGAAATGGGCTTCCTCCTTCCCAGGATTCTTCTTTTCTCATTGCCCCACCTTTACTTCCTGTCTGGTTGTCTCACCTATACTTCCTGCCTGGCCAATCAGCATTCATTCAAAACATTATTGACAGAATACAGACAATTTTCCTGTACCACTTCCCCCTCTTTTTTTTAAACAAATGAAAATATCCATAGTTCATTTTGGGGGAATGTGGGCATAGTATTCCAGGCTAATTTTGGCTGCTTGGGGGCTCTGATAATCTTATGGGAACCTAAAGAAAATTTAGAGTTATGATCAAGTCCTGACTGTAGTATCCTGTGAGGCTTGATCATCTCAGGCAGCATCTTGAATCTGTTCTGGATGTAGAACTCAGACATCTGGGCCATCTGTTCCTATCAGAGATTTCTCAGGTGGTCTTCCTTGATCAAATCTGAATTTTCTTAACTCAGAATGAATCCACAGTCTCTCATTTCCTGTGGAAACAAAAGCAAAACCTCTTCTCCAAAGTAACAAACCTTTTGACTTCAATATTGAAGTCAAGGTATTTTCAAGATACCTATCTTGGATTAATTCATCAGCATCTATAAGCAAATACCTTTCAGCAGCTGTTGCTCCTTCCTCAGCATTCAAACAATTCAAAGAGAGCACAATAACATACAGTATCAAGATTTTCTGTGTATTTTTCATCTTTATGTGTCTTTATTTTAACCTCTATTTCTTTTATTTTTACTTTTAACTTGGCTTTTTGAGATAGGTTGTCTGTGTATCTTTGTCCTGGAACTATCTCTATAGACTAGGCTGTCCTTGAATTCACAGAGATATGCCTGTCTCTAATACCCCAGTGCTGGGATTAATGGTGTGTGTTATGACACCTTGAACTCACAGAGATCTGTCTGTCTCTGCCTCCCAGGAATTGGGATTAAAGGTGTGTGCCTACCACACCTTGAAGTCACAGAGGTCAGTCTACCTCTGTCTCCCAAGTATTGGGATTAAAGGTGTGTACCACCACACCCAACTACTCTCTTTCTTTTTTTATTTTAAGGAATTTAACTTTTTTTTCAAGCCTGCATATATTTTTAACACACTGGAAACCATTTAGAGGTTTTCTTCATCTTTGAATCTCTCTTTATTGTATATCTCTCTTTTTCTGACCATATGAGTCTTTATGGAGAGCCGTGGCTTTGATGGCTGGATCCAGCCCATTCCTTAGTTTTCTAGCCTCATGGCAGAGGAACCAACAGAGCCATGTTTATTGCCACAACTCTGTGGCAGTTCAAGGTACCTGCCACCAAGCAAGCTGCAGCAATGTGCTCAAAAAACATATTCCAATGCTCCATAGTTGGACCACCTACTTGAAATATTCAGAATTTGCAATGACAGGATGGCCCCAAAAGCCAGCATTTTAAAATGGCACAGCTTTTTAGCTGCTACAGCTGAAAACCAAAATGCATGCATTCAGCTTTTTACCAACACTGTTTAAGTGTTTTGTGGGAGGACCTCTTAAAAGAGCTGCAAGGTTTTGCAGCTAAAACTGAGTCAGGAAGCCTCTTTTAAATGAAAGCACTTGCTTGTCTCTAGCGAGCAGAGCAGACCTGAGAAATGGCTGCTACCAAGAAGCCATGCTTTACTTTATTCTTTTCTGCCCAGAATTACATCCCAAGCTCTCTAAGGTTTTATGTGGATGCAGTTGTCCACGTTGGGTGCCAATCTGTAACATGAGGGCCTGCTAGTTGGGGTTTCTGTCCTGCCCAGTTCCCACAGCCAGTAAGTCCCAAAGAAAATCACACAGAGGTCTCCATAAGATTATAAACTCACTGGCCCATTATCTCAATCTTCTTATTAGCTCTTGTAGCTTATATTAATCCATAACTCTTATCTATGTTAGCCACATGTCTCAGTACCTTTGTCAGTGGGGTAGGTCACATCCTGCTTCTTCGGTGGTCTGGGCAGGACTGGAGAGGAATGGGCTTTCTCCTTTTCTCATTGCCCCACCTGCCTGGTTGTCCCACGTATACTTGCTGCCTGGCAAATTAGTGTTTACTTAAAACATGATTGACAGAATACAGACCATTCTCCCACACCAGCTTATTGTGTTAAGTTCATAGTTAATTCTTTCTAAATAACTATGATTCAGTGGAATTCAGCTCTTAACCAGCTACCTCTTGACTTCTAATGTTTCTTGCTTTTTGCTTCAGAATTTGCAAATAAAGTCATTTTTTTAATGATTAACAACAGAAAACTTCATGCAGATCAAGCATGTCAAATATAATAAAGAGTTTCTCAAAGCTGAACATTTTGGAATTCATGAAATGTTGCTCTTACAGTAATTTAAACTATTAGAAGTGGTTTATAAATGTATCCATTCCTCATGAAAGCCATGTGATACACAGTAATCAGTACTTTAGTTTGCTGCCTAGAAGTGGTACCAATTAATTTAGTTTTTGTGCAATTGTTCAACTTGTTTAAGGATTTTTATTTTTGCACTTTATAGGTCTATTATTGTTTTGTCCAATAATTTTCAGAAACTAAGGTAGTGAAATGATAACCAAAACAGTCTTCTTCTTTGTTTCAACTGGTTCAATAATTAAACATATGCCACCTGTGTGGGTCTCCAAGACACCCATGCCTCTGTACTTCTTTCCAAGCTACCTTGGGTTTCTACATTTTTTTTCTCATTGAAAAGAGACAGTAGGAACCACACATCTTTGCTTAGCAGCATGGATACTACCCAGTACTGAATGGTGGTCTTGGCTTTCATCCTAGTCTGCTTCACCTGCCTCTATTATAATTTGCTCTAGTTTCCTGCCCCATGACAGACCCTTCCTCACCACCACCACTTACCTCTCTCATACTTCAGCCAGGCTGTCATGCTTAATAATGATGACAATTTGATAGGATCTAGAATAGTTCTCAAGTGTGGGTTATGTTCCCTTTGGGATCTAAATAACCCATTCATAGGGTTGCCTGAGACCATTGGAAAATACAGGTATCGGTATTATAATTCATAACAGTAGCAAAATTACAGTTATGAAGTATCAGTGAAAGTAATTTTATGGTTGGGGGTCACGACAACAAGAAGAGCATGAGGAACTGTTTTAAATGGTCATAGCATTAGGAAGATTGAGAACCAGTGATACAGACTCACCAAAGAGACAAATCTTTGGGCAAATCTGTGAAGGAGTGTCTGAATTGAGTTGGTCGAACTGGAAAAACTGATCCTAAATGAGAACAATATAGATTTACAGACAAAGAACTATTGAGACATGAATAAGACCTTGAAGTGATTAACTCATCAGTGCATACAGTACCGTGGCACTGGAGTAAATGGATGCATTTGTTTGTGATATAATTTTTGACATCTGGCCAAGATAGGAGCAACACATGCAACTAGACTATGCTTTATATTTTCAAGCATTATATATTTGCAGATATAATAAATTGAACTTCTGAAGTTTGGATGTGTGAATGTAGTTCAGTACCAACTTCCAGTCAGACTGAATTGAATACTGCCCTCAGCCTCCATCAGAGAAGCTTTATACTGCACAGAGGCAGGAAACAATGCAGAAACCCAAAATTGGCCAAAGTACAAAAATAAGTGGTGGGTGAAGATGCAGTCCAAAGTGAGAAATTGGTTCTACCTGCTTCAGTCCTGAGGGAGCATGACAGAAGGGTGGAAAGCATATAAAACAGAAGTGCAGAGGTGTGCATCAATAAATATGTCTTTAGAGCATGATATGACCATTTCACTCATGAACTCAGTGTAGCTGTTATCTGCACAATAGCACACAACTGGGGCTGTCAACATTTCATCATGGATCATGGAGTGGGTCCAGGGGGCCCCATCCTCCCCTGAGGGGACTACTGTCACTTAATAGCCATTGGTGGTGCAAGAGTGATATTTGTCAGTGTTATAACTTGATAGTTTTCCTTTGCTACCATAAATAAACCTCCCACTCACCATGAAAGCAATTGTAATTAAACTCAGTAGGTCACATACACAGAAGATATAAAAGCAGTGGGGAGACCTGGGGAAAATTTTTTGTAGAAGAGGAAAGGGTAAGACAGAGAGGGTAGAAAAGGAGACTGGATGGTAGGGGAAGAAAGAGGAAAATGAAGAGAGAAGAGGAAGATTAAGAGAGGAGAGAAAAGAGGGGATTAGATTGAAAATGACTAAAATTTACTATAGACACCTCCTGTCAAACTCAGGAATCTGTGTGGAAGAAGGAACAGCAGAAACTATTATGAGGAACCCCTGAAACTGCATGCTAGTTTTTTTTTTTATTTACTCTAGAGACTCCATTCTTTTTCTTTTTAAAAAACATGAATTTTTATTAATTATTTGAGAATTTTACTTCATGTACCCCAATCCCACCTTTTTTCCCAGTTCTTCCGCATCTGTCCCTCACTCCAGTAGTACCTCCCCCCAAAAAAAAATTTTAAAAATTAACTAAAAAGAAAAGAAAAAGAATCCATTTCACTTACCCACCTTTCCCCCTCTCTAACACCTCTTTATTTGTTTCAGGGCGTTGGGAGCTGCAGTTTGTCATGCCGTATACCTTTTCTGTCTACTCAGCTTACCTGTGAATGTTCATTATCATGAATTGTTGGTCTAGTTCAAAACTCTGACTTCTGGTATACCATCAATACTTAAACCTCAGTGAACCTACTCTTGGATATCCTGCTGTTGTTCTGAGTCATGGAGATCCTGCAGCTATAATTTTGCCTGACAAGTCCCATCACACACACAGACAGGTCATAGATAGAGTAGATGCTGGGGTGGGTCAATTCAAAGCCCTGAATAATAGCTATTCTGATCAGTTCTTGTCCCTGGGAATGAGGGGAAGAGCCAGCTCTTCTTTGTCTGTGTTATTGAGCAAGGTCTTTCAGAGGCAGAAACGGACAGTATAAGCTCAGCACAGCCCTGAGATTCCAACATGACTGATTCCTATGGCCCCCAGTGGTAACATGGGAAATAGAGATCAACACAGATCTCAGTTGCAACAGGACCAATAGACACAGATATGTCCCTTAGCCTCAGCTCAAACCTGGGTGCCACCATGGCCCAGGTTGCAACAGAAGCCACTCAAATCAATATGACACCAGCGGCAGCATGGCCCTTGCATACTATCAGGACTAGACACTCGGCATCCATGTGGCCTTTGGGGCAACACAGCCTTTGGCATCAACATAGATCCTTGCTGCTTGAACCCAGACATGGTCCTCAGTTTCAGCTCAGGTTCAAGCATCGTCGTGGACCCAGGTGGCAGTGCAGGCCACTCAGCTTGACATGGCTCCCATGGCATCACGTCCCTCAGATACCAACATGACTACAGGTGGCAGCCCAGACCATGAGCATTCTTGTAGCCTTTAATGGTAACACATAACCTGGTTGGGGTAGTCCCACGGAGACAAACACGGCACTTTGTAGCAGTCTGGGCATGAGTTTCACCATGGCCCTGGTTGGCAAGCAGGCTTTTCCTAGAATTAGGGTTACAGGCATTTGCCAGATGCCCAGGTGGATAGATACTGGGATACACACTCTGGTATTCATGGCTGCACAGTAATCAAACGTTCTTACTCAGTGAGCAATCTCTCTGTCCATCTGTTACAGTTTTCTACGTGTGTTTATATCTTCCCTTATCTGTTTTCAATGGTCTTGTTCACTTTGAATTCTCTAATGCCCAATAATAAGCACTCTCCAAGTGCTTCAGCATGTGAGCAGAAGGCGACCTTGTTGTGACAGAACCAGCAGTCATGTCCACATATTAGTAAGTTACTGAATTTATTTGGGACCAGCATTTGGGACCTTACCTTCTCCATTAACCAGGCTACCTCCCACAGTTGGTTGTTGTTGTTGTTTGCTTTGTTTTGTTCTTGCATTCATGAAATAGTACCTGGCACACCTGGCAGGTTTGTTTTGTAATGTTAACTCTGGTGGAGAGAACCTTTGTCTTCACTAGGGAATCAAGAAAATTGCTTCTCCTCGATCTCAGTTCAAGTATTGAGCTATGACTTTGAGATCTGTTTGTTAAATATTGACAACTATTAGAATGTTTCCACATCTGTCATGTATTTTGCAGAACTTAACTAATGGGGAAAAAAGCCAGCTAAAGTGTTCAAAACCTTTGATTGAACATAGTTGTTTAAATCAGTTTATTGAGCACTAAAATAGCAATATAGAATGTTTCCACCACATTGAAAACAACATTATTTTGTTTCCATAGCTAAGCCACATCAAAACTTACTCTTAATATTTTAAAACCCCCACTTCATTTAGGAGCTCTTGGCTTGACAAGTGCCTGCAACACGGTCCTCCTAGCTTGCAGCCTCTCCTAAGTTAACTGGAGGAAATCAGCTACATTATTGCTCCCTGCTCTGAGAACCTGCTTACTAGACAGCCAAGGTCCATCTTCACAGAGCAATTGGAGCGTAATAGGAAAGTTCCATTATTGGGAACAGACTTGTCCTCCTTGAATAAATCAGTGGAATTATCCCAGGAGGAATATTCAGCCTCTTCTCAACTCAGAGTGACTATTAGGAAGAACAAGGAAAGCATGAGTGGCTTTTAGTGTCCAGTTTTATTTCTCCTAGTTTAAGGGTTCTGAGGGGAATGTGTTACTTTGAAACAGTGTCTCTACTGTAAAAGATGCAGGGATCAATCCTCCCTCCCTCCCTTCCTCCCTCCCTCCCTCCCTCCTTGCTTTCTTCTTTCCTTCCACCCTCCCATTTCCTCCCTTATTTATATCCACACTCCCTATTTCTTCTCCTCATTCTTTCCTCCGGCCCCCCAATTTCCTTCCTTCCTTCCTTCCTTCCTTCCTTCCTTCCTTCCTTCCTTCCTTCCTTCCTTCCTTCCTTTTCTTTTTAAATAAATGAATAAATTGGAAGAAGTTCATATTAACACGTTTAAATAATATCTTAATTTGGTTATCTTTTCTTATAATAAACACCATGACCAAAAGCAACTTGTGGGGGTAAAGGGCTTTTTTGACTAACATATTCTGATTACAGTCCATCCTTGAAGGAATATAGGTTAGGAGTAGAGGCAGGAAGTATGGAGAAAGTGCTTACTGATTTCCAGGGAATCCAATGGTTTCTTTTTGCCTCTTAAGGCACTGCACTCATAAGCACAAAAAAACACACAGAGATATAAAAACATACACATAACTTTTTAAAAGAGAAAGTATTATTTGCTTATAGGAAGATGTCTTTGTAAATGTAAAAGAAAAGAGTTTTGATAAGGAACTGCTTTCTTATAAGGAAGTCAATATCCAAAACATGTAACAATACATCAGAAAGTAGCCCTCAGCAATCAGGAAGTAGAGGACAGCACTTGGAGATCTAAGTCACAGAATGCTTGAATGCATGCCATAGGGACATGCAAAGGTGTCTTTGTTCAGTCTGTGAGATAAAAGACTACTTCTGGGGAAAAAAGTAATCCTGAAAGATAACACACCAGTTTTGCAATATGGTGTCCTGTGCCTATACCACACAGTTGAGAACTTAACCTACCAATTGTTTCCCAAGGTGGTGGATTACAGACTACCCTGCTCTATCTTGCATATGAGCTGGTGATCCTTATGTCTCACTTTGACACATCTCTGCTGTCACCTGATTGCTCCCAACAGAGATCAAGTTTCTTGCCCTAAGACACGGAGGACTGGGTTCAACGAGTCTTATTCAGATAATTCAGGCTTCCTTCCTGCTGCATATCTAGACATGAGTATCTGCCATCGTATTTAAGAGACTCACCTAACCAGACCAACACCTCTGATGAGAGTAGCCGGAGGCTTATCTCTTATGTCCTGAGCAACCTATATACCACAGGAATGATAATACACATAAAAATATGTAATTCTTTTGTTTATAGCTAGTAGCCACTTATGAGTTAGTAAATAACACATTCATCTTTTTGAGTCTGGGTTACCTCACTCAGGATGGTGTTTTCTAGTTCTATCCATCCATTTGCATGCAAAATCCAAGATGTCTTTTTTTTTTTTTAACAATTGAATAGTACTCTAATGTGTAAATTTGTCACATTGTCTTTATCCTTTCTTTGGTTGAGGGGCAACTAGGTTGTTTCCAGTTTCATGCTATTACAAATAATGCTTCTTTGAACATCTTTGAACATGTGTCTTTGTAGTATGATTGATCATCTTTTGAGTGTATGCCCAAGATTGGTATTGCTGGATCCTGAGGTAGGTTGATTACCAATTTTCTGAGAAACCTCCATACTTAATTCCAAAGTAGATGTACAAGTTTGCATTCCCACGAGCAATGGATGAGTGTTCCTGTTACTCCACATTCTCTCCTACATAAACTATCATTGGTATTTTTGACCTTAGCCATTCTGACAGGTATAAGATGGTGTCTCAGAGTTGTTTTGATTTGCATTTCCCTGTTGGCTAAGGTTGTTGAACATTTATTTTTTTTGTGTGAAATTCAAATGCACTTTAATTAGTTTAACATTTCCTCTTATACCATCACTATAATATTTTATTTTTTCTTTCTTTCTTTATTATTATTATTAAAAATTTTTACCTTCTCCCCTCCTCCTATTTCCCTCCCCCCATTCCCCCTCCCTCTCCCTTTCTAGTCCAAAGAGCAGTCATGGTTCCTTGGCCTGTGGGAAGTCCAAGGTCCTCCCCCCTCCATCCAGGTCTAGGAAGGTGTGCATCCAAACAGACTAGGCTCCCAAAAATCCAGTACATGCAGGAGAATCAAAGCTCAGTGCCATTATCATTGGCTTCTCAGTCAGCCCTCATTGTCAGCCACATTCAGAGTCCAGTTTGATCACATGCTCCTTCAGTCCCAGTCCAGCTGGCCTTGGTGAGCTCCCATTATATCAGTCCCACCATCTCCATGGGTGGATGCACTCCTCACAGTCCTGACTTCCTTGCTCATATTCTCCCTCCTTCTGCTCTTCAGCTGGACCTTGGGAGCTCAGTCCAGTGCTCCAGTGTGGGTCTCTGTCTCTATCTCCATACATTACCGGATGAAGGTTCTATGGTGATATGCAAGATATTCATCAGTGTGGCTATAGGATAAGGCCAGTTCAGGTACCTTCTCCTCTGCATTTCCCTGATGGCTAAGTTTATTCAACATTTCAAGTGTCTTTTGGTCATTTGAGATTCTTCTGTTGAGAATTCTCTAGTTGTGTACCCCATTTTTAATTGGGTTAGGATATTGAGCCTATAGTTTATGATCATAGAGAAGCTAAGTAAAAAGGTGAACCCTAAGAAAAACATATATAGGTTCATCTGGAAAGTTGAAATAGGCAAGATCACCTGACAAAATTGGGAACAAAGGAGTGGGAAGGGAGAAGGGACAGTAGAAGAGGGTGAGGAGGGGAGAAGGGGAGGGGCAAGGAGAACTTGAGGGAATTGGATAGTTGAGAGGGAGGAAAGACAGAGTTAAGAGTAAGGAAAAAGATATCTTGATGGAGGGAGGCATTATGGGTTTAGCAAGAAACCTGGTTCTAGAGAAATTCCCAAGAATCTACAAAAATGACCCCAGCTAAAACCCTAAGCAATAGAGGAGCAGGTGCCCAAACTGATCTTGCCCTGTAATCAGACTGATGAATATCTTAAATATCACCATAGAACCTTCATCCAGATACTGATGGAAACAAAGGCAGAGACCCACATTGGAGCACTGGACTGAGCTTCCAAAGTACAGTTGAAGAGAGGGAAGAGTGAGAATATGAGAAAAGTGATCAAGAACATGATGGGGACACCCACTGAAACAGTCTACCTGAGCTAATGGGAGTTCACCAACTCCATCCGGACTGTGAAGGAACAAGCATAGGAGGAAAGAAGTCCCTCTGAATGTGGTTGACTGTTGCATGGCTGGGATCGAGTGAGGGATTGCACCAGGATTTATTACAACTGTTTGTACTGGCTTTTTGGGAACCTATTCTCTTTGGATGGAATACCTTTCTCAGCCTAGATATAGTAGGGAGGGCCTTGGGCCTTTCCCCAAAGCAATGCGTCTTACACTCTCTGTGGAGTAGATGGGGGTGTGTCGGGGGGTAAGTGGGCAGAATGGGAGGAGGGAAGGGTGTGATAACATGGACTGGGTATGTATAATAAAAAAAGGTAGTTTATTTTCTTTTAGAAAAGGAAAAGAAAAAATATATAATTTCTACAGCATAACTATGGATAGGATATCTGCCCAACCTCCTGTGTATGTGTATGTGTGTGTGTGTGTGTGTGTATAATATGCATCTGTATGTATGTGTGAGTGCTATGCTTACCTGTATGTACATTGTATGTAAGGCAGAAGTTGACACTGGGTGTATTTTTCTTTTGTTTCTCATCTTATTTTTTTCAACTGTGGTCTCTCATTGAACCTGGGTCTCACTGGGTTGTCTAGACTGCCTTTCCAGAGAGTCTCCAGGACCCTCTTGGCTCTGCCATGCCAACATTGTCATTAAAGATGGACATCACCATGCTCAGCTTTTGTAAGGGCACTGAATCAAACTCAGGTCACCCTGTTTACAAAGCAATCACTTTATCCACTAATCCAGTTCCCCTTCCCCAGGCTAGAAGATTGCTGTAAAACTAAAAACAGAAAAAGTAGTATGCAAGTGGGTGAACAGTGTTTCTTTTAAAATAATCATAAGAGCCAGAAAATCTCAGGGGAGAACAGATACCAGGCTCAAATTCCGTAAAACTTGCCTGACCTTACTACAATAATTTTTGTTTACTATTCTCTCTGCACAACTGTTGGAGTGTTTGGTGCCATTGTTTAGTTTTAAGCAAGGAATTGTACAAATAACCCCTGACAACCTCCAGCAAAATATGGGAATTTACTCATTATTCATCATGCAAACAAGAGCAAGTGGCTATGACCTCCAGTTCCTCAGGCTGCAGAGGTAATTGAAAGAAGGAAGATAGACAGTCTCATTCCTCAACAAAACCCCAGAAATGATGCTGCTTCTCCCAATCTCCAGCTGCTGATCACAGACTTCCCATCAGCATGTTATTATTTACTGGGATTCAAGGTTTCCTTCTGGAGGATCCCAAATTTTATTCTGCTACCAGCCCTTGTTGCTTTACCCAGCAAAGAGCACAGCTCTAATTGCTTTCTGAGTTTATTGTCTGAATTAATGCTGGTTTGAAGAAGGGAAGGATGCTTGTAATCTCTGACATTTCTAATTGAAACCATGACTGTAATAATTGCCTTTCTTTTGTGTTCATGGCAATGGTGAAAATAGAAAAATTTCTCCAATCCATTATGTGACCACATTATAATAGGCTTCTGACCCAGGGTTTGGGAATAGGGACAGGGATCGCTGGGTACAGTGCTTGTTGTACCTGCATTCAGAACCCTAACATCATCCAAAGACCTGGGTAAAGTAGTACATGCTTGTAATCCTATCGCTGGGGAAGCAAAGACAGTATAATGCCTGTAATACAATTATCAGCCAATCTAACTGAATTCATGAGCTCTACATTCAGTGAGAAATCTCCAAAAGTCATTAGAAGAACAGAGATTAAAGAAGACACCTAGCCTTGATCTCTGGCCTCTGCATTCTTCAGGACACATAGATGTTAGCATGCCCCCACACACTCATGTGCACACATAAAAACATGCATGATACACATGTATATACATATATGTGCATTTAAAATAAAGTATAAATATAAAGATTATGACAGGATAATTTTTATATTAAAAGTATTTTCACTGAAGTAAAGCTATTTGGCAATATAGTACTAAAAAATGCCTAAAATCAAATCTTCAATGAAAATGCAAGATTCAGAACCTCCGCCTCTACCATATCCCACGCATATCATAATGCCTTGTATGTAATATTTTTCTCAGAATTTAATGTGAAATTATTGATAGGACTAAATGTTGGTAGTTGACACCTTATTAATTTTGACCTTAGAGTGTATGTGTGTGTGTGTATGTATGTGAGTGTATTGGTATACATTTACATGTATGTGGCAGAGATCAATCTCAGGTATTCCTCAAGCACTGTTTACCTTGTTTTTTGGTATTTTGTTTTGAAACAGTGTCTCTTCACTGACTCTCAGCTTTCTACTAAGTTAAGCTGACTGGTCAATGAATCCCAGGGAATGCCTATAACTACCTCTAAAATGCTAGGATTACATCCTGCTTGCATTTTGTGAGTGTTCGAGAATGAAATTCACAATGTCATGCTTGCATGACAACCACTATACTGAACCATCTCCCTAACCCTGAACCTAATGGCTTTATTATGTGTCAACTTGGTCATGCTAAACTCAGCTTGTTGGCTAACTTTTCCTCACCCTCTTGAATGTTTTCAGTTAGGTTGGCCATAAGAGAGCACCCTGTTGAGTGTGGAGAACAGAAGGGCAGTAGCTAATCTGTAACTCTTTGCTAGTGTGTGTGGCCCAATGACTTGTTTCCATTGTTCACAAAAGCCCTGGCTACTCTCCTTGCCTCAAAGAGCTGGACATTCTGTCCCTCATCTATGCACATGTCCATGCCTCTGAGGGACATTCTTGACAACAGTGTAAGAATCAGTGAATTGAGGATACAAGTTTCAGAATACAACTAGTGAATTTCATTTCCTGCTATGGATTTCAAATCACCCCGATCTTTCTCATTCTCCTGTTTCCCCTCAGTCAGTCTGTTCAGAGAAAATTTAAGCTTTAACAAACAGTAAGGACAACAACTTCATAGAGAAGTCCAACCAGAAAACTCAACTGTACTGACCCATTTTCTTTACCTTTGTAGCCCTGAAATCCTGTGCTTCTGTAAGTCACCCTCATCCATTCTCCCTGAATAACACTAATGAACACACAGATGAACACACTAGGGCATATTTTATAAAAATACGAATAAAGAAAACTAGTGGAGAAAGTGGATCAGAAAATGGGAAGGGGACTAGAAAGAGTGAGGGACTATAACCATGATTAAGATCCATCATAGGGCAGCAAGATGGCTTAGGAAGGATTGGAAGCTATCTGCCATCAATCATTACCTGCACTTGAAGCCCAGGACCCACGTGGTGGAAAGAGAAAACAGATTCCCTAAGTTTCTACTGATATCTACACATACACTGGGTTTTACATGTGTTCCCCTACACACATAAAGAAATAATCATAATAAAAATTTAATTATATTATAGAGATGTATAAAATGTCATACTGAAGTCTACTGTATATAATATGATGAAAAGATAAATGGTATTGCTAACTAATTGTTTGCAGATAAATCCCTTTATGCTTCCCAATGACTTTTTTTTTTTCAGGTTGAACCAATATAAAAAATGATGTACTAAATTCTCTTATCAGTCTCCAGTCATGTCTTAAAAACTAATAGAAATATAGCCCGAAGCATGTAAAGAGGTGTTTTATGATCTTAAATCCTTGAATAATTTCATTTAAGGCAGATTTTAGTATCACTATAACTCTGACATTAGCTTCAGCTAGACCAAGCAGAACTAACGCATGCTCTGTTCAGTGTCTCTAAGGACTATTCAAATTCTTACCACAGGCATAATTACGTAAGCATAGCTGTGTAGCTTCATCCATTGTCAGGAAACCCTCAACATTCTAAGTGATGACTTCAGCCAGTTCCCTTTCCTTTCTTGACTGTTTCATCTTTGTGTATGTAGGGGTAATGTGAGTATTCGATTTCCTATTCCTTAGCCTGTCAATGATAGCTCACAGAGAACAGAGTGAAGGCCTTTGATACTAGATGATATCTGAACACAGAACACCAAACTCTCATCTCTATTTTAAGCAGTTTTCAGTAGATTCTAGGAAGCCTATGGTGGCTCCATGCTATGGGGTGCAGGGAGCTGTATCCATCAAAGCTGGAACCTGTTCAGCTAGATTATAGGGTGTTCTAACTCTCAGGGAAGAAAATTTTTAATTGTCTTCATATCAATGGACTTAAAAAAATCCTCCACAATATGGAAAGGAGATAATGATCAAATATAAAGATTTCAAATTAACATTCATTAAAATTAGTGTGTAAAACTCATCTGTTGGATAATGTTGGTTAACTTCAGAAAATATTTATTCTTAACTAAGCAACAACACAGTTATTAGAGCAATGACAGACACACAGTAAAACAGACATCTTCATAAGTATTATTGGATTCAAAATACAATAACCAATTAAACAGAGACCAGAACCACAGACTATATCTCCACACTAGCAGAGCCAATTCTGGCCATGGTAACATGAGGTAATTCAAGTTGTTCATTGGATGCTACTGATTTGGATCACATTGGTTTAATGTGTTATTCTTTTATTTGTTTGGAATTATTAACCTTCTAAGAATTATTAGAAAAATTTAAAACTCCATCTGATTTGTTATGTTTAAGCAACATAATAGTATAAGTGATTATTCTCAGCGAGGGTGAATGAAAACTCCATCATCTGTTAGAACATAACTTTTAGTTCTTATGGCATATTAAAAATAACTTAGCCGGGAGATGGTGGCGCACGCCTTTAATCCCAGCACTCGGGAGGCATAGGCAGGTGGATCTCTGTGAGTTCGAGACCAGCCTGGTCTACAGAGCTAGTTCCAGAACAGGCTCCAAAGCCACAGAGAAACCCTGTCTCGAAAAACAAAACAAAACAAAACAAAACAAAACAAAACAAACAAACAAAAAAAAAAAACTTAATGTTATAGCTCCAAGATATTGAGTTAAATAGCCTAAAGCGAATCTTGACCTCAAGGCTGTTTTTAACATTCATCTCTCATCAGCCAATAAAGCAAGAAGAGAAGCAGTAAGGAAGTAGATGACATGAACTATATTCTTAGCAAAATTAACCCAATAAATTTCTGCAAACACTAGACTAGATAAATAATTATTATAACAATAGGTATTACCTAGAATTTTTACTCAGACAGGTGACATATGAGTCAATTAGAATAAATCTTAACATATCAGTACAAAGAGGGGCTGCCCTGATGGCTGAGCAGTGAAAAGTAAGTGTTTCTCCTGCAGAGGACCTGTGTTCATTTCCCAGAGCCCATGTCGGATTGCTCAAAACTGCAAAATTCCAGTCCTAGGGAAATACAACTCCTCTTAGGGCTAACAACATTCACTTACATACACATGAATATATATCTATGTGTATGTATTTATATATACTTACAATAAGATGATAAAATAAATCCTTTAAAATCCAAGTATAATACTTTAATCTCAGTACTCAGGAGGCAGAAGTTGGTGAGTTTGAGGCTAACCTGGTATACAAAGTGACAGCCACAGGTGTAACACAGAGAAATCCTTTCTCAAAAAAAAGAAAAAAAAACTTATCTAAATGTTTGGGAATTTCTTCTCAATGTTGTGTTGTCACTGAGGAATTTTTGACTTATGTTCAACTAAGGACAAAACTTTTATTAATGGGAATCAGTAAAGTAAGTTTTTAGTATTTTTTTTGGTTTAAAAAATTAATTTACAAAAGGAGAAATGTTTAAAAGTTTAAGCATGCTAAGCTTAAAGTGGAAAAACAAAATAAAAATAAAATCAGACGTCAGAAAAAACTAAAGTAGGCAAATTAAATTTAAGGTTAATGTTTTAGAAATATTTATAATTGAAAATTCCAAAGCAAAGCAGCACTGCTTTTCCATAAGAAAAAAAGTTTGTCACTCATAAGATTCAGGACACACATCTCCATGTATTCTATACCATAACAGGAAAAAGTCACAAATAACTTTTGTGATTCTTATAAAGGTGACAACTTGAATGACAAATTATTCTAGAAACATAAATCATAAAACTGACTGAAAATTAAATTGAAAATCATAAATGAATTAGAAAATCTAAACAGCCATTTGTTTCATAAAAAGTGAACTCAAAATTGAAAATATGCTTTCAATCAATAATGATAATCATGCAGGTTATAAAATGAATGCTAATACCATCCCTGGACAGAGTCTGCACACTCCTTGTCCTGAAAGAAGCTTGAGTCAGAACCTTCCTGTTAAAGCAAGCTATGCACGTCATTATCAGAAAAGGAAATAATAGACTAATAAACTTTCTGAATAGAAGTAAATGTAATAAAATCTTTTACTGAATACCAAGAAGCAAATTCAGCAATGTGTGACTGTAATAGGGTTTATTTTGTGTGTTCAAGATTGCTTTAAATTTTGGGTAACTGCATCAATATTAATTATCAAAATAAAGAAATAAAGAGGGCTGTGCAGGTGGCACCTTACTTAAATCACTTGCTGTACAAGTTTGAGGACCAGAGTATGAATCCCCAGCAGTGCACTCACATAAAAGACAGTCATGGTGGCCTAATAATAATCTATGTGTTCTGGAGCAAAACCAGAATCCCCAGGGCAAGATAGCTACAAGGTACAAGACTCAGGTTCAGTCAGAAATAAACCACACTTCATTAATTAAAATAAAGTGTAACTGTGGAAGACACTCAACTTCAACCTCTCTCCTGCATATACACACAAAGACACACCTACACACCCACACCCGCCCACATGCACACAAACATATACACACACAAGACAGCACACATAAGCAGGTACAACAAAGATAGATACATGTGCTAAAAAATAAAGAATAAAATGAAATAATCACCTTAAAAAAAATCACCTCATAAGACATAAGAGTGCCATGGAACTCAGCAATCCTACCCGTTCTTAAATTTGCAGAAGAACTGAAATCCCCACTCTGAAAAGAATATTCCCATGCTTATTGCTTTATCCTTTGTATAAGCTAAAAGCAGGAAAGAAACAGAGAATCTGTCAATATATGAAAGGGTAGTAAAAATGTAGCAGACACTAATGCTGTATCCCTAAGTAATCATGTGAAGTAATCCAGGCATGGAAAAGCAAATGTATCTATTTCTGCTGGCAGGAGTCAACAAAAGTAGTCAAGAACATAATATCAGACAGTGGAATTACAGTTGCCATGAGCCAGGAAAAGGGAAATTGAGAACTCATATCAATAGACATAACATGTCAATAAAGCAAGATAAATGCATCTAGGAAGCTGGTATAAAATGTTGCCCTCCTTAAAAATCATAGCAGACTTAGGGCTGGAGAGATGGCTCAGTGGTTAAGAGCACTGGATGCTCTCCCAGAGGTTCTGAGTTCAATTCCCAGCAACCACATGGTGGCTCACAACCAACTGTAATGAAATCTGGTGCCCTCCTCTGGTGTGTGGGCAACATGGAGGGAGGATGTTGTATACAAAATGAATAAATAAATCTTAAAAAAAAGAAAAACAAAAGGTAATCTTCCTAACAAATCATATTGGAACAAGACGAATGTGTATAAAACTATAAATCTGCTCACGTCTCACCACACCAAAAATTCACAGTGTGGCTGTAAAAGTAGAATGAAACATGCTTAAGAAGTCCGGGCAGTGTTAGCACAGTCTGGCGTGAGTGAACTGCCTGAAAGTCTCAAATTGTGTAACTGGAGCAGAAAAATAAGTGTTAAGTTATACTTTAACCAAAGCAAAAGTCATGGACATCAAAAGGCAGCTATTTGGAGGTGGTGAGATACCTTATCCAGTAAAGGGCTTGCTGAAAAGCCTGGAACTTGCAGGAAAAGAGAAAAAAGCTGGCTTGGTACTTTGTGCTTGTCATCTCAGCACTGGAGAAGCAGAGGGATTGCTGGACAGCTATCCCAAATAAAGTGATGAGCTCCAGTTAAAAATGAGAGACGATGTATCAATTAAACAAGAGGTTTGGGGGTGATTGAGGAAGACAAACATGATTGACCTATGGCCTCTACTTGAACATGGATTCACATGTATTACACATATACACACACACACACAAACACATATACACAATAAATAAAAAACAGATATTATTTAAAAAAGTCAAACCATAGGCCCAGAAAACATATTTACAATGCAATATATATAAAAAAAGAATTCGTATCCAGAATACAGAATTTCTACCAATTGATAAAGGGAAGGTGAGGCTGGAAAGACTGCTCAGTGGCTTAGACTGATTTCTGCGCATGAAGATGATAGGAAATCTAGCTCCCTGCACCCATGTCAGGATGTTGTGAACCAAAACTCCATCTCCTGATGATCTCAAGTCTTCTTGACTCCACAGGCATCCACACTCAGGTATTAATACACACAGACACAGGCAGAAACAAACATAAAGATACAAACAAAAATTTTTTAAGAGGAAAAGATCACCAAACTAATTCATATTATAAAATTTATGAACACTTCAGAAAATAATGGAAACAATCAAGAAAGTACATGGGAAGGTGGCCAGCATCATTAGTCACAAGATAAATGAAAATCAACGCAACACTAAGCTGTCAATCCAACATGGACAGAGGGAATTAAATGCAAAATATTGAACCTAAAAGACAGAACTTCAGGACTAAGGCAGGCGCTGGTGGCACACACCTTTAATCCCAGCACTCGGGAGGCAGAGGCAGGCGGGTCCCTGTGAGTTTGAGGCCAGCCTGATCTACAAGAGCATGTTCCAGGACAGGCTCCAAAGCTATGGAGAAACCCTGTCTTTCTTGAAAAACCAAAAAATAAAAAAAAAATTAAAGAACTTCCAGGACTATGCACAGAAATAGACCATTGCATGATCTTAATCTTAAGAAATATAAAACAGACACATCCTCTGATACCGAGTGGGACACTGATCTTCTGTGAGATTGAGAAGAGTTCAAAATGATCAGAATGTTCTACCCCTTGATGACAGCATTCTGGCTACTTGATCCCCTTATCAAAGTTGTTGAAAAGCATTTCGATACATGCATTTTTAAAAATGTCAAGCCTTTGTGTTTCCTCTTTTCCTTGTTAATACTGACAGTCATCAGGTTCAGTAGCAGAAGGTCTTGCTCGTCTTTGCTCAGAGTTTAAGTGGAGAAATAAGTGCCTGACTCTAATGAGGAGCAAGGAAGAATTCACTAACAGGAGCAAGAGAAACATTCTTGTTCTGACAGCACAGCCCAATCAGCTACAGGTCATGCAACATCGTTTTTATGCAAATCCTCTCTGTACTGAGGTGGGAAGTTCTCTCAGCTATAAGAGTGCTTGCAATCTAGCTCCAAGCCCATGACCATAAAATTTTGCAGTATTTTTAGTTGGAACAAAACACTTTGTGAGTGGAAATGCATACGAACACAGCATTCCTGTTATTAATATTTATACATGTAAACAGCAAAGGTCAGCATTGTAAGAAAATTGACATTTTCTTCACAATACCCTTTTCACTTAGGTACATACAGAAAGAAGGCATAATGTCCTCTTTTGTCCATTACCTCACTTAGCCATTCACTGAGCTTGTGTTTGGTGGCATCTATCTCTGGGGGACACTAATCTAAACATGAGAATACAGCGAAAGATATGCCTATATAAGCATAAGGACCTGAGTTCAGACCCCAGAACCTAGGTAAAGCCTGAGGTATGAGAACACATGGTTGTAATCTGAGGTCTACTGCGGGAAGTACAAACAACGGGATTGCTGTAGCTTGCTGGCCAGCCAGCCTCACCTCTACTTTGTGAATTCCAAGCCACCAAGAGGCTCCATTTTAAAAATAATAAATAAGATGGATAGTAAAGAACAACACCTAAGGAATACTTTTGGTTTACACACACTCGCGCACACACATACACACACACACACGTACACACTAACATGCATGTGCACACACAAGAGCACACACATACACACACTCACATGCACACACAGACATGCATTCGCTCACATGCACACTGAACAGACAAGGGTGTGCACCCACATATACACACCCACAAATTAAACACTCAGGAACACATATGTATAAATGAACAAAAAACAAACTTGAGAACATCCTGATGGAGAATAAACTCTCTTTACTTCAGCAAGGTACCACAATTGAAGAGAAAATAAGTTAAGCCTATATAATCATGTTATGAAGGAATCTATTTATGAAGCATAACTGCACCAGGTCTTGTTATTTCCTTGGAGAACACATTTGCAGCTGTTGTGCCATCTCCACCAGTCATCTCTGTCAGAGACCTCTTGTGTTCATTCTCAGTCTTGGGATTTTTCTGTTTGGTTGTGTTTCCTGTCTGTCCTCTTCTTGTTATTTTAAATTTTATTGCATTTATTTATGTATGTGTGCATGTGCCCGTATGTGAGTGTATATGCATATAAGTGTGCGTGTGTGTGTATGTGTGTGCCACAGCATTAATGTGGATGCCAACGTACAACCTCTGTGAGTCAGTTGTCTCCTTTCACCGTGGGAGTCCTAGTCCTGAGGACTGAGTTCAAATTTCCAGGCTTGTTGGCAAGCACCTATACATACTGAACAATTTTGCCAGCCCACAGATACTACCTGTTTGTTTGAAAGATCTAGTTCTGGTTCTAGTTAGTGACATTATCAATCATCTCCCTACCATACAACATTGTCATCCTGTAGGCTACTACAGCCTTTCTGTACATGATCTGTGGGAGTTACCCTTACCACTTGGCACATTATATATATAAACAATATATCCACTAAAACAATGAACAATGAGAGAAGACACCCATATCAAATTCAGTTCCTATTCAGAGTGCTGAATAAGGAAGATTCTGAAAAGCTGGAGTTGGTGTTCTTAATGGCCAATCACTGAGCATGTACCATACACAATTTGCTGATAATACATGCTGCTGGACCTACTCTGCATAGTTTAGAGCTCCATGGCTGTGATCGCCAGTTTTTACTGTCAATCTTATAAAATTTAAAAATCTCTATGGAAATAGTCTTCTGGGCATATCAACTCTATATTGGGTCAGTTGAAGACAAAAATGTCATTTGTGCCTTCCATGGGCTAGAGCTTTCGACTTGGGAGACATGAATGAAGGATAAATTAAATTGAGCCTCAGCATTCATCCATCTTTCTCTGCTTCCTGTTGCAGATGAAATATAACCAGCTGTTTCACACTCTAACCACAGTACCTTCTCTACTAGGATATACTATCTGCTTGTGTGCTGTCTTGCTTCCCCTCCATGGGGATAATGTCTAAACTGTAAGCCAGACTTAGCTAAATATTTTCTTCTGTAAGAGTTGCCATGGTCATGTTAAGTTACCTCTTTACAGCAATAGAAATCCTAACTAAGAAAGTGTATGTGTGTGTGTTTGTGTGTGTCTCTGTGTGTTTAAATCAGATATTCAAGTTACTACCTTCTTTAATTTATCTCCACCTTATTTTTTTGAGACAGGAATTTTCATTATACCTGGAGCTCATCTCTATCAGTTTGATTAGACTGGCTAAAGAGTGAGCCCCAGGGTCCTCTTGTTTTACCTACACACTGCTGTAATTACAAATGCATGCTGCCATGCCTTATTTTTACCTATGGTTTTTGCAAATCAAACTCAGGTCTACATGGTTATGCATTACCTACAGAAGAGTCTCTCTAATACCAGGACTTTAAATCCTCTATAATGAACTCTGACCAATTATATGCACAGAGAGAAAGAGAACTAGAGTTCATTAGAGGCCTGGACTGGTAAGCAGCCTGTAGAAAACTCAGTTTCACCTGGGAAATAGGGGAGAGAGTTTTTTAATTATTATTCTCAGGTAATTTCAGTGAGGCTGTACTTTGAAGTTAGATGTACCTGAATGATGTCAGATCACTTACTTACCCTTGCCAGTTGTCATTTGGTATGGAAGTTGAGGGTGATTATGCTACTTTAAAAAAAACTATCGAAGAATTTAAATCATATGTATCACATTTCCTGGCACACAGACAAAATGGTTTATACATCTTTGTGTGTAGCAAACAAAACACTTTCCATACTAAATACTCTCTATTTAACTTTGCAAACAAATAGAAAGTATTTCAAAATCCTGGTGGAGTAAGTTTTGAGATCTACATGTGCCTACAGAACAATGTATGTCATAACACATCATTAACTTCAGTTTTTTGTTGACCCAATACAAATGGCTGGGAGGCTTTGACCAGTCAGTGTGACTTGACTGACATATCTTTACCTGCTTCTAATTTCCTTAAGTTCACATTTGATTCCTTATGATGTTAAGGGTTTCCAATATTGGTATTATTGGGAGGTTTGGAGTTCCATCTGGTCTCAACCCCACCAGGATCTTCAGTTCTTGTGCTCCAATAAAAAAAAAAAAAGGAGAAGCCAGGTAGGGCCCAGTAGTAAGGAGGTCTATTGAGAATTTAATTACAGTAAAGAAGGAGGCAAGAATGTGCTTATGAAAATGTGGACCAAGTCAAGCCATCACATCATCCTACACGGTTGAGGCTTTTATCTGTCCTCTCTCTGTTATCTAGTCCTTGTGCATCCTCAAAGTAGACACACCAATAAAGGACGTTATTCTTCTCAGAAGCCCATTTCACCAGAATTTAGTCTGTTATAAATATGTGTAAGACTCAAGACTATGGACAAGGGCTTAGGGTTCCAAACATTGCAAATTTCACAGGGAGGGAAAATTACCTCATTTCCTGCCAAACATGTCCCTGAAGCTGGTTTGTAGCAACACAGCTAAACCAGCTGCTACCACCTATCACTCTGTCTATCCTGTTCCTGTAAGCACCTTGTCACTACATCCTGTTCTTGGGGTACTTATCTGACGACTAGTTTTGAAGTTCTTGGACCAAACCCCCTGCATCTAACCTATCTAACATCAGCATAACTCTTTCGTGGGAAAGAGTTGATAACAAACCATTATTTCCTGACAGCTGAACCAGGATTTAACTGAACACCATTTGTTTGATAGCTTCCTCTGAATTTTAAGTCCACATTTCTCATTCATGGTGCTAGCCTGCCATTTGAATTATTTAAACAGCATTTTTGACCTTACAATATGGCAGTGCTTATTGGCTATGGAGTCTCCTTTGTATTCAATTCGTCTGTGTTACATTCAAAGCACTGGAAAATGAGTTTCTGTATGGGAAGGTATAGCATATTGGTATCCATAAATCAATGGACTTTTAAGAGATATTTTCTATAACAATTGCTTTGGGTTATTTAAATACAATTTTTTCCTTTCAAAATTACTTCCCATGAACTTGAGATCTCAGTATTAGCAAATAATTCAAACAGTCTGCACAGCAAGTATAATGCCATTATAATTATCTGAATATGTTAACATTTAGGGAACAGTCAGGTGCATTTACTGGCCTTTAGAAAAATAGAATGCTGCATGTAGACACTAATTAATCAATAAAACTCTAATTGTATTCTATTAAGTATTAGAAACGACATTTCAACTTAAATATTCTATGTACAACCTGACCCATTCTCAAGTAGCAATAAAGGCCAATTAGAGTGCTATTCAAATTATTATTATGAATTTTCTCACTTCCTTCACCTACATGAATATTAAGAAAATTAAAAGCAACACTGGAAAAAGAGAAGCAGGCTAGTTCTGCACACATATTCCATCCTTTGCTGACAATGAGGAACTCCGCAAACAATGGCAGCTGTGAATACCATGATCTTTGAAAGCTCAGTGCCTGTGAGGGTTCACCACCATGCTGTCAGTGCCTGTGTCAGAGTGGTTCACAGTCACGTGGAACTCAGTGTCTATGAATGGTTCACAGCTCTGGGGTACTCAGTGTCTATGAGTGGTTCACAGCCCTGTGGAACTCAGTGTCTATGAGTGGTTTACAGCCCTGTGGAACTCAGTGTCTATGAGTGGTTCACAGTCATGTGGTACTCAGTGTCTATGAGTGGTCCACTCAGTCTCAGTGATTCACAGCCATGTGGTACTCATTGTCTCTGTCTAAGGCTAATATCTCCATCTTCTAAGTGGGAGTACAGGCAGTAGTTGTCAGCAATGTGATAGTAATAAGGATGATGGGATTACAAGATTAAAAAGATGTGTATATTGAACTTCTGCACTAAGTAGAAAGTCTTTCCTTGAGACTTGAAGTCTGCATTCAGAGACTCTCAGAATGACACCTTAGACTCAGCAAGCTCTACTTTGCAATGCTGATGGTGGAAATGTCTTTCACTGTGGCCTCAAGTATTAATTCCAAAATTATTTTAAATTGTTTATTAGTATATATATATATATATATAAAAATTATACATAACAATGACTTTGTTATGACATTTGAATAATCATACATAATGTATTTTGATCACATTTTCCCCTACTACCTTTTTTGTTGTTTTGTGTTTCAGAGAACTACATCCATTTTGCTACTAAAATTTCTTATTTCATGAGGCATAAAGTAATGTCTCACTGTCCACTCAAGGTCACAATGAAAAATCAAGGCACAGTTCTTCCAAAGTTCACCCTTGAGAGCCAATGAGTTTGCTAGTCTTCCTTACAGTGCCTAAGTGAGGGGTACTTTATAATGGTGTTAACATGCTACTAGCCAAAAAAGAACAAAGGCTTCCTGTAGCCACATGAATGGGGGGCCCCTGTCTCAACTTCTCCTGCCTCCTCCCCAAGTTATATACAGTTAAGGCATGGGTGTATAGTAGAGCTGGTAGGAAACAGTTAGATACTCAGCTGAAAATGTCATTTCTCCATTTCACTTCTCTGTTTGGGATGTAAACCCAAGCTCAACTGGAATGATGTTTGCAAGTAGGTATTGAAGCTCAACTTGCTAAGATGGCATTTGTTTAGCCCAGAGGACAGTCATTCGTGACACATGACATGTCTAGAAGCCAACATTCTGCAGAATTTCTCACCACTTCTGGTTCCTTTCATTTTTTTCTGTCCCTTCATCCATATTTTCTCAGGCTTTGGAGGGGTGAAGACTGTTTTCCAGTTGCTTCTTAGACACATTGAATCTAACTATCTACTTCCTCAAAAGACATCACTGTTTAGTTGTTAGATCATGTAGAAATGACTTTATTGATTCTCATTATATCTACTCTTACCATTATCAATAATACACACTGCATTGATTCTACTAATATATGAATTATATAGAAAAAATAGCCAGTTGCTCAATATGTTTGAGAACTGAATACCTGCATTCAAGTATTTTCTCAGCCTCTCTATACCATGTTCAGTTCATCATTAACAATTCTTTTTTTAAAGATCTATTTATGTATGAGTGCTCTGCATGTACTTTGTGTCATATGAGGGCTTTGAGCCACCATGTGGTTGCCGGGAATTGAACTCAGGACCTTTGGAGGTGCAGCTAGTGCTCTTAACCACTGTACCATCTCTCCAGCCCAATGCAGCTCATCATTAATTAGAGGTAGCTATTTCATGAAATCACTAATAAATTTCACTATGTAAACCTTAGTTTACATAGAATTCTATGCACTTAACACCCCACATATTTCTAGTTTTTTCAAAAAAAAAAAGGATATGACTTACAATACTTTCCAACTCACTGAATTTTGCCTGGTTGCCATTTAAATACTAAAGCTTTGGAGCTGTCAGGGTTCAAACATTGCAGCATGTTAAAGGACATTGCAGCAGCTTCTCTAGTAGTAGTCATTGTCAGAAAAGAACAGAAGCCTCTAGTGATGCACTTAGAGTTTCAGGCAGCTAGGGATTTGGATGTAGAGTGAACTATGGTGAACTGCAGCAAAGGAAGCCAGCTTTGACCATCATCGCAAAGTTTCACGCTCTGTTGGCAGCAAGAATGTTTTAAAACTGATGTACAATAGTCAGAAGAGAATAAAGCTACTTCCTCTTGGGCATTATAAAACCAGAGTACATATCAGATATTGAAATACTTTGGTGATTAGTTTTATGTCAGCTTGATCCAAGCTAGAATAATTTGGGAAGAGTGACCCTGTTGAGAAAAAAAACATGTCTCCATAACATGTTATAGACCTATATAACATAATATAGACCAGTCTATAGGCAATTCTATGGAGAATTTTCTTGATCAATGATTATAATAGGCTCAGCACACCATGAGTGGTAACATCTCTGGGAAAGTGGTCCTGAGTTTAATAAGAAATCACGATGAGTAAGCCATGAGAAGCAAGCCAGTAAGCAGCGGTTCTCCATAGCCTCTGCATCAGTTGTGATTTTCAAGTTCTTGCCTCTAGGTTCCTGCCCCAACTTCCCTTAATCAATGAAATGAGACTTGAGAGTTATAAAATGAAAATCCTTCCATCCTCAAGTTGCTCTTTCCATAACATTTATCACAACAACAGATATCCTGATTGAGAGAATTTGTGTACTCTGTTTGTAATATCAATCTCTGCTGGGTAGCATGGGCAGGTGAAGGAGTCAACTGGCAATTATTCAAGATGTCTGTAGTTTCCTAGTGACCTGGAAACATTAGCTATGGAAATATTCATCAGGGAAATCACTAAGTTGGTCAAGGGCTAGACATGCCAGTATGGGAGCTGAGTTCGAACCTCAAAAACCAAATTAAAGAAAAAAGCAAGATGTGGTGCCAGATTGTAAGTCAGTTACTAGGCAGATAGAAACAAACAAGTTCTGGAACTTCAGACCAGACAGTGTAATCAACATGACAATTTCCCAGCCAATGTGAGATACCGTCTCAAAAGCAAGGTAGATATCACATGAAGACAGCTAAGATTGTCCTGTCCTTCACATGCACATATACATGCATGTACACATACCTGTCCACATATGTGCCTCAATCCACACAAACATGTATACACACATATACTCATAAAACATGAGTTTAATAATCAAGGTTGTTAATACAAGTGACAATAAGATTAAACATATATTGATAGCTACGTTGGACCACTACTCAGGTGGAAAACCCTGACTTACCAGAGGCCACATCAGTATCCAGTCTCCAGTTAAGTCCCCGTTAACAGACCTCTGTTGGGTGCCTAGAAGACAGGCCTTCACACCCCACTTGATCTGTTTTGCACTCCTATGGTTGGTTGAAAACAGGAACAAAGCCACAAACAATCTGTTGTTTTCAACAATGTTTTAAGGATGTTTACCCCTAAGCCATGTGAGTTACAGTGATGAGCTTCCTGCTTTTGCTGGCTTGGCCTCCCCCGCTAAGGGCTATATATACTGTGTGAGAAAGTGGAATAAAGGGCTTGTCTGCAGAACCTGAAGTTGTGTTGCATGTTAATCCCGACATTCCTCGCTCAGAAAAACTACAGTTGCCATGCTGGCACGGCAATGGGATTTGTGAACGGGGTCACTCCATCCGAGGAGCATATTGGGGAATGTAATGTTTTTTTTTTTTTTTTTTCATCCTCAGAGATACTCTGAGGAACATCCTCCAAAAGATTAGCAAGTATAAAGAGGAAGTGGGAGGGTGAATTGAAAGGCCTCAAAAGGTAACTGAAACTCTTAAAGCAACAAGGTACGGAAGTAACAAAGAAGACAGTCGAAGATTTTGTACAGTAAAGAGTTTACATGTTCCAGACTGGGAACAAGCCAAGTCAAATTAAAAGGAGTATGTGTATCTTCATCCCCAGAGACACTCTGAGGGATTCCCTCTGGAAGACTGGGCAGTAGGGAAGTAATAAAGAGGAGGCAGGAGGGTGAATTGAGGGCCTCAAAAGATAGAATGTTTACAGATGTATGTTATTATGTTGATTGTGTTGTCTTTTGTGTTTTGGACTGGAGAAAGACATTTGATTCTGGGAACTGCTAAGAAAGGTATTTTGACTTTAAAATATGGGCCTAAGGCGGATCTCTGTGAGTTCAAGACCAGCCTGGTCTACAAGAACTAGTTCCAGGACAGGCTCCAAAACCACAGAGAAACCCTGTCTCGAAAAACCAAAATAATAATAATAATAATAATAATAATAATAATAATAATAATAATAATAATAAAATATGGGCCTGAGGAGTTGATGCTTTGAAAAAGGAGTTCTGCTTTTGTCTCCACAGAGGATGAGAACCTGTGGATTCATTACAAATTTATGTGGTTTGAATCACCGAGACCCCCTAAAATGTTGATGTAAAATACCCCCAAGAATGCAGCACCCCCACTCAGCAAGAAGTAGCCAGACAGGTTGACGATGCCCAAATTCCCTAAAAGATTGTTAAAGTGGGGCCCTTTCAATGGTTCTGGAGCAGGAGTAGGGAGCCTGCTTTCCTGAGTTCTGCTCTGTTCTGTGCACCAGTTTGGACCCAGAGTGAGAGCGGCGGGGCCACAAGGCAGCTAGAACAGACATTTGCCACCACAGCTACTGCTGCCAGAGTTGCTCTCTCATAAACTGTGCAGATGGCTGAGACTGTTATCCAGCTGACTGAAAGAGTCAGCAATGCTTTGGACATTCAAAATGATCTTAATGGACATATTCAATTGGGAATATTGACCTTGAACCAACAAGTGGCTCTGGTTCAGGAACAAGTGGACTATCTTTGGACTTTTCAACAGTTTTATCATGTTATATGTGTTTCTCATGGCACTGTATTGCTTCTGCTACTGTTATGGAACCAAACTGTCATATGAGAGCAGTTTGGAATATTGCTTTCGTTAATTTTACCACCCACTTAGTGCATGCTAGATGGTTGCAGTGCTGGTCTGTCTCATTGGCTCTGTCAGTCCTGAGGATACTTGGTTTCCTCTTCCAAGTGTTAGTTTCACTCTGTCCTATAAAAATTGCTCAACAACTTACTAATGCCATGTGCACAGCACCATGTTAGGAACAGAAAATGACTTATATACTCAGAGTTTTTTTCTGCTCTAGTTTCATTTCTGTGTTGTGAAAAGAGAAACACAGGGAAGAGTTTATTTTGGATTAGAATTCCAGCCTATAGTTTATAATTGCAGAAAAGTCAGAGAAGAACCTGGAGATGGTTGATTCTCTTATGTTTCTGGTCAATGGTAGAGAGAAACGGCTGCACTACGCTGCCTCTTGTGTGGTAAGCATGGAACTTTCATCACTATTACACAGCAGGGTGCTGCCCACATTCATGGTAGATCTTCCTTCCTCTATTAGCAACCAAGACAATTACCTCACAGACATACCTGCTTTTTTTCAACCTAATCAAGATAAGTCTCATTAAGACTCCCTTTTCAACTGATTCTAGACTATATCAAGTTGACAGTTAAAACTTACCAGCCCAGCTTGTTCTGTAAAATTTACAGAAGAATCACAGTTTTCTGTAAAACAAAGTTGTGGTAGAATAAAAAAAAAATAATTCATGAAATAAACTAATGATTCAGGTACCTAAATCTGATGCTAGAACAGAATGTATGCTTTTTCTACTTGCTAGCTCATTTTAGGTTTTGCTAGCAATTTTCCTTCATGTGCTATGTAAATATAAGGAAGCATTTCACACTGCTCTTGAATGCATTCTAACATACATGGATTGTGTTTAGCGTGAGGACTGTGAATCAGGGAGTAAAGCGAATTACAACTTTTTTGTTCTAAGATGGTTCATAAGAATTATCCCTGACTGTTTTAAGTCATCAGAATTTACTTCAAGCAAATGATGGTTTTGCAGCCATCTTCAATGTGAAAAGTAGTTACCTGTGAATTTTCTTTTCTGTAATATTTCCATTTTACACACATAGTGCTTCAAAGATTACAACAGAGATAGAAGTAAGCTCAGCCATCCTGAGCTACCAGCATGTGGAGAAAAAGTTAAATTTCTTTGGTTGGGTTTTTTCAGTCCTGCCACAAGATAAGAAGATGTTGATTTTATTGATGAAATGGAAAACCTTAAGAAGGATTTGTGATGAAACAATGTGAAGTTAAATATTACATACCAAAAACAAATATGTGTGGAGATAATCAGAACAGACTATTAATGACGATATTATTTCTTTTAGAACCATTAGTTGTATTTTTCCTGTTACATAAAAAATAAAATAAAAAGGGATTCAGTTCATGTTTATGTGCGTGTGTGCATGCGCACATGCTAAGTTAAAGGAAGCTTTCATACTACAGTACAAGACTTGTTTACACTTCCAGATGCAACTAAAAGTTTTCAGATTCATCATCAAGATGAAACATGTCATCTTCTAATCTATGTTGCATTTTTTTAAAGTAAAATAAAGAAAATTTTTTAGCGCTGAAACAATACCATATACTGCAATAGTATTTTCAATTATTTCACCAAATAAATTTTGAGTCCTTGCTCAAAATTTTCTTTAATGGGAAGATAAAATTGAATAGACTTTTGCAAACAGTATCTTTGTGATATTCAGAGACTAGAAGCTAAATTATTTAAGTGCAATGTGTTCTTTATTGAGAATTGGTGTCCTAGTTATAAAAACTAGTTCTATATGTTCATTTGACCAGATTTTGAATGTGGATTCAGATTCTATAATATTTCACAAGACTATTTATTTTTATGCTTGAATCCTTGTGCTGTTCTATTTATGGGTCTCCCTCATACAAATATTCTGGTAGATAATATGTCATTTACCACTTAGGATGTCCTCTTGCCTAAGAGGAAATTTTTCCAAAACTCCTTTGATAAAGGGATGATAACGGTTATACTAATGACTTGCATAAGCTCTCTATGAAAACTAGCTCTTCCCCTAAATTGATATGCTGTCAGACTGGTGGTTACCCATTGTGTCTTAGCCTACACAGTTCATAGTCCATTGAACATTCTTTTTTTATTAATTTCAACTCAGTATTATGAAATTTTCTATTAAAATAAATTTTAATATGTTGTAGGGAGGCCACTTGTTCATTCCCGGCTTCCCAGACTGGAAATAATCACTCAGAAACTATATTATGTAAAACACTGCTTGACCAATCACTTTAGTGTACTACTAGCCACCTCTTACATCTAGAATTAATCCATTTCCATTATTTTACATTTTACCATGAAGATTGTGGCCTATCAGCAAAGTTCCAGATGGCAGCTAGCATCTTTCCTCTATGGTGGCTACTTGCCATCTCTTGACTTGGCTTTCTTTCTCCCAGCAGACAATTTAGTTTTCCCTGCCTAGCTCTACTTTACCTATCACAGGCCAAGAAAGATTCTTTATTCATTAACCAATAAAAGCAACACATATACAGAAGGACTTCTTACATCATTAACATCATTTAAAAACTACTGAAATATACCCTGTTTAGCAAATTCTACCAGTGCTTTCTTGGACTAAATCTTTTAAAATATGTTAAAATTTCTTTTATTTTCATTTTTATATTATTAAAATGACTAGTCAGATAAGGTGCTATTAAGTTTCCAAATTTATAACACTGTTAAACCATATTGTTAAAATTACATAAGAATATTATAAATAGGGCAGCAGTAGCTGTTTTAGTTACTGTTGTGTTGTGCAGAAACACTATGACCAAGCCAAATCAAAGGATCAAACATTTAATTGGGGACTTGCTTACAGTTTCTGAGCATTAGTCCATGATATTTTTGGTGGTAAACATACAGAATGCAGGTGCTGACGTAGCAGCTGAGAGCTTAGATCCTCATCTACAAACTGCAGGTGGCATAAAGAGACAGGGCTTAGCCTGAGACTTTGAAACCTCCAGTTCCCACCCCCAGTTATACACTTTCTGCAGCAAGGTCACACCTCCTAATCCTTTATAAACTGTACACTAACTAAGAATCAGATATTCAGATATATGTGTCTTTGGGGATCATTCTCCTTCAAACCACCAAAGTCTCTAATATTAATAATTAATAACCACTTTCTAGTTTAAAATAATCTAGATAATTTATTTCTTTGGTCTATTCTGTTTTCTAAATAAGGTATGATCTTAAGTACCTTGCCAAAACAAAAATATTAGCAAAATTATCATCAGCACTTATGTAAAACTCTGTTTTCCAGGGAGCAATTATAAAAGGATTGAAAAAATTAACTATCAAAATAATATATTCAATTTAGTGACTTGTGATACATCTTAATAAACTTAATAAGAAAACTTTAGGGATTTAAAAAAGAACCTAAGCTTTACTTTTAATATTTTAATAATTTTGTTTTTGAATATTTCACATATGAGTACTGTATCTCATTTACATTCTTCTATCCACATACCAATTTCACTCATTTCCCCTCAATTTTCTCTCAAATTCAAGAATCTATTTTGTGTTGTTCATATATGATCTGTCTATAATGTGTATGTGTTTAAGGCTGCCCACTTGGGATTGTATGACCTATGAGGTTCTCATCCCTGGAGAAACCTGGCTATCCCTTTCTTAGCAGATAGTATTGCCTATTTCTTTCCACCTAGGGGTGGGAACTTGTGAGATTTCCCCATCCATGTTGCCATGTCAACTGGTAATTTTATTGTTTAAATTTTTTCCAACGATAGCTTGGCTGGGTATAGTAGTCAGGACCGCGAGGGGTGCACCCACACACTGAAACAATGGGGATGTTCTATCAGGAACTCACCAAGGCCAGCTGGCCTGGGTCTGAAAAAGCATGGGATAAAACTGGACTTGCTGAACATAATGGACAATGAGGACTACTGAGAACTCAAGAACAATGGCAATGGGTTTTTGATCCTACTGCACGTACTGGCTTTGTGGGAGCCTAGGCAGTTTGGATGCTCACCTTACTAGACCTGGATGGAGGTGGGTGGTCCTTGGACTTCCCACAGGGCAGGGAACCCGGATTACTCTTAGGGATGATGAGGGAGGAGGACTTGATGGGGGAGGGGGAGGGAAATGGGAGGTGGTGGCGGGGAGAAGGCAGAAATCTTTAATAAATAAATAAACGATAAAAAGAAAAAAAATAAAATAAATTTTTCTCAACAAGTTGAACTATAGTATGGTATAGTTTCAGTGTCGTTTATCAAAGACAATAAATATCTCAAAGAGGACTTCCTGGTTCTCTGGTTCTTAGTCTTTCTGCCTCTTCTTCCAAAGTATTCCCTGAGCCTTATATATAGTGAAAGCATTGTAAATGTATAATGTGTGCTTACATAGCCCATGGACGGTTGTCCTATGCATTTGACCAATTGTGGATTTCTATGGTAGCCTCACTCTGTTGTAAAGAAGAAGTTTCTTTTATTAATAGTGAGAATTACACTTATATCTGAATATAATGATAAGTATTGAGATTTCAGTTAGAAATTATATGTGTTTTGAAAAGTAATGGCAGTATGTCATTCTCTGGGGTATGAGATGGTTGGTTGACTAGGTTTATAGTACCAGACATAAATTTCCTCTCATAAGTTGTCCTTAAATTTATGATATAGCTGTTGGTTATTTATAAGATATAAATGTTGTATTATACCCTTAAAAGTTTTAATATTCTTAACAAATTTAATCTCACACCACTACAGAAGAAAGTTTATTATCAACCTAGTTATAAACTCTGTGACCTAAGATGGTGACCTGCCAATGAGATATGCTTGTGCAATAGTGGCACAAATGTGTCAGTAACCTACCACTCTATGGTTACATTTAAGATCCACTTTATGACATAGAATCCATTCTTGCCCCACAGCTAGGGTGAACAAAGACCTGAATAGGCCCTAGACTTAGGGGCAAACCAAATGCAACTGATGTGATAACGGGACATAGAAATAAAATGACTCCTTATGACATTCTACTATACTCATAGTTGAGTGCCTTGCTCAACTCTCATCAGAAAAGCTTTTCCTTGCAGTAGGTGGGAACTAACATAAAGAACCACAACTAGACAAGTGAGACTCTGGTTTACTTAATGGTGAAAGGGATAACTTCATCCCACCTTCCTTCAGGCTCAGAGACCTATTCAGAAAGATTTAAGAGCGAAAGTTGATGAATGACACCAAAGAAACAGTTTCCTCTAGACACAACATGTCCACTGTGCTTGTGTACTCACAGAGACTGTGGCAGCATGCACACGACTTGGACGTGTTCAAGCAAAACAGGATCCTGGAACAAAAAGAGACAAATTGACATAATATCACACCTGTAGAACAGATGCTATCTGTAATTTATACCCACCTGCAAAGAAAAAATTAGTCTTTTCCAATGATGCCTCCATGGATACATTAATCACTTCAGGAGCTCCCCATAGTCAGGAGGGGGTGATCTACACAAAACAAACTGAATTGTAGAAGGCTTTCTTTTATGGCAACAACCGCTCTCCAATCATGACACAGAGACTAATTATTAGTTACGAATAATGGCCACTGTCTTAGCTCTTATTTTAATCTGTTTCTCTTCATCTATGTTTTGCATTGGCAATTTTTACCTTTCTTTTGTTCTGTATGTCCTCCTGCTCTACTTCTCACACATTTCTAGCTGGCAACTGCCTGGCTTCTGGCATTGGGGATGTCCTTCTCTCTCTTCTTCCTTTTCTCCTGAGGATGGATTTCTCCTCCTACCTCCTACTTATTTTCTCTGCCTACCAATTCTGTCTATCTTTTCTCTGCCTAGATATTGACTGTTCAGTTCAGTTCCCTATTAGACCAATTATGTATCTTAGACAGGTAAAATGAAGCAAATGCAACATATCTATACATAATTAAACAAATATGGCACAAACAAATATGACATATCCTTACATTGTTAAATGCAGAATAAACAAATGTACCACACTTTTACACAGTTAAAGTAGTATTCTTCAGCATAAACAAAAGTAACACACATTTGTTAGTTAAAATAATATTCTACAACACTCAATGGTATTTGTGTACATATTTGTGTAATACTGCTTTGTGTGGATATTATTTGCTGATTTGTTCGTTTTCATTTCTATGGTGCTTTGTGTATTTTGTGTTTATTTGTGTACCTTTTGCTTTTATTTTTGTTTTAGGGAGACAAAAGAGAAGGTCAAGGATTATGGTGGGTAGGGAGTGGATAGCATCTGGGAGAAGTTAGGGAGGGAGAAAGTGTTCTTAGAATATACTGTATGAAACAAGTTAAATGAGAAAGGGAAAACAAGGAAACCAATTACAGACTCCTTTGCAGCATATATCTTGTCTGGAAAAATAAGTTTCCTAGGGATCTTTTCCACTACGAACTGTACATTTTAATTTTCGTGTTATATTTTTTTCTTGTACACCTGCATACCAGTTATCAGTAACAACCACACCACAAATTCAACGTTCTGTAGTCTTGAAACTTTCTCCATCAAACAAATTAGCTCATTGCTTTTAATTTATCCTTTCTCAACCTTTTGGGAGAAAACATAAAGCAGTCAGATTCTTGCCAAAATATCACAGGGACATCCTCTAGTCTAGTTGCTAAATTATCCTTGGCATTTTCAATTGCAAGGGACATATCGCAATCACGGTCTGTTAATTCTTTGTTCAGACTATGTATCTCAGAGAAAAAACAACCTCATTCAATACTATTACCCTTACAAATATATTTCAGTGATTTATAAATAACACTGAAAACCAGCCTAACTTAGCATCTCTCAGATTCCACAACAGAGTCTTTGTATAATTACAACTCATGTTCACAAAGAGCTATAGTCTTTTCTTTGAATTGATGACTTACAGTGGTAGTTCAATGGTGCCTGATTTTGTAATAAGAATTCTATTGGAAAATTAGATGGTTCCAGAAAAATAATATCACAAAATCACAGAATGACAATCATATGAGAATATTTCATTACCAAATAAATGTGGCCTCTGAATTTATCTTGATTTACAAATACATCTCTGTGATTTCTTTCTCCTTGTATAAGAGGAACAATGTCTGATCATTTAGTTTTCAATTTCATGATTACTTTTCACTCAAATGTCACAAAAAATAGAGAACTCTCAACTGAAGAAGAAACAATTAGATTTATAAGGTGTCCTGAACCAGATAATGCTGGGTTATTTATGTTTCAAGTGATCTCCCAAATTCATAAGATAAAAGACAATAAAGTTTTTATGAAACAAATTTTATCACTGACTTGGGATCTTTAGGAATTACCCACAAACTCAGAAATGAAAATCTTTTAATTGCTTATGTTACTCAAGAATTGCATCAGTAATAAGTTTATATAACCTAAAATTGGCACAAAAAATTCTATGCAAAAACATTGCAGGTATTCTATTTACATAAACTGATATCTAATTATTTCTTCATGACTGAAAATATTTGCATTAGAATACTTAGAACAAAAACATAGAGTTTCTAGTTCATGGCAGAAAATATTTAAAAGAAAACTGTATATTTAAATTTACTGTAAGATAATTTAAGATAAAAATGCAAAATGTGGACAGGGAAAAGTCAATTGTTGTAATTGCAGAGGATCCAAGTTTGGTTCATATGTTCCATGACAACCTTCCCCTTTTTTTTTTTTTTTTTTTTTTTGGTTTTTCGAGACAGGGTTTCTCTGTGGTTTTGGAGCCTGTCCTGGAACTAGCTCTTGTAGACCAAGCTGGTCTCGAACTCACAGAGATCCGCCTGCCTCTGCCTCCCGAGTGCTGGGATTAAAGGCGTGCGCCACCACCGCCCGGCTTCCTTCCCCTTTTTCTATCTCGTGCTTCAGGGAGCCCAAAAGACTTCCCTAACTTTGGTAGACAATAGGCATGCATATGATATACATGCATAGTTTCTGGCAAACACTCAAGCATTTTAAATATAATAAAAATTTAAAATGAGAAAGCAATTAATTTGTCTATAGTAGTCATTGCTAATATAGAAATGAAGCATAAATTCAATGTACAGTAGCATGAAAAGCAGAGATTGTTTGAAATAAACTAAACAAAAGAAATGCAAGAAAATAAATCTGCAAAATGTTTTTGAGAAAAGTGAATAAAATTGAGTACCCTTGATGTCATGATCAGGATTATTAGTATTGCTGAAATGACAGTTGTTAACATCCCAGTTGATCTCTAGATGCAAAGTCTTAAATAAAATTTAATATACCGTATTTATTTGTTTATTAGCTTATTTTTGCAATTGGGCAAAATTAGACAAAGTAATCCTAAAATGTATGCCTAAAGGAAAGAGGGCCAGGCCAGAGGCTTCACAAGATGCCAGAAATCCAGAGGCCTCCCACCCACTGACCTTTTCCAATCTTTGAATGCCCATAATCCTATCCCAAATACCCACTGACCACCTCTTTGTCGAGCCCCCTAACTCTTGTGGAGTCTCCATGCTTTACCAGCTCTGATCTTGGGTGGAGACTCCCTGTTTATCAACAGGCTACACTGTCCAGAAGACCACAGGAAAAAAAAACCAAGGAACTAAACACCAACCCCCCAAAAGACATATTAAGACAATAATACTTGGACCTATAAGGTGTAGAAGATACAATAGAAGAAATAGATACACATGTCAAAGAAATTGTTAGATCTAAAAAATTCCCAAACAAAACATCCAGGAAATCTGGGACATGCAAAAAGATCAAATCCAAGAATAATAGAAATCGAGGAAGGAAAAAAATCCCAGAAAATGACCTAGAAAATATTGTCAACAACATCATAGAAGAAAACTTTCCTATTCTAAAGCAGGAGGTGTCTATAAAGGCATAAAAAGCTTACAGAACACTACATAGTTGGATTAGGAAAGAATTATCTCTTGACACATGATAATCAAAACACTAAATATTTAGAACAAAGAAGGAATATTAAAAGCTGCTCAGGAAAAAGAGTAAAGATCATATAAAGGCAGTCTTATTAGAATTTCAACTTCTGTGTTGGGACCCTCAAAGCCAGAAGAGCTGTGAATATGCTTTGCAAACTCAAAGAGACCAGAGATGCCAGCCCAGACTATTATACACATCAAATCTTTCAACCACCATAGAAGAAAAAAAACAAGATATCCTTAATAAAGTCAAATTTCAACAATAGCTGCCTACAATTCCTACTCTACTGAAGGTAGTAGGATGAAAACTCCAAGCCTAGGCAGTTAACTTCACCCCTGAAAACATAAAACATAAATAGTATCATGCAAAACCTAAAAAAAGGAACACACACACACACACACACACACACACACATACACTTAACACCACTACTAACACAATAATAGAAATTAACAATTGTTGGTTGGTTACTGATATCTCAGAATACTAGTGACTGAGTTCCTTAAGAAAAGACTAAATAGCAGAATGGATGTGAAAACAGTATCCAACCTATTGTTTCATATGAGAAAAACCCCTCAACATCTAGAATCAACAAAACCTCAGAAAAAAAAAAAGTTGGGGAAAGACTTTCCAAGAACATTTACCTAAGAAACAAGCTGGTATACCTGTTCTAATGTCCAGAAAATTGAAATCAAATCAAAATTAATTAAAAGAGCAGAGAAGGTTACGTCATCATATCAAAGAAAAGGTACACAAAAATGAAGTTACACTTATTAACACCTATCCTAAACACAAGGGACCCATATGTGTAAGTGAAATATTACTAAAGCTTAAAGCACACTTTTCCCTCACACATTGATAGTGGGAAACTCCAATGCCACACTACCAACAATGTATTGCTCATCCAGCAAAAATTTAAACTTAGGAATATAGGAGCTAACAGACCTTGTGAACCAAGTGTACCTAATAGTCATTTACAGAGTCTTTCACCCAAACACAGAAGAATATACTTTCTATTCAGTACTTTAAAGAACTTTGTACAAATATAACAACACAATTGGTCACAAAGAAAGTCTTCACAGATACAAAACTAAATTTAAAATAACCATCTACCAAACCAATGCTACTTAACCTGTATTCCAACAACAACAGAAACAATAAAAAGCTTAGAAATTCAAGGAAACTGAACAACTCTACTGAATAAAACCCATGTCAAGACAGAAATAAGGAAATTAAGAACTTTCCAGAACTGAATGAATATGAATATATAACATACCCTGAATTATATGTTATAGTGAAATTAGTTCAAAAGGAAAGTTTACATCAGTAAGTGTTTACACTCTCAAAAAAGAATAGGTTTCATGCTAGCAACTTTAGGGCAAATCTGAAAGTTCCAGAACAAAAAGAAGCAAGCACAGTTAATAGGAGTAGATGGCAGAAATAATCAGACTGAAGATTGAAATAAAATAGAAACAAAGGGAACAATTAAAAGAATTAATAAAACAGTTCTCTGAGAAAATCAACAATATAGAAAAATCCCTATGCAATCAAAATACAGGAAGAGACTATAAAAGCTAACAAAATCAGAAACAGAAGGGGGGATATAACCAAAAATGGTAAGGAACTCCAAATAATCATTAGGCCATTTTTTTTAATCCTGTACATTACAAAACTGAAAAATCTAACAGAAATGCATAATTTTCTCAATTGATACCATGAACCACAGTTAAGTCAAGATCAGATAAACAATTTAAATAGCCCTATAATCTCTAAAGAAATAGAAACAGTCATTTAATTTTCTGTACCAAAACAGTTCAGGGCCAGACAGCTTCATTGCAGAACACTATCAGACTTTCAAATAAGAGCTAAGTCCAATACTCCTCAAATATCCCACAAAACGGAAACAGAAGAAACATCTCCAACTTCATTTACTGATGCCACAATTACCCTGACACTCAAGCAATACAAAGATTCAACAAAGAAAGAGAATTGGGAGCTAAGGCTGTGACCACCACAGGAGCAGGTACAAGGGAGCGACCACCAAGGGAGCAGGTCTGAGCCAGAGACATCTGCAAGACTGGGCCCAAACCATGGAACTCTGCAGGAGCAGGCCCCAGCCAGGGGCATCTACAATAACAGGCTCAAGCCATTGACCTCTGTGGTAGCAAACCCAAGCCAGGGACTTCAGTGGAAGTAGCCCCAAGTAAGTGACCTTCATGGGAGTAGGCCCAAAAAAGTGTCCAGGATTTTAGGTCTATGCCCAGGAGCTACAAAAGACCTCTGGGAACACGGAATGACTTCTGAGGTGACTGGAAACATGACCCTGAACCATTGAAGCCTTGGACTATAACAACCAAATATAGATGAAGCAGAAGAAAGTGACCTAAAAAATAGCTTTAGGAGCATGTTTAAGAACCTTAAAGAGGAAATGAAAAATTCCATCAAAGAAATGGAGGCAAAGGCAATCAAAAATTTAGAAGAAATCAATAAATCCCTTAAAGAAAACCAAGAAAAAGTAACCAAACAGATGAAAGAAACTATTCAAGAGTTGAACTGTGTTGTAATAGGAGCGGAGGGGCTGCGTCCCCGGCACCCGGCCGCCCACATGGCTAGCTTATGCCCCGAAATAATTACATGGAAACTGTATTCTTTTAAACACTGCCTGGCCCATTAGTTCCGGCCTCTTATTGGCTAGCTCTTACATATTGATCTAACCCATTTCTAATATTCTGTGTAGTACCACGAGCTGGCTTACCAGGGAGAATCTTAACCTACGTCTGTATCTGGTGGCTGAATCATGGCGACTTCTCACTCGGCTTCTTTCTCCCAGCATTCTGTCTGTTTACTCCACCCACCTAAGGGCTGGCCTATAAATGGGCCTAGGCAGTTTCTTTATTATTTAACCAATGACTTTCCTCCATCATTTCCCCTTTTTCTGTTTAAACAAAAAAAAGGCTTTCATTTTAACATAGTAAGATTACATATAGCAAAACAGTTATCAAGCAAGAATTACAGTTACAATATTTATATCTATTTTATCTTTTATCATAACTAAGGAAAACTATAACTATAACTAACCATTCTTCAACTCCATCAAAGACTCCAGAAGGATATAATATTACCTAAGCAAACAAGAGATCCAAAACTCTAGAAATGACAGAGACATCTCATTGCCTGGACAGTCACCCAAAGTTCCTCTGTACCATTGGGGCATCCATCTTCAGCCTTTAGGCCCATAGTATCCAGCAGACATTTTTATGAAGCAGGAAATTCCAAAGACAGTTTAGTCATTTTCTGCTGTGTCCTGCAGAATGTCTCGCGGACACTTTCATGAGTCAGGAACCCCGAAAGACCATCTCACCTTTAGGCAAGTTCAGCAGTCCTCTTTCTGCAGGTTCTTTGTGTCCAATTTATGCAACAGTCCAGGCATGAGCAGTATCATGCCCAAATGGCTATCAAACTCCATAAGGAGCCTCTTCGATGCCCATCATCCTCTTGAAGTAGATTGGTGCTGCCAGGAGCAGACATGTCTCATTGTCATGAAAAGCCCTAAGTTATTAAAACATTAAATGCCATATTCTGCAGTCTTTGAAAGATATGAAGAATGCCTATCTAGCTGAAATATATCTATGCACATCTAGAAAATCTAACTAACATGACTAAAAGCTTGACAATTATCGATGATTATCCATTAACAACCTATATTTCCTAATTATACATTACATTTTTAAATGAACTACACAATCACAATACCTTAATCAAGATTAGAAATATGCATATACATATAACAAAATTGACCTTAAAATCCACACCAATGCAAATTATTCATATCTATATCATATCCCCCTTTAAATGTAAAAGAACATTTATAAACCATATTTGGGAACATGGGCGCAGTTTTTCTCTCCAAACTGCTTCCTGCTGAATGGGGGCGTTGTTATTCAGATCTTTTATGGTGTAACCTGTGTGCCAGGGTCATCTCAGTTGGCAGTTGAGTGAAGTAATTTTCTGAAGGTGTTCACAGCAACCTTTCAGGAGGGCGTGGTCTATCATACCATATTGGGATAGACGAAATCCACAGGGTCGCATCCTCTGTGAAAACAAAAGAAGACCCTCTCCAAAGCATCATATCCTTAGACCCATATTCTGAAATCATAATACCCTTGTATCCATTCTGGTTTAGCTTGGCAGCCCATATAATGAAATGTCTCTCTGTACTTAGCTCCTTCACAGTCAAAAATTTTAAAGAAAACACAATAATACAAAGTATCCAGACTCTCTGTGAATTTTCCATTTTTACGTGGCTTATTTTTCTTTATTTCTTTTAATCTATAACTATCTGTACTCTGTCTCTTTAAAGACTTTACCCTTTTTTAAGACATTAACTTTATTCTTTATATATATTTTTTTCTCTCTCTCAAGCCTACGTACATTCATCCAACAGTGTCTGAATCAGTTCTATTGTGAATCTGTAATTTTTTTACTATCCAGGAGCATTTTTTAAAATGTTAAGCGCTTCTTAAAAACGTAAGTTGCAACATTTAGAGGTATTATGGTACTGCCTGTGTCCTGCCCAGTCTAAACCTTAACTGCGCTGTTATTATGGTAATTATGGTAGTTCCTGCCTGAGACCAGCAGAGTTCCTCATGGCGGAGCTGAGCTGCTCCTGCATCAGAACCATTTGGTGCCCCTGAGTCACACACAGTTCCAGGCACACAGCAGTCCACATTGCCATCAAGCAAGCCGTAGCTCTTTACTCCAAATGCTCCATTGAAAGACTCTGTCTCCAGCAGGAGCCAGACAGAGATCGTGATGGCGGCACAGCCCAGAAAGCCGGCATTTTAAAACAGCCAGTTTTTTCCTGTTGCTGAGTCAGGACAATTTATTTGCAGCACGCAACCCACAAACAGCAAAAATCTGTCTTAAATTCTCTCTGTGTCCTTTTTAAGCCCTCTCAGGTTTTACGTGGAGTTCATTAGCACGTTGGGTGCCACTCTGTTGTAATAGGAGCGGCGGGGCTGCTTCCCACCGCCACCCGGCTAGCTTTACCCGAAATAATTACACGGAAACTGTATTCTTTTAAACACTGCCTGGCCCATTAGTCCCGGCCTCTTATTGGCTAGCTCTTACATATTGATCTAACCCATTTCTAATATTCTGTGTAGTACCACGAGCTGGCTTACCAGGGAGAATCTTAACCTACGTCTGTATCTGGTGGCTGAATCATGGCGACTCCTCACTCGGCTTCTTTCTCCCAGCATTCTGTCTGTTTACTCCACCCACCTAAGGGCTGGCCTATAAATGGGCCTAGGCAGTTTCTTTATTATTTAACCAATGACTTTCCTCCATCAGAACTGAAATAGAGACAATAAAGAAAACACAAACCAAGGGAATTCTGAAAACATAAAATATGAGAAAACCATCAGAAACCAAAAACACCTGCATAAACACAAGAATATAAGAAATGGAAGAGATAATCTCAAGCACTGAAGATATAATAGAATAGGAAATAGACTCATTTGTCAAAGAAAATATTAAATCTAAAAAAATTATCTAGGAAATATGGGACACCATGAAAAGAACAAACATAAGAATCATAGAGTAGGAGAAGTTCAACTCAGAAGCATTAGATAATATATTTAACAAAATCATAGACAAAAACATTCCCAAGCTAAAGAAAGATATGCATATGAAGATATAAGAAACTTATAGAACACTAAATAGACTGTCTCAAAAAAAATAGTAGTTCTCTTGCCACATAATAATCCACACACTAAACATACAGAATAAGGAAAGAATATTAAGACCTGCAAAGGAAAAAAGTCAAGTGACATATAAAGGTAAATCTATCAGAATTACACCTGACATCTCAATGGAACCATGAAAGCCAGAAGGTCCTGGTCTGCCTGGTTTTCTAGCAGAAAGGGTGGAGGCAGAGCCGGACCTGCTGGACTTTCCCTGGGGCTGAGCAGGATGGAGAGTGTTGGTGACTCAGACCTCCCCTCTGACCACCAGGGAGAAACACACACACTGTAGCACAGACACTGAGAGAAACTATTAATAAATGGGACCTTCTGAAACTGAGAAGCTTCTGTAAAGCAAAGGACATGGTCAACAAGACAAAACAGCAGCCTACAGAATGGGAAAAGCTCTTCACCAACTCCATGTCAGACATTAGGCTGACCTTCAAAATATACAAAAAAACTCAAAAAATTAATCATCAAAAGAACAAATAATACAATAAAAGGTAGAGTATAGACATAAACATAGAACTCTCAACAAATGAATTTAAAATGACTGAAAGACAAGTAAATGCTCAACATCCTTAGCCATCAGGGAAATGAAAATCAAAACAACTCTGAGATTCCATCTTATGCCTATAAGAATGGCCAAGACCAAAAAACACTGATGACAAGTTATGCTCTAGTGGATGTGGGGTAAAAGGAACACTTGTCCCTTGCTGGTGGGAGTGCAAGCTGGTATAGTTTCTTTGGATGTTAGTATGGTGATTACTCAGAAAATTAGTAAACAACCTACCTCAAGACTCAGTAATACCACTCTTGGGTATATACCCAAATGATCCTCAATCATACCACAAGGACATGTGCTCAACTATGTTCATAGAAGTATTATTTGTCATATCTAGAACCTGGAAACAACCTAAATGCCCCTTGACTGAAAAATGGATAAGGAAAATGTGGTACATTTATATAATGGGTACTACAGAGCAGAAAGGAAATAATGACATTTTGAAATTTGCAGTCAAATGTATAGATCTAGAATACATCATATTGAGTAACGTAACCCAGACCCCAAAAGACAAACATAGTATGTACTCACTCATAAGTGACTTTTAGACATAAAGCAAAAAAAAAAAAAAAGCCTACAATTTACAATCTCAGGGAACCTAGACAACAAAGAGGACCCTAAGAGTGACATATATGGATCTAATCTACTTGGGAAGTAGGAAATGACAAGATCTCTAGAGTAATTTGGGAGCATAGGAATCATGGAAAAGGGTAGAAGAGAATGGCAGAGGAAGGAAGAGGAGCAGAAAAAAATATATCTCAATAAAAACATTTAAAAAATAATCATATATCACTTATCTATTAGAATTGCTTTAATTTAAATAGACAAATATTGATGAGGATGTGAATTAACTAGAACATAGAACATTTGAATACCTCTTGGGAAGGTAAATGATTGTAAACCTTCTGCAAAATAGTTTTTATTATTAAAAAATTAAGCATTTGGGCCTAAAGAGATGGCTATGCAGTTAGGAGAACAGGCTGCTCTTCCAAGATCCAGATTCTATTTTCAGTATCCACATGGTAGCTCATAAGTGTCCTTAACTCAAGTTCCCTGGGATATGTCACCTTCTTCTGGCCTCCCAGGACACATAAATAAGTGCAGGGACACCTACATAAGAGCAGGCAAGACACTCATCCACATAAAGTAATAAAATAAAAAGTCTTTAATTTAAAAGCAACCAGCCAGGTTAAAAGAAAAAAAAAACCAAGCACATGATGATCTATTTAAATGCTGAATATCCTTTGATAAAATCAAGCAATTCTTCATTTAAAAAACATCTTGGACAAAGTAGGTAGGTATACACCGAGTATACCTCAATTTAATAAAGGCAATTTACAGTAAGCCTGTAGCCAAGATCAAATTAGATGGAAAGAAAGTAAAAGCAATCCTACTAAAATCAGAACCAAGACAAGACAAACCACTACATATTTATTCAATATAGTACTTGAAATTGGAGATAGAGCAATAAGAAAATTGAAAGATATCAAGGGGATACAAATTGGAAAAAAGAAATCAATGTATTACTATTTGCAGATAATATTATTGCATGTATAAGTGACCCCAAAAATTCTGATAAGAAATTCCTATAGCTCATAGACAACTTCAACAAAGAGGTTGGATGCAAGATTCACTCAAAAAAAAGTAAGTAGACGTCCTATATAAAAGTGACAGACAGAACTAAATCTGGGAAAGCCCTTCACAGTACATAAAAATAATATAAAATACATTGGTGGCAATTATAAACAAATAATTAAATTACTTGTATGCTAAAGCATTGAAGAAAAATTGAAGATGATTTAGAAGATGGAAAGTGTTCAGGTATAAGTTCCATCTCAAGCCCTCTCCCCTGGGAGTTGTCTCAACGTAGACTCTACTCCTGTGAAAGCCTGGCCAAACAATGACCCCTCCCCAGAGATGCTCAAGACTACACCTCAGGGTATTTAAGCTGTACCCCAGAGAACAAACATGTAGTTTCCTGTCTTTCTTCCCTGGGTCCTCTCTAGGGTCCTGGAAAGCCATCTGGGAGCATTGTTACATATTAAACCTGGGCTTTTTCTAATCCGGTTTGATTTGGTTGGATTCAAATTATTGAGTTGGCAGAGAGGTTTATCTGGGTGCAGAAACATTTCAACTAGAGGTACCAACAAAGGGGCGTTTTCTCTCACTGGCCCAGGTCCAAGTGTTGAGGAAACACCCTTGTCCCCACACCTGCTCTCCACGAGATCAGCTTTGTCTGGGTAAGTTCTGATTTCCAAGTTATTGCCTTTAGAGGCCCAGGACCTCATGCGATTTTCAGGCCGTCCTGGGAAAAAACATGGCCATACCAGGCTCCTGATCTGTCACCAGGACAAGGAACTGCCTTCTCTCATGGGGCAAGGGCCTGTTCTGTGGTATCCCTTTATCAGGAGATGATCTGTTTGATGAGATTTCTCACACTCCTCTGTTTTTATAACCAAAGTCTACACAATGGACACATTGAGCTAGGCTTCTGGTTTCGCATAAACTTGCAAAATGAATACCTACAATTCAAGGCCTAATCCCTAAATGCTCTTGGGCAGACTTCATAAAATCTTTGAAATTGCTGCTGATGCCATATGTCCTTGATGCCTTTTTTTTTTTTTTGCCTGTGTGGGAACTAGTAAACAAAACCCCATATGCCGATGGTTTCTGAATACCATGATCCTGCTCCCCACCCCCATCCCCATCCGCCCTTCTCTTGCTTTTTGCTGTTTGTCTATATTCCTGGCATGTAATCTGGTCATGCTTGGATTCTTTCTACAAGGATCCATGCCCCCTGTCCTCCTACTCCTAGCTGCATAGGTGTTCTGTCCTTTCCCTCAATGGGATCACCTGTGTGTTTCCCAAAATTTTTAAGTTGGTCAGCTGACACAGTTTTCTAGAAAAAAAGTTTTGTTTGTTTGTCTGTTAATATATATGGGTAAATAATGTGGCCACAGTACGCTTGTTTTATGTCTGTGTGCTTGCTTTCAAATCTGAAAAACTTGTAACTACAAACTACAACAGCTCTGGAAAAATACAAACATGTAGATAGCTGTGATATTTGGTTGAGGTCAAAAGAGAAACCTCAGCGCCATCTTTGGTAAGAGCACCTATGTGCACTGGTTCTACCAAGGAGGCATTATGCCTTCATTATACTTTGGCTTACTAAAACATCCCTTCTAATCTTCTTGCCTCTACTGACAATGGTAAGCTGTAAGTGACTGGGAAAACTATGTGTCTAAACTTAACTTATATGTCTAATTTAGATATACCTGAGAGATAATGGTTCTCAAGTGCCTTTACAGATCTGAGAGCTTCTTATGACAGAGACATGCCAGCTCCGTCAGCATCCCATAGCTCCCCCAAGAAGATGCATGGTTGCAGAAGACCTTCTGCCTCAAGACTTGCCTTTGGGTATGGCAAAGCCACCCACACAGCAAAAAGCTGCCTTTCACTTCATCAGATTCCTATATACTACACCAAGGGATTGATTGTCTCACCCTGCCAAGATAGGTAAATGAAACCCTACCCTCACAGTAAAATACGCCAGGCCTCCTGGGCTCAACAGGCAAGTACTACTTCTAAGACTGGTGTTCTCCAAAGACCACGGAGAAATTTGGGATTGCCTGCATAGCTGAAAAAAAAAAGCTGTCTCACTTCTGCTCATTTACTTATCCCTCTCAGATATGTCTGATGGTATTTGATGACTTAGGGTACTGATAGCTCATTACTTCATTTATTAAGTTTCCTCTTAAAAATACAGACAGGTGTGCCTCTTTCACAGGCTTCATATTCCAGTATTAACAGCTTTCAGATGTAACTTCAGAGGTTCAAAGTTTCCAATTTCCTTTAATTATCTTCTAAAATGTTCATGCCTTTTAACCTAAAGCCATAGCCTTTAGCTATGTTACCAAGATGTAAATCTGTTCCACCTGTCTTACAGATACCTGCAGGTTCCTGGGAAAAGTTCAGCTGCTGTATCAAGAAATCTAGTCCAGTAAAAATCAACAGTCTCCAGAGCCTATTTTGACCCCTCCATATGTACATACATGCTTTCATCTCATTCATTCACCCTTGCTTCTCCTGTGCAACAGGGTATTTCTCCATCCCATTCTTTCTGGTAGTTAATGACCCTTCCCATGGCTAGCCCCATTCATAGAGCTAGTAATAACAATCTATGTTTTCTTATAGCAACCTGCCTTTTCATCTCCCTCAAGAAACAGATGCCTAAGGTCTCCAAGATGGCAGGTAACTGGATACCTACCCAGCCACACCTCCTGCTGAGTATGAGTCCACCTATTCACAACTCTCTCCTCCCCCACATTGCACCATGCCTGCAGGAAGTAGCAAGAATTGAGCCAGCACCCCTATAAAAAAGGCTGGGACGTTTGGGTGGAAGTATCACCTCAGCGCCCGGCATCCATATACCCAGAAAGTCTGGAATATTTGGGTTAAGGTCACACCACAGCCCCTGATATCCATATATCCAGAGAGTATGGAATATTTGGGTGTTTATTTTCATAGCCCCATGTTATTGGACAAAGAAATGTCTATTTAAAATTTGCAATACAGAGATACTTGTCGAATGTTGAGAGTAAAATGCTGAATACTCAACACTGTAGAATAGCTTCCCTTTTACTAAGACTGGGGGAACATGCCAGAAGAATATAAAGGAAATGTAAGAAGTAGAGGATGTGGAGGAGTACTATAAAATACTGTCTTTTGGATACGACTCAGCTATTACTCTCATGAATTCATAGCCACAGTGGTTATCTAGGAAACAAACCAAGCCACAAAACCTTGAACCTAAATTATATTCTGCCTTCAGGATGTGCTATGCAATGGAAGGATGGGGCAAAACTTGGACTGGTCAACAAATGTCTGATCTAATTTGAGCCCATGCATGAGAGGGTCACCATACTGCCTGGGTTATCAGGAACTTGAGGGTAGTAAGTACAAAGACCTATGATACAAAAAGCCATGAACAAAATGATTCCCAATGATGTTCTGCTGTACTCATTGATCATTGTTCAGCCCAGCTGAAGTCAGAGTGGCTTCCTCTAGCACTTGATGGGAGCAGATTCAGAGACCCATATCCAAACATTAGGCAGAGAGAGAGCTCAAATTGGAGATCTCCATCAGATCCTCCCCCTTGGAGCCCAGGGAACCCTGTGGAAGAGGGAAAGAAAAATTGTAAGAATCAGAGGGATGTAGGACCCAAGGAGATTAAGTCCCACAGACATCAACTAAGTGGACTCATAAAGGCTCACAGAGGCTGAAGAGGCAATCACAGAACCTACATGAGTCTGTGCTAGGTTCTTTATATTTATGTTACAGCTGTTAACTATGTGCTTTTGTGGGACTCCTTAAAGTAGTCATTAGGTGTCTCTGATTTGTTTTCTTTTTCTTGGAATACTTTCTCTTACTGGGTTGACTTGCCCAGTCTTGACATGAGAGTTTGAGCCTACTATCACTGTGTCTTGTTATACCGACTTTAGTTGATATCCTTGGGAGACCTGCTCTTTCCCAAAGGGAAGTGGAGCAAGAGTGGATCTGGAGGAGAGGGGAGGTAGGAAGGCTGGGAATGGGAGGAGTGGAGGGAGAAAAAATTGGTGTAGGGATGCATTAAAAGAATCACAAAAGCAAAATGAGGGAAAAAAGAGGCTCAAACCATCCAAAGTAGTTTTAAAAGTAAGCCTGTGACAGTGTAGAGGTTTTCCAAGTCCAGGTGCAAAAACCAGCGGAATAGAAATGATTTTCCATAGGGACAAGAGTGATGGCTCAGTGGCTAAAAGAATTGACAGTCTTTTCTAGAGAACACAAGTTTTATTTCCAGGATTCACTTGGTAACTCCAGTACTCTCTTCTGGCACCTGCAGGTATCAGACACATAGAGGTGCACAAGCATACATATAGACAAAACACTCACATGCACAAAGTTAAAATAAAAAAAGAAAAGAAAACTGCTCACCCTGATTTCAGAGAGTCTATGGTGGTACATGCCTTTAATCTTAGTACTAGGAGGCAGAGGCAGGATGATTTCTTAGTTCAAGGCCAGTCTGGTCTGCCAAACTAGTTTAAGGATGACCTAGGATAAAAAGATAAACCCTGTTTTATTTTAAAAAAAAACGAAAAGAAAAGAAGAGATGAAAAGAAAAAAAGAAAAAAGAAAAAATCAAAGAAAGAAAAGAAATAATAGTCTAGAATGAAATTCTTATATTCAATTGATTTTTGACTAGAGTATAATGTAGACTCTTTATTAAATCTATCATTTTTAGGTATTCTCTAATTGTCTGAAGAATTGGAAATCCACATGTAAAAAACTAATGCCAGCATTATCATTTGTGAAATTAAACCAAGGTTGGGCAAAGCAAAGAGGTAAAGCTATCTTACTAAATACTTCACACCACTGGGTATTGATCTTAGGAGAAAACTTCGGTCACTTGCATCTGGGCAATTTTTTCTTATGTAAGACACCAAAAACATGAAAATTAAAGAAGAAATTAAAAATAATTTGTCTAGGAAGTATATCAAATTTCAAACCCATAGGTTGGGGGAAGGGTGTTTGAAGATCTTCTAACTCATAATGGATCTGTTTCTTGAACACTTGAAGAACTTTTGGCATTCCAAGTTAAGAATGTGAAATTGTTTGAACAGACATTTATCAAGTGAGATCTGCAGGTGGTCACCAAGATTATACAGAAATACTCAGACCCAGCAGCCACTGGCCAGGTCTTCTATTTCTCCCTCTGATTGAACTTATATCTTCCTGATAGTTCTCTGGTCCCAGTAACCTGGGAGGTGTGGTATGTTCATTACTATGCAATCTAAGTAATGCACATCTTCTGTTATTTCATGTGATTTGCTTATTTATTGGAAAATTGAATCTATCATTTTTAGGTATTCTCTAATTAAATTGAATTAATGATGTGGATAATTTTTTATTCATGGATTTATTATAATGGATTTTTATTCATGGTTTATTGTAATTTATATTTTTGATAGTTTTTTACATGTATATAATGGAATATGAGACTATTTTACTCCTAGTTCCTTCCCTCACTCGTATTCCCAAAAACAGGCCCTTCTCACAGTACCATGTCTTTATATAAAAAGTTTTCTGATAACTCATCAAGTCTAATTAGTGCTGCCCATATATGCATGCATGTTAAGTGCCCATTGGAGCATCTGACATCTGTCAGTAGAAACACCCTGAACAAAAGACATTTTTTCCTACCTCTGTCTGTAGGTATCTCTACAAAAGTGGTGACGCTTGAAGATCATCTCCCCTTATCCATGAAAGAATCTTGATTAAGCTCATCTTGTGAAAGTCATGGGTAGATAACCATGGCTGCTATGAATTCATGAGAGCACTAGCTGAGTCATCTCCAAAAGACAGTATTTGATAGCACTCCTCCACATCCCCCACTTCTTACATTTGCTTTTTATTTTCTTCTGGCACGTTCCCCCATCTTAGTAAACGGGAAGCTATTCTACAGTGTTGATTACTCAATGTTTGATTCTCAACATTTGAGTAGTATCTCTGTATTGCAAATTTTAAATAGACATTTCTTTGTCCAATAATAAGAGCAACATGGGGCTATGAAAATAAACAAAATATTGAAAATATACTTTGACAATATGTTCATTGAACAAAATAATGATGGTAGCTTGTACCCTTAATGACTGTCCCACCAAAAACAATTTGATCAGCATTACATTACTAGGCATTTGACTCCTTAAGTGGAAATTAGTTGTTTCTTCCTTGCGGTAAAGACTGTCCTTTGTTTGGTCAACAGTCCATTTTGTTTTATATGAGGCAGTTAAGAAGTACCCTACTTTGATAGATACCTATTCCTTCCATTTCAAAGTGTTTGGTGTAAGGTATCTGGTTTGTTGTTTACTTTGAAAATAAACATTATCTTTTGTTGGCTTGTTTTTTGATACTCAAAAGGAGTTAAATTCTGGATCTTTCCCCTGCTTTGGGTATTTTGTTTGCTCTTCCAACCCTGAAGGCATTTGGTTTTTGTTTTATGTTGTTTTCATTGTCTTTTAAATGTTTCAATTTATTATTATTTGGCCTTTGTCCCCTTACATTCTTCCTCAAAATGCTTAATTCTGTGTTGCCCTGTGATCTTGCCAAGTGTTTAACTTAGAATTTTTATGAGCATCTGGTAATAAAGATGTGAAGATAAGAGGCATTCATTCCCTTTCACTCAAAATGTAGAGGTGTCAGCTGTAGTACCCAATGACAGGCAGTGACTTCATATGGAAACCCAACAAAAATACTCCAATCAGAAGAAATTATATTGGTTCACCCAGATAGAAACAAATAAGGGATTGTTCACACAGTATCTTGAGCCCCTTCACATTCTGTACATATTCAAATAGCCTAAGACACAGTGGGAGAATACAGCTTCAGAGTTAAATCTGAAAAAGTCAGTCCCCAAAGCAGCACATAAAACCACTGACCAAAAATATATATTCTCTAGCTAGTATAAGCAGGCTATTTTTCCAGGACAAAAATAGATATTTCACACACACATCTATTTTTCCAGGACAAAAATATATATTTCACACACACACATGCCTATATATGGGTATATCTATTATATGTTAATATAAATTTATATGTAACTATATATTTCATATATACATATTTATAAACATATACATACACACACACACACACACACACACACACACACACATACACACACACTCACTCCGAAAGGAGAAAACGTTAGAGGTGAAATACAGTGGGTGCTCTGGCTGGCTTTACATGATAATTATTATCTTGCAAGTATTTGAAGAAAACAGGGAACTCTAGAGATAGCTGTTAGGAATATTTGGCGAGTTCCCTGACAAAGCAAAATTCCCAATCAAGCCGAATCAAAACAAGCCAAATTAAGAAATATCCAGGCTTAATGGAAGTTCTGTACCCTCGGGTGGTCCCGAGGGGGAAACTAGGAAGCCCTGCAAATCCACTGGGAGGAAGGAAAAGGGACCACATGTTCCTCTTTTGGGGGCTCATTTAATTACCCGGGGGAGTGGTCCTGACCCCACCCCCAGGGAGGTGTCAGGACATGGCCTGCTGTGATTTGGAGTCCAGATCAGGCCTGGGGGCTGGGATAGATGCCAGGGGCTGGGGCCTAAGCTCCCAACTTGACAATAACCATCTCCAAATTTATATACCTTGCTCACTTAACAAAGTCCTAGGCAATATTTTAAGAAGAAAAAGAGCAAGGAAGTTTCTTTTAATTAAAATGTAAAATATCAGTTAACAACAGAAACTTAAAATCAGTAATGGATAATAAAATGCTTCTCAAAAATTACTTGTAAGTTAAATTAGATGCTAAAGTATATAATAATAATAATAATAATAATAATAATAATAATAATAGCAATTTCAGAGTTTATTGAGAAACCAGTCTCTTTCCAGTTTGTTTCTAGAAACCATTTTGAGTCTTCAGCCAAGTAAAGTTTCTTTTTACTATAAAACTTGAGTTTATGTTTCTCAGAACTATGCAGTTCTCCATCCCAATAACACCAACCCCTAGTGCCACCTGTTGTCAGAAATGTTCTATTCTCATTGTTCCATGATAAATTTTTCTTAATTGTCTGATCTTCCATTTGTAATGACACTTAAGTGCAAAATCCTCCACCCAATTGTTTTGCTCTATAAAGAAAGCTTGAAAAATTGAAACTAGTTTGGTCTCAGGAATCCTCTTTGTAGGGAGACAGACTCTGATTCAGCACTGATGTACACAAGACTAAAGCTTGATTTAATTTGGCCCTAATTTGGGTCAATCATCTTTCTCTTTAAAATCGTGGAATTAAAATTTATCCACTAAAGGTAAAGTAAAGTAAGTCTCTATGCTTCTCTTTCTCTGACCTTGCTTCTTTATTTTTGAATTATAGTGCTCCTTGAGCAGCTCTTTTTTCTCTTTTGATTCTAAGGTAACACATTTTTTATTATACAAGCTAGTCATAAAATTACTTAGCGTTAAAGTTAAAAAAAAAAAAAAGAAATACTCAGCTTGACCTTCATTGAGGTCCCTGTAGTTTAGGGAAACCCTGCAAGCTATGAACTAAATGAAGTCAAGCATGTGTTACTGTGCCCCACATTCCAGGAATTTTTACTGTGACTCATCTTCAAACAGGTACATTATTTGACTGTTCTTTTGCTTCTGTTTTTCTAAGAAAAAATATATTAAGTGCCTTAATGTCACTAATACACACACACAAAAAAAAAGAAAAAGAAAAAAGAAAATAGACATTTTCCCAGAACCATCCATACTCGCTCCTGAGTCATAAATAGTAAGAGATGACTTTTTGGTGAAGATGTTTATAAAACCTGATTCCTCAGTTTACTTTAAGGAGTCTAGCAGATATAAAGATTCTAGAGAGACTCTTATACCTCTCAATGGGGCTATAATACATTGAAATAATGAGACCTCAAGATAATAAAATTTCTCCAGAAATTTGAGTTGGAGAAAGGAAAGGGCACCAGAAGAGGGTGAATGTCCTTCACTGAAGGGAGTTTCAATTGACAGGATGAGACTCACCCAGATACTGATGAGTCAATAATTGATTTAACTACGCCATGGCCAGGACTGCTTATAGGCCCTTCTATTCAAATATTGATATTACTTCAGGACACCAAAGGCTTTGCTGGGTCTTTGTTCCTTGATCCTCAAGTGTTACCTTCTTGAATAAGTAGCATTTTATTGCTTTTAATTTGTTTCTTTGCATTAGCTTGCTGAGGAAGTGTGACCACTTCTACTTCAGCGAGACAGAGAGAGAGAGAGAGAGAGAGAGAGGCAGAGAGACAGAGAGACAGAGAGACAGAGAGACAGAGAGACAGAAACAGAGACAGAGAGGCAGAGGCAGAGAGACAAAGAGTGAAAACCTTAAACCTACATGACAAACTTCAACTTTCGATCTTTTGATACTGGACCTTTCTCACATCTTGAAGAAGTGAAAATAGAGATGAGCTTTATGCCTTTTTTTTTCTAAACTGGATGCATCTAATTTCATATAATTGTGTCATGTATCTGATAGTTTTGAGACATCTTTGGTTATTTCTTTATGTTGTTTATGTGTAAGATTTAACAACATTGGCCACATCTGTTCTTTTTAAATTCATTTTTAATATGTGCTAAAATTATTTTTGGCACATCTAATTAAAATACACATGAAAATTTAAATATTATGGTCATATATTAAGGCTTGATAAATAATCTGCCATTTTGTAACCTAGTACACTGTAAAAATTGTAACCATTAAAATGATATCTTTAGGGATAGTAAATGTTTCAAAAACCTTTATTGTTAGGTATGAAGCTTTTCACAAGGATTTTTATCTAAGGTAAATTATAAATATCTACCTTTATAAATTTGCATATAACAGTCAGAAATTAATAAATTCTTCAAAATACTTCTAATAAAATTGGAAAAGATAAGATTTTTATTAAGGTTAACCATATATGCATATATATTAACTAAGGATCTTTATGTTGTTTCCTTTTCATAGTGATTATTATATATGTACTCAACAAAAATGATGCTCAAAATAATGGTTTATTAAAATACATCTTATGTATGATGATGTATATGAGCTGTCTGCATGTGGTTATATTTTGTAATATAATTATTGCCAAATTGACTTCTAAGTAAGTGTTCTTTTGATTTATATTTTTAAATTTATTCTTCACTTATACAAAATATTCCAACAGCAGCATCCCCTACAGATCCACTGCTTTTCTATTTCCTTTCAGAATAAAGTAGGGTTCCTAGTGATGTCAACTGAAGATGGCATAACAAAATGGACTAAAACTAGGAATAAATCCTCATATAAGGCTGCTTAAGTCAATACAGTAAGATGAGAAAAGTTCCAAGAGCAGAAAAAGAGTCAGAGTTACCCTGTCTCTGTTAGGAGTCCCACGAGCTAAACAATAACAGCATGTGAGCAAAGGACCTAGCTCAGACACATGCAGGCTCAGTGATTGCCTCTTCAGTCTCTTTGAGACATTATGCTCTCTGCTTTGTTGATATCCCTGATCCCTCTGGCTCCTACATTTCTTCCTATTCCTCTTCCATGGGGTTCATAGAGATCCAAGGGAAGGAACCTGATGGAGATTTCCAATTTAGGCTCTCTCTTTGCCTAATGTTTGGGCGTGGGTCTTTGTATCTGGTTCCATTAGCTGCTGAGGAATGCCTTTCAGATTTCAGCTGGGCTAGGCAGTGATTTACGAGTATATAAGGATATTGAGGATATCATTGAGAATCGTTTTGTTGACTTTTTTCTACTATACTATCTATCAAGCCTCCAATTGCTGGTCATTCAGGTAGTGTGGGGCATGGGCTCCCATTTGTGGCATATGCCTTAAATTAGAACCATCATTGGTTGACCACTCACACAAATCTGTATGGTCATTATCCAGTACATTCTACAGGCAGGATAGATTATAAATCAAAGGTTTTGTGGCTGGTTTAGTGTCTCATTCCCATGGAATCCTTACCTGATTACAGAGAATGACTAGTCCAGGCTCTAATTCCTCTGTTAATAGGAGTCCTTGCCAGGACTCAGAATCAAAAGATTCTGAGAATTTTTACTGGATTGGTTTTCCACAAAACCACCTACCTGGCACAGACAATTCCAGTCCTTTCACTCAGTATTGCTTTCCACCATCTGTTTCTACCCTCCCCCACCTGAATCTTCCTGTTCCCATTTTCAATTACTCCGAGTCCAACAACAAAATCTGTTACGTTTCACCTTCCCAGGTAGATCCATGCATATCCCGTAGACCCTCTTTTTATTTAACTTTTCCGGGTTTGGGGATTGAAGCATTATTTTTATTGACTTAATAGTCAATATCCACTTATGAGTAAATACCATGTTTATCTTCTTGGGTTTCATTTATCTCAAGGTGAATTTTTTTCTAGTTCCATATATTTGCCTTCGAATTTCCTTATGCCATTATTTCTTAAACAGTTAAATAATAGCCCATTATGTAAATGTATTATATCTTTAATCATTCCTCTGTTGAGGGCCATCTAGGTTATTTCTTGGTTTTGGCTATTATAAATAAAGCTATTGTGAACATAGCTGATTATCTTTAAGGTAGAATAGAACAACGTTTGTGTATTTGCCCATCAGTGGTATAGATTGGTCTAGAAGTAGATCAATTCTCAGTTTTCTGAGGAAATACCTAATCAATTTCCATAGTGGGTCTACAAGTTGGCATTGTAGCCAACAATGGAGAACTGCTGCTCTTGGTCCACATCTCAATGACATGAGCTGTCTTTTGAGCTATTAACCTTAGTCATTCTGTCAGGTATAAAATAGAATCTCAAAGTAGTTTTGGTTTTTAGTTCCCTGATGCTAAGGATGTTGAACATTTCTTTAAGTTCTTCTTACCCATTTTGCTTTCCTAGGAGAATTTTGTGTATAGTTCTGTGTCCCATTTTTAATTGGATTATTTGTTTTCTTCATATATAGTTTCTTGAGTTCTTTGCAAATTTTGAACATTAGTCCTCTATCAGAGGTAGAGTTGTTGAAAAGTGTTTCCTATTCTGTAACCTATTGTTTTTTTTTAGAATTTTGCTTTATTGATATAAATTTAATGTCTGTAGCCTATTGTTTTATCTAATTAATTGTGTCCTTTGCCTTAAAGAAGGTTTTTAGCGTCATGAGGTCCTATTTATTAATAGTTGATTTTCATGTCTGTGATATCTGTTCTCTTCAGGATGTTGTCACCTGTGCCAATGAATTCAAGATAATTCTCCATTCTCCTTCTATCAGGTTTAGTGTTTCTGGTTTTATATGAGGTCTTTGATCCACTTGAACCTGAGATTTCTTCAAGGTGATAAAAAAAAAAAGGATCTACAGGTGTATTACTCTAGGTGTTGACATTCAGTTAGACCAACACCATTTAGTGAAGATGTTTTCTTTTCTCCAGTGTGTATTTTTGGCTCCTTTATAAAAATTCAGGTGACCATAGAAGTGTGGGTTTATTTCTGAACCTTTGATTTGATTTTATTGATCTACATGTCTGTTTTATGCCAATCCCATGGTTTTCTTTATTACTTTATCTCTGTCATGCATTTTGAAATCAGGGATGAGGGTACATTCTGAAGTTATTTTATTGTATAAGATTGTTTAAGCTATCTTTGGATTTTTTTTCCCCATATGTTCTCATTTCAAGGTCTGTTAAGAATTGTGTTAGGATTTTGATGGGGATTACTTTGAATCTGTAGATTGCTTTTGATAGGATGGCCATTTTTACTTTATTAATCCTAGAGATTCTTGAGCATGGGAGATCTTTCCATCTTCCAATATCATCTTAAATTTCTTTCTTTAAAGATTTGAAGTTCTTAACATAAAATCTTCTCTTACATTTTTAGAGTTACTCCAAAATATTTTGTGCTATTTGTAACTGTTGTGAAGGATGTTGCTTCCCTGATTTCTTTCTCAGTTTTCTTTTTGATCTGTATATAGGAGGGCTACTGATTTTTTTTTTTTGGTGTATATGTGTTTGTGTGTGAGTGTACTTATCTTGCAACCACACACTATGCTAAATAGGCTTAACAGCTGTAGGAATTCACTGCTTGACTTTTTGGATTTGTTTTTGTATACTATTATATCACTTTAAATACCACAATTTTGAATTCTTCCTTTCCAATTTGTAACCTCTTTATCTCTTTTAGTTGAGTTAATTCTCTAGCTAGAACTTCAACTACTATATTAAATATATATAGAGAAAGTGTACAGGTAGGGAAATTTAGCTTTAGTGAGTGATATCTCTTGAGAAAATTGTCCATTACACTTGGATTTTCCAGTTTTATGGAGTACAGGCTTTTAAAGTATTTCTTAATTGTATTTTAGATCTCCTGGGTGTTGTTTTTGTTTCTGATTTTGTTAATTTTGATATTATTTCTGCTGTGGGACAATGGTCTTGTACCTGTAAACATTTTTCACTTGTACTGGTCTAATAAAATTCTGACTGACCAGTAGATAGGCAAGAAAAAAGAAGAACATGGGATGTACTCACTCATAATTGGTTTCTAGCCATGGATAGGGGCCACTGAGTCTATAATTTGTGATCCTAAAGAAGCTAAACAAGAGGGTAAACCCAAGGAAAAACATATAGATATCCTCCCAGCTATGGGAAATAGACATGACTGATGGGCAAAAAATTGGAATCTTGGGGGTGGGGTGGGATGGGGATGAGGGGTGATGGGGAGAGAAAAGTGTGAAGGAGAGGATGAGGGGAACTGGGGGAATCGGGGTGATTGGGGATAAAGGAAGGTTGGATAGGGGAGCAGGGAAACTCATACCTTAGGTAAGGGAGCCACCTAAGGGGTGGCAAGAGACTTGAACTTGGAATGGCTACCAGATGCCCAGGGCAATGTCCCCAGTTAGTTCATTGGGGCACCTGAGGATAGGGAACCTGAAATGAACCTATCCTATAATCATACTGATGAATATCTTGCATATCGCCATAGAACCTTCATCTAGCGATGGATGGAGATAGTGCCAGAGACCCACACTGGAGCACCGGACTGAGCTCCCAAGGTTATAATGAGGAGCAGAAGGAGAGAGAACATGAACAAGGAAGTCAGGACCATGAGGGGTGCACCCAACCACTGAGACAGTGGGGCCGATCTATTGGGAGCTCACCAAGGTCAGCTGGACTGCTACTGAAAAAACATGGGATAAAACCGGTCTCTCGGAATGTGGCGGACAAGGAGAGCTGACGAGAGGCCAAGGAGAATGGCACAGGAACTTTCAACTGGTGATAGATCGAGAGAGAGACAGAGACCCAAATTGGAGCAACGGTCTGAGCTCTTAAGGTCCAAATGAGGAGCAGAAGGAGGGAGAACATGAGCAAGGAAATCAGGACCACGAGGCATGCACCCACCCACTGTGACAGTGGAACTGATCTATTGGGAGCTCTTCAAGGCCAGCTGGACTGGGACTGAATAAGGATGGGTTGAAACTGGACTCTCTGAACATGGCGGACAATGAAGGCTGATGAGAAGCCAAGGACAATGCCACTAGGTTTCGATCCTAATACATGAACTGGCTTTGTGGGAGCTTAGCCTGTTTTGATGCTCACCTTCCTGGGCCTGGATGGAAGTGGGAGGACCTTGGTCTTCCTGTAGGGCAGGGAATTTGGACTGCTCTTCAGTATCGAGAGGGAGGGGGAATGGACTGGGGGGAGGAGAAGAGGAGTGGGGATGGGGGAGGGGAATGGGGGGAGGGGGCAATGTGTGGGAGGAGGGGAGGGAAATTGGAAATGGGGAGCAGTTGGAAATTTTAATTAAAAAAGAATAAAAATAAAAAGAAAGAAATATAGGCAGGATAACCAGAACAGGAGAATTCTGGGGAAAAAAAAGGCTCAGTCTACAGTCGACACTCAGATGCAGAGGAAGCAAGCTGAGAATGCATCACTGATAAAAGGTACTAAGCCACATGAATTATGGGTTAATGGAAGGTGTAAGAATTAGTTAGTAAGAACTGAACTAATAGGCCAACCCATTTATAATTAATGTTAACCTCAGTGTAGTTCTTCGGGACTAAAAGGCTGCAGGACTTGGTGGGACAGAAATCTCAGTCAACATCTCTCTTTGTCTTTTAGTTCATTTGAATAGGGTTTGTCTATCTTCTCAAAGAACCAACTCTTTGCTTCATTGATTCTTTATATTATTCTCTTTGTTTCTATTTTATTTATTTCACCACACAGATTGATTAATTCCTGATATCCACTTCTTTTGGCTGTGCTTACTTCTTTTTGTTAAATAAGTTTCAAGTATGCCCTTAAGTTCCTAGTAGGACAACTTTCCATATACACACACACACACACACACACACACACACACACACACACACACACACTTGGTGAAAGGAACTTTCCTCTTTACACAGTTTTCATTGTGTCCCATAAGTTTAGGTTTGTTGTACATTAGCTATCAATGAATTCAAGAAGTATTTCACTTCTTTTCTTCTGCCTTCCATGACCCTGCAGTCATTCAGGAGCCACCTGTTCAAAGCTTCTATAAGTTTATAGGTTTTCTGTTTCTTTTATTCTTAAAATCCAACTTTAATCAAAGGTGGTCTAATGGGATTCAGGGAGTTAATTGTTTTCCAGTATATGTTAAGACTTCCTTTGTGACTGAGTATGTGATCCATTTTGGCAAAAGTTCTGTGAGAAAAAGGCATATTCTTTTGTTTTGGGTGAAATATTATGTAGTTATCTGCTAGGTGTTTTGGTTCACATGGTCTTCTAGCTCCAGTGTTTCTGCACATTTTATCTGGATGACCTGTCAGTGACAGTCATTTCTAGAGTTTTGGAAGTTGCTTACTTCTTGTTTACTTAGGTGATATTATATCCTTCTGGAGTCTTTGATGGAGTTGACAAATAGATAGATAGTTATAGCTTTCCTTAATTATGATAAAAGATACAGTGAAATGTCTCTTTGTATTTAGCTCCTTCACATTCAAAAAATTTAAAGAAAATGCAATAATACACAAAATCCAGGCTCTCTGTGAATTTTCCATTTTTACATGGCTTATATTTCTTTATTTCCTTTAATCTATAACTATCTGTACTCTGTTTCTTTAATGACTTTACCCTTTTTTAAGGCATTAACTTTATTCTCTATATTCTTTTTCTTCTCTCTCCCAAGCCTATGTATGTCTAGCACTATGACCTATTTAGAGGACTTTTATGTCTGAATCTGTCCTATTGTGAATCTGTAATTCTTTACTCTCCAGGAGCACTTCTTCAAAGGCTAAGTACTTCTTAAAAACTTTAGGTTGCGCCGTGTAGGGGCAATACTGTACTGCCTGTTTTCTGCCCAGTCTAAACCTTAACTGCGCTGTTATTATGATAATACAACAGTTCCTGCCTGAGATTAGCACAGTTCAGCATGGTGGAGCTGGAGTCGGAGCCGCACTGGTGCCTCAGAACCATTTGGTTCTGAGCTGCGTGTAGTTCCAAACACACAGCAGTCCACATTGCCATCAAGCAAGCCATATCACTTTAATTGCAAACCCCATTCAAAAGCTCTGTCTCCCGCAGGAGCCAGGCAGAGATTGCAATGGCAGCACAACGCAAAAAGCTGGCACTTTAAAATAGCCAGTTTTTCCTGCTGCTGAGTCAGGAAAATTTCTTTGTAGCAAGCCACCCACAAACAGCAAAAAGCTGTGTTAAACTCTCTCTCCTTTTTAAGCTCTCTCAGGTTTTATGTTGAGTTAGTAGACAACGTTGGGCAGCCACTTTGTTGTAATGAGGAACAGCCGGCCACTCCCCAGCACCCGGCTAACTTTACTTGAAATAATTGCACGGAAACTGTATTCATTTAAACACTGCCTGGCCCATTAGTTCTAGCCTCTTATTGGCTAGCTCTCACATATTAATTCAACCCATTTCTAATAATCTGTATCGCCACTTGACTGTGGCTTACTGGTATGAGTCTAACCAGCATCTGTCTCAGAGAGGAGAGCCATGGCATCTGTCTGACTCTGCTTTCTTTCTCCCAGAATTCTGTTTCGTCTACTCCACCTATCTAAATTCTGCACTATCAAAAAGCCAAGGCAGTTTCTTTATTTAACCAATGAAAGTAACACATAGACAGAAGACCCTCCTATACCAAGCTTCTGTAAAGCAAAGGACACAGTCATTAAGACAAAAAGGCAACCTAATGAATGGGAGAAGATCTTCACCAACCCTACATTAGACAAAGGTCTGATTTCCAAAATATATAAAGAACTCAAGAAACTAGACAGTGAAATTCTAAATAACCCAATTTAAAAACTAAAATACTGAACTAAACAAAGAATTGTTTACAGAAGAATTTCAAATGGCCATAAGATACTTAAGGACATGTTCAACTTCCTTAGCTATTAGGCAAAGGCATATCAAAACAACTTTGAGATACCATCTTACACCTGTCAAAATGGCTAAAATCAAAAACACCAATGATAGCTAATGCTGGAAAGGATGTGAAGTAACGGGAACACTTATCCATTGTTGGTGGGGATGAACCACCACCACTTGTGCAACCACTTTAAAAATCAGTGTGGCAATTCTCAGAAAATTGGAAGTCAACCTACCTCAGGATCCAGCAATACCACTCTTGGGAATATACCCAAGAGATGCTCAATCATACTATAAAAGCATTTGTTCAACTATGTTCATAGCAGCATTACTTGTAATAGCCAGAACATGGAAGCAACCTCAATGCCCCTCAATGGAAGAATGGATAAATAAAGTTTGGCACACCTACACATTAGAGTACTACTCAGCAGAAAAAGCAATGACATCTTGAATTTTTGCATGCAAATGGATACAAGTACAAAACACTATCCTGAGTGACATAACCCAGACCCCAAAATATAAATATGGTATGTACGCACTCATTAGTAAATTCTAGCCATAAACAGAGAACATTGAGCCTATAGTTCATGATCCTAGAGAAGCTAGTAATAAGGTGAACCCTCCAATAAACATGAGAAAGAGAGAGAGAGAGAGAGAGAGAGAGAGAGAGAGAGAGAGAGAGAGAGAAGAGGGAGAAGGGGAGGGTTGGGGAGATCTTGGGAGAGTGGGATGGTTGAGATGGTGGAAGGATGGGAGCAGGGAAGAAGATATCTTAATTGGGGGAGCCATTTTGGGGTTGGCAAGAGGCTTGGCTCTGGAGGGGTTCCCAAAAGTCCACCAGGATGACCCCAGCTAGGACCCTGGGCAGTGGAAGAGTGCCTAAACTGGCTCTGTCCCGTAGTCAGACTGATGACTATCTTGAATATCACCATAGAACCTTTGTCTGGCGACAGATAGAGATAGAGACAGAGACCCACATTGTAGCATTGGACTGAGCTCCCAAGGTCCAGTAGAAGAGTGGAAGGAGGGAGAATATGAACAAGGAAGTCAGGACCATGAGAGGTTGGTTCACCCACTAAGACAGTGTGCCTGAGCTAGTGGGAGCTCACCAACTCCAGCTGGACTGGGACTGAATGAGTATGGATTCAAACTGTACCCTCTGAATGTGACTGACAATTGGGGCAGACTGAGGAGCCCATGATAATTGCACTGAGATTTCTCTACTGCATGTGCTGGCTTTTTGGGGATCTTATGCTCTTTGAATGCACACCTTCCTAAGCCTGATGTAGGGGGAAGGGCCTTGAACTTCCCACAGGGCAGGGTGCTTTGCCTTCTCTTAGGACTTGAGGGGGTGGGGGGAGCAGGAGGGAAATGAGAGGAGGGGACGAAATGCTAATTTTGATTGGTATTATTTATAAAGTAATGAGAAATTTAAAGAACTCCATTCTGATTTGAAGATCATGACTGTATTCAGGTATTTCTAACTCACTGCTAAGCAATGATAAACTTCCTCTCATTAGTTGCATTACCTGAGGGTACACTCATGTGGACATTGAAGATGTTGGATGTATTCACTGAAGTGTCACTGACAAGCAAACACACTGGCTAGCTAAACAATTCTCATCTTTTGTGTTCCTTAAGTAATTTTGTGATAACATTTTAAATTCTACCTGATATATTTTTAAATAATAACATATTATTGGTCTAAGGTTTAATAAAATTTCAAATAAAGATAAAATGTCTTTCCAGTGGTTTTAATTTTTTTTCTGTCTGCTCGCAACTGTTGTGTGACAGATACAGGTTTTTCTATATATGGTTTAATCATCTGATATAATTTAGGTGAGACAAATGTCCAATTTTTGATCAAACTTTGACTTCGTTTACTCTTGATAAAGATGCTCAGGTATTTTAGTTAATACTTCTTATCCAAATATATAAAAGACATCAGGTATAATAACAAAATTCATGTTTTAAATATAAGTGTTAATGTACAATCTGAAGTGTTCCATACCATAATTAGCCAAGATTAAATACATTTAATTAAATAACACATTAGTAACAAAAAGAGGAGCAACACAACAATAACTTAATTAAACGTTCTATTTTTAGCTAAATATACTTAAAGTAGTACATCAAATAAAAGTAACTGTATAAAGGGGGAATTGTATAGTCATTCTCATAAATTTTGTTTATTTTACATACTTTTCATGTGTAATCTTCACTCCATAAAGTTCATGATTCTGCTTTGACTTTGGAACATGTATTTTGGGATAACCTAAATCTGTGTTGCCAGGTCACGGTCACTCATAATGGCTCCTGATTAAACTATTTCATCCCTTTTAACATGAGAGCAGTGGTTTTTATGTTGCCACAACACCATGAGATATGACTTATAAATATAATACATACACATGTTTAAAGTGGGTTTTGACTTATATGAAGTTTTTCCCAAAATAATAACATTTTACAAAATAGGTAATTGTTATACATAAACACTTGAATCTCTAAATATGAACATTCTTTTTGAAATTTCTTTTAGTAGCTAATACCAGTAACATGAATATTTAAATAACAATATTTGTTTAATGATTATACTGAATGCATCATTTTGAAATGACATGTTTGGCAGTTTGGCTTTATCATATTTTAAAGAGTTTATCTTCTGTGTCAGGATAGTTTCATTCTATTTTAGGTCATTGATGGCATTGCAGTGACACCTAGTGTATAAGTGGACAACATGCATGAATATATATCTAATTCTTTGGTTTCAATACTTTTCTATTTGTGTTACTTATTTACTTATTAATCTAATTTTTGATAATTGAATATGTGTATTTAATACATTCTAGTTACTCTCTACCACCACTCTTTCCTCTCTCCCGCATATATTAACACTCCCTTCTCTTTCATTTACAGACTCACCCTTTTGGTTCTGTTTTAGGATTGCTTTAGTTTGACCATTGAATTGGAGCTGTCCATTGAGACTTGGTGGAGTCACTAGTGGGTACACAACTGAAGACACTGATTCCTTTTTCCCTAATGCTATCAGTAAGAAGGAGCTTAGAAGTAATCAATCTGTGCCTTGATATTGATGGACCCACTTTTTGCCAGTTCAGTTGAGGCAATCACCATTGTTAAGTCTGTGACTGCAGTGGCTTTGAATTTCCCAGAAAATGGTATGCCACAACCGTCTCTTTGTTTTAGCATGCTCATATTTTTCCTACCCCTTCACAGCAATGTTTCATGAGTCTTAGAGGGTACAATGTAAATGACTAGTTTAGAACTCAACACTGAATCATAACTTATTCTGAGCATCCTGTAGAAGTTGTAAGTGTCTGCATTCACAAAAGTCTCTGTACATGGAGCTTTCTCTGATAAAGCCTGAGAAGGAAAGATATCTGTGAGTGTAAACAGTTGTATTTACAAGTTGCTTCAATGCTATGTCAGTGTATCTGAATAGACTTAGGCTTCTCTCAGGAGAGAACTTCTGTCTTAGTCACCTTTCCATTGTTGTGAAGAGACACTAGAACCAAGGCAACTTTTAAAAAATAAAGCATTAAATTGGGGGGCTGAGTTACAGTTTCACAGGCTTCATCCACTTACCATTATAACAGGGAGCTTGGCAGCTAGCAGACAGGCATAGTGTTGGAGACATTCAGGAGAGCTACATCCTGTTCTGCTAGCAGAGAGAGAGAAACCTCAGAGTCTGACCCCAGTGATATGCTTTCTTCAAAGGACCACACCTTATACTCCTACTAAACATTTCAAAGAGTTCTACTCTCTTGTAACTAAGCATTCAAACATATGAGCCTGGGAAGTCATTCTTAAGCAAAACTTTTTTTTTTTAACTTTTCTTAGCTAGGACCTTAGGCAGTGGAGGAGAGGGTGCCTGAACTGGCCTTGTCCTGTAGTCAGACTTATGACTATCTTGAATATTACCATAGAACCTTCATCCTGCGACAGATGGAGATAGAGACAAAGACCCACATGGGAGTACTGGACTGAGCTCCCAAGGTGCAGTTGAAGCGCAGAAGGAGGGAGAATATGGCCAAGGAAGTCAGGACCACGAGGGGTTAATCCACCACTGGAGCAGTGTGCCTGAAGTAATGGGAGCTCACCAAAGCCAGCAGGAATGAGACTGAATGAACATGGGATCAAACTGTACCCTCTGCATGTGACTGATAATTGGATAGACGGAGAAGCCAATGATAATGTCACTGAAATTTGTCTCTATGGCATGTACTGACTTTTGGAGATCCTAGTCTATTTGGTTGCACACCTTCCTAAGCCTGAATGGAGTGGGGAGGGCCTTGGACTTCCCACAGGGCAGGGTACCCTGCCCTCTTTTAGGACTGGAGCAGCGGGGGGAGGAAGAATGGAGGAGCAGGAAGGAAGTGGGAGGAGGGGAGGAAGTGGAAATTTTGGCTCCTAGTATTAATAAAGTGATAAAAAAGAAAGAAAAAAGATTTTATTTTTATGTTTGCATTGCAGTAGGGGTTCCCATTACTAGTTCTTTCATAGCAGGTTATGGTTCTTCTTTATTGCTCTATTTCAGTGCCCCCACCTCCAGAGAAGCTTATAAAAAGTACAGATGCTTGGATTTATCTATGACAAATTAAATAAGGTTTTTATACAGAGAAAATACAACATTGACGTTTGAAAGTATATAGCTAGTGTTTTTCACTTCAACATCTACTTTACTTTGTATCTACTAGATGTATATTAATTAATTGGGAAAGCCTGACTGTATTGAGCTATGTCCTCAAAATACTCACTGAATAAGTGGTTAGTATTCTTTTTTTAATGCATAAGTTTAGGAATTTTATATAAGTAAGTTAATATGTTTAAATATTTAGCACAAATAAGAAAATATTTTTGTTATTTAAATATACTTTAAAAATAAATGTGACAATTGATATGTTTAAAGTAAGATTATATTGGTGATCATCATAAGCTGCCCATTCAATATTTTTGTACATAAAATGAAGTACCTGAATATAAATAACACTGTGCTGTAAAATATCAATTTTATTAGTAAAACATAACAATTGGACATTGTCAAAATCAATGGCCATCATAACTTTGTGCTTATTGTGCAGAGTGTTCCTTATATCACAGCACTAATGCAAAAAGAAGTATGTACTGTACTGTGACTACAGCAATTACTGTAAAATTGTAATTTATTTGTAAAAAATTGTAAAAAACTATCTAATGATTCCAAGAACTTTTTATGTGAGTATTGAATATGACAAAATATAATCTATAATTTTTAAATATAGTTTTTCATAGTTTCTTTTCCTGATATGATAAAATATTCTGACAAATACATCTTAAAGGTGAAAGGATTGATTTCAGCTCACTTGTGAAGGGGAGGTCAAGACATCAGGAGATTGAAGCGGTGCTCGTACTGTGCCCACATCAGAACACAAAAAGCAATAAATGAGTACATTTGGATGCTGATGTCTGGGTTTGTGAGTCTCCTGCTTCCCAGGGGATTGTTGGCCACTGAACTGGAAAGGAAGAGGGAATGGAAGCAGGGAGCAAGGTTCCAACAGCTTTAAGTATGATGAAAATAACCTTCCAGGAGTCAGCCTCAGTGAGAGAGCACAGCGTTATTCGAGAGTGAGGGGGTGATGTGGGATGGGGACAGCAGCTGGGGCATCAACTAATTTGTTTTGGCAGCATTGTTCTTTCATACAATTGCAGCACAACAACTAATTATCATATGGATGACATTTGGGGAGCAGGGAACTGTGTCAAAAGTCCTATTTAAGGTAAGTCAGGTATCCAAGCTCTGAATCTCAAATCTAATTATTCTTATCAATAAAAACAAGAACAGGAGTCAGATATAAGGGCAAAAACCTGGAAGGTCAAAGAACTGGGAACATCCACCACTTCCTTCCTCTCTCATTTCTTGTTCAAAACATTGAGATCCTGTATACAGAATCCGTCTCTACTTCCTGAGTGCTGGGACTAAAGGCATGTACCATCAAGGACTGACTTCTATGGTTAACTAGTGATTCAGGCCACCCTCTGATCTCCAGGCAAGCTTTATTTGTCAGAAAACAAAATATCACACAACAAAGCTCAGTGAGAGTTTCCAAATAACATGGGGCAGAGATCAGGAAGCCCCTGCTGCTGGGGGACATTTTGTTATTCAGAAATGATGGACTGCAACCTTAAGCATCAGGGCTCTCCAACAGAGGCTCATATTCCCTGTGCAGGAAATTGTACACCACAGTTGGCAGATACTGCTACTATCAAGATGATCTCCCACAGACACAACAGACCAACCCTAACTGTGTATAAAGCCTCATTGATATTACATTCTCAAGTGACTCTAGATCATGTCAAGTTGATAAGTAACTTAACCATCCCAAGATCTAAGTGCAAAGGGATGATTATGAGTGCATTAAGGAAGAAATGAACTTGTGATGAAAGAAAAAAAATTATTTATTCTGGAATAGACATAGTTGTATTTAATTTGTTCATGTCTCTCAAAACTGAAAAGGCCATGTTGGCAAAACCTACTTCCCCTTCTGTTTGCCTGTCAATTTTCCGATCCAACATTCTGCCTGGTACCCACACTATATGGAGTCTGATCATAACAGCTAGTAGCTTGTGGACACACTTTCTTTTTCTGCCAAAAGCCTCATCCATGTCTCTGCCAGACACCAGCACAGTGTGAAGCCTTATCTGAAGTGCTCCTAAGCTGGGTTAACTTCACACACCCAATTCTCTAGTCAAAATAGAATGAATCCAAGAATAAACACTAACTACCACACAGCTGGTCCACAACCTTACAGGTTAGAGCAGTGCAAGGATCTAAACAACCACTCAATAAAGGAATGAGCAGATACCTACAATATAAAGCACCAAAAAGACTACTTCCAAATGTTTAGGTCTAATTGCAAAACCCCAAGTAATTTGGATAACCCGACAATATTTTTTTCCCAAGAAATTACCAACCGAGTGCATTCTATGAGTCAGCAACTTGGTTAATACACAAACCGTTATTTCAAAATAATGATTACAACTATTTTCAAGGGAAGCAAAGAGGATATAAACAAATAATGATATGAACAGATGTCCTCCTAAGAACCTTTAAAACACAAACAACTGAAAGAAATAATGAAAATAATCCAAGATATGCAAATGGAATTTAATGAAGAGACAGACTCTTTGAAGCAAATGCAAAACAAATTAAAACTCAAAGAAACTTGAGGAGATAAATATCTCATGTGAAGGTGTCAACAATGAATTGAATCAAGTGGAAGAGAGAATACTAGGTCTTGAAAACAAGGGAGAGGAAATCGATCACATAGTCTAAGAAAAGTAAATCTAAGCAGTATAGCATACACAAAACCTGGAACAGCATAGCACCATCAAAACTACAAAAATAGGTATACAAGAAGAAGAAGAAACCAAATCAAGGGCACATTTTTTTTCAATAAAACCATAGAAGAAATCTTCCCAAATCTACAGATAGAAATAAACACTAAGGTACAAGAGGAATATGGAACAGCAAATAAACAGAATAAGGGAGAAATCCTTTATGTCACATAATAATTAGAAAATTAAATGTACAGAATGAAGAAAGAATTTTGAGAGCAACAAAAAATAAAGAATGTTACATACAATGGCAGGACATCAGAATGACACCTGACATTTCAATTGGAAATTTGAAAGTCAGGACTTTGACTGTTCTTTAAGTTTTAAAGGACCACAAAAGCCAGTCCAAACTACTATACCTGCAGAAAAATTATCATTCATAATAGAAGATGAAGGAAAAACTTTCCATGATACAAATAGATTTAAGAAATTTATGCCCATAAAACCAACTCAGAAAATTTTTTAAATTTCCTATAAGTCATATGGAAATACACACCTAAAAGAGAATATTAAAAGTCATCCAGGAGGAAGAGCTATTTGCAGTGCTTAGCTGATGGAAAAGAGAGGGTCACTTGTCTCTAAGATCCCGAGAAATCAAACATTCACTTGTGGAAGGTCATATATCCAAGACTATGTGGGCAGCACAAATGGGCCTTGGCTTGGATGAGGAGAACACATAGTGGGGTGTGAGAAGGCATAAGGATGGATCTGGAATATGATCAAAACATGTATGGAATTCTCAAAGAACTAATAAAATATCAAATCTTTTACAATAAAAAGAAATGAGATGAGAGCATGTTTTTGTTTTAAAAAACAAACAGTAACTTGGGTTATTGAGATGGTTCAACAGGTAAAGATTCATTCTGTTAAAGCTGATGACTTCGGTTCAGTCCCAGGGCCCTATATCGAGAACAAGAAACCCTAGAGCTACACATTGTCATGTGACCTTCATATGCACAACATAGCATGCTCATACTCACATGCATGCACTCAAGAGATACATATAAATAAATACGATAAAAATTTAAGAAAAGAACTCTCAGAGTACATTTCCTATTAAAGATATTATCATTTTCCCTTCATGGTAAAATAAACAAAGCTGATGTCAAATAACCCTAAATAGAAAACTATCATATCTGAATTTTAGGACTTATAATTTTATCCCCATGATGAGATAGTATATAGTTCAAATGGCATCTTACCAGTATGTAGCATTTACTAGTTCCTTAAATAGACTTAGGCATGTGTGTGTATATATACATATACATAAACACACATGTACACATATATATGCATATATATGGTGTATATATATATAAGCATGTATATATGTGTGTGTGTTTGGTTTCTCTGAAAGGAGGTAAATAAATTATTTTTGATATGAATAAAATATTCTATAGCATAAAGAGTTTAAAACTTATTTTTATTTAGTGCTGAGAAACATAAACCAACAGTAGAAAAGTAGAAAACCATAAATTTTAGCCTTTAAATATTTCTGTAAACTTAATTGTCTAAATATAATTTTTAAAAAGATCTTGTCTTTTTCTGCTTCCATGTATATCTCTCTTAGGATATTTATTGTTGTCTTGGTTCTCTGGGATTGCGAATTGTAGGCTGGTTTTTTTTTTTTTTGCTTTATGACTAAAAGTCACTTATGAGTGAGTACATATAATATTTGTCTTTCTGGGTCTGGGTTATTTCACTGAGTATGGTGTTTGCTGGATCAATCCATTTGCCTGCAAATTTCAAGATGTCATTTTTTTCTGCTGTGTAGTACTCCATTGTGTAAATGTACCACATTTTCCTTATCCATTATTCGGTTGAGGGGCATTTAGGTTGTTTCTAGGTTCTGGCTATGACACACAAAGCTGCTATGAACATAGTTGAGCACATGTCCTTGAGGTATATATGAGCATTTTTTAGGTATATACTCAAAGGTGATATTGGAGGTCTTGAGGAAGGTTGTTTCCTAATTTTTTGAGAAATCGCCATACTAATATCCATAAGTATGGATATTACCATACCAGTTTGCACTCTCACCAGCAATGCAGGAGTGTTCCCTTTACCCCACATCCTCTCAAGCGTAAGTTGGCATCAGTGTTTTTGATCCTGGCCATTCTCACAGGCGTAAGATGGAAGCTCAGAGTTGTTTTGATTTGCATTTCTCTTATAGCTAAGGATGTTGAGCATTTCCTTAGGTGTCTTCCAGCCATTTTAGATTCCTCTGTTAAGAGTTCTCTGTTTAGGTCCATGGGAGAGGGTAGAAGGGGGGGGAGAGGAAGGAAGGGGAGTAGAGAAAAATGTATAGGTCAATGAAATCAATTTAGAAAGGGGTACACTCATCCATTGCTGGTGGGAATGCAAACTTGTGCAATCACTTTGGAAATCAGTGTGGCAGTTTCTCAGGAAATACGGGATCAACTTACCCCTGGACCCAGCAATACTACTCTTGGGAATATACCCAAGAGATGCCCTATCATACAACAAAAGTATATGCTCAACTATGTTCATAGCACTATTGCTTGTAATAGCCAGAACCTGGAAACAACCTAGATGCCCTTCAATGGAAGAATGGATGAAGAAAGTATGGAATATATACATATTAGAGTACTACTCAGCAGTAAAAAACAATAACTTCTTGAATTTTGCATGCAAATGGACACTATCCTGAGTGAGGTAAGCCAGACCCAAAAAGAGGATGTACTCATTCATATTTGGTTTCTAGCCATAAATAAAGGACATTGAGCCTATAATTCGTGATCCTAGAGAAGCTAAATAAGAAGGTGAACCCAAAGAAAAACATATAGGCATCCTCCTGAATATTAACCTTCATCAGGCGATGAAAGGAGACAGAGATAGAGACCCACATTGGAGCACCGGACTGAAATCTCAAGGTCCAAATCAGGAGCAGAAGGAGAGAGAGCATGAGCAAGGAACTCAGGACCATGAGGGGTGCATCCACACACTGAGACAATGGGGATATTCTATCAGGAACTCACCAAGGTCAGCTGGCCTGGGTCTGAAAAAGTATGGGATAAAACCAGACTCGCTGAACATAGTGGACAATGAGGTCTACTGTGAACTCAAGAACAATGGCAATGGGTTTTTGATCCTATTGCACGTACTGGCTTTGTGGGAGCCTAGGCAGTTTGGATGCTCACCTTACTAGACCTGGATGGAGGTGGGTGGTCCTTGGACTTCCCACAGGGCAGGGAACCCTGATTGCTCTTAGGGCTGACGAGGGAGGGAGACTTGATTGGGAGAGGGGGAGGGAAATGGGAGGCAGTGGTGGGGAGGAGGCAGAAATCTTTAATAAATAAATGAATAAATAAATAAATAAAATTTAAAGTTTAAATATAGAACAGGCAAATTTAGCAAAATCTAAATAGAAGAGATATGTACTTGTTAACATAAAGCAAAACAATTAACAATGTACATTACGGCAGATATATATTAAGTAAACATCATGTTTTTAATGTGTCTATTAATTTTGTAATTATACACTGAGTATGCCCATAAATTTTAGTGTGTGTATAATGGTGAAAACAAGTTGAGAATAAGAGGAAGAGAGAAAACTTCAAAATTTTTAGTAACTAGTTTTTTAAAAAAATGGTAAGTCTTAAAGTTAAAAACTATAAAATAAAAGATATAATGTTAAGAAATAAATAGATATCATTTTTTCTGATATAAACTTAACTATCTAAGTATCATTTAAGTAAACCCATCAGAATGCATTTGTGCTTTAAATCTATAATTTGTGGCTTTATCTACTAAATGCTACAACCTATGTAATTTCTAGGAGTTTCTATATGCCCTGAAGTTTAGTTGAATGTATTAGTGAATTTTAATCTGTTATATCAGTGACAGATCTAAGTTGGCCTGTCTGTTCCCCAAGGAAGAGGTAATTGTTATGATATTGTCAGTGTGCTACATGCAGTTGTTACTGCTTGTCGTTTCTAAGTCAATTCTCCCTCATTATAGAGAAATACCTGTAAATTCCAATATTCCTGTGGGAGTACATCATTTGGATGGAAGTTCCATCCAAAAGTGAAACACAGTCTGCCCAGTCCTCAGTCTGGTGTTGCCTATGTTAAGCCATTAACATGATCTCGCTCTCTCTCTCTCTCTCTCTCTCTCTCTCTCTCTCTCTCTCTCACACACACACACACACACACACACACTTCCTGTTCTGTCTTTTGAACCTTAGAGTTGGAGCAATCAGATGTCATTTCATACAGTCTTTGCCAACAGATGGCTATTGACACTCAGCATTCCTGCTTTGTGCATTGGCTAACAAAGACTGCAAAATCCATATTTACAAACAAACAAATAAACCAGCCATAATGGCTTTGTGCAGTGGAAGCAGAGACAAATGGATTCCTTGTCTCTGGTGACTTATTGGCCACCCCCCAGCCTACATGGTAAGATACTGGCCAGTAAGAGAAACTCTCTTGTGAAATGATGTTAATGTCAACTGAGAAACAGATTTTCTTCTGATTTCCACACTTATAAGCATTCATGTGCACATATTCATGGGAGGGGAAGGATGATAACCCCTGCTGAGCTGCAGGAAATTCTAAAAGGAGTCAATTAGTTTTCTTATTGAAAACTGGGCAAAGATGATTATAGTGGCTACCTCTGGTGTAAGGGTGGGGACAGATTTGCCATTCACTCATAGGCATCTCAGTGCTGTGTTTTCGTAAAGGAACTTACAGCTCCAAACGCTTCATTTTCCCTTAACATATTTAACTCAATCACCACTTTAATCTTGAATTTGTGCCATCTATGCCTTCATTTTGTCCTTGAAGAATGTCAGTCTTGTTTTACAAACATGACTGCTTCTTGAGCAGACAAACCTTGTGTAAGTAGCAGGCGTATCAGTCACGTGTCCTTTCACTCTGCTTGCTGATTTCGACCTCACAAGGGGGTTTAGACATTGGTTAATATGGTTGTCAGTCTCAATCTCCTTCAGATAGTACCCCTTTAACTTGGAGGTTATCAATGTCCCCAGTTAGTACAGTGTTCATTTTAAAGACAATCCTCATGAATGTGTCTGAATCTTAAAGGTTCAAGAGATATAAGGAGAGTTGGTTATCGTTTAAAGGTACCGAGTTTTGCTCTCCCAGACACCTAAGTCTCTAGGATTATACTGAAGTGTGTTAAGCATGGTTTTTAATCTTAATCATGGTAAATGTTAAAAGTTTTAGTATAATTCTATGGCATAGGTTTCTTATATTGGAGTTTTCTCTTCTGTCTTAAACACTTTATTTTTGACAAGTCTCAGTTGGATTTCCCTAATAGTCACAAGACTTTTCCATTCTGTCATGAATAGGAAAGCCAGTTGCAGTAAACTTCATGACACCTGTTGTCTCCTAAAGCTTGCATGTTTTCCCAGACACATGTCCAGCTAGCCAAGGTGACTGATGCTCAAACTACATCAACTCTATAGGCTCAATTTGCACAGACCCTCCTTCTGTAAACACTGTTTGGATATCCTAACTGCTTCATCAGTCAGAATGTCCCCAATACCTCTAAGTCTAGTAAGCTGTATTGGTCCTCTTGTCACTGAAACCTATGCCTACTTCAGTCAGAAAGTGACTTTCTTCTCTTGCTGACTAGTTCTCTAAAATCTTTCTTCAACTACTTGAAAACATTAGCTCCTGCATTTTTGTTTATTTATAGTCATTCAAGTCTAGAGGGTGAATCTAGCACCAGTCTGTCTTTTGTAGCTAAAACTGGATGAACATTTATTCCTGTGATTTTAAAATATAGCCAAGGTTCAATATATTTGCCTGAAATTTCCAGCAGATGTCAGCAAAAGACAAGTCAATGATATGCCAGTTGTTCAATAGGATGCCAGATACCTAATGACCACAGTCAGAATTGAGTCAACAACTTAATTTTGTAAATAGATGACTTTCTCTATAGCTCCCTTTAAGGAAGCAGTTCTGAACCTGTGGGTCGTGACTCCTTTCACAGTGGACACATATCAGAAATCTTGCATATCGGATATTTACATTTGATTCAAAACAGCACCAAAGTTACAGTTATAAAGTAGCAATAAAAATAATCTTATGGGTGGGGTCACCAAAACCTGAATAACTGTATTAAAGGGGGTCATAGCATTAGAAAGGTTGAGAATCACTGCATTAGGGGATAGATAGTTGGGAAGGTGTGGAAGACTCATTTTTTAGCGCAGATATGAAATGTTGTGAACTCAACTCAGGGAGCTACATACAGAAAAACCCTTCAGGGTTTCTTTAGTCCCACCGTGAAGCAGACAGTAGCACACTACACCATACCTCATCAAGAGTGCCTTCTCTTAGCTTGAGTGAACTAACAAATAATTTATTTTGCCTTTAGTTTGATCTTCTTTAAGTTTAGAAAACATCTATATTTTTTCTTTGGCTCTTTGGCATATATAATCTTTAAATTTCTTTTTGTAATTAAGAATATTCACAGATATTTATGTGATAAGCTGATGTTTTGATTCAAATTTTTATTAAGTGAGGATCAAGTCAGGTAAATACATAATTTGGCAATTGTTTTTGGTGAACACTTTTAAAATCATCTCTTCTAACTCCTTTGCATTGATAATGTAATACTCTTAGTTATGTTCATTCTGTTGTTGTTCTCAAAGTCATTGAGTGTAGACACTAAAGAGAACAGGAAAAGGGTGACAGGTAGGTGACAGCAATAGAGTTCCCTAGAAAGAAGGAAGAGTAAGTTCTAGTGTTTTATGGAGATGGAGATAGATTCAAAAGCTTCTGGCTGGTTTTACATCTCAGGGATTTCTCTTTTGAGGGATAATCAGAAGAAGAGGAGTCTGGGGTGACAGTTCCTCTGCCAGAAGGGAGCTTCACTTGAATGATTTCTTTACACACATGCAATACTCCCTCCAGACAGGAGGCTGAGGGACAGTTTCCTTTCCTCTGTGTAACAGAACAAGCTTATAAGCTGTGCTGCTCATCTGGATAGAGTGACCTTACCTGAGCAATTGTCTCTGTCAGATCAGCCAGAAGATTTTTGGAACATTTTCTTAATTGATAATTGATATAAGCAGGTCAAGTTCCCTGTGCCACCCTTTGAATAGCATTCTCATTGTAAAACAAAATTGTCAATTCTTTAATACATTTCCTGGAAAGGAAAGCATCTGACAGCATATGTATTTCATGCATGAAACCATTCTCTTAAATTTTTACCTCAAATGGACAGATTTAATTTTTTAGATTTACTTTTCTTTTACATATATGGGTGATTTGCCTGAACGTATGTCTATGCATTAAGTATATAGATTTCATTGTTTGCAGAAGTAAAAAAGGGTGTGATATTCCTGGAACTGGAATTGTTGATGGTTATTTGTAGAAAAAATAATAAAAACCCAGAGACAAATATTGGGTTTAATCTGAAGAACAGAAAATCAAAGCACTCAAGGTAAGAGAACTCTTACCTCTAAGAAATTCTCAAATGGAGGGCAAGTTCCTGTCTCATCCCACATTATATTCCTCTCTAGTGCTGGGATTAAAGGCCTGTGATTCCCTGGTACTTGGATTAAAAGTGTGAGCCACCACCGCCTGGATCTGTTTTGGCATTGATATTGTGTAACACAGGGTGGCCTTGAACTCACAGAAATTTATCAACCTCTGTATCCCAAGTCCTGGAATTAAAAGTGTCATACCACTGCCTGGCCTCTAGTGGCTTAGTTTTACATTCTGGTCTTCAGGCAAGCTTTAATCATAAAGCATAAATAAAATATCAGTATAGTTATTAGCCACTATGTGGGGACTGAGAATGAAATCTATGCACTCTGGAACAGCAGTCAGAGCTCTTAACTCTTGAGGTACTTCTCATGGCCAGGAAATAAAAGTTTTATATTCCTGTAGTAATATTTTGACTAGACATGAATAGCAGAAAGAACTGTATGAAATTATGTTGCTTTACAATTCGTTATTTTTCTCAAATATGTTTTGATTATCTGTTGGGCCAAATTATCTCAGGGCCTCTACCTTGAGGTCTGTAGGACAGAGAAAAGCCTGGTTTGAGTTTGAAGAATAGTCTCTAAGCTACCAAGCAAGTAGGAGACAGCAAAATTTAGGTAGACGTCTCTCCAACCGGAGGAAGGGCTTGGTTGTCTCTCATTGGCTGGAAGTACCCCCATATCACAGGATGTCAATTAACCTATATAAGCTGATGCTCATAGTCATAAACTGAGTTCTTGCTTTGACTTGACTCCCTGTTGCATCTGATTGTTCTGTGTCGTGGGGCTGCAGAATGGGCAGATATTGGACTCACCTTTCCCTGGGAAATGTCCCTCTGAAATTATGGATAAGATTCTTCTAAGTTAATAATTCTATTCAAAATTACGGATTTAGAATGTGCAGCCAGACATTGTTCTAGATTGAGCCTTGCCCTGGAGGGATTTCTGGGGCCCTGGACACCCACTTTGGGGAGTCCCGATTAGTGACACTATATCAAGAACTACACTGGAGAGTTCCCTTGGTCTTTTATTCTAGGTCCCTGTCCCAAGCATTCACTGTTTGCCCAGATGGCAGGAAGAATGAGACCGCTTTTGTAGTTTTCTGTGCAGGGGGGACCAAGATAAAAATTACCAAAATTCTTCCTTGTGGGGGATCCACTCAATATAAGGAAATGGTGGCCATATATATTACCCTAAAAGAGGTCCCAGAACCTCTATCCAGACAGCTCTTATATGGTGAACCTACTGACACACTTACCCTATGCTTATATCATATTAGATTTTAATCCTATTTCTGCTTTGATGACACAACTCTGATTGCTCTTAGAAGTTAGAAAAAAAAAAAAAACACATGTATTCAACATCTCAGAGGACATCAAAACCTCCCTGGCTTCATTTCCCAATGGAATGCTTCTGCAGATGCTGCAGCTTCAGGGGTCTGTCTCATAGAAGTCTCAACTCTGCCCAAACAAAGTGCTATCCAAATGCATGACTTAACTCATGTCAACTGGAGAGGACTCAAATTCCTGTACCCCCAGATTCATACAATGGAATTAAAGAGAATTGTTCATACATATAAGACTTGCCAACATTTTCTCAGCACCCCCCTTTTACAAGGGCCAGGGGTGCATCTAAGAGGATTAGCACCCAATATCATCTGGCAAACAGATGTAACACTTTTTATCCCCAATTTGGAAAATTAAAATATATGTTTGTGGCCATAGACATGTACTCTAAGCATGCTAAGCTACTGCCCACTCAGGAGAAAAGGCAAACCATGCCAAAAGCCACTTCTCACAATGTTTTGCTACGTTGGGATGAACACAACAGGTCAAGACTGACAATGGCCCCTGTTTTATAAGTAAAACATTAAGAGAATTCTTCCAGAAATGGAATATATCCCACACCACCAGGAACCCATGCAACCCTCAGGGTCAAGTGATTGTCCAAAGACATCACCAATATCTCAAAGAGGTCCTTATAAAACAAAAAGGGAAAGAAGTCTCCCCCATCTACAACTGCAAAATGTGTTAACCATTAATATTTTAAATTTTTAAAAATCAGATGAACAAAATATATTTCAGAAACACTGGGCATGCATACTAATGTGGCCCTGCCTAAAGGTTAGGTCACTAACCAATGGAGGGGCTCAGATTACTTGTTGACACAGGGTAGAGGATATGGATGTGTCTTCCCAAACCAGGGGAAACACCTACATGGCTACCTGCACATAACTTAAAATTTCTCCCTTCTCCTCAGGACAATGGGGAAGACCAAGATGACCAATAAAGAAAGAAAGAGATTATGATGGACAACTCCTAAATTCAAACATAAGAAAAGACAAATCACCACTGCCCAAGGGAGATTGATCCTTAAGGAAAGTGTTGCATATTTATCTATTTCAGATGGCCCTTCTGGTGGTAATCATATTAATTCTTCTCATGGGGACCAAGGTCCAGGTAGCAAGCCCCCACCAACCACAGAGGATGACACAGGTCTTGCCAAGCACTGGCAATGGAGGGATCCTAAACTAGACTTCTCAGATGACAACACCCTGGATTTGGTGACCTGATCTGATACTTGACCTCCGAAATTTGGTGCATGGGAGCTGGAACATGGGAGACTTGATTCCTGGCATCAAAGGGAGAACTGAATGTGGAGGTTCTCAGGAGTGCAATCTACCACAGGCATCTTATTGTAATGAGCCTGGGCGTTCTCATGCCCTTAGGAGATGTGCCCTCTTGCAGACACCCTTTTATGTATGCCCAGGAGGCAATTGGACTGCCTCAGCTATTAGAAACTGAGAGGGGGTGGACTCCTGATTACTATTGTTCTTCCTGGGGATGTGAGCAGACTGGGACTGGACATTGGGTAAAACAACATGGAGATATAATGATTTCCAGGATCTCCCAGGTACCCCTATCGCGGAGCCCCCTATATGGAAGATGCACTAGATTTTTATGTCTGTAAACCCTCTGATATTAAGGTTTACAGATCAGGGGAAGAAAAGGAACCTATCCTGGTTGTCTGGTAAGATGTGGGGATTAAGGTTATACCAAAAAGGATATGATCATGCTTCCAATGGAGATACTTCCTGAGGACCCTCCTCAAATGCCGGGGCCTGCTTCCAACCTAATGCCCATGGAGAACACACCTGTATATTTCTCAACTTTACATTTCTCAATACCCCATCATCTACCCCTAAGGTATCCTTCACCAAACCACCTAGAAATGTAGGGGGATTAGAAACCTCACCTTATTTGATGGAGACCATTAAGATGGCCTTTATAGCTTTAAACTTTACCCACCCTGATGTCACTGAGACCTGTTGGCTTTGTATACAGCCACTACCTGCCTACTTTGAAGCCTTTGGGGTGAATGGCTCTTATAAATTAATAGATAAAGCTGATATTTGTAGATAGGAATACCCCAAAATGGGAGACTTGTCAGGACTGACTATCCCCCTTTGGCAGATGTTGAATGCAACTTGTGTCTCATACACCAGACACCCTTGTCTTAACCTCACTTGTTATGTGGCTAACGGATCTATAGCTTCATGGAGGGTACCCAATGATCATGGATATTTTGGGATCTGCCATGAGACAAGGGTTTCTCCCTGCCTGTCTAGCCCACTGATCACTCAGCATAATGATACTTGCCTGCTTGCATTAATTTTCCCTCACGTGCTTTACCACATGGGCAAGAAGAATTCCTGATCTATAGGGCTATGTGTAGCCGGGACTGCCCTGGGCACCTCATCCCTGGTGATTTTACAACAAGAAATGGAAATAATTCACTCACAATTGATAGCAACCTTAGAAAAGACAGAGACTGCATTATGTTATTTATAAATCTTTGGATTCCTTAGCAAAGGTAACCTTACAAAATAGGAGAGGATTGGACTTGCTGTTTATGGAACAGGGAGGAATTTGCAGAGCACTTGGGGAAGAACATTGATTTTATGCGAACCATTCTGGGATAGTCACAAGAACCCTAGATGAGTTAAGAAAAAATATTGATTCATTCAAGTCAAGGACCAATATGAGACCTGCTTTAATTGGTCCCCATGGCTTACTACACTCATCTCTTCCCTAATTGGGCCAATGGCCATTTGTTTATTGATCTGTCTTTTTGGCCCATGCATTCTCCAAAGGCTGAAACAAGCATTTCAAAAACAGATACAACAGATACAACTCATGGCCCTTTGAGTTCATCTCACCTTACAGATCAACTCTCAATTTGAGGGTATTCAGACCAAAACTCCCAATAGGGTTGGCATTGAGACACTCTATCCCTGGTGGGCTATTCTGACTTTGTGACTAGGGTAGAGAGTGTGTTATCAAACAAAAGGAGTAGATGTACCTTGAGGTCTGTAGGACAGAGAAAAGCTTGGCATGAGTTTGAAGGATAATCTCAAAGCTACCGTGTGAGGATGAGACAGCATAATTTATGTAGATGCCCCTCCAATCAGAGGGAGGGCTTGGCTGTCTCTCATTGGCTGGAGATACTCCCGTATCACATGATGTCATTTAACCTATATAAACTGATGCTCACAGTAATAAACTGAGGAGTTCCTGCTTTGACTTGACTTCCTCTTGTGTCTGATTGTCCTATATAGTGGGGCTGTGGATCTGATTGTCATGTGTCATGGGGTTGCAGAACAGGTGGATAACACACTCACCTTTCCATGAGAAATAAGACTAAGAAGGACTGGCAATTATCTACATTATATTTATTATATGGAATGAATCCAGAGGAATTTGTATTTTTCAATATTGTAAAACACACATCTTCAACTTATGCCACCTAATTACTGTGTTTCATGTTTGACTCCTCTATTTCAATCTCCTTATGATGTCATGTAGTGTTTTTTTTTATTTGTTTGGCTTATTTTTTTTTATTTATTTTCCTGTGGTTGACTTTCTTTGTCATAGTCTCCATGTTCATCAATGTCAGTACAAATCACTGCATTCCTTATTTTTCTGAGAATTTCATACATGTATACAATTAAATATGGTCACAAGCTTTGCCCACTTCCCCTGTTCTACTCCATCATATCCCTCCAACACCTACTCTGAAATTCATGGCTTGTTTTTTTTTTTTTTTTTTTTTTTTTTTATAATCCTCTAAGTCCAGTTAATTCCCTCCATATACATGTCAGTATGGAGCTATCCACTGGGAATCTGACATCTACCACTGGCCACACTTTCAAAGAAGAATGGTTTTCAGTGATCACCTTCAAACAGAGGTGAGGCCTGGAGAGTACTAAAAATTCATATCTGCAGGTTTTGTACAGGCAAACAGAGCAGATAGGAATTTTTGTATAGGGCAGCCATTACATGCCTACAAAGCAATTAATTTACAACATAACTCCAATCTTCCAGCTTTTATTTATTTTTAAATAGTTTTTATTCATTTTAATTATGTGCACATATATGACTGTGTCTCTCTGTGTGTAACATGTACTTGAGTGCAAGTGGCCACTAAGGGCAGAAGATCATATAAGATCTTTTTGGCCTAAAGTCCCAGAAGTTTGCTGGAAGCTACAATCTGGCCCTCTGAAAGAACAGTAAGTGCTTTTTAACACCCGATTCATCTCTTTAGACCAAAGCCCTGATATTCTTTGTGCCTCCTTTTCAGTGATGTTTGCTGAGCCTTGGCAGGGTGAAAGGAGCTGAAAAGGCGGTTCTAGATATAACTGAGCACTCAGTGTATTGTTCTTAACACTGACCAGTCATGCATCCATGAACTGACTGCTGCCTGCTCCAAAATAAGCTGCTCCTACCAAGGCTGAGAGCAACCGCAGTCTGTGGGAATAAGCATAAATATTTAGAAGGTACTTTGACAGCATGACAATGTAGCAAAATAACAAAAGTAGACTATATTTTAGGACATTTGACATCTTCCACCATGGGCATTTGTCCGAGACTGCTGGGAATAAAATTATCTTCTTTGGAGCAAGTCTCAAATGCAATCAGCAATCAGTGGCTTTGTTGGAAGTTGCAGATTCAGGCTAGGGACCAGATATAAACTAGGGTAAGCTAACAGGCACAACTGCATTCTTTTTAAGGGCCAAATAGGATTTAAATATACTACATTTTCTAATAGGCACTCAACCACTTACAAACAGTAAGGTTAAAATTCCTTGTCTTTATTTCATAAATAATGTTGCAATGAATGAACACACATCTTCTAAAGCAAATGAAGCAAAAACGAAACGAAACAAAGCAAAACCAGTCTTTACTTACATGAGAATTTAGAAGGAAAGGAGATAGTATGAGCTTTTAACCAAAATTCTAATCAATGCTCATATTCAAACCTTTGAAAAATTTGGAGGAGGCACTGCTGCCCAGTGCTTAATATATATTTAGCCACTGCCCTTGATTTCTCACTTTAAAAAAATGTGAATATTGATTTACACCTTCAGTGTGGTCTTGTGAAAATTACTTCATATTATGTACTCAAAATAGCTAAGGCTCAGATAAATTAAATATGTTCTTTAAATTTATCCCCGATAAGCAACAGATGAGGGGCCTGATACTATTTATAAGTAGACCTAGTTAGATATCCATGGAGATGCTATTAAGCATGTTTTTTTCTTTTATATAGGTTTCTTTAAAAAAAAAAAGTTCAGTTGTATTTTACTTTAAAGTGGTTTCACTCAACACAATTTACAATGATCCTTTCACAATGTATTATCATAAAAATACAACACACACACACACTTTTGAAACCTTCCTTGCAACTAGTTAGTTTTTCCAGTAGATGGCATTATAGTCCACAGGTTATCATGCACACCTAGAAAAAAAATCTTGTAAATATTTATATTTGTTATAAACACACTAGCAAATCTAGGCCTTAACCACATTGGTTTCATATATTTTGATTTTTCTGTTAACATTCTCAGATAATATATCACTGAAAGACTCCAACAAGTTAAGTTGTTTGAACTACAATTGCCTTAGGTAGGGAATGGTGACATCAGACTTCAAGGGACTCCAGCAACTAAGAGTTCTTCAGTTCTGTATTTTCAGCTCCCTATAAACACAGCAGATAGCCAGAGCCACAAAATGTGCTTAGGTGGTTCCGTGGACATGATCTTTGCTGCGTTTCTGTTGGAAAGGAAGAAGCTAAAAAACGCTTCTATGATGGTAGACTCTGGTCTTAGAGGAAGTCACTGATTTGCTGAGTCCTTGGAAGATGAATGTTTCAAGAGTTGATAGGGGCAAAGCCTGGGCTCTGTTGGTCCTAACATCCCAGTCTCAGCCACCGTCAGTCAGCTAGGAGAAAAAACAATATTGAAGAGCAGGAAATGGAGATCTCCCCCCACTTTCATGTGACCAGGTAAGTGAGAAGACTAAATAAAGATGTCCAATAATCAACTCCTCTTTCCTCGCAGGACCATCTTCAGGGTGTTGTCACGGCTTTTAGGTTTAAATAGGTAGCATGTACACTATCTCTGAATCCTTAGCTGTGAGGTCCTGCGTATCAATTTCCCATCATAGTCTGGACTCGGGTCTCTCCCACAAAGGGGTCTAACAAGTCATTGCTATGTGGAATCTTTTTATTGGAGATAAGTATCTCGGTAACCAACACAGGGTTTCAGACTTTTCTTTGTATAGAACAAGATTCTTGGGGAAAATTCTAATTTCATAGGACCATTGTTTCTAAAATCTGTTAATAGTCAGCAGAAGAAACAGATCAAATTTCTCATGTCCTGCCATTACAGTCACAAGGGGAAAGAGATCCCGTTTTAAGACAGAGAGCTCCAAATGACTTTCCTCTGAGTGAAATCTGAATACATTTACCATGAAATCAGAAGATTGCAAGATACTGAATGCCTTTTTGGTTGGTTTTAGTTTTGCTATCTATGTGGCTGCTGTTTCTCTGTTCTTACAGTCTTGCTCCATTTTGTGAGACTTCATAGAGACCCAGGAAATGTGGCCACATGGAATGAACCTGTTTTCTCTGCTTTTATGATTCCCTGTCTATAGTTGGAAGTGGTGGCTAAGTTTAGCTTGTTAATGCTACCAAAGTTCAAACCATGGTTTGAAAAACTCCAGTGGCACAAAATTCTGACAGAAAATACAGAGCTGCCTTCATTAGGCCACAGTGTAGGCATGGAAGGGTGAGCCATGCAGTCTGTTCCTCTGGTATTAGCTTTGTATTAAGCCAGCGAACACCTTTACACCTGTTTAATTTTGTTTGTATAGAAAATTTAAAAGTTCTACTGCATAATACAAAGTACTTCCTCTGTTAAACAAAGATGCTGGGTTCAGAAGACTTCACGAAATAGACTCGACGAATATTGAGGAAACTTACATATGCATGATTAATGAAAAATTTAACATAATCTAAAACAAGCATTGTGTATTTTGATAGAGAAAGAGTTAAAAAAGCTGAAGGGTCCTAAAAGTTCATAAAATATAAGACAAGTCATATTGCCTCTTAAACTGGAAACTGAAGTCCGGGAGGGTTTCAGTACCTCCAAGTGTCCCCTCAACCCCCTCTAAACCAGCCAGAGCTCCTCCCCAGGACAGAGTGAAAGAACTTTGTGAACAAACATCTGCTCTGAAAGCTCTCTTGACAGTGTCACCCTATGCCCACCACTGTAGCTGTATTTACCGGGTCTGTGCTTCTGGATGGTTGGATCCAGGATGGCATCAGAGGAGGGCAGTGCAGCGGCTCTCTTGGCCGAACAGTGGCAGGGAAGAGGCCCAGAAGTTCTCTTGATCAGTGACAGGGGAAAAGCCCAGAAGGCCTCTTGGCCAGTAGCAGGGGAGAGGCTCAGAAGTCCAGCAGATTGACATCCAACTTCAGAGAAATAGAAAAATGTGAACGCTGGTGCTACACTTCAGAGAAAAGAAGGGAAACATCACCACATCGTACCAATGGACCACGAAGCAACAAGACAAGTCCAAGTGGGCTAAAATCACTTACCACTTCTTGCAATTAGCTGAAGGCAGAATTATATTTATATATGCAAAAACAGGAAGCTTTCAGGATTATTACTTTGGCACTCATTTTTTTCTCCTGTTTTTAGTTTGGTGCTGAAACATAATCAGAATTTATTTTTCCTTAAATTAAATATTTCATGTTTTACAAGGAGAGTTATTGATTTAGGGCTAAATTGTACAGATTTACAATTCAAAACAATTTATAGCACACAGAATTTTTCAATTTAAGTTAAGAGTTTGGGAAATCTCATTTTGTTAACACAAGCTTTGTTTTCCAATTCTTTGTAAAGGCCACTTCTCTCAAGTCTACCCTCTAGTCATTTCTATTAGAATATTTAGCTTTTATTGTCAACACAATTTTATGGCAGTTCTCCCCAGTACTGCCTGCTCATCTTCTGTCTCCATGACCTAGAACACTGCATAAATTCATAGTGATTAATACTTTGAATAAAGGGATGAATGAAAATTCATATTTTGTTATTCTGGTAAAGAATTGGGAATTGGCTCAAATATCAGCATGAAACTGTTTGATGGTTAATGGGCTTCAGGGTTTCAACACTCTGTCCTATAATTCCACATGTGATCTTGATCAAAGAGAAGAATGGTCACCAAGGGACAATAGCCAACAAAAAGCAGCTAAAAATACAAAAAGAGCTCTATTTAACTGACCATGAAAACATTACACTCAAATTAAAGGACAATTAATAATTAGTTTGTGAAAGATAAATACAAGAGAAATTTTATCAGATTGTCCTAAACTTGCAGGCATAGGCAACACGCAAAGAATATAGTTGTCCCAATGGGGATTTTTCAGACCTCAGAGAGTGCCTCCTGATTTAGAGGCTCATGTTCAAAGACATAGATTTAACAGGTTTTACATGCTTCTGAATTCTTTAAGTCATTTGGAGATTACTTATGATGCATATTCAGGGTAAATGTAAATATATTTCTTTATATTTCGTAGAGAATTATGAAAAGAAATATGTTTAAGGGTATATGGAGTTTATTCTCAACTATCATCCATCCCTGGTTTGTGAAATTCACATGTTTAACCCAGGGATACAGAGAGATGACTGCATTTTTCTAGTATTTTCCATCTTAACACTTCAGTTAACTCTCACAATTCAATTTCACACTATAAAATATTTCAATTATTTAAAGTAGCTTGGTGTGGTTATACTTGAAGATTGTGGTTCTTGTTAAAATTCTTATTTTACCTTTTTAATTTATCTTCTTAAATGAATAATGAATGAGAAACTCCAAGAAGATGGCAAATGTATTTGCATACCAAATTTGTTTCCCTGGAACTGTTCCTATGGATCTTAGACTACGGAGAGAGGAAAGATTTCACTATTGTGAAAATAAATGCCGGCTTAAAGTTAGGGAATCCTTGGCCAAGAAGGAAGAGAATGTTTCCAGGAGTAGAAGGCAGAGGACAAAGCTGACTTGTGAGCATATTGTAAAAGAGCAAATGCTTCTTTAAGAACCTTTTTCTGAAGTTTAGCATACTGCTCTGAGGTTAGGAGAACTTATTAGTCTTCCAGAAGACCTAAGTTTGGTTCACAGAATCTACATCAGACTGCTCACAACCACCTGTAACTCTAGTTCCAAGGATTTCATGCCATCTTCTGGATTCCATTGGCTCTGTATTCAATTGCACAAATGAATACCGCCTCTCACATACCTATATACACAATTTAAAAATAAAAATATAATCCTAAAGAATGTTGGTCAGCTGGGAAACACAAAGATAAATCAGACGAATAGCATTTCTATTTTATACCATCAATTTCTCAGAGCACCTGTGACAATGTTTTATCATTAGCATAATTTTACGATAATCATAATATTCCTCATACATTCTATAGAGGTTTTCAGGTGCTCAGGTGTCAGGTTGTCTCATTTCTTTTCTATATTGCTATTTCTGTAATAGTGGATCGTAAGCCTAGCGTATTCATTGACTTTGTGATAAGGCCAAGGGAAAACTATAAATTTACCTCTTGAAGGGCAATAATTCTCTGTTTGCAGAGTGTGATCTCCTTTCCAACACTCACAGGAAATCTTCATTAAAACACTCTCTGTAGTGTGAAAAGGAGTAGACATCTGATGGTACTCAGTCCATGCCTGTCTCCCTCTAAGGAACTGAGAGACACCAGAAGCTCTGCTGACATCAAGCACTCCTCTCCTGCTTTGAGATGAATTTCTACATGTTGCTCCTATGCAAGCCATCTCCAAGCCTTCCAATTGTTGATTAATACCCTAAGTCAAACTCACACATACACCTTGTGTTTTTATTTATTTGTTTATCTATCTATTCATGTATGTTTTTGTGTATGTGTCTAAGTATGTATGTATGTATGTATGTATGCATGCATGCATGTATGTATGGGATTTCGAGACAGGGCTTCTCTGTGTAGCTTTGAAACCTGTCCTGGAACTTGCTCTGTAGACTAGGCTGGCTTTGAACTCACCAAGATCCATCTGCCTCTACATCTCAAGTGCTAGCATTAAAGATGTGTACCACCGCCACCAAGTTACATGTTTATTTTTTAAAAGCATCACCACAAAGCAGACAACTATTGGGATTTATAGTTTTGATTTCTTAGGTTTCAATAAGGAACTCAAGATCGGAAATGACATTGGCAATTGATTTTTTGAGTTTTCTTTAATTTGGTAATACGTTTCCAATAAAAGCACTGCTACATTAAATTTTTTTATCTAGTAAAATAAATGTATCTTATTTAAATAGTGCATAAATGTTACTACTATATATAACTTTAAATTGGAATATTTCAAGGAGAAAATTTAATCAAAGCAGGGATCTAAGGGTATTGATTATCTGCTTTGTGTACCATGAGGTCAGGTATAATGTTCAAGCTCCTTGTATGAATAAAATTTCTAGCAGTAGCATTGCAATCTGTCACTTTTATTGATTCCTGTTTATAAACTCATATCTGTTGATCTGCACCCAAAATGATTACTATTTATTTGCTGTGACTTGATATCAATGTTTGATCTGTTGAATGGATATTCATAATACTGTACCTTATGCCTAGCCATCAAAGTGCACAGTATGCAAAAATGATGCAATTAATTCATGGGTGGGCAGTACTTTGTAGATTGCCTGTCATTAGTCTTATTTTGATGGATTATCAGGAGATGTATGTGAATGCATTCTCCCTGAATATAGACAGCAGACATTGTAATATGTGAGTACTGTCTTGAAAGTATCTGGAATCTTCATGAAAATTCTAAGTTCTTTAATAAAGTTACAATACAAAGGACTCTGGATTTCTATAAACAACCATGGAAGTAAGGATTCCATTCAGATGAAATAATAAGAAGAGTCTGAATGCTGACAATTGTGCAGACCTGTAAAGTTATATTTGTGGCATGGGATATCTATTTTCTATCATTGATACTGATATATTTTCTTCTGGCAATGGTCTGTCTGCAACACAGATATACCTTATTTTAAAGTGGCTTATGATTCTGTAAGGGGCGAGAAGAAATGAATGCATTCTAAGGCCCTGTGATACTTACTTTGATAGTCAACTTGATTGGTTTGAGAGACAGCTAAAACATTAGTTAGGCATATACCTAAAGGAGACAGTGAAGGTGTTTCTAGAGATAATTTGCATGGAGGAAGACCTACAATAAATGTGGGCCATGAAGCCCACTGTGCTTGGAGCCAGGGTAGAACAACAATGTTTACTGTTAGTAAGAGGGAGCCAACCAGGACATGTGCAAGCCTGACTGTCCCCAAAGGAATGCACTTGTTACCATAGACATCAAATTCCATCTTCTCCAACATTCCTGCAGAGATTATCCAGGCAGCCTTCACTACATCAACAGTCCTTCCTGTTCCAAGGCTTCTGGATTCATGGCCTGAGCAGTTACTACTGGGTTTTACGAAGCATATAGATGGCCATTGTAAAATTTTTTGTCTCTGATTTCATAAGCCATTCTATCCAATCCCAATTTATAATTATATATCTGTTCTGCTGTTTCCACCCTTCTTGTAGATACTAACTAATAAATCAAATACCTAAAGGTAATCCAAAGCACTGAGCAGATTTCAAACCTCATGGCTCCATGAACAGTATTTCTTTTTTTTTTTGGTTTTTCGAGACAGGGTTTCTCTGTGGTTTTGGAGCCTGTCCTGGAACTAGCTCTTGTAGACCAGGCTGGTCTCGAACTCACAGAGATCCGCCTGCCTCTGCCTCCCGAGTGCTGGGATTAAAGGCGTGCGCCACCACCGCCCGGCATGAACAGTATTTCTACTCTTGATTTTTGACTTCTTTACGGCAGTGTTAATTGGAATAGAAAATTCACTGATATTAAACAAGTCTCTTTGACTTCTAAGATTCTGATCACTAATTAGTATGATAATGTTTTTTTTATTTAAGTATCTGTAGAGTTCTATTCTACCATACTAATCTATAAACCACTGCACAGTGTTTGTTAGTAGGTCAATACATTTCACTGTGAATTAAGATTTCCAAGCTTATGGTAGCATACAGTTTGGAATCTTGAAGCACTTAGTATCTGATCAATATACACTCCTATTTGTCCTGAATTTCAATGCATTTTATTCCCAGATGTTTAAAAATATTAAATATAATTGTTCTTCAATGATTTTCACTTGAAGTATTTCAAATGTAATAACATTCCTGGTTGTGTACCATGTTAATTTGAATGAAAATCACCCCAGGGTTCATGTATTTGAATGCTTGTTCCTCCATTGGCTGAACTATTTTAGAGGAATTTGGAGATGCTGCCTTCTTTGAGGTTTGAAAAGTTCACACCATTCCCCATTAGTGCTCTCTCTCTTCTTGTGGCTTTTGTCTTCATTTTGAAGCTATCAGCCACTGCCCCAGCACCATACCTACACGTTCTTTGCTATGATAGTCATGGACTTGCCCAGTGAAGTGCAAGCAACCCTCACATAAACTATTCTATGTCTCCTTAGCCACGGAATCTTTTCAAAGCAAGAGAAAAGTCACTAAGACACATACTGAAAATGCCATTGATTGTTTAAAAAATCACAAGACAGATACAAAAATTTCTATCTACAGATCAGATTCTGCAATTCAGAAGACAATTAGAAATTCAGGTCCCAGGTAGGCACTATGGATTTCACCATATCATTCAATTGTTTTAATTTTTTCCCTTGGTTTTAAGTTTTTTTCTGCCATGTATTAAATAAAAAAACTTAAGTAGAAAATTTTACATATTGTATTAACAAATTCATATAAAATGTTTATTTACAACTTTATCATCATCATTAGTAGTAGTAGTAATGTGTTTTTACCGAGAGTGGTTTAATATTAGATGACTACAATTCTCTCTTGTTCTTGCTTTCTCTTTACCTATCTTAGATAGGCTCTCACATAGCCCAAGCTGGTCTTGAACTTCTTACGTACACAAGACTGGCCTTAACTCCTGCTCTTCCTGGCTCTACATTCAAGATACTAGAATTATAGATGTGGGCCATCACTGCCAGCTACAATTCTTTTCTGTCTATTTTTGAAAACTCTGAAGAACATTGACGCTTTGAGTTACTCTGTCTCACTTACAATCAAAATTGACAGTGTCTCCATAGAGCACAAAGCTGAGCAGGCCTCCATAAGCGCATCAAAACAAAATAACAAAACATTGACTGTGCAGGTCCCACGATGGCTATGAACGCAGCATCAGACTTTTATAGCTGACAGTATCACGTAAGAGGGTAGAAAGGCTGGACATCGCTGGGAGACTGATTGTAAAGCAATGTGTGATCCAGATTATAAAAATGATTTTTTCTCCTGTCACATGCCATTCATTTTTGAGTTTAAAACCTTCTTTTCTCACCCGAAGCTTTCTGTGTCACAAGTGCTATCAGAGCACAACTAGATTTTTTCCTTTGGATTTTAAAGTTTCAGTCTTTATTCTAACTTGTATTTCTTATCTCAATTTTTTTGCAGATATGGATCACATTTATTTTCTTATGGAAGATAACTGAGCCCCCCCCCCCCCGACTTTCTTGCTGTTCTGAGCAGATGTCTGATAAGCAGGCCTGTGGCCACCTCTAGAGTGCCCTTTGTCTGGTACAGGTCACAACCATACCATGTGTTGCTATCTAGCCCAGCAAGGGCTGCTGCTTCTTTCTTTCTTTCTTTTTTTCTTTCTTTCTTTCTTTCTTTCTTTCTTTCTTTCTTTCTTTCTTTCTTTCTTTCTTCCTTCCTTCCTTCCTTCCTTCCTTCCTTCCTTCCTTTCTTTCTTCTTCCTTCCTTCCTTCTTTCTTTCCCTCCCTCCCTCCCTCCCTCCCTCCCTCCCTCCCTCCCTCCCTCCCTCCCTTCCTTCCTTCCTTCCTTCCTTCCTTCCCTCCTTCCTTTCTTTCTTTCTTTCTTCTTTTCATTTTTTGAGACAGTTTTTCTCTGTGTAGCTTTGGAGCCTGTCCTGGAACTCTCTTTGTAGATCAGTCTGGCCTCTAACTCACAGAAACCTGCCTGCCTCTGCCTCCCAAGTTCTGGGTTTAAAGGCGTGCTCCACCAGCACCCAGCTACATTGTCTTTCTTAAGTCTTCACCTGATTAGTACTCACTTAGACAATCTCTTTTGATAGATTCGTAAACATTACATAAGGTACCTAAGTGCATCTTTGTTCAAATAACCCGCTCTTGTAAGGAAAGGTTATCCCATCAAGGCCACAGGTTCTGTCTGCATCCAGGTGACATTAGTACATAGGCAACGGGAAGTTGGAGAGCTAACTTGGATTTCTAGGTACTAAAGTTTTGCTTGAGTGATTGACTTTGTCTGGATTCTTAAATATTCCTTTTGTGAAATCAAATTAGTAAATTGCTATATGTAGAACTCTGGAAGAAGCCTATCATAAGGCTATAGAGAGAAAGGCAATAGAAGAGCTATCCAGAAGAAACAAAGATTCAGAACTGAAATGGATAAAGACTGACTGAAGATCAGACTGGAAAAAACATAAAGAAAAGAGAAGTTCGTAAGCTAGACTAAAGATAGCATGAGGACAGACACTTGTACTTCCAGCACCTGTGGTGTTGAAACAGGAGAATCCAGCATGTTAAGCCAGCTTGGGCTACACCCTGAGACCTGATCATAAAACCAATCAAAACAAACAAAAGCTACACAAAAACAAGGTTGAGTCAGTTCCTGGGAAACTATTGCTGGGTGCTGTGTGATGCTGTTCCTGGGAAAATACGGCCAATGTTCTGTTTACTCCAGAAAGGAACCAATAACAGACTAGAGTATCGCCAAAGTACAGCTTGCTAAATCAGTGAGTTTTATCGAGTTTGTTTACTGTAGTATAGGTGAAGGGTTACTTACAATGTTAGAAATGACTCAAAGACAGTTATATCACTCAAATTTCCCCTCCATTATAATTGATAGCTCATGAAACTTGGACACGTGGAGCTCAATACACAATCTACATGCAGTTGAGAAGTTGAGTGTGTCTTGTTCAGGAATCCCAGGCAGTTTGCGCCTCATCAAGACAGTTCAATTGTCCTAAGAGTCTTCTAGGCAACTCTTATAGAATGATCATCTTCCAGGAAGCATGACTTGTCTGAGAGTATCTCTCAGCAGCCCTTACTGTGCATACATACATGTGTATACATGCATGCATGCATACATGCTTAGGGGCAGAGGGGATTGGTGTGTCATGTCAGTTGTAGAGAGTTCCCAAAGTCTTTGAATTGTTTACTCTCAGGCTAAGTATCTTCTCTGCAGGATGAAATCATGTACCCCCACCTTTATTATTTTATTATTATTATTTTTTTTTTGAATTTTCGAGACAGGGTTTCTCCTTAGCTTTTTTTTTTTTTTTTTTTTTGGTTCCTTTCCTGGAACCAGCTCTTGTAGACCAGGCTGACCTCGAACTCACAGAGATCCGCCTGCCTCTACCTCCTGAGTGCTGGGATTAAAGGCATGCGCCACCACCGCCGGCTTGTACCTCCCCCCCTTAAGAACATCCTGTGTCTTGATGAGTTTCCCATCAGTGTGGAAGTCTTTATCTCAGAAGATCTGCTATACAACACCAACCTAAATGTTTTTCATCAGAAATGTGTAAAAGATGTTTTTATGTTTCCTCCATGTCTCACACAGACAGAAACATTTGAAAACAAAATATTCCTTAAAATAGATATAAATAGAGAAGCCCATTGGAAGGTCTTTTAATTTTTTCTTGCCATATTGTTTAAAGATCTTAAATGAGCACACAAGTTCAAAATATGCCATGACTAATTAAATTGTTTCACGTTTTCAAACCTTAGGTGATGAGTGGAAATAATTTTTAAGCTTAGAAATGTTAGATAAAAGGAAAAAAAACAAGCCAATTTAACTACGTAAACATTCTGTATGAAACAAAAGTTCACGTTTAATAAACATTTGCTGAAAATACATATGACAGATAAAATCCTCATAGTGTGACATGAACTCACCGTGTATAACATAGAGATACTGCTTTTCAAAGTTATCAGTATTATCTTGCGTATTTAAACTGAGCATGAATTTTATTATCTGAACTTTTATCCTAAGTCAAGTGCTTTATCCCAAGTACATCAGATTGAATGCTTTAGATATATACTAGCATCACCTCAGTTCTATGAATGATGCAACTGATTCTAAGAGGAGAATTGCATGTGCTCACAAGACCAGTCCCCTTCTGCAGCTAGAGAGAAGAGACTGCAATGAGATATGAAGTAAGAGGCTGCTGGTTCTTCTTTTTGTCTGTCCCCATAAATGAAAGGTTAAGAGAGAGTTCACATGTATAGAGTATATAACATAATCTTTTAATTAGTAAAAGAATAATAATAAATTTACTAGTGAATTTGCCTTTCTTAAAAATCACAAAATAATTTAGAATTAAGATACATTTATCAATTTATAATTTTTAAGAATATTATTTGCATTTACCAAATTATGAATGACAATAATTTTAAAATAGGCTTTCATTGTCATTCATCAAATTCATATAACTTTGGTTTCTTAACTTTAATTAGTATCTTTCTTGCTTTGGCTCATTCTCCAGTGACAATGACCTCAATATCTTGAAACATCTAATTATCTTACTTTATATTTTGCAAATATCAACAGAACAAAAGCTAATAGAAGTTCTGAAGTTCAGCATTCTGTATTTTTTTGTCCAATTTGATTTGACTATTAAGGAGTTTAAGTATAATTTTTAAAGTATTTACAGTCAAAAAATAAATAAAAAATAAAATATTTACAGTAAGAGCTGGAGTTATAGTTTGAGTATGATCTTTATCACTGTAAAAACTAGCTGTGGTCGTGGATGCATGCAATCTCAGAACTTGGGAGGTAGAGGCAGGAGGATCATATGTTAGGTCAGTGATTCTCAATCTTCCTAATGCTGTAACTCTTTAATACAGTTCCTCATGTTGTGGTGACCCACATCCATAAGTTATTTTCATTCCTACTTCATAATTGCAATTTTGCTCCTGTTATGAATCAGAATGAAAATATCTAACATTCAGAGTATCTGATATGCAACCTCTGTAAATGGTCACTCAACCACAGTGGGCTGCAACCACAGGCTGAGAACTGCAGTGTTAGATTATCTTCTATTACGTGTCTGGTTCCATGATAGCCTGGTCTGTGTAAAACCGTGTCACAGATTTTTTTTAAGCTACATAATTCTTAGATGTATGGTGAGCAAAATAGAATATGAGAATTGCTGATTGCCTCATTAGCACAATAACAGGAAACACACCTTCTTTTGAGCACATTGTATTTATTGAGGAGTTTACAGAAAAAAAAAAACTGAACTATTCTGAAAAAAACAGAGAGGAGCAAAAGAGCTAATTATTTACCTTGACGACTATCAACCATTGAGGGAGAGCAGTTCCTTAAGGATGTTTGTTCTCAGGAGTCTTCTAGAACATACAGGAGATGTTCATAAGACTCTGGACACCACGAAACACCTCCGTGCCAAGACATATGAACACTGCCCAACAAAAAACATAAATACAAATAGTAAGGGCAAAAGTTACTACTTGGGTGCTGAGTAAGAATTTTGGCAACATTTCCTTGTTTTAAGGTTGCTTTTCTACTGTGACCCATTAATGCAGTATGTATATAAAGATTGGCATATAAACATAAGGCATTGTATTAACATTGATATAATATTTATAAGTATATGTTAACAGAAAAACATGCTTATGTTATAAAATTTTGAAGCATAATCCTAAATGTATTTCATGTTTATAATAACTTTGCAAGTGTGAAAACAAGAACACCTATAGAAAAAATCTAAAAAGAAAATGCATTAAAATCTGCATAGTTGTTAAGGTTGAGAATTAAATCCCCTTTTATCTTTGGTACTTATGTTTTCTGAAAAAATGTAGCCATCTATTTTACATTAAAAAGGGAGAAAAATCAATTCTTAGTGTTCATTATAATGAACATAAGTGAGCAGTTTTCCAGGTACAGCAATGTGTTGAGCCTTGTCTTGCAGGATGCTGCATCACAGAGCTGAGCAAGTGAAACAAATGCCTGTGGACAATGGCTGTGAGCCGGGCGGTGGTGGCGCATGCCTTTAATCCCAGCACTCGGGAGGCAGAGGCAGGCGGATCTCTGTGAGTTCGAGACCAGCCTGGTCTACAAGAGCTAGTTCCAGGACAGGCTCCAAAACCACAGAGAAACCCTGTCTCGAAAAACCAAAAAAAAAAAAAAAAAAAAAAAAAAAAACAAAACAAGACAATGGCTGTGAATGTTTAAGCATTATCATCTGAGGTCACATGCAACTAATCAAAACACATCTGTTGATTTGATATGTACTAATCCAAGATATCTCATATAGTCAAAATGATATTTAAATATTCTAACATTTGAAAATAAATACCAAAAGCCCCTATGAGCCACAAAAATGAAATTTCCACTGTGTGCAATAACTTTTCTAATCCAGATGTCTCCTAAGAGCAACTGTTAACAGAAGATGCTGTGTGAGATCCTAAATAAAACCTTTGCCAGCATCTGTGTCAATGGAGGTAACCCATTGAGCTATTGAGTCCATGTCATAACAATTCACCGAGTGTTGTAGCGGGGATAGAATAGACTGTAACTCTTGTTTCCTCTGCTGCCAAACACGAGAGGTCTTCCAGTTTTCCCAAGTTCCTAATGAAACTACTCTCAGCCCGACTCTCCATGTGCTGGTCCTGGCTGAACTCACATCTTCCCTATACCTCTCAAGAAAATGTGGCAATCGTTTCATTTTTCTGAAGAGAGAAAGAAATGGAGAGACAGACAAGAAACCAACACACACACACAGAGAGAGACAGAGGGAGAGAGACAGAGGCAGAGAGGGAGAAAGAGAGAGAGAGACACACACACACAGAGTTCACAGCTTCTGCAAACTGCCACAGTGTCTAGGTGCCCACAGAGATCTGATGATCTGGCAGCTCTCAGATGAGGAGGCCTTGTTGGGTCTGGGGACAGGGTCGCAAAAAGATGGGGACAGACCACCAAAGTCTAATAAACCAGAAGCAAACTTTATTCCAGAAACAAGAATCCAGGAAAAAAAATAAAAAAAATAAAAAATATCCGTGGGGCACAAAGAGCTTATCAGTTAGCAGAGACCACAGCCAGAGATGGTTTTTGTAAGGCTGTGGCCAAGTCTGGTTTCTGAACCCAGATGTTTATAGTAGCGGCACCAAGCATTAGGTATGGACAAAGGAATTTTTACAATTTCAAGGTAAAATTCAGATACAGGTTGCCTCACTTTACCATCTTCATTAACAGAGTTTTTCAGTTAAACTAGTGTTTGTACTTAATCTATTGTCTTTCTTTGTACTTCCAGGTAGTGTTTACTGAAACCCTGTGCTCTCTCCTTTGATGCTTCCAGTTTCACACAGCAGGGACAATGCATAACCCAGAAGCCATATATCTATTTCTTAAAAGTTGACTCAGTTCATATCTGTAGGGTAGCTCTCAGTTTGTAGAGAGATGATTTAGCCTTGTAAATAGAGCTATGGGTTGTAAAGAAAAATAACCCACTCTTAATAATCTTAAGCTATTGAGAAAGTTCATTCTCATTCTCCTAGGATTACAACTTTATATTTATTTGTTTCTACATCCCTATTTCTGGAATCTACATTTTTATTTTCTTGTTCTTGGACTCTTCAGCCTGCACACTGGGCCGTCATGGTACTTATTATTTACTGCTCAATTGCATCACATTTTGAGACACCGAGGGTCACATAAAATACTATGCCAGTAAGTTTCCTTTCAGCATAGTGAGTTCCTCAGTAAGCAAAGGCTGGTGAGCCTAACAAACTAAGTTTGATTGCTGGAACCCATTTGTTTGAAGGAGAAAGCCAACTTCCACAAACTGCTGTCACCCTTACGTGTGCTCAAGCACAAACACATTCAGACAAACTAAACAAATCTAAAACAGCCTGAAGGAAGGATCCACAAAAGTATAATAGCCAGGTTATTAAGGAGTGCAATGTAAAGACAAACTCACAAATCCAGAGCAAACCAGATGCTGGCGACTGGACCTGTGCCACCTCTCTGTCTCTTGTTCTTCTACCAATCCAAGAGAAAGCCAGGGCAAGAGAGGACTAGAGACCCTTCCCCCACCCCCAAGCTTATCAGTTCTGCATGGCAGACAATACCACATCCTAGAACTTGTTGTCCCAAGGCTGTGGACTGAAAGAGGTCCATGCTTTTCAGTTTTACATGACAGACAAGGCCACACTCTAGATCTTGCTGCCTCAAAGCTGTTGGCGGAATGAGGACCCTTTGTTGTGTTCAGGAAATTTATTTTTCACATAATAATGTTAGTCAGAAGCAGCCTTTTAAAGGGAAACTGTGAGTGGGCTGCAAACAGCATTTCACTTCTTTCAGGAAGATAATCATTCAAAAATGGTAATTATTAAACACTGAAACACACAATTATGAAATAGGTATCAACCTTTTGATATTAAATAGGTGGACAGGAGGGAAATAGACTCAGAAATGATGACAAAAATTTATAGTTACACACTGTTTTCTTATTAAAATTGCACAAAAGACTAGAGATCAAAATAACAAAATTTGAATAGTTCAGTGTAAAGAACGTGAAAAGAGTTATAACTTATACAGAACAGCAGGATGTCAAATTCAGACATAGAACCTGACAAACTGCTTAATCTCTGGACTTTATACAGCATTAAGATTGGCATAATCGGCCAAGTGGTGAAGGCTCATGCCTTTAACCCCTGCACTTGGGAGGCAGAGGCAGGAGAATCTCTGTCTTGAAAAACAAAAATAAAAAACAACAAAAGAACAAACAAACAAAATGATTGTCATAACCAAGATGGAAGCATTTTTGGTCATTGTTAAGAATTCCTCTCAGATCCTCAGTTTTCTTGTTGCTTCTCTTCTAAGCAGACAAAATGAGTCTGTTCTATTTGTTTAATTCTAAAGATGATCTCAACCACATCTCCCCCAATGTGCTTACAATGAAATTTCTTATCTCTTCATCAAATATGCAAGTGTTTATTTCTGGTTCCTATGTTACTTCATCTCAAAAAAGTGTTCACTGAAATAGTAAAAGTTGAGTAAATTCTGCTGCCTGTATTTTTTTAATCTATGAACACAAACCAAGTACCTAAAAAATTGAGTTCCAAGCATTCTGCAGAAAATTTAAGTTGCCTGTAAGTTGAGATCACAGTCCTTAACTTGCTTGAGCACCACTAAGCCCTCAGCTGAGTAAGTTTGGACCATTCCCCTTGGTTATGTAAAAGTAAAAGATAAAAATAACATTCAATTTCAAGGAACTCACATCTCCTGAGTTCATAAAATGACTCCGATTTCATCTATATATGCAGTAAATGGAAATTTGAAATAAAGAAACAAGAAAAAATTAAGTTATAAAGTTGAATGGGTGATGATGACCATTTATATCCTTTGAAAGAAAGGTTATCTAATGAAATGATTTGAAATTCACTCCACTTCTAATATTTTTATATAGCAATCATATGGATAATATCAATTATCTTTCTAAAGCAATAATCCTAAAAATGCATTCACAAGTCATTAAACAGAAGTAAAGGTACTAACCCATGAGCCTGAATGTGGTCTTCAGATCCTAAGTGAAACAGTTCTTTACTTCACTCAGTATAGTAGTTACTTGTGTAAATTAATTTACAAGAATATTTATTTGTATCCCCACTTATATGTTTCTCTGTGTGCATAAATATTTACACAATCTGTGGTTTACAATGTCTAAATTCTTAGGTGCACAGTGGTAAGGAAGCAGATATGCATTCAGTAACAACTGTATTTAAGACTCTGAATTTAAATTGTATACTGGGATACTGATATGAGGAGTTTTATGTTGATGAAAAATGTTAGCCCTGGTCAAACTCATATAGTATTTTACATTTTATTATAGAACAACCTTTGTTTGAAGATAATTTTCTCAACTATGTTAATGTAAGTATTCTAAAGACATGAAGTTGCCTAGGTTAGACAGTGATGCTGGGTAAGTTAGGATGAACAAATGCACTTCTGGCAATGGTAGTTTCAATAATTGTATGGTCATATTGTCAGGAAATTATACCCTAAGAAAAGATCATCTCTATATGTCTATCTTTTTATCTAAATCTATAATGTTCTTTTATAATCTGTGTTCTCACAAGAATAAATGTCAAGAATAGGAAAGTAAAAAAGAGACGTGGCATCAGGTTATGACACAGACAATCTGAATATATGAGGAAACACAGGACTGTGGGGAAAACAACAGTGCATATCTTGGCAAACTCTTGATCCTTCTCCTGAGATCCTTGATCCTATCCCCTAAGAATCATGTGTAAAAGGTATGGCTACCCTTTCTCCTAGAAAACTTCCCAACCCTGTGGGTAGCTGCACCTTTATACTTTTTCTTGTGTCTTGTTCATCCAATTGTAACAAACTGAAATGTGGTTAAAAAGTAAAAATGTTTATAAGAAACTCCCTGCTTGTTCCATGAAAAAAAAAGACTACCTAATTTGAGGGGAATGAATGGAGAACCAGAAGAACTAAATTGAGAAGCCTAGATAGTGAAAAGTGGCCCTATATGACATTTCACCTTTCTTTGTCCTCTGATCTGGGAGCTGGATGTTAAATTTGCTTTTTCATCTGAAGAAATAAATTTTAACAGCTGAATTGTTCTATCTGTACCCCAAAATGAATCCTTCTCCCCTGGGACACAAGAGCTGAGACTGCTCCTGGAGTTAGGTGTTGAAGGAGGGAAACAGTGGTGGCGACATCACTCCCCTCTTTACCATAGGCCAGCATTCCCAACAAGATGGCTCTTCTTTCTTAATTTTTTTTTTGTAGCAATTGGTGGCACATATAATAGCCAGAAGTAAAGACTGAACAGTTGAATCATGGCTAGTGAGATTGAGGCACTAAGTCTATAAATTAATTTCATTTTAATTGTCTCTTGTGCACATGTGACTAATTTCTAAGAGTGTAGAAAGGACAGCTAAAGGCTCTTTTGAACTCAATAAACTGTATTTTCTCCTTATTAGTAACTATTAAATAAAGACGGATAACTAATTAAAAGAATTGCTTTAGAGGCAATTCAAGTTCCAAATAAATATTTTACAAGGTGATTAAATTATCCTCTGTAGGTAAAATTCCTTTGCTCAGGCTATTCAGTAGGAACAGACCTGAAGTCATGAGGGTCTCTGTGCACTCCAGCTCTGCAGCTGACCAGCAGAATGTCACATCTGACACACTGGGTTATTGACATCTGACACCCTTAGCTATTATAAAGTGATGATAATGATTCTTGTCTCACAGCCCTGCTGCACAAAACTAAGAGAACAACGTTTGTGAAATTCTGAATACATTGCCAGGACATGATGATATTCATCTTTAATAAATGTTGTTTTGCTTCTGTACTACAATAACACATAATTGAGGCCATGAGTAATTAATCATTTGAAAAGAGCAGTAATATAATTTTTTCAGACTAAGACTGGACTTCAGTTTATTTTAAAGAAAAATTGCAAAGATGCTGTTAAATTAGAGTTTTATTGCCTCAAAGATGGTTATTAGTTAAGTGGTCTGTTGTCTACTATATCGCAACAAGAGGAGCATGGAGCTAGATAACAACGTTTTAGCCTAATTTCAGTGAATCTGGCCAATACAGTCATTGTAGCAAGAAAGTTGTCGTCAGCTTCTCAGGTATCTTGATCTGGAGTTGCTAAAGACCTATGTGCCTGCTGAATGAGGCAGACAGTCAATTGCTTCCATGATTTGACTTCATTCCTATAGAAATACAGCAAACTAGAAACAGTTTCTAGACACTGCTCAGACTCCCCTAGGAGGACAGTCCTGGGGTGTCTCTGTTGACCTTATGGTTATATTGTAATCTGACAAATTTCTCAGTAAATAAAGACTCTATTTTCTATTATGTAATACAGTTAAAGAATAAGCACATCCTTCCACCTGCAACCATGATATTTGGATGCAGATTTCCAGTTTGAGATTAGTTTTCAATTTTTCTTGACATTACATTTAATTCAAGAGTTTGGATCCTAAATATGCTTAACAGAAACATTCTTCCAAAGTTTGCATAGGAAAGATAAACTGAGTTGTGTAAAAGCCTTACATGCTGTGGTGGGAAAACAGAAAACCTAGAATACAAGTTTGTACTCCTGAAGTTATAAATTTTCTTAGAAATGATCATTATTTCCATAGTTTGGGTAACTTTCTTTAGTACTATCTTTGAAGCCTAGAACACAAAACAGGTTTGTTAGTTCAACAGGGTTCAGATGACTCACAGACATGTTTTAGGTCAACAAAAGCATATTTTTATGGTATACTTTCATAAACATAACAGAGGTCAGAACCTATTTTACTATTTAATATATAGAAGAACTAGTACTGTTATGATCTGCTGGCCTGGCCTGTCACCTGGGTACCCTGTCCCTTTAAGAAAAATGCCCCACCCACTCCCAACTCCCCCTCTGCAATCGCCTGCCTCTTCCAGCTTGCACTCTCTTTCCATCCTTCATCTGAAAAGGTAACTACTCTCTCTCCCCCTCTCCTCTATCTCTCTCCCTCTCTCTTCTACACCCCCCTCCATTCTCCCCTTTCCCTTTCCTTCTCTTTTCCTTCCATAACTCTCTGTATGGCATATCTGTCTGTCTCTTATTCTCCAAGGGGAACGCTGAGGCCTCTGGGGACTGGGGTTTGCTTTGGGTGACCTGCTGTAGCCCCTCATGGACGGCTACCCGTCATGGCCTTCACCCCACCATATCTTTAAAAAAAGAATAACAAGTACCCTTTTCATGTTTGTAGACTCCCAGTGACATTTGGGAAGATGTCTCTAAGCAGACAGCCCCAATTGACTTCTAAACACAGAATGGCCCCAGGATGCATTCCTGTACTGTCATTCTCAGCTCCTCGCCAACATGAATTTTATGTAAACAGTCCAGGCATCTCCAGAAAAGTCTCACCTGCAGGAACTCTGCCCGTGACCCTGATGACCTCAAATCTGTGTCATGGAAACCTCTTGCTTGTTCTGGAAACAATGAATGTAATTACTCTGGCAAATCAATGTTTCCACTCAGCTGAATGACAAAATAACTTGTTAAATAGCACAGCTGATTTACATATCTAAGAGTCAACAAAAGCTTCGTGTACTCTTTGATTACATCTTTTAGGTGAAAAAAATGTAACTCATTGGCTGGCTGCCAATGTCTAAAATAAAAGAGGTAATTAGAACCATACTGTTGTTATGATTTTATAGCAAATACAATCTGTTTTCAGAGAAAATGTGCCCCCTTATCTGAAGCTGCTTTATTTATAACCATGAGACTAAGTCTATGGGTAAAAATAATCTTTAAAAATTAGCCAATTGGAAATAGATTTCAAACTAGCACTTTCTAATTTAGCAAAATGTTTAAAAAAAACACAGCAGATACACATATACATATGTTTTTCTATAATAAAGGTTTATTTTTATTTACTTTCACATATATTTTATACACTTTCCATGGACACAAAACTATTAATATAGCTTTAAATACTATTTTCAAGTGATATGAGCTTATACTCTTTTATATGAAAATGTGAAAAGCATAGAAAGAAGGTTAACATTGTATGTATTTATGTTTATCCTGGGTATTTCATGTTATTATATTTTCATATTAGAAGAAAATTTAATCTACCTTTCTCAAATTAGTCAATTAATTCTAACATATAGATATAAACATTTTGATAGAGGATCTTTTACATTCTAGCTGGCCTCATGCTGGCTAGATGGGTGATGCTGACATTGAGTTCCTGATGTTCCTGCTGTCACCACAAGTTCTGGGAATATAGGTGTGTGTGTGTCACTGTACCTGGTGTTAGTTTCACTTTTAAATTTGTATTAGTAGATTTTCATTTCATCTCTTTCCTTGTCTTTTTGATATTGCTGTTTGGGAGAGAAAAAGAATGTATATTACAAGCAAAACCTTTTTTACAGTGTAAAAAATTAAAGTTCAAAGAAAGACAAAACTCATCCCAAACAATGATATCAATAAACTTTTTTTTTAACAGGGATCAGATTGTAGATGTTCATTGAAAATAAAATTAGTCTTAAGTCATAATAATATTTATATTTTTCAAAATTATAACTATCTTTCTTGAAATTTGTAGCAATTTTATTTTATTGTATTTTATTTATTTATGGAAAATATAATATATATAACACATTCTGATTACACTCAACTCTCCTTCTGCCCCCTTCACTTGTCTACTAAATCCTTTCTCCCTATGGATTCCCCTCTCACTTCCTCATCTTTTATTTGGTTTTGTGACGCATTGAGTTTCATTGGAGCTCTCTGCATAGACAGGGGTGTGGAGCTATCCACTAGAGAATGGGGAACTTACCAGTGTTTAAATCATTGACAACAATAAATCCTTACTTCAGCAGCCAGTGATATTTCCAGAGATCCCCACTGTCAAGATATGGGTTTTATTTACTAACAAAGTTTTTGTAAAGAATCATGAGAAAGTTTAAGAACTGGAGGAGACTCAGGAAACCTTTAAGTGTCAGCTGTTGTAGTGACCATTCTCTGTTGCTAGGACACAGGCACAGTCCTCCAAGCTTGTGTCACCTCATCTCTGAAACCAAAACGTGAGAGCCTGGGCAAAATTTACTTACAGAGAAAAAAAATAAAAAAAAGAATCCCCTGTCTTTGTATAAGAAAACAAAATACCTCACACTGGGAGTGGTGGCACACTCGTTTAATCCCAGTACTCAGGAAGGCAGAGACAAGCAGATCTCTGTGAGTTCAAGGCCAGCCTGGTCTACAGAGTGAATTCTAGGACAGGCTCCAAAGCTACAGATAAACCTGGTCTCTAAAAACCAAAAAGAAAAGAAAAAGAAAAAGAAAAAAATCACATGGTTTGTGCACCAACAAAAGTCATTTAATTGAGAAAATGGGAACTTCTTTGACTGTGATAGATACATTTTACTGAGTTTGGTAGTCTGACTTGGCAGCTGTACGCTCTCATAAATGTGAATTACATATTGCCATAAGCCCTTCTGGCTTTGAATGTTTCTGCTGAGGAATTCACTGCTATTCTGATGTCCTTCCTTCATATGTGACATGGTATTTCTTTCTGGAAACTTTCAGTATACTCTTGTTTTGTACATTTTAGTCTTTTACTCATATAATATGGGGAGTTTCTTTTCTGGCCTTGTGCATTCAATGTTGTATATACATCTTGTACTTAGCTGGCCATCTCTCTGCGGATTAAGAAACTTCTCTGTTGCAATTTTGTTCAAAATGTTTTCCATGCCTTCCACCTTAGTGTTTTTATTGCTGTGGAGAGACACAATGACCACAACAACTCTTATAAAGGAAAAAGAGTTAATTGGGGTAGTTTATAATTTCAGAGATTTAGTCCTTTATCACCATAATGCAACATGGTAGGAGGCAGACAGACATGGTACTGGATAAGGAGCCAAGTATCCTACATCTTGGCGTCCAGTCAATAGGAAGTAGTCTGTCTTACTTCGTGTAGCTTGAGCATAGGAGACCTCAAAGCTCATGTCTACAGTGACACACTTCCTCAAACAAGGTCACATTTATGTCAAAAAAGCCACAGCTTCTAATAGTGCCACTTCCTTTAGGCCCACTTTCCTTCAAGCCACCACATTCCACTCCCTGACCTACAAAGGCTCATTGCCATATCATACTGAAAAATGCATTAAATTAACCTCAAAAATCCCCATAGTCTATAACAGTCTTAAACTTATTTAAAAGCTAAAGTTCAAAGTCTCTTCTGAGATTCATGCAACCTCTTAACTGTAATCTCTTATAAAGTCAAAATTAAAAAACAGATCACATACTTCCAACATATAATAGCACAGGATATACACTGCTATCTCAAATATAGGGAAGGGAACATTCACTATAAATAAGCCTTCAACAAAGCAAGATCAAAAACCAGCTGGCCAAATTCCAAACTTCACATCTCTGTATCTGATGTCAAAGCATTCTTTAGCTCACAACTCCTTCTACCTTTGTTGACCATCCTTAACTCCAGAGCCATGTGGCTGAATATGTCAAGTTCTGCTTGTTGGTGGGGCTAGAACATAAACCCCTAGTTCAATTACATCTTCACCAGTTTTCTATTTTTTCTCACAGCCTAAGTTTGGCTCTCCTTGTACTTGCTCTTTGGAGCAAACTGGCCTCAAACTCAGAGATGCCCCAACCAATGCCATCCTAGTTCTGGGTTTAAAGGCCTGCACTACAAAACTTTTACTTAATTCCTGTTCAGGAGTTGAAAATTTAGGTGGGTAGCACCTTGCCCTGAGGTTATCACACCCTTTATCCCATTTCTTAATCTGCTTATCTCCTTGATTAGAGAATATATCTCCATTCCACTTCCTGTTTTTTTTTCTTTTTCTCCTCAGATGCTTTACCTTGTTCAGCATGATCCTTTTCATTATATATCTACATTTGAGTTGACACTGGTAACCAAACAAGAGTCTATACTAGGCTATTTTGAGATTTCCTCTGCCAAGGGAAATAATCTCAAACTCTTCACTTTAGCTTAAGCCAAACTTTTGGACAAGAGCAAAAGCAGTCATATTCTTCATGAAATGTTCACAATAATGATTTGTAAATCATTAAACATACTAAAATTCACTTCACACTCAGCACCACTGTCTTTTGTTCTCCTACTAGCAATCAAGCAGCGTGCAAAGCATTCCACTGCATTCCTAACCTAAGCTCCAATGTCCATATTATTCCAAACAAAAACAGGCTCCACCAATACTCTAGTCATTGACACCAACTTCTGCCTCAGGAGTTTTGTTGCTGTGAAGAGACACCATACAACAGCAATTCTTAAAAACAAAACACAGTTAATTGGGAAGACTTACAGTTTCAGAGGTTTAGTCCTTCATCATCATGGTGCAACATGGTAGTGCGCAGGCAGACATGGTTTTGGATAAGTAGCCAAGTGCCCTACAAATTCAGTTTCAGGCAACAGGATGTGGCCTGTCTCCCTGCATGTAGCTTGAGCATAGGAGACCTCAAAGTCAATCCCTAAGGTGACAGACTTCCTCTAACAAGACTACACATACTCTAAGAAGGCCACAGCTCCTAAGAGTGTCACTCGCTTTGGGTATCATTTCCTTTCATACAACCACAACTTCTATGCCCATAATTTTTAGATTTTTATCTTTTGCATTATTGTACAATTTTTTATATGTTTCATTTAACTTTTCATTAACTTACCTTCATGATTGACTAGGCATGCCAGTCTGCGTATTCCGTCTTGAGCAACTCCGTTCAGTCTGTCTAAAATGCTTTCCCAGAACTTTTAGTTTCGCTACTGATTTTTTTCCAGTATAGTGTTTCTTCAATGTTTCTGTCTCTTGATTCAACTCATGTCTTTTAAAAATTTGTTAGTTCGTTAGTATCTTCTTACAACATGTTTTGATCATATGAAGCCCCATCTCCTAAGCCTTCCAAGATCAAAACTCTACCAACATCCACCTAACTTTGCATCCCCTTTAAAAAATTTTTTAAACCCACTAATCCATGAATCTAAATATTGTTGAATGTGTAACTTGTCACTACAGTGTGGGAATTAACAGGATCTAAATACATTTAGACAATACTGACTCTTTCTCTCCAAGCAGCTAACAATTGTCAACAGCTCCTTTGGTAGTGGTGGGAATTCATTTCCAACTCTGTTTTCCATGCTGGAATGTGGACTGGCTTATGCTTGAACAGGTCTTTTTGCAAGCTGTTACAAATGGTATGATCTCATGTGTGCATCTGCCTATTTGTTATCAGAAAACACTGTTTCTTTGTAGTCATCCTCCTGTTCTTATTCCCCTTCCACCAACTCTTTTGTAATAACCCCATAGCCTTTGGAGAAGAGGAATATTGTATATGTGTTCCATATCCTGTTATGATATCTTTATTTTTTCTTTGTATTCTCTTGGAAATCATTTGAGAGTTTGTGTTCTCTTTCATTTCTTTATAAAATACTCTTAAATAATTTGTAATTTCATATGTCACTCCCATGGAGAAATCACTATTATGGAATTCATATGTTTTATAGGCAACATGTCTTGATTTTTTTCATGATGCTTATTTTACTGCATTGAGACTTAAGTATCTGATGTTAAGTCATTGGAGCATGTTTGTCTCTGTCCCTCCATTCCTCTTTCTCTCTTTCCTTCTGTCTCTCTGTCTCTCTGTCTTTCTCTCTGTGTGTGTGTGTGTAATATCTATCTGCCTATCTATCAAAAGAGAAAGAGAACAAATTTAAGCCTTATTCATATTTCAGTGTTAGTATTGATAGTGTTCAGGAGGAACTAGGCTATAGTAGGGATGAGGTGACATTTTCCTCTGATAGACTGGGGATTCGACACCAAAATTTATATTCAGTGCTTCTACTGAGAACAGAATGTTCTCTATATAAACAGTAGACATGGTTAGACACACTAGAAAGTTAGAGAAAGAGTTAGCTAAAAAGAAAATAATCACTTTTCAGGTGTCAATCCTTTTGAAGAGTAAAGGAACAGAGATAATGATGTGTATAATATTATTTTAGTCAGTGTTAGAAAAAGCAGAGAGAAAAAGAAACAAAAGGACAAAAGGCAGTGTTTGAATAGTGACTAAAATTGAATTTCTAGAGAGGAAAGGGAAGAGGTAACATGTAGATTCATAAATAAAATAGTAGATACAAATGTGAGCAAGTGAAGAATTTGGGGTAAAGATTCCTGAAAGGGAGTGGCAATAACAGGAGATCAAGTAAAGTCAAGCAGTCACACTTGTGGCAAGGTGAGTCACAAGAAACATTCAAACTGAGTCAGTTTATGTAAAATAAGAGAGGAAATATTTAAAAAAATGAATGAGTAAGAGAAACAAAACGGACTTCCATAGAGCAATATCAGGGAGGACTGAATGGAATTGCTAAATTGAAATTTCTTAATAAATAAAGGAAGACTACATGGAGAGGGGAAAGATAATGAGGTGGGAATATAGGATTTGGAAACTGGCTTATTCAGTCTGAGTCTCTTGGTATTCCTTTCCTAGCTCTCAGAAGCCTGTCTAATTGCAGAGGTCTCCGTGATGGGTGTCTTTGTTCTCTCCTTTGGATCTTCCTTTGTGGGTTGCATTGCAAATGCTTATCTGGTCCACAGCCATGTAAACCCATTCTCAGATGCTGGTCACAACTCTGTGGGTTACAATTGCCATTGTTCCCCAGCTTGATTAGCATTCCCCGGTGTCTCAATTGTGCTTGGAGTCTGCATGAAGCTTTCCTTGTAGAATTTGCTTCCTGTCATGTTTTCAGCTTGCTGTATTCTGCATGGATCTATTTGAAGTTTCTTTTTTTTTTTTTTACAGAAGTATTCTGATGCAAGGTTTCAGCATGGAAACCTTGCTGATAGTGATAGTCTGAGAAGAAATAAAGAATTGCAAGATTTGTTCCTGGACTGGAGATTAAATTTCTAGTATGATGTTACATAGCCATTTTCTCTGAGATTAACACCCTCCATATCAGAGAGAAGATGACTAAGGAACAGGATGTTAAAGGGGAAGGAGTGTAATAAGATGTTCAAAGTGGAGGTGGAACTTCCCATGCGGTTGGAGAAACACATTAAGCTCAGGAAGTAAAGGATCCAGTGGATTCAGGCAGTTTCTGAGACTGACCAGATTCACTAGGTCCCTTCATCCTGCAAGATAGAGAAGCAGTAAAGATTTCTCAGACAACTGAGCTGCCTAGGGAACGCTCAACTATGTCAAGTCATAAGGAAGAAAGAGATCAATGAAGCTGACTGGAAAACTCAGAGGCCTGCTGACCTCTTTGGAAGAGGAGCCACCTGGAAAGGATCCTCCAGACTGTTGAGCTGCTTGCAGGCTGTGTGGTACATTATGATCCATTTTATTTTTTTTTTCAGCTCTGAGGAACAATCCCTCAAACTGGCATGGATATTTGATGCATTTGTCTTTGAGCCATTTCTACTCTGGTAAGTGACCCCTCATCTACATTCCTAGAAATAATCCCAATAAAACACATTGGTTTGCCAAAATGGACTTCGGTGCTGTCCTTCCTTAGTCTGTTCTCAGGTTACTTCTGGGGTGAGTAGATGTTTGTTCTTGTCTGCCTAAGAAGAGTCACATATCCTATACAAAGAACCAAAGATGAGAGAAAACCTTAGTCACACAACGCCTGCTGGATGTTGAGAGCCTGAAACCAATGTGCATGCTAATTCAAGCTGTCTGCAAAACTGGTTCAACCCATCTGTTATTTAATGGGTACATGCTCTATACCTACTATGTCATTATAAGAGCAGCCTTCGTCATCTTTTTGTCCAGCTATATGAACACAGAAATAGCTGGCATTTTAATATGTTAATCATGAAGCAAACTTTCCTCTAGATTAATACTCTTATGAAATGGCATTTTGGAAACTAAATTACATCTCATTAATATGACCAATGTTTTAGATTACTTTATTATCAAATAGCATTAAAATTTTATTTATTCCCTATAAGTTACTCTTAATGCATAAAACCTCAGGTTACAGTTTATTGACAAGAATAGTGGAATAAAATGATTTTTATATAAATGTATTTGTTTATTTATTTTACATCCTGGCCACAGTTTACCCTCCTCCCTCTTCTCCTGCTATGTCTCTCCACACCCTCTTACTTCCCACTCACCAAATCATTTCTTCTCCAGTTCTGCTCAGGAAAGGATAGCTGTCTCATTACTATCAGCAAAACATGGCATACTTACCGAGTTGCAGTAAGACCTTCCCATGTATTAAGGCTGGGCCAGGTAACCCAGTATGGGGAGTAGGGCCCCAAAATCCTGTAAAAGAGTTAGAGAGAGCCCCTCTTCCCACTGTTAGGAGTCCCACAGGACAACCAAGCCTCACAACTGTAACACATTTATTTGCAGGCTGCCTAGGTCAGTCGCATGCAAGCTCCCAGATTGTCGGTTCAGCTCTGTAAGTCCCCGTGAGCCCAGATTATTTGATTCTATGAGGCTTCTTGTGGTGTCCTTGAGCCCTCTCACTCCTACAATCTTTTTTCCCCCTTTTCTGTAAGATTCCCCAAGCTCTGTCTACGAATCCTCATATGTTTCCATCAGTTGCTGGATGAAGTCACTCTGATGACATATGATAACACCAATCTATGAGTATAGAAGAATATTGTTAGGCATCATTACATTAATATCATTGACAATTTTTTCCAGTCTCTCTCTCTTTTTTTTTTTTTTTTTTTTTTTCTGTTTCTAGGTTTCTGGGTCATCCAGGTTGTGGGTCCTAATGCTCCAGCATGGATTTTTTTTTACTATAAAAGTCATTGGTGGGCCACTCCCTCAGTCTCAAGGCCACCCTTTCCCCAAACATCTCAATAGTCAGGCAGACTGTAGGTTGAAGTTTATATACTCACGTTGTTTTTCCACTTTCTCCATTTGAAGTCTTGCCTGGTCACAGTAGATGGCCATTTCAGGCTAAGGATCTGCTATTGCTAGGAATCTTAACTGGGATCACCCTCGTAATTTCCTGGGAGATTCCCTTTTGCCAGGTTTTTCCCTGACCCCCAAATCCTCCCTTTTCAGTAGTCTCTTTCAGTACTCTCTCCACATCCTGATCACTCATGTCCCCATCCGCAGCTGCCCTCAGTCCATTCATAAAATCTCTTCTGTTTCCCCTTCCCAGAGGGATCTGGGTATACACCTGTAAACACTCCTTGTTGCATAATCTCTCTGGGGCTTTGGATTGTAGCACAGTTATCCTTTATTTTACACCTAATATCTTCTTATGAGTGAGAACATACTGTGTTTGTCCCTCTCTGTCAAGGTTACTTCACTCAGGATAATTTTTTTTTTCTATTTGCCTTCAGGTTTCCATCCATTTACCTTCAGGTTTTCTGATGTCATTGTTTTCTAACAACTGAGTAATACTCCATGGTATAAGTGTATCATATTTTCTTTACTCATTAATCATTCTTCAATTGAGGAACATCAAGACTGTTTAAATGTTCTGGCTACTACAAATAAAGCTACTATGAAAACTGTTGAGCAAGTATAATCATAAGCTATCATTGGTGTTTTTGATCCTAGTCATTCTGACTGGTGTAAGGTGGTGTCTCAGAGTTGCTTTGATTTGTGGTTCCCTGATGGCTAAGAATGTTAAACATCTCCTTAAGTATATCTTGGTCATTTGAGATACTTCTTTTGCAAATTCTCTTTTTAAGTATTTACCCAATTTTTGATTGTATTATTTAGTTTGCTGATATCTAATTTCTTGAGTACTTTATAGATTTTGGAAACCAGGTCTCTTTCATATATGTGATTGCAGAAGATCCATTCCCATTCTGTAGACTTCTGTTTTGTTCTATTGATGATGTTCTTTGTCTTACTGAAACTTCAATTTCCTGAAGTCCCATTTATTAGGTGTTGATAATAGTGCTTGTACTATTGGTATTCCATTTAGGAAGTTGTCTCCAGTGTCAATTTGTTCAAGGCTATCTCCCACTTTCTTGTCTATCATGTTCAGTGCTTCTAATTTTATTTTGAGGTATTTGATCCCCATGATCATCTCATTAGGTGCCAAAATATCTTTTGACATAATCTAACATGCCTTCATGATAAAAGTCTTGGAAACATCATGGGATCATGGATACAAGGGACATACCTAAGCATAATAAAATCAATATACAACAAGCCTATTGTCAACATTGAAGTAATGGAGAAAAACTCAAAGCAATTCCACTAAAATCAGGAATAAGACAAAGTAGTACACTCTCTCCAAACTTATTCAATATAGAACTTGAAGTTCTAGATAGAGCAATAAGACAAAGGAAGGAGACCAATAAGATACAGATTGGAAAAGAAGAAGTTAAAGTATTATTATTTACAAATGATATGATTATATATATAAGGGACCACAAAAACTCTACCATGAAATTCCTACAGCTGATAAACATCTTCAGTAATATGGAAAGATATGAGATTAATTAAAATAAAACTAGTAGCCCTTCTATCTACAAATGATATATGACCTTAGGATGAAATCAAGGAATCAATACCCTTTATAATAGCCTAAAATAATATAAAATATCTTGGGATAACTCTAACCAAGCAAGTGAAAGGCATGTATGACAAGAGCTTCAAGTCTCTGAAGAAAGAATTGGGAGAAGATATCAGAAACTGAAAGATCTCTCATGCTCATGAGAATAAAGTGACTACCTTATCAAAAGGAATCTACAGATTCAATGCAATCTCCATTAAAATCTCAATAAATTTTTTTACATACCTTGAAAGAATAATACTTAACTTCATATGGAAAAACAATAAACCCAGGATAGCTAAAATAATCCTGCAAAATAAAATAATATCTGAAGGTATCAACATTTATGATTTCAAGATCTCCTACAGAACTATAGTAATTAAATCTACTTTGTGTTCTCATAAAAGCATATGACAGATTAAAGGATTTGAATCAAAGGAGCAAACATAATCCACACACCTATGGACACCTGATATTTGATAAAGAAGCCAAACTTATACAATGGAAAAGAGAAAGCATCTCTGACAAATGTTTCTAGTCTAACTGGTTGCCAACATGTAGAAGAATGCAGAGAGATCCATATGTATCACCCTAGAGTAAAATTCTTTCTCTCCTCTCTCTCTCTCTCTCTCTCTCTCTCTCTCTCTCTCTCTCTCTCTCTCTCTCTCTCTCTCTCTCTCATACATATATATACATATATATATATGTATATATATGTACAGGTTTCTACCTTTATGTCTGCCTACAGTCCAGAGGAAGACACCAGATCTCATTATAAATGGTTGTGAGCCACCATATCATTGCTTCTGACTTCTGAAAAAGCAGCAGGTGCTCCTAATTGCTGAGTCATCTCTCTAGTCCCATAATAGTAAAATTTAATCCATCTCCTCCTTCTTCTGACTTCAGGCTGATAAGACGGCTCTCAAGCCTGAGAAGGCCAAATCAGCTACGGGATTTATGACATTATTTGCTTCGAATCAAAGTTCACCGCCTGCTCTGGAGTTCTGGTTATTGGCCTCGGTTCTTCTACGCTGTGCTTGTCTAGTGTAAAGTAAACCTCAGGTGATGTTTATAGGTTTGATTAACAGGAAACTAATTGTAGAGGTCAGTGAAAGGCAAGAATTGGTTTTGTGGCTTTTTGTCTCAATAGCCTGCCTGAAGCAAGCAAGGTAGGTGCTTTGTTTACGAGCTATCTAACCAGCACGGAGATCTGATCTCAGCACCAGGAGAGCCATCACCGGGGTGAGTGACTTTCGGACCCGCGGCAGCAGCCGGGGACACGGAACTCAGACGTTCCTCATCCCCCCTATATTTCCTGATCTTCCTGCAGGGGCTAGACTCCCTGGATACTGCCTCTTTCTTCTTATCCCACCCAGCTTGCATCCAGAAGCCCTCTTTCTTCTGCCTCCCTCCCCTCTTCAGGCACATAACAGCACCCAGCTCAGCCTGCTTGGGTGCTGGGGCCAAATAGTGAGGGCAAACGGGGCAACCTGGTGGGCGGGAGTTCCTTTGTCTCAATAACCTGCCTGCAGCAAGCAAGGTAGGCACTTTGTTTACGAGCTACCCAACCAGCATGGAGATCTGATCTAGGCATCAGGAGAGCCATCACTGGGGAGTGCCATCACTGGGAAGGTACATCAGTGGGCAAGGAGACCAGATCCTGTAAAAGGAGATCCATAGGGGAACATTTGGAGGAAGAGATGGGCAGGCGTCAATGCAAGAATTCACCCAACAATCTAAAAAAGAACCTGAAACCGGCAGAACCCAGTGACCTCACAACAGGAGGACATAAACACCTTAAACAAGAAGAAGTAGAAAAAGTTAACTTTATGAAAGTGATAGACACCCTTAAACAGCATGTAAAAAATTTCCTTATAGAAATCGATGAGAAGTATAACAGAAAGTTTGAAAAATTGAATAAAGCAGTGAATGATACCCTAAGAAACCAAGGAAAAACAATCAAACAGATAATGAAAACAGTTCAAGACTTGAAAACTGAAATGGAGGCAAGGAAGAAAACACAATCAGAGGGCCAGCTGGACATGGAAAATCTAGGTAAACGAATAGAGACTACAGAAACAAGCATAACCAACAGAATACAAGAGATAGAAGAAAGAATCTCAGATTCTGAAGATACCATAGAGAAAATAAATGCACTGATCAAAGAAAACAGCAAGGCCAACAAACTCTCATCACAAAACATTCAGGAAATCTGAGACCAATAAAAAGACCAAACCTAAGAATAATAGGAGTAGAAGAAGGAGAAGAAGTGCAGCTCAATGGTCCAGAAAATATATTTAATAAAATTATAGAAGAAAACTTTCCCAACCTAAAGAAAGATATACCTATGAAGGTTCAAGAAGCATACAGAACACCGAATAGGATGGATCAAAAAAAAAATCCCCTCTCCATATAATAATCAAAACACAAAGCATACAGAATAAAGAAAGAATATTAAGAGCTACAAAGGAAAAAGGCCAAGTTAATTATAAAGGTAAACTTATCAGACTTACACCTGACTTCTCTATGGAAACCATGAAAGCTAGAAGGTCGTGGATAGATGTACTGCAGAAACTAAGAGACCATGGATACAAGCCCAGACTACTTTATCCAGCCAAGCTTTCATTCACTATAAATGGAGAAAACAAATTTTTCCAGGATAAAAACAAATTTAAACAATACGTAGTCACAAATCCAGCCTTACAGAAGTACTAGAAGGAAAATCGCAAACCAAGGAATCCAATGACGACCACAATAACTCAGATATCTAGAGACCCTTCACCAGCACAACTCAAAGAAGGAAAACACACAAACTCTACTACTAAAAAAGTGGCCGGAGTTAACAAACAGTGGTCATTAATATCACTTAACATCAATGGACTCAACTCACCTATAAAAAGGCACATACTAAGAGATTGGACACGAAAACAGGATCCAGCATTCTGCTGTTTACAAGAAACACACCTCAACCACAAAGACAGTCACCTACTCAGAGTAAAGGGCTGGGATAAGGCTTATCAAGCAAATAGACCTAAGAAACAAGCAGGAGTGGCCATACTAATTTCTAGCAAAGTTGACTTCAAACTTAAATCAATCAGAAGAGATGGAGGGGGACATTTTATACTCATAACAGGAGCAATTCATCAGGATGAAGTCTCAATCCTGAATATCTATGCCCCTAATATAAAAGCACCCACGTATGTAAAAGAAACATTACTAAAACTCAAGGCAGCCATCAAACCGCATGCACTAATAGTAGGAGACTTCAACACTTCTGTCTCACAAATGAACAGGTCAATCAGACAGAAACCTAACAGAGAAATAAGAGAATTAATGGAGGTAATGAATCAAATGGACTTAACAGACATCTATAGAACATTCCACCCAAATAGAAAAGAATATACCTTCTTATTTGCAGCTCATGGAACCTTCTTGAAAATTGACCACATACTTGGTAACAATGCAAACTTCCAGAGTTACAAAAAAATATTAACAACCACCTGTGTCTTATCAGATCACCATGGATTAAAGTTTGAATTCAACAACAATGCTACCTCAAGAAAGCATACAAACTCATGGAAACTGAACAATCAACTACTGAACCACACCTGGGTCAAGGAAGAAATAAAGAAAGAAATTAAAGTCTTCTTTGAATTTAATGAAAATAAAGAAACAACATATTCAAACTTATGGGACACTATGAAAGCAGTCCTAAGGGGAAAGTTCATAGCACTAAGTGCCCACTTAAAAAAAACAGAGAAAGCGCTCATTGGAGACCTAACAGCCAACCTGAAAGCTCTAGAAAAAAAAAAGAAGCAGACTCACCTAGAGGAGTAGAAGACTGAAAATAATCAAACTGAGGGCTGAAATCAACAAAATAGATACACAGAAAACAATCCAAAAAATCAATGAAACAAAAAGCTGATTCCTGGAGAAAATCAACAAGATTGATAAACCCCTAGCCAAACTAATAAAACTGCAGAGAGATAATATGCAAATTAATGAGATCAGAAATGAAAAGGGGGACATAACCACAGACACAGAGGAAATTCAGAGAATCATAAGATCTTACTACAAAGGCCTATATGCCACAAAACTGGAAAATGTAAATGAAATGGACACTTTTTTAGATAAATACCATATACCAAAGTTAAATCAGGACCAGGTGAACAATCTAAATAGACCTGTTAGTCGCGAAGAATTAGAAGATGTTATCAAAAAACTCCCAACCAAAAAAAGCCCAGGACCAGATGGTTTCACTGCAGAATTCTACCAGAACTTCCAAGAAGACCTAATACCTATACTCCTTAATGTATTTCTTAATATAGAAGCAGAGGAGTCATTGCCAAATTCCATTTATGAAGCTACAGTTACTCTGATACCAAAACCACACAGAGACTCAACCAAGAAAGAGAATTACAGGCCAATTTCACTCATGAACATCAATGCAAAAATCCTCAATAAAATACTGGCAAACCGAATCCAAGAACACATTAGAAAAATTATCCATTATGATCAAGTAGGCTTCATCCCAGAGATGCAGGGCTGGTTCAACATACGCAAATCTATCAATGTAATTCATCATATAAATAAACTGAAAGAAAAAAAAAAACATGTGATTGTTTCATTAGATGCTGAAAAAGCATTTGACAAAATTCAACATCTCTTTATGTTAAAAGTCTTGGAGAGATTAGGGATACAAGGGTCATACCTAAATATAATTAAAGCTATTTACTGCAAGCCGACAGCTATCATCAAATTAAATGGAGAGAAACTCAAAGCCTTCCCACTAAAATCAGGAACATGTCAAGAATGTCCACTCTCTCCCTACCTCTTCAATATAGTACTTGAAGTTTTAGCAATAGCAATAAGACAACATAAGGGGATCAAGGAGATTCGAATTGGAAAGGATGAAGTTAAACTTTTGTTATTTGCAGATGATATAATAGTGTATATAAACGACCCCAAAAACTCCAGCAAAGAACTCCTATAGCTGATGAACACCTTTAGTAATGTGGCAGGATACAAGATCAACTCCAAAAAATCAGTCGCCCTCCTATACATAAAGGATATGGAAGCAGTGAGGAAAATCAGAGAAGCATCACCTTTCACGATAGCCACAAATAGCATAAAATATCTTGGGGTAACTCTAACCAAGGAAGTGAAAGATCTATTTGACAAGAACTTTAAGGCATTGAAGAAAGAAATTGAAGAGGATACCAGAAAATGGAAGAATCTCCCTTGCTCTTGGATTGGGAGGATCAACAAAGTAAAAATGGCAATTCTACCAAAGGCAATTTATAGATTCAATGCAATCTCCATCAAGGTTCCATCAAAATTCTCCACAGATCTTGAGAGGACAATAATCAACTTTATATGGAAAAACAAAAAACCCAGGATAGCCAAAACAATCTTATACAAGAAAGGAACTTCTGGAGGCATTACCATCCCTGACTTCAAACTCTATTACAGAGCTACAGTAATGAAAACAGCGTGGTATTGGTATAAAAACAGAGAAGTCGACCAATGGAATAATATAGAAGACCTGGATTTTAACCCATAAACTATGAACACCTCATTTTCGATAAAGGAGCTAAAAGTATACAATGGAAGAAAGAAAGCATCCTCAACAAATGGTGCTGGCACAACTGGATGTCAACCTGTAGAAGAATGAAAATAGACCCATGTCTATCACCATGCACAAAACTCAAGTCCAAATGGATCAAAGACCTCAATATCAATCTGAACACGCTGAACCAGATAGAAGAGAAAGTGGGAAGTACCCTACAACATACGGGCACAGGAGATCGCTTCCTATGTATTACCCCAGCAGCATAGACATTAAGGGCAACAGTGCATAAATGGGACCTACTGATACTGAGAAGCTTCTGTAAAGCAAAGGACACTGTCACTAAGACAAAAAGGCAACCTATTCTTTAATCCCAGCACTTGGGAGGCAGAGGCAGGCACATCTCTGTGAGTTCGAGACCAGCCTGGTCTACAGAGCTAGTTCCAGGACAGGCTCCAAAACCACAGAGAAACCCTGTCTCGAAAAACCAAAAAAAAAAAAAAAAAAAAAGGCAACCTACTGACTGGTAGAAGATCTTTACCAACCCCGCAACAGACAAAGGTCTGATCTCCAAAATATATAAAGAACTCAGGAAACTAGACTTTAAAATTCTAATTAACCCAATTATGAAATGGGGCACGGAACTGAACAGAAAATTCTCAACAGAAGAATTTCAAATGGCCAAAAGACACTTAAGGTCATGCTCAACCTCCTTAGCAATCAGGGAAAATGCAAATTAAAACAACTTTGAGATATCACTTTACACCTGTCAGAATGGCTTAAATCAAAAACACCAATGATAGCCTTTGCTGGAGAGGTTGTGGAGGAAGGGGTACCCTCATCCATTGCTGGTGGGAATGCAAACTTGTGCAACCACTTTGGAAAGCAGTGTGGTGGTTTCTCAGGAAATTTGTGATCAACCTTACCCCAAGTCCCAGCAATACCACTCTTGGGAATATACCAAGAGATGCCCTATCATATTAAAGAACCATTTGTTCAACTATGTTCATAGCAGCATTATTTGTAATAGCCCGAACCTGGATACAACCTAGATGTCCTTCAGTGGAAGAATGGATGTAGAAAGTGTGGAATATATACACATTAGAGTACTACTCAGCAGTAAAAAACAATGACTTCTCGAATTTTGCATGCAAATGGATGGAAATAGGAAACACTATCCTGAGTGAGGTATCCCAGACCCAAAAAGATGAACATGGGATGTATTCAGTCATAATTGGTTTCTAGACATAAATAAAGGTCATTGATTCTATAATTTGTGATCCTAAAGAAGCTAAATAAGAAGGTGAACCCAAAGAAAAACATATAGTTATCCTCCTGGATATAGGAGGTAGACAAGATTGCCGGCAAAAAATTGGGATCTTGGGGGTGAGGTGGGATGGGGGAAAGGGGAGATGGGGAGAGAAAAGTGAGAAGGGGAGGATGGGGGGAACTTGGGGAATTGGAATGGTTGGGATAAATAAAGGATGATTATGGGAGCAGGGAAGCATATATCTTAATTAAGGGTTGGCAAGAGACTGGAACCTAGAGGGGCTTCCAGGTGCCCAGAGGGATTTCCCCAGTCAGTTCCATGGGCAGCTGAGGATAGGGAACCTGAAATGGCCCTATCCTATAACCATACTGATAAATATCTTGCATATCACCATAGAATCTTCATCTGACGATGGATGGAGATAGAAACAGAGTCCCATATTGGAGCACCTGAACAAGCTCCCAATGTCCCAATAAGGAGCAGAAGGAAGGAGAACATGAGCAAGGAAGTCAGGACCGTGAGGGGTGCACCCACCCACTGAGACAGTGGAGCTGATCTATTGGGAGCTCACCAAGTCCAGCTCGATTGTGACTGAAAAAGAATGAGATGAAACCAGACTCTCTGAACATGGCAGACATGAGGGCTGATGAGAAGCCAAGGACAATGGCACTGGGTTTTGATCCTACTTCATGTTCTGGCTTTGTGGGAGCCTAGCCAGTTTGGATGCTCACCTTCCTAGACCTGGATTGGGGGGGGAGGGACCTTGGACTTTGCACAGGGCAGGAAACCCTGACTGCCCTTCGGATTGGAGAGGGAGGGAGAGAGGAGTGGGGGGAGGGAGAGAGAAGGGGGAGGAGGTGGAGGGAAATGGGAGGCTGAGAGGCTGTGGAAATTTTTTTTTCAATAAAAAAATATTATCCATAACAGAAGCTATAGATATAGACCTGACTTCAGTCCACCGAACTTGTTAAGAGGAGCTTTTCATAGTGGCATACACTTATGTTCCTAAATACTGGCAAGATGCTGCTGGCAATTGGGTCCTGGAGGCTTCTTATAAACAGTAATTCTAACCTAATTTGTGAGCCCAAGCCAATAAAAGCTTCTGTCAAAATAAAAGAAGAAAACAAAACAATATGACATAAAATAAAATGAGAAGATAGATTGCAAGATTTGATTCTAACCTTCCTGATGTGGGATTCCCCTCTGTATGCTGTGAATATGATTAGTTAATTAATAAAGGAAACGGGCTTGGCCTGAAAGGGTAGAACAGAGGTAGGTAGAAAAACTAAACTGAATGCTGGGAGAAAGAAGGGCAGAGTCAAAGAGAAGACATGGAGCTGCTGGAGACAGACATGCTGAAACTTTGCTGGTAGGCCACAACCTAGTGGTGAAACACAGGTTAATGGAGACGAGCTAAATTAAGATGTGAGTTAGCCAATAAGAAGTTAGAGCTAATGGGCCAACCAGTGATTTAATTAATGCAGTAACTGTGTGGTTATTTTAGGGCTGTGCAGCTGAGAACCAACAAGCGGCCTTCTTGCAAGACCTTACCATATACATATTCATCCATACATACTCAAGAAACCTCACACTTATAAACAGGTGCACATGCACAAAATAAAATTAAAAAATAATGAAGTTGAAGCCTAAAATTTTATGCCTGTCATTATAACAAGATACTTCATTGGCCACATCATATCTATGACTACTCCTTGAGTGAAAAAGGTCATAATTTAGGATTTGTCAGGACATTTGTCCTATTAGGATTCTGTCTGTGGTATTCTTATTGCTATAAGTTTTAGTTTGTGCTTGTTACAGTGTTGTCTGTAATGAGGGACATTAACAATCATGGAAAAAGGAATGAAATGAAGGAATGAAGTCTGAGTCTCCTGTTAAGTAGCATCCTGAAATAAGCAATTATATTTTGAAATGCAGAAATGATTAATTGAACTTGAACAAACAGAACATTATTAAAACTTCTTTAATTTGGTTGTAACCCTTGGGGACTATATTTATTGAATTGGTGTTTACTTTTGATGTGATGAATCCTTCAGATAACTAACAGCAGAAACTGAATATGTGAGGAAATAATACATTTATAAGGTCTACATATGTTATTTTGTGTAAGTAAAATACTTAAAAATGGTTAATACTCATTTTTAAATGACAAGTTCTCATCTCTTTCTTGACTCTGAATATGCTCAGGGGTTAGCAATATTAAAATAACCACCATGGTCTGCTGACTTCCCCTCAGGCTAATGGGCCATCTGACTTCTCTCCAAGTGACTTTTTCAGCTCCATAGACAGTAATCCACATGAGATCATTCATGATCTTGATAGAGGGCATGGGCTTCTCTCTGTTCTTTGTCTCTGTCCTCATTGTCACTTTTCAGTTGGGAACAAACACCACTCTGTATTTTCTTCCCCAAGTTCGACTATAGTGAGTAAACCCTGGAAACTATGGGATTCACCTTATTTCTTTCCCTGTTCTCAGAGTTCATTGTTCTTTTCTGTCCAGAGATCATGTAAAAATATTTGTAAAATAACAACTTTTCCATTTTTTGTCAAATATGTTAGTTCATTCTTCAGTTGTTTCACATGGATGGACTACATCTGAGCTGTCAAAGGAGGTACTGTCTATGTTTCTAAATGTAGGCTTTCTAGAGGGTATAATAATGAGTCTTATGGCGAAGTTGAGGTTAATATTTTTAATAATACATTTTACTTACTATTTATAAAGGATTCTTTGTGAAATATTGATATTGAGTCCATACTATTTTCAATGTCAACTCCTTTAAGATCATGGCTACAAATGAATTCATATTTTATTATTTTTCCTCAAAGCAAATTTGTCATAAAATAATTCATTTTATTCTGTGTTAATGTTTCATATCTTACATTTCCAAGTTACAGTCCTCAATTTCAATTTTGAAATTAAGAATATAGTCATCATTAAAGGAATTTAAGGAAGAAAAACAAATATGTATACTTTCAAAATTTGAGATTATTTCCATTCTTTCTTGTGTATACATCTTTATTACATATATTATTTCCTTTCTGTCTGGAAAAATATTTTCTATTTTATAATTTATATATTTGAAAAACTTCTCTTCATTTAATTACTTAAAAACCCTTTGATATTCTTTAATTTTTGACAAATGTTTTTTTCCCATATGGTGTAAAACTGTGGTCTGAAAAAGTTGGGTTTTTTTTTTTTTGTACTTATTCCAAATGACTAAGAAAGAACAAAGCACCCAAGAAAAATGAGACTCAGATAAAACAAATCAAGCTAAATATCTCAACTCTTCAACTTAAAAATATATTCAGGTTCAATTAAAAGAGTAATATCAAGTTTTATAATATTTTCAGAAAATAAAGTGTTAAGGCAAAGATACTAATAACTTAAAAGGTAAAAATACTTGGAAAAGACAGGCCATGGTAACAATATTCAAAAGAAATCCAGAATAACTTCCTTAAAATCAGAAAGAGAAGATTTTAACTAAGAATTTGCATAGAAAGCTAAAGGATAATTTCATAAAGACACAAGTAAGTATCATGATGAAAACACATATTTGCTTACTACAAAGGTATAGGATACAATGAACAACTGTCTGATTTTAATACTCTTCTTTAAAGAATTCATGAAGCAATTCTACAGAAAATTAGTACGAATATGAAGACTCCACACAGCCCTGGAGACCGGCATGTCCTCAGTGAATGTTATGGAGCCTTGCCCACCAAACACAGAATGAACATTTTTTTCTCAAGTGCACAAGAAATGTTTGCAAAGACTGTTCATATGCTGGGTATAAAGAATGACTCAATAAACTTAAATTGACTCAGATCATAGAAAGTCTGTTCTTTGCCCAGATGGAATTAGCTGGAAATCAATTATATAAAGATATCTTGAATACAACTGATTATTTGGCAGCTAGTTGTCATGCTTCAAATAAACAATATTCAAAGGAGAAATCAAAAGGGAAATTTGAAGAGTTACAATAGAAGAAAACGAAAATATTGCACATCACTATTGTTGAGATGCTACTATTCCAAGGGACACCCAAGACACAAACACTCATATCTAGGAGGTATTCTCGAATAATCTCAGCTTGGGAAAAACATAGAACAAAGGAGATGTAGAGTAAGCAAAATAAATGAAATTTTAAACAATAGAATAGAAATAAATAAAGTAAAAATCAAAGAGTTTTTTTAAAATCCGTGAAAAGTCTAAAAGTTTACACTTTAAAAGTACTGCATTGGCTGTTCAGAAAGACAAAAAAACACACACACATATCATTGTACTTGTTTCAAGAGTGGTAGCATGAATACAACTTCTATGGATAACTCACATGCCTTGAGAGCAGGAAGTACTAAAGTTCATGAACAAAGAAACACAGACAGAATATCCTATGACAAAGCCAGGTCTGCAAAATCAGTACTCAGTAAATAAGCCCTGGGAAAAAGCCAGGTTTGGGTAAGCATATATTAAATAAAGTTATAGAATTATTGAAATAATTCTATGTGTGGTCAACACAAAATATAAAACTCTAATAGAAAACTTCCTCATGTTTTTCATGGTGAGTACCAGACAGTATTCTAATATCATTTATGAACAAAATTATATGACAGATTCTTGGTAGTATCAGTGGTGAACAAACAATAATGAAGTGTCCATACAATATAATAGATCAGCCTTTAACATTTCATGATCAGAATCTAGTTATTAATAAGGGCTGGCTTTCTAGTTACAGTTAGTAAATGGAAATACAGGGCAAACATTTATATACCCCTACAAACATACAATCATTCAAAGAAAAAGACATTCAAAGATCACATTAAAGTGCAACAAAATTTTTCTAGCATTCAATGAGAGTTGTGAAATATTCTGCTTGCTCAAAACTATAGTATCAGAACAAGGAACTAATTTAAGCCTGACATAGCATCATCAGCAAATTTTTAAATATCTTTTAAAGTAAAATTTTATGTATATATACAAAGATATATTGTACCAATCAGTATTTACCCTTGTGGAGTAGATTTTGAATATTCTTGTTATGATGTTTTGTGGAGCAAGCCATATTATGATAGAGGTATCACTTGCAAGTCCTGATCAAATGTAGAACCAAGTTTAGGGTTTTGTATTGCCCTATTGACAATTGGACAAATTACCTTCTCAGTTGATTTTGTTCTATCATCTATCTATCTATCTATCTATCTATCTATCTATCTATCTATCTATCTATCTATCTATCTATCTATCTATCTATCTATCCATCCATCCATCCATCCATCCATCCATCCATCCATCCATCCATCCATCTATCTATCTATCTATCTATCTATCTATCTATCTATCTATCTATCTATCTATCTAGTATGTATGTATGTATGTATGTATGTATGTATGTATCTATCTATCTATCTATCTATCTATCTATCTATCTATCTATCTATCAGCTATGTATCTATTTATGTGTATGGTTGCCTATAGAAGTCAAAAGAGTGTGTTGGATGTCTTGGTAGTGGGAATGGTAGTCATTTGTGAGCCACCAGATTGGTCACTGGAACCTGACTCATCATAAGTCCTGAGTAGACTCCAGTTTGAGTGAGTTTCTTTTTTTTTTCAGATTTTTTTTATTTTATTATTTTTTTAATTAAAATTTCAGCCTCCTCCCCGTTTCCCATTTCCTTCCCCCCACTCCCCTCTTACTATCCCCACTCCTCTTCTCCTCCCCCCACCCCATTCCCCCTCCCTCTCGATACTGAAGAGCAGTCCAAATTCCCTGCCCTGCGGGAAGACCAAGGTCTTCCCACTTCTATCTAGGTCCAGGAAGGTGAGCATCCAAACAGGCTAGGCTCCCACAAAGCCAGTTCATGTATTAGGATCGAAACCTAGTGCCATTGTCCTTGGCTTCTCATCAGCCTTCATTGTTCGCCATGTTCAGAGTGACTTAGTTCTCACGTTTCTCCTTGGTGCTGCCTTTCAGTTCTTGCTGTGAGACAGGGTAGACTTGGAGACATTTGACACTTTTGTGGTGGCTGTAGAAGAACTGATGACCAGGCATTCTGCTCAGAAAAGTTTGTAGAGCTCTTTGCCTTTTCTGATTCCCATAACCACAATGGTTGGACTGACAAATTCATTTGTAGCTACTGTATCTTGTAAGATTAGAGATAAATGTATATTATCATGATTATTTAATGGAGCTTTCCAATCTGCTATATTACCTGGGATTTTATAGGCCCCAAAAGCTGACTCATGTCACCTTGTGCTAACATCTGAAAATTTAATTTACTTATCTTTATTCTTTAACTTTAACAAGCATATTTACATAAAACATTATTTCTAAAAAATATATTATTTAAATTCATAAATCTTTATTTCTCATGAGAAGACTAGTTTAAAAAATTCTCTGTGGCAAAACATGTTTCAGAGAAAATGACTTATTTAGATTTCTGAGAAAAGCTTCAACATTCAATTCAAAGATTCATGCATTTCTATAAAAATAATTTATTTTAAGCATTTGCCTCCACCCCCAGTTTTAAAAATCAAATAAAATCTGAGAAAAATAAGAAGTGAGAAGTAACAGAAGGAGTTGAAACTGCGCCTAATTATTAATCACTATTAGATACAACTTTTGGCAAACAGTAGAAGTATTAAATCATACATAGACCTCTTGTCCATACAGTCAATCTATATTCAAAGCATGACACTAAAGACTGTAATGTCATGCAGAGAGTTGTCAGAAAGATATGTGCATATTTTAAAATTTCAAAATGTAGACAATAAAATTAATATATATGAGTGTTTTTAAAATACAATCAAAGGGGAATTTCCCCATAAATCTTTTGCTGCTTTTAGAGGAAGAGAATTTGATTTTTAAGATAAATTCTAGAGAGACATTGAAATAAATCAATACAACAAAGGTAAATTTGATAGTGATATTTCAACTTAAATATTTCAGCACACGGCTTATTTTCTTAAGCTCTGGCTTCCTTTCCTGGTAAAGTGCACTATGAACTATTCTGATTCCAACCAGATTTTCTGACATCATGTATGTTCCTCACAAGCAGGGCAGCCTGCTACATAGGCCTGACCCTCAAGAATGAATGACAGATGAAGCAAAGAACTCCTACAAAAATTGAATGACATCATGTTCAAATGTAATCAGGTTTATATGTTGATAAAAATGGCTAATATGCTATGCACTGACTTTATAAACTTTTAAAAGAATTCCTTAGGCAGGGACTGTCTTACTAAAATATGTCAACCAAATAACTAATTTCATATTTCCAAGCAGCTCTCATCAAAGAGTAGAAGGGAAAACTGTAAACATTACTTTGATGCTATTTTATGTAATCCAATACATTCAAAATATAAGCCTGTCAATGGGAAATTAAAATATGAATTATTCATTTCATTGTTTTAGATGGTTTAAACATTTTGGAACATATTCTGTGTATTAGCTGCATCTTAGTAATTTTTTGGGGGGGTAATGAAGTAATTATTTAGAGAGTGTTAGGAGGGTATAAGGGGGAGACAAAGAATAAGAGAGAGATAGAGGGACAGAGAGAAGGGAAGGGGGAGGGAGACAGAAAGCTGCCTTTTCAGAAGAACAGCTGGGAGGATGAGGGAGGTAAAGAATCAATAACAGCTTTCCTTAGCCTTAGTAATCTTTTATGGCTATAATTGAACTAATCCAAGTTCATAATTTCAAAAAAAAATCACATTAAATTTATCAGTAATTTCTGGATTGTGAATACTTAGAAACATAACAAGGTAATGTTATCATTACCTTGTCCTGAGGCAAGGTTAGTGTGTTATTATGCTCTAAAAGTTTAATTTTTCTATTTTCCTAGTTTCCTCATATTTCTTCTCTCTCCTCTATCCAGTCTCTCCAATCAATTATTGTGTGTACCCAATAAGAAGCTAAAATAGAACAGGGAACTGTGAACACACTGCCAGCAACACCTACCTGCCTACTCGTTCTATTGCTCACTTCTGTGTCAGTTACTGGTTTTGAAAGTCACTATTAGTGATCTGGAATAAGTTTCCTGTGATAAAAGCTACACCTTATTCAGTGGCAGAATCTGAACAGGTGCTTTGTTTACGGCAGACATTATGAGCTAGTAGGTAGCAATGGACGCAATGTAAACTGGGACAACGCAGTAGAGAATTAGACCCAAGAAGGAGCACTGTAATCATGACATCCTCATGGAAACCACATGTCTCTTCTTAAGACAAGCCCTGATGCTGTGAGTGACACACACTTTCCCTTCTCACCAGAGGTACACCGAATGCCAGGCCACTACCAGCCCTGATGCTGTGGGTGATATGCACATGCCCTGCTCATCAGAGATGTGCCAAGGGTCAGGCCTAGAACATATAAATCTAAAAATATAAGAAATCAGATGTGAGTTGAATGAACTTTAATCTGGATTAGTAAGCCCGGGACTACAAAGTTCCTGCTCAGACCAGAGCAGAGCAACTGCCCTCTGTCAACATTCGGAGACCCACCCAGCTTTTCGGTTGTCATACATGTTCCTCTTATGGCCTACTTCTGCCCTGGATCATGGGAAAATGAAAAAAGAAACATGAAAAAAACTTTTGCTTAATTAATTTTTTATGGTACCAAATTGTCTCTTCCATTATGATGACTAATTTTCCTTACAACTATTGATCTTTAATTATTCTCACTTTTATTTTGTCTAATGTAAAGCAACCTATAAATTTTGAGTGTGGGCAAAAGGTCGGAAAAATAAGGTGATTAAAAGATTGATATTTACGTGTTTTAAAATGCATTAGTCTATACTATTTTAATGTCCAAGAATGCTACAAATAGTGCTAGATTTCATTTAAACTGAAGTACAGAGACAGGGTTCCATTATTGTTATGGTTTCCTGTCTCTTTAAGAGACAAGCCATGCCCACTCCCACTACCTCTGACCTTCCATAGCCATCTTGGTTTCTTCTCTTTCTATTCTTTTGGGGTGCACACGGGTTTTTGCCTCTCTCTCTCTCTCTCTCTCTCTCTCTCTCTCTCTCTCTCTCTCTCTCTTCCTCTCTCTCCTTCCCTCCCAATCTCATTTAATAAATGCTTATGGCTATTTTCTGTGGCTATGGGTCTGCTTACATGCACCCGCCACTGTTGGGAATCCACCACTGTGTGGGCCCCTGCTGTTGGGAAACCTGCAGCCACTTGGCTCTTCCTGGACCTGCCGCGGGCTGGCCCACCAGCCCTGATTTTAATAACAACAATTATTCTATTACAGAAATAAAAATTAATCTCTGTGTCATAAAATTGTTATTTTTATAATCAATTCTATATTCAGGTATGTCCCCTGAAATCATATGTTCACTTCAACACCAATCAGTAATGATAAGGTGCTTCTTTCCTTTATCTTTTTTAAATTTTCATTATTATAGTTTTTAAATCCACTTCCTATCATCTCTTTTCCCATTCCTCTCCTCTAGTATCCAGCACTTGTGCTTCTCAACTTGAGATGCTCTCTAAAACATAAAAACCTATTGGACCTACTTAGTGCTTCACATATGTGCATGGATCTAGGACCATGTACTAGAACATAATTCATGGGTCTCATCCCTGAAGAGAACTGGCTCTGTCTCCTCTAGAAGCCCTTAGCTCCCATAATGCCTTAGTGAGGAGTGGGACTTCATGATCCCTTCCCTTATCCATGCTAGGGGTCTTGTGAAATCCTTGTGTGTACATCACAGCTATTGTGAGTTCATGTGTGCAATTGCACTTTCATGTTTGGCAAACATGGTTTGCTGCATATGTTCTCTTCCTGTTATCCTTAAAATCTTTATCTATTCTGTGGAAGTGTCCTAAAATAATAACACATTTCTAAGGTGTTAAAAAAAATTTAAACTGTAATGGGGAACAAAGCTTCAGAGACCAAAGATACCTTTGAATTGTTGGTCGGTTGGGCCCCTTACAATTATCCACCCAAATTATAGGCTATTGCCATTGTACTTGGTTACCCACTAGAACCTGGTAGAAAGAATCTGTTGCTGAACCTGTTGATGAAAATACTACATGTATGAATCATTGTAGGAAACATTTGCTATGAAGGTTAATTGACAAAACAAGCAAATAAACAAAAAGATAGAGGGACAGGGGATAGACTTTGTAAGACTGTGAGTTTCATAGAAATAGCCTTCAAGGATTCAGCTTCAGTGAGACAGTCAACTTTATTAGAGAGTGAGGGTAATCTATAGGACAGCGACAGTAGCTGGGCTTCACCTAATGAATGCTCTTAGTATGCTTTCTTTTTTATTTGGCAGCACCTTCCCATCATACAGATGGGGGCACAACTAATTTACATATGGATGACACTTGGGGGACATTTGCAGGTAACTATGTCAAAGGTCACACTTAAGTCAGGCATCCAGGCTCAGGGACAGCTTCCAAATAAGGTCAGGCACAGCACAGAAAGATCCTGTTACTCTGGGAAGGGACTCTTTCGTTTTGCACTGAGCTCAGATAGCAGTCCAGATATGGTGGACTGAAGCTTTAAGGAGCAGGGTCTTTCAACAGAAACATCATTTTTTAAGTTTACTTAAAATTCTTTATGTAAAACCAGCCATTCCTTTAATCCAGTACTTAGGAGGCAGAGTGAGGCAGATCTCTGTGGTTGTGATAATAGCAATATCTTCACAGAGAGTTCCAGACCAGCTAGTCCTCCACAAGAGCCACAAAACTCCAATGACAGGCATGCGAAAACTCATTTCTTGTTATTGGGCAGGGGTCATCTAAGAGACTACCAAAACCAGTACAGGAGATTGGCGTTGTTCTTTGCTCCCTTGCTGAACTTGAGGTTAAGTTTCTGACTCTCTTTTAAGTGGGAAGTTTATTCAACCCCAAATAATTTCTATGTAGCTGTAAAGACTCTCATTTAACAGAGCATCCTTAGAGTGCACAGACAGTTCAAGAATACATCAGAAGATGACACAGACGTTCCTTCTGATTGTCTCTAACACACCAACCCCTAAAATCTAGAATGGGTTGTTGCGACCCCATAAATCTAAGAACATAGCTCCATCATCATTTATGCCCTGGCAGTGCTTACTGTGGTTCTCCAGTTGTTCCTATCCTAGACAGACCTAATTGCTGATGCTATTTTTATACCCAAGATTTCCACAGTCTTCCTTTATGCTGTCTATCTACGATATTTTGTGTTCTCCTTTTTTTTCCTATTCCATGCACTCATTCAAGCTGTTTTATCTTTATGTATCTGCCATTATTCATTCTCAAAACATGGCTGAAGTATTTCAAGCACCATTGCTATATGCTGTAGTTTACTTCCTTCTGTAGATTAAGATATTTCTTATTTTTTTTATTTTTTTATTTATTTTATTTTATTTTTTATTTTCTCTCAGGTCAATTTCACTATCTTTTATTGGATAGCCATCCCTGCCTCGGGGGATATTTGTGGGCAATTTGAATAGTAACAGCAAGGACCTCAGTGCTCATAGCTCCCAGCACGTTTCCTTGAGTCACCCGAAAGCCCTTTGTAGAATCTCCCGCCCAGTCACAGAACACTGAGTCAAAGAGAGCCAAGGCAGAAATTATGCTCGCTATTTTAACAAGGAAAATGAGTCTGAGCTGAAACTTATCCCCTGGCCCTCTTCGCCGAATTACGCCTTCTTTCTGCATTACCCCCCCCCCCAAAAAAAAACCCACTTGTAATATTCTGTCAGTTACATGTTTACAGAGAGAAACAATGATAAGAACTCTATGATGACGACCGAAACCACAGCTACCAAACTGCCCCGCTCAGAATGTATTTTTAAAGAAGCAGCCCTTCTACAGGATGAAAGCATATTGAACGGGTCCGTATTCAGCAGTGATCCAGCAAGGATCACTGCGTACCGCCGGTCTGAATAAGGTGCCAAGGAACCACTTGAAGAGGACGAAAGCCACCAGCAGGTGGCAGGAGTAAATCGCCAAGCTGACCCAAACCAAAGAGATTGTGTTTCCCTTTCCTGAGGGATGGGTGGGGTTTGTACAGGAAAAAAAAAAAAAAAAAAAAAAAAAAAAAAAAAAACTATAAGGAAGCCAAGATCAGGGACAGTCCCAACAAACACAACCTAGTAACAGGGACCCAGGCACAGGAGGATTGTATGGGAGAGAAAAACAGAGAGTAGACTGGGAAGGACAAGACTAGCTTTGGGTGACAATTTTTCTACCCACACAGGGTTTGGAGTGAGTTTCCGCACTGTTAGTTGGTTCGCTCTACCCGTTGGCTGGTCTCATCCCCCTCTTAGGAAACAAGCTCGTAGTCTCGGTTCTCTGCCCTCAGTACTTTGGTCTTCTTACCCCCGCCTTTCCCAAAGCATCCGAGATAGAAGGGTTGGCTGGGAGGTCACAGGAAATAGGGAAATACAGAAAGTACACGGAGCTAACGGCTCATGGCCCCTTAGTCCCTGTCTCCCTCCTTTTCAGGGGGCATCTGCTCCCTTTTCACACGCCCAGGATAAAAATGAAGCAGCAGCAATTTTTATTGAGGGACCTAAACTGAAAATAGGTTTAAAACATAATTTAAAAAAATAAAACAGCAAAAATAGCAAAAAATATATGACCTTTTAAAAAACATTTTCCTTTTTTTGTTGTTGTTTTTTTGTTTTTTGTTTTTAATATATAGCAACGGATGCCTCCCAGCCACCAGGAGCATCTCACCCAATGGGTAAATCTCTAGTAACGACCCTTTTAAAAAGACATGTAAATATATACTCAGATTTATACACTTTGTGTTTTCTTCATAGCTATGTACAAAGCCCCGAGTCTAGGGCTCAGCCCCAGGGCCACATCACTGCTCCCAATCTCTGCCTCACCGTCTTCCGGTACCAGGTATTTGGTCAACAAAGCAAATTAGTATTGGAATTAAGAAGCCACTGGTACTACCCATCTGGGGCAGAGGTTGCTCTCAGTGAAGGCCTGAACAGAATCAAACCCCACTGCTTCAGAAGCCCCAAGACTGCTGCCACCAGAACACAGGAGGCTGTAGTGGGTCAACCAGAAGACTCAGTGAGCTCTTGCTCGCAGGCCGGTGTTATTATTGTGCAGCCTATTTCTTCCTCGGTTTGCTCCCTATCTTTACCTCATTTCAAAAAAGGGAACTAACTATTTCAGAGGTCAAGAGGTAGATATGGATAGTGAGAGCTGCATTCAAAGAACTAGGAAAGGTTTGGTCAGCAAGAGACATAATGACAGCAACAAAATCACAACTATATGAGACACTTGAGCAGCTTTCTTTACAACTCTGAAACCTGGACAGTGAAACACTCCTCAGAACAGCAGCTAAATGTGTTTGAGATGGAGGATTCTATCCATCACAAGAATATAACTATGTTTACCTAATTTAATGTCTAACTTTTATTAGCCAATGCTACTTGTTTCATAAACACTTTAAATTAGCTATATATACCATACTTTCCTTTAAGATATCTTTCCTTTCCTTCTATCTATACAATTTGTTATAGTAAATAATTATTTCTATGGGTATCCTCTTATTGTTATCTAATATAAATATTCTATAGGCAATTACATTTGGCTACTAAAAATTGAGGAGAAAATTAAGTGTGCTTCTTAAAAGACTTCTACTGATATTTTAATGTGAAACCAAAACAGGAAAAATATACCTTGCAACTTAAGGTCCTGTTTGCAGTTAAGACAGTGAAGAATATGTTCCTGTTTCTCCTGTGTTAAGCCCTTGCAACTTAAGGTTTCTATTTGTAGAAGAGAAAATGGGAAGTACCCTATAACATATGGGCACAGGAGATCGCTTCCTGTGTATAACCCCAGCAGCACAGACATTAAGGGCAACATTGAATAAATGGGACCTCCTGAAACTGAGAAGCTTCTGTAAAGCAAAGGACACTGTCACTAAGACAAAAAGGCAGCCTACTGACTGGGAGAAGATCTTCACCAACCCCGCAACAGACAAAGGTCTGATCTCAAAATATATAAAGAGCTCAAGAAACTGGATGTTAAAATAATAATTAACCCAATTAAAAATGGGGCACTGAACTGAACAGAGAATTCTCAACAGAAGTTCAAATGGCCAAAAGATACTTAAGGTCATGCTCAACCTCCTTAGCGATCAGAGAAATGCAAATCAAAACAACTTTGAGATATCATCTTACACCTGTCAGAATGGCGACAATCAAAAACACCAAGGATAGCTTTTGCTGGAGAGGTTGTGGAGGAAGGGGTACCCTCATCCATTGCTGGTGGGACTGCAAACTTGTGCAACCACTTTGGAAATCAGTGTGGCGGTTTCTCAGAAAAATTGGGATCAACCTACCCCTGGACCTAGCAATACCACTCTTGGGAATATACCCAAGAGATGCCCTATCATATGACAAAAGCATTTGTTCAACTATATTCATAGCAGCATTGCTTGTAATAGCCAGAACCTGGAAGCATCCTAGGTGTCCTTCAATGGAAGAATGGATGAAGAAAATTTGGAATATATACACATTAGAGTACTACTCTGCAGTAGAATACAATGACTTCTCGAATTTTGCATGCAAATGGATGGAAATAGAAAATACTATCCTGAGTGAGGTAACCCAGACCCAAAAAGAAGAACATGGGATGTACTCACTCATAATTGGTTTCTAGCCATGGATAGGGGGCCACTGAGTCTATAATTTGTGGTCCTAAAGAAGCTAAACAAGAGGGCAAACCCAAGGAAAAACATATAGATATCCTCCCAGCTATGGGAAATAGACAAGATTGCCGGGCAAAAAAATTGGAATCTTGGGGGTAGGGTGGGATGGGGGTAAGGGGAGATGGAGAGAGAAAAGTGTGAAGGAGAGGATGAGGGGAACTTGGGGAAACGAGATGATTGGGGATATAGGAAGTTTGGATAGGGGAGCAGGGAAGCTCATATCTTAGTTAAGGGAGCCACCTAAGGGCTGGCAAGAGACTTGAACTTGGAGTGGCTACCAGATGCCCAGGGCAATGTCCCCAGTTAGTTCCTTGGGCACCTGAGGATAGGGAACCTGAAATGAACCTATCCTATAGCCATACTGATGAATATCTTGCATATCACCATGGAACCTTCATCTAGCGATGGATGGAGATAGAGACAGAGACCCACACTGGAGCACCGGACTGAGCTCCCAAGGTCCTAATGAGGGGCAGAAGGAGGGAGAACATGAACAAGGAAGTCAGGACCACGAGGGGTGCACCCACCCACTGAGACAGTAGGGCCAATCTATTGGGAGCTCACCAAGGCCAGCTGGACTGTGACTGAAAAAGCATGGGATCAAACCGGACTCTCTGAACATGGTGGACAATGAGAGCTGACGAGAGGCCAAGGACAATGGCACGGGGTTTTGATCCTACTTCATGTTCTGGCTTTGTGGGAGCCTAGACAGTTTGGATGTTCACCTTCCTAGACCTGGATGGAGTGGGGAGGACTTTGGACTTTCCACAGGGCAGGGAACCCTGACTGTTCCTGGGACTGGAGAGGGAGGAGAAGAGGAGTGGGGGGAGGGGGAAAGGGGCGGGATGAGGGGGAGGGAAATGGGAGGCGGGGAGGAGGCAGAAAATTTTTTTTTCAATAAAAAATAAGCTTAAAAAAAAAAGAAAAAGTTCCTGCTTCTTAGATCTGATATAAAGTACAGAAGAGGTTTTTTAATCTACACTGAATTTGGAAAGCTTCTTCCTTTTCTTTCATTGTAGTTTTCTAACAATGTGTAACAGTCAACTCTGTTTGCCTTGTGAGCATTTTACCTCTCCTATGAAAAGGGTCCCAAGATACTAGCAGGGACTCCTCTCAAATCCTGACTCAGTATAAGACAGTCAGCTGGCCAGTCCCAGGTGCACCCCAAAAGACACCTTGCTTTAACTGGACAATCATGGATTTGGTCTTTTCTCCCTGTGACTCTCAGAACTATCTTTTCCCCACAAATGGTGAACTTTTCACACTTTTCGTTCACTATGTACACATTGTCCTACTCCTATGTATGTTAGAACTGGGGATGAGACATTAAGAAAATGTTTACACAATCCAAATCATTTTGAAAACAAAACAAAAAACTTAACATTTTCAGAAGGGTACACAATCATGTCAAATTAAACAGGCATTCACTGGGGATTCCCTGGATTTTTCTTTCTAATGCAACAAGGTCTTATGCATCATTTGAGTGGTCAGAAATTTGTTTTACACTCTTATATGATTGCCTAGTTTAAAGTGACAATGTTGCTAAGCAGAATTCATTGTTTTGATTTCAAGAAATGTGACATTGGAGTAATTTGAATTTCTGCCAAATGGCTTTTGAAAAGGATGTATTTATTTTGTTGTTTTCATGTGTATGAGGGTTGGCTTGTGTATATGTGTGCATCATATGTGTGCCTGCTCATATATTAGTCAGAAAAGAGGGTCAGATCAGCTGAGACTGAAGTCGCACTGTGTGGGAGCTGGGAATTGAACCCTTGTCCTCTTCAACAGCAGCAAGTGCGCCTAACCTCTGAGCCAACTCCTCTGCTCCAAATAGTGTCAATTGTTTTAAAATTTTATTTGATCTTATTTAAAGCTTTGATAGAAAAGACTTTTTGTTTTAAATTTCCTGTAAGCAAATCCTGGGTAAGTAGGGAGTTAACATATATATATGGCAAATACTTATTTAATTATACTATTACTATTAGCTATTTTAAGCTGTTCCCAGTTCTTTCACTAGCTACAGCAATCCAATTCCTCTGATCATTCATTATAAAAGAAAAATACTTGAAACAAATTTCTGCAGAGGCATAGAAAAAAATCTGTTGCCAATTATCAATTCAGTATTTACATACTTAAGAATTATTCTTGCATAAATTTGCTTCAAATAAATATTTACCCACTTAAAATTTGGTACAATGAAGAAATATTAATAAGATTAATTTGCTAAGATCATAGGAAATACTTAAACTTAAGTTGTCTGTTTAAGGGCATTGTACTAATGGCTTAAATACTTTCAAAATATTTTTAAAAATGAATTTTGTGTAGATTTTCACACTTTTTTAGTATTTTTTTTACCTTGATGTCTACAAAAACCAATCCTTTTTCCACTTTTCAATTGTAAATACCCAGTCATTTTAACAATAAATATTGTATAGAACTTGTTCTACTTCTCATTATGTGTAAAATATATTAGAATATGTTGGTAATTAAGCAACTTAGTAATATTTTTCTGGTAACCTTGTAGGAACTAAAGCTTGAATAAGTAAAGAAGTCTTCCTAGCTCATATGCTACATATGTCAGAAGTAATCTCTAGATGCAACTTCATCTCCAATCATCACAGCCCTTCTGCTACATAGTACTGCCCTCCTTCTTCCCTACATTTCACTGCTCCCTTCTTTCCTTCTTCTCCTTTTCTCTCAATGACCTGGCACCCTTTTCTAGACTCCACAGGCACCTGCATGCAGCACACGCAACCTGACACATAGACAGACAGACAGATAGACAGATACATACACAAACACATACACACACAGAGAAAGAGAGACAGAGTCTTAAAAGAAAAACGTGAAAGAAAAATATCAAGTAAAGTCAGAGCATTTCAATTTGCACCATGAATCTGTTGACGTATTTACTTACGATATGCTTTCATAAGATTAACAGACATTTTGCAAGGGAAATTACTAATCAAAGGAAAACTTAAGAAAAGTTTAGATTCTATATGTTAAGAACCTTATTACTAGCAAGAACACTCTCAAGAAGTAGTTATTTTTTAGGAAGAACCAAGAGAGCAAATTAAAATAATTTGCAATAACATTTTAAAATGTTTGAATTTTTATTTTGTTTTGAAATATAAAGTATACATATATAAATTCTCCTTTATTTTCTGTCCATGAAGCCCTCTTCCTCTCATATTCATGGCCTCCTATCTTTGTTATTATTACTATGCATTCATTAATATATACATATACTCTGCTGAATCTATTGTTTGCCTGTGTGTTTAGGAATTCAAGGCTGATCATTTGATATTGGATCAGCGATAACGGTTATCATCCCTGGGGAAGTCCATTTGCTTCCTTTCCCCATTCCTTAGCTGCCTGTATTTTCCACATATTGGGTCTTCATGAGATTTCCCTCATTCCATGTTAGCATATTTATTGGCGGTTTCCAATAAATTGGTGATCTCATTTGCTTAGGAAGCCATATTGTTGAACTAACATCTGTGAAATCTTTCATATTATTGCAAGAGACACAGTCTTACAGCAGATTTTTCTGTCTTCCAGTTCTAAATTTTGATGGAGTAAATTCTGGAAATTGTGCATGAGTATTGGAACCAGAGTCTCATATCATAGTAGGCCCTAAGAACTCAAAACACTAACTCCATTATGGATGTACCACTCAGGCTGTAAAACTCAGCACAAAGACAGCACCATCTGCCCAAACTAAAACAAAGGCCTAGTTCTTCATAGCCCATAGTTCTGGGAAAGTCTCTGAAGTCTAACTTTGCCTTTCGGCTTTTGTAGTTCCACTTCTGGTTATCTGTTCTTGTTAATTTAAGTATGTAATCCCATATGATTGTAGTGCTTAAAATCCCACCCTGAGAAAGGTCCAGGATATACTGTGATTCCAAACACCAAAAGTAGTAGCCAGCCAGCTAATAAAGACTTTATAAAGGCTTAAACCCAATTATATTTTCCAATTTTTTAAGGATATAAGATTTTATGAAATTTCTTAGATGTAAAATCAATTTGGTTAGATCAAGGCAAACACACATTTAAATATTGAAAGTGAGAAATAATTAAAGCAAACTAACTCTATCATTGAGATAGTCTTTTAACACTAATGATAATAGGATTAAATGAAATGCATGAATTTAGTTTTTTGAAATGTCAACTGAAATTTTAAGATTATGTTCTTTTTCCCACTTATTCATAATTTTATTGTTTCTTTTATAAGCTTTTACTTTTATGTGTAAGAACGTCTTGCCTTGGCTATGTAACAGTGACCAGGGATGCCAGAGGAGGGTGTAACATCACACGGGAATAGAGTTACAGTGAGTTAGAGCTACTAAGTGGGTTATTGGAATAAAACTCTAGTCCTCTGGAAGAGTATCTGGTGCTCTCAATATCACCCCTACTAGACACGAGAGGCTAAAAAATACAAACCCTATTTCATGTAACAATTCATTTCATCTGGAGTTGTTGGCCGGTGACCCCAAACATTACAGGATATTTCCAGTATTCTCTGTTACCCTTCTAGAATTCACAAACTTAAACTACAGAAAATGCAGAAATCAATGTGGTATTTACCTGAAAGCTCCATTCCTACTTTCACAGTACTGGAAGATACTATACACACTATTTGAGGAGAAAAACAAGCATCAGTCTTACCCAGCTGTGAGACCTACAAGGTACAATCACGACTGGCCTGGAAAGACATGCCCACTAGCCCAATAAGTGACGTGAACACCATGTCTTTCATTTGGCAAGATTAAACTCATACCAGGAACCATCATTGGTCCAAGAACCTATGGTTAGACAAACCATAGCTCCTATGATTATCATTCTAATTAGATATAATGTTAAAAGCAACTTCTAATGGTATATCTCATATTATACCCCTATATTAACTCATCCTTTAACCCTCAAAAGAGAGGCTTTTATTTTTCATAGATGTGGGTCAACAAAAATATCCATACAGGACAAGGTACAGAGCATAATATATTCTAGCAATATTAACCTCTAAATAGAATACATATGCAACAACGTCTTCTCCAAATGCTCACAGTTCATTGAAGAAGAGGAGCCAAAAAGAGTGTTTAAGATCTAGTGACAGCGAATGAACAAGAAACACTGTCTTCTGGACAGAGCATGACCACTGTGCGTATGAACTCACAGTGCTTGTAACATTGTGCAAGACCTGCACATGCTCAGCACAGTTCCTGTCCTAGCATGGATAGTAGAATTGGACAGAACATTTAACTCCCAACAGAGGAGATATTAGCAATTTTTCTCTGCTAATCAGAAGGAGTATTCATTTTCTCTAAGCATGTAGCCCTTAATAAGTTAATCATCTTCCAGGGGAAGGCCATATATCTATGAATATTTTGACACTAAAATTGGCCTTTATGGGGAAAATGGCAAAAAGTTTTCTGAGAAGGCAGGATATGGATCTAAAAAAAGGTGGGGGAAGAAGAATGAGAATGATTTTTAAAAAACATGTTTTATAAAATACTTTAAAATGCATTTAATAAATTTAATATGAAAATTCAAACTTACAGATTATTCCAAGTCAGTACCAACATATAAAGAATTAGCTAAAATATATACATAGAAAGCAAGAGCGAGAGAGAGAAATTTATGAAAATCACAATACACTTTTTCTTAACCTCTGTGCATTTCTGGGTATGTAAACTGTGTATCCATTTACCAGTGTGCTCTTTCCTAACTTTGTTAATTGAGCTTGTTTAAATAGAGCAACTCCCCAGTGTTTGGGGATATCTGTTTGTGCTGATTGCTCTGAGACCACCAATAGAGTCTGGCCTCAGTTTTGAGAGCAGAGTCCACATTCATCTGATCAGGATGGACGAAAGAGTTTCCTGCCAGACTCAGGGGAACATAGAAAGACACACCAGGGAAGAAGAGGAGAGGAGGCATTGCATGGCCAGCCCTTTCGATTCAGAAAGTGGAGAAGGGTAGGATTGTGTTTTGCTTATTCTGTGGATCTTTCAGGCTTATTCCATAATATTTACCCCTGAGTTTTATATTTTAATTAATGATAAACATAATCCCAAAGATTTAGGAACAGTCACTACACTCAAGAGAGGCTAAATTTCCAAACTTCATTCTGTTTAAGAGGAAAAGAATTGTTTGAAGACAAAGGGAGCCAAATGGACCTGAAAATGTTTGTTGCAAAAATTAAAGAGATGTTCAAAGTCAGATGGAAATCTGTTGAAAAGAGCAGAACTCAATTTCAAAACATGGAAAAACTGGGCATCTAAGTAAATGCTGGCTTTTATAATATTAAATTTCTATTAAGTAATCATTAAAACAATCATAATAAACATATCAATGAATGGAGAATTACACTTCTCTTACAATAGAAATGATAATTAATAAATGTAGAAGAAAAGTATAGAATTCTGAAACCTAAAACTTGGGAATCATGTGTTAGAACAAAGTTCTCTGGTGAGATACTCTGATGAAGTAGTAACAAGTAAATGAACACTGATGCGCTCACAGGTAAAATCAGATACCGAGCGAGTGATTGATGAAGACATCAAGGCACCTTCATTTACTCATTAATTCTGTGGAAGAAGGAAAGTTTCAAAGTGAAGAAACTGGCAAACCTGTGCACAAGGTCCCAAACAAGACAGAGACTGAGTAGCTACTCTCCAGGTAAGCAAACACAGGAAGAATGGGGGAAGCCATGTTTCTCAAGTTAGAAAAGACAGTTGCAGACAAGCAAAAGAAGTATGAGCCTTGGCTTCTGGGACTGAACACAGCACTGCCAATGTTAAATCTTGATTTTCAGTAAATAAAGTAATATATAGAAAAACAGGATGATAGAAGAATCAAATAAAGGTATATAGATTATAGACAGATTAAGGTGATAGGTAAATATATGATGAACAGATAGGTGATAGATACTCAGACAGACAGATGGTAGACACACAGATAGATCGATGAGAGGTTGTGATAGAACAGTAGATTATTAGAGAATAGCTGGTTTTGGATAAACAAGAGAGAAAATATATGATAATTTATCAATAAATGTAATCCATGATATTGTACTGGATCCTTTAGTACAAGAGTGTCTAGTTAGAGCACTTGATAAACCTTAACAAGTTAACTAAATTAAAAAAAATACAGATTTTATAAAAACCTTTATTTTGTAAAGTCAAAAACACTTTTTAATTTTTAAAAAATTCTAACAAATTTTATAAAAATCAGTAATCTTACATTTTTGAATAAGCTCATTTTTAAGTAGGCCAAATATATCCATACGTAGTGTATTTTACAATATAGCTTTCAATTTTACTATATAATTACATGTTCTGATTATACAACTAATTCCTGCAAGCATACTTCTATAATTAAATGATATAATTACATAGAGTAATTGCATAATTATTGTAATGGCATAATTATAGTAACTACTCAATTGCAAAACATTCAGTGCACAAGAAAAACAACCAGATTAATTGCTGTAATAAAATAGCTCCCTAAAAGCCATTTGGGGTTTTAAATAAAAATTTCATTTGGAGTTTAAGTACAACATACTTTTAAAACAGCTAAATGTAAATATAAATTTTAAACATGCTCAGTTCATCAGATTTATTTTCATAATCACATATATAAAACTATTTAAGTAAAATATTATACATTTAAAAATTTAAAGAAAATATAGCTCCCAAAATTTGAAAAATTGGCCAAAGCATTAGTGTTTGATCATTTATTTCTAGTTAACTGGACAGAAACATGAAAAAATGTTATCAACATTAAATAATTTTCATATTTCCCATAAGACATGATAATTATAAACATTTTCTGCTGATCTTAGGAAAGTAGGAACCCTTTTGAGCATTTTAAAAAGTAGATGAAGCTTTCATGTTATATATTTATTACAGAAGTCACCAAGATGAATGTTCCTGGGCTTCAAAGAATGATCGCAGACTTTAAGGTTTAATTTTGGTTTAAAATCTCAGCAGTGATGTGACTACCAAATAACATTCTCTATTTTTTTGAGGAAGAACTTCAGTAAATTAGCAAGTCCCTTTTTGGTAGCACTAACTAGCTTTAGGCTCCAGATACTATGTTTACACCCAATGATCTTGGTTACTGCCAGCAACTGTGTTCTTTAAAATGTCAAAGGTTTTCTATGCTATATATGTCAATTTGATTAAATTTTAGGCCAAAATTTCTTTTATTTATTATTTTATTTCAATGTAAATTTAAGTCAGTTGGTTATTTTTTATATTATAAATGATTTTTCTTTAAATCTGAAGGGTTGGGAAATTTCATTTGTGTGAGAAATAACACAGAGAAGAGCTACTCTAATATCTCTGACATCAGAGCACACATACAGCTTCTTCTACCAGCATTTGTGTTTTATCATCAAACTGTCTTGGCACCCACATTTATAAATTTAGAGATGTATTTAAAACCTTGTAGTTCATTGAAAAATTTGGATTACCTGCAATGATTTTATTTCTCAAAAACATAAAATTTTTATACATAAACTTGTTTTAATTTTATCTTAATCAAAATTGTAATTAAATTAAATTGTTTGTCTCGCTGCTTATTTAAGAGTCCAAATAGATACATACTTATTACCCAGTACAAAACTCAACTCCAAGTGGATCAAAGACCTCAACATACAACAAGACACACTGAAGCTGATAGAAAAGAAGATGTAGGATTGAAGTCACTGTCACCAGAAAAGACTTTGTGAACAAAACACTTAGGACAGAAACTAAGAACAATAGTTAATAAATGAGACCTCATTAACCTGAGAAGGTTTACATGGCAAAGGATACCATCATTTTTACAAAGCAACAGCCTACAGAATGAAAAAGATTTTACTGACTACAAGTCCTAAAGTGGATTAATATACAAATATATAAAGTACTCGAGAAACTAGATATCAAGAAAACAACCCTATTAAAAATAGGATGCAGATCTGACAAAGAATTCTCAAAAAATGAATCTAGAAACTAGATTCTAGGCTGAGAATCACTAAAAAGAAATGTTCAACATCCTAAGCTGGTGTAGAAGGGTCTTCTGTTCATGTGTTTCTTTCTTTGGTTAATGAATAAAGAAACTGCTTTGGGCCGGATAGGGCAGAACTTAGGTAGGCGGAGAAGACAGAACTGAATGCTGGGAAGAAGGACAGAGTGAGAGAAACCATGGATCCTCTGCCTGAGCTGGACACCCACCGGTTAGAATCTCCAGTAAGCCACAGCCATGTGGTGATGCATAGATTAATGGAGATGGGTTAAACTAATAAGTAAAAGTTAGCCAATAAAAAGTTAGAGCTAATGGCCAAGCAGTGTTTTAATTAATACAGCTTCTGTGTGGTTATTTCAAGTGTAAGCTAACCAGGCGGCCAGGACAAAAAAAGGGCTCCTCTCCCTTAGAACACTAAGCTACAAGAGAAAGACAAGTTAAAACTATATTGAAATTTTATTTTACATCAGTCAGAATGACTGAGTTCAATAAAAGTGATAGCTCATGTTGGTGAGGATGTGGAGCAAAGAGACCACTCATTCATTGCTGGTGGTACTGCAAACTTGTGCATGAGCTATGGACATCAGAGTGTGGGTTTCTCAGGAAGCTGGGAATAGCTCTAACTCAAGATCCAGCTATACCACTCTTAAGCATAAACCCAAGGGAAACTTCATCTCATCACAGAGACTCTTGCTCAACTATGTTCACTGGTGCTCTACTTGTAATAGCCAGAGACTAGAAACAGCCAACATGCCCCTTCATTCAGAAGACTGGATGAAGAAAATGTGGTACACTTACACAGTGGAGTATTACTCAGCCATTAAAAAACTGAAATAATGTAATTCACATAAAATGGATAGAATTAGAAAAACGTCATCCTAGTGAGGTAACATAGACAAATAAGACAAATACAACATATACTTATTATATGTGGATAATAGTTGTTATGTGAATGAAAACTAAGGTATAATCTATCAAACAACAAAGGTTAGATTTTGAGTAATAAACTGGGATGGGAAGCACATAGATTCTTCTAGGAAACAGAAGTAGAATAGATGGTTATACATAAGGGGTGGAATGGGAGATGGAACCCAAGCCTGGCATTGCTTGGGTGAGCAGAGACAAAATGCCTAGGCTTGTAGGGTGAAACCAAATATTACTGTTCTCAAAACAAAATGAATAATCAAAAAAAGAGAGAGAAAACTGTGGCAATAAAATGTCTTCGGATGACAGTCTGTTATACTCACAGATAGAATCTTGCTTAGTCATTACCAGAGGAGCTTCCTCTTGCACTAGATGGGAATAAATACAGACCCACAGATATTATTCAGAGAATGAGAAACTTTGAAATACTCGACCCACAAAGGTTGTCTCCATCAATTCCCTCTCCTCAGAAAGCCTTTGGAAAAAGAGGTATAAAGAGCATAAGAACAAAAGGTGATGGACACTAGAAACAAGGCCCCTAAATCAACCTGATAGATACACTTATAAACTCAGACAGGCAACATGCACAGGGCCTGCATAAGTGTACACAGATAGGACTCTAGGGTGGAAAGGAGAAGCAGGCATATGACCCCATCCCAAATTTGGAGTCATCTTCATTTAATAACCTCTTGGAAATGAAAATTCAGCTTCCTCCAAGGGAGTCTCACTGGGGAAACGAACTGCCCAGCAGTGGATGCCAAAAGAAAGTGAACCCAACAGCATCTTTGGAGGTTTCTTGTAGGTATGTTGTGTCAGGGATTTTCCTTTTAAATTTTTTTATTTTATATTAATTTTATTTATATATTTTATTCTCTCCTTTTACCCTACAGATCCTTTGCATATATATTATGTTTTCCAGTTTAGTGTTTTTATGAGATTCATGAGTTTGCGAGCTAGTGGGTTCTGTTTCTTCTCTTTGACTCTTTTTATTCTGTTTTGTCTAATTCTGAAGTGCTAGTTTTTTATTATATATCATTGTATTATTATCTTGTAGAGGTATTTTTGTTTGCTAAGTAGATGTAGAAAAGGAGTGGATTCAGATCAGGGATGGGGAGGGACAGGTTCTGGGAAAAGCAGAGGGAGGGGATCTGTAACTATTAGCACATATTATGGAAGAAAAAACTGTGTTAAATAAAGGGAAAATAAAAAGTCAAAAACGTGATAGTTTTATTTTTAAAAAATTACTTGCCTCAAAATTTAGTTAATTTAAATACAGAGAAATTAATATTGTGTGTGTGCAGGTATGTATTTATGCATGTGTATGTGTGTGTTTGGGGAGGGTATGCACATATACATATATGGATGTGCTTACCTGTGTCTATATTTTGAGGACAGATGTTTATATGAGTATATCTTTCTCAATCACTTATTTTCATATGTTTTGAGAGAGGGTCTCTCCTCTCCTGAACACTGAGTTTACCATTATGGCCACACTGACTGGGAAGAGAAACCTTGATATCTGTTCTGATTGTTAGATAGCCCCGGGATTACAGACAAATGCTGCTTTATCTGCCTATTTATATGGGCCTAAGATCTGAATTCAGCGCTTGTGATTTCACCCACTGAGACATCTCTCCAAATCCAAATAGATCATTTTTAAAGTGAACAGATTCAAGATGTGTAGAGCCTTTATTTTGTCATACAGTTTCCATGCTACCACACACACCCATACATGTAAGGCCTTGGTTCCCTTTGCCATGCAGCTGCCACCCTGCCACACACAAACCCTCTTTATGTAAGGCACTGGCAGCCACCAGTCACCTTTCTGACACAAGGTTTTACCTAGTGTCTACATTTAATGCAAAGGATAATAAAAACAACAGATAAAAATAGTCACATTCTATTTTTTCTCATCTGTCTATTCAACTAATCTTTCAAAAAATATCTCCACAGTTCAATAAATTAAAATAAAAATTACCAAATGTGTATCCTCAGCAATTAATATCAGAAATAACTGGAAGCTACAATAAAAAGAAATCAAGTAAGATATTCTTGAATGAATAATGTGTCAATTAAGAAATTGAACAGGAAATTTAAAAAATTCTTGAGGTAAGTGAAATTGGTTAGCCAATTTATCAAAACCTGGAATATGGCATGCTTGCTTCTAAGAGAAAAGGTTACAGCAAAGAACACACATCAAAGACCTCAGGTTCCAGGTAGATAAGCTGACATTCCACCTTAAGGAACTAGAAAAACAGGAAAACAAAGCTTCAGAGATTTAGAAAGGTCATAGTAGAAATAAATAAAACACTGAACACTTAGAAAACATTTAAAGCCAATAGGATAAAAATAAATGATTTCTATTTTACTAAGTTGTGATATTCATACAACCTACCTGGATTTAAAATTCAAATTTGGATGATTGATTCTAACTTGTGTTCCATTTCCCTCACCTCATCTTTATTATATTGCCCCAGACTTCTCACTTATGAACACCAGGAATCTCTTTTCTAAAAGATAATGAAAGCGAACAAAAATCAACGCTTCCAATTCCATGACATTTCGGCAAATCCTGCATTGAAAATCATGTTTAGATGAGATCACTGCATGAATGTTGCCCACTAAAGTCTGCCTACATGTGTCAAAAAGGTTATTTCCCGAAAGAAATTATTCTTACTATTTCAGGATTCTCTTTCATACAGAGAGATAAGTGTCATTTTCATGTAGAAATAAAGGAGATGAGGCAAAAGAAAAGCTATTATAAAAGAGATCTTGAAAATGCAGCCTTAGTCATACCCAAAAGTCTCATAGTCTGCCCACTACAGGTTTGGGTTCATGGGGCCAGTGCTCTCTACTTCTAATAAGCCATGCATACTGTAAAGTTAATATATAATAGACACACATTGTGTTAAAATTATTGTGTCAGTTTTCAAAATAAAGGCCCCAAAAAAGTATTCTTAAAAACATTTTCTCCATGACATAGAATTTTTTAGGATCTAGAAAAAAGAATGAATGAAATCTGACAGCATGTGTCTTGATAATAAATTTTAAACAAAATAAGCAATCATGTCTACAAGGTTTTTAATAGTTGCTCATGAGACAACAGTGTTTGAAATTATCACGAAGTAAGCACTTCATTTAAATTTACCCAGGTATGAACTGTACACTAATTAAACCATTACAGTGAGGGCCATATTACTACATAGTAAAAATACACAGAAGAACCGTTCCTCCCTGGAGTTCTACTGGATCAAAAAAAAAAAGTTGAATCACATAGTATTTCAATATTGAATTGTTTTGCTTCGATATAACAAGTATAACTGAAGATCAAACCTTTACAATCTAAAGAAAATCTAAATCTACTCATTACCTACTTTTCCAAATAAATTTTTATTGAAACACACTCAACATTCATTATTTTATGCATTATCATGGCTTCCTTGATATTACAAAAGTATCAAGAATTATCCCCAATGGAAACAGTCTGACCTGCAAATCTAAAATGATTACCATTTGTCCTTCTAAAACAGTGTTCCAACCCTGTTGTAAATACTTTCAAGCCTACTTCTGTGATGGTCATCTGCTTGCTCTTGGGTGTTGTTTTGTATGAAAAAACACTAACAATTATTAACTCCAAGTCTCTGGAGTAAAAGGCAAGCTGCTTTTTAAAGATTTATTTTGATTGCAATCAATATATGTACGGCATTGTATTCTAGTGCTGCCAGATTTAGGTATCCAGCTTAAGTGAATGAAACAGCAGACACCTGTTTTCTGTTTGTACATGGTAATGAAGTGTGTTTACCACTTGCTCGTCCCAAGGACTAGGCGGGAAGATCAGTTCCAGCTGCGCTCATCTTCCTGTAGATGTCACTGTTCCCTCTATATAGGCCAGTTTCTGGGGGACAAAAACAGAAGATAAGTTGTATTTGAGTTCTAACTCACATGTGGAATATTGGAAGGACCTGATGACCCCTTTTCTTTTCTTTTGGTTGATTCTGATGACTTCTGTTCAATCTTCAACTGTTTAATGATGTGGATTTCACCTCTGTATGCTGTGAATAAGTGGTGTGGGAGGTCTTTCTGTCTATGTGTTGTTTTTGTTGGTTAATGAACTGGCTTGGCCTCTAACATGGGAGGAAGAAGTCAGAGTCAGGGAGATGCCATGGAGCCACTACCAGAGTTTGGTGATAAGCCCCTGCCACATGGTGATATACATATTAATAGAAATGGGTTAAATCAATGTAAGAGTTAGCCAATAAGAAGCCACAGCTAATGGCAGTGATTTAAATAATACAGTTTCTGTATGATTATTTCAGGTCTAAGCTAGCTGGCCAGCCAGGATGAGCAAGCAGCCTCTGGCAACAAATAAGTTTTATTATCATTGGTTAATAAAGAAATTGCTTTAGCCTATGACAGGGCAAAATATAGGTAGGTGGGAAAACTAAACTGAATGCAAGGAGAAAAAAAGGCAGAATCAGGAAGATACCATGTAGTTGCCAAAGGAACAGGATGCCAGAACCTTACTGGCAAGCCACAGTATTGTGGCAACACACAGATTTTTTTTTTTTAATTAATTAATTTATTTATTAAAGATTTCTGCCTCCTCCCTGCCACTGCCTCCCATTTCCCTCCCCCTCCCCCAATAAAGTCCCCCTCCCTCATCAGCCCAAAGAGCAATCAGGGTTCCCTGCCCTGTGGGAAGTCCAAGGACCACCCACCTCCATCCAGGTCTAGTAAGGTGAGCATCCAAACTGCCTAGGCTCCCACCAAGCCAGTACGTGCAGTAGGATCAAAAACCCATTGCCATTGTTCTTGAGTTCTCAGTAGTCCTCATTGTCCGCTATTTTCAGCGAGTCCGGTTTTATCCCATGCTTTTTCAGACCCAGTCCAGCTGGCCTTGGTGAGTTCCAATAGAATATCCCCATTGTCTCAGTGTGTGGGTGCACTCCTCGTGGTCCTGAGTACCTTGCTTGTGCTCTCTCTCCTTCTGCTCCTGATTTGGACCTTGAGATTTCAGTCCGGTGCTCCAATGTGGGTCTCTGCCTCTGTCTCCTTTCATCGCCTGATGAAGGTTAATATTCAGGAGGATGCCTATATGTTTTTCTTTGGATTCACCTTCTTATTTAGTTTCTCTAGGATCACGAATTATAGGCTCAATGTCCTTTATTTATGGCTAGAAACCAAACATGAGTGAGTACATCCCATGTTCCTCTTTTTGGGTCTTGCTTACCTCACTCAGGATAGTGTTTTCTATTTCTGTCCATTTGCATGCAAAATTCAAGAAGTCATAGGGTTTATTGCTTAAGTGAAGCAGACTTGCCAGTGATACCTCAGGGATCTGTGATGGAGGAGGGTCATCTTTCTAATCTGTTGCTTTCATTGGTTAATTTTTTTTTTTAATTTCATAGTCCTTTGGTTTTATTTTGACTCTTTAAAGCTTTATAAATATCATCTCAAAATGTAAAGGATCAATATATAAATATATATCTTTTTTTTTCCTTGCTGATTTTTTTTATTAATTAATTAATTTAATTATTAAAGATTTCTGCCTCTTCCCCGCCACCACCTCCCATTCCCTCCCCCTCCCCCAATCAAGTCTTCCTTCCTCCTCAGCCCAAAGAGCAAGCAGGTTTCTCTGCCCTGTGGGAGGTCCAAGGACCACCCACCTCCATCCAGGTCTATTAAGGTGAGTATCCAAACTACCTGGGCTCCCACAAAGCCATTACATGCAATAGGATCAAGAACCCATTGCCATTGTTCTTCAGTTCTCAGTAGTCCTCATTGTCCATTATGTTCAGCGAGACCGGTTTTGTCCCATGCTTTTTCAGTCCCCGGCCAGCTGGCCTTGGTGAGTTCCCGATAGATCATCCCCATTGCCTCAGTGTGTGGGTGCACCCCTCGCCGTCCTGAGTTCCTTGCTCGTGCTCACTCTCCTTCTGCTCCTCCTTTGGATCGTGAGACTTCAGTCCAGTGCTCCAATGTTGGTCTCTGTCTCTGTCTTCTTTCATCGCCTGATGAAGGTTAATATTCAGGGGGATGCTTATATGTTTTTCTTTGGGTTCACCTTCTTATTTAGCTTCTCTAGAGTCACGAATTATAGTCTCAATGTCCTTTATTTATGGCTAGAAACCAAATATGAGTGAGTACATCCCATGTTCCTCTTTTTGGGTCTGGCTTACCTCACTCAGGATAGTGTTTTCAATTTCCGTCCATTTGTATGCAAAATTCAAGAAGTCATTGTTTTTTAAACGTTAATTTAAAAGGTAAAAACCAGCTATGAATATGCCTAAGATGTTTGCCAAGTAGTGCTGTAATTAATATAGTTTTTCTGTGATTTTTTGGGGGTCTTGGTGACTGGAAAACAAAAGTATAGTCTCTGTGTACAGTACAAAGTTCAGAAATTATTTTGTCCATATTTTCCCAACTCTTACTTTCTAAAATAAAATATATGTATGATAAAAGTTTATGAATTGAGATAATTTTGTCACATTAATTATATACTGTACTTCCTCCTGCTTATTGAAAGTATATATTTTCCCTATTAAATTGCCTCTGCAATTTATCAAAAACCAATTGACTATAAATATGAAGGCCGTCTATTTCTGGAAAGTCTTCAAATTCACTAATTCATATGTTTATTCTTCTGAAAATATCACCATGTCTTGAGTGCTGTAGCTCCATAGTTAAAAAAATTTTCCAACTCTGCTTACCTTTAAAAAAAATTCTTTTATTTTTGCTTTTCTGATATTTCCTTATAAACCTTAGGATCAGCATGTTGGTTTTGATAAGCAATAATCTTTCAACTCTTGTGATTAAGAATACATTGTATGTGGTGTAGATTTTCTAGCTTTCTTTTTGTTGTTTAATTGACTGATAATCTGCACTGCTGTTCAAAAACTTGTTAAATTCAGGTAGTTCTATATGTGTTTACTGTTATGTAATATACAATGTCAATAAAACAAAAAGTCAGTTCACCAATGGATTAAGGAATAATAAAAATAAGTTATATATTATAAAATATTATTTTATTCTGCATAAAAAGTTAAATCATGTAAATTTCAGAAAAAAGATGGATTTTGGAAATATAATATTAAGCTATATAAGTCAAATAACTATAAGAAAATTTTACATGTTCTCATTTAAACCTAGATCCTACTTTTATGATGTTTATACATGTGTATATAAATAAAAGTGAACATATGCATATTGTGAAACAGATGAGTTTTGAGGTCATGGATAAAGAACAATAGAAAACAGGAAATATGAAAATGAAAAGGAAGTTATTGACAGGGGTGGAAGGGTATTGTAGAGCTGACAGCAATAGGAGAGTGAGAGAAGAAAACACAAAATTGTCTGGAAATTGACACATAGCATCAAAATATAAAACTACACCTTCAGAACCATATAGCAGCCATGGGTCTAATAATTCATGTTTTGTATTTATTTCCTTTTTCCTCTGACTTCTCCATGTCCACTACTGATCTGCAAAGCACCAGATGATGAAGATCCTGTAGAAAGTACTTTCTCTGCTTCGTTATTTCATTTGTGTCTCAGTTTCACTGATTCTAGTGGTTGACCATTGTATGGCCCAGCCCCTAATATCTCCACTGAGTTCAAGCTCTGTAACCAATTCAACAAGGTAATTCCCAGTGTCATGGAACAAATTTACCCTATCTACCCTGTCTGGGTTTTTGAAGGTTTTAGCTGTAATTTAATGGCTTTTAGGATAATGTAACATATGTCATAAGATATAAAAATCCTGAATGTATTCTGTCTCCATTCTATTTTCTAAAGTCACTCAGCAGTTTATATATTTAGTATCATTTGTCCTTTCTGTGAGAAAAGATTTGATCATGTTTCTTTCTGAAACAATTTATTGATCAGAGAAGTTGTTAAAATACCATAATGTATTTGGTCACAGCACTGTGTATCTTTATTCAAACTTACATTTATCTGTAACTTATATTAGTTCTAAACCTAATGACAAAATCCTAACTCTAAATATACCACTGAGTCTATTCATGTATATCCCCAACCGGAGGCCTCCCCTTAACCCTTGCTCTGACCCTAACCATAACTATAAATATAAATATAGACCTTACACAGATCTATTTGTAAGTTTAGACCTAACTCTAATCTATTCCTAGCTTCAACCTCATACTAAGCCAACAACTAACCCTAACTTGAACCCTAACCCCTAAGCCTAGTGTGACAGATAACCATAACCTAAAACTAGTCCTGACTCTATTAATAACCTTAAACTTAACACTAAACAAAGGTCTTCATCTAACTCAAATACTGACTTTCACTGCAGTCTTAACCCTAACTCTAACCCTAAACATACCCCTACTTCTTAGTTTATACCTATCACTAGATCTATCTTCCACCCTAAACCAATCTCCACCCTACATGCTTTAACCTTAACTAACTTGAATAGTAATGTAATCCCTGACTCTCAACCTGAAGTGAACCTTTGCTCAAATTGGAGTCCACTGTTTACCACTATTCCTAAACAAAACTGAAACCCTACCTTCAGTATAACACATAAATCTAAGTATAAAACTGATGATAAGCTTAATTATAACAGTAATTGGAACTCTTATACTAATTTTATACCAGTCTCAAACCTAATCCTAGTTATACTCCTCACCCTAACTCTGACAAGTTCTAACCATTTTCCTAAAACTAGTTCCAATACTAATTCCAGGACTAGCACTAACCTTAACCCTAATCTAACCCCATATATAAATATACCTATAACATGCCAAATGAAATCAACATCCAATCCAAACTCTGTTTTTGAGCCATCTCTTACCCTAATATTAACTATAAGCATAGGGCTAATTGTAGTTATAACCTTAACTCTACCTTAAACCTTAGTCCTAATCCTCTCCCTAACCCTAAATTCACCACTAGCTCTAACCCCAGACCTAATTGAATACCAGCCAACAGTATAGCTCTAATACTAAACTTAAATCTAGCTCAAACACCAGCCTTAAATATATCTGTAGCCTCTATGAAATTATAACCCTACCTCCTCCCTGAAATCTAAGATTTGTTCTAAAACTAATCTAAATTGTAGCTCAGAAACTAATTGTAACACTTGTAATTACTTTGGACAAGTTCTAGCCTATCCTTATCTGTAAGCATAATTCTGTTTCTGCCATAAATCCTAAGCATGAACTAAACATTGCTCTATCTCTAACACTAAGATTAGAACTAACCCAAATGACAAATGTAGCTCCAAATTTATCCAAGTCTAACTCTAATTCTAACCATAACCTTAGGACTCACACCCAAACTGCACCTATTCTTACCCTAGCCTTGCTTCTAAACCTAATATTAATATTAAAAATGCATCTAAAATATTCTTAGGCATAATAGTCTATAACACTAATATTAGTCTAAAAAATCTTAAAGGGCCTCTAGACCTAACACTAACCCAGTCATAATCAAAAAACAAATCCTAATCCTAAATTGTCTAATTCTAACCCCAAAACAACTAACTATACAATAACTCTAATCAGACCATAGGTAAAACTTTAACCCTAACCCCATAATCCCAACATTAAAACTAACAACAAACCAATTTCTAACACTGATTGCACCTCTTTTCATAATGTTATGCCTAGTGCTTTTCCTAACCCCAGTCTTAAGTATAACCTTAGTTCTGGTCCTAACCAGAACTTCTACCCAAAATTTATTCCTGACATAGCTCTATTTTTAAGTGTATATTTAACACTACCTGACCCTTCCTTGCTTAAATGTACCTTAAGCATACTACTAATTAAAAGTAAAATACTAGGTATAATACCAACTTTAATTTTAACATTAATTATAATCATTAGTGTACTGCTAATTTTAACCATACCCTAAACATAAACACAGACTTATAAATAATCTTAACCATATTAGTAAAAAATGATCTAAGATCTAAAACAAAACAATAGGTCAAATCTCTATCCTCAAACAAAAACAACAATAAGGTGATAGATAAGTTAGTTCTTATTATAAACCTAGCCCTAAATATTTATTGAATCCCAGAACTAAAACTAGCTCTAACACCAGACTTAACATTAACTCTAACTCCTGAACCTGAACACTGATCTAAATGTAACACATATTCAATACTTAACTCTAGTTCAAACCCTGGCACTAAATAAATCCCCAGATATAAACATGTCTGTAACTGTAACTCAAACCCAAACCCATAAACTAGCCGTAAAATGAACCTTAACCATAGTTCTCACACTAAGAGTATCTCTTACACTGACTTTATATCAAGCTCTAATCAAATACATGCATGACCTAAAACTGGCAATAATTCTCAGGCTAAAAGTAAACCTAGTTCTCATATAATCTGATGATAGTTCTGATGACAATCCTTGCTATGACAATAACACTAAGACTGCTATTGTCTCTAATGCTAACCTTAGAAATAAAATACACACTTTCCCAAGACCTAACCCTACCTGTCAATTTTCTTCTAACACCTAATTAATCTTAGCAATATACCTCAAATTGTCCCTAGTTCTAGAAGTATCCTCAATCTAGCTAAACTCTGTGGGGATTTTTTGGTCTAGAATCCCTTTTCAAGCCCTCTCAGGTTATACATGGATTTCATCAACCATGTTGGAGCACCAGTCGGTAGAGCATGGGAAGTGGGTTTGTGCCCCATGTTGGGTACCCATTGTTTCAGGAGGGGCTTGATTTTCCCAGCTGCCTGGCTAGTTTAACCCCAAAATAATCACACATAAACTGTATTAATTAAATCACTGCTTCACCCATTAACTCTAACATTTATTGGGTGACTCTTACATATTAGTTTAACCCATTTCTATTAATCTGTATTTCACCATGAGGTTGTGGCTTACCAGAAAAGTCTTAGGGCATCTATTTCCGGTGAAGGGTCTATGGTATCTCTCTGACTCTGCCTTCTTCCTCCCAACATTCCATTTAATTTTCTCCACCTACCTAAGTTCTGCCCTACCAAGGCCCAAGCAGTTTCTTTATTAACTAATGAAAGCACCACAGACAGAAGGACCTCTTATACCAACTGTCCAGGCAGCAAGATATCTCTGTCAATTCTAGAGTTTTGGAAGTTGCTTGCAATGCACTTCCTGTGTACTTAGGTAATACATATGGGACCATGGTCTATATTCTGTCAATTATATTTTAAATAAATGCTTATTGTCCAGTAGCCCTAATCCTGGACATGACTCTAATACTAAACTAAGCAAGCACATAGTTAACACTTAGAAAAGACACTGAAAATTGATATCTCTCAGCAATGATCTTAGCCAAAACTAGCCCTAACCCTAATCCATATACATAAACTTAATTATACCTTAAGTGTAGCTCTCACCCTCACCCTAGTCAAAAGATAACCCCAACCCAATCACTTACCCAAATCTTAGATTTAACCATAGCCACCTAATCAAATATTAAGTTACTAACCATAAACCTAAACTTGAACCCAAACTATAAACTTAACCTCAACACTGAATTTGAATTTAACATAACCCTCTTTTTAAACATAATTCGATCCTTAACACTAATGAATAACCTTAATCATTACTCATGAACAGTACCTATAACTCTAACTATAATCCTAACATTTTCCCCAACTCTAATACTACCTTTTGCCTAATTATAATCCTACATTAACCCTAACTCACTGTATCTCTATTTAAAATACTAAAGCTAACACACTAACCCAACCATAACCTAACTCTACTGATAACCCTAACTCTAACATCCCTAATCCTAATCCTAACCTGAACTGAAACCCAAATCCTAACCCCTAACCTTGATCCCTAACACTTGCCTTTCATCAGACCACATTCCTCCTCCAATCATAAGGGCATTAAAAGTCTGGAACCATTCATAAAGTAAACTTAAATCTCAGGGAATCATTATGTAGTCTTCCTTGAAACTAGGCATTTGGTAATTGATCTAGAATATGAATAATCCAGGTTGGTAGAGGTCATCACCCAAGTCAGACGCAATGAAATGGTACACATAGACAATCCTAAATGTTGTGACATGCTTGGCACACCACACACACACACACACACTTGTGCTTGCAGTATTCTCAACAGAAGTTAGGCACAGATTTGTGTTTTCAATCTTTCTTTGAGATAGGGTGGGTAGAAGTTTGGCAGACTAGGCTAGTTGTTCAAGAGACCTAAAGAGAAAGTGAGGGCAAAAAGCAAAAGCAGAAGTGTGGCCCCCAAAGGGCTACTGGGTAAGAAATTGTCTTATCTGTATCTCTACTCTCTAGTACTATAATGACAAAATGTTTGTATGTCTGCCTTAAGAAAAGCTTTAAAGTTAGTGGCATAGTTGCCTGGATGGTTATCCATGTGTTAAACAACACCCAGGTGCACATTAAACATTAAAGATGTAAAATGTATTTGGAAGATAGACCTGGGAATAATTATAGTTTGTTAATTATTGTGAATTTTATCACATCTTGGAATCATGAACTTCCTCAATGATTCTAACAGAAATTGCCTCCCCATTATCCTATTAAAGAGGCACAGAGGCTGAGCTTTTCACAGGCTCTGTTCTCTCACTGTACTTAGTGATTCAGCTGCTTCCATTGGAAACTGAGTAAGAAAATCAAGAATTTACTTTTTTAGAATCAAATTGCACAAGATTTCCCTTTGTGACCTTGCTGACGCTATAAAAAAATTGTTCCTTTTTCATTCCTCTTTAACAAGTGCAGGCATAGTGCATATTCAATATAACTTTTAACACATACACCCTAGAACAACTAAAGTTTTAAGGTGATATGGTAACAGAATTCTTTCTTTAGTCTTTCTTCATATTCTGCACAATGTTTTTCTATAAATATTCATTTATATTCTTATAGTCATATAAAAGATCCAGGCAGGAAACCTAGGAAGTCAATGACTTTGTGATTGTGAGTCTCCTAGCCTCATCCGATGAATGGAGCTGAAAGCCCATTTCTTTTATAATTGCCATGAGGACACATTACTGTTGGTGACTATAAATGTATCCTACTAGGAGTTTGGGGTCCAGAAGAGAGGAAGCAGAAAACAACAAACTCTGAAGATGGGAGATAGGAGAGTGAGTACAGTATGGGCATATGGATGAGTCCATGCATCTTCATCCTGGAAGGCAAGAGGTACCAAGGATTTACATCTTCAAGGGTGCATGGTCCGAGCCTGGGTGGGTGAGTTTTGGCTTTCCCTCTAGTATTTTAGTTATCTGGAGGTTGGAGCATTCCTGAAAAGGAGGTTCCTCTTTAGAACACAGAGATGGACGGTCATACAATTTTCTTTGGACTGGAAACAGTTGGGCAGTTCAGACACAATATGAGGACTGGAGAGAGCAGAGGGACCATCCAAAAGTGCCCAGAGTGTCCCTCTGCCCACCTGAACTGCCAAACGCCAGGTCTGGTTGACCCTTTCATGGCTGTGGCTCAAACTTAAGCCTGCGCCATTGGTGACAATCCTGATGCTCCACTTGCAAAACAGCTACACAAGTTCAAACAACTAGATGGCAGCCCAAGTGGCCTCTACCATTATTGGGTTTCTGGGGCCTACTGTTGTATGCTGATCTCCAAGTGCCTGCCACTTAAAGGCTGACTACGTTGCTCCCCAAAAGGTTTTTCTCCTAAGAACAGTCCTATTCTAATGTAGGAGGTAATCTTCTCATTTACTCACTGGGAAATAAATTATTCTCCTCAGTGTGATGGTTAAAGAATTCCCTACAATCCATACTTATGCATATTTGAGCCATTTCCCATTGGTTGTAAAAGCCAGTCACTGATACCATCAAGCTCACATCTTCTTCTACACTCACTCATTCTTGTTCACTCATGTGAAGCCAAGCGTGCTGCTACGGGACAGCAGCCAGTCACTGCAATAGCTGGGAAGTTGAAATTCCACAATAACTAGATCCAAGGCTTCAGTTTCTCTTCACAGAAACCATTTAGCCCCATGTTTCCTCTAGAGTTCAGTATTACTTAGTCTGAAGCATCTTTCTGGTGTATAAAGAGTGACAGATTCAGTCTCCTGTCTGCCTTCTCAGCTCAAGGTTGGTGGTGGTCGGCATTGGTTTTTTGGGTGGCTGTTACAGAAAGATTTCTTTCAAGCTTAAAACTATCCCTCTAGTTTAAATGAAACCACTCGAAGAGAGGGAGTAGATGTAGGTCAGCTATCAGCAGTAGAATGGAGGCAGAAGCACCTAGTTATTCTAGTGAGACTGTTTTTTCAGTTTCTGGTTGCCTTCTTCTTCATGAGTCACTTCAGAGGCCCTAGGTGAAAGGCCTTTGGGGAGAGAGGAACATCCTTCAACTTAATCTTATATTTTATGAGTAAAATGAACCAGGAATTCCCCCAAATTAAAATTTCTGTGACCTGGCTGGAGCTAACAGGATTGGTTATTTTAAGCTACTGTCTTAATTGATGTTTCTATTGCTGTGAAGAGAAATCATGACCATGGAAACTCTTACAAAGGAAAACATTTAATTGGCATGGCTTACAGTTGACATGTTATCATCATGGCAGAACATGATTGGATGCAAACATGGGATTGGAGAGGTAATTGAGAGATCTACATCTCTCAATAATAGAAAATGAACTGTGACACTGGGCGTAGCTTGAGCATATGAGACCTCAAAAAGCACACTCTCACAGTGACACACTCCCTCCAACAAAGCCATACCTACTCCAACTAAGCCACAACTCTTAATTGCACCACTTTCTTTGGTGGTCATTTTCTTTTAAACCACCATAGTCACCTTCAAAAATCTATCACTTGGCTACCTAAAAATGACCAGATGAGGGCAAAGTAAACAGCTGAAAAAAGAAGCTTTATGAAGCCCTTTCTTGATTGGAATTCAATTTCTGTCTAAAACATTGCATTCCCCCTTAAATCCAGATTGGATGCTTTGCACTTTGTAACACTCAAAGCTGGATAGCCTTTCCCACATAGGATCTTTGAGATACTGACTTATCGGATGTGGTGGCTTTGATGAGAATGGTCCCATAGGCTCATAGATTTGAATTCTCAATCACCAAGAAAAGTAGGAGGTGTATGATTGTGCGAGGACAAGTATCACACTGCAAGTGGTCTTAACTTTTCAAAAGCCCCAGGCAAGTACAGAGTCTCGCTCTTCCTACCGCCTGAGGGTCCAGGTGTAGAACTCTTTCTTCATGGTCATGTCTGCCAGCATGCTGCCATGATGGCTGCCATGCAGATAGTGGACTAAACCTCTGAAACTGGAAGCAAGCCTCATTTAATGCTTTGTTTTATAACAGGTTTTATAACAGTTGCTGTGGTCATGCTGTTCCTTCACAGCAGTAGAACACTCAGTAAGACACTAGAGAATCAAAATTTATATCCTGCTTTTCCTTGGGTGAGAAAATCACTAAGTGCTCCTCTCTGTGAAGTGAGACCATGAAGCCCTTTCACTATTGTGTAGGAGGAGAAAGCTGCTTGTTTGTTTCCAGGCTGCCTAGAAACCAAAATAATCACACAGAAACTGTATTAATTAAATAACTGCTTGGCCTATTAACTCTAGGTTCTTATTGGCTAACACTTATATATTAATTTAACCCATTTGTATCAATCTGTGTATCAACACATGGCTGTTGGTAAAGTTCTGTCTGTCTCCAACACGGCTACATGGCTTCTCTCTAACTCCTCCTCCTTTCTCCTAGCATTCCATTTAGTTTTCCCCTCCTAGCTCTGTTCCCCTATAGTTCTGTTATAGGCCCAAAGCAGTTCCATTATTAACCAATGATATTCACAGCATATAGAGGGGAATTCTACATCAATTGTGAAAATGACATGTACTTGGTGAGTGTCTAGAATGTTCTTTTTTTTTAGAGTGGAATTATCTAGATTTTGTTGTTTAGCATATTATTTTTTATTACCTTATAAATAATACCATTCAAAATTTCTTGACACATGGTAAAAGTACAGAATATTTACACAACAAAACTAAAGTCTGAAGAAGTTAAACACATGAGTGCACTTCTTCCCTGGGCCAAAGTCGGCTTTGCCTTCCTGGCCCAGGTGACTGCCATATGCACCTAGTGTGTAGGCTATTCTTTTCCTCTTCCTCCATTTCTCTTTTAAAGTCAGCCCTTTTTGCTGAGTACAGGACTTCTGACCAGCAAATTTCAGGGCTTTAGCCTCCCCTCTAAGGATTCCCCTTTCCTGCAAATTACCCTTTCAATGACCAGTTAGAGCTCAGGCTAGGGTTGGGCTTGAGGGAAATGTGAAAAGTACCTGGAACTCACTAGGAGGTCATAGCTTGTCCTTTGAACTTCCAATCATCTAGGCCAATTTCCTTGTATGGGTCACCAGGGCTGTCTCCACTGTTTCGATCCCCTTAGTTAGAGCAATACTGAATATTATTTACCATCCTTACATACATACTCTTGTTTACTATTTCCAAATAGATTATTAGAAGCAGGAGTGAGTATTGTTTTAGTCCAATATTTCATTATACAGATGAGGGGAGAGAACCCAAGGCATGCAGTAAGTACCAGTTTTGCTTGGTTTCCTAAACATCTCATTGTCCCATTCAGTGTTCACACTGTCTGTCTTTCTGGTTATTCTCCTTTTTGTCTTTTTCTTGGAGATATTATATATATATATATATATATATATATATATATATATATATATATATGTTTATAGATATGTACATATATGTGTATTATATATTACATTAATTATATTTTATGTGTGTTTAGGTACATATATGTATATATGTATTCATGTTTATTCATTCTAGTTCTCATTATGTTCATGTGTTGAAACTTACTATGAACATCAGGATAGCCTGTATGAACTCATAGAGTTCCTTTTCCTCTGCTATCAGAGTGCTGGGACTATAGGTGATGTCTGCATGCCTCATTTGCATTCTTAAATTGTGATTTAAAGCTTTTGAATATCACTTAAATTATAGAGATGTTTTGGTGAAATGTAAAATGAGTAAGCTTTGAATTATCCTAGCTGATGTTTTCCTATTTGTGAAATAGGTATAACTTAAATTAACAACATGTTTTGTCTGGATGGTTAAGATTTGTCCAAAGAGCTGAAGATATTGCATCACTCCTGTTTGGTCTACAGCAAGTTATCCTAACAACCTAAAAAAACAATTGCTGATTGTAGAGGATTTATAGAACTTCTACCCATTTGCTTATGAAAACATCTCCTTTTCTAAACTCCTGTGAATAGGAAAACAAGGCCCAACTGGAAACCACCTACTCATAGGTGGTTTTGTACAAGTCATGGCCTCTCTGGCTTATACAAGAGCCATGTTCAGGTAGAGGAACAGAAACAGATAGATCTTTCACTATGGTATAAGAAGCAAATACATTCTTTTTAAATTTCAGGTTCATCACTCCTAAGTCCATAATCCCAAATGCCTCCTGCTACAAATCTGAAACTTCTTGATTAATGACTCGGTGTAACAGATGGAAAACTCCCAACTTGATGAAGGTATAAGTCACAAAACAATCCCACACCAGTTTGGAATTATGATTAATAAAATGGTTATTTATTTAAAGAAAAAACTTACAGATCACCTTCCTAGACAACAGCCCTCTGCATGACCAGGAAAGGAGTCTAGTAGCCGGAAGCAGAGTCTGAAGGAAGAGAGAAAGCATGCTTTTTAAAGCAAAAGAAACCATGCCCAGGTGGGCTGGTATCTTAAAGGCTATTGGCTGAAGGAGCAGGAGGAGCTCCAACATCATCTCCCCCTTTTGTTTAAATAAGAGAGTTCTAAACCTACTACAAAATTATGTACAATAAAAACAAGTATCCTATTCTAGCTAGCTTAAATCTTGTATAATAAATAACTTGGCCAAGTCATGAGAGGAAAGTAACTACATTTATCTAGTCTTCAACCCCATTGAAGACCTGAGAAGAGAAATAATGTTACCTGAGTAATTAGAAAGTACAATCAAATAACTTCTGAAACATGCAACAAATCACAGAGACACCTGGGTACCTGGGCAATCACCCAAAGTCACGTTTGCAATGTTGAAGCAACCAACTTTGGCTAAGGCCTAGAATAATTGACAGATTATTTTTAAAGGCAAGAAAAATTTTCAAAACTGCCCTACCCTGTCTTAGTAAGATTTGACAGTTCTGCTTATCCAACTTAAAAACATGTATTATGAGCATCCAAACAGGCTAGACTCCCACAAAGTCAGTACATGCAGTAGGATCAAAACCCAGTGCCATTGTCCTTGGCTTCTCAGCAACCCTCATTGTCCACCAAATTCAGAGAGTCCGTTTTTATCCCATGCTTTTTCAGTCCCAGTCCAGCTGACCTTGGTGAGCTCCCAATAGATCAGCCCCACCATCTCAGTGGGTGGGTGCCCCCCTTGCGGTTTTGACTTCCTTGCTCATGTTCTCCCTCCTTCTGTTCCTCATTTGGACCTTAGGAGTTCAGTTCATTGCTCCAATGTGGGTGTCTCTCTCTATCTCCACCCATCGCCAGATGAAGGTTCTATGGACCTTGGACTGCCCACAGGGCAGGGAACCCTGACTGCTCTTCGGACTGGAGAAGAAGGGGGAGGAGAGTGGGGCGTGGGGAGTGGGGGGAGGGGGAGGGAAAAGGGAGGTGGGGAGGTGGAAATTTTTAATAAAAAAAATTGTTAAAAAAAACATGTATTATGACACAGCTGAAATCAAGGTGCACTAAAATTATTGTACAAAATTACCTTTAGATTTTATGTATACAAAATTTTGTGTTTAGAAATTTTTACTATCCACTTTCTGACTGGTGCTAAGGTCTACTCATGAGATACAATATATACCTGGCACTCTTAATGCAACCACAAACTACAACTAGATAAGTCATAGGCCCTAAAGGATAAACCATTACTATTATTCTGCTAAGTGGACATAGAATTTAAATGATTCCTAATTATTTATTGCTATACCCACTGTATAATAGGTGACTTCAGTACACCACTATTATATTAGACAAGTCAACTAAACATAATAAACACAAACATTTGAGTTAAATGATATCACAAATTAAACAGACTTAATAGATATTTACAGAACTTCCCATTCAAATACTACAAAATGTAGTATTTGAATGCCTCTTAACAGCTCAAGGAATTTTATCAAAATAGATCACATATTAGGATTCAAAGAAAGTTTCAAAAATTATAGGAAAATTGAAATAACCTCTTGAATTATCTGACTACAATGCAATAAAGCTAGAAATCAACAGCAACTGAAACTACAGAAAACATAAACATGTAGCTCAAGAAACACAGTCTCCAGTGATGAAGGGGTCACAGAAGAAATCAAGATATTTTAAAATTCCTAGAGTTAAATGAATATAATAATCTGTGAGATATAATGAAAACAGTCCAAATAATAAAGGTCATAGATATAATTACTTAGATAAAAAAGGAGGCACTCCAATATATTTTATGGCTTTGGAGAAACAATAGCAAGGGGTAGATGGAAATAAAGACAGAAATTATTGAAACCAAAAAGAAAAATAATATAAAGTATCAGTGAAATAAAGTAGGTCCTTTTGAAACATAAATCAAATGAGTAATCTCTTAAACTAACAAAAGAAAACTGAAAAAGACAAAATAAGATCTTAAAATTTAGACATATAAAGTGAGGCCTTTAAAAGAGTTACCAATAAAATCCTGAAAATAGTAAATACATGCCTCACAAAAATATATTCCATTGAATTGGAAGGGATGAATAGGTCTTGGTTTACAATTTCCCAGGGGAATTAATGGAATGCAATAGTAATGGTCTCACTCAGAAACACTCTCAGACATACCGGGGTATATTGTTTAACCTGCTCTCTGAGCATCCATTAGTACATTCAAATTGATAAAAGTTAACTATTGCAATATGTTTTGTAATTTTAATGTAGTTTTACTTTCACAGAAAATTAATCAGAGTATGTACAGCCTCCATTGTTAGCAACACGTAGTACCAGAGAGACATATTTCTTAAAATTGATGAACTATTGTGTCACATAATAGAATAAAGTTCATAGTTTGCATTAGAGTTCATCTCTTATACTGCACAAATGTTTAATGATATAGCAATCACCTTAAATGACTTTTATGCTTTGCTTATTCATTCTTCCTTTCCTATACACTTTGGGTACCACTAATGACTTGTTATATCCGTAATTTTGCCTTTTATAGAAAGTCATATGGTTGAAATCATAATACTTGTAACTTCCTCATTAAACTTCTATGTGGTTTCATGAATCAATAGCACTTTTATTTTTAGTGGTAAATATTTTTATAGCCTTAGTGTATCACAATTTATTTGTCACCTTCTAAGGACATTAGGATTGCTTCAAAATTTTGGCAGTTATACATGAACCACCAAAACATCTATATGAGGTTCTTTTGTATAATGTCTATTTTCTATTGTCAACTCAATTACATCTGGAATTAACTATAATTCAAATGACCAGGCACCCTGGTGAGGGGATTTGGTTGTTTGTTTGTTTGTTTTCTTAATTAAATAATTATATATACATACATATACATATATATATATATATATATATATAGAGAGAGAGAGAGAGAGAGAGAGTAGTTCATTCTATATGTTGTGCTGCTCTAGAGAACACTGACTAACACATTACAACTAGATCTCATGGAGGCATTTCCTCAATAGGGGCTCATTTCTCTCTGATGACTTGAGCTTCTAAGGTCACAGTGAAGCCACACAATTCATATGGTCAAGTGATGTCAGTAAAACTTGGGCTTCATTTAATGTTTGACATTGAACAGGTCTGTTTATTTGTGAATTCAAAGAATTTTTAGTTGCTGCCATTTTTCATACCTATACATTCAGTTACATGATGCTATATAGTGTTGTAATCAACAGTTTACACGATGTTTGTGTATAGATCAAATTTTGAAGACCTAATATTGGTAGTATCAAGATTATCTATTCACAAACATGATTACCTAGTTACTCATGTAGTTCTTGAATTTTTCATTAGAGTTTTTTTCCTTGCCATCGTATACATCTTCCACATTTAAAATTTTACCCTAAACTACATAGAAAAATATGAAGACATGGATAGAGACTGCGAGATACATGCAGAAGTCAAGAGTGCATTTTTGCTGGTTTAGTGATTTCAGCCTTGGATTTGGATGAAGGCCAGCAGAGTGCCACTGGGTCTGCAACCTTTAACAGAAGTGTCCGGCACAGAGCTCCCCCCAGGCCTACAGAGATAAAGCCATTTGCTGGGTCTGATGTAGTTATCTAGGCACTTTTCCAGATCTGCTCATTTCTGCCCCATGCATGGAAGTGTGAACCAAACACTAGGCACTTGCTGCACGTTATTAACTACCTAGATTAGTTATCCTTGCATCACTAGAATGAAGATATCTGACATAATTAATTTCTAAAACAAAAGGTGTATTTTGGCCTAGAGTTTGGAGAGTCTGGTCTATGGTAAGGTGGACCCATTTTCTGTCTCTGTTGAGGTAAAGGCAGAGTATTAATCACACTTAAGGTTACCAGGCAACATAAACAAGCATTTCTAGTATTTAAAACAGTTTGTCTTTTACAACACATCACAGATTAGTTATTTGATCTCAGTTAATAAAAAATGTATGAAGATTATAGCTTTCTAAATTCAACTTGATATAAAAATGATCTTACAAATGTTTAACAGATTTCTTTACTGTGTTGCATATTTAAGGAATATTGTAATTTGGCTCAGCCTAGGCAGGTGAAAGACCTGCATAGTAGTGCCCGGGTCCTCAGAATCTGCGCTGCCTGAAGGCACACACAGGTCCCCTGGTACCTCTGAACCCAGGTTGGTGAAAGACATGCACAGGCCAATCTGTTCTTCACAGTGCTGGTTGGCTGATGACATTCACAGGACTGCTTAGCACCTCGCAGCACTGGCCAGGCATTTGCCATTATGATGAACAAACACACAACAGAGAAATGAGGGAGAATGAGAAGCAGAATGGTTCATGTGATGTGGGAAGAGGCAAAACTAAGGAATTAAAGGCAGTGACAGACTGATGTGGATAGCCTGCTTGCCACCCAGGGCCAGGGTGATGTTCACTCTGCAGCCCAAGGCCGTGTCAGGGTTTATGTCCCTACTACAGTCAACCTCTGTGATGGTATTCATAGCTTCAGTAACCACTGAAAGGCATGGATGCCTGGGGTATGTTCAGCCACTGAGTCCATGTTGGTGTCTGAGGACTATGCTGACTGACACTGGAACCATAGTGATTTCTAAGACCAGGCTGAGGTATAGGGTGATATCTGGGTCCCTGCCCTAACTGCAGCCAGGCTTTGTGTTGTTGTCTGTAGCTCCTGCTATCATGGAAGGCTATGCTGATGCCAGCAATCTGAGCCACCTCCTGATGCCATGTTGGGGTCCAAGGGCCATGCTGCTGTAGGGACCATGACAATTTAAGTGGCCTGTGCTGCCACCTGAGACAGTGGTGACATCTGGGCCCAGGCTGTTGCTGGGGACCATATCTGGGTCCACAGTCTTTCTTTAGCTGATGTCTCTGACCAATGTAGCCACCAAAGATCACATGGATGTCTGAAGTCTAGGCCACAACCTGTGATCACGTGTCACCACCGGAGCCTAATCTAAGTGGTCTGTACTGCCACCTGCATCACTGGAGTCATCCAAGCCCAGGCTGCTGCTGAGTTCATGACCCTATAACAGCCAGGGGGTCTGAGTTGATGTCTGTGGTCATTTTACCACAGGGAGCCAAAGTAGGCAAGCTTGCTGTAGCCCAAGCGTCATTCTGTGTTGTCTCCACCCTTCACTGGCCCTGGGAAAGCTGGACCTTCCCCTTGCTAGACACTGCAGCAGGAGTCCTGGCCCCATCCCTTGTTTTAGGCAGGGCTGCTCCACCCTCCCCTTCACTCAGAGAGATGCCCCCACCCCTCAGCATGGGTCTGGGAGGGTTGGTCCCACTAGCTTGGGCTTAAGAAATCTGGCTCCCCTACTCACCTAAGGGGAGCTGTCCCAGCAGTTAGGACTGGCCACCTTAGTTACCATCCAGGGTCACTTCCTTTCCCATCTCTGACTTTCTGGAGAGGGTAAAGGGACTGGTACAGAAGAACAATAGTTGCAATATCTTCATGACTTTGAGGCACCAGTAAGTCCTGGGAGAAATTTCAGCAATGATGGTATGCCAGAAACCAGAGACCTTGAACCAGACCAATGACTTACTGCAAAGAACATCTGTGGCAGGGGTGGGGGCTAATTGGACAGAAAAGAATACTTCATGACATACCATAGCTCCCAGTGCCACTTGAAAGAATGAAGAGGTGTTGGGAAGGTGAAAAAGATGGAGGGAAGAGGTGGTTTTTCTTTTGTTTTGCTTTAATTAATTTGGGAGGTATTCTTTTTTAGGAGGTGCTGCAGTGGTGGAAGGAAGATATAGAAGGACTGGGAAGTAAGATGGATTGGGGTGCATAATGTGAAATTTCCCAAGAATCAATAAAAAATTATCTTATCAAAAAGAAATATTATAAATTAATAGAAGACCATAGAACTAAGAAAAATAACATGGCTGTAATCCACAAGTCCCTTGTATGTAAAGTTACCAAAATATGAATCATTTCTCTAGAGATGCATGTATATTGAATATTACCATCTGCATATCACTTTTATTACAATATGAGAAGCATAGGTTGGCTTCGTTGTAATCTGTTATAAGGAAAAGAAATGACAAATAGAATCCTGAGCCACCAGTTAGTAAGGAGAGACAGACATTGATTTTTTTCATTCAACGTGGCTAAAAATCAGAAAAAAAATGCACATCTAAGAACAAATATGCATTGGACAACACTTAGTCATATGGGAGAACTGTTTATTATTTAGGTTTATTAGATCTTTAGAAAAAATATTGCAATCATCTGCTATTTTAAAATGCCATACAACTCAGGCAATAATAAAGTTTAAACATGCCTATTGTTTCATTACTAATTTTGAAATATTAGATGGAAGATATTTTGTCATGACTCTCTATGACATTAAACAAATGTTTATATATATATCTTAAAAATTACCCCCAAATTGGACAAAATTTCTGTAAAAATAAGAGCATGTAAAAAATTATTGATGTAAAAACATATCTTTAATTTTATATTCAAGTCTATAGGCCCATCTTCTTTACAGTTGTCACTATCTCGGGGCTAGGTGGAAAATTCTGCCATTACCAGTCCATATTTAAATGTATTTATTCTATAAACACACAGCAATATTACGGGTGTGTATCAGTTCTAGTCATAATTCTAGAAACTCATATCTACGACTCCTCTAAAAGTGACTGCATTGAATGCCTTTCAATACTACCTAGAGGAAAAAAGAAACCTCATAAATCCTTGTTTCATAAAACTCCTGTTGATATTTTCCAAGTCAGAAAGTAGAAGTTAGCTAGATCCTGAGTAATGTATGTGACTAACCAGAGAAGATCACTACTGAGCAACTTTGGGTTTAAAGACATGTATTATCTATGTGATATCCTAACATCTTTGTGAAAGATCTACTGTCTCAGTTCTGAGGAAACACCATGACCATGACATCTCTTATATAGGAAAACATTTAGCTGGGTCTAGCTTTCAGTTCTGGGACTTTGGTCCATTATCACCATGGCAGGAGGCAAGGAAGCATGCAGATAGACATGGAGCTGGATAGGTCACTGAGAGTTCTTCATTTTGCCCAGCAGAAAACAGGAAGTGAACTGTTCCACTTTAGGCATAACATGAGTATATAAAGACCTGAAAACCTGGCCCCACAGTGACACACCTCATTCAAAAAAGCATCAATTACTCTAGCAAGACTCTACCTCCTAATAGTATCGCTCTCTATAACGCAAGCATTCAAACACCTGAGTCTATGGGGACCATATCTGTTCAAGCCACCACAACTATGGACTGCTTTTTTCTAAAGTGGAGAAATGTCTACATTCAGTTATATTATTATAAGAAATCACCCAATACTATATAGCTTAAAATAGTAGAAATTTGTTTCTATCAGTTCTGGCTTTCAATGTCCACTAAGGGAATGTACTCTCCTTTCAAGGTACAGCTTCATTGCATTCTCTAAAGGAGAGACATACTGTATTCCCTCAGCAGGAGAGTAATTTAACATGATTTAATCCAAATCATTTTATCAGAAAGCTGGTCTCTTCTTGAAGGCTGAGCCCTCAAAACTTAATTATCAATGTCTCTTCATAATGCTGCATTGGGGGTTATGTGCCAACATGGGTTTGGGAGGGAGTACCATCCTTTAAACTGTAGTAAGGAGGAACCCATGGATCACAGACATAACATAAATTATTTACTCTCATATAAATAGAAACTTCAAAGTACCATCACTTAAAATAAGCTTAAGTTGTCTTCCTTTATTTTTTGATACAGGATCTCATTGAAGCCGAGATAGACTCTAAATGAATGAGCCCTCCTTGAACTCCTGACCATCCTACCTGATGAGCCAAATTTTAGGATTGCAAGTATGAGTGGCCATGTGGAATACAAACTTACATTTTAACAATAGTGGAGTTTGCTAGCTACTAGGAACTATTTTGCAAAAACTATTTTCTGTATGGTGCTACTGTTCATTAGAGGTGATGATGTTTATGTTTGGAACATTTATGTAGTGCTATTTATGATACACCATACATGATTCTGGATTAATGTTTTGCATGCTTAAGATACTATAGTACGAATTGTGAATAATGGAGAAAGGTGGCCTCTTTATTGCATGTTTTCATTGAAATCTATGTCTTTGCTGTCTTGAGTTTGAATGTACTGCATGGCCTCTAGTATCTCAAACTTCATCTCTAGAATATGCTTACTAATGTAGAGGAGGCCTGCATTTCAAATGGTGACCCTTGCATAGAAGTGGAAATGCATTTTAGTTAAGAGGAACTGGATCATTTTATAATTATGAAATTATCATCATCTTTCTTTTAATATGTAATGGAAAGAGTGTCCTGGTGAGATTTCTGTCCACTCACATCACAGCTGACATACATAAATAGGACTTTTATAAAGAAGCTTGGCAGGCTGAAGCTAGACCACTAATCCACTCGGATGTACTGATGTGTAATCTGATATGTTATGATATCTGTAAACCACACAAAGTCTATACCACACTGAGAATTGCTGCTTTGTTTAAAAGAATCAGATATTTAATGGAAAAGCTAATGCTAATTTTTAATATCTAGATTTAATGTATAAAAGTTTAAGAAATGCTACATATAGAAAACTAGGATAATTTTAAAAGCTCATAAGAATAGTGTTAACAAATAAGTACCCTAAAACCATAACGACTGAAAAAACCGGTTCTCTGGGTAATGCTACTTACTATACATAAGGAACTGACTTTAAATCCCCAGCATCTATATAAAAAAGTTGTACATGGTCAGAAGTACCTGTAACTCCAATATTATGGGAGCAGGGACAGGAAGATGGCCAGAGTTTGCTTTCTGCACATGACAATCTTCCCTAGAGAACAATAGGGAGAGTGATAAGCAGGATAATTGATGTCATCCTTGGGCCTTTGTGAGCAACCATGTAGACACAAATAAGACACATGTGCACATGCAGCCCATCACACATAGAGAAAGAGTAACTTTACCAATGCTACTTAAAAATATGAAATGTGTGTGAACATGAGCAAAGATATAAAAGCATACGTCCTATACACTTCTGATGTACTTCAGGATGTGGAAGTGGGGTAAGACCTTGTTCTTAGTAGTTACGTCCCACTGTTTCCAGGCTGACTTTCTCCTCAAACTATCCCCCAGTGGCAGACAGCTTCTGCTATTTATGGACCTAGGGGTGTGCATGTTAATCTCAAACCCACAACTTCACAATGATTATACAGTTTGTCATTAGGGAATCATCTTGGGACTCTCCCTAGCCTAAGCTTTAGGAATCTTAGACAAAAACACTCATTAAGAAACCAAATTCTATATCTAGTCCCAGTTTCTTGCTAGGAATACTTGTCAAAGGGATAAACCACATGGTTTTCTATTTGTTTCTGGTACTGACATGAGAGCTCTCATGCAAAAGAGTTTCATAATGTAAAATCAGGGAAATTGTTGCTAGACTGTCAGCTATACATATTCAGTGTCAATCAACACCATCCATATGTGCTTCTTAGTGTCAGGGTGCATGCATATAAAATGGAAATTACCTGTGATTGAACGCCATGCTATGCAATACCATATTCAGTGCATATTCGATTTACTAATAGTAAATAGTATGAGGCCAGAATCCAGCTGGACTAGATACTGAGTTCTATTTGGATGTTAAAGTATGCAGATTTTTGTCTGTCTCTCTGTTTGTTTATTCGTTTGTTTGTTGTTGTGAGTGTCTTATACAGCCAAGCTTGGTCTTGATCTCACTGTACCAAAGAGAATAACCAGAAAACTAGGGATTCTCCTGAGTGCTTGGACTGTATGTATACCCCATCACAAATAGATTTATTTGGCTCTAGGAATGGAATCAGAGCTTCATACACACTGGGCAAATACTTTGCTACTTGAGGTACATCCTCAGACCATGACATATGATCTATACACAAATTACCCTGAATTATTTTTATATATATTTCCTTAAATTATTGGAGAAAAGTCTTCAATATATGATGGGCATTACACACAAACACACACACACACACCACCACCACCACAATGATATCTGCAAATTCCTATGATCATAATTGATTCTCAGTTTTACAATTATGTTGTATAACAGTGGTTCTCAACCTTACCAGTGCTGTGACATTTGAATACATTTTTTCAATCATAAAGTTATTTCTGTTGCTACTTCATAACTGTAATTTTTTTACTGCTGTGAATTGTAATATAAATATCTGCTGTGTGAGACCTGTGAAAAGGTAGTTCAATCTCCAAAGGAGTTGTTACCCACAGGCTGAGAACTGCTGTTCTATAGCTTCAATATGGAAGCTGCCTTAGTCAATGTTTAGTTGCTGTGAAGAAACGCTGTGCCTATGGCAACTCTTCAGAAGGAGAGCGTTCAATCAAGAAGTGTTTACAGTTCCAAGGCTGTCTATTACTAGCATGGTGGGAAGCACTGTGGTACACAGGCAGACATGATGTTGGAAGAGCTGAGAGTTTTGCACCTAGATCTGCAGGCTGCAGGAAAGGAGACATTTGTTTGGACTGAGCATTTGAAACTTCAAACCCATCCCCAGTTGTTCACTTCCTCTGCAAAGGCCACACGTACTTCAACATGGCCATACCTCCTAATAGTACCATTCTCTGGTGACCAAGCATTCAAATAAAGGAGCCTATGGGGTATTCCTGTGCAAACCACCACATATACCCCCCTAGCACTCAAGGCTTGTCATATCATAATGCAAGAATGCATTCAATTCAACTTTAAAAGTCCCTATAGTGTATAACAGGAACACCGTTTAAAAATTCCAAGTCCAAAGTCTCTTCTGAGACTCATGGCTGCCTCTTAACTATAAGCCCCTACCAAAGCAAAAGCAAAAAGCACGTCATATACTTCCAACATACAATGGCACAGAATATTTATTAATTACCATTCCAAAAGGAAGGAAAGGGAAAATCGTGAGAAAGCATAGAACCAGAGCAAGACCTAAAATCAGGATCATCTCCAAATTCTGCTCTCCATGTCTGACCTTAAAGAACTCTTCAAATCTCCAATTCATCTCAGCTTCGTTGAGTGAAATATGCTTCTCTCATAGGCTGATTCCATGCCCTGTCTGCAGCTTTTCTTGGCTTGTATCCCACAGTGCTGGCATGTCAAACATCATGAGATCTCTAGCAAAATCCAGGCTTCACCTTCACAGCTTCATGAATGGCCTTTCTGGGCCCCATGCATGGGTACCCTAGACATATGACTGGTCTCAGTAGCTTCCTTCAGTCAGGGAGGGAGAATCCATACCCTTCTCTTGCATCTTTGATTCTAAAGCCAGAACACTGAGGCCGAAGTTGCCAAGTTTTGCTGTTTGCTAGGCTGTAACATGCCCCCTCCCCCCACCAGTTTTTCAAATACATTTTCACCAGCTTTCTGTTTTTGATGGTTTTCTTAACTATCTTTGCTCAGCTGACATGGAATTCTCTCTGTAGACCAGGCTAGCCTCAGACTCAGAGATCTGCCTGTCTCTGCCTCCAGAGTTCTGGTATTAAAAGCATGTACCACCACACAAGGACCTAAGCTTTTTCTTTAATTTCCTTTCACCAGTTGGAAACTTTTCTGGTTAGGACCTTATCCTGAGGTCACCACTTCCTTTATTCCATTTAGCATCAGGCTTTCCTTTAAACTTTTTATCTCCTGAACCCCCAGACTTAGCTCCATCACACATCCTGGTGCTCTCTTTCTCCTCAAACTGTATATTTTGTATTTTCTTCTTGCACAGCTTACTCCTTTTCCTTATTGATCTGCATAAGATGGGCCTCTAAAAACCACATGACTGTCCATAATAAGCGGATTTGAAATTGTCTCTACTTATGCCATTAATCCTAAACTCTTTACTTTAGCCTCAGGCAGTCATTTTGGACAAGGGACAAAAGGAGCCACATTCTTCACCACAATATTACAAGAATGATGTTTAGGATTTTTACTACTATTCTTCTCTTCTAAAAATCTCTTCATCCCACTATTATAACCTGCATCTCAACTCCGCTCTCAGCTGTGCTTCATCTCAGCCCCACTGTCATGCGTGCTTCCTCTATGCCCCATTTAGCACCATTTAAAACATTCAACTGTTTTCCTCATGCGAAACCCTAAAGTCCATATTCTACCAACAAGAAACATTGTCAGGCCTATCACAGTCAATAACCCACTCTAGGTGCCAACATTTAAACTGATGAATTTTCCTCACAGGAAGTATTGGGTTATATTCCTGGGAGCTTCTGTTGACAAAATATTGATTAGTTCATCAAATGTGACTATTTTATGGGATGCTTCTGTTTAAAGTTTATTATTTAAACTTGTGAATGGCAGCACTCTAATTTATGTAAATGAAGTTTACATAGCAAGTAAAATTTCTCCATAAGGTTCCTCATGGCATAAAAGGCACAAAACTGGAACAGAATTCCACACAACAGACAACAAATCAGATACTTATTTACATTTGAGAGCTGAAATAAGAATGCGGAGCCTTGCCCAGTGTGCTAGATCACATGTGTCGGGAGACTTAAGATTTATTGTTCCCTGAATATCCAGGGCAAGTGTCATACATATTGGGAGTGATTAGAACAAGAATGACTCCTATAGGTTTAAAATATTTAAACGGCTAGTCATCAGGGAGTGGTACTTTTTAGAATTATTAAGAGATGTGGCCTTAGTGGAGGAAGTATACCACTAGGGATGAACTTTTAGATTTTAGATGCCCAAGTCAGGCCCAGTGGCTTTGTCTTTTTCTGCTGCCTATGGATCCAGATGTAGAACTCTCAGGCACCTCTCTAGCACCGTGTTTGTCTGCTTCCCACCATTATGATAATGGACTAAACCTCTGAAACTGTAGACTAATGTAATGAAATGCTTTCCTTTATAATAACTGCCTTGGTATTCACAGCGATAGAACTCTGACTAAGACAGTATTTTTAAGAATTATTGATAAATTATGGCTTGTTAGCGTATAGACATATAGAGAGTCTACAAGAAGAAGGATCAGTTATATGTGTTTATCACAAGGTCTGATTTTTATTGTAAAGTTAATTTCTTCTGTCAGAAGCTCTGTCGGGAGATAGTCCTTAAAGAATAGTTTCTTAGGTTGGCATAGTGGTTCATACTTTTAATTTCAGCACTTGGAAGACAGAAAAATGCAGATCTCTATGAATTTGAGATCAACTTGGTGAATTTCAGGACAGCCAGAACCATACAGTAAAGACCCTGTCTAGAAAATAATAAACAGATAAAAGAAAAAATTTTCTTCCGAGATGTAGCAGTATGGGAACAAAATTCTTAAAGCAACCTAGGAAACACATCTTATCAAGAAATAGAACCATACATATTATCTGCCCATAAAATGTTCATAATAGGAAGCAAGTGTGTGCAGTAATATATGTTGAATAAACAAAGCTAAATGGGCCTTAAATGATCAATTTTAGAAAATAAAAGAGGAGATACCCAGGCCAGGCCATTGGTCAGTTATTAGTGGAGTGGGGACTGATGTAAGATATTTCTTTATTTATTTTTCCATACCAACTGAACTTCATGAGTTATGGTCTTTGAGTAACTGTTTTCCCCCCAACCACTTGCTGCTTAGCAACATAGACATATACCCTGGTTTCACAGACAGATACAGGCCCATTTAAAAATCTACACTGGGAGTATCAGTCAACAAGTTAAATCTGGTTGACTTAATTCTCTAATTTTGCATCCATTGGCAAATAAAAATTTGTTACTAAAAGTGGTAGGACGTCAAATTTCTTTTAGCTATTCTGTACATATAGGGATTCTATTTTGTACACACACAATGTGCCCTGTGATGTCTCTCCAGCCCCTCTCTTACTTTATAAGAGTGTCTAAAGAGAGTAAAGGGTTTGCATTTATATGTTTAGTAAAAGCGCTAAAGAAGAAAAACCAGTTCATGTATAAACATGCATATCATCTTTACAAATGAAATGGCTTTTAAACAGTGTAATAATAAGCATGTTAGAGCAAATAAAGTCTACCCTCCATGGCACTGCCCTTGGTTTTGTGCCATTTGGAAACCACTGGAACTGTTTCCTTGTAAATACTGTAATTTTTTTTTTAAATTTTCCGCCTCCACCCCGCCGCCTCCCATTTCTCTCCCCCTCCTCCCGCCCCTCTCCCCCTCCCCCCACTTCTCTTCTCCTCCCTCTCCAGTCCAAAGAGCAGTCAGGGTTCCCTGCCCTGTGGAAAGTCCAAGGTCCTCCCCCCTCCATCAGGTCTAAGAAGGTGAACATCCAAACTGTCTAGGCTCCCACAAAGCCAGAACATGAAGTATGATCAAAACCCAGTGCCATTGTCCTTGGCCTCTCATCAGCTCTCATTGTCTGCCATGTTCAGAGAGTCCGGTTTTATCAAATGCTTTTTCAGTCACAGTTCAGCTGGTCTTGGTGAGCTCTGCAGTAAAAAACAACGACTTCTCGAATTTTGCATGTAAATGGATGGAAATAGAAAATACTATCCTGAGTGAGGTAACCCAGACCCAAAAAGAAAATCATGGGATGTACTCACTCATAATTGGTTTCTAGCCATGGATAGGGGCCACTGAGTCTATAATTTGTGATCCTAAAGAAGCTAAATAAGAGGGTGAACCCAAGGAAAAACATACAGTTATCCTCCTGGCTATGGGAAGTAAACAAGATTGCCGGGCAAAAAATTGAAATCTTGGGGGTGGGGTGGGATGGAGGTAAGGGGAGATGGGGAGAGAAAAGTGAGAAGGAGAGGATGGGGGGAACTTGGGGAAATGGGATGATTGGGGATAAAGGAAGGTTGGATAGGGGAGCAGGGAAGCACATATCTTAGTTAAGGGAGCCACCTAAGGGTTGGCAAGAGACTTGAACCTGGAGTGGCTACCAGGTCCCCAGTTAGTTCCTTGGGCAGCTGAGGATAGGGAACCTGAAATGAACCTATCCTATTGCCATACTGATGAATATCTTGCATATCACCATAGAACCTTCATCTGGCGATGGATGGAGATAGAGACAGAGACCCACACTGGAGCACCGGACTGAGCACCCAAGGTCCTATTGAGGAGCAGAAGGAGGGAGAACATGAGCAAGGAAGTCAGGACCACGAGGGGTGCACCCACCCACTGAGAGTGGGGCTGATCTATTGGGAGCTCACTAAATACTGCAAATTTAATGTGAGTAACACAACTTTTTGTTCAGACTGGGGATTGAACAGAGGGCATTGGCCACGTTAGAAAGCCCTCTACCTCTGATCTATATCTCAATTTCTCTAAATTCTGTGTGTGTGTATGTGTGTGTGTGTGTGTGTCTGAAGATACTCAATGTGTCTGTGTGTGTTTGTGGAAGACAGAGTCTTCCTTGATTGTTCCCTCCTTTATTTCTGAGCCAATGTCTATCACCGAATCTGAAGCCTACTATTCTTAGCTAGTAACTGGCTAGTGAGTCCCAGGGTTGTTCTTTCTTTGCCTTCTCACTGATAAGATTAAAATCATGTTCTGCTGTGTCTAGCATTGTCATTTTTATTTTAAGATAGTTTCACTAAGTTGCGGAGGTTTGTTTTGAATTCGGTGTTTAGTCCAGGGAGGTCTTGAACTTGTCAGTGTCCTGTCTTGGAATCTCACCTAGCTAGAGTTACAGGCCTACACTACCAGGCATCTCTAGGGTAACATAATTTGTACTATGTATATAAATAGAATCAATGGAACATATTAACTGAAAACAAGAGCACAATAAGAATATCAAACCAACTTGGACAAGCACTATTTTTAGCCTTCCCTGACCCATTTTAATGAAAATTAAACATGCTTTTTTTGTCTTCTTTCCTTTGAAACATAATGTTAAAAATAAAAGAAGGAGTTGGGGCTAGAAAGGCAGTTCAGATATGCTAAAGTCTTTTAGAGGATCCAGGTTCAGCTCCCAGCACCCATGGGGTGGTTTACAACCAACCATAAATACAGTTCCATGTGGTTGAACACTCTCTTGACATCTGTGGGCACCCAGACACACATATCGTGAAACAAAGATTTTCAAGTCCCAAAAAATATGGAATACCAGATTCTTATGCAACGAATCACAGGCTCATTCTAAGTAGTGCCTTTTAGCATTCAGAGGACTCAAGTGATGTCTGTCCCTCACAAGCACTGAGGCCAGATTCTGAGGATATCACTATGTGTTCATTTCTGACATTCTTGCCTCCCTGAGGACCAAACGGATGTGGCCTTTAAAATAGTCACTGTCAAACTAAGAACGGCTGCATCTTCAAATTTCAGAATATTGTAACTCAATCAACACCCAGCAACTGGAAATAGGGAACAATCACAGAATGTTCCCTGACCAAGCAGTTGTCCTTCTTCCTTTGAACAGTTCTGCGGTTCTTACTTCGTGCTGCTTCTTATCAAACCGAACAGTGAACAGTCAGGACCAAATGGGAAAATGTTACAGTACGCACTTGTCTTCTCGGCATAGACGCAATAATTTTGTTGTGAAGGATTTGGGGGAGGCTGTAGATTTCTCTATTATCTTAGTACTAAAATCTGTGCCAGCTTCCATAACTCCCACTAAGTCTGCGAGTCCTGGTCAGGCAGAAAGGTTCAGACCAAATAGCTGAGTCGTTCAAGACAGAGAATTGGCTGAGGCTTGGTAATCTGTGAGTAAATACCTATGTTGCTACTCTTAAGCATAAAGCCCAAAACATGTGCTATGTCTCAGAACTCTTTCACCAGAACAGAAACATCTATATTAGGTCCAAGACCTGCTGGTCTCAGGAGCAAAAAAACAGTTCACTTCTCATTTTGCTTTCAAAACTCTTGCTAGGTAAAACTTTTTCACTACAAGTCTAAGACCAACAACAAGAGCTTGATGTCCAAATGACCATGCAGCTGAACCACAGTCTCACATACCAACATCAGAACTTCAGTCATGATTTATAACTACATTAAAAGTGTCCTTTTTATTACTTTTACACAAAAGAAATTGAGCTTTATATTATATCTTTAATTAAAAATCTAATTGAACTAAAATGAAAATATGGGCGACAGTGATAAAACTTAAACTAGAAAACCAACACTCACTTTATCATCCAGAGGTTAAGGCTGAAATTTCATAGTTAGGATATTTATCAGAGAGATCTCAAACAATTACCCAAAGGGATTTCTGAAAAGTCTACAAAAGGCTTGTGATCTCAAAGATAAAGCAAATTTATGAAAATATGTGGCTTTCCAGACGTGATTGCAGGAGAGCATCACAGGGTAAGTACGAGCTGGGCAACAAAGCATATCGGGGTTCAGATGTCTCTAAGAACTGGGTGTCATTTGGGGAGTGTTAGCTGATTTGATTCCAGTTTTATGGTATATAGTATATTCTTCTATTAAACTTCATATATTCCTCTAGCCACTCGTACTTAGTAGATGATAGAGTCTACAAAATATGTGTCTGGAAGTGATCTTAACTCAAAGATTCTCCATCCGACACAGCTTCTTTACTGAAGTGCATGTGCCCTAGGTGAGCCTAGCAGAATCACAGTATGCTGCTTGGCAGTCCTAAGCTATTTGAATGCATAGCTGATTTGTATTCATGTGTATAGAAAATAACCTTTATAAGAGGAAGTTATCAGCTCTTATTTTATAAACTTAATAGGCTGGTAAAGATATATAAATCTACTTTGGATTCCAGAGACTATAAACCACATTTATCCTATGTGTTTTCCAGCTTCTTGTTGCATCCAACCTCAATTACAAAGTCATGTGAAAAACGATCATTCACACAAAATCTATTGAAAGGAGAAAACATTAAACACATTTGTTGGGTTCTTTGGAGTGTAAAACAGAAAAATTCTGACATACCTGAAGTTAGACATTAGCGTTTTATGAGGCAATCAAAATTCAAGATTCTATATACATATCATTTGGATTTCCTTAATTTCTCTTTATTATAACTGAAAACAAGATATAAAAGAATTCATCTTTAATGTTCCAGTCTTGCTATTATCACTTTATAGGCAATTTTCTAATGTGTTATCATCATCTATCCTTTCAGTATCAAACTTATGGTATTTGCTCTCACAAATAAGTAAAACTCACCACACACTTAAAATGGCAATATCCTGGAGAAGAAAGACTATGTTACTATTGGGTTCCAGAAGAGTGAAACAGCATCATTCTACTGCAATGATTATATTCCTATGGAGGATACATATGAGCTTATGGAAACTCTGTGTCATCACTTTATAACAAACTATTCAGACAGAGTATATATTGAATATCATCTTCTGTATGTATTAGTAGCATTGCCAATCAGACAATGACAGACATTATTACTACTTTTCAATTTACTTACAAGTGAATCCTATCTCAGTATATGATCGTGACCCAATGAGCTGAATATATGACTTCATGGATGAGGAATAACATGTTAAGTTATATTTCATTATACATCATGACATGTATGCTGTTTGCCATTGTTAGGAATATTTCTTAAGATGATCCTCTCTGCTGACATAAATAATTCCAGTCAGATCAAATAAGACCGAATAAAAGATGCTCATGTTTAATGTAATACTTCCAGGTAGCACCGGGAAAGCTTGTCAAGGGGAAGAGAGAGAAGGAGAGTCCATACGAAACCCCAAGAACACATGCTCACTCTCTGTGAGTCAGCCTAAATAGTCTGTGGGAGTGGTTCTGACCCTTCCTGGGGAAGGGTCATCACTTGGCAGGTGTCCATGACCTTCCCTGGGGAGGTGGAGTTTGGACTGAGTCAACTCTCAGGGAAGGAGTTTTCCAAAGATGGATGCTGGGGCCTAGGATGAGGCCTCCAACTTAATATTTTAGACTCTTTGTATAAGGGGCGGGGGCAGGGAGCTGAGGTGATGCTTCCAACCAACATTTTTAGGCTTTCCTTGGATAAAGGGGCATTGGCTCAAGCCTGGCTACTTTCTGTGGGCATGGAGTGATGTGGGAGATGAGAGAGCTGGGAGTTGGTGGACTCATGCTCAGTGAGAGGTGTGCTGGAACAGCATCCAGTTTACTGTCATTCTGGAGTTCTCAGGCAGCTGTTTCTTGAGTGAGATGAGAAGGAAGGCGGTTAGGAGAAAAAAAATATTTTTATTATTGGCCCAATGAATGGGGCTAGCCATGGGAAGTCATTAACTGCCAGAAAGAATGGGAAAGAAATGTAGTAGGAGGAGCGGTGAGCTGCGTTACTGGCTTGCTTTATACCCGAAATAATTACATGGAAACTGTATTCTTTTAAACACTACCTGGCCCATTAGTTATAACCTCTTATTGGCTAGCTCTTACATATTGATCTAACCCATTTTTAATAATCTGTGTAACACCACAAGGTGGCTTTACCAGCAAAGATCTTAACCTGTGTCTGTCTGGAGTGGGAGAATCATGGCGACTGTCTGCCTCTGTTTCTTTCTCTCAGCATTCTGTTCTGTCTACTCCGCCTACCTAATTTTCTGTCCTATCAGGGCCAAGGCAGTTTCTTTATTATCCAATGAAAGTAACACAGAGACCCTCCTCCATTATTTCCCCTTTTTTTGTTTAAACAAAAAAGAAAGGCTTTCATTTTAACATAGTAAGATTACATATAACAAAACAGTTATCAAGTAAGAATTACAGTTACAATATTTATATCTATTTTATCCTTTATCATAAATAAGGAGAACTATAACTATAATTAAGCAGTCTTTAACTCCATCAAAGACTCCAGAAGGATATAATATTACCTAAGCAAATAAGAAATAAGCAACTTCCAAAACTCTAGAAATGACAGAGACATCTCATTGCCTGTACAGTCACCCAAAGTTCTTTTGTACCGTTGGGGCATCCATCTTAGGCCTTTAGGCCCATAGTATCCAGCAGACTTTTCCATGAAGCAGGAAATTTCAAAGACAGTTCAGTCACTATGTGCTGTGTCCTGCAGAATATCTTGCGAACTCTTTTATGAAGCAGAAACCCTGAAAGACCATCTCACCTTTAAGCAAGTTCAGTAGTCCTCTCTCTGAGGGTTCTCTGTGTCCAGTTTATGCATCAGTCCAGGCAAGAGCAGTTTCTTGCCAAAATGGCTAACCAAATCCATAAGGATCCTCTTCGATGCCCATCTTCCTCTCAAAGTAGATTGGTGCTGCCAGGAGTGTTTCATTGTCATGAAAAGTCCTAAGTTATTAAAACATTTAAATACCATATTCTGTAGTCTTTGAAAGATATAAAGAATGCCTATCTAACTGAAATATATCTCTATATATTTAGAAAATCTAACTAATATGACTACAAGCTTTATTATTATTGATGATTATCCATTAGCAACCTATATTTCCTAATTATACATTACATTTTTAAATGAACTATACAATCACAATACCTTAATCAAGGTCAGAAATACATATACATATAACAAAATTGACCTTAAATTTATATCCATAAGTCAAGATTTATACCAATGCAAATTATTCATACCTATATCATATCTCCTTTTAATTGTAAAAGAACATTTATAAACAATATTTGGGAATATGGAAAGAAAAGTGTCCTGGTTGTACAGGTGAGGCTCAGGTATATAATTGGTATACAATAGCAGGTAAAATCAGATTTTAATTGGTAGGTGTCCTTGATCCAGGAAAGTTGGTACCAATGGTGAAGTCCCAGGAGCTGGTGCAGGTGTTGGCATTGTCTGGAGAGCACCTTGTAAGTTGGTTTGGGCCCAAACAGCAGGAGTGACCTATAAAATATGCTTTAAAATAGGTGGGCTTAGAACAGGCTCTGGAGACTGTCAGTTTTTACCAGACCTTATTTTGATACTGTAGCAGAAGTTTTTCCTGGAACCTGCAGGTTTCTGTAAGAGAACTGGAACAGAGTTACAACTGATGTCATAGTAGAAGGCTTTAGGTTAAAAGGTAGAAACATTTTAAACATTTTAAAGACAAAGAAAATTGAAAACTCTAAACTTCTGAAGATACTCCTGAAACCTGGTAGTCCTGGACTATAAAGCCTGTTAAAGAGGCACACCTGTCTAATTTTAGCAGGACACTTAACAAATAAAGAAGGAGCTACCAGTACCTTAAGTCATGAAATGCCATTGGACAGATCTAAGGGGGATAAATGAACAAAAATGAGACAGCATTTTTAGCTATACAAGCAATCCCAATTGTCTCCTTAGTTCTTAGAAAACACCAGCCTATAAGAAGTGCTTGCTTTTAGCTGCTGAGTACAAGAAACCCAAAGATTTTCCTGTGGGGGGGCGGTTAGTCTACCTATCTTGGCAGGATGAGAAGATCAAATCCCAAGGTGGCATCCAGGAAGCTGAAAAGGATGAAGGCCACTTTTTTGCTGTGTGGGTGGCTTTGTGTGGAAGGTCTTTTGTAACCATGTATTTTTTTGGAGAGCTATAGGATGCTGTGGGAGGTGGCGTGTCTCAGTGTTAGAAGTTCTTTTGTTAAATGCCATACTCTCAGATCTGTAAAGTCACTTGAGAATTCATACTTTAAACAGGACATATAAGTTAAATTTAGAAATGTATTTTACCCAATTAGTTACAGCTTAGCAATGCCAGTAAATGTAAGAAGATTAAAATGGATATTTTAATAAGTCAAAGAATACTAGCACATGTGGGTACTCTGACCCAAGATGGTGGTGGGGTCAAAATGGGGGTTACCCACGTGCTTTTATTTTTTAGAGCTGTTGTAATCTGGATTTATAAGTTTTTACTGATCTTAAAATAAGCACACGTACCCCAATAAAGACAGAAAGCAGGCAACCACATACTCACACAGACATACTGTGACCACGTTTTTCTAACAGACCGACAAGTAAAACTTTTAGAAACCTGTGTCAGCTGACCAATTTAAAAATCCTGGCGCAGGTAGGTGGCAGAAGCTAGGGAAGCACAGAGGTGGTCCCATTAAAGACCATATTAACAGACGCTGTAAGAGGGAACAGAAACTTAAGTAAAGAAGAATTATATGGTTTTAGAGTGGAAAGGCAGGAAAAACAGGTCTGTTTTAGAGAATCCCTGAGTGAGTTAAACAGCAAACAGCTAGAGAAGCAGGGAGGAGAGGAAGAGTAGGAGGGCAGAGATGGGAGCATACGTCTAGAAACTGTGGACTTTTGGAATATTGTTTGCTTTTGCATCAGGTATTAGATAGTCCCAATGTAAAAGGGGTTTTGTAAAAGGCAGCTCAAGAGTGTTTGAGGAGTCAGCTTCAAATTGTAAGAACCCATTTAGAAGCCCATGCCAACTGGGACTCAAGCTTCCTGCAATGCATCCACCGGACAGAGCTCTTGAGTAAATAATGGGGGTTGTGAGAAATGAGTGGCAGACATCTATGGTCCACGCAATTCCCACTTCAGCGAAGCCGAGGCTTCACTGGTGGGTTGGGCTTTCAGCATGGCCGTGACTTCAACAGAAAGCCAGAAATTCAACAAAAATAAGGAAGTACAATTGGGCCCCTTTTGGGAACCTACCTGTATGTATTCCAAAAGGAGAACTCATCAAGATGAAGTCGATCTTAGCTTGGAAGAGAGCATGTGTGAGAAGGGCATTTTCCAACACGTGGCCCTGAGTCCATGGGAAAAGCAGACCCCTCTGGTGGGACATCCATATATTAGGAATATTTCTTAAGATGAGCCTCTCTGCTGACATGAATAATTCCACTTAGACCAAATTAGACTGAATAAAAGATGCCCATGTTTAATGCAGTGCTCTTCAGTGGCCAGGGGCACGGCAAGGGGAAGAGGGAGAAGGAGAGACCACATGAAACCTGGAGAACAAATGTTTATACTCTGGGGGCAGCCCAAATATCCTGTGGGAGTGTTTCTGACCCTCCCGGGGGAGGGCTCACTGCTTGTCGGGGCTTCCTCGACCCTCCCTGGGGAGGTGAAGTTTGGACTGAGGCAACTCTCAGGGGAGGAGGCTTCCAAAGATGGATGCTGGGGGCTAGGATGAGGCTCCCAACTAAATATTCATTTCAATAGTAGTTTGATTTTAGAGGCAAGGACCAAAAACTTTTGGAATCCAATTTAGGATATTTAGTAAGTAAGCTCAGAGTGATAATGCAGAATTTCTCAATTTTTTTTATTTAAAGCTAATGTAAGCTCTTTGTTTGATTGGAAAAAATTCAAATACTTCATCATAATTTACAAAAAGAAGCTGGTGGATATTAATTCAGAGATTCTATGTAGAAAATAAACTTATTTTTTCTAGGAGGAAAAAAAATCACTGGTAAATTTGAATTCTAAAATAACACCTAAAAAGTGAATGATGATCAGAATAAGAAAAGAGTAGGACATTGCATTTTACTCAACATGCCAATAAGAAAGAAAGAAAGAAAGAAAGAAAGAAAGAAAGAAAGAAAGAGAGGGAGGAAGGGAGGGAAGAAGGAACCAGCTATCCCTGAGTGGCTGCAGCTACAGAAACGCTGCAGGTCCCCAAGCGGCAGCAGTGGGCAGCCGGTCCTAAGAGCAGCCAGTCCCAGGCATGGATGGCACTGTTCCCCAAGTGGCTGCAGTGGACCATGAGGGGCAACAAGTCTCACAAGGAGAGACAGATAGATGGGCACATCACAAGACCATGCTGCATATCTCTGAAGGCAGCTGGTCCTGGGCAGAGAGCCACACGGCCGGCAAGAGATAGACAGATAGGTACACTATACAGAGTGAGGTTGGATATTTATTTAGTTGTTATGGAAAGGGAGGGGAGAGAGGGTAATGGTAGAAGGGGGAAGAACAAAGAGAAAGAATAGGGAAAGGGAGAAGTAGGGAGAATGGAGCAAGGCAGAAGCTGCCTCTTTAAGAGAGAGACAAAAAGGAAGGGACTCAGGCTGGAAGCTAAAGATCAGCTTGCCTTGGCAGATAGGGGAGGAAGTGGGAATGGATTGTCTCTTAAAGGGACAGAGCAGACCATGACACCAGCAATCCCTAGACTAAGTATAAAAAATCCATATTAAAGGATCCTGAAGTAAGGAAAGTTTGCTCGTTACTTTGGAATTGAATAATGATCCATATAGAGCATTGGGTTTTCAATGTTATTTTTTACTTATATAATCTAAATGCCAGAGAAATGCTCAGCTTGGGAATTAGCCAATCAGTACAGACCAAGAATAAGTAGAAAAATTATTAAGACTCATTCTTCAATCATATGAATCAGGGAGAACGTAACAGGCTATTTTCTACCTTTGTACCCCAAAATGAAGCAAGAAGAACACATCTCTCCTTAGATAGACCCCATTCTCACACATCACATGCATAGTCTAAAAAGGCAGCGAACATTTTTACCTCTTATTATAACAGACACTCCTTCCTTGCGAAACCATGAACACCAGGGGACTGTAATTCAAGTGACAATCTAAAATTAACAGAAACAAAGAAAATAATTAAATGAATGTCAGGGTTTTCAGAAAAGAACTTTAAAGCAATGATGACTAGAGAAGCTAAACAAGAAAGTGAACCCAAAGAAAAACATATAGGCATCCTCCTGAATATTAACCTTCATCAGGTGAAAAAAGGAGACAGAGACAGAGACCCACATTGGAGCACCGGACTGAAATCTCAAGGTCCAAATCAGGAGCAGAAGGAACTCAGGACCACGAGGGGTGCACCCACACACTGAGAAAATGGGGATGTTCTATTGGGAACTCACCAAGGCCAGCTGGCCTGGGTCTGAAAAACGCATGGGATAAAACCAGATTCGCTGAACATAGTGGACAATGAGGACTGCTGGGAAGTCAAGAACAATGACACTGGGTTTTGATCCTACTGCATGTACTGGCTTTGTGGGAGCCTAGGCAGTTTGGATGCTCACGTTACTAGACCTGGATTGAGATGGGTGGTCCTTGGACTTCCCACAGGGCAGGGAACCCTGATTGCTCTTAGGGCTGACAAGGGAGGGGACTTGAATGGGGGAGGGGAAGGGAAATGGGAGGCGGTGGCGGGGAGGAGGCAGAAATCTTTAATAAAGAAATAAATAAATTTAAAAAAATGATGACATGAGCAACAATGAACAATCTTCAAACAAAAACAAAAATAAAATCAAAAGATTTCAAGAAAGAATAGAATGCATAAGTAGGAATCAAATAGAAGCTTATGATTAAATATAACAACACAGAAAATTAAATAAGGAAACTGGTATGGGAGGGTCTTCTGTTTTGAGTTGATTTCATTGGTTAATAAAGAAATTGCCTTGGTCCTTTGATAGGACAGAAAATTAGGTAGGCAGAGTAAACAGAACAGAATGCTGGGAGGAAGTGAGGCAATCGCCATACCTCTCCTCTCTGGTCAGATGCGATGGAGCCAGTCGCCAGGTCAAACATGCTGACTCTTTCCCAGTAAGACACCACCTCGTGGTGCTACACAGATTATTAGAAATGGGTTAAGCAAGATATGAGAGTTAGCCAAGAAGAGGCTAGATATAATGGGTAAGGCAGTGTTTATATGAATACAGTTTGTGTATTGTTATTTCGGGTGTAAAGCTAACCATGCAGGAGCCGGGCAGGACTAAAAACAGACCTGCTCACCCCATCACTACAGGAAATACTCCAAAAGATTACTGGATGACATCAGTAACTGAGTGTCTCTGGCAGAGAAAAGGAAGCATTAACTGGACATAGAGAACTTAAGTGAACAAACTTATATGCCAGATAAATGAAATTTTTAAAATTTTAACTTTAAAGTACATATTTATTGTTTACTTTCAAAATATCAGTTGGTCTACAAAGACATGGGGAGACTAAGAATGCAGGAAGTTCTATGGAATGTCTCAAAACATTCAAGGCAGAAAAAGCATGTGATGCTGTAGCCCCACTTTTGGGTGTGTCCTCATTCACAGAAAGTGAGCTCAGTTTGTGGAGGACACTACCCCAGCTCCATCTTCATTGTGCCATTGCTCAGAGCAGCCAGAATATGAAAGAAACAACTGTTGACATTTGTGACAGCCAAACTGAAATGGAGGAAGTCCCATGAAATCATATAATGCAAACTCAGGCAGAAATACTGCATGATTCCATTTGTATGTGGAGCCTAAGGATGTTGGGATCATAGAGGAAGAGTGTGGAACAGTGGCAGTCAGTGCAGAGGAACAGAATTGTGTTGCTTTTTCCAATAGGATGAGTAAATTTTAGGTACCCAACAAGCATCCTGGTTTCTATAAATAGTACAAGAACACTGAGCACTTGGAAGCTTGTATCTTAAGAACTCTTTTCACACACAAAGATAGCCCATGCATCAAATGTGAAAGAACATGGCAATTATTTTATATCATAGACACATAAATGGCCCATTATATGCCATGAATAGAATTGTCTGTGTCATAAAACCAGAGCAAAACCATTTCAGAGCAAAAAATACTGATCTCCTTTAACTGGTAATCTATAAGCTATAAAATGATAGCATATATTTATTATGAATATAAAATGATGTGATAAATTATAAAGCATATGCTGACTTGCAGTGGCTTTCTGTTTTAGCTGTAATAAAGTTGTATATGTTTGAAAAGTGTTTAGAAATTCACTTCAGGAACTCTGACATTTTGTTTATGAACTTTTCTGCAGCCATCAGCATAAGCCACCATATGCTGGATATGGCACTCCAGGAGTATATGTCACCTCCCTGCTTTATGTTCTGTATGTTTTATTGCAACAGCTTGCTGAAAATGCGGTGTTTGAAACAGTTTATTTTTTGGCAAGATTCCTGCTCTTGTGGGTTATACCCTCCCACCAGGAAGTAGATGCCGGCTGGGAAATGACATCTGTCCCCCAACCTCACTCGAATTCCTTCTGACATGTACTGCTTGTTCCTCTGCCATTAGAATGTCCTGTGCTTTATGAGAAATAGCTTTATTTAATTTAGCTCCTTCACTTCCACGTAAACTAATCATCTGCTCTTTCCAGGAAGACCAAAACTACAGATAAAGAGAAGCTGATGGTTACAAAGGAGGTAGACGTGCGTTCTTTATTTTACTTACGTTCTTGACTTATAGTAAAATTATTTGTGAAGATACTACAGTGTTAAACGTAAATGTTAGATGAAGCTATAGGTCAACACAGACACTGGATTATTGTGAGTAGAACATATGTTTAAAAACATATTAAGAATATGTTTCAATGATAAGGAGAACAGACATCCATGACTTTTCCTGTAGCACTGCAGAGAGGAATTGCAGTGGAAGGCATGCATGCTTACTCTACAAAGGGTGTCAGGTTGTATGTTAAAATATATCGGGCTAGGAAAATAGCTCTACATTCATGTAAAATCCCAGTTTGCTGGCGTGTACTGAAGATCTCTGTGCTGGAGATGTAGAGACAGATGAATCCCTGGAGTTCTATTGGCAAACACCTTAGCTAAGTAAGTGACCCTCTATTCCAATTCTGAGACTCTGAAATAAACAAAACAACAAGAGAAACAGATGCCTCTAGCCTTCATACACAGGGGGAACATGCACAAGAACAATAGCTGCACACACACACACACACACACACACACACACACACACACAACTGCAACACTGGACCTGGGAATCATGCCACATTCTCTTCAACAATGAGCTCCAAACAGGACTGATTAGTAATTAACAATTTCCTAAGATTTTTATCTCCGTTTCAAACCTAGAACTCAGAAAACTAAGTATCTCCTTAAAGATTTGTTTCTATCTTAAAATTATGCTTACATGTGGGGTCCATGTATTGTGTACATGTGAGTACAGATGTCCTGGGAGGCCAGAAGGCAGCGTAACATCCCCTGGATCTGGAGGTACAGGTATTTGTGAACTACCTGACATGGGTGAAGAAACCAAACTTAGGTTCTTTGCAAGAATAGTACATGTTCCTGATCTTTTAACATCTGACTGACTTTTTTAGCCTCTAGTTAACTCCTCAGAAGATATAGGTTGTCTCTGTTCTAACTAACCCTCTTCCAGCTTTCCCATGTAAATAACACATATTCAGGCTCTTATGATTACACGATCTAGAATAATCTAGGAAGAAAGTGTCAATGAGGTATTATCTAGATTAAGTTGGCTTGTGGATATGTCTACAGGACTATCTTGATGATGATAAATAAGTTGAAAATACCTGCCTACTGTTGGGAGCATCATACATGGGCAGAGGATCCTGAGCTGTGCGAGTGGGGAAAACGAGCAAAGCATTGGGTGCATGTATGAATTCCTTAGCTGCTGTGTTTGATGTAGATTCAATGTGACCACCCACTTCCTGTAATTTCATTTTCGTACAGTATTGAGCTGTAACCCAGAATTGTGAGTCAAACAACCCTTTTTTCTCCTTAAAATTGTGACATAAGGCCATTTTATCACAGCAACAGGAAAAGAAACTGAAACAACAGCAGGTGACCTCCTCCTCTCATCTCATATTACAGAGTCTTTATCCCGTTATTGTTTGAATGCAAATTACGCCCATCATGCTCTTGTGGTGACAAGTTGAACTCCAGTTGATGATGTTAATTTGGAAAGTGGTGGGAACTTCAAAGGCTTTGATAGAAAATAGGTCCCTGGTAGTAGGTTTTGAAGGTTATACCTGCATTTTCTGTCTTTGCTTCCTATCCACTGGGAGGTAAGTAACCTCTACAACATGCTTCTGCTGCCTTGATGTTTTGACTCTCCACAGGCCTAGAATCAACAGACACAAAGATTTTGGATTCAAATCTCTGAAATATCAAACCAAAATCAATCCTAACTCTCACAAGTTGTTTATGTCAATTAATTTGTCAGAGTCTAACACAAGGCCTATATCAGGTGTTAGGCCAGGAACAAGTCCAAGCAATAGGAGTCTGAGTTCCTTGCTCTAGTAACATCTGACTAAATAGCCTTAACTTTCCTCTCTCTCTTCCTCTCCCTCTATTCATGTCTATATATGTGTATGTGAAAGCAGGAGGGATGTACATGAATGCTTTCTTTGTATGTAGCGTGTGTGTACATGTAAGTGATTACATATGCCTGGGTGTATATGTATATGTAGAAACCAGAAAAAAAAAAAACCTCACTAAGCCCATTGTCCTGATTTGTGTCTCACTGAACATGAGGTTTGATCTTTTAGCTACACTGACCAGAAAGTTCCAAAGCCTCTCAGCCACTCCATGCCTAATATCATTGAGTTTATAGGTACACACACACCCATGACTGGACAGTACTTTTTAAAAAGGTGATTATTTTATTCTTTTTAAATGTATGTGTGTATGCATGCACACACACATGCACCTATGTATCTGTGTGTCTGTGTTTTGGCTATGTGCACATGAGTATATTTGCTCTTGTAGGCCAGAATAGGGCATCAGGCCCAGTGAAGCTGCAGTTATAGCATGCTAAAAGCTGCTGCCTGACATGAACTAAGCTCAGGTCCTTTACAAAAAGAGTACATAAAATAAAATAAAATAAAATAAAATAAAATAAAGCCGGGCGGTGGTGGCGCATGCCTTTAATCCCAGCACTCGGGAGGCAGAGGCAGGCGGATCTCTGTGAGTTCTAGGCCAGCCTGGTCTACAAGAGCTAGTTCCAGGACAGGCTCCAAAGCCACAGAGAAACCGTGTCTCGAAAAACCGAAAAAAACAAAAAACAAAAAGAGTACATCCTTCTAACCATTGAGACAGCTCTCTTAGGTCCCATTATGCTTGCTTTTGTTTTGTTTTTTATGTTGTTTCTGGGAAATAAAATTCTGCTCTTCAAGACTGCACAAGAAATGCTCATAAACCGATTCACCTTCTCATCCCCAGCTCTGCTAGCACGTCCTGTTAAGTGATTTTATTTACTTCCTCACAAGTGTTACTAAATGTATTTCTTTAAATAGCCTTAAAAACGCAGGCATCATCACCTCCAGTCATGTGAACTTTTGCTGCAGAGACCAATAGACACCTTTAACCCAGGAAGTTCATAAAGATCAAAGAAACAACTTCATTCAAGTCTAGCTTGATAAAATAATATATTTAATTAGAATTATATACAGCAGCTCAGTTGAGGGATTTCTTACAGGAACATGCACACAGCGTTATTTAGAGGAACGTGGAAACTTATAAGCGGCTACACTACTAAAGAAAAAATATTATATTCCAATAATGCCTAATTGCCTAAAATTGGCCAGGAAGAGGTGTGGCATGATGAGCTCCCCCAAGCTCTAATAATCATTAATATCTATATTACTCAGAAGTGGATCAACCTTCATGACCATCTCCTCCATTCATGATGGAAAAGCAAGGGGCCAAATCTTGTGTAAGTCTCTTGTTGGTTATCATAGCTGCTGAGAGTACAAGAAAACAATGTCCACATGTTGCATGGAGGACAGCCATTCCACAAAAGCTCCTCGTGAGGACAGTGAATCAAAGGGCCTTTAGAGCATTAGATGCCGAGGATGAAATTAGTGTCCTTAGAAAGATACCCTAGAGAAATGTTCCCTACTCTCCCCTTCCTTTGAGGGTATAGTGAGAAGATCTGACTCATAACCTGGAAGAAAGCCCTTACCAAGTTTTAAGTCTGCAGTGCTGTGATCTCATATTTCACAACGAAAAACTGAGAAACCTAACCTAGCTTCTCTGCTACAGTATTCCACAGTAAGAGAGCTGTCAATATCACATTGACTGACCCTGGTGAGCAACCGGTCTTTCCTGATCCCTACGTGTTGACCTCTAATATATCACTATCATAACTAGTGATGGAAATGGAATATTTTCTGACATTCTTCTGTTGTGCCTAAGTTTAGACCCCCAGAGAGACCACAGGGAATCCAGTCAAGTGCAGAATGCAAAAACAAAGTTTATTCTTTCCAATCAGGCTGGTAGCTCAGACATTACATACAATTCAGCGCAGTAGGGAGAGCTCCCATTCCTCATTTGGGGTTGACATATATAGGCAAAACCCACAAGCCAGGTTTACTGAAGATCAAGGGTGTTGGTTATGTTGAGTACAGGGTATGGACTACTTCTGCTTCTGTGCATGCCCTCTACCTTCCCCCCAGCAGTTATTTCTGCTCCTGTCTAGACCACAAAGCTCACTGTCAGGAACAGTTGGCTTTTCCAGCTAATTCTTGTAATGTTGCAAAGAGCTCAAAGCCAGTGTCTTAACCAGCTCCTGAACAAGCAAAGCTTTTGAAAATTTTTTATGTCCTTACATATCCCCCTTCTCAAGTACTTTGGGGAGCCAATCCTGGGTCCTTTAACACCAGGTGGGTGTAACATAATTTTTTCTCTATTATATTGAGAGGGACATAGTTTCGATGGTCCATTAGCTGTATTGTGCCCAATCTTTGCTTCATGAACTGTATTAATCTATTTATGATGCAGGGTTCGAATGTTAACAGCAACAAGAGAATTACTATGGGTCCCATTAATCCAATTACTAATGTAGTTAGCCAAGGGAAAGATGAAAACCAGGACTCAAACCATCCTTGGGAAGGGTCTAACACTTTTCTCTTCTTGGGACAATCTCTCACTAACTTTAGTCAAATTGTCTCTTATAATCCCTGAATAGTTAACGTAAAAATAGAATTTCTCTCATAAACCTGCACAGAGTCTTCCTATGTATGGGAGTTCCCTTTTGACTTAACATCTCAACCAGGGATTACAGGATGATGTGTTCTTTTAACTGCTGTTAATAGTTAACAAAGGTGAACTGCTAGTCAAAAACAAAGAGAAAATTCAGGCAATGGGGTGTTTATCAGGAGCATCTGGTTCGTGGACTCTGTTGAAGACCCAGAGAGAATTCACATTGGCCAAACTGGTCCATATCCGTTTTCAGCAAGTCCAGGCTCTAGAGTCATTTGGAGCAGATTGTAGTCAGCAATTAAGGCTTGTTTGTATCTACCAGCAAAGGGGAAACCTGTTGAGATGAATTCAAACTAGGAACAGAAGTTTAATATATTTCAAACTTTTAGGCCCATATTAAAATTCATATTATAGAAAAAACAAATAATAGGTATCTATAAAACAGCAAAAATAGACTCATACCTTTGAGTCCTAAGAAAAACACAGATTTGGGTCAAAAGTGTATAGACAACTAAAAGAAATTTAAAATCTTGAGCTTGTGACCCAAACAATCAGTAGTCATATTTTAATTAATTTATATTTATATCTTAAAACTTGATGCTGTCAAATTAACAGTGCTATAACCAGCCCAGCCATCAGTACTGTCAGAGATCTCAGAAAGATAAATAAATTATATTTAGGTACAGACCAAACAGCTTTTGAAACTATTGAAAAATGACACACCAGCCCATGTAAAGTCATAGCCAGGTCACCATAGCATTAGAGGCAGAAGTATCAGAACAGCAGGCTTTACCAGGCCCATAATATGAGAGGTTCCTATGGAAGAGAGACATAGAAAAGACTGACCTTATTTTGTCTTGACAAAAGTGGTGCAATCAGTTCTCCAGTGTCCATAATCTGAGCTGAGTTCTGGCAGCAGGTGGTGCATTAGGGCATCTTGCCCAGTGATCAGCATCATCATTATCCAGGTAAGGACATCGTGGTGTCCCATAATTTTCTTTGGAGACTTTGGGTCACTGCTAGGATCTGGGACTCTCTGTCTGATAAAAGCTTTTTAATCATTATTTTAAATGCCATATTCCATAGATCTCTGAAGTATTTAGGACTGCCCAGGCATATCTGATTAGACAAACTTTATTATTAATTACTTGTTTTAAGAATGGCTGATTATTAACTTGTATTTATAACAGTCTACAATAAATTTGCATCTTTAATAAGACCAGGACTTTATATCATATGTTATCAGATTTAACTTTTAGCTGACGCTTCTGTTGACTATCATCTGGCATTGGTGCTTCTAAAATTGTTAAGGTCCATTCTTGCAGCTGTTCTTTCTTTGGGACTCTAGACTCAGCTGTTCTCTGTGATCCCTTTTATCCTTTCATCTGGGTGACTCTTGAATTACAAGGTTTAATTGACAGATCAAGGTACATTCTTGTGTATAAAGGCATTGAGGTACAGCTTTTCAATAAACAATAGCATAAAACAGTTTTAACATTATCTATATCAAAAAGCATCCAAATTCCTGCTAACCTGAATCTAATGACCAGAGCTCAGAAAACAAGAACAAAATTTTTAATTTCCATAGGCTAATTTTTCAACAAAACAAGGATACATAATTTTCTCAAGAAATAGACATTACCCTTCAACAAGACAAACAAGACTTTTTTAAACCAGCATTAACCTAGTATGTTAAACATTTAGCTTATTTATATGTTTTCCTTTTTAAATTTAGTATTTGCAGGTACGAAGAACTATGAAAAACCATAGCAAACATAGTTTCCAACCTCTGGCATTTTACAACATTTTATATACCTTCTATGACTTTTCATATACCTTTTGCAAGTTTTTTGCTTTTCAGACAACATAAAAACCTCCATCAAAAACTTTCTTGTCTCTCCTCACATTTCCCAGACAATATACAAATTTCCATCAAAGTCCTTTGTCTGTGCTTTTGTCCAGTAGAACATTGCATAGATATAATATTTAAAACAAAAGCAGAAATATATAATAATCAAAGGTGATAAGTATTTGTAACTCATTGGATATATGATTAAAATCCATATCTTTTCCTGTGGAAACAAAAGCATAATTTTTCTCAAATACAATGCATCTTTGACATTTATTTTAAAATCAGTGCTTTCTAAATTATACAGGTTAGTATAATTTAACATTTCTTTTAAGCAGTATCAGGACAGAAAAGGGTGAAGATTGGAAACTGCTGACCAAAGGAAGAGACCTTGCATGTTATCACAGAGAAGAAAAACTTGGCTTAAGAAAGAAAACGGGGGGGGGGGGGGGGCAGCAGTGGTGGGTATAAGAGAGTGTCCTTGGCTGCCGATGTTCCTAAAAGGAAATAGTAAACTTTTCTCTGTCTATAATCTCAGATTCTGTTTTACACTCACACAGTTTTTTTAATTGTCAGCAGTCAAAATTCCCTATGCACAGGTGTTCAGGTCTCTCCCTCCTGCCCAAAGAGGTCGGCAGAGACCCTCAAGATGCCAAGACAGAGCCTGCAGATGGGGGCATGGAGGAAAATGCTCACAAGTCCCTGACTGCTCCCTGGCTGTAAGGCCCAGCTGTCCCCCAGGACTGTTCTAATCGGTACACCTTGTCTCTGCCCTCTGCCTTCAGCCAGGTGCACACCAACTCTGCCACCCATTTCATTCCAGGTACCTCGGCTCTGTGGCCTTGGAGCCCTGTGGACCACACTGTCAAGCCCTGCCCCAGTTGCCATCTCCAGAGGGACCCCAGGTCTGTGCATCCAGCAAGCATGGAGGAGCTTACCACCGCCTAGTCCCAGGTCCTCTGCCACATTGCACTTCCAGCGGTCTCAGGGCTTGGCTCTCCTGTCGTGCACTCGCTTTTCCTTCCCTATATTTAAGCTCTGTCCCATTTAAACAACAATCAGACAAACAGGCTTCCCGGAATTCCGAGGGGAGGGTAGAGGGAGTGTTTCCCATGATGACATAGGTAGAAGTGGAGTGGCTTAAGACAAAGAGACAAAGACACAGTCACCAATTAGGACAAAGAAAAGACAAATCCAAACTCTAACAATGTCCTGGGACCAATAACAAAGTAGTATCTCTTCATTTGGTGGAGGGAGAAACCCAAAAGCACTCCTAACTGGGAACCAGACATCCACGAGACCAGACCTCCCTGTCGGAGGCTGCTGATACGAAATGACCATGTTGTGGCCTTTTCAAATGACTCTAAGCTTGCAACCTTTGTCCCAAAGGGGATCGAGACGTCTCTCTCTCTCTTTCTCTCCCCAGGATCACTGTCTGGACATTTCTGTCCCAGTGACAGCCTGCAAATTACAACTTTCTGGCCAGACAAATTGGAATAACATGTAGTACTCTCAGACAAACAACACATATATACATATATCTTACCGGTATTAGAATAAACCTCTAGACCTTTGGGGGTCCTGGCAGGGGTACTTGGGGTTCCTGGCAAACACACCAAATGTTGTGCCCAAGTTTAGACCCCCAGAGAGACCACAAGGAATCCAGTGAAGTCCAAAATGCAAAAACAAGGTTTATTCTTTCCAGCCAGGCTGAGAGCTCAGACATTACATACAATTCAGCGCAGTAGGGAGAGCTCCCATTCCTCATTTGGGGTTGACATATATAGGCAAAACCCGCAAGCCAGGTTTACTCAGGGTCAAGGGGGTTGGTTTTGCTAGATATAGGGTGTGGACTACTTCTGCTTCTGTGCATGCCCCCCCTCCCTCTTAGCAGTAATTTCTGCTTCTGTCTAGACCACAAAACTAGGTGGCTAACTGTCAGGAACAGTTTATTTTTCCTGATAATTCTTATGATGTTGCAAAGAACTCAAAGCCAGTGTCTTATCCAGCTTCTGACCAAGCCAAGTTTTTTTTTTTTTTTAAATTTATGTCCTTACACTTCTGTCTGTAGTGATTTAACTAAAAGTTTATTATTTAATTCAATGAATAGTATAAAAAATGTTGATTATTTTTAAAAGTAAAAGATCATATAATTATTACTAAGAATAATCTTTGCTACTCTAATCTCTAATGCAGTTTAATCTTTATTATCATGGTTTTACACTAGGCTTGTCATACGAGTGATTGGATAGACTTCAAATAAATGAAGAAATTTACACATTTACACTTAAAGGTATTTCAATAAAAATGGAAAGATGTTTTCTCATAAACAGTTTTCCTCTCCAAAATGAACAAATAACCTATCAAGTGTGATACAAAAGCATACAAGGAATTATTTTTGAAAATAAACAGATTAGGTGCTGTTATTCTTGGGTCCACATGAGTGGTTCTGTACTAGAGGATTCACATAATCCTGGTTATGTGAGAATTCTCAATACCACTTAACCACAGAAATTCTTTTTCTACAAACAAAGATTTTGAAAACAGCAATCAAGTCTCGTAGATCTTGTGTCGATGACCCCAAAATGAGCAATGTCATACTCTGTCTAACAACTCTGATCCTTCAGCTGTTGACTCTTGGACTCATTATAAAATTCTGACCTAAGATGGCTAAATCTGAAGATGTCAAAAAAATATAAGGATTTAGATGTAGTTATTTCTTTAAAATCTGAATAATCGAGTGTAATGAAAAAGTCCCTGAAGTTGTTGGAAAGAGACAACCACGGTGGACAACAGTCAACTTCAAGTTAAGTCAATAGAAATTTTTTTCTCAAATCAAATAATGAGAAGCAAATTATGAGAGACAAATGACCATTTTAGGAGACAGTGAGAGAAAAGGAAGTAGGAGGGAAGGAGGGAAAAGGGAGAGAAGAAAAGTAAGAACTTAGTATATCTAAATCTCATGTGATATTTGCAATGCAGTTCAAAGATGAGGGTTTTTAATTGAACTTCTTACCAGTTTCACCAGTTTTGCCGTCACTCTAAGTGATCAAGGAGCTTCACAGTTGTAAGTCCATGGTCATTTCTACCACCTCATTTTGTTTTTAAACAAACATCAGTAACCCATCAAATTCTCAATACGTTTATTTTAAAAGGCCCAAGACAACCTGTCTCTCCTGTTCTGTAACTCCCCTATCTGAAAGAGACAGGTGTTAACTTTTCTAATTTTTGCCTCCATCCTTTCTCCCCTAATATAGACAGATTCAAGCCTGAGTTGTGGTGGGGAAACACAGTCACGTTTGTTACTTATGGATGTTCCACTGTTATCTCGGACTGTCTGGCTTAGTTCTGATATGTGGAAAATTTTAGAAAATTGCGCTCCACAAAGCCAGCTTTCGTGTTGATTTGCAGACACAAATTTATACGAGCCAACAAACAAAAATCTTATTTGACATTCAAAGCTAGAAAAATGACTGATTTGTTTGAGAAACTTCTCACTGAAAAACAGAAAGCCATTTCCTGAAAAGCAGTTGGAGATAGGGAACGAGACAAATCTGGAACAACAGTATTGGTGGGGTATGGAAGCAAATCTGCCTGGAAAGATTTCTAAAATACTATCTTGATTCTATGAAATTTACTATGGTTTTAGGGGAGCATATTGAGACAGAGAAAACAAAGCAAGTAATAAACAAATTGACAAGAGAGAAAGAAAAAAATAAGGTGTCAAGAAAAAGCAGGCAGTCAATCAAGATAAGACTATAAGTCAGGAAAACAAGCTCACCTGGAGCAAAAATAAACCTTTCTGAAGGAAATCGTATGCACAGAAGCATCTTGTGAACAGGGATCTGAATATCTTAGATGGACAGACATTACACCTTAGTGCTATACTTCAGGGATTTCTTTTAAATTCAGAAAGAATGAATTGAGGGGACTTGGTATTCTTCACACTGAAACAGAGTCCTAAGTGCAGCTGCTCTGTCCGTTTGAACATCTCCCCAGACAGAAGCCAAGAAGGGTTTTAAAGCAAGAAACATGACCCCAGGTTACAGTTACATTGTCTGCCAGTAAAATACACAGGCGTGTTTTTGGAAGGCAGTGTCTTATCTTCCAATATTGTGAAAGTGTCAAGAGACCTTTCTTAAAAAGATGTCAGGCTGCTGGCAGACAATAAAAAGAAACATTTAAAGAACCACAAGACGGTCGTATTTTGTCCCTTTCAATCATTCATGTTCAAGTCCCAGAGTACAAATTTTTTTTTCAGCATTTTGTGGCCTGTTTGGTACCACTGTGAACTAGCAGCTCTTCCTGACAATATTAGGTTCAGACTAATCTTACTCCGCCTCCTCAGCACTTCACTAACCAGGCAGCCTTTGGCAACCTGACTGACCTTTGTTCTGGCACTTATGTCTTTGATAACACAATGGCAGATGAATTCCCACCCCTGTGGGAACAGAAAGATTGCACTTGCTGTGTGGCAATGAGGACAGTGCAAGTTAAGGACTCAGAGGCTGGAGTTCAGGTCTTCTCAGATGTGCTGGGTGCTTTGGCTCCTTTACCAAATTACATTCTAGATTCAGAAATTTGGAGTTATAAAATACTTTCTACTAAGTTACATACACATTTACTAAACTGAGAAATGAGTTACTCTTTCTTCCTTAAGTCCTGCACTACCCTTATATCTGAAAAACTTTAACATTTTTGTGATGGTTTAATCAACTTTAATCCTGGAATAACCTTTTGTAGGAGGCTATACAAGGACTAACTCTTCATATTATGAATTACTTGGCATAGCTCGTGCTCATATATAATCATCAAGATTTGAAGACCAAAATTTTTCCCGTTTAAACTATTAGGGAAACATGTTTTAAATATAAATCTGAAATACTTTAAATATATATTTCATTGTAATCTAGTTATATCACTTTTTTCCTTCCCTTCTCTCCTCCCAATCCTTCCCATGTCTCCTTCTTCCATCCCCTCCTATGACTCTCCCATTCCATCTCAAATTAATGGCATTTTTTCTTTTGAATATTATTATTATACATATACAGATATAAACACATACGCTTGGTTTCAAGATAGACTGCTGTATAATAAATAACTAATTGAGGGTTATCTTCCTTCAGGGACTCTAATTTTGCTTCTCTCAGCAGTTTGTTGTTCTTCGCTTAGACCAGTGTTGTCAACCTATTTAATGTTGTGACCCTTAGTTTCTCATATTGTGATAACCACCAACACAAAATTGCTTTGCTGCTACTTCATTACTGCAATTTTGCTACTGTTATGAATCATAATGTAAATATTTTTGGAAGTAGATATTTACCAAAGGGGTCATGACACACAGGTTGAGAACCTCTCTGCCAGATGTTGGACACTATGAGATTTTTTTTCCCCTCAGTGTTAGCACATTGTGGTTGTTTCAATAGCAATGGCCCTAGTAGGCACCTATGTGTGAATATTTGGTCCTCAGTTAATGGAACTATTTAACACTGATTTAGGAGTTGCGGCTCTGTTATAGGAGAGACGTGACAGGCAGTGAGGTTTCAAAATCCCATACCACCTTCAATTCACTTTCATTCTTCCTCTGGGCTATGGTATAAAATGTGAGTTCTCAACTACTTTTGCAATCCTATGTCTGCCTGCCTGCCATCTACCAAGTTACCCACAATGATGGTCATGGACTCAAATCCTGTGAAATAGTAATCTTCAAATAAACATGTGGCATAACTATAACATCTATATAGTAAGTATTTAAAATTATACAGTGAAATGAGTTTTGAATCTTTATCAAGCAACACTTTGGTGTTACTTTGTCCCTTTTCCATCTTTCAGGAACTTAAGGGATGACGGCATTTAAGGTCATCTGGGAAAAGGCATTTCCCAAATAATGAATTAATACTCTCTCTTTTCTCTCTTCTCATCTCCCTCCCTCCCTCCTTCCTTCCCTTTCTCCCTCCCTCCCCCCTCTGTCTCGCTGTGTGTATTTGTCTGTGTGCACATGCACTAACGCATGTGTTAGAATATGGGTGAAGGCATACATGCATATGACACACACAATTATTCCGGTTTACTAAGGTGGCAGTAGTAGGTTCATTTTTATGATCCATGATCTTATTAGCTTTGGGTAGTTGGCTAGGTTTCCAGCACCAGGCAGGATTTTCCTTTTGCTGAGTGACCCTTATGTCCATTTAGAAAGCTGTTGGTTACTGCCAAGATATTAATGTCACTACTGCACATTAAATGATATATTGCCATGCTTGTCCATTTTTTGGTTCATAAGTTTTATAGCTGGGTAGGATTATTGTTTGGTTCCCTTGCTTGCCAGCTTAAATAGCGTTTTCTGGAACTATGAAAGCTAGTATTCAGGGAAGAGCTTTTCAGATCAGATCTTGATAGGACATTTGATGTCCTGTGTCCAAGGTACATGATATCTTTTGTGATAGAGAATTCTTAAACTTTTTGTGTCGACTAAGGAAAAGAGCCACTGCCTATGTAGTTTTGAGAATCTCTTAGACTTTTCTAACCAAAAACCCTAAGAAAGCCTTTTTCTTGCCTGTGGTGGTTTGAAATAAAATGCCCCTTCAAAAGAATGACAGTCTTAGGAGGTGTGTGGTCTTGTTGGATTAGGTATGGTCTTGTTGCAGGAAGTATGTCACTATGGAGGCAGGTGTTGAGGTCTCATATATGCTCAAGTCACACCCAGTATTTCAGTTCACTTCCTGTTGCTTTTTGATCAAGACTCTCACCTCCTTCTCCAGCACCATATCTTCCTGAATACTGCCTTGCTTCCCACCATGATGTTAACTGACTAAACCTCAGAACTGTAAGCCATCCAAAATAAATGATTCCTTTTATAAGAATTGCTGTGGTAATGATGTCTTTTCAGAGCAATAGAAATCGTAACTGGGACAATGCTGAGTGCCAGTTTTTGTTGTTGTTGTTAGATATTGAATGACTTTTATGAATAACATTGACCCTTCAAATGGTGTAACTTCATTTAAGCTATACATATACTTTTAACTGTTATATATCATTTTGTATATATATAAAATAATCTGTTTTATTAAGGTTTTTTGAATATCCATTGTGTTACTTATTCTTCTCTCTTCCCCACCTTCTGTGTTTATTTCCTATCCATCTTCCCAATTAAAAATCCTTCCCTACTTTGTCAGAGACCAGCTTCAACCAAATTTCCACTTAGAGGCATGGGGATTAGAAAAATAGTACAGAGAACAAAGATGCAAGTGAAAAAATAATAATCAGAAAATATAGGATAGTATCGGGAGAAACTTCCAGTGAATACTGAAATTGCCCATGTTTAATTTCCATTTACTTAAAATATTTTCAACCCCCCAAAGTAGGAGTAAAATAAAAAAAAAAAACTGCATTAACATGATACAAGAAAATGAGCATACCAGGTGAAGGTTGAAGGCTACATTCTTAATTAAACACTCTGTTGCTAAAATAAGCAACACACACACCCTGGACCAAAACATTCTGTAGGCAAACTACTCTTTGGATGTAATTCATTATCTCCTTAAGGGAATAGGAACTTAGTTATATCCCTAGACTTTTGTTTGGGGTAGAAACATATCTACTTTTCTGTTCCTGAAATAAAAGGTCTGGATATTAGTCACATTTGTTGACCACAACCTCGAGAGAGCAGAACTCTTTGATCTAATTCTAGGTGGGATCTTTGTTTGAGGTAGAAACAGACAATATTCTTGGAGGAATGTAAGTAAGTTCCAATGCTCTGATCTTCAGACAAGGTGGAAATAGGCTCACAGTTTGGGGTCTCCACACCACTTACTCCAATTCCTTTTATTATCTCTTGCATCTTGTTATCACCTCCTAGGTCTCCTACCCTCTGGAACATTCATCTGTTTTCTGTGATTGCTCTAGATTTTATATTCACATCATAAACTTGAAGCTAGTGCTCCACAGATCAGAAAAATCATATGAGATTTTCTTTCTGAGTTCAGGAACCTTACCTTACACAATAAAATTTTATATAGTTCCACCCTGTTACTACAAATTTCAAGATTTAATTTTTCTTTCATCCAGAAATAATTCTTAATTTAAATCATGAAATTATCAGAGCATACCAGTTGGAATAATTGAATACCTAAACTTCCTTCATAAACCTAAAGAGAAAGTAGATGCAGAAGACCAATGAAGATCCGTGAGTTTCATTGTTTCTAAAAATTCAAAGTGCTGTAATAAAGTTAAATTGGACATTTTCACAAGGATTTGACTAGTAAGTCTGTTTTCCTCTTCATTTACCTTTCCGAGCCCCCATTTAGCCCAATTCACCCATCCAGTGTTCTAGCCCGGTCTAACTACCCCTGTCTGCACCTCTATTAATCATTAAGCTTCCACTAGGACCACTCTTGTCTGCTTTTGAACTCTAGACCTCACTGGCAGTCCATCCAACCTCTATGCCCAGTCAGAGCATGCAATAGTTTGCCTCCAGCTAGGCTCTGCATTTGCCTGAATCTCCCCTTCATATTGTCTCCCCAGTTCTCAGAATAACACTAAACTTCAGGCTCATACGTGGATGCATGCCCTGTGGGCTAGTCCCATGTCCATTCAATTACATCTCACTTTAGCAACCCCCAAAGTTTAGTTGCAATGGCACACATATCCTGTTTTCTTCCCTAGCCTTCTCTACACATAGCAGACACAAAACTAATGAAAATCCAGATGCACAGATTGAATCACAAAAGCAGAAATAATATGAAAAAACAAGATAGACTCCAGCCCCCAACCTCCACCAATATCATAGAAATGCTCATCAGTGACTATTTCCTAAATTTCAACAAAGATTAAAAAATTTAAAAAAAAAAAAAAAAACACAAAGAAACACCTCAATGAACTTAAAGAGTGAATTCAGAATATATGTCTGAGTAATGTCCTAGGAAACATAAACATAAGGCTGAGGGAAATGATGACAACTTGGGATTTGAGACTAGAACTCAACAGAAAAATAGAAGTACTAAAGAGGGTTCAGCATGAAATAATGGCATTGAAAAACCCAGTGCCATTGTCCTTGGTTTCTCAGTCAACTCTCCTTGTCAGCCACGTTCAGGGAGTCTGGTTTGATCACATGCTCCATCATCCAGCTGGCCTTGGTGAGCTCCCATTAGATCATGTTGCATAAATTGTTGTTTCTAAAAGTTTTCTGGTAGATATTTAGACTACCTAATACATATATTATATATATACTATATTATATATAGTATTATATATTGCAAAAGTGTATAGTATATAATTTCAGAATTTACCACATCATATTGGCTATGTATATGTGTGTATGCATGCATATGTGTGTATATATATTTACACACACACACACATATATATATATATACATATATAGACAATATTATAATAAAAGACCATCATTTTGAGAGAGAGAGAGAGAGAGAGAGAGAGAGAGAGAGAGAGAGAGAGAGAGAGAGAGAAGGGAGTTATATGGGAGTGGTTAGAAGGAGGAAAGGAAAGGAAATAAAAGGGGGTAAGTAATATGGTTATATTATATTTTCAAAAGCTTAAAGTTATTATGCAAAATGAATACTAAATTTGTTTGGTAATTCCAATTTCAATAAATCTTTCTCAAGAATAAAAAGTCAATGTTAATTTTGGGGAATACTTTAGAAGGCATGTAGGGTTGAGAAAAACTGTAATGAAGTATGAAGATACATTTTTTTCTAAAATCTAAAATGTGAAACAATATTATTGCTGAGGTATGAATGACATCAGCTTAACTATTGATTTTGTTATGGGCAGAGCCTATATATGGGTATGAAACAATGTAAATTCAATATTAAAGTAAAATAAAGCACACAGATCACTCTTCCAAGTGCTAGTTCAGTTAGGAGAATAAATAAGACTAAAGTATTAGACTTCACCTTAATGTATTATCTTCAATATGACTTTATTTTTTATCTTGGTCAAAGAATTAGATGTCAAGAATGTTAATGAGAAGTCGATTTACTTTTCAAGTGGTTTAACCTTCTGTATTAAAAAAATTAAATACCGTGTACAAAGTTCAAAAATCTTAGTTTAAATGATCTAGCTATACTTTAAATCAGATTTTTGTATTCTTCAATATACACTGAGACATTTACTTAGTAAGTACAAATTATTATTTTATCCTTACTTTAATTTTTAATACCTTAGAGTTTTAACACACACAAAAGTAACTTGGTGTACTACTCTCAATTAAATTTCAAGACACACCTTGAGAAGTACTCTCAGTTCATTTCATATTATGAATATTAATACATGCAGAAGTTATATTAGTTTTTATTCAGAAAATCCTAAATCTGCACTCTGACCTTGAGTTCATCATTTACTCATCCATCATATCTGAATGTAGAAAAATAAGTTGTGTTAAAAACACATGAGAAAAATTTTGGGACTTGCAATAAGAAGGAAATGCAACTTAGCATCAGTTATTTATATCGTTATTGTTGATATACTTCCTAAGAGAATACTCAGGGTACCCTTATTATTTTTGGACTTTTGAGCTATATCAAACTCCCACTCATCTAAGCTTTTATTCTCCTAACTTTGTTGCAGCTGTGTGATTTTCCTGAGGAGACATGAACAAACATTCCTAATATGTGTTCAGATAAAATATTGTTGCCAAAGGAAAAATCCTACCTAGGTCTAGCTTAGTACACCAGTGGGTTTATTGGTTTGGTCATTGATCATATGCGTGAGGCCATCTAGGAAACTAGGTAACAGACTCAGAGGTATTTGCATCACTGAGAAGACCACCTGAGCATGGTAGCAACCAGACAAAAGCAGCCTCAACCTCCCCAAGGCTCCCTCTCAAACAGGGGCAGTTTCATCTGTAGGAGTCTCCACTCAAAGATTGTCACTGCTTATCAATCTTATAGAGAAGTCTCTGAATCCCATGAGATTTTGAAACTCCCAGAGCCTAGTGGGTGTTTCTGACTTCTGGCATTTTTGGATATCCTTGCCTCTCTTCAGGAGAAAATGATTAAGAGAAAATAGCTACATACTACACCCCAGAATCTCTTCAACTGTTGTTTTGCCTGTCATTGCTATTTTAATAAGCATTGTTATTAATCCACACAGGACTTTTGCAATATTTTTTTAAACGATTTTAGTAATCCTAAAATAAAAACATGAAAGTTCAAAAAAAAAAAAAAAACTGTTTGATTTATTGCATATGTCATGATTAGAAACCCTGGATCCTAGAGCTGACATGGGTTTGAACTTCTGCCCCAACAAGACACTCTCAGCATCACTTACTGCACAGTCAACATTCTGATTCTTTCATCTGAGAAACCTCCCTGGCCTCATTAGCCTCAGGTCAGCACTTCCTTCAAACTGAATCTACTTTAACACGAAAGAGTCACCCAGTATTTTTCTTTTGGAGAGAAATCATATTAGACACAAGCCTTTCTGTTTTCATCCTTCATTGTAAATTCTGTTCACTGTGTATTAAAAACATCAGTGCCTCCTTACCTCATTTCTAACATTTTTTTTCTGTAATTAATTGGTAGGTTAACTTTTTGATAGTTTCAGCCTTAAGAAATTACTGAGCAGATTGCGCGTAGACCTGTGTACTAACCCCGTTTCCACCTCCTCCTCAGCTCTGCAGTTTCTCCCACTGTTAGTATCTTCCATTAGTGTCTTTTTACACTTAATGAGCACACAGCGATAGATTATAGTAATTTTAGAGCATAGTTTATACTTGATTTGTTTTATTAATACGATTTTCTTTGTCTTTTTTTTTTATGAAGTTTTCCAGTTAACAAATAGTAAACATGTCATGGATTCATCAACTGTTGAAATGAAATACTACAGAATGAGTAATTGCAATATTTCCTCTGATTGCTACCTTTTCATGTGTAGCTTTCTATTATTTTTACATTGACATTTTAAAGAATTGACATAATAAATTCATATTTTTTTCCTAATCTGAGAATCTTTTTTCATTCATAAAATTCTTTATTTAATAAAAAATTTCCCTGCTTTTTATATATTTATAACAATTTTTCTCCTTTATTTTATAACTTATAATGCTCATATTTGAATATATTTTGTGTTTGATGGTGGGGAAATTCTTATCTTGCATATAAACATAGAACCTTCATCTGTCGATGGATAGAGATAGAGACAGAGACCCACACTGGAGCACTGGACTGAGCTCCCAAGGCCCAGATAAAGAGCAGAAAGAGGGAGAACATGAGCAAGGAAGTCAGTACCGGGAGGAGACAGTGGGAATGATCTAATGGGAGCTTACCAAGGCCAGCTGGACTGGGAATGAACGAGCATGTGATCAAACAGGACTCTGAATGTGGCTGACAATGAGAGCAGACTAAGAAGCCAATGATAATGACACCAGGTTTTGATTCTACTGAATGTACTGGCTTTTTGGGAGCCTAGTCTGTTTGGATGAACACCTTCCTAGACATAGATAGAGGTGGGAGGGCCTTGGACTTCCCACAGGGCAGGGTACCCTGACTCCTCTTAGGACTGGAGAGCAAGGGAGAGGAGGAGGGGGGAGAGTGGGAGGGAAATGGGAAGATGGGAGGAAGTAGAAATTTTTAATAAATAAATTAAAACAAGTTTTGTATAATTACATTATTACAATGTTCTATATTATTTACTGGATTTTTACTTTTCCAAATAAGATCAACATACGTCATCAATACAATTTTCTTAAACTTATACATTTAACTTCATTTAAATTTTTTTACCTATTAGTTACCAACTTATTTCAAAATAAATATAGTTTTATATGGACATCTATGTTTACAGCTTGCTAGTTTCTTTATTGTAGATTGAATTTTTTTCTGGGACTGGAGAGATGTATCAGCAGTGGGGAGTACCAATTGCTCTTTGCCTAGATTCAGTTCACAGCACCTATGCCAGGTGACTCACAAGCTACTATAGCTCAGGGTCCAGAGATTCAATGCCCCATGGCCTATGCTGTCAGCTTGCACACATGTAATACACAAAAACTATTGCAAGCACACACAAATAAATAAAATATAAGTTAAGAAGATATTTATTCCATTCTAAAACTGTTGTTTTTATTATTATTTTCATTAAAATCTATTCTATTAAAATAAGTTTATTATCCTCAATAAATCACTTTTGCCGATATGAATATCTTTGCCTGCCTTATGTCTTCCTATGTCAAAGCCCTTCACAGATGAATTCTATAACACTGTAAATAGCCATGTTTACTTTAGTTATTGTCCTACTTTGTTTTCAGCTGCTGAGATTAACACCGTGACTGAAAGCATGGTTCAAATTTAAAGGGAGGTTTAGCTGACTTACAGGTCCATCATCACTGAAAGGAGTTATGGTAGGGAATCAAAATGCCTAGGAGAGCTCCAGTGGTGGCCTTTGAGACACACTGTTTGCTGGCCTGGTGGGTTTGCATTCTCATAAACCCAGGCATACCAGCATGGGATGGCAGTATCCTCAGTGAACTAGGTCCTCCCATGTCAATCATAATCAAGAAAATGATCTCCCAGTATACTCACAGACTGATCCCAAAGAATAATCCCTCATTTGGGCTTCTCTCTTCCTAGATAGGTTCAGCTTGTGTCAAGTTAACAAAAACCTAACCACACTTTCACCTACCTTTTAAAATTGTGTCTGCAATGGAAAATTTATTTTTTAATGAAAAGATAACCACTTACAAAAGAATAAACAAGTAGAGAAAACACAAAGCATATTGACTGAGGAAATGGCTCAGTCAATTAAATTCATTCTTCTCAAGCCAGGTGCTAAGGCAAGTGGCTGTAATCCTAAACTGGAAAAGAAAAGAGGCAGATGAATCCCTGAAGCTTGTTGACCAGTCTGTCCTGCCAAATCAATGAGGTTCAAATTCAGTGAGATACATGAACTCAAAAAATAAGGTTGCCCTTCATATACACCAACACACTTACAGATACACATACACATACACACACACACACACACACACAGAGACAGAGATGTAGGGATATAGCCCCACCCATTGGGGGCGTGTTCGCCTCGGGCTAATGTTTAAGGATAAATCTGCTGGGCATGAGCCCAGCAGCCCCTTTTCTTTTGCTCCGCTGTGCTCCGCGGGAACCTGTGGTCCTGTAAGTCTATTTCCTTATTAAAGCTGTATATATCTATATAATCTGTCTGCATTCATTTGCGCCGCCACACAGAGACAGAGAGAGACAGAGACAGAGAATATACACACATGCACACACACATATAAGGGGGTGCAGGGGAGAGAGAGAGAAAGATAAAAATTTAGCCATTGGGATGTATTGAGAATCACAAAGGTGAGTTAAACCAAAGTGGGGATTTAATATTAAGTAGAAAAAATTTTAAAACTAACCCATTAAGGCAATCCATTTTTTTTTTTTTTGGTACAAGACACCTCATGAAAAGATAAGAAATAGGTAAAAAAAAAAGACTATATAATCATTTGAGAATATGTATTCATGAGAAATACATATAATTTTAAAGAAATAATCTATGCATTTTCTTCCTGGACCCCCTCACAGTGTTTATTGATTACTACTATTAGTAAATAATGTCATTTGGAAGGAGAAGTGGAAGTAATCATTTGGATTTCAGTTAAGAATATAAAAGAAAAGAACTAACTAATCAAAATAAATAGAAAGCACCAAGATAGTCATGAAAATAGACAACAGAAGCATTATACACAATATACATAAATAGCATATATTGTAAGGAAACTAAGCAAGATAATGCCAGAAAATAATTGTAAATTTTGTCTTTAAAAATATTATTTACCAAATCTCTTTTTTCTTTTCTTCTTTCTTAAAAAAAGAAAACAATCTTTTTTCATTACACATACCAATCCAAGTCCCACTCTCTCTCCTCCTCCCATTCCCTCCACTTACCCTCTAATCCCACCCCTCAACTACTCCTCAGGATAAAGCACATTTCTTTGGGGAAGATACTAGGCCCTCCCTACTAAATCTAGGATGAGCAAGGTATCCATTCAAAGAAAATAGGTTCCCAAATAGCCAGTACAAGCAGTACGGATAAATCCTGGTGCACTGACAGTGGCCCCTCTGTTTGCTCCAGCCATGTAACTGTCAACCATATTCAGAGGGACTAGTTTGGTCCTATGCTTGTTCCTTCCCAGTCTGGCTGGTGTTAGTGAGTTCTCATTACTTCCTGTTTCAGCGGATGTACCCATTATAGTCTTGACCTCTTTGCTCATATTCTCATTCCTCCCACTCTTCAACTGGACTTTGGGAGCTCAGTCCAGTGTCCTGATGCAGGTCTTTGCCTCTGTTTCCATCAGTTGCTGGATGAAGGTTCTATGGTGATATCTAAACTATTTATCAGTCTGATTACAGGGCAAGGTCAGTTTGGGCACTGGCTCCTCTATTGCTTAGGGTCTTAGCTGGGGTCATATTTCTGGATTCCTGAGAAATTCTCTAGAGCCAGGTTTCTTAACAACCCCATATTGGCTTCCTCCATCAAGATATATCTTTCCTTGCTCCCATCTCTGTCTTTCCTCCCTCTCTACTATCTAATTCCTTCAATTTTTATCACCCTTCTCATTCTTTCTTCCTGTTCTCCTTCTACCATCCCTTCTCCCCACAACCCTATGTTCTGAATTTGTCCATTGATCTTGTCTATTTCAGCTTTACAGGTGGACCTATACATGTTTTTCTGAGGGTTCACCTTGTTACTTAGCTTCTCTAGGACAATGAATTATAGCCTCAATATCCTTTGTTTATAGCTAGAAACCACTTATGAGTGAGTACAAAACATATTAATCTTTCTGGGTCTGGGTTACCTCATTCAGGATAGTGTTTTCTAGTTCCATCCATTTGCATGCTAAATTCAAGATGTCACTTAAGTTTTACCACTCAGTAGTACTCTAGTGTGTAAATGTGCCACATTTTCTTTATCCATTCTTTAGTTGAGGAGCATCTAGATTGTTTCCAGGTTCTGGTTATTATAAATAATGATGCTATGAACATAGTTGAACAAATGTCTTTATAGTATGATTGAGCATCTTTTGGGTATATGTCCAAGGGAGGTATTGCTGGATCCTGAGGTAGGTTGATTCCTAATTTTCTGGGAAGCCACCATACTGATTTCCAAAGTTGTTGTACAAGTTTGCATTCCCACCAGCTATGGATGAGGGATGAGTGTTCCCCTTACTCTACATCCTCTCCAGCATAAACTATCATTGGTGTTTTTTATCTTAGTCATTGTGACAGGTGTAAGATGGTATCTTAGAGCTGTTTTGACTTGCATTTCCCTGATGGCTTAGAATGTTGAACATTTCCTTAAGTGTCTTTTGACCATTTGAGATTCTTCTGTTAAGAATTCTCAGTTTAGTTCTGTACCCCATTTTAAACTGGGTTATTTGGATTTTGATGTCTAATTTCTTGAGTTCTTTGAATATTTTGGAGATTAGCCATTTGTCGAATGTGGGGTTGGTAAAGATCTTCTCCCATTAAGTAGGCTGCCTTTTTGTCTTACTGACTGTGTCCTTTGCTTTACAAAAGCATCTCAGTTTCAGGAGATCACATTTATTTATTGTTGCTCTCAGTGTCTGTGCTACTGGTGTTATATTTAGGAAGTCATCTCCTGTACCCATGCATTGAAGGCTACTTTCCACCTTCTCTTTTATCAGGTTTAGTGTAGTTGTAGTTGGATTTATATTGAGGTCTTTAATTCATTTGGACTTGAGTTTTGTGCATTTGGATAGATATGGATCTATTTTCATTCTTCTACATGCTGACATTCAGTTATGCCAGCACCATTTTTGGAAGATGCTTTCTTTCTTCCATTGTATAATTTTAGCTTCTTTGTCAAAAATCAGGTGTTTATAGGTATGTGGATCGATATCTGGGTCTTTGATTCGATTCCATTGGTCAACCTCTCTGTTTTTATGCCAGTACCAAGTTGTTTTCATTACTGAAGTTCTGTAATAGAGCTTGATGTCAAGAAGTTCCTTTATTGTTCAGGAGTGTTTTGGCTATCCTGGGATTTTACATATGAAGTTGATTATTGTTCTTTCAAGGTCTGTGAAGAATTGTGTTGGGATTTTTATAGGGATTGCATTGAATTTATAGATTGCTTTTAGTAGGATTGCCGTTTTTATTATGTTGATCTTACCTATCCAAGAGCATGTGCAGAAGAATTGTCCATAATCTGTCAATCATGTTTTAAATAAATGCTGATTGGCCAGGTAGAAAGTATAGGCTGGAAAACCAGACAGGAAGTAGAAATGATGTAATGAGAACAGGAGAATTCTGGGAAGGAGGAAGTTAACTCCTCCCACTCCTGCCTACACCACTGAAGCAGCAGAATGTGATCTGCCCCACTGAAAAAAGGTACTGAGCCACATGGCTAACATAGATCAGAAAAATGGGTTAATCAAGATGTGAGAGTTAGTCAGTGAGAGGCTAGAGTTAATGGGCCAATCAGCTTATAATTTATGGAGACCTATGTGTGATTTTCTTTGGGGCTAAACAGTTGTGGGGTACCGGGCAGGACAAAAACCCCAACAACAAGCAGGCCCTGTTCTTGTTACAAGCATGGAAGATACTTCCATTTTCTTTAGTTTTCTTTAATTTTTTTCTTTAAAGGCTTAAAGCTCTTGTTGAACAGGTCTTCCACTTATTTGGTTAGTGTTACTCAAGATAGTTTATGTTATTTGTGGCTATTGTGAAAGGTGATGTCTTTCTGATTTCTTTCTCAACTTCTTTATCATTTGTATATAGGAGAGCTACTGATTTTTTTGTGCTGATCTTGTATCCTGCCACATTAGTGAAAGTATTTATCAGCTGTAAGAGTTCCTTGGTAGAGCTTTTGGGGTCACTTATATGTACTATCATATCAACTGCAAATAATAAAATCCTGACTTCTTTCTTTCCAAATGTATCCTCTTGATCTCCTTTTATTGTCTTATTGCTATAGCCAGAACTTCAAGAACTATGTTAAAGAGATATGAAGAGAGTGAAAAGCCTTGTCTTGTTCTTGATTCTTGTGAAATCGCTTTGAGTTTCTCTCCATTTAATTTGATATTGATCATCAACTTGTTCTATATTGCTTTTATTATGTTTAGATATGTTTCTTGTATCCCTTAACTCCAAGACCTTTATCACGAAGGGATGTTGGATTTTGTCTAAGGTTTTTTTAGCATTTAATGAGACGATCATATTTTTTTCTTTCAGCTTATTTATATGATGGATTATATTAATAGATTTTCATATGTTGAACCATCCCTGCATGTCTGGGGTGAAGCCAAGTGGATCATGGTGGATGATTTTTTTTAATGTGTTCTTGGATTAGAAAGAGAATTACAGACCAGTCTCACTCATGAACAGAGATTCAAAACTACTCAATAAAATACTGACAAATCGAAACCAAGTTTCTTTACTAAATAAACATATACAAGGAAGTGTTTTTGTTGACACACTGTGCAGGGCAGGAATTTGTTCTCAGACCATTCTGTGCTTCTAGGGCATTAAGGAGTATATCGAATCCTTCCCTAGTTAGCAGCAGTAGAACCTATACTCTGAATTGTGGCAAAAATTAATTCTAGACATTGGCATATACTTCCTGAAATATTCAGAAGGTATAGTTTGTGATTAAGAAGTACTGTTGTAGTCTGCTGTTTGCAAGAAACTCATCTCAACCACAAAGACAGGCATCTACTCAGAGTAAAGGGTTGGGAAAAGGTTTTTCAAGCAAATGGTCCTAAGAAAAAAGCAGGTGTGGCCATACTAATTTCTAACAAAACTGACTTCAAACTAAAATCAATCAGAAGAGATCGACAGGGACACTATATACTCATAACAGGAACGATTCAGCAGGATGAAGTCTCAATCCTGAATATCTATGCCCCTAATATAAAAGCACCCACTTATGTAAAAGAAATATTGCTAAAACTCAAGGCAGACATCAAATCACACACACTAGTAGTAGGAGACTTCAACACACCTCTCTCACCAATGGACAGGTCAATCAGACAGAAAACTAATAGAGAATTAAGAGAATTGTTGGAGGTAATGAATCAAATGGACTTAACAGACATCTATAGAACACTCCACCCAAATAGGAAAGAATACACCTTCTTCTCTGCAGCTCATGGAACCTTCTCGAAAATTGACCACATACTTGGAAACAAAGGAAACCTCCACAGATACAAAAAATTATCAGTGTCCACCTGTGTCTTATCAGATCACCACGGATTAAAGTTAGAAGCCACCAACAAAGCTACCCCCAGAAAGCTGACAAACTCATGGAAACTGAACAGTCAACTACTGAACCACACCTGGGTCAAGGAAGAAATTAAGAAAGAAATTAAAGTCTTCCTTGAATTTAATGAAAACAAAGAGACAACATACTCAAACCTATGGGACACGATGAAAGCAGTGCTAAGAGGAAAGTTCATAGCACTAAGTGCCCACTTAAAGAAAACGGAGAAAGCATACATTGGGGACTTAACAGCACACCTGAAAGCTCTAGAAAAAAAAGAAGCAGACGCGCCCAGGAGGAGTAGAAGACTGGAAATAATCAAACTGAGGGCAGAAATCAACAAAATAGAAACACAGAAAACAGTCCAAAGAATCAATGAAACAAAAAGTTGGTTCTTGGAGAAAATCAACAAGATTGACAAACCCCTATCCAAATTAATTAAACGACAGAGAGAGAACACGCAAATAAATAAGATCAGAAATGAAAAGGGGGACATAACCACAGACACAGAGGAAATTCAGAGAATCATTAGATCTTACTACAAAAGCCTGTATGCCACAAAACTGGAAAATGCAAAAGAAATGGACACTTTTTTAGATAAGTACCATATACCAAACCTAAACCAAGACCAGGTGAACGATCTAAATAGACCTGTTAGTCGCGAAGAATTAGAAACAGTTATCAAAAATCTCCCTTCCAAAAAAGGCCCAGGGCCAGATGGTTTCAATGCAGAATTCTACCAGAACTTCCAAGAAGAGCTAATACCTATACTTCTTAATGTATTTCACAATATAGAAACAGAAGAGTCATTGCCAAATTCCTTTTATGAAGCTACAGTTACCCTGATACCAAAACCACACAAAGACCCAACCAAGAAAGAGAATTACAGGCCTATCTCACTCATGAACATCGACGCAAAAATTCTCAATAAAATACTGGCAAACTGAATCCAAGAACACATTAGAAAAGTTATCCATTATGATCAAGTAGGCTTCATTCCAGAGAGGCAGGGCTGGTTCAACATACGCAAATCTATCAATGTAATCAACCATATAAATAAACTGAAAGAAAAAAACCATATGATCATTTCATTAGATGCTGAAAAAGCATTCGACAAAATTCAACACTCCTTTATGATAAAGATCTTGGAGAGATTAGGGATACAAGGGGCATACCTAAATATAATAAAAGCTATTTACAGCAAGCCGACAGCTAACATTAAATTAAATGGAGAAAAACTCAAAGCCATCCCACTAAAATCAGGAACACGACAAGGATGTCCACTCTCTCCATACCTCTTCAATATAGTGCTTGAAGTTCTAGCAATAGCAATAAGACAACATAAGGGGATCAAGGGGATCCATATTGGAAAGGAAGAAGTTAAGCTTTCATTATTTGCAGATGATATGATAGTATACATAACCGACCCCAAAAACTCTACCAAAGAACTCCTACAGCTGATAAACACCTTTGGTAATGTGGCAGGATACAAAATCAACTCCAAAAAATCAGTTGCCTTCCTATACACTAAGGATAAGGAAGCAGAGAGGGAAATCAGAGAAGCATCACCTTTCACGATAGCCACAAATAGCATAAAATACCTTGGGGTAACTCTGACCAAGGAAGTGAAAGATCTATTTGGCAAGAACTTTAAGTCTTTGAAGAAAGAAATTGAAGAGGGCACCAGAAAATGGAAGGACCTCCCTTGCTCTTGGATTGGGATGATCAACATAGTAAAAATGGCAATTCTACCAAAAGCAATCTATAGATTCAACGCAATCCCCATCAAAATCCCATCAAAATTCTTCACAGATCTGGAAAAGACAATAATCAACTTTATATGGAAAAACAAAAAACCCAGGATAGCCAAAACAATCTTATACAATAAAGGATTGTCTGGAGGCATTACCATCCCTGACTTCAAACTCTATTACAGAGCTACAGTACTGAAAACGGCTTGGTACTGGCATAAAAACAGAGAAGTCGACCAATGGAATAGAATAGAAGACCCTGACTTTAGCCCACAAACCTATGAACACCTGATTTTCGATAAAGGAGCTAAAAGTATACAATGGAAAAAAGAGAGCATCTTCAACAAATTGTGCTGGCAAAACTGGAAGTCAATCTGTAGAAGAATGAAAATAGATCCATATATATCACCATGCACAAAACTCAAGTCCAAATGGATTAAAGACCTCAATATCAGTCCAAACACACTGAATCTGATAGAAGAGAAAGTGGGAAGTACTCTACAACACATGGGCACAGGAGAACACTTCCTACGTACAACCCCAGCAGCACAAACACTAAGGACATCATTGAATAAATGGGACCTCCTGAGACTGAGAAGCTTCTGTAAAGCAAAGGACACTGTCACTAAGACAGAAAGGCAACCCACTGACTGGGAGAAGATCTTCACCAACCCCGCAACTGACAAAGGTCTGATATCCAAAATATACAAAGAACTCAAGAAATTAGACCGTAAAAGGTTAATCAATCCAATTATAAAATGGGGCACTGAGCTGAACAGAGACTTTTCAACAGAAGAAGTTCAAATGGCCAAAAGTCATTTAAGATCATGCTCAACTTCCTTAGCAAACAGGGAAATGCAAATCAAGACAACATTAAGATACCATCTTACACCGGTCAGAATGGCTAAAATCAAAAACACCAATGATAGCCTCTGCTGGAGAGGTTGTGGAGAAAGGGGCACTCTCATCCATTGCTGGTGGGAATGCAAACTTGTGCAACCACTTTGGAAAGCAGTGTGGCGGTTTCTCAGGAAAGTCGGGTTCAACCTACCTCTTGACCCAGCAATACCACTATTGGGAATATACCCAAGAGATGCCCAAACATACAACAAAAGTATATGCTCAACTATGTTCATAGCAGCATTGTTTGTAATTGCCAGAACCTGGAAACAACCTAGATGTCCTTCAATGGAAGAATGGATGAAGAAAGTATGGAATATATACATATTAGAGTACTACTCAGCAGTAAAAAACAATGACTTCTTGAATTTTGCATACAAATGGACGGAAATTGAAAACACTATCCTGAGTGAGGTAAGCCAGACCCAAAAAGAGGAACATGGGATGTACTCACTCATATTTGGTTTCTAGCCATAAATAAAGGACATTGAGACTATAATTCGTGACTCTAGAGAAGCTAAATAAGAAGGTGAACCCAAAGAAAAACATATAAGCATCCCCCTGAATATTAACCTTCATCAGGCGATGAAAGAAGACAGAGACAGAGACCAACATTGGAGCACTGGACTGAAGTCTCACGATCCAAAGGAGGAGCAGAAGGAGAGTGAGCACGAGCAAGGAACTCAGGACGGCGAGGGGTGCACCCACACACTGAGGCAATGGGGATGATCTATCGGGAACTCTCCAAGGCCAGCTGGCCGGGGACTGAAAAAGCATGGGATAAAACCGGTCTCGCTGAACATAATGGACAATGAGGACTACTGAGAACTGAAGAACAATGGCAATGGGTTCTTGATCCTATTGCATGTAATGGCTTTGTGGGAGCCCAGGTAGTTTGGATGCTCACCTTAATAGACCTGGATGGAGGTGGGTGGTCCTTGGACCTCCCACAGGGCAGAGAAACCTGCTTACTCTTTGGGCTGAGGAGGAAGGAAGACTTGATTGGGGGAGGGGGAGGGAATGGGAGGTGGTGGCGGGGAAGAGGCAGAAATCTTTAATAATTAAATTAATTAATTAATAAAAAAAATCAGCAAGAAAAAAAAAAGAAGTACTGTTGTAATATTGTATTTTTAAATGAGCCAGCTATTTAAAACTTAGTAATACTCTCTCTAAGGCAATTCAATGCCACATACAGTGAGTTTTGTTGTTGTTGTTTTTAATACTATTACTGAAATGAAGTCTTGACTCATTTAAGTGAGTGATTTACCAACTGAGGCATATCTTCATACATATCTGTAATTTTAATGTAGAAATAAACAGGCTAACTAAAGATAAAACAATTATATTTTATTTAGTTATAAGGGAAAAAAAACTCATGAAACAGAAAATCAGAAATCCAAGCAAAGCAATGTCCCTGTAGGAAAAGGTGCAGAGAGAGCATGCACAGAGGTGCACACTTTTTTACCTGCATCCCAGTGAAGCCATGCCTTAACTAAGACCAACCTCTTAACAAGATTCCCCATCATCTCGCCCTTTTGTGTAAACAAAAGCAGTCCAAACCCAATACAAACCTACATACAATAGGAACAGATATCCTTTATAAATTACAAACAACATAAGCAATATTAAGCAAAGAACATATGACAAATGTTTTAATAAACATTCTATTTCAAGGAGTCTAAATTTTGCATGGGAAATAAGCTTGGCTAAATTATAAGAAGAAGGTAACTACAACTATCTAATCTTTAACCCCATCGAAGGCCTGAGAAGGAAAATAATATTACTGGAGTGGACAGGAAGTTCAATCAAGCAGCTTCCAAAGTGAGCACAATAAGACAGAGACAATCACCCAAAATCACCTGAGCAATCACGCAAAGTCTCATTTGCAGTGCTGAAGCAACCAACTTTGGCTAAGGCCTAATGTAACTGGCAGACCATTTTCAGAGGCAGGAATTTTTTTTAGAACCATCTTACCCTGTCTAGGCAAGATTTGACAGTCATTTTTCCTTGTGTCCTGCTTTTCCATTTTTAGATACCATGTACTTTTTCAGTGGTTGAAGCATGGGCAGTTCCTTGCCCAAAGACCAAATGAACCAAGAAGGAGACAAACTCCGAGTGGAGTGTTTTGAGTGGTGCTCAACATTCTCTTGGGATATGATTGGTGCTGTTAGGAACAATCATGTCTCATGGCAACGGAAACCTAAATTCTTTTATTTTTTATTGGAAAAAAAATTTCCGCCTCCTCCCAGCCTTTCATTTCCCTCCCCATCTTCCCCCTCCTTTCCCCCTCCCCGCACTCCTTTCCCCCTCCTTCTCCAGTCCGAAGAGCAGTCAGGGTTCCCTGCACTGTGGAAAGTCCAAGGTCCTCCCCTCTCCATCTAGGTCTAGGAAGGTGAGCATCCAAACTGGCTAGGCTCCCACAAAGCCAGAACATGAAGCAGGACCAAAACCCAGTGCCATTGTCCTTGGCTTCTCATCAGCCCTCATTGTCTGCCATGTTCAGAGAGTCCGGTTTTATCCCATACTTTTTCAGTTCCACTCCAGTTGGCCTTGGTGAGCTCCCAATAGATCAATCCCTCTGTCTCAGTGGGTGGATGCACCCCTCCTGGTCCTGACTTCCTTGGTCATGTTCTCCCTCATCCAGCTCCTCATTGGGACCTTGAGAGCTCATTCCGGTGCTCCAATGTGGGTCTCTGTCTCTATCTCCATCCATCGCCAGATGAAGGTTCTATGGTGATATGCAAGATATTCATCAGTATGGCTATAGGATAGGGCCATTCCTGGGCACCTGGGAGCCCCTCTAGGTTCAAGTCTCTTGCCAACCCTAAGATGGCTCCCTTAATTAAGATATATGCTTCCCTGCTCCCATATCCATTCTTCCTTTATCCCAACCATCCCAATTCCCCAAGTTACCCCCATCCTCCCCTTCTTACTTTTCTCTCCCCATCTCCCGTTACCCCTATCCCACCCCACACCCAAGATCCCAATCTTTTGCTCGGCAATCTTGTCTACTTCCCATATCCAGGAGGATAACTATATGTTTTTCTTTGGGTTCACCTTCTTATTTAGCTTCTTTAGGATCACAAATTATAGAATCAATGTTGTTTATTTATGGCTAGAAAACAATTATGAGTGAGCACATTCCATGTGCAGCTTTTTGGGTCTGGGACACCTCACTCAGGATAGTGTTTTCTATTTCCATTCATTTGCAGGCAAAATTCAAGAAGTCATTGTTTTTTTACTGCTGAGTAATACTCTAATGTGTATATATTCCACACTTTCTTCATCCATTCTCTCCATTGAAAGACATCTATGTTGCTTCCAGGTTCTGGCTATTACAAATAATGCTGCTATGAACATAGTTTAACAAATGCTTTTGTAATATAATAGGGCATCTCTTGGGTATATTCCTGGGTATTGCTGGGTCTTGGGGTAGGTTGATCCCGAATTTCCTGAGAAACCACCACACTGATTTCCAAAGTGGTTGCACAAGTTTGCATTCCTACCAGCAATGGATGAGGGTTACCCCTTCCTCCACAACCTCTCCAGCAAAGGCTATCATTTGTGGTTTTGATTTTAACCATTCTGACAGGTGCAAGATGATATCTCAAAGTTGTTTTGATTTGCATTTCCCTGATCGATAAGGAGGTTGAGCATGACCTTAAGTGTCCTTTGGCCATTTGAACTTCTTCTGTTGAGAATTCTCTGTTCAGTTCAGTGCCCCATTTTTTAATTGGGTTAATTAGCATTTTAAAGTCTAGTTTCTTGAGTTCTTTATATATTTTGGAGATCAGACCTTTGCTGTTGCGGGGTTGGTGAAGCAAAAATCCTCAATAAAATACTGGCAAACTGAATCCAAGAACACACTAAAAAAATTATCCATTATGATCAAGTAGGCTTCATCCCAGGGATGCAGGGCTGGTTCAACATACGAAAATCTATCAATGTAATCCATCATATAAATAAACTGAAAGAAAAAAAACATATGATCATTTCATTACATGCTGAAAAAGCATTTGACAAAATTCAACATCCCTTTATGATAAAAGTCTTGGAGAGATTAGGGATACAAGGGCCATACCTAAATATAATAAAAGCTATCTACAGCAAGCCGACAGCTAACATCAATTTAAATGGAGTGAAACTCAAAGCCATCCCACTAAAATCAGGAACATGACAAGGCTGTCCACTCTCTCCATAGCTCTTCAATATAGTGCTTGAAGTTCTAGCAATAGCGATAAGACAACATAAGGGGATCAAGGAGATTCGAATTGGAAAGGAAGAAGTTAAACTTTTGTTATTTGCAGATGATATGATAGTGTACATAAGCGACCCAAAAAACTCCACCAAAGAACTCCTACAGCTGATAAACACCTTTAGTAATGTAGCAGGATATAAGATCAACTCCAAAAAAAATCAGTTTCCCTCCTATACATAAAGGATATGGAAGCAGAAAGGGAAATCAGAGAAACATCACCTTTCACAATAGCCACAAACAGCATAGTATATCTTGGGGTAACTCTAACCAAGGAAGTGAAAGATCTATTTGACAAGAACTTTAAGGCATTGAACAAAGAAATTGAAGAGGATATCAGAAAATGGAAAGATCTCCCTTGCTCTTGGATTGGGAGGATCAACATAGTAAAAATGGCAATTCTACCAAGGGCAATTTATAGATTCAATGCAATCCCTATCAAAGTCCCATCGAAATTCTTCACAGATCTTGAGAGGATAATAATTAACTTTATATGGAAAAACAAAAAACCCAGGATAGCCAAAACAATCTTATACAAGAAAGGAACTTCTGGAGGCATTACCATCCCTGACTTGAAACTCTATTACAGAGCTACAGTAATGAAAACAGCGTGGTATTGGCATAAAAACGGAGAAGTCGACCAATGGAATTGTATAGAAGACCCGGATTTTAACCCACAAACATATGAACACCTCAATTTCGATAAAGGATTTAAAAGTATACAATGGAAGAAAGAAAGCATCTTCAACAAATGGTGCTGGCACAATTGGATGTCAACCTGTAGAAAAATGAAAATAGACCCATAGCTATCACCATGCACAAAACTCAAGTCAAATGGATCAAAGACCTCAATATCAATCTGAACACACTGAACCTGATAGAAGAGAAAGTGGGAAGTACCCTACAACATATGGGCACAGAAGATCGCTTCCTATGTATAACCCCAGCAGCACAGACATTAAGGGCAACACTGAATAAATGGGACGTACTGAAACTGAGAAGCTTCTGTAAAGCAAAGGACACTGTCACTAAGACAAAAAGGCAACAAAGTGACTGGGAGAAGAAACCTAAATTATTTAAATGCATGTTCTACCCTCCTTGAAGTGGTTAAAGTTTACCTATCTAGACAGAATACAGTCTCTATGTATCTAAAGAACCTAAATCATCTGACTGTATGTATAATAAACATAAACAACAACTGATCTGATATTTAATATTTGTATACATAAAGACTAAGACTTTATGTCAGAATATTAAATAATCTGTAAACAAATGTGCAGCAAATGAGGAAAGTGACCTCAAAATATAAACAATGTGTAAGTATCTTGTTCAGAGGTAAGAATAATATATAATACAATACAAAATATATCCTAAAAGTTGTATCAATATACAAAATGTTCTAAACAAAGGTAGAAGCATTCATGTATAAAATCTGACAGAATAACTTTGCATAGGTGGACAAATGTTGTAAAAAGAAATAACAAATATAATTTTGACTTGTATCAATATACAAATACTATACCAATATAAATTATCCATAAATAATAGCTCACAAATATTTACTCTATTACCCACTATTGTTATCCCCCTTTTTAAAAAATAATCATAGTTTCCACCACAAACCTTTACCTGATACAGGTAACAATTAACAACTCATAAACGGTGTTCCCAACCTTGAAGACAAACTTTTTTGGGAGAGGGGGTATTGTCCTCTAAAAATGAAGACTTGGCTCATTTAAGTGAGTGATTTACCAACTGAGGCATATCCTCAGTCATATCTGTAATTTTAAGTCTTACCAAAGTCGATATGAACCTTTACTTGTAGCAAAATATTGAATACAAAAGTCAAAATTTAGTCATTCCCTTATAGCCAAAAGAGATTACAGAAGAGCCAGCAAATTCTATGCAGTTTCTCACTAATAGATGTAGCAACATTTTTTCTAAGAAAATATGTATATTTAGAATCACTTCTGTTATTTTGCTTTAAAAAACAAACATGGTCCCTATTAAGGAAAAGTTGAAAAATTAATCCTTTTACCCCTAACCATAGTTTTTCTTTCTTACTTTTAAAAGTCATCTCTAATCTCAGTGTCCTATCATGAACCCATGTGGAACCTTCCAGTTATTTTGATCTCTATCTCCTTGATTAAGAACCAACTGAGTCAAATGTCTGTTAAGAAGTCATTTAAATGTTGTAATGATACATGCTATGCCATTTTCCCCCTATATACGACCTTTCTTGGAAAAGAACACACAGTGAAATTGATTATTACCTTCCAACACTGTGACTATTAGTAAGAGTGAACTGTGAATTCACTATGTTTGATGATGTATTTAAGTACTATAGTAATATCAGCAATATCACCCAGCTGCAAGTCCTATGACCCACATCACTGACTGCCTGAAATACAGCCTAGTATATGGTGACACATATGTTATAGGCGTATCCATCCACTTTTTCCCTGGATTCAAGCTTCATTCCAAGAGCTGGAAATCACACTATTCATAAATGACACTGCTGCTGTAGTGGTAAAGTCACTGAAATCAGATAGGCCGTGGACCTAGGGGAATCTACAACTATTGTTCTGCTATTAAAACATAGCAATAATATGACTCCTAGTGATACACTGCTATACCCACAGGCTGTGCCTTGCTCAGTTTTCATCAGAGAAGTTTAATCCCAGAACTCAAAAGGTCAGGCAGACAGATCTCTGTGAGCTTAAGGCTAGCTTAGTCTACAGGAGCTAGTTCCAGGACAGCTACGCCTGTGACACAGAGAAACCCTGTTTCAAAAAAGATAATGGTAATTAAAACAGAGACCAATAACTACAAAGAAAGCTGAGAGTAAGAGATTTTGTGGCTCTCAGTTTTAAATGGAGGTATCTTCAACACCTTGGAGCTCATGGATCTATAAGAAAGAGGAAGCAAAAAACTCTAATAACCAGAGTGTTGCGTGACACCAAGGAAACAATATTTTCTAGACATTATAAAATTAAGGCACATATTAACTCACATAGACTTTCACAGTACATGCAAGATCTGCATAAGTTCTAACGAGATGCAGTACCATCACTGAGAAGGTGAAATGGACATGGGTTCTCAAACTAAGTAGCAAGTTATTCACAATTCATGCCCACTGGGAAAGAAAAAATCAGAAATCAGTTTTCTTCAACTCCAGGGAAGGTTCCACAGCTAAAAGCACATAGTTAACCTGAACACCTCCCCCTCCCCCCCCAAAAAAAAACCCATCTTTTTTTTTTTTTTTTTTTTTTGTCTTTTGTTGCTGTTGTTCATTTTTTTTGTTTTTGTTTTGTGGACTTTTGATTCATTTTATTTTGGTATGTCTTTTTTGGTCTTATTGGTTTTTTCCTTGTTTGTTTTGAATTTTGTTTATTGTTTTGTTTTTTTGAAGAGAAAGAGGCAATATAAAATTTGGACTGCATCGAGGTAGGGAGGGTATTGGAGGAATAGGGGGAAGGGGAAAACATGATCAAAATACAGTGTATGAAAAAACTAAATAATATGCAAATAGAATAAGAATAAACATTTACTTGTTTAGATTTCTGATTTTAAGTAATATACCAGTATAAATTACTGAATTTTTATTTCATGGAAATATATGTATTTTCTCATAAAAGTGTACCAAGTAATCAAGTTGTGAATATACAACATGAACGAGGAAATGGTCTACTAAAGAGAAGAAGGAGCCCAGTAGATGTGAGGGAGCAATGAAAGAAAAACAAAGTAGCTAAATAAATCCATAGTGAATCTCATACTTTGTATGCTAATTCAATGAAAACTAATGAAAAGAATAAAACAAATTTCCACAAAATGTATACTGATATTACTTTGCTGCTTCAATATGATATCATCAGGAACAGCATAAAGACTCATAAGTGATAAAAGGCAGTATAAACGTATTTTTCTTTTTATTTATTCTACTCCCCTGTAATACATCCTAACTTGAGCATCCTTCTCGCCACTACTCCTAGTTCTTCCCCTCCAGCCCTCTTCCTTGCAGCTTTGCTCTTCTGTTCCTTTCAGAAAAGACCAGGCCTCTCAGGGTTATCAACTGAACATGGCATAACAAGATGTGATGAGAATACTGAGACTGAATGGGGCAACCCAGTAGCAGGGAAAGGGTCCCAAGAGCAGGCAAAAGAGTCAGAGGTACCCCCATTCTGACTGTCAGGATTCCTACAAAAACACCAAGATAAACAAGCACAGTACATGTGCAGAGGACCTAGCACAGACTCATACAGGGTCCTGGATTGCTGCTTCATTCTTTGTGAGTACCTATGAGTCCTTCTTAGTTGATTCTGTATTCTATGGTGTGATTTGCTAGTGTTCTCAGACTCCTCTGGCTCCTGTAAACCTTCCACCACCTCTGCTTCAGGGTTTACTAAGCTCTGTCTGATGAAGCTTCTTTGAGGACAATTGGGTTAGGCATCAGTTGATGAGTATAGGAACATTTCATTTTATTGATTTTCTTTCCAGTCATGTTGTGATCTATCCTATGCCTTCGGGCCACCCAGCTTCTAGTTTCTGGGCATCCAGGGACTTTTGGGCATGGGTCTCCGTTTAGACCAGTGACTGTTCAGTCACTCCCATGAGCTCTAATCCCCTTTGCCCCTGCACATTTTGCAGGTAGGATGAGAGTGGGTCAAAGGTTTTATGACTGGATTGGTGTTCCAGTTCTGCCACCTTTCTGTTTACAAGAGATGGTCAGATCAGACTCTGTATCCTCCATTACTATGAGTCCTTGCAAGGGTCGTACTCATAGTTCCCAGTGCAATAGGATTTCATATGTTCTCCAATTGCCTCCACAATTCTAATCATCTGTCCCTACACTCTCCACCTCCATTCTTCTCTCACCCATCTGATCCCTCCTGTTTCCATGCCCACTTGTCCCCAGTCCACCCCACCCAGGGATATCCATGCATCCTTTCTCCCTAGAGTTTTCCTTGTTACTTAGCCTTTCGGGATTGCACCTAAATATCCATTTATAAATGAGTAACTATCATGTTTGTCTTTATACGTTACTTCGCTCATGATTTTTTCTAATTATATCCATTTGCCTGCAAATTTCATGATGTCATTTTTTAAATAGCTGAATAATACTCTGTTGTGCAAATGTAGCACATTTTCTTTATCCATTCTTCAGCTGAGGGACTTCTAGGTTCTTTCTAGTTTCAGGCAATTGTGAATAAAACTGCTATGAACATAGTTAAATAAGTGTCTTTGTGGTAGGATAGAGTATATAGCACCCTTGGGTATATGGCCAAGGGTGCTATAGCTGGGTCTTGAGGTAGATTGGTTTCCAATATTTTGAGGAACCACCACAATGATTTCCATAGTGTCTATACAAGTTTCAACTTCCAACAGAAATTGAGGAGTGTTCCCCTGGTTTCACATCATCACTAGCAAGAGCTGTCACTTGTGGTTTTACTCCTAGTCATTCTGATTGTTGTAAGAAGGAATCTCAGTGTAGCTTTGATTTGCATCCCCTGATGGTGCATTTAAGTTTCTACTGTCATAAAATTTTGAACTAATTGAATTTATTCTATTTTAGTGAAAGCAACATGGTAGAACATTTTCTTGGCAAGATCCTGGTTAAATGCTTAAGATATATGAATGCATAAATCCTGTCTGAAATACTCTTTATTTTGGTACAGGTTTCATGATGATCACTGATGAAAAATAAGTAAGTTGAACACTGTAATTTATACAACACAAAATATCTTCCAGGGATGTTTGTCCTTTTCAGAAAAGGATATGCATCTATACCATAAATAACAGTTTTCATACTTTGAACTTTTTGACTAATTGTGTAAAGACTTACTTGCTCTTATTCTTATTTTCCCCTGCATAGGCGAACAAGTTTGCATTAGAAATAAAATGTACTGTCTGAGGTGTCAAGCTATCCACAGTCTTTGGAAATGCAGAATATGTTTAAGTTATTTCCTTTTAAGAGGATTAATTTTTGTTCAAATCAGATAGTGTAATCCATAAATCCAGTTAACTGGTCACAAATGTATTTAAATCATTTGTAAAATATGGAACTAAAGAGGACATTGCTCTAAATTGGGGAACATGCAATTTGCCTCAAAAGAACACCTAACCTAGATTAAGTGTTAGAACACATGAAAATCAATGCCATCTAAATGTCCTACACTAGAGTAAGTTGAATGTCTACCTTTTCCTTTCTCTCCACTCCATGTGTCCCAGCATCCATCTCGGAATGCCAGGCTTGGTGGCAGTACCTTTACCTGCCAAGCCCTCTTATTGGCCCTTTGTGTTCTCTTTATGCTTGTTAAGAAGTACTAACTCACCATTTTTAACTTTATTCCCTTAACAGAATAAACTCCTACTTGTTCTTCAGATATGCAACTTGCTACTTTATTGTCATCAAGTGAGGGTCCCCATGTCCTATTTGTCAAGTCTTAAATGTACAAAATCTAGATGAGATCCTATGGAGATTTACAGTTAAATCCAGATGAGATCCTATGGAGATTTACAGTTAAATCCAGATGAGATCCTATGGAGATTTACAGTTAAATCCAGATGAGATCCTATGGAGAGTTACAGTTAAATCCAAATGAGATCCTATGGAGATTTACAGTTAAATGAACACTAAAACATCAATTTATTTTCAACTACAAAAATGTTTACTTCCTATGAAAGAATTCATCGCTTTGTCAAGATTTGTGAGGTTAGAAAATTTTTAAAAAGCAAAATTGTTTTTATTGATAAACAATATAAGTATTTTAAAGGCTCAATTAAATCAATTATACAGAAGAGTGTCTCAGAAGGGCAGGTGGTAAATTACAGCTTTATGACCTCTACAAAATGGCAAAATCTATGAACCCTATTATATCTTCCTTTATGTTTTCATACATACAGGCAACAAACAACAAGTCACATAACACTGATGAGGATTGATTCTGTAATGATGCATCCAAAATTAAACAAGAATTCATCCTTATTGCTAGTTAAACCCAATATATATATTTGTATGATTCTTTGAGAAATAGAAAAAATTTGGAGTATATTAGAACCAAGGGGTTATTAATGGAGCAAACACAATCACTTAAGTCAGAAAAGTATGAACATACAAGTCACATAAATTTTTAGCATTATATTTTTGGGGTTTTCTGGATATCCTATCACAAAGAGACAAATGAATCCAGGTGTTTAATAAAATCTTAGTTGAGAGATAAAAATGACATATTTATAGACTACTGAGTGACATTTAGATAGCTGTGCTCATTCTGAAGTGCTTAAATCAGGATAAATAATCATATCTGTCTCCTTAAACAGTTGTCAGTTCTTTATGGAAAAAATACTGAAGATATATTTAGCTTTCTGAAAGTTCAGTATATTATTGTTATTTATAGTTATCGTACTGTGCATATTACTGTTTCTTACTCCTATTTAACTATAACTTAGCAGCAATTCATCAACATTTATCCACTTCTTCTTCCTCACATTTATAATTTAAATGACCCTGTGTGGAAAGATTAGAAGTCATAGATGAAAACATGGAACTACTTTCAGGTAAGGGTCAATGTTTCTATGTTTTTATAGCCATCTGTATTTAGAACTCTTGTAAGATATTGACCCCTTGTGTTTAAATTGTGGTTTTTTTTGTTTTGTTTTTGCTCTTCTGGAAATTGACTCCAGGGTTATATATATGCTAAGCAAGTGCTCTACTCTAGAACTATACTTCAGCCCTATTTGACAAAGTATTGTTTTCTCTTTAAGAATTTCATTCTGAAGAAACTGTACAAAATACCTGCTGGCTTTGTTTTTATACACATTTCTGCTATCTCTACGACCTTGCTGCACTTCACAGTGTCTCCCCACTTCCCATATCAAGCATACAAAATCTGGTTCCTAATTAAGAATTTTCCCATACTGAAGGAATATATTAACAGTAAACAAAGCCAAGAGCACCCTCTCTATATGCCCTTCACCTCTCTTCCAGCTCAGGAAACATCATACCCAACTGAATTGGCATTCGAGACAAAAAGAAAAATTAGCATTATTAATTTGGCCTTTATTTAAAATTCTTATGGTCTTATACCTTTTTAATATTTAAAATATTAATTGAAAATCTGATTCACATTATTTACCAATATACTTTGGGCATCTTTTTCAGACCTAGAAAAATACTTCACCTGCCTACCCAGCAGGAAGTGATCCACATACCTTAGGAATTTAGCCTCTTTCTGTTTCTTTATCCCTTGTCATAAAGCAGTGCCCAAATTATTTCAGCTTTGAAATATCCAGTAGATTAACCTTTTAAGAATGTTCAGTGATCATTAGAGTATAAGCACACACTTTGCTTATGACAATTAGAAAAGGTTTAAAATCTAATTCTGAATGAGTCTACTTAGCTTCAAATTTACTTTCAAATTCAAGAGTCATATTTATTCTTGATTTTAGAAGGTAGCAGTAATTCTATTTTGTATTTAATTCAATTTGAAGTAGCCTTACATTCAAAATAACATAGACTGCTTGTTAGAAAAAAATTTACAATTTTCTCACACACCCCATATTTTTCAGGTTTTGTTTCACTCCTACTAGATTTAAGTGAGTTTATTTTAAATGAGCATCTTCACCTATTATTAGAGTTAGATATACATCTTAATAAGGTATGCAGCAGGGCTTGTAGTTGGGTCTCAAACTGAATGAAGAATTCTGAAGGGATCAACAGAGGTTGTCAGCTAATGGCAGGCTTGCATCCAGAGGATATAAAATAATTAATTTGGATTCTGAAAAGAAAGAAACCACTAGCATAAACTGGAATAAGTAGGTGTGCTTATAATTAGATTTTTTTTATTGTTCTAGTCTCTCAAAATAAGTAGACTTAATCTTCAGTCTTAAAGGTTCCTATAATTAGCACGTAGTTGATACATAAACTATGTACGCCGTACATTTATTACCAAAATCATTAGTATTTAGGGATATCTACCTCAAACTTAAATTGCTTAGAAAAAAATGCTTAATTCATTTTATTTAGTCTGTTAGTTTACAGATATGGTTAATGGGTGATGGAATTCATTTTCCCAGGTTTCTTTTACTGTACTTACCTCAAGAGTAGAGATTTTATTCTTAGTAATATTCTGCATCTCATAAACCTAAAATTAAAGCAGAATAAATGTTACAAAATAAATGTTACTTCAGAAATTAAGTGATGACAATATTCCTGAGTGTTCTCTTAATTTTTCATGACTTTCGTATATGTATGTATTTTTAAAATTGGCTTATTTATGTAGTTACATATTTATTTACCTAGTTATGCTTATGCCTGTGTATGCACAAATGTCTATACAGGTATTATGACTGTGTACACACATGTAAGTCAGAAGAAGGCATAGGGTATCCTCTCCATCAGTCACTGCCTATTGAAAAACATGAATAATAAATATTTTTACATATTAAGTATTGTAGTTTCACAAATGTTCATGAATTTTTTAAAGTGTGTATATTACATTACAAATGAATATATTAGATAAATATACTTTTGTGAACTAAATTTTACCTCAACAATAATTTATTCATAAAGGTCAAGCAAAGTACTTCTTCCTTCTAGTTAGTTTGATGTTTCAAGGAATATTTTAGCAGTATGAAATAGATAAATACTGGGAAAGAATTCCTAGTTTTTTTTTTTATTCTTTTTTACTTAAAATTTCCAACTGCTCCCTGTATCCCATTTCCCTCCCCCTCCTCCCACATATTGCCCCCTCCCCCTATCCCCACTCCACTTCTCCTCCCCCTAGTCCACTCCCCCTCCCTCTCGATACTGAAGAGCAGTCCAAATTCCCTGCTCTACAGGAAGACCAAGGTCCTCCCACTTCTATCTAGGTCCAGGAAGGTGAGCATCCAAACAGGCTACGCTCCCACAAAGCCAGTTCATGTATTAGGATTGAAACCTAGTGCCATTGTCCTTGGCTTCTCATCAGCCTTCATTGTCTGCCTTGTTCAGAGAGTCCAGTTTCAACCCATGCTTATTCAGTCCCAGTCCAGCTGGCCTTGGAGAGCTCCCAATAGATCAGTTCCACTGTCACAGTGGGTGGGTGCACGCCTCGTGGTCCTGATTTCCTTGCTCATGTTCTCCCTCCTTCTGCTCCTCATTTGGACCTTAAGAGCTCAGACGGTTGATCCAAATTGGGTCTCTGTCTCTCTCTCGATCCATTGCCAGATGAAAGTTCCTGTGCCATTCTCCTTGGCCTCTCGTCAGCTCTCATTGTCCACCACATTCAGAGAGTCCGGTTTTATCCCATGTTTTTTTCAGTAGCAGTCCAGCTGGCCTTGGTGAGCTCTCAATAGATCGGCCCCCCTGTCTCAGTGGTTGGGTGCACCCCTCATGGTCCTGACTTCCTTGTTCATGTTCTCTCTCCTTCTGCTCCTCATTATAACCTTGGGAGCTCAGTCCGGTGCTCCAGTGTGGGTCTCTGTCTCTATCTCCATCCATCGCTAGATGAAGGTTCTATGGCGATATGCAAGATATTCATCAGTATGATTATAGGATAGGTTCATTTCAGGTTCCCTATCCTCAGGTGCCCCAATGAACTAACTGGGGACATTGCCCTGGGATTCTGGTAGCCATTCCAGGTTCAAGTCTCTTGCCAACCCTTAGGTGGCTCCCTTAACTAAGGTATGAGTTTCCCTGCTCCCCCATCCAACCTTCCTTTACCCCCAATCACCCCGATTCCCCCAGTTCCCCTCATCCTCTCCTTCACACTTTTCTCTCCCCATCTCCCCTCATCCCCATCCCACCCCACCCCCCAAGGTTCCCATTTTTTGCCCATCAATCTTGTCTATTTCCCATAGCTGGGAGGATATCTATATGTTTTTCCTTGGGTTTACCCTCTTGTTTAGCTTCTTTAGGATCACAAATTATAGACTCAGTGGTCCCTATCCATGGCTAGAAACCAATTATGAGTGAGTACATCCCATGATCTTCTTTTTGGGTCTGGGTTACCTCACTCAGGATCGTATTTTCTATTTCCATCCATTTGCATGCAAAATTTGAGAAGTCATTGTTTTTTAACGCAGAGTAGTACTCTAATGTATATATATTCCACACTTTCTTCATCCATTCTTCTATTGAAGGGCATCTAGGTTGCTTCCAGGTTCTGGCTATTACAAATAATGCTGCTATGAACATAGTTGGACAAATGCTTTTGTCATATGCTAGGGCATCTCTTGGGTATATTCCCAAGAGTGCTATTGCTGGGTCCAGGGTTAGGTTGATCCCAATTTTTCTGAGAAACCGCCACACTGATTTCCAAAGTGGTTGCAAAAGTTTGCAGTCCCACCAGCAATGGATGAGGGTACCCCTTTCTCCACAACCTCTCCAGCAAAGGCTATCCTTGGTGTTTTTGATTTTAGCCATTCTGACAGGTGTAAGATGATATCTCAAAGTTGTTTTGATTTGCATTTCTCTGATCGCTAAGGAGGTTGAGCATGACCTTAAGTATCTTTTGGCCATTTTAACTTCTTCTGATGAGAATTCTCTGTTCAGTTCAGTGCCCCATTTTTTAATTGGGTTAATTATCCTTTTAAAGTCTAGTTTCTTGAGTTCTTTATATATTTTGGAGATCAGACCTTTGTCTGTAGCGGGGTTTGTGAAGATCTTCTCCCAGTCAGTAGGCTGCCTTTTTGTCTTAATGACAGTGTCCTTTGCTTTACAGAAGCTTCTCAGTTTCAGGAGGTCCCATTTATTCAATGTTGCCCTTAATGTCTATGCTGCTGGGGTTATACATAGGAAGCGATCTCCTGTGCCCATATGTTGTAGGGTACTTCCCATTTTCTCTTCTATCAGGTTCAGTGTGTTCAGATTGATATTGAGGTCTTTGATCCATTTGGACTTGAGTTTTGTGCATGGTGATAGATATGGGTCTATTTTCATTCTTCTACAGGTTGACATCCAATTGTGCCAGCACCATTTGTTGAAGATGCTTTCTTTCTTCCATTGTATACTTTTAGCTCCTTTATCGAAAATTAGTTGTTAATAGGTTTGTGGGTTAAAATCCGGGTCTTCTATACGATTCCATTGGTCGACTGCTCTGTTTTTATGCCAGTACCACGCTGTTTTCATTACTGTAGCTCTGTAATAGAGTTTGAAGTCAGGAATGGTAATGCCTCCAGAAGTTCCTTTATTATATAAGATTGTTTTGGCTATCCTGGGTTTTTTTTTCTCCATATAAAGTTGATTATTGTCCTTTCAAGATCTGTGAAGAATTTTGATGGGATTTTAATGGGGATTGCATTGAATCTATAAATTGCCCTTGGTAGAATTGCCATTTTTACTATGTTGATCCTCCCAATCCAGGAGCAAGGGAGATCCTTCCATTTTCTGGTATCCTCTTCAATTTCTTTCTTCAATGCCTTAAAGTTCTTGTCAAATAGATCTTTCACTTCCTTGGTTAGAGTTACCCCAAGATATTTTATGCTTTTTGTGGCTATCGTGAAAGGTGATGATTCTCTTATTTCCCTCTCTGCTTCCATATCCTTTGTGTATAAGAGGGCGACTGATTTTTTGGAGTTGATCTTGTATCCTGCCACATTACTAAAGGCGTTTATCAGCTGTAGGAGTTCTTTGGTGGAGTTTTTGGGGTCGCTCATGTACACTATCATATCATCTGCAAATAATGCAAGTTTAACTTCTTCCTTTCCAATTTGAATCCCCTTTATCCCCTTATGTTGTCTTATTGCTATTGCTAAAACTTCGAGAACTATATTGAAGAGGTATGGAGAGAGTGGACAGCCTTGGCGTGTTCCTGATTTTAGTGGGATAGCTTTAAGTTTCTCTCCATTTAATTTGATATTAGCTGTCGGCTTGCTGTATATAGCTTTAATTAAATTTAGGTATGACCCTTGTATCCCTAATCTCTCCAAGACTTTTATCATAAAGGGATGTTGAATTTTGTCAAATGCTTTTTCAGTGTCTAATGAAACGATCATATGGTTTTTTTCTTTCAGTTTATTTATATGATGGATTACATTGATAGATTTGCGTATGTTAAACCAGCCCTGCATCTCTGGTATGAAGCCTACTTGATCATAATGGATAATTTTTCTAATGTGTTCTTGGATTCGGTTTGCCAGAATTTTGTTGAGGATTTTTGCGTCGATGTTCATGAGTGAGATTGGCCTGTAATTTTCTTTCTTGGTTGGGTCTTTGTGTGGTTTTGGTATCAGAGTTTCTGTAGCTTCATAAAAGGAATTTGGCAATGACTCTTCTGTTTCTATCTTGTGAAATACCTTAAGGAGTATAGGTATTAGGTCTTCTTGGAAGTTCTGGTAGAATTCCGCATTGAAACCATCTGGTCCTGGACTTTTTTTGGAAGGGAGGTTTTTGATAACCGCTTCTAATTCTTCACGACTAACAGGTCTATTTAGGTTGTTCACCTGGTCCTGGTTTAACTTTGGTATATGGTATTTATCTAAAAAAGTGTCCATTTCTTTTACATTTTCCAGTTTTGTGGCATACAGGCTTTTGTAGTAAGATCTAATGATTCTCTGAATTTCCTCTGTGTCTGTGGTTATGTCTCCCTTTTCATTTCTGATCTTATTAATTTGCAAATTCTCTCTCTGCCGTTTGATTAGTTTGGATAGGGGTTTATCAATCTTGTTGATTTTCTCCAGGAACCAGCTTTTTGATTTATTGATTCTTTCAATTGTTTTCTGTGTCTCTATTTTGTTGATTTCAGCCCTCAGTTTGATTATTTCCAGTCTTCTACCCCTTCTAGGTGAGTCTGCTTCTTTTTTTTCTAGAGCTTTCAGGTGGGCTGTTAAGTCTCCAATGTGTGCTTTCTCTGTTTTCTTTAAGTGGGCAGTTAGTGCTATGAACTTTCCTCTCAGGACTGCTTTCATAGTGTCCCATAGGTTTGAGTATGTTGTTTCTTTATTTTCATTGTCTTCAAGGAAGACTTTCATTTCTTTCTTTATTTCTTCCTTAATCCAGGTATGGTTCAGTAGTTGACTATTCATTTTCCATGAGTTTGTAGGCTTTCTGGGGGTAGCATTGTTGCTGAATTCTAGCTTTAATCCATGGTGATCTGATAAGATACAGGTGGTTATTAATATTTTTTTGTAACTGTGAATGTTTGCTTTGTTACCGAGTATGTGGTCGATTTTTGAGAAGGTTCCATGAGCTGCAGAGAAGAAGGTATATTCTTTCCTATTTGGGTGGAATATTCTATAGATGTCTGTTAAATCCATTTGATTCATTACCTCCATTAATTCTCTTATTTCTCTGTTAGGTTTCTGTCTGATTGACCTGTCCATTGGTGAGAGAGGAGTATTAAAGTCTCCTACTATTAATGTGTGCGGTTTGATGGCTGCCTTGAGTTTTAACAATGTTTCTTTTACGTACGTGGGTGCTTTTATATTAGGGGCATAGATATTCAGGATTGAGATTTCATCCTGATGAATTGTTCCTGTTATGAGTAGAAAATGTCCCTCTCCATCTCTTCTGACTGATTTAAGTTTGAAGTCAACTTTGTTAGAAATTAGTATGGCCACACCTGCTTGTTTCCTAGGTCCATTTACTTGATAAGCCTTATCCCAGCCCTTTACTCTGTGTAAGTGCCTGTCTTTGTGGTTGAGGTGTGTTTCTTGTAAACAGCAGAATGTTGGATCCTGTTTTCGTATCCAATCTCTTAGTCTGTGCCTTTTTATAGGTGAGTTGAGTCTATTGACATTAAGTGATATTAATGACCAGTGGTTGTTAACTCCGGTCATTTTTTTTAGTAGTAGATTTTGTGTGTTTCCCTTCTTTGAGATGTGCTGGTAAAGGGTCTCTAGATGTCTAAGTTACTGTGGTCATTGTTGGACTCCTTGATTAGTGATTTTCCTTCTATTACTTTCTGTAAGGCTGGATTTGTGGCTACGTATTGTTTAAATTTGTTTTTATCCTGGAAAATTTTGTTTTCTCCATTTATAGTGAATGAAAGCTTGGCTGGGTATAGTAGTCTGGGCTTGCATCCATGGTCTCTTAGTTTCTGCAGTACATCTATCCAGGACCTTCTGGCTTTCATGGTTTCCATAGAGAAGTCAGGTGTAAGTCTGATAGGTTTACCTTTATAAGTAACTTGGCCTTTTTCCTTTCTGCTCTTAGTATTCTTTCTTTATTCTGTATGCTTTGTGTTTTGATTATTATATGGCGAGAGGATTTTTTTTTGATCCAGCCTATTCGGTGTTCTGTATGCTTCTTGAACCTTCATAGGTATATCTTTCTTTAGGTTGGGAAAGTTTTCTTCTATAATTTTATTAAATATATTTTCTGGACCGTTGAGCTGTGCTTCTTCTCCTTCTTCTATTCCTATTATTCTTAGGTTTGGTCTTTTTATTGTGTCCCATATTTCCTGAATGTTTTGTGATGAGAATTTGTTGGCCTTGCTGTTTTCTTTGATCAGCGTGTTTATTTTCTCTATGGTATCTTCAGAATCTGAGATTCTTTCTTCTATCTCTTGTATTCTGTTGGTTATGCTTGCTTCTGTAGTCTCTATTCGTTTACCTAGATTTTCCCTGTCCAGCTGGCCTTCTGTTTGTGTTTTCTTCTTTGCCTCCATTTCAGTTTTTAAGTCTTGAACTGTTTCCATTATTTGTTTGATTGTTTTTCCTTGGTTTCCTAGGGTATCATTCACTGATTTACTCAATTCTTCAAACTTTCTGTTATACTTCTCATCCATTTCTATAAGGGCATTTTTTACATGCTGTTTAAGGGCGTCAATCACTTTCATAAAGTCAATTTTATCTACTTCTTCATGATTAAGGTGTTCATGTCCTCCTGTTGTGAGGTCGCTGGGTTCTGGTGGTTTCATATAGTTTTTCAGATTGTTGGGTGAATTCTTGCATTGGCGCCTGCCCATCTCTTTCTCCGAATGCTCCCCTATGGATCTTCTTTTAACAGATCAGGTCTCCTTGCCTACTGATGTACTTTCCCAGTGATGGCACCCTGCAGTGATAGCTCTCCTGGTGCTCCAGTGATGTCTCTCCTGGTACCAATATCAGATCTCCGTGCCCAAAGACGGCTCACCTGGTACCCAGATTAGCTCTCCCACTGATGGCTCTCCTGGTGCCAAGATCAGATCTCGGTGCAGGTTGGGTAGTTCGTAAACAAAGCTCCTACCTTGCTTGGTGCAGGCAGGCCAGTGAACCAAAGGAAGTCTCGCCTGCCTACTTGCCCTGAGGATTTGCCCCCAGCGCCAGACAGACTGAGCTGGATGGTGTTATGTGCCCAAAGAGGAAAGGGGGCAGAAGGAAGAAGGGTTCTGGATGCAAGCTGGGTGGGACAAGGAGAGAGAGGCAATATGCAGGGTGTAGAGCCCCTGCAGGGAGCCCAGGGAGTATAGGGTGGGGGATGAGGAACTTCAGAGTTCCCTGTCCAGGGCTGCTTCAGCCGCTGCCGGTCAGGTCACAAACTCACCCCGCTGCTGTCTCTCCTGGTGCCTAGATCAGATCTCCGTGCAGGTTGGGTAGTTTGTAAACAAAGGCCTTACCTTGCTTGGTGCAAGCAGGCTGGAGAAACAAAGGAAGTCTCGCCTGCCTACTTGCCCTGAGGATTTGCCCCCAGCGCCAGACAGACTGGGCTGGATGGTGTTATGTGCCCAAAGAGGAAAGGGGGCAGAAGGAAGAAGGGTTCTGGATGCAAACTGGGTGGGACAAGAAGAGAGAGGCAGTATGCAGGGTGTAGAGCCCCTCCCTAGTTTTTTATAAATGAGAAGATTTATCTTTTTTCTTCGGAGACACACTTCACATTCTGTACTGACTACAATGGCAGATCAGTTTGGAGTGTATGTTTACCGTTATCACCAAGTATTTACAGTCTCTGAACATGGAGGAAACTGATGAGATAGTCGTATCACATGGAACTCCAGACAGATGTAGTAATCTGTGTAATTAGGATGAGGATCAGAAAAACTGTGGTTGCTGTAGATACTCATGTGCAGGTTATTTAGTCATTCTTGAGGCTCATAGATGCTACATTCCAGAAATCCCACAGCTGTGCTCCTAGTAGAGTAGACATCACATCTGGGCACATATGTTTCAGTTACTGTAGTAAACATTTCATTCATACCTAGAAACAGTTCCAAGGATCATGGAGGTGACCTTCAAAGTTGAACAACAACAATCTTGGTGTACAACCCACAGATCAACCCCTCTGGAGGTTCAGATTGAGGATAGCTTGCAATTTCTGGCCAAACATATTGTTGAAGTTTCCAGCTAAACATTGTTTGTTCCTGTGCTCCCTCTGCCCCCACTGATGGTTTGCTTAGGTGCTTTGTTTACTCTTGAGCCTGGTAATTTCCCACCTGCCTAAGGGGATTTCCATTGTGCAACAGCTAGGTATACAAAGTTTTTTTTCTAAGCTTGAATAAATGGCATTAGGCATTCTCTCCAATGACCCAGGTCTCTTGTGTGTTCCTTTAATCTCCAGACCCTTGCACTCCTCGCTAACCATACAGTAGCAAAAACTGTGTGGTAGAGAGTAACACAGGCATTACAACTTGGTTAACAATTTTTAATTCAACTTATTTCAATATATAATTACAAATTAATAGACTTTGAAAACATGCCACAGGGAACAAATATGTAGTCTGCAACTCACAAGCAGATGGGAAGAATTGAAAGCCCCTGAAAGATAAGCTGTTTCAATATTTCCACATTTTCGTTTTCATAAAAATGGTTGTTAATTCTTGTGATGTGATGAAAGGATAGGGAACATGAAACTGCTTAGCTGAGTTCAGACTGGGTATCAAACAAGCACAAATTTTCAAATAGGAAGCGAACATACTTTCAAATTTTACACATAAGAGCAGTCCTGTGTCCAATTATGGTTTCTCTAGGAATTCATGGTCTTAGAATAAAAATATGCAATGTCTGGAAGAGAATAAACTTATTAAATGTGGAAAATAAGAAAAAAAGCAAGTACTAACAGAAAAATGCATACAGGTAGGTAGCTGTGATTCTAAAAGATCACAGAACTCAATACATTCAATTCTTGTATTCATTAGCAAGAGGTTATTTTATTTTTAAACTGAATATTGCATTATTTATGAGATTCTGTCTCCTTAATATTATATACAGTCAGAATGATGCTTCAAGTCTAATTACTTTTGCATTGTGATGTTAATATCAATGACAGACTGAATAAATTCATGACATACATCAGAGGTTGTGTAGCTTCCAAATTATATGGAATTCAAGATAACAACTCTCTTGTTTAAGGCCCAATATCATATTTAAAGAATAAAGGAAAGGGCTTAATAGTTGATAACTCCTTAGTTCAAGGGAAAAATGTTTACACATTAAGACTTTATTAAAACTTGATCAGTCGTTCAATTTAATAAATAACAGAGGCCAAATAAAAGCTATTTCTGGTGAATACAATCATACACATAATCCATGTAAATCGCATTGTTTAGAATGCCTTGGTAATATCCTTGTGTTTATCAAGGGAATAAAAGAGAGAAATAGAAAGGGGTAAAATGCACCATTGGACTTGTACAAACAACTTTCTAGAAAATCTGTGGATTTCACACTAAAATAGTGTCTGTTTTTATATTTCTTAAATTCATAATTTTTGTCCCTGTGTGGCTGTTAGTTTTCTTGATATATGTTGCTGCTCTTTAAGAATTTCAATGAAAATAAATCAGTGTTTGCTTTTTAAAGCTAAATGGTGCTTATGACTTAGAGCTAAATACAACTACAATGGCAAACAGCTAACATATTAAAACAAAATCCAGAAGGTTATTCATTTGCCTTGCTGTCACTAAGCAGACATTATTATTGAAAGGCCTAATAAACAAGCTAGAAATATCTTTATTACTGAAGTCTTACCTGTATGGGAACTGGATTACTGCAACAAAAAATACTGTAAAAAGAAGAGAAATAAAGAAGGCCTTTAGTATCCTTGGATGGTAGGTAGTTTAGGCAAAGAAACAGAACAGTACGAAATTTTCAATGCTAAAGATATGTCAAGCATATCTATGATATGGTAGCCAACCACTATGGGCTTTCACTTTGAAAAGTCCTTGTGCGTCAACTGGTACAAACAAAGAAGCTTCTCTTTATCCTTCATGGAGAGTCTAGGTTAAGTACAGTTTGCTTCATTGCTGACGCATATAAAGATTTACAGCAACCAGGATTCTGTAGATTCAGTGACTTCCAGAATGTGGATCTCCTTCCTCCTCTGCAATCATTGGCTACCAGCCAACAAAGGAAGATGGAGCAGAAGTGGCAAGCAGGTTTCAGAGGCCTGTGGGTACAATGGAACGAACATTTGGAAGTCAGCATCAGTGAGACAGCTCAGGTTCCTGAAGCACTGAGCCCAGTTTATATGGCCCAGGTCAGAGGAGAAGGGGGGAAGGACAAACAAGGAAGGGAATGCACCTAATTTACATATGCAGACCTGATGGAGGACAGAGGAACCTTAAGGAGACAGGCCTATTTAAATACCAGAACACTTGGAAAAAAGGTGTCCTTTGCTGAGTCATACAGCCTTCTCAGGGAGCTTTTTGTGTAAGGTTCCTCTAAAGAAAGTCAGGCATCCTGGCCTAGAAACACTATCCAAATTAGGTCAAGGGAGTCCTGCAGCAAAGGGTGTTCTCATTTCACCAAGCTCAGAGAGCTATCCAGACACGGTGAACTGCAGCATCCTTAAATGCAGGGTACTCCAACACAGAAGACTGAGCTCTCATTATCAATAAATAATTTACTTTACTCCCCATAAACAGGCAATTGGTTTCATAGCCTAGTGTCGTGGATATTAATACAGACAAAGGAGACAAACACTATAATGGCTTTATCACTAATCAACTTTTTTTTTTTTCATCTTCTGTAGGGCCCCTGTCTACCCCTGCTCCTAGGGTTTCTTAAGGACAGTTTCTGGTCAGCCAGCTAAAACATTGTTTGTTTTTGTGCTCCCTCTGCCCCTGCCTGGTGATTAGCTGTAGGGCATTATTTACTGCATCTTGGGTAAGGCAATTTCCCACCTGCCTGTGGGGACCTCCTTGTGCTGCAGATAGGTATATAGGATTTCCACAAAGTTGAATAAAAGGTATTAGGCTGATCACCTTTCGGATGACCCAGGTCTCTTGTGTGTTCTTAAAATCTCCAGGTCCTTCCCCGGCTCGCTTATGGTACAGTGGTGTGCAAACTGTACTGAGAGGGTAACACAGAATCGGGTGTTATAATCTTCTTCTTTTTGTTTTCTTTATTTTATTCTTTTTAAATTAAAATTACCGCCTCCTCCCCTTTTCCCATTTCCTTCCCCCTCCTCCCACATATCACCCCCTTCCCCCACTCCCCTCCCCCTCTTCCCACTCCTATCCCCCTCCCCCCACTCCATTCCCCCTCCCTCTCTATACTGAAGAGCAGTCCAAATTTCCAGCCCTGCAGGAAGTCCAAGATCCTCCCACTTCTATCTAGGTCCAGGAAGGTGAACATCCAAACAGGCTAGGCTCCCACAAGCCACTTCATGTATTAGAATCGAAACCTAGTGCCATTGTCCTTGGCTTCTCATCAGCCTTCATTGTCCGCCATGTTCAGAGAGTCCGGTTTCATCCCATGCTTATTTAGTCCCAGTCCAGCTGGCCTTGGTGAGCTCCCAATAGATCAGTTCCACTGTCACAGTGGGTGGGTGCACCCCTCGTGGTCCTGACGTCCTTGCTCATGTTCTCTCTCCTTCTCCTCCTCATTTGGACCTTAAGAGCTCAGTCCATAGCTCCAAATTGGGTCTCTGTCTCTATCTCGATCCATCGCCAGATGAAGGTTCTAAGGTGATATGCAAGATATTCATCAGTATGCCTATAGGATAGGGTCATTTCAGGTTCCCTTTCCTCAGTTGCCCAAAGTACTAGCTGGGGACATCTCCCTGGACACCTGCGAGCCCCTCTAGAGTCAAGTCTCTTGCCAACCCTAAGATGGCTCCCTTAAGTAGGATATGTATTTCTCTGTTCCCATATCCACCCTTCCTATATCCCAACCATCCTATTCCCCCAGGCTTCCCCCATCCTCCCCTTCTTACGTTTCTCACCCCATTTCCCCTTAGCCCCATGCCACCTCACCCTCAAGTTCCCAGCTTTTGCCCTGCAATCTTGTCTAGTTCCCCTATCCAGGCGGATGACTATACGTTTTTCTTTGGGTTCTCCTTCTTATTTAGCTTCTCTAGGCTCACAAATTATATGCTCAATGTCCTTTATTTATGGCTAGAAACCAATTATGAGTGAGTACATCCCCTGTTCATCCTTTTGGGTCTGGGATACCTCACTCAGGATAGTGTTTTCTATTTCCATTCATTTGCATGCAAAATTCACGATGTCATTGTGTTTTACTGTTGAGTAGTACTCTAATATGTATATATTCCACACTTTCTTCATCCATTCTTCCATTGAAGGGCATCTAGGTTGTTTCCAGGTTCTGGCTATTACAAACAATGCTGATATGAACATAGTTGAACAGATGCTTTTGTCATATGATAGGGCATCTCTTGGGTATATTCCCAAGAGTGGTATTACTGGATCTTGGGGTAAGTTGATCCCAAATTTCCTGAGAAATCGCCACACTGATTTACAAAGTGGTTGCACAAGTTTTCATTCCCACCAGCAATGGATGAGTGTGCTCCTTACTCCACAACCTCTCCAGCAAAGGCTATCATTGGTGTTTTTGATTTTAGCCATTCTGACAGGTGTAAGATGGTATCTCAAATTTGTTTTAATTTGCATTTCCCTTATCGCTAAGGAGGTTGAGCATGACCTTAAGTGTCTTTTGGCCATTTGAATTTCTTCTGTTGCGAATTCTCTGTTCAGTTCAGTGCCCCATTTTTTAATTGGGTTAATTATCCTTTTAAAGTCTAGTTTCTTCAGTTCTTTATATATTTTGGAGATCAGACCTTTGTCTGTTGCAGGGTTGGTGAAGATCTTCTCGCAGTCAATGGGTTGCCTTTTTGTCTTAGTGACAGTGTCCTTTGCTTTACAGAAGCTTCTCAGTTTCAGGAGGTCCCATTTATTCAATGTTGCCCTTAATGTCTGTGCTGCTGGGGATATATGTAGGAAGTGATCTCCTGTGCCCATATGTTGTAGAGTACTTCCCACTTTTTCTTCTATCAGGTTCAGTGTGTTCAGACTGATATTGAGGTCTTTAATCCATTTGGACTTGAGTTTTGTGCATGGTGATAGATATGGATCTATTTTCATTCTTCTACAGGTTGACAACCAGTTCTGCCAGCACCATTTGTTGAAGATGCTTTCTTTCTTCCATTGAATACTTTTAGCTCCTTTATCAAAGATCAGGTGTTCATAGGTTTGTGGGTTAAAATCAGGGTCTTCTATACAATTCCATTGATCGACCTCTCTGTTTTTATGCCAATACCCAGCTGTTTTCATGCCAATACCCAGCTGTTTTCAATGCTGAAGTTCTGTAATAGAGTTTGAAGTCAGGGATGGTAATGCCTCCAGAAGTTCCTTTATTGTATAAGATTGTTTTGGCTATTCTGGGTTTTTTGTTTTTCCATATAAAGTTTATTAATATCCTCTCAAGATCTGTTAAGAATTTTAATGGGATTTTAATGGGGATTGCACTGAATCTATAAATTGCCCTTGGTAGAATTGTCATTTTTACTATGTTGATCCTCCCAATCCAAGAGCAAGGGAGAGCCTTCCATTTTCTGGTATCTTCCTCAATTTCTTTCTTCAAAGACTTAAAGTTCTTGTCAAATAGATCCTTCACTTCCTTGGTTAGAGTTACCCCTAGATATTTTATGCTGTTTATGGCTATCCTGAAGGGTGATGCTTCTCTGATTTCCCTCTCTGTTTCCTTATCCTTTGTGTATAGGAGGGCAACTGATTTTTTGGAATTGATCTTGTATCCTGCCATGCTACTAAAGGTGTTTATCAGCTGTAGGAGTTCTTTGGTGGAGTTTTTGGGGTCGCTTATGTATACTATCATATCATCTGCAAATAATCAAAGTTTAACTTCTTCCTTTCCAATTCGGATCCCTTTGATCCCCTTATGTTGTCTTATTGCTATTGCTAGAACTTCAAGCACTATATTGAAAAGGTATGGAGAGAGTGGACAGCCTTGTCATGTTCCTGATTTTAGTGGGATGACTTTGAGTTTCTCTCCATTTAATTTGATGTTAGCTGTCGGCTTGCTATAAATAGCTTTTATTATAGTTAGGTACAACCCTGGTATCCCTAATCTCTCTAAGACCATTACCATAAAGGGATGTTGAATTTTGTCAAATGCTTTTTCAGCATGTAATGAAATGATCATATGTTTTTTTTCTTTCAGTTCATTTATATGATGGATTACATTGATAGATTTTCATATGTTGAACCAGCCCTGCATCACTGGGATGACACCTACTTGATCATAATGAATAATTTTTCTAATGTGTTCTTGGATTCGGTTTGCCAGTAATTCACTGAGGATTTTCACATCGATGTTCATGAGTGAGCTTGGCCTGTAGTTGTCTTTCTTGGTTGGGTCTTTGTGTGGTTTTGGTATCAGAGTAACTGCATCTTCATAAAAGGAATTTGGCAATGATTTCTCTGTTTCTATATTGTGAAATACATTAAGAAGTATAGGTATTAGCTCTTCTTGGAAGTTCTGGTAGAATTCTGCATTGAAGCCGTCTGGACCTGGTCTATTTTGGTAGGGAGGTTTTTTATAACAACTTCTAATTCTTCACAACTAACAGGTCTGTTTAGATTGTTCACCTTGTCTTGGTTTAACTTTGGTATATGGTACTTATCTAAAAAAAGTGTCCATTTCTTTTACATTTTCCAATTTTGTGGCATACAGGCTTTTGTAGTAAGATCTAATGATTCTCTGAATTTCCTTTGTGTCTGTGGTTATGTCTCCTAATTTGTTTCTGATCTTGTTAATTTGCAAATTCTCTCTCCGCCATTTGATTAGTTCAGATAGGGTTTTATCAATCTTGTTGATTTTCTCTAAGAACCTGCTTTTTGTTTCATTGATTCTTTGGATTATTTTCTGTGTTTCTATTTTGTTGATTTCTGCCCTCAGTTTGATTATTTCCAGTCTTCTACTCCTTCTAGGTGAGTCTGCTTCTTTTTTTTCTAGAGCTTTCAGGTGGGCTGTTAAGTCTCCAATGTGTGCTTTCTCCATTTTCTTTAAGTGGGTACTTAGTGCTATGAACTTTCCTCTTAGCACTGCTTTCATAGTGTCCCATAGGTTTGAGTATGTTGAGTCTTTGTTTTCATTGAATTCAAGAAAGACTTTAATTTCTTTCTTTATATCTTCCTTGATTCAGGTGTGGTTCAGTAGTTGACTGTCCAGTTTCCATGAGTTTGTAGGCTTTCTGGGGGTAGCATTGTTGTTGAATTCTAACTTTAATCCATGGTGATCTGATAAGACACAGGTGGTTACCAATATTTTTTTGTAACTGTGTAAGTTTGCTTTGTTACCAAGTATGTGGTGAATTTTCGAGAAGGTTCCATGAGCTGCAGAGAAGAAGGTATATTCTTTCCTATTTGGGTGGAATGTTCTATAGATATCTGTTAAGTCCATTTGATTCATTACCTCCCTTAATCCTCTTATTTCTCTGTTAGGTTTCTGTCTGATTGACCTGTCCATTGGTGAGAGAAGAGTGTTGAAATCTCCTACTATTAGTGTGTGTGGTTTGATGACTGCCTTGAATTTTAGTAATGTTTCTTTTACATAAGTGGGTGCTTTTATATTAGGGCCATAGATATTCAGGATTGAGACTTTGTCCTGATGAATTGTTCCTGTTATGAGTAAATAATGTCCCTCTCCATCTCTTCTGATTGATTTTAGTTTGAAGTCAACTTTGTTAGAAATTAGTATGGCCACACCTGCTTGTTTCTTAGGTCCATTTGCTTGATAAACCTTTTCCCAGCCCTTTACTCTGAGTAGATGTCTGTCTTTGTGGTTGAGGTGTGTTTCTTGTAAACAGCAGAATGTTGGATCCTGTTTTCGTATCCAATCCCTTAGCCTGTGTCACTTTATAAGTGAGTTGAGCCCATTGATATTAAGTGATATTGATGACCAGTGGCTGTTAACTCTGGCCATTTTTTCTTCCATTCTTTCTTTCTTTTTTCTTTCTTTCTTTTTTTTTGTAGTAGAGTTTGTGTGTTTCCCTTCTTCGAGTTGTGCTGGTGAAGGGTCATTAGATATCTGAGTTATTGTGGACATTGTTGGACTCCTTGGGTTGTGATTTTCCCTCAATTACTTTCTCTAAGGCGGGATTTGTGGCTACGTATTGTTTAAATTTGTTTTTATCCTGGAAAATTTTGTTTTCTCCATTTATAGTGAATGAAAGCTTGGCTGGGTATAGTAGTCTGGGCTTGCATCCATGGTCTCTTAGTTTCTGCAGTACATCTATCCATGACCTTCTGGCTTTCACGGTTTCCATAGAGAAGTCAGGTATAAGTCTGATAGGTTTACCTTTATAAGTAACTTGACCTTTTTCCTTTGCAGCTCTTAATATTCTTTCTTTATTCTGTATGTTTTGTGTTTTGATTATTATATGGTGAGGAGACTTTTTTTTTGATCTAGTCTATTTGGTGTTCTGTATGCTTCTTGAACCTTCAAAGGAATATCTTTCTTAAGGTGGGGAAAGTTTTCTTCTATAATTTTATTAAATATATTTTCTGGACCATTGAGCTGTACTTCTTCTCCTTCTTCTATCCCTATTATCCTTAGATTTGGTCTTTTTATTGTGTCCCAGATTTCCTGAATGTTTTGTGATGAGAATTTGTTGGTTTTGCTGTTTTCTTTGATCAGTGTGTTTATTTTCTCCATGGTATCTTCAGTGTCTGAGATTCTTTCTTCTATCTCTTGTAATCTGTTGGTAGTCCTTGTCTCTGTAGTCCTGTTTGTTTACCCAGATTTTCCATCTCCATCCTTCCCTCGGTTTTTGTTTTCTTCATTACTTCCATTTCATTCTTCAAGTGTTCAACCGTTTCCCTTACCTGTTTGATTGCTTTTTCTTGTTTCTCTTGGGTTTCTTGGCTATCTTTGAGAGATTTATTCATTTCTTCTACCGTTTTGTTTGTAATCTCTAATTGATTATGGCAGTTTTTCACCTCTTGTTTAAGGTCCTCTATTATTTTTATATAATTCACTTTTGAGTCGAATTCTAATTCTTCTGGAGTAGGGTGCACAATTCTTCTTATTTCAGGATTCCTGGATTCTGGTGATGTCATGTTGCCTTTCAGGTTGTTGGAGGAATTCTTGCATTGGCACCTGCCCATCTCTTCCTTCAAATGGAGCCAGGAGAGGCCTGGTGTCTTGGTCCAGTCTTTGCTGTGACTGACTCCCTGGGTGTATCTCCTCAGTGTAGGAGCAGGAACCGTTCCCTTCCAGATGGACTCCTCAGCATCGAAACATGGATGCCTGGTAGTTCAATAACCCGCAGACAAAAGGGCGAATGTGGGGGGTAGGGCGGGGTCGAGTAGAACACAAGACCCTGCAGCACAAGCTGAAGGTGCCTGCACTCCCTTTCGGGGGTGCTTGAGGCCTGCCCGATAGGCAGGTATTCTCCACTCTGAATAGGTAGCCTTAGTGTAGGAGCAGGAAACTGTTCCTCAGCAAAGGACCTTGCAGACAAGGCAGGCTTGGCGAGGGGGGGGGTGTACGAAAGAAAGCCCTGCAGCAGGAGCAGGGGGGGTGCTCTCTTCCGGGATTGTCCACCCCTGGATAGCACACACTCACCGGTCCAGATGGAACTCCTCAGTACCTAAACAGGGATGCCTAGTAGTCCAATGAGCCAGGGACAAAAGGAAGAACATGGCAGTCAGGGCGGGGTCCAATAGAGCACAGGAGACCCTGCAGCCCCAAGCTGAAGGTGCCTGCACTCCCTTGCGGGGGACCATGAGACCTGCCCGGTAGGCAGGCACTCACTGCTCTGGGTGGGTAGCCTTAGTGTAGGAGCTGGAAAATCGTTCTTGAGCAGAGGACCTAGTAGACAGCAGGACAGGCTTGGGGGGGGAGCTGTGTGTTATAGTCTTCTAATGAAGGGACTGTAGCAGACCAGATTTCAATACTTTGTTTTGCCAGATGTCCATTGCTTATGGGTTGGTAGTTTGACTAAAAGCGTGCTTTTTAATCTAGATGCTCTCAGTTTTGTGAATTGCATTCTCTACTCGTTCTGCCTCTATTTCAACCAAGAATTTACATTTTGTACTAGGAAGAAGAGAGAGAGAATGGCATGATTGTATCCATTCATATCTGGTACTTTCCAGAGTCAGAAATCTCAATGAGTATTACATAGCAGAGGTCAGATGGTTTATTTTGGATATGAGAAACCACTTTAAATTCTAATTAGATGAAAAAAAAGAAATATGGTCTATTAAATTAAATTCTGCAAGCACTTCAGTGTAAAATTTCCTTCCTCTTCAATTATAAAAGCAAAGCAAGATCCATACAAAGTGTGCTAACACTTATCCTTTCCGTTTTCTATTAGGTTCCAAACAATTTCTGATTAAAAGAATGAAATCTCATCAAAAGATGGCAATTTAATGAGTTCTCATGAACAATTAAAATGATTATTTGCATATTTTAGCCCACTGGAGGAAAAATACAAAGCCGGAAAGAGTTAGCAGTAATCCTTTTCTAAGAAGAAAATTTTGTTTCCCTCGATGCCACAGAGAGCATTTCAGGAGGCTTATTAGCATGCATAATAGTATGATCTGGTTTACCAGTCCTCTGTCCTTGGGCAGGTGTTTATTAGAGGTACTTCATCACTAGTATTTTCATCCCTCTAAGAAAAATTAGAATCACAGATGAGACCCAGAAGATCTATGACTAATTCCTTTTACAGTCATATAGCATGGGTATGAGAAGAGGGAAATTAAACACAAAGCAAATCTTAAGTAACATTTGATGCACTTTTTTTTTGGCTTCTTTTCTATGACATCTACATTCTGTCACTAATTTTTGCTACTCTGAAATTATCACATATACCTATTTCTGAGGGCACACAAAAGACAAAAAAAGAAGCTAGAAAAATAGTGATTTGAGTTTGAGAAATGATATTATTTATTTTCAAGTTACTCCAAACAAGCAAAAGTTTTGGCTAACTGTCCTTAAATTATAAGTACCTGGTACTAACATCTACCTCTACCTTTTAGGGAGTTTGTAATGATCTGAAACAGTTCTTTGTTTGCTTGCTTTTTGCTTTGTTTTGTTTTTTTTTCTCATTATTTTTCAAGCCTATCAAAAATACTCAATGCTTGATAGAGGCGTAAAGCATTTAAAAATAAGCATACATTATCAGTTATACATTATATCATCAGTAAAGAGAACATTAACAGTACATTGAGTTTAGGAAGCAGAGCAGTTCCCAAAGCTATCTTGTACCTTGAAGATAACTGATAGATTTTGGGGGCAGTGTCCTGTTCACTTCCTGAATCAACCTCTACACACCCTGGCACACACACACACACACACACACACACACACAGACACAGACACACGAGAGAGAGAGAGGGAGAGAGAGAGAGAGAGAGAGAACAATACTACTACCCATCTTAATTTTTTTACATGATTTTCTTTCAGCAGAAGCACTGAAGGATAATGCAGACTTGGGTGATGTTCTTTTCCATAAAACAGTCTTTGCTTTCCTTCCTGGAGACTTTTGCAGGAGCCTCAGCAGCCTTCTCAGGATATACAAATGTTGCCTCTAATTTTAAGACTCACAGTATAGATGGTATAGTCAAATATACCTCATCTTTCAAAAAACTCTTATGGGAGTTATTGTATGAATATTTTAACCACCTGTTAGATAAAAATTTTAGAAGGCATTTGCTATGCTTCTCCATGATCTCATCTAACTGAGCATCATCGACCCAAGAGCTTTCTCACTTATTTTGTCTAGTCTCATGCTTTTCCTTAACTAGCTTTAAACACACCTAAAACAACATCTATAATGAAAAGTTCAGGTGTGTTTCGATGTTTTACACAACAATAATGTCGTTAGCATAGCTGAAAACTTGACATTATTTAATTTAATATAGTATCCAGTCACCAGCCACTGTTTTTCACTCATCTTAAAAAAAATGTGCTTTAATCAAACAAGATATGTTGAATCTCTGATGATTTATTATAGCTCATTTTCTATTTTATAAATGCAAATTGCTGAAACTTAAGAAAAAGAAGTGAATTTATTTTAAAGTATGTTTCCTATAAATTTTGATAAATATATGCATTATTATAAATATGTGATTTATCAGTATTTGTATTTGTCACATAGAAATGCCCTCTCGGCTAGCTCTAGGCTAGCCCTTCCTAACATACTTCCTGATGTAATGAGTGTTTTCTAACTCTATAGATTAAATTGACCATTCTGGACTGATACATAAATGGATGTACCTTCTTTTTGTTTACTTCATTGTTTCTGGCGTTTTTCTCTCTTAAACTAACAGTATCCATATTTATCTACAGTTATTTTAATACTCTTATTAATGGATACAGTTTTACTATTTTGATGTTATGTACTTTAGACTTTTTAACCAAGTGGAAAATAAACAGTAATTGTGTGTCTTTGCCTAGGTGTACTTAAGACCTGTGAAATTATGATACATACATGTATGTTTCTGTGTGTGTGTGAATTCATATATATACATATCATATGTGTGTGTGTGTGTATAATGGCATGCAGACTGATATCTTCTGGGCAATACCTAGAAAAGGAATTTTTGAAGAAGTATGTTTTTTCTTTATATAAAAATCATAAAATCTTTTGAAATAAGCTTTTATAATATGGATTTTCACTACTCTCAAAATGCCATTAATATAAATGAATGAATTCTAGAATTATGTTGCTGATTTTGCCATTATTAATTGACTAAAATCATGTACAACGATATGTTTTTCATAGGTATTCATGTTTCCTACCACTATACTAAAATAAATGAGTGTTATCTTTAGCAATAGGGCATTATCATCACATTGTGGTGAGCATCCGGTAGACTTGGCAATAGTCTGAGTTGTTTGGGATTTTCCATGGTGTCCCTTTGACCAACAACTCATTTACATTTAACTCATTCCTGGTGATGTAACCTATTCCTGCCAATGAAGAATTTTCCTGATGGCAAGAGATATGTAGGTGGTTCTATGTCTCTCTCATCATTTGGTAATTTCATTTAAACTGCTTTCATGTAAGTATGTATTTAAGAAGATTACATTGTAATAGGTTCCCATAAAGACCCTCAAATGTCCTTAGTTAGAGCTGTCCCTTCCGGTACTCCATCTCTTATGACCTGCTTCTCTCCCCTTTTGGTTTAATCCTCCTCTGTGAGTCTCCCCCTTGATTTATTTCTGTCTTAGGGTTTCTGTTGCTATGATGAAATATCATTACCAAAGAAACTTGGGGAAGAAAGGGTTTATTCAGCTTACACATCCACAGCACTGTTCATCAATGAAGCAAGTCCGGACAGGAATTCAAATAGGGCAGGAGCTAATGCAGAGGATCAGATGGAGTGCTCTTAATTTCTTTCTTGATATCCATTGGTTGCTTTGTATGCTTTCTTATAGAACCCAAGGGTGGTACTACCCACCATGGACTGAGACTTTCCCCTTTAATTAATAATTTGAAAAATGCACTGACGTCTTGCCTACAGCCCAATCTTATGGAGCTATTTTTCTTAATTGTTGTTCCCTCCTCTTAGATAATTTTAGCTTGCATCACATTGGCATAAAACTATCTGACACACTATCTATATAATTATATTCCCTTACTTTGGAGATTCTTTCCTCTACATACTTCATTACTCTGTGATTATTGACAATAGAATGCCTATTAAAAGTTTAAAATCTTATATCCATATATAGAAGAAAACATGATATTTGTCTTTTGAGGACTGGTTACCTCTCTCACAATGTTTTTTTTTCCAGTTTTATCCATTTACCTGAAAAAAATGTGATTTTGTTTAACAGTTGGTTAATATTCTATTGTGCAAATGTTCCACAGTTTTTATTCACTGATCTGTTAATGGATATCTGTTTCCAATTTCTGGCTATTATAAACAGAAAAATGAACATGGCTGAACAAGTGTCTTTGCAGTAGGATGTAGAGTCATTTAGATATATGCACAAGAATGGTGAAGTTAGATCTTGATGCAGATCCACTCCTAGCTTCCTGAGGAACCAGCATAGGGATCTGCACAGTGTCTGTAAAAGTTTGCAGAAACCCCTGCCAGAAACGAATGAGTGTTTCTCTTACTCCACAACCTTGCCAACATGAGTTGTCAATTGTTTTATTGTTTTTGGCCATTGTGGCTTTTGTAAGATGAACTCTTAGAGTAGTTTTAGTTTGTGTTTCCCTGAACACTAAGGATCTTGAACATTTCATAACTGCTTCTTGGCCATTTGTGAGTCAGTTTTTGAGCTGAGCACCCTCTGTGGAGCTCAGTACCCCATTTTTACAGGGTTTTTGTTTTTGTTGCTTTGTTTCTTGATGTACAGATTATTTAGTTCTTTTTTTGTAATTAATTAATTTATTTATTAGAGATTTCTGTCTCTTCCCTGCCACCGCCTCCCATATCCCTCCCCGTCCCCCAATCAACTCCCCCTCTCTCATCAGCCCTAAGAGCAGTCAGGGTTCCCTGCCCTGTGGGGAGTCCAAGGACCTCCCACCTCCTTCCAGGTCTATTAAGGTGAACATCCAAACAGCCTAGGCTCCCACAAAGCCAGTATGTGCAGTAGGATCAAAACCCAGTGCCATTGTTCTTGACTCCTCAGCAGTCCTCAATGTCCACTATGTTCAGTGCGTCCAGTATTATCCCATGCTTTTGCAGACCCAGTCCAGCTGGCCTTGGTGAGTTCCCAAAAGAACATCCCCATTGTCTCAGTATGTGGGTGCACCCCTCGCAGTCCTGAGTTCCTTGCTCGTGCTCTCTCTCCTTCTGCTCCTGGTTTGAACCTTGGGGTTGTAGTCTGGTGCTCCAATTTGGGACTCTGTCTCTGTCTCCTTTCATCGCCTGATGAAGGTTAATATCCAGGAGGATGTCTATATGTTTTTCTTTGGTTTCACCTTCTTATTTAGCTTCTCTAGGATCACGAATTATAGGCTCAATGTCCTTTATTCATGGCTAGAAACCAAATATGAGTGAGTACATCCCATGTTCCTCTTTTTGGGTCTGGCTTATCTCACTCAGGATAGTGTTTTCTATTTCTGTCCATTTGCCTGCAAAATCCAAGAAGTCATTGTTTTTTACTGCTGAGTAGTACTCTAATATGTATATATTCCATACTTTTTTCATCCATTCTTCCATTGAAGGGCATCTAGGTTGGGTCTCATTGAATAAATGGGACCTCCTGAGACTGAGAAGCTTCTGTAAAGCAAAGGACACTGTCACTAAGACAGAAAGGGAACCCACTGACTGGGAGATCTTCTCCAACCCTGCAACTGACAAAGGTCTGATCTCCAAAGTATATAAAGAACTCAAGAAACTATACCGTAAAAGGCTAATCAACCCAATTATAAAATGGGGCAAGGAGCTGAACAGAGAATTCTCAACAGAAGAATTTCAAATGGCCAAAAGACACTTAAGGTCATGCTCAACTTCCTTAGTGATCAGGGAAATGCAAATCAAGACAACTTCAAGATACCATCTAACACCTGTCAGAATGGCTAAAATAAAAAACACCAATGATAGCCTTTGCTGGAGAGGATGTGGAGAAAGGGGTACACTCATCCATTGCTGGTGGGAATGCAAACTTGTGCAACCACTTTGGAAAGCAGTGTGGCGGTTTCTCGGGAAATTTGGTATCAACCTACCCCTGGACCCAGCAATACCACTCTTGCGAATATACCCAAGAGATGCCCTATCATACAACAAAAGTATATGCTCAACTATGTTCATAGCAGCATTGTTTGTAATAGCCAGAACCTGGAAACAACCTAGATGCCCTTCAATGGAAGAATGGATGAAAAAAGTATGGAATATATACATATTAGAGTACTACTCAGCAGTATTTAGTTCTTATATATTTTAGATAATAACTTTCTAACAGGTATGTAATTGGTAAAGATTGTTTCCCATTCTGGAGCCCTGTAATTGGTCCTAATGATGCTGGCTTTTGCCATTAAGAAACTTTTCTATTTCCTGAGATCCCATTTATTAATTGCTGTCTTACTGCTGTGATATCGGTGTTCTGTTCAGGAAACTTTTCCTGTGCCAGTGAGTTCAAGATGCTTCCACATTTTCTCTTCTTCAGATACAGGTCATCTGAACTTTTGGGATTATATTAAGGTCCCTAGTAAATTTGCAATTGAGTTTTTGCAGATTGATAAAAATTATTCTATATGCATTCTTCATCATACAAACTTACCAAGGACCTTAACATAATTCCAAATATTCAGACACCCTGAATCTGATAGAACAGAAAATATGGAAGCATTGTCAACTCATTGTTGAAGATGCTGTTTTTCTCTACTGTATATTTCTATCTCTTTGGAAAAACTCAAGTGTCCATAAGTATGAATGTGGAATTATGTCTGGCCAGTCAGATCAGTTCTATTGATCTTAATGTCAGTTTTTATGTCAATACCACCATGACTATAACTCTATAGTACAACTTTAAATTTGGGATAATGATAATATAGAGCCATTCTTTCATAATAAAAGATTTGTTTAGTTATCTTGTTTTTGTTTTTTGCTTTTGTTTCTGGTGTGTGTATTTGTGTATGTGTGTGTGTGTGTGTTTATACAAGGTTGGAAAATGTCCACTCAAGATCTTTGAATAATTGTTTTGGAAATTTAATGAGGATTACATTGAATCTGTAAATTGCTTTCCTTAGAATGAGCAATATATATATATATGTATATGTGTATATATATACATATATATGTAGAATATCTATGTTGGTAGGATATATATATATATGTAGGATATAGATTGATAGATAGATAGATAGATAGATAGATGATAGGATATATATATATATATATATATATATATATATATATATATATATATACCTTACCAATCAACGAACATGGGAAATCTTCCCACTACTATCAGAAAACTCTTTGAGGCTACCTTGCAGACCCCTAGATCAAATGTTGTCCAGTCATTTCCAGTCACTGTGGAGGTCACTCTTCTTCAAGAAAATTAAAAATTCTAGTGCCTGTTGTAAAAAAAACATACTGCTCAGGATGATATAATAAACAAAGAGAGTGAATCAAACATTCCAGTAGAAAACAGGAAACATATATTTTGGCAGACAAATTTATAAATATAAATGATCAAAGACCAAAACTAAGAGGACAAATAAATAATGTTACAAGTGAAGGATTATTGTACATGGGTGTGCCTGTGTCTATTATTACTCCATAATGAGGATCCTCCCATAGGGAATGTTAAATAACCACACCCTGTGTCAATATTTTGTAAGTCAACCATTGGAAATAATAAGTAAGCAATTCCCCAAATCTGTAGTTTACCATTACATGGATGACATTTTGCTATCTGATGTAAATGTAGATACTTTAGAATGAATGTTTGAAGAAGAAAGTTTTGTACTGCTGAGTAATACTCTAATATGTATATATTCCATACTTTCTTCATCCGTTCTTCCACATTGGAGCACCGGACTGAAATCTCAAGGTCCAAATCGAGAGCAGGAGACAGAGCATGAGCAAGGAACTCAAGACCACGAGGGGTACACCCACACACTGAGACAATGGGGATGTTCTATCAGGAACTCACCAAGGCCAGCTGGCCTGGGTCTGAAAAAGCATGGGATAAAACTGGACTTGCTGAACATAACGGACAATTAATAATTCAAAGATTGCTAGGAGACATTTTCAATCTACAATCCACTTTTGTGATAATACCTGATCTAATAATTCATTTCAACAAAACCTTAGATGGTGACAAAGACTTACATAGTCCCAGGGAATTAACAGCTGAAGCTGAGAAATAATTGACTTTGATTGAAGAGGAATTATAGGAGGCACATATGGATCATGTGGATCTGAATCCTTTTTTTTTAAAATTGGTTTTATTAAAAATTTCTGCCTCCTCCCCACTTTCCTTTTCCCTCCCCCTCCCACCACTTTCCACGCCCCCCTCCCCTCCCTCTCAAGTCCAAAGAGCAGTCAGGGTTCCCTGCCCTGTGGGAAGTCCAAGGTCCTGCCCCCTCCATCCAGGTCTAGGAAGGTGAGCAACCAAACAGGCTGGGCTCCCACAAAGCCAGTACATGCAGTAAGATCAAAACTCAGTGCCATTGTCCTTGGCTTCTCAGCAGCCCTTGTTGTCCACCATATTCAGAGAGTCCAGTTTTATCCCATGCTTTTTCAGTCCCAGTCCAGCTGGCCTTGGTGAGCTCCCAATAGCCCCCGCTGTCTCAGTGGGTGGGTGCTCCCCCTCACGGGCTTGACTTCCTTGCTCATGTTCTCCCTCCTTCTGTTCCTCATTTGGACCTTGGGAGCTCAGTCCATCGAATCTTAACTGCATTCTGATCATATTATCCTGCAAATATTCCCTTACAAAAATTTTAATGCAGAGGGAAGATATTATCTTTTAATGGATCGCATGATCACATAAACTGAGTAAAGCATTAAAATCTCATGTGGAAAAGGTCTCTGAATTAATTATAAAAGGAAAATTGAGACTTCATCAATTAGCAGGAGTAGACCCAGCAAAGATTTTAGTGCCTTTTCCTAATGGTAAAATTTAAAAGGTTATGGGAAGACAATGAACCCTGGGAAAGACTTTGCCCTAATTTTGGGGAGATTGATAGCAACTATGTCAAAAGTGATAGAAATTAACTTTATAAAGAGGCCTATTTGGATCTTTCCCCACATTGTAGATGACACACCAATAATTGGAACCCCTACATACAATACTGATGCACATAAAGATGGTTCAATATTTTTTAATATGAAGTTTTATTCTTTAAGTTATATATTATAGAGATACTAAGAATTATAGGTAAATAGTCATCCATTTTTGTCAAACTAATAGTAAAACTAGTCAGGTTCTTTAGATGCATAGAGGTTGTATTTTGCATAGATAGGTAATCTTCAAATACTTCAAGGAACTGTAAAATATGGCATTTAAATTACAGGTTTCTGTTGACATGAGACACAATCACTCTTGGCAACACTGATATATTCTGAAGAGAATGTTGTGCACCAAAGACATTCCACTTGGAGGTTGTTTTCTTCTTGGTAAAACTGAACTTGGGCAAAGTAATGCCCCTGCCTTGACCACTGACAAAATATATGGTGTTCAGGCTGAACAAGCAGGATATAAGAAAAAAGGCTGCCAAACCTTGCCAAGACAGGGTAAAAATTGTTTTTTCGAATTTTCCTGCCTTGGAAAATGGTCTGTTAGTTACTCTAGGCCTTAGCCAAAGTTGGTTGCCCCAATGTTGCAAATGAGACTTTGGGTGATTGTCCAGATAGTCAGTTGTCTCTGTCATTTCTTGTAACTTTTGGAAGTTGCTTGATTATACTTCCTGTCTATTCAAGTAATATTATTTCACTTCTCAGGTCTTTGATGGGATTTAAGACTAAATAGTCATTGTTACATTCCTCTCATGATTTAGTCAAGCCATTTTTAATATAAGACTTAAACTCCTTAGGATAGGATAACTATGGAAACATTTAGCATATTTTTCTTGTTTGATATTGTTCATAGTGGTTATAAATCTAATTTTTAAATAGGTTTTTACCACTTCTTTTCCCTGGACAATACTTGATATTTTTTTTCTTTTTGTATATAGTTTTGTATTAGGCTTAGAACTTTCTTATTTAGCAAAAAGTGGGGGTTTCGGTAGTAACTCTTTCAACATATAGCCTTAAAGATACCAGCACACTTTGGGTGTGGTCTCATTTACTATAAATGCAGATGTAATACTTTCATGGACTCTTAGCTATTGAATTTAGTTCCAGTTTCCAGCACGTGCAGAAGACTGCAGATTGCTACTCTTTCTGTGAATTTATCCCCAAATAAATAAACCTTTGTTATACTTCATTCTGGACTATTTTGGAACTCTTGTGTATGCCAACACCACTTTGCTTCTCCATCTTGTCTACCTCTTTAACACCTCTCCATTATTCTTAGTGGTATTTGGAGCTGTTGTGTACTGCACAGTTCACCGCATTGTCCACTCTTACTTGCAAATGTTCATTGCAATGATTTCTTGTACACCACCATTACTGGACCCTCACTAAAACTTCTCTTGGATATTCTGTTGTTGCTCTAAGCATCTGCATGGTCTTCAGTAGCATTGGGAGGTACGGACATCAACAAAGACCCTGGCTGAATAGGGCCATGGCCAGACATAATTTTTGGGTACATTCCTTTACCCTGATGTAAAATGTGATAGTGAAATGCCTATCCTTGATGGTAAGGTATATATTTTTTATTTGTTTGTGTGTGTGTGTGTTGTATGAAGCAGAAAGATGAATCCTGTTTTCTAATACAATCTGTTAGTCTGTGTTTTTTTATTGGAGAATTGAGACTATTGATGTTGAGTGTTATCAATGAGGAGTGCTTATTTAATTCTATTATTTTGTCTTTATGGTGTGACCCCTGACCATTTTGATCAGTTGGTCTGGGAATATTTATTCCTTAGTTTTTTCTTGGATATGGTTAACGTCCTCAGATTGAGGTTTTTCATGTAGTACTTTGTAAAACTGGATTGATAGATAAATACAGCTTAAGTTTGGTTATTATAGTGAAATGTTTTTTTTTTCTTCATCTTTTGTGGTTGATAGTTTTGCCTACTACAGTAATCTGGACTTGCACTTGTGGTCTCTTAGAGTTCATAGCACATCTGTCCAGACCCTTCTGGCTTGTTCGATAACAATTAAGAATTTTCTTCTTTCATGTCTTGAACCATTTTCTTCATTGCATTCCACTGTTGTTTTTTCATATAATTTGATAAGGCATTTATTCATATCCTTTTTAAGATTCTTGACCATATTCATGATAGATTCTTGACCATATTCATGATTGTTATTTAAAGCCCTTGTCTCATGCCTCAGTTATATTATATTCCTTAGCATCTACAACAGTAGAGTTACTGGGGTATAGTGGAGAAATTTTATCTTTTCTTGATTGTGTTTCGAAGCTGGTGTTTGGGCATTTGGAGTGGAATGATTAAAGTGATTTTAGGTGTTTATGTCTTGTCTATGTTTCTTTGGTAGGTACTCAATTCCTTAGTTTCTGTTTTGTTCTCTTGGTCATAGGGAAATTAGATGTCTGCAGTTTGCCTGGTAGTGGGTTTGCTTCTCCATGGTAGTGGGTGGCAGAGATCAATGGAGATGATGTGAAATTGTCTTTAGGGAAGAGTTAAGGTAATCTTGTCCACACCTAGAGCAAGGTTCCCAGGAAGTTGGGTTGTGGGGAAAAGAGGAAGTCTTGTCAATAGGTGGCAGTAAGGAAATACATTGTCTGGAGAAGAAAGGATTAAAGAGCTAGGAGTACCCTGATTCTGAACCAAGATCTGGACTCTCCAATTAATTTATGTAGGAGAAGGGGCATCTGTAAGACGGTTGGTATCCGTCAGAGGGTGAAAATGCAGAGATTATAAAATAGGAGACAGAAGACAGTGTGATTCATCAATCTGAGATCCTATAAGGGGATCCCAGATAAAGAGTGTTTCTAAGCATAGATGGCTGACCCAAGGGTTTGGAGATGGAGGAAATCTGCTTCTACTGCAGTAAGGCAAAGCCTCGACAGAATGGATGGAAGAAGGGAGGAAACGATTCTTCTACAAGACTGGGAGGAGACTATAGAGATTGACAGGAAGGAAATTGGATGTTGTTTACCTGAGTATAGACCAGGCATAGTTTTCAATGGATAGCATCATTATTAAAAGATGTTTTCAAGGATTACAATTTATCACAATTTATTTTATTGTTAAGCATATATTTCTTTTAAATATATGTACTAGTGAATTATGGAGAATTTAATTTCTGGATCTCCTCTGTGTGTTTGTGTGTGTATATGTGTGTGTGTTTATGTATTTTCATTTCTAGATTTTTAATTCATTACCTTAACTATGTTAGACAAGCACTCTTCCACTGAGAGTTACCCCTAGAATTTTGTTGAGTCTCTTACAAATTAAACTGAAAATGGGTTAACTTTTCTGTTATTACTTACAAAAATAAATTCTTTCACAATTGAAATTTTTCTGGGACACCCGTTGAATTCATTATAGACATTTAATGTTGCTTCTCAAATATTGATCCCATTTTTTACTGGTACTTTGAATATTTTTGTAGGAGTCAGCCATGATAAGTTAAATATGAACACATCACCCAAAGAAAGTTCCTTTCTTCTAACCATTATCACCTGCAAGAGTAGGACTCAGCCATCAATAAGTTTAATGGAGGCCTGAGTCTCAGCAGTTTACCCTGAAGCAATACCTGATTGTAGCAAGGACTAAGATTACCTGAGCACCACCCAAGAACCATCCAAAGGAAATGGCTAATGTTTCAATCGCTGTAAACTGGATTACCTGCCAGCATACACTCACCAGGGCACCTCTAGATATATGTCATTCAATAAGGGGTCTTGAACCTCAGAAACCTCTCACCCCCACCTTTACTACCATAAAAACCCAACTCTAACTGTGCTCAGGGATCTCTATTTATTTCAATACGTTGTTCATGCAGAGAGACTGAGTTTGAAATTTTGCATAAAATAATAGCTCTTTGCTTTTACATACAGGACTCCATCTCCTTGTTATCTTTTGGGGGAACTTCGCAAATATGGGCATAACATTTTAAAATCTTTTTCTCTTCACAGTTCATATTGGTTGTTTCAAAAGTCATTGTTCAATCATGTCCTTCTCTATCATGTTTTCTGTACTTACTCACCGCAAATATATTAACTAATACACAGCACACTTACATCATTATAGACAGCTTCTAGTTCCCTTTGGGTTTTCTTCTACATTCCAAAAGATTCTTGAAATTTCTAGATTTCTGTTTTTGCTGACAGGTTTGTGGCTTGGTAGGTTCATCGGTTGTTTCATCTTTAAGATGGGTTTTGGTATGTATCCCATGCTACCCACAAACCCTTGATCTTGGTTCTTCTTTCCTATGTTGCCTTGTTTTGTGATTAAAATCCAGTCATCTCAGCATTAGCATTTAGGTACTGATCATTTTCTACTTTGAGAATTACTGCTATTCTGCTGATCCACTGTGTGTCAGTTATGTAAAATATGTTGAATAATTCTATACCTTGATATGTTTCTCTAGAGATTGTTAAGTTTTCAATTTCAAGTAACTAATTAATGAACCCAATTAATTACAGACCAGTATACTTTTGTCTACTAGTTTGAAATTTAATTTGATTTATCACATATTTTCCTCTGCTGATTTGGAGAGTTTTGCATAGAACAGGTTTTAATTTCAATAAATCAAAGAGGTGATTCTTTGAGAAGAAAAACAAATATCATCAAACCCTTGGCACAGCTAACCAGAGAAAAGAGAGAGGTGACCCAGATTAATGTAATCAAAACTCAATAGGGAAACATTGCAGCAGACACTAAAGAAGATTCCAAGAAATAGTTACAAGGGGATATTTTTAAGCCCTGTAATCAGCTAAACTGAAACATCTAAGAGCAATGAACATATGTTATATCCATCCAAATGCCCAATGTTAACCAAGAAGAGATCAGTTACCTAAACAGACCCATTATAAATAAGGAGATTGAAACACAATAAAAACTTTTCAAAACAAGAAAGCCCAGGTGCAAGTGGATTCTTGCAGAATTTTGCTAGACCTTCAAAGATCTATAAACAATAATTCTTAAATTATTCAAAATGGAAAGGAAGGGAGAGAAGAAGGAACAGAGAAGAAGAGAAACAAACAAACAGACAAAGAGTAAATTGTGGCCTATTTTAGTTGACTTTGCCACTCTCCTGTTCTATCATTTGGGTAGAAGTAAGTCAAAGATTTTCTATTTGGGAACCCTTTATGGACCAGGCTTGCAAGGTGTATATTTTTTTCTTTCTGGACTCTCAGACACGATCTTTACTTCATAAACTTAAAATAAAAATGCAAAGTATAATTCTATAATTCAGGAAGAACAACAACAAACACTATTATTATACTTTGTTATTTTCAATTTTAATATATATATTAAACTAAAGGAACAGAGAACATTATTTAAAATATTAGATTGAATAATGTTATCTTAAAGTGCAAAAGTTCAAAACTTTAAAACCTTGGTAAAAGTTGGATTTTATTCATAGTATACTTTTTAGTCTTTAAAAAATTGAAAACAATTGACTAATTTCAGACATAAAGAAAATACAAAACATGTATTATACATATATGTATTTGAAACAAACAGTCATCTCTTTTAATTTTTAAAAACTTCCTCTTATTCTGTGTGTGGGTGTGTGAGTATACACTTTTGTACACAACTGGGTATGTGTGGCATAGAGCACCTGTGGAGTGAGACCACAGTTTTTAGGAGTTAGTTGTCTGTTTTTACCCTGAGAGCCATGGGATCAAATTTAAATGATCAGGTTTAGTGGAAAATGCTTTTACCTGCTTAACTTACCACCAGGCTAAAAACTCTTAAAATTAAGTAACTCTTGAAAGTTAAGATTAGAGACAAAACTCTGCTTAATATACAATAGGAAAATCTATAAACATAGTTCTCAAAGTCTAAAGATAGTCATTAAGCAAATGTAAAAATATTGAAACTTATTATTTAACTGAGAAATCCAAGTTCAGTCAGAATAAAGAACTGCTTAGCTGTTGGGTTGCATTCCCTTTCCAAGCCGTCCTTCACGATTTCCACATGCTAGTTACCTTTGTTTGTAAATTTGTTTACTTGCTGACCCTCTTTCTTGAACTTTCATTTCTTGTCATACTCTAGGCATTCATTTGAATGCCAAAATTTACGAGCTGCAAAGCCCTTCAAAGTCTACCATAGTGTTGAGTCAGACACTGATACTAAGCCTTACAGGAAGCTCTGCAACATATATTAGATTGTAGTTAAATTCAATCTCATCCAAATTTAAGTAATTTAGTAATAGGACATATTTTGCAATTGTAATTCTCATAGACAAAAGACAGGCAGGGAAATACACAGTGAAGGCTAAAGAAAAGCATCAGTGAAGACTTCAGAACTAGCCTTAGAATTCAACTTACCTGAAAAATAAAGCTCAAGGCTGTCTTCCCCCCTCAGTCAGAGAAAAAAATTCGATTGCCTGACGAATCAGATTTGAATAAAAGAGGCTCTCCAAAATGGACTCTTCAGTCTAAATTTTTGCAAAGACCTTTAGTGCTCAAGAATTTCCATGAAGAATTTTCAAATACTTTTTAAGCATCTCCATTCTGCTAATATGTGAATGCCATGGTAAAAGTAAAAACTGACCTAGGAAATCAAAGGAAGTTCATATAGAAGGAAGCCTTTTGCCAAGGCTGAGGTCTGTCTGAGAGGACACATGTTGACTGCTGAGGGGCAATGCTTCAGGGGTCATCTGAAAGCATCCATGCTGTCTAGGGATGATATGATGATTCATGAGCCATCTATGTGTACTAATTTTCTGAGACCAAATTAAAAAACTTGCTCTATGTTTTTATGACAGGAGAAAATTTGATATTTTGATCAAAGTATTCACCATTGATGATAGATAGCTTAGGATCCCACCTCCCACAGAAGCTGGGAGATCAAATCATATCTTTCTGATGATTATAATTCAAAAGTTGATCTTACTTTGGTCCTAGAAAAGACAGTCCTAAATTAAAAAATCAGCAAATGAAATTTTAAAACATTTTTTTATCATCACTTTGTTTACTTAAAGATTTCATGGTCTCTTCTTGTCCTTCTTTATCTCCTCCTTCTTTTTCCTCTACTTCTTATCTCTTCATTGGTATGTATATATGTGTAGTTTATGTATTTACCTATTTACTGGCTCTAGAGATCCCCCTGTTTCCATTTCCCCTCCCCACACCAGAGATGGTACTACAGACCTATGCCATCATATCTGCCAGATTTATGCATTCCGAGGCTCTGAATGCATGTCCTCATGCTTGCATGGCAGGCATTTTACCAGCCAAGTCATCTCTTGATTTCAGTATTTTATATTCAGCTATTAGTTTTGATTTAGTTAAAACAGTAGAAATTATCCTTAAGCAAAAATCTTCTGCTGATTAGGAAAAGTACATTGAATGCCTATTACAATATACTACTTTCTTCTAATGTTTCAAGGCCAGAGCAAGGACAAAATTGCTTTGAGTAGCTTGCTTCAGTTGCACACACACATAGGAATTTAATAGGAATAATTTCTCCTAATTGATCAAGGAAATGCATCTTTCCACTAATAGTAAATGAGAATAGAATTGATAATGCTTGCCAGGCTCCAACTTAAGTCTTTTCTACACAGTTTGTCAAAGATGATGTGACATGCATATTATTTTGAGAGCGAGAGAGGTTGAATTTAATCAGTGCCTTTTGTTTTCCTGCTTTGATTGCCGCAGCTTAGCTCTTTGCTTCTGCTGAGTCATTATTTGTTCCTCCCCATGATTCCTTACTTCTCTTTGTTCCATTAGCATCTTATTTTATAATTACTTTATTGTTCAATCTGAAGCACACTCAATGCTTAAATGATTGTTTTTTCTTTTAATCAGAAACTTTTACTTCAACAGAAAGTAATTTGAACAAATCTGACCTAAACTTTGGAATCATAATTTTTTACGTAGCTGTGGGAGATAGTAGCATTCTAGTGAATGTGAGAAAATTATGTGAATTCCTTTCAGGTAGGAGATGCTGTAGTGATTATCCCAAGTGATGATATCAGAATATCCATTTACTTTGCTACTTCTTTTATGCAGCAGTAAAAACCATGTGTTTACCTCTTGAACTTGCATGTATCTTGTGACTTGCATTGTTCTTGCACATTCTAGGACTATAGACTCAAAATAATATTTACATTTTCCAAGAGAGTAAGACTGGATTAGTCTAAGGAAAGATTTGGACATAACTGAAGACAAATGAGTGTTCTCAGTTCCAGCTGTCCGACATCAGGGAGCCCCCAGAAGTGTACCATAAATGGACTGCAAGTGCATAGAGATTCAAGATCAAGATCAGCTGCATTTTTCCTTAGAACAGGGCTTTTTTATAAAATGACACACACACACACACACACACAAAAAAAAAACTTGTATTTCCCACCATTGAGGTTTTGTGACACTCACTACATAGGTGTTAAATAAATTCATCTAATTCTTGTTTAATACATTCACCCATATAATTATTTTAATTTCCTGATGAGGGTCATGTTGCTAGCCAAGGTAGCAGGATAAATACTAAATGAACAAATGCCGATGTCACTGACAATGTTTCTCTCAAATGGTACAAGTGTGAAAAATGAAAGTTGGTCTATGTTAATACCTCATGGCCTTTTCTATCAGGTGGAAATCAGAGTTCACAGAGTCCCTGCTGGGGTACTTAACTCAGGTCAAATTGTTCTTCTGATGGTGGTTGATACCTCTGGGAACTTTAAATTAAATGAGAAGATACTGAACATATACAAAAAATGATAACAGAGAAACCATGTTTCTTTGTTAGGGTTTTCATTGTTGCAAGGAGACACCATGACCTCGGCAACTCTTATAAAGGAACACATTTTAATAAGGGGGCACACTTTTAATTTCAGAGGTACAGTTCATTATCATCATGATGGGGAGCATGGCAGCCTGGAAGCAGACATGGTGCTGAAGCTGAGAGTCCTATAGCTTTCAGGAAGCAGGAAGTCATCTAAAACACTGGGTGGTATCCTGAGCATAGGAAACCTCAAAGTCTGCACCTACTGTGACATACTTCCTCCAAAAAGACCATACTCATTCCAACAAAGCCACATCTCCTAGTAGTGCCACTGTGTATGAGATTATGGGGGCCAATTACATTTAAACTTCCATACCTTGTAAATTGTTTTCTATAGTAAAGAGGAGCAAAGCATTTGTGGTAGATAGCATGTAAGTGAGAACATAAAGACATATGTATATTTAGGAAAGATAAGTCTGGGAATCTAAGCAAAGACATGACTACAGTATAAATGTTCTTGTGCACCAAATTCTGAGTGCAATACTGAAATTATATGAAACAATCTAAAGGTGGAAAAGAACTATGGGTAATGTGGCTATACTAGCACTAGAGCTCTTTAAAGCAGCTGTGGGATAATAACTGTGTGAATATGTGTGAGTATATGTGTATGTGTGTGTATGAGTATATGTGTGTGTGTGTCTGTGTGTGCATGTGTATGTGTGAAGAGTCATAAAGAAGAGTTATGCAGTAGAAGGCTGATCAATAATTCATGCAAACAAAGAGGAGGACTGCTTATACTTGAAACCATGGAGACCAAGCAAATGCCAAGAGCAAGATTGATGTTTTAGGAAAAGCTCTCTAAGTATTACAGAAGGAAATATACTGGACTGGATTATGCATAGTGGGCTGGGTAATCCATCAATGGCCTTCTGAACACTGCCTAAGCAGGGAACCAGGTTCACAACTTGTAATACTGGGCATCTCCACAACCTCAGTCCAAGACTGAGAGGCTGGAAGCTTACAGGAGAGGCACTGTTGAATCCACATTAAAATGTTAAGTAAGTGAGACTCTGATGTCGGCATGTGTCCAGAGAGAGAGACACTCATTCAGAAATATCCAGTTTTGTCCTCTGACATCATTGAGACTACCAGCCTATCAGAAGTGTCACCCATATTCAGGGAGGCTCTTCTTACCCTTCACTATCACATATGGCTATATTTTCTAGAAACACTCCCACAAACAGTGCCATCTTAGCCAGCCCTAGCCATCTCCCAATACAGTCAACTTGATAGCCAAGACAAACATCAGAGATGGAGAATGAGGCCGTTATTCAAAGCAATGTCTCTTATGAGGACAATAAAAATTTAAAATAAAGGAAGGAGGGAGGGAAGGAAGGGGAGGAACAAGGAAGAAATCAGGACAAACCCACAGAGAAGGAAAATGTAGTGTTTGACATCAATTATGTAATTGAATATTCTATGTGATTCTGTAAAATATTCTGAGGTGATAACTGACTGGATGATAATGTAACAACTGAGTTAGAATAAGTGGCCTGGCAAAGACCTTCGGAGCTTATATTTATGCCACAAACTGAATAATTTTAATCTCTAGATTGTATCTTCACTGCTGAGAGTTCCAAAATAAGAATTTAGTAAATAACCAAACCTGGAAACCAATTTTTCCAACCTTCTAGGAGACCATTTCTCCTTCCATAATCCTTTAATCTCAGAAGCCCAGAGTACTTTATAGGGATAGCGACTATAGAAAGGATCATCATCAAAATTTGAATTAGATTTCAGAGATTTTTGATGCTTCTTGGTTTGGAGAGCCAGAAACTAAGTACACAAGACTGGCTGTCCTGTGGAGGCTCCAAAATCATATATAATAACAATCACCCCACGTCTTTGCTAATGTACCATTGGCATGAACTCACGGTGACCAGTGCTGTTTAACAAAGTTCTAGCATTTTTTTTTTTTTTGACTTTGTGGATCACAATTCTCCAGCACCCTTTTGCTTTTTTTTTTTCGAGACAGGGTTTCTCTGTGGCTTTGGAGCCTGTCCTGGAACTCGCTCTGGTAGACCAGGCTGGCCTCGAACTCACAGAGATCCACCTACCTCTGCCTCCTGAGTGCTGGGATTAAAGGCCTTTTGCTTTCATTTTGGAAGTTTTCACTATGTGCTGTGGACATTCTCTTGTGCCTTTTCTGTTGGGAAAGTTTGTGTGAGCTTTGAAGGATGAACAAGTACAAAATGACAACCTCTCTAAACAAAATAGTTATTTGGATAAAATCCCACCACCATGGAACAATACAGCATGGTGGCTCTGCCTACTTCCATACAAGTTAACACCAAGATGCTAGAAAATGTTGATAAGCAACATATGCTTGGATAATAAGGTATATTTGATAATCAAGATTTATAAATTCCTAAGGTCTATTCAGGTTTACAGTAATATTTGTCTAGCTTCATCTCTGCTCAGTTTTAAGCTTTAGTTGATTGGACAAACTAAGCCTTACAAAAAACTTTAGTGTCTGATTCCCCCGTGAAAGTCTTTTTCCTAAGGTCAGGCACTTAGAAAAACCCCCATTCTCAGGGACTTGAGAAAATTCCTGCTTGCTGAAAAAAAAAAAAGGTACACTCTTATCTATGGCAAAAGGAACTTGTGACATTTCCATTAACACACTACTAGTGCCTAAGTCAATGTTAACTTCCTTAATCACAAGCCACACCCCATCTCACCTGCCCCTTTCTTCCATTTAATCCTTTGTGCAATTGTGGAGTAAAAAAGGTGTAGTCTTTCTTCAGTAAAGCAGAGGTTGTCCCAATTCGCCTGCCATCTTGGCAGCTCCTCTTTGGGACCTGAACCCCACTGAAGCAGGATTCCAGCACCCCACTCAATGACTTCATCATATCTAACTAGAGTTTGGTATGTGAGTGAGATGAGTGAGTATGGTGGATATTAGGTGATGGGCCTTTCAAACAAGAGACAAAGACAGACAGACAGACAGACAGAGAGAGAGAGAGCAACTGTGCCATGGTGCAGATAAGAAGGTCAGATGTCAGCTTTCAGTTTTCTCTTCTCACCTTTAACATATTAAAGCAATCTCTCTTGCTGTTTGTTGGTCAGTTTATTCCATACTCTCCAACTGGTGAGCCTCCAGTCTATTTTACCATCTATGCCCTCCATCTCACTACCATATCTGGTTCTTTTGAGCCTGTTCTGGGGACTTGGGGAATCAGGCTTACATGGTAAGTTCTATTTACTAGCTGGGCTCCCTCGCCCATAACATATATACAACACATACACACACATTCCTGAAGATATAGTTTCAGAAAGCTCTGGCTTCAAACTGGACCCAGCTTCTTGTTGTTCTACATTCTGTAATTGTGTCTACACACTGTGACCTGGACATAACAATACCAAGAACACAAAGCATGAGGACAGAGGAAAGACTTCTTTCTTACTTAAAATTAGTAGCAGTTAAATCGACAGCCATTATGCCTTACTCTGTAAACACATTTCATCCTCAATTTAGTTTTATATTGTCAAAAGCATCTGTCCAAACTAAGAGATTACATAAAAGAAATAAATAACTTTATTTTGAAGATTTACAGGGATCTTTTCTTTCAATTAAGTCTTGATGCCAGGGCAACTAAGGCTGTTACCCATGGGCCCTCATATCATGGCCAAGTGAGTACAATTTTCTCTTTATTTTTCTTTCTCTGCTTTGGATTAATTATTCAGTAATGAAATTGTAATGTCCAGATCACAACTGAAACATGACTTTAGGATGTGATCATTAGTAGAGAACTCTTTTTCTTTCATTACATCGTTTTACAGAGTAAAGCACTGCTTCTAACTGAGTCCGGGTGTGGCCAGGCATTTCTCAGTACACACTGTCACTTTCTTGTAACCATCTCCCTATAAGAGAGATTATCATTCCAGACCTAGGTTTTCAGCTGTCATCTCTGGAACGACATTCTTCTGTTCTTTCTTTTGATAAATCAAGGAATTTATCAAAATATGGTGTGGTTTCTCCCTGCTCTCTCACTTCCATCCTATCTTCTTGTTCTTCTGCTGGGCCTTTCTCTGAACTTGTGCTTTTAGTTCTTTACATGAGTTGCTGCAGTAAATAGCCTTACATTTTTTTTTTTCAAGACAGGGTTTCTTTATTGCTTTGAAGCCTTCCTGGAACTCCTTTGGAACAGGATGGCCTTGAACTCAAAGAGATCTACCTGTCTCTATCTCCCAAGCAGTGAGACTAATTGCGTGTGCCACCAACACCTGTCTCAGAATGGCCTTCCTCAAGGTTTCCTATGAACTCTTACCTCTCATAAGTGTTCCTTGTTCATAGTATCTAAGTTTATTCTATTTAAACTTTAAAGAGAAAAGAAGGAAACTTGACTTTAAGCATTTTGGATTTTAATACCAGCTATAGGATAGTATAATTAATAAATCAATTAATACAAATGGTTTCTGTTATCTTTCTATAAAGTGATATAAACAGTCTTAATTTTGTATAAAAATACACCTGTGTATATGTAACAGGACTATTTTAAAGATAGGTGGTACTTTAAAAATGATGGAATGTGAATGGTAATGTCAATGGATAAGAGAAATAGTAAATTCCTAAAGTGACTTAAAGGTGAGAAAAGTCTTACTTATGCTTAGAGGTTTAAATGGCTCTTGAAGGGTTAAATTATGTTTTTAAGAATGTACAAATATGCCAGAAAGAAATTTACTCAATGGCTGTGCTCAGAATATCTATTGTAAAGTATTCTAAAGGCTTCAAGTTAAAACTTTTACATTTGTATGGTGAGCCTGCAATTAATTCCAAACCACAGATTATCTCTCAGTCTGTCTGTCTGTGTCCCATCAATTCATCTTCTTACCTGTTGTCTGTCTACATTGTGTGCTTGTGATCTACCCACAAATACACACACTGTGCAGTAGCAGTTTTTTTCTATCATCAGGGTGTAGAGAAATTCTGGATTTATATTTTCTAAAAAAATTTTCATCTTTTAAACCAAAAAAGGGTAAAAAATATTTTTAAACCTCATAAGTTTGACATGTTCTTTGTCCAGGATTTCATTACTCAGAGAGCAAATTGGTCTACGATTCAGATCAGGTGTGTGGGGAAAATACTAATTAGCCATTTGTTTGTCCTGTTATTCTTCTTTCTCATCATGTGTTTGTGTGTGTGAGAGAAAGAGCCACAGACAAAGGGAGAGAGAAAGATCTTTGGTAATCCACAAAGACATAATGAGATTGTAAGAAAATGAATTATGCCAATGGAAATATATTCTCTCCTTTTCCTGGAGAATTCACCCACACACTGGTATTTATGCTATTTAACTATTAGTATAATAGATTATAATTAAATAATTATATATTATATAATATTAAGTTATAATAATTACATATTGTAGTAATAGGAGCGGCGGGGCTGCGTCCCTGGCAACCGGCTGCCCGCATAGCTTTATGCGAAATAATTACTCGGAAACTGTATTCTTTTAAACACTGCTTGGCCCATTAGCTCCAGCCTCTTATTGGCTAGCTCTTACATATTGATCTAACCCATTTCTAATATTCTGTGTAGCACCACGAGCTGGTGGCTTACCAGGGAGGATCTTAACCTGCATCTGTGTCCGGCGGGGGGGAGAATCATGGCGACTGCCTGACTCGGCTTCGTTCTCCCAGCATTCTGTTCTGTTTACTCCACCCACCTAAGGGTTGGTCTATCAAATGGGCCTAGGCAGTTTCTTTATTAATTAACCAATGAAAAGCAACAGATTAGAGAGAAATCACTCCCACATCAACATATTAAATATTATTACTATATTATATAAACATACCATTTCATTATTTATTTATGAACCAAGTTCTCCCTGCATAGCCTCCAAACTACAGTGATCACTTGCCTCTTGCTCCTGATTCCCTGTATTAAAGACATACACCACTATGGTCAGCTCCATACTTATTTATAAATGTGTAGAATTAAATATCTAAATTTCTAAAATTATGTCTTCTCTTTATTGGACTCCAGGGAGCAGAATTTACAATTCAACACAATAGGAGAACAATGATAACAAGCTACTTATCTTCTAATTCCTGGCTGAACTAATATGGGTGATTCTTGGTAAAAGTTACTTAAACCCTCATTAGTGAAGAAAGTGTATGCATGAGGAATATGTAAATATGTTATAATTTTTAAATTTTATTCAACACATTTTTTAAATTTCTGGAAGATTGTAGTAAGGAGGGTGCTTATTTGTTCTCAGCTGCTCAGCCCTGAAATAATGACACAGAAACTCTACTAATTAAACTACTGTCTTACTTTGTGAGTCTAAAGTTTCATATCTAATCTATCTTTCAAAATTATAACTATCTTTCTTTAACTCCATCAAAGACTCCAAAAGAATATAATATTACCTAAGTTAATAGAAAGTGCATTGTAAGCAACTTCCAAAACTTTGAATTTGACAGAGAAATATCACTCAACGTTTTTCTGTAACATTGGCACATCCATCTTCCACCTACGGTCCACAGTATCTAGCAGGCTTTTCCATGAAGTGGGAAATTTTAAAGACTGTTTTGCCTACATTGTAAGTTTGTCAGTCACTTTCTTCTGTGTCTTACAGAATGTCTGGCAAACTCTGTCATGGAGCAGGAGCCCTGAAGGACTGTCTCACCTTTCAACGAGTTCAGCAGTCATTTTTCTGTGGGTCCTGCATGTCCAGTTCATACAGCATACTATCAAGCAGTTCAGATGAGAATAGTTTCTTGTCCAAATAGTTAACCAACTCCATAAGGAGCCTCTTCAATGCCCATTATCCCCTTGAAGTAAGTTGGTGCTGTCAGGAGCAGATGTGTCATGAAAAGGTCTAAGTTCTTAAAACACTTTAAATGCCATATTCTCTTAGTCTTTGAAAGGTTTGAAATATATCTTTGAATGTATCTGAAATATATCTCTGTCCATCTAGAAAACCTAATAAATAAGACTATAAGCTTGACTATTATAGATGACTATCTATTAACCTGTATTTTTTAATTACACATATATTTTTAAATAAGCTTCACAAAGACAATTCCTTAAGCAAGAGCAGAAATACATATAATAATAAAATCAACTTATAATTGTATCAATAGACCAATATCCATACCAATGCATAGTATTCTATATATCATATCACCCTTTAAATGTCAACAACATTTATAAGCAATCATTTAGGGTTAGGGAATTTGCGTGTAATTCTCTCTAAACTGCTTTCTGCCTTTTGTTGGGCAAAGTATTTTTGGATATTCACAGAGACTTTTTGGGTGGTCTTAGTCCATCAAACCACATTAGTTTGGAAGAAATCCCCAGGTTCTCATTCTCTGTGGATACAAAAGCAGAAACTCTTTTCCAAAGCAACATATCCTTAGACCCAAAATTTGAAGTCTAAATACCTTTAAAGTATATATTTTGGTTTAGCTTAACAGCCCCTACAATGAAATGTCTCCCTTTACTTAGCTCATTCATAGTCAAAAAAATAAAAGAAAACACAATAGTATACCTAATCCAGACACTCTTGATTATTTTCCATGTCTACGTGGCTTTTTATTACATCTTTGATCTATTGACTGTCTGTACTCTGTCTCCTTATTAATGATGTAGTTTTATTTTTTTAACTATTTCTTTTTATTACTATCTATACTCTTTTTTTCTCTCTCGCAAGCCTTCATCCATTTATTCAACACAGTGACCCATTTAGAGGTCGTTTTTTAAATCTGAATTTGTCTTACTGTGTATCTTTATCCTTTTCTGACCAGGACTACTTCTTAAAATACTAAGTGGTGTGGCTAGGACTAAGGCTGCTTTCCCTTTTGACTCTGCTCAGTCCAACATGGTGGAGGTCTGTTCATCACCAGCTCTGTGAGTCATGCTCACAGCCCCATTTTCAGGCACACAGTGGGCCTATGTTGCCATTAAACAAGTTGTAGCACTCTGCTCACAGACCCCATTTAAGTCCTCTGTAGATGGACCACCCGAAAGAGTCAGAGTCATTTGTGCTGGCAAGCCAGGAAGCTGGTTCCTAAAGAAGCCAATCAGTTTTCCTTGCCACTGCTGAGTCAGGAAGACCTCTCTTAAAGGAGCTGCTTGCTGGTAGCAAATGGAGCACATCTGGAAAAAAAAAAAAAAGCAGCCACCAAGAAGCAGCACTAAACTCTGTTTTGTTGTGTGTGTGCCTTGAATTCTTTTTTAACCTCTCTCAGGTTTTAAGTGGATGTAGCTTCCCACTTTGGGTGCCAATTTGTAGGCAGAACTGCATGTTCGTTCCTGGCCTCCCAGACCCAAAATAATTACACAGAAATTGTATTAATTAAATCACTTCTTGGCCTATTATCTCTGGCTTCTTATAGGCCAGCTCTTATATTAGCCCATTCCTGTTATTTGTGTATTTTACCATTAGTTTTATGGTTTACCAGTAAGGTTCTCAGGTGTCTGTCTCTTTCGCTAGCTACATGGCATTTTTCTGACTCTACTTCTCTCTCCCAACATTTAGTTTCATTTTCCTGCCTAGATCTATTCTGTCCTGCAAGGTTAAAGAAGCTTATTTATTAACCAGTGATAACAAAACATATTCACAGTATAACAGAGGGGAATCCCACATCACAAATGGAATATGGACAACTCAGTAAATGAGTCTCTTAAATTTGACCTATTCCCTACAAAACCAAGGGGAAAATGAACCTAGAAACTGACACTGATTTTTTAAAGGACAAGCAATAGGTTCTTCCAAGGATGAGCAGTTACAAGCAAGTATATCCTAGACAATCTAGTGTATTTTGATGCACATCAAGTAGAGCTTTGATTGATTCTTACAAAGCACAAATAAAAGATCAGATTTTTGATTTCAGAACCAATTGATGGGTAACTACCAGTAAGCTTATTACTGTATTCTACCTATAAAAGGAATGAATGATATATGACAATTGAAGGATGAAGATAACAAGTTTGGGTTTTTATCCTAATGAAATTTTTAAGGCTTCTGTTCATGATGTATTCAATGGATTCACTGGGCAGGAAAATGACTTTATTCTAATAACTTTCTTTGTTACATTTGTTTATTTTCTCTTAAATCAAGAAGGAAGACAGACAAAATGACCATTTCGTAGAGACTATTCCGGGAAAGTGTTGAGGAATATGCATCACTTTAGAATCATACTGAAAAGCTGAAGCAACAGAGTGAGATTATTGTTATTCAGAGGATGAAGAAAAAAGGAAGACCACTGAGAAGACAGGAGTGACAAGATTTGAATAACTGCACACAATGGTACTGATTTCCATAAAATTAAAATACAATAAAGTTGTGACAATAGTTTGAAATATAAAAGAAAATGCTTTGTTTTGATGTAATGAACTTGTCTGATAATATTTGTATGTGGTTGTGTGTAGAACCGGGTGACATAAATTTTCAAAATGCCACAGATTTTTATCTTTAATGTAGGGTATCCCAAGATGCTGAAATATGATTGTGTGAAAATTAACATTTAGTGGGAAATGCAAAATTTTGGAAAAATGTTCTCAGCAAATTGGTTTGCTTCACATCCTTAACAAGTAAAAATGAAGCTGTCTGCTAGAATCTTCTATACTAGGAACACTCTAATTTATATGAAAACTAAATTCATGTGGAGATATTTGAGAATATGAGTGCAACAGGATCACTATTTGTCTGAGGTTATTACCCAAAAGATTCCATAGGAGAGGCATAAATTTGCCCCAAAATAGCACAGTGCATAATAACACCAATGAGCTTGTTTTGCCTGCTTTCTCAGTTTCACACCTCAGACCTTTTATTGAGCCTCATAGTCAAAATTTTCATTCAAATGACAATGCTAGCCATACATGGGAACATCACAATTGCTAAAAATGTTGCTTTCAATTATAGAGAGGCATGAGCTGTTTTATTTGAAAGGCTAAGTGTTTTTAGATGGGCACAAAAGTGTAATACATTGACATCAAAAACTAGGTTAAATCTAAGTAATTGCGCTATTTTATTGGACCTGAAAACTAATGTGTTTGAATGTAAGTTAGGAAGAGTGGGGCCTAGGAAAATGTATGTCAGTAAAGTTTTTGCTTTAATTGCAAGAGTACCTGAGTTTGGAACCCCAGAATTTACATTGAAAAGCCAAAGAAGGGGAAATAGACCATGGTATTATAAAGAATTAAAGAGGAATAACAGAACAGAAAAAGATAAACTGGGTGGGGGATGAAAGCACAGAGAGAGAGAAAATACATACAGAAATAACTAATTCTAAAACCATAATGAGAAAGTCATGTAAAAACCTACTACAGTAGAAAGTTCTAGAAATAGATCCATCCATTTTTAAAAATTTCAACCAGAACTCTCTATAATGTGGCATCAATGTCCCCAACAACATATAAAATGTCAAATGCCAAGAATGAGATACCTTTTCTGGAAATATTGGCCAGCAAGGTCCTACAGACATCTCAACATTACAAACTACTATCAGTGCCCTTGACTACACTACAGAACTTAATGGTAAGCCATTATTGTTGCAAACAACACATCCTTGAGTCATATACATTGAAATTAGGAGAGTGTTGACCAAAAGGCTTAACCTCTAGTGGCTATCATTTATATTGCTGGAAGGCAACACAAGCTAGTGGATGAATAAAGCAATCTCACTAGTCTTACTCAGCTGTGAACCTTGTATTCTACAAAAATCATTCTGGTAAGACAAACACACTGGTGAAATAGTAACACACATGTTCTGGGATTAAAAAACACTTCATAACTGGATTTAAAGCCTGCTCTACAAACTTAAATTCATATTTGGCCCCTTGATCATGGCAAAGAACCTTTGGCTACAGAGGTCATAACCTAAATGAGAACCTAGTACTATTATTTTGCTAAATGGGAATGGTATCAAACTGAGTGTTATTGACTCATCATTATATCTATAGATTAGTGTATCTCTCAGCTCTCCTCAGAGAGACTTTTATTTGCAGTATATGACAATTAGCTCCATGATCACATGGTCAAGGTACAGATAATTAGACGATAAAATTCCGAGCCCTAAAGGGGACATCAATCTCACATCACTCATCCCAGGATAAGGATCACATCAGAATTGTGGGTGGGAAAATTATAGGAGCCAGAACTAGTATATAACCACAAGTAAACAGTATTTTTCAGACAGAGTAAGACAGTTGGGAATTAAATTCATAATATTTCAGATGTTATGCATCTTGAACGTATCAAGCCAGAATAATGTAAGTATGGAAAGAGGAGGTAGACATGAAATCCCACTGGTAGATGAGAATATATTAGCTAATGACACTACTGAGGGAAGGAAAGTCAGTTTTCTTTAAATGTGCACCCAGGTGGACTGAGCATGCTTCAATAAAGGCCACACATTTAAGGCTACAAAATCAATACCAACTTTACTTGATAGGTAAGGAGGACAGACCCTTGAGGGTCTAAGAATAATATTAATGTGATCAAAACACATTGTATGAAGTTTTCAAAGAATGAAGGCAAAAATGAGGAAAAGCACCCAACAACAACAACAACAAAATCATGCCTGGGAATAAGAACCTAGCAAACTAACTGGAACTGCTGAGGTCAAGGATCTTGAAGAAGCAACTAGAACTGCCACACAAATGTTACTGAACCAACATAATCCCTAACTACATTGTAAATATTTATCTTCATGTGCAGAGAGAAGTTTAGTTCTTTTTTCACATCAAGAACCCTCTCTTTGAAACAAATGAAGGTAATTGCAGAAATCTATAACCAATCAAAATACACAGAATAGGAGATCATGAGTTGCCCAGTCATAACTAATACATCTACAGCACAAATTCTGCACCTAAAACTCAGGGAACACCACAAAAGTGGAGAAATTTTAAGATCCAGAGAAATATAATGCTGTGAAATTTGTCTCAAAGCACTTACAGAGAGATTCTTTCTGTGAAGTTCCATCAACATTGCTGCCTAAATACTGCCTTAACAGTTAAAATACCAATAGACCAACCAACATGGAGGGAGAAAATCTCATAGGACCTCAACCTATATATATATATATATATATATATATATATATATATATATATATTATATATATATATATATATGCACACACATATATGTGTGTGTATGCAAATAAGAAATGTTGATGTAGAGAAATAGTTGGCCTCAGGAAAGGGGAACCCTTATTGATTATTCATTACCAAGTGGTCACCACTGAAATTATATGCACACACAAGTAAAATTTCAAGTAATATTCATATTGTACTTATAAATTTAGGAATATATATTGTATGTACAGATCGTCAATAATTAAAGAAAAACAGGCCATGAATTTGACACAGACAAAGGGGTTTTCATGTGATGGGTTGGAGGGATTAAATGAAAAGAGGAATTTAAAAGAATCATAATGAAATATTAAAAATGATAAATATGCCAAGTGCGGTAGCAGGTGGCTATAGTCATAGCACTGAGGAGGTATAAATAGGCAGATGCTTAGTACGTGCTACCAGGCCAGTCTAGCTGTATTAGTGATCTACATGTATAGTGAGATGCCATATCTCCAAAAATATGGTGGATATTTGTAGAAGAAAGCACCTAATGCTGGCCTCTTGCCTCCATGTGCACATGTACCAGGCACCTACACAATGTAACTAATTATTTACACACAGACATCTACAAACACAAGAAAAATTACCAGAAAAAATAAAGCTCAATAATGTTCTTTTGAAGATTATGATAGCTTTAGGCAAAGCAGGTGGTGTAGACTGATTGTTTCTTTCTGCATTGAAATTAGGAAACTTTTATTGCACTGCTTCTTGTAGTTTCATGATGGTAAAGCATCCACTGAGAGCATGAACCCATGCTCTGAGGAATGACTCTGACCCAGTCTTCTCTGTATGCCTGCCTGTAATTAACTAAAGCACTTGATTTTGGTCATTAAAGGCTGAGAGGGAGGAAGGATGATTCTGGCCTTGGGACTGCTCAGAACTAAGTGACACTAAATGGGGTCACTCCTTTTAGCTCATTCAGCGCCAAGTTCCAAATAGTAGCTTTCAATCTAACCAGCTCTTGTGCACCATGCAAGGAAACTTTAAGACAAACTTTCTTATTGAAAAGTATCTTAGTTAGTTGCATGAGTAATCCCTGGCACCTTCATCCATATATAGCCCCTCTGTCATTGTGTCACTAGGAAGAGTGATATGAGGAAGTACATCCACTTACCCAGCCCACATTAACAGTTGGTAAATGTGGTTTCACTGAAACTAAAATGAAAAGCTAAACTCAGCAATTTAATCCTCATAATGAGATACCAATTATTTCAAGGATCTTCATGCCCCCTTTGATTATAGATTGCTGTTCCAGATATCAACTAGTCAATCATCTTCACCACAAACCTTATTATATAAAATGGTTTTAATCATTGAAGGTTTTTGAAGTTTCAGAAAGACAGCACAAAAATTTCTTAATAAAACATCCTAAATCAGCCACGATGAATTTCATCTTTGTCTAGCTACAAAGAGAAAATTGAAATATTTGTTTTTGATAGATAAATAACATGGGATTTTCATTCCTGTATTGTCTCCACTAAATATATGCACGATATAGGCCTAATTTGATTAAATTATTTATGCAAAGAAAATAAAATATGAATCTACTAGTTCAACATTAGAGAACATGTCAACTATTTAAAATGTAACTATATTCTATACATTCAAAAAAAATCTGTTAATAGTTTGTGACATTGGATTCCAAGTCTATAAAGTAGATTATTTAGTTACATGAATAGGCTAAACTAGTGGCCATTTTGTGTCAAAAAAATCTTCTTTCATAACATAAGAATTAAAACATGAAGAATCAGACATCAGGGGGAATTAGAATCTACCTGCATAACTAGTTATTGTCTATTTTGCTGGGGCAGCATTCACTCTAGCCCAGGTGACCTGGAGCTCTCTGCACTGGCTTTGAACTAAATGTAGTATTCCTGCCTCAGTTTACCAAGTTCTCAGATTAAAATAGTGAGATACTAAACCTGGCACTGTAACTAATATTTTTGTTTCTTTGTTTATTGTTATTTTAAGACAGGGTCCTAGAAATTGCTCTGCAGACCAGGATGGTCTTGAATTCACAAAGATCCCCCTCAACTCGTTTTGGTACACTATAGTCTAAGCTTTTAGTAAAATGCCATAAAGTAATTCCAACCTTCAGATATATCTATCAAGAGTCAACTAGCAGGCTCTAATGGGTGTTGAAATACCAGAGTGAACAAGAGTCAATATCCGTGTGGAATTACTCTAATGAGGAGAAAAAGCAGTGGATAAAGAATTGATCTTGTTGATCATGCCCTGCAACAACATTTAATGGAGCTATGTGAAAAATAACATGGTAAGCATAAAGAAAGTAATAGAGTTGCTATTTTAGACTGAGCAGAAATCTCCCTAAGGTGGAGTTAAAACTAAACGATTAAAGAAAGTGAAAGAAAAACCACTTAGCAAATATCTGGAAAAGGGCCATTCCAAGTCTTTCATGGCAAGTGCAATGCCCCTAACAAGGCATAAACTTGGTGTTTTAAGAGGCCTTAAGACCAGGGTGGTCTGGCCTTAAGACCAGGGGAGGAAACAGAAGGGAAATAGAGAAGAGTGGGCCAACTCACAGTGACACTTGGATTGTGTTTTGTAATAGGAAAGCTATGTATATTTTTGATACAAGAGCAAAATGACCTGAAATGCTATCACAAGATCATTCTCACAGCTGTGACTTAAATGTGCAGAGAACAAAGGACTGACACTGGGTATATCAACTACTTCCAGGGCAAGCCACATGCTCAGGAATAGTTAGTTGGCAAGTACAAAATAGACTCTGGTTGTTTGTTTTCTTTTATCTTTTTATGTATGTTCTTTCTTTTTGTACATTTTGGGTTTTATTTTAAGAGAAATAAAAACATGAAGATGAGCAGGTAGGTGGGGATCCAGGAAGAGTTGGGGAGGGAAGGAGGGAAAAGAATATGTCCTCAATACCCAGTTATAACACTCTTAGGCATATACCCTAAAAACTCTTCATTCCACAACACGGACATTTGATCAATGATGTTCATAGTAGCTTTATTAATAATAGCCAGAAACTGGAAACAATCTAGATGTCCCTCAACCAAATAATCGGTAAAGAAAATGTGGTACATTTACACAATGGGGTATTACTCAGATGTTAAAAACAATGACATCATGAAATTGCAGACAAATGGATGGAACTAGAGAATCATCGTGAATGAGGCTACATAGATCCAGAAAGAAAAACATGGTATGTACACACTTATAAGTAGATATTAGCTGTAAAGTAAATGATAATCAAGCTACATCCACAGACTCAGAGAGGCTAAGTATCAGGGAAGGCTCTAGAGGGGACACAGGGATCTCCCTGGGAAGGGGAAATAGAATAGATTTTGGGGGTGGATCAGGAGGGTGGGTATGGGACCAGGAGGGTCAGGCAGGTGAGGAGAGAGGCATGGGGGGGATAGAAAACTGGAGCAGGTGATGCAGCATCTATGGGGATATAGGGAAATCTAGTGCAGTGGGAACTTCCTGCAACCTATGTGAGTGGCTGTAGATCTGGCATTTTCTGTAACCAGGCAAGGGTCATAGCTGTAGGACTTAGACAGTAGCCAAGCCAATAAAATCCTTTGAGCCACACCTGTCCTAAGTGCAAGATGTGCCATGCCAATGATGTCTTAGAGCATGTGGGGATAGCAATACAGTATCTGGTCTCATTTGAGGCCCAAGTCATGATAGGAAGCCTATGCCTGATACTGCCTTTATGGCCAGGAACTGTGTAAGCTGGGTGGTACAGAGACCTACCTACGGTAAAACCAAATGCAACTCATAAAAAGAAAAAAGAGAAAGAAAAAATGGCAGTGATATGATTCCCAACGAATTCCAAATGATACCTAATGATGTTCTGGCATACTCATAGATTGGTGCCTAGCCCAGTTGTCATAAGAGAGCTTCCTCTAGCAGCTGATGCAAGAAGATGCAAAAATCCACAGCCAAGCATTAGATAGAGTTTGTGAAACTCCACAGAAGAGAAGAGGAAGGATTCTAGAAGCCAGAGGGGTCAAGGACACCAGAAGAACATAGACTAGAGAAACAACTGGACTCACAGGGCCTCACAGAGACTGAAGTAGCAATCCTGACGCTTACATGCTTACATGACAAGTTTTCTGCATGCATACTGTGGTTGTTTAAGCTGGGGTTTTGATGAACTCTTAACAGTGGGAGTGGGGTGTTTCTGATTCTTTTGCATGCTCTTGGGACTCTTTTCTCCTCCCGAGTTGCCTCTTCCAGTCTTGACATGAGGCGTTGTGTCTAGTCTTATTGCATCTTGTTATGCCCTGTTCAGTTGATATTCCTGGGAGACTTGCTCTTTGCTTAAGGGAAATGGAGGAGTAGCGGATTGCACCGAGCTTTTTCTGTTATGCCATCAACCAGCTCCCAAATCATGACATGGAGAATTCTTATTAGTTATGAAAGCTCAGCCTTAGCCTAATTCTTCTCTTGTTAGCTTTTATAAGTTCACTTGTTTCTCTTTGTCTATGTTTTGACTCGGGTTTTTTTTTTTTTTTTTTTTTTAACTTTCTTTCTGTGTAACTTCCTTTATCTTCTCTGCTGGTGGCAGCTGCCTGGCTTCTGGACCCAGATGTCTTCCTCATTCTCTCCTCCTCCTTCTCTCATTCCTCTCTTGAGCCTGAATTTCTTCTTCTGTTTATTCTCTCTGCCTGGCAGCCCCACCTATCTCTCCCCTGCCTGGCTATTGATTGTTTGGCTTTTTATTAGATCAATCAAGTTCCTTAGGTGGGCAAGGTGAAACAGATGCAACACTTCTTTACATAATTAAACACACATCCTTACATCATTAAGCAAATGATGTAAGCATGAACAAATGTAACACACCTTTACAGAGTTTAAGTAATATTCTGCGGCACAAACAAATATAGCACATCTTGCTTTGCCTAGTTAAAGGTGAATCCAGGGTAGGTGAGGAGGGGACTAGGAGGAGTGAAGGAAGAGGAGCTGTGGTTGGGATACATTATATGAGAGAAGAAAAATATAAAAATTAAAATTTAAAAATATAGTAAACAAGCCATCAAAGGTTTCAGCTTTTTTTTAACCCAAGTTCAACCATAGCAGTCAGTTATCCAAAATCAAATGTTCATCTTGGAAATACATATGAATATATTTTATATTCTGTATTATGTTATTCATTTTATTCATGAGCAAGTTGTTCTACGTTTAGTAATATAGTTGGTTATGTAACAAAAATTTAAAATTAAGAGGTCATGAATTGAAGCAGAGTTACATGAGAGGGTTTTCAAGGTGGAAAGAAATGGGGGAAATGTTATAATTATAATCTTGAAAATTTAAAATATATACAAGTAATATTATGAAGACTGAACTGATTTTATATATGAATTTAGTGATATATGTGTATCTCTGTTAGAACCATAAATGAAAGAAGAAGCCATGAATCTGACAAAGAGCAAGCAGGTGTCTACGTAAGAGTCTGTGTGGTGTGAAGGGAAGGACAAAATGATGTAATTATGTTAGAATCTATAAAATTAAGTAACTAGACTTATAGTTTTCCACACTTAAAACTAAAATGGAGAGCCAAGATAAAGTATGTACAGTAAAAAAAAATGTATTCATTTCTAAATATAGACTCATCAACTTCGCTTTCTTCTGCTTTGGGAAAATTCTATAAACTTACTATAAAAAAATGGACTGTCTATAACCTCATAGAAGAAGAGCATTTTTCAAGATGCAGTCAGTTCCAGCAAAATGAGTAATTTTTCATTTTTTTAAATTTTTATTGAGCTCTACATTTTTCTCTGCTCCCCTCTCTACCTCTTCCTTCCCCTTCAACCCTCTCCCAAGGTCCCCATGCTCTCAATTTACTCAGGAGATCTTGTCTTTTTCTACTTCCCATGTAGATTAAATCTATGTATGTCTCTCTTAGGGTCCTCATTGTTGTCTATATTCTCTGGGATTGTGATTTGTGGGCTGGTTTTCTTTGCTTTATGTTTAAAATCCACTATGAGTAAGTACATGTGAAAACTGTCCTTCTTTATCTGTGTTACCTCACTCAAAATTATGCTTTCTAACCCCATCCATTTGCCTACAATTCTCAAGATGTCATTTCTTTTTCTGCTGTGTAGTACTCCATTGGGTTAATGTATGGCATTTTCCTTATCCATTCTTCTGTCAAAGGGCATTTAGGTTGTTTCCAGGTTCTGGCTACGACAAACAAAGCTGCTATGAACATAGTTGAGCTCATTTCCTTGTGGTACAATTGAGCCTCTTTGGTTGTCATGACTGAGCATCTTTGGGTATATACCCAACAGCAGTATTGCTAGGTCTTGAGGTAGGTTGTTTCCTAATTTTCTGAGAAATCACCACACTGACAGCCAAAGGGGATGTACCAGATTTCACCCCACCAGTAATGCAGGGGTGCTCCCTTTACCCCACAACCTCTCCAGCATAAGTTGTCATTAGTGTTTTTGATCTTGGCTGTTCTTACAGGTGTAAGATGGAGACAACTCACAAGAGAGGAATCTAAAATGGCTGAAAGACACTTAAGGAAATTTTCAACATCCTTAGTCATCAGAGAAATACAAACCAAAACAACTCTGGGAATTTTTTCTTTTTCTTTTTTCTTTTTCTTTTTTTCTTTAATTAATTTATTTATTCTAAAGATTTCTGCCTCCTCCCCGCCACCACCTCCCATTTCCCTCCCTCTCCCCCAATCAAGTCCCCCTCCTTTGTCAGAGGAGACCACTTCCTACGTGTGACCCCAGCAGCACAGACATTAAGGGCATCATTGAATAAGTGGGACCTCCTGAGACTGAGAAGCTTCTGTAAAGCAAAGGACACTGTCACTAAGACAAAAAGGGAACCCACTGACTGGGAGAAGATCTTCACCAACCCCGCAACTGAAAAAGGTCTGATCTCCAAAATATATAAAGAACTCAAGAAACTAGACCGTAAAAGGCTAATCAACCCAATTATAAAATGGGGCACTGAGTTAAACGGAGAATTCTCAACAGAAGAAGTTCAAATGGCCAAAAGACACTTAAGGTCTTGCTCAACTTCCTTAGCGATCAGGGAAATGCAAATCAAGACAACTTTAAGATACCATCTTACACCTGTCAGAATGGCTAAAATCAAAAACACCAATGATAGCCTTTGCTGGAGAGGTGGTGGAGAAAGGGGTACACTCATCCATTGCTGGTGGGAATGCAAACTTGTGCAACCACTTTGGAAATCAGTGTGGCGGTTTCTCAGGAAATTCGGGATCAACCTACCTCTGGACCCAGCAATACCACTCTTGGGAATATACCCAAGAGATGCCTTATCATACAACAAAAGTATATGCTCAACTATGTTCATAGCAGCATTGTTTGTAATAGCCTGATTGGAATTTTTTATTTTTGAAAGCTCCAGTGTTACAGCAACTCCTGAGTTTGGGTCTATTATGTACATCTTTGTTTTTGTATGGTTTTATAAATAGGAAAACTCTAAGATGAATAATGAATGCTATAGCTCTAGATAAGTTTAAATGAAGTTAACAAATGAGAAAATACATGACCAATTTTCAGGGGAAATGTATTTGGAATAAGATGATTTAAATGTAAAGTTGGAATTTTACTCAGAAAAGAACCATATATATAAGAGGGGTGAGTATGTAAGTGCATTATAAAAATTTAGGAAGATGCAAGCTGCTAAATTTAGTATTTAATTACGATTGCAGTATAGAGCTCAGTCCCAGCATGTTTGCACTGGTGTGCACCAGCAAGATTACCCAAGTTTCATGACACTTTTGTCTTCCTACCCTGAAAATGCTGACAATGAAAGCTTCCTTGTCTCTCCGCCACAGCCATGGTATTCTTCTTTCTGCTCTCATCTCCTCAAATTAAGCTATATTCTTTCTTATCATAAATATAATCAGTGGATAGTATTTTTTCCTTTTGATTTTGACTGATTTCACTTAGGATAACACCTTTAAGATTGATCTATGTATTTGTAGGATATGCCAGAATTTCATGTAGGTTGACATGACACTGGATTCTGCATCCATACGTTGCAAGACATTGGAATGTTTCCATGTCATTTTTCTGTTGTGTGTAACACTATGTAGACATCGCTAACCAGACACCTGTTTATAGCTGTGATTTTATGTTTTTTTGGGGGGTATATGTCCAGAAGTGGGGCCTAGATGAGTATCTGTGTGTATCGATTTTGAAGGACTACCTTTTCCTACAGAGGCTGCATCCTTTTATATTTCTAACACCCGTTCATAAGGGCTCGAATTTTTCTACAGCCTAACAATTGAAAAATTTTGAAACTATAATATAATTATGTAATTTCTCTCTTTTATTTCGTCCCTCCAAACCGTCTCATATAGCACTCCCTGTTTGATTTCAAACTGATGGCTTCCTTTTCATTAATTGCTCTTGCATGAGTGTGTGTTCTTTGTATATAGTTCAGACTTCATGGACTTTCTGGCTTTCTCCACCCACTTTACCATGTTTATTTTCATCCTTGTTCAGCTCATATTAAGGAAGTCATGTTGGTGACTCTTTATTTGTGTAGTTTCTGATGCAACTGGAATACACATCTCATAGCAAACTCTCTGATCCTCTGGCTTTTATATTTTCCCTGCCTCTATTTTCTCAATATTCCCCAAGGCATAGGTGCAGACCGTTTTCTTTTTCTTCTATTTTGTTTTTATGAATACATGTCAAATGGATGTACAGTAGTGTGTTACTGAAATTATGATTTCTCATATCCATAATGAGCGCCTCTTCATCTACTATTAGCTGTTGATACATAATCATTGGAGAAAAATTTAGTCTAGTCATTTGCTCAATTTTATTGTGTGGGGGAAATATTATAAATAGAAAATCACTGTATCTTTCAGATTGCCTATAAGTCACAATATAGCCCAGGTTAGCCTGAAACATACACTTGTCCCATCTCAATTTCTCATGCACTGGATTGACAGGTGTATACCTCTTCAACTTGAATTTCTGTTATTGTTTATGACAAATTGTTTGAACATTTTGTTCTTTCTTTTTTTTTTTTTTTTTTTTGTTTTGTTTTTTATTTTTTTTTTCGAGACAGGGTTTCTCTGTGGCTTTGGAGCCTGTCCTGGAACTAGCTCTTGTAGACCAGGCTGGTCTCGAACTCACAGAGATCCGCCTGCCTCTGCCTCCCGAGTGCTGGGATTAAAGGCGTGCGCCACCACCGCCCGGCTTGTTCTTTCTTGAGGTGTAGAATTTCCTGCTACATTGTGAGCATTAATGCCATCAGTATGATTTAAAATTTATCTCTCTCATTTTAAAGACTGATATCTATCAGTTCTTTAATGCAAACAATTGCTTTAAGTGCAAATTTTTCCTTTTATTTCAGTGATATCCAGCAAACTACTATGAGATCCAATGTTGTGAAGCTTTTCCCCCATTTTAAAGAGTTTTATAATTTTACATCTTAGATTTTGGTCTTTGATCTAGTTTGTTGATTTTTAATATCATGCAAGAGTTGTTTCTGTCTATGATTATCCAATTTTCCCTGCACCATTTACTGAGTGAATCATCTTGATGACTATGTAGAAAATAATTTGGCTATGTGTGTTAGAGCATACTTTGGGCCTCTGTATTCTATTTGGCTATGTCTGTTATACCATTAAAAATTTTTGAAGACTAGCAACTATAGTAATTTTTATATATTATTTTTAATTTCATATATTTAATTGGTAATATTCATTGTTTATAATAATCGGTTTCATAAAGATATTCTTATGTAAGTATATCACCTGCAGTGACCATCTTTATCTCCCACTCTCACTCTTAGCTCTTTTCTCTTCCAGCTAGTCCCTTCATTCATTTAGACAGTGACATTGATTCTATGTCTACTGTACAAATTCTAGGACCCAGAGGTAGAGAAAATGTGTGTTACATATGTTTTGGGTCTGGCTTGTTTTCCTTAATATTATACATTCATTGTTATTTTTGTGAATGAATAAAACTCTCCTATCTCTCTCACATGCACCCTCTCTCATCTCTGTCTTTATGTCTCTCTATCTGTCTGTGTCTCGGTCTCTCTGACATTTTCTTCATCAATTTTTCTATTGAGAGACATTTAGCTGATTCCACAGCTTTCTTCTGTGAACAAACTGTAATAGACAAACACAATCAAGTATTTTTTTTATATCCTGCCTTGAAATATTTAAAGCATATACCTAGTGGTAGTTCAATTGTGCCTTGTGGGAGTCCTGAGACTGAGAAGCTTCTGTAAAGCAAAGGACACTGTCACTAAGACAGAAAGGCAACCCACTGACTGGGAGAAGATCTTCACCAACCCCGCAACTGACAAAGGTCTGATATCCAAAATATATAAAGAACTCAAGAAATTAGACCGTAAAAGGTTAATCAATCCAATTATAAAATGGGGCACTGAGCTGAACAGAGACTTTTCAACAGAAGAAGTTCAAATGGCCAAAAGACACTTAAGATCGTGCTCAACTTCCTTAGCAATCAGGGAAATGCAAATCAAGACAACATTAAGATACCATCTTACACCTGTCAGAATGGCTAAAATCAAAAACACCAATGATAACCTCTGCTGGAGAGGTTGTGGAGAAAGGGGCACTCTCATCCATTGCTGGTGGGAATGCAAACTTGTGCAACCACTTTGGAAAGCAGTGTGGCGGTTTCTCAGGAAAGTCGGGTTCGACCTACCTTTCGACCCAGCAATACCACTATTGGGAATATACCCAAGAGATGCCCAAACATACAACAAAAGTATATGCTCAACTATGTTCATAGCAGCATTGTTTGTAATAGCCAGAACCTGGAAACAACCTAGATGTCCTTCAATGGAAGAATGGATGAAGAAAGTATGGAATATATACATATTAGAGTACTACTCAGCAGTAAAAAACAATGACTTCTTGAATTTTGCATACAAATGGACGGAAATAGAAAACACTATCCTGAGTGAGGTAAGCCAGACCCAAAAAGAGGAACATGGGATGTACTCACTCATATTTGGTTTCTAGCCATAAATAAAGGACATTGAGACTATAATTCATGATTCTAAAGAAGCTAAATAAGAAGGTGAACCCAAAGAAAAACATATAAGCATCCTCCTGAATATTAACCTTCATCAGGCGATGAAAGAAGACAGAGACAGAGACCAACATTGGAGCACTGGACTGAAGTCTCACGATCCAAAGGAGGAGCAGAAGGAGAGTGAGCACGAGCAAGGAACTCAGGACCGCAAGGGGTGCACCCACACACTGAGGCAATGGGGATGTTCTATCGGGAACTCACCAAGGCCAGCTGGCCGGGGACTGAAAAAGCATGGGACAAAACCGGTCTCGCTGAACATAATGGACAATGAGGACTACTGAGAACTGAAGAACAATGGCAATGGGTTCTTGTTCCTATTGCACGTAATGGCTTTGTGGGAGCCCAGGTAGTTTGGATGCTCACCTTAATAGACCTGGATGGAGGTGGGTGGTCCTTGGATCTTTCACAGGGCAGAGAAACCTGCTTGCTCTTTGGGCTGAGGAGGGAGGAAGACTTGATTGGGGGAGGGGGGGAATGGGAGGTGGTGGCGGGGAAGAGGCAGAAATCTTTAATAATTAAATAAATTAATTAATATAAAAAAAAAGAAACCTTGATAATAATTTCAGCACTAGCCTCAACAGGTTACATTCCCACTCGCAGTATACAATGGTCTCCTGATCCCTTTGGCCTTGGGAGCATTTTTTGACTTTGTCTTCTTAACGACTCGAATTGTGATGGAATCTCCCTGCAGTTTTAGTTCACACTGTCCTGATGGCAGGGTTTTCTTTTGCATCTGTTTATTGTGTGTTTGGACTTCATCTATGGAAATTTTTTTCTTCTCTTCTTTAGCTCATTTTTGATTGGGTGATTTGTTTTTTGGCATTTTAAAACGTATTAATGTATTCTAAATACTTGTACTCTTTGTGTAATCTTAGTGATGTTTTGTTATTCAGGTTGTCTTTTGATTGAATTGTTAACTTTCTTGCTCATATATTGAATTTCCACAATCTAATTTTCAATGTTTTTTTCCTGTTAAATATAGATTCATTTTGAAAAATTGCTTGATTATGTCAGTCTCTTGAAGTGTTTCCCGAATGTTCTCCTTTAAGAGCTCTAGTGTTCAGTATTACATTAAGGTTATTGGTCTGTTTAGAATTGAATTTTATATAGGGCAAGAGATAAGAATAGACTTTTCTTTCTTCTCCAAGTACGTGCCTTGTTCTGTAGCACCGTTTGTTCAATTGACTGTCTCTTCATACACACACACACACACACACACACAAAATAATTTATCAAAAGCTATAAATTATATTCAAAATTCTTAAGCTCCTAAAGTATTTTCCAAAACGATGTTTCGGCCATTATCCTCTTATTTAACTTGTTATTGTTCATGTTGTATTTATTTAATTCCTCCATCAGTCACATGACAGCTGTTTCCCCAGCTGGAATACTCTCTCCAGTCCTTCCTGAACATCTAAGCCTGATTTCTGTTTCTAATGTTTTTGTTCTTATGTTCAAAACCCACTTCACCATATCGGTCTCTATTCTACTCTAGCAAACTTTAAGCTCTGCAAGACCTGATCCCCTGTTGCAGTCATTTATTGAACCCAAACTATTTGGGAGTTATAACCTATAACCTTATATTTTTGCTTTTAAAAGAATTTATTTGTTTGTTTGTTTATTCAGTCAGTCAGTAATTTGTTCATATATTTAGTATCCTATCATCCACATGCAGAAGTCTACTTTCAAATCCCAGCATGTGGGTTTCGGGGATTTATTCAGGTAATGAGGCTTGATGGCAAGCACCTTTACCTGATAAGTGATCTATCTGTCCATTATGTTTCTAAGGCTCCTTGAGATATGAATTAACATTTTTAATCATTTGCAACCCTGAAACAGATGATTATTTGTAGAAATTGTATTAAATACACCACGTCAACTTGCTTTTATTTTACATACCAATCCATTTCCAACTTCCTCTCGCCCTCCCATTTCCCTCCACCTATCCTCCCACCTCACCCCCATCTGCTCCTCAGAGAGGGTAAGGCACATTGCTCTGGGGGAAGGCCAAGGCCCTCGCTACTATATTTAGGATGATCAATCCAAAGAGAATGGATTCCCAAAAAGCCAGTACAAGCAGTAGGGATAAATCCTGGTGCACTTCCAGTGGCTTCTCAGTCTACCCTAGCCATGCAATTGTCAATTACATTCAGAGGGATTAAATTTGATCCTATACTTGTTTTTTCCCAGTCTGGCTGGAGTTGGTGAACTCCCATTAGCTGAGGTAGACTGTTTCAGTGGGTGTCCCCATCCTGATCTTGAACTTTTTGCTCATCTTCTCACTCCTCTCACTCTTCCACTGAACTTTGGGAGTTTATCCCTGTGCTCCACTGCAGATCTCTGCCTCTGTTTCCATCAGTTGCTGGTTGAAGTTTTTATGGTGACATTTAAGACATTTATCAAATTGATTACAAGACAAAGCCAGTTCGACACCCTCTCCACTATTGCTTAGGGTCTTAATGGGAGTTATTTCTGAGAATTTTAAGACTCTTATTATTATAAGAATAACATCCTGAAAAAAATGTGCAAAGTTTTATTTACTATTCATTCCCTTATGTTGACAGAGGTTTCTGTCCTGCCCAGTCTCACAGTCATTCAGTCCCAAAGAAATGCACAGAAGTCTATATTAATTATAAACCGATTGGCCTAGTGGCTCAGGCTTCTTATTAACTCTCATAACTTAAATTAGCCCATAGTTCTCGTCTATGTTAGCCATGTGGCTTGGTACCTTTTACAGCAAGGCAGTCATATCTTGCTTCCTCTATGTCTGGATAATGACTCATACTGAATCTTTCTTCTTCCCAGAATTCTCCTGTTTTCATTGCCCCACCTCTACTTCCTGCCTGACTACTGACCAATCAGCATTTTATTAAAAATAATATACAAGTGAAAGGATAAAAGGCCATTGTCCCACAGTACCCGTAAGCTGTGAAAAGTAAATTGTCATTGGTTTTAAGAAATCAAATTTGTGCAGATCAGAAAAAAGATCATGGTTATTTTCTATTGTTATTTATAATGACATAGCTTAGAATCTGACTTTACAATATAAAATGGAGGAATTCTTATCTTGAAAACATACACACTTGACAGTAATTATCATATTCTACTAGGTACTTTCCTAAAATGTTGAGTACTGGAAGTAAAGATCAATAAGCCAACCTTGTGAATTTGAAGAGCTAACTTCATAAATAAGTCCAAATAAAATATGCAGAAGTATTCTTAAAATGCTTACCTATTAGGGGAGATGTTGGGTGTTGGACTAGGAAGAGATGAATAGAAATAATAATATACATTGTATAGAAATATGGAAGTCTCACCAAAAAATATTTTTAAATGTCTTGTGTGTATAATTAATCTACAAGTTTACTCATATAATACTTAATTTTGTAGAAGTACTGAGTTTTTCTTCTATTATAATTGTATTCTTACTAGTATTGCTTAAAAATATATGATTATTGAACTTATAGAACAATATTCTCCCCCAGTTTGGAACTGGAATGTGTACAATTGAATCATTTAACTTTAGCAGTCACTCTTGAGGACAATTGAAAGCAAATACTACTATTGATTAAATTATACTATATCCTCCATATGTATACATGAATTTAAAATACTAGATTACATACAAGAAGCAGAACACGACTGTTCATACTTATTATTGAACACATACTGTGTTAGGAAAAGTATTAAATGCCCATTGTGTTAGAACATGTAAGATGTTAAGGTTGAGTAAATGAGAACAAACAACAATAAAATACAATGCAAATTTCTCCTAGCAGTGCATTAGTTAAGTGCCCCAATAGAGACACAGGCCAATGTAAAAAGAGTGGAATAGAGAGAGGCAGTACACAAGGTAAACAAGATGGGAAGTTCAAAGCATATGGGAAAAATAATGTAGAAAAGGTTATTGAAGGCTCAGAAAATGCCATTGTACAAATGGTGATGCTGCTGTTCCTTTGGGTGCTTGTCAATGAACATGTGCTCTGATTTGTGCATTTAGCAATACTTGGCAATTATCATTAATAAAGAAATATAAGATTGACTATTGAACATTTGACAAATCGATAATCTGACATTATTCTCTTAATGTAAACATTGATTTTGATGTCATTTATTGTATAGAAAAATCATTTTGCCACTTCAAGCAAGACTTTTAGTCCTATGTAGATATTGTATGTGATACACTGACCTCTACAAAAATTGGATATTGAGAATTCAGATGAAATTAAGCTTTCCTCTTTTTTTTTTCTTTCCTCTTCAGAAAGTGTATATGGTAACGTTACGAAAAATGTGAAAGTGATGTTCCTAGAAAAAAATCAGTCTCAGCAATAATCCAACAATCCCCTAAGGACTCTAGAAACTGTAGTGGTAGTGACACTGTTTCTCCTTCCTTGGTCCTCACACTGACAGAATCTCTCTGACAGTATTAAGCCAGTCAGAAGTGTGAACACTTGAGGAGTGATAGTGTCTATACATAGATGTGTTGTTCATTAAATCATAAAATTCACTGCATTATGACTAGTAGAAGCCAGAGGCTGCAACAGAGTTCACTGGGTCCACTCCAGCTTTCAGCTCTCCCGTAATATTTTCTTACATTTTATTTGTCATTATTGTGCTTGTTTCCTCAGTGTGTGTCTGTGTGTGTATGTGTGTGTGTGAACACTTGTGCACGTGCTTGTGAGAGACAGTGCGTGGTGTCACTGCACACATGTGGAGGTCAGGGAACAACGTTCAGAAGTAATTTCGTTATTTCTGTTGAGTGTTCTTGGGATTGGATTTGGATCAGCAGCAGGAGTGCCAAATATTTTTACTTATTGTGCATTTTGCCAATCTCATAAACTCTTTCTAAAGAATACTTTCTTCTCATAGATGAAGGTATTTATGTTAAATACCATGAGTAGAGATTTCTATGAAGATAAAAAGTCAGCAAACATTGTGATGAGACCTACAAGAACAAAGCACATCTTCAAAAATGTCCATGCCACCATATGATTCACATTAGCTGTGATTTCATCACAAATATTCTGTAGATTTCTCTCTCAATAGACATAAAAATGAGAATAAAATAGTCCTTTGCTGCAATATTTTCCTATGTGACAAGTCTAGAATCAACCCAAGAACACATAGAACTATAAACATTTCTATCAGTTTTGTTTCAACCCTCTGAGATTAATTAAGATAAAACTCCCTTGTGAAGTTTCTTGTCAAATTTGTCAAGCCCTTAATCAAGATGTCAGTATTACCCCAATATAAAGATACCCCTTAATAACTTCACATTACTGACCAAATATAACCAAAAGAAAATGTTCTTGTCTTTGAGCTAATAATCTTGGTACATGGGAAAAACTAAGAGAATAGGTTTAAATGCAAGTTTCACACAGTCTTACAGAGTTTAGTTATGTGGCAATATCCAACCCCTAAATTGGTTTTGGTACCAGCAATATATATTAAAAATTGCCAGCAAGAATTCTTTGGTTAAGAGGATACAGTGTTTCACATACTTAAGTGCAGTATTTGAAAATATACTGAAAGCCACAATTAATTAGTTAAGGGTCTTCAAAGGCAAAGGGAAGCAACACAATGAGTCAAAAAGTGTTATTTCACTTAATGAAAATAAAATATTACAGGTAATTCCTACTTTGAAGGAATTTTACACAATTGTGTTTTCTAATATCACAAGCCTGAAGTCATTTTTTTTAAATGTTCAATTTTCTTTAAGTTAACCTTTTTTCCTTGGTCACATTCATCTTCCTCACATGATGTGACCTTTTAAACATTACAGTTCTCATCAGTTGCAAAGTCTTTGATCACAATAAATTAGCAAGAGACCCAGCAAAGGAAAATATTAGGCTTCTAACACCCTGCCACATACTGTGATAAAAGTACAGCAAGTGTATTTTCAAAACCTCATGCTCTCTTCATGACCTTCCATTTTGGTGTCTTCCTTCCCACTCCTCTTAAGTCCCTGAGTACATTTTTTTTTGGGTGGGGGTTGGATTAGTGCTTGTTTCTGGGTTGGTATCTGAGGGTGTCCCAGGCTTAACTTTGAACTTCTCATCCATCTGTCTCCATCGTTTTTGAGTGTTGGAACTATATACATACATCACTACACCCAATTATGTAATAAAACCCAGGTTTTCATACATAGTAGACAAGTACTCTACCAAATGAGATCTAACTTCAGTTCCATGCCTCAGCTTTTTCTGTCTGTTTACAGGGATAGTCTCAGTTTCTTGTCTCCTGCATGTGACAGAGGCTCACAATTTGTTTCATGAGTATTTGGTTCACCAATAAAAAGAGCAAGAGAAACAAGAAAGATAAAATACAATAGAAATCACACTCTTCGTACTTTTGTAACTACAGTTTTTGGTTGACCTTAAGGAAAGGGTATCACAGAAGTCTATGAATAAAGCAAGGTTGAGTCTCTTCAAGGTGTTTGAAGACCCCTTTTACCATATAGATATGGGACTCAGTCTCCAAAAAAAGACAGCAAAAATGATAACTAAAAGAATCCAAAAGTAGTTGGCCATGGAAGTGCCTGCCTTTAATCTTAGCATATGTGGGGCCAGAAGGTAACAAAATTTTGCTACTTTGAAGTCATTCTGGTAGACACAGAGAGTCCCATGAAAGTCAGTACTACATAATGAAACCCTTGCTCACACAATTAAACATGTTTTTAAGGTATGTCCTTATAATAATTTTCTGGATTTCTTCTGTGTCACTTATTATGTATTTTCTGGATTTGTTCTGTGTCACTTATTATATCCTCTTTTTATCTGCAATTTCTTAATTTGGCTACTTTAGAAACCTAAACTCTATCAAATTAGAAACTATAAAAGAAATGAATAATTTTCTTGATACATATCACATACCAAATTTAATGAAGATCAGATAAACAATTCAAACAGACCTATAATCCCCAGTTAAATAAAAGCATGGATGAAAAGTCTACCAACTAGGGAAAAATGGTTTTAACATGGAATTCTACCATATTTTTAAATAAGAGATAATACCCAAAATTGTCAAGATATTCCACAGAATAGAAACAAAAGTGACATTGTCCAATTTATTTCATGAAGCCACAGTTAACACTGATATCCAAACCACAAAAAGTTCAAAGAAAGAAAATTATGAACTAATTTAGCTTATGAATAAATATAGATGCATAAATTCTCAACAAAATGCTTGTAAATTGAACCAAGAACACATAAAATGATCACCCACCATGATTGAGTAGGCTTTCTAGAAATCCACAGAGGATTCAACATATGTAAATCTACCTTGTAAACAATCTGAAAGACAAAAACCATGTGATTATCTCATTAGAGATAGAAAAGTTCTGACAAATCCAACATCTCTTCATTATAAAAGACCTGAAGAGATTAGGGATACAAGGGCCAGGACTCCACATAATAAAGGCAGTTTACAACAAGCCCCAATTAAACAACAACAATAAAAACAAAAACAAAACATCCTGACTTAGATGAGGAAAAGTAGAGAGCAGCAGGAGATACTCATAAAAAACTGCTCGCAGGGATAAGACCTTCCCCTGAAGTCATGACCTAGATGTGTTTGAATCAATTCACAAACTCTATACCACATTTTTAGTAAAGGTCTAGCAGTAATTATTTATTCTAATTTGTTTTCTTCTGCACTGATTCTGAAAGAATTCAAGCACAAGTAGTATATCTGGTAGATATTTTGTCAAGAGTGGAGAGGGCAAAGGAAATCAAGCCACGGAAGGGTGCCTGTCAAGTCAGTTACTGGGTATCAAACGGAAGAGCTTCATCCCATGATGCTACTCTGGGAGCCAGAATAGTGTTCAAAGGGTATTTCCCTTAAACAGTAATTACTGAAATACTCATAAATGGGCTTCTACGAGCCTTTGAGATTGGATTCAGATGACCTAGAAACACTCTTAGGTGGTCCGAGAGCCACAGGACAGAAGATGCTATAGCATCAACAGTGGCTCATGACTTTAATGCTTTTACCACACCTGGAGGTTATTCTTATAATGCGACAACCATGAGGATGTAATAATATTGCACCAATTCTAAGATGCAGAAAACTGAGTCAGAAACATGGTATATTAGTCCTCTGTATTCTCAAATTTAATAAACTTTGTGGACATGATCTGGCTTATCTTCTCATGGGAAAGGTAGACACAGGGGTAGAAGAAAGCCTCGTTGCTATACAAATGACAATGCATAAAAAATTGAAAGAATAAAAAGGCGATTGATGAAGCAAGTAAGCATTTGTCTCTCCAAATTTTATGTAGATCTGTGGACATGATAGACACATGAATTCCTTGGATTCTTTCAAACTTAATCATTCATATACATCAGCATGTCATTTCCTTACCTCCAGACAAGGGAAATATTTTTTTTAGATATAAGAGATAACCTAATTAAAGATGAAAACTGCATTCAGTTGAATATATTGGGAAGAAATAAAATCCCCCAAATCCATATTTTCCAGGAATTTTGGAATATAACTTTATTTTACAGTAGAGTCTTCATACAGGTAACTGAGTAATATTATATCAGACTGTATTAGCACATTTTTAAAGTTCAACTAGTAAGTATTTAATAGGAGACTATGTGAAGAGTCACGGGAAGGAAGGCTATGTTGAGGCAGAGCAGAAACCGAAGTGATACAGCTGCCACTCTAATACCCTGCCAAGGGATACCCTGGATTACAAGAGTCTGGGAGAAGTGTGGGTTTCTTCTCTAGAGCCTTTCAAAATAGCCCAGCCCTTCATACCTAACACTAGCTTTTGGAACTTTGAGGGAGCACATTCATAATCTTTTCAGTTCCCTTCTGTACTATACACAGTTACAGATACTCCAGGAAGCTACTATGATGTCATAGGTTGGACTGTGGCCTCTTCCCCAAATTTTTCTGCTGAAATATCAACCACAACTCTATGTGCAACATGAACATCTAAATTGACTAAGAAGGTCCACTGAGGTGGGATACATGAGTGTTCCTTAATTCCTAAAGTAGTCCCCTTATAAAAAGAGATTAAAATGCAGAAAACACACAGTCAGGTGACATCTGTGGAAAGGAAGATCTAGTCAGAACAGACCAACTTCAAGTCAAGAACAGAAACCACACACCTGAAAATGATGGCATCTTGGATGCCAATTGCCAGCTTTAGAACTATGACAATATAAATGGTTTTTCTTTAGGCCTAGCAATCCATTTTGTTTTATGTAAGAACCTCCTGCCACCAAGTTTTTTTTAAGGCCCATATGTTTTGCTTTACTTAAAGCTCCCAGGCTTCTTGGTTTATTTAATCCCCTCCCCACACCCAGTCCATTTTGTTTTCCTGAGCACTGCATTCAGTTTGGGTTAGAGTCCATAGCAAGTCAACTGAGAAACTTGGAGGAACTTTCACTTAAGGAACTTGGTGTACTCTTGCTAAATAAGAAAAAAATCTCCCTTTGCACTTGTTTCTCTCTACTTGTCCACATAATAGGCAGGAGATGGTTTTTCAAGCAAGGCAATGGTTCCTCTGGAGGGACAAAGACAGGACTGACCATGTGAATTTTGAGATAGATGGGGTGTATTAACTGTGTGCTGACTTTTCTGTGTTGATTTCCTGTCTGAGAATGAGCAGCTTCAAGTGTGGAGGACTTTTGTATTTCCTTGGAGGCAGATGGGGTCATCTTAAGTTGGTGTCTCATATTGTGGTTTACTTTTCTAAGAGAACCTTTCCATGTGGAAAAATTTCAGAAAAAAAAAAAAGAGGAGCAGTGTTGTAAATAGAATGCAAAACAACAAGGAGCTGCATTCGCCATGTGGACTTGGGAATCCATGTGTTCAAGACTGTTTTTACTTCCAACATTGCCCACAGAGCTTGAGAGGACATGCCAAGAAAACACTGAGTGTAGGAATAAACCGTGAATGTTAGATTCCTACTGCCCTAGAAATATCACATTCATTCATCTGTACATCAAAAGGTTAAAGGGAACACCCTTCAGGAACTTCTGTTTAGGGTTGTTACTCTCAAGCATGGCAGTCCCTAAAGCCCAAAGCTCCTAGGGCAAGAATGATAGTACAGGCAAGATATCAGCACAGTACAAGATGTTTCTGAATATTTTTCACAATGAATTATATGGGGAGAAGAGTTACATGTATATTGTCATGTGCATGTGTGTGTACATGTGTGTGTGTTCCCATCAATGGTTTGTAAGAGAGGGCAACTTTCTCAAGTCAGTTTTCTTCTTCAACAGTATGTGACCTAGAAATGGAACTCAAGTTATGAGGCTTGGCATCAGGCAAGCGTCTTTAACTAGTTAGTTATCTCAATGGGACTTGTTTTTCACACACCCACACACACAATTTTAATATGATATAATTTGATCCTGGAATGCCCTCCCTTGTCTCTCGTAGCTCCTCCTCACTTTTATACCTATTAACTCCAAGCTTTGTTTTCCTCTTCAGAAAACAAGTAGTGCAATAAAAAAGCAAATAAACCAGAATTTAAAAAGCAAACAGAAAAAACAAAGACAAAACACAAGAAACTCATACATATGCACGCACACACACATACAGACACATAAGCACATAAAACCACAAAATCAGAAACTCTAATAGATAAACAAATACAACTATGGTTTAAAAAAATAGCCCAAACAAACCATTGAGAGACAAAGAAGCATCTTCAAAAATACCACTGAGTTCATTTTCATTTGGTCATATACCACTAGCACTTTGGGGTCTCCCTAGTGTGGTTTGTATACCCAGTATGACTCCACTTAAGAAAAACTAATTTTCCCTTCATGATTAGTTGTCAATTGGAAATAGCTTCTGGATTAGGAAGGGGGGCTTGTGTCTACTTTTCCTCAGTGCTGGGACCTCACCATGCTTAGATCTCTATTCCCTGTGCATGGTGCCACATTTGCTGACAGTTCATAAGTGTTTCAGTCTCATTGTGCCGGGAAGGTGCCTTTTCCTTGGTGCCTTCCATTACCACTGCCTCTGACAAGCCATGTACCTCTCTGGGGGGTTGAGGAGGAAAGTTTTAAAGAAGACAACCCATTGAAGATTGTGTGTTCCAGGGTTTCCCTCTCTGCACATTGTCCAGTTGTGGGTCTCTGTGACAGTTCACACTTCTTTCTGGGCAGAACTTCTGATACTAGCTGAGTGAGGCACTGATTTATAGATGCAACACAATATAATTAGGAGTTATTTTACTGCTATATCTATTTAGTCAAACAATATTATTTGATTTTTGCCCTAGATGCATAGTCCATGCAGTCTCAGGTTCTTAGCCACATGAGAAGAGACAGGTATGGTTTGTTTTCTCGAAGTTACAATTAAGTCCAATGAGAGTTGTTGCCTAAATCTACAGCTTTTCTGCCACGATTGCACTAATGTATCATGAAAATAAGTCAATATATACATGGAAAAGTATGTAGCTGTTAGGAGAAAGCTAAATCTTCTCTGGTAGTGTGCAGAGTACCTGCCAGTACCATAAACAATTAGTCAGTTGGGATGAAGGCTCTAGTAAGACCCACACTAACCTTCTCTGTGTTCAGTGATATATGTAGGTGCTGTCTTTAGCAATATCACTCTACTACCTTGTTGGAAGATGATTAAAAGAATGGCTCATGGTAAGCAACGCTTTGGGGACCTGTGAGAGAGGCTCCAAGAAAAACAGCAGAGGGCCTTTTACCTCGAATGCATTTGCTGCCTGGACTGCTTATAGATGCGATTTCATACCTCCTGTGTTAAACATTTACATTCACTTTATAAGACAAGGCATGTTTATTCTTGTTGGGTGTCAGAATATAGCTACAGAACCCAATCTGGTCAGTGTACCCTTAATCTGGATATGGCCTTGTGCCTTTCATAAAAGCTTTTCTAGATATAATCTATAGTCCATGCTGACAATTGTGTTTAAATTGGCCTGTCCTGAAAAAGTTCTGATGAAGGACTGCACTGTGGGAGAATGGTCTTGTACCTTGTAGAAACTTGTCACTTGTATTGGTTTAATAAAACACTGATTGGCCAGTAGCCACACAGAAAGTACAGTCAGAGTGACCAGAATTGGAGAATTCTGGGAAGAGAAAAGGCTCAGTCTGCAATCATCACCCAGATCTAGAGGAGGCAAGATGAGAATGCCTCATTAATGAAAGGTACCAAGCCACATGGCTAACACAGACAAGAATTATGGGTTAATTTAAAATGTAAAAGTTAGCTAAAAATATGCCTAAGATATTGGCAAAACAATGTTGTAATTGATATAGCTTCTGTGTTTTTATTTGGGTCTGGGCAGCTGGGAAAAGAACAAACAGTCTCGGCTTACAGGACTGCTTTGTTGATACTTAGTATGTGCTTACTGAAATTTATATACATTTTTTAATCAAACAACCTTCCTTGAATCTTCACTTACAGTCACATATAAAAATACAATGAAACTGAGGTAAGGTTGACTCTAGCATTAGACTGTAGTCCAACCTATTCTTTCAGGTCCTCAGATCCCAGGTCTTGCTGACACAGATCTGAATAGATTGGCAAAAGTTGACATCATCTGTTTGGGGATATCATCCAATAACCTTGGCAATTGCATGAATTGTTTGGATTTTCATGAAGACACTTTGGCCAATTACTCAACTAGACATAACCAATTCCGGGCACTTGGTTTTTGCTGGTTGGCAAGAAAGGTATAGATGGAGCTATTCTTTGAGTGAATTGATTTAGATTTCTTTGATATCTGTATATATTTTAAGAAGCTTCTTTTGTAGTAAGGATGACCCCCTTAAATGGCCTTTAGTGATAGTTTACCCTTTCTGTAGTCCCTTCCTTATGCCCTTATTCCCTCCAGACTTTGTTTAATCTTTCCATTCCAATTTCCTACTACTACTTCTCCATGACTACATATTGTATTTTCCTTACAATAAGAATAGGGATTGTTCTCTAATCCCTAATCCCTTGCTCTATACCTAATATTTGTGGCTATATAGATAGTAGCATACTTTTCTAAGGATTAAAAGCTAATATCCACATATAAGATAATTCATTCCATATTTGTTTATTAAAGTTAGCATAACTTACTCAACTTGATTTTTCTTCTAGATCCATCCAATTATCTGTAAATTTTATGATTTCATTTCTTAATAGCCAAATAAGATCCGTTTGTATAATTGCACCACATTTTCATTATCCATTCATCTGCTGATGGATATCTAGGTTATTTTCCACTTCTGACTCTTATGTAATAGAACAACAATAAACATGGTTGAGCAAATGTCTGTGAAGAGAAAGAAGTATCCTTTAGGTATATGTCCAAGAGTGGTATATCTGAGTCATGAGGTAGGTATACTCTCAGATTCCTGAGGAATTGCTGGGCTGGTTTTCATAGTGGCTGTACAAGTTGGAAATTCCATCATCAATGGTTGAGTTTCCCTATTATACTATATCCTTACAAGCATGTGCTACCCTTGTTTTACCAGTATAACATAAAATCTCATAGTAGTTTTGATTTGCATTTCCTTGATGGGTAAGGATGTTCAATTTTCTCTAGTTTTCTCAACTATTTGAGTTTCAGTTTTGAGTATCCAATTTTAAATTGACTTATTTGTTTACTTTTTGATTTATACTTTTTTTAGTTGTTTATATATTTTAAATAGTAGTCTTCTGCTTGTTGTACAATTGATAAAGGTCTTTTCTTATTCTTTGATGTGGCACCTTGTCAGGACGATTCAGTCTTTTCCCATACAAAAACTTTTCCATTTTATGAGATCTCTTTTATTGATTGTTTTTTGTAAGGACCTGTATTTAGTGCCTTGTTCAGAAAGTCATTTTCTGTGCCAATGTGTTCATGACTATTCTATATTTTCTCTACTTTCGGGCTCAGTGTATCCAGACTTATGTTGATATCCTGGGTGCTTTTGGAGTTGAGTTTTGTGCTACACAATAAATATACATTGGCATACATTCTTTTACTTGAGGCTATCCAGCATGTCCAGCAACATTTGTTGAAGATGATGCTTTTTTTGTAGTATGTATCACTGGAGTATTTGTCAGAAATTAGGTGAGAACATTGGTTTGCAGATTTATGTGTAGGTCTTCAATTAGATTCCACTGTTCAATATATTCCTTTTTGTTTTATGCCAATACTATGCTGCTTTTTATTAATATAGCTCTATTTAGTATCTCTTGATATTGGGTATGGTGATGCTGCCTTCATTGTTTTTGTTATTGTTTTGTTTTGGAGATTGTTTCAGCAATCATGGAATTTTTGCATTGTAATATGAGGGAGGAAAGTATTTTTTATTTGTGTTAAAAATTGTGTAAAATTTTGATGGTGATACCTGAACATGTAGATTGTTTCAACTGGGTGACAATTTATTTTTTTATTTATTTTTCATTTCATTTATTTATTTATTTATTTGGTTTTTCGAGACAGGGTTTCTCTGTGGCTTTGGAGCCTGTCCTGGAACTAGCTCTTGTAGACCAGGCTGGTCTCGAACTCACAGAGATTTACCTGCCTCTCCCTCCTAAGTGCTGGGATTAAAGGAGTGCAACACCACCGCCCGGCCTGGGTGACAATTTATGCTATAGTAATCCTGTGAAGCAAGGAACATGGGAGATCTTTTCATCTTTTTGCATCTTCTTCAATGTCTTAAAGTTTGTTTATATGTCTTTCACTTGCTTAGTTAGCGTTACCCCAAGGTATTTTTGAGGATATTGCAAAAAGTTGCTTCCCTGATTTCGTTCTCAGTTCATTTGTCATTTTATATAAGAAGGGTAGTTATTTTTATGTCTTGATTTTGTATCATGATATTTTGATGAGAGCACTGATCTGTTATTATTTGACTTGAGCATTTCTTTGTCTTGTTATTGTCTAGATGACCTGTCTGTTGATGTGAATCAGGAAATAAAATTCCTCACTATAACAATGTGTCAATATGTGATTTTGGCTTGTAGTAGTTTTATCTGTAAAAATTTGGTTGCCCTTGTAGTTGGTGCATTTGTGTTTATTATTACAATATCTTCTTGATTAAATTTTCTTTTGATAAATATGTAGTGTCATTCCATATCTCTTCTGATGAGTTTTGTTTTAAAGACTAATTTTTCAGATATTAAAACAGATATACTTGTTTGTTATTGTGCTTAGAGCATCTTTTTCTATCCTTTTACTCTGAGATGATGTATACTCTTGATGCTAAGGTGGGTTTCCTTGATGTCAATGATGATTTAATTACCATGTTTTCTAATATAATCTCTTAGTTGGTATCTTTTGATTAAGGATTGAGAACATGAATATTGAGAATTATCAATGAATAGTTTTATTTTATTCCTTGTATTTTGTTGTTAAGGTGTGGTTTATCCCTCTCTATTGTTATATTGACCTTATTCATTCCTTGTGGGGTTTTGGGTTGTGCTTAATCTTTTCAGATTAAAGTTTTCCTTTTAGCACGGTCTATAGAGCTAGAAATGTGAAATACTACTTTAGTTTTATCATGGTATTTTTTCTCCATCTATTGTAATTGATAGATTTTCTGGGTATGGTAATGTGGGTTGTCATCTGTTCTCTCTTAGTGATGTGTGAATCCCCTCTGTATGCTGTGAATATATTTTATTACCATTGGTTAATAAGCTGTTTTGACCAATGGCTTAGCAGAGTAAAGCCAGGTGGGAAATCTGAATATATATATATATATATATATATATATATATATATATATATATAGAGAGAGAGAGAGAGAGAGAGAGAGAGAGAGAGTAGCCGGAGTCAAACAGATATCATGTATCTGTGGAAGGAGAAGGACATGCTGGAGACTTACCAATAGACCACAACTTCATGGCCGTACACAGATTAATAGAAATGGGTTAATATAAGATGGAATAGTTAACAGAATCCTGAGCTCATAGACCAAGAAGTGTTATAAGTAATATAGTTTGTTTGTTACTGAGGTTGGTCAGCTAGGAAATGAATGAGCAGTCTCCTTTTACAAAATCTTAGAGTTTTCCAGAACATCTGTCCTTAACCTTCTAGCTATTTGGATCTCCATCAAGAAATCTGAAATTATTCTAATAGGTCTACCTTTTTATGTTACTTGATCCTTCCCCTTGAAGTTTTTTAATATATTCTGTTTTGTTTTAGATTTTATTTGTCTGTTTGGTTTTGTTTGTTAGTTTTTCAAAACAGGGGTCCTTTGTGCAACCTTAGCTGTCTTACAGCTAGTTCTTTACATAAGACTGGGCTTGAACTCACAGAGATCTCTGCCTCTTCTTCCTCAGTCCTGGAATTAAAACTATGTACCAAACTGTCCAGCTTCCCTTGTAGCCTTTAGTACTATTCCTTATTCTGTATATTTATTGATCTCATTAACTATCCCTGTCTATTTGGTTTTCTCTATACTTCTTGTGCCTTAACAGGTATCTTTATTATGTTAAGGAAGCTTACTTCTTTGATTTCTTTGAAAATATTTTCTGTGCCTTTGACTTAGGTTTCTTCTCTTTCCTCTATTTGTTCTGTTTATAAGGTTGGTCTTTTCTATAGTGTTCCAGTCTTCCTAGGTTGCTTGAGCTTGAGTCTTTTAGATTTAACATTTTCTTTGATTTAATTATTTATTTCTTTTTCTTTGTATTTATTGTTTGATATTCTCTCTTCAATGTATTTTACTCTTTGGTGAGGCTGATCTCAGATTTTTGTTTTACTTCCTGGAGATTTAATTTCCAGATTTATCTTAGGTTGGATTTTTAATGATTCTATTTCTAACTTCATGTCTTGAAATGCTTTTGTTATATCATTTCACTGTATTTTCAAAACTTAAGGTTAATTCGTATCTTTTTTGAAGTCCTTAAATGTATTTATAATATCAAATTTAAAGTCTTTGACTTCTGCTCCCACTATATTGCATTTCTTCTATCTACTCAATTAGTTTTACTGTGTTCTGGTGTCTAGACACATTTTATGTCTGTTTATGATTGTGGTTTTGGGCTGATAACTAGGCATTTGACTTGGGATATTTGTGACTATAAGTATTGATATCTGGTCTTGTCTTTGTTGGGTAGGTGATTTCCTTGGAACTCAAGTTTGGGTTGTGGCTGTGAGTTGTCTGTTAGGGACTGCTTTCTACAGTTCAATGACTGGCAGAGAGAAATGGAGGTAGACTAGGAGATAAAGTTATGTTGGCCTTCAGTTGTCCCCAGGAAGCTGGAGATGTAGGAAAAACGACAGGGTCCTGTAAATAGGTTGCAATAAAGCAGCAGATTATCCACAGAGAGAAGGATGATAGGATTAAGCATTCTGGATCTCTATCAATATTTGGAGTCTCTGGTGGATGAAGTTGAAGTTGGAGGAGGGTGCTGGTAAATAGTCTGTTACTAGGCTGATGACGAGAATGGGAAAATAGTAATGAAAGACTGGGAAGATAATAATTCATCCACCTGAGTTCCTGTCAGGTATGACATCCAGGGTTCCCAGGTAGAAAGTGTTTCTAGTTATTGGAGCTGGAAAACTGGTGGAGATGGCCAAAATGGTCTACATAAATGGTGAAATCTGGGTTCACTCCCAGGTTTGGCAGAGCATCCAGAGAATAGAGTTAGGATGAGAAAACAGGCCACTGTAAGAAGCCTGTAGCAGAGTTGAGGTTGAGACTGAATCAGCTGTAATTGTGGACAGGCATGAGTCCCAGCACAGGTTGGCTTTTGGGGGTCTTATGTAGAGAGTATTTCTAATTATCTGTTGCTGACACAAGGAGATGCGAAGAAGGAGGATGGCTGCACCCTACACAAGTTTGATGGAGTACTAAGGAAAGGGAGGTGTATGGAGTACAGGATCCATCAAGCTGTCTGCTACAGGTCTGAGGATGAGACTGTGTTAGAGGACAGGAAGGAGAGTAGATATTGCCTATCTGCATCCCGATCCACTGTGGCTACTGGGGAACTCACACAGAAAGTATTTCTAATTATTTGCAGGTAACATGAAGAGAAATATATAGAAGGTCTATGGGAAGGAAGTCCAAACCTGGGATCTTTGTAAAGTCTGGAAGAGTAATTTCAAAATGGGGATAGAGTAAGAGGGGAGGTGTGGTGTGGTGTGCTATATGTCAAGATAAGAAACTCTTGTTTTATATTTTTTAAAGAAAGACCAATCTTATCTTTAATGAGAAGATATTATTATTTATAAATAATTAAGTCAAATATATTAGTTCATAGCTGTGGTTGCAGAACCTGTGAAATAGAGACAAGAAGATCAAGAGTTGACTGTCATCCTTTATTATGTCTCTGATGGCTCTTTAGAGCCTATTTTCTATGGTGGGATGCACTGTTCAGCCTTGACAGATGGAAGAGGAACTTTGTCCTGCCTCAACTTGATGTGCCATGCTTTTCTGATTCCCATGAGAGGCCTTACCCAAACTGAATGGAGACAGATGGGGAGTGGATGGGGATGGAAGGGGGGAGAGGGAGCAAGCTGAGAGGGGAGAGTTGAATATGGCTGTTATGTAAAATAATAAAAAATATTTAAAAAAAATGTAAGGTCAAGTCCAATTGGGATACTTGAGACTGCAATTTATATTGCCATGCAATCAAGCAAACAAATAAATAGTAAATTTTTCTATCTGCTAAATACTTTAAAAGTGAAATTGTTGAATCTTTTAAGTTAGTAGTTTCCTGTTTCAAGCATGTTATATCATGTTTTTGCTTGAGTTTTGTTGTACAAAAAGCTACTAACTGGAGATTAAAACATCTCTCATATTCTTCCAAATAAGAAATACCTTAGAGGCTGATCCCCCACCCACTCTTTTGCCAGAGGTCTACTGCTAAGTTGTGAACCACCCCAGTCCAAACAGGTGCAGGCCATGCCAGTGAGAAAAAGAGTGAAGACAATATCCAATTCAAAAAACAAAACAAACAAACAAAAAAAAACAGAAATAAAAAGAGAAACATGAGAACAGACATCAAAGAAATTAAAAAAAATCATACTTCAAACACTTGTACTTCACAAAATGGAAAAATCTAGATGAAAAGGACAATTTTATCCATAGATATCATTTACCAAAGTTAAACGAAGATCAGACACACAACTTAAATAGACCTACGGTAGAAATAGTCATTAAAAGTCTTCTCCCCTCCCCCCCCCAAAGAGCCCAGGACTAGATAGTTTAGTGCAGAATTCTACAAAAGAAAAGTCCAAAACCAGGACGTTTTACTGCAAAATTCTACAATACCTTCGAAGAAGAGCTAATTCCAATACTTCTCAGATTATTCCACAAAATAGAGACAGAACAAACATTGCCAAATTCAATTTATAAGGCTACAGTCGTTCTAATAACTGAGCCACATAAAGATTCAACAAAGATAGGGCCATTTCCTATAGGCATACTGATGAATATCTTGCATATCACCGTAGAAACTTCATCTGGCGATGGATGAAGCTAGAGACAGAGATCCACATTGGAACACTGGGCTGAGCTCCTAAGGTCCAAATGAGAAACAGAAGGAGGGAGAACATGAGCAAGGAAGTTAGGACCACGAGGGGTGCACCCACCCACTGAGACAGTAGGGCTGATCTAATGAGAGATCACCAAGGCCAGCTGGATGATGGAGCATGTGATCAAACCAGACTCCTGACCGTGGCTGACAAGGAGGGCTGACTGAGAAGCCAAGGACAATGGCACTGGGTTTTGATCCTACTGCATGTAATGACTTTGTGGGAGCCTAGTCTGTTTGGATGCTCACCTTCCTAGTCCTGGATGGAGGGGGGAGGACCTTGGATTTCCCACAGGGCAGGGAACCCCGACTGCTCTTTGGACTGGAGAGGGAGGGTAAAGGGGATGGGGGGAGCGGGAGGGAAATGGGAAGAGGGGGGTGGTGGAAAATTTTAATTAAATAATAAAAAACGAAAAAAAGAACAAATTTTTAAAAAGCAGAACTATTTCCTTCATAATTATTGATGTAAAAATACTGAATAGGGTACTCATAAACTTATTCTAAGAACACATCAAAAAATCATCCACCATGACCAAGTAAGTTTCATCCCAGAGATACAGGGATGGTTCAACATACAAAAATCTGCAAATGTAATCCACAATATAAACAAACTGAAATAAAAACAAAACTAAGCAAAAAATATCATCATTTCAGTAGATACTCAAAAGACTTTTACAAAATACAACACTCCTTCATGATTAATGTCTTGGAAAGATAAGAGATACAGGGGACATACTTGTATAAAGGCAATTTACAGCAAACCTACCACATCAAACCTAAAGGAGATAACTTTAAAGCCTTTCCACTAAAATCAGGGACAGTAAAAGATTTTACCACCTTCACATCTGACATGGGGCTAATACCCAAAATATATAAAGAACTCAAGAAACTAGACATCAAGAAATCAAAGAATCCTATTAAAAATGGACTATAGACTTAAACAGAATTCTCAGCAGAGGACACTCAAATGGCTGAAAAACATGTCTACTATCTTCACGTCTATTCAATATAGTACTTGAAGTCCTAGCTAGAGCACATAGGACAGCAAAAGGAGATAAAGGGAGTTCAAATTGAAAAAGAAAAAGTCAAAATCTTACTATTTGCAGATAATATGATGATCAACATCATAGTGAACAACATCAAAATTTCTATCAGGAAACTTCTACAGATGACACACACCTTCAGAGATGTAGCTGGGTAAAAAAATAATTTAAAAAATATCAGTAACCATCCATATATAAATAATAAATGGTTAGAGATAAAAATCAGAGAAACAACACCTTTCACAAAAGCCACATACAATATAAAATATCTTAGGGTAATTATAGCCAACCAAGTGAAAGACCTATATATAACTATTAAATGGTCAGAGAGAAAAATCAGGGAAACAACACCTTTCACATAAGCCACAAAAAATATAAATAATCTTGGGGTAATTATAACCAAGGAAGTAAAAGACCTATATGACAAGAACTTTAAGCCATTGAAGAAAAATATTGAAGAAAATATCAGAAGATGTAAAGATCTCTCATGTTCATGGATTGATAGGATTAATATAGTAAAAATAGACATTTTACCAAAATCAATCTACAGATTCAATTCAATCCCTATCAAAATTACAACATAGTTTTTGAAGAGCTTGAAATAACAATACTCAGCTTCTTATGGGAAAACAAAAACCCAAGATAACTAAAGATAATTCTGTACAAAATAAGAATTTCATGAGTATCACCATCCCAGATTTTAAGTGTTACTATTGAGCTATAGGAAATAAAACCACACGGTATTGGCATAAAGAAACAGATTGATCATAGTAATTGAATCAAACACCCAGACGTATGCACATCTGATTTTTAATAAAGCAACCAGAAATGTACATTGCATAAGGAACCATCTTCAAAAAATGATGTTTGCATAAGTGGATGTCAGTATATAGAAAAATGTAAATAGATTCATATTTATTACCTTATACTAAACTCAAATTCAAGTGGATCAAAGACTTTAGCATAAAACCAGATGCAGTGAACCTGACAGAAAAGAAAGTGGGAAGAAGCTAGAAAGCATTGGTACAGTAGACAACTCTGAAAAGAAGACTGACAGCATAGTTACTGAGATCAACAGTTAGTAAATGGAACCTTATAAAGGTAAAAGCTCCTGTGAGACACAGGACACTCGATAGGGCAAAGCAAAAATCTGTAGAATGGGAAAAGATTTTACCACCTCCACATCTGACATGGGGCTAATATCCAAAATATACAAAGAACTCAAGAAACTAGACATCAAGAAATCAAAGAATCCTATTAAAAATGGACTATAGACCTAAACAGAATTCTCAGCAGAGGACACTCAAATGGCTGAAAAACATTTCAATAAATGTTCAACATCTTTAACCATGAGAAAAATGAAAATAAAAACTCTGGGATTCGATTACATCTTGCACCCGTCAGAATGTCTAAGATAAAAAAAAAAAGCAAGTGACAGTTTATGCTGGTGAATATGTGGAGCAAGGGGATTACTCCTGCATTGCTTGTGGGAATTCGAACTTGTACAGCCAAGTTACAAATCAATATGGTGTTTTCTGTTAAAATTGGGAATCGATCTACCTGAAGACTCAGCTACACTTTTCCTGTGTATAGGCCGAGGCTGTTCATTCATTTCCTGGCTGTCCTTATCTGAAACAATCACACAGAAGCTTTATTAATTATAATACTGTTTGGCCAACAGCTTAAGTGTATTGCTAGCTAGTTCCTATATCTTGTAGAGAGACAGAAGGTGGAGTAAAGGAGATGACATGTAGCTGCCAAAGGAGAAAGACACTCACCCCAGAGCTGCACTAAACTCTGTTTGTGTGTGTGTGTGTGTGTGTCTAGAATATTTTGTTAATTTTTTTAGTTTTTATGTGGATGTAGTTGCCCCACGATGGATGCCAATTTGTAGGCTGGGGCTTCTTGTTCAATTCCTGGCCACCCTGACCTGAAATAATCACATAGAAACTTTATTAATTACAATACTGTTTATCCAATAGCTGAAGCATATTGCCAGCTAGATATTATATCTTAAATTAATTCATTTTATTATTTTGTATTTTTCCACGAGGCTCATGGTTTACTAGTAAGGTTTCAGAATGGGTATATTTTTTCTTTGGCTGCTACACGGAATCTCTCTGACTCCACCTTCTCTCTCTCTAAAGCTCTTGTCTGATTTCCTGACTTACTTTACTCTGTTAAGGTTTTAGCTGAAAACAGCTTCTTTATTAACCAATGACAATACAACATATTTACGGCATACATCATCTGTGCATATACACAAAGGATGTTCCATCATATCATAAGGACACTTGATCAATATACTCATAGTAGCTTTATTCATAATAGTAAGAACATGGAAATAACCTTCATGTTCCTCAGCTAAAGAATGGATAAATAAAATGTAGTACATTTATACAATGGAGTATTAGACTTCTCTTTAAAAAGGGATGATATTATGAAATTTGCAGGAAAATGGATTGAACTACAAAAGAAATCATCCTGAATTATATAATCCAGGTCCAGAAAGGTAAACATGGTATTAGTCATTTTATGAGGATATTATTTATAAAGTAAAGGATAACCATGCTTCAATCCACAGACAGATCTAGAGAGGCTAAGTAAGTAACAAGGAGAGCTCATGGAAGGATGCTTAGATCTCTCTGGGAAAAAGACATAGAATAGATTTTGTGTATGTACTGGGAGTGGGTGGGGATGAGAACAGGAGGAATCAGGTGGGGAGGATGGATACAGAGAATAGTGGGAGAAACAACTGGAATTTGGGATTCATTTTAAGGACATCTCTTGGATGATGTAGAAACCTAGTGCAACAGAAACTCCGAAGACTCCTAACAACTGGGGTAATGACCCTGAGACATCCCTCTTTGCAACCTGACAATGCTTCCAGTGTAGGAATTAGAACACCAACCCAGACACAAAACCTTCTACCTACAGTTTGTTCTGATTGCAAGGTGTAATTGAATAAAGGTGGCAAAAGGCTTGTGGGAGTGACCAACAAATGGCTGGCCCAAATTGAGACCCATGCCATAGGATGAAGGCCATATCTGACACTGTCTAGAAATTCAATAACCTATTTCTGGATAGTGCAGAGTCCTAAGATAAAAACAAACATGACTAGCCAAAAAAGGCCAATGGAATGATTCCTAATGATATGGTGCTATGCTTGTAGACTGGACATAATATAATCATCATCTGAGAGAATTCATCCAGCAATTGAGGGGAACAAATGCAGATACCCACAGCCAAATAGCAAGAGAAATCCTATGAAAGAAGGAAGGTAGGATCAAAAAGTTTCAAGGACACCAAAAGAAAATGGCCTACAAAATCAACTAATCTGGGCTCATAAGGGCTCACAGGGACTGAACCCACAATCAGGAAGGCTGCATGAGACTGACCTAGGTCCTCTGCCTATATGTTATGGTTATGCAGTTTGGTGTTCTTGTGGGACTCCTACCAGTGGAAGCAGGACCTATCTCTGACATTTTTTCGCCTGCTTTTGAGACCCTTTTCCTCCTACTAGGTTGTCTAGTCCTGCATTAATATGAGGGGATGGGCCTAGTTGTGTTGTAGTTTTATGTGCCATGCTTGGTTGATATTCCTGGGAGGGCTGTCCATTTTCTGAGGAAAGGGAAGAGCTATGGATCTGGGAGAAGGGCAGACGGGGGAGGAATAAAATGAGAGGATGAGGGTAAACTGTGTTTGGGATATAATATATGAAAGAATAAATTAAAAAAGAAAAGAAAGCAATACATTAGAGGTCTTAACATAGCTTCAAATTTACTAAGGGATAAAATTGTCTTCATGCCAAAGTACAATTTTCTACACACTTCTCTTTTAAAGTCATGTCTACAGCAGTTAAGGGTTAACCCTTCTTTTCCAACTTTTTAAGTTTAGGTACACTTTTTACTATTTTAATAATTTGGAGTTTCAGAAATTCTTAGCATGGCACATCTTCAATTATTGTATTTTTCCTAGGTAATGGTCTCCATACACAAGTATAACATCAAAGTGAAGGTGATTTACTGTCCAGTAAAAGTTTTATCTTCTCCTAGGATCCAAAATATACGATCTTCCATATGAGCCCAAGTACAGATTGTAGAGATTAAATTTATTAAAATGTACCAATAAGCAGAATTTTCCTCAATACAATAAATCTCTCAGATTGATTAGAGGTCTTGAGTTTAAACCTGTGATGCTATCTTGCTCTCACTGATGACTGTAGAAATTTATGGGCAATGGGTTTACTCATATACATGCTCATTATGTCCTCCTAAAACATGCAGAATATATATTCTTCTGCATGTTCTTGGAAAGATAGGAAATAAGAAACTAAAAAGAACTCATGATTAACAGAGAATCATATTGTTAATCATACTCTCTTAGTAATATTTTATTTCCTATAGGAAAATAGCATAGACTGGGTTATTAGCAAAGGAATGTGACTCACTTAACTCAAATTTACAAAGTCCAACCTGATGGGTTATAATTGGCCTTCTGCTTCTTTACAGAATTTCAGAGAGAAAAGAATTGGGCAGGACACATATATGAACGTGTGTGTCAGGCCTCCTCAATAACAACTCCCTCTTGAGTCCCCACAAGATCTACTAAGAACCCAATCAGCTGTTAATTACTAATTATTCCCAAGTAAAGATATTAACACTCTTGACTCATGACCTCTTGAAGGCCCAGACTTCTCTCAATACCACTGCATTGAGAATCATGTCACAGCGTGAGTTTTAACTGAAAAAAAATATCATTGACACCATAGCCCATGCAAGTTGGACTTGCTGGCATGTTAGGATTATAGACCAAACAGTTTTTGAAATAGAAGTTATATCAAGATAATCAGGAAACATTTAGAGTATAACAATCACCTGAAATACTTCCAGTTTGTGGCAGAAAACTCCTGAGGTCAACTGAGTTTAGGTTTTAGATATATTTAACACAAGCTAATATTCCAGAGAAGTGGAAGGCATGTGATCCTTATCCACTGATGCTGCATCTTGGAACTGTGACAAAACCTTATTTTTCATACTTCAACAAAATGTTGCCAGTTGTATAACTCCATCAAGTATGATTTTTGTTTAATTTGTCAAAAGGAACTAACACTGGAAATGTGGTAGAGTATAACCACTGCTTTGTTTCCTTACTGTATGCCAATTCACAAACATCTGTATCAGCCAGTCAGCAAGAAGTGAGCATAGATTTCTATGTTAACATAAATTAAGGAGCAAATCACTGACAGAAGAAATGTATGTGTGGAAAGTGGATGTACTCAACAAATCCTCATGGCCGAAGGCAGCACTCTGCAGACAGGTGCCAGCGTAAGGAGAACTGACTTTTAGGTGAGGAGTACCAGGCTACCAACTTTAGCACAACCTGCTGCTCAAACAAGACTGTCCAATTATCCACCATAGGATAAAAAGGGGGTTAGAAATAGATGGTTTGTAACATTACATAATATTCTCTCTTTTCAATTTGCTATGTTACAAAGAGTACAGCTTTTAAAATATTTAACAATGTTTTGCTTTAGCAATGAAACAAGAAAAAAATTGCTGCAGTTTTATAGCATGACGATAAAGTTTGCATCACTGGGTTGCTTTAAATACTCCAGCGGGAATTCTGTCACATGTGCCTGAAGGATTTTATTTTATTTTGTGTGTGACTGCATGTGCATGTATAAGGTGTATATGTGTGTGGCATGTGAGAGTGCACATGCTTACAGGCATGCTAACGCCACAGGAAAGTGTCTGGTTTCCTCTGTAATGCTGGACCTTCTTCACTTTGAAGCAGGGTCTCTCATGAAATCAGAGCTCATATTTTATAGCTACACGTACTTTCAGTAAGGTTTATTTATATCCTCCTGTTGCATCTCATGTTACAGGCATGTAAGAGACCATTCCAGGCTTCATGCATACACTGAGATCCACATTTAGGTCCTGACACCTGTATGGCAAGCACTCTTAGCCACTTAGTCCCCTATCCTGCCATGACTAAAATTTATAATTGCAATTCATATGATGTCATAAGACATGCTGTTCTAAAAATGATTTGAAATTAAAAGTAAAAAGGGTTTGTACCATGTTTATCAGACTTATTTTTATCTTCTCAGGATCCACAAATAAGGAAAAGATCCCACCTCATTTCTTACTAATTTGTCTACATGGATGGAATGCCTCATTCCATACAGAAGTGCCAGGCAGTGCATCCAAGAAGGGGTAGCACAGCTGAGTTCTTGTCTTTCCAAAGGTGATATAAATATAGCTTTCAAAGGGCAAACTTGGTGTGAAATGCTGTTTGATACCATCCACGATATCCTTAGCGAATTCCAGATTTCTTGAGTGTTTTCTGAAAGCTTTACTAAGGAAAACTAAATAATGATATTTGTTTTTATTTAAACAGGAAGACCCAGGAGCTGAAGAGATGGGCCACTGGTTAAGAGGAAGCATTGCTCTTACAGAGGAACTCAGTTTGATTCCAAGCACCCAGAGGAGATAACACCTTTGTTTTCTTCAGAGAACTGCCCTTATACCAACTCTCACACACAGAGAGATATGAATAATTCAAAACTATTAAAAGTAAAACCTCACAGAAAGTGCTTAATAGGCCTGGGTAATTTTCTATCAGTACTATATGTAACCTGTAACCAATTACCAAAAGACAAAATGTCCCTTAGAAAAGCGAGAAACACTTTGTTCCTTAAAAATTAAAGTATTATGAGATGTGAAATATCTCATATAATACTGTTGAGAGATAAGAACTTGCCAAATTCCCAAAATTGATCAGCCAAAGATAATTGTGTTATTACGAGGTCATTTGCTTATGTGTAGATGAAAAGTCATATTTCGTTCAATCTACAAGAGCTTTGTGGTATATCTGATACATCTAAGTTGCTTGCATTAATATATAAAAATGTATAATTTTAGTAGCATGCTGGATTAACTATCTCACAAAGCAAATGAGTCCTGTGAGCATGCTATGCAAATCATTTCCTAGAAGGTCATTTTTATTAGCAACAGTGGTCAAATCAAATATGCAGTTTCTGAGATAATGTGGCACATAATATGCTGATGTGGTTAATATGCAGATGCATTCAAACACAGTGGATGTGAAATCAGAGGAAGTCTTTTTAGAATACGAGTTATCTGTGCTTGCCTCACTCACTTGCTTCACATGCTTTCCCCAGCAATCTATTAGGTTTTCAGTCCCAGTTTAGAGACCTTGCCTCATTTGCATGCTCTGATCTTTGAAATCATAGAGTGCTTTATCTCCATACCATCTAGTTTCTAGATACAAGGAGTGGCTGACGAATTGACTGTTAATAATGTGTGTCTGAAGAAGCCTTTGTGGGATTTGTGCTGGGTTACATACATAACTGTGGGTCTCAAGAACACAATGGTAGAAAAATGAACAAGTTTCCTGCTTTAGCGAAAACATCTTCCTTGAGAAAAGCCACAAGGTAGCCATTAAATAGATATTTTCTTTGGACCGTGGTAGCAGGATAGCACCGTCTTTGTATCAGTGTAGTTGAGTTTAGAGTCTCTTCCTGCAGTGGCCTCCATCTTTGTTACTCTTCGCCAATGTGTTAGACATGGTCATCAATGCTTCTTTGTTTAAGACAGTATTTGTGCTGTTCTGTCCTATTTTCGCATTTGTAGGCAATAAGGAAAAGCTATAAGGTTTGAAATTAAACTCAGATTCCTGACTTTAAAAGGCTAGGGTGTAAAGTGTGAAATGAGAGATGTTTCAGAGATTAAGACAGCTTTCTGACTTGTTCTTGTAAAGGACCTGAGTTTGGTTGCCAGCACCCATACACAGTTGGTTCATAGTCATCTGTAACCCCAAGCCCTGGGCATCTGATGCCCTTTTCTGATCACCATGGATATCTTCACACATGTGGCATATGTACACGTGTGGCATACACACATGTAGCATATACACATTTGATATAAATACATGTGGCATATGCACACAGGCATATACACGGATAAATATAATACAAATAAATCTTTCAAAAATGAACTTGAAAGCTGAGTTTCAGAACAACTCTTCTTTTTGGAGCTGTTGGGTAGGTAGTACAGTGGGCTAGTCCTTTGCTTTCTGTTGTCGCTTCTTCTGGACCCAATTCTGAATACAAAAATAAAAAAAAAATGAACTGACATTTTCTCTCCAGTCATATACTGCCATTTTTTATTCTCTCTTTTAAATTTCATGAAAAAAAGCAAAATACAAATTTGGTATAAAGAGACATAAGTTTCAAAAACCAATAGAAAAATATGTAAACAAGATTTATGCGTTTTATACAATCCAATCTTTCTTCCCATCTGTGTAATCTTCCTGACCCTATGATACATATGAGTTTGAGACGCTTATGCTAGAGATTTTGAAATCAAGTACATGATATATTGATTAATTTTACTATGATGATTATTTTAAATATCCATGATATATCTATGTTATGTAATTATTTTGTATAAATCAAAACACACACAATTTTAAATTGTTATATATACCTCAATAATGTTGTGGAAAATCAAGTCTATAATTGAAATTTTTTGGGGGGGAAATAAAATTAAGAATACTTGCTTTTGAGAGGCTGACACTTTGAGACAAGTTTGTGTGTCTAGCTTGTCTGAACTTCAACCTGCATGTTAATAATTACTGGGGAAATCAGCTAATTAAAGTGTCCTACTTCCCTCTGAATGTTTAAATACATCAGTAAGGGAATACAATAATCAGTATTCCCACATCGCTCTATGAATGAAACATGATTAGCTATTTAAGCACACATGACATGATCGGCAGTCATTGTAGAGACAATCAAACTATTATATTTGGTATGGTACAGAAAAAATACAAATGATGTATTCTCCAGCCCCACAAGATTGTTGGAAAGGAGAGGGGCCCCTGGAAGGCGAAAGGAGGGAGGGGAGAGTAGCGACATCCAACTCTGTACCAGGTGCTTCTCTCACATTACTGTTCTAATAATGTTTCAGCAATGCAAGATGGCTCCATTTCAGACAATAGCGGCAGGAAAAAGAAGACAGATAGCTTTAGAGTCGAAGGAGAACAAGTGTAAGAGAGATGCTTTTATGAAAATCTTGCCATGCCTTCTGTGTTCTCTACTGTGAAGCCTCATTGAGTGAGTCAGGCAAAAGTAATTATTGCAGATGTTCTATCTCAAATTCAGACGTACACAGGGATATCCTGAAGATGTTGCCCAATGTCTTTCACGAGAGGTTGTGAGATGGCACATGGTGCATCGATTTCACCCCGAGAAGTAGAAATGGATGCTTGCTCTCATTTCCCTTTTGTTTTTGTTTAAAAGTGAAAATTAAAAAAATAAAGAATTTTGAGCAATATCAGTATATAACATCCTACATGAGAAAGCATAAAGCACAGTCTTTGAACTTTTATCAAGAAGTCTTTATATTTGGGTATAGTTGAGAAGATAAAATTTAACAAAGTGACATAGGAATAAAATGATGCTATTCCAGTGAAAAGATCCGGAATATGCTTTGTACATAGTTGGGGTTGTTTCAAGTAATTTCCTTATTCAAAAATAGTATATTCAACTATAGAATAAGTATCCAATTTCACAGTAAAATATTGAACTGTAAGGCTGTTTTTAGTTATAACTCATGTACATTTCATTCATGGTTATTATAACTACTTCTCACTGCATTTTTACCTGGTGTGAAACTGATTCTACTCTTCTCATATCACTCATGTTTAGGTACATAATGGGTGTAGATTCTGACATTACTAGGAGATATAATAAATAATAAAAAAAATCCCCTTATTCTCTGGCTTTTACAGTCTTTTAGCTCCATTTTCCACAGTGTTCTCTGTGCCTTATATATGGGAGTTGTTTCTATATATGTATCCATTGAGAGTAGGCTCCATATCTCTGAATATTGTTTGTTTTTCTGTAATGGTCTCTGTCCTTGATGAGGAGTGAGGACTACATTTATCTATGGGTATAAGGACACATAGAATGTAGGTAGGGGTTATGCTGGTTTAGTGAATGGTGGTTATAGGTTCTACTCCAAGGTTCATGACATAGCTAATTCTAAGTATTTGAGTAGGGTTCCTGTAACAGGCCAATAGGTTTCCTGTGCTTGAAAAATAAAATAGTAAGTTTCTCTACCAGTGAACCAGATCAAGATGAATTGAAGAAGTATGGAAACAGGAATGCTTGAACAATACGAGTCCAGGAATGGCCCTCTTTCCCAGAGATCGAAATCAAAGCAGTTGTGCTCCCAAATTAAAGCAGGGAGATTTTTTTTTTATTGAAAAAAAAATTTTCCGCCTCCTCCCCGCCTCCCATTTCCCTCCCCCTCCTCCCGCCCGTCTCCCCCTCCCCCCACTCCTCTTCTCCTCCCTCTCCAGTCCCAGGAACAGTCAGGGTTCCCTGCCCTGTGGAAAGTCCAAGGTCCTCTCCCCTCCATCCAGATCTAGGAAGTTGAACATCCAAACTGTCTAGGCTCCCACAAAGCCAGAACCTGAAGTAGGATCAACACCCCATGCCATTGTCCTTGGCCTCTTGTCAGCTCTCATTGTCCGCCATGTTCAGAGAGTCCGGTTTTATCCCATGCTTTTTCAGTCACAGTCCAGCTGGCCTTGGTGAGCTCCCCATAGATCGGTCCGACTGTCTCAGTGGGTGGGTGCACCCCTCGTGGTCCTGACTTCCTTGCTCATGTTCTCCCTCCTTCTGCTCCTCATTAGGACCTTGGGAGCTCAGTCCGGTGCTCCATTGTGGGTCTCTGTCTCTATCTCCATCCATCGCTAGATGAAGGTTCTATGGTGATATGCAAGATATTCATCAGTATGGCTATAGGATAGGATCATTTCAGGTTCCCTATCCTCAGGTGCCCAAGGAACTAACTGGGGACATTGCCCTGGGCATCTGGTAGCCACTCCAAGTTCAAGTCTCTTGCCAACCCTTAGGTGGTTCCCTTAACTAAGATATGAGTTTCCCTGCTCCCCTATCCAACCTTCCTATATCCCCAATCATCCCGTTTCCCCAAGTTCCCCTCATCCTCTCCTTCACACTTTTCTTTCTCCATCTCCCCTTACCCCCATCCCACCCTACCCCCAAGATTCCAATTTTTTGCCCGGCACTCTTGTCTACTTCCCATAGCCAGGAGGATAACTATATGTTTTTCCTTGGGTTTGCCCTCTTGTTTAGCTTCTTTAGGACCACATATTATAGACTCAGAGGCCCCCTATCCATAGCTAGAAACCAATTATGAGTGAGTACATCCCATGATCTTCTTTTTGTGTCTGGGTTACCTCACTCAGGATAGTATTTTCTATTTCCATCCATTTGCATGCAAAATTCGAGAAGTCATTGTTTTTTACTGCAGAGTAGTACTCTAATGTGTATATATTCCACACTTTCTTCATCCATTCTTCCATTGAAGGACACCTAAGATGCTTCCAGGTTCTGGCTATTACAAATAATGCTGCTATGAACATAGTTAAACAAATGCTTTTGTCATATGATAAGGAATCTCTTGGGTATATTTCCAGGAGTGGTATTGCTGGGTCCAGGGGTAGGTTGATCCCAAAGCAGGGAGATTTTTATGGATTGTAGATGGGGGATGATGATGTGTCCAGCACAGTTGGGTTTGTGACTAAGTATGATCAAAAGATTACAGCTTTGGCAGGGACTTAAGGGACTGGCAACTTCAGAAGAGACAGCTGCATTAGCCACGAGGAATGCAGAGCTGAGCTTTGGGGATTATTTTATTCAGAGCCTCTCTGAAATGGTGGGATTTGGAAACAGAGAGGGAGTGAGGAAGAGAGAGAGAGAGAGAGAGAGAGAGAGAGAGAGAGAGAGAGAGAGAGAGAGGTGGGGAATAGGACTTTCTGGACCGTCCAGAATAAGCTGGGGCAGACAGAAATGATTTACCTGTCGAACATGTCTTAAGTCCATTTACAGAGCTCCCAGTGACTGCTGAGTTGTGTGTGCCACTACTGTATTAGTAGGTTTATCATGCAATGCTGATGTTTGTTGTAATTCATTGACATCATAGCTGTGTAGAACTGCTAGTTGCTTCTCTCTTTTGTAAGCTTGCATGATGTCTTCTGGTACCATGAAAGCTAGTCCTCAGGGAGGAGGTATTCAGGACTGAGAACTCTGGAGCCTCTATCTAAAATACATGCCTGAAGCATGAATTAATAAAAATTCAGGGTCAGAACTTGGGGTTAAACCTGAAGATTTGAAAAGCAAAACAACTAGCCACTGACTCTTATCTTGACCTCAGTCTGCAATGGAGATCCTGCCTCCAGGAATCTCAGAATGAGACTGTGTGTTGACAGCTGTCTCCTCCCATTTTATTACCCTCTCTAGTTTTGTGATTTAAGATGTGCACCACTGTAATTAAAGGCATGCACTGCCTGGTTTCTATGGCTTCTAGTGACTACTAGGATTAAAGTTGCGTGTCTCCATAACCTAATCTGTAAGCCTGACCATTGGAATTATTTTACTCTCAGAACTTTAGGCAAACTTTATTTAATAAAATACAATTGAAATGCTACTATATTTCTCCCTTTTTGTTTAAAATAAAAAAGAAGGCTAAAATTAATATAAGAAAAGTATATGCAATAAAGACTATATACAATGTGTGCAGGCAATTACTACATCAACAATATCTAGTCCATTTGCATTTGACAAATTCAGAGAAAATATTTCATATCTATCCTATCTTAGTGAGTCCAAAATCTTATGCCTAATTTCCTTTCTATCATAACTACAATTACTGTAGATAATTGTTATTTTAAAAATTTTGAATTTTATAACAGTAAAGAAAAATAGAATATTTAAACAGCATCAATTAATATTTTTAATATTCATAAGCTTTTAATTCTAAAAGGACAATGGTTCAGGTCTTGCAGAGGTATGCTTTTGATAAGTTCATATTGTGCTGCTAAATTTCAAGACTGAAATTTCTGATTACTTTTTCAAAGCCCATAACACATTGTAGGTATAGATACTTGGAGTTCCAATAAGGGAAAATTCTGCCAAAAATGTTTGACCATATTAATATTTGCAACAAATTTTTGAATTATGTGATATGTCTTAATTTATAGTATATTTGGTAGAATTTTGTGTTTCCTGATGAGGAAAAATTTGCAGATTCATTTTAGACCTTTCTCTAACACATATTTTGATAAAAAATTCTTTTGTTTACTTTTTAATCAGTGGTTACACATGCATAAAAGTAAACCCACAGACAACCAGTAATAAAATAAGATTTATGCCAAAGCCACGAGAACCTTAGGATTCAATGTGCAGGCTGGGAAGGGATTTGTGGTGAATATGTTCTGAATTTCCACTGGCTTCAGAGGACTCAAAGTCACCGCACTCTCCGGACCACAACACTGTGTACAATGAAAAGTAACTGTGCACTAATTCTTATGACAATAAAAGTTGGTTGAAGTTACATCATGTCCTGAATTCTAAAGCCAATCTGACAACACCAAGGCGATTTGGTAAATTTCCTTCAGAGTTCACAAGGGTCTTCTATAAAGTGCTTGTTCCCAGGTTCTTCCTGGAATCTTTTGCACTAGATTTCTGTCACATGAGCTACACTGGCACTACAACTACAGTCATCTTTTCACAGCAAGGTGACTTCTGTTGGTTTGGGGATCCCTAGAAAAACACATTTGGGGGTTGTATTTAAGTTTTTCTAGAACAGGGCTGTGAACACAGTCTCTGAGTATGTTTAAAAAACGTCTCAGGTCTGCCTTTGTTACAGCTGCATACATGGTACACTTATAAGCACCTGAGCAATATAAGGGTGAGTCTTAACAATTTTGCATAGAGGTGTTTTTCTCATTTAAGAGTTTATCTTTGACACTCAATCACAATATAAATGCGTCTTCTATGATAAATCTTGCTACACTTGAAGAGTTTAATATTTATCTGACTGCCTTGTAAATACCCATCAAAGTCAGGAGAGGTATGATGACCTAGGCAATAAATTTATTTTAGTGTGTTGTTTTTATAGTGTATAAAACTCAGGACTTTAAGCATTAAAATAGTAAAAATTGGGGAAAAATAAGAGAGAGTAGGAAAGAATAGCAAAGTTTAAATCTCATGTACAATGTGCAATATTGAATTTAAAATGTTGCATAATTTAAGAAATTTGAACTTTCTGGGAAGAGCAAAATCCTAGAAAAGGGATAGAAAGGGGAAACACTAAAGAGGGCCAATGAAATGCAATGTGAATTAAGTTGTTTATCCATGAGAAATCCAACTGGAAAACTCTTCTGTTTCCCTCCGACTTCTGCTAGAGCCTCATCATTGTTCTTTTTCAATTGCAGAGTACAAATGTCATTGGTTCTTGTGGCTCTTCACAGCGACACTTGCTCATTTATGCTCCTGTGGTTTGTATTGTATTGTGCAGGTTCCACCAAAGTTTTCTGACTCTGTGCAAGGGTCTGTGAAGAGCCAACACAGCAAAAGAACTAAAGAGATTCCAGTCAGGGCAGTCAGGGGACAAGAGCCAAATGTGTTAATGGAATATCTCTGTCTAACTGAGCTTGATGCTGAGGGTTAGATGCATCCAGCAACCTTAGGTCTACAGAACAGAAAACCTTCAAAGTCTGAAGGTCTCCCGTGGCTGCAAAAATAACCATGGGTATGTCACAGAACACCAAGCAAGCTTTTGAGTTTTCTCATGTCTTTGACCCAGAACTTATGTGTGCTGACTGGTCCAGTGGGCAAGGCCTTTTATCCCATTATACTATACTATGGCTACATGGAACCAACTTAAAAGTTAGTCTTCATTCAGTCCCTTCAATCTATGATATCTCTAGTTTTTTCTTGTTTCAATAACTTTCCAGACTACACTAAATAAAATGTTATATCATTCTCTCTGTATTAGAGGATAATTTTGTGCTATTATTCTTATAATTTTTTTTCTGAGTTTCATTTTTCTGAAATGAAAGCCCAATGGGCTAAAGATTTGAAATATAACATAAAGTATATCCTCCCTAAAATTTGTGGCTGTTTTATTTTCATTGGCAAGCAGTATTTTATTATTCTAAGAAAATGAATTCTAGGCATTTGTCTTGATTTATTTTAAGACTAAGAAAGAAAAAGACAGTAGCATGAGCGCCTAAAGTATAGAATGTAAGCAAATGGATATATTTCCTATGATATTAACCAATTTATTAAAAATATCCAAGTTAAAAACAGAAGTTCTAATGCCTCCGTGATTCACACACTCGTAGAAATCACTGAAAGGATGCATAATAAATTTCAGCTCTTTCCACAAAGAGAATAGAGAGGACCCTTCCCAATCATTGGGAAAAATTAACAGAAAATGTTTGCACTAATTTTAATCTTAGGAAAATAGTCAATTTATTTACAATCAAGTGTTAATAAAGATACTATCATCAGAATACATTGGCTAAAACAAGTCTTCTCCCTCTTGATCTGTAAGTTCATATATGTGCTTCTGTGTCAAGATGAGCAAAGTATTTTGTATATTTTTATCAGACACACATTTTTACATATTTATTTTAAAATTTTGTTATTTTGTGTAAGTATATGCCACTTTGTAAGCAAGGAAACCAGAAGAGGGAACCATATTTCTTGAACTGAAGTTCCAGACACTTATAAGATGCCTGTTATGGCTGTTGGTGACTAATTTTTTCTTTAGAAGATCTAGCACAAAAAAACAAGCATTTTTTTCCAAAATGTATCATTTGGCTCTCATTCTGTAATACCAGGAGAATTGCCCTGAGAAGAGGTCTCATAAAGCCCAGAAGGCGACCTTAATGTTTTTAGTATTACCAGAACCCTTCTTCCCCATGTCATGCATTTAATCTAATTGATGAAACACTGTGCACTAGTGTCCTATGTCACTATCAGCTAAAGTATTCTTTTTATTTTGTTTCATTTTTCTTTTTAATTTTAAATATAATTATTCATTGATTCTTTGGAAATTTCACATCATGCACCCCAAATCTCACTCACCTCACAGATCCTTCCTAACTGCCATCCCCAAATTAATTAAAAACAGAACAACCAAACATAAAAACCCATCTTACTCTTCCATCTTTCTAACACCTCTTCATTCATCCTGGCGGCATATGGAGCTGTTGTGGGTCACACAGTATACCCCTTTTGTCCAATAATCAATCATCAGTCCCAGCTTCAAAATATTCGCTTCAATGAGTCACTGGTCTGATTTAAGGCCTCTTCTTTCTGAAACACCACCATCACTGGGCTGGACTCTCTTTGAAACCCTTTCTGATATCTTATTGTTGCAATGAGTCATAGAAATTCTTTTATTATTGTTCTGTAGGACCAGTACCTTTCTGCACTCCAGCAGGTCAAAGATGGGGCAGCTGTTAGGGTGGGCCAACCCAAGGCCCAGGATATGGATCTGGGTGGTAGTTTATTTGTTCTTTCTAGGCCACTGGGACCAGTCTCTCAGATGAGGAGCAGAGCAAGTTCTCCTAGGTCTATGCCATTGGGGCCAACTCTCCAATATTTATGATGCAGAGTAGGGCCATCTCTCTGAGTGCTAGGGTCAGCTCTCCCATGGGGTGTGGTGGTACCAGCTCTCCTGCTATGATGGCCAGCAAGAGACAAGGCCAAGTATACTGGAACCAGTGAGGGACAGGACTGGCTCTGCCTTGCTCTTGAGTTTCAACATGCACAGTTCCTATCATCCTCTGTGGCACCATGAGCCATGGGCATCAGACCAGATCCTGGCTGCTGTTGAACCAACCATAGACCCAAACATGGTCCTCAGTAGCAGTCTGGGCCTGGTCCATGCGTCTGCACAGACCATTCGAATTGTCCTAACCCCCATGGTATCAAGGCCCTCTGACACCAATATGGCCACAGGTCGTGGCCCAGACCCCTGGCATCTGCATTACCTTTAATGTTATCAGAAGCCACAGATATCAACACAGACCCAGGCTGCAATAGAGCCACGGACCCGAACATTGCCCTTAGCACCAGCCCTGGCCCAGACTACTATGGCCCCAGAGGTAGTACAGTCCTCAGACACCAATATGGCCATAAGATGTATCCTAAACCCTCAGGCATTTGTGTGGCCTTTGTGACACCACAGGCCACAGATATCACAGACCATGACTGTGGTAGAACCAGACATAGTTCCAGGCAGCTGCCTGGGCTCAGATGCCATCATGGCCCCAAGTGACAGTGCAACCCACCCAGACTGGCATGGCACCCACAGAAGAGTGACCTTCACACACCAGCATGACTTCAGTGGCAACCTAGACCCCTGGCATCAGAATGGCTTTCAGTGGTATCAGGAGGCATGGATATTGATTCAGAACTACCCAAGCCTCTCTCCACATCCCAGATGTTGTGGTATATTATGTGTATTCTGATAAATAAATCTTACCTGAAGACCAGAGGCAAAGCTAAATCCGCTAGAGGTCAGGCAATAGTGACACACACCTTTAATCCCAGGATTTGGGGGACAGAGTCAGATGGATCTCCTGAGTTCAAGGTCACCCTGGGCTACACAAGATCAATGCAGAAATAAATTCAGGTGGTGGTAACTCACACCTTTAATCCCAGCACTAGGGAGTCATAAACCCTTAATCCCAGCATTAGAGGGAATATAAAATGAGAGGCAAGAATTTTAGTTTGAAGTCACTCAGCCATAGGGGAGGTAAGACTTCTCTAGCGGCTTGGCTGCTTTGGTTTTCTGATTTTCAGATTTAACCCCGATTTCTTTTTCTGGGTTTTCATTATTTGTGCTACACCCAGACTCAGATGTCACCATGATCCCAGGTGGTAGCACAGGCTATCCAGATTAGCATGGCTCCAGCAGAAGCATGGCCCTCAGAGACCAACATGGACTCAAGTGTTTGACCAGAAGCCAGTCATCTGAATGACTTTCAGTGTTTACTTTACCCTTGGACATCAACACAGACTCTGGCTGCTGCAGGGCCATGGACCCAGACATGGTCCCAGCCAGCAACCTAGGCCAGATGTCAGCATGTCCCCTAAGGGTAGCAGCAAAGGCCATTTAGGTTATCATGACTCCGGTGGCAACTAACAACACACACTGGCCACAAATAATGGTCCACATTCTGGGCATCCCTGTGGCTTTGGTGGCAACATGGATCATGGATGCTAACATACAGCCTGACTACAACAGACCCAGATATAGCCTCAGGCAGCAGCCCAGACCCAGATGTCACTCCGGTCCCTGGTGGCAAGCATCAGGCCATTCTTCAGAGCCCTCACTTCTTCAGACTGCCTCTTAGCACAGCACATGGACCATTCTGCCTCTCTTTCTCCAAGATTTCACAACCATATACTTTCTTACCATATTGACACCAAATGACCTGTGACTCTGAGCAGGCATATGATTGTTTCAGGCAGCCAGGACACAGACTGCCCCATGGGTGTCTCTTGCCCACCTGACTTACAAGGCACCAGGCAGATCTGTTTAACTAACAGAAGTATTCTACCAAGTAGAAAATGAAAGTTCCACCTACTCTTTCTGTTCATGAATCCAACTATTATTCTAAACCTGCCTATACTTCTCCTTTTACTGATTGTTGATAAGTTAAACTTCAACAAAAGAATCAGTTTCTAAACAGTGTAAATAATATTAGTACATGGCACCTAAGAATATTCCTTATATCATGAGGTTTAGCTCCTGTAGGAACAGGAAGTGCTCTGAGAAGGATGACTTCCAGGGATTTTCTTTCTCTCTTCTTTAAAATGCTAATAAAAGGAGAGATTTTCAAAATGGGAATTGACAGCTTCATTATAGTCAAATTGAGTTTACACTTGAAAAATTCAAATAACAGGCACAAAAAATTGATCTAAGTGTTGTGCAAGTTAAATGGATGTTTGACGAAGCTTCTGCAAATAGGATCTTCAAACAGAACTGAAATGTCCAGAGAATAATATAAAAGGCAAAGTTACATATTATCCACAGACAATGGTCAATATTGACCCAAAGGAGAAAGGAAAAACAAATATAACAGCAACAACGATACAATAGGAACAAAAGAACTATGTAAAGACACAACAGGAAGAAAACATCCAATTACTTTGAAAGTAAAGAAACATAAAGGTTCTCAATATATGCATATCAAGTGGTTTTAGACTTCTTAAGAATGCAAAACATTACACAAAATCTATGCTGCAGATAAATAAAAAAATTCGAACAATAAGCTAATTCAGACATAGGATGGAGTAGAACGGGAAATGGATTTTTGGTAAAATAAGACTAGAAGTGTCAAAACTGAAATTTGGTGGGAGAAAACAGTAAACATAATACACAGTAAGCTCTCATGCTGCTACAACAAAGAACATAATGTGTCAGGGGAGATCCCTGCTGGGAAGCAAGCCAGAAAGTCAATGCCTGATTGCTGCAAGGCCTTTCCACACTGGCCTGCCTCAGGCAGAACACAGCTGCTCTGGAGTGCAAACTGCAGACCTGCTCTGTCTCTCCATCTCTTTGTCTCTATGTCTGTCTATCTGTCTGTCTGTCTGTCTGTCTCTCTCTCTCTTCCTCCATCCTTCCTTCCCTCCCTCTCTTTCTCTCTCCCTTTCCCTTCCTTCCTTTCTCCTCCCCCCTCTCTCTCTCACACACACATGCACACACACACACACACACACACACACACACACACACACACATACACTTCATTCCATACATTGCTTCTGTTCTCAGCCTTGACCAGAGAAGACTTTTCAGTGAGCATCAGCTAATGCAGACTCATAACTGTCAAGCACAGGAAATTAAGTGACTGTTAAGTGCTCAGTTATAAATGGGACATCTATACCACTGCTCTCCCGAATGCACAAAGAACATCATGGGAAAGGGCAAATAAATGATAGAGTTCTGGATGCTGGGGGTGCAAAATGGGTCCTGTGTGAAATGCTTTCATCTAGACATGACATTCATGAACTCACTGCAGCTGTCTGTACCTGCATGACATGATGTCCCCAAGGTCAAGTCAAGGTTGGCCAGCATTCTACCATATAACACTAACTGAACTCAGTTAGGTGTGAAGGCCTACAGGGGCTCATATGATTGAATGTTGGGTTCCCTCCTGGTAGACTGTTTAGGAAGGATTAGAAAGTGTGGCCTTGCTGGAGGAGGTGTGTCACTGGTGATGGGCTCTGAGGTTTCAAAACCCCACATCAGGCTCAGTTTCACTCTCTCTACCTTAAACTTATGAATCAGATGTAAGCTCTCTACTTCTTTTCCATCACCATGCCTGCCTGTTTGGCTTGATAGTCCCTGTCAAGATGATCATGATCTCATGCTCTGAAACTTTAAACAAGCTCCCAGTTAAAAGCTTCCTTGTATAAGTTTTCTTGGTCATGGTTCTCTTCACAGCAATAAAACACTCACTAGGAAATGAAGTGGAAGAGGAATCTTTCGGGTGTATCTCAGAGACTGGGAAATTTGAGTTGGGTGTGCATAAGCTCAAGATAAATTGAATACATGTATAAATCGGCAAAAGAATAAATAAGGCATAACCTAAAATGTTTAAAAAATAGGAAATTCTGATAAAAAGTAATATTGGCAGAATTCAATTATAACAAAGAACACTAGAGAATAAAATCAATTTAAAAATCAAACCAGTTTTTAAAAAACGGAATCTCAATTATTTTTCAAGAATATTACAAAAAGAAGATAATGGAAAGAGGTCAAAGATAATAGATATTTGGAAACAAGATGGAAAAAATAGTTTTAGACATCTTGCAAAGCACATCTAGCATAAGTAAAGTCTAAAGCAAGCATAAGATGAAAACTTTGTAAGCCAACTAAAAGGTCATACCACATCATACTTGAATGAAAGCGTGCCACACTGAGATAGTCTTGACAAGACTGTAAATTTCTTCTTTAAAGAAATAGTGATACAACACCCAAAATGTTAGCTACTTTTTTTGTACAGATTACAAAATGCCAGGAACCTTTGGCATGTTATTGCTAGTGTTTTAAGAGGAAAAGACTGTAATTAAAGTGTTCCTCAATTAGCTAACTCAGCTTTCACTTGTGATGCCAATAAAAACATTCTTTCATAAACCAAAGCTGTGAACTGTATTTATCACCTAACCATTATGGAAACAAATGACACCATTGTATTTCAGATGAGAACAAAATCAGAACTGAGAATTTAGGACTGTGGGACTGGCAAGATGGCTGCAGCTTCAGGATCAGTGATGGGATGCTCTCATCTGGGGAAAAGTCAGATGCTGGGTTGCAATCCCGGCACTTGGAGGCAGAAAAGGAGATCCTTGGAGCGAGCTCTTTAAGCAGTAGGAACAAGTCAGTGGCACCAGACTACAGAGACATCTGCTTTAGGGTATAAGGTGAGCAGCAGTCCCAGAAGACAATGTTAAACTGTGGCTTCCCCTAGAGTCCACACACATGCATACACACACAGTCACACTGTACAAGAATGTACATACATACACACAAATGCCCCCACACAAAAACATACACACACACACACACATGAACATGCACACACACCAAAAATTTATACAAATGGAAAGAGTGATGGGTAAAGGAAAGAGCACTTTGTATTTACTTTGCTTTCCAGGAAATATACCAAAAGAACTTATCTGAAACACAGACAAATATTTTAGCAAAAGATGTATATTATAGTACCACTTAACTAACAAATTAACCATTTAGATATAAAATGCTACCCAAAATCTTTACAATGAATTTGAAGAATATGTATAAACTTATAAAATAATGCAAAACAGAGTACAGAATTAGCAATGTAAAGTATAAAGCCCTAAGAAACTTTCATTTAGATAATCCACTATACTTAAAAAGAAATGTAAATGCAAGAAATATTAACTTCTTAAGATATTAAGCAATTGACATATAAAGAAACTTAAGAGTGTTTTTTTGGGAGGGGGCTTAAATTAATACAGTAGAGGTGGGGTGGCAGGAGGAGTTACCACCAAACCCTACCTTCAAATGCTAAGAATACAAGTCTTTTCCTCAGCCAATAGTTTTATTGTTATACATTAGTTCTTTCCATATTTTCTACAGACAAAACGGCCTCATTGAAAGGAAAAGAACCATGGGAGCATACTAAAAGAACAAGAGTTTTAGGAATAATGTTCCAAACCTTGTAACATTCCCAGATGGCTAGTTCACTGAAACTTAATTTCCATATTGATATCCTCTTTCACAAAATTAAGAGGTTAACAATATCTGCCTTCTCCTTTATCACTACAATGAAGAGGCAGCAAGGTATTTTGAAGGGGTATATTTTCATACATTGTTTTCAGAATGGCTCTTGGAGGGATGGTTTGGACTGTGGCTCTGAGGTGCAGCAATTGTTCTCAGCTGTAAAAGGAGTCGATTTGCTTACTGAGGTGTCCTTAACAGGGTGCAGTGCCTGATTTCCAGGGAGGACAAGGTAGAAGCTTATCAATGATAGTCAGAGACTCTGACAGCTTTAAGGAGAATATTATGGACAGAATCTGCAATGCTGCCACCCAGGAGTGGGCTCTTCCCTATTCACTAAAGACTGCCTGCTCAGGGTCAGTATAAAAACTCCACAGAAGAAGCAGCAGTGAGGCATTCTCAGCATCTGGACAGACAAATGCTTAAATGTAGAAAGGCCAAAGATGACTGTCTACTCTTCCTCAAACCCTCAGCCAGACTAAATTTTACAGCCTTATACACACCAGGGTTCAGACTCTTCAGACTCGATTGAGCACAGATCAATGGAACATAAACTAAGGCAATGTGTACTCCAAATGATGGGTGCAACCTGAGAAAGGCTTCCACTTGTAATCCTTCTCTTGTCATGCAGGTATCTGTGCCAATCACCAATGGCACACTTTGGAAAGGGAAAGATTAAATTGATGGCACTAGTACCTAAACATGCAGACAAGGCATAGCTATCCCTTATAAACACTTCAAGCTTCTCACATGCAAAAACTGAACTTCCATAATGTTAGACAAATAGTATTGCTCTAACTAATGAGATACTATGTCAGACCATGAAGCAACAAAGCAAGAGTATATATATATATATATAATATTTATATACATTAATACTATCTATCTATCTATCTATCTATCTATCTATCTATCTATCTATCGACAATAACATTTTTGACCAAAGCATGCAGATTTCAAATAGAATGGGAGCATTTGCATCAAAGCTTGAGACACAGGACACTGAGCCAGTGGCAAAGTGAAGCTGAGGTGTTGATGCTTAGCATGCATAGAGCAAAGATCTTTCCATTTAATTTTCATTTGTTGTCCTTATACTCTATTATCAGTCCTGATGCGACTTATACCTACCTGGAAGTCAGAGGGAGCATCATGTATCCAGCTATTTCCTTAGTGCAATGTCACCATCTCATGAGCGCATTACTTGAAAAACCAAACAAAGCTAATACATTCACCAAACACTTCCATGTCTTCCTTGTAGCATTCTATTAATTTCAGTACTTTTTTAAAAAGACAAACTTTAAGAAAGAGGAAATTGAGTGTTCTCTTTATGACTAATAATCTTCCTCCCGTTACACTGAAGGTTCTGTTCTCGTGACTGTAGTCAGCTTCCTTACAATGATGAAAACCAGTGGAAATTTTGGTATTTCTTAAACTAAAGTTTTCACCAAGCTTCAGCAACACTCACCATTTTTTCCAATTCTAAACTTTTCATTGTGATTAGAATAAAATATCAGTTTGTGCCCAGCATAGTCTATGAATGAAGGTCACTTTCTGCATTCTCTTAAGCCAACATAGTCAGATGCAATGGATTATAGCACAAAACTGTGACATTCAAGCTACAACTCTGTCATGTCTTAATGTTGAACTATGAAGCTATTTCTTTATTCCTTTCCCCAGTTTCTTAATTTATAAAATGGAGAGAACAGAAGGATTTTTTTTGTAGATTTCTTGAGAATGTCAAAGAACAACCATGTTTGCACAACTGAAAGTTCTATTATACAGTTGTTTCCTGCTTTTCCTTTAAGTCATTTCCCACCACAAAGGACTTCCCTCTGTTCCTTAAATAATCCTCATGCTGTTTATTCACATTGCTTCCAAGCTTCACTGGCACTCTACCCATATTCTCTCCTCAGTCTGGAATGCTTAGTTCTCCAATACCTTTGTTTCTTACTGACCTTGTGTCCAAACAGGCTTTGTCTGACTACTTTATCTAAATCAGCTACTTTTTTTGATGCTTCAATGGTCTTCCCTTATTTTCCTACATAGCACACTATACAAATTGTTCTTGCTCTCACAATGTATAATGTTTTCTCTTATAAACTATTGGCTTTGTGAACTTAAAGAGCATATGATTTATTCCTCTAGAATCAGTACAGTGTGCAGAATATTCTGGGTTCTCAATAAAAGTTATTATGTAAATGGATAAATTAATTAACTGGGAATATGCTTTTATACCTAAGGTTGTTCCTCAAAGAGCAAGTCATCATAAAGACAGACACAGTAGGAAGGGTGCAAAAACTGTGCCCCACATGAAAGTTTTATAAAGAGTAAACATATATTAGATGGGTAGGATTACCTTTACAGGAGTTAAAGCAATTTTTGTTTAGATAACAGTATGCCATCTAATAACAATAGCAACGACAAGCTTTATAAGCAGAGTTAAAGTTATATCATTAATGTTCACAGAATCTTTGTTAAACTTAGAAATGATTTATGTTTCAAACCAGTCTAAATTCACTGAATACAAACAAGTAGTACCTGATGCCTAGGACTGTTTGAAATGTGTAGATGAAAAATGTGAATGCTTAATAAATACTGATTACTTATTTAGTCAGCAGCTCCCTTGAAGTGGTCCTCTACATGTAATGGCTACAAGTCTAAATGATTTGTCTCTAATTCTCTATTTTGACAGACATAGTGCGGCCAAGGAATGTTGGCTTCAATTTATGACCAAGCACAGCATACTTTGATATTTTTGTCTTTTACCCAGTATGTCTATAGTTTTCTTTCTCACATTCAGTGATTTACTACTTAACTGTGGTTCAAAGTTTAGAAACACCACCCTTAGTATACGCATGGCTGCTGTCAAGGTCTTGAACACAAAGTTGTCAATTCAAGGGTATACCAGAGAGTTAAGCGTTAATTATATACTATCCTTGACTTCATGCTAAACTTATTTCACTGAAAGCATGTTATAGACTAGATTTTGCTTCAAGGGTGTCTTTGGTAAGGTCAGATGAGATAGAATAAGGTTAGGAAATGTGCCTTCATAAGACACAAGGAACTTGTTCTTTCTGGTTTCCTGACAGAGGGAGAAAAGACAAAAACATTGCAAACATGCATGATAAATACTAAGCCAGAGCAGTGGTACCACTGTAAACTAAGTCTTTAGCACTTGTCCTGGCTTCTATCAACAATTGACTGTAAACTCTAAGCCAACTAAGTCCATTCCTTTGCATGTTGTTCTTAGTTTGTGTTTTATCATAGCAACAGAGGGGAGCAGAAATTGATACCAGGGAGTGAGATATTGTTGTGATAGACCTGAAATTCTTAGGGAAGGGAAAGGGCATTTGTGGAAATATTTGGCCTAGAAAACCCATAAAGTGCTGTTCACTTAATGGGCTGTGCTATGAGAACTTGGATAATGAGAAGCTGAGACATATGGATGAAGGAGGCCTGGGTTTTAGAGTTCTTCTAAGACTAAACTGTGGCTGTCTGTGTGATATTTTCTATTAAAAATCTGGAAGTAAAATCTTTGATTTACTGGGACAATAATTTTTAGTTCATTAAAAAAACAACAACAACAAAAACAGTGACTGAGAAGAGAACAGAATTGTTGAGGCCAAATCTTCTGGGAAACCTGTCCTTAATGACAGCTCATAGAAATTACTAGTCAGATTGGACCAAACAAGGCTCCATCTCAAGCTGTCACATGAAATTGATACGTGTAGGAGTCTGACACATGGAACAGGACTCATGATAGCAGCTGAGGCTGAGGCTGAGGCTTAGCACTGTGAAGCAGGGTGAGAGCCTTCCTAAGGAGAAGCCAGGGAGAGCATGGTCAAACGCAAGCCTCAGCTTCAGTAGAACATCAGCACACTGGAGATGCCAAGAGTCTGGGATGACCAGCAAACAAGAAGAACAGAACATGTATAGGATGATAGCCTGAGACTCCTAAAGAAATGGTTTGTGTTATAGATGACAGGTTTAGAGAGGTAGGCAAGCAAACCCTTTGGATCCCAGGAAATCATGAGTGAGTCCCAGACATAGACATCAGAGCTATTTACACTGTTGGATCTTGGTTCTGCTTTGATCTGATTCAAACTGTGCCCTAGTTCTTTCTTCTTGGAATAAGAAAATATATAATTTATTTTAGACTTCACAGAAGCCTAAAGTTAGGAAATTTTGGATTTTTGAAGAGGCTTAGACATATAAATTGCTAGAATTGTTTATATACTGTGGAATGTTTTAAATTGAGAATGTGTTTTATATTATAATAATAAATGAGATATTGATCCTAGCAAATAACAAGGGTTTGGTTAAAGTATTAAGCCTGAATATTAAAGTTGAGAAGGTTCAGAATTCCAATTTTTATAAGCTTGACACAAGCTTATACTGTGGAAGAGAGACTGGGAATTGAGGAATTGCTTCCATCTGACTGGTTTATGGGGATGTCTGTGGGACATTTTCTTGATTGCTAATTAATTGAAGAAAACCCAGCCCACTGTGGGTGGAGTCATCCCTAGAGAGATGGGCCTGAACTCTATGAAAAGGGTAGCTGAGCAAACCAGAGAAAGCAAGCTAGTAAGAAGGATGACTTTATGACCTCTCTAGGTCTTTATCTCCTGTTCCAGCCTCCCTTAACGAAGGACTATGATCTGTAAGCCAAATAAACCCTTCCTCTCCAATGCTAGCTTTCATCAATGTTCAATCATAGTAGCAGAAAGCAAGCCAGGACACTTTTATAAGAGAAGGGCCTTGAGATTAGGGACAGCTTTTCACCTGCCAATACAATGAAGTCTCTGAAGAAGGAAAATGAAGACACTGCTGTTTCCTACACAAGCTTGTGAGGCCCACAGTTTGGGTCCTAGTCCCCAGATCCAAACTGGAAAAGTGACTCACCTGTCATCCCAATACTCAGGAAGCAAAGATAAGGGATACCCAGGGTAAGCTATCTAGGTAGACCAACTGAAACAAATAGGGGCTTCAGAGCAGGCAGTACCTCACCAGGAGAAAGGGGGGAAATCAATCAAGAAGGAAAGTTGTCATCTACCTTAGGCCTTTACACACACACACACACACACACACACACACATACACAAACACACACTCTCACTCATCAAATACGCACATAAAGGGAAAAAAATTAGTGAATAATCCACACCCCTGTGGATGATGGGCCTTGTGTTTATGGAAAGATAGAATATTGGAGATTGAGAGTGCCATGATGCTTGGATTTTAAGTGTCTTTTGTTAGTTTATTTGTTGTTTTTAATTTATTGTTTTGTTATTCTCCTCAATAACTATCCACTATGGGTCATTCAAAAATATTTGAATATGTGTTCCAGGCCATGGCCAACCAGAATTAGCTCAAATTTATCTTTTATCCCCATTGGAGCAACAGATTTGTTTTTTACCATCAGCTGTATGGAAGTTTTGTTCTTTTGAAAACTTGAATGCACATTATCTCAAAGAGGGAATCACAAGAATGGTGGCTGCCATAGCCCTCAGGCCTCGGCTCTCCTTTAAGGCTCCTTGGACAATATTCGATCTGAAGTATACAAGAACAAGAATATAAACATGTAGATTCTAAAAATAAGAATGTAGAAATAAATATAAAGTTGTCAGCCTAGGAGAATGAGAACAGACTGTCAGCAGCTTTCTCAGCAGCTTAAGGATTAATTATTAATAGTGGGTTATTCTGCTTTATAACCCATAGCTTTATTCACAAGGCCGAAGCTTCTCTCTGCAAACTGAGAGCACAACGCCCCTAGTCATCCTTGACTAACATGGATATGAACTAAGTTTTAGGAGATAGATAGACCAGGTAGACCTCTGTGTTGTACATTATCCCTGCTATGTTGTTGTAATACGAGCGGCGTGGCTCCGTCTCCAGCACCCAGCCGCCCGCATGGCTAGCTTATGCCCCGAAATAATTACACGGAAACTGTATTCTTTTAAACACTGCCTGGCCCATTAGTTCCGGCCTCTTATTGACTAGCTCTTACATATTGATCTAACCCATTTCTAATATTCTGTGTAGTACCACGAGCTGGCTTACCAGGGAGAATCTTAACCTGCGTCTGTCTGGAGTGGGAGAATCATGGCGACTCCTCACTCGGCTTCTTTCTCCCAACATTCTGTTCTGTTTACTCCACCCACCTAAGGGTTGGCCTATCCAATGGACCTAGGCAGTTTCTTTATTATTTAACCAATGACCTTCCTCCATCATTTCCCCTTTTTCTGTTTAAACAAAAAAGAAAGGCTTTCATTTTAACATAGTAAGATTACATATAGCAAAACAGTTATCAAGCAAGAATTACAGTTACAATATTTATATCTATTTTATCTTTTATCATAAGTAAGGAAAACTATAACTAACCATTCTTCAACTCCATCAAAGACTCCAGAAGGATATAATATTACCTAAGCAAACAAGAGATCCAAAACTCTAGAAATGACAGAGAAATCTTACTGCCTGGACAGTCACCCAAAGTTCTTTTGTACTTTTGGGGCATCCATCTTCAGCCTACAGGCCCATAGTATCCAGCAGACATTTTCCTCAAGCAGGAAATTCCAAAGACAGTTTAGTCACTTTCTGCTGTGTCCTGCAGAATGTCTCGTAGACTCTTTCATGAGTCAGGAACCCCGAAAGACCATCTCACCTTTAGGCAAGTTCAGCAGTCCTCTTTCTGCGGGTTCTCTGTGTCCAGTTTATGCAACAGTCCAGGCAAGAGCAGTTTCTTGCTCAAATGGCTATCAAACTCCATAAGGAGCCTCTTCAATGCCCATCTTCCTCTTGAAGTAGCTGGTGGTGCCAGAAGCAGACGTGTCTCATTGTCATGAAAAGCCCTAAGTTATTAAAACATTTAAATGCCATATTCTGCAGTCTTTGAAAGATATGAAGAATGCCTATCTAGCTGAAATATATCTCTATATATCTAGAAAATCTAACTAACATGACTACAAGCTTGACTATTGATGATTATCCATTAACAACCTATATTCATTACATTTTAAATGAACTATACAATCACAATACCTTAATCAAGATCAGAAATACATATACATATAACAAAATTGACCTTAAAATCTATACCAATGCAAATTATTCATATCTATATCATATCCCCCTTTAAATGTAAAAGAATATTCATAAACAATATTTGGGAATATGGGCGCAGTTTTTTTTCTCTCCAAACTGCTTCCTGCTGAATGGGGGCGCTGTATTCAGATCTTTCATGGTGTAACCTGTGTGTTAGGGTCATCTCAGTCGGCAGTTGAGTGAAGTAATTTTCTGAAGGTGTTCACAGCAACCTTTCAGGAGGGCGTGGTCTATCATACCATATTGGGATAGAAGAAATCCACAGGGTCGCATCCTCTGTGAAAACAAAAGAAACTCCTTTCCAAAGCATCATATCCTTAGACCCATATTCTGGAATCATAATACCCTTATATCCATTCTGGTTTAGCTTGGCAGCCCATATAATGAAATGTCTCTCTGTACTTAGCTCCTTTACAGTCAAAAATTTTAAAGAAAACACAATAATACAAAGAATCCAGACTCTCTGTGAATTTTCCATTTTTACGTGGCTTATTTTTCTTTATTTCTTTTAATCTATAACTATCTGTACTCTGTTTCTTTAAAGACTTTATCCCCCTTTTTTAAGACATTAACTTTATTATTTATATTTTTTTTCTCTCAAGCCTATGTACATTCATCCAACAGTGTCTGAATTAGTTTTATTGTGAATCTGTAATTTTTTTATTATCCAGGAGCACTTTGTTTTGTGCTTTTAAATCGCTAAGCGCTTAACAATCTAAGCTGTGTCATTTTTAGGTCAAAAACAGGTACTGCCTGCTTGCCCCGCCCAGTCCAACATGGTGGAGCTGCTCGTGCCTCTGATCCTTGTACATTGCACCAGTAGCGTGGTGGAGCTGCTTGTGCCTCTGAGCCGCAGCACAAAATGACTTTCTTTTAGGCACACAGTGAGTCTAGTTGCCATCAAACAAATCGTAGCACTTTACTCCAGATGCTCCATTTAAAAGCTCTGTCTCCTGCAGGAGCCAGACAGAGATCGCAATGGCGGCACAGCCCAGAAAGCCGGCATTTTAAAACAGCCAGTTTTTTCCTGTTGGTGAGTCAGGACAATTTCTTTGCCGCACACAACCCTTAAACAGCAAAAAAGCTGTCTTAAATTCTTTATGTGTCCTTTTTAAGCCCTCTTAGGTTTTACGTGGAGTTCATTAGCACGTTGGGTGACACTCTGTTGTAATATGAGCGGCAAGGGCTGCGTCCCCGGCACCCAGCCGCCCGCATGGCTAGCTTATGCCCCGAAATAATTACACGGAAACTGTATTCTTTTAAACACTGCCTGGCCCATTAGTTCCGGCCTCTTATTGACTAGCTCTTACATATTGATCTAACCCATTTCTAATATTCTGTGTAGTACCACGAGCTGGCTTACCAGGGAGAATCTTAACCTGCGTCTGTCTGGAGTGGGAGAATCATGGCGACTCCTCACTCGGCTTCTTTCTCCCAACATTCTGTTCTGTTTACTCCACCCACCTAAGGGTTGGCCTATCCAATGGACCTAGGCAGTTTCTTTATTATTTAACCAATGACCTTCCTCCATCACTATGTGAAACTGGCAACATCAAAGGGGAGAGCACAGGGCTTCAGTAAACACTACCTGGAAGTACCAAGGAAGGCAATAGGTTGAGTTCAAACACTAGCTTAACTGAAAAACCCTGTTAATGAAGATTATAAAGTCAGGCAATTTGTATCTGTGTTTTACCTTGAGATTGTAAAAATTCCTTTGTTCAGACCTGATGCTTGGTGCCCCTAGTATAAAAAGGTGAGTTCAGAAACCAGCCTTTACCACAGCCTTACAAAATCCATCTCTGTCTGTGGTCTCAGCTAGCTGATAAGCTGTGCCCCATAGAGATTATTTTATTTTATCTTTTTATTTTTCCTGGAATCTGGCTTCTGAAATATAGTTTGCTTCTGGTTTATTAGACTTTGGTAATCTGTTTCCATCTTTGTGCAACCCCCCTGGACCCAACACTATCTATCTACTCCATTTACCCCCTAGATGCCAAGGCCCCAGTAAATTTCCCTATCTAATAAGAGATTGATAAAGGACTCAGACTTTCAGACACTAAAAATAGTTTCTCTCTTTTCTCTGAAACTATTTTTGTTTTCAAGATAGACTACCTTTTAAATAACTGCAACCAACAGATCATTTCACTGGGTCCTTGGGTTGTTAATTTGCAATTGTACCTATGACAAGAGCAGAGACATTCTTAATGTTGTATCTCCAATTGTTTACCTAAACCTACAGTGCTCTTCGATTCTCTATTAAAACAATAGCCTTAGATCCTTTTCCCTATTGATTTCATAGATTCTACAGAGTCAATTTAACTTTTTCCCCCCTGAAGCATTAGATATTGATGTTTTCTATTAGGTTGGTTTATTTTAAATTTTTTTTCAAAGATATATTCTGTGTATTGCTTATCTTTCTCATCATTTTCATTACCTTTTGATTTATCTACATCTCATCTTTTTTGTCAATTGTTCACCCCAAACTAAAGATTTTAATTTAGTTTTCTGAAAATGGCTGAACTTCCTTTGTATTCATTCTTTCAAAATGTTAAACACTGGTGGGTATCTAGATCTGGTCATGGGGGAGGATGGAGTGCATGAGCTGCTCCTTTAAAAGAATAAAGAGCAAAGAAGAAAAGAAGAAAAGACATTGGATTGGCTCGATTTGTCTGAAATCAATCATAAAGTCAAAATACCTAATTACTCCTGATAGAGGCACACAGGTGATTGAGGGTTCCCCACATCAGAGCAGCCACATGGAGAAGTAGGTACACACTGGTAATAGTATGTTCTGTGATGAAAAAGAAACAGCACATAAGAGTCATGATAGATCTTTGAGTTGGAATTTTTAAACTTTAAATTCCAAAGTCCGTCTCTCTTTGAAACTCTGCAGACTGTGAGAACCAGGATGGAGGATTCTCAAGGTTCCGAGTAGAATGTGAAACTTTCCCTGAAGCCCCAAGTGCAATACAGCAAGGTCATCTAAAGCCTTGGTCCTTCTTATGCCTGCTCGCTCCTGCGGACAGTCACAGCATGCCTCTGTGAGCCTCGGAACTACCCCTATAGCAGCAGCCTGGGACTCAATCTGAGGGTCTAGGCAAGCAAGCTCATAGAAGCTATTGCTGAGCACTGTAGGAAATGATTGCAAGTTGATGGTATGTTTTTCCAGGCATGTAGAAGGGTTTTAGCAAAGCAAGTGCAATTACCACTTAGAAAAGAATCAGCACCCTCTTACTGAAATTAGAACAAAATGAGCCAAGCTGGTGGACAAATTGTGGTTCATGGCCCTGCTGTGTGAGTGACCTATATTCACTTTCTAAACTTGGTATGAAGCTCTGTTTCTGGACCTAACAATTATGTGGAAGGTGGCTGGAAAAATAATGCATTCAAGGGAGGGGTAGGGAGCACTCAGCCTTAAGATACCAATAAGCTCATTTGGATAGGAACAGTCAATCTCTGTGGTCTATCTTTAGCATAATGGAAGAGGTCAAGTGCACAAGTTTGTGGGTGAGGAGCAGGAGACCTCAGTAGGAAGACAGGAAGGGCAGTCCGGTTGCAGCTGGGAGTACGAATGGCATTAAAATGAGGAGAAATAACACCTACATATCCAAGACAGAAAATGGAACAATCCTGGTCTCACAGGCTTCTCCTTCTATATTGTAGTAATAATGGCTAGACTGAATTGAGTGTCAAAAAATCTTTTTAGGAAACTGATCTTCATCTAATTCAAATTATAAATGGAGCTAAGTAATTGATTTCAGAAAAATGAGAGTGAGATTTAGCTGCAAGAAATGATTAGCATGAAATGACTTCTGCTCCTTACATATGTTCTTTCTGCTGGTAACATTACCTTTCTCAGTTTTTAATTTGTAGGGATAATCTCATACCTAAAATGAATGTGCAAAAGTAAATCTAAAGAGAAAACACACAAAAAAACAGATCTTCAAGTTCATATAGTATTGGATACATTTCTAAAATGAACTTACAAAAAAATTAAAGTATAAATTTCTTTCATCTAAAACTGATGTATATGAATTGCTAGTCTATGAGATAACATGAAATAAGATTAAATTTTCTATGATAAAATAATTCAATCATATTTAATAAATATTTAGTGAGCATAATCAGAGAACATTGTAAAAGCCTCCTAAAAACTGTCTTTCGTGGACACCCTAATACAATCACTTTAAGAACAAAGATATAGCCGGGCCCTGGTGGCGCATGCCTTAATCCCAGCACCTGGGAGGCAGAGCAGGCAGATCTCTGTGAGTTTGAGACCAGCCTGGTCTACAAGAGCTAGTTCCAGGACAGGCTCCAAAACCACAGAGAAACCCTGTCTTGAAAAACCAAAAAAAAAAAAAAATAATAATAATAATAATAAAAAAAATAAAAAATAATAAAAAAAAATAAAGAACAAAGATATAATGAAAGACATGAACAGAGGAAGACTCTTCATGAACTGTGCCAGGAATTGGAATTCATTTTCTTTTATCTTTTTTTCTTTTATTTGCTTTTATTTTTTTTAAAAAGAAAATAAACTATCCTTTTTCATTTTACATACCAATCCCAGTTCCCACTCCTTCCCCTCCTCCCACTCCCTCCACTACCCTCCACATCCTACCTCCCTACTCCACTCCCCACTCACTCCTCTGAAAGGGTAAGGCACATTGTTTTGTGGAAAATCCAAGGCCCTCCCTACTATAGGCTGAGCAAGGTAAACCACCCAAAGAGAATGGGTTCCCAAAAAGCCAGTTCAAGCAGTAGGGATAAATCCTGCTACTATTGTCAGTGGCCCTGCAGTCTGCCCCAGTCATACAACTGAGACCCAAATCAAGAGGGTCCAGTTTCATCCTATACTGGTTCCTTCCCTATCTGGTTGAAGTTGACGAGCTCCCATTAGCTCAGGTAAACTGATTAAGCGGGTGTTCCCATTATGCTCTTGACCTCTTTGCTCATATTCTCACTCCTCCCACTCTTCAGCTGAACTTTGGGATCTTAGCCCAGTGCTTCACTGCATGTCTCTGCCTCTGTTTCCATCAGTAGCTGGATGAAGGTTCAATGGTGATATTTAAGATATTCATCAATCTGACTAAAAGGCAAGACCAGTTCAGGTGCCCTCTCTTTTATTGCTTAGGATTTTAGCTGGAATCCTGAAAATTTCTCTAGTGTCAGGTTTCTTGCTAGTCCTATGATGGCTCCCTCAATCAAAATATCTCTTTCTCTGTTCTTTTATCTCAACTGTCCTGTTCCCTCAAGTTTTCATCCCGTCTTCCCTTCTCCTTCTTCCCTCCTTCTTCCCTCCTTTTTCCGCTTTGTTAACCCACACTCCTAAGCTCACAATTTTGTCAGGCAATCTTGTCTCTTTCACTTTAATGGTCAATCTATATATGTTTCCCTTAGGGGTTCGCCTTGTTACTTAGCTTCTTTAGGGTACTATAGGCTCATTATCCTTTGATTTACAGCTAGTATCCACTTATGAGTGAGTTCAAACCATGTTCATCTTTCTGGGTCTGGATTACCTCACTAAGGCTGACTTTTTTTGTTTCATCCATTTGCATGCAAAATTCAAGATGTCATTGTTTTTTATACCTCTGAGTAGTACTCCATTGTGTAAATGTATCATATTTTCTTTATCCATTCTTCAGTTGAGAGGCGTATAGGTTGTTTCCAGGTCCTGGTCATTACAAATAATGTGGCCATTACAAATAATGAACATAGTTTCCAAATTTCCCTGTAGTATGTTTGAGCATCCTTTGGGTACAGGTCCAAGAGTGGTATCATTGAGTCCTGAGGGAGGCTTACTCCCAATTTTCTAAAAACCCACCATATTGATTTCCAGATTGATTGCATGTTTACATTCCCACAAGCAATGAAGGAGTGTTCCCCTTATACCATACCTTTTCCACCATAAGCTATCATTGGTGTTTTTGAACTTAGCCATTCTGATTGGTATAAGATGGTATTTCAGAGTCATTTTGATTTGCATTTCCCTGATGGCTAAGGATGTTGAACATTTTTTAAAGTTTCTTTTGGCCATTTAAGATTATTCTGTTGAGAATTCTCTGTTTAGTTTTATCCTCCATTTTCTAATTGGATTATTTGAAAGTTTGATGTCTAATTTTTTGAGTTCTTTATATAATTTCAAGATCAGATTTCTGCCTGATGTGGGGTTTGTGAAAATCTTTTCCCATTCAGAAGACTGCCTTTCTGTCTTATTTACTGTCTTTTGCTTTACAGAAGCTTCACAGTTTCAGGAGGTCTCATTTATTTATTGTTGCTCTCAGTGTCTGTGCTCCTGGTGTTATATTTAAGAAACACTCTCCTGTACCCATGCGTTTAAGACTATTTCCCAGTTTCTCTTCTATGAGGTTCAGTGTGGTCAGATTTATATTGAGGTCTTTAATCCATTTGGACTTAGGTTCTGGGCATGAGTATAGACATGATAGCATTTACTGCTTGTTTCAGAGGGAGAGATGAAGTTCTAATTTAAGTCAGAATGAGAAAACAAAACATTCATGAAATATTTAAATAACTGAAAAATATTATTCTCAAAAACTTGCTTATGATGGGTTATAATTTGCTGAGTAATTGTTCTTATAATTAATGTTGTTCATAAACAGGCAACACGCAAGTGGTTGGTACCCTCCATTGATTCTTTCCTTGGAACATCAGAAGTTAGAGTGGCAGTGTGTTATCAAAGGACTCCTGTCTATACCTGTGTCATTGTTTTCTAGGACTTCTAAAAATCATTGCACAGTATTTGTTTCTCAGAGGAAATATATGACCTCACATTTGTACAGTCTACAACTATGATGCTCAGGTATAGGTACTGTCCTGTAGGCCCTAGTTCATGATTTGGTCTAGACATCTCTGTTTAACTTGTAGACAGTCCCACTATCTATACCTTTCTTCACTTTCCTATATACTGTATATATCTTTATGTCTGGTTTTCCAATTTAATGAATTCACTAAGCACAAAGGACTGAGACTCACCATCTCACCTTGATCTTCTCATTAATTTGAGTACTTCTGCAAAGTCTTTATGTACAAATAATGTCTAATTTTGAAGACAGAATATCAACATATAAATGTTATGGCTAGAGGAAACAATTCAACAAATAACAATCTGATAACACATGAAATATGAATTAAGTCTATTATTTAAAATTATCAAAGTGGCTTAAGAAAGGAACCTGAAATGTAGACAGAAAAAAAAGTGAACAAGGATTTATGTGAAATCTATGGTTATAACTTTTGTGTAAACAGAGATGACACTTTTGTTTCCTGAATGCCCATACTGAATTGACTACACAGAAACTATATTAATTACAACACTGTTTGGCCAATGACTCAAGTATATTCTTAGTTAGCTCTATCATGTTAAATTAACCCATCTCTATTAATCCATGTACCACTATGAGATTGTAGCTTACCAGTAAAACTTTGGCATATTTCTCCTTCAGTGGCTATGTAGCGTGTCTTTGACTCTGCATACTCTCTATTTCTATTTCTGTTCGGATTTCCCCCCTTGGCTTTACTCTTCTAAGCTATTAATCAAAATTGCTTTATTCATCAACCAATAAAAGTAACATATAAACAGAAGGATATCCCACATCATTTTCCCTTTTATATATAACTGAAAAGAATGTTTTATCTTTAACATAGTAAAATTACCTATACAAAATAGTTATCAAGCAAGAATTATAGTTACAATATTTAGTCCACTTACATTTGGCGAATTAAAAAAATACTCTATCATCTATCCTATCTTTGTGAGTCTAAAGTTTTATATCTAATATTTCTTTTGTCGTGACTAAAGAAAGCTATAATTATAATTTTCTAGTCTTCAACTCCATAAAAGACACCAGAAGGATATAAAATTGCCTAAGTAAACAGGAAGTCCATTGTAAGCAACTTCCAAAGTTCTATAAATGACAGAGACATCTCACTGCCTGGATAGTCACCTAAACTTCTCTTGTAATGTTGGGGCACCCATTTTTAGCATATAGGCCCATAGTATCTGGCAGACATTCTCAGTGAAGCATGAAATTTGAATATCTATTTTACTTTGTATTGACAAAGTTCATCATCTGCTTTCTCCTGTCTCTTACAGAATATCTGGCAACTTCTTCTGTGAAGTAGGAACCCTGAAGGACCATTCCATCTTTTGGAAAGCTTAGCAGTCACTTTCCTGTGCAACCGGTATGTCCAGTTCATATAACATACCACCAAACAGTCCAGGCAAGAGCAGTTTCTTGAACAAATAGCTAGTAAACTCCAAACGAAGCATTGATGCCTACCGTCCTCTTGAAAGTAGATTATTGCTGCCAGGAACAGACGTGTCTTGTTGTCTTAAAAAAAAAGAGGCTATGTTATTAAAATATCTTAAATGACATATTCTGTAGATCACTGGAATGCTTGAAGATGACCTTTCTATCTAAAATATATCTTTGTTTGATCTTGAAAACATACATAATGTGACTACAAGCTCAATTATAATAGATGACTAATTACCAACATGAATTTTCTTATTATCTAAAACACTTAGTTATAATAATTTTCAAAGACTAGAAATTTGTATTACATTGTTAAATGATCTGTATATGTGCAATACCTTGAAGAAGATTAGAAGTGGATGTACAGTAAGTTTTAATACAATTAATCTCAAATGGGTATCACTATGCAAAATTCATATGCAATACACAAAAGTCAAATCCAATGTAAAACATTTAAATTTAGTAGTTGCTTTTTAAAACTACATTGAATAATCTATCTTTTGCTTATAATATCTATATCCTCCCTTTTTTCTTTACAGAGTAGATTCAATAATCTACCTTTTTATCCTATCATATCTATATCCCTCTTTTTTTCTTCTCAAAATCAGCATTTAGGGATCTACTTTCATTTGTCTAGATTTTTTTCTGACCATTACCAATAATAACTTGTAACCAACACCCCTAAACCATCACAAATATCCATAATCCATTGAACAACCAAAAACCACCTACCCCTACCTCTTGGGAATGTTGGCATCATATTCTTAAATTTATTTCCTGATATCTGGGGGTGATGGTATCTTCAGGGAACCTGAAATAAGAATTTTTGACTAATTGTCAAGTCCTAGAAAGTCAACTTTATTCTTTGTTGTCCAGTCTCTGAATAATGGGAAAGTAGAGGGCTTATCTCAAGTCCTGGCTAGAGTAGTCTGTTAGACTGTCTCATCTCAGCTAGTCAACTCAAAATTGTCCTGTGTATTGACATTTTATTTGGATTTTAATCAATAAAGCTTGCCTGAAGAAGATCAGAGAGTGATACTACATCACTGGTCAGCCTCATAAACCAGGCAGTGCTGACACACACCTTTAATCCCAGTAGCTACACTAGTTTGTCATAAAAACTGGGCAGTGCATGCCAGTGATACACACCACTAATACCCGAGGTGTTGAACTGAGCATAGAATTCTCAACAGAATAAGTTCAAATGACCAAAAGACACTTAAGGTCATGCTCAACCTCCTTAGCGATCAGGGAAATGCAAATCAAAACAACTCTGAGATACCATCTTACACCTGTCAAAATAGCTAAAATAAAAAACACCAATGATAGCCTATGCTGGAGAGGATGTGGAGTAAGGGGAACACTTATCCATTGTTGGTGGGAATGCAAACTTTTGTCATCACTTTGGAAATCAGTGTGGCAGTTTCTCAGGAAGGATATAAGATGGAAGAAGAGAGCTCACAACACAGTCTTATTTGGAGATTCCTGGAGATAGGCTCAGAATTTTGGACTAAGGTAGAAATAAGAGTCAGTGGCTGAATGTTTTGCTTTTCTGACCTTCAGATTGAACCCCAGTTTCTGATTCTGAAGTTTTTTTTTTAATCGTACTACAGTTATGAGCAGTTTTTATTCCAAAGTCAGTCTTTAAGTGGTGCTATCAGCTGAATGGCATCATAAGAACCAAGTAGAATTGTTGTTGTAGGGCCACATCTTTTTCCTGGAGACTTCAGAGATTAGTATAGGAAAATGTATTGCTCACTGTGAAAAACTTAAACATTATTTATATCAAAATGGAAAGTTTGGATTTTGATAGACATATATTGAAGGAAAGGTATCATAGAGACAAAATTAGGTACCAGAAGAGGTATCACCATGCACAAAACTCAAGTCCACATGGATTAAAGATCTCAATATTAATCTGACCACACTGAATCTGATAGAAGAGAAAGTAGAAAGTAGTCTACAACACATGGGCACAGGAGGCTACTTCCTACGTAGAACCCCAGTAGCATAGACAATAAGAGCAACATTGAATAAATGGGACCTCCTGAAACTAGGCAGCTTCTGTAGGGCAAAGGACATTGTCATTAAGACAAAGAGGCATCCTACTGATTGGGAGAAGATCTTCACCAACCCTGCATCAGACAAAGGTCTGATCTCCAAAATATATAAAGAACTCAAGAAACTAGACATTAAAACTCTAATCAAAAGACGAGGTGTTGAACTGAGCATAGAATTCTCAACAGAATAAGTTCAAATGACCAAAAGACACTTAAGGTCATGCTCAATCTCCTTAGCGATCAGGGAAATGCAAATCTAAACAACTCTGAGATACCATCTTACACCTGTCAAAATAGCTAAAATAAAAAACACCAATGATAGCCTATGCTGGAGAGAATGTGGAGTAAGGGGAACACTTATCCATTGTTGGTGGGAATGCAAACTTGTGTAATCACTTTGGAAATCAGTGTGACAGTTTCTCAGGAAACTGTGAGTCAATCTACCTCAAGACCCAGAAATTCCACTCTAGTGATGCCCAATCATACTACAAAAGCATTTGTTCAACCATGTTCATAGCAGTACTATTTGTAGTTGCCGGAACCTGGAAACAACCTAGGTACCCCTCAATAGAAGAATGGATAAAGACGGTGTGGCACATATACACTTTAGAGGTCTCTTGTTTTCTTGAAGATGGGTATTTTCTATTTTCTTTCAAAGACAAGAACAGAATCTTGCCCCAACTCTTGGGAGGTTCTTTTACAATTAGCAGAATTATCACCTCTGTGGATGAGTTGTCATTTCTCTTTATTAAGAGGTTTCTCCTTTTCAAATAAAATCTTGATTAATTTTGATGTTATTCATAGCTTTTCTTCTCTTGTGAAAACAAGAGCAAATCCACTTCCCCAACATAGTACATCTCTTGGTTTCCAATCTGATCTCAAAAATCGGTCTCAGTTGGTAGAACAGGAGATTATTAATCTCAGGGTCATGGGCTCAAGCTCCACAGTGAACACCATTTTGCAAACAGAGACTGTTTTTATTTCCCGGCTGCCTAGACCAAAATAATCATACCAAAACTACATTAACTACAACAATGTTTGGCCAATGACTAAGGCATTTCCTAACTAGCTCTTACATCTTATATTAACCCATTTCTATTAATCTATCTATTTCAATGAATCTATCTATGGCTTACAGGTAATGTTCTGGCATGTTTCTCCTTTAGTAGCTACATGGAGTTTTCCTTGATTCCGCCTATTGTCTATTTCTCTTTAGATTTCCCACGTGGATTTACTCTACTAAGCCATTGGTCAAAATAATTTTATTCATCAACCAGTGATAGCAACACATATACCGAAGGACATCACACATCACTTTTTCAAGAAGTTGTCATAGCAACAGTATAAAAAAGTTAAGACATTGTAGTTTGACATTTTCCATCCATCCAGTCAGTTTCCAAATAACCACACAGAGACTTTTCATTAATTGCTAAAGTTTGGCCAATGGCTTAGGCTTGCATTTAACTACCACTTACAACCAAAATTAACCATTTCTATGAATTTATGTGCTGTCCCTAGGCTTGTTTACCTCATCTATGTGCTGTCCATGCTGTTTGTTTTACATTCTGGTATCTCCTTACGACCTTACCCTTCTTCTTCCCTGCATTCTTTCTGCCTCCAAACCCTATCATCTTTGGTCTTTCTTTTTTATGAAATCTGAATATGAGTGACATATAGTCACAGTATACAAAAAGATTATTCCAAAACAAGACACTTTGTAGATACATTGGTAGCGGCATTGAGTAGGTAGGCAAAATTAAGAAATACTCACTTTTTATATTTGATTCTACCTTTTTGTTGGCAGAAAATAAGTGTCTGTACATTCCAAAATATTTAACTAAGAATCAAAAAGGTGTTAGGTTACATATATAGGGAGTAATAAGTGGATATTCAGGGTCTAACAATGGTCCAAGCTCAATTGTAATTAGACTCTGGACCTAAGACAACTCAACCTCTCTACAGTCATTGAAGTTCTAGTAAGTTAATCAGTCTTGCAGAAGGCTCAATGTGAGGTATAAGGTTTGGTTGCCATTCTTTTTTCTTGTGTTTCTTTCTGGGATATTCTGTTCATATCTCTGATAATTTTAGGACCAAGGAGCAATATAACTCTGTTCAAATAATTCCCGAACCCACCTAGTAGTATTTCTTCTAGAACATTCATTGTTAGGTAAAACTTATGATAAAGAATGCATCTGTTTCAAATAGTCAAAAACGTTTTATGGTTCATAATTTTGAAGATAAGGTGAGAGGTTTTCTTGTGGTAGAGTGTGTATAGTGTCCCTGGGCAGTAAGATAGTGACTTCTAGTAAGAGATGGGGCATTATAGGATCAGGAGACAAAGCTGCCTTCTCCACAAACAAATGCTTTGTTTTCAGGAAAGCATATCAGCCAGAGGACAAAACTGAAGACAACATTTCAGGGTCAGAAAACTAGAAATGAAACTTGGAATTGCTGAGCATGTGTAAAAATGCTTCTGAAATGTTTTATGATTTGAAAACAGAATTTTATCTTTTTATTTAAGCACAAAAATATATGTGTAGAATGTAAGTAGGTTCCTATTTCATTTTATTTACAATTTGTTTTATTTTTAGCATTTTAATTTACAAATATTTTGTTAATTTATATCAATATATGCAAATATACATGAATCTATATTTGTATATACATGAACACATTTTGTCAAATGTAAATGAAATTTTATTGCCACACTATAATAAATATCCTTTCAAATGACTCTTAGTCACCCTATGGAGTCTACTCTGCAAGGTTCCTGCTTTCCACATTGTAAACAAAAGGTGAAAACCTACTGCTCATTAATAGGAATAAAAAGCAGCCTATTGGTCCAGGTTCTGAATATGTTGATTGCTAAGCAATTTTAGATAACCTTAACTATAACTGTTAATCAATTTAAGTGAGTTCCATGTTAACTAGAAAGAAAGAAAAGCAAGCAAGCAAACAAAAAAAAGAAGCAAACAAGTGTGACTGTTCACAATGAGGCTCTACAAAGCTTGCTCCTGCAGAGAACCCAGAAATTGAATTCCAAGAAGCTCTTTACAAGTTTTAATGAGCCACCTGCCTCCAGCTATAAAAGCCAGAGAGAAAGGAAAAGAAATGTGGAAAACAGCAAGAGGCAGCTTCCAGCCTTGTGCAGCAAACTCTCTATTGCACTCATCTTTTGTATACGGTCACCAGAGGTTCAGGGAGCATGAACCTACTTCTTCAGTTAGAGAAGTATTCAATCATCATTTTAAATATTTTAAATTATTGTTTTATTTTATCAGTAACTTAAACATTTACAAACAGACAGACAACAGGGTAAATTTTACTATTTATTATCCTTAACTGTTAAATGCAGTTAATTTTACTCAACAATAGATGAGTAGAGTGGAACACACCTGTAACTTCCGTCCTTGGGAGACTGAAGCAGAAGCATTGAGACAATCAGTCCCGCCTAGGCTGTCCACCGAGTCTCTATCAAATAGACAAAGAGAAAAAGAAGAAACAAAGAAACAAAGCAAAATGAAGCAAAAATCAAGAAAAGAAAATGGCATACACATAAATAAATAAAATAACTGGATATAATATCTAGTCGACACTTCATTTTATTGGCTACTTTGCTTAAAATTTCACTCACCCTTTAAACAGGAAAACTAAAAGCAGAGTCCAGCCTATCTCCTGTAACGACGACTCCACCTTGTTCTCCAGAGTCCGCACTAGATTTTTCCTGTGATTGTACCAGGCTTGTATTAGTACACTTCTCAGCTATCTCCATTTCACCACGATAGGGATCTTTCAAACCTGAAGTTCCTCAGGATGAAAAGTCACTGATTTATTATTTCCTTTAATGTAGCAATACCCCAATGAACTGAAAACACCTCCTTACTAATATACATTGTAAGCATTCTTGGTGTCTTTTTCTTGTGATTTTATCACTTTTGACTTTGTTGTGTTTACCATCTGTATGTTTATAGAGAAAAAATGTCCCAGAATGTGGGAATTCTTTTTGAAGATAAGTTTGATAATTTGGGGGAGAAATTAAAGATCTTAAAACTCTTAGGTGCATAAGTGCCAAGAATTCCAAGCTAGATAAGTAACCATAAAGCAGATAAAACAGAAACAAATACATCACAGATTGTAGGGATTGTGTAAAATGTTTTATTCATTCTATTTCTTTTCTAAAGCACTTAGGCAACACTGAAAACTCTCCCCTGTCTCAGTTAGATGTTTCTATAAGATTGTAGAGTAAACGAAATGCCATTGTTCATGAATGAATGAGTTTGTGTTTGTAGGATGTAGAAAAGGAGCAAGCATAAGACAGTGATAAAATATGCTGGTTTTATAGGACAAGTGATTTCCGGTGCCCAGGTGATGGTAAGGCACAGACACTGCACATGTGGGACCTGACGTCTGTTGATGTGCGCTGAGGATACAGGTCACATGTCAAGCTTGACCTCTGTTGATCTACGCTGAGGATCCAGGTCATACGTGAGGCCTGACCTGTGTTGATCTGCACTGAGGATACAGGTCATACGTGAGGCCTGACCTCTGTTGATCTTGATCTGCGCTGAGGATACAGGTCATACATGAGGCCTGACCTGTGTTGATCTACTCTGAGGATCCAGGTCATACGTGAGGCCTGACCTCTGTTGATCTGCACTGAGGATATGGGTCACACGTGAGGCCTGACCTCTGTTGATCTAGATCTGCGCTGAGGATACAGGTCATATGTGAGTCCTGATCTCTGTTGATCTGCACTGAGGATACAGGTCACATGTGAGGCCTGACCTCTGTTGTTCTGCGCTGAGGATACAGGTCATACATGAGGTCTGATCTCTGTTGATCTGCGTTGAGGATGCAGGTATGTTTCCAGTTTCGTGATTACAATACATAAAGAAATAGCTGCCGGCATAAGGCACATGAAAGGGTTTGTTCACATTTCATCATGTGTAGAACCCATCCTGAGATTTCTCAGGGAAACTGCCCAATAAATGCCCAGAGAGCCAGGAGGTAAAGGAGAGGCAGAAATGGGAGAAAAGTGGCAGAAGCCCAAAGGACGGTAGAGTTCCCTGAGTATCTGCTGACATTGGCGAGACCTAGTTGGACACTTCCAGCAGATCTGGGTTATCAAAGAAAGAAAACACATTCCCCAGCAGAAAAATACTCACTTAGTAACCTTTCCTTTCTTCTCAGTTTTCTTTTCATTCTCCTTCAATTGTGTATAAATCAGAAATGACTTACCCAATCAGAAGATGACTTTGGGAAAGGTAAATGTGAGGGAACCATTAGAGAAATCCAACCTGTTACAGAGAGTAATTACATAGTTTAGCATGAACATATTTCTATGAAAATTATCTGTTCACTCATTTCATAATGAACCACTTTCTATAATAGTGCATTTTGCTTAAATTTTAATTTTAATAATTAATGGCAAAATATAGTTCAGATCTCTCTGAGTAACCTTTGATTTGCATTTTTAAAGAAAGGGTAAATATATATGTATAGATAAATATATTTAGATGGGACAAATGTATGGACATATGGATTGAGGAGGTATATGATTATATAATATGTATGGTATGATTTTCTGTATGTGTTTCTGGTTTAGAAGATTATATGAATTAAAGTATTTAAGATTTTATTGATTAAGCAGGTATATAATGAGGAAAATAGGATGCATTAACGGTCACACTTTTTATCATGTTATTTTCATATGCACAGAATGATAAACTAGCAGAAGTATGAAGTAGAAGGAATTAGATGAATTTCTCAAGCAACTTATTCTAAAAGATAAAATCCTCAAGGACATGCAGTGTCGTCGTTAGTACGGCGAAGAAAGAAGTGCTACTCAATGAACACTACAGGAAAGCCAACCCCACCTGCTGCTCTGGGAAAAGTCTGGCTTAGGCTTCTGTGCTTTCACACAGCCTGGGCTCTGACTCCTCCCCTGCAATCTTACAGCTTAGAGTGCTGCTTATCCACGGCTTCTACTCTGCCTTTTATAGTCTGTGCAAAATTTTCCATTTTTAAATTATATACCTGGATTTCATATCACTGATTCAATTATCTGGGAAGTGCCCAGGCCAGGGAGATGGCCAGAGAGATGAATGGTTTGTACAGAGTCACGTGAAACCGAGGAAGGTCCCGATACTTCACTCTTTACCCCCACAAAACAAAACAATTTGAGAGGAAACATAATGCGCACTCACTTCCTCATCTTCGCCAAAATAGTTTGTAGCTAAAGCTTCAGAAACCCAAATAGCTTACTAAAGTCCTGAAGCAAGATAATTTAGAAAGAAGTGTGGCTCTTTCTGACTGTGTGAAGGGGTCTAGGGGAGAATCAGAGCTGGCAAAAATGAGGATCTAAGGACTAGAAGGGATAGATGCTGTGCAGCACAGCTTTCAAATTACACAGGAAACAAAATCCAAAAGCACTTTCCCTCAATGCTTCCAGCCTTTCGAGTTTAAGCTCAATACTGCTGCAATGGAACCTCATTCGTCAGAGAGTAGTAACAATGTAATCAAAGCAGTATTCACGTCTGTCATTTTATAATCTGGGGGCACTATTACAATTTGAAACTGTGTAACAGCCTTACATAATGTAGCACATTTCCAGTACTCTAAAGTTTTTAGGAACAAAGAATAAGGCCTGCAGCACTCATTTACTTTTCATTTTGTGTGCTTTCTGTGGTTCCTCTGGTAAGAGAATACTCAGTTGGTACAGGGTCATCATGACTGTGTTACATGGAGAGTCTACCTGGAAAGATAGAATATTCAAGCAACAGTGAAGCAGCCATTAGCACACTGAGCACATGGGCATCCCATTTTCAGGTGAAGGGCCTTGCTAATGAAAATAACAATGGAATGACAACCATGACTTAAACAGAATCATTATAAAATCCATTCTAAAACTAACTTCTATATAAAGACTTACAGGTTTTCCATAACCTATTAAAATATTTTAATGAACATGATATTGAAAGGGTAGGAGGCCATATGTTATATGAGGAATTTGTAATATTAGTATTTTTAAAGGTATTGGTCTCTTGCTTTTTGGATACCGTTGGTAATATTCCATTTGTATTTTAATAAATAAAGCTAGCCTGAAGATTAGAGAGTAAAACAGCCACACTGGTCAGCCTTACAGACCAGGCAATGGTGACACACACCTTTAACCCCAGTAGCCACACTAGTTTGCCATAGGCTGTGCACGTCTTTAATCTTAGTGGTGCTCACCTTTAATCCCCGCCATAGAGAGGAATATAAAACAGGAGGAAAAAGCACTCAGACATAGTCTCATTCTGAGATTCCTGGAGGCAGAATCACCATTTCAGACTGACATAGAAGTAAGAGAGAGTGATTGGCTGCTTTGCTTTTCTGACCTTCAGATTGAACCCGTTTCTGAGTCTGAGTTTTTATTAATCGTGCTACAGGAAACTCTAAGAAATTTTACATTGTTTTTTTTTTTTGGTTTTTCGAGACAGGGTTTCTCTGTAGCTTTGGTTCCTGTCCTGGAACTAGCTCTTGTAGCCCAGGCTAGCCTCGAACTCCCAGAGATCCGCCTGCCTCTGCCTCCCGAGTGCTGGGATTAAAGGCGTGCGCCACCACCGCCTGGCCTGGTTTTGTTTTGCTTTCAGTTTTAGGATGACATTGTTCATAACTTCCTAATTTATATTTCACAGGAAGGAAAGTCCAAAAGATAAATATAAAAATGGTATCTTTATATACATTGTATCAAATTAACATTCAGAAACAAACATCTCTCACTGTCTAGACTGTTGTGAATGAGGAAGGATTGAGCCTTGAGACTTGAAACCCTAGCCTTACAAAACTGCAGTGTCTAATACTGGCAGCCTTTACAATAAGCTGAGCCCTATTCTAAATTCTGCATATAAATTAACCCCTTTGCAATGTACAATAGCCAAAGGTAATGTTAATCCTATCATTCACATGAGATAATCGAGGAAGAAAGACTAAATAACTTAAGAAGATGATATGTCTAAGAAGTGTTGGAACTGTGAACAGTTTCTGACGTATCTGTCATACTAGCAAGCTCCAAAGATCAACCTAACATACTGACAAAAATGTGGGTTCCACAATATCACTTAGTGCTTGGTTCCATGTGGTTATCATATAGTAAAAGCATAGAATTTAGCACTGTGTAAATTTTGAAATCCTCAATATTAGATATTGGATGCACTATAGAAAAATATTTCCAACCTTTAACCCAATTCTCCGGAAATATAGACCTGCGAATTTTGAGTTTGATGTGAACTGGGTTGCATTCAAAGTTACAGGCTTGTCAAGTTATTTACTGAGTCTCTCTCTCTCTCTCTCTCTCTCTCTCTCTCTCTCTCCACCATTCTGACTATATAATGAAAGAGAGATTGAAGATATACAAAGACATGTATATGTCTCTCCACTTAAGAGTTGAAATACCAAGCATTGAGAACTAGAGGAGCTAAAAGTCAGTCAGAGAAACAAAGGTTGAACCTGTTTCTTTAATCTCCCCGATCTTACAGTGACACCTGCCGCACTTCCACAGCGCACACTGAGGATGCTTAGATTTGTTTTTCAGATTCCTCAAGGCTAAAAGTTTGAAGTACAAGGGAGGAACACAGCCCCTCTCTTAAAGGCTTTCCTAGTTCTTCTACATCAATGTTCCAGACATTCCTTGACATGATGAAGCAGGATTCAGGTCTTGCCTCCATCTGAACATGCCCATCTTTGAGCGCATCTCTCTGTGTTCTCTTTTCTTCTTACAAAAATGAATCATTGAGTTCAAACAGCTTAAAACTGGTGCTCTTCTTAACATCTGAGCACATGCTCTGTAAATGCTGTCACATTCTGAGCTTCTGAATGGAGCCGAGGTGCAGAGACACATTTAGAACCTTACATACACAGGAAAGCTTCCATTTCATTACTCTTTCCTACTGCATTTGACTATTTCAATATCTTAGCTTCCTAACTCATCCATGACTGTGCTATTGAAATTATGGTTAGTTTCCACGCTGATCTTATCCTCTAACATTATCACATAAGATTTTGATATGCATTTCTTGTTAATTGCTGTACAGGACAATTCTATGTACTTTAATGTTTGAATTCTAAGTTTTAATTATTTTAAATTTTTTTAATATTTTTGAGGATTTCACATGAATACTGCATTTTACATCATTTCTATTCCTCCTACTCATACTCCCATGTCACCTCACTCGCTCTCAAATTTATGACCTATTCTCCTATACTTTCATTATCTTTACATATTAGTTTTATAATGTTCTGAACATTATTTTGACAGCAATTTTACTTCAAAGTTTGAACCTGCATATTTCTCAGGGTCTGGCATCACATAGGAAACAATAGCAGGACAATAGCAGTTATCTAGACAAACACCAAAGTAAATGACACGAAAAAGCTATAGGGTACTCTATTGTTAGCATATTCTACATACTGGGTTTACTTGTTTTCCTAACTCATAGTTTCTTAGCAAATTCTGTAAGGTATTTACTATTCTGGTAATTTTGCCCAAGTCTAGAGCAATATGAATACTCAGAAAAAGGCTTGTAGTAGGGTAGGCCAACCAGGGAGTTCCTTTGGAGTTTTATCTGTGTTTCCTCATGTGATAACTTCACAGTCAATTGAAAACCATATGCAGGCTTAAGACTTAGTTCACAGAGGTGAATAACCTGATCACATCTAAAGGCTCTATAATCTGGGAAAGCAGGGAAAAGGCACTGCAATGTAAGTCTAAGATTGAAAACTTGCTAAGTTAAAGGACACCTACCATATGTCCTGGCAACTGAAGACCAAATCAACCTGTATTGTTGACATTCATTAGTGCTCAATGCCACACCTGCTCCAAAAGGGAGAGTTAGTGAATTGTCCTTTCTCCGGCCTTTGTGCTATTTTAGCCCTTGTCCAGTCGGAGACCTACACACTCTGATGGCCAAATTTGCCCAGTGTTCTGCCTTGTGTGCCAGTCTCTTCCAAAAGCACATTCCTAACAGACATTCCCAGGAATAATGTCTTATGCCAACTATCCGGCTATCTCTTAATCAGTTCAATTAATACTGATGGTAACCATCAGCGGTAGGGCATGAAAGCACATCTTAGAAACAAAGACACAGGAACATAATAACACAGGTCCTCAATATTTCCTGCATGTATGATTTTTCATCTTACATTTTAAGAAGGAGACATTTCAAAATGTTTGTACAAGAAAAACTTATTAACAAGTTTCAGGGAACTGTAATGTATCTTCTACGGTCAGGCTGCTTTGTGAAGTAAATGGAAGGCGATGCTTGTCAGCCTGGACATATTTTCATAATTCTTATTTTGTATCCATTGTTCCTTGTTAATCCCTATAATGCCAAAGTCTGACAGCAATTGCCCAAGTAATCATTTTAATTATCATCTCACAGAATGTCGTACACAATATAATGTAGTTGCTCAGCACGGCAATTCTTTAAAAGTGATGTGGGATTTCTGAAGGACAGCACAGGGTTACAGAATGGAAATTTTCTCCCTAATTCCCTTCATTTATTCTCTGGTGTAGGTTTTAACTGATTTTCTTGCTTGGAATGTATCTTCTTTGGTAAGTGCTCTTGCATATCTATGACTACCTGACATTGTTTGCCTTCCCGATATACTATAGCCTTCTGGTCAGTTCTAGTCCCCACCCCACCCCCACATTACAGGGGCTCACTTTCCAACCTTGCAAACTGCTGATTTCAGCTGATCCACATGATCAGGATACTTCTGGGTAGGACTGTACATACAAATCGTAGGCCGCAAGAGAGATTCAGAGGGAAAGCACAGAGCTGATTCAAGAGAATGCCATCAGCAAAGATAATGAGTAATTTTACAGAGGATCATTTAAATGAGGGAAGCCTCAGCACTGTTGAGGTGGACTAAATCATATGCTCTTGGGTTTATGTGTTTAACCCTATACCCAATGAGACTGTACTTATAGCCTTTATAAAGCTATTTTAGGTGAAAGGAGATGATAAGACTGGACCCTCATCTAATAGGACCAATGTCGCAGAAAGGAGACTCCAGGGTTGTATAGCTCTGGGGTGGCCCCAGAAAGAGGGAAACCATCTGCAATACAAAGAGAAAAGTCCCAGGAGAAGTCAATCTAGATTGCTAGCTCCTTGAATAGTGAAAAAACTAATTTCTGTTTTTAAGACACCCAATCTGTAATACTGTGCTAGAGAAGTCCTAGCAAACAGAGGTGTGAGGTAGTCTACAGTTTGGACTTTACGCATGCTTCTGAGTGGAGCGAAACTGGTGACCAAGTGCATGTACTAGAGTAATGAGCAGCACTCTGTGTATGGGTCACCCCACAGCACAACACCCTTACCTTGAAAATAGGCTCAATGAGTGCCACAGTCCAAGTCATCATCATCATCTATCTTTGCACTCTGAATTGTTATTGAGTACTCTATCATAGAACCACACTACGCCAAGAAAAAACAGCTAGAGTTGCTCAACTCTATGATGCAGACCGAATCTTACCAACATAATGAAACAGACTGAGGTAGCTGATTCTGGGGCCCTGGGGTGAGAGCTAGCACTGCAGTAGACAGGTCTAAGTGACACATCACTTCTTTCATATCTAGACATTCCCCTGGCTCTATGCACAGCAGTTTCACTCTCAGCTGCACACATCCTTATTGTTTTTATTTTCTGCTTGTGCTTGAATATTTGTCTCAGAATCATTTAGGGAAATCTAGAACTGAAGTCTCTTATGTTGCTTTAAGGATTAAAAGAAGAACTGTATATATATTATATTTATGTCAGTGCTGGGCTCAATAGTAGCTACTCAGAAGTGATGCTTATTATATCATGGAACTCAGTACTGTTGGGGACTGGTTCTTACCAAAGGCAGAGTGTGCACATGCTCTCCAAGCACCAGTAGCAAGTCTGGAAGAGTTCTCTCAAAACTATCAGTCTATTTTTGCTCACTGTTCTAGTGCTTTCTACTCATTTCATACAATATTTCTACCCAGGTCTACTAAACTACCCAAACGTATAGCTTGTTTGCACTGTTATTCTACTTTTTCCTTTAGAGCAACAGTCTCAGTTAAGCCCACATCCCTCAAATTTCTATAGAAGCCTCATTTCTGGAAATTTAATTCTCTTTAATTACACAATCCAAGAATATGTCACAAATTATTGTTTTAACGGTCCATTGGTTGTCATTGCTACATCCTTTTGGTTTGGTGCATATTACTGAATTATACTTGTGGCATTTTTTAAAAATATGCGAGCTTTGTACATGAACACTGCATTGACAGCAGTATTTCCTTTCCTTTAACTTCGCCAGTGCTCCCAACTTCCAAAATTCATGAACTCTTCTCTGATTATTGTTATACACACACATACATACATGCATGCATACACACAGAGAAACATATGTCATATACATATGTGTGTGAATGCTCGCATATACACACCCTACCAAGTCCATTTAATGTCCTGCTATGTACATATTCCAAGGATGACTACTTGAGATTGGAAAACCTCTTTAGAAGCCCCCCACCCACTGTGGAAAACTGATTTTCCCCTTCTTGACAGCCATTGACCTCCTATAGCTTTTCCCCTAGTGCTGGGATCTTATGAAATTCCCCTGCATTGGCATTTTAATTGGTTTTATCATTATGCTGGTCTGGGATAAGTAGCTGTAATAGCCTCTGTTAGCAGCACAATGAGGATTCTTTTATGAAGGATGAGAACTACACTTATCTGTGGAGTATAACAGTAATTATTTAGAGTGTAATAGAAGTGACGAGAATTTAGGAAAACGGCAAAACTGAGTTATTCTCTATGGTCTAAAACCTTGCCCATCATAGGAATTTGGCTATGTTCACAGTACAGACATGGATTTCCTTCCATTGAGTAGAACTTAATTCCAATTAGAGAGCTATTGTTTACCCTTAAGAAAATATTGTTATTGTTATTATTATTATTATTATTATTATTATTATTATTATTACATAATTGGGGATATCTTACTGGGCAGACATTGCTGTGGTTCACAAGCTTTACAGCTGGGTAGGACTATCAATCACTCCTCTCCCTTGGCAGTTTGCATACCTATAGCACCTTCCAATAGTACACATGAGAGACTCTTAAGAAAGAGGCTTCCAGTCAGTTCCATATCCATTCTCCAAGTACTGTTGCCAAGGTTTGTGCTGTCTTCAGCAGTAGGGTCTTACCTTCAAGTGCTGGGAGACAACTGAAGGGAACAGGAATAGGTAAATTACTTTGAGAAACTCTTAAATTCATATTCTTTCAAATAACAACTTGAAGGGAAGTTTTCCATTCACAGAACTAGGACTCTTGTTAGATATAGTTTGTTTTTTGTCAGGTGCACCACCTCTGTATATGGTATAACTCCACACATGCACTTTTAAGTACATTATAGAATAATGTTATTCTTGGGCTTTTTCATTCATCTTAGTTATATTTATCTCTCCTGTTTTTCTCCTTATATATTAACTTTCCTCCCCATTCCCCAGTTAAGTCTTCTCCCCATTTCCCATTATCCCCTTCATAACACTTTTCTCCGACCATTCCATTCCCTACAGTTTCTTCTCTTTTTCCCCCACCCCCTTTCTTCTTTTTCTCCTTCTCATGCTCCCTTTCCCTCTCTCTCTGTTAACATGTTATTGCCATTTTATTTTCCTGGATACTGCAGTTCCTTTAGGTTATATACTCACTTCTAAGAATTTGGAGCTAGGATTCACAGAGGAAAAAAATTGTCTTCTGTGTCTCTTCCATTTCCCTCATACTTTGTTCTTCCCATAGCCCAGACCCAGTACATAGAAACCTGCTCTTCCAATAAACTTTCCTTTTCTAATATGGCTTCTAAGCTTATGGGCCAATCAATGTCTGGTAGTATCTTTAACTATCATGGAATAGTGATAAACAATAATAACAAATAGCAAATATCTGCCTCACATTCAACACTATTATGAATTCCTTTTATCCATTGTCTCCCCCCCCGCGCTTTTTTAAGAGTGAGGTTGGATATTTATTTAGTGGGTTTTAGAGAGAAAAGCGAGTAAGAGAGAAGAGCAGAGAGGGAGAGAGAGAGAAAAAAAAAGAGAGAGAGGGAAGGGAGAGACACAATCTGCCTCTTTGAGAGGGAGACAGAAAAAGCTATTGTTTCCTTTCTAACCCTGGCACTACTTTAAAATCTACAAAACTAAACTGATATCCTTCAAATAAAAGGAAATTTTAATTTTGGAGTTTCATAAACTTATTGTTCATTAATATTTTTTTACTCTTTGTAGTAGGCACTTACATTTTGTGGGGTAGGATTACAGCAGAATGATCAGCTCACAAACTGCTGTTAAAGGACACAAAAACAGAAGAAATTCTAAAAATTGAAGTGCTTTAAGTCATGCATTTAACGCATTCATGTACAGATTTACAAACTGCACTTACTGAATAATTTGGATAAAGCATTTAGTAAATTCCTGTGTGGGGTTAAGAAGGGAGTGAGTTATCATGCATGTGCATGTATATGTGTGTGTTATATATGTATATATGTGGGGGCATGGGTGCGTGTGGGTATTGTGTATGTGTACTTATATATTGTGGTCTCATGCTAGGTAGAACTCTCTACCCTAGCAATACTCCTGCTCTAATAATTGTTTTGCAATAAATCATGCTATGTTGTATTGGTAGTAGGAAGCTCTAAGCTTTCTTATGGTAATGACTACACACTATAAACTTACTAAAATGTATATTATAGAGATCTAATTTATATTTCCATTCAATGGCTGAAAATAATGTTTTCATGACTGCAATATGAAATTTTATTAAATATATATACTTGGATAATTTTTATAAAAATCAGTCAATTACTGAGTATTACCTCATTTTTATTTTACCATTAACATTTATAAACTTATTCTAGACTAGTGTGAATATTATGCATAATACCATTATTTCATTTTCATTCACACTTTACAATATTTTCTACATGATTAAAACATGAGCCCTATTTTCTGTGCACTATCCTCTCTAGCAATATTATAAACTTTGCTATGATCATACTGAAAAAGAATATGAAAAAATTTAGATATAACTCATAAAGTTACATACATACATACACACACAAACACACACTCATACACACACAGACACACAGTCTTACAAACACACATAATATATACAACACACACAACACATATATTCATACACACACAAACTCTCACAAACACATACATTGCACACAAACACAAATAGACATGTATATAAACACATACACATAATACACACAACCAATACAAACCACACATGCACAAGCTCACAGTTCACACACAATACACAACACGCACAAACATGCACACACACTGCGTTGTGCCCTTTTCTTAGCTTAGTTTTCTTTGAGGTCTCATGTCCAAAGACCACAGCAATTCCAAAAGGATCAAGGACAAACCTAAGCTGAAGTTCCCTTTTAACAAACAGTTCTATTGCACAGCATGTTAGTTTGGAATTCCATCCAATTAACACTGAGTATTCTCTCCATCAATACATCATAAATTTAATTTATTTTGAATTAAACTTCCTCTGTCCTAGGGTTGGCACATTATGAGTTATGATCCCTCAGCCTCAACTGGAGAGTCTGGTGGAAGTTGTAGGGTCTCTTCCATCCCTTCTACACCTCAAATGTTGTGTCACTGCCCATGTCCCATGACCCATAAGACAGGTCACTAGCCTCCAACAGAACAACACCTCTATATTTGCTCATGGTGACAATTTGTTGAAAGTAAGTCTTTTAATTTAACTAAATGGAACCCATTTGCCTGGCCCCAATAAGGCCAGTTTTCATTCCTATGCTTTGTATTTAGCAACTAATTGCTTTATTCCAACAGTTTCCTAGACTCTGAATCCTTTTATTCCCACAAGTCTTTAAACTTCATGCTTATTCATCCTTGGGCCATTTAATTCTTCTTATCACTATTAAAATTACATTTATTTATTTATTTATTTACTCTGTGTGTATGGTGTGTCTGTGGATGTATGCGTGTGTCCATGTGTGTGCAGGCACACATTACTTCTACTCTGTCATTAATGAGGCCCTGGGATTAAACTCAGATCACCAGGCTTAGTGGCAGAGCCTTGACTCACTAAGCCATCATATAGTCCCTCTGTCTCTTACCATTGCAGTTTTAAGGTTTAGATAGTAATGTGATTGAATTACAAAAGATAACTCAAAAGTTGAACATTCAGGGATAGCAATTACAACACCTTGGTAGAGAACTTCTGTAGAACAGAAAAAACTTGGATTCAAGGCCCAGAATGGCTCTAAGAATTCAAATTGGGATTTTCTTCTCTAATAAGCCAGAATTAAAGTCTCTGATTTATTCATCAGTGTTAAGTCTTCTTCCTTTAGTATATGCAATCTAATCTAATATCTCCAATTGTATGATGTCCCCAGGCTGGCCTGATATTCACAGAAGATTGGGATTTCTATAAGACAAAGTAGTATTAAGGAAAAGAGGAGCCAGAAGTAAATGAGGATCATTGGTTCCTCGTTATGTTAGTACAGTTTCCCTGTTGTTTTCTGATATCAACATTAGATATTCCCATTGGGAAGCAGCAGAAAAATAAGATTCTAGTTTCTCAGTCTTCTGAAGCCCTGACCAAATGGAGATGTATTGTAGATTATAGTTAATGCTTCCCAAACTGTATCACCAGATCAGGCATTTATGTCATTAGAATTTGATTACAGACAAGGAACTAAACTATAGATAATGAATAACATTTAATGCTTTCAATTCATGGCCATTGTTCATGAGTGGCTTTAAAAATCCCAGCAGAACAATAACATATAAGTGCCAGTGTCTTCGTCTCTACTTAGACTCAGAACCTCATAGCAGCCTTACGACTGCTCAAAGAGAACTTTGGGTATGAGGCTTTCTGGTATGTAATCTTCAAACTTATTGAGCAAGAGTAAAGATTTTCTCTGTTTATAAAGCACATAACAGAAAAGGATAGTTCTGGCATTTTAATGAGGAACAAATACATTATACTGTTGCTTTAAATATAGGACAATTTAAAAAGAAATCTTCTTGCAAATTACAATAATGCTCTCATAGAAATTCACTAAAATTGCATAGTTTGATTATTTAGAAAAATCAGCTACCAATGACAAACTGAATATATTTGTGTTTAATTGGAATATTGTGAAGGTTAATGAAATCAAACAACCTTGAAGGGATGTAGATGACGGTCAATACACCACATTGAATATTTAGATAAATATTAAAAGAAAACGACCTGATTCATTTTTGTTTATTCCAATATTCAAACCAAGCTAAACTCCTGGGAATTATTAGACAAACAAATTAAAACAGCAGATGGACTGGCAGTTGCTGCATGAGAATGTCTTTTCACAAAGCCTCCTGACAGTCTCACAGATTCTAAGGTGTTCTATTTAACTTCAAATAAAGAATGCTACATGCTTTCCTCCTACCAGGCTGCCAGTCTCCAAGGGCCCCAAAGAAAATGATTTGAAAAACACCATGAAAGTGTGATCTCGAGCATTTTGTAAGACATGTTGTGCAAGGTATGTATGAGACCAACTACATTTTAATGATAGAAAAAAGAAAAATTGGTAGGCAATTTCTATGTCTGTAAGTATAAACCTTTTAGGGCATTGTGGGAGAAATGTTTATGGACTAGAAACTTAGCATAAGCTTCAAAGAGAAAATAATAAATTTTTAAACACTATTCAACATAATTCAGAGATTTCATTCCTGCAGCAGCGAATTAAATCAGCTTTTCAAAGAGTGTTTGTGCTAGCACATGCATCCTGCTAAGATTTGCCCCTAGATTATGAGGGTCATAGATGGTAAGTTTGTATTTTTGAAGCTATTGTGGTTACTCTGTATTATATACTTTATAAGAATTTATCTTCTGTGTTTTCCACATAGACAGACACAACATACATACATATGTATACATATCTGTCATGTATTCACACAAAGTATACAATGATGGTTCTAGTAGGAACATATTAAGTTTCTAAGCATTTAAATTGTACTAATTGTATGAAATTCAGGTTAAAAAAAAAGTCTTGAAATTTGTGAATGTGCTCATGGATTTCTGCTCCCAACAATTAAATATGGTGCTTTTGGGTGTTTCTTTCTCCAAACACTACAAATACTAATTTTTATTTCTCTGAAAGCATCACAAAGGACAAAGGCATTCTAAGGAATCCTAATCCCAAAAGGAAGAAAGCTCTCACAAAAAAGCTGGGAATTTTAATTATCACTTTTCTCCTTGAATAACTTTTAATGTTGGAAAGAGACAGACTGTCCTAACTGTGTAGACTTTTAAGATCAAGAAAGGATGGCCAACTGAATATGAGGGACTTCCTTTTTTTCAAAAAGGTTTGTGTGTATATATGTCTCTGTGTGTGTGTGTCTGTGTGTCTTTGTACGTGTGAGCTTGTGAAGGTTCCCCTGGAGACTGGCAGAATCATTCAAGTTACTGGAGATAGAGTAACAGGTAGTTGTGAATTGCAAGCTGGAAACTGAATTCTGGTCCTCTGAGACAGTAGCATATGCACTTCCCTATGGAGTCATCTCTACAGTCCCAGGGGACATGCCATTTATGTTTATGGTGATTAGGCTTCTGTGATCTCTAACACAAATTATAGTTAGCAATAGTAGTGTGCTTGTTCAAACTCTGAGTGACTACATGACAAGCAGAAATCTCCTGTATCTCTCACCCAAGATACCAGGGTTAGGGGAAGCTTGACAGTGCTTGCAATGTCTACAGAGATTTTTTTCTGTTTTGGCACTGAAAAAGGCTTTACCTTTCCCGTATTTTTTCTGAAAGTAGGAGCAGACACCAATTGGTGGACATACTCCACCAGTACTTTCCATATAAGAAGTGAGTAGCAGCATCTAGAGTAAGATTGGTCGTTGTACATCTTCTTTGTTTTTGTGACTTCTTGACTTTCATTATGTGCCAGGTTCCATGTCACACAGTTCAATAGGCTATACTCAGTCTTCCTAACAAAGAAATTGATCACAGGTTCTGTTTCAACTGTAGACTTGTTTGGGATTACAATTGTGTGACTTCTTGTGGATAGCAAAAGGAGTGGAGATGATTGTGTCTTTTTGTCTTATGACCATTCTCAGTCTATTTCTACCTAAAATTGATACACAAAAGCGTTTTTCCAGGGAAAATGTACTACTACAACAGAGGAGAAATGCTAGGCATTAATATTATGTGTCTAGGTATTAGGAGAGTGGGAATACCAAACAAAATCCAAAACCAGAGCAGACAAAGTTGTGACAGGAACTGAACATCAGAGAAATGTAAACGGCTATAGTTCATTGTTTATGTGAGATGTAGGTGTGTGTGCACGCGTGCGTGTGTGTGTGTGGTGTATGTGTGTGTGCTAGATATCACCATCTAGGTAAGAATAATGATGCATATAATGTTTGTATTTAAACATACTCTTTACCAAACTGATTAGTTTATTCCATAGCATTATTATAACATTCAATTAAAGCTTCTATAACCCCTTCCCCATTTAGGATTATTAAATATTGGCATAAACACATAAACTAATATTCTTACAAATAGAGACTATCAGCTGAGAAAATTCCTCCATCAGGTTTGCCTGTAGGCAAACTTGTGAGGCATTTTCTTGAAATGTGATTGACGTGGGAGCACCCATCTCACTGTGGGCAGTGTCACTTCTGGGCAGGTCTCTGTTCCAGTTCCTACCTCTACGTTCCTGCCTTGACTGCCTTTAGTGAAGAACTGTGACCTGTGGGTTAAACAATGATATGAACCCTTTTCTCCACAATTTGCTTTTGATCACATCAACAGAAAACTAACTAATAGACCCCCAAACTATTCTCAAGGGCTGTCATGCATCAAAACTACCTATTTGATTTTATCAATTTTTTTTCTAAAGATATGGTAACATGTAAAGACATGGAGACTTGTTGGACATATATTTTAGGTCCTTACTTCTGTTTCTAATCAAATATTTCTGGGTAAAATTCAAAGTTTTCCATCTCTAACCAACTTCTAGGTTATGCTAATGATGCATGTTTGGTGACAGGATCTAACAGCTACTGCTTAAGATATTTCTGTAAAATAAACAGAAGGTTTCAGATAGTATGTATGGTTTGTATGTATAAGTTCCTAAATGTGTAAGTGCACATACATGCAGGTTCATATACCCATGTGTGCATATACCTGTAGAGGCACAAAATTAGTGTCAATAATTATCCTCTATCGTTCTTCCATATCATTCTCTGAGGCAAGGTCTCTCATGAATCTTAGAACTCTCTAGTAAGGCTAGTCTTTGTAGCTAGTTTGATTGGGTACTGATCTGTCTTAGAGTCCTCTGGAAGCAGGACTTACATGCACACTAGAATATTGTTGGCCATGGCCTTGAGTTCTATGGACCAAATCTGAAGTCTTTCTGCTTTTACAATATGTAATTTAACCATTGGGCAAGCTCCTTTGGCCCACAACAATGGTTTATGTTATATGATATTGTTTTCCCAATTTATGAATTAGAAAAGTGATGTACACAACTTATCCTAAAGCTAATGATTATAAACACTAACTGTAACCTCCCTCCAAAAAGAGTCCCAATTCTTTGTGTATATTGTTCTCAAGTATTAATGTACCAAAGGGCTTATCATATGGATTTTATTTGCATTCAGATTCCTGGACTCTATATTTAAAGATTATCACTCAATATCTTTATAGTACATTCAGCAAGCTGTATTTCTCATTAGCATCACATACTTGGAAATAGGAATAAGAAATAAAATATTTTGATTCCAGAATAAAGAAATTGGTAGAGTCCATTTTATTACACTATGATATTATAATACTTTATTCTTGTCTATGCATATTACAGACTCTCCAGGCCTTTTCCATACTGCAGAGTATGGTGTGAGGTTAATTTTGAATTTGATTGTTTAGATATTACTCTAACAATTTATGCATTCAATATACATGGCTTCCATATATGGTTAACTTTGGTAATAGAAAGCCTCACCCATATTTATTGAGCAGTAGGTTCAAAATGTGGAAGTGTGGAAGTTTCCCACAGGAGTTCTATTGATGCATGCCATTTATTTTAATAAGTTCCTCAGGTTCTGACATAGTGGGACTTGAATAAGTATCACATGGGTAAATTTGTCACCTGTAGGGGACACATCATTCCAGCTATGCATGGAACTACTATTTCAGATCATTTTCTCAGTCTACTTACTTCTCACTGAAAAGAGCTGAGCTACCAAGCAATGTGTTCTTTTACTTGACTGTTTCTAACTCTGTATTCTGCTTCCATCCTTTCGCTGAAGTGCCTGAAGGATCACAGATGGCAGTCCTGCTGGTTATATCAGCAAGAGCAGAGATGGGATTGAGAACTGAGAGCAGCAGAGGGGATCATGATCTCCTGACCCCTGATTCTAGTGCTCAGTTGGAAAAGTCACAACTTATTACTCCACTGATTTTCTCCAGCAGTCAAATAATTTCCAGAAGAATATAACTCAACTGTTTTTTATAAATAGTTGTAGAAAATGTGAAGGCAGTTGCTGGAACTAGAAAAAGACCATCTGTTTACACACCCAACTTATGCCACAAGTATACAAGTATATTGCTGCTTCTTACTTTGTGACCAGCGGAAAGTCAGGAGACAAAGCCTCTCCCCTGTGTAGGCTCAACCTTGCTAGGAGGGGGAGGGGTTATCAAATAAACAAGTAGAGAAGTGAATGAGCAGGCATTGATGGTGAAATAACTGGAAAGCAATAACTAGTTAGACGTGGTGATATAAGAAAGAGAGCTTCAGTGGGATATCATTCATTCAAGACTCTTCAAAGAAGAAAAACAAGTACCTATGCTAGATTTGAAAAAAGATAACAGACAGAAGAAAACAGAGTTCAACTCTCAGAGACTATAGCATCCTAAAGCACAATAAGAATAGAAGGAAGAGAAGGCAGGTCTCTTGAGCATTGGCAATGAGGTCATTCACACGTAGAAGAATGGACTTCACAGAAAATTGCTAGAAAGTTGAAAAATCATAGAAATGTAAACTTACCCTGTGCAATTTTGAAAAAGATTTCTACAATTACCACACAAAATGGAAAAGAAAAACAATTAGAAGTTGAGTGATAGAGAGGTTTCCTTAAACCACAATACTGAAATAAGAATCATTTTATCTATTATATAGATACCAGTAGAAAGAAACAGAAGTAAAAATGATCCAACAAGTAGATACAGAGTTTTAGAATGTCATAAGGATGGCATTTAAAGTCAGTGCAGAGTAAATGTTCATCAATAAAATATAATGCCACACCTGGACAGTCATCTGGAAGACAAAATTGGGATGATACCTTATATACACTTTGGAAGACATTAATTTCAAATAAAAATATGTTTGAGCATCTTTTCCTGTTATTGTGATAAAATGCTTCACAAAAGCAACTTAAAATATAAACAGTGTCTTTAGTTCACAATTCCAGATTATAGTTCATCATTGTGGAAAATTTAAGATGCTGAAATATGGAGCAGCTAGTTATCCCACATCCACACTGAAAAGCAGAGAGTAATGAATTAGTCTATTCATGATAACTAAGCTCTCCACCCTTAGCACAATCCTGATTTTCTAAACATTTCAGGGTACAACTCACAGTGGGAAACTCTGCCTCAGTTATAGTAACCAATATTCATCATAGTCATGTCCAGAGGCCAATATAATTTTGAAAATTCTTCAGTAGGACTCCCTTCCAAGTTCCTTTTAATTCATGTCATAATGAAAATTAAAACTAAACATCGCAAAGTATATATTATACATAAATAAAGAAATGCAAAACTGTAAGGTTATATTAGAAAGCAGTTTGGTAGTTTTTTGGAAAGCTGTGCATGCTCTTACTATTGGACTCAGCTATCCACTGCTTTCTCAAGGGAAATGAAAATGTGTCTATATGAAGAATAAGAATTTCTATATCAAATTTATTTCACCAAACACTGAAAACCTCCAAAACTCCATTCTATTGGTGAGTAGATAAGGAATGGGAATGAGGCTCTACTAAGAAGGCCACATAACAAATGAAACACAAATGTGGCTCCATGACTTGGCATGGATAAATCCCAAATGTAAGCCCAAAAAGTGAGTCAAGTTCATGGGGTTATTTCTGCAAAATTCTACAGATTTGTCATGCTAGAAAGACAGAATTATCAGTACAGGAATCAGCAAAGATGATCAAAGACAGAGAAAATAATGGGAAGAAAGGAGGAAATATTTCTCTTTTTCAATTCAAAATTCACAGAAGCTCAAACCCAGAAAAATTTAGGGTATGTAAATTATATTGCAGTAAATATGATTTAAAATCTTAATATGCTTTATTAAACATAAAAATATTAGAAACCAATTTTGAAATTTTGTTTTATATCTGATTAAGAAGTCATTCCTACTAAAGATGCAAATAAAAAGACAGAAAGAAAATTTACACAAGTAGAAACATCATTAAATGTCAAAATAGAAATACAATATTGGAAATATATTTACAGAGAATAAAATAGAAAAGTATATTCTGTCTAATATGGAACAAGGTCTATAAATTGTTAAGGAAAGTTGGGCAAGAAAGATAGTAAATAAGATCAAAGCATATTTTACAGAAAGTGGTACAAAATTAAGCAATTGATAAGATAACTGAGGTCTAAAACAGGAGACCTCAGATTAAAACTTCATCCTGGATGAGTTATTCACCTATAGCATTAATAAAAGTGCAAAATAAAGCTGGGAGTAAAACTGAAGACAGCAGAGGCCTGTGTAGCTTTTCAGAACATTGTTCAATGGGATACATCAAAGCTACAAATCAATATTAATATTAATATAACTAGGGAATCTAACTTACCTTCAATGATTTGTTATTCTAACCACAACTCTATATTTGTGCGATGAAATTACATACAAACTTTGGCTCTGAGGCAATGGCTAGACTGATGAGAGTAACTTTCTTTGGTACTTATCATTTGATAGCCCCAAAAAACATGTATCAGAAACTAAAGCTTTTATTGCAATCCCTTTACCAGCAATGTCCTATTGTTTCACTTTACAAATGAAAAGTAGATACAGAAAGATGGTTAACTGTTTCTAGAATTAGCAAATCGTTGATAGGAATTGGCAACCAGACTACTCTACAAAACACTTAAAACTACAATGGTAATATAAAGAGTTAATCACTTAGGATGGTATTCTCTGGCAAGAATGAACAGTATCTTGTACCTGCAACAAAAAACCAGACTGTAGATTGATGCTATAAAGTAGTCACACATTAGCTCAGATTGGAGTATAATAAAGGGTTCTTTATTTAGGGATAGACTCACAGTTCAGCGGTCCTCTGCATTAGTGGGGAACAGGAACCAAATTCAGCAGCCAAGAGAGGGAGAGAGAGAGAGAGAGAGAGAGAGAGAGAGAGAGAGAGAGAGAGAACATGCAATAGTTTTATGGCTGCATTTATAGTATTAGAGACCATGCCCAAGTAGGCTGGTATCTTAAAGGGTATTGGCTGAAAACATTCCCACAGCATCTCCCCCTTTCATCTATATAAGAGTTATAAGCCTAATGCAAAATTATATACAATAAGAAAAAAATATCAAGTACAAAAATTAGAATTACAACCAGCATAAACAATATTAAGCAATAAACATGCTAAATGTTTCCATAATTATCCTATCCTAAGGAATCTAAGTCTTGTAATAGAAATGGTTTGGCTAGTCATGAGAGGAAATAACCAACCTTGCAAATGAGACTTTGGGTAATTGCCCAGGTAGGCAGTTGTCCCTGTCATTTATTGCACATTTTGGAAGTTGCTTGATTGCTCTTCCTGTTTACTCAAGTAATATTATTTTCCTTCTCAGGTCTTCAGTGAAGTTGAAGACTAGATAGTCGTAGTTACTTTCCTCCCAAGGTACTCCACTTGGAGCTTGTTTTCTTCTTGGCAATACTGGCCTTTGGACAAAGAACTTCTCATCCCTTGACCAGTGACAAAATGCATGGTGTACAGACAGGACAAGATACAAGAAAGATGACTGCCAAACCTTTCCAAGACAGGGTAAGATAGTTCTGAAAATTTTCCTGCCTGTGAAAATGGTCTGTTAGTTACTCTAGGCCTTAGCCAAAGTTGGTGTCTTTGGTGCCCAACATTCTCTTGGGAATAGATCAGTGCTGCTAGGAACAATCGTGTCTCATTTCAACAGAACCCTAAATTATTTAAATACCATATTCTATCGCTCTTTGAAGTGTTTGAAGATTACCTATCTATGTGGTGATCTTACATATATTAGCTATGTATCTAAAGAACCTGATTAGTCTATAAGTATGACAAACATAGATGATTATTGACCTATAATTCTTAATACCTATAAAGCTTAAAGTCTATGACTTCATATTATAATATTAAACAATCTGTAAACAATTTGCAACAAATGAGGACAATGACCTCAAAATGTAAACAATGTATAAATAATAAATATCTTGATCAGAGGTAGAAATATATAGTATAATATGATAAATACATCCTAAAACTGTATAAATATTTGAAATGTCTTAAGCAGAGGTAGAATCATGAATGCATACAATACGACAAAATAAATTTGCCTAGGTATACATATATTGTAAACAGAAATAGGAGCATATTCAATATAACAAAGATAATTTGAATTTGTATCAATACCAGACCAAATCAACTTAAGGGTGAAAGGGTTTGCTTTGGCTCCTCTTTGAGAGTACAGTCAGTCACAGCAGAACAGGCTCGTGGGCAGCAGCATGAGCCTGGTGATACAGCAGTCCGAGCCGGGAAGGGTAGGACAGTGGATGCTTATCCTCAGCTAACTTCCACCTTTACATTCACTCTATGACCCTGGTCCGTTAAATACTACTGTCTACATTTAAGGTGGGTCTTGTCACCTCAATTTACCTTATTTTGGCAATTCCTCACAGGCAATTTCAGAGCCTTTGTCTTCTAAAAGATTCTTATCTTTTTTTTTTTTTTTGATTTTTTCAGAAAGGATTTTGCAACCTGTTCTGAATCTCACTCTGTAGACCAAGCTGACCTTGAACTCACAGAGATCCACCTGTTTCTGCTTTCTGTGCTGGTTTTAAGGGGTGGGCTACCACTACCTGGCACTTAGCTGATTCTCAGAGCCTGTTTAATTGACAATGTTAAGCATCACAGAACTTGCCTGTAATGGCAGCTTTTATGTTAGTTTGACACAAGGTAGAGTCACCTGAGAGGAGGAACCCAAATTGAGAAAATTCTTCCATAAGGTGGAAGTGTTGGCAAGCCTGTAGGAATTTTCTTAGAGATTCATAGCCAAGGGTTCAGCACTTTTTGAATGGATACCACTGGGCTGATAGTGCTGCTTTTGTAAGTAAACGGACTGAAGAAACCATGAGGAGCAAGCCACTAAACAGCATGATTTCACCACATCCACATCAGCTCTTTCCTACAGGTCCCTGCCCTTTTTGAGTTCCTCTTTTAGTTTCTCTCAAAGGACTATAATTAAGGATATGTAAGCCAAATAAACTCTTTCCTTTTAAACTTGCCTTTGATATAATGTCCTAAGACACTGCCACATATCAATATTGGGAGATTTGAAAAATATACCTGCCAGTGTCAAAAGAAAGATACACATATGTGTGGTGTCCTGTGTTACCACATGCATACAGAAGCATTTCTCCAGGGAAAATGATATTGTCATAGACACATTTACTTCTCAGAGTCTTGGAACTGAGAGAGGAGACTTTCATGATTCCATTTCAGTATTTTTAAGACTGATTTAGAAAGCAGAAATGAAATTTCTGCTCTGGAATTAAAAAAATGAAAGAAAATATTTATCCAAAAGACCATCAAAATGAATGACATCAGAACTTTTCCTGTAAAGGAGGGAATCTACATGACAGGAATCTAGCCGACTTGTCTTTTTGACAGTGAAAAAGTCACACATGTTCTCAGTGCACCTTGTTACCTGTTATACTTTCTTTATACAATAGGTATCTGATTCAAGCTCAGTTGTTCAGAAATTACCATGTATGACTTTCAGACTCAAGTGACTAAGAGGGATGGGACGGAAGGAGAGATGTACAGTAGCAAAAAATTAAAAATCAAAGTAAAAATATCCTTCACTAAAAGAATCACATGTATCTTATAGGAGTTTTACAAGGAATTCTGTAGTTGCTAGTGTTTATCTATGTATTAATTTACCATGCAAATACTAGAAAGTTGAATAAGTGGATGGTTGTCCTATCAATAAGACGCTCAAAGACTAGTCTCAAATAAGGCCATAGAAACTCAAGAAATGAGCTGGTAGCAGAAATCACCACTATTTTTACAGTTCAGTGTAAAAAAAATACAGTTCAGAGGCATAATTTAGAGTCATAGAAAAGGCTAAGAAATTTAATGAATTATTTATGATCAATATAGTGGGTATAGGAACACTTCAAATGGAACACCATAATCAGGTTGATTCATGACACACTCAAAAGGAGAATGTCATTTTAGGATAAAAAAAGGCCTGCATGGAAAAGCAGGCAGCCATGTGAAGATATAGCATTATGCTATCACATGGACTTTTTTCAAATATCAACTAACACATAACTGAATAAATGTGTGTATTAACTAAGTTCAGCTTTGGCAAAGTAAAAGTGCTGTCAAAAACTCACCACCTAATCAATTAGACTATGATTTTGTAGTAATCCAATTTATTCCATAAAGTAGTTCAGATAGTCCATACATAATGTTTTTATTTATCTAAAGAGCTTATTAGTAACACTTTTAAACTATGAATACAACTGAATTACAAAATTATTATGATTTACTTTTAAAAGCATTACATTAAAATATCAGCATTACTATTTTAAAACCTGAATAGTTACACACTTAATAACCTATACCAGAACGAAATGTTGTAAAAACCATACCAATCAGTATTCTTCCTGTTCATTTGAAAAATTGGATATGAATAAATAAGAAGCTATTGTAGAATTCCCCAATACTTTAGCACTTTTATGTTTTCTTTTTAAGTTATTTCTAGAGTAGAAGTATAATCATTTCTCAGAAATTATAACTAAATTATTGCACTTAAATTTCTTTCTAAGTCTACCGAGTATACTTACAAAGTAAACACATGTCACTCAAAAACAATTAACCAAATTGTTCCTTGCTAAGTTTGAATGCTGTAAAATACTCACCAGGCTTTGAGATCATTGGGTTAATTCTAAAATTGTAGTGTCCAGACTGTCTCTATTAATAGCCTATTGCTGACACTGAAGAGCCCATAACATTTTTCTATCGAAAATGGGCAGCCCACATCAAAATACGAGGCACAGTGATGTTTTAGAGGTAAATGTAGCATCACATTTTTGTAAGTTCTAACATTTTTGTGTGAGTTTATGAAGAATCTATGATGTGATAAGGTGAGGATTATCTCATGTTGTTTGTAGACTTATATTCTATCTTTGATGCCATAGAGACTGCAACATCAGTCTAAGATGCTTTCTGCCTTTCTCTTTAGCTCTGTCTTTTCCTCTGAAAAGAGAAACAAAAATTTAATCGTCACTTCCCTGAGTAGGTAAATTTTTTATTCCTCCCTCCTTTCAGGGACATTAAATTCTTATCTGCAGTGTAACTTAACACTTCCAATGAACAAAACTTCCTCCGTAAATATTGACATTGGTGTCAAGCACTCCAAGGGTGGGAAAAACTCCACCTTCCCACTGGATATCTCAGAAAAATGTTACAATGTTGAGTTTAAGGTACTCCCACTCATTTTGACTCAAAACTCAGCAATATTTAGAAGAAAAAAATGTGAGACCTTATCTAGCATTTTAACTTTTCTATTTTAAGGAAACAAGATTATTTGCTATGCTGTATTTTCTATTTTTATATTAGAATAAAACATACACTCACAAGAATAAATACTGAATGTGGCCATTTAAGCATTTTCGAGCCATTTCAATTCTAAATATTTAAACTTAAATGAAGCTTTGAAATACAGTTCATATATTCTAAAGTCAGATCTGTCTAATAAAACTTGATCTTTAGGACCATATTAAATCAGACAGTTTAAGACCTGTTACAGCAGATTTCTGCAAGTTTTAGAGCTAATACACATGCACATATTCATTCACAGGGCAATTAGCAGAGATTTATGGTGGTCACATAATAGAAAACATGTTTTCATAGAGGTTTTCATAAAGAGAAATGAGAAATGGTATGATAGGAGAACCATTACTTCTGTCATCATTTCTTGCCCTTGTTTCCCATATACACAGTGTTCAATGTACTTTTTCTTTTCTATTAAAAGCAACTAAACAATAGTCTTTCCAGTTTTTGTTAATGATAAATTCCCTGTTTTCCTTTTCAATTCATGAATAAACAAATCATAATTCCAAAAGGAAATTTCTACTTATTTTCTATGTCTGATTATTAGACTGGTCTATAATTTATCCAAATTGATGAAGATGAGCAAATATTGCAGTTTTTTGGACAAGGTCAACATGTACATCAGTGTTGCTAGGAGATAACCATAAGGCAGTGAACTGGGTTACAGTTTTAAATATTGGATTATAAGGACACAATAGAAGTACAAACCATTTCTTAGTTGTCACTAAGTCCCAGAGGATAGTCACATGTATAACTCACATTCTTTCAAAATTAATTTTAACCATGAATTTTGATACATTTAATTAAAATATAATTATATCACTTCCTCCCTAACCTTTCCACCTTCTATGTTCTCTCATACCACCTCCAATTTCTATCCAAGTCCCAACTCTGATAGACAGCTCATTTTCTTTTATATTTATTGTTATATATACACTTTGATATATAAACACAATTTACTGAATCTATTTTTGTTGTATTTATATAGTTTCAATGCTGACCACTTTGTATTGAATAACCAATCACAGGGTTCCTCATTGGAAGAGACTATTTCTTCCTCTCTCAGAAGTCATTAATTGCCTACAGTCCATTATCTAGTGGTGGGACCCAGTGAGATTTCTGAATTAGCAGGTCTATTGGCGTTGTCCTTTTCTGGTCTTGTTTATGTAGTAATTTTTTAAGGACAGACAATCTCACAGCAGAGTTCCTGAAATTCTGGTTCTCATAATTTGCAAGCCCTGACTTTCTCAGTGTTCCTTGAGTCATAACTACAGGAACTATGATGCAGATGTATCCCCTGGGGTCTTCACGTTCTGCTATTCTCTACACTGTGTTGAGTTGTGTTTTGTGATGCTCTCTATTTTCTATAAAGTGGGGCTTCTTTGATGAGGCATGCTAGCTGTGCTTATCTGTGGGTAATAAGATAAGGTTTAGTATGTAGTTAAAAATTATTGTTCTTCCTCTTGTCTAATTCTATACATTTTCAGAGTCTCTTTTCGTCATACCTACATTCTATAACATGAGATCAGCAGGTTTTCTTTATTTACATGCTGGTCACTGAGCTATGTGCTCATGCAAACTGAGGACTTAATATGCCATGCTTTGTTTACAATCATGACAGGCCTGTCCCTTTCTGAATAGGAACAGAGATGTGGATGGGGGCCAGAGGGGAGACGGGGGTAGGGAATTGGAGAATAAAAGGGAGGGGGAACTATAATTAGTATGTAAAATAAATGAATAAAATTAATTAATAAAAAGAAAATAAAAATACAAAAAAAAATTATGCTAGTATGGCAAGGTGTTGGTAAGAGATTCTCATTTCTAGCCCTGAATTCTTAGTGTTAATGAATGTAGGTTATTGAGAAAGTGTAAAGAAATAGTTGAGAGAGTGCATCACATTGCATGATATATGTACTTAAATATACACAAGTATATATTTATGATCACTCTGCAGTCATAAGCTCTGATAATGTGGTTACTGTGTGGCCTCAGCCTAATTAATCCCAAATGATGTATCTCTAGTGAGTCTATAAAAGCAAGAAAGGCATGTTGATGATCAAAAAGAACACAGAAGATTTTCAAGAGGTGAAAGTGGGCATCTCTACATCTTCTCTAATTATCTCTTTGGCATGGTAGATGCAAGGTGGCTCCCAGAGGAAAAAAGAATAATTCCCTAATGTAATCAGCACTGGCCAGGGTGAGCAAATGCTAGTGATGGGAATGCAGTTCCTTTATCTCTTCTGTAATGACACAAATTGCATTGTTAAATACAGCCAATGTGACCTCTGTTCTGAGACTGTACTTTCCGAGCTCGCTGGTTGCTGATTTTGTGAACTTGCCTTTCAAATCAATTACCAATGCTTGGGCCACCAGGCTCAAATATAATTAAAGTTAAAATCAAACTTTGATCCTCTACGTTTCAGTGCTGCTTCTAAGACTTGAATTTCCTGCATTAGCGTTAAAGTGAAGTGTGTTGTTAATTATGTGAGTATTACATGGTTAAAAGGGATCACTGTTCAGTTTCAACTGCAATCACCAAGTGCCTATTTGACACTCAGATGAAAGAGAGGTAAGTGTTCCTCAGGGTGCCTTTAAAGCGGCTTTTACAACCTTGTACTTGAACCCTAAGTCTACAAGTATATTATGCTTGGTTGCACTTTTTTTTAACTGAATAACATCTTGTAATTATCCTTTGCTCAATTTTTAAGGCATAAGCTGAAGTAAAAATAATACTTTTATCACAATATGACAAGAAAACAATTATAATTTATATTTGTTAGGTAAAATTTGTAGTTTTGAATAAAACATTACATTTGAGAAGTAGTGATTTTGCTTTGGAAGAAATACATTGAGTACATGGAAATCTCTGTAAAATAGTCATCAGTGTAGAGCTGCAGATATGTGAGGAGGTAGAGAGAAAACGCAGATCTGTCATAAAGAAGGAGTCACATGCCTGTATTTGTGTGCATGTGTTTGCATGTTCCTACATGCATCATTTATTCAATTGTGTCATTTTTTAAATAAAATTCCCAGTATATATGAGGCCATTTAAGATAGCTACATAATGATTCCAAATTATATTGATTTAGAAATACTAGAAAAAAGAGCTTCTTTATCAATAATTTAACCAAGAAAATGTCAATCAGAAAAGGCAGTGGCCACCTAAGGTAAATACTTGGGTTTAAGCCAGAAAGATGCATTTTTAAAAGGAGCAGCTATATGTTTGTGTATGTGTATATGTTTTTATGTGTGCATGGCACTATTTGTGACTGTGTGTACATGTGTGTCTGTATACATATCTGTGTGTAAATGGGCTTATGTATGTTTATCTGTATGTGTGCATTCTGTGTGTGCCTGTATGTGTATTGTGTATGTGTGTGTGCATATGTTGTTGGAAGAGGGGCTGATCATCCCTGATGCCTGGCTAGCTCAGCACCAAAATAACCACACAGAAACTGTATTAAGTAAATCACTGCTTGACCTATTAACTATAATTTCTTATTGGCTAATTCTTACATCATAATTTAACCCATTTCTATTAATCTGTGTATTGCCACTTGGCAGTGGTTTACTGGGAAAGATTCTAACCAGATTCCATCTCAGGAAGAAGATCCATGGCTTCTCCCTGACTCTGCTTTCTTCCTCCCATTTCTTTCTTCTCTGCCTACCTAAGTTCTGCCTTATCAAAAGGTCAAGGCAGTTTCTTTATTCATTAACCAATGAAAGCAACACACAAACAGAAGGAATTCCTAAACAATGCATGTATGTGTTTGTATATATGGATATACTTTTTGGTGTCCATATTCACACATGTATATGGAGGACAGAGGACAACTGTCAGATGTTATGCTTAAATGGCCATCCACCTTGATTTATGAGATGAGGTCCTCATTGTCTTAGAACTCACTAATTAAGCTAAGCTAGCTGTCCAGTGAGTCCTAGAGATCTTCCTGTCTCCATTGGCCTGGACTGGAATCCTGAATCACAAAGTCTGGCTTTTTAACATCATATCTGAAGATCAAACTCAGGTCCTTATTCTTAGAAGGCATGTGATTTACTGACTAAGCTATTTCCTCAGCTCAGACAATTATACACACATGCATACATACATATATACAAACATAAATGAGTCTGCCAGTTTCTGTAGGACACAGAAGAAAGCAACTGATGGACTTTGCTATTACAAGGCAGAAGAGATCTTCAAATTTCCTGCTTCATGGAAAAGTCTTCCAGATACTATGTGTCTTTGGGCTAAAGATGGATGTCCCAATGTTACAAACGAACTTTGGGTGACTGTCCAGGCAGCAAGATGTCTCTGTTAATTCTAGAGTTTTGGAAGTTGCTTACAACACACTTCCTGCTTACTTAGGTAACATTATGTCCTTTTGGGGTCTTTGATGGAGTTGAAGAATAGATATTAATAGTTTTCCTTAGTTTTTTTTTTTTTTTTTTTTTTTTTTGGTTTTTCGAGACAGGGTTTCTCTGTGGCTTTGGAGCCTGTCCTGGAACTAGCTCTGTAGACCAGGCTGGTCTCGAACTCACAGAGATCCGCCTGCCTCTGCCTCCCGAGGGCTGGGATTAAAGGCATGCGCCACCACCGCCCGGCAGTTTTCCTTAGTTATGATAAGAGATAAAGTAGATATAAATATTGTAACTATAATTCTTACTTGATACCTATCTTGTTATATGCAATTTTACTTTGTTAAAGTTAAAACCTTCCTTTTTATTTAGACAGAAAAGGGGAGATGATGTGGGAAGTCCTTCTGTATATATGTTGCTTTTATTGGTTAATGAAAAAAAGAAGCTATCTTGGCCTGTAATATGGTAGAGTAGAGCTAGGCAGGAGCAGAGGGAAACTAAAATGAATGCTGGGGAAAGAAGGCAGAGTCATGAGAAGCCATATTGCTCCACCAGAGACAGATGCTGGATGGAACCTAAGTCACAGCCGCATAGCAATCCACAGATTAATAGAAATGGGTAAACCAAAGATATAAGAGCCAGCTAGCAATATGCTTAAGTGATTGGCCAAGCAGTGATTTAAATAATATGGTTTCTTTGTGATTATTTTGTGGTCTGGGTAGCCAGGAACAAACAAGTGGCCTCCAACTACATGTGTGTGTTTATATTTTATAGACTTAGCTTTATATGTGTATAATGTTTGCTTATATATGTATACCATGCATATTCCTGATGCCCATGAAGGCCAGAAGAAGCCATAATATGGGTTCAGGCAACTGAACCAAATATGTTTAATGTCAGCAAGTGCTCTTAACCACTGGACAATCTTTCTAGCACCTTATTATTAATATCAATATACTCCAAAATTATAGGATATATTTTATGTTAATCTTATTTTTATTTGTTCAATACACAAATATGTAATGTGTAATTGAATAAACTATAAGGTTTCCTCATTGATTAACACAATTTTTCATTTAGCTTGATCTTTTTTAAAGCAGAAGATTCCACTTAAAGGAGAATACTGTAAAACTCAAGATCTCAGGAGAATATATGAAATAAAAATATAAAAAATGGACTTGTAAACTTAAAATTGACATTTGAATATTAACCTCATGTATTTTCAATTGCTTTTTTGCCATCATTTGATTATTTTATTTGAAATTATAGAAGGCAGAAAAATATGTATTTTCTCTCAGATATGAAATGTTGACACATTTTCTTAAAATTTTAGTTTGCCCTATAATTTCCTGAACTCTATTGGTCTATTCTTATATCAAACTTTTCTTTGCATATAGTGTTCAATAAATTTTATTAACTGATTCTTTAATAACAAAATATATTGAAAATAGCATAATTTGAAATCCAAAGACATATCACATATTTGAGCTATATGACCTTGGGATTATAATGTAGCTTTTTTGGACTCTAAATCTATCACCTATTGTTAATACCTTCTCTCATGACTGCTTTTAAAATATAAAATAATAGAAATCATACAGAGCATGGTCAACATGGGAAATGATATTTTCCTCAATTTTGTCCACATTGGTAAGAGGAAGCAGCTCAATCAGAATGGTATTTATGGAACAATTTATCTCCTTTGTTTAATGAATACTATATGATTAATCAAAATTAGCATAAGGTGACAGTACATAGAGTCATAAATTGGTTCATAATTTCAAATAATTGATTAAGACTATAGTCACTACTATGAAACTACTCTAATAAAGAAATAGATTTATATAGAGAATAAGAAAGTTTTATAACAGATTATTACTCATTCCTTGACATTATGTCTAGAAAAATATCACACATAGAGAAATGACTCAAGGTGGTAGCAAGATTACTTCTTATTTCAGGAATTTAGGATGAGCCATGTAATGTCTAAATAAATCATTCAAACCTACTCTCTCCCAGCACTGTCTCTCCCTGTAGTCACTCTCAATATTGTAGGAATTTCCAAGAACTTTCAACCCACAATATACCCAGTGCTTAAATATGGCTCCTCTGAAAATAACATTCCAGTCTCCAAATTTCAAAGATCTATCCATTATTGATTTGAATGTCTCCATATCCTAGATGATAGTAAGACCAATTTTACTGGCTTAGCAGAACACAATGCAAGATTCTGTGTTTATCAGAAGCTCAAAGAGTTTCACAGGAGAACAACTCTCAGAAAAGTGTAAAATCATGATCTATAATGAACTCAGAAATCAATCAGAACAGACAAATCTTGGAGTAAAAGCAAAAGTCATTTTAATGACAACAATAATGAATTGAAAACACGCAGTTTTATCCTTTATATTGTTCTAGAATGTGAAGTGGGTATCACTTTCAGTATTTCTGTGGATGAATTAATACCTGTATTATATTTCAGAGGATTGACTAGACACAATGACATATTAAACAATGATCTTCAAACAAGAGAGCAAGAATGTGGCAGAGCTGGGATTTCAACCAATAGTATTTTTGCTTCTGATATGTGCTCAAAACAGTCATTGTGACTGCCCATGAGACTGATTTAAAACGTGTCAAATAAATTAGATTTTAAGACTCTGGGAATGTAATGAAAGGCAAAATGTCTAGGATTCCTCTGGCATAGTAGGCACAACTTTGTTTTCTGAGTCCAGATCTAGGTGAGTAACAAACTCCAAATCCAAGTCTGTTAGCTATAGCAAAGGCAGACACTAGTTCTGGATGCCAGAGTGGAAGGGAGATCCAGCTTTATTGCTGCCAAGGAGGAGATGACTGGACATGGAGGTAATGCAGCATTGCACTCAGGCATGCTTGCCCCTGTCTAAAAGCATGTGTGACAAAAAAAAAATCAGAGCCCTGAAAAGTGTAGTAATTAATTGAGTGTGAGTACAGGTTCTGCCAAATTTTTTGAAATCTTTTTCAGGCTCTGTAACAAAACACATATAACAATGGTTGGGCAGGCACAACACTAATACCCACGATGTTTTCTCTGAAGAATATATTTGGGAAGACATAGTTCATCCTACAAAATGGTACAATACACCATGGATTTTAATATTTTGATAGAAATACATGAAACAAATATTACCTGTCAGTCTTACAAAACTGAGTCAGGTACCTAATATTGGCATGAACATATTTGAACAGATGCCAGAGCATTGGGCATAGTTTCCAAGACCAATGGTCATGTAAAATGAAACTGAATGCCTTTACATGAAGGCTTAATATGTGCACTCCCTTCTCTCAAAATTATTTGTCACTGCTGCTATTTAAAAAAATGCTTTTACTTTTTATTTTGTGTGTTTGATCACCAGAGAGATATGTGAGTGTACAAGTGCAAATGTGTGGATGATTTTACACATGTTCTGTGGTGTGGGCATGTGTATTATAGAAAGAAAAGGTCAGAGGACAACCTTTAGGTTGATTTAGGTCATTCTTACCTCCATTTCCCATTGCTGTGGAGGGACAGACAGGGTTGTTTGCCACTGCATGTTGCTTTTTGTAGGTTCTGAGATACAAACATAGGTTTTAGGTCTTGCCTAGAAAGAACCTGGGCACAGAAGCCATATTCTCCATCATGAAATAATACTTTTAAAACAAGAAAGGCTCTCTCAAATATACTACAAAGGTGAAGGACATAGAACCTCTCAAGATGGCTAATAGCTGTATTAATGATTTTATACTGAAATCACACAGGGGACATGTAATCTCAGATAGGAACAGTAGGTAAAGGAGATCTTTTTTTCCTTGAAAATCAAACACAAAATAATAATATTTCAACTGAAAATATACTTCTCTTCATTTTAGAGAACTAATGTTAGATTATTATTAGAATAATTCACTAAGCAGGGGAATCTTTCTGCTGCTTTGATTTCTCCAGACATCACCAATGAAAACCACTTTTGAAAGACACAGTTCAAAATGTACCTTAGCACTTCTTAAAGGAGTTTCAGAAAACTGCTACCTAACTGGGAAAGTGTAACAGGTGCGCCTTTGCCAGTAAAAGGAAAATCAACTTTCAGATATGCATAGGCATGCTTGTCCACCTTCCAAACAGCATGTGTGATTGCTTGGTTAAAAATTCAGGGACCTGTAAAGTGGAATAATTGATTGACTGTGACTACAGGCACTGCCAAATTATTGAAGCCTTCTTCAGGCTCCATAACAAAACACATATAACAATGACTGGGCACAACACTGACACTCACAGTTGGGTTTCATGAACTCACTAAGAACTGCAACCTTCTGGTTTCAGTTTTACAGTTCAGCTCTGCCAGATGGAGTAGGGAGAAAATAAGACACATAATTAAAATCAATGAAGTTACACCAACCTCAAACACATACACAAGAAGAAAAAAAGAGTAAGGGGAAAAATTCCAATCACACAATTCCCATATCTGCAGTCCAGTTTAAAAATCTATGGTTATATATTTGGGAGCCTTGGACAAATCTCAGGAGGGATGCAAAGTACTTTTGAAAACTCATATCCAAAAAGCACATAAAAATGGGAGCTGCAGCTAGGGAAAGAGCCCTATACTAACTGATGAAGCCAAACAGAAAGGAGTGAGAAAGTAATAGGAAAGTGTGGCACTGAAGTTGAAATCAGGGAATGAATGCAATCATGGCAAGAAGAGGTAAGCTGAATGCCAATGCAGCAGGAAGCAGCACAAACCCTTAGGTAGCTCTCCTTAGGAAGAGGATTTAAGTACTGAGCGAGGTCAAGTGTGATGTGGATTCACACATGAACAGCAACTGCTAGAAAAGTAAACTGTCCTTACAAGTATCAGGTAACATGAAAAGAGCACAATGAAAGAAAATCAACACAGCATATGAATAGACTTTATGTCTACATGAAATCAGATTTATTTTAATAAGTATTTGGAAAAGGTTTTGAGTTCAAAGGAAGCACACACTTTAGATATATCTGATGCAGTCAAGTGCCTGCGCCTGCTGAAAATCATAGAAAGTTCATGTAAACCCTAGACCTGGACCTAGGTAAAAAGTCTCAAACTAAGAGGAGAACAGAGTGTAAAGCAGTGGGCTGGGAACAATTACACAAAAACAAAAGGTTGCGTGTCTTTGTAAGCATCACAAAGACCAAACATCACGGGGAAACTGACACTAGAAAATACAAACTGTAAACTAAACAAAACCAAAAGAAACTAACAATTTAGGATCAAGACACAGAACACAGGTAAGCCTGTAACTGTAGAGCAGCAGCTTTCAGTATGTCAGGAAACTGCAGCACAGCTGCAGCCCAAGGAAGCGTCTATCTCCTCTGCCATTGGTCCACATAATAAGGAAAGTAAATGTGCCTAGAAATACATTTCATGGATGTTCTCTTAATGGTCTCAGTTCCCAGTGTAAAATACCAAAATATTTAAGCCTGATTAAAGATTACTCCAAGGATTTTCAAAGTCTATCTACAAAAAATATGAAGATAATTTTAGAGTCTCCCAAAGAAACAACAGAGACCAAATGAAGAAAAACAAAGTATTTTGTTGAGCTGAAGAAAAGTATGACTTCAGAAATGTGTAATTCCATCAAGCAAGAAAAGTTAAAGCAAAACAAACAAACAATAAAACAAATCCAAAACAAAATGTTATATCTAAACATGGCCACACAGTGAAAGAAAATCTTGCATAGTGGGGATCCCTGCTGTTCTCCACATTAGACACAAACCACACCCAAACACCTGTTTGCACAGGGGAATCCTTCAGAATGTTCCTTTACTAAGCAAGAAGAAAAGTTAAAGTGGCTGCTTTTGGACTCGGGCAGATAAATGACAGCAATTGACATTACAGGTAGCAATTTTAAACAAGAGAAAAAGAGGAGGCCTGTGTTAGAATGCCCTACTTTGTGGTGGTAAAGGAAACAGAAGATGAGGGTGAAAGAAAGTGCACAGGGGAAAGTGGGCAGGGGTATTTGTCATGCAGGGACAAAGGGCTGCCTCTGGAGAGAGACCAGGCAGATGTGGCACATAGGTTTATAAAGGTAAATGGGGAGATCCCATATTAGGAGGAGGTGTTTGATTTTAATTAGGCATGTTATTTAGATGAACCAAAGGGGGCTTCTGATTGCAGGGCTTCAGTACTTTGATAGAGACTCTGGCAGTAGTCCTCAAAGGGAGGAAGTGGCCAAATAAGGGAGCAAACCCTGGAGGCTAGCTTTAAGGATGTAATCCAATGATCTTTAGCAAAGTGGAGGGAATTGGGTAGAAGGATGAGGACTGCCAGAGCCACACACTCGAGTGGGCTAGTGTATCTTCACACACTCGTTAAAATAGTAGTCAGTAACTGGATTACGCAGCACTAACAGTCAAAAGGAAAACACTTGAACAAATGTTAACCATACAACAGTATTCAGAGAATGTGGGTTCTGAGGGTAGGGTATTACATATACACGAATCCCAGACAATAAAGATGACAAACTCACCCTGAGCTACATCAGAGACACTCACTTGCCCTAAGGCACCACTGTGGGGCTAAGCACTGTGAAACACTCGGAAATGCTGTCAGGCTCTGTTAAATGCTCTTGAGAGTATTATTTCTGTTCTAAGCTTTATTTCAGCATCCTTTAGTGATTTTTTTCCCTGTGTATTAGTGAATCATCTGGGATCAGGCTTTTGGCCTATGACTAGTAGTGGGTAGAAACTTTCCTTATGCCTGGAAGCCTGGAGTAAGAAATTTTCATGGCAGTTCCAGAGTTTCTCATGTTTCATAACTACCGTAAGAGCACACCATCTTCCAGAACCACTTCACCAGCCTGGCCTCCCACTGCAGGAGTCTGTGCTCCCATCAGGACCATTCCAGACAATCACACAGACCTTGAAAGCAGAATTCTAGGCAAGGAAAGGAGTAAAATATTAGGTTATGCGCAGCTATTCTCGTACAAGAATCCTACTCACTAGGATTGATTGTGATTGGTCTGAATGCAAACATTGTCATTGATTTCAAAGTGAGGCCTGTAGTTAGTGTGTCGGAAACTGTTCTGTGACTGTGCAAAAAGAGTCATTTATTCTCATGTCACACCCATACCCCACACCCCTGGCCACTATATCCTGAGTAATTACAAAGATTGGCCTAACAGAGGAGATGAAGGAATGCATAATGTTCATGCCTACGGACAGAAGTGCAGAAAAGTTGGCACGTGAAAGGTACCACCTGTAGCCACAACCTCAGCAAGTTTAATTTATACATTTGCTTCGAGGAGGCAAGTTTACTGAAAGAAGAGGCAGGGGTATCAAATCCCTGAGGGTTGTCTCTCTAGGGGAACACTCTGAGGGGGAAAACATACAAGAAGGAAGCTGTATTTCATAGTTTCTACATATGCTGTCAAAATTTCTGCTGATCAGAACTTCGCCTAAGGGGAGGCTTTACCTCTCCCAGGGACCTGAGACACTGGTCGTTAGCATGACTGTGCCCATGGATGCAACATACACTGAATAAGTACTTCCTCTGCTCCCCATACCTGGCTATAGAATCAGGCTACTTATCTCACTTTCGAAACAGTGTCTGTGGGTTATATAGATGTACATATGAATGCAGTGTGCTTGCCAACACAGGATCACATGGAGGCAAAGGTTGGCATCTCAATATCTTTCTCAATCTCTTCTTCCTTCTTTTCTTTTTTCATTGGTTCCTTTCTTTTTCTTTTTTTTATTTGGTTGTGTTTCATTGAACATGTTCACTCTTTGGGCTAAGAAGACTGGTCAGCAAGCCTTCAGGATCCATCTTTCTCCATACCAAGCAACAAGACTAGAAGTACTTGCTTCCACACATGAGGGTTTTTGTTTGATTTTTTTAAAAACAACATAACTTTTAGAGAACCAGACTCAAGTCCTCAATCTGCTCTCAATGTATTTCACTGACTGACCCATCTCCCAAGACCCAGCTTTAAATTCAGCTCTTAATTCCTATTTGTTCTGCCCCTTGGTATTGTATTACATTAGGCTCAGCAGTTTTCTACCAAACCTACTTCAGAATTTTACAATGGCTCAAACATGAGTAGATCATAATAGGAAAACATTTTGGCAGTGGTGTCAATGGCAGTAGTAACCTGAAAGGCATTTGGGAGAGGAACTGGGGTAGAGAGTAGAGAACAAGATTAGGAGAGGTGGAACATAAATAAGGAAAGATATTATGGAACCAATGTGAAGAACCAAAAGTGGCATTTAGGAGAGTTCAAGGATTGTGTTGTCTTAAATAAATATTAAGGGGCCTTACTCTCAAGGCCTGTTGCAAAAATACTAGATAATTGATAATGTTCATGCTCTGACTAGTGGATGCTAGGGAAAGATGAAAATTTTAGTAGCTGTCAAGTACAGGGCCAATGGCAATCATAAATGAGAGCATGTGGTAGTTAGAATGTGATTATCCCCCATAAGCTCTTAGGGAGTGCGACTATTAGGAGTTGTGGTTTTATTGTAGTGGGTGTGGCCTTGTTGGGGGAAATGTGTCACTGTGGGGACAGACTTTGAGGGTTCGTATGTTCAGGATACTACCAAGTATGTCACTTGATTTCCTGTTTCCTGCAAAGTGTAGGGCTCTCAGCTCCAGCACCATGTCTAAATGCATGTTGCCGTGCTTTCCACCATGGGAATGAACTGAAATTCTGAAACTATAAACCTCAATTAAAATTTTCTTTTATAAGTGTTTTTGAGGTCATGTTGTCTCTTCAAAGCAATAAAAACCTTAACATAAAAGTTGGTACCAGGGGAGGGGTATTGCTGCTAGAAGCCACACATGTTTTTGTTTGGAGTAACATAGATTTTGGGACTTTTGGTTAGGAAAGCAATAGACTTAACATTGCTTAATGAGTCATACTAGGAGGAACATGGAAGACAGTGGTGCTAAGCGTGATTTGATGAAATGTGGGGATAAAGCGGTTTCACATGAGATGAATGTTAGCACGTGGCCTAGAACTGGTCTTGTGATATTTTGGTGAAGAAAGTAGTTGCCTTTGCCCTTGTTCAAAGAGTCTGGCTGAGGCCAAAATAAAAAGGGTTGGATTAATTCTGTTTGTAGCACAAATCTCAACACAGCCTAGTAAAGACTTTGTTGTATGGATATTAGTGGTAACTAAAGAATATTTATAATGAAAAAAAAAAGCTGAATAGGGTAAATTACAAAATGTAAATTTTGAGGAGAAAAATAGTATCAGTAAGTAGAGTGGAGCTAAATGCTGTTCAAGGAGACAAATTGTTTGGGAAATGGAATATAGGGAGTGGTGAACTCAGGGCAAGATCCTACCCCACTAAAATTCCAACTTGTGAAAAGGAACTAAAGAAAAACTTAGAGCTGAGTGTAGTGGGGCACACCTTTCCCAGGACCGGATGACAAAGGCTGATGATCTTTGAATTTGAGGCCAGTTAGGTCTAAAGAGCAAGTTTCAGCTTCGGCAGCAAAGGACAGAAAGGTGGTAAAAATGTAATTGAACAGGGGCCCCTGTTCTAATCTCATGAGCAGCAGAACCTGGTACTTTGGCCACGTGGTTCTGGTTTTAGATTTAAGGATAGAAGAAATGGGTTATGGACTTTTCCCCATGCCTAAAGAAAGTTATTGAAGCTAGGCATTTGTCAGGGATGTCCTAGAATGGAGGCCTAGTAAAAAGGCCATTGCTCTAATCTGTGAAGTTGAAGCCTGGATTTCCTTGGATAACTCAAGATGTTAGAGATACAGAATCATGGATAACTGCCAAGCAAAGTTGTTAATAGGGAGTAGAAGCAGCGTAAGAGAAAGAAGTGTGTTGTAGTCAACAAAGCTAAACCAAAGTTGGAGATCTATAGAGCATTTAAACATCAGATATAGAGATGAAGAGTTTGGAGTTAGCCTAGCTAATTTTTGATCTTGTTGTGGTCCAGTACTTCCTCACTATGCTCATTTCTCCATGTTTTCGAATCGAAATATATATTCTGTGACTTTTTTGTTAGGAGTATGTAATTTGCTTTTTATTTTAATTTTACAAGGGATTACAGTTAAGTGATCATATGAATCTGAAAAGAAATTTCAAACTTTGAATTTTTAAAAATGTTTGAGACTGTTCTAGACTATGGGGACTTTTGAAGTTGTACTAAATGCATTTTTCATTCTGATAGTATTACAAACTTATGAGAGCTAGGGAGTGGAATGCGACAGTTTGAATGTAATTGGCACCAATAATTTTACAGGGAGCGACACTATTAGGAGGTATGTAGTTTGAAGCTGCTTGTTCATTTCCTGGCCGTGCAGACTCCTGAAATAATTACACAGAAACCATATTATTTGAATCACTGTGTGGCCCATAGTTTCTTATTGGATAAGTTTTACATCTTAATTTAACCCATTTCCATTATTATATTTTACCATGAGGCTCATGGCCTATGGGCAAGGTTCCAGTATGTCTGTCTCCATGGCTTCTCCCCTGATACTTCCTTCCTTCTCCCAGCATTCAGTTTAGTTTTCACCACATAGCTCTGCTCTAACCTATCAGGCCAAGCCAGTTTATTTATTAACCAATGATATTCACAATATACAGAGGAAAATCCCACATCACCTCCCCTTTTCTGTTTAAATAAAAAGGAAGGCTTCTTCTTTAACATAGTAAAATTACATATAAAGAAACAGTTATCAAGCAAGAATTACAGTTACAATATTTATAACAATGTTATCTTTTATCATAACTAAGGAAAACTATAACTATAAATTTTTCAGTTCCATCAAAGACTCCAGTAGGATATATTATTACCTAAATTAACAGGAAGAACAGGAAATGTATTGTAAGCAACTTCCAAAACTCTAGAATTGACAGAGACTTCTTGCTGCTTGGTCAGTCACCCAAAGTTCTTCAGTACCATTAGCTTATCTATCTTCAGCCGACAGGCCCATAGTATCCAGCAGACATTTTCACAAAGCAGAAAATTTCAAAGACACTTCTGTCTCTATTGGCAGTTTGTCAGTCACGTTTTTCTGTGTCCTGAAGGATGTCTTGTAGACTCTTTCATGAAGCAGGAATCCCAAAGGATCATCTCACTTTTAGGCAAGTTAAGTAGTCATTTCTCTGCAGGTCCTACATGTCCAGTTCATTAAGCAGTCCAGGCAAGAGCAGTTTTTTGACCAAATGGCTAATCATCTTCATAAGGAGCCTCTTTGATGCTCACCTTCCTCCTGAAGTAATTGGTGCAGCCAGGAGCAGATGTATATCATTTTCATGAAAACTCCTAAATTCTTAAAACATTTTAAATGCTATATTCTGTAGTCTTTGAAAAGTTTAAAGAATGCCTCCCCATCTGAAATATATCTCTGAACATCCAGAAAACCTAGCTAACATGACTACAAGCTTGACTACCATGTATGACTATCTATTAACCTATATTTCTTAATTATACATTACAGTTTTAAATGAGCTGCACAAACACAATACCTTAATCAAGAGCAGAAATTTTATATATACATATATAGCAATATTGACCTTAAATTTGTATCAATAAAGCAAGATTCATAACAATGCAAATCTCTATAGTATATCCCCCTTTAAATGTAAGCAAACATTTATAAACAAATTTGGGAATTTGGGCATAGTTCTCTCCAAACTACTTCCTGCTGTTTATTGGACAAAGTAATTTTGGGGGTGTTCACAGCAACCTTTTGGGTGGTCTTTTCTTTTTTTTTTTTTGGTTTTTCGAGACAGGGTTTCTCTGTAGCTTTAGAGCCTTTCCTGGAACTAGCTCTGTAGACCAGGCTGGTCTCGAACTCACAGAGATCCACCTGCCTCTGCCTCCCAAGTGCTGGGATTAAAGGCGTGCACCACCGTTTTCAAAGGTTTCCTATGTGAAAACAAAAGAAGAACCTCTTTTCCAAAGCAACATATCCTTACGCTCAAATTCTAAAGTCAAGATACCTTTAAAGTATATATGTTGGATACTTAGCTCCTTCATAGTCAAAAAACTCAAAGAAAACACAATAATATATATAATTTAGACTCTCTGTGTATTTTTCATTTTTAGATGGCTTATTATTTTGTTACTCTATTACTTTTTATTATTTATTTTACTATCTTTACTCCTTTAATCTATGATGTTAGTTTGTTTCTTTAAAAATTTGGTTTTATATTTTTTTCTCAATCATTTATTTCCTTTCATGACTCTCTATACTCTTTATGTTCTCTCTCCCCAGCCTACATACATTTTTTGTTTGTTTGTTTGTTTTTGTTTTTTTGGTTTTTCGAGTCAGGGTTTCTCTGTGGCTTTGGAGCCTGTCCTGGAACTAGCTCTGTAGACCAGGCTGGTCTCGAACTCACAGAGATCCGCCTGCCTCTGCCTCCCGAGTGCTGGGATTAAAGGCGTGCGCCACCATCGCCCGGCACATTTTTTTTTTTTTTTTTTTTTTTTGGTTTTTCGAGACAGGGTTTCTCTGTGGTTTTGGAGCTGTCCTGGAACTAGCTCTTGTAGACCACGCTGGTCTCGAACTCACAGAGATCCGCCTGCCTCTGCCACTCGAGTGCTGGAATTAAAGGCGTGTGCTACCACCGCCTGGCTCCTACATGCATTTTTTAAGCAAACTGTGTCTCATATAGTGGTCTTTTAGGTCTGAATCTGTCCTTATTGCATATCTATAATCTTTTTCTTACAAGGACAACTTCTTTTTTTGGCTTTTTTTTATTATTATTATTTTATTTTTATTTATTTATTTATTTATTTATTTATTTATTAAAGATTTCTGCCTTCTCCCCGCCACCACCTCCCATTTCCCTCCGCCTCCCTCATCAAGTCGCCCTCCCTCATCATCCCTAAGAGTAATCGGGTTCTCTGCCCTGTGGGAAGTCCAAGGACCACCCAGCTCCATCCAGGTCTAGTAAGGTGAGCATCCAAACTGCCTAGGCTCCCACAAAGCCAGTACATGCAGTAGGATCAAAAACCCATTGCCATTGTTCTTGAGTTCTCAGTAGTCCTTATTTTCTATTATGTTCAGCAAGTCCGGTTTTATCCCATGCTTTTTCAGACCCAGGTCAGCTGGCCTTGGTGAGTTCGTGATAGAACATCTCCATTGTCTCAGTGTGTGGGTGCACCCCTTGCGGTCCTGAGTTCCTTGCTCGTCCTCTGTCTCCTGCTCTTGATTTGGACCTTGAGATTTCAGTCCGGTGCTCCAATGTGGGTCTTTGTCTCTGTCTCCTTTCATCGCCTAAATGTTTTTCTTTGGGTTCACCTTCTTAATTAGCTTCTCTAGGATCACGCATAATAGGCTCAACGTCCCCTATTCATGGCTAGAAACCAAATATGAGTGAGTACATCCCATGTTCCTCTTTTTGGGTCTGGCTCACCACACTCAGGATAGTGTTTTCTATTTCCGTCCATTTGTCTGCAAAATTCAGGAAGTCATTGTTTTTTACTGCTGAGTAATACTCTAATATGTATATATTCCATACTTTCTTCATCCATTCTTCCATTGAAGGACATCTAGGTTGTTTCCAGGTTCTGGCTATTACAAACAATGCTGCTATGAACATAGTTGAGCATATACTTTTGTTGTATGATAGGGCATTTCTTGGGTATATTCCCAAGAGTGGTATTGCTGGGTCCAGGGGTAGGTGGATCCCGAAATTCCTGAGAAACCGCCATACTGTTTTCCAAAGTGGTTGCACAAGTTTGCATTCCCACCAGCAATGGATGAGTGTACCCCTTTCTACACAACCTCTCCAGCAAAGGCTATCATTGGTGATTTTGATTTTAGCCATTCTGACAGGTGTAAGATGGTATCTTAAAGTTGTCTTGATTGGCATTTCCCTGATCGCTAGGGAAGTTGAGCATGACCTTAAATGTCTTTTGGCCATTCGAACTTCTTCTGTTGAGAATTCTCTGTTCAGCTCAGGGCCCCATTTTTTAATTGGGTTGATTAGCCCTTTACGGTCTACTTTCTTGAGTTCCCTATATATTTTGGAGATCAGACCTTTGTCAGTTGCGGGGTTGGTGAAGATCTTCTCCCACTCAGTGGGTTGCCTTTTTGTCTTAGTGACAGTGTCCTTTGCTTTACAGAAGCTTCTCAGTCTCAGGAGGTCCCAGTTATTCAGTGATGCCCTTAATGTCTGTGCTGCTGGAGTTGTACGTAGGAAGTGTTCTCCTGTGCCCATGTGTTGTAGAGTACTTCCCACTTTCTCTTCTATCAGGTTCAGTGTGTTCGGACTGATATTGAGGTCTTTAATCCATTTGGACTTGAGTTTTGAGCATGGTGATAGATATGGAACTATTTTCATTCTTCTACAGGCTGACATCCAGTTTTGCCAGCACCATTTGTTAAAGATGCTCTCTTTTTTCCATTGTATAGTTTTAGTTCCTTTATCAAAAATCAGGTGTTCATAGGTTTGTGGGTTAAAGCTAGGGTCTTCTATTCGATTCCATCGGTCGACTTCTCTGTTTCTATGCCAATTTCAAGCTGTTTTCAATACTGTAGCTCTGTAATAGAGTTTGAAGTCAGGGATGGTAATGCCTCCAGAAGTTCCTTTATTGTATAAGATTGTTTTCGCTATCCTGGCTTTCTTGTTTTTCCATATAAAGTTGATTATTGTCTTTTCCAAATCTGTGAAGAATTTTGATGGGATTTTGATGGGGATTGCGTTGAATCTATAGATTGCTTTTGGTAGAATTGCCATTTTTACTATGTTGATCCTCCCAATCCAAGAGCAAGGGAGATCCTTCCATTTTCTCGTGTCCTCATCGATTTCTTTCTTCAAAGACTTAAAGTTCTTGTCAAATAGATCTTTCACTTCCTTGATTAGAGTTACCCCAAGATATTTTTTGCTATTTGTGGCTATCGTGAAAGGTGATGCTTCTCTGATTTCCCTCTCTGCTTCCTTATCCTTTGTGTATGGGAAAGCAACTGATTTTTTGGAGTTGATCTTGTATCCTGCCACATTCCCAAAGGTGTTTATCAGATGTAGGAGTTCTTTGGTAGAGTTTTTTGGGTCGCTTATGTATACTATCATATCATCTGCAAATAACAAAAGCTTAACTTCTTCCTTTCCAATACGAATCCCCTTGATCCCCTTATGTTTTCTTATTGCTATTGCTAGAACTTCAAGCACTATATTGAAGAGGTATGGAGAGAGTGGACATCCTTGTCGTGTTCCTGATTTTAGTGGGATGGCTTTGAGTTTTTCTCCATTTAATTTAATGTTGGCTGTCAGCTTGCTGTAGATAGTTTTTATTATATTAAGTATGATCCTTTTATCCCTAGTCTCTCCAAGACCTTCATCATAAAGGGGTGTTGAATTTTGTTGAATGCTTTTTCAGCATCTAATGAAATGATCTTATGGTTGTTTTCTTTCAGTTTATTTATATGGTGGATTACATTGATAGATTTGCGTATGTTGAACCAGCCCTGCATCTCTGGGATGAAGCCTACTTGATCATAATGGATAATTTTTCTGATGTGTTCTTGGATTCGGTTTGCCAGTATTTTATTGAGGATTTTTGCATCGATGTTCATGAGTGAGATAGGCCTGTAATTCCCTTTCTTGGTTGGGTCTTTGTGTGGTTTTGGTATCAGGGTAATTGTAGCTTCATAAAAGGAATTTGGTAATGACTCTTCTGTTTCTATATTGTGAAATACATTAAGAAGTATAGGTATTAGCTCTTCTTGGAATGTCTTGTAGAATTCTGCATTGAAACCATCTGGTCCTGGGCTTTTTTTGGAAGGGAGATTTTTGATAACCATTTCTAATTCTTCGTGACTAACCGGTCTATTTAGATTGTTCACCTGTTTTTGGTTTAGCTTTGGTATATGGTACTTATCTAATATAATGTCCATTTCTTTTGCATTTTCCAGTTTTGTAGCATACAGGCTTTTGTAGTAAGATCTAATGATTCTCTCAATTTCCTTTGTGTCTGTGGTTATGTCCCCCTTTTCATTTCTGATTTTATTTATTTGCGTGTTCTCTCTCTGTCGTTTAATTAGTTTGGATAGGGGTTTGTCGATCTTGTTGATTTTCTCCAAGAACCAACTTTTTGTTTCATTGATTCTTTGGACTGTTTTATGTGTTTCTATTTTGTTGATTTCCACCCTCAGTTTGATTATTTCCAGTCTTCTACTCCTCCTTGGCCTGTCTGCTTCTTTTTTTTCTAGAGCTTTCAGGCGTGCTGTTAAGTCCCCAATGTATGCTTTCTCCGTTTTCTTTAAGTGGGCACTTAGTGCTATGAACTTTCCTCTTAGCACTGCTTTCATCGTGTCCCATAGGTTTGAGTATGCTGTCTCTTTAATTTCATTAAATTCAAGGAAGACTTTAATTTCTTTCTTAATTTCTTCCTTGACCCAGGTGTGGTTCAGTAGTTGACTGTTCAGTTTCCATGAGTTTGTAGGCTTTCTGGGGGTAGCATTGTTGTTGCCTTCTAACTTTAATCCGTGGTGATCTGATAAGACACAGGTGGACACTGATATTTTTTTGTAACTATGGAGGTTTCCTTTGTTTCTGAGTATGTGGTCAATTTTCGAGAAGGTTCCATGAGCTGCAGAGAAGAAGGTATATTCTTTCCTATTTGGGTGGAGTGTTCTATAGATGTCAGTTAAGTCCATTTGCTTCATTACCTCCAACAATTCTCTTAATTCTCTATTAGGTTTCTGTCTGATTGACCTGTCCATTGGTGAGAGAGGTGTGTTGAAGTCTCCTACTACTGGTGTGTGTGGTTTAATGTCTGCCTTAAGTTCTAGTAATATTTCTTTTACATACGTGGGTGCTTTTATATTAGGAGCGTAGATATTCAGGACTGAGACTTCATCCTGATGAATTGTTCCTGTTATGAGTATAAAGTGTCCATCTCGATCTCTTCTGATTGATTTTAGTTTGAAGTACGTTTTGTTAGAAATTAGTATGTCCACACCTGCTTTTTTTTTAGGACCATTTGCTTGAAAAACCTTTTCCCAACCCTTTACTCTAAGTAGATGCCTGTCTTTGTGGTTGAGATGTGTTTCTTGCAAACAGCAGAATGTTGGATCCTGTTTTCGTATCCAATCTTTTAGTCTGTGTCTTTTTATAGGCGAATTGAGACCATTAATATTAAGTGATATTAATGACCAGTGGTTGTTTGCTCCAGTTATTCTTATTGTTTTTGGTAGTAGAGTTTGTGTGTCTCCCTTCTTTGAGTTGTGCTAGTGAAGGGTCGGTAGATGCCTGAGTCATTGTAGGCAGTGTTAGCAATGTTGGGTTCCTTGGGTTGTGATTTTCCTTCTATTACTTTCTGTAGGGCTGGATTTGTGGCAACATATTGTTTAAATTTGTTCTTATCCTGGAATGTCTTGTTTTCTCCATTGATAGTGAATGATAGCTTGGCTGGGTATAGTAGTTTGGGTTTGCATCCGTGGTCTGTTTCTGCAGTACCTCTATCCAAGACCTTCTGGCTTTCATGGTTTCCATAGAGAAGTCAGGTGTAAGTCTGATCGGTTTACCTTTATAAGTTACTTGCCCTTTTTCCTTTGTAGCTCTTAATATTCTTTCTTTAATCTGTATATTTTGTGTTTTGATTATTATATGGCGAGGGGATGTTTTTCTTTGGTCCAGTCTGTTTGGTGTTCTGTATGCTTCTTGAATATTCAAAGGAATTTCATTCTTTAGGTTGGGAAAGTTTTCTTCCATATTTTTTTTTGTTAAAAATATTTTCTGTGCCTTTGAGTTGTGACTCTTATCCTTCTTGTATCCCTATTATTCTTAGGTTTGGTCTTTTTATTGTGTCCCTTAATTCCTGAATGTTTTGTGATGAGAATTTGTTGACTTTGCTGTTTTCTTTGATCAGTGCATTTATTTTCTCTGTGGTGTCCTCAGAATCTGAGATTCTTTCTTCTGTCTCTTGTATTCTATTGATTATGCTTGATTCTGTAGTCTCTGCTTGTTGACCTAGATTTTCCGTATCCAGCTGGTCCTCAGTTTGTGTTTTCTTCCTTGCTTCCATTTCAGTTTTCAATTCTTGAACTGTTTCCATTACTTGTTTGATCATTTTTTCTTGGTTTCCCAGGGTATCATTCACATATTTACTCATTTCTTCAAACTTTTTGTTATACTTCTCATCCATTTCTATAAGGGCATTTTTTACATGTTGTTTAAGGGACTCTATTGCTTTCAAAAAGTCAATTTTTTCCACTTCTTCTGTGTTAGGGTGTTCAACTCCTTCCTATGTAAGATCATTGGGTTCTGGTGTTTTCATGTTGTTTGCAGATTGTTAGGTGAATTCTTGCCTTGGCGCCTGCCCATCTCCTCCTATCGATGCTATCTAATGGGTCTTTTTTTTATTTTTTTTATTTTTTATTTTTTTATTCTTTTTTAATTAAAATTTCCACCTGCTCCCCGTTTCCCATTTCCCTCCCCTCCTCCCAAATATTGCCCCCTCCCCCCACTCCCCTCCCCCTATCCCCACGCCTCTTCTCCTCCCCCCACACCATTCCCCCTCCCTCTCGATACTGAAGAGCAGTCCAAATTCTCTGCCCTGCGGGAAGACGAAGGTCTTCTATCTACGTCCAGGAAGGTGAGCGTCTAAACAGGCTAAGCTCCCACAAAGCCAGTTCATGTATTAGGATCGAAACCTAGTGCCATTGTCCTTGGCTTCTCATCTGCCTTCATTGTCCGCCATGCTCAGAGAGTCCAGAATCAACCCATGCTTATTCAGTCCCAGATCCGCTGGCCTTGGTGGGCTCCCAATAAATCAGTTCCACTGTCACAGTGGGTGGGTGCATCCCTCGTGGTCCTGATTTCCTTGCTCATGTTCTCCCTCCTTCTGCTCCTCATTTGGACCTTAAGAGCTCAGACCGTTGTTCCAAATTGAGACTCTGTCTCTACCTCGATCCATCGCCAGATGAAGGTTCTAAGGTGATATGCATTAAGCATATAATTTGTGATCCTAGAGAAGTTAAATATGAAAGTGAACCCAAAGAAAATCATATAGTCATCCGCATGGAGAGGGCAAGTAGACAAGATTGCAGGGCAAAAACTGGGAACTTGCGGGTGAGGTGGCATGGGGCAAAGGGGAAATGGGATGAGAAACATGAGAAGGGGAGGATGGGAGGAGCTCGGGGGATTGGGATGGTCGGGATATAGGAAGGGTGGATACGGGAGCAGCGAAGTATATATCCTATCTAAGGGAGCCATCTTAGGGTTGGCAAGAGACTTGACTCTTGAGGGGTTCTCAGGTGTCTAGGAATATGTTCCCAGCTGGTACTTTGGGCAACTAAGGAGAGGGAACCTGAAATGACCCTATCCTATACTGATGAATATCTAATGGGTCTTTTAAAGCAGGATCAGGTTTCCCTGCTGGGCCAGGGACCTCACTTACAAGATGCTCTCGCTCCGTTTCCTGTCTCCCACCGCAGGCCAAGATCCTTCTCACCACTCAGATGGGTCTCCAGGAACAGGGCCAGGCTCCCCGTTCACCAGGGATCCCTCCAACAAAAGGCCTACCACTCTGTGGGCCAGCCACCAAAACAGAGAAACTCCCACTGCCCTCTGTCCCGAGCTCCTGACCCAGAGCCCAAATAGGTTAAACCGGTGATCCCGCAGCCCCGCGTAAGGGAGGGAGAGTGAAGGGGTCCCCCTGGGCGCAAGCTGGGATGGGCCAGGAAGAGAGAGGTTGTAGCAGAGGAGGAGCAGCACCAGCAGAGGGGACCAGCCCTCACAGACTAACCGAGGGATCAAGGAGAGTAAGCACATCTTAAAAACCTAAAAGGCATCATTGCTAGGGGAAATACCACCCTTCCTGCTTGCTCCACTAGTGCCTGAGACTGCTGGGTGGGAGCTGTCCTCACCACTTCAGCTCTGGTAACCAGTTGGCCCATGCTGCCACCAAGTAACTTGCAACTTGCTTCCCACAAACCCCATTTATATGCTTGGCCTCATAAAAGAGCCAGTTTGTGCTGGAAGCACAGCCCAGAAAACTGCCATTTCAAAGCCATGCAGCCTTTTGTTTTCTGCTACTGCTGAATCAGGAAAACCTCTCTTAAAGAAGCTGTAACATGCTGGCAGAAAGCAAAGCCCATCCAGGAGAAAATGCAGCTAAACTTTGTTTTTTAGTGTTTAGATTTCCTTCTAAGCCCCCTGAAGTTTTATGTGGATTTAACTAGCACATTTTGGAGTGCCAATTTGTTGTAAGGATGCCACTTGTTCATTTCCCCACTGCCCAGACTTCCAAAATAACCAGACAGAAACTGTATTAATTAAATCACTGCTTGGCTAATTAAGCATATTGCTAACTAGCTCTTACATTTAACCCATTTCCATTATTTTATATTTTACCACAAGGGTCAACATATCTGTCTCTGGCAGCCGCTCCATGGCTTCTCCCTTGACTCCACGTTCCTTCTCCCAGCATTCAGTTTAGTTTTTCCCCACCTAACTTTGTTTTACCCTATCAGGCCAAGCCAAGCCAGTTTCTTTATTAACCAATGAAATTCACAGCATACAGAGGGAAAGTCCACATCAGAGGTGTGGTTATATTGGAGTGGGTATGGTCTTGTTGGAGGAAGTGTGTCACTATGGGGGCAGTCTTTGATATTTCCCAATCTCAGTATACCATACAGCAAGTCAGTCAACTACCTGTGGCTGCAAGACATATGTCTCTCTGCTCCAGCACCACATCTGCCTGTATGTCACCACGATCTCCAACATGATGATAATGGACTAAGCCTCTCAAATTGTGAGCTTCCACCTTGATTAAATGTTTTTATTCCTAAGAGTTGCTGAAGTTATGGTGTCTAGTCACTGCCCTGAAAAGTCTAAGACAGAAGATAACCCTGTAGCTTGAGCATTTACAATTATTAGTCTGCAGCTTCTAAAGACAGGAATCATAAGTCTCTAGTACAAGTACCTGCAGCAATTAGCCTCCAAGTCTGTCAGCTGAGTCCTAAAGCCTTATGAACTCAAGCTGCAACTGCCCACAGTATAGTTGCTAATCCCTGCACATCCATCATCATCATTGTACATGGGTTCCTCCATGGCATGTTCGTCAATACACATGGCAGAAATGACCAGACAATGCTTCTTTAATCTGCTACCTGAGAGTGGTCTATGATACATCTCACTGTCTTAAACAACTTACATGTCATGTTTTCCTTCAAAGGAGTGGAAATAAGATATAAGATTGAATACATTTGTTCAGTAGAAAATTGAAAAAACAAAATTTGTTTTGTATTCTTCCCAATATGTTCTTCTCCCCCTAAGAGAGATAATGCAGAAGTTCTGCCTCATCAAGGTACCAAGGTCAAAGTGGAGTCTCCAGATAAGGTATAATAGATTCTTCACTGAAAGTAATAAAGCAAAAGTCCATATATAGTGTAATACAATGTTCATTTAACAAGTAGAGAGTTTGATGGTTATATATGCTAAAAGTATATATATATATAGTAGCAAATATTTAAAATATCCATATGTTTATGTATTAACTTACTAATTTTAACAAATTTGAAGTAATACCTGTCAATCTTTAGGATATTATTCAAATTTAGTGAAACATTTTATGTAACATTTTTATATAAAGTTGTACTTACATAACTAAAAATGTTACAGTTCATGCTTGGCATTGAAGTGACTCTGTTAACACTAATCTAAAATAGTTTGAACTTCAGTAAAGTTTTAGTGTATTAACCTTAAGCATAAATGAGATTCCATGTGATTGCCTAGAATAATAGAGTAGCAGTAAGCTACATTGCTTCATCCTAACAGTGACTAAACTATTAGTATTTATTTTATACCTACTGTTTAAATATAGGTAAATGTAGTAACCCAGGGACAAGGGACAGAAATCACATCCAAAGAGAGCTATAAAAAACTTAAACTGCAAAAAACTTACCAAGAAATGAAAAGAGCTGTGGCCACATATCTAGGGAGGAACTTGTATAAACCAAAATACTTCTTCTTGGCTTATTTGAAGAATTCAAGTGTTATTAAAATGCAGAACAAAAATGTGCTAAATGGTTGCTGTTAATAGTAAAGTAACAAGTTAATTACTTCAGAATTGAGACAACACAGTGCTTTGAAGGGAAAATTGTCTCTGGCAACAAGATCAGCTCTTGCTAACAATAATGAGGATTATAAAAGAGTGGCTATATTCATTATTTTTCTGTTTCTGTGATAAAATACCATGAGCAAGGAAACTTTTAAAGAAAGAGTTTATTTTGACATATAATTTCAGAGGGAGACTCCATAGTGGCTGGAAAGTGTGGCAGCAGGCAGTCAGAGCAGGAACGTGAGATATCCAACCTTCAACCACAGGCATGAAGCAACAGAGTCAACTTTAAGTTGGACAAGATTATAACCTCTCAATGCCATACCTTGGAGGCATACTTCCTTCAGCAAGGCCACACCTCTTAAAGGTATCAAGATTTCCTCAAATACTGCCACCAATTAGGAACAATGTATTCAAATGCCCAAATCTGTGAAAGGTATTTCTCATTGAATCCACCACAAATGCTATTACAAAATGTGAGTGCTATAATGATTCCCTTGCCTGAGCACTAAAATGAAAGAAGAATAGAGAAGCAGGATTTGCATCTAGGAGGAGCTGAGAAAGTAAATATGATCAATACTGTGTTTCATGAATTTCTCAAGAATTAATGCAGAGAATGTATGTAGGTAGGGGTTAGGTAGAGGGCAACAAAACTAGAACAGGTATTGACTTATGCATATTAGAGGAATTGCAAGTAAATTTTAAAAGCTTAAGAAGAGATTTTAAATATTATAAAAGCTGTGTACGACCAGGAAGACTTAATATATAAGAATATTTGAGTATTTCTTTTTACATATAAGACTACCATGAGTATTTCTTTTTACATATAAGACTACCATGATAAAAAAAAAATCAAACAATCTCAGAAATAAATGGGTCAGAACTTGAACGATATCTCTAAGCCCTTCTTCTATCCTTGCTACCAGCACATATAAGACCATCTGAAATAACCCTTGCTTTTGGACACAGCAGCATACTGTTTGACCATATTCCTGTATGGAGTTACCAGGCACTTTTCTAAGGAGTTTGGATTCTACTGAAGATCAGTATGCATAAACTTCCCTTACTACTCAGAACCCTTTAATTACCCTCACTCTCACATTTAGATAAACTACACAACGGGAGGGATATCACCTTATTGTTGAGGAACCTAGAGCTAAGTTCCTGACACAGCTTTGCTTTCTCCTTCCCCTGAATATTATATATTCATGCTTGTGCTATCAATTTAGAGAGGCATCCTTTTGCAGTCTCCAATAAGATGATTAATTCTCCCTACTCTTCCTATTAGTTGTGTTGTCTTATTTCCAGCATCATTAAGCTATAAAACCACTTCCCAATTCAGGTGTTTGTTTAGTTTACTTTTTAGCTAAACAGCTTGAAATTCGCTCAAAATATCTCAGCATTTCCTATTCAGAATGTTAGTGCCAATAAAGAAGAAATGAATGAGGAAAGGGGCTTGAAGAGGAGGGGGAAATTAAAGAGAAGACTGGAAAAATGGTGGAAAAAAGGGACCGCAGACAGAACAAATCTAGCTACCAAGCACACCTCAAACACTAGACATGTATAGAACTCTACGTGATAATTAAACACTAGCAGTGCAAAATTTGCATTAAATTATACACTTGATAGTTTGTTAAACCTTCTCTTTGAGTTCTTAATTTTCATAATTAAAAGTAAAACCTTAGTCATCTTATAATCAAAAGCAAACTCAAAGATGAAATGCAATGCTTTAAAAGCATTTGGATAAGTTACACTATTTATTAAATTATTTTTGCAGCAAATAAATACAAACAAAAGACCAGCAAGTGTAAAGTGTATCAAAATCTTTAAAATTTTATCAGCAATGCAAATACTATTGTCTATTTGCATCAATATTTTAGAATCTTGTCTGTATTTTATAAGAACTAACTCAAAGACTCAAATACATTTGGGTTATAATTTATTCTGTCAGGATTTTACATTAAAATTACATTTTGGTACTTTCCACTTCATAAGAAAATTCCACAGTTTTATTCACTTGTAAGGTTTTTCATTTATAAAACAAAATAGAAAATATCAGGAAAGTTCGTCTACAGCAAGTTCATAAAATAATGAATGTTTATGTAGATTGCAATGTCAGCCACCCACCACACAAACTTATCAAGATCTCAAAAGTGAATATATATTTTCTTCTAAGCAATTTGCTCATTAAAATCACAAAATAGACTAGATGCAATATATGTATTAGGCTTAACATAAACATATACACTTTGGTTACTATTAGACTTCTTATTTAGATATTAGTGGTATAGAATCACTCTTTTGTGAAGAATCACCATTCTTTTGTGAAACAGCACAAAAAACCTACACTAAGACCATCGTTATTACTAAGACCTTCTCAGCACTTGGACACAGAGTTTCTTGGCCTATAGTTACTGAACAAGTTTCTGCATTCTTGAGAAGGGGAGTCAAGCTGCAGGCACCATGAAGCTTCATGTAAGATATTCTTTTAATTTGTGTGTGTGTGTGTGTGTAAAGATAATTTCCTAAAGCATCTTTCTCTAAGATACAAACAACAATAAGGCCTGAGATCTCCTTGTCTCTTTCTTCTATGTTATCACTATCTTAGAAAGCCACTGTTTTGAATTTAGATTAAATTTTTACTTACTCAAAATATTAAAATAACTGTGGGAGTTCTAACCATTTCTGACCTTAAGTTATACTACAAAGCTATGGTAGTAAAAGCAGCATGTTACTGGCATAAAAACATAAATATTGATCAGTAGAATCAAATTGAGCATGCAGGCATAAACCCAAACACTTATGGACATCTGACTTTTGATAAAGAAGCCAGAAAAACACACAGAACAAAAGTAAGGATTTTAAACATGTGGTATTGGCCTAACTGGATAGTGGCATATATAGAATGAAAATAGATTCATACATATCATCCTGCAGAAAACCAGATTAAAGACCTCACATAAAATGAGGTACAGTGAACCATATAGAAGAGAAACTGGTGAGTAATCTTGAACTTATGAACATAGAAATGGACTTTCTGAACAAAATACCAATAACGTAGGCACTTAGATAAATAAATGGTGCCTTGTGGAATGGAAAGGCTCCTCTGAGTTAAAGGAAACTGTTAATCAAAGAGCCTACAGATTGGGAAAAGATTTTCACCAACTCCATATTTGATAAAAGACTAATGTCAAAATATATAAAGACCTCAAGAAACTTGATATTAAAGAATTGAATAATCTAAATAAAATATGGAGAATATATATGAAGAATTCTCTGTAGAGGAAACTTGAATGCCTAAGAAACACTTAAAGAAATGTTCAACATCCTTAGCCATTAGGGAAATGCAAGACAAAACTACTTTGGGATACCATCTTACACCTGTAAGAATGGCTAAGATAAATAAAGCAGGTGACAGCTCATACTGGCAAGGATGTGGAACAAGAAGAACACTCATCCATTATTGCTGGAAGCACAACTTTGTAGAGCCACTATGGAAATTCATATGGTAGGTCCTCAGAAAGATGGGAATCCATCTACATCAAGATCCACCTATACCATTCTTGGGTATGTGTCCAAAGAAGGCTTCACCATACCATGAGGACACCTGCTCATCCATGTGCATTGCTGCTCCATTCAAAATAGCCAGAAGTTGGAAATAACCTAGATGTCCCTCAGCAGAAGAATGGATAAAGACAATGTAGTGCATTTGCACAATGGAGATTTTCTGAGCTCCTAAAAAAATGACATCGTAAATTCTACAGGCAAATGGATGGTGCTAGAAGAAGTTATGTTAAAAGTCAGGTAACCTGAACCAGAAAGATAAATATGTTATTAGCTTATATCTGAATATTAACCATTAAATATATATTAGCATCTGTAGTCTATAGACTAAAAGATGCTAGTCATGCGGGAAAAGACTGGGGTGACACATGGATCTCTCTGGAAGGTTGAAATAGAACAGATTTTATGGGTAGAACGGGGATGGGGAGGAAGGGGCCAAGTATGGGAAGATCAGGTAGAAAGAGGAGGAGATGGGAATAAGAGAGGGAATAAGAAGGAAACAGCTAGAATTGAGAAGCATTTAAAGGCTGGTATGGAACCCCAAGGCAGTAGAAACTTCTTATACTATAGAAAATTGTTTGTAATAAAGTCTCCAAATAATAATGAGGGAGACAGAAACACCAGTGGCTATCTCTTCTCATCAGTACAAGCTTTCAGTGCCAGTATTGGGTTTTATCAATCTGAGTTATTGTTCAAAATGGTACCAGGATGGAACGACATAAATGAATGCAGACAGATTATAAAAATATATACAGTTTTAATGGGGAAATAGACTTACAGGACCACAGGTTCCCGAGGAGAACAGGAAAAGCAGAGAAAAGGGCTGCTGGGATCATGCCCTGCAGATTTATCAGTAAACATTAGCCCAAGGCGAACACGCCCCCAATGGGTGGGGCTTATCCCTACGTCTCCCCCTTTTGTCTAAATAAGACAGAACTAAACCAAATACAACTATATACAATAATAACAAATAATAAATATGACAAACAATATTGAGAACAAAAGTTTTGCTAAACATTCTATCTCAAGGAAACTAAATAAAGTAGAGAGTAACTACAATTATATAATCTTCAACTCCATCAAAGATCTGAGAAGGGAATAAATATTACTTAACAAACGAGAGATATCCCAAATGTGCAACAATTGACAGAGACAACTGACTACCTGGGCAATCACCCAAAGTCTCGTTTGCAAAGTTGAGTCAACCAACTTTGGCTAAGGCCTAACATAACTGACATACCATAATTAAAGGCAAGGAACTTTCTTAGAACTATCCTACCCTGTCTTGGCAGGATAAGACAATCCTGTTTCATCCACTTAGGGATATTCTGTATCTTTGTCAGAAGTTGAGGTATGGGCTTTTCTTAACCCAAAGGCCAGTTCTGCCAAGAAGACAAGCTCCCCGTAGAGTGTCTTTGATGCTCAACGTTCTCTCAGGAGTAGAATGGCATTGCCAGGAGTAATTGTGTCTCGTTGGCACAGAAATTTTAGGTTAGATTAAAGGCCATTTTCTATAGCTCTTCGAAGAGGCTGAAGATTATACTATCTATACTAAATATAATCTCTATGTATCTAAAATTCCTGATTAACCTAAAATAAATATGACAAACATATAATTCTCAATACCTATCTAACTTGAATAGTAAAAGAATAAACAACTGTGCAATATATGAAGACAATGATCTTCAACTGTAAACAATGCCATAGTATCAGAGGTAAAAATGTACATTGTAATATGGTAGATGTATCAATACAATATAGACAAAGTTATAAGCATACTCATACAAAAATAGAAGTAGGAACACTCACATTCAATATTCAATATATCAATTTCTATAAGCAGTAATTCACAAATACCAATCATCCCATAAACCAGTTAATCCCAATTCTTCTTTTTCTTCTTCTTCTTCTTCTTGTTCTTGTTCTTGTTCTTCTTCTTCTTGTTCTTGTTCTTGTTCTTGTTCTTCTTCTTCTTGTTCTTCTTCTTGTTCTTCTTCTTGTTCTTCTTCTTCTTGTTCTTGTTCTTCTTCTTGTTCTTCTTGTTCTTGTTCTTGTTCTTCTTCTTCTTGTTCTTGTTCTTCTTCTTCTTCTTGTTCTTGTTCTTTTTCTTCTTCTTCTTCTTCTTCTTCTTCTTCTTCTTCTTCTTCTTCTTCTTCTTCTTCTTCTTCTTCTTCTTCTTCTTTTTTGAAAATATCCCTAATTCCATAAAAATATCACCCCATCCCCTCAACCCTAAACCAACCAGTAAAAGATGTCCCTAACCCTGAGGGCAAACTCTGTTGGGAGAGGGGATGTTGTACTCTAAGATTGCTTCTAGCTGACATGGGGGCGACGTTCTTCTTAGGGGGTCCTGTGAAAGCAAATGATGGTAAAATTCCCAAATTAACCTTAGACCTAAGAAAATTGTAACTAGTCTCTGAGCATTTTGAGAAGGTCTGGCCAGAGTGTTGTCAAAAATGTGCACCATTTGAAATTGTCTTGTGTAGTTGGTACCAAAAAACAGGTCTAATATTAGCGCTTTAAAAGAAAAAATTCATGACGTCATAAAAACCAGATTGAGTTGATGTCGTGGGGCCCCATCTTCATCCTGGAAACTTCAAAGATTACTGTAGGAAAATTTGTTGCTTGTTATGGGAAATTTAAACATTAACAACAAGGACATATACTGACATATAAAGAAAGACACAGATATGAGGAAAGGCAAAGAAAGTTTAAGACATATATATATATGTATATATATATATAAATTAATACTTACAGAACATGTCCCTCCATCAGTAATTAAATATTCAAGGTCCCTTAAATTCTTTGAAGATGGGTATTTTCCTGTGGAGATAAGAGGAGAACCCTGCCCCCAACCTATCTGTATTACTTACCATCAGTATGATTGCCATCCATGTGATTGAATTGTTATTTATCTTTTCCAAGTGGCTTCTCTTCATCAAAACGAACCTTTATCAATTTTGACAGTATCCACAATTTTTCCTCACCTGTGGAGACAAGAGCAAATCCCCTTCCCCAATGCAGCACATCTCCTGGCTTCCATTGTGAGGTCAGCACATCCTTGAAATAAACTGGTTGATTTAGTTCAGTAGACTTTTCCATTATCCAATGTCTTTCTGCAGCCGATGTTCCCTTCTCATTAGCGTTGAGAAAATTCAAGGTTAACAAAGCAATTATGTAACCTATTTCTGGGGGTGTTTTCCACCCCTTTCTATTTGTTCAACATATCCTTTATAGTTCGATTAGATGTTTCTATGACTGCTTGACCTGTAGGATTGTATGGTATACCTGTAACATGCTTGATATTGTAATAATCAAAAAACCCTTTCATTTTCCAAGAGACATAAGCAGGACCATTATCTGTCTTTATTTGTGTAGGTATACCCATGATAGTCATGACTTCTAATAAATGAGTGATTACTGAATCAGCTTTTTCTGAACTTAAAGCTGTTGCCCACTGAAAGCCTGAATACATGTAAATGGTGTGATGAATATATTTTATGAGAGGCCATCCTTTTGGCAATAAAGAGGGCAAAGGAATTCCAGATTGCAGAGGGCCCATAGGTTGAATAACCTTGTTGATAGCCCTGAGATCTGTCACCATTCTCCATTTACCTGATTTTTTCTTAACCACAAATACAGGAGAATTCCAAGGGCTGGTAGATTCTTCTTTATGTCCAGCATCTAATTGCTCTTGTACCAACTGTTCTAAAGCCTGTAACTTTTCCTCAGCTAAAGGCCATTGCTTTGTCCATATTGGTTTTTCAGTCAACCATTTTAGAGGCAAGGCTGTTGGTATCTCTGAAGGGACATCAATTGCTTCTTCTTGTACAGCCCGAATGGCCGGTTTTCTCTGTTTGTAGTATCTTTTAATATTATTCTCAGAAATATAGGCTCTAGAAGTAGCAGGAATGTTAATTTGGGTATTCCATTGTTGTAATAGGTCACGACCCCATAAATTCATTGCAATATTGGCTACATATGGCCTTAATTTTCCTATTTGTCCCTCTAGTCCTATACATTCAACACATCTCGTACTCTGCCTTACTCGAGATAGGGTTCCAATTCCCAGGAGCTGAACATTTACATTCTGAAGAGGCCAATAAGGATGCCAAGATTGTGGGGTAATGATACTAACATCCACACCTGTGTCCAGCAGGCCAGTAATAAATATGCCATTTACACACACTCTTAGCTTTGGTCTTTGATCATTTATAGAAGTTTGCCAAAACACACGGAACTCAACTTTCTGATCATTATTGCTTGTTACAGTATGCATGGGGCTTCCTAATTGTCCTCACGAGGCACATTCTCTGCAGTAACTGGAAATGACTAAACCATGTTTGCCATGGGGGCCTGTGAGGCCCCCCTCACACGTTTCCCGTCTGTATCAGGTTGCCTTGTCTATCTCTTGTAGACCTGCACTCATTCGTCCAATGTCTGCCCTTTCCACATCTTCTACATAAACCTGAAGGCTGAGTCCTCCTATTTCTGTTATTTCTAGAAGATGCATTATTATTATTTCTGAAAGTCCATTGTCTACAATTCCTTTTCATATGACCCATTTTGCCACAATTAAAATATTTGATATTCTGATGTTTCCTTTTACCATTGGAAATTGCTTCTTCTACCCATGCTTCAGTGCCATAGTCAAATGTATCAACATTCAGTGTATGCAAGACCCATTCTTCCAATGGCGCTGATCTGAGCTTTAAAGGCCCCAAAATCTTTTTGCATTCCACATTTGCATTTTCATAAGCCAAAGACTCGATCATTATACGTCTTGCTTCTGGGTCAGATATCCCTATTTGTACAGTTTTAGTTAGTCTTTGTAAAAAGTCACTAAAGGGTTCTCTCTGACCCTGTTTAACTCTGACAAATGATTCCATTCCTTGTCCTGGGTCTTGCACCCTGTCCCAAGCCCTTAAGGCTGCTGTAGTACACATGGAGAGTGTGTTTTCATCTAAATTAATTTGTTCCTGAGGGTCAGAAAAGAGCCCCTCTCCTAGAATTTGATCTAGGGAAATCTCAGTTCCCTTTGCTCTTTCCTGCTGTTCTAAAAGTCTAGCCTCTTGCCTAAATAAGCATTTCCATTTCAATTGCGGTCCACTCTCAAGTACAGCAGAGCTCAGTTGTAACCAGTCAGAGGGAGTTGCTTTGCTTGTCGTGGCCCAAGATCTTAGCATCTCTTTAACAAAAGAGGCATGCATCCCAAAAGTCATTACAGCCTGTTTAATTTCTTTGAGATCATTCATACGGACAGGTTCCCATGTATCTTCCTTGATGACCCTAGGGTTTCTGAAACCAACCACTTTCTCTGTTGTTATTACTGGAAAGGCAGGTAGAACTGTAGGTAGAGCTTTGTGGGAATTGTCCCCGAGAGATTTATCCACAGATGTAGTTAAAATTTGCCTTTCTACCCCTTGCTCTTCTTCATCAGAATTTAGAAATTCCTCAATCTTTTCAATTCTATTCACCATTGCCTTCTGCAATGTCTGAATCTCCTGTCCAGAATTATGTTCTAAAGCCTTCATTGAGGATTCTAAAGCATGAAGTTTGTCCATTAGAGATAACATCTCATCTTTGGACATAATTTTTATAGCATAAACCGAGCCTTCTTGTATTGACAATCTTTCCACTGATCTGTCATAAGCTTTAGACAAAATCCGATTGTCACATTCAGCAGATTTGATTCTGTCAGTTAATGTTTCAGTTCCTACTGAAAGGGACCGAAGTTTATGATCCAAATCAGCTGTTCCCTCTTCCATAGTAATGAATTTCTCCTTAATATCAGCCATTAATGTTTCAGTTCTTACAGAAAGGGACTGAAGCTTACGATCCAAATCAGCTGTTCCCTCTTCCATAGTAATGAATTTCTCCTTAACATCAGCCTGTACTTCTTCTAAATTTTGTTCAGTTTGTCGAATTGTGTTAAACAAAGATCTGTTCTCTGCCTGGAGTGCTTCAAACTGATTTTTGAAAAGATTGTTGCCATTCTCAATTGTTTTTAAGTGTTCAACCTCATCTTGTAAAGACTTTATCATATTTCTATTATCAAACCATATAGTACCAAGGAAAACTACGAATCCCAGAAAGATCCATATTTGTGGGCTGACAGATACTTCTTGTAAAATCTCCCACATGGTACAATCAAAAAGGCTGTTAAAGTCTTGAATGGTAATGTTTTCAGACATTTTTTTTATTTATAAAAGAAAATTATTTAACTGTAATGACGTTTTCGTGGTGGCGAAAGAAATGCACCTGAGTCCACATGGTCTAAGCCAGAGCTGGTCTGAAACAATTAACTCAAAATGAAAATTATTGTACTGCCTGAGAAGTTAGATTGGTCATGGAAGGGGTAACTTTGTCTGCTGGTGTGGCGGCTTTTGCTTCAAAACATTGTTTACAGTTGAAGATCATTTTCTTCATATATTGCACAGTTGTTTATTCTTTTACTATTCAAGTTAGATAGGTATTGAGAATTATATGTTCGTCATATTTATTTTTAGGTTAATCAGGTCTTTTAGATACATAGAGATTATATTTAGTATAGATAGTATAATCTTCAGCCTCTTCGAAGAGCTGTAGAAAATGGCCTTTAATCTAACCTAAAATTCTGTGCCAAGGAGACACAATTACTCCTGGCAATGCCATTCTACTCCCGAGAGAATGTTGAGCACCAAAGACACTCCACTGGGAGCATGTCTTCTTGGCAGAACTGGCCTTTGGGTTAAGAAAAGCCCATACCTCAACTTCTGACAAAGATACAGAATATCCCTAAGTGGATGAAACAGGATTGTCTTATCCTGCCAAGACAGGGTAGGATAGTTCTAATAATGGTATGTCAGTTATGTTAGGCCTTAGCCAAAATTGGTTGACTCAACTTTGCAAACGAGTCTTTGGGTGATTGCCCAGGTAGTCAGTTGTCTCTGTCAATTGTTGCACATTTTGGATATCTCTCGTTTGTTAAGTAATATTTATTCCCTTCTCAGATCTTTGATGGAGTTGAAGATTATATAATTGTAGTTACTCTCTATTTTATTTAGTTTCCTTGAGATAGAATGTTTAGCAAAACTTTTGTTCTCAATATTGTTTGTTATATTTATTATTTGTTATTATTGTATATAGTTGTATTTGGTTTAGTTCTGTCTTATTTAGACAAAAGGGGGAGACGTAGGGATAAGCCCCACCCATTAAGGGGCGTGTTCGCCTCGGGCTAATGTTTACTGATAAATCTGCAGAGCGTGATCCCAGCAGCCCTTTTTTCTCCTTTCCTGTTCTCTGCAGGAACCTGTGGTCCTGTAAGTCTATTTCCCCATTAAAGCTGTCTATATTTTTATAATCTGTCTGTATTCATTTACATTGTAACAATAGAGGCTGGACCTTTACCTGTGATATATGTTGCAAATAGCATTTGAAAATTATTTCTCAGCAGTTAGTATGTAGCCTTTTGAGACTTCAGAGCATACTTTCTGATTAGTTCTACCAATCCACTAAACAAGCTCTGCTTTCCTCAGGGTTTCCTAAGGTAAAGAGCAATTGCATTGCAGGTGCAGAATATATGCCTCCAATAGTTAAATTAAAATTCGTGTAAAGAGCCAAGAGAAGAGTACAAATTATGGGTGCTTCTGAACGTTAAAGGACAGGCTGAAATTTGGTGCTGAATTTAGAATTTTGTTTGGTTCTTATAGTTCCTGACTACAGACTAGGATCTAAGCTGCTTTATTTGTCATTCCCCTGGGATGAGAAAAACTATTGAAGAGTAGGAATAATTAGAAAAAAAGAAAGAGATTTAAATGACCCTAGTTGACAGAAGCAAATATCAGGATAAAACAAGAAAAAAATTACAACATTCAAACCTTTAAGAACCCCCTCCTTTTTAAAAGAAAGGATCAAACCTGCAAACTAAAGATAGGAAAAGACTTTAGGACATTTACAAAGAGCAACGTCTGAAAGCCTGAAAAGCTGACATAAAGAGTGAGCTTGTCCTTCTTGTTCATGAATGGGCTTAAATATGAATTGGAAGCTTAAAAACTGAAATGAAAAATTGTAAGATATAAAATATCCAGCATATCCATGGTGATTTCTGAGAACTTTAAAATATTAGTTAGACATCAACACAACTTAATGTTCTTTAGATTAAAAACTAAAGGTTTCTACCTGCAAGTAGGCCTGAAAATACTGCCCACAGAAGATCCCAAAATAAAAGAAGTCCCATACTAAGTAAAGAAACATGTGGAAACATTTTTCAAGTCTGCGCAGTGTCACTATGAGTCCCCAATGTTGCTGTAGTCATCACTCTTTTCTGTTCTTCTTTTATTCCTAGTTTAAAATGGTAAATGAACACTATAGAACATTCTTTTAAAAATGGTCACTATGATACTATTTTCCCCACTATTCTTATAGAGAAAGCGTCTTATCACAGCAAAAATTTGAATATGCTTAAGAAAGAGAAGGGAGAGAAATTGACTTGTATTTAAAATATAGAGAGTGGAAGAGTGGGTGAGAGTGGGGGTGAGAGAAATTGTATCCTAAAATAAAAGTGAAGATCATACCACATTCCTTAAAGGACTAAAAACGATAAGCTTGGTAACATTCTGGCTATAAAAATCTTGAGTCACATGGATTTTATTTGCTTTGTTTACTAGAGACACTGAGATACAAGAAATACGTAGCTATTGCCTAAAATGTTCTAATACTAATCTGTCTTTATTTTTAGTATTTTATTAAAGGAGCATTTATTTCTTTGCTGTTACATAATTTGTAAAGATTCTGCAGATAACTGCATTCTAAATAGAGCTGGCAAATGAACCATATCGCATAGAAATTATTTTAGCATTTATCAAATCGTATATACCTATTCAGTGTATGGCTGCTCTATGCACCTTCACTGCTTATGAATCAAAAAATTACTGAAGAGTTAGAGACCACCAGAGCGTGTCTACAAAGCAGAACAAAAAGAATCCAGGCAGGTTAGTTATAGACGGCTTCTTGATAGTTCCTAGATAATAAATGCAGCAGGCGGAATAGTATTTTATTCTTGAATGTCTGGGTGTGACAGTATAGGAAAGCAGAGTATCTGCAGATGTGACTAAATGGCTCAAGTGTGTAAAAACAATTATCATGGGAAAGAAGGAGTTACAGTTTACAACCTACAACAGTCAGAATTCTCTGAAGTAGGATGTATGCTGAGAAGGGCAGAGGAACACCACCCTGACCCTGATTTGGGAACAGGGATTGAAATTCCACTAATCCCTGAGCATAAAATCCCACCAATCCCTGAGATCCCTGAGCACTAAATCCCACCAATCCCTGACATCCCTGAGCACTAAACCCCACCCATTCCTGAGCACAAAAACTCACCAATCCCAATCCACCCTGGAAAGCTCTGCCCGACCCTCCCAGGAACCCTATGTAAACTCTATACCCTGTTCAGTTTGCCACTGCCACACTCTTGAAGCAGTCTGGGAATCTTCCCTCCCAGTAAATCTCTTACATGAAATTTGGGTGATGATTTTCTTTCACCTAACTAGAAGGGAATATAGAAGTAACTAACAGCTTTTTGTCAGAGCCCAGCAGAGCAGAACTGTAACATTTTTTGCTGGAGAAACCTTCCCCTAGTAGAGCATAGTTGTTACACTCTATGGGACCTGAACAAAGGTGTAACACTTTCTCTGGGGAAAACATCTCCTGCCAGGGAAACTTTTCCCTGGAGCAGAGCTGTCAACTGCTACACTTACAGTGACTTTGTGGTATTTCTTGAATTCCAAAAGCTAGAATACCTTACCATCTAAGCTGCAACACTTACAAAAGGTATGGTATAAATTTGGTGACTGATTTCTTATAAGAAGTAAAGCAGCTGTGTTGATAGGATTGTGTTAGTTGGTTTGATTGTTTGTTGTCAACTTGAGACAAGCTGGAGTCATCTGGGAGGAAAACACTTCAGTTGAGAAAATCCCTTCATTACACTGGCTTGCAGGCAAGTCTGTGGGGACATTTTCAGGATAAAATGGCTCAGCCAAATGAGGGTGGTCCCACCCCTGAACACGCGGTCATGGGTTATCTATTAAAGCAGGCTGAGCAAGGCATGAGAAGCAAGTCAGAATGCAGTGTTCTCTAGGGGCTCTGCATAATAAGCTCCTGCTGGCTGGTCACTGCCCTATCTTGGCTTCCCTTTGTGATAGACAGTGAATAAAAATGGAAGACAAACAAATAACTTCCTCACCAAGCTTTTTGTTATTTATTTCACATTATGTGACAACAATAGGAAGAACCTAGTGTAGCAGTACATGGGGTTGTATGAAGAAGTGAAAGACCCCAGCTTAGCTGCTGTAATGCCATTTTGCAAGGCTTTCACACAAACAAGTGTAAGTTCAAGGTAAAGTCCGTACTCCTAGGCTGCCAAACAGGATACATCAGGCCTAGGAGGGGAATAAAAAGTTCTGGGGAAAACTACATGTGCCCTAGATAGGGCCAAGTCAGCTATTATCAGATCTACATGTCCCCGAGGAGCTTGTCCCCAAGTGAACCCATTGCCTCATTCGAACTGAACAATGGGATCCCTGTAACCATCCATCTGCTTCTATATGCCTGCCTCTGCTGCCCTTTTCCTATAAAAAGACCTTCTCCCAGACTGCAGGACGCGCAAGTCCTCCGGAAGACTTTGCCGCCCGCAGGTTCCTGTGTACACCCAATAAACCTCTTGCTATTTGCAGCCAGTGGTCTCGGACTGTTCCTTGGGTTCAGGGGTCTCCTCCTGAGGGAAGGTCCTCCCCCAGGGTCTTTCAGAAGTACATGGGATGGCAAGAGGTAGCAAGAGGGAATATTTAAGCTTCTCAGTTTCAGGAGGTCTCATTTATCTATTCTTGCTCTCAATGGCTGTGTTATATTAAGGAAGTGGTCTCCTGTGCCCACGCATTGAAGGCTACTTTCTACTTTTTCTTCCATCGGTTTAAGTGTAGTCAGATTTATATTAAGGTCTTTTAAACAATTGGACTTGAGTTTTTGTGGTAGGTGATAGATAAGAATCTATTTGCATTCTTCTACATATTGACATCCAGTTATACCAGCACTGTGTTGAAAATGCATCCTCATTTCCGTTGTATAATTTTAAATTCTTTGTCAAAAATCAGGTGCTCATAAGTGTGTGGATTAATATCTGGGTCTTCAATTAAATTTCATTTGTCAACCTGTCTGTTTTATGCCAATACCAAGCTGTTTTCATTATTGTAGTTCTATACTAGTGTTTGATGTATGATGATGATACCTCTGGAAGTTCCTTTATTTTAAGGAGTTTTATGCCTATCCTGGGCTTATTGATTTTTCATATGAATTTGAGTATTGTTCTTTCAAGGTCTGTGAAGAATTGTGTTGGAATTTTGATGGAGATTGCATTGAATCTAAAGATTGATTTTGGTAGGATTCCCATTTTTATTATGTTGATCCTACCTATCCAAGAGCAGGGGAGATCTTTCCATTTTCTGGTATCTTCCTCCATTATTTTCTATTCAAAGACTTAATGTTGTGATGTTGTGATCAAATAGGTCTTTCATTTCTTTGGTTAGTATTACCTCAAGATATTTTATGTTATTTTTGGCTATTGTGAAAGGCGATGTTTCTCTGATTTCTTTCTCACTTTCTTTATTATTTGTACAAAGAGAGCTACTGAATTTTCTTTTTGAGTTGATACTGTATCTTGCCACATCATTGAAGGGATTTATTAGCTGTAGGAGTTCCCTGGTAGAGTTTTTGGGGTCACTTATGTACACTACCGTATCATCTGCAAATAACAAAAGTTTGGCTTCTTTTTAATTTGAATCCCCTTGATGTCCTTTTGTTGTCTTATTGTTACAGCCAGAACTTTAAGAACTATGTGGATTTATTTTACATTTTCCAATTTTGGTGTGTACAGTTTTTTGTAGTGTGACCTAACGATTCTCTGGATTTTCTCAGTGTCTGATATATCCTTATTTTCATTTTGTTAATTTGGTTGTCCTCTCTTCACCTTTTGATTACTTTGGATAATGGTTTGTCAATCTTGTTGGTTTTCTCAAAGAACCAGCCCCTTGTTTAATTGATTCTTTGTATTGTTTACTTTGTTTTGATTTTATTGTTTTCAGCACTCAATTTGATTATTTCCTATAATCTATTCCTCCTGGGTGAGTCTGCTTTTTTTGTTCTAGAGCTTTCAGGTGTGCTGTTAGGTCACTAGCATGAGATTTCTCCACTTTCTTTATGTAGGCACTTAGTGCCATGAATTTTGCTCTTAGCACAGCTTTCATATTGTCCCATAGGTTTAGGTATGTTATGTCTTCCTATTTGTTGAAATCTAGGAAGTCTTTAATTTCTTTCTTTATTTCTTTCTTAACTCAGGGGTGGTTCAACTGAGCACTGTTCAATTTCCATGAGATTGTAGGCTTTCTGCAATTAATGTTGTTATTAAATGATAACTTTAAACCATAGTGAACCAATAAGATACAAGAGGTTATTCATATTGTTTTTTTTCTTGAATTTTGCTTTATTATTGACTATGTGACCAATTTTAGAGAAAGTTCCATGAGGTTCTGAGAAGAAGGTATATTCTTTTGTATTTGAGTGAATTTTCTGTAGATGTCTCTCAAGTCCCTTTGCGTCATGACATCTGTTAGTTCTCTTATTTTTCTGATTAGTTTCTGTCTGGTTGACCTTTCCATTGTGAAATGTGGGTTGTTGAAGTCTCCTACTATTAGTGTGTAGGGTTGATGCATGATTTTAGCTTTAGTAATGTTTCTTTTACATATGTTGGTGCTCTTGTATTTGGGGCATAGATGTTGAGGATTGAGAATTTGTCTTGATGGATTGTTCCAGTTATGAGTATAAAGTGTTCTTCTTCATCTCTTCTGATTGATTTTAGTTTGAAGTCTATTTTGCTAGGTATTAGGATAGTCACACCCACTTGTTTCTTAGGTTCATTTGACTGGAAAAATTTTCTTAACCCTTTATTTTGAAGTAATCTCTGTCTTTGAGGTTGAGGTGTATATCTTATATACAGCAGAATATAAACCCTTTTTATCTGAGTTACAGTCAAATCTGCCATGCAGAGCACTGCACAGCCTGGAAATATTTCTGTATGGTGGCAGAAATCTGCCATGCTTTCCTGTTTATGCACACCTGGTAGACCTGATCCTGCTGCTTGCCCAGGCAGAAAGCACCGAGCCACAGGCATGGTCTCAGCTACTTTCCTCCCAACCCTAGTGGGCACAGAAATACCTGGGCCCAGAAATGGACTCTCTGAATGTGGCTGACGGTGGAGGCTGATGGAGAAACCAAGGACAATGGCACTGAGTTTTGATTCTACTACATGGACTGGCTTTGTGGAAGCCTAGTCTGTTTGGATGCTCACCTTCCTGGACCTGGGTGAAACAGGGAGGACCTTGGATTGATTCTACTACATGGACTGGCTTTGTGGAAGCCTAGTCTGTTTGGATGCTCACCTTCCTGGACCTGGGTGAAACAGGGAGGACCTTGGATTGATTCTACTACATGGACTGGCTTTGTGGAAGCCTAGTCTGTTCGGATGCTCACCTTCCTGGACCTGGGTGAAACAGGGAGGACCTTGGACTTCCTATAGGGTAGGGAAACCTCACTGCTCCTTGAACTGGAGAGGGAGGGGGAGTGGGGAGAGGGGAGGGAAGTGGGAGGAGGGAAGGAGGTAGAAATTTTCAAAAAAAAGTAAAGAAAGAAAGGAAGAAAGAAAGAAAGAGAAAGAAAGAAAGAAAGAAAGAAAGAAAGAAAGAAAGAAAGAAAGAAAGAAAGAAATGCTTCATAGCCAGAGTTCACGATGGTGGCACAGCCCAGGAAGCCGCATTTTAAAACCGTGCAGCTTTTTTTCTGCTATGGCTGCTGAGTCATGTAAATCTTTCTTAAAGGAGCTGCAGCAGGCCACCAACAAACAGTAAGAAGCTGTTTTAAACTCTGTATTTTTTTTTGTCTAGAATTTCTTTTTAAGCCCTCTTAGGTTTTACATGGAGTTAGTTGACTATGTTGGCTTGCCAGTTGTTGTAAGGGAGAGGGCTTCTTGCTTGTTCCAGCCACTCAGCTAGCTTACACTCAAAATAACCACACAGAAACTGTATTAATTAAAACACTGCCTGGCCCATTAGCTCTAACTTATTATTGACTAACTCTTACACCTTGATGGGTATAGTAGTCTGGGCTTGTTCCTGTGGTCTCTTAGTGTCTGAACCTCATCCTTCCAGGACCTTCTGGCTTTCATCGTTTCCATTGAGAAGTCAGGTGTAATTCTGATAGGTCTGCCTTTATATATTACTTGATCTTTTTTCTTTTCATCTTTTAATAGTCTTTCTTTATTTTATATGTTTTGTGCTTTGATTATTATATGGCAAGGGGATTTTTTTTGGTGGGGAGTGCATTTGGTGTTCTGTAAGCTTCTTGTACCTTCATAGAGATATCCTTCTTTAGGTTTGGAAAGTTTGAATCTCTGATTCTGTTGAACATATTTTCTGTCCCTTTGAGCTAGAGTTCTTCTTCTTCTATCCCCATTATTGTAAGGTTTGGTATTTTCATGGTATCCCATACTTCCTGGATGTTTTGTATTAAGAATTTATTAGATTTAATATTTTCTTTGATCAATGAATCTATTTCTTTCTATCGTATCTTAAAACTCTGAGATTCTCGCCGAGCGGTGGTGGCGCACGCCTTTAATCCCAGGACTCGGGAGGCAGAGGTAGGCAGACCTCTGTGAGTTCAAGTCCAGCCTGGTCTACAAGAGCTAGTTCTAGGACAGGAACCAAAAGCTACGGAGAAACCCTGTCTCGAAAATTCAAAAAAAAAAAAAAAAAAAAAAAAAAAAACTCTGAGATTCTCTTTATCATATCTTGTATTCTGTTGGTTATGTTTGCCTCTATAGTTACCATTCACTTGCCCATATTTTCCGTGCCCAGAATTCCCTCCGTTTGTATTTTCTTAGTGCCTGTATTTCAGGCTTCAAGTCTTGAACTGTTTAAATTACTTGTTACTCCTGCTTTTTTTTTTTTTTCTCGGCTTTCTTGGGTTTCTTTAAGAGGTTTGTGGATTTCTTTCAATTTTTTGTTTGTCTTTTTCTCCATTTCTTTAAGGGAATTCCTCATTTTCTCTTTAAAGGTCTTCATCATCCCTATAAAGTTACATTTAACATTGTTTTCTACTGCTTCTTCTGGGTTAGAATGATCAAGTCGTCCTGATGTATGACAACTGCGTTCTGCTGTTACCATGTTGCTTTTCAGGTGATTGAATGAATTCTTGCCTTGGTATCTACCCATCTCTTCCTCCTATTGGTGCAGAGTGTCTTTGCCTATTGGTCCATTTATTGCAGTGGCTGTCTGTGTCTTTGGGTACTGTTCTTAGTCTGCTCTGCATTGCCATTTTTTATGTCTCAGGGAGCCACCGAATTCTCTCTTTGCCCTCTCTCTTGACCATCTCTCTTGGTTCACTCCCATGATCTACTCTGTGCACTCACAGCCTATGCTTCAAAGTTTCTCTCTTGGTCCTCTCTATGTAGCTGCAGCTGTGCTTCAGGGTTCCTCTCTTGGTCCTCTCAGTCCTCTCTGTGTAGTTAGAGCTTGTGTTTCAGAATTCTTCTCTTGATGCTCTCTGCTAATTTGTAGTTTGCATTTCAGAGGTACACTGAGTTTGTAGAGTATAGGAGGGTTTCATTCCTTTCTTTTTAAAAAACCATTAAATACAGTAAATTCAGTTAGAACTGCCCATATTACATTGATTTGAGTCCATCAACTAGAAAATGTCTTTATAAGTCTTAACCCAAAGTCAGTAATAATTTTGAGTATCATTAAAACTTTATTTGTAAAGAACATTTATGCTTTTTTGTTTAAAGGTTGAAACTCTGTTTCTGTGACATCTTAAAGAATACACTATTTTTATAAATGCTTATATGTGTCAGTTGGTCATCATGTATTTACACAATAGAGTATTACTTAGCCGATAAAAAATGAAATCATGAAATTTACAGATAAGTTGATGAAACTTGACAAAAATTACCCTAAATGTATTATTCTAGGCCCAGAAAGACAAATGTGGTATGTATTTGCTTATATGTGGCCATCAGCTGTTGTCAGTGATAACCAAGCTACAATCTGTAGAACCTCAGAAGTTAGGTATAGAGTAAGGGACTATGGGGGATAGATATATCTCATTAGAAGAGGGAAATAGATTAAATAGGTATGGCTGGAATGAGGAGGGCAAAAACAGGAGAATCAAGTGTGGTAGGGTAAGAAGGCCTGCAACACAGGAGTGAATACAGAAAGAGACAGCTGAAATTTAGGGTCATTTGAATAATACAATGGAAACAGAAGAATTTTCCTTAAATATATAAATATATAGATGTGATTTAAATAAGATCATCCAATAATATGGAAGACAGTATAAACTTGTCATCTCTTGTCACCAAATGTAGTTTTCTAGTCCCTGTATATGGTTATACCTATTTAAATTGTTTGTCAAAGGGGTGTTATTGGAATTTCCGAACAACCCTGGCTGTTGCCAATACTATAGTTTTCTTTCCACAAAAATTACAACAAGGCCTCATTGCTGAAGACAATGCTTATACAGCCCACTGGACATAACATTGAACCTTCTCCCCTATATGCTAGTACATTTGGTAGAAGAAGGTACTTGGCATGCTACCAAAGGAGAAGCTTAAACACTGACACCAATCCATCTACAAACTTGTGCATCTACAATGGCGTCATGTCAGCTGGACAATGGAGGCACAAAGCATGGGGGGATTACCAAGGTATATCACATTTGAATATGTCCCATTTTATGCAATAGCACCTAAACTCAACACTGCTTGGGTAAACAATAACCTGAGATTAAATAACCCATGGGTCTGTGGTAAAACCAAATACTACTGTTCAACAAACAAGCAGACAAACAGAACAATAAAATGACTTTTGTTCACTTTTGACTAAACACATAATTCAGTGTTTTGCTTAACCTTCATCAGAGATACTTCTTCCTGCAACAAATGGAAACAGATATAGAAACACACAGCCATACATTATGCAGAGGTTGAGAGGCCTTGGAACACCCAGTCCTAAATGGGATGTATCCATTAAATCCCTTTCTTTAGGTCACATGAATCCCACAGAAGAAGAGGCAGAAAGAGCATTAGAGTCTGAGGTTGTGAAGGATATCACAAAAACAAGGACCTCTAAATCAACATGATCAAAACCCAGATGACTTTTCAGAGCCTGAGGCAGCATGCACAGGGACTGAATAGCTGCGCGCGAGGTCCTTTGCACGTATAGTATGGTTTCCAGTTTCGTGTTTTTAAGGGATTCCAAAGAACAAGAGGTTCTGTGATTCTTTTGCCTTCTCTTAGTTTTTCCCTCTTTTTATTTGTTTTATTCATTTCCTACGTGTTAGCTTTGATATATTATAATATATTACATTTTAATCTATTTATTATATCATTATCCCTTTGAAACCAGTTTTTTTTCCTAATGAAAGGAAGAAAGGGAACGGATTCCTATGGGGCAGGTATTGGGAAGGATTTAGGATGGGTAAAGGGAGGGAAAATAGTAATTGGGATATACTATATAAGAAAAAATTAATAAAATTGTTTTTTAATCACATCTGATACAAGAACATGTTTGGAGATACTGGGTATGTCTATGCCTGGGTCATAAGGATATCATGGGTATATGTATATGTAAATACACACAGATATTAAATATGACAGTTGTTTATATTCAATGACATTTCAAATAAGTGTTAAGGAATTATCTCCAAATTTTTAATAGAAGGAAAAATACAACAGATGAGAACTTTATGGTAAGCATGCAATTAGTCACTGGCTATCCTTTCACTAACATGGCATTAGAATTGATGCTGTCACTTGTGTGTCTGATACAAAAATACAATGTGAGTTTAAGCTAAAGTCTACATTTCAAGTTCAGAAGTCAGTGAGAATGAGTACAAAGCTAAAGTGGTGATCTTTATGGTGATTCAAGTTCAAACAGACTGAAGTTCTCACAATCCAGATGCCTGTTTGACAGTATTCATCTAGATGCTTTTTCTATGATGGAAACTAATGGGGAAATGCTGTGGAAACTCCTTCAGCCAATATCCTTTAAGATACTGGCCCATTTTGGGCATGCTCTCATGTACTATAAGTGCAGACTAAAGCATGCATGGGCCTTTTGGGTGCTGGATTTGGTTCCAGTTCCCAGGACACACAGAGGACTACAGATCAAACCCTTTCTGTGAGTTTATTCACAAATAAATAAAACTTTGTAAAACTCCATTCCCAGCAATTAAGAAACTCTTTTGTATGCAAAAGAAAAAGGTACCCACCATCTGGGGCATGGATCCACATAAGACCTAATAAAGCCTAAGGAAAAGAAGAGGGCTTCTAGACCAACAAAATTGGTAGCCAAGCGTAGCTTCTTGGTAGCTGCATTTTTTTTCCAGATAGACTGTTTGCTGCTGGTGAGCAGAGGTGTGGCTCATTTAAGAGATTTCCTGCAGTCTGTCTGGCGCTGGGGGCAAATCCTCAGGGCAAGTAGGCAGGCGAGACTTCGTTTGTTTCACTGGCCTGCCTGCAACAAGCAAGGTAAGGCCTTTGTTTACAAACTACCCAACCTGCACGGAGATCTGATCTAGGCACCAGGAGAGACAGCAGCGGGGTGAGTTTGTGACCTGCGGCTGTGGAAGCAGCCCTGGACAGGGAACTCTGAAGTTCCTCATCCCCCACCCTATACTCCCTGGGCTCCCAGCAGGGGCTCTACACCCTGCATACTGCCTCTCTCTTCTTGTCCCACCCAGCTTGCATCCAAAACCCTTCTTCCTTCTGCCCCCTTTCCTCTTTGGGCACATAACACCATCCAGCTCAGTCTGTCTGGCGCTGGGGGCAAATCCTCAGGGCAAGTAGGCAGGCGAGACTTCCTTTTTTCACTGGCCTGCCTGCAACAAGCAAGGTAAGGCCTTTGTTTACAAACTACCCAACCTGCACGGAGATCTGATCTCGGCACCAGGAGAGACAGCAGCGGGGTGAGTTTGTGACCGGCGGCGGTAGAAGCAGCCCTGGACAGGGAACTCTGAAGTTCCTCATCCCCCACCCTATACTCCCTGGGCTCCCTGCAGGGGCTCTACACCCCGCATACTGCCTCTCTCTTCTTATCCCACCCAGCTTGCATCCAGAACCCTTCTTCCTTCTGCCCCTTTCCTCTTTGGGCACATAACACCATTCAGCTCAGTCTGTCTGGCGCTGGGGGCAAATCCTCAGGGCAAGTAGGCAGGCGAGACTTCCTTTGGTTCACTGGCCTGCCTGCACCAAGCAAGGTAGGAGCTTTGTTTACGAACTACCCAACCTGCACCGAGATCTGATCTTGGCACCAGGAGAGCCATCAGTGGGAGAGCTAATCTGGGTACCAGGAGAGCCGTCTTTGGGCACGGAGATCTGATATTGGTACCAGGAGAGACATCACTGGAGCACCAGGAGAGCTATCACTGCAGGGTGCCATCACTGGGAAGGTACATCAGTAGGCAAGGAGACCTGATCCGTTAAAAGAAGATCCATAGGGGAGCATTTGGAGAAAGAGATGGGCAGGCGCCAATGCAAGAATTCACCCAACAATCTGAATAACTATATGAAACCACCAGAACCCAGCGACCTCACAACAGGAGGACATGAACACCTTAATCATGAAGAAGTAGATAAAATTGACTTTATGAAAGTGATTGACAACCTTAAACAGCATGTAAAAAATGCCCTTATAGAAATGGATGAGAAGTATAACAGAAAGTTTGAAGAACTGAGTAAATCAGTGAATGATACCCTAGGAAACCAAGGAAAAACAATCAAACAGATAATGGAAACAGTTCAAGACTTAAAAACTGAAATGGAGGCAAAGAAGAAAACACAAACAGAAGGCCAGCTGGACAGGGAAAATCTAGGTAAACGAATAGAGACTACAGAAGCAAGCATAACCAACAGAATACAAGAGATAGAAGAAAGAATCTCAGATTCTGAAGATACCATAGAGAAAATAAACACGCTGATCAAAGAAAACAGCAAGGCCAAAAAATTCTCATCACAAAACATTCAGGAAATATGGGACACAATAAAAAGACCAAACCTAAGAATAATAGGAATAGAAGAAGGAGAAGAAGCGCAGCTCAACGGTCCAGAAAATATATTTAATAAAATTATAGAAGAAAACTTTCCCAACCTAAAGAAAGATATACCTATGAAGGTTCAAGAAGCATACAGAACACCGAATAGGCTGGATCAAAAAAAAAAAACATCCTCTCGCCATATAATAATCAAAACACAAAGCATACAGAATAAAGAAAGAATACTAAGAGCAGCAAAGGAAAAAGGCCACGTTACTTATAAAGGTAAACCTATCAGATTTACACCTGACTTCTCTGTGGAAACCATGAAAGCCAGAAGGTCCTGGATAGATGTACTGCAGAAACTAAGAGACCGTGGATGCAAGCCCAGACTACTATACCCAGCCAAGCTTTCGTTCACTATAAATGGAGAAAACAAAATTTTCCAGGATAAAAACAAATTTAAACAATACGTAGCCACAAATCCAGCCTTACAGAAAGTAATAGAAGGAAAATCACTAATCAAGGAGTCCAACAATGACCACAGTAACTCAGACATCTAGAGACCCTTTACCAGCACATCTCAAAGAAGGGAAACACACAAAATCTACTACTAAAAAAAATGACCGGAGTTAACAACCACTGGTCATTAATATCACTTAATGTCAATGGACTCAACTCACCTATAAAAAGGCACAGACTAAGAGATTGGATACGAAAACAGGATCCAACATTCTGCTGTTTACAAGAAACACACCTCAACCACAAAGACAGGCACCTACTCAGAGTAAAGGGCTGGGATAAGGCTTATCAAGTAAATGGACCTAGGAAACAAGCAGGTGTGGCCATACTAATTTCTAACAAAGTTGACTTCAAACTTAAATCAATCAGAAGAGATGGAGAGGGACATTTTCTACTCATAACAGGAACAATTCATCAGGATGAAATCTCAATCCTGAATATCTATGCCCCTAATATAAAAGCACCCACGTACGTAAAAGAAACATTGTTAAAACTCAAGGCAGCCATCAAACCGCACACACTAATAGTAGGAGACTTTAATACTCCTCTCTCACCAATGGACAGGTCAATCAGACAGAAACCTAACAGAGAAATAAGAGAATTAATGGAGGTAATGAATCAAATGGACTTAACAGACATCTATAGAATATTCCACCCAAACAGGAAAGAATATACCTTCTTCTCTGCAGCTCATGGAACCTTCTCAAAAATCGACCACAAACTCGGTAACAAAGCAAACATTCACAGTTACAAAAAAATATTAATAACCACCTGTATCTTATCAGATCACCATGGATTAAAGCTAGAATTCAGCAACAATGCTACCCCCAGAAAGCCTACAAACTCATGGAAACTGAATAGTCAACTACTGAACCATACCTGGATTAAGGAAGAAATAAAGAAAGAAATTAAAGTCTTCCTTGAAGACAATGAAAATAAAGAAACAACATACTCAAACCTATGGGACACTATGAAAGCAGTCCTGAGAGGAAAGTTCATAGCACTAACTGCCCACTTAAAGAAAACAGAGAAAGCACACATTGGAGACTTAACAGCCCACCTGAAAGCTCTAGAAAAAAAAGAAGCAGACTCACCTAGAAGGGGTAGAAGACTGGAAATAATCAAACTGAGGGCTGAAATCAACAAAATAGAGACACAGAAAACAATTGAAAGAATCAATAAATCAAAAAGCTGGTTCCTGGAGAAAATCAACAAGATTGATAAACCCCTATCCAAACTAATCAAACGGCAGAGAGAGAATTTGCAAATTAATAAGATCAGAAATGAAAAGGGAGACATAACCACAGACACAGAGGAAATTCAGAGAATCATTAGATCTTACTACAAAAGCCTGTATGCCACAAAACTGGAAAATGTAAAAGAAATGGACACTTTTTTAGATAAATACCATATACCAAAGTTAAACCAGGACCAGGTGAACAACCTAAATAGACCTGTTAGTGGCGAAGAATTAGAAGCGGTTATCAAAAACCTCCCTTCCAAAAAAAGTCCAGGACCAGATGGTTTCAATGCGGAATTCTACCAGAACTTCCAAGAAGACCTAATACCTATACTCCTTAAGGTATTTCACAATATAGAAACAGAAGAGTCATTGCCAAATTCCTTTTATGAAGCTACAGAAACTCTGATACCAAAACCACACAAAGACCCAACCAAGAAAGAAAATTACAGGCCAATCTCACTCATGAACATCGACGCAAAAATCCTCAACAAAATTCTGGCAAACCGAATCCAAGAACACATTAGAAAAATTATCCATTATGATCAAGTAGGCTTCATACCAGAGATGCAGTGCTGGTTTAACATACGCAAATCTATCAATGTAATCCATCATATAAATAAACTGAAAGAAAAAAACCACATGATCGTTTCATTAGACGCTGAAAAAGCATTTGACAAAATTCAACATCCCTTTATGATAAAAGTCTTGGAGAGATTAGGGATACAAGAGTCATACCTAAATTTAATTAAAGCTATATACAGCAAGCCGACAGCTAATATCAAATTAAATGGAGAGAAACTTAAAGCCATCCCACTAAAATCAGGAACACGCCAAGGCTGTCCACTCTCTCCATACCTCTTCAATATAGTTCTCGAAGTTTTAGCAATAGCAATAAGACAACATAAGGGGATAAAGGGGATTCAAATTCGAAAGGAAGAAGTTAAACTTGCATTATTTGCAGATGATATGATAGTGTACATGAGCGACCCCAAAAACTCCACCAAAGAACTCCTACAGCTGATAAACGCCTTTAGTAATGTGGCAGGATACAAGATCAACTCCAAAAAATCAGTCGCCCTCTTATACACAAAGGATATGGAAGCAGAGAGGGAAATAAGAGAATCATCACCTTTCACGATAGCCACAAACAGCATAAAATATCTTGGGGTAACTCTAACCAAGGAAGTGAAAGATCTATTTGACAAGAACTTTAAGGCATTGAAGAAAGAAATTGAAGAGGATACCAGAAAATGGAAGGATCTCCCTTGCTCCTGGATTGGGAGGATCAACATAGTAAAAATGGCAATTCTACCAAGGGCAATTTATAGATTCAATGCAATCCCCATTAAAATCCCATCAAAATTCTTCACAGATCTTGAAAGGACAATAATCAACTTTATATGAAGAAACAAAAAACCCAGGATAGCCAAAACAATCTTATATAATAAAGGAACTTCTGGAGGCATTACCATCCCTGACTTCAAACTCTATTACAGAGCTACAGTAATGAAAACAGCGTGGTACTGGCATAAAAACAGAGCAGTCGACCAATGGAATCGTATAGAAGACCCGGATTTTAACCCACAAACCTATGAACAACTAATTTTCGATAAAGGAGCTAAACGTATACAATGGAAGAAAGAAAGCATCTTCAACAAATGGTGCTGGCACAATTGGATGTCAACCTGTAGAAGAATGAAAATAGACCCATATCTATCACCATGCACAAAACTCAAGTCCAAATGGATCAAAGACCTCAATATCAATCTGAACACACTGAACCTGATAGAAGAGAAAATGGGAAGTACCCTACAACATATGGGCACAGGAGATCGCTTCCTATGTATAACCCCAGCAGCACAGACATAAAGGGCAACATTGAATAAATGGGACCTCCTGAAACTGAGAAGCTTCTGTAAAGCAAAGGACACTGTCATTAAGACAAAAAGGCAGCCTACTGACTGGGAGAAGATCTTCACCAACCCCGCTACAGACAAAGTTCTGATCTCCAAAATATATAAAGAACTCAAGAAACTAGACTTTAAAAGGATAATTAACCCAATTAAAAAATGGGGCACTGAACTGAACAGAGAATTCTCATCAGAAGAAGTTAAAATGACCAAAAGATACTTAAGGTCATGCTCAACCTCCTTAGCAATCAGAGAAATGCAAATCAAAACAACTTTGAGATATCATCTTACACCTGTCAGAATGGCTAAAATCAAAAACACCAAGGATAGCCTTTGCTGGAGAGGTTGTGGAGAAAGGGGTACCCTCATCCATTGCTGGTGGGACTGCAAACTTGTGCAACCACTTTGGAAATCAGTGTGGCGGTTTCTCAGAAAAATTGGGATCAACCTACCCCTGGACCCAGCAATAGCACTCTTGGGAATATACCCAAGAGATGCCCTATCATATGACAAAAGCATTTGTCCAACTATGTTCATAGCAGCATTATTTGTAATAGCCAGAACCTGGAAGCAACCTAGATGCCCTTCAATAGAAGAATGGATGAAGAAAGTGTGGAATATATATACATTAGAGTACTACTCTGCGGTAAAAAACAATGACTTCTCGAATTTTGCATGCAAATAGATGGAAATAGAAAATACGATCCTGAGTGAGCTAACCCAGACCCAAAAAGAAGATCATGGGATGTACTCACTCATAATTGGTTTCTATCCATGGATAGGGGCCACTGAGTCTATAATTTGTGATCCTAAAGAAGCTAAACAAGAGGGTAAACCCAAGGACAAACATATAGATATCCTCCCAGCTATGGGAAATAGACAAGATTGATGGGCAAAAAATGGGAACCTTGGGGGGTGGGGTGGGATGGGGATGAGGGGAGATGGGGAGAGAAAAGTGTGAAGGAGAAGATGAGGGGAACTGGGGAAATCGGGGTGATTGGGGTTAAAGGAAGGTTGGATTGGGGAGCAGGGAAACTCATACCTTAGTTAAGGGAGCCACCTAAGGGTTGGCAAGAAACTTGAACCTGGAATGGCTACCAGATGCCCAGGACAATGTCTCCAGTTAGTTCATTGGGGCACCTGAGGATAGGGAACCTGAAATGAACCTATCCTATAATCATACTGATGAATATCTTGCATATCGCCATAGAACCTTCATCTAGCGATGGATGGAGATAGAGACAGAGACTCACACTGGAGCACCGGACTGAGCTCCCAAGGTTATAATGAGGAGCAGAAGGAGAGAGAACATGAACAAGGAAGTCAGGACCATGAGGGGTGCACCCAACCACTGAGACAGGGGGGCCGATCTATTGGGAGCTCACCAAGGCCAGCTGGACTGCTACTGAAAAAAACATGGGATAAAACCGGACTCTCTGAATGTGGTGGACAATGAGAGCTGACGAAAGGCCAAGGAGAATGGCACAGGAACTTTCTTCTGGCGATGGATCGAGAGAGAGACAGAGACCCAATTTGGATCAACCGTCTGAGCTCTTAAGGTCCAAATGAGGAGCAGAAGGAGGGAGAACATGAGCAAGGAAATCAGGACCACGAGGCGTGCACCCACCCACTGTGACAGTGGAACTGATCTATTGGGAGCTCTCCAAGGCCAGCTGGACTGGGACTGAATAAGCATGGGTTGAAACTGGACTCTCTGAACAAGGCGGACAATGAAGGCTGATGAGAAGCCAAGGACAATGGCACTAGGTTTCAGTCCTAATACATGAACTGGCTTTGTGGGAGCTTAGCCTGTTTGGATGCTCACCTTCCTGGACCTAGATAGAAGTGGGAGGACCTTGGTCTTCCTGTAGAGCAGGGAATTTGGACTGCTCTTCAGTATCGAGAGGGAGGGGGAGTGGACTAGGGGGAGGAGAAGTGGAGTGGGGATAGGGGGAGGGGAGCTGGGGGAGGGGGCAATATGTGGGAGGAGGGGGAGGGAAATGGGAAACGGGGAGCAGTTGGAAATTTTAATTAAAAAAGAATAAAAAAAATAAATAAATAAAAAATAAATAAATTAAAAAAAAAAGAGAGAGATTTCCTGACTCCGTATTAGCAGCAAAAGCTGCATGGCTTCTTTAAGAGATGGCTTCCTAGTTCATGCTACAAGGTCCTGCACTTAAATACAGTTAATGAGCAGCATGCTACTAGTTGCTTAATGGTGACATAGACACACTGTGTCCCTAAAACTGGGGATGTGAGCATGATTTGCAGAAGCAGTGAGCATACCTCCACCATGTTAGATGGGGAAAAGCCAGCAGGCAGGACTGTAAAGTTGGTCCCAGTCATGCCCACTTACCATTTAGAAAGAAAAGCACTTCTGGATTGAAAGTGATTACAGATAAAGCAGAGTCAGAAAAACTAAACCCCTTAACAGGTCACAGCATATGTAAAAAGATGTATGTTGGCTTGGGAGAGAAAAGAAAAAGAGTATAGATAGTTATAAAAAGAAATAAATTGTTTTAAAAATAAAACAAAGTCTTTAAAGAGACAGTAAAAGTAATATAAAAGACTACAGACAGATATAAATTGAAGGAGTAAAGATAAATAATAAAAAGTAATAGGAAAATACACATCAAGGTGGAAAGTATGCAGATAGTCTGGATTATGTAAACTATTGTGTTTTCTTTAAATGTTTTGGCTGTGAATGAACTAACTACAGAGAGGTAGTTTATTGTTTGCACTGCTAAACTTAACCAACATATATATTTAAAGGTATTTTGACTTCATAATTTTGAGTATAAAGTTATGATATTTTGGAAAAGAGGTTCTGCTTTTCTTTTCACAGAAGGTGAGAACCTGTGAATTTCTTCTAGGCTAATGTGGTTTGTTGGAACAAGATCCCCCAAAAGGTCTTTGTGAACCCTAAAAATACTTTGCCCAACAAACAGCAGGAAGTAGATTTTGGAAAACTATACCCAAATTCCCAAAATGATTGTTTATAAATATCTGTTTTAATTTAAAGGGACTATGATATAGAAATGAATATTTTTTCATTGGTATGAATTTTAGTTTATTGATACAAATTTAAGGCCAAGTTTTTTATATTTATATTTTTACTCTTGTTTAAGTTATTATGTTTATAAAATTCATTTAAAATGTAATGTTTAATTAAAATTACTGATTAATAGGTAGGCATTTCTAATAGTCAAACTTATAATAATGTTCATTAGGAATTCTAGATATACAAAATTTTATTTTAGTTAGATGCAGGGTAATAAAGAGTTAATTTCACTGTATTATTGGTCTAAAAACACTCATTTCCTAATTTCTTAGTTGTTCTGAAAATGGGTACTGTGAAAAAGTGACAGTTTCCTGTAACAAAATAGTGGTTTTCAATGTGTACCAAAACAAGCATAAACATTTAGAACATAATTTCACTGACTGAATTTATATCCTGAATTAAAATGCACATATTTATATTCATTTTTCACATTTTTCCTTTCTGTTGAGTGATTTTATATTCGAGTAACAAGTAAATTATGCAGAAATCCATGTTTAATAGTGAATATAAAATTGTGTTTTAATTATTTGATATGCATGTTACAACTTTTGCAGTATCAAGATTGTAAAATATATAAAGGGAATACAAAGTATCAGGTAAAGATGTTAGTTACATACTAACTTAGAATTAATTTACTAAAGTTAGAATTATTTCTAAATGATATTTCGTGTCCTCCTGAAGCTGAAGACTGCTAAATGATTGTCAATAAAGTACTTCACACAATGATACAGGTGCAAGTTCACTGTACATCTCCAAATCACAAGGAAGACAAATGTGATCTAAGCAGTTGGTTTTATCTTCCAGATTTCCAACAATTTGCAGTACAGGGCCTGGCAAGATATCTTATTCTATATCTGACTTCTTTACCTATTTACTTATCTGTCATCTATCTATCAATCATTCAATGTATTTATTTTATTTAAGGCCAGGATCCAGTACCACTGAAGACTATGGCTCAAAGTTTTTGGTGTCTCTTGATTTCTTTTGTTGATTTAATAATGAATATTCTCTCATAAAAGCCTATATTTTGATTTACTGACATTTCCAAATGTGTTAGGTAGAGAAAAAGTAAAAAACAAAAAAGACAGATAAGTAATGTGATTTGAGAGATGTCAGTAAACAGCCAAAGGACAGACTTTTCTGCATACATTTCTGCATTTCTACTGAAATCATGGCAGTCAAGTGGACAGCACAAGGAAAGGCTTTGGTTGGGACTGTGTTTCTCCATCTATTCCACTTCACTACCATCACCCATGCATTAACTTTAGCTGAACCTGTGGTTGGTACTATAATTGAATAGGAATCTGATAGAATATAAAAACAAAACAAAAACAAAATAAAAAACAAAAAAGCTCAGCAACAACAAAAAATAAAACAAAATAAAATACATGATTTTTGTAGCTTATCAATTTTGTCAAATATAATGTACAACAAATACTTTTGAGTTAAGACTTCATATATTCACAAGTAACATGTGCTTTTATTTATGTATATATGTATATGTGATATAGTCTATAACACCATGACTTCTAGTTAAGAAATCACTTTGCAGCAGACCCCAGTAGCTGGCCAGCAGGGTTGAGACCCATAGGCATGTTGTAATCCACTGCTGCTACCCAATGAACTTTCTTCTCATAAGACCCACTCCACCACCTGTAGGAGGAGGGTCTGTTGTTCATCCTGGCTGCCCAGCTAGCTTAGACTCAAAATAATCAAACAGAATCTGTATTAATTTAATCAATTCTTGGCCCATTAGCTCTAGTTTCTTATTGGCTACCTCTTACATATAAATTTAACTCATTTCTATTAATCTGTGTATCACCATGCGGCAGTGGCTTACTGGCAAGCCTTGGCATGTCTGACTCTGGTGGCTCCATGGCATCTCTCATACTCTACCTTCTTCCTCCCAGCACTTCCCCACCTACTTCTATTCCCTGTGCAGGACCAAGACAGTTTATTTATTAACCAATGGTATTCACAGCATACATCCCTCCCCTTTTCTGTTTAAATGAAAAGGAAGGCTTTATCTTCAACATAGTAAAATTACATATAACAAAACAGGTATCAAGTAAGAATTACAGTTACAATATTTATATCTACATTATCTTTTATCATAACTAAGGAAAACTATAACAATCTATGTATTTGTCAACACCATCAAAGACTCCAGAAGAATATAATATTACCTAAGTAAACATTAAGTACATTGTAAGCAACTTCCAAAACTCTAAAATTGACAGAGACATCTTGCTGCCTGGATAGTCACCCAGAGTTTTTCTGTACCATTGGGGCATCCATCGTCAGCCTAAAGGCCCAAAGTATCCAGAAGACTTTTCTACAAAGCAGGAAATTTCAAAGATAGTTTCACCTATACTGGCAGTTTGACAGTCACTTTCTTCTGTTGCAGAATGTCTAGTAGACTCTTTCATGAAGCAAGAACCCCAGAGGAGCATCTCACCTTTAGGCATGTTCTGCAGTAATTTCACTGTGGGTCCTGCATGTCCAGTTAAGCAGTCCAGGCAAGAGCAGTTTCTTGTACAAATGGCTAGCAAATTCTATAAGGAGCCTCTTTAATGCCCATCATCCTCTTGAAGTAGCTTGGTGCTGCCAAAAGCAGATATGTCTCATTGTTATAAAAACTCCTAAGTTATTAAAACATTTAAATGGCATATTCTGATGGCTTTGAAAGATATGAAGAATACCTATCCATCTGAAATACATCTCTGTACATCTAGAAAATCTAACACGACCAAAATCTTGACTATTATAGATGAGTCTCTATTAACTTATATTTCTTAATTATACATTACATTTTAAATGAACTACACAAACATAATAGCTTAATCAAGATCAGAAATATGTATACATATAACAAAATTGACCTTCAATTTTTATTGATAAACCAAGATCCATACCAATGCAAATCTCCATAGTATAATCCCCTTTAAATGTAAATTATTTATAGACAATATTTGGGAATGTGGGCATAGTTTTATCCAAATTGCTTTCTGCTGTTTGGGGGCACTGTTAATCAGGTCTTTTGTAGTGTATCCTGTGTGTTAGGTTCATCTCCGTCAGCCGTTGGGGCTATTCATGGTGACCTTTCAGGGGGTTGTAGTCTATCAAACCACAGCAGTCTGGAGGCAATTCACAGGTTCTCATCCTCTGTGGAAACAAGAGAAGAACCTCTTTTCCCAAGCAACATATCCTTAGACCCTAATGCTGAAGTCAAGATACCTTTATAATATACATGCTGGTTTAGCTTAGCAGCTCATACAATAAAATGTCTCTCTGCACTTAGCTCCTTCATAATCTAAAAATTCAAAGAAAACATAATAATATACATAATCCAGACTCTGTGTATAATCTATCTTTACATGGCTCATTTTTCTTACTCCTTTTAATCTATGACTGTCTGTACTATGTCTCTTCATAGACTTCATTTTTAAAATACCATTTACTTCTTTTTATAATACTCTGTAATCTTTTTCTTCTCTCTTCCAAGCCTATGTACATTTATCCAACACTGTGACTCTTTTAGAATTCTTTTCCATCTGGATTTGTCTTTATTGCATATCTGTAGTTTTTTTACTGTTCAGGAGTGCTTTTTAAAATGCTAAGCAATTCTTAAAACGTAAGCTGCACCATTACTAGGGTATATACACTACTTCCTGGTACTGCCTGACTGCCCCACCAAGTCCAGCATAACAGAGCCACTTGCACCTCTGAGAATCAAACACACAGCCTCATTCTCAGGCACACAATGAGTCCATGTTGCCATTAAGCAAGCAGAAGCAGTCTGCTCACAAACCCTATCCAAATGCTCCTTCTTCTGATAGAGCTAGAGGTCATGCTGGCAGCAAAGCTCAGAAAGCCTGCATTTCAAAACAGCATGGTGTTTTATCTGCTGCTGCTTCTGAGTCAGGAAAACCTCTCTTAAAGGAGCTGCAGCACACTGCCAGCAAACAGAAAGAAACTGCTAACCTGTATTTGCTTCTTTGTTGTCCTGAATTCCTTTTCAAGCCCTCTCAGGTTTTACGCTGATTTAGTTGGCCACTTGTAAGCCAGTCTGTAAGAGGATGGCCTGCTTGTTTGTCCTGGCCACCCAGATAGCTTAGATCCAAAATAGTCACTAGAAATTGTATTAATTAAACCACTGCTTGGCCTATTAGCTCTAGTTTCTTATTGGCTAACTCTTACATATGAATATAATCTATTTCTATTAATCTGTATATCACCACATGACAGTCGTTTACTGGCAAAGTTTCGGCATGTCTGACTCTGGAAGCTGCCTTCTTCCTCCCAGCATTCAGTTCTGTCTCCCCTGCCTACCTAAGTTCTGCCCTGCTATAGATCCAAAACAGTTTTTTATTCATTAATGATATTCAAAACATACAGAAGAAAATACCACATCAACCACCCACACCTACTAACTCTATCATCCTCTCCTTGGTCAGTCAGCCACCCCTGGCAACATAAGCAGCAATCCAGACATAAGCACCATCTACAACAGTTGGAATAACATCCCCTATAGCCACAAGAACCATCTATTCTAGTTAAAAGAACATATGCACCCCATAGCTCAAAACTATCCCCCCACTATTCTTAGTATAGACAACCATCTCAGGCAACATTAGCAGACTCTATAGGCACAAGCACTGTTCACATGGGTAAACACCAGTGTAATGATACATTCAACAACATAAAGGGAAATATGGCACCACCAGAATTGAGTGGTCCTACAACAGCAAAAACTGAACATCCAAACATAACTGAGGCATAAGAAAACAAAATAAAAATAATTTTATGAAGATTATAGAGTCCCTTAAGAGGAATTAAAAAAATGCCCTGAAGAAATATTGGAATTGACAAAAAAATGGAAGAAATCAATAAATTTCTTAATGAAAGTCAAGAAATTCAACAAAATACAGACAAGTGAAGGAAATAGATCAAGGCTTGAAATTTGAAATAGAGATAATGAAAAAAACAAACTGAGGGAATTTTGGGAATGAGAAGTCTGGGTAAGTGAACAGGAACTACAGATGTGAGCATCTCCAATGGAATACAAGAGATGGAAGAGTAAATCTCAGGCATTGAAATTATAATAAAGAAAATATATTCATCAGTCAAAAAATGTTAAATCAAACAAATTCTTAATACAAAACATCCAGGAAATATGGGACATTATAATGACCAAATCTAAGAATAATAGGGATAGGAGAAGAAGTAGAATTATAGCTCAAAGTCCCAGAAATCATATACAACATATCCTAACATAAATCCACATACCTCTAAATACCTGATTTTTGACAAAGAAGCCAAAATTATAAAATGGAAAAAAGAAAGTGTCTGCAACAAATTGTGCACTCAAAACTGGATGTCAGCATGTAGAAGAACACAAACAGATTAATAATCCTTGCTGTGCACAAAACTCAAGTCCATGTGTATCAAAGACATCAACATAAATCCATCTACAATGAATCTGACAGAAGGGAAAGTAGGACGTAGCCTTAAATACATTGGCACAGGAGAATACTTTCTGAATATAACACCAGTAGCATAGACACTGAGATTGACAATTAATTATTGGGACCTTCTGAAGCCAAAAAGTTTCTGTAAGTCAAAGGACACTCTCAATAAGACAAAATGTCAGCCTACAGATTGGGAAAAGATCTTCACCAACCCAACATATGATAAAGAACTAATCTCCAAAATATATAAAGGACTCAAGAAACTAGACATCAAAATATCAAATAAATCCAATTAAAAATATAGTATAGATCTAAACAGAATATCCTCTACAGAAGAATCTCAGATGCTCAAAATACACTTACAGAATTTCTCAACATCTGTAGTATGAAGGCTGTTAGTTCATTCCCAGTTTCTCAACTTTGAAATAATCACAGATTATTCTGTTCTGCCCTGCTATAGGCCCAAAGCAGTTTCATTATTAACCAGTGGTAATCACAGCACACAGAGGGAAATCCCTCATCAAACATTCATAGACATCAGGGAAATGCAAATTGAATTGACTCTAAGATACCATATTATCCTTGTCAGAATGGAGAAGATCAAAAACACTGATGACAGCTGATATAGAAGAGGATGTGGAGTAAGGGAAACACTCCTCCACTGATGGTGGGATGCAAACTTGTACAGCCACTTTGGAAGTCAATATGGTGTCTTCTCACAAAAATGGGAATTAATCAACCTCAAGACCTTTCAATAGCAATCTTGGGCATACACCCAAAGGATGCTCAATCATACTGCAAGGGCACTTGCTCAACAATGTGCATGGCAGCATTATTCATAGTAGCCAGAATGTGGAGACAACCTAGATTCTCATCAATTGAAGAACTGATAAAGATAATGTGGTACACTTAAACAATGGACTATTGTTCAGCTGGAAAAGATAATGATCTCATGAAATTTGCAGGTAAATAGATAAAACTAGAACATATTATTTTCAGTGAGGTAACCTAGACCCAGAAAGACAAAGATAGTGTGTACTCACTTGTAAGTTGATATTAAAAGCAAATTATAGGATAACAAACCTACAATTCACAGTCCCATGGAGATAACAAAAAGGACCCAAAGTAGGATGCATGAATTTCTCTGGGAAGGGGAAATAGAAGAGATCTCCTTGGCACTGGGGGATTGGGTTAATGTGGGAACTTGAAAGGGAGAGTTGGGTGGGCTAGATACTGGAGGTAGTTTGTGGGTGGGGCAGAGTAGGAGAATAACAAAAGAGAACTGTTGATGGGGAAGAACATTTCAGGGTTAGGTGCCAAGAAAACCCCTGAAAGTCCACAAGAATGATCCCAGCTAAGACTCCTAGCAGTGATGGCGAGAGTGCCTGAACTGGCCTTCTTCTGTAACAAGATTGGTAACTGTCCTAATTGTCATCAGAGAACCTTTATCCAGTAACTGATGAGAACAGATGCAGAGATCTACAGCCAAACAAAGGGATCATGCTCCAGGAGTTCTTCTGGAGTAAGGGAGGAGGTATTGTATGAGTCACGAGGGCTCAAGGCCATGATGGGGAAACCCACACAGACAGTTGACCTGAGCTCCTGGGAGCACGTGGACTCTGGACCAACAGTTAGGGAACCTGGAAGGTACAGACCTAGGTCCTTTGCATGTGTATAACAGTTGCGTATCTCAATCTGTTTATAAGGCTCCTATCAGTGAGATAAGCACCTGTCCCTGGCACTTATCTGGCTATTTTGGACCTGTTTCCCATGCTGGGTTACCTAGTATTGTTGCAGAAGAAAGAGCTTGGTCCCAACTCAGCTGGGTATGCCATGCTTTGTTCAAGCTCATGGGAGGCCTTCCCTTTTCTAAATGGAGAAGGAAGAGGAGTGAATGAGGAGGAGGAGGAGGAGTCAGGGAAGAGAACAGGAGGAGAGGAGGGAGGGGAAAGTGTCAATATGTAAAATAAATTTTAAAAGTTAAATAAAATAGTTTAAAAGAATGTAAACATTGTTAAAAAGAAATCAATCCCCCAAAACTGTAAAATTAGTAAACTCATAAAAACATCCATTTCAAGACTTTATAGATGGACTAAAAATGGAAAGATATAAATATGTATTTACTTTTTATTTCTGAACAAGAACAGTGAGGGGCTGCCTCATATCCCCAAGCCATAGTTCTTTTGGCATTATCATAAGGGGTTTTATCAACTAGTACCTCAATATAAACCTAGAAACTTTATTCCAAAGAGAGTAGCTTTAATTTGTGCTAGAGATAAAACTATCAATGTCAGCCAAACAGGAAATGAATACAGAAAAGTTAAAGGTGTGTTTCCTTGTCTTTAAGAACTTCGGTCGAAGGACACTCAGGACTTCAGTAAGGAGCCCCTGGAGATGAGACAGCAATAGATATTTTAGCATAGCTGTTTCATACCACTGCCTGCATAAAAAGAGACATGAGCAAGAAAGCATGGCGAGAAACGAAATACAAAAGTGAGCTTGACAATTAGTTTAATTCTTAATGAAAACTCCATGTTTTCCTCACAGACTAGAAGTCTGTGAAAGCCTTCCTGACTTGTAGTGTTTTAACATCTGCCCAATGCACAAACACAGAGCCACCTATCACTAGACTAGAAAGACTAGAACTAAAGGTAAAGATAGAACCATAGACTATAGTACTCAGAAGAGAAACATCATTACATATATGATAGATACTGAAGTTGATCTGTATACAATTTATGAGAAAATAAAAGTTCATGAAATCTTGATGATAAAATGCATCAAGTGCCATGTTAGTGAACTATTTTGTTGCTGTGACAAAACTGGCAGAGACAAATCAAGAAAAGAAAGATCATGGTTTATGGTTTCAGAGGGCTCAGTCTATGTAGTAGCTTGTATCTGTTAGACAGAACATTATTGTGGGGTAGAAATGTGTGGTCCAGTGCAGCTGGTCACATCACAGTGAGCAGATAACAGAGATGAGATAGGAAGGAGACAATGGCAATATTTTCATAATGACACAGTGTCAGTGACCTAATTCATCCAGGCAGGCCCCAAATTCATGGTTTTCAGACTCCCAAAATAGCATTTCTACCAAAGAACAAACGAATTACACATGACCTGTTGGCAACATCTTATGTTTTAATTTTAAAATGTTTAGCATTAATTAAAGTTTTATAGCATGTATATAAGTGTTATGCATACTGAAAAAGAATGTTAGTCAATATAAACTAATTTTGAATGAGTCTTGATATTGAACTGAATACAAAATAATATTTTAACATAGTCGTTTTAATATAGTCATAGTCTACAGAAAATAACATTCAAATAATAACAGGAAATAACATAACAGTTATCTAATTATTGAGCTAGAGCTATAAGAGAAACTGTTAATTGACATAGATGATAGAGACAGTAAGTAACTAAAAAGTAAATGTTAGAATTCAGATGAACAAAAATGAACAAAAAGTGTTTAACAGTAGATTTGATACTATAGAAATCAACCAGCAAATCTGAAGGTTATAGAACAAAGATAATAAAATTTGAAATGGGTGGGAAAGCCACAAGGGCTGATTAATCACATTATGTCAAGAGATAATAGGTGGGAAAGGGAAAAAATGAATAAATAAAAATTATCATTTTTCCTAAATTGTGACGGATTTCATGTGAAGATCATGGGTACTCAGGGAGCCTTAAAAATGAAGTGTTGAGATCCTTACCTGGACAGAACAAAGGTACAAAATATAGTATTAGGCAGATTATCTCCAAAGCTACAAGAGAAGTCTGATTCATCACAGGTAGAAGAATAAAAGTGAAGAATTGAGCTGGTGGAAGATGAAGTGAAATTACATCCCCAAACTTGGGAAATCAAAACTAATGAGCTGCAAAATTATCATCTGAAGTTGGCGTCATCACTAAAGAGACAAGTTCTCTGGCAGCAGTATACTCTGAAAGTAGAGAAGAGCTTTGTGATCTAATCACAGGACACAGCAGGGATTTGAACTTACAGAAGGAAACAAACACCACAACTAGTAATAGTATCTATGTGGGAAATTTAAATAAATTTATATTCTCCTTATTTTGTTTCCAAATGAATTCCAAAGTTCCTGAAATTAGTAGTTATAACATTTTTCCGACTTTAAAGTATATATAGAATTACTAAAGCTTATGATGCCTAAAAAATGAAGCAGAAATGGGACAAGTTTTTCTACCATATAAAAATTATCATGATTAAAATTTCCACCTGCTCCATGTTTCCCATTTTAATTAAAAAATTTTAATTAAAAATTTTATTAAATTAAAATTAAAATTTTAATTAAAAAAGAATATAAATAAATAATAATAATAAATAAAATTCAGATTTTCTATATCCCTTATGATATACACATTATCAAAGATCTGTATTCTACATTTTTATAAATAATGTGAGGGCTTAGTCAGAAAATGTCCTCTAATTAAACATATCTTGCATGCTTAAAACTGGAAAATGACGATTTATGACCTAATACCTAAATTTATGACAATTTTTTGATTTTTCCTAATGTCTAAAAAGGTATAATAAATTTAAAGTCCATTAAATGCACATCACTAATAAAATACTTGATTGAAATTAATACCAAAATTTTATAAGAACTCCTATTATTATTTGATTAATTAATTTTGTGTATTTTAAATAAAGCCATTGGTTTGTGGTATTTAAGAAATATTTATGTGATACTGTGTATATCATATTTCTTTTTTTTTATTTTTTGAATACATACATATTTCGAAGAGGTGAGATAAAATGACAAATAAAACTTATTTTCACAATTAAAAAAAATTATCATGATTAATCTTCAGGGGACTGTACATGACAAGATGATGTACACACATGTCCAAGTATATATGCTCATCATAGAGTATGTGTACACATGTCTATTCATGCATGTTAATACTGTGCACATAATCAATGCTGTGTGTTACCATTCAGTACCAGCTTAAGAAATGTACCAATAGAAAGTCAAAGATGTTCACTATTACTGCTGAACACTGTGTTGTGGTTTCTATTAAATAAGTCAATAAAAATATAAGAGATGCAAACATCAACAAGAGTAATATATGTGATTTGCCAACAATATAGAAATATACAAGAAATCTAAGGAAAGCTTGTATTAGAACTAATATGAACGTAGAAATCATTTCTTATGCTACCAGCTACCAATTATAGAATTAGTATAATAAAAAATTAGAATATTCCTCACAGTAGAAATAAAATACAAGTGGTACTAGAAATAAAATACAATAAAAATATACAAGCCATCTTACCTTATTAGTTTTCTCTTGCATAATAAACACCCTACCAAAGGAAGTTGGGGGCAGGTAATGTGTTTATTTGGATTTAAAGTCCTAATGGCAGCCTGATATTGAGAGAACTGAAGACAGAAATGTTGCGGGAGGTCCTTCCGCTCCTCCAGCCAATAGCTGCTGAGATACCAGCCCATTGGGGCGTGGTCTCTCTCTCTTTAAAAAAGCGGCCACTTCCTTCCTCTTCCTCTCTTACTTCCTGCTCCGCTTCTGGAGACTAGGCTCCCTTCCTGATTGCGCAGAGGGTTGTTGTCTGGGATGGTGATCTATAAGTTTTTTCCCCTTTAAATAAATAACCATTCTATTAATCATAATTCCAAACTGGTGTGGGATTGCTTGTGACTTACACCTTAGCCTTCACAGAAACTTCAGCAGAGGAGGATCCAAGTGGAATAGTGCTTACTGATTTGTTCTCCATGGCTCATTCACCTTCCTTTCTTCTGTACCACAGAGCCAACTGCCCAGAGGTAGCACTACCCACCATGGTCTTGGCTTTCCCACATCATTCATTAAACACTAATTAAGAAAACGCTCTATTGATATGCCTATAGAACAATCTGGTAAAGGCAATTCCTGAGTCAAAATGCCCTTTTCTAATGTGATTCAGTTCATGCAAAGTTGACAAAACTAACCGGAGGACCCTCTCCCCTAGTGTAGTGGAAATACAAGTGTTCTACAATGCAAGATATCCACACCAGGAGAACATGACCCACAGAATCAACTAACCAGGGTTCACAGGGCCTCACAGAGACTACAACAGTAATGACAGACCTGCATGGATCTGTGCTAGGTCATCGACACATATATTAGGATTGTAATCTTAGTATTTTTTGTGGTACTCCTAACAGTAAGAATGGGGCTGCCTCTGTCTCTTCCACCTGCTGGGTTGCCTCACCTAGCCTTGAAATAAGGGTTTGTGTCTAGTCTTCTTGTATCTTGCTATGTCATGTTTGGTTATGTCCCTAGGAGGTCTGCTCTTTTCCAAAGGGAAACAGGGGAGGAATGGGTTCAGAGGAGATGGGAGGAAATCATGGTCCTTATATGTGTACTTCATCTTTAATTATTCCATAAATGACTTTATTATAATAAGAAATCCTGGTAAGAAAGCAAAATGATTAGAAATAATATTTAAAATATTAAGAATTTGAGGTTGGAAAAAGTGATTCACGCTTTTGGATATTAAACCATATGTATTACAATAGGCTAAAGTTTGTGAAAGACTGGAGGGACCAAACAATGTTGAAACACAAAGGTTAAAAACATTACTGTTTAGATATGAATAAAAATTAATGCATAGGGAACATATTTAAGAAGCGGTTGGCTATACATTAAAGAAAGCTGAAATAGGTTCCTGCCATGGACTTCACATGTTCACCTCTAGATTTAGTGCTATGTTTTACATAGCACTTTACATACTCAATTTTTTGAGCGCTTGCAATATATAGAAAAATATAGTCCTAACACACATATGTACTCACCCCAGATAGGGAACCCACAATAGACCAAAGTACTAACACCACCAAAGTCCAAATTGTTGAACCATGAGTTTTATTGAGGTTTCTTATATGAATGGATGAATGGTTACTTTCAGGAGCAGAAATGATTCAAAAACACCTGTATGATCAAGGTCCACCCCAGCATTGACAACAGCTCAGAAAATTGGGAACCTACGGCACACAGGGCACACAGCACGACCTGCTGGCAGCACACTTTCAATGGTTGGAGAGTGTTCTTTCTAGGAGCTTCAGTTGGTCTGGAGCTTGAGTTGGTCTAAATCTTCTCTAGGCTACTCACCTTGTTCTTATTTCCTCCAGGCAGCTGACTAGTCTCAGAGACTTCTTTGCAATATGGCTGGTCTGAAAGTATCATTTGCTGCTTGACTTGTTTAAGTATCTTTGTAACTAAACTCTGCTTCCTGTGGTGTGGAGGGGTCCAGTGAATTCTGGATAGTTGGTTTTAGGTATTTCCTGAAGCTATTTTGAGTCATTTACCTTCCTGTTTAAGGAGCTTCTAGGCAGTTGTTTACCTTCGTGCTTAAGGAGGGTCTATTCAATCTGAGAGAAAAAAAAATATTAGAAAACAAACATATACAGAGCTTTGTATTAAACACAAAAGGCATGTAAACCATGAAATCAGATATTAATATATGGAGAAAGTATGCAGTAGCTTGATGTTCATAAGTAATACTCAGTATGAAGTAATGGAAAGACAGTGGAAGCAATGTATACATGCAATGCAAATCAATGGTGTTTTAATTTTTTATGCATGTGCCCACAGCTATGGTGATCTCATGAATCTAGCAGATATTTACAGAGCATTTCACTTAAACTCAAAAGAAAACGTTTTTTTTTTTTTTCATGGATCTTTCTCCAAAATTTGTAACATATGTGGAAGCAAAGCAAGTCTGAACAGATATTTAAAAAACGGAAATAACATCCTGCATCCTACCTGATCACCTTGTGCAATTCAATATTGAATAACAATTGAGGAAAGATGGAAGTTAAGAAAGAATTTAGGTATTTTCTAGAACTGAATGAAAACACAAGATATCCATACCTATGTGACACAATGAAGGAAAGTGTATACCACTAAGTGCCTACTTTTAACAAAAATGGAAAGATCTCGTATTAGCAACTGAGCAACATACCTACCACCTGAAACAAGAAGATCAAAAAACAAAAACAAAACAAAACAAAAAAACATAGAGCTGAAGTCAGTAAAACAGAAACAATAAAGGTAAAAAAGCATCAAAGAAATAAAGAGTTGGTTCTTTGATTTAAAACAATAACATTGATAAATCAATAGCCAATTAATTAAAAGACACATACCAAAATAAAAATTTCTAAAATTGGTTTTGAAAAGGAGGACATCGGCATAAATATCAGTGCTTTCTGATGTACTCTTACAAGAGAAGACAATAATATGTCATGCTCTTCACTACTGCCCTCTTCTGTAGAACAAAGCACTCTGAGCCACTGAGTATTTGGAATAATGTCTTTCTTCTACATGTATGCACTCATATACACACACAAAGAGAGAGAAAGACAGAGAGAGAGAGAGAGAGAGAGAGAGAGAGAGAGAGAGAGAGAGAGAAGAAAAAGGAAAAGGAAAGAAGAGAAAGAAAAGAGGACATCACACAGAAAATTGTTAGGACTTACTATAAACATCTCTACTCCACCAAACTGGAAAAGCTAAAGGAAAGGATTGAATTTCTTGATACATATAACACACCAAAATTAAATAAAGATTAGACAAGCAAGATAAGCAATGTAAACAGACTCACAGCGCCTAGAGAAATAGAGGTAGCAATTAAGTCAGGCAAACAAAAGAGTACAGCCCAAATGGATTCAGTGCATAAGACTAACAAACTTTCAAAGAATTAGCATCAATAAATCTAAAATTATTCCACAAAACAGAAACAAAGGGAACATTGTCTAGTTTATTTTATGTGATCACTGTTAGCTAACAGAAAGGCCCAAAGAGAAAAAAGAAAAGAAAGAAAAAGAAAATTATAGACAAATTCCCTTATGATCATAGGTGCAAATAATTCTCTATAAAATACTTACAAACTGAACCTAAGAACACCTCAAAATGATTATGTACCATTCTCCATAAGGCTTCATTCCAGAGATGCAGGAATGACTCAATATAATTAAATTGATAAATGTTATCCACCACATAGTTTGATCATATCTTTAGTTGCAGAAAAGGCCTTTGATAAAATCAAACACCCTATCATGATAAAAGTCCTGGAGAGACTGGGCCTTCAAGTAGTATTTTTCAAAATAAAAGCAATTTATAACAACCTACAGTGAACATGGAGAGAAACTCAAATCATTTCCACCAGCATCTTGAACGAGGGCAGGATGCACACTCCCTCCATACCTATTCAATATAATATGTGAAGACATAGCTAGAGTAATAAGATGATTAAAGGAAATAAAGGGGATACAAAGAGGAAAGAAAGAAGTCAAAGTATCTTTATTTGCAGATGATATGATTTGGTATATAACACACCCTAAAAACTCCACAAGGAAACTTCCAAAAAAGCTTCCAGAAAAATAGCAAAATACAAAATCAATACAAAGAGGCATTGTCTCACAAAATTAATACAAAAAAATCAGAACCCTTCCACATACAAATGAAAAAACAGACTGAGGAAGAAAAGAGAGAAAGAATCCTTTTTACAATGTCCTAAAAAAGCCTAACCAAACAAAAAAATCATACCTGTGGATAACTCTAACAAAGCAAGTGAAAGACTCATATAATAAATCTTTAAGCTATTGAAATAGAAATTGAATAAAACATGAGAAAATGGAAAGAATTTCTTCCATTCTTATGGATCAGTAGGATTAATATAGTGAAAAATCCATCCAACCAAAAGAATGTATAGATTCAACACACTCTTCATTGAATTCATATAATTTTTTTACCGAAATCAAAGGACAATTTTTAGCTTCATGTGGAAACACACACAAAACAAAACCAAAAGTTGGGTTTTTAAAAAAAATTCTATAACAGGGCAGCAGTGGTGCATACCTTTAATCCCAGCACTAGGGAGACAGAAGCAGGCAGATCTTGGTGAGCTTATGGCCAACATGGTGTACAAAGCAAGTCCCAGGACAGGAGGAGCTGTAACACAGAAAAACATTTTCATAAAACGAAAACAAAAGCAAAAGCAAAAATTTGAACAATAAAGAAACTGATGTAGGTAAGTTACTACTCTCTCAGATTTCAAGTTGTACTACAGAGCTACAGAAAAAAAAAAAAGAACAGAATATTGGCATAAAACATATATGCTCATTTATGGAATAAAATTGAAGACCCAGATATAACTTCACTCACTTATGAAAACCTGATGTTTTTGTAAGCCAAAAAAGATAAAATAAAGTATTCATTGGAAGAAAGATAGCATCTTCTGCTGATGATGCTGGTCAAATTAACTGTCTGTAGAATCCAGATAGATCATACTTATCACCTTGCACAAAATTCAACTTCAAATGAATCAAAAACCTCAAAGTAAGATTAGTTGTTTGAATCTGATAGAACAGAATGTTGGGAATAGTCTTAAACTCATTATTGCAGAAAAAGACTGTCTCTAGAAGACACAATGGAGGCACTAAGAAGTAATTACTTAATGGGACCTCATGGAACTGAAAAGCTTCCGTATGGCAAAAAATACCCATCATTGGGGTAAAGTGGCAAGATGCAAATGGGGAAATGATCTTTATCAATCACACATTTAATAGAGGATTAATATCTAAAATATATAGAGTATTAGAAAAATATCACAGTTAGGAAAGGAGCATTGAGCTAAACAGAGACTTCTCAAAAGATGGACCCCAAATGGCTGATAATCAGTTAAAGAAATGGTGCAACATCCTTAGCTACCAAGAAAATGCAAATCAAAACTATTTTTAAATTTCACCCATTTTAGTTAGAATGACTAAGGTTAATAAGACAAATGACAGCTCATGCTGGCGGGATAGGGAGAAAGAGGTGGACTTATGGCTAGAACAGAAAGTTTATTAATGGTGGTGAGTGGTATGGAAGAGAGGGTAAGACAGGGAATATGGTAAGTGGAACTAACGCTAAGGGCCATGTGAAGAGACATATGGAAACCTACTACAGTAGAAGCTTCAAATGTACATACGTGAAAGAAATATATGATGTCACCAAATAGCAAGGGAGACAATGCCCCATCTAGACATCTTTCACCACCTAGTAAAAGAGAATGTGTTCTGACTAGTTGAGATGTTGACCACCAACTCAATGGAAACTATTATTATTAGGCTGTTGCCAAATTATTAGGCTGTTGCCAGGCTATCAGTTGCCATCCACAAACTGATGTAAATCTCTAATGCTGAAGACAACTTTTTAATATGTCACTGAACATAAAGAAGTCAAGTTTGAGTTGAGCTAGAGCCTTCACCCTCCTGACTGGTGTACTCGGTGCTGCAAGATATTCTAAACGAAAGAGAAAGCTAAACACCGGCCCAGATACAAACCCCTATAGTGATGACCTGCCTGCTTGATGTGCTACTATAAACACTGTGGAAATAACAAAGCACACTCTGATAGGATTTCAGATCCATTCCATGTGATGAATTCATTAGTGCAGAACACATGATACTACTTGGCTGGCCACGAACCTGAGATTGGATAAACCATCACCTAGGGGAAAACCAAATACTATTTTTATTAAAGGAATGCAGCAACGAAATGTTTCCTAATGACATTCTGCTATTCCCATCGATCATTGCTTTACTTAGCCATCCTTAGAATGTTTTCTATTGCAGTGTATGAGACCTAATACAGAGACCCACAATGGAACAAAGCATAGAACGGTAGAGATATTTGAATATTCAGGCCTAAATCAAATTTCTTTATTAAACCCCTCTCCTCCAGGCTCAGGGAACTATGTGGAAAGAGCAGGCAGAAGAATTGTATGAGCCAGAGGGATTGGATGACAGCAAGAAAATAGTGTCTTCCACACACAACAGGACAGAGGCAATAGAAACCCATAGAAGCTGTGGCACCATGCACAGGGCCTGCATAGATTCAAGCAAGACCTGGCCTCAGCTATTAGAGTGTGGAGTAGACATGAGCGCCCATCCCTAACCGGAAAACTATTTCTAACTGACATGTGTTTCCAAGGATGGGAGACCCCTGGAACAAGGGTACACAGCCAACACATAATGAACTCAACAATAACATTGTTGTACTTTTTGCCTGATACTGCTTTGCTTGGGCCTTTCCTTTTACATATTGGTCTTTTATTGTATATTGTGGTTTAAGATTTTGTGGTTTTTTGGGTTCTGTGTGCTTGTTATGTATTTCATGTGTTTTGTCTTTTACTCCGGTTTGTTTGGATTCTGTTTGTTTTTCGGCCTGTTTTTTCCTAAAGAGATTGTTGGTTTGGTGGAGAGGATCTAGAAGGAATTTCAGGAGTGAAAACAGTAATCAGAATATATTGTATGAAAATATTGCTTCAATAAAAAAATAAAGAAAACAAGTATGTCCCTAGATAAGCATCTCTTATTTGGGGTTACTGAGCAGTACTTGAATATCTCAATAGTTGTCACAAACAACAATTATAAAGAATGGCTGCATTGCTAAAAGAAATCTTTTAAAAGTAGGCATATTCTTTTCATGCGTATTTAAAATATAACTACACCATTTACCCTCTTTTCAGCCTCTCCCAGGTACTAGCCCTATGCTGCTCCCTTTCAAATGCATGACTTCTTATTCCTTGTTGTTAATATACATGTAAATAAATATATACATGCAAAAATATTCAAATAAAATATATTAGATTTACAGATTTTTCTTCCACCCCCTTTGTTCTTATTTTCCTGCAATATTTACATCACATCTGGAAATCACATCTATTTATCCAAATAGCTCGTAAGTTCTGATCAAGCTGCTCACCCAGTACTCTCATGTTGTACTACTTTCATGGATGTTTTAGGAGGAAAATCAAAGTTTCAGATGCTTTGAGACATACAGGAATTAAAGTCACCAAAAGGTCTCAGGGGGCCAGTGAGAGAGACCAGAGATAGTTGCTAAAGAAGAACTTCATTTAAGCACGGCCATTTAAAAACAAACACAACAGGAGACAATCCATTTTATCTTTTATTTGCTGAATCTTTTTGGTTTTACTGCTGCCAATTCCACCCCTGCAGTTCAGCCCTGGCAGCTAAATCTCACTTATTTCCCAGGAACTTCTCAGAAGCTGATAAGAAAGCAAACTTGAAGGAATTTAAAAAAGAAAAGAAAGGAAGAGATGAGGAATGAAGTAAAATCTCCAACTTCACCCCATTCTCTATGCTCATCTCGTTTCTTACAGCTTTATCTAGAATAGAGCAAAACTTGACAACAGGAATTTAAGCCTGACCTAGAAATGTCTGCGAGAACGACTGCTATAAACCTTCATCTTCATGGTTTAATGTATCCTTGTAAAGTCTTCAGCGCTACCACATACGTCTCAGGAGCATAATAAATGTTAGTCAGTTCATTCGTGTGCCATCAGAGAGTGGAATCCTTTGATCTTTGGAGTTGCAGAACTGTAGCTGTAGCACACGAGTCATTGTGCAGCTAGGACCTTCTTCGATGCAATCATTTATTTAAGTAAGCCATCTGTCATATTTTCTGTGGAAAATTGCATACTCAAGATAGATTTAAAAAAAAAATATCGTTGCCATGCCTTGGCTGACAACGGTTTATTTTCCAGATGGGAACAATAATTCTCACTCATTTTCCATGTTATTTTTATAAAAATAAATCCCAAGAACTGCCTCATTTTAAGTAGGTTGTTGTGATTCATGTTCGTAACATTTGGGACATCTTCGTTCAGCCTTAGCCCTGAAGTAGTCTTCTTGGACCCAGCTTGTTATTGCAGTTGATGTAGAATTAACGAAGTGCATGTTGACAATGGTCATGAGTTTGCCAAATCAGGAGAAGACACGACTGTGTTATTTCTTTTAACCTTAGTTTGTTGAAAATATTTTTGAGTGAGACTTTCCATAAAGAGTGATCCATGATTTTCTTTGTGGCCTGAATGTTACTTTTTTTCTCCATTAAGATCCTTCCCAGAAAGGTTTAACTAAAATACTTTCCTCATCAGATCTGCATTTCAGTTTTTCCTTGAACGAGTAATTTGTTACTTGACTTGTGAGTTGGTACGTCTTTAACTGTAGCCTGTTTTATAGGTGAAAATTCTAAAATGGGGGACATTAGGTTTAGAAGGGCCCATAGCTCCCTTGCTGAGTTATCCTGAGCCCAAAAGGAAAAATTGGAGTAATGACTGGCTTGGGCCTGAGACAGCTATTTCGTTCTGTAGTTTATGCATAGCACTGACATTCTCAGATACAACAAAGCTCTTCACAGCCCTGCTGGGCTCTTGTCACCAGGAGGGGAGTCTGCTGCAGCAGAGCCTCCCAGCTTGGTATTGTCAACACCTGTGTTCACCAAGAGCCCAAATTCTCTTCTGTGGATACAATGGGAACAAAGTAATTCAATGTTATTCTTTTACTTTATTCCACAACTAAAATCAAGACCTTATACTTTATATGGCCAGGGCCCACATTTGGGTGTATACATTTCTAAGAAAACTGATAAAATAAGGTATTTGACATCAATGTCATGATATAAGTAGCCAACAATAACAATGGACAAGTCTAATAGAATTTCTAAGAAGGGTATTCATCCTTAATGCTTACTTTACGGTTTGCCATCAGGTGCAGCTCACCATGCCACATAAAGGGACATTTGTCGTAATAGCATCACATCTTAGATAAACACATTCTAAGAATTCATGAAAATCACTAAGATCTTGCAGCATGCTGCAGTAGAATGCTGTTCTTTACAAAAGCAAATAGTTCTGTTGCATGTCAACTTCTCTCATTCCCCATGAAGATATGATTATACCTAAAACAAAAACTACAGAACACAAAACCATAGGGGAAACAGGAAGGTGTTGGTGCAGGCATTTACTTTCTGAATAGTACTCCAGTAGTTTTGGAAATCATAGCAAGACTTCACAAAAGATTGAATCAAACTTAAAATTTCTTTAGGGCAAAGGAAATAATTAAGAATGGAGGGACAGAGTACAGAATGGGAGAAAAGTTTTCCCACCTATTCATCTGACTGAGAATACACACATATATGCACATATGTTTGCATATACACATACATCAGCATATATATTATAGAGCATCATTGAAGATCCAATGAATGAATGGATAAATAGCTAAATAACTGCTTTCAAATGGAGAAGATCAATCAGACTGTAAATGCATAAAGACATTCTAACTATTCTTAGCCACCAAGAAATGCAACACAGAATCCTACTGAAATGACATATCACTCCAATTTAAAATGCTTACCACACAATTTTAGTGTGTAACCAAGAGAAATAGCCATAACATATATTTTGGAATCTTCTAGGATCTATTTGACTAATAGGGAGGATGATAAGATGCTTTTGCTGAATAAGTTGTACACTTTGATTACAGGAAATAGATAAATGATTATTTGAACAAAACCTTTCACCCTATTGCATAGTATAGGAGGTGGCACACAATAGTAGTACTCAGCTGTTAATGTTGAGAGTTATGATAATGTTTTATCAGTCAAGGTATGTCCTCTTGTTCCTGACTGTTACAGAGTAGCCAATCATTTTATGATTTGTTTTGAGGCCTGTTCCACAGGAAAGAATTGATACCTGGCTCTGTAAACTTGATCAAGAGACCATGGCTAGAGAGGTCATAGACCTCATTGGTGTACCTACTTCTATGTTTTCCTACATGGTAATTTTATCAAATGTTTTTCTCATTAGCCATACCTAGTCCCATGGAATCAGTGCTATGCCAAACTTCGTAAGATAATCTCGTTACTGCATAATTGGTGTTTAATTCAAAAACCAATACTGGACAAAATGCCAATAATAACTGATGGTAATCAGCCTTAAATGTGACAGATATATTATCCCTTCCAAAGATCCAGGAATATCACAAAAGAAGGGGCAAAGGATGTAAGAGCCAAAGAATAGGGAGACTTTTAAAGAGATGTCTCCTGAATATGGCACGTTCATTAAACTTATGAAACCATGTGTATCTGCACAAGGTTTACACATGATTGGGCACATCAACATTTCATTAAGAGTGCAGAGGGACCCATGAGAACCGAACTATCCCTGAGGAACTAATTCCAACTAATGGGTCCTGTCACCTTTTTAGTGGTCCAGCCACTGGTGAGGTGCTTTTGTGCTAGGAAATCACCTCCCACCCATATTTGAGCCAGAAAGTCTAATTAAATTTAGTTGGTCAAACACAAAAGAAAGATGTGATAGCTAAAGAGAGACTGTTGCAAAAATGGCTTCAGTGGGATTAGGATGGGGAAAGGGGGGGTAACGGGACATGAAAATGACTAAAATTTATTACATGCATGTGTGAAACAATAAAAAGTTTAGATTGTAAAACTCAAAGTGATCATCATCAATAAAACAAGTGAGAAATTATAAAGCAACAAAGTTGGGATGTAAGGAATATAGAAGAGCTGTTGGTGCAATACAAATGTTTCCAGGGAATATTCAAATAAATCTGAACCTTTCTTCCAACAGTTCCTTAAAAGCATAACTACTACATGAACCAGGCATACCACTTTTGAAAATATATCCCAACAAATCAAAGTCAGTTCATGTAGTGAGAGCTGCGGGCTGCGTTCCTGCCGCCCCAGCCTCTGGGCCGCTTGGCTAGCTTATGCCCCAAAATAACGACACACAAACTGTATTCTTTTAAACACTGCTTGACCCATTTCTGTTCATATGTGTAGCACCCAAGGTGCGCTTACCGGGAAGATCCTAGCCTACGTCCATCCTGGGTTGGAGTTTCATCGCGTCTGCTCTGGAGAGGAGAGCATGGCGTCTGTCTCTGAGAGGAGCTGCCCTGCATCTGAGCCCACTTCCTCTTCCTCCCAGCATTCTGTTCTGTTTACTCCGCCTATATAAATTCTGACCTATCAGATGGGCCAAGGCAGTTTCTTTATTAGCCAATGACCTTCCTCCATCAAGTTCACTCTATAATTTCCTGAATATCCACATGGTTATTGCTAAGCTATTTACAGTAGATAAATAAGCTTTGAAATCAGCTGAGCATTCATCAGTGCATGGATGATAGAATGTGGAGGAATATGATTATGTAACTTACATCATGTTAAGAGAAACAAGCCTGTCTTACAAAAGAGAAATGTCATAATTTCCCTTATATGTGCATTTTATCAGGGGAAATGGATATGAAAGTAAGCAGAAGAGTGTTGGGGATGTAGAAGAGAAAGGAGAGGACAGTTCAGAGGGAGTGAGCAAATATATAATGTGTTTGTAGAATATGGAGGTGTCAGGGGAAGTTGAGGTGGCTGAGTTGGTAGTACTTGACAGACAGCATGAAGGCTTGCATTTGGATTCTTGACACCCATGTTATAGCTGGGCATGGCAACACATGTATCTATTGCCTTAGTCTGTGGAGTGCAGGGGCAATAGATTCCTAAAACTTACTTTACTGCCTAGATAGACCAGCTGAGAAGGTGAGTTTACAGAGCAGTGAGTGACCCCTCTTTTAAATAAATAAAGTGAACAGAAGCTGAAAGAAATACTTGCTCTCGACTTCTGGTAACCAAAAGCATATACACAGGCATACACAAACACATGCACCTGCGGGCATCTGTGCACATATATGAATATATACACACATAAGCACATACACACACAAAAAAGAGAAAAATCTGAATGAAATAAGTCACTTTATAAAATTAGTTAAAACAAAATATAGAAACTATTTATATTTAATATCCAGGTAAAATTACTTTGATATTGTTCTTAGGTGAGGGCCAGATTGTTGCATTTTCATTCATAGATGAAAATATGCAAGGAGGTGGTGGCTCATGCCTTGAATCCCAGCACTTGGGAGGCAGAGGCAGGTGGATCTCTGTGAGTTCGAGGCCAGCCTGGTCTACAGAGAGAGTTCCAGGACAGGGTACAAAGCTACAGAGAAACTCTGTTTCAAAAAAACAACAAAAAAGTGAATAATCTGGACTCTCTGAAATCTATTCTTATACAAAGGGTTTTAACCAGATTAAAGAAATCAAAAACCTCAGAATTTGCAAAGGTCGCTAGGTTTCTGGAGGATTGAAACCCTTTCAGGAACATAAGATTCATTGCTATGTTTTTAGTACTCTGAAAAGAAGACAGCAGTTTATCTTTCCACTCATTAAGCCATTAAATAATTAATTTGCTTACTAGTGACTAGTGGTTTCAAATTGAATTCATTTAAGAAGTGTTTCTATGGTTTCTGCTACCATGGATCCTGAAAGAGGTGAGATAAAAATCTGCCTTCAGGTCTGAAGCAGGACCCAGTGGCTTAGTGCTTCCTGATCTTCCAGAGGTCCTGGGTTCCCAGAGGACTCACAACCAACCATGTGTAACTGCAGCTCCAGGACCCCTGACTCCCTCTTCTGAACACCAAGTTACCTGTACCCACAAATCCACATTCCTACTTCCTGAATTAACTAATTAAAATAAAAACAATCTGCCTTCAATGAGTTCATAGTTAGAAAAGACATATTTATAAGCATGTAATTACAACTCACAATGCAGATAGAATTACAGCAGCATTCACATTGTATTTTCCAGGCTGAAGAGAAAATCAGAGGAGCACTATGAGCAAGCAGATGGAATCTGTAACTAAGTGGATTAGTACTTGAGATCATTCAGCTTTACATAAAAATAAAATAACCATGCAAATGGAAAAATAGTTTTTTTGTCTTCAAGTTTCAAAGTTGGACACAGTATCTGAATTTTCTTTCTGTATCTTACCTTATCCCAGAAAAGTACCCAGTACACGTTATCACTCTGAGCATTCTAAAAGTTACCATGGGCAATATCATGACATTTCAATCCATATCTTGTATTTTCAAGCTTTTAGGGAATTCTTAAACAGGTTCAAGTTTTTCCAAATATTTAGAAAATAATTGTAACAGCAAGTACACCCAACAACAAATGAAGGCATGCAGAACTGAATCTCTCCCAGAGAGAAAACCTGCCCAGAAGGAAAAGGCTAGCCTGTCAGCAAAGGTGTCTCTCGTGGGTTAAAAGAAAAATCTGAGCTGACAATCTCCAGGTGCACACTGTGGGAATCATTGTCACTGTAGGCAGGGGGAGGCTTGATGGCAGCTCCAACTCAATGGGATGCTCTCCTCCAGCACAAGCTATCCATCTGTTAGGCCTGGGCATATCCATTTTGTTTATGCTTCTTCAGAACCCAGGATCTTCACTCTCCATAAAATATTATTGTGAGAGAACCCACAAGAGAAAAAAGATCAAGAGGTTATATTAACAAGTCTTCTATTCCCAATCAGCTGGGAAATAAAATATTCATTTACATCTCACTTCCAAATAATATAAATTATAAAATGTCTATTATTAACTCACCCTATAATAAACAGAATCTTTGGAATTAAATTATATAAACAATATAGATTAAATGCGTGTGATTTCTGTATGTTTGTATGTAAGAATGGAAATGTTCATGGATAGATGCATGCATGGATGGATGAATGGATGTGTCTTGTGTTCTTCTAAAAATATAGCAAGATGAGAATTCTAAAATTATTTTGGTTATATTAAAAACCAATGATGTGTTTTTAAATAATCATTTTGTGTTATCATGATATTTGTTTTGGCTCCAGATCAGGTGGCAACTTAATAAATTTGAGCTTATTTTGAATGCACCATGTATTGGGGTGATGCCACACAGTTCATTTTCATAAAGCAAGTCAGGACATACGAAGTAGGTTTTAGGTCATCTGTACATGTGTTTTCTGAAATAAATCAAACTCTCTGAAGTTCATTTTTAGTTTCCACCTTTGAATGGTTATCTCTGGAGTGCAGCTTGAATGCAGTTGACTGACCAGAGGCCAAGGTCTGCACTCTACCTCTTACCTACTACCCTTGAAAATGCTTCTGTTTGCATCTGTATTAAAGACTAAGCAAACCACACTTGAGAGGAACAAATGGTACTTCTACATCTGTTAAAATTTCAAATGCCACTTAGTAGGATTTCAGTTTCTCCTCTACAGAGTTAAAATGTCTTTAAAATTCCTCATTCAATTGTTTGTTTGCCTACTTAATACATAACTATTAGAAATGGCATGGATCACTCAGCCTTTGGACATAAACACAGACGACAGAGCACCTAAGAATATGGTATTAGTCTAAATGAAAATGTTAACTTCATATGGAAACACAATGTACCCAGGATAGCTCTAACAATCCTGAGTAGCAAAAGAAATGCTGGAGGTAAGATCATTTCAACCTCAATCTGCATTCCAGAGTTAGACTAATAAAAATAGCACGGTATTGAATAAAAGCAGATTTTTTTTTCAATTGTTTATATTGAGCCACATATTTTTCTCTGCTTCCGTCTCTTTCTCTCTCATCCCCATCTACTCACTCATGGTCCCCATGCTCCCAATTTACTCAGGAGATCTTGTCTTTTTCTACTTTCCATGTACATTAGATCAACACATGTCTCTCTTAGGGTCTTCTTTGTTTTGTAGGTTCTCTAGGGTTGTAAATTGTAGGCTTGTTTTTCTTTGCTTATGTCTAAAAGTCAGTTATGTGTGAGTACATATAATATTTGTTTTTCAGAATCTGGGTTACCTCACTAACTATGATGTTTTCTACATCCATTCATTTGCCCACAAATTTGAAGAAGTCATTAATTTTTATTCTGCTGTGTAGTACTTCATTGTGTAAATGTACTACATTTTCCTTATCCATTATTTGGTAGGGGGCATTTAGGTTCCTCCAAGGTTCTGCCTATGACAAATAATGCTGCTGTGAACATAGTTGAGTATATGTCCTTGTGGTATGATTGCGCATTCTTTGGGTATATACCCAAAAGTGGTATTACTGTGTCTCAATGTAGATTGTTTCCTAATTTTCTGAGAAATTTCCATACTGATATCCAAAGTAACTGTACCACTTTGCACTACCACCAGTAATTTAAGAGTGTTCCCTTTATTCCATCCACATCCTTTCCAGCGTAAGTTGTCATTAGTGTTTTTGATCTTGGCCATTCTTACATGTTTAAGATGGTATCTCGGAGTTGTTTTGATTTGCATTTCTCTGATGGCTAAGAATTTTCAACATTTCCTTAATTGTCTTTCATCCATTTTAGATTCATCCGTTGAGAGTATCCTATTTAGGTCTGTACCCCATTTTTTTTCAATGAATTATTTGTTCTTTTGATGACCAATTTCTTGAGTTCTATGTATATTTTGGAGATCAGCCTTCTGTCTGATTTTGTAGGCTGCCATTTTGTCTAGTTGACTGTGTCCTTTGCTTTACAGAAGCTTCTCAGTTTCAAGAGGTTCCATTTATTAATTGTCTCTCTCAGTGTCTGTGCTACTGGTATTATATTTAGGAAGTGGTCTCCTGTGTCAATGCATTCAAGTGTATTTCCCACTTTGTCTTCTATGAGGTACAGTGTGGTTGGTTTTATGTTGAGTTCTTTGATCCATTTGAACTTGAGTTTTGTACATTACAATAGATATGGATCTATTTTCATTCTTCTACAAGTTGTTATTCAGTTATGCCAGCACCATTTGTTAAATATGCTTTCTTTTTTTTTCCTTTCATTTTTCTTCTTTGTCAAAAATCAGGTGTTTGTAGGAATGTGGATTGATACCGGGTCTTCAGTTTGGTTCCATTGGTCCTCCTGTCTATTTTTATGCCAATACCAGACTGTTTTTTTAGCACTGTGGCTCTGTAGTAGAATTCTAAGTCAGGGATTGTGATGCCTCCAGAAGTTTCTTTATTGTACAGGATTATTTTGGCTATCCTTGGTTTTTTGATTTCCCATATGAAGCTGATTACTGTTCTTTTGAGATCTGTGAAGAATTTTGTTGTGACTTGATTGGCATTGTATTGAATCTATAGATTGCTTTTGGTAAAATTTTCATTTTTATTATGATAATTATACCTACCCAAGAGAATGGGAGATATTTCCATTTTCTGGTGTCTTTTTCAATTTAGTTCTTTAAAAATTTAAAGTTCTTGTCATACAGGTCTTCCACTTGTTTTGTTAGAGTTACTCCAAGATATTTTACGTTAATTGTGGCTATTATGAAGGGTGATGTTACTTTGATTTTATTCTCAGCCTGTTTATCATCTGTGTAAAGGAGGGCTACTGATATTTTTGAGTTAATTTTGTATCCTGCCACACTACTGAAGGTGATTATGAGATGTCAAAGTTCATTGATAAAATTTTTGGGATCACTCATGTACGGTATCATATCATCTGCATAACAAAAGTTTGGCTTCCTCTTTTCTAATTTGTAACCCCTCTATCTCCTTTTGTTGTCTTATTGCTCTAGCTAGAACTTCAAGTACTATCTTGAATAGATATGGAGAGAGTGGACAGCCTTGTCTTGTTCCTGATTTCAGTGGGATTGCTTTGCATTTCTCTCCATTTAGTTTGATGTTGGCTGTTGGTTTGCTGTATATTGCCTTTATTATGTTTATGTATGTTCTGTGTATCCCTGCTGTCTCCAAAACCTTTATCATGAAGGGATATTGTATTTTGTCTAAGAGTTTTTCAGAATCTAATGAGATAATCATGTGTTTTGTCTTGTTTTGTTCAGTTTGAGTATATGGTTAGTACATTGTTACATTTTCATATGTTGAGCCATCCCTGCATCTCTGGGATAAAGTTGCCTTGATCATGGTGGATGATTTTTCTGATGTGTTCTTGAATTCTGTTTGCCAGTATTTTATTGAGTAGTTTTACACCAATTTTCATGAGTGAGATTGGTTTGTAATTCTCTTTCTTAGTATTGTCTTTGTGTTATCAGGGTAATTGTAGCTTCATAAAAAAATGTTTAGCAATGTTCCTTCAGTTTCCATAGTGTGGACAATTTGAGGAGTATTGATAATAGTTCTTTTTAAAAACCTTGTAGAATTCTGAGCTGAAACCATCTGGCATTGGGGTTTTATTTGGTTGGGAGACTTTTAATGACTGTTTCTATTTCTTAGGTCTATTTAATTTGCTTGTCTGGTCTTGATTTAATTTTGTTAAGTGATATTTATCAAGAAAATAGTCCACTTCCTTTAAATTTTCCAATTTTCTGGAGCACAGGCTATCAAAATAGAACCTAATGATTCTCTGAATTTTCTTCATGTCTGTTGTTATGTCCCCACTTCATTTCTGATTTTGTTAATTTGTATATTCTTGCTTTGCCTTTCGGTTAGTTCAGATAAAGATTTGTCTATTCTGTTGATTTTTTTGAAGAACAAACACTTTATCTTATCTCATTGATTTTTGTATTATATCTTTGTTTCTATTTTGTTGATTTCAGCTCTCAATTTGATTATTTCCTGCCATCTAGTCCTTCTGGGCAAGTTAGTCTTTCTTTCTTTCTTTCTTTCTTTCTTTCTTTCTTTCTTTCTTTCGTTCTAGATTTTAAGGTGTTCTTTTAACTCACTAGTGTGGGGTTTTTCTAGCTTCTTTATGTATGCATTTAGTGCCTCTTAACACTGCTTTCACTGTGTCCCATAATTTGGGTATATTTTGTGGTCATTTTCATTGAACTTAAGAAGTCTTTAATTTCTTCCTTTATTTCTTTCTTAACCACCTGATGACCCATTGATGAGTATTGTTTAATTTCCAAGGGCTTATGGGGATTTTGTAGTTAGTGTTGTTGTAGGATTTTGATTTTAAGCCATGGTGGTCCGATAAGATATATATCAGATCACATAAAACATGGGCTATCCCAATTGTTTTGTATCTGTTGAGGGTTGCTTTGATACCTAGTATGTGGCCAATTTTTGAGATGGTCCCATGAGATGCTGAGAAGAAGGAATATTCTTTCATGTTTGGATGGAATATTCTATAGATGTCTGTTAAGTCCATTCAAGTCATAACATCTGTTAGTTCCCTTATTTCTGTTAATATTCTGTCTGAAAGATCTGTCCAGTAGTGAGAGTGGGTTGTTGAAGTTTCCCACTATTAGTGTGTGGGGTTTAATGTATGATTTAAGTTTTACCAGTGTTTCTTTTACATTTGTGGGTGCCCTCGTATTTTGGACATAGATGTTCAGTATTGAGATTTCCTCTTGATTTATTTTTCCTATCACTAATATATGTCTCTTTTGATTTATTTCAGCTTCAAGTCTATTTTGTTAGATATTAGGATAGCTACACCGGCTTGTTTCTTAGGTCCATTTGATTAGAATTTTTTTCCAATCCTTTACTCTGAAGAGATGTCTGTTTTTGAGGTTGAAGTGTGTGTCTTGTATGCTGGATAAGGATGGATTTTGTTTTTGTATCCAATCATTTCACCTCTGTCTATTTGTCATTTTATATTAAGGGATATTAGTGACCAGTTATTGCTAGTTCCAGTTATTTTAGTTTTTGTTGGTGGTGATGTTATTGTCTGTGTTGTCCCCTTCTTTGGTATTTGCTGCTGTGAGATCATCTATTGTTTGTGGTTTTTGTTTTGTTTTTGTTTTTGGATGTAGCTGATTTCTTTGCATTGGTGTTTTCCTTCTATTACATTGTAAGGGGCTGGGTTTGTGGCTAGGCATTGGTTACATCTAATTCTGTCATAGAACATTTTATTTTGTCATTCTATGGTGACTGAAAGTTTTTCTGGGTATAGAAATCTAAGCTGGCATCCATAGTTTCTAAGTGTTTGCGTAACATTTGACCAGGACCTTTGGGCTTTTATTTTTTCATTGAGAAGTCAGGTGTAATTCTGATGGGTCTGTGCTTATATGTTACTTGACTTTTTTCCTTTGCAGCTCTTCATATTCTTTCTTTAGTCTATACGTTTTTGTTTTGATTATTATATTGTGAGGGGACTTTTTTTTAATCCAGTCTAATTGAAGTTCTGTAAACTTCTTTTATCTTCACATGCATACCTTTCTTTAGGTTGGGAAAGTTTACTTCCATGATTTTGTTAAACATATTTTCTGTACTTTTAACGTGGACCTCTTTTCCTTCTTCTAGACCTATTATTCTTAAATTTGGTCTTTTCATGGTATCCCATATTTCCTGGATATTTTGTGTTATGCTTTTGGTAGATTTAATGTTTTCTTTGACCCATGAGTCTAATTCCTCTATTATATCATCAGTACTTGAGATTCTCTCTTCCATCTCTTGTATTCTGCTGTTTATCCTTGCATTTGTGTTTCCTGATCATTCTCTCATATTTTACATCTTCAGTATTCCCTTGGTTTTTGTTTTCTTTATTGTCTCTATTTTCCTTTTCTTTTTTTAGAAGATTTATCTATTTATTATATATAAGACATTCTGCCTCCATGTATGCCTGCACACCAGAAGAGTGCATCAGATATCATTACAGATGGTTGTGAGCCACCATGTGGTTGCTGAGAATTGAACTCAGGATCTCTGGAAGAGCAGCCAGTGCTTTTAAGCACTGAGCTATATCTCCAGTCCCTCTTTTTTGCTTTTGAAATGTTGAATTGCTTCATTCATCTGTTTGATTGATTTTTATTGGTTTTCTTTAAAGATTTTGTTGATTTCTTCCAAATTTTTGCTTGTCTTTTCCTCTATTTTTAAGGGATTTTTCACTTCCTTTTAAAGGGCCTCAGACAGTCTCCTAAAGTTATTATTTAAGTCATTTTCTTCTGCTTCATCTATATTTGGGTGTTTAAGTCTCGCTATTGTAGATACACTAGTTTTTGCCGGTGTCATGTTGCTCTTTGTGGTATTGAGTGTGTTCTTAACTTGTCTACCCATCTTTTTATCTGATTGGTGTAGTTGGGGCTGTGTCTCTGGTGATCAATTTTCCAGGGGATAATGGATCCAAGGCTCAGATGATTGATCCTTCTGATATGTTCAGGGCCATTGTTCTAGTCATGTGAAAGTCACTTGGTGTTTGTGGAGGTTGCTTAGAGTTCTGAGGTGTTACTCTGCTATCCCAGAGGCTGTTTGGGCCTCCTCCTATGGAAGTTGCTTTCTTGGGGCTCCTACCATTGAAGTCCCTGCTCTGGGCCTGCTCTGGCAGAGATCGCTAGCTCAGACCTGCTCTGGTGGAGGTTGCTCCCTTATACCTGCTCCTGTGGAGGTCACTGGCTTAGATCTGTTCCTGCAGAAGTCTCTTGCTTGAACCTGCTCCATCAGAGGTTCCTGATTCATGCCTGGTCCCTCAGATGCCTCTGGTTTGGGCAGGCAAAAGAAGATATTTTCATCAATGGAATCAAATTGATGACCCATATATAAATTTACACACCTATGGACACATGAGTTTTTATGAAGTACCTAGATATATACACAGAAAAATAGTAGCATCTTCATTAAATGCTGTTGGCCAACTTGGATGGCTTCATAAAAAAAAAAAGAATCCAGATAGATTTGTGTTCATCATTCTGCTTCAAACTTAACTCCAAATGGATCAACATAAAGTCAGATACAATGACTCTGGTAGGAGAAAAACTTATTAGCACAGGAGAATATTTTCTGGAAAGAACACCATTAGCACAGGAACTAAAAAACATTAATGAATGAGACTTCATGAAACTGTAAAGCTTCTGTATGGCAAAGGACATTATTATTTTGTCAAATTCGTGGGCTACAGAATGGGAAAATATTTTTACCAAAAAAAACTATAATAGAGGGCTGATGTCAAAAACATATAAGTAACTCAAGTACTTAGAATCAACAAAACAAAAAAGAAAATTTTATAATGGGGTACAGATATAAACAGACAATTCTCAAAACAGTAAACTTAAATGGCTGAGAAGCAATTTAAAAAATTTCACAACCTAGTATTCAGGAAAATGCAAATCAAAACTACTTTGAGATTTCTTCTTATTTCGTTAAGAATGACCAAGATAAAAAAAGGGGGGGAGGGAGGTCATGTTGGCAAAAATATGGAGTAAGAAAATACTTATCCTTTGCTGGTGGGATTGAAACTTGTACAGTTACAGTGGTTTTAAAAGCAGGAAATAAAACTACAACAAAATATATGTATACACTCTTGGACATATACTCAAAGGAACCTGCATCCCAATGTAGAAACAATTGCTCAAAAATGTTTATTGCTACTCTAGTCATAATAGCCAGAAATTAAAAACAGCTTATATGTCTATTAATGGGTCAGTAGATAAAGAAAATGTGGTGCCTTTGCATAATGAACTGTTATTCAGCTTTTACTGAAGAAGAAAAAGAAGTAATAGAATAAAAAGACAAAGGAGGAGGAAGACGTGGAAGGAAGAGGTAGAGAATGAGGAAAGGGCAGTAGAGGGAGAAGAGGGAGAAGAGGGAGGAGGGAGAACAAAGAGGAGGAGGAGAAAAGAAGAGGAGGAAGAAAAAGAAGAGGAGGAGGAAGAAGAAGAAATTTGCAAGTAAATGTGAATGGTGCTAGAAAAAATTACCCTGAGTGAGGTAATCCAGACCACAAATGACAAATGGACACAGCCTCTGTTTCCACTGTTAAGGGTCCCACAGGTATAACAAACTACAGAACTATAACATACATGAAGAGTATGTCAATTGCATGTAGGTGTCCTGGTTGTTGCTTTGGTCTCTGTGAGCCCCTATGAGCCCAGGTTGGTTGATTCTGTAAGATTCCTTGTGGTGTCTTTGACATCTCTGGCTGCTCTAATCCTTTAGTCTCCTCTTCTCCAGGATTCCACAAACTCAACCTAATCTTTGGTTGGAAGTATGCATCTGTCTCCATCAGTTGCTGGATGAAGCCTCTCTTATGACAATTGGACTAAGCACCAATGTGATCACAGGAGATGACCAGTTCAGGCTATGTATCTGTTCTTGATAGTAGTTATATCTGGGGTCATCATTGTACATTCCTGAGAGAGTCCTTTGCTTCAGGTTTTTGCCTGACCCAGAAATGTCCCCATTTCCAGGATCTATTTCAGTTTTTCCCCCTCTGCCTCTCTCCACCATGTTATTCCCCAAAAGGCCCCTGAGCGTAGCTCGCCTGGGGAACTACATTTCCCAGGAGCCCCTAGCGGTCCGCGCAAAGGCTGCGCAGGCACAGAATATGGCCTTTGACGCACTCACGTGGGGGACCCTTTAAAAGGCTGAAATGCCTCTCTTCGCTCTCTTTTTCCCCTTCTTTCCTGCACGCCCAGTAAACCTCCTGCGCCATGTGAGTTTTGTTGTGTCTTGCATCCTCCTTTCACGGCTAAGAAGACTAAGAAGGCGAACAAGACAACAGAAGAGAAGAACACACCACCTGATCACTCATGTTCCCATTCCCACCTACCCTCACGCCACTCACGAAATCTCTTCTGTTTTTCTTTCCCATGGAGATCTGGTTGGCACTCATGAATCCTTATTACCTAGGCTCTAGGGTCTATGAATTGTAGTATAGTTATCATTTGTTTTACAGCTAATGTCCACATATGAGTGAGTATATATTGTGTTTGTCTTTCTTGGTCTAGGTTACATCACTCAGGATGAGTTTTTCTAGTTCGATTAATTTGCCCACAAATATCCTGGTGTTCTTGTTTATAACTCCATTGTGTAAATGTACCATATTCTTTTTATCTACTTCCCAGCTGAGGTTCATCTAGGTTGCTTCCAGGTTCTGGCTATTTACAAATAAAACTGCTATGAACATAGTTAAGCAAGTGTCCTTGTGATATGACTGAACATCCTTTGGGTATATGCCCAAGAGTGGTATAGCTGAATATCATAGTAGATTTGTTAGCAGTTTTCTGGAAAACTGCCACATTAACTCCAAAGTGGCTGTACAGGTTTGTACTCCCATAGTAATGGAGATGTGGTCCCTTTGCTCTAATTCCTCTCCTGCATGAGCAGCTATTTGTGTTTTTGATCTAATCCATCCTTGATGGCTAAGAATACTGAACATTTCTTTCAGTGTTTCTCATCCATTAGAAATTCTTCTATTGAGAATTTTATGTTTAGACCTGTAACAGTATTTTTAATTCAAGTATTTCTTATCCAACAAGTCATTTAATTGTTTAGCTAGATATTTTACATTATTTGAGGCTATTGTAAAGGGTGTTGATTGGCTGATTTCTTTCTCAGCAAGTTTATCATTTACATATAGGACGGTGACTTTTTTGAGTTAATCTTACATCCTTGCACTGTCTAAAGCTGCTTATTAGCTGTAGGTGTTCCCCGATAGAATTTTGGCATCATTTATGTATGCTATCATATTATTTGCAAATAATGATATTTTGACTTTTCCTTTCCAATTTGTATCCACTTAATGTCCATTAGTTGACTTATTGCTCTACTTAGAACCTTAAGTACTATATTGAATAGGAATGGAGATGGTGGACAACCTTTTTTTGTTCCTGATTTTAGTGAAACTGATTTTAATTTCTCTCCATTTATTTAGGTGTTGGTAGTCAGCTTGCTGTATATGGCTTTTATTGTGTTTATATATGTTGTTTTATCCCTGATATCTCCAGAATTTTTATCATGAAAGGTGTTTGATTTTGTCAAAGGCTTGTTCAGTATTTAACACACTGATCATGTTTTCTTTTTCTCTTTCAGTTTGTTTATATAGTGGATTATATTAACAGATTTTCATATGTTGAACCATTTCTTCATGTGTAGGAAAAAGCCTAGACATGGTGGATAACCTTTTAGATGTGTTTCTCGATTCAGTTTGCCAGGAATATATTGAGTAGTTTTGCATCAATGTTCATGAGTGAAACTGGTCTCTAATTCTCTTTCTTTGTTAAATCTTTGTGCGATTTGCATATCAGGGTGACTGTGGTATCATAAAAGTATTTGGCAAAGTTCCTTTCATTTCTAATTTGTGGAATACTTTCAAGAGTATTGGTATTAGCTCTTCTATGACTGTCTGGTACAATTCTGAGTTAAAACTAACTGACCCTGTTTTTTGTTTTGTTTTGATTTTATTTTTTGGTTGGGAGACTTTTAATGACTACTTCCATTTTCTTCAGAGTTATTAGTGTATTTAAATTGTCTGATCTTGATTTAACTTTGGTAAGTGGTATCTATCAAGAAATTTGTTCGTTTCCTTTAGACTTTTCAATTTTGCAAAGTACAGATTTTTAAAATATGACCTTATGATTCTCTGAATTTCCTCAGAGTCTGTTGTTATGATCGCTTTTTCATTTCTGATTTTGTTAATTTGGATATTATCTTTTTGGATAGGTTTGTCTATATTGTTGATTTTCTCAAAGAACCAGCTCTTCATTTCATTGATTCTTTGTACTGTCCTCTTTGTTTCTATTGTATTGATTTAGAGCTTCAGTTTATTTTCTGCCATCTATTCCTCTTAGGTGTGCCTGCTTCATTTAGTTCTAGAGTTTTCAGTAATGCTGTTAAGTCACTAGTACGATATCTCTCCAAATTTTTCTTAAGAGTGTGTAGTGCTATGAACTTTCCTCTTAGCACTATTTTCATTGTGTCCATTAAGTTTGATTTATTTGTGTATCCATTTTCACTGAATTCTAAGAAGTTCTTAACTTCTTTATTGACCTACTCATAATCCAGTAGATGGTTGTTTTTTTTCTTTATGTTTGGAGACTTTTGATTGCTTCTGTTATTAAAATTAAGCTTTAATCCATGATTGTCTGATAAGACACAGGGAGTTATTTCAGTATTTTGTATCTGTTAAAAAACTTGCTTTGTGACCAATTATATGATAAATTTTGAAAAAAGTTCTACACAATGCTGACAAGTGTGGTGATATTTTGTCTGTGCTATAACAAATAAAGGTTACCAGAAGATCAGAATGTTGAGCTAGCCATTAGTTAGCCATAGAAGCTAGGCACTGGTGGCATACAACTTTAATCCCAGCACTAGGGAGGTGGAGACAAGAACATATATGCCTGGGCAGAGAGAGAAATATAAGGCAGGAGGAAACAGGAGCTCGGGAGACAGTCTGAGGATTCCTGCAGACAGGATCTTGCCCCTTCAGTATGAGGGTTCAAGAGAGGTAATAAGTCTTTCTAGTGGCTGATTCCTTTACTTCTCTGATCTTTCAGCATTTACCCTGATACCTGACTTCATATTTTTATTATTAAGACCATTTGGAATTCTTGCTACTCTTAAGAGTTGTTTTCTTTTGTGTCAGTGTGAAATGTTAAATAGATATCTGTTAGGTCCATTTGAATCATAACATCCATTATTTCTTTTATTTTTCTATTTAGTTTCTGTCTGGATGACCTGTCTATTGGTATGATTGGGGTATTAAAGTTCTCCTCCCTATTATTGTGTGCACTATGTGTGATTTTAGTAACATTTCTTTTACAAATGTAGGTGTCCTTACATTTTGGGCCCAGATGTTCAGAACTGAAACATCATCTTGGTCATCTTTTCCTTTGATGAATATATAACGCCCATCTCTATCACCTTTGATTAATTTTGGTTAAAATTCTATTTTGTTAGATATTAGAATAGCTACACCAGCTTGCTTCTTAGTTATATTTGATTGGAAAATCTTTTTCTAACTCTGTACTCTAAGGTAATGACTGTCTTTGTTGTTGAGGTGTGTTTCTTGTATGCAGCAGAATGATGGATCCTGTTTTGATATTCATTCCATTACTCTGTGTCTTTTTATTGATGAATTGAGTCCATTCATATAGAGGGATATTAATAACCTTTGACTGAGAATTCCTGCTATTTTGCTGTTTGTAGTGTTAGTGTGTGTGTTTCCCTTCTTTTTGTTTTGTTGGTGTGAGTTTAACTATTGCCTGTGTTTTGTGAGTATAATCAACTTACTGGGATTGGTGTTTTCTTTCTCCTGTCTTCTGTAGGGCTGGGCTTGTTGATAGATACTGTTTAAATTTGACTATGTCATCAAATATTTTGTTTTCTCTACCTATGGTGATGGACAGTTTTTTGGGTTATAGCAATCCAGACTGGCATTCTTTGTCTCCTAGAGTCTGGAAAACATCAGTCCAGTTCCTTCTTGATTTTAGGGTCTCTATTGAGAAGTTGGGTATGATTCGAATAGGTCTACCTTTATATACTACTTGGTCTTTTTCTCTTGCTACTTTTTTTTTCTTGCTGATTTTTTTTATTAATTAATTAATTTAATTATTAAAGATTTCTGCCTCTTCCCCGCCACCACCTCCCATTCCCTCCCCCTCCCCCAATCAAGTCTTCCTTCCTCCTCAGCCCAAAGAGCAAGCAGGTTTCTCTGCCCTGTGGGAGGTCCAAGGACCACCCACCTCCATCCAGGTCTATTAAGGTGAGCATCCAAACTACCTGGGCTCCCACAAAGCCATTACATGCAATAGGATCAAGAACCCATTGCCATTGTTCTTCAGTTCTCAGTAGTCCTCATTGTCCATTATGTTCAGCGAGACCGGTTTTGTCCCATGCTTTTTCAGTCCCCGGCCAGCTGGCCTTGGTGAGTTCCCGATAGAACATCCCCATTGCCTCAGTGTGTGGGTGCACCCCTCGCCGTCCTGAGTTCCTTGCTCGTGCTCACTCTCCTTCTGCTCCTCCTTTGGATCGTGAGACTTCAGTCCAGTGCTCCAATGTTGGTCTCTGTCTCTGTCTTCTTTCATCGCCTGATGAAGGTTAATATTCAGGGGGATGCTTATATGTTTTTCTTTGGGTTCACCTTCTTATTTAGCTTCTCTAGAGTCACGATTTATAGTCTTGTTCTGCATGTTTAGTGTTTTGATTATAATGTAACAAAGGGATTTTCTTCTCTAATCCAATCCATTTGGTATTCTGTAAGCTTCTTTTACCTTAATAGCACATATGTTGGGATAACTTTCTTATATAATTTTGTTAAATATATTCTCTGTCTTCTTGAGCTGGGTTTCTTTTCCTTCTACTATTCTATTATTCTTATGTTTGATTTTTTTCATAGTGTTCCTGATTTCCTGCATGTTTTATACTAGGAATTTCTTTGATTTAGTATTTTCTTTGATGGATGAATCTCTTTCCTCTATCATGCTCTCAAGCCTAAGATTCATCCTCCCATCTCTTGCATTCTGTTGGTGTTACTTGCATCTGTTGTTCCTGTTCACTGACCTAGATAGTCCATTTCCAAGACTATTTGTGTTTTCTTTACTGCTTGTCTTTCCATTTTCAGGTCTTAAATAGCTTCCTTCACATATTATTTTTTCTTGGCTTTCTTTTAGAGATTTATTGATTTTCCCCCTACTTTTCATATTTTCCTCAATGTCTTTAAGAATTTTTTTAGTTCCACTTTTAGAACCTCTATTATCATCATAAAGCCATTAATTTTTTTTTTAATTCTTCAGGTGTGTTGGATTGCTCAGCTCTTGCTGTTGTAGGATAACTGGTTCTGGTGATACCATATTGCCTTCCTTCTTATTGAATGTGTTTTTATACTAGCCATTAGATATCTACATTTGAAGTAAATTAAGGTCTAGGTATTGATTGCTGCATTTATCTTTGTTGAACGGGTGGTTTTTTCCTTGATTTCTCTTCTCTCTAGTCTTAAGATTTAAACGAACAAGGGTTCTAGTGTCTAACATGTCTTCAGGTCCACTAGGGGTTTGGGGTTTGGGGACCTAGGAATCCCTAGATGGGCCTGACCTCTGGTAAAACTAAAGTCTTCTTCTGATGTTGTAGATCAAGATATGGAGCCCAAGGAAGAGAGCACAGTCTGTGGCCTGTAGGTTTGGTCTGGCTTCTGGGGTCCCTAGGACCAGTCTGGCCACTAGCATAGTTGCTGGGGATGAAATCCCAAGATCTGGCCTGTGTTTCAGAAAAGCTGAATCCTGCTTCTAAAGTTGGAGGACTGGTAGCTGAAGTCTGCGTTGTGAAGTAGGACTGACTCTAAGGAGACCAAGGGAAGAGGTGCTTTCTAGTGTTCCTAGAGTCTGATTGGCCTCTGCTAAAGTGGAAGACTTCTTCCAATTTAGGAGATTGGGATATGGAACCCAGGGGTGGGTGAAGTTTGGGAATTGACATGCTTTTAAGGGTTCTGCAGGAAGTGGGTGCTGTCTTCCCCTGTGTCCCTAGGATCTCCGTTGCCAGGGCTGTAGGCTCCACTATGGAGCCCAGCATAGGAGGTGCAGTCTGCTGAGAGGGCTTTAAGGAGTATTAGCAGGCAGTCGGTAGTGTCTTTCCTGGAGTCTTTACATTCAGCCTGACCTGTGGCAAAACAAAAGTCTTTCAAAGTTGTAGACCATGATATGGCGCAGGGAAATGGGAGGTGGGGTGCAGAACATTTTCAGTCTGGGCAGGCTTAAGGAGGTTTTGTGGTAGATGGTGCCTTGCCTAGGGTTTCTGGGGTTCCTAAGAATGGACTGGCCTCCCAGAGGCTGCCAGGGTTGTGGGCCCTAGTGTGGTGCTCAGAGGAGGCCCTGTAGTCTCCTTTGCTGCCTCTTTTAGGAAGGATGTCAATGCTATTCATTGCCCCAATACCCCACCATATGCTGCTTCAATATACGATATTTGGAGAGCGGTTTCAATCCACTAAAACAATGCCCCTATGTCTCAGTGCATAAGTCCTCAGAGTTAAATAGATTTAATAATTTTTTAAAGTTAATAAGTTCAACTGCTGAGTTTACTGGATTATGGACATCATTAGCATTTTATCTTTTATCTGCTCTACAAACTTGGAGATATATTTCATTATATTACAGACAGAAAGAAAGACTAATATCTTTCCCTGGTTATAATTCCCACAGATCAGTCACTGAATAGGGCTTCCCCTGCATCCAGGGCCATTTTTTAAAATCTACTTGACTACTTCGACTTCCACAGTTAAACACCTTAATTATCTACATCTTCTCTCTCACTCTGCACTAAAGACAGCAGCGAAGTGTTTGTTGTCTGTGAATGGTTTCTGTAGATTTAATCACAGATTCAAAACCTTTTCGTCTCTCCACTGCACATTTGCAAAATTAGCAAGTCTTATATGGTTAGACTAACAAAGAAATGTAATTATTTTATTACTATAAATAAAAATATCAAAGAGCTTCATGCTTTATAGCAGTACGTTTTATGATACTTGAATATTGAATTCCCTTTTGCTGTTTGACAATGACCTTAAAGTTGATGGATATCTGCCTGGAAGCATAGCATGACCTGTTAAAACTGACATTTAAAAAACAAATTTATTGTTTGCTGATGAGCTATTTCCCTTATTACAAGTACAGTGCTTAGTTGTTCATTTTTGCCTTTTTGTCTAATGTCAAATGCAGGATCAATTTAAAATTTTATAAGTCCCTGTCTACAGTTCTGCCTTACCATTAGCACAGTGATCTACAAGGCTGCTTCCATTTCTCATTTCAATATGTGAGAGTTCTATTAGAATTTTAGGTGACAAATTGCTTGCAGCATACAGTTGCACAAAACAAATTAGAGAATGTGATAGCGGTGCTGTGGGGACATTCCTGCTGTATAGCAAACGGCAGAGTTTAAAATCAATTGGATTACATAAAATGCATTTTTCGGCTTCAGCTCATGTTTCTCCTTTGCACAAAAAATAAGGAAATTGAATGCAACTTAGCTCTGAAACACAACCAGAAATCACAAATTGTCGAAGTCCCAGAGAAGTAGAGTCCTCATCTTAAGATCTAATGTGCCAGAAATTTCTTGGTGTCACAGTTTTTGCAGCTGATAAGATGTATAGGAAATGCTTCCCTTGTAGAAGTGGAGTGAAAATTTACAAAAAGAATAAAGAATGGGTCCCACATTTCCCAGGACAAAGACTTGGTACTATATGCAAGAAAGTTCTTTTCACAACAGCATTAGCTTGGATCAAGTAAAAGGCTTTTGTTTTTCTAGTCCTTACCTGGCTTTCTGCTCCACTCTGCCCCAGCTCATTTGACCTGCAAATCCTCAGCCGTTGAACCCTAATGGACTGCCCCAGAGCTCCACCTCCAATCACATAGAACTTCCATTCATAACATTACTCTGTAAAATTTTTATTATTATTTATTTTGCAGTTACTTTCTTTTCTTATTTGGGTAACCGCACCCATGTGATGGTATGCATGTAGACACCAGAACAAGTCATATGATTCAGATCTACTCTTCTTCAATGTGCATCTCAGGAACCCAAGTCAGGTCGTTGGCTTGGCAGCAATCACCCTTGCACACTGAGACCTATCAATCACGCTGTGTCATTACTTTTATTTCTCCGACAGATTCCTGGGGTTCCCTTCTCACCTTAAATTCTACATGTCTCTGGCCTCATTTCCTACACTGGATCTACTTTAGTTTCTGTACTACTCTGCAGTTCCATCTAGGATCATGCCTGACTCTATCACTTTGATTCATTTCCTACATTAGTGTGTCTCTAAATTTAGTTGATTTTTAAAATATAAAGCCTCTCCCTTTTACATTTACAGTACTATACTTTTACTTTTTTCTGAAATATTATCATAACAATTAATGTCATCATTGTCCTTTATTTCCTGATTTTCCCTACTCTGCTATACAAAGAGAGTCATGCATCTATGCTCCTTGAAGTAAACAAGCTAGTGTCTCAGTGGTTTTGTTCCAAGGTTATTCACATCACTCCAGTTCAGAAATGGACTCCCACTCATTACTCAGCCTTCTGGTCTTTTAAGAGTACATTCCCTAGTTGTCTTCTCAACCTCCCTCTAGAACTTCCCTTAAACTACTCATCGCTGTCCTTCTTAGACATATGGGTTGTTAATAGCAATAGATGTGACTTATGTCTCCATTTATCAGTGAAAGAAGAGTTCTTTTTTTTTACCTCACATGGCAACTGGTATTATAAGTATAGCAGTTGAAAGAGTTAATTCATTCTTTCTACTTTATAAATTTGGGAGGGTCCCTGCAGGCTTTACAGGAAAAACTATCAGGGTAATATAGGAATAAAACTGGGATCAGCCTGATTTTGGTACCAGCATTAAGGCACGACTTCTGGATTCTGACCCAGATCCTTTTGTTTTAGACTCAATTAAATTAAAAACAGCACAATTTTGGAAAAAGATTTTCAGATAACAACTCAGGATGAGCAACAGCACTCATCTTCCTGTGCTTCCTGAACAGTTATGAAATGTAAGGAATCGCCTTAACATTCCGCTGCCATAGCATCTCCCGTGGTGGACTATAGCCTCAGACATATAGCCAAAAGAAACGTTCCATTTCTTCAATCTTCTTTGATCAGAAATTTTGTCATAGCATTAACAAAAGTCGTTAATATGATTGTCGCAGTAAATATTGCAGATGAGTGTAAGGATGGCTTTGACCAGGTAAAGCACATGGATGTTATGAAAACAATCTTGTAAGTGGAGACCGTGCCTTCATTTCCTGGCTGCCCAGACCCAAATAATCACACAGAAACTGTATTAACCATAACACTGTTTGGCCAATGCCTCAGGTGTATTTCTAGCCAGCTTTTACATTTTAAATTAACCCATTTTTATTAATCTGTGTATTGCCACAAGGTTGTGGCTTACCTGTAAGTTTCTGGCATCTTTCTCGTTCAGCAGCTACGTAGTATCTCCCTTACTTGCCTTTTTTCTCCTTGTATTCAGTTGAGTTTCCCCTCTACCTACATTTTTCCCTGCTATAGGCCAAAGCAGCTTTTTTATTAACCAATGGCAATAAAACATATTCACAACATACAGAGGGGAATCTTACATCACAATTTCATAGTAAGTATTCTTGGTTGTTTGCCATATACCTGTTCACAACAGATGTTTTTGAGTTCAAACTGAGTTAGAGTTGACATTATCAAATATTGAGACAATCAGAGGAAACAAAGGAAGATGTCTAGGGAAAGCAATATTTTTATAAAAAGTCATCAGCATGAGCAAGAGATGTAGCTCAGCTGGTAGAGCACTTTACCTGGCACTCACAAAATCTTGAGTTCTGCAGTCAGAACTCCACAAAGTCAGGTCTGGGGGTGCATGCCTATGATCCAAACACTTGAGGATGGAGACAGGAAAAGCAGAAGCCAAGGTCTTCCTGACTACATAAATAGTTCAAAGTCGATATTTAAAAAATGGTGTGGGGAATGACCATTTTGTGAGTAAAGAATATGGTTTTCTTAGAAACTTGGTAAGATTAGCATCATATAATGAGTAAAATGAATGTAGTGACTCATAGTTGTAAACAACCTGAATGTTCAGCAAGTAGATTGTTAAATAAATAAATAATAATAATATTATTATACCAATGAATTATACACTACACAGCCATGTAACCGAGTAAACACAACCAAAGTCTCACAAGTAAATTGATATATATATATATATTCTGTTATTTTGCTTATGTTAAAAGAAAATTAAAAAACTAGTCATTTTAATAAAAAGTAATTGTACTTCTTGGTGAGTTTTGACTGTTTTGGTGAATATTTCATTAAACAGATCTTTACAAATACAAAACATAAGGCTGTATATTTGAAATTTTGCGTGAATTAATACTAAGCTAAAAAATCAAAATAAAACATAAGATACTTAAATCACAAAATATGATGTCCAGTTCTTGCCATTCTGTATTATAGAATTTTAAATTATTTTTATAGTTTTCTACTTATTTATAATGCACTATGATCACAGTTACCTACTGACCACTCCCTGTTTGTCCCCCTCCCACGCCATAGACCCCTTCTTTCTTGCTTGCTCATCTTCCTTCCTTCTTCATGTCCCTTATTTATTATTTTTTGTGAAGGTTTTGTGCAGATGAACATGACTTCCATGTGTTTATAATAATCATACTCTATAAACAAAACCGTGTTCCTCCTCCATGTACTCCATCTGCCTCAGTTCTGCCAGCTCCTCTCCCACAAGTACTTCGGGCCTCAGAGAGAGTGAAATAATTGTCCCATTTGGGCCCAAACACTCAACATACACTTATTTTCAGTACTTTGACCAATCCTTATTATTGAAGACACTACCACCTCCTCCTCCTCCATTTCTCTCTCCCCTTCTTCTGTATCTTCATTTTCATTCTCTCTTTCTCTCTCTCTCTCTCTCTCTCTCTCATATAGACATAGTCTGTCTCTCGTAGTCTTGGCTTGACTCACACAAAAATCCACCTGCTTCATAAAAAGAATTTGGCAATGACTTCTCTGTTTCAATATTGTGAAATACATTGAGGAGTATAGGTATTAGGTCTTCTTGGAAGTTCTGGTAGAATTCTGCATTGAAGCCATCTGGACCTGGGCTTTTTTTGGTGGGGAGGTTTTTTATAACAACTTCTAATTCTTCGCGACTAACAGGTCTATTTAGATTGTTCACCTGGTCCTGGTTTAACTTTGGTATATGGTACTTATCTAAAAAAGTGTCCATTTCTTTTACATTTTCCAATTTTGTGGCATACAGGTTTTTGTAGTAAGATCTAATGATTCTCTGAATTTCCTCGGTGTCTGTGGTTATGTCTCCCTTTTCGTTTCTGATTTTGTTAATTTGCGTATTCTCTCTCCGCCGTTTGATAGGGAGATGTCCCCAGCTGGTACCTTGGGCAACTGAGGAGAGGGAACCTGAAATGCCCCTATCCTATACTGATAAATATCTTACATATCACCTTAGAACCTTCATCTGGCGATGGATCGAGGTAGAGACAGAGACTCAATTAGGAGCAACCATCTGAGCTCTTAAGGTCCAAATGAGGAGCAGAAGGAGGGAGAACATGAGCAAGGAAATCAGGACCACGAGGGATGCACCCGCCCACTGTGACAGTGGAACTGATTTATTGTGAGCCCACCAAGGCCAGCTGGTCTGGGACTGAATAAGCATGGGTTGAAACTGGACTCTCTGAGCATGGCGGACAATGAAGGCTGATGAGAAGCCAAGGACAATGGCATTAGGTTTCGATCCTAATACATGAACTGGCTTTGTGGGTGCTTAGCCTGTTTAGACGCTCACCTTCCTGGACATAGATAGAAGACCTTCGTCTTCCCGCAGGGCAGAGAATTTGGACTGCTCTCCAGTATCGAGAGGGAGGGGGAATGGTGTGGGGGAAGGAGAAGAGGAGTGGGGATAGGGGGAGGGGACTGGGGGGAGGGGGCAATATTTGGGAGGAGGGGAGGGAAATGGGAAACGGGGAGCAGGTGGAAATTTTAATTAAAAAAGAATAAAAAAAAAATCCACCTGCATCTGCTTTCAGAATTTTGGAATTAAAATATTGTCTTATTACCCCTGATTAAAGTAGTAGAATTCTGTATTGCCTTGTTAAACATTCTTAATTTTTGTTGGCCATTTTTGGCATCTTCTTTCTGCTCATCCTCTGTCCCACCCTCATTTAATATATCATCCCCTGAAAGGCTTCTTCTCTACCTTCATGACCCATGCATCTTATTTTCCTCTTAATTCAGACCCACCCCTCTCATGGCCACTGTCTTGTGTCCTCATCTCTCCAGACACTTTTTTCAACTTAAGTACAAAATCTAAAACTGTGAATCTAAGGTCCACACAAAAAAAGGAGCACATGGTGTTTGACTTCCTGGGTCTGGGTTGCCTCACTCAGTGTAAGAATTTCCAGGTCCATCCATTTTCCTGCACATTTTATAATATTATATTATAATATTATATTATAATATTATAAATAAATATATAAATATTATATTATAATATGATAATATTATCAGTTGAACAAAAATTAGCTGTTTATGTATGTTCTGTTTCATTACTCATGCATCAGGTGATGGACAGACTTCTGCTTTCATTATTCATGCATCAGGTGATGAATAGACTTCCGTTTTTGTTATTCATGCATCAGATTGCTGTGGGAACTCCTTTAGCTATTGGCTTTTGAGATGCTGGCCCACTTTGTGCATGGCCCTGGTTACTATATAAACAGATGTAGAAACATGCACATCCCCTTGGCTGCTGGATTCGGTTTCTGTTCCCTGCTTGTACAGAGGACTGTTGATCTGTGAGTCTACTCCTAAATAAAGAACCCTTTATTATGCTCCATTTTGAGCTAGTGTGGTACTACTTTATTGTAATCGCCAACATCAGGTGATAGAAAAACTCAATAAGCTGATTTTATTTCCAGTAGAGCCGCAATGTACACAACTGTATAGCTACTTCTGTCCTAGGACAGAAAATCCTTCGGATAACTGCCCAGGAGTATTAGAACTACTTTATATTGTTCTATTTTTGTTTTGAGCAACTTCCACACTGATTACATAGTGGCAACACCAGTTTACACTGCCACCAGCAATGTAAACTATAAGTAAAAAAAATTTCAATGCTTTTTTTCATTTCATTTCTTTCTTTATTTATTTTTTTGAGATAAGATCTCACATTTTAGCTCTCTAAAAGTAGAACTCATTTTGTAACTAAGACTGATCTTGAACTTATGGCACTTGCTCCTGATGCAGCCTCCTCAGTGCTGAGATTACAGCACTAACCATTATTTCTTGCTATTACAATCAACAATTCAAACATTATTGTGTTGTAATAGGAGTGGCGGCGGGGCTGCGTCCCCGGCACCCAGCTGCCCGCATGGCTTTACCCAAAATAATTACACGGAAACTGTATTCTTTTAATCACTGTCTGGCCCATTAGTTCCAGCCTCTTATTGGCTAGCTCTAACATATTGATCTAACCCATTTCTAATATTCTGTGTAGCACCATGAGCTGGCTTACCAGGAAAGATCTTAACTTGCGTCTGTCTGGAGTGGGAGAATCATGGCGACTCCCTGACTCAGCTTCTTTCTCCCAGCATTTTATTCTGTTTATTTCACCCACCTAAGGGTTGGCCTATCAAATGTGCCTAGGCAGTTTCTTTATTAATTAACCAATAAAAACAACAGATTAATACAAGACCCACCTCCATCATTATTGAGAAAGGCACCAAGCATAGCTATCTTGTGAATTCCATGCATTCAAATGCTCCAATACAAGTCAGTAATTAGGTAAACTTTTCTACTTGACAATCTTCTATAGTGTTTGGAAAAATAATGCTCAGGATAGGAGCGGGAAATTTAGATCATACTCTAGGCATGGTAAATTAGGTTCACCAGTAATGCACTGACTTATACCTTTAGTGATATACAAAGACTCTCCAGTTATCCTTAGCATCATAAGATATTGCCAGTGAATTGTAAGTACTGGTTTCTTTCAAGCTCCGTGCAATGCATTCTGAATATCTTTCTCCTTCATCTGTTGCAGATGTTCTATAAACTTGATAATAAAATTTTCATAGTTAAAACTTTTTATTATTATTTATATGTATGTATGTTCTAATTATGCATATCTGTATGTGGATACTACAGTTATTAAAAGGAAAGGTCATGAAGCCTTTGGAGATGAAGTGACAAACATTTGAGAACCACCTAACATGGCTTCTGGGATCTGAGCCCTGACCCTCATGATAGAGCAGCAAACAACCTTCCTGCTAAATATGGAACAACTGAAGTTGAGAAGTCACGTATGTTTCCCATCAGTATAGATGGAAAGTGAGTGAGCTAGCATCAAAACAGATATTTTTGAGGGGAAAAAGTATTCTATATTATTAGAATTCTCAGAAATTAAAACAAACAAAATGGAGTGCTCCAAGAACACATGTTAGGGTAAAAGTACATTGTGCTGTTCTCCTAGCTTCACCCTTTGCATCGAACAAAATACAAAATGGAGGTTTCATTATATTTATAAAATAAAAGGAGAAGATGTGCATAAAAGTTAAAAATAAGGAATTAAACCATGGATATTTACTAGGGAAAAACCAGAAAGTGTCAGCTTCAGAAAGAAGGAACAGTTCCTTGTAGGATAGTCTCAGACCACAGAGAGGGAGAAATGAGCACAAAAGTACTTAAAATGTAGTCTAATGTTTAACAACTATTTACCATGGAAATGAGACAATCATTTAGAATTTAAAGAGCACAAAATAAAGAATATAAGGTTTTTGGTAAGTAATTACCTGTGAGATGCAGAAACAAAGAATGTATTCTTGGGAAAAATTGAGAATCACTATTTGTACAGAATGTGTGTCATCCCACTAGTACAACTTTGCCACTGACCCATCTACCTAGAAGAAGTATTTTTAATACATTCATATTTATCACCACTGTTGACTTATTTGGCATATTTCTCACCTATCTTTTTATTATTTTGAGCTGTCTGTATGTGTTAGTGGTCTATGAGTCTGTGGACATGAGTGACCTAGAAATTCAGGGGCATTATATCATCTTGATCTGGAGTTATACACAGGATTTGCTCAGGTCTCTGGCACCCATATAAAGCACTGGATGCATCCTGTATACAGAGATGGGTAGATACCTGTTGTTCACTGGCCAGTCAGTCTAGCTAGAACAGTGTGGTCCAAGTTCAATGTGAGAAGTTATCTCTAAAATAGGATTAGACATGATAGAGGAAGACATCTGTTAGTAATTTTTGACTGTTACACACATGTACTCATATGTACATACAACCGTGTGCAATACAAGCACACATATCTGAATACACAAAAACAAACACATGAACTCACACACAAGAAAACCTTAACCTACAAAAATACAGAATTATGAAGTCCAGTCTCAATAAAAATATGAACAAAGCACTTTTGTACTTCAGGTTCAAGGAAAATTTCAGGAGAGGGTAAAGAGCCAGAGGATCAGGGATTTTGCTGTGAGGCTGTGTCTTCTAGTAATATCCAAAGTTACACCTATAAAGTAGTCTCACCAACATGATTGCCTAAACATGAGCTGAACTTGGACAACAATAGACACGCCAAAGTGGACCTGGGAAAGCCCATGAAGCCTCAATGTTACACTAAGAACTATGGACCCTGATGAATGCTGAAATTAGAGAAATAGTCTTCTCTAGGGAAAAGCATACCAATTGGTTATTCAATACCCAAAGGTCATCCTTTAAAATATACATACATGTTACATTAAATTAATTGAGCATATTATACTTAGAATATATATGTATACACATATATATATATAATAGCAATTCACATAAAAAGAACCCACAGATTTGAAGGAGAACAAGGAGGGGTTTATGGGAGGGTTTGGATGGAAGAGAGGGAAGGGAGAAATATAATTATATTAATCTGAGAATTAAAAAGAAACAGATTATTAATATGACAAGTACTGTTAAATATTCAGTAAGACAATTGTCCATTTATTCTTGATCACTAACCTATTACACAGGGCAAATTACTTTATATATACATTATTGATTGTATTCTAGATTACAAAATTTGAATCAAAGTAAAGATCAGAAACTATAGCATAGGAATTCACACAAAGGGCTCTTTGGAAGAGAGCCAGAAACACTATAAAAGCAATAAATAAGCTTCTATTTTATACATTATTATTATATACTGTACATACTGCAATACATTATATACGAATAGGCATATGTTTGCATGTGTAATGTATATGACATATAGCATGTCTATGTATACAATGTATATGAATATATAGTATACATATTTGAATAGTATGTGAATGTAAATTAATATACATAAGTGAAATAGCCAAATGCTCTATAAAGTCTTCAAAAAATAATGAAGATATGATACAATTTGATGGTATTTCTCTTGGTGCACTCCAAAAAATATAAAATCAAGAGCACTGAGAACTATGTGCACACTAGTGCTGACTGTATCATTATTCACGTTGACCACAATTTTAAAAAACCACCTATAAATGGATACAGAAATTGTGCTATATAGATACAATAGAATATAATAGAACATCATTCAGCCTTCAAATAGAAGCAAATGCTATTTGGGCACAACGTAGATTAATCTGGTGGACACTGTATAGAAAAAACACCAGACACAGAAGCATAAATACAGAATGATGTTGCATTCAGATGGGTTGGGATATTCGGCAAGGGTTGCTGGAATGATGTGAGTGCAGGGATGGCAAATATTTTCTGATTGGATTTAAGTCCCAGTCCATATGATGAAACATATGCTGGTACCATTGTTGGTCTAAAATCCTATGGCTAGGTAGGTCACAAGCCAAATGGAAGAATTCACTACTATTGTGCTGCTAAAATGACATAGTATTAAATCAACTCATAATGACATATTCTTATATGCAGATTACTACATCTCTCGAGTATCATTTGAGAAGCCTCTTTTTACAGTAGATGGTGATTAGCATGAAGCACCACAATGGCCAAACTGTAGAAAACAAGAGACTGAACGATGCTCAGCCCTAAGTGGAGCACCTATACTGCATCCCACTTCCCAAAGATTAGGCATCATTGTGGAAGACTGGCAGAAGTCTATAAGAAATAGATATGGTAGACGATTCCAGGTAATCAGTATCTTTAGGGCACAGCAGGGCAGCTATACATATGGACTCATAGAAACTGAGGCAGTATGCATCAAGTTTGTGCAATCCCAAGCGCAACCAAGTCTTTGCATGGAGAGGGGAGTTTGACACACAATCTTTCCCCATGCCACGGAACAATTGGCAATTGGAAGCTTTAGGGAGAGGGAGAGGGGTTTTCTGTAAGAACATACACCATGTTAAGTTGATAATACTCAGTAGTGGTCCACACAAATTGGCCTTCAAGAATTATAGAAAAGTAAAAGGACACAAAGTTGAATGAGGTTGGAAGTGGGGATGCATTTAGAAAATGTTGGAGTGGATTTATATATGATCAAAATGTGTTATATTTAAGGATGTGGGAGAAGCTCTGGCACGGCAGGCATGGACCTAGGAGAGCTGGCTCTGCCCCTCCCCTGAGAACATGGTTCCAATACCCCAGACTGACCAGCTCAGATACCACCCAGACCCACATTCCGGACCTTGAGTTGGCCCACCCTGACATTTATACCATCTGTGGCTTGCTGGAGTGCATGAAGGGAGGGGTCCTGTGGAACAATAGCTACAGGACTGGGAGAAACAGCAGGATAATTGAGGGGAGTTTCGATAAGGGTCCAGTGATGATGGTGTGCCAGAAGCCAGAGGCATTGAACCAGAACAATGACTAATTGCAATGAACATTTTGTACATGGAGCTGACTGGACAAAAAAATGTACTAAGTGCCATGCTGAAGCTCCCAGTGTCATTAGAATGAATAAAAATGTGTTGGAAACACAGAGGGGAAGGTATTTGTTTTGTTTTGAATTATTTGGGGTAGGGGCATGCAGCAGGATTGGGGTGTGGATATGAAGGGACCAGGAGATGGGTGGGTTTTGGATGCATGATGTGAAATTCCCAAAGAATTACAACAACAACAACAATAAAATAACTTCTCCAAGAACTAACAAAAAGAAGAGTGTAGTTAATGAAAGTACCTTGTATTCCTAGAGATTGACTTACATCAGATAAATGAATAATAGTCAGAAAACAGTCATGTGCATTTTCTATAGATTGTCATTGTACAGCATCTTTATATAATGAAAACTAGGTTTGTCTATTAGTAAGTGAATTTTAAAGAGGCATAAAACAAAGGTCATATGTCATCCATGATAGTTCAAAGCTTCACATCTAATTGTCATAGTGTAGAAAATAATAAAATACAAATATGAACAGGAACACATTTTAAATATACAAAGTCTGAATAACTATTTCCAGTTTAAACATGTATGTACATAGAATGCATAATATAAAATATATTAAGTATAGTGTACTACAGGTATAACAGACTATATAGCATTTCCTGTATCTTTTTCTATGGAACTCTCAGATCCTAGCCAGTGAACTGAAACTGAGAAAAAAAAGTATCATAAACATTAAAAGAAAGATTGAGAGAAAGGAATTAAGAAATGCATTGTTACAGTTATTAATGGAATAAAACAACTTGCTATATTAGATGGCATACAAACAATGCACATTTTATACAGTATATATCTTAAAAAAGAATTTTCAGTAACAGTAATTTGCAACACATAGGAACAAATTTAAGGAAGGATTTACCAGCCTTTTATAGAGAACATTATTAGGATTGGGTAAGAGAAAATTCTAAATCAATAGGATGAAAAAGATACAAAGAGCTAGCACCGAAAAAGCAAGCTCGTTACAACATAATTCACCACTAATTACAACACAATGTTCTGGGCCAGGAATGAAAAGCAATTACCTGAGAGCTCTGAAATTGTAATGGCAGAGGCACACAAGTAAAGGAGCCAGAATAAAGAAAAGGGCCCGTATCAGAAATAAATTTCCAGATATTACTTCTTTTTATCACCCAAACGTTGACATTTACACTGTTGGAGAAGAAACTGACCTGAAAAACAACATCACTCCTGACAGAAGAGGCAAAATGGACCCTATAAAGAGGAATATAAAGGAATATAAAGTGTGGGGAATCTCTTTTCTCTTTAAAACTTTATCCCCACCATTCTTACTCAGTGGGCTGTTCTCTTCAGGAGCTGTCATGAGGAGATAAAGTAATGATGAAGTCATGTAGTTTATGCCCTAAGAAAACTGTCCCACCATCAACAGAGGATGAGGAAAGGGAGTTATGTAATCAAAGATAGCAGGGGACACTTTCTATCACTTCCTTGTCTCCACATTTAATACACAATGGTACATACATGGAAAAAACTCCTCAAAACTTTAGTGTTTATCTTGAGCTGATTAATTTTTGTCAAGATGATAAAACAAGACACCAGAGACAAAGGAAGGTTAGCTGAGAAATTATCCCCAATCGATTGGGCTGTGGGCATGTTGGTGGTCATTCTTGATTGATGACTGATTTGTCAGGGTCAATCCCACCATAGGTCCACCCCTTAGCAGCTGGTCCTGGGTGTTAGAAGAAAGCAATGTGTAAGTCATGGGTGGGGAGCAAGCCAATAGCAATGATCATCCATGCCCTCCTCTTCAATTTCTGCCCTGAGTTCCTGCCCTGCAGTCTTTTGATGGTGAACTGTTAAATGCACGATGAAATAAGCCTTTTCCACCCCCAAGTTGCTTTGGGTCAGTGTTTGATCCCAGCAACAGAGTAGCAAGCTAGGACAGAGTTTCTTCACCTCCTGGGAGGAGTGTGTGCTACCCTTCCTTTATTTTGCTCAGAGAGAATGGGACAGGCGCGGGAATGCATGGGCTGGGAACTTTGCATTCTTACATTGACTCCGAGGACTTATGTGCCAAACTTTACTGCACTATTAGATATATTTTTGAGGTTATTGTGCATATAATTGTTTTATTTTTACTGATATTACTCTATGTCATTTTTTTCCTATGGGTGACTTCGCTTGGCTTGGAAGTTATCTTAAAGGTGGCTTTAACAATTGCAAGGGAAACATTACCTTCTTTCATACTATTAAAGAAGCTAAGATGGACTGATTAAATTCTTTAAATTATTGGCAGCACTGGCCAACACAGCTACATGATTAGATTCTTCCTTATCTGGAACTATATGAAGAGTCATTTAATAGAGTTATTAGACAGTTTTTAAAATTTCTTTATTTTTATTAGGCCATTTTTTTTCTTTTTGTGAGCATTTATGTTTGTAAAGATTTAATTCATCCCACTGCTGGAGGCCAGCTCCAGTGGCAGGCCAAATCTCAGATAGGAAGTAAGGAATATGAGAAAAGGAGGAGCCAGGAATGATTGGTCAGGAGAATCTTGTAGCCTGACTGACTGGTAGGCAGGGTGCTGCTTTATTTATACAGAATTCAGTCAGTAGGGATAGATTCATGCTGTTTCAAAACAAGATCATATCACTTTAATTTTGGACATGTGTTTTACTTTGTCTTGCATATATTTGAGCCATTATTGATAAACAGTTATCTTTCACAATCATTTCCCCTCATGTTTAGTAATTATTGATAAATAGAGTTTTTTACAATTATTTTATTCATCAATCCCACAACTCAATTTTTAAGAATCTAGGGGCATATAACAGCCCATTCCCAGCCTGGCAGCTTTTGCGACTTCAAGGACACTATATAGAAAGAAAATCTCCAAGCCAGCCCAAACATATTGCCATGTATTGAGCAATGTCTTATGAAATCTTTATGGTCAGGATGCCCAAGAAAAGTTCTCAGGCCAAAGTTGCTACAGTTATTATTCAAATTGGGAAATAATATGTTTATATTTGTATCTTTAAAAAGTTTATTCATATGACTAATCCTGGTACTCTTTCATTCCTTGGTCATAAGACACCAGCTTGGCCCTGCACAAGCTAACTTTTCTAAGAAATCTTACTCTTTTTATCACCTTTCTCCCATCAATTTAAGTCTCTATGTAGGGTGAAAGTAACTTTAGCTAATATATCTTTGTTATTGTATGAACTATATAATCACCTGAGTATATAATAGGAAGACATTTGTAGTCTGGTCTGTGACCAAATCCTCTAGCCACTGAATATTGCTGACATTTTTATTTTGTTTGATTATCTGGTCCCTGAGTAAGTACGGGGACAGATGTTTCAAGAATATCTCATAACTGCATAAAGAAATCTTTGGTTTCTTTACATATGTCACAGCCTCCAAAGAATAACAAAGATCTTCAAGCAGATAAGGATATCTTCCTAAAGCGAGGTGTAGGGTAGTATGTTCAGTATTTTCCTGGGGAGGCTTAGAAGCAATACTGTGAGAAGGCATAAATGAGTCATAAGAAATTTTCTATAAATCCAGTATCTCCAAACTGTACAAATATTGAAAGTCCCCAAGCATGCAACATGTGGAAATCAAAACCCATTTGTCCTGTGGCAGTCATTCCTCTAGGTTTTGCTGGATCTTTGTCAGGTAGCCGTGTTGACTTCATGACTTTCGCTGTCCCCGTCAGACATGACTGTGTCAGTCAACTTTATCAGAATATAACTGTTGACAGGGTTCCTGACTGTCCTTTGTGTAGCTATAAAGTTTCAGCAGTGACCTACTTTATGACTTTAGTTATTTCATGCTTTTTGTCTTAGTAAACACCACTAAACAATTACCAGTTCTATTGGTATTTCCAAAGAACTGGCTCTTGATTACACTGATTTTACCATTGTTTTTCTCCTGTGATTACATTGTACTGTACTCTTTTCTGTTGACTTGGAAAATAGCTACTTTGCCCTCTTTGCTTTGTTTTCTTGTAGGCATTCCCAGCTTTAATTTTTACACTTACACTGGTTTTTGCTGCATCCTTGAAGGCAGTTGGGCTTTTGTTTCCACTCTTCATCTAAAAGTGTTTTCTCGTTTATTGTATTTCATTCATTTTCCCTGATGGCTATTTAAGGATATGCAGCTTAATTCTCACCTGTTTATAGTTTGTCCAGCTTTTCTTCACTTACTATATTCAGGATCATCTCATTAGGCTTAAGGAAAAGACCAGCTGTTTACAAATCTTTAAAAAATTATTAACATATTTTGGTGATCTGCACTGTAATTCATGTAAATCTGGTGTTATGCACTAAAAATTTATAGTAAACAAATGTATAGATGAATATTTTATTTCTCCCATTCCTCCAATCATTTTTCTATTGTAAAACTAATCTATGAAAATGTATATTCCATTGTTTGGAGGTGGCATGTTCCATATATATTATAAACATTGATAACAGCTATAAAAAGATAGTTAACTATTTTCTAATTTTAGAAAAATGAAGCTTCAGCATATATGGAAAATAAAAGACTTCAAAAGTTTCAGCCAAATTTTTAGATGTAGTTCAGAGATTAATTATATGTGTGACTCTGTTGGAGTCTTTTGTTTGCTGGACTTTACATCTATAAAATACAATTATTGGATTAGTTTATCTACAATGCTCTCACAAGCTCGAAATTTCTATGAAATGTCAGAAGAAGGGATGAAATTCCTAATGTTTAGTTTACCAAGCTCCGAATGCCTCATCTTTTAAAGTGAAGGCTGGACTGTCACCTAAAATGCAAAATGGGAGTTTAGGAGAAAGTCTGTCTCCTCATATGGCTAGTTTAGAACCTCAAGTTTGCCTTGAATTTATTCAACATGTTTGTCCAGAGTTATCAGTAAATATTTCATTTTTGAAATATCAATGTAAATTAAAATCAGCATATTCCTCATTTTCAAGTATAGAAAACAATATAACTAGCAAAATTCAGGAAAATTTGAGGAAGTTTTAATAATAAAAGCAGTAGTGAATCACATGTAAAATGTATCATTCAAATGTACTGGCATATAGTCGAAAGTAATCAAATGTTTGATGGATTTCAGTTTCCTTTCATTTGAAAATAAAAATTTCCTTCAGTTTTATCTACATCAAAATGATACTTTTCAGACTTGTGCAGTTCTGCAAACTTCAGGTTTGTTACTTTAGTATTTACAGTTATTCAAGTCTGCATGTCCCCCAAGGAAAGGACGTCTGATTCGTCAATAGCCTATAAAGAAATGAACTCTACAAGCTTAACAAACAGTAGTGTATACATTAAAGAACATAATGAGGCGTATTTCAGCATAACATCTGAAATACTTAGCACATAATTGGCAAGTTTCTGTCTAAAGATACTTCATTAAAAAATCACAGAATTAAAAATTTGAGTGGAGATGTAACTCAGGAAACTTATGCTTGCCTAGTATAAGCAATGCCTTGGATGGGATTCTCCAAAATTACAATAACAATTTAAAAAATTGAGAATTTGCATTCCACATCAACTTTGAAACAAATAGCAAGAAAATGTCCCCACCTGTTACTTCTCTAAATCAAGTGAATGCTGAACTGGTCGCTGCAAATTGGGACCAAATGCAGAGATGTGTGAATGCATTAAGCAGATTTTAGCTTATTCATGTATTATGATTATGCCCAGAGGATGGCAAATCAACTGGGGGTTTTAGCATTTGTTCTATTGATGGGCTCCACAATCTGTTCTTCTTACTTATTTTTGTTTAAATCTTCACCAACCATGAATCATAGGCAATCCTATCACTTTGAATTTGCAGCTGAACAGGCCAATGTTTCATGAGGCAAGTTGTGAGCATTGAACACTAATGTAGCATTTGATAGGAAGCTGAATGTCAGAAAAAAGCAGGACTCATTTATGATCCAGATTGTACTGGTTGCTTCATTTTTACAAAATAACTGTCTTTATGAAAGGTTTTATACCTGCAATTCATTTCCCTACTATGTAAAACGAGAGCAGAATTGTGCTTAAAATTTCACTGAACATTCACTAATTATCTCATATGTGAACAGTAGGTAGTGGATCGTCATTATCATTATTTTTTTAAATCACAGAATGAATTGTTATTCATTAAAATAAATAAAATTACCAGTAAAATATATACATATCAGTTCAGCATTTCCACGTAGCCAATACTAGTTTTCTATAACTAAAAACACAATAAAAATACATCCATGAAAAATAACTGCAATACAGAATTTGGGGCATACGATTTTAAGTCATGAAAAAGGTAAATGTTGAAAACAGCTTGGTATTGGCATAGAAACAGAGAAGTTGACCAATGGAATCGAATAGAAGACCCTAGCTTTAACCCACAAACCTATGAACACCTGATTTTTGATAAAGGAGCTAAAAGTATACAATGGAAAAAAGAGAGCATCTTTAACAAATGGTGCTGGCAAAACTGGATGTCAGCCTGTAGAAGAATGAAAATAGATCCACATCTATCACCATGCTCAAAACTCAAGTCCAAATGGATTAAAGACCTCAATATCAGTCCGAACACACTGAACCTGATAGAAGAGAAAGTGGAAAGTACTCTACAACACATGGGCACACGAGAATACTTCCTACGTACAACTCCAGCAGCACAGACATTAAGGGCATCATTGAATAACTGGGACCTCCTGAGACTGAGAAGCTTCTGTAAAGCAAAGGACACTGTCAGTAAGACAAAAAGGCAACCCACTGACTGGGAGAAGATCTTCACCAACCCCGCAACAGACAAAGGTCTGATCTCCAAAATATATAGAGAACTCAAGAAAGTAGACCGTAAAGGGCTAATCAACCCAATTAAAAAATGGGGCAAGTAGCTGAACAGAGAATTCTCAACAGAAGAAGTTCGAATGGCCAAAAGACATTTAAGGTCATGCTCAACTTCCCTAGCGATCAGGGAAATGCAAATCAAGACAACTTTAAGATACCATCTTACACCTGTCAGAATGGCTAAAATAAAAAACACCAATGATAGCCTTTGCTGGAGAGGTTGTGGAGAAAGGGGTACCCTCATCCATTGCTGGTGGGAAAGCAAACTTGTGCAACCACTTTGGAAAACAGTATGGCGGTTTCTCAGGAATTTCGGGATCCACCTACCCCTGGACCCAGAAATACCACTCTTGGGAATATACCCAAGAAATGCCCTATCATACAACAAAAGTATATGCTCAACTATTTCATAGCAGCATTGTTTGTAATAGCCAGAACCTGGAAACAACCTAGATGCCCTTCAATGGAAGAATGGATGAAGAAAGTATGGAATATATACATATTAGAGTATTACTCAGCAGTAAAAAACGATGACTTCCTGAATTTTGCAGGCAAATGGACGGAAATAGAAAACACTATACTGAGTGAGGTGAGCCAGACCCAAAAAGAGGAACATGGGATGTACTCACTCATATTTGGTTTCTAGCCATGAATAGGGGACGTTGAGCCTATTATGCGTGATCCTAGAGAAGCTAATTAAGAAGGTGAACCCAAAGAAAAACATTTAGGCAATGAAAGGAGACAGAGACAAAGACCCACATTGGAGCACCGGACTGAAATCTCAAGGTCCAAATCAAGAGCAGGAGACAGAGCACGAGCAAGGAACTCAGGACCGCGAGGGGTGCACCCACACACTGAGACAATGGGGTTGTTCTATCAGGAACTCACCAAGGGCAGCTGGCCTGGGTCTGAAAAAGCATGGGATAAAACCGGACTTGCTGAACATAATGGACAATGAGGACTCCTGAGAACTCAAGAACAATGGCAATGGGTTTTTGATCCTACTGCACGTACTGGCTTTGTGGGAGCCTAGGCAATTTGGATGCTCACCTTACTAGACCTGGATGGAGGTGGGTGGTCCTTGGACTTCCCACAGGGCAGGGAACCCGGATTACTCTTAGAGATGATGAGGGAGGGGAACTTGTTGGGGGAGGGGGAGGGAAATGGGAGGTGGTGGCAGGGAGAAGGCAGAAATCTTTAATAAATAAATAAATAAAAGTGATAAAAAAATAAAATAAAATGTCAAAAAAAAGATACTTTCACTTTAAAAAAAAGAAAAAGGTAAATGTATTTTATGATATCTCCTCTAAGAACGTGAGTTTGTATTTGAAACACAGAAGATACTCAAAGAGCTGAACTAAATGACAAATTACCTTATAGTCTGAATATTCAATTTCCTACAATACTTATTGGGAGATGGGGATTATTGAGGATAATTTTCACTTTTCTTTCAAGACTATATTTCTCTGTGAAGTACCGGCTGTCTTAGAACTCAGTTTGTAGACTAGACTGGAGTTGAGTTCAGAGATCCTCCTGTGTCTGCCTCTGAAGTGCTCCCATTGAAGGTTTATGCCAACACTTCAGGCTTTAATTTTCTTCTTTTGAAGATGTTTTATTATTTATGTTTTACTTGTCTTTCTTATACACTGGCCATTTAGAAGGCAAATAAGATGGGACAACTCATGCTTGATGCAGAAAATCATTCAGAAAAGAAACAGTATTTTATTATAAAGGAATTCTTTGATAAACAAAGGCCCAAGCTGACTTTGAGCTACCAGGCTCAAGCAGTTCTCTTACCTCAGTGTTAAATGATTTTTAGGGTTCTTCTGCAGTTTACAACCATTACAATAACATATGAAAATGCCATAAACTTAATCATGAGTTTACAAAAACCCACATGTTATTAGCACAGAGACGCTATTATGCCGCCTCGCTACTGTTCTGCTTATTATCCTCCCAGTGGTGTCACAGCACTGGGACTCTCAGAAGTAAATGTAAGGAAGCTTCTATGTTAAAACAAATATCCATCAACTTTAAGAACAGTGGATTATTTCTCTTTATTTAAGGGGGCAGGAGTTTGAGGCAGGCTGTCTGTGTTTAGCCCTGGCTGTCCTGAAACTTGCTGTGTAGACCAGGCTGTTCTGGAACTCACAGAAATCTACCTACCCCTGCTTCCCGAGTGCTGGGATTAAAGGCATGCATTACCACTGCCTGGCTAGAACAGTGAATTTGATTATGCACCTGTAAAATAATAAACTCATGTGCAATCAATCCAATACAAAATTATATAAAATAGCAATAAAGTAAACACAGTATGCAAAATGTGTCATTATTGAAAGCAAGAGCACCCTCTGTCCCGTATCTACTTAATTTTCCCTCATGAAATTGGCAAAAACAGACAAATGCATCAATCACAACCCCTTCTCAGTTTGCCATGGTCTTCTGCATAGGAGGACAACTATCGATAGCAATAATATGCTTTCCTTTTATTGAAGGCTAGAAAAACATTTCACCCTAAGGCAGCGATAACTGATTTGGGAAACAGGCATGCTTACTCAGTTGCTAAAACTGCAGAACGCAGGCAGGTGCTCAAACACCATAGGGTGCCACAGTAATATATATACAGTTTTCATGACTCAGTTTTTTTATAGTTATCATTGAATTTTCCTACCCACTAAATAGCATGATTGTAACTATAAAATAAGTTTATAAAATGTTAATGTGCAAAGTATATTATGAAATTATATTAGGCACCATATACCAAAATAAAGAATATACTCTAATGCATAATGCTATTGTAACTATAACTTTAAATTTTCAACTTATTTCATCCTTAAATTTTTCAAGGAATTAGACATAACTAGCAGTATATACAAGGCCCTGGGTTTGATTTTGTGTTGTGAAATAAAATGAAGAAAAGTGTAGATAAATTTTTCTGTCCTGGCTTCCAGCTTCCAAATAATTGCAGAGACTTCTTATTAATTATGAAAGCTCGGTCAATAGATTAGTCTTGTTTCTAACTGGCTCTTATCAACTAAATTAACCCATTTCTACAAATTTACTTTTTCCCTCATGACTTTTCTCTGCTCTCATTGCTTTCCTTCTTCCTCTTTGTCTAGCTGGCAATTTCTCGTAAGTCCACGCTTCCTTCTCTCCAGTGTTCTCTCTGCCCCCAAAATCTTGCCTAGCTACCGGCTGTTTAGATTTTATTAAATCAATAAGAAGGCACCTTGGCAAAGACACATCACAGTGTACAAAAGAATTATTTTGCAACAGAAAAGTTCATCTTTACACTTAAAATCGGAACTGTTCTAGTGAAATATCAAGAGCCATAGCAATCATCGTCACTGCTATGTGGTCATATTGTGACCTTGCTGCTCTTCATCCTGAAGTTGATCTTCAAAGCTCTCCCATTCAGGGAAGCCTGGCGTAGCAATGTTACATCATTTTCCCTCTAGATTACATAGTTGCTCCTCTCATATCTTTTAATTTTTCTTGAATCTTCCATTATTCCTTATGTCACTTCAACTTCAGACTACAAAGCATACACTGATCTATTTTGTGTCTTGGCAAACAAATATTCCTACATATTTGGGAGACTATAAGAATCCATTCATCCAACAAAAGAAAGACTAGACTAATGGACATCAAGTTTTATTTACATGTACATGAGTGGTAAAGGCAGCACTCATGACCTCCTCTACGATACATTGTTATTATTACCTGACACCTACTAGTTGGAAATATTTAACATATTTACGATATGATGACAGTAAATATTTATTTATTCAAAGTTTATTTGTGTCAGCAACTCCACACACATGGGAAGTGGAAAGGTTGGTCCAGTACTTGCTATAATTAGAGACCTACATCATGGGCAGTGATGTCTGTTGATAGAAAACAATTGCTGGTAGCTTAGGTTCTCAGCTTTCAAGTTCAGGAACAAAAAGTGCCACTTGATGAAAGATGACGCTGTGTGGTCAGTTTCCTTCAATTTTACTTCAATAGAAGAGATAATAAGAACCTGAGTTCCTGAAGCTCACCCCAGGTGTTCGGTTAGGGAATCACATAATTTAGAAAGTTTGCTTAGTTATACCTGACCTTAAATGTAATATTTTTCTTATATATCTCTGTGATTTGTCTGAGCAGATAGGAAATCAGAGAACTGATGTCTTTCTTTGATGGTCAAGGAAGAAAATGAAAGGCAAAAGAAATTCAGGAGCAACATTTTGGGTACCTGTAGATGTCTTTGCTTTTAAAATTTTCTGTCAAATAATCTGTTCATCTGCAAACTTCAGTGCTCTCCTGGCGCACTTCCCAGCGAAACTAAGACTGGAGATTTGTTTTGGACTGCTACATATCTTTCCACAGCTGTCTTCTACCTGGAGTTCCTAATTCAGTGCATGTACATCAGCCATCTCTTCCAATTAGAGTCTTAAACAATGTATAAATCATCTTTCTGTCACTGTAACTTACATCTGAGACAACAACAGAAAACACTTACTTTAGCAAAAAGTTTGGGATTGATCAGGTCCAGTTCAGGACTGATTCAATCAAATGCCTTAAGCAGAGAACACATGATAGAGTGAAGTGTCCTATCTCACAGGAAGAAAAGCAAAGGGAAAGCGTAAGCTGGGCTCCCACAGTCCCTGTTGAGGGCAGAACTACTAACACTGTGCTCCTCAATTGCATCATGTTAGGGTCAAGCATTTAACACAAGCTTTGGGGCAAACATTAAATCCTGAATCATAGTAAACCACTTCAGAGTAAGGTTCATATATTACTGATCAACTCTTAATATTTTAGGGTGTTTATTGAGCTTTTCTCCACAATTGCAGAAATATAAACAGAAAAGCTTTTGGTAAGGGTAGTTATATTCAGAATTGCTTTTATAAAATGAGCCAAAACTTAATTGCCAGAATTTTTTTTAGCTATTTCAAGGAAATTTTTCTTTAAATGGTGAGAATAATTGACTTGCATAAAATTATGGTTTGCAGAATCTTGTTAACTTTTGAAAAGTAATTTTTCTCACCCTTTACAGATACTTTGCTTTTAAGGACTAGAAATACAGTTCCTCTAATGCACCATGATGGTCGCTGCAGACAAAACTGACTGGAAGTGTATCTGAAAGTTTCTATGTAATTTATAGTGTGTGTAAGGTCTCTGAAAGAAAAAAAAACAGAAATATGGGCATTATAATTATGCACATGAGTGTGCTCTAAAGGGAGACTAAGAATTGAAGTGCATTGAGGTAATACAAAGATGGGTTTTGATAAAGAAGTTTCCTAATTTTGTGAAGTCAAATATTCAGTGCTTAAAGAATAGTGTGTTACTGGTTACAGGGCACAGTGTCAACAGTCAGGAATAGGATTATTTCAATAAGCAGATTGGTGAAACATGACTGTTTTAAGCCTCTCTGTGTCACAACTGTATTTTATATTAAACCTAAGGTGACTGCTTTCACTAAATCAGTTAAGTGTATATACTATCACTTGAAACCATGTCTTACTCCACAGATAAAACTGGTTTGTAATAGCTTTCCAAGGCTATGGTGGAACCACATACTTTTAATATTTTCTTACAAAATTGTCTTTTTGTAACATTCAAACAGATAGACCCCAGTCTCTTCTCTTGGCACTGAACATGTCTGAAAGGCACTTTTCCTAATAAACATTATTATTATTCATTATTCTGACTGGAAAACCAGAACAAGGGGCAAAAGGGAATAAGCAGTCTGTGCAAGACTGAACTCCCGAGTCCCAAGTGCCTTGTGATTAGAGATATTTCCTACCACCTTTGTCAAACTACCCTTCTAGTGGTCCATGGGTGTTTTGGATTGATTCTACCCAAACCTGAGTAATAAGACATTTAAATAAAATCTGGAAAACATTAACTTTGTTCATATCTATTCCTTCCATTTATTAAAATTAGACAATGGACATTGTGAGACTATTTCCATTTGTTGAGTTTGGAGGGCATTTTAAGAGGAAAGTAGTTTTGGGTTACAACATTCAATGGCTAAGCACAGGTAGAAGGCAAGACAAGCCTTATTAAAAACACAAATTTATCTTCCAGATGATTGCCAAAGTCCAGTGAAATTATCAATGCTGGTTGTCGTAATTAGTTTCATCTGTCAGCTTGACACAATCAGCTGAGGAAGTCTCAAGTGACAAATTGACTAGGTCAGGTTGTCCTATGGCCATGATGTGAGAAATCATCTTGATAGACTGATGTGAGATGGCCCCACCTGCTGTGGATGACACTGCCCCTACACAGGTAGGGGTGACTGGTATAGGAAAGCTAAACAACTGAGGCAGAGAGAACAATCCAGTAAGCAGCATTTACCCAGGGGTCCCGAATTCAGGTTTCTTCCTAGAGTTTGTACCATGACTTTCACCAGTGTTGGACTGTGATCTAGAAGTGGAAGCTGAAATAAACCTTTTGATTCACTAAGTTGTTTTTAGTTAAGGTGTATACCACTGACATAGAAATTAAGCTAGGGCATTGGTTTTCTTATCTTATTGTATTGTCCTATTGTTTCTCAATTTTTCAAATCTAACCCAGGGACAGTGGAATCAATGGCCCATTGATGTCATGAACTCAAAACAAAGAGGAATCCCAAGGGTTCTGAGGAAATGTTCTTAAAGATAAATGAGTGCTTGGAGTAGGTCTTTTTCATAGTGTTATTCTATGACCTGGACATTAATGTGTGCTTTGTTCAGGTACTGAAACAAGTTCATGCAATTTAGATTGAAATAAAAGATAATAAAGCTGCCAGAATTCAAGATCTTCATGGCTACTTCCTGTCTGGGATGCTTGCCTTGAAGACATTGCTATCACATTCTTTCTCAGCTCCTTCATAGTCATGTTCAAATTTACCTTTAAAGGAGTTTAATTTTCTGACTCTCACACCACTCTGAAACTGGGTAGCACTGTGTTTACTAGGCTGGCATTAAATTCATCACATAGTCCAGGCTGACCTCAAACTAGTGATCTGTATTCCTTAGTCCCCTAAATTCTAGGATTATAGATACGCATCATAACACCCAGCTGCCACAGCTGTCTTAGAAGTCTATTCTCATAGTACTGTCATCTGACACAGTATACATCAATATTGGTCATCATATTTGCCCAGCCAAAAATTCCCTTCATACAGAAATATTTGTCTCTTATTTACTGGCATCCATAGTGCTTATATAAGAAGCAGTATTTGCTGAATGTCACAGCTACTTAAATTATGGTTTAAAAGAGTGGACCAAATAATAACTTATCATTAGCAACAGCAAAAATTTTATGATGAACTGCTTGAAGATATACATACATAAGATTGTTGACAACAAACAGTACATAAAGATCCAGCAATTCTAGTTGATTTGGCTGACATTTCAATGGAAGCCACATAAATTAATTTTATTACTGAGAAAAATTAGGTGGGAAATCTATATGATAATAGAGTATAACAGAAGAAAAGAATCCTATATAGGGACCAAGTACAAGGTGACATGGTTTCTCACATTCTAGAATCCTCTACCATTATACAATTTGAGTATCAAAATAACTACCAACAAAAGGCATTTTAATCCCATATTAGACTTTTCCTCATAACATAAATTTAAGAAATGTTTCAAGTCACCAATATTTATATAAGAAAATTGTTAGATGGTATTATGGTCTGAGCTAACTTGTGGTTTAGTTTATTTGGCACCAACAGAAAATGGTGATTCATGAAAATTCTCACTGATATTAATCTACTACTCTTCATTACTAAACTACTCAAGAATAAATTACATGAATGAAATTTGTTAGATTTTTTTAAAGAATAGAATACAGCAAAAGAAGAGGCATGAGAAAGAGCATTGAAAAGGTTAAAACACAGCTAGGTGTAAAAAACTGTGGTCAATTTGAATCAAACACGACTGCAGCATTGTTAACATTCTCTTTAAAAAGTAAGATAGGAAGTTTGATTTAACAACTATAACTGTACAATAAAATTTAAATTGCATCAGTAAAAAAGAAGACAATAAAAATTAAAATATGCAAATGTTGTTAACTTTAACAGCTTGTAATCCTCAATTGTGTTTGACTCTAGAAATTAAAAATTACATCAGGGTCATCGCAATAATGTTTATTAAAGTAAAGCCGTGAGTTAGATGTTGAGAAGCTCTTCCAAATCATTAGTAAGAATTGTGGGAAGAAATCATGGTCTATCCTAAAATACACCAACCCAGCAGGTCAACTGTAGATGTAGAGGAAAGGAACAAAATGCAAAATGACAGAATAAGAGTAAGTATATTAAATAGAATACCAAATTCAAAATGCTACAGATACTTAACAGACTAGCAAACCTGTGAGATTAGGACTATAACAAGCAATCAATCAAGTCAAATTTTATGAATAAGTAAAAGTTAAATAAAAAAATGAAACAAAACAAAGCAATGGGTACAGTGTCTTGAAAATAAAAGAGCTGGTTGGTTTGCAGACAAAAAAACCAAACAACGCAAGGTAACAGTTTTAACAAAGATAAATCCAAACTGTCTTCCTAGTACCTGCTGCCAAATATTTCATGAAGAAACAACCCAATCCCACTCAAACTATTGTAGAAGATATAAGAGGACAAAGTGCTTTCAAAATCATTGAATAAGACCAGAATCACCCTGAGACAAGAAAGCCACTGCAAAAAAAAAAAAAAAAAATGCACAAATGAATATTTCTAACAAACATACCTAGGAAACCTAGCTGACTGTGTTTTGGGTGGGGAGATGTTGGAATATAAAAGAAAAGAAAACCTCATGTAATATAAAAAGGCAAAAAGAAAAATTTGTAAGTATTCAATGATACATTTGACATTTGAACCATGTGTCATCTCTCCAGCCCCACAGTTTACATTTTAAAGTAAGCCTCATGTGTGTTAGTGTACATTACTCGGCACTCAGAAAGTTAAGGACTAAAGATTCCAAAATGGTGGCCATTCTGGGCTACATGGGGAATTCTAGGCCAGGTGACTTCGGTGCTGAGCAGTAATAGTCCATTAAAAATAAGCAAGTTGTTTTTTTATGAATACATTCACTTATTTATTTGGAGCTGAATGATTAGAGGAAAACTCATGGAAGATTATTTTTCAAAAGATGGACTTAGCGTTGTTGGTGAGCTATCTTTGTAAATCTTAACATGCTGGAGGCCATGGCAGGGAGATCGCTTTGAATTCAAGATCATAAGCCACTGAGTATCTCCTGGCTAGCCTGGTATACACTGTGAGATTCTAGCTTAAGCAAATGATAACTAGCAACTGAACAGCACATGGAGAGCTAGAGACTTCAGAGCCTGCATCCCTAGATTGCAAGGCTTTGCATCACCTCTTGGAACACAAACAGGACTCACAGAGACTGAGAGAGAACTCACAAAGTCCAAGCAATGTGCACTGCTATGCTCATGCGTGAATAAATCAACAAAATCTGAGATATCAAATCAAAATTGACTCTGAGTTGTTTGGTATGTGTGTAGGAAGAAAGTTAGCTGAGGTGTTGTAAAAATTAGCAGCAGAACACCTCCAAAATAACAACCAGAGTGCATTTTCATCCTTTTCGTTCTGGGTGGGGTCTCAGAATACAGCAAGAGCCAAGTCATTTAAAAATGAAACTTTTTACATCAAAACCAAAAGCCTTTACATATCTAACTAGAATAAATATAAAACAGCATGTGAGTATTCTAAAAATATTGCTGTATGAATGCATAGTCAAAGTGGTATGCTTATGAAGCTACAAATATAACTTCCCATAATAAATCCCAAACTGGAATTCATCAAAATAGTAGTCAACCAGGAGCATACCTTTAACTTTTAAGGAATTAAAAAAAAAATAGATGAAAAAAGAAAGCAAAAAAATTCTTGTGTCTTTTGGAAGCAGAGAAACTGTATAAATTTTGTTAGAAAATTCTTTGGTGAAGAATATTTAAAGTAACAGTTCAAGTAAACTATCATGGGTTAAAAAGCACTATATGCACATATAGTATTCAATTTAATGATGCATTTGTTTATATAATGAGATCAAACAGGAAAAATAAACTTTATAAAAGCTGTATAAAATAAAATGTGTTTTATAAATATAATATTACATATTGGAATGGTATTGCTCTATAAAAAGAAGAGTGATTTCAAGTGGGAGGGACAAAGAAGTCAATGAAATACATATACCAGGAGCGCAAAAGCAGGGTTAGTCAGGGACAGAGGAGGGGGAGGAGCAGAGGAGCAGGACTAGTGGGGTAAGAAAGAGGGGAAAAGCAGAGAGGTGGGGATAGTGGGGGAGGAAGAAGGGAGAGAAGCATAGAAGTAGGGCTAGTGGAGGAGGAAGAGGAGCAGAGGAGCGGGGCTAGTGGGAGAGAGAGGAGGAAGGGGAAGAGAGGGGTGGGTCAGGCAGAAGTAAGAAAAAAATATGTGTGAACATGCCATAATAAAATTCAGTTTATATACTAACTTTAAAAATTACCTTGTTTTTTATTTTTAACCATTATCACTTGTTATAGTATAACTCTGGCCATTGATAAATTTAATAAGAGGTTCCAGTCTTTTTTTTTTTTTTTTTTTTTTTTTTTTTTTGGTTTTTCGAGACAGGGTTTCTCTGTGGTTTTGGAGCCTGTCCTGGAACTAGCTCTTGTAGACCAGGCTGGTCTCGAACTCACAGAGATCCGCCTGCCTCTGCCTCCCGAGTGCTGGGATTAAAGGCGTGCGCCACCACCGCCGGGCCAAGAGGTTCCAGTCTTAGCAGTCCGCCCTGAAGCAACACCTGGCAGCAGGAAAGGACCACAAGCTGAGACAACTGGACTCCCACCCAAGAGCGGGCCACACAAATGGAAAAACTTGTATGATAAGAACTTTAACTCTTTTAATAAAAAAAAAATTAAGACATTAGAAAATAAAAAGATCTCCTATTTTCTTGGGAAAGTAGAAGAAACACAGCAAAAATGACAATCTCATTGAAAGCAATCTACAGATTCAGTGTAAATGTCCATTAAAAATTATAGCAACATTCCTCACAGAACTCACCTACAGATTTAATGTGAATGCTTATTAAAGTTATAGCAAAATTTTTCATAGAACTCGAAAGAACAATCCTCAACTTTATAAGGAAAAAAAAACTCAGATAGCCTAAACAATTTTAAAATCCTATATAATTAAGGAACTTTTTTTTTTTTTTGGTTTTTTATTTTTTGGTTTTTCGAGACAGGGTTTCTCTGTGGTTTTGGAGCCCGTCCTGGAACTAGCTCTTGTAGACCTGGCTGGTCTCGAACTCACAGAGATCCGCCTGCCTCTGCCTCCCAAGTGCTGGGATTAAAGGCGTGTATTACAATCCCTGATTTTAAAACTTTTCTACAGAACCATAGTACTGAAATTAATCTGCCTTGGATATAAATTTATACACCTACAAACTAAAGATTTTTGACCAAGAAGCAAAATTTAAAATGGATAAGAAGCATATTTAACCTCCTTTTACTGTCCTGAACTGTAGTTTTCTGAGGATAGTTTCCTTTATAGCAAACCTGTCTGGCAGTTTCTGCTCTGTATGGCAGGGGGTTAAGACATAGGCACTCTAGGCCTGGCAGCCAGCCTACTTGGCAGGCATAGCTGTGTGGATTGTACCCTTACTTCTCGCGTCTTGAGGGACTCTATTTTGAGTCCACGAGTAAACATATCCTGTTTACTGAATGCTTGCCCCATGGGAAAAAAAAAATCCTGCAACCTGCCCATAAATTGAGCATAAGATTCTTGGGGTCCTTGAATAATCTTAGTGAGGGGGGTGGTAGTGGCGCCAGCCGAGGGAACTGCTCTCCAGGCTGCAAATGTAGCTTGTGCTGTTTGGGAGAGTATTCCCAGTGACAGCCCCTTTTGTTTTTCTTTATCCGCAAATTTTCCCCTTCCACTAATCTTATATGTAGTCCAGGAGGCAGTCTGACTCAGTGGTTTTTTTCTATTTTGTCTTGCCATGGTTTCAGCTCTATCCTAAAATTCTGATTTCCAGGTTAAATATTGGCTCCTAGTAAGGACTGACTGAACTACTTTACTCCATTCTAAGGGTAGTAGGAATCCATCTCCCGCTAGCCCTTCTAATATGGAGAAGGTAAAGGGATCCTGGATCCCGTAATTTTTTACTGCAGAATGAAGTTCTTTAATATGTTTGACTTTTATTCTCTTGTAAACAGGATGGAGGGGCTCATAATCACCCGGCTCTGACTCTTCCTCAGAGCCGTTGACCTCATCATATTCAGTTTCATCATCAACTTCCTGATCTTGATTTGTACTTTGTGTTACCTCAGTGGTATCCGGATGGGGGGCACCGGCACTATTCATCTAGTGAGCGATCGGGTCATAACAGCAAAAGTCATCTTATGTTGCGGTTTGGGTTTTTTGCGTTTATCTTGAGTCAGGCCAGCTCCCATGGTGAGTTGTAGCTCCCGAATTTGTGAGGAGAGCTCTGAGAGCTCCTGTTGTAACGGGAGCACTTGTTTGAGGCCCCCAATTTGTGCCTTAAGGGCAGCTTTTGTTTTAGATAATTCTTGAATTAGAGGAGCTGGCAAGGGGAGAAAGGGGGCAGAAGGGGCGGCCAAAGCATAGGGCAGAGGCTGGGGGATTCTCTCTGCATGACTAAGAAAGATATGGGAACCCCCTTCCTCACTGCCAAATCTCTCCTCATCTCTGGCTTCCTCCTCTTCTAATTCAGCCTCCGAAGTCAGATCTAGGGGCTCATAGTTCTGCCATTCATGATTGGTTTCGTTTTGAAAATGCTGTGACTTTTGTTTAAAAGTGGCCAAGGATGGATAAATATTTTTATTCAGTTTCGTACTTCCCTTATTAGAACAAGCATCACGGTTCTTAAGGGTCTTTGGGGGATCAATAGGCTATGTAGGAGGGGCCTCAGGAATGTCTACAATGACTAATGGACAAGGAGAAGTAGTTTCGCTTTTGCGAGACAGTGGCGGAGATGTCTGAAGAAAATCAGTGACAATCGTCAAGAGGCAAGAGCCTTCTCTGCCATTTTCTGGACTATTTATAACATCTCTAATAAGAGTCCAGTAATTGAGGACAGCCTCTGGCATGGGGTCTCCATTTTTTAACATTTTACTAAGATCTTTCCCCACCTTGTCCCATGTCTGGGGATGAATTCCTGGCCCTGTTAACACCAACCAGGGGCATTTTTCATCAATAAAACAAAAGAAGTCTACTAAATCTTTCTTTTTAACTCTTACTCCTATCTGTCTGAGGGAATTCTTGAACTCCTTTTAGTTCCTTTGACAATGTATGGCCCATGACAATGGGACGGCAATGAAAAGGTGCCTTACCTTCTCCTGAAGAGGTGCAGGAGCGATGCAGTCGCCAGGATCCTCCGTGTCCCAGGATAATCTTCCACCGTATGGTAGTTGACAGTGCTTCAGGGTCCCTGTTCAGGCGCCACTTGACCTGTCCAACAGGTCCAGTTATTCAGGGTCTGAAGAGGTTCTACCTGTATGAATCATGGGCGATAGAAAAGAAGGAGACGAAGCAAGATTCAGTTGTCAAGGTCTCCATTTATTAGGGTAATGGTTGTGGCTTATATAGCCCTTGAATGAGGAACTTGGCTTGGGGAGGGGGGTAGGAATAAGAAGGAACTTTGCCAGGGTAGCAAAGGTCACCAGTCAGCACACCTAGTGTAAGCAGAAGCATTCTTTTTGTGATTCCGTTAACAAACAGTTTTCAAGATAGTTGGGATGTGGGGCTCTCTGCAAACATCCTTAGGACAATGGTCCCTGACATTACCCAAAACCACGAGGGATTTACACAAACTATGAATTTAATGATAAACTCTTGGCTCCTGGTTAATGACTGAGGAAATATTAAAATAGTATAGTATAGTAAGGGAAAAATAAAACATGAAATTATAAAAGAAAGAATATATTGATGGTTTTTAAAACAAATCTAAGGCAGAAACTATAATTAGTACTATTAAATGATCTTAACTTTTAGTATCCATTTTGTAATACTCAAATGTGTCACATTCCTAAAGAAATAGGCAAATATTATTTATTGGAAACACAACCTTTGAGACAGGTTGCAAAAGATTTGTCATTCCAATGAACAGAAAGGAGAAACAAGTTCCAATTGTGGGAAATTAATTCACAAAATATACTGACAAAAACCTTACAAAAGAAAATTTTCAAATTATAAGTTAATATTTGAAGATCCTCTATTCTCACGGTGCTCAGCCTGGCACATGATCAGGTAGATCCCAGTGTATTGGTGGTAACTTTCCATTATTTAACTGCTCAATCAAAAGGAAACATGACTATACACAAATGACTAAACAATGCCTCTAGGAGAGTTTTCAAAATTCAAATCTTGCCTATATTGCAACTTCCTCCATAAATGCATTTCCTCCTCTGGTGAACAACAGGGCTCACAGAAACTCCCTCTGCAAAAGTTCAAGCAGAACATAATGTGGGATAGAATTTTACCAACATGGAGTATCCTGTCCTTTCCCCCAACAAAGGGCTGAGCTAGCCATATCTTGCAGTACATTCGTTCAAAGGTATTTTCAGCTCTATTCTTTTAGAATTTCCTGAAGCCATCATCTATTAAAGTAAAGTTGAACTGAAATCTAATCAGGACCGTGTGGTGACCAATTGACATATCATAGGCAAGAAGAGAAGAGACGTTTCTTGTGGGGTTTGTAAAACTTTATCCAACACCAGATCAACACCAAACCAATACGCTCACATGCCACAAACATGTATGTGTGTGAATTTTGATTTGCTTATCTTCTAGCTTGGAGGAGCAAAAGCAGAAAAGGAGTAGTTTAGAAAAAGGCCTTGAATCAGTCTTTAGGTAAGAGACATGTTGACATCACAGCAAGCAATGCCATGGGGGTACAAAGAATGAGACTCCAGGCCTACTAGAGAAATAAAGGCATTGCCTCTTAAAAGGGAGGGCTGAGATGTGAGAGTGGTTCTGGCAGGATATAGAAGGAGTGAAATAGGCAATAAATACAAGCAAAATGCATACTATGAAATTCTCAATAAATTAAAAAAAATACATTTAAAAATAGTTCCTGAGGATAGAGCATGAGTGCATTTCTAGGAAGCAGGCTTAGTCGGTGTGTGATCTATGCTGTGTGTTGGGGATAGAGGAAGCAGCACACATGTGACTAGCGTACACAAAAGAAGTTATCCCCTAAGTAGGACATGGGGTTTACTATGTTTGACCTGGAGTCAGGATGCCTCAGATCTCTGGCACAGAACCAGCTTATTTGTCAGAATGCCCACAGATTTTTCTGCTTATGGGTCTGAGAGGATTCATGCTCTAACATCAATTTTAAAGACAAAATAATGTTGGCTAAAAACCCACATACATCCTGCCCGAACAAAACTCCATTTTTGTGTTTGCATGAATGAGTAACAAGGTGCACTTGTGACAAATTGATGCCAAGTGTTTTCTTCCATGTCCTTCCTGTTCTCATGCCTGATCCCAGATCCTCAGCAAGCTGCGCAGGCTCTCTAGACCTAGTCATTAGGAAGCAGCTGCTGGAGAGTCAGCCTCAGGAAGAAATAAGCTGATTCAAGACTGGAATTAAAAGGCTGTTTTCAAAGACCATTTCTGCCATCTGGACAGATTTCCCATGCCTGCCAGTCTGAAGTAATCCACCAAGACCACACTCCAAATTTATTCATAATTTTATTTGCTACATTCTTGCTTCTCTTACTGAAAACAAGCATCGGCAGCAAGAAGGAGGGACATGGCATATGACTGGGAGTATCACTAGAAACAATCCCAAGCATGAATAATACTATTATTGTTTCAATTTAGTGAAGTGCATGATGGTTTAATAAGATTCCAGAAAGGGAAATAATCATTTTAAAATAAGAGATTTTTTTTCCTATCTAAGGAAAAATAATATTATACATGTTCTACTATGTATATTCTTTTTGTCATTTTCTGAATGAAAGCAGGTGGAAGAAATGATGAGGAAAGGTTGATCTTCTGCTAATATAATTTACACAAAAAGTATATCTCACAGTCACAGAGAGAGTATTTGGATGTCTCCACAACAAAATAATAATGCAGCTTCAATACGGTGGATATATGTGCCACGGGTTGACCCTTCTGCCCTATGTACAGAGTAAGTGCACAGTATTGTGCTCATAAGTATGCACACATAGTATATCAACAACATATTCCAAGTACCATAGAATAGTTTCCAAATTAAAAATCAAAATAATGTTAAACCAAGTGGGAAATGATTGATAATGAAAACATGTCATTAATTTTTGTTTGACTAATAAACTAATGCAGAATACAGGGACATATAAATGTTTTTTTGTTTTTGTGGTTTAATTTTCCTTTATTATTATATTTTTAATTTACTGTGGATGTCTCAGTCTTATTGGTATTCTCTTTGCTGCTACCAGCACTGAGAACTGGTCTCTATCTGGGGCTTGCTGAACCATGAAAGCAAATATCCTTTAAAACACACTCAGACCAGTTCCAGCAAACTGGGAGGCACTCAGTTGAGTTCAGAGGCACTGAAATGAATGGATTTCCCATTCATCTCGGAAACCTAATCTGTATAAGGTATCAGAGAGACAAAAATTAATTTTTAGAATCACGATGCACTATAAATCACCTAACTGAGCTCTGATATTCAGATGACTTTTTTAAACGTTTTCATTGAGCTATATATTTTTTCCATTCCCGTCCTTCCCTCCCCTTTACTATTCTACCCTTACCTGTGATCCCCACACTCCCAATTTACTCAGGAGATCTTGTCTTTTTCCACTTCCCATGTAGATTAGATCCATGTATGTCTCTCTTAGTGTCCTCCTTGTTGTCTAGGTTCTCTGTGGTTGTGAATTTAAGCTGGTTTTTCTTAGTGTTATGTCTAAAAGCCACTTATGAGTGAGTACATATTATATTTGTTATTCTGGGTCACTCAATATGGTGTTTTCTAGATCCATTCATTTGTCTGCAAATGTCAACATGTCATTATTCTTTTTATTATATAGTATTCCACTGTGTAAATCTAACACATTTTCTTTATCCAGTCTTTGGTCAAAGGGCATTTAGGTTGTTTCCAGGTTCTGGTTATGACAAATAATGCTGATATGAACATAGTTGAGCACATGTCCTTGTGGTATGATTGAGCATCTTTTGGGTATATACCCAAAAGTGGTATTGCTGGGTATTCTAATTATTTGAGAAACTGCATTACTGATTTCCAAAGTGGTTGTACAAGTTTGCATTCCCACTAGAAATGGAGGAGTGCTCCCTTTACCCCACATCCTTTCCAGCATAAGGAAATGTTTTTGTTCTTGGCCATTCTGGCAAGTGTAAGAGGGAATATCAGCGTTACTTTAATTTGCATTTTTCTGATGGCTGAGGGTGTTTAGCATTTCCTTAAGTGCCTTTCATCCACTTTAGATTTGCCTGTTGAGAGTTCTCTGTTTAGGTCTGTATCCCACTTTTTTCATTGGATTATTTGTTCTTTTGAAGACAAATTTTTTGAATTCTTTGTATATTTTGGAGATCAGCCTCTGTCTGATGTGGAATTAGTGAAGATCTTTTCCCATTCTGTAGGTTGTCATTTTGTCTGGTTGACCATGTCCTTTGCTTTACAGAAGCTTCTCAGTTTTCAGAGGACCAATTTATTAATTGCTGCTCTCAGTGTTTGTGATACTGGGGTTATATTTAGAAAGTTGTCTCCTATGCCAATGCATTGAAGTAACTTTCCATTTTCTCTTCTATGAGTTTCAGTGTGCTTGGTTTTATGTTGAGGTCTTTGATTCATTTAGACTTGAGTTTTGTGTCTGGCAGTAGATAATGTTCTATTTTCATTCTTCTATATGCTGATATCCAGTTATGCTAGCACAATTTATTTAATATGCTTTCTTTTTTTTCATTTTATATTTTTTGTTTCTTTTTCAAAAACCAGGTGTTCATAGGTATGTGGATTGATATGTGGGTCTTCAATTCAATTCCATTGGTCCTCCTTTCTATTTTTATGTCAATACCAGGTTGTTTTTAGTACTGTAGCTCTGTAGAACAGTTTGAAGTCAGGTATTATGATGTCTCCAGAAGTTCCTTTATTGTGGAAGATTGTTTTGATTATCATGGGTATTTTTTTGTTTTGGGGGTTAAGAGCACTGACATAGATATGCTTTTAACATCACAATTAAACTATTATCAGCCAATATATTCGTCTTCAAATGAAGTCAAGAGTCACTGCAAAGAAATAATAGGGAAATACCTATATTTTGAATTTTACACTACCTTAATTAGAAAAATTGAATGCTAACTCCTTCAACATTATTTCCTAATTAATCCCAGCTGGCTTCTCTCACTCTTTCCAGTTCTATGACATCAGTTTCATCACTGGTGTTTCTCTTTGGCATCATGAGAACCTCCACACACCACGCGGATAGGACAGTGACAGATTACAGAAAAGATTCCATCCACATCCAGGCGATTACACTCTTGGGATATTATTTACAGAATTATGGGTGACTTAAAAGTAGTTAAATGGCCAGGAAGTCCTCTGGGTCACTTATGAGCTGCTGCACCCCCAGAGAGTATCATCTCAGTGCATTGCATTATTGCTCAGGAAGGGAGGATGCCTCCTGAAAGTCTTGTGAAGGTTTGTGAGTCCTCTGAGTCTCTTGGGCCCTATGGGCCCTGTTAGCCTTTTGAGCCTCCTAGGTCACTTTATAAGGAAACAGTAAAGGGCCAGATCACATGAGGGTCTCAGCTGCTTTGATTCAATATGGCAACAGTGCTGTCCAAACCAAAGGGAAGTTTTACACAATATCCCATCCTTTCCTCTACTTCATACCTGCTTTATTCCTGTCTTCTGGAATGTTTACTGAACCTTAGAGGGAGTGACACACTATATGATTATTCATTCCATTTCAAGATGATATTTCATAGCAACAGCTCAGAACACAAATACCCAAAATGTTTTACTATTTCTGAGTCTCTGAGGTAACTGCAGCTTACTGTAAAAACAATTCCTTCCACTATGGCTTACAGCAACAATAAACTATAAGCATAAAGGTAAATATTTAGAAGGCATCTTGATAGGAACATGGTATCCATTTAAAAATGATTCCCAGGCACAGGTATTTTCTGGAATTATTATACCAAACATATCTCCTTTTGTTGTTGTTGTTTTTTACAGAAATGTACTTTTTCCAACCAGAAAATAGTTGGTTGCACATATAGTTGTAGCACTGTGATACCAATGACTCAACTTGCCTTGGAAAGTGATAAGAATGCACACAGAGTTTGACAACAATTTACCCACCACAGAAGCCTGGATATTCTTTTGCAACACTATGAATTCTAAAGAATTGGGAGGAAAATTTTAATCTTATAGTTTAATTTATTCATGTCTAGTGAATTGAGCATGTGATTTCTTCAGCTGTAGAAACTTAACATATAGTCAGGATGTGCAACCATTAGCAGTAACATCATCTATGTACAATTGAACCACCAAAGATTCATTCCCCCTACCACCACAGCATAGAAGACTCACACTCATAGACAGCTACTGGGGAGGCTTGCCCACAGCAAGTTTCTTGCCCACAGCAAGTTCATGAAAGTTGCACCCCTGGGCAATTTCTTGTGTGATGCGTGATCAGCTCTATAATAAAGAAGGCACATACCAGACAGTTTTTCACTGCTACAATAACATCAGAAATTGGAGAATCCCAAGAATTTCATGCAGATAATCACATAATCACATCTGCTTTAAATCCCGGAGGCAGTGGTGTTGAAGAATATTATTTTCAGATGTGTGACGTTTGCTTATGCTGCATTAGTTTAATTCTGTGAAACTCAGTTACTGTGTCTGTCTAAAGCACCTGACAGTCTAATAAAGAGCTGAATGGCCAATAGTGATGTAGGAGAAAAGATAGGTGGGGCTGGCAGGCAGAGATAATAAATAGAAGGAGGAACAAAGAAAAAGGAGAGCAAGAAAGAGAAGGAGGGAACAAGGAGAGGAGGGCATCAGGGATAGTCACCCAGCTATGCAGCAACTCATGGAAAAGAAAGTAAAGAAAGGCATACAGAAATACAGAAAGAGGCAAAAGGTAGTCAGAATAATGTGTGATAAGACAAGCTGACCAGAAACAAGCCAAGCTAATGACAAACAATCATAAGTAAGGATAAGATTCTGTGTGTGATTTATTTGAGAGCTGAGTGGTGGGCCCCTCAGAAAGCCAAAATAATAAAACAACACATAACACAGTTGTCATGTCTGACCTGGAAGAAACAGCCACACAATAGGCACTTAGTGTCTTGTAATTATGCATCCAAGTGTTTCTCTGGCACTGTCCTTTGATATTGATGACTGGTATAACAATCTGTCAGTCTAGAAAGTCTGGTTCATGGAAAAATTAAATAACTATCAAATTCAATCATTTATTCATTCAACAAATAGCTTTCAGAATGCATGTTTATTCCAATAGTTTTTTTGAAGTATAATAGCTGGATAAAACCCCGGACACACTTGATGGATGTAGTTTGGTGAGTCTGGAGTGTGAAATACTGTCAGACTGACACTACAATCAAGGAAATAAGCATGTGTAGTGTTTCCAAGAGCTCTATGTAGCCCCTTGCTTCTGTTTGGTTTCCTAATAAGCAGATTTACATGAGGGGTAACCCCTTAAACTCCAAACTGCACAGCACTACATTGCTAACTCTAACTACTACACAGGCCAGCTCTAGGGTATCACTGTGTAATAACTCAACTTTTTACTCACCTGACAAGGTCCTATCCATGTACCCCAACTCCTGAGAAACATCACCGTCCTTCTCTTCTCTCAGGAACCTGGCTAATTTAAATGCTATGTACAATTAGTAGAACCATGTTATATTTCTCCTGTGACTAGCTTATTTTGCTTTTTCAAATGCCACCCAGATTTCCCCTTGTCACCTGTAACAACAAATTCCCTTTCAATCCTTCTTGGTTAATGAAGATCACAAACACAAGCCTCAGTTCGTGAACCTCTGGCAGTTTTCAAACCTACATCCTAGCAGCAGGCTTTTTATTTTGTTCCAGTCCCTTGTGTTTGTATCTAAGGAATTCTGGGGGAAGCATAGTCACTTGGCCAGCAGAGCTTTTTTTATCTGGGGATACTGTAGCACAAACCTAAAAACAAACAAACAAACAACAACAACAACAAAAAACTTGAATGCAGTCACATTTCCATGGCAGTATTGGGTATATAAAATGGAGAGAAGTCTGGCCAGATGCCCTGTGAATATCTCTCAGTGCATCTGAGGAAGGCAGAGAAATGTTAACAAGAACCACTCAACATTGGAACATTGGAGATGAGCGTTTGTCCAGCAGAGGGTTAGACTTTACTCACAACTAACATCTTCCTTACAAATAAAACATAATTATTGGTTTATCTTGCTTGGAGTTTTAGGAACAGAGAACAGATTAACCAAATCAAATTTGCTCCCCCCAGTTGTGCCCAGTGCAATGATCATGTGACATGGCCTTTCCTTCACTTACTATACCCCATAGACTAAATATTTGAAATGAGGGAAAGAAATGTGTTTGCCAATCAAAGCTTATTAGAAGTGTGTTTAACAGCATATCTATAGCCGCCCCTCAAACGTGAGGTGTGACACCAATTCTTACAGCATCCTTATCAATTGTCCAATGCCTGTCCTAACTGGGGACCCTGGTTTTCTTGAAAGAACTCTCTATGGATTGTTGTCTAAAGACAAAGTACCATGAGAAGCTGAAATTCTATTGAAGGTTGGAGCTAAGCCCAGTAACCCACTAGTGAAAAGAACACAGGGCCCAGCAGTCCCAGAAGAGGGAGCAATTTGATCTGCCCACAAAGCTGTGCCTGCCTCTGCACAGACTGCCAATCCACAGAGGTCCAGTGAGTCTTCGTACACCTTTCTTCCTTTCATCCCTCAATCCCGATACGCACTGACTGAATCAGTAAATAAAAGTTAAATATGTTATAATTTTATTTTATCCAAATTATTCAAAAATGGCTCCTAGCACGGAGTTTATTTGTAAAGTAAAATAACAAAACAAAACAAAAAAAAAATACTGCTAATACAAAAAAAAATCTAAACACTCACTGTTCTGTCATGGCAAAGATACTAAATACTTATTGAACAAATGAATATTAATTTGTTTTAATTTCTACTAAATCCTTCAGTAAGCCTTTAAAAGGCAAACAGAAATAAATTTCTCTAAACTGGCTTGATATTTAAATACTATATTGACTTTTTTGCATGAAACCAGTAGATAATGAGTGTGACCTTTCTTATCCCCAGCTACGCTTGAATTGCAGGGCATTTTGCGCAGTGACTACATTGCGTTTGGAAAGTAGCCCAACAAAACTGACATGAAAAGACAATTCCTCCTTTCTCCATGAGTTTACCCAGAGAGACGTATTAAGATACCATCTAGTCAACAGGGTTTGACACCTTTGCTAGTAAATAAGCTAATTACAAAAATATCTGAAGTATATAAACTTTCAATATATATTTATTTACATCCGGCATTAAGGAAATGATATCATTTAAAGCAACAAAGTAAAGCTCTGCATCAGAGCTACCATTCTGAAGCTTGCATTGGGGTTAGAGCTGTGCAGAATGTGTTTTCAGCTAGATTTGGAAGTTTGTACGGGAATCCAGCTTTGCTCCTCTGGGCCAAATCTCTCCCTCTGATACTAAAGAAAGTTCCTTTCCCTGCTACACCATGGTGGCTCTAATTTTAAGACTGCTCTCAGGAGTTCAAAGTATGTGATTTGTTGGTCAAGCCTATGTCTGTGACGCACAGATTCTGCCCAGCTAATTGCTGGCTAGCACATCTATTCAGAATACAGGCTCTATGTACTACAGGGCTGTTAGTCCCAGAGGTAGAAATACTTTTAGTTATCACCTCGACACATTTAGAGAGAGAAAGAGAGAGAGAACTGGAAATTTCACGCCACTCAAGCATTTAAAATCATGAATCAAGTTTATCTCATTCCCACACTTGCCCAGTTTTGTGGTCTTTCTTACAATGATGAATCTCTGTGTAGCTCCTAGGACCTCCATTGCATTTGCTTCATGTTGTACTCATGCTAACTGGTAGAAAGTGTATCAATTCTGCAATCACAATTGGCTTTTAATATAGACAAAGCATAGAGGCACGAGTGAGAGAAGAGCAGCATCCAGGCAAGTTCTATAGTTGGTGTTATAGTCCCGATTCTCTACTGCCACAGCCTTTGATATGACTTTGGGAGAGCTTTGACAAAAGTCACTTGTTACAATGTGGGACTAGGTTTTCTCCATGTTTGTTAACTACAATTACCTATATAATATTGTTTTGTTATATGAGACAGGGGTTTATTCTTTGCCTGGTTCTCTAAAATATTGGTTTTTTTGCACATCAAGAAATCTGCATGATGAAGGTTAATATTCAGGGGGATGCTTATATGCTTTTCTTTGGGTTCACCTTCTTATTTAGCTTCTCTAGAATCACGAATTATAGTCTCAATGTCCTTTATTTATGGCTAGAAACCAAATATGAGTGAGTACATCCCATGTTCCTCTTTTTGGGTCTGGCTTACCTCACTCAGGATGGTGTTTTCTATTTCCGTCCATTTGTATGCAAAATTCAAGAAGTCATTGTTTTTTCTGCTGAGTAGTACTCTAATATGTATATATTCCATACTTTCTTCATCCATTCTTCCATTGAAGGACATCTAGGTTGTTTCCAGGTTCTGGCTATTACAAACAATGCTGCTATGAACACAGTTGAGCATATACTTTTGTTGTATGTTTGACAGAGACCAACATTGGAGCACTGGACTGAAGTCTCACGATCCAAAGGAGGAGCAGAAGGAGAGTGAGCACGAGCAAGGAACTCAGGACTGCGAGGGGTGCACCCACACACTGAGGCAATGGGGATGTTCTATCGGGAACTCACCAAGGCCAGCTGGCCGGGGTCTGAAAAAGCATGGGACAAAACTGGTCTCGCTGAACATAATGGACAATGAGGACTACTGAGAACTGAAGAACAAGGGCAATGGGTTCTTGATCCTATTGCACGTAATGGCTTTGTGGGAGCCCAGGTAGTTTGGATGCTCACCTTAATAGACCTGGATGGAGGTGGGTGGTCCTTGGACCTCCCACAGGGCAGAGAAACCTGCTTGCTCTTTGGGCTGAGGAGGAAGGAAGACTTGATTGGGGGAGGGGGAGGGATTGGGAGGTGGTGGCGGGGAAGAGGCAGAAATCTTTAATAATTAAATAAATTAATTAATAAAAAAATAAAAAAATCACTACCATAATCAACAACAAAAAAAAGAAATCTGTAAATTATGCATTAATATGAGATAATAAATATAATAGGATTGTACTCATGTATATATTTTATTAAATATGTGTGTGTGTATGTGTGTGTGTGTGTGTGTGTGTGTGTGTGTGTGTGTGTGTGTGATTCTCAGGAGAGGAAGGAAAGAGAGAGAAAGAGAAATGGAGAAAAGGTCATGGACAGCCTTTTGCTCCCAAACAGACCATCCGCTCCTCACCTAAACTGCAAGAGGCAAACTAAATTATGATCAGTCCCTAGGAACTCACAACCTTTATGGTCAGTTTTCACTGGCACAGATCAGCCCTGCATGCTTCATCTTGGTCTTTCTTTTCTCTTTTTAACTTATGGGAGTAGTGTTTGCCTTCCAGCATTGCTTTTCTACTGTGATCTGAAACCCGGCAGTTATTCAGTGTAATTGACTGCATAGCAATTTGTGACAGAAGTGACATTAGGTCAGCAATCTGAGTCACATAGCGAAGTGAGAAGGTATTATGGAACAAATCACATTTTAATCAGTTGGAGCTAAGATAAATGCAGGGATATTGATAGCATTTATAGCTTGTATAACAGCATGTGGTGTGACAGGGCAATAACACTTTGAAATATAAGCAGTGGATGTTAATTAATGATAAATCATAATGGAACTCCTATGGCATTACATGATGTCCATGCAGAATCCCTAATAATTTATAATTCTTGGTGTGATTCCCCCAGTATGTCAGAAGGAGTGTGATCATTTGTAGCTCAGCTTGATGTGCAGCATAAGATTTATTTCAGAGGTGCCAGGCACTGTTGATAACGTGCACTCCTTGTGGTGGTAGAGCAATGTTCTTTCTATGAGGCATTTCAGCTCTTTCAGAATCAAGGTAGGGATTCAAGTACGTAACTGAAACTTAATTGTAAGGTGAATAAACATTGTCTCACGGGAAATACACAAATACATTTTTTTCTGGGAAATAGCAAGTGCAAAGTAGTTTCTTAATTACTAGTTCATAGCTTCCTGGTCTCAGTGTCATGATTTTGAGTTCTTAATGCTCTAATCTTAGCCTAATTGCATCCTTGACATCTAATTGTTCCGTTTCAGCCCTGACAGCAACTGTGTTCTTTCAAATGCTTCCTGGGGAGGTTCAAGGAGGAAGGGACAAGAAGACACTTTTAATAGCATATTCAAAAATTTAAGGATACTCAGCCACACACCCAAAATTTCTCAAAACCTTTCAATTTCAAGAGTAGAAGAAGCACGCTGCCTGTTAATCATACCTCCTTGTGGTTAAAGCCCTTCCCCACCGTGTTATGTTAGATAAATGAGTCACAAAATACTAATTGCATTCAACTGGCCTTTCTCCCCAATGACTAATTTGTGCCCTCAAATTAGCTCTTGTTAATCTATTGGTAATTGTCTGCTGCAAAAATATGAGAAGAAAATAAACAGTAAATGATGCATAGCTTTTCCAGAGCCATCTTCCCATTTCCCCACCCACTTCTCGGTAAGTGGGAATTGGAACAAAGGGCCAGCAGTCTCAGCTGATAGGAAGGGCTTCATTTGCCTCTTTCTATGCAAAACCAGCAGAACCTCAGCCTGAGACACCGATACAAGTTTCTTCCTGTTGAAAATATCACAGGAGCAGCTGCTCCTCAGCTATTTTGAGTAGATTTTCTGAGAACAGCTTGTAGCTCAGTGTTGTATATGGTGGATGGTTGGCAAGAATCTGGCTGTAGGAGGGGAGTAAGCAAAACCTAACAACCAGTGCGAGCTACAGCGGCTAACAGGCAGAGCACAGGCGATGGAAATGGGCATCGCTCTGAAAGGCAGAGCTGAGTAGGAACACACAATCACCCCAGTGGCAAATGTATCTACGATTTTATTCATCTAACTTGAGCTTAATACTTTTAATCTGTTAGTGGAATTTTAAGTGACAAAAGACAGAAATCAGTGGTAACAAAAACCGAAGGAATCACACAGAGAAGGAAAAGAAATCGCTTTGAATATAAGTAAAAGCCCAAGCAGCATTGAAGCACAGGACAGCAGCCACCTTGCTTCCTAACCAGATCTACAGAATGCCCCCACACCATACTTCTATCTGAGGCCCAAGGCGTTAGTTACTGGGTCACTGCTCTTGGGCGAAGGAAGTTATCCCTGTGTACAGCGATAGATGCATGTTCAGCCTAAAACAATTACCAGAATGCCATCCGAACAGTCTCAGCTTCTAAAGTCAAACTGACCATGTTTATACCACCCAGAGAAGCAAACAAACCATCAGGCCCCCTGGGGAGAGCTCTCACAGAAACAACTCCCTCAAGCCATTCCTCTAGTATAAAGCACAAAGACTCTTAGCTTCCAGGAAAACAAATACTCTGACAATCTGAGTACCATCTCTTACGTATGTTTTTCAAATACTCACTATCCACAAGATAAGTATCTGTAAATCAAAATTCTTAAGTCTAGTGTTGATCTGGACTTTACCAAAAAGTACTCCTAGCCAGCATAATGGTTTGAACATGTATTTCCTCAAAATTTAGAAATGAAGAACTGTTGATGACTCAATTTGGAGTAGTTTTGATGTGTTTTTTATTAACTCTTACTTTTACCCATCACAGCAGCCTTGACCACATATAAATGCATATATTAAAAACCATAGATTTATGACTTCTATTAAACACACACACACACACACACACACACACACACACACACGAGTGTTGGCATTCTGAAATGACTGCTGGGAATTCCTGGATTCTGAATGCACTGCATAACTCTTTCCAAAGCCCTGGATCTGTGAATGTTGAAACAGCTGTTTTTAGCCCTGGAGTGCTTACAGAATGTTGTTGTATTTTTGATCCTTGCCCAAAGAACTCCAGGAATGGAACCTGAAGTCTCAGTGGGTAGACTAAACTTACAGCATAGGCTATAATGAGTCCTGTGTCATGGCTTTCTCTCTTACTTCTCAGGACTTTCCAAATACCAACTCTCTCCAACATCATGGTGGTGTTATCTGGGGTGGAGTTGTCTCAGCACAGGGGAGCGGCAGGGATGGGGTTCTAAGTCTCTTTGCCAATTAGCATGTGTTGAGAATTATTTTTTAAACCTGTATCATAACTTAAATCTAATTCAGTATACTTTTCACATAAACTTCATATACATTGACTGTTCTAAAAAGGCACCAACTCTGTTAAAAAGAAGACTGAATTTCTGTAGTTGGAGAAATGGCTAACAGTTAAGAGGACTTACTAGTCTTGCAAAGGTCCTACATTCAGTAATGAACATATAAGATGACTCAAAATTGTCTATAACAGGAGTTCCAGGAAATATGATACCCTCTGGCCTCTCTGTAGGCATTTGCACGAATGTAGTGCTCATAACCTCAGGTGGACACACCCAAAACACACAAACACACACACACACACACACAAGCAAAAAAATTCTTCAAAAATATATTTTACTTATTCTTGACCCTACTAGGACTTGATTGTCATTCATAAAACCATGACATTCATGGAATTGCTGTATCTATTTGACTGTGTCTACAGCAACCATGCTTACTTAACTAAAGGTGCTGACACTAACATAGCTTCCCCAATGAGGTCAGACTTGAGCATGTGTATCTGACAAAAACATACAACATTGAGAATTGCCTTTATTTCCTCTGTATATCATATCTAGAAAGTTAGGGCATTATTTTAGATCCATTGCCTAAGTAGGTCATGCTGTGTATAAATCCTATGATAGAAGATACAATAGAATTCCATTTTTTATTTAAAAATAGAATAACAGGTCTTGCGCAGCACTGCAACAATCACAAAACAAATTTCAAAATCTTCTGGAGGGTATAATGTTGCTGTTGCAGACAAATCTTCCCTGCATCCTTCTAGACTTTGATACCTCTTGTGTTGTGTCACTGTACAGCGCTGACTGTACATACTTTTCCACCCACCCCTCAAGGTGGTTCTGAGTCAGAAGAGGCCACTCCCGGCAGGAGGCTAAGATGCTCCAAACAAAGAGGCAACATCCAAGTTTAAACTTAGAGTCTCTGGTTCTGAGATTTTCTTTCTATGTGTAAGAGTCAACGAGAAATGCAATGACGATGAATGCTCCATTATTTCCTAACATGATCCAGAGTAGAATCTTCTGGAGAAGCAGCAATATTAGAGGAACTTTCCTCCCCCAGCTCCTTAATACACAGAGTACTATAAATTCTTCTCTCATTCATTATGCATTCTCTTCTGACCTGATTCTTGGTTTGCAGTGTTTGTATCACCTTTCTCCCTCCTTAAATGTTTCCTTAAAAGGGAACTCACTGGCCCCATTATGAAAGTACTACTAACTACTGTTTAGTTAATTCACATGAAGAAATATTTATTACCATAAAATTTCCATGAGGCAGAGGACCTATTTCTTCAAACTTCATGAATAAAATGTGATTAAGATACCTTGATCAGAGACCTTAAGTACATAAGACAAAAGCCACTTGTGTTCTACTCTGTAGACCCTTGCTGTCACTTTTCTATTGTGGTTTATTCTTTCTTCAAGATTTGATTACCTTCAACGTTTTTTTCCAGAATTAAACAATTTAACTCCATTTAGTATTTAAGCTTAAAAAATTTCCCTTTCCTAATGAAGAGCCAACCTTTCATTTCCGACATGTCAAACAGATTTCAATCAAAATGTAATACCCTCTTTTTACTTCGTAGCATGGATTTATTGTCACAGAAACTCATAACTTCTGATTCTTAAAGCAAATGGGATTCTGTAATAAAATTACATATATCATACCCTTTAAAACCAATCCATTATCTCCCACTATCTTTTTCAACTGGCTCCAAGTACCCAGATTCCTTTACGGAATTCTTCAGAGATATAAACTTCATTGATCTACCAGCATGTGCTTCCTGTACTCTTTGCACTTATATTAATCATGGCATATTAATAAGTTGACACTCTTATTTCTATGTAAATGTTTGCACATTTAGTTACCCTATTCCATTTGTTGGGTCCAATTAATTTTAAATACACTAAGAAAATAAATTCATGTGTAAAAAAATTAAGAACTAGACCATAACTCAAGGTGGTAATTTTCAAAACTGAGTAAACAACTAACCTGCTAATGAGGAATGACAAACTAATGTAATAGGCTGGACTCGGGGAAGCTGAAGAATGAACTTCAGTATTAAAACTATCTGGAATTTGGTCCATACTTACACATCTATTACTATGTGACACGGAAGAATTAATTATTATTGAGAATTTCTAAGATACATCTTAAATTCTTATTTTATTATACAAGTATATGCTCACATTCATATATTAACATGGCATTTGCTCTTTTAAAGCCTTAGTTGGCAAAGCGTTGGCACAAGTGTCCCTGATGGTGACGGTGATAAGAATGGACTTTGTAACCAGGGACATCGTCCTGTTTTCCAAAATAAGGTCATATCTACATAAAGAATATATAATAAACTTGGCTCTATGATGCCAGTCCACTTGATATTGAGCTGTCCTGAGTTATCCACCACTAATTATGATGAAAGAAGGCAATTTCAGGCATTCCTTGGCGTTTAAAGTGTATCTTGCTTTCTAAGAATTGGAGTAATATCTATAAGACAGTTTAGAAGATTTTCTAAAATAAAGCTTTTTTTAGAGCTACAATTAAATTCTTTTAGTTCAGCAAATGTTACCAGCCTAATACACATTAAACATATGCATGCTGACTATAGGAGACTCTAACCCTAATATCTGCTGCTCCATATATCAGGTGACTGCAAGTGTAGTCTTGTCTTGCCCTTGTAAGTAATTCAGAAACTTGGTACTGGTCTGCAAAATGCCATAAAAACACACAACAAAGAAAATATCAAATGACCCCAGAGCTTGACAGAACAACACAAGTCAGCACAAGTCTCTTGTCAAAATGAATGCCATATTTTGATTTAAAGTAATGGAGCTTTCATTTCTTTTACAAACAGGGAATTGAAATTTTTATATCAGCTTTTGAAATTTTCTTAATCAGTTCTTGGATGATTAGACTAGACTTAAAACAATTATATTGTCCATCTTCTAAGGCATTCTAGTTTCCATTCTCTTTTCCTGACAAATGTCACAGACAAAGGCAACATAGGGGAGGAAAGGCTTTATTGAGCTTCCACTTTCAGGTCACAGTCTATCCCTGGGAGAAACCAGAGTGGAAATCGAGGTAGGAGCTTAAGTTAGAAACCGTGATGGAATGCTAATTGCCCACCTGCTCATGCTCGGCTAGGTTTCTTTATACACTTCCGGATCACCTACCTACAGATGGCAAACATACAATGTGCTACGACCTCATGCATCAATTGTGATGAAGGGAATCTCTCACAGATACGCCCAAAGGCCAATCTCATCCTCAATTGATGTCTTCCTCTCATATGATTCTAGGCTGTATCATTTTGACAATTAAAGCCAACTAGGACAAAGGTTTAAACAGAAGTTCATTAATAGACATTGAAATTCAAGAAGTGATGGTTTTAAATTATAAATAACAAGAAGGTGTTCCCTAGTCTTTTGAAGAAGAGAATATAACAGTCAAGCATCCATGTACCAATGAATGGTATTCATTTTTGTCAAGTTTTCAGTGTGGAGCTTTTTCTTAGGCCATTAATGAAAGGTAAACTACATTCTTCTGTGAATTGTAATAATGTTCTACATTCAGCAGTGTAGGCATACAGCCCCAAAAATGTTAGACTGAAGATTGATTCAATGAATTTTTGTAAGTGAGACATTGTAATCAAACTAGATTATCATAACCAGAATTCATATTTTAAAGCTAGTATAACTACTCTACTTATTTAATATATGGCTGTATTATCATACAGCAGATATGAGTGTGCAGATACAGAAGGAAAGATATACCTTAAACCATGGTATTTTTGTTTGTTTGTTTGTTTTGGTTTTTCAAGACAGTGTTTCTTTGTAGCTTTGGTGCCTGTCCCAGAACTAGCTCTTGTAGATCAGGCTGGCCTCAGACTCACAGGGATCTGCCTGTCTCTGCCTCCAGAGTGCTGGGATTAAAGGCAGGCACCACCACTGCCCAGATAATCATGTATTTTTAACACTTGTTTAGAGAAGAAATACACAAGTCAATATGAATGCTTTATATATGTTTTAAGTAGTTTATCATAACTCTTAACCTCAGCTCATATAATAAAAAAGTACTAGGCAAAATTTGATCATGTATACATACATACTAAACAAACACCAAGAAATAAGTAATGGTTATTTTGCTATGGTTGTATTAAGGTACGTTTTCATTAGGAAATGTTTGTAAAAACTGCAATGGGCATTCCTTGAGAAGACAATATAAATTTCTACTGAAGAATTTAATATCATATCCATCAATCTCTGAAGCTTTTTTATTGTCCTCGATTTAAAGGTGAAGAACACTTTTTAGAAATGCACTCAAAGGAATGATTTCAGGAGAAGACATTTATTCCCTTTTAGTAAAAAATAAAATATAAGAGAATTCACCTCAGACTATATACACAGTTTATGTTAGAAAAGAAAAGGAAAGAAAATTAGAAATAAACTAGACCCTACACTCGCCACATCTATCCATAAAGAAAATTTTCATTTTCAGTTGTCAGACGTCTGACAACCTGCTCTGCATAATGAAAGCCAGAACTATAAAAGAACCAATGGCTTAATGTTGAGAGAATTGGAAAGAGCACATTTATCCTATTAAATGAGAGAAAACACAGGTGTCAGTGTAAAAGTCACGCAGGTGGATAAATGACACACAGAAAAGTTCTAAGCATGCTATAACAACAACCAGCCAGGCAATTCTTTTTTTTTTAAATTAATTAATTTATTTAATTATTAAAGATTTCTGCCTCTTCCCCGCCACCACCACCCATTCCCTCCCCCTCCCCCAATCAAGTCTTCCTTCCTCCTCAGCCCAAAGAGCAAGCAGGTTTCTCTGCCCTGTGGGAGGTCCAAGGACCACCCACCTCCATCCAGGTCTATTAAGGTGAGCATCCAAACTACCTGGGCTCCCACAAAGCCATTACGTGCAATAGGATCAAGAACCCATTGCCATTGTTCTTCAGTTCTCAGTAGTCCTCATTGTCCATTATGTTCAGCGAGACCAGTTTTGTCCCATGCTTTTTCAGTCCCCGGCCAGCTGGCCTTGGTGAGTTCCCGATAGAACATCCCCATTGCCTCAGTGTGTGGGTGCACCCCTCGCAGTCCTAAGTTCCTTGCTCGTGCTCACATAACCCCAGCAGCACAAACACTAAGGACATCATTGAATAAATGGGACCTCCTGAGACTGAGAAGCTTCTGTAAAGCAAAGGACACTGTCACTAAGACAGAAAGGCAACCCACTGACTGGGAGAAGATCTTCACCAACCCCGCAACTGACAAAGGTCTGATATCCAAAATATACAAAGAACTCAAGAAATTAGACCGTAAAAGGTTAATCAATCCAATTATAAAATGGGGCACTGAGCTGAACAGAGACTTTTCAACAGGCAATTCTTTGGAAAGGATTATAAGTCCTGGATATCTGTGAGATGTCTCCTGAAAACAAGAGTAGACAGTGCTGTGATATCAGCAAATACTGTGACTACTGTGTTGTTCTAGAACAAGCTACAGTGGAGCTTGAAACAAGAGAAAGTAGGCTTATCTTTGTATGTTCCCAAGTTTTGAGCCAAATGAAAAAAATGATGAGAGTTGCATAAGCAACAGTCATGATTATTTATAACACCAATATTGTTGACTCACTTTTGACACTGTGGTCACTGTTCATAAATTTATTCAGAGAGAGACTCAGCAACCTGGATGCCACAGGCTGTTTCACTTAATAACAACGTATGATTATAAAAGCAAATAAATAATAACCTGCTGATATTTGTTTTTGTAACTTTTATTAAAATAAACATTATTTTGATGAAGAGGTCATGAAAGAGAAGTAACACTATATTACTATAAATACTTAAAGCATAGTTGAGATTATCAACTTTTTAAAAAAGACAAACAGAAAAAAAAATTAGAGTTGGAAAGAAATAAGTATTGACAATACTGTTATAACCAATTTCGAAGCTGTACAAATAGGTAAAAGAAAAGAGCAAAGTCTATAAAACCATACCAATACAATATATTTACCTTTGAATTATTCCATTAGCAGATGAAAAGTGTTTATACTATAAAGACTGTGGAAGATGAGGAACTTTGACAATATTTATTATTTTTTAATCTTTGTTATTTGTGTGTGTTTGTGTATTTTTTCTTTTCTTTTCTTTGTTTTTGTTTTTGTTTGTTTTTTGAGACAGAGCTTCATTGTGCAACCCTGACCCTAGCCATTCTGGAACTTTCTTTGTAAATCAGGCTGGTGTCAAACTCACAGAGATTCACCTGCCTCTGCCTACTGAGTGCTGCTATTAAGGGCATGCACCACCACCACCACCACCTGACTGACCAATTGTACTTTTATCTCAGCAGATGAGCCAGTATATATAAAGAATTATATATCATGACCAAGTGAAGTTTATCCTGAGTTGTTCTGAATTAGCCACAAAAATAAAATGCTAAAGAAAAAAAATCATGTTAATTTCAGAAAATTCAAGAAAAACTTTTAAAAAGAAAAACACCCATTTACAATAACAATCCTTGATTTAAAAGTTAAAAGATAGCACATCCACTGACAAAAAATCCGTCCACAAACACTAAAGCCAGGACAGCAGCCAGGGACAAAGATCCTTTGCTCTACTGAGGACACAATGAGGAGAATGAAATTAAAAGACAGAAATACTCACTGGAAGATTTCTAATACTTGTATTTGAATTACATAAAGACTCACAGAGCTCAATACTTAAAAATTTCATTAAAACGAACAAACATTCTGAATAGTCACTTTGTAAAGGCATATATATGAAGAAATGTATGGATAGATGCTGAATATCATTAGTTGTAACATGAGGGCCTGCTTGTTGGGGTTTTTGTCCTGCCCAGTTCCCACAGTCATTAGGTCCTAAAGAAAATCACACAGAGGTCTCCATAAGTTATAAACTGATTGGTCCATTAGCTCAGGCTTTGTATTAGCTCTTATAACATATATTAACCCATTATTTTTATCTATGTTAGCCACATGGCTCAGTACCTTTTTCAGCAGGGTATGTCACATCTTGCTTCTTCGGTGCTCTGGGCAGGGCTGAGAGGAACGGGCTTCCTCCTTCCTAGAAATCTCCTGTTCTCACTGCCCTGCCTCTACTTCCAGTCTGGTTGACCCGCCTATATTTCCTGCCTGGCCAATCAGCGTTTATTTAAAACATGATTGACAGAATACAGACAATTCTCCCACACCAATTAGTCCTTAAAGAAATGCAAATTAAATTTTTAAAGATATGCTATTTTACATATACAAAATAGCTGTCATGTTTGGAAGTATAAAAGAGAAAAAATATTAGAGCATATTTTCTTTCTGGAGATGTTACACATGATTTCAAAATGTGGAGCTATTTAAATTCCCTTAATCCTCTAAAAGGATAAACAAACTATGGTATGATCATGGAATGAAATATTACTAAGCAATAAAATGAAGACTACTAAAAATTAAAACATAAATGATTTTCAAAATCACTGTGTTAAATAGAATCTATATCTCAAATGCTACATACTGCATGTCCCATTTATATTATGATGATAGAATTTAAGAAGTCTATAAATAAGAAATAAGTTGCTGTTAGAAGGAGAATGGAGGTAAAGGATCAATTACAGAATACCAGCAAAAAGAATCTTTTGAGAATAATGGAGCTCGTGTGTTTTATGCATTGGTGTATCATACTCATGGGTACACACATCAGTGTGGTCTTACTAGAGTTACTATCACTTGATGAAACACCATGACCAAGGCAACTCTTATATAAGAAAGCATTTAATTGGTGCTTGCTTTCAGTTTCAAAGGTTTAGTATATGTGTCAATTTGGAAAATATGGTGCTGGAGAAATAGCAAAGAGTTCTACATCCAGATCCACAGGTAGAGAGAGGAAGAGACTCTGGACTTGGAATGGGCTTTAGAGACCTCAAAGTTTAGTTTCAGTGTTACTTTTCCTGCAACAGGGTCACACCTACTCTAACAAAAACCCAGCTCCTAACTCTTCTCAAGTAGTGCCACTCCCAAGATGTACACTAGAATGTAAGAAATATGCTATCTACCATGAGGGTATCATTTTCTGGTGCTTGTACAGTTACTTTTTAAAAAAGAAAAATACACAAATATCTAAGATAGATTGGGGATTTAGAGCAAATTAAAGAGTTACTAGAGAAGTATAATACTTTCTTCAATATTTATATTAATTTCATTTTATGTGCACACATGTGTGTGCGAGAGTATTTGCTTGTGTCTTTAGAGTCCTGCAAAGCACTTAGACCTCCTGGAACAGGTGCTTGTAAACTTACTGAAGTAGTTTCTAGGAATTGAACCCAAGAACTTTGTGAGAGCAGGAAGTGCTCTGAATTGCCAAACAATGTTTTCAGCCAGATTCAAAAATTGTATAGAGAAGGTGTTAGTTTCATAGGAGTTAATTGTATTCCACAAAAAAAAAAATGTGCTAAAGGGGGGCATGTTTGTTCCTTGCATTATGCATTGATTTTCTCTGAGCACACAAAATCTCTCAGAAGAAAAGAAGGATGTCAGTAGAGATGAGACTGGTATGATCATGGAAAAAATATGCAGTATCAAAAAAAAAAAAGAAAGAAAAAATGAAAAACATAATGTTGAAGAATGTATTTAAGAATAAAAATAGGGGTTGGAGAGATGGCTCAGTGGTTAAGAGCATTGCTTGCTCCTCCAAAGGTCCTGAGTTCAATTCCCGACAACCACATGGTGGCTCACAACCATCTGTAAAAAGGTCTGGTGCCCTCTTCTGGCCTGCAGACATGCACACAGACAGAATATTGTATAAATAATAAATAAATAAATATTTTAAAAAATAAGAATAAAAATAATGTCAGAAAATAGAGAGTTTAAAGTGTGTAAGAACAAGCCTGCTTTTATAGAACAAATCTAATAATTAATGATCTTGTCAATATTCTAAATGAATTATGTTTTCTAAATTATATTTTTATTCTTGTATTGATTTATTTAGTTTTATTTTATGAATCACTGTTTTACCTACATGTATTTCTGTGTAACAGATGTATACAGTGCCTGAAGAGGCCAGAAGAGGACATTGGAGGACCTGGACTCACAGGTCAGTCTTCAATGACAGGGTCCTAGAGCGGATGGTCAGGATATGAGAGGATAAAGAAGAGAGGAAAGCTGGGATTGGGAGGTCTTGTAAATGTTATGTCTAATTCAAAGCAAGATTATTAAAAAGTGTACCATCTTATATACTAATGGGGAGATGGAACAAATCAATGAAAAAATATCGTCCAATGGGACAAAGCTAGCAGGACACTAATTGAGAAATGCACAAAGGGAACTCCAGACCCAGTAAACAGTGGCCTTGGGAATAACTCTAGTCTCTTCCTGGGCAAAAGCCAAGTTCCCAGGAACAAAATCCTTAACTTCTTCAAGTTCCTGGACCCAGCACCAAACTAGGCCTTGCCAAGTCAGTCTCTGGTCATAGACACAGAGCTAGTGTTCCCTTTGTCCTTTACCAGTGTTTCTGAGAAAGTCTCGAATTGATCTGCCTCTCAATTTCTGTAACCCCTAGAACTGGAGTTATAGTCAGTCATGAGGCACTGTGTGGGTTCTGGGAATTGAACCTTAGTTCTTTATAAGAGCAGCTAGTGTTCTTAACTTCTAATTCATTTTCCTAGCTAATCTATATCTGCTAAATTTTAAAAAGTATGACAAGGTCACTCATGTCAATTTCTTTGCCTTTGTCAGCCTCAGGCTACCAGTTCTTTGTTAAGGTTCTTCATCAATTTGGAGTAGAGCATAGCTTAGTATGAACGATGAAGTTTGAGTATTATTCTTCTATGTGTACCTGTCATGTTGGATCAGCACTATTTATCGATGATGTTGACTTTTCTTCAATGTGTAGTATTGGTTTTTTGATATTTCTCTTTGTAAAATATCAGGCAGGTAGAAGAGCAGTCTTATATGTATATCCTCAATTCTTTTCTATTGGACAGTGTGCTTATTTTATGCCAATACCATAATTTTATTGATATAACTCTGTCTTTTAAGTTGAATTATGAAATACCAGTTTATTTCTTCAGGATCATTTTGTCTATCATAGATGTGTTTTATTTTCATATGAAATTTAAGATTATTTTTATAATTTCTGTGAAGAATTGCATGTGAATATTGAGGGGGATTGGATTGAATATGTAGATTGATTTTCCTAGAATGGCCATTTTGCAATACTAATTCTACCAATCCATAATTCTACCAATCCATGCCCAAGAAAGGTCTTTCTACCTCCTGGCGCTTTCCCCAATGTCTCTTTTCAGTGTCCTGATGTTTTCATAATACAAGGTTCACACACACACACACACACACACATACACACACACACACACACACACACACAGAGAGAGAGAGAGAGAGAGAGAGAGAGAGAGAGAGAGAGCTGTTGTGAATGGTATTGTTCCCTGATTTCTTTCTAAGTAGGTTTAGTGTTTGTAGATAAGAAAGATATTGATTTTTATATGCTAATTTTGCATTCTTTTATTTTGCTGAATGTGTTTCTTAGATATAGCAAATTCCTGGTGCAGTCTTTGGGCTTTTTAATATATAGAATCAAATCATATTCAAATAAAGATGTTTCAGTTTCTTTCTTTCCTATCTATATTCCCTTTATCATATCTCCTTAGATAGTGCTCTAGCTAAGATTTCAAGTGCTATACTGAATAAGAATGCTTTGAATGCATCATTACAGAAAGGCTCTTTTAGAATAGGACCTCAGTAACCAGGGCATTAGAATTAACTATTAATAAATGGAACTTCATGAACTACAATGGTCAAGAGGAAACTTACAAGACAGGGAAAATATTTACTGGCTACACATCTACCAGAGGGTTGGTATATAGAATATACAAAAAACCTAAAACATTAAACATTATGAAAATCCAATTTAAAAATGGGGCATAGAACTAAATAAAGTGAAATGCAAACTACTTAGAAATATTTTTTAAATGTGCAATATCTGTAACCATGAGGAAAATGCAAATTAAAACTACTTTGAGATTTCATCTTAGCCCTGTCAAAATGACTAGGATTAAAAATAAATGAGGACAAATGCTGGCATGGGTGTGAGGAAGAAGATCAGTTATTCACTTCTGGTGGGAGTGCCAACTGCTGTGGCCCCCATGGAAATCAGCATGGAAGTTCCTCACAACACTGAAAATAGATCTATCACATGATCTAACTATACCACACTGAGTACATACCCCAAAGGAATCCATATCCTTCTCTAGAGATACCTGTTCATCCATGTTCATTCCTGCGTCATGCACAAAACCTAGGAAATGGAAAGAGTCTAGATGTTCATACACTGATGAATAGATAATGAAAGTGTGGTATATTGTACATAATGTAATATTGTTCAGCTGTTAAAAATTAAATTATGAAATTTGTTTGTAATTGATGGTGCTGGAAGCAATCTTCTGAGTGAGATAACTCTCATTTGTAGTTACTTTGAATATTCAGAAAGTTGTCTTTTTCTGGAATACCCATAAAGGTCACAAAAGTATTCAAGAGCCAAGAGGTGGGCTTTCAAGGCAGGAGAGATAGAACTTGGTGCTATAAAGAGGTAATGGAACTAATGGAACAGGAAACAATAAATACTGAAGAATATGGGATGGCAGGTAAAGGAGGGAGTTTAGGGAGAGATAAGTATCACTAAAATGTTTTGAAAAATTATATGGAAAGGCACTATGGCGAATTCTTTGTAAAATATAATCATATGCAGATATAAAAAGAGTTAAATGCAGTTATTGTATAGTGGGTGACAATACTGCTACTACCCTCTAGATGTTAATGAATCAAATCTCAGAACCAGGAATGGGTTACATCTTCTTGAGTTGTTAGCTATTGAGAAGCCAAAGACTGCTATACATTACCTGCTATTGCCACTGCTCTAGGTTAACTTCAAGAACTTGACCAAAATTATCCCAAAGTAGAAGCATACACGATGGAGAAATCACACCAATGCTCACCTGGGATCTTCATCCCAATTGGCTAACTTTCACAGTGATAGAGACACTGAATCTACTGAAGGTGAAAGGTAATATTTATCTTGTCAGCTGTGAACTTCTATCCCACGATACAGAGGCATATGTCTTGGCATATTCACTGTTTTGATGGTGGCATGAGCATCACAGATGTAATCAACCACTTTTGTATTAGGTTTCAGTCTTGGTGCATAATTTGAAATTCATATCTAACATCATTATCTAAAGTCTAGATTCTAGACCATAAACATGGTTACCTAGTTTATAAACTCCAATGCAGAACTTATTGCTATTACTCTGATAAATATGCAAAGTATTAAGTCAATTCTCAAGGAGTTATTGCTAGAACCGCAGAGTTATAACATTACTTGACCCTTACCAGGGAAGCTTAATTTCAAGGCAAATGGTAATTAGCATAGAGAAAACACTGTCAAAGCCCAGACGGTGTGAGACTAAGGAAAGCTCAATCCCAAATGAGATTTCTGTCTTACAGTCTAACATCCTAAGGCTCAGGCATCATTGTGAAAGAAGGAGTTGAAAGCTTGTGAGAACCAGAGGTGGGAGGTGACAAGGAAACAGTGTTTTTAAATAGTCAGGCAGTTGCAGATATGAAAACATAGCCCTTCTGAAAGCATGTACAAGACCTATACAAGCTCAAATAAGACATCATACCAGCACTATTAAAGGAGGTGGGCATAGAGTTCCACCCTAGCTAAGGAGCTATTGATAATTAATAGCTAACTGTCAGAAAACAGTCATTCTCCTTAAGGTAGTCCCTTGACTGCATAACCAGACTCCCACTAAAGGCCACATACCTAAGCTTATATGGGCAACAAAAATTGCACTTGAATAAATAAGACACAATGCTGAATGGGTATGAAAGGAAGCTGTATCTGAAAGGAACTGAGTAAGGAGAAGGAACATGATCAACGTACAGTGTACAGAGTTCTCAAATAACTAATAAAATGAAGAAAATGGAGATGTCTCAGTGGGCAAACACACTTGCTCTTCAAGAAGATGACATAAGTCCAAATCTCAAACATTACAATTAAAAGTATTCCCATAACCCCAGCATTAATTCCAGAATCATGCCAATCCCCGATCCTCGTTGTTCAAGCAGCCTAGCCAAAACAGGGTTGTAATCCACTGAGAGGCTCTATCTCAGGACAAGATGACGGGGGATGATAAAGAATAACATGGCATCATCCCCTGATCTCTGCACACCCAAATGCATGTGATACTCACAAACCACATATATGCACAACATGTGCATACAAATAATTTTTTTAAATTTTAAAGTCTGATATATTTACAAACATAATTCACATAAACACTTTGAAGGCTGACCAAAATGTTATTCATGACAGTATAAATACAAAAATAATAGTAGTTGGATGTGAACTTTTCAAATAAATTATCAATATTTTATAACTCTATATACTTTATTTCACATAAAAACAACTCCGGAAAGATGTGGTGGTAGTTTAACTTTATTGTGCAATGCTAATGGGGTGGTAAATTTAAGGGTAATAAAAGTTGAAACATAATAAAATATAAAAATAACTGGGGTACATATGTAACCCAAGGTACTACCAGACATATGATGTCAAGTGGGGAACAAACCTGTTTATCCAGGAGCATAACTCTATGTTCATACAAATTCATAATATTTCATCCTAATTTCAGCAATGTAATACTCACATACTTTATTGTAATCTTTTCATTTTCTTTTATCTTTGAAATCTTTCCAGAATGCCTTTCAATAATGTGATTATGATGCACCATCATGAGCATATCTAAATAGTTTTCTCGATTAGTTTGTGAAGTTTTAGGATCAATGAAGATAGATGATATATAGTGTGCTAGCTAGTTTCTCTCTCAACTTGACACAAGCTAGAGTCATTTGGGAATAGAGAATCTCAATTCAGAAAATGCCCTCACAAGACTGGCTTCTGAGCAAGGCTGCAGGGGCATTTAATTGCTTGATGATTGTTATGATAGGGTCCAGCTCACGGCAGATCATAACACCCTTGGAATAGTGTTCCTTTGTGCTATAAGAATCCAGAATGACAAAGACATGAAGAGAAAGCAAATAGGCAACACTACTCCATGGCCTCTGCATCACTTCTTGCCTTTCTTCATATTACTCCTTTACTCTTCTATTTTTATTATAATCACTTGAACATTAGGCAATTTAATGTTTCCAAGTGATTATCATATTTTTTTAATTATTTTCACGTTTTTGCCTCTGTGCCTCAGACTTTTACATTTCTAACTGACTTTCTTCATTAATTCTTGACTCAGTCATTATCTTCTGATCTTAAACCCATGAATTAAGTTTTCAGTTTAAATATAGTGGGGATTTTTGGTTTATATATTCTAATTGATTCTCCTCCTATATTTTTTGTCATATAATTGTGAATTGACTCATGTTTGTGGTTCCCTTTAATTTTCTGAGAACATTTAAAATAGATATTTTAATCCTTTTCTATAGATTTTGAAAATCTCTCTTATTTCAAGGTCTGTTTCTGTTGACATGTTATTTTTTTTCTGATGATGGTGCATTGCTAAACTCATTTTGGAACTTCTAGATTTATTGGGCACTTTAATTTTTAATTTTGTGTTACTGAGCCTAGAATTTCATGCTTTTTATTTGAGGATGAATGTATTTCATTTTGACATGAAGTATAATTACTTGTGGAACATTTTAAACTTTTGAAGATTTTACCATTTTTTAGCATCCATTTAACTAGTAATTATTTCAGGGGAGGATGATTTACATCTTCCACAATTGAAATATAGTTTACAGTTTGGCCTTGAGAACAACAAGGTATAAGCTATAGCTACTTAGTTCTTTTTTGTATCATAGCACAAGTAGCAAATAATATAGAAATATAAATAGCTGAGTACTGCTGTATTCCACCGAAACTCAGCGGAATCAATGCAGGCCATATTTGTCTACATTCTAAAATTCGACAGCTTCAAATTTAGCATTAGCTCATTAACTTAGTCCTAGAGTTATGAATTGGCCATTCTAAGGTTTTCATTAAATAAATTTTTCTTCAATATGACTTCTCAAATTTCCTTATTTGTAATTCCTTACTGTAACTGGATCACTCTGTTGATTGTGGGAGTATCTGAGAATGTGAGGACACCCCACCTTCTCTCCTTTTTTCCTCAGCCTACCAAGTATTCACAAACTCCAGAAGGCTGCTTTCACTTCAACAAGTCTTCCTTAAAGGGCTTGTGTTTCAATAAGTCTTAAATAATGTCCTTCTATTTTGCATAATAATAACCGGGGATCTTAATTACAACTTCACAGATTTTTATATTTGCTATGCAGTATATCCAAATCACAAATTGACATCTTTATAATCATAGAGAGGTGTGAGACCACTAGACAGTCACAATGGCCTTTTCAATATTTTAACACATTCACATCTGCTTTCATTCTGTGTGTGCATATAAATATCACATGCACATGACTTGAGATCATTTTGTGTAAGTCTCTATACTCTTTCATCCCATGGAACATTAGCATGTATTGTCTAAAAATAAGAACACCAATTTTCAAATTGAAGTGAGCTTTTACAAAACAAAGAAATGTAACACTAGTTTAATGTTTATGTAACTTAGAATTCATTTCTAATTTTATTAACTGATTCAGTAGTGTCACAGGAGGAGAATTTTATTAGTAGGATCTACTACAGAATTTTATACAGCATTTCATAACATTGGCTCATGAGTATTTGGGGGCTTGAAATACTTTTCAAGCTATCCTTTGCTATTTAAACCATTATCTGAAAAGTATAGAGCATATTGCTTTCTACAGCAAATTGACAGATTCAGCCTATAGGCTACCATTTCCTCTCTGGCTTGCTGTGCATAGCCTTCAAACTAATAATTGCTTCTATTTGTAAATATGTTGTAAAGACAAAAAGGTAATAAAGTCTTATATGATCACTGAAATCCAGCAAACACACTAGTCACAGACACTTACTGGCACCTGTTCTAGCATATAATTCTTTGGGGATTCTCTGGTTATCTAATGAGTCTGCTCAGGTGATGTCTCATTTAGAAAGTAAGTATTGATACTATATTTTTTACAGCATATCATATCTGAAGACACATGGCAACTGTTTGTCTCTTGTTGGTGCTATTGATTTTGATCATTTGATTAATTCTGATGGTGTACTTAGTACTTTTTTCCTTTGAGCAATTAATAAGAATTTTATGGGATATATGCATATTATTAATGATTTGCTTTGTATGATACAACTATTGATTATTATTCATAAATTTGTTGATTATTACTAATCAAGTTTAACAATGATAATTGTAAACTGATCCTTTTCTTATTTTATCCACAATTTTAGTGGATATTTTGAGTGTAAAATGTTCGGTTATATTATTCATCATATACGCTTGGAGTAGGTTCGGAGGAATGCTCATTTTTATTAAATAAATAAATGTTGGCCTGGTGAGATGGTTTAGTGGATAAAGGTGACTGCCAGCAAGTCTGACAACTTTAGCTAGATCTCCAGAACCAACATAGGTGAAGGAGAAAATAAACTCTTAGAAGTTGTCTTCTGACCTCCATATTTATTCTCTCTCTCTCTCTCTCTCTCTCTCTCTCTCTCTTTCTCTCTCTCTCTCTCCACTAAATAAACCAATATAACTGTACCTACCTATGATATTTTTTACAGTATTGGTATAGGTGATACAACTGACTCATTATCAGTTTAAATAGAGATTTCTAATACAGAGACAGATACTGATGTTTTCATCATAATGATAAATGTGTGACTAAACCTGGGAGTGAACAGCGGATCCTATTCAAATACCAGTATTTTAAATACTAGGGAAATGCTCCAACTGATGCAGATGTTCTCATATCAAATACTATTTCAATGAAAATTTGTATGAAATAAAGAAACACAAAGGAAAAATAATGAATTTGCATCATTATTCATGGAAGAACCAAGAAACAAACTATATGTCAATGAGGAGTAACATAAAAATCTGCCTATTTACACTAAACAAATATTATTATAAAAATACATCAGTATGGTAAAGGGAGTAATTCAAAGAAAGATACAGTTGAACATTGAAGTAGATGTCACACCTTCTTTCACCGAAACAATTGCATGTATAATAAAAAGTTTTTGTGCCAAAAATACTAAAATTAAGACTAACTCACACCTCTGAATGAAACCTCCCAGTTTCTAAAGGACAAGCTAACATACCAAAATCACAGGTAAGACTACCCCCATCCTGTCTGTATGTGTTCAACATAACTCCAACCACATCATCTCTCCTCATCACTGCATCCTGGCCTACACCTCTAGTAGAAGTCTTCGAACACATCAAGGGCCAGACCAGAATCATGATCCCCAGAGGTTAGACCATCATCCTGAACCCCAGAGACTAGTTCAAACCCTGAAAACAAGGCAAAAACCTTTTACCCCAAAAGAAGACAGTCCAGCATCTGAACCCCAGAGTACCTCTTACCAAATTGAGGGATACACACATATATAGTCAACCAACTGGACAGATGTGTTGATGATTTTAAAAGACCATGGATGACAGTCCAGACAAATATATCTGGCAAAACTTTCAACCACCATAAATGAAGAAAAGAAGATATTTCATTGCAAAGTCAAATTTAAACAGTATATATCCACAAATTCAGCACTACAGAAGATACTGAGAGGAAAGTTCAAATCCAAGGAAGGTTCACCCATGTGAACACAGGCAATACGATGCTTCATACCAACAAAATCCAGAGAAAGAAAACACACACACGCACGTATACGCACGCATGCACACACACACACATACTACCACCATTACCAACATAAAACAGGAAAAAACAATCAATGATCATTATTATCTCTCAATATAAATGGACTTAATTAACCAATAAAGACACAGTTAATAGAAGGAATATGAAATCATTATCAATTCTGTTGCATACAAGAAACACACTTCAACTTCAAAAATAGACATTACCTCAGTATATAGTATTAAAAAAAGATTTTTCCAATCAAATGGCCCTAGTAAGAAAGAGGGTATAGCAATCCTAATATCTGAAAGAATAGACTTCAAGCCAAAGTTAATCAAAAGAGATGGAAAATGATATTTCATACATATTGATGGAAATATCTACCCAGGTAATATCTCAGTTCTAAACATCTATACCTCAAATTAAAGGACATGCTATTTGTAAAAGAAACATTACTTAAGCGTAAGTCACCCATAACCTTCATACATTAATAGTGGGAGACTTTAACACTTCACTCTCACCAGTACACATGTCATCCAGACATAAACTAAAAGGATAAATAATGGAAGTAACATGTAGCAGCAGGCCACTTCTTCCCAGCCACCAGAACCAAAATAATCACACAGAAGCTATATTAATTAAATCACTGCTTGGCCCATTAGCTCTAGCTCCTTATTAGCTAACTCTTACATATTAATTTAACCCATCTCCATTAATCTGTGTATTGCTATGTGGCTGTGGCTTACTGGGGAAAGTTCCCAGCATTTGTCTCTCGTGGGCTACATGGTTCCTCTCATACTCTGCCTTCTTTCTCTCAGCACTTTCCCACCTACTTCTATTCCCTGTGCAGGCCCAAGACAGTTTCTTTATTAACCAATGGTATTCACAGCATGCAGAGGGGAATCCCACATCACCTCCCCTTTTCTGTTTAAATAAAAAGTAAGCCTTTATCTTTAACATAATAAAATTACATATAACAAAACAGGTATTAAGCAATAATTACAGTTATAACATTTATATCTACTTTATTTTTTGTCATAACTAAGGAAAACTATAATTATCAATTTATTAACTCCATCAAAGACTCCAAAAGGATATAATATTACTTAAGTAAACTGGAAGTGCATTGTAAGCAACTTTCAAAACTCTAGAATTGACAGAGACATCTTGCTGCTTGGACAGTCACCCAAAGTACAGGCCCATAGTATTGACAGACTCTTTTGTGTAGGAGGAACCCTGAAGGATTGTCTCACCTATAGGGAAGTTCAGCAGCAATTTCTCTGTGGATCCTGCATGTCCAGTTCATCAAGTACTCCAGGGAAGAGCAGTATCTTGCCCAAATGGCTAAGAAACTCCATAAGGAGCCTCTTCAATGCCCATCTTCCTCTTGAAGTAGATTGGTGGTGTCAAAAGCAGATGTGCCTCACTGTCATAAAAAGTCCTAATTTCTTTAAACATTTAAATGCCATATTCTGAAGGTCTCTGAAAAATTTGAAGAGTACTTGTCTATCTTAAATACATCTCTGTACATCTAGAAAATCTAACTAACATAACTACAAGTTTTACTATTATAGATAACTATCTGTTAACCTATATTTTTAATCATACATTATATTTTTAAATGAGCTACACAATCACAATACCTTAATCAAAAAGCAGAAATACATATACTCTACATATAACAAAATTGACCTTAAATTTGTGTTAATAAGCCAAGATCTATACCAATACAAATATCCATAGAATATGGCCCCCTTTAATATGAATAAACATTTATAAACAATATTTGGGAGTATGGGCATAGTTTCTCCAAACTTCTTCCTGTTGTTTATTTGGCAAAGTAATTTTTTGAGGGTTGTTCAAGGCATATTAAACAATATTACTCAGGAAGGTTTTCATAGGTTTTCATCCTCTGTGGAAACAAAAGAAGAACCTCTTTTCCAAAACAACAAATCCTTAGAAACAAATTCTGAAGTCAAGATGCCTTTAAAATATATATGTTGGTTTAGCTTAGCAGTCCATACAATGAAATGTCTCTCTATACTTAGCTCCTTCACAGTCAAAAAATTTAAAGAAAACACAGTAACATACATAATTTAGACTTCTGTGAATTTTCCATGTTTACATGGTTTATTTTTTTATTCCTTTTAAATCTATAACTATCTGTACTCTGTCTCTTTAAAGACTTTGTTTTATTTTTTAAAAACTATTTTTATAACTCTCTCTACTCTTTTTTTCTCTCTCTCCCAAGCCTATGTACATTTATCCAACCATGTGACCCATCTAAAGGTCTTTTGTGTCTTAATCTATCCTATTGTGTAGAATTTTTTAAGCTCTCTCTGGTTTTACATGGATTTAGTCCACCACATGGGTGCCAATTTGTAGTAAGAAGAAGGCCAGTAGGTAGTTCTCTGCTGCTCAGCCCTGAAAGAATTGCACAGAAACCATATTATTTAAGTCATTGCTTGGTCCATTAGCTCTAGCTTCTTATTGGCTAACTCTTACGTATTAATTTAATCTATCTCCATTAATCACCACGTGGCTGTAGCTTACAAGGTAAAGTTCCCAGCATCTGTTTCTGGCAGGCTATATGGCTTCTTTCTTACTCCACCATCTTCCTTCCAGCATTTCCTTGCCTACATCTATTCCCTGCACAGGCCCAAAACAGTTTCTCTATTAACCAATGGTATTCACAGCATACAGAGGGAAATCCCATATCAGTAACAGATGTTGTTACTCAAATAGACATAACAGATATCTCCAGAACATTTCTCCCAAACACAAAAGAAAGTACTTTCTCAACACCTCATGAAACCTTTTTCAAAATTTCTCAACACCTCATGAAACCTTTTTCAAAATTGACTACATACTTTGTTACAAAGCAAGTATCAATAGATATAACAAAATTGAAATAACCACATATATACTATCAGAACACCATGGAGTAATCTTGGGTTTCAACAACAAATGAAAATCTACAAACTCATGGAAATGGAATGACACTCTACTGAGTTACCACTGGGTCAAGAAAGAAAGAAAGAAATTAAAGACTTTTTAGAATTCAATGAAAATTTATCCACATCATACCCAAATTTATACAACACAACAAACCCAGTGCTAAGAAGAAAGTTCATAGCATTTATTGCCTACATAAAGAAATTAGAGAATTCTCATACTAGTGACTTAACAGCAAACCTGAAAAACCTAGAACAAAAAATAAATAAATAAAATAAAATAAACCAGACACCTCGAATAGGTGTAAGCAGCAGGAAATATGAAACCCAGGGCTAAAATCAATAAAGTAGAAACAAAAAGAATAAGAAAAAGAATCAATGAAACAAAGAGTTGACTATTTGAGAAAATTAACAAGATAAACAAACCCTTATCCAAACTAATGAAAAAGCAGAAAGAGACTATTCAAGTTAATGAAATCAGAAATGAAAGAGGAATATGAAAATAGATACTGAGGAAGTCCACAAAAGCATTCGGTGATACCTGTTTTGTTATATGTAATCTTACTATGTTAAAGTTAAAACCTTCCTTTTTATTTAAACCGAAAAGGAGAGGTTATGTGGAATTCCCCTCTGTATGCTGTGAATACCATTGGTTAATAAAGAAGCTCTTTTGGGCCTGTGATAGGGTAGAGCAGAGCTAGGCAGAATAAACTAAAATGAATGCTGGGAGAAATAAGGCAGAGTCAGAGAGAAGCTACATAGCCCCACCGGAGATAGACACTTGAAGTTCACCCTGTAAGCCATTGCTTTATGGTGATACAAAGATTAATTGAGATTGGTTAAATTAATATGTAAGAGCTAGCCAAAAAGAATCTAGAGCTAATAGGTCAAGCAGTATTACAAATAATATGGTTTCTGTGGCATTATTTTGGGGCTGAGCAGCCAGAAATAAACAAGAGGCTTCCTACAACAAATGATAATCTCAATAGATGATGAAAAGGCCTTTGACAAAAATCAAACATCACTTTATGATAAAAGTCTTAGAAGATCAGGAATACAAAGCCATATTTAAACATAATAAAAGCAATATACAGCAAGCTGTTTTTCAGCATCAATCTAAATGGAGAGAAACTCAAAACAATTCCACTAAAACCAGGAATAAGACAAGACTGTCTACTCTCTTTGCATCTACTCAGCATAATAATTGGAAGTATAACTAAAGCAATAAAATAGCTAAAGGTGATCAAGGGGACACAAATTAAAAAAGAAGAAGTCAAAGCATCATTATTTGCAGAAGATATGATAGTATATGTGAAACCCAAAAATTCTACCTGTAAGCTTCTACATCTGATAAACATGTTTAGTAACATGTCTGAATAAAAAAAATTAAAAACTTATTATCTTTCATATATATGAATGATAACAAGGATTGAGAAAGAAATCAAGGAAAAGCACCCTTCATAATAACTATAAATCATATAAAAAATCTTGGTGAAACTCTAACCAAGCAACTTAAAGATCTGTATGGCAAGAACTGAAAGTATTTGAAGAAAGAAATTGGAGAAGATATCAAAAGATGAAAAGATTTTCCATGTTCATGGATCAATAGGATTAACAAAGTAAAAATGGTCATCCTACTAAAAGTGATCCACTTAATGGGGATTCAATGTAATACCCATTAAAATCTCATCTCAATTATTTACAGAACATGAAAGAATAATATTCAACTTCATATGGAAAATCCAAAAGCCAAGGATAGCTAAAATAGTTCTTCACAATAAAAGAACTTCTGGAGGTATCATTATCCAAGGTTTCAAGCTTTACTATGGAACTCTAAAATAAAAACTGCATGATATTGGTATAAAAATAAATAGGTGGATCAATGAAAATGAAATGAAGACCCAGACTTATATCCACATACATATGGACACCTGATTTTCAACAAAGAAGCCAAAATTATGCAAAGGAAAAAACACATCGTCAACAAATGATTCTAGTATAACTGGATATCTGCTTGTAGAAAAATGTAAATGGATCCATATCTACCACCCTGCACAAAATTCAAGTCCATGTGGATCAAAGACCTCCACATAAATCCAGGTACACTGAACCTGATAGAGACTAAGTGGGGGATAGCCTTGAATAAATTGGAAGAGGAGACAACTTCACGATTAGAACACCAATTACACAGACACTAAGATCAACAGTTAGTAAATGGTACTTCATAAAACAAAAAAGCTGCTCTAATGCAAAGAGCATCATCAATAGGACAAAAGAGCAGCCTACAGAATGGGAAAACAACTTCACCAAATCCACATCTGACACAAAGCTCATTTCCAAAATATAAAAAATTCTTAAGAAACTAGACATAAAAAATCAAATAATCCAATTAAATAATAGGGTATAGATCTAAACAGAGAATTATCAACAGAGGAAGCTCAAATGTATGGGAAACTTTAAAGAAATGTTCAACATATTTAAACATCATGGAAATTAAAATCAAAATGACACTGAGATTCCACCTCACATCTGTCAGAGTGGTGAAGTTTAAAAACACAAGTGACAGCTCATGATGGAGAGGATGTGGAGCAAGAGGACAGTCCCCCATTGCCAGTAGAATTGTCTTTGGAAATCAATATGTCTAATTCTGAGAAAAGTGAGAATAAATCTAAAACAAGTCCAAGCTACACCACCCCTGGTCATGCACCCAAAGAACACTCCATCATACCACAAGGACAATGATGCAACTATGTTCATACCAACTTATTTTTGTAAAAGTGAGAACATGAACACAGTATAGATGCTCCTCAATTGAAGAATGGATGAAGAAATGTGGCACATTTACACAATGAAATATTATTCAAATCAATGACATCATGAAATTCAAAGATAAATGGAACTAATAACCCTGAGTGATGTAACCCAGACCCAGAAAAATAAACAGGGTGTATACTCACTTATAAGTTAATATTACCTGTAAAGTTAAGGATAATCATGCCATAATTCAGAAACCCAAAGAAGCTTGGTAATGGGGGGTGGGGGGACGCTCAAGGGGAAAATTCAGATTTCCTTAGTAGTAAGAGATGTTTTTAGTGGACTGGCAGTGGGTAGGGGTGGGAACATGAGTGGTCAGTTGGTGGTTTGAGGGGTAAATACTGAAAATCCTCACTGGATAGGTTATTATTTCAGTGGCAGGTGGAAGCCTGATTTGATGGTAACTCCCAGGAATCTACAAAGATGACCCCAACTAAGACTTCTAGAAAAGTCGCAAGCGCTGTGCGAGCCGCCCGAAGGGTATATTTACCAGGCTGTTTCTGAGTGTGGATTGTAACCTTTGGTAAGAAAATGTCGTCCATCTTGCCATTCACTCCGCCAGTGGTGAAAAGACTTCTGGGATGGAAAAAATCAGCCAGTGGGTCTGGAGGAGCAGGTGGCAGGGAACAGAAAGGACAAGAAGAAAAGTGGTGTGAGAAAGCCGTGAAAAGTCTGGTGAAGAAGCTAAGGAAAACAGGACGATTAGATGAGCTCGAGAAAGCCATCACCACTCAGAACTGCAATACTAAGTGTGTCACCATCCCCAGCACTTGCTCTGAAATTTGGGGACTGAGTACACCAAATACGGTAGAACAGTGGGATACAACAGGCCTTTACAGCTTCTCTGAACAAACCAGGTCTCTTGATGGCCGTCTCCAGGTTTCGCACCGGAAAGGGCTGCCACATGTTATATACTGCCGGTTATGGCGTTGGCCGGACCTTCAGAGCCATAATGAGCTCAAGGCAATTGAAAACTGTGAATATGCTTTTAATCTGAAAAAAGATGAAGTGTGCGTAAATCCTTACCACTACCAGAGAGTTGAGACACCAGTTTTGCCTCCAGTATTAATGCCTCGGCACACAGAGATCCTGACAGAACTGCCGCCTCTGGATGATTATACCCACTCCATTCCAGAAAACACTAATTTCCCAGCAGGAATTGAGCCACAGAGTAATTACATCCCAGAAACGCCACCACCTGGATATATCAGTGAAGATGGAGAAACAAGTGATCAACAGTTGAACCAAAGTATGGACACAGGCTCCCGAGCTGAGCTGTCTCCTACCACTCTTTCTCCTGTCAATCACAGCTTGGATTTGCAGCCTGTTACCTACTCGGAGCCTGCCTTTTGGTGTTCGATAACATATTATGAACTGAACCAGAGGGTTGGAGAGACCTTCCATGCCTCACAGCCCTCGCTTACTGTGGATGGCTTTACAGACCCATCGAACTCGGAGAGGTTCTGCTTGGGTTTGCTCTCCAATGTTAACCGAAATGCTACTGTAGAAATGACAAGAAGGCATATAGGAAGGGGAGTACGCTTGTATTACATAGGTGGGGAAGATTTTGCCGAGTGCCTAAGTGATAGTGCAATCTTTGTGCAGAGCCCCAACTGTAACCAGAGATACGGCTGGCATCCTGCAACAGTGTGTAAAATTCCTCCAGGCTATAACCTGAAGATCTTCAACAACCAGGAATTTGCAGCTCTTCTGGCTCAGTCTGTCAATCAGGGTTTTGAAGCCGTTTATCAGCTAACTCGAATGTGCACCATAAGAATGAGTTTTGTGAAGGGGTGGGGAGCAGAGTACCGGAGGCAGACAGTAACAAGTACTCCTTGCTGGATTGAACTTCATCTGAATGGCCCTCTGCAGTGGTTGGACAAAGTATTAACTCAGATGGGATCCCCTTCAGTGCGATGCTCGAGTATGTCATAAAGCCCATCACTAGTCGAGTCCATCGAGAGACTTCGTGTAACAACCTCTCTGTCATAGTATTTGTGTATGATCCCGTGGACTGTTTGCTATCCCAAAATTCCAGAGTGAAAACAGCACTTGAGGTCTCATCAGTTAAAGCAACTTGTGGAATCTGTTTCCTATATTTGAATATTAGATGGGAAAATTAGTGTCTAGAAATGCCCTCCGCAAAAGGGAAGAAAAGACTTAAAGACTTAGTGATATCTTGTTGGGCATAAGACAGTGTCCCAAAGGTTATTAATAACAGTAGTAGTTATGTGTACAGGTAATGTATCAAGACCCAGTATTGCAGTACTATGCTGTTTGTATACATTTTTAGTTTGCATAACTGAGGTGTGTGTGCTGCTTCTTGGTCTAGGCAAGCCTTTATAAAGTTACAGTACCAAAAAAAAAAGACTCCTAGAAAAGGAGAATGAGTAGCTTGAGTTAGCTACCTCCTGTGACCACGCAAGACTACCAGTGGAGGCTCTTGTTCACCAACTCAGTAACATAAATTTTGATCTTAAAATCTCTCTGGTCTATGTGATGTTGTAGGCTGCCAGTGACACAGAGATGGTGGGAGTTGCCAAGCAATGATTTGTCCAGTCTGTGACATATGACAAAAGAGTTAGCCCTCCCCTGACACTGCCTGGAGGGACAGGACCTAGAGACTAAATGGTTCAGAAACCTAGGATAAAACCAAACACAACTGGATAAACAAATATCAATGTAATGATGCCTAATGATATTCAGCTGTACTTAAAAATTAATTCCTAAATTTGGCATCAACTTACCCCAAGATCCAGTAATACCACTCTTGAAAATATACCCAAGAGATGCCCTATCATATGACAAAAGCATTTGTTCAACTATGTTCATAGCAGCATTGTTTGTAATAGTCAGAACCTGGAAACAACCTAGATGCCCTTCAATGAAAGAATGGATGAAGAAAGTGTGGAATATATACATATTAGAGTACTACTCAGTGGTAAAAAAACAATGACATCGTGAATTTTTCATGCAAATGGATGGAAATAGAAAACATTATCCTGAGTGAGGTATCCCAGACCCAAAAGGATGAACATGGGATGTACTCATTCATAATTGGTTTCTAGCCGTAAATAAAGGACATTGAGCATATAATTTGTGATCCTAGAGAAGCTAAATAAGAAGGTGAACCCAAAGAAAAATGTATAGTCATCCTCCTGGATAGGGGAAGTAGACAAGATTGCCGGGCAAAAGCTTGGAACTTGCAGGTGAGGTGGCATGGGGCTAAGGGGAAATGGGGTGAGAAACGTGAGAAGGGGAGGATAAGGGGAGCTTGGGGGAATAGGATGGTTGGGATATAGGAAGGGTGGATACGGGAGCAGAGAAATATATGTCCTAATTAAGGGAGCCATCTTAGGGTTGGCAAGAGACTTGACTCTAGAGAGGCTCGCACGTTTCCAGGGAAATGTCCCCAGCTAGTACCTTGGGCAACTGAGGAAAGGGAATCTGAAATAACCCTATCCTATAGCCATACTGATGAATATCTTGCATATCACCTTAGAACCTTCATCTGGCGATGGATCGAGGTAGAGACAGATACCCAATTTGGAGCAACGGACTGAGCTCTTAAGGTCCAAATGAGGAGCAGAAGGAGGGAGAACATGAGCAAGGAAATCAGGACCACGAGGGGTGCACCCACCCACTGTGACAGTGGAACTGATCTATTGGGAGCTCAGCAAGGCCAGCTGGACTGGGGCTGAATAAGCATGGGATGAAACCGGACTCTCTGAACATGGCAGACAATGAAGGCTCATAAGAAGCCAAGGACAATGGTACTAGGTTTTGAACCTAATACATGAACTGGCTTTGTGGGATCCTAGCCTGTTGGGATGCTCACCTTCCTGGACCTAGATAGAAGTGGGAGGACCTTGGACTTCCTGCAGGGCAGGGAATTTGGACTGTTCTTCAGTACCTAGAGGGAGAGGGAGAGGAGTGGGGGAAGGGGGGAGTGGGGGAGGGGGAGAGGATTGGGGAGAGGGGGAGGGGAGTGGGGGAAGGGGGTGATGTGTGGGAGGAGGGGGAGGGAAACGGGGAGGAGGCAGAAATTTTAATTTAAAAAGAATAAAATAAAGAAAAAAATTACTTCCTAGCCGAAAAGTCATCAGAGAGACTTCATCCAGCAAATGGTGGAAACAGATGTAGAGACCCACAGTCAAACATTAGGCTAAGCTTCTGGAATTCTGTTGAAGAGAGTGAGGAAAAAATTTAGAACCAAGAGTGGTTAAGGACATCACAAGAAAAACCACAGAATAAACTAAACTGGGCTCACAGACACTCGGAGAGACTTAACTGACGATCAAGGATCCTATATGGGACTCACTTCAGCTCTCTACATATAGGTGACAGCTGTGTAGTTTGGACTTTTTGTGGAACTTCTAACAGTGGAAGCACTGTTATGGCTCCTTTATAGGCTTTTGGGAACTTATTCTTCATATTGGGTTACCTTTCCCAGTCTTAATACAAGAAGAGGTGCTTAGTTTTATTACAACTTGATTTGCTGTGTTTTGTCAATATACATAGGAGGCTTGCACTTTTTTGAATAGAAATATTGAAGGAGAAGATGGGGAGGCAGAGATGAGATGGTTCGGGATAGACTGGGAGAGAGGAGAGGGGCAGAGTGTTGTCAGGATGTAAAATATAATGCGTGTTATTAAAATAATGCACTAATAAAATAAAACAAAAATTCAAAAAAGTTAACAAGGTTTATTAAAGTACCTTAGTGTTAAGGAAGTGACCATTTATGATCTCCACATTATTTCATATAATTTTGTATTACTGAAAAACATAATCAAAGTATTGGAGTAAGGTAATGAAGACATTCATTATTCACTTAAAATTTGCTTAAACTGATGCTGTAAGAAGCTCAATAAAATATAGGTCTTACAAAAAAGGATAGTTTCGTAACTCATACTTTATCAATAATATCAACATGCAATGACATCAGAGAAGAGCTATGAGGCTTGCTTGGACTGAAATGGAAACAGCAAAGAGAAATGCACCCAGGAGGAAAGGACTCTCAGGGCAAATCAGGCATAATAAAAGCCATAGTCATTTACCCATAGAAAATACAGACACCTTATAAGGTGTTCCTGATTCAAAAACTGCATCAGGAATATTTATAGTATAAATTAAGATACTTCACAGAGGGCACATAATATGATGGATGTTGAAACTTTTATTCATACAGATATTCTTTACTCAAGGATTTTTAAAGATCTGGCCTAGAATATAGTTAGTTTCTCCAAGATTCGTCATTTTAAAGAATGACATATGAAATCATGCTGACTCATATTTCATAACATTGCTCCATCTGTTGCTTAAAAACCTCAACCTACTACAGCTTGAGCTCATAGATAGGTGCTTGCAGCACATGGTTTATGGAGACAAAAACACAGATGGACCATTCATATAGAAGTGTGGCTGGAAGAGAGTTGATCAGCCAGAAATCAACTCATTGCCAACATTCATGTTGGGAAAAATGTTGTTATCTAAAGGACCCTTAGAGAAGCTGTCAAAAATGTAGAAGATCAGAAATAATGTGGAAAATAGATGCTAAAAACATTATTGATAAGTACCTATAGCATGGTTATCAACCATACTAATGCAGCAACCCTTTAATAGTGTTATTCATGTTGTGGTGATTACCAATAATAAAATTACTTTCATTGCTAGTATCTAATTGTACTTATGCTGTTATTATGAAACATAATGTAAACATTTGTGTTTTCTGGTGGTCTTTGGTGACCTCTTTCAAGAGGTCATTCAACCATTTAATGGGTTGTGAGCCGTAGGTTGAGAACTGCTGATCTATAGGATTTAGTATTAATGAAATCATTGGTTACTTTTGCAACTACAGGTGTGATTATGTGTTTCAAAGAGAAATTAGAAAAATGAATATCAAAGATTAAATTCATGTGAGAAAAAGAACAACAGTAACTGTATGAAAGAGATATTTAAGAAATATTGTTAAAGACCAGATACTAAATCTAATAAAAGAGCAGCTGGCTACTCCTATAAGGTTTGCGCCACTACTGAATGAGTGTGCTGAATATAGGTATGAACTTGTTAATTTAATTTAAAAATTAGAATCTTTCAGAGTACAGAAATGGAAAAAGTCAAAAGGGCCTGAAAGAATACTAAACTAAAATGGGATTAGTATTGCAGGCAGGAGGATACATCTACTTGAACTAATGAACAGAGAATAATAAAAGTTGTGGGATTCAAGAGAAGAGACATTCAGAAATCACAATCAGCTTTGTTGTCTTTTTAAAGAATTAGTTGTGAGCACTGAGAGAGAGGAAGTAGAGATATTATTTAATTCTCTGGTTGTATTATTCGGTAATATCTTCTGCATAAAGGAGAGTCAAGGAAGGCAAGCTCCATGGAGACAGCAATGACTGGTTTTCTAGTGCAGGCTGTCGCTGGTAGAGGGTTATATTGTAGGATAAACTCATGCTGAAAATGCAGGTTTGGAAATGATGAACATCTATTATTTAACTATTTACCACCTATAGATTTGAGTTATGCTCATCAGAGAAGAAAATACAAAGTGAGTGGAGAGATGACAAATGAAAAATTAAAGCTAAGAACACAGAAACACAAAAAGGCTAGACACTCAGAAATACTAGAGAAAAGAGGGAATAATGAAAAATTAATTAAATTTATTAGTTGGAGTTTCCTTTGAGTTTGGGAAATTTTTATCATTCTAAAAAATGAAAAAAGAATCAGCATAGAAATAGGATGATATAACTAAAAAGATAAATCCTTTCTTGAAGATGGGAGGTACTAAAATCTATTTTAAAATGAAATGAAAATTCTGATATCATTTTTTAAATAGAATTTTAATTAAAATAGTACTATATTACACTCCACCTTTCCTATCCTCCCTCCAGTCCATCCCAACTATTCTCTCTACAAATCATTCCATCCTCCCCACTCTCAAGTTGGTAAACTTTTCTCAACACTCAACTTAAAGATTCAGTAGATTGTGTTTGCAAGACCCTCGGCCAAATTCTTTCTTGATATATTAGAGTAGGAAGGCAAGAACAATGGTGCATAGTCTGGAAATACCAGAATACAGTATTCATGCGTTTCAGTATAGTTATCTTAATTTGTCTCAGAGAAACAGAATGCAACATTTTATTACAATAAAGAAATTGTCTGAGCTTTTAACATTTAAATATATTGATTCAAAAAAGAAAACAATGTCCCAGACTCCCCCAAAAGATTGCCCTTTAAAGGCTAGATAAAATTCTACAGATATTAATGATGCCCTTATTAGCATAGATTTAATTTTATAAAAGTAGAGAGCTGCTAAATTCAATTGCAACTTAGATGAGGAAAAGCCTTTTGCTTGAGTGATGATCCAGTATACCATGTGTTGGAAATTAGTTTTACCCTTAAAAGACATGTCGAATGCGTAGAAGAAAATATTCTTGATACAGAAAAGGAGTTATACTCTGATGTTCTGAGCAAATATTCCTAGACATGCTTAATAATTTCAAAGAGACAAATTTAGAGGCTGAATATTTTAGTTTAGGTCAAATTTAGTTTTTATATGAGTCAGATATAGTACACTAAGAGAACTAGGAAATTACAGTGAGATTCTAAACTTGATTCACTGGTAATGTAGTGATGTAGGTGGGTCTTCTGCAGATAAGTGAATCCACAGAAAGCCTGAGAAAGCTTGGGAAAGAATAAAGCATGTTTTCTTGATAGCAGCAATTTCTCTGGTCTGCTCTGCTTGCTAGAGGCAAGCAAACGCTCTCATCTAAGAAAGGCTTCCTGACTCAGCTTTAGCTGCAAAACCCTACAGCTCTTTTAAGAGGTCCTGCCACGAAACACTTAACCGGTGTTGATGAAAAGTTGAGCGCATACTTTTTGGTTTTCAGCCGTAGCAGGAAAAAAACTGTGCCATTTTAAAATGTTGGCTTTCTGGACCATCCTGCCAGGGCAAACTCTGACTCTTTCAGTCAGGCAGTCCGACTGAGTGTGGTCTGTGAGCAGAATGCTTCAGGTTGCTTGCTGGCAGGGACCTTGAAACACCATAGAGTTGTGGTAATAAAAATGGCTGCAGCCGGTATCTCTGCCATGAGGCTGGAAAGCTAAGAAATGGGCTGGATACAGTCATCAAAGTCATGGCTTTAATCCTCTCCATAAAGACTCATGTGGTCAGAAAAAGAGAGATATAATTTAGTTTTTATATGAGTCAGTAAAGAGAGATTCAAAAACAAAGAAAACCTCTAAATGGTTTACAGTGTGTTAAAAATATATGCAGGCTAAAGGTTAAAGTTCTTAAAAGTCAAAAAGAAAAAAAGGAAGTAGTTGGGTGTGGTGGTACACACCTTTAATTCCAACACTTGGGAGGCAGAGGTAGATTGACCTCTGTGACTTCAAGGGGTAGAGGTAGATTGACCTCTGTGACTTCAAGGTGTGGTAGCACATGCCTTTAATCCCAGTGCCTGGAAGGCAGAGGCAGACAGATCTCTGTGAGTTCAAGGTGTGGTGGCATATACCTTTAATCCCAGCACTGGGGAGGCAGAGGCAAGTAGACGTAGACTCTGTGAGTTCAAGGACAGCCTGGTCTACAGAGTTATTCCAGGACAAAGATGTACAGAGAACCTATCTCAAAAAGTAAAAATAAAAGAGATAGAGGTTAAAGTAAAGCCACATAAAGATGGAAAATACACAGAGAATCTTGATACTGTATGCTATTATGATCTCTTTGAATTGTTTGAATGCTGAGAAAGGAGCAACAGCTGCTAAAAGATATTTGCTTATAAATGCTGCTGAACTAATCCAAGATAGATATTTTGAAAATACCTTGACTTCAAAATTTGGATCTAAGGTCATGATGCTATGGGAAAGTTCTTCTTTTGTTTTCACAGAGGATGAGACCCTGTGGATTGCTTCTATCCCAATATGGTATGATAGACCATCCCCTCCTGAAAGGTTGCTGTGAACCTCAAAAAATTACTTCACTCAACTGCCAACTGAGATGAACCTGGCACACAGGTTACACCATAAAAGACCTGAATAACAGTGCCCCTATACAGCAGAAAGAAGTTTGGAGAGAAATAACTACATCCATATTCCCAAATATTGTTTATAAATATTCTTTTACTTTTAAAGAGGATATGATATAGAGATGAATAATTTGCATTGGTATAAATCTTGATTTATTGATACAAGTTTAAGGTCAATTTTGTTATATGTATATGTATTTCTGATATTGATTAAGGTATTGTGATTGTGTAGTTCATTTAAAAATGTAATGTATGTATGTTGTTAATGGATAATCATCAATAATAGTAAAGCTTGTAGTCATGTTAGATTTTCTAGATGTGCATAGATATACTTCAGATAGGCATTCTTCATATCATTCAAAGACTACAGAATATGGCATTTTAAATGTTTTAATAACTTAGGGTTTTATATGACAATGAGACACGTCTCCTCCTGGCAGCATCCTCTACTTCTAGAGGAAGATGGGCATAGAAGAGGCTCCTTTTGGAGTTGGTTAGTCATTTGGGCAAGAAACTGCTCTTGCCTGGACTGTTGCATAAACTGGACACAAAGAACCTGCAGAGAGAGGACTGCTGAACTTGCCTAAAGGTGAGATGATTCTTTGGGGTTCCTGACTCATGAAAGAGTCTGCAAGACATTCTGCAGTACACAGCAGATAGCGACTGAACTATCTTTGAAGTTTCCTGCTTCATGGAAATGTCTGTTGGATACTATGGGCCTGTAGACTGAAGATGGATGCCCCAACGATACAAAAGAACTTTGGTTGACTGTCCAGACAGCAAGATGTCTCTGTCATTTCTAGAGTTTTGAAAGTTGCTTATTTCTTGTTTACTTAGGTAATATTATATCCTTTTGGAGTCTTTGATGGAGTTGAAGAATGTTTAGTTATAGTTATAGTTTTCTATTACTATGATAAAGATAAAATAGATATAAATATTGTAACTGTAATTTTTTCTTGAAAACTGTTTTGTTATATGTAATTTTACTATGTTAAAGTGAAAGTCTTTCTTTTTTAAACAGAAAACGGGGAAATGATGTAGGTGGGTCTTCTTTCAATGTGTTTCTTTCATTGGTTAATTAATAAAAAAAAACTGCTTGGCCTAATAGGTCAGAACATAGGTGGATGGAGTAGACAGAACCGAATGCTGGGAAGAAGGGAAGCGAGGCAGACACCATAGCTCTCCTCTCTGAGATGGACACAGGTTAGAATCGTCCCAGTAAGGCACCACCTTGTGGTGCTACACAGATTACTAAATATGGGTTAAAGCAAGATGTGAGAGTTAGCCAGTAAAAGGCTAGAGCTAATGAGCCAAGCAGTGTTTAAATGAATACAATTTGTCTTTTGTTATTTTGGATGTACAGCTAGCCATGCAGGAGCCAAGTGGGATGAAAAGCAGGCCTGCTCGCCTTCATCACTACGATGTAGACATACTACAACACATATTTTCACTCCCCCCATTTCCTTGAATGCTTTTGGTCAGTATTACTGCACAATACATTGCTGTAGAAGGCTCACTATAGGATTATAGTGACATGATAAATAGTTGTGTGTTCATAACTAGGCAGACTATGATCCCCACTACACATGTATACTTCATGGCATTACAGATCAAAACCACACAATGAATGAACAAAGTATAAACAAAGGTGTTGATAATTTGTGGAGAATGTTCAAGAATTTGATGTAATTTTCTTCCCCTTTTTTGATATAGTATCTGATTTGTTCTTGGTGCTTTTGAAGGTTTTTTAAAAATTTTTTATTTATTTTTTATTTTTTGCTCTACCTTCAATGTTACACTGAAAAATATCTGATTCTTACTGCCTTCTAAATGAAGAAAATATGTGAAACAAGAACAGTAAAATTAGTTCAGCAATATCATGCTCTTCACTACCCAGAAAATAAGATGGAAGAAAGGGTGGGATATCTCTAAGAGTTAGAACATGGAAAAGAGTGCTATTAAGCACCATCTTCTGGATCTGACTCTCACAATCACCAATACAGAGGAGCTATGGCTGCCAGCAGAACAAGCCAAACAGACAGAGATGAAAGAAAAAAGAAATCATGTCATGATGGTAGAAATAATACTATTTAAGAAGAGAAGGTAAATCAATAAATAAGCTGGGGATGTGAAATAATAATGGGGAAACTATATTCTTAATCCACTATATGAGATAGTCAAAATCTAAAAGAACACATTTGTTTATCATTCAAGACTTTTGTCTTTAATTTTTATGTTAAAAATAAATTTTGGTGCTTTATGCTAAAGAACCAGTGTTCAAATAATAAAATTTTTAGATATTATTTATGTTGTTGAAAATCATAAATCAATGTTATGGACAAAATATTTGTGCTGCCAACCCATATGTGAAAATGCTCATCTTGAATTTGTCATTTTGAGGTCAGGCCTCTGAAGGCATTGTGTGTGATATGTGCAGTAGTCTCCATGAGGGTATCAGTAGCTTAATAACTGACAAAGAGTTTTCTGTATCCCTTTCTGTCTTCTGACATGTGAGAACAATACAAGAAAGCCATCTGCAAAGCAGGAAGAGGCCCTCACCGAACCTGCTTAGATGGTACCACAACATTAGTCTTCCAATCTCTGGAACTGTGAGGGACAAGCCACTGCTTGGTATTGAACTTCTGGTGATTTCCACAGGAACAAAAACTGAAGTATTTCCAGGAGAAGGAAGCAAGCTTGAGAACTGAAGGAAAACTGTCAAATAGTGTGAAAAGGGAAAGAATATTTGAGATGGAGAGTATGAGATGGGTCAAGACTATTCCTAAGGGTTAATTTTTGGTTGAAGTGGATAAAATACAACTAGATGAATTTGGGTTGCTCAGAAGATACCATATTAAATTTTCTCTTTGCCAGGCATGAAAAAAGTAGAATTACAAGCTATATATTCAAGATGGAAATAGAAGAATACAAATGACTAGGTTGAGGTCTAACTGTATGATTCTGAGAGTAGTTTCCTCTGTCTAGGTTTGTATAGTAGCAGAGACTGAGTCATGAAAATTTGTTTACTGCTGAAAGAAAACGTGTTCCAAAGAAACAACTTTTGCAGGTCTTTTATCTGCAATTAATTAATTTCTATATATGCTTGTCCACAGTTTAATTTGCATATATTCACCACTTCTTTCTGAATGATCATCATTGCAGTGTTTGAAATAAGAATACATCAATTGATGCAGTCAAGTAGTAAAGATACCTGAGAGACAAAGAATGAAACTCTTGGAATCATAAGCATTCTTACAAGAAAAATCAATATCTCTGTTAACCAAACATTGAAAAATATGAGTCATATGGTTATATAATTTTGATGTAGTGTCTATATAGTTGTCTACTAATAAATCATTAAAGTACTTCTGATTGTACATGTCTATGAAAGTCTGTGATTGAATCAGAGAAAATTTAAAGAGTTGAATGGTAGTATTATAAAAAAATAATAAATTCTGTTCCATTGAGCTCATGTACATGGACAAGACTTTTGAATATTTTAAATGAATATAATTAATTATTATTTTCATTTTATTCAAAAATGTCTTGTTCATTCAGGAACTCTTTTATTAATTAGAAAAATTTAGGATGAAACTTAATAAAATTTATCTTTAACAAATATTTACCAAGTTTTAGGATATATTTTAATTCTTTGGATTAATTAGGTACAAACAGTATGGAACTAATAAATATAAACATTTTTCACATTTAAAACCTAGGTAGAGGCAGTGACCTCTACAGGACCAGACACAGACCATTGACCTCTACAGAAGCAGGCATGAGACAGAGACACCTGCAGGAACAGGCCCAAGTAAATGACCTTGCTGGAGCATGCCCAAGCCAGCAACCTCTGCCATAGCAGGCCTGAGCAAGTGATCTCAGTGAGAGCAGACCTGACCCATCTATCTCCACAGGAGCAGATACAAGGGAACAATGTCCAGGCAGAAAGCGTGAGTAGGAGGAACAATTTCCAATGGTATGAAACAACATCAGAATACCAGATGTTTTAATTGTGGTAGAATGGGACATCTGAAAATGGATTGTAGACAAGGGATTTCTAGGAATGATACTTCTTTTGGGAATGGCAGAAATAGGAGAACTCAGCCTCCAAGTATGGGTAGGCAGTGTGGCAAAGGTCGACATTGGACCAATGAATGTAGGTCAATGACAGATAGACAAGGCAACCTGATACCATTGGTAAATGCCATAGGGGACCTCTCATAGGTTCCCATGATGAATGTAGTCCAGTCATTTCCAATTACTGTGGAGAACGTGCCTTGCCAGGAATATTAAAAAATCCAGTGCCTGCTCTAAAAAGTAATACTGGTCTGAATACTTGTTAAATGTAGAGGATGAGTCAAAAACTACAGTAGGACAGGGTAAATGTATATTTTAGCAGACTTCTATAAATGATCAAAGACCAAAGCTAAGAGTTTTTATAAATGTTATTTTTATTGAAGGCTTATTAGACATAGATGTGGATGCAAGAACCTTGGCATCTGAATTGGCCTCTTCAAGAGGTAGATGTTCAGTTCCTGAGCACTGGAACCCTATCTTGGGTAAAACAAAGCATGAGATGGGTTTAATGTATAGGGCTAGAAGGGCAAATAAAAAGACTAAGGCCATGTATAGCCAAAATTGCAGTGAATTTGTGTCATGACCTATTGTAGCAATGGAATACCCAGATTAAAATTCCTGCAGCCCCCAAAACGTATGCTTCTGAGGAAAATATTAGAAGATGTTACAGACAATGGACACCAGCCATTCGGGCTGTACAAGAACACAAAGCAATTGATAAACTTTCAGAGTTACCAACAGCCCTACATTTAAAATGGTTAACTGAGAAACCATTATGGGTTAAGCAGTGGCCTCTAGTTGAGGAAAAGTTGCAGGCTTTAAGAATAGCTTGTACAAGAAGAACTAGATGCTCAACATACAGAAGAATCTACCAGACCTTGGAATTCTCCTCTATTTGTTGTTAAAAAGAAATCTGGAAAATGGAGAAAGGTGACAGTTATAAAGGCTATCAACAAGGTTATTCAACCTATGGGCCCTCTACAATCTGGAATTTCTCTGCCTTCTCTGTTAACAATGGGATGACCTCTCATAGTTATTGAATTAAAGGATTGTTTCTTCACTATACCTTTACAAGAAAAGAATAGATAAAAGTTTGCCTTCACAGTGCCTACTTATAATAATTCTCAGCCTACTAAAAGATATCAATGGACCGTCTTCCCATAGTGAAGGCTCAGTAGCCCCACCCTGTGCCAATACTTTGTCAGCTAGCCATTAGAAGTAATATGTAAGCAATTTCCTAGGTCTATAATCGACCACGACATGGATGGCATTTTGTTATCTGATTCAAATGCAGATACTTTAGAAAGGTTGTTTGAAGAAGTAAAGAAAGTCTTGCCTAAATGGGGATTACAAATTGCTCCTGAAAAGATTCAAAGAGGATATTCTGTTAATTACCTAGGTTTCAGGTAGGCTTACAGAAAATTAGAACAAAAAAGACACAAATTAAAAGAGAACAATTGTGAACTCTTAATGACTTTTAAAGATTATTGGGAAATATTTTCAGTCTATGACCAGCTGTTGGGATAACGCCTGATTTTATAATTCGTTTGAACAAAACCTTAGATGGTGATAAAGACTTGAATAGTCCCAGAGAATTAACAGATGAAATGGAAAAAGGAATTTGTGATTGTTGAGGAGAAATTACAGGAAGCACATGTGGATAGGATGAATCCAAATCTTTTTTTAAATTAATTTATTTCTTTCTTTATTAAAGATTTCTGCCTCCTCCCTGCCACCACCTCCCATTTCTCTCCCTCTCCCCCAATCAACTCCCCCTCCCTCATTAGCCCTAAGAGTAATCAGGGTTCCCTGCCCTGTGGGAAGTCCAAGGACCACCCACCTCCATCCAGGTCTAGTAAGGTGAGCATGCAAACTGCCTAGGCTCCCACAAAGCCAGTACGTGCAGTAGGAACAAAACCCAGTGCCATTGTTCTTGAGTTCTCAGTAGTCCTCATTGTCCACTATGTTCAGCGAGTCCAGTTTTTAATTGTATTATAGTCATATTATCTTCCAGAATATCTCCTACAGGTATTTTAATGCAGAGGGATGATATCATCTTAGAATGGATCTTTTTACCACATACACCAAGTATAAAAATTAAAAACTTATGTGGAAAACGTCTCCAAATTGATTATAAAGGTAAATTGAGACTTCATTAATTAGCAGGTATAGACCCAGCAGAGATTATAGTGCCTTTTACGGCTAATGAAATAAAAAACGTTATGGAAAAACAAGGAGCCCTGGCAAAGAGCTTGTGCTAATTTTTTTTGGGAGAAATTAATAGCAATTATCCCAAAAGCAGCCTTATAAAGAGAACTTCTTGGATTCTTCCCCAAACTGTATGTGATGCACCAATAATGGTGCCCATACATTTTATACTGATGCAAATAAAACAAGGAAGGCAGGTTACAAATCAGAAGAATTAAGTAAGGTGGAACAAAGCCCTTATAATTCTGTCTAGAAGGCAGAATTATATGCTATTCTTATGGTACTAAGGGATTTTAAAGTAACTCTCAATATTCTGATTCACAATATGCAGAAAGAGTTGTCTTACATATTGAAATTGCTGAATTTATACCATATGATACAGAATTGACTTCATTGTTCAACCAGATGCAAAACATAATCAGGAATAGGCTTTGTCCTATATCTATCTATATCTATATCTATATCTATATCTATATCTATATCTATATCTATATCTATATCTATATCTATATATATATATATATATATATATATATATATATATATATATATAAAACACACCCAATCCCATATGGGTCTGCCAGGTCCTATAGCACAAGGTAATGCAGAAATTGATCAATTATTGATCAGAAGTGTGTTGCAGGTCTCTAAATTTCATAAAAAAATATCATGTCAATAGCAAAGGTTTAAAGAAAGAGTTTTTTTTATTACATGGCAACAAACTAAGGAGATTGTAAAGATGTGTTCTACATGCTCTTTCTATAATCAAACATCATTTCCTGCAAGGAGTAACCCTAGGGATCCTCAAAGGAATGAAATGTGACAAATGTGTGTGTTCACTTTAAAGAATTTGGTAAATTGAAATATGTACATGACACCATAGACAAGTATTCGGGTTTTCAATGGGCAACTGCCTTGATCTCAGAAAAGACTGATTCAGTAATCATACATTTATTAGAAGTTATGGCCATCATGGGCATTCCTGCACAAATAAAGACAGACAATGGTCCAGCTTATGTACCTAAGAATATAAAACAGTTTTTGCTTATTATAATATAAAGCACATTACAGGTAGACCAACAATCCTACAGGTCAGACAGTTATAGAAAGGTCAAATCGGACTATAAAGGATATGCTGAACAAAAAGAAAGGGATGGAAAATACTCCCAGAAATAGATTGCATAATGCTTTACTAATCTTGAATTTTCATAATGCTAATAAGAAAGGAACAATAGCAGCAGAGAGACACTGGATAATAGAAAAGTCTTCTGAATTAAATCAACCAGTTTATTTCAAGGATGTTCTGACCTCACAATGGAAACCAAGAAATGTGCTACATTGGTGAAGGGGTTTTGCTCTTGTTTCCATAGCAGAAGAAAAATTATGGAAACTATCAAAATTTATAAAGATGTGTTTGAAAAGGTGAAACTTATTGAAACAGAGAAATAACAGCTCATCCACAATGATGAAAATCATACTGGTTGGGTAAGGAAAGCCATATAGAGTTGGGGCATGGTTCTGCTCTTATCTTTGCAGGAAAATTACCAATCAAGAGACTCTGGATGTTTAAATGCTTACAGAACAAAAAATAACTATCCACTAAGTATCACCTAGAAATTCAAATATGTATTATGTATAAAGGTACTGGTTACACTTACATGTATACACACACACATGCACTTACACACACACACACACACACACACATATATATATATATATATATATTAAAAGAAACATTCAGAGTTTCTGTCTCATATTGGGAGCTATCTGGTATGGGAGAGAAGGAAGACTTTTGGGGAAAAAATTACTTTCCCCATGCCTATTTTGTCTATATCATATTCTTCATTGTATATTTGTTTATATAAATGATGTTTAAGTTTTTCATGATGAACAATAGATTTTCCTACAGATCCGTTTCTCTCAGTGATCTTTGAAGTTTCCCCACAGCAACCACTCCACCTAGTTGAGATGACATCATGATATAGACAGCACTACTATAAGACTGTTTGGGGTACCAGCTGCTGATATGGTACACCTTCTCATATTCTGACCAGAACTCCAAATGAGAACTTTGAAAAAAATTGCTTGCAACTATATTAGACAGTAATTTTGGAACTTAACCACCACTTAATTTTTGCAGGATCCCATTAAGAGAACATTGCCCCCATGAGAGTAGGAAGCAATTCTAGAAGATGATGCCCCCATCCCAAAAAAAGTTTGTGAATAGGGTTAGAAACACTGTTTAGGGATTGTTGATTATTACTTGTACTAGATAGAGGGTTGGGGTAAATACTATGTTTGTTCAAAAAAAGGGGGAGGGTAGTAATAGTGGATAATAGAGTGAATACTTGTGAGCTATTATTTAGGGATAATTTACATTGGTATAATTTTTGTATATTGATACAAGCTCAGATTATATTTGCTACTTTCATTTACATATATACAAAGGTATTTTGTCAGATTGTATATATGCATTTTTCTAACTCAGTTAAGGACATTTTGTATACTGATACAACTTTTAGTGTATATTTTCATATAATTTTAGGTCAATAGTTGTTCATGTTTGTTGTACATACAATTAGATCAATTAGGTTCTTTATATACATAAACATTGTATTCTCAGAGCAGTGAGAGCCTGACTAGAGGGCAGGCCTCAAGGTCCCCGCCAGGGAACGCAGGCTCCTGCTGCTGGGGCTGCAGTGTCCGCTGTGCTCTCCTGGACCGGCTCTGCCTGCCCCCATTTCCCTTGGCCCCTGGCTCATCGGGGCTACCAGGAGTCCCTCTGTAGGTGCTGAGAAGTCCCATCTGGAAGGGTGAGTGTGTGCTATCCTGGGGCGGACTGTCCCAGTAGAGAGCACAAACGCCCCTCCCCCAGCACCTGCTGCAGGGCTTTCTTTCCTACACAAGCACCCCCACCCCCACCCCCAAGCCTGCCTTGTCTGCAAGGTCCTTTGCTGTAGAACAGTTTCCTGCCCTTTCACTAAGGCTACCAACCCAGAGCAGTGAGTGCCTGACTTGAGGGCAGGCCTCAAGGTCCCCGCCAGGGAACACGGGCCCCGGCCGCTGGGGCTTCAGTGTCTGCTGTGCTCTCCTGGACCGGCTCTGCCTGCCCCCCATTTCCCTTGGCCCCTGGCTCATCGGGGCTACCAGGAGTCCCTCTGTAGGTGCTGAGAAGTCCCATCTGGACTGGTGAGTGTGTGCTATCCTGGGGCGGACTGTCCCGGTAGAGAGCACAAACGCCCCTCCCCCAGCTCCTGCTACAGGGCTTTCTTCCCTACACTCGCGCCCCCACCCCCACCCCCAAGCCTGCCTTGTCTGCAAGATCCTTTGCTGTGGACAGTTTCCTGCCCAACCCAGAGCAGTGAGAGCCTGACTAGAGGGCAGGCCTCAAGGTCACCGCCAGGGAACACAGGCTCCTGCTGCTGGGGCTGCAGTGTCTGCTGTGCTCTCCAGGACCGGCCCTGCCTGCCCACCATTTCCCTTGGCCCCTGGCTCATCTGGGCTACCAGGAGTCCCTCTGTAGGTGCTGAGAAGTCCCATCTGGAAGGGTGAGTGTGTGCTATCCTGGGGTGGACTGTCCCAGTAGAGAGCACAAACGCCCCTCCCCCAGCACCTGCTGCAGGGCTTTCTTTCCTACACATGCGCCCCCATCCCCAAGCCTGCCTTGTCTGCAAGGTCCTTTGCTATAGAACAGTTTCCTGCCCTTTCACTAAGGCTACCAACTCAGAGCAGTGAGTGCCTGACTTGAGGGCAGGCCTCAAGGTCCCCGCCAGGGAACGCGGGCCCCTGCTGCTGGGGCTGCAGTGTCCGCTGTGCTCTCCTGGACCGGCTCTGCCTGCCCCCCATTTCCCTTGGCCCCCGGTTCATCGGGGCTACCAGGAGTCCCTGTGCAGGTGCTGAGAAGTTCCATCTGGACTGGTGAGTGTGTACTATCCTGGGGCGGACTGTCCCAGTAGAGAGCACAAACCCCCCTACACTAAGGCTACCCAACCAGAGCAGTGAGTGCCTGCCTAGCGGGCAGGCCTCAGTAACCCCGCCCCCCCGAAAGGGAGCACAGGCACCTCCAGCTTGTACTGCAGTGTCACCTGTGTTCTACTCGACCCCGCCCTACACCTTGCATTCGGCCTTCTTTCCGCAGTTCATTGGAATACCAGGCATCCCTGTTTTGGTGTTGAGGAGTTCATCTGCAAGGGAACGGTTCCTGCCCCTACACTGAGGAGATACACCCAGAGAGTTAGTCACAGCAAAGACTGATCCAAGACACCAGGCCTCTCCTGGCTCCATTTGAAGGAAAAGATGGGCAGGCGCCAATGCAAGAATTCCCCCAACAACTTGAAAAGCAACGTGACAACACCAGAATCCAGGAATCCTGAAATGAGAAGTGTACACGCTAATCCAGAAGAATTAGAAGAATTTGACTCAAAAGTGAATTATATGAAAATAATAGAGGACCTTAAACAAGAGGTGAAAAACTGCCATAATCAATTAGAGATTACAAACAAAAAGGTAGAGGAAATGAATAAATATCTCAAAGATACCCAAGAAAACCAAGAGAAACAAGAAAAAGTAATCAAACAGGTAAGGGAAACAGTTCAAGACTTGAAGAATGAAGTGGAAGTAATAAAGAAAACACAAACCGAGGGAAGGATGGAGATGGAAAATTTGGATATACGAACAGGAAATACAGAGACAAGTACCACCAACAGATTACAAGAGATAGAAGAAAGAATCTCAGACACTGAAGATACCATAGAGAAAATAAACTCTCTGATCAAAGAAAACAGCATAACCAACAAATTCTCATCACAAAACATTCAGGAAATCTGGGACACAATAAAAAGACCAAACCTAAGAATAATAGGGATAGAAGAAGGAGAAGAAGTACAGCTCAATGGTCCAGAAAATATATTTAATAAAATTTTAGAAGAAAACTTTCCCAACCTTAAGAAAGATATTCCTTTGAAGGTCCAAGAAGCATACAGAACACCGAATAGACTGGATCAAAAAAAAACATCTCCTCGTCATATAATAATCAAAACACAAAACATACAGAATAAAGAAAGAATATTAAGAGCTGCAAAGGAAAAAGGTCAAGTTACCTATAAAGGTAAACCTATCAGACTTACTCCTGATTTCTCTATGGAAACCATGAAAGCCAGAAGGTCCTGGATAGATGTGCTGCAGAAACTAAGAGACCATGGATGCAAGCCCAGACTACTGTACCCAGCCAAGCTTTCGTTCACTATAAATGGAGAAAACAAAATTTTCCAGGATAAAAACAAATTTAAACAATACGTAGCCACAAATCTAGCCCTACAGAAAGTAATAGAAGGAAAATCACAAACCAAGGAGTCCAACAATGCCCACAATAACTCAGACATCTAATGACCCTTCACCAGTACAACTTGAAGAAGGGAAACACACAAACTCTACTACCAAAAGAAAGAAAGAGAGAAAGGAAAAATGACCGGAGTTAACAACCACTGGTCATTAATATCACTTAATATCAATGGACTCAACTCACCTATAAAGAGGCACAGGCTAAGAGATTGGATTCGAAAACAGGATCCAACATTCTGCTGCTTACAAGAAACACACCTCAACCACAAAGACAGACATCTACTCAGAGTAAAGGGCTGGGAAAAGGTTTATCAAGCAAACGGACCTAAGAAACAGGCAGGTGTGGCCATACTAATTTCTAAGAAAGTTGACTTCAAACTAAAATCAATCAAAAGAGATGGAGAGGGACATTTTTTACTCATAACAGGAACAATTCACCAGGATGAAGTCTCAATCCTGAATATATATGCCCCTAATATAAAAGCACCCACTTATGTAAAAGAAACGTTACTAAATCTCAAGGCAGTCATCAAACCACACACACTAATAGTAGGAGATTTCAACACTCCTCTCTCACCAATGGACAGGTCAATCAGACAGAAACCTAACAGAGAAATAAGAGGATTAAGGGAGGTAATGAATCAAATGGACTTAACAGACATCTATAGAATATTCCACTCAAATAAGAAAGAATATACCTTCTTCTCTGCAGCTCATGGAACCTTCTCGAAAATAGACCACATACTCGGTAACAAAGCAAACTTACACAGTTACAAAAAAAATCGGTAACCACCTGTGTCTTATCAGATCACCATGGATTAAAGTTAGAATTTAACAACAATGCTATCCCCAGAAAGCCTACGAACTCATGGAAACTGGACAGTCAACTACTGAACCACACCTGGATCAAGGAAGAAATAAAGAAAGAAATTAAAGTCTTTCTTGAATTCAATGAAAACGAAGACAACATACTCAAACCTATGGGACACTATGAAAGCAGTGCTAAGAGGAAAGTTCATAGCATTAAGTGCCCACTTAAAGAAAACGGAGAAAGCACACATTGGAGACTTAATAGCCCACCTGAAAGCTTTAGAAAAAAAAGAAGCAGACTAACCTAGGAGAATAGAAGACTGGAAATAATCAAATTGAGGGCTGAAATCAACAAAATAGAAACACTGAAAACTTTCCAAAGAATCAATGAAACAAAAAGCTGGTTCTTGGAGAAAATCAATAAGATTGATAAACCCCTATCTAAACTAATCAAACGGCGGAGAGAGAATACGCAAATTAACAAAATCAGAAACGAAAAGGGAGACATAACCACAGACACAGAGGAAATTCAGAGAATCATTAGATCTTACTACAAAAACCTGTATGCCACAAAATTGGAAAATGTAAAAGAAATGGACACTTTTTTAGATAAGTACCATATACCAAAGTTAAACCAGGACCAGGTGAACAATCTAAATAGACCTGTTAGTCGCGAAGAATTAGAAGTTGTTATAAAAAACCTCTCCACCAAAAAAAGCCCATGTCCAGATGCCTTCAATGCAGAATTCTACCAGAACTTCCAAGAAGACCTAATACCTATACTCCTTAATGTATTTCACAATATTGAAACAGAGAAGTCATTGCCAAATTCTTTTTATGAAGCTGAAGTTACTCTGATACCAAAACCACACAAAGACACAACCAAGAAAGAGAACTACAGGCCAATCTCACTCATGAACATCGACGCAAAAATACTCAATAAAATACTGGCAAACCGAATCCAAGAACACATTAGAAAAATTATCCATTATGATCAAGTAGGCTTCATCCCAGAGATGCAGGGCTGGTTCAACATACGGAAATCTATCAATGTAATCCATCATATAAATAAACTGAAAGAAAAAAACCATATGATCATTTCATTAGATGCGGAAAAAGCATTTGACAAAATTCAACATCCCTTTATGATAAAGCTCTTAGAGAGATTAGGAATACAAGGGTCATTCCTAAGTATAATAAAAGCTATTTATAGCAAGCCGTCAGCTAACATCAAATTAAATGGAGAGAAACTCAAAGCTATTCCACTAAAATCAGGAACATGACAAGGTTGTCCACTCTCTCCATACCTCTTTAATATAGTGCTTGAAATTCTAGCAATAGCAATAAGACAACATAAAGGGATCAAAGGGATTCAAATTGGAAAGGAAGAAGTTAAACTTTCATTATTTGCAGACGATATGATAGTGTACATAAGCGACCCCAAAAACTCCAGCAAAGAACTCCTACAGCTGATAAACACCTTTAGTAGCGTTGCAGGATACAAGATCAATTCCAAAAAATCAGTTGCCCTCCTATACACAAAGGATAAGGAAGCAGAGATGGAAATCAGAGAAGCATCACCCTTCACGATAGCCACAAATAGCATAAAATATCTTGGGGTAACTCTAACCAAGGAAGTAAAGGATCTATTTGACAAGAACTTTAAGTCTATGAAGAAAGAAATTGAGGAGGATACCAGAAAATGGAAGGATCTCCCTTGCTCTTGGATTGGGAGGATCAACATAGTAAAAATGGCAATTCTACCAAGGGCAATTTATAGATTCAATGCAATCCCCATTAAAATCCCATCAAAATTCTTCACAGATCTTGAGAGGACAATAATCAACTTTATATGGAGAAACAAAAAACCCAGGATAGCCAAAACAATCTTATATAATAAAGGATCATCTGGAGGCATTACCATCCCTGACCTCAAACTCTATTACAGAGCCTCAGTATTGAAAACAGCTTGGTATTGGCATAAAAACAGAGAAGTCGATCAATGGAACCGAGTAGAAGACCCTGATTTTAACCCACAAACATATGAACACCTAATTTTTGATAAAGGAGCTAAAAGTATTCAATGGAAAAAAGAGAGCATCTTCAACAAATGGTGCTGGCAGAACTGGTTGTCAACGTGTAGAAGAATGAAATTAGATCCATATCTATCACCATGCACAAAACTCAAGTCCAAATGGATTAAAGACCTCAATATTAGTCTGAACACACTGAACCTGATAGAAGAAAAAGTGGGAAGTACCCTACAACATATGGGTACAGGAGATCACTTCCTACGTTTATCCCCAGCAGCACAGACATTAAGGACAACATTGAATAAATGGGACCTCCTGAAACTGAGTAGCTTCTGTAAAGCAAAGGACACTGTCACTAAGACAAAAAGGCAACCCACTGACTGGGAGAAGATCTTCACCAACCCTGCAACAGACAAAGGTCTGATCTCCAAAATATATAAAGAACTCAAGAAACTAGACTTTAAAATGCTAATGAACCTATAAAAAATGGGGCACTGAACTGAACAGAGAATTCTCAACAGAAGAATTTCAAATGGCCAAAAGACACTTAAGGTCATGCTCAACCTCCTTAGCGATAAGGGAAATGCAAATTAAAACAACTTTGAGATACCATCTTACACCTGTCAGAATGGCTAAAATCAAAACCACCAATGATAGCCTTTGCTGGAGAGGTTGTGGAGAAAGGGGCACACTCATTCATTGCTGGTGGGAATGCAAACTTGTGCAACCACTTTGGAAATCAGTGTGGCGATTTCTCAGGAAATTTGGGATCAACCTACCCCAAGATCCAGTAATACCACTATTGGGAATATACCCAAGAGATGCCCCATCAAATGACAAAAGTATCTGTTCAACTATGTTCATAGCAGCATTGTTTGTAATAGCCAAAACCTGGAAACAACCTAGATGCCCTTCAATGGAGGAATGGATGAAGAAAGTGTGGAATATATACATATTAGAGTACTACTCAGCGGTAAAAAACAATGACTTCTCGAATTTTGCGTGCAAATGGATGGAAATAGAAAACACTATCCTGAGTGAGGTATCCCAGTCCCAAAAAGAGGAACATGGGATGTACTCACTCATAATCGGATTCTAGCCATAAATAAAGGACATTGAGCTTATAATTTGTGATCCTAGAGAAGCTAAATAAGACAGTGAACCCAAAGAAAATCATATAGTCATCTGCCTGGAGAGGGGAAGTAGACAAGATTGCAGGGCAATAACTGGGAACTTGCAGGGGAGGTGGCAAGGGGCAAAGGGGAAATGGGATGAGAAACATGAGAAGGGGAGGTTGGGAGGAGCTCGGGGGATTGGGATGGTTGGGATATAGGAAGGGAGGATACTGGAGCAGCGAAGTATATATCCTAACTAAGGGAGCCATCTTAGGGTTGGCAAGAGACTTGACTCTATAGGGGTTCGCAGGTGTCCAAGGAGATGTCCCCAGCTGATACCTTGGGCAACTGAGGAGAGGGAACCTGAAATGACCCTATCCTATACTGATAAATATCTTACATATCACCTTAGAACCTTCATCTGGCGATGGATCGAGGTAGAGACAGAGACTCAATTTGGAGCAACCGTCTGAGCTCTTAAGGTCCAAATGAGGAGCAGAAGGAGGAGAACATGAGCAAGGAAATCAGGACCACGAGGGGTGCACCCGCCCACTGTGACAGTGGAACTGATTTATTGTGAGCCCACCAAGGCCAGCTGGTCTGGGACTGAATAAGCATGGGTTGATTCTGGACTCTCTGAGCATGGCGGACAATGAAGGCTGATGAGAAGCCAAGGACAATGGCATTAGGTTTCGATCCTAATACATGAACTGGCTTTGTGGGTGTTTAGCCTGTTTAGACGCTCACCTTCCTGGACATAGATAGAAGACCTTCGTCTTCCCGCAGGGCAGAGAATTTGGACTGCTCTCCAGTATCGAGAGGGAGGGGGAATGGTGTGGGGGAAGGAGAAGAGGAGTGGGGATAGGGGGAGGGGACTGGGGGGAGGGGGCAATATTTGGGAGGAGGGGAGGGAAATGGGAAACGGGGAGCAGGTGGAAATTTTAATTAAAAAAGAATAAAAAAAATAGAAAATAAAATATTTTGACAATTTTAATTAAGAAACACAGTGAATTGCTATTTGGTAGCAAATTCTATATCTAAAGTTTAAGAATAACTGAGCCTTAAGCTAGGTGTGGCTGCACACACCTTTAATCCCAATACTCAGAAGGCAGAGACAGGAGGACTTCTGTGAGTTTTGGGACAGCCAGAGATACATAGTGAGACCCTGCATCACACAAACAAACAAACAAGGAATAACTGAACCACTGTGAGAAAGGGGCCAGTGTGGAGAGCCCACGACGTCCTGACTGAGTGGACATTGCGGACACCAGCCAGGCCATGCCAAGGACTGAATGCCCCAGACCACCAAGTGGCAAAGCCTTCTCCTGGTCCCAGCGCAAATGTTGGCAGCGTGTTCAAAAGCCAGGAGCTGGAGTTTCCTTCTCCAGGATTTTCAAAGCCTGAGAGGCTTCATTCCTTCACACATCCAGCTGGGTTTCCCAGCCCCAAGCCTCACGGGAGGTGGTGCTGAAGACAGCAATGAAGACGCTACTAAAGGATTTTTCAGGATTATTAAGAACAAAGACCCAGAGAAAAGTTTTTTCCCCCAAAGTAGTTACCTTGACATGAAATTCATTATCCAACAAGATATTCTGAGTCTTCAAGTCGTGATGAAGGAGAGGGGGATTCATATTGTGCAGGTAATTCACACCAAGGGCGATTTCATGCAGGATGCGGAATCTCAATGGCCATGCAACTTCAGGATACTCAGTTTTCTTTGTATGGGTGAAAGACACAAAACAAAAAATTACTACCTTAATTTAACAATTAAAAATTAAGAATTTCATGAGAAAATAGATTATAAACTAAGATAAAACACATGCTCAATTTTATTACATTGTACCAATTGGTATTGTTTGATATTCTTGTATTTTACTTGAATTTTTAGAGATGTTTATAATAACTATAGCTGTGGTATTTCTTTTTATATTGGCCACGCAATTGCACGGTATTACTGCCTCGTTCTGCAGTGGGCACAGCTCTCAGTTGCTGTAAGAATTATTACAGCTTGTAGTTGCCTGCCTACTAGGGCGTGCCCCTTTTTCTCTCTGGTTCCCCTTGCTCCGTTTCAGGCTGGCTGTTCCTTTTGGATCGCGTGATTCAGCCGGTCAAGCGGAGAGTTCTGATTTGTGAGTTTTCCCCCAAAATAAATAACTATCTCTCAGTTCTGAGCTAGTGTGGGATTTTTTTAAGCGTCCGATCGCTCCGCCATCATTCAGTCATTTGTGTGTGTACAAGGTCAGACACATAAAGTTATACTCCACCCACTGCTCATGCCTGTGGCTTCAGTGAATAACTTGTACTCATAAGCACACATACATACAGAAAAAAAATAATAGTTTGCTTCTGACATACCAAACTATTCATTCGAAATTTTAACTTTTTTTTTATTAAAGCTCCAATTATCACTGTAATCTGCACATCAGAGAGAGTTAGTATATTTATTTGAAGTGTCTCATACTTGAAAAAGGCTGTTATTATCGTCTGTCTCTGTGTGCGGACGGGCACACAATGTGACGGGGTGGGGTACACGTGTCAGGGTGTGTGAAGTCAGTTCCTCCCCCCACCTTTGCACAGGGTCAAGCTCAGCTCATCAGGCTGGTACTGTGGTGTGGCGAGCACCAGTCTCACTGACCTACACCTCGTACCTTTAATTACGAAAGTTTTCTACATTACCTCTTGAAACATTAGCCTTTGGGAATTTTCGTCTTGAGGAATAAAGATCACTTTTTGTTTTAAAACACATACCCATCTGAATTTCATTAAGTGTTTTCTGAACATAAAAGTTAAACCGGTTTCCCAGGAGAATGAGTACATTTAGAAAATCCAGACACTTTGAAAAAGGTGACAATGGCCCAGCAGGGTCCAAGACCAAGGGTTCATTTTCCAAAACTCTATGTAAAAGTCACCTTTTTTGAAGTTCCAAAATTGCCTTAGGATTCTTTCTGAAATTGTCTGCTTACATTTCAGTGATCAACTGGTAGGGATGGTTCATAATATTCTAGGCTGTTTACATCTCCATTTTATTCAGTGATCTTTCTGATGCTGTGGGTGAGTAACTGGCATATTTTTGAGGGCATCATACTAAGGAAACCAAAAGAAATACGAAATACTAGCGTGGACCGTTACCTCCCGGGAAACATGCCCAGCTCAGGACCTTGGAGTGAGTGACTCTTGTCAGTCTGTAGCAAGTCAACTTTTCAAAGTATTATGAAGTTTAAAGTCACTATGGGCCTTTGAATGACAGTGTCACATGGGGGTTTTCCCTCATGGAGTCAAGGGTAGAGCGGCCACTCGCTCTATCGCTTACGGTCACATCTAAGAGTTAGGAATATCCCGCGGGGGGGGGTGGGGCGGGGGATGGGGAGGCTACGAAGAAAAAATTTATTAAAGTTTAATAATAATAAAAAAAAACATTGCATTCTGTCTAATAGGTATTCTTCAACCACCTCAAGGATCAGTGGAACATGGCATTTAAATAATTTCATGTTCTATTGACATGACACATGATTGCTTCTGACAGCAAAAATCTATTCCCGAGAGAATGTTGAGCACCAAAGACGTTTTACTTGGAGCTTGTTTTCTTCTTGGCAAAACTGGCTTTTGGGCAAGGCACTGACAATGGCTCAACCACTGACAAGTTACATAGTATCTAGAAATGGATAAGAAGGACTGTCAATATTGCCAAGACCAGGTAAATGGTTTTGAAAAATTTCCTGCCTTTGAAAATTGTCTGTGAGTTACACAAGGCCTTAGCCTAAGTTGGTTGCTTCAATGTTGCAAAATGAGACTTTCTGTGATTGCTCAGGTAGCTAATTGCCTCCGTCATATATTGCTCACTTTGAAAGCTACTTGATTGCACTCCCTGCCTACTCAAGTAATATCTCCCTTCTCAGGCCTTTGATGGAGTTGAAGATTAGATAGTTGTAGTTACTGTACTCTTATGATCTAGCCAAGTCATTTTCTATGCAAGACTTAGACTCCATAGGATAGAATGTTTATCAAAACATTTAGCATATGTTCCTTGCTTAATATTGTTTGTACTGGATGTAATTCTAATTATACTTGATATCTGTTCCTAGTGTATAAAGTTTTGTATTGGATTTGGAACACTCTTATTTAAACAAAATGGGGGAGGTGTTGTGGGAACACATTCTGCTCCTTCAGTCAATAGCCTTTATACCAGCCCACAGGGGTGTGGTATCTTATACTTTAAAAAGGAGTGGGAACTGTACACTCTTTCTCTTTCTTCCAGCTCTTGTTCTGGCACCTAGACTCTCTGTTTCCTGTTTGCCATGAGAGGATTGTTGTTTGGGATGGTGATCTGTAAGTTTTTCCCCTCAAATAAATAACCTTTTTTATTATCCATAATTTTTAACTGGTTTGAGATTGTTTTGAAGCTTCAAGTGACTGTCACTGGATCAGGCCAAAACCAATGACTTCAATGAAAGCAGGACTGAGCCAGGTCCCACTTCAATGAGACCAGGCCTGAGTCCGTAACCTCCACAGAAACAGGTCCAAGTAAACAACCTCCATGGGAAGAGGGTCAAAAAACCTCTGGGAATGCAGAGTGACCCCCAGGAGTACCCAACTAACTCCAAGAACATTAGGCGAACTCTGGGATGACTAAAACCATGGCCCTGACTCTATCATGAGATACAACCATCTGAGCCTTGGATTCACTGGCACAGGGAAGAGTAATCACAAGAGACATGGCCCCAACAAAACCAATCAGAGAAAAACCTAGGTAGACAAGGTAAGAACACAATACACAAAGAACAACACTACTCAACAAAAACTCATGATTCTAAAACAGCAAGAGTTGAACAGCCCAATACAGATGAAACAGGAGAAAACAAGTTAAAAAATAACTTTAAAAAAATGTTTGAGACCTTTAAAAAGGAAATGAAATATTTTCTCAAAGAAATGGAGGCAAAGACAAACAAAAATTTTGAAGAAATCAACAAATCTCTTAAAGAAAACCAAGAAAACGCTACCAAAACAAGTAAAAGAGTGATTCAATGCTTGAAATCCAAAATAAGCACAATAAAGAAAACACAAACTGAAGGAATTCTTCAAATGCAAAATATGGGAAAATGATTAGGAACCACAAATGCTAGCATAAATAGCAGAATACAAGAGATAGAAGAAAGAATCTCAAGTGTGGACAATACAATAGAGGAAATAGACTCATCAGTCAAAGAAATCATTAAATCTAACAAAAGCTTAACACATAATATCCAAGAAATATAGGACACTACGAAAATACTAAACATAAGAATAATAGGGATACACTAAGGCTACCAACCCAGAGCAGTGAGTGCCTGACTAGAGGGCAGGCCTCAAGGTCCCCACCAGGGAATGCGGGTCCCTGCTGCTGGGGCTGCAGGGTCTGCTGTGCTCTCCTGGACCCGTTCTGCCTGCCTCCTACTTCCCTTGGTCCCTGGCTCATTGGGCTACCAGGAGTCCCTGTGTAGGTGCTGAGAAGTTCCATCTGGACGGGTGAGTGTGTGCTATCCTGGGGCAAACTGTCCCGGAAGAGAGCACAAATGCCCCTCCCCCAGCTCCTGCTGCAGGGCTTTCTTTCCTACACACGCCCCCCCCCCCCAAGCCTGCCTTGTCTGCAAGGTCCTTTGCTGTGGAACAGCTTCCTGCCCTTTCACTAAGGCTACCAACCCAGAGCAGAACGCGCGGGCCCCGCTGCTGGGGCTGCAGGGTCTGCTGTGCTCTCCTGGACCCGCTCTGCCTGCCTCCTACTTACCTTGGTCCCTGGCTCATTGGGGCTACCAGGAGTCCCTGTGTAGGTGCTTAGAAGTTCCATCTGGATGGGTGAGTGTAGTTGGGGGCTGCGGGCCTCTTCCCATAGCCCGGCTCCCGCATGGTTAGCTTTATACCCGAAATAACAAAACATGCATTGTATTCTTTTAAACACTGCCTGGCCCATTTCTATTCATGTGTGTAGCACCCCAAAGAGTGCTTACCGGGAAGATTCTAGCCTATGTCCATCCTGGGTCGGAGCTTCATCGTGTATGCTCTGGAGAGGAGAGCATGGCGTCTGTCTCTCAGAGGAGCTGCCCTGCATCTGAGCTCACTTTCTCTTCCTCCCAGCATTCTATTCTGTTTACTCCACCCACCTATGTTTTAACCTATAAGGGCCAAGCAGTTCCTTTATTAAGTAACCAATGAAATCAACAGATTGATATGACACTCCCACATCAGGTGAGTGTGTGCTATCCTGGGGCGGACTCTCATGGTAGAGAGCACAAACCCCCCTACACTAAGGCTACCCAACCAGAACAGTGAGTGCCTGCCTAGCGGGCAGGCCTCAACAACCCCCGAAAGGGAGCGCAGGCACCTCCAGCTTGTACTGCAGTGTTGCCTGTGTTCTACTCGAACCCGCCCTACCCCCTGCATTTGCCCTTTTCTACACGGGTCATTGGAATAACAGGCGTCCCTGTTTTGGTGTTGAGGAGTTCATCTGGAAGGGAACAGTTCCTGCCCCTACACTGAGGAGATACACCCAGAGAGTTAGTCACAGCAAAGACTGGTCCAAGACACCAGGCCTCTCCTGGCTCCATTTGAAGGAAGAGATGGGCAGGCGCCAATGCAAGAATTCCCCCAACAACTTGAAAGGCAACGTGACATCACCAGAATCCAGGCATCCCGAAATAAGAAGTGTACACCCTAATCCAGAAGAATTAGAAGAATTCGACTCAAAAGTGAATTTTATGAAAATAATAGAGGACCTTAAACAGGAGGTGAAAAACTGTCATAATCAATTAGAGATTACAAACAAAAAGGTAGAGGAAATGAATAAATCTCTCAAAGATACCCAAGAAAACCAAGAGAAACAAGAAAAAGTAATCAAACAGGTAAGGGAAACAGTTCAAGACTTGAAGAATGAAGTGGAAGTAATAAAGAAAACACAAACCGAGGGAAGGATGGAGATGGAAAATTTGGATAAACGAACAGGAACTACAGAGACAAGTACTACCAACAGATTACAAGAGATAGAAAAAAGAATCTCAGACACTGAAGATACCATAGAGAAAATAAACACTCTGATCAAAGAAAACAGCATAACCAACAAATTCTCATCACAAAACATTCAGGAAATCTGGGACACAATAAAAAGACCAAACCTAAGAATAATAGGGATAGAAGAAGGAGAAGAAGTACAGCTCAACGGTCCAGAAAATATATTTAATAAAATTTTAGAAGAAAACTTTCCCAACCTTAAGAAAGATATTCCTTTGAAGGTCCAAGAAGCATACAGAACACCGAATAGACTGGATCAAAAAAAAACATCTCCTCGTCATATAATAATCAAAACACAAAACATACAGAATAAAGAAAGAATATTAAGAGCTGCAAAGGAAAAAGGTCAAGTTACCTATAAAGGTAAACCTATCAGACTTACACCTGATTTCTCTATGGAAACCATGAAAGCCAGAAGGTCCTGGATAGATGTACTGCAGAAACTAAGAGACCATGGATGCAAGCCCAGACTACTATACCCAGCCAAGCTTTTGTTCACTATAAATGGAGAAAACAAAATTTTCCAGGATAAAAACAAATTTAAACAATACGTACCAAATCCAGCCTTACAGAAAGTAATAGAAGGAAAATCACAAACCAAGGAGTCCAACAATGCCCACAATAACTCAGACATCTAATAACCCTTCACCAGCACAACTTGAAGAAGGGAAACACACAAACTCTACTACCAAAAGAAAGAAAGAAAGAAAGAAAGAAAGAAAGAAAGAAAGAAAGAAAGAAAGAAAGAAAGAAAGAAAGGAAGGAAAAATGACGGGAGTTAACAACCACTGGTCATTAATATCACTTAATATCAATGGACTCAACTCACCTATAAAGAGGCACAGGCTAAGAGATTGGATACGAAAACAGGATCCAACATTCTGCTGCTTACTAGAAACACACCTCAACCACAAAGACAGACATCTACACAGAGTAAAGGGTTGGGAAAATGTTTATCAAGCAAACAGAACTAAGAAACAAGGAGATGTGGCCATACTAATTTCTAAGAAAGTTGACTTCAAACTAAAATCAATCAGAAGAGGTGGAGAGGGACATTTTTTACCCATAACAGGAACAATCCATCAGGATGAAGTCTCAATCCTGAATATATATGCCCCTAATATAAAAGCACCCACTTATGTAAAAGAAACGTTACTAAATCTCAAGGCAGTCATCAAACCACACACACTAATAGTAGGAGATTTCAACACTCCTCTCTCACCAATGGACAGGTCAATCAGACAGAAACCTAACAGAGAAATAAGAGGATTAAGGGAGGTAATGAATCAAATGGACTTAACAGACATCTATAGAACATTCCACTCAAATAGGAAAGGATATACCTTCTTCTCTGCAGCTCATGGAACCTTCTCGAAAATAGACCACATACTCGGTAACAAAGCAAACTTACACAGTTACAAAAAAATATCGGTAACCACCTGTGTCTTATCAGATCACCATGGATTAAAGTTACAATTCAACAACAATGCTATCCCCAGAAAGCCTACGAACTCATGGAAACTGGACAGTCAACTACTGAACCACACCTGGATCAAGGAAGAAATAAAGAAAGAAATTAAAGTCTTTCTTGAATTCAATGAAAACGAAGACTCAACATACTAAAACCTATGGGACACTATAAAAGCAGTGCTAAGAGGAAAGTTCATAGCATTAAGTGCCCACTTAAAGAAAATGGAGAAAGCACATATTGGAGACTTAATAGCCCACCTGAAAGCTTTAGAAAAAAAAAGAAGCAGACTCACCTAGGAGAAGTAGAAGACTGGAAATAATCAAATTGAGGGCTGAAATCATCAAAATAGAAACACAAAAAACAATCCAAAGAATCAATGAAACAAGAAGCTTGTTCTTGGAGAAAATCAATAAGATGGATAAACCCCTATCCAAACTAATCAAAGGGCAGAGAGAGAATACGCAAATTAACAAAATCAGAAATGAAAAGGGAGACATAACCACAGACACAGAGGAAATTCAGAGAATCATTAGATTTTACTACAAAAACCTGTATGCCACAAAATTGGAAAATGTAAAAGAAATGGACACTTTTTAGATTAGTACCATATACCAAAGTTAAACCAGGACCAGGTGAACAATCTATATAGACCTGTGAGTCACGAAGAATAAGAAGTTGTTATAAAAAACCTCCCCACCAAAAAAAGCCCAGGTCCAGAAGGCTTCAATGCAGAATTCTACCAGAACTTCCAAGAAGACCTAATACCTATACTCCTTAATGTATTTCACAATATAGAAACAGAGAAGTCATTGCCAAATTCCTTTTATGAAGATGCAGTTACTCTGATACCAAAACCACACAAAGACACAACCAAGAAAGAGAACTACTGGCCAATCTCACTCATGAACATCGATGCAAAAATACTCAATAAAATACTGGCAAACCGAATCCAAGAACACATTAGAAAAATTATCCATTATGATCAAGTAGGCTTCATCCCAGAGATGCAGGGCTGGTTCAACATACGAAAATCTATCAATGTAATCCATCATTTAATAAACTGAAAGAAAAAAAAACATATGTTCATTTCATTAGATGCTGAAAAAGCATTTGCAAAATTCAACATCCCTTTATGATAAGGGTCTTAGAGAGATTAGGGATACAAGGGTCATACCTAAGTATAATAAAAGCTACTTATAGCAAGCCGTCGGCTAACAACAAATTAAATGGAGAGAAACTCAAAGCTATTCCACTAAAATCAGGAACACGACAAGGTTGTCCACTCTCTCCATACCTCTTTAATATAGTGCTTGAAATTCTAGCAATAGCAATAAGACAACATAAAGGGATCAAAGGGATTCAAATTGGAAAGGAAGAAGTTAAACTTTCATTATTTGCAGACAATATGATAGTGTACATAAGCGACCCCAAAACCTCCAGCAAAGAACTCCTACAGCTGATAAACACCTTTAGTAGCGTTGCAGGATACAAGATCAATTCCAAAAAATCAGTTGCCCTCCTATACACAAAGGATAAGGAAGCAGAGAGGGAAATCAGAGAAGCATCACCCTTCACGATAGCCACAAATAGCATAAAATATCTTGGGGTAACTCTAACCAAGGAAGTGAAAGATCTATTTGACAAGAACTTTAAGTCTATGAAGAAAGAAATTGAGGAGGATACCAGAAAATGGAAGGATCTCCCTTGCTCTTGGATTGGGAGGATCAACATAGTAAAATTGGCAATTCTACCAAGGGCAATTTATAGATTCAGTGCAATCCCCATTAAAATCCCATCAAAATTCTTCACAGATCTTGAGAGGACAATAATCAACTTTATATGGAGAAACAAAAAACCCAGGATAGCCAAAACAATCTTATATAATAAAGGATCGTCTGGAGGCATTACCATCCCTGACTTCAAACTCTATTACAGAGCTTCAGTATTGAAAACAGCTTGGTAGTGGCATAAAAACAGAGAAGTCGATCAATGGAACCGAGTAGAAGACCCTGATTTTAACCCACAAACATATGAACACCTGATTTTTGATAAAGGAGCTAAAAGTACTCAATGGAAAAAAGAGCATCTTCAACAAATGGTGCTGGCAGAACTGGTTGTCAACGTGTAGAAGAATGAAATTAGATCCATATCTATCACCATGCACAAAACTCAAGTCCAAATGGATTAAAGACCTCAATATTAGTCTGAACACACTGAACCTGATAGAAGAAAAAGTGGGAAGTACTCTACAACATATGTGTACAGGAGATCACTTCCTACGTTTATCCCTAGCAGCACAGACATTAAGGACAACATTGAATAAATGGGACCTCCTGAAACTGAGTAGCTTCTGTAAAGCAAAGGACACTGTCACTAAGACAAAAAGGCAACCCACTGACTGGGAGAAGATCTTCACCAACCCTGCAACAGACAAAGGTCTGATCTCCAAAATATATAAAGAACTCAAGAAACTAGACTTTAAAATGCTAATTAACCCAATTAAAAAATGGGGCACTGAACTGAACAGAGAATTCTCAACAGAAGAAATTCAAATGGCCAAAAGACACTTAAGGTCATGCTCAACCTCCTTAGCGATAAGGGAAATGCAAATTAAAACAACTTTGAGATACCATCTTACACCTGTCAGAATGGCTAAAATCAAAACCACCAATGATAGCCTTTGCTGGAGAGGTTGTGGAGAAAGGGGCACACTCATCCATTGCTGGTGGGAATGCAAACTTGTGCAACCACTTTGGAAATCAGTGTGGCGATTTCTCAGGAAATTTGGGATCAACCTACCCCAAGATCCAGTAATACCACTATTGGGAATATACCCAAGGGATGCCCTATCATATGACAAAAATATCTGTTCAACTATGTTCATAGCAGCATTGTTTGTAATAGCCAGAACCTGGAAACAACCTAGATGCCCTTCAATGGAGGAATGGATGAAAAAAGTGTGGAATATATACATATTAGAGTACTACTCAGCGGTAAAAAACAATGACTTCTCGAATTTTGCATGCAAATGGATGGAAATAGAAAACACTATCCTGAGTGAGGTATCCCAGACCCAAAAAGAGGAACATGGGATGTGCTCACTCATAATCGGTTTCTAGCCATAAATAAAGGATATTGAGCATATAATTTGTGATCCTAGAGAAGCTAAATAAGAAAGTGAACCCAAAGAAAATCGTATAGTCATCCGCCTGGATAGGGGAAGTAGACAAGATTGCAGGGCAAAACCTGGGAACTTGCGGGTGAGGTGGCATGGGGCAAAGGGGAAATGGGATGAGAAACGTGAGAATGGGAGGATGGGAGGAGCTTGGGGGATTGAGATTGTTAAGATATAGGAAGGGTGGTTACTGGAGCAGCGAAGTATATATCCTAACTAAGGGAGCCATCTTAGGGTTGGCAAGAGACTTGACTCTAGAGGGGTTCGCAGGTGTCCAGGGAGATGTCCCCAGCTAGTACCTTGGGCAACTGAGGAGAGGGAACTTGAAATGACCCTATCCTATACTGATGAATATCTTACATATCACCTTAGAACCTTCATCTGGCGATGGATCGAGGTAGAGACAGAGACTCAATTTGGAGCAACGGTCTGAGCTCTTAAGGTCCAAATGAGGAGCAGAAGGAGGAGAACATGAGCAAGGAAATCAGGACCACGAGGGGTGCACCCACCCACTGTGACAGTGAAACTGATTTATTGGGAGCCCACCAAGGCCAGCTGGTCTGGGACTGAATAATCATGGGTTGAAACTGGACTCTCTGAGCATGGCGGACAATGAAGGCTGATGAGAAGCCAAAGACAATGGCACTAGGTTTCGATCCTAATACATGAACAGGCTTTGTGGGAGCTTAGCCTGTTTAGATGCTCACCTTCCTGGATGTAGATAGAAGACCTTCGTCTTTCAGCAGGGCAGGGAATTTGGACTGCTCTTCAGTATCGAGAGGGAGGGGGAATGGTGTGGGAGGAGGAGAAGAGGAGTGGGGATAGGGGGAGGGGAGTGGGGGGAGGGGCAATATTTGGGAGGAGGGGAGGGAAATGGGAAACGGGGAGCAGGTGGAAATTTTAATTTAAAAAGAATAAAAATAAAAATTAAAAAAAATCTAATTATCATTTGACGCTATATAATCAATTATACTTTATGAGATTGGGCTATTTGTAAGCTTGATAAATAAAAATACATAAAGCTCAAAAAAAAAAGAATAATAGGAATAGAAGGAAGAGAAGTCCAACTCAAAAGCACAGAAAATATATTTTACAAATTCATGGAAATAAATTTTCCCAACATAAAAAAGACATACATGTGAACATACAAGAAGCTTACAGAACACCAAATATACTGGACCACAAAAAAAGTTCTTCTCACCACATAATAATAAAATCACTAAACATATATAATAGAGAAAGAATATTAAGAGCTGCAAAGAAAAAAGACCAAGTAACATATAAAGGCAGACCTAACAGACCAAAGAAGGGAAAAACACACAAACTAACATCATCAACAACTAAAACTAAAATAACAGGAACTAGCAATCACTGGTCATTAATATACAATAATATAAATGTACTCAACTCACCTATAAAATGACACAGGCTAATAGATAGGACATGAAAACAGAATCCATTCTTCTACTCCAAATGAGAAACATACCACAACCTCAAAGACAGAAATCACCCTAGTTTAAAAGGTTAAGAAAAAATTTTCCAATCAAATAGACATAAGAAACAAGCTGGAGTAACTATCCTAATATTAAAAAAAAAATAGAGCTTGAACTAAAATAAATGAAAACAGACAAAGAAGAACATTTCATATTCCTCACTGGATAAGTCCAAGAGGAAATCTCAATACTGAACATCTATAGCCCAAATACAAGAGCACACTCATATGTTTAAAAAAAACATTACTAAAGCTTAAATCATGCATTAAACCCCATACATTAATAGTGGGAGACTTCTACACCCCAATCTAACCACTGGACAGGTCTATCAGACAGACAGACACTTAGTAGAGAAAAAAGGGAACTAACAGATGTTATGACTCAAATGAACTTAACTGACATATATAGAACATTCCATCCAAATATAAAAGAACACCTGAAAACTCTAGAACAAAAAGAAGAAAACTCACCAAGAAGGAATAGATGTCAGGAAATAATCAAATTGAGAGCTGAAATGAACAGAATAGAAACAAAGAAAACAATACAAATCAGCAATGAAACAAGGAGTTGGTTCTTTCAGAAAATTCAACAAAATAGACAAACCTTTATCAAACTAAGCAACAGGTTAAGAGAGAATATCCAAAGTAATAAAATCAGAAGTTAAAAGAGAACATATAGGAAATCCAGAGAATCTTCAGGTCATATTTTGAAAAGCTGTACTCAACAAAATTGGAAAGCTTAAAGGAAATGGACAATTTTTTGGATAAATATCACTTACCAAAATTAAATCAAGACCAGATAAGCAAGTTAAATAGACCAATAACTGCTAAAGAAATAGAAACAGTCATCAAAAGTTTCCCAACCAAAAAAGCCCAGGACCGTATGGTTTTAGGGCAGAATTCTACAAGATTTTCAAAAAAGAACTAATGTCAATACTCCTTAAATTGTCCCAAACAATAGAAACAGAAGGAACATTGTCAAACTCTTTTTACAAGGCTATAATTACTATGATCCTCAAACTACCCAAAGACATTACTAAGAAAGAGAATTACAGACCAATCTCACTCATGAACATGGATGCAAAAACACTCAATAAAATATTGGCAAACCAAATTCAAGAAGACATAAGAAAGAAATCATCCACCCTTACCAAGTAGGCTTCATTCCATAGATGTAAGCATTGTTCAACATATAAAAATCTATCAATGTACTCCACTTTTTAAACAAACTGGAAGACTAAAAACACATGGTTGTCTCATTAGATGCTGAAAAAGCCTTTAACTAAATAAAATATCCATTCATGATAAAGGTCTTGGAGAGAGAAGCAATAAAAAGAACATACCTAAACATAATAAATACAATATACATCAAGTCAACAGCCAATACCAAACTTTATGGAGAGAAACTCAAAGTGATCCCACTGAAATCAGGAACAAAACAAGTTTGTTCATTCTCTTTATATCTATTCAATATGGTACTTGCAGTTCTAGCTAGCTCAATAAGATAACAAAGGAAGAACAAGGGGATACAACTTGGAAAGAAAAAGTCAAATTCTCACAATTTGCTGATGATATGATACTCTACATAAGTGACCCAAAAATTCTACTGAGGAACTTCTACAACTCATAAATAGCTTTAGTAATTGTAGCAGGATACAAGATTACAAGATTAACTAAAAACAATCAGTAGCCCTCTTTTATACTGATGATAAAGTGGCTGAGAAAGAAATAAGAGATACATCAATCTTTACAATAGCCAGAAGTAACATAGAATATTTTGGAGCAACTCTAACCAAACAAGGAGAAGACCTATATGACAAGAACTTTAAATCTTTCTTTTGTCTTTTATTTATTTATTTTATTAAAAATTTCCACCTCCTCCCTGCCTCCCTTTTCCATCCCCCTCCTCCCACTCCTCTCACCCTCCCTCTCCAGTCCAAAGAACAATCAGGGTTCCCTGCCCTGTGGGAAGTCCAAGGTCCTCCCCCTTCCATCCAGGTCTAGGAAGGTGAGCATCCAAACAGACTAGACTCCCACAAAGCCAGTACATGCAGTAGGATCAAAACCCAGTGCCATTGTCCTTGGCTTCTCATCAGCCCTCATTGTCCGCTATGTTCAGAGTCTGGTTTTACCCCATGATTTTTCAGTCCTAGTCCAGCTGGCCGTGGTGAGCTGGAAGTAGACAAGATTACCGGGCAAAAATTAGGATCTTGGGGGTGGAGTGGGATGGGGGTAAGGGGAGATGGGGAGAGAAAAGTGAGAAGAGGAGGATGGGAAAACTTGGGGGAATGGGATGGTTAGGATAAAGAAAGGGTGGATATGGGAGCAGGGAAGTACATATCTTAATTAAGGGAGCCATCTTAGGGTTGGCAAGAGACTTGACCCTAGAGGGGCTTCCAGGTGCCCAGGGGGATGTCCCCAGTTACTTCCTTGGGCAGCTGAGGAGAGGGAAGCTGAAATGGCCCTGTTCTATAGCCATACTGATGAATATCTTGCATATCACCATAGAACCTTCACCTGGCGATGGATGGATATAGACACAGAGACCCACACTGGAGCACTGGACTGAGCTCCCAAGGTCCTAACCAGGAGCAGAAGGAGGGAGAACATGAGCAAGGAAGTCAGGACCACGAGGGGTGCGTCCACCCACTGAGACAGTGGAACTTTAAATCTTTTAAGAGAGAAAGTGAAGAAAAACCAAAAAATGGAAAGATCTCCCATTCTCTTAGGTAGAGAGAATTAACAGAATTAAAATGGCAATCTTGCCATAAGCAATCTACAGATACAATGCAATGCCCAGCAAAATTCTTTACAGACCTCAAAAAAACAATATTAAACTTCATATGGAAAAGCAAAAATCCCAGGATATCCAAAACAATTCTTTACAATAAAGAAACTTCTGGAGGCATCACAATATTCAAACTCTACTACAGAGTTACAGTACTGAAAACAATCTGGTATTGGCATAAAAACAGACAAGAGGACAAATAGAACCAAATCAAAGACCCAGATATCCATCCATACACCTACAAACACCCGACTTTTGACAGAGAAGCAAAGAATTATAAAAAGAAATAAAGAAAGCATATTCAACAAATGGTGCTGGCATAACTTTATATCAGCATGTGGAAGAATGAATATAGATCCATATCAATTGCCATGCACAAAACTCAAGTCCAAATTGATCAAAGACTTCAACACAAACCAAACACATTGAACTTCATAGAAGGGAAATTGGGAAGTTACTTGAATGCATTGGCACAGGAGAACACTTCCTATAAATATCTCCAGTATCACAGACACTGAGAGAAACAATTAACAAATGGAACCTCCTGAAACTAAGATGCTTCTGTAAAACAAAAAACATGGTCAATAAAACAAAACAGCAGCCTACAGGATGGGAAGCAATCTACACTAACCCCACATCAGACAGAGGGCTGATCTCTAAAATATACAAAGAACTCAAGAAATTGGTCATCAAAAGAACAAATAATTCAATTTAAAAATGAGTACAGACTTAAACAGAAAACTCTCAACAAAGGAATTTAAAATGGCTGAAAGAAACTTGAGAAAATGTTCTACATCCTTAGCCATCAGAGAAATGCAAATCAAAACAACTGTGAAATTCCATCTTACACCTGTAAGAATGGCCATAATCAAAACACTGATGACAGCTTATTCTGGAGAGGATGTGGGGCAAAGAAAACATTTCTCCATTGCTGGTGAAAGTGCAAACTGGTATAGCCACTTTGGAAATCAGTATGACAATTTCTCAGAAAATTAGAAAACAACATACCTTAAGACCCAGCGACACCATTTTTGGGTATATAGCCAAAGGTTGCTCAATCATACCACAAGGACATGTAATCATCTGTGTTCATAGCAGCATTATTTATCATAACCAGAAACTGGAAATAACCTAAATGTCCCTTGTCTAATACTGAATAAAGTAGATGTTTATAAAGATATATTTATACAATAGAGTAATATAAAGCTGAAAAAATAATGACATCTTGAAATTTGCAGGGAAATGGATGGATTTAGAAATCATCATATTGTGTGAGGTAAAGACAAATATGATATGTACTCACTGATAAGTGACATTTAGACATAAAGCAAAGAAAATTCAGCCGACAATTCACAACCTCAGAGAACCTAGACAATAAAGAGCAACCTAAAAGACACATGGATCTAATTTGCATGGGAAGTAGAAAAAGACAAGATCTCCTGAGGAAATTGTGAACATTGGGATCATGGAGAGTGTAGAAGGGGAGGGGAGAGGAAAGGAAGGGAGTGGAGAAAAACATATAGCTCAATAAAAAAAACTTGTAGTCATAAGATCAGAAATTTTAAATTAGAACTTTAAAAATAAATCTTGATTATGTAGGGTAAATTTTACAAAAACAGTCTATTTTGCATTAAAAATCAGTAACAAATTTTCAGGATTAAAGAAATTTTTGTCTATTTGTCCATCCACCTGAAATAGTCAGATGTTGGCTTGGTGGTACTGCTTTTCTTGGATATTATTACTCAAGCATCAGTTTCAATTGGTTGCAGATTGATCTGAACCTGGTGAGTGGGGATACTTTGCTCTGCTTCAGAAATGACTAGCATTTTAGTTGTATGACTAGCCCAAACCATAAACCACAGTAGGAACCTATGAACTTCACAAGGTCCTGCTTACATCGTCTTTGCAAATGGTAAAATGATAAATGAATGCAAATGAGAAACTACAATAAATAACCAAACAAAGGTAGTAGCTGGCAGAAAAATGTCATTCAGTGTCCTTCTACTGCATTATCAGAAAAATCATTGTCTTAAAGTTTGTTACTGCTGTGAAAAGACACCACAACCATAGTGACTCATAAAGAAAATCATTTAACTAACATGGCTTACTTACAACTTTAGATATTCAATCCATTGCATCATGGCAGAGAGCATGGTAGAGTAGGTAAACTTGGTATTGGAGCTGAACATCCTACTCCTTGACTCAGAGGCAACAGGATGTTGACTCACTGTCCAGACACAGAGTGAAGCTTGAGAAAAGAGACTTGTGTTGAAAGGAGGATGGGCCTTTTGTTTTGTCCCACCCAGCTAGCTTAAACCTGAAATAATCACATAGAAATTGTATTAATTAAATTACTGCCTGACCCATTTGCTCTAACTTCTTTTGGTTAATTCTCACATCTTGATTTAACCCATTTCTATTAATCTGTGTAACACCATGAGGTCGTGGTTTACTGGGAAAGATTCTAACCAGAGTCAATCTCAGGCAGGAGCTTCATGGTGTCTGCCACTCTGCCCTTCTTCCCAGCATTCAGTTTGGTCTACTTCACCTATGTAAGTTCTGCCCTATGAAAAGGCCAAGGCAGTTTCTTTATTCAACCAATGAAAACAACAAAAAGACAGAAGGACATCCTATATCAGACATGAAAGCCTACTCCCACACTGACACACTTCCTCCAACAAGGCCTCAAGTCTAACAGTGCCATTCCATTGGGGGGCATTATCTTTTAAACCATCATAACTATCAAAGGTTATATATAAATGAGTACATTCTAAAGTAAGGGTGAAGGGCAAAGAAAGTGAGGAGGAACAGGGCCAAGAAAGACTTCACAAAAGAGCTTGCTCAATGTCCATCATATGTTGACAGTAGGTACCATGGTCCTATGAATTTGGATTTCATTGGATGTGTTTTTAAGTGGCATATCCATTCTGATTTGTGATTTTGGGTTGCACCCGATGTGTTTTTAAGTGGTGTAGCAGTTCCGTTTTAAAATATCAATATTTCAGGATGCTAAGATCACATCCTTTGCAACTGTTAAAACTTAAGATGAAACTAAAGCGAAATGTGTGAGGACTAAATAAATCTCAAAAGCTATCTGAGAGGATGTATGAACAAATCATTTAATTTGCATTTCTCCACTTCTGCATTTCCACAGCACAAAAAGAATGTGAAATTTCTAAAAGACTGGATTAAACCTAGGTCAAATCAAGGATCTTCATGTTTGGAAGTTTTACAAGACTTAATAAGTAATGCCAAACTAATGGTTGGTTATAATCTGTATAATGCGGTTTAATGGTTTGTTTGTTTATAGTGGTATATTATTTGTGTTTTCATAAATAAAGCTTGCCTGAAGATCAGAGGGCAAAGCAGCCACACTACTCAGGCATACATGCCAGGCAGTGGTGGCACACACCTTTAATCCAAGGACTTGGGACACAGAGGCAGACAGAGTTCAAGGCTACCCTGAGCTACACAAGATTGATCCAGAAACAGATTCAGATGGTGTTGCTTCACACTTTTAATCCCAGTGTGTAGAAGTCACACACTTTTAATCTTAGTATTTGGGATGTAGAGACAGGAGCAATAAGGTTGGATGGAGAGAGGAATATAAAGTAGCAGAAACAGGAACTTATTGGAGTATGGAATCTGAGCATTGGTGGAGACAGGATCTTGCCCTTTTGGTCTAAAGACTTGGTAGTTGTAAAAGGTCTCTCTAGTGGCTGGCTCCTTTGCGTTTCTGATAATCAGGTTTACCCCACATATCTGCCTCTGGGTTTTTGTTATTTTTGCAACATTTGCTTTTCTATTTTAGAAACTTATATATAAGACTATTTTAAACAGTATTTTTATTTTTGGAAAATTTTATACAATGGATTTTGATTATATTCTTCTTCTCTGTTTCAACTCCTCTAAAATCCACCCCACCTTCTTACTAATCTAAAATTCTATTCTTGCTACATCTTTATTTAAGTTTATAATGTTCAATTACTGTTACAGAAATACTCTGAACTGTGGAGCACAATCTGGAATGTGACTGAGATCGCAAGGCTCACATTCTCCCCTTCTCAGAAGACATCAAATGCCAATAGCTCTTCAGCTATGGGTGGAACTGTGTACCTACTAAAAGTGCACATTCTTATGGATCATTTTTCTATTAAATCTTTCCTTTGGTATCTCTGTGTTTATGGTCTCTGCACATTGTGAAACCCAGCAGGGAGGAAACAGTCTTTACCATGCATGAAGTTAGATTGGATTTGTGTTTAACTGTGGAGTCAAACCTACAAAACTAAAATTGACATTTACTAGTTCATACTGAAAACTTGAACACTCTGCCTGTTCTACTTTGGATTTGGAAGAACATCTTTAGTATAGGCTATTTGTTCACTATATTTCTTTTTAATTCTTCTGTCATACTATAGATTCTGACTGCAGTTTCCACCCACTCCATTGTTCCCTGTTCCCCTCCCCTGTATATATGACTCTTATGTCCTTGGAAATTTCTTATAAGCAAAAGTTTCTAGACTTTGTAACCTAACTGAAAATCAGTATTGGAAAATCTTAAATTAAGCCCTTAGTGTGAAAATGCAGCTTTCAGTGCTTATAGAGTTAAAATTTGTGATAAGAGTTTCATATCACGGCATCACAGAAAAGTTCATCAAAAGGAAGTCTGACTAATTCTCCATATCCTTTGAAGGTTAAGGTTACTCAGTAATTACTATCAAGTATACATCTTTTATTATGATCCAGGTCATTTCACTTCTACATCATCAATGCAGGTCATTCACTGAAAATGGTCTTTGATAAAGTCAGTGGAAATGGAGGGCACTGGCTAAACCAGAAAGTAGCAACTCATATGGAGGACAAGTGCAGCTCCTCAGAAGCCTTTGCTGGACTGAGCTACACCCAGAATGTATCTTGGGAAGAAGACAGAAGAAAGGAGAGAATTTGAAAAATGGGTTACCTTCTAAGTTAATACCCACAAAGGGCAAAGAAAGAGGAGAGTAATAGGTTTTAATTAAGAATATTAAGTGGTAGCCGGGCAGTGGTGGCGCACGCCTTTAATCCCAGCACTCGAGAGGCAGAGGCAGGCACATCTCTGTGAGTTTGAGGCCAGCCTGGTCTACAAGAGCTAGTTCCAGGACAGGAACCAAAAAAGCTACGGAGAAACCCTGTCTCAAAAATACAGAAAAAAAAAAGAATATTAAGTGGTTTCTTACAATAAAATAAATGGTTGTTGAAGTTCAGAAGGAACCTTTCATATATTTTACTTGTGGTGACCTAATAGTGTCTTGGCTAAAACAACAATAAAATTTCTAAACACAAACAATTCAGGAAGGGCTGGGAAGATGGCTAATCTATAACACATTGCAGCGTCAACTGTGAGGGCTGATGTTCAGATTCCCCAAATCCACCAAATATCAGGCAGGCATGGTCACCTGATGATAATTCTCGCACTCAGGGAGATGTGGATATGATGAATAAGCTAGCCAATTAGACTAGTTTTGTCTATCAGCTCTGGATTTCACTGAGAGACCCTACCTCAATGAATGAAGTGTAAAGTGACACATATAAACACCCCCCCACACACTAATACCCATATATACACAGACACCCACACCATACACACAAGAAAAAAATAAAAAAATGTTCTCTTTTAATTAATAATTTGGAGATATATATAATGGAGGAAGGTCATTGGCTAATAAAGAAACTGCCTTGGCCCATTTGATTGGCCATCCTTTAGGTGGGTGGAGTAAACAGAACCGAATGCTGGGAGGAAGAGGAAGTAAGCTCAGATGCAGGGCAGCTCCTCTCAGAGCCAGAAGAGATGAAGCAAGCCACCAGGTCAGACATGCTGAATCTTTCCCAGTAAGACTGATGCTACACAGATTATTAAAGATGGGTTGATCAGGATATGAGAATTAGCCAGTAAGGGCTAGAGCTAATGGGCCAAGCAGTGTTTAAAAGAATACAGTTTCCATGTAATTATTTCGGGTATAAAGCTAGCCGTGCAGGCGGCCAGAAGCCGGGCAGGACAAAAAGCAGGCCCGCAGCTCTCACTACATATATATGTCACATTTATTAGGTGATGGAAAGGATCATTAAGAAACGGTGCTTGCCACTAAGCCTGACTCAATAAATTTAATCTTTGGGACTCACATGGTAGAAGGAGAGACTGATTTTGGTAAGTTGTTCTCTGATTTGTACCGATGCATTTTGATATGTGTATACAACCCCATGCAAGAAGTAGTTAAACAAAAATTATTTATTTATATTGTATTTTTCTTTTAGTCAATTATTTTATAATTGACTACTTAATTTAAAAAAGATAATTCATATACTAACTCAAGCTATAAATATCAACATAAATTACCTATCTACTGTCATTCATCATATAGCTATCTAGATATTGCTCTACCTTATGTCAACCATCTAGAAGAAATATCAAGAGATTATTATCTATACTCTGAATTATGAAATTATTTTATTTCCTAATGTCTCAAGCACATAGGGCCTTGTTTTGACTGGGAATTCTAAATTAGTCCTGCTTGTAGCAAAGAAATTAACTAATTTATAAATTTTTATCTAAATCCTACCATTTATTGGGTATACATCAAAAAATATTTAAACGCACAGTATGTGGAAATGCAGTCTCCATTGTTTTCCTTAGAGATGTAGTTTAGAGCCTTGAAACTAGGAAGTGTGACCCTTTCCACTGAGGTTTGAGATTTGTTGCACGTATTTATAAGGCTTTTACCAAGGTTTGTTAGAGCATTTGTTTATGTCTTTTTGTTGTGAAGCTAGAAATACTGGATAGTAAACAGTTTGGAATATTTTTGTAGGACTTACTTTAAAAAAAGATATGGTGATGAATATGCTAGGCAAATCTATCTTAGCACCATCTAATCAGAGCACAGATTTTATTTTGCACAATAAGAAGGTATGAAGCCTGGCAACAGTATTACATAGAAAGTTTAAACAAAACACTAAAATGTGTTGGCAGAAGCACCTCCAGCCAGCAGACATTGGAAAGAGGTTATAGAAGCCAGAGAAGCTGAGATCTTGTACAGAGAACTCTAGTTACCTGGGATTAGTGTGTCTCAGGCTGTTTTGTTTTTCACAAGGTTGTATAAATTGTAAATAGAAAGTATCTGTTCCTTCTAAGAATAACTGCTCCTAACTAACAGTGATGGTAGTAGGGACTCTCCTGAAGGCATGACTGGTTCTATGCTATGGGATAATGCTCTTGTACCCTGTAAAGATTTGTTACTTGTATTGGTTTAATAAAATGCCAAATGGAGAGTAGCCAGGTGAAGAAGGATGCTTAAAAATGTTCCCACACTAGCTCAGAATTGAGAAATAGGTGGTTATTTATTTAGGGGTAGACTCACAAATCAGAATCCTCTGCTTGAATAGAGATCAGAAATCAAAATTCCACAGCCAAAAAGAGGCTGGACGTATTCTCTACATTGGCATGTATAATGTTAGAGGCCACGTCCCAGTGCGTGGGTAACCACTGGTTGTAAGACTTCCTACAGTGCCTTCCCCTTTTGTTTAAATAAGAGCATTCTAAGCCTAATATAAAGTTACATACACTACGAACAAATATATTTAATAATTATCCTATCCAAACTAGTTTAAGTCTTGTATAATAAATAACTTGGCCAAGTCATGAGAGGAAAGTAACTACAACTATCATGTCTTCAACCCCATCGAAGATCTGAGAAGGAAAATAATATTACTTGAGCAAGCAGGAAGTAAAATCAAGCAACTTCCAAAATGTGCAACAAATGAATGCCTGGGCAATCACCCAAAGTTTCATTTGCAACATTGAAACAACCAACTTTGGCTAAGGCCTAGAATAACTGACAGACCATTTTCAGAGGCAGGAAAAATTTTTAAAACCATCTTACCCTGTCTTGGCAAGATATGACATCTCTGCTTATCCATTTCCGAATACCATGTCAGTGGTTGAGGCATGGGCATTTCTTTGCCCAAAGACCAGTTTTGCCAAAAAGAAAACAAGCTCTAAGTCATCAGTGCTCAACATTCTCTCGTGAATATATCAGTGCTGCCAGGAGCAATTGTGTCTTATTTCAACAGAACCCTAAGTTATTTAAATGCAATATTCTACAGCTCTTTGAAGTGGTTGAAGATTACCTATCTATGGTATAATTGCAAATAGTTTCTGATTATTTTGTAGGGATTTTTGAGCTTCCTATTTGGAGGTCTGGTCAGAACGTTGTAAAAAAAAAATAGTGTACCATTTCAGCTAGCCAAGTTGGAACCATCTTAAGCAGCTGATACCCAAAACAGGTCTTCTAGTAGCGTTATCAGCATCATGATGTCATATCAACCAGGTGGAGGTTTTGTTGTGGAGCTCGATCTTCTTCCTGGAAACTTCAAAGATTACTGCAGAAAAATTTATCATTCATTATGAAAAACTTAAACATTAATTATATAGACAAATACAGACAGATATATTCAATGAAATGCATGATAGAGACAAAAATAGATATGAAGAAAAGTAAATTTTTTAAAAAATTCTTTTTTTCTTTCTGTTTCATATCATGGCTCCTGACATGAGACAGAAACTCTGAATTTTTATTTTAACTACATGCTTGGATTTAGAGAGGGACAGAGCCAGTGTACAACTCCAAAGCCAAACCTATATATTCATAAAAATATATGCAGCCTTTCAGGAGGATGGCCAGATTAAGAGAATTCTGTGAAGAGGAAAGGCTCCGTCTGCAGTCAGCACCATTCCCCATATGCAGAGAATACTTTATTGAGTAAGGTACTAAGCCACATGGCTAAATATAGATAAGAATAATGGGTTAATTTATGTTATAAGAGCTAGTTAATAATAAACATGAACTAATAGATCAACTACTTTATGATTAATATTAAGTTTCTGTTTTTATTTGGGGCGGAACAGCTCCAGGACCGGGCAGGACAGAAGCTCCATGCTGCAATTCTAATTGCCCAACTCTACTGGAAGCCTTACAAAAAAAGCATAGGAGCAGGCTGTGGAATATCAGACTCCAAGAAGGCTAAGTCCAAGAGAGATCCAAAGACCTGTGAGTTTAAAACTTAAAGAGAGAAAAAACGTTTAATAATTTAGAATAAGTCAAAAACTGTAAGGACAAAACTTTGAAAACACTAAGATATTGCATCCAAAAAAGACAGACACAAAATTAACAGAAAATGTTTGAAATACTAACTTGTCACATTTACATGAAATTTATCTTAGAATAAAAATCTATATTACTTACATATAAAAATGTACGATGCCACTAATGAAATACAGTGTGTTTACATTTAAGTTTTAGATAGAATGGATTGAAAACATACTTGGTTCAAACTTACTTTTCAGGAGTAGAGATGCAGAATTTTGTTGCATTTCCACATCCACCTTAACACTTTCAGGTCACAAGCTCTGAAGATGGTTGTTTGTCACTGAACAAAAGTAGAAAATGAAAATCATTCTAATGTTTCAGGGACGGTTAATAGGGAAAAATATCACTGAGTCTCTTAGGAACTGGCCACTCAACAAAAACAAACCAAGTTATACCCTTCACTGGTAGAGCTCTCATGAGCAAATCTGTGCTTGCTCCCCTTCAGCAATGACCAGGTAACTAACTAGCAAACACAAGAACACCTGGATCCTAGCGTGAGTAATGGAGACCATTTACTTTTCTAGCCAGCTGATTACTTTTCACATGGCTACAATCTTGTGTATCATAACACACAGTTCCAAGAAGTTATCATCATCATAAAGACAAAAATCTAATCAGAAACATTGCTCTATGGAGAATCGAAATTCCTTCTAGACTTATAGGAACAGTAAGAACACAGGAGTTAAGGCTCCCCAAAACAGTACATCTAAAGTAGGGTAGAACTGTAGGAGTATATGCCACTTTTCTTTTACGCACAGCAATTTTTATTATATAATATCATCCTACACAATAGCAATAGAAGGAATTTCCCTACTGCCATAAGCGTGATGGCTATCAATTGAAACTTTTCCTTAAAATAAGAGACAAGCTAAGTTGGATGCTATCCCAACTGGCCACATATTCATTATTATTAAATAATAGGCAACATCAGCTGTTGCTTTTACCATAACCACATTTCATCCCAATTCTGTTAAGAAAAAACTGACCTAAACAAGACAGGTTATCCTGTATCAGTTTTAAAGTTCAAAGGAACATTCATTTGACATAGCTATCACCTAATTATAGGATGCCAAGAATGTGATTACTGAGAGGGAAAGGACATCGTCCCTGCCTTAAGTAATTCATATGCTAACTGGTTCAGCATCACAGAAAATAAAGATGATCTGCAAAATATCAAACTATCATGTAAAGAGGGACAGATAGGCCATGATTTGAAGGGCATAGGAGATTTCTGTGCCATTGTAGAGAAACCAACATATAACATTTTTTCAGGCATAGCCTATAATAAAATCAATCTACGTACTCATAATTAAACATGACAAAGCATCCCCATGAATTATTAGGAACATTTTTCTTCAAATTGAGCATAGATAATATGATGACCAAGGTGGTAAGCATCAGGATCTCACATCTAACCAAGTTCACATACTGGACGTATCTTGAGTGAACCACTGGCATAGAGATGCTCCCAGGCTTAAGATATTCCTTTGTATTTAGTGGAACAAATTTCATTGCACTCAGGTCAGTATTTTAGTTGTTGTTGTAGTAATAGAACCTCTCAAGCCCTGGAAAGATGCAGTGACATAACAAGGAGGAAAAAAAAATCTCAGTTAAAGAAAATGAGGAAGAAAATAAGGCTAAGTGACCTGTTAAGGAACTTATTTTCTCTTATGTAATACAGTTTTTCTTCTGAATGCTAGCAATTAAGAGATTTAAGTTGACATTCTAAAAAGTAAGTGGATGGTGCAAAAGCCATGTGGTTTTGTGAATGTAAAATTGATTATATATGTGCTAGTGAGGTGACTCAGTGAGGAAGTATATCTGCCTTCAATGTCTGACAAGCTGAGGACATACATGGCAGGAGGAGAGAATAGAATCCTGTAAGCCATGATCTAATGTGAACTTCCCCACACTCACTTCTTCACACTAAACTGAATGATTAAACAAAATGTTTTAAAACTGACTAGTTAGCAAATACACATATACCATATTGTTCTATTTGCATATTTTTGTCAAATTCTAAGTAATGTTTATCTTTGTATATATTCAAAATTACAGATCTTCACTACTTCTATCTTGCTTAGTTCTTTTGGATGTCTTTTAGCATTTTGAGAAAATTCAATGACATTGAGATTAAACCTGTGATAAGAAGTTTGTGGGAAGGATTTCATGGCCTTTAATTATGAGGTACATGTATTGATTTTATTATGTACTATACCTGAAAAAATGGCATGTGCTGATTTCTACAGTGACATACAATCTTTTATGTCCTTTATTTCATGGCTTTCCTGTCTCTGTTTATGTAACAATCTGACAATTTACAGATCACCTGTGTGTCATTTCAGGCCAGTCGGGTCCTCTGTCTTCTCAGAATTAGAACCAGTGGGCAACGTTCAAGCCTGAGGGTAATCAATAAATTCTGAGCAGGACAGCAAACCTAACAACAGCTTAAGATTTGTTGTTAGGCCAGCCTATACAGACCTATAAAAAATTCCCTTGTCTTTCTTCAGCAAGAGGCCTTGAAAAGAACACTAATCTTAGATATTCACAAATATCAAGCTGAAGCATGGGCAACTGCTTTCCTGATTCCTGTTTTCAATAAGCTCTTAGATGATGTTTGTTACTTGAGTCATTTGGTGATGAGTGAGTCTACGCAGTTTGTCTTCTAATTAATTAGTTTACTTCCTATGCTATTTATAGAATCTGAATTACGTCCATTAGTGTATTTGAAGTTTTTCATTCAGTCTTTGAAAAAAAACGTATGCTTCACACCCTTGGAAATTACTGCCTCTTGGAATGCCATTTGCTCTTCAGTAGTAGTTAGAAGACTTCCCCAGGTTTCCTTCAGCCCCATAGGAGAAATAAATACCTACCAGATTCAACTTGCCAAAAATTGTCTATAGTAATACTGCAATTTTCATCCAAAGCAACATGCATTTTGTCAGGGATGGTTCAGCATTATGTTGGTAATTAAGTTAACAAGTGCTGTGTGCAACTTAATTTGGCAACAAGCTATTTTACAGACTGTTCAATAAGAACAGCAGCATTTCTAATGATTTTGTTTTTAAACTTGGAATTAAGCTAAAAACCATAATGACCCTACCAAAGGGATGGCTCCTACATGTGCTCAAAACGCCAAGAATGAGAATATGCTACAGTGCAATTTGATCCTAAGATCTTTTATTTACAGGTTTACTGCAGAGCATAGTCAAAATAGGGGTAATTACCTGTGTACATTTTTAATTCATCATAATTCAAATAAAATGTGTTTTCCTGCAGAACTTCTTAATTGCACTTGTCAATTTTTAGCAACTACAAATTGGCTTTTAATAATGAATTTCTGCTGAAGTTTGCTAATTATGAGTATAATTCATCCTCTTACTATCCTCCATTGATCTCCTACCTCTCCAGCTTCACAGAGAAAAACAGACACTCATTGTCTGTGATGGATGATGTTGTCACATTGACAACATCTGGAATGGCATAGAAGACAAACTTCCAGGCACATCTGTGAATGGTCATTAGATTCAGGAAGTCTGGCTAGGTCTTTGAGGAAGAATCTTGGTTGGGTTAATTAATGGAGGAAGACCATGACAGTGTGTGGTTCCATTTCTCTGCTTGGGTCCCAGCCCACATCAAAAGTCAAAAGATTTCTGAGCACATGCTTTTGTTGCTCTCTTTTTCTTGACTGCATACCATGTGTCTAGATGCTTCAAATTTCTGTCGCCATGACAGATTGTATGTGCAAATTAAGTAACCATCTCCCTTACAGGATATATGCAGATACAGTGTTCTCCTATGTGGTCTTCTGAAGCGTCTACAAACAAAATGTGATTGGTGGAGATACTTACTTGGTTACCAAACTCCAAGAAAGTTAATTAGCAAGTGATGACAGAAGGTAACACAAATAATGGGTCAGGATGAAAATAGGGCTGAAGGTTTAAATATATTTAATAGGTCTTTCCACACTCTATTCTTTATTTGGTAATTGGAAAACATTTAAAGTTTCTATTATTAGTTCTTAAGGTTCTTTCTTTTCAGCTAAGTCCATAGATACATAGAGATTATTAAGACAAGATGTGTCTTCCCATCTTTGACTTTTATGTGTCAGTAGACATTCATATCAGTTGGAATAAGCCATAATCAAAGGCTAGATAAAAAATTATGCATATATGCCTAAACATTTTATTGTATTCTCAATATTAACCAGTACAAATTATTAAAATATGATTTCAGTAAACTATATTAAAATATCAAATCACCCCTTGAAGCTGGCTACTCCGAGTAAGCTACTCAAAAAAAAGAGAAAAATAATATCAAGTACACGATCTAAAAAAGCAAATAAATTTTAATTATTTATTCATGCTACTGTGGTGGCGCAAATGAATGTAGACAGATTATATAGATATATACAGCTTTAATAAGGAAATAGACTTACAGGACCACAGGTTCCCGCGGAGCACTGGAAAAGCAGAGCAAAAGAAAAGGGCTGCTGGGCTCACGCCCGGCAGATTTATCCTTAAACATTAGCCCGAGGCGAACACGCCCCCAATGGGTGGGGCTATGTCCCTACATGCTACTTGATTTAAAATGGCATTTCACAGCTTGAAAATGGTTCATTTGGTAAAATATTTGTTATGCAATCATGAGAATCTGAGTCTGAGTGTCTAGCATCACATCGCAATCCTGTCAAGACAATAATGTGTGTAATCCAAGAGACAGAAAGATCCATGGAACTCAGTGGCAAGTCAGTTTAGCTGATTCAATAAGCATCAGGTTCAATAAGAAATTCTGTCTGAAAACATAAGATGGAGAGAAATTAAAGGAGACATATAAGGTCATGGTCAATCAGTCCTCAACAAACATTTACACAAACATAAAACCATGACTGTAGACTTGCACACCAACACATGCGTATACCAACATGGGCATAAACGCTCACCATAAACACTAGATGGACATGTGTGCATTCATGAATTATTGATGCGTGAATTCTGATGGAGGTGGGTCATCTTTCTATCTGTTGTTTCATTGGTTAAGTAATAAAGAAACTGCCTTGGCCCCTTTAATAGGACAGAAAATTAGGTAGGCGGAGTAGACAGAACAGAATGCTGGGAGAAAGAAGCCGAGTCAGGAGTCGCCATGATTCTCCCACTCCAGACAGACGCAGGTTAAGATCTTTCCTGGTAAGCCAGCTCGTGGTACTACACAGAATATTAGAAATGGGTTAGATCAATATGTAAGAGCTAGCCAATAAGAGGCCGGAACTAATGGGCCAGGCAGTGATTAAAAGAATACAGTTTCTGTGTAATTATTTCGGGGCATAAGCTAGCCATGTGGGCGGCTGGGTGCCGGGGACGCAGCCCCGCCGCTCTTATTACAACAGAGTTCTAATTGGTATTAATAATAAAAACTGATAGATATTAGGAGGCAAAAGCTGAAATTTCAGAGAAGCAAAGCAAACAGCCACTAGAGTTCTTACCTTCATTAAGAGACCAAACTCTTCTCTTCAAATAGCCTTATCAGTTCCTGCCTGCCTGTACAGACCTACAGACCTCTATGGTTAACTAATGGCTAGTCCCTCCCTCTAATCTTTAGGCAAGCTTTATTTGTAGAGTACAAACAAAATATCACCACCTTTCCCCTTTTTCTCTAAAATAAAAGTGGTTATAACTAATAAAAACTATATAAATAAGTACTATAGCTATATACTATATATATATATATATATATATATATATGCACACACACACACACACAGGCAATAAATACATTAACAATTTCAATTCCATTTGCATTTGATAAATTCAAACAGAGAAAATACTCCATATCTATACTATCTTGGTGAGTCCTAAAGTTGTACCTAATTCACTTTCTATTATAGCTTGCATTATGAAAACTGTTTTTTTTATGTCTCTCAACTTTATACACTTTACAACATTTTAGTGAATTTCTTTTCTGAGTCTGGTAACAAGGAAAATCATAAATATAACCATAACGTCTTCAACTCCAAATAGACCCAAAAAGAAACCAATATTACCCAAGTAAGCAAGAAGTGCAAGTAAATGACTTCAAAAAATGTGAAAAATGACAGAAACAGCTGGCGGCCTGGACAGTCAACCAATGTTCCTCTACAATGTTGGGGCATCCATCTTTGGCCTATAGGCCTAGAATATCTGACACTTTTTTGTGAAACAGGATATTCTGAAGGGCTGTTCTACTTTGTGTTGTCAAAGTTCAGCAGTTATTTTCTTCTGGGTCTTGCTTGTCCAATTTGAACAGCATACTATCAACAGTTGAGGTAAGAGCACTTTCTTATGCAGTGACTAAACTTTTCCACAAAGAAAGTAAACTCCATGTGGAATTTCTTCAATACTCAACAACTTCTCTGAAGTAGATTGGTGCTGCCTGGAGAAGACCCATCTCATCATAATAAAAATGGAAAGAATCTGTTATTAAAACATCTTAAATGCCAGATATCTGAAGTGTTTGAAGATGAACTTTCTATCTAAAATATATTTTTTGACCTTGAAAACATACAATAACGACAAGTTCAATGGTAATAAGTAATTAATTGCTATCTTGCATTTCATTATTATCCTAAAAGGTTGCCAATAATAACTTTCAAGGGCTAGAAATTTGCATTACTTTGATTTGCATAGGTACCATACCTTAAACAAGATTAGACATGTATGTACATATGATATGCTCTAACAAAAATAATCTCAACTTTGTGTCAATAAATAAAAAAATCTTAAACAATGTAAAATATTTAAAACTAGTAGGGTTCTTTTGGTTTAAATTGGGAGTCAATAATATACTTTTTAATCTTATTTCTACATCTCCACTTATTTATTTTTAGAGTAGATTCAATAATCTTCCCTTATATTCTATCATATCAATTTCTATCAAAATCTATCATATCAGGAGAACTCTGAATCTAATCGCCTTTGTTTAACTTTCCTCCTGATCATGACAAAAAATAACTTATAGCAACCCCCCTAAATAATGATGAACATCCCTAAATTTCCAAAGACCACCCACCCTACCTCTTGGGAATGCAGGCATCATATTCTTAATTATCTTCCTGATGTCTGTGGATGATGGCATCTTTAGGGGATCCTGAAAAGAATAATTTGGGATAATTGTCAAGTCCTGGGAGAATTAGCAGTACCTTTCATTGTCCAGTCCATTCTCTGGATATTGGGGAAATGCAGGGCTTGTCTTAAGTTATGGCTAGAGTAGTCTGTGAGGCTGTATCATCTTAGCTAGCCAGCTCATAACTATCCTGAGCAGATTGTAGTCCAATTCTGTTGACAATGTCACTGAACTGTGATATACAGTACATTGGAGCAGACAGCACAGGTGGTGCGATGAGCTGATAGTGGCAGCTCAAGGTGAGGAGGTGTACAGAAATCCAACACCCCATGTTGGAGGGAGAGAGAGGGAGAGGGGGGGCTGTCTGAAAAACACACAGGGGACTGTATGGAAAAAGCACACATGGCAGAGGCTGCCTGAAGGCAGAGCCAGCTTGTCTAGGTCAGGCAAGTCTGTGGCTTTTGGAGCTCAGGTATTTCTGGCATTTGAGTGGCAGATGGAGACTGTTTTAGAGAGGCTAAAACAGGAAAATTCCATGCTCATTCAGCTTGGGGGAAAAAAGAAGAAAAGAAAGCCTAGCCAGGTAGGGCAAGAGATCTGCATGTAGCTCTGGTGAGTGTTCTATGTGCAGTTCCAGCCTGTGTGGGTTGTTACAAAGTCACAGGCAAGTGGCTTTTTTAAAAAAATGAATTCCTTTTAATTTAGGTGCCTATCTATAGCATGAGTTCTAATAGGTTTTAATAAGAAAAACCCAGAGTTAGATATTGGGGAAAATGCTGAGATATCAGAGAGATGAAGGAGTAAACCCATATCCACCTAACTTCTCAACTTCTTAGCCAAAAAACAAGACTGAGTTCCTGTCTCCACCTGTTTTATCATTTCCTCCCTCCACCTAGCCATATCACTTCCTGTCTGTACAAACCTCCAGACCTCTATTTTTAGGTAGTGGCTAATTCAATCCTCTGATCTTCAGGCAAGCTTTATTTGTATAAAAAAGATATCACCACAAGAGGTATTAATGACCAGTGATTGTTCGTTTTTGTTATTTTTTATTTTGTTGTTGTTGTTGGTACTGTGTGTGTGTTTCCCTTCTGTGGGTTTTGCTGGTGTGGGATTAGCTATTGCCTGTAGTTTTGTTCATGTAAATAGCTTCCTTGGGTTGGAATTTTTCTTCTAGTACTTTCTGTAGAGTTGAATTTGTAGATAGGTATTATTTAATCTAGTTTTATCATGGAGGATCTTGTTTTCTCTGCTACGTTGATTGAAATCTGTGCTAGCTATTGTAATCTGGGCTAGTATCTATCGTATCTTAGTGTCTGCATAACATCTATGCAGGACCTTCTGGCTTTCATAGTTTTCATTGTGAAGTCAGGTATAATTCTGATAGGTCTGCCTATATATGTTACTTGGCCATTTTTCTTTTCAGCTCTTACTGACTTCTTACAAGATTAACTAAGGCTGTATAGTTAAGAGTGACAGAGTCTGTAGATAAATATGTACTAATTGAATCCTTAACTTTTGAAATTACCAACTTAGAATGTAAGAAGATCCTTGGGTTGTTAAAGGATAGATCAGCATCCATAGATGAATAGATTTTGCATGCAATGTATGTTGAAACATTTGATTATAGTACTGAAGCTTGGATAGAAGAAGCAATTTCCAATGATATGAGGAGACACAAAAATGCCAAATGTTTTAATTGTGTAAGATTAGAACATCTAAGAAGGGACAGTAAACAAGGAATTCCTTGGAATAATGTCTCAACTAGTAATAAAAAGAATAGGAGGACTCAGACTTCTGGTATATATAGCAGGTATGGCAAAGGCTGACATTGGACTAATGAATGTAGGTCGACAAGAGACAGGCAAGGCAACCTGAAACTCCTTCGGGGACCTCTCAAAGGCCCCCATGTCAAACAAAGCCCAGCCATTCCCAGTCACTCTGGAGGAAATGTCTCACCAGTAAAATTAAACAATCCAGTACCTACTTTAAAAAAAACATATTGTTCTGGATTATGGAATAGACCTGGAGGATGAGTCATAAATTTCATTAGGAAATAGGAAAAGTATATTTTGGCAGATTTATATAAATGATCTAAGACCAAAGCTAAGGTTGGGTATAAGTGACATTGTAATTGAGGAATTACTAGACACAGGTGTGGATGTGACTATCATTACTCCAAAATTTTGGCTTTCAGATTGACCTCTTCAAAAGGCAGATATTCAATTTCTAGGAATTGGAGCCCTATCTCAAGCAAAACAAAGCACAAGGTAGGTTGAATGCCTAGGGCCAGAAGGACAGAAATAAAAGGCTGAGGCCATAATATATCAGTGAATTGATGGGGCCATAACCTATTGCAGCAATGGAATCCCCAGTCCCCAAAACTCATGTTTCTGGGAAAAATATTATAAATATTATTTAAAAGGTCATCAGTCATTCAGGCTTTACAAGAACACAAAGCAACTAGCAAAACTTCAGTGGTACTAACATCCTTGCCTTTAAAATGGTTAACTGAGAAACCCATATTGGTTAAACAATGGCCTTTAACAGAAGACAAATGCAGGCTTTAGAACAGCTGGTACAGGAACAATTAGATGCTCCCCATATTAAAGAATCAACCAGCCCTTGGAATTCTCCTGTACTTGTTAAAAAAAAATCTGGAGAAAGGAGAATGGTGACAGATTTAAGAGCTGTCAACAAGGATATCCAACCTATGGGCCTTCTACAGTCTAGAATTGGTCTGTCTTCTCTATTCCCAAAAGGATGGCTTCTCATAGTTATTGATTTAAAGAATTGTTTCTTCACTATACCTTTATAAGAAAAGGATAGAAAAAAATTTCTCTCACAGTGCCTACTTATAATAATTTCCAGCTTACTGGAAGATACCAGTGGACCATCTTCCCACAGGGAACGATCTATAGTCCCATCCTGTGCCAATACTTTGTAAACCAGCCTTTGGAAATAATACACAAGAAGTTACCTATGTCTAGAATTTACTATTACATGGACAACATTTTGTTATCTGACTCAAATGCAGATACTTTAGAAAGAATGTTTGAAGAATAAAAAATTGCAATAATGGGGATTACAAATTGCTCCTGAAAAAATACAAAGAGGAGATTCTGTCAATTACCTAGGTTACAAAATAGGTTTACAGATTTAGAACACAACAAGCACAAATTAGGAGAGACTGATTACAGACTCTTATTGACTTTTAAAGAGAGGTAGGAGATATTACCAGTCTACCAACAACTGTTGGGATAACGCCTAACCTAATAGTTCATTTAAACAAAACATTAGATGGTTACAAAGACTTAAATAGTCCCAGAGAATTAACAGCTGAAGTGAAAAAAGAATTGATGGTCATTGAAGAAAAATTACTGGAGGCGAATGTAGATAGAATCTACATGAATCCAAAATTAATTGTATTCTAATCATATTGCATTCCAGAATTTTCCTTACAGGAATTTTAATACAAAGGGAAGATATTATCTTAGAATGGATCCTTTTACCACATAAGCCAAGTAAAAAATTAAAAACTTATGTGGAAAATGTCTCTGAATTAATTATAAAAGGACTTCATCAACTAGCAGGTATAGAACCAACAGAGATTATACTTTCTTTACTGCTGATGAAATTAAATAAATATGGGAAGACAACCTTGGCAAAGAGCTTGTGATAATTTTGGGGGAGAAATTAGTAGCAATTATCCCAAAGTGATAGGATTAACATTATAAAGAGAACTTATTCAAATGTTTTCCGAATTGTACATGATGTACTACTAATAACTGAAGCCTGTACTTTTTATATAGATGTAAATAAATCAGGAAAGGCAGGTTATAAATCCAAAGAATTATGTAAGGTGGAACATATACCTTATAATTCTGTCCAAAAGGCAAAATTATATGCTATTCTCATGGTACTAAAAGGATTTCAAAGAACCTCTCAATATAGTTACTGATTCGCAATATACAAAAAGAGTTGTCTTGCACATTGAAACTGCTAAAATTATACCAGATGATACAGAATTGACTTTATTATTCACAGAGGTTCAAGATATAATCAGGAATAGGCTTTGTCCCATATACATAACACACATACAATCCCATACAGGTCTGCCAGGTCCTCTAGGACAAAGTAATGTAGAAATTGATCAATTATTGATTTGAAGTGTGCTGCAGGCCTCTGAATTTCATAGTAAAATCATGTCAATAGGAAATGTATAAAGAAAGAGTTTTTTATTGCATGTCAATAGCTAAGGAGATTACAAAGAGATGTCCTACTTGTTTATTATATAACCAAACACCATTACCAGCAGAGAGTAACCCAAAAGGTAATCAAAGCAATGAGATCTGACAGATGGAGATATTCCACTTACAGAATTTGAAAAACTAAAATATGTAGACCACACCATTGCCACTTATTCAGATTTTCAGTAGGCAACTGCCTTGAGCTCTGAAAAGGTTGATTCATCAATCATGCATTTATTAGAAGTTACGACCATCTTGGGAATACCTGCACAAATAAAGACAATGGTCCAGCATATGTGTCTAAGAAAATGAAACCATTTTTATTGCTTATTATAATATAAAGCTTATTACAGGTATACCAAATGATCCTTCACCCTGCCTCTCCCTTCCCATTCAAACATCTGCCAAGCTACTCATGCTCCCAATTCAGTCAGGAGATCTTGTCTTTTTCTACTTGCCATGTATATTAGATTTATGTATGACTCTCTTAGGGGCCTGATTTTTGTCTACGTTCTGTGGGATCGTGATTTGCAGGCTGGTTTTCTTTGCTTTATGTTTAGAAGCCACTTATGCGTGAGTACATGTCAAAATTGTCTTTCTGTATCTAGGTTACCTCACTCAATATGATGTGTTCTAGCTCCATCCATTTCCCTACAAAATTTAAGATATTATTTTTTTCTGCTGTGTAGTACTCCATTGTGTAAATGCACCACATTTTCATTATCCATTTTCCAGGCGAGGGGCATTTAGGTTGATTCCAGGTTCTGGCAATGACAAACAATGCTGCTATGAACATAGTTGAGCACTTGTCCTTGTGACATGATTGAGCATCCTTTGGATATACCCAAAAGTGGTATTACTGGGTCTTGAGAATGGTCATTTCCTAATTTTCAGAGAAATCACCACACTGACATCCAAAGGGGCTGTACCTGCTTGCACTCCTACCAGCAATGCAGGAGTGTTCACATTACCCCACAGCCTCTCCCGCATATGTTGTCATCAGTGTTTTTGATCTTGGTCATTCTTACAGGTGTAAGATGGAATCTCAGAGTTGTTTTGAATTGTATTTCTCTGATGTAATATTAATTATTTTGAACATTTCCATAAGTGTCTTTCAGCCATTTTAGATTCCTCTGTTGAATGTTCTCTTTTTAGGTCTGTACTCCATTTTTAATTGGATTATTTTTTTGATGACCAATTTCTTGAGTTCTCTGTATAGTTTAGAGATCTGACCACTTTCTGATGTGGGGATAGTGAAGATATTTTCACCTTCTGTAGTCTGTTGCTTGGTCGTGTTGACCATGTGATTGCTTTAAAGAAGCTTTTTAGTTTCAGGAGGTCCCATTTATTAATTGTTTCTCTCACTGTCTGTGCTACTGGCATTATATTCAGAAAGTGATCTCCTGTACCAATGTGTTCAAATGTACATCCCACTTTCCTTCTAAGAGTTTCATTGTGGCTGGCTATATGTTGAGGACTTTGATCCACTTGGACTTACGTTTTGTGCATGGCAATAGATATGGATCCTTTTTCACTCTTCTATAATTTGCCAGCATGATTTGTTAAATATAATCTTCTACAGTTATGCCAGCATGATTTGTTAAATATGCTTTCTTTTTTCCATTTGATATTTTTTGCTTCTTTGTCAAAAATCAGGAGTTTTAAGGTGTGTGGATTAATATCTGGGTCTTCAATTAGATTTCATTGGTCCTCCTTTCTCTTTTTAGGCCAATACCAGGCTGTTTTCAGTACTGTAGCTCTGTAGTAGAGTTTGAAGTCAGGGATTGTGATGCCTCTAGAACGTCATTTATTGTACAGGATTGTTTTGGCTATCCTGGTTTTTTTGCTTTTCCATATGAAGTTGAGTACCATTCTTTCGAGGTCTCTGATGAATTTTTCTGGGATTTTTGATGGGCATTGCACTGAATCTATAGATTGTTTTTGGTATGTTTGCCATTTTTACTATATTAATTCTACCTACCCAAGAACATGGGAGATTTTTCAAATTTCTGGTGTCTTTTTCAATTACTTTTTTCAAAGATTTAAAGTTTTTGTCATACATGTCTTCCACTTGTTTGGTTAGAGTTACTCAGAGATATTTTATAATATTTGTGGCGATTGTGAAGAGTGATGTTTCTCTAATTTCTTTCACAGTATATTTATCATCTGTGTACAGAAGGGCTACTGATTTTTTTTTAGTTAACCTTGTATCCTGCTACATTACTGAAAGTGTTTATGAGTTATAGAAGTTCCTTAGTAAAATTTTTGGGGTCACTTATGTAAAGTATCATATCATCAGCAAATAGCAAGAGTTTGATTTCTTTTTTTCTGATTTGTATCCCATTGATCTCTTTTTGTTGTCTTATTTCTCTAACTAGGACCTCAAGAACTATATTGAATAGATATGGAGAGAGTGGACAACCTTGTCTTGTTACTGATATCAGTGAAATCTCCATTTAGTTTGATGTTGGCTGTTGACTGTTGGCTTGCTGTATATTGTTGAAGGAGCCATGGGCTGTGTTCTGCCACCCAGCTCCCAGCTGCCTGGCTAGCTTATGCCCCGAAATAACAACACACAAACTGTATTCATATAAACACTGCTTGGCCCATTAGCTCCAGCCTCCTACTGGCCAACTCTCACATCCTTATCAACACACCTCCATTAATGTGTGTAGCACGACGAGGTGGTGACCCACCAGGAAGATTCTAGCCTACGTCCATCTTGGGTTGGAGCTTCATCGCATCTGCCCTGGAGAGGAGTGGCATGGCGTCTGCCTCACTTCCCTTCTTCGCAGCATTCTGTTCTGTTTACTCCACCCACCTATGTTCTGACCTATAAAGCCAAGCAGTTTCTTTATTAATTAACCAATGAAACAACACCTACATCAGCATATTGCCTTTATTATGCTTAGGTATATTCTTTTTATCCCTGCTCTCTCCAAGATATTGATCATAAAGGGATGTTATATTTTGTCAAAGGCTTTTTTGGTCTCTAATGAGATGATCATGTCATTTTAATTTTTCAGTTTTATTTTTATGTGGTAGATTATGTTGACAGATTTTTGTATGTTGAACCATCACTGCATCTCCGGGATGAAACCAACTTGATCATGCTGGATGTTGGTTCTGATGTGTTCTGAGATTTGATTCACTAGTATTTTATTTAGTAATTTTCCATCAATCTTCATGAGTGAGATTGGTCTGTAATTCTCTTTCTTAGTAATGTCTTTGTGTGGTTTGGGTATCAGGATAATTGTAGCTTCATAAAAAGAGTTTGGCAATATTCCATCTGGTGCTATTGTGTGGAATACTTTGAGTAATATTTATATTAGTTTTTTTTTTAAATTTTGTAGAATTCTGAAATCATCTGTTTCTGGGCTTATTTTGGTTTTGAGACTTTTGATGACTCTATTTCTTCAGCGTTTATAGGTTGGTTTAATTTGTTTATCTGGCCTTATTTAATTTTAGTAAGTGATATTTATCCAGAAAGTTGTCCATTTTCTTTAAGTTTTCCAATTTCGTGGAGTACAGGTTTTTGAAATGTGACCTGATGATTCTCTGTATTTCTTCCATATCTGTTGTTATGTCCCTTTTTCATTTCTAATTTTGTTTATTTGGGCATTCTCTTTCTTCCTTTTGGATAAAGTTTGGATAAAGGTTTGTCTATTTTCATAATTTTCTCGAAGAACCAACTTTTTGTCTCATTGATTCTTTGTATTGTTTTCTTTGTTTCTATTTTGTTGATTTCAGCTTTCAATTTGATTATTTCCTGACATCTAGTTCTCTTTGGTGAGTTTGCTTCTTTTTGTTCTAAAGTTTTCAAATGATGTGCTAATTCACTATTGTGGGCTTTCCCCAGCTTCTTTATGTAGGCATTTAGTACTATGAACTTTCCTCTTAACACTGCTCTTTCATTGTGTCCCATAAATTTGGGTATGTTGTGTGGTCATTTTCATTGAAATTTAGAGAGTCTAATTTTTTCCTTTATTTCTTCTCTGACCCACTGATGTTTCAGGTCAGCATTGTTTAATTTCCATGTGTTTGTGGGCTTTCTGGAATTAGTATTGTTGTTGAAATATTGTTTTAGCCATGGTGATATGATAAGATACATGAGGTTATTCCATTTTTTTTGTATTTGTTGAGGTTTGTTTAGTTACCAAATATGTGGTCAATTTTTGAGGTTTCATGAGGTGTTGAGAAGAAGATATATTCCTTTATACTTGGATGGAATATTCGATGTCTGTTAAGTCCATTTGTGTCATAACATCTGTTAGTTCCCTTATTTCTTTGCTCACTTTTTGCCTGAGAGACCTGTCCAGTCATGAGAGTGAAGTGTTGAAGTCTCCCACTATTATTGTGGGGCTTAACATATGATTTAGAAGTGTTTCTTTTACATATGAGGGTGTTCTGGTATTGGGGCCATAGATGTTCAGTATTGAGATTTCCTCTTGATGGATTTTTTTTTCCTGTGATAAATATATAATGTCCTTCTTTGTCTCTTTTGATTGATTTTAGTTTGAAGTCTATTTTGTTAAATATTAGAAAATTTACAACAGCCTGGTTCTTACATCCATTTGATTGGAATATTTATTCCCAGCCATTTATTTTGAGGTGATGTCTGTTTTTGAGGTTGAAGTGTGTTTCTTGTGTGCAGCAGAAGAATGGATTCTGTTTTTGCATCAAATCTGTTAGCCTGTGCCTTTTTAAAGGTGAGTTGAGTCCATTTATGTAGAAAGAGCTGCATGCAGGTCTGTTTTTCATCCTGTCCAGCTCCCACATGGCTAGCTTTACACCCAAAATAACAACACACAAATTGTATTCATTTAAACACTGCCTGGAATGTTAGTTCTAGCCTCTTATTGGCTAATTCTCACATATTGATTAACCCATTTATAATAATCTGAGTAGCACCATGAGGTGGTGGCTTAGTGGGAAAGATTCAGCATGTCTGACCTGGCAGCTGGCTCCATGGCATCTGTCTCACTTCCCTTCTTCCACATTCTGTTCTGTCTACTCCACCCACCTATGTTCTGTTCTATCAGGCCAAGCAGTATCTTTATTAATTAACCTATGAAAGCAACAGATAGAGAGATGACCCTCCTCCATCACATTTATATTAAGGGATATTAATGACCAGAGATTGTCATCTCCTGATAATTTAGTTTTCATTGTTGGTGATGCTAATTTATGCATTTTTCCCTTCTTTGGGATTTACTGCTATGAGACCATCAATTATCTGTGTTTTTCATGGTGTAGCCCACTTTCTTGGGTTGGAGTTTTCCTTCTAGTATCAGGCTAAGTTTGTGGCTAGATATTGGTTAAATCTTGTTTGTCATGGAATATATTGTTTTGTCCTTCTATGGTGATTGAAAGTTTTGCTAGGTATAGTATTTTTGAATGATATCCGTGGTCTCTTAATGTATGCATAATGCTTGACCATGACCTTCTGGCTTTCATTGTCTCCAATGAAAAGTCAGGTGTAATTTTGATAGGTCTACCTTTATATGTTACTTGGCCTTTTTCCTTTGCTGCTGTTAATATTCTTTCTTTATTCTGTATGTTTAGTGTTTTGATTATTATGTGGTAAGGGGACTTTTTGTATCAAGTTTGGTGTTCTATAAGCTTTTTGTATCTTCATAGGCATATCTTTCTTTAGGTTTGAAAAGTTTCCTTCTATGATTTTGTTAAATATATTTTCTGTGCTTTTGAGTTGAACATCTTCTCCTTCATCGATACTTATTATTCTTAGGCTTGGCCTTTTCATGGTGTCCCATATTTCCTGGATAATTTGGTTTTAGCTTTGTTAGATTTAATGTTTTCTTTGACTCTTGGATCTATTTCCTCTATTGTATCTTCAGTGATTAAGATTCTTTCTTCCATCTCTTGTATTCTGCTGCTTATGCTTGCTTTGTGGGCACTAACCCCACATTTTCTCATGATTTCTGTTTCTATAATTCCATCAGCTTGTGTTTATTGTCCCTATTTCAATTTTCAAGTCTTTAATTGTTTCTTTCCTATGTTTGATTGCTTTTTTTGTTTCCTTTAAGGGATTTGCTATTGTCTTCCAATTTTTTTGTTTGTCTCTTTCTCCATTTCTTTGAGGGAATTTCTCATTTCCTCCTTAAGAGTTTTGAACATTCTCCTGAAGTTATATTTAGGTAATTTTCTTCTGCTTCATCTATATTTGGTTGTTAAAATCTTGATGTTTTAGGGTTTTTAGGTTTTACTGGTGTTGTGTTGCTCTTTGTGGTGTTGTGTGTGTATGTTCTTACCTTTTCTACTAATCTTTTCCTCTAATAAGTGTGGTTGGGGGCTATTTGTGATATTGATTTTCTAGGTGCCAGTGAATCCAAGGTGCAGATGGTTGTTCCTTGTCATACAGTCTGTGTCACAGTTCTAGTTACCCCATTGGTCACTCTGTGTTCCTGGAGGTCACTCAGTGCTCTCAGGCTTTGCTCTGCTCACTTGAAGTTTGCTGTGTCAGGACTGCTCTGGTCTAGGTTGTTGGCTCACACTTATTTCTGTAAATGTCCCCGACCTGGATTCATTCCTGCAGTGGTCCCACCTTGTGGTGGTCCTTCAAAGGTCTCTGGTTTCTATCTACTCCCTCAGAAGTTCCAGACATGGATGTACCCAGACCCATAGAAGATCTGGCTCAGTCCTACTCCCTCAGAGGGCCCAGACTCACTCTTTTACCCACAGATGTTTGTGGTTCCTGCCTATTCCCTTTGAAATCCCAGACTGACACCTAGACCCACAGAGGTCCTTGCTCAGTTCTACTCCCTCAGAGATCCCAGACTCAAGCGTGGACCTACAGAAATTTCTGGTTCCTGCCTACTCCCTCAGAGTTCCTAGATTCATGCCCAGACCCACAGGGGTTCTGGATTATGTCTACTCCCTTGAAGGTCCCAGATTTATGTCTAGACCCACATTGGTCTCTGTCTCTGGCCCACTTGCTCCACGGTTGCTCCCCTGTAATTGCTCCTGTGGATTTCGCTGTCTCAGGTCTGCTCTGGTTTAGGTTACTGGCCCAGTCCTGCTTTCACAAATGACCCTGGTCTGGATCTGCTCCTGTTCTCATGGAGTTCACTGTCCGTGGCCCAGCACATTGTTTACATTTTGATGTCATTGTCCTCCTTTACTGCACAGTTGTTTAATAATTGTCTGATATTCTGATGAAGTCTTAATCTTTAAGTTATATAGGTATTAAGTGTTATAGGTCAATAGTTATTCATGTTTGTCATACTTTCAGTCAGACTAATTAAGTTGTTTAGATACATAGAGATTGTATTCTGCAAAGATAGGTAACTTTCAACCACTTCAAAGATCTGTAGAGCATGGCATTTAAATAACAGGATTCTGTTGACATAAGACACGATTGCTCCTGGCAGCACCAATGTATTCCAGAGAGTGTTGATCATTAAAGACACTCCACTTGAAGTTTGTCTTCTTCTTGGTGCAACTAGCCTTTGGGCAAGAAACTGCCCATGCCTCAATCACTGACAAAGTGCACAATGTCTGGACTGGACAAGCAAGATACAGGAAAAAAGACTGTTAAATTTTGACAAGACAGGGTAAGATGGTTGTAAAATTTTTCCTGCCTCTGAAAATGGTTTGTCAGTTACTCTAAGCCATAGCCAAAGTTGCTGCTTCAGCATTACAAACGAGACTTTGGGTGATTGCTCAGGCAGCCAATTGTCTTTGGTCATTTACTGCACATTTTGGAAGCTGCTTTATTGCACTTCCTGCCTACCCAAGTAATACTATCTCCCTTCTCAGGTCTTCAATATGGTTGAAGATTAGATAGTCATAGTTACCATCCTTTTATGATCTAGCCAAGCAATTTCCAATACAAGATTTAGACTCCTTAGGATAGAATATTTATTAAAACATTTAGCATATGTTCCTTGCTTAATATTGTTAATGCTGGTTGTAATTCTAACCTTATACTTGATATCTGTTCCTTGTGTATATTGTTTGTATTGGGTTATTTAACCAAAAGGGGGAAGTCCTGTAGTATCTCCTTCTTCTCCTTCAGCCAATAGCCTTTAAGATACCAGCTACTTGGGCATAGTCTCTTATACTATAAATGCAGGTGCAAGTGAACTCACTCTCTTGCTTCTGGTTCTCATTTCCAGCTGCTAAATCCTGTTCCTGTTCCTTGTTTGTGCAGAGGACTGTGATCTAGGACAGTGTCTGTAAGTCTCCCCTAAATAAATAACCCTTTATTGTATGTAATTCTGAACTAGTGTGTGATTTTTTTTCCTTTTTTTTTATTCTTTTTTAATTAAAATTTCCACCTGCTCCCCGTTTCCCATTTCCCTCCCCTCCTCCCAAATATTGCCCCCTCCCCCCACTCCCCTCCCTCTATCCCCACGCCTCTTCTCCTCCCCCCACACCATTCCCCCTCCCTCTCGATACTGAAGAGCAGTCCAAATTCTCTGCCCTGCGGGAAGACGAAGGTCTTCTATCTACGTCCATGAAGGTGAGCGTCTAAACAGGCTAAGCTCCCACAAAGCCAGTTCATGTATTAGGATCGAAACCTAATGCCATTGTCCTTGGCTTCTCATCTGCCTTCATTGTCCGCCATGCTCAGAGAGTCCAGAATCAACCCATGCTTATTCAGTCCCAGATCCGCTGGCCTTGGTGGGCTCCCAATAAATCAGTTCCACTGTCACAGTGGGTGGGTGCATCCCTCGTGGTCCTGATTTCCTTGCTTATGTTCTCCCTCCTTCTTCTCCTCATTTGGACCTTAAGAGCTCAGACCGTTGCTCCAAATTGAGACTCTGTCTCTACCTCGATCCATCGCCAGATGAAGGTTCTAAGGTGATATGCAAGATATTCATCAGTATAGGATAGGGTCATTTCAGGTTCCCTCTCCTCAGTTGCCCAAGGTACCAGCTGGGAACATATTCCTAGACACCTGCGAACCCCTCAAGAGTCAAGTCTCTTGCCAACCCTAAGATGGCTCCCTTAGATAGGATATATACTTCGCTGCTCCCGTATCCACCCTTCCTATATCCCAACCATCCCAATCCCCCGAGCTCCTCCCATCCTCCCCTTCTCATGTTTCTCATCCCAATTCCCCTTTGCCCCATGCCACCTCACCCGCAAGTTCCCAGTTTTTGCCCTGCAATCTTGTCTACTTCCCCTCTCCATGCGGATGACTATATGATTTTCTTTGGGTTCACTTTCATATTTAACTTCTCTAGGATCACAAATTATATGCTTAATGTCTTTTATTTATGGCTAGAAACCGATTATGAGTGAGTACATCCCATGTTCCTCTTTTTGGGTCTGGGATACCTCACTCAGGATAGTGTTTTCTATTTCCATCCATTTGCACGCAAAATTCGAGAAGTCATTGTTTTTTACTGCTGAGTAGTACTCTAATATGTATATATTCCACATTTTCTTCATCCATTCCTCCATTGAAGGGCATCTAGGTTGTTTCCAGGTTTTGGCTATTACAAACAATGCTGCTATGAACATAGTTGAACAGATACTTTTGTCATTTGATGGGGTATCTCTTGGGTATATTCCCAATAGTGGTATTACTGGATCTTGGGGTAAGTTGATCCCAAATTTCCTGAGAAATCGCCACACTGATTTCCAAAGTGGTTGCACAAGTTTGCATTCCCACCAGCAATGAATGAGTGTGCCTCTTTCTCCACAACCTCTCCAGCAAAGGCTATCATTGGTGTTTTTGATTTTGGCCATTCTGACAGGTGTAAGATGGTATCTCAAAGTTGTTTTAATTTGCATTTCCCTTATTGCTAAGGAGGTTGAGCATGACCTTAAGTGTCTTTTGGCCATTTGAATTTCTTCTGTTGAGAATTCTCTATTCAGATCAGTGCCCCATTTTTTAATTGGGTTCATTAGCATTTTAAAGTCTAGTTTCTTGAGTTCTTTATATATTTTGGAGATCAGACCTTTGTCTGTTGCAGGGTTGGTGAAGATCTTCTCCCAGTCAGTGGGTTGCCTTTTTGTCTTAGTGACAGTGTCCTTTGCTTTACAGAAGCTACTCAGTTTCAGGAGGTCCCATTTATTCAATGTTGTCCTTAATGTCTGTGCTGCTGGGGATAAACGTAGGAAGTGATCTCCTGTACCCATATGTTGTAGAGTACTTCCCATTTTTTCTTCTATCAGGTTCAGTGTGTTCAGACTAATATTGAGGTCTTTAATCCATTTGGACTTGAGTTTTGTGCATGGTGATAGATATGGATCTAATTTCATTCTTCTACACGTTGACAACCAGTTTTGCCAGCACCATTTGCTCTCTTTTTTCCATTGAATACTTTTAGCTCCTTTATCAAAAATTAGGTGTTCATAAGTTTGTGGGTTAAAATCAGGGTCTTCTACTCGGTTCCATTGATCGACTTCTCTGTTTTTATGCCAATACCAAGCTGTTTTCAATACTGAGGCTCTGTAATAGAGTTTGAGGTCAGGGATGGTAATGCCTCCAGATGATCCTTTATTATATAAGATTGTTTTGGCTATCCTGGGTTTTTTGTTTCTCCATATAAAGTTGATTATTGTCCTCTCAAGATCTGTGAAGAATATTGATGGGATTTTAATGGGGATTGCATTGAATCTATAAATTGCCCTTGGTAGAATTGCCATTTTTACTATGTTGATCCTCCCAATCCAAGAGCAAGGGAGATCCTTCCATTTTCTGGTATCCTCCTCAATTTCTTTCTTCATTAACTTAAAGTTCTTGTCAAACAGATCCTTTACTTCCTTGGTTAGAGTTACCCCAAGATATTTTATGCTATTTGTGGCTATCGTGAAGGGTGATGCTTCTCTGATTTCCATCTCTGCTTCCTTATCCTTTGTGTATAGGAGGGCAACTGATTTTTTGGAATTGATCTTGTATCCTGCAACGCTACTAAAGGTGTTTATCAGCTGAAGGAGTTCTTTGCTGGAGTTTTTGGGGTCGCTTATGTACACTATCATATCGTCTGCAAATAATGAAAGTTTAACTTCTTCCTTACCAATTTGAATCCCTTTGATCCCCTTATGTTGTCTTATTGCTACTGCTAGAATTTCAAGCACTATATTAAAGAGGTATGGAGAGAGTGGACAACCTTGTCGTGTTCCTGATTTTAGTGGAATAGCTTTGAGTTTCTCTCCATTTAATTTGATGTTAGCTGACGGCTTGCTATAAATAGCTTTTATTATATTTAGGAACGACCCTTGTATTCCTAATCTCTCTAAGACCTTTATCATAAAGGGATGTTGAATTTTGTCAAATGCTTTTTCCGCTTCTAATGAAATGATCATATGGTTTTTTTCTTTCAGTTTATTTATATGATGGATTACATTGATAGATTTTTGTATGTTAAACCAGCCCTGCATCTCTGGGATGAAGCCTACTTGATCATAATGGATAATTTTTCTAATGTGTTCTTGGATTCGGTTTGCCAGTATTTTATTGAGTATTTTTGCGTTGATGTTCATGAGTGAGATTGGCCTGTAGTTCTCTTTCTTGGTTGTGTCTTTGTGTGGTTTTGGTATCAGAATAACTTCAGCTTCATAAAAGGAATTTGGCAATGACTTCTCTGTTTCAATATTTTGAAATACATTAAGGAGTATAGGTATTAGGTCTTCTTGGAAGTTCTGGTAGAATTCTGCATTAAAGCCGTCTGGACCTGGGCTTTTTTTGGTGGGGAGGTTTTTTATAAAAACTTCTAATTCTTCGCGACTAACAGGTCTATTTAGATTGTTCACCTGGTCCTGGTTTAACTTTGGTATATGGTACTTATCTAAAAAAGTGTCCATTTCTTTTACATTTTCCAATTTTGTGGCATACAGGTTTTTGTAGTAAAATCTAATGATTCTCTGAATTTCCTCTGTGTCTGTGGTTATGTCTCCCTTTTCGTTTCTGATTTTGTTAATTTGCGTATTCTCTCTCCGTCGTTTGATTAGTTTGGATAGGGGTTTATCAATCTTATTGATTTTCTCCAAGAACCAGCTTTTTGTTTCATTGATTCTTTGGATTGTTTTCTGTGTTTCTATTTTGTTGATTTCATCCCTCAATTTGATTATTTCGAGTCTTCTACTTCTCCTAGGTGAGTCTGCTTCTTTTCTTTCTAAAGCTTTAAGGTGGGCTATTAAGTCTCCAATGTGTGCTTTCTCCGTTTTCTTTATGTGGGCACTTAATGCTATGAACTTTCCTCTTAGCACTGCTTTCATAGTGTCCCATAGGTTTGAGTATGTTGAGTCTTCGTTTTCATTGAATTCAAGAAAGACTTTAATTTCTTTCTTTATTTCTTCCTTGATCCAGGTGTGGTTCAGTAGTTGACTGTCCAATTTCCATGAGTTCATAGGCTTTCTGGGGATAGCATTGTTGTTGAATTCTAACTTTAATCCATGGTGATCTGATAAGACACAGGTGGTTACCGATATTTTTTTGTAACTGTGTAAGTTTGTTTTGTTACCGAGTATGTGGTCTATTTTCGAGAAGGTTCCATGAGCTGCAGAGAAGAATGTATATTCTTTCTTATTTGAGTAGAATGTTCTATAGATGTCTGTTAAGTCCATTTGATTCATTACCTCCCTTAATCCTCTTATTTCTCTGTTAGGTTTCTGTCTGATTGACCTGTCCATTGGTGAGAGAGGAGTGTTGAAATCTCCTACTATTAATGTGTGTGGTTTGATGACTGCCTTGAGTTTTAGTAACGTTTCTTTTACATAAGTGGGTGCTTTTATATTAGGGGCATAGATATTCAGGATTGAGACTTCATCCTGGTGAATTGTTCCTGTTATGAGTAAATAATGTCCATCTCCATCTCTTTTGATTGATTTTAGTTTGAAGTCAACTTTCTTAGAAATTAGTATGGCCACACCTGCTTGTTTCTTAGGTCCGTTTGCTTGATAAACCTTTTCCCAGCCCTTTACTCTGAGTAGATGTCTGTCTTTGTGGTTGAGGTGTGTTTCTTGTAAGCAACAGAATGTTGGATCCTGTTTTCGTATCCAATCTCTTAGCCTGTGCCTCTTTATAGGTGAGTTGAGTCCATTGATATTAAGTGATATTAATGACCAGTGGTTGTTAACTCCGGTCATTTTTCCTTTCTTTCTTTCTTTCTTTTGGTAGTAGAGTTTGTGTGTTTCCCTTCTTCAAGTTGTGCTGGTGAAGGGTCATTAGATGTCTGAGTTATTGTGGGCATTGTTGGACTCCTTGGTTTGTGATTTTCCTTCAATTACTTTCTGAAGGGCTGGATTTGTGGCTACATATTGTTTAAATTTGTTTTTATCCTGGAAAATTTTGTTTTCTCCATTTATAGTGAACGAAAGCTTGGCTGGGTATAGTAGTCTGGGCTTGCATCCATGGTCTCGTAGTTTCTGCAGTATATCTATCCAGGACCTTCTGGCTTTCATGGTTTCCATAGAGAAATCAGGTGTAAGTCTGATAGGTTTACCTTTATAGGTAACTTGACCTTTTTCCTTTGCAGCTCTTAATATTCTTTCTTTAATCTGTATGTTTTGTGTTTTGATTATTATATGACGAGGAGATGTTTTTTTTTGGTCCAGTCGATTTGGTGTTCTGTATGCTTCTTGGACCTTCAAAGGAATAACATTCTTAAGGTTGGGAAAGTTTTCTTCTATAATTTTATTAAATATATTTTCTGGACCATTGAGCTGTAGATCTTCTCCTTCTTCTATCCCTATTATTCTTAGGTTTGGTCTTTTTATTGTGTCCCAGATTTCCTGAATGTTTTGTGATGAGAATTTGTTGGTTATGCTGTTTTCTTTGATGAGAGTGTTTATTTTCTCTATGGTATCTTCAGTGTCTGAGATTCTTTCTTCTATCTCTTGTATTCTGTTGGTGGTACTTGTCTCTGTAGTTCCTGTTCGTTTATTCAAATTTTCCATCTCCATCCTTCCCTCGGTTTGTGTTTTCTTTATTACTTCCACTTCATTCTTCAAGTCTTGAACCGTTTCCCTTACCTGTTTGATTACTTTTTCTTGTTTCTCTTGGTTTTCTTGGGTATCTTTGAGAGATTTATTCATTTCCTCTACCGTTTTGTTTGTAATCTCTAATTGGTTGTGGCAGTTTTTCACCTCCTGTTTAAGGTCCTCTATTATTTTCATAAAATTCACTTTTGAGTCGAATTCTTCTAATTCTTCTGGATTAGGGTGTACACTTCTCATTTCGGGATTCCTGGATCCTGGTGATGTCATGTTGCCTTTCAAGTTGTTGGGGGAATTCTTGCATTGGCGCCTGCCCATCTTTTCCTTCAAATGGAGCCAGGAGAGGCCTGATGTCTTGGACCAGTCTTTGCTGTGACTAACTCTCTAGGTGTATCTCCTCAGTGTAGGGGCAGGAACCGTTCCCTTCCAGATGAACTCCTCAACACCAAAACATGGATTCGTGGTATTCCAATGACCCGCGTAAAGAAGGCCGAATGCAAGGGGTCGGGCGGGGTCGAGTAGAACACAGGCGACACTGCAGTACAAGCTGGAGGTGCCTGCGCTCCCTTTCGGGGGTTGCTGAGGCCTGCCCGCTAGGCAGGCACTCACTGCTCTGGTTGGTTAGCCTTAGTGTAGGGGCGTTTGTGCTCTCTACCGGGACAGTCCGCCCCAGGATAGTACACACTCACCAGTCCCGATGAAACTTCTCGGCACCTACACAGGAACTCCTGGATGCCCCAATGAGCCAGGGACTTAGGGAAGTAGGGTGCAGGCAGAGCAGGTCCAGGAGATCACAGCAGAGACTGCAGCCCCAGCAGCGGGGGCCCGCTTTCCCTGGCCAGGACCTTGAGGCCTGCCCTCTAGTCAGGCACTCACTGCTCTGGGCTGGTAGCCTTAGTGAAAGGGCAGGAAACTGTTCCACAGCTAAGGACCTTGCAGACAAGGCAGGCTTGGGGGTGGGGGTGGGGGGCGGGTGTGTAGGAAAGAAAGCCTTGCAGCAGGAGCTGGGGGGGGGCGTTTGTGCTCTCTATTGGGACAGTCCGCCCCAGGATAGCACACACTCACCCATCCAGATGGGACTTCTCAGCACCTATGCAGGGATTCCTGGTAGCCCCAATGAGCCAGGGACCAATGGAAATAGGGGGCAGGGAGGGCAGGTCCAGGAGATCACAAGCAGAGACTGCAACCCCAGCAGCAGGGGCCTGCTTCCCCTGGTGGGGACCTTGAGGCCTGCCCTCTAGTCAGGCACCCACTGGTCTGGGTTGGTAGCCTTAGTGAAATGTCAGGAAACTGTTCCACAGTTAAGGACCTTGCAGACAAGGTAGGCTTGGGGGTGGGGGCGCTGGGGGAGGGGCGTTTGTGCTCTCTACCGGGACAGTCTGCCCCAGGATAGCACACACTGACCCGTCCCGATGAAACTTCTCGGCACCTACACAGGAACTCCTGGATGCCCCAATGAGCCAGGGACAAAGGGAAGTAGGGCGCAGGCAGAGCAGGTCCAGGAGATCACAGCAGAGACTCCAGCCCCAGCAGCGGGAGCCCGCTTTCCCTGGCGGGGACCTTGAGGCCTGCCCTCTAGTCAGGCCCTCACTGCTCTGGGTTGGTAGCCTTAGTGAAAGGGCAGGAAACTGTTCCACAGTAAAGGACCTTGCAGACAAGGCAGGCTTGTGGGTGGGGGTGGGGGGCGGGTGTGTAGGAAAGAAAGCCTTGCAGCAGGAGCTGGGGGGGGGCGTTTAAGAAAGCCTTGCAGCAGGAGCTGGGGGGGGGGCGTTTGTGCTCTCTATTGGGACAGTCCGCCCCAGGATAGCACACACTCACCCATCCAGATGGGACTTCTCAGCACCTATGCAGGGATTCCTGGTAGCCCCAATGAGCCAGGGACCAAGGGAAATAGGGGGCAGGGAGGGCAGGTCCAGACAAGGTAGGCTTGGGGGTGGGGGCGCTGGGGGAGGGGCGTTTGTGCTCTCTACCGGGACAGTCCGCCCCAGGATAGCACACACTGACCCGTCCCGATGAAACTTCTCGGCACCTCGAACTAGTGTGTGATTATTTTGTATCTTCTGCCATCATTCTCTTTGTTTCTCTCTCTACCTCTCTCTGTCTCTGTTTCTGTCTCTGTCTCTCTCTGTGTCTCTCTCTGTCTCTCTGTCTCTGTCTCTCTCTTTCTTTCTCTTTCTTCCAGCCTGGTTATACTCTGCTGAGCCATTGGCTGAAAGCAGCTTCTTTATTCATTGACCAATAAAAGCAACACATAGACAGAAGGACCTTCCACATCAGTCCTTGAGGCCACAGCCTGTGGTCTCTACTTTCTAGCCAAGCCACAAGATTTCATTTTCAGGGTTTATTTTGTTCTCATGTTGCACAACTTCACCAGGCAAAGACTAATTGACCATGGCGCCCTCTACAAACTTCTGCTGGCCACAGGTTACTTTCTTTATCTAGGTCAATGTTACCTTATCAGATGGGCCTCACTGTCATGGGGTATTGTGGGATCATTGTCTTTTCTTCTACAGATGGAAATGTCACCATTTTAGGTCAGTTTTCAGTGATGGTATTTGTTTTTCAGATGCCCTGCTCTGTCCTTTCTCCCATGTACTTGTGGATTAATCCTCTTCTATAGGATTAGGTAAAGCCCACAGTATTATTTTCTCTAAGCCTCTATTCAGTTTCAATTTGGGAAATGCCAATCTGCAGTTTCAACAAAAGAAATTTCTCTTATTCTCAGTCCATAAAACAGATCTGGGAAACATCTATTCTTGTATGTCCAATATATTATATATTACAGTGTTCTCCTCTGATACAGTTATATATGGCTATCAAGTAGTGGGTATAAATGTGATCCATTTTATTTTTCCTGCAATAAATATGTATTTAATGTTTTAATATAAATTGCCATGAGTGTAAAAGTTTACCCTTTGTGACAGTCCATTTTATTATTTTTGAAGATGTTAAGGTGAACTTTTTATTATATATAGTTAATAAGTATATTTTTCAATTGGAAGATGTAGTTTCTATCTGCAGTATGCTGGTTCAACAAAGAAAAGTGAGAGTAATGAGAAAGAACAGGCCTCAGATAAAAGGAAGGTAATTCAGAAGATCATGTTTTAGTTTTACTGTTTTTCTGTCTGTGATGCAGCATTTCACTTGTGACCTTCCACACATGCCATGTGCATACTGCTGTGATATAGGAAATGTGAGGTGGATCTAGATCGATGCATCTTCATTATTAAGTATGAACATAACATCTCAGTAGGATGAGCCTCATATGAACAAGTCATAAAATTTCTAACTCCTAGTCACTACTCATTTGTTATGTCCTTGAACAAATCATTTAACATTTCTATGCTTTAGTCTTACAATGAAATAGGATAATATTTATCCTTGTCACAGACAGTTTTAATAAAAGCAGAGAAAACAAAAGAAAATTAAATTTGTTGTATGCTTAGGTCTTTGAAAAAACTGTTCCTAGTCAGTGCTTTTCAAAAAGGCAAATTTGCCCTTACCATCTTTATATGTGTAGATTAATTGTGCATTTCAAGGGACAGAGATAGACATAGACCTCTAGCTGGGAGCTCAGACTAATACAGTCATAACAGTCTCTATCAAACACATACTGCAATCCAGAACAACTCTAAGTGCTTTACATGTATTGTACACATTAATCATCACAGTAACAATGTGAGGCATGTTCACTTGTTACACCACTAGGTTAAATAATAGGCTCTGGGTTACTTGAGTGACACAGAGTGGAGCCGTGTTGAAATCTACTAGTCACTTCCATAAGTCTGGCCCCTAGTCTTCCACTGGGAGCTCACTCCATGTTCACTCTCCTAGATTATTTCCAAGGATCTGTGATAACATGATTTTAACACCTTAATTGGTTGTGCTCATTTGTATTGGGAAGATAAGCAAAATGCACAGATTTTTATCAAATGTTATCAAAATTTGGGAGAGATAGGTTTCTTTTTTAAAACCTAACCTTGTTACTTGGCATATCTTATGTGGGTGACTACTGAGGATGTACTGCTCTCCTTGTCCTGTTCATCAATAAAAATAGGAGTACCCATCTTAAAAGCAAGTCCTTAAAATAAACTATAAGATATAGAACATATGTGGAAGGTATAGAAGTATAAGAGCAAATTAAACAGATAATAAGCACAACATACAGATCTAGTAATTTCAACTATTATTAAAGATACTAAAAATTGTTATGATAAAGACAGAAGAACTTGTTCCTGAACCTGGGGAAGGAAAGGGAATGGCACTATAGAAAGCCACAGGTCTTAGTTTGAAGCAAAGTCCTTTTGCTTTTATAAGAGTAATGTGAGTAGAAGCATCTTTTGCAATATGAGTTATTGTAAGAGGCAGCAGACACAGAGCTTCTGGTACAAGCACTATTGATCTCTGTGCCTTCATATATACTAAAAAAGAGATATGTTTTATTTCCACAAAAAGTACAATAAGACAAATAAGAACAATTAGCTCACTTAACATTAAATATAATAGAAAACCTAAAACTGTGTACAAAAATAGGTTGATCATTCTGTAAATAAAAAAAATAAATTATTTTCCCAATTAGAGAGTATGCATTTTTAAAAGATGTAATAACTGATTTTGAGAAGAGATATAGGAAAACTTAAATTGCTCTATTCAGTAATAATGACTGAGTTAATGTGTCCTGGAGATTTTGAGGCACTGAGAATACATGTATTCAACAAGTACTGATGGAGCACACTGATGAAGGTGTGCTGGGGACCGCAGACTCTTTGGACTCAGAAAAAAAATTCTTGCTCTCAACAGGGAGGCTAATTTCCAGTGGAGAAAAGCATTAAAATAATTCTATAATAATGGTATATATTTATATATACATACATACATACACACACACACATATATATGTATATATATGAGTGAAGATTTCTGTACAGTAGTAATTGGATATTACAAGAGTTAATAATGTATGAAGTAACCTATTCAGCAAATGAAAAGATGCCTTTGAAAATTAATATTTAATATTTGTTTTCAGAAGTGCATAGAAATTTGTAAAGAGAAAAAGAGGGGAATTCTTCCCAAGAGAAACCATGACGTGACACAATCTAAACATAGCAGCTATGATATGAGGAGGAGCAGATGTGGGGTCTAGAAAGCCATATGTAGATGAGAGGCAAACAGCCTGTAGAGAGCCATGGGTGGGCTTGAAGGGAACACATGTGGTTTCTGAGAAACAGTAGAAAAGACTGTAAAACAAAATATACACTAGACTCTTCCCTTAGAGCAGCAACATTCTAATATGGCAGACAAGCATTCTTAAATATTGTAATGGGAGCCCAGATTGAGAAAATAAGCTTTGAATTTATAACCACACACTTTTGTATTCCATAGAAATCCTTAAGTATGCAAAAGTATGCAGATATAGAAATTAGTTCACTGTAATGTCCACTAAAATGATAAAAATAATATAATATTGGATAATCATAATGAATATCATGCAATCATTTTAAAAATGAATTGAACCTGAATTAATTACTCTACAAAGATGTTTGAAAGTAAAATATTAATGTTCTTTGTTGTAGATATTGTTATATATTAATATGCATCTATGCACAGACATATCTGCATGTATGTATACATATGTATGTGTATATATGACAATTTATATTCTTTCACTTATTTACTTAATTTTATTAAAATCAATAATTCATGAAAACTTAAAATTTATTCATAAAGTTACTCAAATATATAACAAATGAATGTGCTGGTTAGTTTTTTGTCAACTTGGCACAAGCTAAAGACTACACTCATCTAGAAAGAGGGAATCTTCACCAGAATGGAAAGTGGAAAAGTCTGTCAGACATTTTCCTGATTGATTATTGATGTGGGTAGGAAGGTACAGCCCACTGTGGCTAGCACCAACCCCAGATAGGTTTTCCTCAGTGCTATAAGAAACCAGGCTGAGAAACACATGCATAGCAAACCAAAAAACACTGTTCTTCTAGGTCTATGCTTCATCTCCTGCCTCCAAGTTCATGTTTGAGTTTCTTCCCCAATGTCCCTCAATGATGAACCATGATCTGAACATATAAGCCAATCTCTTTCATTTACAAGTTGCTTTTGGTCACGGTGTTTATCAGAGCAATAAAAAGCAAACTAATAGAAGTATGGCCTAAGATCCTGAGCTATTTTCTAAATAAATTGTTCTCTCATACAGTGAATCTCAACCGCAGTTTTCCTTTCCCTCACTCCTCCCAGTTACCTACTTTCTCCCTTGCACTCACTCCCCTTCCTTTTCCTACTAGAAAAGAACTGGCCTCCAAGAGACAACAGCCAAGTACTACAAAATAGCTACAACAAAGGAAGACAAAAGTCCTCATATCGAGGCTGGACAAGGCAACCCAATAGGAAGAAAGAATTCCAAAAGTAGGCAAAAAAGAGAAATACCTGCTCCCACCAAAACATCAAGTTAACAGCTATACCATATACACAAAGGTCCTGGGGCAGACCCATGCAGGCCCTGCAGTTGCTGCTTCTGTCTCCATGAGTCCATATGAGCCCTGCTTAGTTGATTAAGTGGGGTGGGTCATATTTTGCTCATGTCCTCCCTCCATCTTACTCCTACAGTCTTTCCTCCCCCTATTCCACAGGATTCCCTGAGTTCTGAGGGGAGACCTCCAATATAGACTCTCTCTGTGTAATGTCTGGCTGTAGGTCTCTGTATCTTCTGCCATATGCCACAAGAGAAAGCCTCTCTAATGACAACTGCAAAAAAACACCAAATATAAGCATAACAGAATATTGTTAGAAATTATTTGGTTGATTATTTGTTAGTTTGTTTATATATTTTTGTCATGCCTGTTGGGTTATATTCTTGATGTGGGATTTCCCTCTGTAAGCTGTGATTACCATTAATGAAAAAAGAAACTGCTTTGGACCTTTAGCAGGGCAGAACTTAGGGAGGCAGGGAAAACTAAACTGGATGCTAAGAGAAAGGACATGGAGTCAGAGAGAAGCCATGTAGCCCCACCGGAAACAGATGGACCATTAGCCAGTAAGCCACAGCCACGTGGTAATACACAGATTAATAGAAATGGGTTAAATTAATATGTAAAAGTTAGCCAATAAGAAGCTAGAGCTGATGGGCCAAACAGTGTTTTAATTAATACTGTTTTTGTGTGATTATTTCACTGCTAAGTGGCCAGGAACCAACAAGCAGCCCTCCTCTAACATGCTCTCAGTCTATGGGCTTCCTAGTCCCTCCCATTCATTGCCATCCAAGCAGTGTAGAGCATGGGTTTCTTCTCTCAGTGTTGGCCTCAAGTTAAACCAGATAGTGATTGACCACTCCCACAACCATTTTCTTTTAGGAAGAACTGAGGAAGCACTATGAAAATGTAGGCTGCAGGATTTCTTGAGTCCTCAGAGTTTAATAGTGTTTGCTCTGGGAGCTTGGAAAATAAGAATGCTAAGAGCAATGTAAATAATGGAGGCCTAGCTTATAAATTTTTAGAGGGAAGCCTGACAGGCTTTCATAGACCCCAGTAGTGTTTTTAAGTTGATATATTTGAACTTAGAATCTGTGGTCTCTTATCAGCATTGGCAGAAGAATCAGCTGTGATTTAAACAAGATGCCAGAATCATTGAGGTAAAATTTTCTGGAAAGTATTTCCTCAGGCCAACATAAAAAAAATAGTGAGACAAAAGGGGCCAAGGCTGCATCTTGTGCTTAGAGATTAAGTTGGCAATGTGTAAAAGTTCCCCACATGATACTGGTTTTGCCACCATGTAAAATCTAGGACTTCTAGGTACATTGAAAGAAGCTAAGGATTAGCACTGAAAGAGAGCATAGGAGGCCCTTTGGTGGGTACAGCTTTAGTTGCTATGGAAACACCAAGATTAAAGGCATCATAAAGAGAAGATGAGTAATGGTCCCATGTGATAAGGTTGGAGTCCTTGAAGAAATCCAAGCAAAAAGTATAGTCTCAGTTACAGTGATAACATAAGGATAATGGATATACTAGGACTGTCAAACAGTGGTCAAGAATTGTGCAGGGTTTTTATGTCATCTGAACCTACGAGACAAGCTACATATGTTTCAGATGACAGAATCTGAGTAGTGGAACTGCCTAAGCCATTTATAGTCCAGAAGGTCATGAGTGACTCTCATACACTGAACTCTGAGTTGTTTATATGATTGAAGGTTTGTTTCACTTTGATTTGATTGTGACTGTTCCCTGATTTTTTTCCTTCAGAGGTAAGGAACTATTCAGTTTGTTTTGTTGTTGTTGCTTATTTGTTTCTTTCTGTTTTTCTTTTTAGGAGCACATAGTTAAGAGGCTTCAAACTTGTAAAGAGATGTTAGGCTATTTTAAAGAGACAGAATTTTAAAGAGTTTGAATTTTGTAAAAGACGGTGAGAATTTTAAATTTATGCTGGGTTTTGTATTCTGATACTAACATGAGATCTTGAGGATAAGAAGGCAAGGGAAAGTTATAATTTAATCATGAGGTATTTTTGTGCCATATTGACAGGGGTTCAATCATGTTGCTTAGCTTTTGTAAATTGACACAAACATGTTCATCTGGGAAAAGGTAACCTTAACTGAGAGCCAACATAAATTCCAATAAGACAGTTTTGGTTTCATCAAGATAGAAGTGCCTTCATTATATCACTGGGGATACCTCACCAAACTGGCCATAGTTGTTATAGGCTTTATAGATAGACAGGACTACTGCCTGCTTTTTTTCCCTTGGCAGTTTGCATAGTACCTGTTGATAATATATTAGCTAGTCCTCAGGTTTTCAGGTCAGTTACACCCCAGTTCCTCCAGTACTACATCTAAATTACTTAGTAGGGCTGGAGAGATGGCTCAGCAGTTAAGAGCATTGCCTGCTCTTCCAAAGGTCCTGAGTTCAATTCTCAGCAACCACATAGTGGCTCACAATCATCTGTAATGAGATCTGGTGCCTTCTTCTGGCCTGCAGGCATACATGCAGACAGAATACTGAGAATACTATATAATAAATAAATAAATAAATAAATAAATAAATAAATAAATAAATGAGTGAATAAATATTACTTGGTATCTTCAGTAATTACTAGGCCATGTGACAGATTCCAGTTTATGTTGATAGAGAAGGAATACAATTTATAACATTTCACAACATGTGCAATTTATCAATCATTAGGTATTCCTAATATATTCTGGAATATTCTCATTCAGTAAAAGTTTTATTTATATTAAGTTATTCTTGGCAAATATTGGTTGTTAATTTGATACATCCTAACACTTTAGGTTTTAGCCTACGAGGCTTATGTAGCTTGAATTGTTTCTGGAAATGCTTCTGATGAATTATTAGGTTGAGTTAATTGAAGTGGAAAGACCCATCTTAATCATGAGTAGTACTGTCCATGGACTAGAGTTCTCAGAGAAAGGGTATCCATAAGAAGTATTCATTACTCTGCTCACTAACTGAAGACACAATATGACCAAATATGACCAGTTACCATGAACTTCATGCTTTCATGATTTCCTTGCTATATTGCCATAGTGGACTGAACCATATGAGCAGAAGCAAATTTAAATCCTTCCTCTCTTAGATTTGTTTCTTGTTGGATATTTTGTCACAAAAAAAGAAAAAGCCATTGACAATTGCTATTTAATAACCACCAAGGTTTTCTAGTAACCATTGTAAATTCTTAGGGCTCAGAAAAAATAGTGGCTCATTATAAGCACCTAATAACAAATTCCTGTATTTTAATACCATTATGAAACTTCCTTATTGCTGTGGGAGCACATTCCACTCCTTCAGCCAATAGCCTTTAAAATGTGTAGCCTAGGTTGGCCTTGATCTGGTGATCCTCCTGCCTCTGCCTACTTCAGCAAATCCTACCAGCATGTACCTTTTGTTTCCACAGGAAATGAGAGGGTGTGGATTCAATCTGGGTTAAGAAAAATCAGGTTTGATCAAGGAAGACCCCCCTGACAAATCTTCAATAGGAGTGGATGGCCCAGATGTCTGAGTTGTACATCCAGAACAGATTCAAGACTGCTACCTAAGGTGATCAAGCCTCACAAGATATTCCAGTCATGACTTGATTATAATTCTAAATTTTTGTTAGTTCACCATAAGATTATCAGCACCTCATATCAGCAAGAAGTAGCCTAAAAATCTATGCCCACATTCCCAAAAAATGGGCTATGGATATTCTCCTTTGTTTAGAATGCTGGTTACAAGTTGTTATGGATAATGGTCAGGAGAAAATCTCAAAAAGGGATATCAGATTCAGAGTTCTTCTTTAAAAACCATGGTTTGTACCCTGTCAATTGCATTTTAGTAAAACACTGATTGGCCAGTAGCCAGGCAGGAAATATAGATGGGACAACCAGGCAGAAAGCAGAGGCAGGCAATGAGAACAGGAGAATTCTGGGAAGAGGAAAGCTCAGCTGCAGTCGTGACTCAGCCATAAAAGAAGCAAGATGTGATTGCCTCACCAAATAAGGTAGCAAGCCTTGTGGCTAACATAGACAAGAATAATGGACTAATATAAGTTATAAAAGTTGATAAGAAGTCTGAACTACTAGAGCAATCAGTTTATAAGTAATGTAGACCTCTGTGTAATATCTTTGGGACTTAACAACTGTGGGATCTGGGTATGACAGGAACCTCAGACAACACCTTATGACCCTTTGGACTCAGTAAATGAGCTTAGAAAGTAGCTAATTTCCAGACAAACATACTCATGTATAGAAACATCAGATTGGTCACCTGAAGGGAACACTTATTACTAACCAAATTGCTCATAGCACTAACACAAAAATGGCATTTCTCCAGAAACTTCTGGTACATCCTGTAAGTGCACTGTGACAGCCCACTAGGATCTCACAAGGGCCTCTAATGTCCATTACAATCAACTGAAATGTTCTCAACCAAAGCCAGAAAACCATCATTTAATTATGTAGGACTTCTGATTGCTCATCACTAATCCTGTCCCCACTCAGCTTTGCACCCCCTGTGTGCCTCTCTACAGAGAACCCCCACTAATCTGCACAGTGGATGGGAAGATGGGAATATTTACAACAAAAGGGAATATTACTCAGAGTATCAAAAAATTGAGGAAGTGAACAGACATTTTCTTGAAAAGCCCCATGAACAAACTGCTTATCTGATTTTAAATTTCTTTCAGTATTTATCTAAAAAACTTCATGCTAATACATTTCAGAATAAATAAACTTACAAAAACAGTTTTGTGTTTGCAGATTTAAAGCTAATGTCCCACTGACCACTGATTAAATGAAACTGATGCACTTTGGAACTAACTTATTTATCTCCCTCACACAGAATGAAAACTTACTGCATGAAGTTTTCATAAGAAATATGTTATTTTTTGACCTGAAGGATGATAGCTGTATTGTGGGACAAGAGGGTAAAATATTATTTCAAATTAACCATGTATTGTATGATTTCAGAATCTCTGAATATGGTAAATGAAAGTCTCCTAGATTAAATTTATTCACTGGTTTTCTATTCCAGATTCTAACTTTGAGTAATTGCAACTCATTCAAATGAACAAACCTGACATGCTGATGATAGAAGTTACAAAATAATGCCTCACTAGCTCAGAATTGCATATAATAAGGGGTTATTTATTTAGGGGTATACACACAGATCAAAATCCTCTTCATGAACACAGAACAGGAACCAATTCCAGAAGTCAGGAGAGAGAGTGAGTGCCCACTTTCTATCATCATTTATAGTATAATATGCCACACCCAAGTTGACTGGTATCTTAAAGGCTACTGGCTGAAGGAATTCGTACAGTACCTCCCCCTTTTGTTTAAATAAAAGAGTTATAAGTCTAACACAAACTATATCTAGTATAAAATTAGAATTACAACCAGCATAAACAATATTAAGCAAGAAACATATGCTAAATGTTTCAATAATCATTCTATCCTAAGGAGTCTAAGCCTTGTATTAGAAATGGTGTGGGCTAATTCATAAGGGGAAAATAACTACTTTTATTTAGACAGAAAATCAGAGGCGATGTGGGATTTAACTCTGTATACCACAGGTTAATAAAGAAGCTGCTTTTGTCCAATGGCTTAACAGAGTAAAGCCAGCCTGAAAGAGGTATGAAGAGACAGTGGGCAGAATCAGAGAGAAGCTATGTAGCTACCCATAGGAATCAGACACATCCGTAGGATCATGAGCCCAATGAAACCTTGCCAGTAAGTCACAGCCATATGACAATACAGAGATTAATAGAATCTGGTTAATTTAAGATATAAGCGTTAGCCAGAAATATGCTTAAGATATTGGCCAAACAAAACTGCGATTAATAAGATTACTGTGTAATTATTTTAGGAGTCTTGAGTGTCCGGAAAATGGATAAGCAGCCTCCTCAACAACATGCCTGGAGGTACAGCTAGGGTATGTATGTTAATGGTCCTGTATTCTATCCTCAATACCAAACACACAGAGGAAAACAAGAGACAAAAATCTTACCAGTCATTTTTATCAAACAGTTGTCTCCCCTTCACACAACATGTTCTTTAATGAATGAAATTATGTACACAAGCACTCACATTTTCCTCTTTCTAAGATATAATTCATATAACCCCATCTATAATACAATTTATACTGCACAAGTCAACTGATGTAACATTTAAAAGGACTGCATTACTTATGTTGTGGTACAGTTACACTAGAATTCTTCGACAACTGCTATTGACAACCTTAAAGAATATCCACACTTGCAACAAGTTCAAGTTCTAATTGATATCCTATCCAGAGAAAACAGCATAGTTCTTGTCCATGTGACTGCACCTATTCTTTGACTACTGCATCCTGATCAAGAATGCATTCTCCCATTTTAAAAGTGTAGAATTATCCTTGTATTATTCATGAAATTGCTGGGGGAAGGGAGCAAGTATGAGAGAGAGCTCTCAAGTACCTTGTTCTATTCAGGATGAATGACAGCTCCAGGTGAAATTTTGCAAATCAGAATTTGAAAATCAAATATAATTAATGTATTGTGCTTTCTTTCAAAGATAACATGGTCATGAAATATTATAGAATATTTCTGAAGATGTTTGAGGGAATAAGTTGCAATGAGATAAGAGACTTTCATTGTCTGTGCATGGTTTAAGGGATGAGACACCAAATTTGAACCTGATAGGGTTGAGTTTGGTATTGGACTAATTAGTGCAGCTGTGTGAGAAAATAAACTCTTTCAATGCTTTTGCAGCCCTACTGCATACCCTCTCTTAGCTCCATCAAAGGGTAGATTCAGCTTCAGCATCAGTGTCAGATCCATCTGAATGTCAGAAAATAGATGGTAGTTAAATATTCATCAATACAGATGTGTAAAACATGTGGAACAGTAATGTAGTTTAGAAGAAGAGTTGGAATATTAGAACAGGATCAAGATCCATATAGAGCAAAATAAAATATACACAGTATTAAAGTGTGACAAGCAACTGGAAGTTAAGTAAAGTACAAAGGCTAAAATGACAACCCAAATTCAGAAAAAAATTAAACAAAGGCTATCTTCTATGGATTTCTTTTCATTTTGAAAAAGGTTGTTAAAATATTGACCATTTATTTTAAGTGTGCGTGTACATATATGCAAGTGTGTGTATATATGCATATGTGCAAACACATATGACAAATGTGTGAGATCAGAGAAACACATGTGAGTGTCACTTCTCTTGTTTCTTCATGTAAGTTCCAAGGCTGCGACTCAGGTCATTATGCTTAGAAGCAAATACCCTTACCTACTGAGCCATCTCCATGGTCCAAATCTCATTTCTAAGTTTCCTGAATATTAACCAAAGCATATTTTTAGTTCAGTTAGCTATGTGAGCCCAACATTTATGTTAGAAGTCCTCAAACTTGGATCATTGGTGGACTCCTGTTGACAACTTGGGCCTATCCTTAGATTTTGAATGTCATATTTTGTGACCAGTTACTAATTGCTAAGAATGGGGAAAATTTGCACTCTGGTACTATGGGGAAAGTAATATATTCTAATGAAATAGATAAATTATATATATATATATATATATATAGTTTTATATATTACTTGTATAGAATGTGTAAGAAATATTCAGAAAATGTTCACAAGTAAAAATAAGTATATTAGATAGTTTGTGAATTAAACCAAATGTTCCAGGTATTTACGAAGAGTTGATAAGTATAAGGATAGGCACTGTTAATAAATACAATATCTAATCAAGGCATAAAAGTTAAGATTCTCCCCAAGATTAGATAACCTATAGACCTAGGGTAAAACCAAACACTACTTGTCTGGGAATAATTATAAAATATTATTCCAATGATATTCTGCGATATAAATTGATCAATGCCTTCTCCAGTCATCGCCAGAGAAGCTTCATTACACAGCAAATGGGAACAGATGTAGAGAGCCACAGTCAGACACTACACACAGAGAGAGCCCTTGGAACACACAGCTCTAAATAAGATTTCTCCATGCAGTTTCTCCCCTCAGAGTTCAGGGAATGTGATGAAAGCAGAGACATAAAGAGTGCAAGAGCAGTGGCGATGAGGGACACCAGAAGAAAGAGGCCCTCTGAATCAATTAAGCAGGGCTCATATGAATTCAAGGAGTGAGGCAGCAAGCACAGGGCCATTACGGGACTGGATCAGGTTGTCTATAATAAAGCCTTCAACTTTCTATTTTTTTTTCTTTTATTTCCTGCTCCCCATTTCCCATTTCCCTCCCCTCCTCCCAAATATTGCCCTCCCCCCACTTCCCTCCCCCTATCCCCACTCCTCTTCTCCTCCCCCCACTCCATTCCCCCTCCCTCTCGATACTGAAGAGCAGTCCAAATTCCCTGCCCTGCGGGAAGACCAAGGTCCTTCTATCTACGTCCAGAAAGGTGAGCGTCCAAACAGGCTAAGCTCCCACAAAGCCAGTTCATGTATTAGGATCGAAACCTAGTGCCATTGTCCTTGGCTTCTCATCAGTCTTCATTGACCGCCATGCTCAGAGAGTCCGGAATCAACCCATGCTTATTCAGTCCCAGACCAGCTGGCCTTGGTGGGCTCCCAATAACTCAGTTCCACTGTCACAGTGGGTGGGTGCATCCCTCGTGGTCCTGATTTTTTGCTCATGTTCTCCCTCCTTCTGCTCCTCATTTGGACCTTAAGAGCTCAGACCGTTGCTCCAAATTGAGTCTCTGTCTCTACCTCGATCCATCGCCAGATGAAGGTTCTAAGGTGATATGCAAGATATTCATCAGTATAGGATAGGGTCATTTCAGGTTCCCTCTCCTTAGTTGCCCAAGGTACCAGCTGGGGACATATTCCTGGACACCTGCGAACCCCTCAAGAGTCAAGTCTCTTGCCAACCCTAAGATGGCTCCCTTAGATAGGATATATACTTCGCTGCTCCCGTATCCATCCTTCCTATATCCCAACCATCCCAATCCTCCGAGCTCCTCCCATCCTCCCCTTCTCATATTTCTCATCCCATTTCCCCTTTGCCCCATGCCACCTCACCCGCAAGTTCCCAGTTTTTGCCCTGGAATCTTGTCTACTTCCCCCTCTCCATGCGGATGACTATATGATTTTCTTTGGGTTCACTTTCTTATTTAGCTTCTCTAGGATCACACATTATATGCTTAATGTCTTTTATTTTATGGCTAGAAACCGATTATGAGTGAGTACATCCCATGTTCCTCTTTTTGAGTCTGGGATACCTCACTCAGGATAGTGTTTTCTATTTCCATCCATTTGCACGCAAAATTCGAGAAGTCATTGTTTTTTACTGCTGAGTAGTACTCTAATATGTATATATTCCACACTTTCTTCATCCATTCCTCCATTGAAGGGCATCTAGGTTGTTTCCAGGTTTTGGCTATTACAAACAATGCTGCTATGAACATAGTTGAACAGATACTTTTGTCATTTGATGTGGCATCTCTTGGGTATATTCCCAATAGTGGTATTACTGGATCTTGGGGTAGGTTGATCCCAAATTTCCTGAGAAATCGCCACACTGATTTCCAAAGTGGTTGCACAAGTTTGCATTCCCACCAGCAATGAATGAGTGTGCCTCTTTCTCCACAACCTCTCCAGCAAAGGCTATCATTGGTGTTCTTGATTTTAGCCATTCTGACAGGTGTAAGATGGTATCTCAAAGTTGTTTTAATTTGCATTTCCCTTATCGCTAAGGAGGTTGAGCATGACCTTAGGTGTCTTTTGGCCATTTGAATTTCTTCTGTTGAGAATTCTCTGTTCAGATCAGTGCCCCATTTTTTTATTGGGTTCATTAGCATTTTAAAGTTTAGTTTCTTGAGTTCTTTATATATTTTGGTGATCAGACCTTTGTCTGTTGCAGGGTTGGTGAAGATCTTCTCCCAGTCAGTGGGTTGCCTTTTTGTCTTAGTGACAGTGTCCTTTGCTTTATGGGACTCCTGAGGGTGCAAACAAGTGGATCTCTGCTTCTTGTGCCTGCTCTTTGGGTTCTTTTCCTGCTGTTAAGTTGCCTTGTCAAGCTTCAATATGACAATTTTTGTTTTATCTTGTTATATTTTATTTTCTCATGTTCGGTAATTATCTCTTGGAAGCCTGTTTATTTCAAATGAGGGACAAAAAAAAAGTGGATCTGGAAGAAAGGGAATACGGGGAGGACCTTGGAAGAATAGAGGGAGGGGATCTTGTAATCAGGGTATATTGTGTGAGAAAAGAATCTATTTTCAATAGGAGAAATTATAGTTCTCACAGTAAGCTATATTAACCCTTAAAATAATGAGCCAATGAGGTGATAATAAAAACTATGGCAACATAATGGATGCTAAAACTTTCCAGCTTTAGCCCTGTTCCTAGAAATATATCTGACAACATTGTTTCCTCCTCATTCAGGATCTCTAGGAGCAAAGGAGTGTATCAAATATATCAATGGCAGAGTTTGCACTAGAAAATAGTGCTTTCTTTGAAACAACTATATTGAATATGTTTCCTTGGCATTTAGAATAAACTTCAAAAACAAAGTTGAAAATGTAGTACCATCATTGAAAAGATTGTGTGGGGAGAGCAAAAGTAATATGGAATTCATTCGTGATAATCCCAATATTTCTTGAAACAAAATTCTACTTAAAATGAATAATAAACACGGCAGTTTGGATGCTCACCTTAATAGACCTGGATGGAGGTGGGTGGTCCTTGGACCTCCCACAGGGCAGGGAAACCTGATTGCTCTTTGGGCTGAGGAGGGAGGAAGACTTGATTGGGGGAGGGGGGAAATGGGAGGTGGTGGCGGGGAAGAGGCAGAAATCTTTAATAATTAAATAAATAAATAAAAAAAAGAAAAAGTCATGTCATGAAACATGCTAGAATTTGAACCTCTCATCTTTTATGACTAGCAAAATCTGTGAAATATAGAATGTTCTTTCTCTTTTTTCCATGGTTTTTCTTACTTGTCCCCAACTACTATTATACCTACAAGACAGCTAAGCATTTAATTGTTAACAAATCCACATAACTTTTTCTCTTTTCTAGAATATAAAAGAATCATAAAAGTTTTAAAAGTCCTGGAACAAGAACAAGAAGCAGCAGCCAATGAGGAGGAGGCAGCTCATGCTCTACTGTTTGATTTACTTAGTGTTATTTAAGACACAATTGCTACATGGTTCCATTAAATGAAGAATGTTAAGTATGACAGACAACATCACATAAAGATTTGGAAAATTATGATATCAATAAAGCCTATGGAAAATTTGGGGGCTTGAACTATTGTTTTCAAATATAAGCATATCCACATTATATATATAATTTGTCCACCGTCTATTCACTGATCAATCATCTATATCTATTATCTATCTATCTATTTATCTATCTATTATCTGTCTATCTTTTTATCTAAGGTCCATACATTTCAGGCTGATGTTGAACTCACTGTATACCTGAGGATGATTTTGAACTTCTGTTTCTCCTATATCAATCTCCCAGGTACTAGGATTTTAGCCACTCACTACCATACCTGGTTTATGGAGTACTGGGGAGCAAATAGCTGCACAAATGGGCGTGTCTCGCAAGGACGGACTTTAGAATTCAGGGTTCATAGCTGCATAATACTAAAATTATGTTTCTCTTATGATAATGTGTGTAGTAGCATCTTCTAGAACTCGTAGACATGAAGTTTCATGGTGAATACCAGCTCCCTGTATTTCTATGAATCAGATATGTGGTGTTAGTAGTAGGGTCTTACTGACGAATTCTGGACAGAAACCAAAAATATTGGCAATAGCGTTACCAAATTTTCAGGGCCTATGAGATCTCTGAGGCTAACAACACCTCCAAAGGTAATTCAGTCCTGCAACTGATCTATTGATTAATTAGTCTATGGTGCTCAGCAGGGACATTGTGCACTGCTCTAAGGGTAACTCCATTTAAACTCTTTAAACTCTTTTTAGATATGTGCATGCATATATTTTAAGAAGCTTCTCCATTAATTCTCTTCCATGTAACTTCCTAAAGCACCACAGTGTTTTGTGTCCCCCCCTCCCATCCCCTCCTTATCCAGCCTTCCATGACAAACCCCTTACTCCTTCCTGTTCCATTATTCACTTTAAACATTTACACAACTATGTTCTATTTCCTTTCCTCCACAGGACAGTCCCTTAATGATGACCTGACCTCTATGGATATTCCAAATTAAGCCCACATATTCAAATATACACAACTTGCATTCATATTTGGGAGAGAACATATAAAACTTCTCTTTCTCAGTATGGGTTGTTTTAATTAGATTGCTTCAAACTTAAAGATGTTTATCTGTGAAAATTTATAATTTTCTTAACAGTGGTAAAATATTCCATTAAGTAAAATATTCTGCACCTTTACTATCAATTTATCTGCTGCTGAACATCTAGGGTGGTCCCATTCTCTAGCTCTCATGAGTAAACCAGCAAAGATAATTAATTGAAAGTATGTCTGTAATAGGACGTGAGACTTCTCAGGATATGGTCAGGAGTGCCATAGCTGGATCGTATCTAGTCTTTTAGAAGAACCCCCATTCTGTTGTACACAGAGGCCACACCGGTTTACCTCCCACACCCATACCAGAAGTTTTTCATTTGCTTGTTGTTGTTGTTTTTATCATAGCAATTCTGACTGGAGCAAGATGACAAAATTTCATAGTAATTTTAATTTGTATCTTCTTGAAGGATAGAATATTGAAAACTTTTAGAACATTTCTAAGACATTTGTATTTATTTATTAGAGAATACCCTATTTAGTGACACATCCACATTTTTATTGGGTTATTTAGGGCTTCTTTTAGTTCTCTGTGTGTTCTGGATCTGAAAATCTGTCTGCTGTACGGTGAATAAAGACTCTTCCATCCTGTAGTCTATGTTTTCTCAGATGAGCAGATGACTATGCCCTTTCTTGTACCCACATTTCAGTTTTACTTCCATTTATCCATCAGTGGTGCTGATGCTTGTGCTACTGCACTCTTTCTCAGAAAGCTGTTGTTTTGCCAGTGATTTCAAGCATTTTCTGGACTTTTCCTTTTGTGTGATTCAGAAGAAAAAAAATTCATTCCTTTGTTTTCTTGAGGCAGGGTTTCTCTGTGTTAATAGTCCTGGCTATCATGGAACTTTTTTTGTAGACCAACTCATTAATCTCCCCCAGCCTCTGCTTAACAACTGCAGAGGAAAAAGGTTTATGTTGAGATCTTCAATTCGTTTCCACTTGAGTTTTCTGTAGAAAGAGGGATATGGATTTACATTTGCCTGTAGCTATTCAGTTAAAAGGGGATTGCATTAAGGTTGCTCTTAGTAGGTTGAGTATTTTCACAATATTAATTCTTAGAAGCCATGACTATGGCGAGGGGGGGTTGTCTTCCTATCTTCTGGTTCCTTTTTCCATTGTTTTTAATCAGTATCTTAAAGTTTTCATTACACAGAATATTTTTATGGTACGGGATTGTCCAACTGAGTTTATTGTAATGGCAATGGCTGTCCAAAGAAAAGTAAGGTAGACCACATTGATCTTCTTAAAGGTCTTCCAAATATACAACAGATCTTACTGTTCAAATTTTCTTCTGAATTTTTACATTGTGAATGGCCCCTCAGACAATATCACTGACATTTTATTAGAAATACCACTCTGACCTTAAAACCCAGTGCATAGACTCCAACACCTGCCAAAAGGGGAGCAAAGACTAAAAGGGAAAAAAAAGGAGAAAATAACTATGATAAGATAAAAACTCAGATTATTGAATCCACTTTTATAAAGCAACTACTAGTTTTTAAAGCTTTACAAGAGATTCGATACTCAGAACTTTTACTTCTATGGTTGTGTATATTCCAAGACGGTTTTGTTGTTGTTGTTGTTTTGTATTTGTTTGTCTTTGCTTTCTTTGTTTGTTGTTTGCGTGAAGATATTGTGAATCTTATTGTTTTCCTGATCCCTTCTTAGTATGATTGTTATGTGTTTATTGGAAGGATAGAACTTTGTGGTAACTTTATATCATTCTACTTTGGTGACTGTTTATCAGCTGTGGAAACATTCTGTTGTAGCTTTATTCTGGATATGAGGTGATAATGTAGTTTCTGTCCTTTACTTTGAACAAAATGTCATGTAAATATCTGTTAAGTCCATTTGAGTTATAATATTGCTTTATTCTAGAGTTTCTCTTCTTAGTCCACACCCCCATGGAAGGCCTGTCTTTCTGTGATAGAAGGGTGGTGAAAGTTTTCCGATAATGATTGCTTATTTCAGTCTTTAGTTTCAGATCTAATAGCATTTCCCTTATGAAATTGAGTAGCCTGGTGTTAGTGTATATATGTTTAGAATTATAGTATCCTATTGGTGAGTTGTTCCTTTATCGGGTGCAAGTGACACTTTAAATTTATTCTGACTATTATTGGTTTGAAGTCTATGTTTTCTGAATTTGGACTACTTATATCTTTTGGTTCTTGGGGTCTTTTGCTTGGGATATTCCAATTCTTTTACTGTATAGAGGTGTTTATATGTACAGGTGATGTGAATTTCTAACCTAATCACTTTGTCTGTGGTTTTTCCATTAATATTCAAATTACTTATTGAAAGATGTCTAATTCTTGTCAGTTTTCATATGTTTTAATAATTACTCAGATATTTTTGAGTATCTGTTCTGAGATCATTTATTAGATGCCTGTGACCTTCTACATCCTTTTATACTTCTCTTCAAGTTGCAGAATTTCTCTGGAACTCCTCTATAGAGCTGGATTTATGTGTTGGTGTGTGCACGTGCTTGTGTGTGTGTGTTCCTCTACCAAATAATCCAGTTAATTCCTCTATTTTGTCTTCCATTACTGAGCTTCTGTTTGAAACATGCTCCATTGTACTGGCTGCCTTAACAATGAGATTTTCACTATATTGGGGAGTTTTCATTTCCAGCATCATTTCTTTTCTTCATCAATCTGAACTCGATTTTCTTGCTTTGGATTGATTTCCCAGTCATTCATCTCTTTGTCCTTGTCTTCTTTGAGTTTGAACATTTTTATGTTCATATTTTTTTGAATTTTTTGTTTGGAAATTCTTCCAGTATGTTTTCATTAGGGTACATTATTGTGGTGAGATTTATAGTATTTGAAGAAGACATGTAATTCTGGTTTCATCATTGCCTTTTTTATTTCTAAATTTGTATTTGCATACATGAAGCTAGTTCATAGGTTCACTTTTTCTTCACTTTTTGTGAAATTCATCTTTCTTCTTACACCAAAATTGTAGAAATCTTCAGGATTGAGGTAATTCATAGTCGACTGACATGTTGACTTTCTCTATTTGTCTAGATTTTGAGCTTTCAGTCTCCACCCAGAATTTTCTTGTTGTCAGCTACAGTCTGGAATGTAAAGTGGCTTGGTCAAAAAGTTCAGAAGCAGTTTCCCTTTGGAGTGTGTACTGTTCCTGTTTCTCAAGGCTGGAGGGCAGTGGCAGTCTTCTAGGGCTATGGAGTACATATGGTTGGGAGAGAATTCCTAGTAAAGAGTAGCCTAGGATCTCTTCCACCCAAAAGACAAGAAGATTGACCAGGAGAAGATGACAGCAGGATCAGAGAGTTGTTTATAAATTTAATGCTTTATTTAATATTCTTTTATGAATATAATGTGTTTTAATCTATCTCACACACCCTTCTTCCCCCACAATTCCATACTTCCCCACTCAACTTTGTATACTCTATTGCTCCTTTGTAAAATTTAATATCCATTAAGTCTATTTAGTGCTGTTTGTACACACATGAGTTTGGAACAACCTACTTCCAGTAACTTCTTTGAGTGGGATAGAATTACATGAACTCCTCCATCAGTGCTAGGCTCTTGGCTAATTTGAAGTATTGTGCAGACAGTCTCAGCCATTATAACTGTGTATAACTGTCCTATCGTATCCTCAAAATAGTGTCTTACTAAAGATACTCCTCTCTCTGGCTCTCCATGATGGTTTCTAACCCTTGTTGGAAAATGATACTGTATGATATTTTAAGCAGATCACTCCGCTGTTTCTTATTCTCTTCATGTTAATTCTCTTCAGTATTAATTTCTATCTACTTCTAAAAGTAACCTTTTCTAATGAAAGTTTGGAGAATCGCTAATATATGGAAATGAAGAAAAAACTTATTTTTTTCTTATTTAGCAAAACAATATCACCAGGTTCTTTTCTTGGGAAATAGTCACTTATGGAATTGGGGCCAAATGAATTCCAGGCATAGGATCCACCTTATGAGGGTGGAATTCAAATTGAATCAGAAAGTAGTTGAATACTCCCACACATCCCTAACACTACTGAATCAATGAGCTTATCTTGCATAGGCAGTTTTCTTCATTAAGGTTTCAGTGCTAAAATAAAACACCATGAACCAAAAGCAAGATGAAGAGGCAAGGGTTTATTTGGTTTATACTTCCACATCACTGTTCATCAGCAAAGAAAAATCAGGACAAAAACTCAAGCAGGGCAGGCTCCTGGAAGCAGGACCTATTACAGTGTCTGTGGAGTAATACTTCTTACTGGCTTGCTCAACTTGCTTTCTTATAGAACCCAGGACCACCTGTCCAAGGATATTACCACCCACAATATGCTGGGCCCTCGCCACATTGGTCATTAATTAAGAAAACACAACTAGATCTCACGCAGGCATTTTTTCAGTTTTGACTCCTTCCTCTCTTTTATGACTAGCTTGTGTAAGTTGATATAAAGCCAGGCAGTTTCCTGCCTACAATTGTATTAACAACTTTCTCTTCTATCAGCTTCAGGGTGTCAGGATTTGTGTTCAGTCTTTGACTTAATTGCGATTGAACTTTGTGGAGAGTAAGAAATAAGGATCTGAGGCGGGTGGATCTCTGTGAGTTCGAGGCAAGTCTGGTCTACAAGAGCTAGTTCCAGGAGAGACTCCAAAGCTACAGAGAAACCCTGTCTAGAAAATAAATAAATAAATAAATAAATAAATAAATAAATAAATAAATAAGGATCTCATTTTATTCTTCTATGTGTAGCTACCTACTTTGACCCTCATGATTTATTGAAGATGCTGTCTTTTCCCTACCAGACATTTTAGTCTTTTTGTCGAAAAAATAGGTAACTGTGGGAATATGGAACCTCTTCTGTTTCACTAAGCAGCTTGTCTCATTTTCTGACAGTACCATGCTATTTTAACCACTATATCTCTATGTTAAAACTGGTTTGATGATACTTCCAGAAGTATTCTTATTTCTCAGAATTGTTTTGGCTATCCTGCATCTCTATGTTTCCATATGAATTTTAGGAATTTGTTTTCAATTTCTGTGAAGAAATGCACTGGAAGTTTGAAAGGCACAGTAGATTTCTTTGTTGGGTTGACCATTGTTACCTTGTTAACTATTCCAATCCATAGATATGTCTTTCTATCTTCCAGTATCTTCTTCAGTTTTTTCCTTTGTTTTAGGTTTTCCCTGCATAAGTCTTTCATTTTCTTGGTTATATTTATTCTAGGATATTTTTGAGGCTATTGTAAATAAATTATTTCCATGATTTTTTGTTGGTGTTGGTTTGTTTATTACTGGTGTATGAGGTGTGTGTGTGTGTGTTTGTGTGTGTATATTTTAATTGTGTATCCTTCTACTCTGTTGTTTATCAAATTTGGAGATTAGTGGCAGAGTCGTCAAGGTCATTTAAGTATAGAATTATATCATCTGCAAATATGATATTTTGGCATCTTTTCTATTTGTGGTCCCTTTATCTACCATTTTCTAGATTATTTAATTCATATTGATTAAATTTGATAAGTCATATGTATCTAGAAATTTTTCTCTTCTTTTAGATTTTTACAGTTTACTGAAATATAAATTATAATATTGTTTCTGAATTTCTTTATTATTTGTTTTAATGTTTCCCTTTTAATGTCTGCTTTTGTTAATTTTGTTTAATTTGACTAATAGCTTCTCAATATTGTTAATCATTTCAAAGAACCAAGCCTTCTTTTTATTAATTATAATTTTTGTCCATTCTATTTTATTATTTTCAGCTTTGTTTTGTTTATCTCTTCCCATACACTGTTTTAAGTTGTCAAAGTTCTTGTTTTCCCAAACCTTCAATTGTACTATTTATTTATTTGAGGTCTGTCTCTCTCTTTTTTTTAATTTAGGAGCTTAATACTACAAATTTTTCTTTTAGGGATACCTTCAGGATATTTTTGAGTTTTACTTTCATTTAATTATATGAATTTTTAAACTTTCTTGATTTCCTCCTTGATGGCAATTATCAATTGGGTTGATTATTTTATGGGATTTTTATACTTTCTGTAGTTTTTTTTATTCTTGTTGCTATTCACCTTTAGCTCATTGTGGCTAGATAGAATAATGATGTTATTTTAATTGTCATATATCTGCTCAGAATTGTTTCCTCGCCTATAAAAATATTTATAGTGAGATTCAGGAACTACTAAAAAAAGGTTATTCTTTAGTATTTAGATAGAATTTTCCTGTCTGGTTTCTATTTAAAGATGTTATTTAACTTCAATTTTTATATATGCTTTTATCTATATCAGGTATCTATTGGTGAGACTGGGTTAGTGACATCATCACAATTATTGTGCTGGGGCTTTTCTATTGTTTTAGATCTCAGCATTTATTTTATGATTTTGGATAGCTCTGTGTTAAGTACACATATAGGTGGAATTATAATATCCTCTTGCTAGATTGTACTTTTAATGACTATGAAGTGTTCCTTATCTCTTCTAACTTGTTTTGGTTTGAAGTCTTTCTGTGAATAATAAATTAGCTATATGTTTGTTTCTCTAGTTCATTAACTTAGAATACCATCCCCCATTCTTTTTCACTTAGGTGTGTTTATCATTGATAGTGATGTATGCTTCCTATATGTAGCTAATAAATGAATCATGGTTTTTAATCTAAGTATATCATCTTTGATTCTTTATTAGAAAATCGAGACAACTAATATTAAGAGTTTTATTGAACAATGTACATTGTTACCTGCCCTATTTTTGTGTTTTCTCAGACATCTTTTGACAACCTGTCCTTCATTTATTATTTGTTTCCTGTGAGCTGCTGAATGTGTTTATCCTTCTCTTAAATATGTCTTACAGGACCATCTGTAAAGTTTTAAATCTTGCTTTGTAGCCACAAATTCCTTTAAACTATTCTTATTGATGAAAGGTGGTTTTTTATTATTTTTCCTTTCACATTTAACAAAGACTCTTGCTGGGTATGGTATTGATATTTCTGGGTTGGTAATTACTGTAATTCAGAACCTGGAATGCATATTTCTAGGCAGTCTGCACATTAAAAGTCTCTGCTAATTGACCAGGTGTTGTTATGAAGTGGCTACCTTAATAAGTGATTTGGTTTGTCTGTTTCTTAGCTTTTAATACCCTAAGTTTTAATATTTTAATATGTTATGTCATGGGAAGTTTTCTTTATGCTCCTATTTGGGGTTCTTTAGGCCTCTTGTATCTGGATGATCTTTGTCCCAAAGTTTGCAAGTTTTTTCCCTACAAATGGGTTGAAGATATGTGCCTTTATTACAATATTATTTTCCATCTTCTAAGCCTGTAATATGAAGATTATAGTGGTATTTAATTTGTATTTTAAAAATAAAGCTTCCTTGAAGATCAGAGTGAAGAGCTAAAAGGCAGGGAGTAGTGGCACACACCTTTAATCCCAGGACTCAAGCTACGCTGGGTTACACAAGATTGAATCTGTCTAACAAGAGAAATAGAATGCACACAAAGATGCTCCCAGAACATTAAAGTCACATGCCTTTTATCCAAGTCCTCGGGAGGTGGAGTGATGTGGCTAGATGGAAAAAGGTATATAAGTAGGAGAACACCAAACTCATTGTAGTCTGAGGTTTGTTGGAGACCATAGCAGTGTCATGGTGAGGACAGGATTGGCCCTGTGTTCATTTGAGTCTTGTAGAGGTAATAATAACTCTCTAGCAGGTTGGCTGCTTTGCTCTTCTGATGCTCAGCTTAAATCCCAATATCTGTCTCTGTGTTTTTACTATTCATGCAACAAAGGCTATTGATTTTCGTGGTGTCCCAGTACTCTCCTACTTTTCTTCACATTTTTCTAAACAATTTACCATTGGCCTTTATTGAGTGCTCAAATTCCTCCTTCTTGCCATCCATCCTTAATTATCTGGAATAGGAAATTTCAGTCAAAACGCAGGGACAGTCATCTTTAATTTTAAGTTAATGGTTTGTATTCCCAGTATAAAACAGTACAGCTCTCCTTGAGAACTCTGTCCTTGAGCACAAGACAACAGGGTTCTAATCTTTATTTCTCTTCCCTGTATCACTTCTAATCTCATCCAGGCATCATAGTTTATATTTCAAGAGTATTCACAGCCATCCCCTTGTATCTGGCTTCAGTGTCACCTCCTGAAGTGAGAGGCTCTGAGTCAACACCACAGACTTCATTGCAGGTCAACCTAAGAAGCCTCTCTCTGGTACTGTCTGTCTGTAGTTCTGCTTCTAGGTCTTCAGTCCTGAGAAACAATTTATAGAAAACCTGGGAATGGCTGACTATTCAGCTCAGTTCTCAGTGCTGTCCTCATGCTATGTAGTTTGTAAAGGAAGGGATTCATTTCTTTGGATGTTGATTTCCACCACATTCTGTATACGTCCCACATTCTACTCTACAGGTCAGCAATAACATGGTTTGTCACATTTTCACTTTTGTTATTTTGTTTTAATTTTCACGTTCATTGATAGCCTACAATAGTTATTTTCATGTCATGTCTGACAGTTGCTTGAGGGTGACATCATTGTGAATAAAAAGAAAAACAAAGAATGAAATTTTAACTGATTTTAAAATTTTCCCCTAATTTTTTGGGTTTACTTAAAGTCACTAAGCCTACAATAATTGCAATGATCTAAATTCAAAATATCATCATCACTGCAGAAGGAAAAGTATTTGTTAGTAGTTGTCCTCATACCCATTCCTCCAGTTCATGGCAGGAAATAACTAATTGTTTTTCCATCTCTAGGGACTTTCCCCTTTTGCATTTTAAGCAAATCAATCCATAAACACCATTTTCACGGTTCATCCAGGTTCATACATGCTTCATTTCCTTTTGTGGCTGACCAGCATGAAATGGAGATCTGACATTTTGTTACTCATTCATCCATTAGTGAAGCTTGTGTGTTTATGAATAATACTTCTGTGTACTTTTATATGGAAGGCTTTGATTTTAATATTCAGGTACATGTCTGGGAGTGAAATGGTTAGATTATATGTTACTTGTGATTTCACCTTCTGAGCAATGAACAAAATCCTTTCAGAAGAGTTGCACTAGCTTGTCTTCTTACTAGCAATATATCCTTATTTCTTTGATTGTAGCCATTCTAGTAGGTGGTAAAGTAAACATTCAATGGAAGTCTAAGTCACATTAATGATTAATGATATTGGTCATATATTACTGTGCTTACTAACCACTCACGATATTTACTGGATAAATGTTTGTTCAGATTCTTTGTCTATATTATAATTAGGTCATTTATCATTTCCTAGTGTATATAAGAGTGCTTTCATGACTCTTTTTCTCTTTCAGCAGCGCACAATCTCCTAACCTGACACTATGCCTGACACTTTTATACTGTATATAATAGATACTGTGCAACATGTATAATTGCATAAGGTACATTGTATGTGCATAGTATATCCAATAGCAGATTGTATATGTATAATATTATACATATTGTGTAAGATAATTTTCCATGTATCAGGATAATTATAAACACTTTTGACAGTGTCCTTGGCTACTCAAATTGACATAGTAAGAACTTGGTAGCTGTCTCTGAATTTGGAGGAGGTACAAATCTCTATCTAACTAACCATGTGATTTTGATCAGGTCACTTTATCTGTCAGAGCATTAGTTTCCTAGGTTGCTAAACAGGCTTAATAGAAATGAGCATTACAGGTTGGCTCATAGCATAAAAAATGTATTTAGCTCATTCCTCTGGACATGGGAAACATGCACAGCTGGTCAGTTTAGGTCCTCCAAGAAACAGGTACAGGTGAAATTAGATAACGACCTGTACATCGTTAAGGGGGTAGAACAGGAGAAGATAAGAAAAGAAGTTTCAAATGAAACAGCCATAGATGACTAGGAAGAGGGGAAAATTCAAATATTCCATCTCAGATCCAAATAAAGACGGCCCAGACCCATCAAAAGTCCTTTGTCTTCAGGAAGAAGTCTTGTTTCCTGCTAACTTGCAACAACCTTCATATGCATGTCACTGGTTTGATGGGAAGTAAATATAGAGCATTAGAAGCTGGGATACTATTAACTATACTATTAACTATACTATTAACATTCAGGGCACAAATACTATATTATGAAAAATCAACATAATAATGATTTACTACCACTTTCATTACACCATTAGCAAATAGGTGTTTTTAAACCCTACCTCTAATACCAGAAAGAGCTCTTTAGTAGCAGAGAGTTTGTTTTTCCATCTTCATTATCATGATATCCAGAAATAGAATGGTACATATGAATTATTCAGTAAGAATATCTTAAGTAAATAAATTATCAAAACAATGCCCCAATACATATGCAGGCATCATATTGAAACTGAATGTTCTCAAACTTGCATTAAGAGTAAATCAACAGATAAATCATTAAGATCATCTCTGTGTAGAACCTTTCTAAGGCAAATTACTGTTGTTTCAGTTGTTTTCATGGCATTATCTCCCTTTTTTCTTATGGAACTGGTTTAAGTTGAAGGCTGTCTGTAAAAAAACATGGTTAACAAGCCATTTCTATTGTGGATGATCAGTCTTGGATGACTTACAAAGTTTTAGTTTTTATTGTGCTTAGCACTCTCTACAAACATGTTTCAGTTATAATGGGTCAGTCGGTACTCTTACTCGTCTGAAGTCAAACGGTCGTGATTTCACTAGGAACAAACTTGATTGCTATATCCTCATCTAGACATACCATCCAACCTAAAAATCCAAACCACAAAGGCATGCCACTACTACCTCTTCTCTTGTTGTAAATATAGAGAAACGAAGGCAATTGGTGACCTCTGAAGACAGAAAATTGTCTGTGAACTGGGTAGGGGTGAGATGCTATGAACTAACCTTTACAGTCTGTTTGTAGTAACTGTGTGTGTTCCTTCATCCATTTTTTTTCTTTTTCTTTTGGTTTTTCAATAATGCTATCTGCAATAACATTTTTTTTGTGTGTTCTCTGATTATAGAATTTAAAACTGGCAAGATTACAACTACAGCAATTACATGATGATAAGACTAGGAGTATAAACCCACCCTCTTCTCCACATATCATTGTCTCAATAAGGTCAACCTGGTTAAAAGAGAAATGCTGAGATAGAAGGAAACCAGGCAAATGGAAGTTCACCTTGAGAGCATATAAATGATTGGATTATTGTTGCTGCAATTCATTTGTTTACCTGATATTATCATTTTTCTCTAAATCATTGCATTGTTCACAGCTCACTAATCACCATCAATGAATCATTATCTCCTAATAATGAAAGCAAATCTAGTCATTAAAATTTCAAGGATCAGACTCACTCAACACTCAAAATTTCTATAATTGTATCACTGCTACTAAGAAAGGTTTTCTTGTTTTTTTTATAATTATAATCTGCTTTAATTGAAATTATTTCTTAAAATTAACAATGTGACAGTGTTTATTGTTACTTGGCATATCACTGCAGTATTACATAAGCAAATAAAAATCACACTGTGAAAAATTCTTTTATTTTTAAAGAAAATAAAAGCCACAATTAGCTAATGTTTTCAATCACTACAAATACTGTAATCATCTTACTCCATGTGTACATAAAACAGAGAGATTATATCAAACAATATGAAGTTGAATGTCAGAATTATTATAAAAATACTGATAGTAGCTGAGTAGCCTAGTTATGGTGATGCTTTTAAAGCTAGAAATTTTTGAAGAAGATTGCTCATATCTTAGATACATTTTATCTTCAAAAGTACAATGAAATAAAATAGAAGCTATGGCTTTGTGTGGAAAACTAAGAGAGTGTTTCCCAGTTTCTTTGTGGCAATATTATTTGGGAGACTACAACATACACATAAGTTCTATTAAAATATGTGACATTTCCATTAAATGTCTGTTCATATCAATGGTTTGAAAAAATGGCAAAACACATTTAAAACAATATAATATTTCTCTCAAGAGCTAGGGCACAGTTATTTTTTATGTTATTGGTCACATGTTCGGAAAATATCTATTAATAAGGTGACTATACATAAAGGTAGATTAATAAATTGCCAGTTACAGCGTTAACTATAATTAAACCCTGGATGGTTATACAACAGATGAATATTCCAGTCAACTCTTATTGATCAACTTAATGAATATTATTTATCTATTATAATTATAAAGTCTATATATGAAAAGAGGAAATTTTAATTATAAAATGATATGTGGAAAACACACAAAAAATTATGTTTATAGTGCTGTTAGCATATTTTAAATGTCCAGAAAACATTGTTCAATGAAATATATAGAATGAGAAAGTTTGTTACAATCAATGAAAATAATGCCTGTTTAATTTTTTTCATAGGTAAATCCTCTGCCTCTGATTTAGTGTATTGTGAAAAGCAAAGAAAATAAAATTAATTACAAACAAGAATTTTACATTTTAGTGTGGGCAAAAGTATAGCAAATACTGTTTTTCTAAGGCTCAGTTGAGTTTGATAACTTAAAATTATCTTTCTAGATATTTGTAAAATAGACAAATGGAAACAGTGCCTGCTGCATACTCTCATCAGTAAGAAGAGCATTTTGGGCATCACTGTTCTTTGAAAATGGTAAATAGTAAATCTTTAACTTATAATCATATTTTTCATGAATTATTTGAAGCTGCCAGTGCTTTACTAAAATGTGGCTCTGGATGTTTTATATACCATTATCTTTCACACAATTCACTCTCAGCTCATCTCCTCATACTAGCTTTGCTGGATGTGAGCATAGGGCATTTTTCCATGTCTTGTGAGAGTCTAGTATGAATCATCACTAATACTGTAACAAATACCAAAAGGCCACTGTGCGTTTATAGTTAGCCATAAAATGTTGCACTGAATGTAGAATTTTATCACTTTCTGTTGTTCTTCTCATACTGAAGTGATAATTGCACCATTGGGTTGTTTTATAAGTCATCTGTTCATCTCCAGAGTAGATAAACTGAAGGAATGGAGGTTAGAAATTTTATTGTGATAGTAGAACATGGGAAAGCTGGGGAAGAATACATGACACAGAAATTTGAGTACTAATCTCTCTGCCTGAGCTTCCATTAGCTACTAAGATAGAAGGTAATATAAAATGAATTTTAGATAAATTTGATGTATTCAAAAATACACCAAAGAAAGAACAATAGAAAATTTTCCAGTTAAAAACTATAGATGGAAATTTCTTTCCCACCCAGTCCCACAACCATTCAGTCCCAAAGAAACATAAAGAGGCTTATATTAATCACGAACTGTTTGGCCTATCAGATCAGGATTATTGTTAACTAGTTCTTACAACTTAGATTAACCCATAATTCCTTTCTACAATTAGTGACATGGGTTGGTACCTTTTCTCAGTAATATTTTCTTATCTTGCTTCTTCTGTGACTAGCTTGTGACTGAGTCTCTGCTTTTCCTTATCTCAAAATTCTCCTAGTCTGGTTTGCCCACCTATACTCATTGCCTGGATACTGGTCAATTAGTGTAGTATTAAAAAATATGAGTAAAAAGTTTTTACAGTACACAAGAGCATTATCCCACAATAGTCAAAAACAAATTCAAGTTGCAAATATTTGATTCATCTATAACTATAAACATGCACCAGACTGAATGAGATTAGTGGGCAAATCTCATTTTCTAAGTTGTCCTTAGACCAAGCAACATTTAGGTTAAATGATTCCATAAATCACCTTATAGCATCTTAAATCTAAAATGTTGTAAGTTTCACATAAATGTATGTCTTCATTAAAACTTTCACAATACTACATTGGAAGTTTTGAGAAAGTATTTATATGGAATTTTCTTTGGTCTGCTAGCCCCAAAAATGGCTGAGAAACTTATTATTAATTATGAAAGCTCAGCTTATAGCTTAGACTTGTTTCTAACTAGCTCTTGCAACTTAAATTAGCCCTTTTTTATTAATCTACTTTCTACCATGTGGCTTATAACTCTATTCCATTTTGGGTGTTCAAATCATTCGGGATTTGACTGCTATCTCTTTTCTTTTTTTTTAGCATCCTCTCCACCCTGAAAATCCTACCTAGATATTGCCTATTCAACGTTTAATTAAACCAATGATAGTGACAGACACATATTCACAATGTACAAATGATTATTCCACAACAGTTTTGGTTTTTATCTGAATAAAAAGGAAAGGTTTTAACTCTAACACAATAAACATAGTGTAAAAGGGCCAGTCGAAGAAACTCATTCTAACCCTGAAACCAGTGACAGTGAAAGGAATTCACTTTGACCCTGAAAACAGAACCAAAGAAACACACTTTGGCCCTGGAACCATAGCCAGTGAAAAGAAAATATACCCAGGTTCTTAAAGTAGTGCCAAAAGGTTAAAAGACCAACCAAAGGAACACACTTTGGCCCTGAAGCCAGAGTCAAAGAAACACAATCTGCCCCTGACCTTAGCATGAAACCAACCAATGCATGAGCATGAAACCAACCATTCTTTGAACATGAAAACTATGCAATCTGTGAATTTGTCCAAGCTCAGGGGTTTGAAATCCAGTTCCTACTGGAAAATCTTCTCTCTAGAAAAACTCCATCCTTAAGAAGCCCTATATAAACCCTGCACCTATTCAATTAGCAGCTGCCTCTTTCCATCCTGGGAAAGATAGGCACACTCCTGAATTCCTCCCTCCCCAATAAATCTATTCAATGAATTTTGGGTAAAGACCTTCTTTCACCTGAGTGTAGCAGGATCTCTGCTGGGAAACTACCTTAGAAGAGTGGAACAGAACAATTATGGACATCTCTGCTGGGAAACTCTTTTAGCAGAGCTCAGCTGTAATGGCTCTCTCTCAAAGAGAAGCAAAATTACCACATCCTATGGGGAGAACATTTCCTACTGGAACACTGCTTCAGGCATATCCTGAATTCCGTACAGTCAGAATACCTTTCTCCTCACAACTGTAGGTATCAAGTCTTACTTTGGCAAAGTTCAGCATTCACTTTTCTGCATCCTAAAGAATATCTGGCAGACTTTTGTATGAAGCAAGAATTTTGTAGGACTGTCCCATCTTAGTGAAGTTCAACAGTCTTTTTCTTTGTGTTCTTCTAGTCCATTTTGTACAACATATTGTCAGCAGTCAAGACAAGAGCAGTTTCTTACATAAATGGACAATTTTGAAACATTGAAAGCAAAATTCATATGGAGTTTCTTCAATTCCCATCTTCTTTTTTTTTTTTTTTTTGTTTTGTTTTTTGAGACAGGGTTTCTCTGTGGTTTTGGAGCCTATCCTGGAACTAGCTCTTGTAGACCAGGCTGGTCTCGAACTCACAGAGATCCGCCTGCCTCTGCCTCCCGAGTGCTGGGATTAAAGGCGTGCGCCACCACCGCCCGGCCAATTCCCATCTTCTTTGAAGTAAATTGATGCTACCAGAAGCAGATGTCTCTCATTTTCATTAAAAGCCTTATGTTAACAAAAAAATTTTTATGTCATTCTGTAGGTCTTTGAAGTGTTTGCGGACAATCTATCTAAAATATATCTGTGTTTGAACTGGAATACATACATAATATAAGTATAAGTTTGATTGTTATAGGTAACCACTTACCTACGTTTTTTATTAGCCTAAATAGTTTGTAATAATAACTTTCAAGGACTAGAAATTTACATTACACCTTTAATTGAACTACATAGGCACAATACATTAAACAAGAAAGAGTAAAAGCATACATACCATATGTTCTAACAAAAATAACTTTAAATGTGTATCAATATCCAAAACTCCATACTAATGTAAAATATTTAAGAATACTGGTAGCTCAAAAGTAGACTCAATAATCCACCCTTTTATGTTATCATTATCCCTCTTTTTTCTCTTCAGAAAGAGATCCTTGAATAGAATTGCCTTTGTTTACATGTTTCTGCCATGCCCAATAACACTTATTACCTAACCCCCTTAATTAGTAACAAACATCCATAATCTACCAAATGATCAAAATCCACCCACCCCATCTCTTGTGAGTGTGGGCATTGTGTTTTCTAGACTACTTCCTGCTGTCTTGGGGTACTGGAGTCTTTGGGGGGTTCTGAGAAAATTAAGATAATGGTCAAGTTCCTATTAGAATAGACTCCGAGGATGGACCATCTCAGTCAGCAGTCCTGTAGTTGTTCTGGAGGTAGAACTTTGAGGAAACTGCAGCAGAGGCACTCTGAGAGGCTGGATCACTGGGGCCAGGCATTTTCATTCCTATTTGGTCCCTTTGCTCTGAAAACACACAAACTTTCAAAGATAACATACATTTCTGCATTAACACAAGTATGGATTGTGTGTTGTACACAAGTCAGCCAAAGATGTTTGGTTTATTTGGTTTTTGTTTGAATAGCTAAAATATGCATCATCTGTTTTTTTAGTTTGTCTATGTTTATTTCTTTATGTTTGTAGCCAGGGTTTTCAGGGGCATCTCCCCTGATCAAATTCAATCCATTTAACCTTGAATGAATCTATAACCTTCATTTTCTGTGAAGACAAAACCGTAACCTCTTCCCCAAAGTAATACATTTTTTACATCATTTTTAAAGTTAAGGCATTCCTAAAGTATCTAGGCCTGTTTAATTCAGTAGTCCCTTCCACAGTCCAATGTCTTGCAGCAGCTATCATTCTCTATTAGCTAGCATTCAAAAATAAAAATTAATAAAACACCATATATATACATATATATGTGTATGTATATGTTTATATGGTGTCTTATATGGAGTCTTACACAGATAGTGTGTGTGTATTATCTTTTTATATTATCTTATTTAAAGACTTTATCATATTTACTATAAACTATTTTTTCTATTACTATATCCATTTTATTTTCATTTTTAAACCCATGCACAGTTTTTAAACACATTATAACCTGTTTAGAGCTTTTTGCCCATCTGAGTCTGTATTTACTGGGCAGTTGTGTTCTCTGATTGCATGAGACAAATATTCAATTGCTATGTCAGCAACCATACAGCTTAGTGCATGGCATTGGCACATGGTGCTGGCAGATGGTGCTGGTTGTTGACTTCAAGCCAGAGATAGCAGCCAGTTGCTGTGCCTCTGTGTGCTGCTAAGTCCAAGTCCACCTGAGATATTTCAGGATAAGAACTCAAGGTCTGACTCTTTGACCAGAAATCCTCTTAACTTTCTCAGGTCTTATGTGAATATACATGGCCATGTGTTCAATTCCATATGTAGATGGAGTTTACTTTAGATCCCCAGCTCACAGAAATGACACGGAGACATTATTAATTATGAGCAAGAACTGATCTGAATGCTTCCTCCCTAACGACTATCTTTCATAAAACCAAGACACCTTGCAAGCATTCATCGACAGAAAGCAAATAACAGTCCTACCCAGCTATTATGCCTGTGAACCACATCAATAACCAGAACCGCATATAACTCTAAGGGTAACTTAATGGCACACATAATTTGGAGATGATCAACAGTTCTCCAATTGGACTCAAGACCAACTCAACAAGAGAGAAGCCATGCCTGGTCCTTGAAACCTAGCTAATTACTCAGTGCTTGTGAAGTCACGGTTTTGGAGAGAACCTACATTCACTATTTTCCTAAAATAGCGTAATCCTTACAAACATCTAAATGTTTTCCCTCATACTTACAATTAAGTATGAATATATTCACAAATTCACCAGTCATCAAGAAACATTCTCATTGAAACAAAAAGAGACCAGTGCAGAAAACCACAACCAAACAAAAGGCAAAGTTGTGGAGCAGAGTACTAGTGGACACATGTACAAAATTAGCACCAGCACGTAAGGCTCAGGGAACATCACATAGAGGGTGTGGAAAGATTGTAAGAGCTAGAAGATCAGAGAGTTTTCTGTGAGGTTGTGTCTCCTGGTATACCAGAAGCTACACCCATAGAGCCTCCCCAACATGACTGCCCAAATGTGGTCTGAACTAGTGGGACATTGATAGATATGCCAGAGTAGACAGAGAAAAGCCTTTGAGGCCTGAAGCCTACACAAAGAATTATAGGTAACTGAGAAAAGCTGGGAGCTGGAGAGGTGATAAATATTATATATATGAAAATGTATTCATACTCATGTACAGCATTTTACATATATATGCATATATATGCATGTAAAGCATTTAATGAAAAAAGATGCCATGAATTTGAAGAAGAGCCAAGATTTGTATATGAGAGGGTTTGGAGGGAGAAAAGGGAAGTGGGAAGTGATGTGATTATAATCTCAAAAAGAAGTCCTAGTAAATATTTTTCTAAGGTTAAAAAGAATTGTCTAGAAAGATTTCTTTACCAATAGTACAAATATCAAAATTATTTCAGTAATAATATAAATATACTTATTTTCATTTTTTAATTTCCAGGTATGTGACTTAAAAATTGATAATTCTTTCTTCCATCAATAATAGCCACTGCATTATTTTAAGAACTTATAACAGGCTTACATCTTTGAGAAAAATTCTCTTGCTTTGCCATGGCTTACATTACTTAGTGGTATATTTGAGGATTATTATGATCATGTTCATTAGGCCTACTTCCTATAGTAGTTTCTTGTTTTGTTGGGGTAACAGAGTCACACCAAACTCAGAATAAATGAATCTCTCTTCTATATTTTAGAAGTATTTTTTTGTTAATTCTTTAATGGTTCTGGTAAAGTACATAGACTTTTCATTTTAGAAAGCTCCACCCCAGTCATTCATGTTTAAATTCTATTACTACGATGCATACCATTTCTACGTATATTAAATACAATCACTTCTGTACATTTTTACAGTTGTTTAGTTCAATCTTACAATTTTTAGCACATTTTCTTGGACAGAAGTGTCTTTTCTTAATGTCTGCCATTATAACACTTTCTAGAGACTAACTCTGTCAGTGGTTGTTTAAAATTGATTATTTAATGAAGTTTTACTTTAATGTGACCATCAGATCTCCATAGATTTTCTGGCAGTCCTAACATGATTTTTCACAGTGTTTGATTTCAAATTTTTTTACAAAATAGTTATAAGGAGAAAAACTGTGTATTTTCTTTTTAACTTTTGAGTAATTAATTTTTATTTTTTAATATTTCAAGGTTTGCATTGCCATCAATAATCAATTTCATTTCGTGTCTTAAAATTTTTCTTTTACGAAATGAATTTTAATTCTCTTTTGTCATCTGATGAATGATATTTGGCTTATATGTGGAAAGTATTTTGCTGCATTTTAAAAATGAAGAACTTGTCCAAACAAGAAAAGTATTAGAGTTGACAAGATGCTGAAGACCCTGTTTCATCAATGGCTTTGTGTGACAGCGTATCTCATCACTAAATGAATGTAGGGAAGGCTCAATGAATTCTCACAAAAACGCAGAGCATCTGTGAATACTGCAGCATTGACTGATGAAAATAGATGTTGTGCTAATGCTGAGATGGTTCTCCTCCTAGTCATTTATTAGTACAGCACAAGTGCAAACATTGAAGAAGATGAGGGATGAAAAAGCTGCAGATTTCTGTAGCAGAGCTAAATTATTACAGTGAAGGATATATGTGCTCTGAATGTGTTATTTTTGTAGAATGATGTTCCAAATGATATAATGTACAGTATGAACTGATATTAAAGTATTCTTTTCAATCTAAGATTATATTAATATACTGTGAAAGGGCAAAGATAAAGAGCAGGTAGTCTCCAGGGTGTTAATAAGCATAATATTCTGTAAATATGGTGTTTCAGTTAAAAATGAAAAATAAAAAGCGAGAGTTACCTCACAGAGCACTCAGAATTTTCTGTTAGTTTCTTGGGTCATGAAATTACATGACCATCCTAGTGGCTAAAATTGTATGCTTCAAACAGTATGGTAGGAGTTGTTGCTACTACATACATCTATTACCCAAAGCCCTGTGTTCCATCTTACAGTTAACAAGAAAAAATTATCTGAACTAAAATCTTCAGGGGATACCTCACCAAAAGAACAATTTTCCCTTCCACCCCACAAAGGCTTGATATTATGTGCAGGAGGAAGGTAGCCCATGCATAGCAGCCTGCTCCTGGAGATGGTGAACAGGCTTGAAGTCATCTTTTGTTCTTAGTCTAAGATGTAGCCAAGAAATACTGATTGTTATTTTTGCTTCATATATATCAATAAGAATGCAATGAAAGTCGATGTAATTGCTAAATTTAGGTGATGAATATTGGGTGTAAAAATCAGGGGGCTTAAAAATTGGCTCAGTGTTTAAGCACACAACTTGTTCCTGCAGAAGACCCATTTTCTATTGTGAGCACCAACATGGCAGAATCATTTCATTCCAGGTCCAGGAAATATGACATCTCCAGACATGCACATAGTGCATAGCTATTCATGCAGGCAAAATACCCATACATGTTAAACAAAACAAAACAAAACAAAAACAAAACAAAACAAAACAAAATAACAAGGGAACTATTGCTTCAAAACCATACAGAATAATGTTATGGTTTAAAGGTCAGGTTTATGGTCTCAACTACCTGAATTTGTGTCCTGAGTTTTCTCTTATTAGTGTACTGAAGCAAGTTATTGAGTGATCCCTTTACCATTTACCACCACACCTATAAAATGTAGGTATGCACGACACTGTTACATTGGTCCATCCTTACAGTTGTATCATCCTTGTCATTACTACAGTAGTTCATCAACCACCTAAACACATTATTTATGCTAGTCTTTAGTCTTTACAACATTTAACAACTGGTTGGAAACATTAAAAAAGTCTTCTAATTGTAGGGCAATATGGTACAGTAATGGTATTGGGGTATACTGACTTATCGGAAGCCAGGATATACTTAGAGCTGTGATAGGACAGCTGGGTGGGGGGAGCTAGAGCTGCAATGGGACAGCTCTGGAGGCTTGGGCTCAATGGGACAGCTCAGCCCTGGAGGGAAAGGTATCCTATCAGGAAGCCAGGATACCTGAAGCTGGGGTGTCATGAGGTATAGGGATCCTGCTCTTCTCCTGGAGAGATACTTCAGCTGAGTTATACTCTATTCCCTTACAGGAGTGTCCTAGCAGAGCTATCTGCTTCTTCTCCAGCCTAAGATGCTTCTTCTGTTAACACTCTGCTAAAGGGGTGTCCCTGCAGAAATGGAGCAATCTCTGCCTGCTGTGGTGAAAAGTTGTTACTTTTCCTTTGCTGGCCTTGATTAGTCCCCCTTAGAAGCTTGCTAGCAAGGTTCTTCTGCTCTTCCCTGCCTTTCTGAGGCCCCCTAGGAGCATCTCAGCAAAGTTTTTCAGCTCAGTCTCCTAAGGGATATCCCTGCCAGGTTCTTCTGCTCTGTGGTGGTGAATGTTGGTCGTCATCCAAGACTCTTTTGAGAAAAAGATTTATTTGGGAAGGAGGAGTTCAGGAGAGTGCCTCTCTCTGCCAGAGAGGGATTAATGGCAGCTCTTAACTGAAGGAATGGAGGGGCTTATATAGGGCTTCTTAGGGGCAGAGATTTCCCAGGGAGACAGGGGATTGGTTAGTGTTTCCCTGCTCAGGGATTGGTCAGTTTAGCTGGGCAGTTTAGCTGGGCAGAGATGGCTCAGAATTCATGGCCAAACTGTAGGGCCTGGGTCTAACCTTGTTCTTTGGGTTCATCTTGAGGAGTTTCTGGTCAGCCAGCTAAAACATTCTGTTTGTTCCTATTCTCCCTCTGCCCTGACTGGTGATTAGCTGTAGGGCATTGTTTACTCCATCTTTGGTGTGGTAATTTCCCACCTGCCTGGGCAGGAACCTTGTGCTGCAGGGGGTATATAAGGATTTCCCCAAGGTTGAATAAAAGGCATTCGGCTATCTCCTTTCGAATGACTCAGGTCTCTTTGTGTGTTCTTTCAATCTCCAGGCCCTTGCCCACTCACATACGGTACAGTGGCAAAGTGGCACGTGAACTGTACCAAGGGGGTAACACAGAATCGGGTGTTACACCAAACTGTGTGTGTGTGTTTTTTTCTGATCCTTTTTAGCTTTTTTAGTCTAATCTTAGGACCAGGGCATATTTCTTTTCCTGGCTCTGATTCTAGGAAAAAGGTGTTTCTTTGACACTAGTTTCAGAGCCAGGGCACAAGTTTTTAGTCCTGGGTTCAGGAATAAAGATTTTCTCTCCCTGGCCCTGGTCTCAAATACAGGGTGTGTTTCTTTCTCTGACTCTGGGCTCAGAGTCAGGGTGCTCAGTGATTGGTTGATTTTCTGCACTTGTTGTCCCTTTTACTCTACACTAATATCTGAGTGTAGAGCTCCTGGCTTCTACTTTGTTCAGAACAATCAATATATCTGTATAGAATTCTCCTAGAGAAATCACCTTGAACAAAACTATATCCAATTTCAAAATAATCATTAAGATTTCCAAAATATGAATGAGAATTAAACTTAATGTCTTAAAATTGAACAGTATAGAACCTGTTTGGTTTATTTCAGAGACTTTTCATCATAAAGGTGAACAAAGGGTCCTTACTACTTGGTTGAAGCTCTTCCGTTTTGTCACAAAATACCATATATAGTATTAACATGTTAAACTCTAGGTCTGCCACCATAGCTGTATAGTTGTAAAAAGAACAAAGTATATCAAAGTCCTGCAAGCATAAAGGAACATAAAAGTCAAACCAGACATGAATGAGAGGCGAGTATAGCCTTCACAGTGTTTTGTCGTCCCACCACCTGAAAACCTGCACACACTAGCTGAATACTGTATTCCAAAGGCTTTATAACTGGGGAAATAATGTGCCCATCTGAGAAGGAAACTCGGGAGACTTTGGGAAATGTTCTATATTCAAACCTTCAAAGGGATCACCTGAAAAGCTTCTCGTTTGTATGTTGTAACTATGGAAACAATGTGGAATCTGAGTCTCACTGAAGGATTTAGAACCAGATAGTGATTTTTGCTTCCTTTTGCTCACCACAGAGCTACAGAACCTGGAAACAAATGGTTAATACATATTTTCCATATGCCATGTGTAGAAAATAAGAGAAAGAGACAAACGTATTGGTAAATAAGATCACAAAAGAGGCAAGATGTGTTTAGGGGGTCCAAGAAAAGAAGGACAGTTGGGCTCTTTTATTGAAGGTGGTAAATTAACAGCTTCCACCTATTTGGAAGGCTAAGATTGTATTTCCATTGAAGGAACTTGAACAGAATTTTCAAATCTCTAGCCAAAGTGTCAACAAAACTAAGAGGCTGCTCTAGTATATCAGCCTGAGAGATAGAGAAAGAAAGTTCTTGAGCAGCTTTTTTACTCTGCTATCTTCTTCCTTTGTGTTTTCTACAGGTCAGTACCAGAGCACATTGGACATCAAGTGGTCAGCACAAAGAGCTGATTGTGAGATTTTACAACTTTCTTTCTAATACAAGCTACAGATGTTGATAATTCATTTTAAATTTTAAATATGACTAGCAAAAGAGTATTCAGTTTTCATAACTGGGGTTATGATTTATTTGAAATAACCCCAAATATCCCTGTTACTTACATCCAAAGACAAAAGTCAAGCCAGTGAAGAACCAGAAAAGAAGATATTCATTAAATACATTCATATGCACTATAAGAATGAAGCTGAAGATACATTAAGCCATTTTTAGATGGTTATATCCATCCCACAACCTGGGGCATTGCTACCTGTTACATTGTTATTAGAGACAGGGCTAACAATAAAGGATTAAAGAATCCTGTCTCTTCTGCTTTGCTGTGGTACCTGAGTTAACTGTCCATCAACTGTACATCTTTGGTCTAGGGACTATTTGAATGCTTCTTGCCACAGATCTCTATCATCTATCTATCTATCTATCTATCTATCTATCTATCTATCTATCTATCTATCTATCATCTATCTATCTATCTATCTATCATCTATCTATCTATCTATCTATCTATCTATCTATCATCTATCTATCTATCTATCTATCTATCTATCTATCTATCTATCTATCTATCTATCTATCTCTCCTCTCTCTCTCCTTGTTCCTGAGAAAATAATACATCATAAACATGAAAATTAGAAATGTTTTAAATTTATCTCTTAGTGTTCTGAAAGACAGGATCTCCCAGATCAAGGATTTGGTGTCTGATAAGGACCTGCTGGTGTAGAGGTTCTTCTCATTATAGTCTCCTGAGTTAAAAGAGATTAGCTAACTCTTTGGAGTATCTTATTAGGAAACTATCCATCCCACAACCTGGGGCATAAATTTCATAAATTTCCATTTATGAAAACTGTACTTTCATGACTTTTTCACCTTCCTAAGACCCTACTTCTTAATGACATTATCACCTTGCATACTAGAAATTCAACCTAAAAATTCTTCATTGGAAGGTCACAAACATTTATCCCAAAGCTACTATCTAAAACATCTTAAAAGGATGCAGGTATTCTTGTGTTGGATAGTTATGATTAATACACTCACATTTAAACTTCTTGTTTTGTTGTACTTTCAAATGTCTTTCATGCCCTTGTTATTTAAGATAAAAGGTCATTGTCACTTCCTGAAGACTTGGTTAAACTATCATCAATCTTCCCTAGAGAATTTATTATCTTAATATCCTGAGAAATTTTTCACAATGCAACATGCTTGTTTTTATTTTCAGACTTATACCTGAACCCTGGACTAAGTAGAAATCTGAGTGAGTTCTGCTGCAATGCTTATGACCTGAGTTCAATCCCTGGAACTCCAGGAAAACCCTGATCCTCTTAGGGTGCACATGCAATCCCAATATTCTTAGAGTGAGATGGAAGGTGGAAAAAAGAAACTCAGAAGTTCATGAACCAACAAGTTTTGAGAACACAACAGAAATAAGAAGAGATACCATGCCTCAACAAAACACAAATCAAGAACCAACTCCTAAAAGTTATTCTCTGATCTTCACATGGTCCCTTGGGAATCCTGCGCACGCGCGTGCACACACGCACACACACACACACACATAAACACGAAATAAATACAATTTTATAAACTTTTCTGCAGAGTGAACTATTTGGAGGTAGGAAGTTCTATTTATCTAAGTTTCTGTAGAGACAAGCATAGTGGATATCATCTGAAACACTAAAAACCTTTTATTTAATAGAAAACCTAGTCAGTCCTCTTGGGTTTTCTGAGATTTTTAAAGCTTTGTCTAAAACATTTTATCCATTTGATAATTGTTTGAAGTAAGTGTGAAGGAACAATGTAGCCTGAGTCAGAGGACCCTAGGAAACTGGGGGCATGTGTATGCTGCATACAAGCATAAGCACTGGAAAAATGATCATGAGCTGTGTCCTGTTTTGTTGTCCATATTCACCTCCTTAACTGTTCTTATGTCTTCCTTATCCACCACCCCTCCTTACTCACCAACTTTGACTTTTCATTTTTTCCCATCAAGCCCAGTTTGTGTTATACAACTGATTTTATGAGTAAGGCCGGCAACAGAGTGTGGTCAGCCTACTAGAGTTCACATAATTAAAGAAAATCAGCTCTTCCTCTCTCAACAGCTCTTCCTCTCTCAAACATGCTTTTTTACTCATGTGTTAAGGACTTTTGCCTCTTAACCAGTACTACCATACTTGGCTTACTCATGACACCTCTCTCCACTTGTTGTTCCCTAAAACCTAAGACCTTAGCTCTGTGCTTCTTGTCACAAGCCATTTCATTCTTCACTATGCTCTTTAACCACAAAAATAAGAAAAAATAGTTTGCTACTTGTTTAGTAATTATACTAATTATCTGCTGGTCTTTTACTTTAACTGTGTCTTAATTCTCCTAAAACATTATATGAATACAGAATAATCAGCAAAATGAGTATATGTGATTAAACCACAGATAAATACATATATACATATATATGTATACATATATACTAATAAATATAAACACAAATAGATGCACTGTAAAATTGTTTAATGGTCATCAGCAACAGAATTTGGGTAGTTCCAATGTGTAAACATCCTTTCCTTGTAGAAGTCTTATCCATCAATGAAATATAGGTGAATCTCACATGAGTAGACCTTGAAAGTCAGAGGATCAGTTGAAGATCTACATCCAGGAGAGATGGTGGCCATTGCTTTGGAGAAAGTAGAATTCAATGGGATGGGAGCCCTGATTTTAACTTTCTAAGACAACTCAGTTTAAAATGGTGCATTGCATTCCAACATCAGTCATATTAGCTTTGCCTTACAGACTTCCAAAAACTTAATGAAGCACAGCCTCTATTCTCTCTCCTGCCATGCTTTTGTGATCTCACTTTAGGCTTTCCTTCACTAGAGTGCACTTACAGTAACTCCAAATCATCAAGTAATCCATTGTAAAATAAAACATCTAAATTTGAGGTTTATGGTGATTTCTTCTCAAAAACAGTAAAAGGAAATCTCCAAAGTGCTGTCAGTTGTCTGCTAATGAGCACTGAATGCACAGCAATAAGTTCAGTAAACCTCATTGAGATGTGTTAGCAAGAGCCAGTGCTATATTAAAGGTCTGGAACAAGAACAATAATTAAGAAAACTCAGTGCCAGTTCCTTTTCATCTTTAACTGCTGCTGCCTACAGTTCATATACACAAATATAAAAGGTCATCAGAATTCATTTTATAATGAGTGCATATTAATATTCCACAAATCTCGCTTGTAACAAAAGTAGTGATAATGGGCTGAAACAAACTTGATATAGTTAGTCCTGGGACATGGCAAGAACACGGGACAGGGTAAAAGGAGAAAGCCCAAATCTGTCAATAAAGGGCACAGCACATCTCCCTCTCCTGAATGCATCTGGAATGAACTCATATGAGGCACTGTCTGTGCACTGTCCAGAGGTTCAGAAATTGGGCACTGTTTATATCTCTCTTCTGATGCTTACTTACTGTAACCTTAAAGGAGTGACAGTTCTTCTAATCTCAGTTTCCTCAGTAATAAAGCAGGAACAGATTCAAAGTCGCACTTAGGCAGGACTGGATCTCCCAGGAGTCCTATACTGGTCGAATGAGTGAAGTCATGAGACAGTGCTCTAACGAGTACAGCCTGCATAAAGGCACACTGTTATTCTTATTTGACATTTCTCAAGATTCCATTGTAAGTTTTAGAATAAAATGGTTTTATTCCATAATAGGGGATTCAGTTAACAGTGTTTCTTCGGTGGGTGTTAGGACAGGTTCTGCTTCAACCACTCTTGTAAAGGGAGAACACCTATGAAATAGTCTGTGTGGACCCGTTACTAGTACCTCATAGCTGCGTCCAACAACCATCACTACTAACTGTTAATACAGTTAGTTCTTAATGTAAATCTCAAGGACATTGTCTCTGCTCTTACCACAGTGCAGAAAGGTGGGTAGTTTTTGTCCTTTTTGCAAACATTCCACATACTTGCAAAACTTAAAATAGTCTACTTTGAACTGAGACCTGGACCAAACCTCTGACATCTCTGACCTAGTTCCTGATTCAGCCCTTAGTGTCACATTTCATTATTCAACAGCGTTCACAGGAGGGTACATTCATCAGTAAAAGTTCCTCTGCACACAATCCTCCAGGGATCTTCCTTGGCCTAGAAGCCCCCACTGTGCCATTCGCTTGATCTCTTTGTCATCCCCCAACTCCTTAAGTTATCTTTCTCCTCCACACAATCATTTGTGGTGTTCTCATTTCTTCTGGGTGTGGTAATCAGATCTCAGTTCAAAGACCTTTGCTCTTTCTATGTGCTCTTCTTGACAGATCTCATGGTGAAGCCATACCCTTCTAGAGACCTGTTAACCTGAAAGTGCATAAGGAGACTCATGCTGACACCAGCACCTTCTCCATATCCTTGCTTTCTAGAAATGATCAAAATTATCAAGTATTTTTTGTACTTACTTACACTCATTCTCCCACACTGGAATGTAGATCTCAGGTAAGTATATTCCCTCCCTGTTCTCTATTGTCTAGACCCATGACGAGCAGGGAAAATACGTACAATAGTTTTGTTTAAGGAGTATATCCTCAAATATAAAGTAAATGAGAAACAGTTTCTAGCATTTAGCATATTATCATTTATGACAATGAAAATTGAAAGAAAAAAAACTTTGAAAGAATGTCTGGACAGAGATCAAGAGACCAAATCTTTAGGAAGTTATGAGTTCTTTATTTTATATACAGATATCTGTATAAAAAATAGAAATAAATGAGGGAACATAAGTGATATTTTCAGCTGGCCTGGGATTCTAAATTTGCATGTAACTATCACCAGCAGTAGTGCTGGTAAGCAACAAGAATATTGCTGATGCTTCTGGTGTCTGTCAATGAGTAATTATTTTCACCACTGTTAATAGTTGTGCAAATAATTCTGCAGGGAGATATTTATCCAACATTTGTTACAAGGAAGGCTTTAGTCAAATAATGTATAATCTCATTTAGAAAACACCAAAATGACAGGAGGCAGATGTTTCACAGAAAAAATCCCACTGAACTCTCCTTTCTTTGCTCTGTAAGTGTAGGCAGTTGAACTCAGCTCTGATGCCCTTAGAATACCCAAGTAGTCATACTGAGAACTCCCCTAGCATGGAGAAAAAACATCAGCCTATGCTGTGAGGTAGACCCAGTCCTCCTGTAGAAAGATGGTCATCTGGTTTTGACTGCCTGGGTATCAGTATAAAGTAGTGAATTTTATACAGTTTCTCAGTAAAAAATTATGAGTGGAAATTCACTCCTTCAAGTACTAAAAGACCACTAATAAAATTATCTATCATACTTTTAAGGGACAGTTTCCATTTTCTAAATAAATGTTTCACAACTAAAAAGAAATTTTAATTTATTTGAATATCAAATTTAATATTGGATGAAAAATTACTACAATTAATATTCTTAGTATAATTATATTTTAAGAAACAACTGTATATTTGCTCTAACCCAAATATATTTCCTTATAATGAAAATTTTTACAAAACTAGAATGAAATTTTAGCTTTTAAGCAGGTTTTAAGACTTCCCCAAATATTCCCTCAGTTCTGCTTCCCTGTTTTATTTGCTTCTAGACATGTTTGAATTTTCCATTTCTGGGTCTTCCTATTAACATGTCCATTTGACTCACTCTACTAGGGGAGATGCTGAGTATTTAAAACATACACACTTGGCATAATAAAGACTCATAACACATGTCAGTCACTATGTCAAACCACCCATGACAAGTGAATATTCTGTTATCCAGTCAGTTTGTAAGGAACAATCTATAGTGTTGGCAAGACATGGGAAAATCCCCCATGGTACTCCTTTGACCTACAATTCAATTAGACGTAACCTAAGCCCAGTAATAGGAGTTTTTATTTGGTTATAAGAGATGTCTAATTGGGATGATGATGATGATGATGATGATGATGATGATGATGATGATGATTATCTGCCATTATTTGGTAATTTCAGTTAGGGTGTCTTCATAAATATACATATTTTAGTAAGCTTCTGCTATATTAGGTTTCTACTCTACCCCCTCAAATAGTCCTTATTTCTTTAACTTAAAGAAATGTTCAACATCTGTAGTTATCAGGGAAAGAAAAATCGAAACTACTTTGATATTTCATCTTACACCTGTTCCAATGACTAGGATCAGTAACACAAGTGACAGCTCACACTGGCAGAGATGTGGAGTCAGAGGAACAGTCATACATTGCTGTGAAACTGCCTATTTGAAGAGACACTATGGAAATCAGTGTGGCCATTAAATAATGGTGGTAATCCCTCAGAAAGATGGGAACCCATCTATTTCAAGATCCAGATGTATCATGCTTTGGCATTCTCAAATAAGCGTATACCATGTTCATTGCTGTTTTATTCATAATAGCCAAAATTGGCAGCAACATAGAGATCATTCAATAGAATGTGTAAGAAAATGTGGTACATTTACTCAATTGAGTATTTATTCAGCTGTTAAAAAACATGAAATCATGAAATTTGCAGGTAAATGGATGGAACTAGAAAAAAATCATTCCAAGTAAGGTAATCCAGATACAGAAAGAGAAAAAAAAATGTTATGCATTCAGTTTTGTGTGGACATGAGTTGTGTGGATATCCAAGCTACAGTCCACAGAACAGAAAGGTTAGTCATAGACAGAGTAACTGACTAACAAGAACAGATACAACTCATTTGAAGATGGAAGTAGAACAGATAGTTATGAATGTATGAGGGAGATGGAACAGGGGTAAATATGAAATTTCAATTTCTAAGAGTCTAAAGTAAAACCATTGAAAAATTACCAACAAAATATTCCTTTAATGGTCATAAAAGTCACTGAAAAACTAGCAACAAAAATTTCTTTCATAGGCGTAAACCCTCTTGGTTACTTTCAATTGGAAAAGATTGATATCAGTTCTTATCCCCATCATAGATTAGTAATGTCTATTTTGCTGTTCTAAAACATAAGGATATTTTTCAATACATTCTAAAATATCTAAAATTTAGATATTGAATGATGTACCAGATATATATATATATATATCAACCTTGCATATATGTGTGTATACATATATATATACATATATATATATTCCAAACTATATACAAGCTAGCCATAGGTGACAAGAAAAAATAAAGACCAACAAGTGACATTTACTAAAGATGCCACACACGATTTTTCTATTTCTGAGGAATGCTCAGCAGGGAAATGTTTTTCTCTTTAAAGTCAGTAATTGTCAATCTACATATGGAAACCTCGTTACAAGCCATTTGCTAATCTGTAAATCTGAAGTCCTCGTGTGGGTCAGGAATGCACACATTCTTCAGAGTGAGCCACTCATATATGTGGATCTCTGTTAAGCAGAGACGTGTCAGTCATCAGCAGGAGAATCACATTCAACTACAGCATGTTGTGGTGATTTCACAGCTGCAGATGCTCAAGAGGACAAATTACTTCAGCTAAGGCTACCATTAATCTGATCTCAAAATCCTTTCTGCAGTGGGGCCTTTGTAAAGACAAAACCACCACAACACCAAGATTTGTTTTTATCCACTTTGTTCCACTTAGAGACAACCATGTCCCCTTCTAAGCATCTGTTACATCTGAGACTCAGTAGTCATGCTTACCTAAAGACCCTTATTCCAGAAACCTCTAAGCCTATGTGCACCTTGACAAATACATGCAGAGATTTGCAGCAGCTTTTCCAGCCACATATGAGCTGAATTCTGCAAATAAATACAAAGGCATTTTCAAAGGCTCATTGTCTCTTAGTATAGACAATTGGAAAACCATTGTTCTTTGAAGTCAGATGATATTTTAATGTAGATTCTCCTCTGACTTGTCAGAAACAGACAGATAGCAACACAGAAGGAGCTGCATTTGCATACTGCTTCTAGCAAATTCTTGAGATGAATCATCAGCACAAGAATATAAAACACACAGACTACAAGCTCATCATAAGCACCACATTAAAAGCAAAGTAGAGCAAATTGGTGGAAAATTAGAGTACACAGAGTATGTTCCAGAGAGAGGCTCTGGACATGACCCCAAGGGCCTTGTGAAATGAGATGCTTGACATTTTCTATGTCATTCTACTCTGAGGACTTTTTGTTTGACTCTCTCTATCCTTTGTACTCCTTCTGGGAGTCTACCTTCTACCAAGTATTTGAAAGCTACCCCCTTCTCTGAAGACTCACTATGAAGCCTGACTAGACTGTACTATTATCGAATACACTCTCCTCTCTGTTCTTTAAACAACAATGCCAAAAACTTCCACTTTTGAACTTTTTCAATGTTCCTACTTTATTTTCTACTAATAGTAATTTTCACGTGCTCCTAAAATAGGAAGTTTAGGGTTCTAGTTTTATAGGGAAAGAAAGTGAAGTAATGAAAACAAATTCTCAAGTCATATGGATAACACACAGCAGAGCCTGGTCTCTCTGCCTCCAAATACACATTCCAGGATGGATAATATATGAGACTCAATGATGGCAAGAGAGATGTCATTTCAAAATTCCAGCTGCAGCTGGCCAGGGCCCTTCATAACTGGGAAATAGCACATACAGAGCCCCCTTTTTAAGCTCATGGAAACTACTCATCTTATAAAAATTGAAATGTTTCCTATTGCTTGTCCAAATATTGTATTGACCAAAATGGTTAATATTATTTTACAGGCATGTTATACATATAGGTGTTTATTGCTGTCAATGGGTCAATATTGCATTAACCTTCCTTTTTGGCATCTTCTCTGTCTTCTCTATTCTGCTTCTCTGTGTTAATCTACTTAGGTGACTCTTTGCTACAATGACTCAACACAACATGATTTTTAATTTTTATTTTAACTTAGCTTCCTTTTGTAGAAAGACCTGATATGGGACTCCCCTCTATATGTTATGAATGCATTTTATTGTCAATGGTAAATAAAGAAGCTGCTTTGGGCCTATGAAAGTACACAATAAGGTAAGATGGGGATTCCAAGTAGATATAGAAGAAGAGACTAGGTAGAGTCAGGCAAATGCCTTGTAGCCACCGCAAGAGACAGATGCTGGATGCCAGATAGAACCTGACTGGTAGACCACAACCACATGGTGATACACAGATTAATAGAAATGGATTAATTTAAGATGCAAGAGCTATATAGAAATACACTGGAGTCACTGGCCAAGGAGTGTTACAATTAATATAGTTTCAGTGTAAATATTTCAGGTTTTGACAGCCCAGCAATGAACAAGAAGCCTGCAACTATAAGATCCGAAAAATTCCTGTTCCTTCTCTCCATAAATCTTTCCTGTGGTTTTTACCCCCTTACATGTTTCTTTACTTTTTTGCACATTTTTTTCAGAAATGTTACTCTAGAAGAGTGAAAGAAGTATCCACGGGAGAGGAGTCACTGCTCCTAACATCTAATTTCTCTTTACATTCCCTGGTCCTACTACTAAATGGTCCCTGCTTGGAACCAGAACAGGTACATGTGTCCTTCATCAGGTTTCCTCGAGTGACCACTTTCCCTTGTCTTTTTAAATCCATTAGTTGACTTCAGGGAGCAACACTAAAAGCATTTCCATGGATTGCAGAAGGGCTCCAGGGTTCATCTTTTAACCAACTCTCAGAATGATAGAATCATTTTCTTTCCAGAGGTCAAGTTATTTTAGGGAGAAAGAACATGTTTACTGGAAGAGGACTTTCTTGACTATTCTCACCATCAATGAAATAATTCTAATTCTAATCTGTTCCCTAATTTGGTTACTTTAAAGATTTTATACTCTTTTAGAGTCCCAGGTATTAGTAGATTGTTTACAAGAAGATTTGTTACCAAATCAAGTGAGTTGTGTAAAATCTGAGCAGCTAATTAGACTGGTCAAATTGCCCCAACATCATGTTTTCTCAGAATTTTAGAAAATTATAAGATGCTAATTAACAGTAAATTAATTCAATGTTTAGTTCATTTGAAATGTGTTATCCACTAACTGTGAGTAGGTATAACCTGTCTTATGGCATAAGCAATATTTTGGATAGAAAATTGTTTATCACAAGGGAGTTTGAAAATAAATTAATAATAAAATTATATAAGATAAAAAAGGAATTTTAACTACTATATAAAATCATAAATATGTTACATATATGAAGCATATACAGTGTTTCAATACCTATATATGTTTGTAATGTTGAAATTACTTCTCTCTCATCCAGTAATCTCTATTACTTAATGACAAAGCCATTCAAATCCTTTCTTGTGGGTTTTTAAAATATACAGTGTACTCTGATTCTCTGCAATCAGCAGTTGTGCCATATTGCATGAGACCTATTGCCTAAGTGTGTGTTTGATGTGCACACATGTGAATATGTGTGTTTGCATGTGATTAAGTAATGTGTGTGTTGATGCACCTGAATATGGAGACCAGAGGTTACTGTTGGGTATCTTCCTCAGTCACACTGAACTTTATTTGCCAATACAGGGTCTTTTGCTAAGCCCCGAGCTAGCAGCTCCAGTTACTAGCCAACTGTCCCTGCAGATCCCCTGTGTCTACATCTGGAAAGTGGAGATTACAGGCTTGCAGCTAGGCAGCCCTTGCTTTATGCAGGTGCCTCGCATCCAAACTCAGGTCCTCACACTTACAGGGGAATTACTTTGCCCACAATGATTCTTCCCAACACCACATTAAAACTTTATGTAACTATGGTACAGCAGTGTTGACTTCTTTTTTGGCCAATAGATTACTCAAGCTTGTGCTCTCAAAATAAACTGTAGAAAGCAATATTAAAGGAGATGATAGTTACATGGATTCTGAATCTTCTTGAGTAGAGAAATGTGATTATATTAGTCATATAGATCTTCAATATTTCAGATGATTAAAACTAATTTTGAGGCTCAATGAACAATATGAATAACAATACAAAATGGAATATTATTTTGAGAATAATAAAAACTCAATAAATTTTCTATGGTTTTTGACAAAACATCATTTTTATGATTAGAGGAACATGAACTCATGCATGAAAGAGAAAAAATACTTAATTCATCTAAAAGATGAAGCTGTTTCTTATATTTGTATTGTCCCACATCTCTTTAGAGCAGAGAAATGATTGTTTCTGAAAAAGCCTTGTGCTTGAAATTGTCATTCAACTTGTTAGGATGACCAATGTGATTACTGAGTGAAGGCGAAGGTGTAAATCACAAACAATCCCACACTAGCGTGGAATTATGATTAATGTAATGGTTATTTATTTAAAGGAGAAAAAACTTACAGATCATCGTCCCAGACAACAGCCCTCTGCGCAATCAGGAAGGGAGTCTAGTTGCCAGAAGCGGAGCAAGAAGTAAGAGAGTGCGAGGAGGGAAGTGGCCGTTTTTTAAAAGGGAGAGAGACCATGCCCCAATGGGCTGGTATCTCAGCGGCTATTGGCTGGAGGAGTGGAAGGACCTCCCGCAACACCTCCCCCTTTTGTTTAAGTAAGAGAGTTCTAAACCTACTACGAAATTATATACAATATGTACAAATATCCTATTCTAACTAGCTTAAGTCTTATAAATAGCTTGGTCAAGTCATGAGTGGAAAGTAACTATATTTATATAGTCTTCAACCCCATCGAAGATCTGAGAAGGGAAATAATGTTACCTGAGTAATGAGGAAGTGCAATCAAACAACTTCCAAAACATGCAACAAATCACAGAGACAACTAGCTACCTGGGCAATCAACCAAGGTCACATTTGCAGTGTTGAAGCAACCAACTTTGGCTAAGGCCTAACATAACTGACATACCATTTTCAAACAAGCAACTTTTCAAAACTATCTTACCCTGTCTTGGCAGGATATGACAGTCCTGTTTTATCCACTGATGCACGCTCTGTATCTCTGTCAGTGGTTGAGGTATGGGCATTTCTTTGCCCAAAGGCCAGTTCTGCCAAAAAGAAATGCTCCAAGTGGATTGTCTTTGGTGCTCAACATTCTCTATGGAATAGAGCAGTGTTGCCAGGAGCAATTGTGTCTCACTACCAAAAAACTCTGAGTTAGATTAAAGGCCATTTTCTACAGCTCTTTGAAGAGGTTGAAGATTATCTATCTATACTCAGTATAATCTCTATGTACCTAAAGAACCTGATTAGTCTAATTATAAATGACAAACTCAGAATACTATTGATCTATATAATTCTCAATACCTATCTAACTTAAAGACTAAGACAATAAACGACTGTGAAACAAATGAGGACAATGACCTCCAAATATAAACAATATACAAATATACATTGCAGTATGGTAAATATATATCAATACACAAACAATATATAAGTATCTTAATCAGAGGTAGAAATGTACACAGCAATATGGTAAATATATACAATATATATCAATACAATATATGTCAATACATAAAAAATGTTTTAAAAAGAGGTAGAAACATGCATGCATACAATAGTCAATATAATTTAACTTTGTATCAATATATAAGAATCGATACCAATATATTTGTCTCAAAACAATAACTCACAAGTACCAACAAGTACCAATCTATTATCCCATCATCCCATTATCCCTCTTTTTTTTTCCCAAAAGATCCCTGAGCTTATAAAATTTCTCCCCCAACCCTCAACCGTATACTAATTATAATCAACCCCTAAATGATGTCCCTAAACCCAAGGGCAAACTTTACTGGGAGAGGGGACGTCGTCCTCTAGAATTACTTCCAGCTGTCATGGGGGCGACGTTCTTTCTGGGGGATTCTGTGAAAGTAAAATGATGGTTAAATTTTAAGATCAATGTCTTTTAAAATTGCAAATAGTCTCTGAGTATTTTGTGCAGGTCTGGCCAGAATGTTGTATAAGATGTGCACCATTTCAGCTAACCAAGTCGGAACTGTCTTGTGCAGCCAGTACCCAAAACAGGTCTTGTAGTAGCGCTATCAGTATCATGACGTCATATCAACCAGGTGGAGTTGTTGTTATGGGGCCCCATCTTCTTCCTGGAAACTTCAAATGTCACTTCAGGAAAAACTCATTGTTCATTGTGAAAAACATAAACATAAATCATATAGACATATATAGACATATATATATTTATATATATATTCAATGAAAGGCATGATAGATATATTCAATGAAAAGTATGATAGACATGAAGAAAAGCAAAGATGTTTTCTAAGCTCATATTTCTTTCTGTCCCCTAACATGGCTCTTGACATGAGACAGAAACTCCAGAAACTCTGGGTTTTTCTCTTACCAACAGGCTTGGAATTGGAGAGGGACTGAGCCAGAGTCCAACTTCAAAACCAGCTCTATAAATTTAGAAATATGGTTTAGTATATTTTACTTACATAACCTATTCAGTTTTCTTGATAGTTCCTGTTGGGCAGGTATTTTTCCATCTGTCAGTATCCAAACATCCAGGATCCCTTGAATTTTTCAAAGATGAGTGTTTTCTTGTGGAGATAAGAACAGAACCCTGCCCCCATTCTATATGTTTTCCTTACCACCTGTATGAATATCATCATTGTGGATGAGTTGTCATTTCTCCTTTCCAAGAGGTTTCTCCTCTTCAAAGTGAACCTTTATTAATTTTGATGGTATCCACAATTTTTCTTCTCCTGTGGAAACAAAAGCAAAACCCCTTCCCCAACATAGCACATCTCCTGGCTTCCATTGAGAGGTCAGCGCATCTTTGAAATAAATTGGTTGATTTAATTCAGCAGACTTTTCCATTATCCAATGTCTTTCTGCTGCTGTCGTTCCTTTCTCATTAGCGTTAAGAAAATTCAAGGTTAATAAAGCATTATGTAATCTATTTCTGGGGGTATTTTCGGTCCCTTTCTGTTTGTTCAGCATATCCTTTATAGTACGATTTGATCTTTCTATAACTGCCTGACCTGTGGGATTATGTGGTATACCTGTAATGTGTTTTATATTATAATAAGCAAAAAAGCGTTTCATTTTCTTAGATACATATGCTGGACCATGGTCTGTCTTTATTTGTGCAGGTATTCCTATGATGGCCATAACTTCCAATAGATGTGTGATTACTGAATCAGCCTTTTCTGAGCTCAGGGCAGTAGCCCATTGAAAACCTGAATACGTGTCTATAGTGTGATGTACATATTTTAATTTACCAAATTCCATAAAGTGGAACACATCCATCTGCCAGATTTCATTTCTCTTAGTAACCTTTGGGTTACTCCCTGCAGGCAATGGTGTTTGATTATAGAAAGAACAAGTAGGACATCTCTTTATAATGTCCTTAGCTTGTTGCCATGTAATGGAAAATTCTTTCTTTAGGCCTTTACTCTTGACAAGATGCTTTTTATGAAATTCTGAGGCCTGCAACACGCTTCCAATTAATAATTGATCAATCTCAGCGTTACCTTGTGCTAGAGGACCAGGCAGACCTGTATGGAACCAGATGTGTGTTATGTACATCGGACAAAGCCTATTCCTGATTATGTCTTGTACCTGGGTAAACAATGAAGTCAACTCTGTGTCATCTGGTATAAATTCAGCAGTTTCAATATGCAAGATAACTCTTTCTACATATTGTGAATCTGTATCTATATTAAGAGGTTCTTTAAAATCCCTTAGCACCATAAGAATGGCATATAATTCTGCCTTCTGGAAAGAATTATAAGGGCTTTGTTCCACCTTACTCAGTTCATCTGACTTATAACCTGCTTTCCCTGATTTATTTGCATTAGTATAGAACGTAAGGGCTCCAGTTATTGGAGCATCACGTACAATTATAGGAAGAATCCAAGAAGTTCTCTTTATGAGGTTAAGTCTACCACTTTTGGGATAGTTGCTATTAATTTCTTCCAAAAAATTAGCACAAGCTCTTTGCCATGGTTCATTGTCTTCCCAAAACTTTTTTTATTTCTTCAGTAGTAAAAGGCACTATAATTTCTCCTGGGTTTATACCTGCTAGTTGAGGAAGTCTCAGCTTACCTTTTATAATTAATTCAGAGACTTTTTCCACATAAGTTTTTAATTTTTTACTTGGTTTATTAGGTATAAATATCCACTTTAAAATAATATCTTCCCTCTGCATTAGAATCCCTGTAGGAGAAATTCTGGAAGGCAATATGACTAGGATGCAGCTAAGATTTGGGTTCACCCTATCCACATGTGCCTCCTGTAATTTTTCCTCAATCATTGTCAGTTCCTTTTCTGCTTCAGCTGTCAATTTTCTTGGACTATTCAAATCTTTGTCACCATCTAAGGTTTTGTTTAAATGAACTATTAGATCAGGTGTTATCCCAACAGCTGGTCGTAGACTGGAAATGTCTCCTAACAATCTTTGGAAGTCATTAAGAGTCTTTAACTGGTCTCTCCTAATTTGTGCCTTTTGCGTTTTAATTTTCTCTAACCCTCTTATGTAACCTAGGTAATTAATAGAATTTCCTCTTTGAATCTTTCCAGGGGCAATTTGTAATTCCCATCTAGGCAAGACTCTCTTTTCTTCTTCAAACATCCTTTCTAAAGTATCTTTATTTGAATCAGATAACAAGATGTCATCCATGTAATGATAAATTATGGACTTGGGGAATCGTTTACGAATTATTTCCAATGGCTTACTTACAAAATATTGACACAATGTAGTACTATTGAGCATACCCTGTGGGAGGATAGTCCATTTATATCTCCTATTAGGCTGAGAATTATTATAAGTAGGCACTGTGAAGGCAAATTTTTCTCTATCCTTTTCTTGTAACGGTATAGTGAAAAAACAATCTTTCAAATCAATAACTATAAGAAGCCATCCTTTTGGTAACAGAGAAGGCAAAGGAATTCCAGATTGTAGTGGGCCCATAGGTTGAATTACCTTGTTGACAGCTCTTAAATCTGTCACCATTCTCCATTTACCAGGTTTCTTTTTTACAACAAACACAGGAGAATTCCAAGGGCTGATTGATTCTTCAATATGGTGAGCATCTAGTTGTTCTTGCACCAGCTGTTCCAATGCCTGTAATTTATCTTCAGCAAGAGGCCACTGTTTGATCCATATTGGCTTCTCAGTTAGCCATTTTAAAAGTAGGGCTGTTGGTACCTCTAAAGGTTTGGTATTTGCTGTATGTTCTTGTACAGCCTGAATGGCTAGTGACCTTTTTCCATAATACCTCATTATATCCTTCCCAGAATTATGAGTTCCTGGAACTGCAGGAATGTTAATCTGGGTATTCCATTGCTGTAGCAGGTCATGGCTTCATAAATTTGTTGCAATATTGGCTATATATTGCCTTAGTCTTCCTATTTGCCCTTCGGGCCCTATGCATTCAACCCATCTTGTGCTTTGTTTTACACGAGATAGGGTTCCAATTCCCAGGAACTGAACATCTACCTCTTGAAGAGGCCAATTCAGATGCCAAGATTCTGGAGTAATGATACTTACATCCCCACCTGTCTCTAATAAGCCTTTAATAAAAGTGCCATTTATACAGACTCTTAGCTTTGGTCTTTGATCGTTAATAGAAGTCTGCCAAAATATACGTTTACTCTGTCCTACTGGGTTTTTTGACTCATCCTCCATGTGTAATTCATCATTTAGACCAGTATTACTTTTTACAGCAGAAATTGGAGCTTTTAATTTTCTTGGTGAGGCACGTTCTCCACTGTGACTGGGAATGACTGGGCTACTGTTGGCTTGGGGGTCTGCAAGAGGCCCCTCAAGGAGTTTCCCGATGATATCGGGTTGCCCTATCTGTCTGTTGTTGACCTGCATTCGTTGGACCAATGCTGGCCTTTACCGCATCTCCTACATATACCTGAAGGCCGAGGTCTCCTATTTTTGTTATTCCCAGAAGAGATATTATTCCTAGAAATTCTTTGCCTGCAATCCCTTTTCAGATGTCTTAATTTACCACAATTAAAACACCTGGCACTTTGATGTCTCCTCATTGCTTTGGAAATCGCTTCTCCTACCCAAGATTCATCATTATAGCTAAACGTCTCAATATTCATTGTATGCTGAATCCATTCATCCATAGGTGCTGATATAAACTTTAAAGGCCCAATTATCTTTTTGCACTCTATATTTTCATTCTCAAAAGCTAGAGATTCAAGAAGTATTTGTCTAGCTTCTGGGTCTGTTACCCCTATTTCCAGAGCCTTAATTAATCTTTGCAAAAAGTCAATAAAGTGTTCTCTCCGTCCCTGCCTCATTCTGGTATATGATTCAACCCTTTTTGCTGGATCTTGTAGCCTATTCCAAGCATTTAACGCTGCTTGGTGACATAGACACAGTACTTCATCATCATAAAGAGCTTGGACCTGTGGATCAACATATTCTCCTGCACCAAGAATTTGATCTTGGGACCTCCACACCTTGTGCTCTTTCTTGCTGTTCCATATGTTTGGATTCTTCTCTGAAATAGATTCCAAACATCAAGGAAGGTCCATTATCTAAAACTGCAGACATTAACTGATGGAAATCGTGAGGGGTAGCTCTAGCATTAGAAGCCCAAGTCCTTATCATTTCCTTAACATATGCAGAGTGCAAGCCAAAATTAACAATAGCTTGCTTAATTTCTTTTAGATCATTCATTGCTATTGGCATCCATCTAGCTTCTCTGACTCCCTTTGAGCCTTTGGAAGTTGATGCTTCAGAATGAATTACAGGGTATGTCACTAAAACCCTGGGTAAGCCAGTTCCAATAGCTGGTTGTGTCATTGTATCCTGTCCTTGTGCCTTCTTACTCTGTTCACCAGCTCCAATAATTTCTTCAATCATTTCAAGTCTTTTTATTATTGTCTCTCTTAAATACTGAATCTCCTGACCTGCATGTGTTTCTAGTGATTTCACTGAGGTATCATTTTTTTGGTCCCCATTCTGCACCTGTGATTCCAAAGTTTTGAATCCTGAATCTCCTGACCTGCATGAGTTTCTAGTAAAGACTGTATGGTTCTTAGGAGTGCCATATTCTTCCTAAATGATAGAGTATGCAAAAGAATACTGAAACCTAGTAACCAGTAAATTAAGTTATCCCCATAGTTATATAAACCTTGCATGATATAACCCATTGTTTTGGTAACCAAAACAGTAAAATTCGTGTTGGAAACGAAAACTGCCATATTACCTATTATCCAGCAGGTGGCGCTGTTGTCAAGTCACTACAAAAATGGGGTCCTGTTTCAGTATCCGCCTAGTATTTGTTAAAAACTGGGAAATGCAAGTTGCTCAACAAAGTAAATGGAATTAAATCAATTCCGTACACGGAACCATAAACCCAGAATCCAGGGGTAGAGAAGAGTAACCCAGAAGCCGTGTATGCCTCCACATGACAGTGTCATCCCGAGGGGTTGCAGCTTTCGGCAACTGGTAACCGCATGCTCTGGTTTGCGCTGCTTAAGAGCTGCGTTTGCAAGGGAGATTTGAAAACGACTCAGAAAAGAGCAAACCACGTGGGCAGAGACTATGCATGCCTGTGGAGTTTAAATCCACGTGGGGAGCCAAATGATAGGCTGTGTGGGGACTTGAAGTCAATCTGAGGTGTCTAAAGGGAAAATATAAAGAACTGCAGCAAGAAAAGCCACTGCGTGATGATTTATGTTAAACTGCTGGCTCCACGCACAAGGTACAGGCCGCAAGGCACAGGCTGCGGCTGAACTGGAGGCAGGAAGCCAAGCGGGGGGGGGGGGAGGAGGGATCCTAAAACCAAATGTTGGGCCCCAGATGAAGGTGAAGGTGTAAGTCACAAACAATCCCACGCTTGTTTGGAATTATGATTAATATAATGGTTATTTATTTAAAGGGGAAAAAACTTACAGATCACCGTCCCAGACAACAGCCCTCTGCACAATCAGGAAGGGAGTCTAGTCGCCGGAAGCAGAGCAGGAAGTAAGAGAGTGTGAGGAGGGAAGTGGCTGCTTTTTTAAAGGGAGAGAGACCACGCCCCAGTAGGCTGGTAACTCAGTGGTTATTGGCTGGAGGAGTGGAAGGACCTCCTGCAACAACTGAGAAAACAACTTTTCAGGAAAAATGTTCACACTGAGAAGAAAATGGTGTAAGATTTTCAACTCAGTTGCTTCACACAAAGTTGTTAGTTCAGGGACACTTTAAGGTGAAAGAGAAATGTAAGTCTCCAGACACTGTGGGCATTTTAATGATAACATGACAACCAACACTGTTTTATGCTGCTCCTGTTTAGTGCTGGGTGTCCCTCCTGATTAGTGTTGGGTGTCCCTCCTGTTTAGTGTTAGGTTTCCCTCCTGTTTAGTGTTGGGTGTCCCTCCTGTTTAGTACTAGGTGTTCCTCCTGTTTAGTGCTGGGTGTCTTTCCTGTTTAATAATGGGTGCTGTGCAGCTTGGATTTTCTTCACTACACTCTATTAATACACCTGAGTTATATGAACTGCAATTGGTAAAAGAGAAATAATTTAGTCTCCTCAATTAATTTTGCATGTGCTTGACTTTCCAGAGAAAATGAATGCCCTTCCAGCTTATCTAAATAAAGGCCAGTCAGTGGCACACTTTGTGGTTGGCACTGCATGCTGAGAAAAGCAGACTTCATATGTCTTAACAAGAAAACTCTTGAACATGTTTTGTAGTTTCAAAGGAATGTTTTTGAGATGTCAAAAGCTTTATAATAGTGCAAACACAAATTACAGTTCCATTTACTGTGTGACCTAAACAGTAGAAGTCACTTCTCTTCCTACAATGATTATTTAATTAAAAACTGGAACTTGGTGACTGGAGAGATAGATACCTGCATGGTTGAGGGTACTGTTTACTCCTCCAGAGAACCTGGGTTTGAGTCCCAGCACCCAAATGGCAGCACACAATCATCAATGCCTCCAGTTCCAAAACGTCTAATGCCCTCTTCTGACATTCACAGGCACTGACACACAGACAGTTGCATACACAGACATACATGCAAGCAAAGCACCATATACATAAAATAAAAATAACTTGGACTTATATTTGAAAATAAAAGCAAAGATCTGGAACAGATTTAAATTTTTCAAATATTCCTAGTGTTAAATCAAGTTTTCTTAACAAAAACAAAAAGAACAGCATTTTAAATACCTGGAACCATGTAACTAAATATATTAAATTAACAAAAATCTTCTAAATTCATAAAAAGTCGATGTTCTGAGGAAGTTAGCTCTAACTGGAAGCTCTCAAGATGTTTACAGAAAAGAAGACGCTTAGAAGAAAGGCTCCTAACTGGCATTTCCCCCATACTTTGTTTTTGTTTTTGTTAAAAAACAAAAGGGTTGTTATTAATGTTTGGGAGTCCTTCTATGAGCTACATTGCCACAAAGAACTAAGAGTTCACAGTAATAAAATTTATTCAAAGCAGTTCTTATCTTACTTTAAAATTCAACAAATGGTGCTGACATAACTGGACATCAATATGTAGAAGAATGAAAATAGAGCCATATCTATCACCATGCAAATAACTCAAGTCCAAATCAATCAAAGACCTCAACCTAAAAGCAACCACACTGAACTTCATAGAAGAGAAAGTAAGAAGTACACTTGAATTTATGGGAACATGAAACCACTTCCTAAATATAACCCCAATATCACAGACACTGAACAACAATAAATAAAGAGAACCTCCTGAAACTAAGAAACTTTTGCAAAGCAAAGAACACAGTCAATAAGACAAAAAGACAGCCTACTGAATGGGAAAATATCTTCACCAACCCCATATCAGACAAAGGACTGATATTTAAGAACTCAAGAAATTAGACATCAAAATTCCAAATAATCCAATTTAAAAATGGGATACAGAACTAAACAGAAAATTCTCAACAGAAGAATCTCAAATGACCAAAAGACACTTAAGGAAATTTCAATATCTCTAGCCATCAGGAAAAATGCTAATCAAAATGACTCCGAGATACCATCTTATACATGTCAGAATAGCAAAGATAAAAATATCAATGATAGCTTATGCTGTGGATGTGGAGTAAGGGGAACATTGCTCCATTGCTGGTGGGAATGCAAACCTGTACAACCTCTCTGGAAATCAGTATGGCATTTTTTTATAGAAAATTTGGCAACTCTACCTCAGGACCCAGCAATACCACAGAATGATACTATCTTAAATGTCACCACAGAGCCTTCATCCAGCAACTGATGGAAGCAGAGGCAGAGAGCCACAAGGGAGCATTAGGCTGAGCTCACAAAGTCTAGTCAATGAGTGGGAGGAGTTAGAATATTATCAAAGAGGTAAAGACTATGATGGTGACATTCACTGAGACAGTTTACCTGAGCTAATGGGATATCACCAACTTCAGCTGGACAGCAAAGAAATCAGCAAGGGACCAAACTAGGCCTTCGGAATGTGAGTGACAGTTGCATGACCAGGGCAAACTGTGGGGCTACTGGCAGTGGGGCCAGCATTCTCTTTTGATGGATACCTTGCTCAGCCTAGGTATAGTAGGGTGGGTCTTGGTCCTTCCTCAAAGCAATGTGCCTTACCCTCTCTGAGGAGTAGATGGGGGGAGGGGGCATGAGTAGGCAAGGGAGTGGGAACTGGGATTGGTATGTAAAATGAAAAAAGAAAGGTTTTTAAAAAGAACAAAAAAGAAAACACAGCATCAGTGAAAAAAAATTGTAGGCTAAATAAACAAAAAATGAAAATGCTCCACAAGCTGTGTTCTCTGCAATCTGATAAAGGAGCTAACAGTGCTATACTTTTTTTCATTTATATGATAATTTAATTACAACTGTACAATTTAACAATAAAAATGAAATAACAATATTTTCATTTTATATTACCAAATGCAAAGTCACTGTAAGGGAATAATTGGTAAAATATAAAAGGAATAAATGCAAATTTTAAAGTTCAGTGAAGGACAAACAAGTGATTACATTACTCAGTGGTTCTGTACAGGTTCCTCAAATTGAATTCTAAAGTTTAACATTCTGATAAAAATCTCTCCCATCCCATGTCAGTCATTATAATTGTCTGTGGCAACATTGTCACTTTCTCACAGACAGCATTATTCACACCATACCTGCTTTCTAGGTTAAAACATCACCCATGTCTCAAAGACCCTTCTCATGTGTCTCCTACTTAACAAAGTAAATGGTAATGAGAGACAATGTACAATCAAGAACTTTCCAAATTAGTATATTTAGAAGTGTATTGGTGAAATTCAAAGATAGGCTGTTTTAACTATTTTCTATCTACTTTCATTGTCATTGAAAATTTTTTGATTTAATCAACATTAGATTGCAAACCATTTAACTCCAATAAACTTCGATTTACTATTTAACATCTTTTAGAGACTATAATACAGTATTTCTGTCTTCCCTTTCCTCTCTCCCATATATTTTTCTTTACTCTCTTTCAAAATTAATGACCTATTTTTTCATTGTTATTACATTGACAAATGTGTATGTATGTACATATATACTTTTAAATCCAACCTGTTTAGTCTATATGATATTACTTGTATTTTTATTTCAAAGGTGACCATTTGGAAAAATAATTGGTGTCCTCTTACTCAAAGTACACTATTTATTTCATTCTTAGCATTCTATAGTTGCCTGTAGTTCTTTGAGACCTCATGGAATGTTTATTGGTGTAATACTTGTTCAGTTTATATTTAAACAGTAATATTGGTGAGACGTTATGGGTACAGCTTCTAACATCCTTAGGAGACACAATCTCAAAGCATATTTTCTGATCTTCTGGCTCTTACAATCTTTCCTCCCCTTTTCCACAAATGTTTCCTAAGTCTTTGATTCAGAAACGTTTTGTATCTATGTCTGTTGGGAATGTACTGCACAGCTCTGTATTTGATTGATGTGGCTAGTAATGGTTTCTGTCTGTTGCAAAGAGAAGTTTACTTGATGAAAGATTGGGATTGTACTTAACTGTGGGTATACAGACAAATGTTTATACTGTTGTTAGGGATTATGCTGGGTTAGTAAATTAGTTGTAGATTTTGCCTCAATATCTGCTCATCCAGCATGTACTACCTCCTGTATTTGTGCATGCACTCCTTACTAGGTAAAGTTCTTCCTTTTTGCTGTTTGTATAGGAGACTACTTGTTTGTTCCCATCTTCTCAGCCCAAAAATAACCACTCAGAAACTGTATTAAGTAAATCCCTACTTGGCCTGTTAGCTCTAACTTCTTACTGGCTAGCTCTTACATCTTAATTTAACCCATTTCTAATAATCTGTGTATTACCACATGGCACTGCCTTACTGGCAAGGTTCCATCCAGTGTCTGTCTCTGGTGGGGCCACATGGCTTCTCTTGACTCCACCTTCTTTCTCCTAGCATTTAGTTTAATTTTCCCTGGCTAGCTCTACTCTACTCTATCACAGGCCAAGGCATTTATTTTTTCATTTACCAATAAAAGCAACACATATACAAAAGGACTTCCCACACCATTTTCCCTTTTCTGTTTAAATAAAAGGAAGGTTTTAACTTTAACATAGCAAAATTACATATAAAAAAATAGTTACCAAACAAGAATAATAGTTACAATATTTATATCTACTTTATCTCTTGTCATAACTAAGGAAAACTATAATTATAATTATTCTTCAACTCCATCAAAGACTCCAAAAGGATATAATTACCTAAGTAAACAGGAAATGCATTGTAAGCAGCTTCCAAAACTCTAGAATTGACAGAGACATCACACTACCTGGCGAGTCACCCGAAGTTCTTCGGTATCATGGAAGTATCCATCTTCAGTCTATAGGCTTATAGTGATGTGGAATTCCTCTGTATATTATGAATGCTATTGGTGAATAAAGAAACTGTGTAGGAGGGGAAAGTTAAACTGAATTCTGGAAAAAGGAGAAAGAGTGAGGGAGAAGCCATGGAGTTTCTGCTAGGGAGAGAGATGTTAAAACAGTGCTGGTAGGCCATGACCTTGTGGTAATGCACAGATTAATGGAGAGGGGTTAAATTAAGATGTAAGAGTTAGCCAATAAGGAGCAACTGAAATAATATTGTTTCTGTGTGATTATTTCAGGATTCTGGGCAGCTGGAAAATGAACAAGAGGCCTCCCTTCAATACCATAGTATCAAACAGAATTTTCCACAAAGTATGAAATTACAAAGACAATTCTGCCTATATTGGCAGTATGTCAGTCACATTGTTCTTTGTCCTGCTGAATGTCTAGCAGACACTTTTATAAAGCAGGAACCCCGAAGAATCATCTCACCTTTAGGCAACTTCAGCAGTCATTTCTCTATGGATCTTATATGTCCAGTTCATACAGCATAGCATCAAGCAATCCAGGCTAGAATAGTTTCTTGCCCAAATGGCTAGTAAGCTCCATAAAAGCCTCTTCAATGCCAATCTTCCTCGTGAAGTAGATTGGTGTTGCCAGGAGCAGATGTGTGTCACTGTCATGAAAAATCATAAACTCTTAAAACATTTAAAGTGCCATAGTCCATAGGTTTTTGAAAGGTTTGAAGATTATCTATCTAAATGAAATATATCTCTATATAACTAGTAAAACCTACCTAACATGACTAAAAGCTTGACTATTACAGATGACTGACTATTAACCTGTATTTCTTAATTTTACATTATAATTTTTAATGAACTACACAATCACAATACCTTAATCAAGAGCAGAAATACATATATTTCTATAAATAAATATATAAATATATATATTAAACAAGATTGACCTAAAATTTGTATCAATAGACTAAGATCCATATCAATGCAAAGTATTCATCTCTGTATCATATCCCCCTTTACATATAAACAAACATTCATAAACACTATTTGGAAATGAAATTTGGTTGTAGTTTTCTCCAAACTGCTTCCTGCTTTTTGTTGGGTGAAGTATTTAGGGGGGTGGTGTTCACAATGACCTTTTTGGGGATCTTGGTCCATCAAACCGCATTAGTCTGAAATTAATCCACAGGTTCTCATCTTCTGAGGAAACAGAAGCAGAACCTCTTTTCCAAAGCAACAAGTCATTAGACCCAAATTTTGGAATAAAGATCCCTTTAAAATATATTTGCTAGTTTAGCTTAGCAGCCCAAACAATGAAATGTCTCTTTGTACTTAGCTTCTTCACAGTAAAAAAGCTATAAAGAAAACACAATAATATACATAAACCAGATTACCTGTGTATATTCCATCTTTACATGGCTTATTTGTTCTTACTCTATTATTTTTAATATTTATTTTATTATTTAACTCCTTTAATCTATGACTGTCTGTATCCTGTCTCTTTAAAGACTTTGTTCTATTTTTTAAAATCCATTTACTTTCTATAGCTCTCTATACTCTTTATCTTCTCTCTCCTAAGCCTATGTGCATTTATCCAACAGAGTGACTCATTTAGAATTCTTTTTATCTGAATCTGTCTTTATTGTGTATTTATTACTATTTTATGACCATAACTGCTTCTTAAAATGCTAGTGGGTATTTCTAGGTCCAACACAGCCCTGCTTTCTTGCTCCACCCAGTCCAACATGGTAAAGGCATGCTTGCTACCACTGAGACCCATGCTCATAGCTCCATTTTTAGGCACACAGCAGGTCTAGGTTGTCATTAAGCAAGTTGTAGCGTCTACACACAAAATAAATAAATAAATAAATAAACCCACTTGGTGTTCTGAGGCTAGACCTCCATCCAGAACAAGTCAGAGCCGTTCATGCTGGTGAACCAGAAAACTGCTAATTTGAAACCAAGTGGGTTTATTTATTTATTTTTATTTTATTTAATTTATTTATTTTTTGATACTGCTGCTGAATCAGGAAGACCTTTTATAAAGGAACTGTATGCTGCCAGACAACAGAACAAGAAGCTGTTTTGCAATTTTTGTGTGTGTGTGTGTATGTGTGTGTGTGTGGAATTCCTTTTTTATGGCAAAGAATAGGTCCATACATTTTATTTGCTTCTATTCTACACAAGGTGACTTTCTGACAAGAAAGATTCTGAAATTTTCTTTAACAAGCTTGTGTGGCCTTAGAAAAGAGGAAAGCCACCCTCAAACTCCAAATCCAACTTTAATTGAGTATATATATATATATATATATATATATATATATATGAGCTCTACAAAGCCAACTTTAATTGAGTATATATATATATGAGCTCTACATATATATATATATATATATATATATATATATATATGAGCTCTACATTTTTCTCTGCTCCATTTATGCCACTTCCCTCACCTTCCACCCTCTCCCAAAGTCCCCATGCTCCCAATTTACTCAAGAGATCTTGTCTTTGTCTACTTCCCATGTAGATTACATTCATATATGTCTCCCTTATAGTCCTGATTGTTGTCTAGGTTCTCTAGGATTGTGATTTTGTAGGCTGGTTTTCTTTGCTTTATGTTTAAAAACCACTTATGAATGAATACATCTAAAAATTATCTTTCTGGGCCTTGGTTACTTCACTCAAAATGTTTTCTAGCTTCATCCATTTGCCTGCAAATTTCAAGATGTCATTATTTTTTTTCTGCTGTTCAATATTCCATTGTGTAAATCTACCACAATTTCCATATTCTTTCTTTTTTCAAGGGGCATTTAGGTTGTTTCCAGGTTCTGGCTAGGACAAACAATGATGTTATGAATGTAGTTGAGCACATGTCCTTGTGGCATGAGACTTCATTGAGCTACAGTACTGAAAATACCCTGGTATTGGCATAAAAACAGAGAGGAGAACCGATGGAACTGAATCAAAGAACCAGATATTAATCCACATACCTTTGAGCACCTGATTTTTGACAAAGAAGCAAAAAATATCAAATGGAAAAAAAAAAGCATATTTAACAAATGGTGCTGGTATAACTGAATATCAACATGTAGAAGAATGAAAATCCATATCTATCACTGTGCACAAAACTCAACTCCAAATGGATCAAAGACCTCAACATAAAGCCAATCACACTGAACATCTTAGAAGAGAATGTGGGAAATACACTTGAAGGCATTGGCACAGGAGACCACTTCCTAAATATAACCCAGCAGCACAGACATTGAGAGAAACAATTAATAAATGGGACCTTCTGAAATTGAAAAGCTTCTGTTAAGCAAAGAACATGGTCAACAAGACAAAACAACAGCCTACAGAATGGGAAAATATCTTAACCAATCCCACATTGGACAGAGGGCTGATCTCCAAAATATACAAAGAACTCAAGAAATTGGTTATTGAAAGAACAAATAATCCAATAAAAAATGGAGTACAGACCTAAAAAGAGAATTTTTAACAGAGGAATATAAAATGTCTGAAAGACACTTAAGGAAATGTTCAACATCCTTAGTCATCAGAGAAATGCAACTTAAAATAAGTCTGAGATTCCATCTTACACCTGTAAGAATGGCCAAGATCAAAAACACTGATGACAACTTGTGCTGGAGAGGTTTAGGGGTAAAGGGAACATTGCTGCATTGCTGGTGGGAGTACAAGCTGGTATAGCTCCTTTGGATGTAAGTGTGGCGATTTCTCAGAAAATTAGGAAATAATCTTCCTCAAGAATCATTAAGCCCGGCGGAGGTGGCGCACGCCTTTAATCCCAGCACTCGGGAGGCAGAGGCAGGCGGATCTCTGTGAGTTCGAGACCAGCCTGGTCTACAAGAGCTAGTTCCAGGACAGGCTCCAAAACCACAGAGAAACCCTGTCTCGAAAAAAAAAAAAAAAAAGAAAAGAATCATTAATACCACTTTTGGGTTACTAGATTTCCTTTTTAAGCTTTCTCAGGTTTTATGTAGATACAATCAACCATGTTGGTGCACCAATTTGTTGTAGGAGGCTGCTTGTTTGTTCCTGACTGCACAGTCCTGAAATAATCACACAGAATTGTAGTAGGGAGCTGCGGGCCTCTTCCCACAGCCCGGCTCATGGTTGCCTGGCTAGCTTATGCCCCAAAATAATGACACACAAACTCTATTCTTTTAAACACTGCTTGGCCCATTTCTGTTCATGTATGTAGCACCCCAAGGTGCGCTTACCGGGAAGATTCTAGCCTACGTCCATCCTGGGTTGGAGTTTCATCGCGTCTGCTCTGGAGAGGAGAGCATGGCGTCTGTCTCTGAGAGGAGCTGCCTTGCATCTGAGCTCACTTCCTCTTCCTCCCAGCATTCTATTCTGTCTACTCCACCCACCTAAGGGGTAGCCTATCAAATGGGCCAAGGCAGTTTGTTTATTGACAAATGACCTTCCTCCATCATTTCCCTTTTTTCTGTTTAAACAAAAAAAAAAAGGAAGGCTTTAACTTTAACATAGCAAAATTACATATAACAAAACAGTTATCAAGTAAAAATTACAATATTTACATCTATTTTATCTTTATCATAACTAAGGAAAACTATAACTATAACTATCTATCTATTATTCAACTCCGTCAAAGACTCCAGAAGAATACAATATTACCTAAGCAAACAAAAAGTAAGCAACTTCTAAATTCTAGTAATGACAGAGACATCTCACTGCCTGGACAGTCACCCAAAGTTCCTCTGTACCGTTGGGGCATCCATCTTCGGCCTAAAGGTCCATAGTATCCAGAGACGTTTCCATGAAGCAGGAAATTTAAAGGCAGTTCAGTCACTATCTGCTGTGTCCTGCAGAATGTCTCGCAGACTCTTTCATGAATCAGGAACCCCGAAAGATCATCTCACCTTTAGGCAAGTTCAGCAGTCCTCTCTCTGCGGGTTCTTTGTGTCCAGTTTATAAAATAGTCCAGACAAGAGCAGTTTCTTGCCCAAATGGCTATCAAACTCCATAAAGATCCTCTTCGATGCCCATCTTCTTCTTGAAGTAGATTGGTGCTGCCAGGAGCAGAGTGTCTCATTGTCATGAAAAACCCTAAGTTATTAAAACATTTAAAATGCCATATTCTATAATCTTTGAAAGATATGAAGAATGCCTATCTAAAATATATCTATGTACATCTAGAAAATCTAACATGATTACAAGCTTGACTATTATTGATAATTATCCATTAACAACCTATATTCATTACATTTTTAAGCGAACTACACAATCACAATACCTTAATCAAGGTCAGAAATACATATACATATAACAAAATTGACCTTAAAATCTATAGCAATGCAAATTATTCATACCTATATCATCTCTCCCTTTAAATGTAAAAGAACATTTATAAACAATATATGGGAACATGGGCGCAGTTTTTTCTCTCCAAACTGCTTCCTGCTGAATGGGGGCGCTGTTAATCAAGTCTTTCATGGTATAACCTGTGTGCTAGGTTCCTCTCAGTCGGCAGTTGAGCAAAGTAATTTTTTGAAGGTGTTCACAGCAACCCTTGAGGAGGACGTGGTCTATCATACCATATTGGGATCGAAGAAGCAATCCAAAGAGTCTCATCCTCTGTGAAAACAAAAGAAACTCTTTTCCAAAGTATCATATCCTTAGATCCAAATTCTGAAGTCAAGGTATTTTGAAAATATCTATCTTGGATTAGTTCAGCAGCATTTATAAATAAATATCTTTTAGCATCTGTTGCTCCTTCCTCAGCATTAAAACAATTCAAAGAGATCATAATAGCATAAAGTATCAAGATTCTCTGTGTATTTTCCATCTTTGTGCAGCTTTATTTTAACTCTATTTTGTTTACTTTTACTTTTATTTTATATTTTCTGTATATCTTCGTCCTGGAATAACTCTTTAGACCAGGCTGTCCTTGAACTCACAGAGATCTGTCTGTCTCTGCCTCCCAGGCAGTGGGATTAAAGGCGTGTGCTACCACACCTTGAAGTCTCAGAGGTCAATCTCCCTCTGTCTCCTAAGTGTTGGGATTAAAGGTGTGTACTACCACACCCAACTGCTTTCTTCCTTATTTTTTTTTAAGAACTTTTAGCATGCATATACTTTTAACACACTGTAAACAATTTAGAAATTTTCTTTGTCTTTGAATCTCTCTTTACTGTATATCTCTCTTTTTCTGACCACATGAGTCTTTAATTTACCAAGCAATATCAGTAGGACGAAAGCCGTGGCTTTGACGGCTGGATCCAGCACATTCCTTAGCTTTCCAGCCTCATGGTTGAGGTACCGGCTGTAGCCATGTTTATCACCACAACTCTGTGGCGTTTCAAGGTCCTTGCCAGCAAACAAGCTGCAATACTATATCCACAGACAACACTCAAGTCCTCTCTCTGTAGTTGGCCCTCCTGCCTCAAACAGTCACAGTTTGCCCTGGCAGGATAGACCAGAATGCCAGAGTTTTAAAACAGCACAACTTTTTTCCTGCTACGTCTGAAAACAAACAAGTATGCAGTCAGCTTTTATCAATACCTTTTAAGTGTTTCGTGGCAGGACCTCTTAATGAGCTGCAGGGTTCTGCAGCTGAAGCTGAGTCAGGAAGCCTCTCTTAGGTGAGAGCGCTTGCTTGCCTCTAGCAAGCAGAGCAGACCCGAGAAATTGCTGCTACCAAGAAAACACGCTTTACTCTATTCTTTCCCAAGCTTTCTCAGGCTTTCTGTGGATGCAGTTATCCACGTGGGCGCCATCTGTAGTAGGGAGCTGCGGGCCTCTTCCCACAGCCCGGCTCATGGTTGCCTGGCTAGCTTATGCCCCAAAATAACGACACACAAACTCTATTCTTTTAAACACTGCTTGGCCCATTTCTGTTCATGTATGTAGCACCCCAAGGTGCGCTTACCGGGAAGATTCTAGCCTACGTCCATCCTGGGTTGGAGTTTCATAGCGTCTGCTCTGGAGAGGAGAGCATGGCGTCTGTCTCTGAGAGGAGCTGCCTTGCATCTGAGCTCACTTCCTCTTCCTCCCAGCATTCTATTCTGTCTACTCCACCCACCTAAGGGGTAGCCTATCAAATGGGCCAAGGCAGTTTGTTTATTGACAAATGACCTTCCTCCATCACAGAATCTATATTAATTAAATAATTGCTTGTCCTATTAGTTATAGCCTCTTAGTGGCTAGCACTTACATTTCAATTTAACCCATTTCTATTAATCTGTGTATTGTCATGTGGCTGTGGCTTACTGGCAAGATTCTGTCTAGTGTCTGTGTCTAGTGAAGTTACAAGGCTTCTCCTGACTCTGCCTTCTTTCTCACAGCATTCAGTTTATTAAATTAACTTTCAAATCTCTAAACCACTTTAAAAATGGAATCTAGTGGTTTTTTTTCCTCATATTACCTACTCACCTGAAAGAAAGCTTGCACATTTTAAAATGCTTAACCTGACCTCATTTTTAGTCTATATGGTGTATTTTCAGTTTTAGATACACAATATTTGTTTTTATCTCTGAGATGATTCTCAAGCAAGAACATATTACTGTTAAGTATTCTGTTTGTATTTTATGAGTATAAAATTTCTTTTTCAAGAGTTTATGATGAACCTGTGTTTGTGAATAAAAGTTAAAAATTTTGAAGACATGTGTAGTAAAATTATGTTTACTTAAAATATTATTGGCTAATACAAAATAGTAAACTAAAGTTAGCATACTGAATGATTTTATGTAAAATGGAGAAGCCAAGAAGTAGAATCTAACCAAACAAAATGGTTAAACCAGGTGTTAACAAAAATGAGTCTGTGGAAACTTAGTCTGAGACACAATATAGTATTCATTTTCCCTTAAAAGTTTTATGTTCTTATTTTTTAAAATGAAAATATAAATACATAATTCCCCTATTTCTCTTTCTAAGCCAACTATGTGTACATATAGACATGTTTGTATGTTCCTAACTACAGAAATATAATCTTCACTCTTCATGTGTTACTTAAGTATATACTACTTCAGAGCTGAACACTTGGTACTAGAACTCTTCCTTGGGAACACTGATTCCTCCTCCTTCAGAAAACAGGAAGGGATCATGTAGTATCATCCCTAATTGATAAATCTAGACTGCAACCTTGCACTCAAGACTCAGGAAACATCATGGAAGAGGGGTTAGAAGAAATTTAAGAGGCAGAAAAACAGATGTCAGCTATAAGATTGCTTCTTCAATTTCTTCTAGAACTGAAGAAACTACTCCAATGATCTTGAAACCATGATTTTTTAAAAAACAATAATTCAATAGCACTTATATATGCATGGGTTTTAATGTAATTAATTAGAATACCCAGCAAAAATGCTCTCACTGTGTGATAACTTAATGTGTGTATGTTACAAATACAATAGTTCTAAGTTTATTGGAAAATGATAGATAATAACAGATCAAATGGAATTAACAATGACTCTCCTCTTCCCAATTAGGATCCTTAGTTTGAGAGACGCTAATTCACAAAAAAATTAATAATTTTCTAGAAATTGTAATGAGATGAAACTCTAATGAGAAATATAATTTCTGGAGAGAATAAAGAAATAGACGCAGCTAACCCTTGTACAGTACCTCAAAGCTCATGAAAATAATGCTTCTTTTTGCCTTTGGGGATTCTGGAAAACTCCATCATTTAAATTCTAAACTTTTTATGGGATACATCAATCTCAGTTAATTAATGCTTGCTGCTGAAAATCTACTAGATACTGGACAAATTTGCTACACAATTTTAAGAATGTATTTTAAATTATTTTAAAATTTCATTTTACAAAGCAGATTTTGTTCTTTGCTAACTAGCCCAGAACTGCTATCCAAAGTTTACTGTGAGATAATTTTTAAAAATAGATATAATTTCTCAGGTTCACACCTAAAATAGCATAGTTCATTCTTATTCATTTCAATGATATATATTTCCAATTCAAATATAACATTAAGATATATATTCTTTGACTAACATTCACAAATTTTGAGAAATGTAGAAAAATCCAACAATTTTGATCTTATAAAAAATTGATAGAATTTTGTGCTGTGGAATTCTTCTTTGTATGCTGCGATTACCATTAATGAGTAAAGAAAGTGCTTTGGACCTATAGCATGGTAGAATACAGCTAGATGGGAAAAACTAAACTGAATGCTGGGAGAAAGGAGGCAGAGTCAGAGAGAAGCTATGTAGTCCCACTGGAGACAGACATGGTAAGAACTTTACCTGGTAAGCCACAGCCATGTGGCGATACTCAGATTAATAGAAATGGGTTAAATAAAGATGTATGAGTTAGCTAGAAATATGCTTAAGATATTGGCCAAACAGTATTGCAAATAATATAGTTTCTGAGTGATTATTTCAGGGCTGAGCAGCTAGGAACTAACTAGTGGCCCTCCTATAACAATTTTGAAATAATAACATCCTATTAAACTCATGTATAAAATTTATGCTGATATTAAATTATATCCAAACTCAGAAAGCATCATAATCTGAACGGAACACAGACTGGCACCCAAACAGTGATGTCTGTTCTTTTATTTTTTGGAAACCCAACACTCCTTCAGACACATGAAATGCATGTGAGCCAAAACATATTGATGTAACACAGAAGAGATAGAAATAGAAATAGTGACAAGATAAATAGAGACTGCAAACTGTTTCTTATACAGATAAGTCATAAGGACTCTAAACACAAAAGTTTGCAAGCATAAAGAAGTCCAGGAACACAGGAGGCCTGGAGATTTGCAGTAATAGCTTTGAATGCCAGGGCACATATCTCTGGAAATACCATGTTCATCAGTTTTAAATACACACGATTAAAAACAACTTAAAGGAGGAATTTTATTTTGGGCTCTGGTTTTGCTGCTTTGAACTGGTAGATGCCTGGATCTGTATGGGTTTGGGTTGAAGCTAGACATCTTTCCCATGGAAGAGTGCCCTGTAGCTAACCAGGCTCTATCCGCAGCAGAAAAGGGAAATGAGAAGGAGAATGATAAAGAGAGGCCTTGTGCAGAGAGAGGAGACAGTGTATTTGTCAGAAGAAGATGGCAGATGACACCTCGAACAGACTACTGGGATCTCCTGGAGAGAGGTACAGAAGAGCCATGTTAGGAGATGGGAGACAGTAAGAAATTATTTCAGTAGCAAAGAAAGGAACTTTTGGAAAACATATGAGAGGAAGACAAAAGCATGTTCTGAAAGTTTCAGAACTCAAAGGGAAGTAAAGTCCTTCCAGTGAAAGGAAACACAAGTGTAAAGTGTTAGATCCAAGATTCCGAGTTTGGAAAGTTTGCCCTGTACTCTCAGTAACAAGTAATTTTTATGTTTTTTTTTTTTTTTTTTTTTTTTTTTTGAGATAAGGTTTCTCTGTGTCACAGTCCTAGCTATCTTTTTTTTTTTTTTTTTTGGTTTTTCGAGACAGGGTTTCTCTGTGCCTGTCCTGGAACTAGCTCTTGTAGATCTTATAACTAACTCTTGTAGACCAGGCTGGCCTCCAACTCCCAGAGATCCTCCTACCTCTGCCTCTCAAGGATCAGATTAAAGGCGTGCACCACCAGTGCCCAGCAGTAACAGGTAATTTAAAGAGATCAGGAAACACAAGCCATGAGTGACACAGGAACCAGCAGAAGGGGCAATAATAGAATAATAATAACAATCAGGGAGGAATTTAATGAAACAGGAATGAAAGTACAATGCAAAGAATCAATTAATCAAATAATTCATTCTTTTAACAAAGATGGATATGCTGACTAGTCTTATATCAACTTGACAGACAAACATCCAGGTATGGTTCCTTAACTGGAAGGTAGGGAATCTTAACTGATAAAATGCCCCATAAGATCTAGTTGTAAGGCATTTTCTTAATAGTTTTTTTGGGGAAGGCCCAGTCCATTGTGGGTTATTCCATCTGGTGGTCCTGGATTCTATAAGAAAGCAGGCTGAACAAGTCATAAGAAAAAAGCCAGTAGGTTTCTCTAGCCATAAATAAAGGACATTGAGACTATAATTCGTGATTCTAGAGAAGCTAAATAAGAAGGTGAACCCAAAGAAAAACATATAAGCATCCCCCTGAATATTAACCTTCATCAGGCGATGAAAGAAGACAGAGACAGAGACCAACATTGGAGCACTGGACTGAAGTCTCACGATCCAAAGGAGGAGCAGAAGGAGAGAGAGCACGAGCAAGGAACTCAGGACCGCGAGGGGTGCACCCACACACTGAGGCAATGGGGATGTTCTAAAAGGCTGTTTTGTAAAAAGCAGCCCAAGGGCATTTGAGGATCTGGCTTGGAATTGTAGGTGCCCGTCTTGCAAGACTCAGGACTTGCTGACTCTCAGGACTTAAAGCCTAGCACAATGCGTCCGCTCTGATAAACTTTTGAGTCAAAAAACAGAGAGGTGTGGGAAATTCCTTGGAAGGGCGTCTGCTACAGAAGGAACCCCCATAGGGGACAAGACAGATCCTTGACACCCACTCTGCCCCCCACACCCTCTGCCCTGCAGCAAGGTAGGTTCTTGTCCAGTGAGGTCGCACGCCTGTCACTGCCTGTGACTAAAACAGACAGCCCAACAAACTATGAGGCCCTGGGCCCTAAAGCAATGACTTGGACCTGCGAACTTACCCAGATAAAGCTCATCTTAGCCTGGCAAAGAGCAGGTGCTGGAAAGAAGGGTGTTTTCCAACATGTAGCCCTGGACCAGTGGGAAAATTAGCCCCCTTGGTGGAATCTCCAGGTTAAAAGTTTTTCACCTGATAAATCTCTTTGTTGATGCAATAATCCAAATTAGACCAATTCAAACTGAATTACAAAAATCCCAGGTTTAATTAATGCCAGAGTTCTCAGGTGGCCTTCCTGCCTCCAGAGAGGAGACAGGAAGGAAGACCGAAAAACCACAGAGAGGAGAAAGAAGACCAAAAAAAACCATGTGTTTGTGCTCTTGGGAACAGTTTAAAATAGCCTGTGGGAGTGGTCTTTAGCCCCTCTGTCAGGCTTTTTTGCATGTGGAATCTGCACTAAGGCAACTTTGAGAGGAGGAGGCTTGGGATGAAACTTTCCACCCAAATATTGAAAGTGGAGTCTGAACTGAGGCAATTCCCAGGGTAAGGGACTTGAGACGAAACTTCCCACCCAGAGACGACATGACTCTATACATGAAAAAGAAAACTCTAAAGATCCACCAAAAATTGCAAAAGGTTCTAGAATTAATAAATACATTCAGCAACATGGAAGGGCACAAATTAAACACACACACAAAAAACAACAGCTGTCTTATATGCCGATGAACAACATACTAAAAATAAGAAATCAGGGAAACATTCCCATTCACCATAGCCTCAAAGTAGTAAAAATATCTGTGAATAAACATAACCAAGAAAAAGAAGGAACTCTATAATCAAAACTTTAAGACATTGAATTAACTAAAGAAGTCAGCAGAAGATGGAGTTCCTCTACTCGTGCATAGGCAGGCTTAGTGCAAAATGACCATTCTACCAAAATAGATCCTATGCAATCTCAAAGTTCCAGGACTTTCCATCACAAACATAAAAATCATCTAAAATTTATGATCAGTATAGGGGCCCACAGAAGTGGGTCTTCTCCACTTGACTGAAGATCAGAGAGTTTAAGCCTACTCCTGTTCTTTCAAGAAAAGAGGTCTGGCTTAATGTGTGACTACAAAGAAGATATCTTGACCTAGGGTGTGGTTATTTGGTGTTTGTCTATTGAGATGACCCACAGAGGTAGGTCCCTTCTACCTGTACTATAGGAAGTTAAGGCCTACCAGGCTAAGAAGAGCCAACCTGGAATCTGCCTGGTACTGTCAGACATGCTGACCGTGCCTAGGCAATGAGGGGCTTCCATGTGATGTCAACAGATCAGAATGCCTGGGTGCTGGGAGAGTTTATTAATTTCCCCATTGCTATTTACAAGCAAATGAGTCTTCTGTATGCCTTCTACTTGACTTACAGTGTTTGAGACATTGACACTATGTCTTCATTTCCTCCCCTGAGGAAGATGTTAAGGCCTAGCAACACTTGACCAAATTTCAGGGAATTCAATCCTCTTCATATCCTTCAAGGGTATGACAAGGGGTTTGACCCAAGGAATTGCTGCCTACAGGATGCTTGGTCTAAGCTATGGTTGCTGCATGCCCTGCCTAAACAAGAGAATGCTTAATTCAGGATATAGTAGCTTGATGTTTCAGGTATTGAAGCAGAAAAGTACTCTGTGTTTTGTATCATGTTAAAGCAGCTTTTTTGTTTTCTTTTCCCTACTTTTGGATTGGGGTATATCAGCATATGGAAAATAAACGTGGACCAATTCAGTATTCACTGGATTGCTCCTCCTAGTTCTATTCTGTGTCTCTGTTCCTTTTCTTTTGTATTTCTGTTTCTCTTATGTAGCACAGTTAATAAAACCCCAGAGACAGATATTGGGGTTTAACTTGAATGCCAGAAAAGCAAAGTTGCCAGCCACTGGCTCTTACCTGTAATGATTTGTCACTCTTATTTCTCTAATAAAATGCTAATTAACCTGTAGACAGGCAGGAAGTTTAGGTGGGGTGATCAGATTGAGAGAATCCTGGGAAGAGGAAAGAGACTCAGTCACCAGCCGGACACACAGGAAGCAAGATGAGAATGATTTATTGAGAAAGTTACCAAGCCACGTGGCTAAACATAGACAAGAACTATGAGTTAATTTAAATTTTAAGAGCTAGTTAATATTATGCCTGAGCCAATAGGCCAAAGAGTTTATCATTAATATCAGCCTCTGTGTTTTTTGGAACTGAATGACTGTAGGACCGAGCAGGATAGGAACTTGCATCTATTCTCCTATCTAATATTTCTAATTTACACACCCCAACCCTGGAATGTGCAAACCCTGACGAAGCTGGACCCTGAAAATAGAGGCATGAAGGAACAAGGAAAGCTAAAGTAATACTGAGCAAAAGGACTACAGTGAGAGATATCATCACACCCTAGTTACAATTATGCTACATTCTTTATACCCTCAGATAAGTGCAGATCTCACCACTAATCAAAGAAGTGTCTTTTTTGCTGTGGAAGGAGACAGCTATAGAATTTCCTAGTCAAAATGCAGAAAACAACAGACTATGTGCTGCTTATCCTGAATTGACACATCTACAATATGATGCCTGTATCCAGGTTTCAGGAAACATCATGGAAGAGAAGAATGAACAATTCTAAGAGCCAGAAAACCAAAACTGATTCTGTGAGATTTTGTATCCTAAATGATGAGGAAGCTATATTTTCAAAATATCAAGATAGCTACCTAAACAAGAGCTGAAGAAATCCAACAAAAACTGACATTTCACTATTGATTGGGAAAATTAAATGGGACTTCATCCATAGATAAAATCTACAATTAATTAGTTTTTAAGATAAGGAGAATTCTTATCTTCTAGGTATGAGTTCCATGACTGATTATGTAATATTGAGTAGTTAGTAATAGAAAAATACATGCAGGAAATAATGAATGGGCTCAGCAGGTTGTGTGTCTATGTTTATTCATTTACATGTATATGTAACAACAATGGTTAAAGAAAAGAAAGTCATGGATGAGGGAGAGCAGCATAGAAGAAGTAGGATGCGGAGGAGGTAAATAATTTGATCATACTTTAATTAAAGTTTTAAAAAGGGATTTTGAAATACTCTAGGTTAGTGAACAATAATACTCCTAAAACATATGAGTGAGTAAGTGAAAATCTCCATGCCTACCTCAACTAGACAGTAAAACCCTATTATGGATGATATCACATACTTTGGATGCAAAACATATATAAATAAATTTTAAACTGAAGAGATATTGGCAGTTGATGACAGCTGGGTAATGGGAAGTCATTTTTATTTAGAGGTGTGACTTTTACCAAAGAAAAAGCAAAAGAACCCTCCCATGGGTAATTCTGAAAAAAAAAATCCACTCAAAAATAAAAGAATTAAGAAAAGGAGCTCAGAATCTCAGTTTCCTCTTCATGACTTCTTGTCTTCCGTGGGGAGGCTCCTCAGTAGTCTTTTATCACTTGTCTTAAGTTTGTGACTATCGTTTTCAGACTTTCAAGACCAGGGCTCAGAACATAGTTTGTAGCATTAAGATGCTGACTAGACATTTTGGTTTTTCAGTTTATGTGTTCTCTCCTCCTTGGTGTTGATAAAGAAAGAAGAGGAAAGGAGTGAAGAATGGATAATTTTAGTAAGAAATATTAAGGCTTTAGGTACCTGGCCATCTGACTTCATAAGCATGTAGGTTTTTTTGTTGTTGTTGTTTTTTTTTTGTTGTTTTTTTTTGTTTTTTTTTTTTGTTTTTTTGAAGGCCATTTGCTCATTCCCATCTGTCCATAACCAAAATACCCACACAGAAACTGTATTAATTAAATCATTGTTTGACCTATTAGCTCTAGTTTCTTATTGGCTAGCTCTTACATCCTAAACTAACCAATCTCTATTAATTTGTGTATTGCCACATGGCAGTTGCTTACCAGCAAGATTCCAGCTGGCAGCTTAGATCTTTCCCCTCTGGCGGCTCCATGGCTTCTCATGACTCTGCCTTCTTTCCCCCAGCATTCAGTTTAGTTTTCCCCAACCTAGCTCTACTCTGCCCTATTACAGGCCAACCCAGCTTCTTTATTCATTAACCAATAAAAGCAACATCTATACAGAAGGACTTCCCACACCCCAGGTTGACAAAGGTGGTAAATTTAATAGAGTACAAAGATTTAGGGAGCCAATGATAAAAGTTATCATTTGACATTTTCCTGAGAAAATGGCTAACAGGCCAGTTTCAAGTATAATTGCGGAAAGTATTATTCCAAGAACCATAAACCATTTTCTTCCAGCCATCTAAGGTGTATCCTCATTTGGTCCCAGATTCTGGCCAGAATCTTATTATTTGGCAGACTTTAATGCCCCTCCCTCATACTACCTTCAGATTTGCCAGTTCATAAGAAGAAACTGGATACCCCTGGGGGTATTAAACTGCCCACAAACTCAGCTGACATGGGGGCAGAGTTGAAAGTCCCAAGACGTCAGTTGTTTGACTAGAAGGACAGTTTCTCGCAGCACTTGAGTATTTGTGTGTGTGCATATGCACATATGAGCCCGTGCTTTAAAGCCAAAGGTCAACTTTTGAATGACTTCTTCAATTAATTCCCCCCTTAATTTTTAAGTCAGGGTCTCTCATTGAACCTGGATCTCATCATTTTAACAGGACTAATTAGTCAGTATGTTTCAGAGATACTCCTGTCTTCACGCTCACAGATCTGGGGTTATAGAAGCACACCAAGATACTCTTGTAGTTTAGGGACTGGGACATCACCTTAACCCTTGAGGGAAGTTTTTATTTTATTTTTATACTATGACCTGGCTTCTCCTTGCATCGAAGAAAACTTGTCAGTTTTTGTTTATCTTTATGTTGTATATTAGTGGGTGCATGATAAACTGCAAAAGGAAAACTTATTTTGATCATCATACTTTCATCCAATGAGGCATCTTGGTTGGTCTTTCTATGGACAAGTTCTTCCTTAATCTATGGATTGACTTCATATATTACTCAGTGTTTGTGTGCTTGTTTTTTACTTACTTTGAATGCTTCTCTTTATTTTCTGAAGTTCTAAAAGCTTACAAAAATTAAGTAGTGATATGCCTTAGTAGTAATTGTTGGCCTAGTATATGTGAGAATAAGGGCTAAAATACCAGAAGGGAGGTAGGGAGAGGCTGGGTGTAGGGGAGGAAATTCAAAACAAATGAAGGAAAATAAAAGCAAATAAAAAGTAAAAATAAATTTTTACTAGTTGTGAACAATTTTGGAGTTACAATCTTTTGAGATTCTGATTGTTAGGTCCAAAGTAGGCCTACAAAAATGTCAGTGTTTCTGATAATTTCCAGCCTGGGCTCAGTTCAGGCAGTACTCTGACCAGGTAAACTCATGCCTAAACCAGTATTCCTCAGAAAGATATTTTATTTGTCAGGAAAAACCATTATTACTTTATCTATCCAAAATGGTCAACTACCCCAGGCAAAGGACATCTAGTTATGGATAAACCAAAATACCTGCAACAGATAAAAGCCCATAAGATGACTCAGGACTGGCCCAGCCTACATCCCTCTTCCTACCACTTCCTGTCCCCATAACATTTTCAAGGCTTATCTAGCAGGTTATATACCTGGAGGTTGCGCTCCCTCGGGAAATTTTCCAAATAGCTACTTTGAGACTTAATATTAATTATAATTGCTGTTTGGCTTATAAGCTTGGGCTTATTATTAACTAGCTCTTACAACTTAAGTTAACCCATTTTTACTATTCTATATTTTACCACAGGACTTGTGTCTTGCTGTTTCACTTCTTGTTTCTACTGCAATTGCTAGTGTCTCCTCAACTCTGCCTTCTTTCTCCCTCTCTTCCTGCTTGGATTTCCTACCCAGCTATATTCTGCCCTGCTATAGGCCAAAGCATCTTCTTTATTAACCAGTGGAAATAAAACATTTGCACAGTATACAGAGAGGCATCCTACACCAGGCTGCTGTTATCTGCACATAAGACACAGCCCAGCAGTTTATTTCCCTAAATAAACTTTCTACCTATGCAGTGGTCTAGTTTCATGGTTTCGCTGTATCAGTGAACTTTCTTATATCAGTGAACCCAAAGGATTCAATAATGCGTAACTAACACAGCACAATACTCATAAAAACAATGTCTAATATGGTTTTGACAGGTTCATGGTAGATCATTCTAGCATCCTATTTCTTAAATTTGTTGATCATAAAAAACAATTGCCATATGAGTTGGAGGCAACATGATTTCACCTAAGTGCATTATGAAGAATAATGACAGATATCCCAGGTTTTTAAAACATTCTCGCCATCCCAGTGTGGCAGTCATTATGATGCTCTCCACTTCTGCAATTCCCCCTGATGCTCTATATATCTGTTTAAGTAATATCCATCAGCTAAAATCTATAGCCACATTTGTTGAAGTCCCTTCTGTCTGCATAAATAATAGTTTCCACAGTGAGGGAAACCACGAATAAAAGAAGGGTGTATGGAGAGGCATGGAAACTTTACAATAGGCACTGCTTGCAGAAACCTACCTCAACATCACAATATTCCTAGAAGTCTCGTGGAGCAGAAGTCAGTAGCATCCAGGTTTCCTTTACTTAGATACTGATCCAGCATCAGAACTTTTACTCATAGTAGTTAAAGTGACAAAACTAAGGGAATTGTAATGCCATCTGAATAACATGCCACACTGAGAAATAAAGCTTTCTGGGGCTCTGGTTTTGTGTTTGCCTATTCTATATTGAAAGTAACAAAGAAATTTCTTTGTCATTCCTCTGTAAGTAGAAGGTAACTAAAGCCTCACAATACTTACTGAGTAAATGACTTTTTAAAAGTCTTTATGCTGAGGATACAATTTTGGTGTGCTTTATTCAATTTTCTGAATTTCATTTTAAAAAATTAAAAATAATATGTAAAAAAGTAGATACACCTGTTTAAAATTTCCTAATTTTGTTGCATCACATATATTTTTATGGACGATTTAGAGTTAGATCTGTACTAAATAGAAAAATATGCCTTTTTTGTTCTTTCTCTTCTTCCACTAAAACCAGCATTTCTCTAAGCAACGGCTATCATAATAAGGGTGAACACATCTGTGCTTCATGGGTTATGACACCCCAGGGTGTGTTTATCTCCACTCTGCTTTTATGGCTCACAGCACTCTGGGGTACAGAGAGCTCCTAATGGCTCCAGAAAGCACTGCCAGTAATTTTTTACCACTTAAGACAGTTACTATCTCAGGTGATGATTTCGGGTTGGATAGTGTTCTGTTCTTCCTCTGTATTGCTTACCTCAGATTGTTTAAAATTGTATGTGATATTACAGGCCAGGGAGATGTAGTTTCTGAGCAGAATCATGATAACTTCTTCAAACGTGAATAAACCTAAATGTTCATAGTTCATGTTCAAATGTGCTAGTTCTCCAAATGTAGATCATGTGTCAAGATCTAATGAGGAAAGTCAGGAGGAGAATTAGAAACAGAGGTAAAGATGCTTGTCAATGTAAGTACAACTAAGATATATTCAAAGGACAGATAGGAAAATGATGATCAATTTCAAACTTGGAGTTTACAATACAGAATTACTTATTTTGTGCTTTAATTTTATTGTATAGACAACTTTAACAGGCACTCATTCTAGTCATTTACGTGAAATTATATTTTATTATAACATACAGGCCTTACTTTGTATTCTAGGTGCAATTTGAATTTAACAATGGCTTTAAAATGGTTTTTCAGGCTAATACCCTAAACAATGAAAACTGTTATTATTTATGATATTCATTGATATTGATTAGCTAAAGTAATTTTTATCAAGATGGGAGAATTTCTTTTTTTTTCTTTCTTTTTTTTTTTTTTAGTTTGGGATATGACCTTTATTGAGCTTATCTACCAGAGTAGAAATAATGTCTGTACAAAACCAAATGTTTGTTACTATAACTTCTGCATCACAATTAAAATCCAAACAGTTTTTTAAAAACAGTCAACTCAATCAAAACCCACTACTTCAGAATCGATAGCTCCTTTGAAGCCACAGTAACACTTAAATATGGTTAAGACTCGAATGCAGAAATTTGGTTGGTTTGGAAGGCTAACTAAGCCTCCAACTTGCTCAAATAGAATTTCAAAAGGCAAAATTGTGTTTTTCACAGAGATCAGTTCACTGGAATCACCAACACTGGACAGCTGTTAAAAACAAGAGTCCTGAGATAGTAAGGAATCCAGGCATCCTTAAACGGTCTTCTGTTGTCCCTTCTTCCCAATCAGAGACTTGTGAATGTGCAGGGTGACACCACCAGCAACAATTGTAGCCTTGATCAGAGAGTCCAATTCTTCATCTCCACGAATAGCGAGTTGCAAGTGAGGTGGGGTAATGCACTTTACCTTTAAATTTTTTGATGCATTTCCTGCCAATTCAAAGAACCTCTGCGGTGATGTACTCCAGGATGGCTGCGCTGTACACAGCAGCGGTCGCGCCCGTGGGTGGTTGTCCTAGATTTCAGGTGTCGGTGAATATGGCCCACAGGGAACTGCAAGCCTGCTCGCTGCAAGCAGGAAACCGCCTTTGTCTTGGCCTTTTCGGAGTCTTTTCCAGACTTACCGCCAGCCATCTCGGACCGTGCTGAAGATCGGACAAGGGAGAAAGAGTCAAGGTCAGGCAGACGCGCAGCAAGATCCCAGCGCCCACCTCTCCATCGAACCGTGATTCAAACTGCCAAGATGGGAGAATTTCTAAGGACATTGAGAAAACTACCTTAGAATCTTAAATTCTAAGGTCAATAATTCTATCTTCAACCTGTTTTAATTTATCTTTTCTAGCGTGTATCCTTAAAACCCACATTGGAGCACTGGACAGAGTTCCCAAGGTCCATATGAAGAGCAGAAGGAGGGAGAACATGAGCAAGGAAGTAAGGACCATGAGGGGTGCGTCCACCCACTGAGATGGTGGGACTGATCTAATGGGAGATCTCGAAGACCAGTTGGACTGGAACTGATGGAGCATGTGATCAAACAGGACTCTCTGAATGTGGCTGACGATGGAGGCTGACGGAGAAGCCAAGGACAATGGCGCTGGGGTTTGATTCTACTGCATGGACGGGCTTTGTGGGAGCCTAGTCTGTTTGGATGCTCACCTTCCTGGACCTGGGAGAAACAGGGAGGACCTTGGACTTCCTATAGGGTAGGGAACCCTGATTGCTCCTTGGATTGGAGAGGGAGGGGGCGGGAGGAGGGGAGGGAAGTGGGAGGAGGAAAGGAGGTGGAAATTTTTAATAAAAAATAAATTAATTAAAACAAAGATACATAATTTTTTAAAAAGAAATTTGTCCTTGCTTCCAGTATAACTGAATTAACATTGGATTTTCTTTTTACTGTTCACATTAATAAGAAAAAAATTAACAAATGTCAAGACTCTGTAGAGTGAAAAGGGACAAGAAAAAAACACCCTGTCCCTGGCTTGAGAACAGGAATTGAAATCCCACCAATTCCTGTGGTCTCTGAACACAAAAACACACTAATCCTAATTTGCTTCCTCCACAAGGCACCCTATCTAAGCTCTGTGCCCTGTTCAGCTTGTGCTTACCTGTTAAAGGAGGAGCCTGTTTGTTCATTCCAGCCACCCAGCTACCTTACACACAAAATAACCACACAGAAACTGTATTAATTAAAACACTGCTTGGCCCATTAGCTCTAACTTCTTATTGGCTAACTCTTACATCTCAATTTAACCCATTTCTATTCATCTGTGTATTCATCTGCTACGTGGCAGTGGCTTACTGGGAAAGATTCAGCATATCTATCACTGGTGGCTCCATAGTGTTTCTCTTCTACTCAACCTTTCTTTCTCCCAGCATTCAGTTCTGTCTTCCCCAATGTACCTAAGTTTTGCCTTATCAATTAGGCCAAGGCAATTTCTTTATTCATTAAGCAATGAAAGCAACATATAAACAGAAAGCAACACATAAACACATAAACAACACATAAACCTCCTACACTATTTTCCCTTTTCTGTTTAAACAAAAAGGAAGGTTTTAACATAGTAAAATTCTAGCAAGAATTACAGTTACAATATTTATATCTACTTTATCTTTATCATAACAAAGGAAAACTATAACTATAAAATTTTCAACTCCATCAAAGACTCCAGAAGGATATAATATTACCTAAGCAAACTGGAAGTGCACTATAAACAACTTCCAAAACTCTAGAATTGACAGAGACATCTCACTGCCTGGACAGTCACCCAAAGTTGGGGCATCCATCTTCAGCCTACAGGTCCATAGTATTCAGCAGACTTTTCCATAAAGCAGGAAATTTAGTCATTTTCTTCTGTGTCCTGCAGAATGTCTCGCAGACTCTTTCATGAAGAAGTAACCCCGAAGGACCATCTCACCTTTAGGCAAGTTCAGCAGTCATCTCTCTGTGGGTACTACATGTTCATTGAAGCAGTCCAGACAAGAACAATTTCTTGCTCAAATCGCTAAGGAGCCTCTTTGATGTCCATTGTCCTCTTGAAGTAATTGGTACTGCCAGGAGCAGACGTGTTTCACCGTCATGAAAAGTCCCAAGTTATTAAAACATTTCAAATGTCATATTCTGAAGGTCTCTGAAAGATTTGAAGAATACCTATCTAACTGAAATATGTCTCTATATATCTAGAAAATCTAACTAACATGAGTACAAGCTTGACTATTAAAGATGTATTTCTTAATTATACATTACATTTTTAAATGAGCTTCACAAACACAATGCCTTAATCAAGATCATAAATACATATACATATAACAAAATTGACCTTGAATTTATATAAATAAACCAAGATTCATATGAATGCAAATTATTCATAACTATATCATATCCCCCTTTAAATGTAAACAAACATTTATAAACAATATTTGTGAATATGGGCATAGTTCTGTGCATACTACTTCCTACTGTTTGGGGGCACTGTTAATCAGGTCTTTTATGGTGTATCCTGTGTGCTAGGTTAATCTCAGTCAGCAGTTTGGCAAAGTAATTTTTGAGGGTGTTCACAGCAACCTTTCAGGAGGGTATGTCTATCATACCATATTGGTCTAGAAGTAATCCACAAGTTCTCATCTTCTGTGGAAACAAAAGAAAAACCACTTTTCCAAAGCAATATATCCTTAGAACCACATTTGGAAATTATGATACTTTTATAATATACATGCTGGTTTAGCTTAGCATTCCATACAATGAAATGACTCTCTGTATTTAGCTCTTTCACAGTCAAAAAATTCAAATTAACACAATAATATACATAAGCCAGACTCTCTGTGAATTTTCCATCTGTATGTGACACCTTTACTCCTTTTGATCTATGACTATCTGTACTCTGTCTCTTTAAAGACTTTACCTTTTTTTAAAGCATTAACTTTATTTTATGACTCTCTATACTCATTTTGTTCTCTTTACCAAGCCTACATACATTTATCCAAACACTGTGACCCATTTAAAGATTGTTTATGTCTGAATCTGTCCTATTGTGAAACTGTAATTCTTTACTGTCCAGCAGCACTTCTTACAATGCCAAGTGCTTATGTAAAAACTTCAGCTGCATTATTGTTAGGAGTAATATGGTACTACCTGTTTGCCTGCTCAGTCTAAAATTTAAGTTGTGCTATTATTATGATAAATACAGGAATTCCTGCTGACTCTTCACAGTTCAGCATGGTGGAGCTGCTTGCATCTCTGAGCCGTGCACAAGGCCCCAGTTCCAGGTACACTGCCAGTCAAAGTTGCCATCAAGTAAGCCACATATAACCTGCTGCTCACAAACCCTATTCAAATGCTCTGTAGCCTGACCTTCTCCCTGAAACAGTCAGAACTCTTGCTGGCAGTGTCCCAGAAAGCCAGCATTTTAAAACCACCACTTTTTTCCTGCTGTGGTTGAGTCAGGAACATCTCTCATAAAGGAGCCAGCAAACAGCAAAAAGTTGTGTTCAACTGTATTTTTGAGTTTAAAATTAAGCTCTCTAAATTAAGTGAATTTATTCCATCATGTTGGTGCCAATTGTTGCAAGGAAGGGACTGCTTGTCTGTCCCGGCTGTTCAGCTGGCTTACAGCCAAAATAACCACATAGGAACTGTATTAATTAAAACACTGCTTGGCCTATTAGCTCTAACTTCTTATTGGCTAACTCTTACATCTCAGTTTAACCCATTTCTACTGATCTGTGTATAGTCATGTGGCTGTGGCTTACTGGCAAGGTTGGGCACGTCTGCCTCTGGCAGCTCCATGGTGTCTCTCTCCTACTCCGCATCTCTTCCTCCCAGCATTCAGTTCTGTCTTCCCTGCCTACCTAAGTTCTTCCCTAACAGCTAGGCCAAGGCAAATTCTTTATTTATTAATCAATGAAAGCAACATATAAATAGAAGGACCTCCTACACCATTCACCCTAAAGGCAGCCACCTTTCTGGATCCTTTCTTCTCTTGAATCAGGTTTGGGTGACAACCTCCTTTCCCTGGAGCAGAACTATAGCTGCTGTCACTGGGGAAACCTTCCCCTAGAAGAGTAGAGTTGTTACTTTCCAGGTAGGGGGAAGTAGGACAGAGTTGTTACATTGGGGAAACCTTTCTCTGCAGCAGAGCTGTAAGCTACTACCCTTACATTAATGTTTTGGTATTCCTTATCTTCAGACTGCTAGGATACCTTTTCATCCAAGTTGTATTGCTTATACCTTCTACTTGCTAAAATTTCAAAATATGCTTTCACAATCAATGCATATAAACTCACTATTAATGGAAAAATTTGAAATTATTAAAACCCTAAAATCTAGATAGCATTTAACTCTCAGTTCCTAATTTTTCAATCACTTCCTTTTTAATATTTATTTATTTATTTGTTTTATACCTGTGTGCTTAATTATGAGCATACACACACACACAACATCAGAAGAGGTTGGCTCCCCTAGAAGTAGAATTATGGACCAGTATGAACCATCTATCCTGGAAACTGAAGTCAGGTCTTCTCTGAGAAATCATGGGCTTGCAAAATTCAGGAAGTCATTGTTTTTTACTGCTGAGTAATACTCTAATATGTATATATTCCATACTTTCTTCATCCATTCTTCCATTGAAGGGCATCTACGTTGTTTCCAGGTTCTGGCTATTACAAACAATGCTGCTATGAACATAGTTGAGCATATACTTTTGTTGTATGATAGGGCATTTCTTGGGTATATTCCCAAGAGTGGTATTGCTGGGTCCAGGGGTAGGTGGATCCAGAAATTCCTGAGAAACCGCCATACTGTTTTCCAAAGTGGTTGCACAAGTTTGGACGGAAATAGAAAACACTATCCTGAGTGATGTGAGCCAGACCCAAAAAGAGGAACATGGGATGTACTCACTCATATTTGGTTTCTAGCCATGAATAGGGTACGTTGAGCCTATTATGCGTGATTCTAGAGAAGCTAATTAAGAAGGTGAACCCAAAGAAAAACATTTAGGCGATGAAAGGAGACAGAGACAAAGACCCACATTGGAGCACCGGACTGAAATCTCAAGGTCCAAATCAAGAGCAGGAGACAGAGCACGAGCAAGGAACACAGGACCGCGAGGGGTGCACCCACACACTGAGACGATGGAGATGTTCTATCAGGAACTCACCAAAGCCAGCTGGCCTGGGTCTGAAAAAGCATGGGATAAAACCGGACTTGCTGAACAGAATAGACAATGAGAACTCAAGAACAATGGCAATGGGTTTTTGATCCTACTGCACGTACTGGCTTTGTGGGAGCCTAGGCAGTTTGGATGCTCACCTTACTAGACCTGGATGGAGCTGGGTGGTCCTTGGACTTCCCACAGGGCAGGGAACCTGGATTACTCTTAGGGATGATGAGGGAGGGGGACTTTATGGAGGAGGGGGAGGGAAATGGGAGGTGGTGGCGGGGAGAAGGCAGAAATCTTTAATAAATAAATATAAATAAAATAAAATAAGGTATACTATTCATATAAAAAAAAGAAAGAAATCATGGGCTTTTAACCACAGAGCCATTTCTCCATCACCCTAGTCACTGTTTTGCTTATTATACCTTTCTATGGGAATGTGCACAGGTCTGACACTGGAAATGTTCAACATGACAACATCATTCAGGACTTAAAGAGGGTGAGTTCTGTTGTCCAGCTAGAGTCATGTGGTAGTTTGCTTATCAAAAACCACACCAAGGCAGTGTCTTCTCTGAATTTCCTGCAGCCTCATTGTGTGAAGATGCCGGTGCTAATAGTGAACATGAATTGTTGGCTTTACTAAACTGAAAGATTAGTTGAGTTGTGGAAACTGTGATTTGTTAAATAAATATTTTCAAATCAACAATGCAAAATTAGTGAGTAACCAAAGAAAGATCAAAGAGGGTTGCTAATTCATGTTTGGATAAATTTCATGAAATAATCCAATAATAACAATATTCATCTTCAAACACATGGAAGAGTGTTCCTTATCTGAAATACAGAGGAAAAAATAAGGATAAGAACAATAAGAAAACAAAATCTATTTATCTGCTTCATCTTTGATGATTAACCAAAGTAGGAAATACTCTCAAATTTCACATGGTTTACATTCTGAGACAGCGCTGAAATGACCCATTCAAATCACCGATATAAGTGATAATACACCACAATCAGTTTGAACATAGTCAGCAACATTGGTCTTAATTTACAATTCTATAATTTTCCGCATGTCTTGAACATGAAACCCAATGTTTCATTATTTAATGCTTGTTTAATTTCAAAAATGTCATCGATAAAAAAGAAGAACCTTGTGAATTCAAGTTTCAAATTTGAGCACATGCTCTGTTGCTTTAAGGAGAAAATGGGACTGTTAGAAGGAAAGGAGAATAGGACTTCAGTCAGGCAACAGGCAAGAATTAAACTCTCATTTCTTATGTGATAGAATGGGATTGGTGGTTAGACTAACCACTGGCTTTCAGGCACTGACCCAATAGCAGCACAGTGTGTTTGATCAGTGGCTTGCTACTAAGCTTGCTGTAGCCCACAAATAGGCAGACTGAGACTTAAGTGAGGTCCATCCTTTTCCCTTGAGGTTTAGTATCTCTCAGTACATCCAAGTGACTATCTGCAAGACATATAAGAATGGAGCAAATTCTCATTAAAAATTTGTCAGAACTGTTTTTCCCTGAAGAACACACAAGAAAGATTCTCAACAGCGTGAAGCCATACACTCGCTGTATTTTAATGAAGGCCAAGTAGCTTAGCAGCACTTTGGCAAGAACATTTCCTCTTTATGATCAATAAATTTCATAGAACAGGGTATTTATACTTAAGGGACTTTTCCCAGTGAGAGAAATTCTATTCTTATCAACCCTTTTATGTATGTACATAAAGAGAGATGTTTGTGAGTCTATAAAAAGTATCCTTGATCTTGTTTGATAGACTGCCCTCATCAGAGCGAGCAGGCTTTCAAGTGGGTGACTTTGTATGTGAGAATGGAAGGCCATGTGTGTGCCAAATCCCTTCTCACCAACAAATGTAACAGGATGAAAATTGTTGGAGGAAAAAGATTTCAAAACAGGTCAGTTCTCATTTTCTCCTCAGCGGGTGCTACCGGAAAGCTTGAGAAAATAAGACATGACCATTAAACACAGTAGACAAAACAATATATACATCAGTCAATGCCTAGAAATGGGCTTTGAGTTTTTATTTATTACTAGTTTTCATTAAATAAGTATTACGCTAACAATGGGCATATTACAAAGACAGACATTTCAGAGACAAATTATATGATAGTCTAAAAAGACTGTCAGTTCCTTGGCAAGGAAGGGTAGCTAAATTTTTAAAATCATATGATTGTTATAGAATAAATCTTTATAAATCAAACATCAGTAGAACAAATCTTTTATCAGCCATGGTGAGCATCTCCAGATTTCCACACAAACCATATAGACATGTGCAATATACTTACATGTCAGACTCTCACAGAAAAGGCACACTTTGGTACTCAAGATTTTTCCTACTTGCTTAGACAATACTGGTGTGCATACATTAAAGCAGCAATACAAAAGAGTCTCTCTGTCCTCCTTTTCAATGCAATTACAGATCAGCACCTGCAGGACTGCAGTACTTCCTGAAAAGTCAGTGCAGAAGTCCAGTGTATGTTCTCCTCTCCCTTTATTAGAGGAATTGCCTGACACCAGTATAAACTATATTATCAAGTAGCTCTCATGAGAAAGCCACAGGCAGCATCACCCAAAACTCTCAGTATCTCTTATAGCTAAGTTATAATGTGGCTAGACCTCTGTCCATTAAAATTTTGAAATGTAATACTTTATGACCTGTACAGTTGTCATGTGTTCTATACCCATTTTGTCCTCAACATTCTATATAGAAAATTACAATCTCCTGCAAGGACCAAGTTTGTGATCATACTTGGAGTGCTAATAATGATGTACAGTGTGTTCCATCAGCTAATGGATGAGAATTAATGGATTCTGGGCTTGAATTTGGGTCCCTAAACTCATTCTCAGTAATGAAGTTTCTGACCTCTGAGTTCCAAGATGTAGGACAAGGAGATGCCTGGGTGAAATATAGCAGAGCAGCCATTAAGAATTCAAATGGGTTACTTTTCAGAAAGAGGGAGAATAAATGTAGAAAATTATAGGGCTAACATAAAACCAAGGAAAACACTATAGAATATTAGCATAGAGATATTTACTGACCATAAGAAGCATTGCAGAGAAAAACAGAAGAGCAATAGGATTTATTCTAAAGATGTTATAGGCATGGCATATAGCTCGGTGGTAGAACATTTGTGTAGCATAAGTAAGGCCTTGAGTTTGGTCCTGCATACTTCACAAGAAAGAAAACAAGTGCTTAAGACAGTTGGAGTCTTTAAAATGTCATATAAATCTGTGAATGAAGGAAGAACAGGAGGCTGAAACCAACTTGGCTGTATTAGTTATTTTACTATTTCTGTGATTGTGCAACTAATAAAAGATGGCTTTTACTAGGGCTCATGAATTCGGACTGATTAGAGTCAATGACAGTTCAGCAAAGGCATGGCAGCAGGGTCAGCCGAAAGCTCACATTTCAAACTACAAGCGGGATTAAGAGGACACACTGGAAATGGTACTATACCTTCTCTCAATATGTACCTCGTCAACACGTCATGTCTGCTAATCTTTCCAGTTTCACCAATTCTGTACCAAATACTCAAACACGTGATCCTATGTAGGTGATTGGCATTTGAACTACTGCACCAGTTTTCGTCCATCTTACTGTTTACTAAAATCACTCCATTTTGCAGTGTTTGCTATACTGACAGTTTATTTTGTAGTGTTCACTATACCAATACTCTATGTATTGTGCCTGACAGTGTAATCCTAGCCAACTGACTGCCTATGGTTGATGGGTTTTACACCCTAGAAGAGAAACTGTCACTGCAACTGTCCTTAAAAGACACAATTCCCAAATGTATTTTAAAAAAAACTATCTTTACATCTGCAAACGACTGTAGCTCTCACCCCTCGTTAAGAAGTTTCTCTTTGCAGCAGATAGAGACTCTCACAGAAATTCACAGGCAGAATAAGTGATCCTTGTATCCAACACCAACTGTTATATCTCTATCACAACTACTATACCTAAAGTTTGGAAAACACTGGACAAAAGAAGACAGATAGATTGTAAAAGCCAGGAGGCCACGAAGTCTACATGGACATAGTGTCTCCTGGAAATAACAAGAAGCAGCACTCTTGAAATTTCAACAATATATTTACTTAAGCAAGACCATACAATGACAATGCGACTTGACATTTCCATGTAGACGATAAAAATATCACAAAAGCACCTCTGTCAGATGATGAATTACAGGCAGTTAATGTACAGACACATACACACATGTATGTATATGTATGTACGTATGTGATAATTACACTTAAAGATGAAGAAGTAATGAAGTTGAGATGGACTGGGAGAGGAACAGTGAAGATATTAAAGAAGGAGAGGGTGAGGTAAAAATGATGTTAATTCAGGGCTGATATTTGAAACTATCAAAAAGCAGTAAAATAAAAGTAAAATAAGAAATCATAATATCAAAAGAGGTATGTAAGTTGAAGGAGGACCCATTTTCAGCTCAAAGACATATAAAACTACAAACACAAAACGACCCCTACTTTGAGAATACCAAAGCTTTCAAAGTAAAAATTATTTAATGGCATCATTATAGGATAAACTGACTGCTGTCAGAGAATGACAGTGATGCAGGAGGAACCCAGGTGCCTCATGTCCAGCTAGCCAACCACGAGCTATGCCAGAGCAATGTCACATCCTCTACAAAATAATTCATGTAGCCTACCCATTATCTGGAAGAACTAAAACTATTCAGTTATGCAGTTTTTCTTAGGATGTGAACAATTTACAGTTTTATATTGCACTAAAAAAGTAGAGTGCAAATCACGCCAAAAACGGGATGGAAGTCATGACCAATAACAAAACAGGATACGGAAAGTGATGGATCTAATTCTTCTTAGTATCACCGAAGTCAAATCAACGCCCTGTACTTTGTGCAACAGAAAGAAGTAAGACACCATGTCTAGAAATATCTATGAACAGACAGGAAAATGGAGAAGAGATGTGAGAGGAAGGGAAGATAGGACATCTGAAAGACAGTAACTGTTAGGGATAAAAAAAAAATACAACCTGTAGCCAGCAGGGGTGGTGCACACCTTTAATTCCAGCACTTGGGAGGCAGACGCTGGTGGATCTCTGTGAATTCAAAATCAGCCTGGTGTATAGAGAGAGAGAGTTCCAAGACAGTCAAGGACACACAAAGAATCCCTGTCTCAACAAACAAATAAAATACAACCTGTGTATTGATAAGCTCTTTGGGGACAGATAAGAAACAAAGAATGTCTCATTTCTGTGTGAGCTTATAAAATTAGTTTTGAACATGCTCATTAAATTTTTTTAAAAATCTTTGAAATTTGTCAAAGACAAAGAGAGAATTTTTAGGAGAAAATCTAATATCGAGAAGAGGTGCTTGAGATCAAGAAAGGATCACCGAAGGGGAACAGGAGTGGCAGGCTTCAAAATTGTAGATTTTAGAAACCATGTACAAAATGTCACTTTTAAGGGGTCAAAAGAAGGTGCCTGAGAAACCCAGGACTCAGCAATTGTGAGCTCAAAAAACAGGAGGTGTGGCTCAGTCAGTATCTGAATAATTACTCCATCATGGGTTAGCCGCCTTTGAGCTACACAGACAAACACACTGAATTAACATATTCTCCTCCCCACACAGCAGGACACAACGCACTTTATGGTCACAGAAAGATGAAAAAAAAAAGTGGTTCTGGGAAAAACAACAAAACATACTTTAAAGACAACTAAAATATCAAAAATATGCTGCCATATTTGAAGGTACAAGTTAAATACAATTACAAATTAAAATTACAACTTAATATTATGAGGAAACTAGCATAAATAGAATATACAAATATTCACTATCAAAGAAACTCGTGAGAATGAATAAAAAGACAAAAGGAAATCATTTGGGGAATGAAAATTAAATTTTAAGAAGGAAATTTGTGCTGGTTAGATTGATGTCATCTTGATAGAAACTGTCGTCATCTGAGAGGAGGAAACCTCGATTAGGAAAATGCCTCCGTGTGCAGATGCATGGGGTCTGGGAGGAAACCTGAGAGAGCCATGCTGCTGCCAGAGCCATGCACAGCAGGGTGGTCCACACTGCTACCCAGAGCCACAGAGCCATCTGGGCCTGAGCTGCTTCTAGGGTCCCTGTCTGGACCCTTGACCCTATCACAGACAGGTCCAGTGTTGATTTCCTTGGCTTCTGTTATCATTGAAAGCCTTGCAGATGTCTGGGGTCTGGGCTGCCACCTGATGCCATGGCAGAATCTGAGGACCATGCTGTCGCTGAGCCCATGCTGATCTGAGAGGCCTGCACTGCCACCAGGACCCAAGCTGTTGCTGGTGGCCTTATCTGACTGAGTTTGTGGTTCTGATGCACTTGGGGTGTATGTTGATGTCCATTCCCAGCGTTATCACAGAGGAACTTGTGAACCATGTGTTGAAGTATGGAGATCATGCTGAGCTGCTCCCTCACTTGCTATCCCTGGGATAGGAGATCCAGTTAACCCTGGTTCAGGAGAGCTGGCCCTGCTTCTGGAAAACATAGCCCCACCTCTCACCACTGGCATGGGAAAGCCACTCCTCTCCTCCCCTGAAGAAGGTGATTTCAGCAGCCTGGACTGACCAGTTCAGCTACCACCCAGGCACACATCTAGGGCTCTGAGTTGGCACTCCCCAGCATCTACTCAATTTGTGATCTGATAGAGTACATGAAAGGGACTGATCCTGTTGAATCGCAGCTGCATGATCTCCATGATGTGGGTCAATAGCACAATATCTGGAAAGAGGTTAGATAAGCATCTAGTATCAATGGCATACCAGAAAGCCAGAGGCCTTGAAACTAACCAACAACATATTACACAATGATCATTCACAAAATAAGTATGTCTGGACAAAAGAGTATACTGCATGACATACAGCTGCTCCCAGCACCGCTAAGATGAAAGTGAAGGCAACAAAGAGGCTGGAAAGAGGAGCAATGTGGGGGTTTGTTTGATTTTTTTTTTTGCTTGTTTCTTTTTCTTTTTGTTTTGTATTTATTTTTTAAATTAATAGTCTTATTTTATTTATTTTTTATTATTTTTTAAGTTTTCCTTTGGGGGGATGCTTCAAGGGTAATAGGCAGATATTGAGGGATGAGAATGGGTGAGATTGGGGTGCATGATGTGAAATTTTCAAGAAATCAATAAAAAATACTTTTTAAAAAAAGAAAATGCCTCCATAAGATTAGGCTATTGACCAGTCTATAGAGAATTTCTTTAGTTAGTGATTGATGGAAGAGGGCCCAGCTCATTTTAGATGGTGCACCCCTGGGCTGGTGGTTCTGGGTTCTATCAGAAAATAGACTGAGTAAACTATGTAGAGCAAGCCTGTAAGCAGAACCCCTCCATGGTCTCTGCATCAGCTCCTACCTCCATGATCTTGCCCTGTTTGAGTTCCTGCCCTGACTTCCTTCAGGGATGCACAGCAATGCTGAAGAGTAAGCCAAATAAACCCTCTCCTCCCCAAACTGCTTTTATGTCATGTTGTTTCATTGTAGCAAAAGTTACCCTAAGCCATGTTGGTACCAAGATTGTGGGGAATTGCTGTGGCATTGGGAATTGTGTGATCATGTTGTTTGGGGCAGGACTGTGGGAGGACTGTAAAACTTTGTACAAGAAAAGCTGTTGAGTATCCAGTGCTTGGGGAGTAGCTGTGTGGAAGCCTGAAAGATAAAAATATTGAGAGCAATGCGGAAATGGAGGCCTGGGTTGCCAAGTTTCAGAGGGAAGTATAAAGACTCTGTCAGAGAAATTCATTATTTTGAATTAAGATTCTGTAGTCCTGGTTAACTGGAGTTGAAGAATCAGCTGTGACTAGCAAGACACCAGAATACTAAACAAATCCTTTGCTTTGTTTCAATACTCGATGCTAGTATTTATCAGTGTTAAAAAGAAACCAGAATCATCTAAGTGAAATCCTCTGGGATGTGTTTCCTTGGGCTCAGTACACAGACACTGTGGTAGAGAGACAGTCAAGGTTGTACCTCCCACTTGCAGCTGAACTTGGTAGTAGAGTGTCACTCAGGTGGTACTTCTTTAGAAAACATGCAAGAGTCATGGAGAGAAGCTGAGGCTTGGCACTGTGAGAGACCAGAAGAGGTCATTTGTGAATACACAGCCTCAGGAGCATTTTAAGGTCCAGGATTGAAGAGGTTATACAGAGAAGTTGAGGCTAGGTACCATGAAGAGAGTCTATGACAGGTTATTGATAAAAGAGCAACCCAGTTGCAGCAAAAGTTAATTGGTTTATTTATTTTCTTCATTTTTAGTTTTCTTACTGTTTTTATGTAATTTGGATACTCAGCCTCTTTTGCATGTGCAGTTGGTAATATTTATTCCCATTCTCTAAGCTACCACTAGAGTCTAGCGTTTTGGAGATGTCAGTACCATGGTGCAACCAACAAGATCAGCAGCGGTAGTGGAGTGGAGCCTGTTCAGTCTTAGAAGACAAGCTGTGTGTGCTGCAGAGAGCAGAGGAGGAAAAGGGACCCAAGCCCTTTGGAGGAGCCCAGGAGAACCTAGTGGATTTGAGCCATTGGTCATGTTGTTATTATTATTATTATTCATTTTGTTATTTACACTGTTGGAGTTGGGTTTTACTTCACTCAGATTGTGACTATGCCCTGGTTCTTCCCTCTTGAAGTAAGAAAGTGGTTAATTTATTTTAAATTGTACTGGTGCTCATAGTTGAGAGACTTTAAACACACATACAGAGAGAGAGAGAGAGAGAGAGACAGAGAGAGAGAGACAGAGAGAGAGAGAGAGAACAGAGAGAAGAGATTTGGGTTTTTTACAGAGAAATTGGATTTTACAAGAGACTGGATATTTTGAAAGAAATAACTTTTGAAGTGTTTGAAGGTTGAGGTTATGAGACCTTTTAAGTTTGTAAAATGTTTTATATTGTGTTGTCTTTTTTAATGTGTGATCTTGGTGTGAAAAAAGAAGAAAAAGTCACCACTTAATATTATGTATTGTGTGTCAGATTGTCAAGGGGTCAGTTATGCTGGCTAGATTTATATCAACTTAATAAAAACTATAGTTATCTCAGAGGAGGAAACCTTGATTGAAAAAAAATGCCTCCATAAGATCAATTGTGGGCCAGGTTTGCAGTCGTCTTGAGCCTCTGGGTTACAAACCCTTTATGGAGTTGACCAACCCTTTCGCAGGGGCCCCATGTCAGATATCCTGCATATTACACACTAAATTTTGATTTATAAGAGTCACAAAATTACAATTACAAAGTAGTCACCACATCATGAGGCACTGTGCTAAAGGGCCTCAGCATTAGGAAGGCTGGGAACCATTGGAGCATTTTCTTGATTAGTGGTTGATGGAGGAGGGCCTAATCCATTGTGGGTGGTGTGGTCCTGGGTGGGTGGTCCTGGGTTCTGTAAGAAAGCAGGTTGAGCAAGCCATGGAAAGTAAGCCAGTAAGCAGCACTTTCCATGCCCTCTGCATGAGCTTCTGCTTCCAGATTGCTGGCCTGCTAGAGCTCTTCTCCTGACTTCCTTCAGTGATGGACTATAATAAAGCAAACTGCAATAAACCTTTCCTCCCACACATGGCTTTTGGTCATGGTGTTTCATCTCAGCAATAATAACTTAAGACCAAATTGTAAGAAATATATTAAATGAAAACAGAAAATCAAATCAAAATGTGATAAAAACAAAGTTTTGAAAACAGGTAATCTATGAAGATATGATCTGACATTCACATAAAGCTTTTTTTTCATTAGATCAGGTTCTGCAAAGGAAGAGAACACATACACATATGTATGTATGTATGTATGTGTTTATGTAGATAGATAGATGATAGATAGATAGATAGATAGATAGATAGATAGATAGATAGATAGATAGATAGATAGATAGATATGGGAATAGAAAGTGGCTTATCAGCTGAGGTCCAGGTAATCCAATTAGTGGCTGACAGAAATGTCAATTATCCAGTTATTCCATCCAAGAGACTAAATGTCTCAGCAGCCACAATCTGCAAACTGGTGCCACAATCTCAGGGAATTGTTCAAAAGTTATTGATCTTAGACCTGTCTATGTTGGAATCCCAAATAAGTAGTTTCTAGTTCCAGCAAAGGAAGGCCCCAGCAACATGCCAGATTAATTTAAGAAGGCAAAACACAAAATAATTACTTCTTCATGTCCTTTTGTGTGGGCTACCACCGGAAGGTGTGGCCCAGATTGATAGTACATATTTCCATCAAAGTGGATCCAGTCTTACCATGAATTGTCTTACCTCAAAGAATTTATCAAGAATATATCTTCACTTGGGTTTTTATTCCAAATGTAAAGTTGACAACCAAGATTAGTTATCAAAGCCCTCAATTACTCTAACAAACCAAGTGGAAGACTTGTATGTCAAGACTTTAAATCTTTAAAGAAAGAAATTGAAGAAGACACCAGAAAGTAGAAAGATCTCTTAGGTAGGCAGAATCAACATAATAAAAAGGGCAATAATGCAAAACCAATCTACAAATTCAATGCAATGCTCATCAAAATCCCAGAAAAATTCTTCACAGACCTCAAAAAAACAGTACTCAACTTCATATAGAAAAGTAAAAAACCCATAATAGTCAAAACAATCCTGTACAATAAAAGAATTTCTGGAGGCATCACAATCCCTGACTTCAGACTCTACTACAGAGCTACAGTACTGAAAACAGCCTGGTTTTGGCATAAGAACAGACAGGAGGATCAATGGAACCGAATAGAAGACCCAGATAATAATCCACACTCCTTCGAACACTTGATTTTTTTTTTACAAAGAAGCAAAAAATATCAAATTGAAAAAAGAAAGCATAATTAACAAATGGTGCTGACATAACTGGATATCAACATGTAGAAGAATGAAAATAGACTCTTATCTACCCCCATGCACAAAACTCAGGTCCAAATGAATCAAATACCTCAACATAAAGCCAGCCAAACTGAACCTTATAGAAGAGAAAGTGGGAAGTACACTTGAACACATTGGCACAGGAGACCACTTCCTAATATAACCCCAGCAGCACAGACACTGAGAGAAACAATTAATAAATGGGACTTTCTGAAACTGAAAAGCTTCTATAAAGCAAAGGACATCGTCAATAATTCAAAATGACAGCCTACTGGATGGGAAAAGATCTTCACTAACCCCACATAAGACAGAGGTCTGCTCTCCAAAATATACAAAGAACTCAAGAAATTGGTCATCAAAAGAACACAAAATCCAATAAAAAAAAATGGAGTATGAACCAATTAGAGAACTCTCAACAGAGGAATCTAAAATGACTGAAAGACATTTAAGGAAATGTTCAACATCCTTAGTCATCAGAGAAATGCAAATCAAAACAACTCAGAGATTCCATTTTACACCTGTAAGAATGACCAAGATCTAAAACATTGATGACAACTTATACCGGAGAAGTTGTGGGGAAAAGGGAATATTTCTTCATCGCTGGTGGGAGTGCAAGCTGGTACAACCCCTTTGGATGTCAGTGTGACTATTTCTCAGAAAATTAGGAAACAACCGTCCTCAATACCACTTTTGGATATATATCCAAAGGATGCTCAATTATGTACATAGCAGCATTTTTTGTTATAGCCAGAACCTAAAAACAACCTAAATGCCTCTAGACCAAAGAATGGATAAGGAAAATATGGTCCATTTATGCAATGGAGTACTGCACAGAAGACAAAATAATGACATCTTGTATTTTGCAGGAAAATTGATGGAGCTAGAAAATATCATTTTGAGTGAGGTAACCCAGACACTGAAAGACAATTATCACATGTACTCACTCATATCTGATTTTCAAACATAAAACAAAGAAAACCAGCCTACAAACCACAATCCCAGAGAACTTAGACAACAATGAGGACACTAAGAGAGACATGAGTCTAATCTACACAGGAAGTAGAAAAAGACAAGATATCCTGAGTGAATTGGGAGCATGGGGACCATGTGGGAGGGTGGAAGGAGAGAGAGAAGAGGCAAGGAGGAGAGCAGAGAAAAATGTAGAGCTCAATAAAAATAAATAAAAAAGAAAACATTAAAAAATAAAGAAAACAAACATTAGCACTGACTCTTTAGAAGAGATTGAATTGAAATACATTGAAAGGGTATTCTCTACAAAAGTATATAGAAGATAGTTTTCTTCAAGATATATACTAGAAAAGTATTTTCAAAATGACTACTTAAGGTTCTCTAGAATAAAAAAAATTAAAAACCATGTTAAACTGAGTTCTCTCAGCTTCAACCTATTGTTCTAATCATCAGTGTCAATCCTTTTAATTCACAAAAGTTTCATCTATGGATGACAAGTTGGTCTCTCAAACTACTTCAAAAAGAAAGATTAAGTGAGGAGGGTTCTGCCTTTTCTGGTCTATTCTATTTGTTGTTCTGTCTGCTTCTTTACCATGATAGGCATTTCCTTGTTTATGTTAGTGGAGAACTACAATAACCCACTCTTGACAACTCACAGTCATCCAGACAAAAACCAAACAAATGCTGGAGAAATGTTATAAACCAAATGAACCCCCCCAATACATAACATTTCACCCAAGCACACAAGAATAAACCTTCTGCTCAATACTCAGACACAAACCAATCTCTACAGATACAGAAAAACTGAACTAGCTCCCTGCATCTTATCTCCCACCATCTTGATGACCAGGAACCTGAGTCTGGACAGTACAGTGACCTAGGATAAAAAATAATCAATAAAATGATTCCTAATGATATTCTTCTGCTCTGCTCATAGGTCTGTGCCTAGCCCAACTGTCATCAGAGATTCTTCCCACAATAGTTTATGGGGGCAGATGCAGAGAACCACAGCCAAACATTAGGCACAGAGAGAGCCCAAATTGGAGATCTCCATCAAGTCCATTCCCTCAGAGCTTGGGGAACCTAATGAAAGAGGAAAAGGAAGAATTATAGAATCCAGAGTGTTCAAGGAAAACAGGAGAACACAGCCCAAATAATCAACTAAACAGGTCTGTTGTAATGTGAGCAGCGGGCTAAGTTCCTGGCACCCGGCCACCCGCACGGCTAGCTTTACCCAAAATAATTAAACGGAAACTGCATTCTTTTAAACAGTGCCTGGCCCATTAGTTCCAGCCTCTTATTGGCTAGCTCTTATATATTGATCTAACCCATTTCTAATATTCTGTGTAGCACCACAAGCTGGCTCACCAGGAAAGATCTTAACCTGTGAGTGTCTGGAGTGGGAGAATCATGGCGACTCACTGACTCGGTTTCTTTCTCCCAGCATTCTGTTCTGTCTACTCCATCCACCTAAGGGTTGGCCTATCAAATGGGCCTAGGCAGTTTCTTTATTAATTAACCAATGAAAACAACAGATTAGAAAGAAATCACTCCCACATCACAGGTCTCATAACAGCTCAGAGAGAATGAAGTGACAATCATGGAGCCTGCATAAGTCTGTGCTGGGTTCTTTGGAAATATGTTATGGGTGACAAACCATATTTGAATTCACTAGAAGACATGGAAAGAATATCCAAATTAACAAAATTAGAAATGAAAAGGAAGGGAAAGATAACAATAGGCACTGAGGAAATCTAGAGAATCATGAGAAAATATCTTACAAAGCAATGCTCCAAAAACTGGAAAACCTAAAAAAAAAAAATGGATAATGGCATCATGTACCAACATTAAATCAAGACCAGATAAACAATTTGAATAAACCTGTAATCCACAGTGAAATAGAACCATTCATTAAGTCTGCCAGCCAAAAAATGCTCAGAGCTAGATAGTTTCAGCACATTATACCAGACTTTCAAAGAATTAACAACAATTCTCCCCAAATTATTCCACAAAAGAGAAACAGAAGGAACATTACAAGATCACTGTTACCCTGACATCCAAACTACATAAAGAGCCAATACAGAAAGAATTATAGAGCAATTTCCCTCATGAAAATAGATGTAAAAATTCTCAATAAAATGCAAACCAAATACCAGGATATATAAAAAACTATCTACCATAATCAAATAGGTTTCAACTAATAGATGTAGAAATGGGTCAACATATGTAAATCAATAAATGTAACCCACGATACAAAGCACAAAAGAGAAAACACATATGAACCTCTCATTAGATGCACAAAAAGACTTTGACAAAAATCTACAACTCATTATGATAATAGTCCTGGGGAGATTAAGGACACAAGAACTTACCTAAATGTAAACAAGATCATTGACAGTAAACACATAATCAACATCAACTTAAATGGAGAGAAACTCAAAGCAATTTCACTAAAATAAGGAACAAGATAATATTGTCCACCTTCTCCTGATGGAGGAATTACTTTCATTTAATAAAGAAACTGCCTTCGCCCATTTATAGGCCAGCCCTTATGTGGGTGGAGTAAACAGACAGAATGCTGGGAGAAAGAAGCCGAGTAAGGAGTCGCCATGATTCTCCCACTCCAGACAGATGCAGGTTAAGATCTTCCCTGGTAAGCCAGCTCATGGTGCTACACAGAATATTAGAAATGGGTTAGATCAATATGTAAGAGCTAGCCAATAAGAGGCTGGAACTAATGGGCTAGGCAGTGTTCAAAAGAATACAGTTTCCGTGTAATTATTTCGGGGCATAAGCTAAGCCATGCGGGCGGCCAGGTGCCGGGGACGCAGCCCTGCCACTCATATTACAACAGAGTGGCACCCAACGTGCTAATGAACTCCACGTAAAACCTGAGAGGGCTTAAAAAGGACACAGAGAGAATTTAAGACAGCTTTTTGCTGTTTGTGGGTTGCGTGCGGCAAAGAAATTGTCCTGACTCAGCAACAGGAAAAAAACTGGCTGTTTTAAAATGCCGGCTTTCTGGGCTGTGCCGCCATCAAGATCTCTGTCTGGCTCCTGCGGGAGACAGAGCTTTTAAATGGAGCATTTGGACTAAATTGCTACGATTTGTTTGATGGCAACTAGACTCACTGTGTGCCTAAAAGGAAGTCATTTTGTGCTGCGGCTCAGAGGCACAAGAAGCTCCACCATGCTACTGGTGCAATGTGCAAGGATCAGAGGCACGAGCGGCTCCGCCATGTTGGACTGGGCGGGGCAAGCAGGCAGTACCTGTTTTTGACCTAGGAATGTCACAGCTTAGATTCTTAAGCGCTTAGCGATTTAAAAGCACAAAACAAAGTGCTCCTGGATAGTAAAAAAATTACAGATTCACAATAGAACTAATTCAGACACTGTTGGATAAATGTACGTAGGCTTGAGAGAGAAAAAAAAATATATATATAAAGAATAAAGTTAATGTCTTAAAAAAAAGGATAAAGTCTTTAAAGAGACAGAGTACAGATAGTTATAGATTAAAAGAAATAAAGAAAAATAAGCCACGTAAAAGTGGAAAATTCACAGAGAGTCTGGATTCTTTGTATTATTGTGTTTTCTTTAAAATTTTTGACTGTGAAGGAGCTAACTACAGAGAGACATTTCATTATATGGGCTGCCAAGCTAAACCAGAATGGATATAAGGGTATTATGATTTCAGAATATGGGTCTAAGGATATGATGCTTTGGAGAGGGTCTTCTTTTGTTTTCACAGAGGATGAGACTCTGTGGATTGCGTCTATCCCGATATGGTATGATAGACCACGCCCTCCTGAAAGGTTGCTGTGAACACCTTCAGAAAATTACTTCACTCAACTGCCGACTGAGATGACCCTGACACACAGGTTACACCATGAAAGAGATCTGAATACAGCGCCCCCATTCAGCAGGAAGCAGTTTGGAGAAAAAAACTGCGCCCATATTCCCAAATATGGTTTATAAATGTTCTTTTACATTTAAAGGGGGAAATGATATAGATATGAATAATTTGCATTGGTATGGATTTTAAGGTTAATTTTGTTATATGTATATGTATTTCTGCTCTTAAGGTATTGTGATTATGTAGTTCATTTAAAAATGTAATGTAAATATAGGTTGTTAATGGATAATCATCGATAATAGTAAATCTTGTAGTCACGTTAGTTAGATTTTCTAGATATATAGAGATATATTTCAATTAGGCATTCTTCGTATCTTTCAAAGACTACAGAACATGGCATTTAATATTTTAATAACTTAGGGCTTTTCATGATAATGAGACATGTCTGCTCCTGGCAGCACCAATCTACTTCAAGAGGAAGATGGGCACCGAAGAGGCTCCTTAAGGAGTTTGATAGCCATTTGGGCAAGAAACTGCTCTTGCCTGGACTGTTGCATAAACTGGACACAGAGAACCCGCAGAAAGAGGACTGCTGAACTTGCCTAAAGGTGAGATGGTTTTTCGGGGTTCCTGACTCATAAAAGAGTCTGCGAGACATTCTACAGGACACAGCAAAAAGTGACTGAACTGTCTTTGGAATTTCCTGCTTGATGAAAATGTCTGCTGGATACTATGGGCCTGTAGGCCTAAGATGGATGCCCCAACGGTACAAAAGAACTTTGGGTGACTGTCCAGGCAGCAAGATGTCTCTGTCATTTCTAGAGTTTTCTTATTTCTTGTTTACTTAGGTAATATTATATCCTTCTGGAGTCTTTGATGGAGATGAAGAATGGTTAGTTATAGTTACAGTTTTCCATTGTTATGATAAAAGATAAAATAGATATAAGTATTGTAACTGTAATTCTTGCTTTATAACTGTTTTGTTATATGTAATTTTACTATGTTAAAGTTAAAGCCTTTCTTTTTTGTTTAAACAAAAAAAGGGGAAATGATGGAGGAATTACTTTCATTTAATAAAGAAACTGCCTTGGCCCATTTATAGGCCAGCCCTTATGTGGGTGGAGTAAACAGACAGAATGCTGGGAGAAAGAAGCCGAGTAAGGAGTCGCCATGCTTCTCCCACTCCAGACAGATGCAGGTTAAGATCTTCCCTGGTAAGCCAGCTCATGGTGCTACACAGAATATTAGAAATGGGTTAGATCAATATGTAAGAGCTTGCCAATAAGAGGCTGGAACTAATGGGCTAGGCAGTGTTCAAAAGAATACAGTTTCCGTGTAATTATTTCGGGGCATAAGCTAAGCCATGCGGGCGGCCGGGTGCCGGGGACGCAGCCCCGCAGCACATATTACTACATTCCCCATACTTAGCCAATATAGTACTTGAAACTTCAGCTACAGTAATGAGAAAACTGAGGTAGATGAACAGGATACAAATGAAAAGAAAGAAATCAAAGTATCTTTATTTGCAGATCTTATGGTAGTAACAAAAGTGACACAAAAATTTCAGTGGAAAACTCCTCCAATTGGAAAACATTTTCAGCAAAGTAGCAGGATACAAAATTAACTCACAAAATTCAATAGTCATCCTATACACAGATGACAAGTTGACTGAGAAAGAAATCAGAGAAACAAGACTTTTCCCTGTAGCTTCAAATAATATAAAAAACATCACGGTGTAATGATAAACTTGCCAGTCAGTGGCTTCTAGTTTAGAGTTTTTATGGGATTCCTGAATGTGTGAATGAGTGGATCTCTGATTCTTGTGCCTTCTCTTGGTGTTTCCCTTCTGTTTTCTTTTTTTTTTTGTCTTGACCAACTCCAATGTGTCTTTTTATTTTATATTATTTTATTTTGTTATCCCATATAAGCCTGTTTGATTTCTAATGAGAGACAGGGAGTGGATCTGAATGGCATGGGAAGTGGGGAGGAATCGTCAAGACTGGCGGGAAGTGAAACTTATTATGTGAGAAAAAAATCTTTCTTCAATAAAATAGAAAATAAAGATTAGTATTTACATTTTAATCTTGAATGACTTCAACAGACCAGAAGACAGAATCTAGTTTGAGCATATTCACAGAATAGAAAATGAAGCAAAGCCTTTTACAATGAAAGAATGTTTCTTTAGACTGTAAAGCCTGCAGTACTTCATTTTGAATATAACAGTCTGTGGAATATTTTCATAAGAAGCTTTGTTCTTTAAAGAACTACTAAAGAATTAGTTCCACTTCACACATGGGTAATTGATGACACTGTGGCAAAATACTAGCATTGAGCATGGAATATGTTTACTTGTGCAGCTGAAATCTAACACAAATATAAAGGTGGCTATAAGGAAGACAGACTAGAATATGAATACTGCATGCTCTGATGATGAAAACTTAAGACATTTCTTTTTAGTTAGAGAAAGTCAAAGAAATAATGTAGACATTATAACTCAAGCGAAACAATTGTCTCTCAAAAACACCTGCTATATAAGAGAAATAATGAAAAATTAAGAAGCATAAGAATTAATTGAAAAATAGAAGGGAAAGAATGCAGGTCTAGTTTGTTTTTTCTAATGAAATCAAAGGAATGAGTGGTGATAAAGATACATACACAATCAAGGATTTCAGGTGTTTGGATGCTACACAGAACAATAAAGAAGCAGTGAGATGGCTCAGGTGGGTGAAAGTATTTATCACTCAAGTTTGACAGCCAGAATTGAAACCCAGGAATCAATGTAAAATGGTGGATATAGTGATATACATCTGTAATTCCAGCACTCTTCCAGCAAAACAGAAGACAGATGCTAGTCAATTAGATAAAGCTCACAGGCCAGCTAGACAGGAGCATACACTGACACAAACAAGAGAGACTCTGCTTTAAAGAAGGCTGGAGGCAGGACTGGCTCCTGGGAAGTCATTCTTTGACTTCTGCATGTGCTATGGTACATGTGTATACACACACGTGTACACAAACATGCACATAGACACACACACCGTATACATATAGAACATTTATGAATATATAGATAAATTTAAATTTTAAATAATTGTATTATTTAGATAACTTAAAGAAGAAAACAAACTTTTATATTACAAATATTTTTAAGATAAAGGATAAAAAGAAGTATTTACTTATATCCACAAATGCTCATATATAGATATACTTAAAACAGCAAGCAATACATTAAGACAGAAATAAATACTTTCTTGACCAATAAAAATGAGTTTGTGTTATAGGTTAAACAGTAATAAATTTTCTTCTTTATTACAATGAAATTCAAACTAGCATTTCTCACAGGATGTATACATTAGACAATGCAAACAAAAACGTTAACGATACAAAGGCGAACGTAATTACAGCAGACCACACAAAGATTAAAGTGTATGTGCGTACACACACTCACAGGTCACATACAAAAAAACCAAAATAATCAAATAAGCAAAATGTTAAAAATAAGCACCAGAGATGAGAAAAGATGGAATTCTGAGTTTAAGGTCATTTGCATAGTACACAGAACACTTTAGAAAGCGTTGGGATATTAATAGTTACCAAATAAAAACCATTTTCAGTATCTGAGCAGCAGAGAGTACATAGGGAATTTCATAGAAAAATGTGAGATGATTCTAGTTTGCCAACATTAGAAATGTATTTTTGAAGAACTTTACCCCTAAAATAAAGTCAGGTCAACTAGACGAACAAAGCATAAAAGTTCTGAGCAACATGAACAATTGTCCACTGGGGTGGTAATTTATACTGTGCTTTAAAATATAGAAAGCACTTTCTTTTCAAAAGCCCACAGAAATCAAGAAAATTGAAAATATATTTAGCCAGAAAAGAAAACAAACAAAAAGTAACTAGCACAGCTTTTAAAACAAGAACCATTATAAACAAGTCTCAAGAAGAAAACATAAACTAAAATCACCTGGTCTACAGTGAACACTGAACACAGAAGAATCCACAGGAAAGACACAGCAGACCTATCAGGAAACTAAGGGCAATAGATGAAGACCTGAACGCTAACATATGGATCAAACAATAGAAAATGCAAAGTAGTACAAGCAGAGAATTAACAAATAAATCAGCACGGTTAGCAGCTAAATAATGTCAACCTGAATCCCTGATAAAAGGTGAGAGGAGGGAAGATATCTGTATAGCTGCCAATTGTTTCATGTTTAGTGTTTCTAAACAGGAGAAGGGGAGAAGCAGTGTGCAGTGTGTTCCTTTAACCATGGTCATAAGCACTAGAGGAGTTTGTTCTGAAAGACCCTAATTTCTAGGGTTCAGGGAAGGATCCCCCAGACTCAATAAGCCACACCAATGGATGCAAACAGCAAGAGGATTTTTTTTTTTTTTTTTTTTTTTAGGATTTTCGAGACAGGGTTTCTCCGTAGCATTTGGTTCCTGTCCTGGAACTAGCTCTTGTAGACCAGGCTGGCCTCGAACTCACAGAGATCCGTTTTTTATTGTCGAAGGCGCCTATGGGTGACTCAGTACTCTCATGAGACTGAGAGCCCCACCCCCACCCCCCGTGTATATTTTTCAACAAGTATTTATAGGGTCTCGGGGTTACATAACGGGGAAGCATAGCAACAGCAACATCATTGGTCAATTCAAATTAACATGTGGGGTGTGTCAACATCAGGACCAAAACAAGTCTAGATCAAGCCAGTTTCAGCCAGTTTCTACTCCCTCGGGTTTTGATAGATTACACAAAGGACTGGGTGTTTTTTCTTTTTGGCAGGTGCAAACCGTCTCAAAACTGCTTCTGCCTCCCACAGATATCTTTTTTTTTTTTTTTTTTTTTTGCCCTGGCCTCGTTGATCATAAAGCATCTTAAGTTGGAGACTAGGGTTGGCATCTTTCAGTTCTTAAACAGAGCAACTAGGAATTGAACTGGGATTATAGTGTTACCTGATTTGCTACCCAATTCATGGAATCTTCTGATAAAACCTAATTTTTTTTAATGTTAGTGATTAAGGGCAAGAGTTTACATGACCCCCCACTGTGTAACAATGAAGAGGTAGAAGCTAGTTATGATGTTCAACACAAAGTTCTAAGTCCTACAGTGCTATCCAGTGGATCTTAGGTTGATGCAAGTATGTCTAAAGTCTGGGCAAATTAATAAGTATAGAGTCCAGTTTTACAGTGTTGAAAAAAGATGTAAGCAGAACAGAAAATATTTATGAGTGGCCAAAAACATTAGTAGTTTTCAATTTCACAAACTGTGTGATTTAAATCTACACTTTCCCCATATCAGACTGAATATATTTTACAATAATAAATTCATATGCAGAAGTGAAATATCTCTCAAAACATAAATAATTGAAATTTAAATCAATGAAACAACTAAACTATTTTTAATACTGCCAAGGATTAGAAAAAATTGTTTAATATTAGGTTTTTTTTTTTTTTAGCAAGAAGAGAGGGCCCATATTGGGTATAGTGGAGACAGGGCTCTAGAGGGAGATTGAAAGACACAGGTGCTAAAGGATAAATTAGAAAAAATGGGGTGGAAGTCACTTTAATTGGGAATGGAAAAGGTGGGGTTATACAAAGATATTTCATAGGGAAGCATAATTTTATAAGCTAAGTATGTTTTACATAGATAATTCAAATGAAGTAATGTCAATACTGATAAAGCAACCCCCAAAGCTATAGATAATCTAAAACAAAACCCACAGTGCTAGACATGGAAAACATCTATTCAAGTTGTTGGCTAGAGAAATCCAAGAGACTTCCTAACAATATAGAGTATTGGCATCACCCTTGGTTGCCTCCCAGAATTTGAAAGCAAGGCCCTTTTGCTGAAGACACCACACATTTCAGAGAACTCTAACTGGAACTGACCTGAGGCCTCTTCCCTACAGAGTTGCTCTCACAGGATCTGAAGATACTATACAAGCTTCCAGGAAGAAAAGCAATCAATAGTGCTACCCAGCTGTTAAAACACATGAACCACAACAGTGACCTACACAGCAAGACAACCACGATGTTGCAATCGTGACACTTCTATTTTGGAGCTAACCAACAGTTATCTAATTGGAAGAAAGGCTTACTTAATAGGAAGGAATCAATGCCTTCTATTGCAAACCTAGCCAAATACCTGTAGCTAAAAAAGTCATAGACCATAGTGAACTAGTCTGCTACTGACTTTTTTTGTAAAATAATATAATTTATTACTGCATTTTAAATTACTTTCATTGCACCAACAGGTAAGTGGTTTTCACTTTTAATCAAAAAAAAAAATCTTTTTGTAACAAGTGGAGATGATTGCAGATATCCACAGTTGATACAAAGTTAGGTAATATGCAACCTTAGGGTGTCCAGATCACACTAATACATCTACAATGTATCTCCTACACATAAGGCTCAGGAAAATTCACAGAAGATGGGGCAGAAAGATTCTAAGAGCCATAGAGGGAGGATGCCTGCTGCTAGATAGTGTTTTCTAGATATGATAGGGAAGCTACACTCAGCAATATAGTGCCCAAACAAGATCTGCATAAGGAGAACACCAATTGATATGTTATTATGACTAGGGAAAATTTCATAAAATTCCACCCCTGGATGAGAAACTATAGACAATCAATGGCTGCTGAGAGAAGGAGAATCAGTTTTCTCCAGGGACATCTTTCTTGATGAGTTATCCAAACCCAAGTGCTTTTGTCTCAACACATTTACATAGGAGCAGCAACAAATTGACTCTGTAGAATTTTTTTTCTCTCTCCTCTTTTTCTGTGTGTGTGTGTGTGTGTATGTCTGTGTGTGTGTGCTTCTGTATGTGTATGTGTTTGTGTGTACATGTATGTGTGTGTTTTGTGTGCATTATGTCTGTGTGTTTAACTCACAATAATAGTTAAAGAAGAGATTATCATTTGGAGGATATCAGGGTCACAGGAGAAACTGGAAGGAGGAGGGAGAAAACAATGTGAACATAGGGTTCATTCTTAAAATTCTCAAAACCTAAAGTGTTTTAAATATATCTTCTTTGGTAAAAAAAAAAAATCCTTGGGGATGGAGAGATGGCTCAGAGGTTAAGAGCATTGCCTGCTCTTCCAAAGGTCCTGAGTTCAATTCCCGGCAACCACATGGTGGCTCAAAACCATCTTTAAAGAGGTCTGGTGCCCTCTTCTGGCCTGCAGACATGCACACAGACAGAATATTGTATATACAATAAATAAAATAAATATTAAAAAAATCCTTATTTCTAAAAATTATTTGAAACAAAACAACTAATATTCCACAAAATATTAATGTAGATGGTACATTTTAGAGCTCTGCCTAACATAATAGAAGCTAAGAACAATCTAAGTAATTAACAATAATGATTAAATAAATATACCTTTGTGGCATATTACTTCAAATTTTAAACTTTCATTTTAAAATCAATGTAGTAAAGTCCAATTATTCATGATACAATTAATGAATAAAAGCAGGGCACAGAACAGTATGCACACAAATTATGTATTACTAGTATATGGGTGCAAACAAATTGAAAAGAGGAAAAATTATAGCATATAATGGTAGTATTATATTGAAAGATTATAATGTCTTTATATTTTCTCTATTTTTAGTATATGTCCACATTTTCTACATAGAAATTGTATTTTCAAAATTAGAAAATAATGTTACCACAGTCAGTACAAAATACCTTGACATTTCTGATTTAATAAATAATTTTTTAAGCTGGATAAAATCAGATGCCTAACTTTCAACTAAGTAAACAAAACTCAAAATATATTCTAATATTTCCCATTTTCACAAGAAAGTCATGAAAGATGATGGACAAACTAAAATTTTGTGAATTTTACTCATTGGGCCAAAAGTAAAAGGACATATTAACAACCTTAAGTCCCAGGATTTGTAAGAAACTGCCAGTAAAGAACTATGTATTCTCATACCTAGAACAGATGCCACTAAATACCAAAGGGAGAATCCAGCTTTAACAGGTGATGATCTGGGTAATGCAGGAAAAGGAAAGGAAGTGTGAAGGAGCTTGTGGTTTCCTTCTGACTCTTACCAATGGGCACATATATCAGTTCTATATTGCATGTTAAAGAAACAGCAGAAACTAAACAGCCAAAAAGCTTTTGAACACAGAGAACAAAGATAGAAGTCTCACATCACCTCATGGGGAGTTAAAACAGAGCTTCCACAATCAGGTCACCATGTTATTGTGATAGAGAACAGAATCCTAATATAGAATCACAAAAATAATTTGTACCCAAGGTGTTGCTTCAAATGTGTATAACATGCAGATGTTATATACCCCTGGATCACTATTGGGCTTTCTCTTTCTTAGGGTGTCCTGAAATTCACTCTGCGTAATATATATAAAGAATATTTAATGTGCTCTGGACATCTCCAGTAGAAGATGAATTATGGACTAATTTAGACAATGATTTAGTCTAACTTAAGAAACATATATACTTATATATTGTTTTCCTTTTAAGTACAGCAAACAAATTATATGGGTCAAATGAAGCACACATCAGCAAAGTTATAAGAAAGTATTAAACTTTAAAAGAACCAGTAAGAAGAAGGAAGGACTGACTCATATTTTTTATTAACACAAAATTGGAAGTGTGAGGTCAAAATCATATGAATCAGATATCTTATTAAACAGCCGGCTTTACAAAAATACCAACAATACAATTTTGAGCTAGTTTCTTTATTCATTAACCAATAGTACTCACAGCATACAGAGGTGAATCCCACATCACTCCAGGTCTGTACCTTCCAGGACATGCTCTTAAGTTCCTCCCTTCTCATCCATCAGATGAACCTTCACAGAAATGAGCATTAGTTGCCTTCTTAGTCTCACTACTTACACAAACAAGAACTGTCCCAATCTTAAAATATGAGCAGCTTGTATAGCATGGCCACATAGATTATGTAACATTTTTAAGTATCCATGAGGTATAAAGCCATTGGGTTGGGGAAAGATTTCTTTATCAAAAGAAGTACAAAGTTATAAACATCCTACTAAAAGCTTTCTACTAATACTTTCATATCAATACCACTTGTAGAAAGTGTAGCTCTTGCAATAAGACACATGTTTCAATACCAATACTGTGGTTTCTAGCTGTAAGGTTTACTTCTTGCAATAAGATACTTGCAGCAAGACACAGCAAGTCATATGTTTCTCAAGGAGCAAGCCTCCAAAGTAAAAGAGAATGGATTACTTACCTGTTGTTTAATATTTTCCTCCCTCACATAAATGATGTGGGATTCCCCTCTGTATGCTGTGAATATCATTGATTAATAAAAAAGCTGTTTTGGGCCTGTGATAGGGTAGAGCGGAGCTAGGAAGGAAAAGCTAAACTAAATGCTGGGAGGAAGAAGGTGTAGTCAGAGAGAAGCCAGGTAGCCCCGCCAGAGACAGATGCCAGAACTTTACCTGGTAAGATACAACCACATGGCAACACACAAATTAATGGACATGGGATAATATAAGAAATGAGTTAACCAGAAATGCGCTTAAGCTATTGGCCAAACAGAATTACAAATAATATGGTTTCTGTGTGATAATTTCTGGACTGAGCAGTCGCGAACAAACCAGTGGCCTTCTACTAGAAATTGGCACACGAACGTGGTCGACTATATCCATGTAAAACCTGAGAAAGCTTAGAAAGGATTTCTAGACATAGAAAAAAAAAACAACAACAAAGTTTAGCTGCAGTTTGTTTCAACTGGTGGCATGCTGAAGCTCACTTAAGAGAAAAGACCAAATGGTTTAGAAACAGTTGCTTTCTAGGCTGTGCTGCCAGCACAAACTCTGGCTCTTTTAGGAGGCTGAACACTTAAATGGGGTTTATGGGCAGCGTGCTGCAAGTTACTTGGTAGCAGCATGGGCCACCTGGTTATCATAGTTGAGGGAGTGAAGAATTATATATATAATTTGCATTGGTATGGATCTTGGTTTATTGATGCAGGTTTTGGATCAATCTTGTTATATAAATGTTTCAGCTCTTGATTAGGGCATTGTGATTGTGTAGTTCATTTGAAAATATAATGTATAATTAAGAAACATAGGTTAATAGATAATCTTCTATAATACCTAAGTGTGTAGTCATGTTAGTTAGGTTTCTTAGATATATATTGCAGTTAGATAGATATTCTTCAAATCTTTCAGAGACCTTCAGAATATGGCAATTAAAATGTTTCAATGACTTAGGACTTTTTATGACAATGAGACATATCTGCTCCTGGCAGAACCAATCTATTTCAAGAGGATGATGAACATCAAGGAGACTCCTTATGGAATTGATTGGCCATTTGGGCAAGGGACTTCTCTTTCCTGGACTGCTTGATGTTATGCTGTGTGAACTGGATATGCAGGATCCATGGAGAGATGACTGCGGAACTTGCTTAAAAATGATATGATCCTTCAAGGTTTCTGTTTCATGAAAGAGTCTGCTAGACATTCTTTAGGACACAGAAGAAAGTGACTGCCAAATTGCCAATATAGGCAGAACAGTTTTTGAAATTTCCTGCTTCGTGTAAAAGTCTCCTAGATACTAGGAGCCTCTAGGCTGAAGATGCATGTCCCAAGGGCAGAGAAGAACTTTGGGTCTCTGTCAATTCTAAAGTTTTGAAAGTTGCTTACCATGAACCTTTATTTACTTAGGTAATATTATATCCTTCTGGAGTCTTTGAAGGAGTTTAAAAATAAATAGTTATAGTTATAATTTTCCTTAGTTATGATTAAAGATAAAGTAGATATAAATGTTGGAACTGTAATTCTTGTTTGATACCTGTTTTGTTATATGTAATTGTACTTTGTTAAAGTTCAAACCTTCCTTTTCATTTAAACAGAAACAGGAAGGTGAGGTGAAATTCATCTCTGCATGCTATAAATACCATTGGTTAATAAAAAGAACTGTTTGGTGGAAAAAACTAAGCTGAATGCTAGGAGAAATAAAGTATAGTCAGAGAACTTTACCCAGTAAACCACAGACACATGGTGATACACAGATCAATGGAGATGAGTTAATTTAAGATATGAGTTAGCCAGAAATACACTTAAGCTATTGGCCAAACAGTATTGCAAATAATATGGTTTCTGTTGATTATTTTGCAGTTGAGCAGCTGGGAACAAGCAAGTAGAACTCCCTACAACACATAACTAGAATTTAAAAACATTATGTTCTTGGGAGCTGCAAAATACAGTTTCTAAAGCAGCACAAAGACTCCAGTTGAATATACTGAAGTTCTCATAAATTTTAGAAGACTGAAATGTTTCAAAACATGTTTTACAATGTCATCTGAATCTAGAAAGAAATGTCTACAATGTATCTATATAATTAAAAATATTAGGAAATAAGGAACAAATATGTGTAAGCAACTTATATACCGAAAGAAGATATCACAAAGGAAAATGTAAAATATTAGAAGCTGAATAAAACTTCCAAAACCATGCAGAATCTCATGCAGAACTATGCATAGGAGAAAATGCAGATCACATCTTTAAATATAATGTTTTGTGAAAAAGAAGCCAAAAATCAAATATCACATTTAAAAAACTAATATATTCTGATCTATGAATTTAGCTCTGGTCTCTGATTCTTGGTCACCCAAGCAGTATGAGGCTTGGGAGCCATCTCATGTAGTAGACCTTAAGTTAAATCAAGTATTGGGTGGTGTCTTAGTTAGGTTTTCATCTGTGAAACAGCATCATGACCACACAACTCTTATGAATGAAAACATTTGAGAGGGCTTGCTTACAATTTCAGAGGTTCAGTCTATTATCATAATGTCAGGAAGCATGGTAGCATGCAGGCAAATATAGTGTTGGAGCTAAGAGCCCTACATCTTGGTTCAGAGGTAACAGGCTACTGACTATCACACAAAGGAAGCTTAAACAAAAGAGTTTACCCCCACAGTGACACAGTCGTCCAACATGGTCATACCCACTCCCACAAAGCCATACCTCCTAATAGTGCCACTCCTGATGAGATTGTGGATGCCAATTACATTCAAACTACCACATTTGGCTATTCCCACAAGTTCTGTGCTCCTATTGTCATAGCGTATATATCAATGCCTTATTCTGCTGTGGATGGAGCGGCAGGCTGCCTCCCAATGCCTGACTGGCTTATACCCATGCTGACGGGCTGCTTGTCGTTCTCGCCACCTGGCTAGCTTATGCCCAAAATAATCACATGGAGATCTATATTAATTAAATTGCTGCCTGGCCCATTAGCTCTAACCTCTTATTGGTTAACTCTCACATCTTGATTCAACCCAGTTCTAATAAACTGTATGTCACCACGAAGCTGTGGCTTACCCGGAAAGATTCAGCATGTCTGACCTGGCAGCTTCATGGCAGGAGGCTCTCCGCCTACCTTCCTCCTCCCAGAATTCTGTTCTGTCTATTCCACCCACCTAAGGGCTGCCCTATCATAAGACCAAGGCAACTTCTTTATTCAACCAACGAAATCAACACAAATGCAGATGGACCTCCTACATCATCATTTGGTCATGGTCAGAGAAGTATCTCTTGCAGCACATGGAAACAGATGCTGAGAGGAATAGAGGGAATGAAAATTGTAATCAGGAAATAAAAGGGGAAAAGTTTAATCAAATATATATAGTTGAATTCAGTGCTAAATATGAAGGAAAAGTATACCATATCTAAGTGTGGTTGATTTCAGGAATTCAAGGTTAGTTTGTCATTAAGTCACTGAACAATTTGGAAATTGAAAGCAATAACTCATAATCTTATATTACTAGATATAGAAAAAGCACTTAATGAAATATAAACTCATATATTAAAATACATTGTAACCAGAAATTTGAAAAATTCTTCAGTTCAATAGAAAGCAGCTAATATCTTACTTGTGAAATATGTAACACGTCATATAATATGGCAAGGAGTAAAATTTTAAGTCTTTGAACACGACGTGGTAACCTGCATGTCTTAGTGTACAAGACCAAAAGTAAATAGCAAACATTAAAAATAAAACATCACCCAGGCAGTGGTGGTACATGCCTTTAATGTCAGAACTCAGAAGGCAGAGGCAGGAGGATCTCTGTGAGTTAGAGGTCTACAAAACAAGTTCCAGGACAATCAGAGCTGTTACACAGAGAAACACTGTCTTGAAAAAATAAAAAAGAGCAAAACATGCTTAATGTAATATATTTTTCTATATGAATCCTCAAAAAAATATTATATATCTGCACACACCTGTAGTCATAATTACTTGAGAGACTGAGGGGAGAGAACCACTTGTACAGTGAGTTCAAAGTTGTGGGACATAGCAAGATCATATATAATATAAGGTCATATGTAATATATATATATATATGTAGCTTAAAATAAAACTAAATTTATTATATTTTAGAAACATTTTCTCTCTTTTTTGGAGATTATTTACAATTACATTGTTTCTCCCTTCCATTTCATCCTTCCAAACACTCTCATATAACCATATTTACCTCCTTTAAATTTATGCCATTTTTTTCCATTAATCATTATACACATACACATGCTTATATATATTCATGCATATAACTATATATTCTTATTATATACATATCAAACTATATGGGCACACATATATGCATATTTATATAAAATATCCCTATCTATTGTCCACTCAGTTTATATGTTGTTATTTTAAGTATGTTTTCAGGGTTATTTGTTACTCGATGATCATTTGTATTCTTTTCCCTGAAGAAGACTATTTCTCCCACTTTCAGAAATTCTTATTTTCCTGTCATTTGTAGAGAGTTGAAGCTTTTTGGGCTTTACCTTGTTTATTAAAACTATTGCCGTTTTCCTTGTTCAGTTCATGTTCATGTAGTCATGTTGGTGAGACTTTAATCAGTGTAGCTTTGCTTCTGACATTACTAGGAGACAAAATCTCACAGGAAGCTCCCTGATCCTCTGATTTTCGGTCTTTCTGCCTCTTCTTCCACAATGTACCCTAAACCTTGGGTGTGTGTGGAAGTGCTTTTTAGTATTCATTTGATTGGACTCCACAGTTCTGTGTTTTGATTGGCTGTGGTTTTCTGTGATGTATTTCATCTGCTATAAAAAGAATATTCCTTGATTAGGGGTGGAAAATGTATTTATTTGTGTACAAGGATAAACATTTAAAATGTAGTTAGGGATTATGCTGGCTTAATAGAGAAGTAGTTGTATGTTCTCCCCTGGGATCTATGACTTCATTAACACTGGGCAGTTTCCTAGATTTCTATTACCAGACAATTTCTCCCTTGTTCGGTGGGTCTTAAATCCAATTAGACAGCTTTTATTTACTGCCAATATATACGTCCAACTACTGACCATTACAGTTGTGCCATGCAGTTAATTGCTGAGATTCCTACTTGCCATAGTAGGTTAAGACTGCTGGTTACTTCCCTCCTTTTGGAAACTTTCATGACACCTTTGGTACTATAAAAGCTGGTCCTCAGGGAGGAGGCAGTTAAGTTAGTTACAGATAAGTGACCTGTGGGTTTCTAAAGTGCATGGTGTCTTCAACAATAGGAACTTAACCTGGACTTCTGTGGAGATGCAACCAAGGGCAATATCTATAACCTATAATGTTTTGGGCATCTCCTGACCAATAAGCTCAAAAAGGGCTTCTTATATCTGCTGCTGGGGCTTTCCCAGGTTGTCTTTGGCTCTGCAGGGAACATCATTATCCCACATGAGAAATTTTCATTCAGAATACATGCATATTTATATCGACATTTGTGTGTGTGTGTGTGTGTGTGTGTGTGTGTGTGTTTGCGTGTGTTTTAGGAAGATAGCTAGTAGAATGATTCCTTTCAACATTTTCAGACATCGTGATTGTTATGGTACCCTCTTCCCTCTTTCTTTATATAAACCTATCTTTCTATCTATAATCAGACCAGCCATTCTTTTCAGTTTCAATGAGAAGATCACTTGTATCCTGCTATTCCCCTTTTCAAACTGTTCTTAATCAAAAATTAAATGACCAAAGAAATCAACAAAGTGAATATTCTAATAGACAAATTATAGAGCCAAAAGTCAATACTCAAAATAAGCTGCATTTTTATATTGGAAGCCACACAAAAAAAAAAACACTAAAAATATTCCACTCATAAAGTTACTAACACATATATTTGAAATAAAATATAATAGAAATAATTACTACCTCTCTCTATGATTACAGTTCCTAATGACTGAGATGTCTCTTCAGCCTTAGGCAGAACACTTATTAACTGCCTATGGGACTGCAAACTTTGTACTCACTATAGGAAACAGTATAGCTGTCCTCAAAAAACTAAATATAGACCTACCATATGACCAAGTTATAGCACTTGGGGGTTTATAACCATATTCTAGTCTAGAGATAATTGTTTATCCATGTTCATTGTTCTCTTCTTACAACAACCAGGAAATGGAAGCAGCCTAGATGTTCACCAACCAATGGATAGGTACTAAAAATGTGATATATTTACTTAGTCAAATATTATTCAATCTTTAAAAAATAAAATTATGAAATGTTCATGTAGATGAATAAATGCAGAAACAATGATTCTCAGTGAGGTTGTTACGTAGAAAGATATGAATTCCCTTATCTATGGATATTATTTGAATCATTAGATATGTGTGTTTCATTTTAATACCTAGAGATGTTAGAAAATTATTGAGGGACAATGAGGAACACCTTTCAAAATAGGGAAGCAAGTATTCATTGCCAAAAAAGGGTTAAAAGAGATTAACAAAGCAGGAAGGGAAAAGCTGAAGTAGAGGAGAATTAAAGAAGCTAGGGCAGAGGGGGGAGTATGGGGAAAGATAGATAACTAGAGACTTTTCAAAGAAACATGTGGAAACCTACTACTATAGAAGTTTCTTAATATAGTCATGCAACACACATGTATATCATATACAGATACACATGTGTATAAAAAGTTAAAATGAAGTCACCTGATAACATGGCAGTAATATACCTACTAAACACCCAAAGGTAACAAATATTAATCTCAGAGACAAAATGGACTACCTCTTTTGAAACTGTTGGTCAGTAAGTTTTCCTAAGATCACAAATACTATAGGTTATTGCCATTGCTTTCAGTTACCATCCAGAACTTGGTTATATAATTCCTGATTACAATACATACTTAAGTCATGGAACATGTCAAAGAGAATCATTCAACTTGGTAAGTTCTGGGATTCAAAAGACAAGAGCAGAAAGAGTTTAAGAGCCAGAGGTAGTGGCTGACAAAAATGAAACATGACTTTCTGGACACTTCAGGAAAGCTGCACATATGCACTCCAAGTGGCTGCAATAGCATTCACAAAACTTGTGCAAGCCCAGGCTAGACCAGAGCATGGAGAGGGGAACTACGCACACAATTCCACCTCAACCATGGAGCTCTTGACCTTATATACCAGGGAATGAAGTGACAGTTTTCTCCAAGAGTATAATCCCTGATAAATTGACCATTCTTCCGTGGAAAACTATACATCCAAGAATATTAAAGCAGTACAAATTGGTCTTGAAAGATTTTTTGAAAGGACATAAAAGTGGTGTGTTAGTTGGGGTTTCTATTGCTATGAAAAGATACAATGACAATGGCAACTCTTATAAGAGAAAGAATTTAGTTGGGGTTATCTTATAGTTTTAGAGATTTAGTCCATTATTGACATACAGGACATGGTGGCATGCAGGCAGAAATGGTGCTAGAGACAGAGCTGACAGTTTTTTATCTTGATCTGTAGGCAAGAAGAAGAACTAAACTAAAATTCTGAGACCTCACAGCCTACACCCACAGTGACATACTTGTTTTAACAAGGACACACCTACTCCAAACATGGTCACTCCTTATGGGACAAGCAGTCAAACAGATGAGTTTATGCTGGTCATACCTATTCAAAGCACCAAATTCCACTCCATTACCCACGAAGACTTGTAGCAATAACATAATGAAAAATGCATTCAGTCCAACTTAAAAAGACCCCACAGTCTATAACAATCTTAAACTATCTTCTGAGATTCATTGTATCTCTTAAATCTCTTATAAAATGAAACTCAGAAAACAAATAACATGCCTCTAGCTGAACCAAAACAAGACTGAAAACCAGCTGGGCAAACTCCAAATTCTGCATCTACATATCTAATGTCAAAATGCTCTCCAGATCTCCAATTCCTTTCAGTTTTGTGGAATACAGATCTTTCTCTTGGGCTGCTTCCACTCCCTGTCAGCGGGAATCCCAGGATTCTGGCATCTCCAACATTTTGGGATCTCCAAGCAATCCAGGCCTCATTCACAGCTTCATGTGATAATGTCTCTAAGCTCCAAGAAGGACACCCTTATCACACAACTGGCTCCAGTAGCTTCCCTTAGTTGTAGAGGGAGGTTCCATAACACCTTTCTTCTGTCTTTGACTCTAAAGCCAGAACCATGTGGTTGTAGCTGTCAAATTCTGCTGTTCATTGGGGCTGAAACATGGCCCCCTCAACCAATCACATACTCAACAGTTTTCTGTTTGCAATGTTTCCCTCACTGCCTAAGCTTGTCTGTCCTGAACCTTGATCTGTACACTAGGTGTGCCTCTGCCTTCTGAGTGCTGGAGTTAAAGGCATGAACCAGAAAACCTAGCTCAAAGCTTATCTTTTATTCCTTTTCTTAGGTTGGATGCTTAGCAAGGTGAGATCTCTCCCTGAGGTCTTCATTCTCCTTATTCCATTTAACATCAGGATTTCCTTCAATCAGTTTATCTCCTTGAACACAGGGCTTAATCCCATTCTACTTCTTGGTTTCCTTTTCCGTCTTGAAAACATTTTTTTTCTTGCCAAGCTTCCTGCTTTTCATTATAAATCTTATAAGGGTAAACACTAATAATCACATGACAATGTTAATTCTAGGCTTCTTTGAGATTTTGTCTGTGCCATATCCTTCTTCTGGGTGACAACATAGTCCAGGTCCTGCACGGTTTATTCATGAGGATTAAAAAGTGGCAAGTAGAAAAATTAAAAATACAAAAGAAAAGATGGAGACACAGGATAGAGTTGGGAGGGCAACCCAGTGAATACTGAATCCACTCACATTTGTTTCTCATAGGTTTTATATTCCCCAATCCAAAGAGGAAAGGGAAGACAAAAGTCTTCTTTACCACAATACAAAGAACAAACAAAGTAATCACCTTCTCAATACCCAGAGCATCAAGTAACCACACCCTAGGTCAAAACATCTTGTTAGTAGCCACACCTTGGTTCAAACCTCCTGTCAATAACCTTAAAGGAGCAAGAATAAGCCTAAACTCTCTGACCTTTTGGTCAAGGTAGAGAAAAATCCACATCCGAGGGCTCCTGCGCATCTGCAAATGCAATTTATCCAAAATGCTTTAATTTAGTTTTGGGTAGACTTTTCAGACGAAGGAAGAAAGCAGCCACATTCTTCACCAGAGTATTACAAGAATTGTCTCGAGTCCACATACTAACTTTCTTCTCTTCTGAAACCTCTTGAGCTGAGGGCCCACAGTTCAGTTCATGGTCAGCATCACTGTCAGCAATGCTCCTACTACTAGAGCCAATAAAGATCTGCTTAAACAGTTCAACTGCTTCTCTAATACAAAATCCAAAACAAAATTATTGCCAGGCCCATTACAACAACACCCTAGTACCTGAAACGAACTTCTGTCTTAGTTAGGGTTTTATTGCTGTGAAGAGAAACAATGACCGTGGCGTCATATAAAATAAAACATTTAATCATTGCTACCTTTCAGTTATTCTCATGGCAGAACACCTTGATCTCCAGGAAACTAAACAGAACTTCTGAGACCTCAAAGCTCACCCTCACAGTAGCGTAATTCTTCCAAAAAGGCCACACCTCCTAATAGTGCCACTCCCTATGGATCAAACATACAAACACATGAGTTTAGAGGGACATATGTATGCAAATCATCAAAGATTGGTAGGTAGAAAAGGGGTAGTATATTTGGGAAGTATTAAAGTGAGCTTTGAAAGTAATCAAAATGTGTTGTAAAAGTTCTCTAGGAATCTAAATGCTCAGGAGATAGTCAAGAAAAGAGAAAAAAAGGGAAGGAGGAAATTGAATAATGTTCAGCAATAAAGAGGACACAATTTCCCCTCTAAAGATTTAGGGAACACTATGGCGTAGGAGGCAGGAAGTATATAAGAGGTGGTAGATGACTACAAGGAGACATTGTTTTCTGGACAGAAGGAGAACATCTGCGCACTTGACTTCACAACACCTATGACAGCATGCATATGTCTTGTGAAAGACCAAGCCAGATCAAATCCCAGCATGCAAGGGGAGTTGAACAAAAATGCACCCTGCATTGGCGGTCTTCATCTTCTAAGAGAAGAACAGCTTTCTCTATGTGCCTGAAGCTCCTGACCATGTTCTAATAGGATATAAATCTAAGAATATTTGAGATATAAAAGTTTGCCTTGACCCTGCATACTGCCTCTCTCTTCTTGTCCCACCCAGCTTGCATCCAGAACCCTTCTTCCTTCTGCCCCCTTTCCTCTTTGGGCACATAACACCATCCAGCTCAGTCTGTCTGGCGCTGGGGGCAAATCCTCAGGGCAAGTAGGCAGGCGAGACTTCCTTTGTCTCTCCAGCCTGCCTGCATCAAGCAAGGTAAGGCCTTTGTTTACAAACTACCCAACCTGCATGGAGATCTGATCTAGGCACCAGGAGAGACAGCAGTGGGGTGAGTTTGTGACCTGACTGGCGGCGGCGGAAGCAGCCCTGGACAGGGAACTCTGAAGTTCCTCATCCCCCACCCTATACTCCCTGGGCTCCCTGCAGGGGCTCTACACCCTGCATACTGCCTCTCTCTTCTTGTCCCACCCAGCTTGCATCCAGAACCCTTCTTCCTTCTGCCCCCTTTCCTCTTTGGGCACATAACACCATCCAGCTCAGTCTGTCTGGCGCTGGGGGCAAATCCTCAGGGCAAGTAGGCAGGCGAGACTTCCTTTGGTTCACTGGCCTGCCTGCACCAAACAAGGTAAGGCCTTTGTTTACGAACTACCCAATCTGCACGGAGATCTGATCTTGGCACCAGGAGAGCCATCAGTGGTAGAGCTAATCTGGGTACCAGGATTGCCGTCTTTGGGCACGGATATTTGATATTGGTACCAGGAGAGACATCACTGGAGCACCAGGAGAGCTATCACTGCAGGGTGCCATCACTGGGAAAGTACATCAGTAGGCAAGGAGACCTGATCCGTTAAAAGAAGATCCATAGGGGAGCATTCGGAGAAAGAGATGGGCAGGTGCCAATGCAAGAATTCACCCAACAATCTGAAAAACTATATGAAACCACCAGAACCCAGCGACCTCACAACAGGAGGACATGAACACCTTATTCATGAAGAAGTAGATAAAATTGACTTTATGAAAGTGATTGACGCCCTTAAACAGCATGTAAAAAATGCCCTTATAGAAATGGATGAGAAGTATAACAGAAAGTTTGAAGAATTGAGTAAATCAGTGAATGATACCCTAGGAAACCAAGGAAAAACAATCAAACAAATAATGGAAACAGTTCAAGACTTAAAAACTGAAATGGAGGCAAAGAAGAAAACACAAACAGAAGGCCAGCTGGACAGGGAAAATCTAGGTAAACGAATAGAGACTACAGAAACAAGCATAACCAACAGAATACAAGAGATAGAAGAAAGAATCTCAGATTCTGAAGATACCATAGAGAAAATAAACACGCTGATCAAAGAAAACAGCAAGGCCAACAAATTCTCATCACAAAACATTCAGGAAATATGGGACACAATAAAAAGACCAAACCTAAGAATAATAGGAATAGAAGAAGGAGAAGAAGCGCAGCTCAACGGTCCAGAAAATATATTTAATAAAATTATAGAAGAAAACTTTCCCAACCTAAAGAAAGATATACCTATGAAGGTTCAAGAAGCATACAGAACACCAAATAGGCTGGATCAAAAAAAAACATCCTCTCGCCATATAATAATCAAAACACAAAGCATACAGAATAAAGAAAGAATACTAAGAGCAGCAAAGGAAAAAGGCCAAGTTACCTATAAAGGTAAACCTATCAGACTTACACCTGACTTCTCTATGGAAACCATGAAAGCCAGAAGGTCCTGGATAGATGTACTGCAGAAACTAAGAGACCATGGATGCAAGCCCAGACTACTATACCCAGCCAAGCTTTCGTTCACTATAAATGGAGAAAACAAATTTTTCCAGGATAAAAACAAATTTAAACAATACGTAGCCACAAATCCAGCCTTACAGAAAGTAATAGAAGGAAAATCACTAATCAAGGAGTCCAACAATGACCACAGTAACTCAGACATCTAGAAACCCTTTACCAGCACATCTCAAAGAAGGGAAACACACAAAATCTACTACTAAAAAAAAAATGACCGGAGTTAACAACCACTGGTCATTAATATCACTTAATGTCAATGGACTCAACTCACCTATAAAAAGGCACAGACTAAGAGATTCATAAGAAAACAGGATCCAACATTCTGCTGTTTACAAGAAACACACCTCAACCACAAAGACAGGCACCTACTCAGAGTAAAGGGCTGGGATAAGGCTTATCAAGTAAATGGACCTAGGAAACAAGCAGGTGTGGCCATACTAATTTCTAACAAAGTTGACTTCAAACTTAAATCAATCAGAAGAGATGGAGAGGGACATTTTCTACTCATAACAGGAACAATTCATCAGGATGAAATCTCAATCCTGAATATCTATGCCCCTAATATAAAAGCACCCACGTACGTAAAAGAAACATTGTTAAAACTCAAGGCAGCCATCAAACCGCACACATTAATAGTAGGAGACTTTAATACTCCTCTCTCACCAATGGACAGGTCAATCAGACAGAAACCTAACAGAGAAATAAGAGAATTAATGGAGGTAATGAATCAAATGGACTTAACAGACATCTATAGAATATTCCACCCAAATAGGAAAGAATATACCTTCTTCTCTGCAGCTCATGGAACCTTCTCAAAAATCGACCACATACTCGGTAACAAAGCAAACATTCACAGTTACAAAAAAATATTAATAACCACCTGTATCTTATCAGATCACCATGGATTAAAGCTAGAATTCAGCAACAATGCTACCCCCAGAAAGCCTACAAACTCATGGAAACTGAATAGTCAACTACTGAACCATACCTGGATTAAGGAAGAAATAAAGAAAGAAATTAAAGTCTTCCTTGAAGCCAATGAAAATAAAGAAACAACATACTCAAACCTATGGGACACTATGAAAGCAGTCCTGAGAGGAAAGTTCATAGCACTAACTGCCCACTTAAAGAAAACAGAGAAAGCACACATTGTAGACTTAACAGCCCACCTGAAAGCTCTAGAAAAAAAAGAAGCAGACTCACCTAGAAGGGGTAGAAGACTGGAAATAATCAAACTGAGGGCTGAAATCAACAAAATAGAGACACAGAAAACAATTGAAAGAATCAATAAATCAAAAAGCTGGTTCCTGGAGAAAATGAACAAGATTGATAAACCCCTATCCAAACTAATCAAACGGCAGAGAGAGAATTTGCAAATTAATAAGATCAGAAATGAAAAGGGAGACATAACCACAGACACAGAGGAAATTCAGAGAATCATTAGATCTTACTACAAAAGCCTGTATGCCACAAAACTGGAAAATGTAAAAGAAATGGACACTTTTTTAGATAAATACCATATACCAAAGTTAAACCAGGACCAGGTGAACAACCTAAATAGACCTGTTAGTCGTGAAGAATTAGAAGCGGTTATCAAAAACCTCCCTTCCAAAAAAAGTCCAGGACCAGATGGTTTCAATGCGGAATTCTACCAGAACTTCCAAGAAGACCTAATACCTATACTCCTTAAGGTATTTCACAATATAGAAACAGAAGAGTCATTGCCAAATTCCTTTTATGAAGCTACAGTAACTCTGATACCAAAACCACACAAGGACCCAACCAAGAAAGAAAATTACAGGCCAATCTCACTCATGAACATCGATGCAAAAATCCTCAACAAAATTCTGGCAAACCGAATCCAAGAACACATTAGAAAAATTATCCATTATGATCAAGTAGGCTTCATCCCAGAGATGCAGGGCTGGTTTAACATACGCAAGTCTATCAATGTAATCCATCATATAAATAAACTGAAAGAAAAAAACCATATGATCGTTTCATTAGATGCTGAAAAAGCATTTGACAAAATTCAACATCCCTTTATGATAAAAGTCTTGGAGAGATTAGGGATACAAGGGTCATACCTAAATTTGATTAAAGCTATATACAGCAAGCCGACAGCTAATATCAAATTAAATGGAGAGAAACTTAAAGCCATCCCACTAAAATCAGGAACACGCCAAGGCTGTCCACTCTCTCCATACCTCTTCAATATAGTTCTCGAAGTTTTAGCAATAGCAATAAGACAACATAAGGGGATAAAGGGGATTCAAATTGGAAAGGAAGAAGTTAAACTTGCATTATTTGCAGATGATATGATAGTGTACATGAGCGACCCCAAAAACTCCACCAAAGAACTCCTACAGCTGATAAACGCCTTTAGTAATGTGGCAGGATACAAGATCAACTCCAAAAAATCAGTCGCCCTCTTATACACAAAGGATATGGAAGCAGAGAGGGAAATAAGAGAATCATCACCTTTCACGATAGCCACAAAAAGCATAAACTATCTTGGGGTAACTCTAACCAAGGAAGTGAAAGATCTATTTGACAAGAACTTTAAGGCATTGAAGAAAGAAATTGAAGAGGATACCAGTAAATGGAAGGATCTCCCTTGCTCCTGGATTGGGAGGATCAACATAGTAAAAATGGCAATTCTACCAAGGGCAATCTATAGATTCAATGCAATCCCCATTAAAATCCCATCAAAATTCTTCACAGATCTTGAAAGGACAATAATCAACTTTATATGGAGAAACAAAAAACCCAGGATAGCCAAAACAATCTTATATAATAAAGGAACTTCTGGAGGCATTACCATCCCTGACTTCAAACTCTATTACAGAGCTACAGTAATGAAAACAGCGTGGTACTGGCATAAAAACAGAGCAGTCGACCAATGGAATCGTATAGAAGACCCGGATTTTAACCCACAAACCTATGAACAACTAATTTTCGATAAAGGAGCTAAAAGTATACAATGGAAGAAAGAAAGCATCTTCAACAAATGGTGCTGGCACAATTGGATGTCAACCTGTAGAAGAATGAAAATAGACCCATATCTATCACCATGCACAAAACTCAAGTCCAAATGGATCAAAGACCTCAATATCAATCTGAACACACTGAACCTGATAGAAGAGAAAATGGGAAGTACCCTACAACATATGGGCACAGGAGATCGCTTCCTATGTATAACCCCAGCAGCACAGACATTAAGGGCAACATTGAATAAATGGGACCTCCTGAAACTGAGAAGCTTCTGTAAAGCAAAGGACACTGTCATTAAGACAAAAAGGCAGCCTACTGACTGGGAGAAGATCTTCACCAACCCCGCTACAGACAAAGGTCTGATCTCCAAAATATATAAAGAACTCAAGAAACTAGACTTTAAAAGGATAATTAACCCATTTAAAAAAATGGGGCACTGAACTGAACAGAGAATTCTCATCAGAAGAAGTTAAAATGGCCAAAAGATACTTAAGGTCATGCTCAACCTCCTTACCGATCAGAGAAATGCAAATCAAAACAACTTTGAGATATCATTTTACACCTGTCAGAATGGCTAAAATCAAAAACACCAAGGATAGCCTTTGCTGGAGAGGTTGTGGAGAAAGGGGTACCCTCATCCATTGCTGGTGGGACTGCAAACTTGTGCAACCACTTTGGAAATCAGTGTGGCGGTTTCTCAGAAAAATTGGGATCAACCTACCCCTGGACCCAGCAATAGCACTCTTGGGAATATACCCAAGAGATGCCCTAGCATATGACAAAAGCATTTGTCCAACTATGTTCATAGCAGCATTATTTGTAATAGCCAGAACCTGGAAGCAACCTAGATGCCCTTCAATAGAAGAATGGATGAAGAAAGTGTGGAATATATATACATTAGAGTACTACTCTGCGGTAAAAAACAATGACTTCTCGAATTTTGCATGCAAATGGATGGAAATAGAAAATACGATCCTGAGTGAGGTAACCCAGACCCAAAAAGAAGATCATGGGATGTACTCACTCATAATTGGTTTCTAGCCATGGATAGGGGCCACTGAGTCTATAATTTGTGATCCTAAAGAAGCTAAACAAGAGGGTAAACCTAAGGAAAAACATATAGATATCCTCCCAGCTATGGGAAATAGACAAGATTGATGGGCAAAAAATGGGAATCTTGGGGGGTGGGGTGGGATGGGGATGAGGGGAGATGGGGAGAGAAAAGTGTGAAGGAGAGGATGAGGGGAACTGGGGGAATCGGGGTGATTGGGGGTAAAGGAAGGTTGGATGGGGGAGCAGGGAAACTCATACCTTAGTTAAGGGAGCCACCTAAGGGTTGGCAAGAGACTTGAACCTGGAATGGCTACCAGAAGCCCAGGGCAATGTCCCCAGTTAGCTCATTGGGGCACCTGAGGATAGGGAACCTGAAATGAACCTATCCTATAATCATACTGATGAATATCTTGCATATCGCCATAGAACCTTCATCTAGCGATGGATGGAGATAGAGACAGAGACCCACACTGGAGCACCGGACTGAGCTCCCAAGGTTATAATGAGGAGCAGAAGGAGAGAGAACATGAACAAGGAAGTCAGGACCATGAGGGGTGCACCCAACCACTGAGACAGGGGGGCCGATCTATTGGGAGCTCACCAAGGCCAGCTGGACTGCTACTGAAAAAAACATGGGATAAAACCAGACTCTCTTAATGTGGTGGGCAATGAGAGCTGACGAGAGGCCAAGGAGAATGGCACAGGAACTTTCATCTGGCGATGGATCGAGAGAGAGACAGAGACCCAATTTGGATCAACCGTCTGAGCTCTTAAGGTCCAAATGAGGAGCAGAAGGAGGGAGAACATGAGCAAGGAAATCAGGACCACGAGGCGTGCACCCACCCACTGTGACAGTGGAACTGACCTATTGGGAGCTCTCCAAGGCCAGCTGGACTGGGACTGAATAAGCATGGGTTGAAACTGGACTCTCTGAACAAGGCGGACAATGAAGGCTGATGAGAAGCCAAGGACAATGGCACTAGGTTTCGATCCTAATACATGAACTGGCTTTGTGGGAGCGTAGCCTGTTTGGATGCTCACCTTCCTGGACCTAGATAGAAGTGGGAGGACCTTGGTCTTCATGTAGAGCAGGGAATTTGGACTGCTCTTCAGTATCGAGAGGGAGGGGGAGTGGACTAGGGGGAGGAGAAGTGGAGTGGGGATAGGGGGAGGGGAACAGGGGGAGGGGGCAATATGTGGGAGGAGGGGGAGGGAAATGGGAAATGGGGAGCAGTTGGAAATTTTAAGTAAAAAAGAATAAAAAAAATAATAATAATAAAAAAAAAGTTTGCCTTGATATCCCCACAATGAATATGGGAAGAGCTGATAAAAGGGTGAATATGCTCAAAACATGCCACATGTAATTCTGAAAGAACAGGCAAAAATAATATGTAAAAGAAGATAAAGTATCAAGTGAAAGAAGAGATGTGGCACATTTTGTACTTCAATATGATGATGAAAAGTGATGATGAAAATGACACAACCAATTTGGGGAAACACAGCTTTGCTTTTAAAGCATTTCTCTATTAGCCAATAACTCTAGAGTTAGATATTTATGCAAAAGCAATTAGAACACTCACCCTTCAAACACTTCTACAAGGCTATTCACAGCAACATCTTTTATCATGAGCTGAAACCAGAAAAAGACCTAATATCTGCCACAAAAAGCCTGTATAAACCATAGTGGATTCCAACAATTCAATAAAAAATAATAAACAACTGTAGGTGAATCTCAGAGATTCAATACTTTGAGACATAGAAGAGAATACATTTACATTTATATGAAGTCCTAGAAAATGCTAAAGAAACCAATAGTTTTAAAAGTCAAAAAGTGATTGCTTGTGGAAGAAAAAGATTGACTGGGAATGTGATGGCAAAACACCTGACGAAGTGCATTCTGCTTTTAAATAGACATGTTGGCACATTCATCCAAATATATTTATTTGTATGCTTGGGATGTGTACATTCACTGTTTGTACATTTAACCTTGATACCGTAACCAGAGCTTTAATTCTAGTTGGTAGGGTTAGGATTTTTAAAGTGTGTTGTTTATTTACCAGCTTGATAAAAAAAATTAACTAATTTAAGAATAATAGAAGTGACATTTCTATAAAGGTTTGGTTGGAAAAATGATTTAAGGATATGAAAAGGCTAGAATGTAGTTTTTAGTATTAGGTTGAAACTAGAGGTGTATGTAAAGATGTTATATACATTTAGCTGTGTCTATATACTATTCATATGTGTAGTTTCTCGAACTTATAATGAAAGTCTTCAGAAGTAGGCAGCCATTATTCATAAGGAACACTCCTGGCATCAGAATCTTCCTCTCTAAGGGCCATTGGCTACTGACAGAAAATAGGGCTTTTGAAGGGGAAAGCCTAGATCCTCTTACTGTACTGCAAAGTAAGGGAACACTCAATGATGCTGAGGATATATGTAAAAGATCCAGGGGCCACATTAAACTGGGTCTGACTCGACATTTTTCTAGAAGTTCAGCATGAAATTATTGTTGTTGTAAAAAAATATGTCCTTTTAAGTAAATTAAAGTCCAAAGCTAAGTGAAATATAAAAACTTCATAGTCAAAAGAGACAAAGAACAAGGAACTCTTCTAGACTGAAGGAGAGAAGACAATGTGCAGTTGCTACGGGCTCAGGATCCTGTGCTAAATTCTAGTTCAAAGAGAGCAAGAAGGTGCTATGGAAGTCATTGCAATTCTGAAATGTGAATATGGACTTGAGACCAGACAACAGAATTACATCACTGTTGACAGGGGCTGCTCATTTGTTTCCTGGCTGCCCAGATCCGAAATAATCACACAGAAACTGTATTAATTACAATACTGTTGGCCAATAGCTTAAGCGTATTTTTAGCTAGTTCTTACATCTCAAGTAAACCCATTTCTATTTTTTTATATTTTACCACAAGGCTTGTAGTTTACCGGTACCACTGCAATTAGCCCAAAGTAGCTTCTTTATTAACTAATGGTATTCATAGCATACAGAAGGGAATCTCACATCACATCAGCAATAAGTTTTCCTACTGATATCTGTGCAATGATTGTGTAAGAGAATAAGCTTGTTCTTAAGGAAAAAAATCAGTGTGGTCTTTTGGAATAAACAGGTGCAATATAGTCAATTTATTCTCAAGTGATCAGGAAAAAGATTGAATGTATAAATGTATAGGTCAAATGTATAAGTCAATCTCCATTATTCATGGCTTTCACATTTGTGAATTTGCCTACTCAGTAAGATTTATTTTAACCCCAAGTCAATAAAGTGTTTCAGCAATCATTTGGGAGCCCAACGGTACAGACAAATATCTGATTTGCTGGGTTCCAACTGAGCTCAAAGATGAGCATATTGCTTCCTTTGTGTTGTAAACACAGATGTTTATTGTTTGTTTGCTTGTTTGTTTTGATAAGGAGACTATTTAGTGATACATTTTCAGGATTTTCTGCTTTCATATGGCTACTTTAGTGTTAAAAATGACCCCAAGTTGTGACACACTTGCTGTCTTTTGTTTGTAAGATCAAGAGGCCTGCAGTGTTCCTGAAGGAGCTAGCACACACATTCAACAAGCTTCATTCAGACACAATCCTGCTGTTTCATCATAAATTCAATGCTAATGAATCAATAGTAAGTATTAATTAAAGCTGGAAAATAGAAACTTACAGAAAACAAGACCCTGCACTGATCGATTGATTAAAGGAGGCCGTATCAGTTCATGGTAAACAAATACTTTATTTTCCACAGGATTTGTAGCTCAATATTCACAGCAGCCATGTAGACTATATTTACTATGAATAATGAGACCCAAGTACAGAAATATAGGTATACATGCACAGAAAGTGCAACAGCAGGAAACATCTGTGAATCTGAGCATGGGCATTTAGGAATTCCACTTTCTACCTTGTACATTCTTGGCAAATTTCAAATATCATCAATTTTGACCAAAACATTTTCTTTCATAAATTATTACTATATATTTCTACTCTTAAATTGGAAGCTTTTCCTTTGTAAGTCTAGAATCCTGTGGAACATCATACATGTGTGACTTTCCATGAAAAGCTAGCCTGAGAAAGATGCCAGTGTGCTAAAGGAGAGGTGACCAGAGAAATAGACTGAATAGAATAGAAAAACAAAATCACCAAAGCTCACAAATAGTAGCCTTCATATGCTGGTGACTATTGAGCCTCAGGGAGCCTGCTTCCAGGTTATCAGGCAGCAAAAAGAAGGAGAGAGTATGTTTATGCTGAGGGCATACTAGAGAGAGATAAGAGGAGTTTCTCCAATTGTAAACACATAGTCAGACCCTAGAGTGATGGTTCTCAGCCTTCCTAATGCTATGATCATTTAATAAAGTTCCTAGTGTTGTGATGATCCCCAACCATAATATTATTTTCATATGCTATATTATAAGTGTAATTTTGTTACAGTTCTGAATTGTAATATCAATATCTGACATGCAGGATATCTGATATGTGATCTCAGAGAAAGAGTCACAAACCAAAGTTTGAGAACCACTGCCCTAGAGAAATAACTTCAGTCAGTGAAGTATTCGCCTGCAAACGTGAGGACCTGTGTTAAATCCCTAAAACCATGTTCTAAAATGCCAGGTACAATGACACAGATTTGTAACCCTAGGATTAGAGAAACAGGTGAATGAATAGATTTTGTTGGCAAGCTAGTATACCCAACTTGGTAAGCTTCGGGGTCACTGTGATGTATTGTCTTCCAAAAGAAAGTTACCAGCACTTGGTGAAACTTACCAGAACTGTTCTCTGGCCTCCTCACACACAAACATACATGTACTTGTGCACCAACACTCACACATATGCAGCCACCCCACTCATGAATATGTACACACACACAAACACACACAAGGGATATAATCTCAGGAAAAGAATCAAGGGAAAGGAGACAGTCAGTCTGTGAATCACATACCTTACACATGAAGTTCCTTTCTGAGATAAGCACACGGACTGAAAAAAATCTATTTAACTACAAATGGCTCTCTGCCCTTTTCTTGTCATTTCTGATGGGCAGCCATTAAAGAGCTGATTACAAATAGTCTGTAAAATAGGCTATGGGTTTCACTATTAATCAAGTACAATCCTTATGCCATGAACCCATTAGTTCTGCCATTAGATTCTACCGTTCATTTCTTGTACTAATGGGTTTGGACACTCAGAATGTTTAGTTACACTTTTAGAATTAAGGCTCATATTTTTCAGCAGAGAATTTCTTTATCAAGGAGACTGACATTGTTACACAAACAGAGAAGAAATGCATAGAGTTTCAATGGTATTGAGTGTCTGACTTTTAATAAAGAATATAAATCTGACTATTATTTTTATGTTATTCTTTTCACTTTATTTTTATAAATATAACCCACAAAAATTAACACAGTCATTTCTTCATTCAATGAAGTAAAAAATAAAAAATCATTCAACATATTTATTCAAAGAGACTGTAATGACATTCTTTAAGACCATGGTATAAAAAGTGTTAAGAAAAATAGACCAAAATTAATTCAATAAACAAGGAAAGAATATTTTTGTTAACATCAGTAGGTACTGGAAAGTCCCTCCTTTCAAGAAACACTCATAGAAATACACAGTCTCTCTCTCTCTCTTTCTCTCTCTCTCTCTTTCTCTCTCTCTCTCTCTCTCTCTCTCACACACACACACAACTGTAATCAGTGGCATCACAGCTGGTTGAAGAGGTAGTGAATTTAGGAGAATAAATCTACCACAGTATGTATTGATAGCATGTGATATGCCTACCACTGTGCAGTTCATTTCAACATTACAAATACCTCATAATAGTATATTTCACAGGCAGGTCTTGAGGCTCAGAGCATGAGAAATATGCTCATGGTTTAAAACAATGGTAAAGTCAAATTCTCTTCTATATCAAATAACCAGTTCCTTATTGAATTTTAAAAGGAAATCTAACATAACATGACAAATAAAAGTGTTTTTAATTCTACTTATATGAATTAAGGAAAACTTCCAAAATATTAGGCTTTGCATTGATTCTTGTGTTTAGAAATGCTGCTGACTGGTTGGTAAAAGAAAGTAAACTATCACTTCATAAAGAAAAAAGCAGGCAAAGTGTGGCTTGAATAAGAATGATCCCTGTAGGTGCAAGTGTTTCATGTTTGATCCACAGTTTGGTAAATAATATGCTGAGGATGAGGAGGTGTGGCATTGGTATAGGAAGTGTGTCATGGTTGGGAAGGCTGAGGTTTCAAATTCCTACTGCATTTCCAGTTGGCTTTTACTGCCTCATGTGTCCCCAGATGCGAGCTTTCAGCAAGGGTTCCAACACTATACCTGTCTTCCCCACAGTCCATATCCCCATGGTAACAATATCTAAACCTCTGAAACTGTAAGCCCAAAAATAATCACTTCCTTTCATATTCTTTCTTTCACATGGTGTTTTATTACAATAGAAAAATGACTGGTCCATGGAGCAAAGTCAGTAATGTATGCTATATTATGATAGGCTCAGGGACTAGTGAACTCTATAGAGGGCTAAGTGAGGATTGGTAAAGTATTACAGGATTAGTGGTACTGAATAATAATAAAAACTACTAGCATTGGAACAGAAATGAATATTATTATGGATGTGATGTTTTCTGCTGGGAATATGGTTTTCTACTATCTACATCTTCTACTATCATGGAAAAACTAATACTTTAAAATTTGAGAAAAGTGTTTGAAGTGTTTATCTAATTATTCTTGATTAATAAAAACTCAAGAGTCAAATGTTGGTGTAAGAACCTGATTAATCAGAGAAGTGACAGAGAAGTGATCACTGAACTCCTCTGTCTCTTTTTCGTTGATTTCAAAAAGTCCAAGAATTTTTCTAAGACCTACCCTATTATTTTCTGTATTTCTCTATATGTCCTTCGTCCTCCATAAATTCTATGACTAATTTTGGTCAGCTAGTCTCTAGGTCTGCTCTTCAATTCAAAGTAAACATTATTAATTTCTCAGGTGTGTCAGACCACAATCAAAAATATCCCACAACATCTCCCCCATATTGTCTAAATAAAAACGGAAGGTTTCAACTCTAACACAATAAAACTATATACAATAAAATCAACTATCAGGTAAGAATTACCTTCACAATTTCCAGTCCATTTGAATTTGATAAATTCAGAGAAAATACTCCATTATCTAATCTATTTGATAAATCCAAAGTTTTATATCTAATTCACTTTCCATCCTAGCTTGTATTACCAACACAAAACTATCTTTTTAGACCTCAAAACATTTTCTTAGATAAACAATTTAAGCTTCTATGTCTCTCAACCTTATATACATTATACTTCTTTTCTGAGTTTCTCTTCTGAATTTGGTAACAAGGAAAATATAAAACTATAACCATCTAGTCTTCAACCCCATCAAAGACTTTAGAAGGATATAATACCACTTGAGTAAACAGGAAGTGCAGAGCAAACAACTGTCAAAGTTGGAGAAATTTAAAAGGGAGCTGGTTTTGTGGACAGTCATCCTAGGTTCCTCTGTAAATGTTTCAGCATCCATCTTTAGCCTATAGGTCTAGAATATCTGTTACACTTTTCTGTCCATGCGCATTTGGAAGGAAGAGCAAAATACAAGGCAGTTTCTGAGGTTTTTAGATTTAGTGAATCTTCTCACTAAATTAAAAAGCATGAAATTGAAAACAGATTTGTGAAATAATTTTACACACTGAAATGACTAAATTATAGCAAATTATTTTATAAATCATTATCTTTACTCTATATTAACAGCAAAAGAGAAGAGAATGATAATTGGATGGGATGTGAGAGGAAGAAGAAAAGTATGCTGCTGGGAAAAAGCTTCAAGCCAGGCCTAAGTCTGAGGTTTTCCCAGAAGGTGAAGGTTATTTGTTTTTTGACAGCATGCTTGTTTAAACCACATTGTTTTAAATTTATTTATCTTACAATGCATAATGGTAAAATTGTAGGCAATTAATTAATTAGAAATTTCAGACTTCATGAGCTGCTAGAAAGCAGAACAGGAATCCTTTTGGAAAACAAAACACAACAATAAAATGTCAACACATTACACCTTTGAATGTCAAAACCAAGACTGTTGTAACAACTGATTGAAGACTGAACTTGTATCACGGACTGAGATTTAGAAGTTTTGAAGATGTTCCAAAATTCACTCCCTCTAACCCTGTGGTAATTGTCAGTGTTTTGAGCATGACTCGTGCAAGGATAGCTGTGGTGATGTGAGATCAAAGATACTAATGCAGCCCACTTATTCATTGATGTTTATTAATCTACTTGTATATTGATGTGCTTCAGTCTCCTCTCCCATTTTAAGGATGAACCAAGAGGAAAACAAATGAATAGGAGTAATGTAGACCATGGAAAGCATTAGCAATGTAAAGCTGTTGTTCCTCAGCTGATGTATAGCTTAGTTGTCTACCACCAACGCAATACACGTGCTGTTCACTCATATGTTGCCTGCCAGGTTCAAGGGATGCTCCTTGCCCTCAAACCCCAGGAATCACCAAAACTTGAACTCACTTGTATTTCAGACACATGAATTCATACAAATTTTTAGCCTACATCTATTTGGGTTCAGCAAGTATTTTGCATTTAGGAAAGACTCTGTTATTGACTAGTGAGATGATTCAGGGCTATCTGCAATAATCTTTTTCAAAAATAATGCCTCAGTTGTTTTTTTATTTAAATATATTTCGATATATTTAGACAGATGGTTCCCCAAACTAAAGTTATTTAGTATATAGAAAGTTTTGAGAATGGTGTCTGGTATATCAAATAAGTGATAATTTTTTTTGTTATTTTTATCATAGATAATGCCTAGAACACTACTAACAGCTATTGGTACGTTCAGATTAAAGAAATAGAAGAAGTAAGAAAGGAAAATGGCAAGAGTTTCTATGAGATGGCATGTAGCAATAGTAATAATAATGCCATCCTATGATTGTATGGTACTTATCATAGATTTTATACTACTATATACCAGGCATTGTTATAAGTATTTGGCATTTATTAAATCATCTGGTTATATTACTCTTGGGGTTTTATTACTGTTAACATAATTTATACATAAGGAAATGATGAAGAAATAATATGAATAACCTGATCAATGTCATACAGCCAAGATTGATAAATTGATACCCTCTGCCAACAACCTTCCTCATCTAGAACCAGAACCATTGCATGTGGACAAAATAACAGACCTACTGATTTACACAGCAATGGGAACAACAAACTAATATTTGAGAACCACTATGCTCAGAGCCTCAGATTCTGGTTTGGCCTAGCTGTGCCCTATAGTTTGTCTGTCTTGTCCCAAGTCCTACACTAGATGCACCACTGAGATTTCAGCTGTCAAAAACTGGCACAGATCAGGGAAAGAGGCTCACATTCTCCAACATAAACTCAATACTTTTCTGTTGAGACACTAACAGTACAACCTTGTCCCTCAAAATGAAGAATGAGTACTTTTCTCATAACCCGGAGCTTTAACTTTTCTAAATGAATCTGCAAGAAACAGTAGGCAGCTATTTTGGTGCAAGGAATGAGATTAGGAGACTAAACCATTCAATTAACCCCTTTTAACCAGGGGCTATATTTTACCGCTTTATTCAAGAAAGACGGGCACTGACTGTACTTCCTCAGAAGCAAACCATTCCCTTCCATGCACTTGGATGGAAGAAATAGGTGTCTAGCCGTGAATAGCCACATGGCCTTTTGTTTTGTGTTAGCTTCACATGCCTTTGATTTCTGACTGAGCCTGATAGTTCATTTCCCTATCGCCATATCCTAACAAAACCTCCATTTATTCTGGAGCATATTAAAGAATAAAGGACCATTCTTTCCTTGGCTCTTTGTATATGGTTGCTGTCTTATTGGATAACAAAATACTTTGAAATACATTTTCCCCCTTACTAGTTTTAGCTTAGGGCCTTTATCCATGACATTTTCAGTATGAATTTTACTTACAGATAGCAAAAATACAGCTTTATATTTCAAAGAGAAACACTTACCTTGGCTCATAAAAAATGTATAGTACTCCTTCAACATCAAATAACACTTAGAATACAGCCCGGTGTAAGTGTAAATGAAATAAAGGCACACTCAAAACACAAATACATACATTCAAAATTAAAAAGAAAAAAAAAGACTCCAGAAAAAATTGCATTTTAGTCTTGCAAAAGTTCAACTCATGGACAAGTTTCCTTATAACATTTTGTTAAAGTCATTGCAGTGAGGACTCCTTTCCCCCAAGGAACTGCTCTGTGGACAAGCGTAGATGTGGAGAGAATATCCAATCTTTTCGATGTCATGCTTTGAAACTGAAGCAGCATGTCCTGTCTCCTTTTGCATGTGCCCATGTGTTCTTCCTGTGTGCCATTGAAGCTTGGCCAGGGAGACAGCAGCTGCATGGCACTGGAGTGTGAAATTACCCTTAAACATATCTAGTGCAGCTTATTCTTTGTCAGCTTCTTAGGGTAGGGAGAACACAACATTTGAGCAGAACTAGACAAAACACACTTCTGTTCCTCATTGCTCACACACAGTGAATAATCATATCTACCAGAAAATTTTCTATTAAAGTTGTACACAAAGAGTCATAATATTAAGGAAGTTTAGTGTATATCTCCATTTCACTTTTCCCCACTTCTCAGGCTTTCTATACAAAGTTTCACTGGAGTACCCTCAATTCATAAGGCTATCGTCATTGTAAATTTTGCATAATTTAAAAACAAGTGGAGTCAGTGCAGCAGATTTTAATGAATAGTTATGAAGCTGCTATCAGCACAGTTCCACCAAGAAGAAGAGTTCAGTGGTTCACTGAGAACAAAAGCCAGGGCTTGCTCTAAAGTTAAGTATGGAAATTGTAACAACAGATTAGGCCCTTGAATGAAAATTCCCCTTATCTACAAAACAAGAATTAGTGCAGAGAAGTGAGTTATTCCCGTCAGAGCTGAGAAAGTCATATCTCTCCCTCTGTGCTTACGGAGAGTTTTCTATTTTATAGCACAAGTGAGAAGAGGCCAAAACAGGAAAAAGCTTCGAGTGAGTCAACCTGAATGGCTTGGCTTCACTTAGGATAATTATAACTACCCCCAGTCTTCCTGAGTCAGGAAGAGTTTAACCTGTGTTCATTTTCTTACATTTTTCTCTTAACACTTTTATTTGAATACATGTAAGTATATGTAAGATACACCAAGAATCCTTCTATCTGGATTTCCCATCCTGAGAAGTATGATCAGTCTCATTCTGGTGGAAACAGAAGTCACACTAGGTCAAAAAACTCATGAGATAGCTCAAGGAGAGTTGAACCGAGCTGTGACCTCAAAGCTACAAGAGTTTCTGACACATAACCTATAGCAGAAGTTCTAGAGACTATGTGTGTGGGTGGGGCGGAGGGGGTTCAGAGTTCTTTATGACTTTTTTTCATATTACTATAAAAAGATGCTGGAAAATTTGCAGTCTTCCTACACATCTGATAAATTTATGTATGACTGAATTTTAAGTGCTATCTATAATGTTGGACCAGTGGGTAATGTGTGATTCTCTAAGTCTGGAGATCCTTGTTCAATCCCTGGGAACCTTATGGTAGAAGGCTTGAACCTATAGCTGGATATTGTCCTTTCATAGCCAAACAAACTCATGAATGAGCACACACACACACACACTGTAATCAAAATATTTAAAATTTTTTACCAGAACCTAATTTTACACTGTGCATTACTTGGATGGTAACATTAAGATAAGGAATTATTTATTTTAGGTATGACAATATAAGTCCCAAAGACATTTTAACTGACTATTATTGACTTTCAAGTCTTAAAGAAGAGGAAGACAGAGAAGAAAAGAAATGTTTAAGCATATTTGATTGGAGAATACTCTAGTCCAATTATTTGCAAACATTCACCTACATTCCACTCTTCCTACATTTTAAGATTTTTTTAAAATTAATTTTTAAAGGTTTTTTCACACCAACCACTGTTCCCCCTCCCTCCTCTTGTGCTGTTCCCTCCCCTGACTTCCCCTGACCTTCCCTCACATCCACTCCTCAGAAAGGGTAAGACCTCCCATGGATGTCAACAAAGACAGCATATCAAGCTGCTGCAGGACCAAGCTCCTCCACCCCTGCATCAAGGCTGAAGGAGGCAGTACACCGTAGGGAATCGGTTCCAAAGAGCCAGCTCATTTACCTGGGACAGACCTGATTGCACTGTCGGGAGCCCCACAAACAGACCAAACTACATAACTGTCACCCACAAGCAGAGGGCCTAAGTCAATCCCATGTAGACTCCTTAACTGTTGGTCTAGAGTTAACGAGGTCCCACGAGCTCTGGTCATCTGTCTCTGTCGGTTTCCCTGTCATGATCTTAATCCCCTACACATGCACCTGCTTACTTATATAATTCTTCCTGCCTCTCTTTAACTGTACTCCGGGAGCTCGGCTCAATGTTTGCTGTAGATCTCTGCATCTGGGTCCATCAGTTACTGAATAAAGATTCTATGATGACAATTACAGTAGTCACAAGTCTGATTACAGGAGAAGGCCTGTTCAGGCACCCTCTCCACTGTTGCTAGGAGTCGCAGCTTGTGGTTATCCTGGTGGATTCCTCAGGGTTTTCCTGGCACCAAGTTTCTTCCTAATCCCATAATGGCCCCCTCTATCAAGGCATCTCTTTCGTTGTTCTCCCTCGCTGTCTCTCTCCGAACTCCAGAGCTAGAGAGATGACTCAGCTGTTAAAGGCTAGGATCACAACCAAATATATAAGCTCTTCTTTATGGAATATCAAGAATTTTTTCAGTATTGTTATGTTTTGTAGTATGTGTGTGTGTGTTTCTTTGTCTGTGTGTATAAATGTTTGATACCTTATTTTTGGAGGTTAGAGAACTTTTTCTTCCATTATGTGAGGTCTGAGAATCAAACCAGGGCAACAAATTTGAGACAGGTACTTTTACCTACAGAACTATCTTTTCAGTCCTAGAAATTTTAACAATATAAGCTGACAAGCAAACTCCTCGAGTAACTTTTAGTTAGCAATAAAAAGTCAGCACTTAGCTTGCTGTATGATGATCAACATGACCAAGTAAAGACCTAATTTTGACTTCCTTTGGCTGAAGCTTCCGCAAACCTCCAGGAAAGCAAAGTGTAGGAGAGCAGAGTATAGTCCAGGAGGGTAGGAGGGCAGAATCTGAGAGAGAATTGATTTTCTCCAATATTTAAAACAGGGCCCCTCAAACAATGAGCACTTTAAACACAAATACCTTTAAATAAACATCCTCAGCTCATTGAGATCACCAGATTAATGACACATAATATTTCATCATGCAACTGAAAATGGCTTTTCTCCATTAATAATAATAATAATAATTATTATTATTATTATTTGGATTTTCAAGACAGGGTTTCTCTGTAGCTTTTGGTTCCTATCCTGGAACTAGCTCTTGTAGACCAGGCTGGCCTCGAACTCACAGAGATTCGCCTGCCTCTGCCTCCCGAGTGCTGGGATTAAAGGCGTGTGCCACCACCGGCCAGCCATTAATAATTATTTTATAATTATATTTGTAACTTATAAATAAATATTGTTCATTAGCCTGTACATGTGCATATCTTCCAGATTATTCTTCATAGCTCTCTCCTGCTCTTTCCCTTTCTTCCTTATTCTTTCTCTCCTTCTCTTCTCTTTTCCTCCTCTTCCTCTTTTTTTATTTTATTCTTCTATAAGCCTTGAAGGTTTATACCAATCAATTATTCAAAATTCCTTTGGGACCTAAATTGTCATTAAACAATACTTTTTAAGTATTTAGAGCTTAGAGAAAACAGCATAAGAAAATCTGGCAGATCAGATAAACAAATGATATAATATATCAAAGAAAGGTCAACTTGTAGCATGTGTCAATGAATGAATAAATCTTTCTCAGTAGCTTTAAACAGAAAAGAGGAGGAAGGGTAGGTCTTCCCACATGTTCCTTGCAGCTGACTTGCTGAAGCAATGTTCTTCTCTAGCTACAGCAAGCCTTACTTTAATTCCTCAAAATAGCACATTAGTCATATTGAGTTACAATTGCTAATTTAAGTTTGTTTTTATGCTTTCAGTTGAAGTTAATTTGAATTTCAATTACATGAAGATATAATTTTATATTTTACATAAAATTATGCCCTAATACACATTGTATATTTTAGGCACTTTTGTACTATGGATAAATTATGGATTATTTATAAATTACATATGTAAAAATTTCTTAAACACAATCAGCTCCTGGTTTCTTCAACCATAAACTAGAATTATTAAACAAATATTTTAACAGATTCATGCATTACTCATGACAGAAATATGGCTTGATTCCATTCTGCCTCCTACTTCATGCTGTAAAATATCTTTTGAAATGACTTAGATCTTCACTAATTATTAAATATGAATTATGAATGAAGTATTGGCATATGAAAGTTATTTGACAAGAAAGACATTCATGTGTCTCAAAGAGTTCAACCTACCATACTTCAAGTAATTCATGATAAGAAAGAAGAAAATACACGAACTAATCAGTGGCTCTCCTATCTAACCCAGATTAGCCACCACAGAAACAGAAGAGTCGCTTTAGACCAGGAGTTCTACGGACTGGTCAGTGAGCACTGTCCTGGCACTCCTTCTGCCATCAGGCACTCACAAGACTTTTCACCTGTTGAGATTGCATGGTCAGAAAGTGACTATTAATATTAAGAATTTCATCATAAATAGAAAAATTTATTTTTCTAAAAAGAATTATTTTAAATATGTTTCTTAAGATTTATTTATTTTTGTTTTATGTGTGTAAGTAACCACCTATATGCATGTCTGTAGTGACAACAGAGGAAGAAGAAAGTTTCAGATCCCGTGGAAGTGGAATTACAGATGATCGTGTGCTGTGGTATGTGAGAGCCAAAGGTACATTTTAAGTTTTAATTGCTGTGCCTAGAAAATTCATGAAACAAAAATGTCTCTGATCTGCAAGCCACACATTTCAACTTGTTTGAGCAATCTGCACCAGACATGCTTGATCACATATGGGTGGGAAGTTCACAGACAAAAAATAAGTCATGATATACGCTTGCCCCTGATTGGATGTCGGCCAGAGGTAAGTCAGGAAGTATTCCTGATTGGACCTAATAGGAAGTATTTAAGCCACTACAAACTGTGACTTGGGGCCATTTTTTTTCTGGAAAATCAGAGATGGACATGGTCAGATCCCGTCTACTTAGCTAGCACTTCAAATCTGACTTTAAATTGTGGTAGCAATCTTATTCTCAACCTGTGGGGTTAATAGTATGCATGCTGGGAACCAAGCTTGGGTCCTCTACACTGTACCCAGTGAACTATTTCCCCAGCCCCAGATTATTTTATGTATTTTAACTCTAAATTATATAATAGTAGTGATCTTTGTAGTGCTTATGTTCCAGATTCTCCCATCTTCCCTTCCTTCTCTTCTTCAAGCTGTGAAAGTCAAGGCCAACCAAACAGACAAAATACCTTTGGACAAAAAGGAAAAATCTGTTTACTAGTTTCCAGATCCAGCTGTAAATGGCAAGTAAGCAGAAAAGAAAACAACAGTCATCCCATCACTTTGCCTTTGTCCAAAGTCTTGAGGGAACAAAGTCTGATACAGAATTCTCAAGAGTCTTGAAGATGAGGTTCTGGACATTTCTCAAGACCAATTAATTGCACAATTAGCTAATCTTGACCACTATGCTGCCATTTCCTTTGCTGATTCTGGCCTCCAGAACTCTGTAGTTCTCTCACAAGGGACATCCTGAAAGGCAGAAAGCTCCAAAAGGCAATTGAGCTACATCAACTTTGCAAGTCTGTCTTGCTAAGTACATGGGGAAGATGAAATGCTATTCCCCCAAGGAAGACCAGAACAAAGGATTAATTATCTATCTTAAAAACAGCATTTAACATAATACATTGTTTTGCTTCAAGCATTTCTTCAACAACTCCTGAGCCAGTTCTTGTATTGTTTAAAACTATAGCAGAGATTCATGTCTCTAAGTCAAGATTCCTTATGTGTCACAAATTATCTAGGACAACAATAGTTTGTGGGTTTCAGCCTGAATCTCAGGCAGCAGGGGTCTGGCACCAAGGGCTGCCTTGGCATCAGATCTAACAATTAATCAGGTAGGAGAGAAAAGTGGTTCCTCTGGAGACAGCAGTCACAGCACAGACAGAAGCCAGGAGCCTCGTCAAGAAGTCTCCCTGTCTCTGGGAAGTCTCCACAGAAGGGAGGAGAAAAGGAAAAGGAAGAAAAGTCAGAACTGAAAGGAAAGGAATCTTCTGTGAAGGATACACTCTTACTAGGCTACTAGAAAACCTTTGCTAGAATGTAACCTGCTCTACTCCAAGGAAAAAACAAACAAACAAACCAAAAGTCCTTTGTCCTGGGATTCTGAGGAGTTGCATGACTATCAGTGCTAGCCATTCCTGCTCCCTGAGGCATGAGAAGTTGGAAGAATCTGTTTACTCATTTGTTGAAACTGTTATCTATATTTGTTCTTGCTAAATTCACTCTCTTTTCTATAAACAATTATCTGAAAGCTGTAATTCCTTGCAGGGTGCAAAGCCTCAAATAAGTTCAAAAGTTTCCTCTGAGCCAAATCTATAAGAAATTCTGTAACAGCAGAAAAATCTATATTCTTTTCTAAGGAAAAAATGATAATAATCAGCATAATTTCTGGGTATGTCTTCATAGCATGTAAGGTACAGCTAAAAGATAACACATAAGACATAAAAACAAAATAAATATCCAAATCAGTCTTAAAGCGTAAAAATGTTCAGTATACATATTTCTAAGGGAAAAATGCCAGAAACGCTCTGCTTTTTATGGCACATATGTAAACACAAGGAAGAATGTGATCTTAATGCCTTGAAAATCTATTTCTGTGCTTATTTTAAAGCAGTTCATTCTAAGACAAAAACATTTAAAAATTCAAATAAAAGCAGCATTAATCACTCAATGGAATGACCATAGGTTTGGTGGTCCAGTTGTGATTTAAAATCCAGGTAGTTCCTAGACTGTCTGGGTTGGGACAAACAGCAGGACCCCTTAAGTTTTCTCTAACCGATCTAAGTGATATTTATTGATAACTATAAAACTTGCACCATTATCAGGTTATTGGAGAACAGAAAGGAGTAACCCAGAGGCTAGTATAGATGCAGGTGCTTGAGCAAGAGAGAAGACAGTTGTCTTCATCCAAACAACTGATAGAGGGATGACACCCTGAGTAAAGCCCTGGGTTACTGCGAACTTTGATTTGTATCCTGGGTTAGAGAAGAGCCACTAAATTAATTACAAGGGAAGGGCATAATGGACTTCAAACTGAAACAATAGGGCAATTCCTGCTGTTCTTCAGAGGAGAAAGACCACTTAGAAGGCGAGAGCCTAGGGTTGAGAGATAATGTCTTGACTGAGGGTGTAGCTGGGCTACTGCTAAGTAGTCCCTGGATGAACCTTAAAGATAGAGTCAATGGAATTTGCTGATAGTTTCAATAATGGGCGTGAGAGAAAAAGGGAAAGCAAAGATAGTGTCAAGATATTTCGTTTGAGTAAGAGGAGAAATGAAGCAGTCATTAACGAAGACTATGGAAAGTGTGTGTTAGTGTCAAGGAAAAGTGATATTTCCGGAGCTCGGCTAAGACACATTTGAGATGTTTGTCATATATCTAAGTGGACCTGGAGAACAAAGACCTGGCATTTAGGTAATAAACAGAGGATGATGTCTAAGCACTATATCCAGGAGATTTCTACGATTAGAGAACAGAGATGAGGAGAAAATTAAAAACAACACTGAAGGAAGACCCTAGGAGTATGAGCAGAAACAAGAGACATGGTTTCCAGAAAGCCAACTGATGGAGCCATTTCCAGGAGACAGCAATGCACTGTGTTAAATATTTCTCAGAGGTCAAGGCAGAGGGAGACTCATATTCAGCCATTAGATTTAGCATGCTGAAAACCATTCAGTAACGACCTTCCATAGTTGACCCTTGATAGGAGGGGAGAATGATGTCCTGATTGGAATGGTTTCAAGAAAGAAAAAGAGAGAAATTGGAGTCTACAAGTTACAGAAATCTACTCAGGAAGTTTTCCCATAGAAGGGAAGAGTAAAAAGGGCTAAACAGCTGGAAGGAGAGTGGTATTAAGGGACATTTCACATCTTTCCTGGGAAGGAGCAGGGAGGTAGTTTTTTAACGTAATTTTTTTTTATTGATTCTTGGGAATTTCACATTATACACCCAATCTCATAATTTCTCAGTCCTTCCATAATATTGGGTTTGAGCAGGACATTTCCATATATAATACACTTTGAGCATATTCCTTCCTATTCCCACATACCTTTCTTTATTCTCCCTGCCAGCCACCTTAGACACATTCACATCTCTAGGTAGATTTGCTTCTACTTTCATGTCATATATATGTACATTATTTTATGTCTCCATATAAAAGTTAAGGATCTACAAATGAGAGAAAATATGTGGTATTTGCCTGAGTCTGACTAATTTCATTTAATATGATTATCTCTGATTTGCATCCATTTTTCTGTTCATGAATCTCTAGACTTATCACTTTGCTGTTACACATGGTACTTTATTGGTGTATAAATATCTCTGAAATGTATTAACTTAGAATGCTTTAGGTAAATTCAATACCTAACCATGGTGGAGTTGGGTTATCTGGTCAATATACTTTGAAGTTTTTTTGAGGAAATTACATACTGATTTTTATTGTGGCCGAAATAATTTATTATATCTTGTCAATATTGAATAAGGATTTTCTTTTTCTCTACAGTCATGTTTTCATATTTTTCTCAACTTTTATTGATTCTTTGTGGATTTCACATCATGCATCCTGATATCACTTATCTCCCCATCCCTTCACTTCAACTCTTTGCCTATGCAACCTCCCCCCAAAACAAAACAAAATTTAAAAGTAAAACCAATAACCAAAGAAGAATCTCATCATGGGAGCTAAAATGTGGCCTATTGAGTCACACATTCATCTTTACTTGTAAGTGTAAGAAAAGCCTCTCCACCAGCACAAAGAAGTCCAATCAAACCAGATTAAGCCAAATCAAGTGCCCTTGTTTAATAGACAGCACACTCCCCGGTGGCTAGGAGCATGACTTGGGGAAGACAGAGGGAGTGCACACGCAAACCTGAAACTACACGTTCCTTTTTTGGCATGACCCTGTGGGAGGGGTCAGTGTTTGTCAGGCTGGGAGTTGGAGTCCAGACCAACATTCCAGACTCTTTGGAAACGGGATGTGAAAAAAAAGCTGAGGTGATATTTATGACCAACATTTTAGGTTTTCTTTGGATAAATGGGCATTGGCTCAAGTCTGGCTACTTCCTGCGGGTGGGCATTGAACAACATGGGATAGGGGAGAACTGAGAGTTGGCGCACTCATTCTCATCAAGGAGTGGCTGGGGTGGTATCTGGTTTGCTGTCATCCTGGAGTTCTCAGACAGTTTCTTTTTGAGGGAGAAGAGAAGGCAGGTGGCTAGGAGAAAAAAAAATGTTATTACTGGTCCTATGCATTAACTGCCAGAAAGAATGGAACAGGGAAGTTTCTTGGTTGGACAGGTGAGGCTCGGGTGTATCAGATACAATCAGATTTTAATCAGTAGGTGTCTTTCATCTATGAGAGTTGGTACCAATGATGAAGTCCCAGGAGCTGGTGCAGGTGCTTGGTGTTATCTGGAGAGTACTTTGTGAGTTGGTCTTAGCTCAGAGGGCAGGAGTGATCTGTAAAATATGCTTGAAACTGGCTGGGGTTAGCAAAAGGCTCTGGAGACTGTTAGTTTTTTTTTTTTTTTTTTTTTCTTTTTTTTTTTTTCAGACCTAATTTTGATACTGCAGTAGAACTTTTTCAGGAACCAGTAAAAGAACTGGAACAGATTTACATCATAGCAAAAGGCTATTTTTTAGGTTAAAAGGTATGATCATTTAGAATACAATTAAAGTAAAAATGGGAACTCTGAGCCTCTGAAGATACACCTGAAACCTATTAGTAAGTGTTCATTGCTGAGACATTTGTCTGGTTTAAGATCTCTGGCTTTTGTTACACCATTAATAATGAGCTCTCTCTGGGGCTCCTCTTGGACATTCTGTTGTTGTCATGTGTCATGGAGATCCTGCTGTTTTAGATCTGTAGGTTCATCCTCTTCACATGCTCCAACAGTTCTCAGATGTGGTAGATGTTGGAGTGGGCCAACTCATAAACCTGATTCTGGACCTGGGTGGTAACTGGTTTGGTCAGCCCATCGGTTTTCCTTCATCATCATTACTCTGGTGAACTCTCCAGCACTGCCTCAGCTACCTTATCCAATGCAGCCTGCAGCAAGGGGCAGAGCCGGTTCTCTTCTCAGGTCTCCATATCCCTCCCACTCACATTCACACCACCAGGGGCAGTTGACTATTTTGCGCAGGTGAGGTGCAGGAACCTCTCTCCTGATTGCTGCAGCGAGTATGCAGGGGTGGGACTAGGGACAGCTTACCTGCCCTGTGACCCTCAGAACTGTCTCACCTGGCATGTCAGACAACAGGGTTAGCTCTAGTGTGTTGTCCAACTGGGTTGCAGAGCCAACTCTCCTATGTGCAGTAGCCAGTGAGGGTCACCGCTAGTTCTCCCACTTTCATGATCCTGATGCCAGCTCTCTCCACCTGCATAGGTGGCAATGGATGAGGAGTAAGGGCATCTTTCTTTTACCCATGCCTATATATGGCTAATTATAGTAGGGAGTCAGCTCTCCTGCTCTGATACCCTGAGAGTTGGCTCAACTACAGCAGGTTCAAGGTCTAGTGTGTTGCCCTTGTGAATTATATAGCTATGGTGAAGAATGGGGATATCTATCCCAAGTGTGTATTGGGGTGGGGCAGACCTCCCCTGAGATGTGAGGGCAGCTCCTTTCCCACAGTGTCTAGTAAGTAGCAGGGCATCCATCCCAGGGACAGTGAAGGGCAGGACCAGCTCACCCTAGCCCTGGGATTCCACATTTGTGGTTCGTATGATCCCCTGTACTAACACAAGCTATGGACATCATCACAGACCTCAGATGCATCAGAAACATGGACCCAGACATTGCCTTCAGAAGCAGCTGTGGTCCTGAACTTCACCCTGGTGGCAGCATAAGATCTCCACATCAGTATGACCCTGGTTTCAGTATGTCGCTTGTACCCTATGGTCCCAGATAGTTGAACAGATCCTGGGCATCCTCAGAGGCCTTGGTGATAATTGGAGTTATGGACATTACCCCAAACTCATGCCACTATAGGGTCATGGGCCTAGAAATAATCCTAGGCAGTGGTCTGGATCCAGAGGTCTCCATGAACCCAGGTAGTAGCACAGGTTGCCCAGATCAGTATGTCCCTCCTCCCACAGTGGCATGGCCCTCAGACACTAATGTGGTCTCAGGATGACCAGGCCCCAGTCACCTGCATGATCCTTGGTGGTAACAGGATCTGAATATTACCTCAAACCTGAATGTCATAGGGCTATGGACACAGATACGGCCCTGGGCATCAGCCCTGATCCGGATGACACCATGGCCCTGGTTGAGGTCTTTAGTCACTCTGACATCATGACAGTCTTTGGTGACTATTCAGCCAGCCAAGTGTTTCTGTCATTATATTGTTTGCTCGCTTGCACTTCCTGCTTACTCAGTTAATATTATTTCCTTCTCAGGTCTCAGTTATAGTTATAATCTCCATTGTTTAGGAAACTCAGAAAAGAAATTCACTAAAGAAATGTAAAGTATAGCCGGGCGATGGTGGCACACGCCTTTAATCCCAGCACTCAGGAGGCAGAGGCAGGTGGATCTCTGTGAGTTCGAGGCCAGCCTGGTCTACAAGAGCTAGTTCCAGGACAGGAACCTAGGAACCAAAAGCTATGGAGAAACACTGTCTCGAAAAATCAAAAAAAAAAAAAAAAAAGAAATGTAAAGTATATAAGGTTGAAAGCTATCAAAAGATAGTCTTGAGTAGTAATGTAAGTTATGATAGAAAGCAAATTAGGTACAAGACTTTAGACTAACCAAGATAATCCTTTTTTTTTTTTTTTTTTTTGAGATAGGGTTTCTCTGTAGCTTTGGAGCCTGCCTGGAACTCCCTTTGTAGACCAGAGTATTGTAGAGTCTAGAGTATTGTAGTGATGAGGCAAGCAGGCCTGCTTTTCATCACACCCGGCTCCCGCACGGTTAGCTTTACATCCGAAATAACAACACACAAATTGTATTCTTTTAAACACTGTCTGGCCCATTATCTCTACCCTCTTACTGGCTAACTCTCACATCTTGCTTAACCCATTTCTAATAATCTGTGTAGCACCGCGAGGTGGTGGCTTACAGGGAAAGATTCAGCATGTCTGACCTGGTGGCTGGCTCCACGGCAGTCTGACCTCACTTCCCTTCTTCCCAGCATTCTCTTCTGTCTACTCCACCTATCTAAGCTGTTGTCCTATCAAAGGCCAAGGCAGTTTCTTTATTAACCAATGAAAGTAACAAACAGACAGATGACCTTCCCACATCAGAGTATTTTCTTTAAATTTGTCAATTGCAAATGGACTAGGCATTGTTGATGTCTTTGTTGCCTGTATATATTGTGCACAGTAATTATACTTATTGTATATAGTTTTTCTTATTTTGGTTACAGTCTTCTTTCTTTTGAAAAGCCACATCATGGCTCTGGCTGCAACTCTGTCCTCAGACACCCACCTGGCCACAGGTGGCTACCCTGACCCTAGGCATCCATGTGGTGATCTCTAGTGGCCTCATGAGTCATGAATATCAATACATGTGATTTCCCCCCGGTATGCTATGAATACTACATCTTTATCCTGCAGAGGGAAGAATAGGGGTAGGTGGGAAAAACTAAATTGAATGCTGGGAGAACAAAGTCAGAGTCAGAGAGAAGCCATGTAGCCTCACCAGGGACAGATGCTGGACAGAACCTTGCCAGTAAGCCACAGTCATATAGCAATATATAGTTTAATAGAAATGGGTTAAATTAAGATGTAAGAGCTAGCCAATAAGAGGCTATAGCTAATAAGCCAAGCAGTGATTTAAATAATATAGTTTCTGTGTGATTATTTCAGGAGGCTGGATGGCCAGGAAACAAACAAGCAGCCTCATACTACAGATTGGCACACCAACATAGTAGACTATATCCATGTAAAACCTGAAAACATTTAAAAAGGAATTCTAGACAAGAAAACAAAACCAAACAAACAAACAAAAATAGACAGAGTTCAACAGTTTCTTGCTCTGTTTGCTTGTGGTGTGCCAGTTGGTTTTGAAATGACAGCTTTCTGGGCCATGCTACCAGCATGAACTCTGGCTCTTTCAGGAGGATTGGGCTGTAGAGAATTTAAATGGGGTTTTTGAGCAGATTGCTACAACTTGCTTAATGGCAACATAGACCCTCTCTATGCCTGAAAATGAAGCAATGTAAAAGGCTCTCAGAAATAGCTAACATTTCTCTGCCATGTTGGACTGGGCAGAGCTGACAGGCAGTGCCATGAACTTGGTATAGCCATGTCTGCTTAGAATTTTTAAAACAAGGTACTGCTGGTCAGAAAAGGATTACAGATATATAAAGACAGATACAGATAAAAATAAAGACCTCTAAATGGGTCACAGTGTTGTTTAAATGTGCATAGGCTTGGGAGAGAAGAAGAGTATAGTTATAAAAAGAAGTAAATGGTTTTTAAAAAAACAAAGTCTTTAAGGAGACAGATTAAACTTGTAGACAGAGTAATAGAGAAAGAAAAATAAGCCACATAAAGATGGAATATACATAAAGAGTCTGGATTATGTATATTATTGTGTTTTCTTTAAATTTTTTGGCTGCAGATGAGCTATATACAGAGAGACATTTCATTGTATGGGCTGCTAAACTAAACCAACATAGATATTATAAAGGTATCATGACTTCAGAATTTGGGTCTAAGGATATGTTATTTTGGAAAAGAGGTTTTTCTTTTATTTCCACAGAGGATAAGAAGCTGTGGAATCCTTCCAGACTAATGTAGTTTGATGGACCAAGACCCTTCCTGAAAGGCCACTATGAATACCCCATCCCCCCAAAATTACTTTGCCCAACAAAAAGCATGAAACAGTTTGGAGAGAATTATGTCCAAATTCCCAAGTATTGCTTTTAAATGTTTGTTTACATTTAAAGGGGGATACGCTATAGAGATTTGCATAAGTATGAATCTTGCTTCATTGATACAAATTTAAGGTCAGTTATGTTATGTGTATATTTCTGCTCTTGATTAAAGTATTTTGTTTTTGCAGCTCATTTAAAAATGTAATGTATAGTTAAGAAATATAAGTTAACAAATAATCATCTATAATAGTCAAGCTTATAAGCATGTTAGGTTTTCTAAATATATAGAGATATATTCCAGTTAGGTAGATATTCTTCAAGTCTTTCAGACACCTTCAGAATATGGCATTTAAAATGTTTTAATAACTTAGGACTTTTCATGATAATGAGACACATCTGCTCCTGGTAGCACCGATTACTTCAAGAGGAAGATAGGCATCGAAGAGGCTCCCTGTAGAGTTGGCTAGCCATTTGGGCAAGAAAATGTTCTTGCCTAGACTGCTTGAAGTTATTCTGTATGAAATGGACATGCAGGACCCAAAGAAAAATGAATATTGAACGTCTCCAAAGGTAAGATAGTTCTTCAAGCTTCCTGTTTCATGAAAGCGTCTGCCAGACATTCTCAAGGACACAGAAGAAAGTGACTGTCAAACTGCCAATACAGGTGGAACTGTTTTTGAAATTTCCTGCTTCATGGAAAAATCTTTTAGATATGGATGGCTCAATGGTACATAAGAACTTTGGGTGATTGTCCAGGCAGTGAGATGTCTCCGTCAAATCTAAAGTTTTGGAAGTTGCTTACTGTGTACTTCCTGTTTACTTAGGTAATACTATATCCTTCTGGAGTCTTTAAAGGAGTTGAAAAATAAATCGTTATAGTTATAATTTTCCTCAGTTATGATAAAAAATAAAGTAGATATAAATATTGGAACTGTAATTCTTGTTTGCTACCTGTTTTCTTATATGTAATTTTACTATGTTAAAGTTCAAACCTTCCTTTTTATTTAAATAGAAAAGGGGAGGTAATGTGGAGTTCCCCTCTGTATGCTGTAAATACCATTGGTTAATAAAAAAAACTGTTTGGGTCCTGTGATAGGGTAGAACAGAGCTTGATGAAAAAAACTAAACTGAATGCTCGGACAAAGAAAGCATAGTCAGAGAGAAGTCATATAGCCCTCCCAGAGATAGATACCGGAACTTTTCCGGATAAGTCACAACCACGTGGCAATACACAGATTAATGAAGATGGGTTAAGATATGAGTTAGTCAGAAATACCCTTAAGCTATTGGCCAAACAGTATATGGTTACTGTGTGATCATTTTGGGAGTCTGGTTGGCCAGGAAAAAAAACAAGCAGCCTCATACTTCAATGGTAGAACCATGGACCCAGGCATGGTTCTAGGCAATAGCCCAGGCTTTGATGTCACAGTGGCCCCAAGTGGCAATGCAGAACACCTGGATAAACATGGACCCCTGTCAGTATGGCCATTGGACATGTGTTGGCAGTCCAGATCCCTGGAATTGACATGGCCTTTGATGGTATCAAGAACCACAGACATCAACACAGATTCTGGATGCAGCAGGGTCATGGATCCATACATGATCTTGGCCAGTATGCCAATCCAGATTTCACCATGGCCCCAGGTAGTAGCATAGGCTACCCAGATTGTCATGGTCTGAAGGACAGTGTGGCCCTTGAATACCATCATGGCCCCAGGTGGCCCAGACTACAGACCTCAGCTGCTTCAGGGCCTGAAACCAAATCTTGGCCCTTGGCAAGAGCACAGGTCCAGACATCTCCCTGGACTCAAATGGCAAACAGTCAATTCAAATCAGCCTGTTCCTCACCATTATTACCTCTTTAAGTAAGTCTCTATCTTCAATTCCTGAACAGTTCTGCCTCTCTCTCCCTCCCTCCCTCCCTCCCTCCCTCCCTCCCTCCCTCCCTCCCTCCCTCTCTCTCTCTCTCTCTCTCTCTCTCTCTCTTTCTCTCTCTTCCATTTTTCCACCTTGTATTTGCTCACCATTTTGGTTTCCTGATACCTTGAAGAACTTCTTGTTAAGTAAAGGCAGCACTTGGTTGAATACTACCCACCTCAGCCACAAGACACGGTGCTGAGATGTTGCTTGTCATCTTGTGAGCCAAGACCGCAAGATGTGGGGGGGGGGGACATCTGTGTGGTCCACCACTCAGGCCTATCAAGTGCCAAGTGGATCCTGGGTAGTTGGTCTCCCCGTGAGGGGTGGGGGGAGCCATCAGTGTCCTCCACTGCTCAAGCCTAAAAGATCTGTTGACTTATTTTCTCAATGATTGCTTCTATAACTGGAGTGAGTGGAAATCTCAGTGAAGATTTAATTTGTATTTCCTTGCTGGTTTAAGGTGTTAAGAATTTTTTTTTCATATGCTTAGCAGTCATTGGTACTGCATCTTTTGAGAACTGTATATCCATTTCTTTAGCTCATTTGCTGGTTGGATTGTTGGACTATTCGATATTGTTTTTAAGTTCTTTCTTATTCTAATATTAAATTCTTTCAAATGTACAAGTGATAAATTTTCCTCTCATTCTGTAGGATGTCTTTTCACTCAATAGTTTTCTTTTTTGTCCCAAAACTTTTAATTCCATGCAATCATATTACCAGTTGTCATTATTCTGTGCATGCTCAAAAGGATTTACAGAAAGCCCTTGTTCTGGTATCTTGATCTTCATTGTTCTGGGCCTATGACTTTTCTTCTAAAATTAAACTTTCAGATCTTACATTAAGGTTTTTTTATGCGTTTGGAGTTGATTTTTGTGCAAAGAAAGATATGGGCTCTAATTTAACTTTTTACGTATAAATATCTAAGTTTTCTAGCATCCTTTATTAAATACGTAGTCTTTTCTAAAATAAGTATCTTTTGAATCTTTAAAAATATTCATGTGGATGTAGATCTGGGTCCTTCATCCTATTCAGCTGAGCTTCATGTCTGTGTTAGTTGCTGCATTGTGTTTTAAATCAGATGCAGTGTAACCTAGGACATTATTAGTTCACTTCAGATTTTCCTAGCTTTCTGGTATCTTTAGGGCTCTGATATGAAGATTAGGGTAATTTTTAGCTATTTCTATGAAAAATGCCATTGGAATTTTTCAATGCAATGACTTTGTAAATTGTTATGCTTATGTAAACATTTGCATACTATCTATTTCACTAATGTTTTAATTTTCCAATGTCTTCTTTAATTTCTTCCTTCAGTCTTAAAGTTTTTATTGTGGAGGTTTTACACTTGTAAGATTTTTTTTCTAAGACTTTTTTCAGATAATTTTGAATGGTACTGTTTTTATGATTTCTTTTTTGGCAAGATTCTGATTGTTAAATAAAAGGCTACTGGTGATTGCATGTTGTTTCTGTAGCCTGATGAAAGTGTTTTCACTTTAAAGGTTTTCTGGTGAAATGTTTTGCGTCTTTTGCATATAAAATCATATCATCTTCAAATAGCAGTACTTTGACATCTTCATTTTTGAAATATATCAACTCTGTCTTCATTTCTCCTCTTATAGCTCTGCATAAGACCTCAAGTATTGTACTGCCTCAAAATGTAGAATGTGAACACTCTTGTCCTATTCTTTTTTTTTTAGTAGAAATACTTTCAACAGGTTTGACATATGTAGCTTTTATTATGTTCATATATGCTGCCCCCAGTTACTTCAAGGATTTGGGCTTAAATGGACAATAAATTTCACTTAAAGTCTTTTATAGTATATTGAAATGATTGTGTGATTTCTGGTATTGAGGCTCTTTATGTTCACATAATAGCTTATATTTATTGATTTATATTTGTTGAACAAGTCTTGAATTTCTAGAATGAAGTCAACATGATCGTGGTAAATGATATTTTTGATGTGTTTTTAAATTCAGCATTTCTTCCTTTCATGTTTTTTGAAATAGTTTGAGAAGCATTGGAGTTTTTTCTTTATTAAAGGTTTAGAAGTATTCAACACTAATTTTATAGAGGCTTAGACCTTTTTTCCTCGTTTTTTAACAAGGAAGTCTTTGTAAAATTGCTGCGTTAACCATATTGTGTTTCTAGATCCATTAAAGCTGTTTAGATCCAATTAGTTAATTTATGGTAGATCATATTCATGTGTCTTAAAAGACCTTTTATCTACTTTTCCATATTTTCCAACTTATACTAATATATGTTCTTAAGGCACATCTTAATAATCTTATGAACTTCATCAATATTGGTCATGAAGTTTCTTTTTCAAGTCTGATTTAATTAATTTAGGTCTTCTATTTCATTAAACTAGTTTGGCTAAGGATTTTCATTATTTTCTGTCCTTTCAGTGGACCAACTTTTTTCACTAAGCTTTTTATTTCAAGTTCATTTATGTCTGCCTTGACTTTTATTATTTCTTTCTGTGCATTGATTTAGTATTATTGACAGGCTTATTCTTGTTTTTTCTCAAGCTCTAAAATACATTGTTACAAAATACATTGTTAAGTAATTTCATTCATATCTCTCTGATTTTTTAACATAGAGACACTTTTACATAACTTACCATTGCAATTATTTTTATTTTGTCTTGTAGAATTGTGTATGTTTGTTTTCACTTGATTTTAGTATTTTTTAAAATTTCTTATTTATTTTTTAATGATCCATATATCAGTTGAAAATGTCTTGATAAACATCCCTGAGTTTGTATGCCTTCTGTCATTTATATTTTCTGGCAAATGGTTTCTAGTTTATTCCACTATGATCAGAGAGATCACAGGAATTTTCAGTCTTCCTGTATTTGTTAAAACTTACCTGTCACCTATTATGAGATATAATTTTAAAAACATTATACTATTAAAAGAATGTGTGCTGTGGAATTTGGTAGGGCATGCTCTGTAAGTATCTGTTAGGTTTATGAAGTCATTTAACTCAGATACTCCCTTTTATTTTTTATCTGGATTGTTCTGTATTGCTGAGAGTGGGATGCTCTCATCACTATTACTGTGCTAGTGTTAATTTAGGTCCTTATACCTAGTAATAATTGTTTTATAAAACTCATAAGCTAATGTTAGAATTGCTATGTCATCATAATGGATTGTTCTCTTAATCAATATGTTGGTTTATTTGCATCTTCCAATATTTTGATTTAAAAACTATTATTTTGATTACTAGAGCATACTTGCTTAGAATCATTTTTCTCTTTCTTTCACCTGAAGATTACTTTTGTCTTTTATGGTGGGATATATTTCTTGGAGGAAACACATAAATGAATCCTCTTACTTAAACACTTGAAACAGTTCAGAGTATAGAAATAAACAGATAAATGAAATGAGGGATTTAATATGAGATGTGAAAGACTTCTTATAGAGATAGAAACACATAAAATAAAATGTTCATTAAGTTCATTAAGAACCTCATTAAGAGAATGGGTCAAATGGACAAACATCAGAAATAAAAGTCAAGATGCATGAATTAGAGCATTCAGACAGTGACACAGATGGTACAAGAAAATACAAATAGAACATATGAGTTAAACAGGGCATCATTAACAGACTATAAAGATAAAAGAAGGAAATTCTGGATGATGGTATAAATAATATACTTTCGTGTCTTCTATTCCTGTACAAATAATATAACACTATAATAAAAACTTCCCAACTCCACGAAAGATAGAATCACTTAATTCAGGAAGCATTTAGAATATCAAATAGACACAACCAAGCAAAAGCCTTCCTATACCAATTATAGTTAAAATACAAAGTATAGAGAACAAAGAAAGAATATTGAAAGCTTCAGGAGAGAAGCACCAAGTCATATATAATGACAAACACATTGAAATTACAGCAAATGTTCTTACAGAAAACCTAACATCTGAGACAATACAGACAGATGTTTTCTAAACTCTGAAAAACACTTGATGCTGATCCAGATTATAATACCCAGCCTCCATATCCATAGCCAACTCTAATCCCATGTTTCTGTGCCCACGGTATATCTAGTCTATGGTCAGGCTCCAGAGCCTAGTTCCTCTGTTTACAGAGAAGATCACTGTCAGTGTTGGGCTGGTGTCTACAAGAGGACAAGGGAACATTACCAGGAACACAACTATGGCATCAGCCAAAACTGATTAGCTGGGACAGAGTCTACAGACTCTGCAATCTGCTTCCATATAAGGTCCTACAAGTCATATTCTCCTTAATTGTCAACCACTGTGTCTTTAAGAAATACTGATTATTGCTTGCTATCTTTATATATTGTGCTGGCAAGTGTTAAGTCAATTTGACACAAACTAGAGTCATCTGAAAGAAGGAAATTTCAATTGAGAATATGTCTTCATAATATTTGGCTATAGACCATTTTCATAATTAGTAATTGATGGGGGAGGACCCAATTTCATAATTAGTAAGTGATGGGGGAGGGCTCAACCCACTGGGGATGGTGTCATCCATTGGCTAGTGGTTCTGGGCTTAATAAGAAAGCAGGCTGAACAAACCAGAGGGAGCAAGCCAGTAAGAAGCTCACATCTATGGTTTTGCATCAGCTCCTGCTTCCAGATTCCTTGCCCTGTCTGAGTTCCCATCCTGACTTTCTTCAATGATGGACTACATTGTGGAAGTATAAGCCAAACAAACCCTTTCCTCCCTAACTTTCACAGGTTATGGTGTTCTATCACAGAAACAGTAATGCTAACTAGGGCTGATAGGATATAGAATGGGTGCACAGAGTATTCAGGGTCTACTATGGTGTAGTTATGAACACGGAGTGGGAACTGTTGTTGAGCCGCCTGTGGTGTACTCATACACAGGGTCAGAATTCAGACTTTGGGAAGAGACAAAGTTAAAGAACATTATTTGACAAGCAGGAACTGTATAATATAAGACGAGTGCAAAGGAGATGAGGCAAATACAGGGAGTGATTACAGTGACCAAGCATGGAATTAAAGGTAGGTAAAGAAAAGAAAGAGCACATGAGGTAGGAGAAAATTTTAAAATGTGTAAGAATGAATCAAGGAACTGATGGTTGCTGTATTAAAAGGAGAGATTAAACAGAGAAGAATCAAATCTGGACATCTTTTGAGAAATATGAGTCTGGAAACACCAATGGAAAGCCAAACAGGACATACGTTGTCTTCAGATAGAGTGCTACAAGGTATTTGAGAAAGAAAGAGAAGGTCCTTGAGAGGGCCTCTTGGTAAAGCAGCAGCAAGGCTTTATGAGAAGGTAAGAGGAACAATCCCAGTAGAGAAAAGAATTTGGACATCTTCAGGAGGTGACTGTAATAGTGTCAGAAGTTGGAATGTTGTGGCATTATTGGTGTACAGGTTTTGGAGTACTAGATATCAGCAATAATCCCAGAGCCTGAAGTTTCTTAAAAAGAAAACCAGACACAATGAGATGATATTATTTTGCTTCCTGAAGTGTGTCTTATGAGGCTTATGAGGATGTCAGCATATGAGGAGCAGAAAAAATTATAAGGACTGATCTAGAAGGGTGTTTTCTCTATATAGGTATTGTCTATGTTTATTATCAGTTATGTGCTGGATCTTGTTGCTGTCTGACCTTGAAATTCATATAATGCTTTGTGTTAAATCTTAATCTCAAAACATCAAACTGACCTAACCATATAAACTGTGACTTCTTCAAGCTAGCCTTGCCTCCAAGTAGTTTAAAAGAATGTCTTTTATTAATCAGGCATGCAATGCATTCCACAATGCCTTGACCCCACCTTTTGAATTTCATGAAGTTATTCTCTTTATATAGTTGCCTGCTGTAGGCAGTCTTACAGCTAGTAGTTACCCGCCCACTGGGGCGTGGCCTCCTACTATATATGTTGATATAGAACATGTGTCCAGCCTCTTTTTTTGGCCTCTCAGTTCTGGTTGTGGATTTTGGTTTTTGATCTCTGTTTAAGCAGAGGAATTTGATTTGTGAGTCTACCCATAAATAAATAACCATTTATTTTTTAATTTTGAGCTAGTGTGGGATTTTTTAAGCATTTTTTTTCATTAAGGCCCACATAGATTCGAACTCCATGCCTACCTGGTGGATGGGATAATAGATTAATATGAACTTGCTCTCACTAATAATAATAGTGAGTAATAGAGTGAATACTTGTGAGTTATTAGTTATAGGCAATTACATTGGTATAGATTCTTGTATATTGATACAAAGTTAAATTACATTGAATATTGTATGCATGCATGCTTTTACCTCTGCTTAAAACATTTTCATATATTGATATATATATGTATCATATTGCAATGTACATTTCTACCTCTGATCAAGAGACTTATACATTACTTATATTTTGAAGTCATTGTCCTCATTTGCTACATAATTGTTTATTGTATAATATTCTAATATGAAGCCTTAGTCTTTAAGTTATATAGGTATTAAGGATTATAGACCAATAGTCATTTATGTTTGTCATGTTTATAGTTAGACTAATCAGCTTCTTTAGATACATAGAGATTATATTCTACATAGATAGGTAATCTTCAACCACTTCAAAGAGCTGTAGAATATGGCATTTAAATAACATAGGATTCTGTTGAAGTGAGACACAATTACTCCTGACAACACTGATCTATTCCTGAGAGAATGTTGAGCATTGAAGACACTTCACTGGAGCTTGTTTTCTTCTTGGCAAAACTGGTCTTTGGGCAAAGAAATGCCCATGCCTCAACCACTGACAAGATACATGATATCCGAAAATGAATAAGCAAGACTGTCAAATCTTGCCAAGACAGGAGAAGATGGTTTTGAAAATTTTCCTGCCTCTCAAAATGGTATGTCAGTGATTCTAGGCCTTAGCCAAAGTTGGTTGCTTCAACGTTGCAAATGAGACTTTTGGTGATTGCCCAGGTAGCCAGTTGTCTCTGTCATTTGTTGCACATTTTGGAAGTTGCTTGACTGTACTTCCTGCTGCTTACTCAAGTAATATTATTTCCATTCTCGGATCTTCAATGGGGTTGAAGACTAGATAGTTGTAGTTACTTTCCTCTCATGACTTGGTCAAGTTATTTATTATACAAGACTTAAACTAATCAGGATAGGATAATTATTAAATATATTTGTTCTTATTGTATATAATTTTGTATTAAGCGTAGAACTCTCTTATTTAAATAAAAGGGGGAGGTGCTATAGGAAGACTTGCAGTAAGTGGTGAACTGCCCACTGGGGCATGGCCTCTTATACTATATATCCTGCTTCTCTGTTCCAGTTGTGGATTTTGTTTTCTGATCTCCATTCAAACAGAGGATTCTGATTTGCGAGTCTATCCCAAAATAAATAACCATCTATTTCTCAATTCTCTGAGCTAGTGTGGGATTTATTTTAAGCATCCTTCTTCAGATGCCAACCTTAACTCTGTAAGCATCAACACTTTCTTAAGGTGAGACATAGGTGGTGCCATTCATGCACATTCACCAAAGCTACTCCATTTCCTTGACCTCTTCACAGCTCATTTCCCTTAAGCTTCCTCACTTTCTGCCTTGCTATCTGGATCCAGTTCCCTGTCCTGGGCTGCATCACAGCTGTCGCAGGTTCCCAGGCTACATTAGCCTTCTTGGCTACTGTTTCATTTCACCTTTTGACTCGTCAACAGAACAGTGTCATTTAGGGATTGGAGAAAACATTTCATATCAGAATAGCTAATCCTATGCAATAATTGAGTGGAATCTGAAAACAGTACTTTCATGAACAAAGAAATAAATAGCTTACCAACACAAATTTATTTCTACTTGATAAAAGCATATATGCTTCTGAACTGGTGAGACTGGACATACGAACTTATCTTTTCCCATGCCCATTTTCCTTAACCACATAGGACATTCTTCTATGCTAACACCCCAAATCAAGAGTTTCATGTAGGAACACTGTATCTCTCAAATACTGTTTCCTGCTCCAATAAGTGTCTGCTGTTTGCTTTCTTCTTCACAGCTGCCTTTTTAGCCATGGAAAGAATACTTTTTTTTTTCTTTTCAAAACATGCCATCAAACATTTGGCTGTCTTAATCTTCCATCTGTAAAACACACTTTACTTGGATTATCAGCAGGGTATCTGTCCTCTCTGAATTTGTTTTCTGGGGAATGGGAATTTATTCAAGTAAATTAATTTGCAAACAGATACAGCCATTGTTGGATGAATGGATTTTCTCTTGGCACTCAGAAGCTCACACTCTGTGGGTATGTGAGCTGTTGGCATTTGCTGAAGTCCTTAGATTGTCTGCCAAGCCCATTCCTATAATGCCGCAAGAAAATATATGTGACAATTTTGCAGCTTGGAACACGCTCTACCATATAGCTTCCAGCTCCAAGTTTGATTTTTGGAGGGATTTTGTAAACTTGTCTTTCTGAGAGATATTTACAACTACAGCTGTTCAGATATCTCTTTTGTCTTTCACACTGCCCCTTCCTTACTGGAATATTCTGACAGTCTTCCGGAGGTGCACCAATATATATTAGTAAACTTGAAGATACCTAATTCTGGAAAATCTTTAAACTAGAGAAATTCAAAAAACACTGCTACCATGTTCCCTTGCTGTGCATGCACTGAGGCCATGAGATAAGCAAGTGGTAGACTTTAGTGGTTAGTAGAACTGGGATCAGTAAAATTAGAATAATAATGTTGTGGGAGGTCCTTCCACTCCTCCAGCCAATAGCCGCTGAGATACCAGCCCACTGGGGCGTGGTCTCTTTCCCTTTAAAAAAGGGGCTACTTCCCTCCTCGCTCTCTTTACTTCCTTCTCCGGTTCCGGTGACTAGACTTCTTCCCAATTGCACAGAGGGCTGTTGACTGGGACGGTGATCTGTAAGTTTTTTCCCCTTTAAATAAATACCACCCTATTAATCATAATTCCAAACTGGTGTGGGATTGTTTATGACTTATGCCTTCATAATAACAAGGCTTAGTTGCAATATTTTGCTCTTTCTGTCTCTGTGCTTGTGTGTGTGTGTGTGTTTAGTTTATTCTTAGTATTTAATGTAGAAACAAAAAATGCCAACAAGGGAATCAAAGTTAATAGAGACAAGTATATATGCATCGGTGATCCTAGAGAACCCTAATACAGGGTAAGAGGCTCTAGGAAGCTTCCCCGGCACAGGTGGAAAGCCTTCACAAAAATCCACGCAACTGCTGGTATTATTGATTGTCTGAACATCAACTGTCCCAGAACCCTTGGATGTGGAACAATATAAATCCAGAGATATATGATACTCAACCAAAACTGTCTTCAGAGTGTTGAGCATAAGGACTCTACTACTTGAGTTATAACTATAGATATTCCTTTCAGGTGTTTGACTGTGGGCACTAATGCATTATGAGTCCCAGTTTCACTGTTTATGAGAGAAATTTTTTTAAAATATCAATGAATTCTGATGTTTTTAAAGCTGATTGGTGACTCTGTAATACTTGAATTTTTCCTTCACCTCTTGTGAAAATATTGTCTTAAGACAGTGACATTTCAATGCAAATAGGACACTAATTCACCTTGTTATATTTGCGCAAAAGAATGTGCTTCTGTTTCAATGGATTATCAAAGGTGTAGAGAAGTGTATCTTGTGAAAATAATATTCTTTCAAGAGGTCATCATTGTACACAAAGAAATTTCTGTAGGGAGAGGAAAAGCAGCTATCCCTAACAAATGAATGTAAGTAGGCAAGAAGGAAGATCAGGATGATTACAGGAAGGCTCCTTGCAGCATGCTCTAAATGTGCTTCCCTTATTAAGGAAACAGCCCAATAGGCATTGTTACAGGCAGGAGTAAAAACAATCATTGGAAAAAGAGTGTTGTTTTGTTTTGTTTTGTTTTGTTTTTTCCCCCTGATTTTCCATCTGCTGAACTGCAGTTCTTGGGGAAGAAAATTCATTTGAAGGAAAATGCCAGGTCAAAAATGGAAGTAGCATTGATTCTACCCTACTCCCTTCCAGTTCAGTTTTCCTGTATTTCCTTTGAATACATTTATTCTTACTTCTTTTTGTAACTTGTAAAAGAAAAAAAAATGAACTACAGAGCTTCAAATATAAACTAGGCATCTGCCTTGCTTCTCACAAGGCTGACAAGGTCTTGGGGTCTATAAAATAACTGAATATCAGCAGCCTACATTGACCACACTCTCCATACTGGTTGGTTTGAACACAATATATTCCATTGACCTCTCTTGGAATGAAAGAAACCAAAGGCAGGTGTCAATCAATAGGACCTGCAGCTCCTTCACAATGAGAGTTTCTGCAAAGCATAAGCTTCCTGGGAGAGAAGCTATTCATGAGTTCTTAAAGAAAAAGCTGTAAACCCACAACAAGTTTAGATGGGTTGGTTGATAACCAAATGGGCTAATCTATATGTTTGCCTGAGTCATGCTGCATTCCTTCCCCCATTCAAAACTATTTCTAGCATGCTGAATTATTCCTTTTTAAATTATCATTGTGAAAATATAAAAAGTAGTTTTTGTTAATCCATGAACTGCGTGTAGACCTTACAAACTTTATCAAAAACATTATTTATAGTATTTTCTTAATCCTTTCTTCTTATTTGTTTATTTCTTTATTTTTGGTTCTTTTTAAGAATATGGGCCTATCTACATGACCCCAACAGTCCTGAAAGTCACTGTGTAGAACAGGCCTTAAACTCGCAGAGATCTACTTGCCTTTGTGTCCCAGGTCTGTGGTTAAAGGTGTGTGCCACCACCCCTGGCATTATTTTCTTAATTCTTAGAGGCATTTGTAAGAATATTGTTCCTATTACCCTGGTGTGATGTGGACTTTTCCATAAATAAATTAGTTTCAATGGGAGTTGAATGAACTTTACCTGAAGGTAGGATTCTGGGTATAAGGAGACAGAAACCCCTGTAGTATTCTGTCCTATTCAATAGCTGCATGTGGCATGAGACTATTCTGAGTAAACTAATGAGAGGTAAATAAAATAAGCAAAGGGGATGTCAGTAGCACTAGCCGCACTGCCACACTTTGTTATCTAGTAGGCACCCGTGTGTAGAGGCTAAAAAAGCATGGGCACAGGATATTTCTCTCACCACAGAAATTTCTGTTGATAGCAATTACTTCAACAGAAGCTGACCTTCCTTGCAGAATAATGTAGACAGATTTCTAAACATCACCTTCCAGAAATTTACTGGCTCTCATTTATGTGGCACTATAATATGTGGCTTATATTGGAAGCAATCCTTAATTTTAGTGCAACCAGCTTCTCCAATGACACCTCTTTGCAACTTTTTGTGTAGGTTCAATTGCTCTTTGCAAGCCTGAACATGCTAGTGAGGTTTGCATAGACTTTCCTACAAAAGTTTAGTTTCTACAGGGTCATCTTTGTATCTACAGTTGGAAAAATCGCATAAGCGTTCTACTAGTTCTGTTCCAGAATTTCATTTTAAACAGTGCAGAAATGAAAGTGGACTTACTCATCAAAAATATTTAAACTTTACAATTATATAATACATATGATAAGAGAGAAATTAGATATTCTGAAAGTGGTAAACCTCTATCTTGGTTTGAATATTTTATTCAAAGAGGATGATGTAATTAGATATGCTCAATGTAGCACATTTCATCATCCAGAAAATCGAAATTAAGGAAACCTAGTCCTTGTTCCTGCTTGCCCATGAAAAGAATGTGTGTTTGTGTGCATGTGTCTGTGTGTGAGTGTGTGCATGTGTCTGTGTGTGATTATGCACCTCTGTGTTAATGTTTCTGTGTCTCTATATGCATTGTATCTGTGTGTAAATGTGTGTGTATCTATCTATGTGTTTATGTGTCAAGGTTTCTGTGTCTCTGTGTGATGTGGTGTGTATGGATTTGTGAGCATGCTTGAGTATGTGTGTGAGCGTGCGTGTGTATGTATGTATGTATGAGTGTGTATGTATATATGTATGAGTGTGTGTGTGAGTGTCTGGAGAATATCTATATGTGTATATGTCTCTGTTTGTGTATGTGTGTATCTGTGTGTATGTGAGAAAGAGAGACAGTATATGTACAGGTGTGTTTGTATGTGTTGGGGGGCATTAGTTCATACTGTTCCTGCTATGGTGTGTCCATGTTGAAGAATCAAAGCATTTTCACTGGATTTCTTACATACAGAACACACCATTCCTAAGGAATACAGGCTGTCCAGTCACTACATTCTGTAACATCAGCCCAGCGCATTTGACTCCATGTGACAGATAGATAGGCATATCTTTCAACCTGCCATGCTTTGGTTGAAAATAGAAAGTTTTGGCTCCCTACATATTGTCTCATTGATTATAAACTAGAACCATTGATGAACAATCTATAAGAGAAGAGGGTAAAAAAATAACTGTCACAATATCTATCAATTTTATTACCTCTCTTGCAGATTTTATGAAATTTCCATACACAAAATCTACTCCAAGCAGAAGACAGGACACTTCTTCAGCCACGCATGCATACACTATGCTAGGTAGAACATTGTGCCTCCTTGCTCTTGTCCTCTTTTAGGAGATGTCTTGATTCTCTTCCTTGGTAATTCCTCAATGTGGAATGAGAAATATGACATGCATGAGGGTGATTTCTAGCCTTTAGGGATTGTCCCTTATACACAAAAGGCTGAAAATCCACCAACTAGAGTCCTCATAAGCATAGACAAAGACTTTCTTGTAACATAATTTTCTCAACAACTTAGCAGATATTTGTTGCATCTGCTTTCTGATAATTTTGCATGCTAGTAAGGACCAGAAAAATTCTCTCTAAATACTGTTTCCAGCCTCCTGGTGCCTATAATGAAGCCTTGTGGAAGTCTATGAGAGGAACCATTGCATCCTAGTCCTTCTCTCTTTGTCCTTTGGTCCAGTTAAGACCAATTTCTCTGCTTTTTAGTCATCCAAATCCTTTTAGTAAAATTTCTGTTAGTTTTTCCAAGTTTTCAAGGCCCTGAATCTCTAGATGTCCTCAATCCTTTTTATGTCTGTTTGATAGCTAGAAAATTCTTCCCTGAGCTCATCTTCTTTCAAAAATTGGTCATTTCAACTAACAGTTACAAGTATACACTACTACTTCATCCAGTACTGAAAGGAACTAAATATCTTCTAAGGTACAGGAGAGGAAAGTGCTTACAAAATACTTTGTGGGACTTGGTTCATTACCTTTTCAGCTTGTGTCATCAAGTATCTTTCAGTGGCAAAACCCAAGTGAAAACACCCAAGGTCACTTTTGAGCAGAACCCTGACTTCTGCACCAAGTAAGTAACCCTTTAGATTTGGTCAAGTTCACAAACACATTCCTAGACATTTTGGATAGGAGCAGTTTCAATACAATCATAGTTACCTGGGAAGTATCCATTAGCTAAATGTCATCTTAACAGGCCTGAGCTAAAATGAAACCCCTGGACACATTTTAGCCTCTCAGCTGTGGTTTCTATCCCTTTATTCAGAGCAGTTACACATTGATAATAATCTATTAATTGTGATAAGCCTGTTTCATATGCAGCTCTGGGATGTTTCTTTAATTTTATTGTGGGAAGAAAACTAAATATTAGCTCTACTTTCTGAGCAAGTAGTATAACTATAGATACAATGACAGAATAATTCCCTATAATTATTTCTAGAATGAGAGTCCATGACTATTGGCTAGTAACTCAGGTTTCTTTCCTTCCTAGCCCCTTGGAAACGACTTTCCCATGATTCAATTCTTTAAATTTGGCTACTTTAGATATTTTTGTCAGTAGAATCACAGTATTTGTGTCTCTGTGAACATCTGACTGACTCAAAACATATAGCACAACATCCCTAAGATTTATCTATATATTCATATATTGAATTACTTTCTTCATTTTTGAATCTGAATTATTTTCCACCACATGCAATGTACCTTGTGTAGGAAGAGCTTCCCTGAAACACCTTGATGAATCAACTGTTAGAGTGTAGGCTTAAAAGAACAAGGAATGAGTTGAGTTAAAAATACATGATAGAAACAGAGGGGAAATTGAATAAGAAGGGTTAAACTGGGGTGGGGGGTAGAAGGTAAGTTAGAAGAGGGAATAGAAAGAGAGATTAAACAATAAAGACCTTTTGCACAGACATATGGAGGCACATGACTATAGAATCTTCTGTATACGCACATAAAAAGCAATAATGAAGTTATTCTCTTAACAGGAAAACAATGTCCCTATTAGACATTAGAGGCAAGTAGAAGGCCTATTACCAGTAATGGGTTACTTCTTTCAGTATTGTTGACCAATGAGGTCCCATAAACTCCCTAAATATTATAAGATATTATACTCTTCCTGATTATCTACTACAATTAAATGGTAAGACTCTATTGCTGAAGATACCATATAGTTGAGTCATAGAACATGATCAAATCAGTTGTTACAAACTCTGAAGCTTGATCTCTGCTTTCTAGAGTCCAGAGTGCTGGAAGATGCTATGTAAGCTAACAGGAAAGAAGAGTAGTCAACAACCATACCTAACTCTCATGCCTAGAAGCTATTTCAATGGCCAACCTAGAAAGATATGACCACTGGTGCACTAATGACAAGACAATAGTGGGAGTTTCCAACAACTTTGTGACTGAATTTAAATCCAAATCTGCAAGATGAACTTTATACCTCAAACCAATAGCCATCTAAGAAACTTTTACAAAACAGGATAAAGGCCCAAGGAGAGAATGGTCTACTATCATGCTGCTACATTGCTGTAGTACTAAATTGACTTCTAGTGATTTATCATTATACCCATAGATAAATTCATATCTCAAGCTTCATCAGAGAAGAGTCTGTTTGTAGTACATGGTTATTAGTACTGTGACCTATAACTGCCCAAAGGGTAGAGAATAAGACACTACAGAATTCACAACCTCAGGTAAAATATTCATTACATCTCTCCTTCCAAGGGTCAGAGGGGGAATGGAAAGCATGTAAGAGCCAGAGGTGCTGGCTAACTATAGGAAAACATCTGGAAACAGCAGGAAGCTACACACAAGAACTCACAGTGTTTCAGACAACAGGCACATAACCTTTGCAAACTCAAGCCATAGAAAATACTGATGCAGAGAGTAGCATTAGGCACAAAATACCATTCTAGATGTTGAGAAAAAGACAATTTTTAATTGTTGGGAGAGAGACAGAGAGAGAGAGAAAGAGAGAGAGAGAGCTTTTGCTAATAGTGTTACCACTGCTAAATTGACAGTGTTCTGGTGATAAATCATGCATACAAGAATATTTGTGCACCACAAATTAGTCTTCAAGTATTTTAAAGAAAAAACAGGACACATATAGCTGGGAGGTTAGGGAAGTAAGGTGGATCTGGGAAGAGTGGGGATAAATAAGGTAAAAGAATGTTTGAAATATGAAACTCCCAAAGAACTAGTAAAAAAGGACAAAAATATGCTATAAGTCAATAGGTAGATGACAGATAGACATGATAGATATGAAACATATACAGGTAGGTAAATTATAGAAAGACAAATATATGAGTTAAATGATAGATAAATGTATTATAGATGGGTTATAGAACAGATAGGGAGATAGAGAGATAGATGATAGATAATAGAAAGATAAATATATGGTATAAATGAGAGATGATTAGATTATCAATGATGGATATATAGATACATACATACATACATATATACATACACAGATATATAGATACATAAAGACAGAGGAATGATAAATAGATAGATTTTATGTTGTGGACATATATGTTGTTTCCACATGTTCTTAACCATTTTTAATTTATCTTCAATGTACATGAATGCATATATCTCTTTGAGATTATTATTTCAATTATGGACAATAATTGAAAGTAAGATTAATAAATTCTTATGAGGAGGAGTATCTCTGTATTTTAAATCTCTGTCTTTCACACATATACACATTTTCACTCTTTTTCTCTCAGCTATATTTATTGAACACCTGAAAAGTTTTTGTGGTCCAATAAATCTCTCCACCAGTGCAATAATCCAAATCAGACCAAATTAAACTGAATTAGAGAAAGCCCAGTTTTAATGGATACCAGCGCTTCTGGGTGGACTTCCAGGCCCTCAGAGAAGATATGGGGAAGGAAGACCAGGAAACTACGTGTTTATTCTCTGGGATCAGTTTAAATGCCTTGGGGGAGTGGTCTTGAGCATTACTGCAAGAGGTCACCATTTGGCAGGCTTTCTAGGAGGTGGATTCTACACTGAGGCACCTCAAGGTGAGTGGGCTTGGAGTGGAACTTTCCACCCAAACACTCCAGACTCTTTGGGTATAGGAGTGCCAGGGGCTAGGGAGAAGCCTTAATTCAAATATTCCAGACACTTTGGGTATATGGATGTCAGCCCCTGGGGTGACACTTTCAACCAAATATCCCAGACACTTTGGGTATAGGGCCACTAGCTCAAGTCTGATGACTTCCTGCGGGTATGAGGTGATGTGGGAGAGGGGGGAGTGAGGAGTTGGTGGGCTAATGTTCAGCAGGAGGTGTGGCTGGAGAGGCATCTAGTTAACTGCCATCCTGGAGACCTCAGGCACCTGTTCCTTGAGGGAGATGAGAAGGGAAGTGGCTAGGAGAAAAATAGATTTTTATTATCAGCCCTATGAATAGAACTAGCCGTGGGAAGGGTCATTAACTGCCAGAAAGAATAGGACAGAGAAGTGCCCTGGTTGTACAGGAGAGGCATGGGTGAATAAGTGAGATAAGAGAGCAGAAGTGTCCTTTAAAACCAGATTGTAGTTGCTTGGTAGTTGCCTATTTGAGCCTGGAGAGGTGGTACCAATGGTGAAGTTCCAGGAGCTAGTATAGGTACTGGTGTTGTCTTGAAGGCCCTCTGTAAGTTGGTCTTAGCCCAGACAGCAGGAGTGACCTGTAAAATACTCTTGAAAATGAGTGGGGTTAATATAGGCTCTCGAGACTGTTAGTTTTTACCAGATCTGGTTTTTGATAAAGCAGCAGAACTTTTTCCCAGGAACTTGCCGGTCTCTGTAAGACAGCTGGAACATATTTACATCTTGGTGTCATAGCAAAAAGGCTTTAGGTTAAAAGGCATAAACATTTTAGAAGAAAATTAAATGAAATTGAAAACTCTGGATCTCTGAAGATACACCTGAAACCTTGTTAATCCTGGACTAGGAAGCATGTAAAAGAGGTAAACCTGCCTGTATTGTTAGTAGGAAACTTGACTAATGACGTAATGAGCTACCAGTACCTTATGTCATCAAATGCCATTAGCCAGATCTACGAGGGATAAATGAGCATAAATGAGGCAGCTATGTTTTTAGCTATGCAGGCAATCTCAAGTCTCTCCATAGTATTTGGTGAATACCATTCTAAGAAATGGTATTTGCCTTTAGCTCTTGAGCCCAGGAGGCCTCAATATTTTCCTGTGAGGGGAGGATTTAGTCTACCTGTCTTGGCAGGGTGAGATGATTGATCCCTCAGTATAGTGTCCAGGAAGTTGATAAGGTGCAAGGTGGCTTTGTACTGTGTGGGTGGCTTTGACATACCTAAAGGCAAGCCTCCAGGAGGAAGATCTCTTGCAACCATGTATCTTCTTGGAGGAGTTATAGGATGCTGCAGGAGCTGGCATGTCTCTGTCATAAGAAACTCTTTTGTTAAATGCCATACTCTCATATCTGTAAAGGCACTTGAGAGTTAAGGTACCATTACCTGTCAGGTATATTCAAATTAGACATATAAGTTAAATTATACATATAGTTTACCCAATCAGTAACAGCTTCCCAATACTAGTAAATGCAAGAAGATTAGAAGGAATATTTTAGTAAGTCCATGAATAACTGAGGTGGAATGTCTCCTTGGTAGATCCAGGACACATCGGTACTCTTCCCAAAACTGGCATTGAGGTAAAAAATGGCGGCTACCTATATGTTTGTATTTTCCAGAGCTGTTGTAATCTTGAGTTACAAGCACACATACACACAGGCATAAAACAAGCAGACCGTGAAAACAAACAGTGATAAATATTAACAGACAAATAAGCAAAACTTTTTTAGGAAACTGTTGTGTCAGCTGACCAACTAAAAATCCTGGTGTAGGCTACAGAAGCTAGGGAAGCAGACAGGTGGTCCCGCTAAGAGACAGATTAGCAGATGCTGTAAGGGAACAGAAACAAAGGACAGAACACCTCTGCAGTTTTAGAGTGGAAGGACAGGGGGAAATGAATCTGTTGTGGAGAGCATCCTAGTGTGACCAGATTACATGAGGGGAGACAAGATACAAACAACAAACAACAGCTAAAGAAGTAGGGAGAGGCTTGGGGAGGGGTAGCGGGAGTACAGCATCCATAAACCATGGGCATATGGGGGCTTGTTTTTGTGTTGGCAAAAGATTTTAGGCATTAAGGGATGTACGGCGTCAGATAGCTCCAATTTTAAAAAGATTTTGTAAAAAGCAGCCCAAGGGCATTTGGATATCAGGGCTCAAATTGTAAATGCTTCCATCTGGCAAATCTATGCCAAATCCAAGAATAACACAATGCATCCACTGTGGTAGATTTTGGGTCAAAAAAAAAAAAAACAAAAACAAAAACAGTAGGGTGTGAGAATTCCTTGAAAGGATGTCTCCTAAAGAAGGAACCCCACAGAGACAAGACAGGTCTTTGTCTCCCCAAAAATGATTTGTCCTTGTCCTGGTCAGGTTGGGTGCCTGGCACAGCCGTGACTTCAATAAGATGCCCTGGGCCTCTAAGGCAGTGACTTGGAACTTGGAACTTACCTGGACAAAGCCAATCTTAGCCTGGTGGGAAGCAAGTGCAAGGGAGGGTGTTTTCCAACATGTGGACCTGGACCAGTGGGAAAAACAGCCCCTCTTAGGGGAACCTCCAGATTAAAAGTTTTTAAGTCCCAATAAATCTCCCCACCAGCGCAATAATCCAAATCAGACCAAATTAAACCGAATTATAAAAAGGCCCAGGTTTAATGGATATAGCTCTCCCAGGTGGCCTTCCAAGCCCTCTGAGAGGAAGGAAGACCATGAAACCACGTGTTTGTTCTCTGGGGGCAGTTTAAATACACTGTGAGTGTGGTCTTGAGCATCTCTGTGAGGAGTCACCATTTGGCCAGCTTTCTCAGAGGTGGAGTCTGGACCAGGTGAGTGGACTTGGGAGAGAACTTTCCACCCAAACATTCTAGACTCTTCGGGTATAAGGGTGCCAGGGACTGAGATGAAGCCTTAACCCAAACAATAACTTCTCCTAAGCAGGACCCTTCTTCATAGAAGCATCACACTGCTATACCTATAAGCATAATCAAGGCTATGACCAGCATTACATGGATTTGAAAAGGTCTGATTTTGAATATACAAGGAATGAGAGTTAACAAACAAAAATGTAATTTTTTTTCTTATGGACATGATTTCCACTGGATGGGGCTATTTGGAATTCAAAACAACACTATCTCTGGAAATCCTAGTACCTCCTAGGGATAAATGAAGAGAGAGCACAAGTAACATGGCTGTCCCTCTGCTCCAGACTCTTGGTGCTTTCACAGAGAATTCAGAGTCCTCTTATAAAAGTAACTTTGAAAATGTAATAGATAATAGCATTCCACAAAAAGACACCTTACAGTGCTCAACACTTTATCCTAGGAAGGTGACAAATTACCTATCTTAATTCTCCTGGCTTACCTTGCTTGAGACATCAGACACTGTGGTTAAAATTGCAATATATTCACCAATCTTCATAGGTCATCTCTCTCTTACAGCACAGTGGGGCAAGGGGAATACCATACTCATTTTATAGGCAGTCAGATTTTTACTAAGGAAACATAAGAGTAGGAATGAACAATAAAGCATCATTGAAAAGACCCTAAATGTTATTTGACAACCTTCCAGAAGACAGAAAATATTTTATTCAAGACAGAAATAAAGACCAATTAAAATGCATGCTCTTCAGCCACAATGATGGTTCAGTGCTTCCAGAAATAAATATGAGTTAGCATGCCATTGTTTTATGTTTAGTTTTGTTACAGAAGTAAATGTGGGAAAAGAGTTTTTATTATTATGTTTTCCAGTTTAAAACCACAATAACAATTCCCCTGTTCAAAAATGAAAAGCCATAAGATTTTAAGAATGAAAATTAGAAAAGGACAGAAGGCCTCTTAAGCAATTCAAAGAATGAAGAGCACAGTGAGAACAAATGAGTTTCGCCCTTTCACCTCTGCTAAAACAGAAGAGCAGAGAGGCACTTGATGAATCAGTAGGCAGCAAATTTAAGTCTAATAATAGGTAGTAGTTCATTAGCTGAGTATATGCAATTCTCTGTAGCAAGAGGTCAGGAGGTTTTTCTAGTGGTTGGATTTCTAAAGGAACTGCATTATTTTACGCCCATCAATAACTTCCTACTTTTGGCAAGCAAAGACAATGAAAGGAATAATCTGAGCAGTGGCATCAGGGACAAACCAGCTGCTTCAGTCAGAAAAAGCAGGTCCTGCTTCTCTGCTTGTAGAAGACCTAACTCACCATTGAGTGGATATGGTGTTCACATATTTCTCCCTCTGAATCACAGACAATAAAGTCATTACTGAGGAGGTTCAGTGAATCAATATTCAAATGCATTGACCATGTTACAAGAGGCCACAGAACTTGGGCCTCATTTGTAAGTGATGCAAAATATACATTTATTATATTCTACAAAAAAAAAATAAATGGACATCTTTCCATTCTATGTTAGAAGCTCCACACAGTCACTCAGTCCAAATGTCAGACATACAGTTAGCTTTTCTTGTATGTGTCAGCATGACTAAGAACAAGTTAGGGTGAAAACTGTTTCTTTAGATGTATTTAAAGTAAAAACACATTAAGCAAACAGCCAAAAGTACTTTTCAAAAGTCTACTATAATCTGGGCACTGTTTGCTGGTATAGAAACATTCATGAGAAATAAAACAACACATCTCCTATCCTCAGAAAACACTGTGAAGCAGGCAATAATCTTTTAAACATGCAAGGTTTGTATGTGTTTGTGTATGTATGTGTGTGTGTATTTAGGATATAGAAGAAATTATTAGGCAATTCAAACACAATTGTTCAGTTTTTCTTCCTTTGGTAGTACAAGAATAATTATCCTCATTGCCCTGTCTCTGCAGAACCAATATTCATTAGTAAGCATTAAAAATGGTATTGTTCTGAATTTGGTTCCAGAACAATCCTGCAGATGTTAAACCTACAGGTGTGCATGTGTCTCTGAGACACCAACTTCAGTTCTGTCTGATAGATACTTGGCAACAGGATTTCTGAGTTATGCACCTGGATTAAGAAGAGGAGGCACATCTGCATGTACAAGGGAATTATTTTGTCACAAAAAGAAAAAAATCCTGTCATTAAAACAATGTGGGTTAACTACAGGGACATTATGTTCACTAAATCCAACCAGACACAGAAAAAAAAACAGGATTATACAAAAACATTTAGATGCAGAATTGTGAAAGTTTGAGCTCAGAATAACAGAAAGTAGGGTGATGGTTGCTGCAGGCTACATGCTAGGGGCAGTCAGAAGTGCTGGCAGCAGCACACAAAATTTCAAATATAAAATGAGAAGTTCTGAGTTACCATACATAACCTGGTAATTATATTTCATATGTATTAACAACAAGAACGATTTATGAACTTCAAGTTTGCTAGCAAAGTATATGCTAAGTGAAGTGTCCACACACACACACACAGAAACCGAGAGAGAGTAAACTATATAAAGCTATAAATGTCTATTAGTTTCTGTTAATCATTTCACAACAAACACGTACAGCAATTAAAGTTTAAAGACACATGATTATGCTCGGTTAGAAATCAATAAACCTGGGGAAAAATAGCAGTACCCTCTGCTATAAATGAAGTTCTTTTGCTTGGCAAACTGTGTGTTTCCAAAAGTGGGGATGGATTAGGATGATAGTCACGTGCTGTCCTTTCCCACTTCATGTACAGAAAACAGTGACATAGTGTGGTTACATTCTAAATATATTCTTCTTTTCTTCTTTCCTCACCAGGTAAGCCAGTCTGCATTGATCATTTTAAATATGGCTGAGGAAAACTGAGGCAGATTGCAAAGCTATTGAACATGGTTACATTGCTGAAAGCTCTACACCAGGCCACAAGATTTGGAGTGTATGTCATAGGTAACAGCCAACATGGAAAGCTTTGTGTAGAATAATACTCATTAAATTTAAGTCCCAAAATAACATTTTGGCAGGAGTGTAGACTTATTTGAAAGAAATGACAGAAAGATTTGTTTAAAAGTTACTTGTGAGTCCAGAAAAATGATAAATAAATGAAATGTATTAGTGCTGAAGAACAATAAGCAGGAGGTGATGTTTTCAGAAACTATTGGAGAACTAGAATCTGTATTTTGACTGTGGCAGGGGTAGGAAGGAGCTTGCAGAACATCTCAACATGCATGGATGGGAGCTGAAAAGACATGTGAGGCTAGAAAGGGATCTTTCTCTTGCCTGTATGGAAGGATCTTGTATGGAGTTTTATAAAAGCACAGTGCTCCTGACATCATTCCTGAACACTTAGAAATGCAAAGACAGGAGCAAGTCGGGGACTTGATCCATTTCCCCAAGTCTCAAATGGAGGCTGTCCTGGGGCCAAGACCCAGAAGCACTCAGTTGAGGCATGGAGAATAGCCTTCAGTTTCACAAGCAAAGGTCTACCATGCCTTTCCTTCTGTGAAGATGGGATTTAGTTACATAAGCCCCAGAGAGGAAGTTGATCTCCTCTAAAATGGTATAGCCCTTGTCTTATTTCTGGCACACGGGGTGTCTTATATTAAGGACAGATATAAATTGATCATCAGTAGAAATATAAAAAATTAAGAGTCAATATTAAAGTAGAGAATACACTGAGACACAGGGTGTCATGACAGTGGGGAATGGGTTCTGCACAAAGAGGAGGTAATCTCAAATTCAAGTTTCTTTCAGTCACTAGCTCTAGCAAGTGATTCACCTTCTCTGAGTTTCTTCAACTTAAATATTGAGACAATCTACTGTATGTCCAATGATTTAAAAGGCAAAATTAGTACGTGTAAAACTTGTATAAGAGACAGTAACAGTGAATATAAAATTCCCCAAGATTAAATGATGAACTAAAAATAATTTGTGTGTGTGTGAAGGAGCTATGGATTTCTACCCTGGTCCATACTGTACTGGTGGCCACAAATTATTTCTCGAGTGTGTTTCTTGAAATTAAAAGAAAGTTTAGTCATAGAAAGTAGTAGTGTAGAACTTTAAGACAATTCTGAAGCCATTTCTGAACCCTCTCAGTACTTTCCCTCCTCCCCTGGGAACCAAGGACCTAACAATTGCCCACACACGTACTGAAATGTTGGGAACGTTCCGTCATCTCCTCGAGTCCTTATGAATGTTCTTGAAATAGAACTCAGTTATTGAATAGGGGCAAGATAACCCTTAGGTATTGACTTAGTGACTGATGTTTTGACTTAGACCCTGGGAAAGGGACAAAGTGACCCTCGGATATTTTCCCTTACTTCATCTGATTTGGCAAGCACTCTCCAGCCAATTATTGGTAAAAGTCCTTTTGAGTATAGTTAAAGAACAAGCCCCAGAAAACCTTTAAAAATAGCCTGTACCAGCCATTCAGGGTCTTCTAGTCTCCAGACTGATGGAAGACTTCTAGTCTCCCGACTGCTGAAAAACCCTGTCATGACAGAATGAATAAAATTCTCATGCTTTTACATCAGCTGTGATGTGAGAGATGGTCTCTTGGGGTAACTCCTCCTCCTCGGTGTTTGGATGCTAGGGTTCAACAGTAGCTCAAGAGTCTCAGAGAAAGAAGATAAAAAAGAAGAAAGAGAGTAGTTGGGTGTGGTGGTCTACATCTTTAATCCCAATGCCTGGGAGGCAGAGGCAGACAGATCTCTGTGAGTTCAAGGTGTGGTAGTACACACCTTTAATCCCAGCACTTGGGAGGCAGAGACAGGTGGATCTCTGTGAGTTCAAGAACAACCTGGTCTATCGAGTTATTCCAGGACAAAGATATACAGAAACCCTGTCTCAAAAATCCAAAAATTAAAAATAAAAGAAATAGCAGTTAAAATAAAAACACATGAAGATGGAAAACACACACAGAATCTTGATACTGTATGTTATTATGCTCTCTTTGAATTGTTTTAATGCTGAGGAAGAAGCAACAGCTCCTAAAAGATATTTGCTTATAAATGCTGCTAAATTAATCTAAGATAGGTACTTTGAAAATACCTTGACTTCAAAATTGAGGTCAAAAGGTATGTTACTTTGGAGAAGAGATTTTGCTTTTGTTTCTACAGGAAATCAGAGGCTGTGGATTCATTCTGAGTTAAGAAAAATCAGGTTTGATCAAGGAAGATCACCTGAGAAATCTCTAGTAGGAACAGATGGCCAGCATGTCTGTGTTCTACATCCAGAACAGGTTCAATACTGCTGCCTGAGATGATCAAGACTCACAGGTTACTCCAGTCAGGACTTGATCATAATTCAAAATTTTCTTTAGGTCCCCATAAGATTATTAGCGCCCCCAACCAGCAAGAAGTAGCCTGGAATACTATGCCCACATTCCCCTCCAAAAATGGACTATATATTTTCCTTTGTTTAAAAAAGGGGGTAGGGGAATGGTAGGGGACAATTCTGTATTCTGTCAATTATGTTTTAAATAAACGCTGATTGGCCAGTACCCAGGCAGGAGGTATAGGTGGGACAACCAGACAGGAAGTAGAATTGGGTCAATGAGAACAGGAGAATTCTGGGAAGGAGGAAGCCCATTCCTCCCCAGTCCTGTGCAGACACTGAAGTAGGAAGATGTGACCTACCTCACTGAAAAAGGTACCGAGACATGTGGCTAACATAGATAAGAAAAATGGGTTCATATAAGTTATTAGAGTTAATAAGAAGCCTGAGCTAATGGACCAGTTTATCATTAATATAGACTCTCTGTGTGATTTTCTTTGGGATTTACTGGCTGTGGGAACTGGACAGGATGTAAACCCCAACAAGCAGGCCCTCATGTTACAGACAGATGAGTTTGACCACTTTGATATTCTATAAAGCTGTCTGCCTGGGATCTTACTTGAGAATAATCCAGATTCCCATTACATCCTTTTTATGGACAAAGTACTAAGACAAAATAAGCAAAACATGCAAAAAAAAAAAACCCACTTTATACATAGCCCCCTGTGGTAGTACCTTCCCACACCTCTAGAGGAAGTGTAGAAAAGTTTCTAGATACAGAACAAAATCCTAAACAATTATGAAGTGGTCATAAGAATATGTGACACATTCCCACTGCTATCACAGTAAGAAGGAAACAAAACAAAGCAAAAAAAAAAAAAAAAAAAAAAAAAAAAAAACAAGACCATAGGTGACATCCAGACATGGAGTCTCACTGTTCTCACTAAGCAGGGAGATCTGTCCTCTGGCTTAGCATAGCAATTCTAAATATGGATGGATGGATGGATGGATGGATGGATGGATGGATGGATGGATGGATGGAGAAAGCTTGCAAGCACAGTCTTACACTGTAAATAATCCAAAAACTAGAACTCACATGAATTTGTCTCCATGGTTTTACAATCATGCAATCCCAGCTCAATTTCTGTAAAAGAGGGTGTCCTCCCCAGTGCCTTGGCTGCCTGCTCAGAGATCAATTCCTCCGCCAGCAATTGCTTCATGGCACTTTACCTTCCTATTTCCTATCTGCTCGGGGTTTGCCTGGATATTACACAGCTGATACAGTTGATGTTTGGTAATGATAACTATCAAGGTAATCGGTTAGTTCTTCCATGGAACATGCTTAAAGGGAATTGACTGCTTGCGCAAAGATAATAAAGTGCTCGCTGGGAAACTGAGTGTGTATGCTCAGCATCCAAGTGAAAGTCAAGCCAGCAGTGCTCTGTCTGCAGCACCAGAACCAGAAGGGTAGAAACAGCTTCCCAGGGCTCTCACACCAGTCAGTCTGTCTAAATGGCAAGCTCCCAATTCAGTGAGAGAGCCCATATGAGAAAATAAGGTGGGTCTCTTCTCTTTTATTGTAACCTACAGCATCCAATTAATGCTGCCTACATGTACACATGTGTGGAGAACTCCCCAGAGCATGGACAACTGACAAGCATTGCCCTTCCAAACAAACCCTGTTTTCCCCAACAGACACCAGCTGCCGGTAAACCCTTAGCTGTGGGCCAGCCCCATGGACACCTTGCCCATCTGTACTTGAACATTGACAGACTTGATTTTGTGCCTTTCTTTTGCAGGCAATCTGGAAATGGATGTATTTGGGAGCCTGAGGGAGTAAGAAGGTGAAGTGAGGTGTAGATCCAATCAGGATACATTGTATATACCTACTAAATTGTCAAAGAATGAATACAGAATATTATTTAAAAATAAGGTAGAGTGAAATGGCAAACAAAACAAAACAAAAACACGACATTGGCTTCTACCTCCACACCTTCCATGTGAACAAACACAGCTAATTCCCCAGATTTCTTTTCGTTTTTGTGGTAAAATATGAACTAAAACCAACTTGGAGAGAGAGGGTTTATTTGGCTTATCTTCTCATATAATAGCTGATCCTTGAAGAAAGCCAGAACAAGAAAGGAAGAAGGGACTGGAGATGGGAACTCAAGCACAGACAATGGACAAAGACTGCTTACTACTTTATTTTGTACAACTTGATCGACTTGTGTTCTTATATAGCCCAGGCTTTCTGCCCAGGTTGGCACTATGCACCATTGACTGGGTCTCCTCACATTTATCATTAATTAAAATATTTCCCTACAAACATGTCCACATGATAATCTTTTTTTTTATTTTTTTTTTATTTTTTTTTATTCTTTTTTACTTAAAATTTCCAACTGCTCCCCGTTTCCCATTTCCCTCCCCCTCCTCCCACATATTGCCCCCTCCCCCTGTTCCCCTCCCCCTATCCCCACTCCACTTCTCCTCCCCCTAGTCCACTCCCCCTCCCTCTCGATACTGAAGAGCAGTCCAAATTCCCTGCTCTACATGAAGACCAAGGTCCTCCCACTTCTATCTAGGTCCAGGAAGGTGAGCATCCAAACAGGCTACGCTCCCACAAAGCCAGTTCATGTATTAGGATCGAAACCTAGTGCCATTGTCCTTGGCTTCTCATCAGCCTTAATTGTCCGCCTTGTTCAGAGAGTCCAGTTTCAACCCATGCTTATTCAGTCCCAGTCCAGCTGGCCTTGGAGAGCTCCCAATAGATCAGTTCCACTGTCACAGTGGGTGGGTGCACGCCTCGTGGTCCTGATTTCCTTGCTCATGTTCTCCCTCCTTCTGCTCCTCATTTGGACCTTAAGAGCTCAGACGGTTGATCCAAATTGGGTCTCTGTCTCTCTCTCGATCCATCGCCAGATGAAAGTTCCTGTGCCATTCTCCTTGGCCTCTCGTCAGCTCTCATTGTCCACCACATTAAGAGAGTCCGGTTTTATCCCATGTTTTTTTCAGTAGCAGTCCAGCTGGCCTTGGTGAGCTCCCAATAGATCGGCCCCCCTGTCTCAGTGGTTGGGTGCACCCCTCATGGTCCTGACTTCCTTGTTCATGTTCTCTCTCCTTCTCCACATGATAATCTTATATAGACAATTCCTCAGTTGGGGTTCCCTATAGCTTGTGTAAAGTGGACAAAAACTGATCCATGCACACAGAGTGAAAAAAAGTGAGATGATGTCACTCCTGAAAAAAAGACAATGGAACCACTTGCTATCCATTATAGAGGTAAGTATAAAATTATTAAAAATGCTTGTTAGACCATTATACACATCTTGTCATGAATTAAAAGAAAAAGATAAAATAAAATTTGACCAGGTACCCTGCATAGTGAACAATGCTTTCCTCTAATGACATGGGTTGTTTTATGAACCTTTTGTGGTAGGCATAAGATGTCTTTCTATGAGTTATCAGTCTTGCGTGTCCCAAAGGTCTCCAAAACAACACAGGCTGTTGCTGCTGCTGCTCTTGTTTGCTCACCACATTAGACAGCAAGACCCAGCCACTTTGTGGGGTCATAGTACACTTTGTTTACAGAACATAAAAGAGTAAAACAGGAAAGTCCTGAAAACAGTAGTGGGGAAGAACCTGCTGCTATTGCCTTGTTAAATGGAGATGTCAGATTGCCTTTTATGCACATAGATCAATGCTGCCCTCAACTGTGACTAAGGAAGCTTCTTTCAGCAACAGTCAGGCCTTAATGCAGTTAAAAGTGCTGAGAATAGTGACTATTGCTGAGTCCTAAATGGGGCATCTATACCAACTCCTCACCCTCAAGGCTAAGGAAGCCGCACAGAAGAGGGGCCAGAAAGAGTGTAGTAGTCAGAATATGAGTGCTGTGAAATGCTGGCTTCTGGGCACGAGTAGCGAACTATACTAAGATTACCTATACAAGCACAAGTCAATGAACTCTATCAATATGCCATTAGGCAGCACTAACTGGACTCAGAATTACAAAAAAGAAAATAAGAGTTCTAGTGGGAGGGGAAATATTGTGGTAAATAAGGAGAATGCAAGCAGAGGATTGGGATGGGTAGGATCAAAACACATCAAGACATGAAATTATCAAAAACATATAAATGATATTCTATTACAAAATACCTGACCATTTCCTAATAATCTAGAAATTTTTTTTTCCTATGCAGAATTGAAGAAAGTATTGCTGCATCAGCGTCTGATGAGCCCTTCAGGTTTCTGTTTATTCTTACCAACCTCTAGTCAGTGAAAGAAAACAAATCAAGCATCTAAAAAATCAAAGAATTCTGCATGCAAATTCTGCAAAATAGCAAGGCAGTTTTAGAAGCATCTTTTCCTTTCTCAGTTTTATTTTGAAATTTGTTTTGCTAGTAGTTTAAGTATTTTCAAGAAAAGCTGTGTACAGAATTAGATAGGTACTCAAGATACAGTGGTACCATCAAAATCAAGTGTTTTAATAAAAAATATAAGCTGATAGAAGGATTTGGAGGGATTCCAGATCCTTGGTCAACTTTTTTTTCAAATAATCAGAACATTACTAAGTTAACTGTAAGATGTCCTTTAAGAAGTATCTCAAAGATGTTAAAACATAAAAGTGAATGTTTTAAGATAGTCATTTAATACAATCAATGATCCAATTGTATAAGACCTTCCCCACCACTAGGGAGCTTTAAAAGTTGAGATGTCCCACATCCCTTTGCCAACCAGCTAGAAAGGTCACACATCTGCCGTCTCGGACCTCTTTAATATTCACTGCTCTGACTTTTCAATTTATTTATGAATATATATTTGGCCAAAGTTTTTATTCCTTGGAAGTTTTACCCTAATTACTCTAAAAAATTCATTTTCTTTCAGGATTTCAGCAACTATACATATAGATTGCACTTTAAAATCACAACTCTCTCTTAAAGGTGAACTCCCTTTTCTTTTCCTACATGATACAAAGACAGTAATTTTATTTTGAGAAAATTGGAAACAATGTTTACATTAGGACACATTCCAAGGGCAGGGGATGGGCACCTCACTCCCTGCTGGCTTCTTCCTGCTAGGCACAGTGTGCAGGCTGACAGAACAAAGATGGTCAGTGCTGGTACTTTATTTCAAATGAGGCTAAACTTTATCCTTATATGTCATCCTAACAATTAATAATTCATTGGTTCATGAAGACTTTTTAAACTAAAAAATTGTTTGGAGGTTAATATGTCTAATATTTTGACAAAGTAAAAACTCAGGACGATAAATACTTGAGAGACAAGAAAAGTGGAATATTTGCTAGAAAGGAGTAATTGCACTCATACTCATTTATACATCATCCAATATATATACATATACACGCATATGTCGTCATTCAAGTGCATGTGCATTAATAAACACGTATACTCAGTTTTTAAAGATGGAGAGCAAATATATATTTTTAATGTTTTGTATTGTTATGCATTCATAGGTTTTGTTTCTGCAATAATCCTTTAGGTTTCTCTTGCAGACCTAAGTTCAACAATATTAGTCTACTTAGATTTTTACCCAATAAAATAACTAAAAGGTAATCAGAAGGTGGGAAGGAGCCACCTAAGGGCACATTAAAGTAAGTATCCAGGTCACTCACCATCACAGCTAACTCTGAAGCTATGTACCAGCTCCAACAGAAGGAAGTTTTTAAGCCAGGCTGGAGTTCTCTGAGTAACACAAAGTCAAACCCACCCCTAGTCAACTTTCAGTACAAGGTCACAAAACTAAGAGCTCACTGATGACCATCCCACTTCTGAGTGGCTCAGTAGTGTGAAGGGCATGACTCCCTTGCTTTCTTCTTCTTCCATTTTAGACTGCAAGTCAATGCTAATGAAGCCGGCTGGTCTGTGTGCCCCAGCAAGAAAGCACTAGCAAAGGATCATAGGCTAGAGGGTCAGTCACATGCCCTTTAGAATCTGCCAGGCTCATCTGCTAGCTCAAATCTAGCTAGGAATGACCATGTCTCAGTCCTTAGGCAAATGACTGCAATCTGGTTCTTTTATCTCTTCTTAAAAACTGGGAAATGTGAGTTTGAGACCAGCCTGGTCTACAAGAGCTAGTTCCAGGACAGGCTCCAAAACCACAAAGAAACCCTGTCTCGAAAAACCAAAAAAAAAAAAAAAAAAAAAAAAAAAAAACTGGGAAATGTACAATTGGTTTAAGGATTACTTTAAAGAACTGTCAACAATTGGCAGCAATTACTATGTACAAAATATACTCTGATTTTACTGGATCAACATTTATAAAACAGAAAGAGAGTAATTTTTAAAATCAAACTAAGTTAACTCCTTGAGAGAAACAAATATCTTAGCTACACAAAGGTGTCTGAGGTAATTCTCCCAAACATTCCAAATTCTCAATACACTGCATCTAAGAGGGAGAAGGTTAACACAGTGATTTGAATGAGAATGGCCTCCATGGGCTAGTATATTTAAATGCTTAGTCCCCAGTTGATAAACTGAGATTGATTAGGTGTTGCCTTGTTGGAGAATATGGCCATATTGGAGGAAGCATATCACTGGGAGTGGGCTTTGAGGTTTCAAATGCCCACACCACAATCTCTCTCTGTGTATCTCTCTGTCTCTGTCTCTCTGTCTGTCTCTTCCTGTCTCCCTCTGTCTCTCTTTTTCTTGCCTGTAGATGAGGATATAAAACTCTCACATACTGCTCTACCTCCACACCACCATGTCTGGCTTCTTCCTTCCATGATGAAAATGAACTCTCTAAAACTGTAAGCAAGCCCGTAAATGTCTTTCTTTGTGTGAGTAGTCTTGGACATTGTGTCTCTTCACAACAATGGAGCAATAGCTAAGAAAGAAGTTGGTACTGTAATGGTTTAGGTATTTGTGGTGCAGTTCCCCGAGGGGCAGCTTAGGTAAAATTGGCACAGTTCCCTGAAGGGTGGCAGCAGGCCATGAGGGACAGCTGTGTCCCACCACCCAAGGCCTCTGTGGGTCTCAGGCTGGAGGGAGGCAGTGGGTAAGAAACCTCCATGGGTCAGTGGGGCACCTGGGCCCATGAGGAGCCTCAGTGGGTGAGAGAAGGCGGTTGAGGCATGTCATGCACAGAAAGTGGGTGTAATTTCTTTAATGGGTTATGGAGGGGAAAGAAGGAAAGGGGAGAAGGGCGAAGAAGAGAGAGAGAGGGAGAGAGAGAAAAACAGAAAGAGGGGGGGAGGGGCACAGAGAGGGAGAGAGAGAAAAACAGAGGAAGAGACTGGGGAGAAGAAAGAAGGGGGATAAAAAGAGAGCAGACATTATCTCTTTGGGAGAGAGGATAAAAGAGAGAGAGCACAGGCTGGAGGAGGTGGGATATCTGCTTCCCTGAGCTGAAGGGGAGGGGTTGGGAGAGGGTGGGGCTTGTCTCTTAAGGGCAATGTACCTAGGTGACAGAATAGGCCAGCAGATCATAATATTCCCATCTCTTTCTTGTAATAAAAAGGCAGGAAGTTAGGCAGAACAGGTTATGGGAATTGGGATTGCAGATTCTCAAGAATGCTTCCTGCTTATGTCCGGGCATTGTCTTGGGGGGAGGGACTGAGAAAGTTGGGTGCTGGTTACATCCTGGTATAGCTCTTCACTTTATTCCTGTTCAGGGTTTGTGGTATGGAACTGTCTAGTGTCTCTTGGACCTGGTATTGGCAGAACAGAGGACTAAGTTAAGTTTAGGAAGAGAAAAAAAAACTTTCAGGATCAGAAAATTGAGAAGGGTATATGTGATCTGTTTATGATGGATCCTTCAGTTTGGTTACCTGGAACTCACAAGAATTCTTTGGGTTTGTGAAAACATAAGTTTTAGACACATACATTGTATAAACAGTAGCCTAATGATTGTGACATGTTTTTGCACAATGAAAAGTATTTTTAAGAGTATGAAAGGCAGCATGAGAGAGATTTGATAACTTGTATTTGTCCACATATCTCCATAACTTGCAGGTACACACATTAAAAACTTATATTTGTATTTTACTGAAATTTGTTTGGTGAACTTTTCCTTTTAAATTGACAAAACTGCTCAGATGTCAACCTGCATCAGAGATCTTTGAGAAGAATAAAACTTTAGTTATTGATTAAAAAATGACAGAGAACTTATTTGGTTGGCTACCTAGAGCCCCTCCTCAGGGTCCTCCATGGTCATTGAGGGTCATATTTGCCTTTTGCTGTTTAGCACAAGGCCTTCCAGCTTTTAACTTTTTTTTTTTTTTTTTTTTTTTGGTTTTTCGAGACAGGGTTTCTCTGTGGTTTTGGAGCCTGTCCTGGAACTAACTCTTGTAGACCAGGCTGGTCTCGAACTCACAGAGATCCGCCTGCCTCAGCCTCCCAAGTGCTGGGATTAAAGACGTGCGCCACCACCGCCCGGCCCAGCTTTTAGAAGATCTTGTGGTTTATAAATCTGTAGGAAGACAAGCCTACCTTGACCTGAGCAGGTAGGCTGTTGATTCCAGTGATTCTGTCCACATATGGAGATCTTCAGTTTAGATGAAAGGCAGTTTTGCCCAATGGTCACTGCTTGGCAGTGAAGTGAATTGTGGATGGATATTGCTTTGAACCCATCTGTCTTCTATCTTCTTGGGAAGAAGTAGAGTACTGCTTCTAGGAACCAACTTGTCTCTTTTGGTTATGAAAAGTCTTTTAACAATTAAACATTTAAAGGCCATATTCCCAGACCTCTGAATAGTTGAGGGCTGTTTATTGGGTAGAACTACAGTATAGAATCTGCCTGGAGAACTGAGTACAAGATTGACTGTAATTGCTCTCAACTTAACAGTTGATATTTGTACTTGTGGAAGACAAAGAAAGAAAAAAGCTGTTTGCAATAGAAGCTGAACAGTGGAACTGACAATAGTAGGGAACAGCTTAATATATTTTTTAAAAAGACTTAAAAATACATACCAATTTAAAACATGAGACTTATTGTTTTGTAGTTTGGAATGAGATACAATGAACAGACAATTATAACATTTAAAAGTAAATATACGTGTATCTACACCTAGTTTAATTTAAGTTTTATACACATAGATTAAATGAAAAATTAGTGAAAGGAAGCTGGCTGGGGCAGGACCTTATGTAGAGAGCCTACTGCTGGTGCTCTTTGGCTAGGGGTGGAAACTCTGGCTCCTCCCTTTGTTAAGTGCAAATAAAATGGTAGCAGGCATGGTGGTACATATGGTGAGATTATTTAAATCTAGCTGTCTGCTGGTAAAAGATAGAAATGTGGTTGGTTTTCCATAGCTGAAAATGTAAGAATGGTGAAATCAACGTAAACACCAGGGCAAATAGCTGGATGTCTCAGACTAGTGTGGGGGTTGATAATAAAGCCAAGCTGAGTCCCAGGACATCGGCTCAGGAACCATGGACTAGCACTGCTCCAAGCAGTCCTTACAGTGGTAAAGACCACTTATGAGAGGTCCAAAAAGAAAACACACACACACACACACAATCCAAACAGCATGAGGATGTCTCTGAGTGTTCTGCTCATGTTTTTAGCTATGGGAAGCAGAAATGAGGCAGAAAAATATCCAAGGGGCCCCAGGCCCCAGAAAAGAATGCAATACTCAATGAATGCAGTGCTAAGGGGTAACCAGAGAAAGGGCAATTGTAAGAGAGGCTCTAGTCCCAAAAGGGAGCAGTCTTACCAACTGTCCAAGCATATGATGGAAAGTTGGGAAGTAGGCTGGTGGAAGGTCCAGGTTTAGAACTTTTTCCCACAGTGCAGCAATGGCAGAAACAGGGCTCTGTGAACGGAAGAAAGACAAATTTCACTGATACAGTGGGAGGCAGAATTGGGGGTGCCAGAATGCCTGTTATGTCACCAAGATAGGAACTGGAGTTGAGCCCATTAGACAGAGCAGGGCCCATCAGTGACAGGAGAAGGGGAGAAGAGAAGAGAAAGGGGAATGGGAGAAGGGAGAGAGGCAGAAGTTGTCTCTCCAGAAGAAAGGCAGAGAGAGAGGAGGGGGAAGAGTAAGTAAACCATAAGACTAGGCAAGGAATACCACAGTAGAGATGATGAGACTTGGTCACTTGACCTGCCCTTAGTTAAGATGGAAGTGGGATCACCTGACCTTAGTTAAGATGGTGGTGAGGTCACTTGATCTTAGTCAAAATGGCGATGGTCATGTGTTATATGGAAAAACCAAATTTTTAGAGTCACAGGAGTTTTAAATATAAGAAGAGTGACATAGAGGCCATGTAGAACATACATTTGAGACAGAATTATATCTGTGTGGCCACACCATTCACACATTCCTTCATACATGAAGTGGAGAGGAAAATTACTCAGCAATGTAAGCCAGCACATCGCTGAGCTGCTGCACCTCTAGCTGTACCCGAGAACAAAGGGCTGGAACTGGAAACAGCCACCTTGAGGATCTGACTAACTTTGCCAGTTTCTGTAGGACCAACATTGGTGATGGCAGAGATAGAATAGAAGGAATAGGAGTGAGAGAAAAAGAGCATCTACAGGCAGGTGGGGAAGGAGCTGCCCAGTGAAAGGATAAGCAGACAAGCATGAGATGTTGGTGGCCAGATGCTAGCAGTCCCATTTGCTGGTAGAAACTAGAAAGGAGCTGATGAGAAACCTTAGCATTTGAAGGTCTGGAAAGTGGTCTGAGTGGCGGGCCATTAAAGGGAACGTGAAGAGAGTCTGATATAGTGGGAGGTGACTGGTCCCACAAGGGGTGGTGGTCCCACGAGGGGCAGCAGCAGTCCCATGAGTCAGCATGCCCCACAGGCCTCAGTGAGTCTCTTGAGACCTCAGCAGGTCACCTTGGAGGGTGGGAGACCATGGTGGGTGACAGACAGATAAATAAATCATGAAGTATAAGTATAGAATTTATTCAGTGGGTTGTGGAAAGGAAGGAAAAGAGGGAGAGGGAGAGCGAGAAGGAGAGAGAAATGGGAAGAGAGAGAAAGAACAGAAGTTACCTCTTCAGGAAAGAGAGGAAAAGAAAGAGAGCACAGGCTGGAGGAGGCAGGATATCAGCGTCCCTTGGAGGAAGGGGAGGGTTTGAAAGAGGGTGGGGCTTATCTCTTAAAGGGACAGTGGACCCAGGTGACAGACCAGACCAGCAGACCATAACAGGTACCAGGGAGTGGGTATATTGTGGTGACAGAGCTGAACATGCTATTATTTGGAAGAAATATGGAAGACTTTCTGACTCTGTACTGAAAGAAAAGCAGTTAACACTTTAAGCAAAGTTTTCTGGGACATCCAAATTAGAGCTTAGAAGACCTGAGTGCTGAGAGCAATGCAGACCCAGCTCAGGAGGTTTTGAAAATATGAGCAAGTAGCTAATAAATTCTTGTGATATTTTGATAAAGAACATGACTGAGTTTTGCCCTTACCCTGAAAATCTGCCTGAGGTTAATGGCATTGGCATAGATTTTAGTACGGCTTAGTATTGACTGTGTTTTGTAGGTATTAGCAACTACTCCTACGCAGTTCTACAATGTAAAAGAAGAAGCAGGGATATATCTCTGCTTCTTCTTTTACATATATAAAATTTGAGGATAAAGGATACAGGAAATCTAATGTTAAAGTCAAGTCCTGCACTCAACATGATAAAAAAGGTTTTCAAAGTCAGATTCAAAATAGAATAAAGAAAGTTATACCCTCAGAGTAATACCACACCCAGCTAATCAACAACCTAAAAAGAATTAAAGGAAGTCTTAATGTTCAAAGGAAACCATCAACAATGGGCAGCTTCTGCAAACGAAAGTGGAAGAGGAGTCCAGGTCCCAGTCCCGTCAAGCATAACATGACAGTTTTAGGCACTTGGCTCTAAATTTAGAGCCAAGGATACAGGAACAAGAATACAGAGAAGGGGTTATAGAATCTTTCGCAGTGCTTAAAGGAAGCTTATGGTTCAGGAATTTGTAAATACAATCCCTACTTGCAGGTCCAGAGAAGTGACTGTGTTGAAGAGCCCAGAAATATGAAAAGCTGTGTGCTTATAGCCTATACATATCTCGGAAAGTGGGAGTTGACCACGGCTGTGGACAAAGGTTAAACTTTACCAGTTGTCTCCATTTGACCCTCTGTCCTACATTCCTCTCAGCTACAGAAGAAGGCAGCTATAGAAAGTTGTAGCAAAAGCCACAGACTTCTGCAAATATCTTGAACTAACACCCTGTAATCAAAAGTTGTGAATCTCAGAATGTAATATGACTCAAGACCTAAACTCAAGATTATAAAAATTCCTCCTCTCCCTAAGGCCTAACTTCAAGATTGTAAAATCCCTTTGACCGACCACCTGGTGTTTGCTTTTTACTGCAAGAAGAGACTTGAAACCTCTTCTCAGTGTCATAGTATGTCAGGAGCCCAAATTCTGTGTGTGGTCCTGGCTAGCTAAACTTTTCTGAGCCCTTTGATGTTTTGGAATAAAGTTTGCTTTGGGTTAATAGACTTCAGTGATCTGGTCCCCATTATTTGTGCATCCTCAGAACCCAACAGTGTGAAGCTGTGAACATAAAGCCTGGAATGCGTCAGAGACCCCAAGATGCTGGAGCCATGGGATACCTGTCAAGGACAATTGTTAACAAGGTGTAGCACCAGTCCCCCAAAAGAGAAGTGTGTTGCAGCCAACAGAGCTGAAAGAGATCTCAAAAGCACTTTGACATCAGACAAACATATGCAGAATCTGGTGTCTTCCCTACTGTTTTCAGTCAGGTTTGGTCCGGTATTTCTTACCTGTTCTCCCTTTCTTCTTTTTTAAAAAGATACTTCAGAAGTATATTATCTGCTTTTTGATTTTGTAGGAAGATATAGGGAGTTGCCTTATAACTCAGGAAAGACTAGAATTTGTATTTTAAACAATGTTGAGACTGTGAAGAATTACATAGACTTTGAAAGTTGAACTAAATGCATTTTCAATTATGATATGGCTACAGGTCTATCAGGACCAGTGAGGAGAAGGATTAGGAGACATGGCCTCATTAAAGAAGATCTGTCACTAGGAGTGGGACTTGAGATTTCAATATCTCACATGAGGTCCAGTCTGTCTGTCTATCTAGCTGTCTGTCTGCCTCTCTGTCTGCCTATCTATCCATCCATCCATCTGTCTGTCTGTTTACCTTTTATCTCTGTCTCTAACAGTCTTTCTCTATCTCTATGTCTCTGTCTTCCAGTCTATGGATTAGGGTCTAAAAGTCTCAGTACTGCTCTGCCATACCACCACTAGTGCCTGACTACTTTCCTCCCAAATGATAATGGATTAACACTCTGAAACTGCAAGTATAATAGACCCCAGAATTTAGTAGGCCCCAGGCCTTAACACAACTGACACCATTCAGGCCTTGGAACCCAGCACACACTTATCAATGCCTGTCAAAACACAAAGACTAATTTAAAGATTTCAGGATGTGGTTTTGATAATATATAACTGTACTAACCTGGAAGTTTGGCTTATTGTTCTACTTCTTACTAACTGAAATATGTCAACCCAATATATAGATCATGTGTCTAAATAACCCAGAACAGTGAAACTCAGAGTTGCACGATTTAGGTAGCTTCCTCCTGCAGCCACTGACAGGAGAATAATGACTCCCTATTGGGTTTGAAGAGTAACAGTATGTGTTCTCTGGTAAAGTTAGCATGTAATATAAGCAAGCCCCAAATTAAGTGTTTTCTTTTATGTGAGAGTTGACTTGGTCATGGTGAATATTCACAGTGATAAAGCAGTAACTAAGATAGGTGGAATGGCAATTCCACACAACTTAAAATATAGGTTTTTAAAGAATAATCTGTAAACCTGATATAGTCTGTGACCAGTTTATAAATAAAGTTTTATTGGAACAACCACACCAGTGGAATTTCAGAGTCAGAACAGAGCCCAAAAAGCCCAAATTATCTCCCATTTCTCCTCTGTCAGAAAGTGTTTGATAAAACCTGTTTCAGAACATTAGAATAGTTCACCAGCCAGTCTGCATACAAGATTCTCTGGGCATGTCTCTCCACCACCACCATCACCACCTATTTGACCCTGTAATATAAATGTCCTACTCTATACCCCCAACCCCACCCATGCCCCCAAAACATCAATAGCTCCTGGTGTCCTGTGTCATGATGTAAACACTGCTTCCATTAATGACACAAAGTGCAGCTCCTTGAGACACAGATTCTACCCGCTCTGATTGGATCAAGTGTGGCTCCTAGAGACACAGACACTGCACAATTGTGGTTCCTAGTGACACAGACACCACTTGCAATGATGGCACAAAGAATAATCTTGGAGGTACAGACACTTCCTACATCAATTGCAAGAAAACCAACAGACACCATATGCACTGATTGGAGGAAGAGATGGGTAGACACCAGTTCAAGAATACACTCAACAACATAAAGAGCAATATGGCACCACCAGAACCTAGTGGTTCTGTTGGAAGCAGTGAACCCTCAGATCCTGAATTTCTTGTAAACACCTTGTTTTCCCCTGCTCTGAGTGCCTACAGCTGCTCTGGGCATGAGACCCTCAGGAGTTCCTGATGGCAGGGGAATGGTTTCTGGTGCATTTGGCTGGGGTGTGGCTATTCCTATATAAGCTGCCCCTGGACACAATAAAGGGGGCATTCTTGGGGCATTTTGGCATCTAGGATGACCTGTGTCTCTGTCTCTGTGCTTTGTGTGTTTCAATCTCCAGCCTTTTGCCCGGCTCATGAACTGTATGGTGGTACACAGAACGCAGACAGGCATCCTGCTCCACATGGTTCTACAGCAGCAAGAAAGGAACAGTTCAATGCAGAAGAAGAAAAAACAGACTTTAAAAATAAGTTCATGAAGAAGATAGAATCCCTTAAAGAGAAAATAAAAAATTCTTTTAATTGAGGAAAAGACAATCAAAATTGGAAGAAATTAATGAATTTCTTAAAGAAAGTCAAGAAAAAACAATCAAACAAGTGGAGGAAATAGTTTCAGACTTCAAAATTAAAATAGAAGCAAAAATGAAAATGCAAACTGAGGAAATTCTGGAAATGGAAATCTGGGTAAATGGAATAGGAACTCTAGAGGTAAGCATCATCAACAGAATACGAGAAATTGAAGAGAGAATCTCAGATGTTGAAGATATGATAAAGGGAATAGATTCATCAGTCAAAGAAAATGTTAAATCCAAAAAATTCTTAATACAAAATATCTAGAAATATGGGACAACATAAAATTACTAAACTTGAGAATAATAAAAATTGAAGAATAATTAGGATGAGATTGCAACTCAATGACAGAGAAAATATATTCAAAGTATAAAGCTTACAGGACACACAAAAAAAGACTATACCCCCACACACACACAAAAGATCCCATATTGGCATGAAAAAGAATTTCACAGTAGTCTAAAATGGAATATAACAAATGTTTGTTTATTTTGGATTGAACACACAGAAAGAGTAGTGATCTGCCGTCCTCTGAATACACTGGAAACTGGAACTGAATCCAGGAATCAATAGGCCTTCCCAAGAATTTTGTCTGCATTTATAGTACATGAGACCATGCACAAAGTGGTCTGGTATCTTAAAGGCTATTGGCTGAATGAGAGTTCCCATAGCACCTCCCCCTTTTGTCTAAGTAAGAGAATTCTATGCCTAATACAAAACTATATACAATAAGAACAAATATTAAGTATTGTCCAGAGAAAAGAAGAGGCAAAAACATACATAAAAACTAGAATTACAAAAAGCATGAACAATATCAAACAAGACATATATGCTAAATATTTCAATAGTTAACCTATCCTAAGGAGTCTAAGACATGTCAAAAATGGATTGGTTAAGTCATGAGAGGAAAGTAACTGTGGCTATCTAGTCTTCAACCCATTCAAAGACCTGAGAAGAGACATAATACTACTTGAGTTAACAAGAAATGCAATCAAGCACCATGCTAAAGGTGCAAGAAATGACAAAGTCAACCAGCTATGTGGGAAATCACCCAAAATCTCATTTGCAACACTGGGACAATCAACTTTGGCTAAGGCCTAGAGTAACTTTTTCAGAGATAAGAAAAATTTGAAGACCATTTTACCCTGTGTTGGCATAGTTGGCATAGTTTGTCTTTTTACTTGTACCCTGATTGTCAAGTCTGGACACTGCATTTTGCCAGTGGTTGAGGCATGGGCAGTTCTTTGACCAAAAACCAGTTTTGCCAAGAAGAAAACAAGCTCCAAGTGGAGCGTCTTTGGTGTCCAACATTCTCTCAGTAATAGATTGGTGTTTTCAGGAGCAATCATGTATCATATCAACAGAATCCTGTTATTTAAATGTCATATTCTGCAATCCTTTGAACTATTTGAAGATTACCTATATATGCAGAATATAATCTCTATGCATCTAAAGAACCTGACTAGTCTAACTATAAGTATGACAAACAGTGATATCTATTGACCTATAATTTTTAATGCCCATATAACTTAAAGACTAAGGCTTCATATTAAATAACAAACAATCTTTAAAAAAGTGTGTAGCAAATGAGGACAACGACCTCAAAATGTATAGGTATCTTGATCAGAGGTGGAAATGTATAGTGCAATATGATAAATATAGCTTACAATTGCATCATAATATAAAATATCTTGAGCAGAGGTAGAAACATGCATATATATGTACATATACAATATGATAAAAATAACTTTGCATAGGTGTGTAAATATTATAAACAGAAATAGGAGCATATTCAATATAATATGATATACATATTCAATATAATATACATAATTTGAATTTGTATCAATATATAAAAATCTATACTAATGTAATACTAAATAATAGTTCACAAGCAATATCCAATCTACCTATTATCCCATCCTATCCAATTCCCCCCTTTTTTATCAAAAGAGATCCCTTACTTTTTTAATCAAAAAAGATTATTTCATTTCAGCCCCCAAATATATAGCACTTATAACCAATTCCTAATAGATGTCCCTAACCCTGAGGACAAACTTTGTTGGAAGAGGAAATATTGTTTACTAGAATTACTTCCAGCTGTCATGGAGCAATGTTATTTCTATGAGAGTCTATAAAAACTAAAATTGATGATCAAGTTTCAAGATTACTGTCTGGTATAATTGCAGATAGCCTTTAAGTAGTTGGCTGGGTTTCACTGAAGTTCTTATGTGAAGTTCTTGCCAGAATGTTGTAAGAAGGTACACCACGTGAGCTAGCCAAGTTGGAATAATCTTGAACAGTTTGCAACCCAAAACTGAACTTAAAGTGGCACTATCAACATGATGTCATATCAACCAGGTGGAATCATTGTTGTGGGGCCCCATCTTCTTCCTAGAAACTTCTCTAACATGACAGGCCTATTTGCTGGGGTTTCTGTCCTGCCCAGACCATGAAAGAAGCAGATGTGACCTACCCCACCAAAAAAGGTCCTGGGAAAAAAAGAGGAAGAAGTGATGCAGGAGAATTGTCTATATTCTGTCAATTATGTTTTAAATAAACACTGATTGGCTAATAGCTAGGAAGAAAGTATAGGCCAGAAAACCAGACAGGAAGTAGAGGCAGGGCAAGGAGAAAAGGAGTATTCTGGGAAGAAGGAAGCTCTTTGCGCAGTCCTGCACAGACCATGGAAGAAACAAGTTGTGACTTACCCCACTGAAAAAGGTACCAAGCTGACTTATAAAATATTGACCCAGGGTGAGGCTATTTAACATTCCCTGTGAGAGAATCCTTTAATGAAATCTCTTGGTAGGCTGACAATTATTATAAGTAGATGCTATGAAGACAAATTTTTCTCTGTCTTTTTCTTCTGAAGGTATAATGAAGAAACAATCTTTTAAATCAATAACTATAAGAGGTCATCCTTTCAGCAATAGGGAAGGCAAAGGAATTCCAGATTGTAGAAGGCCCCTTGGTTGAATCACCTTACTAACAGCTCTTAGATCTGTCACCATTCTCTATTTTCCATATATTTTTTTTTTTTTGGTTTTTCGAGACAGGGTTTCTCTGTAGCTTTGGTGTCTGTCCTGGAACTAGCTTTTGTAGACCAGGCTGGCTTTGAACTCCCAGATATCTGCCTGCCTCTGCCTCCTGAGTGCTGGGATTAAAGGCATGTGCCACCACCGCCCAGCTCTCCATATTTCTTTTTCACAAAAAATACAGAATTCCAAGGGCTGGTTGATTCTTCAATATGGTGAACATCTAGTTGCTCCTGTACCAGTTCTTCTAAAATTTGCAGTTTCTCTTTTGTTAACACATATTTGTTCCTTAGTTAATCATTTTAAAGGTAAGGCCATTGGTAACTCTGAAGGTTTGCTGGTTGTTTTGAATTTTTGTACAGCTTGAAAGGTTGGTGATGATTTTTTAAAGTACCTTATAATGTCCTTCCTAGAAACATGAGTTGGTTTATATTCTATTTTGAGACTACAGGTATGTTAATCTGGGTATTCCAATGCTGCAACAGATCACAGCCCTGTAGATTCACTGCTATATTAGCCACATATGACCTTAGCCTTTCTCTCTGTCCTTCTGGCCCTATGCATTCAACCCACCTCATGTTTTGTTTTACTTGAGATAGGATTCTAATTCCTAGGAATTGAACATCTGCCTCCAAAAGAGGCCAATTTGGATGTCAAGATTCTGGAGTAATAATAGTTACATCTGCACCCATGTCCAGTAATGTTTCAATTACATTGTTATTTATTTGTACTCTCAGCTTTGGTCTTTGATCATTTATAGAAGTCTGACAAAATATGTGTTTCCTGTTTTCTATTGGAATTTTTAATTCCTCCTCAATGTTTATTCTATTATCCAGATCAGTATATCTTTTTACAACAGACACTGGATTTTTAAATTTTCCTCAAGAGGCATGTCCTCCACAATGAATGGGAATGACTTGACCACATTTGATCTGGGGGCCTGTGAGAGACCCCTTAAGGAGTTTCCTGATGGTAATGTTTGCCTTGTTTGGCTTTTGTTGATCTACATTCACTGGTCCAATTTTGGCCTTTGCGGCATCTTGTATATAATCCAGAAGATTAAGACATTCTATTTTTGTCATTTCAAGAAAACAATTATTTCTAGATATTCTTGTCTATGGTACCTTCTCAGATGCCCTATCTTACCACAATTAAAACATTTGGTATTTTGATATCGCCTCACACCTTTGGAAATTGCTTCTCCTATCATAACCTCAGTATTATAGTCAAATGATTCAACATTGACTGTGTGAAGAATTTATTTATCCATTTGTGCTGATCTGAACTTTAAAGTCCCAAGTATCTTTTTGCATTCTAAGTTGGCATTTTCAAAAGTTGGAGATTCAATAATACTCATCTAGCTTCTGCATCTGTTACCCTTACTTGTACAATTTTAGTTAATCTTTGTAAAAAACAACTAAATGAGTTCTCTTTGCCCTTGTATGATCTTAGTATATGATTCAACTTTCTTCCTAGTTATTGAATCCTGCCTCAAGCATTTTAGGCTATTGTATGGCATAGGAACAAGATGTGTTCATTAGAAATAGCTTGTCTCTGTAGATCAACATAAAGCCCTCACCAAGTATTTGATTTTGGGAATCCTCAAATTCTTTGACCTTTCCTTGCTGTTCTAAGGCTTTAGCCTCCTATTTCCAACAGTACTTCCATTATAACTGTGACCTGTCTTCAATAACTGTTGAGACTATTTGAAACCAATCATGTGGAGTAAACTTATTGCTTTAAGCCTATGTCTTTACCATCATCCTAACAATTGGTGAATGCAAGCCATAAAATACTACAACTTCCTTAATTTCTTTTACATGTTTCATACCTATAGGTTTCCATTTACATTCTTTGTATCTGTTTGGGTACAGATTTGTTGGCTTGTCAGAGGTAATAGCAGGATAAGTAGCTAAAACTCTTGGTAAGTCATCTCTGACTCTGAGAGGTACTAGAGATATGAAGTCCTTTGCTTGTACCTCCTTTCCTCACTTATCAGTTCTGACATTTTCCTCAGTCAAATCAAATCCTTTGATCACTGTCTTTTGGAAAGCTCAAATTTCTTTACTTATGAATATTTCTAATGATGTCATTGAATTAAATAATTTCTGGTTCTCATTCTGCACATGTGATTCCAAGGTACTAAATTTTTCCATTAATGATAACTTCTCATCCTTGGACATTATTTGGATCTTGTGCAGATTGCCTTCCTGGAGAAATACTCTATTTGCTAACTTATCATAACTTTTTAACCAATTTTGTTTATCAATTTCAAGAGTATGACTTCTTTCAGATAATCTCTCTGTACCCTTTTGTAAGGTTTTATAAACCCATTGACAGGGATTGAATTCTGTCTGTCAAATTAAATTTATACTTTTTAATGGTATTAATCTTTTCAGGTAACTTCTAATTATGAGTCTGTAAAGACTGTATCATTTCTGAAAGTGTCTCATTCTTGACTCTGTTATCAAACCATTTCTTTAAGGATATAATAGAAAGAACAATGCTAAGACCCATGATCACAAAAATATATGTACTAGAAACCTCATATAATCTATACAGAATTCCATTCATAGTAGAAACAAAAAGGTTGTTAAATTTCTGGATGGTGATATTGTCTGCAATTATCTTGAGGTTTATTTACAATTTTTAAATTTATTTATTTATTAATCAAATGAACTTACTTCCATTACAGTTTTTCAGAAAATTGTTGTAGGTGTAATAATCTTATTGGCCAGCAAGTATTGTGATTGTAGGTGCAGGGTGAAAAGACGTGACCATTGGTCTCGTGAATAGTCCCATTTAGGTTCTGTGGTGGTGGCAGCTTAAATACTAACAAGTATATTAACAAATTAAGAACAATCAAATCTGTTCCCTATAAGGAGCTTACAGGCAATTGCGAGTCACAAGGTTACTAACTGGGGCATGGGCTAAGCATTCATGGATCTGGGAATGCAAATCATGATGGGGAAATTCACAGAGTGGTTGACCCGAATTTGTTGGAGCCCAGGGACACTAGACTAACAGCTGGGTGGCATGCATGAAACCTAACTAGGATGTCTGCATATGGGCCAAAGGTTTGTAACCGGGTTGGTTTATGGAACACATGGCAGTGGAAACAGAATCCATCCCTGGTTCATGAACTGTCTTTTTGAAGCACATTTCATATGGTAAAATGCCTTGTTCAACGTTAATGTGGGGTCTGGGGTTTGGTCATGCCTCAAGTGAATGTGCTAAGAGTTGTTGACTCCCCATAAGAGGCCTTACCCTTTCTGAGGAGTGAATGGGGATGCATTGGGAGGAGATGGTGGGGAGCAGGGGAAGGGGACAGAGGGGGAACTGTGGTTGATATGTAAAATGAATAAAAATTTGAAAAACAAGAATATTAGAATAAAATGCTTTTTTGGTGTTACAGAGACAATAAAAACCTCTGTTATCTTTGTCCATTTACAACTGTAACATTTTCCCTACAGCAGTTTTTCTTACACTTTTGGGGCTGATGCCCAGAGAAAAACATCTGTTTGGTGCCTTGGATTGGGAAGTGAATGTTTTAAGGACAAACAAACAAATGAATGAATAAGTAAATAACATGTTTGGCAGTGAAATGATAACAGAGGAAGAAGAAAGAAAATAACAGAGTTTCTACAAATAAAACAAGGTGCTTTATCTTTATCTTGGAGGATTGACTGAGCGAAGATGGACTTCATAAAACTAGATAGCCAGCACAAAACTTAAGGGACTGTTAAAAATCTGAACTCAGAATGAATGAAGTTCTAAGGACTTTTTTTTTTAAATAACAATAAATAAATTCTCAATATACAAAATATTCTTGCATTTTAAACAAAATGAAATCAATGTCACTGGTTATTTTTCTTATTCCAAGGCTCCTCACATGCTGTTGTGCAGTTATAACTCCATCTGGTCTTTAATAAATGAGGCAGTTAACAGGTTCTGACCAGAGATCCTGAACAGTAATATACTCAGACCAATCGTTACACAGGTCTTCAGATATTGTAGACAGCAGAGCTGTGGATCAATCCTCATCACCTCTCCATTTATCGCACACTATTCCTGAAAACTGTGGAAAGGAGAGGAGTGACATGGAGATACCCAGGATGTAGGTCCCTGTTCCTTCTTAAACGTAAGTATCTCAACAGCCTGTTACAAACACAATGCAATTCAGAAGTTAGGGCAAATACTTTCATTTTAAAAATAAAATTTGATTTAAAAATCGGGTCAGGTAGTGGTGGCCCACACCTTTAATCCCAGTACTCCGGAGGCAGAAGCAGGTGAATCTCTATGAGTTCAAGGTCAGCCTGGTCTACAAAGTGAGTACCAGGACAGTCAGGACTGTTACACAGAGAAACCCTTTCTTGAAAAAAGAAGTTCGGGGTCTTTGGGGAATATTCTGTAGATATATATCAAACACATTTGATATATAATGTCATTTAATTTTGATGTTTCTCTATTTTTTCCAAGATGACACATCTATTGGAGAAGGTACGGTATTGAAATTATTTATTAGTGAATCTGATTTAACCTGTGTTTTTAAATATAGCAGCGCATTTTTATATGAAATTTGTTGAATATATGGTTACAATATTAATGTATCTACGTTGACTATTCATTCCCTTGATTAGATTGAACTGTTCCTTTTTTTCTCTTCTGATTAGTTTTACTTGGAAATCAAGTCTGTCAGTTATAAAGATAGCAATATTATTTTCAGGCTTCGTGGTCCCATTTGATTAGTGTACTTTTATATACCCTTTTACTCTAAATCAGTGCTTATCTTTAAAGCTAAGTTTCTTGCCAACAACAGATAGACAGAGTTCATTTCTTGATCTGTTCCATCAACCTTTTGTGTCTTTTGAGTGGAGTTGAGGTCATTAATCTTTAAAGCTATTTTTTTTTAAATGTGTATGTTAGAGATCATTTTGTTGCTGATTTTTGGTATTATGTTCCCAGTGGTGCTTGACAGGTTAGTAATTATAGCTTCATATTTCTTACTATAGTCTTTGTCTATGCTCATTATTGTCTTCAGTCTGAAATACTGCTTCCTGTATTTGATTTCGGTTTGGTTTGTTGTCTAAAATATTTTTAACCTATTTATGCCATGCTGGATATGTTATTGTAGTTTGGTAATTGTGGTATTTTAGAACTTGGAATGTAGTGTCCCAGGATCTTTTTGCTTTTAAATTTTCCATTGGAAAATCTGATATTATTCTGATGGGCTTCCCTTTATATGTGACTTGCATGTTTTCTCTTGCAACGTTCAATAAACTTTCTTTGTTATGTATACTTAGTGCTTAAACTTCCTTATCCCAGAAGATTTCCTTTTCTCCTCTCACCTGCTGTCAGAGAAGCAGCAGGTGACAAGAGGTGTCAGAACAACAGGAGGTAAATCCCTGATGGGTGAATTTCAGATAAGGGCCCAAGAGCACACACTCCAGAATGTCTTTTGCTTCTGCTATGCCTTTACATGTTTGCCACTGCCATCTTTTTCAGGTATCTAGCATGGTATGAATGGGTGTGGGGAGAGTCTCACTGCCTGTATTGTAGTGTGTTTATCTCCTAGTAACATCCTGTTCTACTGGGCATTTTGACCTGTGGATTATTATAAAAGTGATTTCTTTATAAGCTATATGATCTAATTGATAACAATAATACTAGTTAAAGTAGTGTTTTGATGAGTAAAGTATATATACAAGGAACTGTCACACAACTAGGGCCTGTAAGTTTCACCTAAAGAGCTGTGTAGATTGCAGTTCAGGTTAATGATAAAAAAAAAAAAAAAAAAAAAAAAAAAAACCACCAACAACAACAATTGAGTCCCGGTATCCCAGCTAGCTTAAATTCTGCTAATCTTAATGTTGGCAGATATATTCATAGTTTTCAGAGTGCATTATATCTGAAACAAAGCTTTGTTAGACTAAGATGTTTTTGTTAAATGGCTTTGAGGTTAAAAAAAAAATCCAAGAAGACAATCTAAAGTTTCAGAAAGGTCATAGTTGAGTGACCGCCTCATTAAGGTCTGGGAAAATGAACAAATCAGCTCAATTATAATTAGCTGGCATGCCTTTATTGTTAGTTGGTTGTTGACCAAAGGTGATGATTAATTCTTTATACCCATTTTGGTACTCACTCTCCTCCTATAAAAACTAAACTATTGATGAGTAGGTAACACTAAAGATTTAAAGTAGAACTGACTGACTGTTTATCATGTATAAATGTTGAGGCTTTGGAGAAGTGTTCCCTTTATACCACATCGTCTCCAGCATAACTTGTTACCTGTTTTGATCTTGGCCTTTCTTACATTCTTACATTAATATAAGATAGAATCTCAGACTTGTTTGTATTTGCATTTCTCTGATGGCTAAAGATGTTGAGCATTTTCTTAAGTGTCTTTCAGCCGTTTTAGATTTGTCTGTTGAGAGTTCTTTTTTAGGTATGTACCCAATTTTTTTTTATTGGATTACTTGTTCTTTTGATGATCAACTTCTTGAGTTCCTTACATACCTGGAGATCAGTCCTCTGGCCAATGTGGTGTTGGTGAAGATCTTTACCCATTCTGTAGGCTGCCGTTTTGTCTTGTTGACCATATCCTTTGCTTTACAGAAGCTTCTCAGTTTCACGAGGTTCCATTTGTTCATTGTTTCTCTCAGTGTCTGTGTTACTGGAGTTATGTTTAGGAAGTGGTCTCCTGTGCCAATGTGTTCAATTATACTTTCCACTTTCTCTTCTATGAGGTTCAGTGCAGTTGGTTTTATGTTGAGGTCTTTGATCCATTTGGACTTGAGTTTTGTGTATGATGATAGATAGGGATCAGTTTTCATTTTTCTACATGTTGTTATCCAGTTATGCCAGCGCCATTTGTTGAATATGCTTTCTTTATTCCATTTTATATTTTTTGCTTCTTTGACAAAAATCAGGAGTACATAGGTGTGCAGATTGATATCTAGGTCTTCGATTTGGTTTCATTGGTTGTCCTGTCTGTTTATATGCCAATACTAGGCTGTTTTCAGTACTGTAGCTCTGTAGTAGAGTTTGAAGTCAGGAATTGTGATGCCTCCAGAAATTCCTTTATTGTGCAGGATTGTTTCATCTCTCCTGGGGTTTTAGCTTTTCCATATGAAATTGAGTATTGTTCTTTCAAGGTCTGTGAAGAATTTTTCTGGAATTTTGATGGGCATTGCATTGAATCTGATAATGGGAGTACAAACTGGTACAGCTACTTTGTATTTTAGTATGGCATTTTCTTAGAAAATTAGAAAACAACCTACCTCAGGAGTCAGCAATACCATGTTTGGGTATATACTCAAAGGATGCTCAATCGTACCACAAGGACATATGATCAACTATGTTCATAACAACTTTATTTGTCATAGCCAGAACCTGGAAACAACCTAAATGCCCTGCAATTGAAGAATGGATAAAGAAAATGTGGTACATTTACACGATGGAGTACTACATGGCAGAGAAAAATAATGACATCTTGAAATTTGCAGGCAAATGAATAGATCTAGAAAAGATCATATTGTGTGTGGTAACCTAGACACAAAAAGACAAATATATGTGCTCACTTATAAGTGGCTTTTCGGCATAAAGCAAAGCAAAACTAGCCTAAAATTCACAATCTCAGAGAACCTAGAACCACAAAGAGGACCCTAAGAGAGACATATATGAATCTAATCCTCATGTGAAATAAAAAAGGACAAGATCTCCTGAGTAAATTGGGAGCATGGGTACCATGGGAGAGGGTAGAAGTGGAGGGGTGAAAAAAGGGAGCAAAGAGAAATATATATCTCAAAGAAAACAATTTTTAAAAGGTCATCAAAAGAACAAATACTCTAATAAAAAATGGAGTATAGACCTAAACAAAGAACTCTCAACAGAGGAATCTAAGAAAGAAAAAAGAAAAAAAAAATTGAGGCTTGTGATTGCTCTAAGATTCCTTACAAGATTACCTTTAAAGATAAGTAATAATGTGGTCTTTTCTTTGTAGTTGCAAAATCAACCTGCAAGTAAAAGAACTAACTGAAAAGAATATCTTGTTTGCTTACATTCTTTTAAGCTATAACAGTTTGCTTGGGTATAAATGTATTTGGGTTCTTTGGAATAATTTGTTTTTTTATCTGTAATACATAAAATGTTTAATCATACAAAGAAGACAAAAGACTTTTTTACCTGTATTTATTATAATCTTGTACTTGAAAACTAGAATATAACCATATTATAATTTCTATATTCCCCGAAGGATATTGTTCAGATATGTAAGCTATAGAGGAAAAGTAGAAAATAAGAGAATGCAAATGAAGAATAAAGAAAGGGTCTGAACAAAACAATGAAGAGAGTGTGAAAGTGTGTTTTCCCTTAACCCTCTTAGACTAAAACATTCACAATGTTATAAAAGGACTAGAGAGAGACCTTGGCAGGTTGACGCCAAAGGGTCCCATGGTGAGTGAGTGACACCATGCAGACAGCATTCACATGGGGAGATTTATTGGGGAGAAGGGAGAGAGGGAAGAGAGGAAGGGAACACACAGCAGCCTCTTGGGAAGAGAGAAAGACAGAGAGGCAGAGACACAGAGAGGCAGAGGGAGAGACACAGAGAGGCAGAGAGAGACACAGAGAGGCAGAGAGAGAGACACAGAGAGGCAGAGAGAGACACAGAGAGGCAGAGACACAGAAAGAGAGAAAGATGAGAAGGACCTGGGGAGAGGAAGTAGGTGGGGCTCTGCCTTTTAAAGAGGGGGATATGGCACATGTGCACAGAAAGCCTAAGTAGACCAGAGTACAGCCTGTGTACTGGGCATGCGTGCAGGGTGACACACTCTGCCATGTCTACAAGCAGTGGGCAAAGTGTGCCTAATGCCAATATTCCTCCCTTCTTGTTTACTAAAATGTGAGGAATGGGGAATGAAGGTACTGAATTCTTGAGACTGCTTCCTGCTGATCTGGGGACCTTGAAATATTGGGGAACCTGAGGAAATTGGAGAGCTGATGGCATGCTGGAATGGTTGCCTCAGTGCTCTCCAGGCTCTATAGAACTGCCAGGTGCCTCTTGGACCTGGCGAGATGCTGGTAGAACAGAGGACACAGTTAAATTAAAGGGAGATTTTTTTCTTAGGTCCTGGTAATTAAGGGAAGGGGGTGTCAAGTCCAGGAAAAGGAGGGGAGGCTTAGGCTGTTGATTGGCAGTCCCTAATTGGGGTGTGCACCTGATCAGTTTGAGGTGAATCAAAGTTGACTCTCTGGAGCTTACCGAGTTTACAAAAAGACATTTTATTTTATTTTTTTTAAATATTTATTGATTTATTATGTATACAATATTCTGTCTGTGTGTATGCCTGAAGGCCAGAAGAGGGACCAGACCTCATCACAGATGGTTGTGAGCCACCATGTGGTTGCTGGGAATTGAACTCAGGACCTTTGGAAGAGCAGGCAACGCTCTTAACCTCTGAGCCATCTCTCCAGCCCCCACAAAAAGACATTTTAGATACATTAGCATTCCCATTATTTGTAATCTGGACCTAAATCCGCATTACAGAAAAGATGGTATACTCACGTAGTGGTAGTACTCTGCCAGGTTAATAATTTATCCAGATTTCATCAATTAATGTTACAGCTATGAACTTTTGGAGTCCTAATGTAACAGTAGCATAATGAGAGAGAGAAATATGAAACCTGTTTCATTTCTTTTTTAACATTCAAATCACTTTCTCTTTATCAGAACTTAAGCTTTCTCATCCTCAGACCTTCATAACTTGCCCTTACACAACTTAAGTTACCTTCTTAAGCCCTGAAACATTCTTAGACACAAGACACCAACACCGTGGTTTTCCCTTTGAGTCCTGTGCTACAGGAACCTGGTCCCCAGGCAGCAAAACCTATCTATTTGATGTTCTGTTGCTGCTGGTATCTGTACAGATATGACTTTATTGGTGTGTAAAAGTTTTCATCTGTGATCTTGTTAGAAATGGAGTCTATGCCTTAGACCTGGAATTCTCTCTCATCTATAATTATAATTTGAATCTTGGTTATTTTTTATTTTTCATACTGTCCCACACTTCTTACATATTTTTCCTGTGTTTTTACTTTTTACATTCCTTGCTTATTTAGTTAGATCCTCTACTTTATCTTTGTGTCCTGTTATTTTATCTTTTTGAATCATTTTATTTGTAAGTCTTTCCTTCAAGTTTTCCAGTAGGGCTACTGAATTTTTCAATTCTATACTCATTTCCACTTGAGTACTCTTCAGTATTTCTATCTCTTTATTGAATTTTGTTCTCAAGGCCTGGATTGTCTTCATGCCAATATCCTAGGAAGTTTGGATATTAGCAGGAAGTTGGGAGGTCTTGGCATAGAGAGCTGTTTGTTCTATTTTCACGTCTTTGAGTTAGAAAATAGTGGACAAATTAGTTTGAGGGATAAGGCAGGATGAAGATGTTGAGTTGATGGGATTATAGTAAGGAAAGACATTTTCACTCTTCAGTTATTTTTTTTTCCTGAGACGGGGTTTCTCTGTGGCTTTGGAGCCTGTCCTGGAATCAGCTCTTGTAGAGCAGGCTAGGCTCGAACTCATAGTGATCTGCCTGCCTCTGCCTCCCTAGTGCTGGGATTAAAGGTGTGCACCACCACCGCCTGGCCTTCAACTATTATTTTTAGCTAAGTATATTCTCTGGTCTCACTGGATTGCATACTTACCTTTAACATGGCTCCCTAAGTAGGCAATGATCCTGAAGACTTCACACAAGAAACTTCTCAAATGCACTTTTGTGTCAAGAGAAGATTCAAATCAAGTCAAGCAGTTCACTAGGAAATAAGCTATAAAGAAAATGTGAGAGCCCTTGTATTATAACACTCAGTGTTCTCTTCGAATGTATATTTGAAGGCCAGTTCTAAACATAGTTAATGAATTAGGCAAAACACAGGAGAAGGCAAATCTATAAGGTACAGAGGTGGCATGCATAAGTGCAAGCAGAACTGTTAAAATGCACAGACAGGTGGCAATGTGTGTTTGTTCTGTACATATTTTAGTATCTGCTGTTTGAAGCTGCATTTAGGAATTAAGATTTAAAGCACCATAAAGCATCTCCAAAAGAACCAGATGGGTAGATTAAATCCCAAAATTTGGCCAAAAAAATATGCTCTAATCATTAATGCTAGGGGAAAAACATCCCTTAAGCTGAAAGATGAGCAAAAGCTGCAGCTCTCACGTCCCCACCTGCACTAAAGGAGGAATAAATTGAGTGCGGCTTGCTGCCACCACTCGATGACACCACTTCTCCAGGCAATTAGTCTCACTGGACAGCACCAATTGAGCCCGTCTCTTCACTGAACATCTAGAATAATTTTAAATGCTTTGGGGTAGGTGCTTTCACCACATTTTCTCATTGATGACTGAGAAAATGAAAATTACTCTTATTGGTTTGGGTTTTAGCAAGGTACTGTATGTTCCATTTATTATTTAAATTCTTGATCATGAGATTACCAAACCAAATTAAGAGGCTGAATTTTCTGGCATTTCTTTATAACACGGTGAAAACGGAAAGTAACGCAAATTTATTCCCTCTCAGTTATTTTTTCTTTCTTAATATGGCAGTGCCGATGGAATACCAAAGTGTGAATCAAACAGATCCTCCAGATGGGACCTGTTCAAACACAGTCATGGAAATTTTGTTCTGAATCTCAGATCTGGATACAGAAATAAGTATAAGTAAGAAGAAGAAAGGATTTGGAGAGAGCCTTTTCATAGAGTCACTTTTAGTCTCTACTTGCCACCAAACACAAGAATGTCTGTGATGATGGGAGTTCTAGCTACCTTGTGTTTCCTGTGACACTGAGCTTGATGAAAAGGCATTTAGTTCCCCAGAGGTTGTCAGGCAGGAAAGGGGAGACATTGCTAATGTGATTGTAAAGAAGAGGGAAATGGATGGATTTACCTGAGCCCTATATAATGGTTCATAAGTTGGAGGACTGGAGGGTCACCAAAAGCAGAAATCTGGAAATGAAAGCTGGATGCTTTGGAGCTGAGGAGGAGTCAGAGGACTTTCACAGAGATGCTGATGGACAGGCATCCAGGAGTCTGCAGAAGAGCAGCAAGGCCAGTGCTGCACAGCAACTGTGAGTGGTAGCATTAGCGAAGTCTTCCAGGGTTGCTTCAGTTCCTTTATCAGCCCTTAGGGATAAGAAATGAACAACTGACTCTGGTTCCTGTGATGAATGCTTGCTTCTCAGTTGGTGGTGCTCTTTGGGGGTCGGGTCTGAGAACTTAAGGTGATAGGACTTACCTGGAGGAAGGAAGTGACTGGCTCTTGCCTCAGAAGTTGAACCTTAGCATCTTCCCTACTCTTGGTTCTTTTCTAATGTGAAGTAAAACACCTTCTCCACACACTTCCAACATCATGATGTTCTGTCTGGCTGTATGGGGCCAAATAACTTGCAATAAATCCTCTGAAACCATAAACCAAAATAACATTATTATAGTTGTTTTTGTTCGGTATTTGGTAACAAAGAGAAGAAAGTTTGCCAGTATTTAAGTTCTTATAGGTTTGATGTAGTATATGATTATAGAACAACAAAGCAGAGAAGTCATGAAGGAACTTTTTAAATTTTTTTTATTTGTAAAATATTTGTGTATGTATACAAGGAAATGTAATATGTACACTCATCTGTCCTCCAAGTATCCTCATATGCCTCATCCTCTCTCAGCTTCATGTATGATTCCTAACTGCATCTTCAAACAGAAGATGCTAACCTGTGTATACAACAAACACACGGTGTCACCTGCTCACACATTTTAACAGTTCTATCTGCATTTATGTACAACCCACCAAGTCCAGTTAGTGCCCTCCATATCTGCTGGTGGATGGGGCATTCACTGTAGCATAGGAAACCAGCAGACATTATCCTCCCTCAGCAGCTATCAATTGCCAATAGCCCCTTAGTATGTGTCAAGCCTGGAAATGATGCAAAACGCCCGTATCAGTATTTCAGAGAGTTTCATCTTGTGCGGATCCTGTGGCGGGAACCACAGCTGCTGCTGTGAGCTTGAGAATTTGATAGCCATGTCACGCCCAGAAGACAGCATTTCACAGCATGCCTTCTTATCCTGCAGTTCTAACATATTGCCTGTCTTCTCTGCACCGTGTTCAAGGGGACTCAGCTCGATTGCTAGCTTCTAGTCTACAACAGGAGTAAATTGTCAAAATGCCTTATTTCCCTTAAGTTTTGATTCTTTTAATTAATTTTATTTGAAATTATAATATGTAATTATCTGCTTCCTGTTCATCCCTCCAAACGCTCTCTTAAACTCCTCCTTCTTGCTTTCTTTCAAATTGATGTATTATTTGTTCATTCATTACACAAACACACATACACATATATATATATTATATGTATGTATATACGTACTTATACATATATACATACACACAATGTCTAGCCACACACATCTGAGTCTCAATGAAGCCCCTAGGCTGCCAGGATCCACCCTGCAAGTCCTGACTCACAAGTTCTTCCCATACCACACCCAACCTTTCTACACAGTCTTGTATCTTTATACATGCTTCACTAGTGTCTATCCTGGTGAAAAAATATATGTGAATACACACACATACACATATATATGACTCTCTCTATATATATGCATATAGGAATACATATGTGCATATATGTCCATATATATATGCACACACACACACATATATATATATTCCTAAATACATAAGAACTGTGTTCTCTGTCTCTATAATGTTACGTGTATGTATATGTTTTCAGAGCTGACCATTCATATTTGATAAGCTATGGTTGTTATGCTTTTCCAGGTTCTTGCCCCAAGTTACCATATCTAGTCCAGGTTCCACATCCAGTGCTCTGGCCTAGTCTGGCCACCCCCATCTTAGCTGTAACCTAGGCTTCTGACAGGTACTACTCTGCATTCATGAGTTACAGGCTCCTCCCATTTAACATCCAACCTCTCCACCCAGTAAGATCCTTATGAATCCTACTGTAGGATCCAACCAATCTATCTTCTTCTCCATGAGTCCTTCCTGCTGTTTACCCCTACTTGCCCCTCCCCCACTCCCACTCCAGCGTTGGACTAGCATACACATTTTGCATACCACCAGGCCTCTTTGTCATGTGACTTCATTCTGCACATACTCTCTTTAGTTCCAACCTTTTTTGTCCACATCAGACGCAGAAGTAACGAAAGTAGCCAAAATACCCGGATCTCATCACAAAAATACAAATAATACAAAAGTTCAAACCAAAATCTTACTTCCAAAACATATAGCCCCATAGAAAATTTCACCAATAAAAACTACCTAGATGAACTCCAGGAAAGAGAATTGAACGGCTCAATCATCAGAGATTCCAAGGAGTTTAAAGAAGACATAAAAAAACAACTGAAAGTGTCAAGAAAAAGAACTTGAGAATAATCACCTGAATGCTGCCCAAGAGAGCACAAACATAATGTAGATGTCTACATGGAGCCTCAGGAATGCACATCGTCATCTTAGTTCAGTATGGCTTAGGATACCAAGTGCTAAACGAGCACCGTAGGGACTTTCTAGGGCACCTCTCTTTCCTCAGTGATGCTCATATGTAAAATCCCTATCAGGATGATGTCTGAGACAGGCGTGCTCCCGATGGTCATTTGATCACTTCTCATGTCTTGTTAATGCTACCATAAATGAACACAACCAGGACACAAAGTCAGCAGAAGCCTTGTTAGACAAAAATATTGTTACAATGTTAATGCATCTTTGTTTAATTTGGTCTCCTAAATTAAGAGCTGGAGTTTAGCTCTTACTTCTCTATTGGGCCATGGTACAATCTACTTCTAGCTAGTAAAATAATGCTCTCGAGTAAACCAATACAAAAGGTAGCAAAGGGAAAGCAAAGAAAGATTCCTAGATGGTCATTCTGCCTCAAACTGGTTTGTACCACTTACCTTGTCTCTTTTTTTTAATTTTTAATTAATTAATTTATTTATTTATTAAAGATTTCTGCCTCCTCCCCGCCACCACCTCCCATTTCCCTCCCTATCCCCCAATCAAGTCCCCCTCCATCATCAGCCCGAAGAGCAATCAGGGTTCCCTGTCCTGTGGGAACACTTCCATCCAGGTCTAGTAAGGTGAGCATCCAAACTGCCTAGGCTCCCACAAAGGCAGTATGTGCAGTAGGATCAAAAACCCATTGCCATTGTTCTTGAGTGACTTCTTGAATTTTGCATGCAAATGGATGGAAATAGAAAACACTATCCTGAGTGAGGTAAGCCAGACCCAAAAAGAGGAACATGGGATGTACTCACTCATATTTGGTTTCTAGCCATAAATAAAGGACATTGAGCCTATAATTCGTGATCCTAGAGAAGCTAAATAAGATGGTGAACCCAAAGAAAAACATATAGGCATCCTCCTGAATATTAAACTTCATCAGGCGATGAAAGGAGACAGAGACAGAGACCCACATTGGAGCACCAGACTGAAATCTCAAGGTCCAAATCAGGAGCAGAAGGAGAGAGAACACGAGCAAGAAACTCAGGACCGCGAGGGGTGCACCCACACACTGAGACAATGGGGATGTTCTATCAGGAACTCACCAAGGTCAGCTGGCCTGGGTCTGATAAAGCATGGGATAAAACCGGACTCGCTGAACATAGAGGACAATGAGGACTACTGAGAACCTTCTCTCTTTTGGGGCAAGGACTCTAGAGAAAACCAGTATTTATCATCATACCCTTAAATTGTTGTGAACTTTACTCGGTGATTTTGCTCAGACAGCTCACAATACTTTAGGGAGGAAAGATCTAGAATCATAATACTTTCAAACATCCAGGTTTTTGATGTTATTATGCAAGTTAAATAGCCAAGAGGTTTCCAGAACCCAAGTAGATGCTGTTATGTTATAAACACTCATTCCTAATTGCTGGTGCCCAGGGACCTAATTCTCAGTAAGAGAAATTCATAGTTTTTTCCATACTCTCTTCCCTTTATTTACTCATTACTATTTGGTTAATTTAAACAGATATGCAATGTTCTAAAAGTAATTTCTCCTCAAATTGGTGGGTTGATTAAAATGGTTACAGCATAAAAAGAGTTTGCTAACCAGGAATGTGAAAGAGGACTAAATGGATCCTTTCTGCGTTAGAGTTTCTCCCTGAGCCATCTCTGTCCTAGCTTCCTGGGTTTATGCTTCCCATTCCCTTGCAGCTCACACTCATTTCAAATAAAGCAAGTCAATGGAGGGCAACTCCCACAGAGTAGTTGCTGTAGACTGAGTGGTCCTCGTTCTCGTTTGCCATTTGTGTAGCTTGGAAAGGCCTAGGTGTTATAGCTGCAAAATTGCTGTATTACATAAAGCTGTTAGCACAAAGGCTTAATGCTAATCCAGGACGCTCTGAAATGTGTCCTATAACCTCTGGATACTAATCTTCCTGATACCAGCTTGCTCCTTCCCCCAGTACTCAGGATGTGCGCACAGAACCAGTCCCTTCCTCATAGAGTCCTGCTGCTGATCACTTTTGTGTGTTAAGCCTGCTAAATTCTAATACTATAATTCAATAACTGTGTCCTCAGACTGCTGTGTAATCAAGGTGATTTCCAGCTTTAAAGACGTCCCAGTCCAAAGAGATGCTTAGAGCAAAACTGCGGCAAGATGCACTGGTTTCCCCAGTGACCAAAACTACCTTCCTAGGGATTTCTGTGTTAGTCTTGTGTTCATTATTTTTGTCATGGATTTGCTGAAGATGAGAATGCAGAGAAAAAGGATATTGATATTCCCCATCTTCTGCCCTGTGGTTTCATATGAAACAAGCTGTTCAGTGGGAGAAATGTAATTACAGTGACAAAAGAAACAGAACAAAGAGCAGGACTCAGTTCTCTAGTTGGGGGGAAAAGATATAAAAAAATATGGTTGATAAAGTCAGCTTAAGATTTCTGAGAAGTAACAGATTTTTAGGATCAGTTGATGTTAGGGAATCAAGAAAAAGAAAACCATTTTTTTCCCCTCTGAATGTAACAGCAACACCGTTTACCCTCTTTCTTTGATAAAACTCTAACTATGACCTTAAGGCAAAACTATTGGCATTCATTGCTAGAGAAAAGTATGAGATTCCGTGATTGATTAACATTCGATCACTCCTGTTCCCTTTGATCGCATCTCACAGTGATTATTTCTGTCTCATGGGCCTTTTCATTTTGTTCAGTTTTGTTTGTTCACTTGACTACTTCAGCCTTTTCCATAGTCTTTCCACCTGACAGGATTCAGGGTTGTTTTTACATTATTTAAAACAAAGCAGAACTGATGAAGAAACATGTCTTTAAAAATGCAAGGGTGATAATATTTCAATTAAGTGATTTAGTGACTTTATCTTTATCCATGTTGTCAAGCACTAAACTCACCTAGCCAAAGGCGTTTTTCACAGATAAGCACACAGAAAATGTGTGTCTGCAGCTATAAGAATGACTTGTTAGATTGAAACAAACACACACACATACACACACACACACACACACACACACACACACTGGGTGGGGTGGAGAGGGATGATAGAATCCTCTATTCTGTATTTAGTTAGACTTACATACGTAGGTAAGAAATGCAGAGTCAACCCTAGGCCCCATTGTTGCAAGGAGAAGGCTGCTTGTTCATCCCGGCTGCCTGGCTAGCTTAGCCCTGAAATAACCACACAGAAATTGTATTAATTAAATCACTGCTTGGCCCATTAGCTCTAGTTTCTTACTGGCTAATTCTTACACCTTAATTTAACCTGTTTCTATTAGTCTGTGTATTGCCATGTGTCAGTGGCTTACCAGCAAAGCACGTCTTTCTCCAGTGGCAGATCCATAGCATCTCTCTGACTCTGCCTCCTTTCTCCTAGAATACCATTTAGTTTTCTCCACCTACCTAAATTCTGTTCTATCCTATCAGGCCAAGGCAGTTTCTTTATTTATTAACCAATACAAGCAACAGATACACAGAATGACGTCCCACACCACCCCATGAGAAGGATGTGAATGTTCCCACTACTTGAAACAGTGGAGAGCTTAACGAAACTGTTCTTGAACATCTCCTGCTCCTGTTTGGAAAGTCTGTCTTCTCCAAGTCCCTGAGTTGCTATTCAAACTCTCTAATCAGTATCAGCAGCACCTTTTCAACTACATTGATAGATATTAATTAGTTCCTCAACAAGGCTGGGAGGCAGTGAAGACAGGAAAGCAGCAGGGAAATCTCCCTTCTGGGAAGAACAGCAAAATTGTTGTATCAGGTTATACCCAGCCTTCATCTCACAGCAGAAGCAATACTGTAGTGGGACAGTATCAGTAGATGACATAACAATCTTAGTATGACTTCTCTAGAAAGTTGTAACTGAAATAGAAATGTTAAGTGACATATTATTACATGTTAAGATATACTCCATGGTATTTTGCAATACATATCCACCACCATTAATTCTATTCTTCTAAGAAGTAATGCTGATTGTTTGGTTTGAGAATACTAAAATAACACCTTCGAGGGAACAAGAAAGAACATTTGTAGCATATCTGTATTTCAGGCCTTGTGCTCCCAAATACAGAAATTATTATCCCCATTTCATAAATGGCAAACTCAGAATTGTTAAGCAAGCTGCTCTACATAACACCTCTTTTAAAATATATTTGCTTTTCAACTCCACTGACTGATAATTTCAGGATACAATTTGTTCACAGATTAGAAATTGCCAATATTTATATTTTTGAGGATGTGATCAGAAGTTCATTTTGCCACTTGAATGAAGTAAAACAAACAACCAAAAAGAACAAATCTACCATGCTGCCAGTATAATAAATTAAACTGTATGCCTGTTATTGTATTTCCTTTTAGGCCTGCTGTTTGTTCAGATTTTGAGTGAACTGCTTAAAATGCACAAGCCTTTGGGCACAGTGTTTCTTTTCTTGATACCTCAGTTTCTGAATGTGTGAAAATGAGGTGATGATAGGAAGTGTACTCTTGCAGTACTGTAAGAGGCTTGGTGGCACATGGAACATACATGGAACGTACACAGACCGTGCCTCGGAGGGCTCTGGGTGCATGGTGCATGCTCAGTGTTGCCTTGGTTATCATTTGTGACATCAGTTCACAATGCCTCATCTCTCAGGTTCTCTGACACTGCTCTTTCCCCCTGAGCTGCATCTAAATGAATAGCAAGATAAACGAGGGAGAAGATGACCATTATGAAAAGTTCATGGTGCTTTGGGTTTAAGCCTTATCATGAATGAAAATCAGTTTTTCCACATATGTCTGGTTTCTAACGTCAGCCCATTCACACCTCCACCACCCCAGTGCTCCTCCATTAATTATCACATGCAGTCATCACACACTATGGACTTGAAGGCCGTGTGTCATGTGGTGTTGCCTGATAGTCTGTGTTGGAAGGAGGGTGACTTGGTGTGCTCCTTCGTTCCTGTGCAGGTTTCCTTTTGCTGCTCTAACAAATCACCACAAACTTACAGCTTAAAACAATTATGATGTCATAGTTCTGGAAGCCAGAGGTTTATAAACTACAGAGTCAACATACTCGTTTAGAGGGTGTAAGGAGCAATTCACTCCTTTGGCTTCTCTGTATTCTAAAACTGTCCAGGCTAGTTGGCTTATAGCCATATCACTCTGAACACAGCCTCCATCATCACATGTTCTTGGTATTTGATTCTTTTAGCTCCATGTTCAACACTTTTGCAAGTGAAACCACAGGCATATTGGAGTAGGACCATTAGTCTTCTCAATGTCCTTGACACTGGAGTCTCCAAATGAGCAAAGAAACATTTGTAGTGTGCTATTTGATCTCATATAGATATGGTCAAGCTTATTATACTTTGGAAACCAACTTAGTTTCCATTTTCTGTTATTTCACAGTCGGCTTTTACACAACTTTTTGTTAAATTGAACTTCTAGTAGACCATGGTTTATTTGTTAGAATCATTTCCATTTCTAGACAGCCTTAGAAAGATGCTCATTGTTAGTCAAAAATTTTCTCTTCAGAAGCAGAATCAACAGTGTATGTGAATGAGCATGTTTCTTAATGGCATTTCCTCATGTGTTTATTGAGGCAAAGGCACTTAATTTGACACCTACAAGGCGCAGACAAAGAAAATCCAGTGGAGTTAATCTGTCCACATCTTAAGGCCATGAACTAAGGAAGATGAGGATGTAAATCAAGGATCAGTCCAAGGATGCTGGAAATCAAAAGCCAAGTTCAAGGAAGCAAGCAGGAAACATAAGTTCTGAGGTCCTTTCTACACCTTTCAGGATGCTTGTCCACACTAAAGAAAGCCATCTCCTGTACTGTGTCTTCCAAGTCGAATGCTAATCTCACACAGATCCAACCTATCAGACATGCCCAGAAACAGTAGTTCACCCTCAGGACTAAGGCGAGTTAAAACAAAATTAAACATCTCAGCTTTCAGGTTAGCTACTTAGTTTTCTCCCACCACCCACATCACACATAATGTCACTTACTCTTGAAGCCATTCTAGACCAACAGGAGCAGATGGTGGCTTCATAGCTTTGGCTCACAGATGTATCTCTCTGACAAAGACTACTGAGTACCCATTTTACCATGTTGCCATGAAGCCACCATCTACAACAATCTTTTCATTTCCCCATCACTCCAATTTCTAAATCAAGACCAGAGCACACGTTTCTCTGTTTGGGGGTAAAGGGAAGACCCTAAGAAAGAATGTAACCTCCTTTGTCACAATTTGACAAAGGTAGGACTGCAAATATGTGAAGACAGAAAGGAAGGAACAATTGGTACCTACAACAGCTTGGATGGATCTTCACAGTATATATGGTGAGTGGCAAAATGCCCATCTTATAAGATTCCATTGGCTAACGTTTCCTGAGAATATATGCGCTAACATACATCCACTGCAGATAGAAAATCAAAAATAGGACAAAATAACAATTATCTTCAAGTTCAATTTAGTAGGCCAATGAGTTTCAAAAGTTATTTACTGAAGTATGGGTGGGATATCATAGATGACTCAATAACAATTGGATCAACCAAAAATCCCAGTTCAACTTGAGTGACAGCTCATGGAAGTCACATTCCTGGAGCTTTCTGCATGACGTGTAAGCATCTGGACCAGTCAGGGAGTCTCCTCCAGGAAGAGGGACTAGGTGCAAAGCTCTCACACAGCTCTGCCATTCAGAGTCTTCTGTCTTCAACCACTAGTTACTACAACAATAACTTTGATGGGGGGAGGAGACTTGTGAATTCATTAGCACTTCCTGAAACTCATGGATGGTTTGTTTCCTGACTCTTGAGTTTGCTTCCTCCATTCTGAAGAAAATCATTCAATTTGTAGGAATTTGCTATACAACAAAGCTCTTCTGAACAGCATTCTAGAAAGATAAATCTGCACAAATGGAACACAGATTAGGAATTTCAAAGGTTCTGGAGTGATGGGTATGGGGATGAACACAACAATACTAGACAAGGAAGGAAATGTTTCCAATAATGAAACAGTTGGGTATTTGATCACAGAAATGATGACAGGAGTATGTACATTTGGTAGAAACAGATCAGAAATCCCTGAACATATTATACGAATTTCTTTCCCTGCTTTGGAAATCATTACTCTTATCTGTGCATAGAAGCAAACACTGGGGAAATCGGAAGAATACAGTAAAGGATCCTCTCCGTACTCCTTTTCAACATTCTATGAACTGATTTTTTTTTTTCCAAAATAAAAATTTTAGGAAATAATGCATGTTGAAACCACCACAGAAATGAGCAGGACAAAGAAGACATTCTCTTTATGTTCTCATATTTCTGTATTTCTATGGTGATATCACAGCCCAATGAGAGCACTAATAGACACCGACATGCGCCAATAGGTACTGACAATATTGACAGCATGAATAAGTGCTGTCAGGAACTGACAACATGGACAGGGATGGGTAGCACTGACAGGCACCGAGAGACACTGACAAATAGGCGCAGAGAGCACTTGCAGGCACCGACAGCACTAGCATGCACTGACATGAACAAACAGGCACTGACATATACTGATTTGTGCCAAAATGTGCTGATATGTATGGAGAAACACTGAAAGGCGTTAACAGCACTGACATGTGCTAACATGTACTGACAGGTATGGACAGCACTGACACGTACTGACATGTGATAACGTATACTAAAATGTACTAACGTGTGATAACATGGACTGACATGCACTGAGGGAACTGACAGGCACTGACATGTACTGACAGCATAGACAGGCACTGACAGGCACAGGCATGCATTGACACCTCCACACTGAGGTTCTCGCCTCTGCAGGAAAGGACAGGTTCCCATTTCTTTTCCTTGTCCTCCATGTTCCATCTTGTGCCCCACCCCCTTACTGCTAGAGCCTTGTAGTAAGTGAGACAGAAAAAACAACAAAAATAGCAGAAAATGAAAATTCATAAGTTCCATCTTACATTCCATTTTCATTATTTGTTTTTACCACAGTAATCATTTTGAGTTGACTGAACATACTTATAATTATTATTGTAATGACTGCATCATATTTCTTTATATGAAAGGAACATTTTTAAACCTTAATTAGTGAGAGAGATATGGAAATTGTTCATAGAACAATTATTTACTCTTTGAATTTTCTTCCTTAGAATAATTAACTTTAATTGGAATTGTTATGTCAAAAGCAAATATTTTTTTCACTTTACTGTCCTTAAAACTTATGTTAACTTTGATTCCAAAAGATATAATGCTAATTTACAACAGTAGGTACAATTTGCTAACTCTCCCCCCCCCTTTCTCTCCCTCTCTATGTTTTATGTTTCTGGGTACTCTGTCTTGTTTATGACAAGTCAGTGGTTTGTGTCAAGACATTTCCTCAGTGTCTTCTCCACCTTGTCTTTGCAGACATGATCTTTCACAGAACCTGGAGTTTACTCTAGACTAGCAAGTCAGAGGAGGTAGCCCACCTCTGACCTCCCAGTGCTAGACAGGTATGTACCACACAGACTGACATGACAGGTATGTAGCATGCAGACTGACCTGACAAGTATGTACCACGTGGACAGACATGGCAGGTATGTACCACATGGACTGACATGGCAGCTTTGTAGCACATAGACTAAAATGGCAGGTATGTACCACATGGACTAACATGGCAGGTATGTACCACATGGACTGACATGGCAGCTTGGTAGCACATAGACTGACATGGCAGGTATGTACCACATGGACTAACATGGCAGCTTGGTAGCACATAGACTGACATGGCAGGTATGTACCATGTGGATAGACATGGCAGTACCACATGGACTGACATGGCACCTTTGTAGCACATGGATTGACATGACTGGTATGTAGCACCCAGTTGAAATGGGTGTTGTGAGTGAACCTGGACTCAGGACCTTGCATGTGTGCCAATTACATCCCACATGTTCTTTTTATATCATATTTTAAATATGTAGTTCCATCACTTAGAAAAAAAACAGGAGATACTAGTTATAAGTTCATTAAGTATTTATTCTTAGACAAATAAGATTTTTGAAATTTCTGTGCTTAGTTAATAGCTGTGTAAAGCATTAAGTTCTTAAATTATACCTATGCCATATTTTTAGCTGATTTAACATATGAGAAACCTAAAGGAGGAAGATGAAATAATTTGTCTAAAGTCACAAAGCTTCAATAAACATAAATTCATATGTACTTTACATCTAATTTCTTTGTAAATTATTTGAACATTTTCCCACATTCAAGGTAATAGAATATCTCTCTTTTATACAGGTTGCCTGGCAGTTTTATATTTTTAAAAATATTTTTAGCAAAAAAATGTGTTTTCCATATAATGTGCTAACATTTGCCTGTTATTTTGTGAAAATAGATATTTCCACAGTCTATTATTAGTAATTTCTTATCTGTTTAGTCTGCTAGAATTGTTAAAAATATGATTATTCATATAATAGTTTCCTGACCCTTTGTTGAAATAAGGGAATGAATGTAGAGAAAAATCCTATGTACTACTTTCTTTTTTAAAAGAAAATAGCCTACTGAGACTTCCCAATGCTCAAAATTACACAGAATATCTAAGAGGACATTTCATCATGTATAACATTAACTTTAATTTATATCACCTAGCATGCCATGAGCCATATTTCTTCTAGTGGTTAAGCTCTTGCCAGCTTCTAAATTAGGTCCCTTATGGAGCTGCATTAACCCTTTCGGGATAGCAGTACAGCAGTGTACAGACACTGCTTTCAGAGTAGTAGACAGGTTGTATTTGCTGACAGGACAAGATCTCAGCACAGGAACAGAGCAGAGCATAATCTTTGGAAGACTGCGCTGAGCAGACCATCTCTATGCCTCCTAAACTGTATGCATGAAGTTTATCTGTGATGGGCAATAAACCTGGCTGGCTATGTCTGGAAACCAGGACACATATCTGTATTAATCAGAGCTCCCAGACAGTCTAAGCTAGTATTGTTTGGGGAAAAGTAGAGGGAGGAATTTATTATGATGTTGAGAAGCCCCAATATCTTCTGTCTGTAAGACAATCACAAAAGCTAGTGATTTGATTCAGTTGCACTCTGAAAAGTTAAGAACCAAGAAGCTAGTGGTATAAACTCCCCTTCCCAGGGCCATACAAGAGGACACAGTGGGCCCAAACTCACAGTGAGGGGGAGAAGATGAATTACTTATCCCTCCTGCTTTCATCTACTCCCCCTTCAGTGATTTGGATGATGGCCACCCACATGGAAGATATCCATTTTCTTTACTGAAGTCACAAATTCCAATGCTAGTTTTGGGGTCTATAGCTATAGCTCAGTGGAAAGAGAACTGGCCTAGAATACCAGAGGCTCCTAGCACTCCAGCAGGACTAGGGTGAGGAGCTCAAGATCAGTGACAGACTTGGCCATTCCCTGGGCAATCAAAGGGGATGATCCTCTCTCAAATCAGCATTAACAAAATTAAGTGACACCAAATGCTACTTTCACCCCAAAACAGATTCAAAAAGTAATAAGTAATCTGAGTGCCTCAGATCAGTCAAGGTGACACATGAAATGAACCATCACAATACCTATGAGTGAAATGGAATGGCCAAAAGACACTTAAGGTCATGTTCAACCTCCTTAGCAATCAGGGAAATGCAAATCAAAACAATTTTTAGTTACCATCTTACACCTGTCAGAATGGCTAAAATCAAAAACACCAATGATAGCCTATGCTGGAGAGGATGTGGAGTAACGGAAACACTCATTCATTGTTGGTGGGAATGCAACCTTGTGCAACCATTTTGGAAATCAGTGTGGTGGTTTCTCAGGAAATTAGGAATCAATCTACCTCAGGATTTAGCAATACCACTCTTGGGAATATACCCAAGAGATGCCCAATCATACTACAAAAGCATTTGTTCAACTATGTTCATAGCAGCATTATTTGTAATAGCCAGAACCTGGAAACAACCTAGATGCCCCTCAATAGAAGAATGGATAAAGTGTTGAATATATACACATTAGAGTACTACTCAGAGGTAAAAAAAACAATCACATCTTTAATTTTGCATGCAAATGGATGGAAATAGAAAACACTATCCTGAGTGAAATAACCCAGAACCAAAAAGATGAATATGGTATGTACTCACTTATTAGTGGACTCTACTCATAAACAAATGACATTGAGCCTATAGTTCACAAGCCTAGAGCAGCCAAAAAACAAGTTGAACCCCCCCCCCAAAAAAAAACGCTGGGCAAAAGTTGGGAGTATGGGGGTAGTGGTAGAGGAGAAGGGAGAGAGAAGGGAGAAAGGAAAGACTGGAGAGAGCTTGGGGGAGTGGGAGCATGGAGATGGAGGAAGGGCAGATATAGGAGCAGGGAGGAAGATATCTACATTAAGGGAGCCATTTTAGGGTTGGCAAGAAACTTGGCTTTAGAGGGAATCCCAGGTGCCCACAGGGATGTCCCCAGCTATGTCCTTGGGTAGCAGAGCAGAGGGTGCCTGAGCTGACCTTGCCCCACTATCACACTGATGATTATCTCGAATTATCACCATAGAATCTTCGTCCAGCGATGGATGCAGATAAAGATAGAGACCCTCATCAGAGCAATGGACTGAGCTCCTAAGGTACAGTTGAAGAGCAGGAGGAGGGAGAAGATGAGCAAGGAAGTCTGGACTTCGAGGGGTTTGTCCACCCCCTGAGACAGCGTGCCTGTTCTAATGGGATCTCACCAAATCCAGCTGTACTGGGACTGAATGATCATGTTATCAAATCAGACTCTCTGAATGTGGTTGACAATGGGGGCTGACTGAGAAGCCATTGATAAAGGCACTGGGACTTGTTTCTACTGCATGTACTGGCTTTTTGGGACCCTAGTCTATTTGGATGCAAAGTTTCCTAGGCCTGGATGTAGGGGGGAGGGCCTTGAACTTCCCACAGGGCAGGGTTCCCTGCTCTCTTTTAAGGAGGGAGGGGGAGTGAGGAGGGAGAGTGGGGGATAGGGAGGAGAATGGGAGGAGGGGAGGAAGTGTAAATTTTTGAATGGAAAAAAAAAGAAATGGAGAAGACTGGAGGCAGAGAGTTTGACAACACCCTAACCTGTTACTGGCAGGGTGATAAAATGAATAACGGTGTCTCGATTGTATGCAGATTCTCACGCTGTTTCTGTTTCCTTTGCAATTTGTGGCATACATCATCGAATCTTGTTTATCAACTTACACCTAGTTCATCAAATTCACTGTCCATAATTGATCTTATAACATCTATTTGATCAAAATATTGATTTAGCATAGATTATATGTGGCATGTGAGTCTGCTCTGAATGAGATTACAAACAGCATCTTGGTGTGAATCCTGTCTTTGTGCTACTTCTTCAAAAAGCTTCAGAATTAAGCCCTCTCTGCAAGTTGTGATTAGAATACACATCTTCCTACATCTCTCCTCCTCACTCATGTTCTCTATTATATTACTAGACACATTTTCAGGCTAGGTCTTCATGACCCCAGTGTTTTCTAATTTTCTATAAAAGAAAACTGAACTTCATGTCAAATTGCTATGCTACTAATTCAATAAAGGAACTAATAACAAAAATCCTTTTCCAAGATAAAGTTCATGTTGTGGAAAGATAAAGCATTTCTAGATGAGAGTGGAGGGATAGAAGAGCATTGTGGGAAATATATTTTGAAACTGTATACATGCAATGCATAACTTATGATGGCTACAGACTGTGCTAACCTTTATCTTTAGAATGGAGTAATTACTCACTGCTACACAGAGCATGTGAATTATCATTACTCACTCATGAAAGCAAATGTGTAAATGTCATTGTGGGCACTAACAGTCACACACAATCACTTTGCTTTTAACGGAACATGAATGCTGATACAGTCAGTACATTTGAAAAGATGTCATTTACACACATTGAAAAATTTGTATTATAAAGGTAAGAGGAAAGAAATAAAGAGCATGAAATATATTTTTAAAAGGATAATGGCAGAGAGGGAGAAAAATGAATGGATAAGCCCCTACTATATAGTTCATAATGCAAGGTGTTTTAAATCAATTATTTCATTTGATATTTATTTTGGTATCAACAAAATAAACCTGAGTTAGTCATTGTTCACAAAGTAAAAAGTAGAATCAATTGATTGTGTGTATAGATACATGTATACACACAGACACACACATACACAGGGTGACAAAGACAGACCATGGCTAAGATTTTTTTTCAAGGAATTGGCTCACACAGTTGTAGAACTATCAATTGTGATATTTTAACAACAGGTTGGAAATTGTAGCAAGAGTTTATGTTAGATTTTTGAGTATAAAAGTGCTGCAATTTCTGTGTTGCAGTCTAGAAGTGAGATTCCCCTCTATTTGGGGGACTTGATCTTTTCTTTTGGCCCTCAGCTGACATAAGCCCAGTACTTCCATTACAGTGTATAACTCCTTTACTTTAGTTCTACTGATTTTAAGATCTGCCAGTTTTAAATGCTTTCACAACATATAGACAACAAATTTTCTAAACAACTGTCATTTAGCCCAGCCAAGTTGACACATTAAAATTAACCATAGAACCCCTGTTATCCCAGACTAGAAATTTAAAATTTAGAGATGTTAATAACATATCCAGGGCCACAAAGGAATTGTGGCTGATGGAAAAGGTGCAAGAAAGACATCAGCATGCTTTGGGAAATACCTACATCCTCAGATATGCCACTTTCTGGGGAACTAGCATGCCTGGAACTATCATACTAAAGTGAATATTAGATGTTCTCTTGGCATGTAATAAGAACTCAAACCAATAGGCTTATAATTCGGTGTATGAACTATAAACAAGCCTTTCAACAAACATACACTTTTACAATATTATCTCTCACAGGACAAAATCAGATTAAAATTATCTCTCACAGGACAAAATCAGATTAAAATTCAAGGGATGTTATCTTCAAACTAATCTACTAACTAAAAACTCCCGTTTTTCAGAATGTGAGGCAATAATTTGTTTCATGCCTAAGTGCTACAAAGCTTCTGCTTTAGCTAGCACTGAATTATCATCGCGTATGTATCTGAAGCCTTCCAGTGTGTGTGTGTGTGTGTGTGTGTGTGTGTGTGTGTGTGGTGTTTCACTGAAGCAGTCATTACTCTAAGAGCCAAGGCATGTGTCCACATCACACACAGTTCAGAATTCCACCTCCCATAAAGAGCTGTTGTCCTTTCACATTCTAGTAACAAGCAGTTCATCTGGATGACTGACACAAACCAAATAGGGTAACGGGTTGGATATCATTTCCAATATTTCTGAGCACACTCGATCTCTGCAGGTATATAAGGTCCACTTCTGGGAGCAGCAGATCATGTAAATGGAATGTACGTCCCATATAAATTGCTATGCTATGATTACTGTTCATGACAGAATACCAATAACCCAAAGACCGGGTTAATGACCAGTGTGCAGTAGTGCAAATGTTCACCTTTTACTCAGGATTGTTAAATAACAAACACTCCCCTGCTAGCCATATTCTGTTCTTTGGGGATTGTGCAAGATTTCAGTATGTATGCTTAGATTCAGATCAAGATTTCAGTATGTATTCTTAGATTCAAAGCAAGATTTCAGTATGTGTACTTAGATACAAAAGCATAGCCCAAGTAGTTACCCATAATTTTTTTTCATCTTTTAGTTTGAAAATAAAAGTCAAGTAGAGTGACTTTCTGTTCTGCAATTTGAACCACTGCAAGCACAAGAGAAGAAAGGTTAAATGAGAGCAACTAACTTCAAATTACAAAGTATTTTTATTTATTCAAAAAGATTTCTTCTGCATTATCTGTTTTGTATGTGTTTCAGAAGAGATTAAAACATTAATTAATAATTGCAATTCTCTGTTGTTGATATATTGTGGTAATATACATACACACAACCAAATATAAAATAGTAAAATAAAAACATATAAAATAAAAATAAATACTTTTTAAAAAAAAAAAAAAGACTATATTCTGTTCTTTCCTCTTTGTCAAACTTGGTTGGCAGCTGCTCTTCATCAGCCATCTTGATGGTCTCTACTTGGCCTGTACGGCCTGCACAGAGAGTTCATACATTTAGCAGAGCACTATAATGATTCATATCATTTTTATTACATCAATGACTCCATGAGTTTCTTGGAACCAATGACATTTCATTCGTCCTCTATTTCAAATATCCAGTGTTCCTGCAACATATTAAATAATTAATAATATTTGATGAATAGATGAATGGAGAATACCATAGCTGCTCCTAAAAATCATTCATCAGCTTCCAGCTAGGTATTCACACAATGACGTATCTTTTACAAGAATGGTAATCTTGCAATTAGAGCATTACAGAGAGAAAAGACTCCAAGAGCCGCTCAGTGCCCCATTTTACAAATTGGAAGAAGCCATGACCTAGCGAGTTTTTTTTTTTTTTAGGATTATATAAATTGCAGTTATCAGTGCTAGGTCAAGCATATACATCTCCCAACAACTGAGCATATGTTAGCGGTTCTCTGTCACACTGTTTTTTCGTGAAAGCTAAAGTCCACTTATTTCAAAAGAAGTTAAATGTTGGCAAACCTATTAATGATCTCTAATTCACTCATGAACAACAATTGTATTATAGATGTTATTAATTTTAATTTCATCTATGGTTGATCTTTACTTAAAAAGGAGATCTAGGCAAATTCTAGTGCCCCCCTCTTGTACCCAAGATTTGGTAAGTATGTGAGATGTTTAGATTTTCCAAAGGATCTGCTATAGAGATGTAACCTCCATTCCCACATGACTGACATGATGTAGTATACATGTGACTGCTACTCCCCTTCCAGAACTAACTACGTTAGTGAAATACACGTAAGTGCACAAGCACAGACTTCTTTCCAGGTTTGATAATTGCACCTTCAGTGAGGCAATGGGTAAAATAATCCTATCTACATCCTTAATTTCAGGAGAAACACTGAGGAACATGTGTGTTGCTTAGAGTCAAAGCTGTCCTTCGGGTCTCCCATCGTAAACATGATCAAAAGTTCAACAATCTGGATATTGAGAATATCAATAGGAGAAGTCTGTCTTATAAAGTATTTAAGACACATTTTAAAATATGAATTACCAATTCCAGAAAAGAACATTTTGTCTCTTGATATTTATATTTTTTGCATTTTCTGAAGCTGAAAGTTTATATTAAATCAACTTAAAACTGCCAAGGAATGGTGAGCCTGGATTTATAAATTAAGATGTAGCATGGAGTTGTTAGGATGTCAGTCAAAATGACTGACAAATTTCACTGCTAAATGAAGATTTAAATTTTCTATAAATCTGACTGCCAGTTAGAGTGTTTGATAAAGTCTATAATTCTCTGCAAAATGCTTCTTTGGGAATCAAAAATGTATGACTACTAGTGCTCACAGTAATGTTTCATATTTTTCTCCTCTCGGTTTCCCATGTATCTTTTTACAGAGACAACTAGCCAGCCTTTCACTGATCCTAAAAGAATACTTTCAGTCTCAGTACTAACATGCTAGAACAGTAAAGGCAAAAGATTATAGAATATGATACTGAATATAAAAGACATTCAGTGCAATGGAAACTTTCAAATACATCCAGATATTTCACAAGTTAAAGGATAGCAAAGTTACATGAATTAGTGCCATAGCAGGGCCAATATTAATCAAGATTTACAATTCTTTCCAATATTATATATATGCAATATTGGAAATATATACAAAATACTGGAAATATATACAAAATACTGGAAATATATATGTCACTTAAATCCTCATGTTACGACTATTTTTTAAGATATATTTTAGGTGGGTCTCCTATTTAGGAATTTAGCAATGTTTCTTTTAAGTGAATATAGTATACATGTCATGTATCCGAACACTGAACTGGAGAGGTACTGTAGGTCATGCTTTTTTAAAAACTTGTGTTGAAATGTTGATACATGTCTTAGAAATCAAAAAAGAAGAGATTTTATGATTTCAATAAATTTGTTGAAATTATTTGGTTTTTATCTCAAAGTTGGAGAGGCTGTTGAAATGATACAGCTTTTGCTATATCCAGAATGTAAGATGGTGATGAATTCTGGTCAAAAATATATCTTGATGATCTAAAAATTAATTTTTATATTTAAAAAGCAAATGGAAAGTAGATTGGGAGTGTAAAAAGGAAAGAAAATAGATTTGTTATCTCTTCCACTGTGATTTTATTTTGAATTTAAGAAAAGGAACTATCTGGAGAAATGTAGGACTGTGTTTACATACATGTAGAATTAATCACAAATTATTTCACTGAGGAAAAAAGAAGTTCAAGTAAACACTTTGCAGAGATAATGTCACAGAATACTCAGATTTGGAATATAACAAAATATATATGAAAAGACTGTACTTCACTAATAACCAGGCAAAAGGCAAGCAACCTGGAAATGTTCACTTGGCTGCTGCAGATGTTACAAAGACCAACAACTGCTACTGCTGCCGCACGTTTCACGGGGATTCTAGTAGTAACACTGGGGGAGGAGGGACACACACAGAGTAAACTACAGAGAAATTATGTGGTATTAATTCAAATTGTAAAGTATCCATACCTTCTAACAAGGCAGTTTCTTTTCCGGAATTCTTTCAAGAATGTTTATACATATACAAAAGCACATCTTTAAGCATGGCAATTATAACATCTGCAATCATTTTAAAACACTAAATACAGGAGTTGGAGAGATGACTCAGCAGTGAATGACACTTGATGTTCTTGCAGAGGACCTGAGTTCAATTCCCAGGTCCTATATTAGTCAGATTGTAACCACTTGTAATGCCAGCTCCAGAGTATCATGGCCTCTTCTAGACCCTGCAGGCCCCTACATAAACAAAGTATATACGTACACTCAGATACACACACACACACAAATAGACTAAATATTTTAAGTGATAAATATTTACCAAAATGAATTAATTTAATGTTAACTAAATACCCTCTTTGGTCAGAGGCTTCATTTGATGGTATCTATGCCCAAGAAGTAAGCAAGTTTACAATATAGTAATTGAAGTATTTTTAATGATTGTGAAGGAAAAGATATGCCATTATTATTTATGAGAGGAAGGTGGACAAGTTTCATGAAAGGCAATAATCCAAGTACATTTTAACTTAAAATAGAAATAAATAATCTTGTATTATAATTAAGGGAAAGGTTGAAGAAAATATTCATGATGCAACATTAGTTTCATGAGTAATCGAGTTTAACCACCCTACGACCACATACATGGAACTCTTGGCACCACATAAAAGAAATTTTATAGAATGATCAGCATAATATCCCAATCTCCGTTTTGGTAACTATTGTTCCTTAACTAAACTGTATGCCAGTACTGCAAAAACACCACAACCATGCAAGTACAGCTACATTTCCTGCCACAGCAATATTCTCACATCAGTGTTCCTTTAACTTCTTCAGAAACTCTGGGATTTATTTTCTGCTGAGAACAACTCAATCGGGAAAGCTTAATCCCTTTCTCTAAGAGGTTCAATGACACCAAATCAATGACCAGTGTGGTACAACAGTGGGCTTGGTATAGTACATCCTTTGTTAGACCATAAAACATTATAACATATCAGTTAACTCAAGTCAGTGGGTGTGTTATCAGCTCCCATTTGTGTTGCGATGAGGGACACTAATGCACTGTGTCCAAATGAAAAAGATATTAACATCCTGGCATCCCCTCTGGTGAAAGCCCCTATCACAATTCATACCTGTATTTGATAACAGCAAATAAGTGGGTTTCAGATTGACCAGTCACAGGCAGAATCCTCCAGTCAAGTTCATTTGCAAAGTATGGATCAATGATTTGGCGAGGAAAAGAAAAGGCACACTCTGGGTTTTATTTGATTTTGCTTTCTTTGTTTTGCTTTGGTTTTTGTTTGAGGTTATTGGGAAACATTGAAAATCATAGAGGAATGTTCTCTTATGCAGTAAAAGTACTCTTTATGTAATTCAGTACAGTTGGAAAAAATGGATGATTAACATCTAAAAATGTGATTGCTGCATTGGCCATGCAGGGAAAGAGCATTAAATCACAATGAAGAACCATTACATATACAGGAGAATGAACGGAAGGCAAATGAGAGAAAAGGTACTTTTCATTTTTTCTTATATGTAGAACTCATACTTAAAATTTTGCTTATATTTATGTGCATTAATACATATATGTTTATACACACATCTTCATAAGTGACAAAATTCATCAGGGGATAAGGAGAGGAGATCAAGAGATATTAAAAGATGTAGGAGTTATTGTCCATTTGTATAAGATTTTAACTTCAAAGAAGCTATAACTTTACATTTTTACTTTAGTAAGACAGTTCATAAAATTACAGACATGGTACTAGGTATGGATTTGAAATGTGCCCCAAAGGGTCCATGTTGAAGCTTTGGCCCATAGCTTGTGATGATCTGCTGGGAAGCTGGGGACTTTAGGAGTTGGGACGAATCAGAGGAAGTGGGTCACTAGAGGCAAGACGTTAAAGTCTGCATCTATCTCTTGCCTCTTCTCTATGTCTTACCCACTATGAAGTGAACAGCCTCCTTCTCCACATGCTCCTTTTGTTTCTGATGCTCTCCTTCATAACGGATGCCAGGACAGGATGTCTGACTGACTCCTCTGAAGCCGTGAGTTAAAGCAAATATTACCTTGTTTTGAGTAGTTTGTGTCAGGCTCCTGTCAGAGACAAGAAAACTAGAGAAAAGGTTTTCACCACTTCTGAGTATCACTTACCGTTAATATATCTAAGACATGTCTGAACTCACAGATTTTTGCAGTATTATTGTGTAGAGATGTTGTAATTACAAGGAGGAAGATATGACAGTAAAGGGTAGTGTTGTCTAGATCTTTCTGTCATTTACACCCATTATGCAGCAATTAAATGGTATAGAAATTTATAGGTAAATGGCATGAATGCAAGTCTTCTAAATTTTATGTCATATATTGTTATTGTTAAGATGTAATCTTCACTGGAAATGACAAAAGCTACATGAAAATTCTCTGTGCTGTGTGTGAAACTTCTAGAGAATCTATAATGAAATCAAAAGTTCTAAAGTAAAAGTAATATTGATTGTAGCGGATGAGATCTTATTTAGTGTGAATGAGTACTATGGAACCAGGTGAAAATAAACACTAATATACAGAAGAAGAAAAGATATGTAGAAATTAAAGTAAAGGAATGCATGTGATAAGAAAGCAGAAGGGTGGGCCAGGATATGGCTTAGCATATGAAAGTGCTTGCAGTCACACCTGGACTTGATCACTAGGACCAATGTATTGCAAGAAGAGAACCAGCACCTATTGCTTGTCATCTCACCTCCACACACGTGTGCTGTGTATGTACACACTCACCCCTCCACACACGTGTGCTGTGCATCACTTACTCGCCCCTCTATACCCATGTGTTGTGCATGCACACATTCATTCCCCCACACACATGTGCTTTGTATGTACACACTTACCCATCCACACACATGAGCTATGCATGCACACACTCACTCCTCCACTCACATGGTTGTGCATACACACACTGGTCACTCCACACACATGTGCTGTGCATGCATACACTTATCCACACATACACACATGTGCTTTACGTGCACACACTTGCCCCTCCATGCACATGTGCTTTTCATGCACATACTTGCCACTCCACACACATGTACTGTGCATGCACACACTTATTCCTCCACACGCATGTGCTGTGGAAGCACACATTCACCCATCCACACATATGTGATGTGCGTTCAATCACCTACCCTTTCATACATACTGGATAAATAAGCAAATAATTATAAAGTAGTAAAGAGAGAAAGAAAGCAGAGGGAGCCATTTTTTAGCTTGCTGTCCTGTGAGCATAATAGATATGACTTGATGGAGATTCTCAATATTGAACATTTTGACATTTCCTCATTCATGGAGGTGGTTAAAAATGCCTTTAGACCCTTACTTGAGATTCTGTTACTCTTTTCTATCTCTCTGCTCAGCTGCACATTGTCTCATGGTGTCAGTGAATGCTAGAGTACACAGACTGTACAAGGTTAGCTGAAGGGGTAATTTCAACCCTACAGCTATAGGGAAGCCATTGTTGATCCATGTTTCACTGAGTTTTTGGTGGTTCACTGCTTCACCTTTGCTCTGTAAGTAAACCTAATAAATAATTGGCTCATGAAGTTGAAATGTGGTGGAACTGCACTTCGTTGTGCTGTTGTTGCCCTATCTGGTATGAGTAGATGTTCATGTCATCCCAGAAAAATTGCACAGACTGCCTCTCTGAGGGAAAGGGGGACCTACAGGAGAGAAAGGCAGTGGAGCAGAAATAAATGAGAATACAGTATAAAGATACATGAATGAAAATATCATGATGAAACTCGTTATTTTAAATGTTAATGTGAAATTTTAGTTTTAAAATTATTGGGGAGGATGTCAAATAGCTAGAATATACAGTGATAAGAATAAAGAAGGCCCTGACACTTAGAAAAGTAGTGTTTGGCATTGTCTGCCAAAGTTGATCATTAGAACATTGTCTGAATTTAAATATCTGAATAACTCTATCCTCTTCAACAATAAACCCAAGACTAGTCATAGCAAACATTGCTAGATCCCAAATTGAGCACTGTCCAGTGTCTACGGCATAGTTTTGTCATGAAGTGTGCCGCTGAAGAAGCCTCATATATAGAAGGCTTTGTTCCCAACTGGTGAGTAGTGATATCCAGGCTCTGAGACCATGATGCTAACCTCCTCAGCAACCTGACCACTGATAAATTTATAGCCGAATGTGTACTTGAAGGTAGAGCCTGCTTGGAGGAACTAAGTCACAGATGGGATGTGTAAATCCGGGTCTCTGACCTCCATCTTTGGAGGCCCCGCCCCTGTGCGCCTTGCACCTTGACACCCCAAGGTGGCCTGCCAAACCTTGACCCCTCCCCAGAGGAAGTCAGGACCACTCCCCCAGTCTATTTAAACTGCTCCCCGGAAAGTCAACACTTGGTCGTCCCTCCCCCCCCATTCCCTACAGTCACATTGGCGGGTTTTCGGTCCCCTCAGGGCCACCCAAGAGCGAGCGGAGGAGTCCCACTAAACGTGGATATCTTTTAATTTGGCTTGTTTTGATTCGGCATGATTGGGATTTCTGTGTAGACAGAAAGTTCGTGTTAGACAATATTTCTAACAGAATGCTCTTGGGGGATAGATCTGGATTTTGTGCCCCTCTTTTTCTTTTTTCTTGCTCTACTTCCTGGACATTGAGAGGTAAGCAGCTCTCCTTCACTGTGCCCTACCACAGTGTTTTTTTTTTCCTAAAGTCTCAGTGTCACCCTAAAGTCAGTGAACAACCACAGGCTGAGGTGTGTGAAGCAATGAGGTGACCTGTGTGACTAATGCAATACATTTGCACAGCACACAACAGACAACTCTCACACTGGAATGGGTGATCAGTTGTAGATTTCACGTAAAGTAGTTATGATGCTAACAATTAGAAGCACAATTAAAAGTCCAGGTATTTACTTCAACTTGTAGTCTGTAATTGCAGCCATTCCACAGGTAGCACACTTTAAGACCAGAATCATATTAATAGTTACAAATGGGGAACTTAAGAAAAGAGAAAAATAATTCTGCTACACCATCCATTTCTCATTTCTTTAACATTTTGTTGTCTGTTCAACAGACAGGACAGCATGGAAATTCCAAAGCTGCCTGCTGGATAACAAAATTAAACTCTTAGCAGATGTGGACATCTCTTATCTTAAGAAACAGGCGTGTTAGGTGAGCAGATCACATCTCCGTAGGCAGAAAACACTCAGGGTAGACAGTAGTTCCCTCTCCACTTCCTGTGCTGAGATGTGACAAAAGGATGACTCTTCAGAGGCTGACTGGAAGGCTGTCTGTCTCTCCCTGCTAGCTTCCCCAGGCACAGGGGAACTGGAAGGCTGTCTCTCCCTGCTAGCAGGCTGTCTCTCCCTGCTAGCTTCCCCAGGCACATGGGAACTGGAAGGCTGTCTCTCCCTGTTAGTTCCCTAGGCACGCGGGAACTCAGTAGTAGGCCCTTTACATTTTCTGCCTCTGCTGATGTTGTCTCATCTTTTACTTCTTTTTATCTTACCCACAGACTCCAGCACCATGTTGTAAGCACCTAAGTTTTGTGCTGTTAGCTTAGTTCAGGGCCCGGAGACAGCATGAGCGGGGACATTGCTACCACGAGCAGAGGACAGACTATGGAAATGACTTTGTATAATCTGTATGTTGTTTGTTCTGACCTAAATCTAAATAAAGCAACCCATTTTATTTTAAACTGACTGATGAGGAAAACATTGTTACTTTACAATAAAAAATGAATATGGCATTAATTACTGTTTTACTTAATCATTTTAAAATACTATAAAATTTCAATAAAAATTGCAATGCAAATCAAAATATTTCCTGTTTCATTAGAACTATGAGCTCTTCCTCATGACTGCAAATGAGCAATAAAGTTTGATAGCATAGCACAATTAAGATTGCTTCTTGGATAAGGATATTTTTTTTCTCAAAGCATGTTATATGAAGGCATTAAATATTTGATGCATAATAAAAGGAAAATAACATCCCTTTCCACTAAACTGCCTTAAATATCAATTACAAAGAAAAGATTTGCTAAGCTAATGATTTTCTAAGTAGCCACAAATGCTTTCTTAATTCCTGATGTGTTCTTTTTTGTTCCTCAGAATAAATGAGTTGTTATTTTTAATATTTGGTAGCTTCACTTGTTTTTATAGCAAGTATTTACTCAACAAGCCACTCAACCCTGTCTTATAATTTCATATTAAGTCTTCTAACAGTGAGTCACCAGCAAATACTGCCTCTAACCTGATAATACTGACATACAACCACTCTGTGTGGGTTGTGGTTATACTCGAGGACAAAGCAGTAATGAAAAACCATCTCTCCAAGACTACTGCTCAGGCAAATATCTAAACTGTCCTCTTAATGACTCACTTTTTCCACAGTGCACATCCTTATGTAACTCCCCTCCCCTGATGATTGCCAGATTGCTTCTGGGACTTTTCTGGCAATGGCCTATTAATAAATGTAAGATGCACAGAAGCTGTGTAAATGCATGCACACTGAGACTCAACCTCTTGGCAACAGAATACAATGTGGACAGAGGATGTTAAGAACAGAAGTCTCGACTAACTACCGCCATGTCAGACCTGTGAGTGAGACCTTTGAACCAGCTAGCCCCTCCTACCTGTCAAAGAGCACTGACACACCCATCAGGCTTGTAGGCATCTCACTGAACAGACATGTAGCTTCCCAGCTGAACTTCATACAACTACCCACAACTGCAGAGTAGACAGAAAGTAAGCTTTGCTTTAGGCCATTAAAGGTAACTCAGAAGACTAAAGATATAGCTAAGTTGTCAAAGAGCTTACCTTGAAAACATGACCATGCGTCTGAACCTCAGAATCCACATGAAAACGTTAGTCAGTGTGGTAGACAACTGTAGCCCCAGCACGAGGGAGAGTCAATATCTAAATAGCTTAGCTTAGTGAATCAGATGCCAGCAAGAGACACTGTTTCAGGAAAAAATGATGGATGAAGCCTGAGGAACAATTCTTAAATTCATCCTCTAGCCTTCATGTGCACACACACACACACACACACACACTATCAATTAGCTTCCACCCGCTTTTCTTGGGATCCTGAATGGCATAGAACTAGTAAGCAAGTCTCAACTGCATGTCCGAAGTCAAACACACTGGGTGATGGAGGTCTTGTAGCAAAGTAATGACCATTAATCAAATGTAACCACTAAGTAATTTTTTTCTGTATGCCATTCATCTGAAATTAAATATTTCTGGGTGGAGGATGACACCACTTTGCTTTAATTATGTTTCCAACAATGGATGCCTGCTCAATATAGAAATTAGAGTTTGAGTGAGAAGCTGCTCGGCTTGAATCCCCACTGCTGCAGAGTGCGCCTGTAACAATGTCTCCTAAAAATGTCTGGCATCTTAACTCAAGTGCCAGTTACTAAAGGGCAAGTCATTCTGTGTCCCCTGTCACACCAGCACCAAGTTGATCAATTACTGACAAAATTGACTCCTTTATTAGCCTGTATATTGAGAATTTTCTTACTATAGTCAACATTGCTAGCATTGACATAATATTCTTAGACTAGATAAACATGGAAATTTTGGATGAAGTAAAATGGATAAAAGTTCTAAATGACATTTTTAACTGAACTAGCTAAGAAGTACACTGTGTGTCCTTAATAGGAGACAAAGGGAGGGAAAGTGATAAAATGCCTAGACAACGTCTTCCATTGCTTCGAGTGGTGTCAACAAAGATTTCTCTATACGCAGTACTGTATAGACCTAATGGTTAGAAGGGACTTGCACCACTGTAAGCCTAAAGAACTTTGAAAGGGTGATATTCATATTAATTCATGTTTGCTTTTATACCGTGTCAGCCAATAGTTGGCAAAGCAGGGAAATGCAATGCCCTGCAGTTGAAATCAATACAACAGGAAAATTTATTGAAAAATTTTGGAGCTGAATATATCAAAACCATAGGCTGTTTCTTTGTTTCTTCTCAGTTTTCATCTTATTTTGCTGACATTTTATGGAAACATGAGTGCATCTTTATCACTGTCTAACTTCTACTTAGCCATCTATTTTTCAATGTTACTTAAGGTAAAATCAGAGTCAATATCTAAAGCTACAGTACATTGGAGGGTTTGCTTCAGTGCCTTGGATGTTATAGTAGCTAGGTCTATGACAGGTACATACTAGCGGGATGAACAGGTAACAGGTAAGTAGAAGGCAGAGACAAATTATTTATGGAAGATAAGTGATTGATAGATAAGTAGACAGACAGATACACAGTTGGAGAGGTGATAGATGTCTCTTTTAGTGTTTATGTTAAAAGTAAAATAGATTGTATGATGTTTATTCCATAGCAGAATTGGATCTATACAGTTTTGTTTTGAATATAAAGTAGCCCAGAATTCTTAATTTCTAATGTTCAGCTAACCAATCTAAACCTTCTTCTCCCTCCTCTTAAGTGTATTAGTTCTACCATGGAGAAGAATGATATATATATATATATATATATATATATATATATATATATATAATATATATATTTATATTATTTATAAATAATATTTATAAATTATTTATAAATTATATAATATTTATATTATATAATCATATATATATTGGACATGAAGGCAAATATAAATTTTTGACTGAACTAACTAGGTCCATAAGAATAGAAGTCTCCTAAGTATAAAAGTAAAATGTGGCAATAGAAGCAAGCAGTATACAGTAATAGCTATTTCACACTTCCAGAAAGTTGATTCCAGCATGGTTTGCAATTACTGAAACAGAGAGAGAAGAGCTAATTAGTTATTTGGTCCCCGTGTTATTCTGGAAAGAGCGTCATTGATCGTTATCCCCCAAACGTTATTTTTATGTAATCATGTATGCAAACTAGTGGGTAACAAACTACCTGTAGAGTCTTCCTTTCATCACTATATCTGAATTCACAGAGTGTTTTTAGATTTCTGAACAGTAACAAGATGGTTGTGGTCACTAAGTGCTTCTTTCCATGACTTATGGCTAATGACTTGTGCAGCATAATATTAAGGATTCAAAAATGTGGAAGAGGTATTTTTTTAACTATGTCCCTTTGTTCAATTAAATTTTGCTAGAAAGAACATTGTGACTGTAGTTACGTATATTATTGCCTCCAAAATGCTGATCAGAGAGAAAAGTTAAGACAGTTTAAGGAGAAACCTACTAGTTTTATATGAAATTCCATCTGCTTTAAAACTGAAGGTGCTTCTGTAGCTAATGTGAAGACCTTGTGTATTTTTAGTGCTCTGGTGTGTTCATTATCCTCAAATGTGAAAACAAGACCTATCAACACGCTTATGCACTCTGCAGCTTTGCAATCTGCAATTAGTAAAATATCATTTCCTTGCATAGAATATTGCAATGTACACAAACTTGTAAGCCCCTTTTCAATCCTATTAGCAGAACTTCTGACTAATATCAACGAGACAACAGTGTACATCAGGTTTGTGTGGAAGCAGAGTTGACATCTAACTAGTACACCATGCTCAAGGCAGAACTAGACATGAGCCTCACCCCGCTCCTCGTTCTGGATTCTGACAATGAGAAGGTGTCTTAGAATTTCTATTGCTATAGGAAAAAAAAAAAACGTCTGTGATTAAAACCAACACGGAGAAGAAAAGGTTTCTGAATTTGCACTTCCCAGTAACAATCAATCCATCATTCATTACCACAGGAGTTTCAGCAGAAACTAAAATGGAACAGCAACCTAGAAGCAGGAACTGTAGCAGGGACCACTGAGCAGAGATGCTTAGTGTCTTGATTTACACTGATTGTTCAGCCTGTTTTCTTCTTCTTGTTGTTGTTCTTTCTTTTTTATTATTTTATTTTGTGTTGCTTAATATCCAGGTCTTCAATTCAATTCAATTGGTCAACCTCTCGGTTTTTGTGCCAATACCAAGCTTTTCTCATTACTGTGGCTTTATAATAGAGTTTGATGTCAAGGATGGCAATGCCTCAGGAAGTTCCTTTATTGTAAAGAATTGTTTTGGATATCCTGAGTTTTTCATATGATGTTGATTATTGTTCTTTCAAGGTCTGTGAAGAACTGTATTGAGATTTTGATGGGGATTGCAGTGAATCTGTAGATTACTTTTGGTAGGATTGCCATTTTTACTATGTTGATCCTCCCTATCCAAGAGCATGGGAGATATTTCCATTTGCTTGTATCTTCTTCAATTTCTTTTTCAAAGACTTAAAGTTCTTGTTGAACAAGTCTTTCACTTCTTTGGTTAGTGTTACCCTAAGGTATTTCACATTGTTTGTGGCTATTATGAAGGGTGATGTTTCTCTGGATCTTTCTCAGCTTCTTTATCTTTTGTATATATGAGGGCTACTGATTTTTTGGGAGGGGGATTGATCTTGTGTCCTGCCACATTACTGAAGTTATTTGTCATCTGTAGAAGTTCTCTACTAGAGTTTGTGGGGTCACTTTTGTATAATATAATATCATCTGCAAATAATAAAAATTTGGCTTCTTCCTTTCCAATTTGAATTCCCTTGATCTCCTTTTGTTGTCTTATTGCTCTAGCCAGAATTTCAAGAACTATGTTGAATAGATATGGAGTGCTCAGTCTTGTTCTTGTCTTGTTCCTGATTTTAGTGGAATTGCTTTGAGTTTTTCTCCATTTAATTTGATGTTGACTGCTGGCTTGCTGTATATTGCTTTTATTATGTTTGGATATGTTCCTTGTATCTCTGATCTCTTCAAGACCTTTTTCACGAAGGGGTGTTGGATTTTGTCAAATGTTTTTTTCAGCATCTATGATGATCATAAGGGTTTTTTTCTTTCAGTTTATTTATATGGTGGTTTAGACTGATATATTTTCTTTTTTTTTATTAAAAAAAATTTTCCGCCTCCTCCCCGCCTCCCATTTCCCTCCCCCTCCTCCAGCCCCTCTCCCCTTCCCCCCACTCCTCTTTTCTTCCCTCTCCAGTCCAAAGAGCAGTCAGGGTTCCCTGCCCTGTGGAAAGTCCAAGGTCCTCCCCCCTCCATCCAGGTCTAGGAAGGTGAACATCCAAACTGTCTAGGCTCCCACAAAGCAAGAACATGAAGTAGGATCAAAACCCCGTGCCATTGTCCTTGGTCTCTCATCAGCTCTCATTGTTCGCCATGTTCAGAGAGTCCAGTTTGATCCCATGCTTTTTCAGACCCAGTCCAGCTGGCCTTGGTGAGCTCCCAATATATCAGACCCACTATCTCAGTGGGTGGGTGCACCCCTCGTGGTCCTGACTTCCTTGCTCATGTTCTCCCTCCTTCTGCTCCTCGTTAGGACCTTGGGAGCTCAGTCCGGTGCTCCAGTGTGGGTCTCTGTCTCTATCTCCATCCATCGCTAGATGAAGGTTCTATGGTGATATGTAAGATATTCATCAGTATGGCTATAGGATAGGGTCATTTCAGATTCCCTATCCTCAGCTGCCCAAGGAACAAACTGGGGACATTGCCCTGGGCACCTGGTAGCCACTCCAGGTTCAAGTCTCTTGCCAACCCTTAGGTGGCTCCCTTAACTAAGATATGAGTTTCCCTGCTCCCCTATCCAACCTTCCTTTATCCCCAATCATCCGGTTTACCCAAGTTCCAGAGAGAGGCAGTATGCGGGGAGTAGAGCCCCTGCAGGGAGCCCAGGAAGTATGGGGGGTGGGGCATGAGGAACTTCTGAGTTCCCTGTCCTGGGCTGCTGCCATGGGTCAGAAACTCACCCCAATGATGGCTCTCCTGGTGCCGAGATCAGATCTCCGTGCTGGTTGGGTAGTTCGTAAACAAAGCACCTACCTTGCTTGGTGCAGGCAGGCCAGTGAAACAAAGAACTCCCGCCTGCCTGCTTGCCCTGAGGATTAGCGCCCAGACAGGCTGAGCAGGGTGGTGTTATGTGCCCGAAAAGGGAAGGGAGCAGAAGGGAGGAGGGTTCTGGATGCAAGCTGGGTGGGATAGGAAGAGAGAGACAGTATGCGGGGAGTAGAGTCCCTGCAGGGAGCCCAGGAAGTATCTAGATTGATATATTTTCATATGTTGAACCATCCCTGCATCTCTGAGATGAAGCCAACTTGATCATGGTGGATGATATTTTTTAATGTGTTCTTGGATTCAGTTTGCCAGTATTTTATTGAGAATTTCACATCTATGTTCATGAGGAAGAATGGTCTGTAATTCTCTTTCTTGGTTGAATCTTTGTGTGGTTTTGATTTCAGGGAAACTGTAGCCTCATAAGAAGTGTTTGGCAATGCTCCTTCTGTTTCTATTGTGTGAAATACTTTGAGGCATATAGGTATTAGCTCTGCTTTGAAGTTCTGATAGAATTTGCCCTGTATCCATTTAGCCCTGTACTCTTTTTGGTTGTGAGGCTTTTGATGACAGCTTCTCTTTCTTTACAAGTGATAGGTCTATTTAAATTGTTCACCTGATAGTGATTTAATTTTGCTATGTGATACCTATCCAGGAAATTGTCCATTTCTTTTACATTTTCCAGGTTTTATAGTATGACATAATAATTCTCTTGATTTCCTCAATGTTAGTCATTATGTCCCCTTTTTTTGTTTCTGATTTTTTTAATTTGGATGTTTTCTCTCTGCCTTTTTATTAGTTTGGATAAGGGTTTGTCTATCTTGTTGATTTTCTGAAAGAAAAAGCTCTTTGTTTCATTGATTCTTTGTATTGTTTTCTTTGTTTCAATTTAACTGATTTCAGCCCTCAGTTTGATTATTTTCTGTCTTCTACACCTCCTGTGTGAGTCTGCTTCTTTTTGTTATAGAGCTTTCATTTGTGCTCTTAAGTCATTAGTGTGAGCTTTCTCCACTTTCTTTATGTAGGCACTTAATGCTATAAATTTTTCTCTTAGCACTGCTTTCATAGTGTCCAATAGGTTTGAGTACATTGTGCCTTCATTTTCATTGAATTCTAAAAAGTCTTTAATTTCTTTATTTCATTCTTGATCCGGGGTAGGGTGGTTCAATAGAGCACTGTTTAATTTCCATGGGTTTCTGAAATTAGTGTTGCTGTTGAATTCTAAATTTAAACCATGATGATCCAATAAGATACCGTGGGTTACACATTTTTTTTGTATCTGTTGAGATTTGCTTTTCTACCAAATATGTGGTCAGTTTTAGAGAAGGTTTCATGAGGTACTGAGAAGAAGGTATCGTGTGTGTGTGTGTGTGTGTGTGTGTGTGTGTGTTTGGATGGGATGTCCTGTAGATGTCTGTTAATTCCATTTGAGTCATGATATATGTTAGTTCTCTTATTTCTCTGTTAGGTTTCTGTCTGGTTGACCTATCAATTGTGGAGAGTGGCTTGGTGAAATCTCCTACTATTGGTATGTAGGGTTTGATGTGTGATTTCAACTTTAGTAATGTTTCTTTTACATATGTGGGTGCTCTTGTATTGGGGGCATAGGTGCTCAGGATTGAGACTTCATCTTGATGAATTGTTCCTTCTCCATCTCTTGTGATTGATTTTAGTTTGAAGTCTATTTTGTTAGATATTAGGATACCTACACCTGCTTGTTTCTTAGATCCATTTGATTGGAAAATCTTTTTGCAACCCTTTACTCTGAGGTAATATCTGTCTTTAAGGTTGAGCTGTGTTTCTTATATAGAGCAAGAAAGGTTGGATCCTGCTTTCATATCTATTCTCTTAACCTGTGTCTTTTTAGGGGAATTGAGTCCATTGATATTAAGAGATATTAATGACTAGTGATTGTTAATTCCTATTACTTTTCAGTGGTAGTGTGTGTGTTTCCCTTCTTTGCGTTTTGTTGGTATGAGATTATCTGTTCTCTGTGTTTTTGTGAGTGTAGTTATCTTTCTTGGGCTGGGTTTTTCCTTCTAGTACTTTATGACTGGATTTGTGGATAGGTATTGTTTAAATCTGGTTTTGTCATGAAATATCTTGTTTTCTCCATTGATGGTGATTGAGAGCTTTGCTGAATATAATATTCTGGACTTTCATCCATGGTCTCTTAGTGACTGCAGCACATCTGCCCAAGACCTTCTGGCATTCATGGTTTTTATTGAGAAGTTGGATATAATTCTAATAGGTCTACCTTCATATGCTACTTGATGTTTTTACTTTGCAGGTCTTAATATTCGTTCTTTGTGCTGTATGTTTTACATTTTGATTATTATGTGGCAAGGGGATTTTTTTAATTCAGTCTATTTGGTGTTCTGTAAATTTCTTCTGTCTTCATAGAGATATCCTTCTTTATGTTGGGAAAGTGTTCTTTTGTGATTTTGTTAAATATATTTTCTGTGCCTTTGAGCTGGAGTTCTCCTTCTTCTACCTCTATTGTTCTTAGATTTGGTCTTTTCATGGTGTCCCAGATTTCCTGGATGTTTTGTGTTAAGAATTTGGTGGATTTAATTTTTTTTGTCCAATGAATCTATTTCCTCTATAATATCTTCAACCCCTGAGAATCTCTCTTCCATCTCTTTTATTCTGTTGCTTATGCTTGCCTTTGTAGTTCTTGTTCATTTACCCAGATTTTCTATATCCAGAATTCCTAAGTTTGTGTTTGTTTATTGCCTCTATTTTAGACTTCAAGTCTTGAACTGTTTGCTTCACCTGTTTGATTGTTTTTTCTTGGTTTTCTTGGGTTTCCTTGAGAGATTTATCAATTTCTTCCAATCATTTGTTTGTCTTTTTCTCCATTTCTTTTAGGAAGTTTTAAATTTTCTCTTTAAAGGTCTCCATCATCTTCATAAAGTTATGTTTAAAATAGCTTACTTCTGCTTCTTCTGGGTTAAGATGATCAAGTATTCCTGTTGTATGACCACTGGGTTCTGGTATTTCCATGTTGCTTTTTAGGTTGTTGGATGAATTCTTGCATTGCTGCCAACCCATTTCTTCCTTAAATTGATGCCAGCAGTGTCTTATGTCTTGGTCCAGTCCTTGCAGTGGCTGTTTGTGTCTTTGGGGTTATTCTTGTTCTGCTCTGTACTGTCACTGTCTGTGTCTTAGGAGTTTTGTATCAGTCTACCTGCAGGAAGCTCACCTGCTGGCTGTCTTTAGATGGGGGAGGGGCCCAGGATTGTTTCCCAGGAGGGCCTAGAAGGTAGGGTGTCCTGCCAGGTGGATGGTTATTCACCTCTTGGCCCTCTCTATGTAGAAGCAGGATGTTCTTCAGAATTCTACTGAGGTTGCGGGGGGGGGGTGGAATAAGAAGTTTGGGGGCAAGATGGGATTTGTAGCTTGCAAGGTTCAGTGGTTGGGATGGGGATAATGGAGCAACATACCTGCAGTAAACTCTCCTGCTGGATGACTGGAGAAGTTGAGGCAGGTGGGAGAGGTGCTGGAGGTTTTGACCCAGTATGGAGGGCCAAGAGAGTAAGGTGGTTAGGCTGGTCACTCACCTCTTGGTCCTGTCTGTGTAGTAGCAGACTGTGACCTGTTTTCTAATAGCACACAGAATCATAAATGCAGGGACAGTGTCCTCTACAGTGATCTCAGCCCTCTCACAACAATCATCTATCAAGGAAATTCCCCACATGCTTGCCCACGGTTTGCCCATAAGCTTGTCTTCAGGGCTGTAGACAGGAAAATCTTTCCTTTTCCCAAATGATGCTAGCTTGTGTCTGATTGACATAAAACTTAGCATCACAGAGGTCAAGAAATCAATCTCTAAGTTATTGGCTGAGGCTTTGTCTCCTGTTTTTTACTGCTGTCTGTGCATCATGAATGAGCTCTTCCCAGAAGGAAGAGGCCCTGCTCATTTGCTACCTGGGTCTTTCAAGGGAGTTTATCACCAAAAAGTGTACTGTTTCTTTACTCCAAGTGTTGTATTGTCTTTGATGTCCCTAGAAAAAGCTTTTTTATGTTATAGCCCAGATTTGAATTATCCGTATTCCTTCTTGGGAAGTCTAATGACAGTGTGCTGTGCTTCTTATCACAGCTAGGGCTGTGCCACTGATGGCCCTCTATATGTAGTTTCATTTGTTCTCCTGAGTAGGCTTCTATCCTCCTTATCAGGAAGCCTTTAGATCATTGATTGTGGTTATGATTGTTGTTCCCCATTCCTAGGGCCAACAGGATGGACAGTTTAGTCTACAATGTTTGGAAATGTGTCTTTCAAGAAAATGTTTAGCCTCCCTCTCAGATTCCTGCAACTCTAGACAAAATTTGCTTTGTTTATTTTCATCTCGATTTTTAATCCAACCACGTTCCTTCATCACTGGTATAGTATAGCTAAGAGATAATACCATAATCTAAAGGTTTTGTCAGTTTCCCCAAGTGTGCTAATAGACCCCAAACTAAGGATGTAGCAGTCCTACCATCTTTTCTCCTATTTCCTTTGTCACCAGAGATGAAATTTCAATATAGTAGCCTTGCTTTAACCACCAAAATATAAATAAGAATAAAAAATAGACTAAAGTGTTTTAGCATAAAATTCACTTGGCAGTATTTTTATGTTTATCCTAGTTAAACCCTGCTGTGCCCATACCCCTCTCACCAGGTCCTGCCAACTGGCTTACACCACAAAACTGTCTTATAAACTCTCTCCCAGCAGACATTAGTCTACCATCCCCCATGCCTTTAATAACAATCCAAAACTAGTTCTAACTTTTTCCTCCTTCTTTTCTTTAATGTTTGAACTTACTGCATAGCCAAAAATGACCTTGCTCCTGCGTCCACCTCTCCAGTGCTAGGATTATAGGTATGTACCATTATGCTCAATTTATGTAGCACTTGGGATAGAAACCAGGCAAGTTTGTAGTACTTGTCTTCTCGGCAAGCACTCTACTAAGTTACAGTACCAGGCCAAAGTACACCAAATCAGGTCATCCTTTCATTCGAATTCTGCCATTTACTAATGTAAGACTCAAGCCCTATGGATTCTTACAGGATCCATTAACAATTTTCCAATTCTGCTACTCGCTTCTCTTCTTTCACTCTGATCCTGCTACAGTGGCTTCTCACACACCTCTTCTGGTGGGTAGAGGGAGTACACACAACTTTGAATGCTGACTGCCTCATTTATTCAGCGCATCCTGTGATTGTCATGTTCTATCTGAACTCATAGGTCCAAGGCAATGCTACACACTACCCCTAGTCCACCATCCATAGTCCTGATTCCTTTTAGCCTACTACCACTTTTTCACATCAAATAGTCACTTTTAATACACGTATTGCATGCTCTTTGTCAGATTATACCAGAACATAAGCTCAAGGGTACAAGCATCTTACTAGTTAGGACACATTATTGGGCCTCACACAAAGAAGGTACCCTCCACATGTCAATTGAACAAGTTTTCTCTCCATGTGTCCTAGTCTCTGCTTGAAAAGACAAATCTCACTTCTCCCCACCCCAGTTACTGGCTCTTTTCTTGAACAACTGTAGCCTACTCTGACCATAGGCTTGAACGCTTCTATTTGAAGTTGTGACAGACTCCTCCAAAACTGAGCACAATCTGTTCTGAGTTCCTAAGATCTGTCAAAATACATATAAATATCACACAGAAGATTTGGAAACAAAACCAAATCTCAGAACTAAACATAATCAGCTAAACAGTCTGTGACTTGAATGTAGTAGTGGTCTCCAAGTTTATTCTTTAATATCTCTTAAATCTGAATAGCACAAATGGTCGCAACAGGTGCTTAATGTGTCCACCATGTAGGCTGGATTTATGCATTTCTTTTTCATTGTTAAATTAATTTATTTTTACTGTGTGTATATTTGTGTGCAAGTGCAGATATACGTGCCATAGTGCACTATACAAGTCAGAGGATAACTTCAAGAAGAAGTCTGTCTTGTTTCTGCCACTGTGATATAGCTCTGACCTGTTCTCCTGTTTCTGCCTTCCGTCTCACTGCAGAGTGATGGAGATACAGATGCCTTCTACTACAGAAGGCTACTACTATATCCAGCTTTCCATGGAGGCTCTAGGGATCAAACTCTTGTCTTTGGACTGGCATGATAAATGATTTTATCCTTTGAGCCACTATCCAACATCTTTTCTCTCTCTCTCTCTCTCTCTCTCTCTCTCTCTCTCTCTCTCTCTCTCGCTCTTTTTCTCGATTTTGGAGACAAGGTTTCTCAGTAGCTTTTAGTTCCTGTCTTGGAACTAGCACTTGTAGACCAGGCTGACCTCAAACTCACAGAGATCTGCCTGCCTCTGTCTCTCGAGTGCTGGTATTAAAGGCATGGGTCACCACCGCCTGACCCATCCAACATTTTTACATAGTTTTTTACTCAATGATGTTACTCCACTAAGCTTTGTTCCTTCTAGAATCTGAGGTGGAGTAGAGAGACCTCAGCTAGGCTGTCTTCCTGTGTGCAGGGAATCCACATCCATCACATGTGAGCCTGCAAAGTCTATGATCCCAATGTTTCTCCCCAGAATGAGAAGTCAGACAGATTCTGCTAATCATTATGGCATTTGCTCAGACACCCTTGAGCCCTGTGGTTTCCAGCCACTGGGAATATTCCTTTCATTCCCACACCACAGATATTCTGTACACATGAGCTTCAGAACTTAGCACTTTCTACCTGCTTCTTCTTAAACCACATTTCCAAGGGAGTGTGAGAAAACAGCCATGCTATGACCCCTTCCACACTCTGCATTTGTCAGCTCTGTGGGTCACTGGGGTCTGCACAACATACAAGCACCCCACGCATAGCCACTTCTCCTACTATGTCAAGATCTGACCGTCTTTCTTCGGAATTCCCAGCTTTCAGATCTTTCCTTGCCATTATACCCAGGTTTTCTAAGTTACAGACCATTGCTGCTAGAACAGCCTGAGCTGAACCCTATGAGTCCCAACCTTCTGCCTTTGCTTCTCACTTCCCACAGTTTCTGACTTGACTTCAATAAACACTCACTTTCATTGATTTGACTTCTCCCTAAATTCCTGGTACTCTCTTCTTAAAAATAGAAACCGCTTTCTATTTACGTGTAAATCACCATGGTCTGTGCTCAACAGAGTCTGTAAAGCTCCTTTTTGGCTGGAGGAACTGTTTGGTTTGACAGCAAATTACAAGCCTTGGTTCTCGTAAAGTCCACTTTGGACTACGAGTTGTAATGAATAAACCAGTGATAAATAACTCATGAAAATCCTCTTTAAACAAGAGCCTCCTATGGCTGACACTCTAGATTTCCAAATTTGGATTTCCATAATAAATGCTTTAAAATATGTTCAGCTCTCATGCCTAGCTAAAGCTCAGGAAAACAGAAAAGCTAATCCAGGATAATGAAGTCCATTACAGTGAGAAAATCCAAGTAAACAGACAGTGGAAGCATGTAGGTTTTAGTGTGAGACTTCTCTGACCTTCAAAACAAATTTCCATTTCTCTCAGGCTAGATTTTTCCTTGCTCCATATGGGGCAGAAACACCAACCATGCAACTATTCTTAGAATCTGTTGTGACTCATGAAATATACTCTAGTCTTTGCAAGCATGAGTTTCTACCCCTAGTTCCATCAAAAGAGCTGTATTATGTTCACATGGAAGATAATCAATGAAAATTATAGCCATTACTGTAGTTTGAGGTCTTCAGAGAAAGTCATGTCTGAAAGATTAGGCCTTTGTGCATGTCTTCACCGTCTCTTCAGATCACTGAAGGCATGATGCCTTACTCTGCTATTGATTATTCCCACTGTAAGATCTAGGGAGGGCTGCTCAAGAGCACATAGAGTTATTAACTCAATTCATTATAATTTATCCTTTGACTCTAACACTAATGTGCTAGCAAAATGGCTTTAAATACTAGGTGAGAAATAAGCCAATTAACCACCTGATCTTTCTCCTATATTACATCAATGTTCCTAGCCTTCTGCATTCCAAATTTACAACACTGAAAAAGGATTTCTGTACAAGTGCAAACAGAGTCAAGTATCATGAATAAATAAAATTAGGTACTCTCTAAGAACTTTGGTCAAGCAAGAGTACAACTGGGTCTTAGGCCAGAGTAAAATACCTATAGTCATGACCAAGGAATGGTGTCAGGGAAAGACTGCCATTCCATTCCTCATGCATTATTTATGCTAAGTAGGTAGTAAGTATGTATACTTACCATGCAGCATCCAGTAAGAATGTGTTTGAACCTTACCAATCATTCTAAAAACTATAAATATTCTATATAAAATATATGCATTAACATAAAAACTGTCAAAGAATACACTTGCATAAAATTTGACCTCTAACTAACATGCAGTCCAAATGCTTTCCATTTTTGTTTGCAATTGATTTCTGCTACAACTAAAGAAAACAACAGTAACTTATACAGAGGTAATCTACAGAGTTCACAGGGAAATGTGAAAGAATGGGAACTCTGAGCTTTAAAAAGTCTAAGTGAGATATTCCATTACAAATAGTTTTCCCTTTGTACTGCACAATATTTGCCTTTTCTACCAGTGATGACAAAAGATCAATGTATTATTTCTCAAAGGATTCATGTTCCATATGAGGAGTCTGGGGTTAGAAAAGCATGTCCACAGGGTCTGTTCCTTTCCAAAGATGGACCCTAGCCATCACTCAGTGTTCTCATTTCTTGCCTCACTAGATCATCTGACTAATTTGAAGTAGAAGATGATCTAAGAAGTTCTGTATGTTTGCCTCTTACACAAACACACAAACACACACACACACACACATGCACACACACAATAATTCAGAAAACACAGTTTTTTAGGAAACCATAAAACATAATCCCTTTTCCCCAACTAATATTTGATAAGGATAATTGCCTATGAGAAGAAGGCATGAGTTGGGCAGATGATTCCAACAGACTTCCCCAGAAAGAGCAAAATCTCTTTACCACTGAGGTTTGTAAAAGGAATTCCAAAAATTTTGGAATCAATAATTTTGATAATAATCTAAAAGTCAGCTTAAGAACCACCACATGGGCACAAATTTATTAGTTTTTAATAAGTTCAAATGTTCTGTTTATTAGCCCTATGATTTCAGATAGCAATGGCCAGTTTTACATACACTTTGTCTTTATTTTCTCCTATTCCTCTTGTATGGAAAAGAAAACTTACCTAGACTCTAACTGCCTCAAGTAGCTTTACCACAGACTATATTCTTTTTTAAGGGCACCAGAAATGATACCTAGTAAGTGAAGGTGAAAGTTCTTTCAGTCCATGTGAGTGTTGTTACCAACAGCTTTCTCTAAAGTTTTATGGGGAAATGATTTTTGTAAGGTCCTTCATACTGTGAAGAATGTTTTCCTGAAAATTTACTACCAATTACCCACCCTTTACTTATCTTTACTCCCTATTTGAGTTATGAAACTGTTTTTGACAATTTAGTTCTCTCTTTCTCTTCTCTCTCTCTCTCTCTCTCTCTCTCTCTCTCTCTCTTTCTCTCTCTCATACACACACACACACAATTTCACTCTCCACTCACTCCCAACAAACCTCTACCTTCCCTCCCAAGAAATTTCTTTTACATTTTCATGTCTTTTTTTCGGTATTATGCTTTTTCTCGGTAACACATTGATTTTCACCAGGGCCACCCACACAGGGAGAGAGAATGATTTACCTCTCTCTTCAGAGTAGGGAAGAGTGGCCTAGGCACATTATAAGGAGGGGAACAAGCCCTGAGTGATTATGCAATTCTGTGCTATACATAATAAATCTCCCGATGCTGCAGATTGTTGTACAACAGGTGAGTGATCACAGCCCTTCCAATCCTTGAACTTCTGTGTGCCTATGTTTTCTCCCTTCCCTTGAACTCCAGTCAGTTATTCAGGACCAACCCTGAAGGACACAGTACCACAGTGTATCTAATTGTTACTCAATTAAAGCAATCCAAAGCAACTGAAAATAGTTGTAATATAGTTCAGATTAACCTTTCTTTTATGTGTCAAGTGCTTTATCCTAATAGTGCTACAGTATAGGCCTCACTGAGGTCCATCTAAGTTCTCCATGGAAAAAGAAAGATGGTTCAGACTTAATAGCAGATTCTGTCTCTCCAGTACCTCAGGTTAGCTCTGAAGTTGCCTTTAAAATGATCATTTTGCGGCTGAGAGTTCATGGCAATTGTAACCTTGAAAGCCAACAACATACTTCTCTGATAATATTATTGCCTACTAAATTGAATTTTAATCAGTCACATAAATAATTTTAAAGTTAATTTTTAAACATAGACTCTCAATGTCATCTCTTAAAATGACAAAAACAAAAAATAAAAAGCATTTTCCAATATAAATGATTTAGTAGTACTTGATGCAAATCAGTAGGATTTTATAATAAAGAACAACAAAAATGCATCAGAATTTGCCTTCTCTCAAGAAAACATTGCATTTCTCAAGTCAGAAAATTGTCTTACACACTTATGAAGCAAAATAAAAATATTTGTAAGCTGAGAGAGCTGTTGGATTGTTACCTACTTAGTTGAAAACCACTCAGATATAGAATAAAAATGTAAAAGTTTAAGACTAGTGACAAAAGACAATAATAGGGAATTGTGACCACTTCAGTTTTCAAGTTCCTAGGCCCTATAGGTTCTAGGCCACTCCTTCATATCTTCCTTATTTCTTCAATGACTTTGACTAGCCCAACCCACAATTATTAATGAATTTTATCACTTGTCTTTCCATAGCTCAAACCCAACTTTACTTGTATGCTTCTCTCTGACTTCAGTGATATCCATGTATGTAAGCAGGGGTAAGTGAGGTCACAAGTGCCTAAACTAAAGGAATATCAAATATTTACTGGGGAACACTCACAAATAACAATAAGTTATAAGGCCACCAAGATCCTTTGCCCTGGAGGCACTGGAAGCTGCTATCAGATCTCTTGCCATCACACAAAAGAACAAGAGAGACTTTTCTCTCCCTTATAAGAGATCACATCCATACACAGAAGCCATGCCCTAAGACAGGTACCCAAAAAACTATTGGTGTCAAGGAATGCCCACAGTACTTCCCTATTTTGTCTAAATAAGAAGGCTCTAAACATAATACAAAACAATAAATAATAATAACAGATATCAAATATTGTCCAGGAGAAAGAAAGGGTAATAATGTGCACCAAAATAGAACTACAACTGATAAGAACAATATCAAGCAAAAACACATACTAAATGTTCAGTCTACAGACAATTAGTAAATAACATGAATTATTTCGATAGCTATCCTATCTTAGGGAGTCTAAGTTTTGCACCTAAAATGTCTTAGTTAAATTGTGAGAGGAAACTAGCTGTGACTATCTAGTCTTCAAGACCATGAAGCATCTATAAAACAAAGGACACGGTCAACAAGACAAAATGGCAGCCTACAGAATGGGAAAAGATCTTCACCAACCCCACATCAGCCAGGGCACTGATCTCAAAACATAAAAAGAACTCAAGGAATTGGTTATCAAAAGAACAAATAATCCAGTAAAAAAAAAAATGGGGTACAGACCTATACATAGAACTATTAACAGATGAATCTAAAATGACTGAAGGACACTTAAGGAAATGTTCAACATCCTTAGTCATCAGAGAAATGCAAATCAAAACAACTCTGAGATTCCATCTTATACTGGTAAGAATGGCCAAGATCAAAAACACTGACAGCTTATGATGGAAAGAATGTGGGGTAAAGGGAACATTCCTCCATTGTTGCTGGGAGTATAAACTGTACAGCTGCTTTAGATATCAGTATGGCAATTTCCCAAAAAATTAGGAAACAATCTTCCTCAAGACCCAGTAATACTACTTTTGAGTATATACCCAAAGGATACTCAAACGTACCAAAAAGACATGTGCTCATGTATGTTCATAGCAGAATTGTTTGTCATAGCCAGAGCCTGGAAAGAACCTAAATGCCTCACGAGCGAAGAATGGATAAGGAAAATGTGGTACATTTACACAATGGAGTACTACACAGCAGAAAAAAAAACAACATCTTGAAATTTGCAGGCAAATGGATAGATCTAGAAAACATCATATTGAGTGAGGTAACCCAGACTCAGAAAGACAAATATCATAGTTACTCACTCATAAGTGGCTTTTAGACATAAAGCAAAGAAAAACCAGCCTACAATTCATAATCCCAGGGAATATAAACAACAAAGAGAACCCTAAGAGAGACATACATGGGTCTAATCTCCAGGGGAAGTAGAAAAGGAAAAGATCTCCTGAGCAAATTGTGAGCATGGAGACCATGGGAGAGGGTAGAAAAAGAGGAGAGAGGAAGGAAGGGGAGCAGAGAAAGATATATAGCTCAATAAAAGCAATAAAAAACAAAAATGCAGTCTTGACTTATAAAACAGAACAAAAAGACCTGAATAGAAAAATAATATTACCTGAGTAAGTAAGAAATGCAAAGAAGCAAATTCCAAAAGGTGCAAGAATTGACAGAAAAAGTTGGCTACCTGAACAGTCAACCAAAGTCTCATAGTAACATTTGGACCATCAACTTTAGCTAAGGCCTAGAACATCTGGCAGACCACTTTCAGAAGCAGGAAGTTTCAAAATATTGTCCTACTCTGTTTCAGCAAGCAATTAGTCACTTTTGTTTGTATCCTGCTTGTCCAGTTGGAAAGAGTGCACACTGTCAGCAGTTGAAGGAAGGACAGTTCTTTACTTAAAGGCCAGTTTTGTCAAGGAAACAAGCTCCAAGTGGAGTGTCTTCAGTGACCAACATTCTCTTGGAAATAGATTGGTGCTGCCATGAACAATCATGTCTCATGCCAACAGAAACCTTAATTATTAAAATGTTTAAATATCATATTCCATAGGCCTTTGAAGGGTTTGAAGATCACCTATCTATGAGGAATACATCTCAGTGTATCTATAAAGCCTAACTAACTATAATTATAACAAACATGGGTAACCGTGAATCTGTAATTCTTAAGTAACCTGTGTAGTCAAAAGACTAAAGCTTCATATATGAGCATAAATAATCCTTGAGCAGATGTGAAGCACTAGAACAATGATCTCAAAATTTTATCAATATAAAAATATCTTATGATATGACAAAAATATCCTTAAATTGAATCAACACATTAAAATATGCAGAGGTAGAAACATACATACAGTATGACAAAATAACTTTATATTTGTGTACAAGATATTATAAACAGAAATAGGAACATACACAATACAACAATATAGTTTGAATTTTTATCAATATACAATTTACCTTAGGTAGGAATACAGAAGTTATATATATATATATATATATATATATATATATATATACATACATATATATACAAAAGTTATATATGTGTGTGTGTCAATATAAAAGCATCTATACCAATGTAAATTGTCTATAACTAATAGTTCACAAATAGATACATTAACCTATCTATTATCCCATCCTATCCATTCCCCTTTTTTCTTTTCCAAAAAAGTATTTTTTGAGTCTAAATTTCATTATTCCAACTCAACCCTATTAAAACTTCTAACAAACCCCTAAAATATAACAATTGTCCATAGCCCTGAGGAAAACAAAATTTGTTGGAAAAGGGGGCTCCATTTTGTAGAATTACTTTCAGCTGTCTTGGGGCAATGGTATCTCTATGGAAGTCTGTAGAAACTAAAACTATGGTTAAGTCTCAAGAGTACTGTGTATAACAATGTACTCACCTGACATCAACAAGGCAAATTTAAGATTTATTAATGGAGAACTCTTTTATTATCCACATTTCTCCTGTAGAAGAATTTGCTGACCTAGATCCACTTTTCCTCTGCTTACCTTCAGAAAATAGCAGACCTCCCAGTTATATGAGCCCAACACTGCATAGCATGATATAATAAGAGCTATACTTCAACATTCCTATCACAATTTTAAAGCATTTTCTTTAATGGTTTCCTGTCTAGACTGTTTTTTGTTTGTTTGTTTGTTTGTCTCTGAACTATCATGTATCATGTCTCCACTTCCTGGTCACCAAGACAGTTCCAGGCATGGGCTACCTCTTGTGCTCTTCTGGCATGGGGCTCAAATTAGACCAGTCATTGGTTGGCCACTCCCACAAATTCTGGGCCCCCAATGACTCAGCACATTTTTTAGGCAAAATATTGTGGCTAGGATGGTGTCCCAGTTCCTCAAGGTAATTTGCCTAGTACAGAAGATGGGCAGTTCTTTCTCTGTATCTTTCATTACTAGGAGCCTCCCTAGGGTTACCCTCATAGAAACAGAATCCTTGGAATTTTTAATGCACTAGATTTCTTTATTTCTTCACAAATACCTTCAATTTCAAGTCAAATCTCCATGGACTCTCTCCTCCATACCTACCCCGCACAGCTAATCCCTCCTTTCCCCATACCCATCCACTCCCAGTCAACCTGTAAAATCTGTTATATTTCCCCTTCCCAGGGAGATCCACAAATCCTCCATATAGCCCAACGTGTTAGTCTTCCTGGATCTATGAATTATAGGATGATTATTATTTACCTAGTAGCTAATATCAATTTGTAAGTGAGTACATACCACATTAATATTCTTTGGTCTGTATTTTCTCATTCAGCATGACTTTTTCTAGTTCTATCCATTTGCCTGCAAATTTCATGATGTCATTTTTAAGAGTTGAGTAATACTCCATTTGGTATATTACCATATTTTCTTTCTTTCTTTTTTTAATTAAAATTTTCATTTATCTTATATACCAACAACAGTTTCCCCTCCCTCCTCTTTTCCTATTCTCTTCCCCTCCATGCCTCCTCTGTTCAGAAAGTCTCCCATGGGGAAAGCTTCCAATGGGAGTCAACAAAGCATGCCATATTACATTGAGGCAGGATCAAGCTCCCTTCCCCCTACATTAAGGTTGAACTAGGCATCCCTCTACGGGGAATAGGTTCCAAAAGGCCAGATTATGCACTAGAGATCGGTCCTGATTCCAGTACTAGAGACTCTACAAACAGACAAACCTACACAACTATTATGCACATGCATAGGGCCATGCAGGCTTTCTAGCTGTTGGTCCAGCATCTGTGAGCTCCCATTAGATCAGGTCGGCTAGCTCTGTGGGTTTTCTCATAATGATCTTGACTCCCCTTGCTTCTGCAATTGTTCCTTCCTCTCATCAAATGGGCTTCCAGAGCTTAGTCCAGTACTTGGTTATGGATCTCTGCATCTACTTCCATCAGGTACTGGATGAAGGTTCTATGACAACAATTAAGGTAGTCAGTCACTAATCTGATTACAGAAGATGGCAAATTCAGGCACTCTCTTTACTATTGCTAGGAGTCTTACCTGGGGTCATGATGTGAATTCCTGGGAGTTGCCATGGCACCAGATCTCTTACTAACCCCATAATAACCACCTCTATCAAGATACCTTTTTCATTATTCCCCCCCTGTGGCCCACACTCCACTTGATCAACCCGATTCCTCGTGTTCCCATTCCACCATCCCCTTTCCTCAACCTGCCTGCCCCTAGTTTACCCTGGAGATCTGGTCTATTTCTCCTTCCCAGGGAAATTCATGCATACCTCTTAGAGTCCTGTCTGGGTCTGTGGATTGTAATCTGATTATGCTTTGTTTTACATTTAATATCCACTTATGAGTGAGTACATACCATGCTTGTCTTTCTGGATATGGGTTAATTCACTCAGATGATTTGTTTCTAGTTCCATCCATTTGTCTACTTGCCTCTGAATAATGTTGATTGTATAAATGTGCTACATTTTTTTATCCATTATTATTTTTTTTTGGTTTCTTTTCTTTTTTTTCTTCTTTTTTTTTTTTTTTGTTTGTTTGTTTTTCGAGACAGGGTTTCTCTGTGGTTTTGGAGCCTGTCCTGGAACTAGCTCTTGTAGACCAGGCTGGTCTCGAACTCACAGAGATCTGGCTGCCTCTGCCTCCCAAGTGCTTTATTCATTATTTTGTGGAGGGGAATCAAGGTTAGTTTCAGGTTCTGGTTATTACAAATAATGCTGCTATAAACATAGTTGAACAAGTGTTCATGTGGTATGATTGAGAAACCTTTGAGTATATACCCAAGATTGGTACATATGGGTCTTGTGGTACATTGATTCCCAATTTCTCGAAAAATTGCCCTACTGATATTCAAAGTGACTGGATAAGTGTGCACTCACTCCCACCAGCAGTGGAGGAGTGTTTCCCTTATTCTACATTCTCTCCAATACAGACTGTCCTTAGCATTTCTGATCTAGCCATTTTGACAGGTGTAAGATGGTATCTTAGAGTCATTTTGATTTGCATATCCTGGATGGCTAATGATGTTGAACAATTCTTTCAGTGTATATCAGCCATTTAAGATTTTTCTGTTGAGAATTTTCTGTTTAAATCTGAACTCCCAAGTATTCACAAGCAAGACCTCAGCTAAGACTCCTAGCAATAGTAGAGAGAGTGCCTGAATTTGTCTTCTCCTGTAATCAGATTGGTGACTGACTACCCTAATTGTTGTCATAGAAACTTCATCCAGTACCTGATGGAAGCAGATTCAGAGATTCATAGCCAAGTACTAGCCTGAGCTCTAGAAATTCAGTTGATGAGAGAGGGGAACAATTACAGGAGCAAGGGGAGTCAAGATCAAGATGGGAAAAACCATACATTTTAAAATATCGATTACTTGGTATTTTGATGCCTAGTTTCTTGGCTTCATTATGTATTTTGGAGATACGCCCTTTGTCAGATGTGGTGATAGTGAAGATCTTTTCCCATTCTGTAGGCTGCCATTTTATACTACTGAGAGTAACTTTTGATTCACAGAAGCTTTTCAGTTTTAGGAGGTCCCATTTATTAATTGTTGATCTCAGTTTCTATGCTACTAGTGTTATATTCCGAAGTAGTCTCCTGTGCCAATGCATTCAAGGCTACTTTCCACTTTCTCTTCTATCAGGTTCAGTGTAACTGGATTTATGTTGAGGTCTTTGATCCACTTGGACTTGAGTTTTGTGTAGGGAAATAGATATGGATCTATTGGCATTCAACATGCAAATTTCCAGTTATGCCAGCAACATTTGTTAAAGATGCTTTCTTTTATACATTGTATAATTTTAGCTTTTATGTCAAAAATCAGTTGTTAGATTTGTGTCAGAGTCTTCAATTTGATTTCATTGATCCATGGTTCTGTTTTTTCTACTAATACCAAGTTGTTTTTATTATTGTAGATCTATGGTAGAACTTGAAGTTAGGACAGTGATACCTTTAAAAGTTCCTTTATCATATAGAGTTGTTTTTATCTATTCTGGGTTTTTTGTTATGCCAAAAGTTGTTGTGGAAGGAGGCAGGGGCTGCTTGTTAGTTCCCTACTCCCAGCTACCTTAGACCTGAAATAATCACAAAGAAACTGTATTAATTAAATCACTGCTTTGCCCATTAGCTCTAGCTTCTTGTTGGCTAACTCTTACATATTAATTTAACCTATCTCCATTAATGTGTGTATTGCCACGTGACAGTGGCTTCTGATAAAGCTTCAGCATGTCTGACTTTGGTGGTGGCTCCATGGCATTTCTCTGACTCTACCCTTCTTTCTTCTAGCATTCAGCCTAGCTTTCCCTGCCTATGTAAGTTCTCCCTCGCTATAGGTTTAAAGCAGTGTCTTTATTCGTTAATGGTAATCACAGCACACAGAGAAGGCTCCCACATCACTTCCCCTTTTCTCTTTAAATAAAAAAGAAAAGTTTTAACTTTAACTTAGTAAAATTACATATAGTAAAATAGGTAGCAAGCAAAAATTACAGTTACAATATTCCTATCTACTTTATTTTTTATCATTACTAAGGAAAACTATAGCTATAAATTCTTCAACTCCATAAAAGACTCCAGAAAATATATTACCGAAGTAAACAGGAAGTACATTGTAAGCAATTTCCAAAACTCGACAATTGACAGAGACATCTCGCTGCCTGGTCAGTCACCCCAAGGTTTTTCTGTACCATTGGGGCATCCAATTTCAGCCTACTGGTCCGTAGTATCAAACAGACTTTTCCATGAAGCATGAAATTTTAAAGGCAGTTCCACTTATATTGGCAGTTTGTCAGTCACTTTCTTCTGTGTCCTGCAGAATGTCTGGCAGACTCTTTCATATAGCAGGAACCACAAAGGGCCATCTCACCTTTAGGCAAATTGCAACTATTTCTCTGTGGGTCTTGTATGCCCAGATTATCAAACAGCCCAGGCAAGAGTAGTTTCTTGCCCAAATGGCTAAGCAACTCAATAAGGAGCCTCTTCGATGCCCATCTTCCTCTTGAAGTAGCTTGTGCTACCAGGAGAAGATGTGTTTCATTGTCATGAAAAGTCCTAATTTCTTAAAACATTTTAAATGCCATATTTTGAAGGTCTCTAAAAGATTTGAAGAATACCTATCTAACTGAAATATATCTCTATACACCTAGAAAAGTCTAACATGACTATAAGCTTGACTATAATAGATGAGTATCTATTAACTTTTATTTAATTATACATTACATTTTAAATAAGCTACACAATCACAATATCTTAATCAAAAGCAGAAATATATATATATATGTATATATATATATATATATATATATATATATATATATATATATATATATAAAACAAAATTGACCTTAAATTTGTATCAATAAACCAAGAAGCATACCAAATTAAATATCTATAGCATATTCTCCTTTAAATGTAAAGAAGCATTTATAAACAATATTTGGGAATATAGTCATAGTTTTGTCCAAACTTCTTCCTGCTGTTTGGGGGCACTGTTAATCAGGTCTTTCATGGTGCATCTTGTGTTATAGGTTCATCTTAGTCAGCAGTTGGGTGAAATAATTTTTGGTGGTGTTAACAGTGACATTTCAGGGTATCATGGTCTATCAAACCATATTTGTCTGGAAGCAATCCAGAGGTTCTCATCTTCTGTGGAAACAAAAGAATCTCTTTTCCAAAGAAACATATCCTTAGTCTCAAATTTTAAAGTCACAATACCTTTATTTTGATTTAGCTTAGCAGCCCATATAATGAAATGCCTCTCTGTACTTAACTCCTTTACAGTCAAAAAAATTCAAATAAAACACAGTAATATACATGATCCAGACTCTCTGTGAATTTTGCATCTTTACATGGCTTATTTTTCTTTACTCAGTTTAATCTATGCCTGTCTGTACTCTGTCTCTTTAAAGACTTTATATTTTTTATAAAGCATTTAATTTAGTTTATAATTTTCTATATTCATTTTATTCTTTCTTTTAAGCATACGTACATTTATCCAACACTGTGACCCATTTAGAGGTCTTTTATGTCTTAATCTGTCCTGTATATCTGTAATTATTTACTGTCCAAGAGAGCTTCTTAAAAAGCTAAGCACTTCATTACTATGGAATATACATTAATTTCTGCTTGCGCTGCCCAGTATAGCGTGGCTGAGCTGCTAGTTGCCTCTGAGAGGCATGCCCATAGCCACATTCTCAGACACAGTTAGTCCATACTGCCATTAAGCAAGCTGCAGCAATCTGCTCACAAACCCCATTCAAATGCTCTGTAGCCAGACCTCCAGCCTGGAAGAGTCAGAGTTCACACCAGCAGCATGGCTCAGAAAGCTGGCATTTCAAAACAGTACAGCTTTTTTTCCTGTTACCACTAAATCAGGGAAATCTCTCTTAAAGGAGCTGCAGCATGCCACCAGCAAACAGCAAGAAGCTGTGTTAAACTGTATTTTTGTGTCTAAAATTCCTTTCCTAGCCCGGTGGTGGTGGTGCATGCCTTTAATCCCAGCACTCGGGAGGCAGAGACAGGCAGATCTCTGTGAGTTCGAGGCCAGACTGGTCTACGAGAGCTAGTTCCAGGACAGGAACCAAAAAAGCTACGCAGAAACCCTGTCTCGAAAATTCAGAAAAAAAAAAAAATGCCTTTTCAAGCCCTCTCGGGTTTTAAGTGGATTTTAGTCAACCACATTGGCACCAATTTGTTGCAGGGGGTGGAGCTGCTTGTTTAGCTTAGACCAACTGCCCGGCTAGCTTAGACCTGAAATAATCACACAGAAATTGTATTAATTAAGTCATGGCTTGGCCCATTAGGTCTAGCTTCTTATTGTCTAAATCTTACATATTAACTTAATCTATCTCCATTAATGTGTGTTTTGCCACGTGACAGTAATTTACCAACAAATTTTCAGCATGTCTGACTCTGGTGGCAGCTCCATGGCTTCTCCCTGACTCTGCCCTTCTTTTTCCCAGCCTTCAGCCTAGCTTTCCCTGCCAATGTAAGTTCTGCCTTGCTATAGGTCCAAAGCAGTTTCATTAGTGGTAATCACAGCACACAGAGGGGACTCCCACATCACAAGTGGTTATTTCACAGTTTTGTGTGTGTGTGTGTGTGTGTATCTGTTGAGATTTGCTTTATGACTAAGCATATGGTCAGTTTTATAGAAGGCTTCATGAGGTGCCTAAAAGAAGGTATATTCTTTTCTGTTTGGGTGAAATGTTATGTATATGTCTAGTAAGTCCATTTGAGTCATAACATCTGCTATTTCCCTTGTTTTACTGTTAAGTTCTGTCTGGTAGGGCTGTTCTGGCAATAGTGTAGTGTTGAAGTCTCCCACTATTAATGTGTGGGGTTTATTGTGGAATTTAAGCTTTAGTAATGCTTCTCTTACAAATGTGGGTGCCCTTGTATTTGGAGTAGAGATGGTCATAATTGAGACTTCATCTTGATTAATTTCCCTGTGATAGATATGAAATGTCCTTCTCTGTCTCTTATAATTAATTTTAGTTTAAAGGCTATTTTGTTAGATAACAGGTTTGCCACATTAGCTTGCTTATTAGGTACATTTGATTGCAAAATCTTTTCCCAACCCTTTACTCTGAGGTATGTTTGTCTTTGAAACTGAGGTATATGTTTGTAGGCAGCAGAAGAATGGATCCCAGTTTCATATCTATTTTGTTAGCCTATGCTTTTTTTATTGGCAAATTGAGTCCATTGATACTAAGAAATGTTAATTACCAGTACTGTTAATTCCTGTATTCCTAATGTTGGTTTTAAGGACTTTATCTTCTTCTTTGGCTGTATTGGAATATTCAGGATTTTCTGTAGGAGAGTAGTGGAGACTTATTATCCTGACTATTTTTTTTTTCACCTGTTTACTGTAAGATCCCTTTCCCCTTCTCAGCAATTGTAGTGGGTTAAAATACCACATACTAGCTTCCTCCAAACAACTCGCTAAGTCTGAAGTTTGGTTAGAAGTTTATGCTCACATAAAACATGTGGGTCAACTATTTGGGCCCTGCTTTAACACAAAGTAGAGAAAACAATGTTTTCCCAAACCACGGGATATTCAATTAGACTTCCAATATCAGGATGGCACAAAATGTATAGATCCAGCTCTTGAGCAGAGGCACACAATTGCAAAGGCTACACTGATTAAAAGATACAAGTACTGTATCAAGTTCTCTTATCAGTATCAGTATTTGTTTAGATCAGCTCCTTCACTAGAAAAAAGCCAGTCTGGTTAAACTGAACAGAACCAACCAATTCTGACTAGCCATTCCATGAAAACAAGTTAATACATGATATTAGAAAAGTGAAGGGGAGAAGTATTCACTGGTATAGCACTCTTCAATCTCCATTTTGATCATAAAAGCAGGGCTTACAATGTTGATTTCATACAAAATACATTATTTGCCAAATTTTGTTTGTCCTAAATACATAATATGTACTGCTGTTAGTCTTCTCCATAAATGTCATTCTTCTTGCCTATTTTTGCTTGTAATCTAATGCTGGCACTTTGTCATTTGAGTTTGGGGTGACTATAGGTCTAGGTGCTCATTTCTGAGTTTGTCTTTGTTGATGGTTGTTTTGTTCGTAAGTTTCTGTCTCCTTTCTGGTCTTCTGGCTACTGGAGCCTGTGCTTTTGCAAAGCATCTCCACACCAGTTTGGGTTGTGACTTCTGGTGGCCAGCGTGGCCTCTGTTCAAGCAGAGCATCTCTACTCGTGTTGATGCCTAGAACACAGTGAAAAGTGGGGGCAGTAGGGTTAGGGTGGGTGAGCACAAAAAATGGGGGGCTTTTGTGAGTGGGTGAACTACCTGGAATTCAGACTGCTAGTATGGCCTATGGTTGAGCAGAGGGCGTCTGACAAGACTGACTTTTAAATCCTGGATCTTTACTCACCTCCAGAAAACTAAACTATTCCTATTCTTATTTCTAGAGAAACTGATATGGTTTCAATTAAAAAGAAGAAGTTTTAAAAACTTGTGAGGCCTGAGATATTACTTCTGCTAGGTTATTTTGGCCAAACAAAGTAAAAAATTCAAAATGAGCAGCTGTTTTCTTCACTTTTAGTGGAAAATATTGCAAATTATTGAATACAGTGAAGAATAAATGTTTGTGGTCTTCTTTATGCAAATCCACCATGTAATATCAACATTCTATGACTATATATTGAATATTTAGTAGAAAAAAAAAACAGTTCCTTGTGTTAATTATATGATTGGCCAGGCAATAGAGTATGGTATGTGGTTTATGTGCCTTTCTTATGCTTATGACAGTTTTCTAAATAAACACTATCTCTTCTTGAAGATGAGTAAGGAATAATTATGTTCTAGCAGTTCAAGTTGACATTTTGGTCACTTTCTGGGTGACAAGCTTCTCCCAATAATGACTATATTGCATTGTTACTTACTTTAATCCAATAAAACATAAGTCTTCTATTATCAGAAATTAATTCCTGAAAGTACTAACCTGGAAAAAAAAGCATAAAGATTTGTTTCCCTTTTTATGTCATACATTATGTATGATGGCTCTTTGTGATTGACAACTTCACTATATCTAGAATGAACTGTAATCCAGAAATGGAGAGCGCACTTGTGGTTTGAAACTTGAGACAAGAAGACAACAAGCCTTTGCTCTGGATTTTGAGGCTAGATGACACAAACCTCTAATCCAACCCTTGAGGCTAGGATGCACACCCTTAATCTTGGCTACATATTCTAATGGAAGGACAATAGAAGAAAGAAAGGGTATGATCTTTCTTCACTTTCTTTCTCTTGTTTTGTCGGCACATCTATTTTTCACCAGCAGTAGAATCTACTTCTTCAGGATTCTAGCATATACAGAAAAGCAGCTGAGACACCCAGTCTCATGGGACTTAGCAACTTCCAGATTCATATACTTTTGATTGGTAGCTAGCTATTGTTGGACTGCAGGCTATAAATCATTCCAAGAAATGTCTATAGCTATATCTATTTTTAAATAGATAGATAAATAGATAGATAGATAGATAGATAGATAGATAGATAGATAGATATTCATTTAAGTATATGGAAGTTTACTGTCCTGATCACCTGTTCCCAAATAACCAGCAGCTGCTTCCCAAATAATTGACTTAGATACTTAAGTAAATTATAAATGCATGGTAGATAGCACAGGTTTATTGCTATCTGACTCTTACATATAAATTAACGTACGTTTCTTATCTATGTTTTGCCTCACAGCTCACAGTTTGTTACATTCTTTTCTATACATCTTGCTTCCTTGGTGGCTGGCTGGTGACTCTTCTGACTTAACCTTTCTCCTTCCATCATTCTCATACTTTAGTTGTCCCACCTAAAATTTCTGTCTGGCTACTGGCCAATCAGCTTTTTATTAAACCCATCCAAGTGACAAATCTTTATACTGTACAAAAGGATTTTCCATAACATTTTCCCCTTTTTGTCTAACTAAAATGGAAGTTTTTAACATTATAATTAACATTATTATTATTAATTGATGTCATTAAGACAATCACCTAAAGTTCCTCTGAAACTGTTGGCAGACTATACAGGATAAAAAGTACTAGCAACCTTGTTAATTTTTATCTGGACTTGAAAAAGAATGCTAATGTTTAAATTGCTAGAGTTTAAATAGAAAATTCAATAACTTATTTAACATATTAAATCCTTTCAGCTAATTATTATAATAAATAAAACAATTGCTTTTCACTTTTGACATCTAAACAAAACACAGAATTTTAGGTAATTTTAAACTGTACATTAAGAGTAAAAGCAGACTTGGAGCAATAAGAAAATATATGAAATATAGCCTGCTCTGTAGCAAAAAGTCCTCTATTTGTCATACAAAGTCAACCATACCAGAGAATGTTCAAATAGAATCAACACAATTGATTGTGTTGGTAATGAGGTCATTTAACAGGTATGCTAGACAGTGAGAATGTGGTTTCTAGTCAAAGACATTGATAGCAGCTAAGTTCAATATTACTCTACCTGCTCACAATTGAGAACATTAATAATTGAATCAATGTGTTGGAATAATAACAGTGTTTCAAAATTATTGCTATATCCAACATATACAATGATTTTTCCAGTCTCAAATGTATACTAAAATGATGATATGTCACTGTGATTTTATTAAGTAAAAGGAATGTTCAAGTCATACATTTATGAATATCTGGGGAAAAGGATAATGATAATATAGTCATTTTATTTGCTTCCTATTTTATGTTCTGTTAGATGGTCTATAAGGAGGTTATTATTTGTATGTCATTCTGCTATAAAGGAAATGGTTCATCTGTAATTATAGCTTCGTAGCAAAGGATTTTCTTATTGAATTCTCTTTCCCAGTGGAATTGATTTCTTTATTGACTAAAGAAGTGAAAAGTGGCATGTAGACACTGGCATAAAAGGCTTATTTAGTCATATGCTTCTGTCATTTGCTATAATCTGGACTCAACCAGAATATTAATAGTTTTTGACCTCTGAAACAAAGAAATGTTTACCAATGGAAAAGTCAGTGATTATTACAAATAATCCTGGAACTTCATTCTGAAATTTAGTTAGAAAAATATGCTGAGAAAATACAAAACAGGAAATGTATATACACAGGCCTGGCATGTTGGCATGCAACTTTGAACACAACATAAGAAAATCAAAGACTGATAGACTTTTGTGAGTTCCAGGTAACCCCAATCTTTATAGTAAATTCTACACAAGCCACTATATAGAGTTCCAGAACAGTCTAGTCTAAATAATGAGTTCCAGGTCTGCCAGAGCTATATAGTCAGACTTTGTCTCTAAAAATAAAAACAAAAATGAGAGATATATGTATTTGGCATAGTTAATTGCTGGTATTCATAGTTTAAGATGATTCACATATAGTGCAAAGACCTAATTACAGCACCCTTCCTTCTGCTTTCTCTCTATATCTCAGAAATGAAGACAATGAATGACACTCTCTAAGATGCTGGTTGAGTGGACACAGATGGTCCAAATGATGGGTCATTCTTTGATGAAGAGACTGTCAAGGTATATGCATGTATGAGTTATATATATACCCCCAAGAGGGAGTGCTTACCTCTTTAGAGGTAGGGTGCTAAGGTTCAACTATATATTATACTTTTAAACATCTGGTAAACATACAATTACATTACTTTTGTATCATGCAGAGTGGTAAGTGAACAGGAGGTTTAGGGATGATCAGATCTAGGACATACAAGTCACAGGCTGACATATATAAATATATATATATACATATATGGCAAATAAATACGTATAATCAATGTGAGCCAGAGGAAGTGTATTACTTTATGCAATACAGAATCTGAAAGAACAACATCTTCAAACTGCTGAAAGTTAGCTCTTCTCTTGTCCTGATGTTAGAGTGGATGCATGTCTGCTTATTATTCCACAGTTTCTCAAGATGGGTGAAGATCAGCCTATTTGTAATCATGTGAATTGACTCTTGCATTTTGACAGGCATACTTTGAGTTATTTGAGATGACAAGGGTAATGATTTAGCAATGACATTTCACTGTCTCTTAAAGAAAAAGATGGCACAGCTGTCATATGATTTAGACATGATAAAGGTATAGCCTTTTGAAGGTTGTGACAGAAAAGGTCTCATAATAAATTCAAAGGCCAGCACTGGTGTACTATGTTTGGCCATGTATTAGAGGTACTAGTTTGTTATAACTAAGATATGTCATTGCCTTTGTGTATTCTGAGATACTTCAACCTGCAATATCACACAGTTTTATCATGCTGGCAATTATTAGCAAATACTGAAAGCTCATTTGTTTTTTTATTCAAATGAAGTTATAGTATACGAATTTCAGTTTAAGAATACTTTTTCAGAAGGATTAAAACTAATTATAGCAAACTATGTCTCTGTTTAATTATTTTTCTTTCTGAAAATTAAAACAATAGCAAATTTTCTCAAGAGGGGTAATTGGGTAGAGTAAAACGGGAGGGAAAGTGGTACTGAGCCAAATAAAATGCATTGTTTGCTGAGTTTTAGAGGGATGAGCCAATTTTCCCAACAATTATTCAGGCTGATTTAAACATTTATTCTGAAAATACTCAACAATAAAACTCTGATTCTTATTCTTTTAAAAGCATGAATAAGTATAGTAAGCAGAGGATTCATTCCCTCTGAAAATCTCGTTCATGCCAATGTTAATTCTGAGACCAAACGAGTGCTTTTAAATCAATATAGAACCATATTCCTCTTAAAAGCACTTCTCTCACAAAGCAAGCAATATATTATGATCCAGTCATTCCCACCACCCTGTCCATATAGAGCTAGATGATTTAAAGCACACAGAATATGTGTCTACAAGATATTCGGAAAGTGTTATATTTGAACATAGCCACATCACTAACGTGGTATCTGGTCTAGTCTGGAGCCCAATAATCCTTTATTAACATTCAGAAGCCTTCTCAACTCTCTCTTCACTAATTCCTTCTGTGATCTAGACTTTTACAAATAAAATAATCATGGAATAAGATTCTCCTGTTACCATGTTTTTGTATCTCTTGATATCTTATGATTTTCTTTTTCTTTTATCCTCTTATTAAAAGTAGATTATTTTCTCATATGATATATCCTGATAATGTATTCCCCTACCTCTACTCCTCCCAGTTTTTCTCCATTTCTCCTCCCATTGGATCCTTTCTGTTTCTCATTAGAAAAAAAGCAGGCCCCTAAAAGATAATAAAATATAACAAAATAAAATACCATAAGATAAAACAGAGACTATTACATTGAAGTTGGACAAGACAAATTAACAGTGAAAAGAGCCCAAGAGAAGGCACAAAAATCAGACACCCAGTCATTTACCCACTGAGGAATCCTATTAAAAACACTAAACTGTCATAGTATATACATCAAGGACCTGGTACAGACCTCTGCAGGCTCTGTGCATGCCGTGTCAGACTCTGTGGGTTTGTATGAGCTCTTCTTAGTTGATTTAGAGAGATTTGTTTTCTTCGTGCCCTCCATCCACTATAGCTCTTTGAGTCTACCTCCTCTTCCATGGGGTCCCTGAGCTCTAATGGGAAAAAATTGATAGAGACATCTCATAAAGTACAGAGTGCTCTCTCTCTCTCTCTCTCTCTCTCTCTCTCTCTCTCTCTCTCTCTCTCTCTCCCTCCATCTCTCTCTCTCTCTTGCTTTCTCTTTCTGTCTCTATCTCTCTCTCATGTTCTCTCTCTCCCCTCCTCTTTCTCTCTCTTGCATAATGTCTGTCTGTAAATCTCTGTATTTGTTCTCATATGCTGCATGATGAAACCTCTTTGATGAGGGCTGAAGAAGGCACTGATCAAAGAATATCATTAGGAGTCATTTTATTGCAGCTGTTTTATAAGGACTGTAATATGTGGCTTTACCCTACTCTAAGTACCTGAGCTTTCTAGTCTGGTTCTTGGTCACCCAAATAGTGATGACTATGGATTCCATTTTGTGAATTAGGCCTTAAGGCAAATCAGTTATTTGTTGGTTACTCCTGAAAGCTTTATACAACCTCTGGCTTAGCATGTTTTACATGCAAGAAATACACCATTGTAGGTCAAAGGGCTTGTGGCTTATTTGGGGTTTACATTTCTCCTTTGGCAACTTAGAGAGTACCTTCCTGTACCAAAGACAATGAAATATATGGTTAAAGGCTCTATATAAGCACCAGCTCAACTTTTCCATGTTCAATAAGTTGTGTAGATATTGTCTTCAGAAATGGAACCTTGCTCTCAGTTTGTAGAGAGAAACCTGTATTCCTGGCAATAGCCTTGATTGTTTCTAGCCAACAACTAAATGAGATCCTGGTGCTGGAAGGTTTGTTTTGTGACAAGAGATAGCCAGTTGGGACTCTATCTCTTCATTATTTAGTAATTTAATTTAGATCACCTTCATATATGTAGATATTTTTGCAGATTGCCACTGTATTGGGTTTTCATACTACCTCTCAAATGACCCTTCATTTTAGTTGCTGCTTCCTATATTCTCTCCCTCAATATCCTCTCTCCTCCACCTCCCCACCTCATCCTCCCCAATGCAGCCCACTCCCATCCATCTATAATTATCTGTTGTATTTCCCCTTCCTAAGGAGATCTGTTCTTTCTGGTTTCTTATTCTATACCTACCCCCTGTGGTTGTTCTATTGTTTGTAGCTTGATTATCCTTGACTTTATAACCAGTAGCCACATATAAGTAAATAATACTATATTTGTTTTTCTGGGTCTAAGATACCTCACATAAGATGATGTTTTTCTACTTCCATCTGTTTGCTAGTACATTTCATGATGTCATTTTTTAAACAATTGAGTAATAATCCATTGTGTATATGTAACACATTTTTTATTTAGTCTTCTGCTGAGGAACATTTAGCTTTTTTTAATTTCCAGTTATTATGTATAATTAGCAATAAGTATGGTTAAGCAAGTGCCTTATTACCTAAGTACTAATATTGTTACTTAAAGAGCTCATGATTACTAAGTTTAACATTAGTACAGGTAAACCCAATAAGAAACACATAGAAAAAGTGAGCTTAATCTTAAAACACAATCTATAGAGGTCACAATGGATAAAGAAGACAGATGAACATTGTGAGATGTACAGGCATTCTAGGTTATTTCAAAATTAGTAGAAAACAAAGTCAAAAAGCTACAGCTTCCACTGTGAATATTCTCCAAATAATGATGTGCTAAAGTTTAGTCCCTGAGGTGGAACTAATAGTCCTAGACTCAAAAAACCTGCCCTTGCTGGGTAGTGGTGCACACCTTTAATCCTAGCACTTGGGAGGCAGAAACAGGCAAATCTCCATGAGTTCGAGGCCATACTGGTCCACAGAGTGAATTCCAGGACAGCCAGGGCAACACATAGAGAAACCCTGTCTCAACATCCCTCAAAAAGTAGGGACTGTTTGGAGCCCATAAGGCCACTAGAGACTTGCCTGAAGAGAACTGTGGAGCCCGGCCCTTCCCTCATTGCTCTTGACCAAGAATTGAGTGACTTTGTTCCTCTTGAGGCTTTCGCCATGGTGTGCTGCCTAACCACAAGCTAGGAACAAGAGATCAGAGAATTATATTCTGAAATTTCCAACCTCTGAGTCAAGTAAAACTTTCATTTTTTTTTTTTTTTTGTTTTTTCGAGACAGGGTTTCTCTGTGGTTTTGGAGCCTGTCCTGGAACTAGCTCTTGTAGACCAGGCTGGTCTCGAACTCACAGAGATCCGCCTGCCTCTGCCTCCCGAGTGCTGGGATTAAAGGCGTGCGCCACCACCGCCCGGCTAACTTTCATCTTTATTAGCTGATTTTTCTCAGGTATTTGTTAAAGTAATGGCAAGCAGATTAACATGGTGTCCAATAAAGTGTCATATAGTTTTACCTTTGTAAATCTGTTTGTTTTAAATATTACATTTCCTTTGTCCTCTTTAATATTCAACTTCTACTGCCTTATTAATACTTGTTAAGTTGTATAAGTCTTGACAGTTCAGTGGGAAAAGAAAGAAGTGTAGAAAGTGGACAAAAGAGAAAAGGGAAATGGGATAGAGATGAGAAAGGACAAGAGAAGGGAGGATGGTATTGATGCAGTTTAGCTGCTGAACTAAAGCTATTAATTCTTCAAGAGGCATTTAGCAGCATAAAGACCTTATATTAGATAATCAGTATACAGAAATGCTCTACTCAGACTTTAGATTTCTTCTTAGACTTTCAAGAAACAGAGAAAAGATCCAAGCATGCTCCCAAGTGCTCTGCAGTCATAATTTCATTATTGAATTACTGCCAATGTTGGGAATGGAATAGAATGAGATGCATACAGCTGTAGCCCCTAGAAACCAAGGTCTCTGAAAATCAGTTCCATTACAGTAACAGACATTTAAAAGGTACAGTTTTCTTTTTATGAAATCTAAAGGTCTAGCTAGATATTGAAGATAACTTGTTTCATTACTGAGTTATATGTGGCAGAGAGAAAATTTAAAACTTGACGTTCTATCTGCCTACGAACTACTGTCTACCTGTACCCCAGGTGCTTTGCTTCTTAATTCTCAGTAATATCACACTTAGCATCCACTTTGTGGTTTGCTATGCACACCCATATGGTACCTCTGGAATTTTGCATGGCATCATGTGCCTCAAAACAAGACAGGACCAAGCTCAGCAAAAGAGCAAATGATAAGAATCTTTTGGTAAAAACTACAGCTAATTTTTCAACTACAGCTAAATAATGGCTCCTCTACCCTAAAAAGTCTTGAACAGAGAAAGAAATCAACAAAAATATTCACTGTTTCAGCTTGGAGAGCTCCAATCTATATCTTCCGTCTTTATTCATTATTGAAATAACTGCTGTCTGTATATCTACCAGTTAAGTTAGAGGAGTATCACACACACACACACACACACACACAAATATAAACAGTGCGTATGCATATACATGTATATATCAATTCCATGGGCAAACAGAATCTGAGCCAATAGTTTAACTGCAGTTTTTAATTAACTGTGTGAGGTGGGCGTTTTATCTATAAGTGCTTGTGTGTGAGCACTTACAGGCTAGAGGTCAACACTGTGAGGCTCCCTCAGTCATTATCTACATGGATTTTTGAGACACAATCTCTCTTTTACATGGAACTCAAGGATTCGGCTAAGCTGCTATGTCTGAGCTACAGGGGTTTACCTGTCTTTGTCTCCCCAGAATTTAGAAATTACAGAGCACCCCATGGTGTCTGACTGATGTTTTTTTATTTATTTATTTATTTAATTATTAAAGATTTCTACCTCTTCCCCGCCACCACCTCCCATTTCCCTCCCCCAATCAAGTCTTCCTCCCTCCTCAGCCCAAAGAGCAATCAGGTTTCCATGCCCTGTGGGAGGTCCAAGGACCACCCACCTCCATCCAGGTCTATTAAGGTGAGCATCCAAACTACCTAGGCTCCCACAAAGCCATTATGTGCAATAGGACTGATGTTTTTTGAAAATTATTTTTAGTATGGATGCTGAGGATACAAACTCAGGTCCTTGAGCTTGGTAACAAACACTTTAATGACAGCATCATCTGTCATCTCTCCAGTCACTGCAGTCAACTTTTAATCTTCTTCCGAATTGCATAGTACTCACCCTTTGGGGTTTCTGACATTGTTCTCCAATCTCTCTTCAGATTATCACTCCATCTTCCTGGACAACCTCCTTTTGTTTTCCTTTTTGACTCTAACAATATAATTTATTTTTCCCTCAGAGAATAAAGTCAGATTTCTTTCTCCATTAAAAAGCCTTTTCTGATCTTTATAATATTATTGAACATAAACCTTTCAGTAATGAATCTAATTTTGTTTCTTCATTTTTCATGATATTTTGGGAAATTTTAAGTAAAAAAAATAAAAATAAGGAGAAGAAAATGTTGGTCTCTTTTGACTTGACTTTTACTTTCAGGTCTATATGATCTTTGGAAAGTGTTAAAAGAAGGGAAGTTCGCTTGCCAGTTAAGACTGTCATTGGATGAGATGCAAGTCCCTGTTCGCTGGTGGCTGCCAGTGCATGGCTTCAAATCTTACTCTTGTCAACAATTTTCTAAACAGACAGTTCTGCAGCATTACAGAGTTCCTGCATCCCTTCCAGCACAACAGCTGGCTGAGGAGTGTCCTCTAAATACAGCAGACACAGTAAATAAAATATTCCATCAACAGAGAATCTATCATGGCTACTTTACATCAATAAGGCTAAGGTGCTGCCAATTTAATTTTAATAAGCTTTCTTACTTTTCCTCCTTAACCTCCAAATGTGGATATACATACATCATTTGCCACAGTTTTTCACTAGAGCACTGAGGACTGTGATGTCTTCCTCCAGCTGGTGTCTTCATGGATTAACTGCCTGTCCCAAATGTCTTAGTGAAAAGGTTAACAGACCCTGCTCCATCATCATGTCTGCACATGGCTTTTGCCCTGTTACATAAACACTCTCTATTCGTTTAGTGCAGTAACTTAAAGTATGAAGGCTTGTAGTTCTACCTCCCGTAAGAATATCTGGGGTGACGGGTAAGGTTTTGTCATATATATTGCAAGAAGCTAAGTATAGTGATATCTATTACCAAGGGGCAATAAGAACCTAAAATTCTATATACCATGAGAGATATAACAAAAATTAAGTACCAAATTAACCATTGCTGAACAAGGTTATGCAACCCTGCATTCCCAGAACTCTGTAGGCTGTGGCAGAAGGATTGCAAGTCACAGGCCTACCTGGGCAATTTAGAGACCCTTCCTAAGATTGTAAAAGTAAATTTTAAAAGGGTAGGGCAGTAGCTCGATGGTAGGATACTTCTCTGATATGTGAAGGATTATAAGTTTAACCCCCATTTCCCCAAATGAAATAAAAATAAATACTTTACCCCTCTGCACACAGCACACATGGACATTCATGACTACACACAAGCATGTGAATATATATATATATATATAGACATGCATACACACATGTACACATACATATACACTAACACACATGTCCACACAACAAACACACACACACCAATCTATAAACTCCCCTGCATATGTTTGCTTCTCTCTCCCGAGGTTTTCCTTGCAGGGCTCTTCAGTGTTGCTGCGTCTTCCCTGGTTACCTTTTGTTCTTGTTCTGTTTCAGAGATTCCCTAACTTTCCTTCATACCTTTAGTTGCCCCTTTATTGACCTTCCTATCTGTAATCAAAAGTCTTCCTTTTCTTACTTCATTTCTTTCTCTGGTGCATCATCCATTAACTTTTTTCAATGTGTACTAAAATTTCAGTTATTGATTTTTTAGGTTGAAAGCTGGCTTGTTATATCTGTACCCTCCTCAGCTCATCGCCAAGTTTTCAGTGGGAGCTCTCTCCACTCTCTCATTGGCTCTTGTTCCACTTTTATTTGTTGTTATAGTTGTTGTTCTAGAAACATTGCAGTATTTGACTGCCTATGTGTTAGTTGGGCTTCCTTCCTTATACCAGAGTGGTGTGGAACTTGCCACACACCTAACCTGGCCAGGTCTCAGTCCTCCTGACTGAGTGGCAATGTCATCATGCTCACTGAAAACTGTCTTACTATATCTCTGAGTTAATGAAGTTGGCCTTTTTCTCTCATTGCTTCAAGTTTTTCTTTTGAGACTTGTGTTCTGTGCTTTTGTAAACTATTTCTATTTTTAAAATCTGTAATTTTATTGTTCATTCTATAATCCATTTAGTAAAATCATAAAATGTCAAATTTCTGTTCTGCTTTTACCTCCTGTCTCCTCCTCTATAAACGTTTGTATTATTTCAATGACCTTGCTATCCCACAATTCACTTCCTTTTAAACTTTAGTAGTTTTTATTACTTCTAAAATCATTTTATCACCTAAATGTACACATTTTATAACATTTTCATCTTATTTTCTAAATTAGCATTTTTACTTATCAAATTCAGAATACCCCTCAATGATCATTTTAGATGTCTGCTTTATTCCCTATAAAGTCTCTGCTTCTTACATTGGTGACTTCTTTCTTCTGGGTACAGGACTTCCTTCAGAAGTGCTGTGACCTAGGGCATTCATTAGTACTTAACCTGAAGCACTAATGAGCTAAGTAGTCACTGAAGCAGAGGGGAAGGTCTTCCCTGCACTGACTACAAAGCCCAATTTCCCACTAGAGGCAGTTAAAACACAACACCTGGGATTACTTTAAAATATTTATCAGAGTCTCTCTACTTCTGCTGTACTGGGCTATATGGATAGCTATATTGCTAATATATATTATGAAATAAGTTATACAGTTACTACAGTAGATAACGCTTAGGCTCCAGGGGTCAGCAAGGCAAGTCAACAGGTTTCTTATCAATGCCTCTCTCTAAAGCTCATGGAGACCCTTCTTGCATTCTGCAAATTCTCCACTATTTCTCAATAAGATTTTCATATTTTAAAAAAGCTTCAATGATTGTAGTATCTGTAGCCATTATTTTTCCTCTGATTTTGCTGGTACTGGAGACTGGCAGCTTTGAAACCTTTTCCAGCACCATGACGAAATCTATGCACTCGAGCAGCTGACCATCCAGAAGTGATACTATGTGGAAGTGTCAGGTGATTTGAATGATTTTAATATTAAATGATGATATTCACAACATGTATGTTAAGAGTAATCCCAAAATGCCATGTTCAAATGGATGAGTTAGAGGGAAAGAAGTGAACTATGCTTTACCCTTAAAAAGTTTATGTGATCTAAAATCTGTTTCACATACAAGCGAAAACAGTAAAATTAAAAACTTATACATAATTAACATCTTACATCCGAGAAAAACAAAATATTGTAAAAAATTAGAGTACCTTCCTGAGGAAGTAGGTGTGGTTAGCAGCCATGGTAGTGAGCAGAACATTACCGCTGTGCAAATAAAGCATGGAAGAGAAACCTTTATAGGCTATGGTTGAATATTCACACAGTAGAATGCTACAAAGTTCATATATGATCTGCATCAAATTCTATTTTTAATTTGTCACTCAGAAACAATGTTGAGAAAATAAATCTTCAAGATGAAAAGAGATTTAAACATTTATAAAACATACATAATAAATGTTTTTGCATAACAATGGGGCTGATGAAATGATTCAGCAGGTTAAGGAGCTTTGAGTTTGGTCCCCACTCCTTAAATTATGAAAGCTGAGAATTGACTTCCGAAAGTTGTCTTTACCTCCACACACCATGTCTTGTAACACACACACACACACACACACACCACAAACATTAACCAACAGCCCTCCAAACACACAAAGTAAAAAAAAAATCATGCATACCTTTAAAGTTGTGAAATATCATTGCATATGAGTTACTACTTAATAAATTCATAAAAAGATAGTATAATTTCAGACTGTGTGAGAGCACACAGAGCAGGTTGAGCATACATGATCACTGGACTAGCATGAGAGGGACACTCTCCTTGTGTGCTTTTCTGTTGCTGTGGTGAACACTGACATATGATGAAAGCAACTTGAAACAGGAAGGCTTTATTGTAGTTTACAGGTTGTTTGCTATCATTGAAAGAAGGCAAGGCAGGAACCTGGAGGCAGGAGCTGAAACAGGGGCCATGGAGAAGTGCTGCTTACTAGTGTGCTCTCCATGGCCTGCTCAGCCTGCTTTCTTATTTACCCCAGGATACCTGCCCAGGTATAACACCATTCACAGTGGCTTGCCCCTCCTATCAAGAAAACATCCCCCCAAAAGCAATAGGCTGGCTGCTCATAAGAGCAGTTCCTCAAACTAGATTCCCTCTTCCTAAATGTCTGGGCTTGGGTCAAGCTGAATAAATTTCCAGCAGAGATACCTTTGTCCAGTGACATACCACAAAAAGTTAATTTGTTTAAACACATTTTTTTTTTACTTATTTATTTATTTTTATTCTTTTTTAATTAAAATTTCCACCTGCTCCCCATTTCCCATTTCCCTCCCCTCCTCCCAAATATTGCCCTCCCCCCACTTCCCTCCCCCTATCCCCACTCCTCTTCTCCTCCCCCCACTCCATTCCCCCTCCCTCTCGATACTGAAGAGCAGTCCAAATTCCCTGCCCTGCGGGAAGACCAAGGTCCTTCTATCTACGTCCAGAAAGGTGAGCGTCCAAACAGGCTAAGCTCCCACAAAGCCAGTTCATGTATTAGGATCGAAACCTAGTGCCATTGTCCTTGGCTTCTCATCAGTCTTCATTGACCGCCATGCTCAGAGAGTCCGGAATCAACCCATGCTTATTCAGTCCCAGACCAGCTGGCCTTGGTGGGCTCCCAATAAATCAGTTCCACTGTCACAGTGGGTGGGTGCATCCCTCGTGGTCCTGATTTTTTGCTCATGTTCTCCCTCCTTCTGCTCCTCATTTGGACCTTAAGAGCTCAGACCGTTGCTCCAAATTGAGACTCTGTCTCTACCTCGATCCATCGCCAGATGAAGGTTCTAAGGTGATATGCAAGATATTCATCAGTATAGGATAGGGTCATTTCAGGTTCCCTCTCCTTAGTTGCCCAAGGTACCAGCTGGGGACATATTCCTGGACACCTGCGAACCCCTCAAGAGTCAAGTCTCTTGCCAACCCTAAGATGGCTCCCTTAGATAGGATATATACTTCGCTGCTCCCGTATCCATCCTTCCTATATCCCAACCATCCCAATCCTCCGAGCTCCTCCCATCCTCCCCTTCTCATATTTCTCATCCCATTTCCCCTTTGCCCCATGCCACCTCACCCGCAAGTTCCCAGTTTTTGCCCTGGAATCTTGTCTACTTCCCCCTCTCCATGCGGATGACTATATGATTTTCTTTGGGTTCACTTTCTTATTTAGCTTCTATAGGATCACACATTATATGCTTAATGTCTTTTATTTTATGGCTAGAAACCGATTATGAGTGAGTACATCCCATGTTCCTCTTTTTGAGTCTGGGATACCTCACTCAGGATAGTGTTTTCTATTTCCATCCATTTGCACGCAAAATTCGAGAAGTCATTGTTTTTTACTGCTGCCTACATTTATCCCCAGCAGCACAGACATTAAGGGCAACATTGAATAAATGGGACCTCCTGAAACTGAGTAGCTTCTGTAAAGCAAAGGACACTGTCACTAAGACAAAAAGGCAACCCACTGACTGGGAGAAGATCTTCACCAACCCTGCAACAGACAAAGGTCTGATCACCAAAATATATAAAGAACTCAAGAAACTAAACTTTAAAATGCTAATGAACCCAATAAAAAAATGGGGCACTGATCTGAACAGAGAATTCTCAACAGAAGAAATTCAAATGGCCAAAAGACACCTAAGGTCATGCTCAACCTCCTTAGTGATAAGGGAAATGCAAATTAAAACAACTTTGAGATACCATCTTACACCTGTCAGAATGGCTAAAATCAAGAACACCAATGATAGCCTTTGCTGGAGAGGTTGTGGAGAAAGAGGCACACTCATTCATTGCTGGTGGGAATGCAAACTTGTGCAACCACTTTGGAAATCAGTGTGGCGATTTCTCAGGAAATTTGGGATCAACCTACCCCAAGATCCAGTAATACCACTATTGGGAATATACCCAAGAGATGCCACATCAAATGACAAAAGTATCTGTTCAACTATGTTCATAGCAGCATTGTTTGTAATAGCCAAAACCTGGAAACAACCTAGATGCCCTTGAATGGAGGAATGGATGAAGAAAGTGTGGAATATAAACACATTTTTTTAAAGAGTAAGAAAAAACTGAAATACCAAATAATAAAAAACAAAACAACAACAACAAAAAAACAAAAACAATAAAAACAAAACAAAAAAGCATGGAAGCCCTGGAAGGAAGAGAGCTGAAAATAAGCGCAGGAGCATCAATGAGAACAAATATGGAGATCTCTGGGAAACCCAGAACCAAACTGCCACCAGAAACAGTCTTTGACAGGGAGTGACAGCAAGGTACAACCTCCTTTCCCAACCTCGCCATGAGGGACTCTCCTAGCAGAAACTACCATAAGTAAGCCAGCAAAGAAAAAAGATAATAATAAGAACATTCAGAGGCCAACGTGCTAGACTGCTGTAGGGGACAGTGGTTCTGAGATGTACAGGAATGGCCCTGCAAAGCAAGGCTGTGCTTATGCTTACTCCCACTAGATTATGAAGGTTTAATCCCTGTTATATTTCCCCATTTTTATGATTACGGATTTCTTTCACACTGAATAATAAATAAAGTTATAAAAATTGAATCAAATAATTCTGCAGAATACTTAGCATTTTATAGAATCTGAATGATGACAACAGAGTCTCATATTTACCATAAACTTTATGTGTATGCCATAAAGTTTCTTCCTAAAACTGCAAAGATGAGCCTTTTAGGTCACTAGAGACTTGACTACAGGCAGAAAAGTCATTAGGTCTTCAGTCATTCCTACTTAATTACGTTATATACAATGTTGTTTTAAAATGCTCCAGCAGGGCTTGGCACCTTCGGCTCCCTGTCCTGCCAGCTGGAAGGACCACTACTCTAGACTGAGCCAGCAAAAGCTGAAAGCATGAACAGCGACATCTCACAGGCCACTCACTCAGTAGCCAAATGCTTTTCACAGCTTAACCAAAGATGTAAGGCAAAGCCAATGGACTGAGGGCCAGTAAGTTTATGAATAATGTCTTCTCAATTTCACAAGCAGCAGCAGTTGTTCTAGGGATAAAAATGTTTATTAAATGAGGTCACAGTGTTTTTAAGATTTAACATACAACCACAAAAATACAACCTATGGTGGGGGGTTGCATGCATGTATACTCATTTAGTACTCTGTATCTTCTCTTTATCATTATTCCCAGCATTGCAATAACTACACATAATTGCTTCTATAGAGACAGCATTACAATGTGTCTACTATCTGCATGTTCCTTGTGTTTTTAATGAAATAAAAATGGAAGTATGCAGATATGGACCAAAATGATTTAGCAAGAGTAACATTTTGGTAGCTAGTCAGAGTGCTTGTGGCCTGAAGCACTGAGTGCACTCAATCTTCACATGGCAGGCCACTGAACAGCAGCCTTCTCTAGCTTCAGCTGTTTCTTTGTGTAGTAGGAAGTGGTATTTTTATATGCACTCAAGGTCAGACGTTGCTGTGATTCTCACCTAGTGGCATTCTAACTTTCCATTTCCCTAGTGTGTAGTCTTATTCTATCACTGTCTCATGTCAACAAAGACAGTGTTGTTGAAGTCATAGTCAGGGAGTCAACCATACCATTTGTGGAACATAGCAGGACCTTAGAACCTCAGACACTCAAGGGATCAGGTGATGAAGAAACACTAAATTGTACCTTCTTTTAAACACTGGGCAATCCCAGCTTCTCTGGTGTTTCTGAGAAAACCTGTTCTCTCACACTGATCCCACCAGTAGTCTTGAAGTAGGAAACAAGTAACAGTCACCTGTTAGTGGGCATGTTATCTGCCAGTAATTGACATGCATTTCTCCAAGGATTAAGTACATAGCTGAGGGCTTTTTAAATTTTTAACTTAAAAGTGTCTTATCTACATGAGCTGTGCAGACTCAGTGCAGAGAAGCTTGTTGCTGACTAATGGAGGCATGCAAGCCCGAGCAACATGGTCAAATACATAGTCTTCAAGGACTGCGCTAGGAGAAGTTTCCAGTGTCAAGGACAAACTCCAGGAGCCAGGATTATGAGAGGTCCCCACTTGTCTTCTCTGTCATTAGCTCAATTTTCACTCAGGACAGCAACTGCATATACAACAAAGCAAAGAAGTTTTCAGGATGGAAGAAAAGAATCACCAGTTACTTTATAATTCCCAAGGAAGATATCATTTTACCAACTTGTAAAAGCCAAAAATGCCCCATTCCTAATTTCTAAATAAGCTGACTAGTGCTAAGTGCATTTCTCTGACCCAGATGGCTTTGTAGGTGTCTTCTTCTTGACCAAACAGGGAAAGCTGTGGTAGATGAGATGGATCCATAGTAAGGAAACAAAGGCACTTGCCCTCAATCCTATGACCTGAATTCAGTCCCAAGGTCACACATAGTGGGAGAGAACCAATTTCTGTAAGTTGTTCTCTGACCTCCACATGAATGCTGTGATAAACAAACAAGCACACACACACACACACATATACACACACAAGCACACACACAATCAATCAATCAATAAATAAAGTAATAAAAATAAAGACATGGGGAGAGCTACCAAGGCACTTTAAGGCACTGATATATGTCACAAAGGGGATTGACTGTGCTCATGTCTACTAACTCTGCTATAAGAAAGTTTGCCTTATCCTCAGATCCCTGCAGCTCAGCCCATTATCCCCAGCTTGCTACTTCAGCTTCAGTCATTGAGATGAAATTCTGAAGAGACAGAAGAGAGGCTTCCAGCATAATTGCCTGCTCTACAGAACACTGTCTAGAGACAGGTAATCAGTCTTTTGCTTCCTCTTACAACTGTAAAAGAACCCACTGAATCATGGGAATAATGCAAAGGAGCAGATCCCGACTCTTTCACAGCTGCTAACAAAACATGTATGATTATTCCAATACTGCAGGAAATGACCCTGGCTTTGCTTAATACCACCCAGATGTGTGTCCAGCTGTTCCCTACTTGGTTAGTCTGCCTTAGAATCTTAACTAGGTCTGATATCTCACCTCCAGGTTCAACTGTGGAAGAATCCACTACTAAATGTACACAACTATTGGAAAAATCCAGTTTATGTGAATTATTGGAGTAAGGGCCTCCATTCTTAGTTGGATTTTAGTTGGTTTGGGCACATGATTCTCCAACCCTATGACGATGTACGCCATGGCAGTTAGTCCCATTAAAGTCAATCTACAAGTGAAAGAGAAGTGAAGATCTTTTGTGAAATCTCACCACCTTTATTGTAGTCTCTTAGTCATAAGCAAGTCACAGGCACAGCCTACACTCAAGGGCAGGCACACTAGCTTCCTGGGAGCTAGGGCTCATTGGCAGCCACATGAGAAGGAAGACTTTGCCCTTAGTCAGGGGAGGAAAAGACAAATTTCTAATCTTATTACTATATCCAATACATAGATATTCTTAAATAGGCTACGCACAGGGATTACTTCAACAAATTGATACATTTAGGTAAAGATGGCTGGCTATCACTTCTATTCCACATTCGCCATGTCTTCCTGGGTTACTCCAAATGACTTTAGAACCATGGGAATTTATTCCATTTTTCTTTCTTTTTCTTCCTTTTTTTTTGGTTTTTCAAGACAGAGTTTTTCTGTAGGTTTGGAGCCTGTCCTGGAACTAGCTCTTGTACACCAGGTTAGCATTGAACTCACAGAGATATAGAGATCTGCCTGCCTCTGCCTCCCAAGTACTGGGATTAATGGTGTGTGCCACCACCACCTGGCTACTTAGTTTTTAAAAGGCAAATAGACTCAATGGAATGTCAGACCCTTTGCAACGGGTGTCTTTGGTAAGAAAAGCATAAAGCCAAATTTGGAATTCCTTGTGGTTTGTCTGCTTCTACATTGTGTTTCATTTTCTCTCTGGGAACTATCTGTTACAGTGATCATTCCTTTTCATTGAGATCTTAGTATTTTATCGTCTGGTGGGATTGCTCAGTGGGTAAGAGTGTGCAGCACAAACATGAAGACCTGAGTCTGAATCCCCAACACACAGAGAAAAGCTGAATGTTCAGCTTTATGTACATATACATATGTGCATATCACACACACACACATACACACACACACCAAAAACAAAAAGTGAATTACCACAGCCAAATAAAGGTAACTCGGAAATTATGAGACATTCAAGGAGTCATAAAGATTTCCAGTTCACTGAAATTCTTTAAATATCATAATTTATTCTTAATTTAATTTAATTCAAATGTTAAACTTGTGTGACTTACGCAATCCTACAGATAGACCTCATAATTTTAATCTTCAAAACTTCAAAACAATAGTCAGTTTTGAAGCTGGGAAATGGAACAAAATGAAACTTCTACAGCCACTAAGACTGCAGAGCCACACTGAGGCCCACAGTCTGTAATATTCTATTTTTTTCTGTATAAAAATTAAGCACATATCTAAAAATCTCTCTGACTCACAACTCTTCCATAAAACCTTACCAGGCTTCCCTAAAGCTAGCATCTATAGCATTTCCTATAAATTTCTTATTTACTAAAATTAATCATACAACTCTAGTCTTTCTATGTACCCAAGCCCTGGGCTATGTGACAATGTCCCAGAATACAGGCTCTGGTTCAGGTGCGTCGGAGCCAATTCATGTGGATGACTTGACTTAGAACGTGAGCCATGCTGAGTTATAGGAAGAATGAAAATAAAAGGAACTGCATCAAGAAGGAAATGATCAGCCAAAATGCATGTGTATGGGCCTGCTGTTTTAGTTCATGTGGGAACACGTGGTTCTGAAACCTCTAAAGCTGGGAGACAGTCTGAGAACACTATGCCTTAGTACCCAGAGGAAGACAGACTTCTGTCTTCTTTCCTGTTGCTGACTTGTTTTGTGAGTTTGTAAAAATTCTTCACACCCTTTGGACTTTAGGTCGCTTACCACTCAAGTAGGAAAAGCCCACCTGGATGATGCCTTCATCTTCACACTAAGTCCTCCTGACCCTGAGTGCAGAACAGCAACGTGGGTAGTACAGTGCTTGAACGGAAGCTGGGATGCTCTTGAAAGAGGGGCTCTGCCTACTGATGAGGCTTCTTCCTCCTGTGCCCACTCTGCTCAGCTCTATATTTCAAGAGTTGCCCATAGAGGCAGGAGATGCCGACACTTGGCTTTCTAGCACCCAAAGGACCACACTGGAATTATGACAGCATTCTTTCCAGACCTGTTATGTTCTTATAACCTAAATTTGTTTGCTTAGGGGAAAAGTTAACACACACACACACACACAGTTTCCAGCAACATCCCAAGTACACCATTTTTACTTAGAACATGCAAATAATGAAAATGCCACAAAATTGTTAAAGGAATAAGAAGCAGTAAAAATACAAATAGAACCAAGGCATTATTTCCTAGCCCAATTGTTCCACAAATGTTCCATTTATAGAAGTTTCCAAAGAAGTCTTCATCCCCTAGTACTTTCCCATTTTCCAATCTCAGAGCACTGCATGTGACATTAGCTGGTGACGTAAGGTGTCATAAATTGACTGAGAAATATGTGTGTCAAATAGAACACTCTTCAGCTATCACTGGGTGTTGAGACTTTGGGGGGAGAAAAGCCTTTGCTTAGAGATAACCAAATAAGTCTAGAGGAGGCATGTGGTGCAGTCAATCCTTAAATTTGAAGAGAAACAGCAAGAAGCTTTTTATTATGCCTGTTCACTTTGAAACCCCCAGAGGGGGATTAGCGACAAAGTAAATACGCATCAAAAAAATCTTTACTATCCAGTATGCCACTGTTACAGCGACAAGTTCTTGAAGTTTCCCTGTGACATAAAGTAGCTTTGAAGTTGCCTCTGGTTAGTATCAGGTAGCTTGTGGCACAAAAAGGCAAGCAGCACTTACTGCTGCCGGTCTGAAACAAAGGAGCATCTATCTGTCAGAGAAACACAGGTTTGATGAGTAGACTGTTGGCTTCAGACCGCTGAAGGCCTCAAGCTTCATCTATTTATAAAAGAGAGGCTATTTTCAAGCAAAGCATACATGTACTAGCTGCAAGGAAGCAGGGTAGAGACGGGAAGATAATCTCTCTGAACATCTGTCCTGATCACACTTAAAAACCTCTGACAAAGGCAAATGTCTATTCGAGACTTCGGACTGTCAAACGTGGCTATGTGGGTGAGTGCTTGTAGTGACACTGAGTTTTTATTTTTATAAAGTCTATCACTATAGACCCAGGCACTGAGGAAGTCATAACCAAAACAGCCAACAGGTCCTTAGAAAGTTGCACTTGACCACTGAAGTCAGAGGATGAAATACTCATGTTGTCGTTCACTCTTGGTCTTTGCCAGAAAGAATCAGGCAGGGAGGCAAGCATGAGAGAAACTGCCAGTTGACTCTGCCTTGCTCCACTGATGGAGCCTCAGGCTACCATCACTCTGAATCTTGTCAAGAAAGATGGCAGGGGAAGAGCAGCAGTTTCACAGTAAAGAAGGGAACACAGTCTTCCCACCGAGCAGAGTGTGTGGTGATAACTCAGTTCCAGCTTGCTTCCTCCAGGCTTGCCTGCCTACTGCACAGCAAGAGACTTTGTAATTTGTTTAAATGTGAAATGACCTTATTCTATTGGTACTGGCATGTGAGAGGATGTTCTTCTGGAAGATTTCATTGTGAGGATGGGGCCCCCAGCATACTGCCTCTATTCCTTTCTATTCCTCTTTATTCCTTAGCCAGGCACAGCCCCATAGTACCTCATCTTTCCCCATCTGTGTTGGGGATGGCATTTCCAAACCCTCTATTTATGGAAGAACTTGAAAGCATGAGTCTCAAGCAATGAAATATTTCAATGTGATTTGTTCCCTTTTAGACACAAAAGCCCAGCAATGAGATTTTCTTTGTGTGAGTGTTTGTTAGCCAGGTTTTCCACAAAAACAGATGGCTCAAACAGCAAAATAATTTCCCAGAACCAGCAGCCCACGGGTATTAAACTGAAACAACACTGAAGTCCTTTGCCTCGACATAGTCCCCCTGGTCAAAGTGCATTTTAGATGCATGTCACCTCCACACATGAAAAGAGGTATCCTTCGTAAGAACATGCAGAGCCTGCTAGGACGCTAGAGCCAGTTTGTCCGCATTTGTGTAAGAACATCACAGAAGCAGACATAAAGCCCACTTTAGGAGTTCCTTCCATTGTGCTTTTGATTCCTCTATCACATAATGCTTTAGCGTATAAACTGTTGATACTATTAAAATCCAATTTTCTTTGTCCTGAATCATTTAAAATGATATTTATATTCAAATACATGTATTAGAATGTGACAGTTTTTCAGCAGATCATGTGCCTCCAGGGTCTATGTTTCTCCTCACCACCAATGTGGGCTCTCCAGCATTGCTTTGGCAAGTTCACCCTTCAGAACAATGAGCAAGGGATGGGGCCGATTCTCCTGCTCTGATCTCCTCCGGGTTACAGCTCCCACACCTACACCTTCAGTGCCAGCTCAACTCTGTTGCCCTGGTGTGGCGTAGAGGCTGCTTTCCTGAGGGCTGCAGCCCATGAGGGGCAGAGCTAGCTCTCCTGCTCCTATGACCTCAGGGACAGCTCTCCCACCTGCCGAGGCATTGATGGGTGGGGGTGAATGACATCTCTCTCCCACTCAAGCTGCCATATGACAGGTGGGTAATGGGGACACCTCTTCCACGTTCAGAATGTTGGGGCTGGCTCGCCCACACCTTCACCAATAAGGTTGGCCGGCAGGAGCAGCTTTCCCACCCTTCTGACCTCAGGGCCAGCTATCCCACCTGCCTTAGGCATTGATGGGTGGAGTGGGAAGGGCATCTCTCCCTTGCCCATGCTACTACATGACAGATTAGTTATGAGAATAAACTTTCCAGGCCTGGCTCTGCTGGACCCCGGGAGGACCAACACAGCTCTGTCCCTAAACCACATCTTATCATAACTTGTATTACTATCATAAAAATATCTTTTCAGACCTTAAAACTTCTTCTCAAACAACTTAAGCTTTTATGTCTCTCAAGCTTGCACACTTTATACCTTTTTTGTGAGTTTTCTTCTGTAACGAGGAAAATTGTATCTATAACTATTTAGTCTTCAGCCTCATCAAAGACACGGGAAGAAATGGTATAATATTACCTGAGTAAACAGGAAGTACAGAGCAAGCAACTTCAAAACTATAGAAATGACAAAAACAGCCGGCTGCCTTAACAGTCACCCAAGGTCCCTCTATAACTTTGGGGCCTGAGAAATCTTTTCTGTGAAGCAGGTATTTCTGAAGGATTGTCCTTCTTTGTCATGGTAAAATTTAGCAGTCACCTTCTTTGGTGTCCTACTTGTGCAATTTGGACAACATATTGTCAGCAGTCAGCTTTGCCACGATAAAAGCAAACTCTGTATGCAAGTTCTTCAATGCCCATCATCCGTATCTGAAATAAATTGGTGTCACCAGGAGTAGATGTCTTTTACTGTCATGAAAAGTTTTAGATTATTAAAACATCTTAAATGTCATATTCTGTAGATCTCTGAAGTACTTCAGAGAAGTTTAAAGACAATTTATATATCTAAAAATACATCTCTGTTTAATCTTGAAAACATACCTAACATGACTATATGCTTGATTATTATAGATGGCTAATTACTTGAATATATTTCTTAATTATACGTTACATATTTTAAATGAGTTGCATAGGTACAATAGCTTAAACAAGAATAAAAACATAATACAATATAACAAAAATAACAGTAAATTTGTGTCACTATAAAAATCATATGCCAATATGAAATATTTCAGACTGGTAGTTGTTTTTTAATTTGGAAATAGATTCTATAATCTGCCCTTTTATCTTATCATGTTTATACCCCCATTTTTTTACAGAATGAGCTCCCTGAATCTAATTTCCTTTGCTTAGTTCCTGACCATGACTAGTAACAACTTTCAAATGAACGCTCTAAATAATGACAAACATTCATAACCCACTAGATGACCAAAAACCACCTGCCCCACCTCTATGAATGTGGGGATCATGTTCTCTCGATTGTTTCCTGCCTGGGGCTGTCTGGAAGTGATGGTCTCTTTAGAGGACCTTGAGAAAATTGCGATAATGATTAGGTTCTAGGAGATCTAGCTGTATTATTTATTGTTTAGTTTCTGTGTGATGAGAAAGTACAGTGCTTATCTTAAGTATCTGGCTGGTGTAGTCTATGAGGCTGGATCATCTCAGTCAGCAGCTTTGAAGTTGTTCTGGATGTAGAATTTTGAAGAAGTTATAACAGAGGCATTTTGAGAGGCTGGATCACCTGGGCTACTAGACTTTATTGGTGTCTGGTTCTTTTTTCCTGAAAACACATAAATATTTAAAGGATGTGATGTGTGTGTGTTCTCTGCATTTTGATTGGTTGTGATTTTCTGTAATGGTCTCTGTCTATGCAACAATAGACTCATCACATCAGACAGAGACGATTACAGAAAATCACAACCAATCAAAATACAGAGGTGTGGAGCCTAGTCCTGATGCATCTATAAAATACTCTCAAGTCTATGGATCAGTGAACACTGCAGAAAAATTTTAAGAGCTAAAGGATCAAGAAATTTGCTGTGAGTTGTGTCTCCTAGTAACACCAGAAGCTACACTCATTAAGTCTCATCATTATGGGATGATTGCCCAAACATAGGCTGAGCAAATATGACACCAATGGGCATGCCAAAGTGGATGGAGAAAAGTCTAGGAGGTCCCAACCTTACACACAAAAACACTATAGCCAACTGAGAAAAGCTGGGAGCAGGAAAGGTGGTCTTACCCAGGGAAGAGCACATCAACTAGTTATGTGCTGCCAAATGATCAGCCCTGAAAACAGACATACATAATATTTTACAGACCAAACAAGTTATATTTAGGAATATATGTATATACATGTACATATATGCATGCAATACCAGTCAGTGTAAAAAGAGGTTATGAATTCAAAGGAGAGTGGGGAGGTATATGTCAAAGGGCTTGGCGGGAGGAAAAGATGGGGAGAAATGCTGCAATTATACTATAATCTCAAAAATAATAAGAAAAGGTAGAAGCAAGATTAGAAGTTCAAGGTATTTACAGTTAGTTACACAGCAAGTTTGAGGCCAGCCTGAATACATGAGTCCTTGTGTTTCATAAAAGAGGATACATAGGTGGAGGAGGAGTAAGAGGAAGAGAAGGAAGGATGAAAAAGATCAGTTCATAGATTTTTAAAGGCAACCTTGCACCCTGTTGCCTCATTAACAAAAGCCCCATAAGAAGCCAGATATCACTTAATATCACTTTCTGATGGTCTTCAAAGACCAGGCTCTGCCCTCACAGACCTACTTGTACACTACGACCTAACTCCCCCCCCCCCCCATAATGCTAACATACAGTGACCCTTTCTCTTATTGCTCTGTTCTGTCTCTCTTCAACCAGCCTGACATTGTCTGTGCTGTGGTTTCTCCACTTACTGTGCTACTGTTCAGTCTTTCTTGACTGAAATTCAGGTCTCTTCTGACCTTCAGTTCTAGAGTTTCCAGCAATTCTCACTACTTGTGTCTGTTCTTTGCGTGTTGTTTTTACCTTGACTTCTAGCCCTTTCTTCTCTTCTCATGGTAGCCTTCTGCAAATCGTGTCTCCTCTAACATGCTACCATCTCCTCACACGCACAGTGCATACATTACCCGCCATTGATATTCGCTCCACAGAAATTAACCTTTGCCTCCCAACTACAGGAATAATGGTGCTTTATACTTGCTTTGGATCTCTACATCAACAAGAGGTCTCATAGAATGAAGTCTCAGTTATTTTAGTAAATATCTTTGTTTGATGAGTATCAAGTATGGTTGAGTGTTAAGATAAAATTGGGTGCCTCAAAGAAATATTGAAGTCTTAACCTCCAAATGTGACCTAATGAGAAAAAAATATCATTGTGGATCTGGTTTAGTTGAGGTCACACAGGAGCACGAGAGGATCTTAAGCCAATATGATTAGCATCCTTATAAGAAGAGAAGTTCAGACAGGGGAATGAGGAGCAGTGAAGCTTCAATCAGAGACTGTAGTGATGTAGCTATCTATAGACAGCAGACATCAGTGGCTAGAAGAAGCATTTCTGAGGGAGTCTGGCATTGCTGACACCATGATTACATACAGACAGCCTCCAGAACTATGAGGCAACTGAATTTTGTCATTTTAAACCATTTTGCCCACAATGCTTTGTTGCAAGAGATTTGTTTGCTCTGTTCCCTCAAACTGTCAATAAACTGTATCTTGATACAGAAGACAGAGTCTACGCTCAGCTAACCAGATAAGTCATGAGTTTCTTGAAGGACTCAGATTGGGAGAGAGGCACACAGGGAGGAAAGAGGGCCTTAGGAATTTCACTGACCTTTATGGGATCTTGGAAAATCAAAGAAGAGGGTCAGCTGGGCTTTTCTCTATCGCTTTGTGGACCTACCAGATTTATACCCTATTATCTGACTCCCAAGGTTTATTAATAATAGAACAATTTAGATAGTCATTACAGTGCTTTGCAGGTCAAAGAAGCCAATTCAAACAAAAGCTCAGCTTAGAAGTCGGATGAAGCTTGTCAGTTCTGACTGCTCATTCCATGTCATGAGCTTTGAAAAACTGTACGCTCTTCTCCTTTCTCAGTATTTTCCTCCATGGAATTAGACACATACTTGATTCATGGGATATTGGTAAGAGTTCCGTTTATAGTGTGTTCTGCAAACTTCTTACAAAGTATGACATACTGTGTCTGATGACATGGTTTCTATTTGTGCTTGCACTTTTAAAATTATTTTATTTTAATTATATGTGTTGGGATATGGGGATGTATACATGACTGCAGGTTCCCTTAGAAGAAGAGACTGTGGGATCCCCTGGAGCTGTCCAAGCCTCTAGAAAAGCAAAGAGTTCTCCTAGCCACTGAGCCATCTCCCCGGTCCCTATTAAGAGTTTACCTTACTGGCTGGCTGCTTAATACACTAAGAGGCAGGTCCTGTTTCATGTTTAAATAGTCTTTTATTTGTATTACCTATGCTATTCATCCAACAAACATGTATTAAATGTTTCAGCTATTATTCTAAGGTATCTTGGTACAAAGCAAATAGAAAGATGCCCTTCCTTAAGGAAACTGCCATTGGAGAGAATCTTAGTCAGGGCTACTATTGTGATGAATTGTCACGAGCAAAACCACCTCATGGAGGAAAGGGTTTATTTTGTTTACTCTTCTTTGTAATAGTTTATCTTGGAAGATGGTCATGAAAGGAACTCAAACAGAAAGAATGTAGAGGCAGGATTGACGCAGAGGCCAGGGGGAGCTGATGCTTACTGGCTTGCTTTTCATGGCTTGCTTGTTCAGCCTACTTTCCTATAGCATGCAGGACCTCCAGCATAGAGACGACACCACCCGCAATAGGCTTGGTTCTCCCCCATCAATCACTAACTGAGAAGCTGACCTACAGGCTTGCCTACAGCCTTACCTTAGGAGGCATTTTTACAATTGAGGTTTCTTCCTCTCTGAGGACTCAAGCTTGTGTCAAGTTGACATAAAACAAGCCAGCACAGAAAGAAAGTCTATTTTTTCTTAATGAGAAGATAAATGAAAGAAGTCAATTATTATCAAATTTTGGACTACATAATACTTCAAGGTATTGTGGTAAGAAGGAAACGAGTGGATCTGGCTATTGAGCCATAGTAGAGGTTTTGAAGGAACCAAAATACATTTAGGAATCCAGCCTTACATGGGGCCTCATCTGTAGCTGTACAAGGGACAACCAGTGAGATTGTCTTTCTCTTTAAGATATAGAAGGAAAGAAGTGCAAGTTCTATTACTTTTCTTAACTACAGCTCCACATTATCATGAGATTTGGTAAGAAACCAATTAAATTTTGCATGCACAAAATTAAAAAGTTAACTGTAATATATAAAGGTAACTTAAAGCCAATCTTTGTCATTTTAAAGGAGGAAATAATACTCTCAAATGTCTTTTTCACTCCTTAAAAAAAGCATCTTTACATCATTATGATCATTTTGTCATTTTCTAAAATGTACATAATGGCAGGCACTGGAGTAATGGGGACATTTTTAAGTAAGTACTATTGAAAGTGTAAAGCAATAGAAGTTAAGAAAACAAAATAGCTTTTAATATTTAACCATTATGAAAGAATGAAGAAGATTAACATATTTTTTATCTCAGAAGTAAGAGATGATTTCAAGGGCATTTATTAGATTTATCCACAGAAAAGATGCTGGGAAACACAAACACTTGCCTGCGTTGTGTTGTAATAAGAGCGGCGGGGCTGCGTCCCTGGCACCCGGCTGCCCGCATGGCTTTACCCAAAATAATTACATGGAAACTGTATTCTTTTAAACACTGCCTGGCCCATTAGTTCCAGCCTCTTATTGGCTAGCTCTTACATATTGATCTAACCCATTTCTAATATTTTGTGTAGTACCACGAGCTGACTTACCAGGAAAGATCTTAACCTGCGTCTGTCTGGAGTGGGAGAATCATGGCGACTCACTGACTTGGCTTCTTTCTCCCAGCATCCTGTTCTGTCTACTCCACCTACCTAATATTCTGTCCTATTAAAGGGCTAAGGCAGTTTCTTTATTTAACCAATGAAATTAACTCCTCCATCATTTCCCCTTTTTCTGTTTAAACAAAAAAGAAAGGCTTTCACTTTAACATAGTAAGATTACATATAACAAAACAGTTGTCAAGCAAGAATTACAGTTACAATATTTATATCTATCTTTTATCATAACTAAGGAAAACTATAACTATCTATCCATTCTTCAACTCCATCAAAGACTCCAGAGGATATAATATTACCTAAGTAAACAAGAAATCCAAAACTCTAGAAATGAAAGAGACATCTTGCTGCCTGTACAGTCACCCAAAGTTCTTTTGTACCGTTGGGGCATCCATCTTCAGCCTTCAGGCCCATAGTATCCAGCAGACATTTTCATCAAGCAGGAAATTCCAAAGACAATTCAGTCACTTTCTGCTGTGTCTTGCAGAATGTCTCGCAGACTCTTTCATGAGTCAGGAACCCCGAAAGACCATCTCACCTTTATGCAAGTTCAGCAGTCCTCTCTCTGTGGGTTCTTTGTGTCCAGTTTATGCATCAGTCCATGCAAGAGCAGTTTCTTGCCCAAATGGCTATCAAACTCCATAAAGAGCCTCTTCAATGCCCATCTTCCTCTTGAAGTAGCTGGTGCTGCCAGAAGCAGACGTGTCTCATCGTCATGAAAAGCCCTAAATTATTAAAACATTTAAAATGCCATATTCTGTAGTCTTTGAAAGATATGAAGAATGCCTATCCAACTGAAATATATCTCTATATATCTAGAAAATCTAACTAACATGACTACAAGCTTTACTATTATCGATGATTATCCATTAGCAACCTATATTTCCTAATTATACATTACATTTTTACAATCACAATACCTTAATCAAGATCAGAAATATATATACATATAACAAAATTGACCTTAAAATCCACACTAATGCAAATCATTCATATCTATATCATATCCCCCTTTAAATGTAAAAGAACGTTTATAAATCATATTTGGGAACATGGGTGCAGTTTTTTCTCTCCAAACTGCTTCCTGCTGAATGGGGGCGTCGTTAACTAGGTCTTTCATGGTATAACCTGTGTGCCAGGGTCATCTCAGTTGGCAGCTGAGCAAAGTAATTTTTTGAGGGTGTTCACAGCAACAATTCAGGAGGGTGTGGTCTATCATACCATATTGAGATAGAAGCAATCAACAGGGTCTCATCCTCTGTAAAAACAAAAGAAGACCCTCTCCAAAGCATCATATCCTTAGACCCAAATTCTGAAATCATAATACCCTTATGATATCCATTCTGGTTCCGCTTGGCAGCCCATATAATGAAATGTCTCTCTGTACTTAGCTCCTCCACAGTCAAAATTTTAAAGAAAACACAATAATACAAAGAATCCAGACTCTCTGTGAATTTTCCATTTTTACGTGGCTTATTTTTCTTTATTTCTTTTAATCTATAATTATCTGTACTCTGTCTCTTTAAAGACTTTACCCTTTTTTTTTAAAACCATTAACTTTATTCTCTATGTTTTTATTCTCTCTCAAGCCTACGTACACTCACCAACACTGTGGTCTTTTATGTCTGAATCTGTTTTATTGTGAATCTGTAATTTTTTTTACTATCCAGGAGCATTTCTTAAAATGTTAAGCACTTCTTAAAAACTTAAGTTGCATCATGTAGGGGTAATATGGTACTGCCTGTGTCCTGCCCAGTCTAAATCTTATAAGTAACTTGGCCTTTTTCCTTTGCTGCTCTTAGTATTCTTTCTTTATTCTGTATGCTTTGTGTTTTGATTATTATATGGCTAGAGGATGTTTTTTTTGATCCAGCCTATTCGGTGATCTGTATGCTTCTTGAACCTTCATACGTATATCTTTCTTTAGGTTGGGAAAGTTTTCTTCTATAATTTTATTAAATATATTTTCTGGACCGTTGAGCTGCGCTTCTTCTCCTTCTTCTATTCCTATTATTCTTAGGTTTGGTCTTTTTATTGTGTCCCATATTTCCTGAATGTTTTGTGATGAGAATTTGTTGGCCTTGCTGTTTTCTTTGATCAGCGTGTTTATTTTCTCTATGGTATCTTCAGAATCTGAGATTCTTTCTTCTATCTCTTGTATTCTGTTGGTTATGCTTGCTTCTGTAGTCTCTATTCGTTTACCTAGATTTTCCCTGTCCAGCTGGCCTTCTGTTTGTGTTTTCTTCTTTGCCTCCATTTCAGTTTTTAAGTCTTGAACTGTTTCCATTATTTGTTTGATTGTTTTTCCTTGGTTTCCTAGGGTATCATTCACTGATTTACTCAATTCTTCAAACTTTCTGTTATACTTCTCATCCATTTCTATAAGGGCATTTTTTTACATGCTGTTTAAGGGCGTCAATCACTTTCATAAAGTCAATTTTATCTACTTCTTCATGATTAAGGTGTTCATGTCCTCCTGTTGTGAGGTCGCTGGGTTCTGTTGGTTTCATATAGTTTTTCAGATTGTTGGGTGAATTCTTGCATTGGTGCCTGCCCATCTCTTTCTCCGAATGCTCCCCTATGGATCTTCTTTTACCGGATCAGGTCTCCTTGCCTACTGATGTACTTTCCCAGTGATGGCACCCTGCAGTGATAGCTCTCCTGGTGCTCCAGTGATGTCTCTCCTGGTACCAATATCAGATCTCCGTGCCCAAAGACGGCTCTCCTGGTACTCAGATTAGCTCTCCCACTGATGGCTCTCCTGGTGCCAAGATCAGATCTCCTTGCAGGTTGGGTAGTTCGTAAACAAAGCTCCTACCTTGCTTGGTGCAGGCAGGCCAGTGAACCAAAGGAAGTCTCGCCTGCCTACTTGCCCTGAGGATTTGCCCCCAGCGCCAGACAGACTGAGCTGGATGGTGTTATGTGCCCAAAGAGGAAAGGGGGCAGAAGGAAGAAGGGTTCTGGATGCAAGCTGGGTGGGATAAGAAGAGAGAGGCAGTATGCAGGGTGTAGAGCCCCTGCAGGGAGCCCAGGGAGTATAGGGTGGGGGATGAGGAACTTCAGAGTTCCCTGTCCAGGGCTGCTTCCGCCGCCACCGGTCAGGTCACAAACTCACCCCGCTGCTGTCTCTCCTGGTGCCTAGATCAGATCTCCGTGCAGGTTGGGTAGTTTGTAAACAAAGGCCTTACCTTGCTTGGTGCGGGCAGGCTGGAGAAACAAAGGAAGTCTTGCCTGCCTGCTTGCCCTGAGGATTTGCCCCCAGCGCCAGACAGACTGAGCTGGATGGTGTTATGTGCCCAAAGAGGAAAGGGGGCAGAAGGAAGAAGAGTTCTGGATGCAAGCTGGGTGGGACAAGAAGAGAGAGGCAGTATGCAGGGTGTAGAGCCCCTGCAGGGACCCCAGTCTAAATCTTAACTGTGCTGTTATTATGGTAATCATGGTAGTTCCTGCCTGAGACCAGTACAGTTCAGCATGGCGGAGCTGAGCCGCTCCTGCCTCAGAACCATTTGGTGCCCCTGAGCCACACACAGTTCCAGGCACACAGCAGTCCACATTGCCATCAAGCAAACCATAGCACTTTACTCCAAATGATCCATTCAAAAGCTCTGTCTCCCGAAGGAGCCAGACAGAGATCACGATGGCGGCACAGCCCAGAAAGCCGGCATTTTAAAACAGCCAGTTTTTCCTGCTGCTGAGTCAGGACAATTTCTTTGCGGCACGCAACCCAGAAACAGCAAAAAGCTGTCTTAAATTCTTTGTCCTTTTTAAGCCCTCTCAGGTTTTACGTGGCATTAGTTAATCATGTTGAGCGCCACTCTGCTGAAATAAGAGCGGCGGGGCTGCGTCCCTGGCACCGGGCCGCCTGCTTGGCTTTACCCGAAATAATTACATGGAAACTGTATTCTTTTAAACACTGCCTGGCCCATTAGTTCCAGCCTCTTATTGGCTAGCTCTTACATATTGATCTAACCCATTTCTAATATTTTGTGTAGTACCACGAGCTGACTTACCAGGAAAGATCTTAACCTGCGTCTGTCTGGAGTGGGAGAATCATGGCAACTCACTGACTTGGCTTCTTTCTCCCAGCATCCTGTTCTGTCTACTCCACCTACCTAATATTCTGTCCTATTAGAGGGCTAAGGCAGTTTCTTTATTTAACCAATGAAATTAACTCCTCCATCAGCGTTGTCTTATGAAAGATCCTGTGCGGTCAGTTCGTAATAAACTCAGTCACCGATCACCCACCAGGGCTGCATTAAAGAACAAAACCAAAGCACTTCCTCTTGCTGTCCTGTAACCTGTGTCTTCTGTCTGTTGTGTGAGTCTGGATCTAACCCTGCCCAAAAGCTGTCTTGTGAATCTGTCCCTGTGTGTCTCTGGCCAACTGTGTATGACTGTCTCCTGAGTGTTTTTCTCCATGCAAAGGGCTTTTCTCTATCTTTAGTGAACATCACAAAAAAATTCACATGAGGAAGGAATAAAGGATACTTTACCGAAATCTGTATGAAAGTTGTAAAATCACTGATTCCAGCTGACCCCAGTTGATCAGATGAAAACAGTACTACAAACATCACTGCTTAGTAAGCAGTATTTGTATAGTGGCTTCAACATTTTTCATGGAAAATCACTTTCTAACACTGTTTTCGGCCTATATTTGCTGTTTGCTGGTAATTATTACGGCAACACAATGCATTACTCCTGGATCATGGGCATGGAAAAGTATATGACTTCATGTTATCACTGTCCACTGGCTTATTTTGTAAAGCTAATTAAATAGGAAATTCAAGGCAAGTGAGATTGATTGCTACAGTGTTCCCTCAAAGGCTGCTTAAACAAACAGGTTAAGTGCATACTAAGATAGAAGTCTTAGGCGGTGGTGGTTCATGCCTTTAATCCCAATACTCAGGAGGCAGAGGAACGAGGATCTCTGAGTTTGAGGTCTGCTTGGTCTACAGACCGAGTTCCAGGACAGCCGCCAAAGCTACACAAACAGACCCTGTCTCAGAAAAAAAAATAATTAAATTAAAAGATTAAAAATAACTAAGCAAACAAACAAACAAAAAAGAAGTCTTTTTTATTTTATATTAATTAATTTACTTAATTATTAAAGATTTCTGCCTCTTCCCCGCCACCACCTCCCATTCCCCCCCCCCCTCCCCCAATCAAGTCTTCCTCCCTCCTCAGCCCAAAGAGCAAGCAGGTTTCTCTGCCCTGTGGGAGGTCCAAGGACCACCCACCTCTATCCAGGTCTATTAAGGTGAGCATCCAAACTACCTGGGCTCCCACAAAGCCATTACGTGCAATAGGAACAAGAACCCATTGCCATTGTTCTTCAGTTCTCAGTAGTCCTCATTGTCCATTATGTTCAGCAAGACCAGTTTTGTCCCATAAGTGACCAAACATACTTTACTATCTCTAGCAGTGAAATCCAGCAAATTTTCCAGTCTCTTAGAATGAAAGAGATACTTTTGTTCTAATGCATTGTTACAATACAGAGTGTCAAATCCTCTCTGGCTCTGTGTCCCTAGGGTTGTGTTGTACAAAACAATAATTCCACACCGTGAGTGGTCTCTGCACACTGAGAGTATGACATTCCTGAATGAGATATGTCATTAGGATAAAATGTATATAGAATACTGAATACAGTCTGAAGCAATTTATAAAAATGCTATCAATAATTCAATTTTTATTAATTTTACTTTAGAAAAATACTGTGTGGTGGCTTTGGGTAAAATATATGATAGCAATTGAATTCACCCATATATTTCTACGTTTTGATATTTTTAATATTTTATTTATTTATTCCCCTCTCTTATAATGTATCCCAACTGCAGTCTCACCTCCTCCAAGTCACCCCCTCTCAACTCCCCACTCCTCCGGATCCTCTGTTTCCCTTCAGAAAAGAACAAGCCTCCCAGTGATATCAATCAAATTTAGCATAACAGTATGAATTAAGACTAGGCATGTACTCCCAAGGTGTGACAAGGCAACCCAAAAGGAGGAAAAAGTTCCCAAGAGCTGGCAAAAGAGTCAGAGACACCCCCACTCCAATTGTTAGGAGTCCAACAAAAACCCAAACTAAAGAACCACAGCCTGTATGCAGAGACCTGGTGCACACGCATGCAGGCCCAGTGATGGCTGCTTCAATCTCTGTAAGCACTGTGAGACCCAACCATTTGAAACTGTGGGCTGTGTTCTCTTGGTGTCCTGGACCTCTCCGGCTCCTGCCATCCTTCCTACCGCTCTTCTGCAGAGTTCCCCCAGCTTCACCTAATGTTTGGCTATGGGCCTCTGCATCTGTTTCCAGCAGCTGGGGAGGTAGTCTTTCTGATGAGAATTGGGCTAAGCACTTATCCTATGAATAAACCACAATATCATTAGGAATCATTTTATTGACTTTCTTTGTCAGTCATATTTGATTTTACCCTAGGTCTCTGAGTCATCCAGCTTTTTGATATTTCTGTATACCTCATAGAAAATGAAACTTCTCTGTGGGATCCAGGGCTCACTTTAATTTCCATTGTGAGTAGTGCTGTTTGTATTCTGGTAGTCACTGGACCGCTTGTCATAGTAAATATCAAAAGTCAAGTGATTAACCTCCATCACTAGCTAACTGACTTGAACAAGCAAAAACACTTGACCCACAGAAGCCACTGTTCATTCCTTGCTAGAGAAAACAATATTTAGCATGCTAAAGTGGGCAGTCTTAAAAGCCTAGCTTTTGTGCCTGGTTCAAATAACCATAGGAAGACAGCTTATTCATAGATGTCATCTTTTCTACCTCTGACTGTCTACCACATACAATTATCTAAAGCTTTTTGCTATGCAATCATTCTCTACTCATACATATTTATTATGTCAATGTAAATTTTTTCTTTCCTTTCTTTTTCTTTTTCTTTCTTTCTTTTTTTTTTTTTCATTTTCCGGCAAAGGGTTTCCCTATGTGACAATCCTGGCTGTCTTGGCACTCACTCTGTAGACCAGACTAGCCTCAAATTCACAGAAATCTGCCTGCCTCTCCCTCTTGAGTGCTGGGATTAAAGGCATGTGCTACCACACCCAGCAAGAAACCATTTTTAAACTAGATACTTTAGATTCATCATTAAATACCTTATAATAATAACAAATTAGAAAGATAAAAGCATGGAACTTTAGTTAATATAAATTTGTGTGTCATGAGATAGTCTTCTTTAAAAAAATGAGATTCCCCCAAAATTATACCTCTATATATGTCATTGTATTAATAGGTTTACTAAAGAGTGGATAGACATGAAGAAATGTGATAGAGCAAATAAATATGATCGCCTGGAAATAAATGGGAGAATTTATCGATGTGCGTTTGTTCCAATTCACTTTCTTTTTTGAAATCTGCATGTGTGTGTATGTGTATACAAACACATATGTATGTATGCTGTTTGTGAATGTTGGGTTTGAATGCCAGGGCATAGAGACGGAGGTCAGAGGACAACCTATGCTGGTCCTTGCCTTCCACCTTGTTTGAGATGGGGTCTTTGATAGTTTGTCACTGCTGGGTCACTTATACCCAGCTAGCTGATCCTTGAGCTAATGAAGATTCTCCTGACCCTGCTTCTCAGTTGGCTATAGGACTGCTGAACTCATAGATGTGTGATACTGTGTCCAGAGTTATCTAAGTTCTAGAGATCCAAACTCAGGTCCCTTTGCTTTCCTAGCAAGAAGGTTAGCTAGAACTGTTGTTTGAAAATTGAAGAAACAAACTTTGAAAGAGTATATGCCAACAACCAGAGACTATAATGCCTCACTTATCCAATGAAAACTTATAAGAAAGAAAACAAAGGAAGGGCAGATATATGCCAACTAAAGCCATTGGATCTAAAGTTTTGAATGTTTGACTTTCTCAAGTTTAAGCATCCTTGTGTGTCAGCTTCACTCTGTGGATGAGATTATTCCAGACAACATAGGACAACACATTTTCAGGTCTTGTTGGACCTACCACTAGTACATAGCTAGTGAGCATGTTCATCAGTTCATATAGAGAAATTTTAGCACAGAACCCTACTTGGCCTCGTCAAGTATTCATTATGAGCTAATCAACTGCAGTTAAGTCAATGGAATCGATCAGAAAATGAAGTTTGTTCTCTACCAGGATGGGAGGGAGGGGAAACATACTTGCCATGAGAAGGATGATGATGCTTCTTCAAGTGAAGGCACAAGGTGTGCCACAGATTAATAGTCACCTTATTGTGGGTGTGGAGAGGACAGTGCAGAGACATCGTTATATAGTGTTCTGCCTGTGGGTGGTATGGATTCATGCTTTCATCTATTCCAGGATCTATTCCTTGAAGAATATTATGTAGCCATATTATGTTGTAATAAGGCCATCAGTCACATTCCACAGCTCCTCCTATTCACTAGACTGTGAGAAAGGGCATCTGACACAGTCCTGGCCAAATACTGTGCTGCATTTACTTTCATGGCAATAGCAACGGTTTCAAAGGTGACTGATAGGGGGATAATAACAGTTCTTCTAGAATTGAGTCATAAAGGTAGAAAGTGGACGTTTTATCCCTTGGGGATTAATAAGCCAAAAAGGATAGGCATGCAGGACTGTCAAAGACTGTTCCCTGAGTACGCAAAGGGGGCTCATCTTTCACAGGAGAAAATAGTGACAACACACATAGGGAAAACAAATCAACAAAAAGAAAAAGAAAGAAAGAGAAAGAGGCCAAGATGGGGAAAGAGGGAAGAAAGAGGTAGGGAGAAAAATACTAGAGAGGGGGAGAAAAAGTGTGGGGAGGAGAGGAAATGGATGACATTTAAGGGAATGTCACTGAAGTCCCCAAAGCTAGCTAGTGTGAAGCCAAAACACTCCAGAACTTTCCAATTCTGCAAACAGTTAATTTTGCATTTCTTTTTAACACACTTGGAACCTAGATTTGGTACTTTGATCCCAAGAAGTCCTCATGTTTGTGCTATGCTCTCATTCATGTCTGTCCCACCAATCACAGCCCCTGATGGTATTAGCTTTAACTGATAGATTTCCCAAGTCGTGGAGGCAAAGTATGTCTTTGGGTGCTGACCACTAGACAATGTGAGACACAATTAGTATTTGTGGGAGAAAAGTAAGAAGGAAGTTATAAAGGAGAGAAGGGTATTTTGTGCAACCACACTCTATAATGCATTCGCTGATGAAACACAAGGGGGAAGTGTTGCTCAGGTGTCAGTTTCTGTGATGATTTAAATAAGAATGCTCCCATAGGCTCATGTGTTTCAACTGTGGAACTACCTGAGAAGGATTAGGAGGTGTTGCCTTGTTGTAGGAGGTGTGCCACTTCAAGGTTTCAAAAGCCTCTCTCTCTCCCTCCTTCCCTCCTTCCCTCCCTTCCTTCATGCCTCCTCTCTCTCCAACTTTCAGATAGATGCTAGTTCTTAGCTACTGCTCCACGACTCCTGCAAGCTGTCATGCTCCCTGCTAGGATGATAATGAACTAGCCCTCTGAATCTGCAAGCAAACCTCAATTAAACACTCCCTTTTATAAACTGCCTTGGTCATGGTATTTCATCATAACAGTAGAATAGTAACTAAGACAGTTGGTAATACAATATACCTAAAGAATGGCATGGTGAGAATTATCAAAGTGTTCTTCACCGGCCGTTGTGTTTATTGTGTCCTAGGCTCTCTCCTTACTGCTTACATGCTTTCTCTTTAGAATTTTGACCTTGGCACTAAGGAAGTAAGAATGTTGTCGACTAATACAGACTGTGAAGCTTTAAAGTTTACAGAATACTTGTACATAGATCCTTTTGTTTGCAAAAGTAGGGAAATATATTCATGTGGGGGAAAGGTATCAAAATCTAAAGTTATTTCTTAAGTAGCAATAACAAAAAATCACAGAATTTCACAGCCCTATTTGCTATGCTACAGAAAGGACATACAGCATCCTTGTAAACATATCTGACAGAACCAGCATCCTGGAGAAGCTGTGGATGCTTCTGGTAAAGATTTCATAGGCATACATTACTTCCCATTTCCAAGCTTCATTTCTGCCTTAAAGGTTCTCTTTTCAAATTCCCTCCTTTCCTTTTTCACTAAGTGAATCCATTTACCAGAAATTGCCATGACTTTTAACTGCTGGAAGGATTTTCTCACAGATGGGAAGCTACAGGCAGTCCCTAAAAGTCATGTCTGCTGCATCAGAGTAAGAAGCAGTGAACTGTGACAGGAAAAACCCCCTTCCCATCAAAAGGAAAAAAGTTCGTAGTGCTCGTCAGAGTTCTGGTTCCAATGCAACAGGACAGTGCTGGGCTCACTCTGACCTTACATAGTATGTAACAGGCACTGCAAAGCAGCAGGGGCAAAACTGGAGCATGTGGTTTGTGGCTTGAACAGCTATGTCAAAACTGGGCTGGCTAGGGATCGTGTTTCCATTTTGTGCTGTGATCACAGAATACCCGAGACTAAGCAGTTTATAAAGAAAAGTTTATTTTGCAGATATGAACCTGAGAAGTGTCAGCTCAAGAGGCTGGTGCCAAACAGAGGCTTTTTGGTTGTATCAGGAAGGCAGAAAGGTAAAGAGAAGGCCAAGCAAGCTTTTATACCAATACCCTTCCCACAGTAAGGGTGGTCCCTCCCCACTCAGACACTCCAAAGCCGTCCAACCTCTTTCAGTTAGAGGAACAATTACATTTCATATACTATTAGAATCTTAATATAGCTGTACTGCCACAAATAGTCGCAATAATTGTCAGAACATCAGAAAAAAACATGGCTGTGAGGACTGTCATGGTAATTTCTAAAGAGCTGCGTTCACTCATTGTTGCATGGAACTCTAAGGAGATGTCACTTTAGCAAGCATGCTCCTGCTTTAAACCATGGAATATTAGCTGTATCCTGACTGACTGTGTGCCATACCATGTGTCTAGGGTAGAATAATACATTCTCTGATGCATCATTTGGTTATTAAATCAACAAGTATTTATTAAGCATCTTCTTTATTCCAGATACTAAGTGTCTAAAAAAATGTTAAAATTCGCATGTTCTTGTTCTTGGAATTTGCATCCAAATAGTGAAAACAAATTATGCAAATGCAGCATGAGACAGACTATTCACGTTTAGAGATTGAAAGGAGATTGAAGAAAATTAAGCTAAAGCCGTAGGAACCATGCTGTTAGGAAGGAGTTCTTCTTCATTGTGATCAAAGGAAACTTCTTAAGGGACAATATTTGTGTATGCAGTATGTGTCTGTCTGTCTCTTTTTCTCTCTGTCTCTCTGTCTCTGTCTCTCTGTCTCTCTCTGTGTGTGTGTGTGTGTGTGTGTGTGTGTGTGTGTGTGTGTTAAAAAGGGTGTCATCCTCAATCCCATCTGATGCTTATCTTTTGGGACCAGATCTCTCACCCAACCTGGAGTTCACTGACAGTATTCCAGGCACACACCAATGCATCTTGCTTTCCCAATGGTTCTGTATGGTGGAATTTAGGTTGTCCAGATTGTGCAGTAATAAACACTTTACCAACTGAGCCACTCCCCCAATCCCAAGGGTCAATATTTAATGGGAACACTAAAAGTGTGAAGAATCAAGCCAAATGAAACCAGAAAAAAAAATTGGCATAGGCAGAGGCCATTGAGGAGGACAATGTTGTAAGCTTAGTAACACAGGGAATCATGGTAGGAATGAACTTGGAGTGACCTTGGTGGGATGGGGTGGTGTTCAATAGGCAATGAAGTCACAAGAATTTCAGACTTTAAGAATGATACAGCATAAATGAAATGACATAGCTCCTTAGTATTCAAATACCACATAATGAATAATCTGTGGATGTTAGGAATGTAAATAGAGCAACTCTAAGGATTTCAGAGATTTAGATGAAAAACAGAAATTCTTTTCTTCTTGTTGTATTATTATTAAAATGGTAGGGAAAGATATTGAGCACTACAATGATACAAATACTATTGGTAATGTCAAGCTTCTGGCTTGATTTCTATAACCTACTTGGATTCTTGTACTCAATTCTTGATCCTTTTAGTGTTTGAGTTATTGAATGACATGCCTTCTTAAACTCCGTGAGTAGTCTAAATAGTAATCTAAATGTTATCTAAATCCTCAAGCTACAATGACAATAACTTTGAAGGATATTTGAAAGATGAGTCAAATGAAAAGTTAGAGGGGACAATGCCTCCAAGCCCAACTGAATACCCAAGTTGAGGAGTTCTCAAATCCATTCTATTTACCCATAATTATCTTGAACTCAGAAATTCATTGAAAGCTGGTTTGTTTTTAGCTATGATTTATTATAAAGAAAGAACAAAGAGAAGTTTCAGACAAGGAAAATTTCCCGCACAGTAGAATAAAGCTTTCAGTTGCCCTTTCTGTATGAGGAATCCAAGCAGTGTTGCTCTGCCAGTGTCTGTGTGTGGTGTTGTGTATATGGAACACCCTCCAGAGATGCTCGCTCACTCTCAGTGCTCAGAATGCTTCTTGAAGTTTCTTTGTGCAGACATCAGTGACAGCCTATGTAATCGATCTCTGGCCTTAATTACTCTAGAGATTTGTTGATACTGTGTGATCCAATCCCTGTTTCCAAATCAAACTGTCCATCCTTGCTCTGGTTTCCACAGACACATCAAATCAGACTGTTAGACTTTCCTGGCCTGAGTACACAGTCGGTCATTTCTGTCAAGTGTAACATACAAAAGTTTAGAGATTACCATCCACAGGAAGAGCCAATGCCAATGTTATCTTTGGCTGAGCTAAGCTTCTTTACGACACAAGAAAAAAAGTGGATAGGAGGAAAACTAGTTCCTTATTAGCCGTGTGAAGTTTGGGATGCCAATGTTATATGAAAATGAAGATTATAAGTAACTGTAATAAAAACATATAAGGCCTGAGAAGAACAGGCTGGTATTTAAATGTCCCAGGGTAGAGTAAGATGACACAAAGTGTGTCTAGATGCAGAGAAGACAAGGAACAAATGCTGAGCTTTCAATCACTGACTCATATATGGGTTGAGGACAGGAAGATGACCTAGCAAATAATGTTATGAGACACTGTCAGAGAATCTACGAGAAATGAGAGAAAAATGAGGCAAGTCTGCAGATAAAGTTGTCAGAAGTGACACCGTGCTGTTCAAAAGCAGACTTACACGTGAGAGGCAAGCTGTAACATTTCTATGACTTCTAAATTACTCAGCAAGCTTAAAGAGTAGATTTTAAGGTTTTACAATATTTTCGCAGTTATAACAATTATAGGACAGGGGAGATAGCATGGTCAATGTGTGTCTTCTATAGATGCATGAGAGCCTGAATTTGGATCCCAAGCACCTATGTAAAAAGCTTGGCATGGTGGAACATGACTGTAACCCCATATTTGTGGAGGAATGCAGAAATAGGTGAATCATTGGCAGCCGGACTAGCTGAATTGTCGAGCTTTGTCTCCAAAGATAAATGCAGACAGTGTTCAAGGATGACAACTGAGATCAACCCTGGGTTTCTGTAGAGAATCATACATATACATGCACATACCACAATAAACACTACACATATAAACAATATCATACACATGTGCAGTATACAGGCACACACAACACATAAACCCCACATATATAACCAATATTATGAACATGTGTAGTATACATGCACATGGCACACACTAACACTACACATATAAACAATATTGCACATGTGCAGTACACATGCACATAACACACAAACACTACATATATAACCAATATCATACACATGTGCAGTAAACATGCACATAACACACAAAGACTACACATATAAACAATATCATGCACGTGTACAGTATACAAACACACACCACACACAAACACTACTTGTATAAACCTAGGCAGATGCAAATATAAACAATACACGTATAAGCACAATTTTTAGTTTTATAAATCTATAGAATACCAGTTCATGGTTTAATATATCAAATATAATATTAAATTATATATATATAATGCTAAATTATATATATATATATATAATTGCACTGCTGACAGAGTATGCTGACACAAACATTGTCTCAATCTTTTATTTAATTTTTAAGACCATATCTCAATTAGTACAGGCTGGCCTGGAACTGCCCATGCAGCTGAGAATAACCTTGCACTTCTGATTCCCTGCTTCCAACTCAGTAGATTCCTGGAATTGCAGACCTGTTTTATGCAGCATTTTGGATTAAACTCAGAGTTTAGTGCACACTGGTTCAAAGCTCTGCACAGTGGCCCACGGCTCTAAGTCAAATTATTTATTTCATTTCATTTATTTATTTACTTATTTTTGCTGGGATAGGAATTAAACTTAAGAGTTTCTTGCTAGGCAAGTGTTTCACCATGTGGCTCTGTTCCAGCCCTAGCTCTATCTGTGTGGGTGGGAGAACACCCTAAATCCTTTTCTAGCCATTTCAAAATACACAACAAACTATTGAAAACAAATCCTAAATTCAACAATAAAAGGCTCCAAGTAGCCAAAGAAACCTTAGTAAAATTATTTAATATACATATACACATATAAATTAATTTTAAAAATAGATGGAAGAAATCCACTATCATACTAACTTCAAAATATAATACAAAAAATTGTAACATAAGCCTCACTGTACTGCATGTGGTGACTCTGACACAGAATACATAACAGATAAACTCATGAGTTAGAGGCCCATTAAATGCATCAAGCACATGCATTTGGAAAAGAACGATATGTTCAATAAATGGTGCTGGAGAAATGAGCCTGGCAGACAGAAGAAGGAGATTAGAGGTGTTTATTTCTGTCTCTCTCTCACACACACACTCACTCACATACACATGGACATACAAATGCACACACACACACAGAGTCACACACACAGTCACGCACACATACACAAACACCATGTACCAAATCCACTCAAAATTGAATAAATATTTAAATTATTCAACTGCTAAGAGTGCATATAGGGAGAAATATACATGACATTGGAATGAGCAAGGATTTTTATGAAAACTTTGTTATAAATATAATAATACAGCAAACATGCTCCAAATTATTGACTCTAGACAAAAAGTGTATATGCATATATGCATATATACACATATACATACACATACATATGAACAGTTTACTGTAGTATTCCTTTAAATTATTGTGTATTAACATCTTTCATAACAGAATGCTAAATAGGACAAATGAAGACACTGAAAGTCAACATCAAAATGTTGCTGAGAAAATCAGAAGATGGAACAACAAAAAAAAAGACCCTTAGAAACTGAAATTTGGACTTTTGAGTTTGATAAAGATGAGAAACAAACAAACAAAATGAAATTGCAATTAAAAAAAATGGGAAAGGTAGAAGGTGTGAGGAGATGTTCTCCAAGCGAAGGCAAAGAGAAAGAGATGAGTGGGGAGAGGAAGGGGGCTCTGACAGAGTGGTGGAGGTCGATGGGATGGAAACATGCATGGTTGCAACAGAGCTAGTGTTCTGCTTGCAACCTGAGTGAACTTTGAAAGGAGCATGTGATCTCATGAAAGAAAAATGTATCTGGATTCCTGAAGGTACAAGGTATAAAACGATTTTAACCAGTACCTACAATTTGACTCTGGCCAAAGCTTGAGATACGAATAGAGGCTGGCTAGAGCACCTCAAAGAGAAATCTCAAGTCTTTACAATTAGAATCCCTAGAACACTAGCTAAACTGCAAATTTGTAGGTTCCAGTCCAGCATCTGTGGATCGGAATCCTTGGGGCAGGGCTCTAGCTAAGAGTCTTCCAACTTCACCCTGTCTGAGGTTATCCTTGGCTTCCTCTCCCATTCTCTTTCCAGCTTTCTCAGAGCTACCCTCCCAGAACTTTAATTTGCTGCAGTGTTTTTGAAAGGGTGCTTTGAATCCAAATTGCAGATCCTCATGTTTGCACAACGACCTCCTTACCTGTGGCTCCACCACCTTGGCCCCACCTCAGTTCCAATTACACAGAGAAACAGATGGAGAATGAAGGCAGGAAATGGAACAGAGGCATTTCTCAGGCAGCACAAGCCACAGCTTCACTCTAGGGACTGCAATCCTGTTCTAAGTGGAGAGTCCAAGAAAAAGACTATAGAAATGTGGATTCCAGAAGTAAGAATGTAGAAATAAAGAAATATAAAGGTGTAAGCCTAGGAAAATGAGAGCAAGCTGTCAGAAGCTTTCTCATCAGCTAAAGAATTACCTATAACACTGGGTTACTTTGCTTTACAACAGATAGCTCTATCTGCAATGCTGAAATGGCCCTCTGCAAATGCGGGTCAGCTTTCAGATAACCCCTGGTCTGTCATGACCAGCAATTGATGTGAGATAAATTAACTTTTAAATGGTGGGGTGTACATGACTTTTCCATTGTGCATTTCCCACACCTTTCCCTGCTATGCAAAACTGGCAATATCAGGGGAGTGTAGGCTCTGGTGAACACCATCGGGAAATACCAGAGATAAACAGTGGACTAAATGCAAACACGAGTTTAACTGAAAAACCCTGTTGATGAAAATTGTAAAAAAGAACATTTGTATCTGAGTTTTACCTCCAGACTTTAAAAATTCTTTTGTTCATGCCTAATGCTTGCTGCTTGCTATAAAAAGGGGAGTTAGGAAACAGTTCATTGCCATAGTCCTACAAGTCCATCTCTGGCTGTGGTCTTAGCTAGCTGATAACTTTTTGTGCCCCATGGAGAAAGTTTAAATGTTTTATTTATTTATTTATTTATTGGAATAAAGTTTGCTTTTGGTGTAATAGTCTTTGGTGGTCTGTCTCTCTTCTTTGCGCAACCCCCATGGACCCAACCCTGACCACACAGTAGCAAGTTCTACAGCATAGTGCGTCTCTGTCTACAGTGAGAAGAGCCTGAGCCAGAACAGAAATGAAGGGTTCTTCTGCAGCAACTTCTAAACGCATAAAGTCAGCTGAACTAAGTGGAGCTTAGTTACACAGTTCATTTTGGTTTAGTCCAAGTTTGAAGTCCATTTGAGGGCTTCCAGTGCTGTGCCAGGTCCGTGCACAGCATTTCAAGGACACTGCTCTAAAAAGATCTGTGCATAAAATAGACATTTCGAACACAGAAGATACACTGCAGTGATGTCAATAAAAATACCAAAATTACTCCTCTCATACAGCTGCAAGAAGAACATTCTGGGAAGGACAGGGGAGCATCTGACAGACCACATCTACATTTACCAGGCCATGGTTCTAAAGACAGCAAGAAATTCGCTGGCATTTCAGTTCCCCACAGAAAGCAATGCAGCAGGCAAGTGCCTGTACTCATGGAGGTGGGGCAAACCTCAAAAGCACTGGGGGGTGCTTTATGGCTTTCTGGATACTTTTATTGATGTTCACCAGGAACAGTCACCAGAATGACCTGGGAAGCATAAAAACCACAAGATACTTTTTTCTCTGCTCCCCAAGGCTGTTAGGAAGTATAAAACTCACACCTTGAAGAAAATAAATGTATGCACCTTAAGGAGGTAATAAATCAGTCCTGCTTTATTGTCGTCAGTCTCTTGTTCTTGAAGGGCACGCTGCACTTGATTCTTGACTTGTTCTTTGCTTCACCAATCAACAACTTTTCTTAGAAATTACAAAGTATTCACTGTTGACAACTAAGACTTCTAGGGGGAAAAGATCACACCAAGTTTTTAAATATTATTTCATAGATATTTCAGTTCTACACTGCAAATCCCTATTGAATGCTTACTACGTGCTGAGAATTGTTTCCTATGAACTCACAAATCAAAACAGAAAAGAATAATCATGTCAATGGGAGCTCACACAGTACTTTAAAGGTAAAAAGTATGCTGTACGTAAATGAAAATTAACATGGAAGCAATTAGTGCTATAATCGGATAAGAAATTGGAAAGATTAAAACTGACTATGGGAAGAGTGGGATACTTTGAAAGAAGGCCATAAAGGATAAGAAGAACTTCAATAGGCAAAGTAAGAGAATAAAAGCCAGTCCAGGCAGAGCTCAAAACTGAACTTGACTGTGAAGGGTATTGCCTGGTCAAGCACTTGGCAGAAGTGTTGTGGTAAAGGTGGATAGCACAAGAATCTGCACATGGCCTCACAACTCCAAATCACTTAGTGGGATTGCTGAAATTTCTAGGTTATTAGATCATGGAGGTTTCAGAGCAAGGACCTCTGGGACTGGGAAATAGATACAGCCACCTTAGTAAAATACTGGATCACACTGAGAAGTATAAGTTGTAGGGTAAAGGGGCTAGCCAAAGATACCACCATGACACTCAAAACCAGAGCTAATGAAAGAAACACACTCTGGCCCTGAAATCAAAGCTGGTGATAGAAACCACCCTGGCCCTGAAACCTGAGCCAGTGAGAGAAACACACCCTGGCCCTGAAACCAGAGCTAGTAAAAGAAACACTCTGGCTCTGAAATCAGAGCTAGGGAAAGAAACCACCCAGACTCTGAAACCAGAGCTAGTGAAAGAAACACTCTGGCTCTGAAATTAGAGCTAGGGAAAGAAACCACCCAGACTCTGAAACCAGAGCTAGTGAAAGAAACCACCCTGGTCCTAAAATGAGAGCTATGGAAAGAAACCACCCTGACCTTGAAACCTGAGCCAGTGAAAGAAACACACCCTGGATCTGAAAACAGAGCCAAAGAAAAGAAATATGCCTTAGAATCAGAGCCAGTGAAAGAAATATGCCTTAGCCCTGAAGATAGAGCCATAAGGCTAAAAAGGGACACTGGTCTTGAAACCAGAGCCAACTCTGCACCTGACCAATTAAATCAACCAATTCCTAGCAGGAAAACTAACCAGTCCCCGGGCAGAAAGTCTTCTCCCTGGGATAACTCCACCCCTTAGAAGCCCTGTATAAACTCCTATGTCTTTCTCACCCTGGCAGAAACAACCACTCTCCTGGACTCCTCTGTCCCAAATAAACCCCTTTCTTAAAAGACTTTGGGTAAAGATCTTACACTGAGTATAGCAGAACCTTTGCTGAGACATTCCTTTAGGGAGGCTGAGCAAAAAAGAAAAAAAAAAAATCAGAAGAAACAGTTACATCTGCTGGGAAACTCCCTTGAGAGTACAGCAGAAAAAGTAACTTTTCACCAAAACCCGAGGAGATTGCTACATCTGTGTAGGGATTTCCCCTTTAGCAAAGTGAAGCAGAAGCAGAAAAATCTTGGGACCAAGCTGAGGAGAGCATAAGAGACAAATAGCTCTGTTAGGACATCCCCTTAGGTGAACAAAGGGTGCTCTGTTGTAATGGCTGTCTCTTGGAGAGGAGCAAGGTTGCTACATTCTACAGAGAGACCATCCCTCACCAGCTCCAGGTTCAGGTATCCCCTGATTTCCTGAGGAGTCAGGATACCTCTCCCTCCAGAACTATGCCTGCCTTCACAGCTCCTGATATTGCCTGACTTCCTAAAGGATAAGATACCTTTTCCTCCAGAGCTGTAACACTTACATAAGTAAGGAAGCATTTACATAAGATACTTGAAGAAGGAATCAGCTTAGAGCACATTGTCACAGTGTTTGAAGCTACCCATCTCCCTCTCCAGCAGCAGTCCCACCATGTAACATCTTTTGATGAGTTGCTTCAGCTAGGAAGACACAATGTGAGCAGACAAGCACTCTATGACCCAGACGTGGCAGCTTTTGAAAGAAGTGTAGGTTTTCTCCAGACTCACGGCTCCTATACCTACCTTTGCATGGAGAGGTCTGATCTAATTGACAGCTCAGAATTCAAAGACGCTTGGAACATGCCTGAATCTTTCCAACTGATCAGATAATACTGCAGGAATACAACTAGTATCAAAATGGAAACAAGTCTTGGGCAGCATAGTTCTGTCTGCATTTATGAGACTTTTTGTTGTACTGTTCATGTAGTGAAAGTTGGTTAATTACATAGTTTAAAATAGAAAATCAAGGCTTTTTATTCCATACGATTCTGATTACTTTAAAATTAAATTACTTATAAACATAATTGTTAGACGCTCACACATGGAAGTTTTGACAATTGTTTCCCACACATGCTTCTGAATTTAGAGTCAAATTTTAATTGCACTAAATATTCAATCATGAAACAATTCCCTGCACCAAAAAAACTCCATGTGCTTCAGACCATTAATGGAAAGGTAACTCAGATAACTCAAAATGGATCAAAGACATGAATATAAGAGCTAAAGCTAAAATTCTTAGAAGAAAATATAGAGAACAGCTCCCTGACACCAGAGTCAGCATTATTTCCCAAAGCACAAACGCCGAAGAAAACATGAGCCATTTAGACTTCATCAAAATTAAAATATTGGTGCATCACTGAAAGACCCATAGACAGGCAGAAACATCATATATCTGAAAAGAAACTGGTCCTCAAGACATGTAAGAGGTTTCTAAAACCCAAAACAAATACCTCTACTTTAAATTTGAACAAAGAGGAAAGTTCTGTGTAGGGCCCACAGCTTCACCTCTCCTCCAGGGCTCATACTGAGGATAGCTTGCAGTTTCTGGCGAATCATCCTGTTTGTTCCTGTGCTCTTTCTGCCCCCACTGGTGGTTAGCTATAGGGGAGTTGTTTACTCTGTCTTGAGCCTGGTAATTTCCCACCTGCCTTGGGGGATTTCCTTTGTGCAGCAGTTAGGTATATAAGGTTTTCTCTAAGTTTGAATAAATGGCATTCGGCATTCTCTCTTCAGAAATGACCCACGTCTCTTGTGTTCCTAAATCTCCAGTCCCTTGCCCGGCTTGCAAACTATCCTGTAGCAGGATGTTATAGGTCTATATATAAATTTCATATACACATATTATAACATCCAAACATAAGTGCTCAGTCCCTAGGGAAGTACAAATCAAAGTCACAATGTGATATAACTTCACAGTATTAGAAATGCTATTAGAAAAAAACGACAATTAAATGCATAACAAATATTGACCAAATGTATACTGTTGGTGGTTCTGTAAAGTCATAGAACTACTGCAGAAAACAATATGGTCACTGTAATATTAAGTTGGGTGGGTTAACCCAAGTCCTCAGGCTTTCTTTTTATTGATTGATTGATTGATTGATTTTTCGAGACAGGGTTTCTCTGTAGCTTTTGGTTCCTGTCCTGGAACTAGCTCTTGTAGACCAGGCTTTCATTGAAGCTGTAGGCCTGCGCGGAAAGCCTGATCTACGTGGCAAAAGTCAGGGGCTTTCGCTGAGATGGCGCTTGGATGTGGGAAGATATTCCCCATTCATTTCTCATGCACCCTCATTTTTGACTCAAGAGCACTCTTCAGTGGACATATCACAACAGACTTGAATCACACAGACAAGTGCTTAAAATGGGTTTCTTGCTATTCCAAGCCGATTCCAAATTGCCCTTAGACGGCCTTTTACAGAAATCCTTTTAAATTGGGGTCTAAATTAACAAAGCTCCAAACGCCTGGGGTTTCTAAATGTGTGTGCTCTCGTCCTGCCTCCACTTCAGTACTTCTCTCTCTCTCTCTCTCTCTCTCTCTCTCTCCTTATTCCCAGCCAGTGCTGCAGTGCTCTGTCTCATCCCAGATTGAGGAATGTAAACCCAACTCCCTCTCCAGCAGAGGTCATTGCCAGTCCCTCCTGAACAGCACTGGCCCATCAGCTCTTCCCTGGCCTCTGCTGCCTCTACTGGAATCACTCTAGCCCAACTCTGGTCCTGCCACTCCCTGCTGTTTGCTGCTTGGGCATCTTTTTACAAAAAAATACTTTTAAACTGGCACCAACATCTAATTTAAACAAGGCTCCAAAAGTCAAGGTTTTTCCACACACTTGCCTCCTCCCCCCCCCCCCCCCCCGAGCTCTTTGCTGTGCTTCCCCAGCAGGCCTAACTGCATTGGGATTTTTAAGTCGGTCAGCTAACACAGATTTCTAAAAATGTTTTGTCTGTGTGTCTGTCAGAATGATGTGGCCACACTATATCTATGTAAATGTGTTTTCATAATGTGCTCAGTCTGTGTAAATGTATTTTTATGATGTGCTCAAAATATTTCTTTTAATCTTCTTGCACCTACTACTAGCATTGGTAAACTGTAACTAACTGGATAAAATACACTCCTAAATTTAGTTTATATGCCCAGTTTAAATTACAGGTAACAGTACCTGGTTCTCAAGTGCCTTTACAGATCTGAGGACACGGCATTTTAACAACAAGAGTTTCTAAAGCAGACATGCAGCTTCTGCAGCACCCTTTAGCTCCTCCAAAAAGACAGAAGACCTTCTGCCTCTAGGCCTTGCCTCTGGGTTTGGCAAAGCCACTTACACAGCAAAAAACAACACAGCCTTCCACCTCTTCAGCTTCCTGGATGCCTTTCAGGGAATTAATCTCCTCATTGTGACAAGCCAGGTAGATTAAATCTTCACCCACAGGAAAAACCTTAGGGCTTCTTGTACTCAGCAGCTAACGGCAAGCACTACTTCTGAGACTGGGGTTCTCCAAGGACTAAAGAGAGGATTTAGGATTGCCTGTGTAGCTAAAAAGCTGTCTCAGTTTTGCTTATTCATCCCTCCCAGAGCTGTCTAATGGCATTTGACAACTAAAGGTAATATTAACTTATTACTTCATCCATGACATTTAATGAAGTTTCCTGTTAAAATACAGACAAGTATACCTCTTTAACAGGCTTCACAGTCCAGGATTAACAGGTTTCAGGTCGTCTTCAGAGGTTCAAAGCTTCCAATTTCTGTTAACTGTCTTCTAAAATGTCCATACCTTTTAACCTAAAGCAATAGCCTTTTACTAAATCTGCTCTAGTTCTCTTAAAGTTCTGCTACACTAACCCCAGCTAATTTTGAGCATATTTTACAGGTCACTCTGCTGCTTCGGTCAAGACCAACTCACAAAGTGCTCTCCAGATAACAGCAAGAACCAGCACCAGCTCCTGGGACTTCACCATTGGTACCAACTCTTCTGGATCAAGAACACCTGCCAACTAAAATCTGGTTTTATCAGCTATTGTGTCCCATTCCATGGCTAGCCCCATTTCATAGGGTCAATAATAACAGTATTTTTTTTTCCTCCTAGCCACTTGCCTTCTCCTCTTCCTCAAAAAGCAGCTGCCTGAGGACTCCAGGATGACAGCAAACTGGATGCTGCTCCAGCCACTCCTCTCACTGAGCATGAATGCACCAACTCTCAGCTCTCCCCTCTCCCACATCGCCCCATGCCCGCAGGAAGTACCTACACTTGAGCCAATTCTCCTTTATCCAAAGAGCCTAAAATGTTGATCATAAATATTACCTCAGCTCCTTGTCACACCCCTATAACCAAAGAGTCTGGGATGTAATATTAAGCTGGGGGCGTCACCCCAGCTCTCCAACATCCCTATATCCAAGAAGTCTGGGATGATTGGAAGCCTCTGGCCTGGGAGTTGCCCCAGTCCAGACTCCAGCTCCCTCCCTGCCAAGCACTGACCCCTCCCCGGGAGGGTCAGACCCACTCCCACAGGCTATTTAGGCTCTTGCCAGAAAAAAGAACAAGTGGTTTGGGGTTTGCATGGGCTCCCCCCCGGACCCCCCCCCCCGCCATGCTGTTTCAGTCCACCAAAGAGTGCTGCATTTATTAAATATGGGCATTTTAATTTTGTCTAATCTGGTTTGATTAGAGTTTCTTGCATTGATGGAAAGAATTTAATTTATTAAGATTAAACCAAATAGTGGCTACAAAAACAAAACTTATGACAATATGTCCATATGATCTAGTTCTCATTCTTCATATGAACCCACATGAACCAAAATCACAGACTAGAAGAAATGTTTGTACATGAATGTTCATGACATCACTATTCACAATGACCAAAAGGTAAAAGAAGCTCACATGTCAACTGAAGGAAAGAGGAATAAACAATGATAATGGAATGTTATTTGGCCCTAAGAAGAAAATAAATTTGAATATATGTTGCAAAATAGATGAGGCTTCAAACAATTCTCCATTTGAAGTACCTGAAATTGTAAAATTTATAGGTAGAAAACAGAAAGCCACATTACCAAGGGCTGAAGAGAGGCACATGTGGTGAATTATTATTTCTGAGATTCAGACTTATAGTTTGAAAGCATTGAAAATGTCTCAGGGATATATGGTACTGACAGACACACAAGTTATACATATACTTAATGCCACTGAACTATGTATTTAAAATAACCTTGATAAATGCTCTGTTATATTCATTTACTACAAAAAAATGTTATTTTAAAATTTATTGGAAAATCATATGTGTGTGTGTGTGTGTGTGTGTGTGTGTATATATATATATATACAGAAGATATCAAAGAAGTCTTAATTGCCTTACAAATAATCAAAATGTCAATTTTATATATTTCCTTATTCATATGGATGTAATTATTCTTGCAGCTATAAGCTGTATTTCCCATATGGTGTCCATAACTTTCTACTCTATAATATTTACCCAAATAAAATAGAAATAGTAAAACATTTCTCTTCACCTCAACACTTTTAAACATCTTTTACTCTGCATATTTTAACTTATGAAATATTATGTACTTAGTGCATAACTTCCTCCTTCACTGCACAGAGGCCTGCCTTCTCAAAACAGAACACAAATCACCTACAACTCCACCTCACCACCAAGAACAATTCTCAGTAAGTGTATATGTGTAAGATTAGACAATGCCTTGAGATCTTTTTTCTCACTGAATTGCAAATTCCATAAGCGAAGAGATGACACCTGTCCCTACAACACATGCCTAATATGATGTCTGGAGTTTATTTTTTAAGTGTTCCCTTGAGTTTTGAGAAAGTAATTCCTTCTTGGTCATTTTTACACAGATATATTTGATCATCTTTTGTAGAAATGTCTCTATGAATGTATTTCTCTCAATTGCAAAATATGTGTTTTAGTATTGTGGCAACAGTTGTGAGATTGTGCAGAAGGTGTCAGAGACTTTCTTTCCACACCAACTCTCAAAGCTCAGCAGCATAGAGGGACCTCTGTCTCTGCTCTCTAGTTCCCTGACTCAGAACTGTGGAAACATATCTATAAAAACGAGTCCTTAATACCCTGCAGATACACATTATCCTATTACGCTGTAATCACAGAAGTTCATTCAAAATTCATCCCTTGTACAATGAAAGTAGCCCCAACTCCATCACTCATCTCCATCAGTGTTTGATTGAAGTTAATACATCATGAACATAAGAAAGTGAATGATAATGTAACACTCCTCTTTATGATGGAAGAGGTGGAGGAATTCTAGTTATTATACACAATCTCACAAATATTTGGCATAACTTGAAGAATCAATAGTAATGAGACCATCTTTTTTCCTCTTCTCTATTTCTAAAAAGTATACCAAACTATTTGCATTATTTTTGACAGCTACCCTATTATTGACAGAAATTCTTTCCATACTTTCTCACAAGATTGTATGCTTATTTACACTCAGTTTTACCTTATCTTTATCTTTTGTAAGAAAACAAGTAGTCAAGTAGACCAGCTGGAAACAGTACAGAAAATAGTATGAGAAAAAGTAGGTATTACTAGAAAAAATCTACCCATAACAATCACTAATCAAATGTTAAAAGTCTAGATTTTAGTAGTGTGGATGCAAAAGGGAGATAGAAAAATATCAGCCTGTCTCAGGTTTGCAAAAGACAAAAAGGTAAAAATAAATCTGTGGCTTGGTATATGAGACATATTGCAGAAAGAAGTGAATGAGCATCACTAAGCAAACCAGGAATTATCATGCACACAGGGCGAATGTAGAGCGGTGACAATGGCTTTCTCCACAATTTCATAGGAACTGCACTCAAGTCTTCATGACTGTGTCAGTGCATTTACCCAGTGAGCAATGTTGCCACCTCAACAAAGATTTCTTAAAGAGAACACAAAGAGAAACTCATAAATCTGGACTTCTCTCAGATAAAAAGCCTAGCAATCGACAACAAGGAAAAGTCTAGGTGTGGAATGGGGGAAAAGTAAGTTCAATCTCTATGCATAGCCATACTTGAGCCATGTAATCTTTACATGTGGCATCACACCAGTAGAAGAGTGTCGATACCTTCCTACTGACCCCACCAATAGCGCTTGCTTCCTGCTCTGTCTGGTGGCACAGGATCTGCTGACTTTGTGAAAACAGAATGCTGCATGCTCGCTATTTCCTCACACGTATGTTTGAACTGCAGCATAACACATATATGGCACATGTACATGCAATACTGCAATATAAATATGTCACACATATAGTCTGATTAAGTTCTGACTTTTGGACTGATTAAGTTCTAGACTTTTGTCCTAGGCAAGATTCTTTGAAAGATTCATTAAAACTTCTTTATAAAGGTTTTTAGAGTACAGCATGTTATTACAAACATGAATTACTGCAAAACTTTATGATTGACAATATAATATTGGCTGTCAGAAGTTTAGACATTATTCCCAAATGATTTTAATGGATGCAATTTTGGACATATGTCAGACTTTAAAATCTTATTATATTGTAACTAAAACTAACAATGTATAGTTCTTTGGTCATATATTAAGAAATTGAAAGAAATTTCCTCATTGTCCCATTAAGTACCATAGAAATCTTATTTCAATCAATATATCTGATCTTTTCTAATTAAATTATTTTCTTAAATTTAGAGAGAAAAACAAAAGATGTCCTAGAATGGATGAAGTATTTGGTTACTTTATATTTCTGTGATAAATCCTATCCTAATGTAATTATTTTAGACAATTGATCTCACAACTAGTTGTTGCTTGTTGTTGGTCTCTTACAAAAAAAGCAAAATTTCAATTCAAAGAGATATTCCAAGATACTATGAATTTGCTTAAAACTAAAACTTTTTCCAAAAAATAAAAATATTACTTTAAATATATTAATCCTGTTACAGTTTAGCTTATATGCTATCTGGTATTTAAGAGCGTCTTCTCTCATGTCCCTGGAGATGTTGTAACATGGCCAACACACAGAGAAAGATCTGCTTATCTGAAACATAATTATTCCAAGCCACTCTGTTCTTGCCTTCTTTTCAGAGTTAAAGATCCAGAAGTGACCAGAGAAACATTCACTTTTCAAACAATTTACCTTTCATAGAGGAGAAATAACCAATAAGTTCGAAAAAAGGCAAATCCGTGGTATGATGGAAGGTTTACAAGGAGTTAGCTGAGGATGAGCACGGCAGAAGACAGTGAGCAGGACTCAGTCCAGAAGAGGTGTGTATGAGTTTTGAGAGCAGCCATAGTGGAGGATCACAAACTGGGTGACTTGGCAGACAAAACAGCTGTCTCCCTTGAAGTTAGAAACATGAAGTCAAGGTACCAGCATTTTTGCCATCTCCTCTCCTGAGAACTGAGAATCTCCCCTCAGGCTGTCCCCGACATCTAGTGGCTTGCTACTTGGTCTGTAAAGCATCCTCCATCCAGTTCTGTGTTCCCAGTGAGGGTGTCTGTTCCTCTCTTTGGGTTTCGTTGCTGACCTTTCGGTCTTGGACTTTTACTTTCAGAACTCTTCGGGCATTCCGCACAGGCTTCCTAAGCCACCAGCTTCTCCCACACCAGCATCCGCACAGGCTTCCTAAGCCACCAGCTTCTCCCACACCAGCATCCGCACAGGCTTCCTAAGCCACCAGCTTTTCCCACACCAGCATCCACACAGACTTCCTAAGTCACCTGCTCCTGACACAACAGCATCCACACAGACTTCCTAAGCCACCAGCTCCTGCCACACCAGCAGCCACACAGACTTCCTAAGTAAGTCACCTGCTCCTGCCACAACAGCATCCACACAGGTTACCTAAGCCACTAGCTCCTGCCACACCAGCAACACCAGCAGACTAATGTGTGAGACAAAAACTCTAAACTTTGCAGTAACTGGTGTTTAGAGTCCTACTTTAGAAACCTCTAAAAACTTCAAACACATATCCAGAGAAGCTTGAATGGTGGTATATCCTGAAAAGAATAAAGCATTTCTTCGGAAGAAAGGTCTCTTTAGCTTGGCTTGTCCAAACCAAGAAATGCTTGCTGGAGTACTCAGATTGCAGTATTCAAATTGCAGTCATCTCCGGCCTTTACAGCTCATTCCGATATTTTGATCAACACGGATATTTTCTATGTGTGGATATTGTGATTAAAATATATTTCCTGCATTTTCCAACAGCATTTCATAACATAATGTTGATATACTTCAACTAAAGCTTTTAAAATGTTATTAGCATATACTAATTATTTGTAAATAGGTCTCATTACGGTTCTCACATAATATACATAATGCATTTGTATCATCCTCATCCCCCATTACCCTTTCTTTTCCTCTTCTCCTTCTTCCTCATTCCACTGACTCCCTCTCTTTTCAACTAGCACCTATTCTTTTTATTTTTGTGAGACCCAGTGGGTTTCATAAGAGTTACTTGCAGGGACATCGACACCAGTGCCTACACTACTAAAGAAAATGCCTCTGCCTTACCCATGAATCAATAACTTCCTATAAATCTCCAGGGTGTTTTTATACTAACTCGATATATCCTATTGACCAAATAAAAGTCATGAACAATTTTTCTTCTGGTTTTGCTAAACTGTAGTAAAATAAGCTAAGATGACTGACCAGAAATTCAAAAGCCACGTTGTCATCTTTGCCTTTTCTATCTAGAAAAGATCACTACAGGTAATAAATGCAAAGTGTATGACATGTTATTTTCATGACAGCCATCTCAGCCTGAACAGAGGGTGGAAATTTGACCATTCTTTCAGGAAGTTCTCTTTCTGTCACATAAATAAGAAAGTAATTTAGGACAAGTTTTGAGGTGACTCTAATAAGTTCAGGTGGAAACTGCCCTCAGAGTATGGCTCCTATAGCCCCCCAAGACCAGAAGAGAAACTGACATCAGCAAAAGCAGGGAGGGGGAGATCTTCACAGACCACTGGATCAATTAAGTGCCATCTAGCTCATTTTAAACACAAAGCTCACAAATCTTAGCTATCCTAACCCACCACCCTCTTACACCTTTCCACTGTCCTAAAGTGGCCACAACTTAATTGCCTGCAATTAAGACAAAGGGGAGAGTCCCCTCATTTTTCTCTTAATTCCTGTTGAAAATCTGTGTTCCCTGCCATCCGTGACAATAGCAGCACAGTGTCTCTAGATGAATAACAGAAGACAGAGCAGCAAATTAATACAAATGAAATCATTCCTGAGTGGCTCCATCTGCTTTAGAAATAAGACTTGGACAATAATGTGGCCAAGATCCAGATAATTAGGCCTGACTCCAAACGAAAGCACACAGGTAACTTATAGCTTCATTAGTGCTCTTCAACAAGGCAGAAGTCCAAAACTAACCTTAATAGCGGCAGCATATGATCCACCGACAATCTGCTTGATATTGAAAAATGAACTTGGTTTTGCAACGTTGCATGAACAGTAGGCAAATAGCATATGCAACTCAAAATACCATGGGCCAAAGCATGGCTTAGCATCCCAGATGCCCGACTCAAAATTTTGGAGAACAAAGCCCTTAATTTTTGTTTACAGAATTTAATCAAAAGCATTAATAATCTAACAACTAGGAAAGGCACAGAAGGTGTCTGAAACTGTCTTCCCTGTGCAATCAACAGGAAGATTATTAGATAATAACAAATGTTATTCATCTTCATAATGGCTAAATGACAGCCTGCTTAAGGTAACAAATGACTTCTCCTCATTGATGGTTATAGAGTGAACATGACCTTCATGTATTTTAAGCAAACAAGTTCTCTTTTCAAAGACTTCAGGAGTCCTCTAATTGATAATGATAAGCTGTTCTCTCTTTACCTTGGGACACCAACCTCTTAAGATGCTGTTCCAGTTGAGATGATTTGATCAGAATGTACCCTGAATATTACCCACTAATGTTTATTCATAAACAAAATCCACGGATCACGAATGTAATTAGTTAAGTGCCATATAAAATAAAAAGAAATTGTTTCCTTTTAGGCTTCCCTTGTCTATTACGGATTGGTGAGTTTCTAAAGACAGACCCCAAATAAAAAATCTCAATACTGAATTTTTAAAGTATTTTTACTTCCTCTGAAGTAACAGCATTATATATTTCTTGTTCCTACAGCTATCAGCCTCAAGTGAACACAATGTGGCTTCTAAACAGCCTTGACACTCACAGCAAGCAGGACTTACGTGCGCCTTTTTTGGGAATTTCAGATGGTAGCTTTTCATTTTTGCCAATCAAGACCTTGAGCAATGGATCCTGAAGACTTGGTGGATGAGAGGTCATATTATGACACAGAGGCCATCAGACAGAGGAACCTGCTTCCCAGCCAGCTAGGAACAGCAGCAAGCAAAGCAACTATAACCACTGCTACTGATGTCTCAATCTAGTAAGGCAACTGTGCCTATAAACTTCCGTTGTTATTTGAGGTCTTACTTGTTTGCTAGAACCCTACTGTGATGAGCAGAATTATATTCTTCCCAAAGATTTGCTTACTCCTGGGATTAGTGAAGATACCACCATAATGGCAAAGTCCTTATTAGGAACCCTGGTATGGGAGGAGTTTGGAATGCTTCATGTTAAAGATGATGGACGGTTCACAGAACAAGAGATAATGATCCTAAAAGCTGGGCAGGCTGAAGAAGAAACCCTCCCATAAGCCTCAAGGAGCACATTGCAGTAACTCACTGTTTTGAGAGCCGTTGAAAAATGTTTTTGCAGCTTGCCCTCCAGAAATGGACAATAATGAAATGAAAATTGGCTGCAATGGTCATGAGAAGCTAATATACCTATAGGCGCCTTGGGACTGACAGCCAGTGCTCCGGAAGGTGATACCTCCCTTTTCAATGCAAACACCAAGGACACAATTCCAGGGATGGTTCTTTTCAAAGCAGAAACAATAAACTCATTACTCCTTTCCTAGCTAAGATTTGTATATTTTGGGTGGCACCTGGAGATAAGAAAGAAGAAAGCATTGTTTCCGAGCACAGGCATGAGACTCCATGTTCCAGTCTGAATTTCCTCTCCTTGGCACAACTAAGTGTTCTCTAAATTTACTCCTAGCTGTCTGATAGGAAGCGAGTGCCTCCAGCATGGCCCTGCGCTAAGTGAAGAGTATGCAGATGTATTTACATGTGCTTCATGAGCAGGCCAGCTGCTTCAGAGCTTTATGGATGATTATCTTGATTACTTCACCTCAGACCCATTTCCTCTAAGGTGAAATTTTCGCTACAAATCAGCAAAAGTTGTTTATCATCCACCTGCCTTTTCTCTGGGACTGAGCACATGCATTGATTTTGGAACATGGTTATCAGGTTGTCATGGTAAATCAACCAACATCCAAGCAAGCAATGTCTTTAAAAAAAAAATGTATTTTGGATCTTCTAAGAACGTATGTAACACATACCAACCACTGGAACTCAGAACCTAATTTAAAATCCCCATGAGAGATTTTATTCCTCAACTGTGACTTTTCCAGGTGAATCTATCTTAAGGATCACAGCAGCCAGGAAAAGGAAAGGTTTCCCCTGGAAGCTTTAGGCACATAGTTTAAGTTAACGAGACATGGCAAGAGCAGGTGGATAATTTGATGTTCACATGCTATAATGGGCCAAAGGCTAATTACTGTTCACTGCAAAATGAATATAAAAGTAGCAATTATGCTTTCATCCTGGTAGATGTGATGTATTAAAAGCCATCAGTTTTCCCTTCTATAATAACAGCCTTTGTCTGTTTGTACCAAGATGTACAAAAGTCAAATGATATGGAAGTAGGCCTCCAGGACAGTACAGCAGGAGAACATCGATTCTGCTCTGTCCCCTTCTCCTTCAGAGACACACAGGACATATGATGCTGTGGTTTCCTAATATCCTGAGAGCAGGATGCTTTTCCTCCTGCTCGTGAGGTGATGCCAAATTAATACAAGCATTTCATACAAGGATTTCTCCTTTGACAAATTCTCATGTCACCCATGAGCTACAATAAATATAGAGTTCAGCAGGTGAAAGATTCAGTGAGCAAGCTCAAGCTGCCAGCCCTGAGGAGTGACAGCTGCCCAAGCTGAGTTCATCCTCCGTCTTTGCCAAAAGCATCCAGCAAATAGTGCAAGTCAACCTTGTCCTATCACTACTGAAAATTGTAGAAAAAGAACACATATTAAAGAAAGAAGAGAAATGAAAAGATGAAAAAATAAAATAAAATGCACAAAGCTCAAGGATATTAATATTTGGGATAATTCATTCTTCAAAGTAAACTGAAAAGCTGATGAGCTATAATACAAAAGACACCCATGATTCCTTTACCCAGGGAATAGGGAACAGAAGATGAATTAAATGGGATTCTTATTTTTGACTCCAGGACATGAAAGTAGCTTCGTCTTTGTCTGCTAAATAATCCTACCACTTGAAGACCCCTAAGACACACTTACTCAGTGAGCCTCTCCTTTCACATGTAAGGGCCATACCATGCAGACTAGATGCTCTCTCCCACTCTTGACTCTGTCTCAGCTCCTGGTTAATAGATTTTCTTTCCCCAGTAAGCTGCAATTTGTTTGTAGATAATCCCCTCTTCTGTCTTCCAGCATTCTCACAAGAGGCCAATAAGCTGCAGGACATGTCTAGGTTGTACAGACCCCCAGCTATTAGCCTGGCAGTTTCAGGATTCTTACATGTGCCAGATGACTGCTTATTGGACAGCTATGAGGAAAGTGGGAATATAACATGCAAACTGCAGTTCATTTATGTGCAGTCAATGCAATGTTTTTTACTTAATACAAACTGGATTGGACAAACATGATAAAGATAATCTTGTAGGGTAGAAAGTCTTACATTTAGTCATGAAGGACACTTGCCTGTAGTGCTTCATTTTGCTGCAATGAGTTTCTCTAGGACGGTACTGAGGCATCCAAATCTTAAAAGTCCAATGTTAGTTTCACTGGAAGGAGATGCAGTTTACCATTTCACCATCTCCAAGCTTTTGGGGATCTCAGAACGGAAGTTAGACCCTTGCTGTTGCTTTAACTGACAGTGTCTGCACAGGTCCTGGACATGGTATTCGGTAAATTCTCATCATCACCAGTGATATTTAAGCCAAGCGGGTCTGTTCACCAGGCCTCCTCGCTAATGGGTGTGCAGAACCACTATGGACCAGAGCACATGAGTCCTTGTTCATCCAGTGTAGGTACAACTGAGATATGCAATATCCTCAGATGCTTCTGAGTTCCACCTGGGCTTGACTTTTCTCATGCTGGCCCATGCCCGGCACTTTCAGAGGTTTATGAATACATCTATAATACAAATTATATCAAGGTGGCCTAATGCATTCTACCCTGTGGCTGCTGCACTCCAATATTGATTTTATTTAGAGCAAAAGGAATTATTGGATGGCAAAATTTAAATTTATATTACATAAAAATTCAATATTTTAGGGATGCTTTACTTCATATGTATTACAAAAACACTATAGCCAACAACCTAGCCCTGAAGCTGAAATATTCATGACTTCTCCCATTCTTTACCAAATAATTTCTCCTCATCAGGATAAAGCCAAGGAACACCTAGCTTTGTGGGTTTCTCTGGTCTAAGGACGTTCTTTCTGTAGTTGTTGCTTTGCCTAGCTATGCTGAGTTTCATCTAAAACAGGTTTTACCTCATTCCAGCCCCCATCATTCTTAGCTTGCATCCTGGTTTTATCCACCCATGTCTATTCAAGGAAATTACTGCTGCTACTGATGTGTTTTTAGGGTAATATTCTCTCTTTGTCATGAGAAGGGGAAATTACAAAGTTGTCAAGTAATATTAAATGTAAATAAGCCTTTCTCACCTCTGCTAATACTGAATTTTCTCAGTTTAGTAAATAAACCACTGAAGTGTAGGATTATGTCAAGGATTCACTGACGGCCTTGTCTGAGGCAAGACAATCCAGTGAATATTAAAAAATGCCAATCACCCTTTGAGTGCTGTCATAATTTTCTTTCCACGGGGACTCAGACCTGAAGCTTGCCTTGCTGCTGTGAACACAGCTCTGGAGCCACTACAATACAAACAACTTTCTGGATATTGGAAAGATGAGCTAAGTGTCAGCTGTAATGCTCTGCCTCCTATTTCCAGTTCATCCCCAGAGATCAAGCCCCAGCTTGGACTTGATTCTATAGCAAGTTTAAAAGTGCAAATTACACTTCTGAGTTGGTCCCACCTCCAGGCATCAGTTATTAGCTGGAGAGAAGACAACAGAACATGAACTCTTAAGTGCTGTCTGCTCTATGGGAGACATGACCTTGTTGTACCAAGAGCAGGACCTCTGAAAAGTCTCAGGCATGCATCTTCTGAAAGAAAGGATCAGAGTCTGGACTACGGACAAAGGAGACCACAGAAAGTCAGAGGGCCGTTCTGTGGAATTGGGGTGCATTTCTGATAGGAGATACTAGGCATGTGTGGGGGGTGAGACATGATTTACTCCTGAATGGAAAAATATTATTTCTCAAGCTCATTTAGATACCTCTGCTTCACATCTCTAAGGAGAGACCCCTTTAACCCCAGCATGCAGCTAATAGGAAATAATAATAAAATGGTTACCATTTATGGAACACCATTACAACAAGCAAAGACTGTGTTAGTCAAGTCACTTTATTAAGTATGTTGTAAATTTTACATCACTGTCCTAATTGGGGATAAATAATACAGGTTCAAAATGGTCAAAAATATGACCAAACCATGATAAAAAAAAATGTCACAATGAAAATCAGAGGGGATGTATGACAGATGTAACCCGGCTGCATATACTTTATCTGAAATCCTTTACTCTTCCCCATTCTCCCACTTCTTGAGCTGTTCACAGAGGGACGTGCATAAAATGGACGTAGACCCAAAAATGCAACTGGGAATATGAGAGTAAGAGCAGGTGTGATGGAGGGGCCAGTTTACCTTTTGTGAGTTTAGATGTACAAGTTGTCACTCAAGTCATGTTTGAACATTTGCTCCTGACCCAGCTGGTGGTCCTATTTACAGAGGCGGAGTCACCTGAAGGAAGTCCACCATTGTGGCCCGACTGCACTTAGGGCTTCTCCTGTGCTTCTCCCTGGTCTACTAAGACTGAATAAGCTACCATATACCCTGCCTTTGTGATGAACTTCCCTTCTGTGATGGACTTCACAATGTGTTGGGCTTCTTCTCTGTGACAGACTTCCCCTGTGACGGACTTCCCCTCTGTGACGGACTTCCCCTCTGTGACGGACTTCCTCTGTGACAGACTTCCCCTCTGTGATGGACTTCCCCTCTGTGATGGACTTCCCCTCTGTGATGGACTTCCCCTCTGTGATGGACTTCCTCTGTGACGGACTTCCCCTCTGTGACGGACTTCCCCTCTGTGACGGACTTCCCCTCTGTGACGGGCTTCCTCTGTGACAGACTTCCTCTGTGACAAACTTCCTCTCTGTGACAGACTTCCTCTGTGACGGACTTCCTCTGTAACGGACTTCCTCTCTGTGACGAACTTCCTCTCTGTGACGAACTTCCCCTCTGTGACAGACTTCCCCTCTGTGACAGACTTCCTCTGTGATGGACTTCCTCTGTAACGGACTTCCTCTGTAACGGACTTCCTCTCTGTGACCGACTTCCTCTATGACAGACTTCCTCTGTGACGAACCTCCTCTGTGACTTCCTCTGTGGGATGGACTTTCCCTCTGTGATGGGCTTCCCCGTGTCATTGACTTCCCCTTTGTGATGGGCTTCCCCTCTGTGATGATCTATTTCCTCGAATGTGAGCAAAGCCAACCCTTCCTCCCTTAAGTTGTTTTTTACCAAGTAATTGGTGACAGTAACAGGAAAAGCAACTGACACACATTGTACAGGAGGGCATCACAGCTGGAAGGACAATGGAAATGTGCACCCTTCTGTAGTTTGAGTTTTTCAAACTAATTTTTAATTTAAAATGAAGGCTTAAGATTTTTTAATCAATTTAATGACTAACTTGTAAGGTTGTGCGTATGCATTTTAAAACCATGACCATCAAATTCGAAAGTAGACAAAATGACCTTGAGTGTGCACAGGAGTGCTCATTTCTGAAGCTCATCTCCGAGGAGTTTGTGTGGCTACAACTAGGACTCTACATTTCCTACAAGGAATCTGATATAGATCCAAAAGCTGTATTTTTAACAGTTTAAGAGGAATGGGGGATGGGAATCTCTATTCAGATTATATTGTAGAAGAAAAGAATCTTAAGTTTAATAAAAGGGAAAAATTATATGGGTGAAAAAATAAAAAGAACAGAGAGAACTCATGTTTAGTTAAGAAGTTCTGCTTTAGGAAAGAACGTGATTGGATGCTAAAGTTATCAATTTTGGATATCAACTACACTGGACTAGGACCAGATACATTTTAAAATACAAATATGTGCACTAATTCGGTATGATTTTCTTTTTAAGCAATTCCAAAAGGAGTAGGAGGAAGAACAATCTGGTTTGCTGGCCAAGTTCTATTCTGGGATAATTAAAATCTGCCTGTTTAAAATTCTTTTTGGTGAATTTCAGTCACTGAAGGCTTCTTTCTCACTTCCCGTTCTGATGACCATTGACTACAAACCTTGTTCCAGTGAGTCTATCAGGTGATACTCTGCAATTAGTGCAGAAGGGCTCTGTAAATCCAAATAAGAATTTAAAAATATTTCTATTGATGAAGTATACAAAATTCAGTTAAAATGTCAATGTATGGCTTTGATTCCATAGTTTTAAAAAGTGTATCTCAAATGTTTTTTTACTTGGATCTTAAAAAGTTAGCTTGATACTGGCAAGTGAATTAATATATGTGATTGATTAAGGGTGTTTCTCATCATTTAAATCAGTGGTTCTCAACCTATGGGTCACATATTAGATATCTTGCATATCAGATATTTATAATTCATAATAGTACAGTTAACAGAAAATTAAAAGTTTATTAAAATTAACTTAACAGAAAATTATAATTATGAAGTAACAAATAATTTTATGGTCACCTCAACATGAGGAGTTATATTAAAGGGCTACAGCATTAGGAAGGTTGAGAACCCCTGCTCTAAACCATGCAAAGCCAAAGGGAGTATACTCCCCAGTACACGGGCTGGGGAGATGGCTCTGTGCTTTATATGAACAGCATCTTATTATAGAAAGGGAAATCTTGTAGAGCTCTCTGTGGGGCTGCCTCCCCACCCCATTTCTTTCTTCCAGAATATTTTCAGTGTGCCTTTGAAACATTTATTCAGAATAAAAACTTTGTGTTCCTTTTGTATAGAAGGATTTTTAAAATATTTTGTATACATTAATGAAGGACTCAAACAATGCCATCAATAAGGGAAATAACAGGGTGAAGGACTGAAAGGGATTGAATGGCTGAGAGGTGTGGAGTCAAATGAATGGTGAGCAAAGAAAAAGAGCAGGCAAGGCACACACGGTCCCTAATTGGAGCCCAAAAGGAAACCGTGCCACCAGATGGCATGCAGGGCAACGGCCACTTACAACCGTTAGTAAAAAGAACGGCCGCTCTAATTTCTGATAATGTGCTTTTGTCTAACTATGGCAAAAATGCCTCTTTTGGCTGCTGTTAGCTATTGTGATCCAGCAAGGAGGGTCTGTTAAAGAAACAGAAGGCAAGATCCCATAGGGACTGCATGAGACTATGGGAGGAGAGAGAGATAAAGAAAGGCAACACACTGCAATGGCTGATTCAGAAATGCTGCTGACATTTCATGTTCTATGATGAAACTCTACAACACACTGGGGACAGGCATGGACTTTGTTTCCCACTGGCTCATTCTGAACCGCTACCTTATGTCTGGCAGCAGTGACTCTCATTGTCACTTAAGAAAACAACCAGACCCTCCTTTTGGACTTTATTTTTGTGCCTTCCAGATAGAAGACAAAGAGACTATTTTCATTTGCTTATTATTTCTAATATTGATGTTTAAAAATCTAAGCATAATTACCATCAACCCAGAGAGCTCTGTCCCGGAATCAAATAAACATAACACAAGGGGAGAAAGTTTGGGAATCAAAGGCTGCTGTACACAGCAGTGCTAATATCCCCATTTCAGAGGTCCTAGTCATCTTATTGGTTCACATTAACAAGCTTTGCACTTTAACAACACCAGCAACTTTATCCAAAATAAAAAATAAAACCAGTCCCTGGCCTAGCAAATCAGAAGTGTTTAGAAAACAGAAAGGTGGGATAGAGGACTTCTCATTGAGAAATTGAAGCTTTTCATTTGGAAATGCTCAGCGATGTCTCGGTTGATTGAAACTGCTAATCAAGGCAAAAGATGTGTGATTCAAGCAATTACAGAGACACACACTGGATGTCTAAGCAGGATGTTAATAAACTTCATACCATACATAGTTTTTAATTATTCACATTTTTTCTTCTTTCCTTCATCTCTGTTACATAGCTACCTACCTTTAAACTGGAACAATGCCTTCTAGATTCTTTTTTTCTTACTCTTGGAACATTCTCCACAAAAATTTATGAGCACTAGAGAGATGGTTTAGTGAATAATACCACTTGTCTAATCATGCATGAGAACCTGAGTTTGAATACCAGTTCCCATATAAAAAGTCAGGGGTGTCCATGTACACGTAATCACAGAACTGTGGGAGCCAGGCACCATGGAGTCACATGGGCTTGCTGAACATTATCCTAACCTCATGTTCAGTGAGCAGCCTTTCTCTAAGGAATGGGGTAGAAAGATGAATTTTCTCCTTCTGCATCTCCATGTCTACATAATAGAGAGCATCTACAAGTGTGTGTGTACATGTTCACACATAGATTCATGGACCTACATACCTCTCTCTCTCACACATACATACATATTCATGGATACACAGTCTCTTGTACATACACAGACAAAGAGACATTCAGAGACACAGGCAGAGTGGAGGAGAAATGGTGAACTGGATACATGAAATGAGGAGTAATGTGTAGACTGATTAATCAAAAACAATCAAATGAGGAAGTACAAGCTCCAGTCTCAGAGAGCACAGAACAAAATGGGTGTGTGATCATTGATTCAGATATGTACTCACCTGTGTAAAAGCATTATTATGAAAATATCTCTCAAATTCTAAGACACTGGAACTTTTGCTGGACTTCACAGTCAGCGTTAACAGTACACCTTAAAGTTACTTGAGACATTATACTGCGGTCTGACTGTACTCAGCCTGCTTGTTTGACCTGCCTTTAAGAGAACAGTGGAATGGCCCACCTACCTCACTCGGATTTCCATTTAATCAACTATTACAACCTGAGGTAAAGCATAACTCAGTCATAAGTCAGGTACTCATCCATGCTTCTGGCCCAAGAGGAATGCATGCGTATTTATCTATTTATATGCATACTGTGATAATAATTTGCTGAAAACAGAGTATGGGCTGAGTCTTGCAAGATGAGTATCCATCATAAATACTGATCAAAATATATGAATACTGCTTGATAAACAATGATTTTGTATTAGTGTGTCATCTGGGTCAGTCAGTTGAGTCAGTGAAGTATCCCTTGTAAAACTCTGTTAAGACTTCCTTAAAGTATCCCTCATTCCTTCCCCACCTGATGCCTCCTCTGCTGTTCAATAAATGCAGAACAAAACCCTTTGTTAGGGAGGAAAGACACATAGACAGGCACAGACACAGGGACAGATTCCCAAGCAGCGACAGATTCAGACTCACATGGCAGACTGCCAGGAGCATTAGAAGACAAAGGAAGAGCAAAGTGGAAAATTCCAATTTGGTCTGCCTCTTGTTCAAATGACAGCAACGGGAAGTGTTTTTGTATCTATTCTTAAGTGACACTGACACATTATTAGTGACTATGAATTTGTTATTCATGTATTCAGACTTACCACACTCACCAAGGAAGGGATGCAGGGCGTAGGATGCAGAAGGATGAGACAAACAATGATGCTGTCTTGATACCCGTCCCCTTAGTAGTTCCTGGGAACTGCTCATGGTCTGGGGCAGCCCTTCTGAGTCCTCACTTTATAAGGTAAAGAATGCAAACTCTCCATCATCTGAGATAGTAATGGTTTACATCTGGAACGAAGAATAGAGCCCAGAAAAATGACTCAGGTAAAAGGTACCAGCATCAGAGTCAATAGTTTCAGGACCTGGGAAATGAGTGCCCTGGTACTAAAGGCAGAATAGGGTATTGACACTATGCTCCCCACAGTTCATTGACACAGATGCTTTTCCAACCAATCATAAGCATTTCTCTTGTTTTGGTTCTTTGTTGCTATTGTAAAACATCATAATGAAAAGCAACTAGGGAGAAAGGGTTGATTTTGTCCCACGACCCCTGGATCACAATTAGTCACTAAGGGAAGTGGGGCAGGAACTGGAGGCAGTCGACCGAAGGTAAGAAACACAGACCATGAAGGAACTGCTTATGCTTCATCTCCTGGGCTTGCTTGGCTTGATTTCTTATATAACCCAAAGCTACCTGACAAAAGTACCCACTACCCCCTGGTCTAATAGATCTAGTTCCAGAACAGGCTCCAAAGCTACAGAGAAACCTTGTCTTGAAAAAACTAAAAAAAAAGCAAAAAACAAAAAAGTACCCACTACCCACAGCAGGCCAGGCCTTCCCACAGTAATGCTCAATTAAATGTTCTGCAGACATGCCCACAGGACAGCCCAATGAGTGAATTTCCCAGTGGAGATTCCCTGTTTCCACATGTGACTAGGTCAAGCTGTCAAAAATCAAGGAGCACAGTGTGCCTAGGGACAAGTAAACGCCGAAGCATTAACTGCATACTACTTTCCAGGAACAACTAAGTCACGGCCAAATGTCACTGAAAGCTACAACTCCGCGTCATCAGACATGGATGACTACCCAATCTGTGCATTTAAGATTCAATGAATGTGAGTCAAAATATCATTAACAATCTGCAAATGACTCTGCTAAAATCTTGGCAATCTCGGGTTAGATGTTTGCCAAAGGTCTAGATGAAGCAATTCTAGGTCTGAATCTGAAGAAAGTTTGACACAATATAAACAAACAATTGGACAACAAGAGAGTAAGACAGACATTGAAGGGCACTCACCTGAGTAGGTTGACAAGGAAATAAATACAGATAAATTCCGGGTTCATAATAAATGGTGGTAGACACTGTCTGCTTCTTGAGTGAAGAGCCGACTAATCCTCCGGATGTGGAATGTGGTCAAAGGAGGCCATCTGAAAAAGACGTTGTGTTTCGTAAGCCTGTAAAACACTGGTGAACACACAAACTGGAATTGTGGTATTAGTTTCTTCCTTACAAAATTAGTTGTCATTGGTAATCAGTGTCTCCAGATTCTAAAGTTCAAAGAACATGGCAAAATAAAGAACCTTTGGCAAATGATTCAAGCTATGTCCATATGTATCTGTATTTATCAAAAGATGTGTCATCACAAGTTTCAAACAAGGCTTTACAAGTCCTTTAGGGTATAAATATGCAAACACTATATACTCAGCCATGGCCTAGAGTCTTGCCACACATCCATACCTTGAAGTTCAAAGGGACAGACAGAAATTACTGTAAGAAAGAAGTCTGTGGAGCCTCCTCCTATGAGAACTACAGGTTTAGCTCACCCCAGGCTGCCTGAGGCTGAGCTTCACCATGCCAGGAGCTAGACAGATATCACAGTTTGCAATGCTGAGAAATGTTAAAATCAACCTTGGACCACTCTCAGTAATCAGCATAATTACATAGAGAATGGTGTTCTGCCAGAAATCCAGAAAGCTGAATTCCACTGATCTGTGTATGGGTTAGACCAATACCAATCATATATTTTCTCTTCATTATCTGCAGAGATGCGCTATTGAATAGTTTATCCTAACAGAAAAGCCTTCATAGTACCTGCCAAAAAATCATTACTCATTATTTGTGAGCTTATTATTTCATCTCAGATATGAGCCAGGATGAATTGCACCTCAAGCTCTTACTGGGACTCTTTTGTACAGGGAGAAAGACTTTCTCCTATAAACTTCGCAGGAAAGTAGAGGGACATGGACTTTCTGGGTACAACCAACCCTAGTGGACTGTCATAAAGGAGGAATATGTGAGACAAGATTTTCCAGTGTGATTCAGTTCTAACAACCACAACTTTTAGGATCCTAATATGAATTAACTCTAGGTTTTCACTTCTACCCTTAAACAGGTCCATTCATCAACCAGTTACTGCCATTACTACATGTGAAAAAAAGTGAGTAAATGGTTACCATATCCCTGTGTTATCAAAATGAAAATCTAGTACCTAACTTGTTCCCTTTGAGTAGAGTGTTTTCTTGGCATAATACTAAAATGAAGAAGCAATGTCATAAAAATAAGGTTATAATTAGGGTATATATTCGTCAATTATGATTTTCCTTCCATATCATGCAAAAATCAAAATTATATCAAAAGATTTATCTTTTAAGTCATCACAAAGCATGAAATTTAATTAAATTAATAAAATAAATGCCACTAATTTTGTTGAAATATTTAAGCCATCAGAAGTTCTTTTGCTTTGTAAAATTGCCTATTTTACAGCACTTAACATTCAAATAAAGGTAGATAATTCACCCAGGACTACAATACAATTCTTCTGAAAATACTTTTGGAATCCAATATTACTTCAAATAAGTCATTGAAGATTAATGTTACTATTGAGAATTCTAAAATAAATTACAACAAAAGATCAAATTAGCATAAATGTCTTTTATCCTTAAGTCTACCCACATAATTTTCTTCTGTTTTAAAATACAGCAATAATTAAAGCTTAAAGTTCCCAGTTTCCCATATTGGTCCTTCAAAGTGTGCAAGAAATATTAATATTACTGACAACGTGGAAAGCAACTGGTAGCATCATTTTTACTAGTTCCCTTTTGAAATAAGTCAGACATAAATATTATGGGTCTACACCTCTGGTATATCCCTGGGCCTGCTGATTATTTTCAAGGTTTGGTCTTCTATTTGTCACTCTTAAAGGCTTCCTTTGACTGGGCTCAGGCTTATAAGCAGAAGCTCTCAGCAAGGACAGCCTGCACTTCCTTGGCAATCTGCTCCTGGCTTTCTTTGGCTTCCTTCATTCTGTTTAGCATATTCTGCACCTTCCTCATTTTCTTGTTAGTTGGTGTGTTAATACATTGGGTGTTTGTGCTGCAGAACACGTGAAGTAACGAGATGCTGAACCTTGGGTGCTTTGGTCCAGGACTTCTTATCTTTTCTGTTTAAAGGCTTTCTGTCAACATATTGGTGGAGACCATCTTCTTTAGAGAGACTGAAAAGCTTTCAGGTTCTACTAGCTCTTTTTCCCTAACCCACTGATGAAGCACAGTAGTATTTGCCAGTATAAGAATATACTTCTTTCCTTTTCTTATAACCAAGTTGTGAGCATCCAATCTGGTACCCATAGTGCACCCTAAACAGACGTGAGGTTTCCTGTCTGGTACCCACAATGCACCCTAAACAGACGTGAGGTGTAGATCCTTGGGATCTACTTGGTCTACAGAAAGAAAGCCCATTACTGAACAGCAAATGCACTCTGCAGTGGAGAAAGACACCTTGCCTTTTGGGAAATCCTTATTTGTCATTACCAACACTAACTGGGACCAAATAACCTTTCCACTCCCACCCAGCATCAGCAGCTACGACTGTGGCTATGAACTTCTCAGAGAAAGTGTGAAGATTTCATTCGTCCTCCATTTCAATGTGTTTCTGACAACCAGTGGATGGAAAGGAGATATTAAGTGTCATCTTGACACAGCTGATTGCCTACGAGGTACCATGAAAAAGAGTAGCCTTTGCTTTAAGATACTTTCCTCTGGTACATGGAGCTCAGTTACTGTGCCATCCTGACTGCTGAATGAGCTGACTGTCTACTTGTTGAAGTAGAAGCACCTAACTTACAAATACTTAAACTACACATACATGGTATATGCTCTCAATTTCAAGGATGATAATTCAATGTCTCCATGGAAAGTACAATTTCAAGGAGTGAATAAAGGTATGAATTAAGAAGCCAGACTTCTTAGATTTAAATCCCATTTTAGTCATTTGCAGTCTTTTTGTTTTAAAAGGGTATGTAATCTCTCTTGGCTTTAGTGTTCTTTTCATGTGACACGGTACACACCCTGCTGTCCACGTCATCAGCATTAAATGAATAGATATGCACAATGAGCCTAGAACAGCACCTGATGACCAGGAGATACTCCTTTTAAATACAGCAAGAACAATAACAACAAAAATATTTTCTATTTAAGCCTTCTGATAATCGCACTTGCCATAGGGAATCATTGTCTACACTTTAAACGTTCACATTATCACCCAGTATTAGTAAGGATGGCTATTTAGAGTCTCTTTGGAGACCTTTCTTGGATCCTAATCTCCTGGATCATGAGCACTAGGCTGGATGGCAAATTCAGTTCTGTGCCCAGGTTTTGTAACTGGGCCTCTGTCTTATTTATTTGAGTCTGGGTCCCTGCCCTTATTCTAGTCCAAAACATACTGTGTGCTGCAGGCCCCTTGTGGAAGACAGCCTGCTGCTATACTTATCTAAGCTCATTTCTAATTCTGTCCCAACACTCTCAGTTTATTTCTCCAATTAATCCATGATGTCCGTCATCAAATATTTATTTAGCATTTAAGCCTGTGTTGAAGGAACCACTTTGTTTTTAAAAGGTTGTGGGCTTGTCAGCAGACATTGGAGACACATTTGCCTCCTGTAGGGTTTTGGCCTCCTACTTCGAAATCTACTGATCTCTACCTCCAAATCTTCCTCCTCAGAATGGCCTTCTGCAGTCCCCCGCATCTCAGCTGTAATCTAGCCTAGCCACGCTTTCAAATGGACTCGCTCCAGTTTCTGAGACAACCAAAGTTGTTTCAGTACCTAGGAAACCCAGCTGCAGAATCTGAGAAATCTACATATTTGAGAGGTCATGTCTGACTTCTTCTCAGCATCACCATCACTCAGATTTCTATGGGTTTAACATCAGAACACTGCCTGTTTCAACACAACTGTCTTCTTTTTTTTTCTTTTTTTATTTTTCACAACTGTCTTCTGTCATCATACGACTCCAAGTCTCTATTGTGATTCTTAGCAGAACAGGATTCCAAGCTGGTCATTGTGATAGCATGGCAACCTAACCTTGAGTCAAAGTTCAGATCCATACATACATACAAGTATGTGCCTGTAAAAGTTTAGTGCGCTCTACCCATGATCCAACTCTACAGAGATACAAGCCTACAAAAGGTCCAGTTAACCCCAGACATTCCATTATAGTCTTCTCAAGAAATAAACTCATGTCTTTCAAAGCATGTAAGACATAAGGTCATTGTTTTGTGTCCCTGTGGTGGCAAGAATATGAGATGTGTGCTCTTTAGAAAACAGATTTTTGCCAGAGACATGAAAACATGCTGGTTATAAAGGGCACGAGTCACATTTAATCTTTGAAAACCCATTCACTTGGGTACATTGAGCCCATGTCCCTGAAGCAGGCATATAACTCAAACATGTAGGTCATTTGGTCAAGGCCACACAGGTCTAGCACACCTAGAACTCTCCTCACAACAGAAGGCCACCTCCTACAAAGAGCACAGACAAACACAGAGCATCTCTATGGGGACATCTAGAAGCATAGGCCATGCATTCATGCCAGATGCCAGATTCAGAGAGAGCTTTGCTAGTTGCATCAGAACAACAGGGACATTCCAGACTGTCACTGACTTTCACAGAGCCAGACAGTGGCCACCATAAACAAAATGTTCCTTTCTGTCTAGAAGTACCAGGAATGACAAGAGCAGATAGTTCCAGGCTCCTTTTTCCCAATAAAGTACAGACGTCTTAATGTCACATCCCACTCCATCTCACAAGCAGCACAATCCTCAGCTGAGGTTCCCAACATAGTACATCTTAGAGTGCAGTGCGCACTGACCAACATGAGTTTGGGAATACACTTTAAGCCATGAGAGCAGTTCTTGAGAGGAGTAATCAGATGAAGAAGGCAACATCATAGCCCCAAAATGTTAAGATTCTGTTGGTAGAAACAAGATATTAAACAGATGAGTTTTGTAGATAAAAGAGGTATACGCTGAGAGTTTTTATATTATTTGTGCAGGGTGCTTTCAAGCAGATCTCTTTAAGGCAGTACCATCCCTGCCCCACACAGTGCTGTGGTGTGTATGAGTTTATAATGGCTAATTTGGGTTTACAGTCCTAGGGACCAGAGATAAATCCCAAGCAAGGCTCTATATAAGCAATGATGATATTTTATCTTGAACTGACTGAAGATGCTAATTTACCTTGACATTTTGTCATGAGCAGTTGATCTATTTTTATCCCAAATCCTGCCACAAAGTCATGCAAACTTCGTAACTGTGGTTCATGGAGCATTGGGGATATCAACTTGAAAAGCCCACAAAGATTCAGTGTAGGCTGTACATTGGTGCGCTCCTCTAAACTCTAGAGAATATTTATCTCCAACTTGAAAAAAATCCCACAAATTACAAAGCTTACAAAGCTACAGAAAAATAACAAGCACCTTTTATCTTGATTTGGAACTTAAACATAGACTGGCAAATATTCCTTGGTTATAAGGTAAATATTCAAAGTGCTTGGGTAACACTAAATAAGATTTACCAGTGAAACCTATCTGGCCATTGCTAAGAGCCTGTAAAAACACTTGGTGCGGCAGCTGGAAAGCACATGGAGCCTGCAGGTCCTCCAGGTAGAAGCAGCCCTTAGAAGGCTCTAAAGACTGAGTGATAACTTTTTGTATATCACCATGGAGCTTTCCTGGAAGGCAAGGTAAATTCTTCCATAAAGAAAATATATGCAGATTTAACTCATTTATAAATGGAAAGATGAGCTACAGAACTTTATTCTGTTCAGAGGTTAAATTTGCCCAGTGGGAAGACCAGTTAAAGAAGAATTACAGTAGTTTCGGATGGAAAAAAGGAAGGAGGAGGGAAAGTACAAAACCGGGCTCTTAGACAGAGAGCTGTACTTCTAAGCTTAATGTTATAAGCTATGGTGTTATTTCCCCCAAGAGGAAAAGAAATATTTTAAATTATAGTACTATTGTGATTCATAAATAAGAATGTGGCGTGGAGCTATTTTAATCTGACACTGATGCTACCTGTAATTACAGTTTTCCATTGCAGCAGACAGTGATGCTCCAAGAGAAAAGAAAAAGCAGAGGGAAGCCATGTATTTTGATTATAAGTCTTTTGTTAAGGGAATTAGTAAGGAACAAGAGGGTTGGCTGGGTAAAGATCCTAGGGGTATGTCTGAAGAATATGATATTGATGCTACTTGATATATGCTTTGTGCTGTTTCTGAGGTTTGTGGGCCTGGTTCCAGTGTGGTCTGATTTCATTGTTGGAGATTTCATAGCTTTAGGGCCGCTATTGGTGTCCTTTATAGTCTGTGATTTGGGAAGAACAGAGGAAAAAGAATGAAATTCAAGGTCTCAACCATGTCTGGAGTAGTACCTTCAAGGCAGGTAAGCATAGGCGAGCTGAGCCTGAAATTCTATTTGGTTTTGATTATGCATACCCTTCTTATCATGCACTTGGCAGCCTATTTGCATCACCTACATGTGCTATACATAGATACCCCTCTCAAAACAATGCAGTTAGCAACTCCAGAAACGCCTCGATACCCACCTGACTCAGGCTCTATGTACCTCATATGTGAACAATAATATAGATTCCTCTGCCTTTAATACCAATCTATTCTAGTGTGTTCTTAATGTGTCTGTTACAAAGAAGGAAGAGCTGTCATCCTTGAACTGGTTTATGATGTATAAGCAGCAAGACAAAACAAAACTTTGGGGGGAATCCCCTATTTGCCATCATATGACTATGGATAATTGAGTTTACATATGATTGATAACAAATTCATTATAGGAATAGATACACACAGTGGGAAAATATGAAGATATAAACTAATACACCAATGAATACAGAGAACCATTCAAACTACACCCCTCAGCAACCACAATCTTTCTCCTCTTGAGCCCCATAAAAGAAAGCCATGAACAATGTGTAAACCCTTAGCATCCTCACCTCATGGCCTGTTGCCCTCTGGCAGTGTATTATGATCTTTCCCATTGCTTTTTCTTCAATAAAGAGACTTCGACATTTTTGAACATCTTTATGGGCCCTTATTTTCAATTCTTTGGACAGGCAACTAAGAACCTGGAGACACCTGTCTCAGACCTGGACCTCTGGTAACAGCATCTTCAGGGTTAGACTTGACATTGGGAGTCCAGTTTCTCATCAAGCCTGTAATTTCCAATGGAGGACAAAGCCTCTTCACCTTTAAGCTTCAAGGGCTGAACATGTTCTTGTGTTCAGCATCCCAGTTTTCTTGTTCAAAAACGAACCAAATCCTATGGGTATTGGAGTCAATGAGTAAAATCAGCCATGAAATCTACTCCATACAATCAGATACTTCGTCTTGCTGGATTCATGCAGTTATTGTCAGAGAGTACTTTGCCTCTGCACTAAAACTTGTCTGCTCAGAATCCAGAAGCTTCCATATCCAGAATACTCTGTATGTGTTTGTGGATCACTTTCATTAATTCCTCCAAGAAATGATTTCTGTCAGCTGTCAGAAATGTGGATCACCCTCAATAATACAAATGTGATAAGTCATGGCTTCTGCATCCGTGACTGGAAGATTATACATACATGTAGAACTCATGGCTTTCTTTACCATGGTGAGATGATGTAAGGAAGGCAGTGGATAATGAAGACAGATCATACTTACTCTTGCAGAGCAGGGGAAAGTGAACATGTTTGAAGATACTTTACAGACGACTTTGACCTTATGTTATTTTTTGATCACTAATATCATGAAAAATAAAAGGATTGCCCTGTTATGAGCCTGTCCTTACAGCATTACCAAACAGTACCTTGACTCTGTGTATTCCCTCCTGTGGACAAAATAAGCCTCTTTAGGAAAAGCATGCAAGAAATCTCATCCTAGGGGCTGGAGAGATTACTCGGTGATTAAAAGCACTAACTGTTCCTCCAACGACACAGGTTCTGTTCCCAGCACCCACCTCGTGGATCACAAGGTCTGCAACTCCAGATACAAGGGATCCAACACCTTTCCCTTGCCTCCCTGAGTACCAGGCATGCAAATGGTGCACAGACATGTATGCAGGCAAAAACACCTGCACACATAAAGCAAAATAAATTAAAAAGAAAATAATCTGATTTTTAAAACAAAATTTGAAACTAAGATATCTATCCCTGGTTTTCAATATGCTACAACTCAGTTCTTTTTGGCTGTGAATCCACAGTGTATAGACCAGGGTGCATACTCATAAGATAAATGTCTCTAAATAAAAGAGTGAATTACTGGGTAAGCAAGTGGGTATAATTACCAAAAAAATATATGATTATAATACATCCAAGGGTGTTTTATTTCCAGTTGTCTTTAGTTTATTATGTGAATTTTCCTTTATAATCCAACTACTACAATCAATAATTTTTCCTTCTGGAAAAATCGGACAAAACTATGGTTGAGAGACACCTGTGATAGATAAGGAAAAGGCAAAAGACCAAGTTCTATTCCCTACTAAAGACTATACTTACAAACCTGGGAAAGGCTTTGTGGTACACAATTTTAATAAAAAGAAAAAGGTTTTAAGTATGTAAAGGTACATTTTATTTGCAATAAATAATGTACAATTAATTAAACATTATATATACATAGTTTAGAATATGTCATACAAGACACAGGTACATATTATATATAGTTAACTCATTATAATTATTTAGTTAGTAATTATTCATAATATAGTCACAGAGTTCATAGCCTACATATGGGTATATTTACTTGTATAGTTTTGACACATACCTCCCTGAATACGAGATCACACAAAAAGCATACAAAATGCTTTTGGAGCTTGGCAGCCCACAAGATTCACTCTGTAACACACTACGCTGCCCTTCCTGCTCTTCACTGCAGTCCTTCATTTCTTCTTGGTCTTGCCAGTAGGGGACTCCTGTTTTCAGAATCCACAGACCTCTGCTTACAGTGAGAAACCTCCTCCCTCTCTTGACCCTGCAAAGAATACCTAGCTTCAGTAACACGATCCTGAGAGGTGCAGGGCATCGTGTTTTCCAAACTCTTTAGAAGAAGAGTAGCCCTCATATGTGCAGTTTCTGTCTTCTCTCCACCAACTTGAAACTTTTTTCTTGAAGTTTCAAGATTCTGATTCCTGCTTGAAAGTTAGGAACTAAAAATATGAAGAGGGAAAAACTACATCTGCTGTGCTCACAGCTGACTAAATCTCTGTGTTTGGAACAGCATCTCTCCCCTGTTCACCAAAGCTATCCTTCCTTCTATTCATTCATTCATGGACTGAGCGTGCACTCATTAAACTTGCCTGACATATTCGATGTAGGGAATGGCAGTGTGCGCAGAAATCAAACCCAAGCCCTGCTCTTCCAGAGTTAGCCATCTACTGAGAGGCTGAAAACAATCAACAGGAAGTTGGGGCAGAGTGCAAGTGTTATGAACTTCTCAGAAAGCAATCAGAGCTGAGGGGGCGGGGCTAGGACAGAGGCCCAGGTAGCTGGACCAATAAAATAAATGCTTCTGAAGGAAGTGCCCTCAGTCAGTGAGAGAGACTGCAGAGAAGAATCTTCCAGTTGGCCTCCTGCTTGATTTCCCGACATCTTTTTTTTCGTTTTTCTTTTTTTTTTCCTGGTTTTTCTGAGACAGAGTTTCTCTTTATGTTTGGAGCCTCTCTAGGAACTAGGTCGTGTAGACCAGGCTGGTCTCGAACTCACAGAGATCCACCTACCTCTGCCTCCCGAGTGCTGGGACTAAATAAAGGCGTGCGCCACCACTGCCTTGCTATTTCTCGACATCTTGTATCCAAGGTGAGTGGCGTCTACAGCACTGAGATCCTATTGACTAGTTCTACGCGGAAATGCTAATAGAAGTGAGCGTGGTGAAGAGATAGGAAGGACTATGGACAGATAGCCCAATAGGACCCTGGTTCCGACTGGAGGATGAGGAAGACTTCTTTGCAGATGAAATATTTAAGGCATGTCCTAAAAGATGGAGCCAAGTAACACAGGGGAAGGAAATGCTCAAAGCAGAAGCAAATGGTGAAGAGATGAGCAACACTGTTGGGATATAGCCAAAGACAGGCGACTATACTTGCTGGCAGAGTGGCTATGGACACTAAAGGAAGAGGAAGACTTAGAAATGATTCCCAGGTTTCAGGCACGAGCAACTATGAATTGCCTGCGGCAAGAGATGCTTTCTGAACCCCATAGCAAACTGTGTCCAGCTTGTGTTGCTCCTGGGAAGGTTGGTCCAGCTTTGTTTTGCAATCCTTTGTTTTCATATGTGCTGACCAGACAAACAGAAGGGAGACAGGGGAGAGCACAATGTTCAATGTCTTCCAGAAAGAATCTGTTCCTGGGGTTCTCAGTCTTGGTTCTAATTGTAACCGTGTCATTTTCTTGAGACACACAAGGACTATACTTTCAACGCTGCTCTGGACACACTGCTAAGTTCTAGCTTGGAAGGACTACAATTAATTGACAATGGTCAATAAGTTACTAGCCATCTGGGATAAGTAATTTACACTTCAAGGGGCTATTTCATGCCTAAACTTACCAATTTCCACACATTTAAACACTAGAAATCTTTTTATCAAACGTATAAACTGACTCATTCAAAGCAACTCAGCTTACAGCAGAGAAGAAAGGGGTTCTCCCGATGGTGGAAGCTGGGTGTGAGAGTCAGAGCATCCTCTACCATTCTTGCCTCCTCTTTTTGCAATGGGTCCATACAAAAGTTTGAGGTTTTTGTTTTGATTCCAAGGTAAATTGGGTAAGATAGCAGAAAGTCTGGGGTTGAGTAAGAAACAGACCTGAAATTATAACATGAGAGCTAGGAAAGACTAAAAGGATAATAAGACTGGTGGTCTCAGGACACTTTCCAGATGGCAATCAAATTTTTAATATGCATCCTGTTGTCACAAACTAAATGTCAAAGGACAGGGTGGATGTCAGGGTGTTTGTGTGAAGAGAGAAATCTCAAACCAGGCAAGTAACAAGCTTAATAAAAAAATGCATAAGAAGATGTAAGAGGGCATGGATAGCAGGAAATCCCTGAGAACAGGCTGAGATGACAATCCCTGAACAGCTTCAAAAGGCCTGAGACATGGGTGGGGTCTATTCAGGGAGCAGCCAACATGGAAATTCCTTGTAGCATGAATACTAGTTGGTCTTAGTAATAAAAACCCAGAGTCAAATATAGAGGTTAATACTGAAGATCAGAGAAGCAGAGAGACTAGGCACGAGAGAGCTATTTTACCTCTCCCAGTGCTCAGCCTGAAGGGGCGATCCTGTCCGTAGACTGCATCTCTAGATTCCATCTGTCTCCACCAAATCTCAGACTCTATCTGTCTCCTCCAAACCTCAGACTGCCCTGAATTCCTGTCTCCTGCTTTTTATATCCTCTCTCCAGTCAACCATATCACTCCAGTCTCTACCTCCCTAGTGCTGGCATTAAAGGCGTGGGAGCCCAAGTGCTGGGATCATTTTTGTATTAGCTCCATTTCTCTTTTAGGCAGATTTAATCTCATGTAGCCCATGGTGGCCTTGAATTTACAGAGATCCCTCTGCCTCTGTCTCCTGAGTCCTGGGATTAAAGGTGTGTGCCACCACTCCCTGGCCTGTAGTAGCTTAGCTCTGCATTCTGATCTTCAGGCAAGCTTTATTTGTTAAAATATAAACAAAATGTCACTACAGTTCCTCACAAAGTAAGCCAAGACTCAACTCTCTTCTGAAACCAGGAAACAAGGGAGTCTGTTAAGACAGGCATTTGGAGTCTGGTAAGGAGAAGAAAACAGATCTAGACCAAAATAGAGAACACAACTCAGGCAGTATCTGTGATTTGTGGGGGCATGAATATTTTAATCTAATTTTAATACTTGGATTATACTAAAACAGAAGTCTTTGTAGTGTAAGACATACTATAAGAGAACAATTCGCACCTTGGTAAGTTCAGGGAAATAATGGAAGCTCGTAAAAGCTAAAAATAACACCAGCAACATCATGAGACAATTATATGGGCTTGAAAATATTTCTCTCTGGGGTGTCTAGGAAAAATTTGTTTGACCTTTCGTTAAAGACTAGCTCAGGCAGATGATTGATTACATCTGCCCTCAATGGTAATCACACAGAGTTCCACAGTACAATTACTTCAAATAAGCCATTCCTTCAGATTTCTCTTCAAACAATTTGGTGAATATATTCAGGCAAAGGGCAATATCGCCAAGGTTTTCCTATCCAGTCTCTGCTCTGCACAAAGCAGCTTTGGGAATGTCTGCAACCATTATCTTTAGGACCAATACAAACTGAGATAGGGAATCAGCATAGCCAGGAGTGTGATGAGTTCAATTAAAAGTACACTTTCCCAAGGTTCCTTTCTATTTGCTGAAGGGAACCATGTTCTCCAACCTTGAGCAAAAGCGAACCCCAGTGAAACCAGAGTCTTCTGAGGGAACAGTCAGGAACGCTGCTGTTCATGTCGGTGTTCTTTCTTCCTGCATTTTTTTTTCTTATTAACTTTTTTTTCTTTTTTATTCTTTTTTAATTAAAATTTCCAACTGCTCCCCGTTTCCCATTTCCCTCCCCCTCCTCCCACATATTGCCCCCTCCCCCCGCTCCCCTCCCCCTATCTCCACTCCACTTCTCCTCCCCCTAGTCCACTCCCCCTCCCTCTCGATACTGAAGAGCAGTCCAAATTCCCTGCTCTACAGGAAGACCAAGGTCCTCCCACTTCTATCTAGGTCCAGGAAGGTGAGCATCCAAACAGGCTACGCTCCCACAAAGCCAGTTCCTGTATTAGGATCGAAACCTAGTGCCATTGTCCTTGGCTTCTCATCAGCCTTCATTGTCCTCCTTGTTCAGAGAGTCCAGTTTCAACCCATGCTTATTCAGTCCCAGTCCAGCTGGCCTTGGAGAGCTCCCAATAGATCAGTTCCACTGTCACTGTGGGTGGGTGCACGCCTCGTGGTCCTGATTTCCTTGCTCATGTTCTCCCTCCTTCTGCTCCTCATTTGGACCTTAAGAGCTCAGACGGTTGATCCAAATTGGGTCTCTGTCTCTCTCTCGATCCATCGCCAGATGAAAGTTCCTGTGCCATTCTCCTTGGCCTCTCGTCAGCTCTCATTGTCCACCACATTCAGAGAGTCCGGTTTTGTCCCATGTTTTTTTCAGTAGCAGTCCGGCTGGCCTTGGTGAGCTCCCAATAGATCGGCCCCCCTGTCTCAGTGGTTGGGTGCACCCCTCATGGTCCTGACTTCCTTGTTCATGTTCTCTCTCCTTCTGCTCCTCATTATAACCTTGGGAGCTCAGTCCGGTGCTCCAGTGTGGGTCTCTGTCTCTATCTCCATCCATCGCTAGATGAAGGTTCTATGGCGATATGCAAGATATTCATCAGTATGATTATAGGATAGGTTCATTTCAGGTTCCCTATCCTCAGGTGCCCCAATGAACTAACTGGGGACATTGCCCTGGGCATCTGGTAGCCATTCCAGGTTCAAGTCTCTTGCCAACCCTTAGGTGGTTCCCTTAACTAAGGTATGAGTTTCCCTGCTCCCCAATCCAACCTTCCTTTAACCCCAATCACCCCGATTCCCCCAGTTCCCCTCATCCTCTCCTTCACACTTTTCTCTCCCCATCACCCCTCATCCCCATCCCACCCCCCCCCCAAGATTCCAATTTTTTGCCCATCAATCTTGTCTATTTCCCATAGCTGGGAGGATATCTATATGTTTTTCCTTGGGTTTACCCTCTTGTTTAGCTTCTTTAGAATCACAAATTATAGACTCAGTGGCCCCTATCCATGGCTAGAAACCAATTATGAGTGAGTACATCCCATGATCTTCTTTTTGGGTCTGGGTTACCTCACTCAGGATCGTATTTTCTATTTCCATCCATTTGCATGCAAAATTCAAGAAGTCATTGTTTTTTACCGCAGAGTAGTACTCTAATGTATATATATTCCACACTTTCTTCATCCATTCTTCTATTGAAGGGCATCTAGGTTGCTTCCAGGTTCTGGCTATTACAAATAATGCTGCTATGAACATAGTTGGACAAATGCTTTTGTCATATGATAGGGCATCTCTTGGGTATATTCCCAAGAGTGCTATTGCTGGGTCCAGGGGTAGGTTGATCCCAATTTTTCTGAGAAACCGCCACACTGATTTCCAAAGTGGTTGCACAAGTTTGCAGTCCCACCAGCAATGGATGAGGGTACCCCTTTCTCCACAACCTCTCCAGCAAAGGCTATCCTTGGTGTTTTTGATTTTAGCCATTCTGACAGGTGTAAGATGACATCTCAGAGTTGTTTTGATTTGCATTTCTCTGATCGCTAAGGAGGTTGAGCATGACCTTAAGTATCTTTTGGCCATTTTAACTTCTTCTGGTGAGAATTCTCTGTTCAGTTCAGTGCCCCATTTTTTAATTGGGTTAATTATCCTTTTAAAGTCTAGTTTCTTGAGTTCTTTATAAATTTTGGAGATCAGACCTTTGTCTGTAGCAGGGTTGGTGAAGATCTTCTCCCAGTCAGTAGGCTGCCTTTTTGTCTTAATGACAGTGTCCTTTGCTTTACAGAAGCTTCTCAGTTTCAGGAGGTCCCATTTATTCAATGTTGCCCTTAATGTCTGTGCTGCTGGGGTTCTACATAGGAAGCGATCTCCTGTGCCCATATCTTGTAGGGTACTTCCCATTTTTTCTTCTATCAGGTTCAGTGTGTTCAGATTGATATTGAGGTCTTTGATCCATTTGGACTTGAGTTTTGTGCATGGTGATAGATATGGGTCTATTTTCATTCTTCTACAGGTTGACATCCAATTGTGCCAGCACCATTTGTTGAAGATGCTTTCTTTCTTCCATTGTATACTTTTAGCTCCTTTATCGAAAATTAGTTGTTCATAGGTTTGTGGGTTAAAATCCGGGTCTTCTATACGATTCCATTGGTCGACTGCTCTGTTTTTATGCCAGTACCATGCTGTTTTCATTACTGTAGCTCTGTAATAGAGTTTGAAGTCAGGGATGGTAATGCCTCCAGAAGTTCCTTTATTGTATAAGATTGTTTTGGCTATCCTGGGTTTTTTGTTTCTCCATATAAAGTTGATTATTGTCCTTTCAAGATCTGTGAAAAATTTTGATGGGATTTTAATGGGGATTGCATTGAATCTATAAATTGCCCTTGGTAGAATTGCCATTTTTACTATGTTGATCCTCCCAATCCAGGAGCATGGGAGATCCTTCCATTTTCTGGTATCCTCTTCAATTTCTTTCTTCAATGCCTTAAAGTTCTTGTCAAATAGATCTTTCACTTCCTTGGTTAGCGTTACCCCAAGATATTTTATGCTTTTTGTGGCTATCGTGAAAGGTGATGATTCTCTTATTTCCCCCTCTGCTTCCATATCCTTTGTGTATAAGAGGGCGACTGATTTTTTGGAGTTGATCTTGTATCCTGCCACATTACTAAAGGTGTTTATCAGCTGTAGGAGTTCTTTGGTGGAGTTTTTGGGGTCGCTCATGTACACTATCATATCATCTGCAAATAATGCAAGTTTAACTTCTTCCTTTCCAATTTGAATCCCCTTTATCCCCTTATGTTGTCTTATTGCTATTGCTAAAACTTCGAGAACTATATTGAAGAGGTATGGAGAGAGTGGACAGCCTTGGCGTGTTCCTGATTTTATTGGGATGGCTTTAAGTTTCTCTCCATTTAATTTGATATTAGCTGTCGGCTTGCTGTATATAGCTTTAATTATATTTAGGTATGACCCTTGTATCCCTAATCTCTCCAAGACTTTTATCATAAAGGGATGTTGAATTTTGTCAAATGCTTTTTCAGCGTCTAATGAAACGATCATATGGTTTTTTTCTTTCAGTTTATTTATATGATGGATTACATTGATAGATTTGCATATGTTAAACCAGCCCTGCATCTCTGGTATGAAGCCTACTTGATCATAATGGATAATTTTTCTAATGTGTTCTTGGATTCGGTTTGCCAGAATTTTGTTGAGGATTTTTGTGTCGATGTTCATGAGTGAGATTGGCCTGTAATTTTCTTTCTTGGTTGGGTCTTTGTGTGGTTTTGGTATCAGAGTTACTGTAGCTTCATAAAAGGAATTTGGCAATGACTCTTCTGTTTCTATATTGTGAAATACCTTAAGGAGTATAGGTATTAGGTCTTCTTGGAAGTTCTGGTAGAATTCCGCATTGAAACCATCTGGTCCTGGACTTTTTTTGGAAGGGAGGTTTTTGATAACCGCTTCTAATTCTTCACGACTAACAGGTCTATTTAGGTTGTTCACCTGGTCCTGGTTTAACTTTGGTATATGGTACTTATCTAAAAAAGTGTCCATTTCTTTTGCATTTTCCAGATTTGTGGCATACAGGCTTTTGTAGTAAGATCTAATGATTCTCTGAATTTCCTCTGTGTCTGTGGTTATGTCTCCCTTTTCATTTCTGATCTTATTAATTTGCAGATTCTCTCTCTGCTGTTTGATTAGTTTGGATAGGGGTTTATCAATCTTGTTGATTTTCTCCAGGAACCAGCTTTTTGATTTATTGATTCTTTCAATTGTTTTCTGTGTCTCTATTTTGTTGATTTCAGCCCTCAGTTTGATTATTTCCAGTCTTCTACCCCTTCTAGGTGAGTCTGCTTCTTTTTTTCTAGAGCTTTCAGGTGGGCTGTTAAGTCTCCAATGTGTGCTTTCTCTGTTTTCTTTAAGTGGGCAGTTAGTGCTATGATCTTTCCTCTCAGGACTGCTTTCATAGTGTCCCATAGGTTTGAGTATGTTGTTTCTTTATTTTCATTGTCTTCAAGGAAGACTTTAATTTCTTTCTTTATTTCTTCCTTAATCCAGGTATGGTTCAGTAGTTGACTATTCAGTTTCCATGAGTTTGTAGGCTTTCTGGGGCTAGCATTGTTGCTGAATTCTAGCTTTAATCCATGGTGATCTGATAAGATACAGGTGGTTATTAATATTTTTTTGTAACTGTGAATGTTTGCTTTGTTACCGAGTATGTGGTCGATTTTTGAGAAGGTTCCATGAGCTGCAGAGAAGAAGGTATATTCTTTCCTATTTGGGTGGAATATTCTATAGATGTCTGTTAAGTCCATTTGATTCATTACCTCCATTAATTCTCTTATTTCTCTGTTAGGTTTCTGTCTAATTGACCTGTCCATTGGTGAGAGAGGAGTATTAAAGTCTCCTACTATTAATGTGTGCGGTTTGATGGCTGCCTTGAGTTTTAACAATGTTTCTTTTACGTACGTGGGTGCTTTTATATTAGGGGCATAGATATTCAGGATTGAGATTTCATCCTGATGAATTGTTCCTGTTATGAGTAGAAAATGTCCCTCTCCATCTCTTCTGATTGATTTAAGTTTGAAGTCAACTTTGTTAGAAATTAGTATGGCCACACCTGCTTGTTTCCTAGGTCCATTTACTTGATAAGCCTTATCCCAGCCCTTTACTCTGAGTAGGTGGCTGTCTTTGTGGTTGAGGTGTGTTTCTTGTAAACAGCAGAATGTTGGATCCTGTTTTCGTATCCAATCTCTTAGTCTGTGCCTTTTTATAGGTGAATTGAGTCCATTGACATTAAGTGATACTAATGACCAGTGGTTGTTAACTCCGGTCATTTTTTTTAGTGGTAGATTTTGTGTGTTTCCCTTCTTTGAGATGTGCTGGTAAAGGGTCTCTAGATGTCTGAGTTACTGTGGTCATTGTTGGACTCCTTGATTAATGATTTTCCTTCTATTACTTTCTGTAAGGCTGGATTTGTGGCTACGTATTGTTTAAATTTGTTTTTATCCTGGAAAATTTTGTTTTCTCCATTTATAGTGAACGAGAGCTTGGCTGGGTATAGTAGTCTGGGCTTGCATCCATGGTCTCGTAGTTTCTGCAGTACATCTATCTAGGACCTTCTGGCTTTCATGGTTTCCATAGAGAAGTCAGGTGTAAGTCTGATAGGTTTACCTTTATAAGTAACTTGGCCTTTTTCCTTTGCTGCTCTTAGTATTCTTTCTTTATTCTGTATGCTTTGTGTTTTGATTATTATATGGCGAGAGGATGTTTTTTTTTTTTGATCCAGCCTATTCGGTGTTCTGTATGCTTCTTGAACCTTCATAGGTATATCTTTCTTTAGGTTGGGAAAGTTTTCTTCTATAATTTTATTAAATATATTTTCTGGACCGTTGAGCTGCGCTTCTTCTCCTTCTTCTATTCCTATTATTCTTAGGTTTGGTCTTTTTATTGTGTCCCATATTTCCTGAATGTTTTGTGATGAGAATTTGTTGGCCTTGCTGTTTTCTTTGATCAGCGTGTTTATGTTCTCTATGGTATCTTCAGAATCTGAGATTCTTTCTTCTATCTCTTGTATTCTGTTGGTTATGCTTGCTTCTGTAGTCTCTATTCGTTTACCTAGATTTTCCCTGTCCAGCTGGCCTTCTGTTTGTGTTTTCTTCTTTGCCTCCATTTCAGTTTTTAAGTCTTGAACTGTTTCCATTATCTGTTTGATTGTTTTTCCTTGGTTTCCTAGGGTATCATTCACTGATTTACTCAGTTCTTCAAACTTTCTGTTATACTTCTCATCCATTTCTATAAGGGCATTTTTTACATGCTGTTTAAGGGCGTCAATCACTTTCATAAAGTCAATTTTATCTACTTCTTCATGATTAAGGTGTTCATGTCCTCCTGTTGTGAGGTCGCTGGGTTCTGTTGGTTTCATATAGTTTTTCAGATTGTTGGGTGAATTCTTGCATTGGCGCCTGCCCATCTCTTTCTCCGAATGCTCCCCTATGGATCTTCTTTTACCGGATCAGGTCTCCTTGCCTACTGATGTACTTTCCCAGTGATGGCACCCTGCAGTGATAGCTCTCCTGGTGCTCCAGTGATGTCTCTCCTGGCACCAATATCAGATCTCCGTGCCCAAAGACGGCTCTCCTGGTACCCAGATTAGCTCTCCCACTGATGGCTCTCCTGGTGCCAAGATCAGATCTCTGTGCAAGTTGGGTAGTTCATAAACAAAGCTCCTACCTTGCTTGGTGCAGGCAGGCCAGTGAACCAAAGGAAGTCTCGGCTGCCTACTTGCCCTGAGGATTTGCCCCCAGCGCCAGACAGACTGAGCTGGATGGTGTTATGTGCCCAAAGAGGAAAGGGGGCAGAAGGAAGAAGGGTTCTGGATGCAAGCTGGGTGGGACAAGAAGAGAGAGGCAGTATGCAGGGTGTAGAGCCCCTGCAAGGAGGCCAGGGAGTATAGGGTGGGGGATGAGGAACTTCAGAGTTCCCTGTCCAGGGCTGCTTCCGCCGCCGCTGGTCACAAACTCACCTGGCTGCTGTCTCTCCTGGTGCCTAGATCAGATCTCCCTGCAGGTTGGGTAGTTTGTAAACAAAGCCCTTACCTTCTTGTTGCAGGCAGGCCAGTGAGACAAAGGAAGTCTCGGCTGCCTACTTGCCCTGAGGATTTGCCCCCAGCGCCAGACAGACTGAGCTGGATGGTTTTATGTGCCCAAAGAGGAAAGGGGGCAGAAGGAAGAAGGGTTCTGGATGCAAGCTGGGTGGGACAAGAAGAGAGAGGCAGTATGCAGGGTGTAGAGCCCCTGCAGGGAGCCCAGGGAGTATAGGGTGGGGGATGAGGAACTTCTGAGTTCCCTGTCCAGGGCTGCTTCCGCTGCCGCTGGTCACAAACTCACCCGGCTGCTGTCTCTCCTGGTGCCTAGATCAGATCTCCCTGCAGGTTGGGTAGTTTGTAAACAAAGCCCTTACCTTCTTGTTGCAGGCAGGCCAGTGAGACAAAGGAAGTCTCGCCTGCCTACTTGCCCTGAGGATTTGCCCCCAGCGCCAGACAGACTGAGCTGGATGGTGTTATGTGCCCAAAGAGCTTTCTTCCTGCATTTTATCCTGGCTCAGAGTTGCTGCCCTTCACCTGCCACAGTTGAGACTAGGTGTGGGGAAGACATACAGGAGAGCTCAGAACTGGAGGAGCACCCAGGGACTGAGAACAGAAGGACGCAAAGCTCCATGCTTTCAGACTCTGTAGGAAGAGTTCCAGGCTGACTCCTCCTCCCATGGGAGGATCCATTGATTCTTGAGAGCATTCAACTGCTGTCCTCCCTAACAGCGTCAAAATGAAGTCTCCAGAGAACACTCACATGGCAAGTCTCTCTCTCTCTCCTCCCTCCCTCCTTTTTCTCTACCTCCTTATTTTCCTTTTACCCTCTCTTCCTCTTTTCCCTTTCCTGTCTGTCTTCACCTCTCCCTCTTATCTTTCATTTCTACTCCTCTGCCTCCCTCCCCTAGTCCTGGACACTGAGTCTCAACGCTCTTTAGATCAGCAGACCGCCCATGTCCTTTCCTCTAAGAGCTCTACATCAGCCACAAGAGTCTGCTCTGTCGTTAGACTATAGGGCATGATCCACTCAAGATCATTCTGACTATGAATTTTTGAGCTATTTCACTTAATAGCAATCTGTGACACCAAAATTTTGTGTTAGATTTTTGTTATCTCACTTTCAGTTCTCACATACATTTTAATTGGTGCTGGGACAAGACTAAATATATCTTTCAAAGAGTAAATTAAGAAAAGCATTAACTTAATTTGGGTTGCATTTTATTTTAGTTGACAGCTTGAACTTAAATAATTAAATGATTGATTATTCTATATCACTGGTTCTTATGGATATATAAGAAGTATGAGGGCATTAAAACTAATATTCTTGGGGGTAGTCCCAAGCATCTATATATTAAATAGATGGTTCTAATGCCTGGATTCAACCAATGCATATAAAATGTCTGTATACCCAGATGGAGAACTATAATATTCTTGAAGTCACATGTGGATATTTCATGCAGATTTTTTGACTCGTATACCTTGAAGAAGATCCTCTTAGTTGCTTCATTCACTGTCTTGACTGATTATATTTGTGGAGCTAAATTTATAGTCATGTACCTCCATAACTAGCCTAGATTTTACTTAACTTGTAATACTATTTTTTAAATTCTTCATCTGTCTTTTTCTGTGAGTCTTTCTTTCATCTGAGTTTGGCTCTTCTGCCAAAGTTCTAAATGATAATTTTGTTTTGCAGAGTTGAAACTTTACTGTGCTCCTTGCAATTCTGAATTATTGCTTCTGTTGAGTCAAAACGGAAACACAAGGTGAAGACAAATCCTTCTCGTATTCTGTAGTCACACAGTCGTACTAAACCTCAGTATGTATCCCTGCTCTGCTGGTGATCCAGGGATCATTTGAGAACAACAGACCTGACTTTCACTGACTGGATATCATGTTTTCTGTTCTGCAATAACTAAATAAGAAAATACATCTGAAAAAAATGAACAATATGCTTCAATGAAGAAATTTTATCTCCACCTCCCTTGAAATTTAAGGCCTAAGTAAAATGTGACAATTCGTGTTTTAATGTCAAGAAAACTCAGGGAATCAATAAGAGGGAGGAGAAGGTGCAGAGGAAGCTGCAAGTGTGGAGTCTGTTAGAGTGTGGTACTGGCTGGCCACAGCTTCCTGACAAACACATTAGTGGCTTGATCTTTCAGATGGCTTCCACAGTGCCTATGGAGAATCACTGTGAGGAGGGGACTAACTATGTCTGTTGGTTCTTCCTTTGTCTTCTCTGCAGGTTGAAGTTTAGCAGCAGCTGCAGCTGGAATTTCCTCAGCCTGCAAGAAGAAGAGGTCACTAGCATCTCCCGGGTCCTCTTTGGCTGCTGTGTCTTTGTAGCACCGCTTTAGTCTACCCTAGAAAAAGCTGCTCCCAAAATATTACCTGTGCTTTTGATTTCTTTCAAAGCCACCATCCATTCTCATGAACTCAGGTAGCATCACTCTGAATTGTTCAAACGGCTACCTCAGTTCCTGACTTTCCCGGTACCAGGCGCAGTAAACCTTTGGCATTCTGTCAAGCACTTCTCAGCTCTAAAAGCAACCGCCATTGATGTTTAAGATGTTCTGCTTGATAGCACATGCTCTTGCCACCTGTAGTCACAGCTCATCAGACAAAGAGCAGCACACAACCCAGAGAAATCAGTCTGAGGTCTGCAAGGAACCTGGACTTTGTCCTGATGAGAAAAGATGAGAGAGCCAAGCAAATTCCTCCCAGGAAAGTGAGCACTGAATATTCAGAGGCTGAACAGTTGGCATCAGGTCCTGAAGCTAAAAGAACCCAGTGAGATAAAGTCAAGGTCACATCTGCCCAAACAGCAGGACAAAGTGGCAAAAGAAAAGGAAATGGTGTCTTAAAGAAAAGACCCAGTAATACACCTGAAAAGGAAAGGCGCCCTGGTGGTCACCTGACTCTCGGGGATGCTCTGAGAAGTTGGCCCAGCAGACTTCATATGCTAACGTGACTCCTCCCCTCCCTTTTATAAAATTTAGTTCTTATCATGCATATGACTCTAAAAATATTTATATTTTTTATGAATTCTGAGTTCATTGGATAGACTATAAATATTTTTCAGCAATATATCTACCATATAATAGATTTTCAATTAGTATTGGCTAATGCATTAGTTTATAACTGAATGTTTACTCGCTTTGTTTTGTGTTAATTCTGCTCCTTTACATAACTTTAAGGTTGTTCCATTTGATATCATTATGAGCTCCTTGCAGCTTCACACAGGTGACCTTATGTAAATGTTACAAGAGTCTGTACTATCTTTGTACTGTCCCCATTTTATTTGCAAGGAAATCAAGGCACTGAGAGTTGAATACCCCGCACAAGGTAAAATACTGTCACTGGATTGCAATAAAAGTTGTTGGGTTCCACTGTCTCTGCCTTTCAGTCTATGCCACCATGCTAAATGACCAGTTTCTCCACCTCTTAAAAGAAGATACAGCACCCTAAGTCAAGTGAAATCACTAAATTTTAGGTTGGCATCAATAACCTGACAATGTGTATACAATATGAAAAGGAAAGTCCACATAACAACCGAATCTGAGACATAATCCTCTCTTCCAGGATACTGAGGCCACTCTGGCTTAAAACCCATTCCTACCAGGCCCTAGGCACAGGAAACAACAGCTGAGGACACAGATAACTGGAAGGTGTTCATGTGTTATTCTTGTCAATAATCATCATAAAATTATAGCCAGCTCTGAAACACCTTTTTACGTTTCCTTGGAAACAGCCCAGTCTAAGGAGAAAGACTCAAGAGCAGCTCCTGAGAGCTAGTAATCTGGCATAGAGCTGTGTCCATGGACCACCCCAAGCACACAGACAGGGCTGGTGCAATGATATACACAGACCTGGACCCTGAGACCCCCCTGCATTTCCCAGAAACACTGCATCTGACAGCCCACCAATGACAGAGTCCTGGTTTCATTTTTGTTGCTAGAATAGAATACACTTACAAAACACTACTAGGAGAATTTGGCCCACAATTACAGGTCACTTTCCATCATTTTAGGGAATTTAAGACAGGAACTCAAGTAACTAGTCACACTAGTTTCATAATGAGGAACAAAGAGAGATTAAGCTGACCGTTGCTCACTTACCAGCATTTCTGTTCAGCTAGTGTTCTCCCCAGCTCAGGGCCCAGTCTATGAGATGATGCTGGCTACATGCAGGGGGAGGTCCTCACCTCAATTAATCCAGACAAGTCCAAGGGGCAACTCGATATAGAAGTCATTCTGTTGAGTCTCCCTTCTAGATGACTCTAGATTGTGGCCAGTTTGGCACTTAAAAGTAAGCATCACATACTGGTCTAGAGGAAAAGAATTCAAGTCACAGTTACCATTCTTAGTGTCAATCAGTTCTATGCTTATCAGCTGTTTCAGTAGTTTGTTTGACTTCACTGGTGCAAAGAGCACACACCTATAAAGTAAGAAGAATCATCAGGACCCATTTGTGTGTTTAGAAAGATGTATCTTAGCTAATTAAATGGTACTTTCGGTGGGTCTATTTGCTAGAACAGGTGATGGTCATTCATCAAATGTCTGAAATCCTCTGGTCCCGTGAAATGTGGAAAATGTGCCAAAGCCCTCACAGTGGGGTCATCTGACAGCATCCTCACCATTTATGATCATGGAGGCACCACAGAAAACATAGTAAGGAAAAGAAAACTGAGTAACTTGTCACCTAGTAGGCACTAAGTTAGATTCTCAATCCTTCCATGTATTTCTTTACAGGCAAAGACTCCTCGTCACCCTGTGCTGACATCTCCAGTTCTCTGTACCTCTGGCAGGAGCAGCCCTCTGAGTGAATTTTCTCATTCTTGGAAAACATGCCAGACGATTACTACAGTAGATATGATGACCCCATTGAAAAATCTGCTGGTCAGATTTTTTCCCACCACACTGCTTTGTGTGGTTTTCTCTATAACCCAATGTTACTCTTATATTTGAATATCAGCGAATCAAAAATTCATTTTTTCATTCTTGTGTATTAATTTCCCTACAGTGATTTAAAAAAAATACTTGGAAAACAAAAGAACGAATAAAAATACTAACAGTAGTGACTTGAAACTGGAGAGAAAAAAAAACGGTGTTTGGCAACTGGGTGAGACGTGGTTCTGCATAGAAAGAGCCTCAATTTGTCCTCACAATATGAAGAACGAAATTATCTCCATATTAGACATTTAGATTTTTTTCATATATAAACAAAGCTCATAGTGTCCATGGATCTGCATTTAGACAAGTTCTGAGCTTAGACAAGAGTCTGCATCTGGGCGGAAATGAAGACTCATGGAGCAGTAATTATATTCCCAAATTGTGTAACCTCTGGTCTTTGGGCTCCAAACAAATACAATGAACAATTTGATGCCCCTTAGACTCTCATGGTAACAGTGGACTACCAGACATCAGAGAGATTAACAACTTAGTTGAGCGAGACCAGATATAGGAATATTTTTTTCTTTTCAAAACATTTATTCTGTCTTATGTTTTTAAAAGACTCAGTCCATGGGCACTTGGCTCTTTGTTTTGGTCTATTGTGAGTCAGGGTCTCCTGGCAGTGGACAGATGTGGTGAAGAGCTTCCTCCCATCACAGAAACCCAGAACACATATTAGAGAAACACCTGTGCTCAACTGACTTCCTCCTTTTCCCTTTAGCCCAGGCTTGCTAGTCCCCAGTCCCTGGGATGGTGTTAGCCACATGGAGAGTGGATCCCCTACTTCACTGAACTCTTCATGGAAACATGTTCACCTGTCATCTTTTAATTCATTTTTAAAACATTTTTTCTTCTTTTACACACCAAACCCAGCTTCCCTTCCCTCCTTTTTTCCCTCTCCCCATGTCTCCCCCACCCCCATCCACTCTTTAGAGGGGGTAAGCTCCCAATGCGGAGTCAGCAAAGTCTAGAACACCACTTTAAGACAGAACCAAGAACCTCCCGCCTCATACTAGGGTGAGCAAGGTATCCCTCCAAAGAGAAATGGGCTCCAAAAAGCCAGTTCAAGCACTAAGGTTAAATCCTGGATCCACTGCCAGTGGCCTCACAGAATTCCCCAGCCACAACACTGTCACCCACATTCAGAGTGACTAGTTTGGGCTTATGCAGGCTACCCCGCTATCAGTCTGGAGGCAGTGAGCTCCTACTAGCTCAGGTCAGCTGTTTCTGTGGGTATCTCCATCATAGTATAGACTCTTTTGCTCATGTTATCACTTCTTTCTATCTTTGACTAGACTCTGGAAGCTTGGCCCAGTGCTGGCTATTCAGCTATGGTAACAATAAAGAGTGACATCAGTGAATCACTTGTTTGTAATAGCCAGAACCTGGAAACAACCTAGATGCCTTTCAATGGAAGAATGGATGAAGAAAGTATGGAATATGTACATATTAGAGTACTACTCAGCAGTAAAAACAATGACTTCTTGAATTTTGCATGCAAATGGACGGAAATAGAAAACACTATCCTGAGTGAGGTAAGCCAGACCCAAAAAGAGGAATATGGGATGTACTCACTCATATTTGGTTTCTAGCCATAAATAAAGGACATTGAGCCTATAATTCGTGATCCTAGAGAAGCTAAATAAGAAGGTGAACCCAAAGAAAAACATATAGTCATCCTCCTGGATATTAACCTTCATCAGGCAATGAAAGGAGACAGAGACAGATATAGGAATTTATAAATGAAGAAGAATGTAAAGAATAAAGGGGTTCACAAACAAACCCTAAGCTGTGTGTTCACACTGAGTGCTCCTCATAACATTTGTCAAGGTCTTTGAACAAAAGCTAAAATAATGAAACCACACCCCCAATGCAAGTACTTTATGATGTAAAGCAGACTTTTAAAGTGCCAAGCATCAGGCCGGGCGGTGGTGGCGCACGCCTTTAATCCCAGCACTCGGGAGGCAGAGGCAGGCGGATCTCTGTGAGTTCGAGACCAGCCTGGTCTACAAGAGCTAGTTCCAGGACAGGCTCCAAAACCACAGAGAAACCCTGTCTCGAAAAACAAAAAACAAAACAAAAAAAAAAAAGTGCCAAGCATCAGAATGGAAACAGGAGGCTAATGTTAAAAACTTACACAATGACCATGGGGAAGTTTCAGAGGTGTGTGAAGTGTGGGAATTAATGGCTATGCATTTTTTTCCAGGCCCAACACTACACTGTCAGAGTTAAATTAATTAGAAGACATGCGAATTTAAAAATGTTTTCTCTATGTATGTAATTTGAGAAAGAAATTTAAAAAGTCCATGGGTGAGAAACAGTCATTGAAAACTGAATGTAAGGACTCCGTCATTTCTTCCTTCCTGGTACAAAACCTCTTGCTTCCAGCCTAGAGTTTATCTTTGACACTTCTGTAGGGTGAAAGGACACTCTTCTTTCCATATGCCTTTGTCCATGACCAGCAACTGGTTTCAAATCAGTTAGTCAAATATTTTTGTATCCACATAAATGGAAAAAGATACAACTCTGCATTCATCCAGAGAGCCTTGAGGGTCTTACTTTAGCTTGACTCAAGGTCTACAACTTTCTTCCTTACTCTAAGGCCTGACTTCCTCTCTAGAGCACTAACCTTCACAAAGCATGTAATTGCAAAGTCTTTCCCTACATGTTAAAATAGAAATACATCTTCCAATCTCTCACCAGTTTTACAACTATGAACCTTCTTAGCCAAAGACCTGGAAGCCATTCTTTTGAATTGTAATCTACCAGACAGATATGCCCCCGGTATCCATGGTGCTGGTGTGATACAGGATAGAAACCACACCTTAATAGACACTAATTAGCAAACACAGTGTGCCTAACCCTCTGAGCAGCCTCCCTGGAAGCTTTCTGCCAGTTTCTTCCAGGGCTTGAAGTTTGCCTGCCTTTTGTTTCAGCAGTGGCTTTTCAGTCCCATTGAAATAGTCTTGAATAAGGTTTTCCTTGCTATTTAATTCTGTCTGGCATACTGCTACTTAATGGTATATAGTCTTTAAGGAAGCACTATGTGTTTTTTTGTTTTTTGTTTTTTTGCCTCATTAGAAAATTCCCAAACCAAGGAGAGTCAAACAAATGCTTGACGTTTGTCATTAGCAGCACAGTGGACCGTTTAGGGCAAAATAGTTAGATGAACATCAAGAATAACAGCATAGAAACCGTGGCCATCTATCAAAGATGCTATGTCTGGAAATCTAAGAGCTTAGGGAGTCTTTTGGAAACCTACCTTATGTGTAGAACAGCCCAGTGGGATGCCATAATAGACTTAGTATAATGATTTCCAGTGTGGTCTTTGTAAGAGTAATTCTAGTTCCATAGATCCATAGATTCAAGACCTGGTGGCTTTGTCTTGGTGCCTCAGACATACCTGAAATAGGAGTCTCAAGTGTGTAAGCACACTTAATTAAGAAATATTCTGCACTGCTGCTTCTAACCTGTAAGATATAATGATTCAGACTTCTCCAAGTCAACTCGCAGAAGACTACAGGCAGCAAAATGAAATGAGATGAAAAGAACTCATGTTTATTGGCTGATGGTAAGTTTTCTCAAGTCAATGTAGTTGTTTACAAGTAGTCCACAAAGCAGGTTTACTTCCAGAGTGGTAATCACTGAACCAATAAGATTTAAGCACACTGCATTGTTATAAGGTGACTGGACTGGCAGGATGTCCAAATTCATTCTTCGTATTGACAAGTAGCTATAGACTCAGTGCTGGCCCAGCAGCCTGAGATGCCTAAAGAATCCCAGAAAAAGGATGTTAAGCACATGAAGATATTCTGATTTTTAAAGTGAACAGAGCTTAAGATATACACCCACAGAGTAACTAATAAGTATAAAGGAGCAAGGCTGACTTTGCAGCAAAGAAATACAGTGCACACTATTTTAACCAAGAGATCAAATGGCAATGATCAGTGACAGAATCTACACATTACCTGTCACATGACATCATATGGTGGAAACAAATATCAGCTACATGCTCCTCTTGCCAAAAACAGTTTGCCAGAATCTCATAGAGAAACAAGACAAATCCAAATATAAAAGCGTTCTGCAAAACAATTTCACTGAGCTACTCAAAAACTCATCAGTGATGTGAAAGTTGAGAGGCAGAGAAGCTACTCTAGGCTTAGAAGACTGGAAGAGGCTTGCCAGCTGATTACAACACATGAGCCTTGTTTGCACACTATTCTGAAAAGCATCTCTGTGACATTTGATTATGAACTAAATATAAGATAACATATTAATACATCTCTTAATTGATAGTATACAATAGTGGTTAAAAACATGCTTCTTTTTTGTATCCCTCTTAGTCTCAAATACTTCTGCAAACTTCATCCATATACATATATATAATTGATCTTAAGCAAGAATCTATTTTAAAACTATTTAGCAATAACTTAGAGGAAGAAATTATGCTTACTAAAAGTCAGCTGCATATCTACTAAATAAACTGAAACTATTTTTGAGATTTTAGATCAGATGTTTAAGGAAAATCTAAGAGAATTTTCTTTTCAAAATTTAAAAGGTTGAGTTATCATTTGGCAAAGTGAATGAAATCTTATTTTAATGAACATAATCAAAAGAGTGGACATCAGTCTGAAAGGAACCTTCAAGTACTATGGTACAAGATTCTAGGCATTGATTGGATCAGAGCATAGATAAAACTGTAACAAAACATTTAGTGACTATGCAAATATTTTCAGTGACAGGGCAAGGTCATGAATATCCAAAGTCTTGATAGATTAAATGAATGAAAAACAACAACATAATACTTTACATTTAGTATTTATATATCATTGCACATTTAAAACACTTGCAACCAAGGTAAACTACTGAAGGAAGAGCAGCAAGAGCTTTCTAGTGTTTTTAAGGATATCTTATGATGCCTCCCACAGGACAGAGACACATGAGAAATTCTGGAGTGCTCTGATATTATGGAAGCATTCACTAGAGAGCATCACAATGGAGGAACAAGGAGACAGAGCAGAGAGAAAGGGGATCATCTAGTAGGCAGGACTGCATATATGCATATCCAGGCTGTAGGTACCAACCTGCCCAAAGTAATACAATATGGCTCTGGCAGAGAGGACAAAGTGGACAGCTGCAGAGAAAGAAGAAGAAAGAAGCCATCATAACAGCAGCCAAATAGCAGGAGGATGAGCATTCAAGGCAGCTGGGGCCACAAAGCAAGATTTTCTCAAAGTGGGAGAAAAAAGACAACGACAGAAGAATGACAGGATGGGGGTGAAAAGCATCGCTGATTTAACAGCCCTAATTGCAATATGACTTAATGTTGAGGTGAATCTCCCCATGAACACACTATCCCAAACAAGGGCCTGATCATCCCGAATTGTAACAACTTCAAACCTGTGCTTATCTCAAATAAATTCTGACACATTGAGATTTTGGCAGGGTGTGGCTGGAAAAGAAAGCTGTTCACCTAAACAAAAGGAAGGCATCCAGGAAGCAGCTCTGTCTTTCAAAGCCTGAAAAGCCACTTGTGACACAAGAATGTAGTTACCAATAGCACAAGTAGGGTTCGAACTGCATACTCAGCTCAGTCTTAGGAAGACTAGCTCAAGATACACTGACTGTCTGGAGAAATGCTAAGCCTCCCAGGGTGACTGATGAAAGAGCAAGGAGGAAATTCTAGTCTTTGACAGAAGTAATTAATAGACCTTACAACATCGAGGTCCTATAACTCTATGGTGGTACCTTTATCATGATATTGGAATTGGAAATGTACTAAGGATCTATTTAGAATATTCTTGTGAAAGGAACATTTAGATTATTAGTAAGTTCATAAAAACAAAACATAAATGAACTACTATATAGTTGACATAGAATTTTAAACACTATTTTGAAAAGTAAAATTCCAAGGTATGAAGGTAATACCTTGGGGTTTTGGTGAAGGTCACCTAGCCATTGCGAAATGAATTTAGGAATAGATGTGTGTGACCTTGAGCAAGTGTCTCAGCCTTTTCATGTTCATTGCACACACTTCTTCTACTGCTCCTGAACTCAATACCGCCAGTTGTATCCCCAGCTCTGTAACTTGAAACCTGCTATGGTCTCCCTCCCTTCTGTGATCCCATCTCTGATAGATCACAAAGACCTTCCATTCCAAACTTTCTTCCCCTACCTCATCCCATTTTTCAAACCTCTAATACCTCTAATTCCTGTGGACACACCAGTCCAGGAAAACAGGCAACTCATAGTCATTATGCTCTCCAAAGAGAGGAAACAGAAATCATGGAACAAAACACCCACCCAACAAAGACTAATCCAGAAACCAGCATTTAAACCCTTAACCATCCTAGACCCAGATGCTAAGACATCAGCATAAAAACACAAACAACGGCCAGAATAATGTCTATGTCTTCACTAGAGCCCAGCTGTTCTCCAAACAGCAGGTTCTGAATGCTTCAATATAGATGAAGCACAAATAAGACACATTAAAAATAACTATATAAAGATTATAGAGGTCCTTAGAGAGGAAATCAAGAAATCCCTCAAAGAAAACACACACAAAAAAATGAAGGAAGGTAACAAAACAATTGAAATCCTGCAAATGGAAATAGAATCAATAATAAAAATATAAACTGAGTAAATTTTGGAAAATAATTTAGGAATTCAAACAGGATGTACAGAGGCAAGCTTCACCAACAGAATATAGGAGAGAATCTGGGGAAACTCAGGCATTGAAGATATAATAGAAGAAATGGATACACCAGTCAAAGGAGATGTTAAATCTAAAAAGCTATGATACAAAATATCCAAGAAATCTGGGACACTGTGAAAAAGATCAAACCTAAGAATGACAGCTATAAAAAAAAAGATGAAGAAATCGAGCTAAAAAGCCCAGAAAATGTTTGCAAAAAAATCACAGAAAACTTTTCTAACCTAAAGAAGGAGATGCCAGTAAAGATACAAGAAGCAAACAGAACACTAAATAGATTGGAATAAAGAAGAACGTTCCCTCACCACATAATAATCAAAACAATATACATACAGAATAAAGAATATTAAAAGCTTCAAAGAAAAAGACCAAGTAATATATACAGGTAGACTTATTAGAATTACACATGATTTCTCAATAGAGACTCTAAAAGCCAGAAGGGTATGGATAGATGTGCTTCAAACTCTAAGAGACCAAAGATGCCAGACCAAACTACTACTCCCAACAAAACTTTTAACTATAACAGATAGAGGAAATAAGATATTCCATGATAACATCTAATTTAAACAGTATCTACCTACAAATCTAGCTCGACAAATGTGCTAGAACAAAACTCCAACCTAAGGAGATTAACCACACACATGAAAACTAAGGAAATGTATATCAACAAAATCAAATGAAGGGAAGCACACACACACAGTCACTCACATGTACCATCACCACCACCACCAACAACAAAAGCAGGAATAAATAATCATTTGTCATTAATATCTTTTAGAATCAATGATCTCAATTCCTCAATAAAAACAAACAGACTAATGTAATGGATGTGAAAACAAGTTCCATCCTTCTGCTGCATACAAGAAACACACATATCAACTTCAAGTATAGACATTACCTCAGGGAAAAGGTTGAAAGAGATTGTCTAAGAAAATGGCTCCAAGCCAGGCGGTGGTGGCGCACGCCTTTAATCCCAGAACTTGGGAGGCAGAGGCAGGAAAGGCTCCAAAACCACAGATAAACCCTGTCTCGAAAAAAAAAAAAAAAAGGCTCCAAGAAGTAAGCTGGTGTAGCCACTTTAACATCTAAAAAAGATACTTCAAAACAAAATTAACCAAAAGAGATAGGGAATTACATTACATACTCATGAAAAGAAAAACCTACCATGACAACATTTCAATTCTTAAGATTTATGAACCAAAAACAAGAGCACCCAAATTTGTAAAATAAACATATTCTCTCTCTCTCTCTCTCTCTCTCTCTCACACACACACACACACACACACACACACACATTGATAGTAGGAGGCTCATATACCCTCTTTCACCAACAGAAAGGTCATCCAAACTAAAATTAAACTGAAAAATACCAGAGTTAACATGTCTCCAGAATATTTTACCCAAACACACAAAACAATTTTTTCTATTCTGCACCTCATAGAATGTTCTCTAAAACTAACCCTATACTCAGACATAAAACAAGTCACAGCAGATAGAAGGTAATTCAAATAACTTATTGCTTCCTATCAAACCATCACTGATTAGAGCTGGATATCCACAATAGCAGAAACCTACAAACTCATGGAAACTGGACAGCTCTCTACTAAATGAATAGTGGGTCAAGTCAGAAATAAAGAAATTAAAGACTTTCTATAATTCAGTGAAAATGAATATACATAGCATACCCAAACATACGAGACCTGATGAAAGCTACATTGAGACAAAAAATTATTGTAATAAGTGACTACATAAAAGAATTGAAAAAGGCTCATACTAGCAACTTAACACTATATCTGAACGCTCTAGAACAAAAAGAAGCAAACACATGCAAGAAGAATAGATGACAGGAAATAATCAAACTGTGGGATAACATCAATAAAATAGAAACAAAGAGAAAAATACAAAGAATCAAAGAAACAAAGAGTTAGATCCCTGAGAAAATCAAAAAGATAGACAAACCCTACCCAAACTAACTAAAAATAAATTCAAATTAACAAACATCAGAAACAAAAGAGAGACATAACAACATACACCCAGGAAATTTAGAGAATAAAAAAATATATACTTTAAAACCTGTAGTTCACAATCAATCTAAAATATTGTGTGGTACCTGTATCCAAGCAAGTAAGAAGACTTGCATAATAAAAACTTCAAGTCTTTGAAGAAAGAAATTGAAGATGTTAGAAGATGGAAAGATCTCACATTCGTATGAATTGATAGAATCAATATAGTACAAATGGCCATCCTACTACTAGCAATCTACAGATTCAGTGCAATCCCATCAATATCCAACCACAATTCTTCACAGGCATTGAAAAAAAAAATTCTTGACTTCATATGGATAAACAAATAACCCAGAGTAGCTATGAAAATCCTGAACAATAAAAGAAAACAGTCTCATCATTCCCAATTTTATGTATTGAAGAACTATAATAATAAAACCGCATGGTGTTGGCATAAAAATGGTATGTTGATCAACTGAATTGAACTGAAGACCTAAAAATTATTCCACACATATATGAACACCTTATTTTTATAAAGAAGCCAGAAATACACACTGGAAAATAGAAAACATCTTCAACAAATGGTGCTAGTCAAACTGAATGTCTGTATGTAGAAGAATGCAAATAAACCCAAGTGGATCTAAGACCTCGACATAAATTCAGACATGCTAAAACTGACAGAAGAGAAAATGGGAAATATCCTTGAATAAATTGGCATTGGAAAAGACTTCCTGAATAGCATAATCACTAAGACAAACAATTAATGAATGGGACCTAATGAAACTGAAAAGTTTCTCTAAGGCAGAGGACAAAGTCATTCATACAAAGTTACAGACTAAAGAATGGGAAAATATTTTTAGCAATTCTACATCTGATAGACTAATATCCAAAATATATAAAGAACTCAAAATCTAGATATCCAAAAATCAAATAATCTTATTTAAAAATCAAGTACACATCCAAAGAGAGAATTCTCTATAGAGGAACTCAAATGGCAGAGAAACACTTAAATAAATGATACATTATACATAAGGGAAACACAGATCAAAACTGCTTTGAGATTCCATATTAAACCTGTTAAAATGTCTTAAATCAATAATACAAATAACAGTTCATGCCAGAGAGGCTCTGGAATAAGAGGAACATTCCTCCATTGCTGGCAGGAGTACAAACTTGTATAACCACTATGGAGGTTCCTCTTAAAGTTTAGAATCAATCTACCTCAGAATCTAAATATATCACTCTTGGGTATATACTCAAAGATATCTCATCATATCACAAGGACACTTGCTTAACCATGTTTATTATGACTTTATTTATAATACCCAGAAACTGGAAACAACATAAGTGTCCCTCAACAGAAGAATGGATAAAGAAAATGTAGTACATTTATGCAATGGACTATTACTCAGCTGTTAAAAAAAAAGACTTCATGGAATTTTCAGCAAATGGATGTAACTAAAAGAAAAATTCCTGTGAGGTAATCCGGACTCAGGAAGATAAATATGGTATATACTCATATTAGCCATTAAGTAAGTGATAAGCAAGCTAGAATCCATAGACCCAGAGAGATTAAGTAAAGAGGAGAGGACTGGGGGATGCAGAGATCTCCCTGAGATGGGGAAATCAAATGAATGTTTATGGACAGACTGCACACAGGGTGGGGGGAGATAAGTGAAGAGAGGGAATGCAGGGAGAAACAGTGAAATTAAGGGGAGCATTTGGGGGTATTGTGGAAACCTAGTGCAGAGGAATTTTCTTGGAATTTATACGGTGATCCTAATGAGGATTCCCAGGAATGGAGGACATGGAGTCTCAAAGGCCATCTCTTATAACCAGTCAAGATTTCCAGTGGTGGAGCCAGGGTACATTCAATGAAGTCATTGACTAAGAGGGGTCCCATAGAATTCTCCAAACAACCTGCTGATAACACAAAAGGCTGTTCTCTACAAATTGTCAGGGTACCCCATTGCTTAGAACAACACCCACACAACTCATTGAACATGGAGAAGTTGAGGTTGTGCCCACATGGAGTGCTTACCTTTATGTTCTAGCCTCTTTGGTTAAGGGAGGGTACTCTGCAGGTTATTGAAAGAGAAATGTGGTAACCATGACAGTCAAAAAACCTACAATCTGTCTTGCATGCAAAATGCACTGGACTAATGCTGGTATAAAATGGTATGGGAGTAGCCAATGAATGTCTGATTTGATCTAAAACCCACGAGAAGAAACATACACCCAATACTTCCTGGGTAATCAAGAACCAGAAAGTAGATAACACAGAAATCTAGTGTAATATCAATTACTACAGGTCAAAAAATTCAATAAAATGATTTCTAATGATATTCTGCTATACTCATAGAACAGTGCCTTATTTAGTTATCATCAAAAAGGCTTCCTCCAAAAGCAGCTGGGAACAGATGTAGAGACCCAAAATCATACATTGTGCATAAAGATCTCTAAGTGGGATGTCTCCATCAAATCCCTCTTCTCAGAGCTCAGCAAACCCCATTGAAGAGAAGAAGCACTGGTGTTGTAAGGGACAGATGGGATAAAGGACATCAGGAGAACAAGGCTTTCTGCATCAACTAAACAAGGTGCAGTCTTGAGGTCATAGAGACTGAAGCAGAAAACACAGGGCCTACATATGACTGCACCAAGTCCTCTGCATATATAATATAACCATTAGCTTAGTACTTATATGGAATTCTTGAACAGTGGGTCTCTGACTCTTGTGACTGTTCTTGGGGTTGTTTTCCTGTGTCAAACTTCAGTATGATAGTATTTGCTTCATCATATTATATTTTATTTTGGCATATTTTTTCCATCTCTTAGATGCCTGTTCATTTTTAAGGAGACAGAAAAGGGAGTGGATCTGGAAGGGAATAAAGGTGGAGAAGAGCTTGGAGGGGCAGAGTGAGAGAAAACTACAATCAGGATATATTGTATAAGAAGTGAAGTGGTTTTCAATTATAGGGAAAAAAGATATCCAGAAGACCAGTATGAACAACACACACACACAAACAAATACACAGACTCACACATACATGCACCTTATGTAAGGAATCAACCCCGGAAAATTCTTTGGTTGATATCAATAAAATTTACATGTAATACATATAAAAATACTATGAAAATGTATTGGGGAAAAACAAGTTTTGCTATTGGAAGAATACATCTCAGAAAATGTAGCAAAATGAGTAATAAAAATAGTCATATAATTTATTACAGTATTTTTCAGTCAAATACTAAAGTCTTAACTTCAGTGCATCAAAACGTTAATGCTTTCAGTCATTAAGGTGGCACTACCACATGTCTGGTGCCCTTATGACATGAAGAAATTTTCAGAGGGAAGACCACAGAAAGGCACAGGAAGAAAATAACCATGAGTTGCTGTGAGATAATACTCCTGTACACTGTTCAGATTTGTCACTCCTATTCATTTAATAAAACACTGATTGGTCAGTAGACAGGTAGGAAGTATAGGCAGGATAGCCATACTAGGAAAAAGGAAAAGCCAGAGATGCAGTCACTAGCCAGATGCAAAGGAAGCAAGATGAGAATGCCTTACTGAGAAAAAGTACCAAGCCATGTGAGTAAACATAGGCAAGAATTATGGGTTAACTTGTAAGAGATACTTAATAATAAGCCTGAGCTAATCGTTCAAACAGTTTACAATTAATATAAGCCTCTGTGTATTTCTTTGGGACTGAATGACTGCAGGACTGGAGAGGACATAAACTGCTGTCTACATATGGAACCCAAACATTTTGCAAAATTTTTCACATAAAGCCTGAGAAAGGCTGAAAAAAGGATTCTAGACAGACAAAAACAGAGTAAAGCACAGATAATTGGTAACTGTCCTTACTCCTGTTGGCTGTTTGCCGGCAGCAAGCAAAGATTCAGTTCCTTTAAGACTTGGTGTTAGCAGCAAAAACAACATGGCAGCACTTTTAAGAGGCCATGCTACCAAATACTAAATGATGTTTATGAGTAGGCTGCAGCATGCTTCTTGGTGGTGGCATGGACCTAGAAACTCCACAGAGTTGTGGCAATAAATCTGGCTCCCACCAGTACCTCCACTGTGAAGCAAGACTCTCAAAAAGCTAGGGAACGAAGTAGATCCAGCCACCAAACCTGAAGCTTTAATCAAAGCCATATCACTTAGCAGATTAAAGACTCACATGGTCATAAAAATATAGAGATATACAGTAAAGACAGATTTAGACAGAAAAAAACTTCTAAATGGTTTACAGTGTGTTTTTAAAACATATATAGGTTTGGGAGAGAAAAGAAAAAGGATAGAAAATGTCCTTTAAAAAAAGAAAGAAAAGAAATAGAGTAGTTGGGTGTGGGGGCACATGCCTTTGATCCCAACACTTGGGAGGCAGTGGCAGATGTATCTCTGTGAGTTTGAGGTCAGCCTGATCTACAGAGTGAGATCCAGGACAGCCAAAGACACACAGAGAAATCCTGCCTCAAAAAAAAAAAAATTTAAAAAAATAAAAGAAATAGAGTTAAAAAAAATCCATGTGTGGGTGGAAAATACACAGAGAGTCTGGGTACTGTTTGTTACTGTGTTGTCTTTGAATTGTTTGACTGCTGAGGAAGGATCAGGAAGTGCTGCTGCTGGATTAATCCATTTTATATATTTTGAAAATGCCTTGGCTTCAAAATTTAAGTGAAAAGATTTGTTACTTTGGGAAAGATATTTTGCTTTTGTTCCCACAGGAAATGAAAGGCTGTGAATTCATTCTGAGTTAAGAAACGTAGTTTTGTAAAAAAAAAAAAAAAAAAAAAGATTTGATCAAAGAAGACCCCCTAAAAATTCTCCAATGAGAATAGATGGCCCAGATGATTCAGTGTTTCAGAGCACATCTGCTGCAGTTTCTTATAAATTCTGCATCTAGAGCAGCCTCAAGGATGTTTGCTGAGATGATCACACTTCACAGAATACCCCAATCAGAACTTGATCATAACCCTAAATTTTCTTTGGGTTCCCATAAGATTGTTAGTGCCTCCAATCAACAGGAATTAACCTAGAAAATTATGCCCACATTCCCAAAAAATGGATTATGTATGTTTGTCTTTCTTTAGGATGTTGGTTACAAGGTGTTATGGATAATGGTCAGGAAAAAAGAGTTAAACTAAGCAAATTAGATTCAGCGTATTTTATTTTAAAAAGAGAAAAGGGGAAATGCTGTAGAATAATGCTCTTGTACACTGTAAAGATTTGTTACTTAGATTGGTTTAATAAAATGCTGATGTAGCTAGGCAGGAAGTATAGGTAGGGCGACCAGGCTAGGAAAATTCTGGGAAGAGGAAAGATCACCAGTAAGAAGCAAAGGAAGCAAGAGATGAAAATACCTTACTGAGAAAAGATACCAAGACACATGACTAAACATAGGCAAGAATTATGGGTTAGGCTATAAGAGCTAGTTAGTAATAAGCCTGAACTGATAGTCCAAACAGTTTATAATTAATATAAGCCTCTGTTTGTTTTTTTGGAACTGAATGGTTGGAAGACCAGGCACATAGCAACTTCTGTCTACAATGAGTAGAATAAGAGAGGCCTCAGATGAAATCAACCCTTATAAAACCTTGAACTTGCAATTTCAACATCAAAGACTTGAATACATTTTCTCCTCTTAAGTTACTTGGTGTGTGGTACTTTGTTATGGCAACCTTAGCAAGCCAATATGTCCCCTCAATAAATGAAGATCATGAAGTAGAAATGTTAAAGTTCAAGGTTTGAGACAGAATAAATGGACATGTCAGCTGGGGAAATAGATACAAATAAGAGAAAACATAAGTCAGAAACAAAAATCAAATAAAACACACACACACACAAATATTTGATTCATAAGCCTTGTTGAAAGCACTCTAGGATACAAAGTATAGAAATAACAAAAGTTCATCAAATGCAGAGAAAATAAGGAAGATGTTTGAAAGAATTACAGGAAAAATCAATAAATCATTAACCTAAGTATAATATATAAGTAATTGGAGATGCTAAAATAGAATATAAAACAATTTGATAGTATAAATAGTTGAGCAGACATATTAAAGGCCTTGTCTCATGCTTGTAATAGTCATGAACAACAAAAGTTGTTTGTGGAAAAATTATTCAATTGGGGGGGGTGAAGATAGGGTCTTTGTGCAACTAACCAAAAAGATTGCTATTTTTTGAAGAGAAATTACACAAAATATTCTCAAAAAATACGCAGCAATAGAAATCAAGAAAAGTAAATCAAGGAGTAGTTTTTGACCCTCTATTTCTCAGAAGATTCACATATGAAGAAAACAGCTGGACTGGAAAAACTGAGTATCTGAGCTCCACCCATGGGGCCTGCATGGTGGAAGGAGACAGTCATCTCACCGGCTGCCTTCTGACCATATAGATGTGCTATGGCATGGCACATGCATGCCATATCATGTGAACACACACACTCACACAAACATGCTAAATTAAATAAATACAATAAAATACTTTTTTAAAAAGATTAAATCAAATATGAGAATTTATCTGATTAAAAATGAAAATATATTTTCCTATAATGCAGGATGACACAAATAATTAGAAAAAAAGAAGTAAAATGGTAAAATGTTCAGGAGCTTATTACCTCACCTATGTAGTTTACAGAGTGTTTATTCAGTCAAATCACTAAAGTTCTATGCTCATAAGCATAACTTACCATTACAAGTAGAAACACTAAAAAAAAATACTTCTAATAAAATTAAGCTATACCATAGATGGACAAAGAAAAAGATGCTTGCTCATGATAGAACCAAAACTTACTGTTAAGGAAATATAACATATTTTCTTATATAAAGATTTAATTATAAAAGTAATCTCTAAGACAAATATGTCAACTTTTCTACATGGCATTTCAAGCAATTGACACGCACAACTCATAGGCAGCAGGAGATCCACTCAGGACTTTACCAATATTACAGAACAGAGAACAGCACATGACACATGATCACAGGGATAAGATGAAAAATAGTCTGCATAAAATTTGATAAATGTAAATTAGTTTAATTCATTTGTTGAAGAGCAAAAGGTTGCTTTTAACAATAGATCACAAAGGAAAACCCAACTCTTGATTTTTATAAAAGATAAATTCAAACAAAGTGATACAGAAAGTTCAGAAACAAAGCCACATGCAAAAGTACTCTGAGCTGAGAGAGAGGGTTCCAGCTGTGACCGGGTAGAGATTATCAAAATTGTCCAAAAAAACAATTCATCCAGGATCTGGAAATAGAACAAGGACAGACAATGCATTGGAAAGTATCCATGCCTGCAAAACATTGACGTTTCGGGCATGAACATAGACTCAAGACATTGCTGACTCAGGCTGCTTGAACAGCCAGCTCTCCAGCTCAATAGCAAGCATGGTAGCTCTACCAGAGGAGGAGGGGTTTGGAAAGCACCTATCTGACCTATTTGGATGGTGAACTGAAAATGGAAAGTGGCAAATCTCTTGGTGTTTCCAAAAGTGACAAGCTAAGAATTACAGAGAAGCCACTAGAGAGATACAGGATGCTTTCTTACAGCCCATGGATGACAGATGGAATGATGGTGGACCAGTCAGATTGTGACAACAGGAGACAGAGGGCAGGATAAGCTTCATTCAGCTCTGCACTGCAGAAGACATGTATATGTAGGAAAACCAAGAAGGGCCAGTATGCTGACAAACTGAAAAAGAAAAAAAAGTCAACTTTTGAGTGTTCTTCGAAGGTCAGCAGGAGCCTGAAGCCTTTCAAATAGACATATGTGAACAACGTCTTTCATCGGTCAACCAATAACCAATAAGCTGATTGCGTGACTTTGAACACAAAGGTGTGACATCTATAAAGTAAGTCTAAAAAGAGCGAATAAATAAGCTCAGAAGAGACACATTTGATGGTTTTATATATAACAGATGATATAGATTCCACAAAAATGAGTTAAAATAAATTAATTACAGGTAAGAAATAAAATAAATGAATAAATCACAAAACAAAAATTTAAAATAAGTCAAAATACTTAGTTGTTAAACAAGGACATCTAAGTGTTCATGGTTTAATTATCTAAAATTATGAAAGAAAATGAAAGTGCTAGCCATAGAGTTGAAACAGACAGTATCCAATAAAAAACTACCTCTGAGTAGATACAGATCCAGATGTTGGATTAAGTATATAATATATTTCAAAGTAAGGCTGTTGAAATAACTAAATGATATTAACAGTGACCCAATGGGTGGGGAGTCTCAAGAGAGACATGGAAACTCCAGAGCTTCAAAGTACAGAAACCATGAAAAATACACTAGATGGGATTAGCAGCCGAATTAAGGTGTTTAACCTGGTCCAAGGGAAGTAAACAAGAAGGAATAATAAACATAGTCTCAGAGACCCAAGGAGGAATGGTGGAATATGTCAGCATGTTCAATGGGAATGGTAGAAAAAGAAGAAAGATAAAGGAGCCTGAAAAATATTTGCATGTATAATGACCTTCAACAGCTGAACTATGATGGAGAACCATAGGCAGCTGAGAAACTTAAGGAAATCCAAATAAGATAAATACAAAGATTTTACAAAAATGTACAAAGATGAGTACATCTAGGCTCATCAAAATTAAAGTGATAAAACACAAAAGACAAAAAATTGAAAGTGAAAAGAGAAAAATCAACTTCTCATGTAATGGAAAAATATGAATAGTAGCAAATTTTTTTGTCCAAAAGGATAGAGGAGAAATAGCTGAAGAATGATATAATCAAAGGGGAGAACTGGGAACATTGCTTGTGGAAAGTTCTATTTCTAACATGGACAGTGTCTGAAAATGAATGTGTAATTATGATATTCTGATGTAATGAGAGAACTTAATAATAAGTTCTGCAAGCAGGACTGTCCTGTGAGATATTTCAACAGGAAGTCCATTAGTCCAAAGGGAAGTAATTTCATATACTAACTCCCACCCACACGATGCCATGAAGAATCCTGGAGATGGTGGCTATGTGAGCAAAGGCCCAAGCAGCTCCAGCACATGTCTGCTGGCTACACCAGACCTGCAAGGAAGTCTTAAGAGACATCAGAGGGAGCTAGTGTAACTCAAAACACCTGCAATGATGGTGAACCAGAAGGAAGTCAGAAAAACTGCTTGCCTCTCTACTTGCCTGTTCTTCTTTATGCCAAGTTCTAGTCTCATACACAGTAGTTTAAACAGCATCTCTCTGACTTCATGAAGAACCAGCTGTGTTACATGACATTGGCTTTTGTAGTGACAGACCCTTGTTTATTTGTCACTTGGTTTCAATTTTTTTTTTGGAATGTTTTTCTTTTTTAGGCTGAACATTCCTTTCCCCCTAAAGTCTTTGGTTTATAATTTTGGAGGGAAGCAAACTAAGAGGACAGGTACCAAAACTGGTCCCAGAAGTCAGACCATCTGGATGAGATTCGGGAGTTGTCTTAGCAACCTGCCTAGAAGAGTTCAGAGCCCATCAGTGGTACCTACTGTACAAACACTAATAAAGATCTCTTGTTGTAGCATTACAGGATGCTTTTCTATCTATCTAGAGAGAACATTCTCATTCTAGTTCCTAGTTTCAGCGAAGTTTGATTTCAAACTTCTATATTCACCCAATGTGTATTTACTGTGCCTTATCATGAGTCAGTCTGCTAATACTAGACTCACCCAGAAAAGCAAAGCAAAAGGAACTACGAGCACAAGGAAGGAACATTTAAGAAGCCAGGAGCATTTTCATGGGACAACTGAGGAAATGCTCCTGACATGCAGTGGCATGGCAGTCTCTAAGGCTTTCACCTGCAGTGGCCCATGTTAAAGAAGAAGAACTGGGCGACCCACAAGCTGCTGAACCCAGCAGATGTTTTGGGGACAATGACAGTGAGGAGTGTGGAGAGTGTTGTCGGCTTTGAAAGGAACTGAAACCCCTACAAAGAATGATATGCTCAGTGGTGCAAACAGGACAGAGTAATATTAGAAAATAACAAAATAATCAGAAATGAAGACTCATAAAGCACATAGAAATGCATATGACAAGTACCTTCTTCACTTAGCCAATTGATATGGTGCCATCACCATCACCCAGTGCTGGAGCAAGAATTAGATGGCAACTTAGCCTCTCCCAACTGGCCACAGCAGTCTAAAATCAAAGGTAAAGGATAGCTGTCCTTGTTTATAGATGGCTTGATCTTGACATAGAAGAGACTGTAGTTCCCACTAAATATTACTAGAATTGACCAAAAAATTCTATAAATGTGCAGGACACAAAAATTAACATGTCTAAATAAGTGTATCCCTTTTACATTAAAATAAACTTTCTTTAATAAGGAAATAAAAAACAATCCAATTTATAATACCAGCAAAAATAAAATACTTAGGAATAAACTTAGCCAAGGAGGTGGCAGAGATGTAACTGGAGACTGTAAAACATTAATAAAAGAACACAGAAAAGAAGCAATTAAATACTAAGACATTTGTGCTTCTGGTTTGGAGCTATTAATATTGCAAAATGTCAATACTATCAAAGTGATCTATAGGTCTGCTGTAATCCTATCAAAATTTTGAAAGCCACTTTTCATAGATAAATAAAAAGTACTAAAATTTACCACAGATACATACACATGATTGTTGTAGGACAGTGGTCCTTTATCCTGTCACTTGTATTATTTTTAATAAATGCTGATTGGCCAGTATCCAGACAGGAAGTAGAGGCAGGATAACAGGGACCATACAGGTAGTAGAGATGGGGCAATGAGAATTCTGGAGAAAGGGAAATTTCAGTCTGTACTTGTGACCTAGACGCAGAGGAAGCAAGATGTGACTGTTTCGCCGAATAAGGTACTGAGCCACATGACTAAGACAAACAAGAGTTATGGACTAATATAAGTTATAAAAGTTAATAAGAAGCCTGAGATACTAGTCCAATCAGTTTATAATTAATGTGGACTTCTGTGTGATTTCTTTGGGAGTTAATGACTGCGGGAACCGGGCAGGACAGAAACCTCAGTCAACACATGACACTAATGCAATTATGACACAAAAAGAACAAATCTGGAGTACTACACTATCAGATTTGAAACTACGTGTTGCAAAGCAGTAGTGACTGAAACAGCATTAAACTAGCATAAAATAGAAACCATCGACTACCAGAAACATGTAGACCAGTAAAGATGTCATTCAATAACAAAAGTTCTCAAAAGATTAAAAAAAATACTATTGATATTAGACGCATGAAAACATATTCCACCTCACTAGTCATTGGAGAAATGCAAATTAAAATGACATTAGGATTTTATTTTACTTTGGTCAAAATGACAAATGGTATACTGATGAGGATATGGACAGAAGGGCACCTTTATAAACAGCTGGTAGGGATGTGAGTACTAGTTCATCCGGTGTGGGGAGTTCCTCAAAAACCCGAAAGTAGAATTACCAAGAACCTAATTATGCATACCTTTTCTGTGTTTTTACCCAAAACTCCAAGGGAGCATTTCATAGTACTTTCTTTCAGCACTGTTCACACTAGCTATGGAAGCAGTTTAGGTGTCTACCAATAGAAAGGTGAAAAGAAAAGTATATGAATACACCAAGGAATTGTTTAAGACATGAAGAATGAAGCTATGTTGTTTGCAGAAAAAATAATACAACTGGAGATAAACATACTAAGCAAATTAATCCAGTCTCAGAACAACAAATACTATATGTATCTCTCAATGTGTTGTTTCTAGATTTTAAGTAGACATAAAATCGTAATATGTGTGTGAAATTGGTCTAGGAAAATAAAGAGTAGTAACAGAAAGGTAGGAAGGGACAAAAAGGGAACATGCTCGACATAAACAGAGTTCAAGCCTCATCCCTGGAGTTCAAAAGCTAGCAAGGCTAACCAAATTGTTGTACTTCAGGTTCTTTGAGAAACCCTGTCTCAAAATATAAGATGTCAAACAGTTGGGGAAGAAACTGGACATTGACTTCTAACATGCACACACACACATACACACACACACAAATACACCAACATATAAGCATGTGTATATACAACAAGAAAACCATGAATGTTGAGACTCTTAATCGTTAGGAAAAAATGGTCAAAAATACAAGGAGAAATGGTCGGTCTCTCCAATAAGTAATTCTGGTGAAACCAGATATCCATATGGGTAATAAATTTGGAGCCTTGTCTCATAAAATATATATAATCAACTCAACAATTATAAAATATGTAAATATAAGGCTTGAAACTGAGACTCTCCCAAAATAAAGCATACACAGTGGTAGGCAGAGTTACTACATAATGCTGGTTTAGGCAGTTATTGTTTAAATTTGATTTCAAAAGCCCAGGCAGTAAGAGAAAGATATACGATAGAATTGCATTGTGATGAATAATCTTGCTTGTCAACTTGACTAGATCTGGAATAGACTAAATGTGAGCTGATTTGAAGGCCTGAGAAGGATTTTCTTCATTAGATTGTTTGAAGCAGGAAGGCCTGCTTTATGCAGGACACACATTCTGGTGATAGCTCAGATTAAAGGGCACAGAGGAAGCAAAAATTGCCTTTTGCCTGCTTGTTCACATTCTTGCTGATAAATCCTTCTCTCAGCTAATGTTGAAATCCAGTCCCAGGATTGGAAGGCTGAGATAACCAACCTCCTGGACTAAGTAACTTCCAGATGTTCGGCCTCTCCAGTGTGAGAGACTGCTGTAGAGCTAACCAGACAGCATCCTGGAAGCCAGCCTAACAAATCCTCTTTTAAGGTATATATTCATTTTATCAATTCTGTTCCTTTAGAGAGCATAACTAATGTATACATCAAAATAAAAAGCTCCTACATATCCAAAGAAATGGGTAAGGAGTAAGAGTACAGATTAAGAAGACCTTATTGGAAAGAAGTATTTGCAAGCCATAGACCTAATAAGAGATTACTACCCTCGTAGATAACTCACAAGGAACTCAGCTAACTCTCCCAGTGTCTTTCCTCAGCCATGGTCATGCTCTCTCTCTCTCTCTCTCTCTCTCTCTCTCTCTCTCTCTCTCTCTCTCTCTTCTGCATTGCTTATTCCTTGTCACTCCTATCTGTGTCTCGGTGCTCTCACATACTTGGCAAATAGAATCCTGCTTAAGAAGCACCCCAGAGATGACCCTATATCTGAGGATTGAATCTCAATAAAAATATTATAACTTACTTTTGAGCATAAGAGTAAAGGAGAAAGGAGCTTAGATCTATAAAGTCAGAAATTGTGCAAAGATGATCTTTGTACAGATTTGAGTCAGATTTAAGTGAACAAGAAGCTATTCGCTAAGTAGTTTTGGATATCTAAAAATGTAGTAGCTATTCTTTCATAGAAGAGTTACAGTCTCATAATACGCCTTTTGCTTCTTCAATTGGTCGTGTATTTGAACAAGGAAGTTAGAACATATTTTCTGAGTGGTGAATGAATGGACCAAAGCTTTTATTTAAATTGCATAAATGATAGTACCTGGTCCTTTTATGGCAAGTATAAACAATAATGATGCCATTTTGGGTTGTTTTAGGACCACATAATTGGATCGTCACTGGAATATTTGAAAAAGGACCTCAAATCTGGTGCACCAAGAGGTTCAGCTATAAAATTGGCTCCATAATCAACACGAAGTACTACACCCCTAAGATTATTAAGGTTGGCATTTTTCTTATTTTTAAATATTTCTTCTATTCCCCCGTTTACTTGTGTCAAAGTCTACTTCTGTCTCTTCCCCTGCCTCCAACCCTTTAGAGTCCTTTCTGTGCTCTCTGTCTTCCAGTTACCCTAAGTGTGTTCATTTCTTCCTTTATATTTTTAAAATCAGGGATGTGTACTGTAGCATGTAGAAGGGCTGACATATGCAAAGGACTAACTAGACTTCTTTACTGTTTTATGGTTTTGCAAAATGTCTATAATTGTACCATATTTAAAAACTATAGAAGTGAGAAAGTGTCTATTGGAGGCTTATACTTTATCCAGATTCAAAAGTCAAAGATTTTGAGCCCTAAGTGAATTACTATTTATCTTTTATACTATATTAATTTTTCTTTTTGGTTTTGGAAAACAGGGCTCCTCTGTGTAGCCTTAGCTCTTCTGGAACTCCCTCTGCAGACTAGGCTGACTGTGAGCTCAGAGGTCTTCCTGCCTCTGTCTCCTAGTGTTATGATAAAGGCATGCACCCCTTAACCAACTGCACTGTATTAATTTTACGGAATAGTATGCTTAGGCCCTGTAACAACCACTTTTAGACTGCTGAGCCCCAGTGAAGAAGCCAAGAGAAATGTGGTGAGTCGGTGAGAAAAGAGTTCAGGAGCAGCTCTGACAGCTTTCTCCTTTAAAAGTAAACACTCTTGAAAATGTAAAATCAGCTCCTGGGCACAGAGTTCTGCCAGATTAAGATGATAGAGGAATTCTTACACATGTGGAGCTTTAAAGAAATGAACCGCAGGCAGCTTCAGTCATCCAGGGAGCCTTTCCAGGGAGCAGACAAGAGCCCTAGGACTTATTTCTTCTCCCTCTTCCAAGAAAATCTACTGTCAATAACAGAATGCACACATAGGAACTTAGGAAACACTCCCAGAGGAGATCATATTGAAACAGTTTGGTTTCTAAGTTGATTTCTTGTCCCAAAAGAAGTTGGAAATCAAGCCTTTCTATTGGAAATGGCACAAATGTCAGTGTGCTGGCTTTGATAGATGTTGCATATTTGCTTCACAAATTTTTAACCCAATTAGGTTGTAGATAAAAATGAAAAATTAAATTAAATTCAAATAATAAATGCCTGCTATTTAGACTTATTTTCTTTTATTATTTCTTTTATTTTTGAGGTTATAGTATAATAACAGTATCAGTAGAAGATGATTTTCTTATTCTTTCCTTATGTCCCTCCAAACTCTCATATGTATATATATTTGAAAGAGAAAGACATATTTATATATAAGATAAGTTCATTTTCATTAACTTTTGCTCTGTGTGTGTGTGTGTGTTCCTATAGACAATCTGCTCAGTTTGTATAATATTATATGTGTGTACGTTTTCTGGGCTGACCATTTGGTATCAGAACCAACTAGTGTACATTTTCGGGAAGACTATATCTCCCACTCTTAGCATTCCTGAGTTGCCTGTAATTCTTTGTATAGTGTTCAACCCCCCCCCCCCCCCGGTCTTCTGCCCATCTACTTTGGCATGTCTATTATTGATGTCTTTCTTCAGCTCATGATTAGGCAGTCATGTTGGTGAGACTTTATGAGTGTAGTTCTGATACTACTAGGAAATACAATCTCACAAAAAACTCCCTGATCTTCCAGCTCTTATAGGCTTTCTGACCGTTCTGCTTTCTAAATGTTCCCTGAGCCAGTTTAGGAAACGTATTGTAGATGCATGTGTTGGGACTTGGAGAATGTCCTTTTTATTATTATGTATATACATCTATCCTGAGGTGTACCAAGAAGGTGTGAGTAGGTCCTTGGGACCAAGGTGAAGAATGAAAGATCACCATAATGGATCAGAGCAAAAGCTCTAGGCTCAGAAATTCCAAACCTACCTTTTATTATCTGTTTAACTCTAAAATGTGACTTGATCTCTCTACCTCTAACTCCTTGGCCATTAGGCCAAGATAATAATAATAATAACAATAATAATAATAATAATAATTCTATTGTGTTACATGTAATAAATTAATGTAGAGAGAATCTAGAGCTTTATTTTTAATAAATAAGTCTGTTTCAGTTCAACAAATATTTATGAAGAACTGTCTTAGGATTATTTTTGCTGTGAAAAGACACTATGGCCATTGCAACTCCTATAAGGAAAAAAACATTTAATTGGGTGGCTCACATTTTCAGAGGTTTATTCTGTTATAATCATGGTGCAACCCCAATGATACATTCCCTCAATAAGGCCACATTCACTCCAACATAGCCACACCTTCTAATAGTGCCACTCCCTTTGGAGTCCATTTTCTTTCAAACCAGCATAAGTACAAACTATAGAAGGGGCACTGGGTGTTACTAAATGAAAAATTAATAAGTAACAAGACACTATGGCAGCTGCCCTGAAGTTTGTATTGTATAGAGAATCATTATCTTGTATTTAAATGTCTAATCACTTTGGCAAACTCTGTAAACATTCTGCAGGACACTCTGACCACAACGAAAATGAGCTATTTTTCACGGAAATTTTGAAAGCAAATGTGAAAATTGAAGCTATTATTTGGGACTATCAGTGAGCTCCATAACATTTTATTTAGGCCAAAATACTTTTACCTGAGTGATGTAGACAGTTTCCTAGGCCCTACTTCCCAAAATATTCTTTTCAATGCTGTTTAGACCTTACTGCATCCACCTTATAATAATCAGAATATAATGGATAGGTCAACCCAAAACTTCTACAGGTATTGAAAACAAAGATAAGATTTCCTTGTTATACCTAATTTCTATGGGAAAAATCCCCAGATTCAGATATACATCTTTGGTTGCCATGGCTACAGAAAGCAGGTTGTGAAATTAAGTTGTAGAGGATGGCATGACTGGGGCCTTTGAATCCTGCACTTTCCTTCTTGAAATTATAAACATTCAGTGATAAAAATGAAAACGACTGAAATCTACTTATCTTTAGGGATAGGTTTACAGATTAGTCCATAATGAGCACAGAAAAAGATTGCAGCAACTGAGGTAGAGACAAGGAACTCTTAAATGGATATCCCACATGATATTTCCAGGGAAGCTGGAAGAAATATAGGCTTGTTTCTGTTTCTTTCAAATACAATAATATCTAAATTTTATAAATTAGTTATAAATGTTAGCAGCTGATACTCAGATTAAAGGGAGCTTAACATTCTTCCCTCAGTTCTCCTTCCCTCCCTATAGAATAAGAACGAGCTAGATGTATGAGATTTTAAAATAGCTCTTTTGTGGGGGGCTATCATCCTGCAAGAAACCAGTTGGTTGAGTTGCTCCAACTGACGCTATCAGCTACATCTTGCCTAACATGATCCTATGGGGTCTCAACCACAAACAGAAATAGCATTTATGTCCTAAAGCAGAGTATGTGGCCTTGGGAGAAGACTGAAAAATGGTAAATAGGAGAAGGACCCTGAGATTAAACAGAATGACAGACAGGTCAGCACAATGAGTAAGAGTATAAGATGGCTGAGCATCAAGAAGAGTGCTCAGAAGACTAAAAAGTGATGTAGGGAAGTAGCCTGATCTTGCACCCTATATCTTTGTAGAACTACAGCAGTTAGCTGTTTAACTCAACTTCTAACCACTGTGACATCATGCCTGAAGGAGTCTATTTACACAGACAAAAGGCTTGCTTGGCCTTTCAGTTCTGGAGTTGGTCCCACTGCTTGGAGCCTGAACAAAGGTAGCACATAATGACAGATGCACATGGTAGTATGAAGCCTGCTTCTGTAATGAAGTGGGGGTAAAGCCAAGGTCCCACAATACCCTGTAAAGAAATGCTCCCAATGACTTAAGGACATCCTACAAATGTTCTTCATAAATATTTCACAACCTCTGAATAGCATCACTTGAGGTCTAAGATTTACCACATGTGCTGTAGGGAAATGCTTGAGATCCAGATGATAGCATATTCCCAGATAAGTCTTCAAACCAAAAAGCAACAAATTTGGTACATATGCTCTGGAGTCTGAGGAAGACAAACAGACTCACTCACCAGTTCCCTGAAGTTTTGAAAAGACAACATATTCCAGAGCAGAAAAAGAAGAGAGAGTGAAGGTGACACCATCAGAACTGCCTCTGTATGGATGCTTCTCTTACAGTCCAAGTGGTGCCAAAGCAGAAAATGGCTATCACTGCAAATATTTCCTCAGAAAGGTGCCAGGGGATCAAGTGACAACACAGCAAGAGGTCACAGGGTGATGTTGCATTCCCCTCTGTTTGCTGTGATTACCATTAATGAATAAAGAAAACTGGCTTGGCCTGATAGGGTAGAACAGAGCTAGGTGGGGAAAACTAAACTGAATGCTGGAAGAAAGAAGGTAGACTCAGGGAGAAACCATGGAGCTGCTGTCAGAGACAAACACGTTGAAACCTTGTCGGTAGGCCATGAACCCCGTGTAAAATATAAAATAATGGAGATGGGTTAATTCTAGATGTAAGAGCTAGCTAGCAATACACTTAAGTAATTGGCCAAGCAGTGATTTACATAATGCAGTTTCTGTGGTTATTTCAGGAGTCTGGGGTGCCCTAAAACAAACAAGCAGAGGGCGGCCAGGTACACACGAGCAGCCTCTTCCTACAACAGCAGGGCAAACTGAAAACAGTCAGAAAGCAAGAGGACTAGAAAACCAGGAGTTAAGCAGAGATGTGATGACAGTATTTTGGAACTTAGTCACTAAAAGGACGTCCAAATTGCTCAATAATTAAACAGCAGACAGTCAACCCCAGAACACAAAGGGACCAGTTTTGAAATGTTCTTTTCCCTTATTCCTCTAAGTGCCTCCTCTGAATATCCAAAATACAAGGAGATGGTAGAAGTGATAAACATAATAGACTATACCTTTTCCCACGGCAGAGAATAGAGCCTCTGAAAGCTCTCTATTTTATGAGATAAATAAGTCTATATCTAGATTAAACTTGTTAAGTAACTTTTTTGAAAGTGATAATTGTAAACCAAGAGTTGATGTTTATTACCAAACTCTTCTCTAATATACTCTCTACTCCTTGATCATAACTTGGGAAGGGGTGGAGAGTATTTTAGACATGAGTTTGGAAAATTTTACTTCATAGATGTTCAAAACTTTCAGGTTCTCCCATAGTGAGCCAATCACTCTTTGGTGGCCTTTACATCAGATCTAGCCTCCAGGTGCCTACCCTGTTTGAGTTCCTGTCCTGACTTCCTTTGATGATGAAGAGTAATGTGACAGTGTAAGCCAAATCTTGCCTTCCCAACTTGCTTTAGTTATGGTTTTTCATCACAGCAGTAACCCTAACTAGAACAAGTCCACAACAGAATAAAGTACTACCAAAATCCAACTTGGTAAACCAATGAGTTTGATTGAGGTTGCTAAATGAAATATGAATTAGGGGTTATTTAGAGGGGCAGAAATTACTCAGAAACAGATGCATCACTGAGGCTCACCACAGCACAGATGACAATTCACAAAAGCAGGGAAGGTGAAACACACTGCACAGCCTACAGAGAGCTCAACAGGATAGAGAATGTCCTTTTCAAGTAACTCATATGGTCTGCACCTCTTCTGAGCAGCTGATCTGATCTAAATCTAAGCATGGCTTGGTGTGAGGATGACTGACTAAATGGGATTGGTTCAGCAGTCTTTATTGCTGACTCCTGTTTTCTTGATTGGTTGGTTAGTTGGTTGGTTGATTGGTTAGTTGGTTGGTTGGTTAGTTGGTTACTTGGTTGCTTGCTTGCTTTGTGAGGGCTAGTGAATATGGTCAGTTTCAGAGACTTTCTAAAGCTATTTCAAGTTGTTTGCACTGTGGCTTAAGGAGCTTGCAAGCAGGATGGAATGTTTCAATCTCTGAGGATACTGCTGAATAACAGCATTCGCCAAGAACTCCTCTGCCTTCAGAAACAGGCTAGGTTTGTTGACAGATGGCAAACAGGGGTAGCACTGCTCTGGGAGAACATTTGTTCATACAATGCAATGATAAACTGGACAGTTTGTTGATGATTGATTATTTTTTACAAGTAATTTTTTCTTTTTTATTATTATTTCATTAAAAATTTCTACCTTCTCCCCTCCTCCCATTTCCCTCCCGCTCCCCCCATTCCCCTTCCCCTCCCTCTCCAGTCCAAAGAGCAGTCAGGGTTCCCTGCCCTGTGGGAAGTCCAAGGTCCTCCCAGCTCCATCCAGGACTACGAAGGTGAGCATCCAAACAGACTAGGCTCCCACAAAGTCATTACATGCAGTAGGATCAAAACCTAGTGCCATTGTCCTTGGCTTCTCAGTCAGTCCTCCTTGTCAGCCACCTCAGGGAGTCTGGTTTGATCACATGCTCCATCATCCAGCTGACCTTGGTGAGTTCCCAATAGATCAGCCCCACCGTCTCAGTGGGTGGGTGCACCCCTCGTGGTCCTGACTTCCTTGCTCATGTTCTCCCTCCTTCTGCTCCTCATTTGGACCTTGGGAGCTTAGTCCATTGCTCCAATGTGGGTCTCTGTCTCTATCTCCATCCATCGCCAGACGAAAGTTCATGTTCCTCTTTTTGGGTCTGGGTGACCTCACTCAGGATAGTGTTTTCTATTTCCATCCATTTGCATGCAAAATTCACGATGTCATTGATTTTTACCGCTGAGTAGTACTCTAATATGTATATATTCCACACTTTCTTCATCTATTCTTCTATTGAAGGGCATCTAGGTTGTTTCCAGGTTCTGGCTAGTGCCATTGTCCTTGGCTTCTCATCAGCCTTCATTGTCCGCCATGCTCAGAGAGTCCAGTTTCAACCCATGCTTATTCAGTCCCAGACCAGCTGGCCTTGGTGGGCTCACAATAAATCAGTTCCACTGTCACAGTGGGTGGGTGCATCCCTCGAGGTCCTGGTTTCCTTGCTCATGTTCTCCCTCCTTCTGCTCCTCATTTGGACCTTAAGAGCTCAGACCGTTGCTCCAAATTGAGACTCTGTCTCTACCTCGATCCATCGCCAGATGAAGGTTCTAAGGTGATATGCAAGATATTCATCAGTATAGGATAGGGCAATTTCAGGTTCCCTCTCCTTAGTTGCCCAAGGTACCAGCTGGGGACATCTCCCTGGACACCTGCTAACCCCTCTAGAGTCAAGTTTCTTGCCAACCCTAAGATGGCTCTCTTAGTTAGGATATATACTTCGCTGCTCCCGTATCCTCCCTTCCTATATCCCAACCATCCCAATCCCCCGAGCTCCTCCCATCCTCGCCTTCTCATGTTTCTTATCCCACTTCCCCTTTGCCCCTTGCCACCTCACCCGCAAGTTCCCAGTTTTTGCCCTGCAATCTTGTCTACTTCCCCTCTCTAGGCGGATGACTATATGATTTTCTTTGGGTTCACTTTCTTATTTAGCTTCTCTAGGATCACAAATTATATGCTCAATGTCCTTTATTTATGGCTAGAAACCGATTATGAGTGAGTACATCCCATGTTCCTCTTTTTGGGTCTGGGATACCTCACTCAGGATAGTGTTTTCTATTTCCATCCATTTGCACGCAAAATTCGAGAAGTCATTGTTTTTTACTGCTGAGTAGTACTCTAATATGTATATATTCCACACTTTCTTCATCCATTCCTCCATTAAAGGGCATCTAGGTTGTTTCCAGGTTTTGGCTATTACAAACAATGCTGCTATGAACATAGTTGAACAGATACTTTTGTCATTTGATAGGGCATCTCTTGGGTATATTCCCAATAGTGGTATTACTGGATCTTGGGGTAGGTTGATCCCAAATTTCCTGAGAAATCGCCACACTGATTTCCAAAGTGGTTGCACAAGTTTGCATTCCCACCAGCAATGAATGAGTGTGCCCCTTTCTCCACAACCTCTCCAGCAAAGGCTATGATTGGTGTTTTTGATTTTAGCCATTCTGACAGGTGTAAGATGGTATCTCAAAGTTGTTTTAATTTGCATTTCCCTTATCGCTAAGGAGGTTGAGCATGACCTTAAGTGTCTTTTGGCCATTTGAACTTCTTCTGTTGAGAATTCTCTGTTCAGATCAGTGCCCCATTTTTTATTGGGTTAATTAGCATTTTAAAGTCTAGTTTCTTGAGTTCTTTATATATTTTGGAGATCAGACCTTTGTCTGTTTCAGGGTTGGTGAAGATCTTCTCCCAGTCAGTGGGTTGCCTTTTTGTCTTAGTGACAGTGTCCTTTGCTTTACAGAAGCTACTCAGTTTCAGGAGGTCTCATTTATTCAATGTTGTCCTTAATGTCTGTGCTGCTGGGGATAAATGTAGGAAGTGATCTCCTGTACCCATATGTTGTAGAGTACTTCCCACTTTTTCTTCTATCAGGTTCAGTGTGTTCAGACTAATATTGAGGTCTTTAATCCATTTGGACTTGAGTTTTGTGCATGGTGATAGATATGGATCTATTTTCATTCTTCTACACGTTGACAACCAGTTCTGCCAGCACCATTTGTTGAAGATGCTCTCTTTTTTCCATTGAATACTTTTAGCTCCTTTATCAAAAATTAGGTGTTCATATGTTTGTGGGTTAAAATCAGAGTCTTCTACTCGGTTCCATTGATCGACTTCTCTGTTTTTATGCCAATACCAAGCTGTTTTCAATACTGAGGCTCTGTAATAGAGTTTGAAGTCAGGGATGGTAATGCCTCCAGATGATCGTTTATTATATAAGATTGTTTTGGCTATCCTGGGTTTTCTGTTTCTCCATATAAAGTTGATTATTGTCCTCTCAAGATCTGTGAAGAATTTTGATGGGATTTTAATGGGGATTGCATTGAATCTATAAATTGCCCTTGGTAGAATTGCCATTTTTACAATGCTGATCCTCCCAATCTAAGAGCAAGGGAGATCCTTCCATTTTCTGGTATCCTCCTCAATTTCTTTCTTCATAGACTTAAAGTTCTTGTCAAATAGATCCTTTACTTCCTTGGTTAGAGTTACCCCAAGATATTTTATGCTATTTGTGGCTATCGTGAAGGGTGATGCTTCTCTGATTTCCATCTCTGCTTCCTTATCCTTTGTGTATAGGAGGGCAACTGATTTTTTGGAATTGATCTTGTATCCTGCAATGCTACTAAAGGTGTTTATCAGCTGAAGGAGTTCTTTGCTGGAGTTTTTGGGGTCGCTTATGTACACTATCATATCGTCTGCAAATAATGAAAGTTTAACTTCTTCCTTTCCAATTTGAATCCCTTTGATCACCTTATGTTGTCTTATTGCTATTGCTAGAATTTCAAGCACTATATTAAAGAGGTATGGAGAGAGTGGACAACCTTGTCGTGTTCCTGATTTTAGTGGAATAGCTTTGAGTTTCTCTCCATTTAATTTGATGTTAGCTGACGGCTTGCTATAAATAGCTTTTATTATACTTAGGAATGAGCCTTGTATTCCTAATCTCTCTAAGACCTTTATCATAAAGGGATGTTGAATTTTGTCAAATGCTTTTTCAGCACCTAATGAAATGATCGTATGGTTTTTTTCTTTCAGATTATTTATATGATGGATTACGTTGATAGATTTTCGTATGTTGAACGAGCCCTGCATCTCTGGGATGAAGCCTACTTGATCATAATGGATAATTTTTCTAATGTGTTCTTGGATTCAGTTTGCCAGTATTTTATTGAGTATTTTTGCATCCATGTTCATGAGTGAGATTGGCCTGTAGTTCTCTTTCTTGGTTGTGTCTTTGTGTGGTTTTGGTATCAGAGTAACTTCAGCTTCATAAAAGGAATTTGGCAATGACTTCTCTGTTACAATATTGTGAAATACATTAAGGAGTATAGGTATTAGGTCTTCTTGGAAGTTCTGGTAGAATTCTGCATTGAAGCCGTCTGGACCTGGGCTTTTTTTGGTGGGGAGGTTTTTTATAACAACTTCTAATTCTTCGCGACTAGCAGGTCTATTTAGATTGTTCACCTGGTCCTGGTTTAACTTTGGTATATGGTACTTATCTAAAAAATTGTCCATTTCTTTTACATTTTCCAATTTTGTGGCATACAGGTTTTTGTAGTAAGATCTAATGATTCTCTGAATTTCCTCTGTGTCTGTGGTTATGTCTCCCTTTTCGTTTCTGATTTTGTTAATTTGCGTATTCTCTCTCTGCCGTTTGATTAGTTTGGATAGGGGTTTATCAATCTTATTGATTTTCTCCAAGAACCAGCTTTTTGTTTCATTGATTCTTTGGATTGTTTTCTGTGTTTCTATTTTGTTGATTTCAGCCCTCAATTTGACGATTTCCAGTCTTCTACTTCTCCTAGGTGAGTCTGCTTCTTTTTTTTCTAAAGCTTTCAGGTGGGCTATTAAGTCTCCAATGTGTGCTTTCTCCGTTTTCTTTAAGTGGGCACTTAATTCTATGAACTTTCCTCTTAGCACTGCTTTCATAGTGTCCCATAGGTTTGTGTATGTTGAGTCTTCGTTTTCATTGAATTCAAGAAAGACTTTAATTTCTTTCTTTATTTCTTCCTTGATCCAGGTGTGGTTCAGTAGTTGACTGTCCAGTTTCCATGAGTTCATAGGCTTTCTGGGGATAGCATTGTTGTTGAATTCTAGCTTTAATCCATGGTGATCTGATAAGACACAGGTGGTTACCGATATTTTTTTGTAACTGTGTAAGTTTGCTTTGTTACCGAGTATGTGGTCTATTTTCGAGAAGGTTCCATGAGCTGCAGAGAAGAAGGTATATTCTTTCTTATTTGAGTGGAATGTTCTACATATGTCTGTTAAGTCCATCTGATTCATTACCTCCCTTAATCCTCTTATTTCTCTGTTAGGTTTCTGTCTGATTGACCTGTCCATTGGTGAGAGAGGAGTGTTGAAATCTCCTACTATTAGTGTGTGTGGTTTGATGACTGCCTTGAGTTTTATTAACGTTTCTTTTACATATGTGGGTGCTTTTATATTAGGGGCATATATATTCAGGATTGAGACTTCATCCTGGTGAATTGTTCTTGTTATGAGTAAAAAATGTCCCTCTCCATCTCTTTTGATTGATTTTAGTTTGAAGTCAACTTTCTTAGAAATTAGTATGGCCACACCTGCTTGTTTCTTAGGTCCGTTTGCTTGATAAACCTTTTCCCAGCCCTTTACTCTGAGTAGATGTCTGTCTTTGTGGTTGAGGTGTGTTTCTTGTAAGCAGCAGAATGTTGGATCCTGTTTTCGTATCCAATCTCTTAGCCTGTGCCTCTTTATAGGTGAGTTGACCATTGATATTAAGTGATATTAATGACCAGTGGTTGTTAACTCCGGTCATTTTTCCTTTCTCTCTTTCTTTCTTTTGGAAGTAGAGTTTGTGTGTTTCCCTTCTTCAGGTTGTGCTGGTGAAGGGTTATTAGATGTGTGAGTTATTGTGGGCATTGTTGGACTCCTTGGTTTGTGATTTTCCTTCTATTACTTTCTGTAGGGCTGGATTTGTGGCTACGTATTGTTTAAATTTGTTTTTATCCTGGAAAATTTTGTTTTCTCCATTTATAGTGAACGAAAGCTTGGCTGGGTATAGTAGTCTGGGCTTGCATCCATGGTCTCTTAGTTTCTGCAGTACATCTATCCAGGACCTTCTGGCTTTCATGGTTTCCATAGAGAAATCAGGAGTAAGTCTGATAGTTTTACCTTTATAGGTAACTTGACCTTTTTCCTTTGCAGCTCTTAATATTCTTTCTTTATTCTGTATGTTTTGTGTTTTGATTATTATATGACGAGGAGATGGTTTTTTTTGATCCAGTCGATTCGGTGTTCTGTATGCTTCTTGGACCTTCAAAGGAATATCTTTCTTAAGGTTGGGAAAGTTTTCTTCTATAATTTTATTAAATATATTTTCTGGACCATTGAGCTGTACTTCTTCTCCTTCTTCTATCCCTATTATTCTTAGGTTTGGTCTTTTTATTGTGTCCCAGATTTCCTGAATGTTTTGTGATGAGAATTTGTTGGTTCTGCTGTTTTCTTTGGTCAGAGTGTTTATTTTCTCTATGGTATCTTCAGTGTCTGCGATTCTTTCTTCTATCTCTTGTAATCTGTTGGTGGTACTTGTCTCTTTAGTTCCTGTTCGTTTATCCAAATTTTCCATCTCCATCCTTCCCTCGGTTTCTGTTTTCTTTATTACTTCCACTTCATTCTTCAAGTCTTGAACTGTTTCCCTTACTTGTTTGATTACTTTTTCTTGTTTCTCTTGGTTTTCTTGGGTATCTTTGAGATATTTATTCATTTCCTCTACCTTTTTGTTTGTAATCTCTAATTGATTATGGCAGTTTTTCACCTCTTGTTTAAGGTCCTCTATTATTTTCATATAATTCACTTTTGAGTCGAATTTTTCTAATTCTTCTGGATTAGGGTGTACACTTCTCATTTCGGGATTCCTGGATTCTGGTGATGTCACGTTGCTTTTCAAGTTGTTGGGGGAATTCTTGCATTGGCGCCTGCCCATCTTTTCCTTCAAATGGAGCCAGGAGAGGCCTGGTGTCTTGGACCAGTCTTTGCTGTGACTAACTCTCTGGGTGTATCTCCTCAGTGTAGGGGCAGGAACCGTTCCCTTGCAGATGAACTCCTCAACACCAAAACAGGGATGCCTGGTATTCCAATGACCCGCGGAAAGAAGGCCTAATGCAAGGTGTAGGGCGGGGTTGATTAGAACACAGGCGACACTGCAGTACAAGCTGGAGGTGCCTGCGCTCCCTTTCGGGGGTTGCTGAGGCCTGCCCGCTAGGCAGGCACTCACTGCTCTGGTTGGGTAGCCTAGTGTAGGGGGGTTTGTGCTCTCTACAGGGACAGTCCGCCCCAGGCTAGTACACACTTACCCGTCCAGATGGAACTTCTCAGCACCTACACAGGGACTCCTGGTAGCCCCAATGAGCCAGGGACCAAGGGAAGTAGGGGGCAGGCAGAGCAGGTCCAGGAGAGCACAGCAGACACTGCAGCCCCAGCAGCAGGGGCCCCGTTCCCTGGCGGGGACCTTGAGGCCTGCCCTCTAGTCAGGCTCTCAAAGGGCAGGAAACTCTTGATGATTGATTTTTAACTCTAGTAACATGCCAGTATTTTTGAACAGCATTTCAAGTTACATCTACTATAAAATAGCATTTGGGAAGATATTTTCAGATTTACTCCCCACCGGACCATGTAAAAGAGTGAAAATACACAGCTCTAGATCTCCATGACCAGATATTAGAAAGGTCTCTAACACTAATGCTAAAAATGTAGAAGCTGCATGATTGACAGGCCACATTACGATCTGGACATATGCATATTACCTTTGCTCTTATGAGTGGAAGATATTAAGCAGAACCACAACAATAAGCAATAAAACCAGTAGGTTTTGGATTAGAATAAAGCAGTAGTATTTCTTTTTTATGCTGGATCTGAGTCTCTAATAGTAAGGAACCAAACCCTGAAATAAAGAATCCTATAGAGGTCATAGAACATGTTCAAAGTAGATTCTATCCTGGTGTGCTTGTCATTCATCTAACCCCAGCCTGAAGGAATCAACATCTTCTGATACAAATCACATGTCCTTACTTCACTCAGCCCCTATATGCAGTAGAAATAGCACACTTGGTCAATTATTAACACACAATATTGATCTACAAGATAGTAAGTGTTTTAAAGGAAATAAGTACCAGCTAGACATCATGGAATCAGTGTAATTCACTTTTCACTGGAAGTAGTATTCAGAAGAAAATGATATCTTAACCAAAAGAAACAAGTTGGAAGAACTTTTTTTGCTGGAGGGAGACAAGGCTAGAAGCCAGCCTGTGAATATGATGAGGCTTCAGTGCAGTGGTCAAGCTGAGTTATGAGTGATACAGCTAATGTCAGATCTGTTACATAAAACGGCTGAGCTCTACACTGTTTGAATCAAGACTAAGGACAAACCCGGCATTACGGCACATGCCCATAATCCTAATACCTGTGAGGTAGAGGTAAGAGGATTAAAAGTTCAAAGTCATCTTCAGCTACATAGCATGTTTCAGTGCAGTCTGTATTTCATCAAACCCCGTCTTCAAACAACAGCCACAAAAACAAAAATGCAGACTAAAGATGGTTTAAATATCTCTGGAAAAGTGACCATCTACACTAGCTTCTGAAATGTAAGGAATCTTACATGCCTCTAAGCTTTGGTAATCCTCCCTGGTAACTGTAATTTAAATTAATAAATACTGACTTCCATCATCTCAAACAAACCAGAATTGATGGAAAGATAATAGGTAGATAATTGATAATGATAAATGATATAGATAGATGATAAATAAGTAGATAGGTAGATAGATAGATAGATAGATAGATAGATAGATAGATAGATAGATACTCAATGGAAAATATAGATAAAGATAGAAGATAGATACATGGATAATAGACATTGAAAAGAGAGCTAAGTAATAAATGATGGACTGACAATTGATGAGAGATGATATACTGATAGATGAGGGACAGATGAGTGATAAATGATAGGACTTAGATGATAGATATATGGATAATAGATAGATGATTTAAAATGATAGATGACAGATAATAGATGATAGAGACATAGGATATAAATAATAATTATATAAACCATAGTACATTTAACAGGCATAGCAGCTATTCAGGATTATGTCCAACTCCTCTCTGTGGAAGATGTACATCCTGCTACATAAGAGCACACAATAGAAACAAGTCTGAGTTTAAGACTAAGAAAGGCAGGATAATTACCTTTGTCCCCAACTGACTTTAAACCCTAATATAATTAAATCATGGCTTGAAGTAATGCTTCCTGCTCACAGTGGTATTTGATAAGTGTGAGGGGATCAGATTTGTTTGGAAGACATCTCAAATGTCTTTGTAATGCTTATTTGTTCTGTATGAAAATTGAATCAAAGCATTGACATATTCCAATATGGTATAACATTGAGGCTGCTGCTAATTTAAACCACCTGTATAGATAAGTCGCAACATAAAACTCATACAAATAGTTCGATGTACAAGAAGATGTAGTTAAACCTCCTTGGGATATAATATGAACATAAAATTTAGCTCACCATCAGCTTCTTACTATGTTATGTAGATTTTGCACTTGTTAATCACAGAGCACATCAAGAAGGGAGTGATCAAATTACAGTCACTATGTGTGATGTCTTTATAAGATCCTTCTTTCTTGAATTAAAACTTTTCCTACCTCCTACCATTGCCCCCAAATCCTCGGTATCTTCATGCTGATGTGTTCTTGTGTATATCACATAAATGTTATCCTAAATGTAGACACTTGGAAAAATATGATGGTTTGAATAAGGGTGCCTGGACAAGGGGCTGTGAATGTAGTCACATGAGAAAGAATCACACAGGAAGCTAACACTACATATCCCCCCCACAAAAAAAAATGCATGTTTCAGAATTGTCCCTGAGTGAATCCTGAGGAATGTACTCTCAGTCATGGGAATATTTTGTCTAATAAGAATGTTCTTGCACGTCTATGAGCTGGTCCATCTAGCTCTTATCTGATCAGCTAGTTTATGTTAACACTGTCTATTATATTTGCTTTTGCCAGGGTCTGAGTAGCTCAAGTGGGTCACACCTATGTGACTGAACCACAAGAGAAATGTGTATCAAGAATCACATGTGCTTCCTTAGTTGCACATACTTTGCAGTGTTACACTTTAATCTTGGCAGAAATCAATGCATCCATATGGCAGCCCTGCCAGAGGCTGCCCAATGGTTTCTTTCAGACTTCATTCCAAAGGGTGATTACTTTCACTTAATGTAATCTCTATCTTATAACTGCAATAAATTATAACCACTAATAAAGTGGCCTTTCAGGAATTCATAATTACTTCTAGTGAACCATTAACCCCGAGGATAGTTTGCAATCCTCTGGCATGAAAGAATTTGGGGAAGCGACACAGAGAAGTAACATGAACTCTGAAACTAGAAGAAGGGATGTATGACCTAAAGAAGCACATATAAGCAATGAAATGATATTAGGTAGATATACAGAAGGGAGGATTTCACTGCAACCAAGGTTTTTGAATGGCAATAAATGCATAATTATGTCTGGTCTGGTAACTCACAAGTTTAACATCAGCAACAGGAAGCCAAGGACTTCCATGAGTTGAAAGTTAGCTTTGAGCTTTGGCTACACAGCTATCTAGCATCCAGTATGAGAAATAGAGAGGGGAAGAAGAGGAGGAGGAAGAAAAGGAGGGGAGAAAGAGGAGTGTTGTGGGAGGTCCTTCTGTCTATGTATTGCTTTTATTGGTTAATGACTAAAGAAACTGCCTTGGCCTGTTAATAGGGCAGAATATAGGTAGGCAGGGAAAACTGGACTGAATTCTTGCAGAAGAAAGGTGGAGAAGGAGATGCCATGGAGCTACCACCAGAGTCAAACATGCCGAAACTTTGCCAGTAAGCCACTGTCACATGACCATACACAGATTAATAGAAATGGGTTAAATTAATATGTAAGAGTTAGCCAACAAGAAGCTAGAGCTAATGAGGCCAAGCAGTGATTCAATTAATACAGTCCATGGTGGCATGGACTGGCTGTGTGCCTAGAAGTGGAGCAGTGCACATGGCTCAGAGGGGTGAGTAATCTGCCATGCTGGACTGTTCAGGGCAAGCAGGCACTGCCATATTACCCTTAGCAGTGATAAAGCTTAAGATTTTAAGAAGCACTTAGCACTTTAAAAAGTGCTCCTGGACAGTTAAGAATTATAGATACACAGTAGGACATATTCAGATATAAAAGACCTCTAGATGGGTCACATTGTTGGATAAAAGTATGTAGTCTTGGAAGAGAGAAGAAAAAGAATATAGACAGTTTTAAAAAGAAGTAAATGGTTTTAAAAAGGGTAAAGTCTTTAAAGAGACAGAGTACAGATAGTCATAGATTGAAAGGAGTAAAGAAAAATAAGCCATGTAAAAATGGAAAATTCACAGAGAGCCTGGATTATGTATATTATTGTGTTATCTTTGAATTTTTTTGACTGTGAAGAAGCTAAGTACAGAGAGACATTTCATTGTATGGGCTGCTAAGCTAAATAAAAATGTATATTATAAAGGTATCATGACTTCCAAATTTGGATCTAAGGATATGTTGCTTTGGAAAAAAGGTTCTCTTGCTTCCACAGAGAATGAGAACGTGTGGATTGCTTCCAGACCAATATGGTTGGATAGAGCATGATCTCCTGAAAGGTCTCTGTGAACACTCTCAAAAAATTACTTTGTCCAGCTGCTGACTGAGATGAACCTAGCATACAGGATACACCATGAAAGACCTGATTAACAATGCTCCTATACAGCAGGAAGCAGTATGGACAAAACTACACCCATATTCCCAAATGTTGTTTGTAAATGCTTCTTTACATTTAAAGGGGGATATGCTATAGAGATTGATACTTTGCATTTGTAAAGATCTTGGTTTATTGATACAAATTTAAGGTCAATACTGTTATATGTATATTTCTACTCTTGATTAAGGTGCTGTGATTATGTAGTTCATTTAAGAAATATAGATTAATAGATAATCATCTATTAATAGTCAAGCTTGTAGTCATGTTAGATTTTCTATATGTATAGAGATAGATTTCAGTTAGATAGGTATTCTTCAAATATTTCAGAGACCTTCAGAATATGGCATTTAAAACGTTTCAAGAACTTAGGACTTTTCATGACAATGAGACACAGCTGCTCCTGGAAGCATCAAGCTACTTCAAGAGGATGATGGGCATTGAAGGTGTTTCTTATGGACTTGGTTGACCATTTGGCAAGAAACTGATTTTGCCTGGACTACTTGATAAACTAAACATGCAGGACCCCCAAAGAAATGACTGCTGAACTTGCCCAAAGGTGAGGCAATCCTTCAGGATTCTTGCTTCATGAAAGAATCTGCAAGACATTCTACCAGACACGGTAAAATGTGACAGACAAGCTGCCGGTTTAGGCAGAAGTGTCTTCGAAATTTCCTGCTTCATGGATACTATGAGCTTGTAGGCTGAAGATGGATGCCCTAAAAATACAAAATAACTTTGGGTGACTGTCCAAGCAGTGAGATGTCTCTGTCAATTCTAGAGTTTTGGAAGTTGCTTACAATCCACTTTTTGTTTAATTAGGTAATATTTTATCTTTCTGGAGTCTTTGATGGAGTTGAAGAATAAATAGGTAGTTATAGTTTTCCTTAGTTATGATAAAAGGTAAAGTAAATAGAAATATTGGAAGTGTAATTCTTGCTTGATAACTTTTTTGTTATATGTAATTTTACTATACTAAAGCCTTCCTATTTGTTTACATAGAAAAGGGGAAATGGTGTGGGAGGTCCTTCTGCTTATGTGTTGTTTTTATTGGTTAATGAATAAAGAAATTGTCTTGGCCTGTGGATAGGGCAGAACTTAGGTAGACAGGGAAAACTGGACTAAATGCTGGGAGAAAGAAGGCAGAGAGGGAGATGCTTTGGAGCTGCTACCAGAGTCTGACATCTCAAAACTTTGCTGGTAAGCCACTGTCATGTGGCCATACACAGATTAATAGAAATGGGTTAAATTAATATGTAAAGGTTAACCAATAAGAAGCTAGAGCTAATGGTCGAAGCAGTGATTTAATTAATACAGTTTCTGTGTGATTATTTTGGATCTAAGCTAGCTGGGTGGCCAGGAATCAAAAAACAGCCCCCTTGCAACAGAAAAGGAGGCAGAGGAGGAGAAGCAGAGGGAAAGGAGGAGGGAGAGGAAGAACAGAAGAGAAGAAATGAAGGGAGGTGAAAAGGAGATTAACTCTATTACATTTAAAAGTCTTTGGAAAGCCTTCTTGGCTATCACTTTCTGGCTCCTTTCTAGCCCTAGCACCAAATACCACACAAATACTTTTTATTTCTAAATGATGCCCATAAGTCTGGAAACTTATTTATAACTGTCACATTATACTCCTTAAGAAAGTGATGGGACAAATTTTCTGATTTTAATACCTATAAGTTATAAATTTAGTCTTTTGAGAAACCTGATTCTTGTGTTTTTCTATATGAAGTCCACAAATACAACTCTTTGTAGACTGTCACTCTTTAGAGAAAGTTTACAAAGTGTGACACATGATAGAACATATACTATAAAATTTTACTTCACTCTGGTTGTCAGTAACACATTTGAATTGGGGGGGGGGCATTTTGCCAAGAAACTGAAATTTGTCTGTCATGGGCAGTTGATTTCCTAATAAAGCTTCCAGCTCATGTTCATGAACAAGCTCAGTATTATATGCTTACAATTGTTTTGATAGTCTCATTATGTCAAGGTCTCCACTATGGAAAGCCCTCCTCTGGGTATTTCTTACCACTTCTGTTATTAGTCTCATTTCTGATTGCTTTCTAGTTTGCAAAAAGTCTCTCTTGATCTCTAGTTCCCAAATCCAGTATTTTCAGTTATCAAACTGAAGACCTTCCGCAGATTTTCAGAAGTAAGTTTTTCTGGAAATACATTAGGAAGTCAAGCTAGCTTCCCACAGAATTTTTTTTCTGCATTATCCATTAAAAATAAACTTAAAAGTGAAATGAGATAGGCAGTCAATTGAAGAGTATTCCACTTTGGCACCCTATTTAAGATATACTTTTTAGGGACCTAGAATTAACAAAATAAATCAGACTTTTAGGGATAGAAGTCAGCTGACTAGACAACAGACTGGGCACTCTAGAGTTATCAGTTATAAGAATTCTTGCAATAAAGTATAATGACCTGGTTGAAATCAAGATTTTTCTGCTTTATATTTGAGTTGTTTCTGCTTCTGTGTTTTCAGGTATAAGAAACTACTAGCTGGGTGGTGGTGGTGCACACCTTTAATCACAGCACTTGGGAGGCAGAGGCAGGAAGATCTCTGTGAATTCAGGATGGTCTACAAGAGTTGGTTCCAGGACAGGCACCAAAGTTACAGAGAAACCTTGTTTCAAGAAAGGAGAAGAAGAAGAAGAAGAAGAAGAAGAAGAAGAAGAAGAAGAAGAAGGAGGAGGAGGAGGAGGAGGAGGAGGAGGAGGAGGAGGAGGAGGAGGAGGAGGAGGAGGAGGAGGAGGAGGAGGAGGAGGAGGAGGAAAGAAAGTGCTAAGAGCAATTTGCACACCCACTGGTGGAAAGACTATTGATATGGGAAATAGCAACATATATCCCTAGTATAATACATTACACAAGTAAAATTACACCAAAGAAAAGACTTAAAAGATGACAGCAAGAGTGTGCACCAATTCAGCGAACTTTGCATTTTGTGTCTAGACTAACACAATTAATGATATTGACATATAATCTATATGAAAATAGCAATAGTTATCTGAGGGTTCACTTTTCATATTGAAGCCAAGTAGAATGTGTGAGGTATGACTGTTCATCACCAAACCTGGAAGACACATTTCACTTCTATAAACTTGCATTCATAAAGAAACAGATTTTACTGGAAATTTTGATTAATTGTGTTGTTTTCTGTGTTTCAGAGCACCTGGTACCAGATTCTAATTTCAATATTTTAAGTCATCATTGAGATTACATTAAACTTTAATTTTTTCTGCTTTTTTATAATCAATTAATCTGTACCAACAAGACTTTTCTATTTAAAAACACTTTTTTTTACTTTGTGAAATAAGTGAGAAATAGCTTCCTTCCCATTACTTATCTAAATCTTCTTTCACTAGAAAAAGATGACATCTGAAAGTTATCAAGCAGAGACAACAGAAAATTTTTAAAACTTCTCTTTGTAACAGACAAAGCAAACAAACAAATAAAAACCTCTTTAAAATATATTGTCTGATGCTGCCTTTTACATAAATTCTCCCAAGTGCTTTCTTTGTGTTTCTTGGAAATCACAGATGGGAGTGTTGACAGAGATTTTAGTCCAGCCTCTTCCCACAGTCATTCAGTTTCAGAGGAACACAAAGAGGTCTACATTAATTATAAACTTGTTGGTCTATTCATTCATGTTTTCTTATTAACTCTTACATCTTATATTAACCCGTAACTCTTGTCAGTGTTACTCATGTGGCTTGGTACCTTTATCAGTGAGGCATTCTTATCTTGCTTCTTCTGTGTCTGGGTGACTACTGAAGACTGACTCCTCTTCCCAGAATTCTCCTTTTCCGGTTGTTCCACCTATACTTCCTGTCTGGCTACTGGCCAATCAGCATTTTATTAAATAAGTACAAGAGGCAAGTCTTTACAGGGTACAAGACCATTGTCCCACAGCATGGGAGTTCCTAGATAATGCTTGGTTCTGAGCTGTACCTAGAGTGAGCACATTTATTGTAAGTGATGCTCTTCTCAGTTACATGAGAATCCCTACTACAACACCATTTACCTCCATGCCCAACATCACCAAATCGCATCCTTGAGGAATTCGGTCTGAACAAGCTAATCATGTCAAAAATGTCAGTACACAAAAAGTACCTGAGTGTTTCCCCATCATCACAGCTCTCTCCTGAGCAGTACAAATGTGTTGTTCCCCCATCATTTGCAGCCTACTGCTCTGATTCTGCAAAATCAACGCACAATCCTTACCAAGTCTCAGGAAGAAAATGAAATCCCCTCTTGTCTATACATATATACTTAGAATGCAAACACATTACAGTGTGCATGTATGTGTATGTGTGTGTATGTGTAGAAAATTCAAATTTAATAAGAAGAGTAAGGTTCTGAGCTGAAGGTTTAAGGGTACCTATTGCATTTCTGCAGAGAATAGGGCATGGGATACTGCAATAAAGAGGTGACAGGTGGGAAGAAGCTTCAGTAGTTAAAAGTGCTTATCCTTGTAAGGACTAGAATTTTGTTTCTAGCAATATGCCATGCAACTGACATCCACTCTCACCCCAGCTCTATGCCCAAGGGATTAATACTGTCTTCAAACCTCCGCAGACAGTCATATTAAAATGCACATACCTAGATGCAAACATACACACAGAAACATAATTTAAAATATTTTAAAGGTTACTGTGGTCAGGAAAAGATGAATGGTAGGCAATTAGTAAAATGTTTGTGAGTCCCATCCTGAATATAGTATTCTTGACCAAGATGTTTTGATTTTTTCCTTAAATTAAAACTGAGAGTTAGAGTCTGATTCCACTCTCCTGTATGACTGTTCACATCTTTCAAAGTCTGCTCCTTTTTCTTCTTTGTTCCTACATATGGGCAACCTGATAAGAAAGTCTAAGTATGCTTTCTTTTGTACCAGCAGAGAGTTTAAACATGCAAGTTCAATATATTGAGAGACCTTACCTTCCTTCCCTATTTCCTAGCTACAACCAAGTCAGTTTGTCTTCTTTCCTATCCCTTTAAGCCAGTTTCTGACCTGCAGAAAAGCCTCCCTTGCTCCTCTGAGAGCTTCATTGTCATCAAAGGAATCCCTTCATTGGTATCTCTGAAAAGCTATCTACTGCACAGTCAACTTCAACATTCAAAACAAATGTACTTGCTGAGCAGAGAGAGGGGTTTGAACCATCTCCATGTGGTAGCCACATAAACATTATCAAATTATGATCATTATCAACAGCTTAAAATAGAATGTGTCATTTCTATTTACACAATTTAATCCAACATTTCCTTTATTAACCCATAATATTATCCATAATGGAACCTTGTATCATAACTACAGATGATCACAACTTTGATCTGTTCACAATACTATCACAAGCTTACGCCTCAAGCCTCCACCCAGATACATAGGAATCTTGGAGTGAAGAGACCTGGGAGTGGCTGGGTTGAAGGAGGAGAAGGGGGGGGAATAACATAATGTTCTCTGAATTAAAAATATATTTTTAAAAAGCTAAAGTAAGTGCTTAGTAAATGTCAGCACTGTAAAACTGGCATGGGCAGAGGCTGAACCTGGTTTTACTCTTCCTATATTCTATATGCATCTTCCAAGAAGTCAAGATATTTCACACTGAAGAAAAAGATCAGCTTTTTAGAAACTATTTGCTTTCTTTTCATTTCTCTTCTGAAATACCTGTGAATATTTGCAATAGGCATATGGAAGAGGCATGTAAAACAGAAGTAAAAGCAATAATACTTCAAGTTTGGGAGATGACTGGGTCTCAGTATGATAAAGATACTTATAATTAAGGTTTTTCTATAAAAGGCTGAACTCTCCCAACAAATATGGGATGCCTGAAAATGCCCAGCCAGTAACTGTATGTCTTGGGATGAAAACTACATTTCTACATTGGAAGAAAGATTAGAACAGCTAACAGAAAGGTCGTGGCCCATTTCCAAGATGTGCCAATTGATTGATCATTTGAACAGGAAAAAAATATGCTATGAACTTGAAAGTTATGACCCCTTAAATTTGTCTAGCTCCTTTCCAAAACAATTGTAAGGAATGTGGCATTGCTCATTCTTTAGAGCAGAGTACAAAACCTACTCAACCTTTATTTCTTCTCTTCAGAACATAATTTCAAATGAAGAGTCAGAAGTAGGAGGGTGAAGGCGAAGAACCACACAGTTAATAACACTTATAGTACAGCCAAAGCCATCAGTTCACCAACAGCTGCACACTGAGTGGCTGTTGTGTTGCAAGCCTTGCCAGAGATAAAGGATATTTACACACAAAGGCCCTAGCTTCAATGTCCTTGAAATATGCTTGGACAAGAAAGACATAAAAAATGCTTATAAATAAATGAAAGAATTTTTAAATGGGCTGCCAGGAACCCAATCCAACGAGCATTCCTGCTTAGCCCACACACTGAATATTAACATTATTAACATAGAACCACATTACATAGAAGGCACACCTTTCCATTTACAGTGTTATCACTCAACACAGTATGTTGGCCCAGTTCACAGATTTCCATCAAAATTCTGACCCCTACATGTATGTATATATATATATATATATATATATATATATATATATATTTAACATTTTTATCTATGATGTAATATTGAGAATGTATGTAGTTATTTTAAAATAAATGTCATAAACAGCAAATTGTAGAGTGGTTTAGAGGTTGAAGGGGCAAATAATGATTGTCTTCTTTGAGTCTTCGTGGAGAAGGAAAAATAGAATCTCAGTTTGAAAGAACAGAAAGGAGGAGACCAAGTAATGCTACAGCACTCAAATATTTATTCCCATTCCAGAGGCCAGAGCTGGATCCCCAGTATCCATGTCAGGTGGCTCACAACCACCCTAAAGTCAAATCTGATGCCCTCTTCTGTCTTCTGTGAGTACCCACACACATGCACACCTATAGACACAAACATATGCACACTGTCCTAGTTTCTTTCCACTGCTATGATAAAACACCATGACCAAAAGTAAAATGGGAAGTAAAGGTCTTATTTGACTTATATATCCCAGGTCATAGTCCACTGAGGAAAGCAAAAACAGGAACTCAGGTAAGAACCTACAGGCAGGAACTGAAGCACAATCCATAAAGAGTGCTGCTTACTGGCTTGCTCCTCCTGGATTTCTCCTTTTGGTTTGCTCCTCCTGGATTGCACACTTTGCTTTCTTATATACCCAAGGACCGCCTGCCCAATGGTGGTACTACTTGTAGTGGCCTAGGTTCTCCTACATCAGTACTTAATCAAGTAAATGGCCCATACTTGCCAATGCCTATGAGCTAATAGAACAGAGAAGTTTTCTTGATTCCTCTCTTACCAGTGACTCTAAATTAGCAAGTTGACAACAACCACAAGTTAGCACACGTATAGATCAAAGTGAATTGCTTTTGAAAAAAAAAAAAAAAAACCTAGGCGGTCTGGAAACAAGTTAAAAGAAGAAAAGAGGTTACCTGGTACCTCGTGATCACTATGGTAAGGATGGGCAAGAACATATCATAATTAAGATGCATTAGAAGCCACAATGTAGATAAGCAACAGGTGGTGGATATGGTGGTTCAAATCTAAAATCTGAGCTCTGAGCACTCTACTGCTAACTGGGGAAACCAGACTCCAATCAACACCAGGGAATGAAAAAGAAAAAAAAATGTGAATTCGGTGAAGGCTAGACTTTTCTATCTGAGGCGAAAGAGAAGGACACACATGCTTTCTGATGGTAACTTTCTCTTTTACTTGATCTTTAAAAATGTTTTTTTTTAAAAAAAAAATGTTCTCTGAGAATCTCTGTCTCTACACAGATACATATCTCCACTCAGAAACAGCTATACATCCCATTTACATAGCTCTCTTGCCATAAAGCACTTTATACAGTTTCTAGTCACAGCTCTACTACATAGCAGCAGATCTTTCACATAGTGATCTCTTTCTCACACACACACACACACACACACACACATAATGACCCACACTTCTACATCCATTCACTCTCTCTTTACTCATTCTCTCACTCATTCACTTTCTCACCCTTCTTTCATGTTTCTTCATCTCTCAGACATTCTCTCTGCCCAGTCAGCTCTATTCCTCACTCACTTACCACACACACATACACACACACACACACACACACACACCTCTGTCAGGCTCTTTTCACAGCAGCCCTCTACATAGCCCTCAACAGCAGCCTTTCTAATTTGCTCGGCATACCTCTTCTCTTACAATCAAACTCTGGACAATTATATGTTACATTTTCAGAGCCCGAACCATTTTCATCACAAAAGATAAGTCACACAATTTTTTCTCAGGCCAGGGAGGACACAGTGTGTAGCGCTTGGCCATACACTTAAATGGGTAGGGTTATCAGACAGAAAGTAAACAGTTGACTAAACCTTGTACCTATAACATAAACTGAAGCAGGGCCTATGTACAGAAAGACAATTACTATAGAGGGTTATGGCTACCAAAGTTGCTTCTAACCTGACCCTGAACCAGCAGTAAGCAATACCTGGGAATTTGTTCTTGTGTAGTCTCTGCAGGGGCTGTTTAAAATTTGTACTGAAGTCTAAAATTAGCAGTGTTTGTGACTGAAAATACTATCACTTTCCTATGTCAGTCTGAATAAAAAATTAATTTATTCTAGTACTATTTCTCTTCATCAGAATTGTACAGTTAAGAAGATATCTTCTCCACCATCCACTGCTACATGTATACCCAAGAGATGGAATATTTACATGAGATAAACATGCAAGCAGTGGGGATAAAACCCATGGCAAACCCATGGCAGTTCTTAGGGAAGAAGTGTGGTTCTTAGCAAAGACATGAAGTGGCACATGAGGGAAATTAGAAGCAACTGGTTTCTACAGCCAGTAACCCCATAAACTTTGCCTAGTGGGTCTCCCCAACAGAGTTATTCATCTGGTAGGTTGACCTGTTGAATACCGGTTGTCCCCTGCTGTATACTCCCATGCCCACTGCTACCAGAAGCTCTCAGCAGCACTCAAAGACAAAGCACAGGCAAGACAGTCATGCCAAGTGAGCCAGCTGGTTGTTGTTCAGTTCATTGAAAGCAGAGATGTGCAGTGACCAGAGCTCTAGTGACTCCTGCTTCTGGATTATCTTCCCAGCCAAAGGATAACCAAGATTCTGGTCAATAATAAGATATCTGACAGGAGTCTCAGCAGTGCTCCAGTATTTATGGTGCTTCAGAAACCAGAGGGCTTGAACCAGACAAAAGGCTTCTTGTAACAAATATTTGCTTATAAAGCTATTTGGACAAATATATACTATGTGACACATTGCAGTTTACAATGCCACTTTGATGAACAAAGGTGCAATGGAGAAGTCGGAAGGATGGTGGAAAGAAGTGTGCATGCTGCTGGCAAAGAGAGACAGAGCTAGAGACACAGATGTTGGGATGCAGCTTAGGTGGACAGGGGAGCATGTAGTTGCTGAGTAGGGTCAGCAGGGTGGTGAGCAGTAGCCTGGAGCTGTGCAGGCTCTGCCCCCAAGTATGATGCACAGCCCCATGATCACCCTTACTCTGGGCAATAACAGGATGTCCAAGATGGAGAATGGTTCATTTTCTGGACTGGAAAAAAAAACCAGGGTCAGCAGAGTGATGAGCATAGCCTGGAACCCATGAAGATCCTGCCCCTGAATATACTGACCAGTCCCACAATTGCCTTGACTTTGAACAATGGCAGGCTGCCCAAGATAGTTAATAGTTAATTTTCCAGATTGGGTCTTTGCGTAAAACCTCCATGGTCTGTGCTACAACTTGGGCAGTGTTGTTGTCCATGGTCCAGACTGCTTCCACAGGCTGAGTGAATGCCCAGAGATCATGCTACTGCTGGAGACTATATGGATGTCTGTGGTCTCTGCTCCCACTGGGACCACGTTCATGATCATAGTCCATGTCCCCACCTGAGGTCATATTGATGCCTGTGGTCTGTACTCACCCCTGACCCTTGTTACTGACTGTAGCCCAATATGCTGAAGGGGGACATCCTGATGTCCATGGTTCATATTGTTTTTGGAGGTCATGTTGGTGTCTGTGATCTGTGCTGCCACCCCATGGCCATGCAGATGTCCATGGTCTTTCCTGCCGTCAGGTATCATATATAGACCATGGTCTGTGATCCTGCTAGTAAATGAGACCCCCTGCACAGCAGGACCTGTCTCCTGGATCCTGGGTAAATCACATACCATGTCCAAGCACCTATTTTCACAGAGACATTCTTTATTAAATGAGGGGGGAAAAGTTAAGTGTCGCTTTCAGACTCAGGCAGAAAACAGCAGCAAATTATCTTGCATGGGTAATTTTTAAGAGGAGGAAATGAGGAGGTCTGTGGTAGAATGGGCTAGGATGTTGTGGTAAAGAGGATAGAGGACAAGAGAGAAGGGGAAAAGGACAAGGGAAAAGAGGGAGGAGTCTGGAGGGACATAGGACTGCCTCTAAATAGAGAGGAGGCAGACATAGCACATAAGCAAATGGTGGTTTATAAAGGTAAAGGGGGAAAACCCCATGTTAAGATGAGGAGTTTAATTTTAACTGGGCATGTTAATCAGGTAAACCAAAGGGGGCTTTTGATTACTGGAGTTCAATACTTCAATAATTGGACCTTGGTCATCAGCCACAGGAGGAGGAAGTGGTCAAAAAAGGGAATAGACCTTGGTCGCTAGCTTTAGGAATATAATTTAACGGGTTTTTTTTGTTTTTGTTTTGTTTTTTTTACAAGGAAGAGAGAATGGGGAGAAGGGAATGGCCTGCCAGAACCACATGCTCAAGTGGGCTGTCCCTTCAGCTGGGAACCATGTGATGTAGATAACCCAGAGGCCCTGTTGCTATCTATGGTGAATACTGCCATTATAGATTGGTATCTGTGATCTATGCTGCCACTGGAGACTATGTTGATGTCCATGATCATTGGGGCTGCCACCAGCATCTATGATGACATCTACCTTCTGTGGTGCAGATAGAGGCTATGTGAATATCAATGTTCTGTGCTGCCACCCAAAACCATATTGATGTCCATGACCCATGCTGGAACCATGTTCTAATTTGAGGTCCTTGGTCCATGATGCCACCACAGACTGTGTGGAAGTCTGGGGTTCATACAACTACTGTCTGCTATGGGCAAGAAAGCTTCTGTTGCTGTGGTATCTATGACTCCAGACTCATAACTGAGAATGAGAGAAATGGAAACCTTCTGTAACAACCTCTCCCTGATCCCAAAGAAAAATAAATAAACAGTATAGAAAGTAAACAATTGAAGAGAGTCCTTAAAATTATGGTAAAGATGCTGAAGTGTAGCCTTTTACAGTTGTTGGCTTCTGGAAGGGGTTGGGAAAGGTCTAAGTTATCTTTAAAGAGCTGGCCACTGGGAAATGAAGGATGCTTCAATGAGTACATGGGAAATAAAAATGGTACTTGGTGTGTTTTTATGGGGTCCCAATGGTGGGAAGGTGGACCTGGGGGGAATAGAAAGTGAGTATGATTGGGAGACATTATATGAATGCCCAAATAATCAATATAAATTTTATGTTAGATAGAAAAGACCAAACCAAGAATATTGATAAAAGATGGGACCAGCCGTGACTGTATAGTAAGACCCTGTATGAAAAACGAAAAGGGCAAAAGAAAGGAACAAAAGGAGGGAAAGAAGAGTTGGACAAATTATAGAAGAATTGGAAAGCCATGCAAAATCCTTCAGAAACCACATCCTTCAGGATCCTAATGAGAGAGCGAAACACGAGCTGAATCAGTGTCATCTAAACAGAAATGGATTTGCTCTCTCAATTGCTAAGTGTTAAGTTCAAACTCATCTATAACTCTTCAGTATCAACACAATTTCTCACTTTTTTCTTCTCATTCTTCTCACTTTCACATTCACAAAAGTGCTCTGTATCTGGGAAACTGGTGCTTGGATCATATGCTAACTATTGGGATCAAGGAAGTCTGTCAAAAAAAGTCATTGTCATTGGCCTCCACAGTAAAGAAAAGGCTTGAAGATGGCATAGGAATCACTGAAAGTTCTAATACAGAAATCATTAGGACAAAAACTCTTTTATATAATGAATTAAAAATGAAATTAAAATAAAAGGGGGGATATAATCAAAGCAGTTCATATGGTAGCCTAAGAATGAGGACCAAAGTTCAACACAACATAGAGAATGATAGAGAAGAGACAGCTGCATCCACTATTTAGAAAAATCAGACCCAAAACTTAGAATATTTGGTTGAGGGAGAGGTTCCATTCTGTGGTGATTCATTCAGTGATTCACTGACTCCTAGTTCTGTTTTACACACTGTCCCAGGTGCTGGTAAATAAGGTAGACCAGATGTCTATATCACAGAACTCATATATTTTGGGAAAGTAAGAAATACAGGTATAGTGATAAACAAATAATAAAATTTCAAAATCTAGAATGTGCTCTATAGAGAATGTAAGTAGCAGAAAGAGAGGTAAATCGAAGATATTGTTTTAAACAGATGATCTGAGCTGGAAAGATGACTCAAGGTTTAAGATCACTGGGTTCAATTCCCAGCATCACTGCAGTGAATCTAATGACATTGTCCAACCTCTCTGGGAACACATGTGGCACACTTGGAGGCAAAACACCCATGCACATAAAATAAAATAACTTTATTTGAAAAGAATTTTATAAGGCTTATAAAAATTTGATAATAATAAATAAAAAGAGGTTTTAGGTAAATTGCTCTGAGAATATCTGTAAAAGAAGACACATACTGAGAGTTGATTGATGAGAAACCACATTAGGACTAAGGAAGGCTAGGCTGGCTGTGGTAGATTTAAAGAAAATGGCCCGCAAAAAGAGTGGCACTATTAGGAGGTGTGACCTTGTTGGAGGAAGTGTGTCACTGTGGGATCAAGCTTTGATGTCTCTTTTGCACAGCCTTTCTTCAGTGTGACAACTAACTTTGTGCTGCCTTCTGGTCAAGATACAGACTCTCAGCTATAGCACCACGTCTGCCTATGTACCACCATGCTCCGCACCATGATTATAACAGACTGAACCCCTGCAACTATCAGTGAGCCCTTTCAATTTAATGTTTTCATTGATAAGAGTTAGAGTGGAGCCATGGAGTCTCTTCATGGCAATAAAATCTTAGCTAAGACACTGGCCAAGAAGAACCAGCAGATAAAGAGAAACCAAGGCAAGAACAAAGCTGGCAAAGAAAAGTGTATCTAACCAGGAGGAAATGATTATATTCTAATGAGACACTTTTAGCTGTCAAGTTATCAAATCAAGGGACCAAAACAAAAAACCTGGAATTTCTTCAGGACTCTTGTGATGGTAGAAGAAAAACTGTAGAGCTGGCAGAGTGACACTTTTCTTCCTCACACTCTGCAGTAAAAAGTCTACAATCTTACTGGCAGTGGTGGCAAGGGCTACTTCTGACCTGGAAACACTTGGATGTGCATATTGTTGTCCTGTTTAAACTTTAGTATCACTTCAGTACCTTAAAATTTAACTGGTAGGGACACTGAATCTCATTATCACTCTCCCTAATATAACCACATTAAATAAATCTCCTTTTCAGTTTTGTACTATGTATATGTTTTGTTTGACTTTTCAAGTGACTGAACCTGGCTTCTCAGAGTACAGACTATAACTCAAAGTTCAATAAGCAGAAAGATGAAAAGACTTGCTTGGCTGGAGAAGTTCATCAAGGCAGAACAAAAGAACTTGTCCAATGATGGTCCAACTTGATCAAGAGCCAAAGACAAGGGCCAAATTTGATTGAGTCACCTATGCAAAAAAAAAAAAAAAAAGAGCTGGGACTGTCTTCTAACTGCCATTGAGATTCACTGGGAGGTTTTCAGTGAGGAAGAGACATGATCTCATCTTGGCTGTATACTATAGTTTCAATTTGTCTCCCAAAAGTTCTTGTTTTGGAAGCTTCATCCCTAAAGTCACATCTCACAGTATTTGGATGTGGGCTTTATTGGAGATAATTATGATTAAGTGATATGATGGTGGGACTCTACAATGGTATTAGTGGCTTTATCAGAGTAGAAACTGGGGCCACACAATGTACTTGTTCTCATGTCATGTAATACTCCTTGTCATTTTGTATCACATTAAGAAGTCCTTAGCAGATCAAGTTTCATGTTCTTATGTTACTTAGTTGGCAACCCTGAGGGCCAAATGAATCATGCTCTCTCTAAATTACCCAATCTGTGGCATTCAGTTACAACACAGAAATAGATAGACAGTTGTTTGTAGTATACTGTAGTGTCAGCGTAGAATATGGACAGCCAACAAGAGACACAGCAAAGAGAGCCATTTTGAAATTTTTTGTGGTCCAGCTGAGGAACAAACGTTGGGATGTTGCCGAGGACATTGGATTAGGTGGTGAAAGAAATGCAAGTCTTTGTGCCTGAATAAAAATGACATTGTCTTAAAGAGAAAAACAGAAATGATCTCTAAAGGGTTTCACATTTAAACTTGATTGCATCTTTTACTGAGGGATGCATAAATTATTGGATTGTGTTCACTACCCCAGAGTGAAGGCCTGAAAGTCTTGTCTTCCAGAACCATGGAGACAGAGAAGCACATAAGGTTTAACCTAAGAATTTTTTTAACTAAAAGTTTGAACCTAAGTGGAAAACTGTTGAGAATAGCTATTTCTGATATGGGAAAAGCCTTAAAGGTTTCCCCAAAGAAGAACAAAGGGTGGAAAAGAAGCATGAAAAATAAATCAAAATAAAATTTTAAAAGAAAAATTATTTCACAGAGGAATTCTTGAAACCTTCACAGGAAAAAGAAATGAGTTCTTTGGCCTCTAGGTTTGACAAATTTTGTTCAACAAAAAATGGGAAACGTTGATTTCCCCCCTCCTCTTTCATAGTCCTCTTTCGATTGAGCTTGGGCAATTTCTCATAGAAAAACAAATTGTGCAGATATGTATTTCTCTATATTGCTCTTCAGAGTATATACATGAGCCAAAGATTCTGGAGAGCATTTTAGCAAAATGTATGAAAGTAAAAAGCACTTAATACTCTATCCTTCTAGTTATAAGTATTTATCCTAAAAACACTAATAAACTATCAGATACATGCAAAATGTTATTAATTACAGAATTATGCATTTTATATAAAAATCTGCAGTAGCCTAAATAAAGAGGTAAATTTTGTTCACCCCAGTGTGCTAAATGAAAATATACACAAGCTGGGGGGCACACTGTCTAATCCCATAGGTGACTCCTGGGGATGGAGGGCTCTCCTTCCAGTAGTATGGCCCTAAGACTGTGAAACTGCAGGCTTCATAAAGGATCACATGTGTTGTTTCAGACCATAAATTCCAGTTTTGAAAGGACAGTAACAATATTAAAAGGATCAAAACAATATTAATAAAAGACAAAAAACAAAAGATCTGTTGCCTGAAGGCTTGTGGTCTTGTGACCTTAGCCATCTGGTACCTTAGGACTGAGGATGCACCCATGCCATCAGCTGCAGGTACATTTTCATGTCGGAGCCAGCTGTCTTGCAGGGTTCCTTCCTCTCTCATTCCTTTACTAGGTCAGACAGAGACTTTTATTTTGTTCCTTGAAATGTCTAAAAAGTCTATGCTACCTCAGCTTTTAGCACATTGAAGGATGGGGTCCAAGGAGCAGCCACTAGATGCTTCCATTTCCTGTTCATAAAAGCGAGAGGGAGGGAGAGAAGAAAGTAAGCACAGAACAATACAGTCAGCAGCTTTAGCGCTGTGATAGTGACACCAACGTCTCAATTCAGTCACCTCAGGATGGCTTTCACAATTAATGGGAAAACCAAAGAAATACACAACAGAAAATTTAATTGTGGGTGCTAACCTTCAGTGCAATAAATGCTCCAAGCACAGAATTTCAGCTGATGGCTTCACAGACTGAAGAGGCACAGAAGGAAAGTGTTTATATTTTAATGATTTTCACTTTTAATTAGTGATTTTCAAGATTTACAGCAAACTTAGTTTGGCCCCTCAAATATTATAATTTAATTAGTTTCCAGACTGTTTTCCTCGACCAGTTAGAGAACATGTTCAGAGCATGTTTTCCTTTGAGTAATTAACAACTGGGTGATGCTATGACTAACTCACTTGAGCGCCTTCTGAACCAGGTAAAGCAGCTCATATTTTTGCTTTAAAATATCTGCCTGGAAGCTAACTATCATCCTCGGGTCTAAGGATATTAAGACCACACTCACTCAGGAATTCTTAAGGGAGAGTATTTAATAAAATAGGAAGTATAACACAATGAATCCTGTGTTTCAATATTATTTGTGGACTTGTCTGATGACTGTCTTGGTTTTCCTCTTGTCTCTGACATTCAGTGGTTTGGGCTACAGCAGACAGAATTTTCTCTGTCCATGATGACTGGGGCCTTACCTGAAGACCACCACAGTTGGCATAGCAGACTTTCTGACTCAATGAATGAGAAGGTGATACCCATCCATTCCATTGCAAGTACCCTAAGGGACATTTCTATTGAAATAACAGAACCATTCCCACCTTTTGGTTAGGCTGAAGCTACCTAATCAGACCACAAGAGTCTGCAGCCTCAGTGTTACTGTCAAGAACCCCAGGAAAATGACATCTGGGATCCATGCTGCTACAGAGAAAGACAAATACAGTCCCCAGAGGCTGGCCTCAGAACTGTCCCTACTCCCCCACATCCTAACGGATACACATCCATGTCTTTCCTCTTGACCCTGGGATCAAACAACATAACTAGAATAAACATTCCCCTGAGATCCTTAGAAAGAACCTCTCCTAACCCTGAGTTGTGGGTCTCAACTGTCTCAGCACCCCATCTCACTGCCTACCTATGGCCTTGAGGCCTGAACTTCAGAGTTCATGCCATGCTTCTGTCTGTCTATATGTCCCTACTGTTAATAGCTCTTTTTAAAAACTTCATACCGAAAAGACAGCTCCCTCAGTGTCTTGGTACCCTGCTTGAGCCTGGGATATCTTCATCCTTTAATCTTTAATTAGAAGGAAAAGAGATGTTTTCAAAGATCCAAACTCAGGAAGGGCTTTTTAAACTTGGTGAACAACTGAGCATGGTGACAAACATTGTAACTCAAAACACTGAGGCAGGGGCGGAGAGAATCAGAGGCTAGCCTAGACTATGCAGTGGGTTCTCGTCTCACCCATCTGATTGAGAGATGAAGCACTTACCTCACTGAGTAATCAATCATCAAAAGTCACGTGGCACCCGCAGAATTGCTGTAGTCAAAGACACAAAAGGGACTTCTCAACATGGCTCAGTTTGGCATTGGTTGAAGAAGCTATGGCCTCTCAGAGCAAACACAGCATGGGCTGGCATGCCCATCAAGTTCTTCCTGTTGCGGGCTTCCTTTCTCTATCTTGACGGAGATTAATCTGTGACTGAGATTTATTAGTCGAAGGAAGGCAGAGTTGATGAGATTCTCCTGATACACTGCACAGCACACACATCAAGTTAAAGAGAAAAAGATGAAAAATTGGAATGATAAAGTTGCCTTGCTAGCTTGTTGCCAGAGTAATTGAAGTGACGTGTGTGCTGCCGAGATGTGATGGGTAGAAATAAAATATGTACGAATTTATCTAGATCATACTTCTGAAGAAAGGGCCACAAAATACATTCCTCTCTATTTATGGGTTGAGGAAATCTCTCAATTCTTTTCTGACAATGATATTGAAGCAAAACGAAAATAAAACCCATTCAGAATCAGCTCCAAAAGTGAAGCCATCTCTAAGTTATCCATGGAAATAGACTGAGGGTTTGCATACATAATTGAAATAGGAGTGAAATGTAAAGCAGCACTTTGTCTGGTAGTCAAAACCACAACTCCTAATAATTTCTTTGCAACAGAACTCTACAAAATAGCAAAATGGTCCTCGTGTTTCAAAAAGAAATTGCCTAACTTCCCCTGTGATGGAGATTATAATATCAGTGAATTACCTGATAATAAATATGCATGTGAATTTCAAAAGGCTTGGAAGGTAAAAGCTGTAGGCTAGGAGGGCATAACAATGGAATCTGTAGCTCTCCTACCCATCCTGAGTGCCTCGACCTAAACTACCCAGGAGATGCCCAGTGGGATGAGGCAGCGCTGGCCAAGCACATTCCATCCTGTACTGCTGAGGATTAACTAGTGGCTTCAGATGATGTGGCTGTGACCATAAACCTTTGTTTACTTTTAAAACCTGTAAAACTAGCACTCAAAAGAGTCCAGAAGTACAGTGGAGTGAGAGTGGTCCAAGTCTCGGCATAGGTTGGTCTTGAAGGCATGTTCCTGGACTAGAGACATTTCTACCCCAACCTCTCTTGACCCCCTCCACCACAAGGATGTTAGAGTTATGAGGCTAACCTCCCTAGAATATGATGGCTGAATGAATGATTCTCAATCTGTGACTTTCAACCCCTTTAGAAAACTCCTATCTCAAAAAAAAATTATGTTTAACAACAGCAGCAGAACTGCAGTTGTGAAATAGCAATGTAATAATGCTATGGTTGGAGTCACTACAACATGAGGAACTGTTTAAAGGGTTGGCATTCAGAAGATTTGAACCACTGTTCTACACTATGCAGCTCAGTTCTTTTTCTCTGGGTTGCTCAAGGATCTCATGCAGAGGGTCAAAAAGGCTCTTCACGGACTGAGAAATTCACAAATGGGGATCACAGTCTTCTCTGTTTCACTGACTGATATTCCAGGGCTAGAGAAATGGGGTTTAAATCAGCAAATTCCTCGAAGAGGGAAAAACTAAGGCAAAGAAAGAAGTTTGAAAAGAGAACAGTGAAAATTAAAAAGCAAATCCTGCAATTCTAGCACCATAAGATGGAGGTGGGAAGATCAAGGAGTTCAAGACCATCTTTGGCTATATAAAGAAGTCAAGGCTTCAAGGCCAGTGAGCTACATGAGATCCTGTATACTCCAAAACATCATCATCATCATAGCAACAATAATGAGAAAAATGCAATAAAGTATTTTTAATTAAAAATAAAGGGATAGAGAGAGATCCAGCAGCTAAGAGGGCTTGAAACTCTTGCTGAGGACCTGTGTTTAGTTCTCAACAACCACATGGTGTCTCACAATCTCCTGTACCTTCAGCTCCTATAGCTTCAATACTCTCTTCTGGCATCTGTGGTCACCAGACACACCTGTGGCATATACTCACACAGATTCACAGACACAGATACACACAAATAAAAATGAAGATAAAATAATATCTTAAAATAAATTTAAAGAAAAAAGCAACATACACCAGGTAGTGATACACAGCTGCGATCCCGGAACTTGGGAGATGATAACAAGGGCATCAGGAGACAGTCAGTACTCATGATATCCTTTCTCAAAAATAACAAAAAACAAAATAAAACAAACAAACATAAAGTTCATTGCTACCATTGAATGAATGGGGCTGTAAGGTTGTGTTTTTGAGATGCCAAATTTGGAGGGGACATTGGGGAAAGCTGTTTTGGTTGTAGTTGTTTTTGGAGGTGGTGATTGGTAATGATTGCTGAGGCAGTGGTGGGTGTATGTATTCATGTTTTATGTGAATGAAATTTATTTCCTTGCACTTCAGACATCCTTCTATGTGGCTGAGACATGCCTACTTCAATGCCTCAGGGAACACACCAGTCTTAGCCTGAGAAAATTCCTCTACCGTGCTAGTTCATATTCAGTGTATCTCCTCCTACTGGAGCCTGTGCTCTGAAGTACGCCCACATAGCAGTCGCTTCCTGAAGGACTTAGCTGATACATGGCACAAGCTACGATCTTTCTCCTTCCTCCCACAGACCTAAGGCAGCCAGTGAGTATCCGAAACTCTTTGGAACAAGTCTTCAGAAATACATGAAAGTCTCCAACTGCCCAAGACAGAAAGGACTGTTCAAGAGAGAGGCATGACTTAGAATGATGTCTTTGGAAATTTATTGGCAAGGTGACAGTGGGTATATCAGGGAATAATCAGAGGTATGTTCTACTCTTATGTTAAGTGGAAATGCAGAATACAGACACTCCCAAGTAATCTAGTCAAAATTAAACATATGTAAGATACTTAGCACAGATACACTACTGACACTCTACAACTCAGTAAAGTCTCAGGAGCATTATTTAAAGTAGACAAAATCAGTCATAGAAAAACATCTTCCACATTATCCATTGATTCAAAGAACAAGCCCAGAATAAAGAAATCTCTTTGGCTGTTCAGAGGCAGCAGGAAGCGTGGAGAGAATGGGGTAACAGCTAGAACATGAAATTTATGAAGATGTGAAACTGATGTGCTGATGTTCACACATTGTGGATGAAAGAACACTACAGAATTAGAGCTCTTTTCAGGTCTTTCTGCTATGGGTGTGGGGTCCTGTGAGTGAGACAGAGCACTTGCTGCAGACAAGGATGACTACAGCAGCCAGTCCTAGGCTTCCAGATTTTCTGACATATGGTCCAGGTACGTGATACGTGTGTACCAATGTGTATGTCAGACCGGCTAAGCCAAGAGTTTCCAGGTGTTCTCCTGCTCTGCTTCCCTTCTACCAATAAGAACTCCAGAATCACAATCAGCCCACTCCTTCCAGCTTTCTGCGGGGCCTGGGTTCTGTCCCCAGGTGTCACTTGTGCTGCAAACACTTAACCCCACTGAGCCACCTATTAGATCCTCAGACTGTATATTTTTAATGATATGAATAATATCTCAATGAAGCTGTTCAAGATATATTTAAGACAGTAGTTATTCTATATTTAATGTTTTTAAAGTCAACTATTTTTTTTTTTTTAAAAAAATTTTTCTGCCTCCTCCCCGCCTCCCATTTCCCTCCCCCTCCTCCCGCCCCTCTCCCCCGACCCCCACTCCTCTTCTCCTCCCTCTCCAGTCCCAGGAGCAGTCAGGGTTCCCTGCCCTGTGGAAAGTCCAAGGTCCTCCCCCCTCCATCCAGATCTAGGAAGTTGAACATCCAAACTGTCTAGGCTCCCACAAAGCCAGAACCTGAAGTAGGATCAACACCCCGTGCCATTGTCCTTGGCCTCTTGTCAGCTCTCATTGTCCACCATGTTCAGAGAGTTCGGTTTTATCCCATGCTTTTTCAGTCACAGTCCAGCTGGCCTTGGTGAGCTCCCCATAGATCGGTCCGACTGTCTCAGTGGGTGGGTGCACCCCTCATGGTCCTGACTTCCTTGTTCATGTTCTCCCTCCTTCTGCTCCTCATTAGAACCTTGGGAGCTCAGTCCGGTGCTCCAGTGTGGGTCTCTGTCTCTATCTTCATCCATCGCTAGATGAAGGTTCTATGGTGATATGCAAGATATTCATAAGTATGGCTATAGGATAGGTTCATTTCAGGTTCCCTATCCTCAGGTGCCCAAGGAACTAACTGGGGACATTGCCCTGGGCATCTGGTAGCCACCCCAAGTTCAAGTCTCTTGCCAACCCTTAGGTGGCTACTAGGTAGATTTATTAAATTTTCAGGAGTTGGAGGATTCTGCTTCTACTATTGTTGCATTTTTTTCATTTTACACTACAAACTTTTGTGTGGATGTGAAATATGCAAAGAAAATATTTCAAGGGACTTCTATAATGCTGCCATGACTAAGATGCTATGCTTCAAAATACAAAATTACTTTTGGTGAGAACTATGTTTTAGACATAAAGTTTTATAGTCAGAAAATTCTGCAACTACATTAGGGAATCTTAAAAATAGCATCAGAAGTTTTCATTTATTCAAAACCAATCTTGACTTATTTATAGTAAACTCAGAAATTTTTCCAAATGAAAAATCCATAATTTAGTTGCAAAGGAGCTTTCTGTTTATGTAACTGTGAGCATTTTATATTTATGTATCATAAAGATGAAAGTCTTGATCTCATAGCTTAAATCAAATAGTAAACTTTAAAAGTGCCATCTGAATCTCAGAATGTATCGGTTGTCCCAAATAGCTTTACAAACCTCATTTTCCCTACTAGATTCTCATGATTGTGTGTGTGTGTTTGTGTTTATGATGTTCGTGTGAAAAGGTGCACTTGCAGAAATTGAGTGGACACCAAGTGTCTTCTTGGTTTCCTCATTTACAGACCTGCAGTTCAACATCCCTTCCTGCTAAGCTGACTGCCCACAAAGTCCTGGGATTCTCCTGCCTTTGCCTCCAGCACAGAAATAACAGCAGTATACACCTGCCTTTTAATGTTTGTTCTGTGGTTCATAATTAGGTCCTCATGATCATGCAGCAAATGCTTGAGCTACTAACCCATCTCCCCTGCCTCTGGTGACTTTTATAAAATAATTGTATCTTCATCTTCTTGCCCTTCTCTCTACCTTCTACCACCTCATTTCTAACTTCACATAAAAACTGGAGGTAAGAAATACTATAATAAGTTTGCCAACAAAATATTATGGCCAAGATAAAGAAAAAATAGAGCTCCAGAATCCGTATCAAATGGGACCTTCTTTCACAGACACAAAAAATTTAGATGCACTTAGGGAAATGCAGAGATTGAAATGGTACTGGAAAGTTCCAAACAGGCATGCTGGTCACCTCAGCCTGGCTGCCTTTGCCATAATGGAAGCCCTGAACACAAACGAAAGCATTAAAGTCAGGTGAAAAGTCCAAGAAACCAGAGGCCAGATTCCCCTTTGTGAGCCCCTACTCCATTGTTCTCTCTTTTTAGAAGAGGTAGCCTACAACCAGCAGGTTTGATGGTGAATTCTCAGCAGCAGGAGCTGCATGACCACTTTGAAGGCACTAGTAGGATCCAGAGAGACTCGGCAAGATCCCGGACGGCAGGAGCCCTGCAGGAAAATTAACTAGTTCCAGGGAGGAAGGCTATTTTAGAGTAATTGTCTAGAGTTGTCCTGGTTTTCTCTATAGCATACCCCAGGTTTGTTTATGTGTACTATTTTCTAAAACACAAAAGACATGTTAAAATGGATGTTTGCGTGTAGGTACTTCCTGCTCTCTTGGAATCAGTGCGGGCAGCGGGGATCCAGGAGGAATGCAGGTGTGCTCCAGGCTCCTGACAGTGTGGGCAGCAGGGAGCCATGAGGGATGCAGGTGTGCTCCAGGCTCCCGACAATGTGGGCAGCGGGGATCCATGAGGGATGCAGGTGTGCTCCAGGCTCCTGACAGTGTGGGCAGCGGGGATCCATGAGGGATGCAGGTGTGCTCCAGGCTCCTGACAGTGTGGGCAGTGGGGATCCATGAGGGATGCAGGTGTGCTCCAGGCTCCTGACAGTGTGGGCAGTGGGGATCCATGAGGGATGCAGGTGTGCTCCAGGCTCCTGACAGTGTGGGCAGCAGGGATCCATGAGGGATGCAGGTGTGCTCCAGGCTCCTGACAGGCTGAACCCACACTCCACCATTTTCTTTTCTTTCTCACGCTTCATTCTTTGTTGTCTGATAGGGATGTGTATGGACTCTGTGGAAACACTGCAAAGAGCTGTAAATGATACATTTCATAAATGCCCTCTGAGAGAAAATGCAAACTGTCTTGCAACTGCTGTCAAGCAGCAGTGAGGATTATAAGATGACTACTGCACCAGCAAGATCAGTGTGCCAAGTGAAAATGCCTCAGCAGCATACGATAAAGAAAATATTAACTGATATTTTAGTCATATATTCATGACCTGTAATTTCTCCTATCCCTATCCTAGTCATCCTTTTATCTTTTGACAGAATGCCCCAAATTCTGAATCCTGGAAAGATCCACAGAAGCATTTGGGAAGATTACTTTGGGAGGAGAAATTACATTGGGAATCAACCTACCTCAGGATCCATCAATACCACTCTTGGGCATATACGCAAAAGATGCTCAATCATACTACAAAAGCATTTGTTCTAGGCAGTGGTGGCTCATGCCTTTAATCCCAGCAGTCGGGAGGCAGAGGCAGGTGGATCTCTGTGAGTTAGAAGCAAGCCTGGTCTACAAGAGCTAATTCCAGGACAGGCACCAAAGGCACAGAGAAACCCTGCCTCAAAAAACAAACAAACAAACAAACAAAAAACATTTGTTCAACTATGTCCATAACAGCATTATTTGTAATAGCCAGAACCTGGAAACAACCTAGATGCCCCTCAACTAAAGACTGGATAAAGAAAATGTGGCACATTAGAGTACTACTCAGTGGTTAAAAAATAAATAAATAAATAAATAACAATGACATCTTGAATTTCACATGCAAATGGATGGAATTAGAAAACACTGTCCTGAGTGAGGTAACCCAGACCCAAAAAGATGAATATGGTATATACTCACTCGTAAGTGGATACTAGCTATAAACATAGGACATTGAGCCTATAGTTTATGATCTAGAGAAGCTAAGTAATGAGGTGAACCCAAAGAAAAACATACATAGATCCACCTAGATATTGGAAACAGACAAGATTGTCTGACAAAATTGGGAGCATGGGAGTGGGGGAAGAAGGAAACGTAGTAGGGGAAGAGAAAGGAAGAGGAGGGTTGAGGAGAACTTGAGAGAATGGGATAGTCGAGATGGAGGAAGGACAGATATGAGAACAAGGAAAGAGATATCTTGATTGAGGGAGCCATTATGGGATTAGTAAGAAACCTGATTCTAGAGAAATTCCCAGGAATGCACAAGGATGACCCCAGGTAAGACCCTAAGCAATAGAGGAGAGGGGACCCAAAGTGTCCTTGCCCTGTAGTCAGACTGATGATTATCTTAAATATCACCATAGAACCTTCATCCAACAACAAATGGAAACAGAGACAGAGATCCACATCAGAGCACTGGACTGAGCTCCCAAGGTCCAGTTGAAGAGTAGAAGGAATGAGAATATGAGCAAAGAGGTCAAGACCATGAAGGGTTCATCTGCTGAAATAGTTTACCAGAGCTAATGGGAGTTCACCAACTCCAACTGGATTGGGAAGAAAAAAGAATAAGACCAAACTAGTCCCTCTGAATGTGGTTGACAGTTATATGGCTGGGGCAGAGTGAGGGGCCACTGGCAGTGGCACTGGGACTTATCTCTACTGCATGTACTGGCTTTTTGGGATCCTATTCTCTTTGGATGTATACCCTGCTCAGCTTAGATGTAGTAGGGATGGCCTTGGACCTTCCACAAAGCAAAGTGCCTTACCCTCTCTTAGGATTAGATGGGGGTAGGGTGGTAGGGTGTGTGGAGGGAATGGGAGGAGGGGAGGGAGTGGGAATTTGGATTGGTATTTTTAAAAAAAATCTAATAAATTTTAGAAAAAAATTTTTTGATTTTTATGTGGAATTCTGCAGTCATTGAACATACTTGTATTTTATCATAGAATTTCAGGTTCTAAAAAAGATTGTTTTACTTCAGCACCACCATACACACAATTCAATAGCAAACAAAACAAACAGGACATTATTTTTTGCAGCAAGGCAAACCGAGTGATTGAGCCCAATTGAAAGAGTCCTCTTCCAGCGACAGAGGAGCCACATGGCAGATCCTGTTGCAGATGAGTCCTTACTATTCTCAGGGCTCCCGGATTCCAGTGCTGTCTTTCACATCATTAACGAAAAGGTTCTGTCGCTTGACTCTACACGCAGGATGCCTGGGCTTGCCAAACATCCTTTCCTACTACAGGCTGACTACAGTCCACCAGCTGGCATGTTAGGAGGTGCCCCTTCATCAAGCAGTCTGGAAACCCAGAGACAGTGCACAGCCGTGACAGCCACAGGTTCCGCATCCCATGACTCTTCCAGCTTGCTTTGTTCCGTGTCCTGCTGGAGTTGAACTCTAAGGACTCAGGAAAAGAAGGCTCAATGACAACAGCTAGCAAGTGCATTTGTCTGCTCCCTCACCAAACGCTAGCAGATTGTCTTGTTTCCCTGCCTAGCAGATGTGCCAGACCACACATGGGCACATTACCCAGGCCCCTATCATGCCTAGAGACAGGAGCTCCTGTGATGTTTGCAGTTTCAACTCTTCCTCTACAAACCCCAGCCCAGCCTATTTTTTTTTGTTGTTGTTGTTTGTTTTGTTTTGCTACTCTTGATGTTCTGTTTTGTCTCTTAACTGTCATTACTGTTATCCCTGTGATCAGTTTTCTCAAGCATTTAGTATCACTGGAGTAAAGCCTGTGAGGGATATTCGGGTTTCTCTAGTTTGGGCAGATTCCAACTCCTACATCAAATTTTTAAGTAAAAGCAAAATATCATCTTAATGATATCTTAAGGTATAGTACATTCTGATGGGAGAAATAAAAGTCATCCACAGTGTAGCTACTGTTTAAATGCTATGGTGGACAGGTTTGCCACTGTGTGGTGTGCTGGCTTGGAAGTGACACTCATTTGTTTCCATTTATGTCTAACTGTGACAGCTTCTTTGGGTGCTAGAGTGGCATGCTGCATCTCCAGTCATCTTGGAGCACTGAACTATCAGAGGACCTAATTAAAATGTTGTTGAACTGTACAGGCTGGCCCTATCAACAGTGACATGGATGTGGAGCTATATCCCTCCTTGTTGAGCTTTTGGCTGCTGCCAGATTCTAGGAGAGTAGGAGGCATTTTCTTCATTTACGTCCACACTGATAAACCCGCAGAATCCAAATGGATTGCTCCACAGTCACAAAGATGGCTTTGGTGAAACTCAGCAGATCCAGAACAAAGCAAAAAGACAGGAAACTGGGAAAGGGATTTGTAAGTAAAGGGTAGTGAGTGGGGGTAGAATGGAGTTAGAGGGGATGAGAGATTAGAGTTCCTAGAAGGGATTATATACATGCATTAAATTGTCAAAGAAAATTTAATTAATGAAAAAGGAAACAGAAACCTAAAGTAAAAATACTGTGCTGTCTACATAACCAAAGAAAGGCTCATCAGGAGAACTCCACACAGGTCTGCAGACACATTGCCCGAAAAGCACTGAGCTTGAAAGCTAAGAATGGTCTGGCCTAGTTAATAATGGGATGGGTGATCCCCATAGGATGACTGAAATCCTGTTAACTTAAATCTTCAAGGGTTCTTTAAAGAGGTTGTTTATTTATAGAGGTTGTTTTGTATTTGGGTGACTAATTGTATATTGCTGAATATAGTATAACAATATTTCATCCACAAGTTGTTTATTTTTATTTTTCAAAACTATGTTTCGGCAAGCATGACAAACCAATGTTTTATACCTCCATTGATGCACAACCCACTGATGCGAAAGTAGCCTTCATTGTTCTTTATTTTTCTATTTGCTTTTCCATCTCACTAGTTCTTTTTAGGACTAGTTTAATAAATCATTCATAATCACCTTGTCAAGTTACATTGACTAAAGAGCTCTTCTAGCCAGTCTCAGCCCCACTTACTGTCTCTTTCAGAAAAGCTTCCTTTTGTTCATGCTGCTCACCTCTTTCTTCTCAGAACATCTTACCTCCTTAACTCCAGTACCATTGGCTGTTTGATATTTTCAAATTTATGATGAGGATGCTTCTTTTTAAAAACTTATCTTGCCTCTCTTGAAGAAAATTGGTGTGTGTGTGTGTGCGCGCATGCGTGCACACACACACACATACTCATGTACTGAGTCTATCATGAGGTTGGTATCTGTGGAGGACAGAGGCCTTCATAGAGTAGCATCTTTCCTTTCGCCTTTATGTGGATTCTGGAGCTCAAACTCAGGTCGCTGGGCTTGCATGACAAGCACCTTTACCTGGTGAGCCATCTAAATGCTTTCACCCCTTTTCCCCAGGCCATTAGAATCTCCCTTGGGGAATCCTATTCATTTCATACAGAAACTCCCAGACCAAGTGTGACAAACATCATTGATCTTTTGCCCTAATTTATCTATTTCCTTAAGTTCTGTAGGGATGATGTGGACAATTGTAGTCTAAACCCATAGATGTTTTCTTTTCCTTTTCATTTCATTTCTTTTTAGGAAAAACCTTGTTTGGCCCTTCTTTGTAGGATTTTGCTGGTTTTTCAGGTAATAAATGTAGTCTTTGTGGCCCATCGGCCATTGTTTCCCTAAGCAGGTCCCTATGGTCACTGATCTCTTTCTGTCTTCCAAAACATTTGTTCTTCTGCACACACAGTGCTTCTGTCAAGAGATTTCCCCTTTAAGACATCACATTCTAACTTCTTCATAGGAACTCATATAAAATCCAGGGGTAAGCTAATGCCAGCTGTGGCCTGTAGCACAATGTGTCACTGAATTTGTTCAGGTCTTCCCTGGTCCAGAGGTAACACTTTGAATAAACTGTTGCTGGAGGATTGTACCCTACTCAGTTTTTTTAGGTTGGAATCTTGGAAGATGAAGACAAGAAAAATACACACAAACTAGCTATTTCTCCTAAACTACACTTACAAAAGCAAATACGCTTGGAAGATATTCTCTGGTGCTTAGACAAAGATCTTTAAAAAATCATCTTCGCGGCCTGGCGGTGGTGGCGCACGCCTTTAATCCCAGCACTCAGGGGGCAGAGGCAGGCGGATCTCTGTGAGTTCGAGGCCAGCCTGGTCTACAAGAGCTAGTTCCAGGACAGGAACCAAAAGCTACGGAGAAACCCTGTCTCGAAAATCCAAAAAAAAAAGAAAGAAAAAAGAAAATCATCTTCACAACCTGCTCTTCCCATTCTTCCCTTCCACTGTACTCTTTGCTGAAGACTCTGAATGTTCTACGGCTTACCCCAGTCCTACACATGTACCTATTCAAGACTGACTTTGCTCACTTTAAACTCCATGCCCATACTGCCTGTCCATGCCTTTTGGATGCATCCTCAATACTTTACATCCTGTAACATTTTAGGGTCTTTTATTTTTTTTCTATTTCACAATTACAAAGATTTTTGCTATAACTCTGAATTTCAAATACTGGTTGATTTTGTGTTCCTTATTAACAATGATATATTATTAACATATTGTAATACATGATATATGTCATGTGATATACCTTTTTCATATTTAAAATAAAAGAAGAAAACTGGTTATTTTCATGCCCTCCATGGGGGGGGGAATCTAAAATCCATACCATTATGGCAAGAGCTTCATCAACCTTCCATGTCTAGAACTTTGTCCTAGCTTCCACTGAGTGTCAGCATAGATGCTCTTTATGCTCACACAGAGACTCTTCATGAAATACAGATGTTCTATAGCATTTTTTTTTTTTTTTTGGTTTTTCGAGACAGGGTTTCTCTGTAGTTTTGGTGCCCGTCCCGGAACTAGCTCTTGTAGACCAGGCTGGCCTTGAACTCACAGAGATCTGCCTGCCTCTGCCTCCCGTGTGCTGGGATTAAAGGCATGCGCCACCACCGCCAGGCTGTTCTATAGCATTTTAAATGAATGGGAAGGAGAAGCATGTCTGTGGAATCTAAAAGTTCTTAAGCCTTGTAAAATGTCCTCTTTAATATCATCAGTATTTTATTTTTTAATTTTTTTATTTTTAAATATTTATTTATTGTGTGTGTATGTGTGTGTGCTTGACCCTTCTGGTACAAATGTGGAGGCCAGATGATATCTTGCAGCAGTTGGTTCTCTCTTTCCATAGCGTGGATCCTGGTGATTTAACTCAGGTCAGTAGGTTTGGTGATAAGTATCCTATATTGGTTATTTTTTGTCACCTTGACACAATCCTAGACATATCTGAGAAAGAGAACCTTAGGTGAGGAATTATCGCCATCAGAGTGAGTGCTCTACAAGTAAGTCTTTGGAATATTATCTTAATGATGAATGTGGAAGGATCCAACTCATTGTGAGCAGTGCCTTTGTTCTCATAACATGTTTATCTTCTGCTCCTTCTGTATCTGCCTGACAGCTTTCCCTGACTCTGTCCTTCTTCCCATTATTCTCAGTTTGGCTTTCCCACCTCATTTTATGCTGTTCAGCTTTTGGCTATCAGTTTCTTTATCAATCACACTGACAAATCTTCAGTGTACAAAAATATCATTCCACAGCAGCTAAGCAGATCACGGAAAGCAAGTCAATAATCAGTGTGTTCCACAGTCTCTGTTTTAATTATTGGCTCAAGGATCTTCATTTGGATTCCTGACTGGACTTCTTTGAATGATAGGTTGTGACAAATAATCTCTTACTTTTCCCAAACTGGTTTTGGTCATAATGTTGGTCATGGCTATTCTTGATAGTCAACCTGACTACATCTGGAATTAACTAAAACTCAATCCAATGGATATACCTGTGAGGGATATTTTTATTTTTAATTAAATCATTTGAAGTGGAAAGACTCCATTTTAATTCAGATCTTTTGAGATAGAAGATCCACCTTTAATCTGGACCACACTTTCTGCTGGCAGTCTAAATAAAGACACGGAAGGAAGTAGAAGGAAGCTTTTACCCTTTGCTTGCTCTTGAGCTTGCTAGCAAGTCCATTCATTTACTGGCATTAGAGCCTACTTCTTTGGGATTCTGGCATATACCAAAGATCAGCTGAGACACCCACACATGTAAACTGAACAACAACTAATTTTTGAACCTTCTATTGGTACACAGCTGATGCTGAACTAGCTGGACTATAACCTGTAAGCCACTTCAAATATATTCTAATGTATATTGTGTTAGAATATGTGTGTGTGATTTATTATATGAGATATTTTTCATTCTGGTCATCTAGAAAACTCTGACTAATACAGTGTTTATCACAGAAAATTAAGACTAAAACTACGACACACTCCTATCCAGTGCTACCTTGTCAGTGCTCTTTGATTTCTTCCTAAAATAACATCATACACTATATAAACTAAATATTTGGAGTGTTGAGAAACATAGACTTTCTGCTTTTGTCAAGCTTACCAGCACCTAGATTTTTCCCACAAATTCTATAATCAGAATTAAAATATCAAGGACAATAGGTTTTGTTGATTGCCTTATTCTCATTCTCTTTGCTGGTCTCGTGTGGCTCTGAGAACTTTGGCTTGAGGAGAAGGATATGGAGAAGGATGGGAGAAAATGAACCCACACTTTAATGCATATCATGAAACAACCTGTCACTAAACCACAATCCAGACTACCACACAGAACTTCAAATATCAGTTTATCCGGGATTCAAAACTGGAGAATGAAGATTTCTAAAATACAGATGTTTGGAACTTCTAAGAATTTGACCATCCTGATAACTTTGAGATGTGCATAAATAGTATTTTAAAAGCTAACACCAAGAATTAGGTTCATTGCAAAACTGTTTTGATGATAGGAAAACAATTGGTTTCCATGAAAATTGAAACTCTGATATGTCCACATATACACACAGAGTTTTTTACACACTGAGAAACTCTGAAGTTCTTCTATATTTTTAATTATTCCTATCTTGCCCACTGAGAGTGTCTGGCTTTGGCTTTATCATCTGAGTTAACACTAGTGAAAACAGCAGGGTGGTTGGGAGAAGGGCAAACAACAGGGACCTCTCAGAGAACCTGCACCAGAAGAGCAAGACCTTGCTGAGCACTCCCTATCCTCGCTCTGGGAGCTGTAGGGTTTCCGACAATCGTGCTTCACTGTCTGACCAACCACTTCTCCCTCTCAGGCTCTCCAAACAGCTCCTGCTAAGAATAAGACTTAGCATTTACTTTATCTCCTTCAGCTCTCTGTTATCTGTTTTCCTCTGTAATTAAGAAAAACAGTTGGATTTGTCACAACTTGGCCTCTTTTTTCCTACATTAATATTTCCATATATATAAATTCTTTTATTTTTGGTTTGACTTATAAAATCCATGCTTTACATACTTAATTTTTTACAAATGAAGTTCCTTGAAAGCCTTTAGGCTCATTCTCTGTCCCATAGGTGTTCTCCCTCTTGCTTAAATAGCGGGTCATCCCTCTGGATCCTATTTTTTAAATAGGATTTCTTCCTATACCTTTAATTACACATATTTCAAAACAGATTTATTCCTCAAACACAGAGGTCAAACGCTTAACACCGACTCTTGATGTAATCAGGAGAAGTAAATATGAGCTGCCTGAGGCTACTGCTGGTGGGATGAGATACACTGTCATGCAGTAAGCTTTCTAAATCATCAGTGGATGGTAAAATAATTCAAAATGTAGTGCATTAAATAATAAACAGCCCAGTACCATCATTGCTATTAATATCATGAAGTATTACAAACTGTTTATAATAATATGTCTTTTACACAACTGTCAGGGTAGTATGCTTGATTTCCAAAGTCTCATTACAGAAACATGTGTGACAACACCAGCAGCCATGAGGTCACTTTCCAGCTTCATTATAGTCTGTCATACACCTGGTCTACCATTGGCCCACCATCACTGTGTGGCTCATGACTAAAGATATACTACCAACGACACTTATTATCTCTGTTTAGTCAATGGTTTGCATCCATACTTAGTCAAGTGAGTAGTGACATAATGTCTAAGTGAGCTGTGTCTGTAACCGTCATACACACTGTTTATACTTCACTCACATAGGTTCTGTATGGGATAGATATGTCACAGATGTTGAGAACAACTTTACATTGAGATACCCAGTTTACGAAGAGACTTGTTTTCCATTCTGATGGTTTTCACAGATCACCATGGAGCCAGATACGTAAAGAACAATGGTTTACAGAGAATCCTGGGTCACTATGGTGGGAGCTACAATCCCTATGTTTATCAGGAATCACCAAAAATTCCAAAGACAGGAGGAATGTCAAGTCAAAAAGGAAGCCAACATTAACAAACAAAAAGAAGAGGAAATATCAGGGAGTTCTAAGCATGAAAAAAAAAAAAAAACCTCCCAGAAAACTCAATGGGCATGCTGTCAGTTGAGAGAGAAAAGAGCATCTATGAATCTCTGAAATCATGGGTGCTGATTCCTTAACACAGTAATATCTGTTTACAGCCAACTTATGAACAACCATAGCTTCTATCTGTAGACAATTTATTCTGCCCACTTATTTATGTTATCTCATTTCATTCGAACAACTTTACAATGAAGACATGCCACTTTATGGATGAAGAAAGTGATTCTTAAATACTTTTTCAAGACATTCCGTCTTTATCAGCTAATGGATAGTGGAGTGAGGACCGAGTCCAGTGGAATGCCTGCCCTGTTTTTATCCAGGTCACTAATTTCTCTTACAGACTTGATGTTATAAGTGCTGAGAAGCCAGCATACAGTTTATATAGAGGAGGGACTTGAACGTGTTTGCTTTGTGGAGGAGAAGTTGTTTCAGATTGCATGGCTCAAGGCCACTTTAATGATTCAAAAAATAGATAGTGAAGACATTAGAGGAATATCAAGCTATCAAGCTAGATAAGAGGGTCACTTCAAGAAGTAAGTAGGAGTTAGAGTAGATGATAAGTATAAAGTGCCCGGAAAGAGCATTTGAAGGGTTCTGCTAGGATTCGGATGCTCATCTTGACAAGCAGTTTTGCTGTCCTTTGATACAGTAGATACAAGGAGACAAATGGTGTGCTAACACTTCGTTGGTGGTGATAGGGGTGGTGGTGGGATTCTTACTTTGCCAGATTGGTTATGGAACAGGCTAAGGAGTCTGAAAAGCAATGGATAAGGTGCAGGCACATAACTTGTTCAGAGCTAAAGATTTTTAGAAGAAGAAATGAGGCATAGTATATGTGCAGAGCTGTGGATATGTTAAGAGGCTGATCAGAGAACACGTGAAGCAAGAAAGACAGAAATGCAGAGTGAAGTAGCAGCAGAAAAAAGAACACTGCTAAAGGAACCTAAAAAGCCACAATCACTGTGGGAAGAAGTGCAAAAGAACCATGTGAATTTGGAGAAACAGGAGCGAGTGATTGGCGATGTCATCTCCGGTTTACATCCTGTACAACAGTCTCTCTCCCAAGTGTGAGCTTAATTCAGTAGGTTGCCTCTCTATAACACAGCAACAGACAGGGAGGTCAGGTTATAAAAAGACTGCCACTTCCATCCTGCACACTCTCTCAATCTCCCTTGAATCACTAGCTCTAGGGAAGCCAGCTGTCATGCCGTGAGATGGTCTTGCAAAACGGAAACCAGCTGCCACATTGGGCAGCCTGTGGAGAGGCCATGTGGTGAGCTGCAAGGGTTGCCAGCAACAGTGGAAAGAGCTTGGAAACATACTCCCCAGCTGAGTATTGCAATGACTGCAGCCCTGCCAAGAGTTCACTACACCTCAGAAGCTTAACCTGGGACCACCTGCTAAGCCATTTCTTCATCCTCGATTCACAAAAAGTGGGAGGCAATGACGTATTTGTTGTTTTAAGTCTCAAGGTTTGGGGACAATTTGTATACCGTGACAGGTAACTGATTTAGAAATGCAGCCCCAAACAGTAAGACAGGACTGAATTTTGTTCACTTTGCTGTCAATATTTATACATATACCTGTCAAGTTTGAGGGATCATTAATTGTGCTGGTAATATATTATCTACGCATAGATAGGTTTGCACTGAGCTCCAGAGCAGGGAGGTGGCAAGATCACAGACTCTCAAGTCAGCAACTGCGGTCCACTTGCTGTTTCTTCCTATCACCTGTGTGACCTTACCATTAGCATGTTTCATTTCCTATCTGGCTGTGGAATTCTTGTTTGTATAAAGGACAGTAAGAGAACCACCTCTATGGCTTTGGGAACAAGTATATGATATCTTTTAATCAGATCCGAGAGCACTGTGAGCCCCCCATAGCATTGATTACTAGTATTACCATTGTGTGTGAAGTGGATCTATAAGAGGAGAAAAATGGAGAAAGATACACAGCACCCTAGATTCTCACATTGGCTCCCATCAATTATCATCCCAATTTCAATTCTATCACTTACCCCTAGAGTCCCTAATTCAGGATATTTATAATTTTGTTATCTCCCTTTACTCTATCACATAAATTCCATCCTAGACGCCGTCTACATATTTTTAGGATAATTGAGCTCCTAATTCTAACCCTAAATCTCACTAACCTATCTCCAATGCTGAACCAAACCCTATGTATAGGTGTTGTGAAACCACATATGACTATGTGAGTGCCCATTTGTGCATAATACAATGACTCATTACTTTTCTTGGCCTTGATTGCTGGAAGCTTGCTTGGTTACCTCCCTATCTGAACTATTTTCAGGTACTCAGATGTTCTCCCAGAGCCTCTACTGAATATAATCAAGCAGACAGGTATACACACAGTTAACAGCCAACTGCGTAGATGGCAGGTATACACACAGTGCTTGGATATAATGAAGCATAGAGGTATACACACAATTACAATCCAACAGTGTAGAAGACAATTTTATACACAGTTAACAGCCTACTGTGTAGAAGACAGGTTTATACAAATAACAGATAACTGTGTAGAAGGCAGATGAACACACAGTTAACAGCCAACTGTATAGAAGACAGGTATGTACACAGTTAATAGCCTACTGTGTAGAAGACAGGTATATACACAGTTAACAGCCAACTGTACAGAAAACAGATATATACACAGTTAACAGCCTACTGTGTAGAAGGCAGGTTTATACACAGTTAACAACCTACTGTGTAGAAGACAGGCTTATACAAATAACAGATAACTGTGTAGAAGAAAGGTGTACACACAGTGAACAGACAAATGAGTAGAAGACAGGTGTATACACAGTGAACAGACAAATGAGTAGAAGACAGGAGTATATGCAGTGAACAGCCAACTGTGTAGACAGCAGGTGTGTACACAGTGAACAGCCAACTATGTAGAAGACAGACACCTCTTGTTGGGCTCTGTCTGTTTGCACTGCATATATGTTATATATGTTCTTCCTTGGCTGTTCTTACTCTGTGATTTGGGTCTCAGTCACATTATGCATAAGGCACTTTCTTTCCTGTTTTCCTCTATGTATTTATCCTGCCCTCATTGTAGAACAGGTGTTCTCTTCAACCCTATGTCATTGACAGTCTGGCCATTTTCAGTGATGCTTCTTGACTTTTCAATTTTTAAAAAGTTTGTTTGAGGTTTTGGAAATTATTTTGTTTGTTTGGTTGATTTTATTTATACACTCCAACCAATGTTTACACTCCCTCCTCTCTTCAGTACCTTCTCCTCCCCTTCCCATCTTCAAAGGCTTCTCCTGTTTCTTGAGTATCCTCTTGCACCATCATGAACTCTGCCTGTAGATGGCGCCCTAGGTAAGGGTAAAGGGCAGTGACTAACTCCCTAGGTTCTGGTTTCCTGGAGACCAGAGGGAGTCTCTTCTCCAGAGACACTTCATTCTCTCAGTAGAGAGTCTATCCACTGTCCTGTGTTCCATACCTAAAAAGCATCCACTGACAGTATGTTTACTGGAAATATTTCTTAAACCCCATCTGTTGTCACTGGACTCTGATCAAATTAGGTCATCTCTAAGTGCCTCTGTCCAGTGTGGGAAAATCACAGCGGGCATGATAAGAGATGAAGGAAAATGATAAAGGTGCACAACTGGATATTTTCAGATGCTCAGCAGAGTTGGTGGCGTTTGCTCCACAGGAGTGAGTGTGGGAGTTTAGCACTTTGCCTCAGCAATGCTGCTAGCAATCCATCACACACAAATGTCTCCTGCTCCTGGTGTGAAAATCCCTAGAATGTGGCTGAACTTCATCTTCCAGGTGGGTATATATAGTTCAGTATCCCATAGAAGTCTTTCCTTTTCCCAAAATATCACTATCCCCTGAAAGAAGGTTTGACTTTGTCAATACCCACTCTTGTATTTCTGGAAGGAAAGGTGAGAATGTTTAATCCTAGACATGCTGGCTGAAGTGACAAATCTCTTCTAAAAGCACTATCCTATTTCCTCTCAACAGATGTCCCAGGGAAGTTGACTTCTCAATTGACCCATACCTCTAATCACACTTCTTGTTCGTAAGAATTTGGTTTGCTGAGAACGATTTCCCTCAGGAAAGTTCCATGTGAGGCAGGTAACCTGTTATTGGACAGCTCTCCTGTTCTGTGGAGGGAACATTATCATTGGTGACATGGTAACAGTGATGTCTTCCAATTTCACAAGTTTAGATTTCCTTCAATTTCCTTTTTATTCTATGTCCTCCTGCATCTGAATGCTATGAAAGGCACAACTGCCAATGCAGACATTGGGCCTTCAATAATCTACAACTTTTCTCTTCTTGCCCTTTGTTTCCCTTGGATTTTTCTCCATTCCCAGGTCAGCCACATTTGGCTATCTCTTGTCCCGAATGACAATGAACTCTGATTATGCTAAAAAGCCATTTGCCGAACTCTTGGTTCTAACACAGGATAGTCATGCAGAACTCTGACCCCACCAGCTTGTAAGAATTGGACCAATCTCCACACTAAAGCTTTCCTGATGTCTTAGAGTCCCTGGACAACAGAGGTGACAGCTACAACTTTTTTTCTGGTATGTCTCTCGCAGCTAGATATGTTTTGAACTTCTGGTCATCCAGGGAGGTAATCAGATATCAGATTTATAGGCAAGAAAGTAAAAGCAAAAGAAAGAAGAGTTTCTAAAGATCCCTTTAAAATACAGAAATAAGAATGAGTGCTTGACCTCACCATGGACAGAATTTTGCCCTATTCCTATAAGTAAAAACAAGATACCCTTTCCAAATATCCACAGCTGAATCCTTCTGTTCATGTTGCTCTCATATAAAAAACAATCTATTTCTCCTCTTTCCTCTGTATGTTCTACACTCACAAAGCCTGCTGACTCCTGGAAGAACTAGAATTAGGCTTTTCTCGTCTATAAAGTTGTCTCGACTCATGAATCCTGATAAAGAAAATGCCTCTGCTGACTGGCTAGATTGGGGTATTAGCAATGTGAACATCTCTAAGATCATTTCCATTTCAAAATTCTGAGTGTATTTTTAATTAACCTCAACACAAAGAATTTTCAGCAACATATGTCTGTCCCCTTCCTTGAGAAGGAAGACATAAGGATGCATGGAAGTCCATCTATATTCACAAGACTTTTCCAAATAAAAGAGAGTTATCTTGAACATACTATTACTATCTGCTAGACAGCTGTCATGAGTTATTCAACATAAATCTCATAAGACGCCTACGAACTCTCATACCCACGTTAGAGATGAGGCAATGCATGCACACAGTTAAATAAGTTCCTCGAAGGCATTGGTGAGTGGTAGAGCTGGAGACCTGGGCCCCACCACATTTGCTTTCTTCATGCTTTCAGCAGCTAAAGAATATGCAAATAAAAGCTATTACTTTTCCAGGGTTGTGCAGCACTCACCCCCTAATTTAGATAATCTACAACTGCATTTCTAAGAGGTTATCAATACACATATTTAGAGCTGTTCCTTGCAATTATTTGCAGTATAAGAATTCAAAATAATGTCAAAATAACAAATAGGTTTTATTTTACAAAAGGCTTGCAAATTGAGTTCCCTTCATCTGCAAAACCTCTCTCCATAAAATTAGCCATCCTCCTTTATGTTATTTTTAGTTCGATTTTGTGTTCTCTTACCACCCTGTGTAGTTGAATATCAAACAGTCACTGCCATCCTGTCTCCCATGAAGGCCTTCCTCACATGTCAAAGGTCCCTGTTCAGAAATTAATTTATAGACCAGGCTACTTAGAAATTAATATTTTCAATAGCATGTACCTTACTTGGGTTTGAAATAATTTGTTATAATGAGGGATGAACATTACTTGTGTGTCATGTGAATCTAACAGTGAATCTCTTTCAGAGCTTTGCTACCCCTTGTTGTATTCCTTGATGAAGCATCAAGCTAAAAGAGTAAGGTAGACTCACACAACAAAAAATGCAAGATTTCCAGTTTCTGACAACGTATGTTTTTACATGAAGATGGAGGATTTAATAATATCGTTACTCTCCTTGTTGAATTATTAACCATTTCACATGACTTGTGTAATACAAATAACAATAATAAAAGTAGAGCCTAGTAGTGGTGGCACGTGTCTTTAATCCCAGCACTTATAGGCAGAGGCAGGTGGATCTCTGTGAGTCTGAGGCCAGCCTGGTCTACAAGAGCTAGTTCCAAGACAGGCACCAAAGCTAAAGAGAAACCCGGTCTTGAAAAACCACAAAAAAAAAAAAAAAAAAAAAAAAAAACTATGTAAGTACATTTTCCTAAGAGATATGCACTTGAAAGTGAACTTTGGAAATGGCAGTTTAAATTTGATTGGCTAATTTTAGTGAACACCAGTTAGACAAAGCCTTTAGTGTACATTGGATTTCCATAACTTGTTTCTGCTCTCAACCTTTACCAGATCACGAAAACACTCATGGTACTGTTCATTGGTGTGTCTCCTTGTTACACACAGTAGGACCTAACCAAAGAGCACACACTTAACCTTCACTCTTTTCAAACCACCAGATATGCTCAGTTCAACACTGAGGATGTCATAGCAAAGCACATTTCTATAGCGGAACCTTGGGACATCACACAACACATTTTAAATGACTTGGAGTTTATGTGTCTTAAAATGTAGTACTACACTCAAAACTAAGTATTCTGGTTATCTTCCTGGGTTACTTTTCTATTGCACTGTAACAAATGAATACAAATTAGCTGCTTACAATGACACAAATGTATCATCTTACAGTTCTGGAAATGGGGCACATTATTCTGGTGTCTTTTCATTTGGAACAGAATCAAGGGGGAGTTTTTTTGTCTCTCCCATTTTATATAGGACACTCCCAGTTTCTTGTTTCCTGGCCTCTCCTGTAATTGCAAAGCCAGCATGGGCTGACAGGGACCCTATTCCTTCCACCCTGATCCTAACCTTGACTCTGTCAATTTTAAAGCCTATGTAATTGTTCTGGAATCATCTGGTGGTAGAGAATTTTCTCCCTGTGGTGTGTGTGTGTTTTCATGTTTGTGTGTGTTCATGTGTGTGAGTGCAGGTGTACGTGCAGATATCAGACAGTAACCTCAGATATTGTCCCTTATCTCCCACCTTATTTGGAACAGTCTTTGTGGCAGGGAACTTACCAGACTAGCTAGCCTGAGAGCTTCTCGCGCATTTGTCTTTGTTTCCATCTTCTCGAAGGAACTCTGGAATGATGGATATGCTCTTCCATGTCTGCCTTTCACGGGCTCTGAGAATCCTAACTGGAGTCCTCATGCTGGCATGGCATGCGTTTCCCTCACTAGCCATCTCCCTGTTCCTTTACAATGTGACTGAACAAAGATGCTGGCTCTGGAGATTGGGATGTAGACATTTTTAGGAGCTATTTTTATGCCTGCCACGTGTTTTAAATAATTAAAGAAAGTCCTTGGAAACATACCGGGTGTATTACCTGAGATGCCCTTTCAGACCTTAGAACAGGGAGATTGCAGTCATTGTGTCTTCCAGTGGTACCATCAGCTCCAGCAAGGTGCCTTCCTCTTCCAGACACTTCTATGATCAAAGTCGTCTGCAGCTCCCCAATAACAACAAAGAAGGGGCTAAGGAGAGGAGTTTAGCTGTCTACTAAAGCCTATCACTTACCAGGATCAATATTTTGCATTTCTTCACTTCCCTGATGTCCCATACCAGTTGTTCTTAATTCCATTCGGGAGATAATTGCCTAGGATCAAACAAACACCTGGTATTGTGCTAAGTGCTGAGGAAAAAAACTTAAGCCTATTCGTGTGTGTGTGTGTGTGTGTGTGTGTTATGCACATGCTGATGTGAATGCATGTCCATTTTTGAGGCAATGGCAGCAAGGGAGACAGATAGAAACATTACTCTAGTAAAGTGTCAGTACGCAAGCTATGATTCCTGTCCATCTCTGCTTCCCTCTAGGGCTCCTGGCCAAGCCAAACCATATTTCAGCAGCCCTAGCCCCTCTGTCTTTCACCTCTGAAATATTCTTCTCTCAGATGTGAGCGCAGCTGTAATTGCATCACCCAGGCAGCACAAAGGCACCACAGTCACGAGACTAGCAGGTTCCTCACTTTGCTCTATACCTAACGCTCTCTGAGGACCATTTCCCCATTAGCTCTGCTCCCTTCCAAAGTCATCATATTCAGTGAGGCTAAATACAGGCACAGGGGGCCTCAGGTCCCCCTGGAACTTTCCCACAATAAACCTCTGTTCTGAGGGTCATCTTATTGATATATTATTTGAATATTCTCCCCATATTCAAATGATGTTTCTTCAGAAACAAGACCAAAAATCATCCCTCCTGCAGAATAGTCTTCTATCCCATCCACACTGAAAAGAGCAGTTCTCTGCTCAGAGGGCTTCCACATGCGCTTCTTTCCTTGTTACTGGAAACTATGTGCTTCTCCTTAGATCTTTTACTTTGCTAAGTATCAAGGCTGCTCTCCCAGATTATAAACTCCTTGAGAGCAGTCGCTGCCTTTACTTCTCTTTGAAACATCTACCATAACTAGCACAGCACCTTGCCCACAGCAAGGATACTGGGCTCTCGTCTGTCAGACAGAATTCTGTAGATCTGTAGTGTCAACTTCCAGAGTGCTATCAGCAGGGCTGTGCCTTTACAGGGCACTCTCCTTGGAGGGGGCAATGCAAAGTGGATTGTTCCTCTGTGTTATTCACAACCACAGGACACCCAGACAGGAACTGACAGGCATCAACAGAGGAGGAACCATTGTCTTTTTCTGACAAAGTAGGAGTCACTAGCTAACCGGCCAACTCAAAGGACAAAATGGACATGTTACACAGATACAAAAGCCAGTTACACAAAACTACAAACTACCTCAGCAAAATTAGTTCAGAAACATCATTGAATTACATGTTGATGTTCCAGAAAACAAAAACCTATGGATTTATAGAAATTCATAATTCTGTGAGGGATATGACCAGTACAACTGTCCAGTAATGAATATTTATGGAAAAGAGAAGCTATGAAACCACAGAAGAGATTTTAGTGTGCCATTGTCATCAGTTCTACTAAATTATTTTCATTGTCAACCCAAAAATATCTTGAATGAACAATACAGAATAATCGAGAGCCCCAAATTGCATTAGGAGTGTATGAGCTGACTCAGGAGACTAATTATAATGAGGTATTGAGCTGCTTATTTTTCATCTCATTCTTAAAACCATAAACCACACCATGCAGGCAGTGGCTGCCAATCAGGGTCCATGTGGGAAGCGAAAATAGCCTTGAACAAGGGTTAGGAGCTGTGGTTGTCATTAACTTGCTAACCTTGGGAGCTCTTAATAAAGATCATTCCCCACGTGAGAAAACAGATGCCTTCCTTAGGGAATATAGATGTAGTTGGGGCTGAAGCTGCTAGACTGCAGAAAACTACAGAAAGACTGCACACACACAGGCACATGTTTTTTTGGGGTGTGTGTGTGTGTACTTTCATATGTGTGTGCGTGCTTGAGTTTATGTGTGTGTGCATTTATATTTTCTTACCCACCCTCCCAGACTGTTACCTTCTTGCTTAAAGGACCAGTTTAGTGTTACTGTTAACCAGATGATTATAATCCAAATATGTCCCAAATAACAGTGACCAGTATAAAAATTATCAAACTGCTTTTCTCACTCCTAAGATTAATCAGCCAAAGGTCAAGGCTATACAATCAATATATCTATTTCTGAATTTATTCATAGAAAACAATAATAATGCTACCATATGGTAGTTTTTGAATAAAGCTCTAAAATAAAGTGATTTTACTTTATTAATAGCCCAATAAAGCCCATGACACAGACTTTTTAAAGAGTACTTGAGACCCTCTTGATAGGATTTCTGACAGCCTCCAACTGCTCAGTCCAGGCATGCAAAAATGATTAAGACTGTTCCTGAATCCAGGCTGCTTTTGATTACTGATAGAGATAACACATTGTGTTCTAATTATTTCTTTACACATCTACATACTCTTAGGGAGAACAAAGGAGGGCATTATTTATCTTCCACAAAAAGCACCACACTTTTCTGGTTGAGCCAAAAAAGGGTGAACCAAGAGAGGCATCAAAAATGGCACCACTGGGAAGGTGCCCTGCTCCCTCTCCCACCTGGGAGAATCTCGGAGTGTAACTCTATCCCTCTGTATTTGAGATTTCTCCCTGATTAAATATGTTCACATTGCTAGATTCACTGGGTTACTAGGAAGATGGGCAATTTGCAGCTAACAGAGTACTTAATAAATGGCATGTTATGAGTTCATTTTCCAAAACACTAATTAGTTTGCTCCAAAAGTGAGAGGCCTCAGTCCTTCCCACCCAATGGCACCGTCCTACCCTGACTCTGGCTGTTGTGTGAGAGGCCTCAGTCCTTCCCACCCAATGACAGCATCCTACCCTGACTGTGGCTGTTGTGCACAACTCTCCCCACAGAGACTCTTGAGGAAATAGGGAAAGCATTCAGCCTGATAATACTTTATGGGTTCTAAAATCATGTTAATATACTCATATAAAGAAACATGCTAACATCTGAAGACTTGTCGGTGGAAGGATGCTTCTAAATCCTGAGGATTCTCCATGTCAAAGAATGAACCACTGATGCATTATAATATAGCATCTTGTTGAGTAAAATCTCAGGTATTTAGTGGAGAAATAGAATAGCATATACTTTTTGAAATGAGGGTTTAAAAACAACCAGTGTTTCATGGCGTGAAACATGGCACATTCCAATTGTTTAAATTGATTTAGCTGTGAATTTTTAAAGAAAATATCTGAATTAATACCTTATATTTTGTGTATATTCAATAACTGTTGAATTCAGAGATCTTATTTAACTTGATTATTTTTACCCCTAAAGTTGAAATAATAAAATTTCTCCCTTTGTGTAACATTTATACATTTTGCTTAAATCTAAATAATATTTTCCAATTTTGTTCATTAAAAATAAAACTTTATTTAAATCTAATGATTCACAATAATAAGAGAAAATTATGCTTGATCTTATTTACTTATAATGATTCTAAAAAGTCTTTAAACGATTAAATTTTATTCAGCAATATTTTATCAGACAATGTCTTAGGAGACAGATATTTTCTGACAAGGAAAGCTAAATTCACAAGCAGTATTTATGTATATTCATCTATATTAGTCTGGTCTGTTCTCAAAAGAAGATTTATATAGATGCTAAATAGATAAATAAATGAAAGAGAGAGAGAGAGAGGTCTGAATGAGATTGTTCCCCATAAATCTCAGGCATTTCAATAACTGGTCCCCATCTGAAAAGATTAGGCGGTGTGTCCTTATGGAGAAGGGCTATCAGGGGGGCAAGTTTAATGTTCCAAAATATTCCTACCACCCCTTGTTTGCCCTGTGACCTTTCATCTACTGCTCCAGTGTCATGCCTGCTGCCACTCTCCCTGCCATCACGAGGATGAACTCTTATTCCACCCCCACCCCCGCAAAATACCCTTCCTTCTATTGATATCCTTGGCTGTGATGTATTATCACAGGAATAGAAAAATAACTAAGACAAGATAGATAAACAGATGGACAGAGAGATCACAGACAGATGGACAAAACAGATATACATACATACATACATTTACACATACATAAACAGAGAACAGATAGACAAAAAGAGGAACTGGCAAACCTAAAATCTGCAAAAAAAAAAAAAAAAAGATGCCATAATTTTCAGACAATCATGTGTCACTATCTATTATTCGGGTAAGAACAGACTTTGTTCTGTTGAGACCTTCAGCTGTCTGAAGAGGACCCAGTCACATGCTGGAAGGCAGTCTGCTTCATTCAGCATTCAAATTTAAATGTTAATCTCATCCCCCTAAAACAGCCTTATAGAAACACCCTGTCAAGTTAGATGTATTAACCATCACACTTTTTCCTTTGGTTTAAAAGTCCTGATGTTAGAAATGTAATCTCCAAAGTCATATTTAATGATATTGGAGATGGAGTCTTTTGTAACTAGAATCAGATGAAATTGTGATGGTGAGGACATTATTAGCTTTATAAGAAGAGGGGAGGCAAGCCCACTTGCTCATCTCTCCTGCTATGTTATCCACCTTCTTTAAATCAGCAAGAAAATCTTCACTAGATGGGCACCATGCTCTTAGACTTCCCAAGACCCAGAACCACAAGGCAAATTAACTTCTTGTTACGGCTTGGTGATGAAACATGTCCCACAGGCTCTGTGTTGAGTGCTATTTTTGGAGGCTTTGGATTCATCGGGAAGAAGGAGGTGACTGGGGACATGCTCTGAAAGTGATACCTAGATTCAGACACTTCCTTAGTCTTTGCTTCTTGGCATTTGTGAAATGGATACGTTCCTCCTCCATGATGCCATGATATTCTGTCTCACTACAGGCCCAGGATCAGCAGAGTCAAGGGATGGGGCCTGAAAGACCTGAAACTTGGAGCCAAAAGTGAGTCTTTGTTCCTTTAAGTTATCTCTCAGACACTTCGGTGGCAGCAATACAAAAGCAACATGTCTTAGTTTGTTTTCATATAGTGTTTTGGTAAGGTGTAAAAACATATCTTTTGGTGATGAAATTTTGTGGCAAATTTTGGCACAGATTTATCACCAAAGACAGGCCCCTTCAGAAACTTGGGAGAAATTTTCTCTGTTTAGGTTAGGAGGCAGTATAAGCTACTGGCGGTCTGATGGCAAAGGACTGCCAACGGGCAGCAGTGGGTCACGGTTCCTATAAATTATGTTGCTTAAGCATACTAATGGCCTTCTAGGCCTCACCTGCTGCACTTGCTAAATTGTACAACATTGTAACAGATTCTGATTATAATATTTAGAAAGATTAAATAAGATGACTCATGTTACAGAAATCTATCACACTAATTCTCAGTAACCATAAGCTGCTCAGTACTGATAACTAATTATATTTCTACAAATATGACTTCTGTTTCTAGGCCTCCTGAAATGTCAGAAATATGGCACCACTGCATTAACTAGAACATTTAATATTGCCCTGCATTTGGGGATCGCAGTGCTCATTTAAGTGCATATTTTTATTGGTTGTTTACATGGATCATTTTGCCACAAGGCATTTGCACAGTCTATCTTTTGATAATATACTAGTTCAACCAAACTAGTTTCTGTATTTAGGAGCTCAGTGATGGGGAGGAAACTCTGAATGCTTTCACTAGAGGACTGGAAGGACACAGAGAGGCAGAATCGGGCAGATTCTCAGCTGGGCCTACTCATCTGCATTTCCAAAGTTGCAGCCAAGAGTCCCTCCCTTATCAGTAACTTCCCACTCTGGGTGGGATTCCCACTGAGAGGCTCCTTCTAGACAGTTTTTATTTGACTCCAGGAAGAAAGGTTTGAACTATGAAGCAAGCAGTGCCTTCTAGGTTGGTCATGTACAGACCAAAAGTTAGCCTTTGAAGTCCCCAACCCCGGGTACTGCCCGCCGATTAATTGGTTGACGATTGATTAAGTAACTGATTGATTGACTTGAAGCATGATCTTCCCTTGGCCTGGACCTAACCCAGTAAGCTATGCTGGTTGGTTTGTGAGCCTGAGGACCCACCTGACTAGACCTACCTCTTCCATCTTTTTTTCTTGTGGGTTCTGGGGATCAAACTTGGTACTTTGTGCTAGGGCCACGAGCTACACACAGCCCTCCTGAAACACAGAACCCTTAGGATGGCTTTATATCATTCCTACTTAGCCTATAGACTGAAAACTTAAAAACTCCTATGAGAACAAAAGAATTGGAACATTGTCTAAACACTCCCTGAATCAGGCCCCCCTCTGCCATTTCTCCTCAACCCTCTCTCTGAAAATACCATTGGGACACTCTGCATCCTCAAGGTCAACCTGGATTATTACCCATCTCCTCTATGATCCCATTTACTTCTCTTTTTCTGTCCCCGTCATGGACTGATTCTCCCAGAACCCAAAGTCTATGCAAAATTAGTAACCTCAACTTCCTGACAAAGTTTAGATGCACCCCTACACACACACACACACACACACACACACACACACCAGCGTCCCCCCTGCCCTCTGTTCTCTTTCATTCCACTCTTGGTTAGCACTTTCTAACTCCCTCATCTAATAAAGGAGTTAAATATTTAAATGTGGTTTTAAAATGGCATTTAAGGAATTATCCCATTTTGCCCCTCGCTGGTCTAAACCACAGGGTGCCAACCGGACATTAATTGCTTTCTTCTGGTGGGGTTCCAGACAGCTCAGAAAGAAGGAGCGAGCGCACATTCCTGGCACCAATTGGCTAATTCAATTTACTTCAACAGCATTAGCCTCTGTCAGAATATTCATGAGCAGGGGAACCAAGACCCGTGGTACAGGCAGGCGGCAGCCGCTCGGGCTAGGGAAGACGAGAGGGAGGGGAAGAAGCGGACTGCGCGCGGGGCTCCGGGGGCCTGTGACCAGGAGGACCAGGCGGTTCTTCTCACTCTCCCTGCGGAGGGCTGGAACCTCGGACATCAGCGGGTTTGCAGTGCTTGTCACCAGCTCTCAACTCCTAGCGATCGCGCGGAGACTTTGGAAACATCCGAAGGCAGCAGAGCTGTGACACTTTTGACTTGGGGGGAAGGGGGGTGGGGTGGGGGCAGCGACGCTAGCTGGGGCGAGAGACTTGGGATAACACGTTCGCCCAAAGAGGAAGGCAGCGATGTGAACTGGACATCCGCCACGGAGGAGTCTCAACCTCTCCGGGGAGTCTCCGGCTGTTTCAGGTAAATCAGAGGGCTGGGGTTGTTGGTTCCTGCGCGTCTCTCCCCACACACCGGAGGTCACTCTGGAAAAGCCACGAGCACACCGCGCGTTTCGGTTCCGCGCCGCACCTTCTCCTTCTCCACTATCCGCTGTCGGGGGGAGGGGGAAGGGTATGAGGGGTGCTCCCTGCCGGACTGAGCTCCACTTTCTGGGACTTTGGGGGAAAGGGATCAAAAGGGGATCGCCTCAGCTAGGGTACTGGCCTGGAATTCAGAAAACCACTGCGCAGCTAGACAGCGGGGCAGGTAGACTGTGCTGTACGCAGGGTACCCGGAGTGTGCGCACCAAGTGACTGTGGAAAGGGGAGCGCGGGGTACAGGCGCTTGACCCAGGCCCTTCGCTTCTCTCAGTCAGTGGCATCTCCCTTAGACTGCCAAAAGAGAGGCTGCTTTAGTCTCCAAGGAAGTAGCTGTGCCTGAAGCAGAGTATCAGAGCCTGAGGCTTTGGGGATGTGCAAGCACCTACCGACCGATCGTGGCTCTGGGGTGCGAGGCATCCCCACACCAGAGCTCGGCGGTGGGAGGAGAATGTGGTGGTGACTCTAGTCTCTGCCACCTGCCGGACATCACCAACTCCCCGGATTTTTTGTTTTCCAGTCCTAGCACTCCCTGGGAAAGCTCTGAATTGCGCGCCGGTGGTTTGAGCTCTGCTTCTCTGGTGGTGATGTTTGGATAGAACCGGGAGGTGAGGGGGCGAGTGGAGGAGGTCAGATAAGGTGAAACGTTCAGATCTGCAAAGAAAACGCCTCCGCAAAGCCTCAACCTGTCCTAGGCAATAAGGCAGACTGAGTTGGCCTCCGCGTCCTGGCAGCTGGAATGTGGAGGGCAGCTTCAAGGCAATGGCAGAGTCCTTTTCGAGCTGAACCTAGCTAAGCAGGGAGGAAGTGAAGCACAGGAGAACAGAGGAGTTCGACGCTGAGTAGATTCAGAGTTTACTGTGGAACTGCAATGATTATTATTAAGATCGTTTTTTGATTTGGTTTGGTTTGGTTGTTTTGTTTTGTTTTGTTTGTCTGGCGTGGACATCAGAAGGACTGAGGGTTTGATCACTATAATAGCATAGAAATTGAGTCTGCAGTCGCTGTCCCCCACTTAATGTACCCAGACTTCATCTGGTCTCTGAGCAGTCTCTATCGATGGAAATAAATGCCCCCAGAATTTTGGTGTCAGGGATCTGGCCAAGGACTGAGTCTAGCTGAGAGCAGAACAACAGAAAGTCCTAACTGTAATGCACAGGCACTCCTGCTTGTAGTTGCTCACTGCATTCCTAAACACTTGCCTTCCTGTCTCTTCCGATGGAGGCAGAGCCTTCGCTGACCCTGCACTTGGCCCAGCTTTCCCCTCTGTTTCTACAGCATGAGTTTGTCTCTTGCCTGCAGTTGCATGACCCCTTTAGTCTTGAGAGTATGCTCCCTAGTAGGGGCAACCTTCCCTTTAGACACAGGAAGAAGCCTCAAGGACACATGAGGATGGTTGCTCCCCTCTTGGCTTAGCACTTGATCACATCCGTTCCAGGGTGCAGTCTTGGCCCTGCTGATGAAGCAGAAAACAAGGCAGGAGTGAGGGAGAAACAGCCTGGCAGTTACTGAGCGCAGGAGATGAGGTCAAACCTCAGAGCTGGCCACATCCTTTCCTGCCAGAGAAGAGAGACAAATGAAGCGAGAATGGGACATGAATGATACACTGGAATCTTAGAGTCTGTGGTGCTTATGGTCACTGACTTTGGTGTGACCTTTCCTGTGCTTCTGATTTGCCAATGCATTTAGCAGCCTTTCCTGATAGGACTGTTCTCATAGCATGGTCCAACTTTGATTTTTGGGGGGAGTAGTGTAGGGGGACTATGAAGACAGGGTTTCTAACTTTGAATTTTAAAAAGTACTTTGAGCATACTGAGAAAGCACAGTCTATGAAACACACAATCTTAATGTTCTGTGGAAAGCTTGCTACCTCGCAGGTTAAGGAGGTACATTTTCAGCATGTGTGCCGTGTGGCAATGTGACATTAAAATGGGAAAGCAAAGTACAATCATAAAAATGACTTAGCATTCTTGACATTCTTGTGCACACTTGTGGAAAAATATCTTTAATTTGGAGAGAGTTGTTGAGGGAATTTAATCAATATTTGTACTACTGAACCACCCCCTTCCACCTTCCTCTTCTGGAAAATTTTATGCGCCAGTTCTCTCCAGAGAGTATCACTGTTGTAAGTGCTGGGGGTTGAGAGGAGAAACTGAGGATTTTTAAGAGAAATCAGTTATTGTTTCAAGACTGGATGGGGGATAAGATGCAAAGTCTTTAGATAGCAGTTAAGGGTTCTGGAGTGATCAGTGGAGTAGCACAGGGCTAAGGAGCCAGCATTGGTTGTCTGTGTTCTCAGATTTCAGGAGACTCTGTCAGATAGTGTGAGGTATCTAAGCAAGGCCCTTTGGCCACCTCTATCAGGAGAGTTTAAATGACAGTAGTGTCTGCTTCTGACCTTTGCTCCAGAAGGACTTCTCTCCTTCTTACAGAGGATTCAGCAGTCTGCTTTTAGACCCTGGGGTGTTTCTCAATTTTCCTCCAGTTCTGGAGCTTCTCAGTCTACAGCTGTCGATGGATTTAAATCAATAGCTGGACTTCATCAAGAGAACCACTGAGAATCATTTATGTCTTTCCCTGGTGGCGAAGTTATAGAAAGATTGCCTTGATTGCTCTCTACCCATAAAGCAATTCTTACATTTTCCCCCTCATAGTGGTGAGTACTGTTTGCTTAAGCATTTTATTTATTTATTTATGTGTTCGTACAATTTTGGACTTTAAATGTGGTTTGTCTAATACCAGTCTATGGAAGGAGGGAAAATGTAAAGAGATACGGAAGGAAGAGCTGCTGGTTAGGACATAAATCAGTCTGAATATGTCGAGGGGAGTGAGAATAGGTCTTTTCACTCTTAAAAAAGTAGAAGAAGTCCACTTTGGAAGAAAAGGAAGTCTGATTGTTGGCATCCCAGCCTGAAACTCAGGCAGCTGATGCTGAGAGGAGCCAAAGGGCGGTTCTTCTTAGTTTAGAGACAGCAGGACAGCCTCTGCCAAAGAGGGCTGTAAACACAGGATAAAGATTTCATTGTGAGGTGATGTGACTAGAATATTACAGCTGACTGTTCATTCTGACCTGCAACGCTGCGATCAGGGTTGCAAAGCAACAGAAATAAGAGCAACTGGGGACATAAGAAAGTGGCATTTACTATGCTCATTTGCTCTTCTCTTTTCCTGTTGGTGGCACTTCCAAAAAATCATAGTTAAGGTTTCAAGGGATGAGAAATCTTGGAAGAGCAGAGAGTCAAGATGTGCCCTCCTGCACCTTCTATTTTGACTGGGAACAAGATTTTTCATGTTTTAAAACCAATATATAAAGCTATAGTATCAATGCTTGTACTCAATAACTAGTATTCACTAGTAAAATATTAGTAGTTACTTCCATTGTTTCAATCAAAATATGTACAAATGTTGCCAGACTCTTGTTCTCCTCCAACACCTTTTTTTCACAGAGATTTGAACTTCAAGGAGAAAAATTTCCATTCTTGCCATTTATTAATTTTCTTTTTGAAATAAATTGCGCACAGTGACTAAAACTTTACATGCATTGAAGACATCCCCTCGTTTCTATTTCCCCCTGCAATTTAGAGGCAAAACTTGCATTTTTAATGACCAAGGTGGTTAAAGCAATAGAGTATCTGTAGTTATTAGAGGCAACATACTGTGACATAATGTTATTTACTAAAATATGGGACTGTTATCAGTTCCTTATGAGAAGAGAGATGGTAGGATCACAGATGGCAGGAGACCCGTGGTGGTCAAGACATGCAACTGGAGACTTGTGTATTCACCAAATTGTACTTCCACAATCCTAATATTGGCATAGAATATGGATCGAAGTTCCTTCTGCTTGAATTTAAAATGGACTATCTTTAAGTGTCAATGTTAACTATAATTGTTCTGGGAATAAAAAGCATGGTTATAGAGAAAGCATAATGAAATAAGATAAGGTCATGCAATCTCATGGAGAGAAATACTCAATTTCTCCAAGATATTCATCTCGTCTCTCTTTTTAAGAAGGATGACAGTATCTTTACTAACCTTTGCATTTCTTATACACTATGAATCAAAAGGTAGCACAAAGGCAGAACACTTGCTGAATGTTACAAAATGTAAATGGTCCAAAATATGGAACTATCTAGCTCTCAGCAGGAAAAAAAATTCAACTTCACAAAATGCACTTTCTACAGCAATTAAAAATAGAAAGTCACATTGCCATGTTAACTTATGGTAACAACCCATTTTAAAGAGAAATTTAGTCTTTTCACATTTAATTGCTATTTGTAGCTTGCTAAATAGTTTTCCAGAATAATCACCCATCTCTTCTTAACCAAGATGGTCTAGTTGAGAACATTCCTAATTACACATAGACTGATAATTTTAGAACCCTGGGAACACTATACTTAAAGCATTGCTTAATACAACACAAAATGAAAATGGCCCAACTCCCTTCAAAGATTGTCTAAATGTTTAAGAGATCATACATTAGAGGGCAATTGGTTTGGAAGTGCATCAATGCACAGTGAAAGAATATAGAAACTACAAACCTTGGTTGCTTTTTAAAATAAATAAAGCTTCAATAATTCCACTCATCTTCCCAAAAGACATAAACACTGGTCAGGTAAAGTCCCTCACTAAAGCATTCGTGTCAACCGTATACACAGGGGTTGCAAGAAAGCTCAGTTGATAAAGATGATTGCTACCAACCCTGACAATCTAAGTTTGATCCTTGACCCACGTGGTGGAAAGTAAGAACCGTCTTCTGAAAGTTATCTCCTGATCTCCATATACACATGCCGGGTCATGTGAGTACACACACAGAGACAAACATATATGAACACCAAACACACGAACAGAATATAATAAAAAATATACTTGAAATTCCTGAAATGATGGTTTTGATATTGTTTGTTTGTTTTTAAAATTTTTAGGACAGTTTGACAATCTGAATTTAGAACATATGCAGATGAATATAGTTATCTCTTATGAAAAAAGAGACATCTATTATAAGAGAGATTACAGTTTTAGTTCCTAGATCTTCCTTCATATCTAACTAGAATTTTACTTCTTGACTTGTAGAATATTCTTCTTTTTTATTTTCTGCTTTTGATTTTATTTTTGAGACAGGATTTCTTTGTGTATCCTTGGCTTTTCTAGAACTAGCTCTATAGAGGAGGCTGCCCTCAAACTCACAGAGATTTACTGGTTTCTACCTCCCAAGATTGAGACAATGTTTTATCTTATGTATTTGTTCAGGTACTATGAAAATACTCTACCACCGAGATTCAGTTCCAGGTCTCAAAATTTTTAGAGCATTTAAAAAGCTAAGTAATATTTAAGAAAAGTATCAGAACATTACAACACATGTACAAAGAGTAACACCCTTACTCAAGAGAAAAAGAAAATGAACATCCCCATCATCTCCCACAGTTACCTGTCTTCCTACTGGCAGAGCAGCCACCATTCACTCATTGTCTCTGGCTTTGAACTAGCTTAGCTTACACATTTGTATCCTTTTACCTACATTTTGTCATCATCCCAGCCTTGACTCCGGTGAATGATGCTTTGCTTTTTGTTTCTACGCTTCTCTTTTTCCCCATTCTACAGTTATATAAGTGAGATCGTGCATTATTATTCTCTGTGTCCAGTGCATTTCATGTGGCTGAATGTTCTTTAGGTCCACCCTTAAAAGCTGAATCATATACTCCCAAACATGCCCTCCAATGCCTGAGCTGCTTCTGTATGTTGACTGTTGTGATGTCAGTGTACACAAATGTGAAAATATCCTTACAAGGTGAAAGCCTCATTTCTTTTGGTGTTCTCTCAGAAGAAAGTGTCAAGGCCATATGCTGGCCCTATTTGGCTTATTTAAGAAGTTCCATGCTACTTTGCAATAATAGCTATTACACTGTGTGTTCTGCCAATAATCTACAAGGATTCCCTTTTATCTACAGCCTTGTGAACATTTATTATCTCTTTTAATTTTCAGAGAAACTATGGCTTTCCAATAAACCCTGATCTAAAGTGATGTAATGATTTCAATTTGCATTTCTCCAATGAGTAGAGATGTTGAGTACCCTTTTAATGACTTGTTGGCTGTTTTTATTACCTCTTAAGAAAAGTCTGTTCAAGTTCTGTTTGTTTAAACTTAGTCCTACGTTTACATGTTTGATTGCACAAGTTCTTTATAATCCTTGAGTGCTAATCCCTCATCTGATATGTGTTTTGTGAATCTTATTTGCCACCCCATAGACCACCCTTTCATTTCAGTAATTGTTGACAGAAGTTTTCTGTCCCACCAAGTCCCACATCAGTTTAGTCCCAAATAAACACACAAAGGCCAACATTAATTGTAAAGTGATTGGCCTATTAGCTCAAGCTTCTTATTAACTCTTATAACTTATATTAGCTCATAATTCTTGTCTGTGTTAGCCATGTGGCTTGTTACATTTTTCAGCGAGGCAGTCACATCTTGCTTCCTCTGTGTCTGGATCACAACTGCCAACTGACTCATTTCTCATCCCAGAATTCTCCTGTTCTCTTTTCCCCACCTCTACTTCCTGTGTGGTCACCCCACCTATACTTCCTGCCTGGCTACAGGCCAATCAGCATTCATTTAAAATACAAGTGACAGGGTACAGACCATTGTCCCACAGCAAGTAATGTTTCTTTGAAGTCTAGACTTTTAGTTTTGACTCTTTTTTTATAATGTAAGTAAAATTAAATCAAGGGTATGTTCAAGTTAGATATATTTTCTATATTTAAAGCCAGATTTCAAAACAGTCATGTTATTTTCTTAAACAGGAAAGATGTGTGCACAAACAACTGTAATAACTATTGCTGATATTCTAGTGTGGACATGGAGCAGATGAGAGAGTAGAAAAGCTTCAACTTAAAGATTTTGATGTTTTTAATTGTAGCTTGCCTACTGAATGTGCTTATATCCAAATAAGCTGTTTGAAATGTTCAATATTTCTCTATAATAAAGGAGATGTTATCATTTGATGGTTTTCTAGTTGTCAAACACCTACCTTCTAAGCAGTGAGTCCTAATCAGACCATATTCACTAAATTACTATATGTCCTTCTCTGTTTCCAGTAATCGAAGGGCAATTAACAAATAATCTTCTCCTTCCGTGGCAAGGGTTACATCTGGTGGTCACATGGCTTTTGTGACACATGGCCAATTTTCAGGCTCAACTACAAAACTGCAGCCCTGCTTGTAAAATCTGTGAGCACCAGGGAAACTGCAGGCTTCCCACTCACGTGATATCATTGTGGCCATGCCCTTCTGAACACCTGTTCTGGCACATGCCTTACGGTAAGATAAGCTGCCTTAGCTATCCATCCTAAGTTTGAAAAACAGGTGTATCTGAGGAACTAAAATGTTCTAAGTAAATTATATCTCATGTTTTTAAGGTCTGGCCTCATTTAAATGCTGGATGAGCAAGGTGGCTTTGGCATTTTCCAGAGAACAGTACATAGTGTAATATGTTGGTATAATTGGGATCCAGCAGTCAGGAGAAAGTCCAGTAGAATTAGCATGAAGATTTAATTCCCCGTTGCTTCCAGAGAAGGTTGTTACTGGGCTGTGGTCAAAACACAGAAAGATATGTGGTACAGCTCACTTACTCTGTGCTTAGGATCTTTTAGCAAACCAAATTTTGATTTCCACTTCCTACCAATAATTTAAAAGATAGTTTATTTAATCCAGCTTGTGTAATTTTTTGATAGACATTTTCAGCGTACCCAAGACTAGATATTTTGGATGCATTTATATAAAATCAGTGAATAAAATAATTGATATAGCTCTCTAAACGGAGATTCTATTTTATAGCATAGCCATGATAAAGTCAATGTCTAGGAAATGTCTGTCAAGTCCAAATAGAGAGTCAAATTGTATTTACTACAAATGGTAGATTTGCCTGTCATAACATGTTTATAAACCAACAGATATAATTTCATTCAATAATTTTATGATGAATTGGCTAAAGGAATTTCACTTAAAAGACACTTTATCTAGATTTGTAAAGGTTTTTTATTTTTAATTTTTTTCTTTTGATCATGTTTTCTTTTCCCCCCAGACCCTCTAGCATTCTCTTTATTTCTCTACTCACCCAAATTCATGTCCAAAATTTCTCAAAATCAAAACAAAAGATAAAATCAAAATAAACAAACAGAAGAAAAACAAACAAACAAAAAATAGTAGGACAAAACAAATCAAAAAAGTCCACAAGAATACTATGGCATGTGCTTGTGTTGCCCATCCACTCCTGGGCATGGAGCCTTCCCTGGGATGTACTGACATATCTTGTGACACTTTGCTGAAGAAAACTGATTTTCCTTTCCCCAGCAGGTAAAAATGGCAGGTAGATTCTTGGTTAAGACTGGGTCTTTGCCTCCACTTCTGCTTGGCAGGGCTGGGATATTTTCTGCCTCCAACATTTGCAGGTCCTGTGCGTACTCCCACGGTCTCTGTGAGCTCATGTGTGCATCAGTCCTACAGCATCTGTAAGACACCATTTCCTTGGAGTCATCCATCCCCTCTGGCTCATACATCTTCCTGCCTCTTCTTTAGCATTGATCCCTGAGGCTTGAAGGAGAAGGCATCCGTTTATAACTGAGTGCTTCAAAGTCTCTCAGTCTCTGTACATTGTCCAATTGTGAGTATCTGTGTTAATTATCATCTACCACAAGAAGAAACCTGATGAAGTATGAGCAATGCACTTATCTATGGGTAGAACATTATGTCATTATGGGTTATTTTATTGCTATGTCCCTGCAGGAGAATAATAGTGGCTGGTTTGTGCCTAGGCTTGGAAATATGTAGTCTCAGGTTCTTGTCTACTTTAACAGTGTCAGGTATGGGTTCCATCTCATGGAGTGTGCCTTAAATCCAGTTTTACAAAATGGTTGATTACTTCCATAATGCTTGTGCCAATATTGCATTATTGTATATCTCACAGGCAGATCTCGGTTGTAGGTCACAGAGTTTGTAGCTGGGAGATATTGATATTGTTGGGTAACTTCCAGTACCATGAATTCTAGAGAGGAGGGCTGAAGGTTCAAGGTGGTCACCAGCTATACTTTTTCATGTTCAATTACAACCAGCGGCAAAGTATTGTTATTGAAATTTGGAAGGTTCCTATCAGTCTGCTAATATTATCAAAACAAACAAACAAACAAAAAACAGTCTTTGTATCTAAGGAAATCTTAGACCCATTTAAGACCTATGGAAAGATCAAGTGAAACCAATGGATGCTACAGGAAATTCTTTGCCTATTCCATACTCAAACTTCTACATTTTCTTATATTTTTGCCTGTCTAGATATTGTATCAGAGCACTGTAGATTGGGTGACTAATAGACAGCAGGGATTTAGTTCTCACAAATGTTGGAAACTGGAAGTCTGAAATCAGGATACTTGGAATATCATGTTCTTCTGAGAGTGCAAACTGCCATCTTCTTCTGGTATTCCCACATTACAGAAACAAACTCTTTTCAGGTGCTCTTATATAAGAGAACTAATCCCACTCAGAAGAGTCCCACCTTTCTGATACAATTACCTCCCAAGACCTCTCTTCTTCATACCATCATATGGTGGTTTGGGATTTCAGCTTGGGAATCCTAAGGTTCAGAAACATTTGGCCTATTAACTTATCCCAGCAGATTCAAGCTTTCTGCTTTGTAAACCCTTGAGTTGCTATAGCAGACATTTTATTTGGAGTACAAATTTGCACAGTCAACAGCATTACATCAGAGCACTTGAAAGTCTGAATCATGTAGCCTTCAGGGGGTACTGAATAAGAATGCACATCTTTGAGCATACTTTCTACAAATTGGCAAGAACTCCCAAGAATATTCATCTTGCAAATAAAGATTAAGTAACATTAAAATCATGAAATTCTATGTAAAGCAAATGACATCTGGTGACCAAGTACATCTCTGTTGATATTCTAGCTTGAAGCATTTTAGTTGCATTACCTTTATCTTAGCCTACATGCTCAGCTACAGACTATTGTAATATTTATTTCAGTATAAAAATGTGAGTCATATTCATATTTGGAAATAAAAACCTTGAGTGATCATAAAAAATTGTTCTATTTGGCAGTTCAGCATCTCATCTTGGTGGAATATTTCAGCAAGTTAGGCACAGAGAACATCATGACATTTCTGGAGTTATCTGACATTGGGTGGTCAAATTCCATATGAATGATCTCTATCTAGCTATCTGTTGTCAATCTATCTATCTATATATCTATCTATCTATCTATCTATCTATCTATCTATCTATCTATCTATATTTCTATCTATCATCTACCTGCCTACCCATCTATCTACCTGTGTGTGTGTGTGGTTTTTCAAGAATAGTTTCTCTGTGGAATGTCTTGGTTGTCCTAGAATTTACTTTGTAGACCAAACTAGCATCAAACTCACTGAGATCTACCTGCCTCTGCCTCCCAAGGGCTGGGAATAAAGATACATACCACCAATAGTTGTTTCTTTAAACACACACACACATACACACATACACAAATAAATAACATGCGAGAGTTATACACTTCTTGGGTACTTCTAAATATTCACTCATGTCAATTAAATGTATACTAACAAGCAAGAAAGAAAATATAATAACCAAAATCATTATGTAATTATTCCGTTACCTCTGGCCCAGATGCTGTGTTTAGAATTTCCCATAAATTCCGCATTGTCTTTTCTGTCCACGTTACTGTTAGTATCATACTACACATGCTGAAACAAAGACTCAAGCATCAATGAAGGCAGGTTTCCAACTTAAGACTCAAGGTCCAAGATAATCTAATAACTCAATCACATTGCCTCCTTCCAATAAGAATTCTCAGAACCCCATCACTACTGACATTGTATCCCACTGATTTGCCTGTGAGAATACCTTCTACATTGGAGAACATATAACAACATACCTGCCTACATGCTAATACTACCACTTGGGACAATCAAAACTGTCTCCAGTCCTGTGTCCTGAGTTTGTGAATGGCCTGAGCGGCTGCGTGGAATTTAGGGGTTTGGTGAGATGCCTACAAGACAATGGCCAAGAACAAATTAAAAGGGCAGAAGTCCAGGAATTTGTTTCATATAGGCAGCCAAAAATCCTTCAAGGCTAAAAACAAGGCAAAAGCAGTTACTACTAATCTTAAGAAGATAAACATTATGAATGATGAAAAAGTCAACAAAATGAACAGAGCTTTTGTAAACATACAGAAAGAACTTGCAAGCTTTTCAAAAAGCCTTTCTCTGAAATCTGTGCAGAAGGAGCTGAAGTACCATAAAAATGAATCAGCTAATGTTGATGAAGCAACCAAACTAATGGCTCAATTGTAACACAGTGACACTCCCCCAAAAATCAATAAATTGAATGCTTTATACAAAAAAAAACAAAACTGTCTCCAACCTTTGCCAAATGTCCCAAAGGATCAGACTAGCACCGGCTGAGAACTACTCCATGCTTGCATATTAAAGAATATATTTCAAGTTGAAGTTTTTAAATACTAAATAATTTTGTACATATTATATATTTGTAAAAAAATTAGATAAGCTGTTGGGGGACAATAATGAAGTCAATGTGTCTTTATCAAAACCAAGTCTTTCCCACTAAGTTCATTTTCTTGGGGACCAAAATTGACTGGGAGATTGCTAGGATTGCCTCAGTCTACCAACAATGACTAGAACATAGTTGAAAAAAATGAATCACAGTTTCCTTCAAACCAATCAGTAGATGATCTATTAGAATGTTCTAGAAGAACAACTTTCCATTTCCTTAGGGTGATATCTGCCTCAATGCTGCTGAACACTTTTTTTTTCCATGCTAGTGATAGAACCCAGGATCTATGATGCTAGGTGAACATTCTACTTCTGGTTTCCAGCCCTGTCTCTTGGGCTTTTCAAACCAGAGTCTCAGTATTTCAGCTTCTGGTAGCCTTAAAATTCACAATCCTCCTGTTTCTGCTTTGCAAATCCTGAGAGTATATTCATGGTATATCACATTTATCAATAAATTATTTATTTTTGGATATAATACTGAAGAGCAAACCAAGGACCCCATGTGTTATATCACGCACTTTCTAAACAGCCCCAAGCCTGGATGGAATCCAGCATCTCAAGCATTCTAGCTAAGTGCCAGTCCATAGCAATAAATAGCTCTTCAAGGAATCAATGAAATCTTGTTGGCCAGTATAGGAGTCTGGCTCCTCTGTTGAAGGCATATTACATTTTGCTTTATCTAGTATTGTGTTTCCACGCATTATTGTATGACAATCATAGTTACAAATTCCGTGGAATTTGTGATTCCATGAAGTAAAATATACTAGATGAAGACATAGGATCCAAGAGGCATGTGTCAGCCTTAACAAGATGAAATGTCACACAACCACCTGACAGGGAGGAAAGCAAACTGCATGGAAGATAAGGGCACATGAGGCTCACTCAGCTGGAGAGCTAATATTCATGCTCAAGCCACCACACATCTGCGCATTTCGCATTTTCAAACATGAGCATCCTTGCTGTGATTTTGATCAAGGTGCACTCTTCACTTTCTCCTTAAGTCATAGTTGTGGAAATTGGCACTGGAAAGAGCCCCACAACATGTTTTCACATGAGAAATGATTGAAGGTCTTCAAATAGAAAACCTGACACACACCAGACTAAAAGGAACCAAAATAGGCACCTTCAAGTATAGGGGATCTCTTCATTTAAAAAAGAAAATCAATTTATTCAGCATCGTCTTGCAGGCCTGATCAGGGTCAGTGAACAGAAAACACGTGGAAGCATATTTTATCTCAGCACAGTGATGAACTTGCTAATGATAAATGGTTCTGCAGTACAGAGTGGAGAGGTTGCAGCAGCCAGGGAACCTAAGAGTACAAACATCAGGAAGGGGGATGGGTCAGAAATTTCCAAGGCAATTTCTAGCACTCGGTGTGTCTGAAGAAGCTTTACCTTGGAAGAGGCTCTTACTGTCCTTGCAATCTACTTTAATAATTTTATTAAGAAAAACAAGATCTATTATTTTCCCCAGCCTACACATTGAGTTATTTGGGTAAGTGCAGTAGAGTAGACGGGAAAAAGAGTCTTACCCTGTGCCACATAGAATAAGAATCTCTGTAGTGCCAACAACTGCAAAGGAATTCATGAGCAAGATCTCGTATATTCTTGAGAAGAACTCCATGAAAGTTTGGCGAGATAGCTTTGTGGGTAAAGCTCTGAGAGGCATGGCCTTGCTTTAGTCCTCACAGAAAGCCAGAGGTATCTGTGAGCATCTGCAGTCCCAGACAGAACAGTGGTGGGCAGATTGGATGCAGAGATGGGGAAGTCCTCACAGATTTTTAGATTAGAGCACCTGACATAGTTGGTGGAAAGAAACAGAAGACCCATTGCCTGGCCCCCATCTATGTGCCATGGCATATACGCATGTGCACCTGTACAAATATGCATGTAAGTCATGACACACATATGATCAAAGAGAACACCATGAACTAGAAGCAAGTCCCATCCCATCTTGTAGCTAAGGGAAGTGAGTCACAGGGGATGTCAGTGGCTCTCCCAGGAGCTCACAGCCAGTGACTGTAGCCTTCCGACTTGAGCCTGATTCTGCCCCAAACTACAAAGTCTCTTGTCAGCTACTACAGTATCCCACCTCATCTGTTCATCAGGGATGCACAATTTTATTTGAAATCTTGGCAATTTCCAGAGTTTGAGACATATGGCTACTTATGCAAATACTCAAAACATCTTCCAAAGCCTAAAATACATCATTTCAAAAATTATTTGCTATTTTCTATTACAAATGATGTTGCTCCATTCAAACAGTTCAAACTGTCTGAAATTGATGTTAAGCAAAAAAACAAAACAAGATTTTTAGTGCTTATTGAAATGTCTGTAAAGGAAAGACTGACAACGGCATTTTGATGCGATTCTGGAACTCAGGGAACAGGAGCTCAGGCCTCCAGGCTGAAAGGCGCATGAAACCAGCTCCACAGCTCTCATCCTACAACCCCAGGAAGACCTGGCAGTAAACTCTCTGTTGTTGCTTACTATTTCGTTATACATTGTTCTCTCTTCTGATTGTGACTGCCATATTGAGTTGGGTTCTATTTTATGATTATCTTACTGCATGTTTCAAAAACCAGACTGATTTTAAAAACGATTTTCTCACAGTTTGGGGAGATGGTGCAGTCGGTAAAATGCTCACTGCGTGACGATGAGGACTTAAATTCAATCTGCCTGAACCTATATAAAAAACCCAAAGAAATGGTTCTGGCCTGTAATCCCAGCACTTCGACTTTGACACAGGCGGATCCTAGCGGCTTGCTGGCAAGCCACTCTAGCCAATCAGTGAACTCCAGGTTCACGGAGTAACCCTGTCTCCAAAAATGAGATGAAGATCAATTGTAGAAGACACCAACATGGAGTCCACCTGAGCATGCACCCACACTTACACACAAACATGTATACACAAACACATAAACCCATAATACTACTGCTTTTATGTCTTTATTATTTCAGTTCCAAAAAAATTAAAATAACGTATCTGGGTGTTAGTGGTGCTCACCTTTAACCCAAACAGTAGGGAGGCAGATCTAAGTTTAAAGCCAGCTTGGTCTACAGAGCTAGTTCCAGGACAACCAGGGATACACAAAGAAACCCTGTCTCAAATAAATAAATAAGTAAAAATAAATAAATAAATAAATAATCCACCAATGTAACGCTTTTAGTCATTCTCCCTGCATGCCTAAGATCCAGCCACCTTGGAGCTAGGGTGGAGGTAAAGATAGTTTCTACTCTGTAGTTGGAACTTAATGACATCTTCAGCACCACTGCTTCCTGAACATTATTCCAGGTGATAATCAGATTGGCATTTGCCTTCTAAAGCTACTGCTCCTCTGGTGACTACAGGCATCTGAATGTTTATGGGAGTTTGTAATTCTGTGTTTATCATTCTTGCAAAGCTCCTAGGCACTTGCAGTAAGGCCCTGGATTTATCATACAACTTAAAACCGAATCCTATTTAGCTCTTTGTGGAATTGTTTTGCTAAAAGTCAGAAGGCTTCGCTGTTTGGGAAGCTGCAGGGATGCCCATTTAATATCTGCCAATGACCAGGGCCATCTGCAGTTAATGGGATGGCTTGGTGCTGGATGTACAGAGCCCACCGTAGCCCATCCCGACACGCCAGAAATCACTGCCTCGGTGTGCCTCTTACCTTTGCACTTGCTCATCAGGGTACCATTTCACCAAATGAAGTGTGTCTTAAAGAACATTTCCTGAACTTTGTGAAAAGGAATGGAGATTAGAAAGCTTATGTTTTATGCACAAATCTTCCCCTAGGTTTTTAGGTTATTTCATACCAGGAAACCTTTATAAAAAGATTGTTCTCAATGTGCTTCATGATAGTGGGTATTATCAATCAGAACTCAGACATCTCCATAATGGAAGCACAGGAAAGATCTCTTCAGCTATAAAATTTGTGGAATGTGGCGTATGAGCCTAGAAAGGCAAGCCTTGAGTCCTACACTAACTCTCTGAATGGAGGGCTTGATTGCCTTTTTGGGGGATTTGGGCAGTATAAAATAGGATTAGCATGAGAAGGAAACAAAGATGTTTCCCTCTCTAGATTCACTAAGCCTAAGACCAAAGAAGTCCCACCAGTGCGAACAAATGTTCAGATGCTCACTATTGCTCAAATCATGTTCTGACTGTTCCATATTTTTTTTTTGCTTTGGTGCAAGTTATAGCCATTACTATAGCCATCTCTATACTCATTCCGAATTCTGCAACACAGAGAGGATCTTAAACAATGCCATCCCAAGAATACCACCGAATACCTTAGGTATACAAATACCTTAGACTAAGCTTTTTGAATAACTAGAGCAGGACCAAAAGATACAGAAAAAAGAGAAGGAAGGACTGCTGTGCCATAGCCTCACTGTGTGAAGAGAAAGGAAGTGGACCATTGCTGCAGGTTGTTTTTGTTATAATAGGCACCCTTTAAAGTAGGGGTCTCTACCTTATTTTCTGCAGCCTCTCCTCACTACAGAGAACCCCAAAGGTAACTCTGAAATATCTCTCACATGCAGTGCTGGGTAAAAGGAATATTTAAGCCAAATTGAAGACATCAAAAATAAGTAACTATACTGAAAAGTCACAGCCATGTTCAACAATAAACAATTTATGGGAAGAACTCAGAAAAAAATTGTTGTTTAAAAAATTGAAAAGCATAGTTCTTGACAAATGTTTTTTATTTATGAGTGTAAGTAGAGTTTTTTTTTATGGAACATGAAAATATTAAAATACAATGTAAATTTTACTCCTACATTTCTCTTTGATATCTGGCAAAATAGGATATCTAGGTAGCTCTGAGGTTAATTACATAGTTTAATTCAGTAATCATTATCTTCATTAATTGAGAGAACAGAAAAGGTCAGAAAGATTATTTGAAATTATAAAAGATTCAAAAAGATTTATAGTTGATTAAGGAAGTGTTTTGGTGAGTTGAATATAAGCCATCATGGGTTCCAGCAACTTAATTTTTCCTAGAGACAAATAAGTTATAATTCAGCTCCAGGTAGCCAAGTTTGAAGATTGTTCTTTGCAAAAAAAAAAAATCATTCTTTAAGAAGTTTATATATGTACACAACATGTTTTGATCATAGCCACACCTCATTCCCCACTTCCTATTCCTCCTGTACAGCTCCCCCCACCAACAACTTTATGTCCTTTCTTATTTTCCTTATTTACTTTCAATCCACTAAGAATAGTGCTGCTTACACAAATGTGAGTGTAGGGTTGTCTACTGGAGCATTGGCAGCTTCCAGGGGACAGACAGCTAGAGGAAACTGACTTTCTTCCCCTTCTCAGTCCTGGGTGCAAATACTTCCTTCTCTAGGGGTAGGGTCTTATGAACACCTCACCCAGCCATGCAGGAAAGCTGGCAGGCTTGATGCTATGCAGGCATCCACAGCTGCTGGGTGTTTGTGAGGGCTCTGGCCCTGTCATGCCTAGAAGACAGCATTTTGCAGCAGGTTTTAACAGCCCTCCCGTGTTATGGCTCTTCCACCCTCTCTCTTCCTTCCTCTGCTTTCTGCCTGAGGCTTGGGGAGAGGGGATATGATAACTCACATTTCAGTTATTCTCAGAACTTTGATCAATCATGGGTCTCTGTATTAAAATCTGTAAGCAATGGGGGTAGGGGAAGAAAGCTTCTTTGAGATGGTGGACTGATTCATATGAAAATGGTCTTCATGTATTCATGTCTTCCCAGATGGTAGAACTGGGAAGGACTATGAGGTGTGGCCGCACTGGGGATATATCTACGGAGGTCAAATTAGAGATTTTGAAAGACTCCAGCCATCCCCCCCCCCCTCTCTCTCCTCTTTTTCTCTCTTTATCTTTCTCTGCCTGTTGCTTATGGATCAAGATTTAAGTCATGCCTGCCAGCCTACTGCCATGCTCCTTACCATGATGGCCATGAACTCTAAACCTATTAATCTGTAAGTCAAAATAAATACCTTTATATAAACTGGCTTGGTCATGGTGCTTTAACACAGGAATAGAAAGTAGCTAAGCTAGAGAGGTGACAGCCACACCAATCTATGGGCTTAAGGATAAGTATTTAGAAAAATTTAATACTACCCAATTAGCAAAATACACGTTGCTTTTCCCTAGGGTTTATGGTCTCCTTAGCTAACAATTCTTGACCAAGTTTACAATAGCAAACATGAGCTCTCTATTATAGAAAAGACGTTATATCTTTTCAGAAAGCTATTAGTTAACCCTCTTACTTCATGCCCCTATTTGTCCCAATGGGCATATCATTGGTGTCTGCAGTCTTTGGAGTTTACAGCTAAGTAAGACAGTTGATGACTTCCAACAGTCTACACAGTATCAATAGGTAGGAAGAATCTAAGTCAGTATCAGCTTGATCTCTCCACTGGACACGTCCCCTTCTCTATCATTCCAACTTCTCCCTGTCCTGAACAGGATAGGTTCCACGGGAAGAATACTGGGCTTACCTTTTGTCAAGAGTTTCAGAAAACTCAGTGGTCTGTGCTTTACTGTTGACCCTGTATTAGATTCCCTTAGCAGTCCTGTGATTATTCAATGTGTGGATCTGAGATCTCAAAATAGGAGCTCTTGAATTGATTAACCAAAGAACTTTTTGCCCCAGCAACAAATGCTGACGACACAGCCCAGGTCTGATTGTCTCCAAAGTGTTTACCACTATTAAAAACCCAAAAACAAAACAAAAAATCATCCTTTAAACATGTCTCTATTTCTAAAGCAAATTAGAGTATGAATTATTTCAAAAGGGATTTTATGCAAAGTGAATAGCTGTCAACAAAGCTGTAATTAAGAAGCAGAGCTGTCAATAAACTTGGGAGAATAATTATTGGAGCAAACACATTTTATCTTATCTCTCTTCTACCTTTGCCTTGCATGGCCTCCTCCAGAATCATCTAGAGTTCTTTCCACTTAAGTTAAAAGGAACAGCTTCCCATGTAGCTCCTCAGATGTGGAGAATTTCACAGGTATCACAAAACAAATTCACAGACAACACACTACTTCCTTTCCAGATGAGTGCAGAGTTATAATTCTTATAACTTGCAATGCGTTTTTGGCCAAAGATTATTCACTTTTCCCCCTCCAGGGATCCGTGAAGATTACAACAAAAAAAGTCATGCCATTGGTTAGTGATCATAGAAATGGAGACATCTCTCAAGTGTCTAGAACATTCCCTGTTCCCCAGTGCTTAGACAGGAGACAAACCTGACTGAGACTTACTGGTTTCCTGGGCCATTCTCTCTTTCTGCCCCCTTCCACTCCCTGGAAAGCAAGAAGACAGCTTGTGGAGTTGGTTCTCTCATTCCACCATGTGAGTTCTAAGAGTCTAACTCAGGTTGTCAACTTGGCAGCAAGCCCCATTACCTACCAAGTCATCTCTTTGGCCCTGTGCAGATCTTTTTCAAGTGAGCTATAGGAAACAAACTCAGGTTGTCACACAATCATATTACCAACGGCCTCCCAGTCTAACACCACACCACTGTTCTTGTGCGCTACAGCATCCCTCTTCTATCTCCCCACTTCCTTGCTGAAATGCTTTCCACTGAGGTTCTATTAGGGACCTGGGGTCTTTCATGGATGTGTCACAGTCACTATGAAGATGGGGTTAATCATGGCAGGATTGTGTTCTCACCCAGAAGGAATTATAGATGGGTTACTGGAGGTTACAAATCAGAAACAAAGGGTACCACCATTACTAAGAGAGTGATGTGCCTTAGCAAAGCACCCAAACTCAGAAAATGAACCCAATGGAAAGGTGTTTTTTGTCCACATGTCCACAACAGAATACAGCTTCCTCCAGGGGGCTTGTCTTCTTAGTAGTCACTCCCAAATTCAGGCTGTTTCTACCTTCTAGCTCCACCTCTCCTAGTTATGAGAAAACAAAAGTCTTTCCTGCCCTCAAAGTCATAGAGGAACGAAGACAAAAAGTATAGATGGTCTTTGGGAATGCTTTATAGTCAGTGCTGAGAAGGCTTTCATTGTCTAGACTCCTGCCATGTTGATGTAACCTTAGGACAAGAGAGGCTGGGAAGTATGCCCTTCCTGTGTGCCATGAACTAGGAGGTAGGCAAATATCTTTCAGGTTCTGATATCAATTGTCTGATATTAACACAACTCATCGATTAGCAATTTGCATCAATTGTCTTTGGTTCTAGTACTGGACATGAGAGAAGATAAAACACTAAATAATAAAATACAAGAGTTCATGATCCAAAACAAACTTTCTTCAGAGATAAGAACCCTGAAAACATAACTTGTTCTGTTTGTAGAGTCTCTAATATTCTCACCATTGACACCCTGATGAAAGACTGCAACATCCAACTAGAGTAAAACCCAGTATATAAGGGGCAGAGGGCTACAGACTCATGTCCTGCTGTATCCACTAGTAGAGGGCCAGCTCCTTCACTGTTCTCTGGATTCCTTCTCCTTAGCAAAGGAGGACCTCCATGCATATTCAATTGTCAGTTTACATCAGTTATCTTTGTTTTGTGGCACTGGATATGAGAAGAGATAATACATTAAATAATATCTACATCTCTGTTTAAAAACAAAAAAAATGAAATACAAACTAGTATAAAATATGGAAGACACAAAGATACAGATCTCAAAATACAATAGAGAGGAGCACTCTCTAGGGATCCAAGAATTGCTTCCAGAAAAACATGATAAGTACCACCACTGCCAGAAATCGTCCCATTCTATGTGAATGTCTCTCTTCCATCTGGGGATGAGGATGAGCTCTGGAGCAATGAGTAGGAGTTCAGGCCCCTGATGTTAGGGTCTTGTTGTCTGTAAACCCTGGCTCTGTTCTTATATTTCTAGACAGGTTTCTCCAAATCATTGAGAAAATTCAGGTCTTTTGGGGGGTTTTTTGTTGTTGTTGTTTTGTTTTATTTGTTTGTTTTTTAAGACAGGGTTTCTCTGTAGCTCTGGAGCCTGTACTAGAACTAAACTCTTGTAGACCAGGCTGACCTCGAACTCAAGAGAGTCCCACCTGCCTCTACCTCCTGTGTGTTGGGATTAAAGGCATGCTCAAATTCAAGCATTTTAAAAGCAAGATTAATAATGCTGACACCAAAGGGATGGAATTTGATTATCTACAGAAAGCATTTTTTACCTTCCTCAATATATAGAACATGATAAATATTGGCACAAATGTTAATGGAAAATAGAATATTTGACTCTATACTACATCTACCCTTCCCAAAATATAACTGAAAAATTAAACTTTTAAAAAAACATCTTTTGGCCTGGCAGTGGTGGCACATGCCTTTAATCCCAGCACTCGGGAGGCAGAGGTAGGTGGATCTCTGTGAGTTCGAGGCCAGCCTGGTTTATAAGAGCTAGTTCCAGGACAGGAACCAAAAGCTACGGAGAAGGCCAGCTGGCCTGGGTCTGAAAAAGCATGGGATAAAACCGGACTTGCTGAACATAATGGACAATGAGGACTACTGAGAACTCAAGAACAATGGCAATGGGTTTTTGATCCTACTGCACATACTGGCTTTGTGGGAGCCTAGGCAGTTTGGATGCTCACCTTACTAGACCTGGATGGAGGTGGGTGGTCCTTGGACTTCCCGCAGGGCAGGGAACCCGGATTACTCTTAGGGATGATGAGGGAGGGGGACTTGATGGGGGAGGGGGAGGGAAATGGGAGGTGGTGGCGGGGAGAAGGCAGAAATCTTTAATAAATAAATAAACAATAAAAAAAATCTTTTGTACAAACCTGGGGTAGAAAAGGCATCACATTCAGAACAGTCTTTTTGCCAGCAAGGTGACTCTGGACACGTGTCTTGAATTCTTGCTTTAATACAGAGCTACCTCTCATGTTACAAGATTAATGACTAAGGACCATGTCATGGGATAACCTGTAGAAGTCTGTGCCTGGGGAGACAGTTCATGTGGAGTCACAATTGTCCCTTATTGAAAATAATGTTTCAAACTATGAGAGTGAGAACAGTCATCCTATAGGACATATTTTGAGAGAATAATTGAAGGATTCTAGGAGATACTTAATACAATGGTGACTTTGATCTTTGACCTTCACTGCTTCCCACCCTCCTTGGAGAATGGGTTTTTCATAAAGACTCCATTCAAATGATAATCACTATGCAAAAACTCCGTGTCTCTTCATTCAGGAACTTACAGTACACATCTTAATAAACCATAATGAACTGAAGACATGAAGAACAGGATAAACAGGCCTCTAGTTCCAGCTGTCACGTCAGTTTATGACAGCAACTGGTATTTCATTGTAAAAGATGCTAATTTCAATCTGAGCAACACCGGTGTTGAGAGGAGCATAAAAGGAATTCTTGATTATCTATTTCAGTAACCATGGCCCCTGGGGATACGCTCTGAAACTTCAGATCACATATGGCAAGAGTCCTGTGATAAAATATGCATCAATGGAACCTCGTGATTTATGAAAATAAAGAAAAGGAAAATTTTACTTCTACTGTTTGTACCTTCTCCCTTTTTACTATTTCTGGACACTTTATAAGTGACATTTATTGTTCTGATTATTATGGAGTTCTATATCTGGACCACCAGCAAATTTCTCTAACCATTCTTTTGTGTTCCTAGGGGCTTATCCTGATACCATTTCAACAACAAGAATTTTTCTGATGGAAATTTCGGACTGAACAATCGCCTTAGATGCTGGAACTGTATTAGTTGCCTGCCTGAGTTAAGCAAGCACTAATTGTCATTTCAGCTTAAATATAATCATGCCATAGTGGTTGTCAGGCTAGAGGAGGAGATTAAGTTCTCAGATATACAACTCACACCACGTGAGCAGGGACAGAAAGCCGGGGGTGAGGTTAGGTTTGCCACTCTGTCAAAGAAATAGCTTTTGCTAGCTTACAGCTACCTCCTCCTGTCTCGTGGGTATCCATCAGGGACTGTTGAGATCATCTTTATTGTCTCCAATGGAAATAATAGTAGGGTATAGTTTAGGCAGAGTGGGAGAGCATATTTAATATTCTTCCTTCGCAAAATAAAATTAACTATTCTCTTTCCATTTTGTCCAATAACTGGAATCTCAAAATATGAGACCAGCAATTTCTGGCAACATGTAACTCACAACATGGAAGTCTTCAGGAGACCAAAGGCTTTAACAGATTTATACATTTTTTCTTCCATCCCCGGAAAGTCTCTGTCTTAAGAAATTACCGACACTTTGGATCCAATCATGCTCTGCTGTGTTTACAGCTCCATTTCAGTCGTTGGATGGCACACAGCTTACTCCCTAGCTTACTCCAATAGCTTCTCTCCACACATACGAAGAAAACTTCCCACTCTGCAGCTGTATCCTTCCTGGTCACCTCCACCTAGGCCCACGATTCCTAGGGCACGTTCCCAGCCAACCAGTCACTGCCCCTTCATTCATACTTGTGGGGAAAGCGCAGGTCTGGCAACAGTTTCCAAATGAAAACCACCCACTTTGTCGTCTAGAGAGCAATCAATGGCTTCGTTTGCTTGCTTAGATTTCTTTTAGGATTGTTTTCTCAGATATCTTGGTAGGTAATAGTTAAGTGAAACAGTGATTAAAAAAAAACAGTCCTCGATTTTAATCGAGACCTTTTCCTCTGGCATCAGTGTTTGTTTTGGATCTCCACAACGCTCAGCAGTCTATATGAGTGTCTTTGGTTTTCGCACGCAGATTATCTTTCCCTTAATCTTGCAATTAGACATTTACAATGGGTACTTGTATAAAAAGTGTTATTTATTCAAAAATTTCACTTCCTTTTTGTGTGTGTGTGCATGAACGTGATGTGTGTACATTTGTGTGTGTTTATGTGTGTGTGTCTCTGTGTGTGTGCATACAGGCGCCAGAAGATAACATTGGGTGTCGTTTTCAATCAATGTCACCTTGTCTTTTGAGACAAGATCCCCCACTGAACCAAGAGCTCACTGATTCAACCATGTTGGCTGCCAGCAAGCTCTAGAGCCACACCTGTCTTTGGCTACCTGCAAGTGAAACTGTAGGTCTGTGATACCATGTCTGGATTTTCATGTGCATGCTAGGTATCTGAACTCAACTCCTTATGTGAGCCATCTCCTCAACACCCCCAAAACTTTACTTCTATTGGTACCAGGAGCTATATTAAAATAAATGTTGCATTACAGTATGAGAAAATATTTTCTCCTATAGCCTACATAAATATAAAGAGAATTCATTTACTAATCAATAACTAATGGGATAACTTATGTTATCATTCCCTGTGATCCCTATTTTAAATCCAGGCTAACAGCAATTCACAGGTAGTTAAAAATTCCAATCCATTCAATATTCTAAGCCTTTGGTTTTTATTAGAACTGTTCTTAAGGCAGGTGACCCACAAGCAATTTGGCTGACAGTTCTGACTAATGTCTTAACAATGTGTAGCAAAGGAAATAAGAGGGTGAAAATAAGGTGGAGGGAGATTTACAGTGGTACGGACAGGCGAAATCTGGCAAGGAGGCAGAGCACATAACCATTCATTAACTCTCGCCATTCAAGCAAGCATCTACAAGTCACAAGGAGAAAATCAAAGATCTGAAGGCTGTGGACAAGGCCTGGAAGTGTCGGCTCTAGATCAGGCAGACACCTAGAAATTTACCTGAATGCCTGCCAGATAGCACCATTTTAACACCTAATGTCAGAAGGCTAACTGCACCGACATGCTTGTAGAAAACCCGATGGAAGGAGAGCCCCTGCCTTCCTGCCAGCAGTCCACCGGGTGTTTTCTCTGCTCCATATTCTCTCCTTCCTAGCTAATTACACACAACAACTAGAAGAGTCTCCAAGATAAAGCTAGATTATACCCACCTTTTGTTTGAAACCTATTAATGTCTTCTTATTGCAGTTAGAACACAAAGCAGAAATCTCTGGCCACAGAAAATAAACCCTGCATGACTGACCCTGACCACCATCACTTGTGGTAGCTGGAACTAAAACCCATTTATAATGGCTTACATATTATCATACACAAATAAGCAGAAGATTTGAGTCTATCACCATTTAACAAGAGGTCTATTTTTTCTCCTTTATCAGAAAGTCTAGAGGCTGGCAGTGCAGGCCTGGTACAGCTCCAGCCATTAAGAAACCAAATGCTTTCTGTGAGCCTTTCCATGTGGCTTTTGTCCTTGTAGCTACAAAATGGCAGCTTTATCTCTAGTCACTGGGTAAATATTCCAGTTAGGACAAAGGAGAAAGGCAAGAAAAGGGCATATCACGTGACTGCTGGACATATTTTTTTTCAGTCATACGAATAACTGTTTTCCTAGAATGTGCACTGCACCCAGGAGTCTTTCATTGCCCCAAAAAACATCATCAGACCATTGTAACGAAATAAAATCAAGTCTTTGTTTTTGTCTTTGAGCCTTTTCTAAGCTCGATAATTACCTCTACATATAAACCCGGGCTTCTATGAAGAGAGGCTGAATAGGAGAGAGAAATTATATGTTTCCTAGCCAACCCTTCCTTCCAACTCCAGCTCCGTTCTTCATGTTCAGTCATTCTACCTTCTGGTTCTCAGACACAGCCCTCAGTCCTGCCTCTGCCCTCACCACCTGTTGCTTCCTCAAACTTGCCTTTTCCAAATCAGTCCCTAGCCCGTACATGTGCTCCTCTGTTAGCTTCTCTGGACAGCGGCCATATCTGATCTGTCTTGCTAACATGTTCACAGTTTGTGGTTGCTCTTTGTGTCTTGTGGTGCTGTGGGAAGCATAGGGCCTTAGCCATGTAGGCAAGCACTTGACTATTGAGCTGCAACCTCAGCCCCTCATCTTTTAGTCTGTGTTTTTGTTGTTACCTTTTTAAAAACTGGCATTCTTGATATCTGACACATGTTGGTGTTGTTATGTGTTGGTGCATCTTGTCTTAACCACTCCACTCCAGCCCCACTAGAACACAATCTCCCTCCAGGAGGCTTCCTGGCTTTCAGTATTACAGCCAGTGCCTTGCCGAGTACCCAGCCAGGTCAAGTTCATCCCCTCCTACCTAATAAACAGATCTGCTGGTTTTATGGTCTATCCTGGGCTGTCAACTCTTTTCTCCACCACATTTCTACTTTGAAATGAATAAAAACACATTAGTGGTGCTATTTAAATTTTCCAGCAACACTTCATGTTTTCTTCAATTCTTGTGTTTCTCAACTGGCTTTTTTTTTAAGTATGATTTTTTTTTATTGCAAAATGTGTTTCAGAAAAGATAGCTAAGGGGTTATGCATCCACTGGACCTTTAATCCTCTGCTTTGCATTGCTCTAAATATTTGTATCAACATTATTTCCACATTTTCATAATGACCCCCTGTGTTCTAAGAACTATTATTCAGAACTTGTCCTATATTGTTTTAACTTTTAAGATCCAAATGCACATTTGGTGCTCCTCACAAACATTTTCAGAAGCTTCCTGAAATAAGTAGCTAGCTGTAGCTTTCAGTTTTCATGTTCTACAACAGACACATCTTCATATCTTTACTGTCTGTGCTTGTTCCTGACTCAGTGTTGTATTATAGTAATTATTCAGATCAATGCTTTGCACCATTCACAATAAAATTTGCAGAAATGATATAGGGACTCAATTTTTCCCATCCTAGAGAGTTAACATTTACTAAGTGCAAGTCTCCTAAAGACTTCCTGGTAAAAATCTCTTTTTCTATTCATTGTTCTAAGGGCAAGGACAAAGAGCAAGGCAGTAAGAAATAAGGAGAGAAGGAAAATGTGCTGTCTTAGAAATCTTTTTTCATTTTCCCTCTCAGACCTAAATGAGAACATTTTCATGACCAAGTTTCTAAGAATTTATTTTTTTCTTTCACTTCAGCTTCACCAACTGAGTCTAGGAAGCGTGAATTTACTGAGTAAAATAGAGGTAGCGATACTGCCCAATAATGCATGTCCTTCTTAGGAAGCTGGGGGCTTGGTACAGTTCAGAGAAAGGCAGAGAATTGCTCCATTCCAGGAGACTTTTTTTTAAGTGCAAAAAGCATTTGGACATATAGAGGAGAGTAAACAATTTATGGGATAAACGGGTGTTTCTTAGAGGTGACCCAAAATTGGTGTTGCTAACCTGGGTTTAGGAACGGGTGATTAGAAGTTATCTATCATTTCTCTATTCCTCTGGCCGTTCCTCCTCCAAGGAAAATGCTGTGCCCATGTGCTTCTGCCCTCTGTTTAATGTAAGCTTGAATTCTGTCACTGTGTAGAATAACACAGGCATCCCCTAATAAAAAACACCTTTCCATAGTATGATTGGCTATCTCTTGGGTATATTCCCAAGAGTGATATTGCTGGATCCTGAGGTAGGTTGACTCCCAATTTTCTGAGAAACTGCCACACTGATTTCCAAAGTGGTTGCACAAGTTTGCATTCCCACCAGCAATGGAAGAGTGTTCCCCTTACTCCACATCCTCTCGAGCATAAGTTATCATTGGTGTTTTTGATTTTAGCCATTCTTACAGGTGTAAGATGGTATCTCAAAGTTGTTTTGATTTTCATTTCCCTGATAGCTAAGGAAGTTGAATATGTCCTTAAGTATCTTTTGGCCATTTGAAATTCTTCTGTTGAGAATTCAGTTCAGTACCCCATTTTTTAATTGGGTTATTTAGAATATTGATGTCTAGTTTCTTGAGTTCTTTGTATATTATGAAGATCAGACCTTTGTCTGATGTGAGGTTGGTGAAGATCTTCTCCCATTCAGTAGGTTGCCTTTTGTCTTAATAATTGTGTCCTTTGCTTTACAGAAGCTTCTCAGTTTCAGGAGGTCCCATTTATTCATTGTTGTGCTTATTGTCTGTGCTACTGGGGTTATACTAGGAAGTGGTCTCCTGTGCCCATGTGTTGCAGTCTACTTCCCATTTTCTCTTCTATCAGGTTCAATGTTGTCAGATTTATATTAAGATCTTTAACCCATTTTGACTTGAGTTTTGTGCATGGTGATAGATATGGATCTATTTTCATTCTTCTACAGGTTGACATCCAGTTATGCCAGCACCATTTGTTTAAGATACTTTCTTTCTTCCATTGTATAATTTTAGCCTCTTTGTCAAAAATCAGGTGTTCATAGGTGTGTGATTTATATCAGGGTCTTCAATTCGATTGAATGTTTGTTCACTATTTAAGGAAGGAAAGCAGCACAAATGAAACAATCTTGCCCAAGAAATGCCCAGTTTCATGAGTAGTGCATAAGCCCCAACCTAAAGTGCATTGAAGGGAAACCAGAGAAGCTTCTGAAGAGTAAGACTAAGGTTAGCAGAGCAGGGAGCCTGTGCCAAGGCCTCAAGACTGATGACCCACCTCCGGATAAGAAATCCACAGCACAAAGAAAACCAACAAGAAAATTCCTGGTGCCAATGAATAGCTGTAGACATCTTTATATTATGTGAGATAACTCAAACTCAAACAAAGCATGTTGTCTCTTGTGTGTGGATCCTGGATTTCAATTTTTGCATATGGAAGTGTGGATATAAGACAAGAAACTAGAAAGGAGACATGAGAAGAAGAGAAGAGTAGAATGGAGAAAAGAGGGGACTCGAAAAAGGACTGACTTGAGACGGGGAGGTGGGATCTGGGATGTACTAAGAAGGATAAGGGCCCTGGGGGTGTCAACAACAACAAAAAAGACAGATGAAAAGTTCAAATCAAAACCATTAATGAGAGTAAGCTAATATAAATAAGAAAAAAAGAAATTAATCCTTAAGGACAAGTTAACTAACAATCCAGGGAAACAGAGCCAGGCACAGCCGGGCAAAGGGGTGGGTAACCAAGGGTGGTGAGCAGAAGTCCCTATAATTGCTTCCCAGTCCGTGCAGGCTTTACAGACTTACCTCTTCTTCTTGCTGTTAGGTGTGATGTATAGAAATCATATTCTGTTTGTACACTAGCAGTTAGCAATGTTGAAAGCACCATGATTCTTGCCTCTTTATTTCCCACAAATGTGAGGTGAAGTCTCAGTGTGATCTCCCTTCCTAAGGAGGTGACTATCTTGGAGCTCTCAAGCAAGTCTGTGGCCATTCCCACACTGTGAGCACAAGAACCTGAGGGGGTATGCAAACAGCAAATCCCTCCAGCTTGCCCCATGGCTCGTCCTCTCTGTGGTGTGTGCAAGGTGGAACCAGAGTGAAGGGAAGACAGTGAGCACATGAGCGCCAGGACATGCCCCTCCCACACACACACACACATCTAAAAGGGCATAATGGAGACTTACCTTTAACAAAGGAAGGAGTTCGCTTTCTAGAAAACTGATAGTGCTTTGTTTTTTGATCATTGCTTGTTCTATTTACTTGATAGTACTTTGTTTTTTGATCATTGCTTGTTCCATTTATTTGATTTTTAGTTATGAATTATCACCTAAGTCAAACAGCCTCTAGTAATGTGTGTCTGTGTACATATGGTAAGATGATATAGATGATAAACAGATAATATAGATATAAATATATATGAAAGGAGTTACCATTTCCAAGAGACAAGAGATCTTAGTGTTGACAAAACAACAGTCCTAGCTAGGAGTAGTGGTGCATGCCTGTGATATCAGCCCTTGGGTGTTGGGGCAGAAGAATCAGGAATTCCAAGTTACTCTTAGCTACATGGTAAGTTCAAGGGTAGCCTGGAGTACATAAAACCCTACCTGAAAAAAAATTAAAATTTCATTCCTTTTGTGACTTATATTTTAGAGGAGACAAATAAATAGCATACATAAAAATAAGTAAATTAAATACTAAGGCAGTGATACACAGTTGGGACATAACAAAGGAGGAATGAGAGTATATGAATAAGAGGGGAAATAGCAGTTGTGGGCAAGAGTAGTTCTTTTGCTGGATTGCATAAGTGATTTTATATTTAAAATACATATGCATCTATAGTTTATTTACAAACTGGTTTAATGAGAGTGTTTGTACTCTATCTTGACTGATAAAGAAAAACTTACATATTTAAAGACTCCATAGAGCAATGTGAGACTACGCCAAGCAATGTTGGCAGTAACATGAGCAAAACTGGCTGGGGGGGAGTTTGCAAATATTCTAAGTGCAAACCTATGCGAAGTGAGACTTTTAATAAGAATGAAGGTTTGTTTTATTGTGGAATTCTATCTCCCATCAAATCATCATGTAGCAAGTATAGGGTAATACTATCTATTCCGTGGTATCCAATTTATAGTGACAGAAAGAAAATATCTTCCACATAAGAGATAAAACTTTAGGGCTAAAGAGATGGCTTAGCGGGTAAATGCACTTGCCACCAAGCCTGACAACTTGAGTCTGATACTCGGGATCCGCAGAGTAGAAGGAAAAACAGATTACCACGAGTTCCCTTTGACCTCCACATACATAGTATGCATGCCATGGGCATGCGCGTGAGCACAAGCATGCACGCACATGCGCGCGCGCACACACACATGCACACACACACACACAGGGAGAGAGAGAGAAATACACATAATTTTTAAAGTTTTAAAACATATGAATAAGAAACAACAGGGATTATAAATGACAGCATTCCTGAATGTACTGAGAGTTATCAATTAATAAACAAACAGAAGGCACATTGTGAATGAAGCGAGCTAGTTTTGCTGTTTTTACCTGGGAGCTTGCCATACTTGACTGTGAGACTTAAGGTAATCCTCATTTTCTGAACTTGTGTTGTGTGAAGGAAAGAAAATAATGATTTACTGCAGATTTATGAAGAAGGTCTATAAAATTTATTTTTTCTTACTTAAAGCAAGGATCGAAGAATCCATTCTACTAGAAAGTGGTAACAGCACTTTATTAAGGTTGGTGATGGGTTATGGAGGGAAAAAGCAGCCTTATATGGTGTATAACTTCATGACCTAGATGAAATAAGATGGAAGTTCTTCCCCTGGGTGACTTTCTAAATATTGTGTTTAAAACTAAAGAAGAAGAAAGGGCAGGGGGAGAAAAGGAATCGTTAGTGCAGAACAGCTTACAGCAATGTGGGTGTTCGCAGACAGGAAGATCACGGAGCCCATCAGCACACTAAGACCCACAAGACGATCATCTCCACAAGTGCTGCACATTAATTAAACTTCCACAAGTTATAAATCATAGCTAATTATCAGGGGAAACACGGCAGGGCTGCCTCCACAGGACTGTTTGTAGAACGGCTGTCTAAATACCTAAGCTGCGGTTCAAGTTTTACAGGATCCAGAATCTGCAGCTATTTTGTCTTACTTTAATGTCCCTGGAAGACACATTCTCAGAAAAGCCTGTGTTGCTGCAGTATTACAGATCCATGTTAGCAACCGGGTCTAGAAATCATTCTTTTCCTCAACTGTCTGATGTCCTAGCATCTCCAAGTTCTGAACCTCAGCTCTGAGGTCTGTCTTCAGTGGTGGGTGCTTTAGTTTCTGCTTTGTGTCCCAGAGAACAGGTGGCCAGCATGCTTCAAAGAACGTGCAGCAGGCCTTCTGTTACTGGCCAGAGTATCTTCAAAAGGTTCTCTCCAGGAGGAAGCTGGGCATAATTAGGAACATTCATTACTAAGTTAGTTTATCTCCTAGGATGCTATTGGGTACCACTAAGGGCTAGAACGTCTTCCCTCTATATTTCACAGTTCCAGATTCTGTGGGTTTTAAATTCTTACTTTCAGTTTTTTTAGTTTCAGCTATTTCTAAATTTTCTGGGTAAACTGGAAAATCCTGGCTCCGACCTCCCATACTTCAGCATATTAATGGGCTTAGGGGGGTGTTTGGTGAATAAAAATAGGAATTTTAATGAAGTGTTTTTTTTTTTTTTTGAATTCACTTCCAACAATGCAGAGAAGTTTTTCATCGCTTTTAAAGCTTAAGTCTTTTTTGTTTGTCATTTATGTACCTGAGAGATGAGATGTCTCACCAGACGGTTGGGAACTCCTATGTCCCAACCATAAGAATGACTGCTGTCAGGAAATTTGCTAAATCCCGGGAGATGGGTACCCTTTGCAGTTAAAATGTTTTGAAGTTCTGCATTCAACAGACTTTGAGCTACTAAAGGCACAAGAGTCGTGTTTCAGTATGACACACAAGGCTATACATTGGGATCACAAACCTCCTCTATATTGGCAAAATAGACTTGACCTTTAAGGATGCATGTGCTAAATGATTCTGAAGTATTTTAAACTTCATAGGTAAATGTTTCAGTAGGAATAGTGGAAATTTTGTTATTTCTTACCTTTTTTAAAAGCAATACATAAAGCATTGCACCTCTTAGCCTCTGTGGCTTTTACATCCATTACCTAATTGGATCCTTATAATGACTGCTGGTGAATGCATGCTATTCCAAGGTCTTTATCAATTATCTGTAATATTAAACTCTCAAATCTCATTTGCTTCTAAAACTAGCCTTCAGAATTCTCTTATTCTACATATGATTCATTTCTTGTGTAAATGTCGGGGGCCAGAGAAAAACAAACTCACATCCTGCCATTCGGCATAAAGCAAGGACTCTAAACCAACATAATTAGTGTGGACAGTATTTGCAGAAAGTACTACAAATATGGAGGGACTTTCAAAGTTAGACAGAATGGGTTTTTGCTTTAGACAGCCCACCTTTGATCATTTTAACCTTACCCAGACTTAATCAAATTACATCACTAATATAGTAAAGGAAATTTAAATCTAGGACTGTTCTACAGATTTGATATTATTTCCTAAACTATGCACAGGGCAACTGGACATTCCCATAAATGCTTCTGTTTTTTTCACATTTTTCCATTTTAAAGGAATAGCAACTAAAATAAGTTTCAAACATGGTGGGATTCGCATTTCTTATTAATGTGAAACTGATCTGTAATGAGTAGCCACCATCTGAGATTTCAGGCATGTCTTAATTATAACTGAAACTCATTCATTATACAAATTAGCCAATAAAAAAATTCTACTTGAAGACTTGCAAATAGTTCACACATGCGAGCGTGCGTGCACACACACACACACTCACACACCTCCCTATTTCTTTTGTTTAATTTTATTTCCAAGAGTGAAGCAGAGCAGAGATGGTAAGAAGCAGTCTTTCCCAGCATGGCTGTGTTCTTACAGGCCGATAATCTATTAAGTGTTATTTTATGCAATGCTGTAGCTCATTGTAGATGAGGCTCGTGGAAAGAAAAAGTGAATACATTAGGACTCAGACAGGTAAAATCAGTCTCTAATTCTTACTAAACTAATGGCCATCTCTGCTGGGACTTAAGAGTTACTCACGTTGCAGAATCATTTCGGAGAGGAAGAAGGCAGCCCAGGAAAATGGACCCATTGTATGCTTTAGCATAAAGGACTTCACTGGTATTTTGGGAAAAGTGCACATTTTTCAAACATTTCTTCTTCTGTAGAGCGAGGGAACATCCTAAAAGAGACTTAGCTTCTTAAGAAAGTCAGAAGAGAGGAAGCTCACCAAGAGCCTTTAAACCTGTTTTACATGCTCTCTACAATAGAGACAGAGGAACCCAGAGAGAGCCTGAAAGCTTTGAAGCAGAGAGAGATAAAACCAGAACAAAAAGAAGCCAAGAAGGTTCTTAAGGAGATGTGGCTTCCTAGTAAAGAAATTAAACTCACTGGTCACAGCATTTCCTAGGGCTGGTGCCACATATGCTCCTTCACATCTGGAAACAACATAAACTTGTCAACTTACAGATGTGCAATTTCAAAGTCAAAAGTGGGTCTAACTAACCTAAGACATCTATGAGAGGTCATTTTCTTCTTCTGATGTTTCTGGATTCTTCAAGCTAAAGGTACTGTCATTCCATGGTTTATGGTCCCTTCTATTTATTGAAGGTCAGCCATGGCCAGTCAAGATGACTTCCTCTGCCTTCTTCCTATTCATTTGAAAACCCTGCAGTAATGACCAATAGAACTTCTTAAAAAGTGCCAGGGGCTGATGCTAAAATACCCAGCTGTGTTTCCTCCAGATGTTGACAGTGCTGACTTGCTTTGGTGACTCTCAGGGAAGGGTCTATTTCAAAATATATGTGTATTAATTTTCTTGAAGGTAAGTGATAAAATAAAGATAATTCTCAGTGCCTTGGAAAGTATGTTTACATTGAAACTAAGAGAAACAGCACCATTTGTTAGGTAGAAACAAGGTCAGAGAATGGGGTGCACACTTCAATGTTGGCGGGAGGCAGGGAGAGAGGAGGCTCAGCAAAGCTGGCTGCTTTTATCCATGACCAAACCACCTGTTACTACAAAACTGAAAAATGAACTCAGGTTTCTCTGACTGTTCCAAGCTGCTTCCCCAGCTCAGAAGAACCCGAACCCTACAGATTTCTAACCCTTTAATTGATTATACATCTGGAAGTTTATAAGCTTATATACTACTAAGCACATTTTACTCTGAAAATTCTTGTCTTCTTTGGATATATCTGGCTTTTCAAAGTGCTAAGAAGAGACTGATGCTCAACCCTTAAGGGGACATGTATTACTGCCTCTCCAAAAAACCACCAAGTGTAGCATGAATAATAAAATCTCAGAGACTGATATTGGGGTTCAAGCTGAAGATCAGAAAAGCAAAGAGATCAGCCACTAACTCTTACCTATACCTCAGACCAAAATGAGCTATCCTGCCTCCATGAATTCTCAGATTGAGACTGAGCTGAGACCTGTCTCCTCCCATTTTATATTCCTCTCTAGTGCTGGGATTAAAGGCATGCACCCACCGCCTGGCCTCTACGGCTAAGTAGTGTGGCTGCTTTGTACTCTGATTTTCAGGAAATCTTTATTTATTAAAACACAAATAATAAACCACTATATTTCCCCTTTTGTCTAAAATTAAAATGAAGGCTATAACTAATATAAGAAAAATATATACAATAAGTTCAATAACTCTATACAATATATACAAGAAATAAATATATCAGCAATGCCAAGTCCATTTGCGCTTAAAAAATTAGAGAAAATACGCCATATCTATCCTATCTTTATGAGTCCAAATGGTTGTACCTAATTCACTTTCTATTCTAATTTACATTATCAAATTATCTTTTAATGTCTCTCAACTTTTTACATTTTGTACCTCTGTAGTGAGTTTCTTTCCTGAGTCTGGTAAACAAGGAAAGCTATAACTAAAACTATCCAGTCTTCTACTCCCTCAGAGGCCAAAGAAGGAAATAATATGAGCTGATTAAGCAGGAAGTTCAAGCAAATGACTTTCAAAAAAAAAAGTGAGAAATGACAGAAACAGCTGGTTGCCTGGACAGTCACCCAAAGTTCCTCTACAATGTTGGGACATCCTTCTTCAGTCTAAAGGCCTAGAATATTCAGCAGACTTTCCTATGGAGCAGGATATTTGAAGGACTGTCCTGCCTTGTCTTGGCAAGGTTTGGTAGTCACTCTCTTTTGTGTCCTGCTTGTCCAATTAGGACAGCATACTGTCAGCAGCCGAGACAAGGACATTTTTTTTGCCCAGTGGCTTACTTTTGCCATGAGGAAAGTAAACTCTATGTGGAGTTCGTTTGATGCTCATTATCTTCTCTGAAGCTGATCGGTGCTGCTAGGAGCAGACATGCCTCATTGTCATAAAAAAAAGTCATTAAAAGATCTAAAATTCCATATTTTGTAGATCTCTGAAGTGTTTGAAAATGATCTATTTAAAATATATCTGTTTGACCTTGAAAACATATCTTATGTGATTATAAGTTTAATTGTAATAGGTGACAAATTACTAACCTAAATTTTCTTATTATTCTAAATAAGTCAGTAATAGTAACTTAAAAATTAGAAAACTGCATTATATTGTTAAATGAGCTGTATGGTACAATATCATGAATAAGATTAGGAACATATGTACAGTATGTTTTAACAAAATTAATCGTTAATTTGTATTAATATATAAAATTTGAATACAATATACAAAGGTCCAGTCCAATGTAAAATATTTAAAACTAGTAGCCATTTTTAAAAGTATATTCAATAATTCAACTTTTTACCTTATCATATCTATATCCCCCTTTTCTCTTTTCAAAACAAGAACCCTAAATTTAATCTCCTTTTTAACATTTTTACCTAACCATTCCCAATAACAACTTGTCACCAAACTTACTAAACAATGACAAATATCCTTAAAGTATTTGAAAGACCAAAAACCACCCACCCCAATCCTGAGGATGTGGGTATTATACTATTATATTTACTCCCTGCTTTCTGGGGTGATGGCATCTTTAGGGGATCCTGAAAAGAAAAGATGGGTTAATTGTCAAATCCTGAAAGAGGTAGCTTTATCGTTTGTTGTTCAGTCTCTGGGTAATGGGAAAGTACAGGAATTGTCTCAAGTCCTGGCTAGGGTAGTCCTTGGAGCTGGATCTTCTCAACTAATCACATAGAATCTGTTCTGAGAAGTTTGTAGTCCAAAAGCCAATAGTTAGGTGGTGTTTTTAAGCTTAATGGCATTTTCATAGTCCTAGAGGAAGAATAGTTGTGGGGCTCCATCCTCCAGCAACATCAAAGGTCATTGTCAGGTGTGCTCATGGTTCATTGCAGAAAACTGATAGAGACTCAAACCTGATAAAATATACAGGAAGGTAGATGAAGTCTTTTTCTAGAATTAGTACTCTATATGACCTTGAGAAAAAGTTTATTATATATATATGTAATATATATAAATATAAATTATAAATATACTATAAATTTTATACCTTAAGAAAAACTATTAAGAGTTAATATAAAATCAAAGAATTATGAGATTAGTGGAAATAAAATAGTCCTTAAATATTTGTTTTTACTCTGGCCTATATCCAGTGGCTCTTCTGACATGAGACAGAGATTTTGGATTTCACTTTAATAAGCATGCTTGGGTTTAGAGAAGGAGAGAGCCACACTCCAAATACAAAAGCACTTTAATCTTTAACTGAATGGTACTACAAAATGACCATTTGTATTATATGCCTGTAGAGAACAGCAGAAACAAACATTTGGAAAGATTTATGAAATTTTATCCTGTTGGAAATGTGATATGCCAACAGGCCAATTTACTTTTTCTTGAGACTTTTTTTCTGGATCATTTCTCCTTTTCCTTCAGATGTCTCAATTGTCCAGTGGTCTTTGGAGTCCTTAGTTGGACTGGATGCTTTTATTCTCCTAAAAAGACAGAAACAAAACCTTACTCAAGCTTAGTTTTGGGGAGATTCTCTTTTGACAAGTTATTTTTTATCAAATGAAATTTGTTAGTTTTATAGGTTATTTTAAATTAAATAACCATGCTGTTTAATGAAGAGGTGTCTCTTGCCTAAAGTGAATCTTTTTCAACTTTGATAATATCCATAGATTTTTTTTCTTCTGTGGTTAAAAAAAAAAAAAGAGCAAAGCCCCTTCCCCAATATAACCCATACACCAGATTTCATTTCTTTGAGTACCCTTTGGGTTACTTCCTACAGGTAGTGATGTTTGGTTGTATAAAGAACAGGAAAGATATTTTCTTATAATGGGTTTGCCTCATTGCCACATGATGGAAAAGTCTTTTTTTAAACCTTTGCTATTAACAGGATGTATTTTATAAAATTCTGATGCCTTCAGCACATTTCAAATCAATAACTGATTGATATCTGTATTACCTTGTGCTAGAGGACCTAAGAGACCCATGTGGGATCAGAAATATGTTATGTATATGAAATTATTTCTATTCCTGATTGTGTCTTGTAACTGAATAAATAATGAAGTCAATTCTATATTATCTGGTATAAATTTAGTGGTTTCAATATACAAAGCAACTCCTTCCACATATTAGGAATATATGTAGTATATAGTATATAGTATGTAGTATATAGTAACTATATTGAGAGGTTCTTTAAAAAAATCCCTTAATATTTTGAGAATAGTGTATAATTCTGACTTTTGGATGGAACCATAAGGGCTTTAACCCACTTAAATTTTCTGATTTGTAACCTGCCTTTCTCAACTTATTTGCATCAATATAAAGTGTAGGGGCTCCAGTTATTGGCTTTTCCTATACAATGTGAGGAAGGATCCAGCTAGTTTTTTATGTAAATTGGATTCTCTTGCTTTTGGAATATTTGTCATTAATTGTTACTGTCTGTTGTGCGATCCTGGTTCTTGGTGTAGCAGGGGATAAGAAGACACAGAGCCAATGACACAGACTCTGGAAGATTCCCATGCAGAAGCTCTTTATTGTAAAAGGGTGGGGATTTTTTTATGGGATAAGGGAAATTGAACAGTGGCAGGAACACCCTCTGTACTGGCAATCAGAGTTAGTGAGTTGTGATTGCGTAGGAATGTGTGTCATTAGTTACCATGCTTTTGATCCGCTGACAGGTAATTTTGGCCAATTTTGCTTATTTATTTTGAGTTTACTTTATTTCTGCCCTGCCTCAGTTAATGTCTTCCTAAAGATTGCTACAAGCTCTTTGTCAGGGTTCACTCTGCCCATAATTTTCAATTCCATCATTATTAATTTCTGCCTGGTCCATTCTAGCTAATAACAAAGTCTCAATTTTCCTTCTAGAATTAACTCAGAGACATTTTCCACACGTTCTTAACTTTTTACTCAGTGGATGTGTTCTAAGATATATTCTATATATATTTTCCCTTTATATTAAAATTTCTGTAGGGGATATTTGGAGGATAATACGGCCAGAATACAGTTAAGATTCAGTTCCCTACAATCCACATGTGCCTTCTGTAATTTTTTTCTTTCAATGCCAGTTCTCTCTCAGCTTCAGCTGATAATTTTCTGTGACAATTTAAGTCCTTGTAACCATTTAAGGTTTTGTTTAAATTAATCAGTTTATCAAATTTTATCCCAATAGTGAGCCATAGGTGCAAAATGTCTCCTAGCAATCTTTGAAAGTCATATAGAGTCTGAAATCAATCTCTCCTAATTTGCATTTTGGGGGTCTAACTTTTTGTAAACCTATTTTATAACTTAAATAATTAAAAGAATCTCCTCTTTTTTTCAAGTGCAATTTATAATCCCAAAAGGCAATTTTTTTTTTACTTCTTCGAACATTCTTTCTAAAGTATCTACATTTGAATCAGATAGCAAAATGTCGTCCATATAATGGTAAACTAGAGATTCAGGAAATTTCTTACATATCACTTCGAGCAGCTGCTGTACAAAATACTGGCATAGGGTAGGGTTATTTAAAATTCCCTTTGGGAGAATCTTCCATTGATATCTCTTAGTAGACTGAAAATTATTTTAAGTAGGTACTGTGAAGGCATATTTTTCTCTTTTTCTTGTAAAGGTATAGTAAAGAAACAATCTTTTAAATCATTATCTATAAGAGGCCATCCTTTAGGTAACAGAGAAGGCAAGGGTATGCCAGACTGTAGAGAGCCCATTGGTTGAATCACCGTATTAACAACTCTTAGATATGTTACCATGCTGATTTTTTTTAAACAACAAATACAGGAGAATTCCAAGGGCTGGTCAATTCTTTAATATGGTGAGCATTTAGCTGCTCCTGTACCAGCTGTTCTAAAGTTTTTCTGTTGTTAAAGACCATTGCACAATCCATACAGGTTTGTCTGTCAACCATTTTAAAGGTAGGGCTGCTGGTGCTTTTGAAATATCAGCAGTTGTTGTGCCTTATTATTATACAACCTGAATGGTCAATGACTGTTCTTTACAAAATCTTGTAATATTTTTCCCAGAAACATAAGTTAATTTATGGTTTGTTTCTAAAGTTGGGAGAATGTTAATCTGAGTATTCCATTGCTGTAACAAATAACATTCCCACAAATTTATTGCTATGTTAGCCACATATGGCTTTAATTTTCTTCTCTGTCCTTCTGGTCCTATATATTTTCATCCATCTCATGCGCTGTTTTACCTGAGATAAAATTCCAACCCCTAAAAGCTAAACATTTACTTCCTGAAGAGACCAATTTGGATGCCAAGATTCTGGTGCAATTATTGTTACATCCACATCTGTGTCTACCAGATCTTTAATGACAATGTCATTTATTTGTATTTTTAATTTTGGTCTTTGTTCATTTATAGAAGTTTGCCAAAATGCTTGTTTCTTGGTTGCCCCTGAATTTTTTTGTTTTCTCTTTTATAGATGTTCTATTATCCAGATCAGTACAGTTTATTACAATAAGCATTAGGTCCCTTAATTGCTCTGGGAAGGAGTTTCCTCAATGATGGCAGGAAATGACTGAACCAGATGTGGTATAGGGGTCTGCAAGAAGTCCCTCAAGCAGTTTTCCAATGGCAAAAGGTTACCATGAATATCCCTTGTTGACCTACATTCATTAGTTCAATGCTTGCCTTTGCCACACCTTCTGTATAACCAAGAAGGGAGGGGCATTCTTAATGATTTATGTATAGAAAAAAACAACGTTTCTAGGAATGCTTTGTTTGCAATCCCTTTTAAGGTGATGTAATTTGTCACAATTAAAGCACTTGACATTTCAATTTTTCTTCAAACCTCTAGAAATTACCTCTCTTATCCAACTATCATCATGGCATGAGATTTAATATTGATTGTATCTCGGATCCAATCCTTGAAGGGTACTGATCTTGCCTTTAACAACCTAATCACCCTTTTGTGTTGTAAATTAGCATTTTCAAAAGCCAGAGATTCTATTACTATTTGTCTAGCTCCTAAATTTTGTATCATTCTATTTACTGATGATGATAATTTTATAAGAAATACATGAAGGTTTCTTTTGGACCTTGGATGAGTTTAGTAAATGATTCAATCTTCTTTCCTACTTCTTCAATTCTGTCCCAAGCATTTAAGCTGCTGCATGGCATAAAGCCAGGATGTGACTATCATACATGGGTTGCCTTTCTATAGTAGCATAATCTCCTTCTCCAAGAAGTTGATTTTGGGAGATTTCCATATCTCTAACTTTACTCTATAGCTCAATAGTCTTTTGGACTAGGCTTTAAAATAGCTTTAACCAAGTCTATCCAGTCTTTAGGAATTATTCTATTACAAACTGACCACAAGTTTAATGTTTGCTTCACAAACGGTGAATTCATGCCATATGAGATTATTACTTTCTTGAATCTCCTTAAATCTAACATTGACACAGGAGTCCATTCAGCTCTTACAGAGCCTCTGTCATTTGGCAATTTGTAAAAGGTTACTGGATATATTGAGTGGTTATTTGAAAACCTTAGGCTGTTCCTCTCTAACCTTATCATGCTATATGGAAATTGGTTCTCCATTAAATTTCTCTGTCTGGATTTGAATATCTCTATGATCTGTTTTATTAAGTTTTTCTAAAACACATATCTTAGCCCTCAGATTATCAACTTTTTAGTGATACAACAAAAATGATAAAGCTGATGTTTATAAGTGACATTACATAAATCCCATCTAAGTTAGTTATCCTCTCATTTAATCAATCCATTTTAAAACTGTCTAGCATAATATCATACAGAGACCTAAATCCCTCCATTGTAATAGTGTTTACCATTTTTAATGTAGAAAAAATAACCTCTTTTTAACTAATTCTTCCCTTTAAGAATTTCCAATTTTCTCATCAAATCTGCCAGTGACGACGAATTGTTGCTACACAGACAGTAAAAGCCTGCTTGAATTTCAAGGCAGCTACCTAGTTTGGCAGCAGTCATAGAAGAGATTCAGAGAAAAGCCATCAAGAGAGAAGAAAAGAAAATGACTCCAGCTGCATACAGCTCCAGCCTATGCCAGTGGCTGTAAAGCCACAGGCAAATCACTTTTTCATGAATTTTTACTCCAAAAGTTAGGTCCCAAATGCAACATAAATCATAAAAACAGAGACTGGTATTTGGGTTCATCTGAAGATCAGAAAAGCAATATGGCCAGACACTGGTTCTTACCTCTACCTCAGACCAAAATGACCCATCCTACCTCCATGAATCCTCAGATTGAAAATGAGCTGAGACCTGTCTCCTCCTATCTTTCTAGTGCTGGGATTAAATTTATGCACTACCACTGCCTGGCCTCTATGGCTAACGAGTGTGGCTTCTGGGATTAAAGGTTTGAGCCACCACTGCCTTGTCTGGCCTGTATGGCTGACTACTATAGCTGCTTTTCACTCTAATTGTCAGGCAGGGTTTTATTTACTGAAACAAATAATATACCACTACAACCAAGGCTCAGAGAAGACAGACAAAGGGGAGGCAGAGGGAATGTAGGAGGTTGGAGAGGAGGATTGAAATGCGTTCTTACAGAAACGGCATGCCTTTCTTATGGAGTCAAGGCAGCTATTGTTTCTTGTACCTGTTGTGTATAAAATCAAGTTAGCCAAATCCTGACATAGATGGGGTAGATGGCCTCCAGGCACCACCCCCTACTGAGGACCTACTGGCATTGGGTAGCTGCTGGAGGAGGGGCAACCATTCTTTTTGATGCTATGACCACTGGTAGGTTCCCCATGCTCCACATACTCATGCACATTTGGGTAGCAGTAATAGGATTTTGTGGGTTATTAACAAAAATAGACACAAAATTGGGAGTCGAGCATGATGTGGAGTCATAGGGGCAGTTTGATGGGGTAATGGAGGGTAAATATGATCATGCTTCATTGTATATTTCCACACAATTCTCAAAGGTAAAGAAAAATCTTTAAACACGGAATGCACTTGGTTTGATGCTATTTCAATAGTTTCTTTTAATTCTCAATCTTCATAACTAGGATTTCTGTTCTCATTGATGATTCCTCTGTTGCTTTCAATTTAAGTCCTGTGCACAAAAGACATAGGACTGACATCTAACAAGATAGGCTCTCCTGCTGAGCCTATAGGGTCTGTTTATAGTAACATTCCTGAGAAATTGGCAGGACACTTGTTTCCTGACCTGCTCTTTCCCACACGGTGGCTCATTTGGAAGTGGTACATCTATAACTTACTTCCAACAGAGACTAAATGTGGGGTAGTTTTCATAATTGATCTGTTATATCACCATGTGCCTTTTCTAATATGAACGTTTTCCTTTTTGTAAGTATAAATTGTATATAACTAAAGTACACAGGTTGATCATCACCCAAAAGAGTCTATCTATTATCTCACACGGAAGTCATACTGTATATATGTGTGAGTGGGGTTGTGTATGTGTGTGAGTGTGTGTGTGTGTTAAGAGCTTAAGATCTACCCACTTCACCACTCTGCATTGTGCAGCTCACCAGTCTAACTGGAACCACAGTCCTGCAGTTTGAACACATCTATAGAATACTCATCCTGCGAAACTCACACTTTCTTGGTCAAAGTGTATAATCTTTTCCTTTGCAATATTGACTCCTCTGAAAGCAAAGAACATCAAAAGTGCCTCTTTTGAAAAATATGATTATCTAATAACAGATCAATTTTAAGTTGAAAACCACAAACAGAATATTCTTTTAACACAACAGGATTTTCTAAAACTTTAAGAAACTTAGATAAGCCAAGAGTCCCCAGCAATAGTTATGATGGTAATAAAATCTATTTTATTGAGTGGCAAAGGAGCCCTTTCAACGGAATGCTTAGCTGACAGACCTGTGAATTAAGAATGAATTTTAAGAACAAAATAACACACTAGCTAGGGGTTAGCTCAGTTGCTTACAAAGGAAGTACTAGGACCTGAGTCTGATTCCCCAACACCCACAGGTAAAGCCAGGCACAGTAGTGCAGGTTTACCATCCCAGGAGGGGATCCTGATCCCAGTGAGAGACCTGTCACAGCAAAGGGGTGAAAGGCTCCTGAGGGTAAGAAGCTGAAGTTCAGCACTGTACCCCATTCACACAGGAAGTGCACACACTTGCACTCCCATATCCACAAACCCTTTACAAAGAGAGACCATGTGTATTTTCTTTTTTTTGTTGTTGTTGTTTTTTTGTTTTGTTTTGTTTTTCGAGACAGGGTTTCTCTGTGGTTTTGGAGCCTGTCCTGGAACTAGCTCTTGTAGACCAGGCTGGTCTCGAACTCACAGAGATCCGCCTGCCTCTGCCTCCCAAGTGCTGGGATTAAAGGAGTGCGCCACCACCACCTGGCATGTGTATTTTCTTAAAAGGGGGCCTGGGAAGGGGTTGAGAACCTGAGGCTCACCTGCTGTGACCACACTCTTCATGCTCATCAGGCAGGTCTCTGCTGTCACTGAGGAAACCAAGCCCAGGTGTTGTGGGAGCTGCGGTGGGCTGTCTTCCGGCCGCCCTGGCTCCTTTAACCAATGACCTTCCTCCATCACCCAGGGACAGTATTTCTTCATTAGTGCTGGTGGACTTTGTTTATGCATTCTGTTTCCAACTGGGGAAAGCAACTCTGATAATACTAATCTGGCATATGTCCTGGATTGCACCTTGTTAGGGATTTTGTAGAGTGAGTTGCTGCTAGACTCTTCCTTGGTGTTGTTATCCATATTATTAGAACATAGTATTTACTAAATCGAGGAGGATGAACTCAGGAAAATAAGGTCACACTGTTTTGTAACCCATTTTTATGCATGAATATAAAAATGTGCATTGCCTTAGAAACAGAAAGAACATTTGTTAGAACTGAAGAGAAGGGGGGGGGGAGTTCTTTTCCTTCCAAAAGAAATCCCTTGCGCTGTGTGTCATTATGCAATAATGATTGACAGCTGCCCAGAGCATTTAGTCTCAAGAAAGGCTAATAACTGGATGAAAGAGAAGTAGCTCATTAGGACTTAGAAAGCAATGACTTTTTATAACCTCTAGCTAAATTGGTGATAAATATGATTATTGGCCTTGCATTTTCCAAGCAGGGCTCCCTTCTGTCACTACAGAAATATAGACCATAGCAAAAAGCTCTGAAGGCTGGTGGCAGCAAGGCCTGCTACCTGCAAAGAGCATAGCTACACCGAAGGCACACACTGAGAGAATGTGTTCCAACCACAGTGATCCTCTCCTGGTGCTTGAAGGTCTCATTCCTTAAAAATCCCTGGGGAAGTAAAATCGCAACTAGAGAAACAATCACTAGAAATTCTTGAGGTAGAGGTCATACTTAGGAAAGACCCTTCGAGTCTAATATTTTCACTCAATAAAAATGTGTGTATGTGAATATGAGTAAAGATAATTGCCCAAGATATTTTACTTATTTACAATTTTGGACTAATAGACACTATCTTATAAAATTTCATTGGTCTTTTCTAGCTCTCCAGAAATTTCTCAGAATCTCCTTTCCCTGGGATCCTTTGCTATTTAGCTTTACTGTGACGAATACTCATGCTAAAAACATCCCTAGAGACCACAGAGCCATTCCAATGTTCAATGTGGTTCTAATCTGAAAATACTTTATCAGTAAAAGGAACATACTTCGGAATAAAATTAACAAGAATTTCAATATGTAAGTACACAGAAAAAGAACTCTTAGACTCAAAAAGTCAATGACTATTTACAAATGTCATAGAGTAGGCTGTATATATGCCCCAGTAAGAATTTCCAATTTATACTAGAAATTAAAATTTTGGCCCACTGCTTGGTTTTGTAGGAATCATAAATTTTATAATGGATTTTTACACCTTTTTCTTTACTTTGCTCCTTTTTTATTGCTTGAGAATTTTATTCAGGCTCATACTGAGTTTTGATCAAGTCCATCTCTCATTCTGTCCCCTAAAGTCCTCTAAAATTCCTTCCCTTTGCCCCACTACCATTTCTTTCTCCTAGCTCTGTGTATTCTGTTCATAAGCAGTTGGAAAAAAACAAAATAATAAAAATATTTTGCTAAATTAAAAATAATGCTAGGAAATGCATACTTCAGTGCCCACAGCATCTACTGGAGCATGGGCAGTTCTATTATTTATAGCTGGGTGATGTCTCTAGGTTTGTACTGTACCTGCTGCTGGGTAACTGACTGATATTGAAGGATCCACTTAGCCTCAAGTATTTGGCTTGGTTTTGTGGTCTAGTGTTATTTAATGGTTTGCTAAGGGAGAGATGTGTTTTATGTTTAAAATTCATATCCCAGTCCCTCACTGAGTATTTTTAAACTTCAATCTCCTAATTACCATTAAATGAAATTACTCTACATAACTACAGAAGTTAGTTCAAATCATACTCTCCTGTCTCTTCTCAGGCAACAAATCTCTCCCTTGTAACTTCTGGGGGACTACTCCTCCATGCCTAACTCCTAGATCACCTGTTCCTAGTCATGGTCTCCATGGCAGCTGTGCCAATGCCCACATGGACTTTGTCTACTTTAGTAGTTGCTTATCCCCAAGTCATGAAGCATACCTTATTTTTTTGCTATAGTGTATATGAGGGGATGTAGTCTTTAATGAGGTATTGGTGATAATGGGAGCAAAATCATGATTGGAAAGAGCTAGTAGTATTAACCTGAATTGATCCATCCGCAGGAAATCAACACCTGCCTCTTTGTCTTGGCACCTGGGACCAACAGAACCACTGGGTGGCATTGGCCTGTATGATCCAATGTCCATTTCATGTCTCCCTCCATACGCAGGGAGGTTATCCGTCACCCTAGACATCTGGATTTCTCAAGGGAAAACATTATGGGAAAAGTCAGAGATTGGTTTGACTTAGTAGCCTTGACAAAATTCTATTTTGTCAATGCAATTTTTCCAAATGCTGAGTTGTCTTTCCTTCTGTCAGTCTTTTCTCTAAGCTGAAATGATCTTAGAAGAATCAGGCCCGATTTTCCCTCTGAGTCCTATCTTCACTTGTGATTTTATTATAATCCACCCAAAATTTGTAGTGACAGAGGCTCCTGTGACTGACTGGGTGGCTGGGTGGCTGGGTGGCCCCTGCCTTACTCTGCTCCGTCTCATTTTCTCGCTCCTTAGTCTTCTCTTGAGCCTAGACTCATTTTCTCGCTCCTTAGTTTTCTCTTGAACCTAGACTTCACTTTCTGTTTATTCTCTCTACCTGTCAGCCCTGCCTCTTACTCTCTCCTGCTTAGCTATTGGCCATTCAGCTCTTTATTAGACCAATCAGGTGTTTTAGACAGGCAAAGTAACACAGCTTCACAGGGTTAAACAAGTGGAACACAAAAAAATGCAACACATCTTTGCATCATTAAACAAATGTAACACATTAAACTAATACTTCCTGACAGTCTTGGTTTACTTTTGGATATAAAGTGTCATCTATCTGCTTCTTCCATCAGAAAGCCAAACTTCTCAAACAACCAGTATCATTGTTGGTACTATGTAAGACATATTTTTAACATTAACTATGGAAACACAAATGGACAGATTTCCAAGTGTTAATTTTCTGAAAAATAAAGTTGTCTAACATGATTTTTTTTCTCTAAAAATTGCCTCTTATTGGATGTGTGATTGTTGTACTGTTTTCTATCATTAAAATACAATGTATGTATAAGACAGATAGATGAAAACAAAAGAAATCTAGACCCATAAGCGCTGAACAGCATTGGTAAAATGTGTTGTGGTGTAGTCTCTCTATAAGTTAAAAAAAAAATAATAGATACAAAGTTCCCTATTCACCCCAAATATCTGTTTAAAGAAGTAACTATTCACAGTGGTCTTTTCAGTGTTCTATGCTATTTGAGGGACGCAGTCCTTCAGCATCCATGGCTCTGGAGAAAATGGCTAGGAATAGGAGTTGCTTGTTGCTGGAGAGTACTATAGGGGACCAAAAGCAAGCTAAGTGATGCTCCTGTTTATTCAAGAGTAGAAAGCTCACAAAGTGAGGCTGGATAAAGATTTAGAGATGCAACAAAAAATATAAAATAGAAGTCTATTTCTTCCATAACAAACATCAGAGCATCTCCACTCCATGAGGTCATTCGGAAATGAGATCTGTCCAAATTGGAGGAACTCGAGGTCAGGAGCCTTAGAATTTATATGATCAGTGAGGAATTCACCTGAAAATTTGCTTTCACGGGAAGAGTGAAAAGAAGAATTCTCCAAATAATTCCCTTCTGGACAATTCTTGTAGAACTTAACATCCACTCACATCTCACTAGACAAAATAGAGTTTCATGGCCACATCTACCTGCAAAGAAGTCTAATAAATGTGTCCTTTGTGAGAAATTGTATACCCAGAAAAGAAGGAAAAAAAACTGGGGCTGCAGCGCTAGAGTGGAGATGCTAGGGATGACAATGGAGCTTTGGGCCTTTTCCATACTGCCTCCAGTCTGTTTCATAAAAATAATACTTGCAATACTAGGTCACACACACTACCTTTGTATCTTCCTCCAAGAGAACCAACCACTACCAGATTTTGATTGTCATCATTATTGATTTTTTGTTAATTCCTTTAAGGGATGTATCTATTTTCTTAAAGCCAAGTTAGTTAAATTAATATTTCTTATATTTTCTAACAATATGCCTGTGTCCTCTCTCATAATAGAAAGAATCTAGCTGTTATCAAATTAGTATCAAGAATTAATACCTCAGTTGATTATTTGGATACTTTATTTATATTATTATAGCTTTCCAAATATTCCTTTTTATTTGTTTTTGATACTGTGCTTCTAAATCTTGAAGAAATTATGAATAGGATACATGTTACTTTTCAGTGAAGCAAACTACATATGAGGCCACTTGCTATTTTGTTAAGTAGATTGAGTTCATGTCTTAACAAATAATGATGTATTAACTCCACACATTTGAAATGTGGCTATATCTTTAAGAATGGTCATCAAAGCAAGAGACATTTGTGCCTCTTTCATATTGATAACATATATGAAGGAATCCAAGCACTCCTTTGATTCCCTTGGCCATCTTTACAGAGTACCAAGGGCTGACAGAGCTCTGTTTACATCAGGAGAGTTCAAATTATAAAGTAGCAGATAGCTCACTTATGGTTTGTCACACCAGGAGCAAATATTTGTATGGACATTCTAATTAAAATTTAAAATAGGGCTTTGATGAAACAATGGTATTGACTTTGGGTAGCTGAAGTGTTTGTCTTGGTGATTCAGAGAAATGAAACTAATGGGACAAAGGTGTGTGCGTGTGTGCGTGCCTGTGTGTGTGTGTACCTGTGTGTGTGTATATGTGTGTGTGTGCCTGTACCTGTGTGTGCTGTGCGTGTACCTGTGTGTATGTGTGTGTGTGCCTGTGTGTGCTGTGTGTGTGCCTGTGTGTGTGCCTGTGTGTGTGTATGTGTGTGTGTGCCTGTGTGTGTGTGCCTGTGTGTGTGTACCTGTGTGTGTATGTGTGTGTGTGCCTGTGTGTGTGCCTGTGTGTGTGCCTGTGTGTGTGTGCCTGTGTGTGCGTGTGTGCGTGTGTGTGTGCCTGTACCTGTGTGTGCTGTGTGTGTGTGCCTGTGTGTGTATGTGTGTGTACCTGTACCTGTGTGTGCTGTGTGTGTGCCTGTGTGTGTGTGTGCCTGTGTGTGTATGTGTGTGTGTGTGCCTGTGTGTGTGTGTGTGTGCCTGTGTGTGTGTGCCTGTGTGTGTGGTAGAGGGATTGAAGAGAGAAAACGATGGGCTGGAGATCTTCCCCAGGATCTTCCATGTACAAACTAGAGAGCTAGGAGAGCTGATGGGGCCCATTCTGAGTCCAAGCCCCACTTACCAGAGCCCTCCTATCCACTCCTGACACATGGTCTGGCTGGTACTCATGTGCACTGGGAAGACAGTCTATTCTACTCGGATTCAAATGGTAATCTCATGCAGAAACACTCTCACAGACACATATTGAGCTGTGCTTGGCTGGGCACTCCATGGCCCAGCCAGATTCACATTACACATGATGACAGTCCTTGTTCTCTTTGGTAAGGATGTGAGCTGGAGAAGGTATGACGAAAGTACTCGGTCGATAATGAAGAGGACAGTTCTCCTTGAAAACATCCTAAAGGACCATCATTTGCCACTTCAGCTTAGGTGAGACTTGGGATTTATTTTAAGGAAACCATGCTCAAGGAGAATTAATATGAGACACACAGGTCTACTTCCTAGGAATAGAACATATTCACAAATAGGCTGTCTTGGAGAGAACGTGGCAATTCAAGAAGGGTTTGTGATGAATGAGACAGCACCTCCCTTCCATTTCAGAAATTTTCTCACAGCATTAAAAGTGTTCTGTGATGTCTACATAAATATGAATTTAAAAGTTAGCAACAAACTTTGCTATTAGATCATCCCCTTGTTACAGAAGTTGGGGTTCCTAGGCTGACAGTACCCTTGAAGTGACAGATAAAAACTACATTGACTCATATTAGGTACATAGACAACAGAAAATCATTTTAGATAATTATGAAAGAGTAGATTTTTGCTATTTTAACTAATTCTTTTTAATTCATTAGATATGTCTAATAGCAAAGCAATTTTTATTTATTTTTTTCTGGACACATAATTTCCAAAGCCATCGTGTATTATTATTTTTCTTTAAAATGTTTATTAAGGCTGCTTAAGAAACTGTAATGTCAAAATTATAATAACTTTGTTGTGTACACCAGACTTTAGCACATTAATAAAAGCCCATTCATAGCATTGCTCTGGTCACCCTGGCTTCAAGAGACAGAGCATGCAGGCTTCGTGACTTTTCTCTTTTTGTGACTGCAACTCACAGTGAAAAGCTGAAGAAGGAAAACCTATACACAGTTCTTAAGGACAATAGAGACAGAACATGTATCATTAACTGATAAACTTGCTGTCATAAGATATTTCCCAGTTTTAATGATCATTAAGCTAGGGAGACACATAAGGGGAGCTTAGCCTGCAAAAGTGTGAATCTTCATCTTGTTTCTTAGTCTATAAAGTAGTTGTTGTCAAGGGCGTTTTAATGTAATCTTCTAACTGATTCCGAAGGATTCACTTGAAGGAGGTATCAACACTGAGAATAGGGCTATGGAGAAGGGAAAACAGGTGAACCTTTACACCAGGAACCATTTAAGCATGTAACAAAATAATCTATGTCCTATATCCGCCTTTGCACCAAAGGGAGTAAAGCGCATTCGAAGGTTACTGGCATGCAGTTGATGCAGCAAAGCATCCTTGTCAGGATTAGAAAACTGACAGAAACATGGGTGCTTATTTCAGACCGTTCCTTCTGGCCACTGTGTCTGTTTTGAGTTGCCCAGTAACTGTGGGTTAGGGGAGTACTGAAAGTGGCTATAGGCAGAGAAATACTCTGAAGACTTCACGGGAAGACGGCCAATAGCCTCAAAAGTATACATGAATTTATTCACAGCTATCATTGAGGGTGAAGGACCTGATGCAATAAAAAAAGAATTCTGGTCCTTTCCTGCATTTTTTTTTTTTTTTTTTTTTTTTGGTTTTTCGAGACAGGGTTTCTCTGTGGTTTTGGTTTCTGTCCTGGAACTAGCTCTTGTAGACCAGGCTGGTCTCGAACTCACAGAGATTCACCTGCCTCTGCCTCCCAAGTGCTGGGATTAAAGGCATGTGCCACCACCGCCCGGGAAGAGGGTGACTCCAGGGTGCACACAGATGACAAATTCCTTACACAAACTGAGGATGACAAAAGGCATGTAAAATACACAAGGCATTTTGTGGCTCATAAAAGTAGAAATTATGACTACTTTATGTTTCCTTAGTCAAATTTCTTTAACTTTTATTGTAAGGATTCAAGTCTTAATAGCCACGGTAAAAAAAAAAAAAAAAGTCAGCACAGGAGCACCTGTTGGTCAGTTGATAGCAGATACTGCCAAAAGATACATTGCTTCTGATTTTGAAAGCAATTACTCTGCAGAAAGGATGCAGCCACTCCTCCCTCAGAGTGATGAACAATGTGTTTTCTAAAAATTCTAATTAGCCCTTAACATTATTACTGCAATTCTTCTCCACTAAGGACTTAAATCTGACAGCCCCTGGGGACGGAGGAACTTTGAAGCTCCTGAGGATGGAGGAACATAAAGCCCTTGGGGACGAGGAACATAAAGGCCCTGGGGACAGAGGAACATACAGCATGCCTTTGGAGCAGTATTCCTCTAACCTATTTGCTTATTTTATACTGAATCGTGAAAGGAAAGGATATAGAAAAATGACCAACTTGCCAGTCATTCAAAGAGGATGAGGACATTTGGAGCTAAAATAAGAGGCCCTACAACACGCCAGCCCTGTGATCATCAGGAAGGGGCTATTTTTAGTCCTCACAGCAGCGGGTCATAGATCTCAAAGTGTGCTCTGTGAGTGTCCTGTTTAATTTTTGACAGGGTGTCTTACTTGGAGGACTCTCTAGAAGAATTATTTGGAATAAAATAGAAAGAATTGTGTGTGTTTTCTAGTACAGGAGATTTTGGTGTGGGTCTGTTTATGTTTCTCTCAAACTTGAACCTTTGAGCCAGTGCCATCTGACTTCCTGTCCACGTTACCATCTCTGGATACAAAGGCATCTCTCTGGTTTCCTGGAGTAAATACAACGATCTAACTACAAAGATGCAAAGCACATTAAAGAATCACCAGCCATAACCAGAGAAAAATCTCAGGAACTTCCAGAAAAGGAAAGGGAAGCAGAGATGTTTAGGAAGCACACGAATCTGCGTGCAGCACAGAGTCCATCAACAGCAAGAACACCATTCCCACTGCGGTCAAAAACCGGGGAATCTCTAAGACGTGGAAGGGGAGTCCACACAGGACACTCGTTCTCAGAGGTCTGAGTGTTTCTTCCAAGTGTGTCCCAAGTTCATCATACTCAACATGCTGGAATAAAACTCACTCTTTCCCTATAAAGTCATTGCAGCTTCTATATTCCATACCTCCTCCACCAAGCAAAATAAGAGAAACTTCAAAGCCGTCTTGATCTCTCCTCTATTTCTACTTCCCAATCTGGTCAGAGTTCTTATTAATTCTGTATCTAGTTTGTTTTTGTTTCATTTTTGTTTTTTCAAGGTAGGACCAGGCTCTCCTCGAACTCACCTTGATCTCCTAAAACTTTTTAAAAGATTTTGATTCTGGTAAAGAGCACATTTACCAGAAATACAGCCATTTTTCACTGACATGAGCACTAGCATTATGCACTACCACCACCCAGTTCTTGATTATTTATTGTTTCCTCTTTGCTCACCCTTCCATACCCTAAACTGTTTTTAAATTTTTAGTTATTATTTGACAATTTCACACACACACACACGTGCGCACACACATGCACATGTACACTCAAGCATGTGCGCGGTGTATCTCTATCATATCGCAATCCTACCTTCCCTCCCCAGAACCAGCTCCCTCAGTATGCATATTCCCTGCCCACCTTCATACCCTTTACTTTTATTGCTTTATAATAACCTATTGAGTCCACTTATTACTGCAGCCACATCATGGGCCGCCTACTGATAGCCTCACCCATGAGGATCAATGACTCCCCTCCACCGGTTCCCACCAGTTGGTAGCAGCTCTTCAGATAGATGTCTCAAGCCCGTCCCCATCATGCTGGAATCTGTGAGCAGCTGCAGGAAATCACAGCGACTCTGAGTGCGACAGTCATGTCCTGTCCAGGAGACATTTTCTTGCATTTCTTCTCATCCTCCTGCTCTTGGATCTTTTCACGCTCTCTTCACAATGTCCTCTGAGTCTTTGGGGTCCTGATATACATATCCCATCTAAGACTGAGCCCTCAAGCGTCACTACTTTTCAGCATCTTCTCTAGGTTATAAGTCTACATTAACTGCTTCTCACTGAAAAAAAGAAGCTTTACTGCCCAGGGTTGAAAGCAGCACTGATCTGTGATGTAAATTTAAGTTTTGAGACAATTTGGCAATAGATCTAATTAGATCGTGACTGGACTTCATACTTCAGACTCACTCAACTGCCGCCTGTCACTTCCCCACTGTCAGAACAGAAGTCATCGGATGCTTCCTGTAACCCTTCAAAGTTTTTTTTTAAATTCATCTATTTATTTTACAACCCAGCTGCAGCCTTCCCTCTATCCTCCCCTCCAAGTTCATAACGCTACTTTTCTCCTGCTTCCACCACCCAATCCCCTCCTCTTCTATCTCTATCCAGGTAAGGGCAGGTCTCCCACGAGCATCAATCCAACATGGCGTATCAAGTTGCAGTAAGACTAAGCAACTCCCAGCATGAAAAGTAGGGTCTCAGCTGCCAGTAAAGAGTCAGAGACAGCCCCTGTTCTTGCTGTTAGTAGTCCCACCCATGGAAAAGCTAAACAACTGTCACATATATGTAGAGGGCCTAGGTGAATCCCAGGAAGTCCTCTGGTTGTCTGTTCAGTCTCTGCAAGCCACTATGAGGTCACGTTAGGAAAGTGTGTGAGTCTTCCCATGGTGTCCCTGACCCCTCTCACTCCTACAACCCACCCCCCATACGATTCCCAAACTTCTCCTAATGTTTGACTGTGGGTCTCTGCATATGCCTTCATCAGTTCCTGCCTTCATCACCTCTCTAATAACAATTGGGCCAGGCACCAATCTGGTCACAGGAGATGGTCAGTTCGGGCTACTTATCTGATTGCTAGGAGTCTACGCTGAGGTCCTTTCTGTAGACTCCTGGGAGATTCCTTTGAACCAGGCTTCCACCCGACTCCAAAATATCCCTATCAGCAGAGAGAGAGAGAGAGAGAGAGAGAGAGAGAGAGAGAGAACCCAAGTCAAAAGTTTCTCAAGCTGCTCTCAGTATTGTATCAAACTTCAGATGACCTTTTCCATAAGTCTATGTGTCAAAGAACTTGGTACACTTAGGGTGATGAAAATTAGACTGCAAAACCCAAAATGTTTTAAGTGGAAAAGTATTTGCTAAAATAAATTGAGTAAATGAAGAGGAAGAAATTAAAACGTGAAGATCCAGGGCTTTACAGTCAGTAAGCCATAGACAGGGCTTAGATTATTGGATGAGTGAGGACTGGGCAGGAAAGAGACTTCTACATATTAACACAGCTGCATAGTCTCCAATCTGGGGACTGTCGAGGGTTTTAAATGAAGTAACGAAAGTTAAAAAGTAATGTAAAGTGATAGTCATCACTCTGCACGTAACTGACAATTACAGTTCTTGGAACCAGGCCTTTCTAAAATACTGTTTTGGTTTTTCTTTTTAAGTCAAAATTAAGTCTATTGCAAACTTTCTGCTTGGTAATAATATACTACTCTAGAAAGGCCCTTTGAATTGGGATTCCTCAGTTTAAGTCTGATGACTAGCAGTAGAGGGAACAGCAGGAAGAATCAAAGTGATAAAAAGAGTAGATGGAAGCAAGAAAGCTCAGGGGAGGATGTTGCCTTCAAAACAGAAGAATTGGAGATGCATGCAGCCTGACAAGCTGCCTTTGCTAGACTGGAGGGACCCATCTTGAGGTACAGATGCAACCTGAAGTGGAGGCTAAGGGCACAGACAGAATTCTGAAGGAGTCAGATTAGTTCCCAGCTCTCTGCTGGCTTACTCATAGTCAAAAACATGTCTCTCAACTGCTCAGGGTATAAGACTTCTCTGTAAAATGAAGATAAGCATTTTACCCATGTCAGAGAGGTAAGTAAACAGTTACCGATAGTAGTTAGATAGACTCTGTAAATCTACTGAGTGTAAATGTCTAAACGACAGCAATAAAAGATGCTCTATTTAGAGTCTTAGCATTCATGCTGATGCTTTTTCAGTACATAGAAAGAAGTTCTGCCCATTTATACCACAGATCTCTAGAATCTAAAAGAGAGAAAAGGAAGCGATGGGATTGTTTATAAAGAGTTCCTGAGGCCAGCCTTGGTGGGTTCAGCTTCAACAGGACATCCTAGTGTGTGGGGAACAAGAAGCCAAGAAACACCTTCAGTGGGGAAGGGCTAGGCACACCTCAGAAAGTATTTAAATGACTGGAAGAAGCTGGCTTTGCTTTTGAGACTGCAAGGTCTCAGGAGTAAGTCCTCCCTATCTCCAGTAAGTTTGTTACTGGGCTATTTCTTCCCTTTTCGGAGTTTAATACTAAATAATTACTAATAAGTGGGATTCCAAGTAACCAAGAGAATAACTACTAAACAGCACCATATCAATACTTTCTCTTGAAAAAGACTCAAATCAAGCAAGGGCATAAAAAAGTAACCATCCACTAAAGCCAAGTGCTGCACCTTACCAGTATGCCATTTAAAATAGTATTCATTTATTTTCATGTGTATGGGTGTTTTGCCTGCATGTATGTGTATCTACCATGTATGTGCTTGGTATCCACAGAGACCAGAAGAAGGTGTCAGATCCTCTGGAACTAGGGATACAAATGGTTGTGATCCACCATGTGGTGCTACAAATTTAAACCAGGTCCTCTGCAAAAGCACCCAGGTCTCTTAATGGCTCAGCCACCTATCTAATACCCCAACAGTATGTCTTTACTACTAGACAAAAAGAAATTTGCTCTGATTCGTTAACAAATACTCAAAAGAAGTTTCCTAAGAATAGTAAAGATAATAGCTGATATTGTTTGAACACCTTCATGTGCCAGGTCCAGTGTGAAATGGATGTCTGTCCTTAACCATCTCATCAATTCTTTAAGAAAACATCCACAGACCCTCATAATTAAGGCTTCAAAAACACTTTTTGTTGCTGTGGGATAATCTGTCTGTACACTGTGAATATATGTTGCTCTCATTGATTGATAGTAAAAGCTGTTTTGACCTATAGCAAGGCAGAATATAACCAGGAAGGAAATCCAAGCAGAGATTCCAGGGAAAGAAAGGATGGAGTCAGGAGGAGATGCTAGCCAAGTGCCAGAAGAAAAAGATGTACTATTGCTCATGTAAAGCCATGAGACATGCGGCAAAATATAGATGAATAGAAATAGGTTAATTTAAAGGTAAGAGTTAGTAATAAGCCTGAGCTATTCAGCCAAGCACTTTGTAATTAATATTAAGCTACTGAGTAATTATTTAGAAGTGGCTGCTGGGATAAGATGGGAGAGGGAAAACTTCCATTTATGTTTTATTTCTGAAACTTACTTTAAAGTCATCATGATATAGTGATGTCCCTCTTGGTAAAGAAAAGATACAAGATTTTAGCTTCATACAGTGTGTTTTCTTTATATCAACAACCAGTATCTATAAAAAAACAATCAAAAAGTCAATACTTCTTATGACCATGATTATTGGAGCTTGTTCTGTAAGTTCTTATTAATGCAATAAAACAGGAGCATCAGGGAAGCAAATTAGCTGTATATGGTAGCCTGTAATCCTAGCACCTAGGAGACTGATGGAGAAGCATTGCCAGGAGTTCAAGGTCATCATTGTAGCCTTGTGTAGGCTATAATTATGAAGTCCAGGCCAGCCTTGGCTACCAAGTGCAAATTATATTTTGAAAGTAAGAACAACAAAGGAAAGTAAATATTCATGTGATATATTCTACCACAATAGAAATCACACTTCAAAAGAAAACCTAAAAATACAAGCTACAATCTTAGTAAGTATAAAAGGTTATGCCCTCAGGAACTCAATAAAATGAAAAGGCAAAAACAAATTACAAAAAAAAGCTATCATGTTTTGTAATACAAAGGGATGAGGCTATAAAAATATTAGGGTGAGAAAAAAAACTTTTCAACCAATGTGAAAAAGAGGAAAACTATCACCTAAAAACTCTATATAAAAATACAAGCAAAAAAACTGAAAAATTATAAGCTCATCTGGTAATCAAGAGTACCATTTTTAGAAATAAGATACTTTATTAAAATAGTAACCCCTTCATATATATTATTTGATATTTTTAAAGGATATCTATAGCACAAAACTAATTGGTCTTATAATAAAAACCTGGAGTCAGATACTAGGGTCGAAAGCTGAAAGGTCAGAGAGGCAGAGCAGTCAGCCCCTAGTTCTAACCTCTACTGAATCCTGAGACCAAAAGGTGACCTTGTCTCTAAGAATCTTTAGACTGAATGCTGAAACTGAATGCCCTGAGCTCCTCTCTTCCTGTCTCCATCCAGCCATTCCTCTCCTATCCCACGTCTCCTCCTGAGTGCTGGGATTAAAGCCATATGATCCGAGTGCTGGGATCAAAGGTGTGAGCTCTGTTTCTCTTTTAGACTGGTTCATTCCCCTGTAGCCCGGGGTAGCCTAGAACTCGTAGAGATCCATCTGCCTCTGCTTCCCCAGTGCTGGGATTAAAGGTGTGTGCCACCTCTGTTTGGCCTCTATGAGTAATTAGTGGCTAGCTCCACACTCTGATCTTCAGGCAAGGTTTATTTGTTACATCACAAACAAAATCATTACAGATTTTCTCAAACAATATCTTGTAGAAGAGTAAATTTCTTTAACTTCTTTGATCAGAAATCTACTAATAGAAATGAAGGTTTTACATATTTCACATCCTGTGTCTTCATTTGCCATGTGTGAGTCTTCCAGTCATTAGTTGAAATTTAATCCCCAATGTGAATGCAAGCATATTTATGGGATACACTTTTTGGAAGATATTCTAGTTCCACATCTATTGCTCTTGTAAACATATCCTCCCAAAACTCCTAAACAAGCAACAACAACAAGAGAGAGAAAGGGGAGGGGGGCAGGCTTCAGTCCATTCTTGGGAAGTCAAACTGAAACTTTTAAGACAGAAAATAGATTCTACCCATAGTCAAGAGCAGAGAGAAATGAGTGCATGCTGCATGCACGGTCGGCTTGTTTGTGCTAAGCTCCTGTCTATACCCTTAGACAATTCCAAATCCCCTACCTAGGGAACAGCGCAGCCCACACTGGGTTGGGTTTTTCTACATCGATTAAAGTAATTAAGACAACCCCCTATGGACATGCCCCCAGTACAACTCAGTGTAGTCAACATCACATTAAGACTCTTTCCCCTAGTGGTTTTATGTAGTAACAAGTCAACAATCAAAGCTGTCCATCAAGAAGATGATTAGCTCACATACTCAGACATCTCAGGAACGGGATTAACAATTAGCACTCTGAGGAGTCTGGCTGTAGAATACTCCAGCTCCAATGCTGATGGACAGCACAGGTCCCCCCACCTCCACCCCAGCACCCCAGAATTGTGTGAAATAAATGCGAATCATTTCTAAGCCATTCAGTGTACTTTGTTATAGCAACAGCAAAGGACTAAAATACTGCCTATTTAGTAATTATTATAGTACATTCTTATCCTGAAGGAATAACTTGAAAATAGACAGAAATATCATTTGAAATGTTACATTTGATATTGAAGAAAAAGAATTGAACTATTCAAACTAGCACAGTAAAAAAAAAAAAAGGTTAAATTAATTTTGCTTTTGCCAACATTCTGAGCTAACATAAATATTTCATGGACATTCACTTATTTTGAGAGATCTACTGGAATTGGGAGATTATTTACATGCAACAATGTTGTGATGCTAAATGTCTATTGCTAGCTTCATTGAACTAGAAACACCTACACCATTAAAGAGGCATGTCTTTGGATGGACATTTAAGGGAGTTTCCAGGGAAGTTAACTAGTGAAGGAGCCTTTGTCTTAAAGGCTGTTTGCCCCATCCCAAAGACTGGAATCACAGACAGAATAAAAATGGGAAAAGGAAAAACAAGTTAGACACCAGCATTCATCTCCCTCTGCTTCCGATCACAGATGCGGTGACAAATGCCTACCGCCTTGTCTTTCCCATCATAATGGGTTGCTATCTCTTCAAACCAGGAGCCCAAACTAACTCTTCCTCAAGTTGCCTTGGCCAAATATTTGTTAGAACAACAAGAAAAGCAACGAATACACATCCTGATTATGCATTGAAATGCAAAATACATGGAAATGTTGGCAGTAGATATTTCTGTGTGGAATACATCTTTATATGTTTTTCTACTTTTCAAAGCTATGAGGTATTTATATAATCTTATGCACTTAAAATGCCATAAATATAGGAAAGCCTACATTAATAATATTCTGCAGCTGGAAGATGTGAGATTATTTCAGTTTTTGCCAGCAAGAAGCCCCAGTGTTAGTAGTCTATTTTCATCCATGCTTCTACTCAAGTTTTAGAAATGAGCCAACTCTCATAACATGATTGACATTCATTAGAGTAACTAATGCCAATGACCTATTGGTGTGGTCCCAGCTACAGGCATGTTCCCTGCTGTTCTGGAGCCTGACTTGCTTACCCAGACAGACTGTCAGTCCTGCCAAAAGATGCCACTGCAGAGAATGAAAGAAGGGTCGCCTGAAGGAGATTATTGTCAGGGTCTGTGTTTTAAACCTCTCAGTGTGTCCTTCATTTTAATGATGAAACTGTCACTGAGATTAGGAGCTTGTCCTCACCTGCACCCATGCCATTAACTACCGGAACCCAAGGAGCATGCGTTCCTTCCTGGGTGTGAGTCAGATCTCTCAGCTGGATGAATAACTGGTTCTCCCTCCATAAGGAGGTTGCAATTCATCTTATTAATTCTGCTGAATTTTTTGAGGATGAGGTTCCTCACTCTTGAGAAGCTCAGTGGTCTCTCTAAGAGCTCCATACTTCTTATATATATTCCTTGCCCCTACCCAGTGTGGAAACATACATCTAAGCTTGTTTGTTTGTTTTTTAAAGTCTTCCCATAATAATTTCTAATTCTGCATCATTAATAAACAAATAAAAACAAAAGAGTAAGTGATTTACACAATCAAATACCTTTACACAATACTTTTCAGACTAGCTTGTCCATACTACAAACAAAAACACCCTTCTCAATTTTAAGTGTCTATATGATACTATATGGGTATATAGACAAAGGTATAAATGTGCATAAGCCATCCAACCAGATTGGACATAGGGTGGCCAAGACATTTATAGTCCTCTAGCACTTGAAAAGAAACAATGCCAACCCAATTAAACTCAACATTATTGGTCGATGGCAAAGAAAACAGAACCATTGAAAATTCCAAGCATTGCTTATATTAAGAAAATTAGTCTTTTTTATTTTGACTTTTCTGTATTTTTCTAAAATTTCCTCATTGAGTACATATAACTTTTATAATAGGGGAAGTATTTTTCCTTTGTTCTTATTCATAAAGAAATTAAATCCCAGCAAGAACTGAGATTTTGCAACGAGTTGCACCACAGTACAAAGAGAGTTACATCAGCAGTGTCCGGCTCTGGGGCAGCTCTCAGGAGAGGGAAGCCATCCCCAGGAAGGAAAGAGTCAGGACACATGAACATGGGAGGTAGTTGATGAGATGAGCCTTGAAGGAGGAGCAATAAATACCTTTGTGTGATCAAGACAATTCCAATGGAAGCACAGGACAGTCATTGTTGGACGATAGTCTTGTTTGTGTGAATACCTCAGTTGTCATTCCCTTTAAGTTTAATGTTAGGCTTGATTAACTTAATTCTGTAATGTATATTGAGGTTATAAGTGAGTTTCCACTTTAATGTTTTATATTAAATAAGAATAAATGAGTCATCTGTCTCAATCAAAAAGATTATTTTAAAAATTAAACAGATCTCAAAAATTACACAGACCCAAGTGTTCTTTCAGTTCAGTTCATCAGCATTTTAGAGATTTCTATTATAGTGGTATAGTATTTATGTTTTAATAAATAAAACTTGTCTGTAGATCAGAGGGTAAAATTAAGACACTAGAGGCCAGGCAGTGGTGTCACATATCTTCAGTCCCAGTCCTAGGGGGTCACCCACCTTTAATACCAGCACTAAAGGGAAATATAAGACTGGAGGAGACAGAGGCTCAGGGCTGAGCCTGCAGTCGCCCATCCTTGGGAGAGGTTAGACTACTCTAGTGCTTTGGCTGCTTTGCTTTTCTGATCGTCAGGCAAGTTTTATTTATTAAAACATAACGGGCGGTGGTGGCGCATGCCTTTAATCCCAGCACTTGGGAGGCAGAGGCAGGCGAATGTCTGTGAGTTCGAGGCCAGCCTGGTCTACAAGAGCTAGTTCCAGGACAGGCTTCAAAGCCACAGAGAAACCCTGTCTCGAAAAATCAAAAAAACAAAACAAAACAAAAAACATAAGTAAGATATCACTATATTCTGTTGAGAATTAGACCAGTTCCTCACAGACAATTATCTCTGACTAAAGCTTCCAAACTTGGTTTGGCCCACTTCAGAACAATATCAAAGAAACATTGTTAGCAGGTTGGGGACACATGGGAGGATGCGGAAGAAATGTGAGTGTGGGGTGACAGCTCCTCACAGAAATACTTCCCAATACTTTTCCAGCATATTTATTGAAATCAATTTAAGGCCAATTGGGAAAATGTCTGTTAGCAATATAATACTATCCAGACAAATAACAGAAACCCAGGGCTCAAGTCCCTGCTCCTCCACTCACTGGAAAAGAGATTACAACAAATGACCAATCTGAATTTGAGTTGTTCTATCTCTAAGCTTAGACTTAAGGACACTACATTCCTTACTTTATAGAATTATGAAAATTACTTTATAAATTTTGTAGCAGCTAAAATTGGAGAGAAAATCTTACTAGGTTCCTGAGTTTTGCTCCAGTAAGTTCCACTAATGGCCTCCTAATAGCAAAAACGGGAAGGGAGGAAGCAGGCTGAAGGGCCTACTGCAGATGGCTTAGGTACAGGGGTGTCCAGACCTCTACACTGCAATATGATGTCATCTACAAACATGTCGGACTGGATGTATGCAGCTCACATCTTTCCTGGATCTACTTCCATCTGAGGAGGTCCTACAATGTCTACTTTATGGGCTGGGCTCCAGCTCTCATGTATGTAAATATCCACCCAGTTGTGGATGCAGCTCAGCGACCAAGCGCTTGTCTAGCATTCTCAATACCCTGGGCTAACTTCCCAGTGTCGCAAGAAATAAAATATCCAATGACACAGAATCAACACACCTGTAGCTCAGAACTTTGAACTACAGGCCACAGGAGAACCAAAAGCAGGGAACAGCCAAGGCTACGTAGTGAAACTTGTTAATGAAGGAAGAAAATGAAGGGTGGATTGAGGGGAGAATGGAGGATGAAGGAAGGGAGGAAGAATGGAAGGAAGGAAGGAATGAGAAAAGAAACAAATTTTTAATGAAATGGGAGAATATTCTACAGGTTATTTGGTTATTACCCATGCAAAAGCACCTTCCATTTCAGCAGTACCACTAGTTTACCTGTGCACAAACCCACTCTGGTAAAGACCTCACACTGCTCCTGTGGGATGTACCTCATCCTTCTCAACTTCAAGAAATTGTGAAAATATTTCCAGTATCTCATTTCTATCCTTTCTAAACAGTTCCCTGCTAGCACACACACCCCCACTTTGTAGTAATAAATAAATGTGTTCTTGTGTCTCACATCTTGTAAACCAAACCAAAACCCTCTTTGTCCTCAAGGATCAGTTGCTATCCAGTCTCTTATATTTTCTTTAGATTTATTTTATGTGTATGAGTGTTTTGCCTCTAGTATGTTTGTGTGCTACATGTCTACCCATGTCAGCAGAGTCCAGAATCAAGTGTTAGATCCCCTATAACTGAATTTAGGGATGGTTGTGAGCTGCTAGGAACAAGTCCTCTGCAAGAGCAACAAGTACTTTTGAATTGAACCATCTCACCAGACCATAATCTTTTGTCAGTTATCTGTGCTCACTGCAGCTTTCTGCCCCATCCAACACAGACAGTAAGGTCTTCTATTTCTCCTGGGGACACAGGAAGAAGGCTCCTGTGTCCTCACCACTAGCACAGTGCCAACCACATGTCCAGCTCAGCAAATATTTATTGAAAGATAAATCATCTAAAACCATGATTTCATGAGTCCCATAATACATAGGCTGCTAATTTCTCATATAATTATAGAAGACAGGTCACCATATATTGTTAACTTTACCTGGCTCCAAACTAAATAACTTTCTTAGGATTTAAAAATTTCTGATAACCCAGGATGCTATTATTAATGTATAAATGCAACTTAATTCTTTCCAAAGCTACTACAGGACCTTTTTATAACATGGCAAAATAACTCTACAATCCATTTTGAAAAATAAGTTTTTTAAAAATAAGTAGGGAAACCTAAGAACGATGAATAGCGTGGCTAAATCTGTGCTGGCAGATACAAAAAAAATGGTGTTCCAAAATAACAGAAACTAAAACAGCGTGAATCTGGTACCAGAGGAGAGATCAGAAACAAAACAGAGTTCATGTACCAAAAGGTTTTATATAAACACAGCATGGCAAGTCAGGGAAGGAAAGAGCATCCTGAACAGAAGGTATCAGGACAATGTCCTGGGTATTATCAAACATGTCAGTAATAGCCCCTTAACATCTTGTACTAATCCTAAATGTATTCCCATGAGAAACCAAGAAATTGAAAAACAGTTTTCTATTCATGGAGTCAGGGTTTTTAGATATATTAACAAATTTGGAATCATATGCAAAGACACTGGCAAGAGACAGAATCAATGGCTCAAAATGAGAAAATATATATGACAAAAAATACATACCAAAATTGGAAATGCATATCCACAAGATTGAAAAACAAATAGAAAACTAGCCTATAGTTTGTGTCATGCACATGACAAAGGTTACAAAAAGAATCATGCTCAAATCATCAGAGATAGGAACATTTGCATCAATAAATAGACAAAGGAAATAGACCATGAAAGAACAAGTATAAGTCATCAACAAATACATGTAAGATGGAAAACTCTTGAGTGATTAAAAGAATAAATTCAGAATATTAAGTCCTTTTTACCCAGCAAAGAGATAAAATGAAAAGACGGTCAGTATACCAGGGTGCAGAGAATGGAACAGACTTTCGAGGCACTGTTCATGAGAGCTAACTGGTGCAATGTCCCTAGGTGTTAGTTTGCACTTAAAGTATCAATGAAGGAATTAACTTGACAGTAAATACATAAGGGGTGTTCTTGGAAGTCACTTGAAACTGAAAAAAAAAAAAAGATGTCCATCAATAGATTATTGTATTCAAGGAACTATTAAAGAGATCTAATTCGAGACTTTCCCTATATTTTTGAAATATAGAAAGTCCCACAGTAGGTCGAATGGACAAAGGCAGGTTACAAGACCACAGTATCCCCTTGGTATTTGTTGTCCCAGCTCTCCCTGTTCCACCATTGTTCTTGGCAATCCCTTTTCTCATTGACCTAGCTCCCTGTCAGCTTCCTCCTGCTGGTCGTTCACACAGCAGCGCTGTGTTATATGGAGAGTATAGCCCTGCATTCCCAGGGTCTGGTATGTCCTTACTTCACTCTCCTTAAAGACTGTGCAATTCACCACTGACTGCCTAGTTTTCTGCTGTGCCAGTTTAGCCCTCGCTCACTCCCAAGCCCCTCTCCTTCCCTCTTGCTTCTGTCTTACTTGTCCTAGTGCCCTACCATAGCAGCCATCTTTCCTTTCTACCACCTGTCTTGCCCACTGCAACCTTTATCCCCCATGCTCCATGATTGGCATTTTCTGCCTGGAACCTTCAAGCCATGCCCAGTCTTTTCTCTCCCCATTATTTCATCTGTGCGTTTGGCACTCCACATGAATGGCATTTTCTCAGGGCAGTCTTCCCTGATCACCCACCCAAGAACAGCTCCCTTTTTCTAAGTTCTCACAGCCATCTTCCTCTTTTGTTGGTCACATCATTACTGTTTGGAAGCCTGTATCAATAACATCCACCCCTCTGTGTCCAGATTGAGGATAAAACCTCTTCTCCAAGCACACTGCTGTGAACTTGTCATTGCGGACTGGCTTACATCACATAGCAAATACCATACGGTGATGGAGGGAGGAGAGCAAGAAAGAGGCAAAGGGGGTTTGCTTCTCTTAGTTGATGTCCAGAAACAGGAAAGACATAATAGTGATTTGCTGCTGTTTGTTATTTGATGTCCAGAAGTAGATGAACTGTAATAAAAATTTAATAGTTACAAGAATATAATTCTTACATTACAAATTTTGAATCATAGAAATCTTACTTTTCCTGCTAAATTTGACCTTCTGGATTCAGAAGGTCACTGGTGCCTGGATGTCCTTGCAGACCAGGGAGAAAACACATCCCCAATGTCAGGGTCAAGTTTACAATAAACTGTGAACTCTAATGCCATTATCCAACCCACCCTGACCCAGATCCCTGAGTTCCCAAATCTTATGAGTGATGACATCTGTTCAATTTTTTTCCTTAGCATACAGTAAATCAAAAATTCTAGTTGAACTAGAGTTGAGATGTCTATTTCTTATTCCCTCTTGCCATGGCTTTCCTTTCTGGGAAAAATTCTACTCTAAAACAAAGGAAGGAGATTTTCCCTTCATCTATTTCTTTTCTTAGGTTTCCATTCCATACTACACTGGTTACTAAACCTAGCCACAGAATTCCTACTCCCAGTTATCAAGCAGTTCCAAACTAAGCACCGTATATTTAAATTCTGAAGCAATGCTGTCAGCAGACGCCATTTATCTAGGCAGTGAAGAATCAGGGCTTTTGTGTGGTGTGCATCTATTTCTCCCAGTGAAGCTATTCTGATATTTTTAGAGATTAAGGGTCTTGTGGAAGAAGGAGACACTGGAAGTTCAAGGTGGCTTGTGGCTTCAATAAAATAATACTAATAATAGCAATAAATGGTACTAAAAGGGAGATGCATTATGTATTTTGGCATCAAAGTATATTATCTGAATTGTGTGTAGATGTATGCAGATTGGCACCTGTAGGTAGTGGGTAGTTGAATATTTATAATCGATATTTACTCCAAATCTTAGTGATTTTGTTAAGGATATAAATGTCTATGACTTATCCTAAACATTATTTTCCACGTTGTTTTCACATATTCTTGTAACCATTCCCTAAATAGCTATATAAAAATAAAATTTTGAATATTATATACAGAGACATCTGACAGAGTTGAAAAATGGGCCTGCAGGAATACTTACATTTATAGTATAACTGAAACAGTATATTGGCAGCTGGCAGACCTTCAGTAGGTCATTTAACATTACAGGGATTGAAATTCCTGACGTAAGGAACAAACCAAAAAGGAAAGGGGAAAGGAAAAAGAAAATAAGCCAGTTAGCCTCACTAGCTACAGGCCCATTCTATGTTCCTCAAATAATCCTCTAGTTCATGTGATCTGTCTGTGCATCACAGCAGCGACCAGGTCCTGCTTGTGACTTGGTGCCCATGCTTTCAGTCATCTCCATATATTCACCTCTGTCTTCCCTGTGGTTCCTGTGCTATGGCTCACGTGAGGTGGCCCCCTTTTAGCTCTCAGGAAGGAATTTAATCCACAGATTTCCATGCTTGTGGTGGAAAGAGAGAAGCAATCCATGCTGTTGTTCAGAGCTGGAATTTTGGGAAAGCCATAAAATGTAAGTAAAGCATTTGGGAGAAACTCCTATTACTAACATTCGTGGCTTTGTAAGATGAAGGTCGCAGACCATGTAGGAAGGTCAGCGGAGCTACATATGCTGTCTCTTGCCATGTGATATTCCATACCTCATCAAGATGCAGCCTGGAAGAAGCCAACACCATGTGAATCTCCTACAGCCATAATCTAAAGTAAGCCTCTTTGCTTCATAAAGCAGCCTAAGGTATCTTATTGCACTAACAAGAAGAGATTAATTTCCCCCGTAAAGTCCTTTGAATATTCAGGTGCTAAAAAGACAGATCAAATGTGATGAGAGAAATGACTGGGAATGAGCAGTCTCTGTGACACCCACTTCAGGGGGACAACACGGTGTCGCTCAAAGCAGCATGGCTGTTGTAACTTTAAAAAGCAGCATGAGAGAGAGAAAGATGCCATGCGACAGATCTCAGATGGAGATGTTTTCTTATTGGGGGAAAGTGAGTGGGAAAAGGGGTGAGGAGAGAGGGGAGACCAGCCTCTTGGGACAGGAGTGGCAAAAGAGGAGAGAAGAGATAAAAAAGAGAAAGAGAGACAGAGGGGACGAGAGAGAGATGGGAGATGGGTTGGATGCTTTTAGAAGGGAACATAGTGAATGCCCACAGGAGGTGCTCTTAGTGGCTACAGCTGAGGATGTCTATCCCAAGGTCAGATCACTACAGATGCCTAAATGGCCTCTAACAATGGCCATTCTAACATTGTCTACCTCAATAATTTCTGATAAATAGCGTCATCGTAAATGAAAATTGTTCTTAGAATGAGATTATTAACATGGGCACTAATATGATTAATATTCCTATAAACAGAACTCTGGACACACACATGTTTAGGGCAGGAGACCACATGGAAAACCAAGACTCAGAGTGCTGTTTCTCCTGTCGCCCCTTGAGAAACACCAAAGGCTGCCAGCATTCACCAGGAGCTACGTGACGGCTACACAGACTCCCTTCAGAGCCCCTGTGAACCCTGTGGCTGCTTCAATCCTAAGCATCTACCTTAGACATGGGAGGTGATAATAGCTCTAACTGAAGTCATTTTGTGGATCTTATAAGCATGCGGGTTTGACATTCAGACATCTCCAACCACCAACCACATGGCCAAAAACCTCAGCTGCCTGAGACTTCTCCTTCTCCTTGTAACTTCCCTTGTTCTGCTGTCTGTTGTTCACTTTCTCGCCCATCTTCTCCTGTACTATAAGCACACAGTCACACGTGCATGACACCAAGGAGGCTGAAGTCAGAGGTCCTTGGGCAAACTGCCTACATCTCCAGCCGACCTTTACACTCACTTGCAAGGTCACTCAGAAATTTCTATCAGCTTCTCTAAGCCTGTATTCTTCATCTATAAAATGAAAGTAATATTGAAAGTTCTTGGAAGAGTGCCTGGAAATTGGTAAGCACCGAATACGTGTGAGCTCTTATATCAACTTTTAGTTCTGAGTTGTCATTTTTATCTGCACTATACTGTCTTCTTCGACACACACCCTGGGGACCCATACCAAGTCCTAGCTTTTGTTTCCTTGACCTGCTAACTTCTAACAACCTTCCCATTGTGCCGTTTGAGCCATGGATGGTCCAATCTTATCAGAGCCTTATCACCTCTAAGATGTGCTCCACCTCCAACCCCTGAAATGAAAGCAGAAACCGCAAGCTACAGTCCACAGCTTGTTTTCTCATATGCGCTTGGCATTTTTAACAAATAAAGGCAAGTCTATTTTTACTAAGAATAGACGCCATTCAGGTGCTCTCACTAATAAAATTCTATCACTTCCTCTAACTTCCAATCCATACCTGCCATTCTCTCTATTCATCAATCCCTTCTTGTCTTTAGTTTGCGCACAGTCCCATCTCCATGCCCACACTCAAAGAGGTAAACAATCCCAAGAGAATTATAAAGCCATTAAACTCTTTCAGTGAATTGAACATATTTTTAATACATCTGTCCCTTCTGTTAGCTTTCTTCACAGCTGTGAGATTTCTCCTTTTATATGCATTAGTAGGCATGATCTCATAACCACTGGGTGTGAGAGCAGCTGTCCCTGGACACTGCTTCCAAACCCAGTCCCTGGCTGTAGCCATCAGTGTCAACAATGGATGTCTGTTTCAGGAAGAAAATGGTCACCCTCCAAGTATAGCCTCTATTCTCAGGACTGTTTCTGGTTTTCTAAGATCCTCAGAACACCCTTAAAACTGGGTATTCTCTGAGTGTATTAGTTAGGGTTTTTATTGCTGTGAAGAGACACAATGATCACGGCAACTCTTATAAAGGAAAACATTTAATTTGGGGGAGCTTACTGTTTCAGAGGTTTAGTCCATTATCACTATGGCGGGGCATGGCAGTGTGCAGGCAGATGTGGAGCTGGAAAAGGATTGAGAGTTCTTACATCTTGATATGCAGACAACAGGAAGTGAACTGCTTACCACCCTGAGCATAGCTCCAGGAAAGGGGACCTCAATGTCCACCCCCACAGTGATACACTTCCTCCAACAAGGCCACACCCACTCCAACACAGTCACACCTCCCAATAGTGCCACTCTCTGTGGGGGGCCATTTTCTTTCAAACCATCACAGTGAGAAAATGCTCATTAAAGCGAACAGTTAAGTTTTTAAAGAAAACGTGTTCTTCCCGTAGCCTTAGAAACCTCTGCGTTTTGAAACTATCTGCCAAGCCCACCATGAAGTCTTGTTTTCTTCCCAGGCATAAACACTGCTATTCCTCTCCCCTCTCTCTCCCTCCCCCCATTCTTCCCTCCCTCCTCATCCTCTCCTTTTTGAAGAACATTAGTGTATTTGGAAAAATCGTGATTCTTGGGAGATTGCGTTAAGACACATTAGATGTAAGAGGCTGCGTATGGTCAAGATACATTGCATAGATACCAGAAAATTTCAAAGAATGGACAAAAACATTAATTAAAATTAAAAACAAAAAAGAAACATAGTCTAAGTTAAATGCCACAAAAATTATTTTCAGAATCCCCATCTGGATTTTTCTCCTGGAAATTGACAATTGCCAAAACATAAATCATTGCCTAGAAACCTCTGAAGACACATCAGCCGATCTGCTCTTTCTCTGAAGAGTACCTCAAATCTGCCCAGAGAGTTTAAACATCCTCTTACACGCTTTCTGTGACCCCGCCCTCTCATAGCTCATTGGCTTCTCCCAGACCAGCAGTGGCTCCTGCTCAGCAGCTCTCCCACAAGGCTACATTCATTGCCTCCCAGTGTGCTGGCTTTATTCTTAGACTCTACAATCAATCCACACTGTAGCTGTTGCTGCAGCTTGTTTCAGCAAACCTAGAAGATTCCTCTACATGAAGCAGGCAAAGACTTCAGCCCCCAAACTCAGATGTGCAGGTGACCCGCTCTAGTTTTTCCATGAGTCTATGTTTTGCCCAAGGTCCATTCTGCAGGGGTGCTCAGCTGATAATCCCCAGCAATCAGAAGCTCCACTTTACTGAGTTGACAGCCTAACCATCTGGGAGAAAGGAACCATTGCTACTTGTTGAATGTTTCCTGAGACAGACCTTATGGCACTATTATCTCTTCCTTAGTCTGTCCTTTCTGTGTTGCTAAAGACTAAGGGCCATTTGACTTTCCATCTCCCTGCTTCTTACAAACTTTCAGTTTCTCTGATGGGAGAGGGGATGTTGATAACTGAGAATCTAAGACTGGATGCAGGAAGCAGATGACTGCTGAGCTCAGCGTCCTTGTGATTCTTGGGGAATGGGCATTCTCTCCCCAGCTTCTTTCCAAATCGTCGCTGTCTCTTATCACTTTACTTTTCTTCACGTTTCCCATCCCATATTGCACCCGGATTCCAAGGGATATTCGTCCCACCTAGGTGTACGTCTCGACAGCTCTTAAAGTCCCTTCCAGGCAGGTCACTGGCACCCTCCTGTTCTGGCTGATCTTTCTCCCGAGTTAGGAAGCACAGTATTTCCCTGGCTGGGCTCCCTGACTACACAGGTCTTACCATGCTCTGGATGCCAAACTGGACCTGCTCTTGGCTGGCCCTTCATCACCCTGATTGCCTTAACTTATATATTACCTCTGGTATCAGCCAGACTAGGAGCACAGTATCTTATATATCCTTAACTCCCCTTACTTAGTCCTGCCCTCTTTTTTTTTCTTTTTTTTCTTTTTTTTTTTTTTTTTTAGGATTTTCGAGACAGGGTTTCTCCATAGCTTTTTTGGTTCCTGTCCTGGTACTAGCTCTTGTAGACCAGGCTGGCCTCGAACTCACAGAGATCCGCCTGCCTCTGCCTCCCAAGTGCTGGGATTAAAGGCGTGCGCCACCACCACCCGGCAGTCCTGCCCTCCTTTAACTCCTCTTTTTTGTTTGTTGTTTTTCTTCTTTTTACTTGCTTGCTGTCTGTATCCCATGTGAGTCCCCAGTACCATGAGGAGAGACTTCCTTATGTTTGCCAGGACAGATTTTTGGAACCAAACTTCCTGGGCTCTAATCTTAGATCTACAACTTGCTTGCTATGTGACCACGGGAAAATGCCTCAACCTATTTGTAAAAAGAAGGAAAGTGACCTCCAAAGGGTGGTTATGAGGAGAGTATGAGTCAATGCCCAATATACAATAAATATGATAAAGTGTATATTCTCCCATATATATAATATCTACTACTTAACACAATACTTAAAAATTATGGGCTACTCAGAATCTAATTATTTAATGGTATGATTGAGTACTACCATTCTAAATGTATTAAATAAGTACTATAATAACATAGTGTCTCTCATCTGTGATATACTTGCCCTACTAAGTGAAGCATGGAGCAGCAAGAATAAGGTTATTTGCTTAGATTCTGAAGAGGGTAATGTAACTGCTTGCTGCAAAGTTTCTAATTATACCCCCTACATCTCTTCAGTCCTCCGTGACCCACACAGGGTTGTTTACAGATCAGATAAAGGGAAAGTTTGAGTGAATGAGTATCCAATCTTCGCCATTAATACACAAATCAACATTTAGCTGTCTGATTCACTGCGTTTTATAATTTTGCCTGATCCATAAATGGTGACTCTTGTTTTTAACCATCCCCTGAAAATTGTGTCGTTTGCTAACAATAATCCTTAAGATTAAAGGTTAAAAAGGAATAATAGCAATTTATTTCTAGCTTCTTTTAAATTATTTATGTATATATTTAACTGGTGTGTATATATGTACATATATATTTATAACTACACATCATTTGAAGAGATGTTTTAATTTCAGTACTTAAATGGGTAATCTGGATAAATCTCTGAGAAGCCTTCCTGTTGATCCGTGTATTGGTACTTTTCTCAATGCTTGAAATCGAAACAAAAAGGAAACAGAAAATCTATTATGTTTAAAGATAATATGACTCTTATAGATGAGCTATTAGGAATTTAACACTAGCAACCAATCTATAGAGCACAGGCTTTATTGATATTTGCTTTGTGCGTTTTAAGATTCCATGGTGTATATTTATCTCTTTTCCTTGCTTTCTCTATGCCCTTTCTAGGTCACTATAAAATTCTTATCACTATAGTTGACCTAGTATGATCTAGTCAGACTATTCTGGTATAGGCAAACAAAGACTCAGATGAAATTATAGCTCACCTAAGTACAGCTGTAGTGGTTAGATTTGGTCTTCCAGGTTAAGTGGGGTGACTGTCTTTGGCCTCTAGGTGAGGGTAAAAATCACTTGTTCACCGATAAATCTGTTATGAGGCTTTAAGGTGGACTACACTTGGAATTGTCATGGGCAAGTCAAAGTGCCTTAATCTGTTTATATACTTCAATTTTAGTCAAGTATAATAAATATGGAAGTTAAACACATACTGTTATGACCAACTCATCAGAATCTGCCCCTCCCACTTGCTATTTGGGCTACTTCATGTAGTATCTGAAGAGGGGTTCACAGAACACTAAGAAATGGTATATGTACTTGCAACCAGAGATTGCTCAGTCATTCCTGGTTGCCCAGATCCAAATAATCATACAGAAACAATATTAATTACAAAACTGCTTTGTTGATAGCTTAGGCATATTCCTCGCTACCTTTTACATCTTAAATTACCCATTTTTATTAATCTGCATATCACCACGAAGATGTGGTCTACTGGTAAGGGTTCTGGTGCCTGTCTCCTTCTGCAGCTACATGACATCTCTTTGATTCCCCCTACTCTCTTTATATATCTCTGTATTTCCTGCCTGACTTTATTCTGCCCTGCTATAGACTGAAACTGTTTCTTTATTAACTGTTGGTAATAAAATATATTCACAGCATACAGAGGGGAATCCCATATCATCTCCCCTTTTCTCTCTAAATAAAAAGGGAGGTTTTAACTTTAACATAGTAACATTACATATAACAAAACAGGTTTCAAACAAGAATTACAGATATAATATTTATGTTCAATAAATCTTTTATCATAACTAAGGAAAACTATAACTATAACTATCTTATCTTTAACTCTCCACAGACCCCCCCAAAAAAATATATTACCTAAATAAACAAGAAGTGTATTGTAAGCAACTCCTATAGCCCCATAGTATACAGCATACTTTTCTGTGAAGCAGGAACTTTGAAGATCTGTTTGCCTTATAATGGCAAACTTCATCAGTTACTTTGTTTTGTATCCTGCAGAATGTCTGGCAGTTGTGTGTGTGTGTGTGTGTGTGTGTGTGTGTGTGTGTGTGTGTGTGTGTGTGTGAAGCAGAAACCCTGAAGGATTATCTTTATCTCACCTTCTTTAGGCAAGTTCTGCAGCCATTTTTCTTTGGGTCCTACATGTCCAGGCAAGAGCAATTTCTTGCCCAAATGGCTAACAAGTCCATAAGGAGCCTTTTCAATGTCCATCATCCTCTTGAAGTAGATTGGAGCTGCCAGTAAATGTGTCTCATTGTCATGATAAGTCTAAGTTCTCAAAACATTTTAAATGCCATATTCCATAGTCTTTGAAGTGTTGAAGATTATCTATCTGAAATATATCTCTGTATATCTAGAAAATCTAACATGATTACTAATTTGACTATTATAGATGACTATTAATCTGTAATTTTTAATTATAGATTACATTTTAATGAGCTTTATAAACATAATATCTTAAACAAGAGCAGAAATCCATATACACAGTATAGCAAATTGACCTTAAATTTGTATCAGTAGTTCAAAGTTCATAAAAATGCAAAGTACTCATTTCTATAGTATATCTCCTTTAGATGAAAACAAATATTTGTAAACAATCATTTTGGGAATATGAACAAGTTTTTTCCAAACTGTTTCCTGCTGTTTGTTGGGCAATGTATTTTTAGGGTTCACAGAAACCTTTCAGGGGGTCTTGCTGCTTCAAATCACATTAGCCTGGAAGGAATCCACAGGTTTTTATCCTCCATGGGAACAAAAGCAGAACCTCTTTTCCAAAGCAACATATCCTTTGAGCCAAATTTTGAAGTCAAGATACCTTCATGTTGGTTTAGCTTAGCAATCCCCAAAATCAAGTATCTGTCTGCAGTCAAAAAATCAAAGAAAACACAATAATATGCAAAATCCAGACTCTGCATTTTCCATCTTTACATGGCTTATTTTTCTCTTCTTTAATCTATTGCTATATTCTTTCTTTTCTTTCTCCCCAAAGCCTATGTAAATTTTTTAAATGTACTGTGACCTATTTAGAGGTTTATTTTTGTTCAAATATGTCTTTATTGTGTATCTTTAATTATTTTCTGTCCGGGAGGGCCTTTTGTTTGTTTGTTTTTTGTTGTTGTTGTTTTAATTGCTATGTGTCTGTGGTTAGGACCAACTCGCAGCCCTGCTTGTTTGCTCTACCCAGTCCAACATGGTGGAGGCATGGTTCACCAAGTCTGCAAGCCGTGATCACTGCCCCAGCTTTAGGGATGCCATGGGTCTATGCTGCCATTAAGCAACTAGTAGCACAATGCTGGCAAACCCCATTTAAGTGTAAGACCTCCTGAAAGAGCCAGAGTTTGGTCTGTCAGCACAGACCAGTAAGCCATTTTTTAAAGTAGTCACACGGCTTTTGCTGCTTATGCTGAGTCAGGAAACCTTCTCTTAAGGGAGCCACACCTTTGTTCACTGCCAGCAAATAGCGTCTATCTGAAAAATTCAGCCACCAAGAAGCTGCTCTGTTTTTTTGTGTCTAGAATCCCTTCCCAAGCTTTCTTAGTTTTTATGTGGATGTAGGTGACCCACGTTGGTGCATCATTATGGAAACAGAGATTGCTCATACATTTCCTGACTGTTCAGACCTGAATTAATTACAACACCGTTCAGCCAATGATTCAGGCATATTTCTAGCTAGCTCTGACATCTTGAATTAACCCATTTCTATTAATCTATGTATTGGTATGAGGTTGTAGCTTACTGGTATGGATCCAGTGACTGTCTCCTTCAACATCTACATAGAATTTCTTTGACTCCACCTACTCTCTCTATCTCTGTTCAGATTTCCTTTTTGGCTTTACTCTACTCTGCCCCAGACAAAACTTTATTAGCCAATCATAATAAAATGCATTCACAGCATACAGAGAGGAATCCCACGTCATGTACTCTACTGAGTAGAGCACCCAATAACTTCACTCTTCCAATATGTCCAATAGTACAATATCCATATTCTACTGATAAACCCACCAAGTACTCAAGTATCCTAGCCTTTGTCTGCTTTGCCTGGGTCTCATGCTCTAGCTCTAAATGGCAAAAGATCCAGTCATGATGCACACCTGTGGTCCAACTACTGAGTAGGTTAAAGAGAGAGAATCATGAATGTGAAGCTGACTTGTGCCACTCAGCAAGTTCAACGCTATTTTGTCCTACATAGTAAAGCTATGCAGCAAGATTTTTATATCAGTTTGACACAGGCTAAGTTCTACTTGGAAAAGAAAATCTCAATTGAGAAATGCTTCCAGAAGATTGCCATGTAGGCAAAGATGTAGGGCATTTTTTAAAAATAATGTTCGATGTAGGATGGCAAGCCTACTGTGAGTGGTGATCCCTCCTAGGCAAGTGGTCCCAAGTTATGTAAGAGAGGCTGAGAAAGCCATGGGGAACAAGACAATAAGCCATATACTTCCATGGCCTCTGCTTCAACTCTTGCCTCCTTTAATGATGGCCTATGACATGGAAGTTTAAGATGAAATAAATCCTTTCCTCATCAATTTGCTTTTAATCATGTTGCTTTATCACAACAATAGGAACTCTAGCTAAGGCAGGTCTTACAACCCACAAATAAAACCCACAAATCTCAAATATCCATGGCTAAATATGAAAATGGTATCTCTCTGTTACATTTGATTTTGTGCCAATTCCATTATTCATTTCCCATGGTATCTAGCATTTTTTCTCTTATCTAAAATACCATCATGTTTGTTCAGGTTGCTATATCAAAACAACATCGACCTATCCTCCCTTCATTGGAAATTGTCCCACTGTCATTCTTCATGAAAGTCTTCCTGTACTCTGCACACTGCTCTTCCCTCACTCCATCTCTATACATATTCCTCTCTTCACCCATCCTAAGCATCATCATAATTACAGTAGATTAATTTATTAGAATGGGAAAATTGGGTTTTATTCATGGGGATCAATTTAATACAATCTTAAGTAAGCCTCTTTTTAATTGATGAGTCTACTGCAAGTCCATACTTAGGTTTACACAGTAAGGAATACAGTTAAACTAAAACAATGCTGGTTATGACTCATCTATAATGAAATGAAAACAATATTATCATTAAACACCAAATAAAGTCATTGATTCCATGTATTATTCTGTCAGTTTTAATTGAATTACATTTCTCCTGCTTCAGTTCTTAATTACACAGTTCATGCAGAATATTTATTCTTTATGCACAGAATAGAATAATATCCTCTTTTGCCTTACCTCAGTATCTAAAAATATAAGTCTATTGAGAACAGAAAAGTCTTTGTTGGTCTTAATTAAAGCAAAACACCTTCTTCTTTAGTCCTGAGAGCTGAGTGTGTAGCTGTATCGTGAGACAATTAACAAGAACAGGGACAATGGGGCTGCTTCTTGTTGCATGTACCTCCCCTGACTTGTGGTCAGCCCTTTCCAGATTCTATCAGAGGAGGAAAACTGTGACATCATACTATCTGGCACAGGAAGTCTAGCAGGACGCTGCAGACTGCTAATGAGTTTTAACTCTGTCTAAGCTGCCAGCTCTAGACAGAACAGTCAAATAGAAACTGTTAAACTTGGGGGTTAGATATAATTAGTGAGATAATCGTAAATCTGAATCATTGTTCCTTGGTTAACTCGTCAAAGACTTAGAGGCAAAAATCAAGGCTCATTTTTCAGGTATGGGGCACATCACTGAGATTCCATAATGTGAAAATCAGCAAAGAGAGTAATGTCTAATGAACCTAGGAAAGCTGGTAACAACAACTGGATTTCCATTGGTTCAGAAGAGGTACAAGGGACAGAAAAAATAGCCCTGCTCTTCTCTCTACCCATACCCATGGTAGTGACTTACATAGTGCTTTTGCTAGGTTCGTATCGTGCATTATTCTACGCCAGCACAATTTTGTTTCCAGGATGTTATCCAGAAGGGACAGTTGTTCCTGTCTAGTGTTATCAAATGATAGATAAATAGGTACATTATTTATGTCAAACATATAATAAAGGCAAATGTTTGTATTTCCAGCTAAGACAGTGCACCAGCAACCCCTTATCTAGTGAAAAAAAAACTTAGAATGATGAACCAAGGATGACCTTGAATCCATTTTCCATGTCCCATTGGCATTCAGATGAACTGAATAAAGACTGAGACATTGTTTTCATAGGTAGAAAGCCACACGTGACCAGAATCTGAGTCATAGTCAGCAGTTGATGCTTAAGGGGATGTAGAAGTAGCTGTCATTTGGACACTAAATTGGAATAGATGTGTAGGTCTCCTCCTTTTCAGAGCTTATGATCTGAAGAGCTAACTCCCATCTCTTGTCTGCCTACTCTGACACTGCTCTCTGCCTTCATTCTCAGGACCTCCTCTGATAGGAACACTGTCCTGGAGTGAGAAGAGGGACGGGCCATTCTTGTACTCACATTAGCTGTGTCCAAGCTCATCTGCCAGCATTTCCCTGTGCAGTGTGCTACATCGCATTCTAATAAGCTTAACCCAATTCAGTCTCTTTCTAATTCCCAACCTACCTTTCAATGGAAGTGAGCATGCAAAGGCAAGGGTCCAAGAAATAAGAGGAAAATTGAGAGAAAGCAAGGGAAACTGACACACAGTTTCTTATATGTTAGAGGCACTATTAGGTTTTATATCATTTACTACTTTGTTTTGACATCAGTTACACATAATACTGTATGTCTGTGTATTACAAAATGCATGTTTATAAGATGCACAAATAATACATATATTCTGTGACATATAAATTTAATATATAGAAAATAAAATATGTGAACTAAACAAAATAATGTTAAACTTGAGTGCTGAGAGCTTGTCCTACATACTTCATAATATTTCTGGCTAAGATTCTACAGTAATGGGTAGCTGATAAGCCTACAAACAATGTTGATTTTATATAGTAATTTTTCCTAATGTTGCAAACTATTGCTTATGACACTGAAACATCTATTTCAAATCAATTTCCTCTAAATGCCTTTCATAGCTACATTTTTTATTAAAAATTAAAACACTGTATATTTGAGCTATGTGGCTTTTGTTGCACACAAATTCACCAACATCTAAAAAGATTATGAGGGAGATAAAATTGTGCTTACAAGAGGTGCTCCTTCAGATAGGTTCAGGAAATTATTCTTCCACTCTTCAAAATGGAAAACCATAAAACATGGAAATTATAACAAATCCTTGGCATGGATTCACATAAAGATGGCCTGCCAACATTGTAATTAAGGAGAACAGGTTGGCTTATCAATTGTAATTGAGAAAATACTGATCAAAGGGAAGTTTTCTGAGAAGTCAGTGAAATGAGGTCCCAACACAGCCTGCATCACATTTTCCTTTGACATGCTTTGGAAAGAACACTCCTCTTTTTTACCTTGCTCTTGAAGTAAGAAAAATAGTTAAGTAAAAACCTCCAAATGCATCTGATAGAAAGGTCTAGTGGTAATTAGACTGGGAAGTCTGGTGGTGCTGAGGGGACTTTCCGAAGCTGGGCACCAAAAGGAATCAAGTAAGGGGCCCTATACCAGACGGGAGTTTGTTTCTCACTGTACCTGAACTTGGACCTCCTTGAAGGTCCACAAGAGTCACCAAACCACTGTTTAACATAAGACGACACAGATTTATCCTGACAAGGTATGGAAGATAAAAATTGGCATATTTTCAAGAAAAGAAGAAATCGGGACATGTCTTAGTGGTGAATATCTAGCTGCACAAGTGTGATGACCTGAGTTCAGATCCCAAAGTCTACACAAAGCCAAGCATAAGAGTTAGCGTCTGCGCTCCCCACACTCCTACTGTGAGACTGGAGATAGAGACAGGAAAATCAGGCAGTCAGCTGGCATGACATATGCAGTGAATGGGGCCCTGGCTTAGAGGAGGTGGAACGTGAGGACCAATACCTAAGGCTGTCATCTGACTTCCAAAGATGCATCATGGTACACACACAACAGGAGAAAGAGAGCGAGAGAGCGAGAGAGACAGAGAGACAGAGAGAGAGACAGAGACAGACAGAGATAGAGAGAGACAGAGAGAGAGACAGAGACTCGTACACACAAAGATTACAAAAATATTGTATAGATACAAAATCAGCTAGCAGAATGCTTTCTATGACATATATTCCTATTTTCTTAATGCCATCTCCTTTGTGAGGCAGATTTTCTCATTGTCTGCACTACTCCCTGATTGCAAATTAAGCATCATATGAATAACTTTCTTGATGGAATCCTAGTGATCTAAGGTTAATGTTTAACTATTAACAGGCAGTAAGGCTCCAGGTACTGTAATCAAAAGAGAGTACCAATAGGGTACAATTCAGCAAATGCATTTGGAGCCTTATAATAAAGGGACTTCAGTGCTAGGGGACTTGGAAACAATGAAATTTATGTGAAAGGAATCTGTCCCCTGGGTTGGGGTAGTTTATGTCTCAATATTGGAAGTTCAACATTTTTTGCATCAGAAAAGTTATTCTTAGTGGTTGCTAGAGTAAATCCATGTTATTTGCATGCTGAGGCAGTTCAGCTGAATCTAATTAGAACATCTGCAGATTTATGCAGCTTTCTGCGTATTAAAGTCCTTACCCTTGTGAAATAAATATTTCTCTCCAATCCTTTATTTTGACCATCTCAGTGTTAATCAGATTAATATGGTATAAATTTTAACAACTGTTTTTATGATTCTGGGATTAATGGTACAATGCAAGTCTAAAATATCAAGACTTTATAAATAGTGGCAGTATGGGCTGGGTACCCACGCCATCCTATTGGCCGTCAGTTTTGACTTGGAAAAAGAGAGACACTTGTGAGTGTAGTCATACCCCTTTCCTGGTTAGTTCCTTTGGGCATTTCAAAGTGATCCACACATTCCTGGGAATTTTAATCAGAACTCATTGGACTTAGAAAAAACAAAATATCATATAGGCAATTAAGCAAAAGAAAGGAAAATTCAGTTTGTTTTTGCTACTTAGAAAATTACTCAAACGCAAGAAGAGGTGGATATTTAGGGGCTAAAGAGACGGCTCAGTGGCTCTTCCAAAGGTCCTGAGTTCAATTCTAGCAACCACATGGTGGCTCAACTATCTGGTCTCCTCTTGAGGAAGAGACCTGGTCAGCATCCTCCTCATCTTAAACCATGAAACCCAATATGGACAAGTTCAACTGAATGGCCATATATGGGCTGCCCATGCGTGCTTCATATACAGGGCTGCCCGTTCACGCTTCATATACAGGACTGCACATTCATGCTTCATATATGGGCTGCCCATGCAAGCTTCATATACAGGCTGCCCATACATACTTTATATATGGGCTGCCCATGCGTGCTTCAAATACAGGGCTGCCCATTCACGCTTCATATACAGGCTGCCCATACATACTTTATATACGGGCTGCCCATGCATGCTTCAGCATAGTCGGGGCATAAATTTCAACTTTAATATACATCCAGCTGCCTCTCTAAGCAAGGCTATTATCTTCCATTGCTAACAAGGGACCAAGACACAATACTTCAAGTCAGGACATCTATATTAACCAGCCTTTCATATCAGAATATGAATACTTTAAGCAAATAAGTTACTTCCTTGTCAGTCTGATAACAAACAACACATTGGCCTCAAATTAAAGTTTGTATCTATTTCTCCTGAAAAGCAACCTAGTACAACGACTTTATGCTTGAGTCAGAAAGCCCTATAGAAGAAGTGCACCTGTCACTAACCACATAAGATGCACAAGACAGTAATAAAGCACTCAGAGGCTTAAGTACTTCATGGGTAACAGGAAAAGGAATACATTTACCCAGGAATAAAATGCTAAATGATATAATGTGTGTGACTGGTACATGTGATACACACATGCACACACACAAGGTAAAAAAATAGATATAGGAGCCTTAAAATGAAACATGTAAAATAACCCTTTCCTTGGGTTAACATCATGTTTCAGTTGGTGGAGTGCATATCCAGTATCCCAGTTTGCTTCTCTGTTGTGAGAAAGAACTCATCCAGGCATGTATGTGATATACATACACATGAGCAGGCACAATGCTCATGCACATAAAATAAAAGCAAACACTTAAAAAAAGCCATGGTCAACTCTGAAAAGATTGTTAAGAGCAAATGTCATCTTTTCAGTACTCAAGCAATACTTGTAGTTCTCAAAGTGCTGAGCCCTAATCAACAAGGTGGGCATCACTCTTAAAATGCTAATTCTCAAGCCCCTCCCCAGGCCTACTGCAGGGGAAGCTTCGAGGTTGAGTTTTGGCAATCTGTGCCTTAAAAGCCCTGGCCATGGGAAGCACTACTATATGCATTGCCTCAACTGCTTTCGTACATCTTACGTTTCAGGTAAAAGACAACTTAGTATTTTCCAGTATATGAAAGAAAGCCATAATGAGTGGAACAAGTAGAAGGGAAACTGTGTTGGAAAAACAGAGCTAAAAACATCATCTCGCAAAACAGAAAACCTTTCCATAAAGTAAAGAATTTTATTGTTGAATAATATTAACACAACACAGGTAGTCCCCTAGCATAGTACAATGATCAACAGAGCTGTGCCCTTCTACACAGCAGAGCAGATGCAATGAATGGGATTCAAGTTCCCCAAGACTCATGGTGGGTGACAAGTTCTCCTGTAAGGGCTGCTGAAAACATACCCTGTCTCCCACACATCTAAATCACTTGGCTAACACTACCTAAGTTAGCTGTCTGCCTTTATCCACAGGACTCTTTATGACAACAGGTAGTTTTGCAACTTGGAATAATGGGCTGTGTTTCCACAGGAGCTGCAAGATAGTGCTGCCTTCTTTGGGATTTATATGTCCAACAGCTGGCTCAAGCCTTGAGAGAGACAGTCTATACCGGGCAAAAGGTTTATTTAGCTTTAAACACAATTCTCATTCTCATGCATTTCAAACAGACTGAAAAAAACTAAGTTTCCAAACAAATGTCCCAAGCAGAAGAGGATGGAGGTTTTTCTCTTTGTTTTCAGCAGGGAAAATTACAAGCATTTGCATTGACCCTTATAAAATGCTTAAGTTAAAGTAATGTGTAGTATTGCAGAGTAGGACAGGGAAAACCAATAAATGTGGGTGACACAATCTAATTTATATCTTTAATAAGCCGACCCCCTTGGTATTATGTCTGGAGAAAAGCACACTGTTTTCATGGCTATTCTTTCCCCAACTGAATAATCACATGTAATCATGGGAAAAACAAACAAACCTAAATTTGCAAACTATCTTCAGAATCAATCAGTAAAGGCAAGTTCCAATAAAGCAGGACCAAGGACCCATTACAAGCTGCAGTACACTAAAGAGTTATGACATGGGAATGTAGTGTGGGAACCTAGATTAGATCCTGGAGTAGAAACATCAGAGGAACAGGTGGTGAAATAAACATGGTCTGTAGTTTAATGAATAGCATTGAATCAGGTCAGTTTTTTGATGTCCATAATTAGGGATATATGTAAGACCTTAAAGTTAAAGAAGATTGGTAGGTTGTATGATAGAACTTTCCGAAAGACTTTTTAAATTTTGTAATCTGAGTATTTTTAATTTAAATTAATTTTTTAATTGTTAAAAAAAATTATAGAACCAGAGAACACTGGGATAAACACACACATGATAGACAGATAAATGAATCTGTGTTTTCTCATAAGTGAAAACTCCAAAAGTGAAATTCATTAGGCAGAGAGTGGCTACTAGGCATGGGAAGGAAGCAGAGAAGAAGGTCAGACAGATCCATTAACATAAGCAGTCAGGTAAGAGGAACGCATTCTAGAGTGCAGTAGGAGGAAAAAAACGCTGTACGCATTTCACCAAAAACAAAAAAACAAACAAAAAGAAAGAATTACAAAAGAGACAAGAGAGAAGTTTGAAGGTTCCCAGCAGAAAGAAATGGCAAGCATTTAGGAGACAGAAATGCTAGCTTCCATGATAAGACCATAACAAAGAATTTGCATATTGAATTAGCATAGTTCATCCACAAAGATGTGTAGTTATCATGTGCCAATTAAAAGACAGCCTTTTATCATTTTTTCATTTCTATTAAGAATTTTTAAATGCAATCTTTTCTCAATTTACATAGCTACCCCATTCCCACTCCCTCCCCTCTTCACACCTTACCCTTCCTGCCACCCCACCACCACCCACTTCTCAAAAAGGGTAAGGCTTCCTATGGGGAGTCAACAAAGTCTAACACTTCACTTCCAGGCAAGACCAAGGCCCTTCTCCCTATATCTAGGCTGAGCAAGATATTCCTCCAAAGAGAATGTGCTACAAGATGCCAATTCAAGCATTAGGGATTAATCCTGGTCCCACTGCCAGTGACCCCACAGATTGCCCAAGCCTCACAACTGTCCCCCACATTCAGTGGGCCTAGTTTGGTCCTATGCAGGGTCCCCCATTATCAGTCCAGAGTCAGTGAGCTCTCACTAGCTCATGCCAGCTGTTTCTGTGGGTATTACCATCATGATCTTGACCCCTTTGCTCATATTATGGCTCCTCCCTCTCTTGGACTGATTTCTGGTAGTTCAGTCCAGTGCTTCACTGTAGATCTCTGTATCTGCTTCTTTCAGTTGCTGGATAAGTGTTATATGAGGACAATTAAGGTAGTCATCAATCTGATTACAGGAAAAGAACAATTTAGGCTTCCTCTCCACTGTTACTTAGACTTTTATCTGGTGTCATCCTTGTGAATTCCGAGGAATTTCCCTAGTGCCCTGTTTCTCACTAGTCCTTTAACGAATGGCTCCTTTAATCAAGAAACTTCTTTCTTTTCTCTCCCTCTCTGTCCTTCCCCCTTCTTGAGCATCCTGTTCCTTCATGTTCTTCTCCTTCTTCCTCTTATCCCCTCTCCTTCTTCTTCTACCCTCCCTTCTCCACCCCAGCCCCACACTCCCAATTTTTTTCAGGAGATCTTCTCTGTTTTCCCCTCCCAGATGGATCCATGTATGTCTCTCTTAGAGTTCCTCTTGTTACCTAAGCTCTCTCAGATCATGAACTATAACTGGTTATCCTTTGCTTTATGTCTAATATCCATTTATGACTAAGTACATTTTTTGTTTCCATGTTTGTCTAGCTGGATCTGGGTTACCTCACTCAGGATGGTTCTTACTAGTTCCAACCATTTGCAAGCAAATTTCAAGTCGTCATTGTTTTTTTTACTGCTGAGTAGTACTCCATTGTGTAAATGTATCACATTTTCTTTATCCATTCTTTGATTGGGGTTCACCTAGGTTGTTTCCAGAATGCAACCTCCTGAAACAGAGAAGCTTCTGAAAGGTAAAGGACACAGTCACTAAGACAAAATGGGAGCCTACAGAATGGGAAAAGATCTTCACTAACCCAACATCAGACAAAGGACTGATCTCTAAAATATATAAAGAAATAAAGAAATAGACTTCAAAATACCAAATAATCCAATCAAAACATGGGGTACATATTTAGACAGAGAATTCTGAGAAACCATCTTACACCAGTCAGAATGGCTACGATTAAAAACACCAATGATAGCTTATTCTGGAGAAGATGTAGAGTAAGGGGAACACTCCTCTATTGCTAGTGGGAGTGCAAACTTATACAGACCCTTTGGAAAGCAGTGTATCAGTTTCTCAGAAAATTGAAAATCAATCTACCTCAAGACTGAGCAATACCACTCCTGGGCATATACCTAAAAGATGTACACTCATACCACAGGGACATTTGCTCAACTGTGTTCATGGCAGCATTATTTTAAAAGAGACCATTTTCAAGAAGAAAAGATCGTTTAGACCACTGAGTGAATGGACTGACAAGGAAGAAGTTGGGGGCTCATTTAGAAGTAAGAGAAAAGTCATAGTTTTAAGATGGTACAGGAAAAAATGGAAAAAGTTGAGAAGTGCTGGGCACTTTGGAGACAAAACTTACAGGGCTTAGACTGTCCCATGTGAGACATGAAGGACAGGGATCATTTATAGGGTGTAGCATAATTATATTGTGATGTGTCATTGCTCTGAGGACACTAAGGATGACACCTTTTTAAATGTAATGTTCCTTGGTTATGAATTCTTTATATATCATACAAATATATCATAAGCTAAGGTTCTTGGAAGAGTTGATCAGTGTTGTAGTAGCAGCTACAGACACATTAATTGCTGGTTTAGACCTGCATACAAGAACCACACAGCCTGTCTAAGGCTTGTTTTCAACCAGTGTTTAGTTTTACATTCCTTTTTATCTCCTCTCCACTTCTCCCAAAAGATCCTAAACCACAACTAAAGAAAGCCACCAGGACCATAGCTGGGCATTTTGGTTCTTTTGGCTGAGCCAATTGTAGAAGCCAGAACAAAACCACTCACTGTCTATTTTTGTTTAATTATTTAAAAAGTTACTATGCTACATTGAATTAAAGATTATCTAATTTAGTTAAACTAAATTTCACAAAATTGCCAAGTGTGGGTCAAATGTACCACTAGAAAACTTGCTACTCTATAATGCATGTTCTATATGCATATGAGTGATGCAAGCATGTGTGAAAATGACTGAGAGGGACCCTGCCCTTCACTCTGACTACCATATGAAGCTGTACACGCATGAACAGCCCCACAGAAACACAAATCTATATCATTCACGTGCATATGGGTATATACACAAACACAGTTCAGACAGATTTAATATTCAAGCAAATCGTCCTAGAAGAAAACATAAACCATACTTTTATGGAAATCACTTTTAGAATATCTGTAAGACCTACAAATCCTAAGGAAATTGATAAAAATGTGGATTATAATTAAAAATATTTCTAAGTAAAAAGTACCACAAGTAAAATTAAAAGATAAGAGATGAATTAAAAGAACAAACTTGCCAGACATAGAAAACAAAGGTTAAAATTTTCTCCTAATCTATAAGATCTAATTAAATAGAAACCATGCAAATGTTTCCAAGATAAAAATCAATTAAAATTGTATATATAAATGTTCGATAACCAGTGACAAAATTTCTGACTTTTTAAAAATATTGCAATGGAAATTAAGCTATAGCATTTAGAAATGAGGCTTGCTCCTGTAATTCCAGCACCAGGTAGTGGATGAAAAAGATCAGGACTTCAATCACATTTGGGTACATTTGGTTTATGGGTCTCCTTGACCTCATGTGGCTGTATCTCAAAACAAATACAAAGACAGAACCAAAGAATTAACCTATGACATTTTGCTCATAATGCCAACATCTTATTTTGTGAGCATCATATTTTAAAGTGTAAAAAGTGGAAAAGTGCATTATTATTGGGGGTGCAAGATGATAGAGCTGTTTCAGTAGCAACTTAACCATATCTACTAGAATATAGAAAATACAGAATTCAGCTGTGACTGAAAGGCGGAGTGATTGCTTATCTATCAATGAGGCCTAAATTCCATCTCAAGTCCTTTGATAATAAATGGCCCACACCCCATTGCAAGGATCTGCACCTCCTAGAAGTCTCTACTCCATAAGTGCTCGACATGCTCACAAAAAGGGAGATTATGTCATTTCTTGTTCATAACAAATCAATAGAGTTAAGCAGAGACATCGTGATTCAATCAAAAAACATTTAAAATTGCAGAAAGTTATATAAAATAAAAATAACCAGGTATCCCAATCAGGCTATTGCTTTAAATCAGTAGTTACTCTGTAATGAAATACCTTATGATCTTTAAAATTATGCTTTTCAGTGCTTACTTATGAAGGAAAAGGTTATGTCTTCCAAAGAGGAAGGCCTAATACAAGAACACAGACATGGATGGGTGGGATAGGAAAGGTAGCTTCCAGGTAATCAATGTCTTTCCCTTGGACATTCAATTTCTCCAGTAATCAAAATGAACTTGTAATTAGGGGGAAGAAAATGTCACAACTAATTGGAGAGTCAGAAAGTAGGGTAGAGTGCTTCATTTTCTCTCTCCAAAGTCTAACTGCTGAAGTGAAATGCTTTCTCATGTGAGGCACAGAAATGTGAAATGCTTCCATTTTCCTTCCCATTATCCTCTGGGGTAGCCAAGCCTGTAAGAGTTAATTTTTTCCTCGGGGGCTTCACAACTGCACAGAGACCAGATTTATGAAACCTACATTGACTGTTGATCTTAACCATAAGGCCTTTAGAAAGCAGCCTGAGTGACATAGCAACATGCTACCCTGGCCTTGAGACGCAGTCACTCTAGAAAGCTTACTTATTTCTGTTAAGCAAAGAATGAACAGATGTTTCATCTTCTAAATATAAAAATATTTACTCATCTCTGAAAACTCAGCCTCAACAAGGAGAGATGGTAAGGGCAGTGTTTAAAGAAATGTCTAAAGTTATAAGCTTGTGTGAGCATGCATAAAACCTCCTAAAGAACTGTGACCATCCAAGAGGCTCTCTCTGAATGGCTCTTTTATTCCGGTGAGTTGGCAGCATGAAAGGCACACTTTATTGTTCTGACATCACACCAGGGTGCAGACACAATCCTGTTGACATCAATACAATACACAACAGTGTGGTTTTTGTATCCTCTGTAGGTGTTCTGAAAGGACCCCACTGCTAGAAATCCTTTTTAAAAAGTTGCAGGGAAATCCTTGTAATGAATAGAGCACAAGTTTTTCAGCTTCTCAGGAAAATGGGAGACTCATAAGAAATATGGTGGAAACATTTAGCACAGATATAGAAATTTCCAAACTAACAAAGAAAAATACTATCCCTTGCCCCGGTTCATTATACATCCGCCCATATATCTAAACCTAGCATAATACTACGTCTAAGACAGTCAGTGCCCTATTTTTATGTGGACAAGGTTTTCTCTTTCACACAACTGTTCCAATGCCTTCTGCTCTTGATCAAAATCACATTTATTGAAATTCTCACAAATGTGTCTTCATGGTCCCATCATCAGATTCCAAAGACTGCAGGCGTGGTTGGCATTGTGGATCATGTGTGATGAAAGGAAGCCAGCGGGAAAGGAGACACAAGTAGCCAGAAGCAAACTGTGAGCCCCAAGGGGTCCAGGATGCTGATTGCTCAAGTGTATAAGATCTCAGAGCCTTGTTGTATGCAGCTTGACTCAGGAGACAGACACAGTGGAAGCTACTCAGCCAAATCAATTCCTCTTGGGAATGAATATGTTCTCCCACTGCAATCTCCATTGCACACAAGAGCAGTTCCTAACATCAAGCTATACTGTGTTCGAGTATTCAACTGAAATATTTTGGTGTGTTCACGCTGAACTCTCTGATGTGAGTGTATCCATACATACAACATCCGCATTATAATGATTCTTTCCCAAAACTAACGGCTCACTCAAAATCAAGACTTTAGTGAGAATATGCTATTCCTGAAGTATTCTCTAGTGGTGAATTTAAAATGTAATTATTTTATTGTCAGTGAATGTGAAAATTTTTAATTAGATGAAGTATAAATAACATAAAAAGCCCATTTTTAGATGTACAATTCAGTGGCATTAACTACAATAACATTGCTGGACAGACAACATCACCATCCATCATCAGAACTATTTCATCTTCCTAAACAAAACCCCACATCAATTAAAAATCCATTTCCATTGTAATAAACTGTAAGCATTGGGAAAATATCAAGAGTAAAAGTAACACAAAAATTTATGTCAAAGATAGAATAAAGGAAAGGTTCTCATGAGATATTTTCCAAACGCTTGTAAAACCTCTTATGTGACTTTTGGCTACATTCTCATGCTTCTATCAAGTGCTTACAATAATTGATTATTTATAATTATCTATTTCCACTTAACTCTTTTATAGCAAGAAAGTCATCATCATATATCATGAGTCCTCTTTATTATTTTATATTTTAAATCATTTTACAAATAAGTTACAAGAAAATAAAGGGATAGGTAATAAAAAAAACTTTAAAGAAATTTCCTTAGAAAATGAAATTTGGTATACATTATAAAAGATGAACCCTTTAACATAGCCTTCATAAGCCTTCTCATAAAAACTTGTTCATTGAAGTCTCCCAAAAATGAAATCATGTAAACACATTTCCATGCATGCAGTCACTCATCTGTCCTTCATTGTGAGACCATTCATGTACGATACAAACATACAAACTCACTGTATAATCCTGTTTCTATGATTATTTCCCAGCCATTTTACAAAGCAAGAGGCTATCATCTGCCTACTTACATTTATTTTTTAATTCCTTTTAAAATTTGAAAGCAGTTTCCTCTTCTTCACTATATCATTTGGAGAATTTAATATAATATTCTAAATTGTTAGACTTAGTCCAGGGAGCTGGGTGGGGGATGGTTTTGTGTTGAGGTTGAGGTTATCATTTCTCTGATATCTTGCTCAGAACATTTGTCATTGGACTGTAGAGAAACTATTGGTTTCTATATGTTGATTTTGTTTTTCACTACTTTGATAAAGAACATATCAGGCATCAGAGCTCTCTGACAAAATCTTTAGGATCTCTTTTATCAGGATATCTGCAAATGAAGATTCTTTAACTTCCTCTTTTCCTATTTGTATTCCTTTTAATTTCATCTTTTTTCTCATTGTTCCAGCCAAGACTTCAAACACTATATTGCATAAGAAGGGAGACATGGGACATCATCATCATCATTTCATTTCTGATTTTCATGGAAAAGCTTTAAATTTGTTCACATAGAGTAAATGTTAGTTGTAGGGATTTTTTCATAAATAGCAATATATCAATATTATATATTGGTCTTATTTATTGATTTTTATTGAACTCTACATTTTCTCTACTTCCCTCCCTGACTTTCCCCTCCCTTTCAACCCTCTCCCAAGGTCCCCATACTCCCAATTTACTCAGGAGATCTTGTCTTTTCCTACTTCCCATGGAGATTAGATCTATGTATGTCTCTCTTGGGGTCCTCATTGTTGTCTAGGTTCTCCGCGATTATGATTTGTGGGCTGGCTTTCTTTACTTTATGCTTAAAAACACTTATTTGTGTATTTAACCTTTATCATTAAGAAGAGTATTCTTTCTATTCCAAAGTTTTTCTGGATTTTTATCATAATGTGACATTAGACATCTACATCACTTGACATAAATAATAATTTAATTTCTGCTTTTACATTTCATCATGTGAGAGGTTACACTTTTTGATGTGTATCCTTGTGATGAATCCAACTTGTTCATGGAAAATGTTGTTTTGGGAAGCATCATTTAAATCAGTTCACTGGTATTTTTACTGAGAAGCTTTGTAATTGTGTTTATCAGAAATGTTGACCTATAAGTTTCTTTTATGGATGTATCCTTGTATAAGTTTGTTAGAAGAAAGTAATAATATATAATATAATGTGTGTTAAGAGATTAGCTATTAAGGAAGTGAGTTGGAAGTATACAAACCATATAGGGCTAGGAAGTAATATTAGAGCAACAGATAAAAATAGGAAAGTAAGGTGAATGGAAAGGCAGAGTTGGGATACTATTAGAATAACTGCAAGTTAAAGATCATTCAATCCATAAAAAAGGTACAGTTAAGATGAAAAGAGGAGAAAAGATATGACACAAGAATAAAATAGATAAGAGAAATAGAAAAAAAATAAAATAGACACAAAAACAGAGCAATAAAAACACTTAGACAATGCAAAAGCTCAAATAAAATAGCTAAGAGGTGAGTAAAGATTTAAAAAATAAGAATGAAAGCCAAAGTGATATAAAAGTAAAATAAAACTAATACAGCAGTAGTAAATACTTCTTCCTTTTTGGAATAGGTGTTGGATGCCCAACCCCCACCCCTGCAGCCATCTTTCTTAGTTAATTTTCTATTGCTGTGGGGAAACACCATGATCAAAACCAACTCTTCAGTCACACTCACCCTTGAGGAAAGACAAGGCAGGAAGCTAGGAGGCAGGAACTGAATCAGAGGCTATGGAGGACCACTGCTTACAGGCTTGCTTCCCACCGCTTTCTTAGCCTGCTTTGTTATACACACCATAGCACCTGCTGACAGGTAACACCACCCACATTGGGCTGGACCCTCCCATGTCAATCATCAGTCAAGAAATTGTCCTGTAAGCCTGTCAGCCAAAATGAGGAGGAGACATTTTCTCATTTGAGGTTCTTTTTTCCCAAATAACTTTAGCTTGTGTCAGATTGACAAAACACTAGCCAGGACCCCACCTGATGGAGCAACCATCCTGATGGGAAGCCTGCTGCTTGTGTCTTTTGTGGAACTGTAGTCGTCCAGACTGATCAGCACATGGTGTCTCAATGAAAAACAAACAGCTATTCACTGAGTTAAATTTCTGATCATGCACCAGTAGAAGGTAAGATTCCTGTCAGAGTCTTCACTATGACATAAGGATCCAATGAGTTGATCCCCAGTCTCTCACACACACACACACACACACACACACACACGGCTGCCATCATGTACTAGATGCTCACACTACGAGATAAATCTTCATCTATGTACATCGGGTCTACCACTACTTTGCTTTTAACTGCTGTGTGGTATTTTTAAATGCGATAAGTTTTTTGAGAATATCCAGTTTGGAACAATTAATAAAACTATTATGGTAATCACCTTATAAATATCTTGATTACAGTTTCCTTCACAGTCCCCCCCTCACTTCCTCTCCTCTTCAGATCCACTCCCCTTTCTGTCTCTCATTTGAACAGAACAGGCTTATTGGAGATAATAATCAAATATGAAAAAATAAAATATAAAAAGATAAAACAAATATCATCACATCAAGGCTAGATAAAGTGAACCAAGAGAATGAAAGAGACCGAAGAGCAGGTCCAAGAATCAGAGACCCACTCATTCCCACACTCAAGAATCCCATAAAAATGCTAAGCTAAGAACTACAATATTGTATACATAGGTTCTATCCCAGCCAGTGTAGGCTTGGCTCATGCTTCTTTAGTCTTTGTGAATTCATATAAGCCTTTCTCAGCTGATTCAGAGGACCTTGTTCTCCCGGTATCTTCCATCTTCTCTGGTTCTTACACTCTTTCTGCCTCCACTTCCACTGGGTTTCCTAAACTCTGAAATGAAGATTTCAATTGAGACAACCCATTTACAGTTGGGTTCTATTGTCTTTCTCTCTCTGTATGATGTCTGGCTGTGGGTCTCTGTATTTGCTTCAGTCTGTGGCAGGAGGAATCGTCTTTGGTGATGGCTAAGTAAGGTACTGATCTGTAAGTATAACAGAATATCAACAGGAGTCCTTTATTTTATTTTATTTTTTATTGAAAAAAAATTTTTCAACCTCCCATTTCCTTCCCCCTTCTCCCACTCCTCTCCCCCTCCCCCCACTCCTTTCCCCCTCCCTCTCCAGTCCAAAGAGCAGTCAGGGTCCCTGTACTGTGGAAAGTCTAAGGTCCTCCCCCCTCCATCTAGGACTAAGAAGGTGACCATCCAAACTGTCTAGGCTCCCACAAAGCCAGAAAATGAAGTAGGATCAAAACCCAGTTCCATTGTCCTTGGTTTCTCATCAGCCCTCATTGTCCGCCGTGTTCAGAGTCCGGTTTTATCCCATGCTTTTTCAGTTCCAGTCCAGCTGGCCTTGGTGAGCTCCCAATAGATCAGTCCCTCTGTCTCAGTGGATGGGTGCACCCCTCGCGGTCCTGACTTCCTTGGTCATGTTCTCCCTCCTTCTGCTCCTCACTGAGACCTTGGGAGCTTATACCGGTGCTCCAATGTGGATCTCTGTCTCTATCTTCATCCATCGCCAGATGAAGGTTCTATGGTAACATGCAAGATATTCATCAGCATGGCTATAGGATAGGGCCATTCCTGGGCACCTGGGAGCCCCTCTAGGTTCAAGTCTCTTGCCAACCCTAAGATGGCTCCCTTAATTAAGATATATGCTTCCCTGCTCACATATCCATCCTTCCTTTATCCCTACTATCCCAGTTCCCCAAGTTCCCCCCATCCTCCCCTTCTCACTTTTCTCTCCCCGTCTCCCCTTACCCCTATCCCACCACACCCCCAAGATCCCAATTTTTTGCCTGGCAATCTTGTCTACTTCCCATATCCAGGAGGATAACTATATGTTTTTCTTTGGGTTCACCTTCTTATTTAGCTTCTTTAGGATCACAAATTATAGACTCACCATGCACAAAACTCAAGTCCAAATGGATCAAAGACCTCAATATCAATCTGAACACATTGAGCCTGATAGAAAAGAAAGTGGGAAGTACCCTACAACATATGGGCACAGGAAATCGCTTCCTATGTATAACCCCAGCAGCACAGACATTAAGGGCAACATTGAATAAATGGGACCTACTGAAACTGAGAAGCTTCTGTAAAGCAAAGGACACTGTCACTAAGACAAAAAGGCAACCCACTGACTGGGAGAAGATTTTCACCAACCCCGCAACTGACAAAGGTCTGATCTCCAAACTATATAAAGAACTCAAGAAACTAGACTTTAAAATGCTAATTAACCCAATTAAAAAATGGGGCACTGAACTGAACAGAGAATTCTCAACAAAAGAAGTTCAAATGGCCAAAAGACACTTAAGGTCAGGCTCAACCTCCTCAGCGATCAGGGAAAAGCAAATCAAAACAACTTTGAGATACACCTGTCAGAATGGCTAAAATAAAAAACATCAATGATAGCCTTTGCTAGAGACGTTGTGGAGGAAGGTGTACCCTCATCCATTGCTGGTGGGAATGCAAACTTGTGCAACCACTTTGGAAATCAGTGTGGCGGTTTCTCAGGAAATTCAGAATCAACCTACCCCAGGACCCAGCAATTCCACTCTTGGGAATATACCCAAGAGATACCCTATCATATTACAAAAGCATTTGTTCAACTATGTTCATAGCAGCATTATTTGTAATAGCCAGAACCTGGAAACAACCTAGATGTCCTTCAATGGAAGAATGGATGAAGAAAGTGTGGAATATATACACATTAGAGTACTACTCAGTGGTAAAAAACAATGACTTCTTGAATTTTGTGTGCAAATGGATGGAAATAGAAAACACTATCCTGAGTGAGGTATCCCAGACCCAAAAAGATGAACATGGGATGTACTCACTCATAATTGGTTTCTAGCCATAAATAACGGACATTGAGTCTGTAATTTGTGATCCTAAAGAAGCTAAATAAGAAGGTGAACACAAACAGGAGTCCTTTTATTGTTAATCTTTTTACTGAGCAATATTTGACTTTACCCTATATTTCTGGGCTATCTATATTTAGTCTCTAGTTCTTGGTCATGCAAGTATCAGGTATGGATTCCATTTCGTGGAGTAGACCTTAAGTCAAAAGAGATGTTGCTTGGCTACTTCAAGTTCTGTGCCACCATAACGTTAGGATATCATGGAGGCAGGTCAAAGGTTTTGTGACTTGGTACTTATGTTTCTCTTTTGGTGCTTACAGAGTACCTTCCTGCACCAAAGGCACTAGAATATAAGGGTGAAGGCTCCATGTAGACTCTGACTTGACTTCTCCACGTTCAATGAGTTGTATGGGTGTTGTCCTCTGCAATGGGTCAATTTACAGACAGCAATCCATTTTCTTGGCAACAATCTGGGTTCTTTGAGGATCTCCATGGGATGCCCTTGATCAGTAACTCAATTAAAAGCAACTCTGTTCCAGTACTGGAAGACTCATTTGGTGACAAGAGGGGGCCAGTTGGGACGCTATAACATTCCATTATTGGAGACCTCATTAAGAGCACCTTCATACATTTTAGGAAGTTTCCAGTACTTTGAATTTCCATATCATTCCTCAAATACCTTTAAATTCTGGCTGTTCTTTCCCCTCATTCTGTCCCTCAACTCTATCTCTTTTACTTCTCCCCACATGATGCTCCTATTTGTATCCCAACCAGACTTGATCATAAAATCTATTCTATTTCCCCCTCCCAGGGAAGTCCATGTATCACTCCAAGTCCTTTCCTCTGTATCTAACCTTTTGTGGTCTATGGATTGTAACTTTGTTATCATTTATGTAATATCTAGTATCCACATAGAAAAAAGTTCATACCATTTTTATCTTTCTGGATACTGGCTATCTCACTCTGACTGCTTTTTTTTTTCTGATCACTATCCATTTGCTTGCAAAAATCATGATGTCATTGTTTTTAACAGCTGAGTAATACTCCATTGTGTAAATGTACCAGTTTCTTTACTTATTCTTCTGTTAGGCTGCTTTAAATTTCTGATTATTATGAACAGAGCCACAATGTACATAGTTGATCAATGGCTTTGTGATAGGATGGAGTGTCCTTTGACTATATACCCAAGTGTTGTATAGCTGGATCTTGAAGTAGATCAATTCCCAATTTTATGAGGAGTCGCCATATTGATTCTCATAGTGGTTCTACAAGTTTTCACTCCCATCAGCAGTGAAAGAGTGTTCCTGTTATTCCACAGCCTCTCCAGCATGGATCACCACTTGTGTTATTGATCTTAGCCATTCTGACAGGTGTGAGATGAGCTCTGAAAGTTGTTTTGATTTCAAATGCTCTGATGGCTATGGATGTTAAACATTTCTTTAAGTGTTTCTCAGCAATTTGAGTTTCCTCTGTAGAGAATTCTCTGTTTAGATCTGTACTTGTTTTTTCATTGGATTATTTGGGTTATAACCTAGTTTCTTGAGTTCTTTAAATATTTTTGATATTAGTCCTCTAACAAATGTAGAGTTTATTTTAAAAAATCTTTTCCCATTTTAAAGTCTGTAGCTTTGTGTGAATGACCTTATTTGCTTTACAAAAGCTTTTCAGTTCATGAGGTCACATTCATTAATTGTTGATCTTAGTGTCTGTGCTATTGGTGTTCTGTTCAGGAAATCTCCTGCACCAAGGATTTCAATGCTTTTCTGTATTTTTCTCTTCTGACAGATTCTGTGTATATAGTTTTATCCTGAGTTCATTTGAAGTTGAGTTTTGTGCAGTGTGACAAATATGGAGCTTCTATATTCATACACCAAGTCTGACAAGCGTATTTGTCAAAGATGCTGCTTTTTTTTTTCTCAGTGTGTCTTTCTGGCTTATCTCAAAAATCATGGATTCATAGGTGTATAGATTTACTTTACTTCTGTGTCTTCAATTTGATTCTAATGATCAAAACGTTTGTTTTTATGCCAATACCACATGTTCTTTTCCTTACTATTACTATTGCTCTGTAGCACAGTTTGAAATCAGGGATGGGGATATCCCTGATTTTATTATTTTATTGGTCAGGTTTGTTTAAGCTATTCTGTGTTTTTGTTTTACCAAAGGAAATTGAAAGTTGTCCTTTCAATGTCTGTAAAGAATTGTATTGGAATTTTGATGGGGATTCCATTTTTAATCTGTAGATTGTTTTTGGTAGCATGGCCACTTTTACTATGTTAATCTTACAAATACATGATCATGGGAGATTTTTCCATCTTCTGATATCTTCTACAATTTCTTTCTTCAATACTTAAAATTTTTATCAAGTCTTTCACTTGCTTGGTTAGAGTTATCCCAAGATATTCAGTATTATTTGGAACTTTTGTGAAGGGTGTTATTTCTATGAATCTTTCTCAGTCCTTTTGTCAGTTGTCTATAGATAGAAAGGTCACTGACTTTTGTGTGTTAATCTTGTATTCAGATACTTTGCTGAAGGGGTTTATCAGCTGTAGATGTTCCCTAGTACATTTTATAGGATTGCTTATGAATGCTATCATATTATCTGCAATACCAATAATTTGATTTTTTCCTTTCCAATTTGTAACCCTTTGATTTCCTTCAGTTACCTTATTGCTCTGGTTAAGCCTTTAAGTACTAAATTAAATAAGTATGAGAGAGTAGACAACCTTGTCTTATTCCTAATTTTAATGAAATTGCTTCGAGTTTTTCTTCATTTAATTTAATGTCAGCTATGTAAACTGCCTTTATTATCTTTATATATGTCCCTTGTATCCCTGATCTTATCTTTAAGGAGATTTGAAATTTTTCAAAGGACTTTTCTACATTCAATGAGAAGATCATGTGGTCTTTTTCTTTCAGTTTATTTTTATGGAGGATTATATATATTGTTTTTCTTTTTTTTTTTTTGGTTTTTCGAGACAGGGTTTCTCTGTGGCTTTGGAGCCTGTCCTGGAACTAGCTCTGTAGACCAGGCTGGTCTCGAACTCACAGAGATCCGCCTGCCTCTGCCTCCCGAGTGCTGGGATTAAAGGCGTGCGCCACCACCGCCCGGCTTATATATTGTTTTTCATATATTGAACCATCCCTGCCTCTCTGGCATAAAGCCTGCTTACTCCTGATGGATATTTTTTATGAGTTCTTGGATTCAGTTTTCAAATAATTTTATTGAGTATTTTTGCAAGTTTAATCAGCAAAATTGTTCTCCAATTCTCTTTCTTTGTTATGTTTTCATGTGCTTTGGGTATCAGAGTAACTGTAGCCTTGTAAAACACGATGGGAAATTTTCCTTCTGTTTCTGATTAGTGGAATTATTTGAGGAGTAATGGCATTAACTCTTCTTTGGAGTTTGGTAGAAATGTGTGCCAAATTTATATGGCCCTGGGTTTTGCGGGGGGGGGGACCTTTAATGACTATTTTCATTTAACTATGGGCAATAGATCTATTCAAATTGCTTAACTGATTCTTATTTATCTTTGGTAAGTAGTATATATCAAGAAAATTTTCCATTGTTTTCAGTTTTCCAATTTGGTGGAATACAGGTTTTAGGGAACTTGTGGAAGTGGACAACAAGGTTTAATTTAACTTGAGTTCTGCACCATGAGAGGAGACCCATGTCCTACACTGACTGGATATACGGGAAAAAGACACTGGATAGTCTAGAGACCAAGGGTAGAATTAAATACAACTAGCAAAAAAAATAATGAAATGATTCCAAATGATATCCTGCTATAGTCATAGTTCAGGATTTTTCCAGTAGTCATCAGAGAGGCTTTCTTCAGCAGATTTTTGGAGCAGGTGCACAGTTCCATAGCTAGACTTTATGCAAAGAAAGTCTAAATTAGATGACTCCATTGGGTCTCACCCTCAGATATCTGAGAATCCCAGGGAAGTGAGGCAGGTTTTAAAGCATGTCCTTATGTTTTTCTGGATTTCCTTAGTGTTTGTTGTTCCTTAGAGTCTGTCTTGTTAATAGAAATTTCTAATTTTGCTAATTTGGATAGTTTTCCTCTGCCTCTTATTTAGTTTGCATAAGGGTTTATCTATTCTGTTGATATTTTCTAAGAATCAACTCTTTGTTTCATTGATTCTTTGTGTTATTCTCCTTGTTTCTCTTTTATTGGTTTCAGCTCATCTACTCCTCTTGAGCATACTTACTTCTTTTTGTTCTAGAGTTTTCAGGTATGCTCTTAATTCACTAGTATGAGATGTTAATATGGGATTCTCCTCTGTACGCTGTGAATACCATTAGTTAATAAAGGAACTGTTTTGTGCCTATAGCAGAGCTATAGGGGAATGGATCTAGGTAAAGAGAACTAAACTGCAAATTAAGTTCAGTGGTCAAGTTCTGGTGTTGCTTTGTCTCAAGGTGAATTTATAATTTCTTAGTCCTGGTCAATCATATTCATTTCTTAGTTATTACAGAAAAAAAAGCAATGCACTCTTGCTTTTCAACCTGATATACTTCTGTTAGATCAAACAGATGATTCAGGTGTTGAAAATAAGCAGGGTTATTCTCTACTTAAAGTTGTTGGTCAAGGAGTATTCAGCATGGTCCTCCCTGTCATGAATATTGAGTTCTGGTAGGATATGGTACAGGTTCCTTCTATTCAAAATTCGTTTATGGAACTGGGCAGGAGCCTGAAACTGATGGTATTCTCAAGGCAAGTTAGTCTGATTGCAGTAGCATGTCAAAATAGACAGGTTAAGAGCTAAAGACAGGTAAACAGACAGAATAACTTCAGCAGGGCCAGTCATACCAATAGTTAAACTATAATCTGGAAGAACAGGCAGATTAATAATGAAGCTCTGTAAATTAGTTTTTGTCCTGGGTACTCCAGAGGTAATCCAAAGGGTTTACTCCAGACAAAATTTTTTTGTATCTTAAAGGGCCAGTTGGGTATAGCAGCTTTCATTTTCCTGCTCGTCTGTGCAAGAACTGTCAGCTTAGAAGGCTATATCTTCAATGCAGACTTGAGGTTCTATTTAGGAGTCTATGCTACATCTGAGAGCAATAGGATTGTAGAGCCAGGTTTGTTGTAGTTGGCTCTACTTTCTTTGGTAATCAAGTCTTCCCCTTCTGTAATACAGCCCATTGCCAAGAATCTTAAAGGCGAGTCAAGGCCTCAGACTGGTTGGTTGGGTGGCACTGTTGTAAGATTTAGATGAGCTCCAAGGCATGAATTAATTTGCAGCTAACTCAAACAGCTTCAAACTGTCAAGTAGGAGAATGGTTTTCCTGCTTCATATCACCAATGATAAATCTGACTTGAATGGAAACTCTATGGTGAATCCTCGAGTATAAAGCTAATGGAAATTATCATTCATTTAAGTGATTTGTAGGCTTCCTATGGACAGGACAGACATTGCTCCTGGTGATTTTTAGAATTTGATTACTAAGGAAGAAATACCAACTACTATAAGCCAACTTTATGGGCAAAGATTAAGCCCTGTACTTGGCCTTATCCCTGGATGTTGTTTTTTATTGCCCATTCCATCTCACTATAACAACTTCCTGATATTTTTTGGAACCATCTCTTCCAGTTTTCAGTCCATGTGGTTTAGACACTTGTTGAATCGTGTGCTGGACATGTTATTCCAACCTCATCAATCAGCAAAGTCCTTCTTGACTCTAGTGATTGGTTCAGGAATGGATGCATGATTCAAGTTTGTCCAATGATAATCAGCTCTAGGTGGTTTACTCAGTTGTGGAGAAGTTCCCTTAACTTAGATGCCTTAGCTTTGTGGGAGAAAAACTCAAACCAACAGGGCCTACTATGTTCAATGAGCCAGGCAGAAAATGAAGCCAGTGCAGAGGGAAACAGCCAAAACAGCAAAAGACTTGAGTTCTGATGACAACATTTATGCCCCCTGGATCCAACTGTGCCTGAAGCTAGTGGTATATCCCCTGGACTTTGCAGTTATGTGAACCAATAAATACCCTTTGTGTTGAAGTTAAAAAAAAAAAGAGAGAGAGAGAGAGAACTAAACTGAATGCTGGGAGAAAGAAGGGCAGAGTCAGAAAATAGCCATGGAGACAGATGTGCTGAAACTTTGCTGGTAGGCCATGACCTCATGGAAATGGGCTAAATGGAGATGTAAGAGTTAGCCAATAAGAAGCTAGAGCTAATGGACCAAGCCGTGTTTTAAATAATATAGTTTCTCTGTGATTATTTTGGGGCTTAGCAGCTGTGTACCAACAAGTGACCTCCCTCCAACAAGATGTTTCCAGGTTTTTTATGTAGGTACTTAGTGTTTAGAAATTTCCTCCTTAGCACAGCTTTCATTATGTTCCATGTTTAAGTATTCTGTGCTGAATTCTAGAATTCATTAAACTTTAGAAAATCTTTAATTTCTTACATGAAATTTCATTCAGTAGAGGGTTGTTTAGTATCCATGCTTTTTTAAGACGTTGTTGTATCTGTTGTTGAAATCTAGCTTTCATACAGGGTGGTCTGATAGGATCCAGAGGGTTATTTCATTTTTTTGTATCCATTGAGACTGGCTTTGTTTCCAAGTATGTTGTCAATTTTTAAGAAAGTATGTATGATACAGAAAAGATACATTTTTTTATGTCTGAGTGGAATGTTCTGTATATATTCATCTGTTTGGAAGTCAGCCTCAGCATTTCTCTGGTTAGTTTTTGTCTGGATGATCTGTGCATTAGTGAGCATGAAATATATGATTTAAACTATAGTAGTGTCTCTTTTACAATTTCAGTTGCCCTTGTGTTTAGGACATAGATCTTATGGATTAAAATGTCACCTAGGTTGATTTTTCCTTTTGATGAGTATGAAATTTCTTTCCCTATCTCTTTTGATTAGGTTTGGTTTGAAGACTATTTTGTTAATTAAAGTGACTACACCAGCTTGTTTCATAGGTCCATTTGCTTGGAATGTTTTTCCAAACCTTTAGCCTGTAGTCATATCTATCTTTGATGTTGAAGTATGTTTCTTGAATGGAGTAAAAGGATGGATCCTGTTTCGCATGCATTCTGTTAGTCTGCATATTTCTATTTGGGGAATTGACACCATTAATATTGAAAAATATGAATGACCAAGGGTTGTTGATTTCTGTTATTTTATTGTTGGTTTCTGGTTGTGTGTGTGAGTAGGAAAATGTGTATGTGTGTGTGTGTTTCCCTTTTTCTGGTTTTGCTGATGCAAACTTATTTATTTCCTATCTTTTCATAAGTGTAGTTAACCTCCTTAGGTTGTAATTTTCCTTCTAACATCTTCTATAGTGCTGAATTTGTAGATAGATACTGTTTAAATTTAGCATTATCATAAAATATTTTATTTTCTCTCTCTATGGTGATTGAAAGTTGTGAGGTTAGTAATCTAACCCAGTATCTGGCATCTATAGCCTCTTAGAATCTACAGGACATCTCTGTAGGTCCTCTGGCATTTAGAGTCTCCATTGAGAAGTCAGGTGTAATTCTGCCTTATATGTTACTTGATCATTTTTCCTTAAAGCTTTTAATATTCTTTGCTCTGTATGTTTAGTGTTTTGATTATGTAGCAAGGGAATTTTCTTTTCTGGTCCAATCTATGTGGTGTTCTTTCTGTAAGCTTTTTGTACCTTTATAGGTATGTTCTTCTTTTGATTAGGAAATTTTTTCTTCTATGAGTTTGTGGAAAGCATTTTCTGGGCCTTTGAGCTAGATTTCTTCCTCTTTCACTATTTTTAATATTCTTAGCTTTAGATGTTTTGTGTCATGAGTTTTTTTTAATTTAACACTTCCTTTGACTTATGTATCATTTCTACCATATCTTTAAACTGAGGTTCTTCCATCCCTTGTATTCTGTTCATGAAACTTGTAGTTCCTATTCAAAATCCTAAATTTTTTATTTCCAAAATTCCTTCAGTTTGGGTTTTCTCTATTGATTATATTTCCTTCTTCAGGTCTTAAACTGTTTTATTTATTTCCTTATTTGGTATTTTCCTGGATTTCTATGGGAATTTATTAATTTTCTCTTTAAAGACCTTTATCATCGTCATACAGGTAGTTTTAAGATGTTTTTCTTGTACCTCAGTTATACTGGAGCATTCAAGGTCTGCTGTGGTGGGATAGCTGGACTCTAGTGCAAACACATTGCCCTGTCTGTTATGGGTTGTGTTTTTATGCTGGCGTCTGGCCATGGAATTGGGCTGATTATAGCTCTGGGTGCTGATTTCTGGGTTTGTCTTTATTGGGTGGGTGTTTTCTTCCAAGGTTTCTATTTCTTCTCTGAATTTTCAGAGAGTGTGGTGCCTGTATACTGTCTGACAGGAAATGTTCTGTAGACCTGATAGTTGTGGTCACTGGTGGTTCTAGGTAAAGTGTGTTTCTGGGCATTAGGAGATGACACTTAACAATGGTACAGGGTAGGGGTCTGAGGAAGAACTCAGGAGGACTCAACAAGAATATGCTGCTTTAGTCTCCTTGGAATGGGGAGAGACAATGAGGAGAGTTCATTCCAGAGGGTCTGGCTGGAGATGAGACTGGGTGGTTGGATCCAGAGGAACACAAGGAGATGGGGAGATCTACAGACAACCGACCTGCTCTCTCTGCGTGGGTAGTTGATAGGTTAGCAGGGAGTGCCTGCTGGAGTTAGGGCCTGAGATAAAGCAACAGCTGGGGAGAAGGAGGTTGGGACAGGAGGGGCTTTGAGATCCATAGGAGCTGCATGGAGCGGGGAGAACTGTTGCTTCATGTGTTCTGTTGCAGAGCTGGGGAGGAGGCTGGCGTAGTGGTTCAGGGGACACAGGAGCAAGAACGAATTTGCAGACAATCTACATGCTTCCATGGCAGGAGTAGCCCGGGGTTAGCAAGGGATGCCTGCTAGAGTCGGGTGGCAAAGCAACGAGTGGGGCGTGGGAGGTTAGAAGGACAATATCTGTGTGATCCACAGGAGATGCAAGCATGGAGACAGCAAAGGTTACATAGGTGTTCTTCTTCAGAGGTGAGGTGGGACTTGGGGCTGGATTTGAAGGGAACAGGAAGTGATAAAGATCTTCAGTTGGCTTATCTGCTCCCCTGGCATTCCCAGTGGACTGCTGCTGGCGATGGAGGCTGGGGTACTGGGATGAGCAAGGGGAAAGAAGGTTAGAGTAGACGATCTTTGTGCCTTTTGGGGACGCATCAGAGAGGCAAAGGAGACTGCAGAAGGTCTTCTGCCACAGAGCTGGGGACGCAGTCAGAGAGGCAAGGGAGACTGCAGAGGGTCCTCTTCCACAGAGCTGAGGACAAGATTAGAAGTATTGGATGTTGAAGGAGGGGCATATGGATCTGGTTTCTGTTGCCCTGGCTAGAGGGTCCCTTAGGTTAACAAGGAGTATCTGCTGAGCATGGTGCCTGGGACAAAGCAGTAAGTGGAGGAGGGAGGTTAGAAGAGTAAGATCTGTGGGTTCCACGGGAGATGAGACTGGGTGGAGGGGCAGGTAAGGCTGCCACGGGTGTGCTGCTGCAGAGCTGGAGAAGAGACTGGGGGATGAAATCTGGGAGAAGTGGGGCAGAAGAGAGGATCTGCAGGCAGCCTACCAGGGTTTTCTCTTCCTCGTTTATTTTCAGCTGATGTTTTTGAGTATCACTTAGAATCAGGCTCTGGAGTCCACTGTGATATAAGAAGCTTGTCTTCCAGACAAAATTATCATATGCGAATTTGATCAGTAGCCTGTTAAGAAGTCCAGGCACATTCTTGTGTATTTTATCCTTTAGTCTGCCAAATCAGCAATCTAAATATCAAAATAAAAACTAACTTTTACATTGTTCTGGATAGTCTAAGTATTCTTTTTAAAGATTTATTGAATAATTTCAAAGTGCTGGGCATGTTGAAGGAGCCAGGAGCCCATGGGACAGTATGACACCTCCCTAGTGGCTTTCTGTCTGGAATTATAATGTCTAGCCTGGCTTCTTGCTGATTGTTGCAAAACTTCTTCATAGTAACCCATTCTGAAATGTTGCCAACTATATATTTTAAGGGTGAGGAGCAAGACTTGGACTTTTCAGGTTTAAGTAGAGAATTAATTACTAAGGTTGGCATTGTATGCTTAACTCTAAGGATAGTAAATTTAATAAAATGGCATAAAAAGGATGTTCAAAATGCTGGGTTGGCTCAGACTGTAGAGCCTGGGACTCTTAAAAATGCTTAAGTGTTATTTTATAAATAAATGGAGCAAAGAAACAAGAAAGTAGCAAGAATATTGCAGTAAATACAGAACATAAGAAAGAGTGTAATTTAATCTATGGACCATGAAGATAAATTTTACATAATGAAATTCATAATATTCTCTCTTATTATGTTTGCCAATACCCCAGTCTCTCCAGGCACCATTCCTACTTTCATAGTCCACCAGGGAAACTCATAACTGAAGGACCTAGTCTCTGGCAATCATACTTAAAAGTCTTACTGTTTAGTCATGCAACCTAACTGTTAAACACAGCTATACCACTGAATGGTCAAATCTCTCATAAATATAAACTACTATAAGCCATTGCTTCTTCAGAAGAGAGCACATGGTCACAGAATTAAATACAATTCTTCTGGAAAATCTGAGCTTTATTCATTCCCTGCCAGTGAAGGATGGGAACCCAGTGATCTCTCGTAAATAATCACCAGTTTCATCTCCAGCAGCTTGAATGTCATCAGAATAGCTCATTTTCCCAGCTACTGTTCAAAAACCTATACACAGTATCTCTCTCTCTCTCTCTCTCTCTCTCTCTCTCTCTCACACACACACACACACACACACACACAGAGGGAGTGAGAGAGAAAGACACAGAGACACACACTGTGCTTATTATTTACAATAACAAGAGGAGATACTAATTCAAGATTATTCAACATAAGCTTAATGACATAATTAAATATATATTTCACTTCTGTTTCAAGAATGTTCTTTTGTACCCAGTACAGCTATATGGAAAACCATTGCCAACTTGCAGGCAAAAGGCAAACTACTGGTTCTTTTTAAGTTGCTTTCCAGCTTTTCAATGTCTCTGTCTTTACACTTCACCCTCTTCTGTCCTTATATATTTGTTGAAATGGAAGTTAATGTTTCACTGGAAAGAGAAATGTTACAACAAGTAAAAAATTATCAAATTGTCAAATTAGTGAGAATTTCTCTAATTGCTTTGCTATTGACCTTTGTTCTGTGCTGTGGAGAGAAGGTGTTTTCAGAAGCAAACTACACAGCTGTAGCTGCAATTCCACATGTTCGAAATCTCAAGGTAGCCCTGCTTCACGAAGGATGATTGTCACTCAGCATGCAAGGCAAGATTTAGAAACACACCATCACCCTGAGATTTTGATTGTATGAGATTTAGTAGGAAATTGCCACACATATTGGAAGAACAAAAATAGATTTTAACATTATATGTATATGAATTATTGTAAACTTATATTTATAAACAAACATGTATTTACAAACAAGTGCTTACATTAATGGTCATATTTAACACACCAACTGGTGAGCATGAAAGAGCCTGTTATTGATAAGCAGAGTTGACCATTATCCACCCACTTATAGAACTTACCTTATAAAACAGTGGAAAGTATGTTCAAGTGGTTACAATATTTTGCTGTGTTCTCATGGGGATTCTCTTCGACACAGAGAAGAAGGTTTTCCTGTAACTTTGTTTATTCACTGTCCCTAAGTCTTTAAATACTAAGTTAGAAGGGGACAGAGCACTTTGTTGATATTAAACTCTCCCAACTCTTCTCTCTCCTTTAGTGAACAAGACAACTCTCAGAAGTGGCAGGCGATGGGGAGAAAGGGACCAGGCTAGCAATTTTATAAGTTAAGGCTTGCTCACAGATGAGAGACTCATTGTTCCTCATCGCTTAACACCCACAGCTAGGTAGTGGTCGGCAGCACACAGGGAATCAGGAACAGGAATGATCCCTACATGTAGACCCTACAAGAGAAAGGCAGGGCAGGCATAGATCAGCAGCAAGCAATAGATGTCCAGAGAGTGAAAAATTACCTTGAAAAGAGGTGCCGCTCCCCTAAGTGTGTCTTGTCAGTCTCAGGGCCTTCGTAGACCTCTGAGCCCAGTTCCTTCAGCTCCACATCTGAGTAGATGTGACAGTTTATTTTTGGGTGTGGATGCTGTATTCTTCCTGGAATTCTACAATGACAATAGTTTAGTCTCTAAATCAAAATCTAGGTTAATCATCCAGAGCCACACCCTACTTCCCTATCCATGAATTTGATGGAGCTATTGGAGCTTGGACCTTGAAGACTCACATCTTTTCTGAATTTCCAGGGAAACTTTTTCTTCAGTTTTGGTTTTTGTTTGTTTCTTTTTGTTGTTGTTGTTGTTGTTTGAGATAGTTTCTCTGTGTAGTTTGGCCATCCTGGAGCTCACACTGTACTCCAGGCTGGCCCCAAACTCAGAGATCAGCCATCCTCTGCCTCCTAAATTCTGGAATTAAAGGATTGCTCCACCACCTCCCTGCTTAGTTTTTTTTTTTTTTTTCATTCTCTAGTTCAAGCTGGCCTCTACCATGAGATCCTTCTGTATCTGCCTCCCATAATGATCACCAAACCAGGACACTGCTGCTTCTTATCCTCTGTCTTCCCTCCTCACCTGCCTCCTCCATGTCATCATCACCATCCTTAGAAGAAAGGAGAGTTACATTTTGATAAGAGCCACTATTTGATGATGATGACATAACTCGGACTCCTCTCCCCTGCTCCTTCCAAACACCTTTTCACACAAACCACTAAACTCAAGACTTTGTCATCTGACTCTGTAAATCTAAGTTTAAGACAAATTATCTGTATCTCACTTCCAAATGCTAGAAAATGAGCTGTCCATTTTTCACTTACAATTAATAAATTTAAATTTCTTCAGTGAGACAGGACTTCATAGTTTACTTAAGTATCAAAATTAATCAAAGGATTTAGCTTATACACAGAGATAATGTTCTCATTTTCAATAATTTCAGTCTTTCTAGAGATCTGGATTTTTCCCATTTTATCTTCTTCCCATGCTTTGGCAAGTGTGCCCTCATTTTAGCCTTGATGTTGCATATTCATCAAAATACCACAGCCAAGACAAACGAGCAGTACATTCGATAAAAACTGGGCTGTATGCAAAGACATCTTTCATTTTGCTGACAGGATACTAGAAAACTGAATTTACCTTCAGTAAATGGAAGGGCAACCAAAACCAAAGGGTCTTATCTCCTCAGACAATAGGAAGTATGGCCGTATGAGCAGTGAGTATTATCCGTGTCTCAACTCAACTTAATTTGCACTAGGTTAGTCAGTATGCTCTTCTCAATCAATACAACATCCATCATATTATGGAAACTTATAAAATATACAGTGACTATTCTTCTGAGAGCTTATTCATCTCGACTGTGGTATATACTAATTTTATTTAATGTCAAAAGAAATTGATTTAGGATTAGTTGATGTAGTCTCTGAAATAACATTTCCCAGAATGCATATTCTTTTTGACATTTGCTTTCAGGTAGCCTTCTTAGTGTCACAGGGCTAATAGTGGAGTCTAACCTGACATAAAACCTACCCTCTACACACACACAATTTTAAATCACATAGAGCTTCTTCCTCCTTTATAATCTTTCTTTCCAACATTAAAAGAAATGACACAAAATTCTGGCCCTGAACCTGCCACACACCATTTCAGGAATTCCTTAACAATTTCATCCCAATTTTGATCACAAGATTGACGAATTGATCATGTCATCAACAGCTAAAGCTCTGGAGTTTCCAAAGTATGTCTGCTAACTCAGCAGTCGCAACAATTGGCTGCATGTGTGAATGGAAACATGCATGTATGCATATGATCTTTCGTTACCCACCATTGCCCAACCCATGGAGGACAGGCTGCAGGATTCCTAAGAATACTAAGTTCCACAAATGTTCCTGATATATGTGGTGTGGTATTGGCATATGACCTACGTCATCCTCTGCCATGTTTAAATCATCCTTAGATTACTTATAAAACTACTATTTTATAAAAGATATGAAAAGTTGATCTTTTTTATTGTTTAAGGGAATGGCAAATGAAAAAAATCAACAAGAAAACAAAATGAAACAAAAAACTGGTCTGTTCCTTACAGACACAATTCTTTCCTAAATATTTTTGCATCCCGGTTGGTTACATTCATGAGTGTGGTGCCCACAGATAGAGAAGGCTGATGGTTTGCATTCTCTAACTCTATCATCTCCTCTCCCTGCTCGTTCAATTGCAGTACCAAGCTGAAAACTGAGTTTGCTGGGGAGAGCTAGCGTCCTGAAATCCCCATCTGACCATATGGTCTGTATTTACCATATTACAGTTCGCCTGGCTTTACTGCTCAGGCGTGGTCTCAAGGCAAAGATGAGCAGGACAGTGGAGAGAACTTGACAACCCTCTCATTGCCCTCACAGAATAGAAAGCCCGCACCAGACCAAAAAGCAGTAGGAGCCTGGAAAGCAACAGACTAACATGGGAAAGTGTGTGACTGACAGGTGAAGTTCTACCTGCTTCTGAGGGTCACCTTTGCCAGCTCCCCGCAGGTAGTGGTGCTATGGAGACCCCAGAGAAAGCTTACCAAGTGCCTGTTAGCCTGGTGCTCTCTTTCTCATTCTGAGTCCCATCTGAAACAGGAATAAGTAAGCCTTTCCAGGGTGCTGTGAAGATTAACTGAGTTAACATACATAAACCTCTCAGAACAGGGACCAGCTCACAATATGCTCTCATTAAATCATTTTGTACGGAATACAGTATGGCATATGAGAGGGCAAAGGACATTAAATTTAGAAAAGAGTTTGAAAATGGGTTTTCAAAGCCCGAGGCAAGGAGAGGAATTATTTGTGGAAAATAGCATTCTTTATCTTCTCAAAATACAAAATTTTTAATATGCCTAGCACACTGGTGAGAGAACTATTATTTGAGTTATTTGGTCTCTTGCTTTTTAACCAAACATGAGGAAGGCTTTCCAACTCTAGTGTTACATGTCAATCTTCTCCTTCATGTAGACAGGCCCTGCCAAGAGCTTAAATGTACGTCATGTCTGCCATTCCCCCTGGAAGGCCAGTGTTCCTTGTCTCACAAGGACTGAATTAATGACGTGCATAAGAAACATATGTATGATTCATTTTCTTTTCAAGGAAATTAATCATCATCTTAATAAACACTAGCAGTCCCTGCTCATCTTCCCCTTGGTGTTCCTGTGATATGTCCTTTTTTTTTTTTTTTTTTTTTTTTTTTTTTTTTTTTTGGTTTTTCAAGACAGGGTTTCTCTGTGGCTTTGGAGCCTGTCCTGGAACTAGCTTTTGTAGACCAGGCTGGTCTCAAACTCACAGAGATCTGCCTGCCTCTGCCTCCCAAGTGCTGGAATTAAAGGTGTGCGCCACCACCGCACGAGTAATATGTCCTGGTTTTGATAAACAGCAAGTCAGTTTGTGGTCAGGACATCCTCTAACTCTGGGGTTCTATGTGGGGACTCCTGCAAGGGTATGTCAGTTAAGACCCCAACTGAGGCCACAGCAACTCAAATATGTCTTAAGAAGCAACAACATAGGTGGGGCACAGAGCAGAGTAGGCAACAATCAGGCAAGAATTAATAGAATGTCATTGTTGGGAGAAGGAAGGACTTGAGGTGGGAAGAGGGATGAGTAGACATGGAGAGCCCACGGGAAACTCTCTCAACTCTGGCAGCTGTCTCTACTGTCTAAACCATTTTTCATCTATAAAAAAAAAACAATAAAAGCCAATAACTGCCATATATAGCAGACCCCATTCTCTTTCACAAGCGCCAGCATCTGAAGAACACAGAAGTTGTGACCATCATTTCAATCCATTTGCAGATGATAAAACTCAAGAATGGAGGTTGGTTTTCAAGATCACCCACCTAAAAGACAGAGAAGGAAGATTCCCAGTAGGAGAGCCAGCTCCAGGGTCAGTGGCTCCCCACCATGCGGTGTTGCTTCCCTGAAAAGGTGGGAAACAAACCACACAGGTGGGGCTCAAGCTTTTGTTTGAGATGAAATGCTAGAAAAATCATCACACAAATGTATGTTGTAGCAATGTCCAAATATTATAAAAGTCCCCAAAGGCTCTCCAGCCTGGATTTCTTACTGCAAACTAATACATAGTTCATATACTTTGCAGGCCGATGGATCACACAATAGACAGTGTATACCTAAATGGTCTCTCGACTCACTCCAGCCCTGTGGCTTGCAAGGGCGAATTCTGAAAACCTGTCCAGACTCCTTCTCATTATAAATTAAACTTGAAAGAAGTTAAAAGTGAGCTCAAATGAACCAACATACTAGCTTTAGGTAAGCCTATCCAAATGCCCTACTGGGACACCTGCTCCATTCCCAGGGTCGTGATGGGCAGTGGGGGAGGGGACGGGTATCACAGGTAGGGTGGTGAAGACTCAGCCTGCAAACCGTCTAATAGAGAGAACAAACAGTATCAGATGCTGTGAGATCAACAGAGTGCAGATCACAGCTAGAGCTGGGAAAGCTCAGGGAAGGGAGAAACCTTCCTCAATTCTCTTCCATTAGGCAAGACGCTTGTTTCTGGAGTTGTCCTTCACCAAGTAGACATCACGGGTATCTGGCGGCATGCAATGGACTCTTTTAGGCTCTTTCTTCTGCCAAGCTCCCGTGACTCTGGCCTCTCTCCCCTTAACACTTTCCACAGAGGTCTCTGTGGCCCCAGAGAGCTTCTTGGTATGTTCCTCAAGACGCCCATGGGGTATCATGGGTCATTCACTGCATACTTTGACCTGATTTATTGGGGTGATGTTCCCTGTACTGTTCCTGAGAGCTAAGCCAGAATCTCCAGGGCCTAGTAATAACGGTCCTGACACAGATCAAGTGTCCCTTTGCCCCTTTCTATAGAACATCCAGTTCATGCTGGTGCCTTGCATCCCAGCGTCTCAGCTCATAGATCTGACTTATATCTTCACTGTACACGGCTCACTCCTGTTGTACAGGCCTCAAGTCTTGAGTTCTCAGAAACCAGAACACAGATGGATTTTGAGAAAAAACACTGCACTTTCAAACACTGGCCCGTGACTCCTGAAACAAACGCTTCCTCTTAAGAATTACACCCAAGTACAGCAAATGAAATCATTCTAGGTCCCTTAGTTCTTTCTAGAACACCGACTCAAATGGGCCTACCACCCAGCACTTCAGAGACTGCAGAATCTACACTACCTCCTCATCATTATCCCTGCAGCTCAATAGTGCAACCCTTATTATTTCTAGGGCCCAGTACCTGCCAGTACCATAACAATGTCCACTATGAATTAGCCTCACACACCACACCCTGTGATACATTATAATAAATGCGCAATGGAGAGCACTGGGTGGAAATCTCCATGGAGAGGTGAGGGGCATTTTGTCTAAATTTCTGGGTAGTGTGGGGTTACATAAGTGCCACAAACATGCAGTTGTTTCTCTCCCACCCAAGATTCCCTCAAAAGGTAAATTATAATGTATGAGATCGTTATGATGCTACTGCAGAGGTGGAAATCAGGTAGAGATAGGGAGCATGCCCACGGTTACCAGCATCTGTGAGCCTGGGCCCTTCTAAGGGGTACAGTTAGCTGTTAGTGGGGCTAGAGAAGCAGCCCAGTGGGAGAGCAGCTCTGTCACGTGTATAAGTCCAGTCCTTAACACTGACACACACATGAGTGTTAATGATCACAATGACTCTCACTATCTAATCAGTTCACCCACATTTCTCACTACTCTGTCGCTTGGTTGTTCTGAACAAGAACTGTTGGGCTGGATTCTGATCCTGAGACTATGATGGGAGACTGGGCAGCATTTATCTGTGACATCTTAGGATTGCAATGTCCTTTTCCATTCTTCCAGCTTATCGAAAAGTTGAGTTTTCAATGAGGTATGGCTTTTGTGTGTCCTGCCTTCTGATAATTTATAACCTCTGGATAATCACAGCTGTTTGTATATGCTATTCAAGCAAATGGCAAACCAATGCAAAACCTCCAGTGATTTCTGCTCTCTGAATAAATGCTATTTTTCAAGTGTAGATACACTACTTTAAAAACCTTTTTAACTTTTGTGGAATTTGACTTATCCACTAAATCAACTGGAATAAGTACAAAGTGTTCTTATCTAGGGCGAATCTAGACAGTCTCCCATCCCATGTCCAGACTGCCCAGTACAGGGAGTTTTTCCAGCTTGGCAACCCTGAAGTTATCAGCAACAAACCTATCAATTCTATAGCAGGGAGCAGCTTCGTGGGGTTGTTGTGAGTCCTCCCTGATCCCATCTCAGGGAAACACTGATGCTTTACCTGTTACTCCTCTTTGCAATGGTCTTCATCTTAGTTTTCTAATTTAACAGACTTGTGCTCTTCAGTAGCTGAGACTGAGAAGAGAAGTTAGCATCCTCATATTTGACTTCTGGGCTTTGTGTCACGGTCATTCGCAGCCGCACTAGAAGCACAACTACACAATGGACTCTCACTTGCCTTGCTGGGCTCTCTGGAAGGGCGCAGTGAGCGGGGGGTGAGGAGCAGTTCCTGCTGGTGCACCCTCACATGCTGTGTCACATGCTTCTTAGGCAACTCTCAATTGCTTCGCAGATTGACCATTTTGCAGACATAAATCTCACAATTTTATTTTCTTCTTCCCTCCTCTTCCCCTTCCTTCTTCTACTTTCTTTTCCTCTTCTTGCTGCTTCTCCTCTCTCCTTCTTCCCATCCTTCTTCCTTGGTCTTCCATTTCCTTTATTTCCCTGCTATTTCTCCCTTTTGTCTCTGTCTCATCACTCTGTGTATATGGATACTTTCAAATCGTGGCAGGTGCATAATACAGCTTCTCTGAAGCAAGCCGTCAATTTACTCCTAAGGCAAACCCTGATGCAGACCCCAGGAGGCTAGTGTCGCCTCCATCACACCACATGTGAAGAGGTGTAAGCACATCAGTAGCATTCTCACCACAAATGTTAACCAGCAACACCAGGCCAGTAGACTGCTGTCCGGCCTACGCACTATACAGGTGGCTTCCTACAGTAAACTCTTTATAAGGAACTTAGTGGGGTGCCCTCATAAAGAAATAGGGGGTCCTGCTCCACTTCCTTGTGGGTAAAGTATTTCCATAAAATATTGGGAATTCTTCTGCAAGCTATTAGTTCCCTTTCCCTTATTTGATTGGCCATTTTTATCAGCATAAGCTAATAGATATTTATTTTAGTCTTTGGTTTATGATTCATTACTATATTATTAATTTTGTGCAATTTCTCTAACCCCAGCCATTGGGAGTGCTTTTGTACTGACTCCTGTCAGTCTTGTATGCTCCATCATTTTTAAAAAGTGTCTGTTTTGATTTCTCATACTATAAGATCCTCTAAGACTTTTGTGTTTCCTGTCCTAATCCAAAACTTAGCGCCGGGCGGTGGTGGCGCACGCCTTTAATCCCAGCACTCGGGAGGCAGAGGCAGGCAGATCTCTGTGAGTTCAAGGCCAGCCTGGTCTACAAGAGCTAGTTCCAGGACAGGCACCAAAGCTACAGAGAAACCCTGTGTTGAAAAAACAAAAAACAAAAAACAAACAAACAAAAAAAAAAAACTTAACTATTTCTTCAAGGAGTCTGTGGTCCTTTTACTAAAGAATGGTACTAGAGACAGACTCAACAGTTAGAAGTGCTGGTTGCTACAGGAGTACTTCTTCTTCTCCATAGTGGGATGGTCTCCTCTTTCACCTTTTTGGGGGGAGGGGCACTGCCCAGATCCCAAATAAATCACATGTAGAGGCTTATTCTTAGTTAAGAAGGTCTGACCTTAGCTTGCCTTGTTCTAGCCAACTTTTCTTATCTTAAATTATGCCATCTAACTTTTCCCTCTGGGTTTCTATCTTTCTCTATCCTGTCCACCTTTCTTTACTTCTTTCTCCGTGGCTTGCTGTGTAGCTGGTTCGTTGGTCCCTTATTTCCTCCTCTCCGCCTCTCCTTGTTCTCTCTTGCTTCTTCTCAAATTTCTCCTTCTATTTATACTTTCTGCCTGCCAGACCTGCCTATCCTTTCTCCTGCCTTATTACTCAAATAAAGATTACATTAATAATGTACAGAATTCTGATTAATTTGTGTCTGGTAAATTTAAAGAAGACACTCCATAATCTATACCATCTTAGTAAGTGCAAAATTTTATACCTAACTTATTTTCTATCATATCTAAGAAAAACTGCACCTATCTAGTCTTCAACTCCATCAAAGGCATCAGAAGGATATAATGTTATTTGAATAAACAAAAAGTGCATTGAAAACAACTTCCAAAAACTCTAGAAATGACAGACTTCTGATTGCCTGGACAGCCACACAAAGTTCCTTTGCAATGTTGGGGCATCCCTCTTCAACCTACAGACCCATAGTACTTTTCCATTCTCTCAGGAGGCAGGGCTGATACATATGCAGCCATGGGCTGACATACGTGTATCTGTGTATCTACAGTATATTCTCTGTCTGCCCCATCTGCATCTATTGTAATGGCAGTTCTGTATTGTCAATGATGGCTGTTATTTAGAATACACCACTGTCTGTCTACCCCATCCACATCTCTATTGCTTTTTTTGGTGTTTTTTTTTTTTTGGTTCCTGTCCTGGAACTAGCTCTTGTAGACCAGGCTGGTCTCGAACTCACAGAGATCTACCTGCCTCTGCCTCCCGAGTGCTGGGATTAAAAGCATGTGCCACCACAGCCCAGTCTCACATCTCTATTGTTAATGACAGGTCTTACTTAGGTCCTTAATTCTCAGTCAGTATTGTGTGACTCCTTCTAGCTTCCTCTCCTTTGTATCTGTTACCTCTCACTGTGGTAGCCTGAAGCCTCTCCACAGCTTTGCATAACTACCACCTAGCTACACAACACTCTTTAAAGTACCAGACCAGTGCTCATCATTTTAAAATCCTACAAACAATGAGAGACTGAGGAGATGCAAGACAAAACCTATCTAGATCCTGAAAGGTAAGAGCATGAAGCAAAGCTAAGGCAAGCAGAGGTGCAGACTTAATTAACAATGAAGTGTCAGCATTGGCTCCTGAGCTATGACAAATCCACTAAATTATGAAAGAGGAAACCAAGGAAGGGCACATGGGGACTCTGGAAATGCCTAAAACTTCTCTGCAACTCCAATCTTATTCTAAGATAGCATTTACTAAATCTTGAGAGACAATGAAGGTCTAGAAGCATCTATCATAGATGAGGCCAAAAAAACAGTAGCTCTGTCATCTCTTTTTATAATAATCTTTGTCATTTTGAAAATGAAAAATGAAAAGAAATATTTTTGTTGTTCAAATTGAGTTTCTCTGGCAACTAATGAAGCAGGGCTTTTCAGAAGTTATTATTGCCATTCATACCCATGCTCTTTATTTGTTTTTGTTGTGACTGGATTCTCTTGACTTGTTAATTGAGCTTCCAAACTTGTCAGAGACAGTCCTGAATTTCATTTCTGTCTCCTTTAGTGATTAACAAGAACCCCTGCATTTAGAAAGATGAATTCTCAGTCACCCACAGATAGCAATTTGGAACATGTGTAGGTCTATTTCTCACATCTATTTTGGGCAATGTAGCATGAAGAGACACTGTTGGTGTCAAGCATTTTCTGGCTGCAACATATACTTGGTGTGACCTTGAAGAAATTATTTACTGCTTGGGCCTCAGTTTTCTTATATGTGAAACACAGACAAGTGATAAACCATTATTGTATAACATATGATGACACACGCATGTAAATTACTTAACAAAGAACCAGAACCATAATATAGAATCCATAAATGAGAGGGTGGAATAATACATGTTTTTTCAAACATGGAGTCATATAAACATTCCAACATTAGTATCTGGTGTTTTAAACAACAAAATACCAGTATCTTCAGGATTTGATCTGTATTATTGCTTTGAATATTTTTAATGTTATAATTTTTCATTTTGAAATAATGAGAACAAGCTCTTGTTTAAAAACAATAAAAGAACATAATATATTACCACAAAGAAGATAACTCTCTGGGTATCATCATTCCTTGAGAACTAGTTGCTTTTAAAATTTCAATGTCACATTAAAAAAAAGGGGTCACTTCAAAATAAAAATACAGGTCCTAGTATCTTTGGCAGACCTTTCACTGTCGTGAGGTCCACTCTGTTAACCAGATGCTTCATCTGGGCTTTTGATTGACTTTCAACCTTAATGAGCTTCAAAGAAACACATAGGATAAATTTAATATTGAGTATAAAATGGGCAGCTGCTTTGCTATTCTACTGGGGTTGTGATCTTTGTGGTTCTCATTGTGACTTGTTCAAAGACATAGGTAGGCTTGTAGTGACCTTTCTTGCTATGACCCCAGGAAATAGGAAGAAAATGTAATTTAAGATGTGCTTAGAAGATGAAACTTTAGAAACAAGTTTAGAAGAAGAGTCAATACAGCATTGAACACTTTGAATTCCTGAGTGTCCGACCAGATTTTCCTAGGAGCAAAGTCTATGAGACTCATTATTTTAGTACACACATAGACATATACGTTCTTTCAGTGCTTCGAAAATACTAGCAGCAGCATCCTATGTACTGTAATAGATCATAAACTCTCTCCCTAACTCTCTCCTTCCCCTTCTCCCTCACCCCTCAGTTCTCCATAATGTGTGTGTGTGTATGAATATATTCACATTACAATCTGCATAAAATAAATCTATGTTGTATATGGACCAGTTAGAGGATCGTTGGTTATATAAATCTTATGAGTTAACTGATCCTTTCCTCCATAAGAGGCCATCTTCATGTGTTATGGCAAGCTTTGGGGTGGGGGAAAGTCATCAAGAGGCTTACTCAACTGGGAACTCAGTGAGCCTCTAATAGCAACCAATGTGGCAAGATTCCCACGGGGGAAATAGTGGCAAGGATGTTATGGCGATAGTCATCACTTTCTGGTTGCTTCAAAGCCCATTCCATAGGAAATGGTTGGGAGAGGGGCTTTTATGCCCCCAGGCTAAACTCACCACTGCATCAAACTACTCTCTACACAGGTATCTGAAACACCGAGATTAGTGCAGTTCTACTCATTCTGTCTACAGTGGACAGCAATTAACACACTAACTCACACCTGTCCAAAGTGCCAAGAGTAAGTGCCTGTGGAGTGCTCTGCCACACATGGCGCATCTAGATTGTACGCCCAGCCAAGCCTAAGGCCCATGTCTGAAGAAGACTAAAATGACTGCAGAGCCAGAGCTCAGGTAGGACTTCAGCAAAATGGAGTCTTCTGGACGTGACAGGGTCAATGCACTCCTGATCTCAGCAGCTGTGGCTGCCCATACAGGCTCAAACCACTGAAGGCTCCAGCATGGATGGAAAAGGGATCCAGAAGTTCTTGTCTCTAGATGAGCATCTATTGGCAGCTGAAGACTGTGAGGGAGAGACAGTCAGTTGCCTTCAGTTGTGTGGAGCCTGGAAGGCTGCCCATGCTCTCCCGGAGGTGATTCTCATCAGTTTCGTATGAGCAGCCCTCTTCCTACAGATTTAAAGAGAATCAAGAAAATGAGAAGAGGACCTGAAGTTACAGGGGAGGGAAGGATAGAACAAAAACTCAAAATGTAATAAAACAGTATTCCAGACAACTTTCAATCCTCCTTAGTTAAAATATTTACAAATTGGGGCTAGAGAGACGGCTCAGTACTTAAGAGCATTGGTTGCTCTTCCCAAAGAGCAGGTTCCCAGGTTCAATTCCAGTACCTTCATGGCATCTCACAACTGTCTGTAACTCCAGTCTCAGAGGTGGATCCAATGACATCTCCCAACCTCCACAGGCTCCAGGCCTGTATGTGGTGCAAATATACTTGCAGGAAAAATACCCATAGACATTTTTTTTTCTTTTTGATTTTCTCTGCAGCTTTGGGGCCTGTTCTGGAACTAGCTCTTATAGACCAAATTGGCCTCAAAGTCATAGAGGTCTACCTGCTTCTGCCTCCTCAGTGCTGAGATTAAAGGCATAATCCACCACTGTCCGACCAAGTTTTTTCAATCTACGTATTTTTAATATTCATATATGTATCAGTATCCTTCTTGGACATTAGGAAAGAGACACTGTGAGGAAAGCGTCCCTTCACTGGCCCAGCTGGCCCATCAACTGCTGTCTCTTTCATCCTAAACAAAGCTGGCAGTCTGCCCCTAGTGTACAATAACTACCCGTTATTGTTCCGTTATACACTACACTGAGAGTCAGTCCCCCTGACTAAATGTGATCTCATTCCTCCTAATAGTCATACTCTGCCCTCCTTTTCCTCTCAATGTGCCCTGTTTCTTAGGCTCCCACATTCTCCTGTTATGCAGGTCCTCCTTGCTATGGGAAAAATAATTTTCCTTTCCCAATATAATTCATCAGAAAAAAAGAATACAACACAGGTCAGGCATGGAGAAAGATGCACCCTTGGCACCTTGCAGGAAAAACAGCACAAAATACAGCAAGAGGCACACAGAAATGCACTGCTTTAGAAATAGGGAATATCAGAAGTAGGTTCATGAACAAAGACAGAATGTGCAAAGCCAAGATTGTGGAAAAGGGGTTGCAGCCCCGTGGGTGAAGGATCATCAAAAATTGTTAATTCGCCCATTGAGATGGTGTCTGGGCCCAGTCATATAACATCACCATAATCAGTTTTAGGACATTTCTGACACTGCCAAGAGAACCCTTGACACGTTAGATATCAAGTACACTCAGGCACCTCACTAGGTCTAAGCTACCATAGCCTACTCTACCTAGTCATAGATTTGTGTGTTCTAGACTTCTCACATAATATAGTATATGGTCATTTGTAATTTATTTCTTTTGTTTTGCATGTTTTCAAAATTCATTCAATTTTTAACCACAAATTAATATTTCATTTTTTAATTTCTAAATAATGTTCACCCCTATGAACATACCACATTTTAGGTATCAATAAATTAGTGGTTGAAGATTTAGATTTTCTTTGTCATTTGGCTTTTTGGAATAATATTCCTATGAACATTCATGTATATGCTTTTGTGTGGACATGACTTTTTAGTTCTCTTGAATAAACTACCTAAGAATGAAACTGATGAGTGACTCTTAAGAAACTTCGAGAAGGCAGTTTCCAAAGTAGCTGCATCACTTCATATTCCAGCAGGCTATTTCTAGCTCTGACTAAGCAAATTATTTCCAGGCTTTTTCTATTCTGTATTATGTCTAGAGATTTTCTGATGTTGGGAAAGGTCACACTGGTAGTGACTTTTGCTCAGTTTTTCAGTCTGAACCCTGACATGTATGCTAAACAGTGTGTGACTTGAGATTTTGTTCATACCCTCTCTGTGTCTCAGTTTCTTTTGAGAAGAATAACAAGGTAATATAACAGAGTCTCACATGGTGGACAGTAAGTGATGAACGAATGAATGCATGCACATTGGTCCCACTCTACCTGGAGTGTTATGACTCGGATTTGAAATGACCCCAAAGAGACACTCAGCTAAAGTCTTGGTGCCCAGCCAGTAGAACCATGGAAAGAGTATTATCCTCATCAATTACTCAGGTTATGTATATCCAACTCATGGCCTATAGGCTGTCCTAAGATAGCTATAGATGCATTTCTATAGTACAACCAACACACCTTTAGATGACATCATATTACAATGTCAAAGTTTGGGCACCTCTGTAATATAGAGTTGATGAATCCGTGGTTGAATGAGCTATTTGTAGGTAATTTCTCACTGGAGAAAGTAGCTAGGCTGTGCCCTTGAAAACTCCCTGTCATGCGTCCCTTGCTTACTTGCTTTCTGGCTGGAATTAGACAAGCATCTCAGCCCTTGCGTGCTCCCTGTATTCAGCCTCACAAAGGCCAGGAAGAACAGAGCCAACAGGCTATGTGCTGAAACCAGGAGCCAAAGTAAACCTTTCCTCCCGGATGTTGTTTTTATTAAGCATTTTTCCACTGTGACAGGAAAACCAGAACTTGTGCAGTCTGAATTTGTGGATTTAATCAATCATAGAATTAAAACATCTGGGGGGAGAATACATCCATACTGTTCAGGAAAATGTGATTTTAAAAACTGTTAATCTCTGAACAATATATATAACATTTACATTTAATTAGTATTATAAGTAATGTCTATATGAATTAAATATACACAGGAGGGTGTGTATAGGTGACATGCATATCATCTTATAAAGGACTTTCGGCATCGGTGGGTTCTGTGTCTTCAGGGGTCTTAGAAGCAGGTACTGAGGGACACCCATACTTCACCCAGGATCTTACACTTACTAAGTGTTTGGCAGCCATATTAATACTCAATATATGCAAACAGTAAATCAGGAAAGACAAACATTTCAGAACCACCATAAGCCTTTAACAAGAACAAACATAAATGGCAAGTTCTTAATATGCTCTGCCCTTTCCAGGTGTCTCCTTGAGAGCTTGACACAGAGGGAGAATTCCTGTCCACAACCCTCTGCTCTTCCAGTTGAGCAAATGGGATTTATGAGCCAAGTGTTCATCATCCCCTTCCATCAGGCTATTTATGGTCCTTACAATTTCACTCTTGATGAGAACGCATAAAATATTATTGGTCCTGTGTGCTTGCTTCATAATACACAGGACGTACATAGACGTTATTAAATACTGTTAAATGAAGGGTTGAGAGTGCTCACTAAATTTCTGAATGTTGAGAGGCTGTGTTAACCCCACTGATGCCACAGGAAGTAATGGCAGCCCATCCCTCTTTCATCCTTGCACAGACCTTTTAACCTTTGTTAAACGGTTCAACAGGGCCATTCAGAAGTAAGAATTATTGTCTTAAGTAAGAAGTATTGTCTCTGGCATCCAGATTATCTTAAGGAATTCACTTTTTCCTCTGGATTCCAGGCTATTTGTAACCATGATTTGTACACAGTATCTAGACAGCGTTGTATTCTAATTCCATAAAAGTGTTCACGATGCATTGCTCTCCCCGGGGAATCCTCTACTCCTTTCTTACAGTGGTTTCAGGTGAGGTGAGATAAAGCTCAAGGTGGAGGACACGAACCCGCTGGCACTTGGCACAGATTCCCCAGCTGAAGGCAGAGACCTTGTTTGAGTAGTAGAGTAAGGTACATAGGTAGTAATTAACAGACAGACAGACAGACAGACAGACAGACAGACAGACAGATAAGATGAAGAAGCATTGAAGGATTAGAAATTGGGACCAGTGATATCATTGCAGGTGATTGTCAGTTCAACTGGCTTCTGACACTTCTGCATTCAAACTTACTGTGTCCCTGTCTCCATCTGCTCCTTCCCTACCTACTCCCTCCTCTGTACTCTCTGCTGTTACTCTTCGGCCTGCCTTCTTGCCTTTATATCTCCTTGACTCCTCCAACACTGATGGTGCCTAAGGAGCATGATGGCTTTCTTCCCTGGCATCATGGATGCTGTGTATATGGGGATAACCAGAAAGAGAGCAGCGACAGGGTAGACGTGCCTGGAGAGAGTGCTGCTCTCTCTCAAGCACATGTGCTCTTTACAGACTTGACCCACGTGCTCAGCACAGGAAAACAGACAGACAGACAGACAGACAGACAGACAGACAGAGGCCATCTTTAACAATGAAGCTGACCAAAAACGCCTACAGTGCTCTGGTTTTTAAACTCATTTCAAGCCAGATCATCCGATAAGTGACTGCAGATGCTGGAATAACAGTGTTGGTTTGTTTTTAACAAAGCAAAATGATTTTGTCACTGTCACACTTCCCAAATAATAAAATGAGTGTTCAAAGGAAGGCCTGTCTGAAAAAAGCATTGGGCAAAGCCAAGCCTGCATTCTAAAGCCTCAGCTGGAGAGGACCTAAAAGCGCTGCTTACAATGGGGCGCTGGCAGCTCTTTTCTATGTAGTGTATTGTGTACAAGGCAAGGGTCTCCGTTTCTGTAATAACATGAATTCAGCATCGGATTTACAGTTCAGACTAAAAGTCCTTTTTGTAATTAAGGGTGAATATTAGCCTGCAGCAGCATAGATGGCTTTCTCAACATTCAGAAGGTATTTTCCTATCCCTGAAATACTATAGCCCATGGAAATACAACTAAAAGGGGGGTTAGATAATTATAAAACCAAGAGAGTGACGAGCACCAGTATAGCCTCCAAACATAGTGCCAAGACAGGAATTAGGGATGGGCAAGATGGGGTAGAGACGGAGGCTGACAACGTGAACCTCATATCCTGGACCCATATGGTAGGAGGAAGGAACAACACCTGTACATTTCCTCCAACCACTGCACACACCGTGACACACAGGCAAACTCACGCAGGTTCCTCTGACCACTGCACACACACCGTGACACACAGGCAAACTCACACAGTTTCCTCTGACCACTGCACACACACCGTGACACACAGGCAAACTCACACACGTTCCTCTGACCACTGCACACACACCGTGACACACAGACAAACTCACACACGTTCCTCTGACCACTGCACACACCGTGACACACAGGCAAACTCACACACGTTCCTCTGACCACTGCACACACACCGTGACACACAGACAAACTCACACACGTTCCTCTGACCACTGCACACACCGTGACACACAGGCAAACTCACGCACGTTCCTCTGACCACTGCACACACCGTGACACACAGGCAAACTCACGCAGGTTCCTCTGACCACTGCACACACCGTGACACACAGGCAAACTCACGCAGATGAAGAGTGTATATACATACATAAGCAAATAGTTGTACAAATATATTTTAAAAGGGGAAACTGGACCCAGATACATGAGCTTAACAAAAAGAAAATCAAAGCACTTCAACATATCATCTTCTATAGAATTTACTTTATAGAAAAATAGTATTTCATAATTACAACATGTTGGTAGAAGGTGGTGGCTATTAGTGGGTTATTTGAGGGTTTTCAGGTCATACTGTCACTGCCTTGGTGAGTTTTAAGTATTTCAGATAAATTTCTCTATTTTACCTTCTCTCTGTGGCCAATAATTGCCTCTAAATTTTTACCTTTTTCCTAAAATTTATTGTATATTCTTATTGCCCCTGGCTTTGCTGGGCTCCAGTAACATAGGTAAAGTCTATAAGCCACTTTGACATTGGCTGACCATGTAACTTCTCTCTACAAGAGGGTGTTAGTGGCATGAGACAAGAAAAGACTTTGTATGTTCAATTGAATTTGACTCTTGTGTTTCTTCCATTTGTCAGGTGATTCTTTTCTGGATGAGGTAAAGCTGTGGTCACACTGAAATGTGTCTGATTAAGAGAAAAGGGAAGAGGACCGTAGCTGTCTATGCAATCACTTACTTGAGTAAAGCTTAAAGCAGTGTTTTAAACAGAAAATTAAGAATCCAGGGAAAGTCAGGCCTGGTGGCACACACTTGAAATCTAAAATATTCATGAGACTAAGACAGGCTAATCAAAAGTTTAAGATCTAACTGGGTTACAGTGTGAGTTCAAGGCCAGCCTGGCAAATTAGTGAGACCTTATTTCAAAATAAAAATTGAAATGAGGTTGAAGTATAATATCCCAATGGTAGAATACTTACTCTACCATTCAGGCCACAGTACAGGAAAATCCAATCTAAACAGAGAGTGAACATAATGGCCCGCAACTATAATCCTAGAATGGGGCATGGCGAGACATGAGGCTTGCCAGTATGTGATCAACGTGGGTTATACAGTGAGTCTGAGCACAGCTTAGGCTGTGTAATGAGATACCATTTCAAAAACTTCAATTAGAAAACAAATAGAATATATGAAATCTTTATAGTAAGTGAGCATTCTTAATAATTCTTCATCTAAAATCTCCCTGCTTTCAAATTGGTTGATCATGAGATTCAATCTTGTAAATTTCTTGTCACATGCAGCACTGTAAGATCCCATCCTCTTTCCTGTGCATTAATCAAAGTGTTCATCACCACGTCCAACAACCTGAGTTTGATCCCTGGAACCCGTGTAGAAAGAGAGACATGACCCCCAAAAGTTGTATTCCAACCTTCATATGCCCACCATGACATTCCCCTACCTACCTACCTGCCTTTCACACACATACTTGTGCACACAAAAAGAATAAGGTATTTTTAGATTTTAAAAAAATATTTATTAATTATTTGATAATTTTTTACAATTAATTTTGGTCATATTCATCTCCTCTTTAACTCTTTTCAGATCCTCCTCTCCCCATCCCCTACTCATCCAACTTTGTATCCTCTTTAAAAAATACTAAAAATGAAAATCATTGAGTCTAGTTTCTGCAGCCCAAATACTCTTAGGTGACTATCCACTGAAACAGTTAACCCACCAGAAGCCATGGCTTTAAGAGAACGTCCTCTCAATCTCAAAGAGTAGCTCCTCAGCAAGTGGGAGGACTTTGCTCACCTTCCCCTCCATGATGGGGTTCTATTTGGCTTGAGCTTGAGTCCATCTTGAACCTGCTAGCACAGGCATTGTGAGTTCAGTCCTGAACCTTTCCTGTAGCTCCAGAAAACCATTCCCTTGTAACCATGGTTCCTGCAGCATTTCTGCACCCTCTTCTGCAATGGTCTCTGAGCATTGGGAGGAGGGTGTTAAATACAGATGCCCCATTTAGGAGAGCATACCAGTATACCAGTCTCTTACTCTCTGCACTATGGCCAGCTGTGAGTCCCTTTATTAATCACCATCTACTGCAAAACAAAGCTTCTCTGACAATGGTTGAGAGAAGCACTAATCTACGTATAAAGACCATTCGTTATACATAGGAACTCTTTAGGAACCAATTTAATAATAAGCGTAAGAGTAAGAGTGATGGGTTCTCCTCTAGGGCCTATCACCTATCTAACCATAGATTCTTGGCTTCAATAACAATACCAAATATGGGTTTAATCTTGTGACCTTAAGTATAATCAGAAACTGACTGGTTATTTCCATGACATTTGTGCCACTGCTATACGCTGGACATATCTTGTTCACAGAGTTCACAGCTGAGTAAATTGGTGATTGTTTTTCTCTTCTTGTAGAATATATAGCATCTCCTATCACTGTGGCTAGGTGGCAGTCATTTTGTTTCAATTTTGTTTTAGTTTACCTTGATTTCTTATGTGGAGAAATCAATGATAACTTGGTACATAGTTATGTCTAGGTTTACAACCAAATATACTAAGTTGTAGGATTGATTCTAATTATTTTCTGAATCCTTTTAATAATATTAATTTTAAAAGGCTTCTCCACATTCATCTTACAAAGTATTGATTTCATGAAGCGTATTTCTACTCAGCATGTGCTAAACATACTGATGAATAAATTTTTTTTTCTTTTTTTATTCTTTTTTAATCTGATGAATAAATTTTACGGAACTTTAAGAAGAACAAAATTTAGGACTTCTACTCATTCCAGTGCTAACTGTTCTTTTTATTAAGTAAACCAAATAAGCAATAAAATGGACTTTGCACATAGAAGGCATTCAATCAATTATATTGAAGATCCTGAGACAAAGATAAGAAACACTTAAGAGGACTGGCACCCATTAAATACAGCCATGTTGCCAGCCGGGGAACCTGGTACCATTTGCAATGCCTGCTTCCCTCACGTGTTTATTAGTACTCAAATTTGATCACTCCTTATTTTATAGGTCTTCAAAGTCTTATAACGTTTATATGAATTTTTATTTAGTAAAAGCACTTTATTCATTAAAGTATGAGCCAGACCTTACCCTGCTTATCCTTTTCAGACAGGATCAGGAGCATTCAGAGTGCCATGGCCGTAAACTAAATTTAATTCCTAAAAGTGTGATCTTTGCATTAGGTAGAATGTGTCTTTGAAGATTTCATGTATAATTCTGTATCTTGGTCAAACACTTCTGATGAGGTTTCTTGTGTGCAAAGCTTACATGCTGTATCGTTTCTGTATTCTCCCATCCATGCCTTGCTTTGAATTGTGAATTCAGATGACTTTAGATTGAAGAAGAGCCAACATGACACTCACATCTCATGTTCCTCTAATCTCTGAATACAACAACTCTTATTTTATAGCAAGTAAATAGATAAAAGCAAAGAAATCACAAAACAAAATCAAGAAGCCCCTAGCTAAGCATTGGTCATGGGGCTGTACCAACATCAGAGCATTCTTCCAAATGTTTACCCAAGGATGGTTCAGTAAAAACTACCCGCTGTCGAGCCCCGTATGTTAGAACTTTCAGCTTTAATTAGCATCCTTAGTTCAACAGGGAGAAATCTATGCAAGTCTTTCAACTGCCAGGAAAATAGCTTCAAGAAATGTGGCCTAGACCAGAGATTGTGCTATGCTTTCAGGGAAGACAAATCAAACTGCATTTGTTGAAATTTGAAATGATTAAAGGGAACAGTGAAATTAGAAATCTCATGCCCAGGAGATCAGTGAACTATGAGAAACTGAAAGGCTCTTCTAGAGTGGTCCTTGGGTATACTCCACTCCCTTGAGGATGTGAACAGCGAAGCAGTTCTGAGAAGTTATTTCAGGTGGCTTAATACTTAGGACTGGCACTCTGGAATGACCTTTGACACCCTCCCTCATCTACAGGTTAAGTCCCAGGTGCCGGACGAAAACGCTGCTTGTGAGATCGGTGCTATTCACTAGGATTGTGCTTAGAATAAAAAGATGAGGTTCTCTTTTCTTCCATCTCATGGCCGAATAGGTTCTTAGTGGGCGATTTCAATGTCTTTACAATTGTAAAGGTGTGAGGGAAAGCTTATACACTGGAATGGACAGAAAGAGGAAGCGAGGAGTGGGGGAGGGTTAGTGTCAGTTGTGGGCAAGGTGGTGTTCCCTGCTGGGGATGAGCTAAGCTCCTCCTTGTTTAATAATCGCCTTGATCCTTAGGGGTTCTGAAATCAAATGGCTCTGGAGCCAGCAGCAAACACAACCATGCTTAGTGCCTAGTTTGTCCCTTGGGCTTTTTGAAAGTTCATGTCCTGACTCACAGAAATTGTGACTATCATTTCCATTGATTGCTATCTTATAAGAATCTGGAACCAACCTGGTCAGCTAATGTTTACGGTACCAAAGTAAAGATGTAATGAAGAGAGGTTGGAAATGTGGGATTTTAAGCAATCCTCCATTACTGAAATGTTGACAGGGGTTCCTGTGCTGTCTAAAGCAAACTTGCCCACAGGCAGGCACAGCCCAGCATCACAGACCCTGCATTTGCAATCTGCACTGCAGAGCAGGGCTATTCGCAGTGGAGCTTGATAAACACCTGTCCATAAATCGTTCCCAGCCTGTGACAAGACAGGGAGCCAACACCAGAATGCAAATCATCTGCATCAGTGAGTGTGTTGTCTGGCCTGCCAGCACTGCTTCTCTGGGGGGATTTTCTTTCATAGAGGAAGCAAGACATTTACATTCTGGAATGAGCTCCTTATCTCCTGGGTTGCATTCTGGGCAGCCTGGCTTTCTGAAGAAAATCTTCAGGGTCCCTTCATGGTGTTTTAGCACAAATTCCAAAAGATCAGCAGTGCCCTACAATGGAAAGAAAGGGAAAGGAGACAGTGGACACCAGTAAAGTCTGGCAAATTACAAGTGCCAAGACACCCTTGGCAGCCCAAGTCTACTTGCCTACCTGTGGAATGAGTGCAGTGTGAACGGGTGAAACACTGGCCATCCAGGCCCATTCCATTTTCTCTTCCTATATCCATCATTCAGTCTGCACGTTTCAGTAATGTACAAGTCTGTAGTTTGCTGCTGGTTAAAGGAGCCTGCATGTTATAGACGTTATTTCTGTAGAATTTGCTAATATGTGCTTTGTCTCCAACTCCTCACAGCCCATACTCCGCCAGAGAGCAGAAATATCAGAAGGCTGCATCCAGGCCAGAATCCACTAAATAGAAATAAACAGCAGCTGGATGAGGATGCTATATCAAAGACATGGATACAAAAGATAAATGGATACATCAGACTATCTAGGTCCTAGAAAGAGAAACAGATGTTTTAGTGTGTCTAAAGACTGGCTTGTATCTTTCCTGGAACCGTTGCATATACTTTGTTTTATGTCAAGGCCAAGAAGGGTATTGAATAAGCCTGTCCACTGGAGTCAAATCCCTGGAACCACATTAAAAAGGGTTTTGTGTTGAGTGGTGGCTCAAGCCTTTAGTCCCAGCACTCGGGAGGCAGAGGCAAGTAGATCTCTGGGACCAGCCTGGTCTGCTCCAGGAAAGCCAGGGCCATAAAGAGAAACCCTGACTAGAATAATACAAGCAAAAGGGAAAGGGAGGGGAGGGAAGGAGAGGAGAGGGGAGGGGAGGGGAGGGGAGGGGAGGGGAGGGGAGGGGAGGGGAGGGGAGGAGAGGAGAGGAGAGGAGAGGAGAGGAGAGGAGAGGAGAGGAGAGGAAAGGAAAGGAAAGGAAAGGAAAGGAAAGGAAAGGAAAGGAAAGGAAAGGAAAGGAAAGGAAAGGAAAGGAAAGGAAAGGAAAGGAAGCACCCACACACCTGTAGGTTATGCCATTGTTCTTGAGTTCTCAGTAGTCCTCATTGTCTACTATGTTCAGCGAGTCCGGTTTTATCCCATGCTTTTTCAGACCCAGGCCAGCTGGCCTTGGTGAGTTCTTGATAGAACATCCCCATTGTCTCAGTATGTGGATGGAGTTGAAGAATAAATAGATAGTTATAGTTTTCCTTAGTTATGATAAAAGATAAAGTAGATATAAATATTGTAACTGTAATTCTTGCTTGATAACTTTTTGTTATATGTAATTTTACTATGTTAAAGTTAAAGTCTTTCTTTTTTGTTTAAACAGAAAAAAGGGAAATGATGGAGGTGGGTCTTGTATTTATCTGTTGCTTTCATTGGTTAATTAATAAAGAAAGCTGCTTGGCCCTGATAGGACAGAAAATTAAATAGGCGGAGTAAACAGAACAGAATGCTGGGAGAAAGAAGCCGAGTCAGGGTGCACCCCTCGCCGTCCTGAGTTCCTTGCTCGTGCTCACTCTCCTTCTGCTCCTCCTTTGGATCGTGAGACTTCAGTCCAGTGCTCCAATGTTGGTCTCTGTCTCTGTCTTCTTTCATCGCCTGATGAAGGTTAATATTCAGGGGGATGCTTATATGTTTTTCTTTGGGTTCACCTTCTTATTTAGCTTCTCTAGAGTCACGAATTATAGTCTCAATGTCCTTTATTTATGGCTAGAAACCAAATATGAGTGGGAAAAAAAAAAAAAGAAGCCGAGTCAGGGAGTTGCCATGATTTTCTCACTCCAGACAGACACAGGTTAAGATCTTTCCTGGTAAGCCAGCTCGTGGTACTACACAGAATATTAGAAATGGGTTAGATCAATATGTAAGAGCTAGCCAATAAGAGGCTGGAACTAATGGGCCAGGCAGTGATTAAAAGAAAAAAAAAACAAAAAAACAATGGCAATGGGTTTTTTGATCCTACTGCACATACTGGCTTTGTGGGAGCCTAGGCAGTTTGGATGCTCACCTTACTAGACCTGGATGGAGGTGGGTGGTCCTTGGACTTCCCACAGGGCAGGGAACCCTGATTGCTCTTAGAGCTGACGAGGGAGGGGGACTTGATCGGGGGAGGGGGAGGGAAATGGGAGGTGGTGGCGGGGAGGAGGCAGAAATCTTTAATAAATAAATAAATAAATAAATAAATAAATAAATAAATAAAAAGGAAAGTTGTCCTCTAACATTGACACATGCACCATGGCACTTATGTACTCACAAAGATACACACACATCATACACACAAACAAACAATAAATAAATAAGCAATTTTGAAAGAAATGATGGTAATAAGTAGGAGAAAACTTGGGATTAAATTTCTTAAACTTTGACTTTGTAAATGATTAGTCAGTAGTCTTTTAAACTAAGAATAAATAAATCTGTCTTGGAATATTCAGCAGAGTCAAAAGTGAAAGAAGGCCGGGGTATCCATAAGGAGCATGGTGCAAAACGTGAAGAACTGAACTCAGATCCCCAACACCCATGTAAAAGCCAGACTTAGTATCCCGACACAGATAGGTAGAGACGTAGGTTCAATGAGAGATCCGCACACGTACACACATGCATCGGCACGTGTGTGCACACTCACAGAGAATGAAGATTCCAAGTCCTGTGGAAAGCCATAAGTATGGCTAGTGGGAAATTGCATGGCAGAGCTTCAGCCAGAGGTTGTCACTGAAGGAAGCAGGACTTTCAACATATCTGCTTTATGATAAAACGTCTTGAAACAGTACTGCTATCGACTGTACCTTTAGATTCTTGACCCTCTTTGTTCCTTTGTAGTTTCAGATCCATATGTTGGCTTTTTGTAGCTTTTCTCACATTTAGAAACTCATTGTTTTTCTAATTTCTTTACTGTACTTCCTCCTGTGCCTGGCACTAGCAGAAGAAAGGGGGTTCTCTAAATGCTTTCTCAAGTCTTTAGTACACATTCACCACTCAACCGCTTCTTCAATAAAATTTTTATCATTTATTTATATCATTCCTTCTTCTACTGAGGCACACAACCTTCTTCTAACTCCTTCAAAAGTTTCAATCTGGATCAGGTTTTTTGCTTTGTTTTCTTTTGCTTGGGTATTTTAAGACAGGGACTCACTGTGTAGCTTTAGTTGACATGGATCTTACTGTGTAGATGAGGCTAACCTCAAACTCATAGAGAGCTACCTACCCTACCTTTAGAATGCCAGAATTAAAGGCATGAGCTACCATACCTAGTACTGGCTTGGGAGTTTTTGTCTACCATCTTCATTTCAGCAGTCATAGTATGCAGGGTGTTTTAAAACTAATTAATATGTTTTTAATTGTTAAGTCTGTACTTATTCTGTATATATGTATATGTGATATATATATATATATATGAGAATATACATGTATATGTGCAGTCATGTGGAGTACTTATGAATGGGTGGGTGCTCAGGCAGGCCTCATGTCGGCACATAAATTCTTCTATTGTACTCTATTTTTTTTATTCTTTTTTAATTAAAATTTCCACCTGCTCCCCGTTTCCCATTTCCCTCCCCTCCTCCCAAATATTGCCCCCTCCCACCACTCCCCTCCCCCATCCCCACTCCTCTTCTCCTCCCCCCACACCATTCCCCCTCCCTCTCAATACTGAAGAACAGTCCAAATTCTCTGCCCTGCAGGAAGACGAAGGTCTTCTATCTATGTCCAGGAAGGTGAGCGTCTAAACAGGCTAAGCACCCACAAAGCCAGTTCATGTATTAGGATCGAAACCTAGTGCCATTGTCCTTGGCTTCTCATCAGTCTTCATTGTCCGCCATGCTCAGAGAGTCCAGTTTCAACCCATGCTTGTTCAGTCCCAGACCAGCTGGCCTTGGTGGGCTCACAATAAATCAGTTCCACTGTCACAGTGGGTGGGTGCATCCCTCGTGGGTCCTGGTTTCCTTGCTCATGTTCTCCCTCCTTCTGCTCCTCATTTGGACCTTAAGAGCTCAGACCATTGCTCCAAACTGAGACTCTGTCTCTACCTCGATCCATCGCCAGATGAAGGTTCTAAGGTGATATGCAAGATATTCATCAGTATAGGATAGGGTCATTTCAGGTTCCCTCTCCTTAGTTGCCCACAGCGGTAAATAAACAATGACTTCTCGAATTTTGCGTGCAAATGGATGGAAATAGAAAACACTATCCTGAGTGAGGTATCCCAGACCCAAAAAGAGGAACATGGGATGTACTCACTCATAATCGGTTTCTAGCCATAAATAAAGGACATTGAGCATATAATTTGTGATCCTAGAGAAGCTAAATAAGAAAGTGAACCCAAAGAAAAGCATATAGTCATCCGCCTGGAGAGGGGAAGTAGACAAGATTGCAGGGCAAAAACTGGGAACTTGCGGGTGAGGTGGCAAGGGGCAAAGGGGAAATGGGATGAGAAACATGAGAAGGGGAGGTTGGGTGGAGCTCGGGGGATTGGGATGGTTGTACTCTAGTTTTTAAAACAGGGTCTCTAACTGAACCTAGGGATCATGAGTTGACTAGACTGACTGACCAATGAGCCTTCTGAATCATCTTTCCTCTGTCTCTTAGTGCTGGGATTACAGGTATAAACCACCAGTTCTGGCTTGTTTTTTTTTTTTTTTTTTTAATGGATGTTGGAGATCTGAACTCAGATTTTCACACTGGTGTAGCATGTACTTTACCTACTGAGTCATCTCCCTGTCTCTTAAAACTACCACTTAGTTGGTGGCAATCATGTGCCAGCTGTTGCCCTGTCTTATCATCTCTGTTGCTCAGATGAAACGGGTTAAAGGGTTGCATTAACCTTCCACTTAGAAAGTAACATGATTCAGAGGGACTGTACGGCATACCTTAATCTGAAAGATAATTATCAATGGGATCAAAGGAAAACACAAGTCTAACTGATGCTGGAGTTCAGCTTATTGACAGGGTCCTCAATAATAAAAAAGACGTCTACTTGACTCACTATCATATTGGAGCCATTAGCTTTAAATTATTTCCAAAATGAATAATAACCTCACAAGTCCTAATTATTCACACTTTAATTATAGGAAGAAATTAAGTTAGAAATATTAAGTAATGTATTCCAAGTCACATCGATGGTCAAAAATACAGACAGATTTTTCTTGCTTTTTGTACAAACCACACTGGCAGAGACAGAAACATCTCCGCTTGTTACTTTGCTCACCCCGACTGTAGATCATCTTTACTGTCTTACAATCCATTTGGGTTTAGCACCTTAAAACCAGAAGTCACTACCTTCCCCACAAACCTGCAATATGTTCAGGGCTCAGCAAAGAAAGCTCCTGTCCACTTTGCGAGGCATTATCTGGGGTAAGCTGGGGATCTGCCTTCCATGTGGTTGATGTATAGGGTGCCAAGTTACTACTGGATATACCCAGAAGCTCAGCCTGGGCATCCAATCATGGATCCCTCACTGTGGCTTGGGTGCTTCAATGCGTAATAGCTGAGTTCCAGTGGCCAGGATCTCAACTGGGAAAAAGAGAAAACTTGTTACAAAATAATTCTGAAGCTCACTATAACTAAAGAGAAATGCACCACAGCTCTTAAGGGGAGAAGATGAAAGAATTTGCAGGCATATTGTAAGATGCACACATTGCGTCAGACCTCCAACCTGCTCCCCATCCATCTGCGGATCTTCCCAGGAGAACAAAACACGTACCTCAAGATCATCTCAAAAACTCCAAGCCCAAGCTCGCCTTCCCTGACTACTCCCTGCTTCACACTCTCCCTACTTTACTTCTGTACTGGATCTTGTCCAGCAAGGGCACCTCTCCCTTTCCTATATCCTTCAAGTCCTTTCTTTGATTTGGGGTTCCATAGTGCTTAATTCCACTGCTACACTTTCTGGCACCTTGAAATCTCATATACTTCATTAGGGGCCCTATTGCTCTGAAGAGACACCATGATCACGGCAACTCTTATAAAGGAAAGCACTTCATTGTGGTGGCTCGCTTGCAGTTCAGAGGTTTAGTCCATTAGTGTCATGGCAGGACGCATGCAGGCAGACATGGTACTAAAGAAGGAGCTGAGGGTTCTTACAACTTGGTCTTGTAGGCAATAGAAAGTGCTAGGAGACACTGGGTGTGGCTTGAATGTATAAGAGACCTCAAAGCCTGCTCCATAGTGGCACACTTTCTCCAACAAGGCCATACCTACTCCAACAAAACCACACACCTCCTAATAGTGCCATTTTCTTTCAAACCACCACAAGTAAGGCCCTGTAGTTTGTCTTCTCTCCCTCAGTTTCTCTGAAGTTATGTACTCAAGGGTTACAAATTAGGAGCCAGCAAGAACAAAACCCGTCAACTTAAATCCGGTCTTCAAAAGCCAAAATAGGGTGAAAAGAGAGAATCTACTCTGTAAAACTGTGCTCTGTCCTGCGCATGTGTGACATCACATGTGTACCTACACTCACATGCACGTACACATTCACACTCAATAATAATTAATTAAAATGCATAATCACTTTTTTCCGTCAACCATCATTGACCTTTCCTCAGTTCTCATCCTTCTTCTCTATGCATCATTTGATATATTTGCCTACTTGAATCTGCTTTAAATTTTTCATCTGTTTATATACAGAAGTGTGTTTGTCCTGTCTAAGTTCAGTTTAACAAAGACACAATAACAGGAAGATCAATCCTAAAACCAAAAGCAAGTGTAAGCATCTGAGCAGCTTTAGCACAGCAAAGCAAGCTGCGTAGGTGGGTACCCAGTAACTGTGTTCTCTCCACATGGGGGCAAATATTCCAATGAAAGTCTCCATGGGAGTATCTTCTCAGCCATGAGGATCATTGTGGGCATCACAGTTTTATCTAGGAAAACTATACAGTAGTGCTAAGCATTTCTTAGGCCATGGAACTGCAGCATATCTTCTGAAAGTGTTCTGGCCTGCGTTCGTAAAGATTAGATGCAGACAGGTGATCATAATGTTGGATACAGAGACCTACTGTGTTCACTTGGGTCATATACATTTCAAATTCAGGATTCTTGTGGGACTACAAAATGGAGTTTACAAGGATTTTACCTTCAGAACTGAGTTACAGAGTTGGGGAGATTTGTGCATACAAGTCTTATGCTCTGGTAAGAAATTTAAAGAGAACTGAAGATTATAGATCAATAACTACGAGTTAACTAAATATGCTGGATAGGTTTGCAACCTCTAAGTGTGGTAGATTTACATATATGTTAATAGTGGGCCCTTGAAAAACAGCAGAGGTCAGAGAAAAAACAGAAGACTCTAATATTAAAGGAGAGGAGCCAGCATGTTGGGAGGACAACCTGGAACGTGTGATTTCACAAATGTTAGAGGATATCAAAAAGAATGGGACTGCACAATCATATTATGAGTTTGTATTTACACTGAAAGTTGAAGATGTCACAGCCAAAACCCCTGGGAAAAAATCCACTGTTTATGAGACAGATATCTAAATAATCAGCATAAGTTTGGTGAACTAAAGCAACTGTTTGCTTTGGAAAGAGAACATAAAAGAGTGACTAAGTTTACACCCTGCCCCTGTTTCCCTGCCCAGACTGGCTACATCACCAACTTCCCCACGTAGGTAATTCTACTCCTTCACACTCCCCTATAAATACTATCCTTTAACACACGCTTCCCTCCTCCCACTGCAGTATTTGTTCTCACAACAGTTGCCTGGTACTCTGCACCTGATGAGGACTCCATCCTGTGGTATTAACCGCAGACCGCACCACTACCAACTATACAGTTTGACTACTGCCAACTTTTGCTCTCTCATCTGCAGAGTAAAGTGATCTCTCCATCTCCTGTCACTGCAGGACACTGAATCCGATCGTATGTCCAAAGCAGAGAAAACCACGGTTCACTGATGATCATCTAATTTCAAAATGAAGAAAAGGAAATCAAGAACAAAATTATGCTAAGCAATGTTGGGTCTTGCTCAACCTTGAGGAGAAGCTACAGAAAGTCCAATCTCAAACATTCATACATCTTATAAAAATCATGGTATCATAAACACTTTAGAGCTCTTGGAATAACTTTCTTCTTTTCTCAGTACTCAGAGAAATAGATGGACCAAATAATACAAGCCTCAAAAGCATCCATGACTGAGCAAAAATGTCCTGGGTGAGTTGGGTACATTTTAATCAAACCATAAACATCAAAGCCTAGTAATACTAAAGGATACAGAAGTGAACGAAGGGAAGGAAAAGGTGAAAGTCATAGGACTGCCTTGTCAGAAAGCGTGTTAATGGCAGAAAGGAGGAGTGTACATTGCTTAAAACTTAGTTCACACATATCAACAATCACTCGAACTTGTCCTTAATAGAGCTGCATGGCTCTGCTGACGCTTACTGAACCAAAGCATTTTGTTTTCACAAAGACATGTCATTTACTGACCAAATGCTTGAGTGAGGGAAAAAAATGTATTATGGCTTATAAGTACAGAGGTTGATGCTCATGGTCCATAGGTCTGTTGACTATAGACCTGTAGTGAGGTACAACACAATGACATGGACAGATGTGGGAGTCCATACATATGCTTTAGAGTAGATAACAGGGACTCACACTGGGGCAGGAGGTGAGAAAGAAAGAAATCACTGAAAGTGGCTTTCTTCCTCCATCTTGGCCCCATCTCCTAAAGTTTCCAGAACCTTCCAAAGTCGTGTCATCACCTGGGGACCCAACCTTCAACAACGAGCTTGTGGGAGACATTTCTTATTCAAACTATAACAATGTGGAGTATGAGAAGGCTCTTTTGCAAAGCTGAAGTACAATTAATAAAAATCCAGAGACAGATATTAGACTTCAACCTGGAGGTGAGAAAAGTAAAACAGCCAGCCACAGTCTCTTACCTCTACCTCAGTTTGAAATGATGATCCTGCCTCCAGGAAACTCAGAATGAAGATTGTCTGAGAGCTGTCTTCTTCCATCTTATACTCCTTTCTAGGCTAGGATTAAGGGTGTGCACCACTACCACCTGGTTTCTATGGCAAACTAGCATGGCTACTGGAATTAAAGGTTTGTGTCACCACTGCCTGGTCTGTAAGGCTGAACAGTGGTATTGTTTTGCTCTCTGATCTTCAGGCAAGCTTTATTTATTAAAATACAAATGAAACATTGCTACATATATTCATCCTGTTGTATCACTACCTTTTCTCCTATCCTGCCAAGCTGAAGACTTTATATATCATTCATAAACTTTCTTGAGGTGTTTAAGAAAATGCCAGACATTGTTACCGAAAGAATTAGCTCTAGCTTTTAGCCTGGTAACCTCTGAAGTTCCTTTCTCGATGTCAAGCCATCACTCCCCACTGACTGGAATCAATCCTAAGTGGCCAGACCTATTCTTTGAGTAGTAAAGAACTGACAACTTCACATACTACCCCCTCTACCTGATGATACCAGATGTACACCTTGACTCCTGGTTCTTAGAGAAGCAACTAATGACTTACAATTTCACGGTCTCATTTATATGTTGTTTTCTGTGGCAAAAGGAGAACATATCCATAGAATACTTTTCCTGCTAAAGGCCAATATGAACCCAGACACTCCACCTTTACCACTCAAACTAATAACAACTTCATTTAATTCCAGCACCCAACAATGTCTTTCACTTAAAGTTAATGTTTTATTCACATAAAATTGAAACACAAAATGCAGCCTTCATGGAGATAAGTAAAAGGTGTAAAGGTGACTTTTAAGGAGATGAATTTATTCCATCAGGGGAGAAATAAAACCCTTTTGCTATTCACCTGTGACTTGAACACTCCAAAGAAATGAGTTCTTCCCTTATTTGTGACTAGCTGCAATCTGTCACTCATCCTTTTCTGCCATGTGTTAAATTAAAATACATCGCTAACACATACATTTTGTCCTAATCCTTACATTGCTAATGGCATTTGCATTAAAAGACCAGGTAACATGTTGGCATCCGATAGTCATGTAGACAGAATAATACATTGTCCAGATGGATATGTGGTAGGAAACTTGGCACTGCAAATTATTTTAAAAAGCATAATTGCATCGCTTCCATTTACAGAGAATATCAAGTAAAACAGTATATAAATTGTTTTGAGTTAATAGAATCATAAAAATTAAGCTGATCCCATGGAGAATTCTGGAAGTAAAATTTTATAAAAATATTTGTGCTATTTAGCAAGACAGCCTAAATCTTGAAATGGAAAAATATGCTGGATAAATAAGACTTTTGGTTCTTCAATGAATTAAAATCTAGAGTCTTGCATGCAATCTTCTGTTACCTAGATTCTAGATTTGATAGGATATAAAATACATAAGCTAACCTTTAAAATAAAAAAATCTTAGATTTGATTTCATCATATTAGTTTCCAGTGTGCTTCAAATTAATAAGCTGTAAGTATTTTCTAGCTGTCAACTCTTTTATTTCATTTAATGTGCACAGCAAAACTTGGAGGCATGTTCTATCATCATTAGCATCCTTCTTTACAGCTAATAACAATTGAACTTCTTAATTATCCGTCATATATTTCAATTTAGCTCTGTAAACTCTGTTCATAGTTTAAATATTTCATGAAGTTTCAGATCTTTTACTTTGGGTTCTGCCTTGTGGTAGTGACATGTTAGCATAGGAAAGTAAATTGCAAATTTTCCAGAAATTTTGGGAGTCAGTTGTAGAATGTACCTTTTATTTTATTTTTAACACATGGTGAATTTTATTAATATGTAAATTTTCTATATTTAAAATTAATTGAGAATGTCTTGAAATGTACTTTGATCACATTCACTCCCTCCTCCAATGCCTTCCAGATCAACCATAGTTCTCTATCCGCCCAACACTGGGTCCCCATTTTCTTAAGGCATTGAGTCTAATGAGTGCTACCCATATACTCTCGGGGGTGGGGCCTTTGAGTAGAACATGGCTGACCTTTTCTCAGCAGTTGTCAGTTGCTTATAGCTTTGCAGCTAGAAGGGAGAATTCACTTTGCCCTCCCCTCTCCATGTTGGGATTGTTGTGTGACTTGAGATTGTGGAGGTTCTTTGTATACTGTCACAACTACTGTGAGCTCATGTGTGCAGCCTGCCCTGCTGTGTCCAGAAAACATTGTTTCCTCACAGTCATTCACTGCCTCTGGTTCTTAAAATCTTTCCACCCTCTCTGCAATGATTCCTGAGCCTTGGGAAGAGGAGTGGAATATAGATGTTCAACTTAGAGCTGAGAATTCCACAGACTCCTATTCTCTGTGCCAGGTGTGTTTCTCTATATTAATCCCCACCTAAAGTAATACCAAAGGAAGTTTGCTGTTGACAGTAGAGAAACGCGCTGATCTTTGACGATAACAATACTATGTCCATTTAGCAGAATAATAGTAATAGGCTCTCCTCTATAGCCTATCACCTACTTGGCCACAAATTTTTGACTTAAATAATAGTATCACACACAGGTTTTATTTTGTGACCTTAAAACCAATTGGAAAGTGGTATGTGACTCCCATGACATTCATGCCGGTATTGTGCCTGTGGGCATGTCTTGCTAGGCTAGTCATTACTGGTGTACACAGGGTGAACAGCTGGAAAGACTGGTTATTACTTTTCTCTTCCAGTAGTGCACCTTGCACTTGCCAGCACTATGAAAGGTCGCAGCAGGGAGGAGACTCATGCCATTACCAGACTGATTTCTCTGTGTTTTATGATCCTAGTATGTGTTTTCAGCAACAGAGCAAATTCTAGAAAGCACTCAACAGCAATGGCAATATCCAAGAGTTCCTGATACTGGATATTTTACTTGCTAGTTTGTATATCTGACATTCAAATTTGCAAGTAATAGAATTAGACTAAAAACAAAGGCAAAAACCTCAAAGTGTGCTACTTCATATATTACTACATTTAAACATCATCTGTGTTTTTCTAGTAATTTACAACTAACACACGGGTAATGTGTATGCTATTAGTAGGAAATTATCTTGAATATTATTCCAACTCCACATTTGGTGACCTTGATGACAATTTGAAATTGTTTTTTGGTGGAAAGACTTACACTGTGGACACCATCAACTGCTCAGGTCTTTTTTTTTTTCATTTTTTCTTTTATTGTTTTTTAATTAATATTTCCACCTGCTCCCCGTTTCCCATTTCCCTCCCCTCCTCCCAAATATTGCCCCCTCCCCCCACTCCCCTCCCCCTATCCCCACTCCTCTTCTCCACCCCCCACACCATTCCCCCTCCCTTTCGATACTGAAGAGCAGTCCAAATTCTCTGCCCTGCGGGAAGACGAAGGTCTTCTATCTACGTCCAGGAAGGTGAGCGTCTAAACAGGCTAAGCTCCCACAAAGCCAGTTCATGTATTAGGATCGAAACCTAGTGCCATTGTCCTTGGCTTCTCATCAGCCTTCATTGTCCGCCATGCTCAGAGAGTCCAGTTTCAACCCATGCTTATTCAGTCCCAGACGAGCTGGCCTTGGTGGGCTCCCAATAAATCAGATCCACTGTCACAGTGGGTGGGTGCATCCCTCGTGGTCCTGATTTCCTTGCTCATGTTCTCCCTCCTTCTGCTCCTCATTTGGACCTTAAGAGCTCAGACCGTTGCTCCAAATTGAGTCTCTGTCTCTACCTCGATCCATCGCCAGATGAAGGTTCTAAGGTGATATGTAAGATATTCATCAGTATAGGATAGGGTCATTTCAGGATCCCTCTCCTCAGTTGCCCAAGGTGCCAGCTGGGGACATCTCCCTGGACACCTGCGAACCCCTCTAGAGTCAAGTCTCTTGCCAACCCTAAGATGGCTCCCTGAGTTAGGATATATACTTCGCTGCTCCCGTATCCACCCTTCCTATATCCCAACCATCCCAATCCCCCGAGCTCCTCCCATCCTCCCCTTCTCAGGTCTTAATTTAGTCCTGAAGATGAATTTTCAATTTCCATACTTTAACCATAATAGGCTGCAGGTAAGATTTAATGATAAAAACTTATAATGAAAGAGGATGATTATTAATTACTAATTCCATAATAGAAAAAATAAAGGATTTGAGAATCAGTTGACCACATGGAGTTACTTCTATTTACACTAAGAAGTACTGAATTTTTCAGATCCCTTGTAACACACCATTGCATGGGCATATAATTTTGAGGAACTTTCCTTTCATAACATCTATGTTGCCTCATGTGTATATTCTAAGGTTTTCACATGTAATTAGCCCTTTCTGAAATGCACGTTTTTTCCATGTAACTTTCTGTATATTTTCATCTTTTCGAAGATTTGTTTTAGTTTGGGAGGCTGTATAAATAGCTCAGCAACTAAGAATACTTGCTGATTTTGCAGAAGACACAAGTTCATTTCCCAGTACTGACATGGTAGGTCACAACCATTCATAACTACAGTTCCAGGGGATCAGATGCCATCATCTGACCTCAATACATGCCAAGCATGCATGTGGGTGACATACATGTGTGTATGTCAAAATACTTAGACACTTAAAATAAAATACATGTTTCTTAAAGATACATTTTATTTTTAATTATGTGTATGAATTTATGTCATTGTAGGTGTATGTAAATCTGAGTGTGGTTTCCTATGGAGATCAAGGCTGAGTTACAGGCAGTTGTGAAGTGCCCCACATGGGTTCTGGGACCTAAATCAGTCCTGTGCAGGAGGGTTCTGTGGTCTTCACCACTGAGCCACCATTGAAGTTCCTTTGTCTTAATAATGCGATTATTGAAATATCAAGACTTTAAAATGACCTTAACACTAGAAGAGCATATAATGTTCATGCCTTTCCAACCCAGATTAACTGCAAGAAAAGACTCTTGCTTCCCTCATGATAGCATGTCCTTCCCTTCAACCTTTATTTCATATTTCTTTCCATAGTTTTATTATTTCACTTATATGCACCTTGTTTTTCTATTCCTCAGAACTAGCTACTTGTTTCTTTATGGGTATTACATGTAAAACTGTAGTATATATTAAAGTTATGTATCACAGATGTTTTACTACTGCTAAGAATTATTAAAGTCTTACTGCAAAAACTACCATTTAAAAAAAGCTGTAAATCAACTCCAGCAAGAATAGTAGATGAATCATTGTTCATTTGTTATCACCATCATATAAGTCTGTTTTTCCTACCTAGAATTCAGTCATATTCATTTTGTTTAAATTCCTACTTCTAAGAAAAAAATAAGAATGATGTTGTGAGTTCTCAAATGCCAACCAAAGTTGTGTAATATTGCCAATAAAAGCAAAAATCCTATTTATCTATGCCAGGAGTCACCAAACAAGATATAAATGTGGGTTCTCTAATACTTTAAGCTTCTTATACTGTAGGTTATGAAAATAATATTGGTCTCAAATATGCACCAGTCCTGTGGTTCTTGTATTTTCCTTACTATTTGGCAGCTCTGCTAACTCTTTCATGCTAACGCCTTCTTGGTCCTGACAAAAAGTAGACAAAGAACCAAGTTTTATGTCTTAACAATTTCTTTAGAGAATTTATATACTACCTTAATTATCCTTCTGAATTTTGGGAATTTCCTTGTAATACTTGCCTATAGAAAACTGATGTAAGAATTTTTAGTAAAATAAAATGGACCCTTTCCTTTTTTAGGGTCTGATTTACGTCTATAAAAAATTAAACCCTATTTTGGCATAATGGTATATAAATAAGGTTATGAGAATGTAGTGAAGTCAGTAGTATCCTTCTCCCATCTCCCTCCCTTGGTAACTATTCTACAATAACACAACCAGGATGTTGGCAATGATATAGTTAATACGTTGAGTTTTTTCCATCAGCCTATGAATCCTTCTTACTGCCTTTTTGAAGCTATAACCTCTCTTGTTTTATTCTTCCCCCCTGCTCAATCCCTAGTAACGGCTAATTTTACCTCTTTGACTAATATTTATGTTTCATGGATGTCATAGTAAAGGAATTATAAAGCACATAACTTTGAGGAACAGCTTCTTTTTACTTGGTATAGCTTTCTGGAAGTTCATGAGTTCCTACACACAATATCCTCCACTGTAGAGCAGTGTTTTATGGTCTAGGTGTAACACAGGTATTTTCATCACTCACCCACTGAGAATTGTTTCCAGTTTGGCCTGGATGTTCCATGTTCTCCACAGGACCTGGGCAGTAGATATCTAGGACCTCCCAGCTCAGTCTTCTGAGCTCTTTCTTGCTTGAGAGTAATAATTGTCTAGGAGTCACTTCTTATATTTGGTGGTTAAAATCTGGAGGCATGAATGTCACTGATGGGTAGGCTAATTACCCTTTCTTCTGGCCTATCATAAGCCCTTTAAAGAGCCATTCCTTGTCCACGTCTGCATCAGATCTATCACCCAGAATAAAAGAAAAAAAAAAAAACCTTGAAAACCAGAACTCTTCCACTGCTTCAAGGAATTCCAAGAGTAACAATTTTTATATGTCTGAAAAAAAAAAACTATTCACAGTTCAACAGACTATATAACTGCATAACTATTGAAAACTCAAAAAGACAAGTTTGGGAGGAGATATCTTGAGAGCAAGACATTTTTAGTTTAAAAAAAAAACACAAACCTACATTTGGATGAGAGCTATTCTATACTGGAAACACTTTAACAGCAGAAAGATTCCCTAGCTAAGCATCCTGTTTGGGAATGCCAAGATGCTTCAGTAGTGAACCACAGAATGGTTGAAACAGCAAACATTTGTTTCTCAGTTTCTCAGTTCTGAAGGCCCAGAAGCCCAAAACCAAGGAGCCCACAGGTCAACTCTTTGAAGAGGGCCAGGTTGTCTACAGTCTTCTGATTGCATTCTCTTGTCTCAAAGAGAATTCCCTTCACTAAGGTGTTTATTATTTTTGTGAGGGTTTCCAAGGCAGGGTTTCATTTTGTATCTTTTGGATGTGACTCCATGGCAATCCTCTTGCTTCAGCTTATCAATTACTGGGAAAAAAATAGGTGTGAGCCTCCAGTTAGGTTTATTCTCAGAAAGTCACTGGTCTTGTTCTCCACCCCTTGTGACCATTTCCCTCCCTGACTTTCCATGTTCTAACACTGTAGCAGTAAGGATTAAAATGTCAGTGTACGGATTCTGACAAACAAAAGCACATAGTCCACAAAAGGAACCACTTCTAGAAGCATCTTCCAGTCGGGGATGCTCCTACACAGATATTGTTGTGCTTCAAACCTCTGTTCTTTTCCCACTACAGAGCATGGATTTGATTTGGAGGCAGTGTCAGTTTAGAAAGAGGGGTAACCCATGATCATTCCAGGCTGCTTCCGTAGTTGTCCAGTCATAGTGGACTAAGATGACTGGTGGATGTGAAACTAGAATACTTGCCCTACCTTAGTCCTTCCCAGCAATGCAAGTGACAGTAAGCATGTTCATTTAGCATGTTAAAATTTTCCCAACACTATTCTACCTGATCACCATACTATCTCATTTAATGAAGAAACAACTTTTTAAGCCAGTGCTCATATTACCACTCTCACCTTACAGATAAGGAAATTGAGGCACAGAAGTAGGCAAGGCCACTTCCTGTTTATGTGCATACTCCTTCCTGGAGGGGTCAGTTTCCTCAAGCTGTCAATATCGGATCTTGATGTCATCTGCCATTAAGCCAGAAGACATGAGTATTAACATGAGTAATATCTAATTCACACATTTGCTTAAAGGGTCAAATAAAATAGGGAAAGAATGTTTTGGGTTTTCTCTCCTCTTGGAAGCTGTCCTAAAATATACAGTGTACATACAAAATGTGTTGTAAGACTCTGGCAGAAACAAGGGATATTCTAGAGCCAGGCTCCCACTCTAAAAACTTGAAGCTATGCCTCTCCAGGCTCTGCTCGACCCTCTCTCTATAAGTAGGCCTGGAGACTTCATTGCCATGGCAACCAACCACCAGCTTCTGGGTGACCTCACACCATGGCTGCCTCTCATCTCTCTTACATCTAATTTTAAAATGTAAATTCTACAGTAGCAGTCTGGATTCTTAGCTGACTCCTTTTACAAGTAAAGTAAAGGAGTTAATCTCTCAAACACATCTAAAGATTGCACACACAGAGCATAACGTGTGTTTAAACCATTGTGTCCCTGAGCTCTGATGATCTCCCATGCCCCCCCATGTCTTCTTTCAAATCTGTTTCTCATTCTCCTTTTGCCCTCCACCCTCTTCTATTTCACTGTAAGAGGCTTTATATTGAACCGACATAGCCCCTATTGTTTGCTATATCTCAAAATAAGATTTCCTATAGTTAAAGAGTGTAGCATTAAAAAATACTCTTTTCAAAACAAAGCCCAAGACTAAAAGTTGTTCATGAGTCAGTAGGCCTCCATCAAAATCTGCTAAACTCACTGCTTAAAATACCTGGTGAGAAAGTGGTTCACAATGGTGCAAATCAAGCCCATCTTAGAAGGTATTTTTCCTACATCAGGCCACTGTAATTCCCACTCTTTCAAAGGGATTCAACAAGGTCTCAGCTCTGCTGAATATCCATAAACAAGCAGCTGTCTCCATAGCCCTCTTTGATTCTGCTACAGCATTAGAGCCTCCCTCGGGATGGAGAAATCAGGCTACAAAGCTCAGTGCTGATAGAACCTAGGTTCCTTCAGGATTGGACAGACGCTGAAGGGCCCATATACAGGGTACTTGAAGGTAGACCATGCATAAGCATCTAACATTAAAAGTCAGGCTTGAAACAACATTTGAGGCAATGAAGGCAAATTAGCCTGGAAGTTGTATTTGTTGTGTGGGCAGGTGATGGCAGAGTAAATCTTCCAAATTTAAGTATATTTTATGTTAATTGCAGAAAGTACATAGATGTGTAAGTTTAAATCTCACCCATAGGGAGCTGGTGTTGGGCTCGTTGATTTCTTTTATTGTCCTCACAATGTCTCCATCCTTTGTTTGTATTTACTTGAGAAGCACATTTCTATTTCTGAATAGGTTTACAACTTCAAGTGTTTTCAGAATCTTCTTTTTAATACCAGCTAGTTAATTGTAGCATAATGGCTCCTAAGTGGAACATTATATCTATCAGTCTTAAGTGCTGCTCTGGCTAGAACAGCTTCAGCAGGATTGCTATAAACGTTTTTATTTAAAGCGTTTGGAAAGCTGTAAATTAAATGTGCCTCATTCCACCACCCTAACCATTGCTCACCTCCGTGCAGAGGAAAGACTAATGAAATTCTATCACTAATGACAAAATTGTTTCCTGAATTTTTTCATTATGAAATGCAGGTCAGTGTAGAGATGTCTTTCCATCTCTTGAGTCAGTTAAAAATAGGTTCAGTGAAATGGGGAGGTTCTGTGTGCACTGCCTTTAAATCCCATGACTTAGTGAGGAGGGACGTGAAGCAGAAGGAACAGGACAAAGGTGCTGTGACAGCCCTGTGTGAGTGACTACTATTCAAAGGGAATCCCAGCAAGCTTGTGTGAGAAAGAGCCAGAATTACTTTCCTTGTTGATGTGACCTAGTTTCTGACAACAGGCAACGTGAGGGAAGAAGGTTTATTTTGGTTCCAGATTTGAGGGTGCGGCTTACTGCCCCGTGGACAGATGGCAGAAGGAGCAGCTGTATGCATATATGGCTGCTTGCTTGCATCTCACTGGATCAGAGGGCAGAGAGCAGACAGAAAGCGGAACCAGGCTATGAGCCTAAAGGATCAACTCCAGTCACCCACTTCCCCAGCTGGGCCTTGGCTTTTAAAGGTTACATAACCTCCCAAAATAGCACCAACAGCTGAGGACCAAGTGTTATAACACACGAATCTGGGGACCAAGCCCCAATGTCCAGAGATGGACAAGTATTGAGAGAAGGACTAAGCAAATAGACCTAAACTACAGTTATATGAACTTGCTACAGCCCTGAGTGTTCATCAGAGAATCTGACAGCTGCATGTGAGCCCCCAAGAGCTTCTTAGCAAAGGGAACACTCGGGGCCCATCCCAGACTGACACTGACCTAATAAAAATCTGCATGCTAACAAGATTCCAGGCTCCCTTCGCACATGAAGTCCAAGGAAGCTGGCAACATTGCCCCAGAAAAGTCTCGGGAAGAAAAGAAAGCTTCTATTTAACCCCGGGGTCACCCGGGAATGTGCTAGTCCTCCACCCGGGAGAGATACTGCAGTGGAAGACTGTGGCTTCTAAACATTTGGGAAGACCCAAATCAACCCTCACAATCTGGGTCCTGAAGCAGGGGAAAGCGGGAGGAGGGCCAAGTGTTGCACGCTCCATTCCAGTTCACTGTTACAAAAAAAAAAAAAAAACCCCTCCTTGGACTCTTTTACTTTCTTCCCTATGTGATGTTATTGGATTTGATTTCTTTTCTTCTAGAGGACACATTGGTTTCAAAAGCAGTGACCTAAATTCCCTTTTCTACCCAGACGTTTTCCATTTGGCAGCCCAAAGCAGGTTTTGCACAGACTGAGCTCACAGCTCACTGAATGGGATTAGAATTTTGAGTTTGAAATTCCACAGGCATTTTAGACTCAAGAAAAAGTTTAGGAAAATAAATAAACAAACACAAGTGACCTTGTTATAATTCTGCGACAAAATGCCCATCTCAGAGCCATCGTGAAATAGGCTTCTCTGCATACCCTGTAACTTGTCTTCCTGGCACTGGGTCCGAAACAACAGATTTTATGGTAAATTTCATTTAGGCAAATGACCACCACAAAAGTATACAAGTCACAAAATATATGTAATTTAACCGAAGCACATATATATGGGGGTATATACGTATACACACAGTAGTCTAACCATGTAGAAATTAAGGGGAACACATGTAGTTGGTTGTGTCATGCCTGTGACCTCCAGTCCTCACTACATGCCAACCATCACTTCCACAATAGACACCAGCTAGGGCTCCTTTAATGAAGTTTGAATTCTGAAACAATCTATCTAGAGGTTTGTCAGATAGGTTGAGGGTTCAAGCTCCTAACCCTTACCTCAGACAGCACCCGTGAGTCCCAGGACTTTTCCTTGCTTCCAACCATCCGGTCAGGGTTCCCAACACCCCTTCACCAGTATGATCAATGTGCTCCTTGCTTCACAAAAAGAAAACATTGTTCTTTTTTAAAAAAATAAAATAAAATAAAAGCTGTTAGAAAACCCAAGAGTGGGGGCTGGAGAGATGGCTCAGTGGTTAAGAGCACTGACTACTCTTCCAGAGATCCTGAGGTCAATTCCCAGCAACCACGTGGTAGCTCACAATCACCTATATAATAAGAGCTGGTGCCCTCTTCTGGCCTACAGGCAGGATACTGTATAAATAAATAAATCTTTAAAAATATAAAAGTTGTTGGCTGGGCGGTGGTAGCGCACGCCTTTAATCCCAGCACTTGGGAGGCAGAGGCAGGCGAATCTCTGTGAGTTCGAGACCAGCCTGGTCTACAAGAGCTAGTTCCAGAACAGGCTCCAAAACCACAGAGAAACCCTGTCTTGAAAAAACCAAAATAAAATAAAATAAAATAAAATAAAATAAAATAAAAGTTGTTAGAAAACCCGAGTGGCGATGACGACAGTGAGGGCAAGGAAAGGGCTGTGGAGCTGCCATATAGGCCTTTCGTGCCTCCACATGTGTAGCCGCCCAGAATCCCCCCACAGTAAGTCCCGCTACATTTTGTGGAGACTTCCCTGCATGAGCACAGGAAAGGCATAGACAACCATGTAGAGAGTTGATAGGACAAAAAGGGAACAGTCTTGTCCTAGTCCGGACCAGCATCTCTGATTCACTTTTTCCCAGTGACACAGTGTAGCCTAAAACTTTGCCAAAATAACCAACTTTCTTCTCCTCCTGCTCCATTTGCCCTTGGAAAACAAGGAGTAGCTGGTAGTCAAGCTAATCAAAGCTACACAATGAGTATTTCCTCAAATTTCTGTTAGAAAAAATAAAGGGTGTCTAGGGCCTGCCTGTGATAGCAACAATTGGAGGAACTAGCAATTTAAGCCTCTCAGGAGACCAGGCGGCCATGCCTAAGAAGTAGGGCCCTCTGCAAGTGAAAGTGGAGAGTCTCAAGTTTGAGGCAAGCCTGGGTTGCATCCCAAGGTTATGTTTTTAAACACTAAGGGTGGGGTGTAGAATTTGATGGTGGAGTGCCGCCCTGGCATGTGTGAGACCATAGGGTTAACACTCAATACCAAGGCAGGGGTGGAGCCTTCACGTCTGACAGCCAGACTTCTGCTGGAAGGCTGGGGCTCCAAGAAGCAGATAAAGTTAAGCTCACCAAAGAAGTAATGCCAAAGTAACTTACACTATAAATACTACAAATAACTTACTGCGACATGAGTCATTCTTAGATAATGTAAATGTCTAGAAAGCATAACTCATAGTAAGCTACAGCCCATTCTTGACTGAACATAGTAAACTGTCCTTGTGGTTCCAGTTCTGTGCCAGTATTTAAAATAGATTACCAGCTTCCCAGACCAGAACCTTCCCGTCTTCCCTATGTGCTGTTCTCACTGCATTTTTTCCTGTCTGGGCTCCTGTGCTGCTTCTTGTGGGCTCTTGGAAAGGCACTCCCGTGCTTTTTTCTGCTTTCTGAGTTCCACCAATCAGCCTTGACACCTGTCTATCAGCCAAGTAGCCAATAGAGCTCCAGGCTAATAGATGAACATGCTTCTGGGAATGGAGTCATAATTATCAGACTTTCGCCAATTCCCTAGCCCCAAAATATGACATGCCACATTCTCGATTACAAAATGCCAGGTACAGCCAATAAAGATGCTTGGAAGGTATGGAAAGGGTGAGGGGAGGGCTCTTGGCTTTCTACCACCACCTTAATGAGGCTGCTTGTCACAAGAGCAGACAAAATCCAAATGAAAAACTGTCAAAGTTATTTATAACATATTCTCTCAAAAATTCAAAGGACTTGTTTGGACTCTGTCTCCTTGTACTCAACATTGCCACTAAAACTAGTGTGGGAGCTGCCTTGTCAACCCTGCCCTAGTTAACTGTGTATGAGACAGAAGGTGGAAGAAAAGGCCGTATCCACTCTGAGTAGATGGGATGAGTTGGAGCTCAGTGGTACAGCACTGGTGTCACATGCACAATGTCCTGAATTCGATCCCCAGTACCACAGCAAGATCTTTAAATTAAACATATGGCCTGGACAGGCAATGGTGGCACAAGCTTTTAATCCCAGCACTATGAGTTAAAGGCCAGCCTGATCTGCAGTGAGTTCTAGGACAGCCAGGCACAGTGAAAGGAAGGAAGGAAGGAAGGAAGGAAGGAAGGAAGGAAGGAAGGAAGGAAAGAAAGAAAGAAAGAAAGAAAGAAAGAAAGAAAGAAAGAAAGAAAGAAAGAAAGAAAGAAGGCTGAGGATGTGGCTTGGTGGCTAAGATCCTTGGGTGGCTCATAACCATATGTAATTCCAGCCTTAGGGGATCCCATGCACTCTTCCAGCCTCTGTGACCACCCATCGCCACGCCTGGGTGTATACACACATACTTCAAATAATAAACTAATTGTGTTTTCTTATTAAAAAAAAAAACACTTTGAAAGAAATACAAACACCCTAAGCCCAAGATCAGGAAAATGAAATGTGCGCCTGGCAAAAGAGAGACTTATCAGTCTCAGAAGACCCCTGCGGAGTAATCCTTCCCTTCTCCACCCACACAGGCCCTGGAGATGCCTTGATAGGAAGACATTAACGGAGATAACATATGTAAAGCAGCCAGCATGAAGCCCAGCAGATATTAGAAATTTAATAAATAATAGTTGCCACCCCTAATAAAAAGAACAGGAGCTACAGTGTTTGTATGATTCTTTGGCCATTATCACTGTGTAGAACAGTGAGAAGTATGTGCATAATTAAATATGTACCACTTTGGTAATTTTGGTTTTTAATTTTATGGATAACATCATTATACATATTATGTAAGCTCAGAGTAATTTTTGCTTATGTAGCATGGCTCTCTGTTCATAATTTTACTAAAAAGAAAGGCACATCTGAGAGAAAAGCAGTTTAATAACTTTTAGGAATATGAATAGCTCCTTCTGTCTTAGCGCATTGAGCTCACAACCCTTCACCCTGGTCTTCCCCCAGAAACCAACTTTCTCTCTACATTTTCTCCTTTGTCCCATCTAAAAAAGTAAATAAAAATAAAGAAACCTCCCATTGTCACTGCTAGCAAAGACCAAGAAGTCTCCAGGAGGCCCCCCTTCCATCTGTTTCGGGCTGCTTTGATGCACTGTGTAGTTCAGCCTTCCAGTCAGTACCCCAGTGCTCGCTGTAGGAGTGGATGGTTCCCTGCCAGAGCAATTCTTGATTCAAAATCATTGATCAAAACACTGGCTGGCAGTGAATGTGAGCTGTCACTCAGAGCCACAAGAAGCTGGAAGCAACCACACCCACTTATCAATATGAGTCTAGAAGAAAACATTAGCATCAGATTGAAAAATAGCCAGACCCCCTCCAACTTGAAAGCAGACATTAACGAACAATCCTAGAGCTGAGGTTGACATTGAACTTGTGGGGAACACAGGTAGAATTCTCCATCATGGTCTAGATGGGAATTGTTCTCGTATTTTAAACCTAAAAAGGCATGGGCAATAACTTAAAATAAGTCTTCTACTATATTTACCACTGAATAACAATCATCCCATCTCATAACTAATGTCAAGAAATAATAATAATATCAACACATGGAATCTTTCAGTGCAAAATAACCCCCGTGATATATAACACTGTCAATTCTCCAAGTCAAACCTGGGAAGGGTGTGTGTGTGTGTGTATGTGTGTATGTTATTATCCACATGTGTATGCTGTTGTGTGCACATGTGCATGCAGATGTTCACATTCTTATGCTGGCAAAGACTGGAGGTCAATGTTGACTGTCTTCCTCAGTTGGTTACAATCTTTTTTGAGACTGAGAGTTTCACTGAAATTAACTCATCAATTCATCTTGGCTGCCTAGTGGCCAATGAGCTTCAAGAAGCCACCTGACTATGCTTCTCTGGCACTGGGACTGAAGATGCAAGCCACAAAGACCAGCTTTCAACATGAGTACAGGAACTCATGCCCAGGTCCCCAAGCTTGGATGGCAGGCAAACTGACTAAGTCACCTCCTTGGGCCTAGTCCTGAAGAACATTTTTAAAGTGCTCATAATAGAATTCACAGGGGTTAGAAGATAAACTGGGCAATCTGGTTATTCAAGAATATCACTTCTTAAATTGAAAATGGGTCATTCTCAACAAAACTTAGCTTCATACTCCTGTAACCACAGAAAGCAAAACAAAAGCACCAGCTGTTATTCACTGTGATCATTCCCAGTCCCCGCTTGCCCGATCCTAATTTGTCATATGAGAGGGAAAGCCACCATTTCCTTGTTTGTGTGGGAATGTGCAGTGTATACACGTGTGTAGGTGTGGAGGCTGGAGGTTGACATGGAGTATCTTCTCCAATTGTCCTTCTCCTTAATTTTTGACACAGAGCCTTTGACTAACCAGGAGCATATTGGCTGGGCGAGGCTGATCAGTGGCCACCGAGTCCCAAGGATCCGCCAGTCTTCACTGCCCTAATACTGGGATTATGTGTGAACACAAGCACATTTGGCTTTTCACATGGGTGCTGGATATACACACTTAGGTCCTCAGATTTGCACAGTAAATATTTTCTAACTGAACCATGTTCCCCAGCCCACAGTAACATTGCCCATAGCATAACTGTGTGTGCCTTCAGCACATATTTCCAATCACATTGAAGAAAAAATAGAAATGACAGTAATAAGAACCATGTATTTGGCTAGAATTACCAGGGTTACAAAATTGAATAAATATTCTAGTCTTCAAAAAAATTTAAATTCTAAATGTAGTACCTTACAAATATAGCAATTCTTAATTCTAAGAAAGAATGACCTAGACTGGAAATTTATAACTGTACCGAGTGAACTTTAATGCCTTGCTTTAAAATTAGCCATGCAGGGTTAGCCAGATGGCTTAGACAATCTGAGTTCAAATCCCAGGAAGGAGGGAAATAATTTCCATGAGTTGTCCTCTGACCACCTCAGATACAACATGGTATATGCCTGTGCACACATGCACTCGTGAACACATGTACACACACACACACACCCCACACGCACTGTAGTGAGACAAGAAGATTTGACAGCATGGGAAACTGAAGTCCTAGGAACACATGTTGAAGAAGATGAGTAGATGAGTGTGAGGACAAAGTCAGTCACCAGCGTCCCCATGCCCTGGTCTACAGAAACCATTAGGATGCCATCAGATATGGACTGTTTCCTGGGGAGCAGGCATACTGGTGATGTACGCAGTATAAATCTGAACGTAGATATATTTCTTAGCAGAAACTTACAGTTTCTTGTTGTTGTGAGAATAGTAATTGATGATGCATTTTTTAAAATAGATGCAGATGTAATATTTATGAGGTAAATAATTCTCAGTGACTCCAGAGTCCCTCTTTTAAACAAAAACAACCTAGTCTGTTTATGCCGTGAATGTCCAAAGTTATTTTCTATCATCTACCATAGAAACTTATTTCAATTAAATACTACATGTTGTACATTACATTTCCCTAAAAAATTGCAAGTCTTCCATGACATGATGCTCTGGCCACATGCAGTGAGACAATATTCTGTTTGTGATGTCATTACTGTCCTCTTATGTCTACCTCACTCAATTTAACTCATTAATAAGGATGTTAAAAACAGTCCAGAGGTTGGTAAAGGGGATCAGTTCTATGGAAATCTTGAGACACTGTTTTGCATAGGTCCACCATTTAAGGCCAGCTTCTCCTGAGAGAGCTGATTTCATTGCTGAAGTTTTGGTTTGAGAGAAACAGAGCTCTCTCATGCTAACATTGAGGAAATAAGAGACTTTAACGCACAATGACCAAAGTAATCCCCAGGCTCTGAGGCAGGAGGCTCAGTTCAGCCTCCCAAAGGAGCAGAGAGAGCATCTACTGTCCCTTGCCCTCTTACTGCTCTTTGCTCCACTTTTTCACTGTGATACACCTGTACTGCACAGCACAGACACCTGGATCCTCATTGAATGTGCCAGTTCCACCCATTCCAAGACTTGCTTTGACTTGACAAGAGGCAGAGTCCACTGTTAGCCAAGACTCCATGGGAGCATCCTTTGGCAAGGCAGAAGTACTGCTGATCAGGAATCAAAAAAAAAAAGTGTCTGATATTGCCTCTAAGTCCCTGGTACACTGTGGTGAATAGATCTCGGAAACAGTGCTGAGTTATCTTCATCAGACTGGCTCATTAGGATCATATACAAATAGTGCTATTGCAGAGTGTGCTTCCTGGTCTGTTCTTGGGGAAGCACGAGGCCCAGCTTTCCTCCCTACCCTCTTGAGAACATTAACAGTTCTATAGTGACAGTGGAGAAGCATGTTTGCGGCATTTAGGGGTTTCACCTCTGAAAAGAAAATCAGAAATAATATTCACATGACAGTTGAGGTAAAACTTTTTAGCCTAATGATAAAGAGATTCCATTTCCCACCGAACATGGAGTTTACAACATTAACAGTCTTGGAAAAACCACCACTGTTGACCAATACCTGACCAGATACATGACAGAAAGAGCCAGACATTTATGGCTGTACATTATGGCTCACCCCCTGGGATTGTTATGCTTCCTACGTTGGGGAAGGCTGCAGCTCCCATTGCACATCTATCACGTTCTACACTATGCTTTAGCATTTTGTGAGATAATTTCATAGCAAGCTTACACTTTTGTGTGTTGAACAACTCTAAGTCTCAGGAAAAAAGTTAAATCACTTTCTCCAAACCACAACAGTAGAATCTAAACTGGAAAATGCCTGAAATCAGAGCCTCTAGGGCCTGCCTTTGTAGTACTAACAGTAGGCTTCACTGAGTATTTGGAGTGTACTAGTGCTAGACCCACAGCTTAGATAATGACTTGGGTCATCTCTGAGGGACTGGCTTGTTGCTTCCGTATGCATGGGTGAGGAGGAAAATATAAAGAGGTCAAATATTTGCCCACAATTACAAAACCTGTGAAGAAAGTGGAGATTACAGTATAAAATTGAGCTGTAGGCAGGCTGACCAGTGCCTCAACTACCCAGGCCCAGAACCAGGGTGATGGGTTGTTCCAAACCAACATCCACCCCATCTGTGATCTGCTGGAGCACAGGTGTGGGGGGGAGGAGGTGTCCTGCTGACCAGGAGCAACAGGTCCTTCATGACACAGGGCAGCAATGGAACATCCAGGAAGAACCCCAGTGAGGGTCCAGCATCAGTATGTGTAACAGAGACCAGAGGCCTCCAACCAAAGCAATGATTCATTGCCACCAACACCTGCATGTAAAGATGTATGTACAGCCAAAGAGGTTTACTGTGTGACCCACTGTATCACAGTGCAGCTTCCATGACGAGATTTTCCCTTTCTTCTTTTTTTTTTCCTTTTTCTTCCTTTTTATTTTAAATTTTACTTTATTCTATTTGGGGTAGGGAAAGGTTGCAGGGGCAGATAGTGGATGTGAGGGATAGGGGTGAATGGCATGGGGTTGCATGATGTGCAAGACACAGAGAATAAATTTAAAAAGGAAAGTTTAAACACTCCAGCTGCACATCAAACCAAGTTCATGTCCCTTCTTTGTCATTGCTCTCATTATTAATCAATAATGCCTCAACTGCATCTGCAAGAGCAACGCCATCTGACAGCCACTCTGTCTGGCATGAGCGAAACAGAGTTACCTCCCGAGTTTCACTACGGGCAGAGGCAGCAGCCCTAAGCGGTAGCCAGGATTCTCAGATCTTCCCCTTTTCCCAAACAGCCCATTTTCCTTAGAGCTCATAAGGGTTCAAGACTTCAATATATGCTAAGGACACTATGAGGAAGTTCCCTGTCAGCTTGTACAAGTAGGTGTGTATGTGGTGTGTGTGTGTGTGTGTGTGTGTGTTTGTCACTGTTTATTCCTGCCTCCTGCTCCTTTTCCTCCAGTTACTCTTTTTGGCCCTCTGAGTGCCCCATTAAGTCTTCCAACTTGACTTAGAAAAGGCAAAGCCATTTGTAGACCATACACCATGCCCATAGGACTCTACTTACCATAAGCATCACGTCAGCTGCAGTGAGTTGGCTCTGGGCTATGACCTGCTGGGTACCTGTGGCCATTTAATGTAAACTCTAGCATGTGGACGACACTAAAGGCATTCCTCAAGAAGCCATGTTCAATGACTCCACAGTTTGCTATGTTCCCTTAAAATGTGCTAATAAAAAGGTAGGGAAAATGTGTAGGATTAATTTGATCGCTTGTTTTCTTTCATGCCTTCTACAGAGAGAAAACCATTTTTAGTATAACCATTACAACAGACCACCCAAACCACACACTAACTTCCTCCGAGAAAAAGACCCCCAAGAAAACTGTGGTATTGCCTCCAAACCTGGAGCTTTTTATGCAAAGTTGTTATGACATTCACAGAACTGAGAGGGACAACAACAGGGCTGTGCTTCTGGGAAGAGGGAGCCAATTTCAGGATTCAATTTTCAAAAGGAAATGCCATGTTTGTTTCATGTCAGCCTCTGCTTCAGATCAGAACAACAACAGAAAAAAAAAAGAACAAAGCTGAAACCGTTGGTCTGGCTAGCTAGTTAATAGCAGAGCAGAGGGCAGATGGAAAGCTTTTCCATTGGCTGGACCCCTGTCTTGTATGTCCCCCTCCCCCAAGAGGCCCCCGGTCACTCTGGAAGCAGCTGAACAAACCTCACTCCTGTTGAATGAGAGCGAACACATACGCACACTTGCAAATGTTTATATAAATAACACTATTTTTAAAATACAGACTGGCTGTCATGCAGACAGGTGGTCTGGCTGACTGCCTTCGCAGTTTTGATACCAGCTTGCTGCCCAGTTTGGCAGAAGCCTAGCTTCCCCTCCCTTCCCGATCATCCTGGAGTGACACGGTGTACAGTCACAGTTGCACATGTGACCCTCACACCGATGCCATCTTTCATTAAAGTGGGAGGATTCTGGAAGGGAGCCTGTGGCGTGTAGATAAGAAGCCATCTTCGGAGTATAGATGTGTGTGTGTCAAAGAGCAAACCACCCCAAGTGGTACAGCTCTCTGTGCTTACATCTGTTTCCAGCTACCTGGCATGCGTACAAAATTAATGAAGGAAAACACATAGCTAGGGTGTGGGGAGATGCTCAGTGCCTGGTGTTCAGCATGAGGACCTGAGTTTATGGTGAAGACCCACATAAAAAGCTGATATGACTTCCTGGATCTGTAATGGGAGGCAAAACAGGCAGATCCCAAGAGCTTGCTGACTGGCAAGTCTAGCCCAACAACAAGCTCTGGGTTCAGCAAAGAGACCCTCACTCAAAATTAGATGGAGAGTCATCAGGGGAAGACATCCATCCCCACACCAAACATGAATGTGTGTGTTCCTCCATATACTCATATATATCACATACATAAAAGAAGTACAACTACAAACCCACCATATGTACAAAAGTACGTACCAAGCACGAGTATATGCATATGATGAAATCAGCTCTAAATGAGTTCCTTTGCCATAGACTCAGACCCCTTACCAAAGGCCATTTTTCCTATTGCTATCTGGTGGAGAGCATTTGAGTCTTGTTTTTGCAGGTCTTCAGGAAATAGAAACAACATGAACACCAGCCCAACACATTTTGTGCTCCCTTTGCTGACTAGCTATGTGTATGTCTGCTTGTGTAATCGGATGCTCAGGGTACATGGGGACAAAGCTGAGTTAGTCCAGTGATGGCAGAGGCCAGAGCTCACCAGGCCTGCAAACAATCTGCCCTCTGGTTGCCATCTGCAGGGTTCCGGGACAGCGCTGTGTCAACCTGTTTTTATGCTGTATTGTCACTGCTCAGGCATGGCCTTGTTGTCTTAGTCTCTATGCTTTCGAATTGGAAGCAGAAAGGAAGAATACACCTGAGCTCTGTCAATCATCACCAAGTTCCTATTGTGAGGCAGGCCCTGCCCTTTGAGCAGAACACCATGTGGGCACCCAGGGTTCAGAAGAAGACTCTGCTTTTCTTCAAGGGTGCTCAGCCATGTATCCCCAAACAAGCAGAGATGCCTGTCCATCCGTGTCTTAGTGAGAAGCCGAGATAAAAACCTGAGAGACTTCAGGGGAAGTGAAAAATTAGTAAGGAAAATTAGATTTAAATGGGATAAAGTCAAAATATGATCAGAAAGGCAATCAATAATTGGACCATAGGAAAGTAATGTTGAGAATATTTTATATATGTTTTCATTCTATTCACCTAAATTATCCTTTTACTATTAAAAATGTTACTGTCATGATTCTGAAATGTGAACCTGAGGGTTATGGTTGAAGTATGGGTCCCTCCCTGGGTCCCTCTCTCCCTCCCTCCCTCTCTCCCTCCCTCCTTTCCTTCCTCCCTCCCTCTCTCCTCTCTCTCTCTCTGTCTCTCTCTCTCCCTCTCTCTGTCTCTCTCTCCCTCCTCTCTCTCTGTCTTTCTGTCTCTGTCTCTCTGTCTCTCTCTCTCTCTCTTCTTCCTCTCTTTCTGTCTCCCTCTGTGTATTTCTCTCTCTGTCTCTCTTTCTCTCTCTCTCTCTCTCTCTCTCTCTCTCTCTCTGTCTCTCTCTCTCTGTCTCTCTCTCCCTCCTCTATCTCTGTCTCTCTCCCTCCTCTCTGTCTCTCTCTCTGTCTCTCTCTCTTTCTCTCTCTGTCTCTCTTTCTTTCTCTCTGTCTCTCTCTGTCTCTCTCTCTTTCTCTCTCTGTCTCTCTCTCTGTCTCTCTCTCCCTCCCTCCTCTTTCCCTTCTCTCTCTGTCTCTCTTTCTCTCTCTTTCTCTCTGTCTCTCTCTGTGTCTCTCTCTCTTTCTCTCTCTCTCTCTGTCTGTCTCTCTCTCCCTCCCTTCTCTTTCCCTTCTCTCTCTGTCTCTTTTTCTCTCTCTCTTTCTCTCTGTCTCTCTCTCTGTCTCTCTCTCTTTCTCTCTCTGTCTCTCTGTCTCTCTGTCTCTCTCTCTCTCTCTGTCTTTCTCTGTCTCTCTCTCCTACAACTGCTTCTTCTCCACTCAGGCACAGCTGCAGATTAATTCAACCAAATTAAATTGTTAGGATGAAATGCCACCAAAATGCATTCTAAAGTGTATTTTCTCTGAAACAAGTATGTAACTTTATTAAAACACCAAGTGCCTGTCAAAAGGTGAAGAAATATAATACATTATGATGGAAACGGGGTCATGTAGGGAAAGGCTGAAATAGCACTTCTTTCTGAAATGGCATATGGAGGCTTTTCCCACACAGGAAAGGACTGACTTTTTCTTAATGCTTGTGTGCACAGCAGAAAGGAGATGCTTGCAGATAAGGTCATGCTCAAACCTAGGCTGAGGAACATATTCTTCTGTGAGGCAAATGCCCTCATCTTTCCTGCCTCCAACTGTATGCAGCAATCCTTTTCTGCCCACTCTGCCCTCCTGCCTTCTAGGAAGCATGACAAGGAGTAATCTCACAGTGAGGTCTTGGACAGACTCTAACTTACTTTTCCCAGCCAAAGTCACTTATTGTAAAGATAATGAAATGAACTGGGGTGGGGATCAGTTTTAAAATCTGTTCTCAGTTGCTTTTATTCAGCCATAATTGAAACAGAGGAGGAGACCACAGATTCAACAACACATACTTTTTCCACTGTGAAGAATGACCGAGTGGCCGAGTCATTAGAGAGTGGATGAGTATATGATCCCTCTGGCCTTACAGGACTCCTTACACAGAAGCACAAAGGAAAACTTTCAGATATATAGCATACTATGAGACTCTCGGGGAAAAGCGAACTATAATCCCCACTGAAATTAATCTTACGGCAATTAAGAGACTGTTATTGGTGCATTAGTAGTCTCAGGCAAGCTCAACAAACCCGTTCCTGGCTGCTGGTAATGACAGATTTCTCAGGGAGTATTATTTAATTAACAATAATTTGAAAGAACAGTTCAGCTAAGAAACTACACTTACTGGAAACACTAAGTAATGGTAAATGGAAAAGACATGTAATTTGTTAGTCTCCTATGTTATCTTTCTGAAATACATCAATAGATTAAAGGTGTCTGACTTTAGATTATTTTCAGCTGTCTGTAAGGTCATTGTATCCAAAGACCTTCAGCCATTACTGTACAATGCTGCTAACAGTCCTTAGAGTTGGATTCTGTTAAATCCCCTGGGGCTTCAACTGTTCAAGGCCAAGCATCCTTTGTCCTATCCCTCTGGAGACAAGGGCAACTGCCAGCTCCCTTTGCTTGTCTGCCCTGCTCCCTCCCACCTCCATCCATCATTTGCTGCTGACCACCTCCCAGAAGAGATGTCCTTTGTCCCAGCTCCCTTCTCAAGACTGTAAGGTTGCATAGGCTTCTTGGTGGATGGATGGATCTAAACCACAAACCCCACCCCAGAAAGACCAACTCAAATTTCATGACACTGGCTGCAGGAAAGCAAAACCTGCCCCATCAGAAGTTACTGAACTAAATTCCCTACATCCAAAAGCCTCTTTCAGAGTTGATTATAATTTAAAGACCTACTTCAAACTGGCAGCGAAAAGACCACTCTAACTTGTTCCGACATCCAGTGGGAGCTGGCAGCAGGAGGTGAACTCCACAACTCCAGCAACAAGCCTGGAGAAAATGCACAAGTGGAACAAACTCGTTCCGTGGAAGAAGGAGAAAAGTAAGTTATTTGACTTTTCATCTCATCTGTGATTTCTATGGCAAAATTCATCAACTGTTCAAGATCAGTGAGTGAAATGCAGACTGTCTTGGGAAACAAGTGGGTCCATTTAGTTCTTTTGGAAGTCAGACAAAGCTATTTGAAAGAGTAATTTAAAATTAGCATTGGGAAGTTGTTAATTGTAGTCACTAGAGTCTATTACAATCCCTGCCAGGGATGATCTTTATCTTGATGTGATTTGTGATTGACTAAGAATTGAGCTGGATATGAACATGGTTGCTAACCAAAGCAAATTTTCTCAGAAGATTCTGAAGGCAAGCCTGAAATTCCACCAGTCAGGGCATGATTGCATTTGGGAGCAGATTTGGATCGGTAGCATATACAAAGATCATGGACCACCACCGTGGATTAAAACAGAGTGCAGGAGCAATGAATTTTTCACTTTGATTCTTTTGAATTCAAGGTAGCTTTCACTCCAATAATATCAAAGGCACCTGATTAAACACTTCTCCCAGTGGAGTTTGATGGCAAGGCACACTTTATTATACACAGTACAATCAGGCTGATGCAATAAAGAATCCGGCAGAAAATGCCTTATTTTGGAACAACTTGAGAGAATAGGTTTTTACCTCTTTTTTAAATTCCAATTTGAAGCTACTAACTAGTTCCATTATTTAAATTGACTACTCAGACTGAAATCCATTTGACTTATCAAGATGTATTTCTCATTAATAAGGCTTTCATTTTTGCTTCATTCTTTAACCTCTGTTTACTTTTAACACTTAACAGAGAAACATTTGCAAAATCTCCCTAAAGTGGATTAAGGGGTTTTGTTCCTGTTAAATGGTTCTTAGCCTTATAGTCTGACAACAAAACCTGAGCTTCTGCCAGTTTCCTCCGTGATGCCTCTCACTATAGGGAAGATGAAAAGGACTATAAGAAACAAGACAGTAAACGAAATTGTTCTTATTATCTATTCCACAGAAACCCCGTTCCCTTCCTGACATTATAAATGCGCAGGAATCTTAGCTGTCAGTGCAGCTTCCACCAGCAACACTGGGCATCTTTGTGGCACTGTTACACGGTATTTACATATCAGAAAGGGAGAAAACGCCAGCATCAAAGCCGACTATAATTCCCTAATAACAATCACTGTTCCACACCAAGGAGCTAGCATCCTATCCTCGCTGGTGTGGTGAGCAAAGTGCCTTCAATCATCAGGTCATTAGGGGAATTTTTTTTTTCTGTTTAACTGACACTTTACAGCAAGAGTAGAACTAATTAGGACTGCACTTTTTTAAAAGACAGATAATTCTTATTGCTGCATGTTTGAAATTCCACACTTCTCCTGAGCAAATGTTAGTGAAATGTTATCAGTGCTGACTGCAGTGACCACACCCTTGGTTCCTGGGGTTGTGGGGCAGCCGAGGTCTCTGTGCTTTCATGACACACCATAGCTTCAGTTGATGGAAAACTTGCCTGGAGTCACTGCAGCCCTTCGCACCCCCTGCCCAGGAAAGGGTGTGATGTTTCTTCATCTCCCTGAGTTACCAATGTCTCATAGGAAGCTGTCTTCTAAGTCCCCACTGCTCTGATAAGATCATGGTCCTGTGCCTCCACCTCAACCTTGTCTGTCTTCTGTGATACTCTTCTTAAAAACATATGGATGTCACTACTGCAATGCACCTCAGGCTTTTTTCCCCTTTTCTGGGTTGTTGAGAGACTGACATGATACTGAGCATCCAGTCTCACTGTACCCCTACTGGTTCCCAAATCACCTCTTTTGATATTGCCTTGGAAATGCCAAGAGCATCTCTGAAATGGCAACTCATATGGCCAAATTATTGGCCACTTTGTTTTTAATTCTTCTCCAAGTTTTATTAAATTTCTGTTTGGTTTGATATCCTGCTAATTCTGAGGATGTGGGGGAGCCCAGTGTTGTCCTCGGGGAATTCACAGGCTACTGGGGAAGGCAAATCACACATGTGGGCATGCTGGGATAAGATAGAGTGTGTCATATGGCACAGAAGATCGGCCTGGGAATAAAGAAATGTTCCCTGGAAGAGAAGTTGCCAAGAAAAGAGGGACTGGGCAAACATTTATGTTTAAGCAAAAGTGTGGGGTGCTAAAACGGTTTGTAGCATGCAGGGGAGCCTCCTTTCCAAACAGGAAGGGAGCACAGCAAGGGCAGAAGATGAGAGGCAATGGCTCATTCCAGGAGTCACATTGCTGAGTTCCTTTTATTGTCTGGTCAAGGAATTCAGATTTGATCATCTATGAAATGAGAAGCCATTAGAGAACTTGTGGATGATGAGTAGCCAATAAAGAAGAGAAGATTAGGCAGCAACACTAATTAGAAAGCTTTCAGTGGTCAAGGTCTAAGTGTAAAACAGGAACAGGGCCAGAAACATGGCTCAGCAGACAAAGGTGCTTGCTACCAAGGCTGACAACCTGAATTCAACCGCCATGGTATGGATGGATGTTGTGTGTGTACAGATGTGTACATACACACAAAAATATGAATAAAAATAATTAAAGGGAAACTTAAAATGCAAGAACTATTGTCATGCAGGAATTGAGACAAAAATCATTTTTGATACAAATTTAGAAGGTATCCTTGATAGAATGTGCCAGGCCTAAGTAACCAGACATGGTGAGAGGTGGAAAGGGCATGACACAAACTCTAATTTCTATATTTCTACTTGGATGGCTAAAATTGCCATTTCCAAGACTCTGTAAATAGAACCAGTGGGCCATGGAACAAAAGGAAAGAAAGAAAGAAAGAAAGAAAGAAAGAAAGAAAGAAAGAAAGAAAGAAAGAAAGAAAGAAAGAAAGAAAGTCCAATAGGAAAGAAGTGATGTCCAGTATGAGCCACCAAGCCTGTATTTGTGCAAGGACACGATAGTTATTCTTCTCAATTCTGTGGTAAGATAAACCTAAGAGTCTCTTCTCCTAGCCCTGACTGTGAGTTTTCAAAGGGCTCACAACCAGCAGAAGGCAATGGACATGAAGGCCTTATGAGGTTATGCAGTACAGGGTGGCAAAGCTTCTGCTTTGAGACTAGGCACTCTCACATGCAATCCTGAATCTCAATGCCTTCCCAGAACCATCATGCTGCGAGGAAGCCCAAATAAGTTCTTGTGAAAATCTTATACTCTGGTTCTAAGACCAGGCAGAGAGAGAGAGAGATGCCCAGCATCCCCAACTACAACAGACCCCAAGAATTCGGGCACCATTTGGCTACAGATACCCAAGAAAACCCACACTAGAGTCAGTCAAACAAGATCCACCCAGACTCATGAGCCAAAGAAACCACATAAGCTAAAAGATGGTGATTGCTGTTGGGAGCTTCAGATTGGAATGTGATTTGTTATAGTGAGCCAGAAAATGAGCTTATTACCAAAATGATCCAGTATAAGGTCAAATCATGGAGACCCAGTGAGCAGATCCCTCTTCCCTCATCCTTCACTGAGTGGTTATAATTTCACGCCTTAATTTGATCCCTATGCTAGTTGTAACCTTGTGGTGCAAGCCAGCCTGGATTCTGCTCAGCCTCAAGTGACTAGAAAAGGGTTCACTCGCAGTTCTTACTCCTAGTAGTGCTGGACTCTCCAACTTCTCTCAGAAGAAGTTAATTTGGGACCACTTTCTCTTGGGTCATTCGAGAAAAATCTTATCCAAATTAGCTCTCTTTTTAACAGTAGACTTGCCAAAGACAAGTAAAAACTTGTCTATACTCAATGAACTATCAGAAGCTGACTAAACCAGACTCTGGGGGTTGGAAGGAACAGGGACTTTCTAATATGTTCAGAGTCCACATTAAGAGCACTTCATATACTTGAAAGATGGTTTCAGTTGCCAAGGTAAGCACCTCCACTGGGAATGAAAATAATCCCAGAAAATGAGGAATGAGGTCATTTAACAATCATTGCTCCTTGGGTTTATTGTCTGATACTTCTATGCACAGGTTATAACTGTAGCCTATAGGTCAAGCAATTATTTTTCATATTCATGTTGCTGCATATGCTTGATACAGTAGTATCAAGGGGAAGAAAATATTGAGTATTAGGTGTTGTGATTTCATTCTGCTGCTATTAGAAATATGGGGGAGATCATTAGGCAATATGGGGGAGAAAGGGGTTTGTTTGGCTTGTACTTCTGGCCACAGTCCATCATTAAGGGCCACCAGGTCAGGAATTCAAACATGAACGTGAAGCAAAAGCCATGGAGGAATTTTGCTTGCTAAGTGCTCAAACTCTTGCTCACCTAGCATTCTTATACAACCTGAGACCACCTACCTGCCACAAAAGTGGTACCTCCCACAGTGGGCAGAAGTCCTCAACATCAATTGACACTCAACACAGTCCTTCACAGAAGTGCCCACAGAACAATCAAAGACACTTACTAAATTGAGACTAGTTTTCCAGGTGACTCTAGGCAGTGCAGGACACTGTGTACAGTGATTACCTTCTCTGACTGTAATTAGGCACTGCGGTAGTGCTCGTTGTTAGTCTTGGACCAGTTAATACTAACGTAAAGATTCACTGTACTATTTCACTATAAAGTATTTCTACACGGCAGTTTCCTAGTCGCTCACAGAACTATGAAGTGGCTGACTTTTCTGTCCCCCCACAGAAGGTTATCACAAGAGTATGCTAAGAAGCTGATGAAGACGATGCTTTTCAAAACAGCTTCAATACCATTTTAACCTCTCTTTAAGGATCAAATAGCCCATCAAAAATTTTTTAATTATCTTTGTTGTATATCTTGCCATTTTCATTTTGTACTATAATAAGTAGCCTAAAATAAATATAGATCTAAATAATATAGGTATCATAAGAAATTCCTTAGGATCAATTACACAGTCATTCAAAGGCCATGATACGGAATGCAAGATTATCTGTAAAGTTCAAGCTGCATTCCAGTGTGAGGGATATGAGTAACATACGTGTATATACTCAACAATACTATTTAGCGCTATTTTTTAATATTTGCCAGCTTAATCGGTTGATATTTTACTTCAGTGCTTCAACGTTCAGTATTTGTGAAAATCAACAGCATTTCATACCAGATTCATTGGTCAACCCATTTTGTCTATGCATTTCTGACTATCACTTGCCTGTTTTCTGTTCTAGTGACCAGCACTTCAACACCAAACATAAGGAACCTTTATAGGTGAGGAACAACATGTATTTGTTTTCTCATACCTGCTACATAATTTTTAGATATATAATTGAATTCTAATAATCATTTAATTATTTTTTTACTAACTTTGTTAATGTGAGTTACCCAACCTACTATTATAAAAATAATACTCTCCTACATATTAGTATTCACTTCACCTGCACCTTCTTGTCCTGGAGTTTTGTTTAGTTGTGTTGTTTGTAAACTCTACTGACCTGCATGTGTACCTTTTCACATTTGACTATTCAGTACATGAGAAACAGATAATTAGTGGATATCAAATGACTACTTGCTAACTTTTATTAGCTATAGCTAACCAGACAGGTTAAGGTATCTTTCTTGGCATATAGATTAAGGTGGGACTTAAACACAGAAATATCAATAAAGAAAGAGAATTTTTAAAAATAGGAGAACAGAACAATGTTATTGCAGGTCTTGAAGAAATTTGAGAAGTTCTAGTTAAGAAGGGTATGGTTCTGAAAGGCATATCTACATCACTGAACTTACAAAGTCACAGCTGAGAGACACCACAGGAGCAGTGAGGTATCAGTGCACAAAGGTGCTGGCTGCCAAGCCTCATGGCCTGAGTTCAGTCTCTAGGACTCATGAGGTAGGAGAGGAAAGCTGATTCCTCTATGCTTTTCTTTGACCTCCATGCATGTGAAAATATTCATATGTGTGCTCACCCCCTCACACACGCATGAAGACAGTTAATATTTAAAATAAAATTTTAGCCAGGCGGTGGTGGCGCACGCCTTTAATCCCAGCACTTGGGAGGCAGAAGCAGGTGGATCTCTGTGAGTTCGAGACCAGTCTGGTCTACAAGAGCTAGTTCCAGGACAGGCTCCAAAACCACAGAGAAACCCTGTCTCGAAAAACCAAAAAAAAACAAAAAGAAAAAGAAAAAGAAAAAGAAAAAAAAATTTTTAAAAATGTAAGGAATACAATGACCATAATAGTTGTAAGTTTCTGAAGAAATCAAGTCATTAAAATCTATGTAAAATTGATGTAAGATTTATTATGAACTAAGTATTAAGACATAAATTATTTTAAAATAATTAGATTTCGTTAGAACCTCCTTTTTAACTATTCAGTTCTTCGGTGCTTATTATGCTTATTTAATAAGCCACTTAAATAAACTCATATTATGCTACCCACATGAATCTCAATCCCCAGGGATAACTTGGTGTTAAGTCACAACTACACTATCAATAAATATCACATAATCTTAGAATGCTATAATTTTTTCAATCCTAGTTCCCACAAGGGATTCTGAAGCATTTCTGCAATGGTCTTTGATCTTCATGAGATACTGCCTTTCCAAAGCACTTCTCACACTGAAGGGCATACACATTTCTGCTCAGAAGGACCTCAATTGTGAAAGATCCCCGTATTTCCTTGCTGTGTGCTATTGTTCCAGGGCCTTGGTTCCCTTAAGATGTGCACTAAGGTGTCCTGGTAAGAACTGGTATGAAAAGGCTGGGCAAGTAGCTCAGTAGTAGAGCTTTTTGCCTAGCAAGTGCAAGGTCCTGGGTTTCAATACCAGCACTGCAAGATAAATGTAAATACGTAATGAATATTAAAATTGAACATGGAAAATACAAAGTTGATTGGATTAGAAACATTAAGGCAGAAATAATACCAAGCTGTTAAGTACATTTTTACAGTTGAAAAATTCATTGGTACTAAGTATTTTGTTTATGTCCATTATTGCCTTGTCAATGTACATGAATAAAGGATATTACTTATGTCTCCAAGATCATGTAATATGAATATAAAATATATAAGTGATTATAATACAGAAAAAAGCTGTGGGAGGAACTATACAAAGAGCTTTAATAAGCTACTAGAGAGGGAACACAGGAAGAATTAATCTTAAAATAATAATAATAATCTATAAGATTAGGTTACGATAACCTGATACAACCTTTTAAAGGTCATTACCCTGCATCTAGGCTTATAACATTAAGGAAACTGTCCAGCTCCTACTTGGAGTGGCAGAGCTATGCCTAGTCTTAAAAAAGATTCTTTTTTCTAAAACCATACATTGGAAATTTTTACTGCACTTCAACAAGAAAATAATTAAAACCAATGAAAGGTCTGTTTTTATTTACTTTTAAATTTGTTTTTAAAATGTTTATGGTGTGCACGTGTGTGGGTGTGTATGGGGGGCACTTTCAAGTGTGGATACACATATGCAGCCACAGTTTACAAGTAGAAGTCAGAGGGGAGTCTGTAAAACATGGGAGTCTGCTCTCTTACAGCTTTCCGGGCCCAGGGTTTTCCTGCTCAAGTCGCCAGGCTTAGCAACAAACGTTAGCCACTGAGCCAATTCTCCAGGCTTTGTTCTGCTTTTTTAAGGGAGTAAGCCATTGTTTTTCTTCTTGGAGAGATCAACAATTGTATCTGTGTCATCTCTTGCACACTAGAAAAAGAAGTACTAAATACTCACTGTTCCAGAATGAGAGAAAATGTTTAGAAGGAACAGCATTGAATAGAAACAAGTTCAAAGTTGCTGGCTAAGGTGAAGCTGAAGTTTCAGCAGAACAGTCACAGGGAAGCCACTTGTCACGCACACAGCCCGAGCTGTGGGGAGCTGGGTCAAGGCTCGAGCCCAGCGAGACACAAGATGTTCTCTAAGAGGGAAGGGCTCACATTCTTTATGCCCAAAGCTGCTTTGAAGTTTTGGACTAGAAAGAGAAGGAAAATTCTTGCCTCTTAAAATAATCAGGCAAGGAATGATGAATCTTTTATCCTAAAGTCTAAATCCAAATTTATTATCTCTAATGAATGCCTCCACCCCACTTCCTGCCACAGCCCAGCAAAGAATCATGGGCCTCTTCTCTGACACTGGAAAAGTCCTGGAGAGCCTGTATCTCCAAATATCTAACCTGCTCTTCCTTCTGTAGGCCCTTTGCCTAACCATGCCCTTCCCAGTTTCTCCCGGCCTTCCTTGCCAGCAACCTTTGCTCGCTGCAGTTCTGGCATGTCAGAGCCTTGGCTAGGGCACTATGAACAGATCCATACGTTGGAAACACATCAAAGCTTTCCCAACAGTAGTGACTTGTCCTGATTTCCTGCAACGTGCCTTATTACACTCTAATTTACTTATGTTTTCAAGTATGTATGTGGTGTACACACAAATGTGTATATGTATTCTCGTGTACATGTGTGGCTTCGTATGGAGGCCAGAGGTCAATGTCAGATGTCTTCCTCGATCACTCTCCACTTTACTGAGGCAGGTGTTTCACGGAACCTGAACTCACTGATTCAGCTAGTCTCTCTAGCCAGCCTGCTGCAGGAAACCTGCCTTCACCTCCTAGGCACTAGGGTTACAGGCCGCCATGTCCACCCAGCGTTTACGTAGATACTGAGGATCTGAACACCTCAGGATTGCGTGGCAAGTGCTTTCCCCGCAGAGCCATCTCCCCAGTGCTCATTACTCCCCGAAATGGGCTTCTTTTCTCTAAGACATTGTACTATTCTCCCAAGCAGGCTCCTGACACTTTCAACACCACCGCTGGGTCGGCGTTTTCTGAAGCTGAAATGTCCACCTCTGTCCTTCAAGGGCCAGCCATAAGTTTCCCTAAACTTTCTGTTTCTCACAAAAATTGTATCTCCATCTCCTGACAGGCCAAGTAAGGACCTGTGGCCCTTGTCACAGTCAGACCTGTGATGCAGTACGTGAGGCTGAGCATGCTGGGAACAACTCTTGAAGAAAAAGCCCAGCTTGGCCTCTTCCTAGCTGTGGTTACCAGCAGGTTACCAGACTCTTGATTTCCTTGCAGAGTAGGGAAATAAAACTCTATCCACATAATTCTTGAAGGATTAAATGACAAGATGAATGTGAATGCTGTACCACAGCCTGGCGGAGAATGAGCGCTCCAGACACCACGTGGAGTTCATGCTGCTGCAGACGGCTGCACCACTGCCATTGCTGCTAGTGGTGCTACTGTGTCAGGGCTCATTCCTGCTATTCCTCCCTACACTATCAACTTCTTAAAGGAGACAAAGCCAAAAGCCATCTATTGAGCACTTGTGGTTTTCAGGCACAAGCTTACCCATCTGTCAGACACTATGGTAGCAATGTCACACCTTCTTAGTATAAAGGTCTTCTAGGATAGTCTATGACTATAGCATCTGTACATGACAAAGTCAGACTCAAGGATGAAGCATGGTTAATAAAATCTCAGGATCAGAAATTGAGGCTCAACCTGAAGACTAGAAAAGCCAAGCAGCCAAGCCACTAGCTCTTATCTCGAAATGGCTATCCTGCCTCAGCATTCTCAGAATGGGACTGTGTCTGAGAGCTGTCTCCTCCCATCTTATGTCTTATGAATCTTATAATCCTCTCTCTAGGACTGGGATTAAAGGCGTGTACCACTGAAATTAAAGGCGTGCACTGCCCAGTTTCTATGGCAACAAAGGCAACTACTGGGATTAAAGATGTGTGTTACCACAACCTGGTCTGTAAGGCTGATCAGAAGGGCTGTTTTACTCTCTGAACTTCAGGCAAGCTTTATTTATTAAATTACAAATGAAATGCCACTACACAAGGACTTTAGGTCATTGCTCAAAATCATGAATCTTTTTTTTCTTTTCTGGCTAGTCTCTCATGCTCTGAGTAAATGTATTTGATAGAAAGTCTTGCTTCTTAATCTTAGGTTAGCTGTGATTGGTACTGGACTGGACTCCAGCACTCAAGATCCTTAGGATCCTCCGAGAGTATCAGGTATGCTCTGGGTTCACCGGGAGACTCCATCTCAAACAAACAAACTTCATTTAGATAAAAAATTTATCTGTGCTCCAAGTTCTTTGCCCTACAGACAAATTGTTATGGTCCCTCCTAATTTGCTTTAACTGTCTACTTGGCACAGCCTAGAGTCACCGGAGATGAGTGATTGGTTCAGTGAGGGACTCAAAGGCAAAGAGCAGAGGAAATTGTAGGTCAGTAGCTTACCATGTCTTTCTTTGTTTTTTTATTTTCTTTTATTTCAGATTTTGTCATCACACAGCCCTGAACTCACTGTGTAGACCAGGCTGGTGACAAACCTGTGGCAGTTCTCCTACCTCTGCCTCTGGAGTGCTGGAATTATTGGTGTATGCCACTACAACTGTCCTCAACTCCTTCTCAAAAAAACTTTAATAAAATAATTGTATTTTAAGTACATGTTTTTAATAAACACCCACTAATTTAACACAATTATAAATGTTTAATAAGATGAGACATTAGTGAAGACGTGGGACAAGCCACAGAAATCAAAAGTGATCATTCTTGTCTGACTGCCGTCAGAGAAATTGCCTATGGACTGGGCTGCAGTTTCATTAGCTTGATTAAAAGTGAAAATGAAGGAAGGAAAAAGTAGGTCAAAAACTTCTTGCCTCCAAGAGGATTAAAGAGCACTTACTACCTGCTGTGTGGAAGGATCAGTAGGATGTGTTAGCTTTAGAGGCACTGAGAGGGAAGAGGGTGTCCTCACCTGCAGAACTGTTTCTAATGTAGATTGTAAAGCTGAGAAGGCTTGGGGATAAATGCTAGCCTAGCGTGGGATTTTTTTTTTTTTTTTGGTTTTTGGTTTTTCGAAACAGGGTTTCTCTGTAGCTTTGGTGCCTGTCCTGGAACTAGTTCTTATAGACCAAGCTGTCCTCAAACTCAGATTTCCGCCTGCCTCTGTCTCCCGAGTGCTGGGATTAAAGGCTTGCGCCACCACTGCCCGGTTTAGCAGCGGGATTCTTAAAGTGGGAATGCCTTTAATCCTGACCAAGGGAGGGGAGCTAGGACGTCAATGCATTTTTATGATGGGGCCGGCTACAGCTTTCAAATCCAATTCTTAATTACATAATTAAGCTTGCTGCTCTTTTGTTTCTCTATTCCTACCACCCCCACACCCTACCCTACCCTCACACAAATGCACCCAGACACACTCACACCCTGCCTTCCTTGGGGTTTTACTGCTGTGAAGACACATTATTGACCACAGCAACTGTTAGAAAGGAAAACATCTAATTAGGGCTGCCCTCCAGTTCAGAGGTTCAGTCCATACCATCATAGTGCAAAGCATGGCAGACATGACACTGGAGAAGGATCTTGGCATCATATATGTTGATCTGCAGACAACAGAAAAAGACTAAGACACACTAGGGCTGACTTCTGATACCTCAAAGTCAATGCCACACCTACTCCAACAAGGCCACACTTCCCAGTAGCTTGTGAGCCTATGGAGGCCATTTTCATTCAAGTTATCACATTTTACAGGTGTATGGCTATATAATAATGCAAAATGCATTTAGTCTAACTTCGAAAGTCTCCATAGTCTATAATAGTGTCAGCATGGTTTACAAATCCAAAGTTCAAAGTCTGAGACTCACGCAATCTCTTAACTGTAATCCCCCATAAAATCAGAAGGCAGATCATATACTTCTTACATACAGTGGCAGGGCATATATATTACAATTCTAAAAGCATGGAGAGAGAACATAGTGAGGAAATACTGGACCAAAGCAAGACTGAAAATCAGCTGGGCAAACTCCAAACTCTGCATCTCCATCTGCTGTCATAGCGCTCTTCAGATGCCCCCTCCTTTCAGCTTTGTTGACTGTGGTCCTCTCCTTTCTCTTGGGCTGCTTCCACTCTCTTTCACCGCTCTCCCCAGCAGGCAGCCATGGCTCTGGAATCCCCAACCCAATCCAGGTTTCACCATCACAGTTCACCCAGTGTCCTCTTTGGGACTCCATGTAGGGACACCCTTGACACATGCCTGACCCCAGCCGCCTTTCTAGTTGCAGGGAGAGGTTCCATAGCCTTTTTCTTCAATCCTTGACTCCAAAGCCAGAACCACAAGGCTGAAGCTGCCAAATTCTGCTGCTTTCTGAGGCTGGAACATGGCCCCCTTGTTCAATTGAATCATCACCAGCTTTCTGTTTTCCATAGTTTCCTTCACTGCCTGAGCTTGGCTGTCCTGAAACTTGCTCTGTGGACAGGATGACCTCAGAAACTGGCCTGCCTCTGCCTTTAAACAGTTGAAATTAAAGATATACCCAGCACACCCAGCCCTAAGCTTTGCTTTCAATCTTTTTCACAAATTGGAAGTTCAGCTGGGTGGGGACTTGGCCTGAGGTCACCACTCCCGTATTCCACCTAAGGTCAGGCTTTTCTTCAGTCTGCCCCCATTCCACTTCTTGGTGCACCTTCTCTCCTTGAACTGTATGTTTTGTGGTTTTCATTGTTCAGTTTGCTCCTTTTCATTAAAGATCTTCGTAATAAAGAACACTAGCAACCACACAACAGAGTGTATACTAGGCTTTGAAATTCTCTCTGCCAATGTCATTAACCCAAAACTCTTCAGTTTATGCTCAGGCAGACTTTTCAGACAAGGAAGACAAACAAGAATGATCTCTAGGCCACATACAAATATTCTTCTCCTCTGAAACCTCTTGAGCCAAGCCCCCACATTTCAAATCACCCTCAGCACCACCACCATCCATGCTCCTACTAGGATGGTCAACTAAGCCTCACTTAAAGCATTTAACTGCTTTTCTAATCCAAAATCACAAAGTCCACAGTTCTCCAACAAAAACATGGTCAGGCCTCTCACAACAATATCCCAGTCCCTGGAGGTTTCTATATACACATAGGTTTCTCTTGGCCACCAGCCCACAAAAAAATCACATGGAGACTTATTATTAATTATGAAAACTCAACCTGTAGCTTAGACTTGTTCCTAACTAGCTTTTATAACTTAAATTAATTCATTTATATTAATCTATGTTCTATCATATGGCATTACCTCTCTTCCATCTTGTACTTCCTGTTTCCTCTCTGTCTGACTGGTAACTCCAATTTCTTCCCAGCGTTCTCTCTCTGCCCAGAAGTTCCATTTATACCTCCTGCCTAGATATTAATTTTCAGCTTTTTATTACACCAATCAGAGCAATACATTTTCTCACAGTATAGAAATATTGCACAACATTCTATTGTTGTAAAAAGACACCATGACCACAGAAACTCTTAAAAAATAAAGCATTTAATAGGGGCTGCTTTACAGTTCAGAGGTTTAGTCCATTATCGTCAAGTGGGAAGCATGGAGGCATAAAGGCATGAAGACTGGAGAATGAGAGTTCTACATTTTGATCCACAGGAGAGAAATACTAGGGCTGACTTGAATTTCTGAGATCTCAAAACCCACCCCCAATGACATGCCTCCTCTAACAATGCCACACCCATTCCAATAAAGTCACACCCACTAACAAGCTCACACCTACTCCAACAATGCCACACCCACTCCAACAAGGTCACACCTACTCCAACAAGGCCATGCCTCCTGATAGTGCCAGTTCCTAAGAGTTTATGGAACCATTTTCATTAATTTAGAGCACAGTCCTAACCTTCAGTTAAGTTCTCTTGTGCTTTCTCGCTACCACATCTAGCCCACAGGTCTGTGTGTGAATGTCACAGTTCCATGTGCATACACTAGTTTTTCTGTAGGGAAGATGGAGGATGTAAGCAGCTGGAGAAGAGGAGAGCTGACGACAGTCTGAACCAACACCAGGAGAATTCATACAGTACAAACTAAAATTAGAGGAAGCAAGGGTGCTGTCTACTCACCCTGAGAAATCCCTGGAGAAATTGGGGGTCCTCTTGTTTCTTCTTCTGTTCCTGTTTCAAATGCCACAATCCCTCAGTTCTGTATACACCATCAGTTTACTAACCACATCCTTGAAGGGTAAAACAGCACATGAAATGTTTACACACTGGTTTTAAGACAGAGCCCATCTTAGAACATTAATTGGAGAAAATGAGGTGCTGTGGGGCAGGTAAGGACTCTGGAGGGGGCTAATAATAGAACTGAAAATCTGGTAAGTCTTTACCTAGGATGTCCTGGATCCATTAAGAACTGAGGGCCAACCCTCTAAACTAACTGAGTAAACCTCATATGAACTCAGAGACTGAAGCTTCAAGCACAGGTCTGTACCAGGTCCTCTGCATACGCACACACACACACACGCACATGCACACACACATACACATAATACACACACAGACACACACACACGCACATGCACACACACACACACATATACATTATAGCTTCCAGTTTAGTATTATTGTGGGACTCCTGAGTGTGTAAATAAGTGGATTTCTGATTCTTGTGCCTTCTCTAAGGGGCTCCTTTCTTTCTGTTGGGTTGCCTTGTCCAACTGTGATATGATGGGTTTTGTTTTATCTTATTATATTCTATTTTGCTATGATTTGTTATTATCTCTTAGAAGCCTGCTCTTTTCTAAGTAAAGACAGAAAGAGAGGATTGGAATGCGACGGGGAACTGGGAGGAGTAGAGTGAGGGGAAGCTGTAATCAGGATATAATATATGAGGAAAGATTCTATTCTTGATAAACATGGGGCCTCAGCAGCAGAGAACTTCCGGTGGGTTGGTGAGTTTCTTGTCCTGAAGACTGGGGTTCTTTCTTACCTGATGACTACTGGGAGAGAAAGGCATAGGTGAATCCTCTGCAGGTAATGAAAGTGCCTTCTACTCAGAGGACTGTCTTTCCAGCATTCAGAACCGTGCCATGCACCCCTCTGCAATGGATTCCTAAGGCAGCAAACAGATTCAGGAATGTCCAAACATGATTGACAATGTTGCCGTGGAATTCCCTAAGGAGCGATTGTTTGCAAGGCATGGACAGTTAAATAGATTGTCACTGTATGAGCATTTTATATCTGTCCCTGGGACCACACATGTCATTCTCTGCAAGTCCTGGAGGTTATACTAAAGGAGTTTGACTCTTAAGCCTCTCAAGGGACCCTTGATTGAGACATGGAACAGTGTGGGGTGCTGAGCTACAGCCTGATTTATTGTGAGGCACCTTATGGTATACTGTCAAGTTTCATTGTGATCTCTACGATCTCCATGAAGTTTCTCTTTCCTTGCTTTCTTTGAAGTACATTTTTGAAGCTCATAATAAGAATCAAAGTGACTGCTGAAGAAGTACAGAAACCTGAAAACAGTGATACTGAATAAAAAATAATAATAAAGGAAGGACATTCCTGCTCCTAGATATGGTGGAGGAGAAGATTTACTGCATATAAAAGGGAGAGCAGCCAGAGACAGGGACACCTGGGAGAGTCCAGAGTGAACAATGACAGTGAGTCAGGCCAAAAGAAGAGAGAGGGGAGATTAGAGAGGAAAAGAACCAGGAGAATAAAATGTAAATGACAATGGTTAGATTATAGAGGGAAGGGAAACAGAGGGAGACCAGCCCTGCCTCTCAGCTAGGGAAGTTTAAGATGGGGGTATGCCAGCCATACTCTATAAAATGTAGGAACTGGGGGATGCTGAGAAAACCTGGTGATAGGGGTCACTTTCAAATGTTTATAGGTACCTCCTTTAGCCATTTGTACTAGGTTTGATACGTTTTGTTGATAATAAATGAGAACAGAAGGTGCAACCTTTTCTATAACTGCTTCTGACTGGCATTGGGGCATTGTTGTTAGGGACCCAAGAAAGCTGGAATGCTGGTCAAGACAAGAAGAGGAAGCTGTTTCACTAGATCTCTAGGTCTTGTGAGACTATATGGGGTAGGGAAGGGCAGCATAAGTTGGAATAGCTTAAAGCTGGACCACCTGGGGATAGCTGCTTTGGAGCCCTTTGGGATGCAGAAGCTCAAACTGATTGGAAATCCCAACAGAGGGACTTATGCCTGGTGAGTCTGGAGCAGCTTGCAATCTCCAGCTCGTTAAAAATCTTCTGGAACAGATATATGTTAAGGACAGAAGTAAAACTGAGGAGTTTAGAGGAAAATTTTTATCTTGAGTATATATTTGAAACTTCCAAGCCTATGGTCCTAGTAGTTTGAGGAGGAGAGCTCCAGAACCAGGAGAGAGGGATCCCACCTTCAGGGATACACAGGTAGAAAAACTTGGGGATACTTCTCTGGAATCCATTTGACCTGCAAGAGGTGGATCCAAGTCAACTCCCTGAAGTTTACATGAATTTTTTGAAGTTTACTAAAGAGATAAACATTTCAGATATGTTAGCAGATACCACTGTCAACACATGCTTAACTACTTCACTAAATCAGTGCACCAAACATCCTCCCTTCCAACAGGGAGTCTCTAGCATCAACTTCTGCTGCACAGACTCATTTGAGGTTTTCTGAGCAGTTCTTCCATTTCCATGAAAAGCTCAGGAAGACTGGAATAATGAGGAGAGAAAACAGAGGAAGACCATTAAAGCCCAGTTCATTTCAAGGAGAAAGCAGTAACCACCCTCCCATCTACATTTTAAATATCACAACGAATTTAAGTAAAGAAATAAACAATTCACTGAGAATACGCTTTGAGCACAACTTTAATTTCCTCCTACTGTGTTCATTACCAAGCTGTTTGCTTTCTTTCAGACGAACAGGGGGTGGGGAACTTTCTAAAGAGTCATTTAACACAGAAGTCAGTTTCCACTAATGTAGTCTTTCCATGGCATGGGTATTCTCCTAAAAGCAGACTTCTGTATACAGATATTCATGGCAGCATCTTTATTTACAAGAACAGTAATTAACCTCAAACAAGCAATATCTCATATCTGCAGGAAAAATATAAATGTAAGATCATATCATCTCCAACTGCAAAATGGTTAATAACTCTAATATGAATTATTTTCCCCTCTTTTGTAGAAAACGACTCTAATTGTGGTAAGAACAAGTATTACTATTGTACAGCCTGGCTTTATCTTTCTGGAAACATAGGCAGGGAGTGTTTCTCATGTGTTTCACCCTGAAGAAGCAGAAACTGTGTAATATGAGGGCCTGCTTGTTGGGGGTTTCTGTCCTTCCACCAGGTCCTACAACTGTTTAACCCCAAAGAAAATCTCGCAGAGGTCTCTATAAGTTATAAATGGATTGGCCCATTTGCTCAGGCTTCTTATTAACTCCTACAACTTATATTAGCCCATTATTCTAGTATATACTAGTCACATGGCTCGGCACCTTTTTCAGTGAGGTAGGTCACATCTTCCTTCTTCCGTGTCTGGGCAGGACTGGGGAGGAATGAGCTTCCTCCTTCTCAGAATATTTCAGTTCTCATTGACCCTCCTCTACTTCCTGTCTGATTGTCCCACCTATACTTCCTGCCTGGCTACTGGTCAATCAGCATTTATTTAAAACATAATTCACAGAATACAGAATTGTCCCTCACCATTCCCCCTCTTTTTTTTAAACAAATGAAAATATACATAGTCCATTTTGGGGAATGTGGGCATAGTTTTCCAGGCTACTTCCTGCTGATTGGGGGGCATTGATAATCTTATGGGGACCTAAATAAAATTTAGAGTTGTGATCACGCCCTGACTGGTGTATCCTGTGAGGCTTGATCATCTCAGGCAGCAGTCTTGAATCTGTTCTGAATGTAGAACTCAGACATCTGGGCCAACTGTTCCTACTGGAAAATTTTCAGGTCATCCTCCTTGATCAAACCTGATTTTTCTTAATTCAGAATGAATCCACAGCCTCTCATTTCCAGTGGAAACAAAAGCAAAATCTCTTCTCCAAAGTAACATACCTTTTGATGTCAATTTTGAAGTCAAGGTGTTTTCAAAATACCTATCTTGGATTAATTCAGCAGCATTTATAAGCTAATATCTTTTAGCAGCTGTTGTTCCTTCCTCAGCATTCAAACAATTTAGAGAGAACATAATAACATACAGTATCCAGATTCTCTGTATGTTTTCCATCTTTTAATGGCTTTACTTTAACCTCTATTTCTTTTATTTTTAACTTTTGGCTTTTGGGACAGGGTTTCTCTGTATATCTTAGGCTGTCCTGGAACTCATTCTATAGACCAGGCTGTCCTTGAACTCACAGAGATCCATCCACCTGACCCTGCCTCCCAAGTGCTGGGATTAAAGGTGTGTGCTACCACATCTTGAACTCACAGAGACCTGTCTGCCTCTGCCTCTGCCTCCCAGGAATTGGGATTAAAGGTGTGTGGCACCTCAATTGGTTACTCACAGAATGGCTCTAATGTGTGGATGACTGTATCCACATAAAGCCTGACAGAGCTTGGGAAGTAATTCTAGACAGAAAATAATAGAGTAAAGCATGGCTTCTTGGTAGCAGCAATTTCTCAGGTCTGCTCTGCTTGTTAGAGGCAAGCACTGTTATTTAAGAGAGGCTTCCCAACTCAGCTTTAGCTGTAAAACCTTGCAGCTCTTTTAAGAGGTCCTGGCACAAAACACTTAAATAGTGTTGATGAAAGGCTAACTGCATGCATTTTGGTTTTCAGCCATAGCAGAAAAAAGGCTACACCATTTTAAAATGCCAGCTTTCTGTGCCATTATGCCAGGGCAAACTCTGACTCATTCAGGCAGGCGGTCCAACAATGGAGCATTTGAATGTGGTTTGTGAGCACACTGCTACAGCTTGCTTACTGGCAGGGACCTTGAAACGCCATAGAGTTGTGGCAATAAACATGGCTCTGGTGATACCTACACAATGAACCTGGAATCTCATAAAGCTAAAGAATGGGCTGGATCCAGTCATCACAGCCACAGCTTTAATTCTCTCCATATTGCTTAGCAAATTAGAGACTTGTGTGGTCAAAAAGAGAAATACACAGTAAAGAGAGAATCAGAGACAAAGAAAACCTCTAAATGGTTTACAATGTGTTAAAAAATATATGCAGGCTAAAGGTAAAAGTCCTTTAAATAAAAAAGAAAGAGAGAGTAGTTGGGTGTGATGGTACACACCTTTAATTCCAACACTTGGGAGATAGAGGCAGACAGACCTCTGTGAGTTCAAGGTGTGGTGGCACACTCCTTTAATCCCAGCACTTGGAAGGCAGAGGCAAAGGCAGGTTGATCTCTGTGAGTTCAAGGACAGCCTGGTCTACAGAATGAGTTCCAGGACAGCCAAAGATATACAGAGAACCTGTCTCAAAAAGTAAAAGTAAAAATAAAAGAAATAGAGGTTAAAGTAAAGCCACATAAAGATGGAAAATACACAGAGAATCTGGATACTGTATGTTATTATGCTCTCTCTAAATTGTTTGAATGCTGAGGAAGGAACAAGAGCTACTAAAAGATATTTGTTGACAAATGCTGCTGAATTAATCCAAGATATGTATTTTGAAAACACCTTGACTTCAAAATTGACATCAAAAGGTATGTTACTTTGGAGAAGAGATTTTGCTTTTTTTCCACTGGAAATGAGAGGCTGTGGATTCATTCTGAATTAAGAAAAATCAGGTTTGATCAAGAAATACCACCTAAGAAATTTTCAGTAGTAACAGTTGGCCCAGATGTCTGAGTTCTACATTCAGAACAGGTTCAAGACTGCTGCCTAAGATGATCAAGCCTCACAGGATACACCAGTCAGGACATGATAATAACTCTAAATTTTCTTTAGGTCCCCATAAGATTATCAGTGCCTCCAACCAACCAGAAGTAGCCTGGAAAACTATGCCCACATTCCCAAAAAAATGGACTACGTATATTTTCCTTTGTTTAAAAAAGAGAGGGGGGACAACTGATTACCTCTCGGCATTTGAACAGAACCCTTGAACTCCAACCCAGAAGCGGGCTTGGGGGACATCCCCCAGGAGAGTCAGCGAGCGCGTCCAGATCTGATTTGTATACACTGTAACCACTGTTTACCTAAGACCTTCTGGATCTAGACCAAGGGCTGCAGCTCATTGAACTCCTCAGCACGAAGGAGGCTGCAGTAGTGAATTCCCTGGTGGAGGACGGACTTCACCATTCTTTGGTCTTGACCTTCCGATGATGAAAGTGTGACTGACTGCTGGCATCTTCATGAGCTCCAGAGGTCACAGCACGCTCCCATGGACTCTCATGGCTCCTTGGATGATTTCCAAGGGAGACATAGGAAGCATTGCTCAGATCACCTCCTCTCTCTTCTTGGGCAGAAGCAGTGTGGCCTCCAACCAGCACCTCCTCCAGGCCCAGGGCATCACCTGCATCATTAATGCTACCATTGAGATCCCCAACTACAACTGGCCCCAGCTTGAATATGTTAAAGTGCCTCTGGCTAATATTCCTCATGATCCCATTAGATTGTACTTTGACACTGTGGCTGACAAGATCCACAGTGTGAGCAAGAAACATGGAGCAACCTTGGTGCACTGTGCTGCGGGAGTGAGCCACTCGGCCACCCTCTGCATTGCGTACCTGATGAAATTCCACAATGTGTGTCTATTGGAGGCGTACAAGTGGGTGAAAGCCCGGAGGCCTGTCATCAGGCCCAATGTGGGCTTCTGGAAGCAGCTGATAGACTACGAGAACCAGCTTTTTGGAAAGTCGACCATGCAGATGATAGAGACACCCTATGGTGTCTTTCCAGACATCTATGAGTCCCGACACCTGATGCCTTACTGGGGGATTTAGTGCTGCCACAGCTGGCATCCGCAGCCCCTCAGCAGCACCAGCATCCGCCACATACAGTCTTCTCCCTCTTCCTCTCTCTGGTTCTCCCACCAGTGTTTCTACACTGGGTGTTCACGTTTAAGAGATGTGGAGGGAAAACACATACACTGCTAGTAAAATTTTTTAAAACTAGCATTTTGAAATAGCGAACATGAAAATCTTTAACTGGCCTTTAATCCTTTATAAGACCTGGAACAGTGTAGGATACTGTTCCTGCTTCCTTTCTGGCTCCCAAGCCTTTCAGAGCTTGGCAGGTGCAGGAGGAGTCCATTACAAAGATCGCCCTGGGCCCTGATTAACCCTCTAGAGACCAGCTTTGCCCACAGCTGCTGGCTGGATAGATGTTTAAGGATATCAAGGCCAGCTCAGTCTCTACTGGATTAATTAGCCTGGTCCTTTCTTTTCCTCTGTTATTTAACAATTCTATAACTTAAGTTTAGTTGATAAGTGATTATAATGAAATCTGTTGCAAAGACCCTCTTAAAATCGGTGTGGCCAGGCGGTGGTGGCACACGCCTTTAATCCCAGCACTTGGGAGGCAGAGGCAGGTGAATCTCTGTGAGTTTGAGACCAACCTGGTCTACAAGAGCTAGTTCCAGGACAGGCTCCAAAGCCACAGAGAAACCCTGTCTCGAAAAACCAAAAAAAAAAAAAAAAAAAAAAAAAAATCAGTGTGCCCTGGGATTATATTAGCATTATTTTTAATACATCTATCCGCTAAAAAAAAAAAAAAAAAAAAAAAAAAAAGAGGGGGGTTAATCCCAACACTGGGAGGCAGAGTCAGGCGGATCTCTGGGAGTTCGAGGTCTACAAGAGTTAGATCCGGGACAGGCACCAAAGCTACAGAGAAACCCTGTCTTGAAAAACCAAAAAAAAAAAAAAAAAAAAAAAAGAGAGAGAAAAAAAGAGGGGGGAAGTGGTGAGAACAATTCTGTATTCTGTGAATTATGTTTTAAATAAATGCTGATTAGCTAGTAGCCAGGCAGGAAGTATAGGTGGGTCAAGGAGAACAGGAGAATTCTGGGAAGAAGGAAGCCTATTGTTCCCCGGTCCTGTTCAGACACAGAAGAAACAGGATGTGACCTGCCCCATTGGAAAAGTTCTGAGCCATGTGGCTAACACAGATAAGAACAATGGGCCAGTTAGTTTATAACTTTTGTAGACCTCTGTGTGATTTTCTTTGAGGCTAAATGGTTATGGGACCTAGTGGGAGGACAGACACCAGGCAGGACTGAAACATCAGGCAACAAAACTGTGCTTTCCATCACCAGTCACTACCCAGTTCCCTAATATGGAGGGAGGCATTTAAAGGCATGGATACCTTTATGACTGGATCTGAAAGGGCCCAGGGACTAGCAGCTTTCACAGAATCACAGAGGGCCAACACAATCTAGATACCTGAGAGTCTTACCTATGCATATACAGTCAAAGGAAAGAAAATAAAATCTTTGCACTCATTTGTAGGGGCCAAGTAGACAAGAGAGGAAGATAAAAGCTGAGGCAATTGAACTGCCTGCAAAATATTCATCACAAAACTTCAACTGGAATTTTTTTCTTGAACTCTTCAGATCATACCTATAGGTAAGGACAGGAAAGTTTAATTGGCAAGAATACTTGTCTAGTTGATGAGAGATGGGAGAATACAGTGCTCATTACCTAAACTCCCTTGATATGTTCTCAAATCTTGCTCTGTTCATGGTATTTAGTCAGTGGGAGCATAGTAGGGACCTTTAAATACCTACACACCTGTGTACATGTACATGCAATCTAAAGCAAGGTCCTCAAGAGAGTCATAGAAAAGTCACTAATAAGAGTGCTATAGAGGAATCATATATATAACGATATTAGTCAAAATGCACATATGTTCACACACAAAAAGCACATTCTTTGTTGATAAATTCATCCTATACAAGAACTCCTCTACTACTACAGAGTTTTATAGTAGCTATCCCCTTGTAAAATATCTTCATAAATATCTTTATTTAACTACTTCATGACTTTAGAATTGGACTGAGCCAGAATCTTCTATCAAACAGTACTTATCACATATCAGAGATTTGTGGGATGATCTATGTCACAAGCCCTTGGAGGATTTTCTCCCCAGTTGTACCCATGGAATATGTCTTATGCTTGTTTTCATTATTTTCACACAAGACCCAGGCAATTTATGTAATTCAAGAAATGCCAGCGGTCACTTTTTATCACTGTATTATCCCATCATGTTCTTAAGAGCGTCCTGCTGAGTGGACAGAAGAATTACTGTTCCTGCTTAACAGATAAGGAAAGTAAATGCGGGGATCACTTACGGAGTCAATCAGCAGAGCTCCAATCATTGTCTTAATAACTTGATGTAGACAAGTCAGAGCAAAGAAAGAACAAGACACTGGCCTGTCTAAATTAATCTGCTTCTCTTGGGGAAATTCTAAGTGACCTTGTGTCTAGATAAGGCATAGACTATTCATTTCCTATGGTTGCGAAACATGTCCATCGGGCTACCGGTTCTGTGGGGTGATATACTCTACATCCCTTTTATGTCCCCAAGAAGGCATATCTGGGCCTCATCGATCTTTTCCATCAAGTTTATTCCCATATGAAGGGTCCTCCTTCTAAAACACCTCCCCTTAGCCAGGGACTGGAAAAAAGAATGTCTCATTTTCTGTTGCTGAATCCATGAAGAGAAGGAACAGCTACTATCTGGGAGCTCACCTTCTACCGATATTACAAACGAATCAGCCTAAATAAGGCAAACTTAGCTCGCAAGGCCACCCTGTTCTGTTGTTACAGAAGCAGTTTCCTCAGACTCTTCCTCTTCATCAGCTCTCACTGACTGACTTCTCACAGACTGAATGACACTCTATGAATGATGGGAGTTATTTTTAAATACTTTTGTGCATCTCAGTGATGAGTATGAGAGAGGACTCTAAGCCCTGTTTTGAAGATGACAGGTGAAAGGGGGACCTGGTTCATCATCAATGCATTCATTCTAAGTCACTTTCATGAAAAGAATCACCATTTAGTTGTACTGACCTGAAACCTTCAGGTGTACACATTTGTTGTAAGTCACAGCAAAAGCTCTTCAAGTTAGCAGTGAAAATATTAAGCCCCCCAAAGAAAACACTTCTGTTGCTCTGATTAGCCTGAGTGCAACGCTACCTCATCAAGCCCAGTCACGAAAGGGAAGGAAATGTTGATGTGGTCATAGCCCAGGAGTGAGGTCTCTGGTTAAATCTGACTCCATAGCCTCAGAAGAAGTGTGACTGATGAAAAGGTGTTTGCCAGGTAAAAGTTAACATTCCTTTTCCTAAATGAGTCTTTTGGGTCAGAAAAGGAAATCCATTAGATCAACTCTTAGCTTTCTCATGGTGGCATGTGACAAACAGCATTTAAAGTCCCCTGTGAAGGAAGGATATGATGATTAACTAGCTATTCATACCCTAGAAAGGTCACGTCAACAGCCCCTATCGGCGCTTTGCAGCTGAAGCAGTAGAGTGTGAATGTCTTTCTCATGAGTTCAGAAAATGATTAACGTCAGAAGCAGTCCATGGCTGCTTATAAATGAAGCCCACGATTCATAGCACAGTCAATAACAGGGACAGGTACAACATGATTGCCAATGGCAGAAGAAAAAGGAGTCTAACGTTTCTATGTTTAATAAGTTAAGAGAGCAGTTGAGCTGATGGAAATGTTGGTTGGTAGATGCAAATTTTAGAAGCGAATGCTATTCTGAAGAGTTTAGGAAGTTTTCTGATTACATACATTTTGAAGAACATACTATTAATCTTTCAAGCCAGTTAATAGCAAGTCTAGCCCTCAAGGTAAGCTACTTTGAGAAGAGTTTATACTAGTTTTACTGTCTTAGAATTCAGATCCAAGTGTTTGGGGCTGATTATAGTAACATACATGGGCTTTTATGCTCAAAATATTATTTATAAGAAAACATTTTTAAGGGATAACCAGCTGCCTGATTGAGCAGAAAGCCAAACATTTGCCGCCATTGCTGGCAAACTGGCAAGCAGCCCCCAGGAAGGAATCCCCTGACAGTGTTTCCCTTAACTTGACAGGACTTCGGCTCCAAGCGGATTGATTTAAACAGAAACCTTTGGGAAGCAATGAGTTTCCAGTAACCTGTGGCGTGACTTGTTTCACTTCGAAAATACGCAACACCAGTGCTTCCCATCCTACTGACGTGTGGATTTCTGCAAGCCCATGTGGACTACGGGTAGAATGAGCAATGCAAAGAGTCGGCTTGGACTCGGCACGTCCTTGTACTTCTGGGCACTGATGGACCTTATAAGCACCGTTCTCTCCATCACTCCAATGCCAGGAGCTGAACTAGAAACACTCTTCTCAGACAGGCCACAGCCACATCTGCGAAGCAAGAGGAGTTGGGTTTGGAATCAGTTTTTCGTGCTGGAAGAATATACTGGGACTGACCCTTTATATGTCGGCAAGGTAAGATGTGTCCAGTAGAAAAAGAAATTCCCAGGGTATCTGATGCCTAAGTTGGGTTCTAATGTAAACTGAATATGAATGACCCACCTAGCTTGTGTCTGAGGTTCAGAATGCTAATAGGACATTAGTTGGCCATAGCGAAAATGCAGCTTTGCTTTGTTAGACAAAGAGAGAAGGGTTCCCTTTTTTTCTATGTCTCTGTTCAGTGGGGAAAAAAAAACACAACCATGTTTTGTAGGAAGAGTCTCAGACTTACAAAAACCACACAACCCTTAACAGGGGTGGCAGCAACCTTCTGGGAACATCACAATGGGAAGAGTAAAATGTTTATACTGTGTGTGTGTGTGCATGTGTATCTGTGTGTATCTGCGTGTGTGTTTATGTGTGTATCTGTGTGTGCGTGTTTATAAAGGTCTAGCTTGAGACCTAAGTTTAATGAAAATCAACAGCAAAAGGATAAAATATTCTTCCTCCGTAATTTCCTAGTGTGACTGCTTTGGGGTTAGTTAGCAACAATAAATATATTTATAAACTATATATTCAAAGTCCCTTAATTTGTCTATCATTTCATTTTTAAACCTAGTTTTCTCTTCTGTACGTCTTATGTGTATGTTAACGAGAGACTGACCATCCAATTAAATCAACCAAGGAAGAGAGAATGGGAGACAAGAAATTATTTAGAAAATAAATAATTCATTCAGATGATAACTTAAACACTTGTAAAAATATGATTCAGGACAAACACATGTGATTTCATGCCTAGTCCTGCCAGGAGCTTCCAGGGAGCCCTGTGAACCAGATTCCTCAACAATTATATACCAACCATTTCCTTGTGTTTTTTTTAAGTTTTTTAATGTTTATAATTGTGTATGTGTGCACGTGTATGTGCGCGTGCATGAGTGTGTGTGTGTGTGTATGTGTGCGCGTGCATGCATGCTCATGAGCATGTCTAGCTACAATGGCTACTGCATTCAGAGAGAGCTTTGGCTCCCCTGCAGCTGGAGTTACAGCCAGTTGTAAACAACATGATGAGAGCTAAACTCAGGTCCTCTGAAAAACTGGTAAGCACTTTCACCAGCTGAGCCATCTCTCCAGCCCCTGCTGGTCTCTTCTTAATCCAGGTACCAGGCCCTGTCCTGACCACAGTCATGAAACTGTTTTCCACTACTGCTAAGAACTCCTGCATTGTTTGCTCAGTGACTTCATTTTATGAAAACTCCCAGTCACGGCCTTGGGCTCTGCTGACCTCCTGAACTATCGCAATACCAATGTCCATCACAATACTGATTTCTTCCTTTATTTCAGGTTCAACTGTTGGCCTTGTGCCAACTGACGCCTGACTAGTGAGCTGTCTGCTTCCTCCCACCCTCTCTGCCCATACATGTCTCCTAGAAGACTAGCTGTGCTTGCTTGTGTGTTATGTTTTCCTCTCTTTAAAAGTGTATTTCAATGTTTTTGAAGATGCCTTTTCCCTTAGTTGATCCTGCTGTGTGATGTCTTTGTTCTTACTGCTTTGGTTCCTTGTTCTTTTGGGGACCCACCACTCAGTACCCAAACAAATCACACATGGAGGCTTATTCTTACTTATGAATTCCTGAACTTATCTTGGCTTGTTTCTAGACAGCTTTCCTTAATTTAATTCATCTACCTTTCGTCACTGGGCTTTTTCTTTTTCTTACTTCTATATATCTTAATTTCACTCTTACTCCATGTTTGACTGTGTGGCTGAGTGGCTAGCCCCTAGCATTCTCCTTTCCTTGTTCTCTTGAGGCTCCTCCTCCTCCTCATTTCTTCTGTTCATACTCTGTCTGCCAGTCCCGCCTATCCTTGCTCCTGCCTCGCTATTGGCCATTCAGCTCTTTGTTAGACCATCCAGTGTTTTAGACAGGCAAAGATTTACAGCTTTACAGAGTTAAAGAAACGCAGCATAAACAAAGAAATGCATCTTCGCATCATTAAACAAAAGTTCCACAACATAAACAAAAGTAACACACCTTAAAGTAATATTCCTCAACATGGTCCCTTACTCTGGATTGAGACTATGAAATGGTTGCAAGTACAAAGTTCAACGCCCCTCAGGCTTTATTTGTTTTTATTGTATGTGGATGATTATGTGCCTGCACGTACATATTCATGTACATTGCATGTGTCTAGTGCCCAAAGAGACCAGAAAAGGGCATGAGATACCCTGGAACTGGAGTTATAAGAGGTTGTGAGCTGTCTATTGGGTGCTAGAAACTGAACCTGGGTACTCTACAAGACCAGCAAGTGCTATTAACTTCTGGTACTTTCTCCAGCCTCATGCCTATGGTTTTAACCACCATTTCTAGGTCAATAAATACAAAATCTCCATCTCTTTCTAAAACAGCTCTATAAACCTTGTATTCATAAATCCTAGAGAATCGGTGTCTTCATGTTTGTGATCCATGGGCCTAAATGCATTATTTTACATAAAATCTCTTACCTTTTTAAATCCCCCTTCCCCAATCTTTCTTATCTCAACATTGCCAGGACCCCATTCTAGAACCAAAAACCTAGTAGTCTGGCTGGAGAAGTGGCTCAGTGGTTGAAGTGTCTGCCGTGTAAGTGTGAAGACCTTAGCTAGAATCCAGCAAAGTAAATCTGCACTCTGAGTGCCCCTACAACCAGATGGGAGGTAGAGAAAGGAGACTTCCTGAACATGTGTGGGTCATCGGTTTTAGTACACACAATCGTCAGCAACATAGAAGAGTCTTTGTCTCAAGCAAAATAGAAGAAGTTTTCCTCTGACCCCACTACCTCATGCCATAGTATGTGCAAAGCCACATTCACACACATGTGCTTATACATACACATATATAAACATCACATATACAAACACATGTACACACACAGACAACTCAATAGCTTCTTTTTCTTTCTCAATGCTTTACATTCTCTCCACCTAAAACACTGTCGTTACTATGTCAAAAACATCCCAAGCCCTTCATCTGTCCATCCTGTACTTCCGCCATTATCTCTCACTGGAGTAAATGACTTCCTAGTTCGCCAGCCATTCCCTGCACTTCCAGCATATCTCCACACGTGACCTTTGTAAAAAGGCAGTCAGATTATACCAGCCACCACTCAACTTAAGACTCTTTCATGTCTTCGCATTGAATTGGAGGGAGACTCTACATCCATTCCCCTGTAGCTTTCCTACCCACCAGCCACTGAGATCCTACGTGCCCATGCTACTCTCTGTCTGGTTCTTATGTTCCAGAAACATGGCCTTTCACAATTCCTACAATTGTTTTTCTGGATGGTTACTTACAACAAAATGCCCTTCTCCCGGCTTCTTCCATAGTGGGTACCTTTTCCTATGTTTGCTCATTTTGAACCTAAGCTTTCCTGGTCCCTTCCTAGGCAGAAATAGCTGGTCAGTGACTTGAAATGTAGCCGTGACAACACTCAGACAAGTGCAGCAGCATCAAGAACCTAAAGACTTGCTTCCTCGATGTTTGCTGATGGGATGGGAAGCATGGAAATGTGTTCCACCTAGGACACATTGACAAGTCCCCCAGTCACCCAGTACACTGGGTTCACCCCATACTGGTGTCTCTACACACAGACTCTTAGATATTCAAGTATCTGTGTATTTTCCCTTCTACTTTCTTTAGAAAGAAAAGCCATCCATCTTTTGATCTCTTTCCACCAGAGACAGTTAGATTGTCACCTAAAGTCCTGGAAAAGGTTTGTTTAGAGAGCCTGCCAGAGTATTTGCTATTTCAGGAAGGAATATAGCAACAAAGATCAGCTTTATTCCGCATGGTCTTATAAAATCTGCTCTAGGCTTCCCAGGGACATGGCAGTGTCGAGTTAAAGCTAGATTATATTGACATTCACAAGGACAGGGTACAGAGAGATCTGCTTGGGCACGGACCTGTAGTAACAAGTCATGTAGAGGCTCGGGATTACAAGACCCCTGTCTAACCACAATTAGAAGCACTCAGTGCCTTTCCAGAATGTCACTGAGCATGCAGAAACTTCACTGGCAAAGGGTGTGAAGACCACCTGTTCCCCAAATCTTAAATCAACTGAGATTTCTTTTCATGTACATGTACTTCCCAGCACTCACTCCTATTCTGGCTAAGATCCTAAAGACTATATTTTAGTGTATGAGATAGCCATTTATCTGTCTAGAAGATTTCTATGGGAAAGATGTCTTCCAGAATGTACTTACATGCTGTAGCTGAAGTTCACTTAGTGTTCACTGAAATAAATATGAATAAAAGCAAAATGTTTTAATACCAATTTTCCATGTGCCTAGAGAAGAATGTTTTATATGTCCTCTTATGCAGTTTTTACAACCAAATGGGGATTCTGTGGCTCACAAACCCTAATGTTTCATGTGCATTCCTTTGTTGACTTTAAGCTTCTTAACGTGTCCCTGACCTCCATAGTCACCTGTTAAAGCTCTGCACTGTGATGGAGCTGGGATTTCTCATTTCCCAACTGCACTCTACCATAGGGAAGGCAGGAGGCTGGAGGGAGATGAGACTTGTTCCCTTATTTAACCATCAACTGATCAAGCATGGAGGATTTTTCAAACTCATTATCAGACCCGTCTTACACCCACACTACTTACAACTCTGTGTCAAAGGAGGTAGTTCCCGGACTTCCTTAGTGAGGAGGGCTCATCTGAGTCCCTGAAACCGTACCTAAGCTGTACTCTCTTCTCTCTCAGACCCAGCCTGAAGAGGTCCTCCCGCATTTTGATGCTAGAAAACCGTAACTTCTTGCCCTAACCTGTTGCTCCTGCTGGAAAATTCCCTCGCTATTTCCCAGAGTCACTGTAGATCTGATACCCCAGCATTCCTTCTTCCTTCTTTGCTATTAAACTGGTAGAGGACTTGTTTCACAAGTGTGTCCTGGAGACACAAAATTCTAGTCCTCAGAATTCAGCTCGGTGCAAGTCACTTTCACAGGTGATATGCTTCCAGGTCATGAAAGGCCCTTCTGCTCCACTGTAGAGCTCTTCTCCCCTCCCCTGGTGCTCTAGTCTGCATTCTGTTGCTATGATAAACCACCTTGACAAAAAGAAATCAGAGGAGAAAAATTTATTCTATATGAGGCTTTCAGTAACAATCCTTCACTATGGGAAGTCAAGGCAGAAACTCAAGGAGGAGCAGAGGCACTAACCATGGAGGAGCAGAGGCATTAACCATGGAGGAATGCTGCTTACAAACTTTTCTTCAGGTCAAGTTCAGCTCCTTTTCCACCAGCACCAAGGCTTGGTACCACTAGCGGTTGTCTGGGCCATTCTACAAGAACAAGCAATCAAGAAAATAACCCCATGCATTCCCACAGGCCATCAGCTGAAGGCAGTTCTTCAACTGAGGTCTGCTCTTCTCGGTGTGTCAAGTTGACAACAAAACTGACAAGGACTCCTTGAAAAGCAGTAGACACACTCAGAAGCAACCTGCAAGATACTACCCCTTAAAATGAAGGTGACATAAGGCTCCTGCAAAAGCTTTAGCCTCAGCCTGAACAATCTGCTACAGGCCAGAGTACTTACCAAGAGGATTACATAGTCTCCACCTCCAGAGAACTCTCTACAAAGATTCTTCAGTATCTTCTTATATAGAGGGAAGCCAGAGAAGGGCTGTGAGTTTCAGCACTGACCCCATTTGACCCTAGTCAGCCTCATCAACCGTAGGAAGTGTGGTTGCCCCTCAGCAGTGCTAGCTTTGGTTTCTCTTGTTTATTAAGCCAACTCTAAACGCAGGACACTTACACGTGGTCTGTAATGGTACCATGTGCTTAATGTGTCAAGCTCTGTGTCCATTATAACTTGTCATATTAACCTGTCCTATTGCAAGTCAAATGTCATATGTCTTAAAATTATGTATGTAAATATACAAATGGTAGTTTTTTTTTTATCTCACAATTTAAGAAGCTCCTGAAATGTTTGTCTTTCTCCTTCCAGTTCTATGGTGCTGGAGAACATATTTCCAAAGGGAATAATCTTCATTTCTTTGTGCCCAGTTCCAAACTAAGTGTCTTTTACTTCTACACAATAAGTGCTAGGCTTTTCCCCTGCTCTTTAAACTGAATAAGTAGAAGACTTTAGTGTTAACAGTGTTTATGGAATAGAGACATGTGAGGCTGTCATATTCTATATAGAATACTTTTAAGTAGAAAGAAGTCCAAATCTATTTTTAGGTGATTTTTATTCTCTTTTTTCCCTTCTGTAGATAAGGCGTAACTTCAATCCTTAGGCAGCATGACTTGGCCAGGAATACATCTAAGATTAACTCCAAACCAGACCCAGTCTCTAAAGCCATCCTTGTCTGAGGAGGCTGTGACTACACTGTCAGGTGTCCCCTGGGTGTCCCTACACTTTAATCCTCACAAGAGTAGGATCAGAGCCCCTCCTGTGCTTTAGGGGCCCTGGTCATTGGGCTCTGCATAGTAACAAAGTCTCTAGATCTAGGTAGTTTTTACTCCTGGAGGCTTGAAGAGAGCAGATAAGAGCTGGGTATGTTAATATCCCTTTCTCTCAGCAGGTATGTCATCACCAAAATTGGCCCCATTTATAACTTTCCTCCTATGGAAGAGGAACGGTGTTCTGTACTTTACATACATTAATCTCTAATGAATCCAGTAACCCTTAGAATTAAGGATATTCTCCATCTACAATATGGGAAAATTAAGGATTATAGACAGTATATCTCCTCATGACAGGGACACTTAGTTGTTAACTGACATAAACCATATTCATATCAGATATATTGAGCTTGCAGCATTCAGCCTACCACTTGTTGTCTGTTTTATGATTTAATCCTTGGTGCCGAAGTGTACAAGTACTGGAAACATAGGCAGCAACAGAGTCAGCAGTGCTAACTAAACTTAATGATTTTGCTGGTTCTTTTGGGGAGGCCTATAAGATAACACAAAATCTCAGCATTCTTGCTGTCTATACACATTATGTGCAATTATCAAGACAGACATGTTTCTAGGCCAAGGTAAAATGGTGCTCCCAGATGTCTTTGGAGAAATAATTACAAAAGAATATGAGAAGATGGGACTAGAGAGATAGCTCAGGAGTAAAACGAACACCGGCTGCTCTTCCAGAAGACCCTGGTTTGATTATTAGCACACACAATAGCTCACAACCATCTGTAACTCCAGTTCCAGTATATCTGATGCTCTCTTCTGGCCTTTGCAGGCACCAGGGACATAAATAGTACAGTTAGATACATGCTGGCAAAACATCCATGCATATAAAAATAAAATCATTTTTAAAATCAATTTGAGAAAAATATAGTCGGATAAACACAGAAACAAGCACCTAACTCAACCATCCACACATAGATTTTAGTGAATCAACTGAATCCAAATTCAGCTGATTCCTACTATTCAAACGAGTCCTACTAAAAAGAGAGACACTGCTGTAAAACACACACACACACACACAATCAGCACTTAAACCTCACTTGACACAAACATAGTATTAAATAGGAAACTAGGAAGTTAGGGCGTCTCAGAACTTGAAGTTTTGCAGGAGTCCATGGAAGTCACATTTTACTTCCTATATATCATGGTCTTTACCTTTAATTCTTTACAGTTATATTTATTTAATGTGTGTATGTGTGGGGGGGCGCCCATGTGCAGAAATCAAACGACAATTTAAAGAGTCAGTTCGCTCCTCCCATCATGGGGTCCCGAAAACCAAGTATAAATTATCAGGCATCTTGTGGTTCCTGGTATTAACTCTTTAATGGGTCACTTCATCATCTTTTAAGCTGGTTTGGGGCTATGGTAGGGCAGAATACAGCTAGGCAATAAATCCAGGCAGAGAATAAAGGCAGAGTCAGGGAGCTGCCAGCAGCCACTGGAAAAGCAAGATGTGAGGTAACAAGCCACAGGCCTCATGGCATAATATAGAATAATAGAAATGGGTTGATTTAAATTGTAAGCCTGAGCTAATAGGCCAAACAGCTTGTTACTCATATTACGCCCCAGAATGATTTATTCAGGAACTCCACTGAATATGACATAGAAAACTGTATTTCCCTTTACTTATCATTTTAAAGCATGGTAGTTATTTACAGAAAGATTTTCTAAACGCTAATGTGGAAAGAACACTCGTAGGTAAAGGAAGGTCTTACATCTGTACAAAAGTGGAAATCAATTTATTTCCTACTCCTGTGTATGTCCATAATGAAATTTCAGTACTTTTGTCCCCAGCTTCATTCAGACATGGACAGAGGAGATGGATCCATCAAATACATCCTTTCAGGAGAAGGAGCAGGCATCGTGTTTACTATTGATGACACCACTGGAGACATCCATGCCATTCAGAGGCTGGACCGAGAAGAAAGAGCCCAATACACTTTAAGAGCTCAAGCTCTAGATAGGCGGACAGGCCGACCAATGGAGCCAGAGTCGGAGTTCATCATCAAAATCCAAGATATCAATGACAATGAGCCCAAGTTCCTGGATGGACCTTACATTGCCACAGTGCCAGAAATGTCACCAGTAGGTAAGGTGGGGATGCACTGATTTTTCACAAACAGTAGACACACTCTAGGTGACCCTATTGTGTACACATAGAGCAGAAAATGTGCAGAAATCATAAAAGTGAAACCAAGATTACCACCAACTCGTTCAGTGGGTAGGAAGTTATGCAGCTTTTCGAAGCCACCACATTAAGCAATAATAAATCTCCCAGCTTCTTCCAGTTCTGATTCCTTAAGAATAAACTATGAATTAGATGGCTAATAGCATATATTTGGTTGCTAAGGGTTAATATTGGCTGTTACCAATGAACAAAGAAGACTACATAGTCAGTGTTACTTTTACTGGTTACTAAGAATTGAAACACCAATAACTACCAGCCCCATTGAGTAACAAGAGGCTTGATCTAGGAAGGAAACTCTCCCAAAAAAAGCAAGCATAACATCTGCAAAAGGTTTTAAAGTTAACCATTCAGGATATACCAGCTCTTTATAACTGCTTGAACAGCTTTCTCCCACTTCTCTCCCTCAGGTACCTCTGTTATCCAAGTGACAGCCACAGATGCTGATGACCCAACCTATGGCAACAGTGCCCGGGTAGTGTATAGCATTCTGCAGGGCCAACCGTATTTTTCTGTGGACTCCAAAACAGGTATATAGTACAAGTGTCAAGGCAGAGGTGGTTGTTTATTGAATAATCCTTGTGCTTCCTACTTAGGACAGACCCAACTCATCTTTTCAAAGATGCTCCAGGAAATGTATTACACAGAAAAGACTGTCATAATCTTTAGGATTATGAGAGCACATTAGAACTGTTGGGGATGGGGAGGGTGAGACAGTGTTCATGGATTGCTGAGCAACACCAAGGCCCTGCCCACAGAAATTGTCTCCTCATCACCTCCCCAAAACTCCCATGCCTATATTTATTTACCAAGGTTTTGGTCATCAAGACCAAAGAAGACTGCCACATTCACCTGGGCTTGTTCTACAGCTACACTCACAGAGCCTTCTGGGCAATCATTCAGCTGACCATGAGGATTCAATCAAGTGCTAACCAAGTTTTTGTGGTTACTGATATACCCACAAAGTTTTATCTACTGAGCCAATCCTTGCCAAGCAAAAGACAAGGGCAGAGTGAATGACTGTCAGGCAAGTGGGTTTTGATGAGACAGGCAAGAGCACATGCATATGGTCCCCAGAATGGCAGAGCCTGTTGGAGGTCACTCCTCCAAGGGGGGATGCAAAAAGAACAGAACTGATAAGAGGTAGCGTGGCAGAAGAGGAGAGACTGGGAAGCCTAGGGCTTTGCTTGTTTCAAGGAACTTTGACTACAGGATTCATGTTTTATCCCAAGGGAAATCACTTTGGTGTCTATACTGGGCAGAATAGCTATTGTTACTGTGTTACTGAGCCCGGGTTTCTCCTTCTCCAAGCACTTTCATAAACATTACCATTTTTAACCTTCCAATAGGAAGTATTATTGCTCCCACTTTACGGAGGGAAAGCCGACCTAAGGGGCAGAACTTGAGCAAAGAAACAACCACAAAGGCTAAGTCACCAGTGAACAAAGTCACCTCCTTTTCTGATGGAAAAGAAATATATCTCTGTTATTACTGGGGGAATTTTCTTTCCTATATGTCCTCAAGGTAGCTAGGCATTCAGAAAATGGTATCATAAAGGTAGAAAGTGAGAGAGTGTAAATTAGTAGGAGGAAAGAAAAGATCGCAGCTAGAAATGTCTATAAAGCAGAAGCTTCAGTAATTCTACCAATGGGGAAGGGGCCGAATGAAGAGATGCCCACAGGGAAGAAAACTCCAGGCAGAAACAGGGTCGCATGTCCTTTACATCCGCTGAAGGAATGTACATTATTCTGACAATGCCCATGAGGGGCGTCAACAGTGTTAAGGTCAAAAATACATGAGGAGATTGTCACTGCTTTGGCCAAGAGGCATTTACAAGGAAAACTACTGCACATTCCCTTTCAGAACGACGTCAGTGACTGCACCACACACATCACTGGAAGAAACTGAGGCAGGGTGTTATCCCACAGGCCTGCCTTTCCCTGCAGGATGCCAGTTTAGCCACAGGCTGCGTCATAACCTTGTAACAATAGGCCTTAACCTTCCCTGCAAGTGTAGGAAAGCCAGATTTCCTAAGCTGGAGGTTAAAAAGGAGATAAAACTCCACACATCCCTGGCAGATCAGAATCTACATGTCGCTGCATCTGGTTTAGACACCTCTTCTTAGTGAAATCCAATCACCACACCTTCATGCTGCCTCTGCTCTGAACTGTCTGGGGAAGTTAATCTTTTATGCATGGCAAAAATAAACAACACACACTGAGTCTCTCTGCCTTTTCTGCTTCAGGAACTCCAGGCACAGTAGTAAGCAGAGGAAAAGAGAGCAGCGACTGTAAACAAAGGGAGTCTAATCCTTTTCATCCCTCCTTCCCGGCAGGGGGAAAGCAGGGAAACACGCTAGGAGCCAGTTTCTAGAGAGTCATCCACACTACCAGGGCTCTAGGGCTGAAGGAAGAAGGAGCAGGGAAATTATCTAGAATCACAGATTTGTAGACACATGGAGCTTTGTTTCCTGCACTCAAATCCCAGGTAAAGACACTCTACAACCGCCTTAGCCGGCCTCCTGGAGTCTGTAGGAAACCACTGCTGCCACCTCCTGTTCTGCTTCAGTAACATTGCCAAGGACACAGCCTCTGGGCCTTTCCTGACGGCTGTCTATTTCTTGGCCCTTTGTTTCACATGGTGCTTTTCTGAAGCTGGGATTTTAACCACACGTTTAATAAAGTAGACGCTGTGCATCTTGGTATTAGGTATTTACAAACACAAAGGAGACAAGCACACAAGCATTCTCAGAAGACCAGCTTTGCCTATTTGCTTTTTAAAACAATTCCTATCCTGCAGGTGTGATCAGAACAGCACTCATGAACATGGACAGAGAAGCCAAAGAATACTATGAAGTAATCATCCAAGCCAAGGATATGGGAGGACAGCTTGGAGGATTAGCTGGGACTACAACAGTCAACATCACCCTCTCAGATGTCAATGATAACCCACCCCGCTTTCCCCAGAGTAAGTATCTCTCAGAGCAGAGGGAGCCGCACCTCACAGAGTTTAGGGGTATTGTTACTTTGCATTGAAAGTCATTTATTAATATCTTTCTGCACCACAACCATCAACCATCACCTAATCAGTATTTCTCAACTCTTTTTTTCACTACTTCATCCCTGTTAAATCTTCTTAGACTTTTTCCCATATTTTTAACCTGATGGCCACATCACCCACCTGCACAACACTGAGTACTAAGAATAATATTTGTCATCTAGGGTTAAATTTTCATGGCTCACAAATCATCATCATGTGTAAGATTTGTTTTTGACCACTAATCTCCATCAAGAGCTCATTTTCAAGAAAATGATTTTTCAAATGGGCACCAGTTCAGAACACATTTCCTGAGACAGCCAGAGCTGTAGCTGAACAGGCCACCATCTGACGGCAGTAACCAAACAATATACAACTCGGTGCCATCCATGATCTGTAGGGACACTAGGCTCAGGCACACAAAGTACTAACGCCTGTCTCCCAAACTTAAAATCCACCCAGCAAGCACATGTCCTGTTATAGAGAGGAAAATCAATGAGGAATGCTTGGTGTGCCACTTGTGGGTTCGTAAATGGCGCAGACTGAGTAGATTCCTACGCTGACCAATCCTGCAGCCGGGAAAGACTAAAGTGTCGTGGAACAGTTTGTGCAATGCCACGAGTCTGCTACTTGTTCTCAACAAGTTAAAAATGAATGAAGGTCTCACAGGGTAATGAGACTTAAACAGAAGACTGAAGAATAGAAAGGATTTACACTAGCAGAAAAGAAAACATAACACGCCAAAATGAAGAAAGCACACTCATTCAAGCACTATCAAGTTGAGATACTATCCAGGGATGCAATATACAATATATGTGTACACACACACACACACATATTTATTTATTTATTTATTTATTTATTTATTTATTTATTTATTTATTATTTCTACACACAGAGGAAAAGACAGGGGTGGGCGTGGGGAGAGCCCACAGTACAGGAAGAAGTAAGCATGGCCTCCTGACTCTCACTCTCCTGGCTAGAGGAAGCACAGCTGAGGGTTTGTCAAAGAGGACACCACTTTTAATCTGGAGCAGGACTGTACTGCTGACAGAGTAGAGGGTACATAATAGAACTAGTGGCAGGCAGGGGAAGACAAATTCAGATCTGAATATGAAATGAAGGCAGAGTAATCAGGTTGAATGTTCTTAAGGAATGGAGATGTGACCTTGAAAGTGAGTGCCAGAAGGGAAGAAACCGGAGAAACAGCAGACACAATTCCAGGTTGAACACTGAGCAAGGAAAGGGGGAAACAAACAAAAACTAAAACTAAAACCCAAAAATGGGGCTGAGGAAACAGCTCGATCATTCAAGAGCTTGTTCTGCAAGCGTGAGCATGAGGACCCAAGTTCAATCCCAGAATCACAGGCTAGCAATGCTGGTACCCTTTTGTAATCCCCATGCTGGGATGTCAGAAAAGAGTAGATTCCTGGGATTCCCTGCTCCATCTTCTTAGCATACTTAAGGTAATATACGGCAAGTTATAGGCCAGTGAGAAACCCTCTCTCAAAACAAGGGGAAAGGCACCTAAGGAACAACACATAAGGTTTATTTCCGGCTTCTACATGCAAGTATACACACATGCACATGCACGTGCACACACACATACATACACACACACACACACACCTAAATACAAACAGAATGAATTCAGACTATTAGCTGAATAGCTTGCATTTTGAACCAGCTGGATCAAAATGACTTTTATTTCATTTATGTAAATAAAGAGAGCTCAAATAGTTGCGTGCAAATGGAATACACAAAGTCACCATGGCCATTCATGAAAGACAAAAGGCAGGATATCAGGCAAGTGTTTTACAATGATACAAATAAGTAAGTTACTAAGATGACTAGTTCACCAATCAGAGTGCAGTATGGACTGCCATATGGAGTGATGGGTGCAGTTTTACTGATCCTGAGTTCCATATTCGTTCACAAATGACTCATGTTGTGCACCCCACATAAACACTGTGGGTTCTAAATATTCTGAATTATTGAACTTTTCAAATATGACACTAAATGGGTATCCCTGATGAAGGCAGAATGGGAAGCAGAAGAGCCAAGGATCTATAAACCTCAACAGTTTAGAGATCCGGACACTTGTGGATATAGTCACATTTTCCTCCAGGCATGGCAGCTCCTTAGAATATTACACAATACAGTGAAGATGGGGATTTTAGCTCTACCCCCAAATCAAAGCTCTAAGACCATTCTCCACTAAAATACAGTACTTTTGCACTTTTCAAAATAAATTATTCATCATTAAATATTTCTCCATTTATTTGTGAAAGTTAAATTTGGATAATACCATTATTTCTTAACTCTACCTTAGATTAAATGCTTCTGCTTTACTGTTCTTCTGATTCCCTATTGTAGGAAATCTGTTTAGCTTCTTTCTCAAAAATATTACCATAACTAACTGTGAGATGCTGACAAAATGTCATGCCTACTCTTTTATGTTGAACAAGCCTAATTACCTTTAACTGAACCACACTGCAAAATAATATTATGTGCTCAAGATATTTATTTCTGTCTTTTGTTGTTGTTGTTGTTTGTTTGTTTGTTTCGGTTTTTCGAGATAGGATTTCTCTATAGTTTTGGTGCCTGTCTTGGAACTAGCTCTTGTAGAACAGGCTGGCCTTGAATTCGCAGAGATCTGCCTGCCTCTGCCTCCCAAGTGCTGGGATTAAAGGCATGTGCCACCACTGCCAGGCAAGATATTTATTTCTAATGCCATGTAGAAATTTTAATACATGCTGAGCTTATAACTGTGTTTAAACACATAGGATAGTTTTCCTTTCTGAAAAGATTATAGGTACGTGTATGTTTTGCCTAAAATTTCTGGGGAGAAAAGTGTAATCCATTGATATCTTCGCATGGCACAGTAGAGAGTCCCTGACTCATACTTGTAAGGAACAAACCCTTGGGGGCCCTCAGTTCCTTTGCCTCAGGCTCCCTCATTGTTTTACATAATAAAAAAGAGGAACTATGGAATGGCTCAGGAGCTAGGAGTGCTTCCTGCTTTGACAGATGACTCTGGTTCAGTTCCTAACACCCACATCAAGCAGCTCAATACCCACAGCCACTGTCACTCAAATTCCAGAGAATAGGATGGCCTCTGTAGCCTGCAAGCACCTGATGCACATGATACACAGAAACTCATGTAGTCATGGCTATATACACAAAAAATTGATTAATTTATGATAAGAGATGACAATATTGAAAAATGTGTGTGATTTTAGTTAGTTAGCCAACCTGTGACTGCTAAAAAAGTAAATTCTCAAATATACAACTTCACAGAGGTGAAAATAGGCTAAAACATAAAGTTTATGAACAAGAGCATCAACTCAAAAAGGAAGGCATACCAATGCTGGACATCAACTCAAAGGAAGGCATTATCAACATTGAGCTTCTTCTACATGTGGGATTTGGTTTGGGTATTTGAGTTTAGAACTAGAACACAAAGCCTATGCAGAGGCATCCAGATAGATAGCCACAGGTATGGAAAACAAGTTGATGTACCACACATGGAGCTCAAAGGGCTCCATCCACTCAGGGCCACTGGTCATAGAGATGGGACCATAGCACACAGGCCAGGATATAAACAGAAATTAGGACATTTGAAATTTGATTAAATAAATGTGCTTTGTGATCCCATGATGACCAGGAAAAGCATGGCATTGGGAGAAATATCCCATTCATGTGGCATCTTAAAAATGAGGAAGCAAGGAACTTCTTCCTACATTGAAGGATGAAAGACACAAAGAGAGGTCCACTGTTACCATGTCTTATTCTTGGGCTCCGTGGAGCTATTTCAACTTCTTCTTATTGAACGTTCCACACAGCTTATAGGTGGTGGGGATGCTTTCACTCTCTGGACTGAAATTTTAAACTGTAAAACTTAAGTTTTAACTTATGAACCACGGAAAAATGGTTTACATGGCATGCCTGATATGTGATAATAAGGCCGACTTTTAGTGGTAGATTATCAAGAATACATTCCTGCTTTTCTTCACAGAACATTATCAGATGAGTGTGCTGGAGTCAGCTCCAATTAGCTCCACTGTGGGGAGAGTGTTTGCCAAGGACTTGGATGAAGGCATCAATGCAGAGATGAAGTATACTATTGTGGATGGAGATGGTGCAGATGCTTTTGATATTAATACAGACCCAAATTTCCAAGTTGGCATCATAACTGTGAAGAAGGTAATCCAATTTCCTTTTCAAATCATATTCAAGGGTACTTTGCTTGGGGAATGCTAGTGAAGGGTGGTTGTATATTGGGATATGTTTTTGTTTTATCCTCTGATAGAATCTCTTTCCTGAACCAATGAGATGACTCAGCAGGTAAAAGCATTTTCCACAAAATCCTGATGACCTAGAACCCACACTACTAGAAGATAATCAACTTCTACAAGCTTTCCTTATGACCTCTACATAGCAGCATGGCACTGATACACCCACACCCAGTCACATCCTCTCTCTCTCTCTCTCTCTCTCTCTCTCTCTCTCTCTCTCTCTCTCTCTCTCACACACACACACACACACAAACAATTTAAAAATAACTCTTTCTCATTAGCTTAATAAATAAAAACCTCTTACTGCTTGGTCTTACAAGTAAAAACACTGGCTGTGGCATTATTTTATAGAAAGGGTTACTAAAATACATTACAAATAAGCCACTTTTACTTAACCACTTAAACTGCTATAGTTTAATGCTCTAATGTTTTTAATGGCTTAATCAATATTTGAATCCCACATCTTTACATTAGTTTATCATAAATAGAAAAGCAAGCTATAATATTATTATTAATAAATAATACATAGTACTTTTTAATTGCTTCTTGAAGACCCATAGATGCAAATGAAACTTGAAAAGTTTTATCAAACATAAAACTTCTTTGTTCCATCTCAAGGTACCAGGCTTCCTAAAGGTAAATGTTCATTCTTTATGTGCCATAAAGCACGTATGGATAAATTCAATAAATGGAAGGTAAATTTCTTCTATTTTAATTTTTGTTTTTGTGTGTGTGTGCAACATATTTATACACATGTGTACATGTGTTTATGCACATACACATTTGTGTAGATGCATGCAAAGGAAAGAGATTGATTTGCTAGCCCTCGAAATCCTCCCGTCTTTGCCTCATTAGCACTGGGTTTATTACAAATGACTGACTATGCATTAACTTGTATTTCTTAATTATACATCACTTGGCCTGGCTTTTACACAGATGCTTGGGATACAGTTTGGGTCTTTATGCTTGTGTGGCAATTATTTTAGTACCTAAACCATCCCTGCTGGCAGAGGCTCCTTGTTCATTCCCAGCCAGCCACCCAGTAGTCCCGAAATAACCACACAGAAACTGTATTAATTAAAATACTGTTTGGCCAATCACTTAGGCATATTGCTAGCTAACTCTTATATCTAATTTATTCTTTATCATAACTAAGGAAACCAATAACTATCTTTCTTCAACTCCATCAAAGACTCCAGAAGTATATAATGTTACCTAAGTAAACAGGAAGTGTATTGTAAGCAATTTCCAAAATTCTAGAATTGATAGCGACATCTTGTTGCCTGGAGAGTTACCCAAAGTTCTTCTGTAACATTGGAGTATTCATCTTCAGCCTACAGGCACATAGTATCTGGCAGACTTTTCCATGAAGCAGAAAATTACAAAGACAATTCCACCTATATTGGCAGTTTGTCAGTCACTTTCCTGTTTGTCCTACAGAATCTCTGGCAGACTCTTTCATGAATCAGGAACCCTGAATGATTGCCTTGTCTTATGCAAGTTAAGCAGTTATTTTTTGTGGGTCCTGCATGTCCCATTCATGCAGTATAGCATCAAGAATCCAGGCAAGAGCAATTTGTTTCCTAAATGGCTAACAAACTGAATAATAACCCTTTTTGATACCCATCATCCTCTTGAAGTGAATTGGTGCTGCCGGGAGCAGATGAGTCTCATAGCCTTGAAAAGTTCTAAGTTCTTAAAACATTTTAAATGCCATGTTCTGTTAGTATTTGAAAGGTTTGAAGAATAACTGTCCATCTGAAGTCTCTGTACATCTAGAAAACCTAATGTGACTATAAGCTTGACTATTACAAATGACTATGCATTAACCTGTATTTCTTAATTATAAGTTACATTTTTAAATGAACTACACAAGCACAATACCTTAAATAAGAGCAGAAATATATATATAAGAAATTTGAGTTTAAATTTGTATCAATAGACCAAGATCCATAGCAGTGCAAAGTATTCATCTCTGGAGCAAATCCCCTTTTAAATGTAAACAAACATTTATAAACAATATTTGGGAATAGTTCTCTCTAAACTGCTTCCTGATTTTTGTTGGGTGAAGTAATTTTGGGGTTTGCAGAGACCTTTCAGGGGATCTTGGTTCATCAAACCACATTAGTCTGGTAGTAATCCACAGGTTCTCAACCTCTGTGGAAACAAAAGCAGAACCTCTTTTCCAAAGCAACATATCTTTAGACTCAAATTTTGAAGTCAAGATACTATATATATATATATATATATATATATATATATATATATATATATAGTTTAGCAGCCTAGACAATAAAATGTCTCTCTGTACTTAGCTCATTCACAATAAAAAAAAAACAGAGAAAACACAATAGTATGCATAATCCAGACTCTGTGTATTTTCCTTCTTCATGTGGCTTACTGTTTTTACTCCTTTTTACTGTTTGTGCTCTATCTCTTTAAAGACATAGTTTTATTTTTCTATTTTTTTTCTCTCTCTCATTTATCCAACACTATGACCCATTTAGAGGTCTTTTTCATCTGAATTTGTGCATCTGTAATCCTTTTCTGACCAGGACTGCTTCTTAAAATACTAAGCAGCATGGTTAAGACTAAGGCTTCTTTGCCTTTTGGTTCCACCCAATCCAACAAGGCAGAGGTCCATTCACTCTGAGACTGCCAGGTGGGAGTCTTCCTCACCCCCTCAACCCAGGTAAACAGTTGGCCCATGCTGTCATCAGCTAACTTGCAGCATGCTGCCCACAAATCTCATTCAAGTGTTTGGCCTCCAAAGAGTCAGAGCTGTTCATGAAACTAGCACAAACCAGGAAGATGCCATTTCTTTTTTTCCAATATTTTTTTATTAAAAATTTCCACCTCCTCCCCGCCTCCCTTTCCCCCCTCCCCCACTCTCCACTCCCCCATTCCCCTCTCCCTCCCTCTCCAGTCTGAAGAGCAGTCAGGGTTCCCTGCCCTGTGGGAAGTCCAAGGTCCTCCCCCCTCCATCTAGGTCTTGGAAGGTGAGCATCCAAACAAGCTAGGCTCCCACAAATAAACCACATTTTTTCTTTTTCTTTTCTTTCTTTTCTTTTTTCTTTTTTGCTGCTAATGCTGAATCAGGAAGACCTCTCTTAAAGGAGCCATGACACCCTTGCTTACCACCAGCAAATAGAGCCCATTGGAAAAAAATGTGGCTACCAAGAAACTGTATTAAACCCTGTTTGTGTGTGTGTGTATATATATATCTAGAATTTATTTTTAAGTTTTCTCAGGTTTTATGTGGACATAGTTGCCCATGTTGTACCACCAGTTCTGTTGGCAGAGGCCACCCAGATCCAAAATAACCACATAGAAACTGTATTAATTAAAACACTGCTTGGCCAATCAATTAGGCATATTGCTAGGTTATATCTTAAATTAACCCATTTCTATGAATCTGTGTATTACCACAAGGCTCATGGTTTACCAGCAAGATTCCAGTGCATCTGTCTCCTGTAGTGGTTACATGGCATCTCTGACTCTGTCTGTTCTCTCCTCCTCCATCTGCTTGGAATTCCTGCCTTGTTCTATTCTGCTGAGCCACTGGCAGAAACAGCTTCTTTATTAACCAATGGCAATAAAACATAATCACAGCATACAGAGGGGAATCCCACCTTAATCTCCTAACACAGATTAAACTTTTTTAAAACTGAATTTATGGCCTAAGGAGCTGGATCAGTGAATAAAGCATAAATACCAGAGTTCCCCAGAACCTACTAAAAAAGTGGGCCGTTGTGGCAGCCTATGTTTAATCCAGCACAGGATTTTAAAACGACACAGGATCCCAGGTATCCAGGTTCAGTGAGAGACCCTGCCCCAGTAAACACAGAATAGCACAGTTAAAGACACATGTTGCCAACTTTGAGCCTATACACAGACATAAACATGCCTACACATATGCATGAATTCCACATATACTAATAAATTGAATCTAATAATTTACAAATGAGCATATAATTTAAAACGTTAACTTGTAAAACATTGGTTTGTTTTATAAGCAGCCTCAACCTGCTGCCTTCCTGGTGACCTTGCCCAGCAGCTGCTCACACTGCTCACACCAAGTGCACATGTTAAGGCGCCTCAATCCACCCACCACCTGCTGCCCAGGACCCGTCCCAAGTAGCCATGCAGATAGGCACTGGTAACTCTGACCTTCCCCAAGCTGCCACACACTCATATCATCTTGGTAAGAATTCCACAGTCCTACCCTGCTGCCATCTACTCAGAGGCCTTATAGGTGGCTTCTGTTAGTAAGCACCTTTGTCCTCAGCATTACCATCTATCTGCTTGGGACGTTACCCAAACAGCAAGCAGCATGTGGGGCCGGCAGGACCCCAGCAACCCTTGGTAATTATTAAACTGGAATCACTTTCTACCTCCTCATTCACAAATCAACACTAAGTGTCCAAAGGACTGAACTTCAGAAAACTCCTACCTGATCCAAAGCCAGCCACATTAGGGTAACAGCAAAAATAAAGGACAGCAAAGGAACAGACATATGCCAAATTTCTCCAACCAGAAATCTTCATGGCCAGCACATACTGATCTTGAAACAGTTTAAAATGCTAAGACAGACTTATGAATCCTCAAACACATTCATATAATCAATCATTATAAGTCATTACATTTGAAAATTAGTAATATATGCTAACTTTATAAGATGACTAAAAATAATATCAATTTATTACATTGGAAAGGATTGAAACCATCTTCCAATTATATATTTTGTTTCGGCTATTAACACACCACTAACCACTAAAAAATGCCCAAAGTTTAAAATAATTTCTTTTTTTTTTAATAACTATGACAGGTTTTATTTTTTCCCCCACCTCTGTGTGTCTTTTATTTTGTTTTTTTTCTTTTTATTGTTTATTTATTTATTAAAGATTTCTGCCTTCTCCCCACCACCACCTCCCATTTCCCTCCCCCTCCCCCATCAAGTCCCCCTCCCTCATCATCCCTAAGAGTAATCCAGGTTCCCTGCCCTGTGGGAAGTCCAAGGACCACCCACCTCCATCCAGGTCTAGTAAGGTGAGCATCCAAACTGCCTAGGCTCCCACAAAGCCAGTACGTGCAGTAGGATCAAAAACCCATTGCCATTGTTCTTGAGTTCTCAGTAGTCCTCATTGTCCATCATGTTCAGCAAGTCCGGTTTTATCCCATGCTTTTTCAGACCCAGGCCAGCTGGCCTTGGTGAGTTCCTGATAGAACATCCCCATTGTCTCAGTATGTGGGTGCACCCCTCGCGGTCCTGAGTTCCTTGCTCGTGCTCTGTCTCCTGCTCATGATTTGGACCTTGAGATTTCAGTCCGGTGCTCCAATGTGGGTCTTTGTCTCTGTCTCCTTTCATCGCCTAAATGTTTTTCTTTGGGTTCACCTTCTTAATTAGCTTCTCTAGGACCACGCATAATAGGCTCAACATCTCCTATTCATGACTAGAAACCAAATATGAGTGACTACATCCCATGTTCCTCTTTTTGGGTCCGGCTCACCTCACTCAGGATAGTGTTTTCTATTTCCGTCCATTTGCCTGCAAAATTCAGGAAGTCATTGTTTTTTACTGCTGAGTAGTACTCTAATATGTATATATTCCATACTTTCTTCATCCATTCTTCCATTGAAGGGCATCTAGGTTGTTTCCATGTTCTGGCTATTACAAACAATGCTGCTATGAACATAGTTGAGCATATACTTTTGCTGTATGATAGGGCATTTCTTGGGTATATTCCCAAGAGTGGTATTGCTGGGTCCAGGGGTAGGTGGATCCCGAAATTCCTGAGAAACCGCCACACTGTTTTCCAAAGTGGTTGCACAAGTTTGCATTCCCACCAGCAATGGATGAGTGTACCCCTTTCTCCACAACCTCTCCAGTAAAGGCTATCATTGGTGTTTTTTTATTTTAGCCATTCTGACAGGTGTAAGATGGTATCTTAAAGTTGTCTTGATTTGCATTTCCCTGATCGCTAGGGAAGTTGAGCATGACCTTAAATGTCTTTTGGCCATTCGAACTTCTTCTGTTGAGAATTCTCTGTTCAGCTCAGTGCCCCATTTTTTAAATGGGTTGATTAGCCCTTTACGGTCTACTTTCTTGAGTTCTCTATATATTTTGGAGATCAGATCTTTATCTGTTGCAGGCTTGGTGAAGATCTTCTCCCAGTCAGTGGGTTGCCTTTTTGTCTTAGTGACAGTGTCCTTTGCTTTACAGAAGCTTCTCAGTCTCAGGAGGTCCCATTTATTCAATGATGCCCTTAATGTCTGTGCTGCTGGGGTTGTACGTAGGAAGTGTTCTCCTGTGCCCATGTGTTGTAGAATACTTCCCACTTTCTCTTCTATCAGGTTCAGTGTGTTCGGACTGATATTGAGGTCTTTAATCCATTTGGACTTGAGTTTTGAGCATGGTGATAGATATGGATCTATTTTCATTCTTCTACAGGCTGACATCCAGTTTTTCCAGCACCATTTGTTAAATGCTTTCTTTCTTCCATTGAATATTTTTAGCTCCTTTATCAAAAATCAGGTGTTCTCAAAATCCCATCAAAATTCTTCACAGATCTGGAAAAGACAATAATCAACTTTATATGGAAAAACAAAAAACCCAGGATAGCCAAAACAATTTTATACAATAAAGGATTGTCTGGGGGCATTACCATCCCTGACTTCAAACTCTATTACAGAGCTACAGTATTGAAAACAGCTTGGTATTAGCATAGAAACAGAGAAGTCGACCAATGGAATTGAATAGAAGACCCTAGCTTTAACCCACAAACCTATGAACACATGATTTTTAAAATAATTTCTTGAATGCAAAAGTCACCTATTCAAAAAGTTAACTAATTATAAAATGGAGCCTTTAGGATACTTAATATTTAAGTTAAAATTTATTTGAAAAACATTCTAAATGATACAAGTATAGTGACATATTAAATTATTTTATAGGTTAGATATCATTACAAACATTCACTTTTAAAATAATACATTTATTAATATTATAATTTGAGCAAACTAAAAATTTCTTTTCTCTACCTTCTTTATCTGAAAAAGATTAAACATTGCAAGCTAGAACTCTGTCTCTCAATGTCACTATCCAAAGAGTATCCAAGTTCAATCAAAACAAATATAAATGTTTCTTAGGCTATTTAAATTCCTTTTCTTAACATATGAGCTGCCAGAAAAATATAATTAAGAACATGACCGATAAAACGGATAGATAGATCAGACACATATAATAAACATTTTAAAGGCAACTGACTGGTAAATCCATATGTCTGGAAAAACTCCCAGATGTCTGATCCACACCCATCATCTTCCTTTGTCATTAATAATGTCAGTCAAAACTGAAACAAAAGTTTTGCTTTTGATTTATTTCCCTTAGGGTCTATGATTTGTCTAAAAAGTACATTTTTTTCAAAAAATATTAAGCTGCATTGAAAGAATTGGTTCTTCATACAACCACCAGGATTGCTACACAGGACATGTGTCATTTTAGCTTTTAAGTAATCAGTCAATTGATTTTCAGTCTCTTAAATGCTTGAAATATGTAATTTTCAGAGTGTTCTTTGTTCTATACATAATATCATTTATGCCATTTTCTAGTCTTCAGCTTAGCTTCCATCTGCAAGCAAAAATAAGTAGTTGTAGGGAGTCCATTCTCCTCTTAGGCAGGTCACACAACACATAAGTTCTACACTTCTCTAATTCTAATAGACCATGAATTACAATCCTCATTATTATTTTAAATAGCCCTTCAAAAATCCAACTTTATGTGATCCAATGCCTTATTTGTAATTATTTGAAGAGCTCTTAGAGACACAGTTGAATATATTATATTTGCCTTGCCTGTATCAGGTTTGCTCCCTGCTGGTGCTTCAGTGCTCTTCTGCCTACACAGTCTTTCAGAAGGCATTTTTGACAGCAGTAAATTCCAGTGCATGCAGTATCAACCCTGTGCAAAATGAGACTCACATGCAGCACTAATGCCTTTCATTGCATACAGCTTGCATGGGCACGAACATCAGAGCTCATCACCTGTTAAGCACCAGTAATTGTGATGTAGCAACAATTAGAAAAAGACTCAACCCCCAAAGCATAAAATACAATGAGAACCTACACCCCAGGAAAAGACAGTAACACCAAACCCTCATATGCCATAATATAAACGTTAATGCATAGAAGAAACTTGTGGCACCACTTAATACAATAATAACTTTTTACTACATTCGGGGTCTTTGGCCTTACTACATACTGGCGAATAAAAACCCAACTGAGCCTGTGCTTTTGACCTTGAATCTGAAGAAAGAATATGCACTGATATTTTGCAATAAAGAGTTGCCCTCCCTACATGGATGCTATGAACAGAATGTGGGTCCTCTGGAAGGCAGAAATCATTCTTAACCACTGAACCATCCATCTCTTTACTCTCCCAATTTTATATTTTATAATATGGAATCATAATAGACAAAACTGATTTTTTGTTCATGAGCCCTGGTCAAAGAAATTGTACATTTGAGCCATCATCTTAGCTGTCACCATGTATCACCTTAGTCCTATCTTCTGAGCTTTCTGAATTCAAAGTTCGATGCCAAACTGATTTTAAAGTAAAGTTTAAAAGGGACCGTCTATAATAAACTAAATAAATGAAGGTCTGTGTGACATAGTATGCCAAGGATATATGTTATGTGAAGCACCTAACGTATTTCCTTAGAAAGAATCACTGTTGCTTTGAATTCAAGAAGAAAACAAATCTACTCATTTTTAGCTAGCATAGAAAATGATGAGTTTCACTAAGAAATGTTTGTTCATTTCCATATCATTTTATCTTGCTTATACTCACTCCCCCACCATCCTTCCTCACTCCTCCATGCTCACCAGTCCAATTTCTCCCCCAAATCAGTTCCCTTCAAAAAGAAAAATTTTAAGAAGAAAACAATAAATCAAAAGTCTAATCACATGAACTTCCTAAGACAGAACACAAGCTCAGTCTTAATTGCCCAACATCTTTCTAAGAGAGAAATGCCTCTGAACACAAGGTCATCAGGGCCATATTGTCCACCTGCAACAAAACGGTTCTCAGGAAACAAAACTTTCCTTATTAAAATTAGGGTGGGACAAAACGGGTCCCCAGACTTTCTCTCCAGACCAAGCTGAGTAAAGTTAAACAAGTTGAAACTGAGTTTACCAGACATCTTCCTTCCTTCTTACCTGTGATTGAATCAAATGTTATCACCGAGAGCTTTAGAACAAGACAAGATGTCTCTGTTTTTACATTTTTCTCTTTTTTCACTGGTTCAATGAATTTGAAGGTTCTCAGCTAATCACCAGAATAGTCTCTCTCTTTGACTCTGGATATGTATGTTACCGGCTGACCGTTTTTCTTCTCGTTGCCTTTCAGCCCCTGAGTTTTGAAAGCAAGAAAAGCTATACTCTGAAGGTAGAAGGAGCCAATCCTCACCTAGAGATGCGTTTTCTGAACCTTGGCCCATTTCAGGACACGACCACAGTACACATCAGTGTGGAGGATGTGGATGAGCCGCCTGTGTTTGAACCTGGCTTTTATTTCGTGGAGGTGCCTGAGGATGTGACAATTGGAACAACCATACAGATCATTTCTGCCAAGGACCCAGATGTGTCCAACAACTCAATCAGGTTTTCTCATAGATTTCACTTTGTCTTTATACCCTGGAATTTTTCTTTACCTTTTATGCAAAGTTCTGGCATTTTCACCCTTCTTTTTTCCTCTTTAAATCCCTCCTCTGGAAATTCTTTTCTGAGATTTTTGTGTTGTTTAAATAAAATGACAACATCATGTAATTGGATAATTAAATGTCACTATATCCTAATTCACGTTCATTTGGCTCAGATACACACATGCATACCTTTAATCTCAATAATGGCTCCACTTCTCCTTGGTCTTTGTTGATTTGGGGCCTGTCCTAAGCATTGAAAACACTAAAGTCAGAATCTCTGCTCTTCACCCACAAAATGCTAATATCAGCCTCCAAGCTTTAATAACCAAAAATGTACCCAGATACTGCCAAATGTCCTGGAGCGGTGATATGAACAGCCTAAGAGCAGACCCACAAATACAAATCAACCTCAGTCACACACAAATGTCAAAATCTTCAAAATTACTACTCATTTCAAATTTTAGTATTCTCTTCTTAAGTTAACATACAAAGAAATGGGTTTTGTTCTAGCATTTTTATGTCTTCATACTTTGTTCTTATTCCTCTCCCTCCATAATGACCTTTACCCCATTTTTTAGGTTCCCTTCTGCCCCCACAAATGGTCATCCTTTCTACTCTCATGTCACAGGAATTCTACTATCCCGTTTTCCCGTCCCTTAAGATATCTTACTTATGGTCTTTTTATGTCCTACACAAACACACACACATGTGTGCATATACACAAACTTATATCTACACTCCACAACACCACATATCTGAGAAAACATGGTGGAGTCTGGTTTATTTTGCTTAGCATGGTGTTCTATTTCATTCACTTTCCTGAAAATGCCATGACTTCGTTTTTCTTTCTTCATGGATGAACAAAATACCACTGTGTGTATTAGCCACATATTCTATATCTACCTATCTGTTGATAGATATCTAGGCTGGTCCTACAACTTAGCTATTATGAGCAGAGCAGCAACCAAATATGGTTGTACAAGTATCTCTGCTGCCTGGAGTATGTTGGCCTGAGTCCTTTGGGTAAATAACCAGAACAGATAGAGCTGGGTCACATGGTCGTTCTATTTGGAGGAACCCCCACACTGACATAGTAGCAGCAGCAGATTACATTTCCATCAGTAACGTCTAAAGGGGCCTCTTTTCTCTGCATCCCAACGAGCATTTTCTTGTTTGTTTTCTGGAGAGAGATGCAATCTCAAGGCAGTTATAATTTGCTTTCCCTGATGGTTAAAAATATTGAGCACATTTTCAAACAGTTATTGCCTGCTTTTATTTCTTCTTTTAAGAACTGTCAGATCAGATTATTAGCCCATATTTTAACTTGGATGATTTGTAGGAAGTACTGGTATTTAATTTTTGCAGTTCTCTGTGTATTCTAGGCATTGATCTCCTATCTGATGCACAGTTGGCACAGATTTATTCCTTTCCATGTAGCATCTATTCTCCATGATGAATTCTTCTTTTGGTTTACAGAATCTGCTTGACTTCATGTAATTATATTTGTCAGTTTTCAGAATTATGCCCTGTGTAGTTGGATTCCTTTCTAGAAAGATCTTACCTATACCTGTATCTTGAAACACATTGTCTGTATTTTCCACTCAAAGTTTCAAGGTTTCAGGCCATATGTTAAGATCTTTAATCCACTTGAAGCTCCTTTTTACAAGGAGTGAGAGACATTGCTCCAGCTTCGTCGTTCAGTGTGTGAACATCCAGCTTTCTCAGCATCATTTATTGAAGAGCTTGTGTTTTTTCCAAGAGACGATTCTAACAACCCTGAAAAAAAAATTGAGGGATACAACCGTTTGTGTTTATTTCTGGGTTCTAAGTGATCTTTGGATATAGAGCCATAAGGTTCCCTCCGATGCTCAGGGAACATTGAGGAAGAGGGGAGCAGGTAGAATTTAAGAGCTGGAAGACGTGATGGAGTGTTGAGGAATGTTGTCCTCTAAGCATAGCCTGGCAGTTTCATGCTTGAGTGATAGCAGTTATGATTACCTGCAGAAGACAGGCACTGCCTACATCTTACCATGGAAATGGGCGGGCTCATGAGGCCTCACCCCTCTCTCTACAAATCTATAAGTAGTTTATGATTGCTGGAGGAGGAGAAATATTTTCTTCAGAGGTTTAGGCACTGGTAAGATGCTTATGTTCCTGTAAGCAACCCTCATAAAACTCATTGGGTACTCCAAAATCAAAGAACACTTCTAGTACCAATCGACTAATGAACAAAACAACCAAAAAAAAAAAAAATCCCCAGACATGAAAATAGAAGAGAAACTAGTTGGGAAGGGGAAGAAGATGGGGAGAGGGTGAGAGGACAAAAGAATGTAACAGGAATGTGGGTGTGATATAAATAAATTGCGTACATCTATGAAAACATCTCATTGAAGCCTATTGTTATGTAATTATGTATAACATATGCTAATAAAAGCAAAGACTCTTAAATAGATAAAGCAATCCTAAAGTGCAGGGTTGGAGGTATCACAACTCCCAACGTTAAACAACCATAGAATGATACTTTGTGTAGTTACTTACAGGGAGTCCCTGATCCCAAACACTAAGTAAAACAAAGTAGGAACATATTATATGCCATATATTTCTTTATATTATAGAAAAAAACAGGCATAGAAACTCTTCCTAAGGTCAGTGGCTTTGATGACAGACAAGTTGATCAGAGAATTCTCTATACTAAGCACAGTCCTCTATCTCTGTCCCTCCAAGGTCTGCTTTGCTTCAGAAGATTCCAACTGAGACACTACCCACTCAAGACAGGAGAATTACTCTTAGAACCTTGGCTGTTTCCAGTCATCTCTAGAAGCAAATGAGAACACCTGGGAGAAAGGTTGACACCTCCACCTTCCATAGCCACTGCCAAGCCTCTGAAGTCAGATTTATAAAGTTCACAACTCCAAGGCTGTTTGAAGCCACCTGTCCCATTAATTGTTAAAAGTCTCACAGTAAAATGAATGTAGAGCCTCGGTACAGATAAAACATTTTGAGCACACCCCCATCTATCAAGCCCTTTCTGTCACCTGTCTACTTCCCTCATCTGGTGTCATTTTGTATTTAATGAAAATGTGTTTTTGGAGTTTTCTCCAGAGAATAACTCTACCAGGGGAAAATCTGCTCCCTCTGACTAACTAGTAAACACATTACATGTTCAAGCATCGAAATGGTTAAAAGTGATTTTAGTGCTTTAATTTAAAAATAAAAACAAGGCAAATCTTTCTGAATTATAAAGACTTCGTAAATTCATATTTCAACCTTAGTCTTTTTGTTGTAAAACTACATAAGTGAAACATAATGTCCCCATAACAATCACAACACAATGAAACAGATGGATCATACATTTCTATTTTCAGAAAAGCATGATTGTATCTTTGTGATCATGACTTATTAATCATATATCTATTATTTTATGAGATAGCAGTTTTGTTGTCAAAGAGGGTAATGTGGGACTACTATAGAGAATAACACCTCATGGCCAAGAATAAAGCAAGTGTGAATGTAATGGAATGAAGATACAAGTTCTTACATAGAATATGGAATGGGCAGTATATTTCCACATGATCTCCCAGATTCTGACTGGACCTCTATGGAAACAAAGTCTGATTAGGTGTCACACTAATAAGTGACAAATAAATCACAAGACTGAATGCAGTCAGTATAGAAGCATGTGTGTGTGCACACACACGCACGTGCACACACACACACAACTTCACAGGGACTGTCTGGGATTCAGTAGTACAGCCATTATCTTAATCCATCTCAGCAGGGCAGTGTGGAGAGAAAAGCATTTATGTTTCAAGATGCACTTATGACTGCAGCAAACAAAATGAAGGAACAGAAAATGTCACTTCAGATAGGCCCTTTGAAGAGACATCTGCCAGCATGAGGGGGTTCTAAGGAAGCCCCGGCTGTTCCAAGAAGCCTAGACAGGACAAATTCAAGAGCATGCACACTGAGGCTAGAACAGGGTCCACTGCCTGCTCTGGGGCATAGCTCTATATCCTTAGGGAAAAAAATTGCAAAAAGAGGGTTCCAGATGAAAAGTAAAAAGACAAGGAGTCATGTACACAATTTTCCCACAAATAATAGAGTTTACACTAGTAGATATAAGGACCTTAACTGACTCTGTGTCATCCCACAGAAGCATGGAATTGCCTCTAGGTTCACAAGAACATAAAGGGTCCTAAATTCTCAGAGATCTCAAAAGGAAAATTAATGAAAAGTCAGCTTTGTGGCTCTTATTTGCTGAGCTATTTGGAATTGGTTTCCCCTGTGAACAGTTCTCCAAAGTATTCATGATATCCTCATTTGTATATGCCAGTTAATTGGAGGGAGGAGCTGGAGAGACGGCTCTGTGGCTAAGAGTTCTTGCTGATGCATCATGAGCACCAGAGTTCAGACTCCAGCACCCATGAAACAATCTCTAGGCAGTCTACAAATGCCTGCCAACTCCAGTTCCCAATGGATCTCACACCCTCTATATGAACACAGGTATATACATCTGCACACAAACATGCAAACACCTTCACATAGACCAACACACAAAAATACTATTAAAAAAATTTTAAAATGAAACTGTTTTAAATATAATTTGTATATTGTCCTACATAGCTAACTTACAGACAATTTTCTTATAAATATTTAATAATTTGGATCATTAAAAGCAAAACGCATACTAAACAGCCTCCCAAACGAACATATCATCTAAAGTTAAAATACTACACATTGAAGCCATTTAAAGTTTTTAGAAGATTATTAGGGGCTGGACGGTGATGGCGCATGCCTTTAATCCCAGCACTCGAGAGGCACAGGCAAGTGAATCCCGGTGAGTTTGAGGCCAGCCTGGTCTACGAGAGCTAGTTCCAGGACAGCTAGGACTGTTATGCAGGGAAACCTTATCTCAAAAAAACTAAAAAAATTTTTAAAAGGTTATTAGGTTATTAGGACTTATAAAATCTCCTTTCTAAAAAGATGATGCTGTACTAAGATATAAGTGCCAGACCTTATTCACTTGTAATACAAAGTTTAGATCCATCCTAACATTGATAAATACTCAAAAAAATAGTAATAAAAAAACTCCAGTCAGGAGGATAGTGAGCCATTTAGCAACTAAAAGCAATGTCTGTTGGTATGGAAACAGCCTGACCTCCTGTGCCATCCTGGTGTGTGTGTGTGTGTGTGAATCCAGCCATCCTGCTCGTGACAGAGAATGTCCTCATCAAGCAGCCAAATGTCAGTGCTATCTTCCCAAGGCAGCTTTGCATATGTGTGCTAAGAATATTCTGTTTGTAATGGGTGAGAATGTTACAGTTGGAGACAGGAAAACTGCATATAGGCTTCACTACTAGATCCCAATTTCCTTGTTTTCCATCTGTATCTGTACTTTCAATTTGTTCTCCTACACCCTGGAAATTGGCCCAGTGCCCCATTCAGAGAAATAAAGGCCATTATTCCCTCACTGTAGTCTAGCTTGGGAAATTGAAGAGGGGATTCTACTTGATGAGAGAAGCTCCCTAAGGCAGGCTCCTGCTGTGTCGACCAGGCAGTGCTGTCAGGGGTCCTGTGACTTGGCTATTTCTGTCACTCCATTTTCCATGCCATCTGTGACATTTGCTGTGATGGGGTAGCTCTCTGGTTCCCCAGGGGCTCTTCTCCCCCAGCGATGTGCCTACAGCCTGGAGAGCTGCCACCCAGGTCATGCTCTGGTGACCAAATGTGGGGCTTTTCTTGTGTCTCCAGGCTGAAAGATTAGACTACCGTTAGCCAACCAGTACTTCTATTTTCTGAAAGAAATTCAGCTCTTAAAGCAGCTGATAAACTTTGAAGCTAAGTCACAGGTGTATTCAGAAGAAACTACCAGAGCCCAGCTCATTTTAAAATGAGTATTTTTATTTTTATTTACAAGGTCATTTTTATTATAGAGTTAACCATTTGTTATTATGTCTCATGAAGAAGTAAAACTGTGTTCTAGGGCAGTCTTCTACAATCCATATGTCAATAAGGCATTGGTAGGTGTTGCAAAAGGGTCAAAACCTGAAACTGAACTCCCTAGATTTGATTCCTAGTAGTGTGACCTTGGATAAGTGACTTAACTTCTTAAGCCTCTAGATTGTCTGATCTATAAAACAGAAATAATAACAATGCCTACCAGTGGTGTTACTTGTATGATAAATGACTCACTACAGTCAATGTTTTAAGCAAAGCCTAGCAAATAATAAATGTTTGTTAAACAGGATAACCTGCAGAGAGGTTAGTTGGCTTCCTTAAATTCCCTATTATGACTTAAGAAGTCATAACAGAAATTATTCCCTCTGAATTCGTAACTGAAGTTACTCCAGTTTCTCTGGCTCTTACTCATCTGCTATCTTTTTAAATCCTAAGTCTCTGAATAGGAGTCGTGAATCTCTACAGAAATGTATACACTTGAAGCCAAATGTTTCGTAGATCGATAGATGATAGATAGATAGATAGATAGATAGATAGATGGATGGATGGATGGATGGATGGATGGATGGATGGATGGATGGATGGATAGATAGATAGATAGATGGTAGATAGATAGATGATAAGTGATAGACAGACAGATATAGTTTTACTTACATTAATATTTTCCCTAACTATATGTTATAATTTGGCATGCACATATCTCATTCCACTTCATTTTATTTCAATACTAATCATAATCAGCAATATTCATTTCACACCTCACCAAGCTGGATTGTGAAAAACGCTGCACTTCAAGTTATTACGATCAAAATTACAGTTTCAGCAGAGAGACGCTTCAGTGGCTAAGAATGCTCACTCTTCTTGAAGAGAACCAAGTTTGACTCCCAGCACTCACATTAGGTGGCTCACTACTGCCTGTTAACTCGACCTCTGGGAGATCCAATGCCTTCTCTTGTCACATTTCCCCCAAAAGACACACACACACACACACACACACACATTTCAAAATAAATTAAAAATAAAGTTTTTAGAAAATTGCAGTTTCTCCACCTCAACAACTTTAAGACAAAGACTGCTATTTTTGTCAACTTTTATTAAAGTTTTGAACTCAATATTTTCCCTGGCCTCTATTTAAATCTGTAAGAACAGTGCAGCTATAACGGCATTGAGATGGTTTAAAATCTTAGTTGAAAGTGACTTAATTGCCCTAAATTTCTGTTTGCTTACTTGAGTATTAGGATAAATTTCCAAAGCTATGAGAATGTTGAAAGAAGCTGTGTTAGATGCATAGTAATGTGACCGCTGTAGAAACACTTCAGCTATTATATGTACTGGCCTTTGAATAACTAGCCACTTCTTTATTTTGAACACTAACTCCTTATTCTTTTTCCCAATTTTGGAGTTTTCTTTCATCTCGTGATTGTTTCCTTCGCTATGCAAAATCTTCAATTCAATGCAGTTTCATTTTTTTTATTTATTTATTTATTTATTTTTTGCTCTTTCTGCTTCTGTGCTGTTGGGATTATATCCAAGACATCACAGCCAAGACCAATGTTGAATAATTTTCTTTTGGTAGATTGACTTTCTGACCTTAAGTCTCTTCTTCATTGGAGTTGATTATTGTGAAAAGGGTAAGGCACATCTGTATGTGGACTGGCAGTTTTCCAAATACCAGCCATCAAGGACAGCTCTTTCACACCGTTATGTAGTCTTGTTACCTTAACATAAATCCAAAGACTTGATCATAGATAGATGTCTGTGAGGGGGATGCTGTAGGTTTCCAGGCAGGGAAGCAAACCACAAAACGATGAAACTGAAAACTTGGTGCAGAAAGACTTCTCAACCAGAATTGAGACTTTGGGGAGTCTGCAGCCAGGTGGTTCGTTGTCAGCATATTTAAAACACAGTACAATTTGGGAAAAAAAAAAAGTTTCCCGTTGTAATATAATTCCCGGTGCAGAAGGAAGCATAATTACAACAAAACTTGAATTGTGGTACATGTTATTTCTTCCAAGAAGATGGGTTCTAAAGATAGGTTACCTGTACTAGCGTAAGGGCCTAGGGAAGGATCTGACCTGGTTTGGGTCCTACAGATATTTGGGCTATTAGCCACTTCCAGTCCTAGTTGTAGAAGCATGGGGAGACCTGGATTTAAGGGTAATTAAGATTACTAACCACCCCTCGTCTTGGTTGTAGAAGCATGGGGAGCCCCGGATGTAAGGGTAACTAAGATTACTAAACACCCTCGTTCTTAATGTAGAAACATGGGGAGCCCCGGATGTAAGGGTAATTAAGATTACTAACCACCCTCGTCCTGGTTGTAGGAACTTGACCTGGCCTGGTCCAATAGATAATGCAGACCCCCTGACTATTTATCACCTCCAATTCCCAGCTTTTTGGAAAAACAGATTATATATCCTTCCCTTTGAAAGAACAACCCTAAATGTTAATATCCTGAGTTCCCTGGAGATCTGTGGGCAAAAGCACCGTATACGCATTTATTTTTAAGTTTTCACCCCAATTCATTCCCTTGATCAATGTCTTTGTTGCTATGAGCATATGACAGTTTTAATTACTTTTTCTTTGTATTGTATTTTGATGCCAGGACAAATAACCTTATTTTCAGAAATATCAGAGTACCTAAACAAATGGTTTTTCAGAAGAAGATACACAAGAACCTTGCAAATGTATCAGGCGAGGGGGCAGGAGGAGCTCAACATAACCAGCCTTCAGGCAAATACGGCTTTAAACCACGATGAGACGGCATCACATCTATTAGAATGCCTAGTCCCCCAGAATTGAAAAATAACAGAGCATTCAGAAAGTGGAAACTTTGTACCATGTGGGTGAGGATATAAGTTAGCACAGCCATTTTGACAAACAGTGTAGTGATTACTGAAAATTAGAACGGTTCTGTGATCTAGTCGTCTTGTTTCTGGGCATATATCCAAAGGAATTACAATCAGCCTGTAGAAGAATCACCTTCATTTCCATGTTAACTGCCACATTAGTCACAAAGCCAAGATATGGAAACAACCTGAGTGCTCAGCAACAGATGAATGGATTTTTTAATCTGGCATTTTATACAGACACAAGAGAATACCACTCAGCCTTTAAAAATAAGAAAATTCTGTCATTTGTAGCAACACAAATGAATCTAGAGAACGTGATACTGCGTGAAATAAGCCAGGCACAGAAAGGCAAATACCCATGATCTTAGTTAAATGTGGAATCTAAAATGTTAAACTGATTAAAAAAAATGGTGGATATCATAGGATAAGGCCAGCAATGCTGATGGACAGAGAAAGGGAACGTTTCGGTAAAGGGAAACAAAGTTCTAGATAGAAAAGAAGATATGATGATCTATTATACATATGGTAACTAGTTAATTATATATTCTATATTTCAAAATTGTAGGAAATTGGATTCTAAATGCTCTTGTCACAAAAAGTAATATGTGAAATGATGTATGTGTTAATTAGTTTGATTTTTTAATACCACAAGATATATATATATATATATATATATATATATATATAATACTATATCCACAGCTGGGTGGTAGTGGCAAATGTCTTTAATCCCAGCACTTGGGAGGCAGAGTGGATCTCTGTGAGTTCATGGCCAGCCTGGTCTATAAGAAATAGACCAAAGCTATAGAGAAACATGGTCTCATAAAAGGAAAACATAAAAACAAACAAAAAGAAATATTATACTATATCCTAAACTGTGTGATTCTCAATAAAAATAAATTGCTAACCTTTACCAAGGACTACATGGGATTCTCAATGATAGTCCTCAGTCACAGCTAATTATCAAAATGTCTCATTTTTAAACATCCTGATGCCTGAGCTTACCTCCATCTCCCAAGACTGCGAACAGATGAGATAATACAGATGAATAGAGGGATCCAGGTTGCCAAATCAGACTGAAGAATAATTACAGTTCTTACTCACAACCTAATTCACTAAAGACTCAAAAGATAGAGCAACAGCAAAAAAAGTCATGTAATTCTTCTTTTGCAGATTAAAGCTGTCTGGATTAAGTGCCTGTAACTACCCTTCTTTTCCTACATAAAATGCACATTGGTCCAGACTGAACATACATGGTGGAAACAACAGAGAAGACTTGTGGCCTGAACCAAAAAGGGCCTTTGTTTTAATACAACATCTGCTTATGATGCCCTTTAAATGCTGAAAGTCATATGATAGTTTCCAGAAGGTTATCCATTGGAAATTCACGAAACTCAGTTTCATTTATAACTGGCAATGAAATAGACTTGCTCTATCCTGCTAAAAGCAGGATATATATGGAATCTTTAGCTAGTAAGTTCTGTCAGTTGGGAGTTGAATCATTACATGTGTACGAGTGGGAAGGCCAGGAGCAAACCTCTCCTTCCCAACAGCGGCAACAGTTCTAGGAGCAGAACCACACGACTGCAGTAACTTTGCTTTTTCAAGTTCCAGCATTTAAGAACTTAGTTGAATGCCAAGCACATATAAATAGAGGCTGATATTAAGGGCGCCACAAAACTCTTGGAGCAGTTTTAGTCTTTAAATAGCAGAATTGATTTCTGTGTACATTGAAGCTGCCATAAGGCCCACAATACTCTGTTTAGTTCATTTTTTCAGTAAGATACTTGAAGTTGTGAAAAAAAAAGTTTCTCAAGCGTGATAAAACCCTCAGTGTTCCACATATTCACAACTCAGAGGTGACTGAACCACCTTTAACACAGTGTATATACTCACTTCTCTCCTGTACTATGTTCTCACGTTTATTCAAGTGAAAATAATTACATATTCCGTATCTTTGCAGATACTCCATTGACAGAAGCAGCGACCCTGGGAGATTTTTTTATATTGACATTACAACCGGTGCTCTCATGACTGCAAGACCACTAGACAGAGAGGAGTTTTCTTGGCATAACATAACAATCCTTGCTATGGAAATGAGTAAGTAACCTAATTTATTTGTCTCCACAAAGTTATAAAATGTAAAGGTATAGAAAGTGAAAGTTTCTAGACCTTATAATAAACAAATGTTCCACAGGAGAAACTGAAATAATATGCTATACAAATAGATGGTCATGTGATTTGGTCTACCGTTCATTTTTTGGTTTAGGGACATCCTTACTTGAGCTCAGTTTTGTTTTTGTTTTTATGCAAGTACCAGCTAGTAAATCCTGTGTCTGTCAGGAGTTGGGTTATTAGATGTTTACGACTGAGAAGGCCTGGAGAAAAGCTGTCCTTCCCAACACTGATACCAAGTCTAAGGAGCAGAACCATGAAACTGTACCATTTCTGTTTTTTAAGTTTCAGATTAGCTAGAAAGTTCCATCTTAGAACTACCTTTGCTGTATCCCTAAAATGCTGGTAAACTTTGTTTCCATTTTGATTCTCTGATTTCTTCAATAACCCAATAACTATTGAGGAATATATTGTTTAATTTCATATTTCTATGGCTTCTCCTAATTTTGATTTTTTAGGTTTTATATTACATTATAATCTGATGGCAGAAATTACTTTGAGTTTGCTTTTTTTATTTGCTAAAACTTTTACTGTAACATAACTTGATTTTAGAGAAAGTCCCATAAGTTGATAAAAATGTATATTCTACATGTGTGAAATATTACATAAGTGTCTATAGGGAGGCTTAACTCTGAAGTTTCTTTGATTTCTTTGTTTTAAAGATGATCTCTAACAATGGAGTAGTGATGTCACTCACTGTCATTATATCTGGGTCTTTCTGTCCTTTTATGTCCAATAATGTTTGTTTTTATGAAATTATGTGTATCAATATTGAATGCATATATATTTACAATCATTTTTGAGACAGAGTCTCACTGTGTAGCCCTGTCCTGGCCTAGAACTCAATAGGCAGAGATTACCCTCAAACTCAGAGAAATCTGTCTGCCTCTGTCACCCATATGCTAGGATTAAAGGCATTCACCACCACAACTGGCCGCAACAACCGGGTCTTCTTAAGTGATTTTTCTTTTTGCTAACTGGTGGTGACCTTATTTACCTCTTCTAATTAATCCTAAGGTATTCTTCAGCTATTCCTAGTTGTTTCTGGATTTGTTAGGTGTATCCTATCATTTTCAGTCTTTGTGCCTTTGACCACGAGGTGTGCTTCTTGGAAAGAAAAAAACAGTCATGTCTTGTTTTTGATCCAACCAGCTAGTTCTATATTTTAATAGAAAAGTTAAAACTATTTACCTTTAATTTTTTAGAAAGGTTTTCTGATTCCTGTAAGTCCGTTTCACTGTTTTCCTCTAGTTTTAACACTGATGTTTCTCTCTCTCTCCTACGAATATAGTGATTTTCTGGTACACTGTGTTGTACATGACTGGTTCTTTCCCAGTTCACGTTTGTTCATTTATTCCTCTCACAAAATGTTTCCTTTCCTGAGCTCTCAAGTTTCTGACTGTGTTCCTTTCTTCCATGTGTAGTATTCCTTTAAGAACCTTCTGCAGTGTGGGCTTAGTGGTCAAGAATTGTTTTAGTTTATGCCCATTGTGCTCTTTTCACTTATTAAACAATAACTTTGCTGAATATAGGTAATCTCGGTTGACAGTTATTTAGTTTCTAGACTCAAAGACTCCATGTTTTCCTGGCTTTGTGGCCCACTAACAAAGAAGATGCTATTCTGATGTCTTTGCCTTTTTTGAGATAGTGTGTCCCTCTTGCAGTCTTTTGTTATTACGTAATTTTAGCATTGTAACTATGATAATAGATTCTTTTCTGGACATGACTATTCTGTATTTGAATGGTGTTCAGCTTAGATGTTAGTTTCTTAGAAAGTTCTGTTATAATTTCATTGACTAGGTTTTCTATGCCTTTAGAATGTATCTCGGCTCTTTCTATCTATAAATTCTCCATGTCTGAGAGTCCTTGAAAGTTGTGGTTGTGTTCATTTATTTCATTACTTATGTCTGAATACAGAATTTCCTCAACTTCATCTTCAAATTCTTCTGTTTGTTTTGAGACAGGGTTTCTCTGTGTAACTAGCTCTCCTGGAACTCACTCTAAGACCAGGCTGGCCACAAACTCAAAGAGATCCTCCTGACACTGCCTCTTAACTGCTAAGAGTAAAGATGTGTGCCATCACAAGCCTTTCAATTCTTGATATTCTTTCTTATGCTTAATCTTGCTGACTGGTGATGCTTTTCACAGTGTTTACATATTGAGTTTTTATTTCCAAAAATTGTTCAGTAGTGTATTTGTTTGTTTTTGTTTGTTTGGTTTTTGTTTTTGTGTTTTTTTTCTTTAAGAAAGGGTTTCTTTGTAAAACAGCGTACCTGTCCTGGAACTCACTCTGTAGACCAGGCTGGCCTTGAACTCATAGAGATTCACCTGCTTCTGCCTCCTGAGTGCTGGGATTAAAGGCACGAGTTGCTTGGGTTTTTTTTTTTATTTTTCCATTCAAATATTTACACTTCCCACTTCCTTCCCTCCTCCCAATCCCCTCCTGCTCCCCCACACCCTCTCCCTTCTCCCCTACTTTCTTGAGAGAGGGGCAGGGAACCCTGCCCTGTGGGAAGTCCAAGGCCCTCCCCTCTACATCCAGGCCTAGGGAGGTGTGCATCCAAATGACTAGGGTCCCAAAAAGCCAGAGCATGCCATAAAAACAAGTCCCAGTACCTTTATCAATGACGTCTCAGTCAGCCCCCATTGTCAACAACAATCAGAGAGTCCAGTTTGATCACATGCTCATTCAGACCTGGTCCAGCTGGATTTGGTGAACTCCCATTAGAACAGGCACACTGTTGGTGGACCAACCCCTCGCGGTCCTGACTTTTTTGCTCGTCTTCTCCCTCCTTCTCCCTTCTAACTGGACCTTGGGAGCTCAGTCCATTGCTCTGATGAGGGTCTCTGTCTCTATCTCCATCTGTTGCCGGAGGAAGATTCTATGGTGATATCGAGATAATCATCAGTGTGATAGCGGGGCAAGACCAGTTCAGGCACCCTCTGCTCTGCTACCCAAGGACCTAGCTGGGGGAAAATTTTCATTTTCTTGCTGAATTTCTCATCCATGGTACTTTTTTATCCACACTCTGGACTGTCTTCCTTATCTCATTCATCTGCTTGTTTGTAACCTCTTGGAAAGTGCTCTTTGGAATTTCAGTGGTTTCAGTATTGCTGGACTCAGTTATTAACATATTATCTTCAGCAGAGACATGCTACCTACCTTTTCATATCTGTGTTTATGTTTTGTGATTTGTCTATCTGTCAGTACAGTTTATTATTAGGTTTAGTAGGCAGTCTGTTCTTCAGGGCTCATTTCCAATACCACTCAAGAGAATAAAATAACTAACAAGCCACTTTAATAATATCAAGACTAAATCAAAGCAGATACAAAAATAGTCTTAAAAATAGCTATACTCAACTGCTTTATCACTAATGACCATAGACAAGCAAGTAGAAAATTTGATGTAGAGTAAGCTATAAGCTTAGAAAGTAATTTGCTTAAGGCTAGCGAGATGGCTTGGCCAGGGAAGACATTTACCACAAAAGCCTGAGTTTAACCCATAAGATCCATATAAAGTTGAGAGGCGGGAACTGAATCTACAAAGTACTCCTCTGACCTCCACACACATGCACATCATGCATACATTCTCACACACATATGCATACGCATGCTCACACACATTCATGCACATGTGTGTACACACACAATTTTAATTAATTAGTTAAAAAATAATAAATTAAAGAAATAGAGGGGGATGAGGAGAAAGATAAATCAGTGATGTTAAATAAAAGGAAAAAAGGAAAGAATATTAGGAAGAGGAAAAGAAAAAGTAAGGTATTCTTGAAATACTACTGTACAAAAAAGAAAGATAGAGAGAGCTGGGGAGTTGGCTCAGAGTTAAGAGCACTCTTGCAAAGAACCCAGGTTCCATTCTCAGCTCTGCATGAGGACTCACAACCATCTGTAGCTCCAGTCCCAAACATTTGACAACCTCTTCTGACCTGCACGGGCACCAGGCACACACATGGTGCACTTACATGCAAGCAAAACCTCCATACGCATAGTAAATTTTTAAAGAGAAAAATATACAAACAAAACCAGATAACATTACAAGAGAAATGCAAATCATTAATGCTTCTTTTAAAAATAATAATGGGCTAGTGAGAGGGCTCAGCAGTTAAAGTGCTGGCCACACTAGCTTCTTGAGCAGTGTAAACTGGAACCCACATAAAGGTGAAAGGACAGAACTGACTCCATACATGAGCAGTGGTATGGATACCCACTCATACACAAATGAAATACCATCATTTTAAACAAATAAATTAAATATTAAAAGTATAGCAAAAAGAGAAAAACCTAATTGAATGAAGGAGAAGAAAAAAAAGGAGGAAGGAAGGAAAGGAGGAGAGAAAGAGGAAGAAAGGAAGGAGAGGAAGAGGAGGAGGAGGAAGAAGAAGAAGAAATAATTTTTTGACAGCAAAAACCTGAAGCAATTTCTTCCCCAAACATAGAATTTTGGAGTTTGCAGGCAACTGGAGGAGCAGTCAGCTGGAATTTCCTGTCCTTCCTAAAGGTTCACCTTGTTGTTAAATCTGAACCCAGGAATTGTCAGTTATCTCAGCCAGGGCTGTATTTGTGCTAGGAACATTCCTTCTTTCTGTACCAGGTGCGACTGATGGCTGGGTGCACTTAACCCTGCAGTCTGTGGGTCAGAAATGTTCTTCCCTCTCACTGTCAATGTTCCTCTCTTTAGACAATCCCTCCCAAGTGGGAAGTGTTGTTGTCACAATCAAAGTCTTAGATGTGAATGACAACGCTCCAGAGTTTCCCAGGTTCTATGAAGCTTTCATCTGTGAGAATGCCAAAGCTGGACAGGTAAGGAAACCCCTAGATATACAGAGGTAACCCTTAGAGATAACTGTCTTGGTGAGGGTTTCTAGCACTGTGATAAACCATCATGACCAAAAGTCATTCAGGAAGGAAAGACTTTATTTCATCCTATACTTCCAGGTAATAGTCCATTACTGAAAGAAATCAAGGCAAGAATTCAAGAAGGGGAGGAAATTGGAGGCAGGAGAGGCCATGGAAGATGGTTGCTTACTGACTTGCTTCTAATGACTAACCTGACTTGCTTTCTTACACAACCCAGGATGACCTGCACAGGGTAGTACTATCAACAAGGTGCTTGGACCTCCCATATCGATAATTAATGAAGGGAATGTTCTATAATCTTGCCTATAGGTCAGTCTTATAGAGACATTTTCTCAATTGAGGGTTCCTCTTCCCAAATGGCTCTATCTTGTGTCAAATTGGCATAAAGCTAACCAACAGATAACTGAATTCATGATTGATAAATGTTCACACCAGAAAGTATGGATTAAAAAAAAAAGAGCTCCCAACTTCTTTATATCAGTGCAAACTATTTATTTGTTAAGATAACCACTTGGAACCCAAATTGCATTTTGTGGTCTAACCATGTTCACAGGCCTACAGTTGGTAGATCAGGTTGCACATGAAGCAAGGTTAGGAAGAAGGCAAGAGAATTACTGCGTTGAGGTGGACAAGTTCTGATGGGTAGGTTGGGCTTCTAAAGGTCTACCTAGGTGGTTCAGGCTTTTTAAAGGATGGTTTCTTTTTTTGTTAGCATACTTTTTGATTGATATACATAATACAGCATAATATTTGTTTTACTCTAAAATATGATCTAATACCATATTTTTATGCTATGACAAAAGAGGCTAAAAGTAGTCATGAATTTAGAGGATGCTCAGTAGCCTAATGAAGAAAGCCATCCTTCCTCACTTGAAGGCTCTGGAAGAGAAGCCGCACTATGACAAGAGAATAACATCTTAGCCACTTCTCCTACTTTTGGAGGTGTGTGTGTTCTCAACTTCTAAGGACATCTCTAGTTGTCCTTTGTATAAGTCTTTGAAGTGCAATTTATCTGTGACTTGGAGTTAGGGGGCAGTATCACAAGCCTGCCCCATTTCTCATCTTCAGCCCAAGATGTGGATCACTTAGACTATGATATGGATTCTGGGTTTGAAGGTTTTCAGTAGGACATAGCTAAGGCTCTCATATTGTTATATGGACCATCAGGTCTTCCTGTTCTTGCCCAACATTGGTCATCCTCACTCTACCAGGTGTGCGTGTATGCTCTCCTCTTACACTGGATAAAAGCCATACAAAATTAAAATGCATGTCTGACGATTAGACAGGAAGGAATGGAGACTGCTGAGTGAGGTATTGCACAGTGGGGCTAAGGACTGTCAGGATAATGGAGGCCTTTATTAGGGTGCCATGGTGCTCCCACCAGACTGTCTACCTACCCTTCCAAGTCCTAGCTCAACAATATACAAAAAATTTTAAGATCTGTCTTAAGATTTTTTCCCACTATATTGTCTATTTAAAACATTCCCTAAAAAACATTTTATCTCTTTACATTTGGCAATCAAAATAGAAGACAGAGGATCTGCATCGGCTTCTCCATGGGGATAGGGCACATGTGAGCAGCACTGGCATGAGGCTGAACTGTATGTGACTATCTCCACTGCCTCCCTGAGCCTGGGCTGTGAGGCTGAACTGTATGTGACTATCTCCACTGCCTCCCTGAGCCTGGGCTGTGAGACTGAACTGTATGTGACTATCTCCACTGCCTCCCTGAGCCTGGGCTGTGAGGCTGAACTGTATGTGACTATCTATCTCCACTGCCTCCCTGAGCCTGGGCTGTGAGGCTGAACTCTATGTGACTATCTCCACTGCTTCCCTGAGCCTTGGCTGTATTACTACTCTATTGCATCTGCTTTAAGATTCAATAGTCAGGCATTCCAGGAAGCTTACCCTGAGGCAGAGTTTGGATATAAAATGTTTGTGAGATCTATAAAAAGGAAGACAGAGGGACTAAGTCAAATAAAAAAAAATTAAAAGTCCAACTGCAATAAAGTTCTACTAACATTCTTACAAAATTCTAGAATAAGAGCTTTCCCAAATTCAAGGGAATAGGGAAGCCTTTATACTACCCTGCTTCACTGGATGTAGGCTGCCCTGAAAGGATATAACTGTGTAGTTAAGGTAGCAGTCTGCAGTGAAGGTGATCCCTGAGGAGACCAGAAGGTGAAGAGCAAGGAAACAAGTCCTTGAAGTATGAGAAATCCCTTGTTGGGCAGCCTCCCTAACCTTCAGCATGTTTTAAAACTCTGTGCCCTCAAGCTAACTTTTGATATAGTCATTTCTGTCCTGGAAGAAAGACATCCTTTCCAGCAGAAAAGGCAGGTTTACAGGGCCAGGCCCAAGCTGAATAGCAACCATCTGTGCTATAGGGTGTTACAGTGGAACACCAATGAAAAGCAGCTCATCAAAACTTTGTCCATACCTCACCCCACTATGACCAGCTACTAATGCCCCATCTTTCTGTGACCCTGCTTTCTTTAATGGCTTCTCCATGCGTGTCCACAGCCTTCATGATAAGTATTCCTTTGCAGGACATTGTGGAAAAGACAGAACGTGGCCAATGGGTTCAAGGGAAGCCCTCTTGCTCTCCCAGCCACTGAGCTCCATTTTTCATTTTATTTTTCCCAACTGAGCTAAGCCCTCATATCTCTGACTCTAGTCTGCTTCCCACAATGGTGAGCTTCTGCTCTGCACCTTTTCTAAGTCCCTTCCTGCCAACAGATCATGCCTGTCCTGTGGCCCATGCCCTCCCACACAGAGTCCATAACTTCACACTGCCCTGTTTATTTCCTGATGATAGTGGTGATTTTTAAGCCTGGGTTTCTCAGAGATGGCAATTCAGTCAATTTAGTCAATACTTACTTGGTGATGGGATACAGACTGAGTGAGAGGAGAAAACTGGGGACACCTAGGACCTTGTCACACTCCATGCTTCTTTCACTGCTTCACTTTAAAATACTTTAAAGTAACCGGCCAAACTGCAGGAATATAATCTATTTGAAATATGTAGGCCACACCTATTCTTTACCTACTAACATACTGAGGATCAAGAACATGCTTAATTAATCCTGAACTGTGTGACGGCGTGGAAGATCTCCAGGTTAGCTTCAGGACATCTCTTTCGGAAAAGACTTACTATTGGAATCAATGTTTAGGCTTTCACTAGGCTTTGCCTTTTCCACTGGATCCAACTCACCCTGAACTCACATCTCTGCTTCAGCTCATCCAGACAGTGAGTGCTGTGGATCAAGATGACCCTCACAATGGTCAGCATTTCTACTACAGTTTGGCTCCTGAAGCTGCCAACAACCCCAACTTCACTGTCAGGGACAACCAAGGTAAGCAATGGACCTGGAACTATCTGTGCTTTTCTCCTGCTCAGACTGGACACCTTGAGTTACTAGACCATACACACAGTAGCAAGTTTTCGGGTTTTCTAATAGCAGGGCACTAATGATAATTCGTAGGCTGCAAAGTGTTGTTCCATTACATCGAAGGCAAAGAGTGCCCCCTGCTGTCTCTAAAACCTTCATTCCTCCACCAGCTACAGATACTTGCTGATGCTTGTTCTGGGTTCTGTGAAGGACATTATTCAAAGCACAATAATACATTTTCTTCCTTGAGTCCAACTCAGAGCAACGTGTTTGCATTCTGAAGAGAGAAACAACCTAAAGTGCCCAGAAAAAGAAACAAACCTGAAGTAACATTTCTAACCTAAGATCAAAAGGGAGGATGAGCCCTTTTATATAAAGCCCCCACAACAAAAGAGGCAATGTTAAATTAAAGGGTAATATTAACAACAAAGATACTAAAGGTAGCAAAGTGCGAATACAAGAACACAATAGTATTCACAGAATTCAAACACTTTTCTATGGAGTCAAGATCTTGTAAAGCAACCCCCACTGGCCTCAGATGCATGATCCTACTGTCTAATACTCCAGGGTGCTAAGGCCATAGTCAGTCTCCATTCCACCTGGCTTCAAAAACTTTAGGTTCAGAAAAAGCTACTCAGATGAGGCTCCCATTGCAGAAGGGGCTTGCTTTCCACTACATCTCTAATGGAATTAGACTTCTAGGATCTTTCCAACAAGCATTCCTTGGCTTATAGACTTAGCACGAACTTGGGGGCTCAAATGGGGAAAATAGAGACTTTCTTTCTCTAGCTGATTATACTTCAAAGGAAGGTCACAGTAATTGAAACCACACATTTAACTACTTGACAGATCCCTTTGTTAATTCTGCTGCCAACTAACTGACTTGGGTGTCCTCACTTCTCTGTGCTTCAACACCCTCATCTCTTTTTTTAAATTAATTTTATTGAGCTCTATATTTTTCTCTCCTCCCCTCCCTGTCCCTCCCCTCTCCTTCAACCCCCTCCTATGGTCCCCATGCTCCCAATTTACTCAGGAGATCTTGTCTTTTTCTACTTTCCATGTAGATTAGATCCATGTATGTGTATCTTAGGGTCCTCATCAACACCCTCATCTTAAGAGTGACTTCGGAACAATCTAAACAAAGGGGAAGAAAAGTGTCAAGGTCAGGTTGCCTTGTCTTCCTCTCAAACACTATGTTAAAGATCTGAATTACTGCTACAACTTCAGAAATACAAGTATTTTTCAGCCTTTTAATTACCATAAAATGTCTATGGAAGGAATACTTACAGTTAAATACCCTGAGATTTTGGCATATTTATGTGTGGTATGTGGTATGTTCACATGTACGGACAGACACCAGGTATCTTCTTTTGATTTTGATGCTTAATAATTTGTGTGCATGTGTGAGTAGAAGTACCCAGTACATGTACAAAGGCTTTGGAGATGGAGCGGGTGCTGGGAGCACAACTTTTATGTATTATTTTATTTTTATATATCATACATAAAATATTATGTATTAAATATTACTTAATAAATACTTAAATAAATGTAAATATTTTTACAAATAGAAGTAAGGCCTTTTAGCAAGGGTTGGGGAGGACTATGAAACAAATCCAGGGCCTTGACATGCTAGGCAAGCTCTCTACCATAAGCAATATCCCCACTCTTTCTCTTCTTTGTCTTTTTATTTGGGTTTGGATTTTAGAGACCAAGTCTCACTCTGTAACCTCACTAGTCTAGAAACTGTTATACAGACCCTCACAGGCCTCCACAGTTCTGCTGCCTCTGCCTCCCAAGTGCTTGGATTACAAGGGCATACCTTCATGCCCAGCCGATTATCACTTTCAACAACAACATTCAAAATGACTAACATATGCAGTCCCAGCAGGACCAGCCTCAGCCATGTGATAGAAAGTTCTGGGTGAGCTTCTGTTGTATTGTTGTTGTTGTTGTTTTGTGGTTGTTTCAGCTCTATGTCAGTCTTTCTTAACAAGATCCTTATGATCTAAGCTAAATAAAGTAAACTAAAACATAAATACAAGCTTTGTTTGGAGAAAACTTTAATTTTGAAAGAAGTTAAAATTACAAAGGGAAATTAACGGTAATTATTTATTAAGTCGAGGGGCAGCAGAGGATGGACTGTGGTGAGTGGGCAGATGAGTACAATGCTCCCTCTACTGACTGGATTGCTGTCATTTCATGCTGAGAAGACAATAGATGAAGGTAAAGCAGGAAACAATTGTCTGAACAGGTTTTGAGCACTGTCTTAGGGTTTCTACTGCTGCGGTAAAACACCGCAATCCAAAACAGCTTGGTGAAGAAAGACTTTATTTCTTCTACAACTCTCGGGTCGCTCCATCGCTGAGGGAAATCAAGGTAGGAACTCAAGACAAGAGCCTGGAAACCTAAACTGAAGAGGCACAGAGGAACACTACTCACTGGCTTGCTCTCCATGGCTTCCTGAGCCTGATTTCTTATAGCACCCAGAGCCAGTGTGGGGGGTGGGGAGTGGCACCTCCCACAGTGAGTTAGGCCCTCTCACATCAATTATCATCAAGAAAATGCACCACAGCTCAATCTGGTGGGAGAATTTTTCTCAATTAAAGTTTCCTCTTTCAAAACGACCCTAGCTTGTGTAAAGCAGACAGGAAACCAGCTAAGACACCATTAGTGCTAGGAAACTAAATGAGCAATTATATGACACCATAAAAGGAGTCTGAGAAACTAGAGCTCAAGTACCAGCGTTGCTACTATCTAGGTTAGTGACTAAAAGGAAATGCAATTAAACTAGGTTTTAATTCTTTCACTGTAAAGGGGTAGAATCATTCACTAACACAACAAATTATCACAAAGATTAAATGAACTAAATACAAAAACTGGTACTTGAGTACAAACAAACAAAACTGATAAAGCAAAATCAAAACTTGGCTGGATCATTCAAAAAACAAAAGGAAACAAATAAACAGAAGAAAAGTAAATATAAATGCGAGAATACTGTATTAGAAAGGTCTGAGTTTCACCTGAAGGCTGTCCACCTCATCCAGCTGTGTCCCAGGCTCCATGAATCTTGTGTTCTTTCAAATAAGGCTTCAAGGCAAGAGAACAGGGAAAGTCAGACACCCAGCTCCAACCTGCTCATTTTTGTCAACTAAGGTAATTATTTTGCTATGCCCAACTTAAAAAGAGTAAGAAAGAAGAGTTTTTTGTTACATTCAAGAAGAGAGAGGCCAGGTGGTGGTGGTGGTGCATGTTTGAAATTCAAGCATTCAGGAAGCAGAAGCAGGCAGATCTTTGTGAGTTCAAGTTCCAGGACAGCCAAAGTTACACAGAGAAACCCTATCTAAAACCAAACCAAACAAAACAAAAAACTACAAAGAATAAACAAAAACAACAACAAAATAAAAAGGGAAGGAGAATCAGAAATATTGATGTGTACTGGCCATGCTTGTTTTAAGTTTTTAGAAATTTTGTGAAATTCTGGTCCATGTGAAACACATCCAGAAAAATTTCTGTTGATGGTATTAGCTTTGTACTGTTTTGGTTTTAGAGTTATGTGGTGTTTGTTTGTTTGTTTGTTTGTTTAGCAGGACCTCACTATATGGCCCTGGCTGGCTCTGAATGTTGTGCAGGCCTCCTGACCTCAGCTCCCTGCCCTAGTTCCAGGATTACAGGCATGTGCCACCATATCCATCTTGGTTTTGGCTTCATGAGTTACTTCTTATGCATCTTACCACATCTCTCAAATTATTCCTCTGATAAACTCATAACAACATTGCAAAATAACATATTTACTTTATAACTCAAGCTATTTCAGGTGGCCTAAAAAATATAAACTCAAAAATTCTTAAATCTAAAACTATATAGTACTTGATGAATATCAACATCAATACACCGGACCACACAGAGAGTTTGAGAAACATATCTAACCATTCAGCTAAGGAAAAAATATATTCTGTTATATCTTCTATTTAGTCAGTGATAATGTGAAGTTCACATAGCTACAGGAGATGATTTTCTAGTATTCTAATTACAAAGAAATAAGAATAAATGCTTCAGATGGAGGATGGGAGAGAGACAGCCTATCCAACTGGAAAGGTCCACGTTCAGTGAGAGACTCTGCCTCAAAACATAAAGTGGAGAGCAAGGAAAGCAGCCCACATGAACCTTTAGTCTCCTCACACATGTGAACATACATGTACATACAAACAATCTTATACCCCACACGCGAAAGACGATGAGTTGCCTAAATGTCCTGAGTTAATTATTACACAGTAAAAAAAAAAATCTACTGAAAGTCACACTGTATCTCTTAAAGGTATATTATTTTCTCTTAGCTAAAATTCTTATTTTTTAAACAGAGAGAAAAATCCTAAATTCTTATTTTTTTAAATGGGAAGAAAAGTAATTAATTATTTTCCCCAGGGTTGCAAAGATGATTCAGCAGTTAAGAGCAGCTGCTGCACTTCCAGGAGACCCAGGTTTAATTCCCAGTTCGTACATGACAGCTCACAAGCATCTGTAAGTCTGGTTCTTGGGGATTCGACACCCTCTTCTGGTCTCTGCAGGTACCAGGCACACAGGTGGAATACAGACAAGCACACAAGCAAAACAGCCATGCACATAACATAAATTAGAATAGAAGTCACCAAATTCCTATCAACTGTCTAGACTCAGGCCACAGGCCAGGAGAAGTCACAAGGTATGACATATACCTGGAGGGCTCAAATGTGCTGTTAAAATGAGCTGGTTCCTCAGGAAGTTGTTGATGTCAACTGAGAGGCATAAAAGAAAATAGCAAAAGACACAAATTCCAGCCAGAATAGAAAAAATAAGCAATCTTGCACAGTTATGTGGGCGCCTCAGCCTTCCTTTCATAGAGGCAGAAAGTGGCACAGGGCTTGGCAAGATGCTGAGCGGGGACAAACAGGGAGCACAAATCATCAATGACTGTTCATTTCTGTCAAGCTTTCCCGGACACTTTTGTTAGACTTGAAAGCTGACAGTTCGCCCTGGGCACTTTGTGTCACAAAGGGTAAGACAGACTCACTAAAGTGCTTCTCTCGTAGGCCTCAGGGCTTTGCAGAAAGCAAGTGAGAATCTTTATTTCCTAATCTAGGTGCTGAGCACCCCCAATGCGCCATGGCTGCAGGTGCACACTCCTTCTAACCTCTTCTTCCTCTGCCCTGCCTCCCTGCTTTCTTCAACCCAGGAAACTAACTCAGTGGATGGGGCTTCCACTTCCTACTCCTCGCTCATTTTTCTTTTTCTCATTTTTTAATTACCTAATGCCTTACTCCTTCAGATAATACGGCTCGGATTCTAACCAGGAGGTCCGGCTTCCGGCAGCAGGAGCAGAGCGTCTTCTACCTGCCCATCCTCATAGCAGACAGCGGAGAGCCAGTACTCAGCAGTACCGGCACACTCACCATCCAAGTGTGCAGCTGCAGCGACGACGGCCACGTCACATCCTGCAGTCCAGAGGCCTATATGCTCCCCGTCAGCTTGAGCCGGGGTGCCCTCATCGCCATCCTGGCCTGCATCTTTGTCCTCCTTGGTGAGTTGCTGGCTCCTTGTTTGTGTGTGTGTGGGAGTCCACATGCTTTTAACCATGAGTCACTTAACCCCCTATTGCAGCTACTCGGCATTGGCCTTCTCCCAAGCTTACTGCAAAAGGTGGTAGAGCAAAGTGTGGAGAAAAGTACAGAAGCTGAAGACTGTCCCTTCCCTCAAGGCCTCTTTGGCAAGACTAGAGCACACAGATTTATCAATTATTTATTGTACGCCTTAATACCATACTAGATACCGAGATTAATGAGACAGAAACACCCTGACCTTCATAGTTCTCCTCAGGTGATACAAGTTCATATTGACACAGTAGAACCAAAATTATGTGGGAGAGGATATGATAATCACATTTTCACATACATTTCTGATAAGTAGCAGCTAAATTACAGAGATTGAACAAAAGGCCCCAAACCAAATGTCAGTAGCAGATCCAGGCCTGTCTGCAGGCAGGCTATGCACGGGCACCCTTCCTCGGTGACACTCTTCTCCTGAATGTTCATGCGCAGATGTTAGAGGTAATTAAGAGTTAAATTCCTAGTGCTTTTTCCACAAGTGAAAAATATAAAACACTAGGAATTTAAATTAAAATAGACTTGAAGACATCCATGTATACCTTTTACCTCTAGCTTACCTAAACACAAAGTGACTGAATGAAATTCACTATAGAAAATGTCAGTCAGCATTGCACTGATTTTCTACATAGGCCTGTGGAATAGTCTCGAAAACATTTGAAAATATAACGTGGGTTTTGATTTTATTTTAAGTGTTACATCTTACGAGAAAAGAACATAAATAACTCCCCCTCTCCCCGAGACAGTTGTTATGGTTCCTGGCTCTCGGCTGTACTAACAAGTAAAACCTGCCTGCAATTCCTGAAGTGTCCGTCAGGTGGCACTAGAAGACCTTGAATACAGAAAAAGAACCCAGAGTTTTTCCCCTTTTAAATAACCTCTTCCCAGGAGAAATTTCTATCTTTTGAAAATGCTTTAAGCTCATCCTGGCCCACAAAGAGTCATCATTTCAGAAGTACTTACTTAAAGAGACTGGCTCAGAGTGCTGCGCAAGAAACAATGTAGTTTGTAAACCAAGACCCATCTTTTAAATTGTACAGAGAAAGACGTTTCCAGAAGTCAAGTAAACATGAGTGTCATAAAATCCCACTAGTCTCACACTTGTTTACTTCTACAGAGCACAACCCTGGCTAAACACAATTCACACAACTCCCAGGTTTACGATGCCATTGATTTGTGTGTCTGCTTGTGTGTGTGTGTGTGTAATGTCTGGTTGTGGGTCTTTTATTTGTTCCCATCTGCTGCAAGAGGAAGCTTCTCTGATGATGGCTGAGCAAAGTACTGATCTGTGAGTATAGGAAAATGTCGTGAGGAGTCATTTTACTGTTGCATTCTTTCACTAGAACAGTCGTATTTGGTTTCACCCTAGGCGTCTGGACAATCTAGTCTCGGGTTCTTGTTCAATCAAGCAGTGTCAGGTATGGAGTGTCATCTCACGGAGTGGATCTTAAGTCAATTAACATTAGTTGGTTATTTCCACAAGCTCTGTGACACCATCGCACTAGCATATCTTGAAGGAAGGGCATTATTGTAGATGGGAGAGTTTCTAGCTGGGTTGATGTTTACTTTTCTCCTTTGGTAGCATGCAGAGTACCATCCTGTACCACACTAGCTCTACTTCTCCAAGTTCAATGAGCTGTGTATGGTTGTCTTCAGCAAAGGGGCCTTGCCATCTCTTTCTGGGGAACATCCTATAGTCTTGACAACAGCCCCGGTGTTTGGGGATTCTATGGGACCCATTAGATGCAACCCATTTCCAGTATTGGAAACTTCATTTGGTAACAAGGGATAGCCAATTGAGGCTCTCCTTCCTTGATTATTTGGCAATATTGTTTTCATCACCTTCATTTACGTATATGTTTCATGAAATTTCAACTGTATTAGGTTTCTGTATTACCCCTCAATTTGTCCTTAATTTTAACTGTCTTGTCCCATAATCCTTCCCTAACCCCTTCTCTTATCTCCTTTCCTGATTCTCCCATTCCACTCTGCCCTGCCCCCATATCCATCCATAATTATCTAATATATTCTCCTTTTCTGAGGAGAGCTATCTGCCCCACCTAGTTTCTTATTCTATACTTGACCTCTGTGTTTCTACAGACTGTAACTTAGTTATTACTGACTTAACAACTAATATTCCATATAAGTGAATACATACCATATTTGTCTTTCTGGATCTGGGTTACCTCATTCAAAATATTTTTTCCCTAGTTCCATTTGCTTACTTGCAAATTTCATTTGTTTAGTGAGTGAGTAATACTCCATTGTGAAATATAGCATATTTTCTTTATCCATTTTTTTATTGAAGGATTTCTTGGCTGTTTTCAGTTTTTGGCTATTTTGAGTACAGCACTAATAAACATGGTTGGGCAAGTGTCTCTGCGGTAGGATGAATCCTTTTGGTATATGCCCAAGAGTGGTATATTCCCACCTCCCTTAGGAACACACTGATTTCCATAGTGGCTGTACAAGTTTGCATTCCCAACAGCAATGGATAAGTGTTCTCCTTACTCAACATCCTTGCCTGCATGTTTTATTGATCTTAGCCATTCTGTTGGTTGCAAGAGAAAAATACAAAGCAGTTTTGATTTGCAAATTTCCCTAATGACTAAGGATGTTGAACATTTCTTTGTTTTTCAGCCATTTGAGTTTCCTTTTGTACCCCAATTTTAATTGGGATATTTATTTTCTTGTTATCCACTTTTTAAAAGTCTTTATATATTTTGGATATTAATCCTGTATCAGACATATAGTTGGTAAAATTCTTTTCCCATTCTTGTCACTTTATTTGAATGACCTGCCCCTTGCCTTACATGCCTTTTCAGTATCATGAGTCCTATTTACTATTTGTTGATCTGAGTGCCTGTACTACTGATGTTTTGTTCAGGAAGTTGTCTCCTATGCCAATGCATTCAAGGCTATCCCCAACTTTCTATCAGGTTCAGTGTGTCTGATTTTATTTTGAGGTATTTGATTCACTTGAACTTGAGTAATAAGAAGCTATTAGGATTACTTTACATGCAGCCATGTTGTTTGCCCAGCTCCATTGACTGAAGATGTTTTTTTCCATCATATAGTTCTAGTTTCTTTATCAAAAATCAGTGTACACGGGTGTCTTCATATGGGACCATCTGGGTTTTCAATTCAATCCCATTGATCAACTGTGTCTATTTTTGTGTCAGTACCATGCAGTTTTTATTACTATAGCACTGTTGTACAGGGAAGACCCGCTAGCTTACACCTGAAATAATCACACAGAAATTATATTAATTAAATTACTAATGTTCTAGCCTTTTATTGGCTAAGTCTCACATCTTAATTCAACCCATTTCTAATAATCTGTATGTCACCACGAGGTCATGGCTTACCAAAAAAGATTCAGTATGTCTGACCTGGCAGCTCTGTCTCTGCCCTTCTTCCCAGCATTCAGTTCTGTCTACTCTGCCTACATAAGTGCTGTCCTATCAAAAGGCCAAGGCAGTTTCTTTATTCAACCAATGAAAGCAACACATAGACAGAAGAACCTCCTACATGAGGGGATGGTGATACCTCTAACAGTTCTTTGATTATTCAGGATTGTTTTCGCTTCCTTGGGTTTTGGGTTCCCATATAAAGCTGAAGACTGTCATTTCAAGATTTGTTAAGAATTGTATATGTATTTTAATAGGATTGCACGGAATCTGTAGATTGTTTTTGGTAGGATACCATTTTTACTATGTTAATCCTATCAATTGATAAACATGGGAGATCTTTCTATTTTCTGAAGATTTCTTCAATTTCTTTCTTCAATGACTTGAAGATTTTTATCATGCAAATCTTTCACTTGCTTGGTAAGAGTTGCTCCAAGATATTCTGTATTATTTGAGGCTGTTGTGAAGGGTGTTGTTTCACTGACTTCTTTCTCAGTCTGTCATTTGTGTATAGAAAGGCTATTGATTTTTGTGAGTTAATTTTGTTTCCAGCTACTCTGCTGAAAGGGTTTATCGGTTGTATAAGTTTCCCAGTGGAATTTTTAGGGTCACTTATGTATACTATCAAATAATTTGCAAAGATATTTGACTTATTCCTAATTCGTGTACCTGTGATCTTCTTTGGTTGTCTTATTGCTGAAGCTAAAACTTTAAATACCATAAATTGAAAATGTATGAAAAGAGTGGACAACATTGTCTTGTTCCTGATTTTAGTGGAATTTCTTTGAGTTCCTCCCCATTATTTTTATGTGAGCTATGGGATAGCTGTAAACTGCCTTCATTATGTTGATGTATGTCCCTTATATTTCTAACTTTTCTAGGACTTTTGTCATGAAGTGGTGTTGGATTTTGTCACAGGCTTTTTTGTACATCTAATGAGATGATCTTGTGGTTTTCGTGTTTCAGTTTGCTTATACAGTGGATTGTATTGATTGATTTATGTATAATGAACTATCTCTGAATCTCTGAATGAAGCCAATTTGATTATAGTAGATGGCATTTTTGATGTGTTTTAATTCAGGATGCAAATATTATATTGAGAATATTTGCATATATGTTCCCAAGGTAAATTGATCTGTAATTTTTTGTTTGGTATTTATGTGGTTTAAGTATCAGGGCCACTGTAGCTTTGTAAAACAAGTTGGGAAATGATTCTTCTGTGTCTGCTTTGTGCAATAATTTGAGAAGTATTGGTCTTAGCTCTTTTTAAATCAGGTAGAATTCTACACTAAAACTACCTAGCCTTAGGCTTTTATTGTTTTAGAGGCTTTTAATTACTGTTTTTACTTCAATAAGGAATGTGTCTTTTTAAAATGTTTATCTGATTTCAAGTTAAATTGGTAAGTGGTATCTATTGATAAAATTATCCATTTCTTTAAGATTTCCAATTTGTTGGAGTACAGGTTTTTAAATTATGTCCTTATGATTCTCTGGATTTTCTTGGTGTCTGTTATTATGTTCCTCATTTCATCTCTAGTTTTGTTAATTTAGATCTTTTCTATGCCCTTTAGTTAGTCTGGATAAGGACTGGTCAATCTTATTTTCTAAAAGAACTAACTCTGTTTCATTGATTTTGTTTGTGGGTTTTTTTTTTTGGTGGGGTTGTTTTGTTTTATTTTGTCTTTTGATATCAGCCCTGAGTTTGATTATTTCCTGACCTCTACTCCTTTGAGGGTATAGTTCCATCTTTTCATTTCAGAACTCTCAGGAGTGTTGTTAAGTCATTAATATGAGATATCTCCATTTTTTGTTTTTATTTTATGTAGGCACTTAGTACTATGATCTTGCCTCTTATAATCACCTTCATTGTGTTCCATAGTTTGGATATGTTGTGTTTATTTTCATTCAACTATACAAAATCTTTCATTTCTTTCTTGATTTCTGTCTTAACCCGTTTTTTAATTCAGTTGTGACTTTATTCAGTTTCTGTGAGTTCATAATCTTTTTGTTGTTGATGATATCCAGTTTTAATTCATGGTGGTAAGATAGGATGTAGGGTGCTATTTCAAAAAAAATTTTATATCTGTTAAGACTTATGTCAGAGTCTGTGGTCAATATTAGAAAGAGTTCCTTGAGCTGCTGAGAAGAGTGTATATTCTTCTGAAATAGTCTTCTGTAAATACGTTGGGTCCATTTGATTTATGACATCAGTTAGTTCCAGCATGAGTGTTTCTTTTTTGTTTGTTTGGGTTTTTTTTGTTGTTGTTGTTGTTGTTTTGTCTATTGGCAAAGGTAAGGTACTGAAGTCTCCTACTATTAGTCTTTGAGGGTTGTTGTTTGATTTAAGATGTAGGAGTGTTTCTTTTATGAACTTGGGTGCCCTTACATTTGGTGCACATATGTTACAAATTACAATGTCCTCTTGGTGGATTTTTCCTTTGACAAATATAGTGTCATTTCCTATCCCTTCTGATTAATTTTGGTTTGAAGTCTGTTTTGTCAGATATTAAAATGACTACACCAGGTTGCGTCTTGTATCTTTTTCCATTCTCTTACCCTGAGGTGCTATCCTTGATGCTAGTGTGTGTTTCTTAGATGCAGAAAGCATTCTGTTTTCTCATTCACTTTGTTATTCTGTGTCATTATTGGGGAACTGAGACCACTGATTTTGAATGATATTGAGATGTTTGTTTATTCCTATTATTTGGCAGTTGTGGGGTGTGTGTGTGTTTGTTTATCCTCTTGATTTGTTGGTCTGGAATTATTTATTGTGTATTCTTGGGTGTTAACTTCTTCATGTTGAAGTTTATCTTCTAGCACCTGCTGGATTTGTAGATTGGCAATGCTTAAATCTAGTTTTATCCCCAAATCTTTTATTTTTTCCATCTATTGTGATTAAAAGTTTTACTGAGTATAGTAGTCTAGACTGGCATCCATGATCTCTTTAGTCTTTAGAACATCTTACTAGAACCCTCTGACTCTTAGAATCTCCATTGAAAAGTTAAGAGTTATTATAACAGTGCTGCCTTTATAAGTTACTCGGTCTTTCTCCCTTTCAGTTTTTAACATTCTGCATATTTAGTGTTTTAGTTATTATGTGATCAGGGTAATTTCTTTTCTAGTCCAGTCTAATTGGTGTTCTGTATGTCTCTTGTACCTTGATAGGCATCTCTTTCTTTAGGTTGGAGGCAAATTTTCTTCTATGATTTTAATGAAAATATTTTCTGTGTCTTTGTCCTGTGTCTTTTCTCCTTCCTCTATTTCTTTTTTTTTTTCCTTCATCTATTCTATTATTCTTATATTCAAACTGTTCATAGTGTTCCGGATTTCCTGGATGTTTTATGCTACTTTTTATTTTTTTTTTTTTTAGATTTAAGGTAGTTTTTGAGTTATCCATTTCTTCCATCTTGTCTTCAATGCCTGAGATTTTTCACCTCCATCTCTTATATTCTGTTAGTGACACTTGTCTCTGAGATTACTCTTCAAGTTCCTAAATTTTTCATTTATAGATTTACCTGAGTTTGGATTTTATTTATAGATTCTATTTCCACATTCATGTCTTGAACATTTTTATTCATTTCCCTCCACTGTTTGTGACTTTGTAATTTTTTCAGGGATTTATTCATTTTCTACTTAAAGATCATATTTATAAAGGCTATTTTAAGGTCCTTGTTTTTGTTTCAGCATCTCTCTCAGCCCTACTATAGTAGGGTTGCTGGGCACTAGTGGAGACATATTGTCCTGGCCATTATTGTGTTTTTGCATGGAGGTCTAGGTGTCTGGGTTTGGAATGATTGTAATTCTGGGTGATGATATCTGGTCTTGTCTTTTCAGGGTGAGTGTTTTGTCCCTTGGTTTTTGTTGCTCTGTTTTTTAGGAGGGTGTGTTGGTTGTATGTTGCCTGATAGGAAATTCTTCTGGGATCCTGCCATATGTGCCGCTGGGATTTCAGGTAAATGTGTTTCTAGGTATTGGGAGCTGACACTTGGGAATGGAGATGGTCTAGAAAGTTGAAGCTGAGGGGTTCACAGGCGGGAGGTTAGCAGGTTGTTCCACTAGGATTTGTTTAGTTGAGTCAGGGCAGAGAGTGAGTAGAGGCTACAAGGGTAATCTGCTACAGAGCTGGGGCTGAGACTAGAAAATTGGATTTGGAGGAGAAGAAGCAGACTGAAGATCTGAAGCTTGCCTACCTTCTTAGATGGCCTAATTACTTCCCTGGCAGGCTTGCCTGGAACATTCCCAGGAAAAAGACTACTTGAGTTGGAGGCTGGGATAAAGCAAGAGGGGGGAGGAAAAGGTCTGTGTGACCCACTGGAGATGGGGAAAGGAAAGAAGAGAGGCCGCAGCTGGTGGTCTGCTAAGTTCTGGGGGTGATACTGGAGAAACTAGGTGATTAGATTTGGAGGGAAGGCGGGAGAAGTAAAATCCAAAGTTGCCTTAGGCTTCCCTGGCTGGAATTATTATTATTTTTTAAAGATGATATTGCCCATACTGGCCTCAAACTCCCAAACTCCAATGCTATGTGATCCTCCAGGCCCAGACAACTTAGTAACTGGAAACACATACACACGCACACGCGCACACACACACACAATGCCTGGTCACTTAAAAACGTTTTCCATTTTCTTTCCTAACAGCATCTACTCCTTTCCAGTATTTCGAGCAGAATTCAGCAGCCTTGCCTCTTCTTTATTAGCAACAGTTGTGACCTAAAGACAGCTTTCATCATTGCCTAGTTTATATTAACAGTAATCTCATTAACACAGCTACTCCGTAAGGACAAGTTCATGTTAGAATTGTTATAATCAATGTTCTTTCTTTGTCATTTAGCAGAGCCTTTTAAAATATATGTTTAGTGTTCGCTGTACCTCACAGATATGAATGTCACTTAGAAACCCATTTTTATGCTGTTTTAAATCCAAATCATGCTCCAGTCTTTCACACTAAGTTCAAACCTCCCACCCAGTCCCTTAGAGTCCTATTATTCACTTTTCCTGAAATCCTGCAGCTCTTGTCCAAGCCTCATAGTTTTACACATAGAGAAAATATCCAAGAGTATGCCATTCGTTATTTTCTGAATATGCATTTTGTCACCAATTAATTCCAGTCACAGAAATATTAGGTGCTAACATCACTAACTGCAATTTGTATTCAGCAAACATTTTAGATCTGTTGTTGTGAGCTCCCTTAGTCAGTAGCCTTGTAGCACACAGACTACAACACACCACCATTGCCACCACCCTCTAAGGAACTGCGGTTTATTCTGCAGTGCTGTCAAACTGTCACTGTTCACTGGCTACAACAAAGCACACCAGGAGAAAATCAATAGCAGTGCTAGAGCCGAAGCCGCAACACTCTTCCTGGAAAATGCTTCCAGCTACAGAGATAAACAGTTCAATGGGATTGTCTCTCTCTCTCTCTCTCTCTCTCTCTCTCTCTCTCTCTCTCTCTCTCTCTCTCTCTTTCTCTCTCTCTCTCTCTCCTTTAAACGCCAATGAGCACACCTAGGGAAAAATGCATTTGTTGGGATAAAATTTTATCCAAACCTTCATCAGCACATCTAACAGTGAGACTTTTCTGGTAACATACTGAACTATATAAAACATCACTGCTCATTCCTTTTCTTCCATGAAAACCACTGGTTCCAAAACGTCACAAATACCCCTCTAATTAAAGGTCTTTTTGAGGAATCGAGGTTATTGGAGTTAAAGGGTCATTCAAGCTTTTAAAAATATTTTCATTATTTTTTTTTTTAGAATTTCATACACTATATCCTAATCATATATATTCACCCCTAAACTCCTGCTAGGTCTACCCATATTTTCACCCCTCCCCAACTTTGTGTTCTTTTTTTAAATAAATACCCAACTACTCCACTTTGTGTCATCCAGATATTCTAGTGTGGAGATTTCTCTGGATCAAGGCTGACCTACCAGGAGCCAAACTCTTGAAGAAAACACCAAAGCTCCTCAGTTAGGTTTGGAGTCCGATAAACCCCTACCCACAATGCTGTTAGTTTTTGAATGAGGCATAAAAAGACAATTATTTTTGCTGACACCTACCATAAGTGTCTTCATTCATTATTTCTCAGTATATGATTGTAGTTATAGTGGAATCCTATTATGATGCTAAAGCAAGAAAGCAGAATGTCTACACCCTCCAATCTCACCTACATGAGATTTTTAGGTTATAATAAATGTATACTAAACTCATTATTCTATAAGCAGGGTGCATATCTTCTACAGCAGGGCACATGCTTTGTGGCATCTTAGTGGGATTTCATACCGGTTGGTTCCGTGTCTACACAGAGTTTCAAAGCAACAGGCTTCTATGAAGCTGTGCAGTTTCTTACGAATCAACTGAAGAAATAGAAAGCCTCATTTGCCCCGGAGCTCCTAATATAACAATGCAGGAGGGGGAGTCAGCCTGAGCTCGTTAAGTCACTGGGGTTTGAAATGCCCAGAGCTTGCCCTGGCTGCCACTGTCCCCGTGTCTAATAAAGCCTCCCCGGGGACAGGGACTGACTCGTGCCTTTCTCTGTGTGCCGCCAGTGCTGGTGCTGCTCATCCTGTCCATGAGGCGGCACCGGAAGCAGCCCTACATCATCGACGACGACGAGAACATCCACGAGAATATCGTGCGCTACGACGACGAGGGCGGCGGCGAGGAGGACACGGAGGCCTTCGACATCGCGGCCATGTGGAACCCGCGCGAGGCGCAGGCGCAGGCGGGCGCCCCGAAGGCGCGGCAGGACATGCTCCCCGAGATCGAGAGCCTCTCCCGCTACGTGCCTCAGACGTGCGCCGTCAGCAGTACGGTGCACAGCTACGTGCTGGCCAAGCTCTACGAGGCCGACATGGACCTGTGGGCGCCGCCCTTCGACTCGCTGCAGACCTACATGTTCGAGGGGGACGGCTCTGTGGCCGGCTCGCTCAGCTCCCTGCACTCAGCCACCTCGGACTCGGAGCAGAGCTTTGACTTCCTCACAGACTGGGGGCCCCGCTTCCGGAAACTCGCGGAACTCTACGGGGCGTCGGAGGGGCCCGCGCCCGTGTGGTGACGGAAGCCCGAAGGTCGAGGCGCATCTGAAACCCAGAAGTTCTCAAAGGCCGCTTCTCGTACAGAGGTGTGGCCGCCGCAGGAGCAATATTGTGCTGGTCAGTGAGGATGGGAGTGAGTGGACCTAGCAGAGCTCTCTCTGGATCAGCTTTACTTGGTTAGACTAAGTTAAATAATCAGAAGAAAACCCAGGAAGAAGAGGGCAGAATCTCCAGTCACCGTTTTAGACGTTTTATTTATTTTTCCCCCACACTGCATTCAAAGACTTGAAGTATTATGAACAAAAGCTTGGCTTTTTTTTTTTAAACTATTCACCAAGGCCTTTGACATTTTGCCACCACGAAAAGTACCCATTTTATCTTTGTTCTCCATATCAGATTGTTTTTCCAGATCATCAGATATGCAGAAATCAACATGCACGCATACACACACACCACTGAAAAAAATTATTCCTCAGTGAAATTGTTCTAAGATGGATGGTATTTTATTTAACCTTTTTGAGACAAGGGTTAAGATTGACTGGGCCTTGCATGAGGGAGGGGTGGGAAGGGTGGGAGAAGGAAGAGACATTGACTTGTGCTCAAGTTTAATAGCTGAACAAAGAGTTGGCATTCCAGCTAATCAAGCATCAGTGAGTCAGACTGCACTGTTCTCCTCTCAGATTGTTATGCCCTTGCAAAAGTCGGAAGGAAACCGGAAAAGCTTTTCTTTTGCACTGTAGATGTCTCTTCCATGTGCCAAATGTGGAGATTAGATGCAACAAACGAAAGCCAAATATAAAGAAGTATCTGATAAAAGCATGGGTTAGAAGGCTTTCCTAATCTGTGTAAAGTCAATCCAAGGGATGTTTACATACTGTAGATAACCTACTTGAACAAAACCAGTATTATAGAAAAGAAATGGATGTAAGAGAATTACATGTAAAAGTTTTGTATATTTGTTAATAATTTTGTTAATAAATATGATGTACTACATCTCAGTACCTTAGCACTTCTTTTAATAAAAGCTAAATAAATAGAAGGAAGGTCACCTTCATATTTGTTTCATTGTTGAGCTAGATGATCATGGTTTACCTCAGGTTGCGACTGCTTCATAACACAGAAACCGTGTCAGAGAAACATGAGGCTGTGAATTCTGTGTTGATAGCTGGCCGTGTTAATAATATGCTTCAATAGCTGATGTTTTAGTGGCAGCTTCATTCTTATATCTTTAAAAGGGGCAAAGGACCATTTAGTACTAATGGCACAATCATGAATTTGGCATGTATTTTTAATTTTGTGAAGGGCATACAACAACAAAGAGGCAAGATATTGTGTCCTTTTCGATTTTATTTCAATGACAAGACAAATACAAATCAGCTTATCCACTGTAGAAGAGCTCATTATTGGAGGGACGTATTTTATTCAACTTCTTTCCCTATAGTAGCTAAAATAAGTAGCATATAATACATACCTAACTGTATCCTTTATATCCGTTAGGCGTTGAACAAGTGCTTAGCTAACAGACTTGGGAAAGATCTCACTTTGACATCATATTACTGAAGAATTACTACACAGTTATCAGTAAAACTGTGAACAAAATAATCTTCTGATAATCTGGATTATAGCAGTGGCTGTCAGATTTTATCATGTATCAGAATCAAATGGAGGACTCATTGAACTATTTCACCCACAGAATTTCTGATGCAGTAATGCATCAGATGGAAACAACTTGCTGGTATAACAAGTTACTAGGTAATACTGATGCGGCTGATGCAGGAACCACATTTTGAGAATAACCAACACACTGCTCTGTTTCTTGCCCTATTTCCCCTTCCCCTTCCCTTCTTTTTCACACCCCACTTTCTCTTCTCTCTCTCTGGAAGATTGTATCATCATCCCACACAAACCCTACCCTATCACCATAGTGCTGTTGTTAATCTCTTCTAATAATAAAAATCATTTTTCACAAATGTACAAGAATAGTGATCAAAGACTTAAGAAGGCAGATGAGAGTCTTGCAGCCAGTGGGTTGTGATTCTGTGCACATCACAAGCTGTACTAACAGCTTAAGTCTCATCTGCATCTCTTTGTAGATGAACTTTTACTGCCCATGAAAGGCAAGCAGCTCTCACTGAGCCTCCTTAAGGGTGAAGCACAACATAAAAATACAGTTAACAATGCAAGAGAATAAAACAGAAATGTGTGCCCAGTCTAGATTCTCCAGCATACTGATTTTGTGAAGTTGGGCAAATTAACGTCCTTCCTTTTTTTCATAAGCTCTGAGGATAATTTTACAACTATTTCACTTTATATTGCATGCTTTACAACTGGACACAGCTGTTATCTTAACCACAGGGGAATATCATGTCCCACATCCTGCAAAGTGAGTCCCCATGATAATGAGCATGGGGTGATTAAGCAATTCCCTGTGTCTTCTAGTTCCTGGGAGGATGCTTAATAGTACAATACAGGAAGCTTGAAAGAAGCCCACAATGGGGGATTTACTGCAGGTAATATTGTAAGCTGAAAGAGATTCCAGCCCTCCAAATGGATTTGAAAAATCCCTTTCTCCTGCTGTAGTGAGCCACCATGCTGCTGCTCTTACAGAGGGCAGGAAAAGACAGTAAGTAAGCAGCAGGTTGCCTGTTCAGGTTAGGCCAAAGAGCCAAAAGGTCATTCCACCTCTTCCTTCACCACTACAGATGAACACAGTGGCCCGGGTTGGCATACTGAGGGAAGGAGGGCATCTGCGCAAGTCAGCCGATTTCATATCCAACCTAAAACTACAGTCTGGAGGCGAATACAAGCAAAGTCTAAAATCACAATCAATTTTTCATCAAGATGTTTCAGCACAGTAGACAGCAAAAAGATGACATGGCCCATACAAGAAAGAACCTATAAATTCTGAAAGCAGAATCCATAGAAGTAAAACTCAGGATAGGCACATTGAATAGCGGTTAATACCAGATCACCAATAGTGTTCGACTAGACCTTGACATCAGAGAGCCCAGAGCATTGAAAGAACACTAGGACTTTCACTAACAGAAGTCACACTACACAAGTAGCTCCCGTTATGGATCAGATCATTAGGAAGTCTATTTCCTGTTTCCCGGTAATAAAATACATTTTGAGATGTTACTGTAGGTATGTTCCAGGATTGTAAAAACGTTTGTTTGTCCTTGAGAAGATGCTCATCAGGTAATAGTTTACCTATGCTATATAGTAATATAACATAATAGTAATAGTAAACATATGTTAAAGATTCCTCCAGTAAAATTATCTACTAATGGGACACATGTCTCACAATTCAAATTATAGTTTTAAAATGCTAATTTATACTGTGTATAAAAACCAAGTCTGGTGGCACTTGCCTGCAATCCCATTTTTGGAGAAACAGACGCAGGAATGTTTGGCACTTGCCAGCCTGTCCCATTCTGTGAGCTCAGGTTTCAGGTTCAGTGAGATAGTCTGCCTCAAAAAAGTTAGAAGAACAATGAGGAAACATTTGATGTTATCCTGCCATCACAGACAGAGAACAGAGAGAGGGAGAGAGGAAGGGAGGGACAGATAGAGATAGAGATGAGAGAGAGAGAGAGAGAGAGAGAGAGAGAGAGAGAGAGAGAGAGAGAGAGAGAAGGAGAATTTGTTCTCACACAGACTTGCTCTCACACACAAGCACATACGAATAGAAAATAAATTAAAAAATGAAGTATAATTAACACAATACCAACCCAGACAGAGAGCTGCCTCCATACTTGTAAGAGCTGGCCCCACCGTTCACCTGAGACCAACTCAGCTACCACCCAGGCCTGCATCCAGGGCCTCTGATTGGCCCACCACAACATCTTCCTGCTAAAGTATATGAAGGGACTGGTCCTGGGGAACCATAGTCACAGGATCTTCATGACTTGGGGTAGCAGCAGAATATCTGAGAAGAGTTTCAGTGAGGGTCCAGTAATGGTGGTATACCAGAAGCCAGAGGCCTTGAACCAGACCAACAACTCATTGCAATGAACATTTACAAATAAAGTTATTTGGGCTAAAGGGTGTACTGGGTGACACACTGTAGCTCTCAACGCCACTGAGAAAAATAGGTAATGGAGGGGCAAGAAAGATGTTGGAGTGAAGTGGGTTTTGGTTTTGCTGTTTTAATTAATATTTTTATTTTCTTTTGGAGGATGCTACAAGGGTGAATGGCAGATATGAAGGGCCTCAGAAGTAAGGGAAATTGGGGTATGTGATGTGAAATTCCCAAAGAATCAATAAAAATTATGTTTTATAAAAAAATAAGAGTTTTATTTCTAGAAGTAATCAAGTTATATTGAGATCACACTGGATTCAGATGAATCCCCATCCTATGCACCTGAAAAAAGCGGGAGGTTTGAATACTGAGACACAGACACAGAGAGGAGAACATGTGAGGAGAAGGACATGTTGGAGTGCTATCTCTCCAAGCCAGGGATGCCAAGGTTTGGTGGCAACCACTCAGTGTTGAAAGAGGCGGTGCGTCCATCTGGGGACCAGAAATAACAGTCTCTATCAGCTCCTTGAGCACCAACTTCTGGCCTCTAGTTCAACGAGATAATAAAATCATGTTGTTTTAAGTAAGCCAGTTTGTTCTAGCTGCCCTAGTTTATAAACTTAGATGATACATGTATGGATGTAGGTGACACATTTAAAATCCCATTGTGACATTAAAAAGGCAGGCACAAGCCCTTCGCCTGCTCTTGTCCCTTTGAGTCACAGCATAGGTACATACATGCACACAGCAGCTTACCTATTAATCAACCAGTGTGCTCATTTTGTAGAATTTTTTTTCCTCTCAGCCCTGACATATGGCTCAAGGGGAGCCTCTGACGACGCCACTGCAATCTGGCAGGATGGGGGGCAGCCGTCTTCTGCAACTGACTTGGCGGTGTTCGAGCACCGTGCACACTGTTGCAGGCAGGGAGTAGGGCACATGAATCACCAGATGACTAAAGGGATACTTCCATCCGTGTGGCCTCACTGTTATGGACCATGCAGAGGGTCACAGAGAGTGGGGAAAGGAGGTTATGCTTGCACGCAATAGCACTGCTGTTTCTCGGTATACAGGTACAGCCAAAAGACAATGTTCAGAGGTACCCGGCACATATGGCCCACACTCTGTTCATCTGTGAGCCATATGTGGCAGGCCTGTCAATTTCCCCTTGCCATGACTCTCAGTAGGCAAAGAACTCCACTGCAAAGTGATAGAATTAACCTTCAGAGCCCAGACTGTGGGGTTCCCTTCTGTCTCACACTTAGCATTGCCTTACTGCCCCTGGTAGCCTGATGTAATCCTCTGCTGTCGTCCTGCCTGGCCCACATGCAATGAAATCAGCTCATTCTTATGACTGTCCATCACTGGTCTGTTGGAGGGTGCTAGTGGTCTGGTCTGGTGCTTACAAGATTTGCCTCATCAACCTCAAAACTCAGTATTTGCCACCACCCTGATACTGACGGGTGAACTTCATGACGGTTGGTGCACAATGCAACTCTCTGGGAGGCTCTATTTGTAGCTGTCTACTGATTACACTCAGAAACCTCAAGGAGTCTCATGGGCATGCTTCAGATTGGCATTTCTACTCCTTAGTTGCATAGTTTAGGGAAAACAATGCAAAGTACAGTGCTAGTTGCTTTGACACACAGTACCATGTCAAAACAAGTGAATGACTCAAGGGATTAGCAGTGCCTGCCACGCAGGCCTGATGACCTGAGTTCAATCCCAGGATCCCACACTGGCAGGAAAGAAGCAACTTTTGAAATTTATCCTCTGACCACCATAGGTGTGTTAGAAGGCACACATTCACACACACACACACACACACACACACTACTAAGATTTTAAATTAAAATGACATTCAAAAGTAAGCAAAATAAATACAAAATAACCTGGAAAAGAAACAAAAGCAACATGTGAAGCATTCGCCTTGGGTACCAGACTACTGACTCGTCCGAGAATGGTAACAGGAGAGTTCACCTCCTAAACACTGATTGTTGATATTCTTTCTACACTTTTAATCCTGAGAAACGACAGCTTGACTTTAAAAGTACATAGCCAAAACCAGGTAAGGACACCTGCCCAAATCATCTATGAAACAAGTGACCATGCTGTCTATTCCTCCATGTTCTCCTGAAAGCGTGATTTCGCTATGCTTTTGTCCAGGTTGTTCTGACGTAGCCCAGAATCACTTGAGAAGGGAATCTCAATTGAGGGATTACCCAGATGAGACTGGCCTGTGGCATGTCTGTGGAAGACTGACGTGGTTACTAATGGATAGAGGACAGCCCACCCCACTGTGGGCAGCACCATTCGCTGGGCAGGCGGTAGTCCTGAACTGTGTAAGTAAGCTAAGTAAGCATGAGACTGTGGTGAAGCTTGAGCTACTGCCCAGACTCCCCTCAGTGATGGGCTGTGACCTAGAAATAAATGTATGCCAAATAATCCCTTCCTCCCTTAAGTTGCTTTCGGTCAGGGTGTTATATCCCAGAAACAGACAAGAGACAGAACACTATGAATAAAGCATTTTTAAAAAATGGATGTCATCAAACAGGGCTTTCCTATCATGACCTTATATAAACCTATGCAGACTCCTCTTGAAAGAGCAGAAGGCTATTTCTGGATGGTACTGGCGTACGGCCACAGTACAGTATGCTGCATCCCTACAAACAGGATACAAATGCTCTGTAAACTCAAGAGCACTTGCCACATCCAGCTCCTACACGGATCTGAGCATATGCCATGAGCATCTCAGGCACATTTGGCAAGCAAATGTATTTGGGATTTGGCAGAGAAGTCTTCATCAGGGGCTTTCAGTCATGGTCTCTCTGACAGCACCCACTGTGACACTGAGCAGGTAAAGTGAAAATAACATATCCAACTTGGAAGGTCAACTCTGCTCATATTTCTGATGATTACACACCATTGCCAAGGAGCGCCTGGTAGCAGTTTCCTGCTCTGAAGGGAGACTGTTCATTACTCAGAACTGGTCTTTCATTTTGGAAATCCATGACAGTATTCCACAAGTAGAAATCCTGAGACTCATACTAAATGGAACCTTTGTTTTGCGAAGAAAAGAAGGCAGGCATATTTGTTGTTTTGTTTATTTGACTTATTGGAGCAGAAAGCTGGTGCTTCTCCTCCTTCCATTTCAATGTCATCTACACTGGTAGAGCACACCAGATGATCTTAAGACTCCACTAAAACCGAGCTTTATTAAGATTTGTCCTTTGCTATCACCTTGTCGTGTTTCTCTTCTAATGAGACATTTTCCTATGGGAAAAAAGAAAATGGAAATTTCTTGTTTACGAGAATCTTGAGGTGACAGAAGTAGAAACTATGAGCAGAAAAGTCTCCATAGTATACCTTAGAAAAGCACAGACTAGAGTTTAAAATAGACAAAATTTGACCATCTATCTTTCTAATTTCTAACCAAATGTATTACTTGACTGTCCTTCTCAAAGATGTCTAATAAGCAATAAATGAACAAACTAGAAAGCTAGAAAGTTTAAGTAGGTTATTTTTATATCCTCTATATTAACTAATATACTTAACAGTCTAAGTTTTTGAGTGCTGTTCTTATGGCTATTCAATGCTGTTTATGCATAGTATTATTATACTTGACCATGTTCTAAAATTATTCAGTTGTATTGGTCAACATGCCAAATTGTAGGTAAAAATTCTTATCCCAAACTGAGGTGTGGTAAAGTCAGTAGGAAACCATTCTAAGCTAAAATATCCACAACTGAGGAGATCACAGAAGTTGCTAGACCTATTGACAGGTGTTCCCGTGCTCCTCTAAGGGACCTCACATCTGCACCAGCACAAAGGTCATATGTTAAATACAGCCTAACTCCCACAGGAATTCAGGTTTGGATGAGGGAGCAAGAGTGATCCTCCCTCAGAAGAGAGATCAGCTCATTCTCCTGACTATGTGAGGGCACAGCACTACAACAGTGTGTACAAGCCAGGGGAAATGGATTCATCTAGGTGCTAGTCTACTGAGGCCTCGAACCAGGTCCTAATGGAAGGAAACTCATGTTCACTTGCTTGAGCACCCCAGTCTATGGCAGTCTCTAGTGTACTCCAAAGTGACTAAGTCACCCTTCTTTCATCTGGGACTTGGCTTCATCATCCACTCAAAGGTGAGCATTGCCATCTAAATATGTTTAACTGATGAATATACATGTGAGTCTTAAGAGCCAATATAGGATCCTGCATGTTCTCTTCCCCCTATCACAATGACCTCTAAACTCTGTCGCAGGATGGAGCCTCTTTCTGCTTGGATATCTGAGGTCTGGAGCCTGAGATAACAATGGCAAACATTTGATGACAAAGACATCAACGTTTTTTAAGTCACTGAGCTTTGGAATTATTCATTATCTTAGCGCAACCTAGCTCATGCAGACTAAAGCAACAGTTGTTAACAGGAGGAGACTAAATCGAATGACTTGCATAGATAGAATGATAACTACTGATGCAGAGAATGTTCCACCACTATGGTGTTTCTCCACGAAAAAGAATGAATTTAATTCAGTTAGTTCTTTTATTTTTCTTCAAATTTAACATAATAAGTGAGATTGGAGACATAACACAGTAACTTTAGTCTTTGATCTTTCTCTAACTACTAAAAGTATATTCATCTACTAAGCTTCATCTCATGAAGCTTTCTGGTCCAGAGATCTTTTCTTTGGAGCTCTCATACACAGACTTCACATCTCTTGTGAAAATCTATACATTCGCTGGTGTTGTGATTTTCTTTGTCTGAATATTTGGAGTTTTCTACCCCTTGGACACAACATTTTTAACATCCTAAATATTCAAGGAAGTGTATTTAAATGCTCACCATTATTCTACAGCAAATGCATGCCTTTGGTTACTTCCTTGTCTTGTATTCAAGTATTTTAGTCAGCTTACTATAGGAACAGAACCAAGGTATGGAAAACACACACACACACATACTCACGCACGCACACACACACACACACACACACACACACACACACGGCTTCTTGGCCTTCTGCCTACAAAGTAAGGTATCTCAGTCCTAATCTGGCACTTGAATCCCAGAATGCTTTGGAGAGCCACTGGTTTCTACTCCATGGAAAGAACTTAGAAGTGCTGATTCAATTCAGGTGACAAAGGCAAAGGTCAAATGAGTAGAAGGTGAGTATAACCTTCCTTCTGTCATACCCTTCTAAAATCTGGGCTGCTTCTTGAAGGTGCCACCTACAACTGCAGTGGGCATTCCCACATCAATCAGAGCAATTGGGAAAATTCTTTTTTTTTTTTTGGCAGGTTCATAGGTGTGTATTTATCTCCATAATTTATTAACTTTTATACATTAAAATTCACAACTTTTTATGTCTTTTTTCTTTTATTCTTATTTATTTATTTATTTATTTATTTTTTAAAGATTTCTGCCTCCTCCCCGCCACCGCCTCCCATTTCCCTCCCTCTCCCCCAATCAACTCCCCCTCCCTCAGCAGCCTGAAGAGCAGTCAGGGTTCCCTGCCCTTTGGGAAGTCCAAGGACCTCCCACCTCCTTCCAGGTCTAGTAAGGTAAGCATCCAAACAGCCTAGGCTCCCACAAAGCCAGTATGTGCAGTAGGATCAAAACCCAGTGCCATTGTTCTTGACTTCTCAGCAGTCCTCATTGTCCACTCTATGTTCAGCGAGTTCAGTTTTATCCCATGTTTTTTAGACCCAGTCCAGCTGGCCTTGGTGAGTTCCCGAAAGATCATCCCCATTGTCTCAGTATGTGGGTACACCCCTCGCAGTCCTGAGTTCCTTGCTCGTGTTCTCTCTCCTTCTGCTCCTGATTTGGACCTTGAAATTTCAGTCTGGTGCTCAAATGTGGGTCTCTGTCTCTGTCTCCTTTCATCGCCTGATGAAGGTTAATATTCAGGAGGATGCTTATATGTTTTTCTTTGGATTCACCTTCTTATTTAGCTTCTCTAGGATCACGAATTAAAGGCTCAATGTCCTTTATTTATGGCTAGAAACCAAATATGAGTGAGTACATCCCATGTTCCTCTTTTTGGGTCTGGCTTACCTCACTCAGGATAGTGTTTTCTATTTCCGTCCATTTGTATGCAAAATTCAAGAAGTCATTGTTTCTTACTGCTGAGTAGTACTCTAATATGTATATACTCCATACTTTCTTCATTCATTCTTCCATTGAAGGGCATCTAGGTTGTTTCCAGGTTCTGGCTATTACAAACAATGCTGCTATGAACATAGTTGAGCATATACTTTTGTTGTATGATAGGGCATCTCTTGGATATATTCCCAAGAGTGGTATTGCTGGGTCCAGGGGTAGGTTGATCCCAAATTTCCTGAGAAAGCGCCATATTGCTTTCCAAAGTAGTTGCACAAGTTTGCATTCCCACCAGCAATGGATAAGTGTACCCCTTTCTCCACAACCTCTCCAGCAAAGGCTATCATTGGTGTTTTTGATTTTAGCCATTCTGACAGGTGTAAGATGGTATCTTAAAGTTGTCTTGATTTGCATTTCCCTGATCACTAAGGAAGTTGAGCATGAGAAAGAAATTGAAGAGGACACCAGAAAATGGAAGGATCTCCCTTGCTCTTGGATTGGGAGGATCAACATAGTAAAAATGGCAATTCTACCAAAAGCAATCTATACATTCAATGCAATCCCCATCAAGGTCCCATCAAAATTCTTCACAGATCTGGAAAAGACAATAATCAACTTTATATGGAACAACAAAAAACCCAGGATAGCCAAAACAATCTTATACAATAAAGGACTGTCTGGAGGCATTACCATCCCTGACTTCAAACTCTATTACAGAGCTACAGTATTGAAAACAGCTTGGTACTGGCATAAAAACAGAGAAGTCGACCAACGGAATCGAATACAAGACCCTGACTTTACCCCACAAACCTATGAACACCTGATTTTCGATAAAGGACCTAAAAGTATACAATGGAAAAAAGAGAACATTTTCAACAAATTGTGCTGGTTAAACTGGAGGTCAATCTGTAGAAGAATGAAAATAGATCCATATCTATCACCATGCACAAAAATCAAGTCCAAATGGATTGAAGACCTCAATATCAGTCCGAACACACTGAACCTGATAGAAGAGAAAGTGGGAAGTACTCTACAACACATGGGCACAGGAGAACACTTCCTACGTACAACCCCAGCAGCACAGACATTAAGGGCATCATTGAATAAATGGGACCTCCTGAGACTGAGAAGCTTCTGTAAAGCAAAGGACACTGTCACTAAGACAAAAAGGCAACCCACTCACTGGGAGAAGATCTTCACCAACCCTGCAAATGACAAAGGTCTGATCTCCAAAATATATAAAGAACTCAAGAAAGTAGACCATAAAAGGCTAATCAACCCAATTATAAAATGGGGCACTGAGCTGAACAGAAAATTCTCAACAGAAGAAGTTCAAATGGCCAAAAGACACTTAAGATCATGCTAATAGCTGGTTTTAAAGGAAAACTGAACAAAGCCATGGGATCTCTGTGCAACACTCAGGATTTCAAATTATCTGTTTGTGGTGGCACACCTTTAATCCCAGCAACTTGGGAAACAGAGACAGGTGGATCTCTATGAGTTCAAGGCCAGTCTGGTCTACACTGTGAGTTCCAGGGACAATAACACCCTGTTTCAAAGAAAAAAACAATTGAAATAAAACAAAACATTCCAAATCAAAGATTTTTTTCCCATACCCTGCAGTTCTCAACTTCATAAACATGTAAGGGGACACACTGTAATCTGTGTTACAGGTATCTGTGAACACGTAAGAGATAGTGGCTTAAGCAGAAATTTTCCCTTTTTCTCTTAATCATAAACTCCTGTGGTGTTTCTGTGACTGAGATGTGTCAGGCCAGCAGTCCTGCATTCCTCTGGGGCTTTCCTAATAGGTCACAAGTGTTCAAGGACAGCTTCTGGCTTCAGACCTCACACTGTGTGTTCGGAAGAATGGAGCTGATTAGAGGACCAGAGGTCTTTTAGACATTCTTTGAACTAGGAAACATGGATCTTCCCTGGGGATCCAAGTAAACAGTTTACATTCCTACTTAATTTAGCTTATATAGTCAGAAAGGGACTGAGCCCACAGTCCTTAAAATCAATAAAACCTCAACTGACTTACATCCAAAATTGCTTATTCTCTCTTGCTTCTTCTATGACAAGGGAAGATGAGGACAAGGTCACTGTGTTAGGAATGAGGGGACTCTAATTTGTACATCCATTTAAGTCAAGGGTAGATTGACTGCTGCTACATCAGCACAAATCCATTAAGATCAGATGGAACAAAAAGACGTTGAGGCTTCTAATCAAGAGAAAAGTATCCACCACTTTTCTCTCCTCTTCAAATTCAGAAGCAAGAGCTAACCTTTCCAGAGGCTCCTCTGAAACTGTTAAAGAACTGTCTCTAGACTTTGTTCTTCCACTAAGCCTTTCATCCTGGGAGCTCAGGGCACTTCCCTGCATCATCTCATTAATCTTCATGCCATTCAAGGCAGCTGGCGTCTACTGTCATCTTTATTTTCAGGATGAAGGAACTGAGATGTGGGTACAGGTTAATGGCTTGCCCAATGTCATACGCTCAATGAGTCAGCACCAGCTGGGGATGAGATCGAAAGCTAGTCACTGAAGACCCTGGGAAGACACTTAGAGGTTATTTACTCAGCCAGAGAGCATGAGAGCCTGCAAGGTGGCTTTACCGAAACAAAGTTGGAGTTCTGTGGAAAGAAGGGAAAGAACAAAACACAAGCCCGATGCATTCCATAAAGACTTCTAACACTGGAGATTTTCTTCATCTAAAAATTAAGGAGATTGATGTGAACCCATCGAGTTAACTGAGTAGTCTAGAGACAAAACTCATTTTAAATTAAACCTCATGAAGTAGGGCATTCTGCACACTCGAAGTCAGGGTAAGGCAATTTTATCTGATAGCTTGGTTCAACCAATAGTTACAATGAAACTTCTGCTCTGGGCTGACAATGACAGCCCTAAGAGACAACCAGACAATTATGCAGAAATCTTTCTGGATGGCCAAGAATTCCTTTTTGCCATTCAATGTGTTAAGGACTCATTTGCTGCATGAATTTTATGAAAGATGCTATGTGAGGTTCGAGGGTAAGAGGGCTCTGGTCTGCAGAATCCAGAAAGCAAAGTCAGTCTGAGGATCAGACAAGCAGCCCTTTGCTCTCCTGTGAGATGAAAGGAAACAAACTCTGTAGTACGTTAAGAGGACCAGAGGATACCTTTGTCACCTTCTCTTCGAATGCTAGGAGAAGGCTTTGGGGATGTGACAATGTGATCAGAAGAGAAATTCCAGGTGACGGCAACCTAGTGAAGCCAAGCATGGAGGGCAGGACAGGTACATGGACACCAACTGTGGGCATTCCACTGACAAGTTTGATCAGCAGGAATTAAGTGGCTTTTCTTTTTCATTAGTGTTTTCTCTAAATGGGAGTTAAAGCCATTTACAGAGGTCAGAGAGCCTTAATTAATTTACTCTTGTTGCCATGTCTCTTCTCTAGAGGACTTGTTGAGTCCAGCCAACCTGACTCAGGCAGGTGCTCACTGTGCTACCTGCAGAGCACAGCCTGCTGAATGTACTCCCAGGGGGCAGATGTGCTAGCCTTTTGAGACAGCATTCCTTTATACATGCCACTGATGCTTAAAAGAGTCCATCTGGAGAGAGATTGGTGTCTGTTCTTAGAGGTTTCTTCAGGCAAGAGATCTTCAGACACAGAGGTGCAGTGTACATTAACAGAAGAAAAAAAAAAACAAACTATAAGGATTTAGGAGAGTCCAGTGGCCCCCAGTCCCTCATGAATATAAACAAATGTCAGTGGTGGGACAGGAACTGTGGTTGCTTAGGCAGTCACTGAATTAGGGTGCCCAATGATGAGAAAGGGTGGAGACATGCACCACTCGGAGGTCAAATGGAAACAGTGAGGGTACCTGAAGAAACAACTCTCAGAAAACCACAAGCACCAGTCTTAGAGAATAAGAAAAAAAAAGCCTGCAACAGAGGCTACCAGCTTGAGACTGCCAGTTAAATCTAGGCTGGGCTAGAGCAGACATTTTTTCACTACTGACTTCCAGCTGTCACCTGTGATTCTGCTTTCTCCTTATCTTCCTCCTCGATTCCACCTCCCACATACCCCAAAATGTTAGACCTGTTTAAAGCCTGAGTTGCAGTAAGAAAGATTTACATTTTGATATGAAACTCAAGATGAACCATCCAAGGAGTCTTCATTGGCTATCAACTCTCTTTTAACACAACACAGTCAAAGCCATACTGTTTTATGCAGAGATACTCTGCAGTTGTATAAAAATTACCCTGTAATTTGTATTCCACTCTGGGTTTTTTTTTTTTGAGAAATGCAAATCGAAAGTTTCTAAGTTGACCTATAATCCAATAATGCCTTATAACTTATTTTGGGGATAGGTAGTAACTTAAGACAATATGGAAAGGCGAATTTTCAGAACTGGATTGTACATATTCCTTACAAAGAGGCAGGAAAGCAGGAGGAAGGAGGGGAAGAGAGGAGAGCAGAGGAGGAGAGGGGAGGGCTGAGGAGAGGAGGGGGAGGAGTCCTATGGTTCAACCCTAACCTAAGGTGAAGACACAACATCAAATAGAGTATGAGCTGAAATTTTAAAGAACAGGAATGAAATATGAGTTCTACAAGGGACTTGTACAGCTGAAATTGCTGTGTTGGTAGGGGACAGGAAAGTGGAAGGACAGTTGAATTAAATGCAGTTTTCCAAAACTTAAAAACAAGACCATTTTCTGTGAGTACTCACGATATAGAGAGTCCTGAATAAAAGTTGGATTGACCAGCACTGTGAAAGCCCATGACAACAGAAATGCAGAGGGACTAGAAAGCTTGGGGAAAAACTACTTGCTCAATAGTCTGACAAAGACACAACAAAGAGTTCCGGGTCAGAGAGGAACTGACCTCCCGAGCATAAATGGGAAGGCCTCCACTTTAGGGGTCATGGCCCCTGCATCTAAATGGAAAGACTTCAGATCAGAGATGAAGGCCTCTTGTCATGAAGTGTTCTAACAGAGCATGTGAGAAGAGGCTGGTAGTACTCAAAGTCTGGAAAGGAGAACGCCTTAGTACATCTTCTTCCCTCATATCAGCATCCATGTCCTTCCTTCTGCGGGGGGGGCGGTATATCAGAGGAGGAGGTTCAGTTGCTTCACTTCCTACAAGGTAAGTTGTTTTCAGAGGAAAATTTTTACTCCATGAGGCAGTCAGTCTTATTTCTGCCACAGGAGTGTCTGTCTCCTCCTGGGTCTCCACAGGAGGGAGCGCCTCAGTTCCTACTGCATCTAGATAAGCAGGTGGAGCCTTCAACCCCTGCAGCCCAGAATCTTCATGCACCTGCTGGGAGCAAGGTCCCAAGCACATTCTGCTTTCAGTGTTTTCTCTGTTTATAAAGTCAGAGGAGATATTTAAGAAGCAACAACCACCCTCTCATTCCCTACAGGTGCTGAGGGCAAAGAGCCATATGAAATTGTCAGGGAGCATTGTTGGAGTGCATCCTAAAGAAGCTCGGATTCTTCAGCAGGTGGCAATGGTTTCTCTGCCTAGCCCTTTTGTTGATCAGGCTCATAGTAGGACAGCAGCCCACTGGTGTCTCAGGACAGCACCCTACCCAGAGGATTCTGAAAGAAGACGCCAGGCCTTCCAAACTGAGGCAACACCAAATAGGAATCAGCCACTTTTATTTATTTTTGTTTGACAACAACTTGTTAAAATAACTGAAGGGATAAAATTGTTTGGGCTGGCTTTGCACGAGGCTAGAAATCCAAAACCGTACCAAATAAGCTACTGGTCAGCTTCCTTTGTTCTCTCCACACCTTCCTGCGAACGAACGTGCACACCCACTGCCGCCCAGTATATTTGTCTTCAATGAGCTGGAAGGAAAATATTTGAGAAAAGTCAGGGTTGAACTGACAGGAGCCTTCTACCAAACCCAATACTCAGAACTAATGGAAGATTATTTTGTGTGTATGTTTTCACTTGAAAGTAATTGATTCCCATTTTTTGGTTTGGTCAGTCGAGTGGTTTAAAGGTTCATAAACTTTGAGATGAACAAGAGCTGTCACTGCGTGAAAAAAAAAAGCAGTTCTTACATAATCTGAGAGGCATTTGAACCAAAATCTTATAAGATGCACCAGAGATTTGAATCATATGTACACGAAATTCTGTAGGCAGTCTCTGTGCTGATAAATAAAGGGGTTATCACCATGGAGGAGGGGCTTGCCGGCTAGAGTCCATAGTTAGAGATTTCTAACCTAATTCTGTCCCCTTTGCTTGACCCAGGTATTAATGTTTGAGATAGTTCCTAGGTTCTCAGTACTATAGCAGATACCAAAGAAAACCTCTGTGTTTCCCCTCCCATGGGTCAAGACTGAAAAGTGTAGTTGTTCTCTTCTGTAAAACTGTGCTGACTCCTTCTGCCACTGATGCTTTCCTGGAAACATTTGTCTGGATCCTAGGGATACAAGTGAAAAACAATTTGTGTCTTTTTCTATGATGACTCCAGAAATGACCATTATCAGCACAAGGCACGCAAGACCAAGTTTTCAGCACAAAGGAGATTTATTTACTCCAGAGGGGCAAAAAGCAGGGAATAAGAGACAAACACAGGAGACAGAGGACAACCGTAGAGTAGAAAAGGGAAGGGAAACAAGGGAGAGGGGGAAAGGGGTGTTTGCTCTAGGGGGACAAAAGGCTACCTCTGAATAGTGGGGAGACAGACATGGCCCCTACAATGGTGGTTTATAAAGGTAAAGGGGACACTGTGTGTTGGGAGGAGATGCTCAGTTTGACTGAACAGGTTAATTAGGGCAGTCAAAGGAGGCTTTTGATTGCTGAGTTTTAACACCTTGAGAGCTGGACCTTGGTAGTAAACCTAAGTGGGAGGAAGTGGCCCAATAGTGGAATAGACCTTGGTATCTAGCTTTAGGAACATAATAAATAAGGTCTTTTTTTTTTCAAGGAAAAGGGAATAGGGGAAGGGCAAGACCTGCAAGAGCCATGTTTGCTATCTTGAACTTACCAGAGCCCCTCAGCTCCACCCTTTCCCTGAGGTTTTTGTTTCCAAAAAAAACACTCTATTGTCACCCATATAAAATAAGTTTAAACTTAAAAGCTTTGAAAAAGAGCTGGAAATTCTGTGGCATGCCTGTAATTCAAGCTAGACAGGAATGTGCAAGTTGATAGCATGACTTCTCCAAACAGGTTTACCAGAAGCATCTGAAAGAGTCCAGAACACACAGAAAATAAAAACCTGAACATGACCTGCAGACTGATCCAGGCCATGAGAGAAGCAAGAGCAGAGCAGGAGCGCAGGGGGAAGCTAAAATGAAGACATAGAGAAGACAAAAGCAAGCACATAGCTGAAACAGCAGGGTTAAAGGGAGAAAGTGAGTAGCTGGGGAGGGGAGCTCCTGAGCTAGAGGAAGTTCATGAGACAGGGGTGGCAAGAAGAGATGAGAAATGCCAGGATGCCATCATGGGCTGAAAATGTATAACAGGTACTAATAGACACCACCGAAGACATTTGTCCCTTCTGCCTAGAGTAAGGGAAATCAGTCCTTTGGTGGAGGGGAATGGGCTGCACAAATTCCTAATGGAATGCTATCTTTTGTCTAACTGCCGAATTTAGGGAAATGGAGTTTCCTTTGGACCTGAAAAGCAAGATCACGAGTTTGAGGTCAGCCTGAGCAATATAGACCCTGGCTCAAAAATAAATAAGTAAATGTAAGGTTAGAAGACAGAATTTATGTAATGGAATATTAATGACTGGGCTGGGTATAGCTTAACAGTAGAGTGCTTTTTAGCATGTGTAGGGCCCTGGTTTGTGCACCAAAGTCACACAAAAATGTATGACTAATTTAAAAAGTCAGTTCAGATAGATGGTGATGCCTAGCTGTTTGACAAACTTTAGTTTAGATGTGAATGTATTCTGTAGATGTGATTAACATTTACAGCCCAAGTATTGTGAGTAGAGATTAAGTTCAATGGTGTTGATGGGGCTTGTCTAATCAGGTGAAGACCTTAACAGAAAAGACTGAAGTTTACTGAACAAGGGATTTCGTCTCAAAAATCAAATATCAGTACCTCCCTGAGTTTCTAGCAGCCTGGTCTACCATACAGATATTAGTTCTCCTGGAGTTGACAGTGGTTTGAACTGGTGTTTGAAGCTAATTCTGTGACTTTCTGTGTTTTTGGTTCTGTTTCTATAGAGAACCTGATACCATTTTCAAGTAAGTCTATTTCACTTTTGTGCTAGATTAAAACAATTATGAAACATTTTTGAATAATATTAGACAGAGCACAAGACTTCTGTTTGTGTTTTGATATCCATCCCTGCTCCAACAGACCCTGAGTCTCACTTGAAACTGATTTGGACAACACCCTCATGGATAGTCCTTTTTAGACTGATGGAAGCCAGTCATTGCCCAGTGATGCGGGTCATCTGACTTAGTAAAGACCTATGAGAAGAGGTTTCCTGCTTAGTTTTATTCTTCCAAGAGGCTTTTATGGAAAGAACATAGTCTCCTTCTCCCTCAGGTTTTTTTCTTTCCTTGTTCCTGACTCTCTCTCTCTCTCTCTCTCTCTCTCTCTCTCTCTCTCTCTCTCTCCTCTCCCTCTCCCTCTCCCTCTCCATTTTCCCCTCTCTCTCCTCTTGGCAGAGAATACCACCCCACATAGTAACACCTTAGTACTAGAAGCTGCCTCTTGGTCAAAGGAAATGAACGTGCTGTTGACCCGGATCACATAACCTGAAAGCTTGCATTAACCCTATACTTCCACATTGTCTGAATCATCTGCTTGTTTGACCCTCACTTCTTAGCAAAAGCCAAAAAAAAAAAAAAAAAACAAGTTTCCTTGTCCTTAGTTTCTTACCTATAACAAACAGAACAGAACAAGGTAATCTGTGTTGTCCCCAAACACTATCTGAAATGCACACATGTGTGCTGGCACTAAACTTCTGAATTATTTGTCAATTACTGTTAGGGAAAGCTATTATTGCAATGTATTTCTAAATGCATCATCTATTATAAAAGCAGAAGAAAGCTTGTGAATTTTAATGCCATAAAGTGTTGGCACTATTTGTGTTGTCTGAGCTGGCATTGCACTCTGGCTCAAGTGATCCTCTAGCCTCAGCCTCCCAAGCTGCCAAGTTGATTTAAAGCATAACTTGAGAAACCACCAAACTGATTTCCAAAGTGGTTGGACATGTTTCCACTCTCAAAAGCAGTGGAGGAGTGTCCCCCTGACTCCACATCCTCTCCAGAATAAGCTGTTCCTAGTATTTTTGATCTTAGCCATTCTGACAGGTGTAAGATGGTAACTCAGATTTGTTTTGATTTGCATTTCCCTGATGATTAAGGCTGTTGAGCAATTCCTTAAATGTCTTTTGGTCATTTGAGATTCTTCTATTGAGAATTCTCTGTTTAGCTCTCTACCCATTTTTGACTGGATTATTTTGTATTTTTATGTCCAGTTTCTTGAGTTCTTTAGATATTTTGGAGATCTGTCAAATGTGGGGTTGGTGAAGATCTTTTCCCATTCTGTAGACTGTCATTTTGTCTTATTTCAGTGTCCTTTGCCTTACAAAGCTTTATAGTTTCAGGAAGTCCCTTTTATTGATTGTTGCTCTCAGTGTCTGTGCTACTGGTGCGTTTTTTTTTCCTTTTTGTTCTTTTTTTATTTAATTTTTTGCCTCCTTTCTTCCCACTCCCTCAATCTTCCCCACTCCCACTCTCTATCCATTCCTCAGAGAGGGTAAAACCTCCCATGGGGAATCAACAAAATCTGTCCTATCACTTGAGGCAGGACCAAGGTCCTTCTCTCTGTATATAGACTGAGCAAGGTACCCCTCCATAGGGAATGGGCTCAAAAAATCTAGTTCATGCACTAGGGATAAATATTGTTCCACAGCCAGTGGCCCCACAAACTTCCCAAGCCTCACAACTGTCACCCACATTCAGACGGCTTAGTTCGGTCCTATGCAGGTTCCCTAGTATCAGTTCAAAGTCAGTGAGCTCCCATTGACTTGGGTCAACTGTTCCATCATGGTCTTGACCCCTTTGTTCATATTATTGCTCCTCCCTCTTGGGCCAGTGCTTAGTTGTGGATCACTGCATCTGTTTCCATCAGTTACTGGAAGAAGGTTCTATGATGACAATTAAGTAGTCACCACTCTGCTTCCAAGAGAAGGTCAGCTAAGGGATCCTCTCTACTATTGCTTAGATTCGTAGCTGGGGTCGTTCCTGGGAAATTCTCTAGTGCCAGGTTTCCCCTAACGCCATAATGGCTCCCCTGTTAAAATATATCTTTCCTTGCTCTCCATCTTCATCCTTCCTCCAACTCAACCTTCCCAATCCTTCATGTTCTCCTCCCACCTAGCTTTCTCCCCTCCTCACCCCCTTCTACCCTCCACTCCCACACTCCCAATTTATTCAGGGGATCTTGTCTATTTCCCCTTCCCAGGGGGGACCTATATATGTCTTTCTTAGGGTCCTCCCACATTACCACTCCTGGACATATACCCAAAGGATACTCAATTGTACCACAAACGCACTTTCTCAACAATATCCATAGCAGCAATATTTATAATAGTCAGAACCTGGAAACAACTTAGATGCCCCTCAACTGAAAAATGGATTAAGAAAATGTGGTATATTTACACAATGGAGTACTACTCAGTTGTAAAAAAAAAAATCATGACAACATGAAATTTGCAGGCAAATGTATGGAACTAGAAAAAAAAAATCATCCTGAGTAAGGTAACCCAGACCCAGAAAGATAAACATGGTATGTGCTTACTCATAAATAAATACTAGATATAAAACAAAGGAGAGCCAGACTACAGTCCACAGCTCCAGAGAAGCTAGGTAACAAGGAAGATCCTAAGAGGGACACATGGGTCACTCTGGGTAGGGGAATTAGATGAGATCTCCTGGGTAAACTGGGGGTGGGGTACAGTAAAGGGAAGAGGATGGGAGATGAGAACATGAGAGAACAGGATGGTTGAGGGGGAGAGGGACAGAATTGAGAGCAATGAAAAATATCTCTTGATAGAGAGAGACATTATTGGGTTAGAGAGAACCCTGGTGCTATGGAAATTCCCAAGAATTCACAAGGAAGACCCCAGCTAAGACTCCTAGCAATAGCAGAAAGGGTACCCAAACTGGCCTTCCCCTGTAATCGGATTAGTGAATACCCCAGTTATGATCCTAGAAGCCTTCATCCAGTAATTGTTGGAAGCAGATGCAGAGATTCACAGCTAAGTAGCAGGCCAAGCCCTAGGAAACAAATCAAAGAGAGAGGAGGGAACATATGAGCAAGGGAGGTCAAGATTCATAATGGAGAAATCTACAGAGACACCTGAACCAAGCCTGTGGAAACTCATGAACCCTAGACTGACAGCTGTGTAGCCTCCATGGGACTGAACTAGGTTCTCCATATGTGGGAGACAGAGGTGAAGCTTGGACTATCTGAGGGGCGTCAGACAGTAGGATCGGGCTCTATCCCTGGTGCATGAACTAGCTAGTTGGAGCTCATTCCCTATGGTGTGATGCTATGCTCAGTCTTAATGCAGGAGACAGTGGCTTAGTCCTGCCCCAACTTAATGTGCCAGACTTTCTTGACTCCCCATGGGAGCCCTTTCCTACATTGGGAAGAGAGGACTTGGGGTACACTGGGGGGAAGTGATGGGGTATGGGGGAGAACTGTAGCTGGACTATGAAGGATTGTGAAATAAAATTTAAATAAATCATAACTTGGTGTCGTTTTTTTTGTTCTGGTGACCTTAGCCCTAACATATTGCTCTTATCATCAGTAATTTTCAAGGCCATTTTTAGTATGAAATGCTCTAACAAATGAACAAAAGCAGACAAAAAGGCTAGCAGAAAAAATGAAGAGAGAATAATGGCAGAGATCCTAGCAGATACAAATGAATCCTAAACCTATGGAGAACTGTTCAGCCTCAGCCAATGTGAGAGATGCTGTGATGGATTGTCAGGAAATCCCCACAGGTTCATGAATTTAACACACAGTCCCCAGCTGGTGATGCTGTTCTGAGAAGCAGTAGAACCTTGGCCACCCAGCACCTAGTTGGCATAAACCATAGTAGGAATAAACCATTTAAGGGTTATTGTCCAATCTTAATCCCCATGTAGCTATTTCTTTCCTGGCCTGTCCAACATGTCTTTAAGAAGTAGCCTTAAGATCCTACATTCTGCCATTCTTTTTGGAGTGATACCCTGTTCAGCCCAGATATGGGGGGAGGGCCTCGAAATGAAGTGTCAGACTTTGTTAACTCCCCATGGGGAGCCTTACCCTTTTGGGGGAGTGGATGGAGAGGTGGAATGGGGGGAAGGTCGAGGAAGCAGAAGGAGGGGAAGGAGTGGGAACAGGAATAGCTATGAAAAATGAGAAAAGATTGTATTTAAAAGTTCTTAATTTAAAAAAAAAGAAAAAAAATCCTATCTTCATGGAGAGGACGCCTATGACCATGATAGACTGAAACCATGAGCTAAAATAAAACCCTCCTAAGTTACTCTGACTGGACATTTTGTTATAGCAACAGAAGTGATACAGATGCAAATTAAAGCAGCAGATTGTCACTTAAAAAGCCAGCAATTTAGCAAAAAGTTTGAAGACACTTGAAAAATATAATTTTTGTATCTGTAATGAGAGTTGTCACCAAAAGTAGCAGTTACTAGGGCTCATTTTTCAAGGAAGGAAATTTAGCATTAGTTAGAAAAATTATACATTCCTATTAATTTTGACTCAACAATTCCCTTTCATATTGGTTAGCATTTATCGCTGTGGCCAAAATATCTGACATGGACAATATAAGAGAGGAAAGATTTACTAGGGCTCACAGTTCAGAGGGTCCATAGTGGAAGGCTTCATATTGTGAAATACTTCATATTGTGGAAGGTGAAGAAGCAGATCTAGCTTGCTCCTTTGCTGCTTTGTCCCACCCAGGGTCTCCAGAACATGTGATGGTACTGCCTATATTCAACCAATCCTCTGTGCAAACTCCTTCACAGACAAACTGACAGGTAATTCTAAACCAAGTATGGTTGACAGAAAAGCTGAACTGCCCTGTCCTTCACAACTATATCTTACAATTTTACTTGCTCACTTACAAAATTATACTACTTGAAAGTGAAGTATTTGAAATACACACACACACACAGAGACCCACATATACATACATAAAAATAAAGTATCACAAATTCTTACAACTAAATTAATGTTTAGCTTTTAAGGGAATTATGGGAGCTCTCTTGTCAATAGAAGGGGATGATTACTGCCTCTACCTAATGTGGTATTAAAACAAAACATCATAAACTGAGTGACTTGTTAACAACAAATGCTTATTTCTTCCAGTTCTGAAGCGATAAAGGTCAAGGCACAGGCACATGTGTTACCTGATTTTGAATTGTCATCAGATGGAGAATCTTCCTGTGCCCTTATGTGGTGAGTGAGACTCACTGGTTCTTTAACTGGACTCACTGGAATCTCTTATAAACACTCATCCAAACCATTAATGCTCAGGCCTCAATCCAATTACCTCCCCAAAGTCTAAGACCCTGAGCCATCACCGTGAGGGGTAGAATTTCAGCGTATCACTGAGGAGGCAGGATCAGACTAGAGCACACTCTAAACTGCGTGTGAAATCGGAATGGGGAGGTGGAGGAAGAACACTGAACGTATGTTATATCTTCTGAAAGGAATGTTTGAACATGTCTGTGTAGAGAAAACAAGAAGACTGCTGACAAAGGAAGAATTATGCTTCACCAGGGGTCAGAAGCGGGACTCCTAGATAAGGCTGAGAAAGAGGCTCAATTTTTCAGTACGTATCTTTAAGTTTTTTGACCTATAAATATACATCAGTTGTTTTGAAAATTAAAAAATAAATGCTTGAGGAGAAGTAAAGCCATTATTACAAACACATTTTGTAATTTGCCATAATTTGTTTTCAGTAACTCAAGCTAAATTATAGGGCTTATGCTTTGGATAAGTGATGATTAATGATCAGCTGTGAAACAATGACTTGGTACATTTATCCTCATTTCCCTTTACGTCTAAATAAGGGCAGTAGAAAATGGATTTTGAATTAAGGGGAGGATATCAATCTTATCTATAACATTTTAAAGGCTGGTTTGCTGGGCACTTGGCTTCCTATGCATTATCCCCTTAGAGTGCCTTGTGTAGCTATCCCCACACCCAGTGTTTTACGAGCTCCTTCATCTCCACATCAGTCTCCTACTGAAATCTACCAAGTTGCTTCTGAAAGCCGAGCATAGAACAGGTTATTCACAAACATTATTTTCCTGAGCTCAGAATTCTCCACTATTGTCATTTTTCAATGACAATGATGCCAACAATAAGCTGAGAACCTGAGCTCCTTAAATTCAAAGAGTTCAACAGGATTACCTGCAGTTGCCATCTTGGAAAAGAAAATAATGGGAACTCATGGGCAAGACTTTGGTCTACAGGAAACAGTTTCAAAATTAGCCTTGGGAATTTCAAAGCACCTCAGTAAATGTTTGTCTTGGGAAGAAAAATAAGAAAGAAGGGAGGGAAGGAAAAATAAAGCAAAGAAATGGCACAGCTGACAAAATATCCCAGAGGAAATAACCTATGATCCTGAGACTGACTCCTTCATTCACTATTCATCTGTCTGCCTTTGACACAGGCAAGACCGGGGTGCTCAGTGTAAGACCGGACTAGGGCTCAGTGACAGAGTGCTTGCTTGGCATCGCGGGGCTGCATTAGGCTTAATCTCCAGCACTCAGAATGAGGAGGAGAGAACAGGAAGAAGGACGGGTCCACTATACACAAAGTGCTTACAGCAGGTGGGAGTTGGGCAAGGAATGAAGCGCAGCTAAAAGTATGAAGACAGAGGAATGTGGTTGCCATGTTGAATGGGTGGTAGGGTGGGTCTCTTGGAAAAGAGGACATTTGAATAGGAATATGAAAAGTGATCCACACAGCTTCCTGAAAGAATTTTCTAACAGAGGCAAGAACTGTAGCAACCAAAGCCCTGTCGTGGAAATGTACTTGGGAGCTGAAAAACCAAGGGAAAAAAAAAAAAGAGGAGAGAATGTCCTCATGGAGTTTAGAAAAACATAGCTGAGAAACAATGTCAGCATTTCCTCCAGAAAACACACCCAGGAGTTATGTAATTCCACACAAACAGTCCTGTGTCTCTAAAGCGAAAACATCCTTATTTATAGAGAAGACAGGAGTCCACTCACATGGTATATGGTGTTAGGAATACTGACCATGGCCATCTGATCAAGAAATAGTTTCAGGGCTGGGAGTATAGGTCAGGGGTAGAGCATGAATGCATGAAACCCTAGAACCTTTGTGTGCAAAAAAAAAATAAAAATAAAAAGAGAAGAAGAAAAGAGGAGAGGAGAAGGGAGGAGAGGAGAGGAGAGGAGAGGAGAGGAGAGGAGAGGAGAGGAGAGGAGAGGAGAGGAGAGGAGAGGAGAGGAGAGGAGAGGAGAGGAGAGATATTTTGGCCCAGACCCACTAACACATGTATTTCCTTTCACTGATACATTGTTTTAGGAGCTAATATTTTGGGATGAGCCTTAAAAATGTAAAGCATCTTGGAGAAATGGTGCAGAAAGTTTAATTCATAGTAAAATATAAATAATTACTCACTAATATTTCTGTGAGCAGTACAGGTTTTCACTGAAAACTCAAATACACTCAACATAAGTGCTGGGGCTACCCAGGCCCAGCTTCTGCTGCCAGGCAGTAGCTGAATAGAAATAGTCTTTCTCCCTAGGGAGAATGCTATCTCTGTTAAGCTACCACGACTTGTTAGAAATGTTTCTTCGGGGCTGCTTCTCCCATTGTGTACTTACCCAGCAGTGCTTTGATCTGGATTTAGTTTTCTGAGGAACACCGAGGAAAGAAGTAGCATTAGCAAAGAGCTAATCAAATTACAAATTTAAAAATTGACGGCTTTATATAATTCCAACTCTGATGAATTTTGCAGGTGCAATAGATCCAAAGACACAAATCTGAGACAGTGTCACGAATAAATGAAAGTGATGTTGAACTTGAAATCTGTGAATCCCTTGCTCAAGCCTAAGCCCTTTCCAGCTCTGATAATTTTTTTTAAAAAGTTTATTTCCTGGATATGGGCCAAGGAAGAAAGAAAAATCCATTCATTCTACAAAAGATGTGGATAAGTGGACATTCTAGGCTAGGCACACGGCTTCTAAGGGGAAATAACCCTGGCCCTTTGCACAGGAAGCTACCATGTCTACTAAATTAACCACACTGCCCAATAGGGTTAATGTTCAGGTTCAAGATCTTAAATTGCCATTGTTTAATTTTCTCAAAGGAAACCTGTTCTTTGGACACTACTATTAGATTTTGGATACTGGAGCTTTAGCATCTAAGCCTTTGGTCCTAAACAAGTCGTGAAGGTGGGCTTTCAGTGAGTCAGTTGGGCTCGGTTAGAGAAGTTCCCACAGGAGAAAGGAGCTCCTGAACGCTCACTTGAAACCTCATCCTTTCCTACCCAAGGGTGGTGTTTGCACTCCAGGCTCCCCAGACTAATGCCAGGAGGAAAAGTGGAGACCCCCAACTGGGTATCTGCCATATCTGTGCAATCCCAGCACTCTGTGCCAAGTGTGATGCCAGCCAGGACAGCACAGGGAAGGCTGTCTTTTAAAATCCAAGCAAAGGACAGGCCATTGAACTCAGTGGGAAAGGGCACCTGCTGTCAAGCTTAACTACATAAATTCAGTCCTCAGCACCCGTATCATCCGAGGAGAGAACTGACTCCTACAAGTTGGCGTCTGCTCTTCATAGGAACTCTGTGGCACGTGTGTGCCCACGCACATGCACACTCGCACAGAAAATAGGAAATAAGGAGTAGAAAATAGGAGAGTGGGGAAATGAAAGGAAAATGGAGCTTCAGGTTGGGAGTCTCAGGCAGGGAAGGAGACCCGGCTCTAGGCTGTGGTTGTAGTCTAGACACCAGGGTCTGATGAGCAGACCAGAGGCAGCGTCTAAATATCAAATCACAGATGCCAGTCTTCTGTGACTCCAGCTCATCTGGCAACAGTTGTGACTATATCGCCAATGAGAGATAGGGTTGAGAGAAAGGAGAAAGAAGGAGAAAGGGAGAGAGGGAAAGGAAAAGAGGGAGGGAAGGAGGGAGGGAGGGAGGGAGGGAGGGAGGGAGGGAGGGAGGGAGGGAGGGAGAGGACGTATAAAATGCAGACTCCTGAGAATCATGTTTCAGCATCACAGCATCTAAATGTTTGTCACTGTCTGGATCAGCTTCTACCCACCCAGCTTCCCCACACAGTAAATAGCTGAAGGCCACAGACACTAGCTCAGACTAACTTGAGCAAAAGGGAAGTTGCTGGAAGGGTGCCAAGAAGCATGTCCACACCACGGGAAGTACAGACTCGGGCTTGTTGAGTGGTCAGGAGCCCGGTTAGGCTGTGGAGCAAGAAGCATGGCTCCTGAACGGAGCTGCTGGCAGGGCTTCAATCGAATTCTGAAGGCCAAGGCAACAAGGACGCTGAGCAAAGGAGGTGCCATTCGTCCACTGTCTTTGCATCTGGCATCAGTTACTGGAGATCCACAGCCTCTGGCTAAAGTAGAACTCAACCCAGCAGTCGAGGGCCAGGAAGAGGACTCTGCAAGTCTCTGACCTTGAGTGGAAGGAAAGACTCTACCTTCCTCCCGCTTCCCTCTTCCTCTAGCCATTGTGAGACTCATATCATAGAAGGGAGCAAGTAGGTAGACTTTAGGGCACTTGATAATAACACTCAGATGACAGTGGATATTGTAAGCGAAAGAAGGCAACAAAGAGAAATGAGAACTAAACTACTCAATGGGCAGCTGCTTTCAAAACACATGCATTTTACAGAGCCTGTCTGAATATTCTCAGGCACAGTTCAACAGTAGAGATGTGTCATGAAACTGTGTTATTAAGTGATTTGTCATTTTACAAAGATCAAAGAGTGAATTTAACTTAAGATGATGCAGCATCACCAGGTGATGTGGTTCTTAGGAACCTATCGCACACATGGTTAAATCACCACAGTGTGATACATGGTGCATGTAATGCTCCTGTGAGGAAAAGATGACTCCCGCTTTGAGTATAATTCTGACAATAACTCACATTTTATCAGTTACAGGAGACACCTCTGTAGGTAATCGAACAGAAACCAAGACAGTCCTTCTTCCTTTCGAAGTGTTAGTGAGACATTTTGAGAAATAGGTTTTCAAAACCAAGCTTAAGAAATATCTCAAGATTATAAGTCAAACACATCAAATCTAATGTTAATTGTCTATTTGGTGGCTGTTTAAATGTTAGTCAGATTTATGGTAAAGTTTAGTTTTTAATATAACATGGGAATATTTTATGATACATTAGTGTCTATTTTATAATCCATATATGCAGTGTATTTATGTCTATTTTATAATCATAATTTTACAACTTATATAATTATAAATGTTTATTGATATTGTGGTTTTACACATATTTTCTTCTTGGTCCATAACTACCAAGAAGCAAGAGTATAACTTTCAAGGCCATTTAAGATTGACCCACCCTCTATCATTTGTTTTACAGCACAGTCTCAGGAGGCTTAGAGCAGAGCTGGGGCCTGGCAATATTACATGGATGCTTTCTATGAAATTTGAGTCATAAAACAGAGTTTGGGGATAACTTTTCCTTGAACCTATAGTTTTCTGTAATTATACTTTCTTTTTCAGCTTGCACTTTCAAAGTAGTACATCTTGCCTATATTTGGAGCTATGATGACCATCACGAATATAAACAAGAGTAAGGGAAGAATAAAGAAAAAAGGGGCAGTCTGCTACTCACTCAAGCTGGGAGCTGTTTGCAAGGGTGTCTGCAAGCAAATGCTCAGAATTGGTCATTCCCCAACATAGCTCAGTCATTCTCCAGACCCCCAAATGCCTGCCTACGCATAGTTATTTAGGAGTTTGCTGCTCCGTCCAGTTCATACCAGGTCTTTGAAATGATCTGATGATAGAAATAATCCTGAAATACAAATCAAACTCATATAAAAGTGTGATTTGTGTTTTCACAGTTTCAGTAATCTAAAAGTCTACAATCTAAATGTGACAAGCTGGATGCATCACTCTGGGATTCTTATGTCAAAGTCCTGGCCTCCCCTCCTAATGTGACTGGGTTTGGATGTGCTGATGCCTTTAAAGAAATAATGAAATGAAGTAAGGGTGATGATGGCTAATCTTCACTGTCAAGTTGGGTAGAGTTGGCACCACCTAAAGATATACCACTCCTTGTATATGTAGGAGAGGATTACCAGGCAAATTAACTAAGGGGGGATGGCCCAGGATGAACATGGGTGGCATTGCCCTGTGTGATTGACTGAAGAAAATGGGGTAAAGGAAGACATCATCTCTGCTTCCTGTCTCATGTTCCTGTAGTCACTGGAGCCAGTCTACTGCCTTGCCTTTCCTGCCTAACAGACTGTGCCTCAAACCCAGGACAATAGCAATGAGAAAAGAAGTAATGCAGAGATCAGCTTCTGAAGACTACCCACGTGGTCTGGCTTGGTCCATCTTCCTTTGTCAGCAAAGCCTGTGAAGTCATATCACTGTGATATGACTTCATATCAGATTACATCTATCTTTAGATGATTTATTACATCAGATTATCATCTCACATTCTACCCCGACAGCAAAGAAAGGTTCACTGTTTTCCAGAGCTTCTGTGCTCAGCTGCTTCACATTCTAACCCCATTTACTGTTTTAATCTCTCTTTCACCCCTGGACCCAGCAATACCACTCATGGGAATATACCCAAGAGATCCCTTATCATATGACAAAAGCATTTGTTCAACTATGTTCATAGCAGCATTATTTGTAATAGCCAGAACCTGGAAGCATCCTAGGTGTCCTTCAATGGAAGAATGGATGAAGAAAGTGTGGAATATATACACATTAGAGTACTACTCTGCGGTAAAAAACAATGACTTCTCGAATTTTGCATGCAAATGGATGGAAATAGAAAATACTATCCTGAGTGAGGTAACCCAGACCCAAAAAGAAGATCATGGGATGTACTCACTCATAATTGGTTTCTAGCCATGGATAGGGGCCACTGAGTCTATAATTTGTGGTCCTAAAGAAGCTAAACAAGAGGGCAAACCCAAGGAAAAACATATAGTTATCCTCCTGGCTATAGGAAATAGACAAGATTGATGGGCAAAAAATTGGAATCTTGGGGGTAGGGTGGGATGGGGGTAAGGGGAGATGGAGAGAGAAAAGTGTGAAGGAGAGGATGAGGGGAACTTGGGGAAACGGGATGATTGGGTATATAGGAAGGTTGGATAGGGGAACAGGGAAACTCATATCTTAGTTAAGGGAGCCACCTAAGGGTTGGCAAGAGACTTGAACTTGGAGTGGCTACCAGATGCCCAGGGCAATGTCCCCAGTTAGTTCCTTGGGCACCTGAGGATAGGGAACCTGAAATGAACCTATCCTATAGCCATACTGATGAATATCTTGCATATCACCATAAAATATTCACAGTTTCTGTAGAAGAGTATTGGCACAACTTTAGCAGGAACCAGGGAAAATAGAGTCCTGCCCTCCACAGGATATTATCCACAAAATTTGAAAGCTTCATATGATCAAAGTTTATTTCTCTGGTCTAAAATCTACTATGACTCAAGGACTTTCCTCTTGGTGCCTCTCTCCAATGCAGTGGACAGGAATCTAGCTCCTTTTCACCATCATTTCTATGGTCTGTGAACTTCCATGCTCAGAAAGGTTTTATGTTCATTATTACAAAGGAAAAAAAGTGATATTGTCTGTTACTTTTCTTGTCATAGTGACCAACTACCTGAAAAAACCATACTTAAATGAGGAATCATTTATTTTGGCTCATGTTTCAGAGAAATTCTGTACATTATGGTGGAGGGGGAAGTATTGCAGCAGAAGCAGCATAGCCCTGAGAAAGGACAATCGTGGAATTCTACTTACTTGTTTTGTTCCCTTTTTATTCAGTCTGAGACCCGGCTTATGGGTCTCTGAAAAGAAATCCAAAGACACCCAGAGGTGTCACTGTGTGATTACAAATTCAGTCAAGCTATCAATTAACTTAACCACCACAAATGTCAGGAGATCTGCTAGGAAAAGGCTATAAATGAGAAATGCTATTTCTACAGACATCCTAGAAGTCAGAACTCGGTCACAGACAAAGAATCCACTTTCAAGAAGAATTGGAAATGTAGTCTTCCTGTGTGCCTAGCAAGATACGTCTAAAACTGTGGATTGGATAAATGTTTATTCCATAAAGTCAGAATATGGATATGGTTGGAGAAAAAGTATTTCTTTAGGTATTTGCAAAGTCAACCCTGTCTGATATCAGTCGAGTTTCCTAAGATGTTTTCTGCTTCCCTGCTCCCTCTGCCAAATCTGTCGCTACCTATGGAGTCAGCCTCAGTCCACTTTGTAAGGAGCCTCTGAGGTCCAGCATAGTCATGTTTATAACTGGTTTTCCCTTGACTGGCTATCCCAATTCTGACACCAACCTTCATATTCTAAAAGTCAGTTCTGTTATTTTTTAACAACCTTTGCCAAATCAGATTCTTTATGTCTACAATCCTGGATTGCACTTAACACTGAACTAGTGTCTAGAATTGTGCTGCTGCGCTGTGCATGTCTGATGGTCAGAACTTTTCTTCAGGCTCTGGAGTGATATATTCATCTCCATAGATATCATCTGCACTTTGCATCCTATGGGGCTGAACTCATGACCTTCCCACACAAAATCACTTCCGCGAAGTCTCTATTTAACTACCTGTGCTAGCCCAAGACCTGGTTGTTCATTCATCCCTTTCTTCTCCTGTCTACTTGTGGTGGTTTGGATGAGACCTCCCTTCCCAACACAGGTTCATGATTTGATTGATCTTCCCCAGTTGATAGTGCTGTTTGGAAAGACCATGAAACCTCTAGGGGATAGAGCTTTGCTGAAGGAAGTAGATACTTAGGGTAGGCCTTGAGGGGCCTTGCACTGTATCCATCCCATCCTCTATCTATCTATCTATCTATCTATCTATCTATCTATCTATCTATCTATCATCTATCATCTATTTATGTCTATCATCTATCTATCTATCATTTATCTATCTATCATCTATCTATCTGTCATCTATCTATCATCTATCTATTATCTATCATCTATATACATAACTATCATCTATCTATCATATATATATATATAATCTAATTGTCTATCCACTTCTCTATGTGTCTGCTTCTGTGTGTAGATGAAAATGTGATCATCCAGCTTCCTGTGCCTGTGGCCATGCCATGCCTGCCCTGTCATGGCAGACTCTGTCCAACTGGAACTGGAAGTTAAAATAACCCTTCTCTTCTTTAAGTTGCTTTAGTCAAGGTACTTTCTCACAGTAATGAGAAGTAACTAATACATCACCCATACTTCATTGTTAGGGCTTTGTTAACATGAGATAGTATAAATATATACAACATGAATGTAGCATCTTGAGCGACTTTATCTGTGAAATATTTTCTTGAATCTGTCCTCTCTACACAGCAATAATCCTACAAATTCAGGGCACAAGTGTTCTTTCCCTAATCAATGTAGTATCTCTTAAACACCCCATAATCAGCTCTTCCCATGTAATCTGTGATACAAACAACAGCAATAATGATGTTAACAAACATCATAACATGAGAGAAAGAGAGTGACCTTAGGGAAAGGCAAGTGGTTTCCTGACAATCTCCACTTTTTAACACTGACAAGCTAACTAATGATAAGTTTAGCCCTTGGCTACAACACTAAGCCTCATCTTCATGTATTTAAAAAGGGAAGACTTACATAGGCATAATAGAAAACCTCCACACAGAATCAGCTAGGAGAAACTGCCTGTCAGCTTCACTCAAGTGCTGCTTGGCTCTGTGGATTAGCTATGGAGGCGAAAGAAAAGCCCGTGTGCTTCAACTATGACTGCCTTTTAAAGTGTCCTTTTTATTAGGCAGCAGTCCATTAAATTAAATTTAATTAAAGTTGAGTTGATTGATGAACTAAGGTTTCATAGACTTTCCAAAGAAAACACAGTTTTGTATCATTGATCCAAAAAAACCCTCACATTTTGGCAACCATGTGGCAAAATGATTTATTTCCTCAGTAAAACCTAGCAATACTATCGATCTAAAGAAACGTCACTTCAGTCATTCTTACATGGCCGAGGTTCTTAGCTGTTACGAAATCAGCCGCTCACTGACTGACACATCGCGAATTGAAACTACACATACAAATCACATGGCTGAACTTGAGGAACCAAATCTGTTTTTATTTTGCTGTGGAAACTAGAAATGGGATTCCATTCTACCCGGGTAATCACATGGAAAATATTTAAAAATGCAACACTCCTCCTTTCAAAAAAATAATGAATGGCATAAATCATGTCTCAGCTGCCTCTTACGCTGTGATGCTCCTGTGAGCTGTGCCTAAGCCAGAAGCTGGATTAGGTTAATAACGGCGTTCTCCTCAACACTCCAAGGAAATTAATTTAGCACCTCACATCTGAGCATATGTTTGGAAGTATTAACTGCATGATGCTTATCACCAAAAGAATTTCCTTCACTCTTGTCGTAGCGAGCTTTGCTAAGCACTTTCCGAGCAATTCAAATTGATGGACTAGAGAATCTACAAATGCAGTCCTGCTATTAAAAAGACAACCTGGAACTTGTTTATTCAAGAGCGAGTGGCACTGACTTATTTTTTTGTAAATTGGGTTATTACTGGTTATAAAAATGCAAGGAGGTCTTATTTCATACAAAGGATACATCTCAGCAGATACTGTATAGTTTGAACTTGCATAATTCAAGGATGAGCTCCTCAAGGGAATAAATATAAGAACAGACAGATGTATTCTCAGAGTACATTTACCAGTTCTAACATGTTCTTGCTTTAAAGCCGCAGCATCACGTCTGACATTTCACAGAGTGCTGCCTCCCATATTAACCAGGTTGCATTGCCTCCTCCTTGACATCATATCACATATAATTTCCCATCAGACACTATTTGTCTGGTACTGTGCTTTTTCCTTGGGAACACTTTCATGACTACTTTGTGTACAGTCAAATGACATTGCTATAGCATGTAAAAATATTTTGTATGATAATAACAACGAATACTAAAACAATAACACAATGGCCATCACCATTCCTTGCAAGGAGTCTCCATCATCTACACAATAGCAGGGCTTCAAGAATCCCGCAAAGCATTTTTATTCCCTTGCTGAGACAAGATACCTGATGTCTCTGCTTCATTGCCTGTGGCTATGATAAATATCGTGACAAAACCAATGCAGGGTAAAGCGTTTGTTTTAGTTCACCATTCCAGGTTCCTGTCTGCCATAGCAGGGAAGTCACATGGCAAGAGCTCGAGAAAATTGGTTATATGACATCCACAGTTAGGAGCAGAGAACAGTGAATTAATGAATGCATCCTGCTCTGCCTGTTTTCTCCTTATTTATACAATCCAGGACTCAAACCTAGAGAATGGTGTCACCTGTGTCCAGGCCAGATGTTTTCTTATGAACCAAAGTAGTTGAGATAAATGTCAACACACTGGTTCTCAGGTCAGCCTCACTTAGATGGTCTCTCACCTGCACACCGTTTCAAAGCGGTCACAGAAGCAGAAATCACACCGGCCGCGAGCTGAGACAGCACATCGTGTCTGCGCAGAAAGTAGAGAGGTAGCTGCTGTTGATCAGCTCTTTGCTTTCTTTTCATGGAATTCATGGTCTGTACTGGGTGGCTTTTGTTAGCTTTACACAAACTAGGGTTATTTGGGAAAAGAAATTTCAAGTAAAGAAAAAAATATCTCCATCAGATTACCTGTAGGCAAGTCTATGGGGCATTTTCTTCACTGTTGGTTGATGTGGGAGGGTCCAGCTCATCGTGAGTGGTGTCAGGTGGCCCTGGGTTACATACGGAAGCAAGTCAGCAGGCAGCGTTCCCCCAAGAAGTCTCCTTCAGTTCCTGCCTCGTTTCCCTCAGTGATGGATGGTGACCTCGACATGTAAACTGAGTAAATCTTTTTCTCCCCAAGTTGCTCTGGGTCACAGTGTCCTCATCAAAGAAGCAGAAATTAAACAAAACCAGGACAGTAACTGATGGAATGATGCAATCCACATTTAAAGTGTATTACGTCAGTTAACCCAACCTAGAGGCTCCCTACAGACCTGCCTAGAGGTTTGTCTCCTGGGAGATTCTAGATCCTGTTATGTTGGCCATCACAAGTTAAAGTCGCAAGTCCTGTCTCCCAGGTTTATATAAGTCATTCAGCCCCAGCTTAGAAATTATGTGGTTATTAACAATATATTTAAGTGGATTACCATCAGTTTGATCTTCATACATGAGGATTTCATTCTACACTGATATTTTAAAGTGTGTCTATTCCAAACGTGCAGAAATATTGATCATTTTCACTCTCGATCTAGTTGTGTCCTCTTGGTGAACATGGTCAGCTGGGCACTGTTATCAGTGTGGATTCATGTTCACTCACACACCACCCGTGCTCTAAGGTCCAGGTACGGCTTCTGAGGCAATGACAGTTAAGAGCTATCACAACTCTTTTCTCCACCCTATTTCCTTCCTTCCAAAAACAAAGCTTCATTTTCTTTTAGTCACCCATCTTTCTTTCATGAGACTTAGATATAGATAATTCTAGTTCTAGCTCTAAGAAGAGCCCATGAGAAGCCAGAGACAACACTGGTAATCTCGAGATCTAGCCTATTGTTATCTGATGTGAAGTCTGGAGCCCGATCCTAATTGGTCTTATCAATAAAAACCTGGAGTCAGATATCAAGGTAAAAGCTGAAAGGTCAGAGAAGCAAAGGAACGGGCACAGTCATTTCTTACATCTCTGACTCCTCAGACTACAAGGCGATGAAATCCTGTCTATGTCCTACCTTATCACTTTCTTTGTCAGACCAGCACCGTAACTGCAAGTATCCTGTCTGTACAGAACTCCGGACCTCTATGGTTAACTAGAGTCTAACTCCATCCTCTGATCTCCAGGCAAGCTTTATTTGCCAGAACACAAACAAAATATCATACAACATAAATATTTTCTCTAACTTTGTCAAATATAAATAGACTAGATATTATAATTGTAATCCTTACTTGATAACTATTTTGTTGTATGTAATTTACTATGTTGAAGCTAAAACCTTCCTTTTTGATTAGGCTGTGCACTGTAAATATGTATTGTTCCCATTGGTTAATAATAAAAGCTCTTTGACCAATAGCCATGCAGGACAGGGTTAGGTAGATCAAACTGAGGACTTAGATGAAGAGAGGTGTAGTGAAGAGAGACAGGAGCAGTTGCCCAAGAAACAACACGCCAGCAGAGTGGTAATGTACATATTAATAGAATTGGGTTAATTTAAATGTAAGAGTTAGTTAGTAATAAGCCTGAACTATGGCCAGTTTGTAATTAATATAAGTTTCTGTGTGATTATTTGGAACCGTTCAGTTGAGACACAAAAGCTCAATCTCCATTTACAGAAGTCCTCTTGGAGCCAGAAATAAGAAGAGATACCTGGGAACAGTTACTCCAAAAGAAACAATGATAAGATAGATGATAATTGCCCTTCCTACATGGATGTGGCTATGTCTGGATAGGAAGCATGGAAGCACCGCAGCCCCTCTTTATGCCAGCCTGAGCCAAAGCTACTCAGAGGCACCTAAAGCTCAAGCTCCTTCCAGACTCTTCCTATCATGAGACAATGGACTCACTATTAAGACAGTTTATGTCTTTCATCTTTCTAACTGGACATCTGAGAATGGGTGTATGTTTTCTAAGTTTCCTCAAAGTGAAATCATGGGCATGAATACTAAATTGTAGACTACTCTCAGGAACTCAGTGATGTATGCAGCATATCTCCTCTCAAAACAAAGTCAAGAAATAATCTTCTAGAACACATATTAGTATAAGAGTAAATGAAAAAAGAAAATCTCTGAGATAAACTACACATATGAGAGAAATAGACTTTATAAAACAAACATGGGAAATTCAGAGAATCTAACAGAAGAAAAATATAACTAGGCTATTATTCAGCCTTTCTATGATCCTTACATTTTTTAAGGAATCAATTTTCAAATAATTCTTTTAATTCATTCAATTATCCAGTCTTGATCTTGATCCTTGTCCTTGGTTTTAGGAATTTCTGTGATACTTCTACGGCATGATAAGAGTCTTTAAAATTTTAAGTTGAAGTTGAAACAACAAAGAAAAAGTACTCTTAAAAAATTTATACATAAACAATAATAGAAAGATAATATGTTTAGGTGGTGTTAAAGAAGTGTTTGTAGAAGTAGAAAACAATGGAATAGGCTGAATCTTCATGGAAATTACCTACTAACGTGGGAGAATAAGGAGAGCGCCACAGCGGCACCAGGCCCTCCACATATTACGCTATGGTTTCCAGTTCTGTGTTTTAGGGCAATCAGGAGAGGGTCTCCGTCTCTTCTGACTACTCTCAGGTTCCTTTGCTTCTGTTTTCTTTGTTCAATTTTAATATGTTAGTGTTTTGTTTTATCGCTATATATTATACTTTATATTATATTGTTATCTCTTAGAAGCCTGATTATTTTCTGATAAGGAACAGAAAGGGAGTTTATCCAGAGAAAAGTGGAAGGAGAGAGGGGCTGAGAAGAGTAGAAGGAGGGAAAATCATAATGAGGATATATTATGTAAGAAAAAAATCTATTTTCAATAAAGGGAGCTAGTGCTACCAAACTGCTGCCCAGCTGTTTCTTGCCAACCGTGGAGAAATGGCATAATGAAGGAATGTCCTGCGGGTCACTTCCTCATGTGAAAGGCTAGAAGACAAATTAATTTTCTATGCTTTTCTCATTCATAGCTGCCATCATTGAAGGCTCCAACTTCCTCTAGACTCATTCAGCTTAAAATCCTTCCTCTTCCATAAGACCAAAATTTTGGAATTTTTAAAATTCCAGAAAAGGTCCTGACTTCCTTGCTCATGTTCTCCCTCCTTCTGCTCTTCATTTGGACCTTGGGAGCTCAGTCCATTGCTCCAATGTGGGTCTCTGTCTCTATCTCCATCCATCGCCAGATGAAGGTTCTATGGTGATATGCAAGATATTCATCAGTGTGGCTATGGGATAAGGCCAGTTCAGGCACCCTCTCCTCTGCTGCCTAAGGAACAAGCTGGGGACATCTCCTTGGACACCTGGACTAAAGTCAAGTCTCTTGCCAACCCTAAAATAGCTCCCTTAATTAAGATATCTACTTCCCTGCTCCCATATCCACCCTTCTTCCATCTTAACCATCCCATTCCCCCAAGCTCTCCCCAATCCTCCCCTCTCCCTTCTGTCTTGCTATCTCCACTTACCCCCACCCCACCCCTACCTCCATGGAGGGGTGTGTACACCCACAGAGATGGTGGGACTGGTCTAATGGGAGTTTGTCAAGGCCAGCTGGACTGGGACTGAAGGTGATCAAACCGGACTCTCTGAATGTGGCTGACAATGAGGGCTGACTGAAAAACCAAGGACAATGGCATTGGGTTTTGATTCTACTGCTGGACTGGCTTTGTAGGAGCCTAGGCTGTTTGACTGCTCACCTTCCTAGACCTGGATGGAGGGGGGAGGACCTTGGACTTCCCACAGGGCAGGGAACCCTGACTGCTCTTATGACTGGAGAGGGAGGGGGAGAGTGGGAGGGAAATGGGAGGAGGGGAGGAGGTGGAAATTTTTAATAAATAAATAAATAAAATCTGTTTAGAAAAAAAAATTCCAAAAAAGGAATTTTGTCTGAATCCTCAAACTAGTATTGTCTTCTTCTGGCCCAGGGTTTTTCTAAACATACTAGATATGAGATAAATGACATTTTCCCAGTTCTAAGATTCTAGGATCTGTGAACACTGTTCATTTCTTCTTTCCCAGGTCATTACCAAGAGGAGTTGACAAGGAAGAGGTGCAAAGAGATCTATAGGGCTGGGACTTGGTTCTTAATCTGGACTGTGATAGTCCTCACCCAATAAAAAGGGAATATGAGATCCTTGGTATTTATTCTCTGTAGATATAACCTGCATAGATAGATAGATAGATAGATAGATAGATAGATAGATAGATAGATAGATAGATAGATAGATAGATAGAGATATCATGGTGACTTATTAAAATATGGAAGTCAGAGAGCAAAAAAAACAGCCTAAAACTCATTCTATAGAGATCAAAAATCACTCAGAATTCATGTTCTTCCAGCACCTTCCTCTTTCCATATCTCAGGAGAGGAATATAGAACCAGTCTCCCTCAGCTCCTACTTCTGTCACTACAGTGCAATACAGAAGACTTAAGTCCCTCCCCTGAACCCACACTTTAAGGTCTCCAAGTGGTGATGTGACTCCATAGGCTATGTCTTTGGGTAGTTATAAGCAGCAAATGATCAGAGCCATTCTCAACCAAGAGAAAAAATACCATAAAGGCATTTGGAGATCTTCCATGGTTTCAGAAGAAAAATCTTTCTAGAACGCAAGAGTAAAGTTGGAATTATTCTCTCAGTTAGAAACAAACATCTTATTAAAAATGTGAACTTTTCAAAAAAAGCAGAAAAAAATAAACCATTATTTCACAACCATGAAATGATCTCTCTAAAATAACTTACAGTGTCCTGGATTTCATGGACCTTGGCTTTTTCACCATCATGATTTTCACACTTTTATCTACTTAAAAAAAATCATATTCCAAGAATTTGTACATATCATTATAGCATATAATTTTCAAGAGAAATTGCAATGAATGCCTCCTAAGCCAGAGTTTGTATATCATCCTCTCTGATAAACACTCAGACTCTCCAGAACATCATCATTTTAAATACTCTCTTCAAATGTAGAGAACTTTCATTGGTTAATACCCCATCACTACATTCTTGAAATGACTGTAATTTCCATTTCCAGAAGACCCAGAAGTAAAAGCAACAGGTTTATTCTTCAAACTTTCTTCCAAAATGCATAATGTAGTGGAGGTAAAATGGATGATAAGAAACAAATAGCAAACAAAATTATCAAGAAAAATCAGGCAATGAGATGTGTTATGAAAATAATATAATACGTATTATAATGTTAGATGCCAAATTAACCTTTGAGTAGAGACTAAAAAAAAAAAGAATGACCATGTCTCATAAATATGAGGGACAAATAACAGTAATCTAGAGAATGAATACCAGATGCAAAGTCCATTACAAGCAGGGTGTTCTTCCTCAGAATACTGAAGGAGAGTGAGGACAGAACACGCAGTGTCTCCTAGTGGGAGAGCATACTCCCAGATGACAGCAAAGGAAGCAGAAATGGTTGAGTAAGGCAAGTTCACATGAAGACTGTAAGTGGTATCCAGAATTATAAAGGAAGCATGGGAGTTTTAAATAGGCTTAAATAGATGAGAGAACACTAAATTTTATACAGATCATGTGGGTTAAATGTAAGTTATGAGGGGGCAAAGCCACAGCAGGGGTGCTGGCTAGAAAGGAGGGCAACAAAACAGAGAAGCAATGGCTACTCAGGTTTCAGTGGAGGAGACTGCAAAACGGTCGGATTCTACTGAGTCAGTTCCAGCAGGATTACTAGTGACTGCATATGGAGTAGGGCAGGGAGAGGAGAATCAAGACTATTTGTTTGTTTTCTGTTTATCTGCCTGACAACTGGAAGAAGAGACAAGTTTTGAAGATGAAGACAGCTATGACAGGAACAGATTTGGGAGGGCGAGAGGATGAGAACCGGGAGTCCAGTATGGACACATCCATTTTGAAAGATTATTTGATTTCTGTCCAGGTGAGCCATTGCTGAGTTACAAACCACTTCCAAACTCAGTAATTTGTAAGATACAAGAAGTGCAGCCCATAAGAGAAGAAGAATAAGATGGAGTGAGAGATCAAAATGGTAAGATGAACAGGAGAAAAAACCTCAAGGACATCCAATAGCTTGTGTCCAGAATCTATAAGAATTCCCACAACTCAACAATACGAAGACAAATCATGCAATTTTAAATGAGAAAAATGTGGCTGGGCATTCACAGAAAGAGGATAAACAAATGTTCAACAAGCGAATAAAAGACGATCAATACCACCGTTCACAGGGAAATGAAAAACTGAAGAGGGCAATGCCTCCTCCTAAACTTTAGAAAGGTTGAATTTAAAAAGACTGGCAATACCAGCTTATTTACTGTATACTGATTTGTATTGTTTAAAGGCATACAATTGATAATGTACAAATTAATCTAATATTACTTATTTGTTAAAATGCAGCAGCTTAAAGCCATAGCTATTTATTGTAGCTATTTATTGTAGCTGCTAAGCGAGGAGCAACTGCCTCAAACTGAGGCTCCATTCTTCTCAGCTGGGTTCATTCACATCCTAACCTGGGTTAGGATGCTCTAAGGACTTTTCTCATTCTATTGAACCAAAGCAATAGCCCGGTCCTGGAATTCTCTTGACAGCAGCCAGCAACAGATATGCACAATAAAAACTGGAAATTCCCAAGCATTCTGATTGACTAGGCTTGGAATATACATGCTATAAATGTTCACAGCAATCTACACCCTAGAAGACATCTTGTTATTTGAAATAGCTACAGAAGTCAAAAGCATCTCCTCTTCTTTTGACTCTTCTGGCTTAAAGCAGCACAGAAAACCTAAGCTCATGTTCTGATCTCCTCGTCTTCTTTGAAGCAGGATTTTGAAAGATACTCCAAAAAACACAATATCCTCATCTCAGAAGACATGGACACAGGAAGAAGTTTGAACGCACAGCTTTACCAAGCCCTACCACCACGTCCCCCAGTTTATTACCTTTAGGTCAGAGCCCTCTGTATACCCCATCAATTCTGCCATGACGTTTCACCTTTCATCAAAACTAAGCATAAATATGTACATACATACCCTTATCGGTTTATAGCTTGTTGCTGTGAAGTATTTCATATTACATAAAACTTGTGTTTAGTAAATTCATATGCTTTCTCTTCTTTATCTGTCTTTTGCTAAACTGACTTCAGCTACACACAATGGCTAATAACGGGACATTTCTTTCCCTCTACAGTACATTGAACTCGACTTTTCCTTGATGGGCAAATAAGGTGATGACTAAGTTCTAGTTTAACAGGTGGCAGGAGGACAGTATAGATTTCAGGAACAACAGACTTTGTCTCCTCAGCGAGAGAGAATGGCAAGTCATGTGACAAAGGCTGTGAGCATAGTCTACACAACTCAACAATATGTGATCTACCTTAACATCCCAGTGGCAGATGGAAATGAATTTCTGGGCTAAAGATCAAAATGTTTTAGGTGTCAGAATAAGAAAGGATGTGAATCCTTAGGACTGGAGAACTAGTGAGAAAATTAATGGTCATACAGATAAGGAAGAGCTAGCGACGGTGGCATTCGTCATCTGTAATCCCAACAATCATCTGTAATCCCAAAAATCATTTGTAATCCCAGCAATCATTTGTAATCCCAGCAATCAGTCATCTGTAATCTGTGATCCCACCAATTAGCCATCTGTCATCCCAGCATCAGTCATCTGTAATCTGTAATCCCATCAATTAGTCATCTGTAATCCCAACATCAGTCATCTGTAATCTGTAACCGCATCAATTAGCCATCTGTAATCCCATCATCAGTCATCTGTAATCTGTAATCCCATCAATTAGTCATCTGTAATCCCAGAATCAGTCATCTGTAATCTGTAATCCCACCAATTAGTCATTTGTAATCCCATCATCAGTCATCTGTAATCTGTAAACCCATCAATTAGCCATCTGTAATCCTAGAATCAGTCATCTGTAATCTGTAACCCCATCAATTAGTCATCTGTAATACCAGCATCAGTCATCTGTAATCTGTAAACCCAACAATTAGTCATCTGTAATCCCAGCATCAGTCATCTGTAATCCCAGCCATCAATCATCTGTAATCTGAGTTTAAGGCTAGTCTGAACTACATAGCAAAATGGCAAGATGCCATACCTTGGGTGAGAGAGAGAAGGCTGACAAGAGGAAGGAAATGAAGGAGGAAGAGAGCTAGGCTAAAAACTGAGTAAGAACCAACAGTGGATCCAAACTAGGGTTCTGGTAAAGACAGTCAGTCAAGAGAGAATGGCATTATACAAGACAAGCTAAGAAAGTGTTTTAGAGTGGAGGGCTAATCAGTTAGAATATAAACTCTAATTGCTCTGATCGCTGCCTGACTGTGCTTTTAAAGTCACTTCATTGCTGGATAGATCTATCACTGAGTTAAACTCAGATGCACATAGACTCTAAGAAAGAAACACCGCCCTGGTCCTCATGCCCAGTCTATCAATTGGCACATAACAAACCGGTTAAAATCAGCTGTGCTTACCCCAGCTACGTGTTTTTTGTTTTGTTTTGTTTTTTGCTACACTCATTCCTTTATATGTGCTGGGGTCATGCTCAACATTAGCAAGACCTATAGTCTAATTATGTGCATAACAAGTGTTTTTGGGAAGCCCACTTCTACCACATACTGTTCTAAGCAATGAGGCTAAAACAAAGTAAGTAGGTTCCAACTGTTGTGGAATTTAAATTTTAGAAGAAAAAAAAAAGAGAAGTCACAAAAGCAAGTACATATAAATTAGGAAGTAAGCTTGTGTGTGTGTTTGTGTTTGTGTGCGTGGCTGATATCACTTGTCTTCTTCTGTTGCCCACCACCTCAAGTTTTTCAGACCAGGTCTCTCACTGAACACAGAGCTCTCCAATCGGCCAGGGCAGCTATCACTGAGTCGTAGGAAAGTTCCTGTCTCTTCAGCAGTAATGCTGAGATTATAATTCTTGCACCCAGCTTTTATGTAGGTGCTGGGGATCAAACTCAGACCTTCATGATTCTGTAACAGCAAGACTTTGCCAAATGAACCACATACTCCTAGCACAGAAATAATTTCTCATAGTGGCAAGTGGTGTGTTGTTAGCAAAGCAAACTGACAACTGGATAGTATCTGGGTGTAGCATTTTGATTGTGTAGTTGGAAAGACTTTTCTGAGGAGGTGTTCAGTATCTCAGAGTGAAGTTACACAACTTAGTCAAATCCTTAGAACATGTCATTGTAGCTTTTTGATGTTTCACAGTATTACTGTCAGTTATCCATGATCTCCCCAAAATAGCCCTCCACTGAAGGCTTGCAATATAATAGAGGAATAGAGATACCAAGAGATCTATATCAGATACCTGCTGGATTATAGAGCCCCAACTCTGGTTTCTACTGGCCTGAAGAAAAAATTGGGCCCAGTAAATGCTTTTCAAAAAATACAAAGTTTTTTGACTCAGGAACTGTGTCTTCTTTATGGAAGGAAGAGAAGATATTAAATTTCCAGGAATAGAAACTCATGCTGGGCCCAGAGTGCCCTAAAGTGCTTATGACCTCTCCATTCCTGCTATCAGAGGAAAAAAAAAAAAAAAAAAAAAAACCAGGTGACGCATGCGCAGTAGCTCCCTCAGACCCATCACAAACTCAGAAGGTACTGTTCTTGGAATGCAGACACTGGCTAAGAGGGATGAATTTACTCAAGGTCACCCAGTGACAGAACCAGTGCGAAGACCCAGGCCTAGTTGCAGAGACCACAATAGCACTTTCTACTAAATGGTATTGCCAGACAGCCACTCCAGACACTAGGAAATATAAACCTCTGAAAGATGCCAGACAGAACTAACCCGTTTATGAAATTCTTTTAAGGGGAAAAATAGGAGTGGAAGCTCAATTCTATTGTGCTGTATTTTTAGCGATGGGCAATGAGGATGGCGTGCAATACTGAAAGCAAGAGGAGCAGCACACATATTCCCTGGGGCCGGGAAATTGTTAGACATTAATAGCAAGAAAATGGTTCGGAAACTGACAAGAGGTAAAGGGAATGCCCTTGTTTTCTCCCTGGCCAAAACGTTATTGGAGGAAATTTGTGAAGGAGTACAGGACTGGAAATCAAAGTTAATTTCAGTATTTTTAAAAAAAGATTGAGAGGGAACCATCAGAAACTTTTAAAAACAGAGAATTTTCATAATAAAAGAGAAAATAAACCTAGCAGTCAGAAGAAACGAGAGGTGGTTAACTAACAAGGGGGATAAGGATTATCAGCCTTCCCGTATTCCTGTGGCTTTATTTGTGCCCATCTGTCAGCTTGTTCTTTTCCAAGTATCTGCTACCTCATTTATAGCCCATTAATTTATTGAAAATATTACTTGAATTATATTGTATCCTGCTGTACTATTATTAACTGTTTTGGGGGAAATTGATTTGTTTCTTTGCCTGGTGGTTCTTTCATCATTGGCAAATGATGGCTATCCCAATTTCAAAAACTCTTCCAATTCCATAATGAAAAGTAAAACCAGAATGGTTTTCATTCAGAAGCATACCCATCAGTATTTTCAAGCCAATTTTGCAAATGTATTTGTACACACAACCTTCTTCCCCTTGGAGAGAGAAATCTAATCTGAAACATTCTCCAAACAAAGCAGTCAACTGCAATATTATATTTCTTTGCCTTGGCAAAGAGCACAGCTAAACGGATCGTTCTTTTATGAATGCATCTAGGCTGGGTTTAAAAAATAAGACGTAAGATACGAGTAGATGATGCATTCAGGTTATTAACATATTTTTCTTGAAAATGGCAACAACGAGACTCTTTGTCAAGTCAGTCTCAAGTCTATGGATATCTGTTTGTAGCCGGTAGCCATCAAAGGAGAATAATTCTCACATGTTTGATGTTACATAATGTTTTTAATCTGAAATCTCTTGTAGAAGCTATTCCACAAAAAGCTTGAGTCCTTTAGTTTGATTTCTTTGTCATCTCAAAACTGCACCCATAGAACAGATAGGCTACCCAAACCCTCCTCATGTCAAACCAGCTCTGGTCCTAGGAGGGATTCATGAGGTTTCACTTGAAGGAATGCCACCCAGGCTGGCTGGTTGCAAATGTGAGCTGCCTGTTAGTTCTCTTCTTTTGCCAGAAAGTTGGGTGTGAAAGCTCTGCACCACCTGAAGGGCACAAATCCCAGCATCTTGACAAGCAGAGCAGCTTGCCGTCCCCACCTTCAGTTCACTTGCTGGTATTCCAATATGAGGGCAGATGGGAAGAGAAGGGGGGAGGAAAAGACATTGCTGCTTTTGGAGTCTGAAAGCAAAGACTCTAGTGAGGAAAGAATGGTTTTGAGGCATAAAGATGGAAGAGTAAATAGTTATTTTCCATAAAATTACTTAGAATAGGACTGGTAGAAAGTCATGGCAGCAGAGAGAAGGTCATCTTCACTTGTGTTCTGGTCAGTATCTCTGTCTCACTTTCATGGTGCAGCTGTGTCCTGATGGCACCATCTCCTGCTGTGGAGTAATCCTTGTGTGCACTGTGAGATGCGTCACTCTGATTGGTTTAATAAAAAGCTGAATGGCCAATAACTGGATTGGATTTCCAGGCACAGAGGATGCTGGAAAGAAGAAGGGAGAAGATGCCAGGGACACAGAGCAAGCAGTATCAGCATCGGGATTACAAAGTAAAGGTAACAAAGTCATGTAAAAGAATGTAGATTAAAAGGTATGAGTTAACTTTAGATATAAAAGCTGGTTAGAAACAAACCTGAGCTATAGACCAAACTTCCATAATTAATAATAGGTCTCTGTGTCATTTTTTTTTATGAGCTGGTGGTCCAAAAAGTAAGTTTATTTATAAATGACATTCAATGTGGAGTCACATGTTTCCACATAAGACCTGGAAAAAGCTTAAAAGGGAGGGGGGGGTTCCAAACACACAAAAACACAGCCAAATGCAGCTGCCTAGTTTCTCAGTCTCTCTGGTGGACCACACTATACGAAGATGCATCTCCCATCCACTGCTTGTGGGCTTGAGGCACCAGCATGAGATAAGCTGTGGGTTGGGTTTAAGGTTTGACACATGCAGTCATAAAACATTGCAGGAACCTAGTAAAGCAAAGTCTAGAAAGGAAAAGAAAGTATAGACAATCATAGAAAATAAATAGTTTAAAAATAACAGTAAAGTATTTAAAGAGACAAGTAATAAGAAGTAAAAAAACCCACAAATAAACACTGTAAGGATGGAAAATATAATATTTAATAAATATTATAATAAAATATTATTAATTATAATAATATAATATTAAAATGAACTTTATATGTTGTTTTGATAATTTTTAATTTTTTAATGCTAATGAACAGAAATCAGCTGTTAAGAGACATTGAATTGTGGAAAGGACTGCTAAAGTAATCCAACCTATTTTTAAAGTGCCTTAATTTTTGAATGGAAGTCAAAAATTGTATTACTTTGGTGAAGAGGTTATACTTTTGTTTCCACAGAAAATGAAAGGCTGTGGATTTCTTCAAGGTTGATAGAGATCAGGTTTGATAGGGAAGACTCCCTGAAAATACTGGCTACAGATATAAAGAAATAAACCTAGAACAACTACAAGACAGAGCAAGGGGACCAAACACCAATGAAAGTGAGTGGCCCAGGTAATCCAGTCTCTCAGAGTGTTTCTGTTTCAGTTTCCTCAAAATTCTGCATCAAGAACAGCTTCAAGGCTGCTGGCTGAGATGGTCCGGTCTGACAAACTATTCTAACTAGGAATGTATTACAGCTAGCTTCCCCAGGACTTGACCATTATCTGAATTTTCTCTGGTTCACTAAAGATTCCTTCACTCATAGACAACAGGAAGCAGTCTAGAGAACACAACCCCACATTCCAAAATGGTGGGGTGGGTAGTCTTTGGTCATTTGGTGGGTTATGGATATTTGTCATCATTTATGAAAATATAGGAATTTAAGATAAAAAGATAGTTATTAAAATCTGAAACATTTTACATTGGTATGGATTTTGGTATATCAATACAATTTTAAAGTTATTTTTGTTATATTGTATGTATGTTTCTACTCTTTTGGGGGTTTGTGCTTATGTAAGTCATTTTAAAATGTATCATATAATTAAGAAATAAAGGTTAGTAGTGAATCATTTGTAATAGTCAAGCTTGTAGTCATATTAGGCATGTTTTTAAGGCTAAACACATAATTTTAGATAGATAAGTGGTCTTCAAACACTTCAGAGACCTACAGAATATGACTTTTAAAATGTATTAATAACATAAGGCTTTTTATAACAATGAGATATGTCTGCTTCTGGCAGTACCAATCTACTTTGGAGAAGATGATGGGTATCAAAGAGCCTCCATAAGGAATTTGCTTTCTTTTTGAAAACTTTTAGTTACTGTGTAAGAAACTGCCCTTGACTCAGCTATTGACAGTATGGTATCCAAATTAGACAAGCAGAACACAAAAGAAAGCATTCGATGAACTTTGGAAAGACAAGGTAGACCAATCCTTCAAAATTCCTACTTCACAAAAAAGTCTGTCATATACTTTAGGCCTTTAGGCCAAAGATGGATGCCCCAACATTACAGAGAATCCTTGGGGTGACTATCAAGGCAGCCAGATGTCTCTGCCATTTCTTAGTTTTGAAAATTGCTTTCTGTGCACTTCCTGTTACTCAAGTAATATTTTATCCTTCTTTGGTCTCGAATGGAGATTGAAGACTAGATAATTATAGTTTTATAGTTTTTATTATTACTAAAATCAAAAAAGAAACTTACTAAAAAAATGTAAAGTTTATAAGGTTAAAAAACGTAAGTTGTTTACCTAAAAAGATGTTTTAAGGTCTAAAAAGATATTTTAGGATGGTAATACAAGTTACAATAAAAAATGGTTTAGGCATAAAACATTGAATTCATCGAGATAGGATAGAAAATGAAATATTGTCTTCAAATATACCAAATGCAGATGGATTAGACAGTGTGAAGATAATTCTTACTTGATGATTGTTCTTACTGTATATAGTTTTATTTGTGAGAATTAATATCTTTCCTTTCTATTTAGACAATACCTGATAATTCTTATTGTATATAGTTTTTCTATGTTGGAGTTAAAAGCTTTGCTTTTTCTTTAGTCAAAAAGGAAAATGTTGTGGAATAATCATTCTGTACACTGTGAAGATGTGTCACTCTGATTGGTTTAATAAAGAGCTGAACAGCTAACAACTAGCAGGATTTCCAGGCACAGAGGATGTTAGAAAAAAGAAGGGAGGAGTGGCAGGTGGACCCAGGTTGTATAAGAAAGCAGGCGGAGCAAGCCATGAGGAGCAAGCCAGTAAGCCATGGTTTCTGCTGCAGTCAGCTTGGGTCTCTGCAGCCTCCGTATCCAGCAGTGACAATCCTAGGAGCATGAAGGCAGTTTGGTCAGTAAAACCCAGTAGTCAGTGTTGGATCAACCTTCAAGAGTCTCACAAAGCAAGGTAATTAGATATAGATCTGATGTGACTACATCAAAATTTTTGATAAAGTCTATAAAGATAGGTTCTTTATTGATTTGTTGGGGCAAATAATCTTGCAATGAGCATCTGGGGAGAGTCCAGTACTAAAAACAACACAAAGGTCAGAGGCTAGGAAACACAGCTGCTCCAGCCTCCTGGGCAGATAATAGGTATTGCATTCCTTCTCTTGAAGGAACAACCTTGTGTGTTTAACACTGCAGATTCTCCTAGTGATTATCTGTAAGCACAAAGACCTCTGTGCCTTCTACAACTTTCTTCTGTGATGAACTTTTATCTGGAAGTATAAGATGAAAAAAACTCTTTTCTTCCCAAATTGTTTTTGGTCATGGTGTTTTATCACAGCAGTAGAAAAGTAACTCATACAATTCCCAGTGACCTTCAAGGGTGTTCACAGCTGACTAGCTCCCTAACACCTGTGAGCCTCTAACAATGCATCAAATCACTCTAGCCTGGGGATGTAAGGACAGCTTCAGATCCACTTTTGGGAGCATGAAGGGCCTTGTCCCCACAGATGTCCAGGGAAACACTCAGGATTGTCCTCTCAAAAGAAAGGACATAAAGCAAGAAACAGACAGCACTCAACAGGAAGTAGAGGCAAGAGATTGCACTCAACAGGAGGCAGAGGCAAGAGACTGCACTCAACAGGAGGCAGAAGCAAGAGATTGCAGTCAACAGGAAGCAGAGGCAGGCTGGACTGTTCTTTCCCCCTTAATAGCCTCACTGCAAGGCAAAGGTGTCTCCCTGATGGAGGAATTACTTTCATTTAATAAAGAAACTGCCTTGGCCCATTTATAGGCCAGCCCTTAGGTGGGTGGAGTAAACAGAGAGAAGGCTGGGAGAAAGAAGCCGAGTCAAGGAGTCGCCATGATTCTCCCACTCCAGACAGACGCAGGTTAAGATCCTCCCTGGTAAGCCAGCTCGTGGGGCTACACAGAATATTAGAAATGGGTTAGATCAATATGTAAGAGCTAGCCAATAAGAGGCTGGAGCTAATGGGCCAGGCAGTAATTAAAAGAATACAGTTTCCGTGCAATTATTTCGGGTAAAGCTAGCCGGGTGGCGGTGGGAAGCAGCCCCGCCGCTCTTATTACAACAGAGTGGCACCCAACGTGCTAATGAACTCCACGTAAAACCTGAGAGGGCTTAAAAAGGACACAGAGAAAATTTAAGACATCTTTTTGCTGTTTGTGGGTTGCGTGCAGCAAAGAAATTGTCCTGACTCAGCAACAGGAAAAACTGGCTGTTTTAAAATGCCAGCTTTCTGGGCTGTGCCACCATCGCGATCTCTGTCTGGCTCCTGCTGGAGACAGAGCTTTTGAATGGAGCATTTGGAGTAAAGTGCTACGGCTTGCTTGATGGCAATGTGGACTGCTGTGTGCCTGGAACTGTGTGTGGCTGAGGGACACCAAATGGCTCTGAGGCAGGAGGGCTCAGCTCCACCATGCTAAACTGTGCTGGTCTCAGGCAGGAACTACCGTAATTACCATAATAACAGAGCAGTTAAGGTTTTGACTGAGCCGGACACAGGTGGTACCGTATTACCTCTAAATGGTGCAACTTAAGTTTTTAAGAACTGCTTAACATTTTAAGAAATGCTCCTGGAAAAGAGAAATTACAGATTCACAATAAAACAGATTCAGACATAAAACACCTCTATGGGTCACAGTGTTGGATGAATGTACGTAGGCTTGGGAGAGAGAAAAAAAATATATATATATATAGAGAGAGAGAGAATAAAGTTAATGCCCTTAAAAAGGGGGGATAAAGTCTTTAAAGAGACAGAGTACAGATAGTTATAGATTAAAAGAAATAAAGAAAAATAAGCCACGTAAAAATGGAAAATTCACAGAGAGTCTGGATTCTTTGTATTATTGTGTTTTCTTTAAAATTTTTGACTGTAAAGGAGCTAAGTGCAGAGAGACATTTCATTATATGGGCTGCCAAGCTAAACAAGAATGGATATAAGGGTATTATGATTTCAGAATATGGGTCTAAGGATATGATGCTTTGGAGAGGGTCTTCTTTTGTTTTCACAGAGGATGAGACTCTGTGGATTGTGTCTATCCCAATATGGTATGATAGACCACGCCCTCCTGAAAGGTTGCTGTGAACACCTTCAGAAAATTACTTCACTCAACTGCCAACCGAGATGACCCTGACACACAGGTTACGCCATGAAAGATCTGAATACAGCGCCCCCATTCAGCAGGAAGCAGTTTGGAGAGAAAAACTGCGCCCATGTTCCCAAATATGGTTTATAAATGTTCTTTTACATTTAAAGGGGGATATGATATAGATATGAATAATTTGCTTTGGTGTGGATTTGAAGGTCAATTTTGTTATATGTATATGCATATTTCTAATCTTGATTAAGGTATTGTGACTGTATAGTTCATTTAAAAATGTAATGTATATAGGTTGTTAATGGATAATCATCGATAATTGTCAAGCTTTTAGTCATGTTAGTTAGATTTTCTAGATGTGCATAGATATATTTCAGCTAGATAGGCATTCTTCATATCTTTCAAAGACTACAGAATATGGCATTTAATGTTTTAATAACTTAGGGCTTTTCATGATAATGAGACACGTCTGCTCCTGGCAGCACCAATCTACTTCAAGAGGAAGATGGGCACCGAAGAGGCTCCTTAAGGAGTTTGATAGCCATTTGGGCAAGAAACTGCTCTTGCCTGGACTGTTGCATAAACAGGACACAGAGAACCTGCAGAAAAAGAACTGCTGAACTTGCCTAAAGGTGAGATGATCTTTCGGGGTTCCTGACTCATAAAAGAGTCTACGAGACATTCTGCAGGACACAGCAAAAAGTGACTGAACTGTCTTTGGAATTTCCTGCTTGATGAAAATGTCTGCTGGATACTATGGGCCTGTAGGCTGAAGATGGATGCCCCAACGGTACAGAGGAACTTTGGGTGACTGTCCAGGCAGCGAAATGTCTCTGTCATTTCTAGAGTTTTGGATTTATTGTTTACTTAGGTAATATTATATCCTTCTGGAGTCTTTGATGGAGTTGAAGAATGGATAGATAGTTATAGTTTTCCTTAGTTATGATAAAATAGATATAAATATTATAACTGTAATTCTTGTTTGATAACTGTTTTGCTATATGTAATCTTACTATGTTAAAGTGAAAGCCTTTCTTTTTTGTTTAAACAGAAAAAGGGGAAATGATGGAGGAGTTACTTTCATTTAATAAAGAAACTGCCTTGGCCCATTTATAGGCCAGCCCTTAGGTGGGTGGAGTAAACAGAGAGAAGGCTGGGAGAAAGAAGCCGAGTCAAGGAGTCGCCATGATTCTCCCACTCCAGACAGACGCAGGTTAAGATCCTCCCTGGTAAGCCAGCTCGTGGGACTACACAGAATATTAGAAATGGGTTAGATCAATATGTAAGAGCTAGCCAATAAGAGGCTGGAACTAATGGGCCAGGCAGTGTTTAAAAGAATACAGTTTCCATGCAATTATTTCGGGTAAAGCTAGCCGGGTGGCGGTGGGAAGCAGCCCGGCCGCTCTTATTACAACATCTCCCACCCTGCAGGGGGCAGACTTTCAAAAATACTTCACAGACTCACCCAGTGTGACTCTTATTTGATTATAGATCCTGTTAGGTTGGTGACAATCAAAATTAACCATAACAAAGGGTTACAGTAAGATAATAGAAAGGAACCTTGTGCTGGGTGGGGCCTTCTCTTCAGAAAGAAACTCTTATCCATCTAAATCTGAATTCATGGAGCCTGCTTCTGCATTTTCTTTTCAGATTAATACCTTGTTAGATCTGACCCTAGTCCTTTCAAATCACTGTGAAAAGTCAGATCCCTCAGCTGATAAAACAAGCCACGCCCCCTCCCATGTTCTAACAGCCCCTACTATAGTCACAATCAGTACCTGACTCCTCCATGCTACCCCTCTGTGAGTAACGATGCTTTGTGTTCCTTTCCTCTGGGCTTCTCCCACATCATGTTCTCCATGGTGGCTACCTTTCTTAATTTTAATTTTTCTATCTGTTTTAGTCAGGCTTCCTATTGCTATGATAAACATCACAGCCTAAAGAAGTTGGGGAAGAAAGAGTTTATTTTGCTTAGGCTTCGTCACTGATGTTCACCACAGAGAGAAGTCAGAATAGGAATGCAAGAAGGGTGGGGACCTTGGTAGGAGCAGAGGCAGAGACTGTGGAGGGGTGCAGCTTACTGGAGGCTTTCTCCCCAGGGATTACTCATCCTGCCATCTCATAGAACCCAGCACCACCAGCCCAGGGGTAGTACCATCCACAATGAGCTGCTCCCCCATCAGTCACTAAGAAAGTGCTTACAGGTATGCCTACAGCCCTACTTAAGGCATTTTCTCAATTGGAGTTCTTCTCATATGATTCTAGCCTTTGTCAAGATAATATAGAACTACCCAGCACCTCTCCTTCCCTCTCACCTCCCCACCTTTTCCAATAAATGGTTTCTTTGTGTAGCCCTGGCTGTCCAGGAACTTCCTCTATAGAGTAGGCTGGTCATGAACTCCCAGAAATCTGCATGCCTCTGCCCCTTGCCACCATGCCGGGCCCTACACTATCTCTCTTTTTTTAGTTATGCCTTGTGTCTTACACATCATGTATCTTGATCCTATTCATTTCCCCATTCCCTTGCATCTGCCCTCTGCCCTTACAACCTCCCTACTCAAAACAAAATCAAATTTAAGAGAGAGAGAGAAAAAGAAGAAGTGGAAAAACATTCAATCTTGTCATGGAAGCTGTAGTGTGACAGAAGGAGTAAACCATTTTATTTATTTTACTTGCAAGTATTCATTTCAGAGTTATTGGTCTGGTTCCAGACTTCTGGTTTCTGCTACAATATCTATGCTGGGCCCTCACTGGGACTACTCTTGAATATCCCTCCTGTTGTTGCCCTGTGTCATGGAGATTCTGCAACTTTGGGTCTGTAAGAACAGCCCCTTCATGTGTCCCAGCATATCAGAGATGGGACAGATGTTGGAGTGGTCCAACTCATAACCCTGGTTCTGGACCTGCATAGTAGTAGGGTTGGTTAGCCCACCAGGTCTCCATTGTCCTCACCACCAGGGTGAGCTCTCGGGCATTGCTCCAGTTAGTTCACCCTTCCAGGGACGAGCAAGAAGCGGGGCTAATTATCCTGTTTCAAGTCCTCAGGGTTGGTCTCCCACACCTACACCATCAGGGCCAGCTCACCGTGTACAGAGACCATTCTCCCCAGTACTGCAGCTAATGAGAGGCAAGGACAAATCTCCCAGTCTTACGGCCTCAGGGACAGCTTTCCCATTGGCCTCAAACAGCAGGGGGCATCTTACCCCTACCTGTACCACCTATGGCAGTCACTACGGGGAAGCTTACTCCTGGCCCCTGTCAACAGATGAGATGCCCAGATGAGGTAGGTGCTGAGAAGTTCCATCTGGACGGGTGAGTGTGTGCTATCCTGGGGGGGACTGTCCCGGTAGAGAGCACAAACGCCCCTCCCCCAGCTCCTGCTGCAGGGCTTTCTTTCCTATACACGCCCCCACCCCCAAGCCTGCCTTGTCTGCAAGGTCCTTTGCTGAGGAACAGTTTCCTACTCCTACACTAAGGCTACCCACTCAGAGTGGTGAGTGCCTGCCTACCGGGCAGGCCTCAAGGACCCCTGAAAGGGAGCATAGGCACCTTCAGCTTGTGCTGCAGGATCTCCTGTGTTCTACTCGACTCCGCCCTATCATCCACATTTGCCCTTTTTTCCGCGGGTCATTGGACTATCAGGCGTCCATGTTTCAGTGCTGAGGAGTCCATCTGGAAGGGAACGGTTCCTGCTCCTACACTGAGGAGATACACCCAGGGAGTCAGTCACAGCAAAGACTGGACCAAGACACCAGGCCTCTCCTGGCTCCATTTGAAGGAAGAGATGGGCAGGCACCAATGCAAGAATTCCTCCAACAACCTGAAAGGCAACATGACATCACCAAAATCCAGGACTCCCGAAATAAGAAGAATTGTACACCCTACTCCAGAAGAATTAGAAGAATTTGACACAAAAGTGAATTATATGAAAATAATAGAGGACCTCAAACAGGAGATGAAAAACTACCATAAACATTAGAGATTACAAACAAAAAGGTAGAGGAAATGAATAAATCTCTCAAAGACACCCAAGAAAACCAAGAGAAACAAGAAAAAGCAAACACACAGGTAAGGGAAACAGTTGAAGACTTGAAGAATGAAATGGAAGTAATGAAGAAAACACAAACCGAGGGAAGGATGGAGATGGAAAATCTGGGTGAATGAACAGGAACTACAGAAACAAGTACTACCACCAGATTACAAGAGATAGAAGAAAGAATCTCGGACACTGAAGATACCATAGAGAAAATAAACACTCTGATCAAAGAAAACAGCATAACCAACAAATTCTCATCACAAAACATTCAGGAAATCTGGGACACAATAAAAAGACCAAACCTAAGAATAATAGGGATAGAAGAAGGAGAAGAAGTACAGCTCAATGATCCAGAAAATATATTTAATAAAATTATAGAAGAAAACTTTCCCAACCTTAAGAAAGACATTCCTTTGAAGATCCAAGAAGCATACAGAACACCGAATCGACTGGATCAAAAAAAAAAAACATCTCCTCGTCATATAATAATCAAAACACAAAACATACAGAATAAAGAAAGAATATTAAGAGCTGCAAAGGAAAAAGGTCAAGTTACCTATAAAGGTAAACCTATCAGACTTACACCTGATTTCTCTATGGAAACCATGAAAGCCAGAAGGTCCTGGATAGATGTACTGCAGAAACTAAGAGACCATGGATGCAAGCCCAGACTACTATACCCAGCCAAGCTTTCGTTCACTATAAATGGAGAAAACAAAATTTTCCAGGATAAAAACAAATTTAAACAATACGTAGCCACAAACCCAGCCTTACAGAAAGTAATAGAAGGAAAATCACAAACCAAGGAGTCCAACAATGCACACAATAACTCAGACATCTAATGACCCTTCACCAGCACAACTTGAAGAAGGGAAACACACAAACTCTACTACCGAAAGAAAGAAAGAAAGAAAGAAAGAAAGAAAGAAAGAAAGAAAGAAAGAAAGAAAGAAAGGAAAAATGACCGGAGTTAACAACCACTGGTCATTAATATCACTTAATATCAATGGACTCAACTCACCTATAAAGAGGCACAGGCTAAGAGATTAGATACGAAAACAGGATCCAACATTCTGCTGCTTACAAGAAACACACCTCAACCACAAAGACAGATATCTACTCAGAGTAAAGGGCTGGGAAAAGGTTTATCAAGCAAACGGACCTAAGAAACAAGCAGGTGTGGCCATACTAATTTCTAAGAACGTTGACTTCAAACTAAAATCAATCAAAAGAGATGGAGAGGGTCATTTTTTACTCATAACAGGAACAATTCACCAGGATGAAGTCTCAATCCTGAATATATATACCCCTAATATAAAAGCACCCACTTATGTAAAAGAAACGTTACTAAAACTCAAGGCAGTCATCAAACCACACACACTAATAGTAGGAGATTTCAACACTCCTCTCTCACCAATGGACAGGTCAATCAGACAGAAACCTAAAAGAGAAATAAGAGGATTAAGGGAGGTAATGAATTAAATGGACTTAACAGACATCTATAGAACATTCCACTCAATTAGGAAAGAATATACCTTCTTCTCTGCAGCTCATGGAACCTTCTCGAAAATAGACCACATACTCGGTAACAAAGCAAACTTACACAGTTACAAAAAAATATCGGTAACCACCTGTGTTTTATCAGATCACCATGGATTAAAGTTAGAATTCAACAACAATGCTACCTCCAGAAAGCCTATGAACTCATGGAAACTGGACAGTCAACTACTGAACCACATCTGGATCAAGGAAGAAATAAAGAAAGAAATTAAAGTCTTTCTTGAATTCAATGAAAACGAAGACTTAACATACTCAAACCTATGGGACACTATGAAAGCAGTGCTAAGAGGAAAGTTCATAGCATTAAGTGCCCACTTAAAGAAAACGGAGAAAGCACACATTGGAGACTTAATAGCCCACCTGAAAGCTTTAGAAAAAAAAGAAGCAGACTCACCTAGGAAAAGTAGAAGACTGGAAATAATCAAATTGAGGGCTGAAATCAACAAAATAGAAACACAGAAAACAATCCAAAGAATCAATGAAACAAAAAGCTGGTTCTTGGACAAAATCAATAAGATTGATAAACCCCTATCCAAACTAATCAAACAGCGGAGAGAGAATACTCAAATTAACAAAATCAGAAACGAAAAGGGAGACATAACCACAGACACAGAGGAAATTCAGAGAATCATTAGATCCTACTACAAAAACCTGTATGCCACAAAATTGGAAAATGTAAAAGAAATGGACACTTATTTAGATAAGTACCATATACCAAAGTTAAACCAGGACCAGGTGAACAATCTAAATAGACCTGTTAGTCGCGAAGAATTAGCAGTTGTTATAAAAAACCTCCCCACCCCAAAAAGCCCAGGTCCAGACGGCTTCAATGCAGAATTCTACCAGAACTTCCAAGAAGACCTAATACCTATACTCCTTAATGTATTTCACAATATTGAAACAGAGAAGTCATTGCCAAATTCCTTTTATGAAGCTGAAGTTACTCTGATACCAAAACCACACAAAGACACAACCAAGAAAGAGAACTACAGGCCAATCTCACTCATGAACATCGACGCAAAAATACTCAATAAAATACTGGCAAACCGAATCCAAGAACACATTAGAAAAATTATCCATTATGATCAAGTAGGCTTCATCCCAGAGATGCAGGGCTGGTTCAACATACGAAAATCTATCAATGTAATCCATCATATAAATAAACTGAAAGAAAAAAACCAAATGATCATTTCATTAGATGCTGAAAAAACATTTGACAAAATTCAACATCTCTTTATGAAAAAGGTCTTAGAGAGATTAGGAATACTAGGGTTGTACCTAAGTATAGTAAAAGCTATTTATAGCAAGCCGTCAGCTAACATCAAATTAAATGGAGAGAAACTCAAAGCTATTCCACTAAAATCAGGAACATGACAAGGTTGTCCACTCTCTCCATACCTCTTTAATATAGTGCTTGAAATTCTAGCAATAGCAATAAGACAACATAAGGGGATCAAAGAGATTCAAATTGGAAAGGAAGAAGTCAAACTTTCATTATTTGCAGACGATATGATAGTGTACATAAGCGACCCCAAAAACTCCAGCAAAGAACTCCTTCAGCTGATAAACACCTTTAGTAGCGTTGCAGGATACAAGATCAATTACAAAAAATCAGTGCATACACAAAGATAAGGAAGCAGAGATGGAAATCAGAGAAGCATCACCCTTCACAATAGCCACAAATAGCATAAAATATCTTGGGGTAACTCTAACCAAGGAAGTGAAGGATCTATTTGACAAGAACTTTAAGTCTATGAAGAAAGAAATTGAGGAGGATACCAGAAAATGGAGGGATCTCCCTTGCTCTTGGATTGGGAGGATCAACATAGTAAAAATGGCAATTCTACCAAGGGCAATTTATAGATTCAATGCAATCCCCATTAAAATCCCATCAAAATTCTTTACAGATCTTGAGAGGACAATAATCAACTTTATATGGAGAAACAAAAAACCCAGGATAGCCAAAACAATCTTATATAATAAAGGAACGTCTGGAGGCATTACCATCCCTGACTTCAAACTCTATTACAGAGCTTCAGTATTGAAAACAGCTTGGTATTGGCATAAAAACAGAGAAGTCGATCAATGGAACCGAGTAGAAGACCCTGATTTTAACCCACAAACATATGAACACCTAATTTTTGATAAAGGAGCTAAAAGTATTCAATGGAAAAAAGAGAGCATCTTCAACAAATGGTGCTGGCAGAACTGGTTGCCAACCTGTAGAAGAATGAAAATAGATCCAGATCTATCGCCATGCACAAAACTCAAGTCCAAATGGATTAAAGACCTCAATATTAGTCTGAACACACTGAACCTGATAGAAGAAAAAGTGGGAAGTACTCTACAACATATGGGTACAGGAGATCACTTCCTACGTTTATCCCCAGCAGCACAGACATTAAGGACAACATTGAATAAATGGGACCTCCTGAAACTGAATAGCTTCTGTAAAGCAAAAGACACTGTCACTAAGACAAAAAGGCAACCCACTGACTGGGAGAAGATCTTCACCAACCCTGCAACAGACAAAGGTCTGATCTCCAAAATATATAAAGAACTCAAGAAACTAGACTTTAAAATGCTAATTAACCCAATAAAAAATGGGGCACTGAACTGAACAGAGAATTCTCAACAGAAGAAATTCAAATGGCCAAAAGACACTTAAGGTCATGCTCAACCTCCTTAGCGATAAGGGAAATGCAAATTAAAACAACTTTGAGATACCATCTTACACTTGTCAGAATGGCTAAAATCAAAAATACCAATGATAGCCTTTGCTGGAGAGGCTGTGGAGAAAGGGGCACACTCATTCATTGCTGGTGGGAATGCAAACTTGTGTAACCACTTTGGAAATCAGTGTGGCGATTTCTCAGGAAATTTGGGATCAACCTACCCCAAGATCCAGTAATACCACTATTGGGAATATACCCAAGAGATGCCCTATCAAATGACAAAAGTATCTGTTCAACTATGTTCATAGCAGCATTGTTTGTAATAGCCAAAACCTGGAAACAACCTAGATGCCCTTCAATGGAGGAATGGATGAAGAAAGTGTGGAATATATACATATTAGAGTACTATTCAGTGGTAAAAAACAATGACTTCTCGAATTATGCATGCAAATGGATGGAAATAGAAAACACTATCCTGAGTGAGGTATCCCAGACCCAAAAAGAGGAACATGGGATGTATTCACTCATAATCGGTTTCTAGCCATAAATAAAGGACATTGAGCTTATAATTTGTGATCCTAGAGAAGCTAAATAAGAAAGTGAACCCAAAGGAAATCATATAGTCATCCGCCTGGAGAGGGGAAGTAGACAAGATTGCCAGGCAAAAACTGGGAACTTGCGGGTGAGGTGGCATGGGGCAAAGGGGAAATGGGATGAGAAACGTGAGAAGGGGAGGATGGGAGGAGCTTGGGGGATTGGGATGGTTGGGATATAGGAAGGGTGGATACGGGAACAGCGAAGTCTATATCCTAACTAAGGGAGCCATCTTAGGGTTGGCAAGAGACTTGACTCTAGAGGGGTTTGCAGTTGTCCAGGGAGATGTCCCCAGCTGGTACCTTGGGCAACTGAGGAGAGGGAACCTGAAATGACCCTATCTTATACTGATGAATATCTTACATATCACCTTAGAACCTTCATCTGGCGATGGATCGAGGTAGAGACAGTCTCAATTTGGAGCAACGGTCTGAGCTCTTAAGGTCCAAATAAGGAGAAGGAGGGAGAACATGAGCAAGGAAATCAGGACCACGAGGGATGCACCCACTCACTGTGACAGTGGAACGGATTTATTGGGAGCCCACCAAGGCCAGCTGGTCTGGGACTGAATAAGTATGAGTTGAAACTGGACCCTCTGAGCATGGCGGACAATGAAGGCTGATGAGAAGCCAAGGACAATGGCACTAGGTTTCGATCCTAATACATGAACTGGCTTTGTGGGAGCTTAGCCTGTTTAGACGCTCACCTTCCTGAACGTAGATAGAAGACCTTCGTCTTCCCGCAGGGCAGGGAATTTGGACTGCTCTTCAGTATCAAGAGGCAGGAGGAATGGTGTGGGGGGAGGAGAAGAGGAGTGGGAATAGGGGGAGGGGAGTGGGGGGAGGGGGCAATATTTGGGAGGAGGGGAGGGAAATGGGAAACGGGGAGCAGGTGGAAATTTTAATTAAAAAAGAATAAAAAAAAAAAAGAAAAAAAAAAGAGATGCCCAGTGCAGAGCCCACTTTCCTGTACACTATCCCTCTTAGTGAAGTTTTTCTTCATGTTTTAAAGGGAAGTTGCAGTGATTGGAGTGAGAATGTTCTTCATAGTCTAAGACTTTTGAATACTTTCGTCTCTTTAAGAGACAAGCCACACCCACTCTCAGTGACCCCTGCCCTCCTCTGGCCATCTTGATTCTCATGCTGTGCTTCCCTTCTCTCGCTATCTCTGTCCTCTTTTCTCTTCCCTTTCTCTCTCTCCTTTCTTTCCCCCTCCTATAAGTAATAAATAACTAATTCTATTCTGGACGATGTATCTGTCCACATATCTCCCACCAGCTCGCCTGCTGCTCGCAGCAAGGCTGGGTCTGCATGGTTCCTGCCTGCTCACACCCCCAGGATCGCTGGGACCAGCCTGCCCAGGACCAGTCACTGCTCGGGAACCAGCAACCGTCTTTGCCTGGGACTGGCTGCTCTCAGGGCCCGCTGCCTGCCTACTGCTGCCTGGGATCTTGCAGCATTTTTTAAAAACCATATAAGTTTCTAGCTGGGGGTACTGTTTGGGGAGGTTTAAAAAATGTGGTCTTGTTCACAGAAGTATGCCACTGATGTAGGCTTTGAGAGCTTAAGGCCTCCTTCTGCTTTGAGTTTGCTGTTTCTGTTTCATGTTTACAGTGAAGGTGCGAGTGAAGACATCACTGCTCCTGCTGATGGGCTTGCAGATTGCTGCCATGTTCCCTGATGAGGCAGACTCTCCTCCCTCTGGAACCGTGAGCCCAACTAAACTCTTTCTCTCATAAATTGCATCATAGCGTTTTATCACAGCAGCAGAAAAGCAGCTAATTCAGAAGCCCTTCTTTTCCTTGAAGAGTCTATCATGGAGCCTCTAGAGGCAGAAGACAAATGGGCAGGGAAGGGAGGAAAGCATTGCTTCAAAAACACTTCTGCTACAGACTCAGCCAATTATGCCAATGGGGTGAGCAGATGTGGTTAGTTAAGAGACAGAAAACAGTTCTGGCAGGTGGGGGCAGACTGGAAGGTAGAGACAATGATTGGCAGCTAAACATCAGGTTACTTTAGGTTTCCTTTAATGAGGAATATTCAAGCTTAAAATAAAAGACAAAAAAAAAACAAGCAACAACAAAAAGCTCTTCCTTATCATGTCAATTAAAACTGCTCTATTTGAAACTTGGCTGTTACCTAACACTCATTTCTCAAAAGATCAATGTAATTATTCAGCCACAAATAAGGTTGTACTTCCAGATTCTAAAGCCATGCACATGTAGATGGGCCCTTAGGCAATTGCCTGAATGTTAAAGGATCCCCTGTGACCCACGTGCACGCATGTGTGGTTACATCCACATATGATTCAGCTAAACCCTTGCGTGCATGCGTGAGACTGTCACCCGTGTCATCAGTGTATGATATAGTCCCACCAATCCCCTGTGCCCATGTGCTAGGCAGCTTTTAAAAAGCTGGATGTACCATCTTCCTCTCTCTCTCTAAACACCGATTCCCAGGCCTCTATGCACCCCCTCTAATAAACTCCTAAGCGGGTTTGTTGCATGTTCATGTTTTCTTTTCACTCGCACCCAGGTAATTTCCGTCAGTTGCTACCTGGTGTCATGTAGCTTTGGAATGAGAAGCTTCATTTGAATATTTAGGCTGTTATATGGGGGGTCTCTACAGGAACCGAGCCCAAAGTAATCCTTATACAAATTATTTATTTAAAAATTTACAGTACTCATTTTCTACATACATGTGTGCATGTGCATGTGCATGTGGAGGTCCAACATTGACAGATGTTAAATATCTTCCTTGATTGTTCTCCTCTTTATTTTCTGAAACTGAGTCACTCTCTGAACCCTAAGTGTGACAGTTCTGGCTAGGCTGCCTGGGGATGCCCTGTCTCTGCTTTACAAGTGCTTTTACATGGGTTCTGGGGATCCTAGCCCTGGTCCTAACACTTGCATAATAAGCAATTTATCCACTAAACAATCTCCATTAATCCCATAATTTTTAAGACCAAATACTCACAAAAGTGTTAGAATTCTACCTGCTCACAACTAGCCATCACTACATTTTATTCCTGAATGTATTTGTTATTTATAAATAATGGAGTAGCTGAGTATGCATGCTTAAAGTCTAACTTAAATACAGTAGAATGTAAATAAACTATGTCCCTGAATTTGATGCCATGTTGATTAAATAACTATGTACACACCTTTAAGAATACAGGGCTGACCTTGACAATAGCATCAAAAGATTAAGAGCACACGTCAAGTCTTGTCAGTTCAGCTGTCTTCAGTAATTCAGTCTGGCAAACCTGTATCTCTCATCTACTATGTACAAGTATCTGGAGCCATCATGTCAGTGAGCATGAAGATGAATAGTTCACAGTAACTACACCAAAAGAATTTCCTCCTTTCTCATCCATTTAAGTATTGCCTACTCCCAACAAGGCTTGCCTTGGTCCGAATAAAGCCATGTGCTGCCTCTTGTTGTGTGAGTTGAATCCTATAATGTACATGCCAATGTTTAAATGAAGGTAGAGGAGAAATAACAAATATTTTTCCTAAGAAATTAATTTCTGTTGATTTGAATCTCCTTTCTTAATCTATTACCATCCCTAATTTCTATTGTAGCTTCTAAATTATTTGCAAATTTGTTTCAGTTTCATTCAAAAACCCATTTCCCCTTATGCCTTATTACACAAAAGGAAAAGAACAGAACTGCTCAACAAAACACAAGGTCATTGAAATAGCTGCTGGAAGGATGGGTTCCACCATATTGCAGGAAACTCAAAGTTTCTGTCGTGCTGAACACTGAAACCCACACACAAAAAGCTGGGAATGCTGGAGACAACCAAGTGGGACTGCATTTGAAACAAAATCAGCAGCATAACAGAGACAGTTGTCTAGAAGAGACAAGTTAGAGGGACCAAGAGCAAAAGGAACAGTGATGACCTTGTCCCTGATGTCCAGCCCAACCAACTAGTCAGAAAAAGGAATAGTATTTGAAATAATATTCTAGCTTAAATATAGATATTGGAAGATATGCTACCACATATTCCACTTTAGCAAAATAATTACTTTGCATTAAAGGAAATTGAGAGTGAACAGATACTGGAAAAGCATTTTATTTCTCTCTGACTACCTAAAACTAAATAAAATATTTCCCCTTTTATGAAGTATTCATGAATGAAATTTAGACATGTAAATGTCTCTCTCCTTAGCAGAGGACAGCTACACTGACAGATAACGCTTATCTTCCCAGACACTGTTATCTGCATAAGAAGACAAACTGTACTCACCAGAGAGTCCTCTCCTCACTGTTCCATAACTTGTTACTCCTGCCCAGACACCCAAACCCACCAATTTCTTCACTTAATCTATAGTATATAGACTTGAGTCATCTGGCTGCCTCCTTGAGGCACGTTTATTCCTCATGAATTCCAATGCATACATGTATATTAAGACTTCTACCCCCACATGTTAATCTTTCCTCAGATTGGTTTATGAGCTGCAGGTACTGAACCTAGGATAGCAATGTTATGATGGTGATTGGAAAAAACTTTATTGTGAGGCAGATCATATCCTAAGGGGCTATCTGCTGAAAGAAAGGTGTGGAAATGTGGCCATACACTGGGGAGACACTGTCTCACAGGTCAAGGTTTATGGCCAAATGACACACAACTGATCCTAATCTCCCTCACAAGACCTGGCCTTGTAAATCCCCAAAGATCAAGATTTTCCTGGGCTCTTCCTTGTCACCACACAAATGCAATTCCTGATACATACAGTGGGTAGGCTATAGGAGTAACAGCCTTGAGGCTCTCTTGTTGATTGTCAGGCTCCTGTAAATAAAAGTACATAGTGTTCAGTTGAGTGATGAGGAAGGCAAAGCTTGGCTGATGGGAAATAGGAAGTGTGCTAGACGGTGCTGCATGGCCCAGAATTTCTGAGAGAAGCAATAGTTTTTTGGAATTCAACTCCAGCTACTGGATTGTTGTTAAAATTCCTTCCCTTGGGGCTAGACATAAGCAACTCTCCCTTCCCTCCTAATACCCTATTGATAAACTGAGGTACAATTCTACCGAAGTTCTCCCAGAGAACAAATAAGTTTATTGGGCTTACTTATATAACAATGGGTGACATTAAAGTAGCCAGACCCTAAGATCAGTAACCTCCAGAAATATTAGGTCCTATTGCTGCAAATACAGAACCCCTTTCCCTCATCTTCCCCACTTATATACTCTAACCCCTACCAGGGACCCCAAAGTCACTTGCAATTAAGGAAGAATTACCTACAACTGGTTGGGAAGGGTACTGATCCTCAAGTGAGGGTTCTATGACCCTGCCTGCTCCCCCCTTCTAAGAGGGAGCATCGGCAATCAACTGCACTGATATGATGATCTTTGGTGAGCAGGCCCTGCTGGGCTACCAAAAGAGGTGGTAGGTAGTTTGACTGGTAAAATACTCCCGAACAACATGGAGCAAACTGGCAACAAAACAGCCTCCCATGTGTGTTTCTTTTGTGAAACCAGGAGTTTTTCCTATATTTTGTGATGTTTTACTTTGAAAAGTAACTGAACTTGGTAAATCAAACTTGATGAATGGTAAATATGAAGGCAGGATAAGGGGTTTAGGAAATACTACTTTTATGATCTATTCTCCTGTCCAAGTATGTATAGTAGCTCTCCTAGTGTCTGATTTGAGTCTGATACTTCCCCAAAAGGCTCATGAATTTGAGAGGACATGATCCTAATTAACATCACAGTCCTGTTTGAGAAGTCGTGGACATTGGAGGCAAATACTGGAGGTAAAATAACCTAACTATGTTTCTGGTACTGCCTTTGTTTTCTGAGCATCAAGATATGAACAAGCTACAAAACAAGCTCCTGCCACCATGCTGTTCCCACTGAGATGAACAGATATCCCTGAAACCTTGATCCAAGATGAAATCTTCCTCAGCTTCTGCCCCAGAGAAGGATATAGCTGGCATGGCTTAATTGCCCCTCAGAGTTTCCTGGAGGGGATGCCTTCCCCAAAGCCACACATTCTAGTCCTGCACCTTTTCCATTTCTACCTTCTTCATTGATGTCATTGGGAACCCTGTATATCCTCCCACTCCAAATCAGTTAGGCAGGACAGAGTACAGCAGCACAGGATTCAGAGACAGTTCTTAGATAAGCTTGCTGGAGGCTAATGAAGGCTAGTTGAGTTTTATCCAGACCCTTACAAGCCAGAGTGTGACACCTTCAACTATATCCCTTCAGCTAGAGATTATTCTGAGTTGATTACTTAGAGAACCAGCCAGCCCAGGGGAATCAGAATAAATGTTTCGTTGGGGAGAGAAATTTGTATCTATAAGAGCACCGACATTTGTCAGGAAGTTCTCACTCTGCGTTAGGAAAGAGACACTGACTTTAAATCACTGGAATTGCAGTAGATGGTGTTCTAAAATACCCTCAGTGAAAACATTTTACCCTGCTTTTCCTGGATTCTTCTTCATCATTGTCCTTATACCCTTTTCTCTGATTTTCAGTTAGAAAAGAAGTTGAACTTGAATTTAAAGCTATTTTGCTTTCCCTTCTTTTCTGCGTATCTCCTGTGTATGGATACCCATGTAAATAGACTCCTGCTTTGTTTTCTCTTGTTAGTCTGTCTTTTGTTGTGGGGGTAACTGTGGAGGGCAGAGGAGACTGTAGTTTTTCCTCTTTGTATTCTCCTGTCCAATGTTCCGGATTTCCCATAGGTCCTCCAAGGAAGTTGCCATCGATAGGATGACAGCCATCTCTCATTTCTCCCTGGGCAGCAGAAAGACGGTGGCATAAGTATTGGGAATTTGAGGGAGCCTGTTTTTGTGGATGTTCTGTCTGGGAGCTGAACTTGATGTCAAAGCTCTGATACAGCAAAGGAAAGGTAGGCAGGGGAAATCAGGGGCTGTGCGTACAATGGGACTAGCCTTACTTATATGGAACACTTCCATTGTCTCCATCAACACAGATCACCCTGTGGTCTAAGCAACAGGCACATATTTGCTTCAGGAGAAATCCATGCATGACTCTGGAGGACTCCCTTTGGTTATTGGAGTTTGTGGGAGCTATATTACAAATCAAGCGTTTGCGGGAGTCTGCTGATAGAGCTCAGTCAGTAGAGTGTCTGTCATTCACAAAGCTCTGGGTTTGACCCCTAGCACTGTATAAAGTCAGGTGTGTGTGGTTTGACATGGCAAGGTGGTGCAGAGGTTCATCCATCTTGTATTCTTGCTTAGGCCATTCCAGTATTAACTAGAATCTGCTCTCCTTGATGGAGAATACCACAGGAAATTCCCCAACTCTACTTTATGAACCAAAGGTCAGGATGTGCTAGCTAACGTGTGCAAAAACCCCTCCAGCTAATCACTTACCTTAACTTCAGTTAAAACTGCTTCCTTCTTCAAAGCCCCATGCAACTGCAGAGCAAGATGCTGGGCTGTGGTTCCCACTTTCAAAAATCCCCTGTTCTGGAGACTCAAGGCTGCACCCAAGTCCCCAGACACTTTGGGTGTGGTCCCAGCCATCTGGAATAAAGACTTTTAATTGGCTGTAAACTGTGTCTGACTGGTTATCTCTGATGAACTCCTTATAACCTGAAGATGTATGAAGGGAGACGACCAAGTCGTTCAAGATCATTCTCTGCTATGGTAGCAAGTTTGTGGCCAACTTTAGTTACCTGAGACGTTGTCCCACAATAAAAGAGTTGTACAAGACAAACAAGTCTTGAGTGTTGCTGTACAAGTCTGTCTTCATCTTTTGGAAATTCCATTGACTTCATTTGATGCTGTTCTAGTTTGCTTTCTATTACTATGATTATCACCATAACCAAAAATAACTTGGGAGGAAAAGGCTTATATTTTGTCTCATAATTTATAGTCTGTCATGAAAGGAAGCCAGGGAAGGAACTCAAGACATGAACTTGAAGACAGAAACTAAAACAGAGACCTTGGCAGAGGTTACTTATTGTCTTGCTCTCCATGACTTGCTGCTTTGCTTTCTTTCCCACCTAGGACCACCTGCACAAGGCTCACACTTTGACGGTATCTTTGATCCCTGATTTCTGGTTATTCAATTTTAATAAAGATAGGTTGGCCAATAGGCTTGAAGCTTTGGTGTAAACATGTCTTAATTCGGTTTTTATTGACTCACGGGTCCATCAATAAGGGAACTCTACTGGTAAGAGAAACTGTCCAACAGACCTTCATTTTAAGTTGCCAGGCTTTTGCTTCAGGTCGGGAGAGTGAGGAAGAAGTCCGCCATTTGGAAATCCACTGGTTTCATTACCTAGGAATGGCCCCTTCCACTCCCTATCTACCTATTAGGAAATCTGCCTATGTCTTCGTCTCTTAGTCCTTCTTCAGAAATTGCCTTTGGCTGCAGACCTTGCTCGTGGTCACACCCCTTTCTGTGTTATTCTTTGCTAACAGTTACACAGCTCATGAAGCAGCTTGTTACTCAAAAGACTATGAGCATTCATGCCCCTCATGCTAGCCTGAGAAAACTCTCCAAGGTGCAGCATAACTGAGAACTGAGATCTTCTGCAGGAGCAAGGTGCATAGGGGTGACGCCACCACTCAACTTCTCCCTCTCTGTTCCTTCTTCTGCTTCTTCCCCATCAGCACAAACTCTGAAAGTATTCCCTAAAAAGTCCTGCCAGCTGCTGTCCATACCAAAAGCACTCCCTGCGATAACCCAATGGGTACCAATCTCCTCACAGGAAGTGGAGACTACATAGAATAGCGGCACCAGGGAAGAAACCATCTGCAAGTAACCTAGAGAAGCATGTGGGGCAGATGACTGTGCAGTTCTGAGTATGAACAAGGACTGCATGTCTGAGCAACTAGAACAATAGGTGATGGGGACAGGGGACAAGATCCTTAGACACAAGCTGCTTTTTCCTGCACCTGCGCTCAGACTTTTCTTGTGTTTGAAAATAACTTGATGCACTCAGAAGATTAGTGTCTTCTATATGTGATTCTTCTCAACTCAAAGGTTCATTTTATGTCTCATCTTTTGAATTAATTTTTTTTATCCCCCAAAGAGGCTTTTCTTTGAGCAGCATAAAGTCTCAGGCAAGAGCCAACCATGTACACATTTGCTGTTCAGAAGAGCTGAAAATACCAGGTGCTAAAATCTAAACCAAAAGAAGATCCCTCAATCAAGGCCTCTCTTGGAGGAATCACATCCAGGTCAGGTGATCACACTTGGCCTAAGCTCCTCATGTCTAGGATGAGCACATTTGCTCTTGCACTGGAAGGAATTTTATAGGCGTGGGTTCACAGAGTCAATATAGAAAGGGCTGTTAATTTCCCCTGCATATCCAGTCATCCAGCTACATGTTAATGCCATTGTGTAGTTTTCAGTCTCAGGGGCTCATCTATTCTCAGAAAGGTTAAGTGGGGAAAAACACTACCTTGCAAAACCTATGTTTTTATGTTGGATTTTAAGCTTTAGCATAGAAGAGGGTAAAATGATGCTAAACGATTACCGAGAATGGTCTCAAGACTCTCCATTCTCAATATGCAAGAGACAGGAAGGATCTCTACCTGGCAGGCTCTGTCTCCCTGTGTTGTAATTAACTGAGAACCAACTATATAAGCTGCCCCTCAGCCCGTGACAGGTACAGATCAATTAAAAAGGAAAGTTATTAACAAAGTAAGCTTTGGTCATGCATTTGTCATAGAGAATTTGACAGGACACAAAGATTACCCCAAGCCACCAGAGCAGGAATCACTAGAGACCTGCTCCTACTTTATTTTAGGAGGATTTCAAAGATAAAGAAATAGTTCCATATATGCGATTCTATGACTAGTCACCAGTCTAGATAGAGGTGTTTAGTTTAGAAACACAGAAACTATCACAGCAGGAAACTGCATCAGAAAACAGATAATGAAGCAACACTAGAAGATGGACATTCGGCAGAGTCTGTGCGAACCACACAAGGCATGGCTGCAAACCTTTGCAATTGTTCTTAACGCATGATCACACTTCATACTGGAATGGCCATCATCAAAAAGATGGATAAAAGTAAGTAAGGGAAAAGTTGTGGAGAATCTGAACCCTTGCACACACTAGTGATAATGTAAAATGTTGCAGCAGTGTTGGGAAGCAGTTAAGTAGTAGTACTGTAACCGTACAGCCTGACGTTTCTACTGCTGATACATATAAACTCAAGACAATTCAAGGTGTGTATGTGTGTTTGTACAAAAACGTGTAAATCAATGTTCATATCAGAATATTTATAATGGCTGAAAAACGTGTAAGCACAGGTGGTGGTGGCACAGGCCTTTAATCCTAGCACTCAGGAGCTCTGAGTTTGAGGCCAGCCCGGTCTACAAATCGGTAGTCAAACTAGATAAAGGCTCAACAAGAAACCCTGCCTCAATATATAAAGAGGAGGGTGATTGAGTGATTATTTTATGTCTGTCTCAGGCTTCCACACACAAGGGGAACACATGTGCGTGTGGCCCTAACATCCATTTGAACAGACATGCACACATACAAGTGTGTCACACATACATGCATATGTTTTTTAAGTTCAGGATAGGGAAATCTATAAAAGAAATTAGTAGTTTCCAAGGGCTGAAAGTTGGGAGCATGAAGAGTGACTCAATAGATACAGAATTTCTTATGGGGGTGTGCTATAAAACATTCTGCTGTTAGAGCACAACAAAGGTGTCCTAATCCTATGCCCACACAGCATGGGTTTTGTGACAGATGAGTTACATCCCAATTTTAAAAGGCTTCTCAAAGCAAATGAGAAATCTGAGCTATACAGATTGCAACATAAATACTGCAACACAGGGCCACTGGCAGTTAAAAATGGGGCTATTGTAATTGCTCAACGTACTCTTAAGTCAATCCAAAGGCTCTTTACCACAGTTTGCCTCTTTAGTTCGGACAGCTACAGCCTTCATTATCGGCACAGTACTTAAACTGTCTGGACATACATAAATATATATAGATACACATATATACACAAACACATATACATATGTATTAAAGCTTGAAACTACACATATATTTTATATATACACGCATAGTTATATACACACATATTTTATACACACATAAATATTTATATGCATTTTTATTTTAATTTCTAAGTAACTTGCTTCAGTTAACAATAAATTATGAGAAATAAATCCTTAGTGATTTTTATAATATAAAATTTTTTTAATGGTCAAACTAGTTCAAAACTAAATCCAGCCGGGCGGTGGTGGCGCACGCCTTTAATCCCAGCACTCGGGAGGCAGAGGCAGGCGGATCTCTGTGAGTTCAAGGCCAGCCTGCTCTACAAGAGGTAGTTCCAGGACAGGAACCAAAAGCTATGGAGAAACCCTGTCTCGAAAAATCCAAAATAAATAAATAAATAAATAAATAAATAAATAAATAAATAAATCCAGTCTTACTGAATGACACAAACAGTACTTTTGGGCATGCCCAGAGCCTCTTAGACAAAGGTGCAGGCGCGCCTCCACCAGTAGTTGCTGCCCCTGGGGAAGGTGCCAGAATCATGCGCTGTGGGTCCGAGGAAGGCCAGGAGAAGTCATCCTAGAGCAGGCCACTATGCCTGCACAATGAATGCACCTTCCCATGTCTGAGCTGAGCAGGCTCAGAGGATTCCCAGGGGCCTACGGAGCACCCTGGCTTGGAAAAGCCTTTTGACAGCCCTTACTCTCTTCTCTGTGCCTGTTTGAGGCAAGGCCAGCTGAAGTCAAATCTGGGCACACACTAAGCATGTGTGGCCGTCCTCTACAGGACTGCTCTTCACAGTCCCCAGGACAGGAAGGGTCGGGGTTTCCTCTACCCAATCTGGCAATAAATCTCAAGGTGTTCCATTCTTGTCTTGAGTATGGCATGTCTTGGTGTCCACTGGCTCATTTAGCATAGCTCAGCAACCCTTCAGGATGGGGACACGGGGACTCATTGAGAGACTTTTATATATACACATGCACACACACACATACATGTATGCGTATGTATACATATACATATATACATATATGTGTGTTAATATATGTATATGCCTATATTTGTATGAGAGATGAGAATGTGGAAGTCAAGGCCTATGTACAAGGTCTGTTATTCAAGAAGGAAAAATGTTTTCCTTTTACTATATTTTTAAAACATTGAAATATATTTTTTTAAGTTTTAGTTGGCATCCATTAATTGTAAGTAGGGTTCATGGGGTTAATGTCTACATTTCATAACATTTGCACATCACCTGATGGGGTAGTTTGCAAACATACCATTGCTTAGGGTGGAAACATTCAAAGTCCCTTCTTCGGTGTTTTGCATAATTAATTGTTGTGCTTACCTATGTCCCTCAGAACACTGGAGGCTCTTTCTCCAATGCAGTTCCTGCCCTCCACACAGTCAGCCTGCTCTCGGCTGCCTCTCCCCGACACTCTCCCCATCCCTGGCAATACCAATCCAATCTCTGCTTCTGTGAGAGCAACAGTTCGCTCTGCATACAACTGAGAAGCTGAAGCATTTGCCGGCCTATGCCTGATTTACTTTGTATGACATCTTCTCCAAATTCATCCCCATTTTCACAGATGGTAGGCTCCATCCTTTTAGAACAGCTGATGAGCACATCGCTGTGGACATTCACTGTGTATTTTTAAAAAGGTGTTGACAAATTAAGTAATATTCAAGCAAAGAAAAATTCTTGAATCCTGACACTTTTAGGAAACAAACCAGTTTCAGAGAGCTCCATTCCCCCTAGACGGGCAAGCAGTGTTTTAGACAGAGTTGGAAGAAGTAATAGAAGGAAAAAAATTGGTTCCAGCTCTCTGTTTGCCATATTTGGGTGTGGTATGATCAGCTGGAGCATGTGAACAGCTGAGAATCAGATACTGTATTGGCTGAAACTTAGTTATACACACACACACACACACACACACACACACTACACGTGTATGCATGAGAATTAGACTTTCAATCATCTACTGAGTTAAAATGTCATTCATTACATGAAAATTCAAGGTACAGAGGCACCTCAATCTAAATCCAGTTTAATTTAAGAACTACATATATGTATACATTTTATATGCATTGCTTAATGGAGTATTAGGTAATTAAAGTTTTATAAATGCACAGATAATTTTGAGTAACCAAGTATAAATCATTATGTCCCATTTTTCTAGGTCAAAGGTGTTGTTTATGACACCAGCAGCAGCTGTTGTCTGTCTGTAAATGCCGCCTGCCCACCCCGGACACTGCCGTGCTCTAAACCTCTTCTGCTCCTGAAAGCAATGGGATTTGTAGAGTTTATTGTTCTCTTAAACTCTGTTTAGCATGCCAAAGTTTTCTCTTTTAAGATACGATAGATGCTCACACTGTGAGTGGATTCAGAAACTTGAAGACCTGAGTTATGTTGGAAGGGGCCTCCGAGAGAGCGCAGGAGGCAGATAGCCTGGATTTGATTCTGGCTCTGCCACCTAGTCCAGATGAGCTACCGCCTCTCTCCTTTACTCTCCTCATCTGTAAAATATGTTCATCGTTTACAACTTTGTGCTACTAGTAAAACGAATACTTAAACCAGTACCCAACACATTTGCCTCACATTTTTGAAGGTTTCAGCCCATGTAGGCAGAGGAGTTGGTGGGGAGAATAGCTCCCACCATGGTGGCCAGGTGGGGAGCAGGATAAACTCAAGAGGGGATGTAGAAGGTAGACTATGCCTGCACTCACAGGCTTTCTTCCCCTCCACTACTATCTTCTATCCACCTGCTTTTTCCAAGGGGACTAGGTTCAAAGTAAATATTTTTGGAGCTCTTGTTTGATTTTCATTGAGCCTCTCTGGGTCCTCTCTAACAATTCCCAGCGTGTGGACTTTGCTAGTGATATTTCAGAATGGTCTTCTACCCTTGGTTAATCTTGACTAGAAATGCCATGACAGACTCACCCAGAGGTGTACTTTACCTGGGTGCTGGCTACTCTAATCAAATTTCTATCAAGGTGCGGTCAGTGCTGGGCTAAACATTAAAATGTCAGCATGATGGCAGACATAGCTTTTGCCCTTGGGTCCACCAGAGCTAAGGTTAACACTCTAGTTCATTGTATACAGGTCAAAGGGACTTCCTCCCCAAGACCAGACTGTTTGGCTTCCCAGATGCCAGTCAGGTCGCCTTGTCTGGATTTCAGCTCCAGTGATAGGGATTTTCTGTGCCAACCCTATTTTATTATTTGGAGTCTGTACTGTGTTCCCAGTTCTGCACATCCTGCCCAGAGTGAGGATATCCCTGGGATTGAGATCTTCCATTACAGAAGCACAAGGGGGCAGTAGTGGTACTTAGCCCTAAGAGATGGTGGTGCTCTTAAAAGAGCCACAGAAAGTGGGAAAGGAGAGACAGTAGAGCCAGAGGGAAGAAGGAGTGGAGAGAAGGAAGACAAGAAGGAAGAAAAAGACCTGTCATGAAGAGAATCACAAATATGCTTTAATTACTTTTCCTAGGTGTTCCCCCCCCCCTCCAACATAAGTAAGGGGTGGAATTAATTTGCCAAACGCGTTGTTGGGGAAAGGTTTACACTGGAGTGGGAGTCTTTAGAGCTTGAAGCTTGACATTACTGCCTGAAACACTTGGACCCTAAGTGCTCTAGGGAGGGCCTCCCATTCCCAGGCCACTTAGCGGTCAAACTAGCTTCTGGTGTGCCCAGGTTTCCTTTCTACTGGTGCTAGGATGTGTTCCTCTCTTGTTAGAAGCAGTGTTCACCAACCCCTAGCCTAAAGTTTCCTCTCTCAGCCAGATGCTGTGAGTTTGCCTTGCCAGATGACACACCATGCCCAGTCCCAAGCAAGCCCACAGTCCATTTTCCTTACATAAGATTTACAACCAGGAAGTAGATGAGAACGTAACAAAAATGAACGGAGAGCAATTGCCAAGACAAGGGCTCACTTTTACAGCTGGTAACTGACTTCTGCCTTCTATTTTCTTTACCAAGCTGAACTGGAGCAAATGTTTCTTTTTCCTTTTTTTTTTTCTCTGACAAAGCAAAGGCAACCAAATGGCAAAGGTTGCCAAGTCCTGAAGAGATTCCTGAAGTCAAGAACTTTCTGTGCTATAACTGAGTGAATACTGATATTACTGAACTTGAGATCACAGACTGTACCCCAAGAAGTCAAGTTCACACACTCATCCTTGAGAAGGCAATTAAAAGTACAAAATTAATAGTACGAAATAGTAAAAGGAGATTGATTTAATGAGATCACACCGGGAAGGGGCAAAAGATCAGGTGGCCCCTTCAGTCCATCTTCAGTATCCTGAAGTGAAATCAAAGTTTAGATAAAGGGTCAGAGATATGCACACCCAAGCAGTCCTGGTCAAGGTGTGGTCCTGCCCATCACTGACTCCTTACTATCTGGGCTTCAGTCTCATCTCCTAAGATGTCCGACAAGTTGTTAGAGCTGTATGAAATCTCTTTCCAGGAGACAAGCTCCTCCACTGGTGGGACCTTTTCTTAATATAAAATTCCCAGTGAGATTCTCATTTCTTTGGGGACCATTGCTTCAAAAATCCAATAGTTAAATGGAAGAAGTCAAGTGTCTATTTAGAACATCTCCATTTCTCCCAGCCAGTTACACAAGAACTAGAAGCAAGACTTGGTGACTTAGCACTGAAGTTAGAAGTGCCCCTCCTGACCTCCCAATCTGAGACTGCAGAGGAAAGGTCTGCCAGGGAGGACTGGCCCAGAGGTGAGATTTGGAGCTCATACAGGTGCCTGTGTTGTGTTCAGTGGGCAGCTACATCTTGGTGACCATCACCAAAAGATCACTCAGTAGAAGACACCAGTCTCCAATTCCTGCTTCCTCACATGGAGGAAGAAAAGTAGGGCTGGGTCTGGCCTGCCTGGGTATTCAACTGGCCACTTTTTAGGAAGTGATGTTCTCAAGTTCAAGAAAGTCTCCCTGTCCTACAAGCTCCCCAGAAGCTTTCTTAGAAGACAGTCACAAGCCATCACAAAGCAAAAGAGAATTATCTGCTGTGGGACACTCAGCATGGCAGCTCATAATGGCTACCTAGCATGTCACAGAGGGACAGGAAGGATGCAATACCCCTGAAGCCGCTAACACAAAATCTCCTCCAGGAGCTTGGGTTCCAGAAAACGTGTGTTGCTAGACCTAAGCCAGATCTAAGCCCGCCTGAGCAACTGAGTCCTCCGTACCAATTCTACTGCTGCTTTCATGATGGAGTCCAGAAGACACTGCTCTACGCCACTGAGACACACACACCAGTCACTCAAGCAAAGCAGTGAGAAGGGGTTAGTGTGCAGGCTTTGTTGGCCACCTGTCTTCCTTGGGGCTTTGCATCTCACTCAGCCCAGCTTGATATGCTGTCTCTCCTGTCTTGGGGAGGGTTATTTAAAGTCTCCCTAAAGGTCACTAAGCCTGCATGACTTCGCACACCCCTAAAAGCTGCAAAGCCCAAATGGTGCTAATTCCAGGCTACAGAGCTTTCCATCCTTTATGCGTCAATAGAGGTAGAATTCACACCAGCATATGGCAAACAAATGGCAACTGGGAATCTTTCAGGCTTAAAAAATGTATTAATATATACACACGCGTAATGTTTTCTAATAGAATTGAAGACTGTCGAAGAGAGATTAGTTAAAAACAGCACATGCATCATGATTCTTTTTATTTTCCGAATGACACATCTTCCCATTCTGTTTTTGCATTTTTTAATGGCAAAACACCAAGAGCTGATTTATATACTGAAAACAGACTCTCTAGAGTAAATTAGGAAATGGAGTTTGAATTTCTGAACATATTCATTTCTTCCTCTAGTTAATGTTGCTTGTTGTTCTAAATCTGAGTGCAGATGCTAAAGAAGGAAAAAGGAATGTCCTCCGGAGGGGCCTATGTCACCTGTAAATTTCCGTGACAACTCGTGCCTTGCATCTCTGAATTTGGTTCTTCTATAGCAAATTGACTTTCATGAAGGTGACTTTGGAGCCAAGTCATTTTGCAGGTTCACAGAGGTAAATCCTGCCAGGCACTCCAAGGAAACCTCAGGCTAAGATGTCACTTAGAAAGCCGCACCGTCTGCCATACCCTTCACACTTCTGCCTACCCTCAGTGCTGGACACACGCACACACACACACACACACACACACACACACACACACCACAGGAGCTTAATGAGATTCCCAGCCTCCTCTCTCCTAAGGGAAACAATGTCCTCATTGTCCGGTAAACTATGGGAACCACCCCCATGCACCCAGGTGAAGAGAAACAGCTCTCAGATACATGGTCAGCTTTTCCAAAACAGCACTGTGGGCCGAGACTCACATCCAAGAGCTAGAAACATTGATTCTGGCAAGTGCTGTTCATGGAATTTTTTTGAAAGTCAAGAAAGAAGAGTTTCATTGGTGTTAAAACAGAACAGTCTTCCCATTCTCCTCCCTTAACCTCCAACCTTTGTCTCAACCTTCCCTGAGCTCTAGATTTTTTTCTTTTCTTTTCTTTTTCTTTTTGGTTTTTCAAGGCAGGTTTCCTCTGTGTAGCCTTGGCTGTCCTGGAACTTGCTCTGTTGGCCAGGCTGGCCTCAAACCCACAGAGATCTGCCTGCCTCTGCTTCCTGAGTTATGGGATTAAAGGTGTGCACCACCACCACCACCCACCTTGGATTTTTAAAGTCTGACAACACACTTTAATAAATTCCCTTCTCATGTCCCCAACTAGATCCTTGGGCAGCTGAGGAGAGGGAGCCTGAAATGGCCCTATCCTATAGCCATACTGATGAATATCTTACATATCACCATAGAACCTTCATCTGGTAATGAATGAAGCTAGAGACAGAGACCCACATTGGAACACTAAACTGAGCTCCTAAGGTCCAAATGAGGAGCAGAAGGAGGGAGAACATGAGCAAGAAAGTTATGACCTCGAGGGGTGCACCCACCCACTGAGACAGTGGGGCTGATCTAATGGAAGCTCACCAAGGCCAGCTGGATGATGGAGCATGTGATCAAACCGGACTCCCTAAACGTGGCTGGCAAGGAGGGCTGACTGAGAAGCCAAGGACAATGGCACTGGGTTTTGATCCTACTGCACGTAATGACTTTCTGGGAGCCTAGTCTGTTTGGATGCTCACCTTCCTAGACCTCGATGGAGGGGGGAGGACCTTGGACTTCCCACAGGGCAGGGAACCCCGACGGCTCTTTGGACTGGAGAGGGGGGTAAAGGGGGATGGAGGGAGCAGGAGGGAAATAGGAGGAGGTGGAAATTTTTAATTAAATATAAAAATAAATAATAAAAAAGAAATTCCCTCCTCTGTACCAACTGATCTCAAGCTGACGTTAGACATAATGCCAAATGCCAAAGAGAAAGTGGAATCTGTCTGAAGTTTCACCTTGGTTTTCTCCGTAGATTGAATGACACTGAGTTCACTCTTAGAATTATCTGTCCTTACCTTCTGCTTCAATGGGAGGGTAAGTCCATTATCAGCTCACATGACTGGCAGCAAAGCCCAGAGAGGTGGCCATTCTGCTGGGTCCAGGAACTACTGACTGAGGTTAGGTTTGCCCTGGGTGTTACTATCAGAGAGTGCTGCTCCAGCTAGCATGGACCTCTGAGACAATGAATTTGCTCTTGCTTTCTGAGAAACAAGTTGTGATGGGGTGAGGCATTTTCTTAGGCAGTAGAGTGAGGCAGCGAGGGGCATCTAGGTTAATATCTGAAAGAAACCAATGACAGGAAGACTGGAAACACCCCCACCAGGACTACCTACGAGAGCCAGAGAACACCTCAAGAAGGTGGGCATCATGTAAACGGCCTACAAAGGGTCACGACTGGTGATATAAGTCTATTTTGAACTTCTAACCTTTACTACCACTCTGGCTCATTTGCATTCTTTGGGGTACATTTTCCCTTTTAATAGGCTGTCATTATTTCTACTGCTGTCTGTGTATCCCTGGTCCGATTCATTGTTCCAGGATACAAGAATGTGGAAACCTAAAAAGGTGCCCTCCAGACTCGAGTCTATGCCTGTAACATACCTACCTGCTGACGCTGTCAACTCTGCAGAACTGAGACTCACAGAGATGATGCTCTGGGCTTGTCTGTGAGGCACTGACTACCTGAAGTTAGCTGAGGTGGAAACACCATCCTAAGTGTGGGTGGCATTACCTCCCTTGCTAGAGATCTCCAACTGCACAAGAGGAGAAAAGAAGATTGAGCACCAGCATCCACTGTTCTCTGCTTCCCGACTGAGGATGCCTTGTGAGCAGCTTTCTTATATTCTTGCAGCCATGGCTTGCCCATAATGATGGACAACACCCACGAACTCTGAGTCCAGACTAGCCTTTCCTCCTTCAGTTGTTTTTGTCAGACGTATTGTCTCTGTGATGAGAAAACTAGCACCTGCCAATTCTCTGAACTAAAAACAGCTATCCATATTCATGTCTGGATAATTTGGCTTGCTTTCTTGAGCCAGGGAGGGGTGCAGGAATAGATTTAAAAGACAGTTTAAATTATCTTTTAAGTTGGTTTCTCTCCACTCTTTAGAAGATTCTAGAAGGAAGGTCTGAGGATATTCAAAGGCCTTTAAAGGACTCTTACTGTCATAGGTGACCATGCAGAAAGGGAGATACCTAAGTGACCTGGAAGAAGACAGGTGAGGAAGGATGGCCAGGACCTGGTAGAATTGGGTACTGATGAACTTGATTCATTAGGGACTCGGTTTCTACAATGAGTCAGTTTCATCTATCAATTTTGACTTCCCTGACCTGCAGTAGCACTTGATGACCTTCTCAGGAGCCCCCGAAAACTTCTCTAAGGTCTCTAAACATGTGACCTCTGGATTTCCAGGCTGCATTTGGGAACACTCACTAAGCAAGTCCCACACTAGACACGACCTAAGTAAACAACCAGAAAAGGAATACAACAAGCAACAAGGTCACTGTGGTTTCCATACAAAACGAAAGCAAGAATGTGCCACCGATAGGCTTTGCAGGTGTTTTCAAGTGACATAATAAACATAAGGACACTCAGAGCTATGCCTAGCATGAAGAACTCAATCTTAGTAGAAATAGGAAATACTCTGATTAACAAACATGCTTTTAAGGCAATTGAATGATGATTTTATAAGTTTAGGTTCTGTTAATTCAAGGTACAAAGTAGCTGTACCATGCATTTATTTATCTGTTTTTGCTATAGATGGAACCCAGGGCCTCAAGCATATTAAGCATACACACACACACACACACACACACACACACACACACACTATCATTGAGTATACTCCCAGCCCCTTATCATGTTTTTATATTTAACACTATAGTTTATTTAATAAAGTACAGTGGGTGAACCAAATTAAATCATTCTTATGTTCAGGAACTTAAGGTTCAATATTAGCTGGAGATTTTGTTTTGTTTAAGCTTTAGTGTTTGGATGGAACCTTGGGTGTGTTAACCAAGCAGTCATTCACTGAACTGCATTCCCAGCTCAGGATTAGGTTTATAGTCTTGGCATGATGTGGGGCCTTTACAAGACAAGACATGAAATGAAACTCAAAAGTCATAAAAGGAAAGTCTGAGGATATCAATAATAATAATAATAAAATAACAGTAATAATAGGGCTGTAAGATGGTTCAGTCAGTAGTGCGTGCTATGCAAGAAGAGGACCAGAATTTGAATTTCCAGTACCCATGTAAAAGCCAGGTATAATGGCAAATCTTTATTTCCAGTGCTGGTGTATGGGGTTGTGGGGGTGCAGAAGGGCTGTGGGTTAAGGGTCACCAAGACAGATGGATCCCTGGAGCCCATTAGCCAGCCAGCCTGGAAAATTAATATAATTCATTGAGGGGCCCTGTTTTAAAACACAAGTATGGACATTGATGAATGACACCCAACATCAGCTTCAAGCCTCCATACCCAAACTAACAAGTACACACACACACACACACACACACACACACACATTTTTAAGAAAGAAAAAATAAAATTCTATGTGGCAACTACAAAAACAAAGAACACAGGCAAAATGAATTAAGAGATGAGATGACGAGACGGCTGGGTGCAGTGGCGCTTGTCTCTGATCCCGGCACTCAGAGACAAGGGACATTGCATGTTTGAAGTGGCCAGTATACATAAAAGAGTAAGACTCTGTCTCAAAATTAAGAATTAAAAAATAGGGGGAATATATAACATGTATAAGACAATAGTTACCAGATTAATGGCTGCTCTGTTCAAAAACTTTCCATAAACCTAAAAACGGAAAGAGTGGGAACAGGACCGTGGAATTCACATTAGAAATGCAGATGGGACCTGAAGATATGGCTCGGCAGTTAGGAGAACTCACTACTCCTGCAGAGAACCTGGGTTCGGTTCCCAGCACCTACAGACTGCTTACCAACAGCGGTAACTCCAGCTCCAGGGGGTTTGGCATCGTTTTCTGCCCTCTGCAGATATTTGCATGTATGTATACATATAACACATAGGCACACATATAAACACTAAATAAACAAGAGAATGAATAAATAAATTTTTTTTTAAAAGTATCAATGGTCCTAAAATATATGATTCTAGCAAGGAGGAGCGGGGCCCCTTGTTTGTCCCGGAAGCCCCACTAGCTTATACCCGAAATAATCACACAGAAATTGTATTAATTAATTTACTGCCTGACCCATTAATTCTAGCCTCTTATTGGCTAACTCTCACGTCTTGAGTAACCCATTTCTATTAAATCTGTGTACCACCATGTAACTGTGGCTACTGGCACGATTCTAACCTATGTCTGTCTCAGGCCAGAGATTCGTGGTGTCTGCCACACTGCCTTCTTCCCGGCACTCTGTTCTGTCTACTCTACCCACTTAAGGGCTGCCCTATCAAAAGGCCAAGGCAGTCTCTTTATTCAACCAATGAAAGCAACACACAAACAGAAGAACCTCCTACACCATATGATAATCAATCTACTAAGGAAATGCAGATCTATAATGCAGTATTCTTCCTCTCTTTTATTGACAAAAATTGTATTTGTAAAGAAAAACTTTATCATTTGTATTCTGATAGTAGGAATATAAATTGCTATAGAATTCGGGGGTCCTTGTTTTATGTCTTGAAGCATTTTCTCAGTTACCCTTAAATTGTCATGTTTGCCTAATGATCTAGCAAATCCACATCTATCATCTGATTCTACAATAATGTGTACATACATGCACAATGGTATGTATATGGCACATATAATCAGGGGTATATAGTTAAACCCATGCAGAAGATGGAGCTCCATTATAAACGCTGATCTGAAAGTTCCTGTAGTATGTTCTTTTGAAAATATAGCATTCTCATTAACTCTTTGAAGACTTCTTATCCTATATTTTGATCATATTCATCCTCTCCCTTCCCCAACTTCTCTCAGACCCATCTCCTCCCCTCGCTTGCAACTGTAATGCATTCTTAAACAAAAGGATTTGTAGAAAACTACATACCTGAAAATGTGAATATGAAACAGAGACTCATTCTGTTTGTATAAAGAAAGTGTCGTACAGATGCACAGATAGGCAACAGAGTGGTGACATGAGAGCAGTAAGATGAAACGTAAAAACTTCAGAGTGAAAGACAGCGTCATCACCACACCCATCTGTGACCAATGGTGCTGATGGACAGCTTCATAGGGCCTGATAGAACCTAGGAGACAGGCCGCTTGGCATTGCTCTGAGATTATCACGATGAAGTTTAAATGAGGTGGGAAGACCCACCCTGATGGTGGTCAGCACCATTTCCAGGGCTTGAGTGCTGGACAACACACGAAGGAGAAAGCTACCTCAGCATTTCTCTCTCCTTCCTTACTGCCAGTGCACTGTGCCTAGTTCGCAGCTCCTGGCATTTGACCTCTCTCCATGATTGACTATCCAATTATTAGTCAAAATAATCACTTGCTCTTTTAAACTATTATTGTCGGAGTATATTTTTTATCACTGCAACAGGCCAAGTAACTAACACAAGCCTTATTTTGTTATCTAAGACTTTTCCAAAAGTCACCCGTCTCTTGCTTCTCAGACCACCACATAATGGTCCAGTAAAAAGCCCTTCAAGACCATGATCTTGGAAATTCATCTCTCATTCCCCGTAGCTCAGTGATTGACACCCAAGATTCAATAAATACTTCTGCAGAGAACTAGGCTTCACACTAGCTCCCTCCTAGCTGGAGAGGATAATATGGCTTTACCATGATTCAAATTCAGTTGGTGCCATACTCTCGAGCTAAGCTAAAAAATACTTTAGTGAGAGTAAAAGTGTGAAGAAATGGAAGCTCCCAATGTCAAGTGTGTCTCTGCCTTCTCCTCAATCCTGCCTTCTCCTCATCACTGACATCTTCCACAACCCTTAGTCGTTGATCTGAGGGCTGGGAAGAACTCAGAACTCACTGAGGAAGTCTCTGGCAATAAAGGGAGCCATAGAGATGAAAGAAAAAGCAAGAATGGAAATAAAGAGAAGAGGAGAAGTGAGTTGGCAGGCAGATATTAGTGTTCAATGAGCAGTTTCTGGGATCCAGGTTCTTGTGTCCCTAAGCAGAACCTCAGCATGGACCCATTGTTACAGCAGAAGCAGGCACAGCTTGTTAAGCAATAGAAGACTTGCAAGGTGAGCCAGAATAGAGAAAAAAGTTAGCTAATTCTAATAGTCAAGTTGTTCAGAGGATGGGTGCTGGGAGCCGATTGAGTGGCCGCCATTACAAGATGGCGCTTGGCCCCGGCCTCGCTTGCTGGACAGCTCCATATTAGGCAATGCAGTGGAATCGTGCCTCTCGTATGTGCAGTGACCATACGAGATGTGATGTGCTTAGGGCCAATCCCGTGGCCAGGAGCATCGGCAGGCGCGCATCGGCCAATCCAGGCATGACTCGTTCCCTTACCCCCTATATAAGCAGCTGCCGTTTGGCGCTCGGGGCCCCTCGCTTCCACTCTCCCTTCAACCAAGAGGCTCCAATAAAGCGTGATTTGGGAAGAATCCTCGTCTGGTGGTCGTCCTTTCCTGCTGGTCAGGGAGTTCGCCGCAGATGGGGATTTAAATAACATTAACGTGACCTTCCCCAAGTCTTTGTTACATGCAGTGGTAAGTAGAACTTTAGGAATCCTATCTCTTATTGGTATAGGAACTCTCTACCAAAGGGTGTGCATTTTAATATTATAATGAATCATAACTTAACTTCAGACACTCTGTGGTGTCTCTTGTGCCCACTTCAGTGACTCCTGCCAGTTCCAGTCAGCTTCTGTGGGGTCCCTTCAAGCTCCACAGTTGGTGGGGGAATGATTCGAGTGATGGAAGATGGAAAGTTAGTTTTGCAGGACCTAGTTTGCTGGTGCTGGTCAAACTTCTGGAATCTGACACCAGGTCAGTTTATTTTAGACATATCTATTTGTTTGTTTGTTTATTTGTTTTTCGAAACAGGGTTTCTCTGTGTGACAGCCCTAACTGTCCTGGAACTAGCTCTGTAGACCAGATTGGCTTCAAATTCATAGAGATCTGCCCACCTCTGCCTCCTGAGTACTGGGATTAAAGGATTGCATCAGACCTATTTAAGTACAGTACAATTTTGGATAAAGGTTTCCTGGTAACAATTATCCCAATCCCACGTGCACAATAAAGCTTAAGGCTTGACTACATCAAAACACTTCCAAAAAGTTCATGTGACCTCTCCCATGAAGATGGGTTCCATAGCTAAAGCCTAGGATCTGGTGTGGTCTCTGATTGGATAACATGGAGGTCAGCAGGCTATGAAGTATGTATGTGACATCTCCTCTAAGGATGGGTTCTATTAACTGAGAAACAAAGCTAAAGACAAAGTTCTGGAGAGGTAGAGTCTTGGATAAACATTATTGTGGGGGGTAAGGCCTGGCCCTATGAATAGGAAAGGTTACCAGGTAGTTAACAATATCCACTACAGCCTTCTGGGTGGGAAACAGATATACATTTCCTCCATTGAAGAGATAACCTTGTGTGGTGAACATTCCTGGTTTCTCCAGTGCTTATCTGTAAGAACCTGTGCCATCTTATGGGCCTCTGCTATTTGTGGTGTGTCTGCACATGCGTGTGTATGCATGCACATGTGTGTGTGTTTCTTGCCTTCATTTTTGCCAACTGTTTTTTCTTGTACAGTAGTATTGGAGTCTGTGTAAAATCTTCCAGACCATGCTTTTCAACCCACTCTCCTAAGTCAAAAGCAAAGGAACTTAGAGTGAGTAAGAGGAAAAAAATCTCCAGGAAATTCACTTGAATTTGTAAATTCATAGAAAGGCTAGATGGCCTGGCTTTGTCCTTCATCCAGAAACTATTCATAAAATCCTCTTGAAGATAAGCTCAGACAGACATATCACTCCTATGGGAGGTAGGTCACACAGAAATGACAAAAAAATGTTTGAAGTAAATCTACATATGGGAGTGTTAACACCCTAGTTCACAAGAGAGCATCTATCTGCAGTGTCTTTCTGCAGATGAGTGTCTCATAAGCCAAGGGTATGTTTTACTCTTCCGTGCACATCTGTGTTAGCAAGAGCTAATGCTTGTCCAAGTGTTTCTAAATGCCATATCCTAAGTTCTTCACACATACCAATACCTTCAATGTCTCAGCAGCCTTAGGAGGTAAGAATAAAGTAAGAAGCCTTCATAATTTCAGAAGAATTTTTGTGGTGAGTAAATAATTTGTCTGTGATGACTTAGAGCAAATGTGGAACACTTAAATAGGTTTTCCAAACTCCATTGAACAATCAGATCACCTAGTGTCTGAACACCATGCAGATTCTGACCCAGGATATATGGGTTTGGAGCATGAGACCCAGACTTGCTAGCAAGCTCCCAAGGGATACTTTGGTTTCACAAAATTCTAGAACTCTACACTCCTTACTTATAGCTTCAGAGTCATGCCACTCACCTCCCTGCTGATAACCACCCTTGATGTGTCCTCTAAGAAGACAAATTAACCTTTCTATTTAAAAGAAGAGATTTGGAGAAGAAGGATCCTCAGTGGCCCCCGCCCCTGCTATATTGTTTAATAATATGGTAAAATCTTAGTAGGAGAATAAAAACTGCTAAGCCAGCCATCTCCCGAAGCTGAACCCAAGTCATGTGCATCTCACTAAACACCACTGAAGTCTAGAATTAGCAACAAAGCAACGAAAGTTGAGAAGATAACAACTGTCACCATGGAAGCATCTGTGTTCTATGAGATAGACTGTAGCCCCTCAGTATCATTGTACTTATAAAATAGGGAAGATAACCGAGACGGGTCTCGTGACCTGCGAGATCTGAGCTGAAAGACTCGATAAGAGTAGGTGAAGACAGAAAGGTACGCATATGGGGAAGGCCTGGTTATGAGTGGGATATTCAAAGTAGTGAAGGTGCACTAGGGCTTGAGGAGATGGCTCCTTTGGTAAAGGGCTTGTCAAGCAAGCATAAGAATCTGAGTTCAGCTCCTCAGCATTCATGCAAAAGACTTGCACTACCATGCAAAGGAAGGGGTAGAAGGGGGATCTTCGGAAGTTGCTGACGAACCTTTGTGGCTAATCAGTAATCTCCAAGACAGACCTGTTCTCAAAAAGAAAAAAGCAACTGAAGAAGACACTCAACATTAACCATCAGTATATCTTAAAGGCCCAAACTCTTAACACAGCCCACGGTCTAAGGTTGATACAAACCCTTAAGGAATTCAAAGAGGAAGAAAGAGCTAAAGTGTATGCAGTAGATAGAACCTAGGCAAGCATGAGGAACTCAACAGTAAAGGATCCAATCAGGATGCTGTGGTGATTTATGTGGAAAATTATCATCATGACTGGGATGTGACCCATTTGGCAGATGTTTGCCTATCGTGCACAAAGTCTTGTGTTCGTCGCCAGGTCTGCGTTCATTGAGCATGGTGGTACATGTAGTACACGTCTCCAATCCCAACACGCCGGTGGTGGAGTCAGGAGGATCCCAAGTTCAAGGTCATCTTCATCTAAATAGTAAGACAGAACCCCCCCCCGTGATAGATTAAGATATTATCAGGAAGGTTTGACTGAAGAGAAAAAGATAAGACCCATGGTGGAATGTGGGGGCAACAATGTGGGCTAGCGTCCAGACTGAGTTAAAATGGGGAAACCACTGAAGCTGAGATGAACGCCAGCATTCATCTTTCTGCTTCCCGGCAGCAGATACGATGTGACCATTCATTTCATGCATCTGCTAGCACACCTCAAAAGGCATCTCCTCAAATAATGAGCCAAAAAGAATTTTTCCTTTCTTAAACTGTGTCTTGTCAAGTATTTGATCATAACTGTATCTGAACACACTGATCAAAGCAGATCATCTACCTACCTCAGCTAGGACAGCAGTGACACTGTTTCAGAGAACAAAGCAAATTAGGGAGCCCCTCAAAATCCAAAACCCCACGCGTAGCTAGTGAAGGATGTGCAGCAGTAAAAAAACAAACAGAAGACAAAGCAGTGCTGAAAGACAACTCCCCCTCACAAAAGGTGTAATCATGACTTATGAGAGCATAAACTGAACACGTGTTGCGGATGTTAGTTCACTCATAAAGAAGGAGCTAGGCAGATGTTAGATCAGATTCAAGTGAGAAACTAAAAAACAGGCACATTTATAGCTCAGGAATATTGAAATGAATGTGCAAATGGTCGCAAGACGAGCTTTTTCTCCGCAGCAGGGTACAAAGCTTTAAGAGGCACGATGAACTCTGAACATCTATATGTAAGAATTATTTTGCATCCTGTCAGTTACATACAATTACAGAGTTGTAAGAGGGCTCCCATGCAATCCGACCACCCAGAGGGATCCTCTACACACTGCATGGATTCCTGCAGAGGGCAAATTTCCCTTGCAGATGGATGAATGCAAGATGCTTGACTTAGATGCCCTCCAGAACAGCTGGGAAACCTGCTTCGGAATGCTGCTATAGGAAGAGAATCCTAAGAGGTGGGTGGAAAGGAGAAACGGATTAGACCACATTTGTTCTTCCACATGATGGAGAGTGAGTTCTTTTACTGTTAATAATTAAGTGTCCGGACACAATGACTTTACTTTTGGGGACACTGTGCCTTGACTCTTTCCCTGTGCTGAGCCCCTTTAGGCATTTATTGGGTATCAGTATGCTCCAATCAGATCTTGCCTAAAAGAAACCTCCAGTGTGCTGCCACAAGTTTGAAGGGCACTTTGTTTTCCTCAGAAAAGGAACTGTCACCAGTGTGATCACTTTTTCTGTCAAACAATAATGTTCTTCCCCTGCACTCTTCACTACAGGAACTGGTTTCCCAGCCAAGATCTACAGAGCAGGAAGTAGAAAGGGTTGGCTCCCATTTGTCAGTTTGTAAGAAAAGTTTCCTGAAATTATGTTTAAGGAGGCTGAAGTCTGGGGAGATGACTCAGTGGGTCGGAACTCTTGCTGCACCAGCCTCAAGACTTGAGTTTGGATCCCCACACCCACAAGACAAACCACGCCTGCTCTCAAATACACCTGGAACCCCAATGCCAGGCAGAAGAAAGGGGTGTGGAGACAGGAGCTTGGGGGTTGCAAGTCCAGGTAAAAACAAACAAAAACCAAACAAACAAACAATAAAAAAAACTCCACAAAAACCAGGTTCAGTGAGAGATCCTGACTCTAGTAAACAGAGAGAGATAAGGAAGGCACTTGGTACTTCCTGGCCTCTACTATGCACAAATGAGTGTATATACATATATACATATACACACATATACCACACGTGATACCTGACCCTTTGGTTCAAGCACAGTTGAGAGTGATTTGAGGCTTTCTGTGTCGCCCCAAGAGGTTGTCAGCAGTGACTTCTGCCCTATTCACCCGAGTCTTACTGGGACTAGAGTTCAAGGTCTATAAATAAGCCTTGCCTTGCCACCTTGCTCTGGCCTGTCCCCTGCTTTGAACCAACTCCAGAGACTAGAACCCTGTTCCTCCTTACGCCCTGCTATGAGGGCAGCTCCCGGTCTGTCGGACTTTGAGTTCTCCTCACCTTTTCTTTCCCAGCTCTGTCATCTCATACTCTTCCAGTCTGTGGAAACTGTTAGTATTCAGATACCGGTACTGGCCAGCTGTTAGAGTCCTGACAGGATACCTCCTCAGCGGCAGCCACTAAGAGCACCTCCTGTGCACATTCGCTATGTTCCCTTTTAAAAGGTGGACATTGCCCATCTCCCTTCTCTTTGTGTCTTTATCTCATTCTCTTTCTCAGCCTCTCTTTTCTCTTCTGCTGCTCCTGCCACAGAGGCCAGTCTTCTCCCTTCCCTCCCCCCTTTTCCCATTCTCTTTCCTCCCAATTAAAAAAAAAAAAAAAAAAAAAAAACAAAACCCTCCTTGTGAGTTCTTTTGCAAGCCATCTTTCTCACACCGCTTTTTAAATTGTAAAATTGGTGCTGTGATCCCAGCGGGCTTTCCTGGTGTTTCCCTCTGCCTGCCCAGCAGTCCGATGTGCGCCAGGACCCAGGAATCCAGTCCACATGCGACTGCCTCACTTTTCCAATTAACAAATTGCTGGGCCAACCACACAACCCTGGCAGAACTGGCAAGCTTCCCTTCTCCTGGTCATGGAAGAAACCACCAAGCATCCATCATCCCTCTGATGTCCTTGGGAACGGGGGAACACCCACTACCGTCTTCAGCCCTACCACTGGTCCCTTTTGCCAACAATCACTTCTGGCCATCCCCCATGAATGAGGCCTCATTTCTCCTCTCTTGAACCCAAGCGTCCCTCGCCCCTGGCTCTTTGACTAATGAGTCACTGGGTGACTTGCTTCTTTCTCGTTCCATCCTTGCTTCATACAAAGTCGTTGGATCTTATTTCCCTACCTCACTCGTGGGATCTGCATCTTCTACTGTAAGCTCATCCATCTTAGCAGTCATATCTGGCTCAGATACCCTTTAGATAGCAATCCAAATGTTCGCTTCCAGGTACTTCATTCCCGATATTTTACAGGACCTTTGAAACATTCTGCCAGTGATCCCATAGTTGGAAGGGGGTACCCTATTCCACCCTATTTGCTGCAAGCCCCTCCCTATTCTTTCTCCTTGTTCCTCTGTGCAGCTATGAAATCTGTTAAATTACATTTCCTCGTTTCATTAAACAGACTCTCAAGTAATGTCACCAGGTCCCTTTCCGCCATCAGTTATAAGACACATACACCTTTTAAAAGTGCCACCAGGCAGAGCTCATGCCTTGTCTCTTACCTTTTCCTCCTTTGTGTCTAATTCAACTAACTCTGCTGCGTGTGGCATGTTTGCTTGATCGCATGGCTCTGCAGGGTCCGCAGAAGACACACACTTCATGCAGGGACTCTACCCACCTGCTCTACCCGCAACAGATCCTCTCTCTCCCACCTGCAGCAAATCTGCTTTCTCGTTCACTGGTGGCTTCTCCTTCCACTAACCGCCCTCCTGTCTAGGTCTGCTGCAACATGGTGTCAGAGATGGGGGCAGTCCTCAGGAAAAGTAGAATGAGCTAACTGCTCCTTAAAACAACACCTTGTGCCAGAATGTGGTGGTGCACGCCTTTAATCCCAGCACTAGGGAGGCAGAGGCCAGCCTGGTCTGCAAGAGCTAGTTCCAGGAAGGCTCCAAAGCTACAGAGAAACCCTGTCTTGAAAAACCAAAACAAACAACAACAACAAAAACCCTTGTTAAAATGTCACAGGAACTTCATCTCGACTGTGACCCTCTTCCCTTAAGCTTCAGGGGACACTGAGGTCAGCTGACTTGTCCGCAATTCCAGAAGAATGACACAGCCCCACTCAACTCTGCTGTATTGGGAACCCTATATGGAAGAGGAGGCTTTCCTTCCTGACCCCTCTTCTTGTTCTCCTATCTTTAACAATCACACCCTGCTTCATCAATTTCTTCTCTATGTACCTCCAGCGACACATCCAAAAAATCTCTGGTTAAACAACTAATCAGCTATTGCTACAGGACTGTCAACTGATAGCACAGAGTTGGAGGTGCAAGACTCGCAAACATGTCCCGGTGATGAGAACCAACAGCACCCCAGATTCAGAGAAGATACAGAACAGAGCCCAATGTAACTCTTCATTATTCTTTTATTTAAAAGTCCTCAATGACTGCCCTGAGTAACCAACCACTGTGTCTCCTGGTAAACTGGATAGAAAGAAGGTGTCCAGGAGATGCTGTTGTGAGGGGCAAGGATCAGGTTTGTTTATGGAAAGATAAGAAAGCTTAATTGGTGATAAGGAAGGCTGACTTCAGACGTTTAAAAGAATAAAATATGTTTCAGATTTTTCTTTCACTATGCTACTGTTATATTAAGACTTCAAAAGTTCATACTTTTAATATTAATCAATGGAATTCTGATCAGCTATCAATCTGTCATAGTACTACCACTATGTAAGTATTCTACCTTTTCTGAAATGTGGATTTCGGTACAGATTGCAAAAGTATGCTAAAACTTATTTTTTCATGAACTTAAAGATTCTTACAAACTTCAGGGAGTCGACTTGGATCAACCTCAAACAGCATCTTGCTTGTTTTAAGAGGCATCAGACAGTCCCCACAGAGCCTGGACAGGGAAGTGAAGCAGCCAGATATTCCTGAACTTGGCCAGCACAACAGCTTTCTCAGGTCCCCCAAAGATTATGACCCCCCCAGGTCAGCGAGGAGCAGTCTCAAGAACACGGCATCCCCGTCACCATCTTACCTGCTATTCCTTTTTAAGTCTTCACCATTTTACAATAAACAAAAGGGAGAAATGTTAGTACTGAGGCATCTGTACTGGCCTGCCCTTGGGGTCCTGATGGGATGTGTTCTCCACTGCAACCGCTAAGAGCACCTCCTCTGCACATTCGCTGCATTTCCACCTCCTGTCCAGTCCCCATGCCTCTCTCTTCTCTTCTGCCATTCCTGTCCTCAGAGGCCAGTGCCCCCCCTTCCCTTTTTTCCATTCCTTTTCCCCCAATAAAAAGTCCCTCCACATGAGCTCTGTGGCATGGTGCCTTTCTCTCTGGCACCAATACTTAAATTAGAACAGGAACACCCTGACCTCTAGGGCTAGTCCGACCCACACGCACCCATGGTTAGTGCCAACTAACATTCTGCCCTGCTCCACTGCATCCTTCTGTGGCTCTGCACTGAACACCAAACCTCAGCCCAGCACCAGTCACTGGCTCCCAAGGTGACCTTGCCCAGCCTGTTTCTCTGTGCATAGTTCACTAGGCCATGCTTGCCTTCAGTGGCAAAATCTAGTTTGTGTTGGGTTGTACTGTCATCTGTAGTTCTATGAAAATTCAGGTCTTCCTTTCTTCATAGGATCATATACTATGGAAACATCAAGAGACATCAAAACCCTTGATTCAAGTTTCCTTATGCTTTATCCAGGCCTCTCTGCGAAGCAGAGCTTCCACTCACCAGGAATCCTGTTTACGTTTCTACTTTTCTTCCTCTTCTGGTCTAGAAAGCTGTGTTTTGTCTTACTTCCCTCCAATAGAAAATAGATTTCTAAGCTGATATTTAAATCTGTGCTTTTTTTTTGTTGTTGTTGTTTTGTTTTTTTGTTTCTCGAGACAGGGTTTCTCTGTGGTTTTGGAGTCTGTCCTGGAACTAGCTCTTCTAGACCAGGCTGGACTTGAACTCACAGAGATCCGCCTGCCTCTGCCTCCCAAGTGCTGGGATTAAAGGCGTGCGCCACCACCGCCCGGCAATAGAAATGTACTATCCTACAAAAATAATTTTAGATTGAATTTATAACTATGCCTCTCTGATATTAAAAGTCATTATTCTCAGTTGGGTGTACCGGTGTATGTTCAGGACTGGGGAGACATAGGCAGGTGGGCCTCAACCTGGCCTATGCAATGAGTTACAGAATATCTAGGGCTATACAATATGAATTTGAGTGAAAAAAATATTATGAAGGAAGGTTGGGGAATAGATAGATAATAGGCTAGATAGCTATGTTTGTACATGTGGGTTTATATTCTTAATGAATGCTTATTGAAATAAATTTCATTGATGTGTAGTTGTCTTCTCCTCTACAATAATAATGGGTGATGCTCCCTGAACACTTAGAGTACACTGGGTATCTTTCTACGTAAACTCTATTCGCTCCCATTCACTACACTAACAGTGCTATAAAAGTGGCCCTCGGACTAGACTTAATTATTGAAGGACTCATTTAAGACTTGGAGAGATAAAGTAGGTTATTGAGCCTCACAGTATTGCACAAATTGACATTTGAACTCACGTTTACTGACTCGGGATTTTCTAAATCTCAGCATCATTGAACCTCAACCTCAGGCACACAGAAGGCCTTCAGTACTTGTGGAACAAGTGAGTGGATTCTTAGCTCCACCATGTTCTGGATTAAACACTAACTAACACAGATTATATAAATGCTTTATGCTAACCACTGTTCTTTGATGTGAAGAAGCCATTAATGGTTTATTTATGAGAGTATCCACATTAGACATTAGAAATACGCATTACTTGGCAGACCCATACCTAGGACACATCTTTTCATCTAATTCAACCGTATCATGACTATTACTTTATCAACTGTGCTGATTTAATCAAGCTTTTCGGCTCAGGCAAAAAAAATATGAAATTGCAGAAAACGGATTTCTTCTTTTAATGCAACTAAAGGAAAACTGAAAAGAGAAAAAGTAAAAAAATGAATGCAATAACTGGAAGAGTGCTGGACCTGGAGGTGATTAAATAATTTTTCCTTCATGTGTTCAAAGCAACCTCTCAGGGCTGGAGAAATGGCTCAGTGGTTAAGAACACTGGCTGCTTCCAGAGGATCCAGGTTCAATTCCCAGTACCCACATAATAGCTCACACCTGTCTGTAACTCAGTTCCAGGGAATCTGACACCCTCACACCATGCACATAAAATTAAATAAAATATTTTTTTTTAAAGTGAGCTTCATGGGTCAGAAAGATAGTACAGACGGTAAAAGCACTTTTCACCAAACTTGGCAAGCTGAGTTCTGGCCCTAGGACTTTCGTAGTAGAAGGAAATAGCTGACTTGTACAAGTTGTGTTCTTACCTCCACCTGTGAAGCATGGTTCACACCCCTCCATAAATAGATGTATGTCATGGAAATATTTTAAACAATTTCCCATTGCCAACACAGAGTCAATCACAGGCCACACCAGAGTGTGGCTATCACAGAGAACCTCAGGTTACTCTCTGATACCCAAGATCAGTGTCAAGAGCTTTAAAACAAGCCCCACCTGAGCTCAGAGTCCACCTCTGCCACAAATGGCTTTGACAGAGGTTGATGCCACCCCACTAAAAGGAAGAGCTGAAAAGAGCTAAGCAGAGGGACAAATCGTATGATAGATGACAGTGAGCAGGCGTATTATTGTGGCTATTCACTAATAAAGCCTGTTCAAAACAGTTTGGAAAGAGACAAAATCTCCTCTGGAAGGCACCTCATGGAGACATACTCTGTAAACCTGGAGAAGAAAACAGAAAGGAATTATTCCCACTAGACCTAAAACCAAGAGAAGATTATTCTTACCTAGGTTTCGTGGGTAGGCAATACAGGCAAACCAAACAATCAGAAACACCCCAAACCTGGAGGAGGGATGGTCTCCAGGTCTCCACTCTCTTAGCTTATACTGATGAAGAATGAAGCCCACCCACAAATGAAAAGAAGTTGAGGGGACAATGGAGTTTGGTTCATGGCTCATCACATGTACTATAAACTTACAAATCGTCACTGCTGAAGAATGTGGCTTTAGTCACGTCCTGATTATTTGTTTGCAGAAGAGCTAGGTCTAACAAAACCTTCCAGGTGTTTATCCAACATGAGAGGTCACGTGTAGGACTTTTCTGTAGCCAAGGCCCTGGGATGGAAGGAAAAACCCAGGTCAGCTTATTTCTGACTGAGAGCAAGATGAGGACATAGTCCAAAGAGAAAGGTCACCTGAAGGGAAATCACAGGGCACAGATCGGAGGGGAGGATCATGTTTTGTATGTCACCTTCCACCTGATTCCTGAATCCAGTCAACAGCATGTACTTTTCTTCTCCTGCCAGGACAGAGCTTGGCGCTCTTACCCCTCTCCTCTTCATTGATACCCAAATACCTCTTTTTCCTAGATTGCCTCAGATCAGCTAACCATTCAACAACTAGAGTGACCCATTTAAACTTAGGCTCATTCTTTCACATGGTCTTGCTTAACACTTCTAGCAGGAGAACTAGAAAGTCGTTGATGACCACATGGCTCTTTTCTGCTCATATCAGTCATTCAGTCCCTCTGGAAACCTTCCAGAAGGAACTCCTCTCCTCTCTCTCCTCCTTTCTCTTCACCTTCCTTCTTCTCTCCTTTCCTCTTTTCTTTGTTAATTTTTCATCCTTCCCCACTTTCTTCTGCTCTCTTTGTTTCTCTCATTTTGTTTTGTTTTATGGTAGAACTCATTATGTAGCCCAGGCAGGCTCCAAACTCACGGTGATCATCCTGATTCAACTCCTAAGTGCTGGGACAGCAAGTATGAGCCTTTATGTCTTCACACCCTTTATCACAAATGCTTGCACTACAAACACACAAAGACATTTATGTCTATAGATGCATGCCCAAACATATTTAAGTGTTATCATAAATCTTTAAGTTCTAGGAGAAAAAAGAAATTATGGTTTGTTGATTTGGGAAGATTTCTTTATTTGGCTTTTTTCTTTGTTTTTTGATTCCTTTTATTTTTGTCTTGGTTTTGAGTTTTTTTAGATAGGGTCTTTCTATGTAGCCCTGGCTGGCCTAAAACTTACTATAAACACCAAAATAGATTCAAGCTCACTGAGATTTGCCTGCCTCTGCCTCCCAAGTGCTGACATTAAGGGTGTGTGTCCCCATGCTAAACTTAATGGTTTGTGTTTATCGTCATAAACCCAGCACCAGATTGAATATAAACTGACATGAAGGAACTCAACAAACATCCATTGAACAATCAAGTGCATGGTTAATTAAAGAAGGGAAAGGAGAAATATAAGCATAAATAGGTCTTAGCATTAGCCGCAGGAAAGAAACAATCGTATTTAACCAGTTGACAATAGATGCAGGAAAATTCAAAACCAGGTAGTTTGAATTCAAACAAGTTCTACACTTTATTTACATGTTTGGTACTCTAGTAGAGACCTCCCCAGAGCATGGCTCAGAGATTAAGAGTACTAGCTGCTCTCTCAGAGAACATGAGTTAGGCTCCCAGTCCCTATGCTGCGTGGGTTGCTATAGCCCCCAGCTGTAAATTCAGCTGCAGGGGATTCAGTGCCCTTTTCTGACCTCGATATGCTCTTCACATGTATGGCGTGCACACAAAGACACATACACACAATAAAAAAAATAAAAAAGGAGATGTAAATCATGAAAGAAAGGGAGAAAAGGGGGGGGAAAGGAAGAAAGGAAAGAAGGAAGGAAGGAAGGAACACATGCTTTTTGTACACATTCCTTGCACATACAAATGTGAACATAGAGATGGTCTACAAGTGTGAGCATAGTGATGATTTACTGGCAAAAAGCAAGAAGCTGCTGAGAAAGTCGGTGGCTGTTGACTTACAGGTATTCTTCCTTTACCCAGGGACAGCAGGCTATTTTTGCCTGAACTTGCAAGTGCCACAGAGCTAGCCTATGTCTCGTTTCTTTCTTGTAGACATTGTTGCTTATTTCTTTTCAGTCCTTTAAATGATAGACTTGCAATAATCAGATATAAATTCAGGCAGTATTTACGATGTAAGAATTAGGCCTGCTGAAGTGCTAACAAAGATTTCCTTCCAAGAAGAACCTCGCACATGAGAGAGTCCTTTCCAGGATTCCCCCTGTCCTGTGTCCCAGAAGCTATTAATTCCTCTGTTCCCATCACAGGGAAATGTTTGGTCTCAAGGGAAAGAAGCCAATTAAGCACTTGTTTAAGGGTGAAGCCAAAATAATTCAGGACATTTTAATGGAGACACTAGTTGCTTTCCCTGAAATGTAATGAGTGTGTCACTGGATACTCAGAAGATGCCACCAGTGTCAGTCATGGACTGGAAAGTCTTGCACCCTGATTCCCTTCAGCAGGTACAGTTAGGGGAGGACACTGCCATTGGCTGCTTTAGGGACAGACTCAGCAACACCCCGAAGTCAGGTGCAGGCTAGGTAAAGTGCGTGTACCTGAGCTACTACATTCACGGATCCAAATCCATAGTCAGCCTTCCTTCTCTTTCACATAATGGGGTCTCGGAAAGCAGAGGGGCCCTGATCCAGTTCCGCTTGACAGACTACTCTCCACCTGCCGCGAGTCTCCCTCCTCCGAGTTCTAGAAAATCAGGCTGTGTGCAAGATGGGGAGGGGTCAGGATCCAAGTGGTAGGGAATGTTCAGAATGGAGCATAATAAAAAGCAGTATAAAAGTTTTTAAATTGCTGTGATGAGATGGAAAAGAAAATTAAAATTTCAAGCCACTTATAATGGAAATGTTGCCAGCATGCCTTGCAGTTTGAAGACTCTTGCCCATTAAAAAGGAAAGGAAAAAGCAGAAGAGGGAGCTGAGTATTGTGAACTGAACTAAGAACGACATGAAGAGACCCACAACCCAAGTCAGGTTTCTCATGTCCTGCTCTGAGTACAGCCTTGGAATCAACCACCGTTCTCATTGCTACAGGACTAGGAACGCTGTACTCATGGGGGTTGTGACCCTCATAAGTTAGTGTCAGCCTAGCATGGAGGGGACTCTGAAAAGCTCTAGAAAGGCAAGACGGATTTCTACAAGCACCTGCTGCCTTCGCTTAGTCAATTAGGTCTCAGCCTGAAAGGGAGACAAACTGCTTACGTCAGAGGCCATGTTTCAAGGCAGCTCTGTTTGTTTCTTCCCAAAACACATATGCTCCCTTCTCTCACGGTAGTTAAAAACCCTGGGTGACAAGGTCACCTTCCCTGTCTGATGGGGACTTGTCTCACCATCCCAGAGTCAGAAAATTATTCCTTATTTCCAATGTGGAATGTGCACATGGTGTCACACTTCACATTCCATACACTGAGTGCCCCTCCGTCATGGTGCCCCAGGCCTGAGGGCTCATGCCTCTCCTTCACCCTGGCAGAGTCAGCACCTCATCTGAGGGAGGCGTCGGCCCTGACAGCCTTGTCGAATAGTCACTTAATTTGATATAACTATGTGTATTTGTATTTATATTTGGAGACTTTTGGAGACTTTTAGCGTAGCAGTTAAAAAGAAATCTTCCTTTTCTTTCTTTCACTTTTTTCTTTTCTCCTTATTCTTCTCTGTTTCCCAATAGGAAAACAAGAACTTTGCTTCTGAGGTGAGCAGAAATTTTCATGAGTTTTTTTTTTTTTTTTTGCTTCAACGTTAGGAAAACAGTGTTTTCTGGCAAATATTACACACCAATGTGATGAAAGAATTGTGCAGCTGAGTAGGACTGTGTGGGGACACACATTGTGATTTTACGATCAAAGGGACTTGATGGCATCTCTAACCCAGGTTGCGTGCCACTGCTCTCATATTTAACGTGCTTACAGACGAAAAGATGCCAGCTACACTATGATTTAGGTTTCACCCACTTATACAATATCTAAATAACTTCAAAATCTCCTATTCATTTAAAAATAAGTAAGTCAGTTAAAATGTGAAATACTGAACTTGAAGGCTCTGTATAGTCCGGCTCCCTAATGTTTATTAATTTACACTTCTGAAATGGAAATACATTCATCAGGTCATCAATTAAATGAAAAGAGAAAAGACCAACAATTTTGGATAAATTTTATATCGTGATTTATTAGCATTTTTAACTGATTAATAATTTGCAAATAGTTTATATATGCTAGATCTTGTTTAAAGTATTTTGCATGTAATGATTCAAAGTTCAGATTTGTTACTCACCCAGCTTATGAACGGGAAAACTAAGGCACAAAATGGGAGAGAATTTGCTAGAGATTGCATAGCAAATAGCAGAGTGTAGCTTGACACTGTGATCTAAAATCCAAACTCATAACCACTATTTTGTTGCTTCATATTCCGTACCAGTCATGAGAGCTAGTAGGTTTCTGCGCTGTATAGAGTGCTATTATTATAATTTTATCTTATGTTATTTTATTTTCATGTATGTGTGCATGTGTCTGTGTAAGAGTATGCAAAGCCAAAAGAGGATCTTGACACTCAGCTCGCAGGTGTTTGTCAGACCTGTTGGCACTGGAGTTACAGGCATGTTTGATACCCAGTGGAGGTGCTAGGATCTGTATTCTGCTCTTCACAATAGGGCAGCAAGTTCTCTTAATCACCCAGTTGTCTCTCTGTTTTTTGTTTTGTTTTTGAGTTAAGATCTTATACATCCCAGGCTGGCCTTGGATTCCCTGTGTAGCAGAGGATGACCTTGAACGTCTGAAACTCTACCCTTTGTCTCCCAAGTGCTAATATTACATGGGTGTGCACAACCATGCCCAGTTTATGGAGTACTGGAAATCAAATCCAGGGCTTCAACCATGCTAGGAAAGCCTCTACCTACTAGGGTAAGCCCCAGCCTGTATTAGTGAGATTTACTGTATTTCTATTTCTACTAAGCTACATTCCCACCCAAAATTATTGAGGGGTTTTTAAAAGATTTACTTTATTTTTACTTAAGTGTATGTGTATCTATATACATGTATGTGGTGCCCATGAAGCCCCAGAATTAGGGTGACGGGCACTTGTGAGCTATCCAGCATTGGTGCTAAGAACTGAACTTGGACATTCTGCAAAAGCAGCAAGCACTTTCAACAACTGAGCCGTCTCTTGTGTCTCTAGCCTCCTGAGCTTTAGTGATTGCAAAATCCCCTGATGAGGCACATGACATCAATAAAGTCAGCCAGCTCCTCAGAGATACACAGTATGGAATTAAGCCTTGCTCCAAAAGCAATCTGACTTCTCCTTGCCATCTGTGTCCAGAGTCAACAGCTTTGGGAGTGCTGTGCTGACAGGGAGCCTTGGCAAGCAGAACTAACCACTGAGGGTTCAGGCTTTGAGTTGTATTGATGAGGACTAGAGATTGGTTACCAAGTAACCAAGTCATGCCTGTGTAAAAGAGCCCCAATAAAAACTTTGAACACCATAACTTCATGCATGACTTCCCAGTTCTCACGTGTCAATGGGAGCACTATTCATTCTGACATCATAAGAGAGTTCTGCATTTGGTTCCTTCCTGAAGTTAAACCCTGTGTGCCAGGCTTATAGGACAGATCTTTGACTGGACCTAAGTCATGTATGCTACGTCATCATTGAACTTACAAAGGGAAATGCTCTCCACTCTGTAAAATGCTTTAGCTGGTGGGCAGGAACTTCCTCCTTCAAAACTATTATTATAACTGCTTGTGTTTTTGCAATGCCAAAGTTTGGGCTTGATAAGCCCAAACTCCACCACTAAACAGACAGCCTGGTACCACAAGCAGCCTGACAGCAGGGTTTGGTTTGGTTATTCAGAATAACTGTCCCATCGATGCTTCCTAAGTATAGCTTACAGAAACTGAGTAATAGCTACAGACCCAGACACTTATTTATCCTAGAATTCAATCTAGCCTCTTGCTGCTGAAGGAGATTTTCTTTACTCTGCAGGTTTAATGTTCAAGCTCAGTTTTAGTGCAAACTCAGAATTTTCTCCACACTTCACTGGCCTGTGTGGTCTTCCCTCCCACACGCTGGTACTTGCTACTTCCTCTCGGAGCTCTGGCTCCCTGGTCTTTGCTCTTTGCTATCCGCGGAGTTCCTTTGCGAAGAAGTGATATGACCATGGGAGCTGCTCATCAGGGAGTCTGGCTGAAACTCTGAGAGAATCCAGTCTGTAGGACTTTTGTTAGGTGGGCATTTTCAGAGCAAAAGTTCAAAGGGGGTGAGATGCAGTAGTGGGGAGCATAAGGGGGATAACTGCACGCCAGCAGCAACCTCCCACACAATTCATGTTCACCCAGAACCCCAGAACGTGACCTCATTGGGAAATAGAGTCTTTGCAGGTTCAAGATAAGGTCATTCTGGACTTGAATGGATCCTAAATCTAATAAAAGAGAAAGAAAAGTATACACAGAGAGAAGCCACATGTTAAGGGGAATGTGTTAGAAGTGAGGCAGATGCCATTACCACAAACGAAGGAGTGCTGGTATCCAGCGAAAACAGGATGACACAGGGAAGGGCCCTTCCTAAGAGCCTACAGATACTTTCACTCTGGAGAACACACTGCTGATGTTTTGGGCTCCAGGTCCTGAAGTTGGTGATATGAGCCCTAGGAAACGAACAGGAGAGAGAGTTGAGTGGATCAATTCTTCACTTACTCTCTAGTCCAAGGAGGGAAATCTTTCAGGAGAGCGGAGAGTTCTTCATTTCCACTCTGTAGCATGTGAACTACACTCAGAGTCCAAGATGGAAGAGAGCAAAAGCAACAGAGGGTGCTGACCTAGATGATTAAACAACCCATTGCAATAAAAGCCACAGAATGCAACTGGAGGCGTGGCAGAGGCTAAGGAACACCCACACCACCATGCCATGAAACTCACAAGTACCGGTAACTCCAGCTGCAGAGGATCCAGTGCCGTCTCCCGACCTCCGCGAGCACCTGCACTCAGAAGCACATACCTACACAGAGACACACACGCACACACAATTAAAAGTAGTCTTAAAAATAGTAGCAGAAAGTTCTCCTTGCCACTGTGTGACCTCGAGGGTGAGGTGTGACTAAAGTTCTTGAGACTTCTGTAGCCTCAAGATGATCTGATTGCCTAATAGATTTTTGAAGTACCTTAACTAGGGAGAATTGTTTAGCAGATACTAGCCCTAATCAAAAAAGAGAATATGGCGAGTTGTGACGAGCCCCGTGAACACTGAGTTACCAGAAAGGACAAGAGCTCCTAGGCACTGAACCTGCGTGTCATCAAGGGCTGTGACTGTGGCGTGGCACTGTACCTGTGACTGTCTATTTTGCAGTACAGATACAGTACACGAGTCCAGACAACAGACTTGCCTTTTAAATGCAGAAGTTCTGCTGCCTCGGCAGAGTGCGATCGCTATCACTGTTCACATCAGCATCTGAATCTCAGAAAGAAAAGGGGTTTCACTGTCATCTCTGCTCACCCATCCAGCGTGTGGCCCCTATTTCAGAAAGCCTTCCTGCAAGTCATAATCACGGAGCTGTGCCCCACAGTGTGACGGCTTTGACTTGCTCACCCTGCAGGCACTCAATTCAAGGTTATAAGAAGATTTGATTATAAAATATAATCTTTTGATCTTTAGTTTGCTTATCAAGGCTCAAATTCTTGAGGGGAAAACAAAACCTCACTGGCTATTTGTAATTTAGCTTGGAATCATTAGCGATGGGGAGAGAGACAAGGTATTTAAGAGTTAACCTAGTGCTAGGCCCTATTAGAGTGTCCTGCTTAACTCACTGGTTAACTCTTGCATTGCTAAACCGCTGCTCCCCTTTCACCTCAATCTCTGTCCACAGCAACTGGAAAGCTGGGCATCACAGTGTAGCTAGCTCATGTCCGCTCATGTGCTCTACCTGAAGTACAACTTGGCTTGAAGCCACCAGCATATTATTTCTTATGTTTTTACGCCTGTCTTTTTCTGTTCAGTTAAAATTACCAATAAGAACCTGTTAAAGAATATTGGTGTGCTTGTGGAATACGCCTTTAGTCTCAGCCCTCAGAGGTGGGTGATCCGCAAATTTGAAGACAGCTTAGTCTACATAGCAACTTCCTTCATAGAAGGAACTGGCTTCACAGTTCTAATCCCCAGTCTCAGTTTTCTGAAAGCTACACTATTAGCATCTAGGTGAGTTAGACCCCCTTAGGGAAAAACTCTTATGTTAATGTATCTTTAAGGATGATGCATGTTTTGGTTGAGGATAAATCCTTTTTTTTTTTTGGAAAAGAAGTTAAACTCTTCAGGGATTGTTGGTGCCACCATATTTATGACAAAAATTAAGCATGTCCAGATGTATCCCTTTCTTCTGTCTTTCCTCCTTGAACCACAATCTCTAACCGGGTAATCTACTTTTTTAATTGAGCATGCTTGGAAACAGGCCCACCTCCAAAATGCTTTCCCAAATGAGTAAAGAGAGCATCTCCAAATAAAATCCCGGGGCTCTGTTTCTTCTCAGGTCGAATGAATGTCTTTGAATCGAATGATTTTCCAGGATCCTATAACAAGCAGAGGGTGATCCATCTTTCTTTCTTTCATTTCCTGTCTGTTCTTGTTTGGAGTTGGAACTCATCCATGAGCCACAAAAGTAAAGGAAGTGTTTTAGAAAAGTGATTTAATTGTAACTAAAACATTCCCAAAAGAGGGAAATGTTTGAAAATAAAAACTGGCTAAAACAAAAGAAAAATATTAAAATAAATGATATAACAAAACCATCTCACAGAAAACAAAATATGGCAAGTAAAAATGACCAATAATTCAAAGTGAGATTAGGAAGGGGTGAGACTGAGGTTCTGTTCACAATGAAGCGTGGAAAGGGTGGGGGTTTAGAATGGAGAGGACCAACTTCAGGGGAGGGCGAACTTCTCCAGCTCGTGCTCTTATGCTCGCTCCTCAAGTGTTTTGTTGGTAAAGGTATTTTTGTTTTTCGGGTGTTGGTTGCTCTTGCTCTTGCTATAGCTGTTGCTACTTTGCTTGGGACAAGATCTGTGTAGCCCAAGTTGCCTCAACCACCCTAAAACTGGGATTACAGGTGTGCTAACAACCACACTTGGTTTTCTTGGACACAATTCTCAACTAAACGAGGACAGCCAGGCAGAACACCTAGCTGGGCATCAAGAGGCTTAATGGTAGGCTGAGACCCCAGAGAACTCTCTCTCACCTCTCAAAATCCATCAGTCAGAACAGCACGTTTTTGGTGCAGTTCAAACTTTATTGAATTTCACAACAAAACCCAATTTACACAGCCTCCTCTGCTTCTCAGGTCTAGATGCCACCATAGGCCATTTAGCAGCCAGCAGTGCCGGGTGACTCATTCATCAGCACTCTGAGAATTAGTGTAGAGGGTAGAAATGAATGTCACTCTCTGCACTTCAGGAACACTGCTCTCAAAATACGAATCGCTGTGCTATAATCCAGCACTGGCTATGCATGGTGTAGGCTGCAGTATTTGTCCTGCTCCCAGGGGGAAAAGCAATGGCATAGCTAAAGTAGGGTGTTTCAGAGAGATCATTAGCACAGTGACTTACGTGGGGAAGCAAATGAGAAACAGCAACAGTGACCTTGAGCCCTTGGCTCAGACTCCTTCCCTGTCAGCTGGTAGCCTGGCTGAAGACCACTGTGGCTGAAGAAGACTGTGCTGACATTACGTTGCTCGGTTTAATGGAAAACATTAACACCTTGGCTGTAATTTGAAATGCACCAAAGCCTGAGAATAAACACAGGGGGAGTTCAGTGAATTGAATCTCTTGTGGGAGATTTTTTTCTTTTCTTTCCCCTCTTTTCAGTGCTGTCTCAGCCCTGCATTTTAAGTAAGTCAAAAAAGAAATTCATAAAAGGATTTTTTTTTCACCCCAGAGCTGTTTTCATCCTCCAGGTTTGGTAGTTTTATTGCGATGCACTTTAGAAGCTGTCTGCTAAAATGGAAGAATGGGGTCACACCTCCGGAAAGGTGGCAGTGCACAGGGCGACTCAGGGAGACGGTGTCCATTTACAGGACAGAGAACGGAGACTAAAACAAGTCAAGTATGTTGCCATGGTCATGACACAATGAGTGTTGATGTACCACTCACCCTCAGGTCTTCTAAGGCAGGGGCCGGAGGAGACAAGCAGGAGAGCCTCCGAGGAACCCCGAGCAAACGACACTAATTAAAACCCAAGCTCTGACCAATAGTGCGACTGTTCCACATGTGGAAGGAGACAGTTTGCACATCACCTAAAGCAATCTCTAACAGCAGGCTGAGTCAGCCTGGCCCAGACTTCTTCACCCAGACAGATCTTAAATTTGATCCATGAATTTGTTGTTCTGGTTTGAAAGTGGGAAAATGAACTGAATCCAATTAAATTTCATAACCAAGTTCGATGTGACTCCTCTGGTTTGGCATGTTCCCTGAGTGACAACCTACTCCCTGATCTTATTGGATGGAGTTCACTTGTCACACTGAGCACCTGCAAGCAGCCTAGGCAACGTAAGCAGGTCGTCAGCCTTCTGTCAGAACGATGACAGACCTGAGACAAAAACTTTAAAGTAGAAAGTAATGATTTTGATTTCTGAGATTTCAGCCAATATTCCCTTGCACTCATGGCTTTGAAGACACACATCACTGTGAGGAGTGTATGGAGAAGTAAAGCTACGTTCACCATGACAGCTGAGATGAGACAAGGAAAAAGAAAGGGGCCTCTTTAAGGACATCAATTTCCTTCCCTTCCAACAGGTCCACCTCTGAAAGTCTCTACCAACTCCCAACAGAACCATTAGTTTGGACAAAATTCCTGCCTATGCCTTTAAAGTGATCCAAGCCAGAACAGTACTCGGTATGTAACTAGGATGGTAAGAAATTAATTCTCCTCCCTCCTATTTAGGTCAGCTCTTTCTTCTTTGGGGGGAAATGCAAATCAAGGTTGCAAAACAGACTGGGAGTAGCTACAGCTGGTGTTGGCAGGTGGAAAGAGAGCTCAGCCTCGATGCTTCCACTTTCACTGATGGAACTGAGAATACACAGGATGTGTGTTCTTCAAAACCATGAGTCTGAAACTCTGGTCCCAGGGTATCCAATACCCTCTTTGACCTTCTCAGGCCCTGCACATACAGCCATATATATATATATATATATATATATATATATATATATATATATATATATATATATATATTTGCAGGTGAAACACCCATATGCATAAACTTTAAAACTTAAATATTAATCTAATTTGTGAATAGCCAGTTTGTCAAAATCTATAGCTGACAACCTGCTTACATTGCCTAGGCTGCTTGCAGATGCTCAGTGTGACAAGTGAACTCCATCCAATAAGATCAGGGAGTAGGTTGTCATTCAGGGGACACGCCAAACCAGAGGAGCCACATTGAACTTGGTTATGAAATCTATAGTCACATTCAAGAATCATCTCCGAAGCCTTAAGAAATGTCTCCTACAGTCTAAACAACAAAGAATGGATGTCCCAAGACAAAACAAAGGAGCTTGGAAACAGACCCAGAGGAGGTCCAAAAGGAAAGAAGGAACAGGGAAAAGACTCAATAATTAAATGAATAATGGAGACCATGAAATAAAACACCTTCCTGCCTGAAGAAAGACTCCTGCAGATGATGAGGATTCCTGGTGCTCCAGGCAGGACTGAGGAGATGGACAGATGGACACGGGTCCAGGAAGGACTGAGGAGACACACACAGGTCCAGACAGAACTGAGGAGACAGACAGAGGTCCAGACAGGACTGAGGAGACAGACACAGCTCCAGACAGGACTAAGGAGACAGACACAGCTCCAAGAAGTACTGAGGAGACAGACACAGGTCCAGACAGGACTGAGGAGACAGAGACAGGTCCAGACAGGACTGAGGAGACACACACAGCTCCAGACAGGACTGAGGAGACACACACAGCTCCAGACAGGACTGAGGAGACACACACAGCTCCAGACAGGACTGAGGAGACACACAGCTCTAGGCAGGACTGAGGACATTTCGTGAAAATTCACACTCCAGAAGTGGAATCACACCCAGAGCTAAGTTGAGCAAATGCTCAGTTTCAGGCTGGCGGCTAAGTAAGGTTTCCTTGAAGGATTTATAAGCCCAAGGCTAAGAAGGGCTGCCTCCTGCAACAGTGTGTTTTTTTTCCTCAGGGAAATATTGAAGACTCCTCTGACAATGCACACACATACCACACACAACACAAAAACTACACACCACACACACCATACACATCTACACACCACACACACATACCACACACACCACACACATACACATACCACATACACACACCCCCCACACACACCACATACCACACACACACCATAAACATACCACATCTCACACACACACACACACACACACCTATACATACACACCACCATAAACATACCACACAACACACACACACACAGTAGGGAGGGGTGGCAGGGAGGAGGAAGCTAGTACAATGACCGCTCTAAGCAATGTTCTCTATTTGGGGAAAACAGATGGGACCGGTACAAACAGCTTCATAGCTTTTTAATTTTTTTTAATGTTCCAACCTTGACTTTGAACTTTGGAAAGTAACAAAGGCATATTACATAACACAGCCACTTTCTTCCTATCGTTTGCTTCACGTCCTGCAGAATACAAAGCCAGACACGGACTCTGCCACTCCAGTCTATTCCCAAAGCAGGAAAAGATATCATACGTCTTTAATCACAGGCTCAACTGGAGTAAAGCTGTAACTGAGCCATGGGTATTCTCACATGTTCTGTATGCTCAGAGACCATCTGTATTTAGAAACAACCACTGCATCTAACCAATACATTTAACAAGGTTACATTACAATCAAATGCACTCATTCAAAATTTGATGAGTGCACTCACCCGTGAAATGTTACCACAACTTAAATGCAGAGTAGTCGTCCTACCCTAGTCTTCCTTGGCAGTCCACCCTTCCCTTAGTCTCCAGCGACAAGCTATTACTAGGCATGTTGCTTTTTGTCACTACAGATAAGCCGCATTTTCTCTATAAAAGCAAACTCACATAGCGTATGATTTTCCTGAGACTAAAGTAACAAATCACTACTCACTGTCCGGACTTAAACTGCAGAAATGTATTCTCTGGAGGCGAGACGTCTGCCACCAAGGCCTCAGCAGGACCACACTCCCTCTGAAGGTTCTACAGACGAATTTCTCTTCTCCAATCTCTGATGGATTTGTGTTCCTTGGCTTGTGGCAATGCGCTCAGGTCTGCTACTGTCTTCACAATGATTACTTCGTGGGTCTGTGTCCTTTATTTTATTAACTCATCAGACAACTTAGGGCCCATCTTCAACACAGGAGAATGTTGTCTTGGTACATTTTACCTTCATATTTCTAAGTAAGGTCACATGTATGACCTTGGACTTGGCTTTCTATGGCTATACCGTCAATCTGGTCATCACGAATGGGCACTGAGATCTTTTCAGCTTGCAAACCAGGCACGTGTGTAGTTCCAGCACTCTCTGTTGAAAGCAGGAGGGTCTGGAATTCAAGGTTCTCCTCAGCTATATGACAAATTTGAGACCACCCTGAGTTACATGAGACCGTGACTCAAAAAAGAAAAAAAAAAAATCAAGTTTTTGACTGTTGCAGATCAACCCATGATGGATCGTGTGTGTACAAGCTTTCATGTGTGCATCCACTGTCGTCTTCAGGAAGTAGCACCCAGAAGTGCATCCAGCTTTACAGCACCTCCAGGAAGTCTTTCAAGCTGTTGTCTGTGTTCACCTTCCCAGCACAAGGGTAAAGGGCTCTACCTACAATGGGGTTAGTGATACTCACCTATAATCTCAGTACTCTGGAAGCTGAGGCAGGAGGACCAAGAGTCCGAAGGCTAACCTGGGCTATATAGTGAGTTCTGGTCCAGTATTACTGATATTTAGACTATTTCAAACAAACAACAAACGAGATCTGATTTGCTACAACTTGCCCCAAACTTGGCATTTATATGTTTTTCTTACATAAGATGTTTCAGCGAGTGTAATCAGTTGACTCCATCATGGATTATGCTGGCATTTCTCTGATGACAAATAATGATAAATATTCAGGATATTGCAATTATTGATATATTTTACTTTGTAAAAGTTTTTATCTAACTATTAGGTTCACTTTAATAAGATTGATTTTTATTATTAGGGGAAATATTATTTTAGAGTAATTGGTTTCCTAACAACTATAAACAAAGGTATTCCTGCCTTGGCACTTAGGAAGATGTGATAAATAATAAGCAAACCAGAACAGAAATCCTGCCTTGAACAGAGCTGGTGATATCATTAAGAGAAAAGTCTCACCAGTGACCAGGAGAGCAAGTGCCAGCAATCACTCTGGTATCTACCCCTTCTATAATCCAAAGCAAAGTAGATAGATCCTTGGACCCCCATTTTTTCATGTGTAAAATTAAGGGACAGCTCTGAAGTCACTAAGTTTCCTTCAAGTGTGGAAATGTAAGCAATTCTTTTTAATAATGTTTACAGTATTGGCAGGGTATTCAAAATACAGCATATTTCAAATTAATTTTAAAAAATTCACCAGTGTTTGCTCATGGAGTCTGATGGAAAAAAATGAAGAAAGATGAAAGAATTATCGTTGCAGAGTTGCAGATGGTAACATGTTCAGAGAAGCTTTGAAAGACTATCCCCTAACGAATAGCAACCATCAGGTTGGAGCTGCAGTCTCTCTCAGAACCTGTGATCACACCTTATAACGACCCTGACTGCACAGCAAATCACACCACATTTTATACAATGTCCCAAGCAGCAGCAACAGCAACAGGTGAATAGATGGGTATGTATGATAAATGCACATCTGATATTTCTATTTCTGTAACCTGTAACCTCTAGCAACCTGTCTGCATCCTTTCACTATCAACTTGTAATGCACTTTATTAGAGTGTTCTAAAATGAAAAAATGTTCGCACCCACATGACTTCATAAACAGCAGAAAAATTAATCCTATCAAGGGCCGGTTGGAGCCATAGTAAATTACTTTTCTGAAAGGGACACTAAGTGTGCATGAGATAAACCTGTTTTAACTCCCATTTCATCATCTTGTCACACAGGTAGCCGCACCAAGTGATAGCATGAGGACCATGGTTATCTTTCTGACTAAGGGTAACAGATCATATAAACTAAATTGGCCTGCCTGATTGAGCCTGTAATTCTGATATCAAGTCTACTGTACACTAGAGGACACTTGGCAATTTCCCTCCATTTCCATTAGCCCAGGTTGTCATCCTCAGAACTAGACAATGGAAATTGCAAGGTTAAATACGGACAAAGATGAAGCAGATGACAGAAAACTGTTGCTCATCAGTGATTCAGCCTTGAACCTTGATCACAGCAATGGGGATCATTTACTTTTTGTTGAATACTCGTTCTCTGGATTGGGAATCTCCAAATTCCAAAGACTGAATTTGGTTGGTCTTCAAATCATATTCAAAGCAGCATGGATCCCAGACAGGACATCAGCTCCAGGTCTTTAGAGCACACATTCTAATAGTCATGTGGAAATACTTCCCCACAAAGACATGAGTCTTGTCTTCTCTGCCTCATTTTTGAGGGTCAGCATAAATCTGGAGATGTTGCACATTCATCTGTCTCTGACCCCGAAATCTTTTGTCTTGTTCTAGCATTATATTATAAAATATAAGATACATAGAAATGCAGGAGAAGAGACTTCACTCTGAATATTAATATCTTACTTTCTTGATGCAGGTGTGTGTGTGTGTGTGTGTGTGTGTGTGTGTGCATAAGCATCACATGCTTGTGTGCATTTCAGAGTGAATTATAAGCCTAATTCCATTATCCACACATTTAACTCCTTTCTTTTTGTGATGGTTTGAAAGAAAATGGCCCCTAAAGGGAGTGGAACTATCAGGAGGTATAGCTTTGTTGAAGTAGATGTGGCCTTATTGGATGAAGTATGTTGGTGTGGGGTGGGTTTTGAGGTCCCCTTTACTCAAGCGTCACTCAGTGAGACAGACAGTCCATTTCTTGTTTCCTTCTGATCGAGATGCAGCCAGCACCATGAGCCTAAACACCACCATGTTCCCTGCCATGATGTTAATGTATCAAACCTCTGAAACCATAAGTGAGCCACCCCAATTAAATGTTTCCTTTGTAAGACTTCCCATGATCATGGTGTCACTTCACAGCAGTAGAAACCATAACTAAGTTACCCTTTCTGCTGCATTTTTCTTTAAGCAAGGTCATTCCCCTCCAGAAATAATTTTAAAATAAATTTACATAACATTCTATAGAAAGAAAGTCCATCCGAAGCAAAGCAAATCTGTTGGTTCATTATACATTTCTTCCTTTTCATTTAGAAGGGCGGAATTTCCCCTACATGGGCATTCAATTTTATTTTCCAAAACCTAGACAGCTGAATGACCTTCAAAAGAAAAGTCTCCTGTCTGTCCTTGGTACTAAAGATCTATTTATAGAGCTAGGACATTCCTTGTCAAATATAGCATTCTGATTTTCTCTTATTTTGTTTGTCCCTCTCTTGGATACTCTCCATAGCACTTCATCTCCAGATTCAGCGTTGACATGGACCTAGAGTGTTACAAAGACTTTGGAAGGTTACTTAGGAATTCCACTTAAAGGTGCTGCATTGAGAGAAATGTGTCTCTGTTCTCTCCTGAAACACTGCAATGTAGTTGTTTTTTCTTTTCCTCTTTGGTTCTTTGTTCTTTTCTCTTTAGGGGTGGGGGTGGTCTTCCACTCAGCTTCCAAATAAATCGCACACTGAGTCTTATTCTTCCTTATGAATGCCCGTCCTTAGCTTGGCTTATTTCTAGCCAGCTTTTCTTAAATTATCCCATCTGTCTTTTGCTTCTGGGCTTTTACCTTTTTCTATTTCTGTATCTTTCACCCTTAATTGTTTGCTGACTGTGTGGCTGGGTGGCTGATCCCTGGTGTCTTCCTCTCCTTGCTCTTGCTCCTTCTTAATCTCTCTTATTCCCAGATTTCTCCTCCTATTTATCCTCTCTGCCTGGTCGCCCCACCTATCCTTTCTCCTGCCTTGCTATGGGCTGGTCAACTCTTTATTAAACCAATCAAATGTTTTAGACAGGCATAGTAACAAAGCTTCACAGAGCTAAACAAATGCAACATAAAAGAATGCAACACATCTTTGCATCAGTGAACAAATGTTCCACAGCATAAACAAATGTAACACATCTTTAATAATCTACAATACTCCAACATGGAGTTACAGACCTTTAGGAAGGTTAGTCAAGAGGAGAAAGATCAGGGCAAGGTCTGGAAGCTGACAATAGGTAGCAATGTGTTTGAGAGAAATAGACATGGACAGGAATAACATGGACATGAATAGGCAGGGGACTGCTGTAGCCAGCCAGGGAAGAGGAGCTCAGCCAGGCTGGATGCGGTCTCAGGGAAGTAACAGCAGGAGACAAGTCCTGCAGCCTTGCAAAGTCCAGGAAAGACTCAGAACCTGGAGACTCCTTGATTACCTTTGTGTCATCGAGAAAAACTATCAGACAAAACAAACAGGGAAATCTGAGTTTGTCTCACAGCTTCAGAACATTCCAGTCCATGCTTGCAGAGAAAGTGCCTCGTGTGCCCTCACATATGTGTGCTCACACACCACACTCACACGCATGCATACATAAAGTAAATAAATAATAAACTAAATATCTTCTTTTAAAAAAATACCTATTATTGACACACTCAGTTAGGAGCCTGAACGGATACTCCTCTAATCCCTGACTCAGGAAACGGAAACAAAAATATTAAACAGAAACATTGAGAATTCAAGACCAGCTTTGGTAAAATGGTGAAACCATACCTCAAAATAAAATAAAAATAAAAATAAGAGTGGTATTTGTGTCTAATGTACATGTACTATGCTGTTTATTATGGAGTCACATAGGTAAAAGCATGCCCAAATTAAAAGAAAAAAGAGACCCAGCAAAAAAATAATCATGACTTAAAAAAAAATATGGTAAACTAAAAATATAATGGAAGCATTAAAATATAAGACAAAAATACCAGAAATAGGACAAAAATAGCCAATAAGCAGCAGGGGGAAAGTAGATAAAAACAGAAATTGTATACAGAAAAAAGTCTTCTCAAATAATTTTAGAAAGAAAGAAGGTTCTGGCTTTGAGTTCCAACACCAGAAAAAAGGAGGAAAGGATTTCATAAGGAGAAACCATGGAAAGGAAAAAACATCATTAAAACAACAGCATAGAACTCCTCTGGGTTTCAGTGCTGTGTCTCAAGATTCAGCAGACACCAATATGCGAGACAATCAGTGAAAACCCCGCTGTAGTTTGATATGAAGCATGCACACGTGCCCCAAGGTTGAGGCCTTGGCTGGTGGATGCTTTACAAAGTATAGGACCTGGCTAAAGAAAGTAGGTCACTGGAGGTGAGCCTGGGAGAGGTGTTTCTTATCCCAGCCTCTTCCTGTCACTCCTGCTGCTTCTGGTCTAGCGTGAAGTGACCTGCTCTTCCTGATCATACTCTTCCTGCCAAGCCATTGTGTTCCGTCAGCATGAGCAGGTCCACGGTGGAACAGAGGTGGTGACTGAAACCCCAACCATTAGCTAACCTCGGACCTTCCCTCTTTAGACTGCTTCTCTTGGCGTCTTGTCTCTGTGACTAATGTCTGACTGACACAGAGACCACCCAGTCCAAGGACAGCATCCAAAAGTGTTGGTTCTCTGGAGTGGAGGTAGAATGGTGAGGACTTTTGAGGAAACAAGGATTGAACAAAGGCCAAAAGGAAGGAAATCAGAACAGTGCCAGACTTTTCAACAGCAATGCTGGATACCAGAAGAGAAAACAGCAGTGGCAGAAAAATGAAGAGAAAAACTGACTTCGGCATAAGCTTCTGCATACAGCCCACAGGGCCAAATGCATAGTGAGCTCTAATGGAAAAGCTGTGGAATTCTTGCTGAAAAATAATCTCAAAGTGGCTGCATAGAACCAAACTAGGCCCTCTGAATGTGGGCGATAGCTGTGTGGCTGGGACAGTTTATGGGGCCACTGGCAGTGAGGCCAGGATTTATCTCTAGTGCATGAACTGGCTTTTTGTACCCTATTCCCTTTGAAGGGATACCTTGCTCAGCCTAGATACAGGGGAGAGGGCCTTGGTCCTGCCTCAGCTTGATGTGACAGACTTTGTTGACTTGCCGTGAGAGGTCTAACCCTCTCTGAGTAGCGGAAGAAAGGTGGTGTGGAGAGAAGGTGTGAGGGGAATGGGAGGAGATGGAGGGGGAAGTGAGATCAATATGTAAAATAAAAAAAAAAAAGATTGTTCTAAAAAAGTTCTTTTGAAAGTCAAAAAAAAATTATAATCTCAAGGTGACAATGATGGAGCAGCAAACCAAGCCCAGCTCTCCCCTAATGAAATGATGGCATGTCTGTTACTACATGGGTCCTGTGCCCACAACCCTGGCCTGCCAGTCAGGTACCAATCATTTTCAAAGAAATACAAACCTGTGATGATGAGTTGCCAACCTGACAGAATCTGGAATCTTCTGGGAGATGGAGGATTGTCTTGATGTAGAAGAGACATTCTGAGTGATATGTTCCAGCAGAAAAAGGGAGTGAGTCAAGAAAGAGGTAAACAGGATTTGAGAAATGGTAAGGCAAGACTTGGGGAACCATTAGCATCATCATTTATGCCTCTGCAATGCTTAAGCATGCGTGGGCAGCCAATAGTTTTGTGTGTGTGTGTGTGTGTGTGTGTAGGGGTAGCACAAGAGAAAAAATTACACACAGACTAAAGCATAACCAATCTAGAGGGGGCCAGGAAGAAGTTCATTCAAATCAGAGGATCAGAGGCTGGGGGAGGTCAGAGGAGAATGTAGCTCTGCCGCTCAGAGCCCCACCTCTCAGAAACTAAAATAACCCTTCAAGCAAGGTTAAATCCACTGCACTGACTTCTCCTGTAAGCTAATTCATCCATGTGGTGGAAGAGAGAGGATGAGTCTCTCCCCATGTGAACATACAACCAGGTAAATGGAGGCTTTCCCTCAGCATGCACTTCAGACATATTTCAGAAGAATGTTTAACATTCTGTCCACGGTATTGAAGTGGTTAGAACAACAGGTGGTAGTTCCCAAACCATTTGGACAAATGTAGTGTTTCCAGCCCAGGGTAGATTTGCTTATAGTGCTCAAGGGGCCGGACCTATTTATTCAAAAGTAGTAATACATTTATTTCATTTATTCCTTTTCACTTTTTGAGACAGGGTCTCACTGTGTGGTCCTGGCTGTCCTGGAACTCACTCTGTAGTACAGTCTGGCCTTGAACTCATGGAGATCTGACTGCCTCTGCCTCCCAGCAACGTATGTATTTTGTTTTTATATGAATGAGTATTTTTGCCTGCCATGTCTATGCCAGGTGCCCATGGAGGTTAAAAGAGGGCTTCTGTCATTTGAATGAGATGTTCCCTGTAGTGTTGGGTGTTTGAATACTTGATTCCCAATTGGTGCTGATGGGGAGGCTTAGCAGGTGTGGCCTCGCTGGAGGAGGACAGCACTGCCGGCCGTCCTTCAGTGTTCAGACCCCCGCCATTCCAGCTCACTCTCCAGCTCACTCTCCAGCTCACTGCTCTGTCCTGCTGTTGTGGCCTCGCGTCCCTCTGAAACTGTAAGTGCAAACACAGGTTTCCTTCTCTAAGTTGCTCTCGTCCCGGTGTTTCATCGCTAGTCGTGGTGGTGCATGCCAGTAGGATTTGCTGAAAGAGGCGGAGGCAGGAGTTTCACAAGTTCGAGGCCAGCCTGGACTACACAGTGTTTTATCACAGCAGTACAGAAATCAGATCATATTAAACAGGGATTGCAGACAGTTGTGGGCTGTTATGTGGCTCATAGGAACAGAACCCAGGTCCTCTAGAGAGCAGCTGATCCATTCCCCCATCCCAGCCTGGCCTCTTTTATGAGGGACTGTCTGCCCATCTGAACCAAAGCAACACGGTTGGACAACGCCATGATCATGGTCTGCGTTAAACTGACTGTTCCAGCTTGACTTTGCCTTGACTCTGGGTTAACTGGAAAGAGTGAGGTACCACAACCACAGCAGCCTAGCTAATGTCCATTTCAAGTCTCCCACGGTCAGCCTTGGATTTCTTTCTGCCGGGAGAAGCTTGCCCTGAGGTGTGTGAAAACAGCAGTGTGCTGTCCTGAAGAAGGGAGAAATTCTTATTTCTTTATAAGAAATAAGCACTTAAAGGAAATATGAAGACTTTCCCTTTTAGCCTCAAATTGGAGGAGGGATGGGAGTGTTGAAATGTGAAGTCATGTTGTTGTTTCAAGCCCTAGTGACTCGTTTCGCTTGAGTGGACTGGTTCACTGTGGTGCTATCCTGGTTTATCTTCCATAGGAAAGGTAATTTTAAAAATCCTTGACCTTGTCAGCTTGGTGGTCACTTCAGGCTGGAAGTATTGTGCCTGCCATATCACCTGCAGTTTTTGCGGAGTCTTCCTCGCCTTGAGATGTTGACCTTGCCCTTCACTGCCGGAGTCTCCTTCTGACTGCAATTCTTCCGTCCTTTGAATCTTTCATGCATTTTCCTACTTGCGAAACTCATATTTCTCAGTAAATGTTATCTTTTACTTTTTTAGGTAGTAGCACAGAAAAGGGGGCACTAATGTTTCTTACACTTTGAATGTGCTTAGGCATTTATAGGATTTCTTTGATCTCCACAACCACAGTCACAATGACAACCCCTCAACCTAACCGGAGCCAGGAGTCTTGGCACACTCAAAGACAAACTGGAAGGGGAACAACTCCACAGACTCACATTGGCTGTGTCTGTTTCTACATTTCATTCTTAGTTTTATGTTGAATATTTGTGAACATATGGGGGGCATTCCTGTGCTTTGGCACACACGTGGGAGGCAGAGGACTGTTTGCGAGGTGTCAGTTTCTGGGTGGGCTTAGTGACCGTATCAGAGGTGTCACTTGCAATCTTACGCTACATCTCCCAGCTCCAGGGGCACCGTGGGGAAAGCAACAGCCTTCTGCAGATTACAGAGAACATCCCTAGACCTGACCACCCTGACTCCTTCATCTCAGACTTCCAGCCCTCGAGCTGAGAGCAATTAACTTGTCCAACCCACTCAGTCTGTGCACTTCTTTATGCACCTTTAGCTGACCAGCACAGGCTACTGAGGATGTCAACTGGTGACCATCTGCTTCAGACCATATTTGACTTGTTGAAATTCTCCAGGATAGTGACTCTGTAACTGGAGGTTTCCAAATAACCACTCTGAGGTTTAGTATTAATGACAAACTCTTTGACCTATTAGCTCAGGCTTTTTTTTTTTTATTATGTTTACAATATTCCGTCTGTGTGTATGCCTGCAGGCCGGAAGAGGGCACCAGACCCCATTACAGATGGTTGTGAGCCACCATGTGGTGGCTGGGAATTGAACTCAGGACCTTTGGAAGAGCAGGCAATGCTCTTAACCTCTGAGCCATCTCTCCAGCCCCCTAGCTCAGGCTTTTACTAATTAGCTATTCCAACTTAAATAACCCATTTCTGTTATTCTATATTTTACCATGAGGCTTGTGGCTTGTTACCTCACATCTTGCTTCTCCAGTGGCTGCCTGTATCTCTGACTATGCCTTCTCCTTCTTTCTCCCTGTATTCAGTTTGGCTTTCCCGCCTAGCTATATTCTTGGGTCTGCTCTGCTTGCTAGAGGCAAGCAAGCCCTCTCATCTAAGAGAGGCTTCCTGACTCAACTTTACCTGCAAAACCCTGCAGCTCATTAAGAGGTCCTGCCACAAAACAATTAAATGGTATTGATAAAAGCTGACTGCATGCTTGTCTGTTTTCAGCTGTAGCAGGAAAAAAGTTGTGCTGTTTTAAAATGCTGGCGTTCTGGTCTGTCCTGCCAGGGCAAACTCTGACTGTTTGAGGCAGGAGGACCGACTATAGAGAGAGGACTTGAGTGTTGTCTGTGGATATAGTGTTACAGCTTGCTTGCTGGCAGGGACCTTGAAATGCCACAGAGTTGTGGCAATAAAAATGGTTACAGCCAATATCTCTGCCAAGAGGCTGTAAAGTTAAGGAATGGGCTGGTTCTAGTTGGCAAAGCCACAGCTTTAATCCTACCCATATTGCTCAGTAATTTCAAGGCTCGTGTGGTCAGAAAAAGAGAGATATACAGTAAAGAGAGATTCAAAACAAAGAAAACCTTTAAATGATTTACAGTGTGTTTAACAATATATGCAGGCTAAAATTTAAAGTTCTTAAAAGTAAAAAAAAAAAGGAAGAAAGAAAGTAGTTGGGTGTGGTAGTACACACCTTTAATCCCAACACTTGGGAGACAGAGGGAGATTGACCTCTGTGACTTCAAGGTGTGGTAGCACACGCCTTTAATACCAATGCCTGGAAGGCAGAGACAGAAGGATCTCTGAGAGTTCAAGGACAGCCTGGTCGACAGAGTTATTCCAGGTCAAAGATATACAGAGAACCTGTCTCAAAAAGCAAAAAAATAAAAGTAAATATAAACAAAATAGAGGTTAAAATAAAGCCGCACAAGGATGGAAAATACAATGAGAATCTTGATACTGTATGCTATTATGCTCTGTTTGAATTGTTTGAATGCTGAGGAAGGAGCAACAGCTGCTAAAAGATATTTGTTTATAAATGCTACTGAACTAATCCAAAATAGATATTTTGAAAATACCTTGACTTCAGAATTTGGATCTAAGGATATGATACTTTGGAAAAGAGAGTCTTCTTTTGTTTTCACAGACGATGACACCCTGCGGATTGCTTCCATCCCAATATGATATGATAGACCACGCCCTCCTGAAAGGTTGCTGTGAATACCTTCAAAAAATTACTTCACTCAATTGACGACTGAGTTGAACCTAGCACACAGGTTATACCCTGAAATATCTGATTAACAGCGCCCCCATTCAGCAGGAAGCAGTTTGGAGAGAAATAACTATGTCCATATTCCCAAATATTGTTTATAAACGTTCTTTTACATTTAAAGGGGGAGATGATATAGATGTGAATAATTTGCATTGATATGAATCTTGGTTTACTGATATTAATTTAAGGTCAGTTTTGTTATATGTATTTGTATTTCTGATATTGATTAAGGTATTGTGATTGTGTAGTTCATTTAAAAATGTAATGCATATAGGTTGTTAATAGATAATCATCTGTAATAGTCAAGTTTGTAGTAATGTTAGTTAGATTTTCTAGATGTGCATGGATATATTTTAGATAGGCATTCTTCATATCTTTCAAAGATTATAGAATATGGCATTTAAAATGTTCTAATAACTTAGGGTTTTTCATGACAATGAGACACTCTGCTCCTGGCAGCACCAATCTACTTCAAGAAGAAGATGGGCATCGAAGAGGATCCTTATGGAGTTTGATAGCCATTTGGGCAAGAAACTGCTCTTGCCTGGACTGTTGCATAAATTGGACACAAAGAACCCACAGAGAGAGGACTGCTGAACTTGCCTAAAGGTGAGATGATCTTTTGGGGTTCCTGGTTCATGAAGGAGTCTGCGAGACATTCTGCAGGACACAGCAGATAGTGACTGAACTGCCTTTGAAATTTCCTGCTTCATGGAAATGTCTGCTGGAATCTATGGGCCTCTAGGCCGAAGATGGATGCCTCCACGGTACAGAGGAACTTTGGATGACTGTCCAGGCAGCGAAATGTCTCTGTCATTTCTAGAGTTTGAAAGTTGCTTATTTCTGGTTTGCTTAGGAAATATTGTATCCTTCTCGAGTCTTTGATAGAATTGAAGAATATATAGTTAGTTATAGTTTTCCTTAGTTATGATAAAGATAAAATAGATGTAAATATTGTAATTCTTACTTGATAACTGTTTTGTTATATGTAATTTTGCTATGTTAAAGTTAAAGCCTACCTTTTTTGTTTAAACAGAAAAAGGGGAAATGATGGAGGAAGGTCATTGGTTAAATAATAAAGAAATTGCTTGGCCCTCATAAGTTAGAAAATAGGTGAGTGGAGTAAACAGAACAGAATGCTGGGAGGAAGAGGAAGTGAGCTTAGATGCCATGTAGCTGCTCCCCAGGACAGATGCGATGAAGCTCCGATCCAGGATGGACATAGGCTAGAATCTTCCCGGTAAGCGCACCTTGGGGTGCTACAAACATTATTAGAAATGGGCTAGTCCAGGTGCGAGAGTTATCTGAGAAGAGGCTAGATATAATGGGCCAAGCAGTGTTTAAAAGAATACAGTTTGTGTGTTGTTATTTCAGGGCATAAGCTAGCCAGGCGACCAGGAGCTGGGGCTGCAGGAACACAGCCCGCAGCTCCCCACTACAGAATGGCCAAATCAGTTTCTTTATTAACCAATGGTAATAAAATACATTCACAGGATACAAAAGGACATCCCACATCGCTACTCTTTAGCTGTTTTTGCATTTTCTAAATGTGTGTGCTGTATGCTAAGCATCTTACCACGGTACTTTCTTACTGTCTCTTCTACCCTGTCATTGTTCCCTCTCTCCTCTTAGACAACTCTGCTTCTACGTTTCTGTCATACACATGCACACCACACACACAGAATTTTATACAGCTATATAAAGTCCAGAAACCACAAATGGAAGAAAACATATTTGCCTTTCTGGAACTGACTATTTCTCACTTAGTATTATTATTTTGTTCACACCCATTTCCTTGTGAATAACATCCCTCCCTTCATTGTGGATGGAAAGGCTTACACCATGTATACATGGGCAGTCTAGGATTCCCTGATGGACCAAGAGCTAAATCACACATGCAGAGATTTCAGGTATTTGAAGTGAAGAGCAACTCATTTGTAAACTGCTAAGTTTGGGGATTAATATTCAGGAATTAAAATGATCACTTTGGAGTTTTCTCAGTCTCATATTATCCAAAAGCTCCAAAGAGTGAAGTTTGCCATATACATGTATTTCCACAGACACTTAGAATCAAATATAATTGTTTGGCTGGTTTTCAGACAGCATCTCTTTATGTATCCCTGGCTGACCTGGAACTCACTCTGTTGACTCAAACTCACAGAGATCTGCCAACATTTGCATCCCAAGTACTGGGATTAAAGGTATGCACCACCACACTTGACAAAGATAATTCTTTTAAATGTGCTTTGTTACAAGTTATTAGTCATGATTTTTTCTTTTTCTTTTCAAAATAAATTAAACTTTACAAACTTCTGCTAATTCCTTTTAGAATAATTATAGATTCCTAGGTTCTTTGGAAAGATAGCACAGAGCACCCATGAATCCATTACCTTGATTCTTCATTGGTTATATCTTCTTTTCTGGTGTCTCATATCTGCCAAATTGGTCTCAAACTTGATATGTAGCCAAGATGACCTTGAACTTCTGATGCTCTTACCTCTACTTCCTCGGTGCTGAGAATATGATTTATTTTGGTTTATGTAGTGCTGGGAATTAAAACCAGGCCTTGTATATGCTATGCAAGCACTCTGCCAATTGAATCACACAGCCCCAAGTTGGCTATATCTTACATAAGCACAACACGGTATCAGAAGACAGGCACCAGCACACACAATGTGAGTCTCCAACTCTTTATTACACACATAGGTTTATTTCACCACCGTGGCCAAGGTGCATGCCCTTCCCACTTTTGCAATGGTCCCCTCCATTCTACCCCTTTATAGTAATATCCAACCCCTGGAAACTTCTAATTTGTTGTCAATATCTATAATTCTTCTATTTCAAAACTACCATATAAATGTAATTATGTGGTATGCAACCTTTATTGGTGGATGTTCCCTCCTGAGGATCTCCCTTGAGATCCACCCAGGTCCAGATTGTGAGAATTAGTTTTCTATTACACTATAACAGATTTCCACAAGTGTAGTGATGTACAGAAACTCAAATATATTCTCTTATACTTTTAAGGGCCAGAAATCTAAAATCTGTTCCATCGGGCTAAAATCCAGGTATTGTCAGGCTTCTGGAAGCTCAGTGAGTAAATCTGCAGCCTCACCTTGCTGCAGCTTATGGACATGTCTAGGTCTATATTGTATATCCCTGGACCTCAATTCCATGATCACCTCTGTCTCTGAGCTTCCTGTCTTCTAAGGCTTCATGAGATGACACTGAGCCAGGAATGTAATGTAAGATTACCTTTCCTCTTCAAATTCTTTATTGTTATAGCACCTGTAAAGTTCCAGTGCCACATAGATACTGTAGTCTTAAGTTGGAGGACTTAGATTCTTTCGGTGGGGGGCATTATCTTCCCTATCAATTTGAGTCTATTAACTTATTCATTTTTTTCTTTTGTCTTTTTATTTTTCTTCTCTTTCTTTTTGAGAAAGGTCTCATTGTAGACCAGACAGGCCTCAAACTCACTCTGTAACCAAAGATGACTTTGAACTTAACCTTTCAGGATCCAAGTGTTGGGATCACAGGTGTGTGCTACCAGCCTGGCTCATGTAAAGCAGGAGATCAAACCCAGGGCCTTGTGAGACCTAAGCAAGTACTGAGCTCATCCGCAGCCTAGTGTGGTCTCTTTTCTTTATGAATAATGGCATGGAATAGATAAAGCGCATTACTTCTTGTTATTCTGTCTTTTGGAGACATGTTCTCATCTAGCCCATTCTGGCTGCACACTTACTATGTACCCTAGGATGAGCTTGAACTCTTGATCCTGCTGCTTCGAATCACACAAGTATTGGACTATATAGCACAGTTTTCTGAGCCATTCCCCCAATGTAACTTTCTAGAGTTAGACTCTCAAATAAAATTATTATGAATAGTCCACAGAGGTTTTGTGTGTGCCAAGCTCTCATTTTCTTGGGGTCAATGCTTAACAATGGTATTATAAATGCAGGTTTAGATTTTTAAACTCACCAAACTATTTTCAATATTGATTAACTTTATATTCCCACCAGCAATGTTTGGGAAACCCAGGTCCTCTAAAGCTGTTTTAGAATTAGGATTGTCAGTAGTTTTTATTTTACTCCTCTATTAAATATGTAGCTAATACCTCATCATTTTCTTAATTCATATTTCCTGGCCAGCTAGTGAAGCGGAACGTTTTTTGTTTTAATAGTAATGATAATTTATTTATTTATTTGAACCAGGTCTCTCTATGTGGCCTTGACTGTCTTGAGACTCTCTGTGTAGACCAAATAAACCTCTAACTCACAGAGATCTGTCTCTGACTCTAGGATGTAAACATTCTTTTTCATGTGCTTATTTATCATCTATTTATCTCCTTAGGTGAAATGACCTTTTATATTTATTGCTTATTTTTTACTTGAATTGTTTATTTTATTAGTGAGTTATTTATATGTTCTGGACTTGAGTCTGTTATCATATTACAGTTTGCACACATTTTGCCATTTCACCCTCTCCACAGGATCTCTCCAGAACACTAGTCTTTCAATTTTAGTGAAATGTCATGCACCAATTTTTTTAAACGCAGATTCCTATTGTGTTGATGAATCTGCTTCATGTTCTCCATCCTTCAGCCTCAGTTACCTAAATGATAATATCACAGAGAGTTCCATTTGGGTCTCAGCACCCACATGGTGGTTCCAAGGGGTCGGATGCCCACCATACACAAATGTGGTGCTTAGACATACTCACAGGCAAAACCAATCAGACACATAACAAAAATCTAAAACCAGTCTAAACTTGCAACTTGATCTTCATAACAGTCTTCCAGATATTTTCATCAAGATCTCATTTATGCTTTGGTTTCCTCAAAAAACATGAAAAGTAGACAGAATTATAATCCTTCACACACAAGATTCCTATAGTTCCAAGAGGTTCAGTGATCTTCCAGGACACAGATACACTTAAGTCAGGAGACACCCCTCCCCCCATACTCAGCCTAGTGAAGCAGTTCATGGCAGGAAGCTTCAGGGGACATTTTAGGAATCTGGAGAACAAATTAGGTGTCAACAATCACCCCCTAACCAGCATTATCACTCCAGTTATAGTTACCTGTAAAGATCAGAGAATTTAAATTTCTGATCCATTCACTCCTAAGACTCGGGAGAACCAAGTTTACATTTGTTTCATTTGGGCAGGAAAGCACACTTCAAGGAAGAAGCCATCTGAAGATAAATCTCACACACTGCTAGAAGCCACAGCTACACGTGCAACCCCTTCTTTATCATCTTTCTCTTCGCCAGCACAGCCTGGAGACCAGTTATTCCTGCTCCTCCATTTGAGGGTCTTACTCTAAACAGATCTGAGAGCAGCATTGACATGGAGAAACCGGCCAAAGGACACTTTTACCCCACAGCAGAGATATCCATGGGCTGCCATTGCATGGTGGCCATTGATACTCACTGGACAGAAATTAACCTCTTATCAAAAAAATAAAGATCATGTCTTTTATGTTCTTTTTTCTCTCCGAGTTTATACTTACCAAACTACTTTCCCCAGCATTTGCCATCTTAAGATGATGGAGGTTAGACTTCAAAGCTCTACTATTCCCCGATTTTCTCCCAAGAAGTAAGAAAAATGGGTTCCTTTAGGTTAGCCAAGTTCACTTTGTTTATCTCTACTGTCCATTCAAGGGCACCACGTGGTCAATCCAGTCCTTGTTTAACCTCGACATCATCTGTATGTGACCAGGGCAGAGAGTTCCTAATATCCCCCTTCTCCTAATCCATTATCCGTGATAATCTGTCACTTCCCCAGCCCCCGGGTACTTAATCATCAAAGCGACCATAAACCTCTTTTTGAAGATCAAATGGTTCTTTAATCTATTTGCTAATAGAATCCTGAGTTACAGAGAATTAATCAGAGTGTAAATGGGCCACTATTCCAAGTTTCTGCTTGGAGTCCATTTACCAGGTAACAGAAGGGTCGTGGCTTCTGGACCAGGTGGCTCACAATGTGGAGCAAATCCCTGGGTCTGTCGTTTTAGCCTGTGTTCTTCTGACTTAGCTCGGTTGCCTGATTTGCCTGCCCGGCTTCCCAGAATCCCATTGATGAATTAAGGAAACTCAGCCAGCCTGAGACCTAATTAGACTTAGGATGCCATCAATCCTGATCTTTTCTCCCATATCAGGTTAGCTGAAGCCATTTGGGGAGATCACACTATGTCTTTGAACTCTCATAGAAGTACAAAAGCAGCAATTTTCATTACGCCTCAGTGCTACGTTCCCAGCTAAGTTTCCCGCTATCCTTATTCATGTCCTCTTTCCTCATTATTGAGGGACTGTGTCAAATTACCTTAAAATGGCCACAGACAGACGTAGCCCCTGCGAAGTTTCTTAGCCTCAAGAAAACTTCCAGGGTATTGCTCTAGCTCTCTCTACACATTTCAGCTACCCACTTAAGGGAAAATGGAGTCATTTCTGAACCATTCAATGAAAGGAAGTTAGGCTCTGTATTAAAAAGAAATGCTATAGAGGCCTTATCTTTCATAAGAATTTCTTTTTGCCAGAGGAGTTAGATTAACATGGACATAGAAAAACCCCTGACTCTGATCACGGGAGATTTTTAAAATTATCCATATGGCAGTAACTAAGTGTTCTCTGGCTAAAGGGGATAGGAGAAGCCTTTTTCTAAACAACAGTTCATAGGCTAGGATTGTAGCCCTGTACTACAAAGCCTGCCTAGCACAGGGCAGACCCTGGCATTTGATGTCTAGCAGCATAAGCCACATTAACACATTAAATTCCATGCACAGCATGGATGAAAAGTCCCAATTCTGTGCTTTTCTCTGATGTCTACTAAATCCTCTGCCCTCCCTTTCTCTCTGTCTCCCCATCCCTCCCTCATGCCTCCATTTTTGTTTCCTTGTTTAAAGCAATATTTCCTGTAGTCCAGAATGACCTCAAACTCATTGTTTAGCTGAGAATAACCTTGAATTTTTTATTCTCTTGTCTCTACCTCACAAACATTGTGATTACGGGCATGCACCACCGCACTTCCTGTGTCTTGTATTCTGTTGTCCTTGTTCCAAGGCAGCCCATTCAGGGCTTTATAGCACTCACTACAAAGCCTAGGCTGGCCTCAAACTCATAGTCATCCTCCGGCCTCAGCCTCCCAAGTATGGGAATTACAGTCATATACCACCACATTTGACACCACAGTCTCTTAATAAGCTTTATAGGCATATGAGCGTACATTTGTGATTCTTGAAAGATTGATCAGGTATCTGAAACAAGACAAGGAAAAATAAAATGAACCCAAAAATCTAAGGAGAAGGAAGAAAAAGAAATGTTGATGCAAGCCTGAGCAGTGTTGGGAGGATGTGCTTAAGACAGGCGTCACTGTGGGAGAACAGCAGAGCTGTCATTCAGCACTGCTGCTGACGGCCAGGAATGGTGTCTGTGTGATCAAGATGCAAGCAGGGTGTGGGGAAGGAGTTTGGGTACTAAGAACATACCAGAGTACTGCATTTATACCTTGTAAAGCAATGGTTCATTTGGATCATTTAGAACTTCAGTGGCTTTCTCTGCTTCCTTGGGTATTTTGGAGAAGGAATCAATAGTCAGGAAAAGCTGCAGAATAAGGAAAATTGGAGGTGCAGGGGCAGAGTGTGACTGCCTGTTTGGTGGCGTTTGGGATGAGGCTTTGGGAGGTAATTAGGGTTCACTGAGGCCATAATAATGGGGTGCTCTGGCTGGATCAGTGCCTTTACATACAAGATCGGAGATGCTCCCTCACTCTACGAGATGTTTTTCTTTCTGATAAAAACTGTGAGAGAAGAAATTCAGAGGAGTGTTTATGGCACTTCTGGTTGCGGAGGTTTTGGTTCATGGTAACTTGGCTCTGCTCTTTCTGGGAAGATATCACTGGTCACTGCTCTCTGTTCTACCATGACCTCTAGCTACACATTGGCCTTGTCCAGCTAGTTGGGCCTGTTCCCCACATACACACAAGCCTTCCTTCACTCCCAGGGGCTTCCAACAACTTTCTTCATTATCAGCTCCTGCCAATGAATTTCCTTTGAGAGAGTGTTCCTCTCCCCACCCCCAGATCTGAGCGCAAAACTCTGCTCCATCTCCACCATTTAACACAATATACACAACCCCAAGTGAGATGCATAACCACATCTTTTATAAAAATGGGGTATAAAACCTTCCCCTTGGCCTTACAGTGAGAATTTAATGAAATAATGCATGGAAGGAATCTGGAAAAGGCTTCAAATGTGTGTGGGTGCCCGGAGTCCTGGGGATGGAAGGAGGCTTGTGTAGGATTGAAGCATTGGCTGGCGTTACATCTCTGTCTTCAGCTAAGCCATTGTACTCAGCCATTTCTGAGCCACTGCAGAGCTCTCAACTGCCCGGAGCATGGCAGCTTCTCTCTTGAGTAAATAGGCAATGGTGGAGATCCACAATAAATAAGTTTGTTTTTCTTAGCGATTGTCTAAAAGCCACCATTTTTTGTTATTGCCATTTCCCCTCCAATTGCTGGTGCTCTCTAATGGAATTGCAGTAGTAATGCTGTCCCAAGGTGATGGGCTACTAGACGGAATAAATATCCCTGAATTCTCGCTTTCTTATTAAACAACAAGTGGGACACAAGGCCATCTCATGAATGTTAATGGGATCAAGATCATCGCCTGCTGGAAAAATGTGTTCTAATTGAGTTGTGAGGAAGTGAGCACACTAAAGGAAATCGATGCATTTTGCAGGGTTAGAGCTCCCACAGGCTGAGGGATAAGACAAGCAATGTGAGTTTCAGAATGGTGTTTCTTAAAAATAAATAAATAAAACCTGTCCTTCCAAATGGAAAATGGGTTCAGCTCAGCGTTTTATTTTTCTTGTCAGTGGAATGTCCAAATGATTTGGGGTGAGCACGTGGCTGCTGTTTCGTCACACCACTCTGCAAGCTGCTTAAGGACCGGCGAGGTATCGTCTTCTGTGGGAACCGGGCTTGGCAGAGGTAGTCTTCACTCCTACCCAGTCCCGCTTCCCTCCCAGCACCACCCACTGACGGTGACATTCTCAGAATCCCTGTGACTGTCATCACACATCCTGGACAGAAGAATACCAGTTCCCAACCGCTATGCTTTGTCATCTGACTTAATAATTGTCCAGAAGAACAAAGACGCCCAATGGGAGGAAGGGAGGAAAAAGTGAGGTGGAGGGCATGTGCTCCATGCACATACACACTCATATCAAAAATTTAAAAATATAAAAATATTGATATTTTTAAAAAGATAGAAAGCCCTATAATGTAGCCTGATTTTTATTTTCAAAATGAGAACACTATGATCAAAGTGAATTAGCAAATGATTTCCATGTCATATGGGCAATGTGGTGACACAGACATCTGAGCCAGCACTTCACCTGCCTGCAGCGCGAGGTGTTTACACTAGGCTTTTGAATGAAAGCATCTTGCCTTCCAATGGAAAGCAAACAGCAGAGTGCAGCTTGCAGAATCTTAATGCTCAATCCCGGAGGGCTAACGCTATATGCAAGCGGGTTGCTTTAATAGCCTTGGCCTTGTGACCATGGGAAAGAAAACACAAAGAGGAAAAGGCTGGGTTCTTGCTGAATCAGATATTGATCAAGCATGGCTGTGCATCAGCCAGCAGCCGCTGGGTTCTCTAAAAGAAGGAAAACAAGTAATGGTCTCCACTCTGCAAAGACGAGGCTTTGGTGAACAGGCGGTATTGATGTTTATTGCTTTGGGCAAGTAGTAGCAATGCACAAGTGGCTAGAAGTTGTACCATGCAAATGACAGCACCCAAGATCAGACATAGGAGTCGTGTGTGCATGTGCACGTGTTCCTGTGTGTGTGTGTGTGCCTGCGTGCATGTGTATGTGCGTTTATATGTGTGTGTGTGTGCACGTGTGTATGTGTGTATAAAACATTTTAAGGCAGGGATTCGTGTAGCCCAGGTTGGCCTTAACTTGCTCTGCAGTTAAAGACAGCCTTGTGATCCTCCTGGCCTCACCGCCCAAGTGCTGAGATTGTAGATATATGCTACCATGCTCAGTTTATTTAGCTCTGGGGACAGAAGCCAGGGCTTTGTGTAAGCCAGGCAAGCACTTCATTTATTGAGCTATATCTTCTTGAACTCTGATCTTGATCTCCGTGCACACTGAGAAGGGAAGAGCAGACAGATGTCTGTCTTTAGACACACGAGTTGAGTGATTATTAGCATCAGATTTTCCTGGTTCTCCACTACCCTGTGTTACTCAGCTTCTTGTTTGTGTGACTTCCTAATGTCACCTCAGTTGTTAGGGCCAGAGCCTGCTCATCTATGCCCCCCCCCCAGGCTAGAGAAAGAAACAAATAGTGAAAAGCAGAAGAGAGAGATTTGTTCTCTAGCCACACTGGGGAGAAAAAGGGGCCCATCCTCCCATATCCATCTTCAGTGCCCTTACGTGAAGTTTAGGTTTAAATTAAGGCAAAGGATGCATAACTAAGCAGTCCTGGCCGGGATGTGGTCCTACCACCATCACAGTCTTAGCTCTAGTGTCTTCTGCAAAGTGTTTTTATGTTGTTGTTGTTGCTGCTGTTTTTTTCTGGAAAAACTCTTCTCCTTCCAGCTTGGACAAGGCTCCCATGTTTTGTTTTGCCATCCCCACGCCTGAGATTCCTGGGGAAAATGCCAATTTCTTAGGATTCATCTCAGTACCTAAATAACTAAAGGGAAGAACGTAAGTGTCTCCAAGATGTCTTCATTCCTATCAGAACTCTTGTACTAATAGCAACACCAGCATGTGAGCAGGCGGGAGACGATTAAACATAAACTTGAACATACCCCATACAGAGTCTGCTGCTGTCCGAAGACAGAGAAGTCATTAGAGAGTTCAGCCAACGATGAGTGAGTGAAAGGAGTTCATGATGTCACAGAGAGTCACACAGGAGTGACACAGGGATCTTCTCCTGTCACAGAGGTGTGTCACACGAGCGACATGTCAAGTTCTGATGATGCTGAAGTGTGTCTCGTGAGTGATGCATGGATCTTCTGAGATCTCTTACATGAATGACACAGGGATCTCTGTTGTCACAGAGGTATGTCACATGAGGAGCACTTGGATCCACTGCTGTTACAGAGGGTCACACGAGAGACACGTGGCGCTCTGCTGTCACAGAGTTGTGTCTCGCGAGTGACATGTGGCACTCTGATGGCACAGAGGTACGTCACATGTTACCAAGTTTTACAAAATCGTGACTGTATTAATGACTCTCCTACGGCAAAGGACTTGAAAATGCCCTCACTTGTCAGTGAAGAATTCAGGCTGGTACAAACAAAATTAAGCTTTTTCTTTTCTTTTCTTTTCGTTTTTCTTTTTTTTTAAGAGAGCTCAGGCTTGGTCTTAGTCTCTGAGTGTCTGGTCAGCAGAAGTTAGCAGTGTCTCAGAAGTCAGTTCACATCAGGGCTGGATCTGCAGCCCAGTTCCAGACTGGGTGCCATGTGTAGGCTCCTAACTTCATTTAAGTCCATCAGGCTGATACAATGCCATGCTGACCTTTTTCCTTGACACTTGTATGCACACATTTCAGAACATCCAGGTGGAAGAGAGACCTCACATAGATGTAGGAAAGACCCCATGAGAAAGCTCTTCAAATCCAGCTGGTTTTTTATGAAAGTCTTATTATAATGTGACTGTAATTGGTTACATAATTTACCATTGAGCTGGAGAGATAGCTTGGTCAGTAAAGGGCTTACCATTGTGAATAAGAATTCTTGGAAAGACGCAGTCTGACCAGGCTGATCAACTGGATAAAACTTTCAACGACTTAGAGAGGATGAAATATTGCAGTTCCCAATCCTAATTATTATTTATCTGGGTGGTCTTTATCCTACTACACAGCTATTCCCTGTTTCTCTCTGTGTCATACCTAATGTTTCACTACTAGCCAGACCCAGTGAGGGACTAGGGGCTACTAGGCAGACTCCCTGGTAGGAAGACTGACAAGAAGAAGGGTCATGACTAGGTAATAAAAATGGCGAACTTCCAAAACGGCTGGCTTCTTCCTCACCCAAGCCTTAAAATGAAAATGGTGGGATTTTTCTCTAGCCAGTGGAGCACCTGCTAGTGAACTGGCTCAACAAGTTCGCACAGATCAGAATATATATATATATATATATATATATATATATATATATATATATATATGGGCCAATCAACCACCAGGTCTCTTTCCAAATTGACCAATCCTAAATTAGCAGAGGAAGACCCTTCAGAGGTTGAGAAACCTTAACCCTCAAGAAGAGACTGGAATGTTTTGGCTTCTTGCGGGCCCCCTGCTCCCTCTATGAGGAAGGACTTTTTCTCCTTGTCCTTATGTACCTGCTGTATGTGTGACTCCTTATCATTAATGAAAGTCATTTTTCAGTTGTTGGTTCTGTGTGCTGTCTCCATGGCTACCCATTATGCTCAAGATTTTTTCCTGCCTTTCAGTTCTTTGACTGGAAGAGAAAATGAAGCCAATCGAGACTCTAAGACAGTACCACTAATATCCTGACAACAGATAAAAAACACTTTGAAATGGTTTACTTAGCAAAACACCAGTTTTCCCCAATTCAAGGGCCAAGCATGTTGTCAGGCGGCACGAAGGTGTACGGGAGAGTTCCTCCCGTCTTGCTGTAATCCCCCTCTCATGTTTCCAACACTGTACTTTTAAAAATACCTTGACTTAGAGCTCTCTTTTCTGTTACCACAAAACTTCCCGAAACTTCTTTTCCTTTAGACTATGATAGGAAAGACCCAAATCTATGCTCCTGATTTTGCTTCAGAACATACCATCTTTTATTTCTTTAAAGTGAGAATTATTTCTTTCAATAACACCTTATAAGCACAAAGACCAGAGTTTGGTCCCTAGAGTTCACATTAAAAAGTCAAATGTAGCCCCAAGTATGGTGGCATACACCTTTAAGAAAGGCAGAGATAGGCGGATCTCTGTGAGTTCAAAGCCAACCTGGTGAATGTAGTGAGTAATCCAAGGCTAATGACCAAAAGAAGTCAGGTACAGAGGCAAGGGAAATAGCCCTGAGGTTAAAGTCTTTGCTGAGACAGCATACGGAACTGTTCAAAGATCCCTACCAGCCATGAAAACAGGCCTTGCTGGCGAACCACTCTAATCTCAGTTCTGAGAGCTGAAGACAAAAGGATCCCAGGGAGTGCGGGCCAGCCAGGATAGCTGAAAAGCTGGATACCGGGGCCAGTGAAAGAAGCTGCCTCAAAAAAAAAAAAAATGGCACAGCAATAGAAGTCATTTGACATTGAGCTTTCCCTCTACATGTACACACATAGGTGTCTGCACCTGTGCACACACACAAACATGCACACACATGTAAACAAATTATTGGTCATTGACAATATAACTTTAGCAGGGACTCTCTCTTCCACCGTTCTTGCCCCTCTAATCATTCCTGGGTCTTTCTGGGGACTAATGCTTAGTGGCCCACAGTCACCAACTATCTCTTTAGCACCCCAAAGACATGCTTGCTTATCTTATTGGATAATAAGATAAGGACTTCAGGAGTTGTATGTCAGGAAGCAAGAACAGTAGCATCACATGGGGGTCATCTGTCTGGCTTGATTTTCAACCTCCCTTTCTTCCTGAGGTTCCACATTACTTTCATAAATGAAGATGCCTATGGGGTCTGTTCTTTTCAGTTTTCGATCACAAAGCTAAAATTCCTCCAAAGATCATTTTGGAATGCTTTCCAAAGTGCTTTAGGTGATAGTTCTCCTCGGGAACTCCAGTGAAAGACCCCAGCACCTGTTTAAAGGACAACAGCTCCTGCTGAGGGCCCTTTAATATTTGATGGCCTGACTTTAGCTCTGCGAGGTGAAACCACAGTGTGGAGTATCAATTGGTCCCCAAAGACTCGTTGCTGAATGGTTGGCCTTGGGCACCTTACTTATCATTTGTGGCATCCCACCTTCCCCTGGAGGAAGCAGACATAAATCAATAGGAAGCAATTTATCCAGTCTGTAACAGGCAGTTGATGTACAAAGATTTTAAAACCACCCTGTGCACATGACAGGGATGCCTGAGCAACTGAGGAGGATCCTGACTTAGCGTTGTGAAATCACAGAGAGGAAGGCAATACTGCTTAAGGGCCACCCCAACCCCTGTACACGGAGCACCAGCAAAAGGAATAATGGAGTTAGCTGGCAGTTACAGAGCACTTGCTATTGCACAGGTCCTTCTGAGTACTTTCAGTAGCACACACAGCAACTCCGTGAGCTATTGTCCTGATCACTGTTGTGCCCACACGGGTACTGGTACTCTGTGTTGGCCACTGAGGGAGACACGGGCACACTCCTATACTAATGCATTTTCAGAGTGCCCTTTCTTTTTTTCAATTAAAACGTAACAATGCCAACTGACATGCCAAAAAGTATCCTTGTCTACTTGACATTGCAATATCCCCTTATCAAGACCTTGCCCTATCAAGACATGCCATAACATATGATCCCTGTCTTGAAACTAACTCAAGGATGTCCTCCTAAATTGAGCATGCTCAAGAATGTGCCTTCCCTAAACATTCTCTGATATATGACTATACATATGATATATGTATAGACTCCCAATGCAAAACCTCACATTCCCTTTGTTGGAAGAGGCTCTTGCTTCAGAGATAATTCCTGTGCTTTCTTTACATGTGACAGGAAACAGGTATACCTTCACTTGTATGTTTTGACTTACTTTGGCTTTGAACTCAACCAAGACGTGAACTCATAATATTCAGTAACAAATAATGGAGCAGAATTATTTCATTTTGCTTCCTTTTTCTAAAGATTTTCTTATTTCTAATTTATGTGTCTGAACATTTTTCCTCCATATATGTTTGTGCTAGCTGCATGCCTGATGCCCGAGGAGGCCAGAAGAAGGCACTGGATCCTCTGGAACTGGGGCTACAGAACGATGTGAGCTACCTTGTGGTGATGGGAACTGAACCTCGGTCCTTTGCAAGGGAAACAAATGCTCTTAACCACTAAGCCAAATCTCCAGCCCTTGTTTTATAGCAGAACCATGTTAGCCTACACTAGCCTCCTAAGTGGGATCTTCATGACTTTCTGTTGCTGTGATAAAAAAAACATGACTAAAAGCAACTTGGAGAAGAAATGAAAAGGAGAGGGCAAAAAAGAGGAGAGGAAAAAATTCAGCTTACAGGTCACAGTCCTTCATTGAGGGAAGTCAAAGCAAGAACTCAAGACAGGAACCTGGAAGCAGGAACTGAAGCAGAGGCCATGTGGAGGACTGCTTACTGATTCCTCACTATGCCTTGCTTAGCCTTCTTTTATACCACCCAGAATCAGCTGCCCATGGGTGGCACTACCCTCAATGGCTTAGTGCATCCATGTCAATCATTAATCAAGAAAATGTGACATAGGCTTCCCTACAGACCAATCTTATGGAGGCATTTTCTCAATTGAGTGTCCGCAAAAGGCTCGAGCTCTGCAAGCTGACAGAAATGAGCACAAAGAAGTGGGTGCTGCCACACCCAGTGGAAAATGGAAGCTGAAGAGAAGGCAGCCAACTCTAAAGCACACAGCTTTATTGCTGTGCTTTCCTGCCTTAGAGAACATGCTGTCAGCTGAGGACATGTCACTAGCACCTGTGAGTATTTATGCTACACGTCACTCCTCCACTGAGTATGGATATGATATATGGCTTGCACTTATGAATGGCAAATGTGATATAATTCACTCCCTGTTTATTCAGCAAGAAGAACTGAGTTGTCTTTCTGGACAGCAACAAAGGAGAAATTGCAACCCTCAGATCATTTGGGAACTGAATTTTGCCATCAACCACAAAGGACTGGGGTGTTTTTTCCTTCCCCAGGTGAGCCTTCAGACAAGACTGTAGCTCCAGTTTACACATCACCACAGCATGTAAGAATCCCAGAATCAGACTACCTAGCTCACCCAGGGAGGACTCCTCACTCACAGACAGGGTGGGTGTTGATCTCAGTACACTGGCTTTGCCACATGACTGACACGCATGAGTGAGCTAATAAGAGTATGTTATTATGGACTGTTAATCAGTTATCTGCTGTTCTACCTCTTTGGAACACCAATCTGATCCATCAGAAGTTATTACTAAGTGAAGAAGACATGTTCAGCAGTGGCCAGTAAAGAGCTGACTAGAGTAGGAAAAAAGAGGCCGCACTAAAAGGAACATAAGTAGAGGTGTAGCCCCAAATCGATGCTGGGATGTTTGAGAGATGAGGGTTGAGTTATCTGCTCTTTCTATTGCCTGATCTGACTTCCAGGCCAGAGAGAAAAGCTCTGAGAGTGAGCCAGTATTCCCGAAAGGCCGCCCCCATCCCAATCCACTTTCAGTCTTTTTCCTTTGTAATTGTGTGGATATGATTGCATGTGCTGCTGTCATGCTGCGCTGGAAACAAAGAATGACCCCTTGGAATCCAATAAGCCAGGAAGAATCTGTTGGCTTAGGCTGAGAGAAATGATGGAAAGGCACAGGAGAAACGCAGACTGGAAAATACCAGTGGGAGCAGGAACAAAATCTAAAAGTGGGACATTTGTACGAGAGCAGGATCTAAATGAGGCCCAAAGCATCGTGTAAGTATCGAAGTATCAAGTCATTCTTCAGACTCTAGGGAGAAAATCCCGTGCATGAATGAAAATAACAAGAGTATGCAACAGAGAAAGGAAGTCACGGGAAATAAGGGGACCCTGAGTTCTGCATCCACGTTTCAACCACACTCAGGGCAAGCGTACTCAGAAAACAGGCTACATTCCTACTGGCATGCCCTACATATGTTGTCTGCAGTGGTTGAGTCTTACTGAATATATAAAGACTAGTTTTTCTTGGCCCCATTTCATAAACAATACCATATAAAACTATATGTGTGGCATTTGCATTTATGAGGTATGATGTATAGGAGGCAAGCAAGTTATATGCAAATATGTAAGGAACATGGTCATCTTGAACCAATGTCCTATGTATACCAAGGGCTAGCGATACAACATAGTAAGTCCAGAAGACTGCAGAAGGAGCACTATTGGCTATTAGCTCCCCTGGCTTCAGTCCACTTGCTAGTGTCCACTTCAGAGCCAACTGGAGACCAGTTCTCAAGCAAGGCTCAGAGGTGAGAAAGAGTAAAGTGAGAGCACCTAAGTGGAGAAGGTGTGAGGTGGGGAAGGTGTGAGGTGGGGAAGGTGTGAGGTGGGGAAGGTGTGAGGTGGGGAAGGTGTGAGGTGGGGAAGGTGTGAGGTGGGGAAGGTGTGAGGTGGGGAAGGTGTGAGGTGGGGAAGGTGAGAGGTGGGGAAGGTGTGAGGTGGAGAAGGTGTGAGGTGGGGAAGGTGTGAGGTGGGGAAGGTGTGAGGTGGGGAAGGTGTGAGGTGGGGAAGGTGAGAGGTGGGGAAGGTGTGAGGTGGAGAAGGTGTGAGGTGGGGAAGGTGTGAGGTGGGGAAGGTGTGAGGTGGGGAAGGTGTGAGGTGGGGAAGGTGTGAGGTGGGGAAGGTGTGAGGTGGGGAAGGTGTGAGGTGGGGAAGGTGTGAGGTGGGGAAGGTGTGAGGTGGGGAAGGTGAGAGGTGGGGAAGGTGTGAGGTGGAGAAGGTGTGAGGTGGAGAAGGTGTGAGGTGGGGAAGGTGTGAGGTGGGGAAGGTGTGAGGTGGAGAAGGTGTGAGGTGGAGAAGGTGTGAGGTGGGGAAGGTGTGAGGTGGGGAAGGTGTGAGGTGGGGAAGGTGTGAGGTGGGGAAGGTGTGAGGTGGGGAAGTTGTGAGGTGGGGAAGGTGTGAAGTGGAGAAGGTGGAGAAGGTGTGAGGTGGGGAAGGTGTGAGGTGGGGAAGGTGTGAGGTGGGGAAGGTGTGAGGTGGAGAAGGTGTGAGGTGGGGAAGGTGTGAGGTGGAGAAGGTGTGAGGTGGGGAAGGTGTGAGGTGGGGAAGGTGTGAGGTGGAGAAGGTGTGAGGTGGAGAAGGTGTGAGGTGGGGAAGGTGTGAGGTGGGGAAGGTGTGAGGTGGGGAAGGTGTGAGGTGGAGAAGGTGTGAGGTGGAGAAGGTGTGAGGTGGGGAAGGTGTGAGGTGGGGAAGGTGTGAGGTGGGGAAGGTGTGAGGTGGGGAAGGTGTGAGGTGGAGAAGGTGTGAGGTGGAGAAGGTGTGAGGTGGGGAAGGTGTGAGGTGGGGAAGGTGTGAAGTGGAGAAGGTGTGAGGTGGGGAAGGTGTGAAGTGGAGAAGGTGGAGAAGGTGTGAGGTGGGGAAGGTGTGAGGTGGGGAAGGTGTGAGGTGTGGAAGGTGTGAGGTGGGGAAGGTGTGAGGTGGAGAAGGTGTGAGGTGGCTAATGGTACATGCTCATTGGCCATGCAACATTTCCAGCTGTTATAGATACAGTTTTAATGCTATGAAGAGACACTATGATCAAGGCAACTTATAGAAGAAAACATTTAACTGGGGGCTTGCTTACAGCTTCAGATGGTTAGTCCATTATTATCATGGCAGGAAGCATGACAACAGACAGATGGTCAGGCCCAGTGCTGGAGCAGCAACTGAGAGCTACATCCTGATCTGCAGTCAGTAGGCAGAGAGACACTTGACCTGGCATGAACTTTTGAAATCTCAAAGTCCACCTTCAGTGACACTTTTCCAACAAGGCTACACCTCCTAATCCTTCCCAAACATCACCAACTGGGGACTAAGCATACACATATATGAACCTCTGGGGCCAATTCTCATTCAAGCCATGGTAAATCCATGATGATAGTCTGAGATCTTCTTCAGGAAGTGAAAGGGAGCAGGCAGATAAGCCACCAATTCTCTGCTGTAATGGGTATTAGGACAACTCATTCTAACAATTATAGGAGCCATAGTGTGGCTGGCAACACATCCAAGCTCACAGAGCGAGGTAGAGGCAGTGCCAGATGCAAGGCATCAGCTGGGCATGCTTTGCTTAGCTCACTCCTAACCGTTAATCTGCAGAACTGGAGAATGTGGGCCCTCTGCACTGAGCAGACAAGTGACTCTATGTAATGGAGCACCCAATGAATGGTCAGGCTGCTAAGCGGTAGAGGAGTAAAAGATGAAGGAACCGTGCTTGATGATTACAGAAGACTTGGAAGGAAGGCTGATGCAGGAGGTGAGGAATGAGGAGGAGCTGCTTATTTTTCTAACCAATTATAAATTGAATCAAAACCTCTTATTTCCACATCAACACAAGAACCTTGGACACTTCAGCATCTTACCAAACCTCCCTCACTTCCTATCTTCTGTGTTAAAGTACAGAAAACACAGCTAACTGTTTTCAGCCTTCAATCAGTACGGGATCTTTAAAGTTTCTTATTTCTACCAAGTAAGGACTTCATTCTATTTCTAAATATGCACAGAATGTGCTTGGATCAAATTGACCTCTACCAATCTTTCTTGTTGCCTTCCTTCTTTCTCCCTCCTGAATCTCTAATAGTTCCTCCTTTACTTTCATGACCTTTTAATTTCTCATAGATTCCACAACAGAGAAATCACATGATCTCTCAGAGACAGGCTTATTTTGCTTTTTTGTGAGGATCTCCAGTCCCATCCATTTTCCTGCAAGCAACACAATTTCATTTTTTGAATATCACAGCTGGGTGGTGGTGAAAACCTTTAATTCCAACACTCAAGAGACAGAAACTTATGGATCTTTGTGAGTTCAAGGCCAGCCTCGTCTACATAACAAGTTACAAGTTCCAGAACAGCCAGGGCTGCACAGAGAAACTCCGTATTAAAAAAAAGAAAAAAAAAAACAGAAAAAAATAAAAACAAAAAGAAAGAAAATCGTGTGCGTGCGTGCGTGCGTGTGTGTGCGTGTGTGTGTTACCACATAGAGGAATGCCATAGTGGAAGTGTGGATATCAGAAGCCACTTGAGGGAATTGATTCTTTTTTTTTCATATGATCTCCCAGGTATCCAACTCAGTCATCAGACTTGAAGACATGGCTCTTTACCTACTGAGCCATCTTTCAGCCATATTTCATTCTTCCTTATGGCTGAATAAAACTCCATTCTTTTCCCAAGTTCTTTCTTCATTGCTGCTCCTCCACTCTACTTGTCAGGTTCCTTCTCTTCCACCTGGAGCAGTGTAGATTAGCAGCTTTCCGCAAGACTCCCTGGTTCTCAACGCCCTCTGCCTTTGTGCCTGATGGTGACTATTTTGTTGTCTCTTGAATTATACATTACCTGTGAGATGGCTCCTGAAGCATTCCTCTCGGCGTACAGAGGCAACTCCCCGTCTGAGAGCCACCCTTGCTCTCAGATGCCCTTCGGCCTCCCTGTTGGACTGGTTCATTACATCTGAGGCTTCTTCCTCAACTCCTTTATTAACTGTATAAATCCCAGATCTTCAGAAAGGCTTTTAGCAAACATCTCATCCATACTAGCTCATACGTCTGTTCTTCTAATTCACATCTCCCTCAAAACTTATCAACATACAAATTTCCGTTTAGATGCAATTTTTTGCTATGTGCATATCATGTGTTTTCCCTCATGGAGTTCTCAGTGCTTGGCAACAAATAATTCTTGATAAATGGCCAATTTTAACTAGGTGGGTGATTTTGTGACTCCTGACTTCCTCCTGTTCAGCCTGTGGCACCTCCGCTCTTAACACTTTCGCTGGTTCTCCTACACCGTTAGGTTTAGGATCCTAGACTAGTGTCATGGTTACCCAGAAAAAGATAATCACTTGTAATATGGGGGAGGGGTGAGAAACAGAAGGATAATGACAGGGAGAGAAGTGGCTTACATGATTGTGGAACACTGGAACATTAAAATATGCCTGATTGATCTGCAAAATAGCTCAGTGAGTAAAGATCCCTGCCATGAAGGCCCAATGACCCAAATCTGATCCTTGGATTTCTCAGAACTAGAAGAAAGCAGAACCACAATACTGGACTGTAACTATATGCTCTTCATGCTATGCACATATCACCATTCATTTACAGTAATAAGAAGAAAAAGAAGAAGAAGAAGAAATGAAATGAAATAAAGACGCATCTTTCTTTCTCTTCTGAGACAAGTTTCTGTCTGTGTGATAGCCCCGGTTATCCTGGAACTTCCTTTGTAGACCAGGCTGGCCTGGAAGTCATGCCTCTATCTCTTGAGTGCTGAGTTTAAGGGTATGTGTATCACAAATAATAAAAGCCAAGAGACAGATATTAGAGTTCAAACGGAAAGATCAGAGAAGCAAATCAGCCAACCACTAGAGAGTTTCTACCTCTACAAAATCTTCAGGCTCATCCCACCCTATATTCCTCTCTAGTGCTGGTATTAAAGGTGTGCACCACCACTGCCCAGCCTCTTTGGCTAACTAGTGTGACTGCTGGGATCAAAGGTGTGTACCACCACTTCCTGGACTATGCAGCTGACTAGTGTAGCTAGCTTTGCACTCTGATCTTCAGGCAAGCTTTATTTCTTAGATCATAAAAAAAATCACTATACTCTCCCTTTTTGCCTAATATAAAAAAGTTTATAACCAATATAATAAAACTAGATACAATGAGAAAAATAACTAAATATAATACATACAGGCAATAAGTACATCAACAGTGTCTAGTCCATTTGAATTTGGCAAATTCAGAGAAAATACTCCATTTTCTACCTACCTTGGTGAGTCTAAAGTCTTGTACCTAATTTACTTTCTATCATAACTTGCATTACCATGCAAAACTATTTTTTGATATCTCTCGACCTTATACACTTTACACTTCTTTAGTGAATTTCTTCTCTGGGTTTCATAAACAAGGAAAACTATATTAAAACTATCTAGTCTTTAACTATTTCAGAGACCCTAGAAGGAAATAGTATTGACTAAGTAAGAAGGAAATGCAAGCAAGTGAATTCCAAAAAAATGTAAGAAATTATTGGGGACCTCGAGTGTCAGCCTCAGTGTTCACTCAGGGTCCAGAAGAAGACTTACACCAGGCACGAGATTTAGATCCGAGGGCAAAACAAGCTCTCCACGAAGTACTTTTCTGTATCTGCTTCTTTATTCTTCTCCTGTTGTTCTCCTCCTACTCTAGAAAGGAAAACCAAGGCAATTCTCTGAGCTTGGACATCCATTTATCTTTGAAGGTCCCAATGTGGTCTGTATGAAAGACTCCTTTCCTGACTGCATGTCCTGCCAAATGGAAGATGGTTGCAGGGAGCTGGCTTCTAATGTATCTCAGGGAATGAAACAGAGATTAGACTGTGGGAACCAAGGTTATTGACTGTGTGACTAAATTTCCCACTGGAGGTCCCACAGAGTGGGGGGGTATGACCCAGTGTACCAGTGCATGGGAAAGAGATATGCTCAATAATTCATATTCTGCTGAATCTCACACAAAGGGAGAGTGCTTATGACTTCACAAGTGATCCACTGTGAGAATCAGTCGATATGCAAAAGATGGTGGGCCCAGCACCTTGTGAACTGGGTTTTCCTCCATCAGAACGCATTGGTTCTGGTAGGTCAGCCTTCTGCTCTATCAGCTGAAATCTCACTGCATGATTCCTGTGGACTGCAGCAAGAAATGACAGGAACAGCTGACTGCCTGAACAGTTACCCAAAGTTTCTCTGCAATGTTGGGGTATCCATCTTCAGCCTAAAGGTCTACAATATTCTACAGACTTTTCTATGATGTAGAATTTTTGAAGGACTGTCCTGTCTTGTCTTGGCAAGATTTGGTAGTCACTCTCTTTTGTGTCCTGTTTGTCCAATTATGACAGCATTCTCTCAGAAGTTGAGGCCAGGAAATTTTCTTGCCCAGAGGCTTACTTTTGCCACAAAGAAAGTAAACTCAGCCGGGTGATGGTGGCGCACGCCTTTAATCCCAGCACTCGGGAAGCAGAGACAGGCGGATCTCTGTGAGTTAGAGACCAGCCTGGTCTGCAGAGCTAGTTCCAGGACAGGCTCCAAAGCCACAGAGAAACCCTCTCTGGAAAAAAAAAAAACAAAAAAACAAAAAAAAGAAAGTAAACTCAATGTTGCATTTCTTCAATACATATCATCTTCTCTGAAGTAGTTTGGTGCTGCCAGAAATGGACATTTCTCATTGTCATAGAAAGATAGAACCTATGTTATTAAAATATCTTCAATGCCATATTCTGTAGGTTTCTGAAGTGTTTGCAGATGACTTGTCTATTTAACATTATCTCTGTTTGATCTTGAAAACATACCTAATATGACTACAGGTTTAGTTGCAATAGGTGACTAATTACTAATATGCTTTTCCTTATTGTCCTAAACAGTTGGTAATAATAATTTTCAAGAACTAGAAATTTGCATTACATTGTTAAATGAACTATTTAGGTACAATAACTTGAACAAGATTAGAAACATATGTACAGTATGTTTTAACAAATTTGATCTTAAATTTTTAACAATGTACAAAATTTGTATGCAATATACGAAAGTCCAATCCAATGTAAATATTTAAAACTAGTGGTTGCTTTTTTAAAAGTAGATTCAATAATCTACCTTTCTAATCTTATATCTATATCCTCACTTTTTCCTTTTCAGTAATCAACCTTTAAAGTCTCCAAAAGGAGGATGGGGCCCCATAATGATGATTCCTGCCAGACTATGATAACACTACTAATGTGAAAAATACCACTTAAAGATCAGTTTTGAACTACAAACTGCTCAGAAAAAAATACATAGACTGGACAACAAATGATAAAGGTACCTCCCCCAAGATGGGAAGTAGAAAAAGACAAGATTTTCTGAGTTAATTTGGAGCATGGGAACCACAGGAGAGGATTGAAGGGGAGAGGAGAGGAAAAGAGGGGAAAAGAGAAAAACATATAACTCAATAAAATCAATAATAAAAAGTTAAAAAGAAAAGATGTTTAAAAAGTCCATATAAAACCAAAAGATTATGAGATTAGTGGCAATAAAATAGTCTTTAAATATTTCTTTTCTTCTGTCCCATATCAGGTGACTCTTCTGATAAGAGATATTTTGAATTTTGCTTTACCAAGCATGCTTGAGTTTAGAGAAGGAGAGAGCCACACTCCAACTCCAAAGCCAGCTTTAATCTTTAACTAAACTGGGTCTACGAAAAGACCATTTGCATTATGTGTCTGTAGAGAATAGCAGAAAGAAATATTTGGGAAGATTTATAAATTTTATCCTGTTGAAAATGTGATATTCCAATAAGCCAATTTACTCTTTTTCTTGAGACATTTTTTTTCTTTCTTCTTTGGATTTGATTTGTCTTTCTTCTTTGGATGTCTCATTTGTCTAGTGCTCTTCAGAATACTTAGTGGGATAGCTTTATTCTCCTGAAAAGACAGAAACAAAACTTTTCCCCAATCCTAATTTTGAGGATGTTCCCTTATGGCAAGATTTTTCTGGTCAAATAAAAAACATTTGTTAGTTTTATAGGTTAGTTTTGACTAAACAGCCATGCTGTTTGATAAACTATCACCTCTTCTAATTAAATTGTGTCTATTGTTTATATTGAATCTTTATTATTTTGATGCCACCCATAGCTTTTCTTTTCCTGTGGAAACAGAAGCAAAACCTTTTCCCCAATGTAACACAAGTCCTGATTTCCATTCTGAAGTCTGTACATCCTACTGACTACAGTACAGAATACTAGCTGATTTGATTCTGTAGTTTTTTCTACCATCCAATGTCTCTCTAAAGTTGTTGTTCCTTTCTCTTTAGCATTTAGAAAATTCAAAGTTAATAAAAACTTTATGCACTCTATTTCTGGGGGTCTTTATAATCCCTTTTTGTTTATTTAACATATTCTTTAGAGTTCAATTTGATTTTTTGTAATTCCCTGCCCTGTAGGATTGTGTGGAATACCTGTAATGTATTTTATATTATAATAAACAAAAAGCTGTTACATTTTCTTAGAGCCATATGCTGGAGCATTATCTGTATTTATTTGTGCAGATATACCCATGCTGGCCATAACTCCTAGCAAATATGTGATTACTGAATCAGCCTTTTCCAAACTCAAAGAAGTTACCCATTAAAAACCTAAATAGGTATCAATGGTGTGGTGTACATATTTTAGTCTTCCAAATTCTACAAAATGGAAAGCATCCATCTGCCATATTTGAATACCCTTTTGATTACTTCCTGTGTGGGAGTTCACAGATGTTCATTCTTTACACCTTGGCTAAGGTTCAGAGTGTTTAAGCCTAGTTTTACTCCTTTAAGGTTATTGACAGGAGATTTAACTTAAGGTGTGGTTACTAACAGGATATCTTGACCTAGGGTGTGGGGTACATTGTGTTCTGGGTTTTAAGATGGTAATCACTTTGTTTGTTCCATGTGTCATGATTTAAAAAAAAAGTCTTTGCTTTCTTCCCCTTATTTATAATGAAATATTTAATGATCATAAGAAATAAACATAGCACATTCAGTATTCACCTGGTTGTTCTCCTGGTACTATCCCATGTCTCTGTTATCTTTCCACAGAGATCACAGTCACACAGGGGCAGGGAAGATCATGAAGATTTTTCAGCTTCCATTGCCTTTACCTGGCCATATGACTGTAATCCATCCACATAAACATACCCTAGCACTGCGTGTTCTCTGCAGTTAGGTCTAGACTGGGTTTTCCTCTTGTGGAGTACAGCTGTGCACACACACACACACACACACATACACACACACACATTTGAAGCTGTTGTGGAAGACAAGAGGATGTATCCACTCACTGTAGGAGCTTGATTATAAGTTGATGAGAACTGACTAGGTCTAGATCTAAGCAGGATGGGCACACGCCAGGTGGCAAGGATATACCATTCACACCAAGGAGAGTCAAGAGCCTTTTCTGATCATTCTAACACACAAGAACCCATTGTATCTAAGGGTGCCAGGTACTAGAGACAGGGAGCACATGCTTTAACTTGAAGCCGGCTAACAGGAGGAGAAAGGATAGAGAGGTAAATGGGCCTTGGGAGCAAGGAAGTTGGTAAGAAGCTTTGGTTTGGTTTCCTTGAAAACAGATGTCCGCACGTACTCAGGCATGGGGGTTGCCCCCTGGAGCTGGAACTTCAAGAATCTAACTTGACAGTGGAAACTAGAGACAGGTATTGTCGGGGTAGTGAACTTAACTCCCAGTGAGCCCCAGATAGCACCAACTTATGACTCCTTGGTACCTATTTTTGCTTTAAAATTTTTTGCTTCAGTGACAGATCTCAAAGCTACCAGCTAGAGTGAGACTTTCCTGAGGGTAGAAGCTGTATCTATTTGCCTAGCATGTCACAGTCACTCAAAAACTCTTATGAATATGTCACACTAAAATCCTTTAGGCAGCCAGGGAACAGTCATGTTACAAACTCATGAAGACAGAGTTTTGGCCTGCAAGATGGCTCAGCGGGTAGAGGTGTTTGCCACTAAGCCCGACAACTTGAACCTATATAAGTAGGAGAGAACTGACTTCCCTAAGTTGTCCCCTGACCTTCATATACACATCAGGACATGTGTATATCCACACACATAATACATGTATGTATACACACAAAATAACCCTAAAGAAATCATTTTCAAGTAAGGAGCCACAGTAATAAAACCCAGTGCTTCAGGGAAAGAGAAACATCCTAACAACAGAAGCACACAGGCTCTGCACAGAGAGGGTAATTCCAAGCAGGGAGCAGGGATGACATAGGGCAACCTTGGAACACATGGGACCAGAGAATAGGTGTTAAATTTGAAAATGAAATGTCTGCCCAACAGGCTCCCATGGGAAAGTGATTGGATCATGATGTCGCTGGCCTAATCAATAAATCAAACCACTGATGGCTTCATAATTTGACAACATTGTTTGGAGGTGGTGGAAATCAGTGTGAAGCCTCCTCGGAGAGAACAGGTCACTGGTGATGTGACTTTGAAGGCAGCGCACCTCCCTGGACCATCCCCTCCCACTCTTCTTCCTGGCTATGGGGAGGCAGAACAGGTCTGCCCTCCATGCCCTTCTGCCTCCGTGGGCCAAAATAATGGGGTAAAAATGCTCACAGTGTGAAACCTATATGAACCAAGTCTCCTTTGAGTTAATTTGCTGGGGTATTTCATCATAATGACAAAAAGGGACACAGCAAGAAAGGATGAAAGGACTTAGAGAGCCTTTGTTAAAAAACCATAGGATCTGGCTTAAAGGGACTCCTAGAAGCCTCATTTACCTGATAATCAGAGTATAAAAATAATGATGGTTTTGAATTACAAAATAAAAGGAAAAGAAATTCTCAGACACAAAAAGAGAGTAAGGTATGTCTTTTTATTTTTTCCATTTTATTTTCAACATAAAAACATCAGTAATAAAGAAATAGACTAAAACATTTCTGCTTTGCAATTGTCTGGGCTGTAGCTGCTTATTGGAAAAGATAATTCGTGCATCCTAGAACCACAAGGGAAAGCTAAGGAAGCAGAGCAAGGTCTCACAACATTGCCTCTTGACCACAAATGGAAAAAGATACTTTCACAATGAGGAAATTTGGCAGACAATATAATAAACAAACGTAGTCCCATGAATAATGGGACAAAGTTGACATCATGATATGACGCAGCTAGAAACACATAGCATGATTTATAGAGATTTATGGCCAAGACACAAATAAAACAAAAAGTCAGTACTTAATCTGTGTCTAACCTTGAAGAAGAAAGCCAAAGAAGTCCAGATGACAGGCGTTCTGTAAGGCAATTGGTCTGAATGCTTCACAGAAATGGAAGCCATCACACCACCCACAAAAGAGAATGGAGGATTGTAGACTCAGAAATCAAAGAAGCAAAGTTGTTTGAGACAATGTATGGGCTCTGCCAACATACACAGAGAGACAGACAGACAGACAGACAGAGAAACAGAGAGAGAGGAGAGAGAGAGGGAGAGAGAGAGACAGCTGTATCGGGGGAGGTGGAATTGTGAGAAGGAAACAGGACAAAATAATTTGGTTAAGGTGATGTACAGTTAAATCTTTATTGCAATATTTTTTCCAGTTTTTATATAGGATAGAAATATTTAAACTAAAAATGGGGCTGGGGAGCCATGTGGTAACAATGAAGAAGGTAGCTTCCAGGCCTCAAGGACAGTGACTTAAGACAGAAACCTGTGACTACTGTCAAGAGACTGACAGAGAGGTGAAACTAAAGCCGTTGATAAGAACAAGGTCGGGATGTGGAAGGCAAACAAAGGAGAAGGCAGGGTAAAATGACATGATACAGGCTACTTGTTTTTAAAATAGGGGGCTGGGGGGAGGGAAGGCTCCGTGGGTAAGAGCATTGGCTGCTCTTCAAGAAACCTAGGGTTCAATTCCCAGCATCTACATGACTGTTCACAACTGTCTCTCTCCAGCTACGAGCAATACACATGCAGATGGTGCACAGACAAACATGCAGACAAAATACCAATGCACAGAAAATAAAATAAAAATAAAGACATAAAAATAAGCCAAGCATAATGACATGTCTTTAGTACTAGTGCTTGGGGGCCAGAGGCAGGCTTGAGTTCAAGGCTAGCCTGGTCTACATAGGGAGCTGCAGGCTAGTCAAGGGACTACATAAGGAGATCCAGTGTATACATCAATTAACAATTACTTAGGAGAAAAGTGACCTGAAGGCAAAGGAACCATATGGAAGTGAAAAGGCTGGCAGTGAGGGAAGGATGAGCTAAATGGGGACATGAGTGATGGCTTTGTCTGGAGACATCACTTTGGAAATCCTAGACATCCTTTCTCTAGGACTAGAGGTTGAACTGTATTGCCTGTTACAATTACCAAATCCCCATTCCCCAAAATCTCACTAAGATACACTCCCCAGAACTGGAGAAGTGATTTCTATAGATCCATAGGAGTAAGAACTTCTATAGGGCACAGTAGAGACTCTTACGGAGTTAAATAGAGACTACTTTGGTGGCAAGGTAGAAACTCCTCCAGGGGTACACTAGAAACTTGTACAGGTGTACAGTATAGACGTCTACAAAGTAACAGCAGATTCCTACAGGGATGCAGTAGAGATGCCTCCAGGGCTGCTCTGTCAGCCCCCCCCCAAAAAAAAAAAAAACACTGCCCCAAATTCTGGGCTCCATTCACCTCTACCAAAGAAACCATTCCTCATCATTGCCAGAGGACAACTGGCTACCTGTAGTACCTATTAGCATACCAAAGTTCATGCTGACCTCCAGGCTCCCTCACCCTCCTACCTCCCACCTAAACTCTTCCAGTTCCTGTGTGTCCCTTTCCCAGTTTCTCATCGATATATAAACTTGCCTTTTGGCCATGTATTGTCTTAGTTCCCTCTCCTTATCCTCTCTTGCCTCCGTATCTTGCTCCTCTCACTTGGTCTCCTTTTTCCCTGTACCTTCCTCTCTTTTTTGGTCACTCTCTCCTTTATCTCTCTTATGTCCAAGTCCAATCTAGTGGTCATGATTTATCTACTACTCTCTCCCTGCTCTGGACGCTCCCAGATGCCTCTGGCTGTACTCTCCGGCATACCTACAATAGAAACCTCTCCTCAGCCTTACCCTGGAGTAGCCATGCCCTCGGGAAGTGAGTTAAGGTATGCAAAAAATGAGAAATGTTTTGGGTTTCTTTCCCTCTCCCTCTGCTATTAGGATTTCAAAAGTTCAGAGTTTCACCATTAATCAATAGAGTTCTGATCGGCTGTTAATCTAACCTGATGACTATTGCTATCACAGTCTCAAGCTCAAAATCTTAAATTCCCTTTGATTGCTTTCTAAGTATAGACACTTGTCAACTGCTTTTCCTACAAGGAGGATTGGCTCCTTTGGTAGAAGGGAATGAACCCTGTAATTAGGGGGGGGTAGAGTTTCCTTTGGACCAGAGAGTTTCTGCTGCTCACTTTTCACTGATGTCCTGAAGAGGCCTCTGACACTGGTGGGGGACAAAGGCTGCCTTGCGTCTTTGAGCTTAAGCTCATACTTCCTGCCTGATTTTCCTTGACTTCTATTCTTTCCCTTCCATTCAACCCAAACATGCAACAATCCTGGCACTGCCACACTCCCCACCTAAACACAAGCACACCCCAAAGTCCAATCTCTTATTCTCCCAACATTGTTTTAGCACAACTTCCTGCTAAACCAGTGTCCATCATTTACAGTTTTATTTACTGAATCAGTTTTCTAAGCATTGTGGAACACTTATTTTGTGCCAGGCACTAGGGACTCGATGTATATTAACAGATTTATTTAGTATCCATTAGAACATACAAGTATTCCATACAGATGAATCATAAAATTTATCGGGGCAATATTTCATTCCATGCATTCTATTTTACCTTATTTAAAAACATTTTCTGAGCTCTATGTCTTTCTATTCTTTCCATAAGGCTTTCTCAACAGAATCTTTTCACGTTTATTATTTAAAACCATTTCCATTATAGTATTGATTTACAAATTGTTCTCTCTTCCTTTGTGATCTTGTTTCCTAAGTTTTCAATGGTAAATGGAGGTACAACTCCCCCCAAGCTTCTGGAGAACTTATGAATTCCCTGGTTTACTACATAAAGTGCTTGCTATGAAAGCATGAGACTGGAGTTCACATTCCCAACTCCGTGGGAAAAGCTGAGCGTTTAACCTCAGCACTGTGGGAGGCAGAGAAAAGATGGGCACTGGGCTTGTTGGGCGTTTAACCTCAGCACTGTGGGAGGCAGAGACAAGATGGGCACTGGGCTTGTTGGGCGTTTAACCTCAGCACTGTGGGAGGCAGAGACAAGATGGGCACTGGGGCTTGCTGACTGCCAGAGTAGCTCTAAGTTTGGTGAAAGATAATGTTTCTAGGGAATAAAGCAGAAGATGGGTGGATCAGGACACCTGGCTTGTGCATACACACATGTACCGCATGCATACTAATAAATAAACTAGATAAAATTGCTTAGAATTCAATATATAAATATATCCACATATATTTATAAATAGTGAGGATTTGATAAAGAAAGAAAATTATAACATTTATATACGCAGAATTCTGGGGCAGAGCTGCGTGGTATAGATGGGGGCTGTTACTGAACTGTCATCTACTGCTACAGGTGTTGGTATACTACAATACATGCTACAGGTATTAACATACTATTGAGTGAACAGGGCTTGTAACTCATTGCATGCACAAGGCCCTGGACCCTGGATTTGATCCCCAGCACTAGAATTGTGTGTGTGTGCATGTGTGCGTGCATGCATGTGTGTTGTGTGTTTGTGCGCGTTGAGGGGGATATAATGCTGAGTCTACTCAATGTAGATCTCTGCCATGGTGTCATCTCAGAGTGCACACTGCCCAAACAAATCTCTACACCCCGTGTCCTCTTTCCAGTTTATGTCCTTCACATCCTGTCTTCCTCCCTGTCCACTGTCTTTAAAGACCTTATTGTGCCTCCTTTCTGTATACAACCTGTACCATTACAGACCATATTAAAACTTTTTCCAGAAGCCCCTAGTGGGTGTTGAAAATCATGGGGAAGAACTGTCTTCTCCCACACATGGGGACAGTGTGAACACGGTAGCAACTTCCAAGGGTGTTTAACAGCAGTATAGTTAACAGCAATATAGAGGCACCCATTCTTTCCACCCAGCTACCTTTGGAGACGTTTTATTAGGCAGTCCACTCTGCAGAAGAGAATGCATTGCCTTTCCCTCTGATAACCTTTAGCTTTTTCATGTGCGTACACCCTAAGTTATTGATTTCCTACCAAGTCAGCAGACCGAGGGGTGCATGTCATCCTCTTTGGAGCCCCTAACACAGGGTCCACAGCTCCAAGGCTGTTGCAAACATGGCACTGTGTTGTGTGTCAGCCAGCACCTTTCCTCGGCTTTGGTGCCTGGGGAAGAGGAGTGGCAGGTCATCAATGCTTCCCAGCCCTGCTGGAAGTGCACAGAACACCCACCCACTCCCTGACCTCCACGTGCCCCTTCCTGAGGTAGTGCGAAAGTGATGAGCTCACTGTCCTCTGTCTGCATTGAGGACACAGAAGTCACCTTCCCAATTTGTGTGGACAGCAAATTCTCATTTTGGCGCCGCAGTAGACACAGAAGCTACAAGAACACAGCACCAGGCTCAATAGCAGTCTCCTCAAATCCATGGCCATGGGACCTGTGAGCATGACATCACTTAGAAATAAGGCCTTTGCACATGCCATTAAGATTAGGTCATACTAGAACTACAGTGAACCCTAAATGCCAGAGGAAGGTCTTTTTTAAAAGATTTATTTTACTTGTGTTTGTGAGTGTGCTCACGTGCATATATGGAAATGCCCCAAAGAGGGCATTGGGTCACCTGGTGCTGGAATTGCAGGCAGCTGTGAGCCACATGATGCACACACTGGGTATGGAACTTCAGTTCTCCGCAAAAGTCACATGTGCTCCTAACCACTGAGCAGTTCAGTGACCAAAGTTCTTAAAAGAAAAGAGAAATTTGGACTCAGGGAAACACAGCCAGGAAATAGTGCAGAGAGCCACGGGGGCACGGAGCATTGGCTGACAAACACTGCTAAGGACAGTTTCCGCCCTACAGCTTATGGAAGGAGCTGGCCTGGGAACACCTTGATTTCACGTGTGTACTTGTGGCGATGTGTCAAAACCCATTTGTGAAATCACTTTGAGCCGTGGTGTTTATGGTGTCTTGTCCCAGCGGCAGCACGACTCTAACGCACCAGCCAGGACACAATTGTCCATCCAGGCATGAAGGCAGCTTCCCGCCTTCTAACTGTTTGTGCCACCACGTCCTGACGTCAGCCGTATCTCCGCATTCCAGGTTCCGCCTCCTCCAAGGCACTTGATAAGCTGGGCTGACTACAAGATGAAAGAACTCATTCTCTCCTCACAGGGGCCCTTTTTTTTACACTTGTATAAATGCCTCTCCTGTCCAAAGACTTGCAGAAAGCGTGGGTTTGTCCAGAATCCACCCTGGCACTCACAGCGAAGTGCTGCTTTGAGCACGCAAGTGTGCACTCTTCCCCAGGACAGCATTGTAGGGCCATGCCTGAGGCTTTCCTCGGTTGCCCAAGAGTGAGGTCACCCTGCTCTGGGAGCATCTGTGGCTGTGGGAACACAGCTTAATGGGATCTCTTCTGTCGGGCTCACTTGGTCTCCCACACTAATATTGGCTTGGTGGTAGCAGTGGGAGCCTCAGTTTACCTGAGTGAGTTAACATCTTTGGAAAATGAAGGAGTGTAATTTCCTGACCTTCTAAAGCCAAGGGTCGGGTGATATGTGGACTCACACAGCCCTGGTCCACAACAGTGTGAAAATAGCCACAGCCTGAAAGTGAGCAGACTGGTCCCAACTATGCAGTCACGACCACTCCTGCCTCAGTGAATTTCAGTGTCACGCATAAGCACCAGCAACCTGGAGTATTTATTCACCTTCTTGGCAACAACTGGCAATTAAAAATATTCCTATTTGCTATGGAAACAGAAACAATACCAGTAACTTAAAAAAAATAGTCTCATTCTGAAGCTCAGATCTATGTAGGATTTCTAAAATCGTCTACTAAAGAGTCGTACGATCCCTCGGGACTGTAAGTGTGTATGAAACACAGAGTCAGGCTTGAGCAATCTGGGCTGGAGGGCACAGGTCAAAGGGTAAACTGATGTGAAAGAGAGAACTTTGCCCAGATTCTCAGCAACCTTGTAAAAGCTGGAGGTGGTGGCCTGTGCCTGAAACCCTGTCCTGAAAAGCAGAGACAGTACAATCCCAGAGGCTTAATGGTCACCGAAGGCATCTAGTTCACAGGTCCAGTGAGAGAGTTTGTTTCTGAGGGTAAGGTGGAGAGTGAGAGGGAGACTTGGCATCAGTCGCTGGCCTTTACATGTGCACACATGAGCACACATACAAGTGTATAAGTCACACACAGAGACATATACAGACACACACACACAGGGAGAGAGAGAGAGAGAGAGAGAGAGAGAGCGCGTCGAAGACAGATGACATGTTAAGTCTGAATTCACCCCACCCACCATCTTCTTCTGGCATTTTATTTCTGTGTTTACAGCAACAGTCACGCCCTGATCACAGCCTTTCTCTTCACCTGCATCTTTATCTTTTGTGCACACAGAGCTGTTGCTCAAATCCAGTTTCCTAAAGCCGTTCCCTCCTTCCTTCCTAATGGCTTCAGTGGCAGCTTTTGTAATGTGTTACTAATGTTTTAATCTCCCCTACATTCAGACTGTTCCACTTCTGCTTCTAGTTGATATTGACACCAGTTTTATTTTTAAAAGTGTAGACTGATTTATGTCACTCCAGACTTTGACATACTTAAAGCACTTACCTCTACCTTCCATTTTCTTTATGTGATCAAAATCCTTAATGTTTTGATCTTCTTAGACCTTTATGATTTGATAGCTGCATAAATTAGGGTTCCCTATAGGGACTATATACATAAAATGTTGAAAGGAAATTCACTGGAACAGATTACAGGCTGTGGTCTACATAGTCCAACAGTGGTGGGCTCCTGACAGAAAGGCCAGGACCCTGGAAGTTGTTCAGTCCTTAAGACAGGATATCTCAACAGTCCCAATATGGTGTTAGATACCAGGAAAGTTTTAGAGAACTACTGGTTTCCAGTCTACATTGGAGTCCCATGAAGTAGGTGTAACCCCAGCACACACCTAAGGAACACACCAGATGCACTTGCTAGTGACAGTGGACGCAGCAGGCAAGAAGCAGACACGTGCTTTGCCGAAACCACAAGAACTGTCTCTAGCCCGGTTGCTACCATTGTTCCCCTCTGAATCCTCTTGAACTGGGCCTCCAGAGTTCACTGCTCTCAGCGCCATCTTCCAAGCTCCTTTGAGGATGGACCGTTAAGCTCTGCTCAGAGTTCCACTGCTTCTCTAGCTCAAAGTCTTCTACATTCCCCCAAAATGCAGCATGGTCAGGTCTGTCACAGCAACAGTCTACTTCCTGGAATTGCTTCTGTCTTGGTTACCTTCTTATTCATAATAAGAAATGACAACCAAGACAAATAATAAAGGAAGAATTTATTTGGGGCTTATAGTTCCAGAGGGTTAGAGTCCATGAGCATTATAGCAGGGATCATAACAGTAGGCAAACAGGCACAGCACCCGAGCAGTAGTTGAGAGCGCAAATCTTCCTCTACAAGCAAGGCAGAGAGGGATAACTGGCAATGGGGTAAGCATCTGAAGACTCAAAGTCCATCCCCCAGTACCACACATCCTCCAACAAGACCACACCTCCTAATTCTTCCCAAACAACTGGCCAACTAGGAACCAAATATTCAAATATATAAACCTATGGGGCCAATTTTATTCAAACCACTGCAAGCCATAAGTAGCCTCGGATGTCAAATCCCAACAACACTAAACAAACTGCAGTGCATTCAAACAAGATGCACTCTCTATGTTTCTGTATTTTGCCCACCATAACCATCTTCTCAGTGTTGGCTCACCTTCCACCTTTTCAGGAAGGCCTTCTTAGACCACTTCTTTGAGTGAACTACTAAGTACCCTGTTCTTGTCCAAGTTATTACAGAAAATTAACTTAACATTATCATTGTTAGTCTGATCTTTCCCCCTCACTAGATTATGAGAAATTTAAGGGAAAGAATCACAATTTCCCTGAATGTGGTGTCATGTGTTTTTAACTCTAGCACTTAGAAAGCAGAGGTAGGTGATCATTTATGAGTTCCAGACCAGCCAGGGATATATAGTAAGACCCTGTCACAAACAAACAAATCACGTTTTATCCTTTCTCCCTCTGAAGAACTGAGCGTAGTAACTAGAACAGACTGCACTGAATATGTGAACAGAGAATAAGAAAGAAACTTGTTAACATCTAAGAATATAGTAACTATAAATAAGAATAGAAGAGACTACAGCTCCATAGACCACCAAAAACCAAGCAACAAAATTGTTCCATGAGCATTGATTTGGAGAGAGATTTACTACTAGACATTGATGGAATTCATTAGGCAAACAGGGTAAGAATAAGATGGCATTACATTTATATACCTTGGAAATTCATTCTTTACTTGTTTCAAAGTCTAGAGGAAAACAGGCAGGCAGCATGATGCACAGAAACAGCTGAACATTCCCCTCCCTATGCCTAACCTACTCGTGCCTTTGCAGTTAGTTATTTTAAGAACTCCCCCTACTTGTCAGTCACTAGCCTGAATGCTTCCTATGTGCTTCCACTTAGCCCTCACAACAAGCTCATTGGCAAGAGAAAACAGTGGCTTCTGAAGCCTGGGGAATTTCCTCAACATCACGCTGTATGTGCTAGAGCAAAGGTTTAACACAAAGACTGTCTGATTTGCCCCTCCTGCTTTAACTACACAAAACTTAGCTTGAAAATCTACTTGCTGATGGGCTCCACATAATTCTAAACATGATATAGAAAGTTTATTTCAAAATCCATTCCTAGATAGCACTGTTAACATGGGGAAGGTGATGTGTTAAAAAAAAAAAAAAAAATCAATGCAGAAAACTTGGATGTTTTACAAGGCAGCATCTATGTTCTAATGCTGTAAAAGTATAGGTATTATTGTGATTCAACACTCTCTCTGACCTCTGGAGCCTGGAAAATGGACAGACAGAATGGCCTCAGAGTTAAGAATTCTACTTCGAGCAAGCACTGTGCTGTGGGACGGCCCTTCTCGGTCTCCAAGGACAAAGCTTTTCCAAAAAGCCATGAGTAAGACTGGTGTCCAGAATTCAACTGTTATTTTGGCAGGAGAGTTCACCAAGGTGCTCAGAAAATTAAGTTGGATTGCCAGTGAAGTATTCTTTAGGACAGTCTCTAGGTGCTGTAGGAGGGAGGACCATGACCCCAATGTGAAGATGTGCCAAGCTGCCTTTCTAGGAGATGTGCATGTCACCATACTTCTGTTTGCTTTTTGCCTGTTAGTCTGTCTTTGTTAGGGGTTCATGCCAGCTGAGAATCTATGATCATTAGAGAAAACATTCTTCTTCTCTCTACAACATAAATAGGACTGTGCAGCATTTGACTTTTGTGCCTGATAGATTTTACTTAGCACGTGCTTATCCTAATTGTATATATCAGTGGCTCATTCTTTTTTATTACAGGTAATAATCCATGGTATTGATTTACTATCATGCATATAGCTGTGGTGTGGAGGGTAGACTAGTTCCTGATCTGGAGTTAGTGTGAATATTAAGAAGTGTGATTGCTAGGTTATTTAGAAAATGTGTGCTGAGCTTCATGAGAAACAAACAACCCAAATTTCCCAAACTGATTGCCCTGCTTTTTATTCTCACAGAGTGCTCTACTTTGTATTCTTGTAAACACCTATCTAGTCAAAAAATTTAATCTGTTGTTTTTCCAGGTGGATATATAGTGGTACCTCTTATATCTTTAAATTGTGTTTCCCACATGACTGTTGATGGTAGGCAGTTTTGCTTACTTATCTATCACCTGTCCTAGGTTTGCTATGCCATGACCAAAAGCTCCTTATATTTCTACATCAAAGTGGGTCACTGAGGGAAGTCAGGGCAGGAAGTCAAAGGGCAGAATCTTGGAGGCAGGAGCTGATGCAGAGGGCATGAAGGTGTTGTAAGAAAGCCCACTTGTTGGTTCCTGACTGCTTAGCCCTGAAATAATCACACAGAAACTGTATTAATTAAATCACTGCTTGGACCATTAGCTCTAGCTTCTTATTGGCTAACTCTTACATATTAATTTAACTCATTTCTATTAATCTGTGTATTATCATGTGGATGTGGCTTACTAGCTAAAGTTCTGGTGTCTGGTCTCCAGTGGGGCTACATGGCTTCTCATTGGCTCTGTTTTCTTCCTCCCAGCATTCAGTTTAGTTTTCCCCGCCTACCTCTATTCCCTGCACAGCCCCAAGACAGTTTCTTTATTAACCAATGGAATTCACAGCATACAGAGGGGAATCCCATATTATCTCCCCTTTTCTGTTTAAATAAAAAGAAGGCTTTTTCTTTAGCAAAGTTGCATATAACAAAACAGGCATTAAGCAAGAATTACTTAAGCTATAATATTTATAGTTGCTTTATCTTTTATGGTAACTAAGAAAAACTATAAATTCTTCAACTCCATCAAAGACTCTAGAAGGATATAATATTACATAAGTGATGGAGGTGGGTCTTGTATTAATCTGTTGCTTTCATTGGTTAATTAATAAAGAAACTGCCTAGGCCCATTTGATAGGCCAACACTTAGGTGGGTGGAGTAAACAGAAGAGAATGCTGGGAGAAAGAATCCGAGTCAGGGAGTCACCATGATTCTCCCACTCCAGACAGACGCAGGTTAAGATCTTTCCTGGTAAGCCAGCTCATGGGGCTACACAGAATATTAGAAATGGGTTAGATCAATATGTAAGAGCTAACCAATAAGAGGCTGGAACTAATGGGCCAGGCAGTGTTCAAAAGAATACAGTTTCCATGTAATTATTTTGGGGCATAAGCCATGCGGGCGGCCGGGTGCCGGGGACACAGCCCCGCCGCTCATATTACAACACATAAGTAAACAGAAAGTGCCTTGTAAGCAACTTCCAAAACTCTAGAATTGACAGAGATATCTCACTGTCTGGATAGTCACCCAAGTTGTTCTGTACCATTGTAGCATCCATCTTTAGCCTACAGACACATAGTATCTGGCAGACTTTTCCACAAAGCAGGAAATTTCAAAGGCAGTTCCACCTATATTGGCAGTTTGTCAATCACTTTCCTTTGTGTCCTACAGAATGTCTTTCAGACTCTTTCATGAAGGAGAAACCCTGGATGATATTTTCACCTTTAAGCAAGTTCAGCGGTCATTTCTCTGTGGATCCTGCATGTCCAGTTCATCAAGCAGTCTAGGCAAGAACAGTTTCTTGCCCAAATGGCTAGCAAACTCCATAAGTAGCCTCTTCGATGCCCATCTTCCTCTTGAAGTAATTGATGCTGCCAGGAGCAGATGTGTCTCCTTTTCAAGAAAAGACCTAAGTTAAATGCTATATTCTGAAGGTCTCCAAAAGATTTGAAAAATGCATATCTATCTGAAATACATCACTATACATCTAGAAAATCTAACTAACATAACTACAAGCTTGACTATTATAGATGATTATCTATTAACCTATATTTCTTAATTATTCATTACATTTTAAAATGAGCTGCATAAACATAATACCTTAATCGAGAACAAAAATATAAATATACTCAATAAAGAAAAATTGACTTTAAATATACATCAATAAACCAAGATCCATACCAATGCAAATTATTCATGTCTATAGCATATCCCCCTTTAAATGTCAATAAACAATTATAAGCAATATTTGCCAATTTGGGCGTAGTTTTTAGACTACTTCCTGCTGATTGGGGATGCTATTAATCAGGTCTTTTTTGGTATACCCTGCATGCTAGATCCATCTCAGTCAGCAGTTGGGCAAAGTAATTTTGGGGGGTGTTCATGGCAACCTTTTAGAGGGTATTGGTCCATCAAATCATATTAGTCTGGAAGAAATCCCCAGGTTCTCATCTTCTGTGGAAACAAAAGAAGAACCTCTTTTCCAAAACAACATATCCTTAGACCCAAATTCTGAAATCAAGATACCTATAAAGTATATATGTTGATTACTTAGCGCCTTCACAGTCAAAAAATTCAAAGAAAACACAATAAGATACATGATCCAGACTCTCTGTGAATTTTCTATCTTTATATATCCAACACTGTGACCCATTTAGAGGTATTTTTTTAAATCTGGATTTGTCTTTATTGTATAACTATAATTATTTTCTGACCAGAAGCACTTCTTAAAATGCTAAGTGCTTGAGAATCTAAGCTGCAGCATTGCTAGGGTATTTACACTACTTCCTGCTTGCTCTGCACAATCCAACATAGTGGAAATCCATTTACCGCTCCTGTAAGCCATGCACATTGCTCCATTTTCAGGCACACAGAGGGCCTATGTTGCCATTAAACAAGTTATAACACTCTGCTTACAAACCCCGTTTAAATGCTCAGCTCCTTAAAGAGCCAGAGGTTGTGCTGGTAGCATGGCCCAGAAAGCTGACTTTTTTTTCTGCTATCACTGAATCAGGAAGACCTCTCTTACTGGAGCTACAGCAAGCTGCCAGGAAGCAAAGCCATTTGGAACAAAAAATGTGGCTAAACTTTGTTTTTTAGTGTCTAGAATTCTTTTCCAATCCCTCTCAGGTTTTATGTAGATTTTAGTTGGCCATGTGGGTGTCAGTTTGTTGTAAGGAAGGCTGCTTGTTGGTTCCTGGCTACTTAGTCCCAAAATAATCACACAGAAACTGTATTACTTAAATCATTCCTTGGCCCATTAGCTCTAGCTTCTTATTGGCTAACTCTTACATATTAATTTAACCCATTTCTATAATCTGTGTATTGCCACATGGCTGTGGCTTACCAGCTAAAGTTCTGGCATCTGGTCTCCAGTGGGGCTGTATGGCTTCTTGCTGACTCCACCATCTTCTTCCCAGCTTCAGTTAATTTTCCCCACCTGCCTCTATTCCTTGCACAGGCCCAAGACGGTTTCTTTATTAACCAATGGTATTCACACCATACAGAGTGGAATCCCACATCATGAAGGATTGTTGTTTCCTGGTTCACTCCCATGGCTTTCTCAGCCTGCTTTCTTATAGCACCCAGGACCACTAGCCCAGGGATAACCCTCTTATGGAAAGTTTTGCCCTCCCACAACAATCATTGTTCATGAAAGCACCCTGCAGGCTTACCTACAAACAGATCAATGGGGCCCTTTTTTAAATTGAAAGTTTCTTTCCTGAGTGATTCAAGTTTGTGTCAAGCTGATTTAAAATTAACCAGGGTAAAGTTTAGGGTAAAGTTTATTTTCATATCTTTTATTTTTAAAATAGAGTTGTTTACTTTCTTATCATTAAGTTTGTAAGTACAGGTCTTCCACAAGACATATTCTGTGCAAAGATATTTTCTCTGAGTACTTTACATGAAAAAGGACATATAAGTGTTAACGAATTTAGAATCCCTGGGCATGAAAACCCAGAGCATGCATCATGGGTTTCAGCAACTGCTAAGCAGCAGCCAGAATGGGAGAAAGAGGAAGAAACAACAGAATTCCACAGTTCGGCTTCTGTCTACTTTCCCCTCCATCTCCGAAATTTCTAGCATTTTAAACATTATTTTCAAATATAAATGTATGGGGGTATGTGCACTTGAGTGCAAGTGTCTGGGGAGGCCAGAAAAAAGTGTAGAGTGTTAGAAACAACTCTGGCCCGACCCAGGAGCTGGAGTCACAAGCAGTTGTGAGCTATCAACTGATCCTCTGTGAAGGCAGAGCATTTGCCTAGCCACTGCACCATCTCTCCAGCCCCAATTTCTAGCATTTTATATAGTCCAGATGCTTTCCATCCTGTGCTATCTGTTTACCCTAGCTGCTGCTGTTTTAGGCTGCAAGGTGAATACGGAGCTTCTGTTTGTTTCTCTCTGGATGCAAATCAACAGCCCAGTTTCTACATTTCACAGTCCCCGTTGTAGGATCACTAGAGCCAAGCAGCACACATGAAATTTAGCCCTAATTATGCCTAATTCAAATTTTGGATGCCATGCAGCTGCCTTCTTGAGTTTTTGGGTCTTTGGAGGAAACAAACCAGAGAATGTTGTCATGCAGAAGCTCCTATGGTACCTACTTCGTTCAAGCACTGTCTCCATAGAACTTCAACTAGAAATTCATGGCAAGGTGCTGTGGGATTGGGTCCGTGGTATTTGTAACCATACATCACAGGCAGGATATAGAATGGCATTTATTTATTATAGCTTTTCACTGCCTTCCTTCTTCTTCTTCTTCTTCTTCTTCTTCTTCTTCTTCTTCTTCTTCTTCTTCTTCTTCTTCTTCTTCTTCCTCCTCCTCCTTCTTCTTCTTCCTCTCTCTCTCTCTCTCTCTCTCTCTCTCTCTCTCTCATGGTAGGAACTGAATTCAGGGCCTTGCACCTCCTTCCTTAGTTCCTGCCTTTAGCCTGACTACAGGGCCCTCCCCCTTTCACCCATGACAAGATTTCTGGATAATGGTCTCCTTCACTGGCTGCCTGGTTAGCGGTTGGAAGAGCATTTTCTAAGGCTCCTTAGAAGGCTCCAGAAGGCCCAAATACTTGTAGCAGTCAACCAACTGAATGGTGCAATCTAATTTTTGCTGTTCCTGTTGTGTCCCTGGGGACTGGTGTTTGTTTGTCATGTGAATTACTAGGAGGGAAACCTTTCTGAGACCTTGATTTCAGAGAGATATAAGGTGAGACAGAGGATGCAAAAGAAGGAAGCAAATGTGTGTGTATGTGTGTGAATTGGTGTTTCTGTGTGTGTGTGATGTATGTGAGAGTGTGTGTGGTGTATGTGTTTGGTGTGTGAGTGTGTCTGTGTGTATGTGGTATGTGTGTCTATGTGTGGTGTATGTGGTGTGTGTGTGTCTATGTGTTTAGTGTGTATGTCTATGTGTGGTGTGTGTATATGTGGTGTGTGAGTGTGTCTGTGTGTAGTGTGTGTGGTATGTGTGTGTATGTGGTGTGTGACTGTGTCTGTGTGTAGTGTGTGTATGTGTGTGGTGTGTGTGTATGTGTGGTGTATGTGCCTGTGTATGTGTGTGGGGTGTGTCTATGTCTGGTGTGTGTGCCTGTGTATGTGTGTGGGGGGTGTTATTATTTTTTTTTTTTTTTGCTTTGCCAATCTTGAGCTTAGGAACTGATGGACACAGTGATTCATTCAATCCCAGGAACGAAGACAGTCACCTCCCTGTGCACACAGTTGTTCCCTTCCCCATGGTTTTACACAGCTCGGAGTTTGCACAAGTCCTCGTTACTGCTAGATTATCACCCTGGCTTTCAAAGCCACAGAACCTGTAACATAAACATTGACTCTCATAATACCATTTAAGAGTCTGCATGGTTAAAGTCATCACAGTGTTTTCAGATCAATGGGAAGGGACTTTGGACCTCTTCCTGGTGGTTCAGCGTTTATCTTTTCATTCTCAACCAACTGTCCTGGGTTCACAAAAGTCCACACACACCAATTCTATCCTGTGGCTTGTCAAGCAAGAGTGGAAGGATATGAGGGGAACAGACATAAACAATCTGGAAATATCAGGACTTGATGCTGTGAGAAACCCATTTGGGAAAGACCGTGCTGTGGGGAGCTGCAGTGTCCCCTGAGGTCTGGCTCATGGTACTACTGTCACCTCCAGTTTAATGTGTGTTTTCACACACAGCACAGTCTTTCCAGTCTCTGACACGCTATCAGTTCCTTCTGGAACAATTTGTACAAGGTAAAAGTTGTACTAGTCCCAGTTCCTGGAACCTGGGGGCAGCTGAACCTGATCTGAAGTTAGTGTAAAACTGGCTTGTGATTTCCCCATCAGATACTGAAAGACCAGGAGCTTTTAGTTCCTGGTAGTTTTCTGATATTTATGAGAGACCTTATTTAAAAAAAAAAAGTCTCCATCAGTCTGTTTATTTTTAGCTATCATATTAAATATCCCAGGAGGAAAATACAAGATTACAGACCCAAAAGGTCAGCTGCTTGCTTCCCAGCTGAGTCGTACTGTTTAGAAGCCTAAAAGTGACTAAGTCCCAAGACATTAATATCCTGGGAAAGAGTGGAGTGCAGTCATCCCTCTGGGATGCTTTCCTAAGTTTAAAGACATTTTGCACTATACTGGGCAAAAGAAAATACACATTAGGCAAATATAGGAAGGCTTCATAGGTGCAGGAATGATTCTCAACAGGACCTTTTAATGTTTTTCTGGCTGATGATAAACTGCAGGCTAGACCCAGGCAATGAACAATGGAAGCTGCTGCATTTGGATGCTGCCAAGAACTAGCACGGAGCCAATCTTGGCTTTTGCAGGCTCAGAGGGGGTTCAAGCTATGTATGTGTCTACCTTACCAATCTGTGAATAGGGAGGTCAGTGTTAGCAATAGAGGCTACTCTCAGAGCAGATGCCGACTGCCATAATCCCAGCCCTGATGTGATTTCATTTTGAGCCTAAATTAGGTAAAAATTAGCATTAGATACAAAAGGTAAAACTTTCTCTAAAGGCCTAGAAGTGTCATTGTCAAAATACAGTTCACAGCAGAAAAATGCAATGCCCTGGGCTTGCAGTTCCTCTATGCCTACAGGGCTCTGACCTGCAGTGCATAGTCCTGCTTCTCAAAACCTGAAAATGAAGAGAAGCCTGAACCCACACATTTCCCAGATCCAATAAGGGGCCCTAGGAGCAAACCAGGCAAGCCCTAAGCAGAAAGTGGCCCTTTCCTTCTCTCCTGGAGGTTAACAAGAAGAGGGGTCAGCAGTTTCTCTCCTCTCTACCCCCAAAGAATTCTGGCTGGGATGCAAAACTGAAAGGACTCTGGACTGTGTTGACGAGCAGAGATCTGGGAAATGAGCAGGGTACGTATTTGTGAAGCAATTTAACAAAGCTAAATAAGCAGTAAAAAGAGGTGAAAGGGTTTCCAGGGTCACTTGGGTGTCCATGGTGAAATAAGAAGGCAATGAAGTAAGAGGGGAATAGATTTAAAAATTAACCTGTATGTGAATGTACTCTGCTCCGAACAGGAATGAAAAAGCAAACAAAGATCAATTGAGGCCTTCTTCACTCTGGAGCAAGATGCTGACATTTTAGAAGAGAAATTGATTGGTGGAGAACCCACTCTGCTGGGTAATTAGACAGGCATGCTGATCAATAGTCAGTATCTGGGATTCCGAGGCTCGCTGGCAAGCTCACACAGGAAGGCAGAGGGGAATTGCTGCTTGCCTCAGGCAAGGCTGAATCTTTAAGGTCTCCGCATTAAAAGATAAATGTGTGTTCCCCTCACCTCCCTTGCTTTAAAAGCCTCTTTGATTCAGCATAACCCGCGCAAAAGGAAGGGTCTCCACTCTAAGAATTTTCCTCTTGTTGACAGGTGACAGTTGGAAAGAGGCCAATTTGTGATTACATGGTTCAATTATACAATGCAATTAAGCTGCCTGTTAGGTTGATGTTGCTTTAAAAAAAATTGCGATCAAGTTACTTATTAGCTACCTTGATCCTGTCTTCCCAAGAGTCAGAGGGCTGGCCAGGGAATCAGCTCCAACAGAGCTGGCGTTGTCTGCTTTGCTGTTTGTTATGGTCTTAGAACCCACTGGGTCACGAGCATGCTCTGTGTGTGGCTAAACAGCTGCAGCTGCCCAGAGATAGTCCTAGGCTCCTCAGATTCACAGGTCCACTGGCCACCTGCCAGGCCACTGGAAGAGAGCTGATCTAACTCTTCTCCCTGAGCGGGGCTATGGCCCTTGCCTTCAGTATTCCCCAGACAATGTTGGGAGATGACAGGGCCAGTGAAAAGTCAGGAAGAGCTTGGCTTCAGAACTCAATGAAAGGGCTTACTTAGTTCATGGAGATGGCCAATGTCCTCTCTGGGTGCTGTTGCTGTTTCTTGATCTTAGATTATTCTTCGGTTAAAGCAAAATTGAAGAAAGACTTGGGGCCATCACCTCACACTGCACCTGCACAAACTTTCTTGGGAATTCCTGCATTCCAGGACAAGAATGGAGTAAAGTGATTTCTTCCACTCCTTGCTTATCCATGAAGCAGAAGCTTCCTGGCTGAGAACAATTACAAAGGAAGATGTTCTGCACTGAGGGATCTTGGAAACATAGCTAGCTAAAACGCTACAAGAGACGCAATTGGTGGTTATTAAGGAAAGAGGCATTCTAGGCATGAACACGTGGTTTGCACCTCAAAGATTCACACCAGAGTCATAGAACAGACTGTAGACCAACTGGTTCCCAGAGACTGAGAAATAGGATTGTAATAATTATTTTGTATCTTATATTTTATGATAATTATTGTTGATATTGAAGGGTTAATGACTGAAAGTCTCAGGTGAGTTGGGAAGCTCTAGGCAGGAAAGTTAACACACTGAGAACATCTTCAGGTGCTAGGAGCTGGGAAACTTTTTAGAAGGTCAGAATATCGATAAAAACATTCTCCTGACATTTTATGACCCTGATACTGCAAGAAATTGTTCTGAAGATGAAAGTCTTCCATCCACAAAGTTCCCCTTTCTTCCCTGTAAGACCCTCAAGCCCACTGTGCCTGGGCACACAGTCTCCTTCTCTGCAGAGACTCCAGCCCTTCATTGACCTAATGAAGGATAATGTACTTCTATAGAGGCCAATCGCCTCTGTGTTTTATTTTCATTTTACCTCTATCTCTTCTGATAAAACAGTTGTTGTTGTTATGATGATTACTATTGCTATTTGTGTGTGTGTTGTGTACGTTGTATCATGGATGATGTATTTGCCCCACAGTGCAGCAGAAGTCAGAGGACAACTTTTGGAAGTTGATTCTTTCTTTTCACTGTGGATTCTGGGAACTGATTTCAGGATGTCAGGTTTGCAAAACAAGTGCCTTTATCCACCGGGCCACCTCACTTGCCTGAGAGAGGACTGTGGTGATGGTTTTGTGATTATGTGAACGTACTAAATGTCACTCGCTGGAGTACACATGTTAAAAGACTTATAATAATCAATATATTTCATGTGCTTTTCTTAATAAGAAAACCTTTACAGTCATGTATGGCAAGATTATCCCCTGCATAATTCATATGAACATACAGCTTACTACTGAGGTTTCTCCTTGCTTTATAACACGTTCCCGAGCGATGCCTCAAAGATAGAGACTTCAATCAATGAGAAATGCACCTGTGTCCATCCTGTTCAAGGTTTCCATGTAAAACATCTCCTGCAAGCATCGCATCCCAGGTCCTTCTGTTCTCAGCCTGCTGTGTGTGCTTCTGTCTTCCCCATGCCCGAGCAACACTGCTGAGCACCCGAGTGTGGCTAACTGGGCTCTAACTGCCCTTATTTCTATGTGCCCAGTCTCAGGAGATGTATTCATCGCTCGTTCTCCTGAGGTGTAAAAAAATGCAGCCCACCCAGGAGAGTTAACACTTCCTGGAGTACTTAAGACAGTTATGCTTTTCAGAGGAAGAATTAAGTCAGAGAAATGGCTGCAGTCCTGCATGGTTCCCACTCTTTCCCCTGGATTTTATTCTGTGGTCTCTCCTACAAATCAAGTAAGGTTTCACTTCATACTGTCTGTGCTCTTCAGACCGTTAGACATTCCTTCTCTACTCTCTCTATGGGAAACTTCATCAAGTGGTCCCTACTCTTGCCCATCGTTTATCCTGCCCAGGATCCTGTGCCAAGAGAAGTCATTCAGCAGGCACAGGAATGCCTCCAACGCACCTTCGAAATCTGTCAAGGCCAATTTAGAAGCTGAAGTCTGAGACCAAATGGAAACATTAGGAATGCACACTCGAGAAGAACTGAGCTGGCCTAGGCCTGAAGGCGATTGGTTACTCATTTGATGGGTATCTCCAACCAAGTTAGATCCATGCATATCTCCATTCCATGGGTATCTCCAACCAAATGAGAGCCATGCATATCTCTATTCAATGGGTATCTCCAACCAAGACCCAAGAGCATTGGATGTTGGCTGCTGCACAGGGAAGTCTGTGCTCATTTCTGCCTGTAACCTATCCTAGGACAAAAGAACAAAGTTTTCCTAACCATACACTCAGTCTCTCTTTTTTATAACTGCAAAATCAGACCCAGGAGAAGCCAGAGTCAGGAATGTATGTTCTTAAAAGGCTCCTGCAAGTATTGGAAATGATTGGTCAGAATAAAAATGACCACACAGGAGAAGCCAAAGCCTGAGTTTTATGTCAACTTTCGTTCCTCAACAATTGAGAGCACAGGGTGTCCCATCTATCTTATTTAATGACTTGTTTTGTGAAGTGACAGGAAGATGCTGAGATGGAAGGCTGTGCCCAATAAGCTTCAAATGACCATCCAGGGTCCTCTCTCTCAGATTCATAGTAGCCACCAAGTTCTAGCCATGACAGGTACTGTGCAGCTCTGTTTTCCTCCTTTGTCATATGGGAGACATTAAGCTTAGTTTGAAGGTGTGTGCCACTTTTTGTTTCTTGGTCCTGGAAGACTGGGATAAGAGAGGAGACCCCTTACAGGAAAGATACCAAGAATGTCTGTTCTGGACAGTGAGCTTAAGAGACTGTGGGTTCCCAGCAGAACCGTCTTCACATTTAGGTAGGAGGTGAAGGTGCGAGTGGCAAAGACTTCATGCTCTTCCTGTGGGGAGTCCTGTCAACACCCACAGCAGCAGAAGGCCTCCTCTTCCATGGACTCCTCCTTCCTCCATCTGTTGCAGCCTGCTTCCCACCTGCATTCCTCCTTCGGATCACTTCAGCCTTCCTTACTTTCTTGCCACCTCTCTCCGTTTCTTCCCAAGCAAACCTTACATCTTTAAGAGCAGGAGGTAAAATGAAAAGAGACTAACTTGGGGCCAGAAACACTGCATTTGAATGGCAACAGCATGACTTATTGGCCAAGTAAATTCAAACACGTCATGGGTACAGTTTTGATGGCTTTGTGTTCCTAGTGACTGTCCCATCTGTCCATCTAAACCATTGTGATGACCAGACAAACTACATGGACGTGTTTTGTAAACTTGCTACCCTTAACATGCTTATTGCTTTCTTTCTTTTCACCTCACTCTCTCCTCGTTTTGTTTTGGATGTTCATTTTTGCTACATGGTCTTCCTATGTGACTCGCGTTGACCTAGACCTTCTGATTCTCCCCTCCCAAGCTCTGCAGTGCTGGCATTGCAGGTGCACATCCCCCCACTCCACTCCCATATGGACACCTTAGTGTCCCCTTTAGCTTGCTGCCACATTTAACCAGCCTCCAAATCTTGATGGTTCTGATCTCTTCTGGGTCTCTTCCACACAGTTTTGCTTTCTGTAGTCACTGCAACATTGGACTCAAACGCTACTCTTTCCCATTAGCTTACACCAGTGATCTTACAGAATTCGGTTCCCAGCCTTCCGACAACCTTCATCTATTAGAAGTAAGGTGCATAGTCCAACCCCATCACACTGAAAGTGCAAGTGTCGGGGCGAATTCTGAGGCACTGAGATCCTTCTCAGCTAGCAGGAACAAAACTTGAGATTGCCGGTTTTGTCGTACCTCTTGGCCCTTTAACTAAAGTAGATGTGACAAGAGTCAGCTGAGGAGCCGGATGACAGAGATTTCCCTGAGCAGATAAACTCTCCAGTGGGAGACATCAGAGTCATTCCAGGGATGAGTTCTTCGTGCCCTGGTCACAGGTCACACAGAGACCAGGCTGCCTGTCCAGTCCCATGGTTATTCCAACAGACACGACTCATTCCACCAACGCAAACTAAACTTTTACACCCTGGATGCTAATGAAGAAAACGTGCGGTTTTCTTAGAAAACTAGCAAATAATGATTACTAAAATCATACTGTTAACTATGGAATGTGAAAAGACAAAGCACCCCATGGAGATTAGGCAACTTCTACTATTTAGCTGTGTTTAGAGTAAAACAGATTTCAATGCATGTCTTGACATTTAAATAGCATTTCTTTAAGGTAAGTTGTAGATAATCTAGCAATGTTGTCTTAGTTTGCTTAAAGAAAATGCCATAAACTAGGTAGCTGGTGACTGACAGACGTTTGCTATTGCAGGTCTGTAGGTAGAAAGGGCCAGCATGAAAACACCAGCAGAATCCATGTGCTGGTGGCCTGATTCCTGGTTCTCTGTCCTCACAGGGTGGAAAGGGGAATTAGCCCTCCGATGCCTCTTTTGCTTTACACACAGGTAAAACGTTACCTTCCGGCTAAGGTCTTTGGCATATGAATTTGAAGTGGCTACTATATTGTAGGCAATGCAGACTTTCTTTTGTGCTCATCAAAGTTTCTGACTCTGTCCATACCCCACAAGTGCAGTCCATCTCCCCTTCCTCTGAGCTTGACTGAGCACATCTGTGGCAATAGTACATCTGTTTAAACAGTGCACTGCTACCTTTAATCATGTATCCAGAAAATATTGGAACTTCTGATAATAAAAAAAAATGTGTGTCCTAGAAAGAAGAGGGTTAAATAAAACACTTCCCTGGCTTCAGGGGCTCTCAGTCTAGGGGGAAAGCAGATACTGAAGCTGGAAATCATACCAGGGCAGATAAGCAAGCAAGCTTCCATAGAAGCAGAAAGGGATGCTTCTGAGAGGGAAGTATCCCATGATGCATCATTCTAAAGGAGTTTTGGACAGTTGATGCAAGTGAACCTTAGGTAACTGGTAGTAGTGGGGCTGTCGAATGGGGAGCACTCCAGACCTGAGCTTTAGGGAACTGGGAGGAGTAGGGCTGTGGAATGGGGAACACTCTGGTCACAGAAGAAAACAGCCCATCAATCTTCATATGCTCCAGGAGTTCCTCTAGAGAAGCCTGCACAGAGCCAATGAGATCTGAAACTATGTACATCCTTCATGCTTCCCTAAATATAGCAAGCGATGCTGTTAATATAGCTCCACATTATAGATGAAAAACCCCAGGCTGGAGCCTGAAAATAACTTGCCTAAGGTTGAACATCTTGGATGTGGCAGAGCCAGGATTTGAACACTGGTTTCTGACTAGCCAGATGTACACTATCATCTATTCAACTATAACCTGTGGGAAACTACACGTGTCTATACCTGAAGTAAAAGCCAGAATGGTGTGCGGTACAGCCCTAGAGGAAGTCAGCCAGAGCAGGGGCGGTGATTCTTTCTCCCAGCTGGAGCCCAGCTAGACCAGAGGAGCTGCCTGCACAGGGAAGGCTCAACAGAACCAGGTAACAGAGCTTAGAGAAAGGGCATCCACAGAGTGGGTGCTGAACCAGCCGATACCCAGATAGTAGCTCCCTTCTATTTAAGCTGCTTTCCTCTTGCAAATGGGGTTTATAGCCTACCCCCCCAACAGATATTTGGGTATCCTTCACGAGGCACACACTGTTCTGGGCAGTGGAAATTCCACAGGGAATAAAACGGACAAGGCCCCTTTTGTTAGAGAGCTTAAAACAACCTTCTCCGTGTGTGACCTCGCTTACCCTGAAAATGCCAAGGGAACAACAGGTAGCCGTGCCATACTGCAGCAGCAGGGCATCTGCCGAGAGGCCCCCACCTTTGTATGGATCTAGCTTCTTCATGTCCTGATCAGGCCACCAGAACACCACAGCCACCCAGCCAGTGTCACCTCTACCAGATCCCCAACCTAAGGAATCTAAAGTAGTCACTTATCTGCCATCAAGGGCTTTCTCAGGGGACACGCTGTGACTTCTAGAGTCCTGCTATGTCAGCACAGCCACCCAAGGCCCTGTGGGCTTTGGCCTCGAGTTCAGCTGTGGACTAGGTCATGGGAATTTTCCCTCTAAGAAGAATGTTTCTCCATTCACATTCCACTCTGCAGGACTGACTGCAATGCAAAGGGGATCAGGAAAAAAAAAAACACAAAGCACTTGATGAGAAGCCCAGTTTCCAGATCTCATGGTCTCCCTTACTCTGAGGTCCCACACATGCCCGTTTCGACTGGACATGTGCCATGAATGGTTCTAAGTGGGTGTCAGAGGAAGGAGGCCCTGGGGGCCATATGTGTTCTCCTTTCCTAGCACTTGGAGAGTTCAGGGGAGATGAAGACCACGAACTGTGTTCTCTGTAAGAAGTGGGAACAGAGGTCCTTCACATGGTGCCTTACATGGCGTATCAAACATAGCACTGACCTGAAGCTCAGGCTTCCTTAAGAAGTCTCTGCCCACAGTACATAGGCAACCAGAAGACTGAGGTGGCCAAGATGGCAGACTCCCAAACCAGGGTCTATTGGAATCCTCTCAGACCTCCGCCTCAATCTCACTTCAGGTCTCCTTAACAGTCTGTTTCCTTGTCCTCTATGTTCCCCTCTACAGGCTGAACCAGGTGTCCCTACTTCCCTCCCAGGGAGTCTGAGGGGGCAGGGGGTGTGTGTCTACAGCCTCAGAAATCTGGACTCTTTTCCATCCTGGGTCACGGCCTGTGGGGCATGATCAAGGACCGATAAGATGAGCCCTGGGCATTTCATGGGACTGAAAATATAGTTCAAAGTTCCTGGACTTGGAGTTACTCAGAGTTCCCCATCCACCCCCCCAACACACCACATACATACACACCACACACACACACACATACATACCACACACACATAGACACACACCACATACATACACATACCACATACATGCACAGACACCACATACACATATACACACACCACACATACACACACATGCACACACAGACACACACACACACCACACACACACCACATACTCACAGCCTTCTTCACTCATGACTGTGAAATCTGATGTCCACCAGGGCTTAAATCAAGACAAGGCAAACTTTATGTAAAGAGGTGAACATTTTCAACTAGAAACATTTTAATGTATCTTTTCAAGCCTGGGTGCAGTAGGAAGGGTGGTTCCATACCAGCTGCCTCGGGGAAGTGCCTATGAGGTGATTGCTCTGGATGAGAGGCTTACCAGCGTCACAAGCAAGCACTCTGTCATGATTATTATTTGAGTAACAGTGGAATTTGCCATTCAGAGTCTTTATTACAGACCAGAAAGATGGTTGGGCAGGTGAAAGCACTTCCTGTGCAGGCTTGAAAACCAACGTTCAACCCCTGAGCCCACAGCCGAAGGAGAGAGCGATCTCCCAAAGTGATGTAGATGGGTCTTCTGTCAATGTGTTAATTTTATTGGTTAATAAAGAGACTGCCTTGGCCTTTGATAGGATCCAGCTTAAATAGGTGGAGTAGACAGAACAGAATGCTGGGAAAAAGGGAAGTGAGGCAGATGCTATAGCTCTCCTCTCCAAGATGGACGCAGGTTAAAATCCTTCCTGGTAACCTACCACCTCATGGTGCTACACAGATTAATAGAAATGGGTTAATCAAGATGTGAGAGTTAACCAATAAGAGGCTGGAACTAATGGGCCAGGCAGTGTTTAAAAGAATACAGTTTCCGTGTAATTATTTTGGGTAAAGCTAGCCGGTGGCCGAGAGCCCTCCTGGGCAGCAGTTGTCCTTTGACCCCCATGTGCAAATTGTGGCATGTGTAGAATCACACTCATGAACACTCCATCTCTCTTTGTCTCCCTCTCATACACAAACAACAATAGTAGCAGTAGTAAAGACTCCTTACTGTACAAAATGGAATGCCTTCTCATTATAACGATCTTGGCAATCTCAGAAAGAAATGCAACACTAGTCCTGGGGTCTGTGAAGTACTAGATCTGGTGACCCGGCTCACCTTGGTGCACACAGATGCCTCGTTACGGATACAAGTGCAGTCCAGGCTCAGCTGCGAACCCTCCATTGCTCAAGCCTAGAGCACAATTGGCTTACCTCCTGGCTTAAATTTAGGGGGAAGTGCAAGATCTCAAGATCTTTCTCAGGGCACCTCCGGCGTGGCCTCTCCACTCTGTCTCAATATCCTTACACCACTCTCCTATCGGCCGAGAAGCAGCACTACAGGATAAGGAGCATGCCTTTGAGCTGGTCCAGCTACCAGGGGTTGTCTGCCTGCTTTGAAGCCTCCCTGCATGTAGGAATTCCTTTATTTCTCTCCACTTGTTCATCTTTGGGGTTTCCGACTCTTTGCTCTGCAGATACAACTTAGTTCTCTACTTTTGTCTGAGTTCATTTTGTCCATCTACAGATACCCCCAAAGCAGTGGTGTGTGTGGTACGTTGATGTGTGTGTGCTGTGTGTATGTGTATGGTATATGGTGTGTGTGGTATGTGTGTGTGGTGTGGTGTGTGTGGTGTGTATGGTGTATGGTATATGGTGTGTGGTGTGTATGGCGTGTGGTGTGTGTGTAGTGTGTGTGTGGTGTGTGTAGTGTGTGTGTGGTGTGTGTGGTGTGTGTGTGTGATGTGAATGGTGTGTGTGTGGTGTGTATGGTGTGGTGTGTGTGTGTGTGTGTATGGTGTGTGATAGCATAAAAGGTAAAATTTTCAGATGCCTTAAAAGTTTAGGAAATCATATTTCATGAATAAGAGAACTGTATGAAAATCTAAATTTTTGGAGTCCACAGTCTTATTTGGACCCGCTCCTTCACACGTTGTTTGTCCTTGTGTCCTGTGAACACAGCAGAGTAGGAGAGTTGCAACAGAGACCCACTAAGTTTATAGCTTCAGTACGCTGTGATGCTCCCTCGAGACCAATCGCTACTCCTGACCTGTGCTTTCCTGATTTCTGTGCTAGGATTTTCCTGGCAAGGTGCAGTTACTCCAAGGCTTTGCTTTTGTTTTAAACAGCATATTCTGCCTTTTCCCCCTGCATAGTTCCTGGTCTTAGGAAACTTCCGTGGTTATCTGCCAGTAGCAGTGGGATAGCTATTATTCCAGGAATGTTTCTTTTAACTGCACTATGAACCTTTCCCCAGACACTGTTCAAATTGTGAAACAAACCTTTACACTTGCATAGGAAGCTCTTGTATGAACCGTACTCAAATAGTTTTTCCTTTGGCAACCAGAATCCTTCAACAAGAGCCCAGAATTGGGAAATCCTTGCTCCTCAGTGGGGACAATGGCCTGGGAACACAAGTGTCTCGTCCTGAATAAAAATGTACAAGCTGCATGTTTTTCAGCTAGATCTCTATTCATCTACAACAAGCTAAAACAACCTTTAATAGAAACTGTTGTGGGAGACAGAATAAAAAGTGTGAGTTCTTCCTGGTTCCTCTGCAGGAAAGCCTGTTATCACTACAGTTAGAATGAGGTTTGCTCCCCACGTGTTCACGTGTCTTCAGTGTGGCCATTCTGAGGAGAAGGGGACTTTGAGGAGAGTTTGGTAGAAGGTTAGTGTTCTTAGATGGCAATCAGGAGTTTCCCTGGGATTCCAGACCTCCCTCAGGAGAGTCCACAGAGGAGAGTAATAGTGATGTCTCTCTTCAGTCTATGGGCTCCCCTGTGATGCAATCCCCCATGGTGGGATGCTGTCAGGAGAGGCTCACCAGAGCCAGTACCATGTTACTTGAACTTTCCACCTCTATAACTGGGTTGGAATACATAAACCTCTTCTCTTCATACAGTATTTAGTACTGGATACTTCATTATTGTAACAGAAAATGCACCAATCCATCAGGTAATGTATTTTTTTCATCCAAGAAAACACAAGGTCTATCAGTTCTACCTGGAAATATCAGAGCTTCGTTGGCCTTCTGGGTAGATTATTACATGATCCTTAGCCATCATAGAGGCACAGCCCTTGCAAACCCCAACTATAAACAACCATGCCTTCTGTGTAGCAGGCTGATTTCTTTGCCAGAGTAATAACTTTCCGGCATCTGTGTGGAAACCTTATGTTCAGAGAAATGCCAGTTTGGCACCAGAGAATGAAAGAGACATCTGGCTCCTCTTGGACTCGTTGGATCTTCTTTCTGGGGTCGCAGACACTGTGGTCGGGAGGTACAGTGCAAAGGCATTCCCCAGGGGACAGAAAACAATGGCAGGCTGGAAGCAGTTGGAGCTTGTAGCAGGAAGAAACAGAAGAGCAGCCAAAGCCCCCCCTTTGGATGAGTGACTCACAGCTGACTCTGGCACCAGCGCCAAGGTGTGTGGAAGGGCAGGGGTAGGAAATGTGGTCACTGTCCCGCAGTAGGGGACACCAGTGTTTATAGAAAGTCTCTGATTGTATGCTCCCTCAGCCGGTAGTTCTTGCCTTGTGCAGAAGTTCTACGGGCTATATTTAAAAGAGCAACCATTTTCCCAGTAGAGAAAGCAAAGAATACATTATGAGAAAGCAAGGAGTAAATAGATAACCTTGGAATACTTTGTACACATTAGGTCTTTGGGGGTGGAGGCTCACAAAGAATTGGTTTAATGTATAGAAGAAATTGCTCCAGAGGATGACTTTCCACAGCATAGCTCAGCAGCGAAGTCCTATATGGTAGTTCTGTTTACTTGAGCCCTGTTAACTCGCCATTTTCCTTGGCAAACAAAATCCTAAGTCCTGGAATTCACAGAAACTAGAAACAGAGAGATCCAGATAGCTCAGCTGGTAAACTCCTGCCGTGAAGTCCTAAGTTCTGCTCCCGGAATCCAAGTAAAAGAACAAAAAACGAATGACCTGTGTGTGGTGGAGTACACTCGTCATCCCGGGCTGCACATGCTGACCTACACACAGATGAATCTCCGGGGTTCACTGGACAGCCAACTCACCCTAATCAGTGAACTCCGGCCCAAAGAGAGGCTCTGTCTAGAAAGCTAGATGAACGGTTCCAGAGGAACGAAGCACAAGTTGCCCAATGGCGCACACATACATGCACACACACGCACACACACATGCACACACAAATGCACACACACACAGAGACACACACGCACACATCTGCAAGTCTGTGAATTTCCATTCCCTCTGATGTGCTTTGTCTGTGCTTTCTAGACACTCCAGGGCTGGTACTGCTATGGACCCAGTTTCTACAGACAAAAGTAATAATGAATGATCTCTGTGACCTGGAAGTAAGTGCCTACTGGATGAAAAGGACCGTGATTAAATGTCAACCAAGATGCCAGACCCTGTCATAAAGCAGCAACTTTTGGGCCAAGGAACTGGACAAGGGTAAGTGAGATGGAGCACCAGATAAAGGTACCTACCATCAAGATTGATAACCTGAGTTTGATCACTGAGAATCAATTCCCTCAAGTTGTCCTTTAAATTACACACACACACACACACACCACACACTCACACCACACACTCATACACACACTCACACCACACACATACATATACACACACACCACACACTCACACCACACCACTCACACACACACTCACACCACACACATACATACACCCACCACACAATACACCACACACATATACACACTCACACACACACTTGCACCACACACACGCACACACACACACTCACAGTCACACTAAATAAATGTAATTTTAATTTTTTTTTTAAAAAAAAGAATTGGCCAAGATAAAATTCCCTGTCCAACTAACTGTTTCTAGATTAGGAGCCACAAACCGGTCATAGCGGTCAAAGTTCTGTGTGAAGTCAGATCGCTGGACCATCTCCTCCTCGCTCATACACAGAGAGAGTTGAAAAACAGTAGTGTTTGCTTTATTATGGTTCCTGTAGGAGGGTAAGGAAAGTTTCAGCCTCTCCATTGCTAGTCCAGGCTGACTCACCATTTAAAGGAGCAAATTCTTTTGTGGAGTGACCAGCAGGAGCTAATCAGGATCTGACCGTCATGAATCCTCAGCAGAGCTCCTACAAAGACACAATCCCAAAGATGCCCAGGAATTGCACTGAAAATAGAGAATGTACTTCTCCTTTCGGGTAGATAAAAAGATGCTCTTTTGCCAAATTTACTTAAAAGCATTGTTAGTCCCTGAGTTCTTAGAACGTCTTCAATGAAACAGGAAGTATTAGGAGGAAGAACAAAAAAAAATAATTGCAAACAACTACAATAAGAATGTTAGACGTTTCTCAGGTGTGGAGGGAGGGGAATGAAGCCCAAGTCACTGTCGGTGGGGGCTGTGCCTGCTCCTTGCCCATGGTGGCTTGAAAGCAGGAAGCCATGGGCACACATAAGCGTGAACTGGCAGTGTACCCTGTACAGCTCTGTGCATTTGGCATTGCCAGTCCATTTAACCTTCCCAATGACCCAGGAGAGTAAGTGCTCAATAGCCTAATATTACGGATGAGGAATCAGGCAGAGGGAGGCCTGCACAGGTGCCAAAGCTCAGGGGTGTGTGAGCAGCACAGCCAGTCTGGGCTCCATGCTCTTAACAGCTGTGCTCTTTGCCCTCTCAGCCAGTGAACCTCAATGACAATTCTACAGAGAGCGCCAAGCCCAGGCCACTGTGTGAATGACTTAAAGGACAGCTTCGGTTTCACCTTTTTAGGTCTTAGCCAAAAAATCCTAGACTACTGTCAACACTGGGCGATATGGGAAGCAGCTGTCAGATTTAAACAGAACATAACCTTTCAACCCAGCACAATTCTCTCTGTGAAGGTGTGTGTGTGGGGGGGGGGGTGGCAGCTGCAGGCTGGACGTGGCTTGAATGAGAAAGTCACCATCGTCTCCAACACTTGGTTCCTGCTGCTGGTGCGATTTGGGGAAGATTGAGGTGTGTCTTGATGGAGGGAATGTGTCAGGAGAGGCAGCCTTTGAGAGGTTAAAGACTCACGCCATTTGCAGTTCCCTCTCTTTGCTCTGTACTTGCTGGACAATGAGCTCTCAATCTTGTTGCTCTTTCTTCTGTAAGTTGCCTTGGTTATGTCTGTGTGTGTATGTGTGTTTACAGATGTGTGTGCATGTGCACATGGATGCATGTGTATGTGGAGACCAATGGGTGACATCAAGTGCTATCCTCAATTGTTCTCCAATTCTTTTGTAGCAGAGTTGTTCACTGAACCTGGGGTTCGTTGTGGCTAGACTGCCTGCCTGAGTGAGCCTCTGGGGTTCAGCTTTCTCAACCTCCTTCACACTAGGATTATAGGAAAGTGTCACCATGCCCAACTTTTTATACATATGCTGGGTTTTCAAACTCATCTCTCTAGCCTCCTTTTTGTGGCATTTTAAACACTGATGGCAAAGTGACTATTAAGACATTGCTTGGGGCCAGTGAGTGTCCTGTTTTACATTCCACTTGGATTTGGAGAATACAAGATAAACTCCAAAGGGCAGATATTTGGTAAATGATGATGTTTTTTGCTCACTCTCCTCTCAATGGGCAAATGCCGATGTGGAGCATAGACTTTTCCTTTGTTGAATGCCACAGATGCTGGAGCAGCCACCAAATGACATTTCCTCTGGGTTTGAGCCAGATATGGAGTTTCAGGCTGCATCCATGGCACCCCCTCCAGAAGTCTTGACCTGTGTGTGCAAGGGTAATAGGTAACAGTCCTAAAGAGGAACTAGCAGGTGTACCCAAAGCAATTCTAATGTGCCAGGCGTGGAATGATCTCGTCTTTGCACATGGTGGCAGATGTAATCGGAGAAAGGGGGTTGCCAGGCTCCTACCTGAGCTAGGCTAACAGCTCTTTCTCTGCCCCTTTTCCATTTTCTTACACAAGTGGCACCTCCTTGCCATAGACAACCCTCACATGGAGGAGACCAAGTGCTTTGCATAGGTAAGAAAGCAGCTGTATGAGAAATGGCTGGTGAGCTCAGCGCTGCAGCCACATGCAGTGCAGACCCCTCTGCCCTTCTCTCTGACAGCTCCTGCTTCCCCCGCCTCTTTTCCCTGTTCTTCTTCAGAGTCCCTTTGGTCTGGCCACATGCTGATTTGGCCTCCGCACTTGGAGCCACGGCACTCTTAGCACCACAGCCAACATACGAGTTCCCTGACAACACAATTCCTCAAAGACCCCATTTCTAAACACAGGTTCTCAAGGGCTTCTGGGTAGGGCCTGAACTTCTCTCACTAGATGTAGATGAACTCTCTCATCCACAGCACTTGGATAAGAAAGGATGGTTTCCCATGTGGTTTCTGACAAGGCTCATGGATGGCCTGTAACCTCCCTGGAGTCAGTTGCCTCTTTTGAAAAGACAAGGTCAAACATTTAAGGATCACTTCTAGGTTGAGTAGTATACAAATCTATTTTCCTTCTTCTGTTTGCTGTCTCCCTCCCTCTCAGTTTTGCTTCTGAGTCTTAGAGCTGGCAAGGACTTTGCCCAATATTCTGTCCTGCCCTAGATTTCTGCTGTAACTGCAGAATAAGCTAAGTGCACCCTGTGTGCACAAATCCCTGCAGCTCCTCTGGCCTAGTAAGCATAGCTACCCAGTCAGCCTCATGCTTGCCAGCAGGGGCCTTCCCTGCCTTGCCTGTCTGTTGCTTTTATTTATGTCTCACTCCCCACTCTCTCATCCCACACCTACACAACCAGACTCCCGTCTTTCTTTACACCTATTGTTCAGCTGCCAGTTGGCATGAGCACTCTGTTTTCTGCCTTTCTCCCCATAAACACCTTTGTTTTTACAGAACACAGAATTGGCCTCTTGTCTGTAGACAAACCGTCCTATGCCTGGACTGCAAGCACTGGAACCCAGCTTTAGACTGAGTCAAGAGGCCCATGGTGCTGTTTTTCAATTTTAAAAAAATGACAATTCATAGACATTCACTATATTGTAATTATATCCCCTGATCATCCTCCCTTGCATCCCTCACATTCCTGCTGACTCCCCTTTCCTTTCCAACTAGCCCCCTTTTATGTATTTGTGTGTATGTGGGGGAGGGGAGTCTTGTGCAAGTATCCAGAGCTTCTATGTGTTCGTGACAGCAATGACATAACACATGCAGAAGGCAGCACTTCCAGCCATCTGCCCTCCTCTGTGGCATTTCCTGCAACTTTCTGGAGATGACAAAGATGTCCTACAAAGGGTGAGGACTCCACAATTACATATCATACCACCCTGACCAGGCATGTCTCTAGACTAACCATTGCCTGCTGCAAAGAGCAACTTCCCTGACCAAGGCTGAAAACAGCACTAATCTGTGGGTGTGGATGTAAATATTTAGAAGACAGTTCGTCCACATGCCCATTTAACAGAACAGATTTTCCACCAAGGCCTATGATCTCTGCAGTCACAGGATTTCAACCAGGTTTCCCGTATCAGGCAAGTATTCCTTCTCAGGAAGCAGACCTCAATGCTGATCATAAAGAAGCTGGCTATCCCCCAAACGGTCGTGACACCATCGTACCAGTGGGCGAGTTTTGCCTGGCAGGTCAGTACCGTGGCTCCCCCAGCTGCCCGCATAGCACTAGGAGCTCCACTCAGCAGGAAGAAAGCTTCCAGATCAGTTTCTGCTTGATTTCCCTGTCTGTGGTGTCTTCAGTGACAGGGTTTGTTACACAGTTCTAGTAAGCAGCCAAGAGCAGAGGCAATAGCCTGTGATATGGTGGGTTTAATGTCACCTTACCACAAATCAGAGTCACCTGAGAACTGTCCTGATTAAATGTAGGAAGCTTCACGCTGGTTGTGGTAGTACCTCCAGGTAGGAGCCCAGATTGATTAGAAGGTGGTATTTCAGAAGGAAGTTCATTCCCTTGCCTTTCGCTAGCTTGGCCTCTCTCTCGCCAACAAGTTGATTTACATTGTTGTTACTGTTGCCAATTCCTTCCTTCACTGATAACAGAATCGGCATTTCTGAGTGTTCATCCTGAAACAGGATTCAGTAGCTCTCCAGGAATTTTCCAGAGACACCAGATTGGACCTACTAAGGCACGCAGCCGAGAGCATCATAATCCCCATGTTGGTAAGGAGGCCCATGATTATATGACGCTGATGCTTCTGATACAATGTAGCTGCCTCTGTACTGCTCATGCCATTCCTTGTACTTACTGTGCTTTTCCCTATGGACAGTGAACGAGTGGACTCACTGGCACTGGCAAGTACCAAACATAAAAACAAAGAAGGGCTTAGGACCTGAAAGACAGTCTCTGCCAGCTTCATGTTCGAGCCATTACAGCCAAGGTAACAGGCACAATGACAAACATACTATGTCTGGACTCTCCATACATGAGGACAAATAAGAGCTATCTCAGTGCCCTAGCCCTACAGAATGTGTTTTCAGAGTTCCAGGGAGTCTACCCTACGACTGTACAGATGCATGTGCCTGCACTGGAGGCAGGGCTGGTCAGCAGTCTGAACTGCACATTTTTAGCATCAAGGCAATAGATACCGTGCCCTGAAGCCTGTGAGGCTGAAGACACCTAGAAAAGCTCAGCTATTTCCAATTCAGTGAGCGTTTCTTTCTCTCACCTTCCTCCAAGGAAGCATGGATGAAGTTCAGTAAGAGGGACAAGTAACATGGAACAGAGGAAGCAATTTCTTCCAAGTCCTAAAATTCTTGAAAAATTAATACATTTTTTTGTTTTTAATTTCCTTTCCTCAGAGTCCCAGAGTGGCATCTTTTATTACAAAGGTTACTATATGTGGCACTAAAACCTGAAGACAATGCTGGCTTTACCTCGAGAGGATGGGACTGAGACAACTTTTCCCAGTCTCATAAATACAGAAACACCCCTGATTAAAGGAAGAGTGAAGGCCAAATTTCCAGCAACAGACAGGCATGTCTTATGTGGTCCAGAATGACACAGTGTGTGTGAGCCATCTTCCCTACCTTGAAGGCTCTTGGACTTCCTGCTTCCTATGACTCGGCTTTGCTGACGGGAGTTAGTGGTGCTGTGATTCCTGGACACTCCCCGCCTGCTCTTCTTGCCTACGGGACTTTGTAGAATGACGGGATATGACTTCACATGCTACATAATCATCAGAAACTGAAAGAGCCTTTTTGTTATGGCTGTTGTTGTTTTCAAGTTTTCCAAGGAGGAAAAACTGGTCTAAATGCTATTTCGTTGTCTCAACCGTGTGGTAGTAAATGTGTCTTGTTGCCAAGAATAAGTTAGTGTGTCTCATTAGAGAATTTTTCGCTGGAATTGAAATAAAACTTCTGGGATCCAGCACTTCGCGTTTCCTTTTGGGACTGTCCTTTATTATGTGGTCACACTATTAGATTACTGACAGGTGGAACCCGTCACTCACTGTGAACAGCAGAGAGAGGTAGCAAGGGGAAGGTGTTAGCACCTCGCCTGTCCTCGTCACCGAGGCCCCACTATGGGAGACCCCTTTGTAAGCTTCCAGATGGGAAGAAATGGGTTGACAGTGTGCAAGCCAACTTTTAAAGAGCATAACACCTGCTGTGGGCCCCAGGTCATTGACAAATGCACATTAAACCAGAATCTCATTACAGCTGTCAGAATAACAGTGATTGACAGCTAAGAAATCTCATTATGCATATCCACGGAATTGCAGCAAAGCTTTGATTAATATCTAAATGTTCAGATCTGCAGAAGCAGCGTTTTCATAGCGCTTGAAGAAGTGTTGATAGACTCAGGCATCATAACTCCAGAACATGCTGAGCAAGAGACTGATGCCACACAAAATCAAGATGGGTCTTGTTTTTTGGTCGGCTCTGCTTTTCCTTGTCTTGGGCAAAGAAAAACCAGACAGTAGTTATTCAACCTGTCATTCACATCAAACAATGACTCGGACTTGCTCATGACCTCTGGAAACATTTCTCAAGTATTTTTATGTACAATTTGAAAGGATAGCAGGGTAGATGGGTTGTTTTTTTAGTAAGTAAATCAAATGTCATATTTACTGAAAGCAACAAGGGTCATGGCATAAATTGTTTAAAGACAACTCCTCAGTCACAAGGATACTAGCATATAGTTAGTAACAAACTCTTTCCACAGTATCTCAACCTAATATTTAAAGTCATTGGTGACTAATGATGAAAATTAGATTCTTTTTTCGCTTTCCCTTTTGGGTAAAGCTTATGGTGCTGTTGAGTCACAAGGGCCTGGAATACCACTCATCCAGCTGTTATTGCAGATGATGACTGTGTTGGCTGCTGAGCTGGTACCTCTGCTCAAAACCCATACCATACTCTCAGTTTTGCGAGTCTGGAGTTGCCATCAACCAACTGATTCATTTTTTTCTTTACTCTATTAAAATCACCCCTAACTGATATGTGGGTGTTTTATGGTATAAACACCCATTCCAAATAAAAAGATATTTGAAATTCAGTATCAAGAGTGTTTCATCCCCAAGAGATTCCTCCAAATGAGGCACAGTATGGGAACGGGATATTTGACGAAGCCTCTGGCTTGTATCTCCATAGTCATACGCAGCACAGAGGACTGCCCGGGGAATACTTGCTCACCACATGAATCACAGGCCACACAGATGATTCCTAAAACCATCATTACTCTCCCAATACAGGTAAAATGGTCCATTCCCCACAACACCCACTGTTCTGTATGAGAAGTCGGCACTGGGAGCTATGGAATCTGCAGGGTCTTAAAGGATTTCCTTGAAGGTCTGCTCACCCAGGCAAAATAACTCCAGTTCCCACCCACTTTCAGACGAATTTCAGCTATGCCCACTATCCTAGCACAAGACAAGGATGGTAAAGGATGCTGCACAGACTGAAGTGGCCCAGCAGATATGACCTACTAAAAGTGGCATTCTATCTGCAAAATCTCAAAATGCACTTAACATTTTTCATGTCGATGTGTTTGCACTGACAATGGACAACTCAAGAGTTTCTCTTGGAAATTTAATTTTCAGAAGCACTATTAATAATAAAGGGGCCAATATCACAAATTCCTTGCAGAAGGAATAAAGGAGTGACATGAACAAGCAAATACCTGATAAATCCCCGGAGATGGCAGACACCAGTTCGCTAGTCCCAATCACTTAGGACAAGAGATTCAAATCATAGCTGAGAAAAATGGATTTCTAAGTCAAGCCCCTTCCAGGTTGTTCACTAATCATGAACTGTACCCCAAAATGATCTAGCAAATAATCAAGCCAAGAAATTCAAATCTATAAATGTTAGTGGTGTGGTTCATATATTTCTGTTTGGTGATCTATTTGATTGAAACCTAGTAACTAAAGTTCATGTAAGGTAAAACTATAGCATGAAGACTTAGAAATAATATTGAGCTTCATACTTAAGTCTCTGGACTCAAAACCAGCAATGAATCTCTCCCAGCCTTAGCTTCCCCATCAGCTAGCACCAACAGTGACGTCCCCTTCCCCATGTTATGCGTGATTGCAGCATTTTGTGCTGAAACACTCTACTGCAGGAGACTGTGAGCCTCGGGACCACTGACAACATAACTCCCACCCTTTAACATACGGGCAGCACACAACCAGGATTTGGTAAATGGTTATTGACTGAATGACTGCGTGAATAAATGATTCCTAGAGTTTACTGAGGTGTCCATTTTATAATGTTGTGCTATTAAAGACTTCACATAACTCTTAAAGGAAACATGACAAGGGAGAAGCAAGCCAGACCCTGGGAAGATATGGATTGTTTAAAGGTGTTGATTGTGTTATAATTCATTTAAATAAGAATTTTTTTCCTGGAGGCTTCAAGGTTTTCCACAAATTATGTAAGTTAACAAGCTTTGTTTGCTTGGTTATTTGTAGACAAGTATATAAGGGCATATGCAGCAGTGTACCCTGCAGCTGAGGGAGTTTGCTGTCTTATTCGCTCCCTGTCCTGGACATGGAGTTCTCAGAGATTGGCTGTTTCTGAAAACTGGGGATAAAGAATGACAAGACCAAACTTCAGACTGTTGATAGTTCACTACATGTGTGCTGCAAACCATATTTTTGTTTCTCATCTGTTTTCTGGAGAGGAGAAAGAAAAATGGTTACTCTCCATTGAGACTTGGTAGAGTCTGATGGCAGAAGGAGCTCAGGAAATTCTGTTCCAGGTGCTGGCTTCTGAGAGCAAGAGCCTCTGCACACATAAAACACAGGGCGTGGAGAACCTCTGACCAAGGCCACTCCGTGCTCCCAAGAAGATTACCGTCCTGTCTCCTTCTGATAGAAACAAGCCCCTCAAGAAAGTTGTAGGGGAAAGTAGAAACAGACGCTTGTTCCCAAACTGCCCTGTACTCCCAGGCCTCCTCCCTGCCAATCACAAAGTCATTTTACACTTACGAATTTTACAGGCACTGCCAGTAAAAAGCTGGAGGTATTACATATAAAATGTCAGGCAAAGACATCAATGAAATCCAGGTCTATGTGTTTATTGTTTGTTCTTTTATTTTTATTTGTTTGCTTAGCTTTTAGAGGCAGAATCTTGATATGTGCCCCAGGCTAGCCTTGAATGCACCGTGTAGCTCAGGCTGACTTAGAACTCAGTCTCCCCAACTCGGTATTCAGAGTGTTGGGAAGACTAGCTGTCATAGTGTGAATGTAATTGGTCCCCATTATCTCATAGGTAGTGGTACTATTAGGAGGTGTGGCCTTTTTGGAGTAGATATGGCCTTGTTGGAAAAAATGTGCCACTGTGTTCACAGGCTTTGAGGTTTCTTAATGTCACAAACTACTTTCTGTTGCCTGCAAGACGTAGCACTCTCGCCTCCAGCACATCTGCCTGAATGTCACCATGATCCCCATCATGATGATAAAGGACTGAACCTCTAAAACTGTAAGTGAACCACCCCAGCTAAATGTTTTCTTTGTGAGTTGCCAAGGTCGTGGTGTCTCTTCACAGCAATAAAAACCCTAAGACAGAAGTTGGTGCCCGGGATTGGAGTATTGTTGTAATAGGCTGGTAGGTGTGCTTGTTTAGAGGAAGTTGGACTTTGGTGCTTTGGGTTAGGAAAGCAGTGGAACGCTTTAAGCACTGCCCAATGGGTCATACTAGTAGGAGCATGGAAGACAGTGGTGATGAATGTGATTTAATGAACTGTGGGGGGCTTGCTCAAGAAGTTACAAAGGAGATATTACCATGTTATATTAGTATGATGCCTAAAGATCACCCTTGCAATATTTTGGTGAAGAAAGTGGCTGTTTTTTCCCTTGTTTGAAGAGTCTGCCTGAGGTTAAAGTGAAGAGTTAATTCTGGTGGCAGAAGAAATCTCAAAACAGCTGTAATGTGATTTTTAATAAGAACTCTAATGAAGATTTATGTAAACTGAGATTGCTTCTTCATTTCCTGGCTGCTCAGACCCAAATAATCACATAAAACTATATTAATTACAACACTGGTCAATATCTTAGGTATCTTTCTAGCTAGCTTTTACAACTAAATATCCAATTTCTATTACTCAATTAATCTGTGTATTGCCACTAGGCTGTGGTTTACCAGTGCTGGCATGTTACTCCTTCAGCAGCTACAAGGTGTCTCTCTGACCCCACGTACTCTCTATATATCTCTTCCAGACTGGTTATATTCTGCCCTGCTATAGGCTGAAGCAGCTTCTTTATTAACCAATGGTAATAAAACATATCCATAGCATACAGATAGGAATCCCACATCATCTCCCTTCTCTGTCTAAATAAAAAGGATTGTTTTAACTTTAATATAGTAAAATTACATATAAAAACAGTTATCAAGCAAACAATATTTAGTCCATTTATATCTGACAAATTAAGGAAAATACTCTATCATTTATCCTATCTTTGTGAATCTAAAATTTTATATCTAATCTATCCTTTATCAAAACTAAGGAAAATTATAACTATAACTGTCTGTCTTCAACTTTTCAAAGGCCACAGAAGGATATGATATTACCTAAGTAAACTGGAAGTTCATTGTAAGCAACTTCCAAAACTCTAGAATTGACAGAGACATCCTAATGTCTGGACAGTCACCCAAAGTTCTTCAGTAACATTGGGGCATCCATCTTCGGCCAACAGGCCCATAGTATCTGGCAGATTTTTCAGTGAAATCGGAAATTTGAAGATCTCTTTTATCTTGTAATGAAAAAGTTCATCAGCTGCTGTCTTCTGTGTCCTGCAGAATGTCTAGCAGTTTCTTTCATGAAGTAGGAACCCTGAAGGGCTGTTTCACCTTTTGTCAAGTTGAGCACATCCAGTTTATACAGCATACCATCTAGCAGTCCAGGCAAGAGAAGTTTCTTACCCAAATCACTAACAAACTCCATAAAAAGCCTCTTCAATGTCCATCATCTTCTTGAAGTAGACTGGTACTGCCAGAAGCAGACATGTCTCACTGTCGAGAAAAGTCTAGGTTCTTAAAACATTTTAAATGTCATATTCTGTAAGTCTTTGAAGTGGCTGAAGATTATCTATTGAACGGAAATATTTCTCCAAAAGTCTAGAAAACCTAACATGATTACTAGTTTGACTATTATAAATGACTCTATTAATCTGCAATTTTTAATTATACATTACATTTTTAAATGAGCTGCGCAAATAGAATACCTTAAATAAGAGCAGTAATGCATATATACACAAGGTAGCAAAGTCGACATTAAATCTGTATCAGTAGACAAAGGTCCGTACCAATGGGAAACATTCATTTCTATATCAATCATATCTCCCTCACTTTTTAAGAGAGAGATTAACTGTAACCATTTAACCATTTATAATCAACCCCCTTTATTTATTATGGTTTTAAATTTATTAGATTTTTAAAAAAATACCAATCCAAGTTCCCACTTCCTCTCCTCCTCCGATTCCCTCCACACACCCTCCCACCCCACCCCCATCCAATCCTCAGAGAGGCCCTCCCTACTATATCTAGGCTGAGCAAGGTATATATCCAAAGAGAATAAGATCCCTAAAAGCCAGTACATGCAGTAGGTATAAATCCTGGTGCCACTGTCAGTGGCCCCTCAGTCTGTCCCAGCCATGCAACTGTCAACCACATGCAGAGGGAATAGCTTGGTCCTATGCTTGTTCCTTCCCTGTCTGGCTGTAGTTGGTGAGCTCATATTAGCTGTTTCACAAACTGCTTCAGTGGGCTAATCCATCATGGTCTTGACCTCTTTGCTTATATTCTCATTCCTCCACTCTTCAACTGAACTTTGGGAGCTCAGTCCACTGCTCTGATGTGAGTCTCTACTTCTGCCTCCATCAGTTGCTGGATAAAGGCTGTATGGTGATATTTAAGATAATCATCAGTCTGACTATAGGGCAAGTCAAGATCAGACCCCCTCCACCTCTATTGCCCAGGGTCCTAGGTGGGGTCATTCTTTTGGATTCCTGGGGATTCTCTAGAGCCAACCCAATAATGGCTACCTCAATCAAGATATCTCTCTCCTTGCTCTCATCTCTGTCCTTCCTCCATCTTGACAATCCCATTCCCTCTAGTTCTCACCTACTCCCTCTCTCCCCTTCTCTTTTCCTCCTACACTCTCCCATGCTCCCCAACCCTGCCAGTCAATCCTGTCTGTTTCCAGGCAGGTATATATACATTTTTTTCTTTGAGTTTTCCTTACTGTTTAGCTTCTCTAGGATCATGAACTATAGGCTTAATGTCCTTTGTTTATAGCTAGTATCCACTTATGAGTAAGTACATACCATATTCATCTTTTTGAGTCTGGGTTACCTCACTCACAATAGTGTTTTCTAATTCCATCCACCTGCATGTGAAATCCAAGATGTCGTTGTTTTTTACAGCTGAGTAGTATTCTAATGTGTAAATGTGCCATATTTTCTTTATCCATTCTTCGGTTGAGAGGCATCTAGGTTGTTTCCAGGTTCTGGCTATTACAAATAATGCTTCTATGAGCATAGTTGAACAAATGCTTTTGTAGTATGATTGAGCATCTTTTGGATATATGCCCAAGAGTGGTATTGCTGGATCCTGAGGTAAGTTGATTCCCAATTTTCTGAGAAACCACCATACTGATTTCCAAAGTGGTTGTACAAGTTTACATTCCCACCAGCAATGGATGAGTGTTCCCCTTACTCCACATCCTCTCCAGCATAAGCTTTCATTAGTATTTTTGATCTTAGCCTTTCAGACAAGTGTAAGATTACCATCTCAGAGTTGTTTCAATTTACATTTCCTTGATTGCTAAAGATGTTGAGTATTTCCTTAAGTATCTTTTGGCCATTTGAGGTTCTTCTGTTGAGAATTCTCTATTTCTGTACCCCATTTTTAATTGGGTTATTTAGAATTTTAATGTCTAATTTCTTGAGTTCTTTATATATTTTGGAGATCAGTCCTCTATCTAATGTAGGGTTGGTGAAGATCTTTTTCCATTCAATAGGCTACCTTTTTGTCTTATTGACAGTGTCCTTTGCTTTACAGAAGCTTCTCAGTTTCAGGAGGTCCCATTTATTTACTGTTGCTCTCAGTGTCTGTGCTACTGGGATTATATTTAGGAAGTAGTCTCCTGTGCCCATGCATTGAAAATTACTTCATACTTTCTCTTCTACCAGGTTCAGTGTGGTCAGATTTGTATTGAGGTCTTTAATCCATTTGGACTTGAGTTTTGTGCATGGCAATAGATGTGGATCTATTTGCATTCTTTTACATTTTGACATCCAGTTTTGCCAGCACAATTTGCTGAACATACTTTCTTTTTTTGTTATATAACTTTAATTTTTTTGTTAAAAATCAGGTGTTCATAGATGTATGGATTAATACCCGGGTCTTCAATTTGATTCCATTGGTCAACCTCTCTGTTTTTATGCCAATGACAAGTTTTTATTACTGTAGCTCTATAATAGAGCTTGATGTCACGTATGAATCAACATACTTTAAATGAAAACAAATATTTATAAACAATCATTTTTGGAGTTTGGGCATTGTTCTCTCCAAAATGCTTCCTGATGTTTCTTGGGTCAAATATTTTTAGGGTTTACCTTTTAAGTGGTCTTGTTCCATCAAACCATGTTAGCCTGGAAGGAATCCACAGGTTCTCATCTTTTGTGGAAACAAAAGCATAACCTCTTTTCCAAAGCAACATATTCTTAGACCCAAATTTTGAAGTCAAGAACCTTTATGTTGGTTTAACATAAGAGTCCCCAGAATCAAATATCTCTCTTTAGTCAAAAAAATTCAAAGAAACCACAATAATATACACAATCCAGATTCTCTGTGTAAATTTCATCTTTACATGATTTATTTTTTATTCCCTTAATCTATGACTATCTGTATTCTTTCATATTACTTTTATTGTCTCTTTAATAATTTTGTTTTATTTTTAAAAACTATTTATTTCTTTTTATAACTTCCTATATTCTTTTTCTTCTTTCTTCCAAGTCTATGTACATTTATCCAACACTGTGATCCATTCAGAGGTCTTTTTACCTGAATCTGTCTTTATTGCATATCTGTAACCTTCTTCTCACCAGGAGTGCTTTTTTTAAAATTGTTAAGCAGGCATGGATAGAACCAACTTCACAGCCACGTCTGTTTGTTCCACCCAGTGCAACATGGCAAATGCATGTTCACTGTGTCTATGAGCCATGCTTACTGCCCCAGCTCTAGTGACACAATAGGTCTATGTCACCATTAAGCAATTTGTAGCACACTGCTCACAAACCCTATTTAAGTGTTCTGTTACAGGACCTTCCCGAAGAGTCTAATTCTAACTGCCAGCATGAAGTAGGAAGCCTCATCTTAAAAAAGCCATGCAATTTTTGCCACTAACACTGAGTCAGGAAGACCTTCTGAAAGGAGCTGTGCCTCTGCTGGCCACCAGCAAACAGAGTCTATCTGAAAAGAATGTGGCTGCCAAGAATCTGTACTTAATTGTGTGTGTGTGTGTGTGTGTGTGTGTGTGTGTCTAGAATTCCTACCCAAGCTCTCTCAATTTTTATGTGAATATAGTTGCCGCACATTAGTATACCATTTGTAGGTGGAGACAGCTCATTCATTTCCTAGCCACTCAGACCCAAATAATCACACAAAACTATATTAATTAAAATTTTGTTCAGCCAATGACTTAGGCATATTTTTAGCTAGCTCTTACATCTTAAATTAACCCATTTCTATTAATCTCTGTGTTGACATGAGGCTGTGGCTTACTGGTGCTGACATGTTACTCCTTCAGCAGAATCTCTCTGACTCTGCTCGCTCTCTATATATCTCTTCCAGCCTGGCAATATTCTGCCCCGCTATGGGTCAAAACAGCTTCTTTACTAACCAATGGTAATAAAACATAATCACAGCATACAGAGGGGTATCCCACAACAGATTTATAATGAAAAGGAGCACGCTGAGCAGGATAAATTACAAAATAAAAATTTTGAAGAGGACAAAAAGAGCAGCAGGGAGTGGAATGGAGCTAAATTCTGTACTCAAGGAGATAAATGGATTAAGAAATGGAATAAATGGAGTGGTGATCCCAGGGAAAGATCTCACCCAGCTATGTTTCCAACTTGTGAAAAGAAATTAAAGAATAGCTTAGAGCCAGGTGTAGTGGAGCACACTTTAAATCTCAGTACTGGGAAGATAGAGGCTGGTAGATCTCTGAGTTTGAGGCCAGCCTGGTCTAAAGAGCAAGTTTCAGGACAGCCGAGCTTAGGCAATGAAGGAAAACAGAAAGCTGGCAAAGATGTAACTGAATGCGGAGCATTTCTCAGCCCCAGCAAACAGGAGAACTTGGCAGCTTCAGCCACATGGTTCTGGGTTTAGAGTTAAGGATAGATGTACTGATAATTAGTTTATATTTTAATAAATAAAGCTTGCCTGAATATTAAAGAGTAAAACAACTGCACTAATCAGCCATACAGAGCAGGCACCTTTAATCCCAATAGCTATACTAGTTTGCCATAGAAACCTGGCAGTAGTGATGCACGCCTTTAATTTCAGCACTAAAGAGGAACATAAGAAAGGAAAAGACAGGTCTCACCCTCAGTCTTATTCTGAGAATTCCTGGAGCCAAGGTCGCCATTTCAGATTGTGGTAGAAGTAAAAGTGAGTGGCTGGCTGTTTTGCTTTTCTGACCTTCAAGTTGAACCCCAATATCAGTCTCTGGGTTTTTATTAGTCATGCTACAAATAGAAGAAAGGAGTTATGGAATAATATCACTGAGGCTAGACATGTTTCAGGGTTCTCCCTGAATGGAGGTCTAGTAGAGGGGCCATTGAGTGAATCTGCGCAATTGAAGCCTGGATTGCCTTGGAAAACCCAAGATGTTAGAGATACCGGAGTCATGGGATACCTGCCCAGGACAGCTGCTAACAGGGAGTGAAAAGCTGGCCCAAGAGAAAGTGTGTTACAGTCAACAAAGCTGAAAGGAATTGGAGATGTGGAGGGTGTTTTGATACCAGACGCAAAGATGCAGAGCTTGGAATTTGTCCAGCTGGTTACTGGTCTTCCTCTGGTCTAGTATATCCTCACTATGCTCCCTTCTCTATGTTTTGGAATGATGATATATAAGTTCTGTGCCTCTATGTTTGTAGTATGTGATCTGCTTTTTTATTTTGATTTTATAAGACACTACAGTAAGATTATATGAATCTTAGAAGAGACTTTGAACTTTGGATTTTAAACATTGTTGCAACTGATATGGGGACTTATTGCATTTTGCATTATGATATTGTTACAAGATTATGAGGGCCAGGGAGTGGAATGTGGTAGTTTGAATGTAACTGGCCTCCATAATCTATAGGGAGTAACACTATTAGGAGGTGTGGCTTTGTTGGAGTGGGTATGCCTCCATAAGATCTAGTTGTAAGGCATTTGAAAAATAATTTTTCATGGGGGATGGCCCAGAACATTGGAATTGTGTCATCCCTGAGCTGATGGTCCTGGATACTGTAAGAAAGCAGGCTGAACAACCCAAGAGGAGTAGGCCAGTAAACAGCACTGCTCTCTGATTCCTGCCTCAGCTCCTGCATCTGAGTTCCTGCTGTTTAGGTTCCTGTCCTGCTTTCCTTCAGGGGTGAACAGGAATGTGAAAGTGTTAACCAAGTAAACCCTTTACTCCCCATGTTGGTCATGGGGTTTCATCATACCCACAGTAACCCAAACTAAGACAGCATATGATTGTGGTGTATATGTGTGTGGATATATGAATGAGATAGGCACACATATGTGTTCAGGTGTGCATACATGTGTGGAGGACCGAAGATGAAATCAGTTCTCCTACTCTAGCAATCTCTGTCTCATTCCTTTGAGATAGGGTCTAATCTGATGATCCACTAAGCCAAGAAATCCTTTTGACTGTGTGCTCAACAGCAGTGTAGGGTGTGTGTGTGTGTGCATGTGTGTGTGTAGTGTATGTATATGTGTAGTGTATGTGTGTATGTAGTGCGTGTGTGCATACATCAATGCTCAGCTCTTTATATGGGTTTTGTGATCTGAACTCAGGTACTCAGGTTTGTGTGATGAGTGTGCTCACTTCATTGAGCCTACATCTCCAGCTAAGAAAAAATTATTTATGTTCACATATGCTCCATCATCTTTTTACAAAGGCACATTCAGTCACAGACATTTAATTGCTCCTTCACATACTTGAAGGATTACTTCCAGACCCCTGAGGATACAAACACTTATGAACAATTAAACCTGCTGATGACCAATTCCCTGGAGTTTCTTGGACTCCAACACTTCTTTCAACAATATTAAGCAGAGCCTTGAGAGGAATCATTGAGTGTGAGGGTGTGTGTTATGAATCTCAGATCTGTCACTTGCTGGCTGTGAGCATCTCTCTCAATTTCATTTAATTATCAGAAAATATGGGTGATTAATAACTGTCTAGGGATCCTGAGAGCATTAAGAGTCCAAGAAAGGAATGATCATACTTTGTGACACTCTGACACTCAAGAAAAGGGGGAAAACCCAATGGACATGTGCTGTATTCCAGCAACCCCCTGCTACAGGGCTGCCAGCTGTCGGACTCACTAACACACTTGGAATGAGTTGGAGGATGGGTATCCCAGAAGTGTTCAAAACTTGTGATTGTTAGAGTAGAACACACGTCTCCACACTGGTACAAAACCACAGTTGTCACACAGTGTATATTAGTTTTATCTCTTCAACAATCATAATAAACAATGCTTGTTGATTATGGCATACTGGGCCCACACCGTAGTTAGTCAAAGGAGCAAAAGACAAATAGGTACATCTCTCCTGCAATGTTTCAAACCAAAATTTCACTCACGTAGTCAAAATAAGAGAAAAATATACACAATGACCCTCTATTATACCTATGTTCACCAATTAACAAGCAATCCTGCCTCTTTAGAAGAGCTGAGGTAACTATCAGGGAATCATCCTTGTGTTGGAAGGGTAGCCAGGTGGGACACTTGAGAGCTGTATGTCTGTCGGTGGTATGACTGCTCAGTCTTACTGGCTATGTGATTATAGGCAACTCCCTTGGTCTTACCAAGTATTGTTTCCTATCTCGGTAAAATGGAGCCATTAATCTATACTTTATAATTAAATGAGGCCCACAGAGTTCCTGATCCACAAATATTTAGTTCTTGTCTAGAACTGGTCACATAAGCATATAATCTTAGTACTTGGCTGGAGACAGGGAGACAGAAGGATAATGAGTTCAAGGCCAACTGAGGTGACAGAGAAATTCTATCTCAAAACACCAAAACAAAAACAAAAGAGTCTTTCCTCTTTTTGAACTCCCCCTATACTACCGCAGGTTCATACCACAAATCATCAACGAGTAACTTATTCAATTATTATAAGGCTGACAATGTACACTCTACTTAGTGCCAGGTATAGTATTATGGAATGAATAATTAGTATAGGACTGATCTCACAATATTCTGAACTGTCCTTCTGTGATGTAAGAACTTGTGAACAAGGAACATGTCTTATTCCTCTTCCCATACACTCCTTCTTCAGGATGTTAAACAGTGTTGATCAGTTTACAGTGTTATTTGTAAAAACATCCATTTCTCTTGAGAGGCTCAGGTGTCCCTGTATTAGTATGACATCATCCACACCATTAACTGTGATGAGTCCAGGAATTTATAAGATATTTGTTCAATGTTTCCCACCACCAATATTTGAACTAACAAGTCCTAAGAGGTCAGGGATTCGGAAGCCATGTTGTCATTTACTCATTATTTTCATGTTTTCTTTTCCCATGTTGTACAGTACACTGAGAAGAACCGTCAGGTCATATAATAGCTCTACCACCTGCTACTGGAGGAGCTGTGGATAAGCAATGTCATCTCCTCAAACTAGATGATGACTTTTATATTATCCAAGATTACTGAAGGGAAACAAAGGGACTGTAACTGTTACTCCAGGGATAAATGTGACATTGTATTTAGCTTGCTGACCAAGTTTAAGTATGAGTGGGATACATGGTGACTATAGGTTTTTGAAATGTTTCTTCCAGTTAGCTTACAAAAGGAATGTTTGCCTATTCCCTTCAGCTTGCCCAGACTTCTAAAATCCCCTGCTCCAGAGAGAGATTTATTTTCTCGGGTTGGAGCATTTTGTGTCTGCTATCACTTTGTGTCAACAAATATACGTTTTGCTTATGAATTTAAAGTAGCCAGTAAAAGCTTACCCTGTGATCTAAAGATTTCATTTCCAGGAGTAGACCTAAAGGCTTGAAAGCAGGGACTTCATTATTTGTACTCTAGTTTTTATATAAGCATTATCCAGAAGAGTGAAAAGCTGAAAACAGACCAAATACCCACCAACAGATGAACAGGTAAGCAAAGTGTGGTATATACATACGACGATGTTCACCCATAAAAGAAATGAAATCTTCATTCATCTTGCAATTAGACTGAACCTTGAAAATATTGTTGAGTATGTTTGTGTGACTTTTCCTGAAGAGACATAAACAAATGTCATTCATCCTAGATAGGGCATAAATGGCAAACCAAAGAAATGATTCTGTGAAGGCTTAAGTCATAAACAATCCCACACCAGTCTGGAATTATGATTAATAGGGTGGTATTTATTTAAAGGGGAAAAAACTTACAGATCACCATCCCAGACAACAGTCCTCTGCGCAATTAGGAAGAAGTCTAGTCGCCGGAACCGGAGCAGGAAGTAAAAAGAGAACAAGGAGGGAAGTAGCCGCTTTTTTAAAGGGAAAGAGACCACGCCCCAATGGGCTGGTATCTCAGCGGCTATTGGCTGGAGGAGCGGAAGGACCTCGCGCAACAATTCTGCTCTAGTTTGGTGAACCTAGAGTTTATTGGGGTAACTGAAAGTTAACCATATCATGAAAACTCTACTCTGAAGTGAGTGATGATTTACCAGAGCTGTAATTCTGAAGTTCTGTTCCAATGCTCCACCAAAGAGGTTCCTCTTGCCCTGCAATCATTGACTGTAGGACCCAGCCATGACAAGCTCAATAGAGGCCTGGGTATCAGTAGTTTTACCTAAGGCAATACCTGGTTGTAAGAAAGACCATCAACTAAGTCTACTCAGGCACCATCCAGGAACAGACCATCCAAAGGAAATTCATAACGTCCCAACCATTGCAGATAGCATCACCTGCTAGCACACACCCATTGCTTTTTACCAGGATACCCCTGGACAAACGTCAGCAAATGAGGACTGAGCCCATTACAACACATCTGATAATGTAACTTTTCTGGTTTTTGCCTTTAAATTGCTCCCTCTAGAAGGGTGGGGTACCTCCTCTAGCTACTGGGCTGACAAGGTCCCTGCTAGCTTGTAATCATGCACAAAATAAACCTTGCTTTTGCATTTCAGTAAGTCAGTCTCCCTAGTGGTTTTTTGGGGTCCCCACTGGGCACAGCACTGACTGTTTAAGTAGTTACACTACAAGAAATAAACAGGTAGAGGCTTAGGAAGGAAAGAACTCTCCAGTCATCGGTGACATCAAACTTGTATTGTTCTGAGAGGTGGTGCCTCCCAGACTTGGGCTACAGCTTCCTGAGGATACACAAAAATGCACCAAGAACAATTTGAGAGCAATTTTTGTAGTTGAGAGTAGGGAGTGAGGAAGTCATGGCTTTGCCAGACAGAAACTGTTTTTCTGGATAAACTGCTTTTCAAGACTACAGGGACTCTGGGCTTCCAGACTTGTAGTGGGGAGAAGCTGCTTTCCAGAAATTCCATGTGTGAAAGATTTCCTGGAACCTTGGGCTTGTCTTATTCCTAGTCTAGGGGGGATTTTCCCTTATGCATAATTTTGAGCAGAGACCTCCTGGGTCTTCTAGCTTTCTGATTTCCCCAAATTCTGTGTTTCTGAACTTCATAATAAACACCCTTAATTTCTAAAGGAGTATAACTGGGGTACTCTGCATGGATGGAAAACACTGCTCCAAAAAGCCATGGGACGTTAAAAGGAGTTCCAGGGCCAGGTGTGAGATACCTCCTATGAGAGCAAGAAGGTGCCAGAAGCCCCTCAGAATAATACAAGTTATTGCCGTTGTTCTTGGCTGACCAGCAGAACTAGATAGTAAGACCCAATCATGAATGACAGCATCTACTTAGAGAAAAAAAACTAGAACAAGCTTGGAAACTTCTTTTCTGGCTAGCATTCACAGTGTTGGAGGACGTTACTCAGGTCTCTAGGAGAGAAAATCATCAATATCATACCCAATGGTGGACACTTTGCATGCAGTAGTCCTGATTGCCAGATAAGATACGCTGACAGTAGGACTGGTACAGTAATGACATGAATGTTTCGGGGATAACCAAGTGCTCTTCTATTTGATTCAAGGCCCACTACATAAAGGGAAGACCATGTCTGATACTGTGAACTTGATTAAAAGTCTATGGTTAAGAAAGTCATAGACTTTAGTGGGCTACTGACTGCTGACTTTTACAAATGAACATGTTGTCAAACTGCTTTCTAAATATTTATATTTTTAGTCATAGATTTGTGCTGTTCTCAATTTTGATGATTTAGTTGGGGTTTTCATTGCTGTGATAAAATACCATGCCCTAAAGCAATTTGAAAAGGAAAAGGTTATAGCTTCCAACTCTCCAATCATATTCCATCGTCAAGAGAAGATAGATCAGAAATTCGAGGCAGGACCCTGGGAGCAGAAACAACAGAGGAATACTGTTTTGTGGTTTTCTCCTCATGGCTTGCTCAGCCTGCTTTCTTATACAGTCCTGGACCATCTGTCAGGGGTGGCATCATCCACAGACAAACCCTCCCACATCAATCATTAAACAAGACAATATCCCACAGAGTTGCTTACAGGCCAATCTTAAAGAGACATTTTCTCAATTAAGATTTTCTCTTCCCAGATATATCTAACTTCATGTCAAATTGACAAAGTCAACCAGCACAATTAACCTCTGTCACCTTGGTATGCAAAAATATCACTTATTAATCCATAACATTTCCTTTTATATTCATTCACAATATCTCATATAAATACCAATATCACAAAAAGCTAAAACTTATAAAAGTCCCATAGTCTATAAAAATTCAAGCACTTTCTTTAAAACATACAAAGTCTCTTTCAAAGTTCAAAACCTATGTAAAATGCCCAAAGTCTCTCTAAAAACCCAAAATTTCTTGAAAATTCTAAAGTCCATTATTTATTGGTTCTTACAAAATTAGAAATAAATTATTCACTTTCTTACTCAGAGAAGGAAAAATCAGTTCATAGTCACACTCAAATAAAATCAGAATCAATATCCAATATTTTAAAACATTCAGTGCCTGACATCTGAGACCCTGTCAGCATCCTCTGGCTCCAGTGTCTGGGGGACGCACTTCTTCAACCTTGCCCCTGAAGCACTCAGTTTGTCTCATAGGCTCAGGCCAGCTCCAGTCTGTGGTTGCTGCTGTTCTTAGCGATCTTTCCTTGACACTGGCATCTCCAAAGGGCCAGGGTCTTTGCTCCAACTGAGCCGAACATTCACCGACAGCCTCTCCTGGGCCTTCTTCAGGGATTCCAACCCTTCAACATTGCCTGAAGCCACAATCTCTGTCCAGGACCCCTTCAATCCTGGGGTTCCTATTGCAACTGAGGCTACACTTCCCCCAGTGCTCTCTCATGGGGTGAAGCCTCAGGGACTCTCCCTGACCCTTTTATGCCTCCAAACCAAATACCACCTGCAAAACTCTACACGTTGTCAAATTTTGCTGCCAACATAGGGTAGAGCCCCAGCCCCCTCTGAACCACAACTTCTGTGTGCTGACCCTGAGGAGAAACTTCTCAGCAGTTTTCATCTCAGTGATGCCCATCTCTTTTTAATCACATTTGATTCCTCAGGCTCAGCAGACCACCATCAATTGTACCACAAAACAGAGGTTTCACGCTAGTGTTCTGGTCTCTTGTTAATCACAGCCAATTCTTCTGCTCTGATGACAAGACTCTTAATTCAAATACCAAGTGGCCCCAGCAGAGCCTTTAAAGACTGAAATTCTTTAAATGGAGTCTGAAGCTCCCTGTGACACTTCACAGGTCAGACCCCATCATCGGCACTGCTCTCAGCTTTTCTTTCCAGCGCTAGTTGTTAATGCCGGGGTTCATAGCTGCTCAAAGTGCCCAAGATGAGAGAGTGCCGATACCCAGTCCTGAATGGGGCACCTTCACACGTGGGAGAGAGAGGGAGAGGGAGAAGGGGAGAGAGAGAGAGAGAGAGAGAGAGAGAGAGAGAGAGAGAGAGAGAGAGAGATTGACTGCTGATCACTCAGTCCTGATTCACACATGCACGGACAGAGAGAGAGACTGCTGCTGAATGAGGCACCTTCACACATGCACACACATAGAGAGAGAGAGAGAAAGAAAGAGAGAGAGAGATCGCTGATTACTCAGTCCTGAGTGAGACATCTTCACACATGTACAGAGGAGAGAAGGGGGTTCAGGAACTGTGAAAGAGGAAGCTGAAAGAATGGAAGTGCCAGAGGAGGGGGAGAAGTGAGGTGAAGTGCTAGAAATGGTGTCACAATTGTTGCACTCATGTACCCAGGATCCATTGTGACCTGCACATGTACCCAGCATCCACTGTGACCTACACATCCAGTATCCATTGTGACCTACACATGTACCCAGCATCCATTATGACCTGCACATGTACCCAGCATCCATTGTGACCTGCACATGTACCCAGTATCCGTTCTGACCTGCACATGTACCCAGTATCCATTGTGACCTACACATGTACCCAGCATCCATTGTGACCTACACATGTACCCAGCATCCATTGTGACCTACACATGTACCCAGCATCCATTGTGACATGCACATGTACCCAGCATCCGTTGTGACCTGCACATGTACCCAGCATCGGTTCTGACCTGCATACAATCTACACAGTTGCTGGGGAAGGGTAGTCACTGTTCTTCAGTGTTGTAGCTATGGGGAAGCTGTCCATGATCTAATAAATGACCCATATCATGTGCACACAGGAACCCTAATTAAACTCAGTGGGTTCTTAAAATAGCAACAACAAACAAAGAATGAAAGAGGAGGGGAGAGATGAGAGGAAGAGGATGATGATAAATGTTCCTTTCATAGGTCCTAACATGTATAAATTTGTCAAAGAATAAATAAAATTATATAAAACAGATAAATAAAAACCAACATTGTATGTGATAATAAATAAATCCATTTCCTCAGCTTCCCCAGCCTAGGAGCCTCTCCCCTCCTTCCTGGAGGGAGGGTTTCAGCTATGTTACAAACAGGAACAGAGTTTCCCTTCTGGCCATCGAAAGCTTGGGAAAGATATTGATAATGGCTATGAAACATTGTAAGCTACAAAAGCATGGAACTGCACACTCTTTAAAAAGCAGAAATGGTGCATTTCAGGTTATGCATATTTTGTTGGCAAAATAAGAAGTGGGCATCAGAAATACTCATGTGCACTACAAAGTCTCTGCTACTGAATTTTCTACAGGAGGAGGCTGGAATAAATTCACCCACCAAACTTACCTCAATTTTAGAAGGAGGGGTAAGATGTGAAGTCATGTGGCTAAGACAGTGATTCTCTGCATCAGAAACCACAGCTGTGCGTGAGCTCTTCAATTTATTCATTTATTGACCGTGAAAAATATAGCTAAATGTCTGAGCTGTGGCTTCTCATCCAGAAAGCTCAATTATATAGTGTGAGGCTGCTTTCCACTGGGGATAGACTAGGGGTGGGAAACAAGACACAAGAAATCTCCAGACTGAAAAGCTAAAGGAGCCCTGTGCTGCAGATCTGAGCGAGGAAACTTCGTGGGTAAGCAGTATGAAATCCAAGGACTCCAGCTAGTGGGAGAGCCTGGGGGTTTGTTGTCTTGCTGTGGTAGGGAGCCAGCTGCAGGAGACTTAACGCTGAATATTTCCCAAGTCCCATTTCAAAACCGAAATGTGTTTGAGCCAATGGCACAACTTCACTCTTCGGTGCCAAGTTTTAAAAAGGTAATGTCGGAAGTAAAACGGGCCACGGAAGGAAAGACAAATGGATCTGAAGACTTTTGTCCGCAAGTCACGTAAAATAAAGCTCACCCCAGGAAAAGCATTTCAGTGTCTTCAGTAACCACACCAGGTCAGACACTTCCACCTCTAGCGGGGTTCTGACGCCCTCACCACCTCTGGAAGTTGTTTTCTTCCTGGCTCACTGCTAAAAGATGTAGCTCTTAAAAGAGGATCTGTCTCCAAGAGTGATGCTAATTGGTCCCTGCAGAAAGCTGGGGGATGCCTGGCTTGATGAATGGCCTAATCTGCGGAGCAGCCTCGGGACAGTCAGCCGCATCTGTATGTAGTCTTCGCCTTTGCAAACTCAGCTGGGGACTGACTGCCCCTTGTGTGAGGCCATGGAAGCAGCCTGACTCCCCATCGCTTACCTTGGCAGGCTGGAGACTTTCTGAGCATGAGCTTCGGTGGCCTGTGCTAGACTCTTGTTTGCTACATCCACAGCGTTTCTTGTTTCTACACAAGCATTTGTGGAGGAGCGGTTTCTCACTCCTTCGGCAAACGGCTCACTGTTGAGTTGAAGGAGCCTCAGGGGAAGCAGAAGCCCGAGGGTCAGGAGTTTAAGGTCATCTGTGGCTATAACTTAAATTCAAGGTCAGTCTGAGATATGAAAAAGTAAGCGAGCCTAGTTTTCATCTGTGAGGAAGAGAGCTGGACCTCATGCTCTTCACCTTTACCAAGCACACATGTTTGGAGAGAGAGATGGATTCTGTGAAGGGGAGTCGTAAAAAGGAGCCATGTCTACAAAGGGAGCCATGTCTTCAAAGAAAGACTGATTCCAATTGCAATGACCCTGGAGAATTGGGTGTATTATAGGCCTGGAACCTAATGACCCTTTCCCTCACCCTATCCTCAGGCCCTATCTCCCAGCATTCTCATATACAGACTTTTAAAAATTGAAATGTATAAGCAACAAAATTCCATTGACCACCATGGAAAGGCTGAAAATGCTACCAGATAAACATCTGAGTCTTATAGTTGAGATTTCCCATCCTGCTGTAACTTCCCATTTAATGCTTCTACGTGTGTGTGTGTGTGTGTGTGTGTGTCTGTCTGTCTGTCTGTCTGTCTGAGACAAGGTCTCACTATGTAACCCTGACTGCCCTGGACCTCATTATGTAGAACAGACAGGCTTCAAACTAGTAAATTCATGCCTTCCTCTGTCTCCTCAGTACTGGTATTAAAGGCATGTGCCACCATGCAAGACTTAGCCACTGTATTTTTAATACGTTTATTTATATATAACTCTCTTTGTTCTGTTGCTATAAAAATCCGACGAAACTGTTTCCTTGTTAGAACATTGTACTTAGGAAAGACAGAATAAATCTAGGTTCCCAGGCCACAGCCACTCAAATTTGATTCCAGAATAAATACCTTTTATTCCTTTGAGGTGAGAGCTATTTCTTTGGGTGTCATAGGTGTCAGTTCAAATTCCCATCCCATCTTCTTTTATTGATCCAGATCAAGTCCAAAACTGAACTGTGCTTCCACATGACTTTGCTCTGATGTTATGCTCGTGAGTGCTATTTCAATGAAAGTTTACGGATAATAAAATGATGTAAGAATGCCCCGGACAGCCGGACCTGGTGACTGGGAGTCAGTTTCTTTACAGGCAAAACTTGCAAGTGTCATTTCCTAGCCTGCTAAAGTGCAGGTGTGCATGTGTGTGAGAGCGTGCATGTGTGTGCGCGTGCATGTGGGTGAGTGCATGTGTCCATATGCATAAAGGTATAAGCAACAACAGCACAGAGGCCAATGAATAAGTTTAAAAACAGGGCACAGATCATCTTGAGCACCCCCATCTCCCAGATAGAGATTATCTATGACTGTTGTATGCCTCTGGTTAGACAGAACTTTCATCTGCTCTGTAGCAGTTGGCTTATATTTTTTTTTTGCTATTCCATAGAAATTTTGAAGTCAACCATCAAATTCAAGCAGAACAACCCCAATGTAGAATTGTATCATTTACAGCTAAATTTATTAAGAACTGACTTCTCTGCGAAGTTGTCTCTTTTTCTGTCCAATAACATATCCATCCTAGTGTAGTTTATAGATTACTCTATAGTTCTTTACTAGCATTTCAGTGTGTTTCAAAAATGTTTAATAATTTCTACCATAAAACTTTTCCTATTCCTATGAATTTTTTTTTTTTTTTTTTTTTGGTTTTTCGAGACAGGGTTTCTCTGTGGTTTTGGAGCTTGTCCTGGAACTAGCTCTTGTAGACCAGGCTGGCCTTGAACTCACAGAGATCCGCCTGCCTCTGCCTCCCAAGTGCTGGGATTAAAGGCATGCGCCACCACTGCCCGGCATCCTATGAAATTTTTAACCAAGGTATTTTGTATATATACAGACATATATTTCTAATTTGATTGTCATAGACTATACTTTCTATGTGTTTATGACTTGTGTAGATTAAATTTTATGCATGAAATAACTTTTTTACTCTGATTCACTGTGTATTTTTTTATAGGCTTCTTTGGGGTCTTCCATATAAATAATCAAACAATTCTTATAAAAAGGTTTATCTATTTGATTTAGCTTGAATATGAAGAGTCCCCCAAAATCATGTTAAAGACTTGACTGACAGGTTTTGGGACTTTGGAGACTTACTAGATCATGAGAGTTTTACTCTCACCAATGGATTAACCCATTAATGAAGTCATACTTTAATGATATTTCAGGAATTTTAAAGCCAATGAACTATTAATCTAGCATGGAAATTTTCAAGTTTTTTTTGAACCCTGGGAATGGAACATAGGATCTTGCATATTCTATACAAATACTCTATCACTATCTTATATTTTTGTTATGTCACAGTAAATTTCAAGGCAGCCTAGCATTCAGACTGTGGCATGGTTATTGCTGGAAACTTTTAGGCAGGTTGACAGTAAAAATTTGGAGCAAAGAGAAGAGCAGAAAGATTTAAAAAAAACAAACTGTAGTTTGGCCAGAATAGGAGTGTGCTGACAGCCATAAAGAGAAAGAATGTGGTTGCTGAGGAGATTAGTGTTTGCACAAGAAGCACAGGAACAATAGAACAACTGATGGAAGAGGGGCTTGTGGAAAGGGAAGGATTGCATCATGGAAGCAATGGCAGCCTTGACGGCCCTGCTCATGTGATCATAATTCAATGGCTTTATTAGAAGGTAAAGCACAAGTGGAGAAGGTGGGCCATTGAGAGTGTGCCTTTGAAGACCACATCTTATCTCCAACCCTTCTCTATTCCTCTCTGACCCCCAACTGCTGTGAAGACACAGTTCTACTCCCCTGTGCCTGCCCCATGGAATTCTCCCCCTTCAATCCCCACAGGAATAGATCCTACTGACCCTGGACTGAAACCGGAAACCATAAGCCAGATTAAAGCCTTACTCCTTTTGCCTGCTCTCTCAGGAGCTTCTCACAGCCATGCCAAGTGTCACTAACACACTTCTATTTTTGAAATCTTACTGGCGGCCTCTACAACTATCTTCATTCTTACCTTCAGGAATCTGTTCTGTCCTCACTATTCATGGAGTCTATATTTGCAAATCTACCTACTTGTCAAATATTATTCATTACCCCCAAGTCAATATTCCCAGGGTCATGTGTGAACATAGGCAGGTACACAGTAAGAGAAAAAATAGAGTAATTTATCACACAGGTCTCTTAGCCCTAGCAAGGTGACCTCTGCCTTGTTTCATATCTCATATGGCAAACAAGCATCCTTTCAAGGTCCATTCAAGTCCCATATTTGGTATTAGTGGTTCGCTGTTCGAGATGTTAAAGGCATAGTGCTAAATTGTTGTTGTCACGCAAGAAGGCCAAGGGCTCCTAGTGAAAGCGGCTGTGATGTGCACTAGCAGGAAAGTACATGCGCTGTGTGCTCTAGTTTTCAAATATAGTAGGACATGATTTTTATTCTGGTCATATAAATGTCCAGTCTGTAGCCCCTGTGCCACATGTGACCAACCTGAATTGTAAACTTACTCAAAACATTTTAAGATTTCTCTCTCTCTTTCTTTTTTCAGTTAGTTTTGTAACTTGATTTCATAGTTCTTGAGCATGGATTTCATTGAAAACAACATCAATGGAGCAATGTCAAAGATTAGATGTGTCTGGTAGACACATCTAGGAACTAAGATTCCCGGTGATGAATACAGCAGAATGAGTTTTCATTTCCTTAGGAGGAACTGTTATACCCAGCCCCAGTTTCCAGAGACCTCCTCCTTCATTGTGCCAAACCTTACTTTTCAGAAAGTTATGGAAGATAAGCACCACTGTTCTCAAAGGACAAGGTCTACCTGCCTCAAGTAGTCTGTCACTGCTCACCACGGTTCCTTCTCGCAGCTTGCCTTCATCCTGCTGGAACTGATCTTCCAGCAGGTGTGCCGGGTTTAGTCTGATGTCTCCTTTCTTTTTTTTTTTTTTTTTTTTTTTTTGTTATGAAGTGATGATTCTTTCTTATTTATTTATTTATTTATTTATTTAAGATTTCTGCCTCCTCCCCACCACCACCTCCCATTTCCCTCCCCCAATCAAGTCCCCTCCCTCATCAGCCTTAAGAGCAATCAGGGTTCCCTGCCCTGTGGGAAGTCCAAAGACCATCCACCTCCATCCTGGTCTGGTAAGAGGAGTATCCAAACTGCCTATGCTCCCACAAAGCCAGTACATGCCGTAGGATCAAAAACCCATTGCCATTGTTCTTGAGTTCTCAGTAGTCCTCATTGTCCGCTATGTTCAGCTTTTTCTGACCCTTCTGATCCCACCCATTGTGCGTTTTCTACTTTATTCTTCAAAGTCCCAATCTTGCTTCTTTACTCATATATATGTGTGTGGGTATACATATATAATTTATTTTTATTTCATGTGCATTGCATATATGTGTGTGTGTGTGTGTATGTGTGTTAGATCCCCTGAAATTGCAGTTACAGGCAATCACAAGCTGCTGAACTCCAGTCCTCTGGAAGAGCAGCCAGTGCTCTCAACTGCTGAGCATCTCTCCAGCTCTGTTTCTTTACTCTTACCTTCTATTTTCTTTGGACTTACTCTGCTGATTCTCAGTCCTTTTCTAATTCTCAGCTTAGACAACACTAGCCTGACATTGTTAATGTCCTTATGTAAGAACATAATGCTAAAACCTTCCCTTCGGATCTCACGGTAATAAGCCCTGGAGTATTATAATAGCCACAGGAAACCAAAACACCATCTTACGTTTTGCTGTTTTGATCACGTTTTTTTTTAAAATGTATCATGTTTACTATTTATTGCCACAATATGAGTTTTTTATATGTGTGTGTACATGTTCATATTGTGCATATGTTGTGGAGACATGTGTCAGTCAGAAATCCACATTGTGGGTTTTTCTCAATACTTTTTTCTTTTTTTTAATTTATTTTTTAAAACATCTTTCCTCATTTTACATACCAATCCCAGTTCCCTCTCCCATTCCCCCCACATTCTCCCCAGCCCACCTATCAACTCTTCAGAGAGTGTAAGGGAGTTGATCGTCCCCCACTCCACACACACCAGTCCTAGCCCCAATCATCAATTAACCTATTATAACTCAGATCAGCTTCCTTTCCATGGAATCTTTTACTAATAAAATAATTTTGTAGTCTCTTAGATCTGATTTCTTTCTCTCAATGTAATTATTTTGAGGTTTTCTTTGTATTATTGTACACATCAACAACTTCTTCTATTTATTACTACATGACGTTCTATTGTGTAAATACAACATGACCTGTTTATGTCTATTTCTTGAACTATATTGGGTTGGGTCTAGTGTTTTGAAAATAACAAATATGATAAGGGCATTATTATTAAGTCTTCCTGTAACAAAGACATGTGCTCATGTGCACGTACACACACACACACACACACACACACACACACTCATTTCTTTTCTGGACAAACACAGTAATAAAGTGACTTAGAATAAGAGTCTGTTTAACTTTTTAAGAAACATCTAATTATTTTCTAGAAGGTTTTCCAATTTTATATTCATACAAACAAGTTCATTTGCCTTATGATTTTGGCAATATAATTATCCTAATTTTAAAATCAGTTTAGTGACTCTAATAGAATCATAGTAAATCATATTTTGAAGTGATGAAGCTCAAATCCAAGAGGCAAGCAGTATGTGACTGTGCTACAACCCCAGACTACATTTTAATGTTTTATTTCTTCAGCTATTTGTTTACTTGTTTTTGAGAAAAGTTTTTCATGTAGATATAAACCAGAGAAAGGGAAGACGGAGGCAGGCAGGGAGGGCGGGAGAGAAGGAAGGAGGGAGGGAAGGGGGAGGGAGGGAAGAAGGGAGGGAGGGAGGGCAGGAGAGAAGGAGGGAGGGATGTAAGGGGGGAGGGAGGGAGGGAGGGAGGGAGGGAGGGAGGGAGGGAGGGAGGGAGGGAGGGAGGGAGGGAGGGAGGGAAGGGGAGAGGGAGGGAATGCACTCATGGTTTGGATTTAGTTTGAATTTTCCTGATAACCAGTTTGGCATACTCTCCAATGGTTTTGGACTGAACTTTATTTGTTTCTTAAGAACAAAACACTCCACAACGTACATCAGCTCTGTAGCTAGGCAATGGAAGAACTATATGACCTCTGTCTTCGGCTGCCTCTCTTAAAAGTAAACAGCCATAGCAAATTCACAGATTTTTAGTGTTTCCCGTATTTCCTTCACCTCACCTTATCCACCTCCTTTTAGAATTCAAATAGGATGTATTTTAGAGCATCCTAATTGACCTTCTATTAGTTTCCTTCCCACATTTCAGTCTCTTTCTTGCCCTGTCCTGTATTTTAGATAACCACTCTGAACCCTTTTCCTAATTTACAATTCCCTCGTTATCTGTGTTTACTTTTCTGTGAAACTTGCAGTGTTTTTAGTGATGAGAACATATTTAACATTCTGGTAAAATTTAATTTCTCATTCTACATATATTTTCTTTCCTTAAATGTTTAGCACACTTATTTTCTGCACCTGACCATTCCGCCCTCGGAAGATGTTCTGACGGTCTCTCTGGTGTAATTTTGCCGCACTTGTTTCCTTGTTTTGTAATGTTTAGCTGTGTTGTTATGGTGCATAGAACTTTGACATGGAGACTTTTTCAGGACTATGTACAAGATGGTTTGTTCCTCAAAAAACTCCAATTCTTTTGTCAAACATCTGGAGCACCAGTGGATCCTGGCATGCCATAACCCGCTTTGAAGTCTTAGGAATCACCAGGATTCTAAATACTAGAAGTAAATACCTAAGTATAGTAGTATCAAAGGGTTCCACAATAGCCCAGAATGGAGTATAACAAAGGTTTATTTATCTGGGGATAAACTCACAGCAAGGGTAGCAATCCACAGTCCTCTGAGTGTGCTGGGAACTGGAACCAGCAGAAAAAAAGGGCTTTTTATCTGCACTCACAGTACAAGAGACCATGCCAAAAGTGAACCAGTATCTTAAACTTTATTGGCTCCCCTTTTCTGTCTAAATAAAAAGGAAGATTTTTAACTTTAGCATAGTAAAATTACATACAACTAAACAGGTACCAAGCAAGAATTACAGTTATGATATTTAGTCTATTAGTATCTGGAAAAATTAAAGGAACTATTCTATTGTCTATATTATCTTTGTGAGTCTAAAGTTTTATATCTAATTTATCTTTTATTATAACTAAGAAAGGCCTTAATTACCTGTCTTCAACTCCATCAAACACTCCAAAAGGATATAATATTACTTAGGTAAACAGGAAGTGCATTGTAAGCAACTTCCAGAGTTCTAGAAATGACACCTTACTGTCTCTGTCAGTCACCCAAAGTTCTTTCGTAACATTGAGGCATCCATAGGAACTGGCAGATTTTTTCAAGAAGCAGTAAATTTGACTGTTTCATCTATATTGGCAGTTTGTCAGTTATTCTCTTCTGTGTCCTGCAAAATGTCTGACAGACTCTTTCATTAAGTAGGAAAGCTAAAAGGCTGTCTCACCTTCCTTAGTCAAGTTCAGCAGTCATTTTCTTGTAGTTCTTGCATGTCCAGTTTATACAGCCTACCATCAAGCAGTCCAGGCAAGAGCAGTTTCTTGCCCAAATGACTAACCTTGTCACACTGAAGGCAAATTCCATAACAAGTTTCTTCAATGCTCATCAACCTCTCTGAACTAATTGGTACTGCTAGAAGCAGACATGTCTCACTGCTAAGAAAACTCTAAGTTCTCAAAACATTTTAAATGTCACACTCTAGATCTTTGAAGTGTTGAAGATTGTCTATCTAAATAAACTATATCTCTACATATCTAAAAACCCTAACTGCTACACGTTTGACAATTATAAATGACTATCTATTGATCTGAGGTTTTAAATTATACATTATATTTTTTAATGAGCTGCACAAACATAATATTTTAAACAAGAGTAGAAATATACATATACACAGTGTAACAAAATTGATCTTAAATTTGTGTCAAAAATCCATACCAATGCAAAGTATTCATCTTTATATCTTCTCCCCCTTATGATATTTTTCTAGATATTGACCATGACCATTATCATTTATAACCAACCTTTTTAAATTGAAAATATACATTTATAAATAATCATTTGGGGAATTTTGGCATAGTTTTCTCCAAACTGCTTCCTGCTGTTTGTTGGGTGAAGTAATTTTTAGGGTTTATAGAGACCTTTCAAGAGTCTTGTTCCATCAAACAGCATTAGCCTGGAAGGAATCCACAGGTTCTCATCTTCTGTGAAAACAAAAGCAGAATCTCTTTTCCAAAGTAACATAACCTTAGACTAAAATTTTGAAGTCAAGATACCTTTAAAATATATATGTTGGTTTAGCTTAGAAGCTCATACAATGAAATGTCTCTGTACTTCGATTATTCACAGTCAAAAAATTCAAAGCAAACACAACACTATAATAATACAGACTCTTGTGCATTTTCCATCTTTACATGGTTTATTTTTTACTCTATTACTTTTTAATATTTATTTTATTATATTTGTTCCTTTAATCTATGACTGTCTTTTATAACTATCTATACTCTTTTTCCTTTCTCTCACAAGCCTATGTACATTTTGTAAATACACTGTGTCTTGTTTAGAGGTCTTTCATGTTTAAATCTGCCCTATTGTATATCTAAAGTCATTTTCTGATAAGAAGTGCTTTTAAAGTGGTACTTGTACTGTCTCTTTAAGGACTTTATTTTATTTTTTAAAACTATTTCTTTCTATAACTGGCTATACTCATTTTCTGTAAGTTCTTAAGCCTTGGCTGAAGAAGTTCCCATATCACCTAAGAAGGTGGGATTATCTTTCTGCATACTCAAGAAGGACTGGTTCTCCCTCAGCTTATTTCCAAGATGTACAGTCCCTTCATAAATTCTCCTTGCCTTCAGCCCTGTATGGATTTATTACCACCTCCCTGCCAGGGCACTCTCTTGAGTTTTTCACTTTCTGTAGGATAACTCTAACTCAGACACTGAATATGTGAGTCCTAGGTTTTGCAACTATCTCTAGCTCAAGACTTGGACACCATATTCCCTTTCACTGGGCCAGAATGATACTACTCAAGGTGAAAGCGTGCATTACTGTTTTATCTTGTTCAGTAAATTAAAGCTTGCATTTAGCTTTTGGTCTCAGTATCACTGCCTTCTGGCTAGCTCACTAATGAAGTAGGAAAAACTCGTTAGTGTTTACTATGGTAATTTGGCATTGACTCCAGCCTTTTTCCAGAAACAGAAAACTATTCTTCAATACTTACAGGATTCTAATTAGTGTTAACTAATTTTAGAATGTCAACCATGGGTTTAGAAAAATAATGTAAAGTCTTTTGTTTTCCAGAGACCCATACACTGTTTGCTTTAAAAAGGTATATATGAAGTTTCAAGGGAGATTGGAAAGTCACTCAACTTTCCTGTCTTCAGAAGGAAATGTTTTAAGAAGATATGAGTTTCACTACTCCACCTCAGCCAACATTGAATGAAGAGGAATTAGTCAAACATTTTTAATATTGCTAGAATGAATGGAATGACTATCCTGAAAAATATCAACACAGGTCCTAATATCTTTACAAGACTTCCCAAGAAACTCATGCATCCAAATGAAACTCATACATTTTTCTAGGCTCTTTAATTGTAGGGGGTTGGAGTGGGGGGACATTACTTCTCATTTAATCCATGAATTAAGAAAGTTAGGGTGTAAAGCCCTTAGCTGTACCAGTTCTGAAGCATGTACATTGTCCACTTCACACTGGGAAAAATTTAAGTGTCCTGAAACCCAGGGTACTTCTGTGTAGTAGGAGCAGTGGGCCACTTTTCACCTTCCAGCTCCAGGCCACGGGCTAGCTTTACCCAAAATAATTACACGGAAACTGTATTCTTTTAAACACTGCCTGGCCCATTAGTTCCAGCCTCTTATTGACTAACTCTCACATCCTGATTAACCCATTTCTATTAATCTGTGTTGCACCACGAGGTGGTGGCTTACCAGGAAGATTCTTAACCTGCTTCCATCTCAGAGAGGAGAGGCAAGGCATCTGCCTGACTCAGCTTTCTTCCTCCCAGAATTCTGTTCTGTCTTCCCCACCTACCCATGTTCTGACCTATCAGGCCAAGCAGTTTCTTTATTAATTAACCAGTAAAAGCAACAGACAGACAGATGACCCTCCTCCATCACTTCTGTAGCCCCCAGCCCTGGTAGCACTATTCACATGGCCCAGCTCTTGTTCTCTGAAATTATCTTTGTAATCTTGTAAAACAAACACCCACAAGACCTTTTGCCACTGGCTAATAAAACATAGAAGAGTATTGTCAATGTATGACTTAATGTTACAGAACCTCAGTTTCTATTTTAGGTCACATCTTTGAGTTGCTGCCCATAATTTTTATGTGCTATTTGTGTACTTTATCTCCCATTGGGAGTGTGTTATGTAACTGCACAGTAGATTTATGCTCAATTTATAGGCCCTCCTATTTTAATTAACTGAAGAGGTTAATAGTTTTGTATATTTGATTTTATAGCACATATTTTTCACATCCATTATTTATTAGATTCTGCATTCTGTATCAAAGACACAGCCCTCAATTACAGCACTATCATCATGGGAAAAGATAACTTGCTCTGTGGCAATTGTAAATTGCATAAATCACACCTCATGACAACACTTTCTTGAAATGAATTATGATCTACATATAATTTGCAATGTCGGATTTATATGTAATGGGATTGGAATGTGTGGCATCTGTGTTACAATTTGAGTAACAGTGATAATCGCAGTAAAATTTCGACAATTTTCCATAGAAAAACTAAAATTCAACTATAACTTTGAAGCAAGGAAGGGATTGGAAATAAGGCTACATAACACTAACAAGGAATGCAATGCTCTCATCCACTACTAAACAATCTCTTGAAGGCAGTTGTCTTCTAGGAAATAATAATACCTTTTCTTGGAAGGTCTAAATTTGTTTTTCTTTTAGATAAGAAATTAAAACAATTGAAATTAGGATTTATCTTAAAGTACATAAGTTCATTGTAGATTTAGTCTGTTGGAAAACAGAAGTCCTCTCATGGAAAGTGACATAATACAAAAATAGGGAGTGTCATCATTTGCTGGAATTGGGTATTGACTTGACGTTAGATGTTAGGAGAGAATTCGGTCAGATTTTCTGTCTTTTATTACAGCCACAATGATGACATATACATTTTATTTTTTGAGAAACTGAATCTCACTCCTCAGTAAAGTCAGTCCTGAACTCAGGGTTCTACTTTGACTTCTGAGTGATAAGATTGTAGGCACCTACCACCATGCCCAGATTTCTGGCTCTTTTAATGTAATTAACTCATTGGGCAATCACAGGGACCTGCTGTGGTAAGCCAGGTTGGTTTGGTTAGCAGTACAGTCTTTAACATTCAGTTTCTACAAGAGGAGGTGGTTACTACAGATTAACTATGTTCCACAAAAAACACCCTAGTTTCAAACAGTGGTCAATTTACTCTAGTAACCTTGACAATGGGTATTCATCTCAAGAAGACTCATTCTGGATTGCTTAATGGTCAGTTAATCAGATTGTCGCTATTCACTACATTCCTCAAACAAGTCTCAGATGATTTTCTAAATGAAACCCAGTTGACAGCTTCTGTTCTGTTTTTAATAAAGTGCCCATGTCAGTGTGCTTGCCTCTTGAGAGACCAACCTGCTCAGTGCCAAAGTATTGAAGAATGAGTTTATAATATGTAAGGGCATCTTCAAACCATGCTTTCCATTCTCTGTGTACATGACAGTGAATGAGAGGTGGGTTACACACATGGATGGAGAATGGGTGGCATTAAAGCCAAGTCAAGCGGAAGCAAACTCAGTCTGAAGTTCATGTCACTAGAAAAACAATTGCCTGTGAGCTTTAAGACAGTCCAGAGTTGTGAGTTCACATCGTAGCTTTGCCACTAAATAACTATAGGAAAGGCTGGGCGGTGGTGGCACACGCCTTTAATCCCAGCACTCGGGAGGCAGAGACAAGCGGATCTCTGTGAGTTCGAGGCCAGCCTGGTCTACAAGAGCTAGTTCCAGGACAGGAACCAAAAGCTACAGAGAAACCCTGTCTCAAAAAAAACAAAAACCAAACAAACAAACAAAAAAATAACTATAGGAAATTATACAAGATTCTTCACTGTTCTGGACCGACAAAGACTCTTCACCCTCTACCTTTTGATTATTGCATCAAACCAACCTATTTCCCATGTCTCAAAAAACTGTCCACATTAAAGCTCACCATGTCTCTCCATTGTTTAGATGTGACATGGAGTGACAGAAAAATACTGCAATATGTAGGACCCTGCCCTGGGGACTTTGCAACCTAACCTACAGAGCAAAGTTTTCAGCATAAGAAAGCAAGGGCTGGGACTAGAGAGATGGCTCTGAGGTTAAGAGCGTTAGCTGTTCTTCCAGAGAACCCTGGTTCAATTCTCAGCACCCACATGGTAGCTCACAACCATCTATGAGTCCATTTCCAGGGAACCAGCACCTCACACAAATATACATGCAGGCAAAATGCCAATACCCATTAAAAATAAGAAAGAATCATTTTTAAAAATTATGTGTTTATGTATATATGGAAAAAAGAAAAAAACTAAAAGAACTGTAGTGTGCATTGCTGAGAAAAATAAATAACCAGAGAAAAGAGAGTGGTGTAATGTTGGGAGACAACGCTAACAAAGCAAATAAAAAGACAAGTTAAATGTTCAACATCCTTATCCACCAGAGAAATGCGAATCAAAACAACACTGAGATTCTATCGTACACCTGTTAGAATGGCCAAGACCAAAATGATGACAGCTTATGCTGCAGACGGTGGGGATGAGGGAACACTCCTCCACTGCTGGTGGGGGTGTAAGCTTGCGCAGCTGCTTTCAAAATCAGTATGGTGATTTCTCAGAAAATAGGAAACAATCTATCTCAAGACCCAGAGGATGCTCAATAATACCACAAGGACATGGGCTCAATTATATTTGTAGCAGCATTATTCATAATAGCCAGAACCTGAAACCAACCTAGATGTCCTTCAACCAAAGGATGGATAAAGAAAATGTGATACATTTACACAATGAAGTACTACACAGGCGTAAAAAATAATGACATCTAGAAAATAAAACACATTGAGTGAGGTAACCCAGACTCAGAAAGATAATTATAATATTTGCTTACTCATAAGTGGCTTTTGAATATAAAGCAAAGAAAAAGTAGCCTACAGTCCACAACCCCACAGAACCTAGATAGCAAAGGGAACCCTAACAGAGACATACATGGATCTAACTAGGAAAGAGAAAGAGATAAGACCTCCTGAGTAAATTGAGAGCATGGGGGTCATAGGAGAGGGTAGAAAGGGAGAGAGGAGGAAGAGAGGGGAGTGAAAAAATGCATAGCTGAATTAAAGAGAGAGAGACAGAGAGAGAGAGAGAGAGAGAGAGAGAGAGAGAGAGAGAGAGAGAGAGAAAGGAGTTAGATGATACTTGAGTTGGGCATCTAAAATGGTCAGAATTCATTAGGAGTGGGCACAGTGATGCTATTCCAAGGGAAAGAGCAGCATGGATGGAATCAGAAAAGCATAAGTATGTTTTCTGAAGGGAACAGCAACTCCACGCGTGAAAGAAAACTGGGAGACCTTGGGGATGAGACTAACTAGAAAGGTGATAGTGTGCCGCATCATGGGGACACTGAAAAAGACCTGGTGCAGATGGCAGACAAACAGGAGGAATCACCTAACATGTTTTTATTATAGTGTTTTGTTTATTCTTTGTGAATTTCATCTATGTATATAATGTATTTTGTTTAAATTCACCCCCAACTCCTCCCAGACCCCACCACCACATCCTCTCCCAATTTCGTGTTTGTTTTCTTTGTGTTTTTATATGCCACTGAAGCCACTTAGTGTCACCATTATACACATGGGCATAGGGATATCCACTGGGCATGGCAACCTACTAGGGGCCACATCCCTATGGAAAACCAACTCTTCCTACACACATGAGCATTTGTCAACTGTCAATAGCTCCTCAGCTAAGGGTGGTGCCATATGAGCCTCACTCATGCGTGCTGGAATGTGGGTTACCTTGATCTTACACGGGCCTTGTATAGGCAGCCACAACTGTTATGAGTTCATAAATGCAATAATCTGTCATGTCCAGAAAACAGTGTTTCTCAGCATTCTTCCCTGACTTCTGGCTCTTATAATCTTTCCAAAATGTTCCCTGAGTCTTGAAGAAAGAGAGTGTGAAATTGATGTCCCATTTATAGCTGAGCACAACTTTTCTCTGCACTTTGACCAGCTATGGTTTCTGTATTAACTACCATCCACTAAAGAGAACAGCCTCTCAGATGAAGACTCAGAGCTGTGCTATTCCATGGGTACAAAAATAAGCCTTTAGAGGCAGTTTGAAGTCACAAAGAGGAGAAGCCACTGTGCTCAGTTATACTGAACTTGAGTCGTCTCTGACCTACTAAGCATGCTTTGCTGCTAAAAGCCTTTTGCTCCTTGTCACACCAGCACCAGGTCTGCCTCCACCTCCTTGGCGACCCTGTCTCATCCCTGCTTGCTGCTCTCAGTCCTAATCACGGACTTCTCAACTTCTGTGCATAAGTGACCCCAGCTCAATTCAAAGTTTAAGTTTATTCTTACTCTGCACATTTTACTCTTCAGCCTAAGTCAATATTTACAAGACAGATACCACTCCAGATCAGAGACATTGTGTGACAGGGCAGGATAGTGCAGAAGCTCCTTCAGCTTGTATCCTTGCTGAGGCCATTTTAGGTGTAATTAGAATTTCATCTTTTTAAAGCCAGGTGGTGGTGGCGCACGCCTTTAATGCCAGCACTCGGGGGCAGAGGCAGGTGGATCTCTGTGAGTTCGAGGCCAGCGCCTGGTCTAGAAAAGCTAGTTCCAGGACAGGAACCAAAAGCTACACAGAAACCCTGTCTCGAAAATCAAAAAAAAAAAAAAAAAAAAAAAAAAAAAAAAAAAAAAAAGAATTTCATCTTTTTGATGTAGAATCTCATGGAAAAGTATCCATCTCTGTTCTAGGAACCTGAAGTCAAGATGCGCCTTAGCTTCTGTTAAATCACTTGTTTGCAGAAAATCACCCTCTGCAGCTACTGAGAGAGGTACCAGGATGTGATTTTTGCCTTTAAAAACCCCTTTCCATAAACACTTGGTGCTATTACTTAGGTCTTAACACTGTGTGTAGTCCCAGCCAGCTGGAGTGAAGACTTCAATTAACTAGACTGTGTCTGAGTGATGTATTTGGAGTACCCATCAACAATTGGCTTCCTGGACATATGACAATATTCATCTCAAATGCTGCTTGTTCAAACTTTAGTTTATTTTGGGTAATCTCCATCAAATGCACAAACTTTTCATCCACTGTGCCATTTATTGAAATGGCAAAAACACCTTAAATGCCCATATCTAGAAGTGCACACGGCGACTTTCCCTTTGTCCTCTTGCACCTGTCCACTTCCCATCAGCTGCAATCTTGCTCCTTGTACCTTTCCGGGGGCATTGAATATCAGTTAAGCCAGTGTCTCTCAAAATAAGCTTTACAATGCCCTTTCCCTCTAGGAAACAACTGATAAGCTCAGCAGCGTATGAAGAAGAAACACTTAAGTGATGGTATGGTTTGTGTACTGGGAAAAAGAGATTTCATATTTAAATGGATTGACATTCATTGGTAATAAAGAAATGTTCGGGGTGATGTAGAAACCCTAATATTAAATATATTCTTGGAAATCTGCTTTTGAAGCAATTGAATTGTACCTATTGCAAGCACACATTTAATATGGCAAATAAGACGTTACCTCAGAAGCAGCATCTGTTGCTCAGTGATAAGGCACACCATTGTGAAGCCTCCACCCCCTGAGGCCAGGATACAATCAATTGGGGTTTGCTGTGAGCTTGTTGATGGGGGTAGGTGCTAGTTAGAGGCAGACACAAATGTTATGAGCACTTTGATGATCAAGACTTGTTTCCAGAGGCTGTCTGCAGCCCATTTACCAGAGCTATCTTTTTCATAATGTTTAGGGTGAAGATGGCACAGGATGGGTTCTGCTGTGACTGATACCTTTCCAAGGGGGTTATAGGCTGAACTATCCCCCCAACACACACACACACAAATGGCCGAGTCTTCACTTTTGTGCAGTACAAATATGGTCTCAGAAAGAAGGCTTTTGCAGGTGTATGCAAATAGAGGTCACACTTGTGTAGAGGCAATCTGAATCCAATGACCACATCAGAGTGAAGCTGGGAGCTGCAACACAGAGGAAAAGGCCATGTGGAAAAGAACAGGAACAAAGGGATCTGATATCTTTGACCACAGACAGGGTAACCAATAGATCCCAAAAACTTCCAGAAGCTTAGAGAGAAGCTCTTCCACAGAACTCAGACAAAACTTTTTTAGACTTTTGACTTTCTAAAATGAAACAAGATTTTTTTTTTTTTAAGTCACTCGGTCTGTGTTTCTTTCTTACAGAAACACCCAGAAACAAATATAATGGTTCATCCTTAGATGGCGCAGAGATAGCAGCCAAAAGACAGGCCAGTAAAAACTCCATACAGACTGAATGGCAACCTATCTAATCTTGTCCATCTCAAGTTCGTAGACTAGCCTGCTTCTCTGGATTGTATCGTGGGCTTTGGGGTGGCCTCTCTGCTCTAGTCTCAAACGGAGAGAAAGGAAAGTTCGAGCTCATTGTAATAATACTTACTTAGATCTACTTTCCTGGACTGTCTTAGGCAGCAAGCATCATGTATGAAGTAGTCTCTGAGTAAGGAGCTAACCTGCCTTTGCTTTATCTGTTGCAGTAGTCCCATATAACCAGTGGCATCATACACTTCATCCAGGGGCATGAAGATGCCACAGTTCAGAGAAGTTAGAGCACAACAAGGTCACTAGATCAAAGTTACATGGAAGAATCCAACCCCAGACCGACTAACCCAGTCTTTGTTGTATGTGATAGTTAATACCGATTGCCAAATTAATAAGGTCTGGGATCATCTAGGAGACAAAGTGGTGGGGGAGTTTGTAGATGGGGTAATTGAGGATCAAATCCAACTGTGAGTGCCCCCATCCCATGGCCCGGACCCCAGGCTGTAAAAGGGGGCAAGTTCAGCACGAGCATTCATCTCTATCCTTCCTGACCTCAGATGCAGCACAGTGTGACCCGCTGCCTCGCATTCCTCCTGCCTTCCCTGCCATGTGCCGGACTCTCAAGCCATGATCCAGACAAACCCTTCCTTCCTTAGCTGCTTTTGTCTGGGGTTTTGTCACGGCAGCAAGAAGTGTTACTAATGTCCTACAATGCACTGGGGAGCCACAGTTCAGGGCTCGAAGAGCCAAACAGAACCCCTAAAACAAATCACCTATCTTCAGAGTCCTTGGAACCTCGGGATAAAGGACACCCCTACCCACCCCCTCTGAAGACAAGGGTCCCATATGTCCTATGCTGGCCTCTAATTTGGTATGTAGCTCAATATTGCCTTGACCTTCTCATCCTCTTGCCTATACCTCCCGAGTGCTGAGACTACAGATGTTTGCCACCACACCTGGTTTATGTGGTCCTGGTGATCAAAGGCTTGACTTTGTGCATGCTAAGCCCTAAGTCTCTGAACCCTAACTCACCATAGAGATACTGAGTCTGGGGTTTGCCTTTTGCTCTGACGAAAATCATATTTGTGCATCTGAAACACTGCTTAACTCATTTCTTTTGCCCCCAAAACACTGCTTTTGGCTGCCTCCATCAGCCAAAGCTCCTGAGCCCTCAGCCACTGGAGAGTAGCATTACTGCTCTGATCTACTGCTGAGGTTCATTCGCCTGCCAAACAATATGCTATTATAAACTTTCCCAAGAGTACATGAGAGTTAATGTTTACAAAGTGCTCCAAGAGAAATTGATATAAGATGTTAAAACGCCATTGATAGAGCACATTCTGCAGGCCCGCATCTCGTTCAGGTTTGATGGATATGCATCTCTCATTCACAGTAGGTGGACTCTGCTTCAGATGAACTGAGCTCATTAATTAAATTCCTGCCTGCAGTTTATTGTGAAGGATGCTCTATTATTGCTGTAATCGGGACCTTGAGCCAACATTTAGACTATCTCGCTGCAAACTTACAGGGGAAGGGGCTTGTCTTCTTGAAGCCACTGTGCTCAGAGATGCTAAATTCAAGTCCTTTATCTTGTATAGACAGGCAACCAAGTTGCTAATCAGATGAGGAGATCCATTGATTTCCACGGCGCTTCGAGATGATTCCTCTGTAAGTACAATAGATGGATGCATTGCCCAACAGAGCTTCCTCTTTCCAGCCCTGAGCACCACACACCCACGATGCCTCCTTGCATCACATAGTCTACAATCAATAGATTTTTTTCTGAAAAAATAAAACAAACAAGATCAAAGCGAAACAGAAACAAATTCCAGCTTCTTTACCCATTTGCTGGCAAGATGCTACTGTATTAGCCAGAGAACCAGCAGTACTTTAAGGCAATTCTCAAGTCAGATGAAGGAAACATCAGTAAATCCCAAATTCAGATGACCAGGCCTGGCTTCATTTAGTTTGAACTGGGTAAGAGACATCCTCAGTCTCTCTCTCTCTCTCTCTCTCTCTCTCTCTCTCTCTCTCTCTCTCCTCTACCCCTTCTCATTTTCCCCCTTCTTCTTTTCTATTTTTCCTTTTACAGCAATAGTAGACAATGGGTTTTTTTTTTACAGAAAAATTAAGAAGGAAAACACACCTTAATACTATAGAGAAGGTTTATTATAGAAACCTTGAGGAATATAAATGTTCAGGTCATCAAATCCCATATAGTTGGAATCCAACAGCCCTTGTAAAAATAATTTCTAATTAAACCACAGCTCAACATTTACATTTTCCTCCATACCTTTCCTTACTATAGCAGCGCATGTGAGCACACGATTGGCACTTAGCCCCCGGCAGCCCTCTGTGCTCACCACCCCCATGGAGAACTGCGCCTTCAGACTGCATAATGAATGGTCTTATCAGTTATTACAGGTCTTGGCGGGCTCACTTCCTCGCTAGATTAAAGGGAATATAAATAGAGATAATATGAGCAGTGTCCATCTAGAGCTCTTTTGGAACAGTTGATTTTCTTGACTTAGGGAAAATTACTGTATTACTTCTAAAAAGAAGCTATTTGAATATTTTCCTGGATTAGTAATCAGGCAGGGAGAATAAGTAAGAATAAAGGCAGCAATCCATTTGACAAAGGATAGAAAAACTGAAAAATCAATTTACCATACCTTAAAAGGGACTGCAATTTAATGGAGTCATTACAGTCCAGAACTCATTACACAGAGTTACTGAGAACTTTGCATGTGGCTCTAGGTGCTGGAAACGAAGGGAAGCACTAGAGCTGGGGGAAGCTACCATTCTGACAGCCATTAGAATAGAGAACCTTCCACTTCTTACCCCACTGCTTATCACTGCTAATACAGCAAAGAACACTTCACCAATTTGGGGAATGTGGAATATAAAATCAAAACATTTATGTCATTAAGCAACCTCATCATATAAATACTAAGATTAAAGTACAATACCTGGAGGGTGAGGACCCAGACTCTGAAGGTCCAGAGACCAGGGATAGAACCAAACACAACTGGAGTAAGACTATGTCAAGGTAATAATACTGTAGTGGGAGCTATGGGCTGTGTTCCTGTCACCCCAGCTCCTGGTCGCCTGGTTAGCTTATGCCCCGAAATAACAACACACAAACTGTATTCTTTTAAACACTGCTTGGCCCATTATATCTAGCCTCTTCTTGGCTAATTCTCATGTATTAATTTAGCCCATTTCTAATAATCTGTGTAACACCCCAAGGTGCGCTTACCAGGAAGATTCTAGCCTACGTCCATCCTGGGTCGGAGCTTCATCGCGTCTGTCCTGGAGCACAGCAGCATGGCATCTGCCCCAGAGAGGAGAGGAAATGGCATCTCAGCTCACTTCCTCTTCCTCCCAGCATTCTGTTCTGTTTACTTTACCCACCTATGTTCTAACCTATGAGGGCCAAGCAGTTTCTTTATTTTTTAACCAATGACCTTCCTCCATCATAATACCTAATGAAATTCTGCTGTACTGGTAGATTGGTGCCTAGCCCAGTTGTCATCAGAGAGGCTTTGTCCAGCAGCTGATGGAAACAGATGTAGAGGCCCACAGCCAAACAACAGGCAGAGCTCAGAGAAGCCTCCTGAAGAGAGGGAGGAAGGATTATAGGAGCTGGAGGGGTCAAGGACATCACAAGAAAACCCATAGAATCAACTAAATTGGGTTCTTAGGTGCTCACAGAGTCGGAGCCGACAATCTGGGAACCAGCATGGGACTTACCTAGGCCCTCTGCAAATATGTCTTGTTTTGTCAATATCCATGGGAGGCCTGCTCTTTTCTAAAGAGAAACTGAGAAGGAATGAATGGGGATGCAGGGGAGAGGTGTGTTGGGGAGGGGCTGGGAGGAGAAGAGAAAGGGAAAACTGGTCAGGATGTTAAAAAATTAAGAAAGAAAACCTGAGGAGCTGCAGACATGGCTCAGTGGTTCAGAGGTTTAGTTCCTAGCACCCATACACCAGCTTAGAACTGTCTGCAGCTGCAGTTCCAAGAGACCCGATACCCTCTTCTGGCCTCTGTGGGCACTGGGCACAATATGGTACAATAAATGCATGGAGAAAAACACTCGAGCACATGAAATTAAATCTTTCTTTAAAAAATGAATAAATAAAACTTCCAAAAATCACTATGACACCTGTGGTAATTAATTGTTGATTAATTAAATATTGATCAATTAATTGTGAAACTTTGACATTAGATAAATTTTGATATTGGTTGGTGAGCTACAAGAGGTAAAATATTAAAATGTACATAATCAGGTAAGTCAATAAAATGAAATGGAATTCCTTTCGAACGTTACCAGCTTATGAAAGGTGTGTTGGATCTGTTTAACTTGAAAGACAGCCTGTTTTCTTTAGATACCCATTAGGTAGAAATGGGATCTTAGTTAGGGGAGGGCACTGGTTCAGACCAGTTAGTTTCTGCTCTATAGCAAGTCTTCCTTAAATTAAATGCCTTAAAAAAATCCAGCATTTGATTTACTTCCTTTTACAATTCTTTCCATCTCTGGAGATTTCCTTCAGGTATGGTTTAGGCAATCCCTGGTAGATGGCCTCCTTCCCATGACTAATTCTCGGCACATGAATTGCCCAGTGTCTTCCACTACAATGGAGTCTGTCTGCTCTGGCTGGCCACCCGTGTTTCAAAGGCCAACCTGAGTTGTCATCAGGATTCCAAGAAGGAGAAAGAGACTATGAAGCCCACTGTCGATGATATTCCAAGTCTCAGACTGAGTTGCATTTGCTACTCTTCCACTGTTTGTTTGTCTTCTGTGGTTCACGGGTTCGAACCTGGGGCCCCACACATGTGAGGCAATCACCCTACCACCAAGTTACACCCCCAAGCCGGCCATCTCATTGGTGAAAGTAATTTGTAAGGCTAAGAGGGTCCGTTTTGAAGGAAACTACAGAGGGACAGAGAGAATCGCAAACCATCTACGCCAGGACCCCTTTTGCTAGGGTACAGAGAAGGGAATTTGGGGTTAGTCTTAAGCATGTGTTTGCTTCCAAAAGAAAAGGAATTAGAAAGTGTTGTCCTTTAAGACAGAACGATTGCTTTGGAGAGCATCACCTAGCAACAGGAAGTGGCACCTTCCCCCCCAGCAGGCAGACCTCCTGCGTGTTATTGAACTCTCATGCATCCAGCAATTCTACTGAGAAACTATCACTTTAAAGGGATCAAACCATACAAGCCAAACAAAGTCAGATTTGAGTGTGTTGCTCTTCAAACAGTACCTAATGAGATTTTCATTGGGTGAAGCGATTCGGGCCTTTCAGGTCACAATTTAAAGAGCTTTGTTCCATCGGCGTTCACAGGATCTCACAAAGAGCCTGCAGGAAAACTCCCATTTGACTCCTGTCTGGGCATCAAAGATAAACGGTAAAGCAGAAACAGAGTGAAAAATGTAAGAGAATAAAGAACTGCGTACAGCTTCACCAGGGTGACTTATTCCTTATTTCGCCTTTCCTCTTCCTGTACTTTCCCTGGCCAATCTTTCACAACTGCGGTCCACTCTTCTTTGGGAATGTCCCTTCATTTCCTGTGTTTTCAACTTGCTGCCTCTGCCCTTTTCAGGGCTCCTCGTTCTTCCTGAGCAGACTGCTCTATCCAGTCTGCCCTCCACACAGCAGGCCAGCTGCTTTCTGAGGAGACAGGCCCTTGCCTCACTGCCCGGCTCAGTAGGTACAATCATCATGGCTGCTTGATTCAACCAAATTCCACCTCCTCTGACCAGCACCTCAGACTTGGGATCTGACCTAAGTTTTGGGTTTTGGTTTTGTTGTTTGTGTATATATATATATATATATATATATATATATATATGTATGTATGTATGTATATATGTATATATGTATATATATGTTTATTCTCATTTTTCTGTCCATCAATTCTAGCCAAACAAATTCTTTGGCCTCTCCAAACACACTGTAAACCTGGTTGATTTTACTGGAGGCTTTTCAAATGCACCATCTTGAACACCACCAGTTACCTAGGTGAAGTTGGAGTGCTATCTCCTCCAACAATACCTGTTTTGTTTCTTCCCTCTGCAGAAGCAGACTAGCTCTCAGTGACAGCTCTGTAGTGACACAGTAAATACAAGTAAAGAATGAAAACGAATGTTCACCGCACAGCTTTGGAGAGAACTGTAGTTGGGACGCAAGTCTGTGCCTTCTTTGCTGTGTTACATCAGATAAATCACTTAGCCTTGCTCAGTGCAAGCTTATGTTTGCTTGGGGAAAATAAGATGCACATTGGTCTGTGGACTACAAGCCTGCTACATAGTTAATAGTTACAATTAACGTACTTTTAAAAATGATATTTGATTTATATTTATTTTGTATATTTCCCAGCACCGTTTCCTGATGCAAATCTTTTGAGGACAGCACTTCTATCTCTTCCCAAGGCACCTTCCAACTACTCATATGCAAAACACTTAAAAATATTAAAGTTTCATTTACTTTTATTCAATGCATATACGTGTTTTGACTGCATGTATGTACATGAACCCTGTGTGTTTCTGATGCCTGCAGAGTCAGAAAAGAGTTTTGGATCCTTTGGAACAAGACCATGAGTCAAACCTGGGTCTTCTGGGAAAACAGAGGAAAACCACCAAGCCATCTCTCAACGTCCCAAAAACACTTTATATGAAAAAAGGCTTTTATTAAAAATAAAACTCCCCTAAACTTTCCATGAGCAGTCCAGCTAAAATGGTTCCCATGCCTCTTTTTCAGGCCTCATTTCCTATGATACTTAATTATAATCTGTAATAGTAATACATGCATGTTGCTTTGTCATGTGTGTTTGTTTGCCCACTAAAACATACATTCAAGAAAACAGGGATTCTCCTGCACATTTCATTATTGTGAACCTTCAGCACTTAGACAACACTTTAAACATAATGGGTGGTGGGCAGCTGTTGACGAGTGGGTGCATGGATCATGGCTGGCTGGATGGCTGGATGGATGAATGGATGGCTGGATGAATGGCTAGATGGATGAATGGAAGGATGGATGATGGATAATTGCATGACCAGATGAATGAAGGCATCTCTTTTCCACCCTTGAATTTTATCTCAGTTTTAGTCCATTTAGTATACTGTGAAAAAATAATAAAGACTAGATACTTAATAAATAATAAGAAGTATTTTTAAAGGTTCCGCAAACTGAAGCCCAAGATGAAGGCATGGGCATTATCAGGGTCTGGTGAGGTCCACACTCTGCTTTCAGAATGACACCTTATTACTGCAACCTCACATGGCAGAAGGTCAGAGAACCAAAGGGACAGATGAGACTTGCTTTATCATGATAATAATTCCTCCTAATCACATCTTAAAGGCTCTCCGTTTTAGTACTATCACAATGTTACGTTTCAATACAGGACTTTGGAGAATACATTCAGACCACTGTACTCTCTAGAGAAAATGACATCACTGACTGCTCTTCAAAGCAAGCTTTACAGAGGACAAGTGAAATACCAGAAACTGTGCTGTGCTGGCAGATGAAGCTGAGAACGTGACCAGAAATCTGCAATTGCTGTGTCTGCTGCTAACCAGATTCCTTTCTTTTTCCTTTTCTCCTTTCCTTCCTCCCTCCCTCTCCCCTTTCCTTCCTCCCTTCTTCTTCCTCCTTCCCTCCCTTCTTGTTGTTCCTTTGCTTGCTTGCTTGCTTGCTTGCTTGCTTGCTTGCTTGCTTGCTTGCTTGCTTGCTTGCTTCAGCCTTGCCTTCGGGGCAGATAAGCTCATGAGAGCTCTGAGCTTCCCTGCAGCTTGTTGTGAACCAGAACAGAGGAAGATCATCTTCTTTCTTGATCAAACCTTTTAATGGTCAGTCTAAGAAACAGCTTGCACTGACCTGTCAGCTAAGAGGTTCAGCATGGCTGTCCTGGATCATGGTATATTTCACGGAGAGAGCTGACTGAGATCCAGTCACCTATACCTGCAAACAGCTTTGCAAGAGTGAGAAATCAACATGGTACCCAGGCTGCTCAGTACTACTCTACAGCCTAGTCAGACTGAGCAGTACAAACTGCATTTTGGTGGCTATTATGAAAAAGCAGAAGGAAGACAGGGGAGGTTTGGCATTTCCAAATGAATCTTATCAATGCAAAACAGCCTGCTTACCTGAAATGACAAGCCGGTCACTGTGAATACTCATTAGTCTATTTGCAATGATCATGACATGACCTCCCATCTCCCTTGACTTCTTTCATGATAAGGGAATCTATCATCCTTTACTGAAATAGACAATTTTTTTTGATACGGTACGACGTTGTTTACAAAACAATTTACCCTGCAAATGACAACCATACAAAGTAAAATTGTGATTCCAATTCATATGTGTTCCTGTGAACATAGAACTGGGCAAACAAAGGACTACCTATTATTTGACTTTTCCAGAAAGCATTATAGTTTTTTGACTTGTTCTTTGAGACTGTCTTCTAGAACGTTTATTGTTGTTATTATTAATATTATTATTTTAATTTGTTTATGATTCAAGTCCTTGATGATTTATTTGTTACCCTTGAGAGTTATTTTTAAAATGTCTTTACAACCTTAGGGCCAGTGTCAGGGAACAGGCCACCAAGAGCCATGACTGCCTCCTTTAAGCAAAAGAGTGAGTTTCCAAAAGTCCACCACACTCCACCTCCTAAACAGAGGAAGGAGAAGGAACAGGAGTCTAAGGCCATCACTGGCTGCATAAGGCCAGGTGGGTGGAAGGAAAGGCAAAGTAGACTTACATCTGGCCTAGGGAATCCAAATATCCACAGACACCAAGCAGAAGACCACTGAGTGTGACTAGATACAGGACAGTTTCCCAGCCAACATCCCGTTGCTATGGCAATCACTATAAACAAAAGCAACCTGAAGACCAAGGGGTTGATCTTAGCTTACACTTTCAGGTCCTCACTGAGAGGACCAAGGGCAGGAGCTCAGGGCAAGAACTGAAGCAGAGACCATGGGGTAACACTACTTACTAATTGCCTAGCTGCCCATAGTTTGCCAAGCCTGCTTTTTATACCATCCAGGACTACCTTCCCGGAGGTGGCACTTGCCAAATGGGTTGGGTACTCCTACATCAGTGGTTAATCAATAAAATGCCCTACGAACAATTCTAATTTGAGATTCTTTGTTTCTAGGGGACTCTATTTTATGTCAGGTAGACAAAACCTTACTGGCACAATTGATCTTTACTCAACCTGACACAGAAATACATAGCTATTGCCGGGCGATGGTGGCGCACACCTTTAATCCCAGCACTCAGGAGGCAGAGGCAGGCGGATCTCTGTGAGTTCGAGACCAGCCTGGTCTACGGAGTAGTTCCAGGACAGGCTCCAAAGCCACAGAGAAACCCTGTCTCAAAAAACCAAAAAAAAAAAAAAAAAAAAAAAAAAAAAAAAAAAAACATAGCTATTAAACCATAATGTTTCCTTCATTGTGTCGCCCCAGGATTCCATGTTAATAACACAATATAAAACAACTATAAATTTAAAAGCTTCACAGTCTTTAAAAAATTCAGTCACACAAAATTCAAAGTCTCTTTAAAATATTCAACATCTCTTTCAAAGTCCCAAGTCCTTCAAAGCCCCAAGTGGTCTTCTGTAAAATAAAAATAAGTTAAATATTTTCTTACTCTCGGAGGGAAAAACTGGAGCACAGTTATAAGAAAGTCAAAGCAAAATCAATATCCAGCTATAGCCCAGTGTCTGGCATCTAGGACACACATACAATCTTCTGGGCTCCAAAGGATCTGGACAGCATCACTCCGCCAGCTTTGCCATACGTAGCACACACAGCATGTCTTGCAGCCTTGGGTCAGCTCCACTCCACAGTTGCTACTGCCCTTGTTAGCAATCCATGGTCCTGGCATCTCCAATAAGCTGGAGATGACCACGGTCTTCACCCACGGCCTCTCTTAACCTCTCTTCAGGGAAACTCCAGTCCTGCCACACAGCACTAAGCCTCATCTGCTCTCTATGACCCCTTCATGCCTCGTGGAAAACACACTGCCAAGCAAGGATGCCAGCTTGATGTGCATCTTGGCTCCTGCAAGGACCACTGCTTCCGTGTGCTGACCCCAAGGCAATACTTTCCAGCAGGTTATTAGCTCACTGACGATTTTCCAGCTCCAGCTAACCAGTGTCCACGGTCCCCATAAAGAAAACCCTCCATGAACAGCCCTGATGAAGCCTTTTCTCTGGAACGTCACACACCGGGCTTCTGCCATCCACCTTCTTTCTGCACATTCCCATCTCCATCTTCCAAGCTTCTCTCAAAGCTCATTAAGCCCAACAAACTCCATAGGCTCATCTAGATCAAAGCTCCAAAATCTTTCCACAGTTCTTTCCCAAAACCACATAGTTAGGTTCCCCGTGTTCCTGATATTAATTCTGTTCTCATCCATTTTTCTGCTACTGTGAGAAAACACTGAGCAAAAACACCTTGGAAAAGAAAGGGTTTGCTGAGCTTACAGTTTACAGTCCATCATTGAGAGAAGCCAAGACATGAACTCAAAGTCAGGAACTGAAGCAAAGACCGTGGAGGAGTGCTGCTTACTGGCTTGCTGGGGCTGCTTTCCATCAGCACCCAGTACCGCTTGTCCAGGGGCAACAGCGCCCTGGTGGAATGGGTCATGCCACATTAACCATAAACAAGAAAATGCCCTGACAAATGTGCCCACAGGCCAATCTACTAGAGCCAATTCCTCAAGTGACGCTTCTTCTTCCGAAGTGACTTTAGTTTGTGTGACAAACTTAGCAAGTGCAACAATGTTAATTCCACATGCCCAGCATAGAAGTGGTACCCTTGGTCTATCTAAAGCATAGCAGTGAGGGACCTGTTAGATATTTATGTGAAGCAGTCAGCTTTCGACACTGGTCAATTAGACAGCTGAAGGTCAAGTGGCCAGAGGAGCTGAGTTAATGACCACTGCAGCTCTGACCAGGGCTCCAAGACAGCCAGCTTGAACAAAACTCTTCCTTTTCATCTTTCATTTTGCATTTCAAACAACTCTGGGGTTTTTGCACATGGAGTATCTTTATGCCTAGTAAAATTGATATTAGATACAGTGCATTTATTTTGCATAATTCCTTAATTTGGAAGAGGAAGTTTAATATATTTGTTTCCTTCTCTGACCCTGATGATTTGGCTCTGTCAACAGTAATCAGCCCCAGCCTCTGGCAGGCTGGAAGAACTGCCTGAAGAGGGCTAGCCTTGATTAATTATACCATTCGCTGAGAGCAAATGACAGAGTCCTCCATCACAACCCAGGCCTTTGCAACCACGGCAGGGTAATCTCTGGTCTGAGTGTGCAAAGCTGTTTCTCTGGAAAGCTATTCCTCCCTGGCAACGTTTGACTTTATCACATTGTTTATCACAGAAACTTGTTCATATTTTCTACTTGAACTGTTAGGAGTCTGTATCGGCATTAAATGCAATCACTGTATTGTGCAACCGCCACCGCCATCCATTTCCAGAACTTTCCCTGTTCCAGATAGGAGCTGTTGCACATTAACTCCCTGCTTCCTTTCTCCCCGGCTCCTGGAATCTGGGATTTTACTTTTTTATCTTCTTTTGTTAGTTTGTTTTGAGACAGGTCTCACTATGTAGCTAAGGCTGATGACCTAGTGAGACAACCCTCCTGCCTTGGCCTCCCCAACTCTGGATTTCAGGCATGTGTCACAATGCCAGCCTTGTAAATTGAGTAGGACCCTTTCACAGTCCGAATGGTGAAGTGGGCAGGGTGTTGGGGATAATTTCATATCAATGGTGGCACTGAGAAACAGTTTAAAATCTTTCTGACATAGCTGGGTTTAAGGAAAATAGAATGGCCTGGGCGTATAGTTCAGGTAATAGAGCAATTGTCCAGTAACACAACGGCCTGCTTTTCAGCCCCAGCACTTTTTAATTTTCATGAACTTGCTACTTATAGATACCTCGCATACGCAAAATCACAGCAGTTCTTGCCTTTTCATGTCTAGTCTCCTTCACTCCATGATGTCTTCTAGGTCATCCATACTATAACATGTAATCTTCTCTTGTTATTGTTGTTCCTTTCACCCTTTCTCTAATTTAACTGAAAATATACAGAAAAGCAGAAATACTTTAGCACAAAACTGGCTAATTATATATCATTAAAGCTTCAGTTCTCTTAAAAGGGACCTGATTTATTCAAACAAATGATTTTCAGACTGTTTGAACTTGAAACTAGCATCATCATGAGCAACCTTCTTGGTCCTAAGAAAGATATTCACCCTTTCTATGCTAAGGAAATGGTACCACTTAGGAGTCTTAATATCCAGAGTTTTATATACACTCATAGACATTCCAGTCACATTCATTATTCAGAAAGGCTGAAGTCAGGGACTGTTTATGTGATGAAAGACTGTCTAGTTAAATAGAAGTACATTTAAGTGATCTAAGTCATTTAAGTCCTTGTTATGAAACACATCCTGTTTACTCACCAGGAGCTAGCAGGTGCAAGAGGGTAAGCGAGGAGCTGCCATGCTCAGGGACATTTCTCTGCAAGGTGTACAGCTGCCTTGCCCTCTACTTGAAGATGGAAAACTAAGCACATGCTACACAATAGAACCACAGTCACAGTTCTCAGTGGGGAAACTCACAGAAACCACTGGAAGGAGAAAGTCCAGACGGGAGGGAAGGAAACAAAGAACAAGTCCCGAGGACACCAGAACTCATCTGATGCAGCCACAGAAGCCATGGCTCTCCTTCCGCAGACCTTGGGAGCACTTACCTTTGCTGTAGCATCATGTCAGCAGGTACGGGCGGAAGGGAAACCTTCCCTTTCTTCCGGCAGATAGAGTCTAGTGGGGGTCAGAGCCAGGGCAGGGGCTAAACAGAGGAATGGAAGTCCATAAATACCAGGGCACTGCAGAGGGCAAACAAGTGAGCACTCTTAGGGTCCATAAAGCTTCCTGGTGGGTGCGATAGCCGCGCTGGAAGTTAAAAATTAAGTAGAAGATTTGCAGTCAGACTAGATGGGCAGGGTGGGCCATGGTGTGTGGGCAAAAGCACTAGACAGGCAGGGTGGGCCATAGAGTATGGATAAATGCTAGACAGGAAGGATGAGCCATCCTGTATGGGCAAATGCACTAGACAGGCAGGGGTGGACCACAGGGTATGGATAAATGCACCCAGGGACAGCTCTAATGTTCTGACATCACTTAAGATTATAAACAGAAGAGGCCATCCATGGATGTAGATCAGTTATTAGAGCACTTACTTGGCAGGCACAGAGCCCTGGGTTTGCCCCTCAGCATTACATAAACCAGACCTGGTGATGATGACTATAATCTCACACTTAGGAGATGAAAGCAGATGAAAAGTTCGAGATCATCCAAGCTGTACTGTGAGTCCAAGGGCAGCCTGGTTTCCATGAGAGCCTATCTCAATTTAAGAAGTAGCCTGGGGATGCTGGGAGTGTTGCAGATCAGAGGTAACTAAGACAGACCCCAATCTTCTTAGCCTGTCCAGGCATCACTCCTACATCCATGTCACAGCATCAGTAGCTCAAACAGTCTCTCTGTTGTCACATGCTAAGGAATGCAACCTATCTCCACAGCAGACCACCAGGCTTGTCTCCACAGCAGACCACCAGACCTGGCCTCACAGCAGCCCACCAGGCCTGTCTCCACAGCAGACCACAGGCCTAGAAGTAAAAATTCTCCAAAAGGACTGTGGCTGTGTGGCTCAGTTGGTGGAGTGCTCTTCCAGCATGCAGGGTTTAACACCCAGAACTAAAATAATCCCAGCACTCAGAAAGTAGAAACAGAAGGATCAGGTGACCCTAAGGCTAACTTGGGCTATATGAGACCCTGGCTCAGAAAACAAAAAACAAGCAAAACAAAGAAAAACAAAAGCAAAACAAAACCAAACCCGTTTCTTTTCTAAGAAGGCTGACTTTCAGCAGACTGAAGAAGTCCTCACGTTTTTGATCTGGGTATGGTGTTTTGGCTGGCACAAGGAACAACACTGTGTCCGGTTTGTTGTGAAATACAGTGAACCTGCTTGTGCATATGCACAAAATGGCTCATGGGGTCAGCAGAATTATGGAATGCTTGACATAATTTTATTTACCTTCTCTCTGCTGCCTGAACAAAATTTCTTCATGAGACGAAAGGGCTGATCCCACTAAATGGTCATCTACATCACACACACGCACACACACACACACACACACACCAATCAAAGAACATTTGATGACCTATTTAGGCCTAAGTTGCTTTAGGGCTTCTCTGCTGCTGTGGAAACCAAGAGCCAAATGCCCTTCTGCCCACTGATGCACACTGACATTGTTTGGTATCTTGGTTCTGCTGCATGGAAAACACAAGGACCTTCTGAACTGTCAAGGTCAAGCAGGTCTTCCTCCTCGTGCTAATCCATTGTCTATTTGTTGCCCCAAGAACCACTTGTTCTGAGTTGAATCTGGCCGATGCCACCACTGTGCACACGATGGGCCATGTCTTACTGCGGTAAGGAGATGAGCCCTGCTGGGATGTTTTCCATTTGCAGAGCACTTAGGGATATGAAGCTACACTGTTCGATGCAGGCTTTTTGGCCACTCTACCTGATTGAACTTTGTAGGGACAAAGCATAGCTTCTGGTTCTGCACGGAGGTAACAAGTTTAGGGAAGGATGGCTGGCAATTTCTTGTGAACTGTTAGGAGAGAGACCTACAAAAACATTTATCCAGTGTAACCATCCTGCCAGACGCAAAGGTATTCTAAAGAAAGACACTGTGTCACACCCTTTGGCTACTGAAACAGCCTCAAAAAACTGAAATTTCCCCAGGGGTCTCAAGCTCTGGGGAGGACAAGGCTGAAGCCCAGAGCAGAGGAAGAACCTGCCTCCCAAGGAGAGATTTCACTCAGTTCTGACAACTTGTCAGACCTCATTGCTGGAAAGACTGGGGCTGAGACAATAATAGGTCAGCCATGGGCAGGCCCACACCTAGACAGGACTGCTTAGCTATGTACAACCCTTGCCCTCATGTCAAGATTCTGAAGATGGAGAAGAAAGTCTTGAATCATTTTGTTCCTCTTCCTAATGTGGCCACCATCAATTATCTCTTTTCTTTTATTTTTATTATTATTTCTCTATTTACTAATTGGTTTATTGAAGATTGGTGATTGATCCTAGCTTGTTAGGACTGCAAGGGTGCAGGCTCTGATCTAACAATTCCATGAACATGAAGACTTTAAAGAAGGAGCTCTTTGATTCTGTTAGTGTCCGTGCTTTCCCTGAATGGGAGTCCTTGGAAGACCTTCAGTTTTAATTCCCTCCCAAACATCCCCCATATTGGAGACTGTCTTAGAGTTTCTATGGCTGTGAAGACATACCTTGTCCACAGCTATTCTTATAAAGGAGAACATTTAATTTGGGAGAGCTTACAGCTTCAGATATTTAGGCCATTATTATCCGGTGGGGAGCAAGGCAGCATGCAAGCAGACATGGTACTGGAGAGGAAGCTGAAAGTTCTACACTTTGATCCACAGGCAACAGGAAGTGAACTGAGTACCGCACTGAGAGAAGCCTGAGCATGAGACCTCAAAGCCCGTCCCCACAGAGGCCCACTTGCTCCAACAAAGTTACATCTATTCCAATAAGGCTACACCTCCTGATAGTACTATGCTCCCTATAGGCCGAGCATTCAAACACGTGAGTCTATGGGGACCACACCTATGTAAACCACCACAGGGACTCAGCAGCTTCTCATTTGCCCTCACAAGTCCAGATGGAGTTGCTATGTAACAGCTAGAAGCCTTTCAAGGAGCTGTCCAAGTGGTACCCTCACCACACTCACACATGAAACCATCTGCCAGGATAGCACCTTCCGTGGTAGACTGGGTTCTCTTGCATCAATCATAAATCAAGAAAATGTCCCCACAGGCATTCCCATGGGCCATGGAGACAGTTCCTCAGCTGAGGCTCCCTCTTCTCACACAACCCCAGCTTGAGTCAAGTCTTGTGAATATATGAGTCTCATTTACCCCAGGCTTGCCCAGAACTCACTGTGTATCCAAGTATCCAAGATTGAACTTTTAATCTTCCTACCTCTCTCTTCCACATGCTGGGATTACAAGGGTGGTGTCACTATAACCAACCTTGAAGGAGGGAAAGAGTAAAAGTCTTGGCAAATCCTGAGCTGTTTAAAACATTTTTTATGTATTGACATATATTGTATTGATATATATATTGTATATATTTACCATATTGCAGTGTACATTTCTACCTCTGATTAAGATACTTATATATTGTTTGTGTATTGATATATATTTACCATACTGCAATGTATATTTGTACATTGTTTATATTTGGAGGTCATTGTCCTCATTTGTTTCACAGTCGTTTATTGTCTTAGTCTTTAAGTTAGATAGATATTGAGAATTATACAGATCAATAGTATTCTAAGTTTGTCATTTATAATTAGACTAATCAGGTTCTTTAGATACATAGAGATTATACTCAGTATAGATAGATAATCTTCAACCTCTTCAAAGAGCTGTAGAAAATGGCCTTTAATCTAACTCAGAGTTTTGTGGTAGTGAGACACAGTTGCTCCTGGCAACACCGCTCTATTCCCGAGAGAATGTTGAGCACCAAAGACACTCCACCTGGAGCCTTTCTTCTTGGCTGAACTGGCCTTTGGGCAAAGAAATGCCCATACCTCAACCACTGACAGAGATACAGAGTATCCATGAATGAAAAAAACAGGACTGTCATATCCTGTCAAGACAGGGTAAGATAGTTTTGATAAGTTTCTTGCTTTTGAAAATGGTATGTCAGTTATGTTAGGCCTTAGCCAAAGCTGGTTGCTTCAACGCTGCAAACGTGACCTTAGGTGATTGCCCAGGTAGCTAGTTGTCTCTGTGATTTGTTGCATGTTTTGGAAGTTGTTTGATTGCACTTCCTAATTACTCAGGTAACATTATTTCCCTTCTCAGATCTTCGATGGGGTTGAAGACTATATAAATGTAGTTACTTTCCTCTCATGACTTGGCCAAGCTATTTATTATATAAGACCTAAGGTAGTTAGAATAGGATATTTGTACTTATTGTATATAATTTCGTAGTAAGTTTAGAACTCTCTTACTTAAACAAAAGGGGGAGGTGTTGTGGGAGGTCCTTCCGCTCCTCCAGCCAATAGCCGCTGAGATACCAGCCCATTGGGGCGTGGTCTTTCTCTTTAAAAAAGCGGCCACTTCCCTCCTCACTCTCTCTTACTTCCTGCTCCACTTCCAGCGACTAGACTCCCTTCCTGATTGCGCAGAGGGCTGTTGTCTGGGACAGTGATCTGTAAGTTTTCCCCCTTTAAATAAATAACCATTATATTAATCATAATTCCAAACTAGTGTGGGATTGTTTGTGACTTACACCTTCACCTTCACATCTGCTCCTCAGCTTCCTTCACCTGCCCTTCAGGGGTCCCTGAAGCATTGCTCAATGCTGATTCACTTACTGAATATATTAATAAAACGATGAGAAAAGTGAACCTCAAATGCACAAATGCGTCAGCCACCTACTTAGCCAGAACTTCCTGGAGGAAAAGTCCTTCTGATGAGCGTTTTCAGACTTTGCTTACTCCCTATCAAAAACTACCTCCTCTTTGCCAATCCCACACATGTCATTTATACATGTGCAGAATCCCTGGATAATGGGTATGCTGAAAAAAATATAGAATAAATAAACTAGTTCCTGAATGTCACAAATAAATGCAATAGAATTAGACATTTCTAAAATCACTTGGTCTTGAAGAGTGAAATGGAGATGATAATAGAATGATAAATAGGCTTTTCACTTGAAGAAGTATAAGAGAAGGTGGGAAAACTCATTCAGTAGACAAGAGAAATTCAAGAAAGAGAGCCATGCCTGCATGGAGAATTGGCTTTGTTATTTCTGAGGCTTTGCCTTCTCACAGCCTCTTCCAAGAGCCTCCATTCAGCCTTTTCCTCTGGGCTTTCTGTTGAGGGGTGAATGTGGGTCTTTACAACTGGGGCAGTAACAGTGCATTACTATAAACAATGGTCTACTTGGCTTAGATACATATGGACTAAAATTGTACACACACACACACACAGCCACACTGACTGCTGTAAGTCAGGTATAGAGGCCACCTGTTCTGGTTAGTTTTGTCACCTTAACACAAGATTTGGACATCTGTGGACAGGGAACCTCAACTGTGGAATGACCTCCATTAGATGGGTCTGGAAGCAAGTTCATGTGGCAGTTTTCATGATTAATGATTACCATGGAGGCCCAGTGCACTATGGGTGGTGCCAGCCCTGGGCAGGCGGTCCTGGGCTGTATAGAAAGGCAGGTTGAGCAAGTCATGGGAAACGAATCTATAAGTAGTACCTCTCTGTTTCCTGCCCTGACTTCCATGATGCTGGGCTATGATGGGAACTTGTAAGTCAAACTCTTTCTTTACCCATGTTGGTTTTGGTCAATGCTGTATCACCACAACAGGAAGTAATGAGAACATCATCGGATAGAAGTGTCTATTCTAAAATGTAAACAAGGGAACGTAGCCTAAACTTCAAAGCTTGCTGCACAATTACTGTGAACTATATTTAAAGTATACATTTGACCCATGTACCTAAAGAAGTTTATATATTCAAGTTTACCTAAATCATGCTTTTTTCTTTTTAGATGCCTGGGAGTATTTAAAATACCACACTAGTTGGAATTGTTGTATATTTGGGCATAAGAGGCATTTACTGAGTGTCTGCCATGTGTTTAATCTGACATATGACACAGTTACACGGCCCAGTCTCACTCAGACCCTCCTAAGCCTTTGTGGCCTTGAAACCAGCTCGAAGAAAGCTGATTGCATACTCCCTGAGCACCCATGTAAGCATCCATCCCACATGCCTCATCACCCCATCTAGATCCTCCTCCCATCTTTCTAAACCCATCCAGAAATTGAGTATAACAGAACAGAGTGATAATGTATTCAGATTAGCATTTGTAGGTGGTCAAAACCAGGGGGTCCTGGGGGGCTGTGGATAATCATCGACTAATTCTTTGTAACAAGTTGACTTGCCCAGCCAGTCAGCCTTGAACATGAATATTTCTGAGCAAGAGTGTATAACTTTACTGCAGGAAGACAGTTGTACAGGAACAGCTCTTTAAAATGACTTTGATGGACAGGAAGGAGAAAGTGAGCTATTCCTTACAGCAAAGCAAGAGTCTAACTGCAGAAAAGGCTGAGATCTGGAAAGCTCAGAATTCCACCCACCCACCCATGTCTTCCAGAACTGTTAGCTTACCCAGTTCTCAAGATGGTGCCTGAATGATCTCAGTGACAACAAAGACTTATTCATTCTGGAAGTGTTCACAGATATGGGTCTTGGGGGTTCAGTGGCAAGCACACAGTGGGAACAATGTATCAGAAACAAATCCCAGGCAAAAAGAATACCACCTCCACCTCTACTTGGTACTGTCCCTGACTCCAGCTCCTGTAGGATTCTTCCTCATCTAACCAGTGTTTATTGACTCTACAGCGCCTCAGAATTTATGTATCCAGTCTGTCCTTTATTTAAAAAAAATCTTTCTGCCCTCTCCCCCTCGCGACAGAGTGCGCGAACGAGAGAGGAGGAGGGCGCTCTGGGCGACAGCGCTGCAGACGCCATTATCCTCTGTGCCTCCGCTGCACGGACGTCGCCGTCGTGCTCGCCTCCCGCTCGCCTGCGGCCCCTCACGTTGGTGTATCCATTTAATTCAAGAAAATGGAGACCGAGCAGCCAGAAGAAACCTTCCCCAACACTGAAACCAATGGTGAATTTGGTAAACGCCCTGCAGAAGATATGGAAGAGGAGCAAGCCTTTAAAAGATCTAGAAATACTGATGAGATGGTTGAACTGCGCATTTTGCTTCAGAGCAAGAATGCTGGTGCAGTGATTGGGAAAGGAGGCAAGAACATTAAGGCTCTGCGTACAGACTACAATGCCAGTGTTTCAGTCCCAGACAGCAGTGGCCCCGAGCGCATACTGAGTATCAGTGCTGATATTGAAACAATTGGAGAAATTCTGAAGAAAATCATCCCTACCTTGGAAGAGGGCCTGCAGTTGCCATCACCCACTGCAACCAGCCAGCTCCCGCTCGAATCTGATGCTGTGGAATGCTTAAATTACCAACACTATAAAGGAAGTGACTTTGACTGCGAGTTGAGACTGTTGATTCATCAAAGTCTGGCAGGAGGAATTATTGGTGTCAAAGGTGCTAAAATTAAAGAACTTCGAGAAAACACTCAGACAACAATCAAGCTTTTCCAGGAATGCTGCCCTCACTCTACTGACAGAGTTGTTCTTATTGGAGGAAAGCCTGATAGGGTTGTAGAGTGCATCAAGATCATCCTTGACCTTATATCTGAGTCTCCCATCAAAGGACGTGCACAGCCTTATGATCCCAACTTTTATGATGAAACCTATGATTATGGTGGTTTTACAATGATGTTTGATGACCGCCGTGGACGTCCTGTGGGATTTCCCATGCGGGGAAGAGGTGGTTTTGACAGAATGCCTCCTGGTCGGGGTGGGCGTCCCATACCTCCCTCTAGAAGAGATTATGATGATATGAGCCCTCGTCGAGGACCTCCACCACCACCTCCTGGTCGTGGTGGCCGGGGTGGCAGCAGAGCTCGGAATCTTCCTCTTCCTCCACCACCACCTCCCAGAGGGGGAGATCTAATGGCTTACGACAGAAGAGGAAGGCCTGGAGACCGCTATGATGGCATGGTTGGGTTCAGTGCTGATGAAACTTGAGACTCTGCAATTGACACATGGAGTCCATCAGAATGGCAGATGGCTTATGAACCACAGGGTGGTTCTGGATATGATTATTCCTATGCAGGGGGTCGTGGCTCATATGGTGATCTTGGCGGACCTATTATTACCACACAAGTAACTATTCCCAAAGATTTGGCTGGATCTATTATTGGCAAAGGTGGTCAGCGGATTAAACAAATCCGTCATGAGTCAGGAGCATCAATCAAAATTGATAAGCCTTTGGAAGGATCTGAAGATCGGATTATTACCATCACAGGAACACAGGACCAGATACAGAATGCACAGTATTTGCTGCAGAACAGTGTGAAGCAGTATGCAGATGTTGAAGGATTCTAATGCAAGATATTTTTTCTTTTTTATAGTGTGAAGCAGTATTCTGGAAAGTTTTTCTAAGACTAGTGAAGAACTGAAGGAGTCCTGCATCTTTTTTTTAATCTGCTTCTGTTTAAAAAGCCAACATTCCTCTGCTTCATAGGTGTTCTGCATTTGAGGTGTAGTGTTGACAAGATGTATAATGTTTTAGTTACTTACAGGGTTGGGGGGAGGGCATGCAAAAACAAACATTAAAAATTTGAAACCGCAGCAGAGTGAGTGAATTTAATTTTTCTTTATTGTTGGTGGTTTTAAAAAATTTCCCCCCGTGTAATTATTGTGAACACCTTGCTTTGTGGTCACTGTAACATTGGGGGGGGACGGGGAGGAAAGTAATAGTCCACGTGTCCCCGGCATTTGTTCAGAGCAGTGTGCAGAATGTAATGCTCTTTTGTAAGAAACGTTTTATGATTTTTAAAATAAATTTAGTGAATCAAAAAAAAATCTTTCTTTATTTAATTAAAATCTTGTACTGCATTTAATTTTATTTTGTAGGTGTGTCGTGGTGTACATGTGAAAGACAGAGGAAAACTGTGAAGATCAGTTCTGTCTGTCTTACTATGTGTGTCCCAGGCCTCAAACATTGGTCATTAGTCTTGACAGGGAATGTCTTTACCTGCTGAGCTGTTGCATTTAATTATAAATCATTCTTAAATAGTACCTGATATCATCTGATTATGAAGTGTTCCCTATAGGCTCATGTGTTGAAAGCATAGTCCCCAGTTGGTAACACTGTTTTACTTTAAAAGATGGGATCTAGAGGAAGGAAATCAGTGGGGTTGTGCCAGGTCTCAGTCTCTTTCTCACTTCCTGTTTACCACAAAGTGAACAGTCTTCTCCATACACCTCTACTTCCATTGCATCCTGTAAGGTATTTTTCTGGTGCATGGACAACTTGGTAATCTGGAGCCAAGGAACCACAAAGTCAACTGTGCAACAAACTTCATACAAGAGATTTATTGGGGAGAGACACAGAATGGTTGCTGCCTAAAGATCTGAAAACAAACCAGTCAGCTACTGGCTCATACAGAGACAGCGGAGGATTGGATAGAGGGGAGGGCTTTTATAGGCCTTTTGGAGCATGCGCAGTCGTTAATGACGAGTCATGAGGTTAGGCTTTTCCAAGTCGGGAGCTTCATGTCAACCCAGGAACAGAGTGCTCTTCCCTTGGCCCTGGCCTCAAGCTTGGGGTGAAATTAGGGTCACGGTGTTCTTTCCTTGCCCCTTTCCCCCTACGTTCCTCCATTTTTTGTTTACTACTGATATCTAATCAGGGGTTGGGAAACAGGGTGGCATTATCATTAAATTACTTCCTGCTGTATGGAGGCATCGAAGTCCATGGGGCAAGCTTGATCCTCACCACCTGAGTACAGTCAGAAGTCAAAGGCCCCTGGTTTTGTAGCCAGGGCCTGACCTGATAATCCTATAATAACAAGTGATTAAAGGTCTGGTTAGAAATCATTTGAATTTTTTGTTGAAGAAATCTAGAAAGGAGTTTATAAAACAGGGGCATGTAGGATGAGGAAAAGGGAAGAAAGGTATAGTGGAATTTCAATTGTATTTTAATAAATAAGGGCTGAACATCTAGAGTAAAACAGTCCCACTGGTCAGCCTTACAGACCAGGTTATGACAACACACACCTTTAATCCCAGTAGCCACACTAGCTGCCATAGAAATCGGGTGGTGCATGCCTTTAATTCCAGTGGTGTGTGCCTTTAGTCCCAGTCCTAGAGAGCAATATAAGACATGGGGGAGCAGCTCTCAGCCACAGTCTCATTCCGTGATTCCTGGAGGCAGGATCACCATTTCGGACTGAGGTCAAGGTAAGAGCCAGTAGCTGACTGGTTTGTTTTCAGTTCTTTAGGTTGAACCCCAATTTCTGACCCTGAGCTTTTAACAATGCTTTGGAAAGAGGGTTAAGAAAGGCATTATTCGCCGGGCGGTGGTGGCGCACGCCTTTAATCCCAGCACTTGGGAGGCAGAGGCAGGCGGATCTCTGTGAGTTCGAGACCAGCCTGGTCTACAAGAGCTAGTTCCAGGACAGGCTCCAAAACCACAGAGAAACCCTGTCTCGAAAAACCAAAAAAAAAAAAAAAAAAAAGAAAGGCATTATTCAATTCCATATTGGACTGTCAACAATCCACTAACCAGAGGAATCAAGCTGCTCCTTACATTTTTGGAGATTTGACTATATCTGATTGGTTGACATAGAAGCAACATTCTTCCTCCAGGAAGAGACGAAGGCCACTCTTCTCCATAGTTAGTAGATCTAATCCTTGCCAGTTTCCGCTAATGGTTTTCAAGTGGTTTACATAGGAAAAAGAATTTTTCTTAAAGCCACACAATAAGATCCGTGTCTTTCATAAAGCAGATTGAGCACCCCATCAAATTGTAGAACCACTTCAGATAATGAATCGACCTATTGATATATTTATGTCTATCTGGTTTTAACAGGTACCTTTCCTGGTGTGCCAATTGGCACTGTAAGTAACCATTTTGTCCCCTATGCCAGGGAGTTTCCTTTTGACCTAACATTCCAGCCATTTATTTATAGGATAAGAGGTGATGTGCTCCCTTCTGTGACTACTTCCTGCTGAAATTGAGATGTCACTCTCAGGGCACAGGAAGGCTGAATGATAATAAAAGACTAGGAGAAATTTCAGGCAATGGAGAATTGATGAGAAGGATCCGGTTTGCTGGCCCAGCTAAACGTACAGGGAACTATCACACTGGCTGGAATGGTTCACATCAGCTTTCCAGGACTCACAGCTGCTTGGGGCAGTTTGTAGTCTGCAGTTGATTTCTGGATAGTATCTGTCAGTCAAGTGGAAATCTGCTGAAACATACAGAGTAGGAACAGAAGTTAAAGTTTAGGGACTTAAAGGAAAGTCGAACATTTGGAACTTTCAAGGCCATAGTCCTGGTAGTTGGGGAAGGCAAGGAGTCCCAGAGGAGAAACAGAGATCACACTGTCAGGAGTAGGCAGGTGGGGAGACTTAGGCTATATTTATTTGTAGTTTATTTTACTGATGAGGGGTAAATCCAAGTCTTATGACTCCCTTGACTCCCTAAAGTTTACATGATTTTTCTTTGTTTACAAGAAGAGATAAAAGTTTTAGATATATTAGCATTATCACTGTTTGAAATCCACATTGGAGAAAAATCAGCTAACAGTCATAACATAGCAAAATCTTTGGGTTAAAAAATATAAATATTTCTCCTCTGTCCAGAGAGCCATACATACAGATTTGGGTTAAACAGAGAGGTTTTAGCACATGAGAAGCAGCTTTACGTTTTTACTTAGAAGACAATCAAAGGAAACTTCAAATCTTGAGCTTGTGATTGATAATCATAGTCAGCGCCTTATCATCTTACCAGAACCCCATGATCAGTATGATAATGTTGAACCTACAAAATAGAGGGAGAAGAAAACCTGAAACATTTTTCATTACCTTAGATTACTTTCTTGTATCTTTACAATTTGCATTTATATAACTTAAAACATCAGTTTTCACATCCTCTCAGGCACTTTGTTTGACTCTCAGAACCTATGTAAGCTTTCACGTTTACCAGAGACACACATAGTTATTACTGAAAGTAGTCATTGCAAAGCAAGTTCCTTTAAATCCTTTTGTTTTGCTCTCTTTTCTCTGTCCTAGTCAGTTGACCTGCCTGATATAAGACAAAGATGTTAGAAGAAACCTTTAAAGAAACATGCTTGGGTCTAGGAGAGGGGAGCCATAACCCATGTTCAGAGCCAGCTTTCCAATAAAGTGGAACAACAAGAAACAACTTTAATATTGTCTACATTCAAAAGACATGAATCCCTGTTAAACTGAATCCAGTGACCAGAAAGCTCAGAGATAAATTCTGAGCCCTGACCATCAAAGTAGTCATGGCAATTGGCATTAATGGTGGTGGCGAATGACTGGCAGTAGCAGAGAAAGTAAAAACAAAATCAATAAACATGGAACACAGAAAGCTCATATGTTCAAAGCAGACTAGTCAGAAACAAAACCAGTGGTGGCCACCATCACTCATTCGTTCAAATGAGCCTAACCCATTTCCGACTGGACTCTTATGTCTGCCACAAGACTTACAGACAAACAAGAAAACACAGATTCATCCTCACAGACAAAACTTCTCAAACAACCAGAACCAAGCAAGGGGACAATCCCTCACTTTTTGTTCTAGAAGGGAGTAAAAGGGTTTTGTAGTTGGGTGATGAGAGGGGGATAATGTTTGCCTATAGAGGGATTTTGGGTGTCCCACACTCAAGGGTAAAGGTGGGAGGCCAGCAAGGAAAAGGTGTGTAGGATTGTGTGATGTGGAAGAGAAGGAGGGGAATAGCCAGTGAGCCTAGGGCCAAGCAGATGGGGGGAGTGAAGGAAGTAGAAGCTCCCACTTTGGTTAGGAGGTCCCTCCCAGAAAGGGGATGGGGCAATTAACACTGGGAAGGAGCAGGTAAGAGGGATACCCCTAAAGATACAAGTAAGTGATAGGGTTTGGTAAAGTTGGTAAGGCTGTTCTCTACTCCAACCACAGGGAAATGAGAAGGGGGTGAATCCCCAAAACTCAGTTAGGACCAAGTGGTGACCCCAGTGTCCAGTAGGAAGGAGGTGAGCTGCCCTGATATAATGATGACTACCTGAGGCTCCCTGCCAGAGATGGTGAAGACCTGTCAGACCGGGAAGCCCAGGCCCCCAGTCACCTAAGATTGGCTAGAGTGTGATCTGAGCCACAAATGGCACGAAGGCAATCTGCATCCCTGTGTCCCTTTTGATGGCACAGTGGACATGGTTGAGGTGCATTACAAGGGTACAAGAAGGTCCAGGCTCAGTGATCATCCTGACCACATTTGAAGTAGGAATGGATCTAGATGTTCTCAGGCTTTAGGAGGTGAGGGATTTAGGCAGTGGCTATAGCCAGCTAAAAAGCCTTAGCCAACATCAGGTATCTGTGTTTGGGGATTTTCTCTTCTCTCCCATGGTACACCTTAAAGACCACTACTAAGACTTTTGCCTATGGAGTCAGGGTTCCCCTCTCTAGGCATTGGAGTTTGACCTAATGTCAGGAAAACTCTGGGAGAAAAAGTAGGTCATAAGGAGTCATTGTTATGTGGGGTCTCAGGATCCAGATTAGCATATTGTAGGAGGACCTGTGTAAGGCAGCCTGGTAGCTGAGATGGGTTTTCACATTTGTGCTGGATGACCTCTTTGATTTAGGGCAACTTTGTAGAGACTGACCAGGAAGCAAGTTATAACTTGTCCTCTAGCTAAAATGCCCTCTAGATTATTGGCGTTCTATTAGGAATCCCAGTCAGGGGTTGCCCAAACCCCGACTGGTTGGGCGGCATTAGCTTGGTGGACTTCTTCTGCATGCATGGTAGCCTGTTCACAGGCTTGTCTGTACTCCTCAGGGAGAAGGCTGGTTGTGAGAATCATAGAAATAGCAGGGAAGGTGAGGTTGTGAGATTGGGTAATACACCAAAATTCTTTAATAACGGTAGAGGAATTTGCAGTATAGGACCCCAATCTTGTTTCTATTTGAAAGAGCACATGTAAGAAGGGGACATGTACCCTGATCAAGTGATCCACCCTGGTGACTTTCTTCCAAAGAAGAACTGTGACTGGGATAGGCCAGGTGGGGGGAGGCAAAGAGGGTCCCATGGTGGAGCAGGAACAAGTAGCAGGAGAACTAAGGGCTAGCAAGGTCAGAAACTTGGACACAGGGAATTCCTTTACATTTTCCAGATTGCTCGCTGTAGTTGTAAAGGTCCTGAATAATATTGGGCTCTAGGGAGCCATTAGGCAGGCATTTGGATTGGTTATCTAGGAAAACTGAGGTCAAATTTAATTACAAAAGCAAATAAATTTTGGGGCCTTTCAGATCAGGTGCCAGGTGGAGAGGCTGGAGGTTTTCTAAGAGGCATCCCAAGGGAGAATCATAGGGTGTGAATATCACTGTTTCCATGGATACGGGGAGGGTTGTTATAGCAGCCTGTAGTCAAGGATGTCCCAAGACTTAGTGAAGCTCAAAGGAAGAGCAAGCCGTTTAATGAGTCATCACTGCACTTCACAGGGGTCAGGGCTAATCACCTATAGAGCTAGAGTTTTCCAAGAGGCCTGAAGTCTTGCAGAAGATAACAAAACACCAAGCTCAGGAACGAGGTTTCATCCACAGGAAGGGCAGGGGAATGGAGTCACATGGAATCATAAAAGCCGTGAGAGCATATGGAAGCAATGGGCATCGCTGGATGGGGGACAGAAAAGGAAGTAGGAGGAAAGGGTCACAATAGCCCAATTAGTCCTAAGGAAGCTGAAGGGTTCAGGTTCCAAGGTCGGGGTTGTGGGAAAAGTGCAGAGGACCAGTCATAGCTGTAATGACCATGTCAAAGGTTATCTCTATTTCCAAGGGCACCAGAGGGTTACCAGACAGTCACTTCCTTGGACTCAGGAAAATGTTTACACTGACTGAAGGTGAAACTTACCAAATTACTTCCAGTGGATGGGATCCCAAGCGATCTGGAAGGTGAGTCTGTTGTGGGTGGACTGGGTGCAAGGGCATTTTGAGAGTTGGGAGCCAAGGAATACCACAAAGTCACGCCATCTGATGAACTGCATAAAAGGTTTATTAGGGAGAAATGCAGAATGGTGGGTGTCTCTGTCCAGGAACAGAGATATCAGAGGGTTGGACATAGAGGATGGCTTTTTTAGGTTTTTATTTGGAGCATGCTCGGTGAGCTGATGGGAAAGTACAGCACTGCGAAAAGTCTTGTTTGGCCATTAACACTGAGTTATGGGGTCATGGATCATGTCAGGGGCAAGGTATTTTTAATTTAGCCCCTTTTCCCTACACATCCTATCTCAACATGGGTCCAGAATCAACATCTCTAAGGACTATGAACTAAAATCTCCCAAACTGTGAGGCAAAATAAGTCAGGCATGTTATCACAACCACCAGAAAAGCACCTAATGTGAAAGCCATTTCTGTTCAATCAAAACAATCAGCTATCTTCTCAAAAGGGCCACGGAAATTGGGCTGGATACCTAGGAAATTGATGTATTTTACCCTGGGATGGGTTTTTTTGCCCAATGAAAATGGATAAGGAAGAACATTTCAAAGTAAAATCAGAGTCATTTGTTGATTGTTTGCCGTGAATGTAGGAGGGAGTTATGAATAGTCCTCAATGGTATGGGACATACACAAGAAGGAGCTTAACCACATAGTGGGACAGAATCATGTGCTCAGAGTATATCAAAACATGGCGTAGACCCCAAGAATGTTTTAATTAGTTTGTTCATTGTTAGACAGGGTCTCATTGTGTAGCCCTTGCTGTCCTGAAACACATTTGTATACCAGGATGGGCTTAAACTCTTGATCCTTCTGCTTCTGCCTTCCAAGTGCAGGGTTAGAGGTATGAGCACCATGCTTACCTTCCAGAGCACATTTGAAAGTAAATATCATAAAAGTAAATATCCTAAGTACCAATTTCACTCATGACAATATTAAAAATGACATTCTAATGTTAAAAAAATGGAAAATTGCTTGTGTGGTTTGTCCATGTTCACAAGTCCTATCTAGTCCTCTGAGCTATGGTTCTTCAGGGATGAACCCCTGCTGAAAAGTGTTCCTAAGGGTTGCCCACCAAACCCAAAACTTGTTTTGGGCCTGGAAGCAATCCACTTATGAATAATTGCTCCCATGCTTTGCTAAACCAGTATTTTTAAACTGAAGTCACTGGGTTTTATAGCCTATGGAAGTGAGAGGTTATTGCAATTCAAGACTTTACTAGTTTAGTATCTTATCAACATTGCAATGTCTCTAGTGCACAATCCCATTTGCTGACAGGTGAAGTCCCCACAATTTGAGCAAAGACACCCATTACCAGCGCTGCCCAATTGATCCTGTTGTTTAGTTGCTGCTCTTAGGAGATCATTGTAGGCTCTTCATTGAAAACTCAATCTGTTATGTTCTCTAAGTCACACAATATGTAGTAACGATTATTTATGAATTTTTAGGCTAGAATTTTTCAAACCAGACTCTGATATGTATGCATTACAATGAAGTCATCACATCCCTATTGCTGAAGCAGATTTGTACATATTTTCCCTATAATTTTCTCACGGGAGAGCAATCCATTGGCAGTGTGTGCAATACATGGTTTTAATTGGATAATTATTTAATTACCATCAAGACAAATCTAATACAATTATTGTATTATTTTATGTCTACATGATATTGTCTTAAAATTTTAAAAAGAGGACTCAGTGGTTACTAGCACTAGCTGCTCCTCCAGGGGAGACAGGTCTGCTTCCCAGCAATACCATCATGGCTCACAGTCCATCTGTATCTCTAGTTTCAGGAAATCCATGCCTTCTTCTAACTTCCAAGGGCACCAGAAAGTCATGTGGTATACATACATTCGGACAAAATACTCACATACATTCTATGTGTGTGTGTGTGTGTGTGTGTGTGTGTGTGTAGCAAGCAAGCTGATATTTTCATTTTATTGTATATAAGTGAACATTTAAGACACACTTTTTGTTTTGTTTGTGACAAGGCTTTGATGGTCACTTTAATGCAGAAATGCATGGGGTAAGTCAAAATTAAAGTCAATGCGGGACTCAGAAATGGTTCAAATTAGACTTTTACCTCACAAGTGTGAGGCTCTGCATTTGGATCCCCCCAGAACCCGCTCAAAAAGCTTAGCATGGTGGTACAAACCTGTAATCCAAGATGGAGGATCTCTGGAGGCGGGGAGAGCAAAACATCCGTCATACATGACAAAGTGCCAGATGAATGATGTAAAATAGAAGACACCTAATGACAGACACCCAAGGTTGTCCTCTGACTGCCCCCATGTGCCAGGCTCACGTGCTCTAGGACCTTGCTTTGCATCCATCTCTGTATGAACACATGCACACATACATAAGAATAAATGATTTCCGTGTCCATGACTATGACCCTTCAGTCATCAGCACATGCTCTGCAATGACAGAGCCTTTAGTTAAGATAAAACCCTGCATCCTTTTTTTAAAGAATCCCTGGGTGCCTCGGCATAGTGGGAGGTTGACCTGATCAATATCATCATTAGAATCATCTCATGATGCTGGCGATCAAAGCCAAGGTTAACGTTCTATCACTGAGCTACATCCCCAGCATCTTATGATGTTCCTTTCTTATGTCAACTTGTCTAGGTCATGATATCCGAAGTCTTGGTCAAACATCAGTGCGGAACGCCACTCTGAAGGTTATTTGCTGTGATTGATTGACATTTATACCTGAGTGAAGGAGATACTCACTGCGCTGTGGACAGGCCTCATCTAATTCACTTCGAACAAACAAAATCCCGACCTACCTGGAGGAAGAGGTGTTCTGCCAGCAGATGGTGTTTGAATGCAGCTTCAGCACTGTGTCCTGGTGGGGCTGGAGTCTGCTGTCTTCCCCAAAGCATTTGAACTTGCCAGCCTCCACATCTCATAGAGAGAATCCATCAAATCTCTCTCCAGCTCTTCACCCTCCCTTTCTCTGTCTCTGTCCCCCTTTCTGCACACACGTGCATTCTATCGTTCCCCAAAAGAACCTCAACTAATGCACAAACCAAAGACTCTGAAAAGGTCTATAATTAAAAATTAGAAAATTAAAAAACCTGTTTAACCCAGTGTTTTCCCAGTTTGCTCAGCTACAAATCTTTTTTCTGTAAAACATATTATCCTGAATCACAGCTTGGGAAGAGCTCACCTGCTGACTGGATCATCCGTGTTCTCTGTAGTGTGTGCCAGTGCTGATGGACCATCCGTGTTCTCTGTAGTGTGTCACTGCTGATGGACCATCCATGTTCTCTGTAGTGTGTCACTGCTGATGGACCATCCATGTTCTCTGTAGTGTGTCACTGCTGATGGACCATCCGTGTTCTCTGCAGTGTGTGCCAGTGCTGATGGACCATCCGTGTCCTCTGCAGTGTGTGTCACTGTGTGGAACTCTACTTTATTTCAGAAAGAATTGCACAAACATTGGAACAAAAGACTGCACACATTATTTTTTTCTGCACAAGGCTTAGAAAAATATAACTGCTTGTGTGAGCACAATGAGGTAAAAAGTCCACTACAAGCCCATTACACCACTCAGGAAAAAACAGCAACCACCCGTGTTTCTGTAAAATGTTCTTTATGGATGGCTTAGTCTGTTTGGTTTGCTATAGTAAACTACCATACACCTCGTGGCTTATAAACACAATTTATTTCTCTCAGCAATGGAAATTGGGAAGTTCAGAATGGAGGTGCTGGCAGATTCGGTGTCTGTCAGTAAGGATGCATTTCTGCATTCTTCGATGGTGGCATCCAACTTCTTCCACATAGCAGAAGAAAGCAAGGCGGTGCTGTCCCGCTCCTGCTTCGTTCTCTTACCACCCTCTCCTCTGGCCTCTTCCTTGGCTGTTGGTTTCACAGCCCGCCCCCATGGAAGAAGGGTATTGTTGGGCAGAAAAGCATCTATCATGGCAGGAGAAAGCAAAGAAAATGCCCAAAATCCTGGCTTTCTCTCCCTCCTCTTTTACCCCATCCTGACTCACACCATGGACTGGTTTGCCCTCATTCAGGGGTGCTTTCTCCCTTGGATAGTCCTCTCAGGAAAACAAAGTGGTTCTCTTTTTATAAGGGAATTAATCCTGTGCTCTATGGCTCTCCTCTTATGAACTAGTCATCTCTTCCAAAGATTTGAAAAAAACAAATTCAGGGCAGACACAACATTGAGACCACAGACATATATATCAAGAAATAGAGCAGATTATGGAATGCCATCGCTCACAGCATAGTGAGCACAAAACAATGCAGGAGTGGCCAGAGCCTAACAAGGAATACCCGTGTCTCCTTTGTTTTCTATTTCTCCTTCTCCAGAAGCCATGACTCTGGAAGATCACTTGTGACTGTATCTCCTACCAAAACAGGTGAGCCTACTGTCCTTCTTGGAAAAAAAATAATGAGCCAGATGCTGTGGGCTATAGTATCATTTATTGGAATCAATGCTTGTATTTCCTAAAACACTATAAGTTCTATGGACATGCTCAGCTTTAAAAGAAAATGTGTCAGAATATAGCCCTGACTTTCTGAGTGTTTCAAGGTAGAGAAAGCCAAGGAACCTGAGAAAGCAGGGTGTCAGGCTCTCCAACACTCTCCCATCCACACAGAGCAGGAACCCTGACCTTCTCATTCCTGAAGGCGATAAAACCTGCGAACATAAATCTGACTTCTCTTCATTGAGGCCCAAAGACCTCCATGTGACAGGTGTCCTTCCTGTGCCTGAAAGAAAAAACATCCATGTGCAGGGAATCCAAGAGGGATCTGGGCAAAGGGCAGTCCCTCCAGTTCATTGCCTTCAGCTCCTCGAATTCATCTGTCTCATTTTTCATGCAATACAATTTCCGTGTGTGTGTGTGCGTGCGTGCGTGTGTGTGTTTGTGCATGCAGGTGTGTGTGCGGGTGTGCATGTGTGCATGTGTGCGTGTTTGTGCATGTGTGCATGTGTATGTGTGTGTGCACGTGCGTGCGTGTGTGCATGCAGGTGTGTGTGCGTGCGGGTGTGCGTGTGTGTGCCTGCATGCATGTGTGTGTGTGCATGCGGGTGTGTATGCATGCGTGCATGTGTGTGTGCCTGCATGCATGTGTGTGTGCATGCGGGTGTGCATGCGTGCGTGCGTGTGTGTGCCCTCATGCGTGTGTATGTGTGCATGTGGGTGTGCGTGCATGCGTGTGTGTGTGCGTCGTGTGTGTGTGTGCATGTGGGTGTGCGTGCGTGTGTGTGTGCGTCGTGTGTGTGTGTGTGTGTGCGCTGAGGCACAGGTTCAGAGACTACACATGTTGACTGCATACTCTATGAATGAGCCACATGTTCAACCCACAGCGACCATTAACGAAGCTTCCTGTGCCGGGTAAGAGTTGTATTAGGACACATCTGTTGTGTTCTTCCCATCCATTTCTCTTTTACAGGAGCCTCAGCCATGACCCTTGCTGTGAGTGAGGAGTTCACACTTTTTCTCTCTCAGTGTAGAGGGATCATTTCCATCCTGAATAAAGTGGGCCCCACGCACCCCTGGACTCTGGTGTTCAGAGGAAACACTGGAGGAAAAAGATTGGTCCAATTGTGCTGATGATCTGGATGAGCAATCTTCAGAGACAAATAAAAGTGTTTGCCTCTACTCTGATAGCTTTAGAGCTGTATTCTATTAACCTTAAAAAATGAGTGCTAAGGGCCTGTGAAATGCTCCTGAATGTGGATATACATGTATACGTACACATACATGCAAACACACATACATGCACATTTATCACACAAACCCATACTGCATATATAATAAACCACAAACACGCACTGAAATGCACAAGTCACACAACCAGGTCATCACTTATTCTTTCAACTAAAAATGACAGAAACAAAAAAAATCACAAAATAGTGTGAAGCGGGGAGTCAGGTAGGGAAGAGAAGCTGCATCCGATTATAGCTGTACTGTTTTCTGGGTCATGTAGAATTGCACAAAAGTCTTCAAACCTATAAAAAGAAAAGCAGAGGCTCATCCTTACCCCAGAGCTGCTGGTTGTTTCCCTCTCCTGACCATGCACGCTTAGCACTGCACTGTACACACGGAAGAGGGCATTTTCCTCCCCAGACCAACACCAAACACAAAACACAAAAGGAGCATGCAAAACTGATGCAACTGCCCTAGGATCTGATGTGTGCTCTCCTCTCCTCTCTCTCTCTCTCTCTCTCTCTCTCTCTCTCTCTCTCTCTCTCTCTCTCTCTGTGTGTGTGTGTGTGTGTGTGTGTGTGTGAGAGAGAGAGAGAGAGAGAGAGTAAGTCGAGTGTATGTGTGTGAGTCTCTGTGTGTGTTTGTGTGTGTGAGAGAGGGCAGGGAGAGAGGTGATGTATAAATCTGAGGGTGTGTGTGAGGGTAACATGTGTGACTGTGGGCCTTCTGATATTCACTCCTCCAGGCCTTGAGTGCTCACACTTTCTTCCTTTACAGGGACAGACTAGGATGGCAGGAACCCTGGGGCTGACAGACTCCTCCTCCTTCCCGCCATATGTCATTTGCACTTTTGAAGTCACAGTGGTTGTGATTGTTGGCATAAAACTCTCACAAGACTGAGCCCATTAACATGGCGGGGAAGGTTCGTGAGGCTTCTCCCTTCTCTGAGGATAAAATAGTAGAGGGAGCCTCCGTTTCTGTGGTGTAGCTTCCCATACTTCCACAAATAAACCCACTCACTAAGCCAGGCTTGTGTCGAATTGTTTCTTTGGTCTGTTGCTGCCCTCTCTACCTGGCATTAATAGAAACAGACTCTCTGCCAGTCAATACAGAAAATCCAAACCAGCCAACAAAGTCATCGGGAAAGAGGTACCTAGAGGGCTTCCAACGAACCCCTCTGCTCCACCCTGTCTCCATCACTCCACAAAGATAGGATCTTTACCCATCACACACATGGGGAGCCAAGTCAAGAAATTCATTTGCGTGACCTTCTGCCCTCTTGTTGCTGAGTTCTCTGGCTGACGGGCAAAGTTCAAGTCTAAATAGGTGGTACTAGAAAGAGGATGTCTGTCCAACTCCCACCCTGGAGACCAGGAGGTCACACTAGGGGGTTATAAAAGAAGAAAAGTAAATTTTACACTGTCAAAAACCCAGACTTCCTAAAGCAGAGCTTTGTGCTGGGAACAAAACAGCGGCATCAAGTTATCATCACATCTCACTTATTAAACGATGAGGAGGAATTTAAAAACTGACAGACACAAAGCATGCTCATACTGGCATCCGTGCAGATCAGATAACTCCCTAATTAGGAAGAGGCCATGTGCTAAAATAAGCTGACTTTCCCTAATGCGAACAGAGACGGGAAGCCAGGATACGTTCCACCCAGGAATGCTGTGCGAACTCTGCCAGCATTAAGAGCGCTCCTCCGAAGTCACCGTTCCACACCAGAGCCAGCAGGCGAAGCAGGGCCCCGAGCCTCAGCATGTGCTGTCCTTCCTCAGTAGTGAGGACAGGGTGAAGTCACTAGGAGCCCTGAGGACTCAAGCCATAGAAGCTGTCTCCAGCTCCTGGTTACAAACCTGTTCTTCAGCTTCTCCGAAGTCACGTGAAAGTCACCTCCCCGTACAACCCTCCACTTTGGGGCTGTCTTGCTTCAATACCCACCTATTAAAATTTTCCAGGATGATAAAAGTCACAGTCACTTTTTTTCCTTTTGTGGGATAGGGAGGGGGAAAAAAGTCCAATGCACGAGTCTACTTGAAATCATGTTAAATTTTAATCATAGCAAATGTGTTTTAACAGTAGTCGTAAAATGAACATTACCACATATACAAAGGACAAGACACCAGTTTGGCATACAAAAATACCATATATTAAAATCAGTTCATTGGAAAAACTCGAGACTGGCTGAGACACCATCTATAACAGAGAGAGCAAGCAGGAATGCTTTTTAAGACATTCAGATTAATAAACAGCAGCTTGATATCCCCTTATGAAGTCAGTATTTGGCAACATTTGGACAAGAATTTCTACACTGCCCTGCAGCTCATTTATCTGTAGGGCAATTTGGCCCTTTAAAAGAAAAGCTCCCCGGATAAATAGTCTCCATGATTATAGAGGAAACATGTCAGGAGCCGAAACTCACAGCCGCAGACCAACTCCGACCTCATCATTTGACCGCAGTTATCCCAGACTAGGAAGCCCACGTGTGGAGCTTAAAGAATGGAGACAAGATAGTGGCTATACATTTACCTTCTGTTGGGAGTTGGAGGCCAACCTGCCAAGCTGAAAGCAATTTCCACAGCTCTAACCATCAAGCGAGGACACACAAACAATGGTGAAACTCATGGCTATAATGAACGACGGCAGCCAGAATAGAAGCACCACATTCTTCAACTTCTGTGCCCACAGTAGTACTCAAGTCACAGCAGCCTCGGCGAACCAGGAGTTTCCACAATAAAGAGGGTACGAGGCTCCCCGGAATGACCGGGGCTCACAGCAGGCTCTGGAATTTTCTACAGCCCTGATAACTCAGAAGCATCGGAGAGGATGACAGAAAGGAAGCACACTCTTTGGGAACCCCTTAGTCAGGCCCTTTCCCTTTGTCCTGAGCTGAATTTGGTGCTCCACGAGGTAACGGTCGGGCTTGATGACGTCAACCCAGGTAACCGTCTTCAGCTTGCTTCTACCATGGCTGACATACAGTGCCAAGTCTTCTTCTGAAGCCATAATCTCATTATAAATTTCTCTCTTTTTAAAAAACAGTATCTCCTTTTCCAGGCACATCTGCCTGTCCTCGGGAGGGGCTCCTTGGCAGTGGGCTGTGCTTGAGCCCACCTAGACACTCATATGACAATAGCCTCCGCCTTCTCTCGCAGTTCATAGACACCAATTTGTCCCCTGAACTTATTTGTCGCATCTGTTTTTTTTCTCTTTCTACTCCACATTTCTTACCACCGACATATCTAACCATTTTCTACTGGATTATCAAAAAGCAAATGTCTAAATTAAAGACTGACCAGTCCCATTAGAAAGCTCCTGTTAGAATAACACAGTGAATAGCTGGCCAGGAAGATTATAGGAGACTGTCCTGTGGGCTGCAGCCCTCCCCAGTGATCTAGGAAAGACGCAGGCTGTGACTGTAAAGAACAAAGGGATAGCCCTGCTGGTGGGGCTCTCAGGAGGCCTCAGTGATGTCCTAATAACTGATTGTCCCTGAAAACATAACATGAATATTAAAAAACCCAACACTTTCTTACATTAAAATCCAGATAATGAAATCAGCATTTTTCAAGCACCACTACAGGGTGAGAGCCACACATGGGGACACACCAGGCAGTGAGTACGGAAAAAAAACCAAAAGACCATGCAGAGCAAGCAAGGAAGCATGCAGAGAAACTGAGTCACACTGGAAGAGTTCGGGGATAGTGGTTTACAATCTTGACACATAACAGGGACTAAAAAAGAAAAAAGACAAGCTTTTTACAAGTCAGAATTAAAAGATTAAATGCCTCATCTGCTCAGCGCCTCAGTCATAATTGGCTTTCCAATGATACTGTGGGATTACCCCTCTCTGTACATATGGAGCAGTCTTAAGACACTCCCCAAGACAGTTGGTTTGACACAGTATATGGAGATCATAGCAGCTGTTTAAAAATTAACATATAAATTCAGTATTTTGTGATCCATGAATGAAAAAATAGTATTGATAATCTTCTCTACTTTATTTTTACTTCCAATTATAGCTAAAGTGTGTGTGTGTGTGTGTGTGTGTGTATGTGTGTATGGGTATATGGTAGGGTATAGTAAGTCAGTTGTGTCAGAAAAAAATGGCTTGAATTTCCACTTATTTTTCAAGAGTTTTAGGTTGAAAAAGATCCAGCAACTATCTGCTTCAAATAAACACCTTGAGTAAAGTACCCCGTGTGTCTCATTGTAGCCTGTAGCTTCTGTCTGGGTGAGGATCGCCATGCATGTTTCACTGAGTGTGGTGGAGATGTCAAGAAGCAACATCTTCATGAAGGTTCAGAGTGTGAGCTGGAAACCTGGTGTAGTTATAAAATGCTGCCTGGTCCACAGCATCATTCTTTTCGGACAGAGCACTGTAGTTGTGTGGGTATAACCCATAGTGTACGGATACCCCCTGCCCTCCTAATTTCCAACAGACTTAAGAAAATACCATTTGGCCAACATTAGATACAAAAAGATGAGCTCCAAGGGGTCGTCTTCCCTACTAAATGCTGCAGCACTAGAAACCCAGCCCAAGCCTGCTCCACTGAAGCAAACACACTTGGTTTCATACATTGGGAGAACAATTTCGACACAACATAGATTTTCAGATGAAGGCATGGGAACACTTTAAGTCAAATCTAAGCATGAATAAAGGCTAGCCTACCAGCCACAGTCTGATCTTTATACAGAAGCATGTAATGTATCTCAAGCTCAATTTTCTGCTCCCCTTACTCACTTAAAAGCAATTCCACAGAGTAGCTGTAGCAACCTTCTAGTTTCTAAATTCCACTGGGCCATGTTTGTTTTCCTTTTTAACTATGAAAAACGTAAAAGTGCCTTTGTGCAAAGTTTCAAACCTTCTAATGACAACTAAATATAAAAAGAGAGACACTGAAACAATGTCACATCTCAGTCTAAAAATAGTGCCTCCATTTTAGCCTGGCATCCAGAAAATTACACCCACATATGGCCACACCAAATACAATGACAAACTGGCTGACTTCAAGGACAATCACAAACACCCTGAACGCTATAAAGCATGCTTGCTCTTGGATTTCCCACCTCACTGATATGGTGATGAAGTCGGGAAAGAGATCAGAAGGGAACAGGGATTTCATCAGACTCTTATTTATTTGATTTTCTGTAACATTGACTCTTTTTGGCCACAAGATCCTAAACACAGTTTCAGAGCACAGGTCATGCACAACTTGCAAGTCAAAAATGTTACAGCTATGATCTATTAGGAACTTTGGGCAGCAGAGTCACATGCAACTAATGGTCCCAGAAAAGGGGCTTCAAAAAGCCCGATTTAAGCTTCACTGCTCATTCCTTGGTCCTAAGTATCTAAATAATAATCCCAAAGGACAATGGGTGAGATTTTATTATCTCGCTCAGCCCCCAGAGCTCATAAATTTCTCTAAACTTGCAAAGGAATTTCCTTCAGAAACTGTACTCTCTCTTGGTTTTGCTGCTACTTTGAAAGCCTTTGGATGTCATCATGGTCAATGTGGTAGCCACAACCATACAGGAATGCTTAATTTTAAGTTACTTAAAATTAAATACCATTTAAATGCCACTTCTTCAGTCATTGCCACTCGGTTTCCCAACAGCCATGGGACTAGTACACAGATTACAGAGCAATTTCCTCTGTCCAACAGCACGGACCTAGAAAAGTCCAGGAGCTGTAGCAACACCCAGCTGCCACTCCAAGAGGCCCACTCTGTGAGTCATGCAAGGGGTGAACTCTAATTATATATCTAAAGAAGATACCTTAAATTGAAACTCAGAGACAATTTGCCCTTGTCATTACAATTTATATCCCATGTCATTATACAAAGATTTTCTAAAGACAACATATGAGGTGGCATACTTGGCTCTACTTAAGGTAGTAAGCATTCTCTTGCAAATGTCAAGATCATTACTAAAGAGGAAATTCATGCTTCTTATAAGTTACTATTTACACAACATTCATTGTCCTTGACATATGAGGATAGGGTCCTGGCCAATGTTTTACATTTCTAAATATTCAAATCACACAGTTCAGAAGTTTTCTTTCAATATTCAGATTCATCCCTAAATCAACCCTCCTTTTCTTCCCAGAGAGGAAACTACCTAAAGAGAAATTAATCTCTAAACAACCCTTAAAGCACTAACTGACAAAACAAAGGGTATTCACAGACCCTGTGAAGAATCATAGCCTGACGGAGAAGCTGACGTGCCTAGGGACAGATAGCAGGGCACAGCAGCGCACAGGTCTCATCCTCTAGCTGCAGAATTACAACCTGCACACTCATGTCCACTCCCACCCCTCTCTGCCATGAGCTCATCTACAAGATGAAGTCACTGGAAGCTCCTTTCAGCTGTAACTTCTGTTCTTGCCACTGACATGTGACTCTAAGTCCTGGTTGCTTGTGTCACATGGGGTAGATAGGTTTTTAATGATGTGGTTAAATTCCAGAAGAAGCTGAGACCTCAAGTATACAGAAACTGTCAGGCTTCTCTCTCTCTCTCTCTCTCTCTCTCTCTCTCTCTCTCTCTCTCTCTCTCTCTCTCTCTCTCCTCTGACACACACACACACACACACACACACACACACACACACACACCTCCTAATAAGCACATATGCAAACTCTAGGCAGAATCCATTTCAACAGTTTTCAATAATGTTTCTTAGAAGCACACATCCACAAGCCCTCACTTGCCTCACTTGGCTGTTACTGCTAGGCTGGAGGTCAAAAATCTACCAAGGAGCAACTGATTTTGTTTCATTGAAGCTCTAGTATCTAGTGTGGGCTGTTTTTAAGTAAAATTGACTTTTTACTATACCGCTTTGCTGTGAAAACACAGAACACCATATGCACACACATTATTCTATAAATAGCCTCCTAAACAGCTAGAACCCTATCACACACTGCACTAGGGATCAGTCATTTTCTACTGTAGAAAGGTATGCAGATATCTCTCACAAATTAATTTAAATATGGTTTGTCTTAAAATTGCAAGGGTTAAAATTCTTTGGAAACGTAACATCCTTAATGCAACATTTCTGTCTATGTGTGTTTTCCCTGTCCAAGAGAAATCAAAATTAGGTCAGGCATGCATTACAGCAACCTGGGAGTTTGAGCAACTGACACTACCCCAACAGTATATTATGTTACATAATAGAGGACAGTATTCAGATAATATGATACCTAAATTATTAATACCAAATAAATCCTAGATTATTTGTTGTATAATGCCCAATAGCTTACACAATAAAATGGGATTTTAACCTAATTTCTAGTTTGAGCCCTCAAATACATTTTTTAAAGGTCTTACAAATATGAAGGATTTAAAAAAAACAGAACTCGTAATTTGATGTTGAACGTTCACGCCAATTGCTAGCTTTGCATTCTAGCTATTACTCTTTTGGGTTTCCCCATAGCAACACCATCACTTTAGTACACATCTTTGTACTGTTTGGAGACGAAGGCTAGCATGCAAATACGCTGCCTCCATCTTACAGATGGTTCCTGATTTTGCTTTTTAGAGGCCTCCGGTCAATGCTTACCTTTCCATTGCTTTTCCCATCCTTCCCACCATTTCAGGGATTTCAAAGAGCAGCAAAGCTTCTTTGACAATACCGATAGCTTCCTAGTTCCAGAAAAGGCATTCCAAGAGGACTGTAGAGCCCACAGCTCTTTCTGTATACACACACAGCCAGGGACAGAGACTGACCCTTTCAGTCAAACTAGTCTTTCCTCACGATTTCACATTTCAAGACGGTTGCACACTCACGAGAAACCTGTCCGCTTACATAGGGAACGCGAGCTTTTCTTCGTCATGCCGCTTCTGTCAGTAGAGACGCTTTGAAACACAGAACAATTTCTTGCTGATTCCAACAAGATGAAATTGCAATTCTAAACAGGTTAACTCTTACAGGAACATCTTAAAAAATGACCACCAAGGACGGTCTATGAAAATGCCCATCTAGGTGTGTCATTAATTAGCAACACTTGGGGATTTCACACAAAAATCTCCAAACTGGGGGAAATGACGAGTTCTCCTGACAATCCCCACCCATGTCGTCCTGGCAGGATCTCACACAGCACAGCAGCCAGTGGATGCTGCAGGGGATGTGTGGCAGACTCTCGAAGGAGAAGATTCAGGCACTGGCGAGGAGGCCAGTGTTTCAGAAACGTGGCTTATACTGCCCACAGTCTTCCCCCAAGGATTCTTCAGGAAAAACTCAAACATCTGAGGTAAATCAATTTGTACACACAAAATACACACACAGATTCACAATATTTACATTTTAAATTCTTATTTTGTGAGATGGCTTGAGAAAAATTGGCAGAAAGGTTTCCTGGGGAATTAGGCATTTTCCCTTCTTTCCCAGTCCGCCACTCACCCATTAGGCTTCCAGCTCCGCAAACACAGAGCAAGCTCAGTCACAAAGGAAGAGAAATGAAGGAACATGACAATATCCAACACGCTGGAGACACGTGTTCAAACACTTTCTTCAAACAACCAAAACGTCTGTTTTGGATATTTTGATTTGGGTTCCATTCAAAATTTATCAAAATGTTGCGAAGACCAGGCTGCAGACACACACACACTTGCACACCAGCTCTGTGTCTTCACTAGACTGTTTTTCTTTTAATATGAATTTGAGGTTTAATTCTATTTGCACACACAGCATCTGATTTAGCCTACCATCTACCGTATTGAGAGAGCTCATCACACCCACAGGTACAGTTCCATGTCTAAGTAGAATAGCCTAACTTGGGGAAATAATTTTGGAAAATCATAAGTTACAGCCCATCGAATACACGAATGAGGAAGCATGCACGCATCATCACAGCTATCACCATCTCCAAACAGTTCTCCTGGGATCTCGCTGAGACCTCATCCTCTGCTCTTGTCTGCATGTGGATCAAGTGGCCAATCAAAGGCCACCGCTTGCACCAAATGGTCAGTGTAACCCCCATCTCATCACAGGGATCCCATCACCAACACCTGCTCATCCCTTAAGTTGGTACCCACAAGAGGCATCCCTGTGACAGGCTTCAACCACAGGATATCACAGTGAAGCGCTTGGAGATGCAAGACATGTTGTGTAGCACAATGCCCAGGAGGAAGACCAAGACACAGGCCACCAAGATGACAGTGCACACGCCAGACCACGTGGAACTCTTCACCACACCCCGCCTGTCAGGCTCCTCCTCCACGGCCTCTTGGGGAGCTCCACTCTGAAGAGGCTGCTGTTCTGCAGGGATGGTCACCACAGTGAGGGACTTCTGCTGGCTCCCTGGCAGCAGACGGCAGCCCATGTCTCCTGGCAGGAGCGTACGCTCCTTAGAGATGGGCAGGGGCAGCATGTAGCACCCATTGCTTGGAAGTTTGATGAAGACTGGGGTGTGCTCAGAAGTGTGCGGTATAGCGATGACGGCCAGGACCTCGGGGTCATCGGGCAGCTGTGATACAGAGAAGCCTGGGGGTAACTTGGTGATGCCACGGCACCAAGGGCACCTTACATCTTTCTGGCTGGTCCTCATCTGCTGGAGACACACCGAGCAGCAGGTGTGCTTGCAATCCAACAACTTGGGCCTTCGTCGCGGGCTGTAATAATTAAAACAGATCTGACATTCCAGCAGGGAATCCTGGGAGAGCGTCTCCATCGTGGACCAAGAGCCGAAGGGTAGGGCCGGCAAGAGATCAAAAAGCTGTTTCTCAAAGGTCACCACTCTGTACCAGTCTTCTCAAGGAGAGCAGCAAGCTCGCAGGCATCTAGCATTCATGCATGTGCTAATATCTGAGGGAGAAAAATAATGCAAATGAAACTAATTAATCTATTAGAAGAAGTTGAAATGTGGATTAGTTAAAACATACTATTATTCAAAAGCCTTGATTCTGGGTCAAACTTTAAATAATCATCACTGGGAGTGTAGGCTTCCTGCACCACCTGGTGAGAAATCAGTCGCCTGCTTTTACCTGTCTCCCTTTAAGAATTCACAGTCCGAGAGAGGCAACTCTATAGACCAGGTGCTCTGTGAAAACACAGCCCATTTGTTTTATGACCATTCCTTTCTTAATTATATCTTTACATTTTGTTATTTACGTTGTCACATAATACTCCCACAAACGTGTGGGACACAAGGTGATGTTCCAAAACATGCTCACATTGTGTAATGGCCAAATCAGGGGAATTAACATATCCTATTACTTCAATATTTACTGCTGATTTCAATGTTTTTGTTATTATCTGTGATATACACACACAAACACACACACACACACACACACACACACACACATGAAAACGCAAGGCACATGTCAGGAATTTCCCTTAGCTTCTCTCCAAACTATTGGTTGAGGCAGGCTCTCTCCACTGAATACACAGCTTGCCCATCAGCCAGCCTAGCCAGCTTGTTTACCCAAGGGCTCCCTGTCTCTTTCCCCTGGGGAAGCAACCACACCTAGCAGGCATTCGCCTGGGTGCTAGGGAGCCCAAACTCTGGTCCTCAGGCTTCCATGGCTAGTAAATTATCTCCCAGCATCATTTCCCTTTTGCTGGCTTCATTGTGACAGCTTCAGGCACCCAGACAAATGTGCTCCTTTCTCAGAGGTGATTGAAACAGCCCCACAGGCAGGAGCACACAAACCCATCTCTTTATCTCCTCCTGCAAACACCTTTAGTGAGATCATTCTTATCAATTAGCTTTAAAAGCGACCAAAGAACAAGAGGATAAGCCAGCTGCAACAAAAGCAGAGCAGCAATGGACCGAAAGGACTGCAGGCAAGGGCCAACTCCACAGAGAAATCACCAGTCGGTTCTTTCAATTCCATGGTTATTCAGGCTCGCCTGATTGAAAGCTTATACTTTGTGAGATTTTCGGCAGTGCAGGGAATGAACCCAGGACTTCACATGTGCTAGGAATATACTCTACCGTGGAGTTATGTTGCCCAGCTCCTAAAAGCAAATTCAACTCATTTATCACAAACATTAGTGAAGAACTAACAGAACTATATATCTGAGGGGAAGGGTGTATAGACTGCCCTGGTATCAAGGGGAGACATAGATACTTATTGAAATTGAAATAGGTTTGAGGGTCGCCTCAGTGCCTCGGGTTTGCAACAAAGGCTCCCCAGGTCTGTTTCCGGTCTAAAGCGCCCGCCCAGATGCTTTCAGCTTCTTTTTTATGAGTCATGATTCTGAAAAAAACTGTTTGTCATGAACTTTTATATTTCTAATTTAATTTCCTTTGTGAAATGAAATTAATCACCCTCTTTGATATATACACGGTTAAAATAAAAAGTTTAAATGCTCGAAGAACCAACACAGTTTGAACACCAACAGTATATTTTGTACCAAAGAGCTGACTCAGAGGGTAAAAGTGTTTGCCCGCCTGGCAGCCTCACTTCAGATTCCCACACCCATGAGAAATCTCAGAAGCTGGAACTGGCAGTCACATCTGTAATACCAGCTTTCCAATCTGTAGGAAGATGAGAAGCGGGGATGCAAGAGCCCAGCTGATTGGGCAGCTAGCACAGAGAACACAGCACAGTAGCAAACACAAGAGACCTTGCCTCAAACAAGATGGGAAGAAGGCTGAGCCGGGCGGTGGTGGCGTACGCCTTTAATCCCAGCACTTGGGAGGCAGAGGTGGGCGGATCTCTGTGAGTTCGAGACCAGCCTGGTCTACAAGAGCTAGTTCCAGGACAGGCTCCAAAGCCACAGAGAAACCCTGTCTCGAAAAACCAAAAAAAAAAAAAAAAAGAAGGGAAGAAGGCACCACAGATGTGTAATACAAATTAAATTAATCACTGGTAAGGTTAAATGCTTAAAAGAGAAACATTTTTGTCTGTTAAAAGCACCTATTTTAATATTTTATTGAAACTGAAATTAATAATACATCATTCAGAAATGCCATTTCAGAGTCAACTATAGCTCCAATCACTAGTCTGAGTGGTCTGTCATATACAAGGTAGATAAGTGTCTATTATGTGGCATATAAGCATATATGTGTATGCACATGTATTCATATGTGCTCACATACAGTTAGAAGTCACAGGACAACATCAAGTGTCAATAGCCACTGTTCGCTTTTGTTTTGAGACAGCATCTCTTATTGGCCCAGAACTTCACCAGCAGTCTAGACATAGCTGGCCAGCAGGCCCTCCTGTCAGCAAGCTACAGGGGGCCTGCCCTTCACCTCACGTGGGTTCCATTGCCGGGACTACAAATGCATTCCACTACGCCCAACTTTTTAGATTAGTCTTTGTAGCTAAGAATTAGGGTCTGCCTACAGAGAGCCCCAAATTAGAGCTCAGAGTTCTGACTATTTATGCTTTGTTTCACCGTGTCAGTAAGACTGGAGGAGTTGGGGATGTTAGTGGACAATCTGAACTATAGAGAAGACTATGCACGTAGAGCAGAAGGCTGGGCAGGCTGTTTCCTGTTAAGAAAACATTAGAGCCAAGGAAACACTTCAGCCATGGTCTAGTTACTCTTCCACCTTCCACATCAGTTAGAAGGTTGGGTCTAATACTACAGAGACTCACAGGTGTCTTCTCAGAGAATTCTACAGTGTTTGCTCTTCCTTTATGTCTGTTCTTTGACAAAGACACCTTCAAAAGAAAGAAAACAGTAGCTCAGCACTAGGATGCTTCCCAACATGCCTTGGGCCCTCGATTGGATGCCTCGCATGATCAACAGATAAATGAAGGAAATAAATGAGGAAATAGTACAGTAACACAGTGAAGCTCCATGTTACTCCCAGTGTGGCAAAGATGAAATAAGTAAGTCCTTCTCAGAAAGCCTGTGCTCTGGGTCCTCTTCCATAGGACAGGACAGCAGATCCCACAGGGAAGGAAGACAGCACTAGCTATAGTCTGAGGGCTGTGGACAAGTACCAGGCATTTGGTTTTATAGTAGGCAATGGAAAAACACCAAAATGTTTGAGAGTAAGATTGATCCATCTGGGTCAAGTTGGAAGGACCCATGAGCAGACTGCCATGTAAGACAGATAGGAGCCGTGGCATACATAACTGTCACATTAGACAGAGGAGTTGTGGCCTGGACAACTGCCATGTTAGACAGAAAGGAACCGTGGCCTGGACAACTGCCATGTTAGACAGAAAGGAACCGTGGCGTAGACAACTGTCACATTAGACAGAGAGGAGCCATGGCCTGGACAACTGTCACATTAGATGGACTATCATTAGATAGTTATAGGATGTTAGTTTGACAGAGGGGGGAAAGGAATTAACTTTAGGGCTAAAGCTAACCTAAGATAAGGCAATTAGCTTCTGGAGGACTGGCAGTGTCCCTCCCTGTCCATACCACTACAGTCCTAATTGGTCAATCAGTTTTTACAGACAGGGCTTCTTTGTAGGAGATCTCACTCACATAGAGTAGAGCTAGGCAATTATTGCAATGAAGAGGTTGCAAGAGTGAAGATGTCGAAAACAAAGCCTTGTTAAGAGCACGGTGTCACCAAGAGAAGTAGAGATGACATTTGTTTAGGATATACTCCACTGTAGGTTTTAGCAAGGTATTTAAACCGTACAGGGAAAGTCAATGCCGGACTGAAGGACAGAATGATAATCACAGGAATGTGAACCATGGGCTCAGCAAAGTTATTATGTAGAAATTAGAAAGAGAAAAGCAGGTGCATTGCTGCCATGGAAGATCCCGAATGCAGAAATGAAGAGCCTGAAGAGGTGGCATAGTCTCCCCTTTGCCCTATGCGTGGTTACTTACCCTTCCTATGGCTCACCTCCTAAAGAGAAGCCACACCTAAATGATTATGATGCTCACTGTTGAATAACCTTTCTATAAATCTGTAAAACCCATAGCACGGTGAGCTTCTAGTCACATCAGATCAGAACACTGTCCTCACTGTCTAATCTCCTCGTTGACTTTTAATTTTAATTGCGTCAGTTACTGTGAAGTGGACTTTGCAAAAGTGATGTTTGCTTAAGGAAGTACAGGAAGAAGCCTTAGGAGGTCAGGTTGATGGAAGCTCAAACGAAAGAGAAAGACACGTGCCCTTAACAAGGGAGACCTTGGGGTCTTCAGCCTTCTTACGACTTGTCTTCCTTTTTTTTCCCTCTCTGTAAAAAACCCTTCCAGCACCTTTGATGATACAGCATCTTCTCAAGATGCCTGACCCTGAATAAAACTGACTGCTTTCCTTCCCAGATCTTTGTTTACTGAGCTTGTGAGCAGCTAGATGTGGGTTCAGCGACACTTCTGCTAATGCTGTACCCAGGATAATTTATGTATTTTTCTTAAAGCAAAACCAAAACTCCCCAAGGTGTGCTGACGAATCAGTCCTAACTACTCTTAGTGTTAACTTCACTGACAGAGATCAAACCGAAGCCTGACCCACTGATGTGAATGTGCACACAGGGAAGGCTTGGATACTTTGAGCTACGGTAGCAGGAAAAAAAAAATCACAGAAAAATATTAAAATGATAGAATCCTGAAGCTTTATGAGAAATCTTCCCTTACCCTTGCTGCAAATGTAGCTGGAGACGAATGTTTTGTGGCACCAATATCAAAGTCGTCAGTTTCCTGCTCTCCATATTCTTTAGATCATGTGCTAAGTAATAGCAGGGGAATAGTCTGATGAGGGTTTAAAACATGGTAGACTTGGTCTCTCTCACTCTCTCAGATAAAATCCCCTCTCTCTCTTATCACTTCTGACTGTGACACCAGGGAAGTCACTTAACTTTTCTTATCCTGTGACTTCATCAGTCAAGCAGAGATGGTGGCATTCTGGCTGAAGGTCAAGTGAGTTCACCTCTCTGCTCAGAGCAAAAGAGCAGGGAACTTGCCCAGGGAAAATGCCCAGAGGCACTTCCTGGTTATCAGAGAACTGCCATTTTGAACAGTGTGCTATAGAAAATGCAAGCATTCTTCCTGGTTCTGCTCCAAGGCCTGCAGCACCATCATTTTTCAATAAAGTCAACATGCAATTTGATTTATGAATTTATGCTCAGAGAAATGCTCACTTAATTTGTGTTAAGTTTCCTTAAAATTAGATTATACTACTCAATTTCCAACTCCGTCCAAATAAGTTCCACAGAGGCAGAGTGGGAACACAATTCTTATTTTTAATGCTACAACCCTGAAAGCCTCTTTGACATTGGCATGTCTAATTTATACCCTGCTCGGTTCTGCACTCAGCCAACCTGTATGGCATCACAGCCTCTTTTCTGAACTATAATTAGTGATGGTGGTGATGAGTTAGGTGGAAGAGGAGAATCCATGAGGCGGTGGCCTGAAGCTGAGGGTGACACACTCTTCCTCCTTTGTCGTGAACAGAGAAGCAAACCGGCATCCAAGACAGGGAGCAGGAGCTCTGCCCGCTCGGGCTGGAGGAGACGTTCAAAGGTCTTGTCAAGTGTGCTATACAAATATGCACCCTGGCAATTGCCTTGGGAATCTGTGTTTGGCACTGCCTTCCTTGAGAGCAAGATTGGATACTCAAATAAAATACTCATTAAATTTTAAAAGGAACGAGAGTACTTTGGTAGAATGCACAAGAACAAGTATAGGCTAAAATATATTGGACCAATTTTTAAAAATGTCACTGCAATTTATTTCTTCAAAAAACATAAAGTAGAGATCAAAGAGAAAAACAGACCACACAATGAGGAGCAGTGGCCAGGCAAGACGTTTGCAGAACATTACAGCTTACAAGACAGACTTCCTTTCAAGCCTGACCTCATAAAACAGTGCCTGGTTACGCACACAGTATCTTGTCTACACTGTGCAGATTGACTAATATCTTCATTGCATATTAATTACTATAGCTTTAGGAAACTTTGGTATCAGGGATCCAGAACCATTTTATATTATTGGCAGTTTTATAAAATAAGATTTCTTTTGGGGACTATGTGATCTGTACATGTTTATAAAATACAGGTGTGGTAACATCTTTGAATAAATTTAGTAAGAGGTGAAATACCAAAGGTCTGTAACAGGGAACTTTGACAATTCTGATAGCTTTATTTAAGTCCAGGCACATGAACCTGTGCATAAGTAGGATGTGACGAACTAAACAACCCAGGTCGGCTTACTCCATTCAGTTAGACGTTCCCATCCATTCCTCAGCCACAGGGAAAATCAGGAGGCCTCTGTGGAACCACAGCGTGATACCAGTTTCATCCACCCAATCTAGACTTAGCACAATTGGCATTCTATAAGGACCTAAATTTAATGGTAGCATTGAAAGAAATCTCAAAGATTAAACTCCACACTATGTTGCTTTTCTTTTTTTCCTACTGAAAAAGCTTATCTCTCTGAGGTAACCTAGCTACATGATGCCTGAGGGAGATATTTGAAATGAGATTGGGTAAAATAATTATCATTGCATCTTATCTGGCCAGGCTGCTAACTTATACTGTATCATAGCCAATGCCCCAATCAGTGTACAGAATGGAAATGGCCGGGTAATGTCCTTGACTTCTAGTTTTCTTGCAGCAGGGAGAAATCCTTCCAGGACAAGGGACCCTTCATGTATCAACAGTCTACTTGGTCCAACCACAGCCAATGCTTTAACGGAGTGAGGCAGTAGGTCCTGGATATTGACAAAGTTCAATCGAGGATTCCACTGGCATAAGCTCCAATCTTTGTACCATTTCCCCTTGGAGCATTCTGAATTTCTAAACATGATGAAGTCCAGAGTCTAGAGAGTACAATGATGGAAAATGGGGAGGAATGCTGGTGATTAGCTGGTAACAGGGGCAGGGAGGGTGTGGTAGAATTCCAGTGGTTGAACAGGAAGAGAAAATGACAGAGCAGCTGTGAGGCTTAATGTCCCCAGTGACCTTCCTCCAGCCAAGCTCCACACTCACCTTGCTTACTGGCCTGGCCACAGCCTAGTTACCTGTCTCCCTGTATATGGCTTGGAACCAAGAACGTGCTGTGCCTAGGGGCCCTGAAATAGCACATGATGAGCCCCTCACTGAGAAACCTAATCTATCAAGCAGCCATGGCTGCCAGAGGTGATTTGACTCAACCTGATTTGCATTCTGTAAAAGTCAAGTTAGCAAAAGAAAAACACATTGGATCTAGCCACAGTTTATTACAGCTTACTACAAAGTATATTGTAAACTAGATACCTAGCCACTAGAGAAAAATTCAGCATCACACAAGTTACAGTGGTCAATGATTTTGACTATCTACCCAACAATTAATATCATTTGGAACAGAAGATATGATTTATTTTAGATATAATTCTACTCTTAAAAATTCCATGCTACCTTAGGAAAACTGCCTCTGGACTAGATGGTACCCTACCTTGAAGTAAAAGCACCGTATGGCATACAGCTGGGATTCCAACAGCATAGCAGTCTTCCACACTGCTTGTTCATTCTGTGTCTTTTATACCCAGCACTAATTCAAGAAGATTATGCTGGTGACCTTCAAAGAATGCATTTGTGTAAGATAGAAAGTGGCATCTAAGCTATTTATGAGGCCTACATTAGAAGTTGTTATGAGATGCCCCAGGAGCTCACAATGACAGTGTTGTTTCCTAGCTGGTAGTACTAGTTTGCTGGACTGTGGAGCCTTTAGGAGGCAGGCTTGGTTCTCAGAAGGTCACTGGGGGCATGCTTTTCCAAGCTTCTGTCTGCTTTCTGGTGTGCTTTCAGAAGCTGTTACAGAAGGGACACCACTATGGACTCCACCACGCCCATCCTGTAAGCATGGCCTGAGATCTCGCGAATCTGGAGCCAAAACAAACCTTCCTCCCTTAAGTTGCTTCTGTCAGGTACTGTGGCCATGGCCAAGAACGCATCCAGCTGGGGTCCAGAAACTATGACAAACGTTTAATATTTGACCAGTGCCTGGATCAAGGAAGACATTTCTGTGACCCCAACTTGTGACCCAGGTAATTCAAACCATCCTTGAAAAGAAGAGGCTGCATAACTATGGGGTCCTGCAGGAGGCCAAGGTTAGATGTGGCATTCACCCACCATCCTGCTCGGTATTTGTTATACAGCCCATTAACAGACAAGGAGACGTTGTCAATGATGGAGAATAGCTATAAAAGACTGCCGGGGGAGCCCAGGAGTCCCAGCGGGAAGGGTGATAGAAGATTCTGGCCCCAGAACAAATAAAAAACAATCAACTCCATCAAGTAACCGATGAGTCTGGCAAACAGGTAAAGTGAGATGAGAACAAAGAAGGTCAGCCTTACCAAGGATTCGCACACCCCTGTAACAAGGCAGTCTGCACAAGGAAACAGATGTCCACTGAGGACCATACCAAGCATCCTTCAAGGCACTGGGGACACTATGGCAGGCAAATGTCCTGTCTGCTTCAGCCTGTATGTGAATCCTAAAGGGAAGAGCCATGCTCCCAGAAGCACAGGACAGAGGACCGGCAGGCACAGAACTGAAAAGAGGCCTTTTTCAACTTTCATGTACATGTGAGTGACCATACAAGGGGCCAGGACTGCAGGAACAGGAACAGGAAGCAGACTGGACCTCAAGGGGCCACTGTGAAGAGCCAGGAAAGTTGGAGGGGAGGACACTGGGGTTCTCTGTATCTTGTTAAGCATTATCCTGGGAAGCAAGGCAGGCTCTGGGCCCACAAACCACGCAGATGCAAGACTTTAAGGCAGTAAGTTGGTGATTGAAGACGACCCAAGGCCAAGGCTGACTCACTGCTGAAGACTGGGGTGCAAAGACTTGACAGATAGGAATCATGCATGGGTTGGTGAGGCTCAGCCCCAAAGGCAAGCTCAAGCTCCCAGAGACCAAAGACCTCTCTAGTTATGGACTTTGATAGTCCCTATAATGTGCAGGCCACCCAGGAGTTTTAAAAACCCCAAAATTCTCCGTAGGTTCCAGCATCTGGAATGCAGTGGCAACATCTGGAATGCAGTGCCGGTACAGTGTACATCTAGCAATGCCAGGATGTGAAGGCAGTCACAGACAAGGAGTAGAGAGTGAGTTCTGCAGTGACCAGAAGAGAACCTACAGTCACATACAAGGTTCTTTCAAGCCAAGTGTGCCTGGGGGTCAGCATCAAAAGAAGCCTTCTTGGAGCATCCCTCATCTGACTAAAAGTGACACAAAACTGAGAGATCCTGCCATGAATTCCCATTTTAGGGCGGTTCCTGCCCCAGGACAGACGCAAAGGGTAAATAACTTATCAATCCCTTCGGCTGCGTCTCAGGACCCAGCCACCACTGTCAGACTCATTTCCCATCCACGCTTTTAGAAACCCCATTGTCCTTCCTCACCAAGATCCTTCATTTTCTTTCCCATTGTTCCCTGGTGCCGTTTTCCCTATTAAACCAGGTACATAATTTCTCACTCCAGCCAACCCTTCCAGTTACTCACTCATCGCTTAGCACAAGTTGGATGTCTAAACAAATACTTTTCTCTTGTAATCTTCTTTTTTGCCAGTTTAGTTCACAGGCCCCTAACATTGCTCGTAAGACAGGATAGGAAAAATTTTCCCCTTACCAATAGCTCTAATAAAACAAGAAGGAACTGAATCCCTGCCAGCCTAGCCCCCATTCTATCTGGAGACACCTGTCCCCAGCCAGCTTATCAGGTGGTCTCCATGGCAGTTACAGGATGCAAAGTATTTCCATAGCAGCTTTGCATTCCATTTTGAAAGTAAGAAGGCTCAGGGATACACCATTACTGCCTTACAGGTACATCACGTCAAAATGTTTCCACAGGCAGGAAATCTTCAGATTAGAGCAAAGAACATTCACAATGGCTGTCACTGGTCTGACAGTTACACCAATGTCCAGCCTTCAGGAAGCTAAGGCAGGCTGATGATTGTGAATTCAAGCCCAGCTGAAGCTGCAAAGTGAGATCCTGTCTCCTCACAGCCACCCCCAAAGCAGTATGAGTGTCAGAGGATGAGAAGAGTGAGACGGGCTGATTAGGTGGGAAGACTGTTCCCTAGTACAGCCGGGAATCCAGTCATCCGATAGCCAGGGAGAACAGACACAGAAGGTGCGTGGTTCTTGTTCACTTCCTTGCTCCCTTAGAACTAAAGCACGCTTGTCCACTGGCACGGAAATGCCATGGAGAGGCCCAGGCGAGCTTTCTAGCGTTCTGACCCTGGGCCTGACTCCAGCAGCCCCCAGTCCTTTCCACCACTGTCCTCAGCTTTCTGACCTTAGGATTTGGGCTCCGTGGCAATTATGCATCCCCAGGACTTTCAGTCTGGAGGTGGCCTGTCAGCGAACTTCTCAGAGATCCAGGTCACTCTTCTCTACATATTGGTATCCATCCCTAAGCAATGGTTACCCAGCATTCCACTTTACCACAGGTCTAGGTGTTTCTAGATCCAGGCATGTTGACACCTACAGTTTCCCTCATATCAGATAGCCCCAAACTAAGAAATACATTAAGTGAGAACAGTCTAGACTATTGAACAACGTGGGCAGAGATATGGATTCATGATAATTGCATATCAAGGGAAATTGTTTATTTAGTGGTGCTTCACAGAGACATAATGATAAATCGCTCATGATAGGAACACAAAGCCTGCATTGCCTTCCATGGCTGTAGCAGCCATAGGCAGCTGAGAGGATGGAGACACAGCCTCGTTAATCTCAACTCTGCACAGTCATATCATCCCGTTCCCTCTCACCTTTCGGTGGTCATCTTGCATTGGTCTCATCTTTCTGGAAATCCCTGACTAATGCATGAGGATATTGTGTAAATGGTCAAAGACACCAAAAATTTTTGGATGTATGATTCATGACAAAAAGAGGCTTACTGGGAATACAGTGAGAAGTGAGGAGGGGAAGCTCTGAGTTACAAAACAAACCAGCCCCAGGTGCTTGTAAAGGCCCTTTTAAGACACACACACACACACACATACGTTTTTAAACTCCTTTAAACTAACTCAAAAAACATTCAGTGTCAACACTGAAAACAAGGGGAAAGTATAAAGGTGGCGGTTTTTGGGCCTCTCCAAGCGAGCTGCAAACCATCCTGAGCACCCTTTCCTTTGAAGGGAGAACAGAGAGCATTGCTTCAGTCTCCCTGCCTCCCCTCAGCACTCATGATCCATAGCTCGAGTTAAGACTCCAACTGGAGTTGCAGAGGCCCCAGAGGCATTGGCATTGAAATCAAGTACTCGAGGAGTCGGCTGCCAGTTTGCTCATGACTGGCTTTCGCTTCCTTCCAGCTGTAGTAACTCAGTGAGGGTTGATTTTCCATTTAGGCAAAGTTAGAAGGGAAGAAAACATGTACAACCCCCCACAAAGGTAGATAGTGAACTCTGGTGCAAAGCAACGCCATCATCATTAACCAGTCCTTTCCAACCTAACCAGAAGTTCAAAGAACTTGTTTTCTTAGATAAATATTAAAATTCAAGCTTGAGACAAAGTTAATTAACAATAAGACAGACATATCTAAAGTGTGTGGTTGACGGGTTCTGACAAAAGCCTCAACCCCGTGACCACTGCACCTCCTGAGATATTTCAAACATCCTGCAAGTTTCCCTGTGCCTCATCAGCTTCACCCGTTCTCCTGCCCTCATCCCCATCTCTTGTAGCCACTTCCCTGCCTCCTACCTTTGCATCCATGCATAAGTACCAGCTTAGGGGAACGGCAATATCCTGACTGCAAATATCTGTGTCTATGACACGCCCCCACGTAGCCCTGCCTGCATGCCCACCCTGAGTGCACGTTTATTTTATATGGTTTCTGTGTGAGTGTGTCTTTGTACATGGGTATGTGGGTGGCACAGCATGAATGTGGCAGTCAGAGGATACTTGGGGGAGTTGGTTTTCTCCTACTATGTGGCTCCCGAGGCTCAATCTCAAGTCAGCAGGCTCAGCAGCAAGTGCGGTTACCCACGTGAGGCCTCTTGCCAGGTCCGTTGTGTCTGTTGTGGATGGCCTGGCACCATGGTTTTGGATACAAAGTTGTTGTTCACTTCACATTCATATCTCACTCAGTATAAATGTTACCCTCTCACACTAAGCCATAAAAGTAGAAGATGCTCTTCTAAGACCTGGAGAGGCAATGACACCAGGCAGCGGGTGTGGGCAATGGTGCCAGGCAGAGGCTGCTTTCACCCCTACCCAGGTGGGGGCGGACAACAAACACCACGAGGCAGGGGCTCTGCTCACCCTACCCAGGTGGGGGCAGACAACAAACACCACGAGGCAGGGGCTCTGCTCACCCTACCCAGGTGGGGGTGGACAACACCACCAGGCAGGGGCTGCAGCAGAGCAGCTACAAGGCTTCATGGGGAAGTGCTCTGTAGAAATGTAATAGGGGTGATCTGAGTCTCTCTGAGGAAACAACGTGTTTTTAAGGAAAGGAACCATTCCATATCAAGGATGAGAAGTCAGCTGTGTGCACAGTGCCCACAGGGAGGCAGTCAATGTGGTGGAAAACAGAGGGACCAGAGCTTTGCAAGGGAAGTGCAAAGACAGACACGGTGCCCTGAGTCTTCAAGCTGTCTGCTAACTGAAACCTTAATTTCTATGTGAGATTTAGGCAACTACTGGAAAATGGGCTCTGTACTATCGCTCTCCTTAGGTAATATTAAGAGTTCATCAAGGAGATTATTAGGCAGGCAGGAAACATAAGTTCATAATAAGCCCTTTAGAAAAAAACAAACAGTAATAAAGGAAGAGACTTCTCATGGATATTTTAAGTCTACAGTGATTATGCCTTGAGCATGCTGTTTCTGCCCATCTCTCAGAACCTGACGGAAGATACCTGCAAGGCTTTCCTGGGGATTACCAGACAGCTGTGCCAATCAGAGACAATTGCAGGCTGGAGAACTCCTTTGTCTGCACGTATGGGGCTGTGATTGCAGCAGGAAGAAGCTAGATGCCAGTATCTTGGCTCCTCTGTGTGTTTAGTTTGAGCACTGTAAACAGACTCATGTTCACACATGAATGAAGCCTGCCCATCTGGGCCGTGATGCAGACTTGGCATGCATATGTCAGATAACAGCAGTGTGCACATGCATGCCTGACGTTCACTCATTCTCAGATCTTAGCAGCATGATAGTCAACATTCTGGAAGACAAAAACTTAAATGTGAGCCAACGATCATTCTACATTTGTATATGTGATTGTTTGTATGTATATTTATGTATGTATACATATTTGTGAGTATATATATGTATATATATGAGTATATGTTTCTGTACGTGTGTGTGATAAATTTGCAAGTGTAGGGCCGAGCAGTGTTAACACACCCCTTTACCCCTTTAATCACAGAACTCAGGAGGTAGAAGCAGGTAGATCTCTGTGAGTTTGAGGCCAGCCTGATATACAGAGCTAGTTCTAGGACAGTCAGGACTGTTACACAGAGAAACCCTGTCTTTTTAAAAAAAAGTTTGCATGTGTATTTGTGAGTGTTTGTGTATGTGTATATGCATGTATTATCTTTCTGTGTGTTTGCATGTGTATTTGTGTGTGTATATATATGCATTTATGAGTAGTGTGTGTTTGCATGTGTATTTGTGTGTATATATATGCACATATGAGTAGTGTGTGTTTGCATGTGTATTTGTGTGTATATATATGCATGTATGAGTAGTGTGTGTGTGCGTGTATGTTCTCCATTTCACCATGTGGGTCCCAGTAATCAAACTCAGATTGTCAGGCTTGGGGGCAATCACTTTTCTCACTGAGTCATCTCCCTGGCCTCAATATTCTAAATTTAGTCTGTGTGGTATATATGTGTCTCATTATCTAGTGCTATCTTTAGCTCTACATAAAGGCCACATAAAATCCAATTCGTTTTCTTGAAATTAAGACACAATATTAAGCCTCAAGCTCACTTCCAGAGTATTTCAGGTTAGTTCAGAGCATTGGTGGGATTTTAGAAGACCTTCTATATATTTAGAGTCCATTTTATGCCTGGCCATACACAAAAATATGTTTTCAATCACCAAATAACAATTGGGTAACAATACACCTGGCTTCTCAGTACACCACGATATGGCTCTCTTACCAACAAAGATGAGGGAGCTGTGTCAGTCAGCTCTCATGTCATGGACACTTAGAACATCATGGCACATCTGGAGCACCACCAAGACACTATCTATAGCAGAAACATGAGCGGGCCCTCTGCTAAGAAGGCCACTATCATCACTCTCTGCTTCCTGGGTTTGGACCCAATGTGAGCGGCCACTTCTCCATCCTGCTGCAGTGGACGTACACACTGCTAACCAGACGTCCTCTCTCTCCATCCTGCTGCAGTGGACATACACATTGCTAACCAGACGTCCCCTCTCTCCATCCTGCTGCAGTGGACGTACACACTGCGAACCAGACGTCCTCTCTCTCCATCCTCCATCCTGCTGCAGTGGACGTACACACTGCGAACCAGACGTCCTCTCTCTCCATCCTGCTGCAGTGGACGTACACACTGCGAACCAGACGTCCTCTCTCTCCATCCTCCATCCTGCTGCAGTAGACGTACACACTGCGAACCAGACGTCCTCTCTCTCCATCCTACTGCAGTGGACGTACACACTGCGAACCAGACGTCCTCTCTCTCTATCCTGCTGTAGTGGACGTACACACTGCGAAGCAGACGTCCTCTCTCTCCATCCTGCTGTAGTGGACGTACACACTGTGAACCAGACAACCTCTCTCTCCTTGTGTGGGATTTTGGTTACTTTGTCACAGCAGTGTGAAAATCAAGACCCTTGAATGCTGCTCCTCAGGACCTGCCCACCTTGTTGTTTCTATTTCTTGGGGGTAGATGACAAACATATGTGTGGGTCCATGTACATGTGAATGTGCACACAGTGGCAATGACAACATACTTCCTTTTGCTTTTGATTAAAGACAAATTACTAAAAGCCACCAACTTTTGCCAACACAATCAATCTCCTTACAGTAATGTGGTCTCTGACAGCTCCTCAGAGATGCAACTGTAACAGGAGTTAAACAAAAATGCAGATTTAAATAAAAACAGATTTCTCATAAACCATTACTGATGTAGGTCACAGGAATCAGATTAAATTGCTTTATTGAGACAGCTAGTGTATTTCAGAAAATAATTCCCTAATGCTTTCAAGCTATTGAGTAACTTAAAATAAAACAGGGTCAAATTGAACCTACACGTGAAGAAAGTGGGAGAGAGCAAAACCTCAGTGAACTGTGCATGTGATGTGCACTCAGTCTTGTTGCCAGGGCTCTAAAGGTATGCCATTTCCTCCAGCAGTTCCTGCCCTCAAATGACCACCCGAATGTTTGACCTGCACTTTCCACCTGCCAGAATGCCAGTGAGAGCACGGGAACTCACTCACATGCAGACATGATTTCCTTGGAAGCTGATGGTGCAGCTCACACAGCCCGCCTGGTCTTCTTTAGCTGGTGAGGAAATGGGCCCAACGAGGCCACACATTTGGAAAATATCACCTAACCCTGAGCATCAAGTGCAGCAAGCCCAGAAAGAGACACAGACAACTCGAGTCATGGTTTTTCTGCCCATAAATCTAAAATGGATCCAGGTAACCTCTGCTAATTTTGGCAGCTCTCGAAGTCTAATGGCCATCTGCATAGGGATGATCATAGAAGAGAATATCAAACATGCTAGGGATGCCAGCTCCCTGATTTCACTCATTGAGCCAGCCTCCATATTAACTACTGATTAAGTACCTGTCAAAGCAACTTAAGGAAGGAAGGGGCTTGCATTGGCTCACACTGTACTACAGTGGGGAGGTATGGCAGTGGCTGCCGAGGCCGCTGGCCACGTAGTGTGTAAATCAGGAATCAGAGAGTGATGGATGCCTGCACTCAGTTGGCTTCTTCCTTTTCCTTTAGCCAGAACTGCAGCCCATAGGATGGTACTGTCTACACTCAGGATGACTCTTTTAACTCTATAGACTCAGTCTAGAAACTCCTTCACAGACATGCGCCCTGTGTGGGTGTGGATGCTTGTGCAGGGGTACACTTGTGTTCTGGTGAGTGTGCACCTTGTGTAGGTGTGGATGTTTGTGCAGGGGTACACCTGTATTCTGGTGAGTGTGCACCTCGTAGAGGTGTGGATGTTTGTGCAGGGTTACACTTGTGTTCTGGTGAGTGTGCACCTCGTATAGGTGTGGATGTTTACGCAGGGTTACACTTGTGTTCTTGTGTGTGTGCCTTGTGTAGGTGTGGATGTTTATGCAGGGTTACACTTGTGTTCTGTTGTGTGCATCTTGTGTGGGTATGGATGTTTGTGCAGGGGTACACTTGATTTCTGGTGAGTGTGCACCTCGTAGAGGTGTGGATGTTTGTGCAGGGATACACTTGTGTTCTGGTGAGTGTACACCTCGTAGAGGTGTGGATGTTTGTGTAGGGGTACACTTGATTTCTGGTGAGTGTGCACCTCATAGAGGTGTGGATGTTTGTGCAGGGGTACACTTGTGTTCTGGTGAGTGTACACCTCGTAGAGGTGTGGATGTTTGTGCAGGGGTACACTTGTGTTCTGTTGTGTGCACCATGTGTAGGTGTAGATGTTTGTGCAGGGGTACACTTGTGTTCTGGTGTGTGCACCTTGTGTAGGTGTGGATGTTTGTGCAGGGGTACATTTGTGTTCTGGTGTGTGCACCTTGTGTAGGTGTGGATGTTTGTGCAAGGTTACACTTGTGTTCTGTTGTGTGCACCCTGTGTGGGTGTGGATGCTTGTGCAGGGATACACTTGTGTTCTGGTGTGTGCACCTTGTGTAGGTGTGGATGTTTGTGCAGGGGTACACGTGTGTTATGTTGTGTGCACCTTGTGCGGGTGTGGATGTTTGTGTAGGGGTACACTTGTTTATTGGTGCATGTGGAGACCTCAGATACTGTTTCTTAGGAACTGCCCACACTATGGTTTTCATTTCAGGGGGAAGTAGCATATAGGTGTGTGAGTGCATGTACACATGAGCAAGCACACATGTGTGGGTGCATGTACACATGAGTATACAAACATGTGTGGCTACATATACATGTGAGCAAGCACACACGTGTGGGTGCATGTACATGTGAGCAAGCACACATGTGTGGGTGCGTGTACACATGAGTATACACACGTGTACACATGAGCACACACGTGTGTGTGTGCACATGAGCATGCACATGTGTGTGCATGTGCACATGAGTATGCACGCGCGTGTGCATGTACACATGAGTATACACATGTGTGTGCATGTATACATGAGTATACACACGTGTGGGTGGGTGCATGTACACATGTGGGTGCCTGTGATTGATATTGAGAATCATCTCAATTGTTCTTCTACCTTATTCAAGGAGCCATTTTTTCTTAATCAGACCCAGAGCTCCCCATCCTGTCCTACTAGCCAGCTTGCTTGGGGATGCTGTGTCTTTACCTTCCAAGGCTAAGATTACAGGTGACTGCTCATGTCCATCAGCATCAGATAACTTCTGACAACCCACTCTAGTCCTCATGCCCGTGCTGCAAGCACTTTAACCACTAAGCCATCTCCCAAGCCCCCGCCTTCCATGTTGAGACATAGTCTGTCACTAGTATCTGGACTTGCTAAATGCACTAGGCTAGCTGTCCAGTAAGCTGCAGGAATCTGCCCATCTCTACCTCCCTCACACTGGGATTGCAAGCATACACCATCACAGCTGACTTCTTTAAGTGGGATCTGGAGATCTAAATCAGACCTTCATGCCTTTGTGGCAGGCACATTACTGGCTAAGCTAGCTCTCAGCGCAGTAAGACATTTCTGGACAGGACCTGTGGATTGGGGCTCTTACTGAGCTAGCAGTAGCTTTGGTGTGAGATGGTGCTATGGCTAGGTGGATCAGTCAGAGCACCCTGACATCCCAAGTGTGACAGAGATTAACACAGGTGGTTTTGGTTTCGTGCTTTTCTTTTCTACTTTTCTTCAGAATTGGATTTTTTTTCAAAATGAAAAGTTTATTAGCAAGCCTCTCCACTTCTAGAAAACTCCAGTGGCCCTTTCCATAGGTGTATGAGGACCCACAGACATAAAGGTGCCCGATTCACTTTTCATTCTTCAGACTCTAGCAGATCTCCTGGCTCTAGAACCACTGTATTGTATCCCGCAGGTTTAACAGGAGGCACACAAGTCCCTGGGGATCCAGTTTCAGCACCTCTGGGCCCCCCCATCTCCCATTGCTGTGTGTCTGAGAATCCAGACACCCTTACACTCCAGCTCCTTACCTCTGGGCCATTCTTCGAAGAAACACATAGTTCTTGACTTAAAGGCTGCCTCCCACTCTGTACAATTGGGGAGACTCCTTCCCTCCATCTTCAGCCCTCCTTCCGCCCCTTTAAATGATACCTTGTCCCATTAAGACTTGACATTCATATCTCTCCACCCCACACTGCTTCCTCCAGGACAGGACACGCATGCTCATCATTTCTGCAAACTACAGCATCTAAGCACAGGCTAGCCATTCAGACCCCAGGTGAGCCGAGTTCACGGAAAACACAAGTGAACACGTAATTCAGCTGCAGGCTCATCCTGTGGCTTTCTGATTGTTCTGTCATGCCCAAGGGACCATGGCGGCAGTCATAGAGGACTCTAATGATCAGCTGCAAAGCCAGACAGGGCAGTGGCACGTGAATCCACCTTCACACCTTACACTTTGAATCAGCCCAACTCGTAGGAGAAAAACAAGCAAACAAACCTCGAGAGCCCAACAATAAATGAAACACACCACAGTGTGGTGTAAACCACACTTGCAGAGCACACTTCAAGATGCTTTCAAGGGCCTTGATACCCTCCCGCCAACCCCAGAACATCTCTATACAGTCCCAGAGCGTCCTCAGACAACACTAACAGTTGCCGGTAGGACCAGACAGGAATACTCTTCACAGATATGGCACTGGGGCCCAGCAAAGGGAGCCTCACACGCATCAACGCTTGTCTGCTTGGGAGGCCCACTTGAGTCCAGGACCCACCTCTACATTCAGACCTGCCGAGGTCTAGCCCAGTCTCTCCTGACTTTCATTTGCTCTCTTTCTGCAGGTTGGCACTTCTTCACCCTGAGCTGACTGCCCCTATGTGTTCTCATGGCTGCTGGAACCTCCCTTCTCAGCTGAATACGCCAGGTGCCAATTCACTCTCACGCTCCTCCCACTTCAGTCTCTGACATCAGCTCCCACTTCCGTAAGCATAAGTTTCCACTGTACCTCACTTTGTTGCAAAAAATAAAGGCTCCCCTTTCCCCTTCCTGGGACCATCAGTGGTAAGCTAAAAACTGAAGTCCAAACAGTTGTGCATAGGCCAAGTCCTACGTAACTACAGTGCACCGTTAAGAATCAAGGAGGTGACCCAGAGAGATTACCACCACACTCTAACCTTGCCAAAAGACCGTATGAGAAAGGAAAGGCTGCTCACAGTCTACGATCACCCTTAGTGTGTCTTCAGTCTTCAGCCTGGAGCAGTCCTTTGGTCTTTCCTTGTAACGTGGCATGGGCATGCTATTTCAGGGTATCACTTCTTTTAATGGTGTCCAGGAGGGGCTCTGAGGGTGCTGTGCCCCTGTAGGTGTTAGAGAAGTGTCTCCATAGTTTCCCATCCCACCCTAGCTGGTGACTCTGTGAAATGAACGCTGTCATCCATGTCTCTCTGGTATTTCCTCATCATGTTGTACTGCATCTAGTAAGTGCTTTGTGGATAAGGCCCTGGGCTATGTAAATACCGTCATATGAATCTCAATCACAGATTCCCCCAGCTTTATAACTTGACTGAATTAATGATGACAATAGAGGTTGACAAATGATTTTTTTAATCCCACCATCTTTTACACTGACCATTTGCATTCTCATACAGGTAAAACATTCTCCCTTATTTTCTCCTTCTAGTCATGCATCAAGAGTTTCACATTATCCAGCGAAGTCCTTATCTCTGCCTGTTGAATGCTTTGATTCTGCAACAATGCCAAGCTTGGCCAAGGCAAACACCTTACGGCTGGCTCCTGTGCCATTGGGCATGTCCCGTCTATCCTTTGAGCACTTCCTTACTTGGTGACACCAAAGATATTTCAGGCTTATCCTGTACTTCTTCCCCTGGCCCAGATCCAGTTCTTTCTCCAAGAGGACAAATGTAATTTGGAAAGCAAAACTTGACTAATCGGCCATGTGGTCAGGTGTACTGCTCCCAGATCTGTCGGGACACAGGCCCCATGAGCCCTTTATAAGATTAGGCAGGCACTCAATTCTGAATGCTTGTAATCCTCCCAGCATCAGCTGAAGCCTCTCCCAGAGGATGTCCTCAGGAGATACAATACTGGGCTGAGGCCTGTCTTTATTTTAAAGGGGGAGGAAACAGGAAGGCAACTCAGTTGGTGGGCCGTGCGAACATGAGGACCAAAGTTCACTCTCCATAAAAAGCAGGGTGTGCCTCACACCCTGAAGAGACAGCACAATTTGGAGTCGATTTGTTTTAAACAGGACTTGAAGGAATGAGGGGGGATATGGGAGGAGCTAAGAGAAAGGACATTGTATGAAACTGTCAAATAGTTGATAAAATATTTTTAAAGCAGGGTATGGCCACATGCATTCCTGATACCAACTCCAAGTTAGCAGGGGCAGATGGGGCTCCCCAGCCAATGGAAGACGCTGTCTCAAAATACAAGGCTCTTGAGGAACAATGCCTGAGCTTAACTTCGGGCTTCCACATGAACTTGTATGTGGGTCTACACAAACATTTGCATCTGCTTGCAAAACCACACACGCATGCCCATGTACATGCTCACACACATGCACACACGTGAATAACACATCACACACACGCATGCATGCACACACACAGCCCAAAGTAGCTACCCTGCCCATATCCATCTAATGGCACAGGAATGTACTGTGTAGCAGGTCACAAGCCCTCACCAGATTCTGAATCTTCCCACACTCCTTTGACCTCTGAAACTAGGAAAAATAACTTTTGTTTGTAAGTTTCCCGGTGTGTGGTATGTTGTCATAGACCCACAAGGCAAATCTAAGGACCTGAAGTGGGCAAGGCTCAGCATAGCCTGCAATCATGGTGGCTTTTCTGCACAACCCCATGTGGCTGTGGCTGCTAAGCAGGGATGGGAAGATAGAATCGTCCTCTGCTGCACTCTCATGCTCTGCTCTGCAAGCTAGCTGTGTCATCGTGTCTACAGCCAGACCACCCTGAATATGCCCGATCTCATCCAACTGGTCATTTTTGTTGTGCTGCTGTGTGTTTAACTCTGCTTGTGGGCTCATAGGGAGCCTTCAGGAATTTCTGGGTTCTCTTAAAGAGTCCTAACTCAGTCCCCAGTACCCAGGACCCAGACAGAGCCAACCGGGTCCACAGGAGAATCTTCTCTTTAAATAGTAGTACCCAAAAGAGTTTCCACAGGTAATAATGACAATTGTATTTGATTGTCAGGTAGCCATGCATGCAACAAAGGGACAAGCTCCTCTGTGGGTTTCCAGAATATTCCATCCAAAGCTCCTCTCTCCTTTGCTAGCAGCACTATGTGGCTTCTGCCTTTATTGTGCTGCCCAGCTTCCATCTTCGGAAGAATCTATTACCCTGGGTAACACAGAAGCACTTATCTACTGCAAGAGCCGATGGGGGAGAAAAAGACCCCACCGGATAAGCAAAGCTATGCAAGGGACGGGCAGGAAGAAGTCAGACTTGACCCATCCAGATCTCCTGTCCTTTAGAAATGACAAGCAGGTTCCTGGCATGGCGGGTGCTTAACAATACTGTCAGGGGTTTCGATTGCATGTGTATAAAATGTTACCACAAAGGCCTAACATTCTGTATAAGTTACATATCTCAGAAGAGAGAAAGGAATGTAATAAACATCCCTTGCTTGCTATATGATATAACACTAGGGAGGCCCAAGGAACCCATCCATGAAGCAGTCTCCTGTCCATTAATAATAGTTGTAAAAAGACACAGTTCACAAATCTACGCTGCATTTAAAGATAATAAACATGCATACTGAGTCTGTAGAGTAGTGAAGGCCTCAGAAGACACCTTTTTAGATGCATAAGGGTCCTTCTAACTTAGGGATTCTCAAGTTTGGGGTGTAGTAAGCATGTCAAGAAAGTGCTGAGGGTGACGGACCCCTCTTCCAAGGAATGGAAGAGAAAGCAAACACACACACCCTTTGTGCACCCAGCTGCCTACACATCGTCTGGAGGCTGATTGCTGAACCCCTCTCCTGCCATGATTGAAGAATCCCCCTACTGTGTTCCCTGTGCTTTCAGGGGCCAATGACTGCTCTGGGCTGAGTTTGAACAGCAACATCAAGGAACACAGGTCAACTAGCTTCCCAAAGACAGACAGGAATGTTTCAGACTTTGTGGGTCTGTCTGTAGCAATTACTCAACTCTACCATGGTAGCTGAAAGTGGACATGACCATGTTCTAGTAAAGCTTTCTTTACAAAAACAGAAGTAGAAGCTGCGTGAGCCAACAGCCTGCCACGCAAGCGCAAGGACTTAAATCCCATCCCCAGAACACTGTGGTGCACGTGTATACCCACCACTGGAGAGGCAAAGCATTTGGATCCCTAGGGCTCTCTGGCTAGCTGGCTATACTCAATCTATGAGTCACGAGTGAGAGATCCTATCTTAAAGAAAACCCAAGGCACAGAGTCTAACAGTTGAGGTCCCCTGGCCTCCACATACAAACATCTGCCGAGAGAGAGAGAGAGAGAGAAAGAGAGAGAGAGAGAGAGAGAGAGAGAGAGAGAGAGAGAGAGAGAGAGAACAGGGGAAGGAACTAAAGGCCACTGATCTTGCCCAGCATATGTGAGGCTTTAGTTTAATTCCCAGCACTGGAAAGTAAAAGAAACTCAGTACAAAGAATACAATAGGAAAATCCCCAAACTAAGCCAAGCTCAGGGATCTTTAAACGGCTGTGCTTATTTCTGCCAGGTATTTATCACACTCACTTGTTATGCTCTGACCAGCAATACCATGTATGACAGTTCTTTCCTCCTAAACAATGTGCTGTGAACAAGCCATTGTTCCCTTTCCAGCTAACACAATAAAGGCAGAATAATTCCATGGTATCACCATTTCCTGAAAGACCCTTTGCGACCTCGTCCTCTAACTCACTGTGCTGTTGTATTAATTGACAGCTGACCACAAACCAGATGACAAAGAAGCACATTTGTTCATGTTCCCAGGGGTCTTTTCTGGAGGAGGCTGCTGTCACTGTTTGAACAAACCTGGCAGCTGTCACACTCTGCCACCCCCAGGAGGGTTTTGTTTCCCTGGCGTCTAGAACCACAAGAGGTGCTCCCTGGTCTCTGCTTCCCTTTGTGGCAGAAGGTCAGATGTTCAGCCATGAGATGCCCATCTGCCCCCTCCCTTGGCTTACATCACAGCCTGGAGTCTCCGTGGAAAGAGCATGGGTTGGACAGGTTTCCTCCAGAGCCCCACATCTGGAGCACAGGCCTGAGCACACACTAGCCACCCTGCTTCGAAAGGATTGCTGGAAGCAGGGCTGCGAGCCAAATCCAAAAATAAAAATTTGTTTTCAATTCTCATATACCCTGTATAAAAGCCGGCTCTCACTAGAAGTAACTTAGGCCTGTGGTAAACCACAATACTGATGCTTTGGGAAACCATGCTGCAGTTTATCAAGAAATTTAATATAGAATTACCATTTCATTTAGCAAATCCACTGTGGGCACATGCCCAGAAAAACCAAAAACAAGACCTTGAAGACTTAAAGACATATGTTGCATATTATTTCTAATAGATAAAATAAGAAAAATTCAGGCACCACAGACAGATGAACAGATAGGTAAAATACAATACGTTCATATAACTAACTACTATGTAGCCTTAAAAGGACAAAAAGCCTGCCTCCTGTTATAATATCAATGTGTCTTGAGGTCACTACACTGAGTAAGTCAGTCACAAAAACACAAGGATCATATGACCCCACTGAAGCATGGTAATTCATACAGTCAAAGGGATATGGCTTCACGGCACAATGCCCTCTTGCTATGTACAAGGCCCTGGTTTCTCTCCTGAGCAACACACACACACACATACTTATAAACACAGGCATACATGCACACACACGCACATACTTATACACACAGGCAAGGCATGCACACACAAGCACATACACACACACTTGCACACACATAGGCACATGTGTGCACACATATGCATACTCTTGCACACACATAGGCACACATGTGCACACACATGTACACATATGCACATACTTGTACACACACATAGACACACATGCACAGGCATACATGTGCACGCACATGCACACATACACATACACTTGTACACAACATAGACACACACAGGCACACATGCACATGCACGCGCACACATGCACACATGCACACACATGCACACATACACATACATTTGTACACACAGGCACACACACAGGCATATGCACACACACAGGCACATGCATGCACATGCACACACACGCACACATACACTTGTACACACACATAGACACACACAGGCACACATGCACAAGCACAGGGGATAGAGGGTATGAGAGTGACAGTGATGGTTGTCAGGAACCGAGAGGTGTTTTAAAAGGTAGAGTTAGTATTAAGAGATACAGAATTTAAATTCTACAAAACAAAACTAGAAAGTTCCAGAAATTGTGGCGGTGAGTATTTAACATCAGTGAACCATACATTTAAAATAAAGCTGGGGCTGTGAGGTGGCTGAGTTGGTGAAGTGTTGCGTAAGCACACGAACCCAAGTTCAGCTCCCCAGAAGGCACTGCAAAGCTCCAAGTGCAGCAATGAGTGCTACAATGCATGTGTGACCTTTGCACCAGGCAGGCAGGCACAGGCAGACACCTGCAGCGCTCTCCGGCCACTTCTCTGAGTCCGTCCATAGGCTTTGGGCTCAGAGACAGAACATCTCAAGAAATGTGAGATGGAAAGTGAGAGAAAAACATATTCAATGTTGCCTTCTGACATGTGTACACATAAACATAGGCATGTCCTGGAACCTGTGTGTGTGTGCATGTATGCAAGTGTACAAGTGCATACGCACACACACAAACATATGCACATACCAATATACACACAGGCACATGCCACATGTATAAAAATTACATGAATATAAAATAAATAGACTAAAATGAAAAAATGTTATATGTATTTCACCGTAAGAAAAAGTAAAATACATTCAAGGCACAAAGCTCAATACATTGCAAGGCAGGAAGAACCCTACAGTGACTTTCCACCAAAACAAAAGGGAGTCCTTCATCACTCCAGGCTGGTGGAGGAACTCATGCCCAGTCTCCCAAGTCTCTCGCTTGCTCCTTGGCTTACAGGGAACTCACAGGAACATTTTTCATCCAAAGGTAAAATTCCGCACAGACAGGTCAGGGCGTGGGTCCTCTCGTGTCTACTTAGGAATAAGGTAACAGGAGCATGGATGCCCAGGTCACATGATTTAAACCCTTTATCTCCTGTGAGGGAAATAAAACTTGATTTCTCAAGGGATTTGTAAAGTGCATTTAACCTAGGTTTTGAAAGGCTCTGATGACCTTTAAATATTCACATAGCCTTGCAAAAAGAAATGCTTGTTTAATCTCTTGATTAACAATTTATGCAGAGCAAATAACAGGGACTGATTCCTTCGCTTTACTCCCTTTCTTCTCCCAGGGCCATCCCTGGACACAAGACCAGACGCTGAGAGGTTTTCACACCGCTAGGGAGGCAGGCTAACGTGCCCTTTATGGTCATGTGTAGAGGTGACAGTTTGGATGGGGGAAGAGGGAAATACCAGACCTCAGAGAAAACCTCACTGGATAATCAAGTCATCCCAAACATCGGAGCTCTTCTGAGGCTGACACCAGCACCTGCCATTCAGCTGCCATCTGCACTGACTCTACCACCCAGAAGCTTCTGAACAGAAACAAAACAAAACAAGCAAAACAAAAGCAGATTTCCCTTCCAATAAGATACTGAAGCTTTTAGCTTATATTCGAAAAGAGTGCTTCCCCCCTACGGGCTCCAAAGGTTCCACTGTCATTTCATTTCAAGGGTCTTAAGACACAGCTGGGTCCATGCTAAACTAAGTCTGCTGTCAGAATAAGACTACAAGGCTCCTCTCTACCACTCCAGCAAACCCACTCTTGTGGGGCCTCCCGGAATGGCAGTCATCACTGTCCTTTGAAAAATATGACCTTGAACCCATTTGAAAGCTTATTCAATGCACACTGCTACAATTTCAATGTGCACCCCAAAATGCACACGTTGTGGCTTGATCCCCAGTATAAAGGGATGAGGAGGAGCCGAGGTCATGAGGGTGGTAATCACAACCCAAGCAGGCCACCGTGCAGGGACACAGCTAGAAGTCACCGTCTGTGCAATAGGCTCTCATCAGACACCAGGCGCCTCGATCGTGGGCGTTTGCCTTCCAGAATGGTGAGGACTGTATCTCAGCTGTTTCTAAGCCAGCCTATGGCACTCTGTTACCGTGGCCTAATAAGAGTGAGAGATAGACTTCCTGATTCTCAATGTAACCTGGCTCTCTTTTCCTTCTAAGATGTAAGTTACCCCCTCTCACACAGGGACTGTCTGCTATGCCATCTTGTAATGAAAATCAAAGGTTTAAAGCCATTATTATCAAATAGTGGGGCACTTCCTCGCAGCCACATATGTGGCCTCTCATTCAGTCCCTTCGCTGCCGCACGCTGCTCACTTCCCAGACTTTGGACTTCTGCTCCTGCAGTGAGGACATTCCTTCCCCTCCTATTCTGAAGAGGAAGGGGCCCTAGACTGCCAGCGGCAGCTCTCAGCACCAGGGTGTCCCTATTCTCTTCTCCCAGTGTGGGCCCCACAGACTCTGGTGTCATCAACCTCACCACTGCACGTGGCCATGAGTGCAGTCTGCCCAGCGGCACCAGGCACAGGACTGGCGACTGCAGCTTACTTCCTGGGAAGAAAGCTAGAAGAGGCGCTGCACTCCTCGAGGTTCTGAGCTGCCCAAAGACAGTTCAGAGGTCTGACCAGACAAGACCCTCTAGAAATTCTTCGGTTTGAACTTGAATCTCCCACACAGGTACTGAGGATGTACTGAGGTGTACCCACTTAGCAAACCAGAGGTCCTGGGTTCAAGCTGACACCATCACTTTTACTTTTTTTAGTATTAACTTTTTTTTTTTTTGATCCAAAGAATTAAATCTAGGACTTCCTATATGCTAAGAAAGTACTCTCCCACTGAACCTCAACAACCTTCATTCATATCTAAGATGTCTCTCTCATCCCATCTTCGGCTTCCCACAGGTTTGACCTTAAATCCACTTATAAGCCTTCTCTGCTCCACTGACCTGGGCTGTCTTGTGAGCTGCCCCCCTCTGGCTGGGGATTTTGACAGTAGCCCAGCATGGATCTCTGTTCAACTTCGTGTATTGGGCACCACAGTCCTGTTGTCATGCCTGTGGGAGTTCACTACCCTCTCCCAACCCTGCAGGACAGACAACCACCCCATGCCTCCCACTGCTCTCCTGACCCCAGCCTTGCTAGCTAGCCCAGCAACTCCAGGCTAGCCTCCACTCCATTCACTCTGCAGGACTCTGACACACCGACACACCTCCCTCTTCACGTCCTCTGGACCTGTGCCCCAAGGCATTGTCTTATCAGGGGTTTCCTTGAGCCCTGTGGGGGTTTGAATGAGAATGGCTGCCACATGTTTGACTGCTTGGTCCCCAGTAATTGAAACTGTTTAGAAAGGCTTAGGAGGTGTGGCCTTGCTGGGGCAAGTGTGTCACCCTGAGTGGGCTATGCATTTTCAAAAGCCCTTGCCAGACCCAGTCTGCCTCTGCCTGCAGCTTGTGCATCAGATGTGAGCTCTCAGCTACCTCTCCAGCACTATGCCTGCCGCCATGCACCCCCATGAGGTTCCCTGTGAACTAACTCGGTGAAACTATAAGCAAGCCCCCAATTAAATGCTTTTTCTATAAGTTGCCTTCTCCTCACAGCTATAGAACAGGCACAAGGCCTTTTTGAAATGACATCTCCCAGTATCTTTTGTTCATTTTCTTTGTTTGCCATTAAAAAAAAAAATTGGGACACACATATGCCCCCTCCCTATTCCAGGCTGTGTGACGTCACCCTATCTCCTTGCATGATCAGCTCTCTGAGCTTTTCTCCTGCTGTGACCCCAGCATCTGGAGCTGTGCTCTGCGCTCAGCACACACTCAGAATAAGGCTGCCTCTGGGCTCCTCTCCCATCAACCAGCAATTAATAAGTCCTGTGAGGGGGCAGGGAGAGCTGCTCTCGCCAACTCTGTCTGGGATCCACAACACTGTTTACACTTCCCTGGCTTGTTCAATGTTTTTGCAAGAGGCATTGCTATTTCTACAATCTTTGTAACCATTAATAATTGCCCCATATGTCTGGATGACTACATATTCTAAGAGAGATGCTCTTGGTTTTTATGTCAAACGCAATGAAGGAGAAGAAACAGAGTGGCCTGTAGCTCAGTGTCAGACTGCATGCTTAATATGTGTGAAACCTTTGGTTCAGCTCCAGGGAAAATAAGTCAGTGTTCCTTAGTTACCAGTCACCCTCGCTAACATCGCTAGAAGTCAACTGAAGATGCGCAAGCAATATCCTTGCTTAAATGCACAGACTTTGGCTGGAAGTGGCCTGAACAAAACATAGCAGCCAGATTAGCAACAGTGAAAACTCCTTCTAATAGCAGGGTTGAGTAGACAAAACAAGCCCTACCAGCAGGTTCAGGGGAAGGCCTTTCTTTCCAAAGAGCTCCTGCCTAGATGTGGAGGGGGCTGTGGTAAAGAAAGCACTGGAAGTGGGGCGGGCAGGTGTCCTCTGACTTCTCAGTTCTCATCCTTCACTTCCTGAAAGAGATCAAAACCAACCTGAGCTCCGAACCTTTCTCCCACCTCATTTCATAGGTGCAGCATCTGGTGCAGGCTGAGAGGCTCTGCTCCTACTATATTCACCAAAGACTGTTCTGGACCTCCACAGCTGCCTCAATGCAAGGATGCTCGCTTTCCTCATGTGATCACAGCACCCACATCCATATCTGGTCTGAAGATAGGTTAGTGGCATCCAGGCTTCAACAAGTTCTCTGACCATTAATAATTGTTCCACATATTATTCCTGCTAACTCAAATCACTTCCATACTTCCATACAGAGCCTAATACCATGTAAATTCTGGGCAAATCATTCATGAAGCCAGTTTTTTTTTTCTTTTGATGAGAGTATGAACAAGGAATCTGCAAATACACAGACTATACTGAAACTTGGAAAGGTGGAATGGTTTCTGGCTCAAACTCCATTGAAAAACAAGGCTAAATTCTATACTACACACTCTGCTTTCTTTATAGAAAATCTTCATTTTGTTTCTTTAAGGAATTCCTCTGGGCCCATTATTATACTTTATAAGAAGTAAATTGTAGGAGACATTGGGGTCCCTCTTGGCTGCTGATACATTAAGGAGGTCTGAGTCCCTGAGTTGAAGCAGCCAAAGGTGACTACCAGAATCATACTGAAGTCTGTGCACTTTTTTAAAAATGTGGAGAAAGAACTTTTAAAAGTTGAACTAGACAGCGCTACACTGCAGCTTCTCACTGTACCCCTCAGGCAGACAGATCTCCTTCATTAACTGAGTTTTAAGGGGCACCTTCCTTCTTGACGAAGCCCTGGCAGGTTCTATGAATGTAGGACCATTCTCGGCATTTCTGAGAGCTCAGCATCCCTAGTACTAAGAGAAGAGACTCTTGCATCTCTGTTCAAGCTGTCAGGGAGACATGGAGGAGCACCAGCTAGCGGACTCCCTGTCTCTGGAAGAGGCCCTTTCCTTTTACTGCCCAACTGTGGATTTTATAGCCACCTCAGTAATTCCAGAGTGATGAAAGCCTACGAATCAGAGCTGCCGGAACTGAAGTGGCAAGGCTTCCTCTACAAGAGACTTGACTAGCCAAGTTACCTGTCCTGCTGTGCCTTCATGCCTCCTTCCGGAAAGCCATAAAAACAGCATCTCACACAGTTCCTGCGTGGTGAGGGGAGGTAGCCCGAGCAAAGCCCACCCGCGGCACATGGCCTGGCACACAGCAGCCATTTGGTGGGTGCTACCATTATTCCAATCCCATCACTTTTCCTTCCGGGGTTTTAAGTGGAACTGGAGGAGGAACAAAGTTCTCTAAACACTTTCAACAATTCCTCCACATCCTTAAAATGGTTCTCCTGTAGAACTCCAGTAAAACAACTCAAACAGCTGGCATAATCCCACCAAACTGGTGGCCAGCTCTAATTGCCAATAAAACTCAAACTACTGAAAGGTAGAACTGAGCTGCCTGTAGCTATTTGGACCATAAGAAACTTGTATTGAAAGATCTCAGGAAAAGAGGATTTTACTCTGTACCATTTCTATGAGAAACATAAATATTCACACGAGGACTGGCAAATAGTACCTAGAAACGGGGAGGTTAAAACTTCAGCATGCGATTTTACAGCTGGCCCAAGCTACTTCTTTCAGCTCATGTTGAGAAAGACCGCCCCCTGATGACCCCCCACCAGGTGGCCCCAGAACTCACACACAGGTGGGCCCTGGAAAATTTCCTATGCTGCTCAGTCCAAGGTAGAGGAACAGGAGCAGGGACAAAACACAGTGTCTTTCTTAATCCTTATGACAGCATGGGGAGGGCAACTTAGCTGCCTGTTTTATAGATAAATAAGCCGTCAGAGTCCCTCAGTGGGGTTAAGGGTCAGCTTTAAACTGTGACAATATAAACCAGACAGTCTCAAAACACAGATCTACTTGGTGTGGACTTTATAAAATCAAACCTAGAAGTTTCTATGTAAACCCAAATAGTTAAATGACCAATAAGAAGTCACATGACACCAGAGCAGGTGTCCCTATTTATTCCCCATCTCAGAATCTTACACAGCCATCTGTTCTTGTGCCTGAAAATAATGGGCTCATTCTCTAGACCATTGTCTTTCCAGCCACAACCCAGAAATCCCACTGAAAATCCAACAGCAACATCTGCCTGACATCTTACAATATATATATATATATATATATATGTTTTTTTTTGTTGCTGTTGTTGTTGTTTTGTTTTTTCAAGACAGGGTTTCTCTGTAGCTTCGGTGCCTGTCCCGGAACTTGCTCTCGTAGACCAGGCTGGCCTCGAACTCCTAGAGATCCGCCTGCCTCTGCCTCCCGAGTGCTGAGATTAAAGGCGTGTGCCACCACCGCCCAGCTAAATATATATAATAGTTTTATCTTCAACATCTTCCCTATGACATATGAAAGGCAGATAGTGTCACCTATCGTCAAAGGCTAGGGTGACGAGGTGATTGCAGTCCAGGGCTGGCCTCAGCAGCATAGAACACCACAGCCCAGAACACCCAAGGAACCAGGAGGCAGCGAGGACAACCATCTGGAAACAGTGGCTTCAAAGGAAGAAATCCACAATTATCTCTCTCTCCTTCCAACTGGAGACTTAAGCACATATACAAAAGCAATATTGACCAATTCTCAAGAGACAGCCCCATTTGAGAAGAGAGCCTCCTCTGTCTGCCTGTTTCCTGGCACATCTGAGCAGTGACAGTGTCGTCTGCAGGAACTAATGTGGTGGCTCCCGTGCTCAGGAGTGCTGGGTGACTAAGCGGCATGGTTGTCTGGAGTGACAGCACAGCTCCTGGACTGACCACTGGGAGATGACTCAGTATCCTCCATGGGGCTTCCCCCTAAGCTCAGAGACCATGCCCTGATCACCCTCCCAGGGAACCGGTCTGTAACCTGTAACCTTCAGCAGATCTCTGCAGGGGTGAGTCTTATTAGAACCGGTCTGTAACCTGTAACCTTCAGCAGATCTCTGCAGGGGTGAGTCTTATTAGAACCGGTCTGTAACCTGTAACCTTCAGCAGATCTCTGCAGGGGTGAGTCTTATTAGAACCGGTTTGTAACCTGTAACCTTCAGCAGATCTCTGCAGGGGTGAGTCTTATTAGAACCGGTCTGTAACCTGTAACCTTCAGCAGATCTCTGCAGGGGTGAGTCTTATTAGAACCGGTCTGTAACCTGTAACCTTCAGCAGATCTCTGCAGGGGTGAGTCTTATTAGAACCGGTTTGTAACCTGTAACCTTCAGCAGATCTCTGCAGGGGTGAGTCTTATTAGTGTCATCGCTGCTGTCAAGCTGTGGTGCTTGCTTCCGCGTGACTTTGAGCAGTACTGAGTTAAACTAGGCTGCAGTTTGCATGTCAGAACTCTCTCTCTCCCTCCTTCCCTCCTCCTCTCCCTCCTTCCCTCCCTCCCTCTCCCCCCCCTCTGTGCCCAAGCGCGTATGTGGGAGGTGCTATACATATATGTACAGACAACATGACAACCTGGACTGTCATTCTTCAGGTGCCATCCACCTTGCTTTTTGAAACAGTTTGCCTTGTTGGCCTGGAACTTGCCAATTAGACTAGGCTGGCTGCAGTAAGCTCCAGGTATCTGCCTGCCTCCGCCCTGGGCAGGGATTAAAGCACACGTACCACCAGGCCCTAAGCCTTGCAAAGCAGGTACTTTGTGGATGGAGATCTCCCCAGACTCCCAGACTAGACATCAGGACTTTAGACGTGTAACCGGTGACTCTACCAAGCATCCAAAATTGAGACCCACAGCTATGGGAAGTAAGAGCCACACCTTCCTGCTCCTGCCACAGCTGCTAAGGACCATAAACCATTTCACAGTTAAAATTATTCAAATACTAGCCGGGTAGTGGTGGCACACATCTTTAATCTCAGCACTCGGGAGGCAGAAGAATGCGATCTCTGTGGGTTTGAGGCCAACCTGGTCTATAAAGCGAGTTCCAAGACAGTCAAGGCTACACACAAAGAAACCTTGTTTCAAATAAATAAATAAATAAATGATTCATAATTTAGAATTCACAGACACATAATTTAGAGCTCCCCGCACAATTTAAAAGTATTTGATACTGGTCGCCTGGTCTTCCTGACCTCCCACCCAACCTGCAGTTCCAGGTGAATACAAAGTATCACTCTTAAAATTAACAATATCTAGATAGTTTTTCCTAGTCTATAAACTTAGAAGATGCAATGTCCCATTTAACCATGGGAAGAATGGGGAAATAAATTCCTGCTGCTGCTTTGACAAATTTCAACAAACTTCAAAGCTGAAAACATGACTGCTTTCTTATCTTATTGGTCTGGAGGCCAAATACCTGCAACTCACCCCACAAGCCACGGTCACGGCTGGCAGGGATGTTTCCTTCAGGGCTCAGAAAGATTTGTCCCCTGTTCCGTTTTCAGCCTCCAATGGCTTATGCACCGGAGGCTCAAAGGCCCTTCCGAACTGTCCTCACCCCTTCCTCTAGCAATGAGATGGGTCTCCCAGTATAAGTTCTGACTGTCCTTCTTAGGAAGACTCTTGTGACTGCATTAGGCCCACCTGATACCTGAGACAAACTCCCATCCCCACCCAGCATCTTGGCTTAACCACTTGTGAAGTCTGTTTGCCGTGTAAGCTTTTTGGATGAAGGTTAAGAGCATCTTTGGAACTGAGGTGCATGCAGTCTGCTAAAGGCAGGCTTCGCCACTGCTCACACAGTACCTCCTCTCTTCTGCAGAGGCTCGAGCTGATTAGTTTGACCTGGGAAGGAAGTCTCAATGGGGAGATTTCTTAGATCAGGTTAGCCTGCGGGCCCCTGTGTGTGCCTGTGAGGGGTGTCCTAGTTCAGGTTAGCCTGCAGGCATGCATGCCTGAGAGGGGTTTCCTAGATCAGGTTAGTCTGTGGGTGTGCCTGTGAGGGGTGTCCTAGTTCAGATTAGCCTGTGGGCATCGCTGTGAGGGATTTCCAAGATCAGGTTAGCTTGCAGGCGTGCCTGTAAGAGGTTTCCTAGATCAGGTTTGCCTGTGGGTCTGCATGTGAGGGGTTGCCTGCTAGTCCCAGCCAGCCATTTTCTGGAATAAAGGGTTATTTCAGCCAGGGCCACCAGAAGGCAATGAGGGTTTCTGCATAAAGGGTAGATCTCTACTGCTAACTTGGGGTTTCTCTACTGCCCCCATTTCTCTCTCCTTCTTACTCTCTCCCCCTCTCTCCACTAATGCGTCAGAATCCATTGCTGAATTAACACTTTAACAATGGAAGAGAGTAAGCAGAGCCAGGCCAATCTTACTGGCAAGCCTTTCTGTTCAGTCTGATGTGGAAATAGCAGGGGATCAATGTTGCATCGGAATGCAACTGGCATCAGAGCAGCGAGCTGCATGACCTCCCCAGACTGCAGAACGCTTTGGCACTGTCTGGAGAACAGGGAAACAGCATCAAAAGGTCACGTGGAAGAATTCAAGTGAGGAGATAAGTTAAATGAGCTGATGTGGGGGGAGGGGCAGAGAACTGCAGGAGAGAACTGTGTAGCTTGTGGACCTGGAGCTGCAAACCCCTGAACCCAGCCTACAGGATTATAACCTGAAGGTGGAATGACTCAGGGGCAGTAAGAGTCGCCTCACGCCCCAAAGGGACCTGAGAGAGGCAGCTGCGGTCTTTAGATCCTTAGCTCAGAACAGCAAGCTACTGTATTTTGTAAAGTTTTTCCATCAAAAGAGTGTGTTAATTTGTTTCTCTGTTGCTATGATAAAATACAGACTAAAGGGAATTTGAGGAGAAAGGTGTTTATTTCAGCTCACACCTCCAAATCATTGAGGAAGTCTGTCATTGAGGAAGGCAGGGCAGGGTTCTGGGGGCAGGAACGGAAGCAGAAGTCAAGGAGAAAGACTATTTACTGACTTGATCTCCATAGCTTGATCAGCCTGATTTCTTATACTACCCAGGACACCAGCCCAGGGGTGACACTGCCCACAGTGGGCTGGGACCTCCCACACTGATGATCAATTAAGAAAATGCCCCACAGACATGCCCACAGGCCAGTCGAATGGAGGCAATGCCTCAGTTGAGATCTCCTATCCCCAGCTGGCTCTCGTTTGAATAAAATTGACAAAATCCAGCACAGGCCATAGCACCTGGAATTCTGATTTATCAGAATTTATCTTTTAAAATGCAGTAAAATCATCAGCTTGGAAAAATCACAGCCTTAAAACTAAGTGATAGAGCAGGACGGTCTGGCGCACTTGGAATCCCGGCATGCGAGGGGCAGAGGCAGTGGGATCTCACACAGGTTTCAGGCCAATCTGGCTTACATAATGAGCTCCAAACCAGCCAGGACTACACAGAAAGACTTTATCTCCCAAGGCGGGAGAGACAAGGAAGGAAAGGAGAAGGAGTGAGAGGAAGAGGGAAGGAAGGAAGGAAAAAGGGAAGGAGGGAGGGAGGGAGGGAGGGTGGGAGGGAGGGGAGGGGAGGGGAGGGAGGGGAGAGAGGCCTAAGCAGCCACCACATTGGTTAAACTTGATATAAGGTGCTCCGTTTTCCTCACGCCTTAACATCACCAGTGGATATTTCCCACATTCAGGTACTTAAAGCTCCTGGGTTCTAATCCCAACTATGCCACCAACTTGGTATGTCACCCCAGACAAGTCACCAACCTCAGTGGGCAACAGGGTTAGCATCCATAGGCCTACTGAGGTCTTTCCCAAAAGCTGCTTCTAAAGGCTTCCAAAAGATTCATTAACAAGATTCACTGGCTGCTTTCTCAAATTTGATTCTGAGTTGGTGAGCAGAAATGGCGAGAGCAGGGCCAGTGATCAAGACTCTTAAACACTGGATGCTGAAGAAAATATCCAAGCTGGAAAAACACACTTGCCAAAGCATCAAGGGCTTGGGCAAGTAGAAATACTGGGAACCCAAGAATCATTCACAAACCCTGTGGGCCTGTATGCAAGAGAGGCTTCATCAAGCCTGTCACCTCCAGCACCCGGAACCAAGAACAGGCCAAAAAGAAAAGGATGAGGACATGAATCCCAGACAGTCACAGCTGAGACCCTTACCCAGTGCTCTGCGGACAGGGCCCTGCTCTGCATCTGAAAACTCCCAGTCTCAAGAATTGACTGCTTGGTCTCCAGCTGCTGTGCTCTTTGAGGCAGTTGCGGAAGCTTTAGGTGAGGTGTTGTTGGACGATGCCAGCTCATGAGTTCCCACCTTGTGCTGGACCCTTCCTGTTCTCTATTCTCCACTAGGCAAAATTCTTCACACAGGCCCCACCGCCACGATGCTCTGCCCAGCCACACAGGACATAGGATCGTGAACTGAAGCCATGAGCTGACAAATCTTCCCCCACCTTTAAGCTGTTTCTGGTGTGGGATTCCCCTCTGTATACTGTGAATACCATTGGTTAATAAAGAAACTGTCCTGGGCCTGCACAGGGGATAGAGGTAGGCAGGGGAAACTAAACTGAATGCCGGGAGAAAGAAGGAGGAGTGAGAGGGAAACCATGTAGCCCTGCCAGAGAAAGACACTGGAACCTTGCTGGTAGGCCACAAACCTCATAGTAAAATATAAAATAATGGAGATGGGTTAATTCTAGATGTAAGAGCTAGCTAGCAATATGCTTAAGAAATTGGCCAAGCAGTGATTTAATTAATACAGTTTCTGTGTTGTTATTTCAGGTCTGAGGTGCTGAGCAGCCGGGAAGCAAACAAGCAGCCTCCTCCTTACACCATGTCTCCATCAGGTATTTGGCCATAGGGACAAGGCTAAGAGATGGCCACTCTTGCAGCTGGAAACGGGGTGTTTAGCCTTATTTCATGTTCCCTCTGTTGTGCCTCCTGGTTTCACGTTCTCACTCACAGTGCAGATTCACCTTGGTACCTTGAGGTCCCGAAGAATTAGCCAAAGAAAACACAAAGTAAATCCAGGGAGCTGCCAAATCCTCCAGGGATTTAGACCCTGACTGGCTGGCTCTGGCGGCAAATGCGCCTGCTTAAGTGGAAGAGCCCAGGGGAAGTGACAGGAAAATTGAGGACTTGCCATAAAAGCCATCTTCAAATTGCCATAATTATCACAGCAGCATCACCTAAGTGTTATTTACAAACACACTCATGCCTGGTCTTTTCCCTCCTAATTCTCTTCTAGCAGCATAGTGGTTGCTCAGGACATTTTCAATTAATTAAGTAGTGAAACAAAGGGAATTGTGCATTCTTCAGTCAGCGCCCAGTGAACGAAAGCAGATATGGGGAGCAAAGAGAGAGAGCCTCAGTCTCTGCCCCCGTGTGCAGACAACTGCACACCGTGGTTACATCACACCCCAGCTTTCAGACCCGCCACGACAACCCCAACATCATAAGAGGAACAAGCATAGACACTGTTTTATTTTCAACTTTTAAAACTAAGACCTCAAGCCAGACATGGTGGCTCTCACCTTTAATACCAGCATCGGTGGTCAACCTTGACAGAGCAAATTCAAGGACATCCTGAGGCATATGAGACTTTGTATCAAAAGATAAAGTAAAACTACAATTATGATAGTTTTATGAACTTTCATTGCTGTGCAGACTAAAACCACATCACCTGGGGAGAGAGTCTCAATGAGGTATTGTCTGTATTGGGTTAGCCTGGGCTGTGTCTATTGTGGGAAGACACAGCCCTCTCGGGGTGGCGAGTGGAAACCCAACCAGAGGACAAGCCAGCGCACACGTTTCTCTGCGCTCTGCCCTGACTATGGTGTCGTTTGACCAGTTGTTGTATGCCCCCGCTACCGTGCCTTCCTCCTTGTGACAGTCTATAACCTGGAATTATGAGCGAAAATAGGCTCTTTATCCCTGAAGCTTTTTTGTTCAGGGTGTTTTATCACAGTCACGAAATGAAGCTGGAACCAAGACGAATGGCCATGAAATGACACATACAAGGTCACCTCATCTAATCGGGGGGGCTTTCAATGCTTCCTCCTCAAGAACCTGGCCCACTGGATCCACGTGACTTCATTTTCATGGTGAAACTAAAAATAATTTTTATATTAACCATTGTCATATTCTTCTAAGTTCTTAGGGCCTCTGAACACTGTGGTTTGAATCCTGGTGGGACAAAAACAAAAGCAAATTTTCAATAGCCACACATACCAAAAAAAAAAAAAAAGAGGCATGGTCAATGTAATAGCAATGGGATGGCAGGTGCCCTGCAGCCCAGTGTAGCTGAGGGCTTCCTCTGAACTCTGGTCACCCCTCTAAACGGTCAACCCTTCTGCTTCATGGTCTTGTTAGGGGACACTAAGGGCACAAAAGCAGCAAAGACGCCCATACTGCAGTTCCATGTCCCCCAGTTTGGTCAACCATGGAAAGCAGGAGTTCGGCTCTGTGGCTCTGCTTTCAGGTACCAGCCTATTGAAAACCCTTCTTCATCAGTAATTATTTGAAGTGGCTGTCATGCAAGCCTCTAAACTTCAGCCTAAAAAGTGTTTCTCAAGACACGCATGTGTCCTGTGATGTTGAACCAGTGGACATTACAACAACAGCAGCAGAGACCACAGCCCATGTTGAGGAAGTGGCTCAAGTCAGCTTGATATAGAGTCTGTGCCATTGCTAAGTTTCTTAAAATGCACCAAGCCAGCTAACCCTCCCAGGGGATTAGAAAGACCACTTCTAAAAGCAGTCCCCACACTGGCAGAGGTTTCTGTGCAGTTCTAGGACACTCTCTGAGATTCCAGTTGGGAGGAGAAGCTGTGACCTCCTGCCCACGTCTCCTGGACACAGGAGGCCATCGCTGGCATCTTCGCTGTCCACATCTGAAGCTGACTAGCATCTTGTCAGCGCCTTTGCCTCCAAGTCAGCCAGACCTGTCCCTTTGTACCCATGCACACTGAGGTGTGGGTTCTGTCCTGAGTCACAGCCTCCTCTGGAAAGTCTCCCATGTCACCCCCTAGACTCCTCACAGCAACTCACAACTCTGAAGCTTGCTCACACTCGCCCTCTCCTGTAGGCTAGTGTCTAGTAGGACAAGCCTTCAAGACTCCTCCCTAGGTCTAGCTGGCCCAAGAGTCAAGACCTCAGGGGACCTCTGGACTGGAGACTTGATCTTAATTAGTCCCTCAGCCCCAGCCTAGATCTCTCACGCCCTAGAGATGGAGTTAGAGTGGCTGTCCTCATGATCACCTCTACTGTTTACAGGAGAGCAGCCATAGGCTCACGTACAATACCCTACGGATTGCCTTGCAAACACCATGACTCGGCAAAATTCCCCTGTTTTCACAGAGATGAGAGAACTGGGACCCATTTTACTAAAAAGTTTATTTGGCAAGACTAAAAGAAAGTAGGGATGGATGCTGGTGTCTCCCGGCTTGTCCCTGCCATGTGAATCCCACCTTGGGAAACTCCGGGTTTCTTATACCCAGGGTGAAGTCAGCCACTGACTTCAGGAGAGCAGAAGAGGCATTTTCTAGCCCACAGGGGCCCTCTGAAGAGTCTCACAGCACAGTCCCACATTACAGATGAGTGTGAGTGGCTCCCTCATGCGCCTACCCGGCACAGGCTCCGTTCAGTAGCAGACATGTGCTCGCTCTGCCTCACAGAATGGGACGGAGGATGCATCTGCTCAAATTCCCACCTCAGTGCTTCTGATAAAACCAATTGTTTCAAATAAAAGAGGAAGGGCTTCAGTACTCCCCACTGGTCCCATCTGAGCTTCTTGGCTGCAGGCTCAGCTGGCTTAAGTGAAATCAGCAATGGAGCATAAGAGAAGAGTTGAACAAACTCAAACTCCGTCACCTCAAAGGGCTTCGGGATTTTAGCACACCACATCCCCAGGATACCATGGCAGACTCATTATAAACAACTACCGGCTCAGCTCAGAGTTCTGGGAGAGCCAAGGCTGCATGCCATCCGAGCGGCCATATGCTGTCTTGAGATGAATTGAAGTGTGAATGGATCTCAAACCATGGGAGGAGGTTGTGTCCCTCAAAAGAGAGACTGAAACTCTACAGTCCCTGATAGCTCAGAATGTGGGCTCATTTGGAAGTACGATTGCTAAAGGTATATTTAATTAAAATGAAGTCATGTAAAGTAGGATTAATTCTTCTGCATCCAGCTCGAAGGATGTTCTTATCAATAGAAAGGGCATAACTGAGAGTTGGTCACATGACAGAGACAGTCAGCAGTGGAGTATCTCCAGGCTGGAGAACATTAAGGAAACTACAGACCAAGGAGGGATTCTTCTCCATGGGCTTGAAAGGGGCACGACTTCAACTTTGACCTTCTAGTACTTGAGAGCCTACATTGTCACTCATTTATGGCATGTGGTTCATAGATCTCTAGTCATTTATGTAACTGAAGAACCACACAAACATCCTGATTTGGAAACAGCACCAAATGACAAAGAAAAATATTGCCAGGGCCCACGGGTGTCCAGGGACAGACAGGACTGCAAGGCTGAAGCTGGAGACAATGGCCGTAAGAAAGGGTTCAGCCAGAGAAGCTTCCTTCAAAATGAATGCCAACAACTGCAGTGACCCGAGGGACAGCTGGGAGCTCAGCCCTGAGCAGGACATGTACACCATACCCTCTAAGGCTCGGGAGTTACGGTGGAAGAGGAGAGGAAAGAACGTAAGAGCCAGAAGACAAAGAGAAAGACAATGAAATACTGCCATGCCCTCACACAGCTATGTCTCCACAATAGGCAGATAATAAATTGGGTCTATCAACAATCAGCCATGGAGTAAGGAGAAGCCAGTGACCTTCCCTCCCCCTCTCTGCTGAACTGTAGCTACTGATGAATTCTGTGGGAGGAGCTGTCATTGTCTTCAGCTGTGTTCCCCTGAGGGACACATCAAGTGCCAGTGGATAGTTCCAACCCCGTGTTACACCTGGTCACCCCCACTCCCCAGCTTCCTGGACACTGACTGGGTGTCTGCTGGTCAGGTCAACCGGGATGACCACCACCTGATATCATTACCACAGCATGCAGGTGAAGAGCGGTGTCAGGCCCACAGGCTGTCCCCACTGCAGATGTGGACTAAGGTTCCAGGCCTCCCACACATCTGCCTGGAGGTTCCTATAACTCTCTTCACAACTTCAGTAATTTTCTAGACAAAGGTTCACAGAGCTCAAGAAAGTCTTCTTACTACTGTGTCCTAACGTATCAATACAGACCAGTCAAACAGAGGAGACATACCGGGCAAGGCATGCAGGGAGGGGCACATGGCACCTCAGTCTCTCTGGGCAGCACCCTCACAGTACTTGCAACACACGCACCATCAGAAAACTCTTTAGTCAGGCCAACTGCGATGTCCATGGAGGTCCTTTATATAGGGTGGTTGAGTTAACAGTTGGCCATTGGCGATTGACCCAATTTTCAGTCCCTCCTTTTCTCCCAGAAAGTCCAGAGTGAAGCTGAGGCTCCCTAAGCTTAGACAGCAAGGTGGTCACTTTGATGATCCCTCACTATCCTAAGGCACTTGAGAGTTCACCAAAGGCCACCTCATTGACTAAAGCTCAGGTGTAGTGGAGAGGAGTATAAAAGGCTCTTTCTCGCCCTACACTGTAACGCGTTCCAAATTTCAGAAGCTGAGTGTGAGGAACCAAAACAAAGGCTAGGCTTCTCATCAGGCTCCTCTTGGAGACAAGAGAGACAGGCTTCCTTGGTAAACTGTTTCTTGTACAAACAAGCACATGTTAAATCCCCAAAACCCAGATAATCCCAGCACTAGGGAAGTGGAGAGAAGCCAGACTCGGAGACTCACCTGCCAGCTGACTTAACCTACTGGTGAGTCCCAGGCCAGTGAGAAACACTGTCTCAAGAGACAAGGTTCATGGTACATGAGGAATGACCCCTGAGGTTGACCCCTGGTCTCTACATGCAGGGGCACCCATGCATACATACACACACATGCACATGCAACATGCACACACACATATTCTCTCTCTCTCTCTCTCTCTCTCTCTCTCTCTCTCTCTCTCTCTTTCTCTCATAAATTGCTCAGCAAATCACAAAGGTTTATGAATTCTGTGAGAGACACTGGGAGATGGAAACCAGATAGCATGTCTTGTCACAGTATCATCCCCTCAAACTACAGCTAAGTTTCCAGCATACATGTGCCATGGCGACCCCTAATCATCATGGGAATCAAGACCATTTTCTACATCGTGTCAGCTTGAAAATATTATGTAAGGTGTCCTTCTCAGATGTAAATGTCTACTTATTTCAAAAATGAATTAGTTCTGCTCTGGGTTTTGTAATGTTTAACTCATTAGTGATAACTCCAGCTCAAGAACTGAAAAGGAAATGGTTGCCAGGATAAACGAAACGTGAAGTTCTGAGCATTGGTTCCCAGCTGTTCTATCTAAATTACTAATTCATGTAACAAACCTGGCTGGCGGAAGAAAATCATAGGGTACCCCCGCCACGTTTACCTCTTACATACTTTGTTGAATTGCTTTGCAAACAGCCTAAGTTCCCCATAATTCCTGGCCAACAGGTTTCATTCCTTTGTAGAAATTAGTACTTAGTCTCTATTGCCAGAAAGACATTCGTCCTGGGCTAACTCACTTGTCCTTCAAAGAAGAGTTTTTCTAAACACTCAGGTTTAGACACAGCCTAACTGAGTTTTAAGACCAAGGCGAACTTGCCATGCTATTTACCACAGTCTCCAAAGAAACCTACAAAAAGTCTTCCTAAACTCTAGGAAAATGGCAATTTCCTTTTAATTGTCAGAGAAGACTGGCCAACTGGGGTTCAGTCATATATCCCCCATTTGATCAATGGGCACAACTATAATTACGTTTCCAAAAATCTGTATGATACTTCAGAAATGTTACCAAGCCTCCTAACAGTTCCCAGATTTTTCTCTTAGGCCATCACAGAGGCTCACATCCTAGGCAGGAGCAGAAAAATGTCAGGAGAGTAAACCACAGACCCCTTGTCCAGATCTCAGGGACCCACTACCCTTGAATCTCTACCCAGATCCCAACAAAAGCCAAGCACAGCAGGTTCCTGACTGCAGGTTCTTCCAACCCTAGCCCTCTGATGTGCTGCTCAAGGTAGGTCAGACAGCTCCCAGGGAACTCACTGCATCACCACTGCTTTCCAGAGCAGGCTCCGGTCAGAGACAAAACCCTTGCCTGTGGCAGAGAGTACCCGCAGAGCCAGGACTCGTACCCACACTTCTGCCCACTTCCCCGTGCTCTACACCCTCTAACGATGAAGCACTGTGGTATTTAACCGGCTCCCACCACCAACTGGGGGAGGCCCATAGTTCCTCAGCTTTCCTCTACCTCACCCTACTCCAGTGTTTCCAACATGTTTGCCCATGCTGTCCCTCAAGAATCCCTCAGACACCCCTTCTCTGTCTACTGTGCTCCTACAGTGCCTCATCCATCCCTTTATCCAGTGTTCACTATGTCCTGCTGACATAAGTGACCGTCCCCAAGGCAATAGCTCTGACTTTTTCACCATCTGTCCTCTGTCCCACCGTCTGGTTCACAGTGCATGGCTGATATAGTCCATCCCTTAGCATTATGAATGCACCTTGGCAAATCAGAGACACTTGAAGCAGGAACAAAACCACAAAGCACATTTAGCAGCATTTCCTAAACTGACAAGTCCCTGTGAGTCGCTGTGGGAGATGAAGAGGAACTGATGAAACTTCTACAGAGCACTGTCAAAGCCTCAACTACTACAGCCACACCTCCAGGAACGCTGACTCGGGCAAGCAAACATGTTCAGAATTGCTTATTTATTTAGTACATTCATCATCTTCATCATCATCATCATCATTGTGTTTGTGTGCCATGGCAGATGTATGGAGGCCAGGAAAAACTCTGTGAAACTGATTCATTCCTCTACCTTTGCATGGGCTCCCAAGGTTGAACTCCAGCTGCTTCAGGGCAAGCCTTTGGCTCTAGGCCACCTCACCCCATTAGATATTGAAAATGTGCACTTTTCAGGATAGCATTCAGGAGCATCAATATGGCAAAGAAAACAAGTGACAAATTCATCTTCGACTGGGTTTTATTGCTGCTCCCTGGGATGAAGAGAAGGGAAGAGGGAGCAAAGAGTCATTTGAAAGCCATCCAGGAGGCTAGAGATGGGCTGACTTCGGAGTTATGGACACCTGATTCTCTTGTAGCAGGTCCAGGCTCAGTCCTTAGCACCCACATTAGACAGCTTACAAGGACTGTAACTCTAGCTCCAGAAGATCTGATCCTTCCTTGGCCCTCCATGGACACACACACACACACACACTCACATACATACACATATATTCACACAGACATGTGTATACTTCAAGGAATTCAGGACAATTTTCACTTAAGGTGACTTTTCACCATTTAAGAAGGGTGCATATCCACTCCCCACGCAACTGTCAGTCACACAGGGAACCATGTCTAAAGCAGATTGGACCCCATAGTGCTGTACTGCCAACTGCAGACATGATCCTGACTTAAACTTGGCACTAACAAGCCCAGATAGCATCAGCAATGCAGTAGGAGAGACAAAGGTGGCAATGAAGTTTATAGTCATCATTCAAAATGTAAAATGTTGCTTCTAGATTCTCCCCAAACTGACCACATATATCTTGTGCAAGCTCATTCTGAAGTGTAAATAAGGACACATTTAAAATTGTAACAACACCACTATGATGCCAATTTAATCTTATGCTAATGTGCTAGCCAAAACACTGATCTTGCTCACACTTAACCAGTCTTAACACATTGGGACCCAGTACATTCCAAGGTGACAGGACAAGCTACTAACTGTAAGGCTGACTTGCACAGGAGAGCATTTCTTCCAGGGGAAAAAAAATCGGTTTTTAAACCTTCTTCAATATTTATCTTTTTTCCTGGTTTAGGCAAAGTCTCAAGAGCAACTTCACTTGTCCAGTATCAGCTCAGAGAGAAAGACGCAGTGGTTAGGTCGAGCCCAGTTGTCTCTCAGCTGACCAGTGAGGGATTCACTGCATCAGACATCTTGGCAGTCCACAGGAACCACCCATGGCCTTGAGAAGGGACTGTGAAGCCCTAAGTGAAGGAAAGAATATATAATCCCAACTAGCATGTTGAAGTGGGGAGTACCCAGGAAAACCAGCAAAGGCAACTTCATGATGGGGCCAGGGGCATCTACACACTTCACATGTGTTAGCAATGCACTGGCTAGACCTGCGCTCTCAGGACCCCCTCTTCAGTGAATAAGTGAGGTCACTAAAACAGAGGGTCCATTATAGGAACACGGGTCTTCACAGATGATTGAAGCTTTCAGAAAACACGCAACACTCCAGCATCTTATGGCTAATCCTGTGTTTTCTAGGAACTTTCTAACGTTCTTTTTAAGTAGAAAGAGCTAAAGTCAAACCTAATCTTCATCATTTTTTGTGTGTATGTGTGTGTGTACAAGTATGCTCTATGGGATGTGTGTGTGTGTGTGTGTGTGTGCGCGCGCTCATGCACAGGCATATGGTTATAGGTAGAGGACAGAAGTTGGCATTCAGTATCCTCCTCACTGCTCATCACTTTTTTCCTTTTCTCTTTCTTTCTTTCTTTCTTTCTTTCATTCATTCTTTCTGTCTGTCTTTCTTTCTTTCTTTCTTTTTTGGAGACATAATCTCTCACTGAACCTGGACATCATCAATTAACTAGTGAGTCCTTAAGATCCTCCTGCCTCAAGAGAGAATATCTAAATTAACAAAATAAAAAATGAAAAGGAGGACATAGCAACAGATATGGAGGAAATCCAGAGAATCACGAGGTCATATTTTTGAAAACATGTTCTTCACAAAATTGGAAAACTTGAAGGAAATGGACAATTCTCTGGATAAATATCACTTACCAAAATTAAATCAGGTAAGCAAATTAAATAGATCTATAACTGCTAAAGAAATAGAAACAGTCATCAAAAGTCTCCCAACCAAAAAAAGCCCAGGACCAGATGGTTTCAGTGCAGAATTCTACAAGATTTTCAAAGAAGAACTAATACCAATACTCCTCAAATTGTTTCACACAATAGAAACAGAAGGAACATTGCCAAACTCTTTCTATGAAGCTACAATTACCCTGATACCCAAACCACACAAAGATATTACTAAGAAAGAGAATTACAGACCAATCCCATTCATGAACATTGATACAATAATATTCAATAAAATACTGGCAAATCATATCCAAGAACACATCAGAAAGATCATCCCCTATGATCAAGTTGGCTTCATCCCAGAGATGCAGGGATGGTTCAACATATGACAATTTGTCAGTGTAATCCACCATATAAACAAACTAGAAAAAAAAAAGCATATGATCTCATTAGATGCTGAAAAATCTTTGAACAAAATACAGCATCCCTTCATGATAAAGGTCTTAAAGAGAGCAGGGATACAAGGAACATACCTAAATATAATAAAGGCAATATACAGCAAGCCAACAGCCAACATCAAACTAAATGGAGAGAAACTCAAAGCTATCCCACTGAAATAAGGAACAAGACAAGGTTGGCCACTCTTTCCATATCTATTCAATATTGTTCTTGAGGTCCTAGTTAGAGCAATAAGACAACAAAAGGAGATCAAGGGGATGTAAATCTGAAGAGAAGAAGTCAAACTCTCATTATTTGCTGATGATATGATAGCTTACATAAGTAACCCCAAAAATTCTACAAAGGAGCTTCTACAACCCATGAAAACACCTTCAGTAATGTAGCAGGATATAGGATTAACTCAAAAAAAAATCAGTAGCCTTCCTTTACATAGATGATAAATGGGCTGAGAAAGAAATCAGAGAAACATCACCCTTCATAAAAGCCACAAATAGCATAAAATATCTTGGAGTAACTCTGTAATCAAACAAGTGGAAGACCTGTATGACAAGAACTTTAAATCATTGAAAAAAGAAATTGAAGAAGACACCAGAAAATGGAAAGATATTCCATGCTCTTGGGTAGGTAGAATTAACATAGTAAAAATGTCAATCTTACCGAAAGTAATCTACAGATTCAATGCAATGCCCAGCAAAATTCTTTACAGACTTCCAAAGAACAATACTCAACTTCATATGGAAAAGCAAAAAACCCAGGATAGCCAAAACAATCCTGTACACTAAATGAACTTCTGGAGGCATCACAATCCCTGACTTCAAACTCTACTACAGAGATACAGTACTGAAAACAGCCTGGTATTGGAATAAAAACAGACAAGATGACCAAGGAACCAAATTGAAGACCCAGATATCAATCCACACACCTACAAACACTTGATTTTTGACAAAGAAGCAAAAAATAAAAAATGGAAAAAAGAAAGAATATTTAACAAATGGTGCTGATATAACAATATCAGCACGTAAAAGAATAAAAATAGATCCATATCTATCACCATGCACAAAACTCAAGCCCAAATGGATCAAAGGCCTCAACATAGAACCAACTACATTGAACCTCATAGAAGAGAAAGCGGGAAGTACACTTGAACGCAATGGCACAGGAGATCACTTTCGAAATATAACCTCAGCAGCACAGACACTGAGAGAAACAATTAAGGACACGATCCACAAGACAAAATGGCAACCTACAGAATGGGAAAAGATCTTTACCAACCCCACATCAGACAGCGGGCTGATCTCCAAAATACACAAAGAACTCAAGAAATTGGTCATAAAAAGAACAAATAATCCAATAAAAAAAAATAGAGTACCAATCTAAGCAGAGAACTCTCAACAGATGAATGTAAAATGGCTGAAAGACACTTAAGGGAATGTTCAACATCCTAAGCCATCAGGGAAATGCAAATCAAAAAAACTCTGAGATTCCATTATACCTTTAAGAATGGCCAAGATCAAAAACACTGATGACAACTTATGCTGGAGAGGATGTGGAGTAAAGGTAACACTCCTCCATTGCTAGTAGGAATGCAAACTGGTACAGCCACTTTGGATTTCAGTATGGTGATTTCTCAGAAAATTAAAAAACTACCTGCCTCAAGACCCAGTAATACCACTTTTGGGTATATACCCAAAGGATGCTCAATCGTACCACAAGGACATGGGTTCAGCTATGTTCATAGCAGCATTGTTTGTCATAGCAAGACCTGGAAACAACCTAAATGCCCCTCAACTGAAGAACAGATAAGGAAAATGTGGTACATTTACACAATGGAGTGCCACACAGCAGAAAAAAATAATGAAATCTTGAAGTTTGCAGGCAAATGGATAGATCTAGAAAACATCATATTAAATGAGGTAAGCTAGACAAAAAGACAAATATCTTATTTACTCACTCATAAGTGGCTTTTAGACATAAAACAAAGGAAACCAAGCCGACAATTTCAATCCCAGAGAACCTAGACAACAATGAGGATGCTAAGAGAGACATACATGGATCTAATCTACTTGGGAAGTAGAAAAAGACAAGATCTCCTGAGTAAATCGGGAGTGTGGGGATCATGGGAGAGGGTAGAAGAGGAGGGAAAAGTAAGGGAGGGGAGCAGAGAAAAATGTACAGCTCAGTGAAAACAATAATAAACAATCCTCCTGCCTCATCCTCCCCAGGACTGGGAGTCTAAACACATGCACCACACCCAGGCTTTTAGGTGGCGCTGGGATTCAAATCCAGGTCCTCGCGTGTCCACAGAAAGCAGTTTCCTCACTGAGCCATCTTTCCATCTCAGCGACCACTGACTGACTCCACACTCAGCAGGGAGGGGAACAGCCCAAAGGGGTCAGGAGCCACTTGCTAGCCACACTTTTAAGGAACCTGCGTGTTCCTGATCTCCAATAAAGTTCCACTTAGGGGGATTTAAAGAAAATGACTCCTACCTCTGAATAAACCTGATGTAGAGACGCCATCTTGCTTGACCAGGCTCTTTCTAGGAGAAGGTAATTGTGGAATTATGTCCCTGACATCCCTGGGCCTCAAAATAACCACTTTGCAGTAATGTATAAACTAGTCTGCATTATTCTCCTTTATGCTCACATCTTCAGTAGAAGGATTAGAAGCTTATCCCCAAGAACGCACAGCTGCACACATCTCCCTCTGCATCAGAAAGCATCACCTCCAGGATCTCAGACAAGCCCTTAAGCACCAACCACCTCCACTTGCATGCCTCCATTAGCTTAGCACAGTGACATAAAAATAAGTCAAGAGTTCACATGTTAACAATCTTTGGCCAGACTACTACAGAGAAAAATAGGACAATTAAAGTGGAGTAAAGCCAGGTGGTGGTGGCGCACGCCTTTAATACCAGCACTCAGGAGGCAGAGGCAGGCGGATCTCTGGGAGTTCGAGGCCAGCCTGGTCTACAAGAGCTAGTTCCGGGACAGGCACCAAAGCTACAGAGAAACCCTGTCTCGAAAAAAAAATAAAATAAAATAAAAAAATAAAAAATAAAAAAAATATATAAAGTGGACTAAAACTGCTAGTATTCTTTGTTTTAATTTTATTTATATTCATGTGTGTGCATGCATGCCTGCCTGCTTGTCTGAGTGTTTACCACATGTGTGCAATTCCTGCAGAGACCAGAGGAGGGTGTCGGAGCTCCTGGAACTGGAGTTATAAGCAGTTGTTAGTTATCATGTGAGTGCTAGGAGCCAAACTCCAGGCTCTGTGAGGAAAGCCTGTGCTCTGGCCAATGAGCCATCTCTCAAGACCCTCCATTGCATTTTGATTAATGCTTCTACCTCAGGTTCTTTCGCTGAGCTCAATCCCTGGGGGGAGAGTGGAGTGAGCCCACAACTCACCATCATAAACCTTACGATGCCAGGAAGGTATTCCAATGTCTTCCACACATCACACTCTCAGAAAAAGAACATGTGAAAGCATAGAAATGTTACCTTCCTGCATGCACATTTGTCGCCAATCTTCTGCTCTTAGGGTGACAAAGGTATGACGTGGCTGTGTGGCATGGAAGCTTGGGTGGCCAGATTCTGCTGTGATATGATGTGGCCCTCACTCTAAAGGGAAGCGGGTTTTGTTTCCCGTGGCCTCCTAGAGTTGTCGATAGACACAGGCACAGCATGAGACATTTCATGTCTCATCGCCCACAGTTCCTCATTTATTCATTAAAGTCTAAGCTCAGGCTCGCTCTGGTTCTCTGCCACCCCAGCAAAACCAGGAGGGAACCAAATGGTCCCTCACTCCCTGAATGTCTCTAGCTTAAGAAAAATCTTCAGATGCCTTTAATTCAGTGAAGCCCATCCTGGTCTAAACTCTGCCCATTTTAGGTTTTGCTTCAAACCACTTTTTCCTCTCCTGGTGTAAAATATGGAGGGGAGGGGCAGCTCTTTTACAGTAAACCAATAAAGAAACAGTCCAGGTCTTATTTTCTACCATAACTTGCAGACCTCATTTCAACCCCAATGAAAAGGAGCTGACTGTAGTCCAGACAAAACTGCCCAGGGGGACCACGCAGGGGGCACCTGATGACGGAGCTTTGACCTTCTTAGGCTCCTCTGGTTTTTCATGCCACACTCCCCACCCCTGATCCAGTGGTAGTATAGGCATCTGTAGAGCTATGCCAGTTCAATAGAATTCCAATTCACATGGGGCGCTGTTATTTCAGCACAGAGATCATGGACAGAAAACAGAAAGAACTGAGACAGGACCCAGGGCTTGCCATTCATCCATCTACCTACCAGCTTCACAACTCCGAATCATCTTCACATGTTTTCAGACCTGCCCCACCTCCTACCCTGGCCTGTCGTTTTAAGAACCACACCACCCAGGAACCCTGAAAATGCTCCGCACCTACATTATCAGTGCTAGCCTCCCGTTGAGCTCGCCCGCACCTACATTACCAGTGCTAGTGTCCCGCTGAGCTCGCCATGCCGCCGCTCTGCCAGGTGTACCAATGCTGAGTAGCTCTCCAGGACCACAGGCTTGACAAGAGGCAGAGAAGACACTCGATCCCCAAAACCCATGCTATCTTTTCTACAACAAAATGAATGAGAACTGTGTGTACATGTGTTTACAAAAGTGTGCATGTGTGTGGAGGTCAGAGGTCAGCCTCAGGTGCTAACCATCTGAGACAGGGTCTCTCACTGGGATCTGGAGTTTTGGGCCAGGTTGGAAGACTAGTGAGGCCCACTGACACCCTGCCTCTATCTCCCTGATGCTGAGGTTACAAGTGCAGGCCATAACACATGCCAGCTTTTTACCTGTGTTCTGGGGATCAAACTGAAGTCTTTGTGCTTATACGCCAATTGCTTCACTAACTGAGCCATCTCTCCAGCCCAAAGAATGAGACTCTAGTGACAAAATCCAGGATGCCACCCAGCAGCCTGCAGGGCGGGGCTTTGGTTGGTGGCATTTGATGCTGAGTCCTCAGATGGTCAGCCTGGATTCCTGAACCACGAACAGAATGTCTTGTTCTCAGAGAAACAATTCAAAGTTCACCTCAGGGCTGCAGAGTACCTGACCTGCGAAGCCAGCCCTTCCTGTCTCAGGCTTTCTCAACTATTGTAAACGGAAACAATGCACTTAGGAAGTATGGATAGCCTGACTTCGTAACTTGTTCACAGTGAGAACTAACTTTCCTGTGAAGATCACAGAAAGGGTTCCGCGTCTGCAAGAGCAGCAAAGCTGATGGTCAATGAGACTCTCCAAAGACCAAAACTATATTTTTTTAAAGATTTTATTTTTTATTATGTATACAACATTCTTCCTCCATGTATGCCCGCATGCCAGAAGAGGGCACCAGATCTCATTACAGATGGTTGTGAGCCACCATGTGGTTGCTGGGAATAGAACTCAGGTCCTCTGGAAGAACAGTCAATGCTCTTAACCACTGAGCTATCTCTCCAGCCCCCCAAAACTATTTTAATAAAACTCAGTGTCAATAATAATGACTTCCGTCATATCTAATTAAAAGAGAAAAAAAGAACTCTTAGTTAAGTCTGGCCAATTTGATTGTTAACTTCTCATACATTCCTGAAACTCCTTCCTTTCTGGCTTGCCCTGCGTTCAGACCGCATTTGCTGCTCTACTGAAGCCGGCTTCCCTCTGAACAAGCTCACCATTCGCTGCCTCCACAATTATGTCATTGATGTAATTATACCATCATGGCTCTAGCTGCTATTTGTTGCACTATAATTTCCAGATGAATTTCGGGTGCAAAAACAAAATAACCACAATAAGATAATTAGTTAGAACTCTATTATTACTTTATCAAAGAGTGTCTGGAATAGAAATCCTCAGACTTCTGAGGATTCCGATTTAGTGCATCTCTGTAGTGAATAAACAGTCCGTCAAGAATTTGGTTAAGCCGGGCGGTGGTGGCGCACGCCTTTAATCCCAGCACTTGGGAGGCAGAGGCAGGCGGATCTCTGAGTTCGAGGCCAGCCTGGTCTACAAGAGCTAGTTCCGGGACAGGCACCAAAGCTACAGAGAAACCCTGCCTCGAAAAACCAAAAAAAAAAAAAAAAAAAAAAAAAAAAAAAAAAGAATTAGGTTAATTTTCTTTCTTTCTCAGAGCATCGTGTTGTCACTGGCACTTCTCAATAGCTAACACTATAAGCTCTGAGTGTATTGTGAATGCACATTGTGCTAATCGGTTTTCTGTGACACAATAATAGGTTGCTCCACTGACACGGTAAGTCAGACCAAGCTGAACTGGAAAGTAAAAGAACAAATTTATTTGAGCAAAGCTATTCCCAGGCAAGTCCTCGAGTCTCAGAGATGGGGACTGGAGAAAGTTACAGACCTGAACTAAAACAGGGAGTTTATATACCCTGTAGGCAGGGGGTGAGGATGTGTCCCCTAAAAGCTGAGTCTGTGTCCAAGTATGGTCAAAAGCTGACCACTTGAGGTGGGGTCTTGGGCTACTGGCGCCTTCAGGGGAGGAGCTGCCGCAGCCACCAAGTGTGAAAATGGGCTTTTTGGAGCCTTTTCTTTGCTGGAGATTCTCTGAGAGGTTGGGGTTTTGGAGAGTTAGGAATGTGGCTTTCTGGATCAAGCAGGAGTGAGTTAGAGATTCCAGGTGAACATGTGTGTGGTGTGGATATGTGTGCACATATGTCTGCATATATAGAGGCCAGAAATCAGCATGGCTATTTTTCTCTCTACTCATCTTTTCGGGGGGATGAAGTTTCTCACTGAACTTGAGCTCACTCACTGACTAGTTTGGCTGCCGGCCTAACAAGCCCCCAGGGTCCACTTGCCTCTGCTTCTCTGGTACTGGGATCACAGGTGTGTGACATCACACCCAACATTTTTGGTGGATGCTGAGTTCTACACCCAAATCTTCATGCTTGCAAACACTTTACCCACTGAGCCATTTTCCCAGCCCCACTGCCATAAAGATCACAGTAGTATAATGGCAGAGAGTCTCTCAGTGCTACTGAGGGTGGGATGCAGGACTTCCACCCTAACCCTCATTTTCCCCATTTCTAGAACAATCCGAGCTGCTGTGCCTTCTGCCTGATCCTCTCAGAAGACAGCGATTAACACAGAGACCTTTGACTGCTCAAAGTGCAGAGAATAAATGACTGCCGCGTAAACGGAATGTACACGTCCCTCAGAAGGCTCGGGTGTTCGCGCCCCTCAGAAGACTCGGGTGTACGCGCCCCTCAGAAGGAGCGGGTGTACGCGCCCCTCAGAAGGCTCGGGGGTCGTCACCAAGGAGGGGGAGAAAGAGTGTAAGAGCCAGAAGTGGGAGATGGCTGTAAGGAAAAAATGCTTTCTGCACACAACGGGGCAGATACACAAGATCTGTGCAAGCTCAGGTCGGAGAAAAGCCCCGTGTCGGGAGTGGAGAGGTGGGGAGGTGGGCACGGAATACCACCCCACACTGAGGAGCTACCAGCATTGAAGACCTTCAGAGACAGCTAAAGTCACTTTTCTTTAATGGCCTGATAGGTCAACTGTGTTCCAGGACAGGCCCCACTCCCAAGAGGCAGCACAAACTGGACTCGGAGAAAATAAATCAGAAAGTTCAAAGTTCAGTTGGTGTAGAGGGCAAGGTGGGGAGGGTGGACATGGAAGGAGTTGGGGGCGGGGGGTGAACACTGATCAAAGTAACGTGTGAAATTCTCAAAGAATTAATGAAAATATTGAAAATTATATAAACATTTAAACATACATTTAAAAATGCATAACTTATTTCTAAATTACTATGACAATCCAAGTGGAAAATACTTAGAAGGCTTGGGATTTAGTACCTGTTAGTTGTTAATTTTTAAGTTTCAAAGGTACAAATAACAAAGTTACTTACTACTTAAAATTTTATTCAAAACTTGCAACCTCCATATTTAAAACCTGGTTGGGACTACCACTGCAAATTGCACTGTGCGTGTGTGAGCATGCATGCACGCACGCGGACACACTCACACCAGTGCACATGCAGGTACATATGCTTGTATATGTGCATGTCTGGGGAGGCTATGGGTCAACCTCGGGTATCAGTCCTCAGGAGTCCATCCACCTATGAGCCAGCCTCGGGTATCAGTCCTCAGGACTCCATCCACCTTGTTTTAGAGTCACAGTTTTTCCTGGCTGGAAACTCACAGATTCAGCTAGGCTGGCTGGGCCATGAGCCCCAGGGATCCACCAGTCTCCACCTTCCCTTGCTGTGGGTACAAGTGTCTGCTACTTCACCTATCTGTTTGCACGGATGTTAGGGATGGGACTCAGGTTTTCATGCCCGCATAGCAACACACTCCACCAACTGATCTGTCTCTCCAGACCCCTGCTCAGTCTTTTTACAATCTGCACGGAGTTCTGCACAGTTTGACCACACAAAGGTTAGTTCTAAGGGAGCAGGTTCATTGACAGAGGGCACATTCATCCTATTTAAACCCTGAGTTCAACTCCTATACCACACACACACACACACACACACAGAGAGAGAGAGAGAGAGAGAGAGAGAGAGAGAGAGAGAGAGAGAGACTCACATGTCAACATCTCCTAAGCAATAAACACATTTGGCTAAGCCAGTGGTAATAACCAACCCATTACAATTCTGACTACGTATCCACCTAGCATGCTGTAATTAGTGTATATAAAAATAGAAGAGTTTCTCAATGATAGAGCCCTCAATCAACCAGCACCATGGTGGACACAATATCCAAAATAGTGTGGAGAAATTTTACAGACAATAAAATAAAAAGCATGTTATTACTACAGTCCTTAAGGAGATCTGAAATTAGGTAGAAATACAATGGTTCATGCTTTTTAAATAGTAAAAAGAACCAGCTACAGCCAGAAATGTAGAGATCAGCCGGGCCCTCCCTTCAAAGAGTGTACATCTGTCACTGCAGGGCTGAGGCTTGCAGGATGCTGGAGGCAGCAGAGGTAGCCTCTGAAGGGAGCAAGCAAGGCAGAGTCGGGATTTGCATAAGGTAGAAGAATAAAAGGCAAAAGATTCCCAAGGAACCAGCAGTTCCAAGTATTGTCTGGGAAATGGAGAATTAAGCCGTTTGTGCAGAGAGGGGACCTTCACCAGATTCCCTATGCTCCAGTCAGGCTACCACAGAAACTAATTTTATACAAAGTCTGGAAACTATTTTAAGTAGTTTAAATCCAGGAGAAATCATATCAATTTGGTAGCAATAACTATAAATCAATCTACCCTACATTGCTAATATAACACCATTGATTTCAGAGCATGAAAATATTCTCTTTTAAGAGCCATTTTTTTCCATTGTTCCATCAGTTTTTTGAACTGTGTCCTTCTAAAGATAACTCTCCAGGAGTCCTTCTCATTGTGGACAATGTGGTTTAGCCTGAGTCGTGTGGACATTTGGAGATTGGCTCCCATAGGTGCTGCTAACCTCTATTCAATGTCATTTCCAAGGTCAACACTGATTTCTCCAAGTCTGGCCCTTAACTGGAATTTGTCAACACCATTTATTAACTCTGATGGAAAAATAAAATCCATTCACCTGCTTCTTACCATTGGGCCATACCCCAAACTTCATGAATTTCCTCTGAGGTCCCGGGCACTCATTTGCTCTCCTCCCCCGGGCTCAGATCTTCACCATATCTTCTGTGGGCCTCGTGGATATCCTTATCTTTTTGTCCTCTTCTTCAATTCATACTAAATACTGTTGGATTCATCATCTAAAAACAGCTTCATGCTTACTTCCTCCTCCTGATGTAAAACCTATGTTCTTGGCAAGTAACCGTGGAGACCCCATTCTCACCAGCTGTCTCCCTCCTTTCTCACACATTTCTACTGCATTCTCCGTGTCCCGTTCATGTATCCTCCATGCTCCAGCCATGCGTCCTCCATGCTCCAACCATGCGTCCTCCATGCTCCAGCCATGCATCCTCATGCTCCAGCCACGCATTCTCCATGCTCCAGCCACGTATCCTTCATGCTCCAGCTACACATCCTCCATGCTTCAGCCATACATACTCCATGCTCCAGCCATGTGTCCTCCATGTTCCAGCCACGCATCCTCTATGCTCCAGCGACGCGTCCTTCATGTTCTAGCTATGCGTCATCCCAGCTGCAGCCACGCCTCCTCCATGTTCCAACCACACATCCTCCATGTTCCAACCACACATCCTCTATGTTCCAATCACACATCCTCCATGTTCCAACCACACATCCTCCATCTTCCAACCACACATCTTCTATGCTCCAGCCACACATCCTCCATGCTCCAGCCACGCGTCCTCCATGTTCTAACTATGCGTCATCCCAGCTGCAGCCACACATCCTCCTTGCTCCAGCCACATGTCCTCCATGTTCCAAACACACATCCTCTATGCTCCAGCCACGCATCCTCCCTGCTCCAGCCACACGTCCTCCATGCTCCAGCCACGCCTCCTCCATGTTCCAACTGCACATCCTCCATGTTCCAACCACACATCCTCCATGCTCCAGTCACACGTCTTCCTTGCTCCAGCCATGTGTCCTCCATGTTCCAACCACACGTCCTCTATGCTCCAGCCATGAATCCCCCCTGCTCCAGCCATGCGTCCTCCATGCTCCAGCCATGCATTCTCATGCTCCAGCCACACATCCTCCATGCTCCAGCTATGCATCCTCCATGCTCCAGCCACACATCCTCCATGGTCCAGCCATGCATCCTCCATGCTCCAGCCATGCACACTATTCTCTCTCCTACCTCCTGCAGTTGTTTATTTGTTACTGCCTTCGCCGCCTGCCTTACAGCCTGACAAATGCTATCTAGTCTTCAAAGGATGCTGGATGCTACTTTTTTCACAAATCCCCCCTAGGTTCTCTGACGCAAAGTTATCCACCCCCCAAAACTATACCATTACTTCATCTAGTATGACCTAGCGTCTGTATCCTGTGTACAAACATTCTTATTCCTGCAAGGTAGCCTCTTTCAATAAAAGTAATCCATCACCTTGGTAAGTTAGGACCTTCTGATATGAAATGTTGTTGAATACATGACACAAAAGGCATTAGCCAAGTTGGAAAATTACCTGACCCACACACAAGGAGGCACAACACCAAGAAGATTTTCATTGCCACACACAAGTGCTCATTCCAGAGATGAAGTTACAAATCTCTGGACAGAGTGAGAGTTGAGTCAGCTTACTGCAATGGCCACAAGGTCCACTAACTTTAGAGCCGTGTTTGTGTTCTAATCCCAGCTTTGTGACTATGGGAGAGGTATCTAACTTCTCTAGCTGACTGTACTCACCTGTATCTCAGTGCTCCTGACAACCATCTATCTCTCCCTGCAAGGCCACCGGGAGTCATACACGAAACACAGATAAATATAAGTATTTGTAAGTTAGATGTCTACAGCATTGTTACTAGAAAGAGACTTCACTGTCTTGCTGTCAAGTCTGATTGTCCTCTGTAGCCTGGCAAAGGTTGTGACAGACAAGGTGAAATTCATCACGGGAGTGGCCCTCCATAGAATGGACAGAATCCTGGTCAACAGAGCAGTCACATGAGGCCCTGAGTCAAACCGACAGAAAGTTTTCAGCCACCAAAAGGCTAGTACACAAATAGCCATTGTGTCCATAAATACACCCATTGTTGTCATCCAGATGGACCCCGAAGGAAACTGTTGGACTTACATATTTTGGCCAATGATTCGACATAAAGGCAAGCACAGATAATTGCTACAAAAGAAACCTAGCACTGTACACTGAGTTTAGTCTGATAAGCAAGTTCTGAGCCCAGGTTTATAAGCCATGTCATTTAGAAGGACTTTGAATACCGGAGTCTGCTTCAAAGATGCTCAAATGATACCGTGATTTCTTCATTGATGGTGTGGTTAATAGCTGTGACTGCAGGGCATCAACACCTGTCAACATTAAGATACATTGAACACACACTGACATAAGAGCCTCAGCTTGGTCTTATGCTACAGACTCAAATACATGGGGCAAGATCAAAACAGCTAGTAAACTTGATGCTTGATCACTGTTTACTCAAAGCACAGGCAAGTACTCTCATATCCAAATGATTACAAGTGTTAGGAATAACAAACTCATTTATCATCTTAATTTTAGACAGATTATACTAATTATATGAATTATAGCAAGCAGGCTGAAACTATATAAAACAAACACACAGAAGCTCTGGCCTGTGTCCCATGGTGACTGGAATCCCTACGTTCCCTCATACCTGGAAGACTGGCCCATACGTTTCAGCTGGTTCCCTTCATCCCCGTGTCAGGAAAGATTTGTCAGGGTAGACTGAAGGCTAAAGCAAGTGTCCCCAAATCTCAGCAGCCTCATGCAAAAATGCTTCACCTCTTCTTCACCTTGCATTCTAAGTCGCTGCATATCAGGGGCTCGCTTCCACATGGTCACTTTGGGAGTCCAAGTTTCTTCCTTCTGTCATCCATCCAGAGACCTCCCTGGACCCTCAACTGCTGATCAGGAGGTCAGAGCAAGAGGAGTTGTAAACAATTACCCCCTTTGAGCTTTAGCTCACATCTGTGTACATCCCATGATGATAAGCAATTGGGTCTAATATATAGATTGTCAATTGGTGGTAATTTTATTTCCTAAAATATAGAGATTTATCAGATTGTTAGACAATGGCACCTAGTGGTATGTCAATTAGTATGTCTACCGAATCCAGGGACACTATTAAACATCCCACAGCACAGTTAGGTGCCTCCACAACAAGGAAACATCCAAGCCCACTGTTAAAATGCTGAGATTTCAATGGGCTAGTCTCTGTACAGTCATCCGTATGTCCATACTGGAATCCACCATCACTTTCCACTAATCAAGCCCAGCAGTCCCGCATGGGTCATCTGCTAATCACTTCTTCCTTCAGCTGAACTCCTTACCAAGTCAAGGTCCCAACAGTCAAAGAATTCACATTGGAAGGGGATGACAGCGTCATGCAGAGTTAAAGAGAGTGAGATTAACAAGAACAAGTGGAAGGAGGTGATTCCGACTGTGGGAGTTGGGAAGAGACCGACAGATGGGTGAAGAGGAAAGAGGCCTTCAGGAGCACATCCTGCAGCTCTCCCTCGGCATACAAGGAAATGGCATGACTCACGGAACAGAGCTGTCGAAAGACAGACTTCATTCTTCCTGGAATGAGGGGCAATAGTAAGAGAAGAGGGTTGTAAGTGCTTTTCTGTTCAAATGTGGGGTTTGGTACTGCATTCAAGAAAGGTATGGGTCCTGGCATCTCGTGGCATATCTGACAGAATAGCAAACACTGACTTTCAAAAAGTGATCTAGAAACAGCTCACACCACCAGGCTTCACAGAAGCTGCCCAGCACAGTGGAATGCTCAAGCAATAGGGAAAGCCACTCCTAGACTCCCGAAAGAATTTGACACCAACGTTTTCAAAGACGGCTCTTGAGTCAGCAGCAGAGTGATTAGGGAAAATAGAACATCCAAACCATACACCTCGCACCCAAAGACAGGCTCGTGTGGGGCTCTGATTCTTCTTCTAAACTATGTGGCACTGAAGCATCTTTTAGTGATTTCCCTTTCCAGCTCCTCACCCCCGTTTTGAGTACGGCTCCCCATGGGTGAGGGTACGTGGACAGACAAGAGTTGTGGAGACAGATCAGCTGATGGCAGATCCCAAACCTAAATTAAAAAGGCAGGTATTGTGATGTGCATTTGTGATCCCAGTGCTGGGGACCTAAGGAGAGCTGGTTCCTTGGGTCTTATTAGCAAGCCAGCCTTGTCTACTTGGTAACAAAATGCACAACAAATAAAAACCAAAGATGCATACCATCTGAAAAACAATACTTGACATCACCCTCTGCTGTCCACACATAAACACACACAAAAGAAAACAGATGTGACCACATCACCCAGGGCCATAGCCTGCTCCGGCATAACCCTACCATGTGCCCTGAGCCAAGTCACTGGACGTCCCCAGGTTCTAGCCTCCCAGACAAACAGGTCTTCAGGCACTTTAAACCAGAGTGCTTAAAGTACAGGGTGGGTGCAATCTACCACATGTGTACTGTAGCTGACACCCACCTATCGACAGCTCTCAGTTTGTAAAATAAATTTTATAACTCTACATGTTTGGGAAGAAAACTCTCTGATAGCCTACCATGTCATTTGGTGTACGTTATCAGTGAGCAACTTCTTCAACAGGCTTGAGCAAGACGCTTGGAAATGAAACTGAAATCACCACAGAAACAGCAGAGACTTCTGATTTTGAGAATAAAACTGAACTTGGGAACGACCATGTTTCTATGAATATCTTCACTCCCACTCCCTTACCCACTCTTCCTCCTTCCCATCACCGTCTCACTACTTCTGTGATGAGCTGGAGAGAGACAACGTATATTTAACTATTCGGTACTACAGATTATATAGAGTACTACCAGTTACCTAGCCAAAAAGAAAACTTATAAAAGGAAGAAATTTGTTTCTTTACAAGTCAGAATCATCGGGGAAAACAAATAAGGTTGTGGACAACCGCTTCCACAGAGAGAGCGGGAGGATTCTAGATGGCAGGCAAACACCCCCTTTGCAAGACTGGGATCTAGATTGAGCCACGTTTGCCTTCAGGAAAATGGCTACAGAATCTCGTGCTGCCACCCCACATGGAACCAAAGAAAGACCAGGCAAGTATCACTGACTACATCAGCCTACACGTCAAAGCTGATTAGGGCTGCCCTCCCAATTTACAAGGAATTCTACACTGTCTACATGGCATCTCTCTTCCATTGCAGACTAGACCTGGCCCTGAGGGAATCTCATTCTAAGTGGTACAATGAAAAGAGCAGGTTTGGAAACTCAAGGGCAGACTCCACACATTAGGTGATATAGTATCTGAAACCTAACATGGGTATTTTTCCTTCTTAGTGAAGGTATTTTCCATGGCAAACTAACAAATATCTTGCAGGGCAGTGTGAAAACTACCTCAGGATGTAATTCCCAAATACCTTAGTTACTATTTTGTTATAAAAAAAAAAAAAACCCTAATGGTAAATGAACCATTGATTTTAATAGACCTGGTTCTACCACTGGAGAGAAAAGGAAAGCACCAACTGAACTATCATTGAGCATTTTGCTTTTAGAAAGGCTATTCACTAAATGCAATCGGCTCACCCAAGATTCCCCTCGCACAAACAAGCTCTTCGCCTTTTACTTAGGTGAGGTAACATAGAATGAAGAAATCCCGCTCCTCAACGTACAGTGAACATGATGTCTTAGTGATCATAACGATTCCATGGGAAAAATGGCATACGGACCTTACGATTACCTCCCACGCTGCATTCATGAGGGTAGCAGAAGAAACAACTACCAAACTAACTGAATATACCAGCTGCTGGCAATCCACTGCAGACTGCTCACAACAGCATAGTAGCCTTGGATGCACTGTATCCTTCCTGAGGAGACAGGAACACAGGGGTTATCATCTAACACATCCGATAAATACTTAGAGAGTCTGTGGGACTGAAGGTCTTAGCAGTTTCTTTCCGAGAGATACTAGAGCATGGAGCCAGGCCTAGTTCACTTCCTCCCCAGGTGCTGTAGCACATTCATCATGAAATCTCTCTGGAATCCTTGGGAAGAATGCACGAGGTCTTGTGTGTACAGCATCCCCAGACAAGCCCACGCTTCTGTCATGTTTACAACATTGCGCAAGTTCCAGAAACATCCCTGCTTCGAACAAAAGACAAGGCAGTTTGATTGTCTGTTGGGCTGTGTGATTTCCCTAAGAAGAGAAACATTGAAGACAGACTCCTACATGAACATACTCCAGATACCACTGCACCGGACAGCAAAGTACATCGAGAATCGAACCCTCGGTGTGATCTGCTTCAACACTGATGGTGATCGGCAAGCATAGCCTGACCAGGACTCGGGGTGAAGAGGCGCCATGCCTTCTTTTTGTGGCTCTTTAAGTGATTGCTAAAGAACACACTGCTTCCAACAAGTCTTCGCTGAGTGTTTACCGTGTTCCTAGCTGTGGACAACAGCCTGGGCTAGCTCAGGAGCAGCCACTGGTAAAGGAGATTTCTGAAATAGTTCATTAGCTTTGTATTTCTAGTATATTTTTATTTACTTATTATATTGTCTGATTTTGTTGTCTTCATTAAAGGGACTTTATTTAAAAAAAAAAAAAACAGAAACAGAAGAGTAGCAGCAAGCAAAGACCCATTCCAGAATGTAGATTCCTAAGTGAGGGCCTTAACAACATGGGGCCACCTTCTCTCTACTCGGTCAATCCTCCCCTTCACTATTCTCATGCCCGAGCTGGCCAAATGCCCACAATGTCTGCTTTAGGATGGCATACAATAACCATAATACACAAATGAACTTCTATAGAGAAAGGCAATTTGCCCCACTTTTCTTCTGACTGTTCAGAGTTAAAATGGAGTTTTGTGACCTAGGTGTTCCTATGTAATAGACAGCCTTGGGCAAACTCTGCACAAGACCCCTGAGCCCAGGAAAGGGGCAGACTAATGAGGTTCTAACACGAGCGACATACTAGACAAACCCCTGGCCTCTCCCCTTGGAAGCAGTGGCCCAAGGCATTGAAATTCCTCCAGGATTCTCATACCAAGGTAAGGAAAAGCAGGAGCCTGGGTGCAGAATTTATCGCCCAGGAAGAGATTTCACACAGTGCCTACAACCTGTCAGATCCCATGTCAGGAGAGCTGGAGCTGAGACGGTGATGGGTCAACCATGCACTAGAAGTTCTTGAATCCTCTATTTAAAACTAACCCTCATGTCCCCACCCTGAAGATGGACTTTGGGATCACTGGACCTCTTTATCTTTCCCTCTTCCCTATGTACCCACAGTAAATCAATCTCTTTTCTCTGCTTTTCACTGTTGCTTGTCTCTTTTTTAAAAAATTCGAATTTATTTGTTTTCTATGTGTATGAGTATCCACCTGCATGTATGTGTATGTAGCAACGTGTCTGGTGTTCATGGAGATCAGAGGGCATTGGAGTTACAGCCAGTGGAGTTACAAATGGTTGTGAGCACTTGTGTGGGTTCTGGGAACCAAATCTGGGTCCTCCGTAAGAGCAGCAAGTGATCTTTAATAGCTGAGCCTTTGCTCCGGCCTCTATTGCTTATCTCTTTAACTGGCCTCTTGAGGATGCTAAGAGACTAGCTTGTTAGGACTGCAAACACAAGTACGACTCAGTGCTCCAACAAGATCATTCTGCTGTGTCCTTCACTGGACTTGGAGAAAGGAGCTGTTGTCCTAAGTCAGCTTGGCAACTCTGGTTTCCTTATTCTCTTTCTGACTTGTTGCCTCTAGCTGCTTCTAGCTGGCTCCAGCTTCCTCCTGAGCAGTAGTTCCTTTGAAACTCCAAACCACTTGAGAAAAATGTCATAGAGATGCCCCAATATTTCAATGTTAAGTCCTCAATGACAATAAAGTACAAAGGGAACCTTCTGTAACTCTTGTAGGCTTATAAATATTTAGGGGAAATCATCTCCTAGGCTAGCTTACCTGCTGGTTAGACCAGGCTTGCTCACTGATGGGTGGCAGATGTTGAATAAAATTGAAGTGAATAATAGGTGCATTTATTAGTGCTTCCCACATGTACAGCATGCTATGTAATCTCTAATAATCTATCAATATCCTGTCTGTCTGTCTGTGTCTGTCTTGTTCTCACAACAGCTCAAGGAGGTTGATTCTCTCCCACTTTTAAAAGGAAACAATGCCCAGTCAGTCCTTAGTCACTCAAGGTCAAACACAATGCCGCCACACTTTAAAAATTCCCTGCTTCAAACCACCCGCCTCTAGCAGGGCCATGAAAACACATGGTAAGAAACCAGAAATTGAGAGATAGTACCAGACACATTTCTTTTATTCTCTTTCACTTTAGCTTTGTATTTACAAAAATACTGAGTTAAGTATATACATTAAACTGTAACAAAATGGAGACTTTTGTTAGAATCGCACCTGGTAAAGACAAGCACCCACTACTTGAATAAATATAATTGTTTATCCGATATGTGGCTTATTCACTGATGATTAATGTTTCAAGTGCTGGTTATATTCCCTTAGGATCCGGCCTTGGGGGTTTTGAAGTATCAGTGCCATAGGGCAGGAGAAGATAGAGGGCCACTTGGTCTAGTCAAGGCTGACCCTGCCCTCCAAAGGATACAAAGTTCTCTAATGTGCTCCTAACTAGTTTTTTGTTTGTTTGTTTGGTTGGTTGGTTGGTTTGGTTTGGTCTGATTGTGTGGTTTTTGTTATTTTGGTGGTTATTATTTTGACATAGTTTCTTGTAATCCAGGCTCCTCAGTAAATAACTTCGGCTGACCTTGAACTTCTGAACCTGTTGCCTCTACCTCGCTTGGTTCAACGCCCAAGCCACAAAATAAATAAATACATTTAGTAAGGTGGTTCACACCTGTAATCCCAGCACTGGGAAGGGAAGGAGAAGAATGGGAGTTCAAGGTTGTGTTTAGCTACATATAAAGTTTGGGGCCAATGTGGATTCTAGGAGATTTTATTACAATAAAAAATAAAGTAAAAGAAATAAGTGCTGAGATTAAAGGCAGGTGCCACCCTGTCTGGCTCTCCAGCCATTTGTAATTTCACACTACTAACCCAAACAAAACCACGTTGCAGCTGGCACACCTGCCAAAGAACGTCACTTCACAGACTGGTTTTGAGACATTTGTCTCAGCTCCATTCTCTACCCTTCAAACTGAGAATGGTTTGTATGAATGCATTCCTGTCCAGCTTCTCCCAGAAGCTGACATATTTCTCTCCGTGCTAATAACACTCTCCTTCATGATTGGTCATGTCAGTTCTAGAATCAACAGAAACCAGGTGCACAAAGATAACCGTGAGAGGACATGCGGTGGTCAGCCTTGTCACTCAGTCCATCAGATGCCATCATCACTCGTTTGCATGGGCATCTGCTGAGACGGGAAGTCCTCGTGCTGCAAGCACTGTGTTGCCAAGGAGAAGATTGATTGGTTGGTTGGTTGATTGACTGATTGATTTTGTAAGTAACGGACAAAAACAGGCTGAAAAAAAAAAGACCCGTTTTGCTAGAATGACGAACAGTAAGAATCTTTATCCTCCAATCATAGTGCTATGATAAGGGCAGCCTGGTATTCAAATTTAATTCCATGTTTAATCATTATTAGTACAATCAGAGGAAATGTTTAGAAACAAACTTCTTTCTAATCTTAAGAATATAAAACAAAAGTGTCTATAAGTCCTTCATTGTGGTAGACCAAAATCAGTTCCTATGTGAAATATTCACCAACAATAAGGTATTTATTGAACATTCCTTGTACATTAACAAGGTGGTAAATACCAAGTGGTGTAAGATTCATCCAGGTCTCGTGTTGTAGGAACTTTTGAAGAAAAAGATCATGTAGATAGCAGTTGCTGCCGTCCCCTGGAGGGAAGTGCCCCTCAGCTACCCTCTCTCACTGCTGGGCAGGACCCAGAAGGGCAATGGCTGAAGGGTCTCAAGCACTAGGGCTCTGGGGAGATGAGGCTTAATGGCAAAAGACATCCTTGGACATCTCTTTAAAGCTCCTGCCTTTACGTTAGTTAGCTTTGATAAGTTTCTATGGTATAGTAACTAAACAGACACTCCAATGCTCACTAACAATGCAGTGCTCTTTGTCATGAATGATGATGAATAAGTGAACAAATGAATATGAATGAATGAAAATGAATGAAATGAAACAGCAGAGACAATCTTTCCACAGAATTTTGATAATGAAGGATCACTAAGGGATCAAATGACCCAGTTAAATGTTGAGCTGAGAGTAGAAGTGAGTCATTAGCTATAGGATGAGAAGAGGGAAAAGGAAGAACACTGAGACCACACAATGCACAAGAACCAAGAAAAGGGCAATGAAGTTTTGGGGAAACTATTGGTGGTACATGCCTGTAATGCCAAGATCAGAGAGGCAGAGGCAAGCAGGTACCCGGGGCTTGCTGGTCACCCATCCCAGCCTTACTCAGAGAACCCGAGGCCAGTAAGAGACCCCATCTGAAAAACCAAGTGGGTGGTGTCTGAGTTAGAGCAACACCAAGCTGTCTTCTGACTTCTACGTGTGCACACACATAAGCAGAAATGAAGACTGGAAAGGAATTCTGGGGTCAAACCAGAGAAAACGAAAGGAAAAATAGGAACATTAGCTCCCTCCCAGGAAAACCCTAAAATATATGTAAATCGTGGGCGCTGACTCCTGGGACCCACAGCACAACAGAGCCCCCGGAAGAAGCAGAACTATGCCTTCTTCTCCCTCCTTTCTGACTACTGGGGCTTTGTGACGGTAGGTGCCAGGGAGCACTCATTTTTGTCACAAGTGCCCTCCATCTGCATAACCAAATTCATAAGAGCATTAAAGAGGTCACATAGAATATAGAAATACATTTTAAAGTTGCTTAAATGTCCTTCGAGGTGAGTCTCACGGGGCTCTCTTCTCTTTCTCGCTCATACTGTGTTCGCCCTTGGCCTAACCCTGGAGCTAACTCCCTCTCGGCTCCTCCTTCCGGCTTTGCACCCAGATGAAGCTGGGCTGGAAGGGTGGCCTCCACATCACTAGGCTAAAGCACTGCCATTTCAGTGATTAACTCAGTTTACTGTGTCGCTTCGATGTATCTTTGATAATTACTTCAAGGTGACAAAAACAATACTATTTCATTAAATTTTCTGATCAACTTTAAAGTACATATCAAATCTTAAAGATTCTAATCTATGCACATAGTCATCTCAAAGTGGGAAATGATGTTTAAGTGGCCAGCTCTGCCCAAAGCAACTGTCTCTCTGAAAGCAGCCAGGGCTGTCCACACCCTTTGCAAGGTGTGGTCCACAGCACCCAGTTCTTTGTATGGGGAGTATGGCAAGACAGGATTTAAAACACACCACCCTCATAGCCAGCATGGTGGTTAATGGAAATATGAATACCCTAGAACCCTCTGGTGTCCTGTGAGTTCACTGACCTGAAAAAGCCTCCTGGCCAAATTGCTTTTTCTAAGCATCAAAATTACAGGAGTTGTCCTAAGCCCATCCCTACCTGTTCTCCTCATCTGTTTTCCTAAGGTCTTAGCTACAGCAGGTCACCTTCTGGGTGACTCTAGGCCCACCTGCCACTCCTTTCTATCCTGGAATGTTCCAAACAAAATCAGGAAGTCTTAGACAAGAAGCAGATGGTAAGGGAGAAAAAGTCTGCAAAAGACATTTCCGCGTTACATAATGCTGGGCATGAAACCTGCTAGCATTGGCCTTGGAAATAACTACTGGCCTATTGCTGCAGAGCAAACCACACCCCAGACAGTCATAAAGAAAAATTCTCTATTTTTTGATAATTAGGAAATAATCGCAAAAGTAAATATACTAACACTTTAGTAAATAACAGGTTGGAGAAGATCTATGTTTTTAATGTATGTGTACATGTGTGTATATGATATGTATGTGCATGTGTGGTATGAATTCACGTTCCTGTGTTTGCATGTGTGTAAGTATGTGCATGTCCACAACACACATGTGGAAGTCAGAGGACCCAGGTATTGGTCATTACCTTCTACCTCGTTTGAGAGTGTGTCTCTGTCATTCTCAGCTGCAAACACCAGGCTAGCTGGCATATAAGCCTCCAGAGAGTCTCCTGTCTCTCCTTCCTTTGTTGTTGAGACACTGGGATTACAAATGTGTTCTCCGACATTCAGCTTTACTTGGGAGCTGGCAATGCAAGTCCAGTCCTCAGGCTTGCAAATCAAGCACTTTACCCACTGAGCCATCTCCCCAATCAATGGACCAGACTTTTTAAGATATTTACCTTTTTTCTTTTACTCAATAACTGCTCATGGAACAGCACATACCTTCCGAGTCTTGAGCCAGGCCCCGTGAGACAAGAAATGTATGTCACTAGTGTAGCACAGCTGTTGCCAATTCTTCCCACTTACGTGCAAGAAATACTGAATTGTAGCTAAAAAGGTCATAGAGCTTGCTTGGGACCAGAACAGTGCAACACACTTCTGGGCAGCATTATGGGATTGATTGACACCTGAGCCACTTCCTCTCGAATGCAGTGATCCTATAGGATCAAGCTCGATCAAGCCACTATCAGTTTAGGGTCTGAGTGACTACAAAGAAGAGCCTGGCCTTTCTACTTAGTAAGCCCAGGAAAGAAGCTGCCAGGCAGGGACATGTGGAGCACTCCTTACTACAGCAAAATCTGTAACACATCGCTGCTGGAAAGGACTGGAAAGAAGCCCACAAAAGTCTACCTGTCCCATCTGTCTTCTAAATCGGGTAACACAGAAATGTAGACTTTGGTTCAAACTTGACGCACAACGGGCTGTGAGAAGCACCTTGAGAAGACGGTGTAGGAACAGTGGTCAAGAGGAAACGAAAACAGAATGACCTCCCTACATTGGTCGAGCCTCAGCAGTCATGGAGAACCCAACTGAAGAGTTCAAAGTTCATAAAGAAAAGGCTACTTCTGACTCTGACCCAGCCCAGCCACTTAGGGAGTAGAGAGCATCCTAGAGACAAAGATAATCGAGCAGAGGCTACATGAGCCTCTGAGGAGGCTCTTCCCTTGTCTCCGTCCCTTACATTTCTCTTTCTGCCTACAAGCTCTCTGAGGGTGACTCACGACTGTGTCTCTACCCATCACACATCTTTGGGCACCTCTCACAGACCTGTTATCTATTAAGTGCCCAAGAATATCTGCTGAATGAGTTAGTGAGAACCAAGAAAAGCTCTGGAACCAAAGGTCAGCCATGCCAACCTGAAGATAAACCCCCAGCGAAAAGAGACTCCTCATGCGGGGGAGGGGGGAGCCAATGAAATGCAACATTTCATTATGAGTTATCACAGCACATGATTAAAAATCACAATAAAACCTAATACTACACTGTGGCTATCTTTGTTCTTGGACATGCAATTACATGTGCAGGCAAGTGTTTTCTTAGGTGGAAAAAATTGTAGGTGAGTTTTTTTTTTTCTATTAAAAAAGCCACACCCTTGGTTCTATTGCATTATTACAGTCTCTGTTATTCCATCACGTGGTTTTCCTTCTTGCCGCAGCCCAGGACACACCCTGAATTACTGCTGACAGAAAAAAATCACTTGTCAGAATACCTCCATCCTTGCACCATTTTAGGAATCTTGTCTCCCCAAAGTCTTTGTTTCAGCAAGAGTCACATGACTGCTCCACTGCTAATTATTTTTCCATAGGATTAACATGGGTGTCGATCCTTATTTTAAAGTCATCTTTCAAAGCAAAACTACTCTAGACCTGAATGACAAGTGTCTCAAGTTTCTTAAACTTTATTTCGAAAGGGAATTGGGGGAAACTGTAAAGACCATCCGCTGTAGTCCTTGATGCTGTCATGGGGCAAAAGGTCCCAGGAACCTGTGGCCTTCTGCAATCTGACTTCCTAGGAAAGCAAGCCCCGAGTCCAGCCCTGTGTGGGATTCTTTATGCCAATGCAGAGGTGTGTGTCCAGGTCCATCTGAAGGTGAGGCTTCCATGCACTCTGTCAAATTAATCTCTCATCACAACAGACCTATCCTTGAAAAGAGAAGAACAGGCCAGAGTGTTCTGGAACAAAAACAAACCCTAAAGATAAAATGCAGGAGAGTCTAATGGTTCATATTTCTACAAGTGGAAACTTCACTGAAGTTTCGCCTTCTCCAGGCTTTCTGCTCCTTCCCAACAACCCTTCCAGCAACTTGGTGCCAGTCCACCCTGCTCATGACATGGCGAATACTATTACAATAAAAGGTGCGAGAGAAATAGTGCTATCTCCTAAGGCGGCCACTGCTCTCAGCCATTGCCCTAACTGAGCACTGGCCAGATTTCTTGTCGGCTTCACAATTATCAGCCTTCCTACAGTATCATTAGATGTCGTCCCTACTGTAGACAAAAGACTGCCTTATATCCAAGCCCACATTCAGGTACAATTGTCTGCGAACGGGCAGCATCAAAATTCCCACCATCCACTGGAACTAATACACTCCAATGTAAGCTGCCCCCAGTGGCCTCTCCAAAAGGAAAGGATGAAGTCATTTGCAATTTGTTGTTGGAACAAGACATTCAAATGAAGTTCCTTAGATAGGGCAGGTTTTGTTTGCCTGGTTGGGCAGCCCCCACTCCTTCACAAATGGGACTGCTGTGGAAGCAGAAACCACCCAAGCAGTCCTGGGTTAGCACTGTGGGCCCAAATAACTCAGAGACACCCAGGCAGTTACACAGATCATCGGGGTTACCTGGATCTGTCGCGCGTCCCTTTCACCCTTGTCTGCGTGATGACATCAAGTGGAAAGCATATGAATTGGGGAGGAAAGAGGCTGACAAGCAGGAAGCGCGACTGGGACCCAGCTTTGTTCAGCCTGCAGTGAAACACATGCAGTAAGCGGTTAGATACACGCGTCACAGACAGAGATCCAAGCACCCTCCAGGGCCACCGGGATAGGAGTGGGTGTCCCGGGAGGGTGAGACCGAGGGGTGGAATGCTGTCAGGGCAAGGAAGGGGCATCATGGCTCTCCCCAATAAATAACCACCTCCCAGCTCCTCTGCAGTCTCCCCCGCCCCCAAGTTCTCCCGCGGTATAGCAGCTACCAGCAACAGTAATCCCTCAGAAAGATAGGAGTACGGATGGAGAATACCATCATCTTGAGGCAAAGATAGACTAGCAAAATACACTAGTTAACCCACACAGCTGGCAACGCGGGCGCACAGTCACCCGGGCTGCAATTTGCGAGCATCCTTTCCTTGCCAGGGCCACCACCTCTTAAAGTCACTGTCACAGTCACCCTACTGTTTCCAAATCTGTGCAGTGCTCCCCCCACCACACCCCCACGGTAGGCAGGATCCCAGACCAAAGCTTTCCAAGCAGCTCCCTACAAGTCCAGCTGGCTTTGTCCTGCCGCTGTCCTTCCAGGAGCAAGTGCCCCAGGCCCCTGGGTCCGCACAAAAGACCCCTGGAATCTGGCCCTCCACTCGGCTCCCTTTTCCCAAGAATGGCTCGGGGTCAACTTCTAGCAGGACATCGTGGACTGGGAAGGCAGGACAGGACTGCAGGGGACTACCCGAGGCTTGGAAAGGCTGGGGGGCACAGCATGGACGCGCGCGCTCACACCTCAAGGGCGCGCGCAGCTCATGCACAAGGCGAGCTCCCGGGACCAGAGCTCCAAGGGGCATCCCAGGACTCAGCGCAACCAGAGGCAGCTGCCATGGCCCCATCGCGCTCCCAACTCGAGCAATGCCCGGGGAGAAACGCAACTCCCGGGACCACCTCCCCGGAAGACTCCACTCCAGCTCCGCACTTTTTTTTACCCAAATAGGCCACCCCAGTCACAGTCCAAGAGGTACCCCCAAATGTATCCTAAGCTACCGTTGCCCTTCCTGGTTTTCATTAGGAGCAGGCATTCCCGCGCGCCCCCTCTGCACCCGGGACCGGGGAGCATACAGAGCCGGAAAACAAACCGAAACTCACTGACCTCTCTCGGCCGCCGGCTCGGACTCTGCTATGCTGGCTGTGGCCGCAGCAGCATGGGAAGCATGGGCAGCATCCCGGGGGTCGGCGCTGCCTGCCGCGCTCTGCCAGACGCGCGTTGGGGGCCGCCTGCCGCCTGCTTCTCCCGCCGCGGGTTGTGGGGCGGCGCGGGCAAAGTGGCGGCGTCTCCTCCCGCAGCCCAGCTCCCGGCCCGTCCTTCCCTTGGCTTCAGGCGGCGCCTTCCATCTGCCCCGCCACCCTCCGCGTCCTGAATTGGACACCCTCCGCCAGGCGCTGATCACCGAACTGGAGCTTTTTGTGTCACCCCAAAGACCCAAGCGCTGAAGGGGGCGGGAGGCTGAGCTCTGCTTCACGGCACCGCCCCTCCCCGGCGGCTCCGCCCCCTCCCGCACTCCACCCGGCAGCTTGGCCAGCACGTCTGTGTCTGTCTGTCTGTCCCCAGTCGCCAAGCTCCTGGGTGCGGTGGGAGGGGGGCGGACCGGGACGCGCCCCTGACCCACCCAAGACCAGCGAGCACCTGGACGTCTTGCCTTCCCCGCGCGGAAGCAGGACCTGAGCGGGATCAGGTGTGACCTGGAGCCCGGGTGCCCGCAGGCTGGAGCAGCTGGCCTAGCCAAGGTGGTGACCCAGCTGCGACTCAGGACTCAGGATTCAGTACGGAGGGGTGGAGGAAGGAGTCTAGACTGTTATCTTTCCCGCGGGTTCTTTTGGCTACCCCCAAAAGTTCACGAGCCCAACCATGGCAAGAACCTGTCAGCGTGGAAGGGCATATGCACCCGAGGGGGCCCACAGGGACACCTCACATCTGGACCTCGAGTTGACAAAGCACGCAAAATATGGAAGCAGGAAAGAACAGGTGCTAGAGATAATAAGGAAGCCTAGGGGGGCTTCTAAGCTCATCTGATGGCCTATGTTAAAGCCCAACTTCAGGTTCGGTAGTAAAAGTGTTTGCCTAGCGTGCATGAGAGCCCAGGCTTATCCCCAGCACCCCAAAACAAAAATAAAGCCTAACTTAATAACTCCTACCTTAAGACATGCTCTTAATGTCATGTAATCCCAGAAAACCAAGGGACTCCTCCTGCCTCTTTGCTTAGCATATAGTGGGGAAATGGGGGAGGAAGGTATCTGGGACACCACGCCTGAGTTCTGGCTCCTTTGGGGATCCATTCCACCAAGAAACGCCCTGTGTCTTTCTCCATCTCCACCGTTCAGCTGAAGGATCCCTCTGTTAGCGAACAGAACAGATGGTCTCGCCTAGGCTGCAGGTACTGAGTCCTGGATGGATCCCATGCTCCTTCCTGTACAATGGCGATTCTCAGCCTTCCTAAAGCTGTGACCCTTTCTTTAATACAGTTCCTCATGGTGTGGCGACCCCCAACCAGAAAATTATTTTCATTGCTACTTCATAACTGTAATTTACTACTGTTATGAGTCATAATGTAAATATCTGTGTTTTCCAATGGCCGTAGGCGACCCTGTGAAAGGGTCGTTGGCCCCCAGGGTTCATGGCTTAAGATCTGCTGTTGTAGCGGCAGCCCTGAGAACCACAGTGGCTCTGTATGACTTAAGGGAACAGTGTGGATAGCCAATCCTTCTTGTTTTGTCCCACACTTGCAACTTGAGGATGGTGCTCAAACCGAAAATCTGCATCCGAGAGACTGATAAAGTTTGTAGGGTAGTGCAGTTTCTGGGATTCCAGGAAGAGTGCTGCTTCCTCTCGTCACCAGGCTACATCGCCCCATTGTTCCCATTAGAACCTCTATAGCACCCCACAGAGATGCTGTATGCATGTCTTGGGAACCTAAGCTTACTTTGTATGAACATCTTCAACTTTAATACAGAAGAAAAAAATTCTAGCCAGATGGTGGTGGCACATGCCTTTAACACAGCACTAGGAAAACAGAGACTAACAGATCTCTGTGAGCTTGAGGCCAGCCTGGTCTACAGAGTGAGTTCTGGGATAGCCAGAACTACACAGAAAACCCTTGTCTTAAGAAACCAAAATAAGAAAGAAAAAAAAAGTCTTTGGAGTCAGGGCTTACACATGAACCCAAGGCTAACAGGGAATCCACCGTACAGCACAGACAAATCTGTTTGGTAATCCTCCTGCCTCACCTTTCTAAGTGCTGGATTTACAGGTGTGAACCACTATGACTTACTTGGAAAACTAATTTTTAGCTATATTTTATTTATGGGGCACACACCTGCCATAGCACAGGTATAGAGGGCAATTTGCATACTCAGGAGTCAGTTCTCTCCTTCCTCGTTAGGCTGGGCTCGGGTCATGTAGCTAAGGCCAGGCTTTATTCACTGAGCCATGTTGTGGGCTCTGGAAAGAAAGATAATAATGAGAAGCTAAGCAAGGAATTAACAACTCAGACGTTGGTCAGGGGCTTGGAAAAAGGTGATTCATAACAGCCCAACATTTTACCAGTAGTGCTCAGACCAGAAATATTATTATGCACGAGCGCCTCTGAAGATTGCTTTTAAGAAAGTAATTTCAGGATTCAGTAATTATTCTAAAATGTCTCAACTTCCCTCCAATTGCTTTCTAGACAATTCTTTGGAGTGGGAAATGCAAGAATTCTGCATGTGGAAGGTAAGAACCTCCAACTTTATTAATTTCCACTGACTGGGGTTTTAATTCACAGAGCATCATGGGGGTCTTGTAAGGCTGTCACACAGAGAAGGTTAATCAACGGGAGCAGGCTGCAATGGGACCATGCCTGAGACACACTGGAGGCCAGAATCTGGACAGGCAGCTATCGTCTAAGTCACGGAAAGAACAGGCAGAACATGTTGTAACAAATTCATCTGCGGAACAGCCAGGAGCCAGGCAGCTAAGACCAGTCCGAGTTCAGAGCTGCAAGCGGGCAAAAGCCTGCCAGAGAAGCTGGGATCACACTCACAACCCACGGCGCATGCGTGTGGGGGAGACCAAGTGGGCACCTGAGGTCTGGGAGAGAGAGCCAGGGTTAGATGCGCGTGCACAGACCTGGAAACAAGATAAAGACACAGATGCTAGGTCTAGGGAAGTTGATTGGTAAAGTGCTCCCTGTGCAGCCGTAAGGACGTGTGTTTCATTTCCCAAAACCCACGTAAAAAGCCCAGTGTAGTGGTGTGCGCACCTAATCCTTTGTAATCCTAGCACTGGGGAGGTGGAGACCGTCAGATCCCCAGGGCTAGCTGGGTAGCCGGGCTAGCTGAATCGGGGAGTTTGTCAGACATCTTTAAAAATCAAGGTTAATGGCATCTGAGGGATGACAGTTGAGGTTAACCTCTGGCCTCCGTACAGATAAATATACCTGTGCACACATGTGATTCAAACAGCCAATCATCATAAAATATGGACTATGCTCCAGGAGGATTAGGATGGGGGTGGGGGAACCACACACCTAAGTTCCTGCTGCTCAGAACTCATTTCATATAAAAGCAACAGATATTCCACAATAAAGGGACAATGAGAAGGGTGAGGAAGAGTGAAGAGAGCCCACGAAGTCTGCATGTTGGGGTACACGTTAGACAGATGACAGGAAGCCTCACTCACAAACTACTTTGGAACTGGGACCTGAAGGCTAAGGGGGAAGCACACAATGCCAAGCAAATGAGGAAGAACCAGCGAGATTCAAGAGAAGGTGTACACATGGCCGTGGGACAGAAGGACGGCGAGTCCCAGAACACTGGTGGACACATCACCCCAAGGTTAAAGCAAAGGATGGGGCTTAAGTTCTTATCTTTGTGCCTGCAGTGTGGAATAGAGCTACTCAATAATTTTTTATTGAGCAGAGTTCTTAAATTCTGAGAACCTAGGATGGAGCTGAGATCAGTTTGATGCCCAGGCAGAGCTTCTACCAGGATGACACATGCATACAAGAATGTGATGATCTTGTGGAGATAACTTTAGTGAGCCTCTTCCTGGTCTTTGAGGCCAAGGATCACCTTTCAATTTGTACCATCAGCAACTAATCCAACAAGGAGGGGTAATGACAGGAGGGAGTCAGAAAGGAAGAACGAGTAGCTAGGAAGAGGAAACAGGCAAGTTCTGCTCTGTGCTCTCACTCCTGAGGCCCAAATGCAAATATTGAGGATGTTCAACAGGTAGCTGGCCAATGCTTAGCAAGCTGCCATTTGCAAAGTAATGTCTTTCTCCCTTCATCTTTGTCTGGCATCCTAAATCCTAAAGAGAAGCCACATTAAATGATTAAGATGTCAACTGCCAAGTCATCTTTCTCCAGATTTGTAGAACCCACAGGAACGGGTGACCCTTAGAATGTGTGCCCCCCTTCCCATCCTTTAATTCTGGGCTGAAGCTAACACAGAACATGCACATTGCTCTGACTTCGTTTCTGTTTTTATCAGCATCAAGGATTAAAGCCAGAGCTTCATGCGTACCGTGCAGGCAGTCTACTGCTAAGCTATGTCCCAAACCTGCTCCACTCTTTAACTTAGAGAGAAGTAATATGCTTTTAATTAGCCCCGGGAGGTCAAGAGCAATAATTAGAGAAAAGGAAGAAATGGAGCCACAAGTCCTGGAGGGCAAGACCTCATCCTGTATGACAAAATTACTTAGCATGCTACTTGCCTGATCGCCATTCTATGCCCATCCTACCCTTCTATAAAAGTTCTTTGTAACACCAAGTGCTCAAGGTGAGACCCTGAAGAAACATCGTCCCATCTTCTCAGATGTCAGCCTGAGAAGAAGCCTGATCTCCCTCCCACAAACACTGTCTCCTGAGTACTGACATCCAGGTGGTGAGCAGGTGAGTATGGGAACAGTATCAAACATGTTTGAATTTATTTGTTAAAAAGAGGATCTTGAAAGCAGATCATCTAAATCACAATATTTTTACAGCGCAATAATTTTAAAAATCATATTTATTATTGTAGGGTGTGTGCCATAGTGTATACGGAGGTCAGAGGACAGCTTGCGGAAGTCAGTTTTCTTCCACCGTGTGGGTCCTGGGGTCAAACTCTGGTTATCACTCTGATGACAATCTCCTTCACCCACTAGGCCACCTCAGCAGCCAACTCAACCACTTTAGTAAACAGGAAGACATTCTACATTTTAAACAAATGTGAAATACAGTTAAATTACAGCCAAGTTGTTTAAGAACATCAAAATGGAAAGTTACATCTAGACAGCTTTCCCAGGCCGTCAGTGCAAACACCAAGAGGCATCCTCAGCAATGATGTCAGCCTGCTTCCTGACCGGTCTACCATTTATTCTCTAATGTAGCACTAGTTACCATGAAGGATATATACTCTGAAAGGTATCTGAGGACTCTTAGGGCAGGAGGAGCTAAGATTATTTTCAAATAAAAATGCATGCTAAATGCAGTGTTCATTTCAAAACTGGTTGTTACTTGGGCCTCTATTAAAGCCAGTCCCAACAGGCCCATTATTCTGGCAAGAAATTCTGAATGAGAGAGTCTATATTTGACATACTGTCTTATTTATTTAGACCTGGTGCTATCTAAGGACAAAAAAAAAGACACAAGCATTTTGAGGATCTCAAAAGATGTTCATGGAAACTACATCTAAGATTGTTTTCTAAAAGTTGTAATCAGTTAAATAAAACATGTTTGATATGCACAAAATGCATTTCAAAGCCAAGTTGACATGGCCATGATCAAACCCTTAGTTTGGGTCCTGACTAAAATCAATCTGTATAGCTATTATGGTTTCCTGGCTGAGTGTCCCAGTCCTCTGGATACCCTCTACAGTAGCAGGCATCAACCATTTTCTTACTATGATATGGGGCTGAATGAGGTCCTCACTTCCATCAATAAATGGACAAAATCTTTAATGTAACTATGGGAGAGGATGTCATCATGATTGGCATGCATCCCTTACCATTCTCCCTGCTGAACAGGTTGGCATGTCCTTGTGTGGCTGGAATGTGGAGCCTCTCTCTCTCTCATCCCATTGTTCCTCATCCCATTGTCTGTACTAGCCTCCCTCTCTCCAGATGTCCCCCACCTTCTGCTGTGCTCCAACTCCTGTGTTTCCCCATCATCTGCCAGGTTACTGGCATTCACATGCTCTTGCTTTCATCTGGCCACCAATCCTGCCGCTCTAGCAGACAGACAGTGGAATGGTTCTGCTTTGAGATGACTGAGAAGGAATAAATGAACCAAGAGGATCTGTTGTTGAGCTCGAGAGTCACACCCTATGCCCAAATCAGGCCCAGATACTGGCTGTCCTCAATAAGTCAAGTGAAAGAGGAGAGCAGGAAAAAAAAAAAGATTTAGTGAATGTGACTCATTTGGGAGAGGGACAGGAGACAGCCAGGCGCGCCCCCCACCCACATACAGCCTCCTGGCCCTGGAGTGGCAGTAAAGTTTAACAGAAGACAAGGATGTGTGTATCTAAGCAGTCCTGCTCCTTCCCACCGCTGACCCATCCTTGTCTGGGCTTAGTCTCATCCCCTACGGCAGTCTGACAAGTTGTTATAACCCCGTGAAATCTCTTTCCAGGAGACAACCTCCCTCTCCAGCTGACACATTTTTCTTCTCCCAGCATGAGATTCCTGGGGAAATTTTCATTTCTTTGGTGTCCACTGTTTCTACAGTCTGACAGTCAGATTGAGAAACATGGTGTCCCTCTGGAATACCTTCATCTGCCAAGCTCATTACACTTCCACTTCCATTTTTCAAAACCCCAGCATGAATCTAGTAACTTGCTTAGTCCCAGAAGCTAACTGAATTCCCTGCAGGCCCCCATCTTCTGTAGCCTGAATCTTGTCTAAGTAAACCTGGCACCCTGTACCTCTCCAGGTCCGGAGCCAGCTTCAGCCAACCCCTCCCCACTTCTCTGTCTCTAGATCTACATTATTTATCATTCAAACCCAACTGAATCAAAAGGTCTCCTTTGCAGCCAGTCTAGAGGCACTAGTCAGAGTGCCATCTAGTGGTGAGGAGAAGCAGCGCCCTCTGAATGAGGCTCAGAGGTCAGGCAGGTCACCTCAGGGCAATGCCCACTGGGACTCCCAGCATGCCGTCTCCTTTTGTTGATTTAATGAATTTCCTTCGCTATTAATTTCTTCCCTTCTCAGCAAGTGGAGTGTGCTGGGAGACAGTTAAGTGATGATGGAAGTTAGGAAATAAGCCCACACTAACTCAGAATTACGTATAATAAAGAGTTATTTATTTAGGGGTAGACTCACAGATCATAGTCTTGATCACAGTCCTCTGCACCAATGGGGAATAGGAACCAATCCAGTAGCCGGAAGGGGGGGGAGGGACCCTGAGCTTTAACTCAACAATTATAGTATGAGACCACGCCCAAGTGGCCTGGTATCTTAAGGGCTATTGGCTGAAGGAGCTCCCACAGCACTGCCCCCTTTTGTTTGGCCTCCCACTACAGTTAAAACTGCCCACTGGGTCCTCAACCCTTTCCCGTCTGTCTCCAGAAATCTTTAAGAACATGTGTGAAGTTTAGTGTGTTCCCATACTGCTTTTGTCATTTGCTTGGTTTGTTTTTATGAGATGGGGTCTGATGTAGCTCAGTGTCTTAGTTACTGTTCTATTGCTGGAAAAGACATCACGAGCAAGGCAACTTGTAACAGTAAACATTTAATTGGGTGTTGTCTACAGTTTAAGAGGGTGAACTCATGATCATCATGGTAGGGAACATGGTGACAGGCAGGCAGGCATGGTGCTGGAGAAGTACCTGAGAGCTCACATTTTATCTACAAGCAGGAAACAGACAGAAAGAGTGAGCCTGGGCCTGGCCTGGGCTTTTGAAACCTCAAAGCCCACCCCCATTGACAAACTTCCTCCAACAAGCCCATACCTCCTAATCCATCCTAAACAGTCCACCAATGGGGGACCAGACATCCTCAAACACATGAGTCTGTGGGGCCGTTCTCGTATAATCACCGACACCTAGGCCAGCTTGAGCTTCCCTGTCCCTGAGAATCACCTCTTTGCTCCACACCTGGAGTGGGAAGCATAGGCAGGCGCTGCCATGTGCGGCTTTCATTTCTTAATTTTAAGGACACAAATAATTTGGCTACAGGACAAGGAGACAAGATACCATCCAAGTGAGACATTCCACATCCAGGGCTCCTCTTCTGGTGAATCTTTATTGGTTCTGAGCCTGATTTGTGGCTAACCATCACCTGCAGTATCTCCATGCATGTCAGAACCTGAGATCCAAGGGGCAGCCCGCTTTACAGACCTGCGTCTGGTGCCTGGAGGACTTTGACAAAGTCGTAAGATGTTGTGATAGTAACCAGTGAACGTGCAGTTGCCCCAGCTCATCCAAGTATGAAACACTTCCCTTAACCATCACACTGAGTTCAGGCAGTTCTGTGTGGTTGGCCTGATACCCATCACAGTGCCTTACAAGCAGCTCCTGCTTTAGTGGAGGGTGGCATGTGACTGACACTGTGGCTCCTCCTACCGCAAGGCACTAAGAGTTCATGTGAATTGACTGTCCCTTATCCATACTGTAGATGCTCCTTTGTCCCTTTCCTTATGCAGCTACCTAACTCCCATTTATAGCAGCAAGACCCAAAGATAAGATACTTGCAAGATTCTCAAGGATATTCCCACTTCTGCTATGTTGAGCTTTTCCAGCCAGATTCATTTTCTCTGTCTTGGATGTTTTTTTTTCTTCAAGTCTGCCCTTACTGTGCTCTGTATTACACTGTAGCTGTCGGTGTATAATCTACAGCATGGGAAGCTCCCCAAAGGCTGGCGCTGCACTTCGTTCTTTCCCCCACCTACAAACTTTCCAGGGAGCCACTGCTCTGCACACAGACTGCACTTAGCACATGCACGTAGAGGAAATGCACCATTGGGGATTTCTATTTGCCCTTCTGGGGTCATGCTTCCTACAGCCCTCCTCAGAGGACATCACTGCAATGTTTCCTCAGGAATCTGTTACCAAGTAGGTCAGCCAGAGTGGGATTTAGAGTTATTTCCAACTCCATTTCAAATGAGAAGGCTGGAGAAGGTGACTAGTGTGAGTGGAACAAGCTGTGGCTGACAGTAGAATCCTCACCACAACTTTACAGGAATACAGAGGGGTCTCAGTATCTGTCCTTTTCTTCAAACTCTTCTATTACATTCATTTATTCGAGGGTGGAGCATGTATATGCCACAACACATGTATGGAGAGCAAAAGACAACTTGTAGGAGTTGGTTCTCCCCACCCTGTTGGTCTCTGGGCTAAGTTACAGGCTGTCTTATGTAAAGTTTCTATTGCTGTGAAGAGATATCTTGATCACAGTAACTTTTATAAAGGAAAACATATCTTTGTGGTAGCTTACAATTCAGAGGTTCCATCCATTATCATCACGGCTGGGAGCATGGCAGTACGCAGGCAGACTTGGTGCTGAAGAAGGAGGTGCTACATGTTGATATGCAAGCAACAGGAAGTAGACTGTGACACTGGGAGTAGCTTGAGCACAGGAGACCTAAAGGTCCACTCCCACAGTGACACACTTTCTCCAACAGGGCCATGCCTACTCCAACAAGGTCACACCTCCTAACAGTGCCACTCCCAATGGAGTCTGTTTCTTTCAAACAACTACACAGGTAACTTTTACTCACTGACCCATCTTACCTGCCTCCAGTATTTAATTCTCAGCTAAGGGGTCCTTACTCTACCATTTGGGCTGGTTAGTGTCCCTGAGAACTCACATATTGAAGCCCTCAGAAGGTGGGCATATGTGGTATCTCTTTACACAAGCTAGATCAAATGGAGTCATGAAGTGAGTCCTGAACCAGATCTAATGATATTAACAAAAGAAAGGAAAACTGAACACAGATAACCGAGGAAGGAAGATATAATGGAGCCACATGGAGTGGACAGACACCTGCAAGTCAAGGAGAGGGAACTGGAGCACAGCCTTCTCACAGCCCCAGAAAGACCCAACACTGCGGAGGTCCTGATCTCAGACTTGAATCTCCAGAAATATGATAACGTTTTCTGCATGAACCACCCATTCTGTAACACTGATTAAGGCAGCCCTGGCAGACTGATCCACCCATAACTCTTGTACAAGAAGAGCCCACACTGATTTATTATGCCTGGGCTATGTATTTCCGTGTTGACCTACATGGGCAGACTAACATAGGAAGTGAAGAAATGGTTCATTTATCCATTTAGGAGGATTATTAGTGGCGAGGCACTCACTGTTTGTGTCAGGAATGACATAATGCTCAGTGCAGTAATATGAATAACTCACTGTACTGGGCACTCTGTAAACATTGCCTTGATCCCCTGCCACCCAACCGAGAGGCACTGCTACCTGCAGTTCATGAATGTAGAAACTGAAGCTCTGAGGTATTTAAGGCAAATTTTCCACTATTTCTAATCAGACTAAGGGCTCTGCGGGAGCCCATTGGCCTTCAGTCTTGTTCTTCTGTATAGCAGATCCCTTCTTCTGTTCCTGTGTTGCTGTGTGCTGTGGGCCATGCTAACTAGTCTAGAAGGCTCATGGAGCTATTGCTCTTGCCACTGTTTAGTGAAAGAATAAAAATGGGATCCAGTTGCATGCAATGCGACCGGAAAGGAAGCGGGGCAGAAGGGTTCTTCACCCTTAGGGAGTCATCTATGAAGCAGGAGCACCTCTCCTATTGCTAGATGTTACACAGCCTTTATGTGATGTCTCCATGGTAAGAACCGTCAGGTGACAATGATGGAGTCTCCCTAAGGAGAAAAGGAGGCTAAAAGAACAAGGGTTGGTGGCACCACTTTGCCCAAGCAGACCAATCCCAACAGTGCCGTCCTTCCTATTTCTCCTATAACTCCCTTGTAATTCAAACAATTCTGTGTTGCTTCTGCTACTTACAGTTGAAGTTATCTTCAGATGTAGCTATTTCTACAAGTACATTTTGATTTCTCTACCATAAGAACCATTTTAGATATATTATAAAAAGTCAGCAGCTGCAAAGTTACTGGCCTGTAGAAATTCAAGGCTCAATAAGGAAATACATTTCATTCTTTTCTTTACAATAGGGTAAAATATACATTAAATTTGCCATTTAAAATTTTTAAGTGCACAACTCAACCAGAATTAATTAATCCACAAAGTTCTGTGCAGATTGCCACTGAGAAGTCTTTTGTCACTCTGTTCTGAAATTCTGTGCCTGTTAAACAGGAATAATTCTGTTCTGTCTCCACAAACCTCAGTGGCCACCACTCTACTCTCTGTCTCTGTTAAGCATGTAATGTAAGCAGAACCATAGATTCTTACTTTTTTGTATTTGGTTTATCTCATCAAGTCTAATAATTTATAGAGCCATCCACCTTGGGATGTGTCAGAATTTCATTCCATTTTAAAGCTAAGTGGTATGCCACCAATAGACCACACTCTATTATCCGCTTGTCCCTGAGGGACATCTGTGGTGGTTTGAATGAGAATGGCCCCGCAGGCTCATATTTTTGAAAACTTGCTCCCCAGTTAGTCAGACTCTTTGGCAAAGATTAGGAGGTGTTCCCTAGTTGGAGTCCATGCCATTACCAATTACCTCTCTCTCTCTCTCTCTCTCTCTCTCTCTCTCTCTCTCTCTCTCTCTCTCTCTCTCTCCCTCCCTCCCTCCATCCCTTCCTTCTTTCCCTCCTTCCCTCCCTCTTTCCTTCCCTCCCTCCTTCCATCCATCTTGTGTTTATGGAACAAGAGGTAAGCCCCCAGTTACAGCTCTAGCACCATACAGCCATCCTCCCTGCCATGATGGTCATGGACTCACTTTCTAAAACTGTAAACCACAAATACACACTTTCTTCTGTAAGTTGCCTTGGTCATGGTGTCTTATTAAGCAATAGAACAGTGCCTAAAACACTAATTTTGCACTTATGAATGATTCTGTTCTGTACAAGGTACACAAGATTGAAGTCTCTGCTTTCCAATCTTTTAGATACACATAGAATGTGGAATTGTTAGGCCACATGGGAATTCTCTTTCAAAGCTCCTGGGAGCTGCCATACTGTTTTCTACTGCTGCAAGACCCCATTACATTCCCACCACAGTGTTACAACTTTCAGGTTCTACACATTCTCAGGGCATTTGTTTTCTGTTATATGAGTGGTGCCACTGCCTCTGCCTCTCTCTCTTCTTCCTCCTCCCTGTGCCTCCTTTTCTTTATAGTCAGCCCAAAAGTAATAAATACCACTTCACTGTGCGCTTAGCCTGCCTTTTTCTGGAGACTGGCAATGTGAGCTTCTTTTCACCTGGTCTTTGCATGTATTCTCTGAAGAAATAACTCTTGGAAACTGTCGCTCATGTCTGAAGTGTGTTGTTCCTTGACTTTTGCTTTCATTGAGTTTTAGTTCCTCTTCATGAATTCTTGGGCTTCGTCTTTTATCAGAGAATCATTTGCACATATTTTCTCCAGTTCTATGAAGTAGTTTTTTTACTCAGTTGATAGTGTTTTTTGACAATGGTAATTGTCTCTATTGAATTTTTTAAATGTATGTGTATGTTTGTGTATCATGTCTGCATGTGTGTGTGCCACATGTCTGTGGGTATCTGTGGAGGCCAGAATAAGGTGTGGAATCTCCTAGAGTTGGAGTCCCACGTGGTTGTGAGATACTTGCTGTAGGTTCTAGGACCTGAATTCCAGTCCTCTGTGAGAACTATATTTCCAGTCTCGACAATAACACCTTTTAGATGAAGGGTTTCCAAAAGTTATGGAATCCATCAATTCCTCAAAATACTCAGAAGTCTGTCTCCGAAGTAAATTATCCCACCAGAGTGGGACACCAAGTCCTGTTTCTGCTCTTCCTCCATATGGATCCGCTCACTGGAACACTCATGCGTGCATGTGCCCAGGAAGTAGGTGGAGGCCTCTCATGAGCAAGGCTGTGCTAAACACATTAGGTGGAAGCCTCCTCTCATGAGCAAGGCTACACTAAGCAACCTTTCTGAATTGTGTGTTGCCACTGACTTAAGGAACATAAAAATGAAAGCAGACAGATAGACCAGAGGAACAGAACAAGGGACTCAGAAATAAAGCTCCATTCCTACAGCCACCTAATATTCAACAAAGTGTCAAAAATAAGCATTGCACAAAAAGAGCTCCTCTTCAATAAATGGGGCTGAGAAACCTGGGTATCCATATGCAAAAGGATGAAACTAGAGCAGAGGCTTTCACACTGCAGGGAAAATCAATTCAAAATGGATCAAAGACCTTAATGTAAAACCAGAAACTCTGAAGCCACTAGAGGGGCCAGGGAGAAAGCTTCAGGAGTCAGCGCTGGCCATGATGTTCTGAAAACAAATACCGTAGTTAAGGAAATAATTCCCAGAACCGGCGAATGGGAGTGCACGAATTAAAAGGCATCTTCACAACACAGGGGAAATGCAGCAGGGTGAAGTGACAGCTAAGAGGGGGAAGGGGACCTCTGCCAACAGTGCACTGACAGGATCGTCGTCTAGAATCCAGAGAGAACTCCAAAACACAAACAACCTCCAAACCCAAGTTGTCTAAGCAACAACTGGGCAAATGAAATAAGCAAACAGTCCTCAAAAGAAGAAATGTAAATGGCCAGTAAATACACACAGCTTCTTAAGAAGTTTGACATTTTAGCCATCAGAAAAATGCAAATTAGCAGTTCCTTGAGACTCCACCTCTCCCAGGCAGAACTGTGAGGATGTGGGGAGATGGACCCTCACACTCTGCTGGGAGGAGTGTAAACTGGAGCGGCCACGGTAGGAAGGCGCCCAAAAGTAAATATACAAGTGCCATAAGATCCAGCTATTTGACCCCTGGGTACATATCTGAAGGAATGTATGTCACATGATCACAGAGAGCCCTCCACCTCCATGCTTATTGCTGGCTGTTACAAAGCAAAAGTATGCAACCAGCCTGGATGTCCACCAACAGACGAATGGATAAAGAAGGTGTGGTATATGCACATGACGGAGTTTTTCATTCCTCTGTCTCTACAGGTGAAATTGTGCCACTTGCCGGAAAAGGAGTAGAAGCCAGACTCAGTACGACAAGTACCATGTTTTCTCTCTTATAGAAAATCTAGATTTAAATGTATGTGTAAGGCCTAGGGAAGACAGTTCAACCAAGAAAGTGTTTGTCACACAAGCCTGGGAGCCTGAGTTGAGATGGATCCTAAGAAATCTACACTAAAAAGAAAACCAAGATGGTTGTGGCCTTGCATGCTTGTGTTCCTAGTGCTGGAGAGGCAGAGACCAGACTGACCTTTGGGGATCTCTAGTGAGGCAGACAAGCTATATTTGTAAGTTCTAGGCCAAGTAAAATACCCTGACTCAAAAAACAAACTGGGCGGCACACTTCCGGCCTCCACACCTACACACAGACACACAGACACATGCTATCTCCCAACACACATGTGTACACAAGAAATGATAATGTGCATACACATACATACACACATATGACATGACACATGGAGGAGGCTATGAGGAAGGAGGAAGACTTGAGAAGAACGTAAACTAGACAGGATAATGGGGATAAACTATTATATTTTTCCCCATACATGGACTCTAGAGATACATATGATCACATATGACATAGAAGCAGAAGGGGGCTACTTGGCAAGAGGAGAGGCTCTGGTAAGAGTGAGGCAAATGGTGGGGGAGGAGACAGAGGCAAACAGAAACAAGTTATAATGACATACATGTATGAAAATGTCACAATGAAGTCCATTATTCCATACACAAAAATAATTAATAAAAGTTTTTAGAGAATATGACAAAAACCCACAACTGGCCAACAGGTATAGAATAATAAAGTGTGGATCGCTCAGCTCTAAACGGACAGCTATGTCATGGCTCGTCCCCACAGGGTCATCCTGGAAGAGGGCCAGGACATAGTGTGTGAAATTCTTCAACAGTAAGACAGCCTCGTGACACTGATTTCCAGGTTCACAGTGCATGCACTGCTCACAGCATCACTAAAGGACGTTTTTGTGTGCACAAATACTCATGAGTGTTGTGTCATGGGCACACAGTTCTCCCTCAGCTGCTGATCACAGGGTAATGGCACCGCTCACCTGTGCACCCCTGGATCCCCTGGTTCTCCTCAGGGCTGCTTGAAAGCTTCAGCTCACATTTGTGGGTGATTCCGGGAAGGCAGAGTGGACATTCCGATGTGCTCCTCATGCACAGGCTCAGTTCCAGGCCATCTTAATTGTCCTATCTCATATTTCCTTTGCCTCGTTGAAAGCAGAGTTGGAGCAGAGATGATGGGGCATGTCTACAATCTCATCTACTCAGGAGACTAGGTAAGAGGCTCAAGAGTTTAAGGCCAGCCTGGTCTACTTAATAAGGCCCCTTCTCAAGTAAAATTAAATAATCAAGTTACTTCTTGGTTTTGTTATAAACATCCCTTTGTCTGCCTTAAAACTTCTTTAAAAACAACACAAATACAGGAATAACCAAATGCCATCTTATACTATCCTTTTGGAGAATCCAGTACAAAATGAAATGTGAGTTCTTGCCCCAAAGTTGTTAAGAATTTCGAGACAACAGCCACAAGAGAACATTAAAGCAACATGGGTCTTTGACTGTTTCTTGCCCACTCTGATCCAACCTTAGGAATTAGCACATGTATTTCGTCTCTCAAGGATTGTCAAGAACTGAAGAGATGATACATGTGCTGTACATGTGTGTATTTGAACAGAGGCAGAGGGATGGGATAATTAAAGCTGACTTAGAGAATGATTTCTGACTAAAAGTAGGGTGTTTTGGTTTTGTTTTGTTTTTACTGCTAGACAGTTACTGCCTTGGTTCATCTCTGGTCCATCTTTTGGTAACATTTACTTACTTATTACTTTTGAGAACTTCATACATGTGTACTGTAGTTACAGCCTTTTCCCTGACTCTCTCCCCTCTCCACCTCCTCCCATCCCCTCTCAAATTTATGACCTTTTCTCTGTTATGATTACACATGCGCACACACACACACACCATTTAGTGTTGCTTATATGCACATGTGTTTAGGACTGACCACTTGGTACTGGAGAACCTACCAGGGCTGTCTCTGGAGAAGACGGGTCCTCCCTTTCTTAGCAGTCATTACATTGCTAGTTTTGTTTTGATGTTTTTCCCCTGGAGATTTAGCATGATGCTCTCATGTGATAGACACTCAAAGACCTTAGACTAGTGGGGTGGTGGATCGATGCACACAGGTAGCTGTGATTGTATGTAGATATCCCCTCTATAACACATACTGAAAAACCTTGTCTTCAGTGTTGAAGTGTCATGAAACAGAGTCTTTCAAAGGAACTTGGATCCTTTTGTAGATTCCTGCCACTCTCACGAGATTGTGATTGTCTTTCTGAACTGGGTGAGCACTTGAAGCCATGAGCTGAAAGCAACATGAAGTCCTTATCTGATCATAATTGCTAGTCCTGGACTTTCCAGCCAGAATAATCAACTTTTCTTGGCTAACTTTCAGGTGTTCTGTGATAGCAACAGGCTAAGACCTGGACCAGATTTAAGAAACAGAAGACAAAGTGATGAAAGTAGCTTGGGGTTTGTTGTTGTTGTCACCTAATTTACATGAAAGCAATCTATTAACAGCACTTAATCTGGGAACCCCTGTTCACTGTGCAGGCACCGTGACCCCTCTTTGTGCAGGTGTTTAAGGGGCTGGGTGAGATCTCAGTCTGCTCTGAGAAATGACTGAGCCCCAGGTTCAGGGGTCTCAGTCCAGCCCCAGTTTATGTCCTAGAGTTTGGTAGGGAGGTCAGTGATGCCCAGCTCCTCCACCACTGAGTGGGTCACATCCTGACCACCATGGCCTCCTATGGGGAGGATGTATTGGGCCAGCTTTCACTTTCCTTCCCCCCAGGGTCCTGAGAAAGATCAGTGGCCTGGACACAAGCATCACTGAGGAATGCAGGGGTGTGGCCGGCACCCAATGCCTTCTCTCCTTCAGCCACTGGAAGTCTAAAGGTGACTTGTTCTTTCTTTTCCTCCTCCTCTTGGGGTGTCATCTCTGCATGTCATCTCCCTTGTTTGGATCTTGGCTTGAGAAGGTATAGACCGGTGGCTTTAACTTAATAGAATGAAAAGTTGGACCGTTTCCAAGCAGAAGGGTGACTTAGAAAAGCTGACCTGGGCATGTATGAAGATGCACTGGGGAGCAGAGCAGCTGCAGGCAGGCAGCACAGATTGAAGCTGTAGCCCCAGTCTGCACAAAGGTGGCCAGGGCTCGCACTAATAGTGAGTGCAGCCACACTAAAAGATGGGGAATACCAGGTCCCCCCCCCAAGGGGAAGAGCACTGAAGAATTCGTGACACATTAAAATCTATAGCATTTCCTTAGTGAGCATTTGCCTAGCCCATGTCGCCACATTCACCGCAGTTAATTCCTCAAGCACTGAAAAACTAAAGAGGTGTTACTGTTGCTTGATGCAGCCAGTGCCAACACAGAGATGAAAGATGGAAGCCACTCTGCTCGGACCAGGAAGGTCCCCTGGGAATGCCTCACCACTTAGGGCCTCAGTTTACCTCTCTTCTGTGGCAAGCCCCTCTTAGTGCTCTTATTTGGACTGAGGCACACACCGTGGACTTCATGGGTTCCAAACACATGACCTATGCACTCCACACTCCGCATGTGCACATCACAGAACACTGCCTGAAACGCCTGTTGTTACTGACTTTGGGGTTTTTACCATTCCTACTCTTATGGAAACACAATGGTTTAATTATGGAAAATAAAGACTCTTAATGCTTTTTTATCACTATTCCTTACTATGTATCAATAATCTTTGGGTCAGATTGTGTTAAAATATTTTATTTTAAATTATGTTGACTTAAGTTTCATACAAAGAATTGTTCAATAAATTTTGACTTAGAATTAGTACAAAATTTCCAGCGACTTTTAAGTTGGCCTCAAATATACTTCTGCTGGTCTCTACTATGTATTTATGTGATATAGTGTTCTTAGCATTGACAATTATAAAATCAAAATATCAATTGACTCTAAAAGAAAAAAACATTAAGAGGCTCTATGAGTTGAGTGGTGGTGGTGGTGCCCGCCTTTAATCCCAGCAAAGGCAGAGGCAGGTGGACCTCTGTGAGTTCCAGGTCAGCCTGGTTTACAGAACCAGTGTCAGGACAGGTTCCAAAGCTACACAGAGAAACCCTGTCTCAAAAAACAAAAACAAACAAAAAAGAGGCTCTATGCTCTACAGCCAAGATTAGTTATGTAAAAAATAAACAAGGATGTCTCATTAGTGTGCAAATTTGCTTTCATCTTTAATAAATGGTAAAATCATATGTATAGCAAAGAACTATTTAAAAATAAATTTCTTTATGATTTATTATCGGTAAATATTTGTTTTGTTTGACAATGTTTCTATGCCTGGGGACAGGAAAAAGCTGATCAAGCACAAAGGGGCTGTGAGTGGCCAAAGCTTGAGCATCTGAGTGTGAGAGTCTGGAGACATTGAGAGCATATGCAAGGTGGAAGTGCCCAGGACACACAGGTGAGCAAGAACCGTGAGAAGTCGGAATGGGAAGAACCTTGAACTTCAAAGAGGGGACACGCAAATATTCCTATCCATGGTATTTTGTAACAACCCGCCTTGCTTTGGAAGGCAAGAGAGATAAATGTTAAACACATAGACTCTGTGCATACTAATTATAAATCAGAAAGTTCTTTGGATTACATTTAAGACCATTAAACATTTGGAGTCATGTAAGAGCAACACTGTATACAGGAAAGAGCCTTGAGACACTAGGTAAGAATTATCTTTAAGGTGAGCCCCCAGAATACATGAAAACCCATGACGTAGATGGAGAGGAACCAGGGATGCCCACCTAGGGGAGAGGGCAAGACCTGGCAGCTGTAAACTGCAAACAGTCCCCTCTCTGGTTGCTCTTAGCAACAGTAATGAGAGAGATTCAAAGCATTAAGGAGGGCTTCCTTGCCGAGCTTCATAGGGACCAGTCTTGCTTGCTTCTCTTCTGCTGTCTTGGCCAGGGGTGTTCAGACCTGACAGGGCATCCCTTCTCCTCTCTACCCTCATTCTGTTAGTCAAGGGGAATCAGGAGAAAACAGCACAATGGGGTGGAGGCTGAGAGATATCAGACTGCCTCTGTCCCTTGGTCTCCCGGCGTCCTTGTGGGAAAGCTATTTGCTCCAGGCAGAGCCAAAGAAGCCAACGTGTGCTTTGGAATTCACCCCAGGTTCCCATGCCTCTGGTGCCCTCCTCAGAGTAGAACCTTGGAAATTTTAGGAAAATAAGAGCTGGGACTTGGAGAGATGGCTCCACGGTTACATAAGAAGGAGGACCAAGTGGAGACAGGCTCAGTCACAGCAGTGGAGACTTCTGCTGTGAGCTATAGTTGTGCAAAGGAGCACACTGAGGGTTTAAGAAGAGAGGTGACAGACGTATGCTGGGGGACGGACACAACAGACGTGTGCTGGGGGACGGACACAACAGACGTGTGCTGGGGGACGGACACGACAGACGTGTGCTGGGGGACGGACACGACAGACGTGTGCTGGGGGACGGACACGACAGACGTGTGCTGGGGGACGGACACGACAGACGTGTGCTGGGGGACGGACACGACAGACGTGTGCTGGGGGACGGACACGACAGACGTGTGCTGGGGGACAGACCGCAGCACTATTTCCAATGGAAATGGTAGCATTGGACGTGGGTTTCAGAGGACTGTGGAAACACAAGTATTTGCATAAGAGAAGGGACATTTCAGAGAAAAGAATGAGGAGATGAAAGAGTGAAGGTCACACTTGAACTAGGGACAAGCTATAACACTTGTCTAAACCGTACTTTAAGTAAGACACTTCAGTGGAAAAGGGGTCAGGAAACTGGAGTAGGCCACAGGACTAGAATACACAGAGTCCTTTCTGCATCTCACGCAAGCCCCAAGGAGTCCTTTGGCCTCACTTGAGACTTGTTCTGCTTCTCTCTGTAGAAATCCATATCCCTGGATTCCACATAAATGCCAGAAGGGATGACCATCTATAATTCCATTCTTGGAAGGAAGTTCTTCAGAGCAAGTTGGCTACTCAGATTATCTATATTAGAGAGTCTCAGTGGAACTGAGAGACTTCCTCCACAGAGAAGGTGGAAGAGAGGTGGAAGAAGAGTCCCAGCATCAACTTTGGGCCTCCACATTCACACCCACAAATGATGAATCCACACACACACATGCACACACACATATACACAGAAGAGGTAAAGAAGTCATGTCTGAAGCTTATATGTGTAGCTGTTCTTCCTGAATATTAATATCATTGTACAGGTGAGGTAAGAGCCAGGACTGCCTCAAAAATACTCCATCAGTGAGAGAATGAAGAATTTCCCAGGCTGGTGCATACCTATAAGGTATGCATATTGGGAAAAGAAGGAATATAGGGTTTAGGCACAGTAGACTAGTTAACTCTAATGAATATTGAAAATATATGTATATAAATGGATGGGAGATATAGAAATATATCCCCATCTCTCCAGTGGATACACATCTCTCCAATATAAACACATATTATTATATTTATTACATTATATTCATGTACGTTTACATACACACATATATGGAGAGAGAATGTGTATACACACACACACACACACACACACACTTTAACTGGAGTTATTCTACACAGCAGATAATGTCCCTCCTAGAAGCTATAGGCTACCAAATAAAGAGTCCAGTGGCAAATGCAGGACACCTCCTCAAGCTCTTGGTCATAGATTTCCTAGAGACCCTTAAACAATACAGACTACTACCACAGTTCTTGGCAAGGCCCTATTGCTGAAGACACTACACACTTTGATCACAGGGCATGAAGCAATCAAGTTGATACTGACCAAGAAGTTTCCTCTCTGCTGGTTAGCTTTCGTAGCACTGGAAGGGGGGGCTATATAGGCTGCTGAAGGAGAAAAATGTCAGCAATGATTTAACTAGTTATGGACCCTACGAACTGCAATAATGACCAGGGTGGCATGATATATTCTCATGGACACAATGACAACACAGTGTTAATGGGGGTAACCAAACACTTTCTGGTTGGATAGAAGGCCTGCTCCACAGGAGGAAACTCATCCCTGGTACTGTAAATAATGTCAAGAACTCAGGTAGGACCGCAGAGGTCTCGGTGGTGAGCTACTACTGTCATTCTAGTGAGTTTACAACTTCCCTCTAAATCCATCTCCCTGACCCATAGATGAGTGCAGCTCTCAGATCTCATCAGAGAAGCTTCTTTATGTAGTAGATGGGTCTAACACACAGACTCACAACAGAACCAAGTACAGAGAATATGTCCCAGAAGACTGCTCAGACACAAATGCAACATCTCTCTCACCCCTCAAAGGCTCAGAGACCCTGTGGAGGCCAGGGCAGGGTTGTGAGAGCCAGAGGTTTGGGGAGACCTAGGTGCAACAATGTCTTCTGGACATAGCAGGGCTGCTGCATGCACAGTTCATGACAGCCGTGGTTACCAGCACACGATATGTCAGCCAACATTCCAGAGCAATGGGGAGTTAGGAACCCCATCCCTCTGGAGCTACTGAAGGTTGGTGGATTCTTGGAAGAGAAAAGGGGTATGACCTCTGGTGGGTCAAACACATCTCAGTGGATAGTCAGAAGTCGTGGTCAGCACCGATTGGACTCAAAACATTTTGGAAAAAGAGAAAAGAGGATGGATCTGGGAGGAGTAAGAAGGAGAAGTTGGGAATAAATGTGATCAAAATATAATCACAATACATATATTATGCACATGCAAACACATATGAAATTGTTAAAAATTAATTTAACATCCTTAGGAAGGACACCTGAGGTTGACCTCTGACCTCCAGTTGTATTCACACACATATGCACAGACATGCACATGTGTATACTCAGGTTGCTTCTTGGTAAGAAGTCTGGTTCAAATCTCTGATCCTCTGAGCCTAGCATCACAGCTTACCACATAGTTACACTGCATAAATGTTATTTCAAATCAGATCAAATCCAATTCCATCTAGCTAAAGTAAAGACACAAGAAGCAATTCTGCCTGGGGAAATTAGGAATAAACAAGCTAAAACCAACAGTCAGTGTTCTGAGCAGTTATACAAACCCTTTTAACAATTCAATTTAATTGCATGGAGAAAACATGCACTTAATTTTAATAATCCTTACATTTTTAATGCAGCATTTTAATCTTTGAAAGCCTTCCAGGCACTAAATAATTGAATTTTCTAGATTGCATTCTTCAAAAATCAACCACGTTGATTTAATGTTCCCATTAGAGTAGTTAAATGAAAACATCAACAAACTAAAAATAGAGGTAACACGAAGCTCAGAACTCTTGTCAGCGTTGCTCAGATTAACATGAGTTCAAGAGGAAACAGATGGTGACTCTCTCTGCCTTCTAGTAAATGGGAACCCAGTTTATCAGTGTGGAACTCAGCATAGTCTCACCAGGTATCTAAGGCAGACAGCACTCCAATCTCCCATCTTCAGCATGAAAAATAGTATTCAAAGCTTGAAACCTGGGCCAGGTTGGGCAAATTTCCCATCACAGCTATTTTGGTGGTTGAAGCAAGGAGAATATTGAGTTTAAGGCCTATTTGGGCTATACAGAAAGCATAAAATCAACCTGGGCAATTTATGAGACCCTATCTCAAAATAAAAAATATAAAAAGGGCTGCAGATGTAGCTTGGTGGTAGAGTGCTTGCCCAGCATGACATTTGTAAGTCCCCATGTAGTGTCTGGGTTCAATCCCAGCAGCAGCACCACTGATGGTGACAATGACGAGGACAGCGAAGACGATGATAATGACAACAATGACAAAAAGAGTACGAAGCTCGGTTGGCCATTCTATCCTATCCCTTTGTCTCGGTTTTCTTCTCGGTGGCTATGATAATGTACCCTGAAATCAACAGTTTAAGTGAGAAAGATTTTATCCCGGTTCCCAGCTCCTAGTCCACCATAACAGAGGAGTCAAGGCATTTGAGGCAGTTGGTCACATTGGATCCACAGTAATGAACAAGGAGCAACGAACACTTGCTGAGTTTCAGTTTCCTTTCTCCACCTACACTATCCAGGACCCCATTACCCAAGTTAGGGAATGGTGTCACTCACAATTAGTGAGCCAAGATAATCCTTGCCCAGGTGATTCTCCATCATGTCTAGCTGTCAATTTGCACAAACTTTCACAATTATCTATGGTCTTTCTTGGTAAACTAGAGAACGTCAGGAAATAGTTTTTGTCTCTGAAGTACATGTTTGATAAGACCCTTTCAGCAAAGACTTTGAGCACAGCCCCCAGGGTCAAGAGCGCTCAGAGAAAACTCTCTGGAGTCCATTTCTAGCTTCTTCAACAAAGACTAGCCATTAGGAAGAGTAAATTAATAAATATAGAGGAGGGGTGAGTTAGGTAATTACAACCCACACTCTCAGAAGTGAGAAGCCACTGTGTGACCCACTTCCAGAGCCTGGAAGGCGACAAGAGTTTCCAGAAACGGGGGGGGGGGGGGAGCAGGATGGGAGCAGGAAGCTCTGGCCTTTCCACTGTGTCTTTAAAGCCTTAGTTGAGACTGAAATGGGAAGACAGTTTTAATCAGGAAACATTGTAGCTCCTGAAAATGCCTTTTAGCTTCCTAAGTAAGACTGTCTTTAACACTGAAAGCTATTAGAAAGCAATGGGACCTGCCCAGTGTACTATCCTGGGTCAGAAGACAAAAGGAAAAAAGACAGAGGTACAAAGCCATGAAGGGAAAAATAAATAACCACATGTGCTATTTGTACCCAGTGAGATCATTCTACTTAATAAATAGCATATCCTTAAGATATAGGCTTGCTTGTCCTTACATGGCCAAAATAAATAGACTTCCCCATAGTCTATTCTGTTAGGGATGGTAATGACTGAATCAGCTTAATCCAAATTCTGTGCAAAAATCAACCATAATTATGCTGAAAACTCTTAAGGAGTCACACAGATATTGAGCAAATGACCCTGAAGAGCTGCAGCATGAAACTTATCTCCCTGTTTCTCACACAATAACTCTCAATAAAACTAAATGATGAAACAGAGGTCACGTTGTCATTAACATGACATTATAGCTTGTTTGGATAATGAAAACCTGGCAGACAGTCCATGTGTGGCTGTTGTTTTAAACAAACACTTCCAGTTTTCCACTGGGACACATGCCAAGTAACTAACCTCAAAGATTATTAAGGACAAAGTTTAGCTGCAGAAATAAATTTTAGTCAACCCCTCAGAGGTCCCAAACTCCAAACTCTTTATAAAAGAATGAGATACAGAAGTGATTCTCTCCCCTCTCTCAGGAGACAGTGTGATTCTCTCCCATCTCTCAGGAGACTGTGTGATGCTCTCTCTCTATTAGGAGACTGTGTGATTCTCTCTCACTCTCTCTGTCTCTGTTTCTCTCTGTCTCTCTGTCTCGACTACATGATGCTCTCCCTCTCTCAGGAGACTGTGTGATGCTCTCCCCTCTCTCAGGGGACTATATGATGCTCTCTCTTAGGAAACTGTGATTCTTTCTCAGGGGACTGTGATGTGCTCTCTCTCTCTCTCTCTCTCTCTCTCTCTCTCTCTCCTGTATGATGCTCTCTCTCTTGTGATTCTCTCTCGGGGGACTGTGTGATTCTCTCTCTCTCTCTCTCTCTCTCTCTCTCTCTCTCCTGTATGATGCTCTCTCTCTTGTGATTCTCTCTCAGGGGACTGTGTGATGCTCTCCTCTCTCTCAGGAGACTATGGGAAGGGCTCTGGATTTTGAGTTACTTAGACCTTCAGGATCCATTACTTTCCTGACCAGAATCTGGAAGTAGAAAATTTTACTTATTTATTTATTTATTTATTTATTTACATACGTTTGTGTGTGTGATTTCCACACCTGCTCATGAATATCCACATACCATTGCATGTATGTGTACATGCATACATATGCCTGGGGTTGACATCAGACATCTTCTCTGATCTCTCTACACCTTACACATTGAAGAAGGCTCTCTCCCTGGGTCTGGAGCTCACTGGTTCAGAACCTGGATTCAGCTACTCTAGGCAGTCCCTCTGCTCCTGGGATTGCCCATCTCTGCCTCCCTCGAACTAAGGCCTAGGGGTCTAAACTGTAGTCCTCATGCTCAAACCGCAAGAATTTGACTCACTGAACCATCTCCCCAGCCGACAGAAGTATTTTTGTCACCATAAACTGTTTTTATTTTATAGGAAGTACCAGTAAGCTGGACCAAATGAAAAAAATCAACTAGACAGGAGAAAGCCAAACAAATACTCCCATGAAACTCGAAACATTTTGTATTTAGATGTAATGACAGCATTTACAATAGCCCAGTGGCTCACTACTTGATTTTGCAGTCCCTACTCATCCCATAAAGCAACAGCAGTAACTTGTTTCGTAGAAGCAAGATTGTCTGTCTATTCACAAGGCTTCTGCCCGTGTCAATGTATTCCATTATGGGTAAACTGGAGATAAAATGGGAAGTTTAAGATGATTATAGGTCAGTGGTTTTAAATTGTTAATATATAAAATATCCCAGAGGCATATGCTGAATATATAGCCTGTGAAAGACACAATTAAATAAGCAAAAAGCATTCTACAAGCTGGAATGTGCTTTGGGTTCCGTGGAGTGTTCTAACGTGTCCTCTGGCATCTAACTTAACAGGGCTGAGAGGACAACACAAAACGGGGCAAATAAATTAATTTTGCTTAATAACCCAGCAGGAGAGTGTGTAGGGGAGCAGTGCAAATTGAAAATATGAACTTCGGGATAAACAGCAATGCTTAAGGGCGTGGAAGCTTCCTGGATCACAGGGAGTTATGAAGCAGAAGAGATGGGATGAGTTTGTCGATAGCTTTGTCTGCAGAATTGTGCCTACATCATAAAGGTCTCTCGGCGAATGAAAAACAAGTCCCGAGGTAGGAGACTATTTTCAGTCTAGATTAGACATGTTCTCAGCACACATGAGGCCCTGGAGAACCTCTGTTCATTTGCTTCCCTTTGAGAGTTTAAGAATCCCTTGGTCATGATAACCAGCCTCCTTATTATCTTGACTCCTGGACCTAGAGTTATTCATCTAAGCCACCAGCTTCTCACCCTCAGGGCTGGACCTACAGTTACTCATCTAAGCCATCAGTTTCATGCTGTAATGCTGGACCTGTAGTTACCCATCTAGGCCACCAGCTTCTCACCTAGCACGTGAGAAGAGACTGCCACCCTCAGTGACATGGCACATGCTGTAGAGAAACCTCCCAACATGATGACTAGACAAGATGGCTCATAAAACTTCAGAAGTGAACACAGGAGGCTTTCCAATTCTCTGACTTTCCTAAACTGTGTGTGTAACAATTTAATTTATTCTCACACTGATACCCATAGTGGATGGCCTTTGAAAGGCTGGACCAGGTTGGGTGTGGCTTTGGGTAGGAAAAAGGTGTGGGCCCACCGGCTATATCTGTTTTCTCTCTCACCTGAATGCTGGGTTTGGTTTCTGGTTTTGGTTTGTATAGATGCCTGTGAGCTGTGAGTTCCTCCTAAATAAAGAACCCCTTTATTATACTCAATTATAAACTAGTGTGGGGTTATTTTATTCATGTTTGCCTTCATCTAATACCCAATGCGGGTATATGTCTATATAAATAAAGTTTATGTTTTCCACAATGAACAATAAATTTCCTGCAGCAATCTTTAAAGTTTCCAAGAAAGAAGGGCCCGATAACAACAACTCCACCTGGTTGATATGTCATCATGATGCTGATAGCACTACTATAAGACTGGTATTGGGTACCAGCTGCTCCAGATGGTTCCAACTTGGTTAGCTGAAATTGTACACCTTCTTACAACATTCTGATCAGAATTCCAAATAAAAATTCAAAAAGACCTACCAACTACTCAGAAACTATTCCCAACAAAGTGTGTCCTCAGTGTTAGGGACATCAATTAGGGGTTGGTTATAACTGGTATAGGATTGGGGATTGGGATGAAATTTTGTCAGTTCAGGGATATCACAAAAAAAAGGAAATTGAATGGGATAATACGGAGATTAGGATGAGCTTACTCACACTAATAATAATAATAGTGACTAATAGAGTAAATACTTGAGAGCAATTATTTATAGACAGTTTATATTGGTATAGATTCTTATATATTGATATAAATTCAAATTATATTTGTTATATTGAATATGCTCCTATTTCTATTTACAATATTTGTATACCTAGGCAAAGTTATTTTGTCATATTATATGCATGCATGTTTCTACCTCTGCTTAAGACATTTTGTATATTGATACAATTTTAGGATATATTTATCATATTGCATTATACATTTCTACCCCTGATCAAGATACTTACACACTGTTTACATTTTGAGGTCATTGTCCTCATTTATTGCACAGTTATTTAAAGATTGTTTAATATTCTAATATGAAGTCTTATTCTTTAATTTATACAGGTATTAAGTATTATAGGTCAATAGTCATCCACCCTTGTCATACTTATAGTTAGATTAATCAGGTTCTCTGGATACATAGAGATTGTATTCTACATGGATAGGTAATCTTCAAACACTTCAAAAAAAACTGTAAAATATGGCATTTAAAGAACTTAGGGTTTTGTTGACATGAGACACAATTGCTCCTGGCAGCACCAATCTATTTCCAAGAGAATATTGAGCACTGAAGACACTTTACTTGGAATTTGTTTTCTTCTTGGCAAGACTGTCCATGCCTCGACCACTGACAAAATGCACGGTGTCTAGACTGGACAACCAGAATAAAAAAAGAAGGAGGAGGAGGAGGAGAAAGGGGAAGGGGAAGGAGGAGGAGGAGGGGAAGGGGAAGAGGAAGAGGAAGAAGAGAAGAAGAAGAAGAAAAAGAAGGAGGAGGAGGAGGAGGAGGAGGAGGAGGAGGAGGAGGAGGAGGAGGAGGAAGAAGACTACCAAACCTTGCCAAGAAAGGGTAAGACAGTTTTGAAAATGTTCCTGCCTCTGAAAATGGTCTGTCAGTTACTCTAGACCTTAGCCACAGTTGGTTGCTCCAATGTTACAAATGAGACTTTGGGTAATTGCCCAGGTGGCCGGTTGTATCTGTCATTTATTACACATTTTGCAAACTGCTTGATTGCACTTCCTGCCTACTCAAGTAATATTATCTCCCTTTTCAGAAGGGCATATAATACACAGTGCAGATGTTAAACTGTTTCTACCACAGAAGGGTGTGTAATACAGAGCACAAATGTTAAACTGTTTTTACGACAAAGTCCTTTGATTTGGTTATTTTACAAAATGTACTTAACCAATCTGGCAAGTTTAGGTTGTTTTATACACATATATAAAAAGAGATTGTACACTTCTATGGTCTGTTCAATGTAATCCGCATAAAGAATATGATCCTGGTGGTTATTTCCTAAGTAATGACATCATTCATTATAAAAACTGCATCTTCTGAGGCTGCATAACACTGAGATTTAGAAGTTACTTAACAATAAAACTCTGGGGAGATCCTAAAGATTCTGTTAAGCTATAAAATGTACTCACTTTCATTGTAAGTGAAAAACAGGTATTTTTCTTTGTACAATAATTGCTAGACTAACATATTTTCCCCGTTCACATAAGATATGAATCTCTAGGTCCATTATTAACCCACAAGACACATAGATACCTGTGGTTCCATTGACAGAGTGGGGCTTATATTATTTAAATCACTTTTAATTATTAGTGTTGGTGCACATGAAAAAGGTGGGGGAGGGTGTGTGTGCTGTGCCACGTCCATGGAGGTCAGAGGACAAGTCTGTGGAGTCAGGGCTCTGTGCCTCCCTTTCTCTGGGTTCTAGGGCTGGAGCCCAGGCACAAGGCTTGCCCTGCAGGTGTCATTGCCCCCCTGAGAGGTCACTTACCAGCCACACTTTCCTACTTAAAAACAAAAAAACTGCCTCTTTCCTTAACAACGTTAAAAACTGTCAGCTTTGTTGATCATTTTTTCCATGTAAGCATGAAGACTTGCTGTTAATTCCCAGAACACATTTTATTAAAAACAAAGGTACATGCTCTCCGGCTCTGGAGAGACATAGGCAGGCAATTCCTGAAGTATATTAGCAATCTGCCAGCCTACTCCAAGTAGAAACCTGCAGGACAATAAGGAACCCTGTCTCCAAAAACAAGGTGACTTGGGCTGCCAGTGTTTCCCATAAGAACCAGAAATGTCCAAAACCCTGGTACCAGGCCCAAGAAACTTCCTGGTTGTCCAAGGTTGTCCAAGGAACTCCCCAAACAGTAGAGATTATAGATGCATTCACTGCCTCTCGGGTATTGAGGAAAAAAGATATAACAGCAAAATATCAGGAAATCAGCTATGAAAGTCTCTCCCATGGAAGGAAAAACAAGATTGGAACAATGGAACTATCAACTGACATGCTAATTGGAAGGTGGGCAATCTCATGGGATCCCACCCCTAGACAAAGGGTTACAGGCAACTAAAGACTGCTGCGAGAAGGAGATCAGCTTTTCTCAGGGATGAGACCCTCATTGGTTGTCCAATACAGAGCAATTAGCCTTGAAACCACAGATACAAATCACCAATAAAATGGACTCAGCAAGGTATGTGCATGTGTGTGGTTTATGCAACAATAATAAACAGAGAAAGAAGGGTTACCAATTTGAAACAGATCCATGGGAGGGTGTGAGGGGGGACAGCTAAGAGTGGCTAAAGGGGGAAAGGGAGAAGAGAAAGGAATACAATTCTGTTTCAATTAAAATCATTTTTTCAAAAGGTCTTAGAAGGAGCTCTGACCTCCTCAAGCCTGTGCACACACACAAGCTGTCAATTTACTTAATGTGGCAGTTGGAATGTAATCCGCCCCCATAAGCTCATAGGGAATTTATTAAGAGGTGCGGCTTTGGTGGAGTAGGCGTGGTCCTGTTAGAGGAACTGTATCACTGTGGAGGCTGCCTTTGAGGTCTCATATATGCTCAAGCCATGCCCAAGTTCACTTTCTGCTGCCTGTGGATCAAGGAATAGGACTCGCAGCTCTTTCTCCAGCACCATGTCTGTGTGCACACCACCATGCCTCCCATGTTCCCACTATGAAGATAATGGACTAAACTGATGAAGCTATAAACCTCCTCAATTAAATATTTTTCCTTTATAAGAGTTGCTGTAGTCATGGTGTCTCTTCATAGTAATAGAAACCCTAGCTATGAAACTTAATAAAGTGAAGATTATAGGTTTTACAAATGTATAAATATATTTTAATACCAATAGTTTAGGAACAAAAGAGAGAAATAGAGAACAAATTATACTGTGAAAGGGCCCTCAGGTTTTGAAGGCTGCTGTCAGGAGCTCAGAAAGGGGGTTTAAACAGGAGAGTATTTCCCCAGAATGCTCCACAAAGATACAGAGAATTTAATTTCCTGTTCTCCACAACCAGAGTTTTGAGGCAAATAAATGGTTTATCCAAGCTGCTGATGCAAGGCATAGACAATGGGAGAGCTGAAGTTGATGGAGAAAGCAGAGATTGCTGAGGTCAAGGCATGCAATCAAAACTCAACGTGTGTGTGTGTGTGCGCGTGTGCGCCCATGCACGCACATGTGTATGCCTCTATGTCTAGTGTAAATTTATGTCTAGTATGTGTATCTATGTTGTATATCTGTGTTGTGTGTATGTGTCTGTGTATTTCTGTGTGTATGTCTATGTATGTCTAATGTATGTCTAGTGAGTATATCTATGTGTGTGTGTCTGTGTTGTATGCATGTGTGTCTGTGTGAACAACTATGTAGTGTTTATGAGTGGTCACAAATATGCACATATAGATAGGAATATTGTGCACTGGTGCTGGAAATGTGGCTGAACTGAGCTCAGGTGGATACAAAAGGTCAAAGGACCTGGGAAAAAGCTGTGCTGCAGGATGACCTCGGAGAGGAGGCAGCGCTGCAGGGTGACCTGGGAGGAAGCGCTCACTGGACCTGAGTTTAAATAGCCCCAGCCTCCTGGTAACAGACTGCTTGTTGGTTTCTCTATGTTAACTGTAGTTTTAAGAGGCTCTCAGTGAACACTGCTACTCATTCCTCTCCCACCACAGTCGTCACCAATATCCAGGCCAACCCAGGGAAGCGGTCCAGGCTCCACAGCTGACGCTGCTGCTTTCATGCTTAAATTCCTCTTACCTGAGGCAGTAGGCATCTTGTTGAGTTCCATGTGGAATTAAGGGCTTATGAGTTCTTTTTATAGGAAAAGGATATTCTCCCTCTTCATATTCTTGTTTAAAAAAAAAATCTTGTAGACATCTATCCAACACAAAGATTCCCTCTAGATTCATGGCTGACAAACCTTTTCTGTAAAGGGCCAGAGAGTAAATATTTGAGGCTTTGGAGGTCATATGAATCCTGTTGTGCCAACTATTGTTACATGAAGCAGCCCTAGATCACATGTAAATAAATGAGCATAGCTGTGTTTTAATAAAACTTTATTTACACTATGAGGAGCAGATTCGGAATATGGACAATGTTTGCCAGTTTCTCCTCTAGTGAAACACAACCGTGTGTCCTTTTGAAATGAGTTAATATTCAATCTACTTTTGTAATTGGTCAATTTTAATTTTGTTTTACCACTCAGTTTTTTTGTCAGTAACTTTTCATTGTCATATCTGGAGCTACATGCATTTCTTTACACCTCATCCTACCCCAGAGCTCTACAAGGCAGTGCCAATTCACTCTGCTTAGAGCTCAGGCACTAAGACGGAAACTCCACAATGGCAGCTCTGCAGCCGTCTCCTCAGACCCCAGCAATGGTGGCTCTGCAGCCATCTCCTTCCTCATCATAGAATAAAGCACATGTTTGGGATAGGAGGCACAGGCCAGGGGCGTTGGACTGAGGCTTTACTCTAATAACACATTTTCATTCGTGATTTAACTCTTTCCTTTCCCATCCCCTTCCAGAAAGGGATGTCATTGTATGTGACCTACCTAATTTGGCACTAGTCCATTAAAGAATGCCTGTCTGTCTTTGGAGCCCTGTGAGCAGAACAGTCTGAAAGAGCCCCGTGCTGCTGCAAGGAAGTAATAAACGGTAGATCAGGCTGGCGGGAGAGCTAATCTTTGCTCCCTGATCCCCCTTTCCTGACAATAGCCAATAGGCTTCTCCTGGTGGTGGACTGCACATACATGCTGGTTTCTTTTAGTCCCAAACAATGCCAACAGCTGTGTTTGCACGTTATTGCTTGCCAGAACTCATTTCTGTCATACTTGTTCAAACATCTACAAGCTGAGCAAAGGCTGATGGGCGGGAAGGGGTATTCTGCCGTCTGTGGCTGGGGAACTGAATTCATACTGACACGGGCTAGTAGGAGAATTTTTTCCTACAGTTGTGCCAGAACTAGAGAATGAACTAGAATTGTGATGGTAAATACATATGCTCCATGTGCTTAGAAGACAGCGTTCAAGCTGGGAGATCATTCAGCTGGTAACATACTTCCTTTCCACACATGAGGAGCTGTTCAGGCTCCCGTCCTGTGTGAAAAGTCCAGGGATGCTGGTGCTCACTTGTAATCCCAGTGCTCATGAATACCTGGGGAACTGGCCAAGCAGCTGCCTAGCCTACTTGGCAAGTTGCATGCCAGGGAGAGACCTTGTCCCACAAAACAAGATGGAGTGATGCTCAAGGCTGTCCTGCTGACTCCATTCGCAGGTCTACGTCCGTATGCACACTCGCCACACGGACGTGTGACTTTTCTGCACTTCTGCAGCCTCCACCTCAATTAGAGCGTGACTCACCATAGCCACCTATACTGTAATCATCCTGCAAAAGAAATACATGCTTAACCTGGTAATAAAATTCCCAGGGTCGGTCAGTGAGTTCACAGATCCAAGACCTCAACCTGCTCATAAGCCCGCAATCTACACCCATGTTGGTGTTCTTCCATTTTCTTGCCTTTGTGATTCACACTTTGAATTCAGATTGTTTGAAGCTGAGCCAAACTGATGCTTTTTGGTATTTTATTACTGTTTTGAATTATGACTGGGATCCACAATGATTTTTAATTTTGTGCCAAAGTTATTCCAAAGTGCTTACTTTGGCAATGAGCTCTAGAATGTCTGTCTTTCAGTAGGCACTCAATAAATACTCAAGCATTCTTAGTATACACACACATACACACACACACACACACACACACAATATTTCTTTACAAAGTAGAAGCAATGTGTACCTGGCATATGGCAGACTGACTTCAGATCTCTTTAATGGCAGAGGACACTAAAGAGAGCCCTGCTATGTTGTCTCCTATGAGTAAATGATATCCTCAATATATATAAAAAATATTCTGTACACAGTTTTTTGTTCCTGGGAATACATAATTCAGTAGTTCAATCTCTCGGGCTATAGCTGATTTGGTAGAATATTTGACTGGCTTGTAGAAGTCCTCAGCACCATACAAATTTGGCGTGGTGACACATACCTGCAATGTCAGCACTAGGAGGTAAGTAAAGTAAAAGCAGAAGCTCTGGGCCATCCTCAGCTACACATAGTGTTGAGGCTAGCATGAGCCGCATATGACCCAGTCTCCGCAAAATCAACGTGTACATCCCTAAGCTATGAAAACCTCTGTGACAAGTCCTCTTATATGGACTTGTACAATGGTATCAGAGTTTTACCCTAACAGTTTTCTTTTGATGACTTTTTTTAATAAGAGGAGAAAGGTGTGGAAAACAAGGGGTTATACAGACCTTTCAATTCTCAAATCGAACATCTCTTATGAGCATGCATCAAAAGTGCTCCTAAGCTTGGTTGGGCCTGTGTCCCACGCCTTTAATCCCAGCACATGGGAGGCAGAGGCAGATGAATATCTGTGAAAGTCAGCCTGGACTCCATGGTGAGATGGAGGCCAGCCAGAGTTGCATAGCTAGACTCAGTTTTAAAAAAAATCAAAACAAAACAAACTGAGGGCTGAAGAAATGGTTCAATGGCCAAATGCATTTGCTGCTCTTGCAGTAGACTTGGGTTCATTTTCCAGAACCCACATGGAAGTTCACATATATCTGTCTACTCCTCCAGTCCTCTGCGATCTGAGGTCCTTCTGCCTCCACCCTATAGACACGCAGCACAATACTTAGACCCATAAAAGAAGAAAAAATAGGTGTGTTTTACAATGTTAGGATACTCAGTTCCATTCTGGGCTGCAGTAGTGACTCCGAAGTTAAAAGCACTGTCTGTTCTTGCAGAGGACTTGGGTTCCATTCTCAGCACCCATACAAGCTCACAATCCTCTGTAACTTTGATTATGGGGATCTGGTCTAAACCTTTTCTGGTTTCTGTGAACACAGGTACACACATGGTACACATATATACATGCAAACAAAAACACTAGTACTCATTAAAACTAGCTAAGTCTTTTTTAAAAACATGATAAAATTCTATCCTGTGAGTAGTACACACACACACACACACATACACACACACACACACACTCCAGATGGGCCTTCCCCATCAATGACAGCTACCAGGAAAGTTCTGCAGGTTTGAATTCCTACTGAGATGACTCTCACTATGGCACTTTGACTTTGAATCAACCTTAACCTCCAATCCATTGTGGTCAGCCTGCCAGCAGGGGGGCAGGAGCACACAGAAAATAACAGGCTGGCTTTTCAAATCCTTCCCATAAAAGTGTCCTATGACTTCTTCAACTGAAGTTCAGTTCCTCTGTCAAAAACTTAAGCCTTTCACTTAGGAAGGGCATGTGTTGGAACAAGATATAATTGATAACACAAAGAGGGCTCCTTTTTCCCTCTTGTGACACAGTTGAGTAGTTACTGCTCTGCTTGAAAAAGAAAATCCATGTGCTTCCTTTCCAAATTGTATTTATTTCTTTTATTCTTTTTTATTTTGAGAGGAAAAGGGGAAACAAGGTCTCATAAACTCTGAGGACAACTTTGTGGAACTGGTTCTTTCCCTTTTGCATGGGTTCTGGAAATCACACTTAGACTTTCAGGCTTATGTAGGAAGCAATTTTACTTGGTAAACCATCTGGCTGACCCAGTAGTCACAGACAAAACCCCCTGAACACAAGCATAGGGAAGAGACTGGTGGAAAGTTCCTGCTAACCAGTTCGTTGGCTACACGATCAGATCCTTTCCCTGAAATGCTTGGAGTCTGATATGTCTCTGAACTCATCATTGCCTGCTCCTGAGAGTTGAGGCACTGCACATACCACACACCACTTAACATTCTATTGCGGTACAAGGCTGTGTCTCTAACCAAACATGTGAGTTACACCAGCATCAAAAGATCTATCCATGTGCCGGTAAGTTACAAATAAAGCTGGTGACTTCATACACTAAGACTTGAGTTTTTCTATAAATGAATCTGCTGCAGCCTTATAATAAACCTCTAGAGTTCTGAAGATTCGAGGATTTGGCACATACAGATAAGAGACTGTGAGTTTGCATTTGACTTCATGTCTTAAATCACACTGTGATATATCAAGGTAGCAAGATAAGAAAAAAGTCAGGAATAGTATGTAACCTTTATCTCAGAAAGCAGAGAAAAGAATATTTGCCTATATTTTTGAAATATGCTGATACAGGAGCTGAGGAGATTTCATTTCATCATGTTTGCAATGCCAGTGTGAGGAGGGGACTTTCCCAGAACCCATGTAAAAGCCTGGCATGGCTCCACACGTCTGCAACTTCAGCATGGGTAGAGACTGGCAGACACTGGGGCCTTTCTGTACAGCCAGTTTAGCTAAAATAATGAGCTCCAGGTTCAATAGGAGAGCAGCTTATCTAAATAATAATAATAATAATAATGTAGAGTGTGATAGACGCAGACATCTCACATCAACTTCTGGCCTCCACAGACACATGCATACACAGGTACATACACATGTTTGCATACAACACACACACAGTTTTTGTTCATACAAAGAGAAAGAAAGAAAGTTCATTGGTTAGAGGAGGGAGGTGGCAGGAGCACAGGAAACGGGATAAAGGAGGCTGGGATAAAGTTCCCCTTCTTTAACTAAACCTTGATTGTGCCGAATCTGAATTTTAGAAGTGTGCTGCCCTTGCAAATCTAAAGCAACATGTAGCAGACCCATGTGCACCTGAGTCCAGAACCGAGGCAGCAAATGACCGCACGAAGGCTGTTTCATGAGTTGGGATCACAGCACTCAAAAGGGCATCCCTCAGTGAGCTGTCACCTCAGGACAAAAGCACTATTAAAAAATGATTTGTTTGCAGTTATGACCTTGCTGGCAGTCGCACTGCAATTGCCACTCCAAAGCTGTGGTCAGTGTGTTTGGAGATAAAGCAAATGAGGGGATGGACTGGTCATGCTGGGAACTGGAATTTTCAGCATCTGAAAATGTGTTGCTGAGGCATTGTGGGAAAATTAAGAAAGGCACGGGAGACTTTGGGCTGAGGATATTGGTAAGAACTCAGTAACCAAACTGAAAGGAGACTATACCTGCAGATAAAAGGAAAACCAAGAGAGTAATTCGCACTACAAAGACACACCAGTGAGGTGGCCCGCCTGGAAAAGCCACCCAGGCACTGGTTAACCCGAGTTCAGTCCCCCAGAGCCATCATGTGGTGGAAGTGAGACCTGACACTTGAAAGTTGTCCTTCGGACTCCATATGAGCACCCAGGCCTCATTCAAACCCACACAAAATAAATGAACGTCAGAGAGAGACTTAATAAAAGTACCACGTAGTTATTGATAGATACATGCATTTCCGTGCAGTCAGTCACCATGGGAAACTAACCACCTTGAGCCGGTTAAAATCACAGAGCTGAAAAGCTCTGAAGTTGTGATTTGAAGTACTGGACACTTCCCATCAAAACTAGTCAAGCACCAACCTAAAGAAGCCCCCAGTGGACCAAAATGAGGCAACATCAACATCAACAAGAAAGATGATTACAACAGATGAGCCCTGGGCTCACCTTCAAGAAGTTCACCTTCAGACTAAATTTGGAAGGTTATTAAGGAGGTGAAAGGGTTAGGGAGTGCTCGGATTCCATTTCCTTTTTCTGAACTCTAAACTGCTTCTTAGTTCTATGGCACTGAATCCTGGGCCTGAAGAAAATGTTTACCCCTTCCCCTGTACGCTTCAGACACAGTTGGTTTGGGCTGCATATTGCTGGTGGGAGCCCAGAGCTTCTTATTCCCCCTTGCAGCTACCTCCACAGAAGCCTTGATTGTGAGTGACTTCCATCCCCCAGAGGCACTTCTTTGGCTTTCTAAACAGTGGCACTCACAGCTCAACACACCACATCCTCCTTTCCACCCCAGGCACAAGCCAATCTGCAGAAAACAATGCTTCATTCTCTGTTATGCAAACGCTGAGGTAAGCAGCTCCCTCACTAGGGTCCTTGACAAGCTGGGTCCCTGTTCATCAGGGGTCCATCTTCCTTGCCTGGAAATGGCAGACATAATTTGTCCTTCAAAACTTTCCATGTTCCCCCATTAGCACAGGTGTTAGTCATGTGTCTCGTTGCTGTAAATGATGAAAGCAACTTAAGGAAGGAAGGTTTGACTTCGGCTCACAGTGTGGAGAGACAGTTCATCATGGTGGGACAGTTATGGATGGCAACAGGGTAAGGTCACCTTCCACAGTCAGGAAGGACTGATGAATGCTGGTGTCTGCACTCCAGGGACCCCAACCCACAGTAGGACGCTGTACACATTCAGGGTGAGTCTAACCTAACCTCAAAGTTCCATTGTAGAAATGTCCAGAGGTTTATCCCTTAGGTGACTATGGAGTTGACAGTGTTGATTATCACAACTCATGTCCTCGTGACCTCTTCTTTATGCTACAGGCCTAGGGCACAAATGTATTCCTGGGCTTTGACCACGCAACCAAGTCGCTCTTCATACACTATTGCTTCTGTTCATGTGAAGCCTTGCTAACTGTACTGCAGCTCCCCAAAGGCTGGGTGTATTCTGTCTGGTGTTTATCCTCCAGTGCAGGTTTTGACACCCAGGGAGCACCAAGCAGACCCTTGTTATCCAGCAGGGGAGTATGTGGTCAGTGTAAAATCATCAAGAGGACATTTCTGAGAACCACCTGGAGCCCACACAGCATTTCCTTAAGTCCTCACATCTCCCAGCAGGTCCTTGACTGGAGCTTCACACAAGTTGCTAATGTCCCGACATCACTATTTCATTAGATTAGCAATCTCACAACCTAGGTGCCACCAAAACAGCGTGAGGACAAAAGCAACCTCAGTGAAACACCAAAAATGCCACACTGCTAAATGTTAGAATAAACATTCCATTGGTCTTGTTGTGGGATATTTGATCACACTGTGACACCCCAAGACTGTGTTAATAAAGTTAATGTTGAATCAGGGGGCAGAGCCAGTGACTACTGACTAAAATTAGCCATAGAGAGACCAGGACTATGGATGGAGAACATGCACAGGAAGGAGTAGGGAGGGACTTAGAGATTTCATGCTCTTCGATCTGAGAAGTGTAGAGAGGCGCTTTCTGAGTCTCTGGTTAAAAAATAAGAGGGGGCGGGGGATCATCTGGTCACTCCTCCTCTGCTTCTTTGATCTATCAGGTTTTCAGTTCAACATTTGACTCCTGAGTCCTTATAGATGACCTTAGGTAAAAACAACAGGGTCTCAAAAACATTCTGATACGGCAACAAGATTTGCAGTACAAGTATCATCAGGTCCTATACAAGTGTATATATATATATGATTTGAAATAAGCAGACTTTCTTGAGTTCCCATCAAAAGTCAGCTAGGGCACAAGGAAGGCATAGCCCTGCCTAACATGTCTCTTTTAGATTTGCTGGAGACAATTGACTTTATCACTAGTCACCAGCAAAGACTAATAACTCTTCATACTATGGAATAATTCATTAGAATGAATACTAGAACCTCATTTCCAGAGAATCAGGATTTAGGATGGTGGAGAGGAATGTGGCATTGCTAAAAGAGCCCCCACCATAGCAGATATGTGATTGTGGTGTTTGGTTGGTTGGTTGGTTGGTTGGTTGGTTGGTTGGTTGGTTGGTTGGTTAGTTGGTTGGTTGATTGTAATTCATTCCACAAGCACACACTGCAGGTCTACCAGCTGCTACATGCCAACTGATCAGTCATTCATCAGGATTTCAGAGGCCGATAGTAGAAAATGCACATAGACATACCACAGCATCCCTGAACATTTATCAGCATAGAGGTAATAGACAAGCCCAAGGGAGCCATCTCCTTCCTCAACCACGCCCCTGCCCCTATGACTGACTCTATCTACTGACCTTAGTGCACTGCCCTTTAAGAAGCATAGGTAGACAGGCTTTAGTTGGCTGGGTGGCCCCTGTAAACTCGGGTTGGCAGACGTCGTCCTCACCATGCTGCAGGCAGGATCATCGGGGGAGCTGAAGGCATGCACCAACGCCGGGGCTTCACTCCAAACAAATGCAATCTGAGTCTGCGGAACTGAGCCTAACAGTTACTGCTTTGTAAGTTCTCTGGGATTTCTAGTGTGTAGTCAAGCTTGGGAAGCACAGCTCAGAAAGCTCAGCTACAAGTCACAGCAACTGGGCGCCTGGCCACTTTTTCTTTGGGGTTGCTTGTTCAGCAGGAGATTGTCACTTGTGATCTGTGTACCCAGACATCTCTACACAACTGGTTTTCCTTACTTTAATGTCAGTCATGCACATGTATGTCAGGAGAGAAAAACCTCACACTAGCAGCAAACAAAAAATAACCTTACGCTATCTGGTTATGCAGATAGATTAGATAGATAGGGAGGGAGGGAGGGAGGGAGGGAGGGAGGGAGGGAGGGAGGGAGGGAGGGAGGGAAAGAGGGAGGGAGAAAGGCAGGGAAAGCAAGAAATAGAGGGGAAGGGAAAGGAAGGATCTGAGGAGGTGGTTCAGAAGCACTTGCCAAGGAAATGTAAACACCAGAGTTTGGTACCCCAGTACTAATATAAATTCTGGGGGTGGGGTGTAGCAGCCCACCTAGTAAACAGCACAACGGAGATAAGCAGGGGATCCCTGGATCAAACTAGCAAGTTAGACTAGCTTAACCAGATGAGAGACTCTTCCTCAATTATAGAAGGTATAGTGATCCAGGAAGAGAACCATTGTCAACCTCTGACCTTCACACACATGTGTGCCCACACACCTGCGAGTCGCGCACGCATGCACATGCACACACACACACATACACGCACACACACTGGCTAAATTCAGGGAGTAACAAAAAAAAATGGGGAGTAAACCCTTGTTTTCACCCTCACCTTTACTCCCCTTAGACAGCTACATCGAACTACTAAGCTCCTCACCTGCCCCAGGTTCTGCTTGAGACCCGTGCTCTTAATATGACGCCCTTGCGGTCCTCAAAGTGAGCCTCATGCAGTGGGAGAGCCATGACATTTTGTTTCTGGCTTCTTTCTTTTTCTTCCTAACTAGTGTTCTGGCTATGTTTCTATTTGTGTTTCTGGATCACATGTGGTCCCAAGCTGAGGTTTGACCAGCGTGTTAATGGCTCCCTACTCACTGCTGGAGGAACAGAAACAGAAATCCTAGTCTCTGTTAGTAGCATATTCTAGAGGATCCTGGATACCTCTTTCCTTGGATTTGGGGATTCGGAAATCTTTGTTTATGAAATGTTAGCATAAACATCCTCTGTGTGTTGTGGAAATATTCTGAGCTCCCAGCAAGATTCAATTTATAAAGAACAGGAGACCCTGAGCAGCTCTTCAGAAGCAGCTGAGTTTCTTGAACACAAACCAAAGATTAATCAGGGACAGAGTCTCTGCCTGGCCTCTCCCTCCCATCCTTGGGAATGTGTCCTGTTGGCTCTGACCTGTACAGAGCACAGCCCTTCTATGACTTCAAGGCCCTCAAGAATATTCCCATCCCCCGGGCCAACTACAAAGGCAGTCAGCCATTTGAGGTCTGCCAAGATTGTGATTGTGAACTTCATGTTCTGTCTTTGTGAGTTTTTACTGCACTTATAACTGGAGATGGTTGTTGCTTTGTGTGCAGTAAAGTCAAACCAAACAGAAAACACGCATGTACTCATGCACAAACACACACACACACACACACACATATTTCTTTGAGAATTTCATACATAGATATGATGTATTTTAATCATAACCACCTTCACTCCCTGGCTTTGACTCCCCTAGTTCCACCCCTCCAAACTTCAAGAGCCCTTCATTTAAAAACCAATGTACTGAGTCCAATGAGTGTCACCCAGATATGCATGCATATAGCGCTGTCCAACGGAGCATGAGAATCTACCAATGATCATGACCCCCCCAAAATTTCTCCACCCAGAAGCCATCAACTGCCAAAACTCCTCAGTTATGGCCATGCTTTGCATGTCTCTCCCTATGCATGCTGGGATTTTGTTTGGCCTGATCTTGTATGAGTCTTGTGTAGGTAACCACAACTGCTAGGGGTTCACGAGTGCCATGGTTATGTCATGTCTGGAGATGAAAGACAGCACTCCACAGCTCTGTTCCCTGCCTCTGGCTCTTAGGTTCTTTGTTCCTTTTTCTAAGATATCCTCTGAGCCTTGGGAAGTTTTGCCTTTCTTTTTTCCTTCCTTCCTTCCTTCCTTCCTTCCTTCCTTCCTTCCTTCCTTCCTTCTTTCCCTCCTTCCTTTTCCCTTTGTTGCTGTTATAGAAAACATGTCTTGTTTTCTAGCCCAATCCTGGAAATTACTATGTAGCTAATGCTGGCCTCAAATCCACAATTCTTCTGCCTTAGCTCCCCAAGTTCGAGAATAGCAGGTGTTACAAACCACACAACGAGCTCTCTGTTTCTCTTCTAGAAAATCAAAAGTAATCAACTTTCTTTACAATGTGTGTTACCTTTCCACTTCTCTTTTCTGTTCCTCTCTAGTTCTTGAAAATGTTCAGAGACTAGGTAGGAAAATCTCTCAGGGCAAGCGTGCCCTCTGGCTGAGCATGTCAAGCAGCTGCAGGCACAGAGAGCAGCTTCCACTACAGAATTATTCCAGTTTAGCAGAGAATTTGTCTTGATTGGCGTACAGATGCTAAGGTAGCCACACAATGCATATTTATAATAATTTTAGAAGCCTAAACTAAATTTTAAAGTGATTTCACAAGGCAGAAAATCAAATGTAATACTTCCAATGTGATGATTGTTTAAGAAAAGAGCATCTAGTTTTGCTGAATCTACGCATTAAAGAAACAAAAACAATGTACTAGTTTATAGGTTACAAAGGCAAAAACACAGGAATTTCAAACACAAAGAACGTTGGTTTATATCTGGCTTGTAAACACAGAAGTTTAAAAGGTATAAATCTTTTTAAAAGTTTAAGACAGCTATTAGGACCAGGTGGTTGAAGGACACCCACACACCTGCCTGGGGCCTCCTGCCCTGGGTGGGGAGGAGAGACCACTATCTGCCCGGCGCCTGTCAGGTGCATTATGGTGAATGAATATATGGTGGGGTTTGGGAATGAGAGAGAGACAGACTGCTCAAGTCCTTCGTGAGAGGACGCTCTGAAGAGGCCAAAGCAGTGAAGGACAGGCTGATGTGGGTGACCTACTTCTCACCTGCAGCCATATGATATCCAGTCCCAAACTGTTGTTAAGGGCCATGTCTGGGTCCATGCCACATAGCTATGGTATGTGTTGATATCCCTGGTGCCTGCTACCATAGAAGGTCATGTGGACGCTCAGGCCTAGGCCACCACCTGGGGCCACATTGGGGTCTGAGTGACACTTTTGGGGCTATGTTTAGTGGCCTGTGCTGCCACCAAGGCTCTATGGTGCCATCTGGGACTGGGCTGTGGCCAACGGCCATGTCTGGGTCCATAGCCTACCACAGCCAGTGTCTATGTTGATATTCATGGTCCTTGTTACCATCGAAGGCTGTGTGACTCTCCAGGCTGTGGGGCCCCCACCTGGACCCATGTCAAAGTCCAGGAACCACACTGCTGCTGGACCATGCAGATCTAAGTGATCCATGCTGCTGCTCAAGGCCTGGTGACATCTGGGCCCAAGTCCCTGCTTGTGGTCATGTCTGGGTTGTGACCCTGCTGCCGCTGAGATCTGTGTTGATGTCCATTACCCATGTCTCCGCAGGAGCCCATCCGAACCATGCTTTGGAGAGCATAGGAGGGCTGTGCTGAACTACCCTGCTCCTCGCTGGCCCAGGGACAGCCACCCTCCACACCAGAGAGCTGACCCCACCCTTCACCAGCCCTGGGATAAGGGACCCATGACCCAGCATGATAGAACTGGCCCCTGCATTTGGAAAGGTTAGCCCCACCCCTCACCACAAGTGTGGGAGAGCTTGTTCTGCTCTCCACCTGAGGGAGGTAGTTCCTGCAGCCCAGACTGACCAACTCATGCCTAGACGCACAGCCAGTGTTTGGAATTGGCACTCCCTAACATCTGCTCACCTATGAGCTGCTGGAGCATGAAGGGAACCGAGTCCTGCAGAACCATGGCCACAGGATCTTCATGCCCTGGGGCAACAGCAAGCTGTCTGAGAGGAGTTTCCGTGAGGATCCAGTACTGTTGCTGTATCAGATGCCAGAGACCTTGAACCTTACTAACAGCAGTCACACAAGGAACATTTGCACGCACAAAGGGTGCACTGCATGACACACAGCAGCTCCCAGTGCTGCTCATGACTGAAGACGCCATGGAGAGGTGGGAAAGATGGAGGAGTGACGTGGTTGGTTTATTTTTTTAATTAATATTCTTATTTATGTGTTTATTTGTATTTATTATTTTATTTTTATTACTCTTTAATGTTTTCCTTTGGGTGAGACACTAAGGGGTGAAGGGTGGATATGGAGGGACTGGGAAATGAGTAGGATTGGGGAGCATGATATGAAGTTTCCAAAGAATCAATAAAAAACTATGTTTTAAAAAAGTTTCAGATATAGACTTTTTCTTTTTCTTTTTTTCAGTGCCGTGGATCATAGCTCGGACCACCTGTATAATAAGAAAGCTATCTGCCACTGAGCCACACACCCTTCAGTTCAAGGTCTACTCATAATGAAAATATTCGTTTAAAAAATTTTTCTTTTTAATTATATTAAAAAACCTTTAATTTATTTTCTCAAGGAATCCATAATTAGTTATTCTTGGTATTTAGATGTCTCATAAATCAAGGAAGCTATTGTTATTCTGCAGATACAAAAAGACTTGTCTAACTAAATAAATTATAGTCACTGATGTCCTTTAATTTAAAAGATGCATTTTTCCTGAGCCTGATAGCACATGCCTGTGATCCCTCTCAGAGACAGAGGCAGGCATGGCTCAAGGGCCTCAAGTGTATCAGCCTGACCTATACAGCAAGACCCTGTCTCACACATCAGGGCTAGCACATAGCTCATGGCTGAGTGCCACCTAGCGTGACTGAAGGCCCAGAGTCAATTCCCTGCACCACAAAATGCCTAGCTGTTGTAAAAGTTTATAATTACATAGTTTATGTAAGTGGATACATACATATGAAGGAACTATATATGAAATCCCTGCTTTTATTGAGGTATAATTCATGTAACATAAAGTTAACTGCTTTAAAATGGACAATTCAGTAGCATTCATTACAGCCATAATGTTGTGCAATTTCACTTCTGTCTAGTTCCAAGGACAGGTGGGACTTTCACAACCCAAAGCAGAAACTCATACACACTGCCCAGTCATCCCTATCCCTCTGGATGGCAAGTTGGTGCTCTCTGCCTGTCCGCTATGGCAATGGCAGTGGATATTCATTTCTGTGGAGTATCCACGCAGAAACAGAATTGCCCAGTCATAAGACGAGTCCATGTTTAACTCCTCCAAAACCACCAAATGGTCTTAGTTCCTCACCAGCAGCGTGCAGTTCCCATTTTCCATGTATCTTCCATGCTTTTGGTTACTATTTAGTTGCCCTGGGGCTGTGAGCTAGTAACTAGTATGGTGATGACTTGTATTTCCTCAGTGGCTAATAATGCTAAGCTTCTTCTTGAGCATTTTGGTCATTTGTAGACCTTCAGAGAAATGTCCAGCACAAATTCTTTGCCATTGTTTACATTGAATTGTCTTTTTGTTGTTTACTTCTAAAAGTGTTTTACATTTCTATGAAGCTAGACCCTTGTCAGATAAATGGACACTAATGAAGCTAGACCCTTGTCAGATAAATGGACACTAGCACTTGTTTTTGACCTATAGGTCGTTTTCTTATTTTCTAGATAATGTACTTAGATATAAGGAGGTTTTAACGTTAATAATTTCCAAGATACTTGTTCCTGTTACTTCTCTTATTAGTGAAAGAAATCACTGCTAAGTGCAAGGTCGTGAGGATCTGCCTCTATGTTTTCCCTAATATCGTTTCTATGTTGTCTTCTTATATTTAAGTTATTTTTCTTGGAGTTATTTTTTTATGTTCTGAAGTATAGGGCAACTGCATTGCACATTCATACATGGCTGCTTAAGCTCCAATTATTCAAAACATCATTTTCCTCATTAAGGTCTGGCAGACTTTGTTTTTCCATGATATGTTAGTTAAATAGTGTTTTCAGCATCATTAGTGAACTTAAAGACTTTGACCTAATAGGAAATTGAGTTATTAATATCTATCTATCCTGCATGCCTGGAACTCTACTCATTTATGCTATAAATTAGCAGGTTTAAAAATAGATATATGAGGTTCAGTAGATCAATGTGTTTGTGGTCCAGCCTGGCAACCTCCACTCAATCCCCAGAACCCACAACGTGGAAGAAGAAACCCAACTCTTGTCACTTGTCCTCGGAGCAGCAACCCTACACACATGGAATAAATAAGTCAATGTGGTGGGTTTTGTTAGCTAAGCATATAAATTTACTCCTCCAAGATTTTTTGAAACATAGGGAGATGTGTATTTTTTCAACGGTTGATATAAATAAAGTCATCTGGTCATTCCAGATCACAAATCACAACAAAGCCAGGAGGAAGAAACTATAAATACAACACAGGAATAGAAAGAACCTAACAGCTCAGGCTCAGAAGGCCGGGATGTTAATCTGAAACAGGTCAGAAGGTATTAATTTTCTAAGTAGCACAGTGATAATTCATAAAGTTAAAACATCTTATAACTTGTTTAACACAAATTACTAAAGGTTAGTAATTGAAAGAATTAAATACAAATCTAGGTTTCTTTTTGTTAGAGTGCCAAATCGATCTGTAAGCATATACAATGCTTGTAGCAAAAAGAAATGAAGAAGCATTTGTGTGGTGTTAAGGGTTCTCTCACAAATACATACTGCAGTTCATCGTGTGTTATGCTTTTCAATTCTTCTTCACAGTCTACAGCTCTGAAAAGTTGAGTGTCGAGAAATCAATATGACTCACTGCTGGGTTCTATTAAACATCACTGCACGCCATTTCTTTTCTAGAGGCACTGATGAGAGATGCCCAAAACATATATTCTCTATAAACACTCTATTATATTCTCAAATTAAGGCCTCAAAATCAGAACACCAGAATTACAGTGACAGAACACCAGAACTGCAGTGACAGAATACCAGAAGTCCAGTGACAGAACACCAGCACTGCAGTGACAGAACACCAGAAACATAGTGACAGAACACCAGAACCATAGTGACAGAACACCAGAACTGTAGTGACAGAACACCAGAACTATAGTGACAGAACACCAGAACTGCAATGACAGAACACCAGAACTGTAGTGACAGAACACCAGAACCATAGTGACAGAACACCAGAACCATAGTGACAGAACACCAGAACCATAGTGATGGAACACCAGAACTATAGTGATGGAACACCAGAACTTCAATGACAGAACACCAAAACTATAGTGACAGAACACCAGAAACATAGTGACAGAACACCAGAACTGCAGTGACAGAACACCAGAACTGTAGTGACAGAACACCAGAACTGCAGTGACAGAACACCAGAACTGCAATGACAGAACACCAGAACTGCAGTGACAGAACACCAGAACTGCAGTGACAGAACACCAGAACTGCAGTGACAGAACACCAGAACTGCAGTGACAGAACACCAGAACTGCAATGACAGAACACCAGAACTGCAGTGACAGAACACCAGAACTGCAGTGACAGAACACCAGAACTGTAGTGACAGAACACCAGAACCGTAGTGACAGAACACCAGAGCCGTAGTGACAGAACACCAGAACTGTAGTGACAGAACACCAGAACCGTAGTGACAGAACACCAGAGCCGTAGTGACAAAACACCAGAACTGCAATGACAGAACACCAGAACTGCAGTGACAAAACACCAGAACCGTAGTGACAGAACACCAGAGCCGTAGTGATAGCCATTTCACCTAAATTATCTCTGGCGTTACCAGATGGCCACTGAGTAGCACTAGGTCTGATTTCCCATCTTATTAAAAACAGAAACATCACAGACGCAACCTAAACTTTCAAGTTTCAATAAATATTTTCATGTCTATAATATAAAAACCCAAGACAACCAAGAAATCCTAGGCTTCTGATTAGTTAAGAAGAGTCAAGTAATCGGTACTTCAGTATTACGAAGGTCAGAAATATCTTATGGTTCTTTTTAGCATGAGTAAGTACACATAGCCACAGCTGTCTATAAGTAAGTTAAAGACTTGATTTTCTTGTGAATGCTTGTTAATCTATGACTATCGGAATTCACAGGGGCACAATAAAGATGCTGGATATTTGACAGGGCCTCAATGTTTATTTGTTTCAACCCCTGGGGTGAGCAATTAGTTAGATCCTAATAAGCTGATTGCTTATTGCATCTCATGGGGGTTTTTATTTTCCACATCCTAATATTATGACTATTACAATGAATAGCCACACCCTAGAGTCTCATTTTCATAAATATTTTCTGCATTTTCCTTAAATGTACCTAAAGGTCCTTGTTACAAAGAATAGACTAGAAAATGAATATGAAAAAGATAAGGAGAACGTCAGTGAAGGGCTGAACAAGGGACTGTTGACAGCAGGGTGTACAGGGACAGACTGGCAGACCCAAGCTCCCATCATAAGTGGATACGCTCACCGCAGACTGTGAGATGGTTCCAAGAGGCCAAGCAAGGACCCCAGACACTCCTCCCAAAGCAAACGCCTTCGTGGAAGCAGACTGCGTAGTCCATATCAGTCAAGCACAAATCAGTTCCCTAGGTTCGAGATGGTTAAAGGAAATCATTTAATTGTGTTCATTGTTCTATTTTAAGTGGACATAGGAGGAAAAACCTCTCCTTTCTTTGTAATTTAGTACTGAGCTCAGTTTAGCAGACTGCACCCCTCAAAGTAGTCTAAACCTTCTCAAATGGCACTTCCACTGTGCCCCTCAAAGTGGTATCAAACCTCCTCTGATGGCGTTTTCTTTCGATCAAACCTCAAGATTTCGGGAAATTTTTTCTAAAAAATATTAATCTAGAATATAAATCAATAATCCATAAAAACTACTTAAAATGTAAAGTTTCTATTACAAAAGTAATTCAGAAATTATTTCACACACAAAAATAATAGGACAATAGCAGCAGTGCTTGGGCATTATGAAAAATACTCTCTTAGTTCCTCTTCCTCCTTTGTCCTTTATTGTTTTTAAATACCTTTGATTCTGTTTTATGTGTATGCAAGTGTATGCCTCGTGTGTGCGGTGCCCACAGAGACCAGAGGAGGGTGTCAGGTGCTCTGGAGCTGGAGCTACAGATAATGTAGGTCCTGGGAACTGAACCCCAGCCCACAGCTCCTCTCCTCTACAGCCATAGCAGCGGTTGCCTGGGTTCAAGCAAATATGTTTATTTCCCAAACAGAGTAATCGGATAAGTCAAATTTATCATCATGATCATTCCAGAAACCTCCTGGACTGGATGAGGCAGTACTTCACGCATGCAAATAAGGGCTCCCATAAATTCCTGGGAAAGTGGCCCATGCTCTATGCTGCTGCCTCCTCCAGAGGCCTAGGCCGGTCAGGAATCCTAACACAGTGACTGTCAGAGAAAAGAGAGACCCCCATCCATCCAAAAGTTAGAAGCACTTTGGGCAAAGTCTGGGAGAAAGAAATTGAATGGTTCTTTACCCTGATCTCAGTGTGTTCTCAAACCGACAAAATAAAACCTTCTGAGACATAAAGTTCCATTCTTTCCCTGGGGGCTGAGCACGGCTCTGCTCTGAACTGAAACTTAAGCTTTAAGATTACGTTACTCTAGGCTCTCGAATAGACATAAGGGGAACCTTTGTGTTTTCTACAGTGGTTACTCATATAAAAATGAAACCCATCCAATACAACTTAAAGTTAATGATGCTGAATGAAAGAGCCATCACTCACCCCATGTGGTAAAGTCTGACTGTTAGAGGCAGAAATTAGGACCCAAGTAGAACTCTGGCTCCTAGATCCATTTTCACTAGGACTAAAAAAAGAAAAACCAAGTCCTCATCCTGAGTTAATAAAGAAAAATAAGATCATCGTCTATCTCTTATAGCTAAAAATAATAATAATTTGAATAATCCCTTTAACCCCGCTGGGTCCCTGGCTTTGTCTACTACCTGTGTGCCAAGCACGGTGAGCTGAGCTGAGTGATGGAATTTATACCCCTGTGACTGCAATCCTGCCCTCTCTGCCCTTGATTTAGCTTCCCAGTCCAGGACCATTCCCACCAAACCTGACACTGGCTTCACTTCTCTGCACCTCAACTCTCTCCAGTTCCTTCTTTCTGATGTTTGCATTGGTTAGTTCATCAGACTTACAGAAAACGACATTTCAATAGCCAGACATTCCAGGAGGTAACGGGCACTCTTTCAAGGCATGTTTTAGTGAGTCCATGCAATGCAGCCCTGTGTCCCTAAGAGTAGGTGGCTCCCACCCACTCCCCCACCCCAGAGCAGCTACATGTCTTTCCCCAGGCCTCAAAGTCACCACCACTTTGAGTGGGGCTTGATGCAAATAGGGCAGGCAAGTATTTGTGCAGCACTCACGGTCAATACTTCTGGTGCGGTAGTTCTGCGGCACTTGTAGCACAGTAGTTGTGAAGCGCTTATCGTGGGGCTGCTTCTCTGCTGAGTGGCACTATGCAAAAATATATATTCAATCATATTTATTTCACAGTTTAAAAAGTGAAGGAGTGAGGGGTGCTGGGAAGTGACTGGGCCATACAGTGCTTGTCATGCAAGCATGAGAGCCTGAACTTGGGTTCCAGCCTTAGAACCTGTAGTGGTCTGAAAGGAAATGACTCCAAAGGGAAGGGCATTACTATGGCATGTGGCCTTGTTGGAGGAAGTCTGTCACCGTGGGCGCGGGCTTTGAAGTCTCACGTATGCTCAGTCTGCACCAGCGAGACACTTCACATCCTGCTGCCTGCAGATCAAGATGCGGGACTCTCAGGTCCCTCTCCAGCACCGTGTCTCCCTACATGTATGCCACCATGTTGCACCATGATGATAATGAACTAAATCTCTGAAACTGTAAGCCAGTCCCAATTAAATGTTTTCCTTTATAAGAATTGCTATGCTCATGGTGTCTCTTCACAAAAATAGAAACCCTAACTAAGACAGAACCCATGTTTTTAAAAAAGCCAGAAATTGCCAGGCGATGATGGCACATGCCCTTAATTCCAGCACTCAGGTGGCAGAGCAAAGTGGATCTCTGTGACTTTGGGCCAGCCTGATCCAAGATCCAAGACAGCTCCGAAGCTGCAAAGAAGCCCTGTCTCAAGAAAAAAAATAATAAAAAGGAAAGGAAAGGAAATAGAAGTGGTGGTCCATGATTACAAGCACAATGCTGAGGGGATGGAGACCCACAGGTGCCCGGGGCTCAGCAGTTGGTGAGCCTAGTGAGTTCCAGGTCAATAAGAGATGTTGTCTCAAATGAAAGGTGGAAGAATGGCAGTTAAAGTAAATTCTGGCCTGCACATGCATCTGCACACACATGGACACATACGTATATGCATGCACATGCACACTTAAGAGAAGGAGAGAGAGACAGAAAGGAGAGATAAAGGCAGCAGAGAGGCAGGCTCAAGAGCACCATACTTAGGAACTTGGTGCTTCGTTGCTGTGTGGCATCTGTAAGTTGGCTGTGCATCCTTTACCTCATTATCTGGCCAGAATCTCATGTTCCTGTTAAACTCAGGAAGCACAGCCCCTGGCCCCCTGGAATGCAAAAAGCAGAAAAGGAAAAATCCATACTGCTATTCTTGTCAGTTTAATAATAGAGAGTCTCAGATTTTCTATAAAATGAAAGAGATTCAATTGTGTGGTGGCACCGGGTCACAGTGTCCCTGAGAACGCTGCTATTTGGAGCCCAAGCATCCTTCTCAGAAGGGTCCTGGAGGTTTAATAACATCAGTTGACGGCAGCGAGACCCTGGGAGGGCACGATCCAGAAGCGAACATCTGTAGGCTATTGCAGGGAGCCCCGGGTTACCTTGTGTGCAATTTTAGATCATGAAAGGTGACATTGGATGCTGTCTTCTAAATTTCAATCACAACCTTAAACACTTTGTGATGTAGCTAGTAGCAGCTCTGTGACTCTTTGGGAACAAAAGGCCACCTTTGCAAGGCTGGGGGAAAGGCACAACCGCAGTAGGTGACCTGAGAGGCTCATGCTGTAAAATCTCAGCAAGAAAATAGGCTGACTTAGTCCCAGACACAGGGTCGCTAATTCCCTAGGAACTGCTGCTGTCTGGTACTTGCTGCATAGACTTCCTCATAGAATCTGCATATCCTCTTAATGTGGCTCTCAGAGGAATGTAAGCACCAAAGGGAAGGGGAAAATGTATTCTTCAAAGGGCTCCCTCCTCCTGGACCTCACTTAAGAGATGCAGAGTAGGAAGGACAGACAGGCTCCGTTTAGCTGAAGCTCAAGACCAGGTTAAATCAACCTGTGATGACAGACCTCAGGAAAGGGTTAGCTCTGAGCATCGCTGAGGACCTGGAACGGAGATGGAATGAGGACAAGTAAATTACCCTTGGTCAGTGCCATGACTCAGAGGTGAGGGTTGTCTGATCCCCGAATCCTACACACTGAAAGGAGAAAACAGACTCATGAAAGTCGTCCTCTGGCTATCTATCATCTATCTATCATCTATCTATCTATCTATCTATCTATCTATCTATCTATCTATCATCTATCTATCATCTATCTATCTATCATCTATCTATCTTTCATCTATCTATCTATCTATCATCTATCTATCTATCATCTATCTATCTATCATCTATCTATCTATCTATCATCTATCATCTATCTATCTATCTCATACAAACTGAAAGAAAGAGAGAGGTCAATAAATAAATGTAAAAAGGATGAGACTGCTTCAATGCTTAATCTCTGCATGTGGAATTTCACTATGCAACCTTAAAAAGATGTCTTTTGATTTTAAAAGCTCTCTGCCTACACATATTAGCTCTAAAATTGGGGCTTGGAAGTCCCCTCTCCTGTGCATCAAGAGTGTCAAAGCCTCTGCTGCCTTTGCCAGACAGTAGCTTTTCCCAGTTTTGGCCCCTACACCCCAGGTCTGGGAATACAAACTGGTGCAAGCCACCTGCAGACTGAGCTGCCCTGACTGCAGTGCATAGAAGTTCCTCAGTCCATTCTGCTGTTTGCTTTACTATACCTTTCTCTTAACATGATATCTGTGCACCATTTTGTGTGGTGATCATGAATCACTAATCATTGTCTTAGTGACTTTTCTGTTGCTGTGATAAGACACCATGACCAAGGAAGCTTATAAAAGAAAAAAAAATTATTTGGAGCTTAGTGTTTCAGACTGTTAGAGTTCATGACCATCAGGTAAGGAGCATGACCCAGGCAGACAGGCATAGTGATGTAGCTGTAACTCAGAGCTCACACCTTGAGACACAGCCACAAGGCAGAGAAAGCTATTTAGAAAAAACATGGGTTTTTGAAACCTCAATGCCTCCTCCAACAAGGCCACACCTCCTAATCCTTCTCAAACAGTTCTACCAGCTAGGAACAAGTATTCAAACGTTTGAGCATACAGGAGTCATTTCCGTTCAGACAACCACAATGGTGGAAGTTGAGTGGAAACAGAACTGCCAAGCTCTTGAATCAAAGAAATCAACATGGCGTGACGGTGAGGAGAACTTGGTACAAGGAGTGTGGTGCTCAGGGTTCTCCTTGGCTGTGGACTCATCCTGTGCTTCTCTCTCCCCATCATGCCACCCTGCGAGTCTGGCTTACAGGTACCCTCCCATTCTATTTAGGATTCAGTGACTTAGCTTTGGTCAGTGTGCACATGACATGATTAGACATGGAATCACTAAAGTTAATAGAAAAGATGAGAATTTACACTCTCCTTTGCCAAGCTCAGTAGGAACATTTAAACAAGTATGGAGGGATATTCCCATGTTCCCACTTGTTGGTGAGAATTCCATAAGCATCTCTGGGATCCGAGGAACAGCAGTCACCCCATGCTTTATCTTCATCTCACACAGTAGGCTCAGAGGAAGGAGTCTGTTTGCTTCCCTGGAGAGCAGGCAACATTCTCTAGACCTAACTGAGACTTCTGAGGACAGGTGTTTGGTAATTTTTTAAAATAAAATAGTAATAATATGTTTCTCCTCTCAAATAATTGTACTTTCTGTGCCCCACCAGGCATTTCCTCCCATAAATCTTCAGGTTTAAATTAAAATTCATACAGGAAGAAAAGCCTACTGACTTTAAACCATATAAATGTAATACCTTTCTGCATCCACGTTAGTTCCCTTTGCAGGCTACACAAGGTCAAAGACAATGTTCTTTGTTCATATCAGAGTTTTCTATCTGCAAAAATGGTTTATGTTACTTTAGTTTGTCATTTCCTTTGGCATTTTAGATGTCAGAGGAAAATTACACTCCCATTTCATAGATGAAAAGGTCATGATCCAGGACTCAGGTGTAGGCAGAGACTCAAGTTCATCCTAGGCTGCACAAGGAGTTCGAGACCATGAGACCCTGCCCCCACCCTCCCACCCCTCCACTGCCCCCCTCCACTCCCTGACAAAAGGCTTGAACTTCTACATCACCATTCCAAGTTTTAACAAATCCTTCTGTTTAAGATTCACTTCTTTCCAGGTTGTGGCTATTACAAACAATGCTGCTATGAACATAGTTGAGCATATACTTTTGTTGTATGATAGGGCATCTCTTGGGTATATTCCCAAGAGTGGTATTGATGGGTCCAGGGGTAGGTTGATCCCGAATTTCCTGAGAAACCGCCACACTGCTTTCCAAAGTGGTTGCACAAGTTTGCATTTCCACCAGCAATGAATGAGTGTACCCCTTTCTCCACAACCTCTCCAGCAAAGGTTATCATTGGTGTCTTTTTATTTTAGCCATTCTGACAGGTGTAAGATGGTATCTTAAAGTTGTCTTGATTTGCATTTCCCTGATCGCTAAGGAAGTTGAGCATGACCTTAAGTGTCTTTTGGCCATTTGAACTTCTTCTGTTGAGAATTCTCTGTTCAGCTCAGTGCCCCATTTTATAATTGGGTTGATTAGCATTTTACAGTCTAGTTTCTTGAGTTCTTTATTTATTTTAGAGATCAGACCTTGGTCAGTTGCAGAGTTGGTGAAGATCTTCTCCCAGTCAGTGAGTTGCCTTTTTGTCTTAGTGACAGTGTCCTTTGCTTTACAGAAGCTTCTCAGTTTCAGGAAGTCCCATTTATTCAATGTTGCCCTTAATATCTGTGCTGCTGGGGTTATACGTAGGAAGTGGTCTCCTGTGCCCATGTGTTGTAGAGTACTTCCCACTTTCTCTTCTATCAGGTTCAGTGTGTTCAGATTGATATTGAGGTCTTTAATCCATTTGGACTTGAGTTTTGTGCATGGTGATAGAGATAGATATGGATCTATTTTCATTCTTCTACAGATTGACATCCAGTTATGCCAGCACAATTTGTTGAAAATGCTCTCTTTCTTCCATTGTATACTTTTAGCTCCTTTATCGAAAATCAGGTGTTCATAGGTTTGTGGGTTAAAGTCCTTCAATGGAAGAATGGATGAAGAAAGTATGGAATATATACATATTAGAGTACTACTCAGCAGTAAAAAACAATGACTTCTTGAATTTTGCATGCAAATGGACGGAAATAGAAAACACTATCCTGAGTGAGGTGAGCCAGACCCAAAAAGAGGAACGTGGGATGTACTCACTCATAATTGGTTTCTAGCCATAAATAAAGGACATTGAGTCTATAATTCGTGATCCTAGAGAAGCAAAAAAAAATGTTGGAAAGAAGAAACATGGTTGTAAGCAATAATAGTCACTCAAAAGTAGTCTTTGAACTGATATTTGGAAATACAATCACAGTGTTCATACTGAAAGATACTGATGTGCCAGGAATTTTCTTCATTCTATATGCAAATATTTCTTTCGTGACCCTTTGGCAGTAGAAGAAAAGGAGACTTCACTGGTCTCTGCTTGTTCCAATAGTTCAGATCATCACAGTGCTGTAGTTGGTGCTGTGTTGATCCTGACTTATGACTTCCAACAGGTAAGGCAATCCTGAGGGAGATGTCTTTACTGTGGTCTTTTCCTTCTCTTCACAATATTGATAGTAGACCAAGCAAAGCCTTTCAGAACTTCACCAAAAGAGATGTGTGATCTTGGAGTCTTCAGTTCTCCTGGATATGTATATATTTACTATACAGATATACTAAAAACTATTTTAGAGTATTTAGCTCTTTGGTTTCCTTTAAATGTATCATGAATGATTTTTTTAAATAAATAGTCCCTTTAATACTTAAAAAAAAAAAAAAGAAGGTGAACCCAAAGAAAAACATATAGTTATCCTCCTGGATATTAACCTTCATCAGGCTATGAAAGAAGACAGAGACCCACATTGGAGCACCGGACTGAAATCCCAAGGTGCAAATGAGGAGCAGCAGGAGAGAGAGCATGAGCAAGGAACTCAGGACCGTGAGGGGTGCACCCACACACTGAGACAATGGGGATGTTCTATCGGGAACTCACCAAGGCCAGCTGGACTGGGTCTTAAAAAGCATGGGATAAAACCGGACTCGCTAAACATAGCAGACAATGAGGGCTGCTGAGAAGTCAAGAACAATGGCACTGGGTTTTGATCCTACTGCACGTACTGGCTTTGTGGGAACCTAGGATGTTTGGCTGCTCACCTTACTAGACCTGGAAGGAGGTGGGAGGTCCTTGGACTTCCCACAGAGCAGGGAACCCTGACTGCTCTTTGGGCTGCTGAGGGAGGGGGAGTTGGTTGGGGGAGGGAGAGGGAAATGGGAGGCGGTGGCGGGGAGGAGGCAGAAATCTTTAATAAATAAATAAATAAATAGATAAATAAATAAATAAATAAAAACAAAAAAAGATCCACTTCTTCCGCCTTTGGGGCCCTGCTGAGAAAAATCACCTGAAATCACTGCTTTATCCACTGGGGGCGCTGCTGAGAAAAAACACCTGAAATCACAAGCTGACCTTTGAGGTTCCTAAGAGAGAGCCTGAAGTGGTTCAGCTAGATCTGTCATTGCTAGTCCATCATGGCCAACCCAGAAGCGTGGTGACACGCACACAGTAAATTCTCCTTCGAGGTCATAATGCTATCTGTTTGCCATTTACCCATTACTCAAGTAAATGTGAGGCTTCATGGTGCTTCCTGCTTCCTCTACAGGCAGTTAAACCCAAGGAAGGTGGGTGTGTTTGGGGATGGACCACAGAAGCATCCATGACAAATGGAGGGTGTCTACTCAGTTCCCAGAGAGCTTCCAATCAGGATGAGCATCCAGCAATTGCTCTTGGCTTGTCAATGAGAGAAACATCAAGAGCTTTGAATATTAACCAACCCTCTGATGAGTGATCAACCAGTTACTCAACAGTTCTCACAAGTGGAGATGATGTGGGAAGTCAATCTCCATATCTGTTAGCTAGAAAAAGTTCACATATTGTGGTATGAACAGAAACAGTTAAAACATAAGGCACAGAACGATTTCCAGATCCTTTTGGTGGCTTCTTAAAATGTCTTGTCAGCTGATTCCAAGGCATTATTTGACAGCTCTGATAACTAATGAGGCTTCCCAAGATAAAATGGAATTAAGACTTTGAGCTGCTTTCATTAACCCTAAAACTTGCTCACCATAAAGAAGCCCCAAGCCTCACTCCACTGAAATCACAGTGCAGGCTGCTTCTAACCTGGGACTAAGGATAGTCACTATAAGAGAATGCAACGTGCATGTGTCCCAGCCCCAAGAACTTCCCTTGGGTTGTGGAGAAGCCCTTGCAAGTCCCCACCACTTCCCGGGAAGCCTTGCCCAGACAGCTCACCAGAGACAGGGAAGGAGAAGGAGTGTCACCTACAGAGGCTTGAATCATCCCTACAGTGCCTTCTCAGCAGCGACGTCAGCCTCCTGCTACCTGAAGCTGCCTCTATTTCTGCTATTCATTTCAAAGCAATTGTTAGAAATGCAGAATGCATCCCACACCCCCACACTCCCACTCGCCCCCACACAAATACCCCCTAAAAGTACTAGTCATGGAATCAGAGAACTTTTATTCTTCCAACTAGACAGATCTGGCCTTCTGCTGCTATCTTGTGAACCTTTGTGGAGTCAATAAGATAAATAAGTGTTTGAGTTTTAGATACTCCCAAGTATTTGAAAGGATAAAAATCAGGTAGCTGATATCAAAGGAAAATCCCATGGATGGATACCCTGTCAAAAGCAGAGAGTGAAGGTGCATGCCTGTATACTCTGGACTTGGGAGTTAGAGAAAAGGAGCAGGATTTAAAGGTCATTTTTGGCTGCATAATGAGGTAAGAACAGATTGGGCCACACCATATGCTAAAACAGGTACACGCTAAGCAGTCGGGATGTCACAATGAGTCAAATCCAACATGTCTTCTTTGAACATGCAATGAGCCAGTCTAGGGCGGAAGGTGGCCACTCATCATACGAGTACAGAAACTGATACACAATGCCTCTGTTTGCCCTAAGTACAAAGAAGAGCTCCATGATTCCTGTTAAAGGGAAATCCAAGCCAGCCAAGGATGCAGACAAGTACCCCTGAGGAGATAACTCTGAACTGAAGGCTAAAGAAAGACAAGGCAAAGACAGTAACATATGCCACGGCCCTGTGACAGGCAGGTGGTGACAGGCAGGCAGTGAAGGGAGCCATCATGGCTAATGCACAGGGAGAAAGCAACAGCTTGTGTGATATACATCAGAAGATGTGATAGAGGCAGACGGCACACGGCTTCAGTTAAGGAAGTTATTCTGGCCATGCAATAAAAAATATGAGAAGACATTAAAATGGGGTCAATGGTGGGGAGGCGGTTATGACAAGATGAGATTAGTGCATCAAATTGATTGCTGTAAGGACAACGAGTGGAACAGAGTTGTGGGGACATGGGGGGACCACATGAAGATCTCGGAAGGCACAGGCGCCCAAGGCCCGGAACGGTTGCGAGAGCTATGGTAGAAAAAGTGCAGACGTGGAGTTAGGGATATGACTCGGTCGGCAGAGCGCTTGCTGAGCACCACGAAGCCCCGAGTTTGATCCCTCTCACCACATAAGGTCAGATACAATGATACCTGTCTGCAATTCCAGACCCGGGGAGGTAGAAACAGGAGGAACAGAAGTTCAAAGTCATCCCAGCTACATAGTAAATTTGAGACTATCCTGGACTACGTGAGATCCTGTCACAGGAGGGAAAAAAAGGGAAGGAAGAAAAGAAGAGAGGGAGGGAGGGAATAAGGAAGGCAGCAGACAGACAGAGAATTTCAGTACTTGAATGAGGTGTTCCCAGTGGAGAGGGAAGGCAGGAAACTTCTGGAGATGAACTGAACTCTGGAAACAGCCTGGGCTCTCCATCCCAGGAGGAGAAGGATGCGTTTCTTTCCTGCTCCCTAGCAAGAGGGGCTCTGGGGAGGTCTCGAAATGGCTGCATTTTGTCTTTGCTGCCATTTCTACATCTACCCTCTGCCTGGTCTCTTGTCTCTCAGAGAGAACATGCCTTCATTTCCCACAAATTCAAATGGAAACAAACTGAACTCCTTATTGTCAGCTGAGAAGACCACCCAGGATGTTCGATGCTGTTTTTGAAAAAGTGAGAAGTGTATTTTCTCCAACTGAGCCCCACTGAACACCATTGTGACACCATTAGGTTGTTTGGTAGAACTCACTTGTGACAAGATGCATGCTACAGCCCTCTTTTAGATATTTACAGTGCTCATTAACCTGCATCCACACACACACACACACACACACAAAAAAAAAAACCCTTACAAATCTAGTTTAGAATGAACTGTATAGAAACAGATACAGATATAGTTACAGATTTGCTTATTCTCTAAAATTAAAGTTATTGGGGAGGGTGCCTAAGCAAATGTATGGGGGCTAAAAGACAACTTGTGGGAACTGACTCACTCCTTCCAACACCAAGTCCCAGGAATCCAGCTTAGGGTGAGACTTGACCAGGCCACAGTTACCCATTAAACCACCTGTCTAGTTCTCCCTCCATCCTCCCATCCCCCTTCCTTCCTTCCTGCGCTCCTTTCTTTCTTCCTTTCTTTGGAAGCCAGCTTTTAAGCACACACACACACACACACACACACACACACACACACCTGCAGTGCCGAGGCTCACACCTCAGGAAGAGTGCCTCAATTCTGATTATGACTGCTGTAGTTCACTGCACAGCAGCCTGGAGTCATTTCTCCAGACTGCAGGAGTGTGAGAGTCCATGTTCTTGAGAAAGGACCCTTCCTAGGAATAGATAATCCTCTCAAACTGTGCAGGCTCCACATTTACCCCGTGGTTTCTTGGTTCCTTCAGAGAAAAAGCACATTGCCTGGACTCCACCAATGCCCACTACAGCAGAAGAAACATTGTGACCAACAGCTTACCACTTCTACCACCTGCAAGACACATTTTCACCTAGAAAATCCCTACATTTACTGATTTCTTTTTTTTGGGGGGGGGGGGAACCCAGTACTTTTAAAACACATGAGGGGAAAAGATCAGTGGGCAAAAACCATATAAAGACATTACCAGAACTCTGCCCTAATAATGTCATCTACATAATTCGCTCTCTTCCAAACACTTCAGTCCCTCTACCCTGAAGTCACAGGCTTTATGAAGTCTTCAAGTTTTTCATCATTTAGTATCATCTATTACCTCATCAGCCCAGGGCCATCCACTGTGTGAGTAGCTGAGAGGTACCTGCTAGTAGTCCTCAGACAAGATGGGACCAGAGCCTGTGGCCAAGATGGTCCTTGAACTGGGCCTTTGTGAGTCCTCGGATTTCTCAGAAGCATTTGCTTCTGTGAGGTCCTTAACACCCCATGGAAAGTTAAAATCCAAGTCAAGCTGCCTTAATTCTCCACAGTCACGGTCTGCACCTTCTCTGCCACTGCTTCTGTCTGGGATGAGACCAGGGAGCTGGCATCCTCACCTTTGGCTACTTTGACAACATCCATCAACTTTTACTGATATGTTCCCTCTCCTGGTTGAGTGATGCTTCTTGGACTTTTTCCCTGGGCTTAGCTTTTCTCATTCTTTAGTATAGTCACAAATGCAGCCTGGCTTACTTAGCTCCTGTAGGTTCCTCAGGGTTTCCTTCGGTTGGGTCTGAATTAGTGAAAGCTATAAAGTGTTCAGGGTGAGCATGTGGTCCTCTCTGGTCTCTCCCAGGTGGCAGAGCAGAGGTGGGTGACATGACTGGAGGCTACATCCTTCAAGTACACTGGCAGTGTGCTCTTCATGTGAGCCAGTGGCCTCAGTATTGTCCACTCACTGATGGACCATGATGTCTGAATCCGTGATCACCAAGCGTCTAGTGAGACTATCCCCTTTCCTACCCTTGGGTCCTATTGCTTAAGCAATTGGTGCTGATATCTACTTCTCATTCCAATGACCTTTTCTGACATTTCGGTCTCCTGCAGTCAAATCTCCCACTTCAGATATGATATTCTCACTGTAGTCAAGGGTGCCTAAATCCATTAGGGAGTGACAATCCCTGCCCCCTTTCCCTACACACACACACACACACTCACACACACTCACACACACACACTCACACACATACATACACACACATGCACACACAGCATTGTTGGCCCTCTGCTGTGATTTAAGAACAAGCTGAAAGCTTAACAGTCGCTGGGAGCAGAAGCTCTTCTCGCTGCCAGCAGCTTGCAATTGTCAGGCACCCACAGTTTTTCAGGCTGCTGTGCCAAACAGCTTGATTGATACAACCCTGCATTATTTCTTATTTCCCCGAGTTCCTTATGAGAGGGATTACCCCTGGCCTGTGCCCAAATAGGTAAGAAAATGTCATCCAAACATGGTGTATCTGTAAAGCTTAGATATTGAAGGAAAAAGCATAACTTTGCTAGGATAAGGCATGTACACCAGCACTGTACCGCTCCTTCCTAGCAACAACACTTTCCAGATCTCCTCTGGGACTGCCCCAAAGAGTGTGAGAGGCATCACTATGAACTAGGGCTTTGATGGAGAAGAGCTGTGGCTGCTGAAGTAGCCAGCGGGTCAGCATTTGGTACAGCATCAACATGGGACTACAAAGCACAGGATGAGGACACATGACTCGAACGGATCTGTAGGGCTCTGTGAAAGCAAACCTCAGGCTGAGGGGCAGTCCCAGGCACAGTACAAATCCAGCATGGACAACGCCCTGAACTGCATCTCTAGCATCAAAAAAGAAAGGAGGAAAACAGAAGGATGAGGAAGGAGAAATGGAGGAAGCAGGGGATGGAGAAGAAGGGAGGATGGGTAATGTGTGTTTTGTGTATGTGGGGGGTGTGGGTCAGAGGTCAACTTCAAGTGTCATTCCTTAGGAGCTATCTACCTTGGTTTTTCTTTTGAGATAGGGTCTCTTACTAGAACAAGGGATGTGAAGTGGCTCTCATGTGTTTGAGCACTTGGGCCCCAGGCTGGTACTGTTTTAAGAGATCGTGGAACCTTTTAGAGGTGAGGCCTACCTAATGGAAGCAGGTGGTTAGGGTCAGCCTGGGAGGTTCTAGACCTGGCTGTGGCCCTAGGTGCCCCTCTCTGATTCTTACCTACTGCCTTAGGTGCCCCCTCTGCTTCTTACCTACTGCCCTAGGTGCCCCTCTCGACTTCCTACCTACTGCCCTAGGTGCCCCCTCTGCTTCTTACCTACTGCCCTAGGTGCCCCCTCTGCTTCTTACCTACTGCCCTAGGTGCCCCCTCTGCTTCTTACCTACTCCACTAGGTGCCCCTCTGCTTCCTACCTACTGCACTAGGTGCCCCCTCTGCTTCCTACCTACTGCACTAGGTGCCCCCTCTGCTTCCTACCTACTGCCGTAATGTGAACAACCATGAACTGCTACGCCAGGGCAGAAGCCCAAGTCACAGGGCATCCCTGCCGTGACACTGTGAGCCACAATCATGTGTCTCCCCTAAGCTGTTTTTTCTCAGCTACTTTGTCACAACAATAAGACAAGCAAATACAGAGAGAAACCAGAGAAGCCAGTGTCCTTCTGAAGACACCAGAGTTCCCTTGCAGAGAAGTTCATAAAGTGACGAGTCCAGACTTTCTGCCAGCAACTAAAATCAGCTGCCACTTAGAAGCTGTGTCTCTCGCTGGTGGATGCTCCAACCTCGTCAGTTTTAGAGAAGACAGAACACAGGACCATTTCCTGGCTGCACCCTCGGATGAGACCCAGAGCCAGAATCACTTGGGCCCTTGACCCCAAAAGCTGTGCTACAATAAATGCTGACTTTTGACTTGTGCTGCGAAGTTCGGGAACATTCTGTCCTGCAGGGGTAGATAATTAGTCTGCCAGGGAAATACCAACTACACAGAAAAGCTTTGCTCTTGCGAATCACTCTGGAAACCTGGAGGTAGCCATTGCCCTCCATGAAGACAAGATATTTTGTCTTCTTGGGGTTTGACCATGTCAAAGATTTGTCACTTGAAGGACAGTAGCAACACCAATCTACATGCCAGGCTGCCAGAGAGTCAGGACAAATGCAATGCAAGCAAATGACCTGGCTAAACAATGATGAAAGGGTGCCAGGCCAGCTCTTCCTTCTAATAACCAATGTTGGGAATAAATTTCTTCAGTGAGTTGATCAAATAATGCCCCAGCAACCTGGAAGCAAACAAGCTACTCCTGAGGATTAGCCACACAAGAGCCTTGGTAGGCACATGTGATTAGTCATACCAAAAACTCTATCAATGTCAATCATCTAAGGCTGTTAGCATTCAGTTTAACCCCTACAGTCTCTGGAAACAAGGCAATAACAGACTGAAAAGCAGCCAAGCTCCTCGGTGTATGGGTGTATGATCTTCTGGGGGTTTAAAGGTATATTTACAAATGCTCACCCCAGAACCAGCAGAAGCCTGTTGATTTATTTGACCGAGAAGGTTCATTTAGTTAATTAACTCACTGGGATCAATCTAATCCAGGGATCCAGCAGGCTGCCTGGAGGCACTGATGCGGCGATCACACAGATAACAGCAATGGAGGTCTAACCATGTTCAGTGTGCTGTCTGAACTTCAAAGTCACCCAAAGACTTGGCTTCTGCCCCAAAAGTAAATTTCCTGAACACAGATCAAGGAACTTTCCCCAAAGGCTAAACTTCAAGCAGAAAAGTCAAATCTCCACACTCAAGAGAATTCCAGAAGTCAGTGACAAGTATTCCCCAAGAACTCAGGAAGCCAGAAAGCTAGGAAGAAGAGAGCTGCAAGGGACCTGGAGGGACAGTGCCCTTCCTGCGGGAAGCCCTGACATACACAGTGACGCAGTGACTTGGCCGAACCTTTCCTTCAAAATGTAGTAGTTTTAATCAAAAAACAAATAAATTAGGATACTGAAGTTGTAGCCTGGGTTACAAGTCAGCCTCAGCTTATGTAGGGAGTTGGAGGCCACTCTGCACTAGAGACCCTGTCTCAAAAAAAAAAAAAAAAGCTATAAAATTTAGGGCGAAATATATGTTTTCTCTAATGTCTCTATAGGGGCACGGCTGGGCGGGGTAGAACTATCCAGTGCACAGTATAAGCTGGAGTCCTCAAAAAGCATCTTCAGCTGGCAAGGCTCCAAGGGCGTCTTCAGCTGGCTGGTTAACTTCAAGCCAATTGGCTCATCTGACCCTCATAGCACTGGGTTTTAGAGAGTGCGTGCCCCCAAAGCCCAAAGGTGCGGAACAGTAACAAACTCCCTGAAACCAGGGACTTGCTTCCTTGAATCTGGCCAGCAAACAATGCTTCCATGGCAAGCAGAGCTTGGGCCAACAGGGCACATGCCATCTGTACTTTTGTAAGCATAGAAGCGCCATTTCTGATAAGCTCAGCTCTCAGGCACTAGGCACCCTGCCTTTGTGACTTCACTAGGCTGGCATAGGCTGAGAACCTATTACAGGAGATTCGCATGCTTATAGGAGGGAAGATATGGAAATGGTTCCAAAGTCCCCAAGAATGGGCTGGTTTTGAAGTCAGGTGGATGCACTTCAAAGTGAACCACCGACTCAACTAAAATCCTTCTAGGCTTAGAAATACAGAAATTTACCTGTGGGCAAAGCTAAAGCGAGAATTTTAATCACATTTATAGACTGACCATTTGGTCCCTACAACTCAGTTTTTAGCTGATTTATTTACTAACCAGCCTTGACTATTGAAATACTTCTTGACTGTACTTAGATTTAAAATCAGACAGGGATCAGTAAGAGTGAATCAGCCAGCTGTCTCTTCCAATGGGACACCACGGCAGAGCACCAAATGTACTGCTGTCCTATGAAGAGCCACCAACTCCGGGAATAGGTGGGGGTTGATAGCAAAGTGAAGAGAGCTCAGAAATGTAGTTAGGAAGTACTTATGCATAGTTCACCATCATGGGGGCATGACGTCAGCTTTTTATATAGTGCATGGATGGAAACAGGAGGGATAATGGAGGGGAAGGTCCCTCTAGGTATGTGGGGGATGGAGAGGAGGGTTCTCAAGAGGACCAAAGGATACAGAAAAGTCAGACTCGGCAGCCTGGAGGCACGTGGTGATCTATTTGCCACCTTCAAGAACCCCTGTTTTCCTTCCACTGGTTGAATGGATGACATCATTTGACAAGTCATCTTCAATCATGTCAGGAGTCTCAGGGACAGGGAGAGACAGCAGCAGGACTAAGCAAGAGACTCAAAGGCAGCATTCCTTGGGATGCCAGCCCAGTTCTACTGCCACCTCATCAGATGACTTTATTATTCTCACTGTTATTTGGGCTATTTTATTAAGGACCAATACAATACAAAACAAGGTCTGGAGGTCACTAAGGACCATTCCTTGGAGCTTAGTATCTAAATTAAAAGTAATCATTCTCTCATGTGTGATTAAGTAGAAAGATTTGAAAGCTATAAAATCTAAGAAAATGGGATGGAAAGTTTTGTTGAATCAGTGTCCGCTTTAAAAACCTTTTAGGGCCTGTGAGGTGTCTTGGAGGACAAGGATATTTGCCATCAAGTCTGACTACCTGATTTAAGTCCCTGGGGCTCTACACAGTGGAAGGAGAGAACTGACTCCCATAAATTGGTCTCTCAACTCCACACATGTGTGGTGGCATGTGTGTGCACATACACATACAGAAACACACATGCACTAGACAGACAGACAGATATAGATATATCTATTGTATATATGTTAAAAACTTTACTTTTGTTAGGGTGAAATTTATATACCATAAAATTTCCCATTGTAGAATGAATAATCCAATGGGATTTAGCAGCACAGTCACAATTTTGTAAAACCATCTCTTCTGCTTCCAAAAGATCTCCAATATTGTGAAGTAAACCACATACCTGCTAGGTAGTTGCTCCTCTCCTCACACCTCCCATCCTTACCACACCTTCATTCTGTCCCAGTAGATTTTTCTATCTCAGATATTGGTCATGGATGAATCATAAAATACATTTATCTTGGTGAGCCAGGTGGTAGTGGCACATTCCTTTAATCCCAGCACTCTAAAGGCAGAAGCAGGCAGATCTCTGTGAGTTCGAAGCCAGCCTGATCTACAAGAGCTAGTTACAGGACAGGCACCAAAACTACAGAAAAACCCTGTCTCAAAAAACCAAAAATAAATAAAAAAAAAAATACATACATACATACATATGTCTTTTTGTACCTAGCCCTTCTCATTTAGCATAATGATTTTGCTGTTCATCTATATTGGGACATATATCAGTTCTTTATTTCTTTCTACAGCTGAGTGATATTCCTCTGTGCATGAATTATGGAACTTGTTTGTTCATTCCTCTGTTAATAGACATTTATGTTTCTACCTTTGGGTCATTGTATTATCTTTTCTTCCAATACACAAACATACTGCAGACTTATCATGCTTTATCATGTGTCTTTCCTATTGAAAGAAAGATATTATTGGTAGTTTATTTGAGCAGGGTTCTATGAGTGTTGTAAACAGAGGAGAAGAATAAGAAAAGAGTTGGGTAGACCTGGATGGAGGTGGTGGTCCTTGGACTTCCCACTGGGCAGGGAACCCTGATTGCTCTTAGGGCTGACGAGGGAGGGGGACTTGATTGGGGGAGGGGGAGGGAAATGGGAGGCGGTGGCGGGGAGGAGGCAGAAATCTTTAATTAATAAATAAATTTAAATTAAAAAAAAAGAAGAAGAAAAGAGTTGGGCCAAGAACAAAGACTGGCATGAAGAAGAAATGAGCAGTCCCGCTGTGGAGGGATAGGAAGCTTGGGGACACATGGAGGTGGGGATGGGAAAGTCATTGTCATTCTGGCCTGAGGGCTCAGCAGAAGTTTCGTAGGGAGACTGAGGAGGTTGGTTGAAAGTCACCTGATAGTCCCCCTTATGCCGCACTAGCTGACACTGGGGATAGCTGTCCCCTCCTGGGTTTCTCTAGTGAAAATATTTCAGTAATGGTTATCATAAGATTGCCTTGAATCCTAAGTTCCTTTCATATAATCACTTAAATTTTTATTCAACTTTAAGTGTCAAATAATAATTATACAGAAAAATAAAATAATAATTATTATACATATTTGTGTGGCATAGTGTACTATTATGACACATGTATAAACTCAAAGAATTAATATACCCTAACCATCACCTCAGATATTTCTCATTTTTGTGATGAGAATATACAATACACATACATACACACACATAGACACACACACACACACACATAAACATTCATCAAGAGTTAGTGACATACCTCTGTCACCAGAAAATGTTAAAATTCATCTTTAAAGAAAAGGGAAGCCTAGCGTAGTAGCTCATGATTTGCAATACCACTCTTGGGAATATACCCAAGAGATGCCCTATCATATGACAAAAGCATTTGTTCAACTATGTTCATAGCAGCATTATTTGTAATAGCCAGAACCTGGAAGCATCCTAGGTGTCCTTCAATGGAAGAATGGATGAAGAAAGTGTGGAATATATACACATTAGAGTACTACTCTGCGGTAAAAAACAATGACTTCTCGAATTTTGCATGCAAATGGATGGAAATAGAAAATACTATCCTGAGTGAGGTAACCCAGACCCAAAAAGAAGATCATGGGATGTTCTCACTCATAATTGGTTTCTAGCCATGGATAGGGGGCCACTGAGTCTATAATTTGTGGTCCTAAAGAAGCTAAACAAGAGGGCAAACCCAAGGAAAAACATATAGTTATCCTCCTGGCTATGGGAAATAGACAAGATTGCCGGGCAAAAAATTGGAATCATGGGGGTGGGGTGGGATGGGGGTAAGGGGAGATGGAGAGAGAAAAGTGTGAAGGAGAGGATGAGGGGAACTTGGGGAAACGGGATGATTGGAGATATAGGAAGGTTGGATAGGGGAGCAGGGAAACTCATATCTTAGTTAAGGGAGCCACCTAAGGACTGGCAAGAGACTTGAACTTGGAGTGGCTACCAGATGCCCAGGGCAATGTCCCCAGTTAGTTCCTTGGGCACCTGAGTATAGGAAACCTGAAATGAACCTATCCTATAACCATACTGATGAATATCTTACATATCACCATAGAACCTTCATCTAGCAATGGATGGAGATAGAGACGGAGGCCCACACTGGAGCACCAGACTGAGCTCCCAAGGTCCTAACGAGGAGCAGAAGGAGGGAGAACATGAACAAGGAAGGCAGGACCACGAGGGGTGCACCCACCCACTGAGACAGTGGGGCCGATCTATTGGGAGCTCACCAAGGCCAGCTGGACTGTGACTGAAAAAGCATGGGATAAAACCGGACTCTCTGAACATGGCGGACAATGAGAGCTGACGAGAGGATGAGGACAATGGCACGGGGTTTTGATCCTACTTCGTGTTCTGGCTTTGTGGGAGCCTAGACAGTTTGGAATTTCACCTTCCTAGACCTGGATGGAGGGGGGAGGACCTTGGACTTTCCACAGGGCAGGGAACCCTGACTGCTCCTGGGACTGGAGAGGGAGGAGAAGAGGAGTGGGGGAGGGGGAGAGGGGTGGGAGGAGGGGGAGGGATATGGGAGGCGGGGAGGAGGCGGAAAAGTTTTTTTTTCAATAAAAAAAAAGAGACATTCGAAAAAAAAATCCCAGTACTTAGAAGGCAGAGGCAGGTGGATCTCTGTAAGTTTGAGGTCAGCCTGGTTTACAGAGTGAGTTCCAGGACAGACAGAGCTACATAGTGAGACTCTGTCTCTAAAAAAAGGAAGAGAGGGAGGGAAGAAGGAAGGGAGGGAAGAAGGGAGGAAGGAAAGAAGGGAGGAAGGGAGGAAGAAAGGGAAGGGAAGGGAAGGGGAAAGGGGGAAAGGATTTTTGAAAAAACAATCTATCTGTAATGTTGAGATGGCCCATTGGTAAAAGCCTTTGCTGCTGATGGATCAGCCTGACTCCATCTTAAGAATGGAAGTCATTTTGTTAAAAATTCAGAACAAGTTCATTTCTGTTTACTACAAAATTCAAGTTTCACCGTGCTTTAACCTGTTTCTGGAATTTGATAGCCTCCCTACCCCATGGAGTTTGACTCACAACTTGGACATACCCTGATAAGATGTTCTGCCAAATAATTTTAAAATTTTCAAACAAGTTCCTATATAACAAAAATTCCTCTGGAAATCTCCCAGTCCTTAAAAAATGCCTAGGCTTGGAGTTTGGGGGTGATATAAACCCCTACCCTCTCCTGTATTCGATGCTATTTTCAAATCCCACTTTAGGGAGCTAGCCCTGTCTGACAGAAAATAAACCTTACCTAACATGACCAAAGAATTTGGGTAATGGTCTTTCCTCTTGTTTGGTGGGATGATCTAAATAGTCACAGTACAAAGAGCTGACTCCCACAAGTTGACCTCTGACCTCCACACAGTGTTGTGGCACAAGCGCCCATACAGCTACTCACATAAAACAAGATTTTTAAAGTTAAGCCCTGGCTAACCATGGTTGGTTACACTTGTAGCCTCAGCCCTTGGAAGAAGGAAGAAGGAGTTTGGAGTCTGAGGTTAGTCTGGGTCACATAGTAAATGCAAGGCCAGCCTGGGCTACATAAAACCCTGTCTCAAAAAAGAAAAGAAACAAACAAAAGCCAACCCCAAACCCAGGTCATGAAAAAGTCTGTGGTCTCTGTGAATGTGATCTGCTTTCTTGTTAATTAGTATTGAAAGAGATGAGAAAAATCAGACGAAGAAGGAAAGGCTGCTTCTCTTTCTACTGACATGGACTATTAAACCTGGTCTTGGTCTCCAAATTTCAAAATACTGCTCTAGTGACAAGGATCAGGAAGATTACACGCGGGGAGAGTAGCAAAGGCTGGGATAGTGAAGGCAACCCACTCTCACACCAGCGCCTCTGACACCTCAGCTCGTGAGCAGTGAGGGAGTGAGCTGAGACCAACGCTGGTCCACAGTAGAAGGTGAAGCTGGCGAAGCCAAAGTCTAAACAGGTGCATCCATTGGGTGGTGAGAAAGCCACGATACAAGTTGCAGATCAAAACGGATGTAAGAATCAGATATGAAACACCTATAATGCGCTCTTCCAGGCCAGGTAATATTTTACTTTTCTAATGCCCAAATGGAGGATGGGTGCACAATTTTATGTAACTGAAAAATTACCTCTGGTCCCCATCCAGATAAGAACCCCAAATTCCCCTCTGTGGTCAGAAAAAAGACTGTTAGTTCTTGCTGCTTTTGTTGGGAACATTGTATCTGCCCAGCAGGGTTAATTTTGTGTGATCATGGAGGACAGTGATAGAGAGAGCAGGGTGTATTGTCTCATGACTGAGCATGAGGCAAAAGCTGTTCTCTCCCTTTCTTCGTTATGTCTCTGTGTGTGCGGAGAGGCATGTGTGACACTGTGCACATGTGAAGGTCACAGGACAACCTTGGGTGCTTGCCCTTGCCTTCGCACTTGTATCAGGGTCTCTTGTTTTTGTCACTGATATGCCAGACTAGCTAGCCCACGACTGGCCAGGAATTCCCATCTTTTCTCCCATCCTGGCATGCACATGCTACCCTCGCTACATGGGCTGTGGAGATCTGAATTCAGGTCCCCATTCTTGTAAGGCCCTCTCCCCCTTCAAGCTGATGGTTCTTAAGTTCAAGACCAGCCATTCAATTCCAAAGGGACAATTTTTTTAAACATTTATTTATTTATTATGCATACAATATTCTGTCAGTGTGTATGTCTGCAGGCCAGAAGAGGGCACCAGACCTCATTACAGATGGTTGTGAGCCACCATGTGGGTTGCCGGGAATTGAACTCAGGACCTTTGGAAGAGCAGGCAATGCTCTTAACCACTGAACCATCTCTCCAGCCCCCCAAAGGGACAATTTTTAAATGTCATTAATAATTCACAAAGGCCATCAACTGGCATATAGACAGTGAGCTCTGGAATGGGAGTTCTCCAAGTGTGAATCCCGAGCCAGCTGTAACCACAGGGATGGTGTTCCTGGTCTGTCACTTTCAGACAACTGTGAGGGCGTTCAGATCATCATCTCAGAATACGGTGCCCTGGGGGCTTCAACAACAGAAAGTTAGCTTCTCAGAATTCTGGATTTTGAAGTGCAAGACCACAGTTCCTTCGGTGGTCATGCCTTCTGGTGAGGCTTCTCTTTCTGACTTACAGTTACTTGGCTGGCCAAGTTAGGTTGCGTTCTCACCACACACAACCTTCCTCTGTGTCCTCTGGACTGTGTGTTCCATCCACATCATCTGATTTGATCTTAATTAGCTCCCTATAGCCCCGCCCCCAAACAGCACATTGGAGGTTAGGGCTTCAATATGAATTTACATAATTCAGCCCCTTGCACCTATTAAATCAGAAGCACTAAAAATTGGTCCCTGCTAAAATTGAGCCTTAGCAGGTCCTGTGGGTCATTCTGGTAAATACTTACATTTGAGAATCACTGACCAGAAAATGAAAACTTGCTCTTCCGATATCTGTGTTCCTAAAGATTTGTGTGTTTGTTCATCTGAGGAGTATGTGAACTTTAAAGGTGGGCCCATAAAATGTGCCAAGATGATCAGCTGTGTTGGCCTCTCTGTTAGCAAGGTTGAGTGTTTTCATTAAGGACCTTTTGGAAGGACCAAAGCAATCCACACACAGTGAAAAGGAACTGAGCCAAATCCTTTAATGGGGCTCCAAAGGGCTTTCCTACCAGGACAGCTGCCATTAGAGGGTAGCCTGCATTATATCTGCATATCCCTGCATTAGAGGATAGCCTGCATTATATCTGCATATCCCTGCATTAGAGGGTAGCCTGCATTATATCTGCATATTCCTGCATTAGAGGGTAGCCTGCATTATATCTGCATATTCCTGCATTAGAGGGTAGCCTGCATTATATCTGCATATTCCTGCATTAGAGGGTAGCCTGCATTATATCTGCATATTCCTGCATTAGAGGGTAGCCTGCATTATATCTGCATATTCCTGCATTAGAGGGTAGCCTGCATTATATCTGCATATTCCTGCATTAGAGGGTAGCCTGCATTATATCTGCATATTCCTGCATTAGAGGGTAGCCTGCATTATATTTGCATATTCCTGCATTAGAGGGTAGCCTGCATTATATCTGCATATTCCTGCATTAGAGGGTAGCCTGCATTATATTTGCATATCCCTGCATTAGAGGATAGCCTGCATTATATCTGCATATTCCTGCATTATCTGCATATAAACATGGCCATTTGGGCCCTGACCCAGCACCTGTGGGAGATAGAAGTTTAAAGAGAAAAATCTAAAATCAGAGAAAGGGGATGGTTTCTCTGGAAGCATTTAACCTGTAAGACATTGATTTCCACCACAGCAGCAGAAGCAAAAATACAGCCCCTTCTATTCTAGAAAAACCATAAGACAAACAAAGCAAAGGAAAACCATGAGAAAGCAACCAAGAAATATGTCCTCAAAAGTGAGCATGACAGCGCCTCTTCATGGATGGTCAGAGCAAGTGTGAAGCCTTTAGGGAGACACGCAGACTGGCGCTGATCCTGAGAGAGAAACAGACAACTCCAGACAAGACGGAAAAGCCATCCACTACAGGGATTCCAGTCAGCCCAACCAACTGGAAGGAGGAGGAGGCTGAAACACAACACACATAGATTTTTGAAAAATGTTTCTTCAACTGAACAATAAAGAGACAAGAGGTTTTTAAGTTGTCAAATGTTATTTTTATTTCTGTCTATTTGATCATAGTTTAAAGGGAAAAAAAGAAAACTAATGGTTAAGTGTAGCTTTCACCCTGAATCCAAGTTTTGTTTTTATTTTTGTTTTTAGAGAAGAAAGAGACTATTACAGAAAACCACAACTAGTTAAAATGCAGTGGACACCTGGCCATGGGGAGGCTGGAACCCAACTGATACATTTAGAAACAAACCCAACATCCGATGATCAGGGTGCATCATGGAGAGAGGGGTTCGATATTTTACGAGCTAAGCTAGGAAGTCTGCTGTGAGACTGTGTCTTCTGGAAATGATGAGAAGCTAAGCCCAAGAAATCTCAACAGCATGACTGCTTAAACAAGACCTGAACAATGACAGCAACAATTGACATGCCTGTGTGTGTGCCTAGGGGACCTCTAGAAACCTCAACCCAAGGTGAAGACTAAAAACACTTAGCATCCTGATCAAAATGCTTCCCTCATCCAAGTGTGTGTGAGGCTAAACATGTCAGGATTTTCTAGTAGCCTTTTGGCTTCCAGCTTAACGTCACTTAAAGAACTATTCTAGGGGCTGGAGAGATGGCTCAGCGGTTAAGAGCATTGCCTGCTCTTCCAAAGGTCCTGAGTTCAATTCCCGGCAACCACATGGTGGCTCACAACCATCTGTAATGAGGTCTGGTGCCCTCTTCTGGCCTGCAGGCATACACACAGACAGAATATTGTATACATAATAAATAAATAAATAAATAAATAAATAAATAAATAAATAAATAAATAGAACTATTCTATATTTCATATTCTGATATTTCTAGAGCTTGCTTTATGAAAAACTGCATGCTAGTTTTAATAAATGCTCAATATGCATTTTAAAAGAATGTGCGCTCTGCTGTTGGAAGTAGCTTCCTCCACATCAATCAGACTAAGCATATTAATAGCATGCTTCAAACTTCTGCAATTACTGACTGCAACATTTTTTTAAAAACTTACTAGTGTGCTTTTCTGTCTTTTTCATATTTTTGCTTATTTTGATAATGTATTTTAATTACATTTCTCCCTTCTCTTTCCTTCCTCCAAACCTTTCCTATGCCCTTCCCTTGCCCCCTCAAATTCTTTTCCATTAATTGTTCTTGCAAGCATATATTGGTATATACATATTTTCCCCAAATATAATCTGTTGAGTCCATATAATGTTACTTGTATATATACTTTCATGGCTGTTTAGCACTGAACTGATGTGCTTTTCCATGGGGAAAACCACTTCTCCTTTTTCCAGCTTTCCTAAGTTGCCTGAAGTTCTTTGTATAGGTCTGAGACCTCACGGCATTTTCCTTGTGCAGTTTGGCAGACTATAATCCATAGAACCACAGAACCGGTGGTGGTGGCGCACGTCTTTAATCCCAGCACTGGGGAGACAGAGGCAGGCGGATCTCTGTGAGCTCGAGGCCAGCCTGGTCTACAAGAGCTAGTTCCAGGACAGGCTCCAAAGCTATAGAGAAACCCTGTCTCGAAAAATAAATAAATAAAAATAATAAAAGAACCACAGAAGTCACTTACAGAGTAAGGAACTAGAGGGAGAGAAGGATCTCCCTAGGGAAGGGAAATAGAATAGATATAGATGGGAGGACTGGAATGGGAGGATCAAAAGGAAGAGGAGGTAAGAGCCGGGTGAAGGGAGCAATGCAAGGAAGGACATCTAAAACTAAGGGCCATTTGAGAGGTACAATAGTTTACACATATGAAGGAAACCTAAGCAGAAACACCAAATAGTGGGGAGACAAATCCCCAACTAATCATCTCTTGCCACCAAATGAAACCTCCAATGCCAGGATTGAGTTACATCTAATTGAGTTGTTGGCCAAAGGGGCCCTATGGGAATCCCCAAAGAACCCAGGCTATTGCCAAGATTATTGTCCTTATCATAAGCCCCGTTGCTAATTCATTGAACACAGAGAAGTTAAGTTGGTGTCTACCTAGAGCCTTCACCCCTACTGATAGTGTTCACAGTACTGGGAGATAGATACGCTATGTGCTAACAGAGGAAAAGGGTGAACACCGTCCCAGCTAGTAAAAAACGCTTCAATCTACAGTGGTGACCTGTCTGCATGATTCACAAGGGCAACAGTGTGCTTAGCCCTGGGAGCTATCAACCAATCTCTGATTTGATTTAAGGCGCACTCAATGAGATAGAACCTATGACAGACACTGCTCGGGTGGCCAGGACCCTGAGACTAGATGGCCCAGGGACCTAGGAGAAAGCCAAATACTGCTGTTCTGAAAAAGGCAGATGGCAACAAAATGGCAACAATATTCTGCTATGCTCAGCCATCATCAGAGACGCTGCCTCCTGCAGTAGATGGGAATAAACACAGAGGCCTGAGACTGGGCAATGGGAAGAGGATGGGAGCCCTTGAAACTCCCCATCTCATGATGCTTTGTCTGGCTTCTTTTTCTTTACAGGTCTTTTGCTTATGTATTATGGTTTCTGATTTTATGTTTTTAATGGGATTTTTGTGTGGTCCTCTATATATTTATGTGTTTCATGTCCTTTTTCTTTGCTTATTTCTTCTATTTATATGTCTATCTGTTTTTAATACATGGATTTGGGTAGGTTTGGAGGTGTGGATCATCTGGGAGAAGTTGCAGAAGGGAAAGCCATGATCAGAATATATTATATGAAGAAAACTATCTTTCTTCTCCACTAAGTTAGAAAATATTCCTGTTTCCCCTGCCCCCAACAAGGCTTCATATATCCCAGGCTACCCTCTAACTCTCTATGAAGCCCAGGCTGACTTTGAACTCCTGATCCTCATAGTTCATCTCTCAAAGTGATGCGCCACCATGCTTGGTTGTATCTGTCTTGTTTTGTTTTGTTTTTCATGTTGAAGAATATATGTCACGTTAATATTAGTATCATGATATAAAACATTACAACTTTTAAATGTTCCAGGGTCTTTAAAAACTCCAAATGCTTTAAGAGTTCAGTCTCTTTTAGCATCCAAAGTTGGGACTGGAGAGAAGGCTCAGCTTTGAGTTCGGTCCCCAACACCCACAAAGCGACTCACAGCCATTTGGAACTCCAGCTCCACAGGATCTGACACCCTCTACTGATCTCTATATTCACTCAAAACACCCATTAAAATAAAATATAAAATAAATAAATTCCAAATAAGCAAATAAAACATCAAAAATCCATTTCAGAGCTCAAACCTCTCTAAAATACATAAGGTCTCTAAAATATCTATCCAAAGCCTACTTAGAACACTGTGTCTTTAGAAGTTCAAGTTCCCTTTACTCTGGGGGCCCCTGTAAAATGAAATATAAATCACATCCATTCTATTTCCAGAGGAAAGAACCAGGGTTCAGCTACAATCAGACCAAAGCAAAACTGAGGTTCAACAGTATTAAAAAGTTCAGTATTTGACATCTAGGACCCTCTCATGTTTGTGTGGGCTCCAAACAGCCTGGGTTAGATGTGTGGCTCTTTTCTCTGAGCATACCCAGCTTGTCTCCTAGGCTCAGGGCATTGTTCTCTGTTATCCTCCTCAATTTGACCCTGTTGTTTTTTGGTTTGGCTTGGTTTGGTTTTTTTGTTCCTGTTTTTGTTTTTTTGAGATAGGATTTCTCTGTAGCTTTGGAGCCTGTCCTGGAACTAGCTCTTGTAGACCAGGTTGGCCTCAAACTCACAAAGATCCGCCTGCCTCTGCTTCCCGAGTGCTGGGATTAAAGGTGTGAGCCACCACTGCCCGGCGACCCTATTATTGAAGACACCTCACACCTGAATAATAAGACCTGGGGAAACAAGCTGGTATCTACCTGGAAGCTTCATTCCTACCAACTAGCTTTCACAATGCAAGAATATGCCATGTATAAGTGCTATTGAGTGGAGGGCAGACGAGAGAGAGAGAGAGAGAGAGAGAGAGAGAGAGAGAGAGAGAGAGAGAGGAGAGACAAAAGTGATAGGGGATAGAAAGGGAACTCATGGGCAAAGGAGGATATGATCACAATGAATTAATGCATGCATGAAACTTTTAAATGATAAAATAACTAAATTCATTAATTAATTTTAAAAATGCTATCATCATTCACTAAGCTGCTTTTAGATGATCTTAATCCATTATCTCAAACAAACAAAACACAGTCTGGGTGCCTTCTGAGTCACAGCATTTATTGCCCCCATGGTAAAGGAGGCTAAAGTCCCAGTCAGATGTTGGTAGTCAGTGTCTGGTGAGACCCAACCCCTGGTTCCCAGACAACAGCTTGTGTCATCACATGGAGAAGGCTGGGGGCACTCTCTGGGGTCTGTAAAGGCACTAATTCCACTCATGAGCTGATCACCTCCCGAAGACTTCATCCCCTAACACCACTACCACATTGGAGATGATGTCTTTTTAATATTTATTTATTTATTATGTATACAATATTCTGTCTGTGTTTATGCCTGAAGGCCAGAAGAGGGTGCCAGACTTCTTTACAGATGGTTGTGAGCCACCGTGTGGTTGCTGGGAATTGAACTCAGGACCGTTGGAAGAGCAAGCAATGCTCTTAACCACAGAGCCATCTCTCCAGCCCCCTGGAGATGATGTCTTAACATGAATTTGGGGGACAGAAATATTCCACCCATGGTAGTGACCCACTAGTTGGTTGTGGTCTTCAATCTGAAAATAAAACACACAGACACATGCAGACACACACACACACACGTCCACCCCTATATATGTATGATCTAGTTTTTAGAGCCTTCAGAGTGAAACAGAATTTGTGTACTGGTCCACGACTCTAGATTCTCCTCACCATTTATAACATTGTTCTCCCTGGGAAAATGTACTCCATTTCAAACAACTGGATTAGAGTTCAATTTGAAGAGCTCAAAAACATCTGTAAACTGGAGCCTGAGGGTTCTAAATCAGGAACATTTTTATCCTAAGAGTTCATTTACATCAACAGAAAAACTGAGCCAGCCTTCATAAAAGCATTCCAACACACCCCACTGTCCATAAATAGGATTTCAGGGAAGCAGTCATCTCTAACATCTGTGGGGCTTCTTTTCCCCTTGCACAAAGGTTTACTTTTCACTTCTGAAGATTGCATGGAGATACCTGACTTCCCCATAACTCATGGATTGAAAATTGATTGACTATATTTGCCATAAAATATAACTACAGTGGCCTGATGTGTTTTCTCAAATGTGTTTGCCTTCACTCCCTCCGCCCCAAGGTTCCATCTGCATGGAGCCAGGGCCTTTCCCAGCCCACATGGACATGTTGGCTTGAAGGATTCAGGTAGTTTGTAGTCCTTCCCATGCACAGGGCCTTATCACAGATTCCTTCAGAAACTTCCACAATATCTTTTAGAACGATGAAAGCTGGTCTTATTTTCTGACCTGTGTAATCTACTTTCTGGTAATTAGAATGGCAGGCTCACTCAAAGTGTTCTAAAAATACCAAGAGTTATCCTGAGGTTTGCTTTAGAGACACACATTAACCATTTTATGCAGTTATCTTAGAAAATATTGAGGTTAGGAAGTACTTAGGTTTCTTCCACTTTATCATTTTAAAAATTAATTTCATTATTTCTTTTTCTGTTTTCTCTTTTAGGTTGCCACAGTGAAAGGCATAGAATCACTACCTGCCCATGTGCTGATGCATACTGCAGAAGGCTGGGAGAAAGAGCCAAGGTCCTCCTCAGGCAAGTCCTGTGCCTAAATATCCATTATCTTGCATGTGTCCTAGGTCTTTTGTCCCGAGACATGGTGAATATTAATCTAAGTCCAATAGTGTGCAGAATATGATTGGGACGGTGGATGTTTCAAGGATGCAGAATATCCATCCCTCTCTTTCCAATGTTAGACTTCCATCCTTTTGAACCATGACTCTGGAACATTTTATAACCTGTCTAAATAAGCGTGTGTGTGTGTGTGTGTGTGTGTGTGTGTGTGTGTGGTGGTAGTAGTAGTAGTACAGAAGTCAATGTATTGTTGGGATAATCTTTTTGTGTCTCTGTTTTACTTCAGCGGTCTAAGACACTTTCTAGCTGGTTTAATAAGGAATTGAAAGGTCAATAGCTAAGAAGGGGAGGATATGTGGGACTTCCAAGCAGAGATAGGAACTCTGATAGGAAAGGATCTGATGTGGGAGATTCAGTAGCCAGATGTGGGGGAAGTTAGATGTATGGTACTGGGAGAAGTAACAAGCTATGTGGCAGGACGGAGATTAATATAAATGAGTTAATTTAAGTTTTAAGAGCTAGTTAGGAACAAGCCTAAACTAAGTTCAGGCTTTCATAATTAAAAAAAAGTCTCTATGTCACTATTTGAGAGTTAGCAATACAAGATAAGGCAAGGTAATACAAGTTAAGCAATAAAAGGTAATACAATATAATAATCACTTATGACAGATTCACAAACAAAGGGATCAGGAACACTTTCAATAGTTATATGACAGGTATTTATTGTAGTTTTACTGAATATCAAAAGGAAAGGGCTCTTTTTTCTAGATTCTTTCTTTGAAAACAAATTAAAAATATATTTCTTGGGCCATGGATGTTGGCACACCCCTTTAATCTCAGCCCACAGTAGTGAAAGACAAGTGGACCTCTGTGAGTTCAAGGTCAACCTGGTTTACATGGCAAGTTTAGGCCAACTGGAGCTATACAGTCAGACCCTGTTTGAAGAAAGAAAAAAGAAAGGGAAGGAGAGAAAGAGGGAGGAAGGAAACCGATATATTTGATAGACCTTCCAGTTCAAGATAGAGAATAAAGGCCCCTAGTAAACCTGGCTCTGCCCTGCCACATCTCTCTGGGCTCTGGGAAATGCAAGAGTCAATCATCAACAAATAGCATAACAAGGGAAGAGTTGGCTAGCAATAGTCTCCTTTGACTAGCATAAACATTGTAACTTTGAACCTACTATTGTGGGATATTTTGATCACACTGGACACTCCTAAGACTGACTATAAAGTTAAACCTTGAATCAGAGGGCAGAGTCAACATTCAGTTGGCCAGAATTAGCCGCAGAGTTTTTGGCAGACCCAGATTAGGATAGAGGGACACAGGAAGGAATAGGAAAGGACATAGAAAATGTATGGTCCTTTTCCATCTGGAAGTGTGGAGAAGCAAGGTCGGCTGATCAGGCTTTTTCCACATCTGACTCATGAGTTTTATTTAATAATAGAACAATGTAAGTAATTGCTTCATCTGGTGCTTCCTCCAGTGTCCAACACATGGAAAGACCTACTAATGAAACTAAGAAAACTTATTCACACAGAGACAGAGGAGATTTAGAGCAGAACCTACCACACCATTGCATTATGAAACTAAAGAAGATTGGCTTAAGGTAATTAGAAAACCAACCTTAATTTGTTCAGTTTCCATACAAGAATGACCACCAGATGATAAGCACCTTAAGGCTATATTATATTTGAAGAGATTTAAGGAAAAAGTCATTTCTTACGATAATACATTCACCCTTTGTGAAGCATATGTTAAATTCATGAGCAACTTGCAACAGAATTCTTCCACAAGACTGGTTTGCAAAGTCAGTTTAGAGTTGTTGATCACATTTGGCTCTAAGCCATATAGCATCTTTGAATGCTTGGGACAAGGTTAATCAGAAAAAAAAAAAAACTGAGTCATTTACCAAAATTATACAAGACCCAAAAGAAGCCTCCACTATTTTTTTTCTACAAAGATTGGCTTAAACTGTAAATAGAATGATATCAGATCCAGTAGCTAGATAAATATTAATTGAATATTTGGCTTTTGAAACTTGTAATCCAGAATGCAAAAGGGTGATTAGGCCTTCAAAGGTAAGATAAGCTCCCATAGATGAGTGGATATGAAATACAGCTGATATTGGACCTCACACTTATGATGATACTTGGATAGGAGAAATGATTTCTAAAAATTTTAAGAAAAAAACAAAAGGTCAGATGTTTAACTGTGGTAAACAAACTCATCTGAAAAGGAATTGTGGGCAAGGCATTTCTAGAAACAATGTTATTTTTTTTCTACAGATAATCCAAACAGAAGACCTTGGCCTTCTGGAATATGCAGAAGGTGTGGAAAAGGTTGATATTGAACTAACACATGGAGATAAACAAGGAACAGTTAAGGTAACCCCTTTGCCTTAGGGGGCCTCTCATAGGCTCCAGTGTCAAATTCCCTGTCACACTGGGGAAACATCTCTACAGAACAATTTAAAGACTTAATGCCTGTTGTGAAAAACCATACTGCTCTGGATGGCAGAACAGCTTCAGTAGATAAAACAAAATTTTCAGGAAAGACCATAAAACAAGTATTTGGGCAAATTTCTATAAATGATCAAAGAACAAAACTAAAAATACAAATAAATGGCCTTGTAACTGAAGGTTATTAGACACAAGCGAAAATGTATCTATAATTTCACGAAAATCTTGCCACCAAGATTGACTTCTTCAGAATGTAAATATTTAGCTTCTAGAGATTGTAAGTGTATCTCAAGTAAAACAAAGTCCAAGATGGGGTGAATTTATAGGGCCAGAAGGACAATTGGGGAAAGTAAAGCTGTGTGTGGCTTAGATAACAGTGAATTAATGAGGACTTGATTTGTTACAGCAAATGATAAAAGAGATTAACATTCCTCCAATCTCAGAAACAACCTATAAAATAAAGAATGCTTCTGAGATAAATATTAAAAGGTATTATCAAATATAGTCACTGACAATTCAGGTTGAACATAAGCATGGCACACTAGCTACTGATCTATCAAAGGTACAAACAATCCTATTTTTAAAATGGTTAACTCACAAATCTCTGTAGGCAGAACAATGGTCTTTGACATCAGAAAAAACCTGGCACTCTAACAGCTGGTATGGGGACAATTAAATGCTCAACATACTGAAGAATCGACCAGTCCTTGAAATTCTTCTATATTTGTTATTAAAAAATCTGAGAAATGAAGAATGGTAACATATTTGAGAGCTATTAATATTGTGATTCAACAAATGATCTCTTTACAACCTGGAATTCTCTTGCCTTCCTTATTACCTAAAGGATGGTCTATTATAGTGACTGACTTAAAGTACTGATTTTTTTTACTAATCTTTTACAAGAACAGAATAGAGAACATTTGCCTTCACAATGCCAACTTATATTGATCCCCAGTCTGTTAAAAGGTACCATTGGAAAACCCTTCCACAAGGGATGTTAAAGAGTCCCACTTGTGTCAATATTTTGTACAACAGCCATTAGAAACAATTCATAAATAGTTTCATCAATCTATAATTTACCATTATATAGATGATATTTATTAGCTGATTCAGATGCAGATACCTTAGAAAAATGTTAAATAAGATAAAGAAAATTCTGTCTTGGTGGAGACTACAAATTGCTTCTGAAAAATACAAAGAGGTGATACTATTAATTACCTAGGATATATATTTACAAAAGATTCAACCACAGAAAGTACAAATCAGAAGAGATAAATTATTAACTCTTAAAGATTTCCAAAAATTGTTGAGAGGTATTAACTGACTATGGACCCACAATCAGGTTTACTACTCATGAACTAAGTAATTTACTTCACATATTACAAGATGATAAAAACAAGACTAAGCAATTTATTTCAAACCTTTCAAGATGATAAGGACTTACATAGTCCAAGAAAATTATCATCTGAGGCTGAGAGAATTTGCTTTGGTGGTGGCAAAATTACAGGATAAATATGTGGATCATTTGAACCCAGAGCTTGATCATACCATATTACCTTCTATACATTCCCCTACAGGAGTTCTTATACACGGAGGAAATAATATCATAGAATTTATATTTTTGCTACAAAAACAATTTTGTGAAAGGAAAATTGAGACTTCATTAATGAACAGGTACCAGCCCAACAGAAATTATAGTACCTTTTACTAATATTGAAATTTCTTCATTATGGGCAGAAAATGAACACTGGCAAAGAGCTTGCAGTAATTTATTGGGAGATGTTAGCAACAATTATAAACTTCAGTTTGTAAAAAAAAGAGCTAATTGGATCTTTCCTCACATTGTATGAGGAACAATGTTGTATAGTACCCCCACATTCTATACTGATACAATCAAATCAGGAAAGGTAGGCAATAAGTCAGGAAATTTAAGTAAAGTGGCTCAAAATCCTTTATAATTATGTTCAAAAGTCAGAATTAAATGCTATTCTCATGGTATTATTAGATTTTTCAGAACCTCTTAGTATACTTCATCACTCTCAATATGCAGAAAGAGTTGTTTTACATATTTAAACTGTTGAATTTATACTAGATGATTCAGAATTAACTTTGTTATTTATTCAAGTACAACTAATAATCAGAAATAGAAATAATTTCTTGTAAATAATACATACCAGATCCCATATGTGTCTACCAGCCTTCTAGCAATAGATAATGTGATTAGCTATTGGTAGGAAATGTGCTAGAAGCCTTGGAATTTAATAAGAAACACCATATTAACAGCAAAGGTTTGAAGAGAGATTTTTCAATCGCTTGGCAAGAAGTCAAGAAAATTATAAGGAAATGCTCTACTTGTACTTTGTATAGCTAAACTATACTACCTGAAGGAGGTAACCAAAAGAGTATATGAAAAAACAAAATTTTGCAAATGGATGTGCTTAATTTTGTGCAGTTCAGAAAATTAAAGTATGTGCACCATACCCTAAATAAATATTCAGGATTTCAATGGGCAATTTCTCTCAGTTCTGAAAAGGTTGATTCTGTAATTATACATTTATTAGAAGGTATGGCCATCATGGAATACATGTACAAATTAAGACTGGCAATGCTCCATCATATGCCTTGAGTAAAATGAAGCAGTTTTTTTTTCCATATTACAATACAAAACATATTAAATGTAGACCACAAAATCCTGCAGGACAAGCAATTATAAAAATATCTAATTGTACTTTAAAAGATATGCTTAATAAACCAAAAGGAGTTATAAATATCCCTAGAGATGGATTACACAATGCTTTATTGACCTTAAATTTTAAATGCTAATTAGAAAGGAATAACAACTTTGGAGAGATGTAGGATAATAGAAAAAAATCTGTACACTTCAAAGAAATGGTGACCTCAGAATGGAAACCAGGATATGTATCACATTGGGAAGAAGTTTTTGCTTTTGTTTCCACATGAGAAAAAAAGTTATGGATACCATCAAGATTGATAAAAATTGGATTCAAACAAAAGAGACCTCTTGATCAGGAGAGACAATATAGAGTTCAACTAGCATCATGGCCATTAAATCTAAACTAACTTATGAGATTAACAAATGCCTTCCATTTAATCAAATATATCCTGCCAATAAGGGGAACTCTCCAAAGTTAGGGTTTGGGCAGGGTTTTGTTTCTGTCTTTCCAGGAGACTACAAGCATCCTACTAATGAATTTGAAGAACACTGGACAAAAGAGACATCAGAAGAAGAAGGGTGAATCCCCAAGAGAAAATTTCTCAACAAAAAGGAATAATTGGCTTAATGGTAAATCACATTTCCAAGAGGATAAAAGTTCATAAATCTTCCCAAGTATTTGTTCCTGCTGTTCTCTACAAATATATAAGGTAATGGTATTTCTGTAGTCCCAAATCAATTAAAAAATTAAGGCTGTATTTTGAGTATATCTCTCCTTCTCTAAACCCAATATGTTTGCTAAAGAAAAATTCAAAATCACTGTCTCATGTGAGAAGAGTCACTTAGTATGGGACATAAAAAAAATTAAGGGAGTATTCTATTGCCACTAATCTCATCATCTTTTTGACCCTTTAAATTTTTTCTGAAGGTAAAACTATTATCTCAAAATTTATAAGATTATACATACATACACATATGTATATATATGTGTGTATACACATATATATAAACTTTCTGTCATGTTATTAATTGTCATGGTCATATAGAATACTAACTGATTCTAGAAATAGGCTTCATCTAGTTTTCTGTACATGATTTAGGCTTAATTCTGAAGCAGGTAACTAGGAATTAAGCATCTGTACCCTGAATATATTTAATAAAGTGTGGGCCTTTAACTGCTTCAAAATCTATTGCATATACCATTCAAAACATTTAAGTTTTATGCAGTGAACCATGGTCATTGCTAACAGAGGCCTTTGAAGTTTTCAAAAAGTGGATGGGGCCTCACAATAATCCCACATGGATTGTGGTAATGTACTACATTTGGGTTAACTATGAGGCATTATCACATGAACCTGCCATACTCAGGAAATCACTTTCACCTCTAGAGACTGTTCAACATACAAATGTCACACCTACACAGACAACACAAAAAGTAAGTGAGTTGAGCAAGAAAATCTTTAGGTTAACTGGGAGCTAAGCTAGCTTTTCTCTTTGACCAAAGTCTGACAACCTGTTTGCTGAATGAGCATTAGAATAAGATACAAAATTCAGCTGTGTGACTAAAAAGGGTCAGACAGGAAGGCTAACACAATGAGATGTCTACAGAAACAGACATCTAAAAGCTACTTTTGATAGAAAGCATATGCTCCTTCCTCACTTGGGCCCACGAGGCTGAAGATGCAAAGGCAAGTCTTTGTCCTAACCATGTAGTCACAGGGCAGACTGTCCCACAGTCCCTGCATATCACCCCTAGACAAAATGAAGGTAAGGCTATACTCCAAGCAGAAGCAACGATCTCCTGAGGAACCAACTTCATTTCCCCAGGCAAGCAGGATTTCTGAGACACCATGCAGGACCGATGATAAGATGAGACTACACCTTGAGTTGTCCTGCTCAGTGCTAAACTAATTGCCCCAGTTCTTCTATTTATTTATTTATTTATTTATCTTGGTTTAATTTCTAATTTTACCTTAATTTTTATTATTTAAAACAAATTTTAAATTAAAATATGCTTTGATCTACTCTTCTCCTCCCCCAAGTCCTTCCAGATACCTTTCCTCACCTTAGACATGAAACTTTACACTCTTACATAAAAAATAAACAAAAATCCCAATAAAACAAAACCTCCCAAGCCAAGAAAGTAGGGTAAAAACACTCCCACCCCCCCCCAAAAAATCAAACACCAAACTGTAAAATTCAGGTTAGTAACCATGGAGACAGGCTTGGGGGTCAGCTGGATCCTTTATATGTTTCCCTTCCTCATACAGCTACACTACCTAAACCTTCTTGCTCTGATTTTTCACTTCAATGTATCCCCTAACATGGTATAGCTGGCTGATATGGGATGCTTTTCTGTATGTGTGTTGCTTTTATTGGCTGATAAATAAAGCTGTTTCAGCCAATGACTTAGCAGAGAAAAGCTAGATGGGAGATTGAAACAAAGATACAGATAGAGAGTAGGCAGAGTGAAAAAGATCCCGTGGAGCCATCCAAGAAGCAAGATATGTGATAACAAGTCATGAGCCTCATGGTAAAATATAAACTAACAGAAATGGCTTAATTTATAGTTAGAGCTAGCAAAAAACAGCCTAAGCCATTGACCAAACAATTGTAATGGATATTAACCTCTGAGTGGTCATTCAGTAATGGGTAGACAGAGAGAAACCTGTCCGGAGGGCCAGCAGGATGGAGAAAAGCCTCTATTTACATATGGTGCCCAATGTGGAGCACAAATTTCCTCATAAAACCTGAGAGAGATTTTAAAAAGTTCTAAAATGGAGCCAAAAACAGCTCCCTAGCTCATGTCTCTCATTGCAGGTCACTCCCCCTGGTTGTAACAGGCCTCAGCTAAACATGGCAGATTCCTTTTCTCATGAGCCACAGTACAAAGGTTTCCCTCAGCTGTTGCATGCAGGCTTCAGAGCACAATCACAGACTTGAGGGCACAACCACATGCTGCATGGCAGATTTAGTTTTTACTCAGACAAAAAGGGTTTATGTGATGCACACTGCTTCCTAGAGTGTGGGGGAAAGCACAGTTCCTTCCTGGTGTCCCAGGGCTGGTGGTAAATATGCCTCCACCATATGAGAGGGCTGAGCAGGGGTACAACCAATAGCTGTAGCCATGGCTGTGGTCCTAGCCATGCCCGCTTACCATTTTAAAATGCTCCTGATCAGAAAAGGATTGTAGATACACAACAGGACAGATTTCAAATAAATGGGTTACAGTGTGTTTGGTAAGTGTACGTAGGCTTGGTGGGAGGGGAAGAAAGCATAGAAACAGTCATAGATTTTAGAATAATGATTTTAAAATCTTTAAAAAGAAATAACATAATAACACAAATATATGTTAATCCATGTGAAGATGGAAAATACACAAAGAGTCTGGATTATGTATATTATCATGTTTTCTTTGAATTTTTTACTGCAGAAGAGACATTTGATTCTGGGAACTGCTAAACTAAACCAACACTTATGTTGTAAATGTATTCTGACTTCAAAATTTGAGTCTAAGGATAGATTGCTTACAAAAAGAGGTTCTGTTTTTGTTTCCACAGAGGATGGGACCCTGTGGATTCCTTCCAGGCTAACATGCTTTGATGAAACAAGACTTCCTGAAAGGTATTTGTGAACCTTAAAGATACTTCATCCACAGACAGCACGAAGCAGTTTGGAGAAAACCACACCCAAATTCCCTAAATATTGTTTATAAATATTTGTTTTCATTTTAAAAGTGCTGATTATAAATGGTTAATATCACAGTCAATCTCTTTCTAAAATGAAAAAGGGGTATATAATATAGAAATAAATACTTTATATTAATATAGATTTTGGTTTATTGATACAAATTAAAGACAATTTTGTTACACTGCATATACATATATGTATATATCTCTACTCTTGTTTAAGGTATTATCTCTATGCAGCTCATTTAAAAATATAATGTATAATTAAGAAATACATATTAATAGATAGTAATCTATACTAATCAAACTTTTAATCATGATATCTAGGTTTTCTAGATATATAGAGATATATTTCAGTTAGATAGACAATCTTCAACACTTCAAAGGCTAGAAATATGACATTTAAAATGTTTTAAGAACTCAGACTTCTCAACAATGAGACAAGTCTGTTTCTGGTAGTACCAATTACTTCAGGGAGGTTGATGGACATTAAAGAAGCTCATTATGAAATCTCCCTTCAGTATGGCAAGGCTAGCCATTTGGGCAAGAAACTGTTCTTGCCTGGACTGCTTGATGCTATGCTGTATGAATTGGACATGCAGGACCCACAGAAAAGTGACTGCTTAACTTGTCAAGATAAGATGGGATGGTCCTTCAGGATTTCTGTTCCACAGAGAAAACTTCCAGGCATTATGCAGGATGCAGAAGAAAGCAACTGACAAACTGTTAGTACAAGGCAAAATCAAACTTCAAATCTCCTGCTCCACTCAAAGTCTGCCAAATGCTCTGGGCCTGTAGGAGGAAGAATATCCCACCGTTGCAAAGCAACTTTAGGTGATGGCCAGGCAGCAAGATATGTCTGACAATTCTAGAGTTTTTGAAGTTGCTTACAATGCACCTCCTGTTTACTTTGGTAATATTATATCTTTCTAGTATCTTTGATAAATTGAAGACAGACGGTTATAGTTTTCCTTAGTTATAATAAAAGATAAATTAGATATAGAACCTTAGACTCACAAAGATAAGATACATGATAGAGTATTTTCTTTCATTTTGCCTAATACAAATAGACTAAAAGTTATAGCTGGTGCAGGACAATTGTCTATATTCTGTCAATTATGTTTTAAATAAATGCTGATTGGTCAGTAGCCAGGCAGGAAGTATAGATGGGACAACCAGACAGGAAGTAGAGGTGGGTCAATGAGAACAAGAGAATTCTGGAAAGAGGGAAGCTCCCTCTGCAGTCCTGTCCAGACACAGAAAAAGTAAGACGTGACTACGCCACTGAGGTACTGAGCCATGTGACTAACACAGATAAGAATAATGGGCTAATGTAAGTTATAAGAGTTAATAAGAAGCCTGAGCTAATGGGCCAATCAGTTTATGATTAATGTAGACCTCTGTGTGATTTTTTTGGTACTTAATGACTGCGGGAACTAGGCAGGACAGAAACTCTGACAATATATAACTGTAATTCTTGCATAATAAATGTTTTGTCATATGTAATTTTACTACGTTAAAGTTAAAATTTTACTTCTTAATTAGATAGGAAAGGAGAGATGATGTGGGATGTCCTGTATGTGTGTTGCTTTTATTGGTTGATGAATAAAGTTGTTTCAGCCAATGGCTTAGCAGAGTAAACTAGCTGGGAAGTCCAAAGATACAAATAGAGATTAGGCAGAGTGGAGGAGACGCCATGGATCCACCTGAGAAGCAAGATATGAAGTAACAAGCCAACAAGCCTCATGGTAAAATATAAACTAACAGAAATGGGTTAATTAATAGCTAGAGCTAGCAAAATAGCCTAAGCCACTGACCTGACAATTAATTCATATTAAGCTTCTGGGTGGTTATTCAAAAGCAGGCAGGCAGACAGAAACCAGTGCAGGGGAACCAGCAGGACAGAGAAGACCCTTTTGTTCACAGGTGGCCACAAATTGCCTGTTGGTGTTACACTGGGCTAACTCCAGATAGTATTTACCTAGTTCTTAAATTCAGGAGTGCTTTTAGATGCATTTGTAATTTCTATATAGTTATTATTTATTCTTTTGAATTTATCAGATATAATGAAATATAAATAGTATATGGAAAGATATCTAGTTGCTGGAAAAAAACTATTCCCATTACCCTGACATATCTCTTCATTTCTCAATTTTAATATAATCTTTTCTTTTAATATTATTTACTATTAAGACTAGGTCTTTTCCCCCAGTATAGTATTTTTATTGATTATTTGGGAAGACTAGGTCTTTTTTGAAGGATATTAAAAATATTAAATAAAAATTTGAAAACTGTAATTTGCAAGTTTTCATTCTGAAAGCTATTTTTAATTTAACATTTGTTTCATGTTTATTAATTTTATTTTTTTAATTAAAATGTAACCGCATTATTTTCTTATGAATATCTTTTTATAACTCATCCCTAAGCTCCTCCACACATACTCTAAAACTACAAATATCACTCTGAAGTTTGCAATAGAGAGAGTGGGTTTCAAATCAAAACAATTCAACATGGTGGCTACTTCTGTCAAGTAAGGCTGGTGGTGCAACACAGTTGGTAGAGTTCCTTCCAAGCATGACTCAAACCTTCAGTTTGATGTAGGTGGGTCTTCTGTCTATGTGTTAATTTCATTGGTTAATAAAGAAACTGCCTTGGCTTTCTGATAGGGCAGAACTTAGATAGGCAGAGTAGACTGAATAGAATGCTGGGAGGAAGAGGGAAGTGAGGCAGTCACCATGCCTCTCCTCTCTGGGATGGACACAGGTTAAGATCTTTCCCCGTAAGCCACCACCTCGTGGTGCTACACAGATTACTAAATATGGGTTAAAGAAAGATGTGAGAATTAGCCAATAAGAGGCTAAAACTAATGGGCCACGCAGTGTTTTTAAATGAATACAATTTGTGTGTTGTTATTTCAGGTATAAAGCTAGCTGGTGGCCGGGAGCCAGGCGGCAGGAAGCGGCCTGCAGCTCCTTCTACATCAGTTTGATCTTCAACGGTGTATACTCCAGGCCTAGCAGTACAGGCCTGCAAAACTCAGGCAATGGAAGCCAGGGAATTAGGAATTCAAGGTCATCCTCTGGTGTATAACACAGTCAAGGCTAGCCTGGCATACCTGAAAATCTAGAGAGAGGGAGAAGGAGGGAGGGAAGAAGAGAGGGAGAAATAATTTCTCAAGTTTCAGCTGTTGGCGTTAGCTATTTCTTTCCCATATTGACCTTGGAGCAGAAGTGACCATGCCTGGATCAGATCAGTAGTTCCCATCTTTCACAGAAACCCACCATCATCTTCCAAACTCTAGTTTAGGGAATGGTGTGGATTGTAGTCAGAGCTTATCCTTACTGCAAAGAAACTGTTTCCACAAGGGTATCTTTCCTATGGGCAACTGTACCTAGTCCCACAAACCCTGGGTCCTAGACTTTCTCATGGCACATCTGACAGGGATTTGTGTGACAGTCTGTGGAGTCAACGTTCAAAGAGATGTCTTAGAGATACAAGATTGCCAGTAAAAACTTATTAAGATTTTATTATGAGTCATAGTAAGAGGTTTGTATTGACTTTTCCTGTTGCTGGGATAAAATGTCATGACTAAGCTGATAACGGGAAGGAGCGTTTCTTCGGGCCCACTTGGAGAGCTCAGACAACACTGGCAGGAGCTTGAGCCAGCTGCTCACACTGTCTCAACAATCAAGGAGCAAGGATGGATGATGGTCTGCTCAGCAGGGTTTCTCTTCCTATTCAGTTCAAGACCTCAGCCCAGGGAAGGGAGCCACCTGGCCAGTCTTTCCACCTCAATTAACCAAATCAAGGTAACCCCTCCTAGACATGTACAGAAGCCATCCCAATTAAAGCAGTCCCTCATAGGCACCTCCAAAGTCTTTTATCTTAGTCAAATTCATATCACAAGGTTCCATAATGCAAAAGAAATATTACTGTGGTCCACAGAATTATACAGCAATAGTACATCTGACAGAATCACTAGGCTAATCCACAGGGGTCACACATTCCATTGGAGGACAGCCAGATTGCAGGGCATTGGGAATATATGCTTTTTGAATAGTCACTGCCATTTCTATAAAAACTTTGTGAAGCCATAGCACTCCCTTTTCTATAGTGGGGCTCGTCCCAAAAAGCCCAGCAGTGTGTTAATCAATTATTGGGTGTAACTCCCTCATGTATTGTTATGCTGGATGACATTTCATTTGGCTGTATAACCTTTATATATAGAATATGTACTGGTTGCCTTGTATTTTTGAAAAAGCCCCCAGAAAAAGAAAATTCTTCTCACTTGGGGGTCAACAAGAACAAAGCCATCACTTGGCCCAGAGGCTGAAATTGCCAGGCTCTGGATTTTACAATACATAGCCATAGCTTTTACCCTTAATCTAAGCTAAGGAAGATGCAATCTCTAGGGCTGAGAGATCACCTTTAACCAGCTATCGTTGGGCGAAAATGCTAATGCGGACCAAATGCTACCCATTTTCCTTCTACAGCTTATGCTGGTTGCCATGGCTACCATGACATTGTGTTCCCAGCCACCTAGGAAGTAGAAGAAAGTACTCAGAGAGAGCACAGCACTGCCCTGTTTTCTTCTCTTTTTTCTACATTTTTCAATTACAAGGTTTAGCGTAACTAACCACACAAACGAAGTTAACACACAAACTCTTCTCCCCCTCTTAGAAATCATAGCCCCTTCCTCTGTTTACCTTTTTCAGGTATGTCCAGGTGCTTCACAGCCACACCAGCTCTAAGACATAGGTAAGACAACAGGCACCCACTTTGTCAGCCTTACCTATTTCTTGGCCCTGAAAAATGCATGCCTGGTATCCTTGCTAGTGCCAGAAAATTGCTAATTGTGTCTGTGTGGGTATATAAACTGGAAACCTTGTGGGATCAAGAAAGAACATTGGAAGAATAAAGAGACATGAGAAGGCAGCGTATACAAGCTGATTCATTTACCCTTAGATCCCTTTAGCCAGCCCGCTTGCTGTAAGTGTCCTGTCTGAACCTTGAGGGGTCACTGAGGCCGGTACTCAGAGGCCCTCAATAAAATATCCATCCAAAGGCCAGAGAAATTTGCTTACTGAATAAAGCCTGCTGTCAAGCCTGGGTTTGATCTCTGTGACCTCACATGGTGGAAAGGAGGAATCAGCTCCTGCAAGTTGTCCTCTGACCTCCACATGTGTGCCATAACATATGTGCACCCAACTAAAAACACACTATAAATGTCTAAACTGTAATATAACATGAGTGTGTATTATATGTGTGCGCGTATATGTGTGTGTGTACATTCAAACCCAGTGGTTGTGATGCTTGTGTAAACTGACTCACAGATTGGAAACAATGGCTTCTTCTGCTGGTCCATTGTGGACAGAAACAGTCCCTCCCTTCCCTGCTGGCTCACTGTGGACAAAAGGGAGTGGGACATTTTCCTTCCCTGCTAGTCTTCAGTGAACACGTGGAGCCCATTCCTTTCCTAAGGTCAAACTAGCTCACCAATCTTACACGTATTCAGCAGACTACATTGGAAATAATCTAGTAAGAACTCTAATCTAGTCCATGCTTAGCCTGAAAACTTCAACCTTACCTCTCTTGGAATCTTAAGCATCTGTATAAAAGACCCAAGTATTCTGGTGGGGGAGAATGGGGTAGGAGGGAGGGGGTAGATGAAAGGGAAGCCTGGTTTAGCTTTAGCTCTTTCAGCCATCCAGATGGACAGCTAGGTGCATGTGGAGATCTAGGTGCATTGCCCAAAGCCATTCCAGCAAACACCACAGACTGAGTGACTTAAGTCATAGCATATTGCTGCTTACAGTTCTGAAGCAACAAGTCCAAAATGGAGGGTGTAAGCAAAGTTTATTTGCTTCTGGAGGCCCTTGGGCATGGCAGGCTTTAGTGGTCTGAATAAAAATGGCTCCCATAAGCTCATAGGAGTGGCACTGTTATGACCTTGTTGGAGGAAGTATGTCACTAGGATTGGGCTTTGAGGTCACAGATGCTCAAGCCAGGACCAGTGTCATTCTCTCTTCTTGCTGCCTGTGGATCCAGATGTAGAACTCTCAAGCTACCTCTCCAGCACCTTGTCTACCTGTGTGACATCATGTTTCCCACCATGATGACAACAGACTGTAAACCGGCCCCAATTAAATACCTTCCTTTCGAAGACTTGCTATGGTCATGGTGTCTCTTCAAACAATAAAGCCCTAACTAAGACAGAAGTGATCTACCCTCTGCTTTTCTCAGCTTCTGGCAGCCACCAGAAGTTCCTGGAATTCCTTGGCTTGGAGTCACTTCATCCCAATACCATCTCTGTTGTGATGTGGTTTTATCTCTGTGAGTGTCTGTACCTCAACATCCTACTATCAACATGGTAGACAGATAGGGTTTGTGTTTACCCAGCATGGCCTCAATCATAACTACTTACACCCTTAATGAACACCCTCCCTCATAATCTGAATTCTCTAGTTCTAAGTTAATATGAACACTTTGAATCACTATTCAACCTCAAATGGAAGCCACTTGAGACAGTCTTGTCACAGGCCCTGCAGCACCTGAGGGAGGGTGGGACTGTAAGACAACTACCCAATCTGTGAAGTGAGGAATGAGTGAGTGGCTGTAATCAAAGCCACTACAGGAGGATCCACAGATAGCCAAAGCCGTCCTTTTGAAACTTAAGAGAAGTGGTTGACCAGTTGTTAATTTGAGGAAACATAAATAAGTACATTAAATAATGAAATAGACCCAATTCCTCGTGGAGCAGGGCAGTTCTACTGCAATTTTCCTGCATAGTACTTCATTAAACTGCTTTGTGTTGTCCATGGATTTCTGAAGGTGATTTCCTGTTTAAAATGAGGAGAATTAGAGGGTTTGTAGGGTGGAGTGGGGAATCTTCAAGAAGGCTAAAGGCTGAGCCACAGGGGGAGAACTGACATGTCCTGACCAGTGAAGGACAGTGAGTGCATTATGTTTGCTGCCCCATGAAAGACAGGGGTGTAGTTGTTGTTTTTCTCTTTGCTCTTTTTCTCTTTGGGGGTCCACCATTCAGCTCCAAAATAAACACACAGAGAAGACTTATTACTTGTGAATGCCTGACGTTAGCTTGCCTTGTTTCTAGCCAGCTTTCTTAACTTAAATTATCTATCTTTTGCCTCCAGGCTTTTACCTTTTTCTATTTCTGTATATCTTTACTTCTTACTCTGTATCTGGCTGTGGGGCTGTGTGGCTTTCCCCTGGTGTCCTCCTTCTTCTTCTCTTGCTCCTCAATCTTTTCTTCCCAAATTTCTCCTCCTATTTATTCTCTCTGCCTGCCAGCCCTACCTATCTTTACTCCTGCTTTACTATTGGCTGTTCAACTCTTTATTAGACCCATCAGGTGCTTTAGAAAGGCAAAGGAAAACAGCTTCACAGAGTTAAATAAACGCAACATAAAGGAATGTAACACATCTTTGCATCATGGAACAAATATTCCAAAGCATAAACAAATATAACACATTTAAAAATAATATTCTATAACGGAAGGGCACAACTTACACTTGGCATGTCAATCTAAAATAGATGAGTCTTAACAACGTCTTTAGCATGTTTACCTTCATCTCATTTAGACAGTGAATTCAAATTTCCATTCTATGGACCAAACTAGATGAAGAAAGTGGCATGCTTCCAATATTCCCTAACAATCTCCAAAAAACAGAGGATCAGAAATGGTAAATATTACTCATTTGTAGAAACTATGTGGCCTGTTATAAAACTGTTGGGTAAGTACACATAAAACAAGAAAGAAGAATGTTTCTAACAAAAATAAAGACAGATTGTGACTGTCAAAGACTCTTGGAGAAATAATAACAAATCTTCACATAGAAGAAGGACCTTTTTATATAGATAAAAGTCCTTCCCATTCACAAATTAGCAGTCTAGTAGGTAAGCTCTCAGTGCCATGTGGAGTTTCTTACTCCTCCTGTGGAAAAGGACCTTCCTCCCATGGTCACTGTGTAAAGCAAGCTGAATATAGTTCAAACACACTCAGAACAGACCAAAAGAACAGGACAACATCTCCTTATCCTTCAGTAGACAATCATGCACTTTCATTGGAAAAATACTTCCTATGATGCTGGTTTCAAATCTGACTGATTAAAAGCAATTGCTAGGAAAACTCCAGGGAAGGTAGTATGCATCTATGATCTTACGACTGTATACTGAGATTCACTGTTGAGTGTTGTCCTCTGAAAGGCAGTACCCCTACTCACTGTCCCTGCTGCTTGTGCATTAACAGTGTTCAGTTTTGGCCGTTGGGGAGCTTCCATTCCAGGAAAGCAGCCCTCCTAGAGTATGTGCACCAGATGCATCTGTCATTTATATTTACTGTCAAGTCAAACTCACACCATGGCCAAGACAATGCTGGTGCCTGGAGCATATGCTCTCTCCTTGGGGTCTTGATTATCAGCCAGTTTGGCATCATAGGACATAATGGACATTTTGAAAAAATGAATTTATTGTTCTACACTTCCTAAAGTCTCTTTGAATATGCATTTCCAAACAAATACAAAAGAAACTAAGATTTGATAACCATGTAAAAAACATCAAGAATGACTTTGTTTCATCCTTACCAATGCCTCCTTAACACTGTTACTAGTTTCTCAACTATAGACAAGAAAATGAAAGGTTGAAGATACCAGGCACTCACCTAAAGGCACAGAACTAAATGCAATGGAGCCAGAGTATAAATCCAGGTGGTCTGACTCCAGAACTCGAGCTCTTGCTGCTTCACAATACATTCCTGGAACCTCATACTAGAATCACAGGGTGAAAGAAGGATCTTAGTCCTCCCTCCCAGACTTGGTTCATTGGCAGCAACTGCACCAAAGATGAACATGCAAGCTATAACATGTTTAGGTTCTTTTTATAAGTGTGTATGTGTGTATGCCTGTGTGCATGCCTGAGTGTATATATGGGTACTGTATGCATACAAGAGCCCAAGGAGGTCAGAGGAACATCAGAGCTCCTGTTGCTGTAGTTACGTATGGCTGCATGGGAGCCATCACCAGGTGGGTGTGAACTGAAACCAGGGCCTCTACAAGAACACTAATTACTCCTGACTGCCGAGCCATCTCTTCAGCCTCCATGTCTACGTAATTTTTGTTCTTAGCTATGACACATATAACTTCCTTTTATCGTCAATAGCCAAAGCCATAGAACTCATTCAATTGCATTCAATAGTGGCTTCCTCTCTGAGCAATGAAAGTTACGCTTCTGCCATATTCAGGACTCTCCAGCAATTGCCTCCCTCGTACTTTGTCACATTTCCTCATCTGCCCCAAAGTCTGTGTAAATGTATTAAGAATCACAGCCTCTTGGTCCCAATGTGTGTATTTTTTTATGATATGTCTTTCACATATGATGCTAGCTCCCATGAATTAATCCTTGTTCAAAGTTTAGGAATCCTAAGAGGGGGACTTGAGAGATGGCATAGCAGGTGAGAGTGATTGCTGCTCTCCAGGATCCTAAGTCTAGTTTCTAGCACCCATGTTGGGCAGCACACAACTGTCTGAACCCCAGCTCAGAAGATCCAGTTACCTTTGTATCCTCCTCTGGGTACCTGCATACATGTGTCATATGCTAACATAAACACATGAATAAAATTAAATCTTTTTTTAAAATCCTAACAAAAATTAAATATTCCCAGGAGCTGCATCATAAGTGAACTAAAGCAATGTAAAGTTCTTGGCTTTTATATATAATTACTAACTTGATATGGAATACTAATTATTTCATCTGATTAGAAATCTGGTTAATACATGACTTTTGTTCAAATTGGGAAATCAAGTGCCTTCCAATAAATGCAAATTTACAGTAATAGATACTTTTACTTTATTTTCCTTGTACTAATGACCAAACTCCAGGTCTTGCAAGCTCCACTAAGATGTGTCCCCAGCCACAGAGTAGCAAAATCCTCTAGAGCAGTGGTTCTCAACCTTCCTAACTCTGCGACCGTTTAATACAGTTAGTTCCTCATGATCCCCAGCCATAGAATTATTTCATTGAGACTTTATAACTATATTTTTGCTATTGCTATAAACCATAATGTAAATATCTGATATGCAGGATATCTATTGTGCAACAGCTGTAAAAGAGTCATGTGACTCTCCCAAAGGGGTCGTGATCCCCAGTTTGAGAACTGCTCTTTTAACAGTCACATAGGATGGATTAAGGTACAGGTCATAAAATAGCCCTTTGTTGACAGAAAACTTAGAACTCAGTTGCCCCAAGTTAGTATTTATTATAGCCTTTCTTAATGAAATTCATGTTTCTAATCTCACAGGAACTCCTCCTCTATGAAAACCCCCTAACGCTAACCCTAAACCCTAACCCCTAACCCTAGCCTTAACCCTAACCCTAGCCCTAAACCCTAACCCTAACCCTAAACCCTAACCCTAACCCCTAACCCTAACCCTAGCCTTAACCCTAACCCTAGCCCTAAACCCTAACCCTAACCCCTAACCCTAACCCTAACCTTAACCCTAACCCTGTTATCGAAAAGAAATATTTACTGAGCCCATGACATGATGCAGATGTGTCCTGGAATTCATGTTCTCATTTTGTCAGCTCTAAGACGACCTCACTTACGATCTGCATCTGGCTTTGTAACAGCACAAGAAGAATGGAAAGTACTATCATCCAGACTATGCAGGGTTCTCTCCCACTCCACTCCCACTCTCCTTCCCTCCCTGCTCTGTCTCTGCCTCCCTCACCCCTCTCCGTGTTGTACACGGCACTTAACCTATTTCAAGCATACTTTCTGCCACTGAGTTATAGCTCAAACTTCTGTTAGGATTTCAGAATGTAAAACTTCCCAGGAAGTTGCATTGCAGAATCTGCAAATCCAGTATCACAAGTAGTTTGCTTTCATTTCTCTGAATCCATAATTAAGAGGGAACCATTTTTCTTGCTTATTTCCATTTCCTCTGAGGGCTTTAACTACGCCTTATGTGCAGTAGCTTTTCAATATGTGTGTTACCTTGAATTGTCCCAGAGCTACCTCAGATTCCCCAAACTGAAAGCTGTTAATTTCCTCCAATCCTTTACACAAAGTTACACAAACTCATAAGTAAATCACTTCTGTAAATCATTAAATAAAGAAGAAAGTAGAATTTTTGCCTTTCCCTCCATTCCTTGAAATCCAATTCCCTAGTCTCATCACCAGCTCTGTAGCAGAAGACCTGCTGTTATCTCTCTTCCTCCTGTTCGGGGAGGCTGATTGTTCATTTTTTCTGGCCACCCAGGCTCGCAAAATAATCACTCAGAAATCTGTATTAATTGCAATACTGTTTGGCCAAATACAGTTTACGCTTATAGTTTAAGCGTATTTCTAGCTAGCTCTTACATCTTAAGTTAACCCATTTCCATTAATCTGTGTATTACTGTGACTGTGGCTTACTAGGTAAAGTGCCATCCCGTGTCCAGCATCTGCCTCTGGTGGAGCTACATGGATTCTTGCTCACTCCAACTACTCTCTCCTCCTCTATCTGCTTGGAATTCTTACCTTGCCCTATTCTAAGTCACTGGCTGAAACAGTTTTATTCATTAACCAATAAAAGCAAAACGCAGACAGAAGGACTTCCACACCATTTCCCCTTTTCTGTTTAAATAAAAAGGAAGGTTTTAACTTTACCATAGTAAAATTACATATAACAAAACAGGTATCAAGCAAGAATTACAGTTACAATATTTGTATATACTTTATTTTAATCATAACTAGGGAAAACTATAACTATTTATTTTTCAACTCCATTAAAGATCCCAGAAGGATATAATATTACCTAAATTAACACAAAGTATATTGTAAGAAACTTCCAAAACTCTAGAACTGACAGAGATATCTTGCTGCCTGGATAGTCACCCAAAGTTCTTCTGTAACATTGGGGCATCCATCTTCAGCCTACAGGTCCATAGTATCCAGCAGACTTTTTCATGAAGTAGGAAATTTCAAAGATAGCTCTGCCTATATTGGCAGTTTGTCAGTCACTTTCTTCTGTGTCCTGCAGAATGTCTGGCAGACTCTTTCCTGAAGCAGGGACTTCAAAGGACTGTCTTACCTCCTTTAGGCAACTTCAGCAGTCACCTTTATGTGGTCCTGCAAGTCCAGTTTATACAGCATAACTTCAAGCAGTCTAGGAAAGAGCTGTTTCTTGTTAAAATGGCTAAGAAATTCTATAAGGAGCCTTTTCAATGCCCATCATTCTCTTGAAGTAGATTGGTGCTGCCAGGAACAGATGTGTCTCATTGTTGAGAAAAGTTCCTAAGTTCTTAAAACATTTTAAATGTCATATTTCATAGGTCTTTGAAAAGTTTGAAGATTATCTATTTATTTATGTATTTTTATGTACTCTGCATGTATACCTGCAGGCCAGAAAAGGGCATCAGATCCTAATATTGATGGTTGTAGCCACCATGTGGTTGCTGGGACTTGAACTCAGGATCTCTGGAAGAGCAGCCAGTGCTCTTAACCTCTGAGCCATGTCTCCAGCCCCAAGATTATCTATATAACTGAAATATATCTCTATTTAGAAAATCTAACTAACATGACTACAAGCTTTACTATTATAGTTGACTATTAACCTGTATTTCTTAATTATACATTACATTTTTAATGAGCTGCACAAACACAATACCTTAATCAAGAGCAGTATAGATATGATCAACAAAATTGATCTTAAATTTGTATCAATAAACTAAGATCCATACCAACGCAAAGTATTTAACACCATAGCATATACCCTTTTAAATGTAAACAAACATTTATAAACAATCATTTTGGGAATTTGGATGTTGTTCTCTCCAAACTGCTTCCTGCATTTGGTGGGCAAAGTAATTTTGGGGGGTGTTCATGGCAACCTTCTGGGGAGTCTTGGTCCATCAAACCACATTAGTCTGGAAGGAATCCACAGGTTCTCATCCTCTGTGGAAACAAAAAAAAATCTCTTTTCCAAAGCAACAAATCCTTAGACCCAAATTTTGAAGTTAAGATACCTTTAAAATATATGTGCTTGTTTAGCTTAGCAGCCTGTACAATGAAATATCTCTCTGTACTTAGCTCCTTCACAGTTAAAAAATTTAAATAAAACACAATAATATACATAATCCAGACTCTTTGTGTATTTTCCATCTTTACATGGCTTATTTTTCTTACTCTATTACTTTTCTACAAGTTTAATATTTAACTATCTTTACTACTTTAATCTATGACTGCCTGTACTCTTTTATATTATAACTGTCTATACTCTTTTCCTCTCTCTCTCAAGCCTGCATAAATTTATCCAACACTGTGACCCATTGAGAGGTCTTTTTTATCTGGATTTGTCATTATTGCATGCATTTCTGTAATTATTTTTTGACCAGGAATGCTTCTTTTTTTAAATACTAAGTGGGCATGGCCAAGACCAACTTTGTGGTTCTGCTCTACCCAGTCCAACATGGTAGAGGTATGTTCCCTGCCTCTGAGAGCCATGCACATTGCCCCATTTTTAGGCACAGAGTGGGTCTGTGTTTCCATTAAGCAAGTTGTAGCACTCAGCTCACAAATCCCATTTAAATGCTCCATTGCCAGATCTCCTGAAAGAATCAGAGCCATTCATGCTGGAAAACCAGGAAGCTGCCAGTTTTTAAAGAAGCCAGGCAGTTTTTACTGCTAAAGCTGAGTCAGGAAACCTCTTAAAGGAGCCATGTCTCTGCTTTTCACCAAAAAACAGAGCAAGAAGCTGTGTTAACTCTGTTTTTTGTGTCTAGAATTCCTTTTCAAACTCTCTCAGGTTTTTAAGTGGACTAAGTTGACCACATTGGTGCCAATTTGTAATCAGAGGCTGCTCATTTGCTGAGTGCCAATTTGTCGGGGGAGGCTGCTTGTTCATTTTCCCAGGCACCCAAACTTCCAAAATAATCACACAGAAATCTATATTAATTGCAATACTGTTTGCCCCATAGCTTAGGTGTATTTCTAGCTAGCTCTTACATCATAAATTAACCCATTTCTATTAATCTATGCATCACCATGTGGCTATGGCTTACCAAGTGAAGTTCCATCTGGTGTCTGGCATCTGTCTCCAGTGGGGCTACATGGCCTCTTGCTCATTCCACCTACTCTCTCCTCCTCTATCTCCTTGGAACTCCCACATTGCCCTATTCTGCTAAGCCACTGGCCAAAACAGCTTTATTCATTAACCAATAAAAGCAAAACATAGACAGAAGGACATCCCACACTATCACCCCTTGCCGCATATCTGGTGGACCCTCCAAACTTCCTTATTCCAATTCATGCTTTATCCCAGCCCCCAACTCTATCAGGCATTCCTTGGAAAAGCCCCAGCTAAGCATTACAGAGAAGCAAGTAGGCCATCAAAGCAGGTAGGCAGGATTCAGATCTTCATTCTCCAGCCTTTCCTGCATGCCCAGTCTCCAGAATACCATCCCCAGCTCCAGAGCAGAACACCTGTTGTGGTCTCTCCTCAGTCTCTGCACCTATTCCCATCGGGCTAAACAGATGCTGGTGGAACACTCTGGCTTTTCTCTCTCCTGTGGCCCCCTCAGCACTGTCCATCCCCTCACACCCAAGGACACTATCATTTTGAAAAAGCAGCATCCTATAAAATGAAAAATTGTTTTTACCAGCTGTACAAACTGATAGAGAGCTAATGTCCAAAATATATACTTTTAAAAACTTCAAAAACTAGATATCAAGAAAATGAATAACAAAATTAAAATGGGATACATATCTAAATAGAGAATTCTCAAAAGAGAAAACCCAAATTGCTGAGAAACACTTCAAAACATGTTCCTAGTAATCAGGGAAAAGCAAATCAAAACTATTTTGAGATTCTATCTTACACCTGTCAGAATGGCTAAGATTAAAAACACAAGTGACAGCCCATGCTGCTGAGGATGTGGGTCAAGGGAAACACTCTTCCACTGCTTGTGGGAGTGCAAATTTGTACAGCCACTATGAAAATCAATATGGCAGTTCCCTCAGAAAATTGGGAATCAATCTACCTCAAAACCCAGCTATACTGCTTTTGTGCATATTCCCAAAGGATGCTCCATCCAACCACAAGGACACTTGCTCATCTATGTTCATAGCAGATTTATTCATAACATCCAGACATGGGAAACAACCTAGATGCTCCTCAACAGAAGAACGGATAAGGAAAATGTGATACATTTACACAATGGAGTAATACTCAGCTGTTAAAAACATTAGAATCACTAAATTTGCAGGTAAATGCATGGAACTAGAAAAAAATCACCCTAGGTGAAGTAACCCAGACCCAGGAAGATGAATATGAAATATATTCATTTATATGTGAATTTTCTATTAAGTCGATGATAACCAAGCTACAATCTACAGACCCACAGAGGTTAGGTATAGAGTAACTGGGAGAAGGGTGTGTGGATAGACAGAAAGGGAAATAGAATATTTACAGATGGACTGGAATGGGAGGATCAAGTGGAGATGAGGAAGGAAGAAGAGGAAATGAAGAAATACGAGGAGAGACAGCTAAAACTACAGGTCATTTATTTGAGAGGTATTATGGAAACAATATAGCAGACATAAAATAAATAAAAATATTTACATATGTGAAGCTGTTTTAAATGAAACTGTCAAGTAAAGGGGGAGAAAAAGTCCATCTGGACATCTCTTTCTTCAAATGAAGCTTTCAGTACTGGGACTAGACTATATCTAACTGAGTTGTTGGTCAAAGGAGTCCTGTGAGAACCCCCAAACAATCCAGGCTATTGCTCTCCACAAACTTCTGGCAAGGCTCCACTACTGGAAACAGTATCTACAGCACGCACTGAATATGGAGACCTTGAGCTGGTGCCCACATGGGTCCTTCAATGCTTTCATCATTGGTGCAGGAAAGTACTCTGAAGGCTACCAAAGGCATAAGCACCAATCCAGCCACAAAACCTTTGGTCTACAATGGTGCCTCCCTGCAAGATATACTAGCAAAATGGTGGCATAAAGTTTGTGAGAGTAACCAACCACTATCTGATTTGACTGAAGTGCCACTCCACAAGATGTAACCAATACCTTGTCATCAGAGACAGCTCTTTTGTTCCTAGCTGCCCAGACTCTAATAATCACACAGAAACTATATCAATTACAACACTGTTTGGCCTATAGCTCAGGCTTCTTATTAACAAGCTCTCCCAGCTTAAATTAGCCAGTTTCTATTAATCTGTGTGTCATCACAAGGCTGTGGCCTACCTGTAAGATTCCCGTGTCTTTCTCCTTCAGTAGCTACAAGGCGTCTCCTTGACTCTGTCCTACCTAGTTGTTCAGATTTAGCACCTGGCCAATCCCACATCAATACCTGACACTGCTTGGATGACAAAAACCTGAGACTTGATAGCCCAGGGACCTAGAGTAAAACTACTATTCTAAATCAATAAAAAGAAAGAGGGGGAAAGTAGCAGTCATGTGACCCCTGATGGCATTCTGTTATGTCCGTAGATTCAATACCCTGCTCAGTCATCATCAGAGATGCTCCCTCCTGCAGCAGATGGAAACAAACACAGAGACCCACAGCCAGACATTATGCAGAGAGTGAGAGATCTTGGAACACTCACCCCTAAATAGGATATCTCCATCAAATCCCTCCCCTCGGGGCTCAAGGAACCCTATGGAAGAGGAGTCAAAGGGGGGGAAGGAGGACACCAAGTAAACAAGGCTCTCTAAGTCAACATGATGAGAGCTCACATGAGCACAGAAACGGAGGTAGCATGAACAGGGTATACAAGGTTTATACCAATTGTAGTTCTACAGCTGAAAGGAGAAGGGGATACATTTCCCATTTCTAATCCGGAAGCCAGCTCCAATTGATAACTTACTTTCAAATGAAAATTCAGTTTCTGCCAAGGGTGCCCTTCTGGGGAAACAAACCCCTCTTGAGGGCAGGCTGCACACCCAGCAAGAGATGCCAACAGAAAACAGACTCAGCTGCATCTTTGGAAGTTCTTTGTCTCATAGTGTTATTTCAAAGCTCTTCCTCTCATAAATTTTATCTTTTTAACTTTCTAATTGTATATGTTTTTCTATTCTTCTTTTACCCTACAGATCCTTTGTGTATAGATTACGCTTCCAGTTTAGTGGTTTTATGGGATTCCTGAGTGCAAATGAAGAAGTCCCTGTTTCTTACACCTTCTCTTGGGCTCGTTTCCTTCTGCTTGTTTTGCCCAATTCTGATGTGTTCATTTTTGCTTTATCTTATTATATTTTATGCTATTATGATCCATAGAAGCCTATGTGTTTTCTAATAAGAGACAGGAATGGGGTAGACCCAGAAAGAAGAGGACATGGAGAGGAGCTGGGAGGACTCGAGGGAAGAAAAACCATAAACTGGGTATATTATGTTAGAAAAAATCTATTTTCAACAAAAGTGGGAAAAAAGAATAAAGCATGTGGTTCTGAAAGACTCCCCACTTGCAGTCAGACTCCCCACTTACAGTCAGACTCCCCACTTACAGTCAGACTCCCCACTTGCAGTCAGACTCCCCACTTGCAGTCAGACTCCCCACTTACAGTCAGACTCCCCATTTACAGTCAGACTCCCCACTTACAGTCAGACTCCCCACTTACAGTCAGACTCCCCACTTACAGTCAGACTCCCCACTTACAGTCAGACTCCCCATTTACAGTCAGACTCCCCACTTACAGTCAGACTCCCCACTTACAGTCAGACTCCCCACTTACAGTCAGACTCCCCATTTACAGTCAGACTCCCCACTTACAGTCAGACTCCCCATTTACAGTCAGACTCCCCACTTACAGTCAGACTCCCCACTTACAGTCAGACTCCCCACTTGCAGTCAGACTCCCTACTTACAGTCAGAAGTAAACCTGCAAAAATTACCCTGGGGCTGGGATATGGCTCATTTGATAAAACAGCTGCTCTATAAGCTCAAAGATCTGAGTTTAGACCCCCAGCACCCATGTAACAGCCGGGCACAGTATGTCTGTAACCCCGACACTGGGTAGGGAGTGTAGGGACAGGCAGATCTCTGGAGCTCACTGCCCAACTGAACTGATAAAGCCCAGGGTCATTGAGTGAAACTCTCAAAAACATAAGGTGTAGAGGTATGAGGAGATACCCGGCGACCGCCTGTCCACACACACACACACACACACACACACACACAAATTGTTAGATTTGTACTGTGCCTGTGATGCACAGCAGTTCCTATTTGCAACCCCTGAGCAATTACTTTTGGAAAGTGGACCAAGCCGGAAAGAGTTTATGGAAGCACAGGAAAAGGACCAGACACCAAATTCAACCCAAAATCTCTTGTCTTTGTCCCTAGAAGATACAAGAATCTTCATGAACCCATGCGTATTTGATTGGCAGCATGAGCAGAAGGGTGGAGGGTGACGTGGTCAACTAACAAGACAGTGTACAAATAGCAAAAGCTCTGTGCCACTCACTCCGCAGTCCCAGGGTTTAAGGCCCACAGAGAGCTCTGAAGAGTTGTGCTGGGAACCAGCTGGTCTGGTCTGGCTCAGTTAGACTGGAGCCTTTTTGCATTCTCTTTCAGGAAGCAGAGACCTAGCCTGGACAGGCTCTTCTCATCTTCTAGAAATTGGCAAGGTATACAATAACAAGCAGAAGCATGTCAGGTAACTTAAAGCCAAAGTTAAGAATTCCACTCAGCATACTGAGACTTTTGCCATGCGCTCATGGGCGAAGCAACTCGATACATGTTAATATAGGGCATGTTAATATGGTGGCTCTCAACCTGTGGGTCAGGACCCCTTTGGGGGTTGCACAACAGATATCCTGCTTGCCATATATTTACATAAAAATTCATAACAGTAGCAAAATTACAACTGTGAAGTAGCAATTAAATAATTTTATGGTTGGAGGTCACCACAAAATGAGGAACTGTGTTAAAGGATTACAGCACTAGGAAGGTTGAGAACCACTGACACAGGGAAGCAAGTCCTTCAGGGGAGGGCTGTAGAGTCACAAGGCAAAAGACACAATTGAAAGGAAGGGCAAAGACCCCGAGTGAGTAATGCTCTCACATATGAAGTAGTGATGGCCTCCTACCCATAAACACCAAAGTTGACAGAGCCCACGCGTGTTCTCATCTGACCCCAGACCTTCCGATGAGCAGAAACGAGCAGGTGTGATTGCTAGGCCGTAGCTGGATGTGGACGCAGCACTTCAGAGACTGTCCACGGTGCCGACCGTGGAGAGAGTTGCAGACTCAGTCACTTCAGAGCCTGTCCATGGTCCGGACCATGAAGAGAGCAGCAAACTCAGGCACTTCAAAGCCTGTCCATGGTGCGGACTGTGGAGAGAGCTGAAGACTCAGGCACTTCAAAGCCTGTCCACGATGTGGACCGTGGAGAGAGCAGCAGACTCAGGCACTTCAGAGCCTGTCCACGATGTGGACCGTGGAGAGAGCTGCAGACTCGGGCACTTCAGAGCCTGTCCAGGGTGCGGACTGTGGAGAGAGCAGCAGACTCGGGCACTTCAGAGCCTGTCCAGGGTGCGGACTGTGGAGAGAGCAGCAGACTCGGGCACTTCAGAGCCTGTCCAGGGTGCGAACTGTGGAGAGAGCAGCAGACTCGGGCACTTCAGAGCCCGTCCAGGGTGCGGACTGTGGAGAGAGCAGCAGACTCGGGCACTTCAGAGCCTGTCCAGGGTGCGGACTGTGGAGAGAGCAGCAGACTCGGGCTTTACCACAGCAGCCCTTCATGGATGGCCTGTACAGCTCTCCTGAAGGTATGAAGCAGCGCAGGAAGATGGAAAATCAGGGGACAAGAGATGGAAACGGGGCCTCTGGAATGTAGTTTCCAGCCCAACCAGCACCTCTTCAAGGCCTCGCTCCCTTCCTAGAATCAGCTACAGTTTCTCAGTAATTGCACCAGAAAACCCATTCCTAGAGAAAGGACACGTATCAAACACTTTGTGAAACCCTAGCGGATCCCAGGTTTACCTATCAGGTCGTAATTCCATGCAAGGGATCCCCAGAGCCTCACTACACTCTCACTTATTACGAAAGAGAAGAAGAAACCTTTCTTAACTGTCTTTACATAGTTTGATCGTTACCAAAATGGCATAAGGCTAAGAAAATCAGCTGCAACTTTCCCCCGCCAATTCCATATCTAAACTAGGCTATTTCACCCCTTCCCCAGTCTCTCTCAATCCTCATAATTAAAGTCTATATTAAAATACCCCTAATAAAATCTCAAATTCTGTCTTAATCTGGAAAATAATGAAGTTCTTTTCTGTTTGGAAGTCACAAATCCTGGCTAGGTTTAAACCGATGTCCCTAAAAGATTAAGAGAACTCCTCAGGCTGCGGAGAGTAACAGTGTAGAGGTGTGTTTGACCCTCATTGCTGACAGGCAAGGTTTGCGTGTCCTCAGGAATGGGCTAGGCTAATTCAGAACAACTCCTGACGTAGGACTTTAGGAATAACCAACCATTCCCAGTATCTGGGTGAATGGCTTTGGTTGGTTGCTAGGCTACAGACAAACACAAGTGACTTCTTGATTTCAGATAAACACATTAACTTGTAAACTGATTGGGTCAGGCATGCGAAGAATGATGAAAGCTTAAGCTGGCGGCAGCACTTGACATGCAAACAGCATCACTTTGAAAAACTGTTTATAGATTTTCTGTCTTCAACTGGCAAAAAAAAAAAAAAAAGACTAGTAGAAGTGATGAACTGTAACATATTAGAAGCGACTGGGTTAATAAGGAAAGGGGTGTTAATTTAGAAATATCAGTGCTACAACCCTCCTGGTAGATTAGTAGAGAGAACAACATAGGGTCCCCCAAGGGCCTATTGTTTCATTGACACAGTGAACACCTCAAGGACACGGCAGTCAGAAGGAGTGAGCATTGGTCTTCCTGCCAGAGTCCTGGTTCTTACTCTGTGTCTATACAGAGGGAGGGAGCTTGAAAGTCAAGGGCACCTAATGAAATGTTTAGGGCAAAGCAACTTCAGCGGAAACCGTCCCAGTGGCCTCTGCCTCTCCCTCCACAAAAGGGCACTGCAGATCTCAGAGCATCCTGCGCTGCTGCCCTGATGCCCATCATCCTGCTACCTACCCAGACTGATAGGCTGTGAGGTGGACCAATCCGTTTCTGTGTAACTCTTATGTGCTGAGACCTAGCGTGCTGGTCCGGCAGAACAATGCTGCCAGCTCTTATCATCGCCCCCTCTCTGTAACATATCATCTGGGACCAGACTAGAGAAGCAGGTACGGAGGACACATGCTTCTCATCCGTAGCCCTGCTCTGATTTCTAAGTTTCTCCTCTTTGTCCTGGTCACTGTACTCTATACCCCAGGAATCGTCCTCTACTGCCCTTCATTCACATCCTAAGGCCACTCCAACCCCATCTGGTCCAGCCCATAGCACACATAAGCCTTTCTGCCATGAACACTCCTATGTCCCCCTCCCCCACTGAAATGTTTCCTCTCTGGGCTGCAGCTCCATCTGTTTCCAGGGAAGTCTAACCCAACTCCCAGATTAGGCCTCGTATTCCTGTCTCAGCCTTCTGGCTGCCCACTTCTCTCTTTGGCAGTACAAACTACGGATGTTCTTTTTCTTTTTGCATAGGTGGTATGTGTTCGCATGTGTGTGGGAAGGTGTATATGTACACATACGCATCACATGTGAGACCAGAGGTTGACATCAGGTACCTGCCTCTCTCATTCTCCATCATGCATGATGAGGCAGTGCATTAGTTACATTTCTGTTCTGTAAGAAAACATCATAGACAAGGCAACTCGTGTAAAAAAAAAAAAACTGTCTGGAGATTTACAGTTCCACAGGGGCAAGAATCTGCTGTTGTGGTGAAGAGGTAGGTGGAGGCAGAAGCCGAAAACCAAGAGCTCATGTTTTCAAAGCTAAAGCCCTCAACACAGAGAGAAGCAGGAAAGGCATGAGCTATATCACCCCCCAGCAAGGCCATGCCTCCTAAATTTCCCTAACAATGTCCCCAATTGGTAACCAACCGTCCAAATGCCAGAGTCTGGGGTGCATTTCTCATGCAAACTACCACAAGCAGGGTCTCTCACTTGAACCTAGAACTCACCAATTCAACCAGTATAGCCAGGCAGCTTGCTGCAGGAATCTTGTCTCCAGGAGGCAGATGCTGGGACAGTCTGTGTCAGGACTGGAGATGGCTACCTCACATCCTCACACTTCCACAGTACGCACTCTGCTCTGAGCCATCTCCTCAGCCCTGGCTTTCAGTTTGCCTGTGTCGTCATTGATCAATGGCCATGTCCCTACTGGACTAGACGTTCCAGGAATGCTGAGATTGTGACAATTCTGCCTACTATTTAATATCCTTGAACTGCTGCTCACCATTTAATACCCAAGGCTTCCCAGTAAAGTTGGCATTTGGTCAATAAGTACTGAGTGAACTAGTCAATGAAAGCAATACACACATATTTATTACTCCTCTTTCTCTAGGAATGAGCCAACAGGTGGGAGATGGGGTTGACAGCAAACTTTATGTCAGATTTCTTTCTTCCTTTCTTTTTCATACAATACATAATACAAGAATTTTCAGTTCCTCTAGGCTTCTCCCTACGGATGTTTGGCTTAAAGAATTAAGTTCATGAAGTGGCACATGCCCACAATTGCAGCATAAATTTGAAGCCAGTCAGGTCTACATAGTTAGTTCTAAGTCAGCCAGGTCTACACAGTGAAACCTGCCTTAGAAACGTGGGGCAGGTGAGCCAGAAAGATGACCAGTGGGTAAAGATACATGCCACCAAACCTGAAAATCTGACTTTGATCCCAAGAACCCTTATAGAAGTTGTTCTCTTGCCTCCACACATGAATACTGGCACATGTGCCATCAAACACACACACACACATCCCAAATGGTTTTTAAAAACCCCAATAAAGCAAGAAATGATCAGAAAGAGCCATCTTCTTAGAGACTTCATTTTCACTATCAAATGAGTCATTAGAGTGCTTTGTATCTCAGGCATTTCTCACAGCTTATCGCTCATATTTTAAAGACTCCTTCTACGCCCACCCTGCTACATATGGCCACTGCCTGTTTGCAGAGAATGCAGATTTGCTGTCAAACAAAACTGCCCCCATATGTTCATGATTCATCCCCTCCTGCCTTCGCGTCATTCGTTTTACAGTTGGAGTTTAATTCTGAAGCTGCTGCTGTGACAGGGAGCAACTAGGGAAAGGAAGAGTCAGGAGAAAGGGTCCTGAGGGCTGAGGAAACACAGAGATACTATATTGCTTATTAATCTTGCAGAAGGGCTCCCAGTCTCTCAGGATTGAGAAGCTTTGTAAAGATACACAAAATTCCTACATCCTAATGGCACCCATAGGAGTAGTTAGAAGAAGGGAATGGGTCCAGGGGTGTCCAGTCTAGATGCATTACAGCCCATTGTTCACAGAAATGAGCCCAGCATATGGTTCAACTGCTGGTCAGAGGGACCTTGTAAGAAGTGCTGTTGAGACAGCTATTTTTGTTGGGTTGTTGGCTTGACACCATTTGGAATCACTTGGGAATCAATGAGGGAATTGTATAGAGTGGAGGTTCTCAACCTTCAGAATGCAGTTCCTTTTGTTATGGTGACCCCAACCATAAAATTATCTCTTTGGGACATCATAATGTAATTTTGCTGCTGTTATGAATTATAACATAAATATCTGATATGCAGAATATCTGATATATGACCCTGTGAAAGGGTCATCTGACCCCCTTAATACAGTTCCTTTTGTTATGGTGACCCCAACCATAAAATTATCTCTTTGGGACATCATAATGTAATTTTGCTGCTGTTATGAATTATAACATAAATATCTGATATGCAGAATATCTGATATATGACCCTGTGAAAGGGTCATCTGACCCCCAGGTTAGGAACTGCTGGTCTAGTTTATGTTAGACTATTAGGGAATTTCCTAGTTGCTTTGATTGAGGTGAGAAGACCTACCTTGAATGTGGGTAACAGTAGACACTAGATCCTAGGCAGAATGAGGAGAGCATGGACCATGAATACATTCATCTGTGTTCTCTGCTCTGGACAGTGGATACAATGTGACCAGCTGCTTTTCAAGTCTCCAGACCAAAAACTTCCCCAGAGATGGATATAACCTGGAACTGAAGGCCAAATAAACCTTTCTTCCTTAAGTTGCTTTTGCTAGGGCAGTCTGTCACAGCAACAGAACAGGAAGCAAAGGCACTTACCTTCAGGGAATACTGATGCAGTTGCAGAACTGACTGGGTGATGTTTCCTGGTGCCTATATGATGCAGTGTATGGCTTTAATGAAGTAAATGTCATATAAAACTGTCTTATAATTCTTAGACAACCTACTCACTTTCTTTGCAGGAGAAGAAAGAGGGGAAGAGGGGAAGGAATGAAAGGGGTGAGGTCAGAGGGTTATCTGGGAGGTTTTGTTTTTGAAAGTATATGTAGAGTGCATGTGTAGGGGTGCATGTTTGTGTATGTGGGCACTCATACACAGGTATACATGAGCACGTAGACTTAGGTGTGATAGCATGTGCCTTCACTGGCCATTCCCCACTTACATATTAAGGCAGGGTATCTCTGGGTGAACTCCAAGCTGCTGTTCTCTGGCTAGCCAGCTTGCTCTGAGAATTCCATCTCTGCTTCTCACTGAGATGACAGGTGAGCTCCAGCCACTCAGTTTTCACTTGAGTAAAATCAGAATCCGCATGCCCTGCTGGCAAGTGCTCTACTGTTGAGCCGACTCCTCGGTCCTGGGGTTATTACCTCAATAGGAAAATCAGAGAAAATAATTATCATATCCATCACCTTCTTCCTCCTTCCTCCCCTCTTCCTTCTCTCTGTACCCCCTCCTTCTCTCTGTACCCCCTCCTTCCCCAACTTATTCCTCCCTCTCTCCCTCCCTACCTCTCTGTATGATAGAACCATTAGAATCCACTCTCTTTGTTTTCAAATATACATCATTAGTAACAGTAATCACCATATTTGACAACTGAAACTCTATCTCCTTGACCCCTGGTCCCTGCTGAGGACTCTGCTTCTACTAACTTGAAATTTTGCGGATTCCCTGCATTGCTGAGATTATGCACCTGGGGCTCTCACCTTGGTTCATCCACAAGTGACAAGACTTCTCCCCTATCCATTTTAAAACTGAAGGAAAGTTAGCATGCAACCAAAATGTGGCTGCTTTTTCCTAACTTGGTGGGTTTTTAACTTTGGAAAGAAGGAGAACTAAGAATAATGGCTTCTTCAGGTGTTAAGATAATGATGAAATTTTGGACCACTGCCATGGCAGTTTCACTGTGAGGTGTCATGAGCCGCTTTTTCTCTAAGATGGTTTTCTTTATAAATCAATGTTCCGCTTTTCTGCCAAGTTAATTTTCTTTATAATGAGAAATCTCTTTAAATAGCCCAAGCAACAACTACTAGGCCTTTGCTTGTTTCTCTTATCCTGGTGAAATTACTACTTTTGCCATGCAGATAAAACAAACTTCATTTTACACATAAGGGATTATCAATTAGATTTACATTATAATGAAAATAACACAAAAAACAACCAAGCAAGTGGTCCAATTTCTTAATTCTTTAAAAAATTTATAATTATGAGTTTTTTAGCTGCTGTCTGTGCACCACATGCATGCTTGGTGCCCTCAAAGGCCAGAAGAGAACATCAGATCTCCTGAAATTAGAACTACAAAGGGCTGTGGGTTCCAGCTATGAACGCAGTAGTAAGCCAGCTCCACAGCCTTAGGAAGGTCACTGTATAGCGTAACCACATAGCTTTCTCATTTGAGGTCATGGCCTTCAGCCTCAACTGTGGGTCGTCTCTTAACCTTTAGGCATGACTTTTATTGTCTGTTGTTTAAGAAAGTTGCAGAACCTACTGTATAGGGTAACAGGGACAACTGGAGCAGGAAACCGACCAATCACTGAGCACCCTGACTCTGAACCCAGAGTCAGAGAAAGAAACACACTCTGGATTTGAGACTGGGGCCATGGAGAGAAACATCTTTATCCCTGAACCCAGGACTAAAGACATGTGCCCTGGCTCTGAAACTAGTGTCAAAGAAACACACTTTGTCCCTAGTGAAAGACCCTCTGGACCGCCCCCCCCCCCCTCAGAACCCACAGCTGGCCTGCTCCCATGAGAATATCCTGTTTATTTGAAAGATTTTCAGGACCTGCAGTCGGCGGTTCCCATAAGAACATCCTGTTTGCTTGAGACCCTCAGGACCCCCTCAGGATCTGCAGCTAGCCTGCTCTCATGAGAACATCCCGTTTGCTTAGGAGAACAGGATATCTGTGGCCATACATCTGTGCTGGGAGAGGATGTCTGAGGTCAGGGCCCCTAGCTGCAAAACAGGATATCTGTAAAATAGGATGTCTGCAAAACAGGACATCTATGGCCATACATCTATGCTGGGAGAGGAAAAACCACATATGCCCCTCGCCTCATTCCAACCAACCAATGAGATCCCTGTAACCATGCATCTGCTTCTGTATGCCTGCTTCTGCCGCCCTTTTCCTATAAAAAGATCTTCTCCCAGACTGCAGGGGCGCAAGTCCTCCGAAAAGACTTTGCCGCCCACAGGTACCTGTGTACACCCAATAAACCTCTTGCTATTTGCAGCCAGTGGTCTCGGACTGTTCCTTGGGTCTCGGGGTCACCTCCTGAGAGAAGGTCCTCTCCGAGGGTCTTTCACCTAGAATCAGAGCCAGTGAAAGAAATATGCCCTGGTCCTAAGATTAAAGTCAAAAAGCTAAAAAGGACCAGTGAAAGAAACACAGTTTGGCCATGAAATCTGAGTCATCTCTGCCCCTGACCAGCTACACTGACCAATCCCTGAGCAGGGAAACACTAACCAATCTCCAGTCTCCCTGGGAAAACTCCGCCCCTAAGAAGCCCTATATAAGCCTTTCCACCCTTTCAATTAAGAGCTGCCATTAAGTGGCAGAGGCAGCCACTCTCCTGGACTCCTCCTTCCCAAATGAGTCTCTTTCTCAAAAGAGTCTTGGGCGACAATCTTCATTCACTACAGCAGAGCAAAAGAACCTGACTGGGATGTCCCTTAGGGAACGGAGCTGAAAAACCTTGCTGAGATGCTCCCTAGGGGGCCTCAGCAAGGCAGCAGAGCAGAGCAGAAGAACCTTGCGAGGATGCTCCTTAAGGGGGCTGAGCAAGGCCAGTGGAGCCGGAGAAGATCGCTACACTTCTGCCGGGGTTTTCCTTAGCAGAGTGTTAGCAGAAGAAGCATCCTGGACCAGAGAAGAAGCAGATAGCTCTGCTAGGATGCTCCCTTGAGGGAACAGAGCAGAACTCAGCTGTAGCGGCTCTCCAGGAAAGGAGCAGAATCTCTATATCCTGCCAGGAGACCATCCTCCATTGCACCCCAGCTTCAGGTAGCCTGGCTTTCCGATAGGACACCTTTCCTCCAGGGTTGAGCTGTCTTATTGCAGCTCCAACCTCTAGAGCTGTCCTATTGTGGCTCTACCCCCTCCCCCAGAGCTGTCCTATTGCTGCCCTAAGTATATCCTTGCTTCCCCAATAAGTCAGGATTTCCCAATAGCACTACTCTACCGCATTCCCTGTGCCAAACTGTGCAAGCTTTTCCCCGCAGCGCCATCTAGCAGCTGCTTCTTACATCCCACGGGCCACACCACTTGCTTCCTTGGTCACGTGCAACCCAAGCTGATGTCAGTGTTTGATCAGTCATATTTTAAGCTTAAAAACATTTTTACAATTCTGCTACAAAACTAAAATAAACAAACAACCCCCCGAAACAAAACAAAACAATAAGTTGGCTGTAAATAGTGAGCTAATACATCCTAGAGCTTCACGTATGTCTACATAATTGATATTCTCCACCCATTGGCCTGTGTGACCTAAAGAGCACCCTCCCATTAACTAACTCTGCTGCAGACAGCATGTCTAATGCTGGCAGGTGGTGTTGACTCTTAGTTGTATCTCAGCAATCTTGGAGGTTACTTTTGTCTTCATTGTATTGATTGAAACCACCTACCTTTCCTTTGTACCCGTGCAGTGTAACATTTTACCGTTAGAGAGTCCAAAACTCAATGTGCAAGTAAGGTTGAACATGCACCCCATGAGAAACCACGAGATTTGTTTACACATGCGCAGACCACCAATTACATCATTTTTTCCTCACCATCAATTGCCTTTCCCTCACCTCCCACCATTGTCTTGATCAGATAAACAACCTGGGTCCTGTCCTGCAGGAGGGGTGCTTAGCAGGTCCTGCCCTGCAGGAGAGGTGTTTAGGCTTTCTCTTATCGCCACAAAATCCGCACCTCAGGATTAAACTCTGTTTTGCAAAATTTACAGATTCATGGTTGGCATGCTGCATAGTAAGCAAATTAAGCCGCAAAACTGACCTCGTTTTCCCTTCCTGAGTCCTCGCACTGTGAGAGAAGAGCAGCCAGATGCCCAAAAAGCATCACTCCGGGCTGCCCAGGAACCAACGGGCACCGGGGGTAGAGTCAAAACCGGAGGCAGGCTAGGCGGAGCTGGCATCATGCCTTTCGGGAAGAGAAACTTAGCAGAAGCCCAGAGGACCTGTGTCTGCTGTGTGATGGGCTGAAGACGACCTGAGCGGATGTAGCTGTTGATTGTAGCCAGACCTGGGGAGGTGGTGGGGGGGGGTCTTATGAAAACTTAGTTGAGCAATTCCATTTGATCTACGCACATGTAAAACTCACCCTACTTTTTTTTTTTTTTTTAATGCCTTGAATCTTTCTCTTCCTGTTTAAGATTTATATTCACGGGCCAGGACAGTGGGTAAAAGTGCTCACCACATAAGCTTGAGGACCTTAGTTTGGAGTTCCACAGCCCATGTAAAAGCCAAAATCAGTGGGACATGACTGTAATCCCACTCTGCACAGCGAGATGGCACTCGTCTAGCCTCCTCTTCCCCAGGAGGAAGCACACACACAAGCCCCCCTGGGGTCAAAAGACCTGCCTGAGGCTGGCAGCAACAAAACCAGAACAGAAGCTTGTGCCTGGTCTCTTGGGTCCTTTTATTTCGCCTCCACACGAGTGAGAGTCTATGTAGCTGATGCCGTAGCATTTAGGGACCTCAACTCCACTTTCTACCAGAGATACCATTTTTCAACCTTTAATGAGCCTTTAAGATATTTTGCTAATAAGCACATTAAAGTCTTCTTGGACTAACAACTGATAGTCTTTTGAAATTACGTTCTGAACTGTGATTGCTTTGACTGGAGAAATTACTGGAGCTAGATAGAGGAACATTTTTAGCTTCACTAATCGGCTAAAAATCAAAATGAAGGAGATAATGTCTCCAAATCCATTCCCATCTTCTTTTCCCATTAGCCATCAGAGGGCGACCATCACAGGAAGCAGGGTGACCCTTACACCATTGTTCTGCATCTCAGCTATCACCTGACCTATTTTTCTGGATGAAATCCCCCAACACAGCACGCTTAGAATTCTGTTTCTGGCTATGACAAACTAACTGCAAGCAGACCAGCCCTTCTGTGGTAATCAACAATAGCCCCTGATTACATCTAAAACTAATCCCTGATGATACAGTCTCAGCACTGGGCAAAGGTAGCAGAAGTCTGTGACCTGTAAGAGGCACATCCTGTAATACTCTTCTCACTTCTGCCACTTCCCAGGTGTGGCACAGGATATGTGATCACACTGTGAACCCCGAGATTGCATCATTTACTGGAAAAACCTGTTTCTACCTGTGGTGTGGCTCAGCCCTAGGACATCCCTTTAATGCAAGAGCTTCCTGCTTGAATACTGTAAACAGGATTAAATAAAATCAACCTTAGGTCAGGAGGCAGAGCAACCAACCAGTTGACAGGAAATAGCCTGGAGAATAAGAGGGAATCAGGAGGATGGAGAGAGAGATGCACAGGAAGTACAAGAAAGGGGTTTTGTTTGAGACAGCATAGCAGAAAGCTCTCTTTCTGGAATGACAGCAAGGAAAAAGCAGTTGGGTGTTTTCTATGCCTCTCTGAGCTAGCAGGTTTTCACTCCAGCATCTTGTCCTAAGTCTTTATTTGTAAAATGGAATGGGGGAGACTAACAGGAAGCAAGTGATCCTGCTGGGTGCAGAAGACAGAAATCAGAAGACCAGGCTATGACAGCAGTTGACATGAGGGTGAGTTTCCTCAGGGAGGATTACCAGCCGGGATCTGTTAGGGGCTCCTTGAGCTTTTTGTTCAACCCCAAGTCTCCCTGTGGCTTATCAAAGATGTGAGGGAGAAGAGAGTGCAACTCCCAGAGGCTGAAGAGCCCCAGAGTGGTTCTAGTGATAAAACAATACCACTGACTCAGACACCCAAGAGAGAACCTGGAAAGTCTATTCTATGCCTCTCCTCACAAGCCTTTCAACAACATTGGAACATCAAGTTCATCTGAACTGCCAACGTAACAAAATATAATATGCTAGCTAATAATTCAATAAAACATAAATGATCAACTCAATTACATAGTGTTCATAACTTGTCACATGCAGTAAGTCATAAGCAGACGCAAGATGTGATCTATAATCAAGAGAAAGGGGATCTGATTGACAGATCTATCAATGATAAAGACTAATTAGCAAATAATGATTTTAAACAGGTACTTGAATGTATGTACAATGTGTGTGCTCATGTGGATGCATTTGTGTGTGCAGAGGCTGGAGATCAGTCGCAGGCCCTCTCTACTATGTGGCAAGTACTTTATGGAGTGAGCTATCTCGCTAGAACTGAAATAGCTGTGTGTCCCCAACTGGACAAAATATTTAGTAGAAAGTTCACCAAAGACATTAGGTGGGAACTGGTGAGACTACTGCACAGGCAAAGGCATTTACTTGTCATCAAACTTAATGGCCTGAGTTTGGTTACCAGGACCGACATATGGGAGGAGAGAACCGACAGCTGCAAATTGTCCTCTGACCTCCACAGATGCACTGTGGTATGGGCATGCCCACATACACACATATCAATAAATGTGATTGTTTTTAAAGGAAGATATGTAGACAATAACATATTAACACATCAGTCATTAGAAAAAAAACAGAAATCACAAGGCAATGTCATCAAACAACCGCTAAGATGGCTGAAATTGTAAAAAGTTGACAAGCATGTGGAATAACTGGGCCTCTGCCATCGTTTGGTGGAAATAAAAAGAATATCACGAGCATTTGGGAATACAGATTGAACATTTAGAAAAAATAAAACTTATGCCTACTATATAATGCTAAATATTTCTCCAAGAGAAAAAAATGTTCATGCAAACATACATTCAAATGGATAGATATTTAGAGCACCCAGACTTATAATAGCTTCAAGAAAACAATCCAAATGCTAATTGACAGATGGTAGTGTTGTCTAGATATAAAACGTTCCCCATAGGCTCATGTCCTGACCACTTGGTCCCCAGCTTGTGGCACTGTTAATAAAGGTTGTAGTTAATGAGTCTTTCTCTGTTCCATCAGCCAGCTCCCAAATAACAGCACAGAGACTTCTTAATAATTATCAAAACTCAGCCTTAGCTTAGGATTGTTTCTAATTAGCTCTTATAACTTAAATTAACCCATTTATAGTAACCTACATGCTTTCACTTGACTCATGGACTTTTATCTCTCCTCTTGCATGTCCTATTTCCTCTGCATCTGGCTGGCGAATCCCCCTTTCTTCTTCCCAGAGCTCTCTCTCTAGAAGTCCTGCCTATACCTTCTGCCTCGCTATTGGCCTTTTAGTTTTTTATTAAACTACTCACAGTGACAAATCTTTACAAAGTGTAATAAAATATCTTGCAAATTACCCCTTTTGTGTCTAAATAAAAAGGAAAAGGTTTTAGCTCTAACATAGTAAACCTATATACAATAAGAAAAATTATCAGTTGAGAATAACATTTATAATATCCAGTCCATTTGTATTTATCAAATTTGGGGAAATTATTATCTATCTTATCTTGATGAGTTCAAAGTTTTATACCTAAGCCATTTTTATCTAACTTGCATTACTATCCTAAAAATATCTTTTTATACCTCAAACATTTTCTTAGATAAACAGCTTAAGCTTTTATATCTCTCAACATTATACACTTTATACCTCTTTTGTGAGTTTCTTTTCTGAATTTTGTAACAAGGAAAAGTATAACTATAACTATCTCATCTTCAACTCCACCAGAGATGCAAAAGTGATACACTATTACCTGAGTAAACAGTAAGCGTAGAGCCAACAACTTCCAAAACTATAGAAATGACAGAAACATCCAATTGCTTGGACAGTCACCCAAGTTTTCTCTGTAATAAATGCTTTTATGGCTACTTTTTGTGTCCATGGGTCTGCTCACATGCGCCCGCTGCATTGGGAATTCCACCGTGTGGCTCCCCGCTGATGGGAACTGTGCCGCAGCTCGGGAGCCGGCACCACTGGGGATCCGCTGGAGCTCGCTGCTGTTCCGTGAGCCTCAGGGGGACTCCCCCACATCATTTTAGAAAGAACAACAATACCTAAATCAAATACCATTTGTTCAGCTTTTTTTCCTGACCATGACCAATAACACCTAGTAACCAACACCCCCCTAAACAATGAAAAACATCCATAATCCACCAAATGACCAAAAACCATCTACCACACCTCTTGGTAATATGAGTGTCATATTTCCTGCTATCTGTGTGTGACAGCATCTTTAGAGGACCCAGAGGAAATTGTGATAATGGTAAATACCTGGGAGAGTTAGCTATATCATTTGTTGTCCAGTTTCTGTGTTATGGGGAAGTGCAGGACTTAACTGATGTCCTGGCTGGAGTAGTCTGTGAGGCTGGACCATCATAGTTAGCCACTTTGAAGTTGTTCTGGGTACAGACTTTTGAGGAAACTGCAACAGAGGCATTATGAGAGGTTGGATCACCTGGGTTACTTGTCTTTATTGGTGTCTGATCCTTTTTGCTCTGAAAACACACAAACTTTTAAAGGTAACATATATATCTGCATTAACACAACTATGGAATGTACAGTGTGCAAAGTCAGTTAAAGATAATTTTATTTGTTCTATGTTTTTGCAGGTAAAAGGCATCTGTTAACTTTATAAGTCTATTTGGACTGTATAACCAAACTGTAATATAAATCTCTATCCATGCCATATGAAAGGATTATATGTAATAACAAGTCATGAGGACACTGTAGCCAGCAATATCTATCATGTCTCATCCCATCTCGGAACTACTCTCATGTCAAAGGATTGACTTATACATCACCATCTTATAGTTCATTTTTTCATGATTGTAGGAAAGATTTTCAGGAGATCTTCCCTAGTCAAATCAAATCTTGATGAACTTTGAAGGAATCCATAGCTTTTTGTTTTCTGTAGAAACAAAAGCACAACCTCTCCCATAACATAACCTATTTTTCAACTTCTGTTTCGATGCCAAGACATCTCTAAAGTATATAGGCTGGTTTAATTTAGGAGTCCCTTCCATAATCCAGTGACTCTCAGCAGCTGCTATTTGCTCAGCAGCATTCAAAAAATTTATAGTCAACAAAGCAACATACAAGATCCAGACATGGTGTCTACTTCTCATCTTTACATGGCTTTTTTCATATTACTTTATATTTTTTTCTTTCAAGACCTTATTTTATTATTTTTAAACTACTTTTTATGACTTTCTACATCCATTTTCTTTTCTTTCTTTAGTACCTAAGCAATTAGCATACTGTACCTTTTGAGAGGGTGTGTGTGTGTGTGTGTGTGTGTATGTCTATGTGTGTGTCTGTGTGTCTGTCTGTCTGGACCTGGCTTTAGTAAACACCTGCAGCATTCTCTGACCATGTGAGACAAATCTTAAAACTGATGTTAGCCACCCCATGACTCAGCTTAATGCGTGATGCTGGCGGCTGGCACCAGCCCATAGGCAGTAGCCAGTAACCACACCTCTGTGCACCAAGCACCACCTGCCTGAGAGACTGCAGGACTAGGATGCCACATTTGGCTCCTTGAAGAATGTTTTTTAACTTTATCAGGCCCTATGTTTGAATATTCAAAACTCCACGTTGACACCATATGTAAGAAGTCGTTCTTTGTCCCATCAGCCAGCTCTCAAAATAATGACACAGAGACTTGTTAATTATCAAAGTTGGGCCTTAGATTAGACTTGTTTATAACTAGTTCTTATAACTTAACCCATTTTTATTACTCTACAGGCTGTCACTTGGCTCATAGCTTTTACTTCTCTTCTTGTATGTTCTGTTTCCTCTGCATTCGGCTGGCAAATCTCCCTTTTCTCTTCCCAGAACTTTGTCCGGAAGTCCCACTTACACTTCATGCCTAGCTCTTAGCTGTTTAGCTTTTTATTAAACCTCTCATAGTGACATATTTTTACACAGTGTAATCAAATGTCTCACAACAACTGTGAAACTTTCAGGAGGTACAGCCTTATGTCACTGGGGCCTGGGTATTGAGGTTTTATAACCCTGTCCACTTTCTGCTCCCACTTTCCCTACATATGCAACGTGACCAGCTGCCCTGCTGTTCCTCCTGCAGTGCCTTCCCCACCATGATGGACGATATCCCTTAAACTTATATGCCACAATAAAATGTTTCTCTCTGAAATTATTTCTTGTGAGGTATTTGGCCACAGCATCTAGAAAAGTAACTAAGACAGATGGATATACAAATGGTGACATATGGTTAAGTCAGAAGCCATGAAAGAGCTTGTGATTGTCGTGGTTTCATGGACATGGGCAGAAGACAAAGACAGTTAATCTTCACAATAAACATGGTAACCAGAATAACACATATTCTCCCCTGCAATCTTCCTAGACAACATGGAGCACACATAATGGGCATGTTGGAGAGGAAGTAACAATGGTATCTGAGCTGACTCGGTAGGGGCTAGGGACAAACCCACCCATCCTCCCCTCCAGACAGAGGCACCCACAAAAGTTCCGTAAGAAAGCAAAGTCAGGATTGTGTGGACAGCTGTCATCGGATGGGAAAGTTTTCTACTGCTTTGTTATAAATGATGATAAATGTAGGTCGTGATTGAGACTAGAAAGAAAGCAGCCCCCAAGGCAAGTATGATCCAGGAAATGTTCTCAAAACAAAACAACAAATGTGCCTTTGGGTCTGTCCCAATGGCAGATCCCTCTCTGCAGAAGCTGCTCTCATGTGCACAGCAGGGAAACTGCACCCTAGCTGCCCAAGGCCAGTGCATCTGGGGTGAGAGCTGCATGCCAGGAAACACATGCAAAGCAGCTTGACCACACCTACCGAGGACTCCTCCAGAAGACAGGCACTGCCTGCCCCAGCAGCCCATCGCAGACATGGGTGTTCTGCGGTACTGCTGCACTTGCTGCATACTTAACCAGCCTGTTTGCTTCCTACCGTGCTCTAAAGCATAAATTCCTTCACCAACGCAGATACTTCCGACCCAAATCCCATTTAGCTGAAATGATACCTATTACCTTCAGTCATACTTCCAGAAGATGAGTTCCTCCTGCAACAACGGAGCTTCTGTTCTTACTAGCTCAGTGATTCTTAACCTGTAAGTTGAGATTCTTTTGGAGGCAAAGCAACCCTTTCACAGTGGTTGCGTATCAGATACTTACATTACAATTATAGCAGTGGCAAAATTACAGTTATAAAGTAGCAACAAAATAATTTTATGGCTGGGGGGTCATCATAACATGAGGAACTAGATTAAAGATTTGCAGTATTAGGAAGGTTGAGAACTAGCTTAAAGCTGCCCTCAGATTCCAGCCAGGTTGAAAGGCTTAGGAGAATGTACTTCCAGTGTGCTACAGTGGAGCCTACGCTAGCAGAGTCAAACAGAGCAAGAATCCTGTAATTTTCACCCTCACCATATTTGAGGGGTGTACCTTCTAACTGGGGGCAGGGACAATGGGGGCTTGCTTAGACTGTGACTAAACATGAAGGCAAATGAAGTTTGAAGTCATAATTGAGCTTGACCATTTCCCTCATCAGCTACAGTTTGATAGCCCTTAGTAAACAGATCGGGGGTTTAGACTTCCAGTGTAAATTGCACCACACCCTTTTTGCTAACAGGAATCATCCTTGTCAAGCGTCAACTGCTCAATAAGGAACTGGTCAGGGTAAGCTGTGGCTCTAAGGTAGAGACTTGCAGCTAGCATGCAAGAGGCTATGAGTATACTTTGCATTGTTTACACTTGCTAGCACATGAGTTAGCAAAAATACTAAGCAAAGAAACTGACTAATAAGTGGTGGCATTGAACTCTCTGCTACATTGATCAAGAGAGTCTAGACCAGCGCTCCTCACCCTTCCTAATGCTGCCACTGTGTAATACAGTTCCCCATGCTGAAGTGACACCAACCACAGCATTATTTTCATTGCAACTTTATAACTGTAGTTTTGATATTGTTATGAATCATAATGTAAATACCTAATATGCAGGATACCTGATACATGACCCCTGAGGGGGTTGCAACCCACAGGCTAAGAACCATTTGTCTAGGCAATCCTGAGGGACAATAAAACTGGCTGAGGAAGTTGAAATTATATTAAGCAAGTTAATAGTCAACAGGAAAAATGATCACTCTGTGACCTTTAAAATTTTTGTCAGGACATTAAAAATGCTCTTCCTGTTGGTTATAAATGTAAAAAAAGGGAGTTAAGGAACTAATTTACTTAGACCCTTATTCATTAGTAATAGCTTTGTTGAATTTTAATTCCTGTTATAAAACTCAATGTCTCAGTCATTCTCAGCACAACCACAGGATTCTGTGCCCATCGCCATAGTCTAGAATATTCTCACAGTTTCCACTGCTCCACAAATCCCAGGCCCATCAGCAGCCAGTCCTCCACCCCACGCTTCCTCTCTGTCTGTATGGGTTTGCCCAGGTGACTTGTGTGACTGACTTCTTAGATGTACCATAACGTTCTCAAGGGTCGCCCATGCCACATGTGAGTCAGCATTCCTTCCTCTTCATGGCTGAATAGAACTCCACTGTGGGAACACATCCATCCATCAGCTGATAGACATTTCCTCTATTCTGTCAATAAACCGGACTTAGCAATGTGGTTTTCCTGGCTGCACAGTGGATGTCTCAAGGGTGGTGATGTCAAGTAGTCCCACCGTGAACAGTTTTTCCCAGAACTCCATTTATAGTTGAATTCATTTCCCTTCACATCATCACCACTTCCTTTTTGGGCTGTAATTTTATTTTTTATTTTTGTCAAACAATTTCCTCTTTCAGTTTCTTCTTGTTGCAATATATCATATAGTTTTGTCACTGTGAGACACAGACTAAGTTTGGCTACACACCTCAGCCTGTATGAACTGACTACCGGAAAGAATGACCAGTAGCATATAGACTTGCAAACAAGTAACATGATTGGTCACTGACTGTGGTGTGCACCTGCAGCTTACATGGTGACATGTGCACTGGAGTGCCGGCAGGGAAGCTTGCCCTGGTACTTTATCTAGAGCAGTGCACTACGGTCACTGAACCTTAAACGTGCATCTGGGAACTGGTACTATTTAACTTAAGCACAGTAACTGAAATCCAAGCTGCCCAAACTGCAAACTGATGACTGCCCGCATTCTTCCAGAACACAAGTACATTTTTTTTCATAAGAAATTAGAATACAAAGAATTGGTAACTGGGAAACAATTGAGTAGACTTAGGCATGCTAATGCCTTCATTTATATATATATATATAGGATTTTAAAATCTAATAAGTAAATCAAACCAGAAAGTACTTAAGTCCTCTGCACTCCCACCAGCAACAGGATGGAGATTTAACAGACATTACAACCCCCAATTCCCTCTCAAGAAAATTTACAGGTTTCTGTGGTGCTAGGTTATCACGGAAAGATCCAGGATCTCTTTTTATCCTGGAATTCTCGCTTGGTCCTTGCATACTCCTTCTGTTCCAGCATCTTCTCTTTGTCCAGGTCAGTTCTCCCAGCTCTCTTGCTCTTCTCACTTGGAGCTCACATGTTATCCTCACGAAGCAAAATCTCCATTCCACCTCTCACCTGGATTCTCCAGGGCAAGGCCAGAAAGCACTGGATTCAGGTGAGATTGGGGCTACAGGTGCTTGTGTGATGGAGGAAGGTCATTGGCTAATAAAGAAACTGCCTTGGCCCATTTGATTGGCCAGCCTTTAGGTGGGTGGAGTAAACAGAACAGAATGCTGGGAGGAAGAGGAAGTGAGCTCAGATGCAGGGCAGCTCCTCTCAGAGGCAGACGCAATGAAGCAAGCCGCCAGGTCAGACATGCTGAATCTTTCCCGGTAAGACTGGTGCTACACAGATTATTAGAGATGGGTTGATCGGGATATGAGAATTAGCCAGTAAGGGCTGGGGCGGCAGGAACACAGCCCGCAGCTCCTACTACACTTGTGAGCTGCTCTGTATGCTTAGAACTGAACTTGGGTCCTCTACAGGAGCAGCATGTGCTCTTCACCACTGAGTCGCCCCTCTAACGTTTTTATGTGCATCCCTCAGATGGGCTCCTAGTGTGGGAGAATTGTCTGTATTTTGTCAATCATGTTTTAAATAAACGCTGATTGGCCAGGCAGGAAGTATAGGTGGGGCAATGAGAACAGGAGTATTCTGGGAAGAAAGAAGCTCTTTTCCCAGTCCAGCCTAGACCACTGAAGAAGCAACATGTGACCTACCTCACTGAAAAAGGTACTGAGCCATGTGACTAACATAGATAAGAACAATGGGTTAATATAAGTTACAAGAGGTAATATGAAACCTGAGCTAATAGGCCAATCAGTTATAAATAACGCAGACTCTCTGTGTGATTTTCTCTGGGACTAAATGGCTGGGGGACCAGGCAGGACAGAAACCCCAACGAGCAGGCCCATCATTTACAGGCTCCTTAATGCTTACAATTATGTTTGGCATCACTGAAAGCTTGCTACCAAATGCCAATTATGGTCTCAGTGCCCGACCCTGACAAAAAGTTAGCCCTGCACAATGAGAGAGATGCTGTGCCTGTCCTTGATGAAGCCCAGTAAGCACAGATAGACTATCCTGCAGACAATGAGACACCTTCCTAGAGGAAAGAACTTTCAACAGGGTGTGTGACAGATATGTAAAGAAAGACTGAGCCTGGTGATAAGAAAGTTGCAAGGATTTTATGTAAAATGTCACTTCTCTTGGGAGGTATGAAAATATCATGTTTAAGTTATGAGTTCTTCCATACATTTTCTACTATATTCATGTGACCCATGAGATCATCAAATGGACACCACTGTGTACAGTTTGTCAACATTAATCTCTTGTGGTTTTCCACACTGATAAAGTGGTTCCAACCCTTTCATTTAACCATTGCATACGTCCACTACAGGAATATCACCAAGAGATATGCCTCTCTCTCTTTTTTCATTTGACATCACAAAAGAATTTATTTGGAATCAGAATTTCAAATAAACATTCATTTGTACTTTTTACAACTAATTTATGTCAAATTACTGAAAGACCTGGATAAATCCAGACCTCCCTAGCAGGAAGAAAATAGCCAAAAATCCAAGCAGGAAGAGAAGAATCAAAAATCTAGGATTAGCCAGTTAGTGACTGTGTTTCAGGAACTAGCTGAAGATAAAGTTAGATTGTAATCTTGAGAATAATCTTAAGAAGCAGGGAGTTTCCCCCTTGTGATTGTCATTGTACTGTGTTTTAGGAACTAACTGATTATGACCTTGGGAGTGGTCCTGAGAGGCAGGGAGTTGCCCCCTTGTGACCATCATTGGATTTTCGGAATTTTCTATGACCCTTTTGGATTATTGGGCTGTGGTTTCTTCCTATAAAAACCCCTTCTCCAGGTCACTCGGGGTCAAACTCTTTCCCTGCGTGGGTTATGAGTCTCGGCCCCAGTGCCCTGGTTCCCATCTCATCTCATCATTAAAGCCTCGTGTGATTGCAGCAAGGAAGGTCTCCTGAGTTACTGGGGGGGTCGTGTTATCCCGAGACTTGAGTGAGAGTCTCCCCAGCACTGGGGGTCTTTCATTACCAGACTGATCTAACATTATTTCTTCTGAAAGTAGAGATTTTCCATGACTTCAAACATTGGAAATTTTTGAAGGGATTATACTCTCTCTGTTTTTGCCATACACTTGTTTAAGCTTAAAAACACTCTCTTCCTGAACCTGAGGGCTTCAATTTGGTAAGACCAGTGTGCTTGGGGACCGTTTCAGTAAATGACTCAAAGTTACCGGGAGGTGGGGGGGATTGAAAAAGAGAGAGGCTTTAGCAGTCGATTTGAACAAGATACAAGATCACAAAGTCTAAAGAATGGTTCAATTTAAGCAATTTCAGCCCACACTGGTTTGCAGAAATAGATCCAAGTCTGCATTATGTATCTGATTTCTATGGTCTGAACGGCCTGAGAACGAACCAATAGAAAACTCTGCAGCATCAGCAGACACCCTCACTTCCAGTCAGGTAATCAACTCTGTCTTGTGAGGCAGTTGCATAACAGTCTAGTGTGTTCTAGTGCTTCAAAATGCACTGAATACTTTCTCACCATGGAGTCCTCCATCCTTTGGAGTCTGGGCCTCTGCCAGCTCTTCCATCATTCAGCTTCCAGAATCAACTTGCTTCTGAGGTTTGACATATCAGAAGCTTCCAGTGAAGTGGGAAGGAGGTGACACTTTTGCCACCATAGAATACTGAGGAGTCAAGCTTGAAAAAAACAGCCGGAGAAATATTCTCATCAGATTGGCTTCTGAAATTTGCACACATAATACCCCTCATGTAGTGTGTGTGTGTGTGTGTGTGTGTGTGTGTGTGTGTGTGTGTGTGTACTCACCTATGCAAGTGTGGAGGCAAGAGAAGGATAACAGGTCCTGGTCTGTCAATTTCTGCTGTTTCATTGAGAAACAGGGTCTCTTACTGAACCTGGAGCTAAGCTAGCATCCAGCACGCCCTAGTGATTTTCCTGTCTCTACCTTCTACCCTAGGACTGAAGTTATAGTTGTGTGTTCACAGTCATACCCAGCTTTTTACATTGGTTCTGGTCCTCAGGCATGTGCAGCGTAGGCTGCTGCACAGGAAGCCTCTGCACAGTCCCTTCTTCCCTTCTGAAGCAGAGTCTCCTGTGTCTCGGGCTGGTCTTGAACTTGCTGTGTCCCTGAGAATCTTCCTGCCTTAGCTTCTGGGTGCTGGGATTACAAGTGTGTGCCACCATGCTCGGTTTATATAGTGCTGGATGTCCAACCCAGGGTGTCCTGCCTGTTAGGCAAGGATAGATCTGTGCTTTCTTACAGCGAGCATTTTGCCAGCACTCAGCTTACATACACTCGGCAATGTTCCCCTACCTCACAGCTAACCAATGCTTTCCCGACTCTGTCCGTAGTCCTCAGAATGGTACTGATGGTGCAGCTGGTAAGGACCCCTGCTACTCCTCAGAATGGTACTGATGGTGCCCAGAAGGACCCCTGCTGTACTTCACCTGCTTCAGTCTATGCAGGAGACTCTGGGAAAGTCTGCCAATTGTGACAAGAAAATCACAGCATCTATGTAGCAGAGGGACATGGGTCTTCTTCTCTTGAGCCTTCCCTGTGTTTATGGTCCTATGGTTCCTCAGGGAAAATGAATCAAACCATCCTGGCATATGCTTAGTCCATTCAGACCATCTGCTGTGAAAGAGAAGACACTCAAGCAGAAGGGTTTTTTTTTCTTTTTTAATGTTGTGGATAAGCAAATGTCGTTATTTAGGTGGCAGTGACAGGCAAAGCCTCAGAGATATTTTTGCTTAAAATGTTTAGACACAAGGAATCTCCACTACTTCTTGTCCAAATGATGAATCTAATTAGTCAACCCAAAAGCACGATGCTATAAAGAAGTGATTCCAAAGAAAGGATCCACACTTTCTTACCCATCCGTCACCACCGTCCTTAGCGATGAGAGCATCACTGTTCCTCTGAAGCCTTCTGTTTCCCTTCAATCCATATGACAGAGAAGCAGGCTTCCCCAGATGCAGAGGTCACCATGGAGGGGAGGAAGGAAGTCAGCCTCCTGAGGACAGCTACCCCCAGTTCACACAGACCAGTCTCTTGGCCATGGAGATTTCTGGTGTGACACGCACATGGCAAGCCTGTCACCAGGGGAATGAAGGTTACTGGTGACTGGTACACCTTGCTGCCTACCTCTGTCTTCTGCCCGTACAGTTAGGGGACTGACAGGAGGGCTGTTCAGTTTTCTTTATTGTTTAACAATCCCTCCCGCTCCTCTCCCTCCACCTTCCTCATCCACACGTCTCACACGCCTTCCTTCTCTCTCCTTCTTTTCTTTTGTTTATCCTCCTCTCTCCTACCCCCTCCTTCTTCTGCTCTTTTCGGATAAACCACTTCAGGAAATCACTTGCGCCTTTATCTTATATTTCCCCCTCTTATTACTGCTGCCCTTCCTGTGGATGCTCTTCTTCCAGGCTTCCTAATCTAACCTCTGGGGCTCACATAAGGATTTGTGAAGGGAAAACCAGAGATAAAGGGGTAGAAGGCTGGATAAGTACACAGATGCCTGAGAGGACATGAAGCTTTCTTGGAGAAAACACAGCAGTTGACAACCAGTGGCGATCTGGCTCAGTCTGTCAAAGACGATATAATGACAAAAGGAATCGGGCTTGCCACTGTGATTGCTACACCCCAAGATACAAGCAGGAGCAAGCTCTGAATTTCAAAATGCACCCGAAAAGGAACAGAGTAGGAATGAGAAGGGTGAGTGGGAATTAAGAGAGAGGACAGAATTATATAGGAGGAAATGTTGGCCTTTTAAACACACACACACACACATGCACGAGCAGTCCATATCAAAGCATTCATTGCACTGAACCAGACTCACCAGCTTCTTGCTGTGGGTAGCATCCTGGAGGGCCAAGTCTAGCTGACTGAAAAAAGGAGACAGTGAGGGAGCCCCTGGCACACAGGCTCTCACAGGGGCAGCCTCACCGGATGGATTGCAGGTCCTCACCTCATTATTCTCCCCTCTCAGACTCCAGTGAGTTCGGTCAGCCTCCAAGGACCGGAAAGCATTAAGAATAGCAGTGCCAGGCACCAGAGTGACGTGAGATAAGATCTTATAAACCAGAATGTCAGTTAGCATCACACAAGCCTTGGGGCTTAATCATGAAATGCCACTGGAAGGCTTCACCCTGATTGAGGGACTGCTCTTGTTATGCTGCTAGCCCTGATACAAGGTATGTGACAGCATGTCTAATGTCTGCCAGGTCTGGGTGAGAACGGAAGAGACTCATGTGCAGGGCTCCTGGGAGCAGCTGCCCTTTCATATCCTAAATAAGTCTGTGGATGTTGCAAAGTTACCAAAGTCAGGCTCCTCTCAAGGTTATCTTTAAGGGGAGGGGGACAGCAAGGTTTGTCACTAGCTTTCAACTTTCTAATTTCAGTTGGATCCACGCATGCACCCTCTCAGAAAGAAAAGGAAAGTTCCAGAAACTCTTCATTACTTCAGAAAAACGTGACTGGAATGTTCCAGAAATCCAAACCATCAGTTGTCTGGGCATTAAAGATTACTTAACACCACTTTGCAGTTTGTTGGCTCGTTTTTTTCATCCTTGTTTCACGGTGACCTGATATATGTGTGTCTTCTATCTATCTGTTGCTTTCATTGGTTAATTAATAAAGAAAACTGATTGGCCTGATAGGGCAGAATTTAGATAGGCGGAGTAGACCAAACAGAATGCTGGGAAGAAAGGAAGTGAGACAGCCGCCATAGCTCTCCTTTCCGAGATGGATGCAGGTTAAAATCTTTTTGGTAAACCACCACCTCGTGGTGCTACACACATTGATAGAAATGGGTTAATCAAGATTTGAGAATTAACCAGTAAGAGGCTAGAGCTAATGGGCCAAGCACTGTTTAAAAGAATACAGTTTCCGTGTAATTATTTCGGGGCATAAGCTAGCCAGGCGGCCAGGAGTCGGGCAGGAATGCAGCCCACAGCTCTTTCTACAGTGACCTGTGGGGCTCAAACCCGTGTCCCAGGAATTACTAAAAATGGTCGTCTTTCCTGTGCTCTGATTTGAGCTTTCAACACGGAGAGGGAGGGAATGGGGGATCTCTTCACTCCTGTGGAGTGCTGCGTGTGCCTGTGGACAGTTCCAAATATGGGTTAAATATGTCTAGAAACAGAAGAACATGTTTAGAGGTATTTCATACACCAAGACAGAAAATGTAACAGAACAAAGATGGAACCTTAGGAAAGAGGGATGTGTGATTCAAGCACACTGCAATGTGTTTCAGCAGGTGGAATTTCCTCTGAAGGAGGTTGAAAAGCTGGCTGATAACTTTGGCAGCAGAAAAAGGCATCGCTTTCTAAAAGTGAACAGCGAGCTCTCCCATATAGTGAGAGGACAATGACCATGTCATCTAAACACACAGGCACAGCCTGGACCTTACTTAAAAATTCAACAGAAATGAGGCCATTTTCTTTTGTTCTTTTTTGTTTGGGTGTTTCATATAACTCACCTAAGTCAGGACTTGAGGGCTAGGTCTCAAAGACCAAAGCAGTCAGAAAAATGGCTGATGATTCTGCAAAATTCATCTCCTGAAGTACAGTTGTTTCTTATGACTGCCTTAATAAATTGCCACAAACCTAGTGCTTTGGCCAATGGATGTGTATCCTGTCACAGTTCTAGAGGCCAGACGTACTAAATCAAAGCAAGGCAGAGATGTGTTCCCCTTGCATTGCAGGGATGGTGTGTGACAGGCTTCTCCTCACCACATTGGGAACTGACACAGACCAAAGAACTGATCCCAGCAAAGTTTAACTTGCTGAGCCCAGGGGCTTTATTGGGTTGCATATAGGAGCCAAAAGGACTCGAAAATGACTGCATCAAAGATGATTTACCAAGCCTGGACACCTAGACAGAACTGCCCAGCCTGAAGGCCTTGCGACAGCGTTCCAGGGGCTCAGCTGGTGTTAATTTCTTCTGGGTCTCTGATTCTACCAGACTGAAGTTGCCTGAAAGTTTCCTTGCAGCTTGCCTGGTCTGAGAGCAACACTCCCCAGGCTTTGTGTTTACATATTCATGGTGTGTGTGTAAAGGGGAAGTGGGGGGTGATGAATTTGGTCAGTTTCAAGTACTTGTGGAAGCTATTTTGAGTTTTTATTTCCTTTCCTGGGGAACTCCCATATAGTATTTTGTTTCCCTGTTGTTTCCCCTGCTTGTAAATAATCTGTCTTAAGAAGTTCCCCTTCAAGGACTTTCTGCCGATGCAATAATCCAAATCATACAAAATCAAACCAAATTAGAGAAAGCCCAGGTTTAATGGATACCAATGATCCCAGGCAGCCTTCCAGACCCCCAGAGAGGAAACAGGGAAGGAAGACCAGAAACCACGTGTTTGTTCTCTGGGGGGCAGTTTAAATACCCTGTGGGAGTGGTCTTGAGCATCTCTAGGGAGGGGTCATCATTTGGCGGGCTTTCTCAGAGGTAGAGTCTGGACTGTGGCAACTCCCAGGGGAGGGGGCTTAAAATGGAACTTCCACCCAAACATTCCAGACTCTTTGGGTATAGAGGTGCCAGGGCTGGGGTAAATAAAGCCTTAACCCAAACAGGAATGAACACTCCTCCATTGCTTGTAGGAGTGCAAACTGGCACAGCTGCTTTGGAGATCAGTTGGCTTTTTATCAGAAAATTAAGAAACAACCTTCCTCAAGACCCAGCTATACCACTTTTTTTGGGTATATACCCAAAGGATGCTCAATCGTGCCACAAGGACATGTGCTCAACTATGTTCATAGCAGGATTATTTGAAATAGCCAGAACCTGGAAACAACCTAAATGCCCCTCGATGGAAGAATTGGTAAAGAAGATGTGGTACATTTACACAATGGAGTACTACACATCAGAAAAAAATGACATCTTGAAATTTGCAGGCAAATGGATAGATCTAGAAAACATCATATTGAGTGAGGTAACCCAGACCCAGAAAGACAATATATAATATGTATTCACTTTTAAGTGACTTTTAGACATAAAGCAAAGAAAACCAGCCTATAGTCCACAAGCACAAAGAATCTAGACAACAAAGAGGATCCAAAGAGAGACATACATGTATCTAATCTACATGGGAAGAAGAAAAAGACAAGATCTCCTGAATAAATTGGGAATGTGAGGGTCATGGGAGAGGATAGAAGGGGAGGAGGGAAGAAGGAAGAGGAGCAGAGAAAAAAATATATATCAATAAAAACAACAAAAGAGAAGTTTCCCTTCAAGATGGAAGTTTTAATATACCAGAAAACTGCAACAGGAGGGCCCTTCTTCACCCCCGCCAGTTCCGGTGGCTATAGAGCTTCAGTCACTTGTGCCTACACCACTTAGTCTCTTCTTACACCGTCCAGGGGCTTTCTCCACCTACTGACTTCTGTCTCTTAGCATATCTTAAGATTTGCACGTTTGTAAAGACTTTTTGTTTTCCAAATAAAGTCATAATCACAGATCCTGACTGTTAAAATTTGGACAAACCTTTTGGGAGGTCACAGGGCCTGCTCACTATGGTATGTATACTTCAGACTTCTAGGTCTCTGCAAAATTTCCATGATTTAAGATAGACAATATTTACTCCAGCATTCATTGTTGATAGAAAGGAAATTCTCGTTCTTTCCTGCACTTACTAGTAGAAAACAGCTGGCTTGCACCTCCAAGGCTAATGCTGGAAATCGGGCACAAGACCATCCCAAGCCACCTGTCTACATGGAGGAAAAGTAAGCAGCTAACACTCTCTTACCTACGCAAATAGAACACGTCTGGCGTTCATAGTACCAGCTTAGGCATGGTGAATGCATTTTCAGAAGCAAGCAACTATGGCTGAGAAAACACCTGCACATGACATGATGGAGGCTGGGAGACTCATCCTACGTAAAATACAATAAAAGCCTCATCATTAACACCTCAGATGTTTCAAACATATTGCTGCTATTTTGTTTGCTTTGTTAGTATAAGGTACGTGGTGTAATAATTATCTCATGTGTTATGAAGTTCAAATAGAAATGGATTTTCAACTTCTTAAAGCAATGTTTGGTATATGTAATGACTACCCAACAATTTGCTAAAATTTTTAAAGTATGTAATAAAATACTTGACATGATTTCTAAGACTCAATCCTAAATGGGATGTCTTCATGAAAACCCTCCCCTCAGGGCTCACAGAACTATACAGAAGTGGAGGCTGAACGATTTTAAGAACCAAAGCTGATGGAGGACACCAAAGAAGCAGTGTCTCCAGACACAACAGGATTGATGGACATATGAACTCACAGAGACTGTGGCAGCATGCACAGCACCTGCATAGGTCCAAGCCAGATGAGGCCCCAGTGCTGAGAAGGGATATGGACTCAAGTCCCCATCCTTAACCCAGAAACTCAGAAACTATCTCCAATTGATAATCACTTGTAAAGCAAAAATTACTTTTCTCCAATGGAGTCTCACTAGTTATACAAACCACACTTAACGACAGACCTGGTATTCAGCAGTAGATGGCAAACACAAAATAAACTCAATATTGGTTTGTTTTTGTTTGTGCACTTGTTTGTTTGTTTGTCTCATAAGGCTTCCTTTGGGACATTTTTTTACCCTTACTGGTCGTTTGATTTCCAATTTTGAGTCTTTTTTTATTGTGTGTGTGCATACATATGTTTTTTCTTTTCTTTAAATTCTGTTTTATTGGTCAGTTTGTATTCTAAAGAGAGAGAAAGAAGACTTGGAGTTGGATGGGTGGGGAAGATCCAGGAGGACATGAGTGAGGGAAAACTATGATTAAAAAAACTGGTCTACAGAACTAGTTCCAGGATAGGCTCCAAAAAACCACAGAGAAACCCTGTCTCGAAAAACAAAAAAAAACAAACAAACAAACAAAAAAAAACTATTGTATGAAAAAAAGTGTGTTCTGTAAAAAAGAGAAAAACTTTAGAGGCAATAAGATTAGAAGGGATACTAGCCCACTAGATGTGGTTCTGGCAGGTCTTTCCTTTTCCCCCATTCCTTCTGCCTTGCTAAAAAAAAATTATATTATATTCCCTTTGGCTACTTCCTCCTCCTGAGACTGACTACCAAAGTCCAGCAATCAGAATCCCCCTTTGACTAACTTAAATGACATGCCCAATTAAAATTCAACACCTCATCCTAACACGGGGTTTCTCCCTTTACCCTTGGCCTATGTGCCACGTCTGTTTCCTCTCTCTACAGAAGCAGCCTTTGTCTCCTGAGACAGATACCCCTGCCCATTAACCTTGTCCCCTTCTCCTTTATTCTCCTAGCCCCTCTACCACAACATCCTAGCCTGTTCTAACACAGACCTCCCTTCTTCTCCTTTTAAAAATTACACCTGCAAGGTCATTTGCTGCTGCTTTCTGTTTGAAGCAGGTGTTTGGTTGTGGTTTGTGCCTAATCCAAGGTCTGGGAGGAAGCCCCCACATTTCAGGAGTCTTCCTCAAGATTTATAGCTTCAGGAGGTTTGGTCTACAATTCCTTGGTCTCAGGTACTTGCACAGAACATCACAGTAGTGGGGGCATGTAGGAGGAATCTCTTCACCTTGTGGTATATAAGAACCTAAGCAGAAGACAGAAAGGACCAGACAGAAGACACTCCCAAAGACCTACGCAGTGCCTATACCTACTGCCTCTACCTAGTCCTTTCTCCTTTAGGTTTCATAACCTTTCAAAATAGAGCCACTAACAGAAGGCCAAGAATTCTTCAATAAGTGAATGTGTGGAAGACATGATGTTCAAACCACGCCATTCCATCTCTGGTCCCCAGAGTCTCATGGCATCCCACAGTACAAAATGCAGTTAGTCCACCTCCAGAAGTCCCCAAATTCTTAAAAGTTTCAGCATTATTTAAAATTCTAACTCTGCTAACTCTACTGAGTCTGAAGATAATCTCATGACTATGACCCCGTTTGTTTAAAGGTAGGCTGGGGAGAGGGCTCAGTGGGTGAAGCCCTTGCAGCCACACAAGTGTGAAGGCCACAGTTTGAATCTCCATCATTCCTGTGAATGCAAGGTGGGCATAGTGGCCTCTGGTAGTCACAGTGTTTAGAAGGTAAGACAGGAGATCCCTGGAGTGAGCCAGCTAGCTAGATGAACCAAGTTGGTGAGTTCTGGGTTCAATTGAGAGACTCTGTATTAATACAGAAACAATCAAAGAAGACACCAGACATGAACTTCTGACCACCATGTGCACAAGCACACATGTGTACCCACATACTTGTGAATACACATACATACATACATACATACATACATACATACATACTACACATTTAATGTGCAAAAGAAGAGTTTTGTACTCCTAAATACATTGATCCAGACTAAACATTATCAACATACAGGGGCTTTTCTCTATAATTTAGAATGCTTGGCCAAAGGGAATGGTCATATGTTGCAGGAGGTCCTTCCGCTCCTTCAGCCAATAGCCGCTGACATAACAGCCCATTGGGGCGTGGTCTCTCTCCCTTTAAAAAAGCGGCCACTTCCCTCCTCACCCTCTCTTACTTCCTGCTCTGCTTCCGGCGACTAGACTCCCTTCCTGATTGCGCAGAGGGCTGTTGTCTGGGACGGTGATCTGTAAGTTTTTTTCCCCTTTAAATAAATAACCATTCTATTAATCATAATTCCAAACTGGTGTGGGATTGTTTGTGACTTACGCCTTCACCTTCCTCTGGCACCCAATGTTTGGTTTTAGGACCCCTCCACCCCCGCTTGGCAGCCTGCCGTCAGTTCGGCTTGGCGCAAGCCCTCCCTCCCTCAGCCGCGGCCTGTGCCTTGCAGCCTGTGCCTTGTGCCCACGCCAGCAGTTTAACATAAATTATCACGCAGTGGCTTTTCTTGCTGCAGTTCTTTATATTTTCCCTTTACACACCTCAGATTGACGTCAAGTCCCCATGCACCCTATCGTTTGCCTCCCCATGTGGATTTAAACTCCACAAGCCCGCGTAGTCTCTGCCCGCGTGGTTTGCTCTTATCTGAGTCATTATTAAATCTCCCTTGCAAGCGCAGCGCTTGAGTGGCACGAACCAGAGCGCAAGCAGTTGCCGAAAGCTGCAACCCCTCGGGGTGACTCTGTCATGTGGAAGCATAAGCGGCTTCCAGGTTGCTCTTCTCTACCCCTGGATTCTGGTTTTCTGGTTCCGTCTATGGAATTGATTTAATTACATTTACTTTGTTGAGAAACTCGCATTTTCCAGTTTTTAACATCTACTAAGGAGGACACTGAAACAGGAACCCATTTGCATCACGACTCGGCAACAGCGCCACCTGCTGGATAATAGGTAATATGGCAGTTTTCGTTTCTAACGCAAATTTTACTGCTTTGTTTACTAATACAATGGATTATATCATACAAGGTTTATATGATTATGGAGATACCTTAATTTGCTTGTTACTAGGTTTCAGTTTTCTTTTCCATATTCTATCATTAAGGAAGAATATGGCATTCCTAAGAACGATAGAATCTTTACAAACTAATAATAAACAACTAATTGACAGGATTAAAATTATTGAAAATCAGAGGTTATCTGAATAAGTGGATACTATGATAGACAAAACTGACTCCATATCCAAGGGTACTAGAAAGTTACCTGAAAGGGTTCAGGCTGTTGAGTTTGATGTTCAGACGTTATCACAAAGTTTTGATAAGATAACAGACAGAATGTACCTCCAAGATGGGAATCTACAAGATATACAAGAAAAGTTTAAGGAGGACATGCTATCTTTGAAGGAAAAAATTAAAGCTTTGGAATCACAGGTGCAGAATGGGGACCAAAATTGATACCTCAGTGAAATCACTAGAAACATATACAGGTCAGGAGATTCAGGATTTAAGAGAGACAATGATAAAAAGATTTGAAAAGATTGACGAAATTATTGGAGCTGGTGAACAGAGTAAGGAGGCACAAGTACAGAATAAAATGCCGCCACCAGCTATTAGAACTGGCTTACCCAGGGTTTTAGTGACATACCCTATACTTAATTCTGACAAAGCATCAACTTCTAAAGGCTCAAAGGGAGTCAAAGAAGCTAGATGGAAGCCAATAGCAATGAATGATCTGAAAGAAATTAAGCAAGCTATTGTCAATTTTGGCTTGCACTCTGCATATGTTAAGGAAATGATAAGGACTTGGGCTTCTAATGCTAGAGCTACCCTCCATGATTTCCATCAGTTAGTGTCTGCAGTTTTAGATGATGGACTTTCCTTGATGTTTGGAATCTATTTCAGAGAAGAATCCAAACATATGGAACAGCAAGGAAGAGCAATAGGTGTGGAGGTTTCCCAAGATCAAATTCTTGGTGCAGGAGAATATGCTGATCCACAGGTCCAAGCTCTTTATGACGAAGAAGTACTGTGTCTATGTCACCAAGCAGCTTTAAATGCTTGAAATAGGCTACAAGATTCAGCAAAAAGGGTTGAATCATATACCAGGATTAGGCAGGGACAGAGAGAACTCTTTATTGACTTTTTGCAAAGATTAATTAAGGCTCTGGACATAGGGGTAACAGGCCCAGAAGCTGGACAAATACTTCTTGAATCTCTAGCTTTTGAGAATGCAAACATAGAATGCAAAAAGATAATTGGGCCTTTAAAGTCTAGATCAGCACCTATGGATGAATAGATTCAGCATGCGATGAATGTTGAGACGTTTAGCTATAATGATGAATCTTGGGTAGGAGAAGCAATTTCCAAAGCAATGAGGAGACATCAAACTGCCAGGTGTTTTAATTGTGGTAAATTAGGACATTTGCAAAGGGATTGCAGGAAAGAATTTCTAGGAATAATATCTCTTCTGAGAATGACAAAAATAGGAGACCTCGGTCTTCAGGTATATGTAGGAGATGCGGTAAAGGCCGGCATTGGTCCAACAAATGCAGGTCAACAACAGACAGGGCAACCCAATATCATCAGGAAACTACTGGAGGAGCCTCTCGCAGGCCCCCAAGCCAACATTGGCCCAGTCATTCCCAGTCACAGCGGAGAACGTGCCTCACCAAGAAAATTAAAAGCTCCAATTTCTGCTGTAAAAAGTAATACTGGTCTAAATGATGAATTACGCGTGGAGGATGAGTCAAAAAACCCAGTAGGACAGAGTAAACGTATAATTTGACATCTATTAACAATCAAAGACCAAAGCTAAGAGTCTGTATAAATGGCACTTTTAATGAAGGCTTATTAGACACAGGTGCGGATGTAAGTATCATTACTCCAGAATCTTGGCATCCGAATTGGCCTCTTCAAGAGTTCCTGGGAATTGGAACCCTATCTCGTGTAAAACAAAGCACAAGATGGGTTGAATGCATAGGGCCCGAAGGGCAAATAGGAAGACCAAGGCCATACATAGCCAATATTGCAATAAATTTATGGGGCCATGACCTGCTACAGCAATGGAATACCCAGATTAACATTCCTGTAGTTCCAGGAACGCATAATTCTGGGAAAGATATGATGAGGTATTATGGAAAAAGGTCACCAGCCATTCAGGCTGTACAAGAACATACAGCAAATACCAAACCTTTAGAGGTACCAACAGCCCTACCTTTAAAATAGCTAACTGAGAAGCCAATATGGATCAAACAGTGGCCTCTAGCTGAAGATAAATTACAGGCATTGGAACAGCTGGTGCAAAAGCAACTAGATGGTCACCATATTGAAGAATCAACCAGCCCTTGGAATTCTCCTATGTTTGTTGTAAAAGAGAAATCTGGTAAATGGAGAATGGTAACAGATCTAAGAGCTGTCAAAAGGTAATTCAACCTGTGGGCCCACTACAATCTGGAATTCCTTTGCCTTCTCTATTACCAAAATGATTTGAAAGATTGTTTTTTTACTATACCTTTACAAGAAAAGGATAAAGAAAAATTTGCCTTCACAGTGCCTACTTATAATAATTCTCAGCCTACTGGGAGATATCAATGGACTATTCTCCCACAGGGGATGCTAAATAGTCCTACATTGTGCCAATATTTTGTAAGTAAGCCATTGGAAATAATTCGTAGGCAATTTCCCAAGTCCATAATTTATCATTACATGGATGACATTTTGTTGTCTGATTCAAATAAAGATACTTTAGAAAGGATGTTTGAAGAAGTAAAGAAAGTCTTGCCTAAATGGGGATTACAAATTGCCCCTGAAAAGATTCAAAGAGGAAATTCTATTAATTACCTAGGTTACAGAATAGGGTTAAAGAAAATTAAAACGCAAAAGACACAAATTAGGAGAGACCGGTTAAAGACTCTTAATGACTTCCAAAGATTGTTAGGAGATATTTCCAGTCTACTACCAGCTGTTGCGATAACACCTGATCTAATAGTTCATTTAAACAAAACCTTAGATGGTGACAAAGATTTGAATAGTCCAAGAAAACTGACAGCTGAAGCAGAAAAGGAACTGAAAATGATTGAGGAAAAATTACAGGAGGCACATGTGGATAGGGTGAACCCAAATCTTAGATGCATCCTAGTCATATTGCCTTTCAGAATTTCTCCTACAGGGATTCTAATGCAGAGGGAAGATATTATTTTAGAGTGGATATTTATACCTAATAAACCAAGTAAAAAATTAAAAACTTATGTGGAAAAAGTCTCTGAATTAATTATAAAAGGTAAGTTGAGACTTCGTCAACTAGCAGATATAGACCCAGCAGAAATTATAGTGCCTTATACTACTGAGGAAATAAGAAAGTTATGGGAAGACAATGAACCATGGCAAAGAGCTTGTGCTAATTTTTTGAGAGAAATTAATACCAACTATCCCAAAAGTGATAGACTTAACCTCATAAAGAGAAGGTCTTGGATTCTTCCTAGAATTGTACGTGATGCTCCAATAACTGGAGCCAGTACGTTTTATACTGATACAAATAAATCAGGGAAAGCAGGTTACAAGTCAGATGAATTGAGTAAGGTAAAACAAAGCCCTTATAATTCTGTCCAGAAGGCAGAATTATATGCCATTCTTATGGTGCTAAGGGATTTTAAAGAAGCTCTTAATATAGTTACAGATTCACAATATGCAGAAAGAGTTATCTTGCATATTGAAACCGCTGAATTTATACCAGATGACACAGAGTTGACTTCATTGTTTATCCAGGTACAAGACATAATCAGGAACAGGCTTTGTCCGATGTACATAACACACATCCGGTCCCATACAAGTCTGCCTGGTCCTCTAGCACAAGGCAACACTGAGATTGATCAATTATTGATTGGAAGCATGTTGCAGGCCTCAGAATTTCATAAAAAGCATCATGTCAATAGTAAAGGCCTAAAGAAGGAATTTTCCATTACATGGCAACAAGCTAAGGACATTATAAAGAGATGTGCTACTTGTTGTTTCTATAATCAAACACCATTGCCTGCAGGGAGTAACCCAAAGGGTACTAAAAGAAATGAAATCTGGCAAATGGATGTGTTCCACTTTATGGAATTTGGTAAATTAAAATATGTACACCACACCATAGATACATATTCAGGTTTTCAATGGGCTACTGCCCTGAGCTCAGAAAAGGCTGATTCAGTAATCACACATCTATTGGAAGTTATGGCCATCATGGGTATACCTGCACAAATAAAGATAGGTAATCGTCCAGCATATGTATCTAAGAAAATGAAACTTTTTTTGATTATTATAATATAAAGCATATTACAGGTATACCAAATAATCCTACAGGTCAGGCAGTTATAGAAAGATCAAATTGTACTATAAAGGATATGCTGAATAAACAGAAAGGGACCAAAAATACCCCCAGAAATAGATTACATAATGCTTTATTAACCTTGAATTTTCTTAACGCTAATGAGAAAGAAACAACAGTGGCAGAAAGACATTGGATAAAGGAAAAGTCTGCTGAACTAAATCAACTGATTTATTTCAAAGATGTGCTGACCTCTCAATGGAAGCCAGGAGATGTGCTCATTGGGGAAAGGGTTTTGCTCTTGCTACCACAGGAGAAGAAAAATTGTGGATACCATCAAAATTAATAAAGTTTTGATTTGAAGAGGAGAAACCTCTTGGAAAGGAGAAATGACAGCTCATCCACAATGATGATATTCATACGGGTGGTAAGAAAAACATATAGAATGGGGGCAGGGTTCTCTTCTTATCTCTGCAGGAAAACACTCATCTTCAAAAAATTCAAGGGACCCTGGATGTTTGAATACTGACAGATGGAAACTATTTATAACCCAATAATAATCGGCAAGAAAATCAAATAGGTCCTGTAAGTAAAATTATTCTACTCTTATCTTTAAATAAGTATTAATGTGCATTTATTTGTTAATATATAGAGCTGGTTTTGAAGTTGGACTCTGGCTCAGTCCCGCTCCAATTCCAAGCCTGTTGGTAAGAAAAAAAAACCAGAGTTTCTGGTGTTTCTGTCTCAAGTCAAGAGCCATAATATGGGACAGAAAGAAATAATGAGTTTAGAAAACATCTTTGCTTTTCTTCATATCTATCATACCTTTCATTGAATATATCTATCATGCCTTTCATTGGATATATGTATGTCTATATCTGTCTATATGATTATTGTTTAAGTTTTTCACAATGAACAATGAGTTTTTCCTGCAGTGACATTTGAAGTTTCCAGGAAGAAGATGGGGCCCCATAACAACAACTCCACCTGGTTGATATGACATCATGATACTGATAGCACTACTACAAGACCTGTTTTGGGTACCAGCTACACAAGACGGTTCCAACTTGGTTAGCTGAAATGATGTACATCTTGTACAACATTCTGGCCAGACCTGCACAAAATACTCAGACTATTTGCAATTTTAAAAGACATTGATCTTGAAATTTAACCATCATTTTACTTTCACAGGATCCCCCAGAAAGAACGTCACCCTCATGACAGCTGGAAGTAATTCTAGAGGACGATGTCCCCTCTCCCAGTAAAGTTTGCCCTTGGGTTTAGGGACATCATTTAGGTTGATTATAATTAGTATACAGTTGAGGGTTGGGGGAGGAATTTTATAAGCTCAGGGATCATTTGAAAAAAAAAAGAGGGATAATGGGATGATGGGATAATATATTGGTACTTGTGAGTTATTGTTCTGAGACAAATATATTGGTATCAATTCTTATATATTGATACAAATTTAAATTATATTGACTATTGTATGCATGCATGCTTCTACTTCTGTTTAAAACATTTTTTATGTATTGATATATACATTGTATTGATATTGTATATTTACTATATTACAGTGTACATTTCTACCTCTGATTAAGATACTTATATATTGTTTGTGTATTGATATATATTTACCATATTGCAATGTATATTTGTACATTGTTTATATTTGGAGGTCATTGTCCTCATTTGTTTCACAGTCATTTATTATCTTAGTCTTTATGTTAGATCGGTATTGAGAATTATATAGATCAATAGATTCTAAGTTTGTCATTTATAATTAGACTAATCAGGTTCTTTAGATACATAGAGATTATACTCAGTATAGATAGATAATCTTCAACCTCTTCAAAGAGCTGTAGAAAATGGCCTTTAATCTAACTCAGAGTTTTGTGGTAGTGAGACACAATTGCTCCTGGCAACACCGCTCTATTCCCGAGAGAATGTTGAGCACCAAAGACACTCCACCTGGAGCCTTTCTTCTTGGCTGAACTGGCCTTTGGGCAAAGAAATGCCCATACCTCAACCACTGACAGAGATACAGAGTATCCATGAATGGAAAAAACAGGACTGTCATATTCTGCCAAGACAGGGTAAGATAATTTTGACAAGTTTCTTGCCTTTGAAAATGGTATGTCAGTTATGTTAGGCCTAAGCCAAATTTGGTTGCTTCAATGCTGCAAACGTGACCTTGGGTGATTGCCCAGGTAGCTAGTTGTCTCTGTGATTTGTTGCATGTTTTGGAAGTTGTTTGATTGCACTTCCTAATTACCCAGGTAACATTATTTCCCTTCTCAGATCTTTGATGGGGTTGAAGACTATATAAATGTAGTTACTTTTATCTCATGACTTGGCCAAGTTATTTATTATACAAGACCTAAGCTAGTTAGAATAGGATATTTGTACTTATTGTATATAATTTCATAGTAGGTTTAGAACTCTCTTACTTAAACAAAAGGGGGAGGTGTTACGGGAGGTCCTTCTGCTCCTTCAGCCAATAGCTGCTGAGATACCAGCCCATTGGGGCATGGTCTCTCTCTTTAAAAAAGCTGCCACTTCCTCCTCGCTCTCTCTTACTTCCTGCTCCACTTCCGGTGACTAGACTCCCTTCCTGATTGTGCAAAGGGCTGTTGTCTGGGACAGTGATCTGTAAGTTTTTTCCCCTTTAAATAAATAACCATTCTATTAATCATAATTCCAAACTGGTGTGGGATTGTTTGTGACTTACGCCTTCACCTTCAGTCATAAAACTTGCAAAGGATTAAAAGGGGAGGATGGGCAGAGAGGAGGAAACAAATGACACCTTTGACAGAGCCACCCTGCTGTAGTGGGAATGCTCAGTAACCGAAATGCCACTTAAGTCCCTTTCTTATGAACAGAGCAGTCACCTGCATTGTGAAGAGCTGGAGGAGGAAGGAGGGTCTATCTAAATGTCTTCATTCTACCAACCATTTCAAAACCAGAACTTCTACCACTTCTTGGTTATTGATTTGAGTGTAATGAGTTTGTTTATTCCTCTACCATCTGTTGTAGGAGGGTGCTGCTTGTTTGTTCCCAGCCTTCTGGCTAGCTCAGACCCTAAATAATCACACAGAAACTGTATTAATTAAATCACTGCTTGGCCCATTAGCTCTAGCTTCTTATTGGCCAATCGCTTACATGTTAATTGAATCCATTTCTATTAATCTATGTATTACCACATGTCAGTGGCTTACCAGCTAAAGTTCCCAGCATCTGTCTCAGGCAGTAGATCCATAGCTTTTCTCTAACTCTGCCTTCCTCCTCCCATGCTATCGGCCAAACCAGTTCTTTATTCATTAGCCAATAAAAGCACACACAGACAGAAGGACATCCCACACCATTTTCCCTTTTCTGTTTAAACAAAAAGGAAGACTTTAACATAGTAAAATTACATACAACAAAACAGGTATCAAGCAAGAATTGCAGTTACAAATATTTATATCTACTTTATCTTTTATCATAATTAATAAAAACTATATCTACTTTCTATCTATTCTTCAACTTCATCAAAGACTCCAAAAGGGTATAATATTACCTAAGTAAACAGGAGATGCATTATAAGCAACTTCCAAAACTCTAGAATTAACAGAGACATCTCACTGCCTGGACAGTCATCCAATGTTCTTCTGTACCATTGTGGCATCCATCTTTAGCCTACAAACCCATAGCATCTGGCAGACTTTTCCATGAAGCAGGAAATTTCAAAGACAGTTCCACCTATATTGACAGTTTGTCACTCACTTTTTTCGTTATCCTGAATAATGTCTAGCAGACTCTCATAAAGCAGGAACCCTGAAGTATTGTCTCATCTTTAGGCAAGTTCAGCAGACATTTTTCTGTGAGTCCTGCATGTCCAGTTAATTAAGCAGTCCAGGAAAAAGCAGTTTATTGCCCAATTGGCTAACCAACTCCATAAGGAGCCTCTTCTATGCCCATCTTCCTCTTGAAGTTATTGGTGCTACCAGGAACAGATGTGTCTCATTGTCATGAAAAGTCTTAAGTTCTTAAACATTTTAAATGTTATATTCTGTAGTCTTTGAAAGGTTTGAAAAATGCCTATCTATCTGAAATACATCTCTGTACATCTAGAAAACCTACCTAGCATGACTACAAACTTGACTATTATAGATGACTATCTATTACATTATATTTTTAAATGAACTGCACAAACACAATACCTTAATCAAGAGCAGAAATATATATATATATACACAGTATAAAAAAATTGACCTTTAATTTTATCAATAAACCAAGATCCTTAATCATGCAAATCACTATAACATATCTCCCTTTAAATGTAAATAAACATTTATAGACAATATGTCGGAATACGGGCATAGTTTTCTCCATATTGCTTCCTGCTGATTGTTGGGCATAGTAATTTTGGGGGGTATTCACAGCAAACTTCAGGGCATTGTGTTCCATCAAACCACACCAGTCTGGAAACAATCCATGGGTTCTCATCCTTTGTGGAAACAAGAGAAGTACATCTTTTCCAAAGCAACATATCCTTAGACCCAAATTTGGAAGGCATGATACCTTTATAATATATATGCTTGTTTTGCTTAGCCCATACAATGAAATGTCTCTCTGTACTTAGCTCATTCATAGTCAAAAAATTCAAAGATAACACAATAATATACAGAATCCAGACTCTCTGTGAATTTTCCATTTTTATATGGCTTATTTTTCTTTACTCCTTTTAATCTATGACTATCTGTACTCTGTCTCTTTAAAGACTTTATCCTTTTTTTAAAGCATTAACTTTATTTTATGACTCTCTATACTTTTTTTCCTCTCTTCTCCAAGCCTTCATACACTTATCCAACACTATGACTCATCTGGATTTGTCTTTATTGCAGATCTGTAATTCCTTACTGTCCAGGAGCTAAGTGCTTCTTAAAACTTAAGCTGCACCATTACTATGGTATATATGGTACTTTCTGCTTGCCTGCCTTGTCCAGCATGGTGGAGCTACTCGCACCTCTGAGAGCCATGCTTACACAGCCCCATTCTCAGGCACACAGCCAGTCCATGACACCACTAAGTAAACTGCAGCAGTTTGCTCACAAACCCCATCCAAATGCCCTGTCTCCTAAAAGAGCCAGAGGTCACACTGGCAGCAAGCCTCAGAAAGCCAGCATTTTAAAACATGGTTTTTCTGATATCACTGAGTCAGGAAAATCTCTCTTAAAGGAGTCATGCCTCTGCTTGCTTCTAGCAAACAAAGCCCATCCAAGAAAATGCTGCTACTAAACCATATTTAACTCTGTTCTTTTGTGTCTAGGATTACTTTTTAAGCTTTCATGGGTTTTTTTGTGTGGATGTAGTTACCCACATCGGCATGCCAATCTGTAGGAGGAGGGGGCCACTTCTTGGTTCCTGGCCACCTGGCTAGCTTAGGTAGGGTAGAACAGATTTAAGTGGGGAGAACTAAACTGAATGCTGGGAGGAAGAAGGCAGAGTAAGAGAAAAGTCATTGAGCCACCAGAGACAGATGCTGGGAACTTTACCCTGTTTGACCTAGCTGGGTGGCTGGAAATCAGCAACTGATCCTCTCCTCCTACAACTGTCTATTAATAAAACAAATTATATCTCCTAAATCTCTCTTCTTTTTGACACAGCTTCTCATGTAGCCCAGGCTAGCCTCAAACTTCTAGTCCCCCTGCTTGTACTTGCAAAGGAAGATAGGCAAGCAGCACCATACCCAGTTTATGCGGTACTGGGCAGCAAACTCAAGAGTTTTGTTCATGGTGGGAGAGTACTCTGCCAAGTGAGTCACAGCCTCAGTCCCCAGTCTTCTAATTCCTATAAAGCAGAGCTTCTCACACAGTAAGCATGAATTCCTGTACATGTTTGATTGATGGATTAAATTCTTTACTTCTGAATATAAATTTAGTTCTAAAATGCGTTGGATCATTTATTGTTTGAGAATATTTCATCATGGGTCCATGCTTATTTGAATCCATGTCTCGAGGCGTGTCTCAGCACACTGCTTCTCCTGAACTTTGGCTCTGTGAGTTTCTGATGTATTTATTCCAAGTGTTACTCCCAGTGAAAATGTCTCACTCCAGCTTCACTCATCAACCATAACTTAGACACAGTGTTCAGCACACAGGCACTTAGTACAGAGCTAATATCTTGTCTGGATGTAAAGCCCGAGAATAAGGAATTTAATGCATTTAACATTTTAATGTAATTTGTCATAACTAAAATGAGAAACCTACAGTGCCATGGGCAGGAAGTCTATCACTGCTTTATAAACAGCTCAGTGCAGTCAGAGAGGCTTGCCCGAGGTCACACAGAGGAGACACAGAGGAGACACAGAGCCCAAACCGTCTGCGTGATGCTCATCACCAAGAGACACAGGGCCCCACCTTCAAATTGGGATTATAAAATTCTTCACAGCAAAAGTCAGGTTGAGATGGCTCAGTGCTCAAAACCCAAGCCCAGAGACCTGAATTTGATCTCCCAGCCATGTTATAAAGCCTAGCATAGTAGCATGCACTTGTAATCTCTGCACTGGGGAAGCAGGGGCAGCTGTGTCCCTGGGGGTCAGTGACTGGCCAGTCTAGATGAATCCCCAGGTACTGGGTAAAACTGTCTCAAAATCAACAATAACTAGAAAGCCAAGTAGAGAGTGATGAAGACAGCGCCTGAGGTTTACCTCTCTCCTCCACAGGCATGTGTCCCTCCTCCCCAAGGACAAGTACACGTGCGCGCGCACACACACACACACACACACAAAACACATAAACAAAATGTAATAAAAAGTAGGCAATAATTATAGAAAAAAATCAATGTTAAATTGTTTACATTTCCCATAAAGCTGGGCAAGATTGTGATATATACACATACCCATATCATGCATAACTACATAGGGTACAAAAATATACTTCAAATTTGAGTGATTAACAAATCATTTACTTGATTTATGTATAATTACATAAGATTCAAGTACCTTGCTTGACTGCCACCTTCATTATGACTGTCACTAAACAAAGCAAGGTGACTCTGTTTTATGTTTAAATCCCCGCAGCTGTGGATTTCTTTTGGGAAACCAGAATTCAATCCCAGACTTGCATACAAAGCCTACTTTAAGTAACTGAACTATTGCTAGTAAATATCCAAATTTCTAATTTCAACAAATTTTTCAGAAACATAAATTTAAGATATTTAGGAAAAAGAAGCACTGCTTCTCTCATGTATCAAGAAGCTGTGGCTAACAAGATAGCTGAGTGGGAAAGCATGCTTTCCACAGGAGCACAAAGGCCCGAGTTCTGCCTGACTACACTTGCTTCCATCCCCAGCCATGGGAGTAGAGGCAGGAGGATCCCAGGAATTCACTGGCCAGAGAGCCAGCACAATGGTGAGCTTCAGGTTAAGGGAGAGGCCCTGTCTCAAGAAATAAGGCAAAGTGAGATAGAGCAGGACACTTAATGCCCTCCTTTGCCTCCACACACGCACAGCACATACCGTATTGGCACACACACAGGCATGATTACACAATATACAACACACGTTGGGTTTTTTGTTTTGTTTTGTTTGTTTTGTTCTTTACAGTTTTTAAAAAGAAGCTGGAAGTGTGTGGGTGCACCCCTCGCAGTCCTGAGTTCCTTGCTTGTGCTCACTCTCCTTCTGCTCCTCCTTTGGATCGTGAGACTTCAGTCCAGTGCTCCAATGTTGGTTTCTGTCACTGTCTTCTTTCATCGCCTGATGAAGGTTAATATTCAGGGGGATGCTTATATGTTTTTCTTTGGGTGCACCCACACACTGAGGCAATGGGGATGTTCTATCGGGAACTCACCAAGGCCAGCTGGCCTGGGTCTGAAAAAGCATGGGACAAAACCGGTCTCGCTGAACATAATGGACAATGAGGACTACTGAGAACTGAAGAACAATGGCAATGGGTTCTTGATCCTATTGCACGTAATGGCTTTGTGGGAGCCCAGGTAGTTTGGATGCTCACCTTAATAGACCTGGATGGAGGTGGGTGGTCCTTGGACCTCCCACAGGGCAGAGAAACCTGCTTGCTCTTTGGGCTGAGGAGGAAGGAAGACTTGATTGGGGGAGGGGGAGGGATTGGGAGGTGGTGGCGGGGAAGAGGCAGAAATCTTTAATAATTAAATAAATTAATTAATAAAAAAAAGAAAAAAAAGAAGCTGGAACTGGGCTATCTTGAGCTAGTATGGTGAGGCTAAAGGATTAAAGACTATTTTTATTTTACATGTACAAGTGTTTTGCCTGCATGTATGTATGTGAACCTTGTCTGATGGTACACAAAGAGGTCAGAAGAGGGTGTTAGATTCCCTGGAAGTGAAGTTACACTTTGCTGTGAGTCTCCATGTGCGTTTCAGGTACTGAATTTGGGTCCTCCACAAGAGTCAAAACTTTTAATCTCAGCGGTCTCTTTAGTCCCAAATCTAAGGGACTCTTATCTTGAGACTCTCACCATCTTTCAGTTAGGGCTTCTTTTCCAAGAAGATTCATTTTCAAATGTGTTACCAGGTTGCCAATAACTGCCCCCTCCAACACACACACCACAGCTGCCAACAATGGCGTGGTTGCAGTTCAGGCAGAAAGAAAGCAAAGGTTGCCAGCAAAAAGAGGAAACCAGCTGAGTTAGAGTTGCCCAGAGTTTAAATTCCAACCCCACCCCACCCCCAGTTTAAATCTCATTGGCTAGTACTTTGATCCTTATTTGCAATGAAGGATTTTGTCGTTGTTTTATCTGAGAATATTTTTGCTACAGAGTTCTGAATGTGAAATGGGGTAGAATGGGTACAGTTGGGTGGTACAAAAGGACGTGCATTAGCTGAAGTGGGAGTGTGAATTGGAAAAGCAGATTTTCTACATTTTAGGATTTTTCTACTTACATGGCATATGGCTTTGAAGACTAAACAGTAAGGAAACAAGCTGTCGCAGGTCTAGCTTCCATCTGCTAATTGTCAGTGGCCATACATACTATGTGCTTTCCTGGTGACAGCTGCCACTGGCTATGCTGGCATTTCAGATGGAGCACATTACCAGACACCACTGTTGCCCTAGAAACTCACTTTACTGATGCTAACCAGCATGTGATCCTTTCCTAAGGGTTTTTGTTTGTTGGTTAATGATGCTAACCAGTATGTGATCCTTTCCTGAGGGTTTTTATTTGTTGGTTAGTGATGCTAACCAGCATGCTCCCTGAGGGATTTTGTTCGTTACTGCTGTTGTTGTGCTGTTTCTGATAATTCACTATTCAACTACTTGTGTCTTACATTGCTGGATTTTCTTTAGGTGAGTCATGAGAGGAACTTGAATACAGGCTAGCATAAAAGGAGCACTCAGTAAATGTTATATACAGGTGTAAAAGACCCAAGCTCACTCTCAAGTTTGAAAATCCACAAAATCTACCAGTCCCTGAGCTGAAAAGCTCACCAATCCCTGAACTCAAAATCTTACCAAGTTCTATCCTGGAAATCTCCATCCTAGACAACTCAAGAAATCCTATATAAACCAGGCGGTGGTGGTGCACGCCTTTAATCCCAGCACTTGGGAGACAGAGATGGGAGGATCTCTGTGAGTTCAAGGCCAGTCTGCTCTACAAAGTGAGTTCCAGGACAGTCAAGACTGTTTTACAGAGAAATCCTGTCTCAGAAAAACAATCATAAATAATTAATTAATTAAAAAACAAAAGGTAAATTATAAAAAGAACTATATAAACCTGTCTCTTGCTCAGTTCTTTGCTGCTTCTCACCTGAACAGAGGCAGCCACCCTCTTGTGTCTCTCCCAATATATCTCTTGCATAAGGTTTGCTTCGTGTGTTACTTTGTGGAGGTATTCCTTAAGTACTAACTGTCAGGATACCTTCCCCTCAGAGCTGCAACACATCAGTGCCATAACTCAGAGAAGTTCTCCTGCTGTTCATGCTCCCCTTTGGGGTCTGAGCTGCTCTGAGTGTCGGTGACCAGCCCGGACATAAATCATTTCTTATACCAGAGTGGAGAAGGGGGAATACATTAAGCACATTCACATGACAATATTGTGAGGGAGTTCCAGGACTTATTCAAATCCTGAAAATCCCTTGTGTTTATTTTCTAAACAGCTTTTATATCAAGGCAAACTGAAAAGAGGGGAAGTAACACAAACTTCCTTAGCATTGTTTCCTAGGTAGCAGGGGAATGACATAGGTCACATCCTATCCATGTCTATTTTGTCATGGACTAAAAACCTCCTCTCCCCAGGCAACGACCTAATATACAATAGAAGGAGCAGAACGACATTAGCATATCCTGGCCATTTGTTAGGTTGTCGTCAGGTTGTTATACTATCAAAGAGATAGGTGACCACCTTCTGCGTGGCAGGTGCAAACTGTGCCTTGTAAGTTGCTCAGAATTCTCTGACCACCAGACAGTGTAGGAATATGGGCCTGCATAATTTGGCCCCACTATTGAGACCCTATCCTTCATATCTGGTCCACCTACAACAGACTTACCTTCTGGCTCACCTACTGCTGGCAACCCACCCACCAGCAGTAATTTGGTAAATTTCCCTTTCGGTTCATGTAAATGCTTCCCTGAGTCCAAGGATGTGACCACTCAGTGCCCAGCACTCCTCTAATACTCTTGGAGGTGGAGGTAACCCCAGCTATGGTCTTTAAGACTAAGGCTGGCCCTCTTCACCTGACTCTGTCCCACAACCCTTAGAGCTGTAGTCTCGGATTCTTGCACCCTTTCCTACACACTTCACCCTCTTTATCTTTGGAGAGTCCCACAATCCCGCAGCTCCTCTAAGGCCTTGTGGCCTTTGTGACCCCATTCCCGACCCTTTCCTGTTGATGAGACTGCACTCTTAGAGCTCAGTTCCCATCCTTTGGCCTCTACAAAATCCCGGGCATCAGGTGTCAGGACTCCCCTCTGACCCCCATTGAGCGCACTAATGATCCATTGAATGGCTTGTGTATTCCTCCAGTATGCCCTGCATGCTTGGGATGCCCACAACCACAGGTCGCAGTGATATTTTCCTTCTTTCTCATCCAAGGGAATAGTGTCTTCCAGACTCTCTCATTCACCCTTGGGATAAATCTTAGAAAATCTGCAGCCTCTACAACTGGCACTCAGACTGCAAAGCCCTAAATTCACTTACTTTTGCAATCAAATTTTGGTTTCAATATCTCTTAGGTAACTACTGTAAATGGCTGCTTAACAGCATCCTAGATCCCAATATTATTCAGGACCTTTACAAATACTGCCAGAGATCTGGGAAATGGAAATTCCCCATTCCCTATGTTCAAGCCTCCCCTTTCTCTATTCCAAGTCCTGTTTGTTTTTGTCTAGTCTGCCCCCATATACACACTGCACACACTGTGCAAATGTCCAGTCTTCTAAATTACCATTAATGGATCTATAAGTTTGTTGCAAAGTAGGAGCCAGAGCAGGACCTAGCAGGAGGGGAAGAGCAAAGAAGCAGGCCAGCTGCAGCATGCACACATTCAGCACACACTCTTTGCTGGCTGTTGCTTCTCTCAGCTCACTCCTGCACTTCTCTGTCTATAGTCATGGCTCAAATATGTCCTGTCTCTAAGTCGGATTTGTTCTCAGCTTAGTGGATCCAGCGTTATAAGGATTCAACTCTCTTGCAGTTATGAGTGGCATTAGATTATTTTATGCTGTTCCACTTCTAGTAAAAGTTGACTCTGGAGTTGGGGTACGGCTCTCCTACTTCTAGATCCAAGCAAGCTTGTTTAAAGATTTTCTTCAAAATCTCTGTCCCATATCAGATGAGCCACCTGACTATGTAACAGAGAAAGGAGAGCAAAACAAACAAACAAAGAAAGGACAGATTTTTTTCTTCCAGTGGGTACTATTGCTACTCATCTTACACTCTTTTGGTTTTGGTGTAACTCTCTAGAATTTTTGCTAACATAAACATCTTATCTAAAAAAATTTAAGACTACTGTGCAAACTTTCTGTACCCCATAACAAAAGAGTTAATTTAAAACTCATAACATGAGGGTTGATAGTTAAATATTTATACATAGGTAATCTTAAAGGAAATGTGTGGCTTGTTGCTCTCTTAGCTGCTTTCACCACATTGGGATGGAATAGCCACATCACTGACAGTCATCTTTGCTAGAGTTGGAAAGAAAGGATTTTGTCATGTGATTTCACTTTCATCTTGATTAAAAGTGACCGTATGGCATAAGCCAACCAAGGAAAAAATAACTCCTTATAGTCCCTTCTTTTCCTGTCCATCCTCTCTGGTTTCTCTTTCTTTGTCCTAAGTGACAGGCTTCTCATATCAACCCTCTCTGGTGCCCACATTCAGCCCACTGGCAGCTTGATCCTCCCTGCTGTGGGAACTCTTTCAGCCAATAGCCTTTAAGATACATGGCCACATGTACTATATAAACAGATGTAGAAACATGTACAGTCTCTTGGCTGCTGGATGGTTCCTGCTCCCCGAACATGCAGAGGATCTGTGAGTCTACCCTAAATAAAGAACCCTTTATTATACTCCATTCGGAGATAGTGTGGGAATACTTTATTATAATCGCCTACATCTCATGCTTTGTTTTACTTGAGATAGAGTTATAATTCCTAGGAACTGAACATCTGCCTCTTGAAGAGGCCAATTTAGATGTCAAGATTCTGGAGTAATGATAGTAATGTTTAAACTCGTGTTCAGTAACTCTTCAATTATAATGTTATTATTTGCACTGTCAGCTTTGGTCTTTGATCATTTATAGAAGTCTACCAGAATATACATTTCTTATTTTCTATTGTTTTTTTTTTTGATTCATTCTCCATGTTTATTCCATCATCCAGAGCAGCATTTTTTTTTTCAGCAGGCACCGAGTTTTTTTAATTTTCCTGATGAGACACATTTTCCACAATGACTGGGAATGACTGGGCCACATTTGACCTGGAGGCCTGTGAGACTCCACCTTTCCCCAGCCCCGGGAGTTTCCTTATGATAACAAGTTGCCTTTTCTGCCTTCTATTGATCTATATCTATTGGTTCAATGTCAGCTTTTGACACATCTTCTACACAATCCAGAAGGCAAAGACTTTCTATTTTTGTCATTCCCAGAGGATATGTAATTTCTAGGAATGCCTTGTCCACAATCCCTTCTCAGACGTCCTGTTATACCACAATTGAACATTTGGCATTTTGACATCTCATACTTTTGGAAATTGCTTCTCCTACTCAAGCCTAGTATTATAGTCAAATGCCTCAACATTTATTGTATGCAGGATCCCTTCATTCTTTGGTGCTGATCTAAACTTTAAAGGCCCAAATACCTTTTTTGCATTCTAAGTTTGCATTTTCAAAAGCCAGAGATTCAATAAGTACTCATATAGCTTCTGGGTCTGTTACTACTATTTGTACAGCCTTAGTTAATCTTAAAAGGTCACTAGAGGGTTTTCTTTGATCTTGTTTAATCCTAATATATGATTCAATTATCTTTCTTGGTTCCTGAATCCTCTCCCAAGTATTTAAGGCTACTGTATGGCAGAGGGAGAAGATGTGTTCATCTTAAAGATCTTGACCCTGTGGATCAGCAAAAAAGCCCTTGCTGATCTTGGGGAGCCTCAAATCCTTTGGTTCTTTCCTGTTGTTCTAATATTTTAGCTTCATCTTGCTAGTAGCACTTCCATTAGAATTGTGGTCCATCTTCTGGGACTGCTGTGATTAACTAAATCCAATCATTTGGAGTATCCTTATTGCTTGAAGCCCAGGTCTTTACCATCTCCCTAATAAATGGTGAATACAAGCCATAAGATACTACTGCTTGCTTAATTTCTTTTAGATTGCTCATATCTATAGGTTTCCATTTACATTCTTGGACTTTTTTTAAAAGTATATAGTACTTTATGGTTTGTCAGAGGTGATTACAGGGTAAGTATCATTTCTACAAGTGTCTCATACTTGGCTCTGTTATCAAACCATTTCTTTAAGGATATAATTTGAAAAATAAAGCTAAGTCCCAATATCAAATAAATGGATGTATTAAAAAAAACACATAAGCTTTGCAGAATACCATCCATGGTATAAGCAAAAAGGTTATTAAATTCCTGGGTGGTGATATTGTCTGCAGTTATATAACTTTCAAATTTATTGATTTATTTATTAATCAAATGAACTTACATCTGTCATGAGATTTCAGTAAATTGTTGCAGGTGTAATAATCTTTATTGTTCAGCAGGTGTCACGGTTGCAGGTGCATTGTGGAGAGATGAAACCAGAGGTGGCATGAACAGTCAAACTCAGTTCTGTGTTGGTGCCTGCTTAAATACTGACAAATAAGCTTGACAATTTAAGAGCAATTAAATCAATTCCATATACAGAGAGAGGTTTTTTTTGGTGGCCAGAATATAAAGGAAATTGCCAAGTTGCTGTGCAGTAGGTCCACCAAAGGGGTAGCTCCACTGTGGTGGGGTTTTGGCAAAAATCCGTTGAGTATGTGAAATCAAGCCAGGTAGGCAGAGGTGGGAAACCTTTGGCTACAGACCTTCTGAGCCAGTTCCAGAAGGCATGGAGTCAGGATCCACGTGAGTGCCAGATATAGATGACTTCAACAAAGTAGTACCACAGCAGTTTAGAATGGAGTATAAGGAAGGGTTCTTTATTTAGGGGCAGACTCACAGATCAACGGTTCTCTGAGAGGAACAGAAACTGAATCCAGCATCCAAGAGAGAGCTGATCAAGTTTTACATATGCATTTATAATACAAGAGACCATGCCTAAGTGAGCTGGTATCTTAAAGGCTGTTGGCTGTAGGAGTTCCCAAAGCATATGATGCCTTCTTCCTCTCTTCAATTGACTACACCTTCGCTAAGGACTTGGCTGTGGATCCCTGCATCTGTTTCATTCCATTACTGGATGTAGGTTCTATGATGACAATTATGGTAGTCTCTAATCTGATTACATGGACAGGCGAGTTCAGGCAGCCTCTCCACTATTGTTAGAAGTCTTTTCTGGGGTCATCCTTGTGAATTGCTGGGAACTTCCTTAGCACCAGGTTTCTCCCCCATAATGACTACCTCTATCAGGATATCTCTCATTGCTCTCCCCTTTTGTCCCCCTCCTAACACAGCCATCTTGATCCCCCATGTTCCCATCTGCATCTCTTCCCTTCAAACCACCTCCTCCCAGTTTATCCAGGATATCTAAACTATTTCCCCTTCTTGGGGCCCTCCATGAGTGTTCCTCTTAGGGTTCTCATGATTTTTTTCTGGTTCCATCCACTTGCCTACAAATTTCATGTCATTGTTTTTTACTGCTAAGTAATACTCTACTGTATAAATGTACCATATTTTCTTTATTCATTTTTCCATTGAGGAACATCTAGGTTGTTTCCAGCTTCTGGCTATTATGAATAATGCTGCTATGAACTTAGTTGAGCAAGTATCCTTGTGATTTGACTGAGCATCTTTTGGGTATATTCTCATTAGTGGTAATGGTGGGTCTTAAGGTAGATTGATCCCCAATTTTCTGATTAAACCACTATATTGATTTCTAGAGTGGCTATACACGTTTGAACTCCCACCAGCAGTGGAGAAATGTTCTCCTTACTCCACATCGGCTCCAACATAAGCTGTTATCAGTGTTTTTGATCTTACCCATTCTGACAATTGTAACATAGCATCTCAGTGTCATTTTGGTTTGCATTTTCCTTATTAAGGAATCAAGAAACTAGATATCAAAATATCAAAGAATTCAATTTAAAAATGAGATACAGATAGATTTAAACAGAATTCTCAACAGAAGAATCTCAAATGGCTGAAAGACACTTAAGGAATTGTTTCTTAATAAGGGACCACAAACACAACAACAACAAAAAAAGAATTACAAACCAGTCTCCCTCATGAACACTGATGCAAAAATACTCAATAAAATATTAACAAACCATATCCAAGAACATTTCAGAAACACTGTAATTCTCTCTTTTCATTGCGTCTTTGTGTGGTTTGGGTATCAGGGTAACTGTAGCCTCATGAAAAGAGTTTGGAAGTGTTCCTTCTGTTTCTATTGTGTGGAACATGTTTTCCTTTTTATTTCTGATTTTGTTAACTTGGATATTCTCTCTGCCTTTCAGTTAGTTTGGATAAGGGTTTGTCTATCTTATCAATTTTTTTCAAAGAACCAACTCTTTGTCTCATTGGTTCTTTGTATTGTTCTCTTTATTTCTATTTTATTGATTTCAGTCCTCAATTTGATTATTTCCTGTCATCTACTCCTCCTGGGTAAGTTTGCTCCTTTTTATTCTAGTGCTTTCAGGTGTACTGAAAAGTCATTAGTGATATTTCTCCACATTCTTTTTTTTTTTCTCCACATTCTTTATGCAGGCACTTAGTGCTATGAACTTTCCTCTTAGCAATGCTTTCATAAGTGTCCCATAAGTTTGGGTATGTTGTGCATTCATTTTCATTAAACTCAATAAAGTCTTTGATTTCTTTATTTCTTCCTTGATCCTGGGGTGATTCAGCTGAGCATTATTCAATTTCCTTGCATTTGTAGGCTCTCTGCAATGTGTTATTTTTGAATTCTGTCTTTAAGCCATGGTGATCTGAGTAGATACAGCAGGTTCTTCAAATTTATGTTTTATTTGTTGAAGTCTGCTTTATTACCAAGTATGTGGTCAGTTTTAGAGACAGTTCCATGTGGCGCTGAGAAGAAAATATTATATTATTATATTATTTTGTCTTTGGGTGGAGTGCTCTATAGATATCTGTTAAGTCCATTTGAGTCATAACATGTTAGTTCCCTTATTTCTGTTAATTCTGTCTGGCAGACCTGTCCAGTGCTGAGAGTGGGGTGTTGAAGTTAGTGTGTGCGGTTTGATATGTGATTTAAGCTTTAGTAGCTTCTTTTATAAATGTGGTTGCTTTTGTATTGGGGGCATAGATGTTTAGAATCGAGACTTGATCTTGATGGAGTTTTCCTGTGATGAATATAAAATGTCCTTCTCCATCTCTTTTGACTAATTTTAGTTTGAAGTCTGTTTTGGTAGGTATTAGGATAGCTATACCAGCTTGTTTCTTAGGTCCATTTGATTGGAAAATCTTTTCCCAACCCCTTACTCTGAAGTAGTATCTGTCTTTGAGGTTAAGGTGTGTTTCTTGTATTCAGTAGAATGGTTACTGTTTTTGTACCCATCCTGTTAGCCTGGGTGTTTTTGTAGGTGAATTCATTGATATTAGGAAATACTACTGACCAGTGATTATTAATTCTTGCTATTTTTGATTTTGGTGGTGGGGGTGGTAGTGCTTGTGTGTTTCCCTTCTTTGGAGTTTGCTGGTGTGAGGGTATCTGTTGCCTGTGTTTTTGTGGATGCAACTAAAATCTCTGGGTTGGAGTTTTTCTCCTAGCACTTTCTGTATGGCTGAATTTGTAAATAGGTATTGTTTAAATCTGGTTTTATCATGGAAAATCTTGTTTTCTCTGTCTATGGTGATTGAAAGCTTTCCTGGTATAGTAGTCTGGGTTGGCATCCATGGTTTGTTAGTGTCTGAAGAAGGTCCTTCTGGCTTTCAGAGTTTCCATTGAGAAGTCAGGTACAATTCTGATAGGTCTCACTTTATATGCTACTTGGCTTTTTTTCCATTACAGCTCTTAATAATTTCTTTATTCTGTATGTTTAGTGTTGTGATTATTATGTGGCAAGGGAACATTTTTTTTTATTCAGTCTATTTGGTGTTCTATAAGCTTCTTGTACCTTCATAGGCATGTCCTTCTTTAGGTTGGAATTTTGCTGAATATATTTTCTGTGCTTTGAGCTGGAATTCAATTCCTTCTTCTATATCTATTATTCTTAGGTTTGGCTTTTTCATGCTGTCCCAGATTTCCTGAGTATTTGTGTTAAGAATTTGCTGGATTTAACATTTCCTTTGCCAGATGAATCTATTTCTTCTGTCGTATCTTCAACACTCAAGCTACTCTCTTCTATCTCTTGTATTCTGTTGGTTATGTTTGCATCTGTAATTCATGTTCATTTACCCACATTTTTCATTTCCAGAATGTGATACAGATTGCCTCTATATCAAGTGTCAAGTCTTGAACTGTTTCCTTCACTTGATGTTTTTCTTGGCTTTCTTTAAGGGATTTATTGATTTCTTCCAATTTTTTGTCTTTTCCTCTATTTCTTCAAGGGAATCTTTCATTTCCTCTAGACCAGACCCCAACATAAACTCTCTCTCTTAACTGGAGTGGAGGAGATGGAAATAAAGACACAACTCACGTGGCTTAATTGGGAGGGAGATTCTCAGTGGTCCCTCATGAAGTCCTGACTTCAAATCCTGAATTCCTCTCATTTATTCCCCAAACAGCTTTTATACCAACACATAAACTGAGCAGGAAAATACATTAGATCTGTCTCCTAGGTAACCAGGTTAATGGTGTTTTGTCACATCCACATCTACCTGCCTGTGGTGTATGCTAGCTGTCATGTAGGCTTGAATCAGCATCTCTATAAGGCATCCTCTAAATTACAAAGAAAGGAGCAAGAACATATTGTCCTTTTGTTGATGCAGTGACAGCCTGTCTGCAGGGCTATGTGACCACCTCAGGCTTCAGAGCCTGGTGATGTGGGAGAGTCTTCTATTTTGTGTTACTTTCATTGGTTAATAAAGAAACTGCCTTGGCCCTTTGATAGGACAGAAAATTAGGTAGGCAGAGTAAACAGAACAGAATGCTGGGAAGAAGGAAAGTGAGGGAGTAGCCATGATTCTCTGACCCGAGACAGACGTAGGCTAGAATCTTTCCTGGTAAGCCACCACCTCGTGGTGCCACACACATTAATAAATATGGGTTAAAGTAAGATGTGAGAATTAGCAAATAAGAGTCTGAAACTAATGGGCCAAGCAGTATTTAAATGAATACAGTGTGTGTGTTGTTATTTTGGGTGTAAAGCTAGCCGTGTGGGAGCCGGGCAGGACAAAAAGCAGGCCTGCCCGCAGCTCCTTCTACAGCCTGGCTGCCACACAATATAGAAATATGGGCCTACATGCCTCTATCATCTTCATAAAGCTATTTTTAAGGTCATTTTCTTCTGCTTCATCTGTCTTGGGATGTTCAGGTCTTGCTGTTACAGAACCACTGGTTTCTGACGGTGCCATATTGCTCTTTATGTTTTTGAATGTATTCTTATACTGCTATCTACCCATCTCTTCCTCCATCAGTGCAGGTGGAAAAAGTGCCTCTGGGGGTCCCTCTTCCTCCAGTCGGTGCAGCTGAGGCCTGGGGGTTGCTGATGCAATGGGAGATGGTTGGTGGGGGCAGATGTTGCTGCTTGGTTGCTGGGGGTGTTGTGGGAAGGGGAGGGGCACATGTGTGTGTGTCGGGGGAGTCTATGACCTACAGTGTAGGCCTGTCCAGCTGGGAGCTCACTCATCTCTTCTGCCAGTTGGTACAGATGAGGTCTGTGGCTCCAATGGTCACTGATGTTGCGGGGGATGGCTAGGGGGGTTGTTGCCCAATTGTTAGTGCTGCAGTGGGTGGGGGAGGGACATGGGATTTCCAGAGCTTTTTATTGGATTTCATTACAGCATTTTTATACATCTTCATTTTTGTTGACTCTCACCCCATTTCTTCGTCCTGTGCTCGCAAGATGGTCCTCTTACTCTTTTCTCTCTCTAGTTACCCCAATTCTGCTGTCATGTGTATCCTATTGCCCTTTATCCCTTTCCCAACCCAAGACTTTTTCTCCTTTAATGATTCCTTTTATAGTTTCATGGCCTATATCCATATTCACACTTATACATAAATATAAAAACTGAAGTCTAGGACCTGAATGAGAGAAAACAGAATCCAGGCTGGCCTCCTCCTAGCTCCAGCGGTTCTATTGATTCAATTTTTATATTTGAAATTTTTTTCAGTTCCAAGGAGCTAGGGAGATAGATGGTTTGATTAATAAAGTGTTTGCCACAAAAGCATAAGGACCTGAATTGGATCCGCAGTACCCATGTGTTCAGCAGCCAGACAGCCTAGAGTAGTAGGTAAGTTCTAGGCCAATGAGAGACCCTGTCTCAAAAAATAAGGTCAGCAGATCCTGAGGAAAGACATCCAAAGTTGACCTTTGACCTTCATGAATTCTTGGATACACAGAGATATACATGAACACACTCACACCTGTCACACAATTTCATCATTCAAGCTTCAACATCTTTCAAACGACTCAAATTGGCCTGGCCTGAGTCAGATGTGCACTAGTAATTCAGTCAACTGTAGGGGGAGAGACAAATAAACAAAGCAATCCATATAATTCCTAAAGGCCCCAGGCTGAGGCAGGCCACAGCTGCCCCCAGAAGAGAATGCTGAGCAAGAGCACAGCTGCCCACTGCACATCACACACTTCATACTAACTTATACAAATAGTCATGAAGAAACCACATTAGTATACATGCTGAGCCAGTACTTAGATAGCTAAGAGGCCTGAGTGATGGCAGCTGAAGAGAAGCAAGGACAGGGAAAAATAGGAAAACGAGAGAAACCACAGAACACATTGCTCCCCTCCTCCCTCATCATCTAATGGGCCACATGCATTTATGTACAGCTATTTATGAGAACAGAAATTGAAAAACAAGTAATATTTTTACTTTCAAAGTTTCCTAAAATATTCACAAGATGGTGGAGCTTCCACTTTAACGCCTCATCAGTACTTCATAGTTAGTGAAGTACTGACATCCATGCTGTATTACACCTTGCTTAGCTCTCTCCACTTCAGCATCCTACTCAGGAGAGCATTTAGTAGTCATGTCTCCTTCGACTGTTCCTGCTGCTGGCAGCTTCTTAGGCTTTCCTCATTTTTGATGAATGACTGACAGTTCTGAAGATTACACATACGGTTTTGTAGAATATTTTGTAGCTCTTCCTGAATTGAGACATGTGCATTTTTCCCCCTGAGAACAGGGGTTGTGAATGGTCAACAGGAAGGTGTCACGATCTTCACGACACACCCAGTGTACACACTGTCAGCACAGCTTTCACTGTTGGTGCTAAGCTCAAACACGTGGTTGAAGTGGTACAAGAAATGTCTATTTTATAAGCTACAGCAAATTACAATGATTTCCAGGATAGGGCAAAAGTAAACTAAGACACATAAAGAAAATGAATTTTATTTTTCTTGTTTCAAACTTGAAAGACATTACTTATCTTCAGCAAGTATAGTGACTATTAAAACACTGATCACATATTCTTAGCTATCCTAGGAATATTAACATATTGAAGGTAAAAGTATCTGTAAAGGACCTGAGATTGGTTCCCAGCACCCATTTGAGGCATCTCACAACATGTAAGTACAGCTTCAAGGATCCAACACCCTCTTACAAGACTCTGATGGCACCTGTGTTCACATGTGTATGCATGTGTGTGCACACACTTAAACCTTTAACAATGTATTAATTCCTCTGTAGAAGAGGAAAGTAAATCAAATTTCACAAAGGTAAATGGTGTTTACACAGTGGGATGAGAAGTTACCTGAGGGTCTAGGAAGGCACTGGGTCTTTGTCCTGCCAGTGTTAGCATTGCTGCAGCAGCTCCTTAGCTGCCAACTAGACGGTGACACAGTGATGCTGCAGCCTCTATTAGGACCGGCACTCTTCTCCCAATATACTATACAGCATTCACTGCCATCAGGAGGCATTATCACCAATAAATTATGACTATATCTTAAGTAGAAATGGAAGTATACTTTGCTCAGCTGAGCTTACTTTTCTAAATTATGCTTGCTCACCTGCCAATCTGAAAAATTTATTAATTTGTAAAGAGCTCTCTGCTCATCAAAGCAGACTAGTAATAGTATAACTTGAATCAAGAGCAATTGTTTTTCAAAATGTGGTTCATATCAGAAAAATATGACCTAAGCACTAAACAGAATTCTATAGACAACTCTACAATATAGGTCCTGTATGGGAAACCCAAATAAAAATTACTCTCCAATACCTCATTCATTAGAATATACAAAGGGAAAGCTAAATCTAGTGCGATGGCTGAAGGTCATTGGTCTCGTTAAAATATCAAGACTAAAAAAAGAGTATCAACTTAAATTTGAGTCTTTATGACACTGTCACCAAACTACAGCCTTTGGTTTGGGGACTGACATGGAAACATTAACCAACAAAGCCACAGAAGGTAAAGGTGGAAGCTTCATCTAGCTGCTGGGCTGTGAGAGTCCTGGAAGCAGCACAGCGAGGCCAACTTACCGAGGACACAGAAAGGGCAAAGCTGAGCAGAGAGCTTTCCACTGCGGCTCAGAAACCCCGGACTGCAGCCCCACCTGTCTTACTCAGCACATGCTCGGGCAGCCCAGTGCTGGGGCTGACAGCTGTCTATGTTCTATGTTCTACCAGGAGACTTCCATTCAGTCCCTCCACTGTGATGACTTTGGAGAGTGTCAGAACCATCCCCACAGGGGCACGAGCTCCTCTGGGTATCCGTGAAGTTGTACCGTGAGGAGCAAAGGGTGGCAGGTGCTCTCAAACATTACTGCATAAAAGCTGCCAGATAAAATAAGAAAAAAATGAGAATGAAGGATGCTTTACACTGTTCTAAGATACAATCATTATTTCAACCCTGCAAAAACTAGAGAGAAAAGAAGCTTCTTGGCAATGTCCTGTTATTCTGTTATTCTATGTGTTAACAGAAAGAAAAAGGAAGCTCCATTATGTCAGACCACCTGTAAATGCAGAGTTCCAGGTGAAACAGTCTCTAAAGGGAAATATACATTAGTATCCATCTTTTATAAATGCAGTATGTGTGTGTGTGTGTGTGTGTGTGTGTGTGTGGCATAGCATGCACATGGAGGCCAAAGGACAACTTCTGGGAGCTGCTTTCTCCTTCCACCGTGGATTCCAGGGATCAAACTCATGTCAGCCTTGTGCAACAAGTACTTTTACCCACTGAGCCATCTCTCTGGTCCAATATCCATCTTCTTGACTCCTTGGTGGGACTTTTCTTTAAGGAGAATCAGGATGCAGATGTTGGCTGATGGCTTTACTAACATCACAGGAGATGCCTTTTGGATTTGCCATACAGTTGGAGTTTCTTTGTTGTGAGCAACTGTGCCAGGCCATTAAGAAATACCAGAAAGATGGTCATGGACATGACAATCACATAGTGGCTGATGCTGCAAAAGGAGAACTTATGAGAAAAAGCACAAGATTCCTGCAATTTTTGAGGAAATTTTAAATGGGCGTACAAAGCAGAGGATTACAAAAAATTGCATAGAATTATAAAAGGTACCAACGATTTAAAAAGCAGACACCAGAAGCCAGGGGGGATGGCTCAGTGAACTGTTTCCTAAGGTAACATGAGGACCTGAGTTCAGATTCCCAGCATACGTGTAAAAAGTCAGACATGGCAGCACACGCCTGCCATTCCCATGCTAGGGGTAAAGACCAGAGGATCCTAGGTTGCTGCAGGCCAGCTAGTCCAGCTAATTGATAAACCTCAGTGTTAGGTCTCAAACCCAGAATAAATGGATAACTGGGGTGCCATTTCAACATATCAAAGTGAACTTGGCCACCAGATTTTCCCAGCATCCCTCCTAACTGTTACCAGGCATGGCTGGTATACTCCACCCTCTATGCTGAACTCTCCAGCCCAGGGGCTGGGCTGTCCTTCCCCAGAGGCTCTCCCCTACATAATCCAGACATTTTGGTTACCTGGCCTTTTTGTCTATCCTTTACTTTCCTGATCCCTTGGCTGTGTGTCCCCTTTCCCTCACCCCTTTCCTCACATGTCCTGATCATGGCCATGTTCACTCTGGGCTCTCCCAGATCTCTGTCTCTGACTATGTTTCCCCTTTATCTACAGTAAACCTCCTCCTCCACCAGACCTAGGGGCAGTCATGGCCTTCCTTTTTTATTTCTCTTTGTTCATTCACCTAGTTTCAAGAGGAGACTTTGCCTCAAAGGCTAAAGTGGAGAGCAATAAAGGAAGATACCCTGTGTTGACCTCAGGCTTCCTCAAGTGCATGTACTGCCCCTGCCCGCATTCAAAACAGATAACACCTTTCCCCTCCCTTTCCATAACCCACTAAGTAGACACCCACCCTCACTCTGTAGGCACCTATCGTTCTTCTCTCACCCGCCAAGGCTGCGGCCCCTCATAGGACTGGCTGCCCCGCCGAGGTCTCTCACCCGCCAAGGCTGCGGCCCCTCATAGGACTGGCTGCCCCACCGAGGTCTCTCACCCGCCAAGGCTGCGGCCCCTCATAGGACTGGCTGCCCCACCGAGGTCTCTCACCCGACGCATGGCTCCCTGCCTGGAATCCAGGCCCCTTGTGGCCCAGGGGCCACTCGGGGAACCACAGAGTTTATTTTTACCATTGTAACTAGTGTTCGCGCTTTGCCACCAGAGAAACTGATCTCATGTTTTACACAAGCCATTTTTTTCCTATAATATTTGAGCTGTATTTTATCCTTAGACTCCTCATGTTCAAAGTGCTTTGGCAAAATTCCCAGTCACTAAGAAAGAAAAAATGTTATTCAAAGCAAAATTCATTGATGTAAAAAGGATTCATCCCTCTATGAATCTCACAATCAAAGACTCCATCTCCCAGACTTTTGGCAAAAGACAGAAGATTAACAGATTCAACTAAAATTATTCAATCTTAATGCATTAGCAGTAACAAATACTCAATCCTGCCCCTGCTTTGGTGTGTATGAGCATGAATGCAGTGGCCAGAAGTCAATTTCAGGATTGTTCCTCACAAACCACATCATCATCATCATCATCATCATCATCATCATCATCATTATTATTATTATTATTATTTGACATTCTCTCACACAGGACCTAGGACTCTCAATACACCTAGGCTGGCTGAGCAAACCCCACAGTTTTTCCTGTTTCCACTTCCTTAGTTCTGGAATTACAGGTATGAATGCCACCATGCCTGGCTTTTTTTTTTAAAGGTGGGTGTTATAGATGAAACTGCAAATAATTCAACTAGTAATCCAAATTTTTCTATTTAGACACAAAAATGTAGTCCATGCAGCACATGGTGGAAAGGAACCCTGAGAAGTATGTAAAGCCGGGTCTTCCCACAGTGACCACACTGCTGCCCAAACTAATCTGTAAACACCGCAACTGACCCGTTTTCAATACCTAAGAGTTACAGTCAACTACTCAACTTTAACAACAGCCTTGCATGTCTTATATTCTTCATCAGAGAGGGGGAAAACATTGGCATGTCCACCTAGCCATATTTAAAGTTTGCTTCAAATTTGGCTTTCACCTGTGGTAGTTGTGTTATTCTCCATCGGTGGGGTGAACAGTATGATGAAGAGACAAAGGTAAGTAGATATCATTCCTGGAAGATCTATTTCCCACTCTCCCAGTAACACCAGCCCACAGATAAGCAGGCTTCCACACCTTAAGCTGCTGGCATTAATTTAGCTTCAGCCTATTGTTAGGCAAGGTCCCACAGAGTCAGGAAGAGCCTTCCGCTCGGTGCAGACTTCCTCTTGTGGCAATGTTACAGTGTTTAAGTAGGAACCCGGAGCTGGAGAGTGCTACAGTCTGTGAAGGTTTACTCTGAAAAGACACTGTCAGAAGTTCTTATCTACAGTCCTTTCTAGGTTGATCTTATTGCAAAGTTAATTTAGTAGGGAAAATAAAGAACTTGAATTGACTAATGCAATAACAAGGATTACAGGCTTAGACACACAGCCTGTTTCACGGTAGACTGCTGACCAAAGAAAGAAAACAAAACCAGATCCTTAACTGCTGACAGTATCTACTCTATAGAAGAGTTTAAACATCTCCTATTTTCATTATAGAAATAAGATAATGGGACATTATGCTGAAAATTTTATATACTAAAACTTCTCTGATTGTGTATTTCTATTTTGACCTGAAATAAATATAGCTCTTATTTACTATTAGTGAAATCATTAACAATTATATTACTTTAAAATGAAAATAACAACTCCAAGACTATTATCATCATTAAGATGCACTGGGAATAAAAATTTTAATAGTAATTTTTAAGGTAATACTTTTGAAAAACTCATAGCAAAATACAAGATCATTTTTACTAAATTTGACTAAAATTAAGTGAACCACATTAGTTTTGTTATATAGCATCTGGTGACTGATTGACTAATCTTACTATAAAGTCTTCCAAAACAAGGTAACTAAAGTTTATCATGATAGAGACACTGGGAAAATAAACTATCAGGAAATCAGAAACATTAAAAAGAACAAGACAAAACCCCAGCAAACCCTTCCAGAGACAGAGCTGATTTACTTTCTGTAGTGGTCTGTCCTGTCCCTTTAAGAGACAAGCCCCACCCACTCCTTCCCCCATTCACTGAGGCGAGCAGATCTTCCTTACATTTCCAGCCTGAGCTGCTGCTGCTTCTTCTTCTTCTTCTTCTTCTTCTTCTTCTTCTTCTTCTTCTTCTTCTTCTTCTTCTTCTTCTTCTTCTTCTTCTTCTTCTCTCTCTCTCTCTCTCTCTCTCTCTCTCTCTCTCTCTCTCTCTCCTTCCCCCTTTCCCCTTCATAACTAAATAAATATCTAACCTACTCTGCATGGCATGCCTATCCCTCTCTGTCTCTTACCCACTGTGCGGCTCCCTGCCTGGGACCCACCAGCCCTTATGGCCTGCTGCTGTGTCCCGGGGAACCGTAGCATTTTATTTAAACGGTAACATTTGGTGCTCATGACTCGGCCAGGCTCTCTCCATGTTCTCTCCCGCCTGCAGGTGGGCCAGCTGAGGACATGTGGAAGGCTGGACTTGGGAACCAGGTTTCTTTACAACAGCCCTGCACTTCCATCTGCCTGAACACCGACCTCTATGCAAATCAGTGACTTCGGTGGTGAGTTTTCCCTTTCCAGCTCTCAACCACAGCCTTCATGGCTGGGGCCTTCGCTGACATTCATCTCTGGTTGTTTCCCACAGCTAAAAACGTGACTGGACGACCCAGGGTCAGTCCTCCCACACTAGCACTGCACACGCTGTGTGGTGCATTTGATTTGGAGGCTGGGGGTCCCTTGAATTTTTCTTTCTCCCTCTTCTCTTTTCTTTTCTTTTGGACCACTCGTAAGTGGTCCCTGCTGTGAGAGATGGCTCAGAGTGGCCTCTAGCCTTCGGCTTCTGAGTCACCTGGACCCAGAGCCAGTCAGACATCATTCACACCCCACCTTTAGAGAAAAGATGTTTTCCTACAGGCCTTGTGGTGTTCATTCACTGTTTTCGTGGTTTTTCACGTTTTCAGCTATGGTATAAACCTTCAAACTATCACCTGTAAATTCTGTGCCAGTTTCCCGCTGGCTCTGCTTTTTCTCAAACTATCCCTGCCATTAGGCAATGAGGCAGATCACACCTCTAGCTCTCTCTTGTTATTATGTTTAAAACCCCTGCAGCTCAAAAAATTATGGCTTTTCCATACAACATGTGACTACTGCCATTTTGACTGAGGTCAGGTGACCTTACTGCCATCTTAACTGATGTCAAGTGACTTCACTGCCACCTTAACTGAGAGCCAGGTCAGGTGACCAAGTCCTGCCATCTTTACTGAGGTATTCCCTGCTTATTTCCCCATTAGGGACTCTTGCATGTGTGTTTGTCCAGTAGCATGCCTTTGGTAGGGCCCACCGAAACATCCACTTTACCCAGTTCCTGTTCACTCTGTGTGTGTGTGTGTGTGTGTGTATCTATGTGTGTGTGCATGCGCATCCATGTAACTTAAACACACCTGTGTTTACTGTAAATGTTATAACTGTCTATTCATTGTACCTCATTCCAGACTACAAAGCAATAAGTCTCATGCTTTAAATCGGTATGTACTTTTAAATCTCTTAATTCAACCCTGGTTTACCTGTTGAGAGCCAATAGAGTTAAGCTTGGACCCAGCTCTCCAGGCAGATTCTATACTGCAGTTATACCTGATAAACAGCCCTCAATTGTTCAGAGAGCTGGGGGATATGGCATTTAAATATTTAATTATTAAAAGACTTTTCATAACCAAAAGATACAGGTTAACTCCTGCAGCAGCACTCTACTTCCTCCCAAGAAGACAGAAGACAAATGGGCACAAAACAACATCCATCTGCAATTTGTTTCAACTGCCAAGCACTAACCACCAGACGAAACTGACTTTCATCTAAACTGAAGATCTCCAGATGTGGACAGAATTGCTTGAATCGACAGCCTAGTTGCTCAGGTCAAGGCAGGCTTGTCTTCCTACAGATTTCTTAGCCCACAGGGTCTTCTGGAGCCTGGCAGTCCTGTGCTCAACAGCAAAAGGCAAACATGACTCCCAGCAACCATGGAGGATCCTGAGGAGTAGCTCTAAGTGCCAGCGAAGTAAGTTATTTGTCATTTCTTAATCAATAACTCAAGTACAATTTTATCCTTCTCAAAGATTCTGATGCAGTTTGACAGCTGAAAGGTTTTGTAATTTAAAAGGACAGTCTTAACAAACAAATTTCAGTAAGATATTCTCTCTCATACTGCCTTTCATTGTCTTAAACATACTTTTCATTATGCAAAAATATCTGGCACAGTAATTTTGATATAAATATGCTGCTGTTTAAAACTTATGCTTTTATAAACCCCAAAGTTCTTATGAGTTCCAGGGAGTCGAAGGATCCATCTTAAACAGTCAGATACACCCCTCTCAATTTCCTGGACCTAAAACATGTTTTTCCTAAATTTAACTTTGTCCACTGTTCTGCCAATACCTTAAACAGGTGTAAGAGACACCAGACATTGCCAGACCACAAACTGGACAGGAGCAAAGAAACATCAGCTACCCCAGGATGTGACTAGCACTCAGCTTTCTCAAGTACCCCACTAAGATGATGCCCACAAATAAACAGGAAGCAGTCTTTAGAATCCACCATCCCAATTCCTTTAACCTGTTGTGCCTAACCTCCCACATTTATATTATAAAAAATACTACTTTTATTATAATGGTCTGTTCTGTCCCTTTAAGAGACAAGCTTTGCCCACTCCCTCCCCCATCCAGCAAGGCAAGCAGATCTTCCTTCCATTTCCAGCTTGGAATTCTTCTCCCCCCCCCCCCCCCCCACCAAAAGAGGTAGCTGCAGCCGTGGCTCCTCTCCTGTCTCCCCTCTCCTTCTCTGTTTCTCTCCCCTCCCTCGTCCCTCCCTCTCTGTCTTTCTCTTTCTGTTCTTCCCCCTTCTCCTTTCCCCTGCATGGCATGCCTACCCATCTCTATCTCACACCCACTGTGCGGCTCCCCAGCTGGGACCTGCTGGCCCTCGTGACCTGCTGCTGTGCCCCTCGAGGAACTGCAGCGATTTATTTAAACCATAACACTTTCCCATTCCCTCTGCTAAGTAAGACTAAAAACTCTGGACATAATATACAAGTGAGCACAAGTTAGTTCTGAGTGTCAGGAAAGGGGCAGCAGAATGAATACCACAGCTGAGTTCCTGGATTTCCTTTGTCTCAAATGAACCCAACCTGAATTGTAAGAAAGAAGCAGGTAGCAGACCTGCAACAGGCACAGGCAAAACTCCCCCATATTAAAAAAAATCAGTTAACAAGACCTTTCTCTAGTCAAGGGACACACAAGGTAAAAGGCAGCCAGAGAAGACAGACAACAGTTGTATACTAGCCATTCTGCTTTCTCAGATACTACACAAAGACTGGAAGCCACACACCTATCTGTCCCAGCAAAGGGAAAGCTGGATACCTAGACTTCCAGTCTCACCCGTCTGTAATGGGCACTCAGTGCTATTCATCCTCCCTGTGCCTCTCACCCCATGGTGTCAGAGCAGTGTGAAAGGGGAAGGAGGAGCAGCTCAAGGATTCTAGGAAAGGCCTGGAAAGAGATATTCTCAGAAAGGAAGCCATAAAGAACTGATTAAAATTTTAGACCCAAAAGAAAAACTATCCAACATAGAAACTGAACAGATGGGCTCAATAGTGGGACTGGAGGAGAAGTAAAAAAAAAAAAAAAGCAAAAACAAATAAACAACAGCAAACATAAGGATAAAAGACATAAAAAGTATAAACTCACTTTGAACATAAACACACAACAAAGAGCATTCCTCAAAGACCAGAAAACTATGATACAAGATCTAACATTTATGTCTTTGGAGTTGCAGCAGGAAAAAAAGAGAAAGAAACAAATACTCACAGGAAAAGTAGCTGTGAAGTTCTGCTGCTGCCAAAGCTATTTATTTATCTAAGGACTGCAGAAGTGAGCTGACTTGATGCAGTATAAACTCAAAGAAATTCACACAGGCTCACAGTAAACGTTCGGAAACAAACAGAATTTGAAAGCAGCTGAGAGAAATAACACCTTGTCAGTATGGGAAAAACTATATGAATAAAAGCACACCTCATCAGAAAACTTAGAAGTCTGACAGGCACACCATTATCAAATGATGTTGGGAAGAAAGAAAACACACCCAAAATTCAATGAAAATAACCCTTTCTCTTGATGGAAAGAAAATCCAGATAGCCTCAGGTGACAAAAGACAAAAATAAACAAACAAATGAAAGGAAGAATTTAAGGCCTCAGACCTACACTAAGGATGTCTGAAGGAGGCTCTGCAGATGTAATGAAAATGAACAAGTAATGAACTATAACTGTGAAAGATGACCTTTGTAGGCACAAGTATGAATGAGTACACTAGGCTTGCAGTCCTAGTTTGCTTCTCCATTACTGTGATCATTACAGTTGATATTAATGTCAACTAGTCACCGATCAGAATCACCTGAACAAGGAGCCTTGATGAAGAACTGTCTTGACTGCCTTAACGGATGGACATATGTATTCATCTTACTGGTGCTATTCTTCTAGAGAACCCTGACTAGTAGCTGACCAAAACCAACCCAAGGAAAGAAGGGTTTATTTCAGCTTAAAACTTAAGTCCATCATCAAGGGGCAGGTACTAGATCAGAGTCATGGAGAAATGCTGCTTACTGGCTTGCTCAGCTTTCTTAACAAACCCAAGTCTACCCACCTACAGAAGGCACCGCCCACAGTTGGCTGTACTTCCTATACAAACTAGCAATTAAACTGCCCCAATAGCATGCTTTCAGATTAATTCAATAGACACAATTCCTCAATTGAGGATCCTTCTTCCCAGCTGTGTTGAGTTGATGGCAGAAGCTAAATATGTGCTAAATATGTGTCCAATATAAATGGAATAGTAGAAAATGTTCAAATAAAACACAGGACAGAACAGCAGCAAAAAATAACACAAACTAAAGCCATAGCTGTTGTTAATCACATTAAAGATAATCTAAATATATGGTTGAGAGAGGCAATATGAACTTACTAAACATGCTATTCCTAAGACACTGCAATTACAATGATAAAAGCAGGAGAAAAGTAGCAAGATGGAGAGGATACAGGCCATGTCCCTTGTATAAATAAAATGAGCTATCTTAAGGCAAGTATCCAATTCTAAGCACAGAATTTACTTGCTGTATATACACACAGCTTGGAGATAACTTTTCCACAGTATTTTCAGTGTGCCTGTTTTGATTGCAATCAAAATCTATGTTGCCAGATATGGAATTTTCCACGATGCTAGTGCTCAAAATGTTTAGATTTTGGAACATTCTTGATCTGAAAATTAGCAGTGCCCAAGCTGTATATCATGTAAACACTAACAAAAGAATGGCTATATTAACACCAGGGAACAAAGACATCATTTTCTCAGTATTTGCAGGGAGAGCACAATGTAGTGAACAAGGATACAGAAGTCAACAACACCTCAACCAACAGCATTTTACAGTTAATTATAGAACTCTGTGATACACTGGTCTTTTTTGTTTTGTTTTAATTGATTTTTATTGAGCTCTACATTTTTCTCTGATTCCCTTCCTGCCTCTCCTCTCCCTCCTTCAACCCTCCCCCAAGGTCCCCATGCTCCCAATTTACTCAGGAGATCTTGTCTTTTTCTACTTGCCATGTAGATTAGATCTATGTAAGTCTCTCTTAGTGTCCTCATTGTTGTCTAAGTTCTCTGGGATTGTGATTTGTAGGCTGGTTATCTTTGCTTTATGTTTAAAAACCACTTATGAGTGAGGACATGTGATAATTGCCTTTCTGTGTTTGGGATACCTCAAACAAAATGTTTCTAGCTCTATCCATTTTCCTGCAAAATTCAAGATGTCATTTTTTTTTTCTGCTGTGTAGTACTTCATTGTGTAAATGTACCACATCTTCCTTATCCATTCTTTGGTCAAGGGGCATTTAGGTTGTTTCCAGGTTCTGGCTATGACAAACAATGCTGCTATGAACATAGCTGAGCACATGTCCTTGTGGCACAATTGAGCATCCTTTAGATATATATACCCAAAAAAGTGGTATAGCTGGGTCTTGAGGAAGGTTGTTTCCTAATTTTCTGAGAAATTGCCACACTGACATCCAAAGGGGCTGTACCAGCTTGCATTCCCACCAGAAATGCAGGAGTGTTCCCTTTTCCCCACAACCTCTCCAGCATAAGTTGTCATTAGTGTTTTTGATCTTGGCCATTCTTACAAGTGTAAGATGGAATCTCAGAGCTGTTTTGATTTGCGTTTCTCTGATGACTAAGGATGTTGAACATTTCCTTAAGTTTCTTTCAGCCATTTTAGATTCCTCTGTTGAGAGTTCTCTGTTTAAGGTCTGTACTCCATTTTTTTAATTGGATTATGTGTTACATTTGTTTATGTTGTGGAATATTATTTTAATTATGCAAAGATGTGTTACTGTTTCACCTTGCTTGCTTAAGGCACCTGATTGGTCTAATAAAAAGCTAAACAGCCAATAGCTAGGCAGTAGAGGGATAAGGCAAAAGTAACAGGCAAAGAGAGTAAGTAGGAGGAGGAATCTAGGATCAGGAAAGAAGAGGAGAGAATAAGGGAGAAAGAGAGGGAGATACTCAGGGCCAGGCAGCCAGACAGCACCAATTAGCTAAATATTGATGAAGCGGTGAAAGGAGAACACACAGGAGATAAAAGGACCCAAGGCACAACACAGGTGAAGAGAAACAGATTAACTTAAATTATAAAAGCTAGTGGGACACACAAAAGCTAAGTCCAAGCAGTCATAATTAATAATAAGTCTCTGTGCCATGATTTGGGAGCTGGTTGGCGGTTCAGAAGAAAGCCTGCTACATTTGCATTCCAATGTGGGGTCCATATTTCCACACAGGACCTCGAAAATCTGGGGGCAGGGGAACAAAAGAAAAACTCTCAGAAAACAAAAAAAAGGATATGGCTTCTTGAGGAGTTTCTGCTATACAGCAGAACACTTAACAGCAGGCAGGCTAAGTAAAAAAAAAAATGGCAAGCTAAATAAAAGTGCCTGCCACAACGCAGGCTCCAGCTTCCTAGATCTGGGGCAGCTCTTTGTCAGGTTCATGGGATGTAAAGTTTGGTTTTCACAGAGCAAAGCAGGGCGGAGCTAGATGCCAGGCAAAACTACCCAGCAGCTTAAGGTTTGGCTCAAAAGGTCATATAAAGCCAGAAATAAACATAGTAAAGTCAGATCCAAATGGAAAAAACTCTAAACAGGTTACAATGTGTTTAAAAATGTATATAGGTACTTAAGAAAACAGGTATAGTCATAGGAAAAAAATAAACAGTTTAAAAATAATAAAGTCTTTAAAGAAAGAGTGAAGTAATTAAAGGAAAAAAGCCACATAAAGATGGGAAATAGGGAGGGAGTCTGGATACTGTATGGTGTTGTGTTGATTTTGAATTTTTTGAATACTGATGAGTGGATGACAGTTGCTGAGAGACAATGGATTGTAAAAGGGACTGCTGAGTTAAACCAGTCTAGATACTTTAGGGGTGTCTTAACTTTAAAATGGAATTCAGTAAATATATTACTTTGGGGGGAAGTGAATCCACAGAAAACAAAAGATCATGTTTGATTAGGGGAGACATACTGAAAATCTTGGCTATAGACATAAAGAAATGAAGCTAGAAAGAATACAAGCCAGGTGACATACATACTGATCCCTCTGCGTGGGAACAGTTCCGAGACTGGACAACAAATGCTACAACTAGTGTTAGTGTTCTGTGTTCTCTGAACTCCATAACAGCTTCCTAACTATATTCCTGCTCTTGACCTAGAGTATATCCTCTATTGTGTGTGAGTCAAAAACTTGGAGTAGGGGGCTGGAGAGATGGCTCAGAGATTAAGAGCACTGCCTGCTCTTCCAAAGGTCCTGAGTTCAATTCCCAGTAACCACATGATGGCTCACAACCATCTGTAATGGGGTCTGGTGCCCTCTTCTGGCCTTCGAGCATACACACAGACAGAATATTGTATACACAATAAATAAATAAATAAATAAATAAATAAATAAATAAATAAATATTTAAAAAAAAAACTTGGAGTAAAACAAATTACCCAGTAGTCCACCATTTTCCCTTGAATTTGGGATAAATTCCTAATTCCTCACTACCATCTGGCCATATATGTTACCAACTCTCTATTCTCTAAACTCACTCTCTACTAAATTTACTTTTAAAAGCCCTGTATGTATTTGCATATTAAGAATAAAGGAATGTATGACATCATTTTGAACGGCATTTTTCACCGAATCATAAAATGTTAAGAAACTTTCTAATGCTTCTGGTGTTTTTTGTGATACGTTTCTGATACATTATTTGTTCTTATAATTTCCAGGCATTAGCCACAGAACTTAAAGGCTGACTTCACAGTTAATGTGGACATCCTCAAGTACACATGGTTTCTGCATCCTTACAGGACATTTAAAAACCTGTATCTTTTAACAAAATTGAAACCTTAAACCCAGTAAGCTAGATATATTGGATACAACTTCTTCCTGCTGTAAAATGTGTGCTGCCCAGGCCAGGGACTCTCTTTTGTTGTCAGAGACAAGCTGAGCGAGGGAGGGAGTACAAATTGCCCAGCACTGGGCCTTAAGGATAGAATCTGAGGAAGCTCAACTTGACCTAGTTCTAAAGGCAACCAGGCAAATAGATTGGGAGACAAGTATATTAAGAACAAAACAAAAAACGTATGAGGACTATGATGTTCCTATAACAAGGATGTTCTATGAAAGACAAACAGAACATGGTATGTTAGCATAGTGGAATACTCTTCAGCAAAGAAAAGAACAAAGTATTGGTACAGGTAACAGTATAAAAGAATGCAAAAATAAACAAAGTGGAAGAATTCAGATATAACAACATTTTATTATTCTGCTTATAGAAACATCTAAACCTAATATAAACCCATGAAGACAGAAGCAGACTATCATTGTCTGGGAATGTTTATGGAAGAGAGAAGACTGTATCAGCAGCCTCAAGGGGATGTCACAATGATACAAATGTTTAAAGAAACTATATCCTCATCAGTTGTAGAACTCTAAAAAGTTGATAAATTATTTATATCAGTCATTTAACTTAAAGCTTTAAGTTGATGAATATTATGATATGTAAATTATCCTACAATAAAAGGAAAGGGGACAGTTGGAAGATGAGGGAATGAGAACAAAAGATCTAATCTACATGGGAAATAGAAAAAGACAAGATCTTCTGAGTAAATTGGGAGCAGGGGGACGTTGGGAGAGGGTTGAAGGGGAGGGGAGAGGTAGAGAAGGGAGGAGAGAAAAATGTCGATCTCAATAAAAATAAAAAATAATGAAAAAGAAAATATATTCCAAGAACAATTCTGTGTCCCCCGCCCCACCCAGATAGTATCTCTCTGTGTAACAGCTCTTGCTGTCCTACCAGGATAGCCTTAAACTCACAAAGATCTGCCTGCCTCTGCCTCCTGAGTGCTGGGATTAAGGCATGTGCCACCACCACTTGGCTAGATTCTGTTTTTATAGAAACTAAGGTTACAAGACTATTGTCTTGTTGTCTTGGAGTTTTCTCAAAAGCACTCAGTTCCCTCTCAGGACTCCATTGGACCATGTTTTGACTGACAGTCATTAAACAAATGGAACCAGATATCCTTATGCAGAAGACTTAAACTAAATCTCTCTCTTATTCTGGATAAAAGTTAACTCCAAATGGGTCAAAGACTTTATGCAAGACATGGAACTCTGACATTATCAACAGAAAATGCTGGCTTTAGGCAGAGAGAAGGACTCCTAAATAGGACCGCAGAGCTCAGGAAATATTATGCAAAAATGAACAAATAGGCTTGCAGCAAATTCAAAAGCTTCTGCAAAGCAAAGGAAAGAAGAGAATAAAGAGAACGCCTACAGAGTGGGAGAAAATTCTCACTATCTTTTCTGCCAGTTAAGTATTAATGTCCAGAACACAAAAAGAAATCAGCGAACAACACCAAAAGAACAAGTAATGCAATCAGCAAATAGGCAAGTGAACTGCAATGCCACCTCAAAAGAATAATCTGTGGTAATTGCTCAGCAACACTGGCCATTAGGGAGATGCCAATCAAAACGACACTGAGATTCTCTCCTAGTCAGAACAGTTTTCATGGAGAAGACATAAATAAATAAATAAATAAATAAATAAATAAATAACATGGCGGACAATGAAGGCTGATGAGAAGCCAAGGGCAATGGCACTAGGTTTCGATCCTAATACATGAACTGGCTTTGTGGGAGCTTAGCCTGTTTGGATGTTCACCTTCCTGGGCCTGGATGGAAGTGGGAGGACCTTGGTCTTCCTGTAGGGCAGGGAATTTGGACTGCTCTTCAGTATCGAGAGGGAGGGGGAATGGACTGGGGGGAGGAGAAGAGGAGTGGGGATGGGGGAGGGGAGTGGGGGGAGGGGGCAATGTGTGGGAGGAGGGGGAGGGAAATGGGAAACGGGGAGCAGTTGGAAATTTTAATTAAAAAAGAATAAAAATAAATAAATAAATAAATAAATAATAAATACAAGGATATGATGGAAAAGTCTTCTCTATATACTGTTAATTAAAATATAATTTAATATAGTCATTAAGGAAATCAGTACAGAGGTTTCTCCAGACTAAAACAAGCATCACTACATGATCTAGATATGCTGTTCTCTCCTATCTAAACCCCTAATTTATATAATTCAAAACCCCACAGTGAATGATCCTTCTGTAAATTACAAACAGCATTAGGCACAAAGCCCCTTTTCCCAAAGAGCTCTGGGGCGTGAAGCAAGCTTTGTACACGCGACAACGTGTCCTAACATGGAGCTAGCATCTGCAGCCTCCTTCCACTCCCCCCAGGTTTGGGGAAACTGATGCTAGAGCTGCATCTTCACATCACAGGTCTTCACAAGTTAACTTTGGAGTAGCTGGGTTGGCCACCACAGCTACTCAAAGTCCTATTTTTGTTTACTTTGGTTTAGTAAAAAAGGTTTATCTTGTTATACAACACACCCTCTGGAAAATTCTCTAAGTCCAGACTGATGGAGGTGGGTCTTGTATTAATCTGTTGCTTTCATTGGTTAATTAATAAAGAAACTGCTTAGGCCCATTTGATAGGCCAACCCTTAGGTGGGTGGAGTAGACAGAACAGAATGCTGGGAGAAAGAAGCAGATTCAAGGAGTCGCCATGATTCTCCCACTCCAGACAGACGCAGGTTAAGATCTTTCCTGGTAAGCCAGCTCGTGGTGCAACACAGAATATTAGAAATGGGTTAGATCAATATGTAAGAGTTAGCCAGTAAGAGGCTGGAGCTAATGGGCCAAGCAGTGTTTAAAAGAATACAGTTTCCATGTAATTATTTCGGGGCATAAGCTAGCCATGCGGGCGGCCGGGTGCCGGAGACGCAGCCCCGCTGCCCCTATTACAACACCAGACAGAGAGGGGGCAGTGAGAAATCCCGAGTCTCAACCAGTGAAGGGCTACCACTAAGCTCAACTACTTATGGGCCCTGTAACATGAATCAATTGAAACTTCCCAAGGGCGGCAGTGTCAGCTGGAGAAAGCAAATACATCTGCTGGGTAAGGTAATACTTCTCTGTGTTAGGATGAAAAATACCTGAAATAACCTTTAGGGAGATAGTGCAAATAACAGAGCATAATACAAGTACTATTTTGGTGAAGTGTGACTCAGTGCAATCCTCTGACTGATGTCCTGGACTTTCTACTCAAGTGTGAGTGTTTTGTTGTTTTTACTTGGTCTGTGCTAGACTCCCGGTTTCTGAACAGTCATTATACTGCCTTTGAGGATCCACATTCCAAATGACCACCTTTGGGTAGATGGGGTGTGAAATGCAATGCACAATCCTATAGAGTTATGGGCATATCTCTGCACACCACTTGGACTCCTCAAACTGCCTTCAGAAACTTCCTCTAATGGGATGATCGGATTGGATGAACTCAGGGATGTTCACTCCTTTCGACTATAGTATTGCTCACATCCCTTACTATATAAAACGAAAACACAATCTCCTAACATAGAGGTGTGAAGGTATTGTAGCGACGTAAATGAAATGATGTGGGAATGATTTCTTTCTAATCTGTTGCTTTCATTGATTAATAAAGAAACTGCCTAGGCCCATTTGATAGGCCAACCCTTAGGTGGGTGGAGTAAACAGAACAGAATGCTGGGAGAAAGAAGTCGAGTCAGGGAGTCGCCATGATTCTCTCACTCCAGATAGACGCAGGTTAAGATCCTCCTTGGTAAGCCACCAGCTCATGGTGCTACACAGAATATTAAAAATGGGTTAGATCAATATGTAAGGGCTAGCCAATAAGAGGCTGGAACTAATGGGCCAGGTAGTGTTTAAAAGAATACAGTTTCCATGTAATTATTTCGGGTATAAAGCTAACTGTGCGGGCGGCCGGGTGCCAGGAACTTAGCCCGCCGCTCTTATTACAACAAGGTATCCCCGTGCAAATGCTGCACCTATATCCTCTTCCCTTTCTAATCAAGCTTCAAAGAGTGGTGCAGACACAGACCCTTGCTTCCTTGCCAGCTAAGCACTCTGTTTCATTTCCAGCAGTAAATGAGTAGCAGGAAGCAGAACAAGAGAAAGCCCAGCGGACAGCAAAGATCTCATTCCTTCGTTCTCACTTCTAATAGCAGCTCCAGTTCTCTCTGTAGATCTTCTGGAAGGCAGTGAGCTCCCTAGCATGAATTAGCATCATCATGCTTCTGTTTCTTGACCATCAATGAGATTTAACTTATATTATGTCATGCCCATCTCCATTTCAGATAGACATCTTAGCTGTTTTTCTTTATCAGTTGACTTTGAGGTAGGGTTCCATATTAAAAAAAAAAAAAAAGGACAATTTTAAGTGCCCAGTGAGCTGAGTTTTGACAAATGGCACACCCAGGTGACCATCACCTTTGTCAAGATGAAGATGTCCATCCCCACAGAAGCTCCCACTTGCTCTTCTGTGCCAATCCTACATTCCTCAGACCTCCACAACTATTGAATAGCTTTCTAGAGCTATGGATGGGAATTTTATATAAGTGAAAACAACACCCTGTATACCCATACCTACCTTGATACTTTCGTTCACTGCAGTTCTAAGAACTGTCTATAAAGCTGTCATTCATTTATATTCACTGGTAAGTAGCTGTCTACTGTTTAGATGCAGCAGGATCTATTTATCCATTCATGTGCTCACAAACACAGTTTGGTATGAATGAAGTTGCTATAAAAATTCCTATACAAATCAATCATTCTGTGTACATTTTTCCTTCTCTTAGATAAATACCTAGAAATTTAGTGCATGCCATAGAGCTATGTGTATCTCCCCTCCTCGTGACTGTCTCTGTGTATGTGGTATGCATATGCACATGTTCATGTACATGTGGGTATGTGTGTATATATGTGTATGTGCAGAGGTCAGAGGCTGGTTCTGAATGTTTTTATTGTTCTCCACTGTACTTTTTCAGACAGAGTCTCACACAGAACCTGGAACATATGGATTCCATAAGATTAGCTGTACAACAAGTCCCAGGGATCTTCATGCTCTGCCTCCCCATTGTTGGGATTATAGACATATGTTACTATGCCAGACTTTTTTGATCTTTTCTTATTTGTATACAATGAAATATGATCATATATATCCACATTTCCCTCCTTCTAATCTTCTCTTCTCCCCATCTCTCTCCTAAATCCAAATTGCCTTTCATTTCATGACCCACTAAGCTCAATTAGTGTTGCTCACATATGCATTAGAAGCTGCCATTAAGCCCAGATAACTATGTAGATTCACATCAGATCCCAGGTCTGAGGGCATCCAATGTATCTGGAAAAGCAGATACAAGCCCGGAGCTTTGAGAGAAATGTCTAATGCACTGTCTTACATAAAACCACACAAATTCCCAGAAGCTCAAAGTGTGACTAAATATTAACTAAATGAAATAAAATGGTTTATAAAAGCATATTCTGTCTCATTTTGAAGGGTAGAAAGGGGAGAAGATCAACTTTGCTTTCTTTTTCTCAGGAAGAAGAACTTGAACAGATCACTAGAAAGAGAGGAAACTTGCTCAGATTATGCTTTAAACGACAGTGTGCTGTAGGGTCCCATAGAGCTTCTACAAGGTAGATAGTGATGACATGAAATCTCGACCAACACATAAAGTTCACAGTGCAGTCTTAAGTGATTGTGAGGTTATAAGAGCACATGAGGACATCTGAGAATTACTTTGAGAATACAGATTCATGGGTCTGTCATATCTTTCTGCTGCCCAGTTCTCTACAGACTAAACATCCTTCCTTGTCTCCCACAGCTCCCCATGAAAATACCTGCCAAGGTGTCTCATCTCAGAGCCTTAAAATCTATGCTACTAAAAAAAAAAAAAAAAAAATCTATGCTACTTCCTGTAGTTTTCTGAAGTCAGACCGGCACCCATATAGTGAGACTATATACAATACCTGGTTCCAATATCAAGCCAGCTGCCAGAATCCTTGACCAAGAAGAAAAAATGCTGTAAAAGATAATACAATATGACTCCATTAAAAAGAAAGACTATTTAATCTCAATCTATAAACAAAGTTGTTTTAGGGGTGAGTATTTGACACATCATTTTCTACCCAGAATCTACAAGAATACCCTTAACTGCTACTTCTGTTTGTATTAAAATAAGCAATAGCCCAAATGCCACAAATGGAATTAAGATTCAATAAAATGAATACAAAATGATGTTTGTGAATAATAAGAAATAAAACCACCCAACTCCAATAAAAATATTAAAAATGCCCAAGATTCAACTGAAGTCACAGCATCTGGTCAACAAACATTTAGTGATGCTGTCTACTATGAATTAATAATAGTCACTGCCAGAGTCTAGAAATAATCTCCTCACAAGACACATCATCTCATGATGATTCACATTATTAGGTGTGTAAATGCTTGTGTGCGTGCATTGAGAGATACAGAACAGAGGAAGGTGAAATCTAAGTGAAAAGCAAGAATCAGATAAAGACATAATCGGAGAGGCAATGAGGAAGTTGTTTTTGGACAAAGGGAATAATCTACTAAACACCAAGGGCCCACCCAGATCAAGTTCATAGACTCAAAGTGATGCTGGTTTAAGGAAAACAAGGAAGGAAGGATATAAAATTAAGCCAGTAAAAAAAACTGGATCAGAAACAGTTTGGCGACTTAAACTGAGTGACCTGATTCTTCACACAAACTCAACCAGAATCATTTAATTCTCATCTATTCTTGCCTATTTGTCATTTTGTGGATACTGATTTTGTTCTAACATTATGTGTGATCAATTTGAGAAATATACTAGATATTGAGTTGAACAAAACACAAAAAATGTTCTCATCTAAATCAAGGAGCCAGCAATCAGATTTGAGAAATTACTTAGCAGATATATAGTCAGGTATGAATCATACCTTAAAAGAGGCATGGCTCTCAGCTACTGGGAGGTGGCTTCTAGGCCTTGGAATGGCTAACGAAGCACTTTGCCAGTGGCACTGGTTACCAGTCTAATAATATGATTTATGAGGGGGACTTTGGGCCACATGGTATGGTCTCTCCTCCTGAAAGAACTGGAGATTAATGATCAGTCCATACCCACTAAAAAGGAAAGGAAAGCCTAGGCTGGCAATGTTCCGTGTGTACTGTCACTGTGCTGTGGGATAAAGCTGCTCGCACTCCACTGGAAGGAGAACTCTTCATTCTACTCAACAGAAATTCCTTTGGGTGACTTATTTGTATGATCCCACTGTCACAAACCAGAACTGAGAATGTAACAGGATTCATCGAGTTCCGTGACGGCTGCTAGAGAATTATCAAACCTAACTGTGGGTATAGGAACAATATAGGAGATTATCTAAGAGTTCTTAGAATCCACTGATTATAGCTATTAACTGATAACATTCCCCAGTTGATAAAACTGTATTTCATTTTTCCTTTCTTCACTCCTGTTTTCTCTTTTTTAACCTTGGAGAACCAGAAGTCAGTATTTAAATGAGTGAATCAGAAGCTGGCTTCTTCTGTTAATCTATGAAAGGCTCATTTCACACACAAAGGAAGAGAACAGCCTGGAAGAGCAAGTATAAAATAACAGTCTGAATAAATCAAGTAATAAGAAAAGAATTTGACAGCTTAAAAAGTTTCATTAGCAATATGAAAAGTAATATGTGCAAACTGCCATGACTTAAAACTCAGTATATAGATTTCATGTACAGAAATGTATTCAGATTTCTCCCAATTAAACAGAAACAAACTTGGTTTCAGGAGCTGACATACTGATGCAAGTAAGTGCCTTACCAAAGCCATGATGTCTGATATGACGAGAACAATGAGGAAAAGGCTGAAAAATAAAGGAAAAAATACACATAATGTAATAGGCACACCTTTCAAATTCGTTAGAACCCAACTGTGAACAGTGTCCTCCGATAACTGAGGAAGATAAAAGCGAGACCACTATCCAAAATGTACAAGGTTTTGTGATGAGTTCAGTTACGGAGACTAAGGAGCAAGACACATAAATGACAACCAGAAAAGTTCGTTTTAAGTCATATAAAATAAAATAATGCTAGTATGGCTTTTCTACCTTACTTTGCCTAATACATATTTTATGGAGTGGGTAAGAAAATATGCAGGTAGAACCTTCACCTTGGTGCGCTACATTCAACTTAAGTCTTGGTGGTGTGGGTATAAAAAACAACCAGAATGTAAACAAAGTCCTCTTTTTTTATGCCCCAGACTTAAAAATTCTAAGATTTTAACAACAGAAACAAAATGCCTCTGTGAAGACAGAGACAGGAGGGCAAGGCATGAACAAGAGTCAAGGAGAAAATAAGCAACGAGGAAAGGTGTAGCCTGGCTTCCATGATGGGTTAGGGGGGAGAGAGAGAGAGAGAGAGACAGAGAGAGAGAGACAGAGAGAGAGACAGACAGACAGACAGACAGACAGACAGACAGAGAGGGAGACAGAGAGAGAGACACAGAGAGAGAGACAGAGAGAGACAGAGACAGAGAGAGAGAGAGACAGAGAGAGAGAGACAGAGAGAGAGGCAGAGAGAGAGAAACAGAGAGACAGAGAGAGAGAGACAGAAAGATTGAGAGATTCAGGTCTACCTGTCAATAGGAAAATGGAATCACTGAGTTGAATGGATGGCATATTAAACACAAGGAACTTCTGACACAGGGAAAAAAATGTCAAGTCTTTCAATGGCTTAAGGGTCAAAAGAGAAATTTTTGTTTTGTTTTGTTCTGTGTTCTTAAGCCTTTGATATTGCTACCTCTGCCTCTTGGAACTTCGTTGCATTAGTCTCGAGACAGAATTACCACACACAGGCACACAAATACGTGTATATAGTCACACATGTCAGTCAGATTTCTGCTTTTATCTCATTGCCCACTGTTCTCATACAAAGTTTAATTAAAATTCCTCCTGAAACTTTGTCTGCTAGCAGAGAGGCAGGGAAGCACACGCTGTTACTCAACAGGCTTTACTGATGGTAAGGAGCACATGTCTTCACTATTAAACTCATGTAAATATCCGGAAATATTATTTTCTTTTGAACCAGAAATACGATTTTCACTATTCCTAAACAGTAGAAGGAAATCTTGAAAAGAATTATGATGTATACATACTAGAAAGCTAAACTGAGTTCTACCTTAGGCTCATCAAGGAAACATGCAAATTTATGTTAATATCATTCATCCTTTTAGTATGGACTGTGCCAGCTTGATTCACTTATAAAAGTGCTATTTATAAGTCTTTTCAGAGAGTCTCTGTGCTGATGAGGTAATTTTATGGGTTAAAAAAGTAAATACTTGGTTAACAACTTCTCTTTCACAATCTTGAATGCTGAAGACTAACTGCTCGAGAAATATCTCAAAACTCAGAATCCTTCTCACACATTTCTCAATGTATATTTTTGCAAATTATTGATATACAGTAAAGTTAATGTGAACCCATATAAATGAAATAATGTGAAAAAAATAAAAAAAAAAGAAATAATGTGAACAAATGTGTTTAATATGTTTTTAAGATATAAGCCAAAAGAAATTGTAACAGTAGCCCTTCATTTTTTGTAGGAGCCATTATACCTTTAACAAACAAATAATTACAGCATTTAAATTTATGGTTTTCTAGAGAGAATCTTCAGTAGCTTGAATAAGATTCTAATGTTTTACTGCAGAGACAGAGTATTTGTCTGCTAAAGGCCCTAATTAGTCAATTTCCTCTAATGACAACTGAAATCTAAAAATAGAAAACTTCTGAATTTTAAAATAAACAAATTTTGTTACACACTTTTAATAGCAATCACATGACATATCTTCATTTATAAACAATGGGGAAACCCAGGACTTCTTAAGCATTTTTCTTACCCCTTTGATGACAGCTGGGTAGTTATCTGAACTGCTTCAAAAGCACACATCACAAGAACAAAGGGAATTAAAATCTGTGTCCAAGAACAACAAATGATGTCATTGGTAACAAGTCCCTGAAATACGTTTGATGCAAATACTACTTCTGCTTACAGAATGACTTCCAATCTCTCAAATAACTTAGATATGAGAGAAAGCGTGAAACTGTCACATGGGACGGTGAACAATAATTTAAAAACAACAATAATACACCAAGAATAACAGCAAACATTAATGTGTATTCCAAATTAAAATCTTCTATCTACAATTTTGCCCTACTTGACATATTCTACTGATTCGTGACAATGTTCGTGTTCCAAAGAGCATGTGACAGCGTGTGCCTAAAGCTAGTCAGCTATGCAGCCTGCTGATATGATACACAGATCAGTGGACCTGCTTATCACTAGATGACTACAGCACGTGAACACGACTCATCTATTTTATTACTGCTCTTCTGAGTTTAAAAATGTTACTTTACTTACGATTATAAACTTACATGAAAACATATACAGAAAACATAAGATTTTATAGTAATTGAAAGTTCATCATCTAGACCAGTCGTTCTTAGCCTTCCTAATGTTGCGGCCCTTTAATACAGTTCCTTATGGTATGGGAACTCCAACCATAAAATTATTTAATTGTTACTTCATAACTGTAATTTTGCTACTGCTGTAAATCATAACGAAATATCTGTCATGCAGGATATCTGATATGCAACCCCCAATATTATTAATATGTGTGGAGTTTGAATTTACAATAACCAAGTTTTAAACTTTTTTCATTCTTTGAGAACTTCATACAGGCAAACAATGAAATGCAATCATATATATCTCCTACTCTTCCCATATCTCTCAAAAGACTAAGTCTGTATTTCATAAGCTGCGGATGGTATATGGTAAAGAAATGATGTTCAAGACTTAGAAGATTCTTCTCCAAAGGACATATGAACACAACAGAGTTCAGGAGGGCGTTCACCACAGTACTCATCAGCTAACACCAGTTGTCAAGTGCGTTGTGTTGCTACAGCTTACTGAATTATGACAGAAATTAAAGATCTACTAATTAAATTTGATTTTTATGTTTAATTAGTATCATAGTCCTCAGGCTAAGCGAAAATTCACTAAAAATGTAGATGATAATTAAGGGAACCCTAATATATTTTAAAACAAGTCAATAGAGAATAGAGACTGGGACTTCTTATCAGTTCTCAAATTACATTTCTATTACTGTAGTAAAAACAATCAGCGTATCTGGTTCAGTACAAAAGCTCCAGCCAAGAGAATATACACCTTCAACCGTTATTATTCCTGTATCTGAATATTTAAAGAAATATATACTAACTACATAAGATGTACCAAGTGCTACAGAAGAGAAGTTTAGTAAACAGGTAAGTATAACAACTATGATGGTTTGAATGAGAAATGCTCCCCCACAGACCCATGTATTTGAGCATTTCGTCTCAGCTGGCAGCACTATTTGGAAGGTTATGAACCTTTAGGTGGTCAAGTCCTATAGAAAGAAGTACATCGCTGAAAGCAGGCTCTGAGAACTTATAGCCTGGCTCCCACTTCGTGTTCTCCCTGTTTCCTGTGTGCAGATGAAATGTGATCTCTCTGCTTCCTAACCGCAAGACTGGATTTATGTTTCTGCTTCTATGCCATCTTTGTCATGATGAACCAAATCCCCTCTGGAACTGTAAGCCTGAACAAACCCTGTCTTCCCTAACTTGCTTTTTATCAGGGTATTTTATTACAGCAACAGAAAAGCAACTAATATTCTACCAGAATCCTTATCTCTAGAAACCTGAACATGTAATACTTTTATACTGTTAGCACTCAGTACCTGACACACTAAATAAACAGAATACTCAATGAGACATTTGTTAAAAGGACCGATCAATTCTAGGTACATGGGAAAAATGATAGCACAGTAGCTGTCCTGTGGTTGGAGACCATGGAGTCAGGAAGCTTCCTCACCTTCAAGACACAGTTTTGATCATAGTTCTCCTACAGTCTTTAATTCGGATACGATTTTCTTGAGCTAACAGAATCCTTATTCTTTTATAGTCAAATAGTCTTAAGAATAAAGCAGAGATCAATGCTATCTGGAAACAGGGGTCCAGGGTCGCCTCAACCAACACAAGTTTGACAGGGTACCTCTGCTACAGTGACTTTACAATCTTAATGCAACATGATGCACAACCTTAATATCAACATCTTTAAACCATTTAATGAAAGTAATAAAATCAGAAAACCAACCTTCCACATCATGAGAGCTCCCATCATGAAAGGACTAAACACAGTCAGAAAGCAATACACAGAGGCAAGGTCAAAGCTAGACAATGATAAAGGAAAGAAAGATTTTAGAATTCATACTTTAACTTTAAAAGAATATTCTTTTAAAAGAATGCTCAGTAGTTCTCTGAAATTGCCTTTTACTAGAGTCCCACTAGAATAAACAAAATAGATCTATATGCTAATCCCCATTATTATCATATTATATTCCAATATACTATATTATTGAATATAAAAACAAGGTAAAATGACTGGACAGATGGTTCAGCAGCTGTTACTTTTCTAAAGGACCCAAGGCATCGGGTGGCTCACAACAGCCTGTGACTCCAGTTCCAGGATATCTGATACTCTTTTGGCCCAAAGGGGCTCGCGCGTACGTACACACACACACACACACACACACACACACACATACACACAAACTAAATAAATGTAAAAATTTACCTATTAATAGAAGCTATATTTCCAGTTCCAAAAAATGCAGTCACTAAAAAGAAAACCTACACACAGTTAAGGAAATGCATAAATAAATCAGAATTCATAACATTTCTTCCTTTCCAAATCATTTATTCTTGTTTAATTGTCAAGAGAATCTTGCAAGTAGTGACTAATCTTGGTTTACAAATGAAAGATTTTGCTTTTGTCTGTGGGGTCCTTGGACCTCCAGGAGTCCCTAGCCCTGTGCTGAGGACAACCATCCAGACCAGTGAGTAAGTGCCATCCCGGGTCAGGGCAGACGGTCCAGGAAAGGAGCACAGGGCCCCTTCAACTCCTGCTGCAGGGGCTTCTTTGTTCCACACAACCCTGCCTCCCCCAAGCCTGCCTTATTGTCTGCGAGGTCCTTGGCCCAGGAACAATTCCTACTCCTGCACTGAGGCTACCCACCTAGAGGGGTGAGTGTGCACCTGCCCTGCCGGAAGGGAGTGCAGGGCACCTTCAGCTCCTGCTGCAGGAGCTTCTTTGTTCCACAAGACCCTCACCTCCCCGCAGTCGCCCTTTTGTCCGAGGGGGTCCTTGGACCTCCAGGAGTCCCTGTCCCTGTGCTGAGGAGAACCATCCAGACCAGTGAGTGGGTGCCATCCCGGGGTGGGGCGGAACATCCTAATGGGAGCTTACCAAGGCCAGCTGGACTGGGACTGAACGAGCATGTGATCAAACAGGACTCTGAATGTGGCTGACAATGAGGGCTGACTGAGAAGCCAATGATAATGACACCGGGTTTTGATTCTACTGCATGTTCTGGCTTTTTGGGAGCCTAGTCTGTTTGGATGCACACCTTCCTAGACCTGGATGGAGGGGGGGCCTTGGACTTCCCACAGGGCAGGGAACCCTGACTTCTCTTAGGACTGGAGAGGGAGGGGGAGCAGGAGTGGGGGGAGTGGGAGGGAAATGGGAGGATGGGAGGAGGTGGAAATTTCTAATAAATAAATAAATAAATAGAAAAAAATGAAAGATTTCCAACTCTACATCCACATCAAGCGTCTTCTTGATGAGTTTGGGTCAAATCATGTAACAAAGACAGTCCCTAGAATGGAGGGAAGGACACAAGTTCAAGCCAATTTTCCTTTCTCATTAAGCCATAGCTTCTGTACCTGGTGTTTGGTGCGCTCTCTTTTTCATTTATGAAAATAAAAGGCAATTCTCCCACAAAAGCAATTTTCTTTTTTATCAGTTTAATCATCATGAATTGTTTGAAAGGGATGGTTGTGTGCATTCCTGGTGAATGCATTACAGAGGTCTGAAAACCATTAGGTGTAACGGAGCTGCTATGACTCCTGAGAAGGCCACTTTCTTCTTCTCAAGCATCAACAGGATGAACTGTCTGTGCCTGTTGCTTATACTGTTAAAAAGGATGCAGGCCTAGAGCATCAGACATTTTCAGCTACAAGATGGTTTTATTTACATATTCTTATCATGGGCCCTTTACATATAAAACTCATAATAGGTTCTGAAAAAGCTCAAAAAGAAACAAAATAACAAAATATACTTTAGAACAATTCAACTAATAGATAATGTTGAACATTTTTAATCCTTATTGATTTATTATTATTATTATTGTTGTTGCATGTCGGGGGGGGGGCGCGTGTTCATGTGCATGTGTGGAAGTTAAAGGACAACTTTAAGGAGTAGATTCTCCCCTTCCATAGTGGGTTCTGAGAACTATATTCTGGTCATCAGGCTTACATGGTGTATTAGCTACTTTCTGTTGCTGTGATAAACACAGGCCAAAAGCAGCTTAGTGAGGAAAGGATTTGTTTGTTTTACAAATTTAGATCATAGTCCATCATTGTAGGAAGCTAAGGCAGAAACCTGGAGGCAGGAATTGAGGCGGAGATCATAAAGAAACGCTGCTTACGACTTGCTGACCATGGACTACTCAGCCACTTGCTGACTATGGACTGCTCAGCCAGCTTTCCTTATACAACCAGGACTGCCAGCCAGGCAACGCCACCAGAGTGGACTGGGCCCTCCCACAATGTCTGACAGGCTTGACCACAGGCCAGTCTGATGGAGGCCATTGCTCTAGTTTGTTCCGAGTTGACAAAAACTAACTCACACTCACACGATGAATGCTTTTACCTGCAGAACCATCTTGCTGGCTCCATTTCCTGAACTTTGATTTGTTTAGGTATCAATCTTGTTGATGCCCAGGACTTATGACTAGTAAAACACTGAAAATAATGCCTGGCTTAAACAAAGTCTTTGTTAAAATGAGCTCTTTCTCATCACACATTTGCACAGTGACTTGGTACAAAGACCCCACAGGGAAATGAGGACAATGTCTAGGGAAAAGGCAGCATCCACATTGATCAGCTGAGATGTAAAGGTATCCTGCAGCCATTCTCTGAACCAACTGGTAGCTATTGTCTGTCCTCTGTCTTAAACAGAAGTAGGTACTAAGAACATACATGTGAATAAAATTGTCTTAAAGTCATTTAAATATGCTGGTAAAATTGGTAGACATAGTGGGAAAATAAATTACATCATGAAATAGTAGGTAAATGTGGTAAAAGCTAATGAGTAATTGAAAAACACAGGGAAAATGAAGGAAGGAATATAAGCAGCATGCTAATAAAAACTTGAACTTTAAATTTTGGGGGAAATAATGTAGGACACAAATAGCTCAGGTAAGTGGCATAATGAAAATCCATGTGATTTGTGATATACAAGCAGAGGAAGACAAAGGCAGGAGGATGTCTAGGGATCTGGTTCAGTAGCCCGTGTCAGAGGTAGGAGGATGTCTAGGGATCTGATTCAGTAGCCCGTGTCAGAGTCAGGAGGATGTCTAGGGATCTGGTTCAGTAGTCTGTGTCAGAGGCAGGAGGATGTCTAGGGATCTGGTTCAGTAGTCCGTGTCAGAGGCAGGATGATGTCTAGGGATCTGGTTCAGTAGCCCGTGTCAGAGGCAGGAAAATGTCTAGGGATCTGGTTCAGTAGTCTGTGTCAGAGGCAGGAGGATGTCTAGGGAGCTACTTTGGGTAAGAGCACCCATCATCAGTTGTTACTCAGTTCACACAGGTATCTGCTGATTTCCAGGAAACTGATGGATAGAGGGCTCTCAAGGTCAGGAGAGGTCAGAGTAGAAAAGTGGGTGCCAGAGGTGTCTGACAGTACTAGGGGAAAAAGCTGTCACATTAGACATGGGAAGCAGGCTGCAGAGCGAGACTGGAAAACTACGGTTCAAGATCAGGCAAAGGGAGAAAAGGAGAACAGTGATTTGAAAAAATGGAGAAAATAAAACATACAGCCATAAAAATAGCAGACTGGTAGTGAGAAGGACTAAGAAGAGGGGCCAAAAAGATCTGATCACAGAACAAAACTTTCAATTATCTATGACAAGTAAGGCCTGGACAGCTAAGGTTCAGTATGGTAATACAGAAACTGTATTGTGTTGAAGCCTGCTAGGACAGACGATCTTAATTATTCTCACAAGAAGAGGGAGGGAAGGCAGGAGGGAAAGAGGAAGGATGGGCAGAAAAATGTGAAGGGGAAGGAAAGGCAAGAGGAAAGTAGATGAGGATGTTAATATTCTGTGTGATCATTTTGCTGTGTAAGGCGAAGCATCAAACTATGCACCTTCCACTTTTATCGGTTTTATTAATTTTACCTCAGAAAAGCTCAAAATTTTGCTAAATTTTTTAAAGGAATAACTCGCTATGATTTTCTTGGAACTGGCCAGTTGGTCTTCCTGAACTGAGGCTTCACTGTGCCATCTTTCAAGTGTGTGACACTCAGTAATTCCATGGGATCACCTCTGATTGAATCCAAAGCCTATCAGTGAGTCGGGAGTTGACCTAACAAGCCTCAGGTAAAGCACACAAGATACAAACTCATAATAGTTTCCTCTAGGGCAGGAGAAATTAAACAGGAGCTGAGAGTTGAAAGAATTCTGCTTTAGTTTTATTCTTAAGGAAAATATGCATACGTGATAAAATCTTAACTGCTAAGAGACTGAGCGGTAGAACACACACATTTGCAACATCATTCTTCTATAGCTAAAAAAGTATTTGTTTGTTTGCCCTACTAGGGCTTGGCTAAGCAAGCACTCTATCCCTGACCTCAAAGCCTACCATCTGTCCTCTGCAAATGATTATGAGAGCTATGTACGTGAGTAAACCTGAGCTGAGGAGAGTTACCTGGCCTCTAATTGAAACAGCACTATTAAGTAAAAACAAACACCTTCTACAGCATCTTCCTCTACTAAAATGGGGATGGCAGATGTTACAGGTCCCAACAAAGGATACAAGGAAAAAGGCCCTGCGAATGTCATCCGGATTGAGCAGTCGAAGTTGAGCTATATCAGTGTTACAGGTGAACTGAATGCTGCCAAGCTGGGAGGCCGGAAGAAATACATTAATAAAGAATAGTATTTAGCTTACAAACTTACAGACAAATTAACAATGGCTAAGAATTTATACCATACCTACACAAAAAATAAATACAAAAACCCCACAACAGTGAAATAGTTTAATGACATCTTAATAGAATTCACTGGAAAGAAAGCATGCTAAGAACATGCTAAGTGGACTTGTAGTGTCATCAAATCATCGAAGTAAGACTTGGTCTCCTTTCTACCCCCTCAAACTGCTATTCAGAAACCTCAGTTATTAGTTTTATTATCTTCTTAGGTCAGTTATATAATATTAAAAATATTTCACAAAGTAAACATTTATTCTCTTACTTGTCCTGCTAATTCTATTTGCGGATAAATTATTATTTTTCCTTATAAAAATACTTTTGTCTTTGATAAAAGGGAAAGTCACACCATTAAATAAGTGGAGACACTCTTGCTTAGGTTCCCAACCCTGGAAATGAAGTCAAAAGAGAGTTTAAGGAGAAGCCTCCCATTGCCATACTCTATATAAATAAGCAGCAAGTACTGGCAGGCTGCAACCTTCCTTTCTAAACACAAACAGCCTTGCTTTCCGTTAAAAGTGGGGTTTGAGAGCGATGCAGTGATTCCCTCTCCTGAAATACCGCCAAGGGTAATTCTTCACTCTTTACACTGGTTTTCACACGTACACACCAGCACAACTGCTTCTGTACTGACAAGTTGTTCTGAATGAACACCTCTAGGGAGGCAGCTGGAGCTAGGTAAGGGCGGAGGGGCACAGAAGCGCTCAGTCTTTCTTCATCCGACCTCAGTAAACTGAGCAGTGCGTCACCAATGTCTGAGTCACCTTAGTTCTAGCACAGGTGAGAGACATCACATAACCTTCTAACTCCTCAGGAGGACAACCCCTTTAAAAGTAGTTGACTTTTGTCCAGTTCTAGGCACAGCATAGTGTGCAAACTGTCAAAGATACGGTCGGAGGCCAACATCACTAAGACGACAGAATAAGCACCTTGGATTATGATGGCTAGAGAAGCAACAATGGGCACTTAAAGATCACCGTGTGATCGAGTGAACCATCAGAAGGGAAACCTGGAGGTGAACCAGGTGTGTGAGCATGTGCTGGGAGGCAGATACGCAGTACACATGCCACAGCATGCCTGTGCAGACACCGGCTCTCTACTTCTCCCACTTACCTCAGATCACCAAGTGTGCTAGCCAACTATCAGGCACTTTTATCCACGAGATGTGTTGCTTGCCCTATTGATATTTTGTTCATCAGATTCTTAATAATTTTCCAAGAAAAACCCAACACATACATGTCATACAAAAACTGTACAATCGTATTTTGTTATAAATGAAAATTTCCTTTATGTATTAATTGTTGACCTTAATTATCAATGCAAGTAAAATTTGCTAAGTTTTTAAACTGCTAGATTTCTACGCAGAAAGAATTTTTGACGAAATAACAGTGTAACATTCTCATAGCACAGAGAATGTTTTAAAACAGAGCAACAGTTGTTTGGATGGCTACCTTCTGTTTACAGGAAACGCCAGGCTGTTGTAGGGTCTCTTGTTCCATGTGTATCCAGACAAACATCAAGCAGGACAACACTAACGGAAAGAGAGCTTCATACCTAAGAGGCAGGAAGTGAGAGCACAGAGATGAAAACATTTACAGAGAAGGCTGGAAATCAGAGCCGGAACTCATTCTTAAGATAATTGTGATGGCGGCTGGAGAGATGGCTCAGCAGTTAAGGGCAATTGTTGCTCTTAAAGAAGACCCAGGTTTGGTTCCACATCGTGGCTTACCATAGACTGTAACACCAGATCTAAAGGATCTGTTCCTCTCTTCTGGTCTCTATAGGTACCAGGTACATACACAGTGCATAAATGTAAAAGCAAAACAGTCATATACATGAAATAAAAATGAAATAAACCTTAAAAATAATTGAAGTAATACTCAAAATCTTTTAAGTTCTCCAGACAAAAGTAGAGAAACATACATTTAAATTTCAACTTTAACAGTATCTTGTTTTGAACTTAATTAAATTTTGAGATACATGTTTAAAATAGTGGAAATATTTAAAAACCATTCATAAAGAAAGTAACAGTTATTTATTAAAAAAAAAAGAAAACGCTAAGACAAAGGTAAAAAGATAACTTGGGAGGTACAAACACTAATATATGTATCAGGGTAAGACAAATATCCCCAGCTTCCTAAAAGGTAAGTTTGATACAGGAATACAAAACCCTAACAAGAAAATAAAAGGGTCAACAAACGCATGAAAATATGTCTGGCTATATCAATAACTGATATGGAAATCAAAACAAAAATGAGATGCCATATGTACTTACCATGTTTGTCAACATAAAAACACAGAGTTAAGAAGAGTAAACTGAAATAGAAACACTCTATAGTGGAAGACCATCTGATGCTATGAATCAAAAATATAAGAAACATTCATAAGCCACAATATAAGAACATTAATTCTAAGAAAAATCAGGTATATGTACTATGAGTCTTACTGTAAAGAAGTTTACAGAAGGGGGCAATAAAGGTGTGAAGGTCTTGCATATCCACAGGACAGTGATTACAAATGTACCTGTACCTCTGTAAGATGGAAGACAGTAGACATAAAAGAAAAATGAAAGGAAGGAAGGAAGGTGGAAGGAGGGAGGGAGGGAGGGAGGGAAGAGAGAGAGAGAGAGAGAGAGAGAGAGAGAGAGAGAATGAATGAATGAATGAATGAATGAAGGTTTTTTCACACTGCCAAGCCTTTTCAAGATTGCTTCTGCTCTAGCTTGGGGTAGTGCTCCACCTCCACGATCCCCAGATGCTCCACTGTGGCACTTCCCATGCTGCTGCTTTGGTCATACAAACACGTTTAGACTCCTCCTACTTTAAACAGAGTCTGGCTACTAAGCAAGTCTAGCTCACATGAAGTGGTTCTGAAAGAATAACTAACTTTATTGGAAGCTACACAACAAAAAGACATAAGTAACTTCGCTTCACTTTTTATCACTGAACTCTAGGCCCTATGACACTATTCCCAGACATGAACATGCAAAAGAAACAAAATGCTTTCATTCTACCACGATGGTAAAATACTGAAGACTGGGCAGAAACATCTAGATTTGAGGAAATACATACAATCACCTTGTGTGTAGGATATAGGATGTCCTAGGATATGAGTATAGACTATATACATGAGAAAATATCATTACCAAAATGGACAGAAACAGTACAAAGCAGTCATTTATAGCCCATTAAAATTGCATTTAGTATTCTTACTTGAAGGAAAAATAGCATTACTAAGGGTATGATAAAATAACATCTCTTGTAGTTTGTTGGTGATATAAAATAGCACTGTCCTTAAAACAAATAGAACTTTTTGTTAAAAAAAAGTTTATGCTTAATGGACCTCATACATCACAGTGAAAACCATACAAAAACTATCTAAACTCACAAACACTCAAAACCAGAAACAGCCAGTTTCATCAACCTAGCTCCATTATTCAAAGTCTATTCACTTCCTAACCCATAAAATCAACTTTCCAGTTTTTACTGTTAACACTGCAAAACACGATTCTTATTTTACAGCTATGAGCGGCTGCACTGCAGGCCTGCAGTACAGTAATAGTCCCTTGGGAGTGTCTGCTCAGTGCTCAGGATGCTGGAAATGTGATCAGATCAAGAGGTGCATCCCCAGGAAAAGGCAGATGATGACTTTGAAAATATTTGTCTATTTTTATTTTCTATATATGAATATTTTGCTTGCATGAACATGTATGCACTACATGCATATTTAGTATGCAAGTAGGCCAGAGGAGGGCACTGAATCCCCTGGAAGTGCACTTACAGAAGGTTGTTAGTACCATATATATTCTGGGAACTGACACCGGATCCTCAGAAGAAGCAACCAGAGCTTTTAAGTGCCCAGTCATCTATACAGCCCCATGGCACCAAGACTTTTACAAACAGATTCAGCTGATATCAAAGTCATTCTTTCTAATAATACACAACCACGAATCACTCAGTACTTCAGAACTCTGGCCCTTTCTAAAATATAGACAAGATCAGAGAGAAACCGTCCCCTAAGAGACTTTACCTCTTGAGACAATTTTTCATATATATCCAGCAAATCTAAATTAATATGAAAAGACCAATAAAATGTCATCGTGGACTAAGAGAATGTAATGAAATACTGAGCCCTAAATTGCAATCTGCTGGTTTGGCCTCTGGGCAGATGGGAATGGGCTGAAAATGCATTTAGATTTGTATTATATTTTGCTATGCAAAGGGATAATGTAAACAAAATTTCAAAGGGAAATATTTAACAACTTAACAGACAAATTATTTTCAAGAATTGTAATAGCTTTCATTTGCATAAAATTAATTCAGGGCTGATTACTAATGAGTCTTTTTATTCATTAAATCAAGGACGTATTGTTAGAATTTAAGATTACTATTACTCTATAATACAATAAAGCTGCATTTATTCTAAGAATCTCTTACGTCTGAATATTCACTGAATTATACAGAGAAACTTCTATTTTGTCCAAAACAGTGATGAACTACATGATTTGCAAAACTAATAAGAAACCTAAAAACTGTACTAATCTGAGTGACTAGAACACACAGTTTCAAGACCCTTTCCCAAGCTAAACCTGGACTCTGAGCGATGGCTCTCTAATGCATTCACTAGTGAGGTCACACTTGGCAGTGACATTCTCATTTTAGGCACGAACTTTCCTGATCTTGATTTTCTTAAAATAAACTAATGTACTTTTGATAATCTGTTTGAGGGTCTCTCAAAGACCATTAAATTGATGGTTAAAAATACTTTTATTTATTATATATTATTATAAAACTTGTCTGAAGGGTAAGTTACAGAATAAATCACTCTATATTAAGAATTTTTTTTTTACCTACAAGCTTAAACTATTCCTTCTTTCTTCCTTATACTCCTTTGTTTCTAGTCCAGATCTATTTCTAAGATTTATATTTTATTTGTTTTTATTATTAATTGAATTTTTTCACTGCCAAAAATTGAAGTCAGACCCCTGTGCATTACAGAGAGAGGCTTCTACGCTCCCTGTGGGATCTTTGTCTTTACTGTCAACCCGATAGAATCTAGAATCAGCTGGGAGACGGGCATGTATATGAGGGATTATCCTGACCATGTCAATTGTGAGAAGCAGTACCACTGTGTGGGAGGAGACCCTGAACTGCACAAAACGTAGAAGCAATATGAGCACTAGCATGCTGTCACGGCTGTCTGCTGGTTACAGATGCCTCTGAGCAGTGCTGCAGCCCCTGACACCACACCCTGGAACTGTAGTCTGGAACTAACCCCTTCCCTGAGTCCCTTTTGTCAGCGTAATTATCACAGCAACAGGGAAAAAAATTTAAAGGACAGGTTCCTGCTATATGGCACTGGCTAGTCTCAAACTCAAAACCACTGCCTCCGCCTCCTGAGACATGTTCCACCATTTCTTTAAAATTGATTACACATTCCCTTGAGCCCCAAAAGGTCAAAATCATTACTAAGTGACTGTTAAAAAATTAGCACATATTTCTTTATTCTAAAATAATTACTTTCTCAAGCAAACCCCTAAGTGTGATTTGTTTTGTTTTCAAGACATGGTTTCTCTGAGTAGCCTCGCTATCCTGGAACTCACCCTGTAGACCAGGCTGGTCTTGAATTCATAGAGATCCACCTGCCTGTGCCTCCTGAGTGCTGAGATTAAGGTGTGCGCCACCACAGTCAAGCTAAGTGTGTCCTCTTAATAAAACAATATCATCCTCAGATAAGGGAATTTTATCCTATAATTTATTATGTAAAACAAAAACTTTTGCATATTTTAATGTAAAGACTGCTAATATAGTAGAATTGTTCTAAACTTTTAGCAGTAATGTGGGGAGATGAAAAGTGTCTCAAAGTATGTTTATCACTACTGAATAAGAACAACTAGATTCTCACACACTTCAAGATTTATTTAAAAATTGCCTATCTCAAAGCAAGCTCAGCATAAGATTTCTTTATTAAGCAACGAAGGAAAGTTTTCATGGTGTCCATGTTATATGTTCATAGCTGAGTCCCACAAATATGTCAGTCAGGGTGAATGGAAAAAACAGGATATGGTGGGACCTTCGGTAAGAGGGGTTTACTGCCCGCCCCACTTCTCAAGTCTAGATCACATGGGATGCTAAGGGCTATTGGCAAGAGCTTTCAGAATGTCTCTGTAATACTTAATTAGGATGGCTAAAATTCCTGAAGAGTGACTCAGGCCTTGGACCCTAGATGGCCTCAATGCGTTGACAGCACCATGGTGAATACCGAGCTGAGTCTAATTTGGGTCAAGATACCATATATTAGCCAAAATTTAAACTATCAGTGGTATTTACTCAGCTCTTCTGTCCTATTTATCATCTGTTCTAAGTAAAAACTCTTTATCCTCATAGGATGTAAGGAAGTATTAGCAAATTCAAATGTCATGCCTGTAATGTCCGTACTCAGGTGTCTGAAGCAAGAGAAATAAGAGTTTGAAGCTAGCTGGGACTACACACTGAGTTCAGTTGGAGTGTGTGTCTGGAAGGCAAGAATTCTTCCCTTCAAAGTCAACATGGAAATTATAAAACTGCTTTCACTAAATTTTAAAGTAATGTTTCAGGGTTCATGGCAAATCAACCCACCAGATTCTTAGTTTAAATCTATTTGGTAAGAAAATTTCAATTCTGTTTTAATTGTGCACGCCTTTAATCCAAGCACTCAATGCAGAGTCAGGCAGAGCTCTGTGAGTTCCACGGAAGGCTGGTCTATACAGTGAGATCCTGTACCAAAAGCAAAAGGAAAAAATGTAATGTTTAAAAGAGATTTCTTTTTATATGCATGCATGTTTTCCTGCCAGTCTGTGCTCATGCATGCAAGTTCCTTCAGAGGCCAGAAGAGGGCACTAGATCACGTAGAGCTGGAGATACAGACAGTTGTGATGCTGGGAACTAGGCTTTTTCTGTCTTTGAATAGGTTTTAAAACAAAATAACTTTTTTTTCTTAAGTACAACAAGAAGCAATGATGCTGTTTTGTGTTACAGACAAATTTCTGTTTCCCTTCTAGCCCTATACTCCAGTCACTTATCAGAATAGAGATGGTACCACTGTGGGAAAATATATTTTAAAAATCCAACAAAAATAAAGATCATTCTTTAAAAAAACTCTTTAGATTTAAAATTCTGCCATTATCCATCAGGATTTAATTATAGTTAATTAAATAAAATTTCAGCAATTACTACAAGTAAAAAGAAATAACAGACAATACTATGAAAATTATGAGGAAAAATAAAACAAAATTTTAGATCAAGTTATTGATGTGTGATTTCCCCTCTTTATGCTGTGATTATCATTAATGAATAAAGAAACTGCTTTGGACCTATAGCAGGGCAGAACTTAGGTAGGCAGGGAAAACTAAACTGAATGCTAGGAGAAGGAGGCGGAGTCAAGGAGAAGCCATGGAGCCACTGCCTGAAACAGACATGCTAAAACTTTGCTGGTAGGCCATGACCTCTGGTGATGCACAGATTAATGGAGATGGGTTAAATTCAGATGTAAGCATTAGCCAATAAGAAGCTAGAGCTAATGGGTCAAGCAGTGATTTAATTAATATAACTTCTGTGTGATCATTTCGTGGTTAAGCGGCTGGGAAACTAACTAGCAGCCTCTTTTACCTACTCACATAAAAAACATAAAATATTTATAACTTATTCTTTAATATTTAGAAAACATTCTTACTTCCAAAGCTTAGCTACAAAAGGAGAAAAGTCAATTTAGCATTTAAAATTTGCATCTGTGAAATTATATTTTAAGAAAAGTTTATACGTATATGTGCAACAATAATAATTATAGAAGATGTCATGAACTTGAGAAGGAGAGGGGGCATGGGAGGGGTTGGAGGGGGAAAGGAAGGCATAGAAATAATGAGATAAACAGTACTCATAAAATTCTCCAAAAAAATTTTTTTAAATAGAAAAAAATTTATACCCTGTGCTCAGAAGCAAGTAGGTTGGCATCAAGGAAAGAAGTATGCTGGAGAGTCGCTGAAAGAGAGCTGTGGAACTCAGGAATGGCACAACCAACGAGGAGGCTGCAAAGAAAGAAGAGTCCTGTGTCAGCTCTTCAGACCCAAGAGACCCACCAACACTCAGGCAATTTAGGCTTTGTATGATCTTTAATACAATGCCAGGGTTTCTGTAAGAAAACAAAAACATTACATTCTTAACTAAAATTACACCTTGCTTTAATTATATCATGGGTTAAATAACTCAGATTTTCTCAACTTTATCCAAATCAAATCACTATAATATTAACTCCCAAATAAATAATTTATTATTTTCTCATGAAATAAAATGTATTACTTAATGTTCAGCAACTTGTTTCTTTGACATTTATGTCGCAGTTCAAAGACAACAAATTCTCTAGACATTGATGTCTAATGTCAGAGAAGCAGGCATCTAGAGTTGTAATGTGCCACCTGGTATAACAAGATCAGGAAGGAATGACTTCACCATATGTCAGAGTTGTGGAAGACAGAGAAACAAGATTTCCATAACAAAACCAAATTTAAACAATACTGGTGTAAGAGGTCCTTTGTTTGTGTGTTGCTTTCCTTGCATATACAGAATGGAATATTCAAAAACAACTTTTAGAATCGCTCAGGAGATGTTATTACATGGACATAAGTCCACAGTCCAATCATCAAGCCATAAATATTCTATCAAGTGACTCTTATTAATCTATGTGTGCTCACGAAAGTTCTACTTTTCTTTGGCAATTCCATAAAGAAATAGAAAGAATAGCTGGCTACATTTTCCTTCATCAAAACTGCTTCTTTCAGTTCAACAGAGACATAAAGGTATCATTTTTAAGTTAAAGGGACTAAAGATAAATTTTTCCAATTTGGTCACTTACCTAACGTGGCCCAGCTCACAATCTGATTCATAAGAGGCAGGCCTTCTTTCTTTAACAGACTGTGGTGGGTACTGTATACATCATACATAGAGAGCACTGTACTCAGCATCTGAAAACACACAGCAAACCGGTTAGCAAAGAGAAGGCAGGGAAAGGTGACACATTAGAAAGAAAACGCTGAGAAAGCTCTGAGGAAAACTGGAACACGGCTGAAATGCTGGGACTGGACCAGGCTGCCTTCTTGTGCTCCAGAACTATAAGCTAACACTGCATGCTAAGCCCCAAACTTGCCTGAGGATGACATTAGGCATACACACTCTCAAGAGCGCTACAGCATACCTCATCAATGTTTCTATTTAGAAGTATCTCTTACAAATGTTGAACATTTCTTAAATTATACAAATAGAGAGAGCGTAGTTTAATGCCTTTCCCACCTCTGTTCCTCTGCACAGCAATATCCATGCATTTATTTACTCAATACATTTTTGCTGGCCCTGGGAACTGAGACAGTATAAGTGCTCATTACACGTTACTGGATCGGAGACGTCAGTTTGATGTCTGTTTTCATAAAAACTCCCTTCGTTTATGCATTGTCTCCCTTTGTGCTGACATGCTAGACTTGAACACTTTTAACAGATTCCATATTCATGACAATGAAAAATATTATCCAGCTATATAAAAAAAATGACTAATGATCCCTGAACCAGTGAACTGATTACCATTTTAAAGAAATTAGCTAAAGTATGACCACAAGAAAATAAGCTCTCGGAGTTTAGATCAGTGGTCTCATGAAATTGTCGAGATAAAATGAATTTATTTTGTCTTCTTGTGGCATAACTTAAGATACAAAAAGTGCTGTGAATAAGGCAATGATGCAATTCTAATTCTTTCTATTACAAGACACTGTGGGGGTTTGAATAGGAACGGCCCCCACAGGGAGCAGCACTAATAGGAGGTGTGATCTTGTTGGAGGAAGTGTGTCACTGTGGAGGCCGGCTCTGAAGTCTCACAGCATGACTAGTGAGATCAAGGCAGAACTCAGCTCCTTCTCTAGCACCATGTCTGTCTGCAGGCTGCCATGCTTCTCACCGTGACAATAATGGACTAAACCTCTGAAACTGTAAGCCAATCCCAATTAAATGATTTCCTTTATAAGAGTTTCCACAGTCATGTTATCTCTTCACAGCAAAAGAAACCGTAAGTAAGGCAGACATATTCTAAATTCAGAGATGCCAAAATGAGAAGGAAAAAAAAAAAGCCTTGGCATCAATAAAATATGTCAGGCAGCACAGGAATTAAAGCAAATTATTAAAAATAATGCAAGAGCTTTATAATGGAGTTATATAATACTCAGGAGTGTTTCTAACAAAGTATATAAAGACTTAAGCATCATATTTTTCCCTCCTGGAGTGAGAGCTAGGAACACACACTCCTGTCAAAGCTCTCATTACTGTAGGCAGATTCTGTCAAAACTACCCCAGCTTTAGAGGAAAGCCAGTAAGTGTGCCATTTATAATGAAACATATGTTCGTAGGCTCAAAAGGATGTTTACAAAGAATTTCTTGTCTACTTATGCATTGACTATTGCTCTCCAAGAATGAATGTAACTTGTTATGCCTTTTAAGCATGGTACATTTTTATTTCATACTGCTTTGTTCTGAGAAAGTTTTGAGGAGGCTCATACAGTTTTGTTAGAGCTGCAGATATGGTTATTTATCCATTAAAGGACAGAGAGAAGAGCTGATGTGGAAGCAGTGAGGTGGGGAACTCATGTGGGAATGTAAGCTACTGCAGACACTTTGGATATAAATCTGGAGGTTCCTAAAAAATCTAGAAACAGAACTGACATATAATCTAGTTGTATCTCTCTTGGGCATACACCTGAATGACCTTATATCCTACTACAAAGCCACCTGAATACCCATGTTCTAATAGCTAGGAAAGAGAATTAAGCCGGAGGGTTGTTAACAGATGAAAAGTAAGAAAAACACAGCACAATTTACGATTGCTGAATTTGACGGCCATGACTACTGCACAAAGGAACACACAGTGCTATGATTACCTGCACAAGAGCAAGCCAGACTACATTATGGCATCGATGGGGGACTGCCAGCCAAAATCCTAGCACATAAAGACCCATCCCTCTCAGAGAAGTTACTGGCAATTGATGGCTTCTGGAGGATGAATAGTCAGTTTTCTTCAGGAATGTAGCAGAAAGTAAATTTAGTGGGTTTAAGAAGCGAACATATGGCTGCGCAGTGGTGGTGCACACCTTTAATCCCAGCACTTGGGAGGCAGAGGCAGGCAGATCTGTGAGTGCGAGGCCAGCCTGGTCTACAAGAGCTAGTTCCAGGACAGGCTTCAAAGCCTGGTCTATAAGAGCTAGTTCCAGGACAGGCTCCCAAGGCTACAGAGAAACCCTGTGGCGGGGGGAGAGGGGGAGAAGCAAACATATGAAGTCAGAAAGAATAGTGTTGGGGGATAAGGGAGAAATTGAAAGGGAGGGAAAGGGGAGTGGTCTTGACCAAAGCATATCATAGGCATGTATAAAATGCTTAAAAAGAAAACCAACAAAAAAAAGGCATAAAATTGAAGGAGGAATATATTCATGGGGACATGAGAGTAGCTGACAGAGGAAATTAGGGATTGATATAATTATATTTTATGGTTTATATGTATGAAATTCTCAAGAATAAAGAAAATGATAATAAAAACAAATACATTTAAATCTTAAAATAAGAAATAAAGCCTATTGCTGAAAACAAAAAAATTAAAGAGGATTATTAGCCTATTGAGTGCTTTTTATTCTTATATATAAAATTATATCAGTTTATGAAATATGGTACTATGTAATCTCTTTTACAGTCTCATTAACTATTTGCTACACTGACATTAAAACACAAGCTGGCATTAAATTACTGAAAACCATACATCCTGTAAGCAGAATATCTGGGCACCAACAAATGTTAAAACACTGAGGTTAATGTTCTTTCTGCTGTACCACAGCTGGCAACCACCTCAAGCCTTCTCCCAGGCTGTCACCTCCACCTCAAGCCATCTCCCGGGCTGTCACCTCCAAGCAGCTTAGTGTATGTGGGGATGGCACAGAATCTCCGTGCAGAGGAAGAACTTACAGCTCATGTTTGGTCAGTAAAGATGGCCTAAAGTCTCCTTAACTGCTGCTCTGGGAATCTTTGGCTACGTCTTACTGACCTTTTGATATTTAGCTTTATTTCTGTGTGCTACCTTAAACAGAAAACTTACTTCCCAGGTGACAGTCTTGAGTGATAGGAACACAGGGGTGTAACAGAGTACAATAATGATAAGATACACTTTATTATATGGCTAGTATGACATACTATTGAACTGTAACTGACCTGTAACAGAAGCACCAACAGCTCCTCCTTTGCCACAGTAGTTTTTCTTTTTGTGAGAGTTGTTACAACAGCCAGGGACAGCAGAAGAACCAGCAATCCCGCACCCATGCTGTTTCAAAACATAGTTCACATTAAAACTTTTCTAAAGAAGCACACTAACGACAGCACATGAAAACAAGAGACACTTCATGTAAATGCGGAACTCTGAAGCATTCCGATGAATCCACAGGAAGTAGCAGAAAAGCTGGCAGAGGAATGGTGGGAAATGGCAGGACAAGCACACGACAGGGCTCTCTGTGACACTCTAATTCATCCTGTGTCATTGGTGGGAAAAGTCAGGACAAGCACACGACAGGGCTCACTGTGACACTCCAATTCATCCTGTGTCATTCATTAACTGCAATACTTCTTAACCTGAACTGGGCAAACACACAGAGAATATAGAGAGAGCTAAACAAATGACTGTCGTCATGGGCCGTGCAGATTCTAACTCTGAGACTCACTCACACAGCATCCTCTTAGGCCAATAGCTCCTTCCTGTCACTGGTCCTGGTATCTCTTAGCTGGCATGGTATCGTGTTGAGGGAATACATCACCATACACGCATCCTATGGATGATGAAGAAGCTAATTTCCTTTTCTAGGCCATCAGGAAGATGGTCACTGAAATCACAGGTAACTAAAATCAAGGAATTTTAGCTCTATTTCTTTCTTCATAAAAATTTGATTAATATTAATTAAAGTATGTTCAAGATACAATGTAGAACTCAAATTAAGAGAACTTTAAAAAATGAGTTTGTTAGAAATAAGCAAGTGTAAATGCATGGTTAGATATAGGTCAAGAACATGGTAGACATTTGTTTGTTTTAATTTTTCAAATAATCTCTGAGAATCATAAGACAGCAACACTTTAAGATGTATTATAATAAAACTCAGAAAAAAAATGCTTGCTTTTTCTCTTTCTTTCAAAAACTAAATTGCATTTTTACTCTTTGGCAACTCCTTTGCATTAGTGCGCTCTCTCTTAGGAAGCTGATGGTGACACTATACACCTATCTGCTCTTCTTACTTTATGCTTAAATGTTTCACGTATCTGTTTCTGCAATCCAGAGGGTGGAATTGCTGTGAGATCAAATGGAGATGTAACTTCCTCTATGAACTAAGAATAAAATAACTGGCAAATAATCATAGGAAGCCAACATGAATTTAACATCAATAGTAACTTACATCAAGTTTAGAGAGAAACACCATAATTTTAAAACCACAAATTTGATTTTTCACATTTTAGAAGATGTATTTGTTTTCTGAGTCAGCCTTTAGTGGAATGTACAAGTGGCAAATATCTACAGAGACTATTTATGCGATTTTTCCTCTTTCAGTTTATTGTAAATTCCCTCTAATTATGCAAACTGCTTGAACAAGACAAATGGACCACAGCTGTCAAAAGGAAAGAAAGGGTTTTACAGAGACACCAGAAGACCCGCTTGTGGGGCTCCTAAACAGCGGGAGCAGGGGCTGTCCCTGACTGTTTACTGGCTTTGGCACCCTACTCCTCATACTGGGTCTCAACGCGCAGTCTTAATATACATAGAGGTGCTTAGTCTTACTGCAACTTGATATGCCATGTTTTGTTGATACTCATGGGAGACCTGCCATTTCCTGAACAGACACAGAAGAGGAATGAATTGGGGTGAGAACAAAGTGGGTGTGAGGAGATGGCCTGAGAGGAGAGACGGGAGGAGAGACTGCAGCGGGATGTAAATAAATGTTTATTAAAAATAATAAAAAAGAATTTCTTAAATTAACAAATCATTTTAAAATATTCAATTAATCTTCCGACTGTTAAAAAAAAGATACACCCTCATATTTAAAGGTTAAAATTCCTTTAAAAAATTCCCAGAGTGAACCAGGCGGTGGTGGCGCACACCTTTAATCCCAGTACTCCGGAGGCAGAGGCAGGAAAATCTCTGAGTTCAAAACTAGCCTGGTGTACAAAGCAAGTTCCAGGATAGCCAGAGATACAGAGATATCCTGTCTCAAAACATTTATAAAAAATGCCCAGAGGGCTCAGATGTAAGCAGTGAAGGTGATTTATGTGATTTACAGCAAGAAGAATGGAGGGGGAAGGCTGAGGCAGGACGCTGAGTTTGAAAGCAGCCTGGACTACATACACAGGCTCCATCCATAAATAAATACATTAGTTAATTAATTAATTAATTAATTGAAAGAAAGTGCAGCAGTTAGATGAAACAAAGACAATTTAGTAAAGCACAGACACACAAGGACACGCACACACATGGAGTGGGGGTAGTGTCAGTACGTTACCCAATAGCAACTTAAAAACTTAAAAGCAAAGGCAACCAATTGTTTTTAACATTTGTCCTCCTCACTTGGTACGTCCTGTACCATCAACATTGGGAACATATGTAAAACATAGAAATTTTTCTGCACAGTTTGAATGGATAAATATAGAAAAGTTTCCTAGCAAGTACAGGTCCCGGGGTTGATTCCTAGTTCAGCAGACATAACAAAATGAGTCAACAATGGCCCTGCCCCTTGCTGAACACTGGAGAAGGAGAGCTGGCCCTGCACCCTCATGGGAGAGCTATCCCCACCCCTCACCATGGGCATCTGTTCCAAATGGCGTGGCCTAGGAGAGCTGGTTCAGGCCCTTGCCTGAGGAAGCAGTCCCAGGGGACCCTGACCAGCTCAGCTACCACCCAGACCCTCATCCTGGGCTTTGGGTTGGCCCATCTTAATATCTACCTCACCTATGACCTGCTGGAGAGAGTGAATGGCCTGGTCCTGAGGAGCAGTAACCACAGGATCCCTGTGACTGAGGGCAGCAGCAGGATAGCCCAGTTTCAGTGAGGACCCAGTGATGATGGTGTCTGCAGCGGACAATGTGCAGGGGGGCTGACTAGACAAAAGGTGTACTGTGTGACACACTGCAGATCCCGGTGCCGCTAGGATGACTGACAAGGTCTTGAGAAGACAAGGAAAAAAGTAGGCTTTGTTTCATTTTGTTTTGGGGGGTATGTTGTAGGGGTAAGGGGCAGACATGGAAGGACTGCAAGGTGAACAAGAGTACAAAGCCTGATATAAAATTTCCAAAGAATCAATAAAGAATTATGTTAAAAATTAAAATAAAATCAAGACAACACAAAATAAATGTAAAGCTTTTAAAAAAGAGATTCCCCCCCATGAGTAAAAATAATTTAATTCAAATAAGGCAAACTTGAATTTGTCAATGGCATTTGCTATGGACATACTCAGAGGTAACACTTCAGCAATAGAACATGTTCACATGTTACTAAAATATTTGCAGATTCCATAATATCCAAAGTACAGGAAATCTTGATGCACTTTCATTGCCTGTGAAGGTCTGGTAGCATCTCACAGAGATCATGCCTCACAGGTGATTGGCTGAGATTACAACGAGTAATTTTACATTAGTATTTTCAAGTTTACCCATGTAACATTAGACTCACGACCAAGATTAAAGTGAATTAAAGTGTTACGGTATTGGGGCTGGACAGGTGGTTTCAGTAGGCAAGGGCACTTCCTGCTCTTCCGAAGAATGGCAGTTCAGTTCCCAGCACCCTCATCGGGGGCTCCCACCCACAACCCTAGATCCAAGGAGTCTCATATCCTCCTGTGGCCTTCATGGAGACCCACATATATATGGCTGGCACCCACACACATCTCTCTCTCTCTCTCTCTCTCTCTCTCTCTCTCTCTCTCTCTCTCTCTCTCACACACACAGAGAGAGAGACAGAGAGACAGAGAGACAGAGAGAGAGAGAGAGAGAATTGTTTTTAAATGTCACAGTGTCAGGAGAGGACAAATTCTACTGAAATGGAAAACAATGCTGTACATACACTAGAGAGATGTCTGGCTTTCTACCCACAACAGGCATCAGTGGGAACACTGCCAGAAGCAAGGAGAAGAGAGCCCAACTCAGGCAGGTGATCTACAATCAAAAAAAATATATATATATATTTAGACAAATATAGTGTAGAAATCTGTTTTTAGCATCTAACATAATACATGAATGTGAAACTAAAATCAAAACCAGTCTGGTATTTACTATGGAAAGTAACATGTGTTAGTTACTTTTGTAATGACAAAATGTACGGCAGGAAGCAACTTAAAGAAGGAAGAGTTTTCTCTCCTGGTTCTTTCCATCATGGCGGGGTCGGGGGTCATGACAGCGCGAGCCTGAGGCAGCTGGTCACGCGGCAGCGAGTGAGGAGCCGAGAGACACGAAGGCTGTTGCTCACTTTGCCTCCCCTCACAGTCCCAGCGGTGCAGTGGGCCTTTCACCTTGACTGTAGATATTCCCAGAGACGAGCTGGCAGTCAAGACGGCCCAACACAAACATGGTTACCTTACAGAATATTTACTATCTGTTTTGGGTTTGTGTATTGTTAGAAATTTTCATAAATGTGCTTTGGTCAAATTCCCTCCCAAGGTCATGTCCAGTCAATGCTACTTCCCTAGGAAAGCACTGTGTGGATGGGGCAAAGGGTTGAGTGTGGACCCCGAGGCCACTCTGCTGCTCCAGCAGTGCCCAGACTTCCCCCTCAGCTAGGTACTGGCGGCTCCATGAATGCTCCAAACAAGCCAGCTCTGCCTTTACAGCCTTCCTACATCTCCAGCTCACTCTGACAGGAACAGACATAGAAATCAGAGAGACCAACAGTTGATGTCAGCCCTCCCGTCCAAAGGACCTGGCTGTTTATGAGGCTACATTCCACTCCTTCGTCTGAAAAACAATTCTTTGAGCCAAACACATATCAACACAAAGTAATGACCAGTCTGTGCTGTCAGCGTGAGTACTTATACCTTTGCTCGGGCCCATAGCTGAGTGAGAAACGGCCAACCAGCAAACACCATCAGTCCAGCTGTCAGCATGTAGCGGTAGAAGAAACTGAACACCTGGTGATAGATCGCCAAGAAAATGAAGAGTGAGGTCACGTAAGACCAGTATGAAAATGCAAGGCGCCTGGAGATGCAGACTACCCGGGTCCTTACCAGTACTTCAATTCCCAAGATAAAGACAAGCAAGCAGGCAACAACGTGGCTCAGAGGAAAAGTCAACAGGGAGGCAACCAGGTCCTGAATAACTTGATATCTGTTTGAGGAGATGATTTACAAAATGATTACTTCTAATCTGCAAAACATTTTAAAATAAGCAACATAATGCCAAAAATAAAAAGTGCTCAAAGCTGAAAATCCCAGAAATTTCCACTCATAAATTATTTAAAATTTAAGATAAACTGTAGCAATTTGTTTCATGGCTTTGCTTACTTTTATTGGTAGAAAACTGTTAAGTATTTGGGGGGAAATGATGAAAAGCACTTGCTTAGATTCTATAAATATTAACGACAATAAAGTATTCTTTTTTTTACAGTATTAAAGGTTTATTTATTTGTATTGTTTAGGTTCCTTGGATGGTTTGTTCATCATTATTAATCTGCTGTCATATTAAAGGTAAAATTTCTATATACGATGTTGGGAATATACTCACACTCTAACAGCTGACTTTAAGTAAAGTAAGAGAGAAACTTTTTGTTTTGTTTTGTTTTTCGAGACAGGGTTTCTCTGTGTAGTCTTGACTTTCCTGGAACTAACTCTGTAGACCAGGTTGGCCTCACAGAGATCCACCTGCCTCTGCCTCCCAAGAGTAAGGATTAAAGGAATGGACTACCACTGTCTGGCTCAATAGGTCATTCTTGTATGATCTTAGTTTAAACAAAGGTATATGCATTACAAATAAACCAGAAAGAAAAGAAAATGAACCCCAATGTATGCAAACTGAAAGAAATAATGAAAACTCACCTGGATAACCCTGTATCTACCCCTGGGCTCCAGCCACAGTCTGAGTAGTGAAAGTCTTAAGTGAACTTGCTGACTTATTTATTTTCAGTACTGAGAACTAAACCCAGGGCTTTCCACATGCAAGACATCCACCCTGACACTAAGCTAAAACCCCAGTCTTTTCATTTGAACTTTATTTAGTCATTCAGGCTGGCCTCAGAAATGCCAGCTTTTGTGCCCTAGCCTCCTGCAGAGATGGGATTACAGATATGCACCACTACTCCCAGCTTAATTGCACTTTTTAACTGAGCCAAATAACCTTTCCAAACCCAATTTAAGATGTCATTAATTGTACACTAATTGTAATTGAGAATTTATAACCGCCAAAAATGTATTACATACTTGACTACATTTTACATTTCATTACTGAGAAGAAAAACTTTAGCATTTGTAGAACATTAAGTAGGTAATTATAAAAGACCAGTGTCATTGGGTTTATGACCTTTTTCTGATGGAAAACAATGGCTGGTGGATAGAACATTATCACACTACTAAGTAGCTACCTGAGAAAGAAAAGTCAGTACCACAAGCAGAATATCTCTTTTGTTTTCCCCTGTGAATAAGCAAAAAAGCACAAAAGATTAAATGAAGTCATTTTGGAGGGTTTTATTCTAGGAAAAATGGGTTAGATATTCCATTTTTATTTACTTATTGTGTGTGTATATATGTGTGTGGGTGTGTGTCCCACAGTGTGTATGTGGAGGTCAGAGAAGAACCTGCAGGAATCTGTTTGTTCTTTACCATGGGGGCCTTGACCCCTGGAGCTATCTAGCCAGCTTGAAAACTCACTTTTTACGCTTTATTTTCCATGCAACCTATTAAAAGAACGCAATAAAATATAACTGCAAAATCACGTTCCCTTAAATTTTAAATATACATATATTACAATTAAGCTATTTAATAATTCAGAAGAGGTTCTAGTAGAGCAGAATTTTCTTCCTGCTTAGCAAACCTTTTAGAAAATTGTGAAACCACAGAAATGATGTCAAAAACAAAACAAAACGAAACTGTAAGCTAACTAAGTGCCGGGTGGTGGTGGCGCACGCCTTTAATCCCAGCACTCGGGAGGCAGAGGCAGGCGGATCTCTGTGAGTTCGAGGCCAGCCTGGTCTACAGAGTGAGTTCCAAGACAGGCTCTAAACCCTGTCTCGAAAAACCAAAAAAAAAAAAAAAAGAAAAAAAAAGAAAAAGAAAGAAAGAAAGAAAAGAACAGGCTCACTGCTTACTCAAAGCAATACAGGAGAAATCAAAATGTGAGACAAAAGGGATGTTTAATATGCAACATTATGCAGTTATAAACAAAATGAGAGTGTTGGACATCTAAGAGTATTATAGCCATCTTTTGTAATTTATGCCATAGAAATCATGCTGGGGATGTTTAACCACACTGTGAACTTAAAACTGCATTTGTATTAATTAAATAAAATTCACCTTGAGCCAGGAGTCATTGGTTGACAGAAAGTAATCACAGAACATCAGAGGGCATCCGGGAGGGAAAGCCAGAAGCACCAGAAAAAGTGGGGAGGGGTTTTAAGTGGTGTGGCTTTTTCTGTTTTGGCAGCGTGGAAGGACAGGCAGTCTCTATGTCATTTTTTGTGGGTTGGTGACCCAAAGAAAAATTCATCTACAAAACCTAATGCATTTTAAATACAGAATTAACTGCCAGTGAAGTGGAAAACAAGGAAAAAGATACGGTACTTACTCTCTTAGAACTGCATACCATATTGGCACCGGCAGCAAGCAATACACATAGTAAGTCCAGGGACAGGCTTGGATCAGCAGAAAGCATGCCATTAAAACACCAATAGCTACAAAGCTACCTGGCAGAAGACGGTGTGGCTTCTGAAAATGAAACGGAACATCCAAATACATTGAAACCCTCGCTGATTGATAGTTGTTAAGATTTTATAAAGGGAAAAAAATATTTTCTTCCAATGTTTGTTCCACTAGATGATTAATTACAATTCTTTCAAAATGAAAAATCTATCACTTGAGGGTAATAGCATATCTGAAAAGAAACTGGCTATCCTAGAATGGTTACTGTCAAGTAATTCTCAGCTGCAGACTGGCAAATGGTCCTAAAGTTGGTTTGTAAATAACTCATTCAGAACTCTGAACATAGTTGCTCTTAGAAACAATTTTTTAAAATCTTGACTGGCTTCTATGGCTCTCTCACAAGGACCTATTTATCACACAAGAAACCATTCTTCATTTGGAAATAAACTTTCTTTCTATCAAGCTCCAACCTGCCGTGCAGCCCATTTGCCTCCCTCTCCCATTGCTTAAACACAGTTGGACCCTTCAGTCCCATCTACTGTCCTCAGCCATCTGCGAAAGAAGCAACACCCCACATAAGTCCCTAGTGCATACAACAGACTCCCAAGGCCTCTTGGTGCTCTGGGCCGGGTGTAAGTGCAAGGGTCAGGGACACAGGCCAAGAACTGGAAAAGGAGCACGTTTAAGGGAACATAATAATGCTAAAAACTAGAGTTCCAGGGTCTGAAGCGGTGATCACAAAATGATACAAAGTACATTAAGCTCCTTCAGATGATATTGAGTATGCCTAGAGAGAAGAAAGGAATGGGGAGGGGGTACTCTTTTGTAAATGTAGTGAGAATTAAGAGTCTTTTTATGGAAACACACAAATTTAGGGAGAAAGAAGAAAATATTAAATATGTCACATCTCTTTTTGATGTTTTTCTCTACTGGCATAAAATATTATGAAGAAAGAATCAAGGCTAAGTCAGGATATCAATGTAAAAAAGGCTGAAACAGAGCACTGTAGCTAAGAGCTCAGGTTCAAGTTCATAAACTGGCTATGATATTGTGATGGTGATCGTGGTTGTCAACTTTACACACCTGGGAGGAGTGTCAACTGAGGACCTGCTCGTCAGACTGGCTTATGAGCATGTCTGCACAGCATTTTCCTGAGTAACAGCTAATGTGGGAGGGATCAGTCCAAAGTACAAAGCTTTCCCTGACAAAGTTTTGTTCTATCCATAATATGGGGACAATAAATGTATACTAATTCATCAATAATAAGAAATCAGATTCCACAGGGCTTAACAAAGTAACATTATTGCCACTTACTAAATGATGGCTATTATTTTTATTTTTATTCTTTTTTGCATTAGTTTCAGTAATTATAGAATCTCTCAATCGGCAGCACAAGAAATAAAGATGTAAGAGACACCAGTGGAGGTCCCAAAGCAAAATGATGGGGGATATAAGGTCAATTCAAATGGATATGGACAAATATGATCTCTAAAAATCGAAAGGGGCTAGACTACAATTGATTGTAAAAGATTATAACTCACACTATTTTGAAATAAATAATATAATAATAAATGAAAGATAAGATATGAGAGTGTCTAAAAAACATTTAGACTTTCTAGAGTTGATACAATATGGCAGAATTATCTAAGCCATCAATCTCCCTCCATATTATGAGAATCATAACCAACAAAGTTGCAGTGAGATTAAACTTAACAACATTCATAAGGCGAGCATTCAGGGTAAGGTTTACTTGTAAAAGATGGAATGTGTACTGCTCTTGCAGAGGACCCAAGTTCAGATACCAGCACCCATTCTAGATGGCTTACAACCCCCTATAACTCTAGCTACTGAACTGATGTCTCTCCCCTCCATAGGTACCCTCACTCATGTTCAGATATCCTCCTATACACATACATACAGGTAAATAAAAATAATAAGTCTTTAAAAATAAACTCACAACAGGACTTACTTTTTTCCCCATTATAATTATGATGTATTGCCTTTTATTTAAAATATGGCATTTCTTGCAGTATCATATTAGACAGGTAACATATTTTAAGGCTGCCGTTTGTAGTATGATATGCAGTGACCAATATCATGAAGTGTGGCCATGTGTGTTTCTTACCTACTTTAATAGCAAGATTTTCCATGGTAAAATCTGACCATCATATTTCTCTGTAGAATACCTAGCCTTGTTCTATACACTCAATTAATAAGCAAAAACAACTATCAACTATGAATTCTTCACACATTAACAGAAGTATCATATCTTCTTTTCTAACGTTCTGAACAGCGAGAGGAGCAGAAACAAGAGCCCCCACACGCTGTCTGGGAGGCTGTTACCAAGTTCACTCATTCCCGCAGCTCAGTCTCATCTTTTGTGAACAGCAGTTACAGGGCACAGTCAGAGGTCAGGAAGGCAGAATACATTTCAAGGACTCAGTAGAATTCCTAGGTGCATCTCTCCATTACCAAAACATAATCATTTCTGTGTATTTCTCTAACACATAGAAAATAATTCCCTTTACAGTCAACTTCAAATTCTTTGGAATAATTAAAATTACTTGGAAGAAATTATACAAGATGTGTTTCAGAACTGTAAAGAATTGAAATTAAGCAATAATGTTCTTCTCCTTACATTATAGACAAAATATAAAATGGTAAAAGTTACCACTAGAAATGTGGTATAATATAATAATGATTATTATTAAAAATATACTAGCGGAATACATTCCTTTCTAGAGGATTTCGGCATGGTAATAATCATTAGAGAGAATGAGGTTTAGGAAATGGAGGTTGGATACTCTGCCTGGTAAATGATAGTTAGAAATGTACTTTAAGACAAGGAAGTGTTCTAAAGCAATAAAACCCAGTATGTACTATTAGAGTCTAGTTAGAGCAGTGTTTCTCAACCTGTGGGTCAGAACCCTTTGAGGAGTTAATTATAATGACTCTTTCAATGGGGTCACTTAAGATAATCAGAAAGCACAATTTGTAACAGTAGTGAAATTACAGTTATGAAGTAGCAAAGAAAAGAATTTTATGGTTTGGAGTCACCACAACATGACGAACTGTATTAAAGGATCACAGTACCTGTTTAGAAGTTTGACCTCTTCCTTTCATTGAAAGCATAGCAAGCTAGACTTGCATCCTCAAAACAAGGTAAAGAAAACATCCTGGGAATTTACAATATCAGAAAGTTGAAAGAGGAATAAAGTCAGAGAAGCATAAGTATTATATTAATTGTTTAATATTTATTAATTAATTAATATTAAACAATGACTTTATTGTTTGTCTAGCTTTCAATATGAGATAATGATAAATATATGACTTTGTGTTTTTCTGGCTTTTGAGACAGGGTTTCCTGTGTGGCCCAGACTGTCCTGGAACTTGCTGTGTAGAAGAGGATGACCTTGAACTTAGAAATCCACCTGCCCCTGTCTCCTGAGCACTCTGATGAAGGGTGTATGTACCACACCTGGCTTGGAGTGGTTTTCGTTTTTTAAGATTTATTTATTAAGGTGCATGGGTATATGCATGCATGAATTTATGTGTCACTTGTAATCAGATGCCCAGGGACACCAGGGTCCATCAGAATGCCTGCAACTGAAGTTACAGGTGATTGTGTGCCACATGATATGGGATCTAGGAACCAAAATCAGGTCCTCAGCAAGAGCAGTAGGCACTTTTCACCTCTGAGCACTTCTCTGGGCCCTGAGGCAGTTCCTAATGACCTGTCTAGAAATATGTGGAACACTTACAATGAGCAGCGTGACCAATGCACCCTCTTAGCCACCTATAAAACAGATACAACAGAAAACATAGCCAATACAAAAGAAAGCAAAGGACAGACACATCCGTTCACTTACTCTTACATTTACATATTCTATGAACTCACTATACATGATTTGATTCAGTTTTTTAATCCTTATTCCTGGTGACTTTGATACTGTCATCTGAATCTTTGTTACATCGTCCTGACTTACCTTAACTTCCGTCCTAGCACTCCTTGTGAGATTAGAATGAGATTTGAGGATTAACAACGAAGCATAAGACGTCCATCCCACAAAACCAACAGCAACACTGAAGCCCAGAAAGAATCTGTCGTAAGTGTGATAATAGGACAATCCTTTCAATGCGAGATCAATCAACTCCTCACAGAGGGAGACCTAGGGGGACAAAATGTAGGTAGAACTTGCAGTGAAACAATGGAAGTCAAGTTTCCCAAACCCAGGAAAACTGGCGTTCCACAGAATCAAACCACTAAGCGTGAGTAACTGAAACTACAGATGGGAAGATTAGGAATGGATTTCAACTGTGAGGCTCTCGTTGCAAAACATGAAGAAACAAAAGTCTCAAAATAAAAGAGATTTTTCAATTTGGTAAAATAGGGCATTTTAATGGAAATTGTCTGTAATCTATACCGTGTTTGAAAGTATTCATTGTGCAGAAATGGTTCTCAGATGACACATACAGGAAACGAAGGTTCTTTAGCATTAGACCAAATAAAGGAAATGCCTGTATGTATATACACGTGTAAACATGTGTGCATATGCATTATATTTTACTTTCATATCATATTATGGAAATCTACTATAAAATATCACCAAAATTACAAAATATTAGAAAAGAATACTAGCTTAGTATATAGTTTAATGGTAGAGTGCTTCCCTAGCATATGAGAAGCCCTGGGTTCAAATACTACCAAAGGAAGTCTAAAATTTAAAGTTATAATTAAAAAATTATAAAATAGCAGGAAGTAGCCTGGAAAACTACTCCCACATTCCCCAAAAATAGAATATGGATGTTTGTCTTTGTTTGGAGTATTGGTTATAAGTTGTATGGATAATAGTCAGGAAGAAAGCTAAACAAAGAAGATTAGATTTAGAGCTTCTGTTTTGAAAAAGGGGGCTGGCACACGCCTTTAATCCCAGCTCTTGGGGTGTCAGAGACAGGAGGATCTCTGTGAGTTTCAGGTCACTCTGGTCTATAAGAGCTAGTTCCAGGACAGGCTCCAGAGTTACAAAGAAACCTTGTCTCAAAAAAACGAAACAAAACCAAAAAGAGATATATGTGTGTGTGTATGTATACCTTTTGTCATAATATTAATGGTCATATAGGGTACCAACAAATTTGAAAAAAAGGCTTAATCTAGTTTCCCCTACATGATTTTGGGTTTGTGTCTCTGTCAGGTGAGCAGGAATTAAGTTTTTGTATTCTGGATGTACTTAATAAGTGTGTTCCTTTAACTTCTCCATGATCTGTTGCATATGGCATTTAAAATGTTTTAAATTTTCTACAGTGAACCATGAACATTCCTAACAGTGACCTCTGAAGTCTCTAAAAGTTTATTGGGCCTCACAACAATGAATGCACCTGGACTGTGGTAACACATCTAAGTTGACTAATAGAACTCAAAGATAAGCTTTGGACTATCAACTGCTCAGGACAGTTTCAAGGTTAGCTGTGATGGTTCAGTCTCATTGCTATACCAGCCCTACACTTTCCCATTACACAGAGACTGTCAACAAATGACACAGCTACCTCTCCCAGGACTTGACCAGTATTTCAATTTTATCAGGGTTTCCTAGATATGCTGTCACCCTCCAGACAGAAGGATGCAATCTAGAGAACACGACAGCCACATTCCCAAGTGGTGGGGTAGATGGTTTTCGGTCATTCAGTGGGTTATGGATATTACCACTTGGGGTTGGTAACAGTTGTTATTAGTAATGGTCAGGAAAAAAAAAAGCTGAACAAAGAACACTAGATTCAGGGATCTCATTCTGAACAGAAAAAAGAGGGATATAGAAATGATAAGGTAGATTAATGAATCTACTTTTAAACCAAAAAATCAACTACTACTCTTAAATATCTTATATTGGTACAGATTTTTATATAATGATATAAATTTGAGGTTATTTTTGTTATACTGTATATATGTTTCTACTCTTGTTTAAGATATTTTGTATATTGATACAAATTTAAGGCTATTTTTGTTAGAACATACTGAACATACATTTCTGCTCTGGCTTAAGGTATTGTATCTATGCAGCTCATTTAACAATGTAATATAAATTTCTAGTCCTTGAAAGTTATTATTACAAACTATTTAGGATAAAAAAATGCAGGTTAGTAGTTAGTCACCTATTACAGTCAAACTTATAGTCATGTCATGTTTTCAAGGTCAAACAGAGATATATTTTAGATAGATAGGTAGTCTTCAAATACTTGAGAGGTCTACAGAATATGGGAACATTTCAGATGTTTTAATAATGGATTTTTATGGCAGTGAGACATGTCTCTTCCTGGCAGCACCAATCTACTTCAAAGAAGATAATGGGCATCAAAGAAATTCCATATGGAGTTTATTTTCCTTGTGGCAAAGTAAGCTACCAGGCAAGAAACTGTCCTTGCCTTGACTGCTGATAGAATGCTGTCCAAATTGGACAAGCAGAACACAAAAGAAAGTGACTGCAGAACTTTGCCAAGACAAGGTGAGACAGTCCTTCAAAATTCCTGCTTCACAGAAACGTCTTGGATCCCCACATTACAGAGGAACTGTGGATGACTGTTCCGCAGTTGGCGCTTCTGTCGTTTCTTAGCTTTGGAAGTTGTTTGCTCTCCTCAGGTAATATTTTTCCTTCTCAGGTCTCTGATGGACTTGAATACTAGATAGTTATAGCTATAGTTTTCTTTGTTACCAATTTCTGAAAAGAAACTCACAAAAGAGGTGTTAAGTTTATAAAATTGAAAGACATAGAAAAAAGGTTTGGGGTTGGTAATGCAAGTTAGGATACAATGTGAATTAGGCAGAAAAAATTCTGGACTCACCAAAATAGGATAGATAATGGAATATTTTCTCTGAAATTGTCAAATGCAAATATACTAGACATTGTTAATGTAATTCTTACCTGTATATATTTGAATATAATCATCATACTTATTATATATAGTTTTACTATGTTACTTAAAATATTTTTATTTAGACAAAAAGGGGAAATGTGTGATGTTTGATTGCATTCTGACAATAAAGTTTGCTCTGAGTTGCTGTAGGATAATGCTCTTGTACCCTGTAAAGATTTGTCACTTCTATTGGTTTAATAAAACATCAATTATCCAGTAACCAGGCAAGAAGTATAGGAGGGTTGACCAGAGTAGGAGAATTCTGGGAAGAGGAAAAGTTCAGTCTGCAGTCATCACCCAGACACAGAAGAAGCAAGACAAGAATACCTCACAGATAAAAGGTACTAAGCTACGTGGCTAACACAGACAAGAATTATGGGTTAATGTAAGTTATAAAAGTTAATAAGAAGCCTGAGCTAATATGCCAATCAGTTTATAATTAAGGTAGACCTCTGTGTATTTCTTTGGGACTGAATGACTACAGGACCAGAGGAAAGGCTCAGTCTGCAGTCACCAGCCATATGGAAAGTAGGCAAGATGAGAATGCCTTATTGAGTAAGGTACCAAGCCACAAGGCTAAACACAGATAAAAATTATGGGTTAATTTAAGGTGTAAGACTTAGCTAATAATAAGCCTGAGGTAACAGGCAAACCAGTTTATAATTAATATAAACCTCTGTGTGTTTTGTTGGGACTGAATGGCTATGGGACTGGGCAGGACAGAAACTTCCATCTACATTGAGTCAGAGGGCAGAGTTAACCACTAGTTTACCAAAATTAACCATAGAGGTCTTGGATTGGGGACAAATAGGAGACAGGAAGTTCTTGATGGAGGAATGGAAGAAAAAGAAAATCACTGGTGGCTTCTCCACTTCTCTGATCATTCAGGTTCTCACCCTGATATATGACACCCGATTCTTTATTAATAGAGAATAATTAGATAAATGCTTCAGTGTGATAGTGTAAATGGCAAATGTGGTGGTGGTGCTCTGCACCCTCAAAAGGGGATGATGGTTACTTGAAATTTGTTTTTTTAATTGGAAAAAACAAACAACAAACAAACAAAAACAGCAATACAGTTCCTTTCTAAAGCCAAACTAGAAAACTGCAGTCACAGACTGCCTGAAATAAGAAGCATGTCTAAGGCTAAAGGCTCCTCAGGAAATCTCCAGTCTGCCTGATGTGCCCATATACTTACTACTTCATCAAATTTTTCTTGATTTATATAAGACCTTGCTTTTCTTAAAATATCCAGCTGCTGAGAATCAGAGAGCAACCTATAGAAGGAAAAAATAGTTTTAGTGTTTCCTCATTTGGTTTCTATCATTTCATAATTTTATACTCATTTGAAAATAAGATAGTAAAAATTGAGAAAACAAAATAAAACCAAATAAAAATGGAAAAAAAAGAGAAAACATTAGATAAAAGTATATAGTTGCTAGCTATCTGAATGCCTCCAAGAAAAAGATTATAGCATCCCAAATAGCCTTTTATTTTTAATTTTTTTTGGTAGTGCTAGGAATCAAACAGAAAGCCTTAGATATGATAAGCAATAGCCCCGCTGATGAGTTATATTCCAATCCATTACACAAAGCTTTAAACACTAAGTACATTCATGAAAACTATATAAAATCATCATTCTAAGGAAATTTAAGGCCATAACAAAGAAATTCTTACTAAGTCAAGGTAATTACTAGACTACTGAGTTTCATCACTAAGCCTTCCTGTGTGTATACTAGTCACAAAGATAGGGCAGCATGGTAACTCATCAAGTGTGCTTTTTATGCCTTATCAAAACAGGGGCTAAGAATCCATATTAAACCAGGAGAGCCTAACCAACAAAAGGAGTTAATGAATAATTTGAACCTATTCAGCATTTTTGCACTATAATGTATTCAGAGAAACAAGACAGAATAGAGAATAACTCAAAGCTATATAAGCCCAAAGGCATTATTAACATTACAGAAAGCAACAAATATCATCAGAACAATCACCTTTATAAAATTAATAAGTATGTCTAAATGCAAATTTGAATACATATTGCTGAACTAAGTCTCCATTCCTAACATGAGTATGATCAAATCTTGACAATGCATAAAAAGTTACTGAAGGCACTGAAAGTTGCATGACATATGACAAAGACTAGGACAACTGTATATGGTCCACATACCATAATCATTTGTCTTCTTCCTAGTTAGTCATTTCCCAACTCTGATGAAAAGTAAATCTTTTAAATAATTTGAGGTGGGACAGTCTGAAGTTCATTTTAGAACTTGAGACTCTTTTCTAGAAAATACACATAATTTTAAACCTTGCATGTTTTTCCAAAAATATTCATGAACCACAGAAGACTACCTATAAAATTTCTTGAAATCTATAGGAATCTATAAATCTTGAAATCTATAGGAATTGGGTTGAGGGGCTGAAGAGATGATCAGGGTTAAGAGACTTGCTGCTCTTCCAGAGGACCTGAGTTCAGCTCCCAGCATCCACGTCAGGTGGCTTGCAAGTACCTGTAACTGCAACTCTGGGGATCCAATGTTCTGGCCTCCACAGGTGATGGAGCGAGGTCATCGGTTAAAAAATAAGGAAACTGCTTGGCCCTCATAGGTTAGAACATAGGTGGGTGGAGTAAACAGAACAGAATGCTGGGAGGAAGAGGAAGTGAGCTCAGACTCGATAGCTCTCCTCTCTGGGGCAGATGCGATGAAGCTCCAACCCAGGATGGACGTAGGCTAGAATCTTCCCGGTAAGCGCACCTTGGGGTGCTACACACATTATTAGAAATGGGCTAGTCCAGGTGCGAGAGTTAGCCGAGAAGAGGCTAGATATAATGGGCCAAGCAGTGTTTAAAAGAATACAGTTTATGCCGGGCGGTGGTGGCGCACGCCTTTAATCCCAGCACTCGGGAGGCAGAGGCAGGCGGATCTCTGTGAGTTCGAGGCCAGCCTGGTCTACAGAGGGAGTTCCAGGATAGGCTCCAAAGCTACAGAGAAACCCTGTCTCGAAAAACCAAAAAAAAAAAAAAAAAAAAAAGAATACAGTTTATGTGTTGTTATTTTGGGGCGTAAGCTAGCCAGACGACTAGGAGCTGGGGCGGCAGGAACACAGCCCACAGCTCCCACTACACACAGGCACTGAACTCACATGCACACATAAACACACACATACACACACACACACTGACACAATTAAAACTAATACAAATAAACTTAAAAGAAAAAACAATCTGTTCCGATTTTAAGATCTCTCAGCTCATTCAACTGAAAAGAATCCATCAAGGGCTCTCATGTTTCTGATTGCAGAAGAACCCACCATCCTCCCATCCTCACCCTCCACAGAATTTAATTTGTAAAGAAAAGGTGTCACATGCAGGAATAGAAAGAAAGTGAAAAATGTTACTTTAAAATGTCACTTTGGTCCATTTTTCTATGCTTTTGAAACCAAACATTTGGAATGTTTTCCTGGAAGCCTTGAATTACTGAGCCAAGAGCGCAGGCAGTACTGAATTTGCCAAAGAAAAGCCTTCCTTATAGCTGACCTTTTTTTCTTGCTCTGATCTACTCTGATGGCAAATACTTGGTGTAGGAGGTCATTCTGTATTTGTGTTGCTTTCATTGGTTAATAAAGAAACTGCTTTGGGCCTGTTGATAGGGAAGAACTTAGGAAGGCGGAGAAGACAGAACTGAGTGCGGGGAGGAAGAAAGCATCGAGAGAGATCGGCCATGGAGCTGCCAGGTCAGACATGCTGAATCTTTACCGGTAAGCCACGACATCATGGTGATATACAGATTATTAGAAATGGGTTAAATCAAGATGTGAGAGTTAGCCAACAGGAGGCTAGAGCTAATGGGCCAAGCAGTAATTTAATTAATACAATTTCTGTGTGGTTATTTCATGTGTAAGCTAGCCAGGCAGCTGGGACCAAAAGCAGACCCTCTCTCCTTAACAAATACTGACTGCCTTCACCAACTTCCTCACAATTAATATGACTTCTTTGATCTACTTCTTCAATTATAAGATCTAAGCTCCCTACACTACTTCTAATCCTCTTAATTACTCGTGATTCCAGACACACACCATTTTTCATCTGTCATCTATCTTGCACTTGTCCATAAAGATCTTTAAGCTTTCTAAAATCAAATCTTTATGGCCCATTCCAAAACTTTCCTCACACCATTACCACTTTACTGTGGGTTAATAACCAGTTTATTCACATTCAGTTACATCTTAACCTCATGTGGATCAAGATAATGTCTTATACGTCCATTAAACTTCACCATAATACTTAGCAAAGTACTAACACACAGAATGAATCAATAAATCTTAATGGGTAAGATTAAATTCTATCAGATTCTATCAAAAAGCTTGTTATAGTAAGTATCACATGCCTTTAGCTCTCAGGGGGCAAATGATCTCAGGTTTGGGACCATCCTCAGCTTCACATTCGGGATCAGACATGAATGAGTCACAGAGTTGAGACTCAGGCATGTTCGTTTGGTTTGTTTAGCTTTGTTTATAAAGCTATTAAAATGCTGTAGGCCTTTAAGTAGGAAAGAATGAAAGAATGGTATAGTTATACTGTCATTCTAAAAAGACTAAGGATCTGATAAATTAAGTTTAAAAAGATGAAAATTAAAAAGAATGAGAGAAACATTTTGAAGAAGTATCTGTGGTTTATTACAGTATGTGAGGGACACTTGAGTAAAGACACAGGAGTAGGGAAGGACAACATATGTTTAGAAATATCAAAAGTGTGTGGCATGTTCAAGCTATGGTTTATCTGGATGGTCAGCATGTAGAGCTACCTGAGACTGCAGTTCTCAACCTGTGGGTCATGACCCCTTTTGGGGTGCATATAAGATATCTTGTATATCAATATTTATAATTCATAACTAGCAAAATTACAGTTATGACCTAACAGCAAAATAATTTTATGGTTGGGGGTCACCACAAGTACTATAGAGTTCCAGCATTAGGAAGACTGAGCACCATTGATCTAAGACATAAAATCTGGGTGTACCCAAAGAGTATTTAATGAGGGTGAAGGTCTTCCCTCAAAGTGAATGGTACCTTCCAATGTATGTCAGAGACATAAAGAAAAGAAGCAATGTCACATGCCTTGCTTTTTATTTCTCAGGAATCATGATTACTGCCATTGCCACTGCTGTCCTCTGCTCAGCCAAGCTCCAGCTCCTACCACATGCCAATAACTCTCCAGAGTTTCTAAGCTTCCTTAGAGACGGGATTGGAAATGCTGAGACCTCCAGTTTCATGGACTAAGCAGATAAGGGGTATCTTTGCCTCTCCACTATGGAAACTACCACTAATGAGACTCTCCAGCCCACATTGGTAAGCCAGTCTATCAAATCCTGCTTAATAGTCTATGTGTTCTCTAGAGGAACAGAACCTATATAATACAGAACAGAACAGTACCTAATATACTATAGGATCCATTGAAATAATATTCTACATATATGCCATATATGGAAAGGCATAACAAGCTACAACTTTCCTTAGAGAAAATTACTAAGATTGGAACACTAGGCAGAAAAGGAGACATTTTTATCTTTGGTTTTATACTTTGAAATGTGTGCATATGCTATTTTTCTCCTTAACATTTTCCTAACAAGATTAAATAAAATCCTTAAAATGATGAATTTAACCATAGCTTCAGGGTGTCAGTGAGTTTTGGAATATCAGTATAGCCACCAGAAACAAGAAAGTGTGGTAAATTTTAAATTAAATTAAAATTCAATTTATAAGCGCAAAGACAATCAAAAACAAAAGGGCTAAGAGCCTAGAGAGATGGAAAGCAAAGAAAAAAGAGAACTTTCTACAAGTGTAAGTCTTATGAAAACATTTCTATTTTGGGGACAAGGCAAGAAGCTGAGAGTTTAATGTACAGACACTGCCAAACATAAAACAAAATCTGTGGGGATATCAGCAATTATATGAGGCTAGAGAGGTAAAAAAATTATAAAACTCATATATATGTATTATGTATGGGAGTTTGGCCAGCATGTGTGTATGTTCACCATATGTGTAGTGCTCACACAGGCCAGCAGACGGTGTCAGATCTCCTGGAAGCAGGGTTGTACATAGTTGTGAGCTGCCACTGGAAAATGGACCCAGGTTCTATGGAAAAGCAACCAGTGTTCTTAATGCCTGAGCCATTTCTCCAGACCCAAGAAAGACTTAGACTATACTCTCCTAAAACAAATTCTGAGGTACAATTTCAAGAAAAGTAAAACAAACAAACAAACAAACAAAAAACAGGAGCTTTCATAAGAAACACTACATAGCACACCACAGGATATGACACAATTTGGAAAACTATTTATTTATTTATTTATTTATTTATTTATTTTTGGTTTTTCGAGACAGGGTTTCTCTGTGGCTTTGGAGCCTGTTCTGGAACTAGCTCTGTAGACCAGGCTGGTCTCGAACTCACAGAGATCCGCCTGCCTCTGCCTCCTGAGTGCTGGGATTAAAGGCTCGGAAAACTCATTTTTTAAAAAAAGAGGGGGCAAAGGTCCTGGTGACAGGGAGGGACAAGGAGGGCCATTTGTGGAGACAGGAAAGAATTTACTTAAGAGCAAGGTCCATAAGAAGCCATGAGCGCCACCAGTGCTAGGATGCACACAGGGTGAGAACTGATTCTCAGGAGTCAGTGGGAGGAAAGCTACAGATAAGAACCCAAACTTGCAAGCAGGGCACACTGCAGCAGCAGAAACAAACCAGAGGTCAGTGGCAACATGGAGTTGGGACACAGCCTCTAGTCAGCCATCACTCTTTGTGCCTCCCCGAATATAAAGCCTCCTGAACCCAGGGTTTTTAAATCCAGGCTTACCACCCCCAAAAAAAGACAGTAAAACCACACTCACAAATGGCATCATCGCTGGTACTATATTCAGTGTGCAAAAACTAATCAAGCCATGGTTTAATTTTTATGGTTTGGACAAATGTACCTCCCCTGAAAGGTTACTGTGGTAAAGATTTGGTTGCAATATGGCATATCTATGAAGAAGTGACTGAATCTTGAGGGTACTAACTTCATCAGTGCCACTCATAAGTTCATAAATAAATAGGAAACTAGGAGGTAAAGCCTAGTTAGACAAAGCAGGTCACTAGAATTACGCATTTGAAAGATATTTGTCCTGAGCTCCTTAGTCATTGTCATGCTTAAATATTCTCATTCTTTCTCTCTCCTTCTCCTTCCCTCCTGGTCACCAAGAAATAACATCTCTGCTCCACCATGCTAGCAGGTCATGAGCTGAACCCTCTAACACTGCGAGCCTTTCCATTGTTTCTCTAGTAATTCAACACCATGACAAAAAGGCTGGCAGACACAGGAACTGAGGTGAAGGACAGAGGAAATGGGAGTCTTATCCTTCAGAGGGGAACTACTATAGCTGCTATTTTGAGTTAACGGAGCTACGAGTTGTGTACTTTTCTTGGCACATATTAACTTATTTTACAATTTTAACAACTTTCAAACATGTACGATAGAGGAAGGAGTATTCATGGAAGGAAAGAGATGGAAAGATTCTCTGTGTGACTCGCTACATGTTGGGGCTGACTCAACACAGGTCTCCTGCTGTTATGACCTCAGAGTCAGCTCTTCTATCTGCCTCAGGTATTGAAGAGGGGTGGGGAGAAGGGGGATGACTCTCCCTTAGCCATGCCACCATATGGCAGATGAGAAATGGGGACAGCTCTCCCCACTGCATCGGTGCTGGCACACCCACACCTCCACCATCAAGGTCAGTTCCACTGTGATGCCCAGGCAAGGTACAGGGTTCACTTTCCCAAGTGCTGCAGCTGGTAAGGGGAAGGGCAATCTTCCTTGGTGGGAGTCCCCGCTGTGCTTTGCTTGTATTGGTTAATGAATAAAGAAACTTCTTTGCCCTAACAGGGCAGAATTTAGGTAGGCAGAGAAGACAGAACTGATTGCTGGGAGGAAGAAAGCAGAGTCAGAGAGACACCATGGAGCTACCAGAATCAGACATGCCGAATCTTTCCTGGTAAGCCTCTGCCACATGGTGATACATAGATTAATAGAAATGGAATAAACTAAGGTGTAAGAGTTAGCCAATAAGATGCTAATTGGCCAAGCAGTGATTTAATGAACACAGTTTCTATGTGGTTATTCCGGGGCTAAGCTAGCTGGGCAGCAGGGATGAACAAGCGGCCTTCTCCCTTGCAACAATTAGTGCCAACATGATGGACTAAATTCACTTAAAAACCTGAGAGAGCTTAATTTTAAACAAAAAAAAAAATTACAAGGTTTAACACAGCTTTTTGCTGTTTGCTAGTGGCATGCCACAGCTCCTTTAAGAGAGTTTTTCCTGACTTAGCCATGGCAAAAGGAAAAAAAGTCGAGCAGTTTTAAAATGCCAGCTTTCTGGGCTATGCTACTAGTGAGGCCTCTGGCTCTTGCGGGAGACAGAGCATTTGGATGAGGTTTGTGAGTAAAGCGCTACAGCTTGCTTGAAATGTGGACTCTCTGTGTGCCTGGAAGTGGGACGGTGTGTGCCGCTCAGAAGCACAAGCAGCTCAGGGGCACAAGTGGCTCTGTCATGCTGGACAGTGCAGAGCTCCAAGCAGGAACTACCGTATTTATCATAGTAACAGCTTAAGTGTTAGACTGGGCAGGAAAACAGGTGCTATCATATTACCCCACTAATGGCGCAACTTAAGTTTTTAAGAAGCTCTTAACATTGTAAGAAGTGTAGACAGTAAAGAATTACAGGTTCGCAATAGGACAAATTCAGATATAAACGACCTCTAAATGGGTCACAGTGTTGGATAAATGTATGTAGGCTTGGGAGAGAGAAGGAAAAGAGTTTAGAAAGTCATAAAATAAAGTTAATGAGGTCATATGGGTATCTGTGGTCTGTGCTGCTGCTGAGGGTCATGTCTCACAGAGGGCTGTATTGATGTCTGTGGTTTGTGTTACCACAAAAGGCCATGCAGATATCAATGGTCTGTGTGCTGCCACCTGAAGCCATGTTGATAACAGGGGGCTGTGCTATAAATGGAGGCCATACTGATGTTCATGATCCATGCTGCTGCCAAAGGCCATGTCTGAGTCCATGGTTCTATTGGAGCTGGGGGCTGTACTGATGTATGACTGAGGGCCATGTAGATGTCCGTGGGCCATGCTGCCAATGGGGACCATGCTGATGTGAATGGCTGTGCTGCCCCGAGGGCCATGATGATGTCTATGGCCCGTGTAGTTAAGGGCCATGCTGACGTCTATAGTCTGTACAGCCACCAGAGACCATGTGGATATCCGTGGTCGGTGCTGTTACCAGAAACCATATAAAAGTCTAAGGAGAGACAGCTTTTGGGGTTCAGCCCCAAGACACTCTTCAGGGTTCAGCATAAAGGCAACTGCAAGCAAAAAGGACTTTTTCTGAGAGTGAACGAACTCTCTCACACAAGCTTTTCGGAATCTCTTTATTGTTCTGCTTCTATTCTAGTTTTCCTGCCCTGCTACTAATTCCTCCTAGCTGCTGCTTCTAGCTTCTTCTTCCCTAGCCTAAAAACTCTTCTTACAGAAGCCTTGAGGCAATAAAAAAAATTACAGGAGTTGCCTCTCATTGGTCAAAAGCACATTCTTAGAGTAAGCGATAGGGAAATGAGCCATTGCCATGGCAACACAAGTTTCCAAGGTTCCAGGAGTGAGACCATGACCCGATTTGGTGGGGGGGCAGAGTCCCATTGACAAACCTTGAGACACAGGTCTACTGTTAGCAGACTGGAAGCAAAGAACTGAAGAGCTGACGTGCTTTTCTTTGGGTGCTTTGTGTTGCGACTCTGCCCTTGTGTGGAGTTGTAAGGTTTTAACCTTGTGACCTAGTTACAGAAAGCCTTCACTCTAGTTTGGACGTGCTCTGAGGTGAAGGTGAGCTGTGTGCAGTTAATCTGAGCAAAATGACAAAGCAGGTTTTTAAGTGTTTTCAATTCTTGTGGGACAAATAGATCTAGTAATAAAGCATGTTCCAGTACATGTTCTACATATCAAAACTATAAAGATGAATAAAAAGTCATCTTCTGAGCACCTACAGATGCATGTGTCCTTAATATTGAGATGTAATCATGAGATTACATACACACATTAATGCATGTGGAGATATCATAGCTGTTAATTGCACAAGCAAAATTACAGATGGAAGCAGCAGTTTTCAGAGTTAGGCTCCCCACAGCTCATGAGAGCCGCTCCTGACAGAAGTGCACGACCGGTGCTCCTGTTGACAGTGACGTGCAAGGAAGCTACTTCTGCAGCAGTACTGGTGACTGCAGTCGCAAAGCTGAGACACAGGGACACAGACGGCTTCTGTGACAGCCCTGTCTCCACCGCACCAGAAACAGTACCAGCCTAGACAGAAACTAATCGAGGAGCACTCTAAAAGTGTGGTAAGGATGCTGAAGCAGAGCTCTCCATAACTGAAGGCTTCTGGCGGGGCTGCAAGTAATGAAGGGCCTCGCTCCAGTATGGTCAACAAAAATTGGACTTGTCTTCTCTTTCTTCTTCTCCTCCCATTTTTCTTTTCTTTTGAGATGGGGGTTTCTCAGTGTAGCCCTGGCTGTATTTGAACTCAGAGATCCACCTGCCTCTGCCTCAAAAGTGCTGGGATTAAAGGAGTATGCCATAATTGCTCAGTCACCTTCTTCTTCTTTGTTGGGAGAGGTCACAAGGATGGGGTATAGGCATTGGAGAACTGGGAAGATTAGGGTTTGTGATATGAAATTCCCAAACAATAAAAATATTTTTTAAAAGATGGACTTCAGTTTTAAAGAGAAAATAGTGTACCTTGTAAATGATTAGTAAAGCATATTGGTGATGTAAAGAAAGGCTCCTCAAAAAAACAGTGTATAAATGTAACCTGAGTGAGGAATTTCCATATTTATGAGCCCAAGGAAGCAAATATGTAAAAACAAAGTAATACCATGTTAGAGAAAAACACATTGAACTTTTTTTTTTTTTTTGAGTTTTCGAGACAGGGTTTCTCCGTAGCTTTTTGGTTCCTGTCCTGGAACTAGCTCTTGTAGACCAGGCTGGCCTCGAACTCACAGAGATCCGCCTGCCTCTGCCTCCCGAGTGCTGGGATTAAAGGCGTGCGCCGCCATCACCCGGCTCACATTGAATTTTTTAAATAAAATTTATATTTTTAAAATTTTCACGATGAATTTCAAAAGGAGAAAAAGACATTCAAATGCTTATTCTTCTGGGACAGGTGCACAGCCTTGTCCAGATCCACTGTCCAACACAGCCTCTTACGAGAACCCTAGGTCTTCCTTCCCGCTTCCCTTCAGATTTTGTTTTGAGACAGGCTTATCCTGTGTCTGCCAGGCTGACCTTGGACTGACACAAAGTTTCCTGCTCAGCCCCAGGGCTGAATCACAAACCCACACACACCCAGAAAAAGCAAGCACTGGGAACACAAGGTGTCTCTCCTCCTCTGAGGGCAGTATAGGAAAGGTTTCAAATTTCTCTTAATCATGCAGCGCCACCTGCTGGTCACACCTTGGCATATACTCAGCATTCATAATACCCAATTTTAGCCTTTAGATTTTATTCTACCTGTCAAAAGGAATGTTTCACAACTTTTATTCTTTTCCCCCAAGAGTTATTTGTAACTCAGTATGAAACTATTTAGTATAAAACAGAATGTGCAATTATAGTACAAACTAACTGGACTCTTTAAAATATCTAAAATATATGTAAGACCTCAGCAATCTTATTTTTTGTTTTAAAGCTTCTGCTATTCTGTTACCCTGCTGTGGAACAATGGTCTTTTACCCTGTCACTTGTATTTTATATAAATGCTGATTCACCAGTAGCCAGGCAGGAAGTATAGGCAAGGCGACCCAGGCAAGAAGGAGAGGTGGGGCAACAAGCACCCGCAGGCAGGCCCAGGCGGCAGAAGCACCGGCAGGCAGGCCCAGGCGGCAGAGGCACCGGCAGGCAGGCCCAGGCGGCGGAGGCACCGGCAGGCAGGCAAGCCCGGGCGGCGGAGGCACCGGCAGGCAGGCAAGCCCGGGCGGCGGAGGCACCGGCAGGCAGGCAGGTCCGGGTGGCGGAGGCACCGGCAGGCAGGCCCAGGTGGCGGAGGCACCGGCAGGCAGGCCTAGGCGGCGGAAGCACCGGCGCGCAGGCAGGCCCGGGCAGCGGAGGCACCGGCAGGCAGGCCCAGGTGGAGGAGGCACCGGCAGGCAGGCTTGGGCGGCGGAGGCACCGGCAGCCAGGCCCTGGTGGCGGAGGCACCGGCAGGCAGGCCTAGGCGGCGGAAGCACCGGTGCGCGGGCTGGCCCGGGGGGCGGAGGCACCGGCAGGCAGGCAAGTCCGGGCGGCAGAGGCACCGGCGGGCAGGCGGGCCCAGGCGGCGGAGGCACTGGATGCAGGATAGTGCGGGCAAGAAACAGTGAAGCCCACACTGATAGCAGATTGCCCCGCTACAATTAAATCAAACCCAATAGATAGCATCGGTAAGAGGAGATGGGCAGACGCCAGGGCAAGAATTCACCCAACAATCTGAAAAACAACATGAAAACACCAGAACCCAATGATCTTACAACACAAGGACTTGAACACCCTAACACAGGAGAAGAGGAAAAAACTGACTTTTTGAAAGCAATAGAGTCCCTTAAACAACATGTAAAAAACGCCCTCATAGAAATGGATGAGAAGTATAACAAAAAGTTTGAAGAAATGAGTAAATACGTAAATGATACCCTGGGAAGCCAAGAAAAAACGATCAAACAGGTAATGGAAACAGTCCAAGAATTGAAAACTGAAATGGAAGCAAGGAAGAAAACACAAACTGAGGACCAGCTGGATATGGAAAATCTAGGTCAACGAGCAGAGACTACAGAAACAAGCATAATCAATAGAATACAAGAGATAGAAGAAAGAATCTCAGATTCTGAAGACACCATAGAGAAAATAAATGGACTGATCAAAGAAAACACCAAAACCAACAAATTCTCATCACAAAACATTCAGGAAATATGGGACACAATAAAAAGACCAAACCTAAGAATAATAGGGATAGAAGAAGGAGAAGAGGCACAGCTCAAAGGTCCAGAAAACATTTTTAACAAAATTATGGAAGAAAACTTCCCCAACATAAAGAAAGATATTCCTTTGAATATTCAAGAAGCATACAGAACACCAAACAGACTGGATCAAAAAAAAAAAAAACGTCCCCTCGCCATATAATAATCAAAACACAAAATATACAGATTAAAGAAAGAATATTAAGAGCTGCAAAGGAAAAAGGCCAAGTAACTTATAAAGGTAAACCGATCAGACTTACACCTGACTTCTCTATGGAAACCATGAAAGCCAGAAGGTCCTGGATAGAGGTACTGCAGAAACTAAGAGACCATGGATGCAAACCCAAACTACTATACCCAGCCAAGCTATCGTTCACTATCAATGGAGAAAACAAGATATTCCAGGACAAGAATAAATTTAAACAATACGTTGCCACAAATCCAGCCCTACAGAAAGTAATAGAAGGAAAATCACAACCCAAGGAATCCAACATTGCCAACACTGCCTACAATAACCCAGGCATCTAGCGACCCTTCAACAGCACAACTCAAAGAAGGGAGACACACAAACTCTTCTACCATAAGCAATAAGAATAACCGGAGGTAACAACCACTGGTCATTAATATCACTTAATATTAATGGTCTCAATTCACCAATAAAAAGGCACAGGCTAAGAGATTGGATACGAAAACAGGATCCAACAGTCTGCTGTTTGCAAGAAACTCATCTCAACCACAAGGACAGGCATCTACTCAGAGTAAAGGGTTGGGAAAAGGTTTTTCAAGCAAATGGTCCTAAGAAAAAAGCAGGTGTGGCCATACTAATTTCTAACAAAACTGACTTCAAACTAAAATCAATCAGAAGAGATCGAGAGGGACACTTTATACTCATAACAGGAACAATTCAGTAGGATGAAGTCTCAATCCTGAATATCTATGCCCCTAATATAAAAGCACCCACTTATGTAAAAGAAATACTGCTAAAACTCAAGGCAGACATCAAATCACACACACTAGTAGTAGGAGACTTCAACACACCTCTCTCACCAATGGACAGGTCAATCAGACAGAAAACTAATAAAGAATTAAGAGAATTGTTGGAGGTAATGAATCAAATGGACTTAACAGACATCTATAGAACACTCCACCCAAATAGGAAAGAATACACCTTCTTCTCTGCAGCTCATGGAACCTTCTCGAAAATTGACCACATACTTGGAAACAAAGGAAACCTCCACAGATACAAAAAAATATCAGTGGCCACCTGTGTCTTATCAGATCACCACGGATTAAATTTAGAAGCCACCAACAATGCTACCCCCAGAAAGCTGACAAACTCATGGAAACTGAACAGTCAACTACTGAACCACACCTGGGTCAAGGAAGAAATTAAGAAAAAAACTAAAGTCTTTCTTGAATTTAATGAAAACAAAGAGACAACATACTCAAACCTATGGGACACGATAAAAGCAGTGCTAAGAGGAAAGTTCATAGCACTAAGTGCCCACTTTAAGAAAACGGAGAAAGGATACATTGGGGACTTAACAGCACACCTGAAAGCTCTAGAAAAAAAAGAAGCAGACGCGCCCAGGAGGAGTAGAAGACAGGAAATAATCAAACTGAGGGCAGAAATCAACAAAATAGAAACACAGAAAACAGTCCAAAGAATCAATGAAACAAAAAGTTGGTTCTTGGAGAAAATCAACAAGATTGACAAACCCCTATCCAAACTAATTAAATGACAGAGAGAGAACACGCAAATAAATAAGATCAGAAATGAAAAGGGGGACATAACCACAGACACAGAAGAAATTCAGAGAATCATTAGATCTTACTACAAAAGCCTGTATGCCACAAAACTGGAAAATGCAAAAGAAATGGACACTTTTTTAGATAAGTACCATATACCAAACCTAAACCAAGACCAGGTAAACGATCTAAATAGACCTGTTAGTCGCGAAGAATTAGAAACAGTTATCAAAAATCTCCCTTCCAAAAAAAGCCCAGGACCAGATGGTTTCAATGCAGAATTCTACCAGAACTTCCAAGAAGAGCTAATACCTATACTCCTTAATGTATTTCACAATATAGAAACAGAAGAGTCATTGCCAAATTCCTTTTATGAAGCTACAGTTACCCTGATACCAAAACCACACAAAGACCCAACCAAGAAAGAGAATTACAGGCCTATCTCACTCATGAACATCGACGCAAAAATTCTCAATAAAATACTGGCAAACCGAATCCAAGAACACATTAAAAAAGTTATCCATTATGATCAAGTAGGCTTCATTCCAGAGATGCAGGGCTGGTTCAACATATGTAAATCTATCAATGTAATCAACCATATAAATAAACTGAAAGAAAAAAACCATATGATCATTTCATTAGATGTTGAAAAAGCATTCGACAAAATTCAACACCCCTTTATGATAAAGGTCTTGGAGAGATTAGGGATACAAGGGTCATACCTAAATATAATAAAAGCTATTTACAGCAAGCCGACAGCTAACATTAAATTAAACGGAGAAAAACTCAAAGCCATCCCACTAAAATCAGGAACACGACAAGGATGTCCACTCTCTCCATACCTCTTCAATATAGTGCTTGAAGTTCTAGCAATAGCAATAAGACAACATAAGGGGATCAAGGGGATCCATATTGGAAAGGAAGAAGTTAAGCTTTCACTATTTGCAGATGATATGATAGTATACATAAGCGACCCCAAAAACTCTACCAAAGAACTCCTACAGCTGATAAACACCTTTGGTAATGTGGCAGGTTACAAAATCAACTCCAAAAAATCAGTTGCCTTCCTATACACTAAGGATAAGGAAGCAGAGAGGGAAATCAGAGAAGCATCACCTTTCACGGTAGCCACAAATAGCATAAAATACCTTGGGGTAACTCTGACCAAGGAAGTGAAAGATCTATTTGGCAAGAACTTTAAGTCTTTGAAGAAAGAAATTGAAGAGGACACCAGAAAATGGAAGGACCTTCCTTGCTCTTGGATTGGGAGGATCAACATAGTAAAAATGGCAATTCTACCAAAAGCAATCTATAGATTCAACGCAATCCCCATCAAAATCCCATCAAAATTCTTCAGAGATCTGGAGAAGACAATAATCAACTTTATATGGAAAAACAAAAAACCCAGGATAGCCAAAACAATCTTATACAATAAAGGATCGTCTGGAGGCATTACCATCCCTGACTTCAAACTCTATTACAGAGCTACAGTACTGAAAACAGCTTGGTACTGGCATAAAAACAGAGAAGTCGACCAATGGAATAGAATAGAAGACCCTGACTTTAGCCCACAAACCTATGAACACCTGATTTTCGATAAAGGAGCTAAAAGTATACAATGGAAAAAAGAGAGCATCTTCAACAAATTGTGCTGGCAAAACTGGATGTCAATCTGTAGAAGAATGAAAATAGATCCATATCTATCACCATGCACAAAACTCAACTCCAAATGGATTAAAGACCTCAATATCAGTCCAAACACACTGAACCTGATAGAAGAGAAAGTGGGAAGTACTCTACAACACATGGGCACAGGAGAACACTTCCTACGTATAACCCCAGCAGCACAAACACTAAGGACATCATTGAATAAATGGGACCTCTTGAGACTGAGAAGCTTCTGTAAAGCAAAGGACACTGTCACTAAGACAGAAAGGCAACCCACTGACTGGGAGAAGATCTTCACCAACCCCGCAACTGACAAAGGTCTGATATCCAAAATATATAAAGAACTCAAGAAATTAGACCGTAAAAGGTTAATCAATCCAATTATAAAATGGGGCACTGAGCTGAACAGAGACTTTTCAACAGAAGAAGTTCAAATGGCCAAAAGACACTTAAGATCGTGTTCAACTTCCTTAGCAATCAGGGAAATGCAAATCAAGACAACATTAAGATACCATCTTACACCTGTCAGAATGGCTAAAATCAAAAACACCAATGATAGCCTCTGCTGGAGACGTTGTGGAGAAAGGGGCACTCTCATCAATTTCTGGTGGGAATGCAAACTTGTGCAACCACTTTGGAAAGCAGTGTGGCGGTTTCTCAGGAAAGTCGGGTTCAACCTACCTCTCGACCCAGCAATACCACTATTGGGAATATACCCAAGAGATGCCCAAACATACAACAAAAGTATATGCTCAACTATGTTCATAGCAGCATTGTTTGTAATAGCCAGAACCTGGAAACAACCTAGATGCTCTTCAATCGAAGAATGGATGAAGAAAGTATGGAATATATACATATTAGAGTACTATTCAGCAGTAAAAAACAATGACTTCTTGAATTTTGCATACAAATGGACGGAAATAGAAAACACTATCCTGAGTGAGTTAATCCAGACCCAAAAAGAGGAACATGGGATGTACTCACTCATATTTGGTTTCTAGCCATAAATAAAGGACATTGAGACTATAATTCGTGATTCTAGAGAAGCTAAATAAGAAGTTGAACCCAAAGAAAAACATATAAGCATCCTTCTGAATATTAACCTTCATCAGGCGATGAAAGAAGACAGAGACAGAGACCAACATTGGAGCACTGGACTGAAGTCTCACGATCCAAAGGAGGAGCAGAAGGAGAGAGAACACGAGCAAGGAACTCAGGACCGCAAGGGGTGCACCCACACATTGAGGCAATGGGGATGTTCTATCGGGAACTCACCAAGGCCAGCTGGCCAGGGTCTGAAAAAGCATGGGACAAAACCGGTCTCGCTGAACATAACGGACAATGAGGTCTACTGAGAACTGAAGAACAATGGCAATGGGTTCTTGATCCTATTGCACGTAATGGCTTTGTGGGAGCCCAGGTAGTTTGGATGCTCACCTTAATAGACCTGGATGGAGGTGGGTGGTCCTTGGACCTCCCACAGGGCAGAGAAACCTGCTTGCTCTTTGGGCTGAGGAGGGAGGAAGACTTGATTGGGGGGGGGGAATGGAAGGTGGTGGCAGGGAAGAGGCAGAAATCTTTAATAATTAAATAAATTAATTAATAAAAAAAAAGAAAGAAAATGCACACACACACACACACACAAAAAAAAAAAGAATCTTGGGAAAAGGGAAGTTCCAGTCTGCAGTCATCATTCAGACAGGGAAGAAGCCAGACACTGAGCAAACAAGATGTGACTGCCTCACCGAAAAAGGTACCAAGCCATGTGGCTAACACAGACAAGAATTATGGGCTAATGTAAGTTCTAAGAGTTAATAAGAAGCCTGAGCTAATGGGCCAATCAGTTTATAATTAATGTAGATTTCTGTGTGGTTTCTTTGGGACTTAACAACTGCGGGATCCGGGCAGGACAGAAATCTCATTGATTCTTCATAGCTATTTAGATAAAAATTATTGTAGGGCCCGAGTCTACCCTTGTTCCTGGGGTGCATCTTGAGGACAGTTTCTGGTCAGCTAACTAAATCATTCTGTTTGTTCTTGTGCTCCCCCTGCCCCACCTGGTGATTAGCTGTAGGGCATTGACTGCATTGTTGGTATGGTAATTTCCCACCTGCCTGGGCAGAAATCCTTGTGCAGCAGCTAGGTATGTAAGGATTTCCGCAAGGTTGAATAAATGGCATTTGGCTGATCTCCTTCGAATGACCCAGGTCTCTTTGTGTGTTCTTTCAATCTCCAGGCCTTTGCCCCTGACTGGCGTAGGGTACAATGGCGTGCGAACTGTACAGAGGGTGTAACACAGAATCGGGGTGTTACAAATTATCAGACAAAAAAATTACTGATGCTGTAAATCTATTATGTAAATAAAAAAAATCTAGAGATTATCAAATGCTCAGGTGCCTATACTGAAGGAATGAAGTCAGTGCCATGAAGGACATACTGCTGAGCAATGGGAAAAGGGAAGATGAAGGAAAGACACCTTCAGACAATGTCATTTCCCTAAAAGGAGGGAAGCCACATGCTTTCCCTCATAGTCTATGTGAGTAAGACAATGATCCTTTGATACAGCTTACAAGATGATGTCATTCTCTGTAAGCAGAAGTTATTAAGAAGCCGATGATATAAATGTAGAACATTTATTGGATTTAATAAAAATAAAAATGCCGGGTGGTGGTGGTGCACGCCTTTAATCCCAGCACTCGGGAGGCAGAAGCAGGTGGATCTCTGTGAGTTCGAGGCCAGCCTGGTCTACAAGAGCTAGTTCCAGGACAGGAACCACAAAAGCTACAGAGAAACCCTGTCTCAAAAACTCCAAAAAAAAAAAAAATAATAATAATAATAATAATAAATAAAAATAAAAATGTCTCTTGCACTTGGGTACTAGTAATCAATGTTCTTTTGGATATACTGAACACTAAATGCCAGGCTAACACATATAGTCACTGCTCTCAAATATTACTTTTTCAGAATACTTCAAGACAGGAATGAAGCTTTAATACATAAAAGTAAAGATTCTTTTAAAATATAATTTAGTTTATGTCATGCACAACTTCCCAATTATTAGAAAAATAATTTTCAGTATAGTATTATACCTGGTTCTTTTACCTTTACTAAACTAATAAATTCTCACTATAGAGCTAGCTAATATCCTCATGATACTACTAGCTTGGCATGTATATTTCATGCTTTTCCTGTGCAATCGCAATATTATGGCATATTTTAAGGTTCATTATATAATGTACCGTAGGTAAATTCTCACTTTTCTCACTTAACTTAAGAACTTCCTCATGCAAGTACATACATGCTTACTACCTCACTCTCCATACACTGCCATAAGCTGGCTCACAATGGCATCTCTACATATAATTACTTATCTCAGAATACACTGTCAAAAGTAAACCTTTTGGACAGAGTTTGGGTACGTGCTGGTATTATGCAACCACCCTACAACACAGTTAAGAGTCCAGCAGGCTGTGGAGCCACTCATTGGTTGCAGGTTAGGATCAGAATTAGGGTTAGATATCTCACCGAAGTCAATTTGCGGTGCTGTGATTTCTTTATCTGTAAAGTAGGGAAATACTAGGAACTGCTTCACAAAGGGGATAATGCGAGGTGGATATTCTTTTCATAACAACCATCTACACATTCTCTTTTGTGAATTTTGGGCATAATTTTCCATTTTTAAGGTAATATTTTTTCTTATTTCCATTTAAATTTTTTTTTGTGTGTTAGGGAGTGTACATGGTGGAGAAAGGGGGCAAAGGTCAATCTTGGGATGGCATCCTTTTTTTTTTTTGAGATAAGGTCTCTCACTAGAAGAACTGAAAGACTTCTGGCCAGCAGGCCCCAGGAATGCAACTCCACAGTGCTAAAAGTGCAAACACCCAGCACTATTTTTTAACATAGGTTCTGGAAAATAAACTCAGTTCCTCAGCCTTAAACAGGAAGCACTCTATCACCTGAGTTATTTCCCTGACCTGATTATACAATTCTCCATAGACCATAAACCATAATGCTTGCTACATAGTCTATAAATAGTTTCTACAAATCTGAGAATGACTTAATCTATATGGTCTATTTTATCTAACACAACATTTAATGCTGATATAGTCAAGTTACCTTTTTCTTATGACATATTTTGTTTTATTTATGGGAGTCACGTTTTTGCTTTTTAAGAACCATTTTATTTCCTTTTCAACCAATGTGGAATTTGATGTATGACTGGCTTAAGGTAGAGGACCTGACCATATTTTATCCAGTACAAAGAAAATGTGCTGTGTGTAAGTCTTCTCCCATCTGAAGTTAAATGCCATCTGTAATCAAAACCAAATATGACAATCTTTTTATGTATTTGTACTACCGAGTCAGTTTGCATAACTGCACGCTATACTTGTACCAACGCTGCCTCGTAACTTTAGAATGCATTTGCTGCCTAGTAAAGAAAATCTCTTTATCTTGTTCTTTCTCAGCATTAGTTAAGTGATTCTTGTAAATCTCTCTCTATAAAATTTGTGAAACATCTTGAACCACATAAAAATTATTCTTTAGTTAGTAAATTTTAGGTTAGTGTTAATATTTTATGATATTTAACAAGACTACTCAATATTTATTTATATTTTATTATGACCTAAAGTAAATTTTATAGTTTTTTTCCACAATGCACATTTTCCATTATGTTATGTTTTACTTTTATTCTGAATGGTATTCTTTATCCTGATGTATATTCTACTTGGTTTGTATCAAAGATTAAAGTCTATTTTTCACATTTCTTTCTTTAGATGGCAACTTCAGTATGCCTCTACTCAGACAGTTTCAAACTCATGACCTTGAGTATGTAATTTTTAAAATAAAAAAAAATACCACTTGATAACTTTGTTTTGTTTTGTTTTATGTTTTTTTGTCTTGTTGGAGGTTTTTGTTTGCTTTGAATTTTTTGGGGGGATGATGGTGTGAATAGGTATGGCCCCTAAAGACTCATGTGTTTAAATGTTTGGCCCATAGGGAGTGCCACTATTGGGAGGTGTGGCCTTGTTGGAGAAAATGTGTCATTGTGAGGGAGGGCTTACAGGTCTTCTCTGCTCAAGCTAAGCCCAGTGTGGTACACAGTCAGTTTTGCTACCTGCAGATCAAGATATGGAAGACTCAGCTCCTTTTCCAAAACCATGTCTGCCTACATACAACCATGACCATAATGGACTAAATCTCTGAAACTGTAAGCCAGTCCCAATTAGATGTTTTCCTTCATAAGAGTTGTTGTGATTATTGTGTCTCTTCACAACAATAAAAACTCTAACTAAGACAGTGGTGGGGGAGTTTGTTTGTTTTCTAAAAGAGAAAGAAAGAATGCAAAGTTGAGCGGGTAATGAGGTGTGGAGAATCTGAGAGGAGTTGGGGGAGGGGAAAGAGTATGATCAAAATATACCATACAAAAAGTTTTTAAACAAGAAATGTAAAACAAACAAAACTGCATAATAATGAGAAAATACCATTCTGCTTCTCAGCTCACCAACCTAGAGAGACAAAACATTGACCTGTCTGTTTTAAACTATTCTAGTAGGTTTCTCCATGTGCATTAACACTAAGTCATGTTCATCACCCATCACATTCTTTGTTGACCTGCTGCTGCCGCTAGACCTCATCTGCCTCAGCGTGCTCACCTCACTGCTCACACTTTCTTTGTCAGTCATCACGGTACTGCCATAATCACTATCTAAATCTCTACCTTATTCACTCAGTAGACAGAATCCTCGACCTAATAGTTATGAGGTCACTATGACCACCACATTTTAGGCTTCCTTTCCCCTCTGTCTTGCGACTGTTAACTGTACTGGTATATTGTCAAGGGTGGTTGTAATGATTCAGACACACAACATGGCTGACACTTCCAGGTTCCAGGGCCACGCATGTGTGGACAAGCCCTCAGGCAGAAGTGCCTAATGGCCCCAGAATCTCAAAGGACCCCAAGTGACCCACGTGCAGCATGGTCACATCATCTACGTATGATGCAGCTGCGTGAGCCCTCGCATGCATGCGTGAGCTCCATCATCTGTGTATGATATAACCATGCCATCTCCCTGTGTACATGCATTAGGCAGCCCTTAAAGGCTAGAGGCGCTATCTTCAGCCCTCTCTCTGCACACTGACTTCCCCAGGCCTGTACACGCCCCCTCTAATAAACTTCTAAGCAGGTTTGTTGCATGTTCTGTGTTTCCTTTTCACTCGTACCTGGTAATTTCAGTGGTGACATTTATATCTTATTCTGTAATTATATTAATTCTCCCCTGTTTTGCCTAATGGTTGACTGTAAAAGCTGAAAACCAGTATTTACATTACTAACATTTAAATGCTGCTCATTGACTAGTAAAGTTTTGTGCTATGATGTGGAGGCCCAAAAATATAAGCCTATTTTCACGTTGACCAAAGATCAGAGAGTTGAAAGTTACCCCTATTCCTTCACGGTTATTGTGTTCTGCTCTCTCAAGGTTATTGTCAATAGGTGTGGCTAATAGTCAGACCTTGTGTTTCAGGAAGAGAGAAGTAGATATAGTTTCTACCTCAAACAAAAGTCTAAGGATCCGACTAAGGGTCCAGTTCCTTTAAGGAGATACCATTGAATTCCACCCAGGGAGTGGTTGGCCCCCAAAATATTTTGGTCTTCTTTAGTTCTAACAGAATGCTTAACGATGGCCGTAGCCCACGACTTTCAACTGGTCTGTTCATTTCCTTGTATCATGTTACTGAGGTTTTTTGTCTTACTCCTACCTTTTGGGCTCAGAGGTTTTTAAGCAATTGGAAATTAAATGCGGGCGATTTCAGTATTCACTGGAACCCCCTCCTGGTACAAGTCTCTATGTTTTGCTCTCTTATTATTTTTCTGTCTTTGTATTCTTTATTAATATTTCTAAATCCCAACGCCCCTACCCTGGTAAGAGATATTTTTGTTGAGGCTGGTCCCTGACACTATGTGAAGGCGGAAGTCACAAACAATCCCACACCAGTTTGAAATTATGATTAATAGAATGGTTATTTATTTAAAGGGGAAAAACTTACAGATCACCGTCCCAGACAACAGCCCTCTGCACAATCAGGAAAGGAGCCTAGTCGCTGGAAGCAGAGCCGGAAGCCAGGGAGAGAGCAGAGGGTAGTGGCCGCTTTTTTAAAGGGAGAGAGACCATGCCCCAATGGGCTGGTATCTCAGCGGCTATTGGCTGGAGGAGCGGAAGGAGCTCCCGCAACAACTATGATTAGATTTTTCTCATCTATCCATCAAGTTTTGATCCATTTGACAATGTAGAATCATTTTTCTCACACTCTCAGCAACTGTTCAAAATCATGCCTACCTGAGTGTAGGGACATAGCCCCACCCATTGGGGGCGTGTTCGCCTCGGGCTAATGTTTACGGATAAATCTGCCGGGCGTGAGCCCAGCAGCCCTTTTTTCTTTTGCTCCGCTTTTCCGGTACACCGCTGGAACCTGTGGTCCTGTAAGTTTATTTCCTTATTAAAGCTGTATATATCTATATAATCTGTCTACATTCATTTGCGCCACCACATTTGGCGTCCCAACGTCGGGCTATTTTGCCCCCTACCCGGCACAGGGGGGGCGCAAGCTCCACCTTTCCCGGCTAGTTGCCTGAGCTCAGGAAGGCGATTTACAGCGCGCTCCCTGCTCGCTTTCCCTTCCCCCACTCCAGGCCACTATAGTCGCAGAGCAGCGACCCCCCCACAGAGCAGTTAATAGCTCCCTGCTTCTTCCAAACCCTCACTGCCTGATTTAAGTGAAGCACCCGCGGTTTTGAAGTAAAAGCCACCAACCCCTTCCCTTAACAGGCAGTACAATAATTTTTGTTTTGAGTTAATTGTTTCAGACCGGCTCTGGCTTAGACCACGTGGACTCAGGTGCATTTCTTTAGCCACCACTGGCAGGAAAACTTCATTACAGGTACATAATTTTCTTTTATAAATAAGAAAAATGTCTGAAAACATTACCATTCAAGACTTTAACAGCCTTTTCAGTTGTACCATGTGGGAGATTTTACAAGAAGTGTCTGTCAGCCCACAGATATGGATCTTTCTGGGATTCGTAGTTTTCCTTGGTACTGTATGGTTTGATAATAGAAATATGATAAAGTCTTTACGAGACGAGGTTGAACGCTTAAAAACACTTGAGAATGACAACAATCTTCTCAAAAATCAGTTTGAAGTTCTCCAGGCAGAGAACAGATCTTTGTTTAACACAACTCGACAAACTGAAAAAAATTTAGAAGAGGTACAGGCTGATGTTAAGGAGAAATTCATTACTATGGAAGAGGGAACAGCTGATTTGGATCGTAAGCTTCAGTCCCTTTCAGTAGGAACTGAAATATTAACGGCTGATATTAAGGAGAAATTTATTACTATGGAAGAAGGAACAGCTGATTTGGATCGTAAGCTTCAGTCCCTTTCAGTAGGAACAGAAACATTAACTGAGAGAATCAAAACTGCTGAATGTGACAATCGGATTTTGTCTAAAGCTTATGACAGATTGACAGAAAGATTATCTATACAAGAAGGCACGGTATATGCTATAAAACTTATGTCCAAAGATGAGACGTTATCTCTAATGGACAAACTTCATACTTTAGAATCCTCAATGAAGGCTTTAGAACATAATTCTGGACAGGAGATTCAGACATTAAAGAAGGCAATGGTGAATAGAATTGAAAAGATTGAGGAATTTCTAAATTCTGAGGAAGAAGAGCAGGAGGTAGAAAGGCATATTTTAACTAAATCTGTGGGTAAATCCCTCCGGGACAATTCCCACAAAGCTCTACCTACAGTTCTACCTGCCTTTCCAGTTGTAACAACTGAGAAAGTAGTTGGTTCCAGAAACCCTAGGGTCATCAAGGAAGATACATGGGAACCTGTCCGTATGAATGATCTCAAAGAAATTAAACAGGCTGTAATGACTTTTGGAATGAATGCCTCTTTTGTTAAAGAGATGCTAAGATCTTGGGCTACCACGAATAAGGTCACGCCCAATGACTGGTTTCAACTGAGCTCTGCTGTCCTTGAGAGTGGAACGCAATTGAAATGGAAATGCTTATTCAGGCAAGAGGCTAGACTTTTAGAACAGCAAGAAAGAGCAAAGGGAATTGAGATTTCCATAGATCAAATTTTGGGAGAGGGGCTATTTTCTGAGCCTCAGGAACAAGCTAATTTGGATGAAAACATACTCTCTGTGTGTACTACAGCAGCCTTAAGGGCTTGGGACAGGGTGCAAGACCCAGGACAGAGGATGGAATCATTTGTCAGAGTTAAACAGGGTCAAAGAGAACCCTTTAGTGACTTTTTACAAAGAATAACTAAAGCTGTACAAATAGGGATATCTGACCCAGAAGCAAGACGTATAATGATCGACACTTTGGCTTATGAAAATGCAAATGTGGAATGCAAAAGGATTTTGGGACCTTTAAAGCTCAGATCAGCGCCATTAGAAGAATGGGTCTTGCATACACTAGATGTTGATACATTTGACTATGGCACTGAAGCATGGGTAGAAGAAGCAATTTCCAATGGTAAAAGGAGACATCAGAATACCAAATGTTTTAATTGTGGCAAAACGGGTCATATGAAAAGGAATTGTAGACAACGGATTTTCAGAAATAATAATAATGCATCTTCTAGAAATAATAGAAATAGGAGGACTCAGCCTTCAGGTTTATGTAGAAGATGTGGAAAGGGCAGACACTGGACGAATGAGTGCAGGTCTACAAGAGATAGACAAGGCAACCTGATACAGACGGGAAACGTGAGAGGGGGGGCCTCACAGGCCCCCATGGCAAACATGGTTCAGTCATTTCCAGTTACTACAGAGAACGTGACTCGTCAGGACAATTAGAAAGCCCCATGCCTACTGTTACAAGCAATAATGATCAGAAAGATGAGTTCCGTGTGTTTTGGCAAACTTCTATAAATGACCAAAGACCAAAGCTGAGAGTGTGTGTAAATGGCATTTTTATTACTGGCCTGCTGGACACAGGTGCGGATGTAAGTATCATTACCCCAGAATCTAGGCATCCATATTGGCCTCTTCAGAATGTAAATGTTCAGCTCCTGGGAATTGGAACCCTATCTCGAGTAAGGCAGAGCACGAGATGGGTTGAATGTATAGGACCAGAGGGACAAATAGGAAAATTAAGGCCATATGTAGCCAATGTTGCAATGAATTTATGGGGTCGTGACCTATTACAACAATGGAATACCCAAATTAACATTCCTGCTACTTCTAGAGCCTATATTTCTGGGGATAATATTAAAAGATATTACAAACGGAGAAAACCGGCCATTCGGGCTGTACAAGAACAAGCAATTGATGTCCCTTCAGAGATACCAACAGCCTTGCCTTTAAAATGGTTGACTGAGAAACCAATATGGACAAAGCAATGGCCTTTAGCTGAGGAAAAGTTACAGGCTTTAGAACAGTTGGTACAAGAGCAATTAGATGCTGGACATATAGAAGAATCTACCAGCCCTTGGAATTCTCCTGTATTTGTGGTTAAGAAAAAATCAGGTAAATGGAGAATGGTGACAGATCTCAGGGCTATCAACAAGGTTATTCAACCTATGGGCCCTCTGCAATCTGGAATTCCTTTGCCCTCTTTATTGCCAAAAGGATGGCCTCTCATAGTTATTGATTTAAAGGATTGTTTTTTCACTATACCTTTACAAAAAGAAGATAGAGAAAAATTTGCCTTCACAGTGCCTACTTATAATAATTCTCAACCTTCGAGAAGGTACCACTGGACCGTCCTCCCCCAGGGTATGTTAAATAGCCCCTCCCTGTGCCAATATTTTGTGAATCAACCACTGCAAATAATACGCAAGAAATTTCCAAAATCGATAGTATATCATTACATGGACGACATTTTGTTATCCGATTCAAACATGGATACCTTGAACAGATTGTTTGAAGAAATAAAAATACTTTTACCAAAATGGGGATTGCAAATTGCTCCTGAAAAGATTCAGAAGGGAGATTCTGTTAATTATTTAGGTTATAAAATAGGTTTACAAAAAATTAAGACACAAAAGGCACAAATTCGGAGAGATCGCCTACGGACTCTTAATGACTTTCAAAGACTATTAGGGGACATTTCCAGTCTACGGCCAGCTATTGGGATAACACCTGATCTAATAATTCATTTGAACAAAACCTTGGATGGTGACAAAGATTTAAACAGTCCCAGAGAATTAACAGCTGAAGCAGAAAAGGAACTGACGATGATTGAGGAAAAATTACAACAGGCACATGTGGATAGGGTAAATCCAGAGCTCGACTGTATTCTCGTCATACTACCGTCAAAAATTTCCCCTACAGGAATTTTAATGCAGAGAGATGATATTATCTTGGAATGGATCTTTTTACCACATAAACCAAGTAAGAAACTGAAAACTTATGTAGAAAAAGTCTCTGAGTTAATTATAAAAGGCAAGTTGAGACTTCGTCAACTAGCAGGCATAGACCCAGCAGAAATTATAGTGCCTTTCACTGCTGATGAACTAAAGAAATTATGGGAAGATAATGAACCATGGCAAAGAGCTTGTGCTAATTTCTTGGGAGACATTGATAACAACTATCCAAAAAGCAAGAGGCTTAACTTCATAAAGAGAACTTCTTGGATCCTTCCTCGAATCGTCCGTGATACTCCAATAACTGGAGCCCGTATGTTCTATACTGATGCCAATAAATCAGGGAAGGCAGGTTACAAATCAGAAGACTTGGGTAAGGTGGAACAAAGTCCTTATGATTCTGTCCAGAAGGCAGAATTATATGCCATTCTTATGGTGCTAAGGGATTTTAAAGAACCTATTAATATAGTTACTGATTCACAATATGCAGAAAGAGTTATTTTACATATTGAAACTGCTGAATTTATACCTGATGATACAGAACTAACCTCTTTGTTTATCCAGGTGCAAGATTTGATTAGGAACAGGCTTTGCCCTATGTACATAACACACATCCGATCCCATACGGGTCTGCCAGGTCCTCTAGCACAAGGTAATGCAGAAATTGATCAATTATTGATTGGTAGTGTGCTACAAGCCTCTGAATTTCATAAAAAACATCATGTTAATAGCAAAGGTTTGAAGAAAGAGTTTTCTATTACATGGCAACAAGCTAGGGAGATTGTAAAGAAATGCCCTACTTGCTCTTTCTATAACCAAACGCCACTGCCTGCAGGGGCTAATCCAAAGGGCACCCAAAGGAATGAAATCTGGCAGATGGATGTGTTCCACTTTGCAGAATTTGGCAAATTAAAATATGTTCATCACACCATTGACACGTATTCAGGCTTTCAGTGGGCAACGGCTTTAAGTTCAGAAAAAGCTGATTCAGTTATCACTCATTTATTAGAAGTCATGGCTATCATGGGTATACCTACACAAATAAAGACAGATAATGGTCCTGCTTATGTCTCTAGGAAAATGAAACGGTTTTTTGATTATTACAATATCAAGCATGTTACAGGTATACCATACAATCCTACAGGTCAAGCAGTCATAGAAAGATCAAATCGAACCATAAAGGATATGTTGAACAAACAGAAAGGGGTGGAAAACACCCCCAGAAATAGGTTACATAATGCTTTGTTAACCTTGAATTTCCTCAACGCTAATGAGAAGGGAACATCGGCTGCAGAAAGACATTGGATAATGGAGAAGTCTACTGAACTAAATCAACCAGTTTATTTCAAGGATGTGCTGACCTCACAATGGAAGCCAGGAGATGTGCTGCGTTGGGGAAGGGGATTTGCTCTTGTCTCCACAGGTGAGGAAAAATTGTGGATTCCATCAAAATTGATAAAGGTTCGTTTTGATGAAGAGAAGCCAGTTGGGAAAGATAAATAACAATTCAATCACATGGATGGCAATCATACTGATGGTAAGTAATACAAATAGGTTGGGGGCAGGGTTCTCTTCTTATCTCCACAGGAAAATACCCATCTTCAAAGAATTTAAGGTACCCCTAATATTTAATTACTGATGGAGGGACTTGTTCTGTAAGTATTAATTTATATATATATATATATATATATATATATATATATATATATGTCTTAAACTTTCTTTGCTTTTCCTCATATCTGTGTCTTTCTTTATATGTCAGTATATGTCCTTGTTGTTAATGTTTAAATTTCCCATAACAAGCAACAAATTTTCCTACAGTAATCTTTGAAGTTTCCAGGATGAAGATGGGGCCCCACAACATCAACTCCATCTGGTTTTTATGACGTCATGATTTTTTTTTTAAAGCGCTAATATTAGACCTGTTTTTTGGTACCAACTACAAGAGACAATTTCGAATGGTGCACATTTTTGACAACACTCTGGTCGGACCTTCTCAAAACGCTCTGAGACTAGTTACAATTTTCTTAGGTCAAAGGTTAATTTGGAAATTTTACCATCATTTGCTTTCACAAGACCCCCTAAGAAGAACGTCGCCCCCATGTCAGCTAGAAGCAATCTTAGAGGACGGCATCCCCTCTCCCAACAGAGTTTGCCCTCAGGGTTGGGGACATCTTTTAATGGTTGGTTTAGGGTTGAGGGGATGGGGTGATATTTTTTTTTTGGAAAAAAAAAAAAAAGAAGAAGAAGAAGAAGAAGAAGAAGAGGAAGAAGAAGGGGGTAACTGGTTTTTTGGGATGATTGGTATTTGTGAATTACTGTCTATAGAAAATTGTACTGGTACTGTTTCTTGTATATTGATATGTTAAATATTGAATATGAGTGTTCTTACCTCTATTTTTGTATGAGTATGCTTATAACTTTGTCCATATTGTATTGATACATCTACCATATTACATTGTACATTTCTACCTCTGATACTATGACATTGTTTACAGTTGAAGATCATTGTCTTCATATATTGCACAGTTGTTTATTCTTTTAGTCTTCAAAGTTAGATAGGTATTGAGAATTATATGTTTGTCATATTTATTTTTAAGTTTATCAGGTCTTTTAGTTACATAGAGATTATATTTAGTATAGATAGTATGATCTTCAGCCTCTTCGAAGAGCTGTAGAAAATGGCCTTTAATCTAACCTAAAATTTCTATGCCAAAGAGACACAATTACTCCTGGCAACACCACTCTACTCCCGAGAGAACGTTGAGCACCAAAGACACTCCACTGGGAGCATGTCTTCTTGGCAGAACTGGCCTTTGGGTTAAGAAAAGCCCATACCTCAACTTCTGACAAAGATACAGAATATCCCTAAGTGGATGAAACAGGATTGTCTTATCTTGCCAAGACAGGGTAGGATAGTCCTAAGAAAGTTCCTTGCCTTTAATAATGGTATGCCAGTTATGTTAGGCCTTAGCCAAAGTTGGTTGACTCAACAGTGCAAACGAAACTTTGGGTGATTGCCCAGGTAGTCAGTTGTCTCTGTCAATTGTTGCACATTTTTGGATATCTCTCGATTGTTAAGTAATATTTATTCCCTTCTCAGATCTTTGACGGAGTTAAAGATTATATAATTGTAGTTACTCTCTATGTTATTTAGACTCCTTGAGATAGAATGTTTAGCAAAAGTTTTGTTCTCAATATTGTTTGTTATATTTATTATTTGTTATTATTGTATATAGTTGTATTTGGTTTGGTTCTATCTTATTTAGACAAAAGGGGGAGATGTAGGGACATAGCCCCACCCATTGGGGGCGTGTTCGCCTCGGGCTAATGTTTACGGATAAATCTGCCGGGCGTGAGCCCAGCAGCCCTTTTTTCTTTTGCTCCGCTTTTCCGGTACACCGCGGGAACCTGTGGTCCTGTAAGTTTATTTCCTTATTAAAGCTGTATATATCTATATAATCTGTCTACATTCATTTGCGCCACCACACCTGAGGTGTTGTTTTGTCAATGGGCCAGAAGAAGGTAAGTTTTCCTGTACACTATCCTGTTACTCTACCCCTTCACACCCATTTCCTTCACTCAAGAAAAACCGCCTGCCTCTTGTTCAACTCATCTTGGAAGTTCTAGTTGCATTTTTCTTCTTTTAAAAAATATGTATTAATTTTGTATGTGTGTGCATATGTGTGCATGTGCGCGCGTGTGTGCATGTGTATGTGTGCGCGCATGCGCTTGCGCGCAAATGTATGTGTGCCTGCAGTGCACCATATGTGTGCAAGTGTCCATGGCATGCAGGAACATGTATTCGATGCTCTGAAACTGGAGTTACAGGCAGTTGCAAGTTGTCTGATGTGGGTGCTGGGAACACAATGCAGTTCCTCTGCAGGAGTTGAAAGCACTCTCAACTGCTGAGCCATCTCTCTAGGCTCTCCTTCCTTCTTTTAACACACCCTATCCTAGCTTTCAAATATTTATAAAGTGAGCATTAATTTTATAAATGTAACAGTTTCTTAAACATTTCTGAAATTTTTAATACTTTTAGGTTCTATTCCTTGAAATACGTATCCTGAAGAATCACTCTGCATTTTATCATCTTTGGTTTCCTGGTGATACTTAAGACTTCAAGTAAGTAAGTGATTCATAGCTAGACAGGTTTGGAGACAGTTCTCTTCATGTTGAACCAAGCAGATGATCCACGGATTGGGCCAAGCCCCACATGATATACCAAGCAATGTCTCCAAATACAAACAGCAACATTCAGGCAGGAGTTGAACATCAAACTCAGCATTAGACACTAAGTCAAGTGGAAGAAGGCAAAAGTACACTTATACTCTGTTCTTGACCAGCCCTTCTAGAGAGGTAGGTCCACACTTCAGAATCCCCAGCCTAAGGAACAGTGGCACCCCACAGAAATGTCTACTGACCAACCAGACCCAGCTAATCCCTCATTAGGAGTCTATATCCAGATGATTGTAGATTGTTTCAAGATAACAATTAAAACTAACAAATACAGAGATATGCACTACACATAAACACAAACACTCAAATACACAGAGTTGCTCTACATGTTAACAGCCATGGCTATGTCTGTTTCCTCTGGGGACCCAGCCTAACCCCTGCTCACTAACTGGGAACAAAGGTGACCACTAGCCGCAGACCTGCCTGCCACTCACTTGCTGGAGGCACTTCTCCTGAGAATAAAACGACAACTCACTCCTCCAGACCATATGCACATATAGGAATCTACATAATACACATAAACTTACACACACACAAAACAAGCATGCATTATTTACACACATTGTTTACACCTTTCTGATTTATGAAGACCACATCTATATAATATAACCTGCCAAAAGTAATTCCAATGAGGCAATGAGGATGACGAGTCCAATAAAATAATTTAATTACATTCCTAAAACTCCTATAACCTCAATTTGTTTTTTACCAGAAGTAAAATACTTCTGAATAAGAGCCTCCAAGAGACTGAGAAAACTGCCTGAGCCCACACATACAGTTATAAAGAGTAAGGTGGAGTATTCCAATCTGCTCTTTCTTTGGTCAGGAAAAAGATACCTTCTCTGAGATCTGGAACGAAGAAATCTGGCGCCCATCACAGCGGCTTGCCTATCTGCCCACTTGTGGAAGCCAAGTTTTCTCCAAACACGACATCTGGCCTTTCCTGTCACTCTTCACTCTCCCCAGAGCCTGAACAGTTTCTGTCACCACCCTCACAGTCCTGGTTCCAACATCTTCAGCACCACCCAGATCTGACATGGAAGGCCCCAAGTCTAACTAAAAAGCTGACATCTTCAGAAGTATAAAACCACGACAGTGCTCACGTCCCTGTCTCCTCCTCCGCCACTCAGATGTATACAGTATTTGGTCAATGTTAGCAAGAGTACAGTAGAAGACTTCAGTTTGGCATAGTTTGCTACACACAAAGAAAGGCAATGTTTATACATTAATTAATCTATCTCATTGGCACCAAACTCGAGTAAAATCTTTTTCCTTTGAGCTAATAAAAAACATTTAAGACTTACTTAAACGGTGTAAACAAAAATGGCAAAGTAACTTCTTTTTTCTGAGTCATCTTCACCTGGGAACCAAGCATGAAAATAATATATTATAAATGAGAAAAAATAATGAATTTCATTCTGAAATATAAATATCAGTCAAAGTGGCTCTTTGGGGATGATTAATTTCTTTGGAAATAAATGGAATTTTGTGTTATTATATTATAGTTTCATAAATATTTAAAGAAAAATTAAATAATACTTTACTATCTCAGTAAGATGAGGATTAAGTACATCAGTCTTGCAGAAATGACTTTCCCCTAACTCTTTGAAAAGGAAGTAAGGCAAAGTTACATTAGAGAACTGTCTCTGTAATGCTGGATCTCTAGTCTACTTCTTTCGGGCATATTCCAATAAATGGAAGACTGGACTTGTTTGTAGTCTTTACAAGGATATAAGACAATCTAATATGACACTCAAAGGCAATTCTGTGCCCTCCAATTCACCCATAAAACCTGCACGTTAGAAATAAAACCTTCATTGTTAGGTCTCATACCCAGGACAATGGCTGTGGTGCCTATTGAGTTTCTACCAGTTACAGGGCATGGCTGGTATACTCCATCCACCCTCTACGCTGCACTCTCCAGCCCAGGGGCTGGGCTGTCCTTCCCCAGAGGCTCTCCCCTACATAATCCAGACATTTTGGCTACCTGCCCCTTTGGTACTTTGTCCTCTTGGCTGCGGCACCTGGTTCCTCCCTCTTCCTCCCTCCCCCTCTCCTCACAAGGCTACTCTGGACTCTCCCGATGCATCTGGATATGCTCTCCTGCATATCTACAGTAAACCTCCTCCTCCGCCATACCTAGGGGCAGTCATGGCCTTCCTTTCCCTTTTCCTTTTTTCACTCACTTACGACATAAGGCAAATATTCAAAAACCAAGATCCTAAGTTATAGGAAATTATTAATTAAAATATAAAATCAAATATTTTACTTAACATGTTTAGGATTTATATATAGTTCATGTGTTTACTGTCTTCACCTTGAACTGCTCAAGAATCTGCACTGCATTGGTGAGCATGCTCTCTGCTTTGAAGAGACCAGTGTTGTTAAGATACTCCACAGGAAGTGTCCCCTAAAAATAAAGCATAACAAGTATCGATAAAGACTGTAGTGTTCTGATTGTAAAATAAGTACAACCTGTAAACCAAGCACTTTGGAGGTCAAGGTGCTGATGGCAAGTTCCTGGCCAGCCTGAGCTGGAGAGAGATTCTGTTTCAATAGAAAGAACAAAAGTTAGATGACGCAGCAATTGAGAGCACTTGCTGTGGGGCTGGAGCGATGCTCAGTGGTTAGAGCACTGGCTGCTCTTCCAGAGGACCTGAGAGCTCTATTCCCAGCACCCACATGGGGGCTCATCATGGCTTGTGATCACTTTTAATTCCAGTTCCAGGGACTCTGACACCCTCTTCTGCTTTCTGAGAGCACCAGGCCCTAATGTGGTAAATCAATACCCAAGCAAGTACTAACCCACACATGCAAAGCATTAAAGAAAAAAAAAATAATAAAAACGAGTGCATGATGATGGTGGTTAGGGGCATTTGCTACTTCTTCACTGGATGAGGACTCAGTTTCCAGCACTTACATACCTGAACAGGTGAACATAGGACAAGCACACACACACACACAAACAAAAAAATTTAAAAAGAAACAAAAAAGATACAAATAAATTTCTGGATTAAATAACAAAATATTTGAAACCATAACTGAAAAAAATTTCTTACATTCAAAAATAATGAATTAAATAAACAAATGAGACTGGTTAAAATCAAATCAAATCTACCACTGGCAGACTGCTGCTGACTTCTACTCCAAATGCTCCCTGAGGAGCCTGGTGCTATGGGAAGATGACAGAGAGTGAAGAGGTAAGACCTAATGAGAAGTGACAGAAACTTCGGGGTGGCCATTGGGTCACTAGGGACACACCCTCTTACAAGTATCTAGGATTTTTTTACATCTTTGTCACAAGGCAAGCAGTTTTGATTTTGGTCTACCACATACTCCTGCACAATGTGTCACCGCAGACTGAAACCTTTAATGCCGTGAACCAAAATTAAACTTTTTTTTTCCCCATTAAGCTGATTACCTAGGAAATTTTTTATAGCAATGGAAAGCTGACTAATTCATCTATGTTGGGCATACTGCTATATGCTCAGGGAATTAAGTGTGTTCCACATGAAGAATGGTCACAGCTACAATAGTTTGGCTATAAGGATATAAACAGGACACATACATAAACATACGTAGAGTCTATTCCCTGCCAAGATCTTATCACCTACAGTTCTGACTTATTCCATTTTAACGGAAATTCAGTGTTGAAAACCAAGTAAGTGTGGCTGGTTGTGAGGAGTATTTCTTAGTTTATGTTTTGGTTTTCACCACTCACGCCATTCTGCTAAGGGTCTTCCTCACTGGATGTAATATGGTGGACAGTAATCGGAGCACTGGCCTCCTCTGTGGACAAGCCAGGCAATCTAGATTCGGGTCTTGAGAGTCAGAAAGCAGCAACTACAAGTATAATTTTGTTCTACCAAGGGTTGGTGCCTTGAGCAGCACAGCTAGGCCAGGCCCTCTTGGTTCCTAGTGATTTCCAAACATGAATATAATCCAGTAAACCATCAATATATTTTCAATAATTTTCCCTTTAAAAATGCCTCAGTATATAGATATATATACATATATTTCACTTGTTATAAAAATTTTCAAAAAACATAGTTTTTAAAGAAATAAAGCATTTAAAAGCTTTCTTCCACGTTATATAGTTTATACTCAATTATTAGATATTACTTATTTAGATATAAATAAGCAGGAAGGAATACAGTTTTTAAAATACAACTAAGGATTATAGAGAAGCACATGAAAAGTAAATTTTATTTTTATAAGAAGTATTGGTAATTAGTGTCATTATTCCTTACCACCGAGTTAAGAGGAAAGGGAACTCCAATAAGAGACGCCATCAGTGGTGCAATGTCAGCCTAGAATGGAAGAGTTCAATTCTAGTAAGTCTGCTTGTAGAAACCAGCAAATTGCATCCCCACATACAAGTGTATTTGGACCATCACCATACTTATTATAATCAAAAACCTGCAAACATTTATATATGTTATTATATATCAGTGTCTTTAAATGCCATTTTGTAGAAATGACTGAACTTATGAAAAACTAAATCTGAAAAGTAACCACTAAAGGTCAACAATACAAAACAAAATCAAAACCTACTTTTCCTATTGGCTAAGAACTTGAACAGTTTGTGTAAGTTATTGAGTATCGAGCAAAAGAACGCTTTGGTGGTAATGACAGAAAGGGCGGGGTCTTTCCAGGAGGACTGTGTACAAGCATGAAGGAGGAAGCCCCTCAGAAGAAGTCTGGCCAGCACCGCTGGGACTGCTTGGACCACGATCGCCCAGAGACAGCTCGCCAAAGGGAGAGAACAGGGTCTACCTTCCTACATTTAAGTGCCTGTGTTCTAGCAGTCCTTAAAAATTGTCAAGTAGTAAAAATACTTAGAAGCTGGAAGAGACGCCTTCAAATCCTGGCTTGTTAGCTCTGAAGACTTCAGCAGTCCTCATCAGTTAAATACCCGCTTCTCCTTACAAAGGGATGGCACGATTGAATGAGATAAACTTCCGATGTACCTAGCCGGAACAACCTTCAAATGCTGTTCTCCTCGACACTGGGATAAATTCTCTTCTTGGTCCCATCGACACCTCTTTGCTTCCTTCTGTTTCACTGGGGCTCCTTTTTAATCACCTCTCTGCTCCTCATGTAAGCCAAGAGTTTGAAAAGACCGCTTTCATATTTATGCCACACCCAGAATACTGGTGATATTCAAGCCCTTCCCTAAGTCTTGTCTCTCTCACTCATCTCATCTGAAGCCAGAGGGATTCTTGTGCGTACGTGTGCACACATACATACACACACTCTTCAAGAGCTTCCTCAAGCTTTTGGGATTAAGTCCCCAAGGTGCATCATGCTCTCCCAGACCTGTGCCTAACTGTGTCAGCCTGACATCCAACAAAGGAAGTGTCTTCTATACCGAGCTGTGCTCAGGCCGGCCCTCTCCCTAGAAAGCCTTGCTGCTGCTCTGGCTTCCTTACTCTGGCTTATTCCTCAATCTCAGCTCAATCCTAAATTTCCCAGGAAACCTTTGCTAAGCAGAATTTCCCAGACATATACATCTCATCCTCTCTTGTGGACATGGACCTTCACTAGAGTTATCTTACAGTTCTAACTTCACATTTGGTCATATAATGCTTTCAGAGCCCAGGTCACAGCTGTCTGCTTTTCCTCACAACTACCCACCTTCACACAGGCACGAGTGGCCACTACTGAACCTTATCTAACTTGGATGTACACCAGGAATACTACTCAATAGACTGGGGATTCCGAAAGTAAAACTCTCCACTCAGTTTCCGACTAACCTACTTTTATTACAAATAAAAGATGTTTTTATATTAGGGTCCTCAAGCAATTTCTGGTCCTTTGACTGACTTTTTGTTTGTTTGTTTGTTTGTTTGTTTGTTTGTTTTTCGAGATAGGGTTTCTCTGTGGCTTTGGAGCCTGTCCTGGAACTAGCTCTTGTAGACCAGGCTGGTCTCGAACTCACAGAGATCCGCCTGCCTCTGCCTCCCAAGTGCTGGGATTAAAGGCGTGCACCACCACCGCCCGGCCCTTTGACTGACTTTTTAAATTATATGTTAGTAAGTTGATATTTTAATGTTGTTTATATTCATTTTCTTGGGTATCATGTATTGGTCCTAAAAGAAAAAAATATTTTTATTAAGCTAGAAACAGGTTTTCTAAGGATAAACATGAAACTGAAACCCGAAACCATGATTTACCCTTCTTAAAAAAAAAAAGTCACCCTGCCTCTTTCATAATCACATCCCAACGATGGCGAGCCTTAATGAGGCCATGCAGGGAAGCTGCTTACTTGCTTGCTTCCCATGGCTTGTTCGGCCCACCTACTTAAAGAACCCAGGACCACCTGCCTAAGGATGGCGCCACCCACCATGGGCCTGGCCCTCCCACACTGATTGCTAAATGAGAAAATACTTTACAGCTGGAGCTCATGGAGGCATTTCCTCAGCTGAGGCTCCTTCCTCTGATGACTCTAGCTTGTGTCGAGTTGACACACAAACCAGCCAGGACAAAATAACTCCCTTATGAAGGTTAGCTGGGAGGAGCCTTTGGGGTGGAAGGTGTGATGCGCACACCCATGGGAATTTTGTTTCTTTGTTTTAATTGGCACAAGAAGGTTAGGCCAAAACACTTGCACTCCAAGTAGTCTGCTTAACAGAAATATGTTGGAAATTTTTTTGCTGCTACTACTACTATTACAGTCTATTTTTGCATTTTTTTCTCTAAATGTTTATAAAAAAGAAAATAATTAAATTTAAATAGATACCTGATCAACGTCTCGCCTCTTCCAGTTTTCCAATCTCCATTCTGAAAGACATAGATGTAAAACATGATGTTAAGATTTTTAACAAGAACTATTTGCCTTATTTTTAGGCATGCAGGACACTCCATGTAAAGACTAAGTATTGGAAACCTCTTTCTTAAACCACGTATGAAAAAAAAAGACCAAGAAAGACAGGTGCAGATGGGGAAATGCTAAAGTATTTTTAAAAAGAAAAACAAAAAATAAATCTTTAGCATTTTCTGTGATTTATTAAGCTTTTTAACATGTTCATTTGGAAATAGAATGTTCCAAACATCCAAGGAAACAAAGAGGGAAGTCCCAGCCTAAAGGCACCTGCCAGCAAGGCCACTACTCCCGCAGCTGTGCTTCAGCGACTGGCAGCCAGCACTCCTGCCCTCCCTTTTCTGGGTCGGCAGCAGTTACCAGAGCATTTAAAACTGGAGCTATGATGCTCCTGTAACTCCAACTTTTAACACAGTGTATTACGTTACTATTACAACCCTCTTCATAGGGTGCAGCTAGTCCAGCTTTGGAGGAAACTCACTGACTTCCATAGTGGCTGGACCAGTTTGCACTCCCAACAGCAATTGCTGTCATTTGTGCTTGGAGCTTAGTACTTCTGACTGAGCTAAGGTGGGATCTCAAAGTAATTTTGATTTGCATTTCCCTGGTGGCTGAGGATTTGCACATTAAAAAACTATTTCTCAGCCATTTGTATTTCATCTTTTGAGAACTTTCTATTCCATGCCCAATCACTGTTTTTGTTTTGTGGTTGTTAAGTTTTTGAGTAATTTTTATAATCTAGATACTCTCTGTACAGAAGCTTTTAAGTTTCTGGTGGTCCCACCTATCAGCTGTTAGTCTCAGTGCTTGCATTACTGGGCTCCTGTTCTGACAGTCCTTTCCTGTGCCTACAGTTCAAGCACAGTCCCTACTGTTTCCTCTAGCAGATTCAGCATAACAGATCTTACAGTGAGGTCCTTCCTTCATCGCTGTTAGCAATGGTGTTCAGCTCAGCAATAAAAAGGACCCAACACAAGAACTGTGTTTCCTAGGTTTCATGTCCTACTGGGCAGAAGTTTCCATCACATACACAATGCACTCAGACACCTGCTTTCCGTGCCACTGGGATATACTGTCATCTCTCCAAAGTCCATGCTCCAAAATGGCTCACCTGAGGTACAAGTGTGTGTGTGTGTGTGTGTTTTAAACATGTCTACCAGTAAGTTTGTGACTTTATATTGGGCAGTGTGCATAACAATGATTGGACATATGTGGACCATGAGATGGACGCCCCTGTGCTAGTACTAAGATCTGCGGAAACAAGAAGCATCCCAAAGATAGCACAGGAGATAAAGGAAAAAAGCTCTCTAATTTCTCGAAGCACAAATGTGCTTCAATAAGTCTGCAAGAATCATGAATGCTTATTATGTAGGAGCCAGCCATGATAAGCTAAATATGAACAGATCACCCAAAGGAAGTTCTTTACCATTATCACCTACCAGAGTAAGACTCTGGCCATCGATAAATTTAATAGAGGCCTGAGTCTCAGTAGTTTACCCTGAAGCAACACCTGGTTGCAGGATGAACCACAACCTGAGATTACCCGAGCATCACCCCAAAAACAGACCATCCAAGGGAAATGCCTAACGTTCCCAACCACTGTAGATAGGACCACCTGCCAGCACACACTCACCAGGACACACGTAGACAAATGTCAGCCAATCAGGGGTCCTGAACCTCAGAAACCCCTCACCCCCACCTTTACTACTATAAAAGCCCAACTCTAACTGAGCTCGGGGATCTAATACATGGGACATACGAAGAGACTGAGTTTGCAAACTTGCATAAAATAAAGACTCTTTGCTTTTACATATGGGACTGGGTTTCCTTGTTGGCTTTTGGGGGACTTCAGAGATTTGGGCATAACATTTGGGGGCTCATCTGGGATCCACCAAGCCCACTGGGACTACCACCTGTAGAGCCTTCAACCAGCCAGTAAATTTTCTGTGTTTTGTTTCATGTCTCATGTCTGTGTCTCTTGTCTTTCTGTGAGCTGACCCAGGAACCATAAATGCCTGTAGACAACTGCGGATGTGTGAAAAGATCACAGGCAGGACTCTTGTTGGAGTCATCCCCAGGGCCCTTCTACAGAGGGAGGTTCCCTCTGATGAGACACGCGGGTAGCGTTCTCAGTTCTGTGGTGAGACACACAGGCAGTGTTCTCAGTTGTGTTAGAGACACGCGGGTAGCGTTCTCAGTTCTGTGGTGAGACACACAGGCAGTGTTCTCAGTTGTGTTAGAGACACACTGGTAGCGTTCTCAGTTCGACAGAGGGGCAGGTCACACCCGCAAAACAGCTTGAAGCTGTGGTCTTAGGCTTGGTTTGGCACCACTGTCCTGTGTGTCTGTGTATTATTGTGGTTTTGTCCTGACTTAGACTGACACGGATGATATGGCTCAGCCTCAAATCATGACTTCTTTGACACTGATATTGTGATCACTTACAAGACTTTAGAGATAGGGCCATAAGCAAAGGGGTTTACTTTCCTCGCTGCCTTAAACATCTCATGAAAAAAGTCAGACTTGGTCCCAAACATGGAGATTGTGGGGCAGCATGCTTATATGGATGGGTGGCTGGGCTATATATCTTTGTTGTTACAATGTAGCAAGGCTGCCAGCCACAGTTGTAGGGGGCGAATGTATCCCAATAAGATTTCAAACACTGAACAGAGAATCTGGGGTTAATTGCTATGGCTTAGAGGTCAACAATCTTTTCCCCCATGCTGCATACCACCCTGCCCCTCCCATGCTGGTGGATGAGTTCCCTCCGCCTGTCCCGGAGGCTGCCTGCCTCAACTTCTGGTCAAACCTGACCAAGGTTTGGCTCTGCGGGTCAAGGCCTCTGGCTATAAGTGTTGCCGCAATGGCCACGTTGTGACACGGTAACCACACTTCCCTCCACCAGAGCTGCTTTGATCATTCAGAGCCAATGTGTTACAAATATCTGTCATCATTCAGAGGGGCTGGTTACAAATTATTATTGGTTAAAGGTATATAAAAAGTTATAAAAGGTCAAAAGGGGATGTGAACTATGTTTGCTGTGGTTTCTCATACACGCGAATACTAAATATGCTTGTTTTGTTGAAAAGTTTGTCTATGTAAGTTTTCTTACAAGCATGGAGCCGAGACAGAAAGGGTCTGGCTATTTTCGCTGTCTCTGCCGCCATCACTGCTGTGGCCACATTTACAGAACTGACTTCAGAAATTTATCACTGAGCTCTGGTTACTGAATTTGGGTAAGCAAAAATTCAGATGACTTTTTGGTAGAGATAATGTCAAAACTGCTATATGCTGGATTTTTTTTTTTTTATTGAAAAGCTGGCTCTAGGATTGGATTATGGCTCTTCCTTTGTTAGATCAATGTTTTATTTACTTAAAACCTATGCATGTGTAATTTAAAAAAACCATAAGGCATAATTCCATTTTAAATTTTGGATGACTGCCATTTTGCTAGAGTTAAAAAAATAAATAAAAGGATGTCACATAATTTGACCACCATCTTCATTAAAGGTGACCACATGGAATGCGCTAACAAATCTCCAAGAGAGTTTGGATTGGGATAGAGTTTTGCATGATATTACATTTCATATTGCTAATATTTAAACTTAAAATAAAAGGCTAAAAATTAGGGTCAGAGCCATAAGCACCAAAAGCTAACCAGAAACAGAAATGTTCATTTCTTGTGATGCAGAAGACAATGACCTAAGCAGTTTGATAGAGGGCTTGGAACAGCATCCAAGTCTATAATTGGAGGTTGTTGTTCAGTGGTAGTCTGGGGCCACCTGCATTTCAGAAGTTTAAATTGAGATTCAGAACACAGGCAAAACTGCAGTTGTAAAATAACAACAGGAAAAATTCTGTAATGGGAGGATCACTGTAACATAAAAAACTATATTAAAAGGTAAAAGCATTAAAAATATTGACTAATGGTTTAAAAATATATTTCTTTGTTCAAGGTCTATTCAAGCTTTAAAATGAATGTTTAGCCTTTTTATCTTTGCTAACTTTGCTGGGTTTAAGCTATTTCGATAAACTGAGTCATAAATTTTTGTATTGACACTAAGAGGTTTGAACCTCCTCTTCTGGAGGAAAAAAATGTTTCTATGTCAATCACTTCGGGGTAATTAGAGACTCAATGGCCTTGTTAATGATAGAAAACAAAACACTCAAACAGAAGCTGGATAAAAACTTATTCAACTGGTCTTCTTGTTAACAACCTTACTTTCAGCTCTAACAGGCCCCTAATGATCTTGCTTCTTCTTATCAACAGACTTGATGGCTTTTGTTCAAGAACAGGTCAATATTGTTCGACTGATGGTACTGAGGTTCCAGTATCACCCCTTGAGCCCCTGAACAGAGAGGACCCATGATTGAGTCCTGTCATCGGTACTTGTGAAGGGGAAAAACTGTTGGGCCCAGTGCAACTTGGTACACACCTGTCAAGATGGGTTCTACAGATCAGCAGGAAAATAGACCTAAGTCTAGTGCAATGCTAGCTCTTAGACTCCCTCCTGTTTCCATTTCACCCTGGGATCTGTTCCTTGCCTTTGCAGGAGACAGTATTAACAGCTATATATAAACTTGTTCTGTGTTTACCCTCAGAATGACTAATTCAGTTTCTTTATTAGCTTTAATTCAAAATGATTACAGTGAGTGGAGTTCTAGTCTTGTAAAAGCTGCTAACTTACTATAGACTGTTAAAAAATACATGTTAGTCAGTCATCTTTAAAGTACCGATAGAATTAGTTACAGAAAAAAAAAAAAGCCTTATTTAGTTCCCTGTATATGTTTTCAAAGCCAAACTTAAAACAAGTAATGAGAAACAAAGTTTGTCTAATCAGACATACCAAGGCAGCCCTCATACTTCAGAGACCTGAAGAATATGGCATTTAAAATAATGATTAAAAAGCTTATTATATTAAACAGAGACTCCAAGATCCTAGCAATAACCCAAGGTCTCCAAAAAAGATTATGAGATACCATGATGTCTCCAACTGGATTATAATGATGCTGACCACTGGGCAAGATGACCCCCAGTACAACACTGGCTTCCAGGACCCGGTCCAGACTGTGGACAAACAGCAGGACCTTGGAGAACTGATTGCACCACTTTTGCCTCGACAAAATGAAGTCAGTCTTTTCCATGTCCCTCTTCCACAGAAAACAAAAAGTTGACCTTATAAGCCTGGCTGAGACAGTGAGACTTGCTGTTCTGGATATTTCTGCCTCCAATGCTGTGGAGACCTGGGTATGACTAACTGCATATGGACTCTGGTCCCTGTCATTTTTAATAGATTCAGAAACTATTTGGTCTGTATCCAGATATACTTTTTTTTAACCTTCTGAGATCTGTGATAGTATTAATGGCTAGGGAAGTTATAATGTCAGTTTAGCAGTAAAAGGTATCCAGATTCTTCCACAAAGCTATAGCCAACTTGTTAGCTAGGACTCAAAGGTATGAGTCTATTCCTTCTGTTTAAGATGCCTGTTTGTAATGGAAAAATTAAAAATGCTGTAGGATCCCTGGCGGCAGTAGGCAGCAGAAATGCTGTGGGTCCCCAAGCGGTGGTAGCGGGCCATGTGGCGGAAGGCAGCAGGCTCTGAGAACAGCCAGTCCAAGGCAGAGACGGTTGCTGGTCTCCAAGCGGTGGCTGGTCCCAGGCAGGGAGACATATGGCAGGCAGGCAAGAGAGAGACATGGATAGGCATGCCATGCAGAATGAGGTTGGATTTTTTTTTTTTTTTTTTTTTTTGGTTTTTCGAGACAGGGTTTCTCTGTGGTTTTGGAGCCTGTCCTGGAACTAGCTCTTGTAGACCAGGCTGGTCTCGAACTCACAGAGATCCGCCTGCCTCTGCCTCCCAAGTGCTGGGATTAAAGGCGTGCGCCTCAGGGAGTTATGGAGGGGGAAAGGAGAAGGGGAGAACAGCAGAGAGAGAAAGACAGAGAAACAGAGACAGAGAGAGAGAGAGAGGAGAGAGACAAAAGAGAGACAAAAGTGGGTGAAGGGGAGAAGTGGGGAGAGAGGCAGAAGCTGCCTCCCCGAGAGGAAAACAGAAAGAGAGCTCAGGCCTGAAGCTGAAGATCAGCCTGTCTCAGCAGATGAGGGAGGGAGTAGGTGTGGCTTGTCTCTTAAAGAGACAGAACAATCATTACAAGATCACCCAAAGAAAGTTCTTTACCATTATCACCTGCCAGAGTAGGACTCTGGCCATTGATAAATTTAATAGAGGCCTGAGTCTCAGTAGCTTACCCTGAAGCAACACCTGGTTGCAGGAAGAACCACAACCTGAGATTACCCGAGCACCACCCAAGAACAGACGATCCGAGGGAGGGAAATGCCTAACATTCCCAACTGCTGTAGATAGGACCACCTGCCAGCACACACTCACCAGGACACCCCTAGACAAATGCCAGCCAATCAGGGATCCTGAACCTCACGAACCCCTTACCCCCACCTTTACTACTATAAAATCCCAACTCTAACTGAGCTTGGGGCTCTCTGATTATTCCAATACACTGGACATGCGAAGAGACTGAGTTTGCAAACTTGCATAAGATAAAGGCTGTTTGCTTTTACATACGAACTCAGTCTCCTTGTTCACTTTTAGGGGACTTTGCGGATTTGGGCATAACATACTACTGCTGTATTTTGGCCCTTTCTCAAATACTTCCCCTGTAGGCCTATGACCTTGCCTGGTGTTTGGCAAAAATTATCTCAGGGACTGTACCTCAAGGCCTATAGGACAGAAAAAAGCCTGGCTCAAGTCTGAGTAAAGATGAGACAACAAATATTAGGTAGACGCCCCTCTAGCCAGCAGTAGGTTTGGCTGCCTCTCACTGGATGGAGGTACCCCACATCACACATGTCACTTAAACTATATAAAGTGACGCTCACAGTAATAAACTGAGTTCCAGCTTGACTGGACTTCCTATGGTGTCTGATTGTCCTGCTTAGTGGGACTGTGGAATGGGCAGTTAGCACACTCACCTTTCCTTGGGTCTGAATATGGAGGCTCAAGAAGCCTGACACCTGGTGGCCAAAGAAGCTAGCGGACTGGTATTCTCTGTTAGCACTGACAATATGTAAACAGCATGATGAAAAATGTACCATCACGTACATGACTTCATATGGGTCCAGAGGGAAATAACTTGGTACTACATCTAGCTTTTCATATAAGGGAAATATATATATATATTAGATACTGCAATCTCAAAATTAATAATATGTTTTTTGCTTAAGTTGGAAAATTGTAATTAATTTTATAATTTGTCTCTAAGGAACTGTGCCTTCTTTCTTGTTTTATTCTTATTTCTAATTAAATTTTTAACATAATAAAACATGATTAAAATATCTGACTCCTAGATATTTAGAAAGGCCAAAATAGTTACTAACAGTGGTATACTGGGAAATATTCAACAAATGGTTGTAGGGAAAAAGAGAAAAGAAGAGAAAGCAAACTGACCAACTCCTGGATGCGGAGCATTTGCATACAACAATGATTAGTGACAAAATCATTAAAATGAGGAATTTAAAACAATTTGAAGTAATTGTTAAAATCTTATTGAAAATGTCAACTTAGTTTAATTCTAGTTGTATTTTAAATGCTATCTACACAGGCATTTGTGACTACACAACCAAATATTAGTACCTTTTAAAAACTCGTCATCAAATTGCTGAGTTGACACTTTTTGAGGAACTTTGATCCCAGCTCCCCAAGTCACTAAAGGAGTTAAAGTCTCTGAAGGATGACCGGCGCCATGGGAACCTACAGCAGAGACATCAAGAGTCATCACATGAGTACATAATCACCGACAATCACAAAACAATCTCTAAATGCTTTGTCTTAAAGAATTGATCCATGTACAGCTGGGGAAATCAGAGGCCCAAATTCGGGAACTACTGCTGCTTTGCTAAGTGGATATGATGTGACTTTCAAACTGTCCTCTCATTAACTATGCTGACATCCATATATTAGCACTGTTGTCAGATAAGTAGATATGATGTCAGATAAGTAGATACGATGTGACTGTCAAACTGTCCTCTCATTAACTATGCTGACATCCATATATTAGCATTGTTGTCAGCATCAGCTAAAGAAGCTGCTTCTTAAAGTGGGGAGCAATAACTGCAATGATATGTAACTGATCAAAGTGATGAAAACAGGTGGCTAATGAACACTCAGCCTTTAATGGGACATCTATGTCACGTGTGCTCATATGCACCAAGGCTCAGGGGTCATCAGAGAAGGGGCTGGGGCAGACAGGAGAAGAGAATAGGGAAGAGATTTTTGAGGGGAGTCAATCAATTGAGAGCAAGTGTTTCAGGGCCTCTAAAAAGGACAATAAGATGTATAGATTCACCATGGTTTGAAAACAGAATGTTCCCCACAGGTTCACATACTAAAAATTTGCTTTGGGCAGCTACAGAAACATTAGGATATTGGGGCTAGCTTAAGTTATTAGTTACTGGAGGTATGTTTTGAGGGTAATACCCTGCCCTCATCCCTATTTATCTTAGTTTTCTATCTACTACAAGGTAAAAAGATCCTCTGCCAAACACCCCAGAAACATGGCGTTCTGCCCAACCCAGGCAAGCACAACGAATCTTCTAAATCAGTGAGTCAACATTTCCTCTTAAGCTGCTCTCATGTACTTTGGTTACAGCTATATGCAAGGAAGCACACAGAATCCTTTTCTTCCATTTTATAACATGGGATCCAGCTCAAGAACGCAAACCTCATTATGTCGTATCATTCGGAGCACAGACTACATTTGTCTTGGAAATCTCGGGAGCACACTGTCCTAGGTTGTCCGCAGCAATGCATCAGTGCACTGTAACTAACACCACACAGCTGCAGCAATGCATCAGTGCACTGTAACTAACATCACACAGCTGCAGCAATGCATCAGTGCACTGTAACTAACATCACACAGCTGCAGCAATGCATCAGTGCACTGTAACTAACACCACACAGCTGCAGCAATGCATCAGTGCATTGTAACTAACACCACACAGCTGCAGCAATGCATCAGTGCACTGTAACTAACACCACACAGCTGCAGCAATGCTCAGTGCATTGTAACTAACATCACACAGCTGCAGCAATGCATCAGTGCACCGTAACTAACACCACACAGCTGCAGCAGTGCATCAGTGCATTGTAACTAACATCACACAGCTGCAGCAATGCATCAGTGCATTGTAACTAACACCACACAGCTGCAGCAATGCAGCAATGCATTGTAACTAGCAGCACTCCCTTGGCCTCCACGTGGGAGGGATTCCAGGGAGAATTCCTTTTCTAATAGAAAACTGTGAAGAAAATTTAAAAGTACTTGGATTTTTTTTTCTACTTACTCATTTGTGAGACTATATTTTTTTTACAATTAGAAAAAAAAAGGATCCCTTATAGAGGTGAGATTATTTAATATTTTAAAGATACAATTATGTGCTGGATTTTTGCATACTGCAAGACATCGGATCTTCTGAACATAATATTTGCAAACTATAGCTGCCCCTACACTCACGAAGGCAGCACAGAAACACAAACTAACCCCAGTCTGTCATTCCATGGTCGGAGGTAAAGATAAATGCTGTTTTCCCATCATCACCATAAAAATGCTTGAATATTGACACAATTTCCTTCACTCCATCATCAACTTTTTTAATATTGTCCTTATACTCCCTGTTTACAAAGAAACAAAAGAACAAGTTAAATTAATTTAGAGAAATCGAATTCATCCAACCCATACTCATTACATTTAAGTCAAGAACCGAAGAAATTCTTTACTATTTTAAAATCAGAGGTTCCTGTTAAAACTAATTTTTCCCTTTAATGAATTTTAAAAATCCTCAAATAATTTTCATAGACATTTTAAAAGGAAAATATTGATTAGTAAATATATTTTGATAAACACTTTTAAAATCCTAAACAGGATAATGGACTTTTAAGTCCATGTCATAGAAACGGTTTTGGTAACCTTAATAGGGAACTATAAGAATTTAATATATAGACTATTCCCACCCTATAAAGTACTGATGACTTAATCTACTGCAGTGCCGAGAACTGTACTCAGGCTTCCCACATAGCTGCATAGAGCTGCTTTAATATGAGTATATTTCACTAATGAAAACAGTACATCATGTTAAACTAGGGAAAATGAGATATTCATGCTGGTAATTAAACCATCAGACATTATAGTTAACATAAAACCAATTCAAAATAAAGAATAAAAATTTAAATGATTTCTTCCTTCCTATCGTCTGCAAAGCTGAGAATAGCACTAAAGAAGTAACAAGCAGCACTTCATGCAATCATTAGCTGGGTACAATGCTGATCAAACAAACACCCAGGGAATTACATCTTCTGTTATAAAAATTCATAACGTGTTTATGCTTTTGAGATTCACTGAAAATATTCCCCAAATGTGGGTAATTCAGACATTTCTCTCTGCCTTGATAAATGAAGAATACAGACTATGTGAAGATCTATTTCACTTATTTTAAAGTACAGTGTGGCCAAAGCATACGTGATCTTAACTACTATAAACGATACATCATATACCTGAAAACATTTTACAGGATAGCAGGGACATAAAGTATTAGTTCTGTTGTCATATCTACAAAGAAAATTTTATATCACATCAAAATTTCAAATGGGATAGCTATTCCCCACAAGCTGAAATTGAACACATTATTAGTATTACCTTGACGATGGTCGGTGAGCATGTCCATTTGTATCTATTCCTAATAAATGTAAGAAAAAAACTACTTTTTCCTCATTCACTTTTGAAAACAAAGACTGGTTGTTCCTCGCAGCATCAAAGAAGTCCTAAATGTAAAAAATCAGGTGAAAAGTAGTTAATTTATAAATAACTATAAATTAATTCATTTTATATTGTTTAATTTTGTCATCAAGATATAACACGAAGTCTTTGTTATCAATTCAGACATTTCTGTCCAAATAATCTTTGAGGTATTCTGATACAATTAGGCAAAATAATTACGGAAAAAGGAGCTTAATTTCATATTATTCTTACCACAGACCTACTGTAATTAAAAACTGAAGAACTATCTGGCTAAGAGGCAAATGTTAATCAGCAATGGCGGGAGGAGTGCAAGGACATTTATTATACTTAAATACACTTGGAAATTGTCATTTTTCATCACCCTGTCCACTGCCCTTTCAGTCAAAGTATGACCTCTTACTGAGGTTGTGAGAATGCCTAGCTACTCCCTCTTCCACGACTAGGACCTGCTTGGGCTGTCCGTGGTGGAGAAACACCACTTAAATAGAGTTCAGAACTTCTTACATTAACATCCTAATAATAACCTAGATTCATAAGCCTTTCAGACATTAATAATTCACCCTGACTCACATTCATAAGCATGTATGCAAGCACCCAAAGAGAGCACTTTAAAATTATTTTAAATAAGCCAGGCAGTGGTGATGTATGCCTTGAATCCCAGCACTTGAGAGGCAGACGCGCAGGAGAATCTCTTTGAGTTCAAGGCCAGCCTGGTCTACAAGAGCTAGTTTCAGGACAGCAAGGGATGTTACACACAAAAAATCTGTCTCAAAAAAATAAAAACAAAAAATTATTTGAATAAACAGATTATGTTAACATGTATCATCATTGTTTACATAAATGTACATAAATTTAAAAGATGCTAACTTTCAATAAGGTGAGTATTGTTGAAAAAATACAATGTATTTAAAAGCATAAGTGGAATAATTAAGAGAAATTATTCAATGATAAAACTGCTCCTAAGGTTCCATTTATAGTCTCCTTGAGTTAATTTTATAGTTTTCTCCATGAACCATAGACACAAATTTGTGAGCTATGAAACACTAACCAGGTGGAGCTCAACCTGTGTCTCAACAGTAGTCACTTCAAGCGCCTTTTTCAAGTTCTGCTGCTTAAAGAAGCTCACGGGCAATTAGTAAAGGCTAGTAGACTAATCTGTTTAGGCTTATCGGAATTTTCTCTTTTGTGCGGATTGTTTATGTGTTGGTGACTATATGTATGTTTACCAAGTTCACACAGGTGCCCGAGGAGGCAGAGGAGCTGCAGACCCCTGGAACTGAAGTTATAGGTGGTTGTGAGACATCTGTCCAGCCCCTACTCTCTTAAAAACCATTTTTTTTATTGTTATTATAAAATTACTTTTTGGCATTTTCAAGATGCTCCACATCTCACATGGCCCACTACGACCAGACCAAAGCTCCAAGGTCAACAGAAGGTCAAGAGCTGCCTGCAGTGACTCATCAAACAAGAAATGGAAAGAAGGTATTTCTGGGTCCTAATGTAGGACTTGTTTTACCTTGGAGTTTATCTCTCTAAACACAAAGTTTTAGAGAGATATTTCAAAAAATAACTTTATTAGTCATTTTATAAAATGTAATTTCTTCTAAAAATAGCATGGCACAACACCGAATGCTCCAGTTCAGACAGGTAGCAAACTAAACTTGAGATGAGCTCACTCAGAAATGAATCTTCAGGACTCTACATCAGTGTGTATTTAGTTATAAACCGCTCAATAGCAAACACCTTCCCAGGTGTGCTCACATGTAAAACAGAACTTAGGACACTGAGGGAAGAAGTCCCACAACTAAGGCCAGCCTGGGCTACATAACAAGACCCTCTTTCAAAACGAAGCAAAACAGCAAGTACCTTAACTTTATCAAAAACCCAGGTATCCAGTTTTGTGGCATCGTGAGCACCAAAATCCTCTTTTTGAGCATCATAACTGTATGTATAAACATGGTCACCACTAGCACCTGAAAAGAAATTTTGAGAAATACACAAATTGGAGAAAAAAACCTTTCAAGCTGTTATTAAACATGAAATAATCAAAAGTATTTTTGCTGTTTTGAGATAAAATTGTTATATTGTCCACACTAGTCTTGAACTCATGAGCTCAAATTATCCTTCCTCTTATGCTTCCTGAGTTTCAGGATTACAGGCATACCCCCATCATACCTGCTTTACTTACAAGTAGGCAGAATTAATTACAAAGTGCTTCATGATAGAGATAGGAAAGATAGGAGAAATAGTTTACTTTATAATCAACATTTTCTTTTTCTTCTCAAAATAATATATTTAGTCAAAATCTTAATATGCAATAAAATAAAAATTAGTTCTGAAGTTTGTTCCTATTGAAATGTGTGCTCTCAAGAAGTTACAATATTAAATAAAGATGGCCAGCATACTTCTTCCTCACAAACTCAAACATTTCGTTTGTCTTAAAATTATGTGCATTTGTCTCGACATAAGGAAATAAATAGACTAGAATTGTAGTGAGTGCCTATAGTCTGAGCACTAGGGAAGTAGAGAAAAAAAAATCATAGGTTTCCTGTCAGCCAGGCCCTGTCTCAAAAGCAAGGACTGGGGAAGAAGGTGAAATGCTGCTTAGTGCCAAATACAAAGGTGGTAAATACGCTAATCTTATAAATTCATGAAACCTGTATTAAGAATATAAAACAATTTCTGGAGTGGAGAAGCTCTTGCAGGTTGTGAAGATGATATATTTTACTATTTTGGCTTTTGGGGGAACCCACTACCCAGCTTCCAAATAAATCACACAGAGGCTTATTCTTAGTTATAAGTGCCCAGCCTTAGCCTGGCTTGTTTCTAGCCTGCTCTCCTTAACTTAAATTATCCCAAATACCTTTTGACTCTGGATTTTTATCTTTCTTACTTCTGTATATGTAACTTTAACTCTTACTGTGTGGCTGACTGGCCCCTGAAGTCTGTTAGGCCAAAATTATCTCAGGGCCTGTACCTCGAGGCCTGTATGACAGAGAAAAGCCTGGCTTGAGTTTGAAGGATTGTCTCAAAGCTAATGAACATGAGACAGCAAATCCAGGTAGAGGCCCCTCAGGCCAGAGAGGAGGTACCCCCACATCACAGGATGTCACTTAACCTATATAAGCTGATGCTCACAGTAATAAACTGAGTTCCTGCTTTGACTTGACTCCCTATCGCTTCAGATTGTCCTGCTTCGTGGGGCTGCTGGTCTGATTGCCCTGCATCATGGAGCTGCAGAATGGGCAGATAGCACACTCACCTTTCCCTGGTGATAAGGAGGCTAAGGAGGCCTAGCAACATCTTCCTAATTTGTTCTCTTGTTGCTTGTTCCTTCTTGGTTCTCCTTCTATTCATTCTCTCTGCCTGCCAGCTCTGCCTATCCTTGCTCCTGCCTCGCTCTTGGCCATTCAGCTCTTTATTAGACCGCTAGGTGTTTTACACAGGCAAAGAATCACGGCTTCCCAGTTAATCAAATGCAGCATAAACAAAAGAAGCACACCTTAAAATAATTTCCCCCGACAACAGAGCATTAAGTAATGACACTCTACGACATCAGCTCTGCGCTGACACTGACTCTACTCCCCGAATGCAGACATCTGAAGGAGTTGGTTATTTACCACCACACATAATGAAGTGTTCCTATTGGTCTGTGGCGTCAGTTCTGTTTTATCAACAGTGGCCAGAAGTAGAAAGACTAATTTGGTAAGCCACAGTAACTTAACCAGCCCTCACTGCTTCCTAAAGAATGAGATATAAAATAGCAAATGGGACCTGCCCGGGGTAACAGCAGCTTATGAACAGCACATGTACAATTCTTCAGTACTTCCACTATCTTTACATTAAATGATCTGTCACTTTGCTCCCAGGAAAGACCATTTAACGACAAGAACTTCATCCAACTGGCTTTTTCAAATAAATTTTCTAATTAAGAGATGACCTAATATTTGTGGATTTGTCTACATAAACAAATTCAACAAATCCTAACTCCAATGCAGTGAACTGTAAGTGGCATTTCAATATATTAAATAACATATTAGTATTATATGCATTAAATGCCAAAACTATGGCACAATAAATAGATTAGTCATTATAAATGTTTGAATATTTAAAATCTTATGTAACTATCTACTGGCTTCTTTAACAAATTATCCAAGTATAAAGAGCCAAACACCAACACTGTTCCCATAAAGAGAATAAGCACTTCGATAAATGATGCACGTGACTTATTGAATTTTAAAACAATCTTTTAGGGTGTTACATTATTAGAACATATTTTATATAAAGGAAAACTGGAGCTCAAGTTAATAAGGTTGTTATATGATAAAATAGATCGTTTCATTGAATTCAAAAATATTAAGTGTTCTTCCAAAAAATAAAAACAATTTTAGCCAGCAGTGGTGGCACACGCCTTTAATCCCAGCACTCAGGAGGCAGAAGCAGGTGGGTCTCTGGGAGCTTGAGGCCAGCCTGGTCTACAGAGCTAGTTCCAGCACATTTACGACACCCAGAGAAACCCTCTCTCAAAAAGCCAATATACATACATACATACATAATATATATATATATATATATATATATATATATATATATATGTATATTTAACAGTGTTCCACAGCAATATTTAAAATGCAACAAAGGAGAAATCCTATCTGTTGAACTGACAAATCCACTGTATGATGCATTCCTGTTTTCAGAAGTGATAAAAATCTTTAGAAATGAATAAATATAACATAAAAAAATAAAACCCAGCAAGATGGTTAAGTGGGTATATGCACTTCTACCAAGTCTGACAACCTGAGTTACATCCCTGGGATCCACACAGTGGAAGGACATGACTGCTGCAAATTGCCTCTGACTTCTATACAAGTACCATGTGCACCTGGATCTCACTATGTAGGACAGGCTGGCCTCAGGTTGAGAGATCTACTTGCCCCTGTTTCCAGAACACTGGGACTGATGACATGCACCACCACTCCAGGCTAAAAGAAGTTTTTGGTTTCTTTGTTTGTTTTAGATAAAGAATAAAAAACCAAGGGACAAAGTATAATAGGGTAACAGACTAGCCTCATACGGGATAGGTCCTGAGGCCAATCCCTACCACTGCAACAATAAAAACATTTCTTTCTGACTTACTTGCTTCCTGAAGAAATATGTTTGATATGCTTACCTTTGGCAAACATAGGCAAGATGTCCGGACTCCCCCAGCTCCATGTGTACTTGCTCTCATTAAAAAGAGAGTCAAATTCGACAGGATTTTCTTTCCATCCTTTGAGAAGAGAAGCACACAGTAATATAAGAAAACAACAAAAGAAGGTCTGAAAGAAGCATTCTTTAAACAGTAATTGAAGACAACACATAAAACTCAGATTTTATTAGGCTTATTATAGTCTATCTTAAAATAAATGGAAGAAGCTGGGCGGTGGTGGCACAATCTTTAATCCCAGCACTCAGGAGGCAGAGGCAGGTGGATCTCTCTGAGTCCAAGGCTGGCCTGGTCTACAGAGAGAATTCCAAGAAAGGCTCTAACGTTACAAAGAAACCCTGTCTTGAAAAAACAAAACAGATAGATAGATAGATAGATAGATAGATAGATAGATAGATAGATAGATAGATAGATAGATAGATAGATAGAAAGAAAGATAGATAGATAGATAGATAGATAGATAGATAGATAGATAGATAGATAGATAGATAGATAGATATGATAGATTAGATAGATAGACAGACAGACAGATAGAGATAGATAAATGGTAGATAATCCATTTCTTACTAAAATAATCACTTTTAAATTCTTGATTGTAATGTCTAACATTATTTACACATTATTTACACTAACATATTTACACACACACATACTTTTTCAGTGCCATAGGGTTATGGCAGATTAAAATTTAATTCCAGAATCGATACCAGGGCATGTTCATGTGAGTAAGGCATACTCAAAGACTTGTTAAAAGAATCTCAAAGCACAATCTTGGGACTTGACAGATAGCTCAGAAGTTAAAAGCACTTGCTGCTCTTGCGAACCCTGGTGTCCTAGGTTTAGATTCCAGCACCAATACTGGGTGGCTCACAACCACCTCTCACTCTAGTTTTAGGGAGTTGAATACCTTCTTCTGGCCTTCATGGGCACCTGCACACATGGGGTGCATAAACAGACAAGCAAATACACACACACACACAAACCCTTAAAAACAGATTGAGTTTTCAACTAATGACATGATTCAGTGGTAGGAAAAGCATTTATATAGCAAACATTTTATTTGATAAAATTGTTTCAGAACAGAACCTTTGGCAACTGCACTGACATCCTCATAAAACCCAGCTATGAGGGCTACATGGCCAGGGCGAGATTCTGTTGGCACGCGTGTGTGAGATACTCCCCAGCTGCCTTCATGCATTATGACGTTCCTAAAAGACAATCAGGACGAACAGTTAACATATGCTTGTATTAAAACTTCTGGTCTACAAAAGCTAGTTCCAGGACAGGCTCCAAAGCCACAGAGAAACCCTGTCTCGAAAAACCAAAAAAAAAAAAAACTCTCATAAGGCTTTAAGGAAGATTTTTATGTAAGGAGTCAAAAACCAAAAAAGTTAATTTTATGATGGAAAGGAATCTCAAAACCCAGTTGATCCCAATCCTATACTGCCCACCAATTCATCACAGAAGCATGAAGGAACCCAGGTAATACAACAAAGAAAATACTCCCCTATTCCAGAGAAACAAGAGACAAACCACACCCTAGCGTTCTAAGCCACAAAGCAGAGATGTTTGCTAATGTAGGAAAACAATGATATGCAGAACGTTACATTGTTAAATTTTATTTTCTGCAAGGATGGTATATGGCTATATAAAATAGTCTTTGCTCTTAACACATGCAGTACAGTGTTTGGTGGAGAAATGCCATATTGTCATATTTTCATATTGTTCAGGGAAAAAAACTAAAAAATTTATAATATATACTTACACAGTTGAGTGTGTAAAAAAAATCACATATTTTTAAGATTAAAAAGAAAAGGCTAGGCATGGAAATACATGGCCTTAATCTGAGGGCTTGGGAGGCAGAAGCAAGCAGATCTCTAAGCTTGAGGCCAGGCTGGTCTACCAAGATCCAGGCCAGTCAGCATATCTCAGAAAGGAAAAAAAAAATGTTTTTTGTTTCAAAAATTGTCAACTGTATGCTAATCGATGCTTCTCAATTCATAATACAATCTTTTCCTTAAACTCAATCTACCATTTCTAAGACACACCCGGATCTTGGTGCCGTCCTTACCTAATAAACGGTGCTCTAGAGTTACCATCTTCATCTAATTCATAAAGAGCATCTGCTCTCAGGCCATCGGCAACAAATAACACTAATCTTTTTGCTGGGGGAGGCAATGGTGTAAACTGAGGAGTCATCCCATGAACCAAAGGAGATGTAAAATAAATGTCAAAGATGGAGGCGAAGAACACAAAATGTACAAACAATCCCAAAGCAAAAAACAGCAGCATATCCAGAATGAGCAACCTGCAAGAGAAGCCAAAACAGGGAATAAAGTCAGGCTGGACACACGTGAAAAGGATCTTCAACATATCTGATGGCTTCACACACTGGCACTGTGTCAGGATACTATACAACTTCTCTCATTTATAATACTAACAAAAACACTGTTTCACAACTTAAGAATACTGAAATAAAATATGTGCTAAAGTATACCAAGCAAAAAGAAATCAAGTTCATGGGGGCTGGAGAGATGGCTCAGCAGTTAGGAATACTAGGTGCTCTCCCAGAGGTCCTGAGTTCAGTTCCCAACAACCACATGGTGGCTCACAACTATCTATAGTGGGATCTGATGCTCACTTCTGGCATAAAGGTGTACATACAGATAGAGCACTCATATAACAATAATAATAGTAATAATAATAGTCATGATGTTTAAAAAAAAGAAATCAAGTTCAATTAGGATTAATAAACTATAATCCAGTTAACTACTAAACAATTAAAACTTAGCAAAGGAACACAGAACAAAAGGTCATAAAATTAGTTAGGTAATCACGGGAAATCCTAAATAACACACACAAAAAAAATGTAACTCAAGTCACTCTTGGTTGTCCGCATGGCACTGTTCCCACTCCTAGAATTTAAATTTATTAAATTACTTAAATTAAATTTTTTGAGTTAATTTTTTTCTACTTTGGTAGTCATCTCAGAGGTTCGACTATCTAGTCAGCAATAAACTGAATGGGAATCTGCATTCTACCCATTTTATGAGTTACACACAAGAAGTTAAAACTTCATTTGTGCTTCAGAAAATCTATACTCCTTAAATAAACACTTTATTTCCCTAAGTCAATAAAAAGTGTTTTATTTATTCATTGAATGAAATTATTGGTCCTTAAAAAGGAGCACTCGGAAGACATATCAGAGATCTGATGAGCTTACAAATGCTAAAGAAAGAAAACCATGCAAAGTGAAATGCCTAAATAATAATGTAAGATAGTAGCCATTAAACCTCAAAGACCAAAGCGTCCATAGAAATGCTTTCAAACCGACTGTCATTTTGCTTTTGTTGGTAAATGTGTCCACAGATTAAGAAATAAAACATGTGCCTTTAATCCCAGCACTCGAGAGGCAAAGCAGACGAATCTCTGTGAGTTCGAGGCCAGCCTGGTCTATAAGAGCTAGTTCCAGAAGAGGCTCTAAAACTACAGCGAAATCCTGTCTCGAAAAACCAAGAAAAAGAAAAAAACAAAAACAAAAACAAAAAAAGAAATAAAACATGAGAAGCAGTATTAGGTACATGTAATGACCTTGGGCTGAAAAAGACGTGAGATGAGAATTACAGACACATTTTATTCTCCCTGGTCTGAAGATTGAAATGTCACATGGATTCATGTGTAAATATCCTGTAAAGAGAAAAGAGACAGTATAAATGTGCTTATCAAAGAAAAATTAAAAAAAATAAAATAAACCAAAAGGTCAAAATATTTTATTCTAAGGGAATTTAGGGTGAACAAAATAAACAAAGACTAATTTTGCAATCTAATCTCTCAGTGCAATGCTTGCTTCTTTCCAAATTTATATGATCATTAAACTACACAGTGGGTACCATCAAGACAATGGAATTCTGAATATTAATAATTGAAATACAGAAAAATTAGCCAGGATTCTACTGCCTTAAAAAGCCAACAGTTGTCATGACCCCTTGGAAGTCTGAGGACTCTTCACAGGGTTAACAGAAGACCACTAGAAAATACAGATGTTTACATTATGAGATGTAACAGTAGCAAAATTGCAAATATTTATGAACAGTTTCTTTTAAAAATTATCTTGCCAGGCGGTGGTGGCGCATGCCTTTAATCCCAGCACTTGGGAGGCAGAGGCAGGCGGATCTCTGGGAGTTTGAGGCCAGCCTGGTCTACAAGAGCTAGTTTCGGGACAGGAACCAAAGCTACAGAGAAACCCTGTCTCAAAAAAACAAACCAAAAAAAAAAAATTATCTTGTTGGCAGGCAGTAGTGGTGCATTCTTTAATCCCAGCACTTTGGAGGCAGAGGCAGGTGGATTTCTGTGAGTTTCGGTCAGTCTGGTCTAGAGAGTGAGTTCCAGGACAACCAAGGCTACACAGAGAAACCTTGCCTTAAAAAACAAAAATAAATAAATAAATGGATTGGTGAATGAATGTATAAATAAATAAAATGTACTCCTCCATTTTTATGAAGACAAACATCTCTATATATTTTAAAAATAAATATTAACATTTGGAACGTTTTAATACCGTTTAGGGTTTGTGTGTATGCATCTGTGTGCATGTGCGTGTATGCTCACACATGCACATGCAAGCCATGTCACAAACATGAAGAAGAGAAGGCAACTCTGAATGCAAACACTAGTCCTTAGATTCCCTGGCAAGGCCTTTACTTACAGTGTAATCTTGCTGTCCCCGCTATTCATTTTTCCTTGAGCATCTCTTAAAAACAAACTTCCCATGTATCGTGTACCATTATCACATTTTGTCCTGTAAATTCATCTTTGCTAGCAAATCCCAAATTGAAAAACACTGAAGTAGTTTTGTATAGTGATATATTATTTGTATTTAATAAATAAATCTTGCCTGACGAACAGAGGCAAAGCTAAAGCCACTAGAGGTCAGGAAATGGTGGCACATTCCTTTAATCCTAGGATTTGGAATACAAAAATCAAAAGGATCTCTGTGAGTTCAAGGTCACCTTGGACTACTCAAGATTAAGGCAGAAACAAATACAGGTAGTTGTGGCTCACACCTTTAGTCCCAGTCCTAGGGAGTCACACACCTTTAATCCTAGAACTAGAGGGAATATAAAATGGGAGGAGAGAGAGGCTTAGTCTCCTTAGTCTGCAGTCGCCCAGCCTTGGTAAAGGTAAGACTTCTCCAGTGACTTGGCTGCTTTGCCTTTCTGATTTTTGGATCGAACCCCAATTTGCCTCTCGGTTTTTATTATTCATGCTACAGTTTGTCCTCCAGTTTTGACTATCAATAGCAGTCATGTCATTTAAAAATGTATATGTAGGCTTTGGATTTAGCTCAGCAGACTTATCTGTTCAGTACATAACTATGGGTTCAATGACTTAACGTCTGCTTTTGTCACTTTGCGATCATTCAAGGACAGCAGGAAAGGTCACCCTTTGTATCCATTACAGTTCTGTGCAGACTCAAATGTTTGCTGAATGAATCATTTAGAATTAAGTTTCAATACCAACATGTCCAACAGCCACTAGAGGTCGCCTTGCTCCTCTGTGTTTCCTGAAAAAAAAATCTGTGAAGTTCCAAAGATATTTTCAAAACAAATACAAAAAATCCCGTGTTTTATGTTTAAGTAATTTATTATACTGAAGTTTCAGTGACTTGAAAGTATGAATATTTACCCAATTACATTTATCTCAAGCAATATTGCCATATAACATTTTTCTCTAAAGGGAATCACTTTTTATTCACATTTATTAAAAAGTAAAACTTCACTGGCATAATTAAATTGTTTGAACCTTCAAAATAAATGCATTAACTATAAAAGTTAAAGCATACATATTCACTTCCCTATTCAAAAATATAGTTTACATCCGTTTTGTTTAATCAGAAAAGGGGAAATGGTGTAGGAGGTCCTTCTGTTTATGTGTTTCTTTCATTGGTTAATCAATAAAGAAACTGCTTGGCCTAATATGGCAGAACTTGGGTAGGCAGATTAGACAGAACTGAATGCTGGGAAGAAGGGCAGAGTGGCAGACACCATGAATCTCCAGCCTGGGACAGATGCTGGTTAGAATCTTGCCGGTTGGCCACCGTTATGTGGCCATACACAGATTAATGAAAATGGGTTAAATTAAGATGTAAGATTTAGCCAATAAAAAGTTAGAGCTAATGGGCCAAGCAGTGTTTAAATGAATACAGTTTCTGTGTGATTATTTCGGGTATAAACTAGCAGGGCAGCCGGGACGAAAAGCAGGCCCTCTCTCCTTGTAACATCTGTGGGATATTTACCACCATAAACTAAATACTAATAAAGTATTAGACACTATCAAACATTAAATCAACAAAATGCAAACATTTATAATGTTATTGGTGGTAATTTAAGACGATTAAATCCTCAAATAATTTTAACACATAAATAATTAAAAGTGTGCCAGGCAGTGGCAGCATACACCTTTAATCCCAGCACTCAGGGAGGCAGAGGCAGGCGGATCTCTGTGAGTTTGAGGCCAGCCTGGTCTACAGAGTGAGTTCCAGGACAGTCAAGGCTACACAGAGAAACTGTGCCATGGAAAAAAAAAATTACGGTGTTTTTTTTTTTTTTTTAAAAAAAAGCTTTTATATTTCTATTGCTAAGAAACAAATGTCAACTACTATCTTATTCAGATGTCAGCCTAAAAGGCTTTGATCTGGGTCAGTCTTCCAATAGAGAAAGAAAATTTCCAACAACTATTAATATATAAGTAGAAGTCAGAAATTCTTAATATCCCAGTATATGCATTAAAGCAATTCATGCACAATACGGAGAAATAAAGTTACTCTATGGGGCCAGGCGGCGGTGGCACATGCCTTTAATCCCAGCACTCTGGAGGCAGAGGCAGGTGGATATCTGTGAGTTCGAGGCCAGCCTGATCTACAAGAGCTAGTTCCAGGACAGGCTCCAAAGCTATGGAGAAACCCTGTCTTGAAAAAAAAAAAAAAAACAACAAAAAAAAAAGTTACCCTACGGGAAGACTGGTCAGTGAGCAACACAGTTATATAAACAAGCCTGCAGTTACAGGATAAGAACTAGAAATCTAACTACAGATGTGTATACCAGCCACAGAACTCAAATGTTCAAGCTAAGACTCAGAGGCAAACACTTCAAATTTACTTTCTATTTGCACTTTAGAATCCAGACCCTAAATTAAAGCTGCTGCCTCTCTCGGTCCTCCTGACTAAACTGCTTTTCCGGGCTCCCTTAGCATTGGTACTTGTGTTTTAAAACCTGACAATTGTCCTCAGTATCCAATACTCCACTAATTAATTCTTGGCCACAAGAACATCTGCTGCCAACCAGGCTCCATGACAAGAGCATTCACAATTCTAGATCCATCATCCGCCTGGGCAGACCAATGCAAGTGAAGCTCAAGCATTTCCAGCGTCACCTAATAAATAATGTGCGTAGGCTCCTCTGTCATCGTCAGTGCATCAGGGATCCTGAGGGTAGCTTCCCAAACTTTCTCATTACAAAGAAGGGAAAGTGGACATAACCATGCATCTCTGCTAGTGTCTTTCCCATGGCATTCACTAATACTCCATTTCAAAATTTGGTTTTTAATCTCTCTGACAATCTCAAAGTAAGGACTGAAAATCCCTTTTGCTAAGAAATGTGAAACACAATACAATATTGGCCATTTTATACTATTTCCGTATTGAAGTTTTTTTTTCAGATTCATTAACAAATGGTACTGAACAGTATTTACCTGAAGAATTGGAAGCCAAAGTTTTATTTAAATAACAACAAAATCCTTACTACTAAAACTATCTTTCAATGCAACAAGGTTCCTTACAGTCTTTCACAATTCGGAGTAACTTTCTCCCTACCTCCCTGTCCCCTATTCCCAACTTAAACCATCTATGCCCACTTCCTTACTCCTCCTCCCATGTAGTGATAGTTCATTTGTATTTTAACAAATAAAGTTTGTCTGAAGACCAGAACGCAAAACGGTCACACTAGTCAGCCATAAAGGCCAGGTAGTGGTGGCACACACCTTTAATCCCAGCAGCCACACTAGTTTGCCATAGAGGCCGGGCAGTGTTACAGGCCTTTAATCCCAGCACCAGAGAGGCATATAAGGCAGGGTGAGACAGGAACTAGCTCTCTTTCAGTCTGAAGTTTTCATAAAGGTAAAAGCTATCTAGTGGCTTGGCTGTTTTGCTTCTCAATCTTTCTCTGGGTTTTTATTATTTGTGCTACAATTGGTGCCAAACATGGGGTCCGAACCCACAACCCTGAGATTAAGTCTCATGCTCTGTTGATTCATGCTACACTCCCTCCTTTGTATCACATGTAACACTATTTAAAAGCTTCTAAGAAAACGCAAACAACAATAACAATGACAAAAAACTCTAAAAGTCTCGTTCAAATGAAATTGTAGTTTATTGATTAAACTGAAATAAAAAGCCTACACTTAGCTTCTGGCATACTTTACATGTAAACCAATAGCCGTACCGAAAGTCATATAACAATGCTCTATTTTTATCTTCCACAAAGCTAAAGGGGGCACTTGAGGGCTTCACTGTGACAGAGCAGGCAGTTAGCACAGCTGCATATTAATTGTATTGTCTGTTAGGATTTGTTTAGCAGGGAAATTAACCTAAAACCAGGAAACAGTGGCAAGCTGTGTGTAATGGCAGGGAAACATCTCCTTATCACCTCAGCCAACAATCAAGTAATAACACAAAAAAACGATCTTCCAAACTTAGGAGTATAGTTCTGTGCTAACGTTTCATAAAGAAAATCAACTCTTTCTACAGCGTGCAATTTTTTTTTTAATCGTTAAGCTCCACAATCAAAACCTTGATTCTAGCCTAAATAAACTCAGAAAAGTTTCAGGAGATTGTGGGAAAGAATGGTTTGGGGCAAAAGATGGGTGATGCTAGTGCCACTGAATGTGTCCTACTGGAATGGAATGACCAGGTCATCAAGGTTGCCCACACTGAAGTTTACAAATTTCTAAAGGTAGATAGAGCTTAACAGTTTGAAATTTTCCTTTGGTGCAAACTGTACGTTAGTTCCAAGGGTTTACAGAGCAGTGAGTTTGTCGTCCAAGTCCAAGCAGTTCACAGATGAGTGCAAAAGCAACTGTAAACTCGAGTGCAATTTCCGTTGAGGCTTTATCTGAACCCCGCAGCTCTCTAGGTCTAATTCTGGAGGCCGAGGGGCCGCCCTCTCTTAACTGCAAGGAAGTCATGCGATGGCTAGACCTCCAAGAACAGAAGAGCAAAGAAGCAAGATTCTGACTACTGCCCGTGGCACTTACTATCTGGGCGGAGACAGCAAACAGCTGCAAAAAAGGAAGCATGAAGGGAGTTGCGAGCGTGAGGCCACTGTGCTGGTGCGGCCACACCTCAAGTGCAAGGGTCTCGGGACTTTACCTGGGGCTTATCCGGCTGAGGTCGGGTCTCGGGAACCTCCTCTGCACGAAGTCGGGACCTGGGCATGAAAGTCCCAGAAAGGCCCCTAGCCCTCCCAAAGCACATCCAATCGATGCTCCTCAGCCACCTGCGCCCCTGCAACACCCGGGAACGCCCCCAAGTTGCCCAGGCCTCCCCAACTGTCGCGATACCTCCAGCGAGCCCCAGAAGCGCCAGCCAATCTGCGATGGGCTATGGGCGTGGCTTTACGTTTGAGTCCGGAGCGGGTCCTTCAATCTTCCGACTCCTGGGCTTGAAGTGGGTGGGGCTGAGGCGGGGACGGGGCGGGGCGAGGACGGGACACAAACCAGTTCTCGCGAGACTAGAGACCAGGAAGACGCCTGCAGAGCCGGCTGCTGGTGCGGCGGCGACTGAGGCCGCTGGTGCTGCTGCATCCCTGCCTCCTACCTCCCAGTCCGGATTAGTCTGTAGGTGAGAAGAAGGGACGCGGTCCGCCCGGGCTGTCTAGGTGCTCAGTGGCCCCCGGGATCTAACGGGGATTCAGATTGCGGCCTGTCGGGCCAGGCAGGGAAGCACCCACACTCCTGACAGTAAGATGGCGGCGATGGCGCCAGGAGGTGGTGGCAGTGGCGGCGGAGTAAATCCATTCCTCAGCGATTCCGATGAGGACGACGACGAGGTAGCGACGACCGAGGAGCGGCGGGCAGGACTTCGGCTGGGTGCTGCGGTCGGCCTGGATCCTGGCTCTGCGGACTCGCTGTCGCCACAGGACCCTATGGCCCCGGGGAGCAGCGCGCGACCGGGGCTCCCGGTGGAGTCGGCCGCCCCTCCGGCGGCCCTGGGGGGCAGCGGGGAGACCCCTGCCCGATTGTCAATCGATGCCATCGCCGCCCAGCTGTTGCGCGATCAGTACTTGCTGACTGCCCTGGAGCTGCACACAGAGCTGTTGGAGAACGGCCGCGAGCTACCACGGCTGCGCGATTACTTCTCCAATCCTGGCAACTTCGAGAGGCAGAGTGGGACCCCACCAGGGATGGGGGCGCCTGGGATCCCTGGAGCATCAGGCGTTGGAAGCGCTGGAGGTCGGGAACCGAGTACGACGTCGGGCGGTGGGCAGCTCAGTAAGTAGCCGCAGCCTATCACACCTGCAGGCCTGGTATTAGAAGAGGCACTGTGCTCTTGAGGGGTTTTTGTGTGCGGGCTCCGAGTCTAGGGTCGTTTTGAGAAGCGAGACAATATTGAGCGAGGTGGGAGGTGCCCTACGTAGTGGAACAAGGGGATCCCCCTTTAGCTGTTCTTTGTATTGGCTCTGATCTTTGGCAGGTGTTGCACTGCTACTCCCCCCTCCCCACCCCCACCCTACCCACTCTGGTATTGGGACCCATAACATCAAGAGTTTCCTGTTTATTGGCAATTATGGCAGTCTAGAAAACTTTTTTATTGGGCAATTTGCTCTAGGCATTTTTCCTTTTTCCCACAGTCTCTTGAATCATACTACCAGGAAATAATGTTTCTTAGTAATTCTTTGATTCACTGAAGAACTGAAAAAAGAATGGCATAGGAAATGGCAGCGCACTGTACTGCTGTTAGGGTCACTGAAGACCTTTTCTCTTTGGAAGACTTAATTCAAAAATTGTTTTTTCCATTATTTTGTATATTAATTTATGCTAATAAAAAGAAGGAAATGGGATTTCTCTGCTTCGTTGGATGTGTTCTGTTTAAATAATATCAACATAACTTAATTTCACTACCCTAAATTTGGTAGGGTTCAATTTACAGGAAGGCTATGGAACAAACCAAGGATCTTCTGCCACCCTTTTTTCACCATACCACCACTGTGTAGGCTTTTTTCTCTGAATAAGCTAATCTATTTTTTTCTTCTTACATCATTTTTAACAGCAGAGTAATCACTGATATAGTAATCTCTGATATAGCCATTATTTATATATAAGTTTTATATGAGGATTCTCAGTTTTCTTTTTGAGAGACATCAAATTTTTCCCACACTGATGCTAATACTTTGGTGTGTTTTGTGAGGCCAACCGGAATTTACTAACAAATCAGCCTAATTGATTTCTCTAAGTGTCTGTACTTTTGAGTGATTCCAGAGGATGTAAATTGCTAACATTTGATGTAGTAGAACTGGAAAGGGTGCATTTTCTATCAGGGGAACTCCTAGGCATATTTCCTTCTTTTATACCTGTCTAAATTGATAAGTATCACCTGACAAACTCCCTCATCAAGACCTGGGCCAAATGTCCCTTTTATAGTACTTTATGTGAATCCCAGACTTAGTTTTAACCTACATCATAGCCTTTGGCTCTTTTGTATTTGGTTTAATGGCAGTAATGATTTAACATAGTCATTTCACCTGTTAGCTTGGAGCTCCTGCCTCTCTTTTCCCAGGACTGAGATTTAAACCCAGGGCCTTGTATCTTATGAACAAACTGTTCTATCTCCCCAGTTTTGTGCGTGCGTGCGTGCATGTGTGTGAATGAGAGGATGACTACTGATCAGAAGATGAGGACTTTTCATATCTTTTCTTTTAAGTGGCAGTTCTAGATTTTGAACTCAGATCTCTATCTTAACATTCATTCTACCACAGCTACTGTATTCTGATACAACTCAAGAAAAGTTAGGTTGTTTCAGTATAAGATCAAGCAAAGTATCTAATAATTCAGAGTATGTCTTCACTCAAAATAGTCAAGCAGGTGATTCAGGATTGATAATTTAAAGGATGAATTGAGAACGCATAGCCCCATATTGAGGGGAAGATGATCTGTCAGGAGTATCACTCCATTTCATCAAGGTAGCCTCGCTGCATAGCGTTAATCTCAAAGTCAGGACAGTCAGACTGCGCGTGTGATTGTAAGCTCCACAGAGAAGCAAGCACATTTGTAGTAGAATATTTTTTTATTCTTTTATTCTATCAGAATTTCATACAATATATTTTGATCATATCCATGTTCCATTCCTTCCCCTAACTCCTCACCCATCCAACTTCAAGTTACCTTCCCTTCTTTTTATATAACCCACCAAGTCTTTTATGCTGCCAAATATTCATGGGTGTGAGTCCCTTCACTAGAGCATGGTTGCCCTACCAGAGACCATATCCTTAATGAACTGACTCTTCCCCCAGAAACCATCAATTGTCCCTGACTCCTCGGGTAGTTGTGTGGACTTGTGAGCTCCTCCCTACTCCTTGTTGGAATGTGGATTGGCTTGATCTTGTGCAGGTCTTGTTCAGGGCAACTACAGCAGCTATGAGTTCGTTGGGCTGGGTCCTGATGAGGGAGTTTATCGGGTAACATCATTAGCTATCATTAGTACTATCATGTCCAAAAGACAATTTTTTACTAGTTCTCCCCAGCCTCTGGCTCTTTAGATCTTTCTTCCCCCCCTATTTTCCAATAGTCCCATGAGGCTTTGGGAGATATTTGCATTTGTGGTAGAGTACTCTACTGGGGTTATCTAATCAGTTATGAGTTTCTACTTAACTACCAGCCAGAACCAGGTACATTTATCAGCTATTCTGAATCAAGTTATCACATGAGGCCAATTCAGCTTGTATGATTGGTTTCAGCCAACAAGCTTAGCTGCATGATTGCATGTGATTTTTCTGGTGACAGAGTGTGGCTCAGCCTCAAGAAGAATAAAACGAAGTTGTAAGCATGGGTGTAATCTTCCAGATTGTCTCACCCATTGCAAAAGTACAAGTCAGTTTGTTTTTAAAACCTGCTAGTCCTGTTGTGGAGGTATAAGATTGTTCAAAGTAGTGTCATCAAATTTTTATGTTATTTTTGCCGTCACTCAGCTCTGTATTTGTGTGCTGCCTTAGTTCATACTTTCAGCTTGATTCTGAACCACCAACTTTACCCTTATTTTGTGGCTTACTGTCATCCTCTCTCTTTATTTTATTTTTGTTCCACTTTACTATTATTAGTTACTGCTGTTAACACATTTACATTTCCTTGTACTGGGATACAAAGTGAAGTAAACAATCCTGGTGCATGTAGGAAAGATTATCAGAGAAAAAGTATGAACTGGAGCCGGTGTTGGTGTGCATGCCTTAATCCTAGCACTCAGGAGACAGAAGAAGACAGATCTCCAAGTTAGTTCAAGGACAGCCAGGATTACACAGAGAAACCCTGTCTCAAAACAAAACAAAAAAGTATGAAATGAAATAGGATATCGTAGAAAGCAAGGAATAGAAACATCGTAGTTAAGGGAACCTGTCACAAATAAAACGGCACATGTGGAACTTCCAAGAAGAGATGGAGAAGTGCAGAGGCTATGAAAGCCTCAATGCAAGGTAATTAAAATTAATCTTTTCCTTTGCTTATTTTTATTTAATGTGTATTTGTGTGCCACAAGCAGAGGCCAGAGAACAACTATGTAGAGTTATTTTTTTTTTTTTTTGTAGCTGGACAACTAATAATGAGGCAACAGCATCAAATGTACATATAAATTAAGCTACTTTTACCTGTGATGTATAGAGCCACTCTGCGTATCTTATATTCAGCATATATATAATAGATTTAGTTCTCAGCCTTGATAAAGTTAAGAACAGGTTTGCTCTTTTTACAACTATGTTGCCTCATTAGTTGCCCAGCTATAAAGTGAATTATTAAGAAGTTACACAGGAGACATGCTGGTCTATGAAGAAACACTTTGTGGCTACAGCATTGTGTATTAGCATGTACTTAATCTGTGGTATTTTGTTTTGTTTTTGGATAGATTCTCTAATCATGTTTTGAGAAGAAGTCCTGGGTTCAAATGATTACCCTACCTCAGTTTCCCAAGTAGGTAGAATGGCAAGTGCATGTCGTATATCACATCTGGTTGCATTCTTTTTTAGCAAAAGAGGTTAATTTTTCCAAAATTTCCCTCAAGTATTAGACCATTTGGAATATAATAGATGCTTGCTTGTCCTAAAAAAGAACTGTCTGGTTAATAGCCCTGATCATGTTTCTGTGTTGCACAGTCCAGAAGCCATGTTAGTAACGGGACTCCTACAGAAATTGCTTAAAATTTGCTTTTAAAATTTTGTGGCTAAATCCAAAAAAAAAAAAAAAACATACTTACCTTGGACCTACAATATAGACTACTAGTCTTCAAATCCAAAATACTTTTGCTTACAAAATCTGTTACAGTTTAATCAAAATTAGCATTACTTTTTTCCATAAGTAACTATTTTTTTCAAGATGGAATAAATTTTAATGAGTTGGAATATTTTTAACTAACTAATTTTATGTGGGTGTTTCGCCTGCATGGATGTCTAGGCATCACATGTGTGCATGATTCCTCACAGAGGTCAGAAGCCATCAGATCTCCAAGAATGGAGTTGCAGGCAGTTGTGGAAATCAAATCTAAGTCCTCTGCAGAAGCAAGAAATACTCTTAACCACTGAGCCATCTCTTCAGTGCTAATATTTTTCTTCTATGACATTATAATCATAATTTTTTAAGATACCACTGCAATTTTTTCCTATTATAAAATATAAAATTATTGGCTTGTAACTATAAAAAAATAGGGACTAGGTTTATAACTTTGTGCTAAAACAGTTGCCAAGCGAGCATGTGTGAGGCCCTAGGTTTGACTCTAGCACTATTCATCCCCCAAAAAAGGGGGGGAAAGGAATTTTTTAAAGGCAAGTAGTATTCACTTTGTAGATCAGGCTGCCTAAAACTCACAACAATATGACTACGTCTGTCTCTCTGTGCTTAAATTAAAAGTGTAAACCACCACTTCCCAGCAAGAGTATAGTTTTCAGTGGCTATAATCATACCAAGTTAAAAATCAAATTGTGTTTGCCTTCCTCAAAGTTCTTCCCTGTTATATAGGTAAGTTCTTTAAAACTTAAAAAGAATAATACTACCAGTATAACACAAGAATAATGATTGTATCATGACTAAAAAGGTTCTAGTCTAGACATTAATGTATATCTAAAAATAATAGGAAGAAAAAGATGAGTGCTTAACATAAAATACATTTACCTGAAGCTGGGATGTTAGAATCTATGCCAATAATCCGAGCGCTCGTAAGACGGAGACTAGGGGAAGACTTGAGAGTTTAAGGCTGGCCCGGGCTACATAGGGAGACCCTGTCTCAAACCAAAAAAAGTTATGTGAAATCAACATAATTCTATTATTCCTTTAAAATCAGGTGTGAAACAGAATTCTGGCGTCATAACAGCAGAATACTTGTTGGTAAAGATCCTCCTTGTGGTCACGCATGCATAGGTTGGCGACATCAGATCTGTGGATAAGGAGCTATGTAGTTACTTTTCCTATTGCTGTGATAAAATACCCTTACCAAAAAACAACTTAAAGAAGGAAGGGTTTATTTCAACTTACAGTTTTAGGGTTTATCATAGTGGCAGGAGCTTGAGGCAGCTGGTCACCTTATTCAGGAAGCAAAAGGAGGTGGATGCTCATGGTTAGCTCACTTTCTCCTTTTTATACAACCCAGGATCCTAGCCCAGAGAATGGTGCCACTCACGGTGGATGAATCTTCCATCTTCATTTAATCTCATCATGGTAATCCTATACAGACATTTACAGACACTGGTCTCCCAAGTGATTCTAGGGCCTGTCCAGCGGCTAATTAAGTTGCACGTCGCGAGCAGCATATTTTTCCATGGATTTTTCTTTAACGTGTATTGAGTATTCGTTAGAAGTCAATATTTTAAAATGAGATTTCTACCTTTTGAACTAAAACTTAGTAAGATTTATAAGTCTTGAGTTAAGAGTATAGTTTGATGGGTTTTTTTATTGTTAAAATTTTTTTTCATGAAATGTATTTTGATGTTTTTCACCCTCTCCCAATTCCTCCTGAACCCTTCCCACCTTCCTACATACCCAACTTTATGTTTTCTCTCTCTTAAAAACAATACTGAAAGAAAAGCAATTACACAATACACACACACCCCAAAATATACAAGTCAGAAACCAGAAAATACAAGACAAAGTGTTCCGTTGAGCTCGTTTTGTGTTGCTCAACTACTCCGGGCACGGGGCTTACCGTGAAGTCTGGGCAATGTGCCCAGTGAGACTCCTCAACTACTCCGGGCACGGGGCTTACCGTGAAGTCTGGGCAATGTGCCCAGTGAGACTCCTCAACTACTCCGGGCAAGGGGCTTACCATGAAGTCTGGGCCATGTGCCAGTGAGACTCCATTGAAGGAAACTAATTTTTACTTTGCGGGTGGGTATCAATTGCAGATAGAGTCTTGGTTAGATGTCGGATCTTACGTTCATGCCACCCTCAGTGTCTGAACCTGGGCAGACTTTGGGCATGCTAACTCCCTCTCTGTGAGTTCAGATGTGCATCTGATGTGGGAGTGTCATATCAATCTGTTGATTTCATTGGTTATGTAATAAAGAAACTGCTTGGCCCTCATAGGTTAAAACATAGGTGGGTGGAGTAAACAGAACAGAATGCTGGGAGGAAGAGGTGTGAGACTCGACAGCTCTGCTCTCTGGAGCAGACGCCATGCTTCCCTCTCCCCGGCAGATGCAATAAAGCTCCGACCCAGGATGGACGTAGGCTAGAATCTTCCCGGTAAGCACACCTTGGGGTGCTACACACATGAATAGAAATGGGCCAAGCAGTGTTTAAAAGAATACAGTTTGTGTGTCATTATTTTGGGGCATAAGCTAGCTAGGCAGCCATGAGCCGGGCTGTGGGAAGAGGCCCACAGCTCCACTACATGCATCAGTCCTGTTTTGTCTGGAAGACAGTTTCCTTGGAGCCTTCCATCACCTCCAGCTCTTGTATGTCTTTCCATCTTCTTCTGCATAAGTTCCTGAGCCTTGAAAGAAGAGGTTTGATGAAGGCATCCCATTTATGACTGGGTAGTCCAGAGACTCTCACTGCATATTTTCCAGTTGTAGATCTCTGTGTTAGTACCAATCTACATCAAGAAGCTTCTATGGTGATAGACACTGATCTGTAGGTAGGTATAACCGAATGTCACTAGAAGTCATTTTATTGCTGTGTTCTTTTAATAGAATAGTATAGTAGGTTTTCCCCCAGGCCCATGACCTATCTAATCTGAGACTCTTGATAACTTCAGTATTTTCAGGCATGGGTTCCTTCTCATAGAGTGGGTCTTAAATTCAGTCAGAAAAAAACAGCCTGGTATTGGCATAAAAACAGATAGGAGAAGCAATGGAACCAAATAGAAGACCCGGATATTAATCCACACACCTTCAAACACCTTATTTTTGACAAAGAAGCAAAAAAATATCAAATGGAAAAAAGAAAGCATCAAATGGTGCTGGCATAACTGGATATCAACATGTAGAAGAATGAAAATAAATCCATATCTATTACCATGCACAAAACAAAGGTCCAAATGAAACAAAGACCTCAACATAAAGCCAGCCACACTGAACCTTACAGAAGAGAAAGTGAGAAATACACTTGAACGCATTGGCACAGGAGACAACTTCCTAAATATAACCCCAGCAGCACAGACACTGAGAGAAACAATTAATAAATGGAACCCCTGAAACTGAAAAGCTTCTGTAAAGCAAAGGACACGGTCAACAAGACAAAACGACAGCCTACAGAATGGGAAAAAATCTTCACTAACCCCACATCAGACAGAGGTCTGATCTCCAAAATATACAAAGAACTCAAGAAATTGGTCATCATCTGCCGGGCGGTGGTGGCGCACGCCTTTAATCCCAGCACTCGGGAGGCAGAGGCAGGCGGATCTCTGGGAGTTCGAGGCCAGCCTGGTCTACAAAGGGAGTTCCAGGATCCAGGACAGGCTCCAAAGCTACAGAGAAACCCTGTCTCGAAAAACCAAAAAAAAAAAAGAAATTGGTCATCAAAAGAACACAATATTCAAATTAAAAAAAAATGGAGTACAGACCTAAACAGAAAACTCTAAACAGAGGAATCTAAAATGGCTGAAAGACATTTAAGGAAATGTCCAACATCCTTAGTCATCAGAGAAATGCAAATCAAAGCAACTCTGAGATTTCATCTTATACCTGTAAAAGTGGCCAAGATCAAAAACACTGATGACAACTTATGCTGGAGAGGTTGCGGGTTAAAGAAAACACTCCTGCATTGTAGTGGGAATGCAAGCTGGTACAGCCCCTTTGGATGTCACTGTGGCAATTTCTCAGAAAATTAGAAAACAACCTTCATCAGACCCAGTAATCCCACTTTTAGGTATATATCCAAAGGATGCTCAATTGTGCCACAAAGACATGTGCTCAGCTATGTTCATAGCAGCGTTGTTTGTCATAGTCAGAACCTGGAAACAACCTAAATGCCCTTTGACTGAAGAATGGATAAGGAAAATGTGGTACATTTACACAGTAGAGTACTGCACAGCAGAAAACTACATCTTGAATTTTGCAGACAAATGGAGCTAGAAAACATTGTGAGTGAGGCAACCCAGACACAGAAAGACAGTTATCACATGTCCTCACTCATAAGTGTTTTTTAAACGTAAAGCAAAGAAAACCAGCCCACAAATCACAATCACAGAGAATTTAGACAACAATAAGGACCCTAAGAGAGACATACATAGATCTAATCTACAAGGGAAGTAGAAAAAGACAAGATCTCCTGAGTAAATTGGGAGCATGGGGACCTTGTGAAAGGGTTGAAGGGGAGGGGAGAGGTAGGGAGGGGAGCTGAGAAAAATGTAGAGCTTAATAAAAAATTTAAAAAAATAAAAAAATTCAGTCAGATAATGGTTGGTTACTCTCAAAATAATTGTGCTACTGTTATGCCAGTATATCTTGCAGGCAGTTTGCTACTGTAAGTTATAATGCTCATAGCTGGGTAATATTGATGATTACTTTTCTCCTTTGGTACTACCTAGAGTGCCGTTCAATACCATGTGTACTAGGAAGAAACTTCTAGTTAGTCACTGGATTGACTTTTCTGTGTTCAATGAGATATGTTTTTATCAATAGGGTTTTTAGCAGTAGGCCCTTATCATTTAGTGTAGAATAGTCTAGTGTTTGGATGTTTTCATGGAGCAACTTTGGCCAGTAATTCAACAATATGTAACTCCTTGCTGGCTCTGGAGGTTTTACTTGGTGGCATATGATGTCTGCTTGAGGCATTGTTTCCCTATTATTTGATGACTGCATTTCGATTTTTTTCATGTGTGTGTGTGTGTGTGTGTGGCAGTAGGTTTCCACCGTGTTTTTCACAGGCTCTTTAGTATTAGTATTTAGTATTATCTCTCCCTGTTATCGCACTTTACCCTCCTCTTTCAGAACTCTCCCTATTTAATCTTCCTATTCTGTCTTCCCTTTTGTCTCTCCAGAATAGCGCATTCCATTTCCTTTTCTTTAGGAGATCCTAGTCACTTACTGGGTACTCAACTTCTCTGTTTATTTGGATTGTATCACACATATTAAAAGCTAGCATCCACATATAAAAGAAAATATGCAGTCTTTACCTTTTTGGGTCTGGGCTACCACACTCAGGATGATTTTTTTTCCAGCCCCATCCATTTACTTCTGAATTTCATTTTTCTTAACAACTGAATAGCATTCCATTGTGAAATATACCACATTTTCACTATCCATTCGTCTGTTGATGGGCATCTAGGCTCTTTCCAGTATCTGACACTTATGAATAGAGCAGCAGTGAACATGGACGAGCAGACGTCCTGTAGTAGGATGTAGAGTCCTTTAGGTATGTGCCCACGAGTGGTAGAGCTGATGGGGAGGCGGATCTGTTCCAGGCCCTGAGGAACTGACACGCTGATGTACATTATAGCTGCAGCAGTTTGCAGCCCTCCAGCAGTGCATAGGTGTCCCCTTCTTCTCCATCTTTGCCAGCACATGCTGTCATTTGTTTTACTGAGGTAAGAGGAAATCTCAAAGTTGTTTGATTTTTCCACAATGGCCAAATATGGTGACTATTTCATTTTGCTTTTTCTTTTGAGAACTCTCTGCTTAGTTCTATGCCCCATTTGTAATTGGGTTATTTTCTTGATGCCCAGGGTTTGGTTGTTGTTTTGATTCTTTTTTTTTTTTGGTTTTTCGAGACAGGGTTTCTCTGTGGTTTTGGAGCCTGTCCTGGAACTAGCTCTTGTAGACCAGGCTGGTCTCGAACTCACAGAGATTCACCTGCCTCTGCCTCCCGAGTGCTGGGATTAAAGGCGTTGATTCTTTATATATATTATGGATGCAGACTCTGATCAGTTTTGACAATGAATGCATCTAGGAGCATAGTGACCCATGCTCCTACATCTTATATATGAATGGGCTGTTTCTCTGTCAGATTATTTTTGTTCTTTTGGTTTTCAGCAGTTTGATTATGATATTCCTCTGGTTCTGTACTCTATCCTCTCGTGTCCCCTTAATGTTTTTGAATCTGTATCTGCTCAACCTCCTGTTTTACCTGTTGCCTCCATTTCTGTGTTTCTTAGACATTTTGTTGTTGGTCTATGGAAATTGTTCTGTTAATGTTCATCTTAGTCACCTTTCATTGTTCTTCAAGTAGAAAACTTTGTTTACCCCCACCCCCGCATTTGTCTATATAACTACGCATACATGCCCAGAAGTCATAGGCCACTTGCAGAAATTGGTTCCTTCCTCACTGTCTGGAGTCCACGGACTGACCACAGGTCATAGACTGACAAATGCTTTACACACTGAGTCCATCTCACTGCCCCTGTAATTATTTTTAATTCATTCCTCTGTCATGTTTATACTATACTCTGCTATACTCTGCATTGAACTTTTGGTATGAAGCATTTACTTTTCAGGTCTACTGATGTTTCTAGAATTTTCTTTTTTTTTCTATATTCTGTATTTTCTGCTAGGATTTTCTATCCTCTTTGTTTTTTGTTATTTTCTATTATTCTGCTAAAACATCATGACCAAGACAACTTGTATAAGGAAGGGTTTATTTTAGGCTTAAGGTTCCAGACAAATAGTATCCATCACCATTGGGGATGGAAAAGGGTGGCAGCAGGCAAGCAGACATGACAGCACAGGAGTGGAGTACTCGCATCTTACACAGCAAACACGAAGCAGAGAGAAGCTCCCTGCAAATGGTACATGGCCCAGAAACCCAAAGCCTGTGTCCAGTGGCACACTAGCTCCACAAGGTACACCTCCTAAGTCCCCTAAACACCAGCAATTGGGCACAAGTATTCAGATGCCTGAGACTAACTCAAACCACCACACTTTCATTCACTAAACATAATTTCAGTCAGTCTTTGTGCTCTGATTGCCGCATATGGCTTGCCTTGGAATTGATCCTTTTTGCTCATATTTTCTCTTGGTGTTGGATGACAGTTTGCTGTTCTTGTGTATCAAGTCATTTTGGATTGTATGATAAGCAGTGTATTGGATAGATTATGAAGACTGGCTTTGGTCTGTTTTTTCCAATTTCTTCTGTTTCCAGTCAGCAGTTATCCAGCCCAGACTAAATCTACAAAGTCGTTCAGGTGCAGTTCAAATAACTGCCTTTGGAGAGGTGCTTACTGTCTGTTTGGAATGTTTGGTTGCTTGGCTGGTTCTGGTTATATTTCTTGTAATATGTTTTATGTATACTTTGTTCATAAGTGGGCCATTTGGGTAACATGATTATCTAAAGTGGTTAGATTATTTTTGAGCATTTTTGATCTTTTTCTTTGTTTGGGTGGTTAGTAGAATTTCTAGAAGTTACAGTTTTATTAAATGACAATGATTGAATTATAATCCCTTATTTTACAACTAAGTAAAAAACTGTTATGTTACTTTTCTCTTTTATAGATCGAGCTGGGAGCATTAGTACTCTTGATTCTTTAGACTTTGCAAGATACTCGGATGATGGTAACAGGGAAACAGATGAAAGAGTGGCAGGTGAGTAAGACTGGAAAGATAGATTTGGATTCTTTGATTTTTTTCAGAAATAATAAAGTGGCTTGAGGAACTATCTTTCTCCAACCGTATGGTATGTTAATATAAGTAGTTACTATACAAAGTACTGATTTCTTATTTAAGTTGGAAAAATGCCAGTTTGCTGTTCCAGTGGTGTCAGAAGTTTTACAATATATAAACCTACAATTTGCTGGATTTTCCTTATAGCAAACTAGTTAACAGCTCCTATAAAGCAGGCTTATATTATCGGTTGCATAGTTCAAAGGTTGCCTCATTCCCTTGATACTCCAATCAAAGACCAACATTCACATATATCTATCAGTATAACTGTACATTTTTCAAAGCTGGTTGAAATAGCTCTGTTCTGATTGTTAATTTGAACTTTGCCTTGAGTTCTGTGAATGTTCCATAGCTCTCAAAGTTGTTCCCAGAAATTCCTGATTTTCCTGTGAGGCCTGGTACAAATGAGTCTTTCAGGACCATACCACTGTAATATGATAACATCTTTTCTATTTGCTTATTCAGAGCACTCTCCTCCCTTCCTATCCCCACCCTCTTCCTCTCCAGTCCTTCCAGATAGATATCAAGATATCAATCACCACTGGATCCATAGAGCTTCTGAGGACCAACTTGTCCTCATATACTGTATTCTGTCAGTATCTTTTGATGCCAGTGAGAATTTCCACAGAATCTACCCTGGAATTTGCCAGTGTAGAAGCTGTGACTCCTTGGGTGCAAGTATCTGGTTCTTCAAGATAACGACTTCCTGGGATTGAAGTCATTTAGTGTTATAGAAACTGTTTTCTTAAGACTTTGGCCAAGAGTAAGACTTAAGCTCCAGCGGGATGTAGGCATTCCTGAAACTGGAGGGCCATACGGGACAAACAGCAGTGAGGGCACAGTGAGTCTCGATCTACACCTATTAGTAAAGGATTTTTCTTGCACATACTGGGACAAGTTTGTTAAAGCCTACACAGTGCTGACCTACTGTAGTCACTATAATAAAAATAAACAGTTCTTGTAGTATACTCGCTTGCGCCACTCTAAACACCGAGTGTTTACGCTTTCATTGAAGCATCACCACCTACCCACAAGAAGCTAAGGCTCTGGGAGAAAACGCACTGGTCTTGAGTAGTGAAACTAGGATTCAATCCCAGATAGCAGCAACAGGACCCACAGTTAACTAGGATTCAATCCCAGATAGCAGCAACAGGACCCACAGTTAACTAGGATTCAATCCCAGATAGCCTAGCGACAGGACCCACAGTTAACTAGGATTCAATCCCAGATAGCCTAGCGACAGGACCCACAGTTAACTAGGATTCAATCCCAGATAGCCTAGCGACAGGACCCACAGTTAACTAGGATTCAGTTCCAGATAGCAACAACAGGACCCACAGTTAACTAGGATTCAATCCCAGATAGCCTAGCGACAGGACCCACAGTTAACTAGGATTCAGTTCCAGATAGCCTAGCAACAGGACCCACAATTAACTGAACCACATGCTCCCTCTTAATGTGAAGGATTACGTTTGACCTAATTAAAAATTCCATTCCAATATATGGTTTCCATTCCTTGCTCAAGACTAGAGATTTGATATTTAAAACTCATGTTATTATGTAAGTTGGTGGGTGGATAATCGATTTCAATTCAACTAAAGCTAAGAGGGCTCAAAATTATAAATAATAGTAATATCAATTTAATGAAAATATCACTGTAAAAATTTACTGTGACCTATATTTTATAACTCTTTTGTTGTGAGCATAAAATTTAGCAACAGTCATCAAATCTAGCACTTGGCAAGCTGAGGCAGGAAACTTGCCCCAGGTGTGAGTCTAGCGTAGGTTGCATAGTGAGATTCCAACCAAAGAAAAGAATAAGGGAAAAAAAACTACAAGTCACATCTGTAACATCTAAAATAGCAAATCAAATGGAAAGTTAATTGAATAAACTCAGGATTGGTTTATCCTATTGTTTCATTTGTAAAGTAGCATTGTTATATAATTGCATATTAAATATTATATAGTAAATATTAAATATTTTTATTGAGCTATACATTTTTCTCTGCTAAATATGAAATATTTTATATTGTATAGTAAACATATGGTAGCTGTTGTTGTTATTGTTGTTTGAGATAAGTTGGTTCTCGTGTATCCTAGGATAGCCTGGAACTCATTATGTACCTGGGTATGATCTTAAACTTCTGACCCTCCCTACTTCCACCTCCCAAGTGCTGGGATTACAGTTGTATGCCACCACTACTTGTGTTGCTGTACTGGGGATCAAATACAGGTGTTTTTTTTTTTTTAATGTGTATAGTTACGTGTTAAAAAATAACTCTTCCCCAAAGCTACAGAGAAATCCCATCGGGGGGGAAAAAAAAACCTCTTACCAACAAGTTGCCCATATAATTGTGTTCTTTAATTTCTGTTTGAAGTTAGATTCCATTAGACTGAAGAGTTTCTCATTATTTAAGTCACAGAAAGCATTGTTAAGAAACAGGCTCTGAACCATTCCATCTGCCATTGTATCAGAAGTGAGAAAGTTCCAGATAGAGCAGTGTACCTTATCCTCTACACCTTTGCACAACAAACTGTAGAATGTGGAACTGGAGAGTTGGCTGGGCAGTTTAGAGCACTGGCTGTACTTTCAAAGAATCCAGGTTCGATTCCCACCATCTTCTTCAGGGCTCACACTGATCTGTAACTCCAGTCCCAGTGGCTCCAGCGCCCTCTTTTGGCCTCTACAGGCACCACCAACCATACCGATGGTGCATAAACATTTCTACAGGCAAAACAAAAAAATAATTTTTTTTTTGAAAAATAATGTTTTGAATGTGGATATCTTGATGTTACATTTTTAATCCAAACAGTATATCTTACCTGTAACTTTAGGGAGCCAGTCATTTTCTCCTTATTATACTGTGCTGGTGGGTGATGAACAAGGTCTTCATCTTCCTTAGAGGAAGGACATGTTATTCTAGAAAACAGCTTTCAGTATGTATGGGACCAGATGTGTATGTACATGTGAGACTTGAAGAATATAATTACATTTTCTAAAGATTGCAATTCTTTGCTAATCATTTGTAGTAGTTTAAGAGTGAATCAGAAGACATGTCTACCTGTCCCCATGCCTCCCACCCTCCAGTGATTGGATCTAGGACCTCATTCATGTACTTTTCCACTGAACCCTATCCCCAGGCTTAGGTGTTTATAGAAAATATTTACCTAATATTGTTAACAGTCCTGCAAAATAAGTAATGAAATCTTTATTGTATAAAGTAGTAAAATGGTACTTCAAAGATTTGCCACTAACAGGAACACAAAAGAGTTTTATTTCTAAAGACCACAATGTCTTTTAGAATAAACTGTACCTCTGAAAAAGTGTATTTTTTATAGATACCAAAATTGAATCCTAACCAATTAAAATTATTCCTACACAGTCACTTTCTTTTCAAATAGGTAAATATTTGAAACTTTTTATTGCTAACATTTTTTCAATGAAGTATACATTTTCACATAAAATTAATGTAAGTTCTAGCAGATGTCAAAGCAAATGATCTTAATTCTGCTTTCATTAATAAATGGCTGAAGTTTTCCTAAAGATATGATGAATTTGTGATATTCAAATTGCTGTTTTTTACCTTATTATGCATTTTGAACATAGAAGTGTGAAGTAGTTTCTACCCTGTTTTGTTGTAAGATTGATTTGGAATCAACAACTAAGGTTTTGATTGCTTTAGAAGTATGTCTGGGAGATAGCTCAGCCTGTAATGTTCTTTCGTTGCAACCATGAGGAGCTGAGTTTTAACCCTAGTACCCATTACACACACACACACACACACACACACACACCGGAAGGAAGGAAGGAAGGAAGGAAGGAAGGAAGGAAGGAAGGAAGGAAGGAAGGAAGGAAGGAAGGAAGGAAGGAAGGAAACAAATCTGTAATCACTGTGCTGAGGATCTGTTTCTGGGACTCTCTGGCCAGCCCACCCAGCCCACCCACTGGAGCGTTCCAGGCCAGTGAGGTACTCTGTATCAAAGAACAGGATGGCTCACACCCAAGAAAGAACATGGGCATTTGTGCTCTGCCCTTCATGTGTACAGCTATAAGAGTTTGCTTCACAAGATCCATCTTTTACCATCAGAGTTTCTGATTTTGCTCTTGTAGCACAGCCTGCTAGAGTGTAACGTCTGTATTCACACACTGATGAAATCTAAAGGGATACAGAGCTGCTCTCTAATGTGAAGGAAGAGTTACTGCTGGTCAACTCAGCATGTAGTAGTTGACTCATAACTCTGTATTCCAAGTATTATGTTGTTCTCTTCTAAGGTGACTCAGATCTTGCCTGTGGAGTTCCCAGCCCCTGTCCCCTTGTTGTTTCTTGGGTAATGGCCGGGGCAATGCCTATATTCCACTGCCTCAGTAGCCTCTCTGTTTTGCTGAGATAAATCTGTGTGAACTAGGTTGGCTTCAACTTTAAGATCTTCCTGTCTCAACCTCCTGAATGCTGGCATTACAAGAATGTACTGCCATATCTGGCCTGGAATTTTTTTTTTTTTTCCCTTGAGATATGGAGACTCTCAGTAGGTAGCCCTGGCTGTCTTGGAACTCACTCTATTAACTAGGCTGGCCTCAAACTCACAGAGATTCACCTGACTCTGCCCCCCAAAGCATGTGTCACCATGCCTGGCTAGGAATTTTTTTTTATCTCATTTCTCTTATTATGTGCATCGTGCATCTCCCCCGTGGGCTTTTTTTGGAAGTTGTGTGTGTTCTTTCCTATTAGCAGAACTTTGGGGATTTTATTTTCTTATACTGAACCTTATATGAAACTTATAATTTGGTATCATTTAAAATTGGATTGGTATTCCAACAAGGCTAGATAAAGCATTCTGAAAATACATTTATCTGCAATTTGTTACTGTGGAATTAAGGTAGGATTTGAAACAGGTAAAAACTATTGTGGTGGGTGGCTCTTAATATAAAGGCAGTGGTCATTAAATTTTTGTGAATCATGAATAGGTAAATTTAGAAGGATGAGATTTTCTGCAGATTGTTTCTGTCTTTGATATTTGAGCATCATAATATTAGCATATATAATAATGCATAATGTCACAGAAGTCTGACATTGGGCTGTTATAGAGATGGTTGAGATGAATTGCTAGTTACTAAAGGATTCGAATCAGTATGATTTGGACATTACTTGACGGGAAGATGAAGACCACATGTAAGTGACGAGTAGTCCCCAAACTCTCCTTAGTTGACTTGGAAAGTAGCTCAGTGGATGGAGGTATCATTAATGGCGGGAGATAACTCAGGGCAGACCAGGTGTGAGAAGAAAGAATGATGCAATTTAGTTAGGATCAGATGCAAAACTTAGGAGATATCCAGGTGGGCATATCTAAGAAATAAGAAAGTAAGATTGTATTTGGTGAAAGGGTTTCAGGAGAGTGATCATAAAGAATGCTGCAAGAATGCTTGTCCTGGGTGTTTAGGTAAAATGAGAAAGGGCCCAAGGGTGATAATGAGAGAAGCCAACTTTGAGACAAGTGATAGAGGAACCTGAACAGAAAGAAAAATAATAGGAAGGGCTTTTTCCTTCTTTAAAAGGACTGGGAGAAAGGACTGCTTTTCCAACCTCTTAGAGAAATAAAGAAATGGAGGTGCCTATGGACTACAGGGTTTAAATTTTGCTCTGATGTACTTAATCACTAAGTCATGTTTAATGGTACAATTTGCTTTTTAAGCCCAAAATAGGCAGGAAATTCCGTAAACCCAGTAGGGGTGATGATGTTACTAAATTTTTATTACTTTTACAACAGAGTTTATATAGGATTTTAGCACATGGGAGGCAGAGGCAGGAGGATATCTATGAATTTGAGGCCTACCTGGTCTACAGAGCAAGTTCCAGGACAGCCAGGGCTACACAGAGAAACATGTCTGAAAAACAAAACAAAAATGAACAAATTTTCATTCTAATTTATATTCTTATTCTCCTAAACCACTCATAGAACACTAAAGTATGAAGAGTTGAGAAATGTTATTTCTGGTAACATTATAATAAGGGGGACAAGAAATTCAGAAAACTGTCACCTGAAAGAAGACAAATACACATCTTCAAAGAAAAGAGAGGCAAAGTCCTGATTCTGACCTATTGGTTTGAGCAAAAAATTTATTTCCAGTCTCATGTCAGCATGAAGTAGTTTGAAAAACAATACTGGATTGGGATCTATGGTAATTTAAAATTGCTTATACTGACTTAAATGTCTCAGTAAAATTGTAATGTAGTGTTAATAAACATGCATGTTTGTAGTTACTACATTTAATCTCACTAAGATAACCTTAATTTGGATTGGGCATGTAGAATGAGCAGATTGGTTATTGGTTCTTATATAAACACACATACCCTCATATACTTTTAGGAAGAATTCTGATTGTAAGAACTGCTTACAGCTTGTTCCTGAGCATGTTTTCTTACAGGGTAATTCAGTTTGCTCTTCAATCTGCTGTTTGAGGAGACAGATTCATATGTGTATAAATATTGTGTGGCTTTAAGAATCTTAGCAGTAGAAGGTAGAATAAAAGAATAATGAGGGTAATATTTAAATATTTTGTACACATGTATGAAATTGCCAGAGAATCAATTTTAAGAAGAAAATCTTGTAAAATTCTCCTAAATCTGTATTTGCTTGGTTATATTCTACTTTTATAGAGATGTGCTACAGCTTCGAGGATAAAGCTCTGTCTTGTAGAGCCTATGTTGTATACTAAGAAACATGCAGCAGAGTGAATTCATTTTCGAAGGCTGTCTTTTCAAAGCATTGCTATCTCCAATGACATTTGGCAATATGTATTTAGATGTTTGTAAAATCAATTCTTGCCGTCTGACATGGGTTTTTCTGGCTTTCTGTGCCTAATCATTTTTTGTTTTGTTCCTGGTCACCAGTTTAATTTGAGTATTTCCCATTTTGTGTTTTTACCAGTCCCCCCCCGCCTTTTTTTTCTCTCCTTCCCCCACTTTTCTATCATTCTGGTGTAGGGCATTTCTGATCTGCAATTGTTCTGTAGTATGTTTTGGACAATTTTAAGTGCTATTGAAAGCATAATATGTATACTTTTTCCTTATACATAGTCTAGTTAGGTGCTTTTTTCAAAATTTCATAGAATTTTGAAAACATTTTAAATGAGCAAATTTCTACGTAAGTCTATTCTGCAATATAAATAATCTGAATTTAGCATAACTCCTAAGGAGTTTCTCAAAAGTGTGGTTTAGTGGGAAAGTCTTCGCTTTGCTGCACAGCGTGGTTGCAGATCGGCTTTGCTGACTACCTACGGCACGTAGTGACCCAGTGCCCTCCTAGTGCTTCCGTTGCTACTGCCGTTCAACTCTGTGCATCAAAATCAATGGCCGTCATAGCTGTGACTCAACTACATCTTGAGTTCTTACTGAACACATGCAAACTGAGTGAATCCTATTTTTTCCATGTATTTTTATAGCTTTCTTATATCCAATGCCATTTCATCTTTTTGTCTACTAGTAAATCAGGGCAAAGTTGCATTTCTTAAGGTGCAAATTAAATTGTCTAGTTTTTCTTCAAGACAGTAATTACCATTTGTGACAAAAGTCAATTACTTTTCCCAGAGTTTTAATTAACAGAAGTAAACTTTTCCCTCAAATTTAAGCTTGCTATATCATAAACACAATATCTATAAATTTAAGAAAATTTCACAGTTAAGACACATGCAATTCAATTTTGTTTAAGACAAATAATGTTCAAAGTTTAGTAAGAGGTGTTCCCAGCATCGGTGTTAGGAGAAATCTTTGAATTTTATTAATCCCTCTTAACAGAAAATAATCTATTTGAAGACTTATAAAATCCTTTTAAATTCTTCCTAATTTTATTTAGTACCCTCAGATAATTATATACAACTATTTTAGATGTGATTGGCGTATATATAATCATTTTCTTTAGAATTAACTCATTTCTATTCCTTAATGTTAAATTTGAACTAAACATAAACCTTTAGGTGTTTTTTCACTTTTTGTAGACAGGGTTTCTCTGTGTAGCCCTCACCGTCCTAGAACCTCTCTTTGTAAGCCATGCTGGCCTCGAACTCATAGAGATCCACTTGCCTCTGTCTCCTAAGTGCTAAAGCATACACCACCACCACCCAACCTTTCAGGTCTTTTTTTATGTGTGTCTTTAACCTATCTGCTTGTTTCTAGAAAACATGCTTCCTTATAGGAAAATGTATACACACACAACACTTGTTGCACACTGAAACTATACCCTTCAACTTAACAAAAGGTCTAACCATTAGTGTTTCTACAGTCACATCATTTGGAACAGGACATTTCAAAGTAACTTAAAAGTCGGAAGGGGGGTTGTTTTGTTTTGTTTTTATAAGGATATTTGCTTATTTTTCATGTAATTTTTAGCTAACCTCACCCCGAAATTATGTTAACCAAAAACATTTCATTGCATTTTCTTACCCAGATTGATTAAAACGAGAAGTACCAAGATTATCAAATTTTTAACTACCTAAATAAAAGTAGGCCACAGACTATATTTTTAATAGCTATTCCTTGTCAGACAGCTAGAACACACACCCCTAACTCTGCTAAAAGAAAGCGATCACCAGTTTGCTTGCTAATCAACTCTGCTGCATGCGTTCACAAGTTTCATAAAGATTGCATGCTTTCTGTTTTCAATACAAATTGTGTTTTTTTCATACCCATCTTTGCTTTTTATTTTTTTATTTTTGTTTCCCTTTTCTTGGTTGGATGCCTGTGTGTGTTTAATCCAAATCCCTGTCCAGTCCTGGAGTTTGAACTACGGAAAGCCAAGGAGACCATTCAGGCCCTCCGAGCCAACCTAACAAAGGCTGCAGGTGGTGTACATGAAACTTTTTGAGCCTTTTCCACTTTTACAATGTAGAAGTAGCTGGACTGTTTTCATGTGTAAATAGTAAAACATTATCTTATTTTATCCCACCAGAACATGAAGTTCCTTTGCAGGAACGAAAAAATTACAAATCAAGTCCTGAAATTCAGGTGGGTGAATGACAGCACCAGTTATCGCCGTGTAGCCCAGGCGTCGGGGCGCAAAGCTCACATTTTCCCATCTCTCTTTTATTCTTGCTTCCAGGAGCCAATCAAGCCTCTTGAAAAGAGAGCTCTCAACTTCCTAGTCAACGAGTTTTTGTTGAAGAATAACTACAAGCTTACGTCAATAACCTTTTCAGATGAAAATGATGATCAGGTAAAGTTACTGTTCAGTAATGTCTGCTTTTAATTTACTTTGTTTCTTTGCTTGATTTTTAGAAGTGGGTAATTTCTAAGAGTAAATCAGGTACAACTCCATTTAGTATTTCATTGGCTCACGGATCTTTTCTGTTTTGTAAGTTTTCTAAATAAAGACTTGTCTTTCTTCCCAGGTAGCTTTTTACAGCCTGTGATTAACAGTATGGCCCCTTCATATCTGTGTGCATTTGTAAAGTATTCTTTTTAAAACTGTACGTTTACTTGGTCCTATAAATCAATGTAGCTTAGAAATTGAGTTTGACTATAAAATTTTTTGAGTAGCACTATATTTTATATATTCAATAGCACAGTTAGAAATGTTTTGAATGACCATATATGATGTATGTATATGTGTGTGTAATTGGTTCTCTGAATACAACTTTGCAAAAGTAAATGGCAGAGGTTTTATTATGAGGGAAACAGAAGGCTGTAGTTTTTATCTTTGTTCATTCATCTACTTTATGGTGCTCAGCAGACACTCAACCTCTGAAGCTGCAGACACTCAACCTCTGAAGCTGCACCCTTCCCCCAGAGGCCATTTTTTTTTAAATGAAGGTTATTCTTTTGATTCATAAAATCTACTGTGAATATTTTTACAGAAATAGAAGTTCTTTAAAGAGCCGGGCGGTGGTGGCGCACGCCTTTAATCCCAGCACTTGGGAGGCAGAGGCAGGCGAATCTCTGTGAGTTCGAGACCAGCCTGGTCTACAAGAGCTAGTTCCAGGACAGGCTCCAAAACCACAGAGAAACCCTGTCTCGAAAAACCAAAAAAAAAAAAAAAAGAAGTTCTTTAAAGGACATAGCAGTTTATTCCTCAGTTATCATCACGTGTTTGGCAAGACTTAAATGTAAAACAACTAATTGTGTATGATTTAACAGGACATTTTCTGAGAATATTAGCAATTGCTAAGTTATATCACCAGAGTGAAATTCATCGGCATAAAATATACTTTCAAAGACTTAATAAAATGGTATAATTTTAGTGATGTCATTCATATTTGAAGTCTGTCATTGAATTTGATGCAGTATGTGGCTTATGGTTAAATATTTATTCACCACATGATAGGTAGCTTTACTGAACTTTTTCTATGTAAAAGACATTAAATATTTACCAAACATGAATACTGTGGTTATAGTTTAAGTCAATCATGTCTTTTTCTCATTAACTTAACAGTGAATAGTAAATATTTAAAATGTGAAAAATGTTGGAAAGGGGAAAAGGAGGTTGAAAGGGAAAAAGAATAAACAGGGAGGACAGGTCAGACAGTAGGATGGTCTCTTTAAGTCTAAACTTGTACTTTTACGTGCAAACACTTGGTCCTACTCAGTTAAGAGTCAGAAAGTATCAAGAGATATCAGCAGTACTTCCTCAGTAATTGACAAATAAATAGCTTAGGATATAAAAGGTCTGTGTTTCTTCATTGACTGATTTGACATTAATTAAAATGGAAGTGGCTAGGAACTAGTGTAGCCAAAGCAACTTTGATAAAGAACAAAGAGGACTTGAATCAAGATAATCACAAGGTGTCATGTTGTTATATAGACAAGTAGGCCAAGGAGCCGATTCCAGACGAGCTAGAGGGAGACATGCACGTGGGCGGTTAATTTCTCACAAGTGCAGTTACTACCGTGTAGACGGGCAGTCGTTTCACAAGTGGTGGTATGACAAAGTGGATCATAGGGTTTAATATGAACCTATAAGACTTAAGGCTTATACCGGTAAATGTAAGAGGGGTGAACCATTACAGTTTTGAAAGATAAGGTTTCTTAGGTATGACACCAAAATCATGGTGCTCTTTAGATGTACTGTCAACAGAACAATTTTTCTATTTTTTAAAAAGCACTATTTGCTGGTGAGATTGATCAACAGAAAAAGACTTTGCCACACAGACCTGGCAACCTGAGTTTGATCCTCAGAACTCATGTAAAAAAGGGATGGAGAGAATCGACTCCTTTGACCTCCATACTTGCGCCATGGCATGCATACCCAGACACACTCATTATGGACACATAATAATAATAGTAAAATAACAAATTATTCTTAAAGCTATTCTTGGGACTGAAGGGGTAGCTCAGCAATTAAGAGCTTTTTGTTCTTACAGAGAACCCAAGTTGGGCAATTCATGTCCACCTGTAAAGCCAACTCCCACTCTGGCCTCTGTGGGCACACACAGATGTGGCTTACCTTGGCAAAGATATATAAAGAAATTAAAAAAAAATTTAAACCACTGTTGAGTAAAAAGGCAAACCATAGACTGGGTGAAAATATTCAAAACCCAACAAAGGATCTGTTAGAACACTATAAACTCTTTAATAAGAATAGCAGAATTTTTTAAAAACACAGGCAAAAGAATTATATACATGCTTCACAAAAAGCAGGTATCTACATAGGAAAGAGCTTATGAAAGATACTCAGCTCCTTTGCCTTCAAAGATGAACTTACAGTGCATTGAGATGCCACACCTTAGGACGGCCATGACTGAAGACTCAGTAGGCTAGACCTGAGTTAGGCAGAGTGCAATGAAGTGATGTGTGGAATATTCATTTCATAGTTTATGTAAGCTAAAAATGATTTATTTCTGGTAAGCCAGCACCACGAAGCCTTTAAAAATATTTAGTCAATTCTTTTAAAAGTCCTAAGAGGTAATGAATATTATACCCATTTCATGGGTGGTCCTTTTAACCTAAATTAACTTGGCAACAATAAGAAGACTAAGGATGTTGAATTTAAGTCTTGTTTTCTCCAAATCCCCAATTTTAGTGCTCACATCAACTTCTTATTTAGTTTTGAATTTTAATTATTCCATTATTTAAGTAAGCCATCAAAGAATTAAAGTGCCATGTTTAGCATATTAACATTACTATGCTGAAGTTTTTCAGAGAGTCTCATAAACAAATTTTAATAAGGTAACAATTTAATTTTAGGACAAGACAGGATGGTAAGAAAGGATATGTATCTGTGATTTATTACTATGTAATATTATACATCCTATCCAAAAATCTTTGCCATGGAGTATTCAAGATGCTGAACCTTTTCGTGGTTTTATGAAGTTGAATTATTCTGAATTAAAGGGAATTTTTCAAAACATAACACATTTTCAGGTAGCTATTTGGATTCTTTAAATTTCCAGAAGCAATTCAAGTTAGACTTAAGCGGCCGTGGCAAGATGAGCAGTTTAAGCTCATTATTAATTCATTAGAGTCTATGTGGGATGACAGAAGAACAATTCCATCAGTCAGTTTGCTTGTAACTTGTAATTATGTTGGTGAACCAAGTACTTAGAGGTTCTTGCTCCAGTGCAAGCAATCACACTCAATACTTCATGCAAAGTGCAACATCTTATCATCTAACACAATTAAACAGAAAGCATAAGATTGTTAGAAAAATAATTGTGTAGTGAAAGAGTACCTAGAATATACACTTTGATTTGATTTGAATTGATTTTTGAGACCTGGTCTCACTATGTAGCCCTGGCCAACCTAGGGACTCAATGTACAGGCTGGCCTCAAACTCACAGAGATCCATGTGCCTCTGCCTCCCTGGTGCTGGAATTAAAGGTGTGCACCATCTTGCCCAATGCATTTAGACATTATGATGCAATATTATCTTTGGTTTTCCAGAGTAGCAATATTTGATTCAAAATACAAGATACAATTACCTTAAAGAGTTTTCTTAATTACATCTGCACAGTGTGTGAATTCATGCACACATGTGTGCACATGCTTGTATGTAAGGTCAGGGAACATCTTTCTGGAGGTGGTTTTCTACTTCCACCATGTGGGTGCCAGGAATTGAGGTCAAGTCATCAAATTGGCCAGCAAGTGTCCTTACCCAGTAAGCTGTCACTCCAACTTCTCCAATCTTTTTTAATGTTTTTGTTTTGTTTTCTGTTAGGATTTTGAATTATGGGATGATGTAGGATTAAACATTCCCAAACCCCCAGACTTGTTACAGCTTTACCGAGATTTTGGAAATCACCAAGTGACTGGGAAAGATCTTGTGGATGTGGCCAGTGGAGTAGATGAAGATGAATTAGAGGCTCTTACACCAATTTTAGGCAACATCCCTCCAACACTTGACACTTCCCAGCCTATAGAGGTGAGAGATACCAATTAAATACTCATGTTCACAAAAATTATTTATGTAAAAATCTTACTGTGAGATCTTGAGTTTCTGCTTTTTTTTTCTGCTTTGATTTTTAGAACTCCTTGCTAGTACAGAAATTAGAAGATAAAATTAGTGTATTAAATAATGAAAAATGGTCATTGATGGAGCAAATCAGAAGGCTTGAAAGGTTAGTACTTAGCTGTTATTTCTAAAAGTCTGGCAAACATAGATGCGTGAAGCAGGCGTCAATAGTGAGGCATAGTGTTTTCACACGGCTGTTAGTAGTTTTCTGTATTTAAAATAATAAAATGCCTCCCCTAACCAGTAAACAAGATTGATATAGTCATCTTATAGTTTGTCTTAACTTCACCTGTGTCTTGTCAGTTTCAGGAAAATAACTCCACATTAGTGGCTTTCATCCTGAACCATTCATTATTTCATTTACTTCTTACAATACTAAGTTGGGTTTGATGGGATGGTCTCTGTGTTTCAAATGGAGAGTTCTCAAGACCAGGCTTTAGGGCCGTTGTTTCTCCTCGTGATTGACAGTTTGCAGCTACACTTTTAGGACTATGAAGCACCAATGGCTGTTAAGGAAGAGTGTGGTCACTCAGGAAGTAATTGGCTTTTAATACGTTCTGTTTATATTAACCCCTATTCTGGGAGTGAATATTGTTGTCAAAGCTTTCAAAACTGAAATTGCTCTCCGGGAATTTTCTTTCTTCAGTGAGATGGACATCCTCAAAACTGAGCACTTTACCACCCCAGCAGTTGGTGATTCTGTTCAGCCTTCCCACAGAGAGTCTGAAGACAGTAGACGGAGCCCAGTTGTAAATAGTTCAGACCAGGATAAAAACAAGGATGGTCATCTTGAAACACTAGGTGGACCTGATTCCTCTATTCCTAAAGAGAAGCCCACAGGTTCTTTCCCCAAGAAGGAAAGAGAAGAAATGCCACTTTCTTCTGTACCAAGTAAAACTGTGGTCCACTTCGATCAACCCAATAGGTCAGTGTGACACCATACTTTGAAATGTGCCTTTGATTATTTGTGCTTGTAGGGCTGGAAAACCTTCAGTTCATATTTGAATGCCTTTTGCAGAGTTACCAATTCATACATTTGGAATGACTTAGCTCATAGGCAGAATACATGTCACAAGATGGGACAAATAATTATTAAATTATGTCAATGATAAGAAAAACATAAATTGACAAAGTCTGTCTTCACTAAGTTCTTACGGCCATAAGTAACCTCTAATAAATAATATGTAAATAATATAATAAATAATAAGTAGCTCTATGCTCTTGGCCTTTCCTTCCATGACTCTTACCTTCCTTGTGTTATCACATTCAGAGGTTAGTGCTATGTAGTTGCCTGTGCTGTGAGAAAGCAATATAAAATCATTTTGTTTCTGTATCTTTACTAAAGGATGTCATTAATATTCTCTTAATTCATTTAATTTTTGCTGGGTTGCCGTATTTAAATTTAGGAAGTAAAAAAATAGGTAAACCATGATTACTGTCCTGTGTGCTCAAACTATCTAGTAGTAAGAACAAAGTATAAATTTTCAATATTTTCAGTTGTAACTTTAAAAAAAACATATTTTTAAGAAGGAAGTATTTACTGTTTTTTTTTATTTCATGTGTTTGTGCTTGGTGTATACTAACTCATCTAATCTTACAGTGTACTTTCGGCTATAGTACTCTTCTTATTAGAAACAAGCACAGTATTCCCAACATTAGGATGAAATTCTTACAGCATGGCTAATTTGCTTTAGACTTACAGGTCCTCTTTATTACTGAGAAGTACTGGATTTGTTTGTGTAAGAAAATTTCCATTCATGAACCACAACCTTCTGTACTTATTAGATATAATTGTTATCTTTGTATATATGAAACTCACCGAATTGGAATAAGGTGTGCAATCCTTAAGGTGTGTTTGTTCTAATGTGGATGATATAAAATATGGAAATGTATGTTGTAGTGCTCAGTAGTAGGAGCACTTATAAAGTCCTCCCAGATAGGAGCATCTGTATAGTTCTTTTATACTCCAAAGGTAGGTATGGTTATATTCACTCAATACCTGCATGTCAGGCAGTGCACTAAGAACACTCTGGTGACTGAGACACTGTAACCCTTTCATACACAAATGTTATGGTATGAAAGAGATAGAGTGTGTGTGTATATGAAGCAATTAAACTAAAGTATGAAAAATAAGACAATGAATGGGTCTTCCTTTGGGAACACATAATCAAAGCACCCAGCCTAGTTATCAAGCAGAAAGGTTTCCCTGAAGAAATGTCATCTAATCTAAGACTGAAGCTAAGTGAGAGTTGACGAGGTAAAGAAAAAAGAGGCTGGGTGGGTAAAGAACATTAGGAATGAAAACGCAAGGAAGAGATTTACAAGATACCTCAAAGGTGGAGGGAGGGTTCATTGGATTTGAAGTGAAGAGAAAGGAATGAATCCACTGGGAATAAGAGAAAGACTGGTTTGTGGTATCTAGTTTAAACAAGAGAACAGATTGTGACTCCATTCATTAAAAGAATGTAAGCAGTGCCTAAAAGAGCAAAGGGTACAAGCCTTGGCACATCTCTCTAACTCTACAATCATGAACATTTTTGGATACAACTTGGTGCCTACTAAGTATGCTTTTGGTGAGTTTTTGCTATTGGTCTTGTCTTTGTAGATGGAGCACACAATCAGCTCGTAGTCAACTTATGAGTTCTATTACATGGACACAATGTTTTAGAGAGCAAGATAGGCTTGACCTTTCTTATTAAATATAAAAGTAAGCTGATATTTTCTGTTGTTCCTCCAATGTTTTTCTCTTAAATTATATCAGGAATGTTCAACGAACTTTCCTTTCTCTAGTAGTATTTATATAGGTTAAACTGAATTATTATATATTGGCACAACTGTAATGCCTTTCTGGCTTTGTTTCTTGTTCAGTCTTTGTCAGCCTTTATGAAGACAAAAAAATGGAGGGTGGAGATAGTGCTCTCTTTAGATTTTGGAAATATTTTCTATAATTATTGATCACTGTACCACTTAGTGCTTGAGCAGTAACATATAAGGGCCATTCATCTATTTGGCATCAGGCTAGGTGATGGGCAGTGTTCTTCACTTGTATGTGCTCTCTCTACCCATCAAGTCTGATGGCTGAGAAATCTGGGCAACATTTATGTGGTAGGATTAGCGTTGGGATGTGGCTTTCTGTACACGATTTGCAGCTTACTTCCTTCTGAGATAGCAGTGCAATTCCTGAGGCCTATCTTCTTTTTTCCACCATTTTCTTGCAGGAAATTATCACCTGCTTTCCACCAAGCACTACTCTCTTTTTGTCGAATGTCTGCAGATAGTCGTTTAGGATCAGAGGTGAGTTTATATCACAGCTTCCATAAAACATCTTTATTGTTTTAGGGGTGTTTGTTTCTAATAGTGTTTCATACAAAGATATTTATGCATTTCAGTTGAAAACCTATTCTTTAAGAAATAGTACCTAAAAATTTCAGCAGTAAGGAAGGTAGTTGGTTATTGGTTCACTCGCAGTCTGGCAAGCTTCATTATAAAATCAGCTCAGCTTTCTCGGGCCTCTCTTGAAGCAGTTCAATACAGCTGTTGCCCTGGCGTGGCTGCAGGGATCTTTTTAAGGAAAAAGCAAACAAACCAATAGTCGTTGAGGAAGTCCCATTTCTGGGCTATCCTTTCTTCCCAGAACTGAGAGAAGTATGCCTCCTGGGTCTCACCCCTACTTTTTTTTTTTTAATTGACATTTTATTTTATCTTTTAAATAAATATTTTTCTCAGCAAGTAGAATTATACATGTTTATCCACACTAGATACAAGAATCCATTGAGTCAGGGTGACTGACATTTGTCTTTCAGATACCACTTTTGTGTGTTGGACACATTCAAAACAAGAAATCCTCTCTATGAGCTAATTTATAATGTTCAATTCATTGTTGACTGCCATAGTTAACCTACTGTGCCACATCCCTAGCTGCTAGGATAGATAACTTTTTGTGTTGTCCTTCTTAGCGGCTAGAGGTGTAGCTTAGTAGAAAAGCGTTTTCTTAGTGTGTGTTAGCCCCAGCATCATAAACATTAAATGAATAACTCTACCCCTTTTACTAGCATCTTTTGCTCCATGACTGCCCCACAGAAATGACGCTGTCTGGGGCAGTGTTGTTATTATTAGCAGGAGTTATGACGCTGGAGCTTGTTTTTCCATCAGAGGGGACAAGATCCAGAGTATAGACATGCACACACCTTTACACACAGAAGTCATCCACAATGGTCACTAAACTGTTTGGTTTTTCTAGGTGTCTAGGATTGCAGACAGTGAAAAGAGTGTTATGTTAATGCTGGGACGCTGCCTGCCACACATTGTTCCTAATGTGCTGTTGGCCAAAAGAGAGGTAAGACACATAAAAGTATTTTTATCCCAGTGGTCCCATCATGTGATCATTTTTGTCATTTTGAAGTTTAGTGTTATATTTTTATTTTGTTAAGTCTGTTACTTGCAATCATATTCTTACTTTTGTGCATGCGTCTCTGATCCTAGAGAATGGTTTTACACCTCTGTCAGGTGAGTTCAGTAAAACTGCATGGTATCCATGGTTTTCAATTTTGCTTAAAGCATTATTAGCTTCTGCAGTGCTATTACTGTAGGTCCATTTATGTGTCATGAATGCTGTCATCTTCATGTAACCAAACACTAACTGATTTTTTCTGTTCTTTTGATGCTATCTTTGACATGTCTATAGAAGTTGACACTCATTGAAAATTAACAGACTAACATAATATAATAATGTAACATTTTCCCCAAATGCATTTGTAATTGCTTGTTATGAATCTTAGTTTTATTATGTTTGTTTGACAATCATTTATCTCATAATGGTAAGATAGCTGTAATACTAAAAAATAATAACCTTTTAAGGTCCTTTTTGAAGTTTTGTATTTGCATTCTTTACAGATGCTTTAAACATCTAGTTAAAGTTGCAAGTAAATTTTAGCATATGTGACCTAGACCATGAGCCAGGGACACATTAGGAAGTTATCTTTATAGTTATAAATTATTGTATTTGTCTAATAAAAGATTTAAATTTATATGTTTTTATCATTATCGTGTTAATATTTATCACTGATTTTACTCATATTCATGGGACCTACAGTATGTTAGGTATATAATGCATTGGCAAAACCCATTTAAAGCTGACCTTAGTTATCTATGGAAACAAAAGAAATTCGTACTGATCCTCAAGAAAGGATATGTAGAGCTTTGAAAGTTTTTATTTCTATAAGTATTTTTAATTTTAAAAAATGACCTAAAAGTTTTCATTCCTATAGATGTTTTTAATTCTTAAAAAGCTTAGAAGCTAGTCTTGATGATGGCTTTATCTGTATCTAATTTATATGATTGTAACATACTAATCTGTCTGGAAGCTTTTGAGATCTTGAAGGATCAGTGTCCAATTTCAGGTTGTCTTGCGGTTCTGCCTGGCAGGATGGTGTTTGAGCTTCTCCTCTCTCGGCTTGTACTGTCTGTGTTATGAACTATTGTTTGCATCCCACTTATTGTTCTTCCTCGGTATAATTTTTATGTGTTATCAAACCTGACTTTCATAAAATCAGTTTTGCCTTTTTTTCATATTAGTATAAACACTTAACTAAAAACTGATTGTATTGCATGAAATATTTATAGTTTTGTATCATCAATAATCAGATATCATGTGTGTGTATACACATGTATACTTTTTTGGCTGATTTTTAACTTTTTTATGTTTAAAAATTATTGAGTGTTCTTGTAGGTTCATGAAAAACTGATCCTTTTCTCTAATTATTTTCCTCTTGTTCTATTCGATAAAAGTTGTATTTTCTCAAAATTAAATTAGTAAACGATAAAGTATATATTAACTTGGTTTAAAACAAATCCTTGGCTATAAAAGGACAGAACCTTAGAGCATGTGCTTAGCACCCTTGAGGCTCTAGGTTCAATCCCTGGTACACCCAGAGGGAAAAAAAGAAGCAAAATTCACCTTATTAGATTCTTGGTAATTAATTTATTTTTGATATTTCACCTGTTTAAGCCTGTATTTTTAAAGAGCTCCTATGATTAAAGGATTGGTATTTGAGGCTTTTCTTATTTCTCAAGTGTTATGTGCTTTTTTTCAGCATAAGCAAAGTTAAAAGGTTTAGTTAGCTGACGATCATAATAATATCCTAGCTGATGACATAACACATTAGAAACAGGGTTTAAGACTTTCAGGAAGTATAAAGTGTTACAGCTGTGATGAGTAAGATATCCTGGCAGTCAGGAGCCAAAATACCACAGGTCACACCTTACAGAAAAGGTTTCTTAGGAGAGACACAAGAAGGTGGCTGCCTTGGTGCAAAGCAGCTGCAAAGAACTGAGCAGGAGGTAGGCTTTACAGAGGATTTCTTTGGGCTGGCAAGAGCTGTTCAGGATAGGATGGATTTTGTGACCTGATATTGTGCTTTTTTGTTCTGTTTTTTGTTGTTGTTGTTTTGTTTTGTTCTGTTTTGTTTGTTTCTATAGGACAGGGCCTGGCCACTGTCCCATGTCAAGGTGCTGGAAACTGCCATTATGATTCAAGTCTGGGGGTTGAGGCCTAGCCGCTCATATGCTTTGAAGCTATATATTAACGTTAACTTTTTTTAAATAGAAAAAGACAGACAACATAAACCCTTTTCCCCATCCCACATATAATTTTACTAACTTCTAATATGTTTTTTCCAAGTCCTTTGACCATTTTTAATTGGACTATCTTTATATGTTTTAGCTGTAAGAGTCATATAGATTGGATATGAAACCCTTATCACTTACGACTTGTAATCACTTTATAGATAGCCCTTACATTGATTATTAAGCTGACATATATGTTCAAGAGAAAAAGTATTGCCAGTTGAAGGCCTTTGCCACTTCTGTTGACAATTGGCTACTCTAGGTTGTTTGGATCTGAGAATCTCAGTTCTATTCCACTGGTCTGTATATTCTATTCTTATCCTTAAACCATTCCCATGCTTTTTTATTGCTGTAGTTTTTAGTATGTTAAATGATTGGGACATCTGAGTTTTCCAGTTTTACCTGTTTAAATATCTGTTGATTCTTTAGGGAACTTTGCAATTGCGTAGATTTAATGTTCAACTTCCTTTTCTGCAAAAACAGTTCATAGAGATTTGAAAGATATTATATGAAATCTGTTCATGACTCTGTTCAGGCCTCTACACACCTGACATGCTTCTATAGATATATGCACATAAGTTTTAAATTTTTTTTTTTTTTTTTTTTTTTTTTTTTTTTTTGGTTTTTCGAGACAGGGTTTCTCTGTGGCTTTGGAGCCTGTCCTGGAACTAGCTCTTGTAGACCAGGCTGGTCTCGAACTCACAGAGATCCACCTGCCTCTGCCTCCCAAGTGCTGGGATTAAAGGCGTGCGCCACCACCGCCCGGCCTAAGTTTTAAAAATTTATCTTTACAAAACTATTTAAGGCTGGGCAGTGGTGGCACAAGCCTTTAATCCCAGCACGTGGGAGGCAGAGGCAGGCGGATCTCTGTGAGTTAGAGACCAGCCTGGTCTACAAGAGCTAGTTCCAGGACAGGCTCCAAAAACCACAGAGAAACCCTGTCTCGAAAAACCAAAGGGAAAAAAAAAACAAAACTATTTAAGCTTTTTGACACTTTAACTTATGGACACGTAGGACTGAAGAGATGGCTTAATGAGTAAACTGATTTTTTTTTTTTTTTTTTTTTTTTTTTGTAAGCTGGACAACCTGATTTAGGCTGATGAGAACCAACTTAAAAGTCAGATGCTGTGGCAGCAGTCACGGCACACACCTTAAATCCCAGCACTCAGGAGGCAGAAGCAGGTGGATCTCTGACTTCAAGGACAGTCAAGTCTACATAGAGAAACCACTCGAGGCTTGCAGTAGGGAATAAAGCCAGGTGCAGTAATACATGTGAATATACTCTCTGCACTCCTGTGGAGACAGAAAAATCCCCAGAACATGATGGCTCTCACACAGCAGTGAGCAAGTGAGACCCTGTCTTATAGGTGAAGACAACACCAGAAACTGTCCTCCTACTTTCACACTTGTGCTGTGGCAAGGACACACACAGAGAGTGGAGAGGGAGAGATTAGGGGCTGAGGAGATGGCTGAGCTGACAAGAAAGCAGAAGTATCGGAGTTTCTATCTCTAGTACCGCATAAATATTGGCTGGACTGGCAGCTCAACTATAATTCAAGCCTTCAAAGGCATAGGCATATGACAACAGGATCCCTGAAGCAAGCTGGCTAGCAAAACTGGCCATGTTGTCAAACTGTGATTGGGAGACTCTACCCCAAAGAACAAGGTAAAAGAGCAATTAAGGAAGATACGTCAACCTTGAGACTTGTCCCACACACAACACATGCATATATTTGAAATGAAAAATGGGGAAGGATTGAAAAATATGGATACAACTTTTCCTATATAAGAGGGAAATTATCTTTTCAATTTGATATTATTAGAATTATAGTTACTATAGCTATTTTCTTAACCATGGTGGTCATGATTTTATTTTATTTTTTAAAATATTTATTTATTTATTATGTATACAGTATTCTTTCTGTGTGTATGCCTGAAGGCCAGAAGAGGGCACCAGACCTCATTACAGATGGTTGTGAGCCACCATGTGGTTGCTGGGAATTGAACTCAGGACCTTTGGAAGAGCAGGCGATGCTCTTAACCACTGAGCCATCTCTCCAGCCCCATGATTTTATTTTTGTGTAAAAATCAAATCCTTAAGTGTCAAAAAATGACATCTTATGTATTACTGTGTTACATTCAATACATTTAAATTAAAACTCATAAAGATATTTTTCTAAGTTTCACCTTGTCTACTTAGAGAAATTTATCTTAGATATAGCAGTTGGAATTACAATTTTTAAAGGGCTAGAGTTCTTGATTTGAGGGATGATACCGAAAGAGAATGTGTTGATCAATTTGTGAATGGACATGTAATGAGTAAAATCTCTGAAGTGTAGAAATGCTAGTGCTTCAGTGACTTGGAGGTGAATAAATAAGAGAATTGGGATTATTTGTAGCCGACCCAGTCCAACAGGAATCTACTTCCAGGCCTCTACACACCTAGTGTTAATCTGTGCTGTTTCTGTGAACAGACCATAATAATGTTTTTATCATTATCAATCTCAGCACTGTGTCTGATGAAGAGGCTAGCTCACAGCTCTCCCTGCTGGATTCTACATGTCACAGCCTTTAATGGGTATCAAGGTGCTCAGTTACCTTGGTATGGAGCATCGACAAGAATTAGTGGCAATGACTTACCGTATACTACAAATTTTGCCAGTAAAAAATTAAATCAGATGACAATAGAAATTATTAACTGCTATCATTTTAGGAAACAAATATTTGTTTGTTTGTTTTCCAAAATTCTATTATCTTAATTTTTAGAGTAAAGGCACCCAAACTTAATTGTTTTACTTGTCATGTTCCAGTTTGGATTGTTTGGTAATGACTACTATGTTGGGATGCGTTTTAAAGCCAGATTTGGGCAGTCTGAGGTTTGATGGAGGCAGATACAGCCTGGAGATGCAGTCTGAGATGCAATATTGCCCCCTTTGGACTCGGCATTGGTAGAGCACACCCAGTCTTTCACAAGGCATTGAAGCTTGTTTCTTCTGGATCCCAGCATATGCAGAAGACAGGCTGAGACATCCAGTCATGAAACTGAGCAACTACTAGATTCTTGGATTATCCACTCACAGCTAGCCTTTGTTGGACTACAACCTGGGAGTTTCTAAAGAGATGAGGGAGGGCGGAAGACCCAGAGAGAGCACAGAACCTTCGTGATTCCTCACACTTCAATACCCTTCTGCATCTGTTCCTCTGGCTGAGTTTTCTCATCCTTCCAACCACTGAGAGGCCATCAAGAGCATCAGAGGACTGAGAGTGACTGCTAAGAGCAAGTGGGCGAGTGCCTAGAGCTGTAAACAAACCCTAGGAGTGACTTCCAAAAGCTATTGTAAGAAATTCCTCAAGACCCACTTTTGGCTTTATATCCAAAGGATGCTCAATCGTGCCACAAAGACATGTGCTCAACTATGTTCATAGCAGCGTTGTTTGTCATAACCAGAACCTGAAAACAACCTAAATGCCCCTTGACCGAAGAATGAATAAGGAAAATGTAGTACATTTACACAATATATAAGTACTACACAGCAGGAAAAAAATGACATCTTGAATTTTGCAGGAAAATGGATGGAGCTAGAAAACATCATTGTGAGTGAGGTAACCTAGACACAGAAAGACAATTATCACATGTACTCACTCATAAGTGGTTTTTAAACATAAAGCAAAGAAAACCAGCCCACAAATCACAATCCCAGAGAACTTAGACAACAGTGAGGATACTAAGAGTGATATACATAGATCTAATCTACATGGGAAGTAGAAAAAGACAGGTTCTCCTGAGTAAATTGGGACCTTGGGGACCTTGGGAGAGAGTTGAAGCGGGGAAGAGGCAGGGAGAGAACCAGAGAAAAATGTAGAACTAAATAAAAAATTTTTAAAAAAGAAATTCCTCTGGGAAAGAGCACCTGTGTCCCAGCCAGCATCCCTGCCATTCTCTGTACATGTTAATGTTTGCCCCACCTGATTCTGAAAGCTTTGGTCCCACCTATACCTTGAGGAGTTACCATCTGATCTTTGGGCCTGCCTGTGCCTAGAGGAGTAATCACCAGAGGATCTGCTCTGCCTGCACCTGAAGGAGCAGTCAGTGGAGCCACGGGTACCCCTGAAGCACAGGCTTCACCTATACCAATTGGAGGAAGATATGGGTAGACAAGGTAAGAATACACTCAACAACTTAAAGAGCAATATGGCACCACCGGTAACTAGTGGTTCTACAGCACCAAGCCCAAACATCCTAATGCAGATGAAGCAGAGGAAAACGACCTTAAACATAACTTTATGAAGATGATCGAGGCCCTTGAAAAGGAAATGAAAAATTCCTTTAAAGAAGTGGAGGAAAAGATAAACAAAAAAAATTAAAGAAATCAACAAATTCCTTAAAGAAAATCAAGGAAAAGCAATCAAACACATGAAAGAAGACTTGAAAACTGAAATAAAGGCAATATAAAAACACAAACCGAGGGATTTCTGGAAATGGAAAATTTGAGTAAATAATCAAGAACCACAAATACAAGCATAAATAAAAGAATACAAGAGATGGAAGACAGAATCTCAGGCAATGAAGATACAATAGAGGAAAATAGAATAGATTCATCGGTCAAAGATATTGTTACGTACAATACAATAAATTCTTAACATAAAATATCCAGGAAATCTGGGACACTGTGAAAAGAGCAAACCTAAGAATAATAGGGATAGAAGAAATAGTCTAACTGAAAGGCACAGAAAATATATTCAACAAAATCATAGAAGAAAATTTTCCCAATCTAAAGAAGGACATGCCTATGAAAGTACAAGAAGCTTCCAGAACATCAAATAGACTGGACCAAATAAAACATCTCCTTTTCACATAGTAATCAAAACACTAAACATATAGAATAAAGAAATAATATTATGAGCTGCAAAGGAAAAGGACCAAGTGTCCTATAGGGGGAGACCTATCAGAATTACATATAGCTTCTCAGTGGAAATTATAAAAGCTCGAAGGTCCTGGACAGGCATTATGCAGAAACTAAGAGACCACAGATGCCAGCTCAAACTACTATACCCAGGAAAGCTTTCAATCACCATAGAGGGAGAAACCAAGATATGCCATGACCAAACCAGATTTAAACAATACCTATCCACAAATCCAGCCCTAAAAGCACTAGAAGGAAAATTCAAGCCCAAGGAAATCAACTACATCCACAAAAACACAGGCAATAGGTGATCTCACAGCAGCAAATCTTAAAGAAGGGGAAAGTACACACAGTGCCAAGAACAACAACAAAAATAACAGAACTGGCAATCACTGGTCATTACTATCCCTTAATATAAATGGACTCAATTCACCTATAAAAGGACAGTCTAACAGATTGGGTATGAAAATAGAATCCATCCTTCTGCTGCATACAAGAAACTTTCTTGTATTTGCATACAAGTATCTTTCCTTCATTTTATAACTTTAAAGTTATAGATTAAGGAAAGAATATGAAAAATAGTATAGGAAATACATATGTAGAAATAGGAAGAGGGCTAGGGGGTACAAGAAAGGCACTAAGGAGTAAGATATCTGGCCTGACATGAAGTATAGGTCAAATTTTGGAGTTTTTCATGTTTTCAGAAGTCATTCTTCTCTGCACTTTTACTAAACTTCCAAATCAGATTAAATATTTATTTTATGAGAGTTCTTCAATAAAATCTCAGCTAATCCATCAATCATGATATTAGCATTTGTCTTAGTTAGGGTTTCTATTGCTTTGAAGAGATAACATGACCATGGCAACTCTTTTTTAATGACTTTGCAACTTACCTGTTTGTTTGCTTGTTTGTATGGCCGGCTGCAGTTTTCCCTCCCTCATCTCCTCCCAGTCCCTCCCCTCAACTTGCCTTTTGTCCTACCCCATCCACTCTTGTAATCAGTGGTGAGTTTTTATCCTGCCCCATTCTGCAGCTGCTTCCCAAATTACCACACAGGAGGCTTATATTAATTATAAATGCTTGGCTGGTAGCTCAGGTTTATTACTATCTCTTACACTTAAATTAGCACATAATTCTTATCTATGTTTAGCCACATGGCTTGCTACCTTTTCTCAGTGCAGCGTTCTCATCCTGATTCCTCTGCAACTGACTGTGACTCCAGACCCTGCCCTTCTCTTCCCAAAATTCTCATAGTCTGCTTATCCCTCCCTGATATTTCCTGTCTGGCTACTGGCTAATCAGTGTTTTATTAAACCAATTCAAGTGACAAATCTTGGCAATGTGCAAGAGCATTATCCTAGGGCACACTCCTCCTTTGTTCAGAAAATAGCAGGTTTCCTGTGGAGAGCAACAAAATCTGATTTATCAAGTTGTAGTAAAACTAAGTACCTCGCCTTGTAGTAGGGCTGGGCAAGACAGCCCAACCCAGTTTGAGGAGTAGGGTTCCAAAAGCCATTAGAGGAGTCAGAGACAATCCCTGCTCCCACTGTCAGGAGTCCCACAAGTAAATCAAGCTACACAATTGTCACATATATGTAGAGGGCCTAAGTCAGTCCCATGCAGACTTCCTGGTACCATCCATTTGCCTTTGAATTTTATGATGTCATTGTTTTTGACAGCTGAGTAAGACTCCATTGTGTAAATGTACCATATTTTCTTTATCCATTCTTCAGCTGAAGGACATCTGTGATTTTTTTTCCAGGTTCTGGCTATGAACATAGTTGAGCAAGTGTCCTGTGTTATGATTGAGCATCCTTTGGGTATATTCCCAAGAGTGGTATAGCTGGGTCTTGAGGTAGATTGATTCTCAATTTTCTGAGAAACAATATGGAAAACAACTTTCAATATTGATTTTCAAACTGGCTGTACAAGTTTTCACTCCCACCAGTATTACACAGGAGTGTTTATTGTCTCCTGCATGAGTTACCATCTGTGTTTCTGATCTTAGCCATTCTGACAGATATAAAGTGGAATCTCAGAATCATTTTAATTTGCATTTCCCTTATGGCTAAGGATGTTAAACATTTTTTTTCTGGGTTTTGTTTATTTTCTTTTCTTTTATTTTTTTATCACTTTTATTTATTTATTTATTAAAGATTTCTGCCTTCTCCCCGCCACCACCTCCCATTTCCCTCCCCCTCCCCCATCAAGTTCCCCTCCCTCATCAGCCCTAAGAATAATCCGGGTTCCCTGCCCTGTGGGAAATCCAAGGACCACCCAGCTCCATCCAGGTCTAGTAAGGTGAGCATCCAAACTGCCTAGGCTCCCACAAAGCCAGTACGTGCAGTAGGATCAAAAACCCATTGCCATTGTTCAAGTGCATCTCGACCATTTGAGATTCTTCTGTTGAGAATTCTGTTTAGATTTGTAAACCGTTTTTCAATTGTTTTATTTGGACTTTTGATGTCTAGTTTCTTGAGTTCTTTATATATTTGGAAGATCAGCCCTCTGTCAGATTTGGGGATCGTGAATATATTTTCCCATTCTCTGGGCTGCCCTTTTTGTCTTATTGACGGTGTCCTTTGCCTTACAGAAGCTTTTCAGTTTCATGAGGTCCCATTTATTAGTTGTTGATCTTAGTTTCTGCCCTACTAGTGGTTGTTGTTTCCTGTGACAACGCATTCGAGATTATTTCCCACTTTCTCTTCTATCAGGTTCAGTGTAACTAGATTTATGTTGATATCTTTGATGTACTTAGACTTGAGTTTTGTGCAAGGCAATAGATAAGAATCTACTTGTATTCTTCTACATGCCAACATCCAGTTAGACTAGCACCATTTTTTGAAGATTCTTTTTTCCGTTGAATAATTTTGACTCCTTTGTCAAAAATCAGATGTCCATGAATGTGTCTTCATTCGTAAGTCTTCATTTAGATTCCATTGATCCACAGTCTGTTTTTATACTACAACCATGCTGGTTTTATTACTTTAGCTCTGTAGTGGAGCTTGAGGTCATGGATGGTGATATCTCCAGAAATTCTTTTTATTATTTAAGATTATTTTAGCTACCCTTGGTTTATTGTTTTTCTATATGAAGTTGAATATTGTTCTTTCAAGGTCTCTAAAGAATTGTGTTGGCATTTAAATGGGAATTGTCTTTAATCTGTAGATTCTTCTTCTTTAGTGCTCCTCATTATAGGCCAATTATTCACATATGAGTCTATGAGGGTCAGACCAATAGAAACCCCCAAGAACCCAAAGTGGTCATGCAGAACTTGAATATTCTGTCTTACAATCTCAGCACAGAACTATTTTTTCTAATTTTCTGTAATTTTTTAGTTGCTGTTTAGTCTAAAATCCATATAGGCATCTAAATAGCATGATTGGAAAAAAAAGAAACAGAATAAGTACTTTTGACTTTTTACTTCTCTCATTTGTTTAGAGTTTCTCTTGTCTAGATCTTATAACTTCAAATTTAAAATTTAGAGTAGGTAATTAAAGTTTAATATGAAATATAAAAACCTTGATAAAAGGGCTTTTTAGTCTTGCTTTTCAGCTCCATCCCAACTCTAAACTTACGTCATCTTCACAAAATTTAAACCTGCTTCTTAGGCTCTGAGCTGCAGATTGGGACCATGCCTCCTTGCTTCATGGTTTAGTTTGCTTATATACTTTGAGGCAGGTCATTAGGTAAATGGGAAAGAGAGATTCTTCCCTCCAATCTTAATATATTCTCATGATTTCTCTAGAATACTTAGAGTTTGGAGCTTTTCTCTTCAAAATTATCGTTCTACTTTTGAGCTTTTTTTTAACTATCAGAAATGAAGAACATAATATATTTAGGATCCAGAATATTATCTTAATGAAAATGTGGACAGCTTTAATTTCATACATTTCTATGAAAAAGAAACTTGGCGTTTTTTTCCTTTTAAAAAAAATAAGTTTGTTACTTCTGTATGTTGAATGTACGATGAAATGTAGTTTAAATTTTCAGTTTAGTATCAATATTTCTAATTATAGTCAGTAGTAATACCCACTGATCTGCACCTATAGCCCAAGAATGGTCATTTTAATTAGACAATGGATTAAATATGAAGTGTACAAAATTATTAAGTTATAGCTCATACTGACAGAAGCACAGTGTGTGTGTGTGTGTGTGTTTGTGTGTGTGTATATAAAGGAATTTTTATTATATAGTTTGGGAAAAGATTTTTGTGTTTCCATTTATTTTGAGTTTTGTATACCTGTGTTTGTTTTTTACTTGGGATTTTATATTGTTGGTATATGTAGTGTTGGTTGGAGGTCAAGGCTTTATGTACAAGATAAGTAAGTACCTTATTGAGATGGATGTCCGGTCCCAGGAAAAAGCTTTGTTTTTTTGCTTTTTCTTTTCTTCAACTTTTAATGCTTTAAAAAAAAAAAAAAAGTAGTGAACTTTTGTGAGAAACTTAAAACACTTTTAAAATTAATGTTATATCAGATTGTCAGATTATGGGACGTTATTTACTGTAAAAACCTAATGGATCCTTTGGCAGTTCTGGCTAAAAAAAGGTTAGTTGAACCTTCAGTAATTTTTATTACACTGTGATTTATCCTTCTCTTTAACCAGTATATATATATATGTATTGATATTCTCTGTTTATTGAGGTTTTAAGGGTACTCTGGAAATAAAAGTTAGGATATAATGCATTGTATTTTTATTTTTGATTTCTCCACTCTCATATTTCTTTAGGAGTTGATCCCCCTCATATTGTGTACAGCATGCCTACACCCTGAACCTAAAGAAAGAGACCAGCTCCTCCACATACTCTTCAACCTGATCAAGAGGCCAGATGATGAGCAAAGGTGGGTGTGCAGGAATAAACAAGTGCAATGCTGGTATACTAGTTTTCTTAATGAGCACCATGGTTGGTGACTTAATCTACAGGCCTTTTCTCCTTCCCAGTATCAATTTCAGTGTGCTGGAGTTCTGTCATATGTCCACCATCTTGACTATGATGTCAATAGTGTTATCATTGACTTTGTTTTCCTTCTATTCACCTCCATTTTTAAAGGAACCTGCAACTTATACCAATAAATAAATAGATCATAGGGAAAACACTCTGAGAAATTAAACCTGTGAAAATAAGTAAATTCTCGAGGCAAAATTAGCTGTGAAAAGTATGTACAAATCCTGTTGAGCCTCCATTTTTATAATTAGCATAACTAAGTCTTTGCAAACAGAATCTATGCTTTGTTCTTTAAAGTGTTAATTTCTCTTGAACTCTAGTCAATCCGTGAATTGGCTCTTGGTCAGAATCTAACAGAATTTAGCATCTTTATCTTTACTGATCTCTCAGGATTAATGAGAACAGGAACCATTTTGTTAATGAAGTGGCAGAGACCCTCAGGAGGAAAGCAGAAAGCTGGTCTGTTGTCTCTAGTACTTCTAAACCTTTATCACCATCACAAAGCTTGATGCAACACCAAGTGGGTTCCTCAGGCTCACACCAGTTTCTGAGGGACTCAGACCTGTTCTTTCTAGGTAAGTTAGGTGGGAATTCTGCAGCAGTGGATGGAACAGGTCCTTCCTGGAGCTTGCATGCAGCCCCTGATGGCCGTCAGGTACAAATGCGTAGAATCGCCATAGGACAGCACCCCGCACACAGGAACATGAGGGATTGGTTTGGATCAAGAAAGTGTGTTGTCTGCCTCAAGGAGGAAAATGTTCAAACACCAAGTAAAGCTGCTAGGGGAGCATGAAGAAAGCAGTCTGGCCTTAGGGAAACAAGGCACCAGTAGATGTTTTGTCTATGCAATCTTTAGCTTAATAATGAAAGGGATTTTGCTGGTGTTTTGTAAAACGGAGTTGTGCTTTGTAAGTATTTAATTTTAGGGTTTCTTTTCATATCTTCTGATAATTTGACTATGTAAAATCATAAAATAAAAAATAAGTCATGACACATAAAGCTGGGAAGTTGAAATAGAAAGAGCTCCAAAGTTATGATCACACAGTCTAAGCTATCCCAACATTTACACTGTGTCTGTCTCTTGTTCTTAGTAGAATATACCAAAGAGTGAGCGGAGAGACTTGTTTGTCCTCAGGACGCATTCAGAGTCGGGTGGCCCTAGAATCCTGCATGCACTTTAGTCGAGTGTGAATGAGGGAGAGTAGATCACTCACTGTAGACATATCATCTAACTTGAAAGTTTTCTAAGTACAGTTTATACAAGAAATCGCATATCTCATTCTCTTCTTTTAAAAAATGCCTTTCACTATCTTAATAACTTAGTAATGAAATACCTTTTTTACATTACATTTTTAGTTTGTGAAACAAATTTTGTTTTGTTTTTTGGGACAGGCAAGGCAAAACTTAAACGCAACCACTGCCACCTGGTGGCCAAGCCTTCACATCAGAAATAAAACATTCTTGACTACTGTGTTTTTATATTACAGAAATACGACTTTTTACTAAAATAGACTAATAGCAATATTCTATATTATCATATAATACAAATGAAAAGTAGACAGATATGTTCGTTAGCACATGCTTGATAGATAGCCACTTGTTATTTTTCTTTAGTTAATTAATCTCATACTTCTTTCGCAATATCCCAGTAAAACCTGGTTTTATACTCCATGATGGTACTTTCTGCAGTTCTTTGACAACAACCATAAATGATACCATATTTCTAGCTAAGTAGTCTTATTTTTTTACTGCTATAATAGCCTACTTCCAATGCTATTAATAATATATTGGCCATCTGACCTTTTTTATTTTGAACTGCATTTCAGAGCTATCACTTTTTCTTTTCAATGTTTAGATGTGGTTAGTGTAGTAGTATTACATGCATATCATGAAGAAATATTTTAAAATTTGTGTGCCAGTGACTATGACCAGGGTTTGGGGGTTCACGCGAGAATTTCGGTTAGCCATAGGACAGTTTGGGTACTTTCCTCAGACACAATGCACAATTTTACTCTTGTCAGCAGTAAGGATAGAGCCCAGGGACTCACGAGTGATCTGCAGATGCTCTACCACTAGCCTAGCTCCAGACCTGACCCTTGAAGCAGCTTTTTTCAGAGGTCTAGAGTAGAACAGGTTAGGCTGGTTGGCCAGAGAACTTGTAGATGTGCCTATCTGCAGTCTGTGAACTGGCCCTACAAGTATGCCCCGTCACACTTGGATTTTTCTGCAATTATCAAACAGTTGTGGAACACATACATATGTATGTGGTTGGTACAGAAATACTCAGTTATTAGAAATATCTCATGAGAAAGCAGGAGATAGAATTTCTCAGTATATCTCTTTTTATTCACTTTAATTTACCTGGCTTTCTAAAGTGGGGGAAAATAGAAGAAATAGAAAAATCAAAAAGAAAAACTAAGAAATAGAAACAAAGGGAGATATAAATGATAGGGAATTTGTGTAGTACAATTCCCAAAGATTTGATTAGAGTATAACTTGGATGGCATGAGGCCCTAGATTTGGTTCTCAGCAGTGCAGTTAAGAATAAGTGCACATCTCCTAATAAGCTCGTATTAGTACATATGGGCTCTAATGAGTGGAAGGTTACTGTAATACATAGTAAAGACACTAACTTGAAAAATTGAGAAACAATAATAAGGATGTTTAGAATTGACTCTTTTCTTGTTTATTTTTTTAATTTGTCTTGGTGTAAGTTTGTTTTGTGACAGGGTCTCACCATCTAACCCTTACTGGCCTGAAACTTACATAGACCAGGCTGGTCAAGGTACACAGAAATGTGTACCTTGCCTCCAAGTGCTGGAATTAAAGGGGTGCTACCATTCCTAGCTGTTTAATTCTTTTTAACTCATGGTTGTAATTCAATATTCTGATGCACTACCAGTTTCTTTCCTATTATTTTTCAGACAAATGATACTGACAGGCTGTGTGGCATTCGCACGACATGTTGGACCGACACGTGTGGAGGCTGAACTTTTACCACAGTGTTGGGAACAGGTAAGTTACCTGAATGGCTTTCTTAGCTATTTTCTTCTTATTCTTGAAGGTTTATATTTTCTTTTAAAAGTACATGGGGAAATCCATGGAAGGAGAATTATGACTGCCCATTGCTCTGCATATCGTTTATTTGCACAAAAGAATGCTTTAGGATGCTTTGCTTTATTCATTCATTCATCAGATACTTAGAAACACTAATTCCTGTGCCAGGTACTGCTGTAGTAACTAGAAAAACAGTGTAAAGAAAGACAAAGTAGAGGATTGAGCGTGGTAGAAAACATTGTCCTCCTCTGAGGATGTGCTGTTGAACCAAGACTCTAGGTGCAGTAAGGTCCAGCAATTGCAAAGTCCTTGCGCTATTTACTTAGCAAGTTTGACAAAGAGTTAACAGTGTGTGTGCAATATGTTTATACATTGTAGATACCTGCAGTTTGCAAACTGTAGAACTTTGATACAGCAAGTTTATATATTTATAATTAAATTCATTTTACTGGAGTAGCTCTTTTTGAAATTATATTTTATGTTCATTGGTGTTTTGCCAACATCTGTGTGAGGGTGTGAGAAGCTCTGGAACTGGAGTTACAGACAGGTGTGAACTGCCATGTGGGTACTGGGAATTGAACCCCAGGTCCTCAAGAAGAGCATATTGTGCTCTCAACCATTGAGCCATCCAGCTCTCATTCTGTTGTAGGAGCCTGCTTGTTCATTCCCAGATGCCCAGACTCAAAATAACCACTCAGAAACTGTATTAATTAAGTCACTGCTTGGCCCATTAGCTCTAGCTTCTTATTGGCTAACTCTTACATCTTCATTTAATCCATTTCTATTAATCTGTGTCTCACCACATGGCTGTGGCTTACCAGCAAGGTTCCAGCTTATCTGTTTCCAGCGGAGGTTACATGGCGTCTCCTGACTCCACCTTCTTTCCCCCAGCATTCAGTTTAGTTTTCCCCACCTACCTCTCTATTCTGCCCACACAGGACAATGAAGATTCTTTATTAACCAATGGTATTCACAGCATACAGAGGGGAATCCCACATTACCTCCCTTTTTCTGTCTAAATAAAAAGGAACATTTTAACTTTAACATAGCAAGATTACATACAACAAAACAGGTGTTAAGCAAGAATTACAGTTACAATATTTATATCTACTTTATCTTTTATCATAACTAAGGAAAACTATAATAATAACTATCTATTCTTCAACTCCATCAAAGACTCCAGAGGGATATAATATCACCTAAATAAACAGGAAGTACATTGTAAGCTACTTCCAAAACTCTAGAATTGACAGTGACATCTTGCTGCCTGGACAGTCACCCAAAATTCTTCTGTAATATTGGGGCATCCATCTTCAGCCTACAGGCCCATAGTATCCAACAGACTTTTCCATGAAGCAAGAAATTTCAAAGACAGTTCCACCTCTATTGGCAGTTTGTCAGTCACTTTCTTCTGTGTCCTGCAGAATGTCTGGCAGACTCTTTCATGAAGCAGGAACCCCGAAGGATTGTCTCACCTTTAGGCAAGTTCAGCAATCATTTCTCTGTGGATCCTGCATGTCCATTTCATACAGCATACCATCAAGCAGTCCACGCAAAAGCAGTTTCTTGCTCAAATGACTAGCCAACTCCATAAGGAGCCTCTTCAATGCCCATCATCCTCCTGAAGTAATTGGTACTGCCAGGAAGAGATGTATCTAATGTCATGAAAAGTCTTAAGTTATTAAAACACTTTAAATGCCATATTCTGTAGTCTTTGAAAGGTTTGAAGAATGCCTGTCCTCTGAAATACGTCTCTGTAGATCTGGAAAATCTAGCTAACATGACTACAAGCTTGACTACAAGAGATGATTTTAGTTTTTCCATTTTCTCTTTTTAGCTTGCACTTAAACTGAGCACAGTGATAAACACATTTAATCCCAGCACTCAAGAGACAGAGACAGGAGGAGTCAAGGCTCAAAATCCCTAAGAAAATTTAAAAAGTAAAAAATTCTGCCAGACATAGTAGTACATGTCTGTAATTCCAGTACTGGTGAGTTCTAGACAAGCCTGAACTATTTTCCTTTTTTTTTTTTTTTTTTTTTTTTTTCGGTTTTTCAAGACAGAGTTTCTCTGAGATTTTGGAGCCTGTCCTGGAACTAGCTCTTGTAGACCAGGCTGGTCTCGAACTCACAGAGGCCTGAACTATTTTTCAAAAGCACCCCCAAACAAACTTTTGTTAATTCCAGTGTTACCTGCAGTCTATCTCTGAATGGTCAGTGTGTTCACAGAGTGATACATTCATCTCTGCACCTGGTTTAAAAATTAAAGCATTTATTTACCCCAAACAAATGCACTGCTAGGTCTACTGTGGCTACTATGGGTCTCTTATTTCTCCATATGAATTTTAAGAACTGCTTTTCATTTCTGTAAGGAAGCCAGCTGGGTTTTATTTTGTTTTTGTTTTCTTCAAGTAATTTATTGAATCTATAGATGGATCTGGAGAAGATTCCCACCCTAATTATGTGTTTCCGATCTGAGTTTAGGGTAACAGAAGTTCATCAAAATATCTACCACAGTGGTTCGTAGTTTTCAGAATGTGTTTTGTGCTTGTTTCATATCTTATTTGTAAAGCTAAGGAGAATCTTATTATTCATTAACTGAAGAAATGTGTGTTTCTTCCCTGAGATGCAGTATACTAGACTGAGAAGGGACGAGATGAAACTTTAAACACAGCTCTCTCTGCATTTCTTACTGAGATGCAGTACACTAGACTGAGAAGGAGCGAGGCGAAACTTTAAACGCAGCTCTCTGATAGTCCGACTTTCTCTGCTTTCAGAGCAATTGTGACCGGATTGAATTTAGCTCAGAGATGTTTGTTACATACATCTCTGCCATCTCTCTTTTGTGACCTTTATGATCGTGGGTCAGGGATCTGACTAACCACCTACCTCTAGTTTGTTGCCCAGTAGCTTTCTATATAATTTCTTTTCTTAATTTTAGGCATCCAAAACATTATTGAATTATGTCATCTTTTGATATGGGAATATGAGAACAGATATACTTCTTTTCCAGTCAAAGAAAGATTTATATTCTATGAAGAAGACATATGGGAACAAAACCCAGTATGTGACTTTTTTTTAATTTTTGCTTCAGTTCAGTGTAGTCAGCACATAGCAAAACTCCACTGTTTTGCATATACCAACAGGAAATAGTCTTCTCAAAAAGAGCATATAGTTTTTATGTAGCTGGTTTAAGCATGGCTAACCTATTGGCTAGCCCCACAGGTGAAAACAGACTGGTGTTTATCACACGCCAGTTCTCTAGGTCCAGAAGATTTCTCCACCTTCTGTTGCTGGAAGCGCCTGCTTCTTCTGGCACGCTGAGGAGATGCTAGTGCTAGGCAGACACGTGATTTCTAGACGCCTTGCCAATCCTTCATCTTTTATCCCCTTTTTTCTTCGACAGATACCCCTGTGCCTTCATGTTTAGGCTGCCCTTGATTCCCTTATTCCTGACCCAGGTATAGACACACAGGCAGTCCCAGAGGTGGAAAAGGAAGACAGTGTACTCTATTCTTAATGAGATGTATGGTGAAAAGTAATTGTTTTTTGGAAGAAGAGAGGGTGTGTTTCTTCCACTTGACTGATGTGCTTGTTTTTGACTCCAGATTAATCACAAATATCCAGAAAGACGACTGCTTGTGGCAGAGTCCTGTGGAGCCCTGGCACCTTACCTTCCCGTAAGAACCTTTTCCTTTGTTTCTGTTTAACAGTACATATATCCATTTTAATCCAAATTCTCTTAGCCATGCTATTTTAACAAAAGAAAGAGAAGGGGAAAAGAGGGAGCTCACGTTAATGTGTATTTTTGGAAATAAGTGCATTCCGATTGGTTGTGCATTCTTTTAAATGTGTGGGACTATGGAGTACTTCATCAAGAATGTTCTGAGGACTCTGGGAAGTTGGTTCTTTTTTTGTTTTTGTTTTTTTGCTTTGTTTTGTTCTGTTCTGTTCTGTTTTTCTGAGACAGGGTTTCTCTTTAGCTTTGGATCCTGTCCTGGCACTCAACTCTGCTGTAGATCAGGCTGGCCTCGAACTCACAAAGATCCGCGTGCCTCTGTCTCCCAAGTGCTGGACTTTTTTTTTTTTTTTTTTGGTTTTTCGAGACAGGGTTTCTCTGTAGCTTTGGTGCCTGTCCTGGAACTAGCTCTTGTAGACCAGGCTGGCCTCGAACTCAGAGATCCGCCTGCCTCTGCCTCCCGAGTGCTGGGATTAAAGGCGTGCGCCACCACCGCCCACCCAAGTGCTGGACTTAAAGGCGTGTGCCACCACGGCTTGGCTACAGAAGTTGATTCTCCCAAAGAGCTCCCTAAGGTGGAAGGTGTTTTCCTAATAGGGCTTTCTTGTCCCTCGCGTGTTTACACATACAGTGCTGGTGCTTAGCAGTGTGGGCAACAGTGCTCCTGCAGGGCATTGTCAGAGAGCTGGCCCTCAGATGTTCTGATAAAGACTGTGCTCTACACAGCACTCATTCCCAAAGCAAGCTAGTTTCATTCAAAAAGGACTTTGCTTAATCAGTAAAATTGTTAGTTTTACTAAATTTTAAACCCTAAATCTTTGTAATATTCTAGACACAAAGATGAAAGTGATAATAGAAAATATTTTGGCTGCAGACTGACATGTGGCAGGGTTTTTATGAAAAGCACTTAGATTCTTGCTTGAACACTGAGGCCAGAAGCTGGTTTCTTCCCTGGTGTATCAGTTTTTCTCAGCAGAAGCACATACTGTCAAGCTGTGTTTATTCAGACTTGGGTATGTGACAGATATCTTCATTTCCATCAAGTTGTCACTTGACAAACAAATAGACAAATCCCTTTCCAGTGATAAAAATGAACATTGAGTAGGTTCTAGAACTGTGAGAAGTTTGCATCTACTGCTACAAAGCCTGACAGCTTTTGAATGCGTAAAGGCTTTTAAAATAGATTTTTAATGATAAAATGTGCCCCAGTTCTGAAGAAAATCTACATGACTTCATGTTCTAATTTTTTCCCCCAAATTCACAATGTGTATGTTAACATAGAGGCCAGGCCTTCCATCTGAGATGTAACAGTAAAATTTAAGTTCATTTGTTTTTTTGTGAGATAAAGTCTCGTTGTATCTATTCCTCAATAGCCTAAAACTTGTTATGTAGAAGATGGCCTTGAACTTCTGATCTTCCTGTACCCTACCACCCATGTGTTAAGATGACAGGCCTTATTCATTACAAGCAGCTCACAGGTTTAAATGTTTGTGTTGTTCATCTAAGAAGTTTTAAAAAGTTGGAACAAAAACCAAGTCTTTGTTTTTATTTTATTTCGTTTATTATCTCCTTTAAAGGAGCCAGACCAAGTTTTTTAGGCTTTATTCATTTTATGGCTTGACAAATCTCAATAACTACAAAGAAGGTAGGAATTTGAGTATTGATGACTTTTTTTTAAAGGTTTATTTTCTTTTTAATTACATGAAAAGGCAGAAGTAGAGGGCTACACATGAACGCAAGTTTCCAAGGAAGCAGTGTGCACACCTCTATAACTGTAGTTAACAGGTGGCTGTGAGCTGCCTGACATGGCTGTTGGAAATAGAACTCTGGTCCTCTGTAACAGCAGTAGAGTCTTAACAACTGAGCTATCTCTTCAGCCCCTGATAACTTTATTTTATCCTCAGCTTTTAATTAAGCTTAGTCCTTAACATAACTGGGAGCAGTGGTGTAGTGTGCTGGAGGTTTAGCTCAATGACTGAGCCCTGCTTGGCATTAATGCAACTCTGGGTTCCCAACATTCACATCAAGTGTCTCACAACCACCTGAAACACCACTTCTAGGGATCTGACATTGTCTTCTGGCTACCACAGGCACTGACTTTGTGTGCACACACCCATACTTACACACTTACACACAACATTTATAAATGAAAATAAATTGTATTAAAAGTAAGCTAAGGCACAGCAGTAACTGGCATTTTTATTAAATATTACCATATTAAATCTTGGCATAAATAACTCATAAAAACATTGGTTGTTTTCAGAAAGAAATTCGTAGTTCCTTGGTTCTTTCAATGCTGCAACAGATGTTAATGGAAGATAAGGCAGATTTGGTAAGAGAAGCTGTGATCAAAAGCCTGGGCGTCATTATGGGCTACATTGATGATCCTGACAAATATCAGCAGGTATGTTTTTCAGCATGAATTTTTGCCCTGTTATAAATTCCAAATAATGTACTGTGTCGGTGTGATGAGCGGGAAGGACAACTGCTTTCAATCCAGCAACTGTCAGGAAATTGGAAATGAGTGTGCATGTTTTCAACCCCATCTGTTCATCCATGGATACATTAGCACTTAAGAAAATGGGAAGGATTTGGAGATGACTGTCTTCCTTAAAACATTTCTTGAAATGTATATTGTATTTTATTATATTTTTGTTAGAAATTTACTCTTTTAACAATCTCCATTTACCTGTTTCTTTTTTGCAGGGCTTTGAATTATTGCTTTCAGCCCTGGGTGACCCCTCAGAAAGAGTCGTTAGTGCAACACACCAAGTATTTTTACCAGCTTATGCTGCTTGGACAACTGAACTTGGAAATTTACAGTCTCATCTCATACCTACACTACTGAACAAGATTGAAAAGATTCTCAGGGTGAGTTCCTCCCTTTTTTATATAGTTCATAAATTTAAAGGGTCTGTTCTAGACCATCTTAGAGAAATATTGGGGAACAGAGACAAGATGTACCACTTAGCCAAATAGTTTAGTACATCACCACTGAGGAGAGAGGAGGAGCTCGACAGGAAAGCACACAGTGGCTGGAAGAGCATCTTCCTAGAAATATAGCAGACATTGTTCAGAAAGCCAGTTCTTCCCGGATGCTCTGAAGATGCTCATGATGGTGTTTTACAAAAACATCAGCTCCAGTTCCAGATTGCAGAGATGACTAAATGCAGAGTGTCTGTAGTCTTCTTATTTCTGTGATGTCAAAACTACGTTATCTATGCTTACTCGAGCATAGACATCTTAAGAGAACTTCATTCTACTCAGAAGAGTTGATGAAAAGTTGAGAAAATAATAGATGGGTCTTTATCTAATTTTTGTACTAAATGTTCTTTAGAGGCTAGCAGAGAAACTAGTATTTCTTGGGTGTCTATATATACTGCAAAGATCAATACTTTAGATTTAAAAAACCCATTTCACTCTTAGAACCCTTTGAGGAGAGTTTTGTGTTTTACATGGAAATTAGGGTTTGACTTAGGTAACTTGTCAGGGTCCCCAGCTGTCATACGAATTGGTGTCTGACTCTAGACTTTTATGCTTTATGCTTCAAAGTTTTCAAGGATCTTTAAGGTTTTTATCATAAATCTTAGAACTATTTATTAGATGATCTCATATGTACATGAATATAGACTTAAATCTAAACACTGGACCATTCCTTCTAAACTTCACAGTGAACATTTAGGGGAAATATATAAAAATTAAGACTGAAGTAGCATATTCAGGAAAATCTAGGGGTTTTTTTTTGTTTTTTTTGTTTTGTTTTGTTTTGTTTTTTACATGTTTGCATTCTTTCTATCTGATAATTAACCAGACCTTGTTTTTTTTTATGTACCTTGCTATGGTGTAAGTTATACCACATTGCTTCTAAATGTCTCCACTGTACTAATTAGCTAGTAGTGTTTCTGTAAGAAAAAAGAAAAAAAAATAAACTGATATCTCAAGTAGATCTGTCTGAATGCAATAACTGCTTTATCTCTAATAAGTCTTTGGGTGTTTTGTTTTTCACTTTAACATTTGCCTTCTGAGTGCCATCTCAATCCTGTTTGTGTCATTTCTCTCTTTCTGTTTATCTGTGGAAGTGAGTCCTTGCAAATGCAGATGGCACCAGGTGCTTGACAGCATTTAGGAAACAGAGAAATAGCAGATGACCCTACAGGATTAGCAGCGTCACACTTGTTGTGTCTCCTGTGACTCACTCTAGTATACAAGAATTTCAGAAGATGAGACACTCTCCAGAAAAAGTGTTCCCAGCTCTGGAACTAATTCTTCCCACTGTTTCCTATTAAAGACTCTGGCGTGTCTACAGTGCCTTCTTGCTTCTCATAACAGGATGGACAGTTCTGTTAAGTGCATGTTTGGGTCTAACATAGAGGTCTTTAAATGCTTGTTTGCCATAGAAAGAGAAGCTGTCATTCATCCAACTTGCAATGTGATTTCAAAAACCTAAGATTAGCTCCCACCCTTCTGTTTCAGGAAGGAGAGCATGGGCTGGATGAACACAAGCTCCACATGTATCTTTCTGCCTTGCAGTCCTTGATCCCATCTCTCTTTGCGTTAGTGCTTCAGAATGCGCCTTTCTCCAGCAAAGCCACGCTGCATGGTGAAGTGCCACAAATTGAAGGTACTCAACTCCCAGCTCTTTAGGGAAGGGGTACAATATTGACAGTTTTGCTTCCCAAAGAGTTGTTTTGTTTCTACCCATTACATAGCAGCATGGTTACTAAAATGTTTTGTATGTTTTGTATGTATAATGTGTCGAATCTTGTGTTCAGAGATAAAACTTAATAGGTTTCTCTTTTATGAATAAGCTATGTGAGATTATTCTGCAATAGTTGTGCTATCTTCTGTTCCCCATCGGGTGAATGGGTGTGTTTTGCTTATTTGTTGATTTTATGTAAGGTTTTATGCTTTGTTGAGGCAGGGTCTCACACTAGCAAAGGCTGGCAGTTTGTCTAAACTTTATTAGGAAGCTGGAATAGAGATTTCTGTCTCAGATCTGAATCGATGAGAAGACTTACTTACTTGTTACTAGGGCTAGTGTGTGAAGATTGTCGTTTCCTCTTTATTTTTTTCTTCCCTTGCTATTTTGTTTTCAATGGGGTAAGAGAAATATAGTTGTAATTTTTAATAATAAATATAATTTTCTGTTGTGTTTGTGGTAGAAAGAAACAAGCATGTAGTAAGATTTTTCTCTCCCCCACCTCATAGAAAGAAAGTGACTTATCTTCAGAAACATGTGAAGTCAGGCCGGGAGTACAGCTGATTGACAGAATGCTTGCCTAATCCATGAGGGGGGAACTAGGTTCAATCCCCAGGACTGGGGTTGGGGGGGGGAGAAATGCATGAAGTCACTCTCCAGTGGACAGTAAATGACCTGTGCTGTGTAAGAGGTGGTTGACAGTTCTGCTGCTCCTGCGCAGAACACCTGGGAAAAGGCTGTACACAGCTGTTCCTGTGTCTGAAATAGCTTTGTAACATTTTCAGGTTTGTGAAATATGTGTCTCTTACTGGCTTTAATAAAGACTTATTGTATTGATAATTTTAAAAAATCAAACTTCATAGGATAAAGACTTGGAAAACTCCATAAGAATTCCTAACTAGTCACTCTGTGACTCTACCACCCACTAAAGTACTTATTATTTTAAATTCTTTTCCTCTTCCTGGTTGGCTGTGTTAGTTTGCTGAAGTTGTCTTAACAAAATACCACAACTTAAGTATCTGAAGTAACAGAAATGTGCTATCTCATAGCTTGAGGGCAGAAGTATAACTTGATGGGATTAGGAGAGGAAGGGCCTTCTGAGAACTGAGAGAAAGCGGCCCCGTTCCTTAAAATCTGGTCATTTATGGGCAGGCCTTCTTTGGTGCTCCTTGGCTTGCAGATGTCTCTGACGCTTGTTCCGTTCACATTGCATATCTCTGCAGACTCCTAGTGCCCAGCTTTTCCATATTTGTGTGGATGTCGGTCATTAGATAGGAGCAAGCCTACCCTGATCCCACCCTCTAGATGATTTCACTTTATCTAAATACACCTGTAGCAGTCCTGTTTCTAAGCCAGAGCTGGGAGAGGCGACTAGAAACTAGTTTAGCCTATGATGCCTCTTAGCTTCTTCGTGTTTTTAACAAATATCCCTTCAATGCCAGCAGCTGCCATCCACTTACTTCTTTGCCATCCTGACCATGTTCCTTACTTATGTAACTACTGCTTCTTGTGATTGTCTTCCTTACGCCAAGTAATAATCTTTTGTTTTTAGTTGCTGTTGCTCTATCTCTTTGGCTTGCTGCTGCTGCTGCTGCTGCTGCTGCTGCTGCTGCTGCTGCTGCTGCTGCTGCTGCTGCTGCTGCTGCTGCTGTTTCTGAGACAGAGTCTTTCTATATATCCCAGGCTGTCCAGAACTGACAGAGATCTGCCTACTTCTACCTCTGGAGTGCTAGGATTAAAGGTGTACACAATTACACCCAGATTTTAGCTTAATGTTAAAGTTGTATCCTTCATTTAAATGCTATATTTGTTATAAAGGATAACACAAGGATTTTATTGTCAGTTATTTTATAACGTTAACCGAAGTTTATCTCAGGTTCTTTTGTTTCAGGCATTTGGGGTGCAGTGGTGAACAAGGTAGCATTCTCTGACATTCTAAAACTAACCTCCAGTGATTCCTAGCAGCTGTTATTCTGCAGAATTACTGTATACGTTTCATTGGTGCTATTTTACCATCTTATTAAAATGTTACTCTGGGACTCTTTCTGTATGATAGATTTTCAGGTTTTTAAAACTATTAATAAGTAGAAAAACATTTTGAGGCTTTTGAGACATTCTTTTGTTCTTATTTTTGTTTTGTGAAACAGGCTCTCTCTCTGTAGCCTTGGCTCTCTTGAACTCAGTTTCAGAGATCCACCTGCCTCTGCAACCAAATGCTGAAATTAAAGGCATGTGCTACCATGCCCACCTAGACATTCTAATGTCTCTATAGCTGAGTTTTCGACATAATTACCTATTCCCTGTCATCATTTTGTTTTTGCTGGTCTCAAATTTTAAAATGCCTTTAGTCTCATTCGGAATATAGTTAGTCTCAATTCATCTATTTTAATTGTGATTATTATTTTCCAGTTGTAGGTTAATGATTTTGAAATATAAGCACTCATTCCATCATATCTTGCAGATTGTGCCCAGTATGACAGAATCCTGGGTGAAATTGTATCAGATATGTTTTGATGTAATGTAGAAGTTGAAACCCAGATACCCCTAATTAATGTGCGAAACAATCTCACACCAATTTGGATTCAAAGGGGTATTTATTTTAGGGGAAAAACTTACAGAACACTGACAGCCAGGAAAGGAGTCTAGTCGCTGGAGCAAGAGCCGGAAACAAGAGAGCAAGCAGAGGGCTGCTGCTCTTTTTTAAAGAGAAATAGACCACGCCCAGTGGGCTGGTATCTCAGCAGCTATTGACTGAAGGAGCCGAAGGCACTCCTGCAGCACCTAATCATCCAGATCTTCTATTGCTGAGCAAGGCTAGTGAGAAGTTAAGCAGAAATCTAGGTTGTGAGTGATAACCATGTTACCCACAGTTCTGTCTCAGAGTATTCTGAGTGCAAATAGGAGACTTTAGATAGCAGTCATGACCAGTTTCTACATTTAATGTTGAATGCCTATGCAGCACAAGAGTACGATAATATCTTACTTTTAAATTTTTTAAGTTAGGAACTATTTCAAATTTTCTGAAGCCTTATAGTATTAAATATATTTTGAGCAAATACTGCACCCTTCTGTATTTTGGGTGTGTTTACTACTATCTGGAAGTTTATATCCCACAGCTAATGAACTTACTGTTATACATTATTTACTTAATTGTCATGTAGGTATTCCATAATGCCATGAAATCCTGGTCTGTCAAGATGACTCGGTTGGTGCCACCAAGCCTGACTACCTGAGTTCCCACATGGTGGAAAGGGAGAACGTGCTGTCCTCTGACTTCCATGCATATTGTAGCACACGTGTACTACTCCCCAAACACATACACACAGGCAAAATTAAAATGTAATTTAAAAAAGAAATCTGAGTCGGATGTAGTGGTGCAAACCTATCATCCCAACACTTGAGAGACAGAGGCAGGTGGATCTTTGTGAGTTCAAAGCCAGCCTGGTCTACAGAGTGAGTTCCAGGACATCCAGGGCTACAAAGAAACCCTGTTGAATCAAAAAGGTGGTGGAGGGGAGAAATATGTGGATTGTGATCCATAGGATTGTAAGATTTATTAATATCTTAAGCTTTTAAAATATGTATGTGTGTATTATGTTTTATTTACATGCTTTAAAGGTGAGTTCTTTTTCAGTTTCCCTTCATATTTTTTTGAAGTTTGAGATGTGGGACTGTAGTGATATTTTATTTGTTTTTCAATAAGTAAAGCTTACCTGAAGGTTATAGTGCAAAGCTAAACCACTAGAGGCCAGGCAGTGGTGACACACACCTTTAATCCCAGGACTCGGGAGACAGAGGCCAAAGGATCTCTATGAGTTCAAGGCTACCTTGGGCTACACAGGATCAATTCAGAGACAAATCCAGGTGGTGGTGGCTCAGACCTTATCCCAGTATTTGAGAGTCACATACCTTCCATCCCAGCACTATGGAGCTGGAGACAGGAATGGTATGGCTGGGCAGAGAGAGGAATATAAAGGAGAAGAGATAGGAACTCACTGGAGTGTGGAATCTTAGGTTTGGCAGAGACACAGTGCAGTCTAGTGGGTCTGACAAGTTAAAAAGGTCTCTCTAGTGGCTTTCTGTTCTGCCTCCCTGATCTTCAGCTTTTTTTGTTTATTTGTTTGTTTGTTTTTTCAAGACAGGGTTTCTCTGTGGCTTTGGAGCCTGTCCTGGAACTAGCTCTTGTAGACCAAGCTGGCCTCAAACTCACAGAGATCCACCTGCCTCTGCCTCCCGAGTTCTGGGATTAAAGGCCTGCGCCACCACCACCCAACCTAGCTTTAAAACCTATATCTGCCTCTGAGTTTTTATTATTTATACTACATGGGACCTTGGTTACAGTATCTATATAGATTGTGTTTTAGCTTGCTGATCACTGGCTTTAATACTTTACATTAACTTTGATTGAAATTTTTTAAATAAAACATTTAATGTTGAAAATTAACTACTAAAGAAATTTCTTCATCTGAAGCGTCAATATTTTATATCATTATTCTCTCCTATGAAATAGTATTTTCCCTGCTTTTAAGTTTAGCCTCTGAAGAATATTTTTTATTGTTTTGATTATTTCATTGGCATAAACAGTATAATGGAATTACATATTTTTGTTGTTTTTAACTACATTTTTAATTAGATTCAGTTTAACTAAATCCATGTTTTCTACTGAAGTCTTATCTTTGATTTTAATTTAACCTACATTAACTTAAGTTTTCATTAGTGTTTGTTAAATTATTTATTAAGGGTGAGGGTCTCAATTCTCTTTAATGTGTGAAATTTAAAGTTTAAAGCAATTTAATTAAATATCAGAGCCTTGTTTTGCTTTGGACAGAAGAACTATTTTTTTTTCCTGTGTGATTTATTTTGCTTTTTGTTTGTTATTTACAGTGACCAGGTTCCCTCGGCCTATGTCACCTCTACAAGATGTGTCTACTATTATTGGAAGTCGTGAGCAATTGGCAGTGCTGCTAGAACTTTACGATTACCAACTAGAACATGAGGGCACAACAGGCTGGGAGAGTTTACTGTGGGTTGTCAATCAGTTGTAAGTTACCGCCTCCATATCCATTATATATACCTAAATTCACTCAATGTAAACTAGCTCATATTTAGGCTTGAGACAGGAATTTTATAAAACAGATTAATTTGTTTAAGAAACATAAATCGTCATCTTCAGTAGCGAAACTGGAAAGGTGATATTAACTCCCGGTGCATATGTGTGAAGAAGCTATGTTTATTGTGTCGGCTCTGATCTACTGTCTGGAGTACTAGGAGTAGTGGACTTTATGTTCTAATGTAATAGCTTTGAGTCTAGAATGAATGCTTCTTAAACCAAGGCTCTGTGATGTATCACATCTTTGAAGCTCATTAGCTTCACATGCAGAAAACTCTCCTTTTTTATAACAAGCAGTTAAAACTGGTGTTTGAAGAGTTGGTCTAGTAGAGTCTATTACTACCATTTCAAAGGGTCTGAAACCTTTGCTTACAGAGAACGTAGAGGAGATGTTCTTGCAAGATTTATGTGTGCCCTGCTGTTTTTCTCTCCTTTCATGTTCAGGTTACCACAGCTTATCGAAATAGTGGGCAAAATTAATGTAACCTCAACTGCCTGTGTCCATGAATTCTCCAAATTTTTCTGGCGTCTTTGCCGGACATTTGGCAAAATTTTTACAAACACTAAGGTAAATATTTGTATTCCATCTTTATTTATATTCAAGAGACAGAATTGTAATGTGATAATGCTTTACCAAAGTAAATAATAGACAAGCCTCTCTTATCTTTTAGCATCTTTAATGTCTTACAGTGCTATTAAATAGTTACACGTAAGTAGTATATTTAGCCTCAGCTTAGTGTGTACTGAGATTTTATTATGAGATCTGCCACAGTAGATATATCAAAAGCTTTTACCGTAGGCATATGAGCTGAGGAAAGCAACCCAATTCTTTGAATAATAATTAAGGTTTTTTTTTTTTTTTTTTTTTTTTTTTTTTGGTTTTTCGAGACAGGGTTTCTCTGTGGTTTTGGAGCCTGTCCTGGAACTAGCTCTTGTAGACCAGGTTGGTCTCGAACTCACAGAGATCCGCCTGCCTCTGCCTCCCAAGTGCTGGGATTAAAGGCGTGCGCCACCACCGCCCGGCAATAATTAAGGTTTTGGTGTTTTTGTTTTTGTCATATACTACAGATTTGGGGAACATTTGTCTGCTTAGCACTTGATAAGAACCTAGGATGATAAAAATAAAAATTGCTCCAAGGATCCCACTCCTTAGAAACAGCATGGACACTCAGATGTGTGTCTCAGCCGTGGCCATAGTGTGATCTGTCACAGTGGCCTACACTGCTTATTGTTTTAGGTGTTAAAATTTGAGGACACTTGCATCCAATCCTTCTTCAATTCTGTTAATCCATTTGTCTTCAGTTTCTTGTTTTGCTAGTTGATTAGAGAACTCTAAAGGTATTACAAGGTAGTTGCTATGATCAGGCTTTTATCAAGATACTCAAATAGTAAACACTCTAAGCTTCTGCTCCTTCCTAAGAAATCTATATTATTGCAACATTTAAAGCAGAAATGTAGGCTGCAATAAACTCAACAAAATTCATACTTCCTTTCTAGTGTGTTGGCTGCTAAGTTCTGTGACCTTTAGTAAGTTAAATAGCCTGTTAATAGTGCTTTGTAAAATGAAGACGTTCATTGTTAATCATGTAATTGTGCAGCTTAGTCTTCTCACAGTGCCTCCCTCTCAGTCTACAATAGATGTGCAAATTACTGTGATGAGGTGTGAACAAGAAAGCAAACACTGAGTCTTGACGTTAGTGTAGAGAAAGCAAAATCCATTTTCCTCTTCACCAGTCTACCTCTTACCATTATCAGCTGGAATCGCTCAAGAGTTCCTAAATAAATAGCTGTTATTTCTTTGGAAAACTAAGTAGGAGTCAGTTGCATTGAACACTACAATATTGTCTTCAGTGGTCTAAAATCTCTGATAATCTCAATTAAAAAAAAAAACCCTGAAATGAGCATTTGTTCTAACTTAAGATACTGAAGTAAAATTCCTTATTTGAAGTTTTAATTTGAAGGACTTGATAATGGATTGTGATAAGTTTCACATTTCGAATATGTTAGCCCTGGAAATCCTAAATGAGTAGAATTTCCTTTCATTCCCTTCAAATACAGCGAGATCTTTTTTACAATAATTCTAATCATTTATGGTGATGAAGTTTTTAATCATATAAATACAAGTGAGCTTATCGATGGCTAAATTTAGTTTTTAGCAGTAATTTTAAGATTTTTAGATCATCTTGGAAATTATTTTAAGGAAAGATACCAAAGGCTATTCTGAAAATACTTATTGACCTGAATTAATTTTTACTTATCCTTAAGTCCTGCTTTCAGTCCCTTTATTCTTCTTTTATCTTGAGCCTGTTAATTAAAAATAATATATTTCTGATCATTTCAGTAGCCTATAAAGCAAAATAGATAGTTGTATCAATAGCCAATATATATTGATCACTGATTAATCTGTTTTACTTAGGTAAAACCCCAGTTCCAGGAGATTTTGAGACTGTCTGAAGAAAACATCGGTAAGTATGTCCATTATTACTCTAAAAACAGTTGGATCTTTGTGCTCGGGAAAAATACTGTATTGGTTATCTGAAGATTATCTAAAATAAGAAGTGAAATTGAGAAGGAGACTATCTTTCATGGAGTTCTTAGTATTCCCTCTAGCCTTGTCAGTTTCTTCCCCCTGGGGTGATTTGTCCTTTGTAAGTTGAGACTGCACGTTGGTTTCTGGCCACCCAGACCCGAATGATCACACAGAAACTATATTAATCTGTGTATCGCCATGAGGCTGTGGCCAACCTTCCAGTATCCTCCTTCAACAGCTATGTGCAATCTCCTTGATTCTGCCTACGAAGGTCAAACTTCTCAAACCAATTGCTTTTAATTCTTAGAGTGTGCTTTGATGAACTCAGAGTACTTCAGCTTGCAAAAGAAGCAGCATTAAAATAACAGTGGAAAACAATGAAGAGTATGCAAGTTTTTTTAAATGAAACAGAAAATGTAAAGATACTATAGGTCCTGTGTGAGCAGACTTTGCATTGATCATCCTCACCCGTATGTCTTAACCGGTGCAGGCACAGCGTCACTCTAGGCCACATACTGAACTAAGAAAATGATTATGTGTACATCTTGTAAACTTGTCTATTTTTTTCATTTTAAGAATAAATTATAGAAAATATTAAGTGGAATATATAGCAACTTACACTTGATAGATCTTGAATGCATAGGTAATTCTGTACCTAAAATCCCACCATTAAGGATTATAGTTTATTAAGATGTGATTTAGTGTGTAGAAGATTACATTTCTGGTGTTCTTAATGAGTTAAGTTTGAAAACATCAGTGCCAGAATTACTTTTAATAGCTTTTTTTTTATTATTTAAGAGTTGGGTTTTGCCTAATTGTTGATGTTTTATGTTTGAGGTATGTAGTAATTCTGATGATAAATTAGTGAAGAAAAAGTTACTGAGAACTGACAGCTTTTAAAATCAGTAGTTAACTGTGAATATTTAATTGTTCAGAAAGGAAATGATCAAGTCCCATTTTTGCGGTCTGTGTCTCACTTACTCCAGCCTCAGATTGAATTCTCTGATACCGTTGTTGTGTTAGCTAGCATCAATTTTCCTCCCAAGAAAATGGTACTTTTACCAGCAAAATAAACTTTAAATGCTAGCTATGGTAGTTTTGTTGTTGAAGTCATGTCCAATTGTTGAATTATCTTTTCAATTTAATTTCTTTGTATTCGGCACTGAAAATAAATTAGCTATATAAAAATATCTGTACAATAACAAAAACAAAATACTTAAGGACATAGAAACAAACCACTTAAAGCAGTATGATCAGTATATGAACTATTAGTAATAATTTACCTCCTTATTGTCTGTAAAATTTTTCTTTGTAAGTCTTTATCATAATATTTGTAGACAAAAACTCTCAGAGAGTAGTCACAGGTCGCACACTCGTGGTTGGATTCTCTTGCCATGCTTTCCATTTATGGAGCCTAATTTCTCCTCCTCCTCCATGCAGTTTTCAGGGCACTGTCTGGCTGAAAACCCGCAGTAGATGCCCTGAGCCAAAACAGGTTAACTAATGGATATCTGTGTGCCGTATCTTGGCTAGTAGATACCTGAGAGGCACTTAAAGAAAGCGTTTGTGGGTTTTGTTTCTGGAAATAGGAGTTAAGATCCCAGTTTTGTTACTAAATTCCTTTCTCAACTACCAGGTGTGTGTGTGCGTGCTAATACCACTTCAGTAAGTTGTGATTGACAGATTAGAATGTGCCTTCCCCAAAGTGCTTCCCAAACAATCCTGTAAATAGTTGTGCTTTTATTTATTTATTTGTTTGTTTGTTTGTTTATTTATTTATTTTTTTTTTGGTTTTTCGAGACAGGGTTTCTCTGTGGTTTTGGAGCCTGTCCTGGAACTAGCTCTTGTAGACCAGGCTGGTCTCGAACTCACAGAGATCCGCCTGCCTCTGCCTCTCAAGTGCTGGGATTAAAAGGTGTGCGCCACCACCGCCCGGCCTAGTTGTGCTTTTAAATGCAGTTGTTTTCACTTTTACCTTTACACTTAAAGTATACTAGAACTTTTAAAAATATTTTAATAATTTTAGATTCCTCAGCAGGAAATGGGGTCCTCACTAAAGCTACAGTCCCCATTTATGCCACAGGAGTCCTCACGTGCTACATTCAGGTAAGAGACAAGTCTTCCTCTCCCGTAAAGGTGCCTTCTCCTTAGAAAATACCTCATGTTTGTTTACTGGGGTCAGATCTAAAAGAAAACCAAAAAAGAGTTTTGCTCATTTTCAGTAAATGTTATGGAGTGAGGAGCATATTCAAATAAGTCTCTTAGTAAAATACCAATTTAACACATAGATTTAATTTACATTAGATTATGTTTACTTAGCAGAATTTCTTTGTTTTTCATGATGTTTTCCATGTAATTGGTTAAATGGTTTCCCTCATATATTGGAAAATTTAAAGATGCAGTAGAAACTGTATTGTTTTTACCAAGGTCCCCTTTAGTAATACTTCCTTTTTCTTAACTATTGCTATATATTAAACTACCCCAGACATAGTATCTTTATTAATTATAAACCATGTATTTGTTTATGAGTCTCCAGTCAGGACACAGCTCATCTAACTTCTGCTGGTCTTGCTGTGGTCACCATACTACATAAGCTGTTCTGTTGGTGGCACTTTGACAAGGGTGACTGAGCTTCACCACCCATGTGACAGGACCTCTGTCCATCTCCCATTACCTGACCTGATGATTCAAAGCATTGATATGAAAGCAGAATGTGCTAGACTAAGAGTTAGTCCCAGAATCGGCACAACATTATTTCTATGGTAGTGTAATAAGTCATCAACCCAGTCAGGTTCAGGAAAGTAAGTTAAGGGTGGATGTCGGGAGGTATGGGTCATTGCTTACTGCTGGAACAGCAGACGGCCACAACACTCACTCCTGCTTTAAGGAAATAGTGTGATCCATGTTAAGACACACTAGAAAGTGAAACATAAGAAGGAAGATGCATGCTTTTACTGATGGTTTTCTGAGTTTACATTCATGAATACCTAGCTTCTTTGACCTTGAATTCTAAGAGTAGCACTTGATATTTACTGCACCTTTCTTCTAAGCATATTAAAGTGATGTCACAGCGTTAAAACTCACTGCTGTACCATGAGTACCAGCTAAGTTCTGGTAATGTTAAAAGTAGCACAGTATTCCTTAAAGCTTCTCTAAATGAATTTCTGTGATGTCTTAACACAGCTATTCAATGTCTGTGTAGGATATTTTCAGTCTTATAGCATTGACAGTCTCTAGTATTCCTGAAATTAGCAATGAATTATGTTGTCCAAACATCACTGTAAACAATAGTATGATACTATTCTCCATTTGATTTGGAAATTGCATCAGTATGGTATCAAATATTGATGTCTCTCTCTTTATTGTTTGTTTTTTTGTTTGGTTGGTTTTGTTTTTGTTTTTCCCCAGGGTTTCTCTGTGTAACAGTCCTGGCTGGCCTGGAACTCACTTTGTAGACCAGGCTGGCCTTGAACTCACTGAGATCTACCTGTCTCTGCCTCCCAAGTGCTGGGATTAAAGACATGGACCACCACAACCCAGCTTGTTTTCTCTCTTATTAACTTCACAGTTTTGTTAGAGGTTTGGTTTTAACTGTATTATTTTAAAGCAAGATAAATTACCAGATCCAAAGTATTGCATATAATAGGATCTCAAAACAAACGTAAGATATTTTGATAAGAAGCTATCTCTGGAGTGACTCTGAAACCCAGTGTATTTTTATTTCTAAAATGATAAGAGCTTTTCCATCACAGAACATTTACTAAATTGAGGTAATAATCAGAAATTACTAGGGTTGCTCATTTCAGAAAGTACAGACTAGCAGTTAATAGTTCTCCTTTCTAGGTATTATTTGTGTTAGGATAAACCACAGTCTATAGTTTTATTTGCAAACAAAGACTATCTTGAGGTCTAGCGATAGAGCTCCATGCTAGAGCACTTGTCCACAATGCACTAGACCCGGTGTCTCATGTGCACACATGCACATACACACACATTTCTGACCTACATATATAAAGGAATATTATTTGATTTGATATTTAAAATGGGAAATAATTCTAGTAAATTTTAAAAACTCGAAAGAATCCATACTCATTTGGAATTCTATTTTTAACTCTTTTTTCTCTGAATTCTTTTATTCTTGCAGTTTGTTTTTCAAAGTTATATAGTTAATGTTTGATTTTTATAGTAGGTATCCTCATTGGTTTCTGTTTGTTACTACTCTTTATTATGATAAAGGCCATGACCAAAAGCGATGTAGGGAGGAAAGGGTTTGTTTGGTTTATATGCCCAGCCATAGTCCATCTTTGAGGGAAACCAAGACAGGAAGTGAAGCAGAGACCTTGGAGGAATATTGCTTAAAGGCTTGCTGTCCATGGCCTGCTCAACCTTATGCAGCCAGGACCGCCTGCCCAGGTGTGGCCCTGCCCTCTCATGAATCAGCAGGAAATGTGATAGAGGTGGTTTTATCAATCGAGGCTCTCTTCCCAGACAACTCTAACTTGTGTCAAGCTGACAGCAACAAACAAAAAGCTAACCAGGACTTGGACTGTGTCCAGAAGCCATTTGTCCTTGACTTTTGTCCTTTTTGAAAGTTTGACCTTAACTTGTGTGTTTATTTCCTGGAAGAATATCAGATTCCTTTCCCTTATGCTTTCTGATTAGTTAAACATGCAAATTTTTTAACTCTAATCTAACAGGTTGTCAATTTCTTAATAAAGTTATTATGAAAGTAATAATGATTCATTGAATAGGGACTGAAAACATTAGTAGTTTTTCTTCATCACAAACCAGACTGTTTGCAGAACATAGCTTTCAAGGTGGCTCTTCCCAATATGTGGTAATCCTTTCTAATTAAAGATAGGGAATTATGGCATTTAGTTCTACTTAATTGCGAATTGATTGTCAATATTCTTCCTCTGTAGGAAGAGGACCGAAAGCTGCTAGTTGGCTTCCTAGAAGATGTAATGACGCTGCTCTCCCTGTCTCACGCTCCTCTTGACAGCCTGAAGGCTGCTTTTGTGGAACTTGGGTAAAAACAAAATAGCTTACAGGTTTTAGGGGTTTTTGTTTTGTTTTGTTTTTTGTAAAGACATATCAAATAAAAAAGATGTAAGATTCAAGAAAGTAAGACTCAAAAAAAGAAGGGATGCTCCCAAATGAAAACAGCAGGAAATCCTGCTCGAAGGGCTTAAAAGCAGGTGAAAAACACCTGTCCACACTGAAGCAGGGCAGTGGTTTCCAGAAAGGGGAGGAAAAGGGCTGCCACATGCTTCAGCGGCTAGAGAAGAAGGTACTATAAGGCGCATGCATCTTTTTAAGGTGCAGGCAGCTTTCCAAATGGATGCATTAAATGAATGGTGTTTTAAACCTAACCACACACCATTGTCTTTAAGAGTTAAGATTTTACATTTTGAGTTGGTTTTGGTTTTGCTTATTTGAATATTCTTAAATATTTTGTAGTTGATGTGTTGTGGGGTTTTTTGTTTTGTTTTGTTTTGTTTTGTTTTTTATGAGATTGAAGGTACAGACTGATACTTTCTTTGAAGCTGGTAGAAAAATATTATCAAGTGCAGAGTTTAAAAAGTTGTTTCCTAGAAATGGAAAGAAACTTCAATTGAGAGCTAGTATCATGGATTCCTTATTCAGTTTTCTGTGGCCTGTTTGTCCTGCTTTAATCACAAGTTATGGTGACTGAAGTGCATATATCTCAGTCACTCTCTGTGATACTAGAAATTAAATCTGGGCCCATACACATGCCAAACAAATGCTCTCCCACTGAACTGTAACCCCAGCCTCTTTGTCTATTTCATTATTTATTTATTTATTTTCTGTTTGGCCACACAGAGTCTCACTTTGTTACCCCAGCAGACCTTGAGCTATAGCTCAGGCTGCCTTTGAACTGGTAATCCTTCTACCTACCCTCCTGAGCAGCTGAGATACCAGCCAGAGCCACTAGGAGTGTATTTATTAATAATAACATCTTCCATGAAGATGGACTTCACTCTACAACCATGTGACAAAGCAGGCTTATTGCTTATTCAGTTTTTAATAGACCTGGGCACCACTGTGCAGAATGTCCTGGAGTTTACTAGACCTGGGCACCACTGTGCAGAATGTCCTGGAGTTTGCTAGACCTGGGCACCACTATGCAGAATGTCCTGGAGTTTACTAGACCTGAGCACCACTGTGCAGAATGTTCTGGAGTTTACTAGACCTGGGCACCACTGTGCAGAATGTCCTGGAGTTTACTAGACCTGAGCACCACTGTGCAGAATGTTCTGGAGTTTACTAGACCTGGGCAGCACCGTGCAGAATGTCCTGGAGTTTACTAGACCTGGGCACCACTATGCAGAATGTCCTGGAGTTTACTAGACCTGGGCACCACTGTGCAGAATGTCCTGGAGTTTACTAGACCTGGGCAGCACCATGCAGAATGTCCTGGAGTTTACTAGACCTGGGCACCACTATGCAGAATGTCCTGGAGTTTACTAGACCTGGGCACCACTGTGCAGAATGTCCTGGAGTTTACTAGACCTGGGCAGCACCATGCAGAATGTCCTGGAGTTTACTAGACCTGGGCACCACTATGCAGAATGTCCTGGAGTTTACTAGACCTGGGCACCACTGTGCAGAATGTCCTGGAGTTTACTAGACCTGGGCAGCACCGTGCAGAATGTCCTGGAGTTTACTAGACCTGGGCACCACTGTGCAGAATGCCCTGGAGTTTGCTAGACCTGGGCACCACTGTGCGGAATGTCCTGGAGTTTACTAGACCTGGGCACCACTGTGCAGAATGCCCTGGAGTTTGCAATCCTATGTTCTGTCTAAAGGGATGGGCCACCATTCCTATTTTTATCTGTGATTTTAGTTTTCATGCTATGAAGTAGGTTAGAATTTCTGTGACAATTAAAGATGCTTAGAGGAGTATAATTTTGAATATGGTTTACACTTACATAAAGTGACTTGTGTGAGATATTAGCTGTGATGTAATAAACTTATTTTTTATTATATGTTCTGCCCGTGTTTTTTCATTAATATGTATATATGTAATAAATGTATACACACATAGATAGTGATTTTCAATGCATTGGTTAAGCATATGGCATTGACCTTAAGGTCGTCATTTTTCCTGCAGGGCAAATCCGGCCTATCATGAGCTATTGCTGACTGTGTTGTGGTACGGTGTTGTCCATACTTCCGCACTTGTCAGGTGTACTGCTGCGAGGATGTTTGAGGTATGCTAGCATTCAGTTCTCTTGGTGCTATTCGTGATTTCCTTTGGAAAGAGAAAGTTCTCTTTTAAGTTTTAAATGTCATGTATATGTGTGTGAGATAGATAGATATATAAGTCATATATATATATGACATTGAATACTATCTAGTTGTGAACTGTGTGATGGGGCAGAACTTTAGCCTTGGCAAATTGAAGAATGTTTTCTAGCCTTATTGGTTCTTTAAATGTTATTTTCGGTTTCATTTCTCTGTTAAACATTATTTGAATTCCATCCTATTAAGTCTTTCTGAGTGTCCTTTCCTATTTACTGAGGTAAATGACCTCTCAGTATAGGATATTACTTAAGTTGTAGTACTCTTTAATAGTAATAAAATATAGTTATTTGAAACATATCATATCTGGAATAGGACCTTTAGTCATTAACTGCCTACAAAATTGTTCTATGATGTTCCTAGAGTTTATTCACTTACTGTCTTCCCAAGTAAGATGATAACTGAAAGTTTACCCATCAGGTAGCACTTTATCCCATAGACATATGTACTTATTTTTAGAACTTGAAGTCCTCAATTGGTTTAGTGTTGATACTGTTGAGTCTTGCCATAGAGCCAGGCTGCCTGGGTTCAGTTTCCATCTCTTCCACCAACTTTGTTACTTACTTTGTTAATTGTTGAACTTGTCTGTACCTTAGTTTCCTCATCTACAAAATGAAGATATAAAGATGTAAAGTATCCTATCCAAATAAATTTTGTTAGTGTTCTGTAAGTTACTACTGTAAAGCCCTTAATAGGGTGTTGAACATATGAGCTTTAATAAATATTAGTTATCATGTCTCTGTTTTTCTAATTTGTGCTTTTACTTCACAAAATCATAAAACTATAAGGAACAGAGATTTATTTAAACTAAAATTGTCCCTTTATGCCTGTGATTCTTTTTTTGAACTTAATTTTTAAATTATTTTTCACACAATATACTTTGGTAATACTTTCCACTTCCCCAGCTCCTTCTAGATCCTTCTCACCTCCTGCCTGACCAACTTAATGTTCTTTCTTTTTCAAAAATAAAATTTTAAAAAACCAATAAAATAAACTTAAAAATTAAAACAAGCTTTAAAAAAAAATCAATAAGACAAGAAAAATACAAAAAAAAAAAAAACAAACAAACAAAGCAACACAGAGTCTGTTTTTTGTTGGGTGTTAGCCTGCCCATGGCTGGTGTATGTCCAGTGATGCTCCATTGGAGAAAACTTGTTTCCCTCACCCGGCCAGGTATCAGTTGCAAATATCTTCTTGGTTAGGGAGTAGAACTTAAAATGTTTTTGAGAGGAATTAATTCAATCTTCCAGAATTAAAGAATTTCTCTACAATTTAAGACAAATTTCAATTGTAAGAATATTTCATATATTTAAAATTTTTCTATATTTTTTCTATAATTTTCTAAATTATTTCTATAATTTTTAATAACTATCTGAATTAGATTGATCAAGCCTAAACAAAAATTCACTTGACAAGGAAAATTAAAGTTTTGTCCTGTTTTGTTTTTAAGAACAGCTATAATCAAGAATTATTTGTTCAGATCAATGCCAGAGTAATTTTGATATTTTTTAATCTGTACAAGTTCCTTCTTGGTTTAAATAACTTTTGATTATTCAGTGTGCTGAAAAGCAAGCTTTACCATGAAAGATGAATTTCTTTGCTTGTCTCTATCTAGGGAAGATGCAGCCTTTCAAAAGCCTTCATTAATACTCTCTTCATGCAGTTTTACTCTAAGGCCTGAAAACTTACTTCTTTCTCTTTACTGCTAATTTTAATATATACATATGCATCGTGTGAATGCAAACACTTCAAATAAATAATAGCCTGCCCCCTTTTCACATTTGGTTTTGTTTCTCTGTCTGCCTGGTATGTGGCCTTTGGTTTCTGTGCTTGCCGTCAGTGCTTGTCTGAACACTGTGCCTGTGTCTACACCGTCGTCGGTGTCGTTTCATTTGGTTATGAACTTCTGAGTCTAGTTTGACAGTAATTTAAAAATTTTTTTCAAGTCAATTATGAATTTAAGGAGTACTAGGTAGACAGATGGATTAGCATTGAAATATAGTTTACTCTTATTTAGGGTATAATTTTACTGTCAGTAATCCTTATTTGGAAGAAATAATCTACCAAAAATTATGTTAGATTCATGAGATGTCTTTTATATTAATGTTTTATAATTTAGAGTTATGCCTGCTTCCTTCAAAATGAGTACATTAAAAATAAAACCATAAGAAATAAGGACACTTAAAAATCATTTTTTCTTTTATTAGAAAAGTCGTATTAGGGCTGTGGTGAGGGTATGACACAGTTATTAAAGCGCTTGCCTAGCATGCCTGGGGTTCTGTGCTCTTTCCCAGGACCACATGGGATTGGGGGTGGTGGTACAGAAGTCAGGCAAGGGGATCAAAAGCATTCTTCAGTGCGTAATGAGTTCAAGGCCAACCAGGACTACCTGAGAGCTTACCTTAAAAGTCAAACAACAGAATAAAATGATAGAAGTGAGAAATGGGTATGCTAGGAACATAATTTGATATATTTTCTGGAATTTAGCACAAATTTAGCTTTATTTTTAGATAGCAGGACAAGGAGAACCCCAATGGGTTTACTTTGTTGCTGATACTAAACCAGAGACTGTCTCTTACCTTTTGAAGAAAAAAATGAATGACATTCTTTTATAGGCGAAGCTTAGTGACTCTCACGTTAGTGACCTAGAGTGACAAGTTATAGAAAAGAACTTCACATAACTAGTAAGTTAATCATAAAGTTATTGAACTGTACCATTAGACCATAACTCAAAGAAAGCACAGACATCAGTTAAGACAGGTAAGAATGAGTCATCCATTGTCTGGTTCTACTTTCGACTCAAAAACCCTGAACAAAAATCATTTCTTTTCTACGAGTCTCCGTTTCTTCATCTGCTAAACTTTGATAATGTTTGTATGTGCCTTACCAGACATAAAGATCAAAGGATACATACAGTCTGTAAAATGTCTATTAATTGATAACTCTTAAATTTATCAAATAATTTTTAGCCTTTGTTTTTGTAATTACCTTAAGGATTCCAGAGTGGTGAGACATTAACTTGTCCTCTAAACCTCCCGCTTTGAGACTCAAGACAGCAGGCATCCATCAAGTTAGGCCTTGCTCAAAGTTCAGCCTTCTTATGATAATGAACAATTTGAATTCCTTGTCCTAGTTCTTCCTGCCTGAATATAGTAACATTAATATGATAACAAAATGTCTTTTGCCATTTTTCTCCTGCCTAATTATGTAGGCATTTAATAAATTGTCTCAGAATGCCATAATCAGTTCTGGAATGAATGTGTTGATAAATGATAACAGATTATTACAGAAATAAATATCTTCACATAACATCAGCTAAGCTTCTCATACTTTGTAAGAGGAGTATCAGTGCATGCACCGTGGCAATTTTGATATGGAAAGTCCATAAGAACTCTGATCAGAGGAGAACTACTACTGTGAACAGATTGACTAGGATTTAGTAATAATTCATGCTTACATTCCAAAGCTGGGGACAAGGGATTGATATTCTACACAAAAACAAAATGTATACTCTACTACCCTCTTGTTTACAAAGTTGGTATTGGTTACTAACAAAAACATTTTAATGACTGTTAGAGAAACACATTGGTTCTGGTCATATTTACTCTAAAAATTATGTAAGCTTTTAGAAAATTAGAAAGCAAAAACACATTTAGAGGTAACCTACCAAATTTTAAATGATTTCTTTTTATAAAAATTATAATAGCTAAACTCATCTCTTGTATGCATGTATTTACCTTGTACAATATTTCTTGCTTGCACATTAATAGTACACTTGTCCTTTGAGTTGATGAGAAACTCAGCGTTTTCAGATGAGCGAACTAGTTTATTCTGTAATTCATCCAAGGCTACGTGCCTAATAGTGGGTGGAGAGCTGGAATTTGAACCCAGAGCTGACTTCCAGGTCTAACGCTCTAAGATGTTATGTTGAAGTATGTGTTTATTGCTCAGATAATAAGACTGTGTGAGAAGGTTGAGAGTTTATATAGACTTCAATGTCCTCACTGTAGAAAGTCAGAAGCAGTTGATGGCTACAAGCCATTAAAGTCTGCTTTTTAAAAGGCATATTTGTTCTTTGGTGATCATAATAAAATCATAGCCAGTTGACTTTTAATAATTTTAGCTAGTTATATTGTTAATACAATATGTGTCTCTTTTTTAGCTATTTTCTTTTTTTAAGAACTGTAGTAACACAAGCCTTTAATCCCAGCCCAAGGGAGGCAGAGAGAGGCATGTGGATCTCTATTGAGTTTGAAGCCAGCCTTCATAGTGAGTTAGCACTGGCCAGAGTGAGACCCTTGTTTCAATAAAATCAAAAAGAAAAAGTCAGGTTTTTTTTTTTTTTTTTTTTTTTTTTTTTACATTTTATTTTAATTGAAGATGGGAATTGAATGTAGTCTTTGACCTAAAGGACAAACTGCCATTCAGTTGGTGACAAGTTTCTTTTTGTGAACTGCTAGGCAATTTAAGCTTTCTTTCCTCCTAAGCCCTCTCTGCCTTGGTAAGCACTCCAGTAGCAGTATTTGCTTTGCTTCTAATTTTGGTTTGCTTTTGTGTTTTCTCTCTTTCTCTCTTTGTTCCTTTATTCTTCCCATGGCGCACTGTTTGCTTTCATGCACCACCTGTGAATACCCCCTGTGCTGACCAATCAGCTGTTGGTGAAGGGGGTGAATGAGACTCTGGTAGCTCAGAGGGTTGTTCCTGCTCTCATTACTCTCTCCAGTGACCCTGAAATGTAAGTGTTGGCCCTGCCTTCTATGTCCAGCATTCCTTTCTAAATGTGCCTGTCAAGAAATAACCATCATGCTGCTAACAGTCACTGCAGAATCTCTTGAAAATAGTTGTGGCAGGTCATACGCTTACTTGATTTGAAACTATCACATTGCTACTACTACGTTGTTGGGGTTGTTTTTTAAGTCAGCCTCAAAATAAGCCTAATTCGGAGGCCATATAAAGAGAAAAAAGTATTTGCATTAATAATCAAGGAACACTTTCAAAACCAAAACAAGCTGATGGACTATTTCTTCTAAGCCAAGAAAGGATGCTCTGCTAATTCACTAACAGGTTGTTGCAGTGAGTGTAGTGGCATGAACCGAAGGCTTAACATTTAATGTCTCATGTGGATGACTAAAGCAAGAAAGACCAGGGAGTCTGCCTGCCCATCCTCAGTCACAGCTAACCCAGTTCTCATTCCAGTTTACCACACCATTTTTTATTGCATGTTGACTGGTTTACAGCTGACTCTTCGAGGCATGAGTGAAGCATTAGTTGACAAGCGGGTTGCTCCGGCCCTTGTTACCTTGTCCGCTGATCCTGAATTGTGAGTTCACAGACTGTGACCTTGAGTTATCCTGCCTGTCTCATTGAGCATTCTTCTTGGTCTGCTCTTTAAAAGTTTAACTGTCATTGCTAGACTAATGCGGGATTTCTACCTCGTGCTTATTTTGATGCATATGTTAATGATGATGCTGTGGTCTCTCGGGGAAGTCTCAGTCTCCTTCCTTTTTGATTTCTAACAGCTCTGTTAGGATTGCTACGATCCCAGCGTTCGGCACTATTATGGAGACAGTTATTCAGAGAGAGGTAGGAAATGGACATTTGCTTATTACCTCTGTGCTGGTGATGATGACATATTTCTGATGGTATAACTGAAGGTGGGGCCAGAGAGCACTGGAACTTAATGGCATTTCTTAATTATTGATCAGAGGAAGATAAAATTTAAAAGCACCATAACCTAAACTAATTGTTTATTTTAAGAAACTGTTCCATTTCTGTATTAGTTTTTTTCAATTAAAAAATTAACTATAGCCTAGCTGGATATAAGCCAATCTCTATACAATCTTTTTCTGTTTGGTTTTGTTTTTTAATGCAGTCTTACTGAATACCCTTGGCTGGTCTGGTACTACCTATGTAGACCAAGCTGTCCTTGCACTCACAGAGATCTGCCTGCTTCTGCAGCGCAAGTGCTGGAATTAAAGGTGTACATCACCATGCCCAGCATACATTTTTGATTGCTAGTTTGAAAATGTATGAAGTAGAGAGGGCACCTGTAGCCTGACAACTCCCATTGATGCCACATTGTAAGATCCTCTGATAGGTTGTATAGCTCTTGTAGCTTGTACCACCATAAACCCTGCCTTGCCTGCCTGAGGTTTTAACAAGCTTTTCGTCCCTAAAGACGATTTTGATTCTAAAACTGGTTTTATTTCAAGGTTTTTATGTTTTAAGCCTAACTGTAACATTAAATGTAACACACTTCTCAAGATACTAAAAGGTATCTCAGTAGTTAAGAGTACTTGCTGTTCCAGCAAAAGGCCTGGGTTTGGTTCCAGCACCCACATGGAGCCCCAACAACCATCCATAACCCCGGTTTCAAGGAATAAGATGGCCTCTTCCGGCCTCTCCAGGCACCAGGTGCACTCGTGGTGCACATACATATATACATGCATGGAAACACTCATACCCATAAAATAAAACTCCTTAAAAAAAAAAAAAAAAAGCATGTATCAAGATGTGTCAGGCCAGCAGTGGTGGCGCAAATCTTTAATCCCAGCACAGGCAGAAGCAGGTGGATCTCTGATTCAAGGCCATCCTGATCTACAAGTTCCAGGACATCAAGGGCTATTACACAGAGAAACCCTGTCTTGAAAAACTTAAAAAAAAAAAAAAAAAAAAGATGAGCATTAGAATTTTTTCTTTTTGTCATACTAGACAGGTAGAAAAAATCTTGTGGATTAGAAAATAAATCACATATGCTCACCAAAATAAGAAATTCAATGGAATTTCATTGTCTAAAGATTCTTACAATAAAAATTAAATTTTAGTTATAGAAAGAATATTTTTCCCCTTTTTTCTTCTATATTTCAACTGACAAAGCAACAGAAAAAAGAACATGTATTTCTGCAACGCTTGCAGTCTTGGCAGAATTTCAACATGACCTTAAGTCCTAAAATAAGATGTGTAGGAAATGTGACTAAAGGGTCAGTCACTGATGACTCACTGCTGCTAGGAGGAGGGCGATTGGTGCTCACGCTGATGTGAGAATCGGAACTCAGATACAAACTCGGAATCTTACCAGCCCTTCCTTACATAGTTGGTTTGTTTTTTTCATTTGTTTTTGATTTTTGTCAGGTGTGTTTTTATTGTTAATCCAAATTAAGAATTACTGCACAAACAGAATTACTGCACTATCATAGCTTCGTAGCATAAATCCACTGTGAAAGGTGATTTTTAATCTGCTTATTGTTCACCCTAACAGTACTACTCCATTTTTAATCATCTATATCTGATTTTAAGTTGCTAGAAAGAGTGAAGATGCAGTTGGCTTCTTTTCTGGAAGATCCTCAGTACCAAGACCAGCATTCTTTGCATACAGAGATTATCAGAACATTTGGCAGAGTCGGGCCTAATGCAGAACCCCGGTTCCGAGATGAGTGTAAGTCCCCTTCATACCTGTTCCTGCATTGTGCCATCACGGGGCTTGTCTGGGCACCAAAACCTTGCTGCTCTTCATTTCCCACTTCCTAAAAACTCTTCTTCAATTGATCCCAACACCAGCTGTAAATAAAACAGGAAGAGTAGCTCTTCACCTATAGTTACTTAAGAGACTTTCTCCTCTCTCTCTCTCTCTCTCTCTCTCTCTCTCTCTCTCTCTCTCTCTCTCTCTCTCTTTCTCCCTCTCTCTCTCTCTTTCTGAAACAGGGTTTCTCTGTAATAGCCCTGGCTGTCCTGAAGCTCACTTTGTAGACCAGCCTGGCCTTGAACTCACAGAAATCCACCCACCTCTGCCTCCTGAGTGCTGGGATTAAAGGCGTGCACCATTGCTTCCTGGTTTAAGAGACTTTCTTAATCAAAGCTTTAGGGATGTGTTTGTGCTTAAAGTCACATTCTTACAGGAAGTTCACAGTCCTCCCGGTGCCGTCAGCCTCACGCACAGCTCTGTTCTCAGCATCAGTTATTTGGATCTGCACAGTGCTCTGCTAGCTCCTTTCACTAGTTCCGACATTCTCCTCCTTACTCTGGCCCTCAGCATTTGTTACACTTTTTTGGGTGACATCGTCATTATCCCAAAGCATATTTGTGATCGTTGTGATACTTTATTGTGCTTTTAGTGTCTGCAGTTTTACATGCTTTCTAGAGGGTCATAGGGTTAGCCACTTAAGTCAGTTTGGTTTCTACTAAAAAAAAATTGTATTCTCTAATAGGCTCTCTATTATATAGCCAGACTGATTTTAAAAAAAAAAAAAAAAAACAAAAAACAGTTTTACAATCAGAATATCAGCAAAAAAAAAAAAAAAAAAAATAGTAAGTCATTATTTGAAGTGCAGTGTCCGAAAGGCTTGTTGAGGGCGATAGCACTTCCCAACACTGTCAGGATAGTCTCTTCTCCTCCGATGAGTATACCCAGCCACCAGAAATCACAGATAGTCCTGATGTTACAACACCACATTTACATGTGCTTTAGTCAGAGCTCTGAATGTATGGCCTGACATCACTGACACAGTAGTTTCTTTGAGGGATGTGGTGAGTAAGATGGGTCTTTGGCCTATGCCATCTTGATGTGTTCAGTCCCAGCAGAGCATTATGTAGCCTGTTTGAATGCACTCATGGGGGAGATGTGGATGGGGAGACTGTCTGGATTGCCAGAGCATAAAGTAGAGCCAGTTGTTTGCATGAGTCCATGGAGACGTTGTCCTTAGTTATTCTAGACCAAGGGTTATTTCTCAGAGCAAACATTATCTGTATTTCAATGTCTCTTTAGAGTGTTTAAGAACTTTAAGAAGTAGACCTCCTGTGTGAGTGTTATTCACACAAACAATGCCTATCTATTAAGTGTGTACGAACTGTGTGATAGGAAAGAGCAGGATTTGGTTTGCTCCCAGTAGTCGCAAAAGGTGTGCTCAGGAAGGCTTTAGTTGACTCTAGGTCCAGTTAAGTATTGTCTCTGATATCTGATTGTCTCCTGAAAATATTTTTAGGGGAAAAAAATTTTGATCTCCCCACTTTGAACTACTTTCTTGTTCAAAAGGCTTTACCTTGAAAAATTTAATGTCAAATCTGTAAATAGGACTTACAGCGAAATTGAGCCCATATCAGAAAGAATGCAATATTCTTAACTATCCATCTTTATAGGTAGTTCTCTTTGGGTGTTTAGAGAAAAAGTATAAAAATTGGAATAATTAGAATAATTATTTATCACTCTGTACCTTAACTAATATTAGTTCATTCAATAGCCCTTATTATTTCCCAATTTTTCATTAGATCTTTTAGTCTTGTATCTGTTTTAAAACTTGTTTGGGTGTGTGTGTGTGTGTGTGGCGCCTAAATGTATATCTGCACTGCATGGAGCCTGGTACCCGAGGAAGCCAGAAAGGGACATTAGACCCCAGAAACTGAAGCTACCGATGATTGTGAGCCCCCGTGTGGATTCTGGGAACAAGATCAGCAGCAGCAAGTGCTCTTGACCACAGAACCATCACTACAGCTGCAGTCCCTTACTCCTACCTTAAACATTGGTTGTTTTTCTAGAACTCTCTTTAGTTCTTTATATCTAGCTACTTGTAGAGTATTTGCCTGCATATGTGTGTGTACAAGTGTACAGCGCACACAAAGGCTAGACATCTTGTTAGATCTGGATGAAAGTGGAATTGTGATTGATTGTGGGCCACCAAGTGGGTGTTGGGAATGGAACCTGAGTCCTCTGCAAGAGCAACAAATGTTCTTAACGCTCTCCAGTCTGTAGAGCCCTTCTTAATGATATTGTTATTCTTTTGATTTGAGTTTTTTTGTTTTGTTTTTGTTATTTGTTGCCTTGTTTTTATTTCCCTCTTTTTAAGTGGGGCTTCCTACTTTAAATCTCCCTCCTTTCACCTACATAGTTCTGGGATTATAGATGTGAACCGACTTACCAAGTCTGTGTTACTCATTTTAACAAAGACCCCTCAAAATGGACATTGTTGGTTGTTTTGTTGGGGGTTTTGTCATTATTTAGTGAGAAGCATAAAAACTGTGCTTTTACACATCAGACTCAGTGTAAACAAGGAAGAGGTCACTACAGTTGCTAGAAGGGTGTGTTCTCTAACCAGATAAACAATCACTGGTTCTGAAGCCATTCCTGCAGAAAGCTGGCTTTCTGGGGAGTCTCTACCTAGTAAGAGAAAATCATGGGCATCCAAGATGATTGCTGTTATCACTTCTTTATTGTTTATTGTTTCCTAAGCCGTGGCTTTTACTTTACAGAAGTTGTCTTTGAAGTTTCACTCTATTCTATCCCTTCAGTGACTGGAAATTCAGAGTGTTTTTTAACAGTGGGTTAAACTTTGAGAAAGTGAAGATGCTTGTTATATTGTGAGGAAATAAAATAATTTATTATTGAGAAAGGAAAAGGCATGTACCTTTTATGTAATAGCAGTGGTAATTAAGGAAACTTCTGTCTAGGACCACAGCATAGTGCATATAAGCTGTGTCTTGGTTCATTTGTTTATTGTTTTTCCATGGGGAGATTGGGAGGTGAGATAAGATCATTTGTAAATAGTCCTCAGAACTGGACAATGGTGGTAGTGTTATATTCTCTCTCAAGTCTCAAATCACTTATTTGAAAAAGCATACAGTCTTGCCTAATAAGAAAGAGCAAGCAAAGGATGGTGGTAAATGTTTGAAAGCATCCAGTATTAAAATGAAATCTTATAAATTATAATAATAATTGTGCATTGTAAAATATGAGGTTTGTGTACACATGATTGAAATAAAATGTAACAACTTCTTTTTTTCCCTTTTCAGTTGTTATACCACATCTACATAAATTAGCCTTGGTGAACAACTTACAAATTGTAGATTCAAAAAGACTGGACATCGCGATCCATCTTTTTGAAGCCTACAGTGCACTGTCCTGTTGCTGTATCCTTGCTGTGTTGAACTGTAGCTGACTGTGTATAACTCACCATATAGTAAACCCAGGCATAAGAACAGAGTGGACTTCTTTGAAAGTTTGGGTTCAACTTGCCATACCTGTTTTACTCTAGCTATCTCATAATCTTTAAAGGTAGTTTTTAATCCTCTGTGTTGTATAATTTTAAAGCCTTGATACTTCACTATATAGTGAGCAAGAATGCAGGACAGAATGAAGTTAGACTTTCATGTTCTGGTATACAGTGGAACACTATGAAATGTCACTCTGGAGAAGTTCAGGGCCAACACGGTCGTCATCTCTAGTAACAGCTGGGAGAGAAACATCCTCAAGGCCCATATCAACCCACTAGATTATAAATGATTAAACTGAGACTTAAAGACTGCAGTGAGAACTTCTGCTTTCCATAGTTACAAGAAAAACTGAACTGGAGCGTAGAGCTTTGACTGTCCTGTTGAGTGTTCTCTCTATGCTATGTTTAGTAAAGTAAAACTAGGAAGGAAGAGAAGCCTCTGGCTCTCAGTAAAAAACAGCAGAGTTCAAGAAAGGGAACTAAGAGATTGGGAAGGGTGAAAGACTGAATTCTCAACAGAACCATGGAAATGCATGTTAGACAAATAAGGAGAGAATTATTATCTTGGCCCACAAAAAAAAAAAAGTAATTAAGCCTCCTAGTGATTCATAGGGGAAACCAGGTGACAGGAAGTGTTTCAAAGTACCATGGTTCTGTGTTGTATGCCAGGTCACAGTCCTCAGCAAAGGGGACAGCCATTTCAGTTAGGATAAATGTGCTCTCCAGTGCCACAGGCACTCATTAGTCCTGGAATTGTTCTTTTTAAATTGGCGTGTAACCATGGAGGGTTGCTTTTGTTCAGAATAAATTAAGTTGTGAAAGCTGTCTATTGGGGAGCTGTAAGGCCCTCTGGAAATTAAAACTTAGAAAGTTGGGTGCACTGATGAGTTCATTTTATTTTGAAGATTGATTACAAATGATCTATTGATGTGGATAGTGTAAGCCCTGCTTTTTATAACATGGGCTAGATAGTCAGCAGGGATCTAATACTTAGTTTGATAACTGAGGTGTCCATTTCCTATATAAGCTTTGCTCCACTAAAAGCAGAAGTCACTATCCCTCCTGATTCATCTTGTTGGATTTTCAACTTCGAGAAGATAGAGGAAGCAAATGAGGAACTGCTGTTGTGAGTTTGCAAGAACTCTTCTTATGAAGAAGTGACAGGACCCTGGCGGGAGAGCTGTGATGGTCTGAGAATTAGAGACTCAACTCTGAAAGTATTTGTTAGAAGTTAAGCAAAACTCATGTGTAATCTAGATTAGCTAATGGAGTTTATAATGGAATATGCCTGAAGGAAAAGGGGAAAGTCCAAGCACAACTTTAGCTCCATAAAACAGAATTTCTAAAGAAAAAAGTATGATTTTTGAACATAGACATTTGCACAGAGCAATTACCGAGTGTGTCAGTATGTACAAACTACTGCTGGAGTAATGAAGTCAAAAGGCCTTTGCCAGGACAAGAAGGGGAAGAGTCATCTAAGAGTAATACCTGATCAAGTACTCTGTTCTCTATGACTTGGCCCCTTACTTGAATCAAGAGTGTGCTCACTAATAAGGTCCCATTGCCCAGAACTGACATAGGAAAGTTACATGTAACACTGGGCCTAACAACAAATCAGAATGTTATGAGTAGTGCTTAGAGAGTAGTGCTTAGAGGTGAGGAGAAAATTTGACAGGGTGTGTGGCAAGAAGAGATGAATGAATGCGTGTGGGTGCACCTGGAGGCCAGAGGTTAATGTTGGGTGACATTTACATTGAGGAATTTTAAAGGGAGTTGTGTAGAAAGAAGGTCACAGAGTGTATTTAAAATGGACAGCGACAGGTTTTGTTTAGAAGGAAACTTTATCATAGATCTATGTAAAAAGCAGGAGTATCATAGGAAACTCTGAATGTCGTCTCTTGGCAGTCAGGTACTTGACCATTTACTGAGGTAGAAGTGGTTTTAGAGTCAGATAGGACTGAATGGTGTGTGTATGTTCAGTCCTTGAAAGGTTGTTTCATCGTTATGAGGAAAAGGCTGGCCCCATTGTGAGTAGAAAGAACAACTTCCCTATTTTCTGTAAGTCTAGCCGTCCTGAGCCTCCGTGCCCATGTTTCCTTATATCACTCTGCTACCCAAAGGTCACCCGCAGTTACATCCTGCAGGTACTTTCCCAGCACATACCCACGTGGAGGTCCGAGGACAACTGTCCGGAGTTGCCCCCTCCACCTTCACGCCGCTTCAGAGACGGAACTCGGATCACCTCCAGTTTGTGAACAGGTGCTTTTACTCACTGAGCCATCTCGCAGGCTCCATGCGCATTTTTAATACCTATTAAATTTATAACTTATGCATTATAGGAGCTTTGTTTATGAGCATTGTAACCATTTTCAAGGAAATGGTAATATAATTCCTTTTTTTTTCCTAATGAAGCTCATGGTAATTTTTTTTTAATTAAGCCAGTTTAATAAAGGAACTCATTTCATTTTTCACTGGGACATGGTGCAATATTAAACCAGAGCTAGAATAAGAATATTCCAGAATTAATGTGAATTTATAAGATGAATTTATTTTCTTGAGAAATGCACCTGGTTTTCGATTCTTTTGAATGTGGAGATAATCAACTAAAACTCAAAGATGACCAGGACCTAAAGTAAACTGAATGTGCTGTGTGGTTCATTCTGGACCGACAGAAAGTCATCTTAGCTGGGCAGTGGTGGCGCACACCTTTTATCCCAGTAGAGGCAGAGGCAAGCAGATCTCTGTGAGTTCAAGGCCAACCTGATCTGCAAAGTGAGTTCCAGGACTGCCAGGGCTACACAAGAAACCCTGTCTTGAAAACCCCACGTCACTGGAGAGACGACTTAGTTTAGAGCACGGACTACTCTGCAGACTGTTCGTGTTCAAGTCCCAGCACCCAGGTGATGGCTCAAGTTCCAGGGGATCTAATGTCCCTTTCTGCCTTCCTCAGACATCAGGCACACAAGTAGTCCACACTCATACATGCAGGCAAAAACCCACACACAAAATGAAATTATTTTAATTAAAAAAGAAAGCAAGCAGGAAAAATGTGTATGCCTTAGACAAGTTACTCAACCTAAAGTGTCCAAGTGTGTTGTCCCTGGCTGTGCTGCCGTTTGCATGAGGTCTGCTGTTACAGGTGGTGTCGTCCTCAGGCCGAGCACATGCACAGTGCACAGTGGGTCTCTGAAGAAGCTCCTCAGCATTTCTGATAATGAGCGTACATCTTTTTCTAAATGTTTGCATTTAGAAAATCTTTTACAATCATTAAAAGTAATCAGTTTTTTACATAACTTTCAGCTTAGCTGTCATGAAAATATTTTTATGTGTGCAAGTGCGTGTGTGATGTGAAGGCCAGAGGTCAACCTCAGGCGTTGTTCCTCAGGAACCCTCCACCTTAATTTTGAAGACCGTGTGTCTCCCAGGTTTTCTGCTGTCTCCACGTCACTGGGGCTAGGATTGTAGGTACACCATTGTAGGATTTCAGGCACACCGTTGTGGGATTTCAGGCACGTTATTGTGGGATTGCAGGCACACCATTGTAGGATTACAGGCACACCATTGTGGGATTACAGGCACACCAATGTGGGATTGCAAGCACACCATTGTGGGATTGCAGGCACACCAATGTGGGATTGCAGGCACACCATTGTGGGATTACAGGCACACCAATGTGCGACTGCAGGCACACCATTGTGGGATTGCAGGCACACCATTGTGGGATTGCAGGCACACCATTGTGGGATTACAGGCACACCAATGTGCGACTGCAGGCACACCATTGTGGGATTGTAGGCACACCAATGTGGGACTGCAGGCACACCATTGTGGGATTACAGGCACATCATTGTAGGACTGCAGGCATGCCATTGTAGGATTGCAGGCACACTAATGTGGGACTGCAGGCACACCATTGTGGGATTGCAGGCACACTAATGTGGGACTGCAGGCACACCATTGCACCAAGTTCTGAGGTGCAAGTTAGGTTCTCATGCTTGTGCAGCAAGCACTTACCAACTGAACCTTTTCCTTGCCCACATAATTGAATGTTCTATGCATTATTTTATTTATATGATATTTAATAAAGTTATGGAATGTTAGAGATAGCACCAACATAAATAGATATGTAAGAATAAACCTAGGCGGGTGGGTCTTGGCATCAACCTTTCCCACGAAGGTGCCGTTTATACAAGAAGCCTGACTGGAGAGTTTGCTATACTGAGGCACTATCTAAAAGGCTTCTTTCTATGTGATCTCTTCTCTGGTGGACGCTGCTTGGTTTTTTTTCCTTTTCCTTGACTACCTTTCCTCAGTCATTTCAGAAGATTTAATGGTAAATCACTTTTTACCCGGCCTCAGATGTTTACGGACTGACATGGAACATCTATCTCCAGAACATGAGGTAAGTGTCTGGGCCTAGCAGCACCAGGTTCCTGGGTTTTACCTTATCCTGTACTCACTCTTTTCTCCCTGTGTGAGGCTTATTACGACAGCCATGCGTAACACTGCTTAGTCTAGCTTGGCATTATTTTATGAATGCATTTACTAATTGTAATGCTGCAACAAATTCTTGAACATTTTGAGCCTCTATAATTCTCTAAAGTAGGGATACCCACTAGAAGAATTTAATATGGAAATCTCTATGGGATATTTTATCTGTTACATGCAATGATCTTTGACCGCTAACTTTCTTTAACTGAGTTCTTTCCCTGTCTAGCACTTATTTCTAACTCTGTGTCTTCCAGCTCTTTGTACCTGCTCCTGACTTCCACACTGTCAGCATGTAGGCTTTTTTCATGCCAGAGCCTTGGCCTAGTCTCTTTCCAGGGTCCCTAACACTCTGTCCTCTTCAGGTTTTTAGAATGGCTTGGACTGTGATTTGTAGCATAGTATTTGACAATGTTAACTGTATCTCACTAGAGTGACTTTTCTTATCAGGTTATTTTAAGTTCCATGATTAAAGAATGTGAACAAAAAGTAGAAAACAAGACTGTCCAAGAGCCTCAAGGGTAAGACATGTATTCTTTTTTTAAGAATTTAAAGGTTAACCTGAATTTTTCTGTCTAAATTTAATATCTATGGGTATAATGTTTTATTTTGAGTTGTTTTATAGTCACTTATTTGGAAGACAAGAAAATTATTCAGGCCAGTCATGATGGTGCATCCTTTAATCCTAGCACTTGGGAGGCAAAGGCAAGAAGATCTCTGCGAGTTCAATGCCAGGCTAGTCTGCATAGTGATGTCAAGGGCAGCCAGGGCTACATAGTGAGACCCTATCTTGGAGGGAGGGAGGGAGGGAGGGAGGGAGGGAGGGAGGGAGGGAGGGAGGGAGGGAGGGAGGGAGGGAGGGAGGGAGAAAAGGAAAGAAGGAAAGAAGGAAGGAACTGTTCAAGTCAGCTTTTTGTAAAGTATTGAACCAATCATGAGAAATACTTAGGGACTTTAAGATTCAAATCTCTACCCTGTGTGTACCTTCCCTCTCAATATTATATGCACCTAGAGATAGGGGTGTGTGTTTGTGTGTGTGATTAGTGGGGGCACAGGTATCAAAGGCACATACATGTGAAGATCCGAGGAAGACTTGCAGGAGTCTACCATGTGGGTCCAGAACTTGGATTTTCAGGCTTGATGACAGGTGCCTCACTTACTGAGTAATCTCTCTAGTCCCCAGCATAGGAATCTTTAAAGGCCTCCAGAGACATTTCTGTTTGCTACTGGAGTACTTATAATTTGTTACAGGAGTTTTTCACATGTGGGGATATTCTAGCCAAACTAATAGAATTCAAAGATTCAATGAATTATGGATTCAATTCAAGTTAGAATGTTGAACATTCAAAAATGGGAAGAATTTATATATGGGTTCATGTACTGTATTTTCAGTGAAGAATTACGATTTTGTGCATCTAATCATAAGTAAAGCTCAAGCGCAATTTCCTTTGAGGCTGACTGCTGAAATACTCATTTCATCTGATCAGTCATGAATTCTCACACATATAGAGGCGCATACACCTGGGGCCAGTACACAGAAGTTTTTTGCCTCTGTAAAGTATTTGGAACTTTTCTTAACCTCCTATGATAAAAAGAGAGCTTCCCCACCCACTCCACTGTTTTATCCTAGACTCTACCTCCTGTGTGCTGGGTTGCCAGTGTACACCACCATGTCCATCTGAAAAATAAATGAATTCTAAAATGAGGCAATTTGAACACTTGCAGCTTGCCACACATTGACCTTTATTTGTTCATACACATTCCCTTATTTAATCCTCAGGACATTTTACAGTAGAAACTATAAGCTGTGTGCTATAGACAAGGAGACGGAACCTATAAGATCTAAAGCATCTTCATCAAAACCACAAGGCAGTAAGCTGGTTTCCTGTCTGTTGCAGGACGCTTGTTGGGGCGCTTAAAAAAAAAAAGTGCTTGATCAGGGTTCTCTTCCTGTTAAGTACTGTGATAATAAGCCATCTTTCATAGTCATTCATACTAGGCTGCTGTAAAGGAAAGAAGAAATTAATTTGAAGACAGTTAATTGAAGTCAATGCAGCTAGTTGTTCAGAACACAGACACACACCCTGAAAGGGAATAGGATTGTTATCACAGTGCAAACCTTGCTGTGATATAATTGGCTCCTTTTGGGAATAGGTAGTACCCATGTTCCAGACTTGCTGTAAGAACTGAATGAAGTGGCTGAGCAGTGGTGGTGCACACCTTTAATCCCAGCACTTGGGAGGCAAGGCGAATGGATTTCTATGAGTTCAAGGCCAGTCAACAAAGTGAGTTCCAGGACAGCCAGCACTACCCAGTGAAACCCTGACTTGAAAAACAAAAAAACAAAAACAAAAAAAAGATTCAATGAACCAATAGAGTCAAAAGAAAAACTACCTAAGTCTAGGCGGAGGATAGCTCCATGCAGCATGATGGCCTGGGTACTCCCCAGCACCCTGTTCTTGTGTTTTGTTTTGTGTTTTTTAAGGACATGGTAGTACATGCTTATAATTCAAGCTCCAAGGCGGTAGAGATAGGAGAATCCCTTGGGTTTTGTGTCTGCCAGACTAGCCAGATCACTAAGACCCAGGCCAGTGAGAGATCTTTCTTAAAAGAAGACCGAGTAGGCAAGTAAAAGAACAGCCATTAACTACTAAGACTTTTGAGAATGCTATCATGTCCCTCCCACTTGGCATCTGAGTAATCACAGGAGCCCTCTAAAGCAGGCTCATTGTATAGACAAACAACTTCCCCAAGACTTCACAGCAGGAGAGTGGACCCTAGGTTCTGTTCTCAACCATAGTGATCTTAACTGATGCTGCTCTTGTCATGTCAAATACCAAATCTAAGATGACACAGAAAAATTCCTCTTTACAGATCTTCATTTACAGATGAAAACCTGGAGGGCCCCCAAGATGGCTCAGCAGGTTAAGGCACCTGCCACCAAGTCTGATGACCTCGGTGGCGGAAGGAGGAAACCACAGCTCTCCTGACCTCCACAATGTGCTGTGACCCTAAGTTTTAGTTGCTTTGCACTCATCTTAAATTTTCTTTTCTAGATCAATGTCAATTGCTGCAAGTTTAGTGAGTGAAGACACAAAGACCAAGTTTTTGAACAAAATGGGTCAGTTGACAACCTCAGGGGCCATGCTGGCCAATGTGTTCCAGAGGAAGAAATAGAAACAGGAAGGGAGCCCCAGCAAACACTAAAGTGAACCTCAAGCAGACTGGCTCCTTGTACTTGAAGCGCTTACCTTTTTATTTCCTGAGCTTATGTTCTTGTGTTATAATTTTATCCTAACCTCCAAAGATATTTGCACTGCTTTTGATTATTACTGTGTATCTGTTGGTTTGGGAATTATAACTGTGGTAACAGAAACTTGATTTAAGAATCTGTACCAAGTCCCTATTCTATGTTCTTATTTTTGAGAATAACTTTTATATATATAATATATATATATATGTATAGTGAAGAGGGGTTTTTGGTTTTGTTTTGTTTTTTTATTTTTGGATGGGATACTCGCAAATATCTGTATTATACTCTAAGATATTACAATGGTACTTAAAATAATGTAAATTTGAAGTCATTGTTATAAAATAATAAAGTGGAGATTACTTAAGTATTTAAATTATGAAAGAATAATGAAGACTTTTTATTATTTCTTAACTGACTAGAAAGAGCCACCAGCATTACTCTGTGCCTTTTGGACTTGAGTTTGTGTATTCTGTAGGAATTACATACATTCCTTTCACACAGTATTTGAGGCTGCTGTGGTGAATTTGAATGACAGCTCCTACAATAAGTAGACAATGATAAGACCTAAAACATGTCACATCTCTCTTGAAAATCCTGAAGTGCTGTTTAGTCTCCCAGCATTTAGAGCATACAATTGAATTACCCGAGGTAAAACAGCACTTGAGCATGGCGAGGAGTAGCCAGGGTGAATTTCACAACATTTGTACCAGATTGAAGTGCTCAAAGAGAAATATACCGAGAAGAGCTAATAATTGTTTGTCCCCAAGTTGAAATTCACAAGAAAATATAAGTCTGAACTGTAATACCTACTTCCTGTAACACATTTAAGATGCTTAAACTTTGCAGTTTACCTTTCCGTCCTGTCTGAGAAGTACTGAAACCTTTAGGACCTTTGGGGATTGCTTTTTCCCTTCTAACTGAAGTGGCATTGGGTAAGTTAGTGCTGCTTAGTCACCACTGGTCCCTTCAACTCAGGGGCTGCTCCCATGCATGTGTTGATGAACAGCTCACTGGAATTAGATGGTTGTCTACACAGTGACTCAGAGCATAGGAAAGGGGTGACTGATTTTAGGGGTTAATGTCAGGCCTTTTTAAAGAATGAATTATTTTAATAAAAAGAACTCATTTAAACTCAGTTCATGCATATAGATGATTCTCATTTGTTGTATAAATTGGCTTTAATACACCTGGATTACATTCACTTACTGGGAAAGCTAGCTTTCCCACACAGTCAAAGCTTATAAAATAATTTGCCACAGGCAAAGCCATTTATTTCTTTTACCGATAGTGAAATTATTGAGTAGTCTTTCTGAACTGTTGGATTCTAGGCATTCCTGAGAAATTGAAAGTGGCTACCTTTCATGTCAAAATGTTGATCTGTTATAAATAAAATGTTTTGCATACTTGTTTTGGTTGCATATCTTGTTTTCATTTTGAAACACTATCCATATAAAAATTAAAAAATCATTTATTCATGAAAATACTCTGATATTTTAGAAATCTAATCTCTACAAATTCCCTATTCTAGTTTGCTTTTACTAGTAAGGATTGTAGTGATATACAACTAATACATTTCAGACATAATTCTAAAGTAAATGTTTATACAGCTTTGAGCTATAGTGGGATATATGTCTGTTTGTTAACAGATGAGTAGATACAGAAACCCCAGTAACTGGAGATTGTTCCAAGAATCAATGCAGATATATGTGGCATGGTATTTATAGCCTAACATTATTCTTCCATGTTTTGCAAGTCATTTTTAGATTGCTTACAATGCCTAGTGCAATATAAATGCTTTGTTGATTATAATATTTGGGGAAGGAAATAATTTCTTTTTTAATATTTTATTAATTCTTTGAGAATTGCATACAATGCGCTTTGATCATGTACCCCCAAAGTCATTTCAGATCCATCCCTCTTTCCCTATCCTCCCCTGTGGGTTTTTGTTTGGTTGGTTGATTGGTTATTTGGTTGTTTGGTTAGGTTTTGTTGGTTGGTTTTTTGTTTGGTTGTCTTTTGTTAGGTTGGTTGGTTGGTTGGTTGGTGTCTGATTTGTTGGGGTTGGGGGAGCATTGGTTGTTGTTTGGTTGTTTTTTGTTCATTTAGTTCGCATCAGTCCAGTTGATGCTGCCATACAGTCTTGGATGTGTAGCTTTCTACTGGAGAGCTTTCTACTGGTTTGACTTACCAGGGACTACAGTTTTAAAGATTACTGTTTAGGGGTTACTACAAGTATAAAAAATGTAGCTACCTCATATAGACAGTTTTTATGAGAATTTTTCAATTCATAGTTATGAAATCCATGAGTAGGGAGAATAGACTAATATATTTCTGTTATAATTTTTATTAACAGATCCATATATTTAAATAACATTTTTAGGGGAAAGGGGAGATGATGTGGGATGGCCTTCTGTATCTGTGTTGCTTTTGTTGGCTGATGAATAAAGCTGCTTTGGCCAATGGCTTAGCAGAGTAAAGCCAGGTGGGAAATCCAAACAGAGATATAGAAAGACAGTAGGTGGAGTCAAGGAGACACCATGTAGCTGCTTAAGGAAAAAGACGCCAGCCAACCACTGAGGAAACAAGCAGAAATGAGGTAACGCTATGGCCTTGTGGTGATACACAGATTAATAGAAATGGGTTAATTTAAGACATAAGAGCTAGCTAGGAATGTGCTTGAGCCATTGGCCAAACAGTGTTGTAATTAATATAGTTGCTGTGTGATTATTTGGGTCTGGGTGGCCAGGAATGAAAGAGCAGTCTTCTACATGGAGGGAAGCAGATGGCAAACCTTATACAGTATACCTCAAGCTAGACTCCTTTAGTCTTTTAAAGATCTTCTATATCATTAAGTCTTTACATGATAGGGTGGAGGCAGATAAAGTGTTAACTCCTTACAGATGATAGCATTGATGGTAAGTTCTTCTAAGAACACAGGAAACATTTGAATGATAGGAGTACCTGTCTGTATAGACAAGTTATTGACCTAAGTAATATTTTCAATTGTTTCACATGTTTGTTGAAGTAATGACAAGTCTTAACACAGTCACTGAGTGCCTAGTCTGACCCAGGCCACCGTCACCAAGCCTGTGTGGGCAAGAACAGGCTGACAGGAAGGCTTAGGAAGGAGTATTAGAATGGCTGCTTACTTTAACTTCTTTGAACTGACATTTTGTCTTAAACTAGCAAAACTTAAGCTTTGGCCGTGTGAAAGGGGAAGAGAGAAGAGCCATAGTGCACGGGACATAAGGTGACATAAACTTGGGAGGACATAAAGACCAACATGGGTGCAGGGGTGACTGGCAAGAGTTGCTGAATGAATGGTGGGTAAGGACAGTGGTGAGGAAACAAAGGAGCTTGAGTTCAGGTCTAATTTCTTTTCTATTTGTTAAACCTATGTCGAGAATTGTGCGCGAAAGTGTCAGAGAGTAAGCTAGCCACAGCCGCATCTCAGGAGAGGTCAGAACTGCACGTGGTCCCTCTTGTTTCTGGGATGGGTTACTGTGGAAAGAGGATCTAAAGTAACCCTGGGAATCACACTGGGAATCCCAGCAGAGCAAAAGCAGAGGGGATAATGAGGCAGGAGGGAAAACGAGATGGCATCAGGTCGCAAGGAAGGGTTTCTCAGCTGCATCCGTGACTAGTGTTGGTGGACAGGAGTTAGTGAAGCCACTGGGAGAACCACTGATAAAGTCAGTGTAAGGGAACTGCTGGGAACACAAGTGTGATGCACATGTGCTAAAGAAAGCCATTAATATCGCTGACAGGCTTATGGGATATTTGTACACCGTGTGAAAAATGTATTGCTGTGGTTGGCATAATAGAAAGATGAACGGCCAGTAACTAGGCAGGAGGTATAAGCCGGACTTCCAGGCAGAGAACTCTGGGAAGAAGAAAAAAGAGTTTCCAGCCAGACATGTAGGAAACAGCATGGGCAGTATGGAGAGATGACACGGGACAGAATGTAGATTAAGTTACAAGAGCTAGTGAGACAAGGCTAGGCTGAACTTCCATAATCATTAAGTCTACTTGTCATTATGTGTGGTCTGGCAGCCCAAAGAAGAACCCAATTACACGATCTTTCGAGAAATCTTGTTCTGCACAGGAGCTGTAGTGTTGGTACTGTGGTGCCCCGAGGCTGATTGAGAATGCAGCAGCATCTAGGAGCAGTAGGGGTGAGGCTTGAAACTCTGGAGAGAGCAGTGAGATTGAGCACTCAGGTGGAGGTGCTGCGCTTCTGAGACAGGAACGCATGCTAAGAAGGCAGACACTGCAGTGACTGTGGTGGGAATCAGGGGGTTTCCACATAACCCTTCTGTTTTCTCAGTGAAGTGTGAAGCAAACAGTAGATTGCCTGGCCTGTAGGAAATATTGGAAGCTTGGGAAAGAATTTTAAGGCGGTCACCATCAAGAATGGCAGAGTGGATTTGTGGGAGAGCTGTGGCCCACTTGAAAGTAAGAGTTGTGAATTTTAAAGAAGCTACTTAGCACAGTGGTTTAAAACAGTTAACAAGATCAGCTTGTTCCCAAGAGATGGAGAAGTAAGACATGGCCAAAGCTGATTCCCCGTGTGCAGAATAGGCCATTAAATGTACTGAGAATTGTGCGGTGATGGTTATAGAGAATGCAAACTAGGTAAGGACAGAAAGAGATCTGGAATGAATGCAGGGGGAAAATGTGGGCTCGCGGCAGAAAGACAAGTGTTGTGATGAGAACATCCAGGTGAGTGCGGTGAGGCACGCGTCCTGTAGAAGCAACATGGAAACCCAACACCATAGTCATTCTGCCTCCACGGAAGCTTGTGAGAACAATTGAAACAGAGAGAGGCAACATCCCCAGAATTCAGTAAGAATGCAATATGGAAGATAACCTAAAAAGAGGTTGTGCAGAAAGGTGAGTTCCCCAAAGACAGGATGGCTTTCCATGCACCAAGCGGGGGACAGGGAAAGATCAGAAATGACCTTACTCTAAAAGATGTTCAGTGACCCAGGATAAGAGCTCAGGTTAATGTACACACACATCTGGAGACAGATAGACAAGGTTGGGATGAGCCTACCCCTAATCATCCTGGAGTTTGATTGTACTTGTGTTTTTCCCTTGTCCACCCTGGTTCAGGTCTTCTCTTTAATATTTGTGTTCTGAAATATCAAAGTAATGTTGCAGCACAAATATGGTTTTTTGGGGGTATTTTTGGTTATTGTTTGTTTTTAGTTTTGGTTTTGTTTTCTTGTATGCTATTGCTGGAAATTCTGCCTAATTGCTAAGGCTTTATAAGAAGTGAATATATGGGACTGGAGATTCGGAAACTAAGAGCATTGACTGCCCTTCCCAGGGAACCCAGGTTCAATTCCCAGTACCCACATGGAGGTTCACAAACATCTGTGACTCCAGTTCCAGAGGATCTGATGCCCTCTTCTGGCATTGGCAAACACTGCACACACATGGTACACAGACATACATGCAGGCAGAACAATACCCACACATATAAAATGCAAATAAATCTTTTTAAAAATGAATACATATGCTGGAGAAAAGGTAACAGCCTCTTGCAGAACTTGTTTTTCATATTTTTTTCTTCTCTAAATCTTCTATTTTCTAAAAGATTTCTGAAGCCTTTTTTTTTTAAGTTATGTTCACTCCAGGAGTGCTTTTGTGTGTTCTTTGATCATTTTTCTTAGAGTTGTTGTTTTAGGACTACAAAAAATAATAATAAAAAAATTAAAAATACTTCTTTATTTTCCTTGAGGATTTTAATTAGAATTGTTATTTTCTATTTTATTATCTGTTTTCTGCAGTATTGTTTTCTATTTGTTTGCCATCTTCTGTTTCACATTGACTACTTCCTCAAACTGACCACTCTTAGCTATTTCTTTACATTCAAAAGTGAAATGAGCTAATTGGGATCATCTATCTGTTGCTTGGAGACAATTCTTCACAGCTCTCTCAAGTTCTTAGAGCACTTATAGGCAGAGATGGCTGTCTCTTTTCTAGTCTGCTCCATGGATGCTTCTGGAATAGGTACAGTCTTGGAAGATTTAGTATTGTTCTCCAGAAAGAAGAAAAGTATTATAAAGTCTCCTTCCAGGACAGAGGTCAGGCAGGCGCTGCCTGTAGATATAGGACCCAACTTCCCTATGCTTGAGTTCCTATTCTGTAAGGCACATGCCCTGCTTTGCCTTACGCTGTGAGGCCTATAATTCAGGGAACTGCCTATTGCTACTGTAATAAGGAACACACTGTGTCTTCTCTGTGGCATCCATAAAACCCTCCAACTTGTCAGCATTCAAATAAAACAATCCCTTAGATCCTCTGCAGTTCCTGTTAGTGGCAAGGCTTATCATCTTGTAAGCTCCATTGACGCTGAAGTCCAAGAGAAATGTCTCAGATGGGAACTTTGAGTCATTTCAATCCACCTGTTCCTAGGGGAGTTAATATGATCTGCTTCTAACTCTACTTACTGCCTACACAGAAACAAAACCATATCATCCATGCCTCCATTCCAGATCTCAGAGTGAATATTAGTCAATGAGGAATTGCTGTTTATATCAAAGACAATAAACCAAATACTAGGGAAAGAAAAGAATTTAAGCCAATTTGTAGAAGAGCGCACTATCAAAATTACTACATAATAGTGTTTCTCAACCTTCCTAATGCTGCAACCCTTTAAAAAGTTCCTCATGTTGTGGTGACCCCCAACCATAAAGTTATTTTCCTTGCTACTTAATAACTGTAATTATTCTATTGTATGAATTGTAACATAAATGACTGCAACTCCTATGAAAGTGTCATGGACCTCAAGAGTCTCACAGCCTACAGATTGGGAAACACTGACATAGAAGATCATATAGCAAGTTGCATAGTACTGGAGCGTGCACACTAGCTGGAAGGCCAAAGAAGAATATGCAGACTGAGGTGCAATTTAAAAGACACTGAAACAAAGGAGAAAGGATGAGGGCCATGGAGCAGAAAGAGAAAAGAGGGCAAACTGTTTCACAAGAGAAGTGCAGAGAACAGGACAGGAACAAGAATGTTCATGTACACTACAGCTGACGATCCTACTCCAGAGTCAACAGGAGTCTACCAGTGACATAGTGGACAGCAAAAAAAGGGCTTCTGTAGAAACGTGAGAGAAAGTAACTGCCTTGAGAATCCTCTAGTCAGCCAAACTCTAAAGTGAAGGCAAGGAGCCGTGTGCTCAGTGGCCAGCCACCGGCCTAGCACGTGGTAGATCTCTGCAGTAAAAAGCAAAAGTGGAGGGTTATTAAGAAAAATGAAAACCAAAACAAACCACAGACTCCTCCAAACAAAACCAACATCACTAGCTAAGTGGAATACCGTGTGAAAGGAAATGAACCTGGAGGGATGAACTCGACGGCGTCTGGCACGGCCTCAAACACCTGCCCAGCGGAAACTACACATGAAGTCGGGTGAGATGGAACAGGAGTTAGTGTGCTAAAGCTTCTGGCTGATCAGGTCAGGTGGCCAGGACTCAGTAGGCAGAAGCAGGTGAGATCTGTAAATTCAAAGCCATCCTGGTCTATGTAGTGAGTCGCAGGCCAGTCAGGGCCACATAGTGAGACCCTGTCTCAAACCAAAAATCAAGAACACTACTACTATGCCTCAGACTGAAAGAAGTGGAAGGTTCTAGTGCAAAGAACATGGAGCTTATAGAGGGGAAAAGCCGAACATTAGATGACGAAATGCTCAAATTGTCTTCTACTTGACAGCTTCAAAACCTACTGAGACAAAAACCGAAGCAAGGGGATTTATCACTCCGTTTCAGGACTTAATGATTTTAACCCACTTCTCTCAGAAGCTGCTGGAAAACAGTTTAACAGTCCTGGTGGTTTGAAAGAAAATGGTCCCCAAAGGGAATGGCACTATTAGGAGGTATGGCCTTGTTAGGGGAAATATGTCACTGTGGAGGCAGGCTTTGGAGTCTTATATATGCTCAAGTCACTCCCAGTGAGACAGTCCACTTCCTGTTGCCTGCCTTCTCAATATTTAGCTAGCACCATGTCTGCCTTGATGATAATAGACTACACCTCTGAATTCTAAGCTGTCATATCAATTAAATGTTTTTCCTTTTTTTTTTTTTTTTTTTTTTTTGGTTTTTTGAGACAGGGTTTCTCTGTATAGAAGCCTGCCCTGGCACTAGCTCTTGTAGACCAGGCTGGCCTTGAACTCCTGAGTGCTGGGATTAAAGGCATGTACCCCCACGCCCAGCATGTTTTCCTTTCTAAGAGTTGGCATGGTCATGGTGTCTCTTCACAGCAAGAGAAACCCTAAGACAAAGGTCGATAATGACCTAAAACATGTGAACAACAGTTATAAATTTGACATTTTATAAAGGTCTCATCCCCAAGAACTGTAAGAACAATGTTGCCACTTGCACATGGAACATTTACCAAAGCTGAGTACTGGCTGGACCACTAAGTAAACTCTCCACAAGTTTCAAAGAATGGAAATTCCACTGAATATTTTCTCTGATCACAAAGGAATTAAGCTAATAAAAAATAAAATGCTAAGGAAGAGAGAACAATAGGAATCAGAAAATACTTTTATTAAATAAAAAAATGCAATACATCAAAGCTCAGCAGTTAGAGCTAACACCATAGCATAATAAAATATGCATGTAGTTTTTAATACATAGGTTAAAATATCTGAATGGCTCAAAACCACTTGTTACTTTAAGGCATTTGAGAAAGAGATGCAGTTAGTTAATGGACCAGGAAACCAAAGCACAAAGTAGAGATTAACAAAGTTAGAAATTGATAATTTGTCAAAATTAACAAAATTGATTAAGTGCCAGGAAGGCACCAAATCAGGGAAGACATAAATTATGAATATTAGAAATGAAATATTTCTATAAACCTTAAAATATGATGTGAAATATTATGAATGATTTCATGGAGATGAATTAGAAGGTTTATGGGAATAGACATAAAAAGTTTTTTTAAAAACTTATTGAAACCAACACAAGAGAAATAGAAATTTTAAACATTATTTATCTATTTAAAACTTGGACTCTTGGGGCTGGAGAAATGGCTCAGAGAGTAAGATCACTGGCTGTTCTTTCAGAGGACCTGAGTTCAGTTCCCACAAGTCACATGGCAGCTCACATCTGTCTGCAACTCTATTTCTAAGGGATCTGACATCCTCACACAGACATATGCAGGCAAAATACCAATGTACATAAAATAAATTAAAAAACTGTACCACAAAAAATACATAATAAATAAATAAACCACCACTACTGTTAGAAGGCTTTATTGGTGAATACTATCAGCTATTTGAGAGGTGAAAAGTATCTTTTCTATTATTATTTTTTGAGGAGGACTTGAGATAGGATTTCTCTGTCTATCCCTCGCTGGTGCAGGACAATTGTCTATATTCTGTCAATTATGTTTTAAATAAATGCTGATTGGCCAGTAGCCAGGCAGGAAGTATAGACGGGACAACCAGACAGGATGTAGAAGCGGGTCAATGAGAACAGGAGAATTCTGGGAAGGAGGAAGTCCACTCCTCTGCAGTCCTGTCCATATACAGAAGAAGCAAAATGTGACTTCGCCACTGAAAAAAGTACTGAGCTATGTGGCTAACACAGATAAGAATAATGGACTAATATAATTTATAAGAATTAATAAGAAGCCTGAGCTAATGGGCCATTCAGTTTATGATTAATGTAGACCTCTGTGTGATTTCTCTGGGACTAAATGGCTGAGAAACCAGGTGGAACAGAAACCTCAGTCAACATCTGGCTGTCCTGGAACTTCCTCTGTAGACCATACTGGCTTCAAACTCACAGAGAGCTGCCTGCCTCTGCCTCCCTGAGTGCTGGGATTAAAGGCATGCGCCACCACCACCCAGCTGAAAAGTATCATTGTTAAAATCCTTTTCAAACATTATTCATTTCACAAGCCTAAGTTGCCAAAACCCAGATATCCACACCTAAAAAGAACCAAGTACTTAGATGTTTAGCTCTTGGGCTAGGCAGGCACCCACCGGCAGCACATGGCCCTGGCGGCATGGGCCAGTGTGAACCGACTTTGCTGTGTTGAGCTCGCTCAAGAGATTCAGTGTCAATTTCACTCTGAAAAATCACAATTTCAATGGAATATACATGGTTTCAACAGAGGCTGCAAAAATACTTAATAAAATTAAAACTCTATGAAAAAACTCAGCAAACAAAACAGACCTTTCCCTTATTTCAATCAAGATTATCTCTGGGGGCTGACTGCTCTTCTGGAGGTCCTGAGTTCGATTCCCAGCAGCCACATGGTGGCTCACAACCATCTGTAATGAGATCTGGTGCCCTCTTCTGGCCTGAGGGCATACATGGAGGCTGAACACTGTGTACATAATAAATAAACAAATCTTTAAAGGAAAAAAAAAGATTATCTCCTAAACATCTGTAGTAAGTGCCATACCCACAGGGCAAATGGGGAGATCAGGAGGGAATTAAGGGGCTAAGGCAGTAGCTCTGTTAATATTTGTTTGCCTTTGGAAACCCTAGTTCGATCCCCAAGACTCACACAGAAAGAGTTGGACCTGGTGATGTGTGTGTGTAATCCCCTTGCTAGGAGGTAGAGATAGGTGAATCTCTGGGACTCGCTGTACAGGCAGGTAAAAAATTCTGTCTCAAAATGACACCTGAGTGTCCTCTGGTCTCACAATCATACCTTGTACGCATGAACCAGTACACGCATGCATTTCCACACAAAGGCTTTAGTGTATGTCATGATCTTCCTTTATGCTCACGATCCTGGCTAGTGCAATCAGCATTCACACACAGCACAAATATATACATTATTAATCTCATAAACGAACCAGCTAATGGTGGTGTATGCCTTTAACTCCAGAATATGTGTGACAGAGGCAGGTGCATCGCTGACTTTAAGGCCAACCTGGTCTACAAAATAAGTTCTAGGACATACAGGGCTACATAGAAAAAACCCTGTCTTGAAAAACAAAAACAAAACAAGAAAGAATCTCATAAACATCTCAGACATGTGGAATTAATAACAAAATAATAAATCTCAACAAATTTGCTAGATAAAAAGTCAATACTGAAACATCAGTTATATTTCTGTATAACACCAATAAACTAGCAACATAATAACACTGTTATTCAGTATATCTTTTGTTTTGTTTTTTTAAATTAGTGTCTCACTAGATAGCCAAGGCTGGACTCACATTTACAATCCTCCAAGATTAACCTTCCAAGTGATGGGATTATAGGCACATGTCTCCCTTAAAAACATAGAAAAATCTAATGGAAGATGAATAAAACTTTGATCAGAAAATTCCAAGGTATTGAGAGAATTTCAGAGCATAAACTGATGGAGTTATGCTTGCGTCTTAGAAGATTCCATGTTATCTATTTATGGTCCATGTATTACAATCCAGTCCCAAAGCTCCGAGGCTTCTTGTGGAAACTCACAAAATGTTTCGAAATACATCTGGAAGTTCAAACGACCGAGAAGAATAAAAACAATTTTGAAAAACAAAGCTGAATTCCTAATGATGCCCAGTGGTAAGATTACTCAGTCAGTTGTTGTAAAAAAAAAAAAAATCCAGAAATAGGCCTACATGTAAGTGGACACCTCTGGCTAACACAGCCAGTGGTCCTAAACGGTTTGTTCCTTCCATTCCTACACATCAGGTGATACCCAGATCGGAAGAAAATAACTCTGGTGGGTTACAGAGGTAGATTTCAAGAGGAACACAGTAAAGTTTCTAAAATTAACAAGGGTGAATATCTTGAATTAGGTCTAAAACTTTCTAAAATAGCCCAGTGTCTTAGTTTGGGTTTTAATTGCTGTGAAGAGACACATTTACCACAGCAACTCCTATAAAGGAAAACATTTAATTAGGTCTGGTTTACAGTTGAGAGGTTTAGTCCATTGTCATCCTGGTGGGAAGCATGGCAGCCTGCAGGCAGACATGGAGCCGGAGAAGAGGCTGGGAGTTCTACATCTGGAATTGCAGGCAGCAGGAAGAGAAAGTGACACTGGGCATGACTTGAGCTTCTAAAACCTCAGAGCCCACCCCTGCACAGTGACACACTTTCTTCAACAAGGCCACACCTCCCAATAATACCATTCCTTATGGTCCTTTGGGGGCTGTTTTCATTCAGACCACCACGCCCAAGAACTGATTACAAGAAGAAAAAAAGACTGATAAATTGGAGAAGTTATCCTCAAAAAAATACTAGTGAAAGATTAAAAAGCAAATCCACAGAATGTATTTGTACTATCTATAATCAACCAAGGATTTGTATCAACTGTATATAGAGAAGTCTCACAAATCCATAATGAAGACCAGACACTAAAGTAAAAGGGGGGATGTGGCTTCAATTAACAACTTACAGAAGGAAATGTCCAGATGATTCCCAAATTAACAAAAGATCAACACACCATTAAAACAATTACACCCACTGTATCTGTTGGTTTTTATTTTTTACTCTTTGGCTCTTGAGGGACCCCACCATCCAGCTCCCAGATAAAGCACAGAGGCTTTATGCCTGGCCTTGGCTTGTTTCTAGCCTCCTTTTTAAAACTTAAATTATTCCAACTATCTTGTGCCTCTGGACTTTTACCATTTTCTATTTCTGTATACCTTTCTTCTTACTCTGTGGCTTGCTCTGTAGCTAGGTGACTGGCCCTTGATGTCCTCCTGTCCTCCTTTTCTTGATTCTTGATCATCTCTTCCAAGATTTCTTTTCCTAAATATTCTCTCTGCCTACCAGCCCCACCAATCCTTTCTCTTGTCTGGCTATTGGCTATACAGCTCCTTATTAGACCAATCAAGTGTTCTAGACAGGCAAAGTAACACAGTCACACAGAGTTAAACAAATGCAGCATAAAAGAATACAACACATCTTTGCTTCATTAAATGTTCCACGGCACAAACAAATGGAACACATCTTTAACTAATATTATACAACAATCCCCAAATGACAGGAAGTAAAACGCTGAACACTTACACAAGAGCAAAAATTAAACAGTGTTGTCAGAGAGTGGCGGTATATGCAGCCCCGCATGCACGTCTGGAGGGATGAAACTTGGGCCGTTCTGGAGAACCAGCAGTACCTATTATAACTGCACCTATGTACCCGTGGAACTTCACAGCAACATAATCCCTAAATTAAAATTAACCCTGGCAGCCCCATATTATGAATGTAAGTATTATATTCATATAGTGCAAGATTGTTCAGTAATAACACAGATGAATCTTGCAAATATATTGAACAAAAGGCATGCTAAAATAATACTTAATTATAGACTCTGTCTAAATCAAGATGCTAGCTAAGAATGATTGTGTGTTTGGGCTGCCCAGGATACAGTGTCTCAAAACAAAACCAAAAGAGAATGTAAGAGTGAGCACAGATCAACTTAAAAGTCCACCAGATCAAATGGTACAGTTCTGCTTTTTGCAGACATGACTTATTGTCGATCTGATATTTGATGTCTTTCTATGAAAACTTAAGGTCCCTTCCCAAGATTAAAACAAAGGAACATGAATGCTTGAAGTGCTGGCAGTAGTCGTATTATGATCTGCATGCTCCCGACATGTGGATTTTATTTTCTGACAATCCATTAAGCTGTTGACATGTTAGATGTCAATACAAGTCTCATCTTCCTTGGGCAGGAATGATGGCTCATTGGGTGAAGGCACTTGCCACCATGCCTGATAACCTCAGTTATCAGTTATGACTCAGACAAGGGTAGAGGGAGACAGTCAATTCATGAAGATTGCGCTTTGACCTTTACATGCGTGTTGTCGTATGTAAGGGAACACACAAAAGCACAAAGAGAGAAAGCAATAGAGACATAAAGAGGAAGAACGGAGAGAGGAGAGAGAATAAATGTGAAAAACAGAATAGTCACCCGTGGGGCTCAGGAGCTGACTTAGTGGGTAAGACCACTTTCAGTCTAAGGATGAGGACCTGTGTTCAAATCCTCCATACCTGGGCAAGAAGCAGATGTGAGCACCACCTGCAGCACAGCTGTGGTCCGAGGGGGCAGGAGGATTTCTGGGGCTTTCTGCTAGCCCAGCTCTAGGTTCAGTGAGAGAACCTGTCTCAAGCAAATAAGGCACAGAGTCACAGGCAAGTCACCTTCTCTGCCCTTCGTTGACACATGTGAGCATGTGGGCATACATCATACACACATATGCCAATGTGAGCGCGTGCACAGGCGTGCACCCCCCCAACACACACACACACACTCACACACACACACACACACACACACACACCACGCTAAACAGGAACGTACTGAGGCCAGTCTAAGCCTGATCAGCTAAGGTACCCAGCCTTCTGTTACAGGATCTACAGTCACCTCCAAATATGGCATAGTTATAAGCAGAGTTGAACGGAGAGAGGACATGCCATTCATATCCCAGCTTCTACTGAAAACTACTAAGTTTATCAGAAAATATCCAAAAAGTGTGAAAAGATGGCTAGTTACAACATAGAAACCCATTTATTTCAGACACCACATCTGTCCCTCCCATACTGCTCAATAGGTCCTTTTACGCTGGGGTGGGTGGCAAGACATTGATTGCATCTTGATTTTTTCCTGAATCAATACTGATAAACTGGTAACTTATGTTTCAAGAGTGTTTTAAATAGAAAATCTACATTGTAGGTAGTAAGCAACTTACAACTTGCATTTTCTTTAGTTCTATGTCCACTAATTGCAGCTATTTTAATGTTACATGTAAAAAAGATTCATAAAGCAATCGCTGCTTATTGTCCCCAACATTTACAAACAATTAATCAAAAGTGGTTCCTGTTCACTAGGGATTAGATGAAGACCTGTTCAAATGAAACTTAATAGCTGCAAGCTATCCACAAAACCAACGTAATATGTGCATTTTCTTTACCTTTCTGGTTCTGAAAACTCGAGGCAACGCACAAGCGGGGCTTTCCAAGGAGCTGTGCCCTTTCCGTAAGTCCTGTCGTTATCAGCTGTGCGTCCTCATCGGCACCCTCCCTTGTCTCCCCGCTACCAATGAAAACATCCAGTTCTTAAAATCGGAAATATTTAATGTTGATACAAAGAAATGTTTGTCTAAAATACATTATACATAGCTTTCAGATAACCCAAATTTAATTGTGTGTGTACTTACAAACTTACATCTTTTAAAAAGTTGTCTACTTATGTGTAGGTGTGGGGAGGGCTGTGTTTGTAATTGCGGGTGCCCGTGGAGGTCAGAAGAGAGGCTTGGATCCCCTGGAGCTAGAGTTACAGATGGTTATGAGTTGCCTGACATAGGCACTGGGAATCAGACCCTGGGTCCTCTGCGAGAGCAGTAAATGCTCTCAATCTCTGAGTCATCGTTCCAGCCTCTAAACTTGATCCTTGAAATCAGGAATAGCATTTGAAGTGGCTTCTGTAAGTGACAAGTCACTGCCTTACTATTATTTTGTGTGTTCTTGAGAATATTTAGGAAAGAATTAGAAATAAATAGGTTCATGTTTCTCATAACAACGCTATGTACAAGAAATACGTTCCAGGTATGATGGCACACATCTTTATTCCCAGCACTAAGGAGGCAAAGACAGGAAGATCTCTCTCTGAGTTTGAGGCCAGCCTGGTCTACACAGTAAGTTCCACCCCAGCCAGAGCTACACAGTGAGACCCTGCCTCGGAAAGGAAAAGTGAAAGCTGAGAGTCTCACACTGACTCTGATGAACCATGTGAACAAACAGTGTTCTACATTAATGAATATAAAATATTTGAGGAGCACTTTTGTACAGATCAAAATAAATTCTTTAAAGCAATTTCGTTCTTAAAACCATGTTGATAGATGCAGCATGCTAATGTGGGCTTTCTACTTTTCTAACACGCTTCCAAAACGAGCACACTCACCTCTGGGGCTTTCCAAGCAGAAGTTTTCAGTCCCTTAATCTTATTTGAAAATAGAAGAGGGCAAGGCTGGAAATGTGCCAGGAGCAAGCCTTGGTATTTCTGCAGTGCCACAGTGAAAAGTACCTTCTTCCACCGTCAGTTCCTTTTCTCAGAACCAGTCTTATCCAGTCCCCAACCACTGCCCCGTCCACATCCAAGACAGCACAGGTTAGATGGCTCGGTATGGCTTCCCTCGCACCTGTGGCTGTCCTTACACTTCTTAGGATTTAACTCCAAGAACCAAGTCTACACTGCTGTCATGGAAACATGCAAAAAGGAGGTGTGTGTGTGTGTGTGTGTGGTCTTCAACCCCATCATTTGGTTGCCAATGACAGCAATCTGCTCATAGCCAGTCTCACTGCATGCAAGAGCCTATCTTGGAAGCGATGGGGGGGGGTGAGGGTGGGGAGCAGAAATAACGGCACATACCTTTTCTTTTCTTTTTTAGGAGTAAAAGACAAGAGAGGGAGGAGAGGCCCAAGAAATCCCTAGAGGAGACTGGGAGAGAGCACTTTTCCTGTCCTCTCAGTGGACTACAAACTGGATGAGGACCAACTCTGAAGGGACACCAAAGCCCCAACTGTAAAGAGTCATCATCCCTAACAGAAGGGGGGTCTAGCCTGCTGTACCTCAGAAAGGGGCTAAGAGTGGGGAAGAAAGGGGCAGAATAGGTGTGGGGGGTCTAACCTGCTGTACCTCAGAAACGGACTAACAGTGGGGAAGAAAGGGGCAGATTCCTAATGAACCTCAGAAAGGGGCTAAGAGTGGGGAAGAAAGGGGTAGAGTGGGGGGTCTAGACTCCCGGTGAACCTCAGAAACAGACTAACAGTGGGGAAGAAAGGGGTAGAGTGGGGAGCACACAAAGGGTTGGAGTGTTACTTCGTTTTGTAATTTTCTTCTATTAAAAACCATTTTTAAAGCCAGGTGGTTGTGGCACACACCTTTAATCCCAGCACTCGGGAGGCAAAGGCAGGTGAATTCCTGTGAGTTCCAGGACAGCTAGGACTGTTACACAGGGAAAACCTGTCTCAAAAAACAAACAAACAACAACAACAACAACAAAACCAAACCATTTTTAAGTGCCTTTTCATTTACATCTGGGTGATTATCTGACTACAGGTTGACTTTGACCACTATGGGAAAAGGGAGAGGGCCGCTGGAGTCTTCCCACATTACCCCATCTCTGACCTGAGATCTGAAGAGAGGCGTTTACTCAATACAAGTGATGAGTCAGGTCTTCAGATCTCAGTTCTATAAGGGTCCTTGGCCCTAACAACCTGGAAACCCCAAAGTCTTGTTGATGATAAACTACAGTTCCTGGAACTCTTGCTGTTTGGGTGGGGGAAGAACGGGTGTCAATCTCTCATCCCCTTTTCTTGAATTTAGGTAGATGGGAACATAGGTGTGGGAACAGATGACTCAGGAGATGGTGGCACACACCTTCTTAATCCCAGCACTCAAGAGGTAGAGGCAAGTAGATCTTTGTAAATTGGAGCCCTGCCTAGACTACACATCAAGTTCCAGGATAACCAGGACTACATCATGAGACTGCTGTCGTTCTGTATGATGGGGATATGTGTTGCTCCCATTGGCTGATAAATAAATCTACTTTGGCCTATGGCAAGGCAGGATAGAGCTAGGCAGGAAAGCCAAACTGAATACAGGAAGAAGGAGGGCAGAGTTAGAAGACACCAGCCAGTTACCCAAGGAACAACAGACTGGTAACACCAGCTGTAACAGCACAGCTATGTGGCAATATTAGATGGATAGAAATGGGTTAATTTAAATATAAGAGGTAGCTAGTAATAAGCCTGAGCAAAACTTTTATAAGTAATATTAAGCCTCTGAGTGATTGTTTTGGAAGCAGCTGCAGGACCAGGTTGGACAGAAAAGCCTCGGTTTATTTTTAGACACTGTTTAAAAATGCAGATTGTAAGGGCTAGGAGATGGCTCAGCAGTTAAGGGGGCTCACTGGTCTTGTCGAGAGGCCCGGTTGTGGGTTCCCAGCACCTACATCAGGCTTCTCACAACCACCTGTAATTCCAGTTCCAGGGGATCCAGCACCATCTTCTGGACTCCATGGGCACTCCATGTTACACATAAAACTTAGCAAGCATATACACATATCTATAAATAAGGTAAAAATGCCTTTTAAAAATTGTAGACGAGCAGTGTAAATTCGGTGTAATGTCAATTGGTTCCTGGTTTAGGGCAGTTAAGCTCCACTTTTCCAGCTTTGTCTCGGCACAATAATAACATCCACCCAAACCACGCTGAGAATGTTGGTTCCTGATCCTCCCCTGATCCTCCTGATTCAGGAGGTATGGCGTACTCTCCTCTTACTCCACAGTAGCTGAACCAGAGCTTGCGCAAACCTGGAAGCAAGATGGGAACCAGGAGCACTCTGCAATGTGTTGTGTTCCTAAGCTATGACATCTGACCACTTGCCTGGATTATTCCCGACTCGTGAGCTCATCTTTGTGTGTTGCAGAGTATTTGTGTACCCTGCAAAGATGTGTCTCTGTCTAAGGTGCCTTCTGCTTGGTTTAATAAAGAACTAAATGGCCAATAACTCAGCAGGGGAGGACATGCAGGATTTCAGGGGGAAGACAGGAAGAGGAGGAGGAATCTAGGCTCACAGATTTCACCAGGGACTCTGAAGAAATAGGTCATATGGTACAGAGCCATGTGGCCATATGTAGATCAATAGAGGCAGGTTGAGTTATAAAAGCTAGTTGTAAAAAAAGTCTAAGTTAAGGGCACGGTTTCATAATTAATATTAAGTCTCCATGTCATTATTACAGAGCTGGCAGTCCCACAAAAGATAGCCTGACAAGAAAGCTTGCTACATTCATGTAACCACATCATCAGCAAGGAGCATTTGCACTTTGAAAACATCAAAATTAAAGTTATGACTTTATTTTCTCCCCTGTGCAACTCCCCTGATATTAAAATCTCACTTCCTAGTGAGGCAGTTCTGCCATTTATTGCCCAGAGACCACGGAGCAGTTCTGAGCCTTTCTGGGCCTCTTTTGCCACTGTAGAACGCTTCTCGAGGCTGCTGTGGTGAAGACACCAGGTGTATTTCGCTCAGCTCTTGCTGCTGTTTCTCTCTCAGAAGCTCCCTTCACTATAGTAAATAAAAGCACAGTTGTGGTTGTTGACAAACGCAGATGAATTGTTCTGTAGGTCACGTCTCTTACATTCCATGTGGACAATCTTTCCAACAAAAAGGAAAGTGTTTTTAACTATTTTTTTTTTTTTTTGGCTTTTCAAGACAGGGTTTCTCTGTGGTTTTGGAGCCTGTCCTGGAACTAGCTCTGTAGACCAGGCTGGTCTCGAACTCACAGAGATCCGCCTGCCTCTGCCTCACAAGTGCTGGGATTAAAGGTGTGCGCCACCACCGCCCGGCTTTTTTAACTATTACCAATGATGATACAGCACAGTGTTGCCAAACATTTCTCTACTGCTATTCACATTTTTTCTGTGTGTGGTTGTATCAGAGTGCTATAGGATATAGTTTAGTGCCCTCCCTCTCTGTGTTAACATGCTAAATTCCTAGACATGGAATTGTTTCATCAAATAATTTCTATTTTTTAAATTTTTTTAGACAACACACACAGATTAATTTCCAGAAAACATAAAAACAACTGGGCAGTAAACCAACCAGGCTGTACAGCAGGGAATTTAAAAGTTAAACAAGCATTGTGAGGAGACAGACGGGTCCCTAGGACTTGCTGGCCAATCAGTCTAGCAGAATTAGTGAGGTCCTGGTTCAGTGAGAGTTCATCAAAAACATAAGATGGAGAGTAATTAAGGAAGACACTCAATATTGACCTCTGGCTTCCAACATGTGCACAGACACACAGGCAGTCATGAATACACATGTGTGCACACACATACAATTAAACAATGATACGCATGAAGTAGGCTAACGATGGGGGGCAAAATGGACTCCTTAAAAAAAATAACCCAAAGGGTTTTGTAACCTGAAAATTTCCCCCTCTCTTTTCTGTTTTAAAATGATATCAAATCATTCTACTGTAGCATCATTTAACACAGTTTGTTTTGCTATTCATAAAATAAAGTATTGTTTTAAAGTATTCCAAAGGAATCTAAAAATAAAAAGGGAATAAAGGTATAACAAATAGAAAGCAATCAGCAGTCTCCGTCAGCACCTATGGCGTTCTCAAACGTGAATGGCATAAGTGCTCCAATACGGGGATGCTGATGGTCAACACAGCATGTGTTCTGCCATCTTCAGCACCTTACAATGTAGCAGAACCAGGTATGCTGTTTAAATACTATTCATGAGAAAGGTGTCACAGCTACTCATAAATGTAATGTAGACCAGAATGTGAATTTTACCTTGGATCAAGAAGGGTATATAGTAATGATAAAAGGTCAGTGTACCAAGACAATCCTAAATCTCGATGTCCTAAAGAGGTTCAAGGGCGTGAAAAGCTGACAGAACTGTAAGGAACAATAGACAACCCTACTTTTCCTTGTTAGAACTGTCCACAGCTTTCTCAGAAGTAGACAGAAAGTCATTAAGACGGTGGGCGAAAAGCTGGCCGAGACGATTCTGGCACCCAAGGAATTGAAAACAGTGTTTCTATTGACTGGAGACAAGGATCTTCCTCTCCTGGTTACAACATGGGCAGGGGTGTACCAGTGTAGCCAACACTGACCTGGAATTTGGAGGAACACAAACCCGGAAAGCAGCAAACACAACAGGATCGCTGCATCCCACATCCCAGACATTACACTAGTTCTGTTTTAGAGGCAGTGACTTGGCGGTTCTGGTGAAGGGCTTCGTCAAGCACGGTGCCAAGTGTCTACCTGAGGAGCTTGCTCAAGGTGTGGCAGAGGGGGTGAAGGTCAGAGACAGGTGCGTTGACCTCGAGGAGAGCTGCTGGAGGCAGCCAGGATGCCAGGATAAGGGAAAGACTAGGGTTGTGTAAAGGATTGGGGAGGGGGGCGTGGACACTAAATTGTGTCTTTAATTGTAGTTAAGAAAACCCCAACTGGGATGTACCTTCTGCAGGCTGGCAGGAAGGCAGGGTTCAAGAAAGGTGAATGGCAACCTTGGTGGTGTTGTCTAGGGCCTGCCCGCGGGAGGCTGCACCCCGAGAGCTCAGTGCCTGGGGACAGCAGGGCGGTGCACAGCGCAAGTCTGGAGCGCGTGTGGAATGTCAAAGCCACAGGTGCTCCGCACCCCAGCAGCCCACGCTCCGGCACCCCCTGGCGGACTCGGGCTGCGGCGCGGGGGCAGGTGCGAGGCGGGGCCGGGCGCGCGGGGCGGGACCAGGCGGTTGGAGGGCGGTGACGCCCGGGGGCCACAGAGGCCGTGCGCCCAGCTGGCCCGCACCGCGCCATGGCCTCGCGCGCCCGGCGGCGCCGCCCGCTGTCAGTGCTGCTGCAGGCGCTCGGCTTGCTGCTCGTCCCGCTGCAGGTAAGGACCCGCACCACCGTCGCCCGCCGCCCCCCCCCCCAAGGTCCAGTTCTCCTGGCACAGTCGCCCCACAGGCACTAGCCGAGACTGGGGGTTCGGGGGAGGGGGTGAGCAGGTACGGAGACTCCAGCTGGAGCGTGGAGCGAGGGAAAGACAACTGGAGGAATCCTGGAACTTGGAAGGAAGAGGTTTACGGAGCCCCGACTTAGACAGGGGATCTGCAGAGCGCGGAGCTCTGATGGTGCTTTGGTTCTCAGGGTGCAGCTAGTAGGTACCTCCTGCCTGTAGCTAACGTGACTCAAGAAGTTCTACAGACCTTGTTAGTGACCCCTTCCTAAAGACTACTCCCATGGGGGTCTCCTTTCAATCCATGTGAATCCCCGGGAGCGGGGAGTGCCTGTCTTGGCCTTCACACTTTCTTCTGTCTTAGTTTTCCCTCCATCTCTCCTGGGAGGAAGGAGAGGTGTAGGAGGGATATCCTTCATGTCCAGGAAGGTAGCATTTCAAAGTTACTTCGGCAAAGGTGACAAGCTTTCCTTTTCGTGTTTTCCTTTTCTTCCCTCCTCCCCACAAACAGCTCATGGATCGACAGGAATTGCTTGTGCTTAGAAACCTTTGACCATGTTAGGATGAAATATGTCTTTGCAACGGTTGAAAGTAGGGTAGTGGTGCGCCTTGAGCCATTTGCCAGGAACAAGCCTAGCAACCCTTGCTTCCTCCTGGCATGGGTCTGGGGCCCAATGGCAATGGAATGAGATCACAGGAGTACGCAGTACTCAGAAGCTAGGGTCTTTCTGGAGCTCTGCAGACGCCATCAGCAGCCTAGAGGAGGAGGCAAAAGTCGGTTGTGGAGAACCCCCCCCCCCCCCTGCAGCCAAATCCCCACGCTGAAGAGCTCCCAGATCCCTGAACCCCCTCGGGTCCATCCTGTACCCCGCGCCGCGCTAAGGAGCCGCTAGTGTGTGATAAAGAATTTGGGCTGCTGGCAACTTAGGGGCTCGATTGGGGTTTCTAAGAGTGATTTCTTTTCCACATCATTCAGCCATTTAAAGCATGAAGCTAAATGTTCATTTCTGTCCTGGAAGATCTAGCCATTCAGGGCAATGAAGCTTGTACATCCAACCTTGAAACGCCTAGTGTGCCTGGGAGTTCCTCTGAAGGAAGGGAAATGTCAGTGAGGTTTCTCCGCTCAGCAGTTTCAGATTTCGTTTCTCCCGTTAAACATCAGTCTTAGGCTTCTGTGAATGTCACTGCCCTGGGGGTTTGAAGTGAAGAGAGAGGAGAAAGATGGCTTAGCTGGAATCAGAATAGAAACTGTGCAAATGCGTTCAAGGTTGGAGCAGAACTTGATTCTAGTAAAGATACATTCTACTTTATTCCCATTCTCTCTGAGAATGGGTCTCTCAGAGTGGCTGAGGGAAAAGAAGCCACTACAACCTAGTGAAATTTACTACTTTAAGCTCTTCAAATGTTGCTTAATGAAGTGTTCAACAGGTCAGAGAGGGAGCTACCTTGTCTGAACTAAAAAACTGGGTCTCCAGTGAACAGCTAGCTGCCCAGGAAAAAAACCTGCCTGACCACACAGCAAAATGGAAAAAAGAAAAAAAGTACACGCATTTGATTCCAGTAACAAAATAGCAAAGGGTTTGGAACTAGCCAGCACTTCTCGTATTTTGTATGTGTGTTTGAATGTATGCAAGTACTGGATGTGTTCTTGACCATGCTGGGGATGGAACCCAGAGCCCAGGACATGAGAACCAGCATTCCACCACTGAGGTGTGTCTCCAGCTTCATATGCTCTTCTCACCTCCGGATGACAAGTTGCGTGCTGTGTGGGTCACTTGCTATTCTGTTTTATTTAGTGAACAATAACATGAAAGTTGCTATATGCTCAACATAGTCACAGATTTTAAATTGTCTTCATTAGCAGTTTGAATTGTGTGCGGAATTTGTGGGCACAATGGACTGAGGGTATGTGGTATAAGTAGATCTCTCAGATCATCCTGTCTCTAACATCTATTTCCCTTCAGCTTTTCTTTAAGTCATTTTAATTATATACAATTTTTATTTGTAACAAAATCATATTTTAAATATGAGGGGTGGGCTAGAGATCAGACTTGCAGTGAATGGTTCTCAACTTGTGGGCCTCAACCCCTTTGGGGGTCAAATGACCCTTTCACAGTGTTGCCTGTCAGATATCCTGCATATTAAATATCCTAAATTTCAGATATTTACATTATGATTCATAACAGTAGCAAATTATAGTTATGAAGTAGCAATGGTTCGGAGTCACCATGACATGAAGAACTGTATTAAAGGGTAACAGCATTAGAAGATTGAGGACCACCGGGTCAAAGCGTAAGCAACCTGGGGATCGCTCTGTCCTTCCAACTTGTGGGTCCGAGGACAGAGCTCAGGTCAGCAAGCTTAGTGCCAGGTATTGCCTGACGAGCCATTTCACTGCCGATGACCCTACAACAGTGAAGATTCACAGTGAACATTGCTTGTGTGCCTTTGGATCATACACAGACTTCTGCATCAACCATGTCCACTCAGGTGACCTAAGGTGCTCTTGGGTGCTTTGCTTGTGTCTCTCCTCCCCAGTGGAAGTCCTACTATCTGGTATCTGTCTGCCTGCGTTCAGAGCTGATGAACACATGCCTCTTAAAAGTCCTAAGTCCTGTGTTGATAGCTGGGCTATTCACTCAGTTGCACACTTGTCATCGAGATAACTGTGCGTACGTTCACCAGGTTCCCTAAGGCTTTGGGACAGATGCCAACAGCGGACATTTGCAGAGTGTAAACCATGCTCTTAAGAAACAGGACAAATGCAGAATTGAATCTGCCTAGGTTATAGTTAAATGGCAAAGACAATGGGAGAAGCTGTGATGGTAGGAAGAAGCTGTGGTGGTAGGGAGAAGTTGGGATGGTAGGGAGAGTCTGTGATGGTAGGGAGAAGCTGGGATGGTAGGGAGAAGCTGGGATGGTAGGAAGAAGCTGTGGTGGTAGGGAGAAGTTGGGATGGTAGGGAGAGTCTGTGATGGTAGGGAGAAGCTGGGATGGCAGGGAGAAGTTGTGATGGTAATAAAGATGTGACAGCAAAGACAGTGGGAGAATCTGATGGTAGGGAGAATCTGTGATGGTAGGAAGAAGCTGTGATAGTAGGGAAAAGCTGGGATGGTAGGGGAGAGTCTGTGATGGTAGGGAAAGTCTGTGATGGTAGGGAGAAGCTGGGATGGTAGGGAGAAGCTGGGATGGTAATAAAAAAGTATGTGACAGCAAAGACAGTGGGAGAATTTGATGGTAGGGAGAAGCTGTGATGGTAGGAAGAAGCTGTGATGGTAATAAAGTATGTGATAAGAAAAACACAGTGGAGGAGGAGGGAGCTTTGGGAAGAAGATTTTCTCAGATAGTCTTTGGAGGACAGGGAAATCAAGCTTCAGAGAAGAAAGGATCCAATAGGTGGGTCAGGAAGAAAACTTTCTAGGTCAAGGGGATGGTGCCTGTGGTTTAGACGTAAAGGGATCTTGCCAATGAGAAACCCAGTGTTTATGACCTTACAGATTACCTCAAGGCTCTGAATTCAGGAAATGCACCAAACAGATGAGCTATTAAACTTTTATAGTTTTGAGATAACTCAGACGTGGCCCTTACTGAGGTGGCAGGACAGACGAATAAGCGAGTAGACCCTGGAAAAGCCTTCAGGGGACCCCTCCAAGGAAATCCCCTAGGGTGTGACTGTGTTTGTACTCCATGGCACACCCTCTCATTTCAGTTGGGAAGCCTGGGTGTGGATTAGCTGTTTGTTTGAGAACATGGACACACGGTTCTAAGCTTTCGGATCTTGGGTTGGTAGGATTTCAGATGCTTCTGCCCTCACTCCCTTTCGGCCTTCTGGACTACCTGTGACAGGATCATTCTCAGCCTGCCTTTTCATTGTCCAGCGGGCAGTTGTTCCTACATGAGGAAAAAATGGTAACAATAAAGTTATGTCTCTGGAGTCATTAAATCACTGTTTTATGAGGCCCTCGAAAGGGGAGTTCCAGACTCAGCTTGCTGGTAGAGCTGCTGTTTTGAGGAGGTGCTGAGTGAACTTTATCTGCAGGGGAAGTAAGAGGAAATAAGCTCCCAGTCGAATGTTCTTATTTTTGGAGTCCATAAGGGAAAAGTGAGCAATTTTCCCACCTCAGACGTTTGGTAGATTCTAGGAATGTCTATGCTTTTTGTCTCCTGTGTGTCTGTGCCCTAACTGATAGCCCTTGGCTGTCTAACTAGTCTATTTCATGCCCTAGGCATCTCCCCAGCCTCCCAAGAGCTGGGGGCTTCTCTTCTGCTTCCTGTAGCTTCCTGTCTTCTCTAGTTGGGACCCTGGCTGCCTTTGAGCCCGTGGGTCCCTAGCTCTATCACTGTGTCCCTGCAGGGATAGGCTTCTGTCTAGGGCAGTGTTTTCTTCCTGCACTCACATCCTTACCCTTGTTTGCTGTAGGATTCCCTCTGGGTGCTGGAGTACCCTCTGCTAGAGAGCTAGAAAGACAGTTTAAGTTCAACTCACACTGTCTGCCCACAAACACTGAGGCCGGAGGAACCAGGAAGGAGCTGTGGGCTTCTGCCAGCAGGCTTGGTCCCTCTGCAGTTGGTCAGGTGCTTTGAAGTTGGAAGTCCTGTGGTGTTTTCTGTCCTGATTCTGAGAGATGAACCAAGTGTGTTTCCTGCCAGTGCTCCCTTCCAGGCCCTATCCCCCCAACCCTACTCCTCCTCACGACCACCCCTCCCCACCCTGACTCCCAAAGCTCCCGGTCTGCCTCTGTCACCAGAGGGCTGGCTGACACTGCCATTCCTACAGCAGCATGTTCCCGTTCTCTCTGACAAACAGCCCAAAGCAGCCGCAGTCAGCAGGTGCGAACACATTCTTTTCAGCTGCACGATGACAACTTTATTCTGCTTTTGTTTTGTTGGCTGACATCAGTCTTCAGCTTTGACTGCTGCATGCAGCACAGGCGTTCATCTGTGAGCAGAGAGGGAAAAGAGGGTTAAATGCAGGCACTTCATATAGCAAGATCAACACCCCTTACCATTTAGACTGTAACAGGCTAAAAGAGACCGAACCATGGTCAAACCCAGCCTTAGGAGACCAGAATTCTAGCCGTATATAAACAGTGGAGCATTTTCAGTGGGGGTCGTCCCAACCTGAAGTATGCAGGGAGATCACCTGTGGTGCCAGGGAAGAGAGGCAGGGTTGAGCCTGTCCTCTGGGGTAGCCAGGAACTGCAGGAGGCCCCTTGATGGAATGCTTTCTGACTAGAGAGGACAGCATTCCTGAACTCAAGGATGTGGGGTAGGGAGAGAAGGCCTGACCCAGCACTCAAGGCTTTAAGTACAAGCAGAATAGCTCAGCTATAACCCTACTGCACGTGGTCTGGAGAGAGATGTGATCGGATTTGGGTGAGGGGAGGAGTAGCCAGGGCTGGTGTGGGCCAGCAAAGAGGCCTCTGCCTTGGGTCAAGGAAGAACTAGAAAAGGCTCAAATCAGGTCAGGGCAATAGTGAAAGAGGAGTTGTTGAGTGCAGGGGCAATTTCAGAGCTGCTGGCCATGCCTGCGGTGCACATGGCAAGGGATGTAATGCCCAGACCTCTCAGAACAGCAGGCTAGCAGAGCTGAGGCCAAGCAACAGCAGCTTACCACCTGGATTAGAGATTTCCTTGAGGAAAATGTTCGGTTCAAATCAGTCTTTGTCAGGTTTGTGTGAAAACAGACATAAAAAAAAAAAAATAAATAAATAAAAATAAAAAAAAAATGAAGGTTAAAGTGCTGAACTGTAGTGGAGTTAACCTGAGTTTCCCCAGTGTGGAGGCAACATTTAAAGGCCCAAGGGCTAGCCTGAGGCCATGTGTGTTTGGAATCCAGAGAGCCATTTCCTGCCCTAGAGGTGTTTTGTGCTGAGACAACCCTGATGAAAGCCCTGGTCTGAAAGCCCTGAAGAGACAGAGATAAGTGGCTTGTGACCTCCCCAGGGCACAGCGTCCCGACAGGTGTGACCTGACCTGTGGTGTCACACACCAGCCTCAGGGAGATAGCCTGCTTCCTGAAGATGCAGTGTTTGTATTGGACCCGAACTTCTCCCTTGTGAAATCATTTTCCTGGCAGGTTGCTGTTGCTTTCCTCTCTGCCTAGCTCCTCCTGGATTCCACCAAGAAAAAAAATTCCCAAGCCAGCAGGTGACATGGAAGTCCTTGGCAGAGACTGAACCATCAGGTTTCCGAGCTTCAGAAAGAACTGACCACAAGAACAACCCTTCTGGCTTACCAGAGAAGTGAAGTTCATTACACTGCCTGCTCAGAGTGGTGGGGGCACAAGGGCCACTTCCTTGCACCAGCAGAAATCTGAAGGCTTTCCATCAAGAATGAGGAAGAAAAACTAGCTTTTGGTGAATGTGCAGCCTAAACAAGCAAGTGGGGAAATCGGCGTGGTGTTGCCTATGGTGGGCGAGTGTGGCAGGTTGGCCCGGCCAGGGTTTGGACTGCCTTCCAAGTGGGAAGTGCACCCCTTTACCTTATTTAGTTTTTCTTCTTGTGTGAGTGTGAAGTGCAAAGCACATGTGTATGAGCGTGTGCCAGTGAGAAGAGGACACTGACTCTCCTAGTCCATCACTTTCTACCTTATTCTTCTGAAACAAGCATTTCTCAGCTGGGCTGGCAGCCAGAAGGCCCAGGCAGTCCTTCCTTTCTTCAGCCTACGTAGTGCTGAGGGCACAGACATGTGAGGCCCCGCCTGCTTTATTACTTGGTGTTGAGCACTGAACCCAGTGACCCGCGCGTGTGCAGCAGCACTGACCCTCTTTTACTTCATCTAATGTCGCTAGCACCGACCGAAAGGTCTGGTTTAGAACCCAGCAGTTGGCAACCCCGTTTCCAGGCTGTTTATCTGCTTTCTTTTCAGATGCAAACAACCTGGGCCACAGCTCCCATGTTCTCTTTAAAGCTGGGTGAAGTTATTCACTTCCGCCCTCACCAACCTGTGCCATTGTTTAAACATTCCCGATGCCGGGAACTTCCCTAAAGCTGTCTAGCTCCAGCACGTCTCCATTTGACCCCATTTCTTCAAAGTTGTCCTTTAATGGATACAAGGACTGGTAGGCCAATGTCTTCTTTATTTTAATATTTTTATTGTTCAAGGTTGCTCACCCACTACTTTCCTACCCTCAGGTTGACCATGCTGGTTTTTAGACTCTCTTGGTAAGCTTTTGTCCCTATCAAGGCAGTTGATGTTCATTTGATACTTACTGCCAAAACTAAAGCTCCCCAGGGTTTTGCAGAAAGGATGGCAGTCAGGACGCAGGCATTTCTGACCTCCGACAGCTCAGGACCACCCAACCCCATTCTTCCTCCCAATCTGAGCAACACCAGGAGCACAGAGAAAGACTGAAATGGAGACTTGGAATTTGGTGTTGGGCTCTCCTGGTTCGACTTCTCTTGCTGTGATAGAATGGTTTGACCAAAGGCATCTTGGAGAAGAAAGGGTTTATTTGACATACCCATCCCAACGACAAGCATTAGGGAAGAAGTCAAACCAGGAACCATGAGGAGTGCTGCTTACTGGCTTTGTAGCCATCGCTTGCTCAGCCTGCCTTCATGTGCAACCCAGGGTCACCTGCCCAGCGTGGTCACCATCCACAGAGAGCCTGGCCATCCCACATCCATCATTAATCAAGCAAATGTCCCCACAGAACATGTCCACAGGCCAGTCTGGTGAAGGCAAGCCCTCACTAATGTTTCCTCTTCCAGGGTGACTCCTGTCTGTGTCAGGTGACAGAAACTAACCGACCAGGGAGAGGGAGAAGGGGTGGACAGGAGGGAGGTGGGGTTAGTGGAGCATACCTGAGGAAGATCTCATCTAGTCTGGTGTTTGACTGCCTAGCCAGAGAGAAGGACTGGATTTGGTAGGAACTAGACAGTGGCAGAAGGAGTGTGACTCTGAGTTCTAGCTTGTTGTGCATACCAGGTTTGTATTCCGCCTGTACAAAAGGATTTCTCCAGCTGTAGTCTTTGGCCCCAGCATCATCCCTGTGCGAACCTCACACCTGACCCAGAAGCTGTAGGGTGGGGTCCAGTCATCTGCAGCTCAGCACCTTCTTCCAGGAATTCTCATCAAGGTAGGGGCTGCTGTGATAGGCCATGGCTTTCATGGAAAGGTTTGTTCTAAGTGATGTGTTCACAACAGGATGTGACTACTGAACTAACTAGAAGCACTTGCCACTGGTTGACCCCTCCTACGTGCCACTCATGTGCTGGCTTTATCTGTCTTGCCCACTCACTTGCCAGGGAGATAAGAAAACTGGGGCATACACAGGTTAAGAAACATGCCCACAATTATACAACCGGCAGGGGGCAAAGGTACAACTCCTTACTGGCAAGTGCTCTGGTGCCCATGAGATTAACACCTCAGGCGAACACCTTGTGCAGCCCTCTGTGAGGCAGAAAGCCCTCCCCAAGTGGAGGGATGTCATCAAGCTCTCAGAGGACCCACGTTCTAACCCTTGGACCCATATACAAAGCAAGGTGTGGTGGCATGTGCCTGGAATCCAACTTCTGGGGAGGCAGAGAGAGAATCTGAGGGCTTCAGGACTGGTCAGGGACCCTGTCTCACAAACTTTTACTGGGAACCAGAAAGATGACTCCATGGTTAAAGTCCTTCCTGAGCACACATGAGGACCGGCACCCACATAACCAGACAAGCGTCTCATGCACACCTCTGACCTCACCCGCACCGTGTCCCTGGACTCAGAAGGATTGCTCAGACTTGCAGCCTTCCAGTCATCAGAAGAAATGTCAGTCCAGAGTTCCCGGAGAGACCTACCTCAAAGGAATAGGTGGAGAGTGTTGGAAAAGGAGACGTGACACCTTCTTCTGGCCTCTGTGCATGCACACAAGTATGTGTGCCTACATGCACACTCACACACGTGTGGTAACACATATACACAAATAAACCTTTAATCAAAATGAAATAAAAATGTAAAGTGGTCAAGGAAGATATCCAATGTCGACCCCTGGCTTTCATGTGTACCTATGTGTGGCTTACATGCATACACATATACACACGCATCAAACCCCTCCCAGAATGGCCAGACAGGATTGAGCTCATTCATGTTCTCTGTGTTCTCTAGTAGAGAATGCGTTTATTGAAGGTTTTCTGGACGTGTCGATGAGCAGAAATGAAAATGCCCCCTTTTTAAGGCTACAAGAGATAGAAGGTACGCAGCGTGCCTTCAGCCCAGGCTCTGTGTGCTGGTCGATCTCTGATTCAGAAGGAAAAGGAGTGTGACTCACTGACTCCTCCCTGCTACTTCCTCAGGCACAGGGACCCCGATTCCTCTCTGCCCCCCAACACCAGAGGCTAACAGTACTGAACCACGACAGCCCTGCTGCCACGACCAGCACAGGCCACATTCCCTCCACCCTCACAGACCAAGACACTGGTGGCAACAATGTGTCGGCCCCGCGCCTCCCCACCTCGCCTGTACACACTTCCATTTACCCACAGCCGCTGCCTGCTAGTCTTGGGCTTGAATCTGGGACCTCAACACAGCCTTCTGTCAGAGGGTAAATGTTTGGGTTCACTAGCTTTTGGAGGAAGTTAAATTTCATTTTCCAAGGTTCGTTATGCCTTACTCTTATAATTACGATAAATTTGAGTATACCTCTTGAGATCATTGCTCTATCATTGACACCCTGACTGGATTTAGAATTTTTAGGCCTGTAGCTGGGCACATGGACTAGAGGGGTCTCAGAGAGAGCGGCAGAGGAAGAGCACTCCCTGAGTGTGGCAGCACGTTCTACGTTGAAAGCCACAGTCCCTGGCTCGGCTTCCTGTCCCACCACAGATGGACAGACAGTTCTGTGGCATCACACCTTCCCAGCCCCAAAGGACCTCGGAACTGTGAGAGAAAATGAGTCTTCCCTCCACTGAGTCTTTGTCAGGTGCTTTTTGTTTTTCTTTTTTTTTTTCATTTCTTTTTTTTAATTTAAATTTATTTATTAAAGATTTCTGCCTCCTCCCCACCACCGCCTCCCATTTCCCTCCCCCTCCCCCAATCAAGTCCCCCTCCCTCGTCAGCCCGAAGAGCAATCAGGGTTCCCTGCCCTGTGTGAAGTCCAAGAACCACCCACCTCCATCCCAGTCTAGTAAGGTGAGCATCCCAACTGCCTAGGCTCCCACAAAGCCAGTATGTGCAGTAGGATCAAAAACCCATTGCCATTGTTCTTGAGTTCTCAGTAGTCCTCATTGTCCACTATGTTCAGCGAGTTCAGTTTTATCCCATGCTTTTTCAGACCCAGGCCAGCTGGCCTTGGTGAGTTCCCGATAGAACATCTCCATTGTCTCAGTGTGCGGGTGCACCCCTCGCAGTCCTGAGTTCCTTGCTCGTGCTCTCTGTCCTTCTGCTCCTGATTTGGACCTTAAGATTTCAGTCCGGTGCTCCAATGTGGGTCTCTGTCTCTGTCTCCTTTCATTGCCTGATGAAGGTTACTGTTCAGGAGGATGCCTATATGTTTTTCTGCTTTTTATTTTTCAAAACAATGATAAAAGTAACTAATATATCTCCTTTGACTCAAACTTCTAGGCTCTATTTTGATGTCTGTGTACCATGTACACTGTCTTCCATCACTGACATTTTGTTTTAGTTCCTTGAAAGGCATTCCACAGATTGTGTTGTGTGTGTGTGTGTGTCTGTGTGTGTGTGTGTGTGAGAGAGAGAGAGAGAGAGAGAGAGAGAGAGAGAGAGAGAGAGAGAGAACATGGAGAGAATATTCTGGGCCACTCTCTACCCTGAGCTCAGCTCTCTGGCAGTAAGTGGGTGGTGCCCTTGAGGGGGACAGTGAGGTGTTACAAAGTGACTGGAAATCTAAAAGCAGACCTCTGATGGTGGAGGATGAGATGTAGGCAGAACAATCAAGTTCACTGGGGCCGTATCTGGACGTGAACACAACTGTATCTCAAAACTCAACTGTTAATTTCCAATGGTCACAGAATTTAAAATGGAAAAGACAATACTACAAAAATATTGCTCCTTTCCCAACAGCCAGATTCTACCCGTGAGAATCCCGATGACGAAGATACCGGGATCCAGTCTATGTGTAAAAATTATAAGTGGTCAGAGTCCCAGAGTGCACCGCGATCTTAGCTGTCCAGAGCTGTCCTTTTGGGTTAGGGAGGGCAGAACTGGAGACTGAGCACCACTGGGCTAGAGTAAATGAATGTGGTCCAGGTCATAGGCTGAGCCAGGAGCGGCTCTCCATTCCTGGCCCATGTGACAAACACAAAAGTTACCAGAAGCTGTGCAGTGTGTTAAATGGCTCTGTGTGCTGTCCCATGATAAAAGAGGCCTCAGCCTCTGGAAGTGAGCACTAAACTGATTTTTGTAGTTCGCGCCCCCGGGGTATCTCAGATTTTGCCCCAGATTGATGATTTTTTCCAGGTTTATGCTTGGGATATGTGAACTTGATCCAAAGCAGGGAGGACACAGGGTTTTCTGTAAAGGAAAAATGGGAGCTCATAGTGCACTTTTCTGGTGGTATTCACTGATTGGGTGGGTGAGCACTGTCCAGTCCAGGAATTACTCACCGTCTGAGCAAGTTGCTCCATCTTGCTTGTGAAGATGCAGAAAAGTAAGGAAACCTGTCTTTAACGTAGTGCTTCCCACACAGTAGGCCTTTAGTAAGGGTCAGTTTGTTCTTAGTTCTGTTCAATACAGAGAATGTCTAATTCCGGGGACAACAGAAGTCTCTCAGCGACTGTTACATCAGTGCTTCTCAACCTGTGGGTTATGACCCTTTTGGGGGTCGAATGATCCTTACACAGGGGTTACATATAAGATATCTACATTACAGTTCCTAACAGTAGCAAAATTACAGTTATGAAGTAGCAATGGAAATAATTTTGATTGGGGGTCACCACAACATGAGGAACTATATTAAAGGGTCACAGCGTTGAGAAGGTTGAGAACCACTATATTACTTGAACACTTGGTCCTTTACATCAACAGACATATACATACCCAGATTCCAGGGCCTTTGGAGTGGTCAGTATAGCATGAAGCAATGCAAGTGACCCAGGGAGAATACGTTGGGGTATCTCACTGGCTTCAGTAGAAATGGAGTGTTGAGGATCTAGCCCAGGCTTACAGTCTACCAGGAGGGGTAAATAAATGAAAAGAAATCGTGGAATTGCAAATGAACTAGAGCAGGAGAAATCCCAGTTGGTTAGACCACCAGCCCCAGCGTACAATGACCTAAGTGCAGGGAAAGCCAACTTCAACAAAATGATCAAGATGAGCAATTTCACACCTCAGCTCACAAGCTGCTATGAACCTGGAAGGCTGAGAAAGGCGGGAGAAATGGCAGGGTGAGTAGCCAGACTGTGTCCTAGATCAAGAATCCGGGCCAGGCTGCTAAGAGGAAGTGCGAGGAGTAACTGGAGGCCGGGCCGAGCAGCTGTGTTTGGCACCAGGAGTCTGGAGAGGCTGCCCTTCATATTTGTCTTTGATGTCTTCCTGACCTTACCATTCAGAACATGAGTCTAGAAACGCAGAGTCTCAGATGTCCCCCCACACACTGGGTCAGAATCTGCAACTTCATGATGTGAGCATCCACATTTGGAGCAGTTCTGAATTTCATCGAGGCCAGGAGCAGCACAGAGGTGGACAAGTAAGGCAGCCCCTTCCTTGACGCTTTGAGTCCTGTGATCTTAGCAACTTGATGCTACTATGCCTGTGTCCCCAGTGAAACCATCAAGGAGCCGGTTTCCAATGCAAATGCACAAGGCTCTTTTTTGACAAGCTCGAGCTGGGTCTGTAACCCAACAGTCATACACAGCAGATGGAGGAAATGCGGCCCCAAACTCAGGCGAGGGGAGTTTTTAAAGGAAAAAAAAAACACAAGCAGGGAGTTCCTTATCTTCGCATTTCAGGATTGGGTCAGGGGGTATGGGGCAAGGCGATCTTTAAAATCATTGGTCAGGTGATTGGCGCGAAACCACAAACTGCTGACAGGCTGTCTGAGGAACACCTGGACCATAATGTTTATCGCTCTGTCTTCTGATTGGCTGTGTCTTGCTGCCACAGCATATTCCATGTGTTTTTCTGGAACTGAGTTCAACCTCCGGTTGGTCACCAGATGTCTTAAGATGGAGGCCCTTTTCCAGGTGGCATCTGTGAGGCTAAGTAAGGTTTCCTAGGTCCTCACATTTTCCCCTCTGACTGGTTCTTAGAAGTTCCAATCATGGAACCCTTCAAATTCTATGATTTCTTGGTGGAGGGGCCAGAGTGAGTCCACATGACCAGCATTTGGATGGCTCCCAGTCTCTCTTTCATAAACTGCCCTAACTTGTTTAAAATACAAGTGACCAGGATAAAAAGCAGACCAAGCAGGGTGGAAGTTAAGGCAGTGAGCCTTGGTGGGCCTCACATTGTCTTTTGTGTTTGGCTAGCCCCTCTCTGACTTTGGCCATGGACACTTTACTCCTGAACAGTCAACACAGAAACAACATTCTCTGCCCAGTACTGCACACCATCCCCCTTGTTGGAGAAAGATGAGGTCTGGGCCCCATCTATTCTGCTTCACTGCTCTGCTCAAGGTGTCAAAGACTCTTGGGGGTGGGAGACAGGCTTTCTAACCTCTCTAGATCTAAATCAGTGGCTTTGTGCAGATGGGAGCAGTGCTGATTCTGGGTGATGAGGGAGGCAGCCCCTATCCCCGCCCACTAAGCTGGCTCCCAGCAGTATGCTCAGGATCAGGGCTGTCACAGGCTCTCTCTTAACCTTGGAGGAGGCCCCTTCCAGTTTGCTATATAAATCCTTCTCCGTGTGGTCAGAAGTCCGTGGTCTTGTTCAGGACCACGGTATGGGCACAGGGTGTCAGCCCTGTAGAACAGGCCCACCAGGTGTCATTGAGCGAATCCGGTATTTCTGAGAGCTGGGGAGTGATAGGGTCCAATTGCAGAGGGACTGTCACTGGGGGGGGGGCTTCCCTATATAGAGGCATTGGCCTGAGATCTGATGGAGTGTCAGCTGTCCTTTGGATTGCCAGCAGCACTGGGTAGAATCTGAGGTCTGAGCTTAAGTTCCCACGACGGCAACATAATAAGGGGGTGGGTGCAGTATCTTAGCAAAAGCAGAAAGTAACAGTCAGGTCAGGCTTGGTGGCATGCTGGGTTAGGGCTAGGTCAAGAAATGTTAGAAGTGAGTCTTCTGGCTGGACCGAGTTAGCCTGGGGGGCCTGTGGTCACTGCAGGGGCGGACAAGCTGAGCCAGGTCCCTAGGGGCAGTGAAATGCTCAGGTGTGAGGTGCTTGACTTGGATGCAATGGGATCAATTACCTGTTTGGGGCTCATCGTGACTCTGAAGGGTGACTAGTTTCTGCAGATGGTGAACGTCAGTCCCGACTCATGGCCCCAATGGTAAAGTTGTAGACTCCAAGTCTTACCAGTGTCCAGTCAGCCTACTTTCCAGCTTCAGTGAAGCCGATGACCAATGGGTTGCAGGCCATTGTACAGATGCTTTCTCTTTTCATAACTCTGGCTCGCTGAACAGTTATTAAATCCCCAGGGACAGAGGGCGACATGTTGATCCATCCAGTGGACTCACATCCTCAGCTGGCATGGGAATATGTCTCTGGCCCCCCACGTTGATATCTTTGGGGCTTGGAGCAAGAATGACCAGGGCAAACACAGAACCCATGGGATCTAATGATTGCAACCCAACTGGTAATAGGATGCTCCTTGGTCTAGGTGATGGGGAGGGGGGTCTCAGCTCTCTCCTGCCAGTTTACAGAGGTCCGTGTAAAGGTCAGAGAACCAGGCTCCTGGAGGGGTCTGGTCAGAAGTAGTGCCAGTGGCTATAATACCGCTGTCTGTGTTGATATTTATCCAAGTTTAGTTCCATGGGGCATGTGGGTTTCCTGCAGCTCAGATGCCGATGGGTACCATCACCAACAGGAGCCATACTACCATTGCGCCGGGACTGGAATTTGAGGGGGTTGTCTGGATCTCTTGACACCTCCCATACTTCGTCTTGGTAGTCCTCCTTGAGTGTGAAGGGATCAGCAAGGCCTGGCATGGGTGTAATGGGCCCAGGGGGCTATACCATCAACCTTGATGACTATGGGCGTGGTTAACGGGAGGATGTATGGTCCTTTCCGTCTGGGATCCAGTGACCCAGGCAGTCTCTCATAATGTAGACCCAATTCCCCAGTGGGGTTCAGGGGGAGCACCAGAATCATAGAGGGTCCTGAGCTCGGGCTACACTTTCTTGCGTGCCCATTGGACCCCTCGTATAGTATAGTATTGAGGAGGTCTTGGTCATCCAATTCTGCCAGAAAATCTGCCTGGATGTTGGGAATGATGGGAGGTGGAGTACCAAGCCTGATTTCGAATAGTGTAAGCCCTATCTGGTTAGGGGGAATTTCTGACCCTATACAAAGGGAAGGGGAACCACCTAATCTGCTCCAGTCTCCAAGGTCAATTTAGTTAGAGTCTCTTAGAGTTCTGCTCATCCTTTCTACCTGTCCTCAACTCTGGGGTCTGTATGTACAATGCAACTTTCAATCTCTCCTCAGGAAAGTGGCTAACCTCTGACTTACCTGGGACACAAAGCCAGTCCATTGTCTGACCCTGTCATGGTGGGAAAACCATACATAGGCAGCATGTCTTCAAATAACTTCTTTACCACCTCCTGCACCATTTCATATTGGTGGGGAAGGCCTCTGTTCACCCTGAAAAAGTATCTACAAATGTTAGTAAATACCTGTAGCCATGCTTGCCAGGGGTTACCTCAGTGGCGTCTACTTCCCAGTAGACTTCAGGCTTCTTTCCTCTGAGTTTTTAGGGTTTCCCAGGGTTTTTAGGGTTGGTAGCAGCATTGACATTGTTGATGAGCTGACAGGCTTTACAGTTGGGGACAATATTTATAATTTTTTGTTGTACATCTTTGATTTTGATTTTTGACCCTCTAGGCAAGTCCTGCATCCTCCATGCTCCCGTATGAGAGGACTGATGGATCTTGCTGCGCAGTCTCTTTCCCAGCTGTTCAGGCAGGATAATCTTGCTATCTGTAGCTCTCCACCACCCGTCTAGATACTGGGCCATAGGGAGGCTCTTAATCCGGGCCACATCTTCCTCAGTATGCCCAGGGTTCTTGGGTAGATTAGGTGTCCGTGGCTCTACGAGTACATGTGCAAAGGTGGAGTGCCACCTTCCGGGTGGTTTTGTCTGCCAGGTTGTTTCCCCTGGGTATGGGTCCATCCCCTCTCTGGTGCCCTAGGCAATAGGTGACGACCAGTTTCTTGGGTAACCACACAGCTCTGAGGAGAGCCTGGATCTCGTCTTTATTTTTAATGGCTTTTCCTTCCAGGGTTAGCAGTTCCCTTTCTTTGTATATTGCCCCATGCACATGCGCCATAGAAAAGTGTACCCATTGTCAGTGTAGAAGTTAACGCTCTGCCCTTGTGTTGTAATATGAGCGGCAGGGCTGCATCCCCGGCACCCAGCCGCCCGCATGGCTAGCTTATGCCCCGAAGTAATTACACGGAAACTGTATTCTTTTAATCACTGCCTGGCCCATTAGCTCCAGCCTCTTATTGGCTAGCTCTTACATATTGATCTAACCCATTTTTAATATTTTGTGTAGTACCACGAGCTGGCTTACCAGGGAGGATCTTAACTTGCATCTGTCTGGAGTGGGAGAATCATGGCGACTCATTCACTCGGCTTCTTTCTCCCAGCATTCTGTTCTGTTTACTCCACCCACCTAAGGGTTGGCCTATCCAATGGACCTAGGCAGTTTCTTTATTATTTAACCAATGACCTTCCTCCATCATTTCCCCTTTTTCTGTTTAAACAAAAAAGCAAGGCTTTCATTTTAACATAGTAAGATTATATATAGCAAAACAGTTATCAAGCAAGAATTACAGTTACAATATTTATATCTATTTTATCTTTTATCATAAGTAAGGAAAACTATAATTAACCATTCTTCAACTCTATCAAAGACTCCAGAAGGATATAATATTACCTAAGCAAACAAGAAGTAAGATACTTCAAACTCTAGAAATGACAGAGACATCTCGCTGCCTGGACAGTCACCCAAAGTTCTTTTGTACCATTGGGGCATCCATCTTCAGCCTTTAGGCCCATAGTTTTCAGCAGACATTTTCATCAAGCAGGAAATTCCAAAGACAGTTCAGTCACTATCTGCTGTGTCCTGCAGAATGTCTCACAGACTCTTTCATGAGTCAGGAACCCCAAAAGACCATTTCACCTTCTGTTGTAATATGAGCGGCAGGGCTGCATCCCCGGCACCCAGCCGCCCGCATGGCTAGCTTATGCCCCGAAATAATTACACGGAAACTGTATTCTTTTAATCACTGCCTGGCCCATTAGCTCCAGCCTCTTATTGGCTAGCTCTTACATATTGATCTAACCCATTTTTAATATTTTGTGTAGTACCACGAGCTGGCTTACCAGGGAGGATCTTAACTTGCGTCTGTCTGGAGTGGGAGAATCATGGCGACTCATTCACTCGGCTTCTTTCTCCCAGCATTCTGTTCTGTTTACTCCACCCACCTAAGGGTTGGCCTATCCAATGGACCTAGGCAGTTTCTTTATTATTTAACCAATGACCTTCCTCCATCACCCTTGCCCCAGCTCTGGTGCCTTAGTTAGTGCTATCAGCTCTGCCTTCTGGGTGGAGGTCCCAGTTGGCATTGACTCTACCCATATTGCTTCCCTTTTGGTGGTGACTTCTGCCCCCACGTACTTTCTGCCTCAGTATGCCAGGTAACTTCCCCCTCAGGCAATAAGGTGCCACACAAGTCTGACCTAATGCTGTGCACCTGGACCAGGATCTCAGAATAGTCATGCAATAACACTTCCAGGTCAAGATCAGGCAGCAGAGTAGCTGAGGCACCTGGAAAGTTATTCAGGCAGCAACAGTCTATTAATGGGTCATTCTGGCACTGATCAGGGGCTTGATTGAAGAACTCCCTCAAGTGCATGTAAGACTTTGTCCCAAGATTAGCTTGTCAGCATCTTTGACCAGTTGGGCCATAGTCACCATTATTTGGAGGCAAGATCAAGCTGCCACAGGGTCCGGTTTCTTTGACAGGTAGGATACAGGCAATCACCAGGTCGACCCCCTTGGCTATCCCATTGGTGAAATAGTTCAGACCCTGTGCCGGGGCTGAAGATCAGGCTTTGTTTGAGTTTATCAAAGGCCACTGGTGGCCCTTCGTCCAGGTGAAATCACACCCTTCTGTGGTGGCCTCATGTAAGGGTTTGGCCAGTTTGCGAAGCCTGGGATCCACAGGATACAGAAACCCGCAGAGCCTGCTCACCTCCTGGGGGTAGTAGGTGTTAGGATCTTAAGCACCACTGCCCTTCCTTTAAGATGTACCCCAGGTATGTTACTTGATACTTGCAGATTTGGACTTTCTTGAGTGAAGCACAGTACCCGAGGTCTCCCAGGGTTGGCAGCAGTTAGGCAAATCTCTCAATCTGCGACTGCAATCAGCAGGTCATCAACACGCTGCACCCAACTGATATCTGGATTCTGTCCTTGGTACTCACCCAGATCCTCATGCAAAACTCCATCAAAGATGGTGGGGCATCAGCTGGCCGTCGATCCGGATCTCTGGATCATGCCATTGAAAGGGGAAGTACTGTTGGCTCTCGGGGTCCAGAGGCAGACTGGAAAAGGCATCTTTTAGGTCCAGGACAGTATACCATTGCTGGCCTGGGGCCATGGAGCTGAGTAGGGCATCTGGGTTAGGCACTGTGGGGTGTATGTCAACTACCCTCTTGTTGACCTCCCGTAAGACCTGGACTAGTCTGTAATCATTAGTATGAGGATTCTTGATGGGCAACTGGAGTATGCACAAACCTGAGGATACCCAAGTCCAGTAGCCTCCTGATGTGTGGTGTGATGCCCTTCTTGGCCTCTAGGGGAAGGGAATATTGGTGAACCTTGACTGAATCTGCCCCTGGTTTAACTTCTACATAGATGGTTGCTAGCCCCATTCCTCCTGTTTTGGCCCAAGCGTATTGGAACTCCTTATGCCATCTCTCCAGCTAGGGTCAGGCCCAGTGGCTACCTGATAAAACCTGTACTCTTTAGTCAAACTACTGGTCACCCATACCTTAATGGGTTTCCCATCCTCATTAAGTGATTTAACTCCTCCATTAGAGAAATATATCTCGGCTTTCATTTTGATCAGTAAATCATGAACCAACAAGGGGTATGGGAATTCTGGGATTATCAGAAATGACTTGGTTGCCCAGCTGGCTCCCAAGTCCACTGTTCTTCGGGTAGTCCATGAATAAGGTTAATTCCAGTGGCACCTGGACCCAGGTCTTTATATCTGTCATGAGTCCCATCAACCGTCAGTAACAGAGTTCTGAGCTCTTGTGTCCACCATGAAGTCAGATGGTTTCCTGATAGTGGAGGCTGGTCTTTCATTTCCTGGCTGCCCAGACCTGAAATCACACAGAAACTGTATTGATTAAAATACTGTTTGGCCAATAGCTTAAGTGTATCTCTAGCTAGCTCTTACATCTTAAATTAACCCATTTCTATTATTTTATATTTTACAACAAGGCTTGTGGTTTACCAATACTGGTATGTAGATGTCTTTCTTCTCCGGCAGGTACATGACATCCCTGTGACTCTGCCTACTCTCTCTCTATGTATCTTTTTCAGCCTAGCTATATTCTGTTAAGCCAGTGGATGAAAGTAGCTTCTTTATCAACCAATGGCAATAAAGCATATTCATAGCATACAGAGGGGAATCCACATCAGTCTCCCCTCCACTCTTATGGCTACCCTGGGCTTGGGTAGTGGGGGCTGAACCTCATCTCCCCTAATCGCTGTCCACATCCCTCAGACTGAGGACCTTAGTGTTGCCTCTAGTTGCCTTCTGGGGTCACTCTTTGGCCCAATGTTCTTCCTCTTTACAGTACGCACATTGATTCTTTCCCAGCCAGGGTCTTTCTTTGTTACCTTTTGGTTTCTCATCCTCCTCTCCAGCCGCCAGGCATCACGGTCACCTCCTGCACTCCTCTGGTTCCATGGTAGCGGCAGCAGCACATTAGCGAGGTGTTGGTTCTTGCCCTGCACCTTTTTAATTTCCTTTCCTTCTGCACTATTCCTTCAATTATATGCTTCTGAGCCACCACTACTAAATCCCTGCTCTTCTCTCTGCAGCGTTCTAGCCTCTGTAATTTTCTCTTAATATTTGGAGCTAACTGGTTAAGGAAAATCAGGACCATCGCATCAGCATTTTCCTGGGACTCTGGGTCATAGGGTGTATACCTCCTGGTGACACTCCAGCAACACCTCTGGATTTTCATCTGTTTCCTGTCTTACATCCTAGACCTTACTCAGATTTGCAGGCCATCTTGCAGCTGCTTTGATGATAAGCCAGGAGACTCCCCTACCTTCAGTTGTGCTGTGGTCCCATGCAAGGGGAAGGCTGCATCTATGAGAGCCTGATTAACGGTCAGCTCTCCCATAGGGTCTGGTACCAATTTCCGGGGCTTGGTCTGTATCCGGTCTCTCTCCTTCATTGTGAAGAGGACTTACAAAAGCTGCTGACAATCATCCCAAGTGGGTTAATGGGTGAAAAGAATTGTCTTGAAGAGGCTAACGGGTTCCTTAGGGTTTTCCGAGAACAGTGTATTTTGGGCTCTCCAATTATAAAGATAACTAGTGGCAAAAGGGCAATAGTGATGTGATTGATTCCCATTCTGGTCTGGGGATCCCACTACCCTGAGGGGACTGATTGTGGTCACCAGGTCAGGGATGCAGCTACGGGTCCTGTGGGCTGGTCCCCCTCTAGAGCAGCCAGGATCAGCAGAGGAGGAACCGCTTGAATTGTCAGTGGATCTTGTGGTGGAATAGATGTGCCAGGGTCCAGGGTGTAGAGTGGATGGGGAAAGCCTCTTCCTCTGTGCTGCCTCCTTGGAGGATCTCAGGCTTGGGGATTGAGGGGTTTGGATGGTGGATACTTCTCAGCAGTGGCCAAGATCTTAACCTACCAGAGCAAGAATGGTTTAATCCAGGAAAGGGGGTCCTCTACCAGGTCTCTCCAGATAACTGTGTAGTGGTTGGGGTGCCCCCCCTGTGGCCTGAAGATAATTTCCTCTACTGCTCCTGTATGGTCAGGTTGAAAGATCCCTTGGGGGCAGCCAACATTGAAAGCTGGCCATTCCAGCCTGCAAAAGGTGACAAGTTTAGACTTTTCATCAGGACTGATAGGTTGTGAGCCTGTGTTTTGATATCGTTATAATGATTCAAGAATAAGTCTAGGGGAGAAGAAGTCATTTTCCCGTAGTGTCCGTCAAGTCAGGAACACAAATACAGATAAACTCAGACACCACAGGAGACTGAGAACACAGGAAAAGTTTGCCCCAACAAGAGTAAAAGCAAAGTGACAAACAGAAAGACAGCTTGTGTCACACTGTGGGAGCGACTTGCTTGTGTGCCCAAACACCGTTCAAACCGAGGATCTCCATCCTCTGTCCTTACCAACAGGGTCTGGAACGTCTTCCAGTCCTTTGTGATCACGGTTGTCCAGCATGTCTGCCCTAACCACTGTTGATCACAATTACGGATTCGGGCGCGCCACAAGAAGCTAAAGTAGGAAATGTGAGTGTGGACAGAATAAGAATGAAGGCACTTACCCACCAGTTGTAGACCCTTGCGGCTGGGGCTTCGGGCTGGGGTCCGTGGGGTCGTGCAAATTCCCGACAAACACACCAAATGTTATATGCGTGTCGCAAAACCCTCAATGAAACCACCAAAGAGCTGGTTTCTCATGCAAGCTCACAAAGGTCTTTGTTGGCAAGCTCTAGTTTGGTCTGCAACTCAATACTCCAACACAGGCTTGAAGGGAATGTGGCCCTGAACTCAGGGGAGGGTGAGTTTTTAAAGGAAAAAAAAAAAAGACAAGCAGGGGTCAGGGGGTAAGGGACAAGGTGATCTTTAAAATCTTCGGTCAGGCAATTGGCATGAAACCACAAACTGCTAACAGGCTGTCTGAGGAACACCTGGACTATAAAGTTTATCGCCCTGTCTTCTGATTGGCTGTGTCTTGCTGCCACAGCATATTCCATGTTTTTTTCTGGAACTAAGCTCAACACCTGGTTGGTCACTTAAGATGGAGGCCCTTTTCTAGATGGCGTCTGTGATGCTAACTGGGTTTTCCTAGGTCCTCACAATGCATCCCTAGAATGGAAGCAAAACCTAGATGTGTCCTGGTCATCAGTGAGGAAGTGAGCTCCTAGAAACCAACCGTAGAAGTCGTTGCTTCTTATTGCACAGGAAAAACAATCTTTATCTCAAATAAAATATTAAAGAAAATAATCAAGGAATGGCAAAGGAACAAAAGCAGGTCCTCTTGTATGTTGTTGGTGTGACATAAAGTGGACCAGTCCCCATGGAAAAGCTTTAGAAATCTAAACCTGGAATGACCATATGATTTCCAGCTAGACTCCCAAAAATATTTATAACACACTGAACTATACTTGTGTGCTATTGTTCTTCAAAGAATTGCTAACTGTAGCCAGAATGTAGAAACAGCTCAAGTATCCATCAACAGATAGCTGGGTAAGTAGAGTGTTGTATATCCATTTGGTAGAATATTATTCAATCATAAAAATGAAGTTACATACATGATACAGTGTGGACAAATCTTGAATATTTGCTCAATGACTCAAGCCAGACAGTAAAGAACAAACATTATGTGTTTCTACTTGTGTGGAAGTCAGCCCGATGTTTCGAGGCAGGTGGAAAAGGAATGAGGAAGTGTTTATTTTATGGCTGTAGTGGTTTTGTTTGGAAAGATGAAAGTGTTCTGGGAAAAGTCAAAAGTAATAGTTGCACATTGTTGAGATTTTAGTGACAATGAATGGGTACTTCAGATGACTAAAAATGACAATTTAAAAACTTTATTTTATCTTAATAAACTTTTTAAAAAAACTTTATTTGCACTTACTTTATGCTGAGTTTATTCCCATGCCATAGCTTTCCCCAACCCTTCAATTTCCCTGGAATATATTTTTCTTCTGTGCAACATCCTCTCATGGCTTAGGCGCATGCATTATCTCACTGTGGCAGGGGGAACACATGTATAGGTCAGTCCCGCCACGAGCTCTGTTAGTCCCCAGTTGCTTTGTTCACCTACATGAACTTAATGGTTTAGCTGCAGACTCTACATCCCTGTGTCTAGCCCCCCTGTTTAGCCTGGCCATACCTCCCAACTCCACCATTATACCACCTGAAATGACATGCCTTGCTTTTTTTGTTTGTGGGTTTTTTTTGTTGTTTTGTTTTGTTTTGTTTTTGTTTTTGAGTCAGGGTTTCTCAGTATAGCTCTGGCTGCCCTGGAACTCACTTTGTAGACCAGGCTGACCTCAAACTCAGAGATCCATTTGCCTCTGCATCCCAACTGCTGGGATTAAAGGTGTGCACCACCATGCCCGGCTACACATTGCTTTTTTAAAGTCACATCTTTCAGATTCTTGGTGGCTTTTCAGATACCCATGCCCTTGATAGTCAAAGAAGTTTCATGGATGTTCTTGAAGTGAACATGAAGATTCAAACCTCTTTACTTGAATGATTTTGTAGGGTATTTTTGGGTCAAGAGAGCAAGTCAGCTCAGGCCACTTCATCATACACTAGACTGTAAATTAACCACAAGGTGTTTAGAATGCCAATGGATGGACAAACATAAAAGAGCCAACTCCTGCATGTCATAATGGGAAGCAACCTTTACTGCTGGAATGTTTGCTCCGTCCAACCTTTGCCCTCCAGCCTCCCTGCTGGAGCTTGGGATCCTAGTTCTTCACGTGTCCCGAAGGACTGACCACCTTCCTGCTGCCTGTTGGGTCTTAGCAGCCCTCATAGTGCGAGTCATGGAGTCACTCAAAAGAACAAGCCCTCTCTCCCTCCCTCCCTCCCTCCCTCCCTCCCTCCCTCCCTCCCTCCCTCCCTCCCTCCCTCCCTCCCTCCCTTCCATACTGCCTTTGCCGCCCCTCCCTGGAAGGCCAAGTATCCTGTGTATTCTCCTCTCGAGTTCAGAGCTTGCTAGGTCCAGGATAAGCCCTACATCTGCCTTCATGTACCCTGTCTTGCTTTGTCTTTCCTTCCATCCTTCTCTCTGCCTCAGCCCTTCCTCTCTCCACCCAGGGAGTGGTAGCCTCCTCTGTGGGTCTTCCCCCTCAGCATCTACTCCCCCCCTCCTGCTTCTAGCACATACACACCCAGGGAAGGTTTGGACTCCAACCGGGTGCCCGGAACATGCTTTCCCTCCTTCCTCTTGCACCCTTAGTAGGAACTGAACTCGGACCTTTCCAGTGGTTGGCTGTTGTGAGGGCTCTACATTGGGTTTCTTTTCTGCCCTTGTGTCTGTGTCTACCTGCTACTAAAAGGTCTGTGGGGGCAGAGACAGGCCTGCCATCTAATCATCATTCTGGCCAACACTGGAGCTCAACACTGATGCCTTTGATAGTGTGATGGTGACAAATTTGAAAAGAAGGTGACCTCTGATTAGATCCAGACTAGACAGATCTCAGACATAAAAAATAAATTAAAAAAAAACAAGTAACAATACCAAAAACATGGCCTTTTCTTGTAACTGCAAAAATAAAAAATATGTGCGCACTGCCCCAAGCCCTCTACAGAATGGTGTGTATGTGGGGAGAGACTGTCAGTGTCGCTAGGAGGAGCCACCCGGCTGGGATGAAGCACCTCCAAGCTGAAGTCTTGAAGGTCAGCCCTGGACACAGGCATCAAAGTCATTTGAGCATCAGGGGAATTACAGGGTTTGTGAGATCTTCTTTCTCACAGCCATCTCAAACAAACTGCACTTAACACAGCTCTGTGAATCACGCACGGGTAGGAGATTTTCCTCTAAGAGCCGCGTGTAGGAATGCACTTACTTGACACAGGTTGTGTCTGGTCACTCTGGGAGTGCCACCGTTGCCCGTGTTTGCTATGTGTAGCTGCTGAGGGGAGCCAGATGTTTGCTGCATTAGGCTAGCCCCCGCCTGCCACTGTGCAGATCCCAGTCTAGCTCTTCCATTCTGAATCCACTGCTTCTGTGGTTTCTCCCCTGTACCACTGGGATAATCCGGGGTTCCACATTCCTCAAAGGCTCTGTAACTCGTGGTCTATCAGGTGGGGCGAACACTAGCCCAGAGGCACATTTGGGATACACCAGTGATCTCCAGACAATTTCTTGACCTCACTGCTTCCTCGGTTCATGGCATAGTTTCCATACATGGCTCTTCAATGCTCTTCAGAAATGTGAGATGCAGTTTTTGTTTGTACAAAAGAAAAGTGAGTCTTCTATCCATTTTCACCACATCTGTAAGAGTGAAAATGGAGTTAAAGCGTTTATGCAAAGTGAGAACGTCTAGACGGGCATCTGGTCATAACTCAATCAATGTCCTATTTAACAAGAGCGAAGGGCAGATAGAATCTAGTGATCGCTTTATCAGCAGATGAAAGGGGTAAACTCTTGCCTATACCCAAGTGCTCTCCCAGCTCACTGAATCCCAGGCACAAAACTACAGAAGTGACTGGCCACTTGTGAGGTTCTCGGTGAGACAGGTTACAGCCTGGCTGTGCCCCTGAAACCTCCCGTCCTTCAGCCTCGTCTGCTGGGACCCTGCTAAAGGAAGCAAGTGCGTGGGAACTGCCAGGCCTTCAGTATTTGGCGTCTTCTTTCCTGCGCTTTGACCTCCCGGGAAGGCGTGGGTGCGGGTGATTGATACCTACGAGTTCCGCTCAGGTGGGTAAGGAAACAGCCCTCTGTGACAGCGCGCCCAGCATGACAGCTGTTAAGCAATCCTGTTCCCACCGTCTATTGGAGAGGCCTTTCAGTTTCTGGACGGTCGCGGCGAGCTCGCATCAAGTCGCTGTCATGGATTACTGCACCTGGCTCTCACTGTAGCATGATGGGCAGAATTATGAGCACTGCTGTGAACATTTAGAGGTTTATTTTTTTAATTTTTGGCTTTTTGATTCTCAAGTTATAGAAATGTAATACTGGGTGTTGTGTTGTTCTGTTCAGAACACACTGAAAGTCCCATTTCAAGAGCCACCAAGCCTGTCCTGGGAGACCCTCTGGTCACCCTGTTACCACGCCCCCTTCTCCACTGTGAATTCTGCAGCCACAGCCTCTGTATTTCTTCTGGTCAGATCGGACATCTGCCAGTATTTCATATTTTTCCCCTAGAAAAATTGATTGTATCTGACTTTGGGACTACAAAGACCCCGGTGCCACTTCCATTCCGTTTAAGAACATTTAACCAGGAAACACGAGTGGGAAGCTGTCCTTCCACCTACAGCCATGTGACTCCTGCTGGATGTCGCTCACTGATGAGCTCCTGTCTGGCCTTCCAGAGTCTGGACTCCATTCCCAGCCCTGCGATGAACACAATCAAGCAAATACAACAACAAATCAGAAAGCCACATAACATAGAGGAGGGCAGTGGAAGCTTCGGAGGAAGCAGTTAAGGAGAAGGTAGCCCTGACCACCTCGGTTGGAAGGTCCGTGTGTCGGCCCCTGAACACCTCAGGTGGAAGGTCCGTGTGTCGGCCCCTGAACACCTCAGGTGGAAGGTCCGTGTGTCGGCACATCAGGAGAACTACTTGTGAGGGAAGTGTTTTGGCCTTCCTGGCTCTATCCTTAGCAGGGGAGGAAAACAATTGAGGAAGAGAGCAGCTTGTTTGTCATCCACCCCATTCCATGAGGAGCAGAGGCAGGCAGAGCTCTGTGAGCTCCAGGCCAGTCTGGTCAACACAGTGAGTTCCAGACCAGTCATGGTGGAAAGAACCCTGTCTCAAGCAAAGAAACAACAACAGAGAAAAAGAAGAAATGAAAACATTTGTTTGTAGGTTGCTCAGATCTTTAAATGCTGTCTTGTGTTGGTTTGTTTACTTCTAGGTGGCTCAGAAAAGTACTTTCTCAGGGTGAGCCATTCATAGTAGGGGAATTCTCAGTGTCTGGAGTCCAGTCCCTGGTGATTTCTGTTTCCTATCCTGAATAGGATCAGTCCCAATAGTGCCTAGAGAGAATTCTTTAAACTTTTATCTATTATTTTTGTGTGTGCAGTGTGGGGTGCATTGTTCAGGCACGGAATTCAGAGGATAATTTTCAGTGTCCTGTCTCTCCTTCCACCTTTGTGTCGGCTCTGGGCAGGGAACCTCGTCAGCCTGTGGAAGAACTCCCCAAACTAGAAGGGCTGGGAACAAAGTGTTGATTTTCTCACTTAATGGTTTCTAAAAAAACAAAAAACAAACAAACAAAAAAAACAACCCACATGGTTTATTTCTACTATAACATTTAGAAATTTGATGCCATCCTTTCTGAAATTATGACCAATCTCTCAAATATGTCACAGACAGATGACATTTTATAAAATACAGTCTATGGAAAGCCCCATTGGGCCTGGATGAGGTTCTTTTCCTCTGAGCGTTGTTCTATGCCGTGTTAGTTTTCACTGGAGAAGAAAGCTATTTGAGTAAACATCATGAGTTTCCCTGCAGTTGGGCTGGCTAACAGCCTGAGACATGGGTCTTAAAGACAGCTCGCCTTCAGGGTTCTACACACAGGTCCTCCTGGCTCTGAAACAGAAACATTTCTTCAGCTTATGGCTTTATTGCAGAGGAACATCGATAAACATTATAAAAGATGTTTATTACATTTCTTTCATGTGTGTGTGGGGTGTGTTATATGTAAGTATGTGTGGTGTGTGTTTGTGTGTGGTATGTACATGCTTGTGTGTGCATGCACGTGTGTGGTGTGTGTATGTGCACGTGTGTGCATGTGTGTATGCATGTGTAAGTATCTATGATCTATGTTTGTGTGTACATGTTTGTGCATGTGCACATGTGTGTGCGTGTGTGGTGTGTATGTATGTGTAAGCATGTGTTGTGTGTGTATGTGTATATGCATGTGTGTGCATGTATGTTCGTGTGTGTGCATGTGTGGAGTGTGTATGTATGTATAATTATGTGTGGTGTGTGTATGTGTATGTGCATGTGTGCGTGCGTGTGTGTGTGCGTGCTTGTGTGCATGCATGTGTGTGTGCATGCGTTGTGGTGTGTATGTATGTATAAATACGTGTGGTATGTGTATGTGCATATGCATGTGCATGTGTGTGTGTGCGTGTGTGTGTGCGTGCTTGTGTGCATGCATGTGTGTGTGCATGCGTTGTGGTGTGTATGTATGTATAAATACGTGTGGTATGTGTATGTGCATATGCATGTGCATGTGTGTGTGTGCGTGTGTGTGTGAGTGTGTGTAGGTCAGAGGACACTCGTTCTCTTTCCACCACATGTGTCCTGGGAATCAAATTCAAGTTGTCAGCCTTGGCAACAAGTACCTTTATGCCTTATGACCCCAGACGCTTAATTGTGGACATTTTTCTTCTAGAAGATTATGTCAGTGGATAAGCCAAACACCAGCTTGTCTGCTCTGAAACAAAAGCACACAAACCAAAAACCACATGGTAAGGAGACAGAAAAACCTAAGCACACAATACTGCCTTGCCATGGGAGGCACTGCATGGAGATGTGTCCTGTTCACAGGCGCTAATAGTTCTTGTGAAGTCAGGGAAAGTATTTTCTTAGGTTAGTAGATGCTTATTGTGTGAACTATAAAGAATTTTCTAGCGTATTGATTAAAATGTAGTAGAGCCTTCTCAATACACTGCCTGGTGGTTAGGAGTTTTCTTAAGATTTCTAAGAATGACAGGCCAGTTTGTAGTCCCCAAAATACCCCCAATCCAACTCACTACAAACAGCCTGGTCCCTAAGCAGTGATTCTGATGTCTGTCTCTCAAATGAGTCACAGTTCTGGGAGGGGCCCTGAGTGCGTGTCTGGGCTCTTGCCCACTGCTGGTGGTGAGATGGTTGGAAATAGAGTCCTGCCAAAAGGAGGGGCACAGCAGGAAGAGCAGGAACCCAGGTGTTTAACTGGAAGACACCTGCACACACACCACCACCAATAAATAAAACTAAACTGTGGCAGGTTAGCTGGGTGAAGCAGTGCATGCCTTTAATCCCAATACTCAGGGGGAAGAGGCAGACAGATCTCTGAATTAAAGACCAGCCTGATAGCAAGGTCCAGGCTACTAGGACAATCATGTTCTAGGACTGGACAAACAGTGTCCAGTCTATATGCCTGTGGGGATATACTAAAATCAAGTCTGGCAATTTTTAAGAGGTTATGTTTATGATGTGTGAGTTATGTAATACCTAATTTTTCAGAGAAACTGTGTACACATAGAGCTATAGAAAGGCAAATGTTTGAGGGAGAAATGGGTTTGAAGGAATAACTTGTAAAGATCTATTTTCGAGTTGGGTCAGATAGTGGTTTCAGAGATCAGTGATTGTGTGTGTGTGTGTGTGTGTGCGCGTGTATGCCCGCGTGTGTGCGTGAGGAGGGCTAAAGCCTGAGTTACACCTGGACCTGGTGCAGAGATAATCACTTCTGTCCTGGATGTGGAATCAAGTACACTCCGTATTCTGGGGGATGATGTTCAATAGTCCAAGGCGCAGGCTGGACCATCACAGTGCTTCCGAGCAGTCGCTTCAGCTCTTCTGCCAAATTCCCCTAAAAAGTACCTTCCTCTGAGTGTCACCCAGGAAAAGTGTGTGCTTATCTGACAGACACCATTGCTGCTTTCTTAATGGGTCAGAAGCAGTTGATAACATTTGTTGTCTGAAGTGCAGCCGCCCACACATCTGCCTTTGTCATCAGTGTACACGAGTGTTCACATCCTTAGGCTCAGACAAGTCCTGTCTGATGAAATCTGCATCAGCCACATCCAGTTTTGCTTCTTGCCTCTGCTCGTGCCTTTGATGAGGGGGCCACTGAGACCAGAAAAGAGGCTCAGCTCCCTCCACGGAAATGGAATCCTATAAGAGAAGAGAGAATGAGAGGGCCCAAGGGAGAGCTGGAGATCTTGTCTCAGTTGTTCCTGCTAAGCTGTGCTGGGCTTGCTGTGGTGTCCCGAGGGCCCCATCCCAGGTGAATGTGTGGAGCACCCATTCACAGAACCTGAAGTCTAGGAGCTTGATAGCCAAGTCTGAGAAGCAAGTTCAGTTCAGCCATCCCCTCAGCAGTCCTGGTAACGGAACGTGACCTCCTCATGGGCCTCTGTCACTGTCTTCCTTGATCTGCTGCCAGGCCAGAAGGCTTCATTAAATAATTTTCCATAAATGAGACTCATGTGGTTTCTTCCAAGTCCTATTATCTTCACACTTTCCTTCCAAGATGGCCAATAGGCAAATAAACTCTCTTTGATTTTGATCTTCACCAAGGATAACTCTCTTTGTTCTTGTCTCACGTTACTCTTTTTAAAAAATTCGTTGATAGTCTCATGCATATAATATATATGTATATGATTCATTAATTTTAACCCCCTCAATATTCCCTTTCATCCACCCCCACACCCACAAAATTCTTGACTTTTTCTAGCAAGTCCCAGCCTCCTTCCATGCATTTCTTTGTTTATGTGACCCACTAAGCTTCATTACGGTGACTTGCATGGCGTAAGCGGGAAGTTACTAGAACATGCACAGCTTATTAGTGGCTACACCCTTAAAGACAGCAGCTTCCCTCCTTTAGTAACCATAAACTCAGGGAGGGATGGGGCCTCACAAGCCCTTCCCATTTCCTTGGTGAACCTGTGACAGGCTTAGTTTTGTGCAACTCCTTTGTGGGTAACCACAGCTATGGTGAGTTCATGAATGAGATGATCATGTCCTGTTCAGGAGACATCTTCTGCAGAATTACCCCTCAGTCTCTGGATCTTTCATGTCTCTCTCCCCCCATAATCTTCTATGAGGTCCCCAGATCCTGGGAAAGGGTGGTATAGTTGTCCCATTTAGAGCTGATCATTTCCCACCATCCCTTAGTCTTGGTACTGCATTCACTTCTGAGTCTCTTCATTAGCTGTTGTCTTTTGCAATGAGAGGAAGGCTCAGAGCAGTGCTAACCTAGGGGTGTAAACATGGATGTTTAGGCTGAGTGGTGGTGGCCATACTGTTAATCCCAACACTTGGGAGACAGAGGCAGGCAGGTCTCTGAATTCAAGGCCTGCCTGGTCTAGAGTGAGTTCCAGGACAGCCAGAGCTACACAAAAAAACCCTGTCTTGAAAAACACCAAACCCAAATAACAAAACGTGGATGTTTAGAAGGCAGTTTTAAACACATGTCTATGTGACAAAACAAAATTGTGGTTTCTCCCCTAAAGCCTATGATCTCTCCAGTTACCAACTCTTGGCCAAATTTACCATACTAGACACGAATGTCTCCTGTATTCAGTAGGCCTCAAATCCAATCAGACAGGGGCTGGTACCTCCATATTCCACCATCTCAGCAACGGGCATCTCTTGGCAGGCTTGGCTCCTGCGTTTCCTCTCTAACACTATTCTCCATGTCCTCACTCTCTCTGATCGCCTGTTTTACAAAGTTGTCCCTGACCCAGCTTCCTATTGCCCTCTGGTTTCCGGTATCTGTGTCCTAATCTGGCTGATGTGAACGTCCTGAGCTCACTGCCAGGTTTCTCAGAACTTCCCTGGCCTTTCTCTGCGGAGGTCAGGCTCATCTGTAGGTACATAACATTTATCTCTAAATCCCATGGGGGAGTCTGTGACTTGTGTGGAGAGGTAGGAAGCATAGCGAGCTGTGCACTCAATGTGAGGGTCTGGTTAGCTATCGCTGGCTATTCAGTTTTCCTTCTAACACAACTGCTTGCCACTGTGTTTGTTGCTGCCTTCTCACACTGAAAAATTAAAGGAGACAGCTCAAGACTGTGGCGATCATGGGGGACATGGACATTTTGTGTTGTATCAGAGTCATACTGATTTGGAGCAGGTATCAGTTACGTTATTTACGAACACACGGCCTGACAGAAACAACCCAAAGGAAGAAGGATTCCTTTTGGCTCAGGGTGTCAGAGGGATCACTCCATCATGGCAGGGAGGCAGAGGGCTGTGACGGGGTGCGTATGTCACAGCAGACCAGGAAGCAGAAAGGGAAGTGAAGACTCTGAGGCCTGTGCTGGTCACAGACTGCTGCCAGCTCGGCCCTGGGACTGCTGCCAGCTCGGCCCTGACTCCCCAAACAGGGCCACCATCTGGGGAGTAAGTTCAAACCATGAGCAAGAAGGGGCCATTTCAGTTTCGAAGCCTTAAGCCTGGCAAAGAGACAGCACCTTAGCTGGACTCCACCAGGCAACAGGCACTCTCAGGCTTAACCCCCAAAATGCTTCCAAGTCTTTGCTGTTTCAACTTTTAAAATTTTTTTGCATCCTGGGAGGTAAGCAGTGTTAAATATCCCCCAGTGTTAAAGGAAGCTTATCAAAGTGAATCCCTTGGTTTGGCCGTATGATTGGCTCATTGCGTTCCTGTATGAGTTTATGGAGCAGATCCCCACTGACACGGGAGAAGTGGGGTCCCCACTGACACGGGAGAAGTGGGGTCCTCACTGACATAGGAGAAGTGGGTTCCACTTCTTTTTTTTTTTTAACTAACTACATTGATTCATTTATTTTACTTCCTGGCCCCAGTATCTCGTTCTTCCTCTCCTCCCATTCTGCCCCTTATCTTCCCCTCCCCCAACCACTCTTCTGTTTCTGTTCAGAAAAGGGCAGGTCTTCCACGGGTATCAACAAAGCTTGGCATAGCAAGTTACAGTAGGACTAAGCTCGTGCCCTTGAATTAAGGCTAGGCAAGGCAACTCAGTAAAAGGGATAGGTTCCCCAAAGCCAGCAAAGCATTAGGGGCAGCCTCGGACCCCACTGCTAGGAGTCCCACAAGTAGACTAAGCTACACAATTGTCACACATATATAGAAGGCGTAGGTTAGTCCCATGAAGGCTTCCTAGATGTTGACCCAGAGTCTGTGAGCTCACACGAGACTAGGTTGTTTCTGTGGGTTTCCTTAGGATGTCCTTGACCCCCACTAACTCATAATGTCCTTGCTACCTTTCATCAGGGATTCCCTGGGCTCAGCCTAAGGTTTGGCTGTGGGTCTTTGCATCAGTTTCCGTCAGTTGCTGGATGAAGCTCTCTGATGACCACTGGGGCAATCACCAATCTATAAGAATACAGTATATTGTTAGGCATCATTACATTGACATTTTTTCTCTCTTCAATCATGTCTGGTTCTAGTTGTAATTTTTTGTTTGTTTGTTTAGTTTTTCAAGAAAGGGTTTCTCTGTAGCTTTGGAGCCTGTCCTGGAACTCACTCTGTAGACCAGGCTGGCCTCGAACTCACAGAGATCTACCTACCTCTGCCTCCTGAGTGCTGGGATTAAAGGCGTGCACCACCACCACCCAGCCCTCATGTTTCGTTTGTGGGCCATCCAGCCCCTGGACACTGGCACTCCAGACAGTGTCAGGGTGGGCTCATTCTCATGGTGTGAGTCTGAGGCTGAACAAGTCATTGGTTGACCACTCCCACAGTCCTCATCCCATGTATCCCATTGGCAGGACAGACTGTAGGTCAAAGGTTGTATGGCTGGGCTGGCATCCCAATCCTTCAACAGGAGACAGCCAGTTCAGGCTACACACTCGCCCTTGCTTAGCCGGAGTCATCCTATAGATCCCTGGGAGCTTCCCTTGCCCCAGGGCTCTACCTGACCCCGAAATGCCCCCATTTCTGTCATCTCTTTCAGTCCTTTCCCCCTGCATCCACCCCTCAGTCAGATCCCTCATGTTCCCATCTCCACGCAGCCCCTCTCCACCCACGAGATCGCTTCTTTTCCCCTTCCCCAGGAGATCCACGCATCCCCCTTGGGCCTTCTTTGTTACCCAGCCTCTCTGGGTCTGTGGATTGTAGCATGCTTTTCCTTTACTTTGCAGCTAATATCCACTTATTAGTGAGTGATTTCCGTATTTGTCTTCTGGGTCTGGGTTACCTCACTCCGGATGGGTTTTATCCAGTTCCATCCTTTTACCTTAAAATTTCCTGATGTCATTGTTTTTACTGCTGAGTAGTTCTCCACTGTGTAAATGGACCACTTTTTCCCTCCATTCTTTTGTTGAGGGGCATCTAGATTGTTTCCAGGTCTGACTATTACGAATAAAGCTGTTATGAATATAGTTGAGCAAGTGTCCTTGTGGTATGATAGAGCATTGTTTGGGAATATGCCCAAGAGTGTTATAGCTGGCTCTTGAGTTAGATTGATTCCCAATTTTTTAAAAAACCGCCATACTGATTTACAGAGTGACTGTACAAGCTTGCATTCCCAGCAGCAATGGAGGAGTGTTCTCCCTACTCTGCATCCTCTCCAGCATAAACTATCACAGGTGTTTTGTTCTTAGCCATTCTGACCAGTGTAAGATGGTATCTCAGAGTTGTTTTGATTTGCATTTCCCTGATAGCTAAGGATGTTGAATATTTCCTTTTTTAAATTTATTTTTGCTTTTTTAAAACCTATCTTTTCTCATTTTGTATACCAATCCCAATTCCCACTCTCTCCTCTCCTCTTGCTCCCTTTTTCTCCCCCCCATCCCACCCTCCCCGTCCACTCTTCAGATAGGGTAAGGCTTCCCATGGGGATTCAACAGTCTAGCACATTGCTTTGACGCAGGACCAAGGCCCTCCCCATTATATCTAGGCTGAGCAAGGTATCCTTCCAAAGAGAATGGGTTCCTAAAAGCCAGCACAAGCAGTAGGGATAAATCTTGGTCTCACTGCCAGTGGCCCAACAGTCTGCCCCAGTCATACAACTGTGACCCACATTTGGAGGACCTAGTGTGGTCCTGTGCTGGTTCCCTCACTGTCTTAGCTCAGGTGAGCTCTCATTAGCTCAGGTGAGCTGTTTCCGTGGGTGTCCCCATCATGGTCTTGACCTCTTCACTCGTATTCTCGCTCCTCCCACTCTTTGACTGGCTTTGGGAGCTCAGCCCAGTGCTCCTCTGTGGATCTCTGCCTCTGCTTCCATCAGTTGCTGGATGAAGGTTCTATGGTGACATTTAAGATAGTCATCAGTCTGACTACAGGGTAAGGCCAGTTCAGGTATCCTAACCACTATTGCTTAGGGTCTTAGCTGGGGTCATCCTTGAGGATTCCTGGGAATTTCTCTAGTGCCAGGTTTCTTGCTAGCTCCATAATGGCTCTCTCGATTAAGATATCTCTTTATTTCTTTAAGTGTATCTCCACTATTTGAGATTCTTCTGTTGAGAATTCTCTGCTTAGATCTGTACCCCATTTTTAAAACTGGGTTGTTTGGCTTTTTGATTTCTAGTTTTTTTTTTTTTATTTCTTTGTATATTTTAGATATTAGCCCTCTGTCAGATGTGGGAGTGGTGAAGATATTTTCCCATTGAGACGGCTGCTGTTTTATCCTATTGACGGTGTCCTTTGCTTACAGAAGCTTCAGTTTCATGAAGTCCTGTTTATTAGTTGTCAGTCTTAGTGCCTGCACTACTGGTTTTCTGTTCAGGAAGTTCTCTCCTGTGCCAATGCATTCAAGACTATTTTCCACTTTCTCTTCTATCAGGTTCAGTATAAGTAAATTTATGTTGAGGTCTTTGATTCACTTGGCCTTGAGTTTCGTGCAGGACGATAGATATGGATCTATTTGCATTCTTGTATGTGCTGACATCAAGTTATAACAGCATCATTTATTTGTTGAAGATGTTGTCTTTTTCCCTTTGTATAAATTTGGCTTCCTTGTCAAAAATCAGTTGTCCATAAGTGTGTGGATTTACATCTGGGTCTTCATTTAGATTCCAGTGATCGACTGGTTTTTATGCCAATACCATGCAGTTTTTATTACTGCAGCAGTCTCTGTATTTGTGCTTGGAATCAGGAATGGTGATACCGCCAGAAGTTCTTTTATTGTATAGGATTGTTTTAACTATCCTGGGTTTATTGTTTTTCCGTATGAAGTTAAGTATTGCTTTTCCAATGTCTGTATGGAATTGTGTTAAGATTTTTGTTTGTTGTTTTTGTTTTTTTGAGACTGGGTTTCTCTGTAGCTTTGGAGCCTGTTATCGACCAGGCTGGCCTTGAACTCACAGAGATCCACCTGCCTCTGCTTCCCAAGTGCCGGGTTTAAAGGCATGTGCCACTACCGCCTGGCAAATTGTATTGAGATTTTAATGGGGATTCCTTTGAATCTGTAGATAGCTCTTGGTAATATAGTCGTTTTTACTATGCTAATCCTACTGATCCTTGAGCATGGGAGATCTACCATCTTCTGAAATCTTCTCCAATTTCTTTCTTCAAAGACTTGAAGTTCTTGCCATACATGTCTTATTTACTTAGTTACACCAAGTTATTTTGTATTATTTGTGGCTATTGTGAAGGATGGTGTTTCCCTGATTCTTTCTTATCCCATTTAAAATGTATACTGATTTGTTTTAGTTAACCTTGTATCCAGCCCATTTACTAGAGGTGTGTATCAGCTGTAGGAGTTCTCTGACAGAATTTTTGGTGTCACTTATGTATACTATCATATCATGAAGTGTTTATTTATTTATGTTTTATCAATAAAAAATTGAGAGTCAGATATCAGGGTAAGAACTTGAAAGATTAGCAAGCAGGGGAGTAGTTACCAGTTGCCTCTTACCTCTTCCATTTCTCCCTCCAAAAGTGCCAACATCCTCTCTCAGTCCCGCTTTACTACTTCCTGTCTCCTATCTGACCACAGTCCTACAAACCTCTATGGTTAATTTTGACCAGCTAGTGGCTAGCTCCGCCCTATGACTCCAAGCAAGCTTTATTTGTCAGAACACAAACAAAATATCACACTACATGTCCTCCTTTTGGTCTAAATAAAATGTGAAGGTTTGAAGTAACATAGTAAAACTGTATACAATAAGTACAATAGCTATTTACAAAAACATACAGGCAAGAATTACATTAACAATGTGTAGTTCATTTACACTTGATAAATTCAGAGAAAATATTCCATTATCTATCCTATCTTGGTGAGTCCAAAGTTTTGTACCTAATTCACTTTCTATCCTAGCTTATATTACTAACCCAAAACTATCTTGTCTCTCAACCTTATACACTTTACACATCATTAGTGAGTTTCTCTTCTGGGTCTGGTAACAAGAAAAACTATGATTAGTCTTCGACTCTGATGAAGACCTGAGAAGAATATAATATTACCTGAGTAAACAGGAAGAACAGAGCAAATAGCTTCCAAAACTAAGAAATGACAGAAAGAGGTGGCTGCCTGGACAGTTTCTCAAGGATCCTCTGTAACAACATTAGGGCAACCATCTTCGGCCTTCAGGCTGAGAATATCTGACAGACTTTTCTATAAAGCAGGAATTTTGAAGGACTATTGTACCTTATCTTGTGAAAGTTCTGCAGTCACTTTCTTTTGTGTCCTTCTTGTCCAGTTTAGACAGCATACTGTCAGCAGTTGAGGCAAGGGCAGTTTCTTGCCCAGTGACTAACTTTGCCACAAAGAAAGTAAGCTACATATGGAGATTTTTTTTGATGCCCATCATCTTCTTTGAAGTATATTGGTGCTACCAGGAGCAGAAATATCTCATTGTAAAAAAAAATTGAAACCTTATGTTATTAAACCTTCTGAAATGACATAATCTATAGCTCTCTGAAGCATTTGAGGACCATATGTCTATCAAAAATATATCTCTTTTTGACCTTGAAAATATACCTTGAAAATTTTGACTGTAATAGATGACTAATAATCTACATTTCTTTATTATCCTAGATAATTTGTAATAGTAACTTCCAAAGACTAGAAATTTGCATTATATTGTTAAATGAGATGTACAGGTACATTACTTTAAAGACATATGTAACATATGTACAGTATGTTCTAACAAAATTAACGTTAAATTTGTATCAATATACAAAAATATCTTAAACAAGAGTAGAAACATATATACAGTATAACAAAAATAACCTCAAATTTGTATCAATATACAAAAATCTATACCAATATATTTAAGACTAGTAGTTGCTTTTATGGTTTAAAAGTAAACTCCATAGTCCACTTTTTTATTCTATCATCTCTATACCTCCCTTTTGCTTTTCAGAACAGGATCTGTTCAGTTTTTTCTGGCCATTACCAGTAATAACTTGTAATGATGACACATATCCATAACCCACTAAATAAGTAAAAACCACCCACCCCACCTCTTAGGAATATGGATATCATGTTCTTAAAATTAGTTTATGTTGTCTGAGAGTAATGGCATCTTTAGGGGACCTTGAAAAAATTGGGATAATTGTTAAGTCCTGGGAGAGCTAGCTATATCATTTGTTGTCCAGTCTGTGTGTAATAAGAAAAATGCAGGGCTGTCTTAAAACCTGGCAATAGTAGTTTGTGAGGCTGGACCATCTCAGGTAGCCACCTTGAAATTGTCCTGAGCAGTTTGTGGTCCAAAGCTGATCTTTGGGTCCTGTTTGTCAGCTTAGTGGCATTGCCATAGTCCAGGGGGAATCATTGTTGTTGGGCCATGTCCTCCCATTGAAGACGTCAAAGGTTAATGTTAGGCATGGTCATGGTTCACTGCAGAAGACTTAAACAATTTAAATGTCATATGCAGCAGATCTTGAAGAGGATAAATGACCATAATTTGTTATGTGCATCCAGAGTACAAAAACTTAATTCCTAGTTACCTGATAGAGAATCAAACCTGAAATTATATACAGGAAGCTAGAGGAAGCCTTTTTTCTGGAATTAGTATTCTATATGATCATTAATATCATGACAAAAAATTTATATATATATATGTATATATATATACATATATATATATATACTTAAAAATTTTGGGTTGATATTTATACCTTAAGAAAGTTTTAAAGAGTCAAAATAAAACCAAAGGATTATGATATTAGTGGCAATAGAGCAATCCCTTAATTTTGTTTTTTATTCTGTCCCATATCAAGTGGCTCTTCTAACATGAGACAGAGATTTTAGATTTTCCTTTTGACAAGCATGCTTGGGTTTAGAGGAGGAGAGAGCCACACTTCAACTCCAAAGCCAGTTTTAACTTTTATTTAAACTGGGAGTATAAAAAGACCATTTGCATTGTATGTCTATAGAGAACAGCAGAAACAAACATTTGGGAAGATTTATGAAATTTTATTCTGTTGAAAATGTGATAGACCAATTTCTCTTTTTCTTGGGACATTTTCTCTGGGTGATTTGTCCTTTTTCTCCAGATGTCTCATTTGTCCAGTGGTCCTCAGATTCCTTAGCTGGATGCTTTTATTCTCCTGAAAAGACAAAAACAAACCTTTCCACAACCCTAACTTTGAGAAGTTTTCCTTTTGGCAAATTGTATCTGATCAAATGAGAAGGATTTGTTAGTCATATAAACTAGTTTAGATTTAATGGTTACCCTGTTTGATGAACTATCACCGCTTTTAATCCAGAGGTTTCTCCTGTTTGAATCTGCTTTATAATATTTGCTCTATGGTTTCTCCTGAAATTTTTGTTTTATCTTCTAAATCTGTTATGTCATCTAGAGCAGTATGGTTTCTTTCTTTCTTTCTTTCTTTCTTTCTTTCTTTCTTTCTTTCTTTCTTTCTTTCTTTCTTTCTTACAGTAGGTGTTAGGTCCTTTAATTGCTCTGGGGAAGAGTTTCCCCCATGGTGACAGGGATTGCTTGAACCAATTTTGACGTAGGAGCCTGTGAGAGCCCCCACCCCAAGTATTCCCAAATGGGAAAGGGTTACCTTGTCTGTCCTTTGTTAATCTACATTCCTTGATTCAATGTTATCCTTTGCCACACCTTCTGTACACTCCAGAATGTGGAGTCTCCTGTTTGGATTATTCCTAGAAAAAAACATTGTTTCTAGAAACACCCTACCTAAAATCCCTTTTTAGGTGACCTTGCTTACCACAATTAGAACATCTGGCATTTTGAGTTTTCTTCAAACCTCTGGAAATTACCTCTCCTAGCCAAGCACCATTATCATTATGGTTATGAGATTCAGTACTTGAATCCATTCCTCTATGGGTGCTAATCTTGTGCTTTTGCATAGTGAATTAGCATTTTTCAATAGCCAATGACTCAATTATTATTTGTCTAGCTTCTGGATTTGGTTTCATTCTATTTACAGCTGAAGTCAATCTTTGAAAAAAAAAAAAAGATAAAAGATCACTGATCACTGAAGGTTTCTTCTGGGCCCTGTATAACTTTAGTAAACAGCTAGATTTTTTTTTCCAACTTCTTCATCTCTGTCCCAAGCATTCAAAGCTGCTGCATGGCATAAAGTCAGGGTGTGATCATCATATATAGACTGTATATCTGCATGAAGTTGGTCTTGGGAAATCTCCATACTTCTAGCCCTACTTCATTGTTCAATAGTCCTAGCCTCATCTTTCCGCCAAGTCCTCCCCTGTAATTGAGGACCAGGTGCCAATACTGTTGTAAACAAGTCTTTCCAGTTGTGTGGGACAATTCTGTTATTAGTTGACCACGGACTTAACATTTGTGTCACAAAAGGCAGATGAATACCGTACGAGACTATCACTTCCTTAATTCCCCTGAAATCTAACATTTCCGCAGGAATCCAGTCAGCTCTTAGTAGCCTGTGAAATATCTGTCATTTGGCAGTTGTTTCTGTAGGGTGACTGAATAAATTAAGGGTTTTTTTTTTTTTGATAACTGTGGACTGTTCTCTAATTTTATAATGGTGCAGTTGGTTCTCCTTTAAATTACCCTGTCTTTGTCTGAATATCTCTATTTTCTGTTTTAGTATGGTTTTCTAAGGCTTGTGCATTATCAGTCAAAATTGTATTATTTTCTTTAGTAAACTATTCTAAGGCCTGTATGTAGTAAGAGGAGCGGTGGGCTGCTTCCCGCCACCCAGCTAGCTTTACCTGAAATAATTACACAGAAACTGTATTTTTTTAAACACTGCTTGGCCCATTAGATCCAGCCTCTTATTGGCTAGCTCTTACATATTGATCTAACCAATTTCTAATATTCTGTGTAGCACCACGAGCTGGCTTACCAGGGAAGATCTTAACCTGCGTCTGTCTGGAGTGGGAGAATCATGGCGACTGCTTGACTCAGCTTCTTTCTCACAGCATTCTGTTCTGTCTACTCTGCCTACCTAATTTTCTGTCCTATTAAAGGCCAAGCAGTTTCTTTATTAATTAACCAATGAAAGCAACAAATAGAAAGATGACCCTCCTCCATCTCCTGTATCTTGGCACTCATATCAACCACCTTTGTTTTTAGGGATAAAACAAGAATTAACAAACCAATAATGCTTATAAATAACATTATAAAATCCAGCTAAGTTAATTATCTCCTCATTTAATTATTCCATTTTTAAATGATCCATTGTGGAATCATACAGAGGCCTAACTCCCTCTGTCATAACAGTGCTTCTCAATCTTTTAACGTGGGAAAAATTCTCTCTCTTTCTAAAAATTATTTATTTTTATTTCATGTACATTAGTATTTTGCCTGCATGCATGTCTGTGAAAGTGTCGGATATCCTCGAACAGGAGGTGTAAACAGTTGTGAGCTGTCTTGTGAGTGCTGGGAATTGAACCTTTGTCCTCTGGAAGAGCAGCCAGTGCTCTTAACCACTGAGCCATCTCTCCAGTACCTCTCTCCTTTTTAAACTAATTCCCCTTTAAGAATTTCAAGTTGTCTCCCTAAATCTGCTGACGATGACAGTGAAGTGTAAGTGCCATGTCACTGTGTAGCACATCTGGGCACAAAACACAGATGCTCACAGCCTGACTGAGGGTAGCTGCCGCTTCTAGCATGTAGCGGTGAGCTGAGAGTATGTGGTGGTTGCAACAATAGAAGCCCGAGTGAATGTCAGGGTGGCAGCCTAGTGTGGCAGCAGCTTAAGAAGGGGGTCTTGGGGAAGCCTGCAACCCACGGTGAGAGGGAGTCAGCTGTCTGAAAAGTAGATACAGGATAGGGCCTAAGAAGGACGCATGGCAGGAGCTGCCTGATGCAGAGCCAGGTGGTCACGTGCGGGTAACTTCTGCAGTGTTTGTAGCCCACGTGCCTCTGGGGTGTGGGGCTTGTGGAGTTTAGGTGGCACCCAGAGACTGTTGTAGAGAGGCTGCAAGAGGAAAAGTCCAGACTCACTCTGAGGACTTGCTGAAAGAAATGAAAAGCCAGCTGGTGGCACGGGAAGGGCCAAGCAGCTGTCTTGTAAATTTGTGCCCCATGTTGGGTTCCAGATAGAGTGTTTATCTAATTATTCTTTATCAATAAAAAAAAGAAGAGTCAGTTATCAGGATGAGAATCCGAAAGATCAGAGAAGCAGGGGAGCAGCCACCAGTCGCTTGTTACCTATTCCGTTCCTTCATCCGAAAGGGTCAAGATCCTCTCTCAGCCCTTTCTTACCACTTCCTGTCTCCTCTCTCTACAGTCCTCCAAACCTCTATGGTCAGCTAGTGGCCAGCTCTGCCCTTTGACTTCAAGCGAGCTTTATTTGTCAGAAGACAATGAGAATATCACACAACAACATCATCTGTAAATAGCAACACTTTGACTTCTTCCTTTACAATTTGTGTTATTTGTCTTGTTACTGCAGCTAGAACTTTGAGCATTATATTAAATAGATATAGAGAGAATGCCCAGCATTGTATTGTTCCTTATTTTAGTGGAATTGCTTTGAGTTTTCATCTAATCTGATGTTGGCTATAGGCTTGCTGTATATTGAATTTATTATGTTTAGGTATGTTCCTTGTAACCCTGATCTCTCCAAAACTTTTATCATAAAGGTATATTGGATTTTGTCAAAAGTTTTTTTCAGCATCTAATGAGATGACCATGTATAATTTTTCCTCTCAGTTTGTTTATATGGTGGATTACATTGGCAGATTTTTATATGTTGAACCATCTCTGCATCTCTGGGATGAAGCTTACTTGATTATGGTAGATGATCTTTTTGATGGGTTCTTGGATTTAGTTTGCATAAATTTTATCAAGTATTTTTACATCAATGTTCTTGAGGGAAATTGGCCTGTAATTGTATTTCTTTGTTGAGTCTTTGTGTGGTTTGGGTATCAGGGTGACTGTGGCCTCATTGAAAGAATTTGCCAATATTCCTTCTGTTTCTGTTTTGTGGAATAATTTGAGGAGTATTGGCAGTAGCTCTTCTTTGAAAGTCTGGTAAAATTCTGCACCAAAATCATTTGGCGCTGGGCTTTTTTTGTTTGGGGGATTTTTAAAAACAATTCCTTCTATTTCCTTAGGAGTTATAGGTCTTATTTAAATATCTGGTCTTTTTAACTTTGGTGTTTGGTACCTATCAAGAAATTTGTCATTTTCTTTTAGATTTTCCAGTTTTGTGGAGTATAGGTTTTTGAAGTATGACCTAATGATTCTCCAGATTTCCTCACTGTCTGTTGTTATGGCTCTCTTTTTCATTTCTGGTTTTGTTAATTTGGACATCATCTCTCTGTCTTTTAGTTAGTTTAGATAGGTTTGTCTATCTTGTTGATATTCTCTAAGAACCAACTCTTTGGTTCATTTATTCTTTGTATTGTTCTCTTTGTTTCTATTTTCTTGATTTCAGTCCTCAATTTGATTATTTCCTACCATCTATTCCTCGTGAATATGCTTGCTTTTTTTGTATGAGAATTCTCTAAATTCTTTATGCAGGTGCTTAGTGCTATGAACTTTCCTCTTAGCACTGCTTTCATTGTGTCCTATAAGTTTGAGTGTATTGTACATGCATTTTCATTGAATTCTAGGAAGTATTTAATTTTTTTGCTTATTTCTTCCTTGACCCATTGGTAATTTAGTTGCGAGTTCCTCGTTTTCCATATGCTTGTAGGCTTTCTGTAGTTTGTGTTGTTGAACTCAACTTTAATCCATGGCAATTTAATAAGATACAGGAAGTTATTCCTTTTTTTTTTCGTATCTGTTGAGACTTGTTTTGTGACTCCATATGTGATCAGTTTTGGAGAAGGTTCCCTGAGGTGCTGAGAAGGTATATTCTTTGGTGTTTGGGTGAAATGCTCTGTAGAAATCTCTCAGGCCCATTTGAGTCATAACATCTGCTTGTTCTGTTATGTCTCTGTTTTGTTTCTGTCTGGCAAACCTGTCCATTGGTGAGAGTGAGGTTTTGAAGTTTCCCACAATTACTGTGTTGAATTCAATGTGTGGTTTAAGATTTGGTAATCTTCTGTTACAAATGTGGGTGCCCTTGTATTTGTGGCATAGATGTTCAGCATTGAGACTTCACCTTGATGAATTTTTCTTTTGATGCATATGCTGTGTCCTCAGTCTCTTCAATTTTGGTTTGAAATCTATTTTGTCAAATATTAGGATAGCTATTCAGCTTGCTTCTTAGGTTGCTTGATTGTACAATCTTTTCCCAGTACTTTACTCTGAGGTAATATCTGTCTTTGATGTTGAGGTGTGTTTCTTGTATGCAGCACAAGTATGAATCCTGTTTTTGTATCCCTCTGTTATCTTATATATTTTATTGATAAATTGAGTTCATTGATATTGAGAGGTATTAATGACCAGTGATTTTTAATTCATGTTTCTTTTGTTGTTGCTGGTAGTGGTAGTAGTGGTAGTGTGTGTGTGTGTGTGTGTGTGTGTGTGTGTGTTCCTTCTTTGGGCTTTACTGGTATGAGATTATGTGTTGCCTGTGTTTTCATGGGTGTAGCTAATTTCCTTGAGTTGGTGTTTTTCTTCTATAATTTTTTGTAGGACTGGATTTGTGGACATAAATTGTTTAAATTTGACTCTGTCATGAAATATCTTGTTTTTTCATCCATAATGATTGAAAATTTTGCTGGGTATCATAATCTGGGCTGGTATATGTGGTTTCTTCATATCTGCAAGACGTCTGTTTAGGCCCTTCTGTCATTCAGTGAAGTTGGATGTAATACTAACAGGTCTGTCTTTATATGTTACTTGGTCTTTTTCCTTTGCAGCTTTTCATATTATTTGTTCTGTATGTTTAGTGTTTTGATTATTATGTGGTGAGAAGACACTTTTTTTCTGGTCCAGTCTATTTGGTGTTCTGTAAGCTTCTTGTACCTCCATAGGCATATCCTTCTTTAGGTTGGGAAAGTTTTCTTTTATGATTTGTTGGATATATTTTCTGGGTCTTTGAGTTGTGATTCCTCTCCTTCTTCTATTCCTATTTTTCTTAGGTTTGGTCTTTTCATAGTGCCCAAGATTTCCTGCATGTTTTGTGTTGGGAATTTTTCAGATTTAAATTTTTCTTTGACTGTTGAATCTATTTCCTCAACCATATCTTATATTCTGTTGATGATGCTTGCATATGTAGTTCCTGTTTTTGTTTACTCAGATTTTTCATTTCTAGAATTCCTTCAGTTTGTGTTTACTTTATTGTTTGCTTTTTCTTATCTTTCTTGGTATTTTTTTTAACATACTTACTGATTTTTTCTAATTTTTTTTCTGTCTTTTCCCTTGATTTCTTTAAGAGATTTTTTTTTCATTTCCTCTATCATCTTCATAAACTTATTTTTAAAGTTATTGTCTTGTACTTCTGCTGCATTGGAATGTTCAGGTTTTGTCATAGGTTAGTTTGGTTCTGATGGTGCCCTTTATGTTGTTGGTTGTATTCTTACACTGGTGTTTAGGCATCTGGATTTGGGATGATTATAGGTCTAGGTGTTGATTTCTGTTTTTGTCCTTGTTGGATGGGTGTTTTTTTCCATTGTTTTCCTTTTCTTCTCTGGCCTAAGTGGTGATTGACAGGTCTTTAGGTGCAGTAGGGTGTCTCCACTGAGGTTTGGGGGCGCTTTGGGTTCCTACATTTAGCCTGCCGTTTGATAAAGCCAAAGTCCTCCTCAAAAGTTGTAGACCAGAATATGGAGCCCAGACAGTGCTGTTCTTGTGACTAGTGTGGACTATACCTGGAGTCTGCCAGAGCTGGGGGTGGAGACTGGCTGCAGGGAGGATGATGGGGTCTGAGGGCTTGGAGCCAACTTCTTAAGTGTCTTTTATGAAGATGTTTTCACCTTCTCTGCACACACGGAAATTTCCTTTAATTCACCCTACTTCTCTGTGTTACCGAAGTGTTTTAACTGTCTAAGCAGGATGAGCCCTGTGCTGAAAGGCTGGGTTTGTGTATCCTAGGGGAATGGACTAAAGTAGGAAGGGAAATTTTTGAAGGCAATAGCATGAGCACTTTACAGTATTTTCGTATGCCTTGCAGAAGAACAACTGGACAATTCATTTTCCTCTCTATTTACTTGTTTTGTGTGTTTGTGGTCTCATGTGGTCAGAGGTCAGACTTTGGGAGCTGATTCTCTCCTTTTCCATATGTTATCAGCCTTGGCTAGCAAAGCCCTAGCCACTGAGCCATCTCTCCAGCCCTGCCCGTCACTGTTTGCTGTCCAGGAATAATTTGTGCACAGCGCCTTCCTGATGTCACTTTTCTTTTCAGGTGACCCTCCTGGTGGCTCCTCCATGCACCCGAGAGAGGCATTATGAGCACCTTGGACGGTGTTGCAGCAAATGCGAACCAGGTACCTCAGGGATTTCTAGCTTTCCTTTTGTTTCTGGCCTAAGAGATGAAGGAAGAAATTTATAGACCTTTCATGACAGTGGTAGGTAATGATGTTTGCCATTCAGAAGGCATAATGCTTCCCCTCAATAGATAGCATCATCTATGAATCTAGGGCAGTTTCAGAAACTGGTCTTCTATTCGCCCTGAGATGGCAGAGTTTCCTGAAATCACATCCGAGTAAAGCCTGAAGTGTAGCTGACCCTTGAAAACGTGTGCACAGCAGTCTTATTCCAGAAGAGCTAACTGGACTTGCTTAACCCTTGACAGATCTTCTCCCATATAGCAGTCAAAGAACACGAAGGCTGCCCATCCACCACCTTCCACAAGTGTGGCCAGTGTTTGTGTGCGCCTGTGGAGTACCAACCACTTAGGTCCTCACTTTCTCTTGTTCTTGGAGAGGGTGGCAGAAGCTGGGTTACTTTATAACTGAGGTCTTCCTGGGTTTTTTGGTTGCAAATAGCTCTTGAGTATAGAGGACACAGAGACAATACTTTTTTTTTCGAGACAGGGTTTCTCTGTAGCTTTGGAGCCTGTCCTGGAACTAGCTCTTGTAGACCAGGCTGGCTTCGAATTCACAGAGATCCGCCTGCCTCTGCGCCCCCCCCCCCAAGTGCTGGAATTAGAGTGTGCATCTCCACCACTTGGCTTCAGAGCCAATACTTTGATCAAGTATGTGTGTGTATGTGTAACATGCACACATGCGTCAGGGGAAGACTCTTGGTCAAAGTAAACTAGCCGCTAGCAAATAGTGCATATAGAACACAGGTAGGCAAGTATCCATGGTGACAGTAGAGGAGAGCTTGAGGATGGGAGGGGAAGACCAATCCACTTCCTCAGCCCAATTCTTCCCTTAGTCCATTCCAGCAAACTCCTCAAGGTCTACAGGGCACAGTGTAATTTCTGAGTTCGATTTCTCAGTCAGCAGAGTTTGGGAGTGCAAAAGATGATTGGTTGCTTGGTTGGTTGGTTGCTTGCTTGTTTATTTAGACAAACTAAGAGACATCTATAGTCACAGCAAACCTCGGAGGGAGCAACAGCACACACAGAGAGTCTGGGGCAGGATAGGACTAGCAGATGCTCGAGGAGCCCAGGTGCTGTGCTCAGAGCCTGCAGTTCCCTTTCCTCACATATTACCCTGTCATAGAAGGTTCCTGGACCAGCGGCTCTCTAACCACATCTGCAGATTGCCATTTATATCTTCATGCAGCTCTGGGGATTTAACCCAGATCCTCACACACCCTTCCCTTCCTTTCCCTTCCCTTCCCTTCCCTTCCCTTCCCTTCCCTTCCCTTCCCTTCCCTTCCCTCCCCTCCCCTCCCCTCCCCTCCCCTCTGCTTTTCTCTCCTCTCTTCTTCACTCTGGTCCCTTCCCCTCCCCTCCCCTCCCCTCCCCTCCCCTCTCTTCCTCCCTCCCTCTCTCTCTCTTTCTTGTTTCTTCCTTTTTGTCCTTTCTTTATTTCTTTTAATCTGTCTGTTTTTGCTTGTTTGTTTGTTGGGATGGTTGGTTTTTTTAAGATAGGGTTTCTCTGTGTAGCCCTAGATGCCCTGGAACTTGCTCCTTAGACCAGGCTAGCCGGGATCTCAGAGACCAGCTGGAATTAAAGGCATGCATGGCAATATCCAGCTTGTTTAGTTTTGATCAGCATTTATTGTCATTGTTTTGTTTTTGATTGACACATTATCTTCTCCATTTAAGGAAGATACCTGTCTTCTAAATGCACCCCTACCTCTGACAGTGTGTGTCTGCCCTGTGGCCCAGATGAGTACTTGGACACCTGGAACGAAGAAGATAAGTGCTTGCTGCATAAAGTCTGTGATGCAGGTGGGTCTGTCGCACTGACACACATCACGGGGGGCGTGGAGATGCACCATCCACCTTATGCTCCTCAAATCTGTTCTGTAGACAAGTGATAAATAAGCCTGCTGCTTTTCCTCTATTGTTGTAGGAAAAGGTTCTGCTCACGATTTAGTGTCTCCAGCGCTGCAGGTTAGACATTCCCACCTTTCTGCTCCAGAATAGGCATTGCACTTTAATTGCGGACACATCTTACCATTGACAAAACGTTGTCCCAGTGTTTGGTGCCTGTGTCATTAGTCCTGTACCTGTCCCATTTTAAAGACAGAGAAACTGAAACCTGAGATTAACTCCTCCAGGATAAACAGACGAGAAGTGGCCTCCAACTGATCTGACTGATGAGCCTTTTCCTAAATAGCAACATTTTTATTGTTAAAGTTTATTGTTTCACCAGGCTGGCATAATTTTGGGAAGTGGGGCTGGATAAATATATTTTAAATATAAGGTTTTGAGACAGGATCTTACTCTGTGGCTCAGGTTGTCCTGTAACTCACTACTGTGATTATAGGACTACATCTCCATGCTCAGCTCCATTTAAAAAACATAACTTATGTTTAGGAATCAAAATATAAAAGTGTCTCATGAATTCCCTACGAGGTTCTTCTCTCTCTTCTCTCCATTTTCTATTGGGAATACTAATGCATCCACCACGTTACTCCAGCACAGCTTCTGGTGTGCATCCCCTGGGTGTCATTGGTCATATTCTTTCCTTGGTATTTCTTGCATTGTGCATTAAATTTAGAAGGCTGATAGTATCCTGGTTTATTTGGGCTAGGATCTGGCAAAACCCCTTCATCCTAGTATAGTGCAGATGAATAAGAGTGGGAATTTTATTTTTGTAATATTTGCAATGACAAGTATGAGTTGGGTATTTTCCTCCAGTTCTAGGGATCAGTTCCAAGGCCTACACATGCCAGCCAGATGATTTACCACTGAGCAACATCTCTAACTCTTGATTCTTTTAGAAATAGAGGCTTCCTATGCAGCCTGGCCTCCACCTTCCTGCTCTACCCTCTGCCCCTCTGCCTCCCTAGTGCTGGGAATAAAGGCATGTACCACCATGCTGGCTCCGTCCTGTCACTTCTTTGTTTCCCTGAAGCATAGCACATACAGAAAAGGCACATTAAGTGCTTGTGGCTTTCTGAACCCTGGCTGGATTGTTCAGCTTCCTCCCAAGCCTTTGCATTATCACGATGAATCCATGCATGCCATTGTGTCTGAGGTGAGGTGCTGCAGTTTGTTGCAGACACTGGTTTTAATTGGTGGTCAAATTATCATACCACTGTGAAGTGAGCCCAGGCTGTCATCAGTACACACACACACACACACACACACACACACACCCCACAGGGCATCCAAGAGGATCAGAAGAGGCAACAGATCCTCTGACAAGGGCAGTGAGAACGAGCTGAGGTCTTTTGCAAGTGCTCTTAACCTCTGAGCCATCTCTGTCCCCAGTGGGACCTCTCCTTTAGTGCTAAGGGAGACCCATTATTGGTGACTTAATCTCTATAGGATATGGCCCTTAGAGCGCTAGGAAATACGCGTTCATGAACACTATCATTCTTCTAACGTGTTGAGACAGCTGGCGGGTTTCAGCTGGAGAAAGTGATGTGGAAACTCCATGGGCACAAGCATCTGATCAAGTCTTTTTATTTCCTTTAATGACCTTGAGTCATTACTGTCTGTTGGAAATAAGGATTCATTCTGTCTACTGCCAAAATTAATTACAGCTGAACACATCCGATTGTTCTGGAACTGCTGCCACCTCCACTCACTCACACTTGCACAGAAAAGCAGCGGGGCATGTCCTCCCTGTCTGCGCATGCCCCCTGTCTGCGCATATGTACTATGTACATGTTTCTGCTCAATTGCCCTTTGTGCTACGCGGGTTTGGTCAGTGGGTACCAGGGCAAATGGGGCTCATTCTTGGGTCTAAGAAGCATAAAACTAATAATGTCCCTTCTTAATTGTCTGTAATTTGAGACAGTGAAGGGAGAAACAAGTTTGATTTTCCCTGTCTCTTTCCCTTTGGGAGTTAAGCTACAAAAGCCATAAAGAAAAATCCAGAGCCGGGCGGTGGTGGCGCACGCCTTTAATCCCAGCACTTGGGAGGCAGAGGCAGGCGGATCTCTGTGAGTTTGAGACCAGCCTGGTCTACAAGACCTAGTTCCAGGACAGACTCCAAAACCACAGAGAAACCTTGTCTCGAAAAACCAAAAAAAAAAAAAAAAAAAAAAAAAAAAAAAGAAAATCAAGATGAGATGGACCCTTTCAGCCTTTACAGAGAAGCTTTTTGCCTGTTTTTTATTTGTTTGTTTCCTTTTAAAGAGTCATTGTTTTTAATTATGTGTATGTGTGGGGTGGTCTGTACATGGCAGCATGTGCCCAAGGAGGCCAAACAAGGTCCAGCCCCCTAGAGCTTGAGTTAGAGCCAGGCGTGAGCTACAGGATGTGGGTACCTGGAACGGAACTCTGCAAGGACAGTACGGGCTCTTAGCCAGTGAGCCATCGTGACAGCCACCTGGGCAGTCTAAATGATGTTTTGACTTCATGTCACGTGTGTGCACACCTGTACAATTCAGTGTCCTTATCCACAGTAGCTGCATTCCATGAAGTCACCCCAATCATTGAGTTCATGAGTCCTGAATCACTCGTAGCTCCTAGGAGAATTCAGGACTAGCTTCCAACAAGCCCTTCTCATCAGAGGCCTTTGTCGCACGCACAAACCCCCTTGTCATGTGCATTTCACTGTTTACTAGGTAGGTCTTGTGAGTCAGCACACAACTCAGACTCACACAGCTTGATGCCACACATGTTTTCTGTGCAGGACACATCACTGCCTTCTTGAAACACAAGACAGCACTACACATGGGGCCATTTAAAACAAGGTCATTGGCAGATAAAAGCCCAAAGATGAGAAAAGTGCTTTGGATAGACTGCAGCAAGGATGCTCATTTAGGCTGTGAACCTAGCTCAGTGGTAGAATGCCTTACTGGAGCACATGGGGTTTGGTTTCAACCGCCAGGATTATCCTGGAAGGTGGGGGGCGGGGCGAGAGGAGAATTCACTCGATATGAAAGTCAGACGGGAACGCAGAGGTCCTCGTGGAGAGCGAAGAGTGACTCCACACTTTGTGTGGTTCAGCCCATGTCCAGGGTGACAAAAATACCCTGCGAGTGTCAATAGGAATTGTAGTGAACAAGGACAGTCACGTGAATCTGAACAATAAAAATGATTGTGTGTTGGGCACTAAGTTCCCATACACCTATATTCCAGAAAACTGAGAAGCTGGGAAAATAGAGTAAGAAGCCAAGCCCTTTCTGTTTATTGGGAAGAGGAGTGTGTGTGTGTCTGTGTGTGTGTTGGTGTGTTGTGTGTAAGAGAGAGAGAGAGAGAGAGAGAGAGAGAGAGAGAGAGAGAGACCCTGGTTCGTAGGTCAGACAGACTGCTGCCTGTTTCTATGCTTTGTCGTCTTGACTGAGCACCCCAGAGCCCTTCAGGACCCCTGGATGTACTCACATCCCCAGAAACTTTGTTAGGTCTATCTAAATTTTGTTTGACATCTGAATTTACAAGAAAAACAAAACAAAACAAAAGCCCCAAAACAACAAAAACTAGCAGCTGTGCACTGCTGTGCAATTCCACAGATAATTAAACCTCCTAACACAAAGCTGTCTAGAGAGCCCACATAGCTCTCTAGAACAGGGTATATTGGATGGTTTCCTACAGACAAGGAAGTGCGGGAAGGAACTCCGGAGTTCCTCAAACCCAATGAGTCACCCTGTTGGCTGCCAGATGCAGCTGGGTGGGGACAGTGCACCGGGTGTACAGTGCATCTGTGTCTCCTGCTTCTTACTGGTTGCTGATCTTCTCTTGTCTCCCACAGGCAAGGCCCTGGTGGCAGTGGACCCTGGCAATCACACGGCCCCACGGCGCTGTGCCTGCACAGCCGGCTACCACTGGAACCCAGACTGCGAGTGCTGCCGCCGTAACATGGAGTGTGCACCTGGCTTTGGGGCCGAGCATCCCTGTACGGCATGGTTTTGTGTGTGTGTATGTGTGTGTGTGTGTGTGTGTGTACTCTCCAACAGAGCCCTGCTGTTACACCCCTGCCCAGAGGACTTCCGGGGATTTGTCACAACTGTGTCGAGGGTGCTCCAGGCAGCCCGCTTGGCTCTGAGGAACCTTAACGTGGACTAAAAACCCAGTTTATTCCAGCTTCCAACAGCACATGGGCAGTCATCCCAAATTCCCTTGCCCCTCCCTCAGCTTTGTGTCTCAGTCTGTGAAAACCGAGGCCCAGACAGTATAGTGCAGGGATTGGCCAAGACAGTAAACATCATGCAGCATCTTAGAAGAGGGTGCACACCTTGGGACATGTTGGAAACTGACATCTACAGATATTGATTGCCAATGTAAAGAGTTTCTAAAGAATGGCTGTTGGGAGGTTATAGCTGCAGTAACACGTTGAGAGCAGGCAGTGGAAGGCTGGGGAGACATTGCTGTCTATACAGAGAATGCTTCACCAGCGTGCGGCCCTAAGCCCCATACAAGAACCCACACTGAAAGCTGATCTCAGCTCCAGCAAGAAAGGAAGCCAGGAAATGTGAAGTCCTAGAGCAGGCTGGCCAGCTAGCCTGGCTAAAGCTCAAGCCAGCCACTGCACTGTGAAAGCCCTTCTCTCCAGAGCACTACTTAAGCTGACTGTTGGAACAGCCATGCTCTTCCCTCTGTTTCTGTGCACCCATCCTCTTTCCAGGCAGAATTGCTTCTTCCTCTTTGTTGGGAAGGCCTTTCCCCATCATCTCCTCTAGCCCTTCAAATAAGAAAGAGTAAGAACTAATTTGAAATTTATTTAAAAAAAAAAACTTGAATTGACTTGCGTTCACAGAGTAAAACTGAGAGTCTTCTGGATTGAGCTGCCACCATGCTCATTACCATATAACTGGCCAAACGTTTGTTTGATTTTTAAAATCTTAAGAGTTCACAGCTTTTGAACCTTGAGAGTAGGATTGCCCCATGATTATATTTGGGCTGAGTGGCCCACCAGTAGTGCGCGTTAGCAGAGTTCTCTCTTGCTCCTTTCTGAGTTTTTAGCATAGCTGCTGAGGAACACCTACAGAGTTGTGGGTATTGTTAATACTCTGCCATCTGAGAACTCCACTGTGCCCTTCAGCTTTGCTGAAAGCAAAGAAGCAGAAATCCTCTGGTCTTGCGAAAGTGCTTCTGAGAGCCAGCCCTTCTAGCTCCCAGCTTCTAGGAAGCGGCACAAAGCTAGTTTTCAGAGTATGCTTGCCAGTCTTTCACTTAAAGACATGGTTTTAAAGCCAGTGCCCTTGGACAGGGCTGGGAAACTAAAATATTATTCATTTGAAGCCACACGGAAGAATGTATCTAGCCAGCACGGCAGGCCTCTGCATCAGCGCACTGATTCATCCACACATGCTCTCAGGAAAAGTCAGCGGGGCACGTTGTGAGACGGAGGCCAGCCGTCCCCACCACAGTCAAATCCCTGCAAATTCTGCAGCCTCTGTGAACAAGGGTGCTGCCTGCTGCTTTCTGATTTCTGGAAGATATTCTTGAATGAAAAGGAGGACATGACTATTCCTATGAACAGTGGAGGAGAAGGTTACTGTAGATGAGGTAGCGTGTAGCCAGGCAGGGACATCTATCTGAGAAAGTTCACAGTGATCATGACCAAGCTGTGCCATGTGAGAAAAGGGGCGAGGAGACCTAGAGCCAGGAGACTTAGAGGCCAGGAGGGTAAAAGGGTAAAAAGAACCAGTGTAGCCAAAATCTCTGGATTATACAAGACGATCCTCTGGGGGAAGGGCAGCCCAGCCCCCCAGCTGAAGAGTTCAGGGTAGGAGGCAGGGTTTTGCAGACAGGTGGACCCTGTAACAGGTAGGTACAGAGGAAAGAGGAAGCTGCCAGAAACTGCTAGTGGCCAGCGTCAGCCACGGCAGTTAACCTTTGTCCAGGGTTTGCCACCTAACAGTTCTCTCTGCCTTGAACCCTTGGAAATGATCCATTTTGACAGGTGGGTGGACTCACTCTTGAGGCTGGGGATGTCCTGGTCAGTTTGCACAGTGCTCACCTGACATGCACAGAGCCCTGTACTCATCCCCAGTACCGAATGGGGCCTGCTATGGTGGTACACACTTGGTCCTAGCAGGAGTTCAAGGTCATCCCTAGCTACACAGTGAGTCTGAGACCTGCCTGGGTTACAAGAGACCCTGAGAAGACAAAGTCACTCATGCCCGAACTTGCAGTATACTTGGATTCAAAACAAAGACTGTTCAGTGACCACACGTTTGCTCTGGGTAAGCAGGGAAAGAGAAGCAGCCCATGCAGCGGTGAGGGCAGCTTTGTGGTCACCAGTATTGCAGCTCCTGGCTTAGTATAGTGAGGCCAAGGTTTGGGTTCAGGGTAGACAGAAATGTTACCTCTTGTATTAGTGTGAGAAGCCTGGTTGTAAAAGGGAGAAGGGAAATGAAGCCTTCAGGATATCACTGGTGGGCCAGAGTTAAACAAGAACCACCAAAAGTCAGGTGAATGGAAAGTCCCTGAACCCTCCTCAGAATCTTCTAGATTGCATTACTCTTTTATTTTTAATTTGTAACTTTATTTGGTGTGTGTGTGTATGTGTGTGTGTGTATACACCGTAGCCCATTTGTGGAAGTCAGACAACACCTCTTGAGAGTTGGTTCTCTCCCTTCATCATGTAGGTTCCAGGAACTAAACTCAGATCATCAGACTTGGGGTCAGGTGCCTTTATCTCACCCACCCTTTGTTCATCTTTAAAAAACAAACTCTGTCTCTGTCTTTCTGTGTGTGTGTGTGTGTGTCTATGTGTGTGTGTCTGTGTGCCTGTTTGTGTGTCTATGTGTCTGTGTGTGTGTTTGTGTGTCTGTGTCTGTGTGTGTGTCTCTGTGTCTGTGTGTCTATGTGTGTGTCTGTGTGTCTATGTGTGTGTCTGTGTGTCTATGTGTCTGTGAGTGTCTTTGTGTGTCTCTGTGTGTGTCTGTGTGTGTGTTTGTGTGTCTGTGTGTGTTTGTGTGTCTGTGTGTATGTGTCTGTGTGTGTGTCTCTGTGTCTGTGTGTCTCTGTGTGTGTCTGTGTGTGTCTCTCTGTGTGTCTCTGTGTCTGTGTGTGTGTCTGTGTGTGTCTGTGTGTGTCTGTCTGTGTCTGTGTATGTGTGTCCCAGTGCTGGAGGAGGCCAGGGAACTTGGATGGATCCATGGAGTCGGGCATTACGCTGACTGACATGGGTGCTGGGAAAAACATTCTAGCCTGTGCTCACCGTTTATAAAGTTGTTTCAGTTAATGTTAGTAGTCAACAGCCCCAGCATTATTACGATTGTTACCTAGAGAGTCACACTGCCGTATCAGTGTGGCAATGTATCTTATTTATTGCCAAATTACAGAAATCAAACATACTTCCTATCAGGCATGTACCAAGAAATTTAATTTCTTATTGTTGATTTGTATTCATGAAAATAAACCCTAGAAGTGCTACTAATATCGAAAGCCATCTGAAGGCTTAGCACTAGCCGACGGCCTGATCTTGGTGTCATGCTGTAGTCAGTACTGTCCATCTGTGCCTACCAAATTGTCATGCGCCCATTGCAATAACAATAGGAGACACGGAAGCTTGCGGCATGTCTTATGTTGCTAATTTAGTTTAGGAGAAATGTGAGAGGTGAATCAAGCTTCCTAGGCAAGACCAGCTTTGGCTCTGAGTACTAAGGATGAAGGCAAGACCCACACTGTCTCAGCATTCGCATTTATGTTTTCTTGGGACACAGTCCAATCCATTTGCCTCACATATTGTCTCTAGTTACTTCTGTACTGTGAGCAATCACAGCCTTTAGGAGGAAAAGACTTACAGCGTTCCTCTGGGGGTAGGGGAGTGCTGTGACCGTCACACTCTGTAGCCTGGTGAAATGAGCTGCTCACCCCACTTGGCAGTGAACCCCCATTTCTTTAGTAAGTCAGTGGTGGAGTCAAATGTCGGCAGGCATTTCAGTTATTCCGAGTTTTGAAATAATAACTTTTGTAGTAAATAGTGTCATATAGCCCATATCCAAAATGCTTGGTACCATTTTTTACCCCCACCCAGACTTTAGAGTAATGAGCTATTTTGGCATTGGAAGAAGACATTTCCCTTAAAGACAGGGATGGCACTGCATTCGCCTGCAGCTGAGAACTGATGCAGCCTGAAGGCTGGAAATAGGCAGCAAAATTCAGCCCCGTAACATAGACGGGAATTTGTGCTGAAGTGAAAGGCCAGGCAAGGCTGTACCTAGCTGGGCATCAGATGTAGTCGTTGTGGCCTGACATGAAGTGTTTCCAAACATAATTCTGTAAACACTTCCTCCACCCTGGAGGAAATAGCAGGAGATACAGGGAGCCAGGCAGACCGAGGAAGACGGGGTAATTCTTCAGGGACACCATCCTGGCCGATCTCTAAATGTCTCCTTGATTTTATCTTGACTTTTGTGTGTGTGTCTGACAGTGCGGCTCAACATGGACACGGTGTGCACACCCTGCCTCCTGGGCTTCTTCTCAGATGTCTCCTCATCCACGGACAAATGCAGACCCTGGACCAAGTAAGTGACCATGCAGAAGCCTGAGGACCCGATCCGCCTCAGCAGCTCTGGGTGGAAGGCGGGTCGAGTGTGTCGGGTTAGCTTCCTCTTGGAAAATGTGTGTCGTTGCCACAGTAGGGAATGGGCCTGGAAGCTCGCTGTTGGACCCAGCGTGTGTCCCAGCTTTGTGCCACTTCTTAGATTTGGAACTATATGACCTCCATTTCCAGCTTCTCTTTCTTTAACCTAACTTTGTTTAATTGAAAATTGTTTATGACTTCTTTGTCTGGGACGGGTGGAATGCAAGGCCTCCAGATATGCTAGGCTTCTCCTCTGTGACTGAGCTGTGTCCGCAGCTTGAGTTAAGCCGTTTATTGTCTGTCATTGAGCGCTGTCAGGCCCCACCCTCACTACTTTACTCTTCTGTCTGTGTGCGTCTGTGTGCACTGTAAATGCTTTGGGTTTCCTGAGTCATCTTGAAGCTCCTTACAAGCCAAATCACAGAGGTCCATCTGTGCCTTTGATTTTACCCCATCTGTAATCATCTTGAGATTTCATTTTCACAGATATTTTAATTCCCGGTTTGTTTATTATTTTTGTTGCCAAGGATGAACCCAGGTGATGTTTTTCTCCACTGAAATGGGTGTCTCTGCGGCTTCTTACAATTGCTGTGACTTCACTGGAGAAATGCACCACCATTTATTTACTAAGTTCCCATTGCCGCCCTGGAAGCAGCTCTGAGTTTTCTGCAGAGATAAGTGTGTAGTGATTGTGTGGTATACAGACCAAGCATCCCTTACCCAAATCCGTGGGAAATATTTCAGATTTGTTTTGGGTTCTGGCATGCTTTTAGCTGTGTCCTGAGAACTTTCAGGGAAGGATGCCAGGTCCAAACACAGAACTGCTCACGTACGGAACTACTGACATACACCTTACACACAGAGCCTAGCTGTGTCCTGAGAACTTTCAGGGAAGGATGCCAGGTCCAAACACAGAACTGCTCACATATGGAACTGCTTACGTATGGAACTGTTCACTTACGGAACTGCTCACGTCGGAACTGCTCAGTACAGAACTGTTCACGTACTTCTTACACATAGCCTGAAGGTGATCACACATTCTAAGTTATCGTGTGAATAGAGCAAAGCTTCATGACGTCTGGTTTCATGTCGGTGCTCTGAAAGCGTCACATCGGACTGTTGGGGCTTGGGTTAGGGACCCGTGACTAACATATAGGGCAGCACCGCACGTGAGTTACGTGAGTTATGTGGGACAGGCTCTGAGCGCTTCACATCCTCTTGTTTAACACCAGCGCTAAGTGCAATGAGCCTTCAGTTCCAAACATGTCTTTATTTCTCCAAAGCTCGCATGACCCATCCCAAGAGCTGCTGCTGTTGTGTCTGCTCCTCCTCTTCCCAGCAGCTACTGTTTGCAGACAGCTCTCACTATGCCGCCCTAGCACCCCACCAGCAGGATTACAGTGTAGACCACTGCACGTGGCTCAACAGGTTCTTAGGAAACGCTGTTTCCCGGTGCAGTACACCCAGGTTTTATGTTAAGAAGATTGTATTTTTCATGTTCAGCATTTGAAGTCCTCTTTACATAAGTTCCTTCTTTGCTCTTGCCTGCTGTGTTCTCAGTAGTTCTCATCGTTCCCTGGGCACTCTGTCCACCTCTGAGGGCTTCTGCTCCGTTGGCAAGGCTGAGGAAGTTATGGCTTTCCTTCCTGAAGGAGCTCCCAGTCTAGCTAGGGGTCCTTTGTGGAGTTTTGAAAGTTAAAGTGTCGACCCACAGCACTGCCTGCTCTTTCCTCACAGCTGTTCCCTCCTTGGAAGGCTAGAAGCACAGCCAGGGACGAAGAAATCAGACGTGGTCTGCAGCTCCTCCCTGACCCTGAGGAAACCACCCAAGGGTAGGATGAGCAGAGCCTGTGGGGTGGTCCATGGTCCCAGGGGGGTCTCTCCAGAGTGACAAGCTAACGACAGGGATTCATTTGTGCTCTTCAGTTCATTCTGTCCTCGATTGTCTTGGTATTATTTTCATTTTTTGTCAGCATTTTATTTGTTTAAAAGACTTATTCTTTATTTTATGTGTATGGATATGTTAATACGCCTATGTTTGTGCACCACATGCGTGCATTGCTCCAGGAGGCGAGGACAGGGCATAGGATCCTCTGGATCCTATGACATTGGACTTCAGACAGTTATGGGCTGCTAGGAACCAAACACGGGTCCTTTGGAAGAGCTGCCAGTGCTGTTAACTGCTGAGCTGTATCTCTAGTCCCATCATTTTTTTTTTGTCTACTTTTGAACAGTATGAGATTTTTTTAAAAAAAAATTATTTATTTTATGTATATGAGTGTTTCATCTCCATTTATGCCTGTGTATATCACGTATACTCAGTGCCCGAGGAGGCCCGAAGAGGGAATTGAATCCCCTAAAACAGGAGTTACATACAGTCGTGGAAAACACCATGTAGGTGCTGGGTACTGAATCTGGGTCCTCTGGAAGAGCAGCCAGGTCTCAAGTGCTGAGCCCTCTCTCCACCTCCCCTCCCAATTTCATTTTTCCTTTTCTTTTCCTTCCTTCCTTCCTTCCTTCCTTCCTTCCTTCCTTCCTTCCTTCCTTCCTTCCTCCCTCCCTCCCTCCCTCCCTCCCTCCCTCCCTCCCTTTCTTCCTTCCTTCCTTTCTCCCTCCCTCCCTTCCTCCCTCCCTCCCTCCCTCCCTCCCTCTCTCCCTTCCTTCCTTCCTTTCTCTCCCCCTCCCTCCCTCCCTCCCTCCCTCCCTCCCTCCCTCCCTCCCTCCCTCCCTCCTTCCCTCCCTCCCTCCCTCCCTCCCTCCCTTCCTCTCTTCCTTCCTCCTTCCCTCTCTGTCTCTCTCTCTCTCTGTCTCTCTCTCTCTCATTTCTCCCTCTCTCTTGTCTGCTGGAGATTTTACCCAGTGCCTTTCTACATGCTAGCTACTTGATAGCATTTTTAAAAGATTTATTTGTTTGTTTTTATTTATTATGTATACAACATCCTGCCTCCATGTGTGCCTGCTGTCCAGAAGAGGGCACCAGACCTTATTCTAGATGGCTGTGAGCCACCATGTGGTTGCTGGGAATTGACTCAGGACCTCTGGAAGAGCAGTCAGTGCTCTTAACCTCTGAGCATCTCTCCAGCTGATATTCTTTTCACACCGAGTTAGGGGTGAGCTATAAACATAAATGCCAATGCATGGTAGGAGTGATAGAGTGAGGGTGTCTATGTGAAGATTTTGATCAAGCCAAAGAAGGCAACTTGTTAGATCTGTCTGTGATTATCTGTGAGCATTTGTAGATCAAGCTAATCTAAATAATGATTTTGAAAACTTGACAGAAAGCTGCTGGCTAGCAGAGGCTTCTGTCTGACTTCTTTAGGTGAGAGACTGCATGGTGGGCTGCACCCCAGAAGCAAGCAGCTTGGGGAAAGACCTTCCCAACAAGCAGAGAACCAGGTCACAGAGTGACAATAAGGCCATGAATAAGAACAGCAGCTGTTGAAAGATAAACTTAGCCAGATGAACCAGAACAGTGTGATGAATGGCGTTCAGCTCATTCTCAAGCAGAGATAGGACAAGGGGCCTGGGCCGCCCTCTCCTGGAGGGGAGACCCCTGAGCAGGGTGGGTTACACTGTGGAGTGTGTCCTCTAACAGCTGAGAACTCTCTGAATTCAGGGCTGGGAGCTCTCCACGTCTGGCTACCTAGACACCCACATCCGTGATTCTTGGGTTGGATTTATAGGACTTTATTAATTTTAACTTGGTAAAATGAAGTAATCCTTAACACTGTTCTCTCCGCCGCAGAAGCCCAGATTTACTTGCCCGGTCTCGTCATTCTGCTCCTCTTCGTCTCTGTCCTATTAGTTCCTGCCATCATCTTTGGTGTTTACTACAGGAAGGGATGGAAAGCGTTGACAGGTATTGTGTCCACAGTGGCATCTGAAAAGCAGCCTTGAAGAAAAGAATATGGGTACCTTCCATGAAAGCGCCATAGGTGGTGGTTCCTTGCCTCCCACCTGTGATTCCACACTTGAGGCCAGGGAGATTAGAAGGGCATCCCTTGAGCAAGCTGGCTATCTACATGACCTGTACTAATGAGCCTTGGGTTTCAGTGAGATATCCTGCCTCAGTGTGCAACGTGAAGGGTGACTCATGAGGATTCCTGGAGTCATGTGCACATGCACGTGCCCACACACACCACATGAATGGGCACACACATTTTAACATGCATATACACATGCATGCACAGCACACATATGTACATACATGAACATCCCATACATATATTCAAGCAAAAACAAAACCACAAGAATCCGCAGCTCCTGGCTTCAGTGTTCATAGTGACCGAAGAAAACATTGGATTTTAATAATAGATGGGATAAAACTTTGCATATTTTTGTCAGATACACCTTCTTTGTGCCCCTCTCTTGGTTATCTTGCTTTCTCTTATGCACAATAAGGTTTTGAATGGAGTCAGAATGAGGGTGTTCTGTACCATGACAGACCCGGGTGCATCACAGGGATTTGATGGATTATTAGTGGGTCCTAGTTTGGTTTCTGTTTCCATGATAAACACCATGACCAAAAGTGACTTAGAAGGGAGAGACATTTGTTTGTTTGTCTCTTTGTCTTTACATCTTACACTTCAGTGTCCAGAAATCAGGGCTCAAGCCCGGAACCTGGAGGCAGAAACTGAAGCAGAGGCCATGGAGATTGCCTACTGACTTGTTTCCCGTGTCTTCAGCCACCTTTCTTTTCAAAATGTATTGTATGTGTGGATGTTTAGTCTGCATGTAAGTCTGTGTACCACATGCATGCCTGCTAACCTTAGAAGCCAGAACATGGAATCAAATCCCATGGGGCGAGACTTACAGATGATTGTGAGCCTACATGTGGGTGCTGGGAATTGAATCCAGGTTCTCTGGAAGAGCAGTCAGCGTTCTTAACTACAGAGACATCTCTTCAGCTCCTCAGCTACCTGTCTTAGAGAGTCCAGGCCCTCCTGCCCAGGGTTGCTTGCTCACAATAGGCTGGGCTCTCCCTCTCACATCAATCAACAATCGGTGTCCCTTAGACAGTTCACAGGTCAGTCTGATGGAGGCAGTTCCCCCCCGTTGTGGGTCCCTCTTCCTAGGTATTTAGGTTTGTGTCAAGTTGGCGGAAACTAATTTTGACAGTGTTTTTCCCTTTAGAGATCAGCAAGTTCTGTTGTTAAAAAGTAAGATGCCTTCAGAGTGTTTAAATCAGTCAATTTATTAATTGGTTGGTTGACTCCCGCTCCTGTGCTGGAGACTGAACCCAAGTCTTTTCTTCTGTTAAGCAAGTACTGTCCCACTGAGTGAGGCACACACTAGTCTTGTTACCCCCCACGCTGAGGATGGACCCCGGAGCTTTGTGCATGCCAGGCAAGCTTTCTGCCACGGAGTTTCAGCCCCAGCCCTGGCTGAATTATAACCAAATACCGTCACTCAGGAATGCTAATACCTTCTGTGACACTTACAGTGGTATGTTTATGTAGACTCATCTAAAATGGGAGAAAGTCAATACACAAAGGAAGAGAGTGAAATAGTGACAGGCAGGGGCAGGAAGGAAATGGGGAGGTGCAGGTCAAAGGCTACAGCAGCAGATGTATAGGAGAAACACACCCAGAGAAGAATGTAGTACAGCGTGAGAGATTTTGCTAATTGAGTTGATTTTGGCACTTCTTGCCACATACAGGTCACCATTTAACATGTTCGATAAGTTAATCCATTTTATTATAGTAACTACTGTGCCATCTATATTTATCTTATCACATCATACTGTATAAGCTAAATATATAAGATAAAATTTATATTAAAATAAGTAGAAAATTATAACATGTAGTTATATCTTTGCTTTTTTTCCAGCTAATTTATGGAACTGGGTCAATGATACTTGCAGCAGCCTAAGTGGAAACCAGGTAAAAGTGTTTACTGCCTCCTCTAAGCCCTGCCATAGTCTCTAGAGTGGTAACTGACTGGCTGTGGAGAACCCTGCCTACCAGGCAGTGAAAACTCTGTCCCGAAACTGATCCCGGTTCAGTAAGTCAGTGCCCATTGTCTTCACCCGCCCCATTCCCACGCCTTCCCTAATCCCAGGCTGGACACCGAATGGTCTTTACTCGTACCAGGCAAGCGTACGACCCCTGAGCCAGACAATAGTCTTCGTTCCAATTCTGTTTTCTCTGTGTACGTATTTTTAGAACTGGACATGATCACCTAGTGCTGATTCCTAGGAGGAACCATCTACGACTTTTTCTTACTCTGTAGTTATTTAATAAAAATTCTCCTTTGTCATAATTTCAAAAATTATTGGAAAATATTAAGACTATTGCAATGAAAGGCCTGATGCCCGATGCTCAAATTCATCAGTAGCTCACACTTTATCACACAGATTTAGTCTTTGCTCTTTCTGTCTGTGAACCAAGTGAGTCTGGAATCACTTCTGAGTGAATGGAGATTGGGAATTCCTCTGTTTTTAAGTGTGTAAATGACCTTCCTTAAGAATGAATCGTCTCTGTTAAAATGGAAAGATAAACAGAAACAAAACTGGGACTGGAGCGACGGCTCGGTGATTTGGAGCACGCACTTCACCCCAGAAGGCTGAGCTCAGTTCTCAGCACTCACAGCTCACAGCCACAGGTGCTCACAGCCTGCAACTGCAGTGCAAGGGGATTCTATGCCCTCTTCTGGCCGGCTAGGACAAGTGGACCCAGATGCACAGGCGTGAACACCACACACACACATACACACAAATAAAATAAAATAAAATAAAAATCTTTTCTAAAGAAAACAATGGATGCTCATGTTCCACTCACTCTCTCCTTTAAAACAGGTAAGTAGGTAAATAAATTAACTAGATAAGTTGTTCAGTTGTGGCCCTGGTCTTGTATTGCACTTGAAAGAGTGCTTGCTGAAAAGGCACAAAACCCTGATTGAAAACCAGCAGAAAATACATTTGTCTATAATCCAAGCACCTGGGAAGCAGAGGCAGGAGGATCAGAAACACAGAGTCATCCCGTACTCCCTAAGACCAGTTTCAGTTACCTAAGACTCTGTCTCAAAAATCCCAAACTAAACAACAAAAAGTTAAGAGTGACTTAGCTATCTTCCAATCCAGATTTGATATTAAAATGCTAATTATCCTAGTTTGCCGTTTGCATCTGTTTGCCGTAAGATCTGTCAGCTGCAGACATTAGTCTGCTTTCTAAAATTCAGCTCCAGTGCCACAGATCTGCTCTCCTCTCTCCCTTCCCAGCATTACATACAAACCCTTCCGTTCATTTGCTGAGTTCCGTGGCTCACAGAACTAAAGCATGCTGCAGGCAGAGCTGCGGCCTGCAATTCAGCAGTTGCGCGGCTGTCGCCATTTTGTTAGAGACAGATGTGTCCAGGTGTCACTTGCATTCCCTCTTCCCCTGTAGTGTGCAGATGCTGTTCACTGCGGTAAGGAGCCAGTCATTTCTGTTTGTGTCCCTTTCCAGAGTTCTTCCGTACTCTGTGATTTTAAGCAGCATAAACAAATCTATAAAGTATGGGCCACCTGTAGTTGTCAAGGTGGAAGCAGTCCATAGCAATGCTCTTCTGCAGGGTTTAGGCAGATGTAGTAACTGGATATTCTGAATTCACATCCTCAGGAGTCCTCAGGGGACTGCTGTGTTGGTGCACACTCAGCAACCTCTGGTCAGCAAGAAGCATGTGAAAGACTGTTACTAATGACCCTCGGGGAGAAGATGTTTCCAGAAGACATGTGCTATCTAGAAGGTGGTTCTGGGGTCTGTGAGCCTGTGTGTGCAGCAGACGGCGGAGATGCCAGGATGCTCACATTGGTCAGTGAAGTCGAGATCCAGGGGAACCTCTCAAGGAAGATTCCCACAGAGGATGAGTACACAGACCGGCCCTCACAGCCCTCTGATGGTTCGCTGTTCCTGAGCCAGCCCAGGAGCAAATCCACACCCCCTTTCCAGGAGCCTCTGGAAGTGGGGGAGAATGACAGTTTAAGCCAGTGTTTCACAGGGACTGAGAGCACGGCTGAGTCTGAAGGCTGTAGCTTCCTTGCGCCCCCATGCAGAACTGACTGTATCCCTTTGTCCCCTGAAAAGTACTTGAAAAGAGAAATAGAGGGTGACAGTTGCCTGCCCTGGGTGGCCAGCTCCAACTCAACAGACGGCTACACGGGCTGTGGAAACACTCCTGGGGAGGACCATGAGCCGCTTCTGGGTTCTCTGAAATGTGGACCCTTGCCCCAGTGTGCCTACAGCATGGGCCTTCCCAGCGAAGCAGCAGCCAGTACGGCAGAGGCAGGAGGGCAGCCCCAGGACAGGGCTGATGCAACGCTTCCAAGCTCGGAGAGGGGAGCCTCGGGACCTGGGGGTTCCTCCAGTGACCAGCCACCTGTATCTGGTAAGTAGCTTTCCTGGGTTCCCACTTTGGGGTTGAAGGCCTGTCTTGGGTGAAGGGTCAGAGGCATGTTTCACAGTCTTCTGGAGAAAAGAAAACCAGCACGAGAGACACAGCCCAACTCCTTTCTGCCTATTGACACAGGGTCTCTTGTAGCCCAGAATGGCCCCAAGCTCACTCTACATGGCTAGGATGACTTTGAGCTCCTCCCACTTCTGATTCCATCTTTCCAATACCGGACTTACAAGTGTAGGGCATTGCACCACGTTTACTGGGGTTTCACGTGTGTTGGCCAGGCATTCTACCAGCTGAACAAATGTCCAGTCCTCTGCTGAGCATCTTCACAGGGACTTTGTGTTGTGGGCTGCGCTGACTGTTATCATGACATTGTCCTCCAGGCAGGCTGTTACCGCCTTATGCATGCCTGAGCCCTCTGTCTTCAGGCTTCTCATGGTTGGATTTGCAGTTAGTGCTCCAACCTCACGACCAAACCCTGAAAGGCAAAGTCAATAGTCATTTTAGGAGTGACTGAATCGTGGTGTTCTCTCATATCTGGGGAGGGGTGGTTGTTAAAAGAAGCTTCAGCTTCTAAATCTGAGGACAAACAAAACTGTTTAGTTGATCCTTTATGATTTATTTAAGTAGCAAGTTAAGGATGCAGTAAGTGCCTTTTGTTGCTTTCTAAGAGAAGTCCCCTTTATAGTTACCACATTTAATGTTTATTAAACCCAGACAACAATTTACAATCAAGTATCACTGCAGAGATTTGTTTCCGCAACATTGCTGGAACACAAATCGCCCACCAATGATAATATTATGACTTTTTTTTTGCCTGAAGGTAGAACACCATCTGTTAAAAATTATGTATCATAGAGGACTTTGTACCTGATTGTGAGGGTGTCCTCTGGGTATTATTAGCCTGGTCAAAGGCAGGGAGCTGACTGAGAATCTTTTGGAAACTGTAAACATTCACCAGGAGAAAAAAATGAATATATGGGTATGTACCACTTCAAAGGCTTCTCAGAATCCCCCAGCTCAGGGAAGGATAGGAGAATGGGAGGGAGGGAGGAAAGAGAGAGGGAGGGAAGAGGGAGGGAGAGAAAAAGGACAGAGGGAAGAAAGAGGGAGGGAGGGAAGAAGGAGCGAGAGAGGGAGAGAAGAAGAAAGAAAGGAGGAGAGAGGGAGGGAAATAAGGGAGAAAGGGAAAGAAGGGAAGGAGGGAAAGAGAAGGGGGAAGGAGGGAGGGAGGAGGGAGGGAGGGAAGAAGGAAGGAGGAAAGGAGGGGAGAGGGAGGGAAATAAGGGAGGGAGGGAAAAAAGGGAAGGGGGAAGGAGGAGGGAGGGAGGAAGAGAAGGGAAGGAGGGAGAGATGAAGGGAGGAAACATGTGGGATCCCCCTCCCCAGAGGTGCCTTTCTTTCCCTGCTCTTGGTTGGGACTTCAAGTGGTGCCAGCAGCTGCGTTTTACAGCCAGGCCCTGGCCAGATTGAGCCCTGAAGCACAAAGCCTGCTTTTGCCACAAGATAGTATAGTTCCTGACTTGACTGGTAGAGCAGTTTGCACTTCTGTCTCCATGGCAGCTGTGAACACACAGACATACTGTTCCATCTCAGCTGTCAGACTGAAGGAGAGGAGACATTCTGCGTATGGAGAGAACTGATCTGATTTTCCTCTTCAAGACTCTAGAACTTTGAAGAAAATGTGTACATGATGTGTGACATGGAGGGAGAAAGAAGCACAAAACCCAAAACCAAACTTTGTCCTCCACTTAGAGTAAAAACAGTAGTCTGGTGTGTCCATCAAATACTCCCTAGGCATAGAGGAAAAGAATACCACATGTCATCAACAGACAATGTTCATTTGCAAAAAGTTGACACTGCTTTTTCCATGTCTGATGTTTAGCCATGCAGAACATCAGCAGAAGCAGTCAGCTCATCACTACTGGTAGGACAAATTAATTCTCACCTGAGAAGCAGCAGCCAGATTGATTTTTAAGGCCACCCCATTCTCTCCATAATTACTTCTGTACAAACAGTCCTTATGGTCAAAATAATATATTCTTAGCTTTTTCAAACCATCATAATTCATTCTCTATAATGTGTGTGATGCTTGAGGAAAGAGAAAGACCTGCCCCACCCTCCTACAAGGCATGTGCTCTGAGGACTTAAAATAGGTAGCCTTGTTTCTGGGATTTTTAGGTTTATACCAGTTTGTTATTCTGTTCACTTAACTTATAGCCAAAATCAAGTGGTGTCTAACTGGGGACTTCTGGAGGAGAAAGAGTACCTACCATACAGTCTTATTTTAACCACATTTTACCTAGTGTATGTGTGCACATGTGTGCACATGTACCATGACTCTTACGTAGAAGTCAGCTTTTGGCAATCTATTCTCTCCTTCCCATTGTGAGTCAGGGATCAGACTCTGATGGCCAGCAACTCCTGACTTTGCCTGCTGAGCCGTATCTCCAGAATATGCTAGCAGCTTTTGACAAAACATAAATTCAGAAAACTCCACAGGTAGAGATGACTTGAGAAAATACTTATGGTTGTCAAGTCTACTCTAGTGATGCCCCTACTCTTAATGAATAGTGAGAATTAGTAGCAGAAACCAGTGAAGATTTTTTTCTTTCCAGGCCTTGATTCATAAGTGATGCTTAATTCTGGGCACATGATGGTTACTGTGGTTACAATGCCATTGGTAACAATCTTGCTGTGAAGAGACTTTGTCACCAAGGCAGTTTCTAAAAGGAAGCATTTGATTGGGGGCTTGCTGTAGTTCCAGAGTTTCTGTGATTATGGTGGGAAGCATGGTGGCAAGCAGGCAGACAGGACAGTGGAGCAGCGCTGAGAGCTGATCTACGGGCGGGAGGCAGAGAGTGCAAGAGACCGGGCCTGGCATGGGTCTTTGAAACCTCAAGCCCCTAGTAACATATCTCCTTGAACAAAGCCACATCTTCTCTGACAAGGTGGTGTCTCCTAATTCTTCCTAAACAATCCACCAAATGAGAACCAAACTTTCAAATCTATGAGCTTCTGGGGGCCATTATTACTCAAATCACTGCATTCCACTCCCTGGTTCCCATAGACTTGTACCCATATCATAATGCAAAGTGCCTTAAGTCCAACTTCAAAGTCCCTGTAGTCTGTCACAGTTTCAAACTGTTTAAAGGTCCAAAGTCTCACTGGGTGGTAGTGGCACACACCTTTAATCCCAGCATTTGAAAGGCAGAGTCAGGCAAATCTCTGTAAATTTGAGGCTAATCTAGTCTACAGAGTGAGTTCCAGGACAGCCAGGACTATAGAAAGAAACCTGTCTCAGAATAAAAAAGATGTGCAAAGTCTCTTCTGAGATTCAAAATTATCTCTTAATTGTAACCCTTTGTTAAAGCAAAAGCAAGTCACAGCCTTCCAACATACAGTAGCATTATCATTCCAAAAGAGAGAACAAGAAGTCATAGCGAGGACATACTGGACACAGCAAGACTGAAACCTGGCAAGGCACACCTCAAATCCTGGAGCTCCATGTCTGATGTCAAGGAGCTTGATAGCTCTTTGATTCTCCCATGCTTCCAGCTTTGTTGACAGCAATGCCTCCTTTCCTTGGGCTGGCTCAACACCCTGTATGCAGCCCTCCTTGGCAGATAACCCATGGCTCTCCAGCATCTTGGGACTTCCAGTGAATCCATAGTTTGCCTTCACAGCCTCACACAATGGCCTCTTTGGTCCCTATGCAGGACTGCCCTGCCACATGGTCTATGTAACCATGGCAGAATATTCCACAACACCTTTACCTCTGCACTCTTAAATCCAGAACCACATTGCTGAAACTGCCAAGTCTCGCTGCTTTGTGGAGCTGGAAACTGCCCTTTTCTTAAATTATATTTGTGCATGTTTTTCTTGGTTGTAGCTCTTTAGGAAGAAATAAGTCGTTGGGCCTTTTCTTTCCCAAGCTTCGGGATTAGCTGGTGGGGTCTTGCCTTGAGGGCACTCTCTGTTTATTCCACTAAGCATTGGGCGAATTGGATCCGGCATTGCATTTCCTGGTTCTCTTTCTCTTCAGACCATATGTTTTGTATTGCCTTTTGCCTTGCTTGTTCTTTTTCATTATAAATCTACATATGAGTAATCATTAATAACCACATGACACAGCCAATACTAGACTGTCTTGAAATCTCCAGTTTATGATGTTAGTCCAAAGCTCTTCCACTTTGCCTCCAGCAGATTTTTAGGACAGGGGCAGAAAGCAATCACATTCCTTGCCACAATATTACAGGAATTATCTATACCCTAGCCACTAACATAGTTATCTCTGAAACCTCTTGAGCTGGGCCTCCATTTTAGCTCTCAGCAACGTTGTCTTCCAAGTTCCTTCTGGGACCACCCATAAGCCTCAGTCATAGCATTCCGTCTCATGTCCAGTCCAAAGTTCCAAGTTTTTCTGTCATCTGAATAGCATGGTCAGGCCGCTCATGGTAGTACCTCAACCCCTAGACCAGCCTCTGTCTTACCACTGTTCTAGTGCTGTGAAGAGACCCTGTGACCAGGGCAATTCACACAAAAAAGCCTTTAGCTGGGGGCTAGCTTACAGTTTTAGCGAGTTCATTCATGATTAGCAAGGTTGGAAGCATGGTGGCAGGCGTGGCACCAGAGCAGAAACCCAGAGCTTGCATCCTGACTGGCAAGCAGGATGCAAAAAGAACACAAGAAGGAGGTTGGGCCTGGCTTGGGCTTTTGAGACCTCAAAGCTCACTCCCAGTTACACAACCTTCTAACAAAACCACACTTCCCGATCCTTGCTAAACAGGTCCACTAACTGGGGATCAAGCATTCAGATTTATAAGCCTATGGGGGCCATCCTGACCAGACACGACACCCTCCTACAGGGAATTAGGAGAGTTTTCACTGTCCCCGTGGAGAACTGGTATTCTGGTGGAAAGAATAACAGCCGCTCGTGTTTACCGCGTCTTCTGCTGACCCGTTACTCGGCTTCAGCTTCCAAAATCACCCATTTCTTTCAGCCATTTCTGAGCTGGAAAGGGTTGCTTGTTTACAGGACAGCAGCACCCCTTGAGGAGCCCAGCTCTGTGCTCTTTCCCACCAAACCTGTATGGACTGTCTGGAGCTTTGAAGATAAGAATGGATTGATGATAAAGTAAGAAGAACCTGCCATTTCAGAGGTGAAGTCCTGCAGCCTGTGACCTGTTTGCCATGACGCTGGCTTTTCTAGACAAGCCTAGATGCTATCACAGCCTTTATCAGCAAGCCGGCAGCCAATGCATTCGTTATTTTTCATGTTACTCTGCAAATACCTGACAGAAGCAACTCTGTCAGGAGGGAAAGCTTATGGCCCACAGCTCAGTCCAGCATGATGGCGAAGGTGTGGCAGAGTGGATCGGTTCACATCACATGACCGGAAATGGAGGAAAGGCATGCCAGAACTCCGTGGTCCTCTCCTCTCCCCTCCCCTTTCTATTCCATCTCCCCCACCCCAACTGTGAGCTTATGCCACCTACTCACATTCGGGTCTTCCACTCTCAGTGAACCCACTCTGGTGACGGCTCCACCAAGGACACATCCAAAGATGTGACCAGTCTCCAGCCAAGGTGACAATGAAGGTTAACCACTGCCATAGCAGTCACTAGGAATTTTCATAAGCTTCTTGTCCCTCCACTTTTGGGTATCGTCTCCGTATGTCCATGAACATCTATTTATATGCTTATTCATTTAAACAGAACAAATACTTGAACAGGAAACTGTTCTTTCATCAATGTAGTCCCAGCCGCCCATGTCTATGGTGCTGGGAGCTAGGGGAGAAGGGGATGGAAGAGCCGACTCTGACCATCCTGGACACATTTACCTGTGCAGGGAGAAGAGGCAGAAACAGCGAAGTCAAGCCGCTTTAACCTAGCGGTCCAGACCTCCCTAGCAGCGTCCTGGGAGCCCGGGCACTGGAGGAGGAAGTTTTATAATTTACTTGTCAGTAGCATTTGTTATTCATTAATGTTAAAAATCAACACATTATTTCAAAATATATGAAAAATGTGGTCTAGTTACATGGCTCAGCTGTTAAAACACTTCAGCTGGAGTGTGAGGGTCCAAGTTCAGATCCCCAGAACCCACATAATGCCAGGTTCATGTGGAAGTCTACTTGTAATTCCAGGCCCAGAAGCTAAAACAGAGGATCCCCAAAACAAGCAAGATTAGTCTATAAGCAAGTTCCGGGCTTGGTTGAGAGTCTCTGCTTCTGTGAACAAGGTAGAAGAGAGATATTCTCAATCACCCTTGGCCTCCACATGCACCTGTACACATACACACTCACCCGTACCCACACATATGTAACCACACACATGTGTACATACACATTGCACACACATGACAGTGGAAAAAGAAAAATTTCTTCGCATTTTTCTTTGCCTTAGTACTATCCTCTATTCTGAGCCGATAGACTTCGTTTGGGAAGGGCTTGCTCCATGCAGCCTCTAACGAATTCTCAGCATGATTCAGAATAGAACTGTTGTACATTACTTCCTTCCCTGGTATCACATGCTCGATGTCTCCCGAATGCTTGAAACAGAACTTGCATTGCTATAAAAAGGAAAGCGACATGAGAAGCATATGGGTGAAATATAAAATGTTTGAGTGTATTTGTGCATACTTTTAGTTCTCGTCATGGAGAAATCTCCATGACAATTTGTATGTCTTATCTGGCTGCTTCTTGTGATTTAATATTCATATGATATGCATCTTACACAACGTGATACGCTTTTGTGACGAGAAGACTGCATTCCCTTGCTTGAGAATGCAAATTCTGCCAGGAAGTGTCTTCTCAGAACCAAGCCTGTGCTTTCTGCCTGAGAAAGGCATTTTCTATAAGTAAATGTAGGAAAAGTCTTCTATATAAAGTGTGGATTTAGTACAGTGCAAACATCTTTCTGATTATGATGAAATGATGAAGTAGATCATTTGTTCATTATTCCCATTGTCTTAGACGCTGCTTTTAATACTGTCATGTTATCTGATCGTTTATCTAGTCAAGTCACATTAAATATTAGTGTTAAGTCAACTAACCCATTTTAAATGTAACAAAAATGCCCATGGCATTCTGGCTTTGCAGTCCTAGTTATGAGTAGCCTTCACATACCAGCTCCTCCACATTCAGAGAGCAGGGACTTGGCCGCCATTACCTAAAATTTACAGTCTCATCAGTGACGTGCATTCATTACAAGAACTAAGGAGATGGCTCAGTGCCAAGTTCTTGCTGAGCAAACATAAGGATCTGAGTTTGCATCCCAGCATCCACTTAAAAAGCCATGTGCAGCAGTGTACGCCCATAATCCCTAGACTGGGGCATGGAGACAGGGACCCTCGGAGCTCCCTGCCCAGCCAGTCCAGTCAGCGAGCCCCAGGTTCAGTGAGAGATACTGTCTCATGAAATCAAGTGGAGTGTGAAGACGCTTGACTTTGGGCTCTGTGTATGGACCTGCATATTATCTGTGCATACGTATAGTGCACTCGCAGGGAGATTTGCTTAACCGTGCAATAAGTACTTTGTGTGCATTATCTTAATTACTTATGGAAATCTTATAGGGTGAGTTCCTCATCCAGAATCACGAAGCTATTAAGCAGTGCAGCCATAATTCAAGTATCTGCCGGTGCAGCTTATGCCTCAGAGCACCATACCATTGCCTCAGAGCACCATACCATTGCCTCTGAAGTTGCCGCCAGTGGCGTGGGTATTGTTTGACTGCTCTGCCTTGGAAGGGGCTTGCTGCTTCAGAGAATTAGAGAGCACGGGCCCGAGGTGAAGGGCTACTCCAGCTCAGTGAGGGCCAGTGGCCAGGCTGAGCCAGATATGCCGGAGTCTCCACAGGCATGGGTAGGACGTGCAGTGAGCATCGCTGCCTGGCCTGCCATATCTGTCCCCTTCCAGCTGTCTCTGGAAGTGTCTGCTTTCCCTGACATTGATTCTTTCTCCCACATGCTTCCAACCATCTTTCGTTATAAATCAGTGAGAAGGGAGCCCAGGAGGAGACAATCAAGCCAGGGCAAAGGACAGGCCTTCCTTTTCTTGTATTCCTGGAGGTTCCATGAGTCTTCCATAAAAGCAGCAGGCTTTTGAAAACACACAGGCTTTAGGGCTAGGGAGGTCGCTTGGCTGGTAAAGCTTCTTCTTGCACAGGCGTGAGATCCCGAGTCCAGATCCCCAGCACACATGTAAAAATGGGGTGCAACAGCACATGTCTGTGATCCTAGCAACGGCCATTGGGGGGTAGAATCAACAGGATCCCTGGAGCTCATTAGTAAGTCAGCCTAGCCACACTAACGAGGTCTGCATTCAGGGAGATAGCTTATTTCAAAAATAATGTGTGAATTAAGGCAGACACCCAGCGTCAACCTCTGCGTGTGCACATGCACGGCCATGTATACATGCCTGTACACACTAACACTGTAAACACACACCACACCCGCTCCCACCACTGAATGGCCCATGCGTGTTCCCAGGGCTGTGAGTGTGAACTGACCTCATTGTGCTTTAGGACCTAACCATTATATTTGCTTTCAAAAAATGGTAAATTTGATAGACAGGAGGATTATTGCTATATAAACTATTGAAAACTTTGGTACTATTCAAAAATGATTTGCTAAAAATATCGTGCCATTGAATTTGAAGTAGGTAAGAGGGCTGTGCAGGAACCGGGGAACAAACTCTAGCGGTCTGCACTCAGATCTTCAGAAATAACCTCTCATTCTCACACTGCTTTAACGCAATAAAACCAAACGTTAGATCAAAGCATTGAAGATCTGATTGACAGACACACTGTGTAGATCCATCCTTAGAGGTGCAGATTCAATTCTCCATCATCAGAAAGCCTTTGAGTTTTCTAGCCAGTGGCAAGAGGCTTAAACACCAGGGAAGCATATCCTAGGATCAGATCGCAGACTGCTTGCCTGGCATGCCCAAAGCCCCAGGTTGGGTGCACAGCACCGTGTAAACCAGATGGTGTGTGTCTGTGGCCACAGCAAGCCACAGCACACAGGAGAGGAGGCAAGAGGATAGGAAGTTCAAGGGAATCTTCAGCTGTGTAGAAAGACAGAGAGAATAAGAGAGGGGTAGTCAATAGATATCTACAATCACCTCGTATTGAGTAACTAGTTCATTGATAGAGAAAATTAGATTGGCAAACACTTCTGAAATACGGCCATCTTATCAGATTATTAGCGTTGCTCCTAAAGCAGTGACGCTAGATCAGAGCCTCTGTGGCCTTACCGCATAGCTCCTCGGGGCCGCTGACATGATTTGAGGAGCCTACTGAAGGATAAAATGCAACCTCTCTCGTGTAAAAATTAATAGAAATGTCTAGGTGCTGTGATACCAAAGCCTGCTTCTGCACACGTGGCCCTGGCAGGTGAGTAGGTGACACATTCTTGATGGCCATTCTCCCGCCTTTTACATACTGGAAAGTCAGGAGGAAGTTTTTAAGCCTGTTTTTATTCTTTATTATGTTCACTGATGATTTACATGCATGTATGTCTGTGTGATGGCGCCAGAAACCTTGGAGTAGAGTTACAGACAGGTGTGAGCTGCCATGTGGGTGCTGAGGATTGAACCTGGGTCCTCTGGAAGACAGCTGGTGCTCTTAGCTGCAGAGCTATTTCTCCAGTCCTCAGATTTTTTTTCTTAAGTTTAATCTGTATCAGTTGACGGTTTACCAGGAATGTTAGCCTGGAGAACTTGATCAAAGGTTGTTTTTGTCGTATCATTCATTTACATTTTTATTTTATTCACTATATATTTGTGGGGTGATGCACACACACCACAGTGCCATTGTGGAAGTCAGAGGACTGTTTTCAGGACAGTTTGATGCCCTCCTTGCTTAGTGGTATTTGAGGTCTGAGCTCGGGTCATCATTCTTGTTGGAAGAGTGTTTTTACCCTGAGCCTTTGTGCTGGCCCATAACTCAAACCTTTCATGAAAACAAACAAAAATCCAAAACACTGTTAAATAACATTGATAACTCATTCTAGGTACATTTTTTTACTTGCTGTCAGCAATTTAAAAGGTGTTTGTTCCTTCTGCCTGACCCATGACTTCCATGGATGGCACTCATTATTCTGTGAATCAAAGGACAGTGGATTGTTTATGTCCTGTAAGCGAAAAAGATTGAGTTTCACACTGAAAATAAGAATGAAAAACAAGAATTGTATATCAGGGTTTTTAGTATATCACTACCAGAATAAATCTGTTACGGGGAAATGGCTCCAGATGCAAAACGTTACACATCTTTGTGTGTAGCATGCAAAGCTCAGGGTTTTACTGGTTCTGATTATCTGAGGTTCTGACAGAAGAGAAGTAAGCAGCAGTGGGCTGGCCATGACAATTTGCTGGAAGATAAAAATGCTAATGATAAATAAATCCCATGTAATATGATACCACCAGATAAATCTAAGTATGACGAGAAGAAAGAAGAGATGAGATTAAATCCAGAATTATAAATCAATCCTGCACTAGCTCGAGAGGCCCATTGTGGTTTAGTATATTGAAGGACATATTAAATGATGGCATAATAAAACAGTAGAATGGCTGTACCGAGGAAAACCATACTTCTAAGCAACTCACGGTTATCTATTTTATTAAATGGCATGTGTTTAGTTAGACTATTACATTTGTGACATGTCTGTGTTACCTTGGTTTCTTGTTTTGACTTTCCCCTGAGTTTATCTGGTGAAAGCATGAGAACTAAGAAGAGATGGGAGAGAAAGTCATAGATAAGGTCTGTTTACTGCACAGTGCAGGTTAGAAGCAGCTGCAGGCGACCATCTAAGTGAGCAGGGAGGCAGAAACACTAGCTAGGCTCCCTGATGGTGTGCTATGCACCCTGGGGGAACAGCGGGAATCACCGGCCTTTGTGTCTTTGGATTTGTTGCTCACATTTAAAATCTTTATCTTCCCATGGACTTTTCGCTGTGCCTCCACACTGACTTCTCAGGAGGTCCCCACCAGCAGCAGGAAGGCTGCCCCAAAGGAATTTCCTGAATGTCCATAGCACCTTAGTCACTGTCTGACAAAGCCTGTCCAAGTTTGAGGAGACTTCCTTCAGGAGGGTAGAGCAAACCTCATTGTATTAAATAAATTATGGTGGAGCTGGCTCACAACAAAAGCTAGGCATGAACAGGAGGACCGGAGACCTGAAGAGGGGCCACTGGGGTGTCCCTGTCCCCTGACAGACCCAGGCTTATTTGTGATGCTGAGTGTTGGGGGTTGACCAGTTATTTTTCACCTGGGAGATTTCTGGAAATTTAATCTTTAAGTGAAAGAATAATAAAAGGAGACACGTTTCCTGATGTCGGTTAGACTTCCTGCTTGCCAGGGGTTTTATTCCTAAGACTGCTTACTTCCAGTTATCCACCGAGGAAGGATAGGACTGGATTTCTTTGTTTCGCCTTTCTCTCTCTCCTTTCCCCCTCTCTCCCTCCCTCCTCTCTGCCCCTTTCTTTTCTTTTAGAGGAGTAAAACTGAATTTATTAATATCTAAACTGTGAGCCCGTTTAGCTCCATGGTCATTCTGTGTGGCTGAGACCTTCGACCTTTTTGGAAGGAAATGGTAAGGCCATTCTCAGTTGCTTCTGTGAACTGAGGTCTGTTGGCTGGGTGGCTGCCTGTACTTTACCTATTGACATCAGCCTCCGCCTCCTCCACCCTCTCCTCTCTTTTCCCTTACCAGTATTCTATCCCTGCCCCACTTCTCTCCAACTGAATGCTGTCTAGATTCCAGAATCCAGGTGGGTTCTCCTGCCAGTGTCCTGAAGTTGTGTGTGATCCCAGCGAGGTATGAGAAGATGAAACACAAGAATGGCCCCACAGGCTTGTGTCCTTTCCCGTCTTTTCAATAATTTCTTCCCCTCCCCCGTCTGCTGTCACAGGGGGGCCTCTAAGGTGGCCCAAACTTTCCAAGGGAACGCCTGCTGTGGCTCCAAATGACACCCTGTAGTCCCTGATGCACCTTCTCCATACTCTGCCCCTTGCAGGGAACGTGACGGGAAACAGCAATTCCACGTTCATCTCTAGCGGGCAGGTGATGAACTTCAAGGGCGACATCATCGTGGTGTACGTCAGCCAGACCTCGCAGGAGGGCCCGGGCCCTGCGGAGCCAGAGCCGGAGCCGGATCCCGTGGGCCGCCCGGTGCAGGAGGAGACGCTGGCGCGCAGAGACTCCTTCGCGGGCACGGCTCCGCGCTTCCCCGACGCGAGTGCCACCGGGGCCGGGCTCCAGGAACAGGGCACGTACGGGACCAAGGACGGGACATCGCGGCCGGTGCAGGAGCAGGGCGGGGCGCAGGGCTCCCGCAGTGCCCTGGGCTCCGGACAATGTGCAGAATGACCCCCGAGTTCTCTGCCTGCCCTGGGCGCAGAGCACCAGGGCTTTCACTAAACAGATGTGTCCTGACTCTCCACTGCGCACCTCCTCGCAGGGGCAGCCGCTGGTGTGGTGGCGAAGCCCCTCCCTTCCCGTGCCTCTCCCACCTGGTGTCATTCAGATTGTTTTTTTTTTTTTTGGCAACGTTGGTGTCCTGCCTTATTGAGGTCTGTACCCCACCCTAGTATTTATATTTCACTTGCATTTGTAGTGTGCTTCTTGATGCTGTTCTCTTCTTTCTGTCTCGACTATTTAAGGGTTTTTGTTTTGTTTTGTATTTTATTTTTGACAATTCTGAAGGTGCTGTCTCCTTTACACTATTTTGCGCTCTGTCCTCCAGTGGTCTGGCGAGGGCTCCTGCCCGTGTCCTCTAAGCACTTTGGGAATAGGCCAGATGTGTAAAGCTGGGGACTGAAGTGCAAGAAATGAGTAGAGGGATTTTTATTTTCTGGAAATATTCTGTGTCTCTGTTTTTTCTCAAAAGAAGGAGACCCTGCCCCCCAAAAACAACAAGCAAGGTTGTCAGATTGTATAGCTAGATCCTTGAGAACTAAATTCAGGGTGTGTGGCTTTGTTTTGTACCTGTTTTATTTTGTTTGTTTCTTGTTTTGTTTTCTTTTGCCACAGTGACAGGTACTTGGCCACGAAATCTCAAAAAAAAAAAAAAACCCTAGCCTTTGTGGTTTGGCATTCTTAATTTTAAATGATTTAAGTGCTGTCTAGAAAAGGTGGAAAAGGTGAATAGAACATGGGACCAAAGGAAAAAAAGAAGATGCCAGGGAAATTCAAGAAAAAGTGTTGCTGGGCGGTGGTGGCGCACGCCTTTAATCCCAGCACTCCGGAAGCAGAGGCAGGCAGATCTCTGTGAGTTCGAGGCCAGCCTGGGCTACAAGAGCTAGCTCCAGGACAGGCTCCAAAGCTACTGAAAAACTCTGTCTCTTGGAGAAACCCCCCCCCAAAAAAAAAGAAGAAAAGAAAGAATGAATAAAGTTGCCATGCTGATGTGCGTAGTCTCTTTCTACAGAAGAATGTCAGAAATATATTCAGGCAGCAGGCCCTCTTTTCTTCCACAGTATTTGTGCACGAGTAATTCGGTTTTATGGAAATAAAAAACAGTCCTCTGTGTGTGTGTGTGTGTGTGTGTGTGTGTGTCGCTCGTGCATTTAAATTACAGACCAGGAGGAGATCTAGAGAGTTGATTTGCCGTTAAGAAGACTGAGAGCCTGAATTCAGTACCCAACCCTCCTGGGCAGCTCACAGCTATTGTAACTCCAGCTCCAGGCCTCCACAGGTAACTGCACACATGTGCATATACACACACAAAATAAATTCAAATTTCCATGACGTGACTGTAAGAAAATTAATTATCCTACAGTGATTTTCTTTTGGCGTGGCCCTTTTGCAACGAAGCAGTTAAGACTGAAAGTGGCCACTGGGGTGGGTTTACCATGGGAGCCGGTTCTCAGATACTCCAGAAGGGCTAAAGCAAGCACTTAAGCAAATTGCACGCAGCTTTGTAATCTGAGAGGCTATGGGCCTGTTAATAAGGGCCACCGTACAGCCACGGACACCCAGCTGAACAGAAGGCCCATCCATCGCTGGCTTCTTCCCTCTGACTGCAGTTCCCCTGGGGTGACAGCAGTTGATTGTGAATTGAATGCAGAAGCAGATAATGGCTCTGTAACTCATGGGCTCTTTCTCCGACATAAAGAGCTGCGGGAAATAAGTGCAGGGATGTGCAGTGATCGAATTCTGTTAATCTTCCAAAGAGAGATACGACTCAATTCAACAAAACCATCATACCTTTTAGTGTGGAATGTATTAAATAAACTCCACAAAGTGGGGTGCAGAGCTAAACACCCACATGCACTGTGACTCTCAGGGTCTCTCTGGACCGACTTCACCTTTGTACTTCCATTCTTCCCTGTACAAAGCCAATAATGATAACTTAATATCATTTTCCTACCCAGAGATATCAACAGGATGCTTCAGTGAAGTTAAAGTACCTTGAACTCCTAAAATCAAAGTACTAAGGGCGTTAAGAATCTACTTTGTGGCGGGGGGCGGGTGGATATGGTTCCCCACAGTGATCCATGCTAATGTTGCTATATTGGTTCAAAGCCAATTGAATGACAGGAAAAACATGATGAAGACAGATATATGCATGTGTGTAGTCAAATGTTTGTGACAGGTATAAACAGTACAGTGAAAAAGTATTTCAATGGCATGGTAAAGAGACTATTAAACCTTTATTTGTCCATAAAAGATAATTTTTCATGTCTTGCTAAAACAAAGCTCATTACAAAAATTATGATTCAGCCAGGCGCGATGGTACACTCCTTCAGTCCCAACACTAGCGAGGCAGAAGCAGGCAGATCTCTGAGTTCAAGGCCATTGTGGTCCAGTGTTGTTCCTTAGGATGCTGTCCTATGACTTGAGACAGCTGCTTCAGCCTGGCTGGCCAGTGAGTCAGCAAGCCCCAGAGAGCCATTCTACGGCACTGAGGTTACAAGCCCAAGTACTTCCTACGTCTGGCTTTTTGCAGGTATCTTAAAGAGAGAACTCAGGTTCTCTCGTATGTACCAACTGTCTCCCCAGTTTTAAACCAGCTCTTTGTGACATGCTTGGCAAAGGGGTGAACTTGGGCAGAGGTCTGTCTTCAGTGGAAGAACTGTGATGCTGAAATGTTTGTTCTTTGGTGGTCTGACAGCATGTGCCCTCCACTCCACTGTGCACTGACTGAGGCTATGGGGAACACTGCCCACGAGGTGTATAACTTGTTTGTAGTTGGAGATAAAGGACCACTTTATACAGGAAGCTTTTAATGTTTGGGCCCTGAGTGACCAGAGAAAGATCCAGAGAGCTGGAGAGCCAGGACCTCAGGAGGGCAGACTGTCAAAGGAGGCTGTGGGAAGGCTGTCTGTGGACTTCCGGAGCCCTAGGGCAGTGATGATGAACAGGCTACCTCCCACTGCTAGTGTCTTACCAGAAAAGAGGGGGAACTTGACCCTGGGTGATGGAGTGTCCAGGGGCAGGCCCAGCAAGAGTCTCGCTGGCATCAGCGAAGTTGAGCTCAGTAAGTTCTGGAATCCTTGATAACAGACATATAGAAGCCACACCATGCGACTGCTTTTCCAGATCCCAAAGGTGACAGGGTCACATGCATGACCTCATTGTCTACTGACACCCTCCACCATGCCTGCCTATGGCTTTGCTGAGCCTGGCTCTCTCTCTCTCTCTCTCTCTCTCTCTCTCTCTCTCTCTCTCTCTCTCTCTCTCTCTCTCTCTCTTCTCCTTCCTACAGTTATTTGGGGTCGTTCTTGGCCAACAGTACCCTTCAATTTCCCTTAGTAAATCTAATAGTTAGAAATGCTTCTCAAGGTGAAGGAAATGAAAATTTAAAAAGCTTCAACAAGATTATCTATAGCAAGAAGGTAAAATCACCTATCCTGTAACTTGTAGCTTCATTCTGGCCAAAGAGCTGGTAGCACAACCCTTTGTCTATGTGAGGGAATACAGACCGGCATTTCCAGTCGGCCTCACTGAAGGCTCATCTCATGCAGGTGCCTGACTTTCTGTCTGTGTTGGGAGAAGACAGCAGTCCAGCAGGTGTGGGGAGAACCCCAGGTGAAGTGCCCCATCGAACCCAAGTTCTCACAGCACTTTCTCTCGCTGTCCCTCTGATGCCTGTCCTCTCCTAGACTCAGAAGCCATGTCATACTTCATTCTATGTTCCTGAGTCAGACCACATATCTGGGACGAGCTCTGCCACCCACCACAGACACCTAGCCATTTCTGAAGCTGGGACAGAGGGACACACCTTTCCACAAACAGTTGGCAGGACTGTGCCACCTAACCCAAGTGCTGTCCCCTGCTGCTGACGTGTCCAGAGAGGCTATCTAACTTCACGTCATCCTGTGCTGAGAGCCAACAGTTAAAATGGGCCCTACTGGTCTTTCCGTCATAGCCAAAGACCGGCAAAGAGAGGGAATACCCACATGTGGTCAAAGGACTGGGTTGTTTTCATCTAAGGTGTCTCTCCAAGTTCAGGAAGAATAACAAAGTGGCCATCAGCTCAGAAGAGGTTATAGTAGAGAACCAAAGCACAGTGAGAGGGGATTGGAGTCCAGTAAAAACTTTCAGTGTGGCTCGGGATTCTGGATAAAATGTTTACCTTGCATGCATGAGTTCCATCCCCAGAACCCAGGTAGAATAAAGCCAGGAGTGGGCTCTTGTGGCCACACTGCTGGGGAGACAAAGACAGGCCAAACCCTGGACCATTGGTCAGCTAGCGTAGTCTGCCTGGTAAGTTCAGACTTCAAATGAAAGATCTGGCCTCAAAAAGGTAGATAGCCCCTGAAGAATGGCACCGAAGGCCTCCTCTTAAACACACACACACACACAATCCCCCCACATAAAGCTGTCACTGTACTCAAGCTCTTGGTCCCCCAAGAGCAAGGAGGCAGAATAGGAAGGCTCTGTGAGCACTAAAGTCCCAAGAGGACCCACATTCTCATGCTGAGGTTCTTAAGGCCACCTTTTAGTGCAGAGGAGCGACGCAGATTTATTATTACTGATTTTAGTGATCTATTTCAATGGCTAAGAAGTTGTGAAAATTTATATTTGAGGTTTTTATTTACTATATCTGTGGACAAATAAACATTGTTAGCATCAACTCCCCATAGAGTTTCTTATATGAGGATGAAACTCAGCCTTTTCGGTTATAGTTTTGAGTTCTGACACAACGTAGCCATCACAAACGAGACACAGGACAGTTGCAGCATCCTGGCACCCCTTTTCCCTTGAGGAGGAGATCCTCCCCCATCGCCACCCCCATGCCACAGCCCTCTGTTTTCTGTTCCTGCATTCTTCTATGATTGGGAGAGTTGGAAGCCCTTCGAGTTGGACTGCTTCCAGAGGAGTGCCGCGCCGTCCGAGGGTCCCTCCGAGTTGTTGGGCAGATCCTAGTCCACTCCTCTTTACTGATATAACTAGCTTTTTAGAGTTAGACTGTTGCAGAGTTTTACTGACATGTAAAGTTCTTTTCTGTTGGAGACAATTACCAATTAGGAGTGAGATGGTGAAGTCACATGCTAATTATATTCTACTTTATAAGAAACCTCAGACTGTTTTCCAAAGTGTCTACAGGATTTGGCATTCCCATCAAAAATGGTGATAGGCTGGGTTGCTCCACATCCTTAGCACTTACATTTGTCAGCCCTTTGGGTGTTTGTTTTTATATTAGCCATTCTAATTGGCATGTAGTATCTGAGCATGCTCCAACTTGTAGGCTGGGACTTAGCATATTTTCAAATGCTCGCCCTGCCATCTTTATCCCTAACCTGAGTGTGTTCAGATCTTTATGCCATGGTAACTTGTTTTCCTACTGACTTTGTATGTGCTTGTGCATCGTGCCAGCCGCTTATCTCCCCAGCCCTTCTTGGTGACCTTTAAAGTCCTGTTATTTACTGACACAAAAGTTCACAGGTTTGTAAAACTTGTCTAATATTTACTGGAAAAAAAAATTCAGTCGTGTTTTTCCCTCTCCCAGTTCCTCTTAAATCCTACCCAGCCAATTTTATGTTCTTCAAAAAAAAAAAATCAAAACAAGGGCTGGAGAGATGACTCAGTGGTTAAGAGCACTGGCTGCTCTTCCAGAGGTCCTGAGTTCAGTTCCCAGCACTCACATAGTGGCTCACAGCCATCTAGAATCGGATTTGGTGCCCTCTTCAGGAATAAAGGCATGCATGCAAATAGAGCACTCGTATACATAAAAGAAATAGATAAACCTTAAAGAAAAGAATAAAAATCCTTCCTGGACCAAAATATTCTTTTAGGGCTGGAGGGATGGCTCAGCAGTTAAGAGCTGTGCTCTTTCAAAGGTCCAGGGGTCAGTTCTTAGAACCCACAGGGCAGCTCATAACTGCCTGCAACTCCAGTTCCAGGGGACCCAACACCGATGGCAAAACACAAATGCACATAAAATAAAAATAAATAATTTTAAAAATATTTTAAAAATCAAAGCACACAAGCACAAGACCAATAAGACCAAAAAAAAAAAAAAAAAAAAAAAAGAGTCCAAACAAAGCAAATTGAAACAAAAATGCCCCCCCCCCAAATAGCACTGAGTTTATTTTATGTTGGGGAATTGCTCTGGGCATGGGCCTGCCATAGAGTGTGGTTGACTTATCCAGTGAGAGTCCATTGGCAAAAGCTGACTTTCCCTTTCCCAGTGGGTATCGATTTCAAATATCTTCCTGGTTAGGGGTGGGACCCCATGTCCATTTCCCCCTCTCATTGCTGGGACCCCAGTGTGGCTTCAACCTGAGCAGGCCACAGTCACTGTGACTGCATACGTGCGTCCCGTGCAGGTCACAGCTGTGACTACATAGTGTGTCCTGTGTAGGCCACAGCCACTGTGACTGCGTACGTGTGTCCCATGCAGGCCACAGCCACTGTAACTGCATACGTGTGTCCCATGCAGGCCACAGCCACTGTGACTGCATACGTGGTCAGTCCTGTGGCACCTGGAAGACACGGCTTGCTCAGACTCATGCATCCACTTTGGCTATTACACTCTTTCTTCATATTTTTCCACGTACTTCCCTGAGCTCCGATGGGAAGAATTGAGGAAAATGTCACGTTCAGGACAAAGCACTCCACAGCCTGACAATCTGTGCACTCCGCCCAGTTGTGAGTCCCTGTCGTGAGTCCCACTACTGCTCAAAGGAACTCCTCTGGTTGCGGGGTCTGTGGGTGTAGTGAAGGGCACCAGGAGTCATTCCATAACTATGCTCCTTTAGCAAATATTAGCCCAAAGATTTTTCCCCAGGCAGGTGACATATCCAGTCTCAGGTTCTTGGCTGCTTTAACAGTGTTGGTTTAGCAGTGTTGGTCACTACCATCAAATCTGTGCCATGTACACCCGGATGTCTTGCAGGCCGGTCACTGCTGTGGATCATAGGGCCAGTAGCTGGGAGAGGTTGATGACTAGGTTTCTTCTCAGGTAGCCTGTAGAGTGTTTTCCAATACCATGAATGCTGGTCATGGGATGAAGCTTCTGCTTAGGCGCCAGCTCAGCTGCTCAGGGTTTAAAGAGACATTAGTGTTATCGTCATCACTAGGGCCTTACCATCAGGATGCAGAGAGCAATCGATGGCCTTGGCAATAGCCTGTGATCTTTTTATTTTATATGTTACTTGGTCTTTATCCTTTGTAACTTTTAATATCTTTTCTATGTTCTATAAATTAGTGTTTTGATTATTATGTGGTACTATCTAATTGGTGCTCTGTATGTTTCTTATATCTTGACAGACACCTCCTTCTTTTGAGTGGGAAATTTTCTTTTATCATTTTACTGAAAATATACCCTATGTCTTAGACCTGTGTTTCTTCTCCTTCTCTATCCCTATTATTCACAGGTTTGGTATTTTCATAGTGTCTCAGTTTTCTGGATGTTTTTGCCTGAATTTTTTTATTTTAGATTGACTTTGCTATCCATTCCTTCTGCCTTGTCAGCACCTGAAATTCTCTTTTCCTTGTCTTGTACTCTGTTGGCAAGACTTACCTCTGAGGTTTTTGTTTGACATCTAAGTTTTTCATTTCCAGTTTGACTTTAGTTTTGGTTTTCTTTAGTGATTCTGTATCTACTTTCAGGCCCTAAAATGTTTTCATTATTTCATTCCACTGTTTGTTCATGTTTTCATAGTCTTTATTGAGGGACTTATTCATAACCTCATTAAGGTCTTTGAACATACTCATAATATTTTGAAGTCCTTATCTTGTGCTTCAGCTAAATTGCAGAGACTGGGGTCTTATGATGGGATTGCTAGCCTCTGAAGGAGGCGTGTTGTCTCGACTGTTCTGAAGGAGGTGTGTTGTCTCGACTGTTCTGAAGGAGGCGTGTTGTCTCGACTGTTCTGAAGGAGGTGTGTTGTCTCGACTGTTCTGAAGGAGGCATGTTGTCTTGACTGTTCTGAAGGAGGCGTGTTGTCTTTACTGTTTGCATTTGTGTTTTGTGCTGCGATCTCAACATCTAGAATTACAACATTTTAAGTGTTTCTTGGTGTAGACATCAGATCTTGCCTTTGTTGGGTGGGGACTCTGTTCCTTGTTTCTGTTGTCTACTCTGGATCCAGTGTTAGTGTGGTGGCTACAGGGTTCCTGGTAGAGAATGCTCCAAGGTCCAGGGGTCAGTGGGTGTCACGGAGGAATGGAGATAGGCTAGAAGCAAAGGCTTAAAGGGCAGCAGGAAAGACTTAGGTCTGCACCTACAGACAGAGTTGCCAGGGAATCAAAAGGTGTCCATTTTGAAGGCAAAGAAACCACGTGAAAAGCAAATTCAAAGGTTTCAGCACATTTTGTAAACATCCACTATTAGGAAAAACTAAAACTTTACAATTTTTTATTCTTTAGAAATGTATGTTTCTAAACTCCAATAGGTTATTTTTTTTAGAGCAAATGCTTCCACAATTAAACCTCTTTTCACAGCCTCGGAGTCCTGCTTGCTATGTGGAATCTCACAGCCTGTTACCACCTCTGAGACATGGCAATCACGCTTCTCAGAGACCCATCCGTTTGTGGTGACCTGTGAATTTGTAATGAACATGTTTACATAAAAATCTTTTGCTGGTTGATGAAGCATGACATGTCCTTTTAAAGCAGTTTGGAGAAAAAAAACTGCGCCCATGTTCCCAAATATTGTTTATAAATGTTCTTTTACATTTAAAGGGGGATATGATATAGATATGAATAATTTGCATTGGTATAAATTTTGCCTTATTGATCGAAATTTAAGATCAGTTTTGTTATATGTATACGTATTTCTGATCTTGATTAAGGCATTGTAATTGTGTAGTTCATTTTAAAATGTAATGTATAATTAGGAAATATAGGTTGTTAATAGATAATCATTGATAATAGTCTAGCTTGTAGTCATGTTAGTTAGATTTTCTAGATGTGCAAGATATATTTCAGATAGGCATTCTTCATATCTTTCAAAGACTACAAAACATGGCATTTTAAATGTTTTAATAACTTAGGGCTTTTCAGGACAACGAGACACGTCTGCTCCTGGCAGCACCAATCTACTTCAAGAGAAAGATGGGCATCAAAGAGGCACCTTATGGAGTTTGATAGCCATTTGGGCAAGAAACTGCTCTTGCCTGGACTACTGCATAAACTGGACACAGAGAACCCGCAGAGAGAGGACTGCTGAACTTGCCTAAAGGTGAGATGTCTTTCGGGGTTCCTGATTCATTAAAAAGTCTGTGAGACATTCTGCAGGAGACAGCAGATAGTGACTGAACTGCCTTTGAATTTTCCTGCTTCATGGAAATGTCTGCTGGATACTATGGGCCTGAAGGTCGAAGATGGATGCCCCAATGGTACAAAGGAACTTTGGGTGACTGTCCAGGCAATGAGTTGTCTCTGTCATTTCTAGAGTTTTGGAAGTTGCTTATTTCTTGTTTCCTTAGGTAATACTATATCCTTCTGGAATCTTTGATGGAGTTGAAGAATATATAGATAATTATTGTTTTCCTTAGTTATGATAAAAGATAAAATAGATATAAATATTGTAACTGTAATTCTTGCTTGATAACTGTTTTGTTATATGTAATTTTACTATGTTAAAGTTAAAGCCTTTCTTTTTTGTTTAAACAGAAAAAGGGGAAATGATGGAGAAGGGTCATCTGTTTATGTGTTACTTTCATTGGTTAATAAAGAAACTGCCTTGGCCCTTTAATAGGACAGAAAATTAGGTAGGTGGAGTAGACTGAACAGAATGCTGGGAGGAAGAAGCCGAGTCAGGCAGTTGCCATAGTTTTCCTCTCCGAGATGGAAGCAGGCTAGATTCCTTCCCAGTAAGCCACGACCTCGTGGTGCTACACACATTAATAGAAATGGGTTAAACAAGATGTGAGAGTTAGCCAGTAAGAGGCTAGAGCTAATGGGCCAAGCGTAATTAAAAGAATACAGTTTCCGTGTAATTATTTTAGGTAAAGCTAGCCGGTGGCTGGGAGCCCTCCCTGGAGGTGGGAAGCGGTCCGCCACACCTCAACACTTTTATTATCTTCTCTCTTCACTGTTCTATATATTGAGAGTAATATGATAATAAGATGGTGATATATGAGGGGAAAATACAATTAAATCAAAATGGTATCATCTTCTAACCCTGGAAATGGACAGAGTAAGTGCATTCAGTCTCAGTTTTATCGTCATGAGAAAACTTGCTTAGTCACATAGATCTACAGGTAGTGGGTGCTCACAGGCCCGGGGCATAGTGGGAGATTTTGTGTCCGGCAAAGGTCCCCCACTGTTGTCACATTGGTCTGCAGAGATGGTATGGGAGATGTGGAGAGCAGCCTGTGTGCAAGGCTGGGAGTCCCCACTCAAGAGGGTCTTAAGGCTGGGCTTGGTAGTGCATGACTTTAATACCAGCACTAAGAGTTAGGAGGATCTCCATGAGGTTGAGGCCAACCTGATCTACACAGGGAGTTCCAGGACAGCCAGGGTTACATAGAGACTGCTGTCTCAAAAAAGGGGGCATTCCTGGAAGGACCTTTCTAATGAGCTTCCCAGGAAGGGAAGGACACTAAACTGAAGTTCCCCAAAATGGCACCTAGATTGGTGGCCTGATATGAAGTTAGGAGGTGGAAAGTCAAGCCAAGCCACCATGACTCAGCTTGGCAGACCATGACGGAGCTGTGAGGCCAGTGGAGTTATAGCTCTGAAGGCCAAGTCGCTCCTTGGCAGCAGTCCATGGGGGTCTGGGAGATAAGTGAATGCTCAGCAAAGACCAAAGGCCCCAGCTGGAGGGCTGTAGGGCACTGCTGTGACCATCAGTCTTTTTGTGCCTTCATTTAGGAGAACATGTGTCCTGTGAACTCATCAATGGTTTTAATGACTGGAACAAAAGCATTTGATATGAGTGATGCCATATCTGCAGGCTCCGTGCTTACCAGGGAGACTGAAGATGGAATCTTGTTTATAAGCTAATGACAGAGACCAGGCCAGAGATGGGCAAATGTGAGGAAAAGAAGGATCAGGGCATTCCGCATATGGCTACAGTCACTGCTGCCAAGAGTGCGTATTCTTTTTGTGTGGTTGAAGAGAAGGTTTCTATCGTAGATGTGAGGGAGGGAACATTCAGAGGCATCTGGAAGAGTCTACAGCAGGGAAAGAAAATAGCAGACTGAAAATGGCTGGCAGACTGAACCAGGCCCTGAGAGGAGAGAAGGGGGGAGAGTGAGAGAGAAAAAGAGAGACGGGCAAGAAAGGAGACCAAAAGAGACCCAAAAGAACCAAGAAAGCCAAGAGAGCCAAGAACAAGAGGATGTGTTCGTGGAAATATAAGACGAGAATGAAACTGATCATAGCACTCCCTGTTCAAACCCCAGTGCTCCCCATTGCCTTTGGAACACAGACCAAACTATGCGGTATTCTTAATGACCCTTCCCCCGTGGCTACATCTCACCCAACTCCCCTCACCTTCCATGGCACTGGTCTCCTCTCTCACCTCCAGGGCAAATGTCATTTTCTCTGATTACAGTCCTCTTCAGCACTTAAATCCAAAATGTGCCTCAGCTCAACACTTAGCAGGGCACCCGCCTTCTCTTCCACAGAGCGGCTCAGGCCCATTAAAAAGGAGTGACCCAGGAACTTTTCCTTCACAAGATGCATTCCAAATGACAATGGCCAGCTTACTTTAGAGTAGGCAAGTGTCCCCCACACCCGGCCACCACGGCACACCCAGCTGCTACCGTACTCTGCAGTCCCACAGCACTCGGTATATGGCAATATGCAATCAATACGTGACGTGTGACCGAAAGCAAATGATGTTACAAACCTTCAGCAAGGCTCGCCAACAAGAGAACATTGCTATGCGTTCAAAGTTTGGTCCTCACGTGGTGATGACTTTGAGGTGGTTTCATCACAGCGGTGCTCATCTCATCAACGGATTAACCCACGTTGAGTTCATAGCTGAATAGATTATTGGGAGGGCACGATCTGAGGGCATGCTGTTAAAGGGTCGATCTTGTTTCCACTCTTTCCCAGAGATCATGACGTATGTATCCTTATCCACCACACCCACTTCCATCATCATAATATGCTTTGCTTTGGGTCCAGGTCAATGTAGCCTAAAACAAGTTTGAGACGTTGTCAGTAACCTTGTTTATTCCAGGTATTTTGTCACAGTAACAAAGCTGACAATCTCATGGCCGGTTAATGTCCCCAGCATATGGTTTCTCACCGAGTTTCACAAAAGTCCACTCGCAGCCACAATGGTTTGGAGAAAATATCTGAGGGCTGAATGACCAAGCAAGCTAAAGAAAACAAAACTAAAGAGGCCTCATGCATGTGAGGCCAAGGCAGTGTCTGTGAAGAAGGTAACACAGGGCAGACTGAAACGTAAGATTATTGCCAGGTCCTCTAAGACAAAACCAGCAGGGAGCTGACAGAACTGACGGACCCAGCCCACCCCGTCACTGCCGCTTCTGAGTTCCTGAATGGAGTCCCTCTAGGTCAGAAGGGCCAAGAGTTTGATCATTCTACAAAATTGTTCATGGGCACAGTTGTATACCAAAAGATCTCCAAAAGGCCCAAGAAGGAAAACAAAAACCTGAGATGCTTTAGGGGGACAGGAAATGTCAATGTGACACAAGCTAAAGTCATCTGAAAGGAGGGAACCTCAACTGAGAAAATGCCTCCATGAAGTCGGGTTGTAGGCAGGCCTATAAGACATTTTCTTAATTAGTGTTTGATGGGAGCGAAGCCCATTGTAGGCAGTGCCATCCCTGGGCTGATAGTCCTGGGTTCTGTAAGAAAGGAGGCAGAGCAAGTCATGAGGAGCAAGCCAGTAAGCAGCTCTCCTCCATGGCCTCGGCCTCCAGGTTCCTGTCCTGACTTTCTTCAGTGATGAGAAGTGACATGAAAGTATAAGCCAAGTACCCTTCCTCCCCAAACCATTGCTTTGATCATGGCATTTCATCCCGGTAATGAAAACCCTATCTAAGACATGAATAAGAAAAAGTCAACAACAGCAGCAAAATCCAATCTTGGGCTACAGACAAGGATTCCTGATGATTGCTCCCGAAATTCATTTCAATAAAAAGAAGAGACAGAGACTCAATTTGGAGCAACGGTCTGAGCTCTTAAGGTCCAAATGAGGAGCAGAAGGAGGGAGAACATGAGCAAGGAAGTCAGGACCACTAGGGGTGCACCCACCCACTGTGACAGTGGAACTGATTTATTGGGAGCCCACCAAGGCCAGCTGAACTGGGACTGAATAAGCATGGGTTGAAACTGGACTCTCTGAACATGGCGGACAATGAAGGCTGATGAGAAGCCAAGGACAATGGCACTAGGTTTCGATCCTAATACATGAACTGGCTTTGTGGGAGCTTAGCCTGTTTGGACGATCACCTTCCTGGACCTAGATAGAAGTGGGAGGACCTTGGTCTTCCCGCAGGGCAGGGAATTTGTACTGCTCTTCAGTATCGAGAGGGAGGGGGAATGGAATTGGGGGAGGAGAAGAGGAGTGGGGATAGGGAAAGGGGAGTGGGGGGAGGGGGCAATATTTGGGAGGAGGGGGAGGGAAATGGGAAACGGGGACAGGTGGAAATTTTAATTAAAAAAGAATAAAATAATAATAATAATAATAATAATAATAATAAAAGATGATATGGATTTCCTCCTTTCCAGCACCCAGGTCAAGTGTAGGTCCACATACAGTGACAAAGGAGGGGAATAGCCCCACTCATAATCACTGAGAGGTATTGATCTATTACTCCATGCTGCTGGATATGTGCTTCAGGGCCTTGTAGAATTTATAAGAGCTATCATGTGAAGAACAGCAGCGAGAAGGGAGCTCTTTAAAACCAAGAAGACAAATACAAGCCTTGTGGTCACCTGAGGGACTCGTTGTGTCCAAGCATACAAGGTTGGTATGGACAGTGAACAAATGTCCATGGCATGGAGGGCATCCACCAAGAGGGATGGACAGTGACCACTGTTCTCTAAGAGCCCTGTAGTCAGCCAAGGGTCTCTGTCAATCATATGTACTGTCTCATGTTCAAGCAGGCAAAGAAGCCACTGAATGGTTGTTCTTTTATGAAGCAGAAAAGGGACTGTCCCTCTCCTCTATAGATGTGCCTCCCCAAGCCTGTTTATATCAAGTATTTTAATTTAATCTTTGTTTTTATTTGAGATAAGATTTCACTACGTAGCCTTGGCTAACCTGTTACTCAGTTATAGACCAGGCTGACCTCAAACTCATAAAGACCCACCTGTTTCTTCTTCTTGAGCTCTGGGATGAAGGGTGTGTGCCACTGCTTTCTGGCTGTATGTGGCATTTTAATGAAAGCTTACTTAGCATTGCAATAATACCCATGAGGTCTCAAAATGACTCACTTTTAAAAATCACTTTTACTGAGTCAGTATCATTTACATATAGTAAAATTTGCCTTTTTAAGGTCTGCACTTCTGTGGATTCTGACTAATATATGGAGTCCTAGCACCACCAAGACAAGGCAGGACATTCCACCACAGCAGAATGCTTCCTCCTGCTCCTCGGTAGTACACCTGGCAGTAGTGACCTGTTCTCTATTTCTGTGGCTCGGCTTTGTTTGCCCTGCTATTGTGGTCACCTGGGTCTGTCTCCTTTCACTTAATACAGTGTGCGATTTTTGCATGTTATCTCTATTTGTTCCAGTTTTATTACCTAGTAGTGCTGTTTGGGTCTGTTTGCTCCCCATACTCTGGCCTAACAGTGTAATTTGTTTAGCTCTTCATGAGTTGGGCTGCATTAGGGTTAAGTTTAAGGTATTTATGAGTAAGACTATTTTCAACATTCCTGTAGGCTTCTGTGCAGGTGCAGGTGTGGCCAGGAGTAGGAGTAATGGATTGTTTGCTCTGCATTATGGTTCTCCAAGCTGCCAGAACAACATGCCACAGTCTGAGTGCATATTTTTGTTTGCTCGTTTCATATAACTGGAGTATAAAAAATTATTTAATGAAAGTTAAAATTTCTATTAACTACTCCTGAAATATAAATTTCTGTTTTAAAACTTTGCTCAGTGGTTTACAAACAATAAAAATTGATTTTTTTTAGTAGTTCTAGAGTCTGGGAAGTTGTCTTAATTGGGGTTTTATTGCTGTAAAGAGACACCACGACTACAGCAATTCTTATAAAGAAAAACATTTAAGTGGGGCTGGCTTATAGTTCAGAGTTTAAGTCCATTATTGTCTTGGTAGAAAATATGGCAGTGTGCAGGCAAACACAGTGCTGGAGAAGGAGCTGAGAGTTTCACATCTAGATCAGCATGCAGCAGGAAAAGAGAGCAATACTGGGCCTGCCTTTGGCTTCTGAAACCCCAAAGCCTATCCCCAGGTGATTTGAAAGAAAATGGCCTCCAAAGGGAGTGGCACTATTAGGACCTGTGACCTTGTTGGAGTAGGTGTGCCACTGTGAGGGTTGGCTTTGTATTCTCCTATGCTCAACCTTCTCCCAGTACCACAGTCTATTTCCTGTTGCTTTCTGGTAAAGATGAGCCAGCACCAGGTCTCCTTGCACTCCCCTATGTCTCCACCATGATGATAATGGACTGAACCTCTGAAACTGTAAGCTAGCCACCACAATGAAATGTTTTCATTTATAAGAGTTTTCATTGTCATGGTGTCTCTTCACAGCAATAGAAATCCTAAGACACCGAGTGACACATTTCCTCCAACAAGGCCACACTTACTCTAATGATACCACATCTTCCAATAGTGCCACTCCCTATTAACCTATAGGGGTCATTTTAATTCAGACAACCACAGAAGTCCAAGATAGGGTACACAGGATTAGGGAGGTTGGTTGGTTGCTTGGATTGGGTAAGTTGGATGGGTTGGTTCGGTTGGGTGGTTTTGGTGATTGGGTGGGTTGGTTGGGTTGGATGTGTAAATTAGGAGAGCTATCAACTCTCTGGGTTAGATATCTTTCACCACCTTGAAACCTCTTTCCTTGGCTGCCAGGCTTGTCCATATTGATTGTAGAGGTCAAAAAACAAACTGGGGGAGTCACTTTCTCCCTTTACAATGTGGTTTGGTGGGTTGGGTTGGGTGGGTGGGTTGATTGAGTTGATTGGTTGGGTTGGTTGGGTTGCTTGGGTGGGTTGATTGGGTTGGTTGGTTGGGTGGGTTGATTGGGTTGGTTGGGTGGGTGGGTTGGGTTGGTTGGATGGGTTGATTGGGTTGGTTGGTTGGGTTGATTGAGTGGGTTGAGTTGGTTGGGTGGGTTGATTGGGTTGGGAATATAGGGGCGCTCCTGTGGGTCATAGACTGTAAAGCTCTTTCTGTGTTCTCACACAATGAAAGGAACAGGTTATTCACCAGGCCAGGCCTGCTTCATCACAGCACCAATCCCATTCATAATCCATCATCTCATAATTGGGTTATTTCTCCAAGGCCCCACTTTTGGATACCATTACCTACTTTGAGATGAGGTTTCAACTGGAAATTTGGTGGGGGTGGGGGATGCAAAAATCCAGCAAGGTTTATAATAGCCAAGCAGGAGAGATATAATTTTTCCATATCCTTGCCAACAACTGGAAAATTTTATAACAACTGAAAACAGCCTTCACAGTTGCTAATGATGGGTGGAGTTGGTTTTGTTTTGTTTCCTAGAAGTGAGGAAGCATAGAAATGGACTTCAGAGCAATCTAAAGAAATCAGTAAAGAGATAAAGTATTTTTTTGAGTAATTCGGGGAATTGTGCTCTTAAATGATATCTTTTTCCTTGTTGTTAGTCTTCCAGACAATATCCCTGTTACCTCACCAGTAGACAGAATAGCAACTGGTCTGAAGCATTTTTAAACATTTCAATGAGACTGTTTTTTTGTTAACAGGAAGTATTAACTTCCTTAATACTGCTTTGAAAAAACTAAATGAAGATTCCTGTGCCCTGGGGAAAAATAGAGCCATAATTAGAACAATGGCAAACTTGGGCTGGTCTCATTTCTCTTCTAGGAAGTGGCTTGTTTTTGTTTTAAGTTATCTGTCTATATGATATATTATCTGCTTTTAAAATGACGTATGGACAATTCAGCACAATGAGTTGCCTCAAATTTCCCTCCAGCTCCCACAGAGCCCAAGCAAACCGATTTTGTGTTTCAGTACAGACATATTACAAAATAACTTCAAATAGTTAGCATTTGCCCAAATGTAACATAGTTAGAGAATTATCTTGGTAACAAAAATAATTCTGTAAACCGACCTGAAGACTGATGGTCACACCCTGAAGCTGGCCTCTTTGGAACATCATTCCATAGTTCTTTATTAGCTGGGAAATTAAAAATAAAAGGAAAGCACATTCAGCAACAGTGTGACAATGAATGGTTCAAAGGAGGCCAGCTGCTGTGGGCTATGCAGTGAGGAAGGACAGTTCTTTTGCCAACTCAGTTAGGAGCTGCTGAAGATTCCTCCAAATCGAAGGCAGAAGATGACAGCGGCCCAAAAGGCTGAATTATTCACTATATCCACTGAGGTTCCAGAAAAATGACCATTTCCTCAGAGGCTGACCCCAAACAGAAAACACCAGGGGCCAGAGTGGGGGAGCAATAAACAGGCAAAAGCACCTGATATGCAAGCCTGACCCAAAAAACCTGTAAAAACCAGATACAGCCATGTGTGCTGTACCCCAGCACCCCAACAGCAAGAGATGGATACAGAGACAGGGGAACCCCTCAGAGGCTCAAGGGCCACTCGTCTAGTGTATGCATCTTCACAAACAAGGTTGAAGGCAAGGCCTAGAAACTGAGATTGTTCTCCGACCTCCACACATGTGTATGGCATGTATGCCCCTGATGCAAACACATTCACAAATCATAAACACATACATGCACTAAGTAAATATATCAAAAAGAGGAATAACAAATCAATGGGAGGGAACTGACATTTTGTTAAGCAACTACTATGTACTCATTTGAGAACTGGAATCTGTTTCATGGATAGTCAAATGTAATCTTATAGAGGGTGACCAAGGAAGACTTGTCCCTCAGTTACTTGTGTTGGCCAGGTAAAGTGAGTCACAGTTCTAGTCCAGGTGCCAGACTCACAGTCCTGCCAGATCTGCTCAGCTCCAGCCCCTTTCCCTCCCCACAGCTCCACAGTTGCCTCCTGAGCAATCAGAAAGAACACTCTGAAAGGGAGCTCACCGGAGCTCCCAGGAAAATTCAAGATGCCCGGGTAAATCTTCAGATAAACAGTCGCTACATTTCTTAGCATTTTCATGTTGCAAATATAGAATAAAACAGTTTTTCCTTCGTCTGAGATCTAGATTGAACTGGCCACTTTACTTTGATTTACTAAGTCTGGCCCAAGCTCTCTTTGGTGCATTCCGGCCACATGGTGAAGATTTCCATATTCTAAGTCTGTTCTTCCTTGTGTGGTCATTGATAATTAAATCTCACCACGGTATTTCATTGGGAGGCGGAAATGAGGAGGGGTTACAAGGGAGTGGTCCACTTGAGCACAGGCAGGGAAATATCAAGCACTTCCTTCTTTAGGGTCATTACCTATGGAACTGGAAACACTGGCTGGCCAGGTCCATTTCCACATAGTTGTTGTATGTATTCCAGGGATCTGGGGAGATTGCTCAGTGAGCAAGTGCATGCTCTGCAGGCGTGATGACCTAAGCTCTGAATCCCAGCGCCCATGTAAAAGCTAGGCACACCTGGTGGGGGCAGAGACAGGCAGACCTTAGTGGCCAAAACAGCAAACTTCATGTTCAGTGAAGAAATTCTCTCTCAAAAACTAGAGTGGAAAGTGATTGAGAAAGACAGCCATGTTGGCCTTTGATTTCTACATGTGCACATATATGCATAAACACACATGTGCATTAACACATATATGCATAAACATACATGTGCATAAACACATGTGCATGAGCACACATGCATGAACACACATATGCATAAGCACGTGTGTGCATGAGCACACATACGCATAAATGAGAGAGAGAGAGAGAGAGAGAGAGAGAGAGAGAGAGAGAGAGAGAGAGAGGAAAGAAAGAAAGAAAGAAAGAAAGAAAGAAAGAAAGAAAGAAAGAAAGAAAGAAAGAAAGAAATTACCAGCATATGCTTTCTGGAGTTATCAACCATGAACTATTTATTTTGTGGAATCAAGAAATTTGGAACCAGTCCCCAGGTTCCTTCTGAGACAACTTAATATGTTTTTACTTGAGGGGGCCGGTGGCAGAGTGGATCAGTAGGACTCAGCTGACAGCAGTGCTGACTTTGGTGTGGAAGTTAGCAGAGCTCTCAGCTCTCTGGGCTGGACACCTTCACCACCTTGAGACCTCTTTTCTTGGCTTCCGGGCTCTTCCGTATTGATTGTAGAGGTCAAAGAAGAAGCTGGAGGAGTTGCTCTTCTCCCTCTACCCTGTGGCCACCAGGCTTGGCAGCAAATGCCCTGCCCTGCTGAGTCAGCTCATTGCTCGATATTTTGAATTTGTCAGGGATTTGAACACAGTCTCACCTGGCTAATAGCCAGCCTGATCCTTCCCCTTGGCCACTGTAATAAATGACCAGGCACAGAGCCCTAAAATAGCACAACTGTGTTATTTTGTAGTTCTAGCAGTTAGATCTCTACAGTGTGTCTCCCTAGGCTGATGTCAAGAAGAGCCTGCTCCTCAAGCCTGCGGGACCAGCAGGGCCTGTTTCTTCTGCAGGCCTTTTTGAGATTCTAGAGGCTGTCTACCTCTCTGGTTTGGTACATCTTCCACCTTCAAAGCTAAACTTGTATCACTTCAGCCTCTGTTCTGCTGTCTTCTCCCGCCTGTTCCTTCACTGCCGAGCTTAGCAGTTCCACCAAGGCGCCCCAGTGCTCCTCAGTGCTCCCCTCTGCTCCTCAGTGCTCCCCAGTGCAGTGAGGGCCACCTGGCCACCCAAGAGCCTTAGTTTAATCTTTTCCTTAGACTCCCTTTCCACCAGGCTCCTGGAGGAGTGACCGTCCTGTAAGACCCATGGACCCTGGAACCAGCGAGACGGCTTAGTGGGTGGGGGCTCTTGCCAGCAAGCTGGATGAGTTGAGTTCACTTTACTCCTGGAGACCCACATGGTGGAAGGAGAAAACTGACTCTCTCAAGTTGCCCTCTGACCCCGACAATGCATGTGGCATGCACGCACTCACACAGAATAAACAAGAAAAATGAGCCTACAAAAACAAAACAAAACAAAAAAAAACTTTGTTGGCCTGAGAGGCATTATTGGGAGGTAGCAGAACTTTTAAAGGTGGGGGGTAATAGGATCTCTTTGGGTCGTTGAGGGCATCTCCTCAAAGGATACTATGGGATCCCAACTCTTCCTACTTTCTTTCATTTTCTGATCATAAAGTAAGCAGCCCACACTCTCGTACATCCCTTGCCATTGCCACTTGGCCCCCCCAGTAGAAGCCCGAAAATGGGGTACCAGATCTTGGGATGGAAGCTCCAAAATTAAGAGCCAAAAGAACTCTTTTGTCACATAAATTAATTATGCCAAGTCCTTGGCTATAGTCACCTAACGCTAGCACAACTGTGGGTGCCAAGGATCCGTTTGCTGCCTACCACAGCAAACACATTTGTTAAGATATCTTATGACTTAGCTCCAAAACATCTGTGGAGAAATGTGGACGTTCCCCGTCAGAGCCTGGCATGAAGCGATGAGTGGAATATTTTGCTTCTTTCTCTCATCAGGCTTCGGGTTTCCTGGGCTGTGTCCACATTGTCTCTTGTGAGGCTTTCCAGGACACAGTTCTTGCAGAAAGTTGCTGGAAAGCCACACAGCCTCCTTGCACAGGGCCTGTAGGCCTGGGGAGGAAGGATCCGGAGCCTGAAGGACTGAGAATCCATGACTGGTCCTTAGCAGCCTATGAGAAACGTACACAGTCGAGACCAGGCCTTTGCTCTCTTCCCTCTCTGCATCCCTTCCCAACAGCTCTTCTCCTTGGCCTCCTGGGGCCCACTTCAAAATCTCCCCTACCTAGCTTGCTGCCTTCCCAAGATCCCTTTCCTACTGGGACAAAGAAGGAAAGGAAGGCAAGGGAGACAGAGAGGGCAGAAAACTCCAGCCTTTCGCAGACATAATCAGATAAGAAACAATTAGAAGAATGAGTGCATGATCTGATGTCTCTACCCTCTTGCAATCTCCCACTCCATAAAAGACCCAAGACCTTGTTGGGAAAATATACCTTGATGTCGAAGGTCAACCAAGATTTGCACTTGCTGAGACTTCTTTCTTGGTCCAGTTCATGCCATCATTTTGTCCCGATTCTGAACTTTTACTCTAATAAGAGATGTCCTTTCTGTTGGAATGTTTGACTGTATGAGATTCCCCAAATGTCAGGCTGGAAGGTAATTTCATAATTCATGTTCCAACCATCTCAGTATATTTTCTCAATTGCACTTTTCAAAGGCTCCACAATTGCTTCTGCTCAAATCTTTTCATTTTCACACAGACATATTTCTGAATATTAATTGAAAGTCATAAAGCATGGCAGCAGCACCTTCCTGTGAAGATGATGTATTCTAACTATTAATTACCAAGGTTAGTGTGTGCTGGAATGTCAAACACGTGCCAGGAATATTCTGTGATTTTTCAGGGACAGTCTAGCTCCTGAAGCAAAACTTTTTTCTTTTATTTTTTTCTTTTCTTTTGAGAAGGGTTTCTATGTGTAGTCCTGGCTGTTTTGGAACTCGCTCTGTAAATCAGGCTGGCCTTCAACTCAGGGATCTGCCTGCCTCTGCCTCCTGTTTCTGGGATTAAAGGTATACCGCCATGCCTGCCTGGGCAAACCTTAAAAAGACTTTTCTTAGAAAACAATCTCTCGGAAGTGTCATTGGTGTTTTCCTGTGAATTGCCTGGGCAAGAACGTTGCCTCTGTTTGATAAATACACTTTCATATTATGTGCTGATCTCTCATCTTCTGGGGCAAGTTTCCTTATGTTCCCCAGGAGGCCTGTACTTCCCAAGCTGCCTCAAATCTACAGTAATCCTCCTGCCTCTGCTTCCTTAGGCCTGCACGTTACACACTGGCCTCAGATCTACAGTAATCCTCCTGCTTCTGCTTCCTTAGGCCTGCACGTCACACACTGGCCTCAGAACTACAGCAACCCACCTGCCTCTGCTTCCCGAATGCTAGGACTACAAATGTCACCACTATGCTTGACAAATTGTGAGCCCCTGAAGGAAGCAGCCCCACATTACACTATAATCTCTACAGTCTGGACTGCCTCACAGGGAGACAGACTGAACCAGCCAACTCTGGACCAATGTTCAATGGCAGCATTCCTGCTCTGGACTGAAATCTTCAGTGGGTGATGTCTCCTTCATTCCCAGTTTACTTCACTGTCCGCTGTAGAGGATAAAATCAATTCTGTGGCTGCAGGGACTCCAGCACAGTGCAACTTCCTGTGATTCTTGCTGTTACCTTATTAATATCATAATTATATCATCACTAGTAACCAAGTTACTCTCCACATCTGCCTGAAAACCAAACATCAGAAACTAGCCACATCAGACCCTGTGCCCCAACAGACATCTCTTAAATGTATAAGTGTTTGTGGATTTTTCTTTTCCCTTTGACAGCTTTCATTCACTGCTGCGACTGTAAAAAAGGAACACAGTATATGACATATGACATATACAACAAGTTAGCAGAGCTGCTAGGTAAGACACAACGCCCCACCCTCTACATCACATTGGTGTGTTAGTTTCCTTCTCATTGCTGGGATCAAATATCTGACAAAAGGCAACTGAAGAAAAGAGAATCTGTTTGAGCTCACGGTCTGAGGAGACACAGTCCATGGTGGATCTGTTTGAGCTCTCGGTCTGAGGAGACACAGTCCATGGTTGATCTGTTTGAGCTCACGGTCTGAGGAGACACAGTCCATGGTGGATCTGTTTGAGCTCACGGTCTGAGGAGACACAGTCGATGGTGGATCTATTTCAGCTCACGGTCTGAGGAGACATAGTCCATGGTGGTGGGGGAGGAGCAGCAAAGGAGTCCAAAGCCACTCATCACCCTGAGTCTGCAATCACAGAGCAGAGAGACATGAATGCTGGGGCTGGGCTCCCTTTCTTGTTATTCAGTCTAGGCCCTCAGCCTAGGGGATGGTGCCACCCATATGCAGGGGTTTTTCCATTCTTAGTTAAGCCTCTCTGGAACATCCCCACAGGAACCCCCAAAAGTGTGCCTCATTAATGCCTTAATGTTTCTTAATCAAGTCAAGTTGTCTATTAAAATTAACCACCACAGTTGGCAAATGTGGACATTAGGTTTAGATATTGGCACAGAGGGGGCTTGTGTGATGCCAGTGGGACTTCATTTCTTTAGGATAAAGCGGGATGTTGACCCATCTAGGGCACTCATGAAAGACTAGAAATGCTATCAAAACTGAGAAACAACCTTCTAGACCACAGTTGTCCTATAGACTGAGCTGAGGGGGTGGGAATGCTTTATCTGTTATCCCTATTGTCACCACAGGTTGCAGATGGCTACTAAACACTTGAAACGAGGCCCATGACACTAAGAAAACAGATTTTCTATTTTAATTTTAAAAGGTAAAACCAAGATCTGGACCACAATATCTTTTTTTTTTTTTTGAATTTTTTTTTTATTCTTTTTTAATTAAAATTTCCACCTGTTCCCCGTTTCCCATTTCCCTCCCCTCCTCCCAAATATTGCCCCCTCCCCCCACTCCCCTCCCCCTATCCCCACTCCTCTCTCCTTCCCCCACACCATTCCCCCTCCCTCTCGATACTGGAGAGCAGTCCAAATTCTCTGCCCTGCGGGAAGACGAAGGTCTTCTATCTATGTCCAGGAAGGTGAGCGTCTAAACAGGCTAAGCACCCACAAAGCCAGTTCATGTATTAGGATCGAAACCTAATGCCATTGTCCTTGGCTTCTCATCAGCCTTCATTGTCCGCCATGCTCAGAGAGTCCAGTTTCAACCCATGCTTATTCAGTCCCAGACCAGCTGGCCTTGGTGGGCTCACAATAAATCAGTTCCACTGTCACAGTGGGCGGGTGCATCCCTCGTGGACCACAATATCTTTATGAGAGAGAGGTGCATGCATTTGTGTGTGTATGTGTGGGGGAGGGAAGCTCTTCATGATTGGGATAAGTGTACCTACCTTCTAGTCAATGTATTACAAGATTAGTCCCTTGTCCAAGGGGATGATGGGACTTTTAAGAGATGGGCCTTTTCAGGTCATCAGTGGCATGGCCTCGAAGGGAATTATAGGACACCAGGCCTTGCCTGGCTCTCTTTCACTCTCTGGCCACGATGGAAGTAATTTTGCTTCACTGAAAACTTCAGCTAATATGTGCTCTGTAGGTCCAAAGTGATATGGCTGCTAACCATGGGCTGAGAGTTCTAAAGCTAAAAACAAAACCAATTGTCTCTTCAGTGTTGATTATCTGAGGTATTTGTTACGAGCAGGGAGCTGACTCCAACAGGGTCTGGGTAAATGGAGGTCATGTTGCAGCTGCTGGAGACCTGGTGCTTATGAATTGATATACAGCTAAAGATAGGTCCTGGACTGTGTAGGGATGGGGAAGAGGACTGGAGACATGGCTCATTGGTTGAGTGCTTACTGTTTTTGCAGAGGACTGAGTTTCATTCCCAGCACGTCAGGTAGTTGACAACTTGCTGGGCCTCTAGTTGTAGGGATCTGACACACGCATCTGGCCTCCAAGCGTACCAGCACTTGCGTGCACACACCCTCCCCCAACACAAATATACACACTTAAAAACAAAGAGGGGGGAAACCAAGTTGAGTCCAGACAACTGGGAGAGCATTTATTTCTCTGTTTTTGACTGAATCCACGTGAGCAGCTGCCTCAAGCTTCTGTTGCCATGGCTTCTCCATAGTGACGGACAGTAACCCGGAACAGTGAACTGACACAAACCCTTTCTCCTGAAGCTGAGTTCTGTCTGGATATTTTATGACACCAACGAAATGACATTAGAACAAGGGCAAATATCTCACCCATTGCAAATGCATGCAAGGAATTATTATGATATGGTGTGAGATGGATTTGGTTCAAACTACAGCGGGCGAGGAACAAACAGGTCATGGGGCGTTTTATTGAGGAAAGGGAGAGGAAGGGAGAGAGGAGAAAGAGAAAGGAAGTACAGAGTTGCCTCATGAGAAGAGAGGGGGAAGGGAGGGAGAGAGAGACAGAGAGCTAGAGAGAGAGCAAAAGATGTAGAGAGAAGCAGAGAGCCAAAGACTGGTGGGAGAGAGGAAGAGGAAAAGGAAGGAATAGGTTGAATTTTGCCTTTTAAAGGATGGGCATAGCACATGTGCATAGAGGCCATGCAGCAGGTCAGTGTACTGCCTGACATGCATACAGGGGTGACACTCTCTTCCAGGTCCCCAAGGGGCAGGGCCAGGTGTGCCAGTATCAAGCAAGCTCAGTTAGACACCAGGCTCCCCAGCTTGGTTCAAGGACTGTCTGAACTGAGTGCCAAAGGCCTGTGCAAAGGTTCATTTGACTATGTTCAGGAGCTATGCAGACAAATCTTCTGGGGAGCCAAAATGGATTTGTGCTTCTACCTGGCAAGGGCTATTGCTCATGAGTTTGCATGAAGAAGACTCCTGGTTCAAATTACTCCACTAAGCTTGAGTCTTCACTATAAGGCAATAGCTGGTGAAGACACACAGCAGTAAAAAAAAAGTATTATTGTCTCTAGTTAGAAAATGAAACATGTTTTCAGAGGACATGAAACACTTTAGATCCTAAGCTTTAGAAGCAGGAATGAAAGATGGCTTGGTCATAGGCTGATTATTATTGCAGGCTCAAGGACAAGCCTTGTCTCAGGAGCATTAAGTAACATTCCAGGAAAATTCTTGGGATTCATGAATACAGAAAAGCTAGTGTGTATGTTCCTTAAGAAACCTTCTAACTAACAAAAGGAGTAAAATGACAGAGCCCCTCTGACGACATCAGCCAAGATTGATCATTCACATTTGACCACGCTCATCTGTTCTGTACTTTAGCTACTTCTCTCTGTCACTAATGTATCATTTTAAGGTTTTATTTTTATTTGTGTTGAGTGTGTACACACACGTGTATTTGTGTCTGGAAGGCAGAAGAGACCATGTGATTTCCTGGAGCTGGAATTAAAGATGGTTGCAAACACCTGCAACATGGGAACTGGAACCAAATTTCTGTCCTCTGTTACACAAGTTTTAATAATAAAAACTGAAGCCAGATATTGGGGTAAATGCTGAAAGGTTTAAAAAAAAAAAAGCAAGCCACATCTACCTCTTACCTTGCTAATCCTCAGCTGAAAAAAGCTCACCACATTTTCCCCTTTTTTGTCTAAAATAAAAAAGGTTGGGGCTGGAGAGATGGCTCAGTGGTCAGGAGCGCTGCCTGCTCTTCTGGAGGTCCTGAGTTCAATTCTCAGCAACCACATGGTGGCTCACAACCATCTGTAATAAGATCTGGTGCCCTCTTCTGGCATGCAGGCATACATGGAGACAAAATGTTGTATACATAATAAGTAAATAAAATTAAAAAAAAATAAAAAAATAAAAAAGGTAATAACTAATACAAGAAAAATTATATACAATAAGTACAATAACTATATACAATATATAGGCAGCAAAAACAACAATGTCTAGTCCATTAGCAATTAAAAAATTTATAGAAATTGAGTTCAAAATGTTGTACCTAATTCACTTTCTATCCTAATTTGCGTTACTTGAAACTATCTTTTTATATCTCTCAACAATATACATTTTACACCTCTTTAGTAAATTTTGTTCTGAATCTGGTAACAAATGTGGTAATATTTTGTTTGTGATCCAACAAATAAAGCTTTCCTGAAGATCAGAGTGCATAGATAAGTAACTAGTTAGCCAAAGTCCAGTCAGTGGTGGGACACACCTTTAATCCCAGCACTTAGGAGACAGAGGCAGATGGATCTCTGTGGGTTCGAGTCCACCCTGGGGTACACAAGGTTGAGTCTGTCTAAAAGAGAAACAGAGCTCATACAAAAGTGATCCCAGCACTTGGGAGTCACATGCCTTTAATCCCAGTGCTAGGGAGATGGAAACAGGAAATATAAGGCAGGGCAGAGAGGAATATAAGGTGGGAGAAGACAGGAACTCGGTGCATTCTGAGTTTTTGTGGAGATGGAATGCAGTCTGAGGATTCAGTCTGAGAGGCAGTCTGAGGTTTTGTAGGGATGGCAGCAGTCTGAGGATTTGCAGAGATAGGATCATCCCTTTGGTCAAGGTAAGAACTCTTTAGTGGTTGGCTGCTCTGCTTCTCTAAACTTTCAGTATTGACTCCTATATCTGACTCTGGGATTTTAGTATTAAGAACAATTAGAATTAATGCTACAAACAAGGAAAACTGTAACTATAAAGTCTTCAACTCCATCAGAGACCCAAGAAGGAAATAATATCCTCTAAGTAAGCAAGAAGTGCAAGGAAGCAACTTCCAAAGAAATGTGAGATATGGCAGAAACATCTGGCTGCCTGGATAGTCACCCAAACTTCCTTTACATCCACCTTTTGCCTACAGGCCTAGCATATCTAAAAGACTTTTCTGTGAAGCAGGATATTCTGAAGGACTGTCCTACCTTGTCTTGGCAAAGTTGAGCCATCACTTTCATTGTGTCCTGCTTGTCCAGTTTTGGACAATATACTGTTGGCAGTCAAGGCAAGGGCACTTTCTTGCCCAGTGCTTACTTTTGCCACAAAGAAAATAAACTCCATAAGGAGTTTCTTCAAGAAAGTCTCTATTTTCCTTTTAGAATCAACTCATAGGTCTTTTCCATGTAAGTTTTTCATTTTTTACTCTGTTTATGTGATAGAAAGATCCATTCTAAGATAATATATTCACTCTGCATTAATATTCCTATAGGAGAGTGTTTAGAGGGTAAAATAACTAAAATGCATTCAAGTTTTGTATCTAAATGATCCATATGTGCATCCTGTAATTTCTTTTCCACCAAAGCCAATTCTCTTTCAGCTTCAGCTGATGATTCTCTTAGACTATCCAAGTTCTTGTCACTATCTAAGGTTTTGAACAAAATACTTAGTTCATTATTTTTTACCCCAATAGTGGACTGTAGATAAGAAATGTCTTCTAGCAATCTTTGAAAGTCATTTACACTCTACAACCAATCTCTCATAATTTGTGTGTTTTGGGGTCTAATTTTTGTAAGCCTATTTTATAGCCTAAATAATAGAATCTCATATATATATTTGGTTTTTCGAGACAGGGTTTCTCTGTAGCTTTGGAGCCGGTCCTGGAACTAGTTCTTGTAGACCAGGCTGGCCTCGAACTCACAGAGATCCTCCTGTCTCTGCCTCCTGAGTGCTGGGATTAAAGGCGTGTGCCACCACTGCCTGGCCTCCTCTTTATATTTTTTCAGAAGCAATTTGTAATCCCAACAAGGCAAAATATTCTTTACTTCTTGTAACATGAAGGGCCAGTTTGTTGGGGTTTCTGTCCTGACTAGTACCCCACAGCTGGCAAGTCCCAAAGAAAATCACACAGAGATCTCCATGAGTTATAAAATTGATTGGACCATTAGCTCAGTCTTCTTGTTAGCTCTTGTAGCTTATATTAACCTATTATTCTTATCTATGTTAGCCACATGGCTTGGAACCTTTCAGCCAGGTAGGTTACATCTTGCTTGTCAGTGGTCTGGGCCGGAATGGGAATGGAAGCTTCCTGCTTTCCAGAATACTCCTGTTCTATTTTTTCCACCTCTATTTCCTGTCTGGTTTTCCCGCCTATACTTCCTGCGTTTTATTAAAATACATGATTGACAGAATACAGATAATTCTCCTGCACCAACTTCTTCAAACATTCTTTGTAAAGTATCTACATTTGAATCAGCTAGTAAAATATGATCCATGTAAAGGAAAACTATAGATTCAGGAAATTGCTTACATACCATTTCCAGTGATTGACTTGCAAAATACTGGCACAGGGTGGGGCTATTTAGCATTCCCTGTGGGAGAATCTTCCATTGATATCTCTTAACAGGCTGAGAATTATTATAAGTAGGCACTGTGAAGGCAATTTTTTATCTGTCTTTTTCTTATAAAGAAACAATCTTTTTAAACAATAACCATAATAGGTCATCCTTTAGACAATAGAGAAGGCAAAAAAACTGCCAGACTTAAGAAAGCTAAATAAGACTTAATAAGGCTGAATCACCTTATTAACATCTCTTAAATCTGTTACCATTCTCCATTTTCCATATTTCTTTTTAAAAACAAATACAGGAGAATTCCAAGGACTGGTTGATTCTTCAATGTGCTGAACATTTAACTGCTCCTATTCTAAGGCCTGCAGTTTCTCTGTTGCTAAAGGTTATTGTGCAACCCATATAGGTTTGTCCATCACTATTTTAAAGGTAGGGATGTTGGTGCCTTTAAAATATCAGCAGCTATTGTGTCCTGTTCTTGTACAACCCAAATGGTTGGTGACTGTTCTTTATAATACTTTCTAATATATTTTTCCTAGAAGCATACATTAATTTATTGTTTGCTTCTAAGATTGGGAGAATGTTAATCTGAGTATTCCATTGCTGTAACAAATCATGTCCCCGAAAAATTTATTGCTATGTTAGTCACATAATAGTCTCTATCTTTCTGTCCCTATATATTTGACTCATCTTTCATTTTGTTTTACCTGAGATAATGTTACAATCCCTAAAAACTGAACATTTACCCCCTATGAGACCAATTTGGATGTCAAGATTCTGATGCAATTTTTGCTACATTAGCCTCTGTGTCTAAAAGACCTTCAATGACAATGTAATTTATTAATATTTTTAGTTTTGGTCTTTGTTCAACTTATAGAAGTTTGTCAAAATATTTGCTTTATGGTTTCTCCTGATTTTTTTGTTTTCTCTTCTATAGCTGTTTTATCATCTAGAGCAGTATGGTTCCTTATAATAGGCATTAGGTTCTTTAATTACTCTGGGGAGGAGTTTCTTCCATGATGACAGGAAATGACTGAACTGAATTTGGCATAGGGCCTATGAGAGGTCTCTCAATGAGGTTCTCAACAGTAAAGAGTTACCTTGACTGTCCTTTGTTGATACATTCATTAGTCCAATGCCTGCCCTTGCCATACCTTCTGCATAATTCAGAAGGAAGGGGTGTTCTGTGTGGATTAGTCTTAGAGAAAACATTATTTATGGAATGCCCTATTTACAATCCTTTTTCACGTGACCATGTTTACTGTAATTGAAACACTTAACATTTCAATCTTTCTTCAAATCTCTGGAAATTACCTCTCCTATCCAAGCATTATCATGGCCTTGAGATTCAATATTGATTGTATCTTCGATCCATTCTTCTGAGAATACTGGTCTTGCATTTAGTAGCCTAACTACCCACTTGTATTGTGCATTAGCATTTTCAAAATCCATATATTCAATTATTGTTTGTATAGCTTCTCAACTTGGTATCATTCTATTTACTGCTGAAGTCAATCTTTGTAAGAGTTCCATGAAGGCTTCCTTTGGGCCCTGTATAACTTTAATAAATGACTCAACTTTCTTTCCCATTTCTCCAGTTCTGTCCCAAGCATTCAAAGCTGTTGCATGGCATAAATCCAGGGCATGGTTATCATATAGAGATATCCTTCCTATAGTAGCATAATTTTCTTCTCCAAGAAGTTTATCTTGGGAGATTTCCATACCTTTCCTCTTAATCTGTTGTTCAATAATCTTAGCCTCTTCTCTGAACAAGGTACTCCACTGTAATTGTGGACCAGACTCTAAAACAGCTTTAACCAAGTCTATCCCATCTTTAGGGATAGTTCTATTACTAACTGACCACGAGTTTAACATTTGCTTCACAAAAGGTGAATGCATGCCATATGAGACTATTGCTTCCTTGAATCTCCTTGAATTCAATATTTCCACAGAAGTCCATCAAGCTCTTTCACAGCCTTGGGGATATCTGTCATTTGGCAGTTGTTCCTGTGAGGTTACTGGATAAATTAAACCTGGGTGTTTGAAAATGTTAGGCAATTCTCTAACCTTGAAGTGCAATGCTGAGAGTGGCTGCTTTAAATTCCTCTGTCTTAATCAGAATATCTCTATGATCTGTTTTATGAAGTTTCTCTTAAACTTGTATCTTAGGACTCAGATTAACCAACATTTTAGTGATAAAACAAAAATGACAAAGCTGATAATGTTTATGATTGACATTACATAGATCCCATCTAAATTAGTTATCCTCTCATTTAAGTGTTCCATTTTTTCAAACCATTCAGAGTATTATCATACAGAGACCTAACTCCCATTGTAATCATGTTTCCCATTTTTAATGTGGGAAAAACTTTCTCTCTTCTTTTTAACTAATTCCCCCCTTTAAGAATTCCCAATGGGAAGTTCCTCATCCCCCACCCTATACTCCCTTGCCTCCCTGCAGGGGCTCTACACCCTGCATACTGCCTCTCTCTTCTTGTCCCACCCAGCTTGCATCCAGAACCCTTCTTCCTTCTGCCCCCTTTCCTCTTTGGGCACATAACACCATCCAGCTCAGTCTGTCTGGCGCTGGGGGCAAATCCTCAGGGCAAGTAGGCAGGCGAGACTTCCTTTGTCTCTCCAGCCTGCCTGCATCAAGCAAGGTAAGGCCTTTGTTTACAAACTACCCAACCTGCACGGAGATCTGATCTAGGTACCAGGAGAGACAGCAGCGGGGTGAGTTTGTGACCTGACTGGCAGCGGCGGAAGCAGCCCTGGACAGGGAACTCTGAAGTTCCTCATCCCCCACCCTATACTTCTGGGCTCCCTGCAGGGGCTCTACACCCTGCATACTGCCTCTCTCTTCTTGTCCCACCCAGCTTGCATCCAGAACCCTTCTTCCTTCTGCCCCCTTTCCTCTTTGGGCACATAACACCATCCAGCTCAGTCTGTCTGGCGCTGGGGGCAAATCCTCAGGGCAAGTAGGCAGACGAGACTTCCTTTGTCTCTCCAGCCTGCCTGCATCAAGCAAGGTAAGGCCTTTGTTTACAAACTACCCAACCTGCATGGAGATCTGATCTAGGCACCAGGAGAGACAGCAGCGGGGAGAGTTTGTGACCTGACTGGCGGCGGCGGAAGCAGCCCTGGACAGGGAACTCTGAAGTTCCTCATCCCCCACCCTATACTCCCTTGCCTCCCTGCAGGGGCTCTACACCCTGCATACTGCCTCTCTCTTCTTGTCCCACCCAGCTTGCATCCAGAACCCTTCTTCCTTCTGCCCCCTTTCCTCTTTGGGCACATAACACCATCCAGCTCAGTCTGTCTGGCGCTGGGGGCAAATCCTCAGGGCAAGTAGGCAGGCGAGACTTCCTTTGGTTCACTGGCCTGCCTGCACCAAACAAGGTAAGGCCTTTGTTTACGAACTACCCAACCTGCACGGAGATCTGATCTTGGCACCAGGAGAGCCATCAGTGGTAGAGCTAATCTGGGTACCAGGATTGCCGTCTTTGGGCACGGAGATCTGATATTGGTACCAGGAGAGACATCACTGGAGCACCAGGAGAGCTATCACTGCAGGGTGCCATCACTGGGAAAGTACATCAGTAGGCAAGGAGACCTGATCCGGTAAAAGAAGATCCATAGGGGAGCATTCGGAGAAAGAGATGGGCAGGCGCCAATGCAAGAATTCACCCAACAATCTGAAAAACTATATGAAACCACCAGAACCCAGCGACCTCACAACAGGAGGACATGAACACCTTATTCATGAAGAAGTAGATAAAATTGACTTTATGAAAGTGATTGACGCCCTTAAACAGCATGTAAAAAATGCCCTTATAGAAATGGATGAGAAGTATAACAGAAAGTTTGAAGAATTGAGTAAATCAGTGAATGATACCCTAGGAAACCAAGGAAAAACAATCAAACAAATAATGGAAACAGTTCAAGACTTAAAAACTGAAATGGAGGCAAAGAAGAAAACACAAACAGAAGGCCAGCTGGACAGGGAAAATCTAGGTAAACGAATAGAGACTACAGAAACAAGCATAACCAACAGAATACAAGAGATAGAAGAAAGAATCTCAGATTCTGAAGATACCATAGAGAAAATAAACACGCTGATCAAAGAAAACAGCAAGGCCAACAAATTCTCATCACAAAACATTCAGGAAATATGGGACACAATAAAAAGACCAAACCTAAGAATAATAGGAATAGAAGAAGGAGAAGAAGCGCAGCTCAACGGTCCAGAAAATATATTTAATAAAATTATAGAAGAAAACTTTCCCAACCTAAAGAAAGATATACCTATGAAGGTTCAAGAAGCATACAGAACACCGAATAGGCTGGATCAAAAAAAAAAAAAACATCCTCTCGCCATATAATAATCAAAACACAAAGCATACAGAATAAAGAAAGAATACTAAGAGCAGCAAAGGAAAAAGGCCAAGTTACTTATAAAGGTAAACCTATCAGACTTACACCTGACTTCTCTATGGAAACCATGAAACACAGAAGGTCCTGGATAGATGTACTGCAGAAACTAAGAGACCATGGATGCAAGCCCAGACTACTATACCCAGCCAAGCTTTCGTTCACTATAAATGGAGAAAACAAAATTTTCCAGGATAAAAACAAATTTAAACAATACGTAGCCACAAATCCAGCCTTACAGAAAGTAATAGAAGGAATATCACAATCCAAGGAGTCCAACAATGACCACAGTAACTCAGACATCTAGAAACCCTTTACCAGCACATCTCAAAGAAGGGAAACACACAAAATCTACTACTAAAAAAAAAATGACCGGAGTTAACAACCACTGGTCATTAATATCACTTAATGTCAATGGACTCAACTCACCTATAAAAAGGCACAGACTAAGAGATTGGATACGAAAACAGGATCCAACATTCTGCTGTTTACAAGAAACACACCTCAACCACAAAGACAGGCACCTACTCAGAGTAAAGGGCTGGGATAAGGCTTATCAAGTAAATGGACCTAGGAAACAAGCAGGTGTGGCCATACTAATTTCTAACAAAGTTGACTTCAAACTTAAATCAATCAGAAGAGATGGAGAGGGACATTTTCTACTCATAACAGGAACAATTCATCAGGATGAAATCTCAATCCTGAATATCTATGCCCCTAATATAAAAGCACCCACGTACGTAAAAGAAACATTGTTAAAACTCAAGGCAGCCATCAAACCGCACACATTAATAGTAGGAGACTTTAATACTCCTCTCTCACCAATGGACAGGTCAATCAGACAGAAACCTAACAGAGAAATAAGAGAATTAATGGAGGTAATGAATCAAATGGACTTAACAGACATCTATAGAATATTCCACCCAAATAGGAAAGAATATACCTTCTTCTCTGCAGCTCATGGAACCTTCTCAAAAATCGACCACATACTCGGTAACAAAGCAAACATTCACAGTTACAAAAAAATATTAATAACCACCTGTATCTTATCAGATCACCATGGATTAAAGCTAGAATTCAGCAACAATGCTACCCCCAGAAAGCCTACAAACTCATGGAAACTGAATAGTCAACTACTGAACCATACCTGGATTAAGGAAGAAATAAAGAAAGAAATTAAAGTCTTCCTTGAAGACAATGAAAATAAAGAAACAACATACTCAAACCTATGGGACACTATGAAAGCAGTCCTGAGAGGAAAGTTCATAGCACTAACTGCCCACTTAAAGAAAACAGAGAAAGCACACATTGTAGACTTAACAGCCCACCTGAAAGCTCTAGAAAAAAAAGAAGCAGACTCACCTAGAAGGGGTAGAAGACTGGAAATAATCAAACTGAGGGCTGAAATCAACAAAATAGAGACACAGAAAACAATTGAAAGAATCAATAAATCAAAAAGCTGGTTCCTGGAGAAAATCAACAAGATTGATAAACCCCTATCCAAACTAATCAAACGGCAGAGAGAGAATTTGCAAATTAATAAGATCAGAAATGAAAAGGGAGACATAACCACAGACACAGAGGAAATTCAGAGAATCATTAGATCTTACTACAAAAGCCTGTATGCCACAAAACTGGAAAATGTAAAAGAAATGGACACTTTTTTAGATAAATACCATATACCAAAGTTAAACCAGGACCAGGTGAACAACCTAAATAGACCTGTTAGTCGTGAAGAATTAGAAGCAGTTATCAAAAACCTCCCTTCCAAAAAAAGTCCAGGACCAGATGGTTTCAATGCGGAATTCTACCAGAACTTCCAAGAAGACCTAATACCTATACTCCTTAAAGTATTTCACAATATAGAAACAGAAGAGTCATTGCCAAATTCCTTTTATGAAGCTACAGTAACTCTGATACCAAAACCACACAAGGACCCAACCAAGAAAGAAAATTACAGGCCAATCTCACTCATGAACATCGATGCAAAAATCCTCAACAAAATTCTGGCAAACCGAATCCAAGAACACATTAGAAAAATTATCCATTATGATCAAGTAGGCTTCATACCAGAGATGCAGGGCTGGTTTAACATACGCAAGTCTATCAATGTAATCCATCATATAAATAAACTGAAAGAAAAAAACCATATGATCGTTTCATTAGACGCTGAAAAAGCATTTGACAAAATTCAACATCCCTTTATGATAAAAGTCTTGGAGAGATTAGGGATACAAGGGTCATACCTAAATTTAATTAAAGCTATATACAGCAAGCCGACAGCTAATATCAAATTAAATGGAGAGAAACTTAAAGCCATCCCACTAAAATCAGGAACACGCCAAGGCTGTCCACTCTCTCCATACCTCTTCAATATAGTTCTCGAAGTTTTAGCAATAGCAATAAGACAACATAAGGGGATAAAGGGGATTCAAATTGGAAAGGAAGAAGTTAAACTTGCATTATTTGCAGATGATATGATAGTGTACATGAGCGACCCCAAAAACTCCACCAAAGAACTCCTACAGCTGATAAACGCCTTTAGTAATGTGGCAGGATACAAGATCAACTCCAAAAAATCAGTTGCCCTCTTATACACAAAGGATATGGAAGCAGAGAGGGAAATAAGAGAATCATCACCTTTCACGATAGCCACAAAAAGCATAAACTATCTTGGGGTAACTCTAACCAAGGAAGTGAAAGATCTATTTGACAAGAACTTTAAGGCATTGAAGAAAGAAATTGAAGAGGATACCAGAAAATGGAAGGATCTCCCTTGCTCCTGGATTGGGAGGATCAACATAGTAAAAATGGCAATTCTACCAAGGGCAATCTATAGATTCAATGCAATCCCCATTAAAATCCCATCAAAATTCTTCACAGATCTTGAAAGGACAATAATCAACTTTATATGGAGAAACAAAAAACCCAGGATAGCCAAAACAATCTTATATAATAAAGGAACTTCTGGAGGCATTACCATCCCTGACTTCAAACTCTATTACAGAGCTACAGTAATGAAAACAGCGTGGTACTGGCATAAAAACAGAGCAGTCGACCAATGGAATCGTATAGAAGACCCGGATTTTAACCCACAAACCTATGAACACCTCATTTTCGATAAAGGAGCTAAAAGTGTACAATGGAAGAAAGAAAGCATCTTCAACAAATGGTGCTGGCACAACTGGATGTTAACCTGTAGAAGACTGAAAATAGACCCATATCTATCACCATGTACAAAACTCAAGTCCAAATGGATCAAAGACCTCAATATCAATCTGAACACACTGAACCTGATAGAAGAGAAAATGGGAAGTACCCTACAACATATGGGCACAGGAGATCGCTTCCTATGTATAACCCCAGCAGCACAGACATTAAGGGCAACATTGAATAAATGGGACCTCCTGAAACTGGGAAGCTTCTGTAAAGCAAAGGACACTGTCATTAAGACAAAAAGGCAGCCTACTGACTGGGAGAAGATCTTCACCAACCCCGCTACAGACAAAGGTCTGATCTCCAAAATATATAAAGAACTCAAGAAACTAGACTTTAAAAGGATAATTAACCCAATTAAAAATGGGGCACTGAACTGAACAGAGAATTCTCATCAGAAGAAGTTAAAATGGCCAAAAGATACTTAAGGTCATGCTCAACCTCCTTAGCGATCAGAGAAATGCAAATCAAAACAACTTTGAGATATCATTTTACACCTGTCAGAATGGCTAAAATCAAAAACACCAAGGATAGCCTTTGCTGGAGAGGTTGTGGAGAAAGGGGTACCCTCATCCATTGCTGGTGGGACTGCAAACTTGTGCAACCACTTTGGAAATCAGTGTGGCGGTTTCTCAGAAAAATTGGGATCAACCTACCCCTGGACCCAGCAATAGCACTCTTGGGAATATACCCAAGAGATGCCCTAGCATATGACAAAAGCATTTGTCCAACTATGTTCATAGCAGCATTATTTGTAATAGCCAGAACCTGGAAGCAACCTAGATGCCCTTCAATAGAAGAATGGATGAAGAAAGTGTGGAATATATATACATTAGAGTACTACTCTGCGGTAAAAAACAATGACTTCTCGAATTTTGCATGCAAATGGATGGAAATAGAAAATACGATCCTGAGTGAGGTAACCCAGACCCAAAAAGAAGATCATGGGATGTACTCACTCATAATTGGTTTCTAGCCATGGATAGGGGCCACTGAGTCTATAATTTGTGATCCTAAAGAAGCTAAACAAGAGGGTAAACCCAAGGAAAAACATATAGATATCCTCCCAGCTATGGGAAATAGACAAGATTGATGGGCAAAAAATGGGAATCTTGGGGGGTGGGGTGGGATGGGGATGAGGGGAGATGGGGAGAGAAAAGTGTGAAGGAGAGGATGAGGGGAACTGGGGGAATCGGGGTAATTGGGGGTAAAGGAAGGTTGGATGGGGGAGCAGGGAAACTCATACCTTAGTTAAGGGAGCCACCTAAGGGTTGGCAAGAGACTTGAACCTGGAATGGCTACCAGAAGCCCAGGGCAATGTCCCCAGTTAGCTCATTGGGGCACCTGAGGATAGGGAACCTGAAATGAACCTATCCTATAATCATACTGATGAATATCTTGCATATCGCCATAGAACCTTCATCTAGTGATGGATGGAGATAGAGACAGAGACCCACACTGGAGCACCGGACTGAGCTCCCAAGGTTATAATGAGGAGCAGAAGGAGAGAGAACATGAACAAGGAAGTCAGGACCATGAGGGGTGCACCCAACCACTGAGACAGGGGGGCCGATCTATTGGGAGCTCACCAAGGCCAGCTGGACTGCTACTGAAAAAAACATGGGATAAAACCGGACTCTCTTAATGTGGTGGACAATGAGAGCTGACGAGAGGCCAAGGAGAATGGCACAGGAACTTTCATCTGGCGATGGATCGAGAGAGAGACAGAGACCCAATTTGGATCAACCGTCTGAGCTCTTAAGGTCCAAATGAGGAGCAGAAGGAGGGAGAACATGAGCAAGGAAATCAGGACCACGAGGGGTGCACCCACCCACTGTGACAGTGGAACTGATCTATTGGGAGCTCTCCAAGGCCAGCTGGACTGGGACTGAATAAGCATGGGTTGAAACTGGACTCTCTGAACATGGCAGACAATGAAGGCTGATGAGAAGCCAAGGACAATGGCACTAGGTTTCGATCCTAACACATGAACTGGCTTTGTGGGAGCTTAGCCTGTTTGGATGCTCACCTTCCTGGACCTAGATAGAAGTGGGAGGACCTTGGTCTTCATGTAGATCAGGGAATTTGGACTGCTCTTCAGTATCGAGAGGGAGGGGGAGTGGACTAGGGGGAGGAGAAGTGGAGTGGGGATAGGGGGAGGGGAACAGGGGGAGGGGGCAATATGTGGGAGGAGGGGGAGGGAAATGGGAAACGGGGAGCAGTTGGAAATTTTAAGTAAAAAAGAATAAAAAAAAAAAAAAAAAAAGAATTCCCAATGGTCTCACCAGCTCTGCTGACAATGACGGTGGAGCATGAGACCATGTAGCGGTGCACAGCCTGGCTGGGACAGCTATAGACGAAAGTGGATGGCAGCTGCCCGAGGGGGGTGGGGTCTAGGGAAGCTCACACCCAGGTGGGAGAGGGAGCCACCTGTCTGAAAATGCACACGGGACTGTGTGGAAGAAGCACATGTATGGTGTAAGCTGCCTGAAGGCAGAGCCAGCCGGTCAAGGGTGAGTAAGTCCTGTGGTGTTTGGAGTCCAGATACTTCTGAAATTTGGGTGGCAGCTGGAGACTGTTTTAGAGAGGCTACAATAGGAAAATCCCAAACTCACTCAGAGGTTTGGGGAAAAAAAGAAAACCTAGCTGGTATGATAATGACTTGGGCAGGAGCCCCCACATGCAGCTTCGGCAAGTGCCAGAGGCTGCAAAGTCAGGCAAGCAGCTTTTTCATGAATTTTTGCCTTAAAGTTGGGTGCCAGATGTTGCACGAGTTCTAATTGGTCTTAATAATAAAAACCCAGAGCCAAATATTGACATAAATTCTGAAAGATCAGAAAGACAAAGGAGCAAGCCACAGCCATCTCTTACTTTGTTAACTCCTCAGCCCCAAAAAGGCCAAGCTCCTGTCTCTTCCCACCTATGTTCATCTCTCCACCCAGGCATGTCACTTCCTGTCTGTCTGTGCAGACCATCAGACTTCTGTGGTTAAATGGTGGCTAGCTCCACCCTCTGATCTCCAGGCAAGCTTTATTTGTTAGAGCACAAATAAAATCAGCACAGTCCTCTACATGAGTGGTCACACTCTTAACTGCTAAGCCATCTCTTCAAGAACTAATAGACCATTTTAGAGAGAATCCCTGTGGTGGTTTGAATTGGTATGGCCCCCATGGACCCAGAGTTTGAATGCTTGGCCCATAGGGAGTGGCATTCTTAGGTGACCTTGATGGAAGAGGTTGTTTGAGGAAGTGAGTCATTGTGGAGGCACGCTTTGAGGGCTGGCCAGCGTAGCACCGCTTTCCCTTCTGCTGCCTGTAGATCAAGTTGTAGGACTCGCAGCTCCTTCTCCAGCACTCTGCCTGCATGCTGCCGCGGCCTGTCAAGATGATAGTGGACTAAATCTCTGAAACTGTGAGCCAGTCCCCATTAAATGTTTTCCTTTATAATAATTTCCTTCATATCGCTGTGGCCACAGCAATAGAAACTTCAAGACAATTCCACATATAATTTCATCTAAACAGTATTTTCATTTGCATCTCCAAAGACAATGACATTTTAAAAATTACAGCATCATAATCATATATAAATTATCAAGAACTCTTTATAATCATCAGATAATTATTTCTGAGATATTCCCTAGTTCCTTATTAGTAGTTACAGTGCACCCAACATAGAACCCAAGCAAGATAGATCCACACTTGGCATTCACTTGGTATGCCTTTTTCAGTGGGCTTTGTTCTATAAGCCCCATTCCATTTTTTTCTTGTCGTGATATTTATTTATTAAAGAATAATGATTCTACAGCTGGAGAGGTGGCTCAGTGGCTGAGAACACATGAACAACCATGAAGACCTAAGTTCAGATCCCATTATATACAACAAGCTGGCTCTGAGCTTTCCTGAGCATGAAAGCCTGCCACTCTGGGCAGAGAAGGGGAGGGTGGAGACAGGAGGCTGGTTGGAGCTGCCAGTCTAGCAGGAAAGACAAGGAACTTCAAATCTGAAGAGAGACCATGCTTCAAGGGAACACAGCGGGGGCTGTAGATGAGGACAGCTGACATCCTCCTCTGGTCTCCATATACACATATCCACAGGGGCCGCCAACACCTGCACACATATATGTACATACATTATACATATATACACACAGAGAGAGAAAGAGAGAGACAGAACAAATATTGATTTTAGGTGTCCTACAATTAATGGATAAAGAAAATGAAGTGGGATCTGTATACACCACAGTTATATTCAGCCATGAAGAACAAAATCTTGTTATGTGCTTGGAACTGGAGATCATGTTCAGTGAAATAAGTCAGACTCACAAAGACAAAAGCTGAATGGTTTTTTCTTTTCATATGGAGAATGGGATGCAAAATTAGAAAAAGGCATGAAGGATAGGAGACTTAAAGTGTGGAAATGGGCTGGAGAGATAGCACACTGATTAAAAGCACTGACTACTTTTGCAGAGGGCCCAGGTTCAATTCCCAGCATCTACATGGCATCTCACAACTGTGTGTAACTCCAGTTCCAGGGGATCTGACGCCTTCACATAGACATACATGCTGGCAAAACACCCATGCACAAAAAATAAACAAATCTTTAAAAACAAACAAACGAACCTCAATTTAAAAGCCGAGTGGTGGTGATGCAAACCTTTAATCCTAGCATTTAGAGACAGAGGCAGGCAGATCTCTGAGTTCGAGGCCAGCCTGGTTTACAGAGTGAGTTCCAGGATAGCCAGGGATATACAGAGAAATCATGCCTCAAAAAACAAAAGGACCAAAAAACCAAAACAGAACAACAACAACAAAAAGATGTGGAAACAGAAATTGGGGAGAAGCTGGAAGGAGATGAGGGCAATGGAGGGGTGAAGATGAGCAAAGCGCATTGCACGCATGCATGGAACTGTCAAAATGTGCAATTAGTAAGCAGCCAATAAGAGCACTAGCACTGGGCCATCTGTCCTGTTCACTTCCACAGTTCTGAAGAGACTGCCACTCTTGGCCCTCTATTTCCCGTAAGGCTCAATCCTCTTGTAAATCTTAGCAGATATTCTCCTACACAGAGCAGCCATTCCTAAAGATTTTGTTCCCTGATGGTGTCATTTACTCAGAGAAGGTAGGGTAAATATTGACTCTTTCCCTTATTTACCAGTTTTTAGAATAAGGAGAGTTACCTGCCCTAGCTATTTCTTAAGATGACTAACCATTTTAGTAAACACATGAATTTTAACATGAATTGTGTTTTAATTCATTGCATTTTAAAAGTCTTTTTAAAAGCTTATTTTTATTTTATGTGTGTATATATATATATATATATATATATATATATATATATATATATCTGAATGCATGCATGTGTAACATGCACATGCAGGTGCCATGCACACCTTGGGTGCATCAGCTCTCCTGCAGCTGGAGTCACAGATGGTTGTGAAATAGCTGCTGCAGGTGCTGGGCTTTCTACCTGGGTCTTCTGCAAAAGAAGCCATTAAGCCTTTTTCCCAGCCTTCTCTGCGGTCCAGCTGCCTCTTCCTCCGCCCTTTGATACTCGAATAGTCTATTCTTAGCTTTGCTTCTCATATTCCCTCCTGTGTCCTTTAAACATAGCCTTGATAGTGCTCTTTGCTTCTTGTCTGAGAACATGGTCCAGGCTCGCTTTGCACATCTCTTGCCTCTGAAGAAAAATTAGCCATTCCTCAGAAGCCTTCATCCCATGCATCGTGGAACAAATTTTTAAAACCTCAGTCTGAAGCCTGTGAATATTCATGAGTTGGCCAATCATGATCATTATTTTTAGACCTCATAGTGACGAAAGCAAGAAATATTTATAATACCATATGAGTTCATATTGATATTTGTAAGTTAAATTACAACTATAGATATTTTGCTTCTTTTGTGTGTATGTATTCATGTGTGCATTGTGTGTATAAATGCATGTGTGTTTTTTAAAAAAAACATGCTTATTTAATTGTGCTTTGATGTATTTACACACAAACACACACCAGACAAGGTCACTTCAGAAAATTCTGTCTGTGATCTCTGTTACATTCTATTGTACTTTTATGCAGTAATTCTCCATGTACTTAATTATTTTTAGAAAAGCAAGCAGACATGTGTGTACACATTTAGCCTTTCCAAGGCTAGAGAAAGGACAGCCCATTACACAGCTGTGCTGTTCTTGGGCTGCACATCGCTGTGACTCTCACTCCTGTCAGCACGCAGAATGTCACTCCTATCTGCCAGCGCGCTAGTGTGTGATGAGTTTTAATGCAGTCAGCCAGGCCCCTGGTGATGAGGCTGCGCTATTCCTGGCCTCAGCAGAAAAGTCCTAGTGTGTGTGCCTTTCTTATTTTTGAAAGGATGATTTTTGTAAGTGATTCCTAGTGGTGAGATTGCTGAGCCAGAAGGCACTGCATGTCGTTTTATGAGCTATTTCCAGATTTTCTGAGAGGCTTACACCACAGAGCATCCCACCAGCAAAGAGAATGTTACTCCGGTTTGGGGTTTTGCTTCTCTGAGGAGTGAAAAATAACACTTCAGTGAAGATTTAATTTCTTCTCCACGCATGAGCTGCAACCCATTTACTAAGATAGGATGCCTTTGGATGTAACACTATTGGATTGTCAAAGACGACAACTTGTTCCCTTGATACACTGTATATTGAGTAGGGAGCTTTTTTCCCCCTCTTACAGATGTACTTGAATGGTTAAGTCCTCATTCAGAGAAGCTAAGGCAGGATGAGTTTTTAAAAATGGAATGTTCACCATTCACGAAACAAGATACTTCGCCTTTCCCTGCCCTCAAAGCGAAGAAGGAAGCTCCTCCCCCTTCCAGAGTTAAAGCAAAGCAAAGGTCTTGAAAGCCCAGAAGTTAGAGCTGAAAGATGTCCACAGCCACAAAAAGAAGACCTGCACATCACCCACCTTCCTGTGGCCCAAGATCGCATGGCTCTAGAGGCAGCCCAAATATACTGAAAAGAGCACCCGGGAGGAGCAAGCTTGACCACTACACCATCATCCAATTCTCCCAACTGCTGACTCAACCTGGAAGAAGACAGAAGACAGCAACACACTGCTCACTGTGGATGTCAAGGCCAACAAGGACCAGATCAAATGTACTGTGAAGCTCTATGGACTTGATGTGGCCAAAGTCAATACCCTCATACGGCCTGACAGAAAGAAGGCAGATGTTCTCGTGGGTCCTGATTATGATTCTTTGGATGTTGCTAACAAAATTGGGATCATCTAAACTGAGTCCATCAGGCTAATTCTAAACAATTTTTTCACTATAAAAACAAGTAAACAAATAACAAGATGCTTCGAAGAGCCTTAAGCAATATCTGCTACTGACTGCCCTCAGAGACATCCATACCCATCAAGCAGTCAGTGGATGTTCTTTAAGAACACTGAATCAAGTCAAGCAATGGTGGCACATGACTTTAATCCCAGCACTCGGGAGGCAGAAGCAAGTGGATCTCTGTGACTTCCAGGCCAGCCCAGTCTACAAGAGTTAGTTCTGGGACAATCTCCAAAGCTATAGAGAAACCTTGTCTTGACCTTGTCTTGAAGAGAGAGAAAGAGAGAGAGAGAGAGAGAGAGAGAGAGAGAGAGAGAGAGAGAGAGAGAGAGAGAGTCTGGTGCTCGACAGCAAAAGATGAAGCAGGAAAAAGACATCATAACTTTGGTTGTGTGAATTTACTTTGGAAGGTCCTCTCTCTGCCTACACAGAAGGAATGTCTGCATGTGGTTTCTGCAATCTATTTGTATTTCAACAATGAAAAGGTGTTTGAAAAAATGAAACTCTCAATTCTTTTGTTTAATTTTAATCAAATTTAGCATTTTAATGTTATAAAGTGAGTCTTAATTATATTTTATTTATTTATTTCTGTGTGTGCTTGCACATGCTCATGTATGTGGAAGTTACAGAACAATTTCTTGAGTCCTTTACTATGTAGGTTCCGGGAATCAAACACAGGTTGTCAGCAAGTTCTTTTACTCATTGAGCCATCTCACTGGCCCAGAGGGTGGGTCTTTTGTGTGAGCCGTTACCTTTGCAGAAGCCTCCAATATCATATGTTTACAAAAAGCCCTCGCTCGTAATTTGTTTCTCCACAACACTTAGGAACTGTCTTCCGGGCCAGGAACTGTGCTGGTCCCTGGAAGTACAAAGATGACCACTTCTGGTTCTGTTCTCCAAGGAATGCAACGTGGCAGGCTGGTCAGGAAACACATACGTCAGTGGAACCTCCTCCACGGCACCAGACAGCAGACTGTATTGTTCAATGTTCCCACCGGCACAGTTCCCCTCTAAACAAGTGTGTTGAGATAAAGTTCACACACCATATAACTCACACATTTAAAGTGCAGTATGGTCGGGGTTACATGTTCACACAGGCATGCAGCCACTGCTGTCTTCATCCCGAGAGCCTTTCATCACCCCCACAGAAGGCATGCAGCCACTAGGAGTCACCTGCCGTTCCCCTCAACCTACCTAGGCCACCCCAGATCCTCTGTTCTCCCTTAATCTGTCTGTTCAGAGCACTTCATACAGAGGAGTGAGAAGGACACCCTGCACAGTCTTCCATGACTGTCTTCTCACAGGGAAAACCATTCTGAAATCTCGTCAGTATGTAGAGCACATCCTCTCATTCTTTACTGCAAAAGCATTTCCCATTATGTGGCTATGGCACGTTTTCTCTTCGCATTCTTTCATTAGGAGGTGTTTCAAATGGTAAAAGGTGTATTTCATCTCAAAGTGTGACTTGCCACATTTTAAACCCATTCACCACCGAACCCTTAAGCTGCTTTCCTTTGTATACGTATCTGTGATGTATGTATGTGCACATGTATGACAGATGTATATGTACATGTGTGTCTGCATGTAGAGATTGGCGATCAACATCAAGTATATCAAGTATCATCCTCTATTGTGCTCTACCTTATATTTTCAAATGCTTTTAAATACTTTATGTATGTCTGTATGTGCAGGTACAGATGCGTATGTGCATGTTTATGCACAGGTACATCTCGAAGTCAGAGGAAGGATGATAGATATCTTGGAGCTGGAGTTACAGGTGAAAAGCTGCTAAACGTGGGTGCTGGGATCCCAGCTCTGGTCTTCTGATAGAGCAGTGAGTGGCCTTAACTTCTGAGCCATCTCCCTAGTGCTATGTTCTTAGTTTTTGAGAGAGGCTCTTGTCAGTGGGGCTGGAGCTCACCACAGGGCTGGAGCTCTGGCTGTCTCAGCCTCCCCTCTCTTCCTCCGAGTTCTGGGGGATGGATGTACACAGCCATGCTTAACCTTTTATGTGGACTCCGGGACCCCAAACTGAGGCCCTCATGCTTGTGTGACAAGCACGTTTCTCACTAAGCTGTCTCCTCACCCTGGATTCTCCTCTGCTTGGCCATGAGAGTGCTGGTGCTGTGAAGGGGCCAAGGTGCACCTGCGTGCGCAGACTCCAGGAGCGCAGCATCTTTATGTATGCCCACCATCAAGCACAGCTGCAGAAATTTTGTAAGTTGTCAACCTCTAGCTCAGAATTTCCACAGCACTGATTTTTCTGTGGCGGCCCAATGCTGGCAGTTGGTCTGAGCTCAGTCAGGCCCTGCTGAACACATGGCTATAACATGAACGATCCAGTTCGTGTTCCCCCAACACACACACACACACACAGACACACAGACACACACACACACACACACACGATCTTTCTGAACCGCCCCTCTAGTAGCAGACACACACACGCACGCGCGCGCGCGCGCGCACACACACACACACACACACACACACACACAGTGTCTAGTCTGGCACCACCTGCTCTCAATGCCTAGGCTCCAATGTCTTAATGGTAGGTTCCAATATTTCGCCAGGAGAAAACGCCAACTTGTTTAGCCTCCTCAGATTCTACCTGTCTGTTTTTCAGACATCACACCAGTTGGAGATGTGCACTTCTCTGGTGGCGTCCTGTTTCTTCCAGCCCGCTGGCGCCCAGCCCCCGCACCCCGAGCTCTGTCAGACTGCTCTCGCTATCTCGTCCTTTATCAGAGGGTTAGCGCTGCAGGGCTTCCTCTCTGGTTTCACATCTCTCTAAGCTTCTTTTTATTACATGTCCTCAGTAAGAAGATCATTTTCCCGATAGAGAACAAAAGCATCATTGAGCGGTTCTGAGTGGTTCCGTGTTAGGTATTTACACGCTACTTTCCCTGCAGCCTGTGAGTCGACTTCCTGGTTTCCGACTGGTGGGAAAGTCGAGTCCTTTGCGTAGGTAGCAACATTTTTCACAAGCCCTGATCAAGAGAGATTCCTCAAGCGGTACTTAGAGGTCCAGTTCTGTGTGGTTTTTGTTTTGTATTGTTTTTTGAGACAGGATTTTTCTGTCTAGCCCTGGCTGTCCTGGAACTCACTCCGCAGACCAGGCTGACCTTGAACTCACAGAGATAGCCTGACTCTGTCTCTGAGTGGAGGGATTAAAGGTGTGTGCCACCATGCCTGGCTCCAGCTTTGAGTGTTTTTGCAAAGCTGGCTATAGGGTCCTTTACCTTGGACACTATGCATCTTGGATTCATTTCTCTTTGGAGAGCTCTAGGAACTCTCTCAGCTGACGTCACCTAGGCCCTGTGGGAAGGAAGACAGACACATGTCCCCATCCTTCACTCCATTTCTGAATACGATAAGAAATACTTTTGCAGTCACCAAGGCAAAGTGGTTCTGGTTAGGGTAGGGAAATAGACAGTGGGCTAAATTAAAGAAATTATTTCTAAAATCTTTACCATCTCTGAAAGTTCAGCAATAAAACCTCCCATGATGCGACTGACTTTCTCATTCACCCTAGAGATGGACAGTTGCTCCCCCTTCCCTCAGCAATGTGGGTGCTTGCAGTGAGGGGAGATAGCTTTGCTGTGGGGTCCTCTTTCCCCTCCAGGCCTGTCAGGCATCAGTCTGAGAGGGGAAAGAGGAAAAAGCTCTTCACACAGCCCAAGAGCACTAACGGAGACAGATTCCAGTGAATCAGCTCAGTTTTATTCCAGAGTATAAGGAATATACAGAATTGGGGACCTGGGGACAAGCCCGAATTTGCAGTAAGTGGCACACTCCTGTCACAGGCTTAGTCCACAGCAGTGGGGTCCTACCGCAGAGTTCAATTCCAAGTCTTCTCAGCAGTGATCTGTGCCAAAGGTCAAGCTAAAGATGAGTCAGGCATCAGGTTTAGAGTCAGTTTTTAGATAAAGTCAGTTTTCCAGACCCAGAGAAATTCTCCAGATAAGGGAAGATAGAGAACAAGAAGCCTTGCTGGAGAAGGAGCGAGTTTCCATATTGCTGAGCTTAGAGAAAGATGTCAGGTTACGGCAGACTGCGGCCTCCAACCAGCCAGAAAAGTCTTCCAACATTCCTAACCCCCTCCTCTTCCCTGTGTGTGTGAGATCCACTGGAGAGCCTGCCCAGCAGCCATAGGGATGTGTTCCACGGAAGCCTTGTCCAGGGCCATCTGTGCTCCTCACACTCAAGCACACACAGTCAACGCTTGCAGGTCACAGTAGGCATAAGTCACCATGGAGACTGAATTGACAACATTCAGTCATTGCCCCAAGGGAAGCCCAGGTTGGCCTCCGTGATCCTTTGGCCTTGTTTTCTTTTATTACAGTCAGCACACAGCCCTACTTCATATTTTTTATTTAAAGACCTTTAATACCTGTTGTTAACTCACTAACATGGAAGTATGACAGCCCTCTCTGAAACTCATGTTTTCTCCAGAAGACACATCTCAGTCATCCTGTACTTTGACAGACGAGACAGCACTTGGCACCATGAACAGCAGACTCACCATAAAAACTATAAAACTGTGGTACTACGTAGACTGGAGAGATAAATCAATTAAGACATGAAAACTAGATGAAGAAGATAGACAGAATCAGGCGTGTAGGGTGATTCACAATTGAGCCACTCCGTGTTTCAAATGATGCAGAAGAGAGCCCTGAGATCGTGAGTTCATCTTTGTGAAGAGGCTAATACGGGATTTCCCAGTAATGAGAACTGATTGAATATATACACATTCATGCGCACACACACACACTCCCCTCTCCCAGAACCTTTAGCGTGTGTGTGCAACATACTTACCATAACACAGGCCATGTTGTGAGCAGGGGCCCTGACTTTTGGTTTATTGGTACATACACCATGCCTAACGCAGAACAGGACTCTGGAGGCCAACAGTGAATGTGTGTTTGATAAGTAAGTGAATCACTGTGTCCAACAAGGTTGAGTGTAACACGGCAGGTCCACAGTCTGTAGAGAATAGAAAATATCTTACAAACGCTGCCACAGCTCCACCTGGACTTGAGTGAGTAATAAGTTATCTTGTGATGATGATGACTGTGACCTTGGTATGGTTCTTGGTAGCGTTTTTGTATTGTGTATCAGCAGATGACTGATTGATCATCACCTACAAATCTCTATGCAACTAGTGTACTTTTCATAAACCCAGAGAAACACTCAATAGACCAGCTGTGTTTGTTTGGTCTCCCTCAGGTTCTATTTCTGCAGACTATTTGAACTTTAGAGTGTCCAAAGACAGACCAAGAGTTCATTAATATATTTTGAAGTGTTCAAGATCTTTTGGAGAGAAAATTGGCATAGTGCCATCTAGTGGTCAACAGTAAGACATAGGGCCATTGAAACGGGTTTGGACCATGCGCGGGCAAATTTCATGTCAGCTTAACAAAAGCTATAATTATCAGAATTGAGGGAACCTCAAATGAGAAACTGGTTCCATAAGATTGAGAGTAGACAAGTTATAGGGCATTTTCTTAATTAGGGATGTGGGAGGGACCAACACATAGTGGGTGGGGCCATCCCTAGGCTGCTTGTCCTTGGTGCTTTAAGCAAGCAGGCTGAAAAAGCCATCCATGAGGAGGAAGCCAAACATCACTCTTCTGCTGCCTCCACATTCCTGCTTCCACATTCCTGCCCTAACTACTTTTGACGATGAGCTGTTGTGCGGACGTGAGAGTGAAATAAACACTTTCCTTCCAAGTGTTTCATTGCAGCAATAGAAACCATGATCAGAATTAGATTCTCCGTACGCATCTAAACTCAGGTCACTTTTCTTGTAAGCAAGAGGTATACAGGTGCAGAAAACAAAAAGTAGGGAGGGGGCTTCCTGCGCATGCCGGAGGACCCAAGTTCAAATATCCATCACTCAAACAAATATCTGGGTGTAGCAGTAACCCAGATAGGGCTAGAGACAGGAAGACTGTTGGGGCATGTCAGTTGCCGGCTTGTCAGCAGTGGTCGGGAGGTAGGCCATGTGTTTCTAGGTTTTGGGCCACTTATCCAAGGAACTGAAAGGGAGAACTCATACACATTTACAAAAGAAGTGAGATGATTTTATTTGAAGCAAATTGATACTCGGCACATAGAGGACGCACTGTTATGACCGGTAGTGGACCACAGGCGTGGGAGTACCCATGATTCCCAGCGGGCCACAGGAGTGAGACCCATGATCCCCAGGTGCTCTTCAGGCTTTCTTTTGCGGGGTTCAGGAGGAGTTGGCTTACTTAGGGGTAGAGAGTGGATACTTCTCTATTTTGATTGATAGATTAGATCATATCTTTATTTTTTTCCTCCTACATATGTCTCTTCCCAGAATGCATCTGATTTTAATCATATGCATACCCAATTATGCATAGGCATGTGATGGCGAATAGAGAATTCTGCTGAAAAGCTTGCCGAGGAACACACCCCTAAAACTAATTAAGGCCGGATGGGCCCTTCTATTTTTCCATACCCACACACATTGGAAATACACTTGGACAGAAACTGTTCGAGTTAGACTCTTACTAGGTGTCAGGAAGATTACATATGGAAGTATATGCAGCCCAATGCAGGTAGGGGTTTGGGCATCCCTGAGGTGGCTAAGTGTAGTGCCTGGAGGGTATATGTGTGCATAGTGCCTGCAAGTGAAGGAACTGGGCGCTAAGAGAGAGTTTATGTGCACAACCAAAACCCAATGGGGTCCTGAGCTCAACTATCTCCAGTGCCCGTCTGTCTCAAGTGAGAGAAGTGTTTCAAGAGAATGCGGTGCATACGGTGCATGTACAATACACTACACCACACACAAACATACGTAAGCACACAAAGAGAAAGACACACATACCTAGAGACACAGACACACTCACAGAGAGAGATCGCGCTAGATTGGTTAGTCACTGTGAAAATCATTATTAAATGCATTTTTGAGCTTTGTGATCATATATGTGATTTTAAATCCCAGCTCTGTTGCTAACAAGCTTTGTAACTTGGGGCAAGATGCCAGTTCCCCAAGTCTCAGGTTCTCCCTTTATAAAGTGAAAACAATAGTTTCTTCATGTTTATTTCAGGGATCACACAAAATAATGCATACAAAGCATCTAGCAGAGAAGCTGCTGCCTAAGGAAGTAATCAGAAAGTTACAAGTGAGGGGCTGAGCTGCAGCTTGCAGGGAAGAATGCAGGGTTTGCCTAAGGAAAGCCCTCACCGTTGCATGTGTGCTGAAGTCTAAATGTTGCAATCTAAATGTTGCATGCTTTAGAGCAGGCTCATATGAGTGATCTATTGAACAGACAATGTGTCCAAGAGGAGTCCCGAATAAAAGGACTCAGAGGAAAGTGCATACATTTCTAGTGGCTCTTTCAGGAAAAGCAAAGGGTTATAGCAGTTTCTTCTATGCCCACCAAACAGAACAGGTAAAAAGTTAGTGACCTAAACCTAAAGGTGCTCCAAAAACATAATGGGCCTGACAACCTTTCTGAGGAAAAGCATTTCTCTGGGGAACCAGAAAGGTGGCTTAGTGGTTTAAAAGGATACTGTTCTTGCAGAGGACTTGAGTTTGATTCCCTGCAACCATATCCAGCAGCTCACAACCACCCCTGAACTCCACTCCAGGGACTCTGGTACTCTCCTTTTACTCTGTGAATGCCCCCATATGTGCATACCCCCACACTGACATACATTTATACATGCAATTTAAAAATAAGAATAAATTATAAATATCTATATTTCTATGCCATCAAAGCAACATCTGAAGCACGATTCATAAATACTCAGAGACAGAAACTGAGGTTCAATCTAAGGGTCAGAAAAGCAAAAGAACCAGCCACTGGATTTTACCTCTACCACAGTCCAAAATTGCGATCCTGCCTCCAAGAATCTCGAATAAGAAAATGTAGTGGTATTTTGTTGTATAAAGAACAAGTAGGACATCCCTTTATAATTTCCTTGGCTTGTTGCCATGTAAGGGATGAATGGCTGTGAATTCCTTCTGGGTTAAGAAAAATGAAGTTTGATCAAGGAATACCTTGAACAAATCCCTGATAGGAGCATATGGCCAGACGATCCAATGTTTTGAAGCACCTCTGTTGCAATTCCTCTGAGTTCTACACCCAGAACAGCTTTAAAACTGATGGCTGAGATGTTCCAGGCTCACAGAATACCCTAGTCACAACTTGACCATAATCCTAAATTTTCTTTAGGTCCCCATAAGATTATCAGTACCCCCAATCAGCAGGAAGTAGCCTAGAAAATTATGCCCACATTCCCCCAAATGAATTGCATATGCTTGTCTTTGTTTAGATTGTTGATTACAAGTTGTTATTTATAATGGTCAGGAAAAAAAGCTAAACAAAGATTAGAATCAGAGATCTTGTTTTGAAAAGAAAAAAGAAAAATAGTGAAATGCTGTGGAATAATGCCCTTGTACCCTGTAAAGATTTGTCACTTGTATTGGTTTAATAAAACAATGATGGGCTAGTAGCCAGGCAGGAAGTATAGGCAGGGCAACCAGACTAGGAGAATTCTGGGAAGAGGAAAGGCTCAGTCTGCAGTCACCAGCCAGATGCAGAAGAAACAAAATAAGAATGCCTCACTGGTAAGAGGTACCAAAACACGAGACTAAACATAGATAAGAATTATGGGTTAATTTAAGTTGCAAGAGCTAACTAATAATAAGTCTGAGCTAATAGGCCAATTTATAATTAATATAAGCCTCTATGTGCTTCTTTAGGACTGAATGGCTGCGGTACTGGGTGGAACAGATTTACAAACGTCAGAGTGAGATATTGTGCTATCTGGTCGCATATTGTTCACAGTAGTCTGACAACTGGGGATATGGGAACTGCACTATAACTGAGTTAGAACCTGTGCTTTGTGCTTGTCCCTTCCTATTTCCTGTGGACAGATTGTAGGTCTTGACCTGTCAGGAGCCATGTCCCCCAAAATTATTATAGGAATCACCACCATGAGGAGTTTTGCAGAGGGCTCCACTTCCCAATTGTATTGAGAATAGTTTTATTGACAAAGTCTATCCCACACCCAAATTAACTGTTTAGAGATCTATCTGTTAACGGAACCTGCCTCACATTCCAAAACTATCTAGAGAACTAGGTGTGTCAACTTGTGACTTCCTGACCAAGGAATCGTGACCTGACCGATCGTAACCTATTGGCCTACATGACCGGCATGGACCACGTGGCAAGATCCCATGCCCCAGCCCCCCAAGCTCCTCATCCAGGGGCTATATAAGCTGCAACCATGACTCTAATAAACGGAGGCTTCGACAAATCTGCCTAGCCTCCTTCCTCTTTGATCAGCCCATGTCTTTCAGGTGGTGCCTCTCCCTGACCCTGGAATAACTGACCAGCCAGGCAGGTTACAAACCCTAGACAAAGTAACTCGCCAAGGCGATCGACAGTGGCGCCTGAACCAGTGACTCGGAGCACGGCTAACTATCCGGACGACGACGCACAGTCCCGGGACAACAAGAAGAAATAGAAGATTCTGCAGCTGTAGAACTCGGACAGATCGCAGGATGAGGTAGGCGCAGGATCACTGTCGTCCAATAAGACATGGGACAATCGCTCTCAAAGGAAGAGAAATTCATAAAGGAATTTCAGCAATCACTCAGGGTAAGAGGAGTAAGAGTGAAAAAAAAAAGAGATTTAGTTGCATTTTTCTGTTTTATAGATGAAACATGCCCTTGGTTAGTTTTAACCAGCCCAGAAATACACCTTATTCTCCGCGTCTTCCTTAGTCAGCCAAAAAGGACTCCGCAGCCACCGCCCTATGCTCTGACTCCTCCCGATAGCATGCCTTTGATTCAGGAATTGTTTAATACAAAGCCGCCCTTAAGGCGCAAATAGGATATCTCCAACAAGTTCTTGCATTGCAGCATGAACTCTCAGACCTCTCCTCTCAGATTCGGGACTTACAATTCACTATGGAAAAAGGCAGGATTTTAGACAAATGGGCAAACTCTAGATGGACTATCCAGTTGTCGGAGCTAGACAAGCGAAAGCTGCTGAGCTCCACCCTGATACCACAGAAGACCCCCTAAGGCTAGAGAGCCTGTGTCTTAGCCTCCTGCCATGTGGAGCAGAGGCAGCCAGACAGGTTTGCTATAAGGAGGTCTGGACTCAGAAAGTTACAGCTTCAGGACAATAAAAGGAGATAAATGTGCTTCTTTTCCATTCTAAAATCTTGCTTCTTGGTCAAAAATCTTTAGTTTGTAGGCATATAAATTTATATCTAAGGTAGATTAATTTCAGTACTGTGGTGCTGTAGGAAAGTTTTAAAATCAAAGACTGTGATACATTCAGAGAATTTCTAAAATTGTTTAGGATATCCTGAGTTTTTATTTCTTTCTTATAAAGTTGAGGATTGTTCTTTCGAGTTCTGTGAAAAGTTTTGCTATAATTTTAATGTGCATTTCTATTAAATCTATATGTGAGTTCTGTAAGGAATGTTGCTATAATTTTTAATGGACATTTACACTGAATCTGTAGATTGCTTTCAGTGAAATTGTCATTTTTGCTGTGTTTTCTTCTACTTTCCCAAGAAAATAGGAGATCTTTTTATTTTCTAATGTCTTAAATTTTTTCTTAAAAGAGTTAAAGTTCTTATCATACAAGTTTTTCCATTTGTACGCCCGCTCTTGGGTGGGAGTTGTATTGTCTCAGCTTGTGGTCCTTTCCTGCTGCCAGGTGTAGCTTCAGGGTGGACTGCTGAGACTCAGGGCTCAGGCCTCTTACAAAATTTATCAAGGGCCAGAGTTATACTCTAACAAGTGATAATGGTTAAAAATAAAAAACATTTCCGCCTACACAAGCAGAGATAACAGGACTCAAACTTCTGTCCTGCTTGCTTAAAGTTACTCCAAGATATTTTGTGGTATTCATGGATATTTAAAAGGACGATGTCTCATTTATCCTAGGTGTAAAAGAGATATATTTGGGTTTTCAGATTCTGGCTATGATAAAGTAGTTCTGCTATAAACATAGCTAAGCACCTGTTTTTATGGTCAAAAAAACTTTTGTATTTAGGCCCAACAGGAGTATTGATAAGTTTTAAGGTAGATATTGATGGAGGTGGGTCATCTTTCTATCTGTTGTTTCATTGGTTAAGTAATAAAGAAACTGCCTTGGCCCATTTATAGGCCAGCCCTTAGGTGGGTGGAGTAAACAGACAGAATGCTGGGAGAAAGAAGCCGAGTCAAGGAGTCGCCATGATTCTCCCACTCCAGACAGACGCAGGTTAAGATCTTTCCTGGTAAGCCATCTCGTGGTACTACACAGAATATTAGAAATGGGTTAGATCAATATGTAAGAGCTAGCCAATAAGAGGCTGGAACTAATGGGCCAGGCAGTGATTAAAAGAATACAGTTTCCGTGTAATTATTTCGGGGCATAAGCTAGCTATGCGGGCGGCTGGGTGCCGGGGACGCAGCCCTGCTGCTCCTATTACAACAGAGTGGTGCCCAGCATGATAATGAACTCCATGTAAAACCTGAGAGGGCTTAAAAAGGAGAGAGAGAGAATTTAAGACAGCTTTTTGCTGTTTGTGGGTTGCGTGCCGCAAAAAAATTGTCCTGACTCAGCAGCAGGAAAAAACTGGCTGTTTTAAAATGCTGGCTTTCTGGGCTGTGCCGCCATTGCAATCTCTGTCTGGCTCCTGCGGGAGACAGAGTTTTTGAATGGAGCATTTGGACTAAAGTGCTACGGCTTGCTTGATGGCGATGTGGACTGCTGTGTGTCTGGAACTGTGTGTGACTCAGGGGCACCAAATGGTTCTGATGCAGGAGCAGCTCAGCTCCGCCATGAGGAACTCTGCTGGTCTCAGGCAGGAACTACCGTAATTACCATAATAACAGGGCAGTTAAAGTTTAGACTGGGCAGGACACAGGCAGTACCATAATACCTCATAATGGTGCAACTTAAGTTTTTGAGAATTGCTTAACATTTTAAAAAATGCTCCTGGATAGTAAAAAAATTACAGATTCACAATAGAACTGATTCAGACACTGTTGGATGAATGTACGTAGGCTTGAGAGAGAGAAAAATATATATATAAAGAATAAAGTTAATGTCTTAAAAAAAGGGTAAAGTCTTTAAAGAGACAGAGTACAGATAGTTATAGATTAAAAGAAATAAAGAAAAATAAGCCACGTAAAAATGGAAAATTCACAGAGAGTCTGGATTCTTTGTATTATTGTGTTTTCTTTAAAATTTTTGACTGTAAAGGAGCTAAGTGCAGAGAGACATTTCATTATATGGGCTGCCAAGCTAAACCAGAATGGATATAAGGGTATTATGATTTCAGAATATGGGTCTAAGGATATGATGCTTTGGAGAGGGTCTTCTTTTGTTTTCACAGAGGACGAGACCCTGTTAATTGCTTCCATCCCAATATGGTATGATAGACCACGCCCTCCTAAAAGGTTGCTGTGAACACCTTCAGAAAATTACTTCATTCAACTGCCGACTGAGATGACCCTGGCACACAGGTTACACCATGAAAGACCTAATTAACGACGCCCCCATTCAGCAGGAAGCAGTTTGGAGAGAAAAAACTGCGCCCATATTCCCAAATATTGTTTATAAATGTTCTTTTACATTTAAAGGGGGATATGATATAGATATAAATAATTTGCATTGGTATGATTTTAAGGTCAATTTTGTTATATGTATATGCATATTTCTAATCTTGATTAAGGTATTGTGATTGTATAGTTCATTTAAAAATGTAATGTATATGGGTTGTTAATGGATAATCATCAATAATTGTCAAGTTTTTAGTCATGTTAGTTAGATTTTCTAGATGTGCATAGATATATTTCAGCTAGATAGGCATTCTTCATATCTTTCAAAGACTGCAGAATATGGCATTTAATGTTTTAATAACTTAGGGCTTTTCATGACAATGAGACACGTCTGCTCCTGGCAGCACCAATCTACTTCAAGAGGAAGATGGGCATTGAAGAGGCTCCTTATGGAGTTTGATAGCCATTTGGGCAAGAAACTGCTCTTGCCTGGACTGTTGCATAAACTGGACACAGAGAACCCTCAGAGAGAGGACTACTGAACTTGCCTAAAGGTGAGATGGTTTTTCGGGGTTCCTGACTCATAAAAGAGTCTGCGAGACATTCTGCAGGACACAGCAAAAAGTGACTAAACTGTCTTTGGAATTTCCTGCTTGATGAAAATGTCTGCTGGATACTATGGGCCTGAAGGCTGAAGATGGATGCCCCAACAGTACAAAAGAACTTTGGGTGACTGTCCAGGTAGCGAGATGTCTCTGTCATTTCTAAAGTTTGAAGTTTCTTATTTCTTGTTTACTTAGGTAATATTATATCCTTCTGGAGTCTTTGATGGAGTTGAAGAATGGTTAGTTATAGTTATAGTTTTCCTTAGTTATGATAAAAGATAAAATAGATATAAATATTGTAACTGTAATTCTTGCTTGATAACCGTTTTGTTATATGTAATTTTACTATGTTAAAGTTAAAGCCTTTATTTTTTGTTTAAACAGAAAAAGGGGAAATGATGGAGGTGGGTCATCTTTCTATCTGTTGTTTCATTGGTTAAGTAATAAAGAAACTGCCTTGGCCCATTTATAGGCCAGCCCTTAGGTGGGTGGAGTAAACAGACAGAATGCTGGGAGAAAGAAGCCGAGTCAAGGAGTCGCCATGATTCTCCCACTCCAGACAGATGCAGGTTAAGATCTTTCCTGGTAAGCCAGCTCGTGGTACTACACAGAATATTAGAAATGGGTTAGATCAATATGTAAGAGCTAGCCAATAAGAGGCTGGAACTAATGGGCCGGGCAGTGATTAAAAGAATACAGTTTCCGTGTAATTATTTCGGGGCATAAGCTAGCTATGCGGGCGGCTGGGTGCCGGGGACGCAGCCCCGCTGCTCCTATTACAACAAGATATTTGCCTAATTTTAAAAAATAGCCATAATGAGGGACTCTCAATGCTGGGGAGACTCTCACTCAGGTCTCGGGAGGGCACGGCCCCCCCAGTGACTTGCAGGAGACTGTCCTTGCTGCTTTGGTTAATGAGATGGTACGGGGGCCCCCCGATGCACTGGGGCCGAGGCTCGTGACCCACTTGGGGGAAGAGTTCGGCCTCTAGTGACCTGTAGAGGAAATTTTTGGAAAAGAGACCACAGCCCTGTGGTCCAGGAGGGTCATAAAAATTCCAAAAATCCAGTGATGGTAGCAGGGGGACGACTCCCTGCCTCTCGGGACCACTCCCAGGGTCATGATCGGCTGGTTCCTAGGACAGTATAATGATAGTCACAAGAGGAAGACTCCCTGTTTCGGGACCATTATCAGGATTGCAGTCTGGCTTTGTCTCCAGCTGGTTCCTAGGGCAGGGTCGCTGAACAGGCTAGCCCTAGATTTTTGATTCTTTGTCTTCCTGCTGGAGAAGTCTGGATTTATCCAAGTCTTTCAATACTGTGTATGATCCAAAAGTGACTGCCAGTTTACACTTCCAACGCAAGTGTGCACTTCCAGCAATGAAGTTTTTTCCTTACCCCCATTTTCTTAAGCATAAATTGTTAGCAATAATTTTTAATCTTGGTCATTTTTACAAGGAGAAAATAAAATCTCAAGAGTTTTAATTTGCATTTCTCTGATGGCTAAAGGATGTTATGTTTAAGCATTTTTTTAAGTGTCTCTCAGTCATTTTTAAGTTTGTCTGTTGAGAGTTTTCAGTTTAGGTCTGTAACAAATATTTTTATTGGATTAAATTTTTTAATAACTAATTTCCTGAGTTCTTCATATATTTTTAAAATGGGTTTATGATAAGTAGGGATCTTTTCCCATTCTATAGTCTTGTTATACAAAAGTTTCTCAGTTCAGGAGATATAATTTATGGTTTCTCCCAATGTTTGTGCCACTGAGGCTGTGTTTAAGATGTGGCAAAGTGTACTTCAAAAATTTTTTCTCTGTGAAGTTCAACATAACTTTTATATGCTGAGGCCTTTGGCTCATTTAAACTTAAGTTTTGTACATGGAGATGGAGATGGATCTATTTTTATTCTTCTACATGGTGGTGTCTAATGAGGCCAACATCATTAGTTAAAATGCTTCCTTTTTTTATTCTCCTATCTGCGGGGCAGACTTGCAACTTAAGAGAATAGCTTATAAGCTTTTAGATATTCAATGGTTAAAACTCTAGTTATAATATTCTTATGGGAGACCTTGAGCCGCTAGGTAAAATTCTTACAAAAAACAGTTTCCAATAGAGAGCTTAGAAAGCTGCCAAACAGGTACTCATGCTGTTTATGGCTAAACTTTCCCAGTTTTGCCAGTTAAGATATAAAACTCTTAATTTAAAACAGTAGCTTGTCTGATACAAAAGGGCAGGATAAAATCTAAGAGATGGTTTAACAGAATATTGACTATGATCAATGTTTCTTATACTAAACAATAGATTCATTGATAATTTTAAGATTGATTCCTGGACAATTGCGTTTGCTCAATTCAAACGCCAAAACAATAATCTTTTCCCAGATGATCATTGCTACAATTCACACACCTGTATTTTGCTAATGTTATAGCTAAAAATCCTTCAAAGGATTTTATGCTAAATTTTACAAATGGCTCTTCCAATGGAAGAACTGCATATATGGTTAATAATTAATAAAAAGAAATTATGGAGTGTACCAATGCTTCTTAAAAGCAACTTATAACAGTTGCACACAGATCCTGATGCAAACGGATCTGCAATGATGACACCAAGCTGACCTTTACTAAGGCAAGGTAAAAAAGCCCTTGCAATGCATTATGAAAAAACCCGACCTATATATATTTGGGGTCAAGGAGATGTTTATGCTTTTTTCACAGAAAGAAAATAAAAGCTGAACCTGATGATGTCGTGGCTGCAGACACCCCACAGAGGACTTCCAGAGGCGATTGGAGAGGAATGCTTGGTCCGGTCTTCCCTGCCCCCAAGGAGAGGAGTGCCTGATAACAGAACCTGCTACGCCACTCTGCAGGATGTCATGCTGACTTTAGAGGGTCCAGGGAGACCTGAGATAATTGCCAGGATGCGCTTCAGATAGCTGAGTCGAGCTCACCTCACCCAGGAAGCCCACCTGCCCTGAAGCACAAATGTTGAGCTGCTTCTGCAGTCTGCATTCTGTTTGCTTTCGAGCTAAGATGCAGACTAAACATCTGATTGTTTTAAACTTTGGGACACAAAACTCATTTTAATTAAAATATTAACCCCTCTTTACTTAAGAAGGGGGAAGATCAGGGTTTTGACTGTTGCTCAGAGACTGGAACTGGTGGTATTTGATAACAACAATGTCTGTCAATGTATGTACTCTTACTGGAATTGACTTAATGATATTTGTAACTGCTTATAGATGTTGGGAAAAGTTTGACACATGCTGTAAAGTGTTTAGGTTTAATGCATATGTTAAAAATTTTAGATTTTGATCCCTTTTACACTGCCCTAATGTTTGGCAGGCAGCACTCATAATCTTATTGTGGAGTAGGCATTTAGGAAGGAGGATATACCTTAGGCCAGACTAAATGGTGAATACTGGGTTTGGAAAATGCCCTTTCTTCTTGTCTGGAAGATGGAGCTATTGGTGCCCAAATTATATCATTATATCTTTTATTTGAGGAGCTCCTCACAGTCTTTTCATTAATGATAGACTCAGGGGCCCAATGACGGGAGTTAGTGTGGACCCTCGCCTGAATAGCACACCATACAGAGGTTGTAGAAACCGGCTCAACATGGCATGGTGCCAGGCACGAGGATCGCCCTCCACATGGCCTAAGACAGGGTGCTCTGCGGTCAAAGACCTGCTTACTTTAGGTCTTGCTAGATGCCTTTTATTTGAGGACCTCCAAGGAACTAATGCTACTTATAAGGCACCCCTCTGTTCCCAGGAGAGGTAAATTGCTCCACCATTCGAGAGGAGGGTCCTTCCTTGTCCCAGTCCCTTCTCATTTAGATCTGACACCAGGGTTAGACTCTGACATGGTGCCCTCCACTTGATAGATGCCTGCCTTTATAAAAGGAAGGGGGATATGTCAGGAGCCATGTCCCCCCAAAATTATTATAGGAATCACCGCCGTGAGGAGTTTTGCAGAGGGCTCCACTTCCCAATTGTATTGAGAATAGTTTTATTGACAAAGTCTATCCCACACCCAAATTAACTGTTAATAGAGATCTATCTGTTAACGGAACCTGCCTCACATTCCAAAACTATCTAGAGAACTAGGTGTGTCAACTTGTGACTTCCTGACCAAGGAATCGTGACCTGACCGATCGTAACCTCTTGGCCTACATGACCGGCATGGACCACGTGGCAAGATCTCGTGCCCCAGTCCCCCAAGTTCCTCATCCAGGGGTTATATAAGCTGCAACCATGACTCTAATAAACGGAGGCTTTGACAAATCTGCCTAGCCTCCTTCCTCTTTGATCAGCCCATGTCTTTCAGGTGGTACCTCTCCATGACCCTGGAATAACTGACCAGCCAGGCGGGTTACAGACTCTAGACAGGGTAACTCGCCAAGGCGGTCTACATTGACCTCTAGTTCTTCTGAAGGAAACGGGATATTTTCTGATGCAACAAAGATGTAAGTTATAGTGAGGTCATGTGGAAGGAATGTGGACCCCAATCCAATACCAGAACAGTGTCCTCTAAGAAGAATGGAACAGACACACAGGGCACAAAATTCCGTGTAAAGACTGATATGCACAGAGGAAGACACAATGAGGGCACCACATGACCCCTAAGATTGGAGTGACCTGTCCAAAAGCAGAGGAACACAAGAGATTGCCACCAACACAGAAACAGAGACAGACACGGAACACTCTCTCCAGACAGAGAACAGCCACGGTGGCACCTTGATCTCAGACTCAGACCTCCAGAGCTGTGTGACAATAAGACTGGTCTGTGTCAAACTACAGTTGGTACTACTTAGTATAGCAGCTACAGGCAGGTGCAAGCTCTTCCTAGCAGGGAAAAGTCACTGCGTGGATGGGTGGTGGATGCTGATCTGAGCAGAGGTTTTGTGGGTTTCCCCCACATATGTTTGTGTACATATACATGTGTGTATATATGTATATGCATGTGATGTGTGTGTAGTGTACATGTGTAGGAGAGATCAGAGGTTAGCAGTCAGGTGTCTCCACTGTCCTACACTTTACCTTGTTCATTTGAACTGAACTTGACAACTCGCTCAGCCTAGCTAGGCGGCATGTTCTCTGATGGAGGAAGGTCATTGGTTAAAAAATAAAGAAACCGCTTGGCCCTCATAGGTTAGAACATAGGTGGGTGGAGTAAACAGAACAGAATGCTGGGAAGAAGGGAAGTGAGCAGAGACGCCATAGCTCTGCTCCCCAGGCCAGACGCCATTTAGATCATCGCCAGGGCAGATGCGATGAAGCAAACTGCCAGGTCAGACATGCTGAATCTTTCCCAGTAAGACTGGTGCTACACAGATTATTAGAGATGGGTTGATTGGGATATGAGAATTAGCCAGTAAGGGCTAGAGCTAATGGGCCACGCAGTGTTTAAAAGAATACAGTTTGTGTGTTGTTATTTTGGGGCATAAGCTAGCCAGGCGACCAGGAGCGGGGCGGCAGGAACACAGGCGCAGCTCCCAGTACAGCTCTCCCCCACCAAGTGCTGGCACTGGGGATTGGACTGCTACCCACTCCTGCTGCGGATTTACCGTGTGCTAAGCATGCCAGCTCATTTGAAAAGCAAATGCTTTAGCCCCTGAACCGTCTCCCCAGCCCGCTGGGCAGTTCTTATCTATCTGACATTCTAACCTTATGAAATCACAGCAAGTTGCCTCTAATCAGGAGGGTGTTAGGCTGAATGCTTCCTGTTCCGGCTATGCGGAGCAGCTGTCAAAGTGGGAAGCGCTGATGTCCTCTGCAGTGCTGGCCCCACCAGAGTGCAGGAAGGTGCGGATTCCTGTTTCTGAGGCCTTCCGTTGACAGGGCATCTGTCTTCCGTTTGCCTAGGAGGACATCCCTTAATCTGGTAGTGCCTGATTTCTTATGGAAACTTCTAGGTGTTTGACTTTTCTTTCCTCCTTACCTGTCTTTCCCCCATGGCCACGATCTCCAGCCCAGTATACACTCTCTCTTCTTTGAAAAGTGTGAACATTAAGTTTCTGAGCTTTGGAATACCCTTACTCAATTAGCACGCTCCGCCTTGCAGCCCAAGACCAGTATTCTTCCCGAGCTTGGCTTTAGAAAATGCTCGCTCACCTGGTTGAGTCAATGCTTAAAATCAGGCAGAGGGCGTGCTGCCAAAGGGCTTGTATTTAAGAGCAACTCCACCAGATGGCGCTCCGTCGGAGGTTGGGCCTGGGCTCTTGAACTTCCCTCTCAGTGTCTGAAAATAATTGCAACAAAATCCCGTAGCCAGTGAAGTTTCTAGAGGCTGATGTAGGAGACTTCGCTTGCCCTTCTCCTCTGACCCAGTCTTCGGGGGTACAGAACTTTCTATCGTCTCCCTCATTAACAGCCTCGTCTAGAATCAAGTTCCCTCAGCAGGCCACAAGTGAGAATATTCCTCCACTCTCTTGCAGTCACAGGATGACATAGGAGAAGATGGCTGAGTTGGGTGAGCCTGTCACCCTGGCAAGGATGGTGATCGCAGGGAGCCGAGACGCCATCGCAGCGCCTCATGGGATGCTATCCCTCCTCTGATGCCACCCTGCACTGGCCAGCCACAGAGAACAACACTCTGTGCTCCTTAACACCCTTGGAACACGCAGAGAGCAGCCAACCCAGAGAAGAATAGCTCCATTTTTACACCATGACAGGATAGCTGCATTTTCAATTGGACCTCAAATACTCAAGACCGAAGAAGGAAACGAAGTCAGTGTTTCCTGTCAGAATCTCTAAACGGTTCAACACGGAAGCAAAGCCAGGCAACCAGCAAGCTTGGCCTGGGGACTGAGGAGCAATGAAATGGAGGTGGCTCTCCTGACTGCCGAGTCTGTGTATGTTAAAACAGACTTCCCGTACATCATCTATGAACAACTTTGCTCTTTCTAGGTGACAAAGCCTGTTGGACCTGGCTTGATAAGCGTCCTTGTCATGAATTGAAAAAAAAAAATAGTTTCTTCTTCTTTGTTCGGGGCTGGAGTTTGCAAACAAAAATTTCTTGGTAAAAGAAAAACCACACAGTAGGTCTACAATCCATAACCCTCTCTCGTCTTCTTGCTGACATTCAGAGAAGATCGTGGGACTTCCTCAGAGATCCCGACATAATTATCACATGTTCAAAATCAAAGCAAAGTAGTGGTTTATGAAGGATGGAGAGGGGTACAGGCCCTGCGCTGTCTTCCAGTGTGTCTGTTGAGTGATCACAAGGAAGAGCTCAAAAAAGACAGTGCGGGGGAAGGCAACTGCTCTCTCTGTGCCTTCCCAAGAGCACTGTGAAGTAGAAGAATCTGACCTTAAGAGCCTCCAGTTTCCAGATGACATCTAATTCTCTCCTTTGCCATCAAAATCATAGGCCTTATCTTCCTTTGTTTCCTTTATCAAAACTTCATCTCAGGAGAAAAAATTACCAGCAACTTTAAGACAATGACAATTTGGCACTCTCCTGACCCCTGCCCCGCACCTCCATGAGATTCTTCTGTGTTTGTTCATCACAGAGAAGGTGGGGGAAGCCTCCTGAAACAGATCTCCAGGTGCCCTTGAACTCATTTCAAAAGACTAGACTGCCCTTTGTTCTGTTCCACTGCTCAGCACCAAGCATCCCGTGCCCGGGGCACCACATCAGAAGTGTCCAGGAAGTGACCCAGTTCATCTAAAATGTCACTCTGGTTAGGACTGATAGTGAGTGAAGCCCCACAAATTTCACCTCCAGGAGGAGAGTTAGGGATCACCATTTCCCGCTTTATATCTCCTGAAGTCCAGAGCTTTGGGATAAAGACATTCTGCTTGTTCTCCTAATGGCATGGCTATGAGAGTCGTGGCAGAGAACGACTCCCCAGAATTCCGTATGTGATGACCAGCAGCCCAGGTCCACGTACGCGGTCAGCATTATACGTTGCTCTGGTAAGCAGTGCTCACTGTGACAGGCTGGGACTCCCATAACGTGACTTACCAAGCCAGGCTGTCAATAACCCCTTTTACTCCAGTGTTGGAGCCTGGTAGCTTCCTGTGTTCTAGCTTCCTGGCAGGAGACAATCCACTAACGTCTGGAAGATAATAAAACCACCCCCATGGCCATTCAGAGTACTCACCATAATGCTTTCGACCCAAGACTGTGAGGGCTGCCAGGAACAGAACCAAGTGACTGGGAATCAAGGAAAAATCAGACTAAAATAAAAGATGCATAGTTGACCCCCAATATTGGAGTTATCAGGCATGAACTCAAAAATAGACATATAAATAGATTTTAAATGTGAACTTATGCCAGAGAACCATATATAGTCTATGGTTTTTAAAACACCAAGTACTATTAGAAGAATAAAAGGAAGAAGAAGAAGAAGAAGAAGAAGAAGAAGAAGAAGAAGGAGGAGGAGGAGGAGGAGGAGGAGGAGGAGGAGGAGGAGGAGGAGGGGAGGAGGAGGAGGAGGAGGAAGAGGAAGGAGAAGAAGAAGAAGAGGAGGAGGAGGAGGAAGAGGAGGAGAACAATAACAACAACAACTTGGGGCTGACAAGATGGCTCATCTGGTAACAGAGCATGTCACAAAGCCCAAAGACCCAACCTTAATCCCAAGAACCTGTGTAAAGATGGAAGGACAGAGTGGAGTCCGTAAAGTTGCCCTTTGACCTCCACATGCATGTCATGGCATGTGATCAGTGGTACATAAGCACTCTAGCATGTCCTGTATACTGACATCATAAGAAATGAATATTTTTTAAATTCAAAAAATTTTAACCTTTCTTAATTGTAAAGTTGTGATGGTAATGTACTTTTGGGACCCTCTGGGGCACCAGATGGTAGAATCTGTGGTTCCAACACATGCCTAACATACAGCATCAAGTGTTTCTCTTCCTGCTGTTCCCATTAAATGGGGTGGCGCTAATTAAGACTCTAACGGAAAGGGCTTACAAAAGAGTACACACAGAAGAGCAATCATGAAGTAGAACTTGTCGTCAAAGCAATGACATCAGTTGTGAAGCACTTTGGTGAATGCTAAACATATTCACATAACAGACAGTGCACACAGTAAGCATGTTCAATACATGTAACTGCAATCCCGTAAGGCAAAACACTGAGAAAATGAGATACTTCGTGCACTGTTAGCTGAAAACTTGATGAATAGAGGTATTAAAACCCTGGTTCAAGAATCCCAAAGACTTCCAAATATCAGAAACGAAAAGAATGGCACACCTGGCCACACCATGGTCAGAGGGAATAAAAGGAAACCTCGTGAGCAGCCACGCAGGAAAATCCAGTGCCTCCAAAGGCTTGGCAGGGAAACTGACAGCTGACCTCTCGCAGCAACGAGATAAGGGAAGAATGTGTTTTAAGCACTTAATGGAAAAGTATCTTTACTTCTGTTGGGAGAAGAATCCTTTAAAATGGAAGGAAAATATAGTTCAGAAAAGCACAGGTAATTTTTTATCTGAATAGTTATACTATAAAAATTCTTCAGATAATCTAATAAAATAAGGGAATGAAAGGAAGAGCACGTGACCTGGGCGGTGGGAGCCAAGCACGACGGAGGCTGTCAGATCGCGACAGCAGCAACTACAAAGACCATAGCTGGTCACCGAGCTAGCGCAGTTTATTATGCTGACACGCGCCTTTACTCCCAGCACGTGGAAAGCAGAGGAAGGAAGACCTCTGTGAGTTCCAGGACAGCCAGGACTACACATAGAAACCTTTTCTGAAAAAAAAAAAAAACCCTAAAAGACAGGTGCAAAATTAAAAATAATTTCTCTTTTGCAGCCTGGACCGCATTGCCACTTTGCTCAATTTAAGTTTGTTTGTTTGTTTGTTTGGTTTTTTTGTTTTGTTTTGTTTTTTGTTTTTTGTTTTTTGAGACAGGGTTTCTCTGTGGTTTTGGAGCCTGTCCTGGAACTAGCTCTTGTAGACCAGGCTGGTCTCGAACTCACAGAGATCCTCCTGCCTCTGCCTCCTAAGTGCTGGGATTAAAGGCGTGTGCCACCACCGCCCGGCTAAGTTTTGATGCAAAAGACAGCTCAAAGTGATGATGGTATTGATAATGTCACTGAGAATAAAGAGTTGATCAAAGTGATGATGGTATTGATTATGTCATTGAGAATAAAGAGTTGATCAAAGTGATGATGGTATCCATAATGTCATTGAGAATAAAGAGTTGATCAAAGTGATGATGATATTGATAAAGTCACTGAGAATAAAGAGTTGATATTTTACAAACAGTAAATAAATACAGAGATGCTGGCTTTCTATGCGGATACCAGGCCTGGGAAGTGCATGGGCAAAGCTCGCTGAGTCTGGGGGTCATAGAGGAGGGATCCGGTCTTCGCTCTGCTCCACCGTCATTTGCAGGAACCCCATGGTAACTTCCTGTCCCAGTCTGCACATCTTCTCCAGGAGACAACTGGGAACTTGCTACTAGAAAGCAGAAAACTAAGCATCAGAAGCTAACTGCACAGTGCCTGGCTTTAACCTGCTTCTGAAGCAGGCCTGCCAGCCTCTTTCCTCTTTGCTACTGCCAAGCAGCTCTTGATAAGTTGGCATGGTCCCACCTCTCCAACTGCTTTCTTTCAAAACAGCCAATTGCTATATTTTCATTTGCCTGAATTGCCAGATTCTATCTCCAGTTTGGGCCATGCACGTAGGCAAAGGGGAGCCTGCAAGTGCCAGGCACCTCTTGGCTTTGGTAACTGGGGCAAAAACAGACACTGCAACTAGGAAGCCATTGAATGACACCCTTAAATCCTTTTTCCCCAACAGACATCCCTGATGGATCTGAGCCCTAGTCCTCACAGCCTGAAGCACAGTCTACTCTGTAGCTCAACTGCCCGGCAGGGGCACTGTTAGAGTGAGTCATACAGCAAAACTTTGCCAAGAGCTTAGTGTGGATCCTTAAAGGCAGCCAAAGCCGGGAGTCAAATGTTGATTCTTTGAGACAATACAAGGCAGGTTTTTTCACGCAAGTAACTGGTTATCCTTAAAGTCCACCCCCATTCAACAGATGGAAACATTGAGACTGAGAACCTGGGTGGCTTAAGATCGTGTGCCTAGTAAGTGACAACTGGAATGAGTGAAACTAGTTTGGAGGGTCACACAGCCTTCAGAGAGGGAGACTGAGAAGGAACCAGGGCAAGACAGTGTGGGGTCAGACAGAGAGAAACTTAGTTCCTAGGAGAATGGAGAGACAGGAGGAAGATGACAGAACAAAGCACCCAGGTTCCCCAGTCCAACCTAGGCCTGGGCCTGGGCTGAGACCAGAGAACCTACGTGGAAGCCAGCAGTCTCACCAGAACACAGGGGCTGTGCCTAGCGGGACTCAGGACAGTTCCTTGCCAGCCATGAAGAGAATTAGGTGGACAATATCTACTGTGTGATAAAGGTAATCACAGGGAGTCTGTCAACACTGGTGCTAGTTTTTCTAAAGATTTATTCCTGCTTATGTATATGTCTGTGTATTGCGCGTGTATGACACATGAATGTGGGTGCCCTCAGAGGCCAGAAGAGGCCACTGAATCCCCAGGAGCTGAAGCTGTAGGGAGCTGTGAACTTTCCTACATGAGCCCTGGGAAAGAACCCCAGGTCTCCTGTAACCATTGAGCCAGCCATCAGCCCAGCCAGTGTCGATGGTAATTTTAAAGTAAAATTATATGTTCTTATTATTATTTTGATGCAAGTGACATCATCTTTAATAGGCAGAACCACTCTCCAGCCTCAGAATTCTGTCTGCTCAAGCTAGTGTAGTTGAAACCAGAATGGACTGGATTTTGACACCTCTCCTACCATATGGCAAGATCAGTTTAATCAATAATTATAAAATGAAGCCAATAATGATAGTGATAGGGAAAGGAATGAAGACAATGACAATTTCTCTTTGTTAAACTTATTCATGCACATAATGATGGTAGATAAATAATGCATTGCCAGAGAAAGGACAGTGAATCTTTCCTCTCAGACAGGGCCTTAGTGTTCCTAGGATAGCTTCACATTCTTGATTCTTCTGTTTCTGCCTCCCTAATGGTGGCATTATAGGTGCGCACCATGACACACAGTTTTAAATGCAAATAGTTGAAAATGAAAATGCCATTTTTTCTAAGGAAGAGTTTTGCCTACTTGTTGATAATGAGAATAGTGTACCTTTGGGTTTTGAGACTTGTGCAAGTTTGTTAAAATTTTCTCAAAATTGATCGCCACATATTTGCAGTCTGGCCGTGTTTACAGCATCCATCATGCCAAACTTTTCATTTACTGCAGCTTCTGAAGCTTTCTTTCCTTGTAGGGTTATGAAAGTCTTAGACAGGAAGATAAGTTAAAGTCAGACATGGTGGTGTATACCTGTAATCCCACCCAGCACGTGGGAGACTGAAGCAGGGAATTCACAAGTTCAAGGCCAGCCTGAGAAAGACGCTGCTCAAAAAAAAATGTTTTTGCAATGTAGTTCAGTGTTTAGAGGGTTTGCTCAGCATGCTAGATACAGTAATTCAATCTCTAGCACCACATACATACATACATATAATTGTATATATGTATGTATATGTACATGAGATCCATTAAACCCAGTAAGTCTCGCATCATATCAAATTCTGGAAAGGCAGCATGATTTATGTCTTTGTTTCTTCTGAATAAATCCTAGCAGCTTTCAAATGTCATACAGACGAAAATTTTCCAATAAAAAAACCCACCATCAGAAAATCACTCACAAATTTCTATGCATTTTGTTTATGAGTCTTTTTCCTAGAAACTCATAGAAAATTTTTGAATGACAGAAAACATGGATTTGAGTCACTGTCTGCTTGTGCAGGTACTGGTGATAGCAAGCTACAAATACTAACAAATTAAGGCTAACACATTTGCTCATAACTGCTCTGCTTTCTTCTTTGTCTAGCAATTCTTTAGTGTGTGTGTGTGTGTGTGTGTGTTTGTGTGGAAGAGAGAGAGAGGGAGAGTTCAGTGTAAGATTGTGTATGAATGACTGTGTGTGTATCTCTGTGTGTGCTTGTGTGGAGGGTAGGGAGAGAGGTGATGTATACCTCTGTGTGTGTGTGTGTGTGTGTGAATGTGCGTGTGTGCATGTGTGTGTGAAAAAGAGAGGGAGTTCAGTGTAAGACTGCGTATGAATGACTGTGTGTGTGAGAGAGAGAGAGGGTAGGGAGAGAGGGGAAGAGAGAGAGAGAGGAGGGAAAGAGGAGAATGGAGAGAGGTGAGTGTATGACTGTGCGTGTGATAGAGGAGTGTGTGTGATGTGTAAGAGAGAGATGAGTGTATATGTGTAAGAGTGTGAGTGTATGAGAGAATGTGTGTGTGCACATGCATATACACACACGTGCACGCATGTTGTTGTGTGCAGGTACAGGTGTGGGCCTCACATGTGGAGGCTAGTGGGTACCTTCAGGTGTCAGTCTTTTCCTTCCCACCTCATTTGGAACAGGGTCTGGTGTCCACTGCTATGTACCACAGGCTAGCTCGTTTGGAACAGGGTCTGGTGTCCACTGCTATGTACCACAGGCTAGCTCTTTTGGAACAGGGTCTGGTGTCCACAGCTATGTGCCACAGGCTAGCTCATTTGGAACAGGGTCTGGTGTCCACAGCTATGTGCCACAGGCTAGCTCATTTGGAACAGCATCTGGTGTTCACTGCTATGTGCCACAGGCTAGCTCATTTGGAACAGGATCTGGTATACATTGCTATGTGCCACAGGCTAACTCATCTGGAACAGGATCTTTTCACTACTATGTGCCATAGGCTAGCTCATCTGGAACTGGATCTGTTCACTGCTGTGTACCATAGGCCAGCTGGTCCAAGAGCTTGCATGGGTTCTCCCTTCTCAGCATTCCATTTCCTGGGCTCATACATGCTCACTGTATCTGACTTTTCCATGGATTCTGGGGATATGAACTCGGGTGATCAGGCTTGCACAAAATCAATACCAATGAGCTATCTCCCCAGCCCTTTCACTCTTCTTTAAAACTAATTGCTGACCTCTTCACTTTTTAAACAAGTAATGTTTCTCTACAGTTTCCCGGCACAGACCCTTGGTGAACCACATGGCCCTTGACGTATCTGGTTGCACATGCCAGCATCTTCCTACCATAACAGAACAACTGAGAGGGGTAGCTTAGAAGAAGGCAAGGCTTGTGGTTTCAGTCCATAGTTACCTCAGTTGCCTTGGGCCTGTGACTGCACACTTTATCATGGCTGGACACCCAAATATGAACACATCATGCCAGCTGGGAAACCAGAGAGAGAAAGAAATGGACCAGGATCACATCATCGTCCTCAAGGAGAAGCCCCCAGTGGCCTAACAGCCTCCCACTGGGTCCCACCAGTCAGATGCTCTACCGCCTCATGTAGGCTGGTGTCCAAGCCTTTAATGTAACAGGAGGGCCTGCTTGTTGGAGTTTATGTCCTGCCCAGTTCCCACAGCCATTTAGCCCCAAAGAAAATCACACGGAGGTCTCCATAAGATTATAAACTGATTGGCCCATTAGCTCAGGCTTCTTATTAGCTCTTGTAATTTATATTAACCCATTGTCCTTATCTATGTTAGCCACATGGCTCAGTACCTTTTTCAGTGGGGCAGATCACATCCTGCTTCTTCCGTGGTCTGGGCAGGACTGAGGTAGGAATGGGCTTCCTTCTTCCCAGAATACTCCTGTTCTCCTTTCCCCGCCTCTACTTCCTGTCTGGCTACTGGCCAATCAGTGTTTATTTAAAACGTAATTGACAGAATACAGACTTGTCCCTGACCATTTCCCCCTCTTTTTTTTTAAACAAAGAAATATATCCATAGTCCATTTGTTGGGAATGTGGGCATAGTATTCCAGGCTACTTCTGGCCAGTTGGGGGTACTGATAATCTTATGGGGACCTAAAGAAAATTTAGAGTTATGATCAAGTCCTGATCTTGTGAGGCTTGATCATCTCAGGCAGCATCTTGAATCTGTTCTGGATGTAGAACTCTGACAACTGGGCCATCTGTTCCTACCAGAGATTTCTCAGGTGGTCTTCCTTGATCTAAACTGATTTTTCTTAACTCAGAATGACTCTACAGCCTCTCATTTCCTGTGGAAACAAAAGCAAAATCCCTTCTCCAAAGTAACATACCTTTTGACTTCAATTTTGAAGTCAAGGCATTTTCAAAATACCTATCTTGGATTAATTCAGCAGCATTTATAAGCAAATATCTTTTAGCAGCTGTTGCTCCTTCCTCAGCATTCAAACAATTCAAAGACAGCATAATAACATACAGTATCCAGATTCTCTGTGTGTTTTTCATCTTTATGTGGCTGTATTTTAAACTCTATTTCTTTTATTTTTAATTTTTGACTTTTTGAGACAAGGTTTCTGTATATCTTTGTCATGGAACTCACTCTGTAGACCAGGCTGTCCTTGAACTCACAGAGATCCACCTGTCTCTACCTTCCCAGTGTAGGGATTAAAGGTGTGTGCTACCACACCTTGAAGTCACAGAGGTGAGTCTACCTCTGTCTCCCAAGTATTGGGATTAAAGGTGTGTTACCACCACACCCAACTACTCTCTTTCTTTTTTTATTTTAAGGACTTTAACCTTTTTTTTTTCAAGCCTGCATATATTTTTAACTACCGAGCCCTGTGGAGGACAAGCCCTAGTCCTGTTCAGGACACAGTCTATGGCTGCAAACATCTTTGTATTGCTACACAACGTGACAGCATTGAAGTCACCCAAGTTCCTTCCTCTGGCTCTGAAATCACTTGGTCATTGGCTTCTCCCCTACTTTCTGGAATAAACACACATAGCTGAATCCAGCCAAATGAGCTTCCACAAGGAATCTGACGTTTATCAAGGAAGAAACAATAAAAAATGTGCTAATTTAGGCTTCTGTTTCTACTTTTCAAATCAACAGTAGCCACAGCCACTTAGAACTCAGAGCAAAGAAGACTTGCTGAAGAAGGGCTGTGTTAGCAAAGTGTAGACTTTGCCAGGCATCGTGACATTGAGAAGTAGACCTGCTTCAAGACACATAGCATCCCCCACAGAAAGTGACCCCAACCCCCCACAGCGTCTACTCCCATAGCTCACCCTTGCTATAACACCGACCCCCCCCCTACACACAGGTCTACTACAGACTTTAATAGAAATTCCATTGGTTTCCACACCATGACTTTCCTTCTTCATCAGGGTCTCCTGCCTCACACTGTCCTTGAACTCACTGTACAGCTAAGGGTGCTCTTGGGTCTGACCCTTTTACCTCTCCTGGGTGCCGTGGTTCTGGGTTTGCTCCACCACACCCAGTTTACCGCAGTGCCGGGGAATCCAGCCATGGCTTTGTGTGTGGTGGGCACACTACCAACTGAGCTCCACCCGCATTACCTCTGACTGCCACCTGACTTCACTACATCGGATTAAATCCATCTAAAGGTAAGTCCCTCAGCTTTGTTGTCTCCTGCCCGGCCTAGGAAGGGACAATCTCATGTCCTGTAGGTCTTGTCCACCTTTTCTTGGGGGAGCTGAGAGCTCTTATCTGTAGCTTGCCCTGCTTGGTCCCATGCAGACTTCCTTTCTAGAGAACCTGGGAAGAGGACCTTTGTCCGCTTTCAGACCCACTGACTCTAGGCTACTAGTAAAATACCCTTTCTCTCAAGAGCACACTTCCATTGAGTGCCTCTCAGGTCCCTTCTGACGTGCTCATGGCATGCCAGCAAGGTTAGATGACCTTGGCTGGCTGTCCTGGACTCTTGCAGATGGTGCTGCAGGAGCAGGTCCAAGTCCCTAGGCTGTCTCAGAGGCCTGGGAGCCACACTGACTTTTCAGAGTGTCATGTTTCCTTGTTTGGCATCTTCAGAGTGGCTGGGCCCTGGAGACTTCAGGTGTCTGTCCTTAGTATTTGGAGCTGGGTTTCCTGGACAGTGTCCTCTTCATGTGAGCATCACTATTTTTTGCCAGGACTCTGCCCACAGAATAGGCAAGGATGGTTTTCTGTAGTCAACTCTGGCTTTGCCTGGGACCACTGCTGCTCCATCCCCAGACACAAATTGTCTTGTACCCGTCTGAGATCGAAGTCAGGAATCATGATCCCTGCTTTCGAGGAGACCTTAGGGTGGTGAGGCTTGGAGTAATACCCACAGTGCTGCGACTGTCCTGTGGGACAGAACGGGGCTGGAAGACCCTCACCAACTAACTCCCATCATTTATCATCATCAACTCCAACTCACTTAGCTTCGATTTGGCCCAGACTCAGCAACCCGCGTTACACAACCAACACCAAGCATGTATAAATAGATGTGAGTACTTCGCCTCAGAGAAGCTATGATTCAAAATCACAAGACGTGTCCATTACACGCCAGATGTCTTTAGAAATATGGGGAAGAGCGAGGCATGGAAATAGCTCCTTTCTGTGACTTTGTTGTCGGTGTATTTTTACACCAGAGCAGGAAAATCTGCTACCTATGTCTGGCAACAACACGTTTAAGGAACGGTCCTTTAAAAGCTCCATGTAGGAACAACAAATCTGTGGCGTGAGCCATTGGAGATGCTCGTGTGCTACACCGTGGCATGCTCATGGCCCTCTGACCATATTGCCCAGATGCAGCCACAGAATCTTTTCGAGCACAGCCCTCAGTTGAGCCCCATTTGTCACACGGAATTCTAACGTGTGGGGCAATCTCAGTTTGTCACATGGGTGCATGGTAGACTTGCAAGTGTGAATTAATGACATGTGGGCTGCCTACCTTTCGACCCCACTGCTCCTTGGTGATCCACCCTCTCTATCTCCCCTCCACATGTCTGTGTGTGTGTGTGTGTGTGTTCACCCACATGTGTGCGTGTGAGGGGAGAGGTCAAACTCAGGAGTTAGTTATTCCTTAAGAGCCTACCTCCTTATTTTTTGAGACAGGGTCTCTCACTGGGACCTGGGACTTGGCAGTTAGTCACCTGTCTCTGCCTCGCCGGCACCTGGGTTTATGAACACATGCCACCACACCCTGCTCTCTACGAGTTCTGAGGATTGAGCACACATCCTCTTGTTGATGTTTGCAACCCCAAGCTTTCCCCTTTCTCCATCCGTGTCTCACCTCATCCCCCATGGAGAACAACTTCAAGGAAGAGCTAATTAACCACAGTGTGGAGCAGAAGCACAGCACCTGAGGAGTGCAAACTTTTACAGAAGCAGCAGCAGCCTCTCAAGGAAATACTCTCTTTCCCAACTACTCCCAATTCCTGGGGCAGACGGTTTTGTGGAAGGCCTCTTATATTCTGAAGCCAGATGACTCCTCATGACTATTTGAGAAAAGTCCCTTGGAGACTTCAAGACACAGTCTTAAAGATTGAGTCAAGTTGTTGAGAAATTATTTTGAGTGGGGGAACACTTTAAGCCAAGAAGTGAACAGGGAAGGAGCTCTTCAGGGCACCTGTCGTGATCATCACCTTTTGGAGATATGCACCTTTGTGATCCCCATTGTCAAGTCTAGGTTGCTCTAGAATGAAGATGTTGAAAGGAACCTCAAGACACAAACTTGGTCCATATCCACCTCGAACCTCAGCCGTGATCTTTTATTTGTAAAGAAGATGTTTTAAAAGGTTGCGGAAGAATGAGATGAGAAGAGATCCTACTAATGAGGGCAGCTCCTCAGCTCAGGGAGGCTATCCGTGTAACAGAAAAGGCATGGGAAGAAAACCCAGAAGAAAGTTCTGGGACAACAGAGGTACAAAGCGGAGGACGCAAACACAAACTAAGGATGGTTAGTAAACCCCCAGAAGCCAGGAAAGGATAAAAAGGGACCCTCCCCAGAATCTTTCGAGGGGAAATGGCCCAGTCTGGTACCAACACCTCACTCACACTTGGCTCTTAGGTGCAAGGAATGACATTCTAAGACAGCAGGTATAACCATCATACAGGGAGGACACAGGGCAGCCCTGCTCACAGCAATGGGTGTGAGTGACTGGCTACAGGGGAGGACACGGGGCAGCCCTGCTCACAGTGGATGGTGTGAGTGTCTGGCTACAGGGGAGGACACGGGGCAGCCCTGCTCACAGCAATGGGTGTGAGTGCCTGGCAGCCTTGTTGCCTCTAGAATGAGGCTGACTTCATTCTCTTGCTTGTCTGCTACAGAGCATCAGAAGTTCTGAATGGGAACTGAAGGCCATGGCAACTGTGTGGGTTTGAGCAGCTGGCAACCCCTACCCAAGAAAAGCGTAGGCAACCAGGGGCAACCATGTGCTCGAGGGAGAACAATAAACACATAAAACAGGTGGGGATGCAGCTCAGTAGCACGCTTGCTGACATACAGGAAGCCCTGAACTCTGTCTGTAGCACTGCATAGTTCCTGGCTCTTGGGCGGTAGAGACAGCGTCGTCCTCGGCTACATAGTGAGTTTAAGGCCAGCCGAGGATGCATGAGACCTTGCTTCCAAAAACACGTCACCATAAAAACCACTGTGAAAATCAGAACCACATAACAGGTAGAGGGGAGCTCAAAAGAGCCAAGCATCGCGTACCTTATGACTGGGCACTTGATTTCACATGTTTTCATCGGTCATGAGGGTTCAGTCAGCTGGGACACCCACTTGAGAAGGCTGCCTAGCAGTTAATAGCTCGGAAGGAAACATGGAGGCACTTTTCTGTCGTTAGCTGATGTATTTTCCAAGGCACCATGTCTTACTGCTTTCTGAGAGCCGCTGAATGCAGCCCATATCGGCCGCAGGGAACAAAAAGGGGCTCACGTTTTCTTACCTATTCCATGATTCACAATTACTACTGAAAATAAAGAAAAACCATCAGCTGCCTGCTCTGAAGCTCCAGTCAGCTTAAACAGCCTTTGTCCTCTTCGAGGAAAAATATATTTTTCCAATTTAAAATTGGAAATTTAAAAGTCCCTGTTAATGATGATTTAAGTCTCTGTCCCACTGTTTATTCCTTGTTGTTGGATAGAGAAGAAGGCATCCCCCCCCACTCCCCAGAGGATTGATAGATTCCAAACTCAACAGTCACTCATGTTCCAGGGCTTCCCAGATAGGGAGGGGTTATGGCATCGGAACTGATCAAGAGTAGAGGAATCGATGGGAGCCAGCCTGAGAAGATGCACCACAGAACATCAGACAGCAGTGACTTTAAGTAGGCTGTTTGCCCCTCCTCCATCACTAGCCCAGGTAGATTTAATATGTATATTTCTCGGTCCTTAGAACTTTGGTATCAGCAACTCAGAGACACTGTGCCAACATTTGCCCGCAGGCTCCGAGCTAGCCCGTGGCTTTGTAGGATGAGAGACCGAGGGAGGACTGCATAGGAGGTTGGGGATTTCGGGTTTCAGTGTCTTGAGAAGGCTGTGTCATGCTGCCGGGATGCTGACCACAGAGGTGTGAATGTTTCCACGGAACCCACCTTCTTTCTCGATGACTCTGACATGCACATCCCATAGCAAACAATGACCAGAACATGTCTGAGTTTTGCCATCTGTTAACATGGGTTTTAAGATGGGATATTTTGTATTTTTATGATACCAAATTTGGTTGTTTTGCTTATCTGATCCAGATCTTTACTAGGTAGTCCAGGCTAACCTCAAACTCTCAATCCTCCTGTTTCAGCCTCCCCAGTGCTGGAATTACCAGTGTACACCATGCTAGGCTCAAAGTTACATTTTTTTCTCAAATTTCTAGAAAAATATTTTGATCATCTGGAAGGATATATAGAATATATTCAAAACAGGCACTAGTCTATTTTCTGGGGCTTATACTTCACAGAATGCTATGCAACTACTCCAGAAAGCTGGTTGCATCCTTGAATCCTTAATTTAGAAGAGACAATGGGGCTGCTAGATAAAAGACGCACTGAAAGGTAGGAGAGTCTGCACTTAGGAGCCCCGGTGGAGTGGAGAGTCCGCACTCAGGAGCCCCGGTGGAGTGGGAGAGATCACACTCAGGAGCCTGGGTGGAGTGGAGAGTCCGCACTCAGGAGCCTGGGTAGAGTGGGAGAGATCACACTCAGGAGCCTGGGTGGAGTGGAGAGTCTGCACTCAGGAGCCTGGGTAGAGTGGGAGAGATCACACTCAGGAGCCTGGGTGGAGTGGAGAGTCCGCACTCAGGAGCCTGGGTAGAGTGGGAGAGATCACACTCAGGAGCCTGGGTGGAGTGGAGAGTCCGCACTCAGGAACTCTGGTGGAGTGGGAGAGTCCGCACTCAGGAACCCTGGTGGAGTGGAGAGTCCGCACTCAGGAACTCTGATGGAGTGATTTGATTCTGCCTGCCTTCCACCTCCTGGGAAGCATCCCTGAGTAGGCTCATGTCCACAGTGTGGAACTGGCCATGTTATTCTCAGGTCTCATCCTCAGACGGTGGATAGATGTCTAGCAGTTCTCCTTGGAGGGTTCAAGTCTGCTCCTAGCCACCAAAGGCTCACCGGTGAAAAAGATAGCTGTAAGCTCTCTGTAAGCTGAAAAATAGCTCCTCTCCCTGGAGCGAGGGGCAGAGTTCAAAATAAGGGGTAGGACTCAGGTTGGGAGTGCTTAGAAGAAGCACCATAAAGGCTGTTGAGAACAACATGTCTTGTGATTTTTTTCCTCATAAGTGGTCACTGAACGTTAGAGCAAAGTAAGATTCATATTGTCCCCAATATGATGAAGTCAACGTAGCTGGGCAAAGACAAGCATAGAAGAATACAGTCTTGGCTTTCAGTTATGTTATGATAACACTTTCATCTGATTGAGTAAATAATTGTCTCTGCAGACTTAACAAAACAAACACGGCACAGCATCCATCAGTCATCTGTCCCAGCTAAGGCTTATGCACATTTAGTGCCTGATCCAGAGCAGAGCAAGGCAGGCCTACTCACCCCTTAGGGGAAATGACTACCTCTTCCTTGGTAAAGTGTGTTTTTTTTTTTTTTAATTTCCTGCTAGAGTCTTTATCCTGAGCTTTTAATTTATTTCTAACTAAAGTCAAGAATGGAGTTGGATATGTAGGGTTCATATTGTAACCAGTGTGACTGAGGGTGTTCGAAATTGATTAAGGACTGCTGGGTATCCACGGGTCTCAGCTCCCAAGGAAAGAAAGAGAGGCATTGATGTCATCTGAAACAACCAGGATGGTAAGCACAGATCTTAGAACACACTGGGAAATCTTAAGAGAGCAGCCAGTAAGCCATCCCATAGTGTCGATGTTGTATTCAGAATGAAGGCCTGTTGGTAGGCCACATTCCCTTTGGTTATAACACAACAACAAATCAAAGCCTTGTGTCTGTGGTTGGTGTGGATTCAGCTCTCAATTGCCCAATAGATAATCAAAAGATTAAGTGTTTCCAGGGGCTGGGCACAGAATGGCCAGTGCCCTGCATCAAGATGTAGCAAACCCGAGATACAGCCCACATTCTGGGCTCCTCGTAGGGCAGGGCTGAAGGCATCCTCCAGTAAAGGACTTCTCTTCACTTAACTTTCTTCTCTAACTTACTTCTCTTGCCCTGTCCTGTTTCCTCACTCCTCTTCTGTCTTAGGGTCTCTATTGCTGTGAAGAGAACCATGATCACAGCAACTCTCACACAGGGATTGACTTACAGTTTCAGAGGGTTAGTCCATTATCTTTAGGATGGGACATGATGCACACAAACCCACACGCAGACACACCCAAATGTACACAAACCAACACACAGACACACCCAAATGTACACAACCTAACACAGAGACACACTCAAGTCCACACAAGCCAACACAGAGACACACCCAAATGCACACAAACCAACACAAGATGCACCCAAATGCACACAACTTAAAAGTAAGATAAAATGTGAACTGTGCATAGAGCTCTGCTCATAGCTGCTTCTTCAAGCAGGCCTTTAAAGGGCCTACTGCCACTGGCTTCTCTGAATACATTGTTTGTGTTCAGGGATGGAGGCCTGACTCTCCCCTCAGTCACACAATAAAGGAATACACAAGATCTTTCCAGCTGTACCACAATTTGCTGCTTTACTCACTTACTAAGTAGATTTTTTTTAAATTTTCATCCTGTCTTTTTGTTTTTAAATTTCCATTTTTATTTTTTTCCAGAATCTTTCTGCCCGGTAGATTTTATAGCCTTGATTATTTTTTTTATTTCCTTTCTAGCCTTTAAACATTTGCTTTTATTTTTAATTGTGAATTTGCACATGTGTCTGTATGCAGTATGCGCTTGAGTCCAGGTGGCCATGGAGGCCAGAAAGGATCCCCTGGAGCAGAAATTATTGTGGTTGTGAGTCTCCAATGTGGGAGCAGTAGGTGCCTTAGCCACCGGGCCTCTCTCCAGCCCCTTGGCGTTTTACCTTCTGCTAGATCGCCACTCCCATGGTTCTGGCAACTGAAGAGGAGGCTCATCTGTGTTGCTCGCTGTCTCTGCCGACCCTCACTCATGGTGGCTGGCTTGCTGGTGTCTCCCACGTTCTGTGGGTTGACACTCATTTTGTTATCTCACTTCCTGGGAATCCTGAAGGCCCGAGGTTGGAATGCTTTTGTCCTGAGAGGACTTAGGTTTGCTTCTGCTGAGGGACGGGCACCATCCCAGTAGAATGGAAGAATCCACATCCCCACTCCCTCCTTTCCTAGTGGCCCATGGTGGACGGCACCAGTGTGAGGCAGATCCTCATTCCATCCTTCTTCCTAAATATTTCCATTCGGATCCATCTCTTTTCCTGCCGGCACTGATTTTATCACTTGGACACATTTTATTTATGAACACTTGTAGACATCCTTCTCCTTCCATTTATCCACATGATTGTTCTCTGGATGTGGTAGGGGAAGGAAGAAACTTGTCCCCCAAGCACCTTGTCAATCAAGCACAGGCCTTTGTGTATAAGAAGTACCCATCATGTAACTAATGATTTTTTGGTTGTTATTTAAGCATGGACCCAGGCAAATTAGCAAACTTCGTGCCATTTTCCTCTCAAACCAATGCCCTGTCCTGTGCAGCTTGGTCTTTCCTTATCCTCTGAGCTTGTAATTATCCAAAGAGTTTCTTCCCTTCACTCACAAGTAATGAACTCATGGCTGTGGGTTCAGCTTCACCCACCGCCACCACCTTCCAGCCTGTTGCTAATGGTGGCTTACAGTAGCTGGGCCCACAGCCCAGAGGCCTGTTTGTTTGTCCTAGTGTTCATGACCCTTTGGCTCTCTTCCATCAGCTGCCGGTGCAGAACTATTTACATCAACAAGAGAAGCCCTGGTGAGCCCGCTCTGATAACTCACAGCCTCAGAATGCCTTTCAGAGCTGTCCTCCCAGGACACCTCTCCTGGCACTGGCCTGGGGCACCCCTGGTTGCCCTTAGGAAGTGGCAGCTCCTGGCCCATCAGCTTGGATGATAAGGTCTTTGCCTCTGATTAGTGCCCTGGCCGGGAGACATGCTGTGGAACTTGCCCAAAGAGGTCATGACAGCTGAGTCACTGAAAGTGGCATTGGCTGGGGTTCTGAGGGAAGGAGAATGCCCACTGGGAGCTGAGCCAAGGTGCTGAGTCACGGTTCTGGGCTCTGCATTACTTGCTGTAATGTCAAACCTTCTAGAAGGAGAGGTCGCCCTTCCTTTAACACTATACCACAGAGACACACGCCCAGGCGTTGCACAGCACCCCAGAAATATGTACAAGTTTGAAGTATCAATTTTTAAATATTTAGTATGTGAGTGAAAGAGAGAGAGAGAGCGAGTGTGTTTGTGCATGTGTGGAGGTCAGAGGTCAACTTGTGAAGCTTTTCTCTCTTTCCACCATGGGGATTCTGGATGAAGATTCCGGGAATTGAACTCAGGTCATCAGTCTTGGTAACGAATACCTTTACCCGCTGAGCTGTCCTGCTAGCTCAAGTATCAGTTATTTGCAACAAAATTAGTTGATTAAAAAAGACTAGCATTTCCTATCCAAATTTATTTTTTATGGTAATCTTCTTTTGGTTGAAATAAAGAAGAAACTGTAGAATACTGGTCAGAGTCACCCATCTTCCCACTGCCAGGGCCTGGGCCAATATGATAACCCCTGAGAACCTCGAATTCAGTCCACATAGTTCATTACCACCAAGATTCCATCCTTGGACACAGGTTAGAGCTCCTTCCATGGTCTGGGGTCCGGGCAGCAGTCTAACAGTCTTAACTATAGTTACAGGTCTGAAGAGATCAGGCTGAGGGAGGGAGCCAATCATCATTTTCAATGGAACTGAACAAATTCACGTTCTTGCTAGCATTCACAGCAGGTGATATATGGACTATATCTGGGAGAAAGGCCAAAGAGAAATTTTAAGACCTAGCACAATTTTGTGCTAAAAATAAAATTACCAATCAAATGTATTTATTTATAAGTCAGTTGTACCACTATCAGGGCCAGTGGGATCTACTCCCAGGAAAGTTGCCTCATTTCTAGCTCCAGGCTGGTGTTACCAACAGGGGAATATCAACATTGTCTCATTAGGTCAGGGTTGAAATTCAGTGAGTGGGAAGTTTCAGAACACCAGCCTAGAAACCGCCACAGGAGTCGCTCACAGGTTCTGGGTTGGAAGAATATCGACACTATTTGCATACATGTGGAGGTGACTTCTGCCATGAAGGATGCTTTCCTTCCTACATCTGCTCTTCACTCCATCTCTTTTTCTTGTATCACTGGTTACAGTGTTTTGTCTTTTGTTAAGTTTCCCTATGTTCTGGAAGGTCTGATCGTCTCTCTAATGTTGCCCAATTCAATATGACAGTTTGGACTTTCAGCTTGAACGACCAACGTTCCATTCTCGTTTCCAAAGGCAGATTAGTAGCTGTGGAGTTGCAGGGTCTGTAGGAGCTCACACAGTGCTTAAGATCAACTGGGCTTGATGGCCTCTTCCCAGGGATAAAACTATTATCATGTACACCACCCAAAGTTGCCAGCGTTTTGGCTTCAGAATGCTTAGCCACCCCAGGCACTGGCACTTTCGGGTTCCATGTATGTGCCATCAAGCATCCAGGCAATTTACATAGCCACCCCGGGTCCTCAAACACACGGGACTCAGATACATAAACCCCTGTGCGCCTGCGCTAGAAGGCCTTTAAAAGCTGGACACGCTGACTCCACCCTCTCTTCCTCCACCACATTTCAGACAACCTAGAGCTCCTGTCGCACTCATTGTAAACATTTTAAAATGTGTTTATTTTTATTATATGGCATTGGCGTCTTGCCCGCATGTATGTGTGTGTGAGGGTGTCAGATACTGTAGTTACAGACAAATGTGAGCTGCCATGTAGGTGACAGGAATTGAACTCGGGACCTCTGGAAGTGCAGCAAGTGCTCTTAACCACTGAGACATCTCTTCAAACTCTTATTGTAAGGGACTTTTTATTTGATTTTTTTCTCTTGGAATACTTTAAAAAGATAGGAATAAAAATACAAACCTTTAAAATTTAATTGCTGGTCTTATTCTTTTCTTGCTTTCAAGACCTACATGTGTTTCCTTTCTTAATTATCAACAATTGACCTATCTGTTTTAAAGAGACCAGATATATGGAACTTGAAACAAACCTCTATGTTTCACCCGCCCCCTCCTGTGTCTGTTCATGGGTACCATAGCCTCTCTGTATTGCTCTGAAGGGCTAGGCTGCCCCAAATCATGCTGACCCCGAGTCTGCCTTTCCCTGTGTACGTGTTCCTTTTCCCTCTCCCCTTTACAGCCTTGTCTATAGGAGAGGCTGTTTGCACTGCCTTTCCAACTATTCGCTCCTATGCTCAAACAAGCGCTCTCTTCTTGCTTCAACAGTGTAACAACCACACTGGTCACTGCATCAGTAAGGTCCCTGATGCCAATGTCAACGGCAGTGCCCCATGTCTTCGTTGAGCATAGCTACAATGTCTGGAGCCAGTGGTCTCTTTACCAGGCCAGTCCAGTGGATGACTGTGGGCTATCTTTCCTGTTTCTGAGGCTCTTGTTCACACCTGGTTTCTCATCCCTCTCTATCTATCCTGTACCTTTCAATAAATGCAGCTAGGGGCTAGTGAGATAGGACGAGCTGCCATTTCTGATGACCTGAGTTCAATCCCTGGGATATGGACTATCCCTGAGATAGGACGAGCTACCATTTCTGATGACCTGAGTTCAATCCCTGGGATATGGACACACACACACACACACGAAAGAGACACAGAGAAACTAAAAGTTCTTTTTGTAATCCCATTTTGTCTTAAGGTAGCCAGAGTTGTCTCTGATGTTTATAGTAAGCTCTTAGCCAATTTACATTGGGGGGGGGGGGCTGAGGGGTTGGTAAGAGAAACTAGAGTGGTCAATTCCTTAAAATAGAGTAATTTCTAAAATATATAGGCAAGCAAGGGTGTAGTTCAATGTCAGAGAACTTGTCCAGCATGTGAGAGACCTTGATTTCAATTTTCAATACTAAAATAGATAATTAATTAAAATAATATAAAGTAGAGAAAGTTTGGGAGAAATCATTGGTCTGCTGCCACCAGGAGTGGGAGAACCACTGCTTCCGGTTTCTGCCAGTTCCTGTCCAAACCGCCAGCTCTCCTCCAGGATAGCTGCCTTCTTCTGATGGATTCTCTGTTAGGCTTGACCATGAGGCTCATTTTGTGCCAGTTTACCGGCACAAAACCTAAAAAGCATAATGGTCAGATTTTATGGACACTAAAGAGTTCATACCAGTAATAAAACAAACCATTCACAGGAGCTAAAACTTCTTGATAACTAGAAGCAAACAAATTAAGTCCCATTCCATTAATGAACTTTAAATCTGGCTCCACAAAGTTGATGAGCTGTGGGAACTCCAACACAGCTTTCTTGAAGACAAACGAGCAGGATCCACAAACGTGAGATCCAATGTTTCTACCACAGCTGCAGAAATCCAGAGAGATCTACACAAAACATTATACATAGCAGCATACAACATCTTTGTTTTTATTATGGAAAAGCTGGAAACTGTCCCATCTCCACCATGAGAGACTAGATACATGAACAGTACACATATGTACACAAGTACTTCATGGTGCTGGGAGATGAATCAGTACTTAAAAGTCTTGCTGAGCAAGCACTGGAACTGGAGTTTGGATCCCCAAATCAACATGCACGCTGGGTAGGTATGGCAGTCCACCTGTAATTCTAACCTCATAAAAAGGCCAAAGAAACACTGAAGAAGAGGAGGTGAAAAGAATGTTAAAGCCATGGACCAGGAAGTCAGTTTCTTGGTTGTGCATTTTTAATAAGACAGGGCAGCCATACCCTTGAACAATATGGATGCCTAAACAAGGCCTGAACAATGGCAACACCAGTTGACATCCCAATGATGAGAAGAGAAATCACACAATGTAGAAGGAGCAGCGGGCTGCATTCCTGCCACCCGGCTCCTGGCCGCCTGGCTAGCTTATGCCCCGAAATAACAACACACAAACTGTATTCATTAAAACACTGCTTGGCCCACTAGCTCTGGCCTCTTACTGGCTAATCTTCACACCTTGATTAACCCATTTCTAATAGTCTGTGTAGCACCACGAAGTGGTGTCTTACCGAGAAGATTCTAGTGCATGTCCATCTTGGGCTGGAGCTTCATCGTGTCTGACCCAGAGAGGAGAGGCATGGCGATTGCCTCACTTCCTCCAAGCATTTCTGTTTTGTCTACTCCACCTACCTAATTTTCTGACCTATCAGGGCCAAGGCAGTTTCTTTATTAACCAATGAAATCACCTACATCAGCACAAGGCCCCACCCCTAGATGAAGTGCTGTAGCAGTTAAGGACTCCTAAGAGGGGGAATTAGTCTTCTCCCGGAATGAGGCCACTAACTGGTTATCCAATACCAAGTGGTCAGATATAAAATCATATACATACATAAAATATGAAATGGACTCAGCAGGTTGTATTTGAGAGACAGTGGAGAGGAGAGAGCAAGGAGGGCTGAGATGAAGGAGAGGATGACACAATGTAATTATACTTTAAAAATAAAGTAATTAAAAAACTTCTGTGTTCTGAAAACCAGTTTTTTTGTAGCCAGAATTACATGTTTTTTTAAAAAAAGTGCAGGGAGGGGAGGCTAAGATTCCCAGAATGAAGGAATGGGCATGTCTCGGCTCTTGGGATGCTTCATTTAATAAGCTGATCGTGAGCACATCTCACAGGCCTACAATGGCCCATAGAAAAGAAACGGTTTGGCCATTATTTCCATTCATACTGCCCAGTTTCCCAATTCATGAAATCAGACTTGTCTTCCACCTTTTATATTCTATGGTCATGGAGAGAAGCTTAAGGTACTGTCAATCAGGTTAGTTCATTATATTTCCTGCTTCTTGTTATGGATGGGACTTATTTAGAGTAAAAAAAAAGTGGACAGTTGGTTTCTGGCCATGCTTTTTTCTCTATGAGTTCCTGGCCTTGTGCTCACAATGGTTGGTTTTAATTGTCAACTTGAACAATCTTTAACTACCCAGGTTTTAGTGAGGGATTGTTTAGGTCAGGTGATCTTTAGGCTTGTTAGGAGGTGGAGGGGAGGGACTCTCAATTACAGCAGCTAAGTGGGAAACCAATCCACTGAGGCTTCAGCATTCCCTGGACAGGGACTCCTGAACTGTATGAACAGAGAAATCGAGACAAGCAACAGGGAAGGGAATTAAGAGCTACTCTTCCTCTAAAAGCCCAAAATATTTTAATAGAATGGGTGTGTAGCTATGGTAGAGTTCATGAGGTAGAACAGAGGTGTGTAAGTGGCCACACCTACTTACCAGGCCAAGGTCACATGATGTGGCCTCAAGGAAGGCTGGACAGCCACAGAACAACTGAGGCTGTGACAACTTTATTGAGCACAATCAGACTTTTTATCCTATTATCATAAGCAAAATATAGTGGCAAATGCAGTTGTGGTTGCCAGGATACAGTGCAGTTTACAAATTATATAGGGTAGACAAGATTAATGTCTAAGACTAATTGTCCTATCAAGTTTCCATGTTTCCTTGACTACTAAGGGATCATACAGATAAACGCAAAGTGGCCCAAATGCTTCACCACCTGAGGGAGTGCATCAGTCTCTCAGGAACTGGAAGGTACACTGTGCCCCAGGAGCCGTATACTCTAGCCTGAAAAACTTATGATGAACCACTCAAAGCAGCTAGGCCAAGTCAACTCCATGGTTCCCTGCAATGGGGAAATTAGTTCTCTGTTTCCTCTATAGCATAACAATGGTTGTTGACCTCTCTCCTCATGAAGAATTGCCTGCACACATGGTGGGCAGCTGTAATGTAAGCACATCACCAGAATATAGCTAGGGACAACAGTCATAAATCAGCACATTTATCAATATTCCATGACCATCACCTCAGTCATTACGCTTTTAGAACATTAGCCAAAGGTAATCATCAAATGTTTTCAAATATTTTTGTTCCCCCCAATTGTAAAAGAAAGGAACAGTTAATAAAAACATAGACATCCCATGTAGTATTATGAGACCATCACAAAGGACATGCATGAACATTGATGGCCTAGAGATAGCTCTGTCTGCTTTGTGGAAGACTTCAACTGCATCAAACAGGATCTGAAAGTTTACCCTAAACTTAGCAGCCATGTACTCTAAAGGTCTCCAGTTTCTACACGGACACCTAAAGAAAAAAGAACAGTCAAGGGACTGAGTAGAAGCCACCACTAGGTAAGAGGGTCACAATAGAAAAAAAAACACACAAAGATTTTCTGGAAATTTGTTGAGGGGAAGATTTTTTTGTTTTTCAGACAGAATTTTTTCCTCTAATTTTTAAAAATGTCTTCTGTGTGTGGTGCAAGTCATGGCACCAGTGCAAACAGCGATGTAGAATGGTTCTCTCCATCCGCCTTTGTGTGGGTCCCAGGGACAGAGGTCAGGCCATTAAGTTTGTACACCATGCACCTTTGCCTGCTAAGCCTGCTCACAAGCCCAGGATCTTCTTATGCATATTGCCTCAAACTTGAACTCCTCCTGTCTCTACCTCCCAAGGGATGGGATCACAGAAGCATATGACCACAGTTAAACTTTCAAAGTTTATATACTAAGTAAGTATTACCTTTTAAAATTATGGGGTAAGATACTAGAGACCCAAGGAAGGTCTCAGGAATGGCCTGTTTCAAAATGCTTGAAGGCAGGAGCATACGAAGAGTGCGGTGATGATCTCTTCAAAGACAAAATGTTTCAGAATCCATGAATGCGTCACCACATCAACCTCAAAAGATTCTGGTGTTTCAGTCAAGGGGGAGGTGTCCCCACCTGTCACCTTCCTGTTATTGCTCAGAACTTTTGATGTGAGGCATGAACCCCTTCCTGCAGGAGTCTTAACTTGTAACTGTGATGTGGGAGATCTCAGAGCCCGTCCATGCTTCCCAACCCTCAGAACTCTGGCCCATTCGTCACCATGGCCTAGAATTCCACTGTGGACATTTGCTCACTGGGCTTGAAGTCTGATACCTAGAACACTAGAAGAAGAGATTAGAGTAGGTGACCTCAGATAGTGAATTCTAAGGTCCCATGATACGTAAATAAACTTCAGATAGTCTTCCTTATTTTAAAATTTTTATATTAATTAATTTACTTATCTATTAACTTGTTTGTTGTGTGTGCATTATTTCCTTAGGAAACAATCTCAAAAATATGTATACCAAAAGGCACACAAAGTCTAAAGATGCTAACTTTAAAAAATTATTGCATTTTTATTTAGTGTGTGTTTGTGTATGTGGGCAAGTGTGCCACGTGTGCATGCAGAGGTCAGAGGTCAACTTAAGAAGTCAGGTTCTGGAACAGATTTGTGTCACCAGGCCTGGCAGTGTGCACCTTTACCTGCTGAGCCATCTCAACAGGTCAGATTGTTCTTTTCTAAAATGTATTTATTTTACATCCTGGCCTCATTTTTCCCTCCCCCTTCTCCTCCCATTCCTCTCCCCATTCAATCCACTCCTCTTTTGTTCCTGTACAGAAGGGCAGGCCTCCCACGAATGTCAACAAAGCAGGGCATATCCAGTTGTCATGAGACTAGGCACTGCTCCTTGCATTAAAGATGGGTAAAGCAACCAAATATGAGGACTAGAGCCCCACGTGGTAGCCAAAGTGTTTAGAGAAGCCCCTGCTCCCACTGTGAGGAGTCCACAAGAGGAACAAGCTACACACAACTGTCACATATGTGCCGAGGGCCTAAGCTGATCACATACACCCTCCCTGGTGGTAGAATTAGTCTCTGTGAGATCCTATGAGCCAGACTACTTGATTCTATGGGTTTTCTTCTGATGTCCCTGATTCCTCTGGCTCCTACAATCCTTCCCTCCTCGCTTCAGCAGGCTTCTTCAAGCTCAGATGCTAGTGTTTGACTATGGTCTCTTTATCTGCTTCTATCAGTTACCCAGATCATTCTTAAGCCAAGACTAGTATAGGAGGTCCTTCTGTTTATGTGTTGCTTTCATTGGTTGAATAAAGAAACTGCCTTGGCCTTTTGATAGGGCAGAACTTTGGTAGGTGGAGGAGACAGTACTGAATTCTGGGAGGAAGAAAGCAGAGTGAGAGAGAGCCGCCATGGAGCTGCCAGGTCAGACATGCTGAATCTTTCCCAGTAAGCCACGACCTCATGGTGACATACAGATTATTAGAAATGGGTTAAATCAAGATGTAAGAATTAGCCAATAAGAGGCTAGAGATAATGGGCCAGGCAGTAATTTAATTAATACAGTTTCTGTGCAATTATTTCAGGGGTCAAGTTAGCCAGGTAGCCAGGAAGAACAAGGGCCCACGCTCCTACAGTTTCTGTGTGGTTATTTCGGGTATAAGCTAGATTGGTGGCCGGGACCAAATGCAGGCCCTCTCTCCTTCAGCAATTAGCTGGGCAGATGGGACAACAAGCAACCCACTCCTCCTGTAACAAATGGCTCTCCAATGCGGTAAACTGACTCCACATAAAATCTGAAAGAGCTTCAAAAAGAATACAGAGTTTAACACAGCTTCTTGCTGTTTACTGGCAGCTTGCCGCAGCTGCTTTAAGAGAGATTTTCCTGACTCAGCTGTAGCAGAAAAAAAAAAGCAGCACAGTTTTAAAATGCTGGCTTTCTGGGCTATGCTCCAAGCACAATCTGCCTGGACAGTCACCCAAAGTTCCTCTGTACCTTTGGGACATCCATCTTCAGCCTACAGGCCCATAGTATCCAGCAGACATGGAAATGAAGCAGGAAATTTTAAAGACAGTTTAGTCACTTTCTTTTGTGTCCTGAAGAATGTCTCATAGACTCTTTCATGAAACAGGAACCCCAAAGGACCATCTCACTTTAGACATAATCAGCAGTCCTCTCTCTGTGGGTTCTTTGTGTCCAGTTTATGCAACAGTCCAGGAAAGAGCAATTTCTTGCCCAAATGGCTAACCAACTCCATAAGGAGCCTCTTCGGTGCCCATCTTCCTCTTGAAGTAGCTGGTGCTGCCAGGAGCAGACATGTCTCATTGTTATAAAAAGCCCCAAATTATTAAAACTTTAAATGCCATATTCTGTAGTCTCTGAAAGATATGAAGAATGCCTATCTAACTAAAATGTATCTATATATCTAGAAAATCCAACTAACATGACTACAAGTTTGATTATTATTGATGATATCCATTAACAACCTATATTTCCTAATTATATATTACATTTTAAATGAGCTACACAATCACAGTAACTTAATCACGATCAGAAATACATATATATATATAACAAAATTGACCTTAAACTTATATCCAAAAAGCAAAATTTATACCAATGCAAATTATCCATACCTATATCATATTCCCCTTTAAATGTAAAAGAACATTTATAAACAACATTTGGGAATATGGGCACAGTTATTTCTCTCCAGACTTCTTCCTGCTGTATGGGGGCGCTGTTAATCAGGTCTTTTATGGTGTAACCTGTGTGCTAGGTTCTTCTCAGCAGTTGAGCAAAGTAATTTTTTAAGGGTGTTCACACAACCTTTCAGGAGGGCGTGGTCTATCATACCATATTGGGATAGAAGCAATCCACAGGGTCTCATCCTCTGTGAAAACAAAAGAAGAACCTCCTTTCCAAAGCATGATATCCTTAGATCCAAATTCTGAAGTCAAGATACCTTTAGAACATATATGCAGGTTCAGCTTAGCAGCCCATTTAATGAAATGCTTTTTTGTACTTAGCTCCTTCACAGTTAAAAATTTTAAAGAAAACACAGTAAAATACATGACCCAGACCCTCTGTGAATTTTCCATTTTTTTGTGGCTTATTTATCTTTATTTACTCTGTCTCTTTAAAGACTGCTTCCTGTCACCTGGCTCCTGGCTAGCTTTACCCGAAATAATTACATGGAAACTGTATTCATTTAAATACTGCCTGACCCATTATATCTAGCCTCTTCTTGGCTAACTCTCACATCTTAATCCATTTCTAATAATCTGTATGTCACCATGTGATGTGGCTTACCAGGATGAGTCTAACCTACGTCCATCTTGGAGAAGAGAGCCATGGCATCTGCCTGACTCTACTTTCTTTCTTCCAGCATTCTGTTCAGTCTACTCTGCCTATCTAAGCTGCTGTCCTATCAAAAGGCAAAGGCAGTTTCTTTATTTGGCCAATGAAAGTGACACATAGACAAAAGGCCCTCCTACTCCACAGAAAGGACTTTGACAAGGCTCAGTGCCCCTTCGTGACAAAAGAGTCGAGGAGGCCAAGAGTAGCTGGAACATATCTCAACACAATAAAGATTATATACAGCACATCTATAGTCAGGATTATACCAACTGGGGTAAAACTTAGGAAAAAAACACCAGTGCCCTACTTTTAAACTGCTCTTATTCAATGTAATGTTTAAAGTCTTATCTAGAACAAAAGATAACAGAAGAAAACAGAGCTGACACACGTAGGAAAGGAAGAGGTAAAAAGATGACGTGATCCTAGATTCACAAGATGTCAACACTTCACCAGAAAGCCTCTGAGAACTAAGGTTCATTTCTGAAGTGGAGAGGTACACAGCAAAGAAATCAGTACTCATTGCATAGTCCAAAAGTAAATGTGCCAAGGAAGAAATCAGAAAAAAATCTCACCCACAATAGACTCTGTAAGAATCTAGAAATAAACCATAATGAAGGACATAGCCATATCTGCAGTGAAAATCTTAGGCACCAAGGAAGACATCAGATGATGGAAAGATTTCTCACTTATTTACTAGCTGAATTCCCACAACAAAAGTGACTGTGTCACTGAAAGCAGTCTACAGATATGACGCAAGCTCCACTGACATGTCAGCTACGTTCTTTGCGGAACTAGAAAGGAATCCATCATAAAATCCACGGAGAAGCCAAAAAGATCCCGAATAGCCAAGTAATCCTAAACACAAAGAGCGATGCTGGAGGTTTCACAATTTGTGATCCGAACTGTACTCTGGAACCATAATAACAAAGTCAGCACACTCTAGGCACACACACACACACACACACATGCATGCAAGCACACACATACACACCAAAGTAAAATAACCTTGCAAACCGATGGAATAGTCTAGAAGGCCCATAAATAAACCCAGAGAGCCACAGCCATCTGATTTTAACACAGGTGTCAAAAACATACACTGTAAAAATGATAGCAGCTTTAACAAACGGTGCCAGGAAAGTGGATATCCACATGCACAAATAAAATTAAATCAGCACCTCTTAGCTTGTAGAGAGCTCAATTTAAGATGAATCAGAAAACTTCCCTTAGAGCATAAAATTCTGAACTTTATAGGTAAAAATGCAAGAACACTTTAAGATATAGGCATTGACAAGAACTCTCTAAAAAAAATGGTCCAGAAAATAATGCTGAGAAATGACAATTGGATTACACGAAACTGAAGGGTTTCTGCACAGCAAAGGAAGTAGCCACCATAGTGGAGAGAGAGCTACAGTATGGAGCATCCGCTAAGTGTACACCACAGGGGTCCTGGAAAAAATAAATTAAACACCACAAAAAATCAACAGATCATCCAGACAAAAAAACTGGCTAATGAACATAATAGACGTCAGAAGAAGACATACAAATGATCAATAACTATTTGAAAAGATGTGCAAAAACCTTAGGCACCAAGGTAATGTCTGACAAAAGTCACAATGGCTGCTATCAATAAACAGCAGCAAATTCTGCAAAGATGTGGAGGAAGACGAACCCTTCTGCACTGTAGGTGAGAGCCTTGGCCAGAGCAGTTATTTGGTGAGTGTGCAGTTGCCTCAGATAACCGAAATCGGAACTACCACATGACCCAACTATGCCGTAACTCTGGCGCATCCAGATGAAGAACTCTAGTGACTTAATGTACTGTTTGTGATAGGTGAGAACTGAAAAGAGCCCAGATATGTATCAGTATGGGAATGGGTGAAGAGAATGTGGTCTATACGAGAAAATTTTATTCAGCCATAAAGAAAAATGAAATCATGACATTTTCAGGAAAATCGATGCAAGTGGAGAGCTTTATATTAAGCAAAATAAAGTAGATATAGAAAATCAGTGTGTGTGTGTGTGTGTGTGTGTGTGTTTAGGTCATGAAATTAGAAAAGTAACCGCAGGAGAGAAGGAGAGGATCTATGTAAGTTCCATTATGATGCTCATATTTTATATACTCACTTAAAATTAAACTTTTAAATTCCTTTTATTTAAATGAGCATTTTAGACATAGACATGCCCAGAGAGATCTGTGTGAAGACAAGACTTAAATTGACACAAGCCAAGGATAGCAGAAGTTAGGCAAGCCACCTGGAACAGACCTTCCTGGCAACCTTCCAAGGAAGCACTGTGCTGGTGATCTTTTGAAGATTTGTGACTCCGGAGCTGTGAGATGGGTTCCTCTTGTCCTAACCACTCGGGGTGTGGTCCCTCAGCATTGCCTTTGCACACTAACACAGAAAGCCTGGTCTGCTGGGGGGGGCAGTTTCACACCCAGATGTGGGCTGCTGTGGTGACCCCATAGCACTGGCCTCTCCTACAGGAGCACAGGGACCTTGGGCCAGGAGGAAGGCTAATCTAAGTTACCTGCATACACCGTCCTACAGGTGACTCAGCACTGGCTGTGAAAGGAAGGCAGTGTCGTGTATTCCCTCAAGTGCAATGTGGAAACTGATCATTTGTTACAGCAGACCACTGAAAACCACCCCAAGTGTTCTCATCTGTCTGAAACTTGGAATGTTTGTGTCCCATACTTTCTCTTGCATCTTTTCCATCTTTGGCAAAGTAAACATCAGATAATTTAAACAAGGTATTTGTGCCTTTTATTTCCTTTAAAACTTTCTTTGTTAAAGAAAGCCCTAACAAGCCAGCTGAATGCTGGGAATGTAAGCCGACTCGCAGACGTCAGCATTCTGAGATTTCCTGGTGGAGCAGAAAGCTGGTGAATTACCCGCGAGTTACCGCCACTCAATTTCTGACTCATTATTCATACTTAACAGTTAGTCTCTCATTTCCACCAAGGGTCTCAAAGTAGTCTGCAAAGGGAATTGAAACTTCACAGTAACCCATAGGACAGATGTTAGATATGCTAAATTTACAACTAAGCAGGGCAAGAGAAGAAACAAACACAGGGGTGCATGGTCTAGGTGGTTACCCAGGTTGGTTGGCTGCCTGATCCACTGCCAGTTCCACCAGCTAGGCCTGACCAATCAAGCTACAGTCGCTTGAAGAAACTGCAAAGCAGTCTTAATAAGGAAGTCATTAGCATTGCCACAAACCCACCCTGCTGTGTTGATTGCTCAGGCCTAAGCCAGAGCATATGCTACTGTTCCTAGGCCACCATATTCCCTGTCTGCCAGACCAAGGACAAGGTAACATTGTGACATGTGGCCATTGCTGGTGAGATGGATGTCATTCAAACTCTGTAGACTCCTGCTGTTGAGCTGTGTGTGTGTCACCAAGCTTCTCAAGGGCAATGAACACCTGCTCCCAGGAAATCTAAAAAACCAAACTAAACAAAAATGGGTCCCTGGCCCTGGCAACCTCTAATGGGTCAAGCAATGAGTCACAGACACACTCACAAGAAAGGTTTGCTCCAAGGGTAAATATTGCTTCTAATATCCCAGACCTGTAGAATGAGAGCTAGATCAATAAAATGAGTGACGTCCTAGCTACCATGTGGGAAGTTCTGATTACCATTTCCTAGACAGCATAAAACTGAACATGTTGGTGTAACCCTGTGATCCTAGCATTGGGGAACAGAGGCAGAAGATCGAAGTTTAAGGTCATCCTTCAATATCTAATGAGTTCAAGGCCAACATGGGCTACCTGAGACTGGCTCATAAAGTTATGACTGAAGCCAGCATGAGGCTAGCAGATCCAGCACATGATGCCTAGGGGGCTTCAGCAACTGCTCTTGTTAACAAAGTGTGAAGTTAGATGGAAGACCCAGAACTATCAATCCACTTGCTTTCAAGCTATTTTTTTCTCATGGCCTTTAAAGATATCTTTCCAGGATGTAGTTAAACTCCATGCTTTACCCATGAACTAATGCAGCTCCTGGACCAGCTGAGAGAAGCCTCTTTTGGCAGTGGGCAGGGACAGAGCTGAGACCCCATCACTGGCAAGCCCGAGGAGGAGCAGAGTGGGGTGCTGTCTTCTGACTACAACATGGCTATTGCAATCCTCAACATAGAAGCCGTGATTGCTTTCACAGGGCCAGAAAAACAAAAACAAGGAACCAGAGAGAAAGAAGGAGCTTGGTGGAAGTGGGAGGGGTTGAGAGAGGGCAGTATGTCTGAGCATAATTATAAATATTTATATACAAATATAATATTGTCAAAACTTTAAAATACATACTTAACAAAACAGTCTCTACCCAGGGATCCTGGACCTCAACATATCCTCCTCACTGCTCCCCACGTCTATGTTGGGATGCTGATGAACCAGAGAACACTACCTTGCTCCTGTTCATTCATCAATAGTCTCCTGGTTTTCTGCTGTTCCTTGCACAGTGAAAGACCAGGTTACAGTCAGTTTTGAAAAATGTCCCCTGTTACCAAGATCATGTACCTCATATAGAAGCATGCCTTCAATCTATTCATTACCTGGCTTTCAGAAGTGGTGAGATGAGAAAGTCATGAACGACCCCTCCCATGTAGCTCTATTTTATAAAATTGTATGTAAGTTATTGAATTGGTGAATAATAAGTAATAAAAGTGTTATATAAAGGAAAAACAGATATTTTCAGAAGAACTATGATGTGTTATTCCCCTCTGTATGCTGTGAATACCATTGGTTAATAAAGAAACTGGATTGGCCTGATGATAGAATAGATAGGGTAGAACAGAGCTAGGTGAAGAAAACTAAACTGAATGCTGGGAGAAGGGAGGCAGAGTCAGGAAGAAGCCATAGAACCGCTGCCAGAGGCAGACATAGTGAAACTTTCTCGTAGGCCACAAGCCTTGTAGTAAAATATAAAATAATGGAGATGGGTTAATTCTAGATGTAAGAGCTAGCTAGCCATACGCTTAAGTAATTGGCCAAGCAGTGATTTAAATAATATGGTTTCTATGTGATTATGTTAGGTCTGAGTTGCAGGGTGGCCAGGGAATAAACAATCAGCCTCCTTACAACAGAGCTAAAATGTTAGAAGCCCAAAACAGCACTAGGAATCTCAGATTCATAATTGTGAAATCATGAACTAGACACAGACCCCTTTCCAGGAATGGGTTTCCTTGTATATTTGAATGCTATATTGAGTATTCTAAATGGTAGAAGTAATACATCTTTTAAAATAGTGATGGTTAGCAACGCAATTTAGTAGAGTGCTTGCCTAGCATGCACAAAGCCCTGGGTTCAACCCACCATGGCATAAATCCAGGAACAATGGCACACATCTGTAACCACCATTGGGAGGTAGAGGGAGGAGGATCAGAAGTTCAAGGTCATTATCAGCTACACGGCTTGCTCAGAGGTAGCTTGGGCTCTATAATGGCTGGTTTTAGTGTCAACTTTCACAGATCAGAGTCACCCAAGTAGGGAGCCTGGGCTCTGGTTCCCTTGATTGATGGAGGCAGACGTACCCAAATTGTGGGTGACACCTCTGGTAACATCCCAGATAAAAAAGAGGGGCAAAGAAGAAGGAGCATCATCTCAGTCTGCATTCTTTTCCCTCCCTCTTGTCCCCAAGTTGATTCACTCTAATACTGCTGCACCCTTAGCTGACATCTGTCATGGATGGAGGACCAGGGAATTTTCAGGTCCCTTGCATGTTTCCGACCTGGATTGGGACTGGCCAAGCACCCAACCTTGTGGACTGAGCAACTACTCGGTTGTCAGCTCCGCAGTGAGAGTCAGTGTCTGTGGGACTACAGTAGTTGCTGAGTTCCCAGGCTCAAGGACCAAGCGACTCCCTGGGTCTCAGGCTCCTAAGTGTGATTCAGCCGTTGTCAGTATTTTACCTTAAGTTAATACAGACACACACACACACACACACACACACCATACACACACACACACACACACACACAGACCCTGTCTCAATTTTTCCCTAAAAGCCAGCTGTTTTCTGCACAGTTTCCCACTAGTGTTTTAAAGTCGGGAATGTGTTCTACATAATTGGGTGACAGGATTTTATCTGAAGTCCCAGTGCCTTAGTGTTGCAGTACAATCCAGACTCATCCGTGTTTGCTGACTGCCATATTCAACGCAGTGAAAATGCTATTGTCTGTTGGCTTTCCTTTCCTGTTACACCACCAGGAAGAACTTCCTTGCAAAAGTCATTTTCTGTTTTTTTGAGGGCAATCCCAGGATTGCAACGTTAAGCTTAGTAGGTATTTGTCTTATTTGCCATCAGTGAATTGAAATGAATTTTCTTTGGAAAATTTCATAATAGCTCTGGAGGTCACAGGGAGCATGAGGTTGTTGCAAAACCAAAGCTGGTGAGCCAGCTGTGGGCACTGAGTGCGCTCAGGCCAGAGTGGCCTTCATGAACAGAGGAGTGTTTTAAAGACACAGAGAGGAAAAGAGCATTCTGCATGAGACAACACGGGCACGGCCCACAAGTGACTAGGAAAACAATCTTTACCTTCACTGTTTGGTTCCTGCTGCTGTACAGATTTTATGAAAACGGAGTTCCCTGTTTTAATAGATCTGTGACTCATCAGAAAACCTTCTTAACTGCTTTCAGGGTTAGTAGTGTGACTTACAATCACACAAACTCAATACATTTTTGGTGACTTGAAGGAAATGTTTTTTATGTGACTTTAATCCACTTTTCCATTTTCATAGTGGAAAAACAGCAGGTGACAAACTGTTGTCGTAACACAGAGATGCAAGCATTTTCTGCTATTGAAGAATAACTTAGACTCTAGGCTGGCATACCACCTGTCAAGGGCTTTGGTATGTTTAAATGCACAAAGATGTTTAAAATGGCATTTGTGTGTGTGTTGCATGTGAATGTCAGAGAATCAACCTGGAGTATCATTCCTTGGGTTATGTCTAACTTTGGGTGTTTATTAATATTGCTCTGAGAGGGTATCCTGTATCCCAGGCTAACCTCTAATTCTGTATTGCTATGGATGATTTTGAACTCCTGATCCTCCTGCCTCCACTTCCCAAGTAATGAGGTTCCCGGAATAGGTCATTTTGCCTGTTTTTTGAAACAGGATGTCTTACTGGCATAGACCTCACCCAGAAGGCAGTGTTCGCTGGCCAGCATGACTCAGGGATCCACAGTTCTCCATTTTCCTAATGCTGGGATTTTAAGGTACAGGCCACCATACATAGCTTTTTATAAAATGTAGGTTCAAGTGACTGAACTCAGTTCTTCAGGCCTCCTACATGACACACACTTTATTGACTGTTCTAGCATCCAAGCATCCGTGGTAGCATTACTTACAATTGCAAAGAAATGAAACTGCTCTAAGAATTAAGAATACACAAGACATATTCAATTTATTGTACAATCATAATACAACCATAATATTCACAAACTTTAGACTTTCATAGCATGGTCATATAAGGCAGATTAACTTTAGAAGTATTATATGTACATATAATATATATAATATGTAGTAATCTATGCCTTATAAATGGTTATATATACATATGTTTGACATCACTTTTTAAAAGCTATGAGACTACACAGAGAAGCCCAAGAGGTGAGGGACCACCCACTCAGCGAAATACCCCACTCTCTAGGCCCTCCATACCAGGGCAAAACCCTGAGCACCCCTCCCCTACCTACCTCATCTTCTCTAACCAGACATCAGGTGAGTTTCCTGCAGGGAAGCTGCCCCAGCACCCCCATTCCATCCATCGGACCCTGCAAGCTAATATATATATATATAAATTTTCCCCCACTCTTTCCCCAAACCCTCCTATCCTCCCTCCGCCTGCAATCCCAGTTGAACTTTGAAACACAACCTGCTACTACACAGAGAAGACTAAGAGAGAGGACCAAGAAACTCTGAAGCACAAGTTGTGACTACACAGAGTGGACCAAGTGAGCAAACAAGAGAAACCTCAGTGAATCCCTGAGACACAGACAGTGACAGTACAGAGCAGACCAAGAACAGTTCCCCAAAACACACACAGCCACTGCAAGGATTGGACCAAGAGGCAAAGACACTGCCATCACCAACTGAAGGAAGAGATGGATAGATACCAATGTAAGAATTCATCCAACAACCTAAAAAGCAACATGGTAACACCAGGACCCATTGGCCATACAACAGAAAGAAGGATAATAACTCCATCTCAAACGCATGAAAAGTATATTCAACAAAATCATAGAAGAAAACTTTCCCAACTTAAAGAAGAATATCCCTATGAAGGTTCAAGAAGCTTATAGAACACCAATTAGACTGGACCAAAAAAAAAAAAATCCCCTCGCCATATAATAATCAAAATGCAAAATATACAGGATAAAGAAAGAACATTAAGAGCTGCAAAGGAGAAAGGTCAAGTAGCATATAAAGGGAAACCTATCAGAATTCTTCACAGACCTTGAAAGAACAATACTCAATTTCATATGAAAAAACAAAAAACCCAAGATAGCCAAAAGAATCCTGCACAATAAAGAAAATTCCGGAGCCATTACCATCCCTGATAACAAGTTCTATTATAGAGCTACAGTAATGAAAACACCTTGGTATTGGCATAAAAACAGACAGATTGACCAATGGAATCGAATCAAAGACTCAGATGTTAATCAACAAACCTATGAACACCTGATTTTTGACAAAGAATCTAAACTTATACAATGGGGAAAAAAGGAAGCATCTTCAACAAATGGTGCTGATACAACTAGATATCAGCATGTAGAAGAATGCAAATAGATCCATATCTATCCCCATGCACAAAACTCAAGTCCGAGTGGATTAAAGACCTCAATATAAATCTGATCACACTGAACTTGATAGAAAAGAAAGTGGGTAGTAGCCTTCAGTACATGGGCACAGGAGATCAGTTCATAAATATAACACCAGTAACAGGGACAGTGAAAGCAAGAATAAATAAGTGGGACCCCCTGAAACTGAGAAGCTTCTGTAATGCAGAGGACACAGTCAATAAGACAAAAAGGTACCATACTGAATGGAAAAAGATCTTCACCAACCCCACATTAGGCTAAAATATATAAAGAACTCAAGAAATTTGATTTCAAAATTCCAAATAATCCAGTTAAATAATGATTTACAAAACTAAACAGAGAATTCTCAACTGAAGAATGTAAAATTGTTGAAAGACACTTAAGGAAATGTTCAACATCCTTAGCCATCAGGGAAATGAAATAAAAATGACTCTGAGATGCCATCTTACACCAGACGGAATGACTAAGATCAAAAATACCAATGATATCATATACTGGAGAGGATGTGGAGTAAGGGGAATACTCCTCCATTGCTGGTGGGAATGTAAACTTGTATAACCACTCTGGAAATCAGTATGGAGGTTTCTCAGAAAATTGGGAATCAACCTACCACAAGACCCAGCAATACCACTCCTCGGCATATACTCAAAGGATGCTCAATCATACTAAAAGGACATTTGTTCAGCTATGTTCGTATTAGCATTATTTGTAACAGCCAGAAACTCGAAACAACTTAGATGCCCCTCAACTGAAGAATAGATAAAGAAAATGTGGTACATTTACACAATGGAGTACTTACTACTCAATGGTAAAAAACCATGACATCTTGAAATTTGCATGCAAATGGATGGAACTAGAAAATAACATGTCGATTAAGGTAACTCAGACCTAGAAAGATGAACAAGGTATGTACTCACTCATAAGTGGATACCAGCTGTAAAGCAAAGGATAGCGAGCTATAGTTCATAATCCTAGAGAAGCTAAGTAACAAGGTGAACCCTAAGAAACATATATAGATCCACCGGAAAGCAGACTTAGATAAGATCACCTGACAAAATTATGAGCATGGGGTGGGAGGAAGGTTGGAAGAGGAAGAAGAAGGAAAAGGGGGGAGGGAGGAGAAGAACTTGAGGGAACAGGATCGATGAGACGGAGGAAGGACAGAGATGAGAGCAAGGAAAGAAGACATTTTGATTGAGGGAGCCATTATGGGGCTAGCAAGGAACCTGGCACTAGAAAAATTCCCAGGAATCCACAAGGATGACCCCAGCTAAGACCCTAAGCAGCAGAGGAGTGGGTACCCTAACTGGGCTTGTCCTGTAGTCATATTGATGAATATCTTAAATGTCACCATAGAACCTTCATCCAGCAAATGATGGAAACAGAGGCAGACACCTGCATCAGAACACTGGACTGAGCTCCCAAAGTCCAGTTGAAGAGTGGGAGGAGTGAGAATATGAGCAAAGAGGTCAAGACCATGATGGGGACACCCACTGAAACAGTCTACCTTAGCTACTAGGAGCTCACCCAACTCCAGGCAGGGAAGGAACCAGCATAGGACCAAAGTAGGCCCTCTGAATGTAGGAGACAGTTGTATGGCTGGGCAGACTGTGGGGTCACTGGCAGCAGCACCATGATCTATCCCTACTGCTTGTACTGGCTTTTTGGGAACCCATTCTCTTTGGATGGATACCTTGCTTAGGCTAGATGTAGTAGGGTGGACCTTGGACTTTCCCCCAAGCAATGTGCCTTGCCTCTCTGAGGAGTGGAGGGAATGGGAGGAGGAGAGGGAGTGGGAACTGTGAATATGGATAAGGGCTCACTAAGCGAAGTGCTTGCGGTTCAGGCATGCGATCCGGAGTCCAGAGTCCCAGCACTCAATGTAAACTTCAGGCAGTGGGTACGCATTTGTAACCCCAGTGTTTGGGAAGACAGACAGGGAGATCTCCAGGACTCCCAGGCTAGCCAGATGAGCCAAAACAGCAAACTTCAGGTTCAGTGAGAGACCCTGTCTCAAAAATGAAGGTGGAAAATGATAGGAAAAGATGTCTAATACCTCTGGCCTTCACATGCACATGTATGTACAAGTACATCATACATACTACATATACACACACCACATAAGGACACAGACACACATGCACACACACACCACATATACAAACAGACATACATGCACATATACATACACCATATACACACAGACACACACTACATATACACACAGAAACATACATCACATACACACACACCATATATACACAGACACATACATCACACACACCACATATACACACAAACAGACATATACACATGCACATACACAAATACTACATATACACACACACACACAGATGCACATACACACAGACATACACAGTATATATACACAATACATACACCACATACACACACGCCATATAAAAACACAGACACACACATCACATACACCACACACCACATAAACAGACACACACACCACATACACACACAGACACACACAGACACCCAGACACACACCACATACATACACAACATATACACACAGACACACACATCACATACACCACATACCACATATACGTATACACACAGACACATACACCACATACACAAACCACATATATACACAGACACAGACCACATACACACACAGAGCACATATAAACAGAGACACACACAGTTATTTTTAAGTTTAGGCTGTTGGCTTGGTTTTAACTGTTAGCTTGATGCAGCCTAGAGTTACCTGAGAAATGAGTCTCAACTGAGGAATCACTTAGATGAGATTGGTCTGTGGGCATGTCTGTAAGAGACTGGTTTTTGTTTGTTAATTGATGTAGGAGGGCCCTGCCCACACTTCTTAGTAAGGGGTCCTTGATTATATTAAACAAAGCAAAGCAAAACAGAACAAACACAGTTAAGGAAAAGCCAGCCTAGGAGCTAGCAAGAAGCATCCTCATGGTTTTCCACTGCGCTTCTTCGGCTATAAGTTCCCTCATGGAGGTAGGTAACACATGCAATAGCAAGCAAGGCCTGCCTTCAGGTTCCTGCCTTGAGTTCCTGCCCTGGCTTCCCTTGATGATGGACTGAGACCTAGAGCTGTAAAGCAAGCAAACCCTTCCTCCCCCAAGTCGCTGTTGGTTAGAATGTGTTGTCCCTGCCACAGAAAGGGTGGCAGAGGGCTGTGGACACAAGTCTGTAATCCAACACTGGAAAACCTGAGGCGGGAGAGTTGCTGCAAGGTTTGGGCACTTGCTAGAACATTTATCTCACAGGAACATTGAGCTTTATTTTTTTAAAACTCAGAATTGAAATCAGATTCCAAACAGCAGAGAAGTCTACATCCCCTTGGGGTAGGAATATGAGGAGGCAGAGATGTGTTTGACTGGTTTAGAAATTCCACCGTGTTCTCCAAAGCCAGGAAGGCAACAGCTCTGAAGAACAAGGTTTGAATTGTTTTGTTTTGCCAACAAAAGTATAAAACACTTGAAAATTAAAAACTCAAAGAATTAATGGTACACTCCATTTGGTTTTTTAATAACCTTCACTTTCACTGATTATAAAATAATGTGTGTCTTTTTTAAAAACTCTGAGTAAAGTAGGAGGTCAAGCATGACCTAAGCTGTCTACGGCTGTGCGGCACAACTCCTCTACCACTGAGGCTGGCGAGCCTGCAGTTTCCCAGCAGAGCAGGCTTGGAAGCCCCTGCTGGTGTTCAGTTCTGCAGGTTGCTCACACTCCACTCTGCAGTGGTGCAGCCTGAGCCTCAGGTAATGGAATCAGCGGTACATAATGCCTGGATGGATGGATCGGGCTCAGTCCCCCAACACTGCCTTTCCACCTCACATGGAAGAGCATGCCTTTAAGTCTAGCACTCGGGAGACAAGGGCAGGTTGATCTTTTTGAGTTCCAGGTCAGCCTGGTCTACATTTCGTGTATTAGTCAGAGCAACAAAGTGAGGTCCTGTCTCAACACATATAGACACACACATACACACATAGACACACACATACACACACATACACACACATATACACACATACACACATACACACAGACACATACATAGACACACATACGCACATATACAAACACACATATACACACATACACACATAGACACATACATAGACACACACATACACACATAGACACATACATAGACACACACATACACACACATACAAACACACATATACACACATACACACATAGACACACATGCACACATACACACATACACACACATACACACATATACATACATATACACACATACACAAATAAACACATACACATAGACACACATATACATACGTACATACACACAAAACTATACACATTGTGGAACCAAAACAGGAACTATATTCTTTGCAGGTTAAAGTTTCTGTTAGCAGTTAAGACAGGAATAAGTTCCTGTTTGCCCTGTTGCAGGTTAAGGTTTGTTTGTAGTTAAAGAATAAATTCCTGTTTGCCCTGTGTAAATCCTTGCAATAGTTAAAGAATAAGTTTCTGTTTGCCCTGTGTTAAGTCCTTGCAAGTTCAGATTTGTTTGCAATGGAGGATAAGTTTCTGTTTCCTACATCTGATTTAAACTGCAAAACGTGTTTTTCAGCCTACGCTAAACTTGGGGCCCAGTCACATGGTGTATATCCTACCCTTGTTTCTTCCCTACCCTTGTGTCTTTCTAACAACATATAGCAGCCAATTCTCTTGACACTGTGAACACTTTATCTCTCCCATTAAAAGGACCTCAAGATGGGCACACACCTTTAACCACAGCACTCAGGAGGCACAGGCAGGCAGATCTCTGAGTTTGAGGCCAGCCTGGTCTACATACTAAGTTCTGTAAGCCCCTCAAGGCACACGAGTGTCCAGATCTCCTGAGGATCTCCAACTGCTATGATTCACTCACAGAATATTCTAACTGTCCTAATGGCTGGATCCCACCTGTTTCCTACAGAGTAAAAAGTCTAAGCTCTGGACTTGAAATCTCACCAATCCCCATCCTGAAAAGCTTCACTCTGAAAAGTTCCAAGCTCTCACCCCAAGAAACTCTGTATAAACCCTGCCTTCTACTCAGTCCCCTGCTATTTCTTGCCTTTGCAAAGGCAGCCACGCTCATTTATTTCCTTCCCAATCAAACTCTTGTGGGAGGTTTGTTGCGCAGTATGACTTTGTGGTATTCCTTGGCTCCCAAAAGCTAGGATACCTTTCCAACAGAGCTGTAATGCTTACATTTGGTGCCAAAACCCAGTTTTTCCTTGTGCCTGAGTTTCCCCTCAGGGCCCTAAGTTGTACTGGGAAACTACCCCTCATCTCCAGTCTACCCACAACAGACTTACCTTCTGACTCACTAATCACTCAGCACCACATACACCAGCAGCAATTAGGTAAGCTTCCCCTTCATTTGGTATAAACATTTCCCTGAGTCAGAGGAAGTGACTATTGAGTGTCCAGCACCCCTCTAGTATTCTTGGAGGTGGAGGTGCCCTAGCCACTGTCTTTAAGGCTATAGCTGGTCCTCTGCACCTGATCCCATCTCTCACCCTTGGACCTGCAATCCTGCATTTTCCTTAGACCCAACTGGGCTATTGTGCCCCTTCCTGCTCTCTTCTCCTGTCTTTCCTCCAGGGCTACCTATAACCCCACAGCTACTCTAAGCTCCTGGAGCTTCTGCAATCCAGTTCCTGACCCTTTCCCATGGATGACAGCCCCTCCTAGAGCTTGGTTTTCATGATCTCCTTCTGGTCACCATGAAAACTCTGGTACCAGGCACTAAGGGTCTCTTCAGGCTTAGTCAGGTTAAACCCCTGGCTCCCATCAAGTGTGGCGAAAACCCACTTGCTCTGGGACAATGGCCTGTACCTTGTCAATTGTAGTTTAATAAAACACTAATTGGCGAGTAGCCAGGCAGGAAGTATAGGACGGGTGACTGGAGCAGGAGGATTCTGGGAAGAGGAAAGAATCAGGCTGCAGTCGTCACCCAGTTGCAAAGGAAGCAAGATGTGTCTGTGTTGCCAAAAAATGTACCAAGCCATGTGGTTAACACAGACAAGAATTATGGGCTAGTATAAGTTATAAGAGTTAATAAAGGGCTGGAGAGATGGCTCAGAGGCTAAGAGCACTGTCGGAGCCCGTGGGGTCCAACACAGATTCCCTAACCCGGCTGGAACCGCGTCGCGAGGAATAAAACTGACACAGCTTACACGGTCCTCATGGAAAAAGCCAGATCTCCCTTTATTCTCCAGACATCTTATATATCCCCTGAATTGAGCGGGACACACACACACACACACACACACACACACACACACACACACTAGGCTGTCTCCTAGGCAACCAGGTGCCTGGACTCAAGTCAAGTCCGTATCTAGCAGTCAGGTAGGCCATGAATTAGCATCTCTATAAGACATCCTCTTAGTTACAAAAGGAGGAAGCACCGAACCTCTAAACTCTTAAGTCATCAGCTTTAGCCAACATCTCTTCTCAGGTAATCTACATTATAACAAAAGAAACTAGGAGCAGCACATCCTGGCTATTGTTAAACAAAGACAGTTTGTCTGCAGAGTTTCATGATCAGCTCAGACCTGGCTAATGGCTCTTGTACCATACCGAAATATGGGCCTACAGAGCACTGACTGCTCTTTCAGAGGTCCTGAGTTCAATTCCCAGCAACCACATGGTGGGTCACAACCATCTGTAATGAGATCTGGTGCCCTCTTCTGGCCTGCAGGCATGGAGGCTGAACACTGTGTACATAATAAATAAATAAATTTTAAAAAAGAGTTAATAAAAAGCCTGAGCTAATAGGTCAATCAGTTTATAATTAATGTAGACCTCTGTGTATTCCTTTGGGACTGAACAGCTGCGGGACTAGGCAGGACAGAAACCTCTGTCAACAAATGGTGCCCAACAAATGGGAACAGTGTCAAGCACGGCTTCTTGATAGCAGCAATTTCTCAGGTTTGCTCTGTTTGCTAGAGGCAAGCGCACCTCATTTAAGAGATACTTCCTGACTCAGCTTTAAAAGCAAAAACCTTGCAGCTCTTTTAAGAGGCTCCGCCACCAAACACTTAAATGGTGTTTATGAATAGCTGATAGCATGCTTCTTGGTGGTGGCAGGGACCTTGAAACTCCACAGACTTATGGCAATAAACATGGCTTGGGTATAACATGAGGTTATAACATGAGGTTATACTCTCAGAAAGCTAAGGAATGGGGTGAATCTAGCTGTCAAAGCCACAGCTTTAATCGTAGCCATAGTGCTTAGTAAATTAAAGACTCATGTGGTCAGTAAAAGAGATATAGAGTAAAAATAGATTCAAAGACAAAGAAAACCTCTAAACTGTTTATAATGTGTTTAAAAATATATGTAGGCTTGGGAAAGAAAAGAAAAACGATAAAGTCCTTAAAGTAAAAAAGAAAGAGAAGAGTTGGGTGTGGTGGCACACACCTTTAATCCCAAAACTTGGGAGGAAGAGTCAGGAAGATCTCTGTGAGTTCAAGGATAGCCTGGTCTACAGAGTGAGTTCCAGGATAGTCAAAAATGCACAAAGAAACCCTGTTTCAAAAAGCCAAAAAATTAAAAATAAAAATAAAAGAAATAGAGTTTAAAATAAAGCCACATAAAGATAAAAGATACACAGAGAGTTTGGATACTGTAGGCTATTGTGTTGTCTTTAAATTGTTTGATGGCTGAGGAAGGAACAAAAACTGCTAAAAGATATTTGATTATAAATGCTGCTGGATTAAGCCATATATTTGATTATAAATGTTGCTGGATTAATATATATATATATATATATATGAAAATGCTTTGACTTCAAAATTTAAGTCAAAAGTATGTTACTTTGGGGAAGAGGTTTTGCTTTTGTTTCCACAGGAAATGAGAGGATGTGGATTCATTCTGGGATAAGAAAAACCAGGTTTGATCAAGGAAACCCCCCTGAGAAATCTTCAATAGGAGGAAATGGTCCAGATGATCCTATATTTCAGAGGACTTCTGTTGGAGTTTCCTCTGAGTTCTGCATTCAGAACATTTTCAAGACTGATGGCTGAGATGATCAAGCCTCACAGAATATTCCATTCAAAATTTTCTTTAGGTCCCCATAATATTATCAGTGCCCTCAATCAGCAGGAAGTAGTCTGAAAAACTATGCCCACATTTCCAAAAATGGATTATGGATGTTTGCCTTTGTTTAGAATGTTGGTTACAAGTTGTTATGGATAGTGGTCAGGAGAAAAACTAACAAAAGGAGATTTGATTCAGAGTTCTTCTTTTAAAAAAGGGGAGGGGAGTGATGTGGGACAATGATCTGTTTCCTGTCAAATGTAGTTTAATAAAATGCTGATTGGCCAGTAACCAGACAGGAAGTATAGACGGAGGGGTGACAAGACCAGGAGAATTCTGGGAAGAGGAAAGAATCAGTCTGCAGTTGTCACCCAGTCGCAGAGGAAGCAAGAGGTGACTGTGTTGCCAAAAAAAGTACCAAGCCATGTGGCTAACACAGTCAAGAATTATGGGCTAATATAAGTTATGAGTTAATAAAAAGTCTGAGTTAATAGGACAATCAGTTTATAATTAATGTAGACCTCTGTGTATTTCTTTGGGACTGAACGGCTATGGGACTGGGTGGGACAGAAACCTCTGTCAACACCCACTGAATGGCTTGTATCTTCCTCTGGCCCCTGAGTCCTAGGGACACCCTCAACTACAGCTTCAGTGACATTTTCCTTTCCCTCTTTCATCCTGGAAGTGGTGGTGTCTACCATATTCATAAATAGTGTCTACCATACTCTCTCATTTCCCCTCAGAATGCATTTAGAAAACTTCCAACTCTCCTGAACTGTCCTATTCCAGAGGTTCTGGGACATCCCACATCTCTTTGGCTAGGCTCTAGCCTCTGACTTGTTCTTTCTGTCTCTTCCTAAAGCCAAGCTTGCACAATACATAGCTGATTTTCTCCTGTGCAGTCCATCCCTGTAAATTAGCCAGGCCGACCCCTCAACCTTATTAAACTTTCTGTCCAGCTTGGGTATAGTGTCTCGCCCTCTAAGGTCCAGTTGTTCACCCCTCAAATCACTTGTCTGGGATTGGCTAGCACTCCAACTCACAAGGCCATGACCCTAGGTAGAACACACTTGATTCAGTTACTCATAGTCCCCACCACCAAGGGTGAAATCCTATACTTCCAAGGGATGGCCAGCTTCTTACATTCTTGTATTCCTTCTTTCTCTTTTCCTGACTGACCTTTATATGAGGTGACCCTTGGTTCCTCACATGAGCCCCTTCTTGCACCCATTACTAAGCCATTTTGTAAATTTTACCAAGCCCTCTTCCAGGCTCAGACCTGACATCTTCTAGATTTAATTGCCCCTTCTCTCTCCAGGTTACAGAAAAGGAGGGATATGTCCTTGGGGTCCTGAGTTACCAACTGGGAACTTCCTTTGCATTCATTGTGTACTTATAAAAAAAATAATTAGAACATACTGTCAAAGGATGGGCTGTGCTCTGGCTGCAGCCAAACTTCTTATACATGAATAAAAAAAAAATAGGGTCACACATGACTGTCTTCTCTTTTCACCACCTGTCCCATCTCCAAGATACAAGGGTCTCCAAACACGACCCCTCTCCAGAGTTCTCCCTCTGTAGGTAGCCCTGGTAGATGAGCCTACACTTACCTGTTCGTCAGACCCACGTCTCAACATTTCAAACCGACCCAAGCTGCTGATTAGTCTGACTCCTTAAGGTGTGTGTGGATCATTTACTGCTGCTGGCTTCTGCCACACACCATATTTGATTCCAAATTCTAGATTCCACCTCTTCAGCCATGTCTTCTCTCCACTTTATCTTGCCATCCATCCTTCCTCCCCTACTCAGTAAGTGTCCTCTCTGGCTCCTGGAGTCTGCTACACCCACGGGGGTCCTGCCCTGTGGGCAACTCTCAAGTTACTGAGACAATTACTCCTCCTCCTCCACTGGAACCCACCCTGTTTCTTTGCCTCCTCCTTCTAGGAGATGCCAGCTAATTCCTGCAGCTCCCTTAGGTTCTTCAGAGTCTCCAGACCTTGTTGCTCCTGTCTCCCAACTCCACCCTGGAAGTCTCACGGCTTCTCTATGCCCTCCTGGGCTTCTCTCTTGCCTCGTTGCTTATAGAAACTCCCTCCAGCAGAGTAAGTTTGGAGCTGGTCTTAGTTTTGGTTTTCATTGTTGTGAAGAAACATCATGACCATGGCAACTCTTATAAAGAAAACATTTAATTGAGGGGGCTTGCTTACAGTTTCAGAGATTCAGTCAGTTGTCGTCAAGGCAGCGAGCATGGTTCCAGCCAGACACATGTGGTGCTGGAGATGAGACTGTTACATCTTGTAGCCAATAGGAAAACAACTGGCACAGTGGGTGGTATCCTGACTATGTGAAACCTCAGAGCTCACCCCCACAGTGACACACTTCCTCCAATAAGGCCACACCTCCTCCAACAAAACACTCTTGTGCCACTCCTGTGAGATTATGGGATTAGGAAATTATGGGAGACAATTACATTCACACTATCACAGAGCCCCCCCCCCCTTCCTCTCTTCCTCCACTGACTCGGATTTTATCACAGTCCTCACTCCTGTACTACGAACAGCTTGACCACAGTACATTTCAGTAGCCTAAATCAGCATGCTCAAATTTTAAGGGTGACAACTTCTGCCACTGCACAGACAAGTGATCTAAATATCTTTTATATCTAAGCTTGTTCACTTTCCCCTGTTTCTTACTAACTACATCTGTCCAGGTTAGCTCTTACATATGGCTGTGCATTGTTCAAGAGACCCCTGCACTTAAAGAACAGACTGTCCTAATGGGGTCAGGAGACTGCTCTATAGCAGACTGTCAAAGGCCAGGTCTGCTCCCTCTAGCTCCTTTCCTCAGCTCCCCTTCTCTGGGGTTAGCCCCTTGCCTGTTTTATCTATTTTTGTATAATTCTTGTCGTTAAAACAAAAATCATAATCAGGGTTTATGACAGGATTTAAAGAATGATGCTTCTTAAAATAAGGTATTAAAGCTGCACCTCCATGTACTCATACAAGAATAGAGCTCGGGCACGCACAGACAAGGTGGATGCGCAGACGCGGCAGATGCAGGATAGTCCAGGAATGAAATAGTGAAGCCCACACTGAGAGCAGATCGCCCCACTACAATTAAATCAAGTAGGTTTTTTGGGGCCTGGCCTGCAGAGTGGGAGGCCTTTTATTGGCAAGGTCCACGGGCGAACGGGGAGCCTGGTCCTGTCCCTGAAGACCCTCCTGAGTGGGGAGAGTGTTCTAGGCCCATGGTGGGACACAGGAAACAGAGCGGGAGCATTCCCCAACCCCCTTGACCCACCGGTTAGCCTGCGAGGGCTGGTACACTCTGCTGGGGCTGCTCCTCCTCTACTGCGACCTCTCTCTCCCTGGCACATCGCAGCTTGTGCCTAGGGCCCTCCTTCACTCCCCCTCCCTTCTGTGGGGCCGCAGGATCACCCAGTATAGCCTGTGTGGGCGCTGGGTTGGGAGCTCGGGGCAGAGGGCAGGGGGAGATTCTCTGTTTTGGGGGCTGGCCTGCAGAGGGGTAGGCCTTTTGTTGGCGAGGTCCCTGGTGAACGGAGAGCCTGGTCCTTGTCCTGAAGACCCTTCTGAGTGGTGAGAGAGATCTTGGCCCACGGCGGAAGGCAGGAAATGGAGCGAGGGCATTTTGCAAGTGAGGTCCTAGGCCAGCAGGGAAACCTGTTCCTGTTTTAAAAGACCCATTAGATAGCATCGATAGGAGGAGATGGGCAGTCTCCAAGGCAAGAATTCACCCAACAATGTGAAAAACAACATGAAAACACCAGAACCCAATGATCTTACAACAGAAGGACTTGAACACCCTAACACAGAAGAAGTGGAAAAAATGGACTTTATGAAAGCAATAGAGTCCCTTAAACAACATGTAAAAAACGCCCTTATAGAAATGGATGAGAACTATAACAAAAAGTTTGATGACATTTACTCAATACTTAAATGATACCCTGGGAAACCAAGAAAAAATGATCAAAAAGGTAATGGAAACAGTTGAAGAATTGAAAACTGAAATGGAAGCAAGGAAGAAAACACAAACCGAGGACCAGCTGGATATGGAAAATCTAGGTCAACGAGCAGAGAATACAGAAACAAGCATAATCAATAGAATACGAGAGATAGAGGAAAGAATCTCAGATTCTGAAGACAACATAGAGAAAATAAATGCACTGATCAAAGAAAACAGCAAAACCAACAAATTCTCATCACAAAACATTCTGGAAATATGGGACACAATAAAAAGACCAAACCTAAGAATAATAGGGATAGAAGAAGGAGAAGAGTCACAGCTCAAAGTCCCAGAAAATATTTTTAACAAAATTATGGAAGAAAACTTTCCTGACATAAAGAAAGATATTCCTTTGAATATTCAAGAAGCATACAGAACACCAAACAGACTGGATCAAAGAAAAACATCCCCTTGCCATATTATAATCAAAACACAAAATATACAGGTTAAAGAAAGAATATTAAGAGCTGCAAAGGAAAAAGGGCAAGTAACTTATAAAGGTAAACCTATCAGACTTACACCTGACTTCTCTATGGAAACCATGAAAGCCAGAAGGTTCTGAATAGAGGTACTGCAGAAACTAAGAGACCATGGATGCAAACCCAAACTAATATACCCAGTCAAGCTATCATTCACTATCAATGGAGAAAACAAGACATTCCAGGATAAGAACAAATTTAAACAATACGTAGCCACAAATCCAGCCCTACAGAAAGTAATAGAAGGAAAATCACAACCCCAAAAATCCAACATAGCCAACACTGCCTACCATAACTCAGGCATCTAGTGACCCTTCACCAGCACAACTCAAAGAGGGAGATACACAAACTCTACTACCAAAAACAATAGGAATAACCGGAGTAAACGACCACTGGTCATTAATATCACTTAATATTAATGGTCTCAATTCACCTATAAAAAGGCACAGACTAAAGATTGGATACGAAAACAGGATCCAACATTCTGCTGTTTGCAAGAAACACATCTCAACCACAAAGACAGGCATCTACTCAGAGTAAAGGGTTGGGAAAAGGTATTTCAAGCAAATGATCCTAAGAAAAAAGCAGGTGTGGCCATACTAATTTCTAACAAAACTGACTTCAAACTAAAATCAATCAGAAGAGATCGAGATAGACACTTTATACTCATAACAGGAACAATTCATCAGGATGAAGTCTCAATCCTGAATATCTACGCCCCTAATATAAAAGCACACACTTAGGTAAAAGAAATATTACTAGAACTCAAGGCAGACATCAAACCACACACAGTAGTAGTAGGAGACTTCAACACACCTCTCCCACCAATGGACAGGTCAATCAGACAGAAACCTAATAGAGAATTAAGAGAATTGTTGAAGGTAATGAAGCAAATGGACTTAACCGACATCTATAGAACACTCCACCCAAATAGGAAAGAATATACCTTCTTCTCTGCAGCTCATGGAACCTTCTCGAAAATTGACCACAAAGGAAACCTCCACAGGTACAAAAAAATATCAGTGTCCACCTGTGTCTTATCAAATCACCATGGACTAAAGTTAGAAGGCAACAACAATGCTACCCACAGAAAGCCTACAAACTCATGGAAACTGAACAGTCAACTACTGAACCACACCTGGGTCAAGGAAGAAATTAAGAAGGAAATTAAAGTCTTCCTTGACCTTAATGAAAATAAAGAGACAACATACTCAAATCTGTAGGACACGATGAAAGCAGTGCTCAGAGGAAAGTTCATAGCACTAAGTGCCCACTTAAAGAAAACGGAGAAAGCATACACTGGGGACTTAACAGCAACCTGAAAGCTCTAGAAAAAAAAGAAGCAGATGCACCCAGTAGGAATAGAAGACTGGAAATAATCAAACTGAGGGCAGAAATCAACAAAATAGAAACACAGAAAACAGTCCAAAGAATCAATGAAACAAAAAGTTGGTTCTTGGAGAAAATCAACAAGATCGACAAACCCCTATCCAAACTAATTAAACAACAGAGAGAGAACACGCAAATAAATAAGATCAGAAATGAAAAGGGGGACATAACCACAGACACAGAGGAAATTCAGAGAATCATTAGCTCTTACTACAAAAGCCTGTATGCCACAAAACTGGAAAATGCAAAAGAAATGGACATTTTTTTAGATAAGTACCATATACCAAAGCTAAACCAAGACCAGGTGAACAATGTAAATAGACCTGTTAGTCGTGAAGAATTAGAAACGGTTACCAAAAAGCTCCCTTCCAAAAAAAGCCCTGGACCAGATGGTTTCAATGCAGAATTCTACCAGAACTTCCAAGAAGAGCTAATACCTATACTTCTTAATGTATTTCACAATATAGTGGCAGAATACAAGATCAACTCCAAAACATCAGTTGCCTTCCTATACACTAAGGATAAGGAAGCAGAGAGGGAAATCAGAGAAGCAACATCTTTCACGATAGCCACAAATAGCATAAAATATCTTGGGGTAACTCTGACCAAGGAAGTGAAAGATCTATTTGACAAGAACTTTAAGTCTTTGAAGAAAGAAATTCAAGAGGACACCAGAAAATGGAAGGATCTCCCTTGCTCTTGGATTGGGAGGATCAACATAGTAAAAATGGCAATTCTACCAAAAGCAATCTATAGATTCAATGCAATCTCCATTAAAATCCCATCAAAATTCTTCACAGATCTGGAAAAGACAATAATCAACTTTATATGGAAAAACAAAAAACCTAGGATAGCCAAAACAATCTTATAAAACTTTATCTAATAAAGAATTGTCTGGAGGCATTACCATCCCTGACTTAAAACTCTATTACAGAGCTACAGTATTGAAAACAGCTTGGTATTGTCATAAAAACAGAGAAGTCGACCAATGGAATCGAATAGAAGACCCTGACTATAACCCACAAACCTATGAACACCTGAGTTTTGATAAAGGAGCTAAAAGTATACAATGGAAAAAAGAGAGCATCTTCAACAAATTGTGCTGGCAAAACTAGATGTCAACCTGTAGAAGAATGAAAATAGATCCATATCTATCACCATGCATAAAACTCAAGTGCAAATGGATTAAAGACCTCAATATCAGTCCGAACACACTGAACCTGATAGAAGAGAAAGTGGGAAGTACTCTACAACACATGGGCACAGGAAACCACTTCCTACGTGTAACCCCAGCAGCACTGACATTAAAGGCCTCATTGAATAAATGGAACCTCCTGAGACTGAGAAGCTTCTGTAAAGCAAAGGACACTGTCACTAAGACAAAAAGGCAACCCACTGACTGGGAGAAGATCTTCACCAACCCCGCAACTGACAAAGGTCTGATCTTCAAAATATATAAAGAACTCAAGAAACTAGACCGTAAAAGGCTAATCAACCCAATTAAAAAATGGGGCACTGAGTTGAACAGAGAATTCTCAACAGAAGAAGTTCAAATGGCCAAAAGACATTTAAGGTCATGCTCAACCTCCTTAGTGATCAGGGAAATGCAAATCAAGACAACTTTAAGATACCATCTTACACCTGTCAGAATGGCTAAAATCAAAAACACCAATGATAGCCTTTCCCAGAGAGGTTGTGGAGAAAGGGGTACACTCATTCATTGCTGGTGGGAATGCAAACTTGTGCAACCACTTTGGAAAACAGTGTGGCGGGTTCTCAGGAAATTCGGAATCAACCTACCCCTGGACCCACCAATACCACTCTTGGGAATATACCCAAGAGATGCCCTATCATACAACAAAAGTATATGCTCAACTATGTTCATAGCAGCATTGTTTGTAATAGCCAGAACCTGGAAACAACCTAGATGCCCTTCAATGGAAGAATGGATGAAGAAAGTATGGAATATATACATATTAGAGTACTACTCAGCAGTAAAAAACAATGACTTCCTGAATTTTGCATGCAAATGGACAGAAATAGAAAACACTATCCTGAGTGAGGTAAGCCAGACCCAAAAAGAGGAACAGGGGATGTACTCACTCATATTTGGTTTCTAGCCATAAATAAAGGACATTGAGCCTATAATTTGTGATCCTAGAGAAGCTAAATAAGGAGGTGAACCCAAAGAAAAACATATAGGCATCCTCCTGAATATTAACCTTCATCAGGCGATGAAAGGAGACAGAGACAGAGACCCACATTGGAGTACTGGACTGAAATGTCAAGGTCCAAATGAGGAGCAGAAGGAGAGAGAGCACGAGCAAGGAACTCAGGACCGCGAGGGGTGCACTGAGACAATGAGGCTGTTCTATCAGGAACTCACCAAGGCCAGCTGGCCTGGGTCTGAAGAAGCATGAGATAAAACCGGACTAGCTGAACATAGCGGACAATGAGGACTACTGAGAACTCAAGAACAATGGCAATGGGTTCTTGATCCTATTGCAGGTACTGGCTTTGTGGGAGTCTAGGCAGTTTGGATGCTCACCTTACTAGACCTGGATGGAGGTGGGAGGTCCTTGGACTTCCCACAGGGCAGGGAACCCTGATTGCTCTTCGGGCTGACGAGGGAGGGGGACTTGATTGGGGGAGGGAGAGGGAAATGGGAGGCAGTGGCAAGGAGGAGGCAGAAATCTTTAATAAATAAATAAAAATAAACAAATAAAAATAAATAAATAAATCCTGTAGATATGGAGACATCTAATGGATTTGATCTCCCGGCAGGGGGAACCAGAATTTCATCAGTGTTAACTAATTAACTATATAATAATAATTTCCATTTCAACAACAACAACAACAAAAAAGAATAGAGCTCATCGTGGTAGCTAAACTTTGTAATATAAGAGGCACCTAGGCGATGTTAGATTTAAAAAGACACGAAGGTGTCATCGAGAGTGACTGAGCCTTGGCACCATCAGCAGGAGTGAAGTTCCTCAAGAGATCCCAGGATCTGTTGGTGAGAACACAGACCAAGCGATAAGGGTCTGAGAAAGTGTTCTGAAGGTCTGAGGATGTGAAGGCCACAGTATGTTCTGTGGGTCTAGGGAAACACAGAGAGGTCTGAGGATAGAAATGCTTGAGACAGCTCTAAAGGTATCACTGTTTTAAGGCATGCAAATGAAAGTTCTAAAAATACATTAGAGTGATTTAAGGTCATGATAAATGTTTTAGACTTCTTTCTCCCTCTAGGCTAAGGTTTAGGAAACTTGCATTAAATGGTTCAAGCAGACCACTCCTATGGTGGGGTCTAGAGACTGCTTACCAGCAGGCTGCCAAAAGGAAACACTTGTCCCTAAAACAATTTCTGAAACACCTGTCCCCTATGCTTGCTTTCTCTATGACAAAACTAGAGATTATTGTTGACATTGACCAGGGGCTTGTGGAGGCTTCCCTTATTGGTCCTGTAGGAGACATGTTTTATATTCAGGAAGCATTCTACCTTTTCTTGCAAAATAATTAATTAATTAATGACCATGGTACCCCAGATGGAAAATGGGTGTCATTGGTGAACTTTGCTATAACACATATTGCAGCTGCCCATCAGGCACAATCAAAATAAAGAGGGTGCACACTCTGCGCTCTCAGCCTCTGGGTATAGGCACGGTAGACATAATCCAAGGCTCCTTGCACACCCTGCTCTCTCGGTCTCTGGGTATAAGCACAGTAGACACATTCCAAGGCTCCGTGCACACTCCACTCAGTCTCTGGGTATAGGCACGGTAGACATAATCCAAGGCTCCGAGCACACTCTGCTCTCTCAGCCCCTGGGTATAGGCACAATAGACACATTCCAAGGCTCCGTGCACACTCCGCTCTCTCAGCCTCTGGGTATAGGCACGGTAGACATAATCCAAGGCTCCATACACATCGCGCTCAGCCTCTGGGCATAGGCACGGTAGACATAATCCAAGGCTCCAGGAAGGTCCTTACACTCCTAATATCACCCCTTTGTGATGACATTGACTCCACCTCCCTGTCATACCACTTCTTGTTTTAGACGTTAATATCAGCTATTGAATAATGTTTTGCCTGACTGCTTTAGAGAATGCTGGTTGTGTGTTCCTCCTGAGTCAAACTCACCATTTGTGGCCTCCCTCACTGTCTTCTTATATTCTCTCCCTTTGCTTCTCATTAATTGCTCTAATCCAAATATCACTACCACCCCTTATCTCTCTACATCTCTCTTCGACATTACAGACTGATTTAACTCCTCAGGAACGTGCTTCGTGGGCACATTGGATTCCACAGGGCTGCAATCATACATTAACCCTTGGTACTGCCACCCAGCCCCTATGACCAAAATTCACAATGCCTTGAGTCTCTGTGACACTTAAGTTTATTGCTACATACCTTGGGTGGTCTGGGACTTGTACACTGATGTTCTTTTTCCAAAACTAGGGGGTGCTACCTGGTGAAGAGCCCATGCTGATTGCCATCACAGGGTCTATAGCAGCATGGCGTGACAAAGGAGCAGTTCAGGTCCTAGTCTCTCTAGCTGTCCTGAGCATCACCACTGGAGTATCAGGACAGACTGCTTCCCTAGATAATTAGTTCATCCAGGATCTCAGATGGATGACTTAGTCCATCCTTATGCTCCACTGGCCAACGTAGTGCTCCAAAATCAGTGAGGATTAGATTTAGCAGAGAGATGTGGTCTTTGTCTCTTCTTCAAGGAGGAAGGTTGCTTCTGTGTCAACCAATCAGATATAGTAAAAGACAAGATTGACAACTCCAGGTAGATCTCCAAAAATGTAAGAATCCGTTCATTGACAGTGGCTCAATGCCAGTAGTCCCTTCTTAACCCCATTTTCCTTCAACAACAGATTCAAAAGATTTCTAAACAGACTTTTAATTGCTTGCTATTATAGGATTATAAGCCCATAGCTACAGAGACAGAGGGCAGTGACTCCTGATTATACTAATGGTGAAAATCAAATTCAATCAAAGGACTTCGATGCCTGATTCAACAAGAAGTAGTCTAATGTTAACATCTCCTCCCTTTCCTGTAACCTGATTATTACTGATAAACAAAAAGGGGGAAATGTCCCTTGAGGGACAGGAGTGTCTAGGCTCCCCCACTGAGGATCTCCAACTGCCTGATTCTATCCACAGAACACTGTAACTGTCCTCACATCTGGACCTGGCTCCTGCTCTACAGTGTAAAAATCCAAAGCTCTGGACTTGAAATCCCACCAATCCCCACCCTGGAAGGCTTCAACCTGGAAAGTTCTATTCTAATCCATACCCCAAGAAACTCTGTAGAAACCCTGCCTTCTGCTCAGTTCCTGTTGTTTCTTGCCTCTGCGCAGGCAGCCACCCTCCAGGGTTTTTTGCTCCCAATAAATCTCTTGTGTGAGGTTTGTTGTCTGGTGTGACTTTGTGGTATTCCTTGGTTCCCAACTGCCAGGATATCTTTCCATCCAAACTGTAACACAAATTCCAGGACAACCAGGGCTGCACAAAACAAACCAGCAAGCAAGCAAACAAACAAACCTGTCTTGAAAAAACAAAAAGCAAATGTTGTGTCCAGGCCGTGGGGATCCCAAAAGAGCACCAGAGAGACCAACTCACCGAAATGCAAAAGTAAGGTTTATTGTGTGCACAATACAAGCTGGCAGGAACCTTGTCAAAGCAGCTGGCTCAGCAGTGGCAAGAAAAGTACCCTGCCCTTCTAGAGGGCATTATTTAAAGGCAAACCCCAGAAAAGTTATATTAGCAGGGTGTGGGGTGACGGGTTCAATCCTGATTGGCTCGTGTCTAGGGACTTTTCAGAAATTTTATTTTTGAGCCTCACCTGTTGCTTGTCAAGTTTTCTTATCAGCTGACCTTCTGTGGGGTGGGGACATCCTGTGATTATCTGTACTTTCCAGGTGGCTGCCCTGTTACTTTTGCCCCTAGCCATTTCTGAGGACTGGACAGTTTTACAAGAAATAGCTTACACAAGACACAAGATGGAGGTGGAGGACAAAATGGAGGAAAAAAGAAAAAAGAAATAAAAGTAAAAAAAGAAAGGATCTCAGGAGACCAGCAGGGGCTACTTTCTAAAATCATGATTTAGGAAGAGGCAGCTGAACTGTCCAGTCCCGGGTGCACCCCAAAATAAAGCTTGCTTCAATTGTACAGTCATATACTTGGTTTTTATCCCCCAATTCTCAGGTTTACATTTGGAGTTCTCCAGAGTGATAGGACTATCCTCCCAAACTCTGAAGCCAGACCTATACTCTGGGACCTTCGAGAGACCGGTAAGTCCCCCACAGCAGGGTTTGCATTTGGAATGTTAGTCCAATTCTCTAGGGTGGAATGAGAGGCTGGGCTTAAAAAAAGGAGACCAAGCATTTTTTTTGCTTTTAAACAGAGATCTCCTTTTGTTAAGATATAGAAGACTTTTCAGGTTTTATGACATCTGCCTGCGTGATATCTGATTCTGGTTCTGCAGAATCCCAATCTGGGGATGAGAAGGATTTGAAGAAACTAGTGCACCCCAGTTGAGAGCAAAATGAGGTGTTGCATGATCCTGTGGTTATTTCTGGTTAATTGAGAGCTCAGCCAAAGATACCAGATCTTTCTCTGACCTGCCTTAACATCCTGAGGACACCTTGGTTAAGACCAGGAGCTAAGAATAAACTCGAAAGGGCCAGCACCTTAGCGCCCATCAACAGGGTTTCAATGCCTAGGATGCACAACAGAGCTGAGGCACTGTAAGTATGTCCCAGGACACCGAGGGCCTGAGAAAGATTAGGAAAGGCCAGGCCCCTGGAGGTTCCCAGCACCTGGGTTGTGTGGGGTGACAATTGAAGAACAAAAGGGGTGTCCTATTTGTTAAGAGAATTTCTTTGGTCAAACTGGCGGACCTCTGAGTGACCCCAAATTGTTGTCATTGTCTTGTGTTTTATGTTGTCATTTTGATTGTCTTGTTTTGTGTTTTACCTGTCTTTATGTGTTCTAGCTTGAGGTGACTGAAACGGATGAATGACGTGGGTAAAAAGACAGGTAAAATGGGCTGGGTGGTGGTCCAGTACTCGGGAGGCAGAGGTTCGAGCCCAGCCTGGTCTACAAGAGCTAGTTCCAGAACAGGCTATAAAACTACAGAGAAACCCTGTCTTGAAAAAACAAACAAACAAACAACAACAAAAAGACAGGTAAGATGGATAGCCCCCAAGCTTGCTTTCTTAAAACTTCCACCTCCAATTAAAGAAGACTTGAGCTATCCTATCACCATCTTGGAGAAGTCACTCCAGAGATGGTGGAGCTTTGGGGAATGGGGGTTGATGGCAGTATGTGGCAAGTCTGCACATGGCAGGTGCATAGTGCAGTTCCTGGGATCAGGCTCAGGGCTTAATGGGCACCTTTGAGGGAAAGCTGGGAGTAGGGCAGGGGTGGGGTTGTGGAGAAGCCTGCAGGCCAGCCCCACTGTCTCTCAGTATGGCAGCATAACCCTGAGCTATGGGATCCAATCTGTGAGGCTGGAGCTCCAGCTCCTCACTGCAGCAGCTCTATGGGGTCTCCCAGTCACACCAGAAGGTTCTAGCACCTTCGCTTTCCCCTATGATGCTTTAGGGTGTATGGGGGGAGTCAATGAGGATGATTTCAGCAGCTACCATACAGGAAGCTGAAGCGATCCTCAGTCTAGTAAGTTGAGGGCTGGAAAGACTTGCCAAGACACAGCTCCCCCCACTTGGAATTACAGCACTGAAGGAGGTAGGGGACCACTCAGTGATTCACCAGACTATGACGTAGGGAAAAGTTTATCTATCTGTTTTGTGTGTGTAGATATGTCTGTGTTTTCTGTCACAGTGGGTGGGTGCATCCCTCGTGGTTCATAAGTTTTGTTGCAAACATGCAGATAAGGCAGAAATGGGTCAGGCTTAGCTGAATGTACTAAGGATAGCATGCTTTGTTTCTGACTGGTCTTCTTTGAGTGTGTGAGATTTCTGTGTTCTTTGTTTATTGGTTTCGGTTTTGCTTTCTCTGCCACTGCCAGCCACCCGCCGTCACCTCTTGCCATAAGTGCTTCGACGGGCAGGGCTCAGAATTTATCTCTGAGCTTTGTGGTCACTGGATTCGTATTATCAGAGGTTCAAATGTCTTTTGGTTGTAGATAATACTAAAATTGCCCTATGCTGTTCTACTTTATTGAAAAGCTGGTTGCAGGGTTGGATTATGGCTCTCTCTTCTTTAGACTCAGGTTTATTTAAGTTTCCTTTATGTTCTGTGTCAGACAAGCCTCCTGACTCTGTCAGCAGAAATAGAGAGAAATAAAACAACCGAAGAAGTTGTTGCTTTCATTTAGCTTTTGCCAAGTTATAAACCTCATCTCAGAATGAGCCATGGACATAGAAGGCATCCCCCCAGATTCTCATGTCTGTGGGGGTCACAGTCTAGCAGGAGCTGTTGACCAAACCCAGGCCTGAATCGGTGATGGACCCAGTGCAGCCAACAGAAGCAGGGATTCTAACCTTCATCCACAGAACTCACAAAATGTCCACCCCAAGCCATAGTTGTCAGGCAGTTGGACACTACCTCACGTCAACCTGAGGGAGACAGGGAGACCCACACACATGTTAGGAGCCGTGTCCCCCCAAAATTTACAGGAAGCACCACCGTGAGGAGTTTTTGCAGAGGGCTTCACTTTCCAATTGTAATGAGAATAGTCTTATTGACCAAGCCTATCTCACACCCAAATTAACTGTTAATAGAGAGCTATCTGTTAGCGGAACCTGCCTCACATTCCAGACTATCTAGAGAACTAGGTGGGTCAACTTGTGACTTCCTGACCAAGGAATCTTTTTTTTTTTTTTTTTGGAGGCAATTTATTTATTTATTTTTCTTTTATTTATTTTTTATTCTTTTTTAATTAAAATTTCCACCTGCTCCCCGTTTCCCATTTCCCTCCCCTCCTCCCAAATATTGCCCCCTCCCCCCACTCCCCTCCCCCTATCCCCACTCCTCTTCTCCTCCCCCCACACCATTCCCCCTCCCTCTCGATACTGAAGAGCAGTCCAAATTCTCTGCCCTGCGGGAAGACGAAGGTCTTCTATCTACGTCCAGGAAGGTGAGCTTCTAAACAGGCTAAGCTCCCACAAAGCCAGTTCATGTATTAGGATTGAAACCTAGTGCCATTGTCCTTGGCTTCTCATCAGTCTTCATTGACCGCCATGCTCAGAGAGTCCGGAATCAACCCATGCTTATTCAGTCCCAAACCAGCTGGCCTTGGTGGGCTCCTAATAAATCAGTTCCACTGTCACAGTGGGTGGGTGCATCCCTCGTGGTCCTGTTTTTTTGCTCTTGTTCTCCCTCCTTCTGCTCCTCATTTGGATCTTAAGAGCTCAGACCGTTGCTCCAAATTGAGAATCTGTCTCTACCTCGATCCATCGCCAGATGAAGGTTCTAAGGTGATATGCAAGATATTCATCAGTATAGGATAGGGTCATTTCAGGTTCCCTCTCCTTAGTTGCCCAAGGTACCAGCTGGGGACATATTCCTGGACACCTGCGAACCCCTCTAGAGTCAAGTCTCTTGCCAACCCTAAGATGGCTCCCTTAGATAGGATATATACTTCACTGCTCCCGTATCCATCCTTCCTATATCCCAACCATCCCAATCCCCCGAGCTCCTCCCATCCTCCCCTTCTCATATTTCTCATCCCATTTCCCCTTTGCCCCATGCCACCTCACCCGCAAGTTTCCAGTTTTTGCCCTACAATCTTGTCTACTTCCCCCTCTCCATGCGGATGACTATATGATTTTCTTTGGGTTCACTTTCTTATTTAACTTCTATAGGATCACACATTATATGCTTAATGTCTTTTATTTATGGCTAGAAACCGATTATGAGTGAGTACATCCCATGTTCCTCTTTTTGGGTCTGGGATACCTCACTCAGGATAGTGTTTTCTATTTCCATCCATTTGCACGCAAAATTCGAGAAGTCATTGTTTTTTACTGCTGAGTAGTACTCTAATATGTATATATTCCACACTTTCTTCATCCATTCCTCCATTGAAGGGCATCTAGGTTGTTTCCAGGTTTTGGCTATTACAAACAATGCTGCTATGAACATAGTTGAACAGATACTTTTGTCATTTGATGTGGCATCTCTTGGGTATATTCCCAATAGTGGTATTACTGGATCTTGGGGTAGGTTGATCCCAAATTTCCTGAGAAATCGCCACACTGATTTCCAAAGTGGTTGCACAAGTTTGCATTCCCACCAGCAATGAATGAGTGTGCCTCTTTCTCCACAACCTCTCCAGCAAAGGCTATCATTGGTGTTTTTGATTTTAGCCATTCTGACAGGTGTAAGATGGTATCTCAAAGTTGTTTTAATTTGCATTTCCCTTATCGCTAAGGAGGTTGAGCATGACCTTAGGTGTCTTTTGGCCATTTGAATTTCTTCTGTTGAGAATTCTCTGTTCAGATCAGTGCCCCATTTTTTTATTGGGTTCATTAGCATTTTAAAGTTTAGTTTCTTGAGTTCTTTATATATTTTGGTGATCAGACCTTTGTCTGTTGCAGGGTTGGTGAAGATCTTCTCCCAGTCAGTGGGTTGCCTTTTTGTCTTAGTGACAGTGTCCTTTGCTTTACAGAAGCTACTCAGTTTCAGGAGGTCCCATTTATTCAATGTTGCCCTTAATGTCTGTGCTGCTGGGGATAAACGTAGGAAGTGATCTCCTGTACCCATATGTTGTAGAGTACTTCCAACTTTTTCTTCTATCAGGTTCAGTGTGTTCAGACTAATATTGAGGTCTTTAATCCATTTGGACTTGAGTTTTGTGCATGGTGATAGATATGGATCTATTTTCATTCTTCTACACGTTGACAACCAGTTCTGCCAGCACAATTTGTTGAAGATGCTCTCTTTTTTCCATTGAATACTTTTAGCTCCTTTATCAAAAATTAGGTGTTCATAAGTTTGTGGGTTAAAATCAGGGTCTTCTACTCGGTTCCATTGATCGACTTCTCTGTTTTTATGCCAATACCAAGCTGTTTTCAATACTGAGGCTCTGTAATAGAGTTTGAGGTCAGGGATGGTAATGCCTCCAGACGATCCTTTATTATATAAGATTGTTTTGGCTATCCTGGGTTTTTTGTTTCTCCATATAAAGTTGATTATTGTCCTCTCAAGATCTGTGAAGAATTTTGATGGGATTTTAATGGGGATTGCATTGAATCTATAAATTGCCCTTGGTAGAATTGCCATTTTTACTATGTTGATCCTCCCTATCCAAGAGCAAGGGAGATCCTTCCATTTTCTGGTATCCTCCTCAATTTCTTTCTTCATTGACTTAAAGTTCTTGTCAAATAGATCCTTTACTTCCTTGGTTAGGGTTACCCCAAGATATTTTATGCTATTTGTGGCTATCGTGAAGGGTGATGCTTCTCTGATTTCCATCTCTGCTTCCTTATCCTTTGTGTATAGGAGGGCAACTGATTTTTTGGAATTGATCTTGTATCCTGCAATGCTACTAAAGGTGTTTATCAGCTGAAGGAGTTCTTTGCTGGAGTTTTTGGGGTCGCTTATGTACACTATCATATCGTCTGCAAATAATGAAAGTTTAACTTCTTCCTTTCCGATTTGAATCCCTTTGATCCCCTTATGTTGTCTTATTGCTATTGCTAGAATTTCAAGCACTATATTAAAGAGGTATGGAGAGAGTGGACAACCTTGTCGTGTTCCTGATTTTAGTGGAATAGCTTTGAGTTTCTCTCCATTTAATTTGATGTTAGCTGACGGCTTGCTATAAATAGCTTTTATTATATTTAGGAACGACCCTTGTATTCCTAATCTCTCTAAGACCTTTATCATAAAGGGATGTTGAATTTTGTCAAATGCTTTTTCCGCATCTAATGAAATGATCATATGGTTTTTTTTCTTTCAGATTATTTATATGATGGATTACATTGATAGATTTTCGTATGTTGAACCAGCCCTGCATCTCTGGGATGAAGCCTACTTGATCATAATGGATAATTTTCCTAATGTGTTCTTGGATTCGGTTTGCCAGTATTTTATTGAGTATTTTTGCGTCGATGTTCATGAGTGAGATTGGCCTGTAGTTCTCTTTCTTGGTTGTGTCTTTGTGTGGTTTTGGTATCAGAGTAACTTCAGCTTCATAAAAGGAATTTGGCAATGACTTCTCTGTTTCAATATTGTGAAATACATTAAGGAGTATAGGTATTAGGTCTTCTTGGAAGTTCTGGTAGAATTCTGCTTTAAAGCCGTCTGGACCTGGGCTTTTTTTGGTGGGGAGGTTTTTTATAACAACTTCTAATTCTTCGCGACTAACAGGTCTATTTAGATTGTTCACCTGGTCCTGGTTTAACTTTGGTATATGGTACTTATCTAAAAAAGTGTCCATTTCTTTTACATTTTCCAATTTTGTGGCATACAGGTTTTTGTAGTAAGATCTAATGATTCTCTGAATTTCGTCTGTGTCTGTGGTTATGTCTCCCTTTTCGTTTCTGATTTTGTTAATTTGTGTATTCTCTCTCCGCCGTTTGATTAGTTTGGATAGGGGTTTATCAATCTTATTGATTTTCTCCAAGAACCAGCTTTTTGTTTCATTGATTCTTTGGACTGTTTTCTGTGTTTCTATTTTGTTGATTTCAGCCCTCAATTTGATTATTTCCAGTTTTCTACTTCTCCTAGGTGAGTCTGCTTCTTTTCTTTCTAAAGCTTTAAGGTGGGCTATTAGGTCTCCAATGTGTGCTTTCTCCGTTTTCTTTATGTGGGCACTTAATGCTATGAACTTTCCTCTTAGCACTGCTTTCATAGTGTCCCATAGGTTTGAGTATGTTGAGTCTTCGTTTTCATTGAATTCAAGAAAGACTTTAATTTCTTTCTTTATTTCTTCCTTGATCCAGGTGTGGTTCAGTAGTTGACTGTCCAATTTCCATGAGTTCATAGGCTTTCTGGGGATAGCATTGTTGTTGAATTCTAACTTTAATCCATGGTGATCTGATAAGACACAGGTGGTTACCGATATTTTTTTGTAACTGTGTAAGTTTGCTTTGTTACCGAGTATGTGGTCTATTTTCGAGAAGGTTCCATGAGCTGCAGAGAAGAAGGTATATTCTTTCTTATTTGAGTGGAATGTTCTATAGATGTCTGTTAAGTCCATTTGATTCATTACCTCCCTTAATCCTCTTATTTCTCTGTTAGGTTTCTGTCTGATTGACCTGTCCATTGGTGAGAGAGGAGTGTTGAAATCTCCTACTATTAGTGTGTGTGGTTTGATGACTGCCTTGAGTTTTAGTAACGTTTCTTTTACATAAGTGGGTGCTTTTATATTAGGGGCATAGATATTCAGGATTGAGACTTCATCCTGGTGAATTGTTCCTGTTATGAGTAAAAAATGTCCATCTCCATCTCTTTTGATTGATTTTAGTTTGAAGTCAACTTTCTTAGAAATTAGTATGGCCACACCTGCTTGTTTCTTAGGTCCGTTTGCTTGATAAACCTTTTCCCAGCCCTTTACTTTGAGTAGATGTCTGTCTTTGTGGTTGAGGTGTGTTTCTTGTAAGCAACAGAATGTTGGATCCTGTTTTCGTATCCAATCTCTTAGCCTGTGCCTCTTTATAGGTGAGTTGAGTCCATTGATATTAAGTGATATTAATGACCAGTGGTTGTTAACTCCGGTCATTTTTCCTTTTTTTCTTTCTTTCTTTTGGTAGTAGAGTTTGTGTGTTTCCCTTCTTCAAGTTGTGCTGGTGAAGGGTCATTAGATGTCTGAGTTATTGTGGGCATTGTTGGACTCCTTGGTTTGTGATTTTCCTTCAATTACTTTCTGAAGGGCTGGATTTGTGGCTACGTATTGTTTAAATTTGTTTTTATCCTGGAAAACTTTGTTTTCTCCATTTATAGTGAACGAAAGCTTGGCTGGGTATAGTAGTCTGGGCTTGCATCCATGGTCTCGTAGTTTCTGCAGTATATCTATCCAGGACCTTCTGGCTTTCATGGTTTCCATAGAGAAATCAGGTGTAAGTCTGATAGGTTTACCTTTATAGGTAACTTGACCTTTTTCCTTTGCAGCTCTTAATATTCTTTCTTTATTCTGTATGTTTTGTGTTTTGATTATTATATGACGAGGAGATGTTTTTTTTTGATCCAGTCGATTTGGTGTTCTGTATGCTTCTTGGACCTTCAAAGGAATATCTTTCTTAAGGTTGGGAAAGTTTTCTTCTATAATTTTATTAAATATATTTTCTGGACCATTGAGCTGTAGATCTTCTCCTTCTTCTATCCCTATTATTCTTAGGTTTGGTCTTTTTATTGTGTCCCAGATTTCCTGAATGTTTTGTGATGAGAATTTGTTGGTTATGCTGTTTTCTTTGATGAGAGTGTTTATTTTCTCTATGGTATCTTCAGTGTCTGAGATTCTTTCTTCTATCTCTTGTAATCTGTTGGTGGTACTTGTCTCTGTAGTTCCTGTTCGTTTATTCAAATTTTCCATCTCCATCCTTCCCTCGGTTTGTGTTTTCTTTATTACTTCCACTTCATTCTTCAAGTCTTGAACCGTTTCCCTTACCTGTTTGATTACTTTTTCTTGTTTCTCTTGGTTTTCTTGGGTATCTTTGAGAGATTTATTCATTTCCTCTACCTTTTTGTTTGTAATCTCTAATTGGTTGTGGCAGTTTTTCACCTCCTGTTTAAGGTCCTCTATTATTTTCATAAAATTCACTTTTGAGTCGAATTCTTCTAATTCTTCTGGATTAGGGTGTACACTTCTCATTTCGGGATTCCTGGATCCTGGTGATGTCACGTTGCCTTTCAAGTTGTTGGGGGAATTCTTGCATTGGCGCCTGCCCATCTTTTCCTTCAAATGGAGCCAGGAGAGGCCTGATGTCTTGGACCAGTCTTTGCTGTGACTAACTCTCTAGGTGTATCTCCTCAGTGTAGGGGCAGGAACCGTTCCCTTCCAGATGAACTCCTCAACACCAAAACATGGATGCGTGGTATTCCAATGACCCGCGTAAAGAAGGCCGAATGCAAGGGGTCGGGCGGGGTCGAGTAGAACACAGGCAACACTGCAGTACAAGCTGGAGGTGCCTGCACTCCCTTTCGGGGGTTACTGAGGCCTGCCCGCTAGGCAGGCACTCACTGCTCTGGTTGGGTAGCCTTAGTGTAGGGGCGTTTGTGCTCTCTACCGGGACCGCCTGCCCCAGGATAGCACACACTCACCCATCCCGATGAAACTTCTCGGCACCTACACAGGAACTCCTGGATGCCCCAATGAGCCAGGGACAAAGGGAAGTAGGGCGCAGGCAGAGCAGGTCCAGGAGATCACAGCAGAGACTGCAGCCCCAGCAGCGGGGGCCCGCTTTCCCTGGCGGGGACCTTAAGGCCTGCCCTCTAGTCAGGCACTCACTGCTCTGGGCTGGTAGCCTTAGTGAAAGGGCAGGAAACTGTTCCACAGCTAAGGACCTTGCAGACAAGGCAGCCTTGGGGGTGGGGGTGGGGGCGGGTGTGTAGGAGAGAAAGCCCTGCAGCAGGAGCTGGGGGAGGGGCGTTTGTGCTCTCTACCAGGACAGTCCGCCCCAGGGTAGCACACACTCATCCGTCCCGATGAAACTTCTCGGCACCTACACAGGAACTCCTGGATGCCCCAATGAGCCAGGGACAAAGGGCCTGACCAAGGAATCTTGACCTGACCGATCGTAACCTCTCGGACTACGTGACGGGCGTGGACCATGTGGCAAGACCCCGTGCCCCAGCCCCCCAAGCTCCTTATCCAGGGGCTATATAAGCTGTAACCATGACTCTAATAAATGGAGGCTTTGACAAATACGCTTAGCCTCCTTCCCCTTATCAGCCTATGCCTTTCAGGTGGTGCCTCTCCATGACCAGCCAGGCGGGTTACAAACCCTAGACAGAGTAACCCGTCGAGGCGGCGACAGTGGCGCCCGAACCAGTGACTCGGAGCACAGCTAACTATCCGGACTACGATGTGCAGTCCCGGGACAACAAGAAGAAAAAAAGATTCTGCAGCTGTAGAACTCGGACAGATCTGCAGGATAAGGTAGGCGCAGGATCGCTGTCGTTCAATAAGACATAGGACAATCGCTCTCAAGGAAAGAGAAATTCATAAAGGAATTTCAGCAATCACTCAGGGTAAGAGGAGTAAGAGTAAAAAAAGAGATTTAGTTGTATTTTTTTGTTTTATAGATGAAATATGCCCCTGGTTAGTTTTAACAGGCCCAGAAATACACCCTGTTCTCCGCGTCTTCCTTAGTTTCCAAAAGGGACTCCACAGCAACCGCCCTATGCTCTGACTGCTCCCGATAGCATGCCTTTGATTTAGAAATTGTTCAATACAAAGCCGCCCTTAAGGCCCAAATAGAAGGTCTCAAACAAGTTCTTGCATTGCAGCATGAACTCTCAGAGCTCTCCTCTCAGATTCGGGACTTACAATTCACTATGGAAAAAGGCAGGATTTTAGACAAACGGGCAAACGGAGCTAGACAAGCGAAAGCTGCTGAGCCCCACCCTGATTCCACAGAAGACCCCATAGGGCTAGAGAGCCTGTGTCTTAGCCTCCTGCCATGTGGAGCGGAGGCTGCCAGACAGTTTGCTTTAAGGAGGTCTGGACTCAGAAAGTTACAGCTTCAGGACAATAAAAGGAGATAAATGTGCTTCTTTTCCATTCTAAAATCTTGCTTCTTGGTCAAAAATCTTTAGTTTGTAGGCATATAAATTTATATCTAAGGTAGATTAATTTCAGTACTGTGGTTCTGTAGAAAAGTTTTGAAATCAAAGACTGTGATACATTCAGAGGATTTTTAAAATTGTTTAGGATATCCTGAATTTTTATTTCTTTCTTATAAAGTTGAGGATTGTTCTTTCGAGTTCTGTGAAAAATGTTGCTATAATTTTAATGTGCATTTATATTAAATATGTGAGTTCTGTAAGGAATGTTGCTATAATTTTTAATGAACATTTACACTGAATCTGTAGACTGCTTTCAGTGAAATTGTCATTTTTGCTATGTTTTCTTCTACTTTCCCAAGAAAATAGGAGATCTTTATTTTCTAATGTCTTAAATTTTTTCTTAAAAGAGTTAAAGTTCTTATCATACAAGTTTTTTCATTTGTACGCCCACTCTTGGGTGGGAGTCATATTGTCTCAGCTTGTGGTCCTTTCCTGCTGCCAGGTGTAGCTTGAGGGTAGACTGCCGAGACTCAGGCCTCGGGCCTCTCACAATTTTTATTAAGGGCATGAGTTATACTCTAACAAGTGATAATGGTTAAAAATAAAAAAACATTTTCGCCTTCACAATCAGAGGTAACAGGACCCAAAACTTCTGTCCTGCTTGCTTGGAGTTACTCCAAGATATTTTCTGGTATTCATGGATATTTAAAAGGATGATGTCTCATTTGTCCTGGGTGTAAAAGAGATACACTTGGGTTATTTCCAGATTCTGGCTATGATAAAGTAGTTCTGCTGTATACATAGCTGAGCACATGTTTTTATGGTCAAAAAACTTTTGTATTTAGGCCCAACAGGGGTATTGATAAGTTTTAAGGTAGATAATTGCCTAATTTTAAAAAAATGGCCATAATGAGGGACTCCCAATGCTGGGGAGACTCTCACTCAGGTCTTGGGAGGGCACGGCCCCCCCAATGACTTGCAGGAGACCGTCCTTGCTGCAATCGCATGAGGCTCATGTCCCACGTGGGGGAAGAGTTTGGCCTCTAGTGACCTGTAGAGGAAATTTTTGGAAAAGAGACCACAGCCCTGTGATCCAGGAGGGTCATAAAAATTCCAAAAATCCAATGATGGTCGCAGGAGAAGTCTGGATTTATCCAGGTTTTTCAATACTGTGTATGATCCAAAAGTGACTGCCAGTTTACACTTCCAACGCAAGTATGCACTTCCAGCAATGAAGTTTTTTCTTTACCCACATTTTCTTAAGCATAAATTGTTAATAGTAATTTTTAATCTTGGTCATTTTTACAAGGATAAAATGAAATTTCAGAGCTTTAATTTGCATTTCTCTGATGGCTAAAGGATATTATGTTTAAACATTTTTTTAAACTGTCTCTCAGTCATTTTTAAGTTTGTCTTTTGAGAGTTTTCAGTTTAGGTTTGTAACAAATATTTTTATTGGATTAAATTTTTTAATAACTAATTTCCTGAGTTCTTCATATATTTTTAAAATGGGTTTATGATAAGTAAGGATCTTTTCCCACTCTATAGTCTTGTTATACAAAAGTTTCTCAATTCAGGAGATATAATTTATGATTTCTCCAAATGTTTCTGCCACTGAGGCTGTGTTTAAGATGTGGCAAAGTGTACTTCAAAAATTTTTTCTCTATGAGGTTCAACATAATTTTTATATACTGAGGCCTTTGGCTCATTTAAACTTAAGTTTTGTACATGGAGATGGATATGGATGTATTTTTATTCTTCTACATGGTGGTGTCTAATGAGGCCAACATCATTAGTTAAAATACTTCCTTTTTTCATTTTCCTATCTGCGGGGCAGACTTGCAACTTAAGAGAATAGCTTATAAGCTTTTAGATATTCAACGGTTAAAGCTCTAGTTATAATATTCTTATGGGAAGACCTTGAGCTGCTAGGTAAAATTCTTACAAAAAACAGTTTCCAATAGAGAGCTTAAAAAGTTGCCAGACAGGTACTCAAGCAGGTAAAATATAAATCAACAGGTACAGTATATTAATTATAATACAGCTATGGCAAGTGTGTATATTAAATGTAAAATTTATTCTACAACAGTTTTATAAAAATGCTGTTTGTGGCTAAACTTTCCCAGTTTTGCCAGTTAAGATGTGAAATTCTTAATTTAGAACAGTAGCCTGTCTGATACAAAAGGGCAGGATAAAATCTGGGAGACAGTTTAACAGAATATTGACTATGATCAATGTTTCTTATACTAAACAATAGATTCATTGATAATTTTAAGATTGATTCCTGGACAATTGCCTTTGCTCAATTCAAAGGCCAAAACAATAATCTTTTCCCAGATGATCATTGCTACAATTCACACACCTGTATTTTGCTAATGTTATAGCTAAAAATCCCTTAAAGGATTTTATGCTAAATTTTACAAATGGCTCTTCCAATGGAAGAACTGCATATATGGTTAATAATTAATAAAAAGAAATTATGGAGCGTACCAACGCTCCTTGAGAGCAACTTAACAGTTGCACACAGCATCTTATAAAAGTTGCACACAGATCCTGATGCAAACGGATCTAGCATTATAACATCAAGTTGACCTTTACTAAGTAAGGCAAGGTAAAAAAGCCCTTGCAATGCATTATGAAAAAACCCGACCTATATATATTTGGGGTCGAGGAGATGTTTATGCTTTTTTCACAGAAAAAAAAATATAAAAGCTGGACCTGGTGTCCGTGGCTGCAGACACCCCACAGAGGAGTTCCAGAGACATTGGAGAGGAATCCTTGATCCAGTCTTCCTTGCCCCCAAGGAGAGGAGTGCCAGATAACAGAACCTGCTACGCCACACTGCCTCCAAGAGAGTCCAGGGAGACGGCTGAGATAATTGCCAGGATGCGCTTCAGATAGCTGACTCCAGCTCACCTCACCCAGGAAGCCCACCTGTCCTGAAGCACAAATGTTGAACTGCTTCTACAGTCTGCATTCTGTTTGCTTTGCAGCTGAGGTGTAGACTAAACATTTGACTGTTTTAAACTTTGGGACACAAAAAAACTCACTTTAATTAAAATACTAACCCCTCTTTACTTAAGAAGGGGGAAGATTGGGGTTTTGACTGTTGCTCAGAGACTGGAACTGGTGGTATTTGATAACAACAATGTCTGTCAATGTATGTATTCTTACTGGAATTGACTTAATGATATTTGTAACTGCTTATAGATGTTGGAAAAGGTTTGACACATGCTGTAAAATGTTTAGGTTTAATGCATATGTTAAAAATGTTAGATTTTGATTCCTTTACACTGCCCTAATTGTTGGCAGGCAACACTCGTAATCTTATTGTGGAGTAGGCATTTAGGAAGGAGGATATACCTTAGGCCAGACTAAAAGGTGAATACTGGGTTTGGAAAACGCCCTTTCTTCTTGTCTGGAAGATGGAGCTATTGGTGCCAAAATTATATCATTATATCTTTATTTGAGGAGCTCCTCACAGTCTTTTCATTAATGAAAGATACAGGGGCCCAATGACGGGAGTTAGTGTGGACCCTCGCCTGAACAGCACACCATACAGAGGTTGTAGAAACCGGCTCAATATGGCATGGTGCCAGGCATGAGGATCGCCCTCCACATGGCCTAAGACAGGGTACCCTGTGGCCAAAGACCTGCTTACTTTAGGTCTTGCTAGATACCTTTTATTTGAGGACCTCCAAGGAACTAATGCTACTTATAAGGCACCCCTCTGTTCTCAGGAGAGGTATATTGCTCCACCATTCGAGGAGGGTCCTTCCTTGTCCCAGTCCCTTCTCATTTAGATCTGACACCAGGGTTAGACTCTGACCTGGTGCCCTCCACTTGATAGATGCCTGCTTTTATAAAAGGAAGGGGGATATGTTAGGAGCCGTGTCCCCCCAAAATTTACAGGAAGCACCACCGTGAGGAGTTTTTGCAGAGGGCTTCACTTTCCAATTGTATTGAGAATAGTCTTATTGACCAAGCCTATCTCACACCCAAATTAACTGTTAATAGAGAGCTATCTGTTAGCGGAACCTGCCTCACATTCCAGACTATCTAGAGAACTAGGTGGGTCAACTTGTGACTTCCTGACCAAGGAATCTTGACCTGACCGATCGTAACCTCTCGGACTACGTGACGGGCGTGAACCACGTGGCAAGACCCCATGCCCCAGCCCCCCAAGCTCTTTATCCAGGGGCTATATAAGCTGTAACCATGACTCTAATAAATGGAGGCTTTTACAAATACGCTTAGCCTCCTTCCCCTTATCAGCCTATGCCTTTCAGGTGGTGCCTCTCTGTGACCCTGGAATAACTGACCAGCCAGGCGGGTTACAAACCCTAGACAGAGTAACCCGTCGAGGCGGCGACACACACAGGCCTGGGACTGCCCACCTTGGGCTCTGAAGATAAAAACAGGCCCACGAGGGTGGGAAGAATGGTTTAGCTCCGGTGAACAGAGGCATATCTGAAGAGAACCGAGAGAGGAAAGGAGCAGGCTGAGATGCTGAGAGAACTGACCTCTGGACCAGTGGCAGCACATGGGAAAGCAGCTCTGCACTTTGTCTGGGCAGCACAGGAGAGATGACCCTGTTGATGAGAGCACAGGTGAGCCCACCTTGAGACCACGAGCCCCACCTCTCATCTACCACATAGTGGCATGGGCTGGGAGAGACGCCCCCCACATCAACACCTGGGGCAGGTAGGAGAGCTGGCCCTGGGTCTGTGGTCATAGATTTGGGAGAATTGTCCTTAACCCCCACCAGCTGAAACACTCGGGAGAGCAGGGCAGCACAATGGAGCCAACCTTGCTGGCGTGGGTGTGGGTGGGCCAGCCCTGAAGATGTGAGCATAGGAGAGTTGTCCCTATTTCTCATGTCTATGGCAGCACAAGCATGAAAGATGCCCACTGCCCATCATCGCCTGAGGCAGGTGGGAGAGCTGGCCCTGAGGTTATAAGAGCAAGAGAGTTATCCCTGCCCCAATCAGCTAAAGCTGGCCCTATACCTTCCATGGGCAATAAAATAGAGCCAACCCTGTTGGTGTAGGTGTGTGTGAGACAGCCTCAAAGCAGTCAACAAGTGGACCTGCTGTCCCCACTACTCATTTGTTATGAGATGGCATGGGCAGGGTAAGGTTGCCCTCTTCCCCCACCATCAACACCTGGGGAAGGTGACCAACACTCTATGGTCATAAGAGTTGGAGAGTCATGTCTGATCCCCACCAGCAGCAACACTCGGGAGAGCAGGTCCTGCACCTCTCCAAGGCAGCACAATTGAGCCAACACTGTTAGCACAGGTGTACGAGCATCAGCCCTGAAACTGTGGCCATGGGAGCGCTGTCCCCATTTCCCATCTAGTGGACCAACCCTATAGCTGCCTGGGCCCAGGCCTGTGCCAACATCTATCCATCTGTGATCTGCTGGAGCACGTGAAGGAACCTGACCTGCAGGCCCAAAGCTGCAGGATCTCCACAACACACCATGGCCTTAAGATGTCCAGGAAGAGTCCTACTGGGGCCCAGCATCAAAAGTGTAGTGGAGGCCAGGGGCCTGGAAGGAGGCCAATGACTCTTTGCAATAAACACTTGCAAGTAGAGATGCATGGGCAAGTGGGTGTACGGCATGACTTGGACTGCACTGCAGCTTCCGTGATGGGATTTTTTTAATTCCCTTTTTCTTATTTTACTCATTTTATTTTCTTCCTTTTTTTTTTCTCTCTTGTAGGCCAATATTTCTGTATGGCTCAAGAGCCATTAGCCCGGTCTGAGCTGATCACGTAACTCTGCAGACAAGCTCTCTCTATTTAACAATAGCCAGGATGTTCTGCTCCTAGTTTCTTTTGTTATAAATGTAGATCTCCTGAGAAGAGATGTTGGCTGAAGCTGATGACTTAAGAGTTAGGAGTTTTGGTGCTTCCTTCTTTTGTAATTTGGAGGATGCCTTATAGAGATGTTAATTCATGGCCTATGTGACTGCTAGCATACAGGTAGATGCAGACGTGACTTGAGCCCAGTCACCTGGTTGCCTAGGAGACTGCCTAATGTGTTTTCCCGCTCAATTTATGTGATGATATATAAGGTGTTTGGAGAATAAACGAGAGATCTTGCCTTTAAAGGATGACCGTGTAAGCTGCATCTGATTATTCCTCGCAACTCCGTTCCAGTCCAGTTAGGGAATCTGTGTTGGACCCACACGGGCCTCAACACTCTCTTGAACTTTGTTTTCTTTGGGGTGTGTGTGCATGAGCAGAGGACAGATGTGAAGGAATGGGGAATGAATGGCGTCAAGATACATGATATGAAAACACACAGAAAAAGTAAATAAAGATAAAAACCTTATCTCAAGATTTTGTGGTTGGGTGGTGGTGGTGCATGCCTTTAATCCCAGCACTTAGGAGGCAAAAGCAGGCAGATTTCTGTGAGTTCAAGGCCAACCTGGTCTACAGAGCTAGTTCCAAGAAAGCCTCCAAAACTACAGAGAAACCCTGTCTCAAAAAATAAACAAACAAAATAAACAAACAAAAAATATTTTGTAAGACTATTTTATGAACTTCCTGTACTTCAAGATTTTTAGTTTATTGAATCTGGTTAAAAACCTCTTTTTAAAAAAGGTTAACTCATAACACAAGTTATTATTATTATTATTATTATTATTATTATTATTATTATGCATAGGTAGTCTTAAAGGAACCATGTAGCACACCACGACTTTGGGATATAAGCAACATGGGGCTTACTGCCATCTTAGCATCTTTTCTCTATCAGGACGGAGGCTGCCAGCCATCCCTGCTACGGTTGGAGAGGGTGGATGTCATGTGACTTCACCGTCATCTTGATTAGAGGTGACCACATGGTATAAAACAATTAAGGAGGCAACCTCAGGTTCCCAAGTGTTATGACCTGCTACTGACTTGTCCTGTCCCTTTAAGAGACAAGCCCTACCTATTCCCCCTTTGGCCAAGGCAAGTGAATCTTCCCATCTCTCTTCAGAAGAGGCAGCTGAAGCCTCCTCTCTTCTCTCCACACACCTCCATGTTTCTCTCTTTCTCTTTCTCTCTCTCTCTCCCCGTTTCCTTCCATAACCCACTGAATAAACTACCCAAACCCTTTTTCTGCATGGCGTGCCTATCCATCTCACACCCACCACGGCTCCTCGTGGGACTGGCTGTCCCACTGACCCACCGAGTTCTCTCATCTGCAGCCTCCCCTCCACCTGGGACCCTCAGATGCCTCAGGTGGTAGGACCTGGCTGCCCCTTGTGGCCCAATGCTGCCCCTCAAGGAACTACACAGCTTTTATCTAAACCGTTACATTGTTCATTGACTTGGCCAGGCTCTCTCCACATTCCCTCCTACCGGTGCGTGGGCTGAGGACACGTGGAACCCAGGGCTCAGGATCCAGGTTTCTTCACAATGGCCCCGAGTTATATCTGTTTGACCTCTACGCACACCAGCGGCTTCGGTGATGAGTTTTCCCCTTCTGGTCATCTTAACCATTTCTCTGAGCCCGAGGAATTGACAGTTGAGCTCCTGATAATCCTCTGGTGTTCCTAGAAATGGGGGAATTGTCCCCAACCACAGCCTTCATGGCTATGGTTGAGCCCTTCTCTGACATTCATCTCTGGTTGCTTCCCATAGCAAAAAAAAAAAAAAAAAAAAAAAAAAAAAAAAAAAAAAAAAAAAAGTAATAGTTTTAGCTATTTTGCTTTTGTATGAAGCGGCAACAGGACGCTTCTGCCACCCGGCTAGCATTACCCGAAATAATTACATGGAAACTGTATTCTTTTAAACACTGCCTGGCCCATTAGTTCCAGCCTCTTATTGGCTAATTCTCACATCTTGCTTTAACCCATTTCTAATAATGTGTGTAACACCACAAGGTGGCTTACCAGGAAAGATCTTAACCTGCGTCTGTCTGGAGTGGGAGAATCATGGCAACTCACTGACTCGGCTTCTTCCTCCCAGCATTCTGTTCTGTTTACTCCACCTACCTAATTTTATGTCCTATCAAAGGCCAAGCAGTTTCTTTATTAATAAACCAATGAAAGCAACAGATAAAAGATGACCCTCCTCCATCATTTCCCCTTTTTCTGTTTAAACAAAAAAGAAGGCTTTCATTTTAACATAGTACAATTACATATAACAAAACAGTTATCAAGCAAGAATTACAGTTACAATATTTACATCTATTTTATCTTTTATCATAACTAAGGAAAACTATAATTATAACTAACCATTCTTCAACTCCATCAAAGACTCCAGAAGGATATAGTATTACCTAAGCAAACAGGAAGTCCAAAACTCTAGAAATGACAGAGACATCTCACTGCCTGGACAGTCACCCAAAGTTCCTCTGTACCATTGGGGCATCCATCTTCAGCCTTCAGGCCCATAGTATCCAGCAGACATTTCCATGAAGCAGGAAATTTCAAAGGCAGTTCAGTCACTTTCTGCTATGTCCTGAAGAATGTCTCACAGACTCTTTCATGAATCAGGAACCCCAAAAGACCGTCTCACCTTTAGGCAAGTTCAACAGTCCTCTCTCTGAGGGTTCTTTGTGTCCAGTTTATGCAACAGTCCAGGCAAGAACAGTTTCTTGTCCAAATGGCTATCGAACTCCATAAGGAGCCTCTTTGATGCCCATCGTCCTCTTGAAGTAGATTGGTGCTGCCAGGAGCAGACATGTCTCATTGTCATGAAAAGCCCTAAGTTATTAAAACATTTAAAATGCCATATTCTGTAGTCTTTGAAAGGTATGAAGAATGCCTACCTAACTGAAATATATCTCTATATATCTAGAAAATCTAACTAACATGACTACAAACTTGATTATAGATGATTATCCATTAACAACCTATATACATTACATTTTAAAATATAATCACAATACCTTAATCAATATCAGAAATACATATACATATAATAAAATTAACCTTAATTTTAAATCACTAAAGCAAAATCCATATCAATGCAAATTATTCATATCTATATATCATATCCCCCTTTAAATGTAAAATATCATTTATAACCAATATCTGGGAATATGGGCTCAGTTATTTTTCTCCAAACTGCTTCCTGTTGAATGGGGGCATCATTAATTAGGTCTTTCATGGTATAACCTGTGTGCTAGGGTCATCTCAGTTGGCAGTTGAGTGAAGTAATTTTTTGAGGGTGTTCACAGCAACCTTTCAGGAGGGCGTGGTCTAGCATACCATATTGGGATAGACACAATCCACAGGGTCTCATCCTCTGTGAAAACAAAAGAAGACCCTCTCCAAAGCATCATATCCTCAGACCCAAATTCTGAAGTCATAATACCCTTATGATATCCATTCTGGTTCTACTTGGCAGCCCATGTAATGAAATGTCTCTCTGTATTTAACTCCTTTACAGTCAAAAAATCTCAGCACTTGGGAGGCAGAGGCAGGCGGATCTCTGTGAGTTCGAGGCCAGCCTGGTCTACAAAGGGAGTTCCAGGACAGGCTCCAAAGCTACAGAGAAACCCTGTCTCAAAAAAAGAGAAAAAAAAAAGATTCAAAGAAAACACAATAATACAAAGAATCCAGACTCTTTGTGAATTTTCCATTTTTACATGGCTTATCTTCCTTTATTTCTTTTAATCTATAACTATCTGTACTCTGTCTCTTTAAAGACTTTACCCTTTTTTTTAAGACATTGAGTTTATTCTTTATATTCTTTTTTTCTCTCTCTCAAGCCTACGTACATTCATCCAACAATGTGACCCATTTATAGGTCTTCTATGTATGAAATCTGTTCTATTGTGAATCTGTAATTTTTTTTTCTATCCAGGAGCATTTTTGATTTGCACCTTTAAATCGCTAAGCGCTTAAGAATCTAAGCTGTGACATTCCTAGGTCAAAAACAGGTACTGCCTGCTTGCTCCGCCCAGTCCAACATGGCAGAGCTGCTCGTGCCTCTGATCCTTGCACATTGCACCAGTAGCGTGGCAGAACTGCTTTTGCCTCTGAGCCACAGCACGCAATGACTTCCTTTTAGGCACACAGCGAGTCTAGTTGCCATCAAACAAACTGTAGCACTTTACTCCAAATGCTCCATTCAAAGACTTTGTCTCCCGCAGGAGCCAGACAGAGATTGCAATGGCAGCACAGCCCAGAAAGGTGGCATTTTAAAACAGCCAGTTTTTTCCTGCTGCTGAGTCAGGAAATTTCTTTGCGGCAAGCTACCCACAAACAGAAAAAAGCTGCGTTAAACTCTGTCTCCCCCCCCCCTTTTTTAAAAGCCTTCTAAGGTTTTTAAGTGGATTTAGCCCCATGTTGGGTGCCACTCTGTTGTATGGAACGGCGGGGCGCTTCCTGCCACCCGGCTAGCTTTACCCAAAACAATTACATGGAAACTATATTCTTTTAAACACTGCTTGGCCCATTAGTTTTAACCTCTTATTGGCTAGCTCTTACATATTGATCTAACCCATTTCTAATATTCTGTGTAGCACCATGAGCTGGCTTACCAGGAAAGATCTTAACCTGCGTCTGTCTGGAGTGGGAGAATCATGGCGACTCATGACTCGGCTTCTTTCTCCCAGCATTCTGTTCTGTTTACTCCACCTACCTAATTTTATGTCCTATCAAAAGCCAAGCAGTTTCTTTATTAATTAACCAATGAAAGCAACAGATAGAAAGATGACCCTCCTCCATCATTTTGCTAAACTGGATCATAAAAGGAACTGTGATGCTCTGTAATGGTGCACTATGTAAGAGCCAGGAAAGCATATTGCCAGTCCCCCTATGGACTGTATTTATGTCTAGAAGGCTTATTTCAATACTAAAAGAGTTTCAGTTGAGAAATTGTCATTTTTTAAGGCTCCAACCTAAAAGACATAAAGTTGTAAAATCCTTCTCTTAAAAAACTACTAAGGCATTATAAACTGTTAAAGATAATTAAGATATGAAAGTTAATGGCCAGTCACCTCAGAAAGGATCAAATTCTTTAATGTGTTCAAAACTATACTTGTAGTCATATTAAGTACCAATATAATTAATTACAGAAATGAGCCTTATCTAACCTCCTATTTGTATTTTCAAGGTTAATCCAAAAACAAGTAACTAAAACAAGCCAAGTTTGTTTCACTCTGAGACACTTACTAGATAATGGTCCTCAAACTTGCCAGAGATCTGTTGAATATAGCATTGAAAATGGTTAACAAAAAGAGCATTATAGCAGCATATTATTTGTGTTTTAATAAGTAAAACTTGCCTGAAGGTCAGTGCAAGCAGCTACATTAGTCATCCATACAGGCCAGACAGTGGTGGCACACATGTTTAATCCCAACAGCCACACTGGTTAGTCATAGAGGCCAGGGAGTGGTAGTGCACGCCTCTAATCCCAGCACTAGAGAGGAATATAAGGCAGGATGAGACAGGAACTCACTCTCTCTCAGTCTGAAGATTTCAGAGAGGTAAGAGCTCTCTAGAGGCTTAGCTGCTTTTGCTTTTCTTATCTCGAGGCTGAACCCCAATATCTATCTCTGGGTTTTTATTATTTGTGCTACAGAGTATACTATGACAGGGATCCCCAGCTCCTAGCAGTAATCCCAATGTCTCCAAAAAGATGATGGGGCATGGTGATCTGTCCTGCCCCTTTAAGAGACAAGCCACGCTCACTGCCTTCCCTGTTCACTGAGGCAAGCTGATTTTCAGCTTCCTGCCTGAGACCAGGCGCCTTTGGAGACCTGCAGCCTGGTCTTTTGGTGTGCCCATCTGTCTCTCTCCCCTCATGGCTTGCTGCAGCCACTCAGGGAACTGTGCCATCCCTGCCTGGGACTGACTGCTCTCAAGACTACTGTTTACTGCCTGTCCCGGGGACCTGCAGCGTTTCTGCAGCCACTGAGAGATCCGCAGAACTTTTACTGAATCCATTACAGTCTAGACAAAGTAAAATCTGTCCCCCATCTTCCTTTTCCTGAGGAAAGCCGCTCAGATCTTCCTTACCTGGCAGCTGAAGACTTATGCTGCCCTGGGACCTCTGAATGAAGCCATCAAGACCACAAGAACCCTGGGTAACCATCCAGGTAATGGGTAAGTCTCTGTCGTTTTAGCTGATACACAGGCCATTTGGATTATACTTCCTGCTATAATTTATACTTCTCGGATCTCTGATTGACAGCCTGGCTCACTGTAGCTTTGTGACTTTAACAGCAGCAGGTAACCAGCTCCTTCTCCAAGGCAATAGCCACTTTGTTAGCTCATTCAGATGTAAAAATTAGGCTACTATGCCTCCCGCTGAGGAAAGCATGCAGGTTTGCCTTGCTAACAGGCTTCCTATTAAAGAGTAAACAAGATTCAGAGGTAACTTTTTGCTGCTCCTTTATTTAAAGGAACTTGCTTTACAACAGCTGTCCATAGTAGTAACTGTAAGGATTCTGCTGGGGACGGACCTACTCTGTGTCCAACCTAGGCCTGTTCACCCCTCCTAAGGTGACTGCTGTTCCTTTCTCCACTCCCAGGAGGTCTGTTTTTGTAAACTAAAAAACTCATGTAAGCTTCAGGGAATTGAGGGACTCATAATACTTGAATCCACCTGTCATAGGTCAAACAGACTTTAGATAAGTACAGCCTGAGTTTCCCCACCTCTGCATTCCTGAGGTGGGATCTCTTTCCTCGTCTTGGGACTCCTTCCCTGTCCCAGTTACCAGGATAATGGGCCTGAAAGTTCCAAATGATTGGAAATTACAATTTTCTTTAAGTTCCTAAACTTTAACTTCTGTCCCTAATCTCTCTGCGTCTCATCAGATTTCTACTTGGCTGACAGACACCATCCAGAAATCAGCTGTGGACTACCACCTGCTCCAAATGGCTATGAGCTCTGGACTTGCTGAAAACTGATATGGACCAGTCTAGCTGATGAGATTGCTCCCTGTCTCTTCTGCTTGGGTCAACAAAAAAGTGGTTCTGATGAATGCCCCATCATTGGCAGAATCCCCTTCCTGCCTCTGACTAGTATTCTAGCCCGCCTGGGCCCTAACAAGATGTTCTGGTTTCAGCAGGATATATTTACAGAAGATAGAATGTTACCCCTTGTCCTCAACAGGCTGGAATGTTAGGTCAAAAGGAAACTTTCTGGCATGGAAGACAAAATAGCTACCTACATTGCCATATCAGGAAAGGTACCTATTAAACCCAAATAGACCCAGATCCATCAACAGGTAGGTTTGTTGACTGATAGGGCACTTTATCTGCTTTGTGTAGAACAAATAGGTATTATATGGTTTCAAGAGAAAATTGTTGTTCCTATAGAAAACCACTCAGAAATCATTGGAGATAATCTGGCTGTACTCAGAGAAACACTGTAAAACAGGGGACCTGAGATGAAATGAATCACTGGGACCCCTTCTCATTTCTGGGCTCTGATGTTACTATCTAGGTCATTGCAGGACCTTTGACCTTTCTATTTCTCTGTCATCTTTAGTTAGATACATAAAGTCCTGTCTTGAAACCACTAATTGAAAGTTATTAGATCTCAGTGTAGCCTGATGCCCACTAGAGAGTCAAGGATTTGACTGAGGATACAACTCAAGAGGGAAAATGTGAGTATTGCTCCAAATCAGGAACCATATCTCTTGCAGGTTAGGGTTTCTGTTAGCAGTTAAGACAGGAAAAAGTTCCTGTTTGCCCTGTTGCAGGTTAAAGTTTGTTTGTAGTTAAAGAATAAATTCCTGTTTGCCCTGTGTAAATCCTTGCAATAGTTAAAGAATAAGTTTCTGTTTGCCCTGTGTTGAGTCCTTGCAAGTTCAGATTTGTTTGCAATGGAGGATAAGTTTCTGTTTCCTACATCTGATTTAAACTGCAAAACGTGTTTTTCAGCCTACGCTAAACTTGGGGCCCAGTCACATGGTGTATATCCTACCCTTGTTTCGTCCCTACCCTTGTGTCTTTCGAACAATGTATAACTGCCCACTCTTTCCCCACTGTGACCACCTTATCTCTCCTATAAAAAGAACCTCAGGAGGCCAGCAAGGGCTACTGTCTGAAATTCTGAATTAGGGAGAGGCAGCTGAACTGTTCAGTTCTGGATGCTCCCCAAAATAAAGCTTACTTCAATTGGACAGTTGTGGATTTTGTTTTTCCCTTGCAATTCTCAGGTCTAACAACACACACACACACACAAATAAAACTCCTGCATTTATAAAAGTGCTGCCAGGATGTGGGCTTGTCCAGTTTGCTGACCTCTGTTTTAGAATGTCTGGCTTAGGAAAGGACAAGTATGGATTTATAGTCTCGTTTTCCCATCATATCTTTGTCATTTCCATTCCCATTTTCCTGTTGTCTCTGAGAAACACACCTAACTGGCAAAGACAGCCCAGCGTAGATTTTTGTACAGGTTGAAATTCCCTGGCGTGAGTGAGAAGGAAACATGGAACACACCACAAACCCGCTTAGGAGTTTATTAGAGGGGATGTGTACAGGCCTGGGGAAATGGTGTGCAGAGGGGGGGGGGGTCTTAGTTTGTGTTTATCTTAATGTTCTTATTTCTCCATCGGTGTTAAAAGGCCGCTTTGCTGTATGTGAAAATCTCCATCAGCACCTGTGTACTCTTAGGCCTTGTTCCATGCACTCCTGTGTTGTCGTTATAATAAAATAGTCCCAAACTAGCCCAGAATGGAGTATAATAAAGGTTTTTTTATTTAGGGGTAGATGCACAGGTCAGCAGTCCTCTGCAGCATTGAAGAACAGGAACTGAATCTAGTAGTCAAGGGGCCCCACACATGTTTATACATCTGTATATATAGTACATGTGATCATGCCCAAAGTGGGCCAGTATTTTAAAGGCTATTGGCTGAATGAGTTCCCACAGTATCCCCCATTTGTCTAAAATAAGAGTTCTAAGCCTAAAACAAAACTATACACAACAAGAACAAACATCAAGTATACAAATTAGAATTACAACCAGCATAAACAATATCAAGCAAGAAACATATCCTAAGCGTTTCAATAGTTATCTTATCCTAGGGAGTCTAAGTCTTGTATTAGAAATAGCTTGGCTAAGCCATGAGAAGAAAGTAACTATGACTATCTAGTCTTCAATCCCATGAAAAACCTAAGAAGGGAAACAATATTACTCGAGTAAACAAAAAGCACAATCAAGCAACTTCCAAATGGTACAATAAATGACAGAGAAAACTGGCTACCTGGTAATCACCCCAAATCTCATTTGCAGTGTTGGAGCAGCCAACTTGGCTAAAGCCTAGAGAATCTGACAGACCATTTTCAGAGGCAGGAAAAAATTTTAAAGCTGTCTTGCCTTGTCTTGGCATGGTTTGACTGTCTTTTTTTTTTTCTTGTATTCTGCTTGTCCAGTCTGGACACCATGTATTTTGTCAGTGGCCGGTGCATGGGGAGTTCTTTGCCCAAAAGCCAGTTTTGCCAAGAAGAAAACAAGCTCCAAGTGGAGTGTCTTCGATGCTCAACATTCTCTCAGGAGTAGATCAGTGCTGCCAGAAGCAATCATGTCTCATGTCAACAAAACCCTAAGTTATTTCAATGCCACATTCTACAGTGTTTTGAAGTGGTTGAAGATTACCTGTCTATGTGGAATACAATCTCTATGCATCTAAAGAACATGATTAGTCTAACTATAAGTATGACAAACATGAATGACTATTGACCTATAATTCTTATACCTATAAAGCTTAAAGACTAAGGCTTCATATTAGAATATTAAATGATCCTTAAACAATTGTGTAGGAAATGAGGACAATGACCTCAAAATGTAAACAATGTATAAGTATTATGATCAGAGGTAGAAATATGTATAGTGCAATATGATAAATATATCCTAAAATTGCATCAATATACAAAATATCTTAAACAGAGGTAGAAACATGCATATATACAATATGACAAAATAACTTCACAAAGCTGTAAAAATATTGCAAACAGAAATAGAAGCATATACAATATAACAAATATAATTTGAATTTTTATCAATATTCAATAATCTATACCAATGAAAATTGTCTATAAATAATAGCTCACAAGTATTCTCTCTATTATTCACTGTTATTATTAGTGTAAGAGAGCTCACAATAATCTACCTATTAAATCGTCCAATTGCTTTTTTTTCAAGAGAGATTCCTGAGCTTACATAATTTCCAAACCAACCCCCAATGCTATACCACTTGTAATTAACCCCTAATAGATGTTCCAGCCCTAAGGACAAACTTTGTTGAGAAAGGCGACGTCATCTTCTAGAATTACTTTCAGCTGTCATGGGGATGATGTTATTTCTATGGGATTCTGTAAAAACTAAAATGATGGGTAAGTTTCAAGATTACTCTCTGGTATAATTGCAAATAGTCTCTGAGTAGTTGGTATGGTTTTTCTGAAGTTCTTATTTGAAGTTCTGACCAGAACATTGTAAGAAGGTGTACCATTTCAAGCTAACCAAGTTGGAATCATCTTAAGCAGCTGGTACTCAAAACCGATATTAAAGTAGTACTTAAATCTTCTGATTTGTAACCTGCCTTTCCTGATTTATTTGCATCAGTATAGAATGTACAGACCCCAGTTATTGGTGTGTCCTGTACAATGCTGGGAAGGATCCTTTATAAGGTTAATTCTGTCACATTTGGGATAATTACCATTAATCTCTCCTAAAAAATAGCACAAGCTCTTTGCCAGGGTTCATTGTCTTCCCATAATTTTTAAATTTCATCATTGGTAAAAGATACTATAATCTCTGGTGGGTCTATTCCTGCTAATTGATGAAGTCTCAATTTTCCTCTTATAATTAATTCAGAGACTTTTTCCACATAACTTTTTAATTTTTTACTTGGTTTATGTGGTAAAAAAAAATCCATTCTAAGATATTATCTTCTCTCTACATTAAAATTCCTGTAGGGAAAATTCTGAAAGGCAATATGACTAGAATGCAATTAAGATTTGGATTCACCCTATCCACTTGTGCCTCCTGTAATTTCCCTTCAATCACAGTTAATTATTTCTCTGCTTCAGCTGTTAATTCCCTGGGACTATTTAAGTCTTTGTCACCATCTAAGGTTTTGTTTAAATAAGTGATTAGATCAGGTGTTAACCCAACAGTGGGGTTGAAAATGTCTCCTAGTAATCTTTGAAAGTCATTAAGAGTCCACCATTGATCTCTCCTAATTTGAGCTTTTTGTGTTCTAATTTTTTGTAAACCTATTTTATAACCTAGGGAATTGATAGAATCTCCTCTTTGTATTTTTTCAGGAGCAATTTTGTAATCTCCATTTAGGTAAAACTTTATTTCTTCAAACATTCTTTCTAAAGTATCTACATTTGAAACAGATAGCCAAATGGCATTCATGGTAAATTATAAATTTAGGAAATTGTTTACGTATTATTTCTAACAACTGACTTACAAAATATTGGCACAGGCTGGGGCCGTTGAACATTTCCTGTGGGAGGATCATCCATTGGTGTCTCCTAGTAGGCTGAGAATTACTATAAGTAGGCACTGTGAAGGCAAATTTTTCTCGATTCTTTTCTTGTAAAGGTATAGTGGAAAAATTTTTTTAAATCAATAACTATAAGAGGCCATCCTTTAGGTAAAAGGGAAAGCAGAGGAATTCCAGATTGTAGAGGACCCAAAAGTTGAATTATTTTATTGACATTTCTTAGATCTGTCACTATCCTGCATTTTCCAGATTTCTTTTTAAGAACAAATATAGGAGAATTCCAAGGGCTGGTTGATTCTTCAATATGCTAAGCATCTACTTGCTCCTGGACCAGCTGTTCTAAAGCCTGCAGTTTCTCTTCTGTTAAAGGCCATTGCTTAATCCATATTGGTTCCTCAGTTAACCAATTTTAAAGGTAGGGTCGTTGGTACCTCTGAAGGTTTGTTAGTTGTTTTGTATTTGTGCTGCCTGAATGGCTGGTGGCTGTTTTTTGTAGTACCTTATAATATCCTTCCCAGAAACATGAGTTGGTTTATGTCCAATTTCTGGGGTTGCAGTAATGTTAATCTGGGTATTCTATTGCTGCAGCAGATCATGACCCCATAAATTCACTGTTATATTAGCCACATATGACCTCAGTCTTCCTCTCTGTTCTTCTGGACCTATGCATTCAACCAATCTTGTGCTTTGTTTTACTTGAGATAGAGTTCTAATTCCTAGGAACTGAACATCTGCCTCTTGAAGAGGCCAATTCAAATGCCAAGATTCTAGAGTAATAATAGTCACATCTACACCCATGTCCACTCATGTCCAGTAATCCCTCAATTACATGTTATTTATTAGTACGCTCAGCTTTGGTCTTTGATCATTTATAGAAGTCTGCCAAAATATATGTTTTCTATTTTCTATTGTAATTTTTGATTCATCTTCCATGTTTATTCCATCATCCAGAACAGTATGGCTTTTTAAGATAGGCACTGGATTTTTAAATTTTCCTGGGGAGATATGTCCTCCATGGTGACTGGGAATGACTGGACCACACTTGACCTGGGGTTTTGCAAGAGGTCCCCCAAGGAGTTTCCTGATGGTAATGAGTTGCCTTGCTTGTCTCTTGTTGATCTACATTCATTGGCCCAAGTTGGCTTTGCCACAACTTCTACATAATCCAGAAGATTGAGACCTTCTATTTTTGTCATTCCCAGAGGAAACATTATTCCTAGGAATGCCTTGTCTACAGTCTCTTCTAAGATGTCCCATTCTACCACAATTAACACATTTGACATTTTGATGTCTCTTCATATCTTTGGAAATTGCTTCTCCTACCCAAGCCTCAGTATTACAGTTAAATGCCTCAATGTTTACTGTATGCAGGATCCATTCATTCATTGGTGCTGATCCAACCTTTAAAGGACCAAGTATCTTTTTGCATTCTAAGTTGGCATTTTCAAAAGTCAGAGATTCAATAAGTACTCATCTAGCTTCTGGATCTGTTACTCCTATTTGTACAGCTTTAGTTAATCTTTGTGAAAAGTCACTAAAGGGTTCTCTTTGGCCTTGTTTAACCACGAGACTCGTGGTTTCTTATCTCTTGCTTCTTAGGCAGCTACATGGCATCTACTTCCTTTGGCAGCTTCGTGACATCTCCTTGACTCTGTTTACTCTCTCTCTCTCCTCTTCTAGTCTGACTATATTCTGCCCTGAAATAAGCCAAAGTAGCTTTATTCATTAATCAATAAGAGTAACACATATGCAGAAGAACATCCCACATTATTCCTGACTTTTAGGGTTGCCGATGAGGAATCTGATGTTATTCTGTCATAGTTTACCTCAGTAGATGAGTTCATGTTCATATTTTATAGCTCTTTTAATATTGTTTCTTTGCTTTGTATTTTTGATATCTATCTTATGCCATGGTTTGAATGAGGTGTCCTCCCCCCGCAATAGTCTTAGGTATTTGAATATTTGGTACCCAGTTGGTAGTACTCTTTGGTTAGATTAAGGAGGTTTGTCCTTGCTGGAGGAAATATGTCACTTGGGGAAGGCTTTGAGGTTTTAGAGTCATTCACCATTCCCAGTTTACTCTCTACTTTGTACTTGTGGTTTCTGATGTGAACTCCCAACTGTTACTTCAACTCCCCTGCCTATCCATCACGACAGACTCTTACCCCTTGGATACCCTTGGATACCTTTAGTCCAAATAAACTTCTTCTATAAGTTGCCTTGTTTATGGTGTTGTGTTGAAATAGAAAAGTAATTAACATATCTAACTCTATTATGTCATATGACATTCTTCTCTGTCAATTTCTACAAATGACTCCTACTCTTGGATGTCCATTAATTTCTGCAGAATTAGAAGAATTTTTGCTATAGTTTCATCAAATTGATTTTCCATATTTACTATATATTTAGTGTTTATCTCAGTTATAGGTTATTTTTCTTTTCTTTTCTTTGTGTAGGTGTGGATGGTATTCCGGGAGGGTACTACATTTGGAGGACAAAAGTCAACATCAAGATCAGTATCTTCTGTCACTCTCAACATTACTGTTATTATTAATATTAATAGTAGTAGCAGTAGCAGTAGTAGAAGTAGTATTTGGAACTGAATTTAGGGCCTCATACATGTGAGGCAAGCACTCTACCACTAAACTACATGCCCAATCATCCACCTTATTTGGGGGGACAGGTTTTCCACTAAACATGGAGCTTCCCACTTCTAGTCACTGGATTGACTGACCAGTGAGTCCCAGGATCCCCCTGTGTCCATCCCCAGTACTGCCATACTGAGTTTTTACATGGGTGCTGGGAACTCAATGTCCGGTCCTCATACTGCACATCAATCACTCTTCCTGAGCTGCCATCTGTGTCATGGATTCTTGTATTTCACCTCTTGATCATATCCCAGAGTTCTTGGATGTTGTGGTCATGTGCATCTACTTTTTCCTTTACCGATGTTTTAATGTGGTATTTTCTAAACCTTGTCCTCTGTCCCTGACATTTTTTTCTTCTACTAGAATGTTTACTTTGATGTTGCAGAGAAGTGAATGGTTCTTCTCAGTTCCTTGGTTTAGGAGTGAAGATATTCTCTGATTTTCTTTGAGGATGATTTTTGCAATAGGTTATTTGTAGGTAGAGTCTGTATTATTTTTCCTAAGACTGACAAAGCAAACTTTGGATTTCACAGTTATGTGGACCAAAGTCCTAAATCTAGCAATTAGCAAGCTTGGTTCTTTCTGCCAACTCTCAGGGAGAATTTATGTTATGTATCTTCTCTACTATCAAGTAACTCTGGCCATTTAAAGCATCCCATGGCCTGTTGGGCACCATCACAGTTTATGCCTCTATTTTCACATGCCCTACTCTTTGTGTCTGTCTGTGCTTTCTCTTCTACATGAGGCAGGCATTAAATAAGGCCAGGCCACTCCAAAATTTGTTATGTAGCAGAGGATGACCTTGAACTCATGGTCCTCCTTTCTCTACCTCCCAAGTGCTGATATCACAGGGAACACCAAGTCTGACCTTCCATTGCATTAATGTACATTTCAACTCCAGGGTAATCTCATTCCTTCTTCTTTAATATAATTGTATTAGATAAGGTTCTTTTTTCCATATAAGAGCACATCCTACATCCTGGGAGATTCAACTTGACCATTCTGCTTCAACTCCCTAAGTAGTAATATAGACATGACCTAGCTCTCAAACTTTCTCTTTTTTGAGACAGGATTTCACTATGTACTCTTCGGTGGCTTTGAACTTGCTACCCCTTCTGCCTCTACCTTCCGAATACTATACCTCTAGTTCTTGCTGTAACATGAGGGCTGGGCTCGTTGGGGTTTCTGTCCTGCCCAGTTCCCCAGCCATTTAGTCCCATAAGTTATAAAACTGATTGGCCCATTAGCTCAGGCTTCTTGTTAACTCTTGTAGCTTATATTAACCCATTGTTCTTATCTACGTTAGCCACATGGCTCTGTACCTTTCTCAGCCAGGTAGATTACATCTTGCTTCTTCCGTGGTCTGGGCAGGACTAGAAGGAATGGGCTTCCTCCTTCCTAGAATTCTCCTGTTCTCATTGCCCCACCTCTACTTCCTGTCTGGTTGACTTGCCCATACTTCCTGCCTGGCCAATCAGCATTTATTTAAAACATGATTGACAAAGTACAGACAGTTCTCCCATACCATCTTGCAGAATTTGTCAAATTGATCTAAATTTCCAAATGTCTTGGTGTAAAGACATTAAATATACTTATATTTCCAAGTTTGTAAGATCTTAAGCAACATCTTCCTTTCACGTTCAACGTTAGTTATCTGTGTCATCTCCTCCTTCTCCAACTAAATCTGGCTGAAACTTTTTTTTGTCTATGGCAAAAAGTCTGACCCTTTGTCTTGCTGTTTCTATCACACACTCATTTTGCATTTTTAATTTGTATTCCTTATTATTCTTCACTTTGATATCTTAAGGTTTAACTTGCTTTTTAAAAATTCCTTGGAGTGGCTGTGTAGGTTAATATAGCATGAATAATAAGATCGTAGAGACAGATATTGGGGTTCAAGGTGAAAGATCAGAGAAGCAAAGCAGACAACCACTAGAGAGCTCTTGCCTGTATGGAATCCTCAGACTGAAAAGAGAGTGAGTTCCTTTCTCATCCCACCTTATAGTCCTCTCTAGTGCTGGGATTAAATGCATGCACCATCACTGCCTGGCCTTTATGGCTAAGTAGTGTGGCTGGTGGAAATAAAGATGAATGCCACCACAGCCTGGCCTGCATGGCTGACTAGTGCTGCTAGCTTTACACTCTGATCTGCGGGCAAGCTTTATCTGTTAGATCATCAACAAAATATCACTATAGGTAGTGTCAGTGTTATATTCCGGAGTGGCTGTGCAGGTTGTCAGTTTTACATGCTTTTATAAGATGCACATTCAAGACTGTAAGTTTCTTTCTGAGCACCTCATAAGATATGACTTGTCATGTATTTGTTTTCTTATAATTCAAACATTTTTCACTTTTTGCAGATACTTACTTGGCTTAGAATTAACTTCAGATTAGGCAGGACTAGAGCAGTACCGGTGAGAGGGCTTTGTAACACACACAAAACCCTGTTTCAATCCAAAAAGTGAAAAAGAAATTAACTTTAAAAATGAATAAAATAGGTTTTTTCAAGAAAAGAATTTTTATAGAAAATTATTGAGTTTGATGCTTAGGGAAATATTTTCAGTATTCAGATTATTAGAACTAATTGATGTATGCAAGATCCATTAGGTACAAATAGAAATAAATGTTACAGTTTCTATTTTTAAATATTTTTATTAAAAATGTTAGACATACTAAAATAAGAGTACTATTGTCTTCATATGATTTTCTGTTGCTGTGATGCAGTCACCTGACAGGCCAACAGAAGGTACACAGGTTTGTCTGCCTCACAATTCCAGGTCACAGCCCATCATTGTGGAAAGTCAAGGCTGCAGGAACTGGAAGCCAGTGCCCCTACCAGTCCGTGGTCACGATACGAAACTCCTGCCGCTGTTCAGGAATGTAGCTTTCTCTACTCTTTTTTCTTTTGTTTTTTTTGTTTTGTTTTGTTTTTTCGAGACAGGGTTTCTCTGTGGTTTTGGAGCCTGTCCTGGAACTAGCTCTTGTAGACCAGGCTGGTCTCAAACTCACAGAAATCCGCCTGCCTCTGCCTCCCAAGTGCTGGGATTAAAGGCGTGCGCCACCACCGCCCAGCGCTTTTTCTACTCTTGAGCAATTTAGAATCTCCCACCTGGGGAATGGTGCTGCCCACAGTGTGTAAGTGTTTGCACCTCAATGACCACAATCAAGACAATGCCCCCAGACAAGCCCACATTCCAAACTGATCTACATAATCTTTCTTTGAGAATCTCTTCTCACATGATTCTAGACAATGTCAAGTTTACGAAACTCTCTGTCACAAATATAAAGACTCCATTCCTTTTGCCAGTTTCGTGTTACTACAAAGAAATATTAGAGACAAGTAACTTATAAAGAGAACAGGTTCATTTTGTCTAAGGTCCCGGTCCATAATCAGATGACCGCGGATAAGGGCAGCATATTATGGCAGAAATGCATGATGGGACAAAACACCGCAGAGCAGCCAGTGTCCCATAATTGCTTTTAGGGACGCACCTCTGATGACCTGAGCATCCCCTGCCAAGCCCCGTCTCTTGAAGGTCCACAATATGTCCCATCTACACTGCGCTGGGCAGTGGGATGCACCAGATACTTTCCTCATTGCCATGGCCAAACACCTGAGAAGAAGTGATTTAAGGAGAAGGTGTGGGGTTCCAGTCAATCATAGCGGGGAAACCGTGGCGTAGGAGGGGAAAGCGGTGCCTCTGAATCTGCAGTCGGGAAGCAGAGCGAGAGGGATGCTGGTGTCAGCCCTCTTTCTCCTTTTATTTAGTCTAGTACCTCAGGCCATGGGATGCACCACCCACAATCCAGGCAGGTCCTTCCTTTCGGGTAAAGCTCTCTGGGAACACCTTCACTGACAGACTCAGAGGTGTGTTTCCACGGTGATCATATATCCATTAAGCTATCAAGATTAACGATGGGAGGCATTTAGCCTCCAAACCATTGCATCCAGCCCTGAACTCGGAGGTCCATGAGCATCTCATAATGCAAAATATTCTGTCTCTAAGAGTACAAAGATTAACTGTTGCATCTTTGATCAAAAGTTCAAGTCTAGCTAAGAGTGGTGGCACATTCCTGTCCAGCAATGAGGAGACTGGGTAGAAGTGTCTAAGTTCAAGGCTAGCACTGGCTATATAGTGTGTTTCAAGTCAGCCTGGGCTGCAGGATGAGACCCTATCAAAGAGAGAGAGAGAGAGAGAGAGAGAGAGAGAGAGAGAGAGAGAGAGAGAGAGAGAGAGAGATCCAGATCTTGAAAAACAAAAAGTTAGCTATGTATTCCTGATTAAAGGTGATGATGGATGTGGCAGTGGGGTTCACAGACTTCCCGGATAGCTGATGAGAGAGGCTCAGGCTGAACATCCTTATTCCACACGGCTCCTCTCTCAGGCTCACATTGCATTCTGCTTAAAGGTTCCCCTGGATAATTCACCTGTCGCTGGAACTCCTGTCTTCCTGGGGCCCTCACTGCACCTTTAGTGGCACTGGCACGACTCCAACATGCATCACCTTCTCAGGGGCTGCCTTACAGGGACTTCACCATAGCACCCTGTCCGGCTTCCTAAACCTTCCCTGAAAGCTTGGTGCCACTGTCTGTGACTCTCGCATTGTGCATTTCTGTGAAAGCAACACCTCAAGGGAGACATTCCAGGGTCTGTTGCCAGCAGGAACCGAGGCTGCACCTACCTGAAGTCCAGCTGCTTTGCAATCTATTCAACTTCAAACTAGGAATATCTTGCAGTTGATAGTTCTTGCTATAAAATGTTTCTAGGCTCTCGAACACCATGCATAGCACAGCTGAGGTACACCGACTGTGTTTAAGAAAGGCTCAGGGCAATGCCGTGTGAGAGCCGTGATAGATTCAATACACGCAAGGTTTTTCTAGTCTTGCCCTCAACTATTGCTTTTAAAACTAAATATATTTCCTGCAACCTTCTTTATCCTCTTCCTTTCTCTTCATTCCATAGCTTTTATACTGTTTTCCCTCCACCAACTTGAGGTCATTCCATTGGATCTGATGAGATCTTGGGCTTCTAGAAAAAGTGATTCTGGAAATGCCATCTGGCTAACCCTCAGATGTGTCCAGACAGACACTGCACAGATTATCTCCAGGAAGGAAGGAAAACAGATGAGAGTCTCAGAACTATTTATACAACCATTCTGCAGGCTTTGGCCTGGAAAACACGAAACTGGGATTTTCAGGTTTTTCGATTGCATTTCTTGCCACCACCCCCGGTATTTCGTGAAGTTTAAATTATAACCATCTGTTTCAGAAGACATAAAAATCTTTAATTCTGTCATCCTCCACATTAACAGAATGCCAACCCTGGGGAAGTCTTGTACTGACGAAGGTGCTTTGCTAATTGTGGCAAAATCAGAACGCCACAACTCATTGCCTGCATACCACAGCGGGTTCCACAGTCTACGGTTGAAAGAGCGGTCTCTCAGAGGCGTCTGTGTGTGATGCCAGTCGTGTGTCCTGCTTGTCTGACGATGGCAGTCAGCATAGCCTTCTCACAAGTCTTACTAAAGACACTAAATGAACTGTGTCTGCTCATTCCTTTGTCTTTCATTCTTCAAATATCCCAGAATATGCTTGCTTCAACAGCTAATGGCTAAATTATATTCTATTCAAATTTTTGTGTGATGGTTTTAAAACAAGATGCACCGCTGAGTTTTATACCGTGGCTTCTGGACAAGGGTGGCGCGCAAATCTGTGAAATGGTCTCTCTTTAAAGAAAACAATCCCCAAGACAGCTCCTGGTAAAGTCATACTTGGTGATCAATCAACCTCGTGTCATTCTCACAGCCTGAAGAGTTTGTGGCAGTGGAAAGCGGCACTCTAACATTCATCATCCGTGTGCTCTTCCCACTTTCCACCCAGCCTCCCCTAATACACGGTGCTCAGTGTCTTCCCCGAAAGTCACAGCAAAATGTAACATTATGACTACAGAAGCTCACCCCAGGAGCCTCTCTGAGGCAGCTGGTTGAATTTTTGACATTCCAATTCACTCGTTCTCTCTCTTCTTTCAGAAAAAAATTCCTTTTTTTCATCTTACTGATAAGCTCTTACTGAGCATCAACTGATTTCTGAGCATTGTGCTGACTGTTGAAGATATAGACAGAAACATTAATTATTTTTATCTCAAAACAAGTGAAATGTAATGAGAATAAGCACTACCTGCCGCAAGGCGAAGAAAGTGTGCTCCTAAAGCAGAGTTGCGGGCATGTGTGTTCATGGAGCAGAGAATCATGCATTCTTCCACACTGTTGCCTTTCTGATGTCTGACAGTTAATTCCGTTTTGTTTTATTATTTTATCTTCTTTTAAAATCTTATATGTTCAAAATACATGTTTTTCAACTTCTTTTACTTTGTCTGTTCTACAACACGTCTCACAGATAAATATAACCTTTCCTTGCACCATCTGGGTTTCTTGGAGATGTAGACATTGGAGGAAAGAAAGACCTGGAGTGAGTGGTACTGCAACAGCTGGCTGAGCTCACAATGTGAGGCTCAGTCAGCGTCCCGAGACAAACAGGCACTTGTGGCACACACTCTCGGGAGAAAGGAACAGCAAATGAGTCGAGGGTGGATGGAAGACCGACCCTCCCCTTCCAGCTACAAAAAGAAAGCCGGAGGCAGCTTGGAAGGTAAAGGGTCTTACTAACAGGACTCCCCGGAGAAGAACAGCTCCTCCCAACCCCAGGGACCTCAGGACTCCTTCACTCTGGTTATTCCCACAAGTGATCGACTTGAGAGTGCCGGCGGGTAGAAAATAGGACAAACAGAAGCAGAAAGGAAAGCAATGGGGAGGTGGCTAGCAAGTGTACAAAAATGTCACCACCACTTTAACTATGACTTAAAAGAAGCAAGTTAAAATAGCATTTGTTTTCTTCCTATATGTCAAGAAACACAAATAACACTCCAGTTTATATTTAATTTTGAACTTTATTGCACTATAATCTTAAAAGATTTTTTGCTACTTTTCAATTGTAGAATTTATTGAAACATTTAATGTATTCTATTAAAGTTTTGTGTGATGGTCTTAAAACAAGGTGCACCATTGAGTTTTATATCAAAGTAATTCATCTAGTTCATTGCTGTATCCTTAGCATCAAAATTGTTCTGGCCCACAAGCAGCAGTTAGTGGGTATTTGTAAACTTCATGAATGGGTTCACCAACACCCAAAAATAGAACATTGCCTGGTGAACATCTTGGGGAAACTGAAACGCATTATATATTTCCTAAAGAATGAAAATGTCAAATTAGTGGGAAGTTAAATTTATTTTCTTTCAGACTATTGCCAGTGAAAGACTGTGTTCTGCTGCTTAACATGTACATTTCACATTGGGATAAAGTTGCTAACGTGATATCTAAACTAATATTACACAGGAAGTTATGACCATGGGCCAGGAGGTCCTGAAACACAAATCCATCAGGGTGGACGTGCAGTTGGGCTCAGAGGGCTGCTGGTACAGAGATTGGTATGGGGTGGAGGCATTGCTGCCGGACAGAAGCAAAGGGTAGGCAGTGATCATTGTGCCGCCCTAGTTTGCCTGTTCATCTAAACATACACTAGTGAGCTCTGCACTGCACACTGGGAATATGGAGCCGAAAGAGAACTGTGAGACACACTCAAAGGCCTACTTACGGTGCCTCAAAGAAGAAGTCATTGAGTGCATTGATGCACTGAGTCTGTGGACAGTCACCAACTCAAGTACAGAGAGAGGCTCCCAGCTCAGCCTGAAGGGCAATAAGAGGCTCACGTGTGCTTGAGCTGATCCACCAGACAGAGAGGCAGGGTTGACTTTCAAGAGACACAAGACACAGAGGTCATCTGAGAGGATGTGGTGAGAGATGCCGTTTTCATTTCCCAGTGCTGCTGAAGCAAGACATCTCAGGGCGAGTGGCTGAACAACAGTGCTGAAGCCCCATGTCCCACGGGAGGCACTAGGAGTCTGGTCTCCTCTGAGGCTTTCCCTTGGGGGCACAACAGCCACTCTCTTGCTGTCGCCTCCCTTCTCACGCATGGTCTGGCATCAGTGTGCTCTAATCACATCTGCTTTTGCATGTAGTACTGTGGCCTAGAGCATGACAGGCAAGCTCTCGGCCTCTGACCTCTATGTTCTTGGCACGTGCTTACCTTGCCTTTTAAGGCAAAGTCTCACTAAGTTGCCCAACTGGCCTTGAAGTCACTCTCTAGTCCAGGCAAGTCTTGACTTTGTTATCCGCTGCTTTGGTCCCTGAGAGCTGGAATTGCATGTCTGTGCTTTACTTTCTAGCTACTCCTTTTTATGTAGATTATTTTATATTCACGGTCTTTCTCTCTGTAAAGGAGGGCCTGTGTGCGTCACAGTCATGACAACAACCTGAAGTCACCGTTGAATTGGTCTAAGTAACGAAAGCACGCACTGAGCTGGTAATGTTTCTGTGAACTTCACAGTCTCACCAACACGAAGCAAAAAGACATGCAGGAAGCGTCTCAGTTGTCACAAGGTTGTTACCTTGCCCACTCAAGGGAGTTAAAACGTGTATTTTGTATTTTCTCATTTTCTTTTCTTTTTTCTTAAATAAACCATAGATCATAAAGGACAATTTTTATCAAAATGTATATTTCTTTGATGTGCTTTGAACTGTTCCAGAAAAAAGAGAATATCTAAAACAAATTAATTAAAAATTAATTTTAAAATTAAATTTAATTAATTAAAAAAGAAACTCTCTAAGAGCAAATTAATTAAAAATGTGTGCAAATAAAAGTATTCACAGACAGTTATTTACAGTGAAAAGACTACATCAACCACTCACATCACACAAAACAGATTCTTATAAATTTGGGGGGTCAGGGTCTGTGAGGATAAATTACTGTTCTTCAGTATGTGGGTGTGATGTTTACATTTGCATGGGAGATGTGTTATACCAACCAAACATAAACTGAGTAAGAATTACTGTACCAGGTCCTTGACCCTTTGCATCCTGACTTGACAGCTGTGGCATAGGTCACACACCCATCAATGTTTGGTGGGAACTATAACCTTTTACAGTTTTAACATGTAGAGCAAGGCTTCCTCTCATCATGTAAACCATATACTTCACATTGACGTTTTCAAATGGAAGATATAATGTTCATGGCTCAAGAGAAGGGAAAATGCATTGAGAATAAAGACCTTCTTTTAAAAAGAAAGCAGTGTAGTGCAGTTGTGATGTGGGATCCCCTCTGTATGCTGTGACTACAACTGGTTAATAAAGAAACTGCTTTGGACCTATAGCAGCGCAGAACTTAGCTAGGTGGGGAAAACTAAACTGAATGCTGGGAGAAAGATGGAGAAGTCAGAGAGAAGCCATGGAGCCACCGCTGGAGACAGACATGCTGAAACCTTATTAGTAGATCACACCTTGTGGTGATGCACAGATTAATGGAGATGGGTTAAATTAATATGTAAGAGTTAGCCAATAAGAAGCTAGAGCTAATAGGGCAAGCAGTGTTTTAATTAATACAGTTTCTGTGTGATTATTTCTTTCTGGATGGCTGGGACAAACAAGCGGCCTCCTTACTACACAGTAGTAAAAAAGAATGTTTTTTAGCCAAGTTTTTTGTTGTTTTTGTTTGTTTGCTGTCTAAGACTCAAAAAACAGGCAACGTGCCATCCTGACACTACCTCGGACTTTACTGTTCACGCAAGTACCCCAAAAACCCATGGTTGAAACCTAACCCCATACTACTCAGCAAGTTTGTACACAGCAAGAGGCAGCATGTGGAAATGACACAAAGCCCACCATAGAGGGACAAGGAAGCACCGGCATCTCTTCTGGTGTGTAAGAGATCACAGTTCCCAGTCGTCTGGCTCAGCAGCTTGTCCCCACTTCCGCTTGAATATCCGCAGCAGTGTCTTCTAAGGAGGCTGCATTTTGTTTGGTTTTGATTTGTTTCCTAAATCATACAAGGAAAGATACTGAAAAAAATCTTCTTTAAACTCACCAAGGCCAGCTGGCCGGGGTCTGAAAAAGCATGGGACAAAACCGGTCTCGCTGAACATAATGGACAATGAGGACTACTGAGAACTGAAGAACAATGGCAATGGGTTCTTGATCCTATTGCACGTAATGGCTTTGTGGGAGCCCAGGTAGTTTGGATGCTCACCTTAATAGACCTGGATGGAGGTGGGTGGTCCTTGGACCTCCCACAGGGCAGAGAAACCTGCTCGCTCTTTGGGCTGAGGAGGAAGGAAGACTTGATTGGGGGACGGGGAGGGAATGGGAGGTGGTGGCGGGGAAGAGGCAGAAATCTTTAATAATTAAATAAATTAATTAATTAAAAAAATAAAATAAAAAAACAAAAAAATAAAAATAAAAAAATAAAATTAAAAAAAATAAAAATAAATAAATAAAATAAAAATATCGAGTACAGTAAGATCAGTAATAAAAACAAAATAATAAATTTTAGAAATTTAAGTTTTTTTGTTTTCTTGTGCCTGTGGGTTTTGTTTTGCTTTTGACAAAGGCTTTTGGATACAGGCACAGTGTGGGATCTGCTCGCAGTAAAGCAAGTGTGTGCTTCACAGTGAGGGGGCTTTGTGGAATTAGGTCTAACCAGCAGACACAAAAGCAGCCCTCATTGTGGTGTCAAAGGCATCTAAGAAGCACACCAGGACACCGAGGACCTGGTTTCTGGGTTAAGTTCTGACCTAATGTTCTCTTTTTAATCCCTTTAATAGATTCTCCCACACACACATCCCTCCTCCCCCCCCACACACACACACGTATTGGCAATGTAGATCCTAATTCCTCCACCTCCACTCATTTTTCCTGAATACAGTCCTCCTCCAGGCCTGTCCCCTGTCATGAATAAATCCAGCTTGATTGCTTTCTTTTATTTATTGTTACTTTTTTTTTCAGTGGTGAAGATGAACTCACTCATTCTAGGTAAGCATTCTACCATTGATCTATGTCCCCAGTCCTGGTTTTTCATTTTCTAAATTTATTTTTATTACACTTATTTTATCATTTATTCATTTAGGGTGTGCACATGTGTCTTGGTACACGTGTGGAGATCAGAGGACAGTTCGTGGGAATTAGCTGTCGCCTACCACCCTATGGATTCTATGGGTCAAACTCAGGTCATCGGGTTTGGCAGCGAGCACCTTTACCTACCAAGCCATCTTGCCAACCCATAATGTTCATTCTTTGTTCATACATGATAATGGGTTTTCTTATGACATATATGCATGCATTTTAATCCTGTTTACAGGCTGTTACTGCCTTGTCCCTGTCCCTCTCCCCACAATCTTCACCTTTCCGAATTCTTCCCCTTCTACTTTCATGTTTCAAAAAAAATCATTTTTTATTTTTGGTGGCCCAATGGGTTCATTAGGGCTGCTTGCAGGAGCATGGAAGGGTTGACTTACGGGCGTGTAGCCACCTTACCAGTGGGTACACCATTGAGGAACACCTCCCTCTCTCTCCCCCCAGCAGTGATTAACAGCATATCCATTTATAGGGAGGGATAGGTCCTCCCTGTAGGCCCCTTCTCCTTCCACGCCACTCCTGCTCTTCCCTCTGACTCTAGTGGCTGCCATCGACCCCGGGGATTTTTCTGTTGTTGCCTTTTCAGTACTGGATCACGAGTGTGTCCTGCTTGCTTTTTTTTTAAGAGGAAAAAAACCAAGTATTTTAATTAAATTAATTAAATGTATAAACATCATAGGCTTTCATACTGAATAAATAGGGCTAATTAGAGTCAGTAGCAAGTCTGAGTCACCAATTCGTCTCAGGCTGGTCTTAGGTTAGGCCATGTTCCAAGGACCCCCACATTATCTTACTTATTGATAAGAATTCTAATGTGCGGTCTTCAGGATTCCCATACATTTCTCTCCTTCAGACTCAGAGGTGGTTCCTTTGTTGGAAGTTGTGCGGAGGTGGGTTGGGACCCAGTGGCCTGGCAAATGACCAACCATTGAGGTTGGTCGCCTGAAGGGACAGACTGTTGGACTGACACCTGCATGGTGTTACGTGACAAAGGGTCGCCGACTGGAGTCCCCACTGATGAGTAGCCTAGAGAAGGTGTGGTGTCTTACGGTGATCTTCAAGTGCTTCCTCGGAGAGCGTGGGTGAGCACAGTGTTGAATCTTACAGGAGGAAGACTTGCCTCTGCTATGGGAATGGTAGCGCTTCCTTCAGTCACTGTTACTGGCAAAGTTCTGGTACCGCCATCAGATTCACTTTCGAAAGGCTTTTCCCATGCAGGAGCACGCCTGTGGATCTTGAGTTTCTCGGAGACCAGAAAGACTGTGCCGCAGGCTGGGAACGGGCAGCTCTGTGATTGATGGGTTTGTACTTGGCCTTGATGGGCCTCCCAGAAGCGGACATAGCTGCTTTGTGCTCCAGGCACTTAGACTCCTCTTTATACGAGGACACAGGTGAGTGGAAGAGGTATCACCCTAAGGGTCTCTTTTAATCAATTTCCCTCATAAAGGCCCTTTCTCTACATACTGGTGCATTCTTAGATGGAAGACTTTCAGATGAAATTGGCAGTGATGTGATGAACATGATTGTACTGCAGTGGATCAGTACTTAGACCTGCAGAAATCAGCGGCCAATGACGCATGTGCTGTGCCCATGTCTCGAGACCCCCCAAACAAGCCCACCACAGAGCCGGAATTCAATGCAAACACAAGGGGTTTATTGATTGCAGGCCTGGGCTTGGTTCGCTATCTGGCACTCCAGTGCAGCAGTGGAGGAGAGTGGTCCTCAGCATTCACTGATTGGGGTTTATATAGAGAGAAACCACAAGGCAAAAGCACAGGTGGGTCACAGCCTTGTCAGAGGGTCTCGGGGTAGCTGACATTTAGCCTGATTGGTTATGGCAAGGGGAAGTGGAGAATTGAAAAGTAAAGTAATTAAAAATACATCAGGCCTGCCGTTAGTAGCTGTCACTAGCCCTGTGGTTAGTAGCTGTCATCAATAATACCCTCATCAGTCATACCCAGGGTGGAGTTTGACTCGTTCCAGGAACTTGGAGGAACCTGGGATCATAGAGAGGGCATAAGAGGGATGATCTTAGTTTAGCTCAAATTTGACCCTCACATTCCCTCCTTCTGATTTGTAACCAGGGCACCAATCATGGGACCCTTCAGTCTTCTAATTCCTGGGTGGTCCCCCCACCCATGTAAGGGAGGTTTTTTCTTTGACTTAGCACTTTCACCGGTGAGCACAGGACGACTTATTCTTTTCTGTAACTTCTTCTAGCTAACTGTTGTTGTCAGGGGCCACAAAGGCTGAAGTGCCAGTCAAAAGAAAAGAGGAAATTCAGGCAATGGGGTGTTCACCAGAAGCATCCAGCAGGAACAGCTGTGAGCCAGATGTCAAGTTGGGAGCATAGGCCCCAGTCCCTCACATCTATCCCAGCCCCTAGGCCTGGTCTGGACTCCAAATCCCAGCAGCGAGGGGTCAGGACCACTCCCCAGGGTATTTAAGTGATCCCCCAAAAGAAGAACACGTGGTCTCCCTTTCTTCCTCCTGGGGGTCGCGTTCCGCCGCGGTTCCCCATCGGGGCCACCCGAGAGCGCAGATCTCCCATTAAACCTGGATATTTCTTAATTTGGCTTGTTTTGATTCGGCTTGATTGGGAATTTTGCATAGGTAGAGAGCTAATATTAAGAAACATTCCTAACACCAGATGCTTTTGATAAACATTTTTAACAATGTTTATAACAATGTTATTTTAAAGACAATTTTAAAATGTCATATTCTGCAGATCTCTGACGTATTTGATGGCTGCCTAGGTATGTCTGATTAGACAAACCATGCTATTTGTTTTAAACTTGACTTTGAAAACACATGCAGGGACTAAGTGAGTACTTTAAGGATATCTTGCAATTAATATACATATACATACATACATACACACATACACTTACATATATATATATACATACACATTTTAACAATCTACAGTAAGTTAGCAGTTTTTATAAGATTGGAACTGTACATTACTTTTTTGTTCGCTTTAGCTTTAACTATAATAATTTTGAAGTGAAGCTAATAAAGAACTAAATTGGCCATTCTATGATAATAACACAACAAGGTTGTATCCAGCTGCTAAGACTGTCTCCTGGGAAGGCAAGGAAAAGGTCCCAGGGGAAGTGGGAACAGGAGAGGCCCAGGGACCAGCATTACCCGGGATGAGTTCTAAGGCATCACAGCCATATGTTAATCGAAGCGTCACAAGTTCCTTTTAACACAATCCATTGGTTCTCAACATTTTTGATGCTGTGACCTTTTAGTATAGTTCTTCATTGTTCTTTTACAACTGAACTTTTTCCATTGCTATGAATCTCAATTTAAACATCTGACATGCAAGTGGTCCTAGGCTTTCCCTGTACAACCCCTAAGGAGACCCACGGGCTTAGAAGCTGTTTCAAGCCCTTTGCCAGACTACTTCGGTCATTGTCTTGCTGCATCACAAGAGATGAACATCCCAGTTTCTGGTTAGCACCTGGTGCTTATGACTATGACTTTAGTTTTTAGCTTTTTATTTTAAGTCCAAATCTCAACCATATAAAACATTTTATATGCTCAAATGTCACACAGCTTGCTCCGTTTCACTGTAGCTGGCGTTTTTGGTTATTATCACCTGGCATTGACATTTTTAAAACTGGTACGGCCCATCCTTGTAACTGGACTTTCTTTGGAACTGTAATCTCAACTGTCTCAAATGATTTCTCTGTGTATTTAAAACCACCATTACCTGTGCAACTCTTAAATCACAAAATTTAGCTGCTAAAGCAAGGTATATTCTCTAAAAATAGAATCATGCCAATTTTTGTTACTGATAAATTTTTTAACTATTTTTATTTTGTACCTGTACGCCAAATTCAAGTTTTTTGGCTGTTCTGCTTTGTTTTCATCTCCTTGTCACCATGCCAGGGGCTCAGACTGACAGAGTGACAGAGGAAACTTTTAAATAAGCATGGGTCTAGTGAAGGAAGAGCCATAATCCAACCCTAGAGCCAGCTTTTCAATAAAGAGTGTCATAAAACAGTACATTAAAAAGCATCTGAACTCCTGCTAATCTGAATCCAGTGACCAGAGCTCTGAGATCTGAGTCATGTCCATAAATTTGGCCACAACAGTAGAGGATGTTGACTGGCTGCTGTTGTTGCAGAGACAGCAAAATATCCAAACCACTTTTTCTCCACTCCATGCTTGCAACAAAACTTACGTGCAACCAGAAACCACAGACAAACTGTTTAACAAAACAAGCATACATAAATAAACAAATCATTTTTTAGCCAGAACTAATCTTAAAGTTAAAAATTTTTAACCCTTTTTTTTTTTAATTTAGTATATGCAGGTATGAAAAGCCTTAGCCAACGGGGCCCTGCTCAGCGCAGACAGCCAAGCGGCAGGGACCTGCGCACAACTCCAAGAGCACATCGCCCCACTACAATTAAATCAAAGAGGTAGGCCTTTTATTGGCGAGGTACCTGGCAAACGGGGAGCCGGGTCCTGTTCCTGAAGACGCTTCTGAGTGGTGAGAGGGAACTAGGCCCGCGACAGGAACCAGGAAACGGAGCGAGGGCATTTTGTAAGCCCCTGATCCGGTTTTAAAAGACCCATTAGATAGCATCGATAGGGGGAGATGGACAGGCACGAAGGCAAGAATTCACCCAACAATCTGAAAAACAACATGAAAACACCAGAACCCAATGATCTTACAACACAAGGACTTGAACACCCTAACACAGAAGAAGGGAAAAAAAATGACTTTATGAAAGCAATAGAGTCCCTTAAACAACATGTAAAAAACGCCCTTATAGAAATGGATGAGAAGTATAACAAAAAGTTTGAAGAAATGAGTAAATACGTACATGATACCCTGGGAAACCAAGATAAAGGATCAAACAGGTAAAGGACAGTTCAAGAATGGAAAACTGAAATGGAAGCAAGGAAGAAAACACAAACTGAGGACCGGCTGGATATGGAAAGTCTAGGTCAATGAGCAGAGTCTACGGAAACAAGTATAATAAATAGAATACAAGAGATAGAAGAAAGAATCTCAGATTCTGAGGACAACATAGAGAAAATAAACGCACTGAACAAAGAAAACAGCAAAGCCAACAAATTCTCATCACAAAACATTCAGGAAATATGGGACACAATAAAAAGACCAAACCTAAGAATAATAGGGATAGAAGAAGGAGAAGAGTCACAGCTCAAAGGCCCAGAAAATATTTTTAACAAAATTATGGAAGAAAACTTTCCCAACATAAAGAAAGATATTCCTTTGAATATTCAAGAAGCATACAGAACACCAAACAGACTGGATTAAAAAAAAAGTCCCCTCGCCATATAATAATCAAAACACAAAATATACGGGTTAAAGAAAGAATATTAAGAGCTGCAAAGGAAAAAGGGCAAATAACTTAAAAAGGTAAACCGATCAGACTTATACCTGACTTCTCTGTGGAAACCATGAAAGCCAGAAGATCCTGGATAGAGGTACTGCAGAAACTAAGAGACTATGGATGCAAACCCAAACTACTATACCCAGTCAAGCTATCGTTCACTATCAATGGAGAAAACAAGACATTCCAGGATAAGAACAAATTTAAACAATACGTAGCGACAAATCCAGCCCTACAGAAAGTAATAGAAGGAAAATCACAACCCAAGGAATCCAACATTGCCAACACTGCCTGCAATAACTCAGGCATCTAGCAACCCTTCACCAGAGCAACTCAAAGTAGGGAGACATACAGACTCTACTATCAAAAACAATAAGAATAACCGGAGTAAACAGCCACTGGTCATTAATATCACTTAATATTAATGGTCTCAATTCACCTATAAAAAGAGATTGCATAGGAAAACAGGATCCAACATTCTGCTGTTTGCAAAAAATACATCTCAACCACAAAGACAGGCATCTACTCAGAGTAAAGGGTTGGGAAAAGGTTTTTCAAGCAAATGGTCCTAAGAAAAAAGCAGGTGTGGCCATACTAATTTCTAACAAAACTGATTTCAAACTAAAATCAAGCAGAAGAGATCGAGATGGACACTTTATACTCATAACAGGAACAATCCATCAGGATGAAGTGTCAATCCTGAATATCTACGCCCCTAATATAAAAGCACACACTTATGTAAAAGAAATATTACTAGAACTCAAGGCAGACATCAAACCACACACACTAGAAGTAGGAGACTTCAACACACCTCTCTCTCCAATGGACAAGTCAATCAGACAGAAACCAAATAGAGAATTAAGGGAATTATTGGAGGTAATGAAGGAAATGGACTTAACAGACATCTATAGAACACTCCACCCAAATAGGAAAGAATATACCTTCTTCTCTGCAGCTCATGGAACCTTCTCGAAAATTGATCACATACTCGGAAACAAAGGAAACCTCCACAGATACAAAAGAATATCAGTGTCCACCTGTATCTTAGCAGAACACCACGGACTAAAGTTAGAAGGCAACAACAATGCTAACCCCAGAAAGCCAACAAACTCATGGAAACTGAACAGTCAACTAATGAACCACACCTGGGTCAAGGAAGAAATTAAGAAAGAAATTAAAGTCTTCCTTGAATTTAATGAAAATAAAGAGACAACATACTCAAACCTATGGGACACAATGAAAGCAGTGTTAAGAGGAAAGTTCATAGCACTAAGTGCCTACTTAAAGAAAACGGAGAAAGCATACATTGGGGACTTAACAGCACACCTGAAAGCTCTAGAAAAAAAAGAAGCAGACATGCCCAGGAGGAGTAGAAGACTGGAAATAATCAAACTGAGGGCAGAAATCAACAAAATAGAAACACAGAAAACAGTCCAAAGAATCAATGAAACAAAAAGTTGGTTCTTGGAGAAAATCAACAAGATCGACAAACCCCTATCCAAACTAATTAAACGACAGAGTGAGAACACGCAAATAAATAAGATCAGAAATGAAAAGGGGGACATAACCACAGATACAGAGGAAATTCAGAGAATCATTAGATCTTACTACAAAAGCCTGTATGCCACAAAACTGGAAAATGCAAAAGAAATGGACACTTTTTTAGATAAGTACCATATACCAAAGCTAAACCAAGACCAGGTGAATGATCTAAATAGACCTGTTAGTTACGAAGAACTAGAAACTGTTATCAAAAATCTCCCTTCCAAAAAAAGCCCAGGACCAGATGGTTTCAATGCAGATATCAACTTCCAGAACTTCCAAGAAGAGCTAATACCTATATTCCTTTAGGTATTTCACAATATAGAAACAGAAGAGTCATTGCCAAATTCCTTTTTGAAGCTACAGTTATCCTGATACCAAAACCACACAAAGACCCAACCAAGAAAGAGAATTACAGGCCTATCTCACTCATGAATATCGACGCAAAAATTCTCAATGAAATTCTGGCAAACCGAATCCAAGAACACATTAGAAAAATTATCCATTATGATCAAGTAGGTTTCATCCCAGAGATGCAGGGCTGGTTCAACATACGCAAATCTATCAATGTAATCCACCATATAAATAAACTGAAAGAAAAAAACCATACGATCGTTTCATTAGATGCTGAAAAAGCATTCGACAAAATTCAACACCCCTTTATGATGAAGGTCTTGGAGAGATTAGGGATAAAAGGATCATACCTAAATATAATAAAAGCTTTTTACAGCAAGCCAACAGCTAACATTAAATTAAACGGAGAAAAACTCAAAGCCATTCCACTAAAATCAGGAACACGACAAGGATGTCCACTCTCTCCATACCTCTTCGATATAGTGCTTGAAGTTCTAGCAATAGCAATTGGACAACATAAGGGGATCAAGGGGATTCGTATTGGAAAGGAAGAAGTTAATCTTTTGTTATTTGCAGATGATATGATAGTATACATAAGCGACCCCAAAAACTCTACCAAAGAACACCTACACCTGATAAACACCTTTAGTAATGTGGCAGGATACAAAATCACTCCAAAAAATCAGTTGCCTTCCTATACACTAAGGATAAGGAAGCAGATAGGGAAATCAGAGAAGCATCACCTTTCACGATAGACACAAATAGCATAAAATATCTTGGGGTAACTCTGACCAAGGAAGTGAAAGATCTATTTGACAAGAACTTTAAGTCTTTGAAGAAAGAAATTCAAGAGGACACCAGAAAATGGAAGGATCTCCCTTGCTCTCGGATTGGGAGGATCAACATAGTAAAAATGGCAATTCTACCAAAAGCAATCTATAGATTCAATGCAATCCCCATCAAAATCCCATCAAAATTCTTCACAGATCTGGAAAAGACAATAATCAACTTTATATGGAAAAAAAAACCCAGGATAGCCAAAACAATCTTATACAATAAAGGATTATCTGGAGGCATTACCATCCCTGACTTCAAACTCTATTAAAGAGCCACAGTATTGAAAAAACAGCTTGGTATTGGCATAAAAACAGAGAAGTTGACCAATGGAATTGAATAGAAGACCCTGACTATAACCCACAAACCTATGAACACCTGATTTTCGATGATGGAGCTAAAAGTATACAATGAAAAAAAGAGAGCATCTTCAACAAATTGTGCTGGCAAAACTGGATGTCAATCTGTAGAAGAATGAAAATAGATCCTTATCTATCACCATGCACAAAACTCAAGTGCAAATGGATTAAAGACCTCAATATCAGTCCGAACACACTGAACCTGATAGAAGAGAAAGTGGGAAGTACTCTACAACACATGGGCACAGGAGACCACTTCCTACGTATAACCCCAGCAGCACAGACATTAAGGGCCTCATTGAATAAATGGGACCTCCTGAGAATGAGAAGCTTCTGTAAAGCAAAGGACACTGTCACTAAGACAAAAAGGCAACCCACTGACTGGGAGAAGATCTTCACCAACCCCGCAACTGACAAAGGTCTGATCTCCAAAATATATAAAGAACTCAAGAAACTAGACCATAAAAGGCTAATCAACCCAATTATAAAATGGGGCACTGAGCTGAACAGAGAATTCTCAACAGAAAAAGTTCAAATGGCCAAAAGACATTTAAGGTCATGCTCAACCTCCTTAGTGATCAGGGAAATGCAAATCAAGACAACTTTAAGATACCATCTTACACCTGTCAGAATGGCTAAAATAAAAAGCACCAATGATAGCCTTTGCTGGAGAGGTTGTGGAGAAAGGGGTACTCTCATCCATTGCTGGTGGGAATGCAAACTTGTGCAACCACTTTGGAAAACAGTGTGGCAGCTTCTCAGGAAATTCGGGATCAACCTACCCCTGGACCCAGCAATACCACTCTTGGGAATATACCCAAGAAATGCCCTATCATTCAACAAAAGTATATGTTCAACTATGTTCATAGCAGCATTGTTTGTAATAGCCAGAACCTGGAAACAACCTAGATGCCCTTCAATGGAAGAATGGATGAAGAAAGTATGGAATATATACATATTAGAGTACTACTCAGCAGTAAAAAACAATGACTTCTTGAATTTTGTATGCAAATGGATGGAAATAGAAAACACTATCCTGAGTGAGGTAAGCCTCCAAAAAGAGGAACATGGGATGTACTCACTCATATTTGGACATTGAGCATATAATTTGTGATCCTAGAGAAACTAAATAAGAAGGTGAACCCAAAGAAAAACATGTAGGCATCCTCCTAAATATTAACCTTCATCAGGCGACGAAAGGAGACAGAGGCAGAGACCCACATTGGAGCACCGGACAGAAATCTCAAGGTCCAAATCAGGAGCAGAAGAAGAGAGAGCAGAAGTAAGGAACTCAGGACCGCGAGGGGTGCATGCACACATTGAGACAATGGGGATATTCTATTGGGAACTCACCAAGGCCAGCTGGCCTGGGTCTGAAAGAGCATGGGATAAAACCGGACTCGCTGAACATAGCGGACAATGAGGACTACTGAGAACTCAAGAACAATGGCAATGGGTTTTTGATCCTACTGCACGTACTGGCTTTGTGGGAGCCTAGGCAGTTTGGATGCTCACCTTAATAGACCTGGATGGAGGTGGGGGGTCCTTGGACTTCCCACAGGGCAGGGAACCCTGATTGCTCTTCGGGCTGACAAGGGAGGGGGACTTGATTGGAGGAGGGGGAGGAAATGGGAGGGAGTGGCGAGGAGGAGGCAGAAATCTTAGATAGATAGATAGATAGATAGATAGATAGATAGATAGATAGATAGATAGATAGATAGATACATACATACATACATACATACATAGATAAATAAAAAGAAAAGCCTTAGCCAAGATATTTTACATCCCCTAAACTTCTGCAACTTTCCATAAACCTTCAGTCCGTTTCTCTTTAGTCTTCTGCCCTTTTTTTCATTTTTCCCTGCCTTTCTTTTGAAGACACAGCCCTCTGCCTCTTCTGCTCTTCCCTTTTCTTTACTAAAACTCCACATGCAAGCTCTGTCGGGATGGCATACTTTCTCACCCGCTGCTGCAACTGGCGTCATATGGTAACAGACCTGCCAAAGGCGACAGGTTGAATCAGAACTGGCAGAATGTGAGTGCATGTGCTCATGACCGGATTACGGGTTAAGAGTAGGTCTGGTGGGGAAGACGCTGCCTGCCTTACTGTGTCCATTTCACTCAGATACAGAAAGATACCGAATTCTAGACAACACATAACACCAAGGGCACACAAAAAGACTTTGCCCTGACTAGACAACCAACAGAGTTTCAAAACCAGTGATGGCTTGGTGTTCTCAGGGAGTGACCCTCCAGGCTCAGTCACACCAAAAACTGTGTAGACATGAAATGTCTTTTCGGATACCCATGATCCCTCCCCTCCTTCATGTCCACTGATGGTCTCAGCAATCCAGGTGGGACTCTAACCCACTTTGCCTTTGACCTTGCTGTCAGAGGGTCTTGGGGTAGTTGCCATTTAGCCTGATTGGTTATGGCAAGGGAAAGTACAGAACTGAAGAGTAAAGTAGTTAAAAATACATCAGGTGTGGTTGAGGCATGTGGTTAGTAGCTGCCATTAGCCATGTGGTTAGTGGCTGTCATCAATCATGCCCTTATCGGTCATACCCAGGGTGAAGTTGACTCCTTTCAGGAACTTGGGGGAACTTGGAATCATGGAGAAAGCATAAGTGGGCTGGTCTTAGTTTAGTTCAAATTTGACCCTCACACATGTAAGATATGCTAGGGATAGAATATCCCATTCACAGTACAAAATTGGCCCAGAATTAGTGTCAGCAAGAGGGCAACTTTAGACTTACACAGTTTCAGACAACACATTAAAACTAAACTTAACAGATTGCTATTGGTCTGCTTTTGATGACATTTCACATATATGAACTATGTGGGAAAGATAAGAAAATTCTCCTCATTTCAAAGCACATCATCTACGTGAGATAATTCTTCTCGTGCTCAAACTGGAACAATACATTACAGCAAATAACTGTGAAGATTCTGCAGCTGAAGCTAGTAAAGCTGATAGCAACAGGATCTGCAAAAAGCCAGGCGGTGGTGATGCACAACTCAAATCCCAGCGTTCGGGAGGCAGAGGCAGGCAGGTCTCTGTGACTTCAAGGCCACCCTGGCCAACAGAGTGAGTTCCAGGACAGCCAGGGCTATACAGAGAAACCCTGTCTCCAAAAAAAAAAAAAAACAATATAGGCCAATTTCCTTAGTAAAGTTTTATGTTTTGGAAAATATAGATATTTTCATTAAAATGCCATTGATATTAGTATTCAAAAATGTATGGTCACTCTTAAATAATTTAATAAATATTTTTGTTAATTTCTAATACATCCTTAGGACATATCAATATTTGAAAGAATACACTGTTCAGAACTTATTTTATAAGATAAAAATATTATCTTACATTGGCACATAGCATTTTTTAAAATTTTAACTTCTTCACTGTTTCCTTGTGAGTTTCCCATCATGTACTATAATTCTGTTTACCTCCCGGTCAGCCATATCCTCCCCTCACCCCTTCAGTACCCCCCAAAAGAAAGCAAAACAAGCAAGCAAAACAAAAATAAGAACAAAGCAAAAAACAAACGAACAACAAACTCTTTGATTCTCCTTTCCCTCGTGGGATTGGGAGCCTTGGTGTGTCATGTAGAACAGTCCCATCAGCTATACTAGCAAATATTGATTGCAATGAGTCACTGGTCTGGTTCAAGGCCTCTGGTTTCTGGCACACCATCATCACTGGAGCCTCACCAGAACTCCTCTGAGCTATCCTGTGACTGTCACAAGTCTTGGATAACCTGTATGTTTTGTTCCACAGGACCCGTCCCTCCGTGAACTCAAGCAGGTCCTAGATGGGGTAGATGCTAGGATGGGCCAACCCAAGGCCCCGCTCTGGGTCAATCTAGGGCACTGGGGCCACCCACCTCAGGCAAGGAGGTGGAATCAGCTCCACTCCACCCATGCCCTCAGGGTCGATTCACCCTTGCCTGTGGTGAGGGATGGGGCCATCTCTCCCAAGTGCACCGTCCAGCTCTCCCAGGAAGATTGGGGCCAGTTCTATTGTTGCAGTGTCCAGCAAGAGGCAAGGCCAGTTTTCCCCAGACCACCGAAGTGTGGGGCCGGCTCAGCATAGCCCTCTGATTTCATCTCTCATGGTTCCTAAAGCCTCCTGGAGTGACGCAGGTCACAGACATCAACACAGACCAGCTGCGGATAGCTGGACCATGGACCCAGACATGGCCTTTGGCAGCAACTTGGGCCCAGATTACATCCTACCTCTGGGTGGAAATGTTGTCGACTCAGGTCAGGATGGTTCTGGCAGCATCTTGGCTCCCAGACATGACCAAGGCCTCAGGTTGCAGCCCCAACCCTAGGCTTCTATAGGACCTTTGGTGGCAATAGGGGACTCGGACACCAACCTGAATTTAGGTGGCTAACCTGACCCTGGCATCCTCACAACCCTTGGCGGCAATAGGAGCCACACACACACAAATCCAGACCCTGGCCTCTATAGGGTCACAGACCCAGACACGGCCCTCGGCAGCAGCCCCGGGTGGCAGATCTGTATGGCCCCTGCTATGGCGTGGTCCCCAGACTCCAACAAGGCTGCAGGCGGTGGTCCAGATCCTGGGGTCTCTGATGTGGGCCCTAGTGGCCACCTGGGCCACAGACTTCAACAAAGACCCCAGCTGCAACTGGACCAGGGACCCAGAAGTGGCCTTGGCCGTAGCCTGACCAGATAGCACCACAGCCCTGGGTAGACCCCAGACCTCCCTGACAGCCTGCTCCTCGCTGGTTTCATTCTTCCATGCGGCCTCCCTCCACAGTGCATGAACCATCCTACTTCTCTTTCTCTTCCACTTCTCCACCACATATTTGCTTATCATACAGGACCCATGGATGTCTTCCTGCCAGCGAGGGCCTTGAGAACCCCGACTGGCTAGCCCCATCTGAGCAGAATCTGCGCATGGTGCTATTCTTAGCAGAACTGGCCTTCTTTCTATTTTCTGCGCATTGCCCTCAGAACAGGCTTTCTAGCATTTGGAGAAACCGTGGAATCCCTTCAAATATTCTTTTTTGAAATACCCCCACCCCTGCTGGCAACATGGATTGACACGTTTCTGTCAGCTTGTACCTGGGGAATCAATAGTTCGGTTCTTGATCAAAATTCATACAGGTTGGGGGTTGGGGGGAGGGCTGGAAAGAACAGGTTTGCAAGTGGCGCTCCACTTTATCCAGCCCTTCCCAGACGCCTAGCAGATGTGCTCCACAGCTCTAAGAAAGGTCTGTACAGCACTTCGGGACCAATTAGGTTCCTTCCCTGTCACCAGAGAGCGGTGTGGGCGGGGCTGGCCTTGGTGGTTTTCCCTGACACCTGCTGCTTGTAAGTGAAGCCAGCTCCGGGCCATAGGGTACCACCTCCCTTACCCATCGCTGGGCTGAGGCCCACTGGTCAGGAGAGTATTGTGTGCACCCCCAAAAGCCGGATCCTGTTCCCCAGAACAGACTCCTGGGTGTATTTCAAGTGTGAAGAACTGTGTGCAATGAGCATCCAAAACAGCATTGTCTCCCACCCCTGACCCCTTTGATTTAGCTGATCTTTTTCCAGATGAAATTTTGGTTGACTAATTAAAACCGAATGCATTTTGAACATATTAGGGTGCAAACACAGACACCTCAAAAGGAGACTGGCTGCTGCAATCCACCCACCCAGGGAGCTACGTAGAGCCTGAATGGCTCCCTCCTATGGGGATCCCATAAGTTTCTGTGAAACACAAACGGGACCAGACCAGAAAAAGACACTCAGAACTGTAAAACACTCGGCCCTGGGTGGCTGTGACATGAGCCTGCTGCTAACAGGAGACCTCTGAAGCCGCCTAATCCCAGCTGTGTTCCCACTCTACTGTGAATACCTAGGTCCCGGGATCAGATGTCCCAAAGGAAGGGGCTATTCTGTTCATGCGGGCTGCAGGCAGGACCAGGAGCAACACTGGGACATGCCTTGTCTTATTTGTACTTCCGTCTTTGGACGGGTGCCTGGCTCTGGTTGATGCCACAGTGTGTGGGGTGGTAGCTGACAGGAGTAGATAGCTCATGTCTGCCTTACATGTTATATGGACCATGCCCCTCTTACTAGAGTTCAAGAAGCCTGTCAGGACTGCATCCTCCAACCCCCTCACAAGACTCACACGGAAAGGAAGGTAAACCCTGCTGGTCCTCTCCCACACAGACCATGGGCACCACCATCATGTTTCAATCTGCAGCCCATGAAACCTTGTGTTCCCGAGGCCTGGAGGGTCACTGTGTTAGGAAAGGAAGACCCACTTAGGAGGACAGTCCTGAAGGAAAGATTCATGCCCTGGAGTGGGCTGGAGGCCATTTCAGCAAAATTCCAAATCTCTGGACTTATTGAGCCAATAGCCAGCAGGACCCTGTGCCCTGTGCCCTGTGAACCCTGTCTCTGGCCCTGCCCTAACCCATGTTGGCTAAGTGACTTCAAGGAATTAATTCAGGCCAGTGAGATGACTCAGCAGGAAAAGGCGCTCACTGCCAAGCCTGAAGACTTGACAATCCCTGGGACCCACACAGCAGAAGGAGAGAACTAACCTTTGAAGGTTGTCCACTGACCTCAATGCACACACACAACAAATAAATGTAAACAAACAAACAAGTAAGTAGAATCCATGATTTTCTCAAGACAGTGAGCTCTTTCACTAGACTGAGTTGCTAGTATCCAAAAAACAGGGCTGCCCCGCACATTTGACCATCTCCTCAGTTGCTATTCACTTTTCTTGATCGTTCTGGTCATGTTGACCACCAGAAATCCAGGTCACAAAGACCAGAAGACCAAAGAGGAAAGAGAAGCCAAGGAACAAAACATTCATCCAGCAAAGACAAACCCAGAAAGCAGCACCTAGACCTATATCATTCCAAATCCAGATTCCTAAATACCAGTGTAAGAATGCAATCAGCAACAGCGAGGGCAGTATGGCACTACCAGGGCCCAGCTATCCTACAAAAGCAAGACATGCACATTCCAACAAAGCTGAAGCATAATAAAATGACTTTTCAAGGTCATTTTAAGGTCATAAACAACTTTATGATGATGATAGAAGTCCTTAAAGAGAAAATGAATAAATCCCATAGAGAAATCTGGCAAAACACGAATGAACAATTGGAAGAAATGAATAAATCCATCAAAGAAATAAGTCCATGAAAAGAAATTCAAGAACAAACAAACAAACAGGCAAAAGAAATGGTTCAAGGCCTGAAAATGTGAATAGAAGCAATAAAGAAAACAAAAACTGAGCAGATTCTAGAAATGGAAAAGCATCACCAACAGAATACAAGAGATGGAAGAGAGAATCTCAGGCATATCATAGAATAGGAGATACGATAGAAGAAATGGCTACACTGGCCAAAGAAAATGTTCAATATAAAAAATTCCTGGCACAAAGCACACAGGAAATCTGGAACACTATGAAAAACCAAACCTACAACTAATAGAGGAAGGAGAAGAATACCAGCTCAAAGGCCCAGAAAATATTTTCAGCAAAATCATAGAAGAAAAATTTTCTAACCTAAAGAAGGACACGCCAATAAAGATACAAATAGCTTACAGAACACCACATAGATTGGACCAGAAAAGAAAGCTCCCTCATTACATAACAATCAAAACACTAAACAGAGAATAAAGAAAGAACATTAAAGGCTGCAAAGGAAAAAAATACCAAGTAACATATAAAGGCAGACCTATCAGAATTACACCTGACTTTTCAATTTCAATTTTCAACTTTTCTCAATGGAGACTCTAAAATCTAGAAGGGCTTGGAAAATGTGCTGCAGACTCTAAGAGACTACAGATACCATCCCAGACTACTATATTCAGTAAAAGGTTCAATCACAATAGATGAAGAAAACAAGATATTTCAAGACAAAATCAAATTTAAACAATATCTACCTACAAACCCAGCCCTATAGAAGGTACTAGAAGGAAAACTCCAACCCAATGACATTAACTACACTCAAGAAAACACAGGCAATAAATAATCTCACACAGGCAAAACCCAACAAAGCTAAACACACACCACCACCACTACCACCACTACCACCAAAATGACAGGAATTAACAATTATTGGTCAGTAATATCTCTCACTATCAATGGGCTCAGTTCCAAACAAAAAGACATAGGCTAACAGAATGGATATGAAAACAGGATCCATCTTTCTGCATGCAAGAAATACACTTCAATATCAAAGACAGACATTACCTCAGAGTAAAGGCTTGTGAAAAGATTTTCCAAACTATGGACCTGAGAAGCAAGTTGATATAGCTATCCTAATATCTAACAAAATAGACTTCCAACCAAAATTAATCAAAAGTGATGGAGAACGACATTTCATACTCATCGAAGGAAAAATCCACCAAGATATTTCAATTCTTAACATCTATGTATAGGCATATTTCTCATCAGGACCATCTGCTCCCCAGTAAAAACACAGTGACTTTTTATTAATTATGAAAGCTCAGTCAATACCTTAGACTTGTTTCTAATTAACTCTTGTAAATTAATTTAATTAAAGCAATCCATTTCTTTTAATTTACTTTCTGCCTTGTGACTTTGTTATCTCATCTCTGTATTGCTCACTCTGATTGTTCTGCATCCCTGGTGTCTCCACCGTCTTCTACTCAGAATTCTCTCTGACCCCAAAATCCTGCCTAACTCTGGCTATTTAGGTTTTTATTAGAGCAATCAGAGTAACACATCTTCACTGTGTATGGAAAGATTATTCCACAACATTTCCCCCATTTGGTCTAAATAAAAAGGAAAGGTTTTAACTAGAAAATAGTAAAACTATATACAACAGGAACAATTATCAAGTATTGTCTAAATAGAAAGGAAAGGTATTAACTCTCACAAATGAAATTATATACAATAAGAACAATTATTAAGTAAGATTTACATTTACAATGTCCTGTCCATTTTTATTTGACATATTTGGAGGAAATACTTTATTATTTATCTTATCCTGATAAATTTAAAGTTTTATACCTAAAACATTTTTATTATAACCTATTTTTTTATCACCAACCCAAAACAATCCCTTAGACTTCAAAACACTTTTAGATAAACAAGTTAAGCTTTTATGTCTCTCAATCTTATAAACAACAGAAGGTCCATAAACTCAGGGAAACTGAATGACTCCCTACTGAATGACTACTCTATCAAGGAAGAAATAAAGAAAGAAATTTAAGAATCTCTAGAATCAGTGAACATAAATGTGCAACACACCAAAAATTATGGGACACAGTGGAAGTGGTGCTGAGAGGAAAGTTTATAGCACTAAGAGCTGACATAAAGCAAATGGGGAGATCTCACAGGAGCAAATTATCAACACTCCTGAAAGATCTAGAACAAAAATAAGCAAACACATGCAAAAGGAGTAGATAACAAGAAATAATCAAATTGACAGCTAGAATAAATAAAATCGAAACAAAGAGAACAAAAGATGGAGGCTTCTGTCCCACCTGGTCTTGCAATAAACACATAGAAGCTATATTATTTACAATACTGTTTGGCCAATAGCTTAAACATATTTCTAGCTAGCTGTTATATCCTAAACTAACCCATCTACATTAATCTGTGCATCAGCACGAGGTCGTGGCCTACCGGCAAAGTTTCAGTGGGCTCTGATAGAGGCATTTATCTCCTGCAGACAGCTACATGGCTTCTCTCTAACTCTGCCTACTCTCTCCATATATCTCTTTCAGCCTGGCCTTACTCTGTTAAGCCATTGGCCAAAAGCAGCTTCTTTATTAACCAATCCAATCAAAGACCTAGGCATAAATCCACAAACTATGGACACTTGATTTTTGATAAAGAAGCCAGAAATATACAATTGAAAAAAAGAAATCATCTTCAATAAATGGTGCTGGTATAATTGGATGTCTGTATGTAGAAGAATACAAATAGATCCATATCTATCATCCTGCACAAAATTCAAGTTCAAGAGGATCAAAGACCTCAATATGAAATGATATTCACTGAACCTGACAGAAGAGAAAGTAGGAAAAAGCCTTGAATGAATTGGCACAGGAGACAACTTCCTGAACAGAACACCAGTAGCACAGATACTAAGATTAACAATTAATAAATGGGATCTCATGAAATTAAAAAGCTTCTGTAAGGCAAATGACATCATCAATAGGACAAAACAGAAGCCTACAGAGTGAACAAGATCTTCACCAACCCCACATCTGACAGAGGACTCAAGAAACTAGAAATTAAGGAACTCAAGAAACTAGACATCAATAAACTAAATAATACAATTTAAAAATGGGGTACAGATCTAAACAGAAAATTCTGAACAAAGGTTACTGAAATTGTTGAGAAACACTTAAAGAAATGTTCAACATCTTATCCATCAAAAAAATAGAAATCAAAACGACTTTGAGACTCCTTCTTACACCTGTCAGAATGGCAAAGATCAAAAACACAAATGACAACACATGCTGGAGAGGGTGTGGTGGGAGTACAAACTTGTATAGCCACTTTGGAAATCAATACTTTTGTTTCTCAGAAAGTTGGGAATCAATATACCTCAAGACCTAGCTATACCACTGCTTGGCATAAGCCCAAAGGATGCTTCTGTAGACAGAAATTTTTGTCCTGCCTGGTTCCACAGCTGTTTAGTCCCAAAGAAACACACACAGGCTTATGCCAATTATAAAATGTTTGACCTATTAGCTCAGACTTATTATTGACTAGCCCTTACAACTTAAATTAATCCATAATTCTTGTCTATATTTAGCCATGTAGTTGGGTACTTTTTATCAGTGAGGCATTCTCATCTTGCTTCATCTGCATCTGGCTAGTGACTGAATCTCTGCCTTTGCTCTTCTCAGAATTCTATTAGTCTTGTTGCCCTGGCAACTGACCAATCACATTATATTAAACCAATAAGAGGGACAAATCTTTACAGTGTACAAAAGCATTATCTCAAAGAATTCTGTGTCTGTGGGATAAAACAAGAACTCTGAATCTAATATCCTTTGTTTAGGTTTTCCTTATCATTATTCATAACAACTTGTAGCCAACACTCTAAGCAAAGACAAATATTCATAATCCAATTTTTGGGAATGTGAGAATAGTTTTCTAGGTGGCTTCCTGCTGATTTGGGGTACTGATAATCTAAGGGGGATCCAAAGAAAATTTAGGGTTATTGCCAAGTCCTGACTGAGAGTAGTCTGTGAGGCTGGCTTATCTCAGCCAGCAGTCTTGAAGATGTTCTCAATGTAGAACTCAGAGGAAATTCTGAAACATTGGATTGGTGTGGGACAATTGTGTTCTGTCAGTTATATTTAAAATAAATGCTGATTGGTCAGTAACCAGGCAGGAAGTATAGGCAGGACAACAAGACAGGAAGTAGAGGCAGGTCAACAAGAACAGTATTCTTGGAAGAAGGAAGCTCTTTCTGCAGTTGTGAGCCTGCCACAGAAGAAGCAAGATGTGACTGCCTTGCTGTAAAAAAGGTACCGAGTCCAGGGCAGGGAACCTTGATTGCTTTTTGGGTTGATGAGGGAGGGGGACTTGATTGGGGGAGGGGGAGGGAAATGGGAGACGGTGGCAGGGAGGAGGCAGAAGTCTGAAAGAAAGAAAGAAAGAAAGAAAGAAAGAAAGAAAGAAAGAAAGAAAGAAAGAAAGGAAAAAAGAAAAAGGTACCGAGCCATGTGGCTAGCATAGACAAGAATAATGGGCTAATATAAGTTATAAGAGTTAATAAGAAGACTGAGCTAATGGGCCAATCAGTTTATAGTTAATGTAGACCTCTGTGTGATTTCCTTAGGACTTAATGACTGTGGGAACCGGGCAGGACAAAAAACTCAGACAACATTGGATCATGTGGGCCATCCACTCCTTTCAGAGATTTTTCAGGGGGTCTTCCTTGATCAAACCCCAGAATGAATCTACAGTCTCTTATTTTCTGTGGAAATAAAAGCCAAACCTCTTCTCCAAAGTAACCTACCTATCTTTTGACTTAAATTTTGTCAAAGCACTTTCAAAATATATGGGTTGGATTAATCCAGCAGCACTTATAATCAAATCTTTACAATGCACAAAAGCATTCTCCCACAGCATGCTTCATTCTGTCATAAAGACACTTGCTCAACTATGTTCGTAGCGGCTTTATTTCAAATAGCCAGAACCTGGAAACAACCTAGATGTCCCTCAATGAAGAATGAACAAAGAAAAAGTGGTACATTTGCATAATGGAGTAATATTTAGCTGCTAAAAACAATTATGAAATTTGCAGGCAAATGGATGGAGCCTGAAAAAAATTATCCTGAGTGAGGTAACTCAGATCCATTAAGACAAACATGGTATGTATTCACTTTTAAGTAGATATTACCTGCAAAGTAAAAGATAATCATGCTATAGTCTACAGACTCTAGGAGGCTAAGCAAAAAGGAGGGCTTAAGGGGGAAAACAAAAATCTCCCTTGCAAGGGAAAATAGAAGAGATTTTATGGGTGTACTGGGACAGGTGGGGTTAGGAACAGAAGGGATCAACTCGCTGGAAGAAAATGCTGGGAGAAACAACTGAAATTAGGGGGCATTTCAGGGGCCAGGTTCCCACCTAGTACAATGGAAACGCCATGTATTCTAGGAGAGTGACCCTAGCAGAGACTCCTAGTAATGGAGGACATGGTGCCTGAACCAAGTGGAGGGATTGGGACACCAACCTAGCCACAAAATCTACAAAATCTACAACCTACAGTTTGTCCTGCCTGCGGAGCATTCTGGGACTGGAGCCTAGCAGAGACCTCATCAAAGAGAAGGGAGAGACTTCATCCAGCAGTGGATGGAAGCAGGCACAGAGTCTCATAGCCAAGCACTAGGAGGAACTCAGGAAGTCTTGCAGAGCAGGGAAAGGAAGGATCAGAGGAACCAGAAAGGATAGGGACACCATGAGAACATGGCCCACAGAATTAACTCACTGGGACTAATGGGGGCTTGCAGAGATCAGGAGCCTGTAAGGATCTCACCTAGGTCCTCTGTGTATATGTTATGAGAGAGTAACTTGGTGTGCTTGTTGGACCCTAACAGTGTGAGCGGGGAGGCGGGGTCGTATTGTTGACTCATTTGCCTACTTATGGGTTGCCTCATCCAGCTTTGATGTGATGGTATGTACCTAGTCTTATTGAAGCTTATTATGCCATGTTTGGTTGATCTCTTATCTGCTAAGATAAGAGAGGTCTGCTCTTATCTGAGGGGAGAGGGGCATGGATTAGGGGGGAGGGGAAGATGGAGGGAGAGAAACTGGGGTCGGGATGTAATATATGATAGAAAAATAATAATTTTAAAAATTGGAAAAAAGAAGAAGGAAGGGAGGGCGGGAGGGAGGGCGGGAGGGAGGGAGGGAGGGAGGGAGGGAGGGAGGGAGGAAGGAAGGAAGGAAGGAAGGAAGGAAGGAAGGAAGGAAGGAAGGAAGGAAGGAAGGAAAACCTATTGGAGGTAGGCATTTGTTCTTAAGGTGGAATTCACTGTAGTACCCAGAAATCCAATGTCCTTAAGAAGGAGAAATAAGTTGGTTAGGAACACCACCCTCAATGAGGAGAGAGTTCGTTCTTGTGGATTCCTGATAGTAAGCTATCCTTGAACACAGCTGCCAGGCAAGACATCCCTGTCATCAGAACCTCCACCTAGGCCCTGGGGACAAGTTCAGGCAGTGCTGGGTGGAGTCCACACAGGACTTGCTCCCCACAGGGGCAGAGAGTAGCATTCCAGCCCGCGTTATCAGAGAAACTCCTGAGAGACCGCCAGGTAGATTTTAGGCTGATAGAGTAATTGTTAGATTTTAGAGTTATTCTGATTCATGCATCTTACTCAGATGTGGTTATTTTTCTGTTATTTTGTTTCTAGTTTGATTTATATAACATTTCATTCTCAACTGTAAAATATGAAAATATAATCTTTATACTAAGTGTTTATTAATGTGATACTTGAAAAATTAGAATGAATTCTAGTGTTCTCTGGACCTGGACTATAGTAAACTTACTTTGAAATAATCTGGTCTTTTTGAACATTTCTTGTAAGCTTTACACATTATATCTAATTTGACTGTTTTTGCCCAATTGCTCAAGGGTTCTCTAGTGTCTTGAATATTGAGGTTCCCCTTCCCCCTTGATAGTGAGAAAATAATTTCTTAAGTAAGGAGCTTCTGGATATTTTCCTCTTTCTTTTTAATTTATAGGTTATTTCTGAGGTTTTCTACTTATTTTTGACCATAGTTAAATCCTGAAGCCTCGGAAGGCAAACTGGATACTGAGGGTCCGTGGAGCTACAGAGAAGCATCACTTGGGTGCTACTTCTGCCAAGGCGCATGTGAGTTCCCCAGTGTGCCGAGATTTGCTGGGACATTAGACGCGCATAACGTACTTTACTTACCCCTGCTGCCCTCTTGTTTGTCCTTGTTAGCTTTAAAGGTATTTGCTCAAAAACAACAAGTATGGCCGGGCGGTGGTGGCGCACGCCTTTAATCCCAGCACTCGGGAGGCAGAGGCAGGCGGATCTCTGTGAGTTCGAGGCCAGCCTGGTCTACAAGAGCTAGTGCCAGGACAGGCTCCAAAGCTACAGAGAAACCTTGTCTCGAAAAACTAAAAAAAAAAAAAAAAAAAAAAAAAAAAAAAGAACAACAAGTATGTGCAAAAAGCTGCTTTGCCTTCTCCTTCCCCGTGGCCTCACACAAATTTGCTTTGTATTTACCATAAAATAGAAGAGAGAACTGACATGGATCTTGGCTGCATGCGCAGAGCTCAACAGCTTTCCCCTCTCCCCATGAAATGAGACAAGAATATCATGGACAAGGGCAGAAAAACCAAGGTCCAGACCTGTCTCTGAGTCAATGTAGAGTCATACTTATCAAGGAAGGATGCTATGACTGGATATCCAGTTTGTTGACTGGATTTACAACTGTTAAATACTGAGACAGATGGGCTAGAGTCCCCTGCTAACAGTTCTGTCCCTCACCCTCCGTAGGGGTTAGGGGTAGATCTGGGTACAGTGTGGCTTCATTCAAAATGAGTTCAGAATATTCTGAAGCTTGAAAGGGGTATTGGGGTGATGTGGAGAAAGCTGGGTCTGGAGAAAGATTTTTGTGGAAATGTGGGCATGAGGAAGCCTTATTCTTTGGGGACCCACTGACACATGTTCAGCAAACTTGTTATTTCCCTGATTCAGTGCTCTCCTCTTTCCTAGTTCTTTTGGGGGTTCCCTTAGTATATTAGTCAAATCTTATATGGAAAAACTGCCATGGGCCTTGGCTAAATTGAGAGTCTAATGAGGCTGAGGGCCGGCGGTGGATCTAATTAGCCAGGGAGCTGAGTCTGAAGCCTTAGGACAGAGCAGGAGAAGCAACCTGAACATTTTGCAACTCTGCCACCTGCATGACCTATCGATGGACCCGGCAGCTTCAGGAAGGCATAGCCTGCCTGTGCCCGACCCTTGAGCCGATAGCACATGGTGACTCATCCAAGGCAATCACATCGCATTTGTTGAATGAGTTAACAAATGTCGAGAATGTTAATAAAACGCTCAATGAATTGTTGTTAGAAAATTATTTTTAAATGTCTAAATAGTTACTATATTAATAATACAAATATCAACAATGTGTTGTGATGATCTAAATACAATATGCATAATGGACTATAAATAAAATTCTTACTTCGTTAAAATATTAAATGATTTTAAAAGTTTTATCACATATAGTTAAACTTAATTTAGTCTTAGAAAGTTTGACCACTGTTGTGGTTTGAATGTGAACTGTCCCCATTGGCTCTTGTGTTTGAACACTTGGCCCCTAGTTGGTGGCACTGTTTGGAGAAGTTATGAAACCTTTAGGAGGTGCAGCTTTGCTGAAGAAATAATGTCACTGGGGACAAACTGGGGCTCATAGCCTCACCTCCCTTCCTGTCCCCATCCTGATGAAATTCACCTCTCTGCTTCCTGCTCCTGCTCTCAAGCCACTATGAACTGCATCTCTCTGCAACTGTCAGCCAAATTAACCCTTTCTGTCTTAAATTGCTTCGGGTCGTGCTGTTTTACACAGCAACAGAATAGTAACTAATAGCAAGCTCTCATGTTCAAATGGGGAGATTGTTTATGCTAAGGTCAAGTGCGTCCACCCTAATGCTCCCCCAACCCCTCACATGCTTTTACCTTGTGGAAAATTTTAAAGTTGTTTGCAGCGTCTTTGATGTGGCTTTCATCCCTTGACACGTTGGTCTTGTGTTTACAGAAGGAATTCATCCACCAAGATAGCAAAAGCTGTGCTTCTTGGACAGGTCTGCCAAGGAAGATTACATTAGGCTGTTTCTATTTAAACATTCATTTCAAGTTCTTTAGAAATTCCCGAGTCTGTCCTTGTGCCTACTGTTAACAGCGCTCTTCTGTTAGCAAAGCATTCAGACATGACTGCTAGGGAGAGTGAGCTCCATTGGTGCATGCCTTGCAGCCTCACTTCTCAGTGTGACTGGTAGCGATGGGAGGGAGACTTCATGGAAAGTGCCGGCCTCATGAAGCAGAAGCCTCACGCCCTTCCTGCCTCAGTGAGGTCTCACTCTTGTGAAACTATCTTGAGAGGGAGTCTCACCAAATCAAGTTTGACTTTATCAGCTCTCTATTGCCTCCTCCATTGTCATGGGACCCTTCCACTTTCTGCTGTGAATTCCAGCAGCATGCGGGCCTCATTAGATATGGTCTCTCAATGTGGAAATTCCGTGGCTCATAAGACAGGGCCAAATAAACATCCTACCATTATAGATTACCTAGATTCTCTGTTATAGCCACAGAAAACAGACTAAGACAACTATACATTTCATCTCTAGCCAGAATGCACTGATGTATCCTGTCTCTGTAGAAGGCAGGCCATAGGCCAACCTGATGCACTTGTACACAAATGATAAAATATATGGGCCAATGAATAGAATTGAGAGTCCAGAAACAACACCAAATATCTATGACTAATCAACAGTACCAAGATATCAGAATGCAGAATAGTCTTCCCCACCAACAGACAGACACCGCAACCACAGAAACTCTTGATGGAGATGGGTCTTGTATTAATCTGTTGCTTTCATTGGTTAATTAATAAAGAAACTGCCTAGGCCCATTTGATAGGCCAACCCTTAGGTGGGTGGAGTAAACAGAACAGAATGCTGGGAGAAAGAAGCCGAGTCAGTGAGTCGCCATGATTCTCCCACTCCAGACTGACGCAGGTTAGGATCTTTCCAGGTAAGCCAGCTCGTGGTGCTACACAGAATATTAAAAATGGGTTAGATCAATATGTAAGAGCTAGCCAATAAGAGGCTGGAGCTAATGGGCCAAGCAGTGTTTAAAAGAATATAGTTTCCATGTAATTATTTCGGGTAAAGCTAGCTGGGTGGCCGGGAGCTTAACGGTGGGACCACCCTTATTACAACAGAATGGTGCCCAGTGTGATAATAAACTCCACGTAAAACCTAAGAGGGCATAAAAAGGAGAGAGAAAAAATTTAAGACAGCTTTTTGCTGTTTATGGGTTGCGTGCCGCAAAGAAATTGTCCTGACTCAGCAGCAGGAAAAAACTGGCTATTTTAAAATGCCGGCTTTCTGGGCTGTGCTGCCATTGTGATCTCTGTCTGGCTCCTGCGGGAGAAAGAGTCTTTAAATGGAGCATTTGGAGTAAAGTGCTATGGCTTGCTTGATGGCAATGTGGACTGCTGTATGCCTAAAACTATGTGTGGCTCAGGGGCACCAAATGGCTCTAAGGCAAAAGGGCTCAGCTCCACCATGCTAAACTGTGCTGGTCTCAGGCAGGAACTACTGTAATTACTATAATAACAGCACAGTTAAGGTTTAGACTGGACAGGACACAGGCGGTACCATATTACCCCTACATGGTACAACTTAAGTTTTTAAAAAATGCTTAACATTTTAAAAAATGCTCCTGGATAGTAAAAAAAAATTACAGATTCACAATAGATTCAGACACTGTTGGATAAATGTACGTAGGCTTGAGAAAAAAATATATATATATATAAAAAATAAAGTTAATGTCTTAAAAAAAAGGGTAAAGTCTTTAAAGAGACAGAGTACAGATAATCATAGATTAAAAAAATAAAAAAAATAAGCCACATAAAAATAAAAAATTCACAGAGAGTCTGGATTCTTTGTATTATTATGTTTTCTTTAAAATTTTTAACTGTAAAGGAGCTAAGTACAGAGAGACATTTCATTATATGGACTGCCAAGCTAAACCAAAATGGATATAAGGGTATTATGATTTCAAAATTTGGGTCTAAGGATATGATGCTTTGGAGAGGGTCTTCTTTTGTTTTCACAAAAGATGAGACCCTATGTATTGTGTCTATCCCAATATGGTATGATAGACCACACCCTCCTAAAAGGTTGCTATAAACACCCTCAAAAAATTACTTCATTCAACTGCCGACTGAGATGACCCTGACACACAGGTTACATCGTAAAAGATCTAAATACAGCGCCCCCATTCAACAAAAAATAATTAAAAAAAAAAACTGCGCCCATATTCCCAAATATTGTTTATAAATGTTCTTTTACATTTAAAGGGGGATATGATATAGATATAAATAATTTACATTGGTGTGGATTTTAAGGTCAATTTTGTTATATGCATATGTATTTCTGATCCTGATTAAGGTATTGTGATTGTGTAGTTCATTTAAAAATGTAATGTATAATTAGGAAATATAGGTTGTTAATGGATAATCATAAATAATAGTCAAGCTTGTAGTCATGTTAGATTTTCTGGATATATAGAGATATATTTCAATTAGGCATTCTTCATATCTTTCAAAGACTACAGAACATGGCATTTTAAATGTTTTAATAACTTAGGGCTTTTCATGACAATGAAACATGTCTGCTCATGGCAGGACCAAGCTACTTCAAGAGGAAGATGGGCATTGAAGAGGCTCCTTATGGAGTTTGATAGCCATTTGGGCATGAAACTGCTCATGCCTGGACTGTTGCATAAACTGGACACAAAAAACCCGCAAAAAAAGACCTGCTAAACTTGCCTAAAGGTGAGATGGTCTTTTGGGGTTCCTGATTCATGAAAGAGTCTACGAGACATTCTATAGGACACAGCAAAAAGTGACTAAACTGTCTTTGGAATTTTCCTGCTTCATGAAAATGTCTGCTAAAAACTATGGGCCTGTAGGCTGAAGATGGATGCCCCAATGGTACAGAGGAACTTTGGATGACTGTCCAGGCAGCAAGATGTCTCTGTCATTTCTAGAGTTTTCTTATTTCTTGTTTACTTAGGTAATATATCCTTCTGGAGTCTTTGATGGAGTTAAAGAATAAATAGACAGTTATAGTTTTCCTTAGTTATGATAAAAGATAAAATAAAGCTGGGCGGTGGTGGCGCACGCCTTTAATCCCAGCACTTGGGAGGCAGAGGCAGGCGGGTCTCTGTGAGTTCGAGACCAGCCTGATGTACAAGAGCTAGTTCCAGGACAGGCTCCAAAACCACAGAGAAACCCTGTCTCGAAAAACCAAAAAAAAAAAAAAGATAAAATAGATATAAATATTGTAACTGTAATTCTTGCTATATGTAATCTTACTATGTTAAAATGAAAGCCTTTCTTTTTTGTTTAAACAGAAAAAGGGGAAATGATGGAGGTGGGTCTTGTATTAATCTGTTGCTTTCATTGGTTAATTAATAAAGAAACTGCCTAGGCCCATTTGATAGGCCAACCCTTAGGTGGGTGGAGTAAACAGACAGAATGCTGGGAGAAAGAAGCCGAGTCAGTGAGTTGCCATGATTCTCCCACTCCAGACTGACGCAGGTTAAGATCTTTCCTGGTAAGCCAGCTCGTGGTGCTACACAGAATATTAAAAATGGGTTAGATCAAAATGTAAGAGCTAGCCAATAAGAGGCTGGAGCTAATGGGCCAAGCAGTGTTTAAAAGAATACAGTTTCCGTGTAATTATTTCGGGGCATAAGCTAGTCGTGCGGGCAGCCAGGTGGCGGAACATAGCCCCACCGCTCCTATTACTACAAACTCTTTTGAAGAAAACATTTTATTGAGGCAGCTTCATTTACAGTTTCAGGGGTTCAGTCTATTATCATCATGGCATGGGGCATGGCAGCATGCAGGCAGATGTGGTGGGGGCTCCATCTTGGCTTGCAGGCAACAGGAAGTTGACTGACGGGAACACTCAGGAAAGCTTGAGCAAAAGAAACCTCAAAGCCTCCCTCCACAGCGACACATTTTCTCCAACAAAGACACACCTCCAAATAGTGCCACTCTCTGAGGGTCATTTTCTTTCAAACCACCCTACCTGGTTCATAGTATATAAAAAGATTAATTCAGATAGATCAGACATCTAAATCTGGAAGCTGAAACTATGAAACTCTTGGAAGAAAACAAGCACGCGGGACGGTGCACAGCCATGGGCGTGCACTACCTGGGACGGTGCACAGCCATGGGCGTGCACTACCTGGCATGGTGGACATGAAAATCAATAGCACAGTGAGTGTTAGCATTCAGGCATCTGTACTGGCCTGCCCTTGGGGTCCTCAGCTTCGGTCACTAAGAGCACCTTCTGTGCACTTTTTCTATAATCTCTTTTAAAGGTTGGCCTTACCCACCTCCCGTCTCTTTCTCACTCCCTCCCCCTCTCTCTTCCTTCCCGTCTCCTCTCCTCTCCTCTCCTCTCCTCTCCTCTCCTCTCCTCTCCTCTCCTCTCCTCTCCTCTCCTCTCCTCTCCTCTCCTCTCCTCTCCTTTCCTCTCTTCTTTTCTTTTCTGCTAGTCCTGTCCACAGAAGCCCATCTTCTCCCCCCCCCATTTCCACATTCCCTTTCCTCCGAGAAAAGCACCTCCATGTGAGCCCTGTCTCATGGCATCCTTCCTTCACTCACTGTTTTTTAAATTACGATATTGGTTCCCTGATAGGGAAAGGATTTCCTGGCACTTCCTCCTGCCTGCAGGCAGTTTGAGGCATGCCAGGACTCTGGAACCTGGTTCATAAACACAGGCTCACTTCTCTGGATCACTGGGTCTCTCCACTCAACACCAGCATAATTGGTGAGCCCCTCCCCCTTCCCCACATCTGGCTATTTCCCATGAGTGAGTGCTTGTCTCTCAAGCATGGTTTCTCACCTTTTGGCCTTGTTAAGCCCTGGTACCAGGCAACCACGCCCTCTCGGACTCAGAGTCCTCCGCCCCTGCCCTTTGAGTGACAACTCATTGGGCAGCCTGTGCCTTTCTCCTTTCTTGGACCCTCAGGCCCTTTGGGCTTTGGCCTTGGCCCCGCCCCTTGATTGACGAATCACTAAGCAGCTTGTGCCTTTCTAGCCTGATTCTCACTTGATAAAAGTCGTTGGATCTGGTTCTGCCTCATTCATGGGGAATAAGTCTACAAAAAAAATGCTTCCTGGCACTTTATACGCTGATATTTTATGGGACCTTTGCAATATTCTGCCAGTGATCCCTTCACGCTTCTGCTTTCCCCTCCCCCAATAAACCTCTTACATAAATTCTGTTGTGTGAATAAAGCTAGTCACTTTATGCTGGGACCTCCCTGCTTCACCCTCCACAGATCTACTCTCAACTACCTGCAACAAATCTGTTTTCTTGTTCGTTCACTGGAGACTTCGCCTTCCATTCAATACCAGCAACTGGTTCTTTAGCGGGACTACCCGCCTCGGACCATTCCTCTGGATGTGAGGCTACATTTCTCCAGGTCTGTCTTCTCCTGGCCCTCTGGCTTTTCTCGAAGTCCTGATACCAGGTGACTGTGTCTCTGTTGTGAGCAGAGCCCTTGGCACCTGCTCTGTGTTTGAGGAATCGCTGAGCAGCTGGTGCCCTCTGGAACACAATCCTCTCTGAATTCCTGGGACACTAGGAACTGCAGACCTTTGGGTCTTCTCTGCCTCACTCACGGGAACTGTCACCATTTATACCTCTTTGCTCCCATTGGGATGGTTTTCGGAGACTCACTACTGTTGCAGGACTACCAGCCATTGACCACGGAGTTGGAGGTACAAGACTACCAAACGTGTCCAGGTGGTGAGAACCAGCAGCACCCCAGAGGTACTAACTCTACAAAAACTGCCCTCAGTAATCACCCACCTGTGTTTTCTGGTAGAATGGATAGAAGGAAGTGTCGGGGTGATGCTATGGTGGTGGGAAAGGATCAGGTGCTTTAAGCCCTAAAAAGGGGACTTGGATCCACCTCAAACAGTGTTTTGCCAGGTCCAAGCAGTGTCCACAGGGTCTGGAAGTGAAGCAGCCAGATACTCCAGGATGTGACCAGCATCCCAGATTTCTCAGGCTTTCCAAAGATGAATGACAACGCCCAGGTTAGCAGAAAATAGTCTCGAGAACATGACATCTTCATCCCTGCCTCACCTGAAACCCCATTCCAGCTCCTCACCTTTTTATAAAAGATAAAAAAGGGAAGGATGTTAGCATTCAGGCATCTGTACTAGCCTGACCTTGTGGTCCTGGAAGGTTATGTTCCCATTTAAAAGGTGGGCCTTACACACCTCCCATCTCTTCACCTCTCTATCTCTCTCTCTTCCTTTACTCTTGTCCCTAGGAACTGGTCTGTTTTCCCTTCTCTGCCCCTTCTCTCTCCTTTCTCAATAAACCTTCCATGTGAGTCCTGTTGTATGGTATGGCTTTTCTTCCAAGATCTGGATCTGTAGATGGATAGAACTGGACAAAATCATACTGAGTGAACAACCAAGACTCGGAAAGAAAACCATCACATGTTCTCTCTATTTGGGGGCTCCAAGCTCCAAATACCCAGATGCAAGTACACATTCTGGAGGATTTCAGACACTGGGAAAGCAAAAAGGGACTTGTGTTGGGGCAGGTGAGTGAGGGAGCAATGGAGAGAGGAATAGCAGAGTACAAGGGGGAAATGGAAAAATGGAGAACTCTAATTAGGGAGAGGGGAGGGAGACAAACAGAGAAGAAAGAGGGAGGAGGGTAATAACAGTAAGGATATCTGGGAAAGTCATAAGGAATCATAGGATTAATTGTCAATCTAAAATACCTATAATACAACATATATTTAAATGAAATTTTACCATCCAGACTGACAATATTCCCTCCAATAGCCAAAGATCATCTGACAAAAAGCCATTGTGGGATATGTGTACACTATGTGAAGACATATTGTTGTGATTGATGTAATAGAAAGTTGAACAGCCAATAGCTAGGCAGGAGGTATAGGTGGGACTTCCAGACAGAGAGAATCCTGGGAAGAAGAAAGGCAGAGTCACCAGCCAAATGCAGAGGAAGCAGGATGTGCAGGAGGAGAAGTACCAGTCACTAGCCATGTGGCAGGACATAGAGCAATAGAAATGCATTAATTTAAGTTGTGAAAACTAGTTAGAAACAAGCTAACCTATAGACTGAGTGTTCATAATTAATAATAAGTCTCTGGGTCATTATTTGTGGGCTAACAATCCAGTTTGACAAGAAAGCATCCTGCAAAACAAACCTCAATACCAGACATGAGAATCCTCTTTTAAATTGTTGGTCAGAGTTGTTCAAGAGACTTCCAAAACACACAACCAATTGCTATTGACCTGGTTACCTCCCAGAGATGGAATGGAAGTCCTTATTGTTGAAGACACCATACACTTCAGATGTAGGCCCCAGAGGCCCCTGCACTGGAACTACCCTGAAAGTCTTCTTCCTGAGGACCAGTTTCAGGGTACCAGAAGGCACCCAAAGGAGGGAAGCAAGCCAAGAGTCCTACCCAGCTACGACTCCTATGGACCATAACAATGACTAGCACAACGTGATAATCTTAAGGGTCTAATCGTATCACAAATTCCTTGTTGGCAACCAGCAGCTCATTAATTGGAGTTAAAACCTGCTCAACAAGAGGGAAACAGTGCCTGGTAGTGGAAATCTAGCCAACTCCCCACAGATAGTGAAGTCATGGATCTTAAAAGAGAACCTACAAATGACTGCTTTACTAAAGCAGCACAATGCCTAGCAACAATATTTGTTCTTATACCCTCAGATAAGTGTAGTCTTCATTCCTCATCAACAAAACTTCTCTATGAAATAGACAGAGACCACTACAGGAAACCACAACCAATCGAAATGCAGAGTTATGAAGCTCACTCCCAACAGATACATCTAAAAATAGTCCTGCACCTAAGACTCAGGCAACATTGCAGAAGAAGGTACAGAAAGACTGTAAGAGCCAGAGGACAGGGAGTTTGCTGTGAGATTGTTTCTTTCAGGAGTGTGAAAAGTTACATCCATAAAATCTCACCAACACAACTGACCAAATATGGGGTGAACGAGGATGACAAAGAGGCATGCTGAAGTAGAGGGGGATGCCCATGAGGTGTCAGTCCTACACAAAAAACAACAGGCAACGAAAGAGTGATAAGAACAGGAGAAATAGTCTTCCTCAGGGAAGAACACACCAACTGATCATGCGCTGACTGCCGCGTGATACATACATACACACATACATACATATGTACATATGTACATACATACAAACAAATAGCATTATACAGCCTAAGTAAGTTGTACTTATGTATTTAAGAGTGTGTGTGTGTGTGTGTGTGTGTGTGTGTGTGTGAGAGAGAGAGAGAGAGAGAGAGAGAGAGAACAATTTAATATGAAAGAAAGCAAGGAGGGCACAGGAAATGGAAGGGGAATTGATGTACTTATATTATTCTCAGAAATAAGGGAAATGCTTCTAAGACCACAATAAGACACACTTCATATCCGCCAGGTCAGCTGCTATTAGAAGAAAATGGGAAACGGCAAGTGTTGTCAAAGATCTGGAGAAAAGGAGACCCATGCACACTGCTGGTATGGATAGAAAATGGTTTAGCACTATGTAAACAATTTATCAATTCCTCACAAAAGTCAGCATAGGTGTCCCATAGAGATAGGGCCCCAGAAATACACACCAAAATAACTGAAACAGGTACGTAAGTACTTGTTCACAATGTTCACAGTAGCACTGCTGACAATGGCCAAAGGGTAAAATAACCACATGTTCATCAACAAGGTAAGAGAATAAACCAAATATGGTTTATACAGTCGATTCCTGGCTCAATGATGATTTGATAAAACACTATGTGTGTATACATGTTCATGTAAGCATACACACATGTGAGGGGGGCGTGTTTGTGTGTGTGTGTGTGTGTGTGCATGTGCATGCACAGGCTGGAAGTCAATGTTAGGTGCCTTCTCCACATTATTTATTCATTTATTTATTGAGACAGAGTCTCTTAGTGAAGTTGGAATTTGCCGGTTGGTCTGTACTGGCTGGTCAGCAGGCCCAGGGATCCTCCTGTCTCTCTTCACTTCCCCAGTACAAGGATTACAGGTCTTCATGCCTACTAGGTAATCACCTTGCAGAACAATCACTCTAGCCACTGATTTAGGGTTTTAGCTCTAGTGTGAAAGCCATATGCATCCATCTGAAAGCCTGTGGATGTGGAGTTATCTTCTTTCCCAGGCTTATGTGCAGGAAGATTATCTCTGAAGCTGCTGGGCAGATGCCCCATGGCAAACTGTGTAGCACAGCTATGAAGTTATGTATAGTACAAAATTCACGTTCCACTTCATAAAATTCTCACCTTACAGTGTACTTATTGAGACATGGCTGGACCAAAGCTGAGAACGTATGTGTACAACACTGTAGTATACATGAGCTATAGCCTTTCAGTCTCACGCAGCACCTGAAATCTCAGTGAACCACAAAACATATTAAGAGAAAGAACCCAGATTTAAGATGTCACCTAATGTAGGATTCTGTTTAGACAGCCCATCAAGAGAGCTAAACTCATGAAAGCACAAAACCAATTCGAGGCTGGCAGGAGCTCAGGCTGGGTGGCGTAGGGACCAGCTCCTGAGTGGGTACAGGTTTCCATTAGAAATGATAGCAGCATTTTGAACTAGGTGTATATATCAGGTTGTTGTTGTTGTACTGCAAAGGGTGTGTATGAAATTGCCATTCAAGTTTACGCTTTAAGTGTTCCTATGATGTTGTGTAATTTGTACCTCTTCTGGTAGTTTGGAAGAAAATGGTGCCAGCGACAAGGTATTGCTGTGCTAGGCCTGGCCATGTTTTGCTTGGAGGAGTACATATGGACTTCGGCAGTTCAGGTTAGGAAAGCAGTGGAATGCTTTAAACACTGATTAATGAACCACACTAGCAGGAGCATGGAAGACAGAGGTGCTGAGAGTCATTTGAACTGTCAGGGCTCAGGCAAGAGTATTCAGAGAAGAATTTTAGTATGTTGTCTAGAGATCATTCTTGTGATATTTTGGTGAAGAAAGTTGCTGCCCTTGTCCTAAATCTGTCTGAGGCTAAAGTGAAGAGTTTTGGATTAATTCCATTGGCAGAAGAAATCTCAAAACAGCCTCGTTTAGACTCTGTCATGTGGTTTTTGCTTTTTAACACTAATGAAAATTTGTAACAAAAAGGAGCAAGCTCAGCAAAGTAAACTGCAAAATGTAAATTTTGAGGAAAAAAGGAGTACCAGGAAGTAGAATGGAGCTAGCTAAATCCTGTCTATGTTCAAGGACACGAACTGATGGGATAAAGGGAGTGCTGACCTCAGGAGATCAAACCCAGCTAACTTTCCAGCTTAGATCTGGGTGTGGTGGGGGGCACACCTTAATCCCAGACTGCTAAAGCAGAGGATGGCAGATCTCTAAATCTAAGGCCAGCCTGGTCTAGAGATCCAGTTTCAGGACAGTCAAGCTAAGGCAGTGAAGGACAGAAAGCTGGGGAAGATGTCATTGAACAAGGGGGCCATGTTTCAGTCCCAGGAAGCAGCAGAACCTGGTGGCTTCAGTCACATGGTTCTGGCTTTAGACTTAAGGATAGAAGAAAGAGAGTTATGGAATAAACTGAGGCCAGGCATGTGTAAGGGGTGTCCCCGAATGGAGGCTTACTAGAGAAGCCATTGTGTGAAGCTATGTAGTTGGAGCTGGATTGCCTTGGTGAATCCAAGATGTTGGAGATACCAGAGACATGGGATACCTGCCAAGGAGGACGTCTGCTAACAGGGAGTGGAACCAGCCCAAGAGAAAGAAGTGTGCTGCAGTCAAAGCTGAGTGGAGTTGGGGACCTGAAGAGCATCTCTATATCAGACATGAAGATAGAGTTTGGAATTTACCTACCTGGGTTTTGGTCTTACTTTCATCCAATATTTTCTCTCTATACTCCCTTCCCTGTCTCTTATAGGGGTTAATGTATATATGTTGGAAGTATGTGATCTGCTTTTTGATTTTAGTTTTACATGGGAGTACAGTTAAGAGATTGCATGAATCTCAAAAGAGACTTTGGACTTTGAAGCAAGTTTGGAACTGTTATAGACTATGGGGACTTTTGAAGTTGGACTGAAAGCATTTTTGCATTAGGATAAGACTACAAGCCTTTGGGGGTCATGAAGTGGACTACGGTGGTTTGAAAGAAAGTGACCCCAAAGGGAGTGGTACTATTAGCAAGTGTGACCTTGAAGTAGGTGTGGTCATGTTAGAGGAAATGTGTCACTGTGGAGGCAGGCTTTGAGTTCTCTTCTCTCCAGCTTCACTCAGTGTGAGAGTTAGTCAGCTTCCTGCTGCCTTCTGGTCAAGATGTAGCCAGCACCATGTCTGTCTGCACACTGTCATGATGATAATGGACTGAACCTCTGTAAGCTGCAACCTCAATTAAATGTTTTCTTTGTAAGAGTTGCCATGGTTATGATGACTCTTCACAGCAATAAAAACCCAAATTAAGATACCTTCTATAAAATAAAACAACAGAAAGAAATCCTGTGACAATCTGCACCAGGTCCTTGCCCACTCCCAAGTACTGGGCTTTGGGCTAAAGTCCAGCATGTGGAGCTGCCTGCATAGGCACAGCCTCCCAGCTCACAAACTCTCCGTGGAATCCTTAAAATCTAACTCGTGTCTCTGTGTGCAGGAGGTCTGGCCTTGTCTTGCCATTGCCTGTGGCTTAGGGAAAGGTCACACATCTCCCTGGCTCCCTTCCCAGCTCTCCAACCTTTTGTTATAGGTCTTCATGTGCAGCAGCTGCCTGGGTTAGGAAATTTGCAGAGTCCCATAGAAGATGAAAGTGTGTGACTCTGTGTGAATAATTGTCTGCCTGTTTTGTGCCTGTGCCATGCTGTTATTATTCCCACAGCTCTGTAATTTATCATGAACTCTGACATAGCCTTCCCCCAGATTGTTCTTTTTACCCAGGATTGCTGTGACCGTCTGTCTGCAGTCTTTTGTGACGCACTATAAATTTTGGGTTTTTTTTCCCCTATTTTCTAGTCTATAAATAATGTTGAAGGAGATTTTGATTAAGATTGTATTGAATCTATACATTGTTTTTGGTAAAATGTTCATTGTCATAATACTGATTTACCAATCCGTAAAGATGGAAGGTCTTTCCATTTTCTTTTTTTTTTTAGGGGGGGGGGGTTATAGAAAACATATGGTTCTTTTTCTTTTTTTTATTATTTTTGTTGAGCTATACATTTTTCTTCCCTTCCCTCCCCTCCTCCCCTTTCCTCTTCTGCCCTTTTTTTGTGACCCCCATGCTCCCAATTTGCTCAGGAGATCTTGCCTTTTTCTTCTCCCTATGAGCCATGTATATCTCTCTTAGGGTCCTCTTTGTTGTCTAGTTTCTCTGGGATTGTGGCATGTAGGCTGGTTTTTATTTGCTTTATTTCTACAGGCCACTTTTGAGTGAACACATATTATATTTGTCTTTCTGTGTCTAGGTTATCTCACTCAATATGATTTTTTTCTAGATCCATCTAATCACCTGCAAATTTCAAGATGTCAATATTTTTTATCACTGTGTAGTACTACAGATTGAGAAAAGATCGTCTCCAACCTTGCATCAGACAGAGAACTGATCTCCAAAATATACAAAGAACTCAAAAAACTTGACATCAAAAGAACAAATAATTCAATAAAAATATGGAGTATAGACCTAAACAGAAAACTCTCAACAGATGAATCTCAAAGGGCTGAAAGACACTTAAAGAAATGCTCAATATCCTTAGCCATCAGAGAAATGCAAATCAAAACAACTCTGAGATTCTATTTTACACCTGTCATAATGGTCAAGGTCAAAAACACTGATGACAGCTTATGCTGGGAAAATGTGGGGTGAGGGGAATGTGGGGTGAGGGGAATGCTCCTCCATCGCTGGTGGGAGTGCACACTTGTACAGCTACTTTGGAAATCAGTATGATGATTTCTCAGAAAATTAGGAAACAACCTACCTCAAGACCCAGCAATACTGCTGTTGGGTATATACCCAAGGATGTTCAATCATACCACAAGAACATGTGCTCAACTATGTTCATAGCAGCATTATTTGTAATAGCAAGAACCTAGAAACAACCTAGATGCCCCTCAACCAAAGAGTGGATAAAAAAAATATGGCACATTTACACAATGGAGTACTACACAGTGGTAAAAAATGACATACTTCCATTTTCTAGTGCCTTTCTCAATCTCATTCTTCAAACATTTAAAGTTTTCATCATAAAGGTCTTTTACTTCTTTTGTTTGGCTGATTCCCATTTTATTTTCTTTGAGGCTATTTTGAATAGGAGTGTGTCCATGATCTCTTTCTCAGAATGCTTGTTGTTGGTATATAAAAAAGCTGCTGACTTTGTAAATTGGTTTAGAAGACCCAAACATGAGTACACATAACTGCAGCTGTATGATATTTAAAATATATACTGGAGAAAAGGGAGGATCTTCAACAAACTGTGACAAGAAAACTGAATGTCCACATGCAGAAGAATGAAATGATAGCTATATCTATCACCCTGCACAAAAATTGACTCCAAATGGATCGAAGACCTAAACCTAAAACACTGAAATTGCTGAAAGAAAACATTGGAAGTACCCTACATGACATCGGTGAAGGAAAGGACTTCATGAATAGGAACCCTTTGCCTAGGAATTAAGGCCGACAATTGACAAGTGGGACCTCATAAAACTAAAAACTTCTATACTCCTAAGGAAACAGTCAATTAAGTAAAGAGGAAGCAACAGAGTTGGGGAGAATCCTTGTCATTTATATGTATGTAGATGAATATACGTACATAGATGATTAATGTCTTAGTTCAGGTTTCTATTGCTGTGAAGAGACACCATGACCACAACAACTCTTATAAAGGAAAACATTTAATTGAGATGGCAGATTACATTTCAGAGGTTCAGTCCATTATTATCACGGTGGATAGCATGGCAGCATGCAGGCAGACATGGTGCTGGAGTTGAGAGTGTTACATCTTGCAGGCAATAGGAAGTGGACTGAGTATCACACTGAGAGAAACTTGGATATATACGAGCCCTCAAAACCTGCCTCCACAGTGAAGCACTTCCTCCAACAAGGCCATACCTACTCCTATAATGCTACACCTCCCAATAATGCCACTCCCCTTGGGGACCATTTTCTTTCAAACCAACACAATTAATATCCAGACTATACAAAGAACTCAAAGAACAAAGAAACAAGAAAACAGAGACCCAGTTAAAAGGCAAGCTCTGCAGACATTGCACAGAGATTGAGACCTTGGAACAGCTTTAAATAGGATTACCCCACAAAATCCATCTTCATCAGAGCTCAGGGAACCCGGAGGAAGAAGAGGCAGAAAGTGTAAGAGCCAGTGTGGGTGGAGGACACTGGGAGAACAAGAACCCCTACAACAGCGGTTCTCAACCTTCCTAATGTTGTGACCGACCCTTTAATACAGTTCCTCATGCTGTGGTGGCCCCAACCGTAAAATGATTTTGTCGATACTTCATAACTCTAATTTTGCTACTGTTATGAATTGTAATGTAAATATCTGTGCTTTCTAATGGTCTTTAGGGACTCCTGTGAAAGGATCATTCGACAAAAGGTTGTAACACACAGGTTGAGAACTGCTTCTCTAAATCAACTAAACAAAGCTGAGATGATCTCAGAGACAGAAGCAGCAAGCACAGGGCCAACATGGGGCTGCACCAGGTCCCCTGCAAGTATGTTACAGCTTCCAGTTTAGTGTTTCCATGGGACTCCTGAGTGTGCCAACAAATGGGTCTCGGGTTCTTGTGCCTTCTCTTGGGCTCTTTTCCTTCTGTTGGTTTACCTTGTCCAACTTCAATATAATGGTTTTTATTTAATTTTATTTTATTGTTCTTTCTTAAAAGTCTGTTCTTTTCTAATGACAGACAGAAAGGAAGTGGATCCAGATTGAAGGGGAGATGGGGAAGAAACAGGAGGAGTAGAGGGAAGAGAAACTGTAATCCAGATCTATCATATGAGAAAATAATCTATTTTTAATAAAAAGGGGAAATAAGGATAAAAAGGGCTATGGGTCAGAACAGATAGTTCTCAAAAGAAGAAATAAAAATGACTAAGCAATTTCTTCAAAAGTGCTCATCATCCTAAGTAATTAAGGAAATACAAATCAAAGAAACTCTGAAATTCCATCTTACCCCAAACAGAATGGCTAAAATCAAGAAAACAACTTAAAATCCATGTTGGGAGGATGCAGGGAAAGGTGATCTCTCCTTTACCACTTGCAGGATTGCTCACTGGTGCAGCCACTATGGAAACCAGTGTGGAGAACTCTCGAAGAACTACACATGACTCTTGCACAGGACCCAGCTATACTCTTCCTCACCATACGCCCACAGAACTTGACATCCTGTTCTAGAAATACTTGCTTAACCATGTTCATTGCGGCTCATTGCAACAGCCAGGACATGGAACTAAGCAGCATTCTTTAGGTGACTGGATATTGAAAATGTGGTATGTATACACTGCGAAATGCTACTCATTCATTAAAAAAATCATAAAATTTTCAGATAAATGAATGAAAAATATAGTGAGTGTGGTTAACTCAGACTCAGAAAGACAAATGGTGCATGTTCTTTCTTATCTACGAACCCTACCTTCAAGTCTTCACATGTGAATGTGTAAACTGGAGTAACCAAAGAAAATAGGGACCACATGCAGGGGGCAGGGTAGGGTGTTTGGGGCATGCTCAAAATAGGAACATAGCAGGATGAGGTGATACGAGAGAAAAATGGGGAAAATGGGGAAGCTTTAATGGGGGGGGGAGGAAAATATAGAAGAGGGAGGGGAGGGAAGGATAAATAACAATAAGAATGTTTGAAAAGCCATTGGGAATCATATTATTGTATATTACCTAACATTACATATTTATAAATGTATTTCCACACATCTATATTTTTAATGAAGAGATACCACTTGAGATTACAATGCTCACCCTCTAAGATCCATAGACAATCTAATAAAAATCCCAATAGCAGGTATGAGAGATCTTATTGTGAGTTATTGGTCGGGGAATCCAAGAGACTCCCCAAACACAGAATATTGCTATTGCCCTTGGATACCTCCCAGAATCTGAAGACAAGTCACTATTACTGAAGAAACTGCACACTTTGGACACAGGCCTCGGAGGATTGGAGTTGGATCTGGCTTAGAAGCCTCCTCCCTGAGGACTAGCTTTTATAGTAGCAGAAGGTGCTCTGCAAGTTGCCAGTGGACAAAAGCTATCACCAGTCCTTCCAAGGTGTGAAACCTATGAGCCAAAACAATGGCCAGCATGGCAAGATATCCCTAACGCTGTAACAATGGCACTCACGTCTTAGTGGTGACCAATAGCTATCTAAGTGGACTTAAAGTTTGACTATACAGGAGGGAATTCACGCCTGGTACTGGAAACCCAACCAAATACCTGTGGCTAGTGAGGCTGTGGATCTTAGACGAAAGGCTATTACCAAATGTCCTCAACCAGTATAATTCCTAATTGCATTCTAAATATGTAGTCTTATGTCCACAGATAAGTGTAGTTCTCATATCTTATTAAAATCAAAACAAAACCCCCACCCACCCCTTTTTGCAGATCATTACAGAAAGCCACAACTGGTCAAAATGGTCAACCAACTGACCACGGGCTGCCCAATCCCAGTTAACACATCTTTCGCACATCCCCACATTTAAGGCTCAGGGAACATTAGGAAACAGGGTACAGAAAGACTGTAAGAGCCAGAACACAAGGAAGTCTGCTGTGTGGCTGTCTTCTAGATGTGACAGGGAGGTACACCGATGCAATCTTAGCAATACAGTTGCTAAACAAGACCTGAACAATGGCAATACCAGCTAACAATGCCAAGTGGATGTGTGAAATTTCATGAGGCCCTACCCCTAGATGAAGAGCTACAGACAACTAATGATTCCTGAGAGAGGGGAATCATCTTCTCCAGGGATGAGCTACCTAACTAGTTACCAATACCAAGTAGTTGTAGAAGGAGCCCTGGCTAGCTTATGCCCCGAAACAACAACACACAAATTGTATTCTTTTAAACACTGCCTGGCCCATTAGCTCTAGTCTCTTACTGGCTAATTCTATATCTTGATTAACCCATTTCCATTAATGTGTGTAGTACCACGAGGTTTGGTTTATTGGGAAGATTCTAGCCTACGTCCATCTTGGGCTAGAGCTTCATCACGTCTGCCTCACTTCCCTTCCTCCCAGCATCCTGTTGTCTACTCCACCCACCTAAGGGCTGGCCTATCAAATGGGCCAAGGCAGTTTCTTTATTAACCAATGAAAGTAACTCCTCCATCAAGTAGTCATCTCTGAAAACATACATACATACAAGCAACACTAAACAGACTTAGCAGGTTGTATATGTATTTGATTATATATGTGTATGTATATATGTAATAATAATGCATGTCCTGTTTATATATGTAAGAATAATTAAGAAAAGGAGGAAGGAGACATGAGAGGAGTTGGAAGCAGGAGGGAGAAAATGATGTTATTACATTTTAATTAAAAAGAAATTAAAACTTATTAAAACTCCAAGATGGCATTAGCAGAATCTGTTTCCTGGTTTTTGAGATAGGGTCTCACATACGAGAGGCTGACGTCAAATTCATCACAAAGTCTGTGTGGTGTCAAAGTCCTGGTCCTCCTGCCTCAGCTTGCCAAGAACTGGGGTTACAGGTGTGCACCACTCTTCTGGCCTCATTGGCAGTTTTTTTTTGTTTGTTTGTTTGTTTGTTTTTGGTTTTTCGAGACAGGGTTTCTCTGTAGCTTTGGTGCCTGTCCCGGAACTAGCTCTCGTAGACCAAGCTGGCCTCGAACTCTCAGAGATCCACCTGCCTCTGCCTCCCGAGTGCTGGGATTAAAGGCGTGCACCACCACCGCTCGGCCTCATTGGCAGTCTTTAGGGCTCCGCAGGGTCTTGTGTGTACTGCTCCCATGCCCTGTGCACCTCACCTTGGTTTCCTGATATGCGCCACTGTCCTCACACAGGAACCCTCTGAACCAGGCCAGTCACTATATCCCAGCCTTTCTCCTTCATGCTTTCCTCCTGTTGCTTCTAGGAATCGGTTCACAGGAGCTCCTGTGGAACTCCAGCCCTGACCCTGTACTCTGGTGACTGGAGAGCTCAATAGGGGAGGCTCAGGACCTGCATCAGCCCCCTGCTCCCTAAGGCCCTCCCAAAGCCTGATGCCTTGCTGCCCTGTGCTTTGTCAAGCTGAAGCAGCTGTTATCTCTCCTCCTCAGAGGGGTAACAAGGTCAGGCTGCTCATTCTTTTGCAGTTCACTTATCACTTGGGGAAGTTTGACTTTCGATAATGCTGGCTCTGAGACTCCTCCTATCTGCTGGATCAGAATTTTGTTTTCCTTGTGCTGCTGGCTGAGTTTCAGTTTCCTTTCCTGTCCTTCCCACCAGTTAGGTTTCAGTTCTATTTCTCAGCATATTCTCTTTCCCTTTTCTGTGGTATTGATTGCTCCCATGAGCTGTCATTGTTCTTGTCTGCTTTTTAACCTGGTTAAAATAAACCAGTTATTTCAAGGCAGATGTTACCAAACAGGAACTTTCAACATATTGGAAGTTCAGTCCCCTGTCTATCTATTCTAGATCAACCAGAATCCATTACTTTATTAGATTATGTTCCTGTCTGTGCACATACTGACTGCTCCTGGGAAACGCCACAGAGTGGATGGGTCACCAAGAATTTCTAGTGAATTTAAGGGCCCCACATGCAGTGTTTCTGCCTTTTCCTGGAAAGGACTGAGTGAGAACTCCCTGAGATGGGCCAGATCCTTCTCTTGGTGACAGTGAGTTATTCTATGCTCTGCAGAGAGCCAACCTGTCCCAGGCTCCCATTTTTGAAGTTACACAACATTCTGTCCTAGCTGTGTATTTGCTCAAATGATATTTTTGAACATTAATATAAAGATAATCTTACCATGAATATGTTTTCATGTGAAGATTTATTTTCCTTTACTTTTTGTGATTTAGAATTATTTCCTCAAGGTGCAACCATATTTACAAAGTTATTTTTAAAAAACCTTTGTTTGTTTGTTTGTTTGTTTATATTTTTAGAGAAAGGGTTTCTCTTTTCTGGCTGTCCTGGAATTTACTTTGTAGACCAGGCTGGCCCCAAACCATTGAGCTGCCTGCCTCTGCCCCCAAGTGCTGGTATTAAAGGTGTGTTCCACCATGCCTGACTACAAAAAAAATGTTTCACTGCTAACTTTTAAATTTTTTAAATGGTGCATGTGTACCACGGTGCATATATGGAGTCCAGAGAACAATCTGTGGGAGCTGGTTCTCTCCTACATGTGAGTCCCAGGGATTGAACTCATACCAGCAAGTACCATTACCCACTGAACCAACCTCCTTGCCAGCTCTCAATATTGTATCCAGAGACTGCTCTTTGTTTCCCGGCTGCCCAGACTCAATTAATCGCCCAGAAACTATATTAATAACAACACTATTTGGCCGATAGCTTAGGCTTCTTATTAAGTAACTCTTACATTTTAAATTAGCCCATTTCTATTAATCTGTGTATCGCCACAAGGGCCTACCAGTAAGGTTCTGGTGTCTTTCTCCTTCAGCAGCTACATGGTGTCTGACTCCACCTTCTTTCTCTCTGTATCTTTGTTTGGACTTCTGGCCTAGCAGTATTCTGCCCTGCCATAGGTCAAAGTAGCTTCTTTATTAACCAATGGTAATAAAACATATAGACAACATACAGAAGGGACTCCCACATCACATTATGATATCTCAGTTTTAAAATTCTTGACACCTATTTCCATTACTTTACAAAATGGATCCAGCAGTGTACAGCCTAAAATGGCCATATAATGCCAATGACCCTGGCAAAAAAAAAAAAAAAAAAAAGAGAGAGAGAAATATTTAATTAAAACAAGTTTGCACATTTAATTTGTCCAAAAGTTCCTTAGTTTCACAGATGGTCACCACTGAATTTAAAAATCAAGCTCTAATTGGTCTATTTTCACAGAGGCCTAATGAGAGTAAAAGTTATAGTTCAGACAGTTGAGGCTTCCATGTGACTGTGCATACACTGAATTCAGATGCTTCGTTCACTCAACTCAAAGGAGTTACCCACACAATGTAGTGTAACACAAATTTCTCAAAGACCCTAACAACTATTCAGCTAAGTATTTCCCAAATAGTTCATTTTTCAGAAGGAAATGAATGTGAACAAAGGGTTAAAAGGCTTATATCTTTATTCCAAGGACACTGCTTCTTCTGCTGGTCCTTAGAACTAACCCAGGACACTCAGATGCTTTCCCTGGTGTACGTTTAGACAGAAAGACAGACAGACAGACAGACGCACACCTATAACCCAGCTCTGTGCTGGGAAAAAAAGCAGGACTCTCTCTCTCTCTCTCTCTCTCTCTCTCTCTCTCTCTCTCTCTCTCTCTCTCACACACACACACACACACACACACACACACCAAAAGATGAAAAGAATTCTAAAGAGAACCAGAAAAATAACGGTCACTGGTCAAGGGGGCCAACGAAGAATGATTATGCATATTTGAAAAGGTATCTGATTTTTGAATAGCTTCAAATGTTACTTCCATGTCTCTACTAGGTTATTTTATGTAGAATGATGAATAATGTAACTAAACACTGGGAATATTATCATTTGCATATTTTTTAAAAAAATCTGTAAATGTATGCATCATGTCCAATCTACTTTCTCTTGAGCTTTTTGTTTGTTTGTTTGTTTTAACTTCACATAAATCGCCCTGTTAAATTTTATGAGGAAGCAATAAACAGTGAGGGGAGAATGTGCCACACAGTTTATCTACAAGTGCAGAGAAGCAACGAGTACAAACAACTTTTACACAGTGTCTGCACCCTGATCAGAATGTTAAAAGAGTGGACACTCAGTACTGCTTGCTAGGACTTGGGAGGCTGAGACAGGAAGATTGCCACACATTCAAGGCCGCCTGGGCTACAGAGTGAGCTCCTGTTTCAAAAATTTACATAAATGAGTGGAGAAGAGACTGGACCATTCTCAGGTGGAATGGCCGGTGGGCAGCACCTGCATGAGTGAACCAAAGCAAGGATGGTTCAGGGTTAGAACAGGGGTGACATGAGAACTATCCCAGACAATGAATAAAAGAAGAGCCTGAAGTGCCATTCTTGGCAAGTTAGATAAACACGTTCTCAAGTTGCTAAAAATTAACTTTCTAAATGTGGTAGAGCCAGCCACATAGCATAAAATAGCATTTCCTCCACATATTATTAACACACATACATACATAACTAAAATTAGCAGTACCCTTCACCAAGAGATAATTGTAGGGCAAGAGAATAAAATGTATTCCAAAAGATGACATGTAAGTTATATATTCTCTAAAAAGTAAAATAATCAACTCTAAACAAATAGACTTAAAAATTGTGTCCCAACTGCTATATACTAGCCTAGTCAGAGATGGGAAATGCACACTTCTGAGGGATGGCAGTGACTGATGGTGACATAGCTGTGAATACCATGATCAGGGAGGAAAAGGTATGTGGGTTCAGTACATGCGACTGCACAAGGCACAGGTGTTTCATGTGTACGTGGATCACTCTGTCTATACATGATATCCTTACCACAAATAAACACCCGTATACTGCACACAATGAAAGAATTAGACCCATTATTCTAAGTACTCCTCCATAAAATATGAAAGCTTTATTTCCTGTTCGGAGAATTCACAGCGCTGTCCACAGATACAGAACACTTGTGAAGGATCTTATTAGAACTCTCTCTCTCTCCTGAAGGCAGTCCTGCTTGAGAAGGAAGCCAGGCTCTATGAATGTTTAACCCAAATCCTAGAAGCTGTTCGGAGATGTACAAGATGTGATAACTTTAGCTTAAGGAACAGGAGGTGGGCAGTTTTTATCACAAGTGTTTTCATCAAGGAGGGTTTACATTTTGCATGAAGCAGAAGCAACATTAACTAGACTATGAGAAGTTGAAGAGATATATGTCTAAAGAAACTAATATTTGTGTATGTGTGCGTGTTGGTGTATGTATTTGTGTGCATGCAGATATACACGTGTGTTTGTGTGTGCATGCATGTGGAGGCCAGAGGTCTCTAGAGGTCTCTCAGGCATGGTCCCTAAGGAGCTGTTCTTGTAGTTTGATTTCATTTCTTTTTAACATTTCTGTGACACTTTGTGTGTCTGTATGTATAAGTCACACACTGTGTTGTATGTGTGTGTGGAGCCAGAGGACAGCTTTGTATTACACGGGTCTGGTGCTGAACTCATTATGTATCCATAGTGTGTGTGGATGTGCACACAGCATGACTGTGGGAATAGGCTCTCTCTTTGTATTGCATGGGTCTGGTACTGACCTCAGCTCACCTGGCTTGGTGTTGGCTTTTTGTTTCAAATTTTGAGATTAAGACATACCATTTCTTCCTCTCCTCTACCCCTCTCATATTATTCCTGTCATATACCCCTCATATTCTCTCGTACTGTTCCCGCTCACATACCCCCTCCTCTCTCTTCTATAAAGTTACTCCGCTCACGTACCCACCTCTCTCACTCCCAGAATTCCTCAGTTGCCTATATTTTGTGCTTAGGCTGAGACTTCATGGGCTTTTCACTGCCCACTGCAGCATGCCCATTGGTGTCATCCTTGTTCAGCTCACATTTGACAGCCATGCTGGTAGAAGGTGCAGGCATAGCTTCTGAAGTTACTAGGAGACACAGTCTCACGCAAACCCCAGTACTCTGGTTCTTACAGTCTTTCTGCCCCACTTCTGCCGTGTTCCCTGAGCCTGAGGTCCAGGACAATTGTACAGATGTATCCAATGGGGACGGGCTCCACAGCTCTGCATTTTGATTGGTTTATAGATGTATCCAATGGGAACGGGCTCCACAGCTCTGCATTTTGATTGGTTTATAGATGTATCCAATGGGAACGGGCTCCACAGCTCTGCATTCTGATTGGTTTATAGATGTACCCAATGGGAATGGCTCTGTATTTTAATTTGTTGTCATTGTTATAGTGATCTTCATCTGTTGCCAAGAGATGTTTCATTGATGAGAGGTGAAGACTACACTTATCTGAAAGAATAAAGGCAAATGCTTATAGATTATTGGTAGAGAATATGCAGGTTTGCTAAGTTAGTGGTTGTAGATTCTCCTCCAAAATCCACGACTTCACGAGCACTGAGAAGTTAGCTATGTTTCTAGTACAAGACATGATTTCTCTTTTATTGTGTGGGTTTTAAGTCCAATTAGAGAGCTGATGGTTACCACCAAGGTATGTTGTCACCGTTTAGGGTCTGAGCTGCCAGTAATCCAAGAATCAAAGTCTGCCTAACAGAAACCTAACACCAGACACAAGAAGCCCTCTTTGGAGTAGTTTTCCAGGGCTGTCCAAGGTACTCCCTGAACACACAGCCTATTGCTGTTGCCCTTGGTTGCTCTATAGAGATGGAAGGAAAGTTCCTGTTGCTGAAGACACTACACATTTCAGAAACAGGCCCAGAGATGCTGAGCTAAAACTGACCAGAATGCTTCCTCACCAAAGACTAATTTCCATGTATCAAGAGGCACCAAAGAGTTTCCAAAGGGGTAAAAACCAGCAGTCCTCCCCAATTCTGATGCCAGTATAACCATAACAGTCACCAGCAAGGGGAACGTTTTCTAAGACACTGGGACCTAGGGCACGCTGAATAAGCTAAGTGGGTGAGCCAGTGAGCACCAAGGATCCACAGCCTCAGCCTCCCTGGAGCTGGGGTTGTGAAGGTACACCACCATGGCCAGCTTTTCATACAGGCACTAGAAAATCCACCTTGGGTCTCCACACTGTACTTACTGAGATATCTCCCCAGCCCCTAGAAACTACTTTTTAAGGCAAATACAACAATGAATGGCAAATCTTTTCTTCAAAAAACATTAAAATGGATAGAATTATCAGAAACAACCATCTGTAAATTTACCAGAGTCATACAACAAATCTGAAAAGAATGTCTTCAAGAGAAATGACTGAACTTCAGGAAGACCAGCCTGGGGCTGCCACCTGTCCCTTCCCCGTGGCTCCAGTTTGTGGCAGGTTCTTCTGGAAAGAGCAGGTCATAAGATGTCCAATATCATTCCGACCAAACATCAGAAAAACAACAAAAATAACCAAGCAAACAAACAAACATAAAAATCACCTACACCCAGAAATACTGACCAAAACAATAGAGATCTCAGTGTCAAACAACCAGGGAAAATCTTGCAGCCAGCCAAAGACGGCAGCATTGTTTGGGGTAAGCACCACACCAGGAGACCAAGCAGAAGTTAAACAGTGCTCTCTGGACAGTATCAGCTATGCGGGCCCACAGAGGCTCCTGAGTTTCCCCAGCAAGTCTGAAGACTGCCTGCATGTACGCAGTTGTACACATGCTCAGGAGAGACAAGCCTAGGCCTTTGTAACTCTGAAGCTAGCTGAAGATGAGGCTTTATAATACAAGGTAGAAATGTGAACAGAGAATGATGAGTTTCAATCCAAAGCAGACCAACCTGTACAGGACAAAGGTTCCATTAAAGCGTTATGCTGAAGTGCAGTCCCTGACCAGATCCTGTTCCATGCTGGCTACTGGCAGTACTGATCCAGAGTAACCTAGGAAGCCAGGCTCACAACTCCAGTAACACTGATACAAGGCTGAGCACAGAGAAACAGCTGTTACCTGTTTCTGAAAGGTCAGCCTCCTCAGTCCAGGGAATGTTAAAGATCAGCCTCGACAAAATTCATACGTTCCAGGGTAGGAATGTGAGGATTACAATTATTAGACAAAAAAGTAATGGTCTCTCCTGTCCCTTTAAGAGACAAGCCCTGAAAATCCCTCTCCCCTTCCAAGGCAAGTGGATCTTCCTTCTGCTTCCAGCCTGAGATCTCTTCTTTTCCATCTCTCTCCCAAGAGGTAGCTTCTCTTCTCCTCCCCACTCTGTTTCTCTTCCTCTCTCTTTGCCTCTCTCTGCTCTTCCTCTTCTCCCCTTCCCCCTTTCTCTTTCCTCTCCATAGCCCACTAAATACAGAACCACTTTCTCTGCATGGCATGCATATCTGTCTCTGTCTCTCACCTGCTGTGGCTCCTCATGGAACCGGCTGACCTGCCGAGGTCTCTCACCCACTGTGCAGCTCCCTGGCTGGGACCTGCTGCCCCTCATCGAACACTACCTGCTGCTGCCCCTCAGGGAACTGTGCCATTTTATTTTTACCATTACACTGGGGCTCATGACTCGACCAGGCTCTCTCCATTCCCTCCCTCCCACCTGCAGACAGACCAGCTGAGGAGATGTGATACCCTGGGCTGGGGAACCAGGTTTTTTCACACAGCCCCACCTAATCGCTGACTTCAATGGTGAGTTTTCCCCTTCCAGCTCCCAACCACAGCCTTCATGGCTATAGTTGAGCCCTTTGCTGACATTCATCTCTAGTTCCTTCCCATAACTAAAAACGTGATTGGACGACCCAGGGTTGGTCCTTCTGCGCTAGCACTGCACACACTGTGTGGTGCATTCACTTTGGGGCCTGGGGTCCCTCTGATTTTTCTTTCTTTTCTTTTTGACCACTTGTAAGTGGTCCCTGCTGTGAGAGAGTGCTCAGAGTGGCCTCTAGCCTCTCTGACTTCCGAGTTGCTTGGACCGGGGCCAGCCAGGCTTCATCAACACCCCGCTTGTAGAGAAAGACATTTTCCTATAGGCTTTATGGTATCTCTGTTCTGTAGACTCTGGCTTCCCAGTCGCTCGGACAGGGGCCAGTAGGCTTCATTAACACCCGACCTGTAGAGAGAAGACGTTCTTCTAAAGGCCTTGTGATGCTTGTTCACTGTTTTTGCAGGTTTTCACGTTTTCAAACTATCAGCCACCCACCTGTAGATGCTCTGCTGGTGATCCGCCCGCTCTGCTTTCCTTCACGCTGGGCAGCCTCTTCCCACCCATCTAAAACTGCTCTTTCCCTCTCGTTCCCATTCCTTCCATTCTACCCCTGCTACTGCTACCGCTGGCCCCAGATTAGTTGGATCTGCGGGGCAGCTGTTTTCAGTTCCAGCCTTTGCTCCCCACGCAGCTTGTGATGCAGTGGTGTGCAACAGGGCAGATCACACTTCTAGCCCTCTTGTTATTATATTTAAAACTCCCATGGTTCAAAAAAAAATGTGGCTTTTCCATACAACACATGAGCACTGCCATTTTGACTGAGGTCAGGTGACTTTACCGCTACCTTAAGTGATGGCCAGATCAGGTGACTTCACTGCCATCTTAACTGATGGCCAGGTCAGGTGATCAAGTCCCGCCATCTTTACTGGGGTATACTCTGCCTGGCCCCCAGTTTACTTATGTTTTTGTCTCTAAATTCCTCTTGCTGACTATTTCGTGTGTGTTTTGTGCAGTGGCATCCACCTCGCTCAATTTCTGTTCACTGTGTGTGTGTGTGTTCATACATGTAACTTAAATACACTTATGTTTACTGTTGAATGTTATAATTGTTTGTTCATTGTATCTCATTACAGACTACAAAAACAATAAATCTCATGTTTTAAACTGGTATGTAGTTTTAAGTATCCTACAAAAATACTATATATTTAATCCAAGCCTGATTTAAAATATATTAAGCTGTTCTCTACTATTGTCAGTTCTATTGTTAAGCTACTACTGCTACTTTTCTTCTTTCTGTCTTTTACAACTATAAATCTTACCTGCTAAGTACAGTCAGCTTGGACCCAGCTCTCCAGGCAGATTCTTTACTGTAGTTATAACTTATCTATACCTGATAAACAGCCCTAAACTACTCAGAGATCTGGGGAATATGGCATTTAAACATTTAATTATTAAAAAAACTTTTCATAACAGAAAGAGACAGGTTGGCTCCTAGCAGCAGCACTCTAGTTCCTCCAAAGAAGACAGAAGACAAATGGGCACAAAACAACATCCATCTGCAATTCGTTTTAACTGTCAAGTGCTGGCCACTGGGCAAAACTGCTTTTCATTTAAACTGAAGATCTCCAGACATGGATAGAATTACTGGAATCAACAGCCTAGCCAATCAGGTCAAGGTAGGCTTCTCTTCCTACAGATTTCTAACCCACAAGATCTTCTAAAACCTTGCAGGCGCTGTGCTAAACAACAAAAGGTAAATATGACCTTCAGCGATCATGGAGGACCCTGAGGAGTAGCTCTAGGTGCAAACCAAGTAAGTTCTCTGTCGTTTTTTAATCAATAACTCCCCAAGTAAAATTTTATCCTTCTCAAAGACCTCTGATGCAGTTTGACAGCTGAGAGGTTTTGTTGTTTATAAGGACAGCCTCACCAAACAAATTTCATTAAGATACAAGTTAACAAAATTCTCTCTCACGCTGCCTTTCATAGTCTTAAAGATACTTTTCACTATGCAAAAATATCTGTCACAGTGGCTATTGTCTAAAACTTATGTTTTCATAAACCCAAAAAATTCTTTTGAGTTCCAGGGAGCCAAATTAAAGGATCCACCTTAAACAGGTCAGATACATCCCTCTCGATTCCCTGGTCCTAATTTTTTTTTCTAAACTTAACTTTGTCCTCTGTTCTGTCAGTACCTTAAACAGGTCTAAGAGACCCTGGACATTTCCATACCACAAACACTGGACAGGAACAAAGAGATCGGCTACCCTAGGATGTGAGCAGCACCCAGCTTTCCTAACATGATGCCCACAAGTAAGCAGGAAGCAGTCTTGAGAATCTGCCATCCCAGTTCCTTTAACCTGTTGTGTCTAACCTCCCACCTTTTTATTATAAAAAAAGATGGGAATGTAATGGTCTGTCCTGTTCCTTTAAGAGACAAGCTCCACCTACTCCCTTCCCCATTCACTGAGGCAAGCTTTCTTCCTCTTCCAGCCTGAGCTCCTGCTTTTCCATCTCGAGGTAGTTTTTCTTCTCTTCTCCTCTTCCCACTCCCCTCTCTGTTTCTCTTTCTCTCTCTCTCTCTTTGCCTCTCTCTGCTCTTCCCCCTTCTCCCCTTCCCTCTATTTCCTTTCCCCTCCATAACCCACTAAATAAATACCTACTTTCTCTGCATGGCATGCATATCTGTCTCTTTCTTTCACCCATTATGGCTCCTTGTTGGACCAGCTGACCGCTGAGGTCTCTTACCTGCTGCATGGCTCCCTGCATGGGACCTGCTGCCCCTTGTCACCCGCTGCCCACTGCTGCCACTTGGGAACCTGCAGTGTTTTATTTTTACTATTACAAAAAGGAACAGAAATATGAAATAAGAGACAGAAACCCTGAACAGCATCAGGAGGGAAATTCAGTGAATACTGAATCCTGAATCTGTCCTCATTTCTTCTCCACACGCTTATCACCTTCACTCCAAAAGGGGAGGAGGGAGGCAATGGACTTCATTAACATGCTAAAAGAAATAGACTTGAATTCTCCAACCTTCAGTCCAGGTAGAGTGAATCCACCTCTATAACCAAAGTACTAATTAACACCCTAAGTAAAAATCTCTTTTTTGTAGCCATACCTGTTGTCAACAATTTTGAGAGAGCATTGATAAGTTCAAACTCTCTGACCTCCTATCAACAGGTTCACATGTGTGGGTCCTCAACATTTCCCCTTTTTTATTTTATTTAATAAAGCCTGTGCTTCTGCTAAAGGACAGATTACTGCACCTGCCTAACGGGTCCTTTTTACCATTTTCCAGACTCACCTCTCATCAGTATATACATTCCCTCATGTAAGTCCTGTCTTAGACTGCCTGGGGGAAAAATATCTTACCTGTCTTTGACTGCCAGACTCTGGAAATAAAGGGTTAAGGGAGAAAGCACCTCTAGGTGCTGTGCATCTTTCAGCCAATTTTCTGTTAAGAGAGATGATCATATGCAAGCAGACAATGCTTTGTTACACACATGGTCCTACGGCAACAGTATCTCCTAGAAAAGGAGTGCAGACAATGCTGTTACACCCATGCTCCAATGGCTACAGTATCTCCTAGAAAAGGATTACAGACAATGCTTTGATACGCATATGCTCCTAACGGCTACAGTATCATCTCCTAGTAAAGTATGTCCTGAGGTGAGATCCTTTTTAAATTGGTCTAACAGTTTTCAGCTACAATCAAAACCCAAAATTGACCTTTTAAACAGCAACTCTAAGAACTTATTGTGTCAAAATTCTCTCAGACAAGCTCAAACCTTTTTCTGATCAGTAGCATCTTCATGAACTAAAGCAGTTACAAACATTAACAGGTTAATATCACAATTCTAGCATAGAAATTGATAATAAACCCACAATTTGTCAAATCAAGTCTCTTAAATTCATTCTAATCAAAAGACAAGAAGAGGTTTCTGTGATGGGTGAGTTAAGAGTCTTTTTCTTCTCCTGTTGTCCACCTTTTGCTTCTACTAAGTTTCAAAGGTAAGTCTGAACTGCCCATACTTTTCCTGTCAGGCCATCATTAGAGCTGGCTGACCATCAATGCTGCAGCGGGCACTATTGCAGCACCATTGCAGGGTGTGATTAAGATGACCTTCTGACCTCGAGTCAAGGTAGAAGAGGATGACATCTGTGGACCTCATGAGGGAACTTACTAGACAGCGAACGAAGGATCACAGCAGCAACCGCACTGCAGGTGTTGGGATCAAATGCATTGTTATAATAAACTCTCTAAGTGTTCGGACTTCAAGAAAACGTTATGAAATATACGAAAAAGTGGTATGACTCACACAGAGGAGAAAAAGAACAGATGACAGGGACAACCACTGAGGGGACTCAGATGTTAGAGACAGTGGACAAAACAAAATACAGTTGAAAAGGAAACAATGCTGACAATAAACGAAATGACAGTACTATCCCAACAAACAGAAAATATTAATAAAAGTATAGACATTCATTAAAAGAACCAAAAAATTTATAGTTGAAAAGTGAAATGAAAAATTCACTGAGGAGTCTCAGTAACAGAATTGATGTTACAAAAGAATAAATGCATCTTAGGATGAGCCCAACAAGATCATTTGATGTCAGTATTTCAAGGGAAACACTTTCAGTGAAATAGAAATGTATCAAATGTAGGGGCTGTAGCTAAGGCAGCATGTGGGAGAATGCAGTGAGAGGTAGCACTGCTCACAGAAAAGAACAATCATCTTCAAAACAAGACAGAGAAACGAGCTCAAACTAATAAAAAGAGGAAAATAATAGATTTGAGAAAGGGAGTCAATGAAAGAAAACAGAAAAGCAATGGAGAAAAATTGAAGGCAGAAAGGTATCAAATATCAGAATATATAAAAACTGAAGGTGGATTTATGACAAAAATAATGAGAAGACAGACAGACACACACACAAACACACACAAACAAGAATGAAGGAGTGGCATTACTACTGAATTTATAAATTTTAAAATTAAATTTAAAAGGAAGCCAGCCAGTGGTGGTGCATGCTTTTAATCCCGGAACTCAGGTGAATCTCTTTGAGTTAGAGGACAGCCTGGTACACAGAGTGAGTCCCAGAATAGCCAAAGCTACATAATGAGATCCTATTTCGAAAAATTAAATAAGCGGAGAGAGTAAAGGAAATATCGTAAAGAACTTTATGGTAACAGATCATATAGCTAAAATGAAGTGGACAAATTCCTATGAAGAAAAAATTAACCATATAAATTCTACAAGAAATAGAACATTTGAACAGTCCCACAGTCAAGTACTTGAATTTGTAATTTAAAATACTCTCACAGTTAAAAGGCCTGGTTACTTTTCCAGGGACAGTTTCTACAAGTCATGTACAAAAGAAAAATAATTTCAATACTACTAGAAAACAGAGTGAGGGGGGATATTTTCAAGTTATTCTGTGATATTGTTAATGTGTACCCAAATTGAAGACAGTAAAATATCCACACATACACACAACTTCAGAGGAACTAATTATAAGGGAAAAAATTGTACATTTCTATGCTCCTCAGCAGAATATTAGCAAAGGGAAACCAGTAATGTACAAAAAGACTCTACCGACTGAAGTTTATCCCAGGAATGCAAGGCTGGTTTAATGAATGTCATTCAACACAATATACCATTTAATAAAATAGAGTTTTAAAGGCACACAGTCATGTGAACAGAACTAGAAAGCATTTTCCCCTCAAATCCAACATCACTTAGGATTAGAAAATAGAACATAGGATTAGAAAATAGGCTGGAAAGATGGCTCGGGGATTTATGAGCACTGGGTGCAGACTCCCAAAGGACCACATGACTGCTCACAAACAGAGGGTTCAGAGGGTCTCATGCACCCCTCTTCTGGCCTTTGAGAGCAGCAGGTACTCCTGTGGTCCAAAAAAAAAATACCCATATATACAAGTACAAATTTTTAAATATTAGGGGAAGCATAAAACCCCCTGCATTTCCCGTAAGTCAGAAGGTCCAGTGGAGCTGGACATGAAAGCTTCAAGGGAAAGGCCTGCTGCTCCTCAACACTGAAGACTGGCTGGGAGTCTGTGACAAAGGCTGAGCAGGAAACCTTTTCCACATGGAAGGAAAGACACAAACACACAAAATAAATGAGTACAAAGTCTCAGAAACATGTAAGGACTCCCAAAATAGTAAAACATTACATGTTTCTCCTGGTGACATTGTGCCTAAGGCAAATGTATCAGTTCTTATCATCTCTGTTTGCTTTGTTCTAGACCTTCTAGGAAGTTCAGGGAAGGCAAAAAAAAAAAAGGCATAGTGATGAGAATTTTAATAAAATCAGCCTTATAGACTTACGATCTGGTATGTGAAACTGAAGGAATGCATGTGCATGAGCAACATTTGCATATGTGCGCGCGCGCACACACACACGAAAATACTAGAACTATTGAAGGAATCAATAAGGCTGCAGAATAAAATTTTAACATGCCAAAATCAATAATATTTCTGTATATTAATAAAAAATCCAAAATTGAAACTAGAAATCTATTTTTAAATGAAAATTGTGGTACCGCCGGGCGATGGTGGCGCACGCCTTTAATCCCAGCACTCGGGAGGCAGAGGCAGGCGGATCTCTGTGAGTTCGAGACCAGCCTGGTCTACAAGAGCTAGTTCCAGGACAGGCTCCAAAGCCATAGAGAAACCCTGTCTCGAAAAAACAAAAAAACAAACAACAACAAAAAAACAAAGAAAAATGTGGTACCTCCAAACTATAGAGGAATATGTATGTAGAATAACTAACCCTCGGGGGCTTGCACAGTGGCTCAGTGGGTAAGAGCCTCTTGCCAACAAGCCTGGAACCCACATGGAGAGGAGAGAAAATTAGCACCCACAGGCAGGCCACGACATGCATGTGTACATGCACACACATAATAAACAAATGTAAAAGGAAACACAACCAGTCAGCTATGTATCTCAGTGGTAAAGTGTTTCCTACAAATGCAAAGCCCCAGAAGCCTCTACAAACCCAGTCACAGAAAAGCATTGAAAAGGTCTTGTGGGCTGGGGTACCACTCAGTGGCAGGCGCTTTCCTATCTGTAGAAGACCCTGAGTTCACGTCCTGGTACCATGGGGATGAAAGCCACAGGAAACTACAAGCAGAGGAACTGGGGCTGATCTGATTTTTTGCTCTTTTAGTTAAAATTTTAGTAGTGAATACATATGGATTTTATAGTCAGGATAAATAGTAAACACTAAACTTTTTGATTTCTTTGAAAGTATCTTACCCATCATTGACAGGGTAGTAGCTGAAGCTTGGTTTTAGGGTGAATCAGGGTTTGGATATCTGGGTTACTTTCTAGCATAAAACCCAGGGAAGAGGTGCTGAGAAGTCCCATCTGGATGGGTGAGTGTGTGCTATCCTGGGGCGCACTGTCCCGGTAGAGAGCACAAACGCCCCCCCAACCCCCCAGCTCCTGCTGCAAGGCTTTCTTTCCTACACACCCGCCCCCCACCCCCACCCCCAAGCCTGCCTTGTCTGCAAGGTCCTTTACTGTGGAACAGTTTCCTGCCCTTTCACTAAGGCTACCAACCCAGAGCAGTGAGGGCCTGACTAGAGGGCAGGCCTCAAGGTCCCCGCCAGGGAAAGCGGGCCCCCGCTGCTGGGGCTGCAGTCTCTGCTGTGATCCCCTGGACCTGCTCTGCCTGCGCCCTACTTCCCTTTGTCCCTGGCTCATTGGGGCATCCAGGAGTTCCTGTGTAGGTGCAGAGAAGTTTCATCGGGACGGGTGAGTGTGTGCTATCCTGGGGCAGACGGTCCCGGTAGAGAGCACAAACGCCCCTCCCCCAGCTCCTGCTGCAGGGCTTTCTCTCCTACACACCTGCCCCCACCCCCACCCCCAAACCTGCCTTGTCTGCAAGGTCCTTAGCTGTGGAACAGTTTCCTGCCCTTTCACTAAGGCTACCAGCCCAGAGCAGTGAGTGCCTGACTAGAGGGCAGGCCTCAAGGTCCCCACCAGGGGAAGCAGGCCCCTGCTGCTGGGGTTGCAGTCTCTGCTTGTGATCTCCTGGACCTGCTCTCCCTGCCCCCTATTTCCCTTGGTCCCGGGCTCATTGGGGCCACCAGGAATCCCTACATAGGTGCTGAGAAGTCCCATCTGGATGGGTGAGTGTGTGCTATCCTGGGGCGCACTGTCCCGGTAGAGAGCACAAACGCCCCCCCAACCCCCCAGCTCCTGCTGCAAGGCTTTCTTTCCTACACACCCGCCCCCCACCCCCACCCCCAAGCCTGCCTTGTCTGCAAGGTCCTTTACTGTGGAACAGTTTCCTGCCCTTTCACTAAGGCTACCAACCCAGAGCAGTGAGGGCCTGACTAGAGGGCAGGCCTCAAGGTCCCCGCCAGGGAAAGCGGGCCCCCGCTGCTGGGGCTGCAGTCTCTGCTGTGATCCCCTGGACCTGCTCTGCCTGCGCCCTACTTCCCTTTGTCCCTGGCTCATTGGGGCATCCAGGAGTTCCTGTGTAGGTGCAGAGAAGTTTCATCGGGACAGGTGAGTGTGTGCTATCCTGGGGCAGACAGTCCCGGTAGAGAGCACAAACGCCCCTCCCCCAGCTCCTGCTGCAGGGCTTTCTCTCCTACACACCCGCCCCCACCCCCACCCCCAAGCCTGCCTTGTCTGCATGGTCCTTAGCTGTGGAACAGTTTCCTGCCCTTTCACTAAGGCTACCAGCCCAGAGCAGTGAGTGCCTGACTAGAGGGCAGGCCTCAAGGTCCCCGCCAGGGAAAGCGGGCCCCTGCTGCTGGGGCTGCAGTCTCTGCTGTGATCTCCTGGACCTGCTCTGCCTGCGCCCTACTTCCCTTAGTCCCTGGCTCATTGGGGCATCCAGGAGTTCCTGTGTAGGTGCCGAGAAGTTTCATCGGGACGGGTGAGTGTGTACTATCCTGGGGCGGACGGTCCCGGTAGAGAGCACAAACGCCCCTACACTAAGGCTACCCAACCAGAGCAGTGAGTGCCTGCCTAGCGGGCAGGCCTCAGCAACCCCCGAAAGGGAGTGCAGGCACCTCCAGCTTGTACTGCAGTGTCGCCTGTGTTCTATTCGACCCTGCCCGACCCCTTGCATTCGGCCTTCTTTACGCGGGTCATTGGAATACCACGCATCCATGTTTTGGTGTTGAGGAGTTCATCTGGAAGGGAACGGTTCCTGCCCCTACACTGAGGAGATACACCTAGAGAGTTAGTCACAGCAAAGACTGGTCCAAGACATCAGGCCTCTCCTGGCTCCATTTGAAGGAAAAGATGGGCAGGCGCCAATGCAAGAATTCCCCCAACAACTTGAAAGGCAACGTGACATCACCAGGATCCAGGAATCCCGAAATGAGAAGTGTACACCCTAATCCAGAAGAATTAGAAGAATTCGACTCAAAAGTGAATTTTATGAAAATAATAGAGGACCTTAAACAGGAGGTGAAAAACTGCCACAACCAATTAGAGATTACAAACAAAAAGGTAGAGGAAATGAATAAATCTCTCAAAGATACCCAAGAAAACCAAGAGAAACAAGAAAAAGTAATCAAACAGGTAAGGGAAACGGTTCAAGACTTGAAGAATGAAGTGGAAGTAATAAAGAAAACACAAACCGAGGGAAGGATGGAGATGGAAAATTTGAATAAACGAACAGGAACTACAAGTACCACCAACAGATTACAAGAGATAGAAGAAAGAATCTCAGACACTGAAGATACCATAGAGAAAATAAACACTCTCATCAAAGAAAACAGCATAACCAACAAATTCTCATCACAAAACATTCAGGAAATCTGGGACACAATAAAAAGACCAAACCTAAGAATAATAGGGATAGAAGAAGGAGAAGATCTACAGCTCAATGGTCCAGAAAATATATTTAATAAAATTATAGAAGAAAACTTTCCCAACCTTAAGAAAGATATTCCTTTGAAGGTCCAAGAAGCATACAGAACACCAAATCGACTGGATCAAAAAAAAACATCTCCTCGTCATATAATAATCAAAACACAAAACATACAGAATAAAGAAAGAATATTAAGAGCTGCAAAGGAAAAAGGTCAAGTTACCTATAAAGGTAAACCTATCAGACTTACACCTGATTTCTCTATGGAAACCATGAAAGCCAGAAGATCCTGGATAGATATACTGCAGAAACTACGAGACCATGGATGCAAGCCCAGACTACTATACCCAGCCAAGCTTTCATTCACTATAAATGGAGAAAACAAAATTTTCCAGGATAAAAACAAATTTAAACAATACGTAGCCACAAATCCAGCCCTTCAGAAAGTAATTGAAGGAAAATCACAAACCAAGGAGTCCAACAATGCCCACAATAACCCAGACATCTAATGACCCTTCACCAGCACAACTTGAAGAAGGGAAACACACAAACTCTACTACCAAAAGAAGGAAAGAAAGAAAGAAAGGAAAAATGACCGGAGTTAACAACCACTGGTCATTAATATCACTTAATATCAATGGACTCAACTCACCTATAAAGAGGCACAGGCTAAGAGATTGGATACGAAAACAGGATCCAACATTCTGTTGCTTACAAGAAACACACCTCAACCACAAAGACAGACATCTACTCAAAGTAAAGGGCTGGGAAAAGGTTTATCAAGCAAACGGACCTAAGAAACAAGCAGGTGTGGCCATACTAATTTCTAAGAAAGTTGACTTCAAACTAAAATCAATCAAAAGAGATGGAGATGGACATTTTTTACTCATAACAGGAACAATTCACCAGGATGAAGTCTCAATCCTGAATATCTATGCCCCTAATATAAAAGCACCCACTTATGTAAAAGAAACGTTACTAAAACTCAAGGCAGTCATCAAACCACACACACTAATAGTAGGAGATTTCAACACTCCTCTCTCACCAATGGACAGGTCAATCAGACAGAAACCTAACAGAGAAATAAGAGGATTAAGGGAGGTAATGAATCAAATGGACTTAACAGACATCTATAGAACATTCCACTCAAATAAGAAAGAATATACCTTCTTCTCTGCAGCTCATGGAACCTTCTCGAAAATAGACCACATACTCGGTAACAAAGCAAACTTACACAGTTACAAAAAAATATCGGTAACCACCTGTGTCTTATCAGATCACCATGGATTAAAGTTAGAATTCAACAACAATGCTATCCCCAGAAAACCTATGAACTCATGGAAATTGGACAGTCAACTACTGAACCACACCTGGATCAAGGAAGAAATAAAGAAAGAAATTAAAGTCTTTCTTGAATTCAATGAAAACGAAGACTCAACATACTCAAACCTATGGGACACTATGAAAGCAGTGCTAAGAGGAAAGTTCATAGCATTAAGTGCCCACATAAAGAAAACGGAGAAAGCACACATTGGAGACCTAATAGCCCACCTTAAAGCTTTAGAAAGAAAAGAAGCAGACTCACCTAGGAGAAGTAGAAGACTGGAAATAATCAAATTGAGGGCTGAAATCAACAAAATAGAAACACAGAAAACAATCCAAAGAATCAATGAAACAAAAAGTTGGTTCTTGGAGAAAATCAATAAGATTGATAAACCCCTATCCAAACTAATCAAACGGCGGAGAGAGAATACGCAAATTAACAAAATCAGAAACGAAAAGGGAGACATAACCACAGACACAGACGAAATTCAGAGAATCATTAGATCTTACTACAAAAACCTGTATGCCACAAAATTGGAAAATGTAAAAGAAATGGACACTTTTTTAGATAAGTACCATATACCAAAGTTAAACCAGGACCAGGTGAACAATCTAAATAGACCTGTTAGTCGCGAAGAATTAGAAGTTGTTATAAAAAACCTTCCCACCAAAAAAAGCCCAGGTCCAGACGGCTTTAATGCAGAATTCTACCAGAACTTCCAAGAAGACCTAATACCTATACTCCTTAATGTATTTCACAATATTGAAACAGAGAAGTCATTGCCAAATTCCTTTTATGAAGCTGAAGTTACTCTGATACCAAAACCACACAAAGACACAACCAAGAAAGAGAACTACAGGCCAATCTCACTCATGAACATCGACGCAAAAATACTCAATAAAATACTGGCAAACCGAATCCAAGAACACATTAGAAAAATTATCCATTATGATCAAGTAGGCTTCATCCCAGAGATGCAGGGCTGGTTCAACATACGAAAATCTATCAATGTAATCCATCATATAAATAATCTGAAAGAAAAAAACCATATGATCATTTCATTAGATGCGGAAAAAGCATTTGACAAAATTCAACATCCCTTTATGATAAAGGTCTTAGAGAGATTAGGAATACAAGGGTCGTTCCTAACTATAATAAAAGCTATTTATAGCAAGCCGTCAGCTAACATCAAATTAAATGGAGAGAAACTCAAAGCTATTCCACTAAAATCAGGAACACGACAAGGTTGTCCACTCTCTCCATACCTCTTTAATATAGTGCTTGAAATTCTAGCAATAGCAATAAGACAACATAAGGGGATCGAAGGGATTCAAATCGGAAAGGAAGAAGTTAAACTTTCATTATTTGCAGACGATATGATAGTGTACATAAGCGACCCCAAAAACTCCAGCAAAGAACTCCTTCAGCTGATAAACACCTTTAGTAGCGTTGCAGGATACAAGATCAATTCCAAAAAATCAGTTGCCCTCCTATACACAAAGGATAAGGAAGCAGAGATGGAAATCAGAGAAGCATCACCCTTCACGATAGCCACAAATAACATAAAATATCTTGGGGTAACCCTAACCAAGGAAGTAAAGGATCTATTTGACAAGAACTTTAAGTCAATGAAGAAAGAAATTGAGGAGGATACCAGAAAATGGAAGGATCTCCCTTGCTCTTGGATAGGGAGGATCAACATAGTAAAAATGGCAATTCTACCAAGGGCAATTTATAGATTCAATGCAATCCCCATTAAAATCCCATCAAAATTCTTCACAGATCTTGAGAGGACAATAATCAACTTTATATGGAGAAACAAAAAACCCAGGATAGCCAAAACAATCTTATATAATAAAGGATCATCTGGAGGCATTACCATCCCTGACCTCAAACTCTATTACAGAGCCTCAGTATTGAAAACAGCTTGGTATTGGCATAAAAACAGAGAAGTTGATCAATGGAACCGAGTAGAAGACCCTGATTTCAACCCACAAACTTATGAACACCTAATTTTTGATAAAGGAGCTAAAAGTATTCAATGGAAAAAAGAGAGCATCTTCAACAAATGGTGCTGGCAGAACTGGTTGTCAACGTGTAGAAGAATGAAAATAGATCCATATCTATCACCATGCACAAAACTCAAGTCCAAATGGATTAAAGACCTCAATATTAGTCTGAACACACTGAACCTGATAGAAGAAAAAGTTGGAAGTACTCTACAACATATGGGTACAGGAGATCACTTCCTACGTTTATCCCCAGCAGCACAGACATTAAGGGCAACATTGAATAAATGGGACCTCCTGAAACTGAGTAGCTTCTGTAAAGCAAAGGACACTGTCACTAAGACAAAAAGGCAACCCACTGACTGGGAGAAGATCTTCACCAACCCTGCAACAGACAAAGGTCTGATCACCAAAATATATAAAGAACTCAAGAAACTAAACTTTAAAATGCTAATGAACCCAATAAAAAAATGGGGCACTGATCTGAACAGAGAATTCTCAACAGAAGAAATTCAAATGGCCAAAAGACACCTAAGGTCATGCTCAACCTCCTTAGCGATAAGGGAAATGCAAATTAAAACAACTTTGAGATACCATCTTACACCTGTCAGAATGGCTAAAATCAAAAACACCAATGATAGCCTTTGCTGGAGAGGTTGTGGAGAAAGAGGCACACTCATTCATTGCTGGTGGGAATGCAAACTTGTGCAACCACTTTGGAAATCAGTGTGGCGATTTCTCAGGAAATTTGGGATCAACCTACCCCAAGATCCAGTAATACCACTATTGGGAATATACCCAAGAGATGCCACATCAAATGACAAAAGTATCTGTTCAACTATGTTCATAGCAGCATTGTTTGTAATAGCCAAAACCTGGAAACAACCTAGATGCCCTTCAATGGAGGAATGGATGAAGAAAGTGTGGAATATATACATATTAGAGTACTACTCAGCAGTAAAAAACAATGACTTCTCGAATTTTGCGTGCAAATGGATGGAAATAGAAAACACTATCCTGAGTGAGGTATCCCAGACCCAAAAAGAGGAACATGGGATGTACTCACTCATAATCGGTTTCTAGCCATAAATAAAAGACATTAAGCATATAATGTGTGATCCTATAGAAGTTAAATAAGAAAGTGAACCCAAAGAAATCCGCTTGGAGAGGGGGAAGTAGACAAGATTGCAGGGCAAAAACTGGGAACTTGCGGGTGAGGTGGCATGGGGCAAAGGGGAAATGGGATGAGAAATATGAGAAGGGGAGGATGGGAGGAGCTCGGGGGATTGGGATGGTTGGGATATGGGAAGGATGGATACGGGAGCAGCGAAGTATATATCCTATCTAAGGGAGCCATCTTAGGGTTGGCAAGAGACTTGACTCTAGAGGGGTTCGCAGGTGTCCAGGAATATGTCCCCAGCTGGTACCTTGGGCAACTAAGGAGAGGGAACCTGAAATGACCCTATCCTATACTGATGAATATCTTGCATATCACCTTAGAACCTTCATCTGGCGATGGATCGAGGTAGAGACAGATTCTCAATTTGGAGCAACGGTCTGAGCTCTTAAGGTCCAAATGAGGAGCAGAAGGAGGGAGAACAAGAGCAAAAAATCAGGACCACGAGGGATGCACCCACCCACTGTGACAGTGGAACTGATTTATTAGGAGCCCACCAAGGCCAGCTGGTCTGGGACTGAATAAGCATGGGTTGATTCCGGACTCTCTGAGCATGGCGGTCAATGAAGACTGATGAGAAGCCAAGGACAATGGCACTAGGTTTCAATCCTAATACATGAACTGGCTTTGTGGGAGCTTAGCCTGTTTAGAAGCTCACCTTCCTGGACGTAGATAGAAGACCTTCGTCTTCCCGCAGGGCAGAGAATTTGGACTGCTCTTCAGTATCGAGAGGGAGGGGGAATGGTGTGGGGGGAGGAGAAGAGGAGTGGGGATAGGGGGAGGGGAGTGGGGGGAGGGGGCAATATTTGGGAGGAGGGGAGGGAAATGGGAAACGGGGAGCAGGTGGAAATTTTTAATTAAAAAAGAATAAAAAATAAATAAAAGGAAAAAAAAAAAAAAAAAAAAAACCCAGGGAAATGACCTAACCTCACAGCCTCCATTTCCTCATCTACAATGCACGTGTCTGAAGAGTGTCACAAAGATGGATGGGAGGCCCCACAAAATCGCTTGTAAACTGACACCGTTCGGCATTCCGCATGTGGTCATTCATGCCACTGCGGTTGCTCAGTTCAGGAAGTCGTTTTCCTATAGGAAATGATTGTTTTCCCTTGGCCGTCATTTCCTTCCTTTCTGTGACTTCTTCAGCCCACCAAAGTAAAGAACACACGGGCCCGAAGGGCCGGGTGAAGAAAACAGAAACCATCAGGGCTGCACATCAGGTGCCATGCAGGGGAGATGTGGTGCGGCTTTTACCGCAGCTATTACAAGCAGGAAGCTGGCAGCATCCCTTGACCTTAAATGCTTCTGGGACCTGGCAGCCAAAGTGTGCTGGGGTGGGCTCTGGAAGAGCTGGCTATATACATGAGGCTGAACTTAGCACCACATGATCATCTACTTGTGACAGGCTTGCCTGAGTCATCCCTTGCAGCCCGGACTCTGGAGGTCAGAGGCCAGTAAATGACCCAGCGTTCTTTTGCCACTTCTAACTTTTCTTGCACCATCTCCAGCGTCTTCTGGCAGAATCAGAATGACTCTGCAGGCCACCCAAATCTCAGGGCAGCAAGGACACCACCGTGAGCTTGCTAACCGTGTATTTGCAGTTAAATCTGAGAACCAGTAGACGGCTGTAAAAACCTTTCATCTTACAGCCGTCTCACAAAAACACAAACGGAAAAAGCAGTAAGACCTTTGAGACTTAGACTGAAAACTCTATCAACACTGCAAAGAGTGACGGAAAATTTAAAATATCACTATGGCCTACAGAAAAATGAACCTTGATCTGAGGTTTAGCAACAAAATAGGAATCTATTAATGTTTCAAATATAACCAAACTGTAAAATCAGTGTGACATGTTAAACTAAACTCTTATGTGAATACAGCAAGAATATGGTTTATGTTTACTTCGCTTATGTTTGCAGAGCTTCGGCTGATTATAATAATCAGTTGAGTATGTAGAATATTTCTTCCTAAATAATAAATTGGCTGACTTTAATTTTCAAATGAACTAAAATAAAAGAAATAATTTTAAAAAGTAATTAGATTTACTTTTTAAAATTATTACAACTTAAGTAAATTTAGTTGTATTTTCTTTGTGCAAAGGTTTGAACCATTCCTTTAAAATTGATAGGTAATTTTTAAAAAATATAAAAACTATTTTTATAAAATAGGGCTTCAGGCTTGGTGTGGTCTCAGCACTTGGGAGTGTGTTCGAGGTCAGCCTTATTTACATACTGAATTCCAGGCCAGCCAGGGTTACACAGTGAGACCCTGTCTCAAGAAAAGGAAAGAGGTTCATGTGTCCTAGACTGGCGTCAAACTTACTATGCAGCTAAGGGTAACCTCGAAAATTTGGTCTTCCTGCCTCCTACATGCTAGGGTTACAACTAAGTGTCACTATGCCAGATTTTATGCAATCCTAGGGATTGAACTCAGGTCTTCATGCATGCTAGAGAATTACTCTCTCAAGTGAGCTACAGTCTCAGCCTGTTCCAACTTGTGGTATTGTTATAGTATCATTTGGGATCAATATTATTTACTATGCTATATAATTTGAAAGAACGTGAACAGCAATCTGCGTCATCACTAAGGCCATGTGACTTGCCCCAGTTGGTAGTACTCAGAGGGAATGGTCACTTTGACTTACATATAAAAATCTGGTAAAAACAAAATGTTATTCAATTCCAATATGGAAATAACCCTGACACAAAGATAGGTCACAAGGCTGCCTCCACTGCTCAAAGTAACTCACAGGGACACTGGAATCTTAGTCAAGACTGATTCTGAATTAGAATTACAGTGTGAAGATTTGACAGAGGAAAGATACTTCTTTATGAAAATAAAAGACAGACCAAAAGAGGGAACTTTTCTCCAGGGCAGAGTGAGTGTTTACAGGGACAGAAAGTTATATCCATGGATGTAGGAGCTGTACACACGTATGACATCTATTGTTGAAGGGAGCGTGGGCCCTTTGTTCTGTCCCACCCAGCTAGCTTACACCCAAAATAATCACACAAAAACTGTATCAGTTAAATTACTGCTTGGCCATTAACTCCAGTCTCCCACTGGCCAACTCTCACATCTTGATTTAACCCATTTCTAATAATCTGTGTTCAACACGAGGTCATGGCTTACTGGGAAAGATTCAGCATGTCTGACCTGGCAGCTCCATGGTGGTTCTCCCTCTCTCTACTTTCCTCCTCCCAGAATCCAGTTCTGTCTTCTCCACCTACCTAAGTTCTGTCCTATCAGGCCAAGCAGTTTTTTTTATTAATTAACCAATGAAAGCAACACACAAACAGAAGGACCTCCTACACCATTTCCCCTTTTCTATTTAAAAAGGAAAGGAAGGCTTTAACTTTAACATAGTAAAATTACATATAACAAAATAGTTATCAAACAAAAATTAGTTACAATATTTTTATCACAACAAAAGAAAACTATATCTATCTATTCTTCAACTCCATCAAAGACTCCAGAAGGATATAATATTACCTAAGTAAACGAGAAGTAAAAAACTTCCAAAACTTTAGAAGTGACAGAGATATCTCACTGCCTGTACAGTACCCAAAGTTCTTCTGTACTGTTGGGGCATCCATCTTGAGCCTACAGGCCCATAGTATCCATAAGTCTTTTCCATGAAGCAAGAAATTTTAAAGACAGTTTTGCCTATATTGGCAGTTTGTCAGTCACTTTCAGAATGTCTTGCAGACTTTTTCATGAAGCAGGAACCTCGAAGGACCATCTCACCTTTAGGCAAGTTCAGCAGTCATTTCTCTGTGGGTACTACATGGCAGTTTATGCATCAGTCCCCAAAAATGGGACTATGAATATTTTCCTTTGTTTAAAAAAAAAGAGGGGGAAGTGGTGTGGGACAATCATCTATATTCTGTCAATTATATTTTAAATAAATGCTGATTGGCCGATAGCCAAGCAGGAAGTATAGGCGGGAAAACCAGACAGGAAGTAGAGGTGGGGCAATGAGAACAGGAGTATTCTGGAAAGAAGGAAGCTCTTTTGGCAGTCCTGTCCAGACACCAAAGAAGCAGGATGTGACCTGTCCCACTGAAAATGGTACTGAGTCATGTGGCTAACATATACTAGAATAATGGGCTAATATAAGTTATAAGAGTTAATACGAAGCCTGAGCTAACGGGCCAATCAGTTTATACCTTATGGAGACCTCTGTGTAATTTCTTTGGGGGCTTACCGGCTGTGGGAACTTGGCAGGACAGAAACCCCAACAAGCAGGCCCTCATGTTACAATCTACCTTACTGTGCACACGCTATCCACCTTCCTAGTTGCAGATGACAAGCAGCCTCCTGAATCTCTTTTGAAAGAAAACAGATAAGACCTTCAACTAATGAAGATAATTTCATTCTGCTAGTGCAAACAGGATGGCAGCCACTCAGCACTCGGCTGGGCATTTGCATGCTATGATTTTTCTCCAGCCTCCCTTAAGGTTTCTGCTGAGGGTGACCTTGCTTGGACTTGGCTCTGTCTCAGGTTTCCTTTGTAACAAGTTGACAAATGTATTCTCGGGACACCTGGTGAGTCTGCAAGCCATGACCAGTTGGTCTGACAAGCTTTACTCCCTACAGGTTTTAAAAGGTCAATAACTTAAGGTAACACATTGAAAAAAATGGCTCTCTGTTTTTAAACCTTTTTACAAATCTTATATCTTAGTTTTGAAGGGACTTTGGATAATGCTTTGTCACATTTAGAAAGTCAGTTAATTAAACAACTTTGTATGTGTTAAACTGTACTTGCATATTGTATACACTGTGGCAAAGCGCACTTAACAACAGAGATAATATTCTGAGAAATGCATGGCTAGCTGATGTTGGTCCAGGAGAATTGTCTGTATTCTGTCAATCATGTTTTAAATAAATGCTGATTGGCCAGTCAGGAAGTATAGGCGGGTTAACCAGACAGGAAGTAGAGGTGGGATGATGAGAACAGGAGAATTCTAGGAAGGAGGAAGCCCATTCCTCCGATTCCAGCCCAGACTACTGAGAAGCAAGATGTAACCTGCCTGGCTGAAAGGTACAGGGGCTGTGTGGCTAACATAGATAAGAATAATGGGTTAGCTAAAAGAGCTAATAAGAAGCCTGAGCTAATGGGCCAATCAGTTTTATAACTTATGGAGTTCTCTGTGTGATTTTCTTTGGGGCTTTTCGGCTGTGGGGTATTGGGCAGGAAAGAAACCCTAACGAGCAGGCCCTCATGTTACATGATGTTACTGTTTGCATGCCATGGAATGCATTCAGATGACTTAATACAACCAAGATACACAATAAGCACGAGTCTGGTGCAAGTGTGTCACGGTACTCTTTTTATGTGTAAGTAGAGCACTCCAAAGTAACTACAAATTACAGTACGGGAGCAATCACTTATCATCATCGTCAAGTGCTGGGCACACTGCATACATGTGTTACCCTTTCGTATGGTGAGCAGCACCATGGGCTTATTACACCGGAATCATCACAAACAAGTCAGGAATGAATTAAGTTGCCGTTACAACAGCAATGGCATTCCTAAGTGGTAGGAAGGGTCCCGCTGTGTTATGATCACATGGATTGTTAGTGACTGAATTGTGTGGACATGGTGTGCGGTCTCATGCAGTTTTCAGAAATCCTTTGGGATCTCTAGTTTTTCCATTTTATTTTGAAAAATTTCACGCTGACAGAAAACTGAAACAGTACATTGTTTACCCCTCTTAGATTGAGTTAATGTTTTATCAGATTTACATTGCCTTTTCTACTATTTTCCTGAGCTATCTGAAGATAAATTGTTCATACTACAGCATTTCAACCTTTGGTGCTTCTGTATATCTCTCTTGCAGACAGATTTTTCCCTATAAACCACCACGTTATTACTTTACCTAATAAAATCAGTATTGTGGCAAAAGTGTCTACTAAGCTCATAGTCAAATTACCTAATTACCCCCAAATTCTTTTAGGTTTTTAATCTAAGGAGCCAATAAAATCAATTGTTATATATCTTGAGAATCCTTTCATCTAGAAGAAGAGTATCCTATAGTTGCTTTGATGGTGTTGATATTTTAAATATTGAGGTGATCCCAAATAATGTACCAAAGTCTAAGTTCCTCACGATTAGATTCATTTTACATATTTTGACAAAAATATAATATATGTGTATTTCTAGTAGCATGCTTGACATGACAAAAAATAAATATTAGAGTTCTATTGTTGCTAATGCTATCTGTGGGTGTCCTGGCTTTGACAGCATTCCTTAGATTTATTCCCATAAAATCTATTTTCTTCATTTTAAAATAGTTTTTAGATTTACTTATCTATGCAAATGTTTTGCTTCTATGTCTGTCTGTGCTGCATGTGCCTGGTGCCTGCGGAGGTCAGAAGGGGGTATCAGAGGCTTCCACAGAAGTTATGGAGACAAGTAAGCTGCCATTGGATGACAGAGACTGAGCCTGCGCCGTTTGCAAGCACAAGAAGTGTGAATGGGCCAGGCGGTGGTGGCGCACGCCTTTAATCCCAGCACTTGGGAGGCAGAGGCAAGCGGATCTCTGTGAGTTCGAGACCAGCCTGGTCTACAAGAGCTAGTTCCAGGACAGGCTCCAAAACCACAGAGAAACCCTGTCTCGAAAAACCAAAAAAAAAAAAAAAAAAAAAAAAAAAAAAAAAAAAAAAAAAAACTGTGAATGGCTGAGCCTTCTCTCTAGTCTTTTTCTGTTTTTAGCTGAGGTGATGGTGAACCAATCACAATAATAACAATTACAAAATGTTACCTGCGATTGCCTTTCCCAACGCCTGCGCCTCCTTTACTCCCACGGGCTAGATTTAATATTATTGCATTATTTTTGACACTCAAAGTCTCCCAGACTTAGTAAGTTGGAGTTCATCTGTCCTGTGACATGACTGATTTCAAACTAAGTAGCAGAATTTTAAATTTGTGGATTCCTAACAGAAGTCAGTAGTTTTGTGAGCTTTTCCAAACCAAACCACTTTAGAATCAAGTTTACTTCTCAACAGTCAAAGATGACAGATTTAATTTCCCCAAAAGTTCTAGTGTGTGATAACATAGTTATTCTGGTCGAGTTAGGGTCACAGAATCCTTCTGACAAACAGAATTAAAAAATCCAGGGATACGGAGTTCAGTTCAAGGGTAGGCTTCCCGCAAGGGTATCTTCCACCACAGTGGGACACAGAGTCCCAAGCTACCACTGAAAATACCACCACAGAAACAATACTTGTGATTTTTTTCTCAACTGCCTTGTATTTTTGAAACCATGACAAAAAGGTATCTTTAAATTTTAATATGCAATTTTAAGATGTATCTCAAGAAATAATTGGCTTGTATTATTTTCAAGATATTTTGATCAACTTTTCAAATATATTTTTAAAATTAACATCCAGGTATAATGCTGTGTGTGACCTGGTCAAACAGAGAATTGTTTCTGAAATACACTTATGACAATTTATATGATAAAAAGAGCAGGCTAAAGTGACACTGGCATATGAATTTGCCTTCTTGGCATCTATGCTTCCCTTCCTCCTTTGGCGACAATCCTTGCTGTCTTTTCTGGGGGTCCTTATAATTCTGAAGAAACTTACTTCACTTTCCTGGACCCAGGAATTGATCAAGGGTAGACACACAACTTCGGCAAGGGGAGTAAAGGAGAACCTGAGGCCTGGCCTGCAGATGCTGGCATGTACGTTTTGTCTTGCCTGTTAGATGTGGAAGAAGGTTCAATGCCTGAGAACCTTCTGAACTTTACATCTGTTTTACTGTTTGTTCATCTGTTTATTTCATAATCATTTAGAAACATCTAACATGTGCTAAGAGGGAGGAGCAGGTTAACAGCTGGTAAAATATGAAGCTGAATAAAACATGGCCAGTTAATTGACATTTATATCCCACCCAAGTGTGCTTGGTGACTCACTTATAATCCTACTATTTGTGAATTCAAGTCCAGCCAAGCTACATAGTGAGAATAAGTCTTTAAAAAGATATCCAGTGGAGGAAGAAACATGTTAGAAGATCAGTAGGTCAATATTCCTGATTTACATGACTTTAGATATGAGTCAGACTGGATGTTTTGGATAATACTCTGTCTTAGCTAGGCAGAGTGCTTAAACATACAGTCCTTTAAACTGTGGGTACATATATGTCTGTGCATGTGAGCATAGTCCACATGAAGGACAGAGGCATCAGATCCCCTGGGGCTGAAGTTACAGGCAGTGTGAGTCTCCTGATGTGGGTGCTGGGAGCTGAACTCCTGAACGTGGGTCCTGTGCAAGAGTAGTACACACGCCTAACTATAGGCAGAACCACCCAGACCCCAATATAGGCAGAACCATCCAGACCCCAATATAGGCGGAACCACCCAGACCCCAATATAGGCGGAACCATCCAGACCCCAATATAGGCGGAACCACCCAGACCCCAATATAGGCGGAACCACCCAGACCCCAATATAGGCAGAACCACCCAGACCCCAATATAGGCAGAACCACCCAGACCCCAATATAGGCGGAACCATCCAGACCCCAATATAGGCGGAACCACCCAGACCCCAATATAGGCGGAACCACCCAGACCCCAATATAGGCAGAACCACCCAGACCCCAATATAGGCGGAACCACCCAGACCCCAATATAGGCAGAACCACCCAGACCCCAATATAGGCAGAACCATCCAGACCCCAATATAGGCGGAACCACCCAGACCCCAATATAGCCTTTATAGAGCAGATACTACCAAGTATTTCAGTTTATGCTGAACCACTCAGCTATTTGGGGTTTGGGTAAAGTTACTAGCTGTAACCCAACTGCGAAAGGTAGGATTTAAAAGTCCTTCCATCATTGCTAGCATCTAAATTCAAAGTACAGCCTTCCCTTAAAACTCAGTTTCTTATTGCAGAGAAATACAAACTTGAATGATGTGGGATGTCTTTATGTATATGTATTTCTTTTATTGGTTAATAAGTAAAGCTGCTTTGGCCAATGGCAAGGCAGAATATAGCCGGCAGAATATAGCCAGACTGGAGAGTAGGCAGAGTCAGGGAGATGCAGTGTAGCTGCCAAAGGAGACAGACACCAGACCCTTGCCAGTAAGCCATGGTGATACACAGATTAATAGAAATGGGTTAATTTAAGATATAAGAGTTGGTTAATAAGAATCCTGAGCCAATAGGCCAAGCAGTGTTGTAATTAATATAGTTTCTATGTGATTATTCAGGAGACAAACAGTCTCCTTTTACAAAATTATATCCAACGTTCCAGAATGAACATCCACATAAAGCCTAAGAAAGCTTTAAAGAAAAAAGCACTTCTAGACTCACAAAAATGGGAGCCAAGCATAGCTTCTTGGTAGCCACACTTTATTTTCCAGATAGGCCCTGTTTGTAGGCAGCAAGTAGAGGCACGGCTCCTTTAAGAAATGGCTTCCTGGTTCCCTGGTTTGTGCTGGCAGCACAAATAACTCTGGCTCTTTCCAGAAGCCAAGCACTTGAATGGGGTTTGTGAGCAGCATGCTACCCCTCTGCAAACCTGACGCTGGGGTGGTGAGCATGGCTCACAGAGGCAGTGAACATGCCTCTGCCATGTTGGACTAGGTGGAGCAAACAGTCAAGTTGGTCCAGCCACACTCGCTTAGCAATAAAAAAAAAAAAATGACTCTCCTGGTCAGAAAATTATTACAGATATGCAATAAAGACAGATTCAAACAGAAAAAAACCTCTGAACAGGTCATAGTGTGTTTTAAAAAAATGTATGTAGGCTTGGGAGAGAGAAGAAAAAGAGTACAGAGGTTTACAAAAATTAGTTTTTAAAAATAAAGTCTTTAAAGAGACAGTAAAAGTAATATAAAAGAATACAGGCAGTCAGAGATTAAAGGAGTAAAGAAAAATAAGCCATGTAAAGATGGGATACACATAGAGAATCTGGATTATATAGATTATTGTGTTTTCTTTGAACTTTTTGACTGCAGAGAGACATTTGATTCTGGAGACTGCTAAGTTAAACCAACATAAAGGTATCTTGACTTCAAAATTTGAGTCTAAGGATTTGTTGCTTTGGAAACAACAAATCTACATGTTTGTTTCCACAGAAGATGAGAACTTGTGGATTCCTTCCAGGCTAATGTGGTTTGATGGAACAAGAACCCCCGAAAGGTCTCCGAGAACCCTAAAATTACTTTGCCCAGTGATGTGGGATTTCCCTCTGTATGCTGTGATTACCATTAATGAATAAAGGAACTGCTTTGGAGCTATAACAGGGCAGAACTTAGGTAGGTGGGGAAGATGGAACTGAATGCTGGGAGAAAAAAAGGGTAGAGTCAGAGAGAAGCCATGGAGCCACCGCCAGAGACATATGCTGGGAACTTTACCTGGTAAGCCACAGCCACATGACACTACACAGATTAATGGAGATGGGTTAAATTAATATGTAAGAGTTAGCCAATAAGAAGCTAGAGCTAATGGGCCAAGCTGTGATTTAATTAATACAGTCTCTGTGTGATTATTTTGGGGCTAAGAGGCTGGGAACCAATAAGCAACAGGACACAGTTTGAAGAAAACGATGCCCAATTCCCAAAATGATTGTTTATATAAGTGTTTGTTTTTATTTAAAAGGATTTGGGTATAGTTAGATGGTCCTAGTCAATTTCTAAATAATAATAATAAGGGGCAATGATATAGAGATGAATAGTTTACATTGGGGGATCTTGGTTTATTGATTCTAACAACATCCATTTTGTTATATGTATATTTCTACTCTTGTTTAAGGCATTATGTTTATGCAGCTCATTAAAAATGTAATGTATAATTAAAAACTACAGATTAATAGTAATTTATAATGGTCAAACTTGTAGTCATGTCAGTTTGGTTCTCTACATAATCTTCAATGCTTCCAAGACCTACAGAATATGGCACTTAAAAGAACTCAGATGTTTTTTTGACAATGAGACATGTCTGCTTCTGGAAGCACCAGTTTAGTTCAGAGAGGTTGATGGGCATCGAAGAAACATGTTATGGAATTTGCCTTCAATGTGACAAGGCTAACCATTTGGGCAAGAAACTGCTCTTGCCTGGACTGCTTGATGGTATGCTGTGTGAACTGGACATGCAGGACCCACAGAAAAATAACGGCTGAACTTGCCTAAAGAAGGTGAAATGGCCCTTTGGGGTTCCTGCTTCATGAAAGAAACTGCCAAACATTCTGCAGGACACAGAAGAAAGTGACTGATGAACTTCACCATTATAAGGTAAAACAGATCTTCAAATTTCCTGCTTCATGGAAAAGTCTGCTGGATACTATGGGCCTGTGGGCTGAAGATGGATGCCTCAACAATACAGAAGAACATTGGGAGAGTGTCCTGACAGTGAGATTTCTCTGTCATTTCTAGAACTTTGGAAGTTGCTTACAATGTACTTGGGGTCTTTGAAGAGTTGAAGACAGAGAATTATAGTTTCCCTTAGTTGTGATAAAGAATAAATTAGATATAAAACTTTAGACTCACAAAGATAGGCTAGATGATAGAGTATTTTCCTTAATTTGATAAATGTAGACTAAATATTATAAGACTAATTCTTAATATCTGTTTTGTTATATGTAATTTTACTATGCTAAAAACCTTCCTTTTTATTTAGACAGATAAGGGGAGATGATGTAGGATGTCCTTCTGTATATGTGTTGGTATTATTGGCCTATGGCAGGGCAGAATATTGCAGGTTGAAAGATATATATATATATATATATATATATATATATATATATATATAGAGAGAGAGAGAGAGAGAGAGAGTAGGTGGAGTCAGGGAGATGCCATGTAGCTGCTAAAGGAGACAGATGCCAGACCCTTGCCAGTAAGCCACAGTCTCCTGGTGATAGACAGATTAATAGAAATGGGTTAATTAAAGATGTAAGAGTTAGCTGGGCAGTGGTGGCGCACACCTTTAATTCCAGCACTTAGGAGGCAGAGGCAGGCAGATCTCTGTGAGTTTGAGGCCAGCCTGATCTACAAGAGCTAGTTCCAGGACAGGCTCCAAAGCTACAGAGAAACCCTGTCTCAAACAACAAACAAACAAACGAAGATGTAAGAGTTAATTAATAAGAATCCTGAGCTAATAGGCCAAGCAGTGTTGTAATTAATATAGTTTCTGCATGATTATTCAGGACTGGGTGGTCAGGAAACAAACGAGCAGTCTCTGTTTACACTTGAATGTTAAAATATAATAGCACTTTCGTGTCATACTAAATGAGTATCAAGAGCAACTTAAGGACAAGACACAATAACACCTTGTGACCGGAAAACTGCTTTTCAGGGGCTAACTCCTATTTGTCAGGGTTCTCCAGAGAAACAGAACCAACAAAATGTGTACTAAAAGATTTACTGAACTGGCTTATACAGTATGACATTACCAGATAGTTAACGACTATCTCCATGCTGGAGAGGCTAAGAAGCAAGTAGTTTCTCAGTCCAGAGACACATTGCTCAGCAGTCCCAATCTGGCAATGAAGTACTAGAATGCCCGGAGAGCTGCTGATCTTCAGTTCCCACTAGAAGGGTAAAACTGGACTCAGATGTCAGGGAAGGAGACAGCAGCAGTGGCAGGAGCAGAGGAGATGCTCAGCAGAGACACAGGAAAGGCAGGCAAGCAGCGATCCTCTCAATCCACTTTTTATCGGGGTCACTTTCTGGCAGATGCTGCCTCCCATAACCAGGTGCCACCATAAGGGAGGGTCTTTCCCCTTCAGTCAGTCTTGAAGAATTATCCTGAAGGACTGGTTCAGAAACACATCTCTGACAAACAAGTTCCACCATCACAACCACACACTCACCACTACTAGATCCCATCTGACTTGATGACACCTGGAGCATAAAATACCTGGGAATTTAGAGCAGGTCTTTGCAACCAGGTGGGAGAATGTGTTTCTGCAGTGTCATTAGCTTCACCTGGGTAGTTTCCCCGTGAGCACACTCCTCTTTTGCCCTGGGCTCTCCCTTACAAGTATGGCAGCCATCCTTCACCCCTGCTCAGTGTGTTCTATTATCACTGGGTGGAAGAAACACTTAGACCCGGGTGTGATTTACGCAGGGTGAGAGAGAGCCCTGAAACACCCTATGGGGAGAAAATCCTATCGTATATGCTACTTATAGCTGTTATTATCAACTGTGTTTTCTAATGCTGGCCAAAGCTAGAAAGATGAAAGTCATTGTTACTAATTACAAATTTAACTCTGATGAAAACATGGATTAGGCTTTGGGAGTTGATACTAAGTAGCTTTTTGATGCAAGGAAAATGTAAAAACTGAAAAGCCTTGGCCACATGTAAAACTCAATTTGGAGGCCCAGCATTTGCTCATTACACAAGGTATCCAAAGCAGTGTGTGTGTGTGTGGGGGGGGTCTCACACTATTCAGCACTTAAAGCGTCTCATCCTAAGCTTCAGAAATGTGACCCAGAGACCAAGCACGAATAGTAGATTGGAGGACCGTTGATAGTTGAAGACATTTTACTGCATTTAAGTTATACCCAAGAAGCTCAAGGGAACAGAAAATTAGATGCCAGGATAGCTTTTGGTTATTCTTGACAACCTGAAGATGTGCTGCATGATTCTCCATTTCCCAGTTTTGCCACTGAAGCTGACTCGGGGTTACTGCAGGTTTGTTGGGAATGGTAAAGTTGCGGAGCTGTGAGATAATCACGGTTCTACCCTGTAGGTGTCCCTGCACTCTGATTAACTGCATTTTCCTTTCCTCGTGCCCCTACCAAGGCTATATAGTATGAGATCTTAATTTAAAACAGTACGGATTTAAAAAAAAAACCTGCTTTTTAATTAATACTTAAAAAAATTCCTGATTTTCCCCTTCAAGGCCACAAGATTTATTTACAGCAATGGGGTTGACAGACATCATGGCAGGAACTCCGAGGGGAGTTCAGGCCCCAGCACCAGAGAGATAGCATGGGAGGATGGCTCTGAAGCCTCTAAGCAGATTTAAAGCCCCTTGATGGTTTTTTAGAGCAGGGTTATATACATACGTGTGTGTTTGTGTGTGTGTATACATGTGTACGTATATATGCATGATGTATGTATGTACATGTATATGCATATCACCGTTAAAGAGACATTTTAGGGGACTCCAACCCTTAAAAATGTAGTATTACTTAAAAAGCTAAAAGCCTTGTGAAGATCTATCTTATTAAATTTTTTGCGTTACGGAAAACTCACACCAGAACAAGAATTTCCAATGTTCATGGATAGGAACAAACACGTAGCCAATAAATGTTTCTGAAAAATCATAGACTCGGGGCAGGAGGGTGTTGCAAGCCAGAAGCAACCATTAGGCTCAGGCACCCCCAGCGGTAAGGTCCCCTCCGCCGGGTAGCCCGTCCAAATCAACATCTTGCAGCCAGCCTGAGCGCGGCGCTCGCCGCCCCAGACTGTTTCGCAAGACAGCTCAGCTCCCGGATTTGCGTTTCAGCGTCCACACCGGTGGTCCTGGTAAAGTTTTAGAAAGTGAGAATTTCCAGGGGCTGAAATTCGCCAAGTTCACCAGGAGGCCGAGGCTGGGAACCCGTGTGGGTTCTGCTCCCAGGCAGCGGCTGACGTGGGATGGTCAGTAGCCAGGACAGGGGCCATATCCCTCAAGAAAAGCCAACTCGCTAATCGCCGATCCTGGCCGAGCTCACCCCGCCGCGGTCCCAAGATCCCAAACCCCGTCCCCAGCCCGCTGGAACCCACCGAGCAATAGGACCGCTCGGGAGCCGCCTGAGCCCTGCAGTCTTGCAGGACCTGGGCGTGGCTTCTCAGAGAGGGAGGCGCCCGGGAGAGCTTACGTCACTCAGGCTCTGGACGTCGATTGGCTGGGGTGCAGTGCGCGGAGCCCGCCAGGGTCTCCGCCCAGCCCCGCAGCTCCTCCTCCTCTCCAGGCCGCTGTGCCCCCCGCTGGCTCGAGAAGGAACCGCTCAGGCCGTCGCCGCCAGCCCAGTGCGGACGCGGAGAAGAGGCGGAAGACGGACTCGCTCGTCGGCTTGCTCCTCCCGCACCCGGCTCCGCAGCAGGCGAGGCGGCCAGGGGCGGAGCCGCCGCGGGCACGCCCCGCCTCCGGCCCGGGAAGACGACGCTGGCCGGCCACCGCCCCCCTCGCCGGCGAGACCCGCCCCCGGCCCGCCCCGCCCCGCCCCGGCGGCATGGAGGGGCAGCGTTCTTGACCGCCGCGCCGCCGCCCGGGCTCTCGGCTCCTCCCGCCGCCCCCCCTCCCTCGCTCGCATGTCCGCGCCGCCTTAGCCGAGGATGCTGAGGATGAAGCTGCCGCCGAAGTCGACGCACCCCAGCGAGTCGACACCCGACGCGGAGGAGCCCGAGGCGGACGCGCGGCCCGGCGCAAAGGCGCCGCCGCGCCGCCGCCGCGACTGCCGCCCGCCGCCGCCCACGGGCCTGTCGCGGGGCCCCCCTCCGCCGCCACCACCGCCGCCGCCGTCGCCGCCCCGGGGGCTCGAGCCGCCTGTTGCTGACGGGCCGACGGCGGGCGCGGGCATGCCGGGCGGCGGCGGGCACGCGGCGGCGCTGCGCGAGCAGGAGCGGGTGTACGAGTGGTTCGGGCTGGTGCTGGGCTCGGCGCAGCGCCTGGAGTTCATGTGCGGGCTGCTGGACCTGTGCAACCCGCTGGAGCTGCGCTTCCTCGGCTCGTGCCTGGAGGACTTGGCGCGCAAGGACTACCACTACCTGCGCGACTCCGAGGCCAAGGCCAACGGCCTCTCGGACCCAGGGTCGCTGACCGACTTCAGAGAACCCGCCGTGCGTTCGCGCCTCATCGTGTACCTGGCGCTGCTGGGCTCGGAGAACCGGGAGGCCGCCGGCCGCCTGCACCGCCTCCTGCCCCAGGTGGACGCGGTACTCAGGAGCCTCCGCGCGACTCGGGCCGAGGGCTCGCGTGGCAGCGTGGAGGACGAGCCGGGTGGCGGTGGCGAGCAGGACGCGAAGAAGGACGGCCTCGGCCCGGAAGGCGGCGGCTGCGCCGAGCTCGGGACTGGAGGCGGGCTTGGCTTCAGGGCCCAGGAGGAACTGCTGCTGCTCTTCACCATGGCTTCGCTGCACCCGGCTTTCTCCTTCCACCAGCGGGTCACCCTGAGGGAGCACCTGGAGAGGCTCCGCAGCGCGCTCCGCGTGGAGCCCGAGGACGCGGAGGTGGAGGCGTGCAACTTTGCGGACTCCAGGGCCCAGGTAAGGCTCGGAGATGCGAACCAGCGGCCCCGCCCTCGGAGGCCCCCGAATCCAGCTGCGACCCCAGCCTCGTGTAGGTGTCCCGGAATAACCACGCCACGGCTCTCGCCATGGCTAACCTCTTCGTTTTCTTGGGCGACTCCTCTCCGGTCACCCTCATACACAAACAAGCCGCCCGCCATAACAGAATGCTCTAGAAGTCTCTACGTGCACGAATTGCCACAGAAGACGGGGAGCTCTGACCCGAGACCTCGGATGAGGAGGCTTGTGGGACATTTTGGGCTTTGAGCATTGTGGGCACTAGGTGCAAGGGAAAAAGGAAGCGCTAGAAGGGCCTGTCATCCGCAGTCTATCCCTGGGTGGGCCGTTTCTTAGTCTGTCAGCCTACTTAAAGTCGCCTTCCTCCTTGTCTATGCCATAAGGGACTTTTCATGCTTAGTGTGTGCCAGTTAAAAAAGTTCGAGTAGGTCTTTTGGCTCCTACTTAGAGAACTTTGTATTCTCAGAAAGAAAAAAAAATCTATGGAGACCTATTAATTGACTGACCTAACACTGGTCATCTGGGTAAAAGGCCTGGCATCGCCTGGCCAAGCCTTTAACAAACTACGAAAAGCTTTCCTAAGGGGCTTGACTTCTGCTTCCAGAGTTGGGTCTGGTAATCATAGGTCTTTACTATAGGCCTTAACGGTGTCTAAAGGAGTTATTTAAACACATATTTAGTACATAGGAATCCACTTGTCGCAAAAATAGAAGAATTTTTACGGAATTTTGAGAGCAGTTTAATTAGGCCCAATGAGCCGGTTAAGGACAGTGACTTAATGGAGGCTGGGGATAGGTTTCAGTTGCAGTAAAACTAGATTAAAAGCTTATTTTTGTGGATCAGGTCTTTTGAAATATATTGATTAGGATGTCAGGCTTTTCCACTTTAAGAAGGGAGATTTCCCTTCCCTCCTTGCTTGAAAGTTAACAATGTGTCTGAAGTCATCCAGTATCCCAGAACTCAAATTGAGCATTGTGATTCACTGATGATTGGATATACCCAAAGACCCAGGGCATTTAGGATCAATCACAAAGGGCCTTCGAGATAACCTAGGCGGAGTGCTTCGTGTTTTTTTTTCCTCATGAGGCTTTTGTGAAGTGACAAGTTCATGTTTTATTATAAACCTTAAAAATCCAGATGTAGTAAAGGTAGTACTTTGCATTTTCTTGGTGATTATAAAATCATACCATCTTGTAGTGTGTAATGATAGTGAAAATTCACCCTTCAGCCTACTCACGAGATAGACCTGAAACGGCACACCACTGAGCTATTAAATTTAGAGAAGCGTGAATTCAAGATCAGGGTGCACCTCTTTTAACACGCTTTCTTGTGACTAAAGATAACCTTGAATTTGGTCTGATGAAAATGCTCACAATGGGACAGTTTACGTGATTCCTTTCGTACTACACCAGCGTGGGTAGTCACTGCAGAATTTTAACTGTCAGGAGTATCCTCCCTTACTTTTAAGGTGAGTGTCCTAAAGCAGACTGGGTTTAGGTATGTGCTAATCAGAGGAATGAGATTTTTTTTTCTTGCCTGCAGTGCATGGCCACCAGTGAATGCTGGGGAGAGTGGACAGACATTGGGCACGCTGCCATTAATTTTAGCACGCCATCACTTCTCGGGAAGTGGGAGCAGGGACTAAATCCTGCAGGGATTTGTGAGTACTACACACGACCCTGGCGCTGTTGCTTAGCACTTGCTTTGGCATACTGAGCATGTTTCCCAGCTGTTGAGGATTGATGAACAAACCGTTGCTGTCTGATGAAACTACGAAGACCCCACCTTTTGGAGGCGGGCGAGTGTCCGTGTGGTCTCCAAGTCCTCCAGCTGACGCTCGCTTCGGCCTTGACGTTTCTGGCCGCCCTCGGGCTGTCACTCTTGCGGCTGCGGTGCAGGTGGGCTGTTTTAGTGTCCAGCCCGCGGTCCAGCCCAGCGGTCGCTCGGCCCTCGGTGACCTAAGCACTCGCAAGGTAGGGCGCGGGCGCGATTCCGCCCGGACAAGGCTGGAGCGCCGGCGGCACGGTCGCGGCCCCAGACAGCGGCCAGGGTGGGCCGCCCCTCCTCCGCCGGGCAAGATGGCGGCCGCGCAGCCCACGTGACGAGGGCTGGCCCGCCCTGCGCCCGAGCCTTGGCCAGGCTTGGTGGTGGAGGTGGAGAACCACGTGGGCCCGGTAAAGGGGAGGTTCGTGGAGGTGCATGCCATTGCCCCGGAAGTAACTTCGGTTACAGGTATGCAGCTTCTCATTGCTTAGGAACCATATTTGTCTTTTATTAGTGTGTGTGACCAAGGGAAGCGTGTTTACCTGCCCTCAGTGGATGAAGAAAAAGAAAATGAACTCTTTAATTTTTTGAAAAGTAAACAGATCTAGAATACTGTACCTAGTTTTATAGTTGTACCTAATAACTATGTAGCGGATTTGTCCAACATTTTTTTAAACCAATGACATTTATGGGTAGAACATGTACTTTAATGCCAGCTTTCTATTCTGTGCCTGAAGGTGACCAAGGCCAGCTCAGTGTCTTGCCATGAGCTTTGTAAGGACTTGATGACTAGTCCACAAGCTATCCCCAGAGAAACAAGTACACGTGTGGTTTTACTCCTAGAAGTGACAATTCGTAGTTTTTAACATGGGATTTATATAATTCTGTACTGTTACATTGCGTTGAAATTTCAGTAGTGGCGTTCCTTTTAGGAGACTTGCACATAAATCTCATTTTCTTCCCAGCTGCAGTAGACTGCCATTAACTTGTCTATGATTCCACAAATAGGCCGAAGAACAACAGTAGGAATGAATGCCCATTAGCCGTGTCCTAGGAAACCTGTGTAGCTCTGTGTTAGAGTTTTTGTAAGTGGAAAATAGCTGAAAATACGTGACGTTAAACAGGCCTCTTCCTGTTATCAGGAAGGTAAACCGTAAAGACTTAGGAACAAACCCCCTTGTAGCTTGAGAGGTATTAGCCTTATTATTAGTTCATTGAAAAGACGTGTATCCTCCCATGTTTGAGTGGTTAAAGGCACTCAGACTATCCATGAGATGCACTGCCTGGTTTTAGGTTTATCCCTTACTAGCAATGCAAAGGTGTAAGCATTGGTTGTCTCCGGAGTCCATAGTGGTAGTTCTTGGAGCTTAAAGAATGGTTGTTTGACCTGACAAATAGTATTAATATTTGAATAAAAGATTAAAATATAAATACTAAGACACTTGATCTGTGTCTTAGTGTCATTTGAACTCATCAAAATTAAGTGACTGTGAGTTCTTTATTTACTAAAATTACTAAATTTACTGGGGGAAACTTGTAAAATTGTTTCTTTTTTTGTAAACATGTAAATTAGCTGTATTGTCTTTGACTGACCAAATATTTCTACTCATTTTGAAATGCAGATTATGTGAATTAAGTTTTGTTGGAGCCTGAGAAATAAAACTCTACAATGAGTTTTAGCAAATTCTACTTCTCCGAGAAAATGAGTTTGTGCCACCAGAGTTCATAGAGAAAGCAGCTACCCAGAAGTTTAGATACCAGGATTCTGTTGCTGTATTAGGCACAAAAAAGCGTTTTAAAGAGAGCTGTAGAAAAGAATAGTGCTTTATTGTTTTTGAGACAGCGTTTCACACATAACCCAGGCTTGCCTCAAAGTGAAAATCCCACTTGCATTGCCTCAGGAATGTGGAATATAGGTATGTGCTATTTCATTGGGTTAGAAATTGTCTTTAAAATTCACCAGGAATACATATTTGTATTGCTTTCAAGGCATTGCTAGAATATATCTTGCTGTGGCGAGTGATGGTCGGAGAGTGGGGCTTGCCTGAGGTTTCCCGTGTTGGACGGTCTTGTTCTAGGAGCAAGCATTTGAACTGGGTCTGCCTCCTGGGTGCTGGAAGGGGAGGGGACAGGTGTAGCACAGCATCTCGAGGTGGAGGTAGGAGCAGGAATAGCCATGTCTTCATGTCAAATGTTTGGCTGCAGCAAAGAGTGAAAGCAGCAGCTGTGGTATAAGAGCTCTTGTTCAAAGAGCCTTTTTACAATCAGGTAGGCACTATTTTAGTTAGCAGATAATTACCAAAATAAAGCACGTGGTTTCCTGTTCAGTGATTTTTCTCCTGGGATGCAGGTGTAGAAGGAACGCAAGTGCTCTTCCTCTGGCTAAGACCACCACACACCTGCGCTGCCTTTCTTGTGGACAGGTTGGTTTTTGTGTGGTAGAGATTTCAGAGAGAGAGACAGACCTGGGAAGAGAGGGCGGGAGCAGCAAAGCATGCTCCAGGAGCTGTTTACGGGGCAAAGGACTAGGATTTGATTCTCAGCACATACATGGCAACCACCTCTAATTTCAGGGGATCTGATGCCCACTTCTGGCCTCCAACGGTACTAGGCACACATGGTGCCCATACATGTGTGCAGATGAAACACACATAAAGTAAGACCTAAGATAAACTACTCCTGAATGAGCACCAAACACTGCTACTGAGCCACTGGTAGGAACCAAAGGTCAAATATTCGCGAGAGCACAGGAACCAAAAGAAATGGCCACCTCCCTTTCACACTGCCCGCGTACAGAGACAGACTAGATTATCACAGGAGCAGAGAACTCTATAAAAGCAGGAAAGCCTTGTTATCAGTGTTCTCAAGAGTCTGTGTCAATTCAGAACTCGACTACCATGTACGTTTTCTTAGAGTTTCGGTACTTCTAGAATTCTTACTACTATTTTTTTTTTTTTTTTTTAGGTTTATTCGAGACAGGGTTTCTCTGTGGTTTTGGAGCCTGTCCTGGAACTCGCTCTTGTAGACCAGGCTGGTCTCGAACTCAGAGATCCGCCTGCCTCTGCCTCCCAAGTGCTGGGATTAAAGGCGTGCGCCACCACTGCCCAGCTCTTACTACTATTTTTTAAAACTTATATAATTGATCTTCCTCGCTAGGTGTTTAAATTGTCATGTATTATAATTTTCTCAGCCATAATTTCTTAAGCCTAGACTTTCAAATATATAGAAGAATTGCTTTAGAGTGGAAGCATTGAACAGTGATTTTCTTTCTTTTTTGTTTTATTTGTACGGAGGCACAAATGGGTGCAGACCCAAAAGTGGTGGTCTACCAGTAGGAGAGGATGTGATTATGAACTGTTGTCTTACTGTTTGGGTAACTGACTATACAGAGCGTCTCCTTCAGTGTTTGAGCTCCAGTGTTTGTGATTGGCATGAGAGGGGGAGTGAAAAGGGGGACGGAAAATACTTTGCTTGTGCTTAGAAAGTTAAAACTTTACTTTGGTCACTGAAATGACCATTCAGAGAAGTCATGTGGGCTTTTTGTGCTTATTATTAATGCAGTCTAAATTGGGATAGTTTTCTACAGTAAAATTGGTTTTTGTTTTGAATGGTCGTGGAGTTTAGAGTCCCACTTCAGAACAAGCCCGACCTGAAGCCGTGCAACGGTAAATAGAAAAGCTCTTGCTTTAGTCACACTGGGGTAAGTGGCTGTGCCCACGGGTGTGCCTAAGTGTGCACCCCGGATACTTTCCCAGCGCTGCATACATTTAACTTCCTGTGCTTCATGGTCAACCACCCCCACACACACTTAAATTGTAAATTTCTGCATGGTTCCAAGAACTCACCTGGACTGAAGGTCAAGCTGTGGCCCTGCTGAGGTGCCTAGAAGGCTGCTGAGACCTGGGTTGTCATGCTTCCTGCTTAGGACTCCTTGATCTTTTTGTGCATTCTCCTCTCCTGGGGTACGATTGTAAAAATGGAGATGGAACATAGGTGTAGGCTAGGGAGGGGGGTGTGCATGTCTAGGTACTTCTGTACCCCTAAGATTGTTCTTGTCACCTCACTCCGAAACACCATGCTGTGGGGATTGTGTTGATTGGCACAGGAGTGAAGCAAACCTTGGCCCTCCTTCTTCATTCCTTCAATAGCCGAGGACTGTTCGGTTCCTGCGTCTTTGGCATTTTGTGTCCAATGTAGAGTGTTTTCCACCTGTACACCTGCCATCTTAATAGCTGACAGTGTTTAGATTGAAGAAGCAGAAGCATGAAGAGATACACAAGGAAAACACCAAGGCCAGTTCGCGGATAAAACCTGCTGCCCTTATTTCCCACTTCTCGCCATAAACTTCTATAATGCATTATTGTGCTACAGCTTTCTTAATGCTTAGTTGAACACATTGTCTCACCCCTCCCCATGGCATGATATCAACATTCTTAATCTCTCTCTCTCTCTCTCTCTCTCTCTCTCTCTCTCTCTCTCTATATATATATATATATATATATATATATATAATTTTTTTTTAATTGAGCTCTACGTTTTTCTCTGCCTCTCCCCTCCCCTTCAACCCTCTTCCATGCTCCCATGGTCCCTATGTTCCCAATTTACTCAGGAGATCTTGTCTTTTTCTACTTCCCGTGTAGATTAGATCCATGTATGTCTCTCTTAGAGTCCTCATTGTTGTCTAGGTTCTCTGGGATTGTGATTTGTAGGCTGCTTTTCTTTGTTTTATGTTTTAAAACCACTTATGAGTGAGTACATGTGATAATTGTCTTTCTGGGTCTGGGTTACCTCACTCAAAACATTGTTTCTAGCTCTATCCATTTGCCTGCAAATTTCAAGCTGTGGTTATTTTTTTCTGCTGTGTAGTACTCCATTGTGTAAATGTACCACATTTTCCTTATCCATTCTTCTGATGATGTTTCCAGGTTCTGACTATGACAAACAATGCTGCTATGGACATAGTTGAGCACATGTCCTGTGGCATGGTTGAGCATCCTTTGAATATATACCTAAAAATGGTATTGCTGAGTCTTGAGGAAGGTTGTTTCCTAATTTTCTGAGAAATTGCCACAATGATATCCAAAGGGGCTGTACCAGCTTGAACTCCCACCAGCAATGCAGGAGTGTTTTCTTTACCCCACAACCTCTCCAACATAAGTGGTCATCAGTGTTTTTGGTCTTGGCCATTCTTACAGGTGTAAGATGGAATCTCAGAGTTGTTTTGATTTTCTTTTCTCTGATGACTAAGGATGTTGAACATTTCCTTAAGTGTCTTTCAGCCATTTTAGATTCCTCTGTTGAGAGTTCTCTGTTTAGGCCTGTACTCCATTTTTATTGGATTATTTGTTCTTTTGATGACCAATTTCTTGAGTTCTTTGTATATTTTGGAGATCAGCCCTCTGTCTGATGTGGGGTTGGTAAAGATGTTTTCCTGTTCTGTAGGCTGCCATTTTGTCTTGTTGACTGTGTCCTTTGCTTTACAGAAGCTTTTCAGTTTCAGGAGGTCCCATTTATTAGTTGTTTCAGTGTCTGTGCTGCTGGAGTTATATTTAGGAAGTGGTCTCCTGTGCCAATATATTCAAGCAACTTCTCACTTTTCTATGAGGTTCAGTGTGGCTGGCTTTATGTTGAGGTCTTTGATCCATTTGGACTTGAGTTTTGTGCATGGTGATAGATATGGGTGTATTTTCATTTTTCTACATGTTGATATCCAGTTATGTCAGCACCACTTGTTAAATATGCTTTCTTTTTTCAATTTGCTATTTTTTTTTTTTTTTGCTTCTTTGTCAAAAATCAGGTGTTCAAAAGTGAGTGGATTAATATCCCGGTTTTGATTCAGTTCCATTTTTCCTCCTGTCTATTTTTATGCCAATACCAGTCTGTTTTTAGTACTGTAGCTCTGTAGTAGAGTTTCAAGTCAAGGATTGTGATGCCTCCAGAAATTCTTTTATTTTACAGGATTGTTTTAGCTATCCTGGGTTTTTTGCTTTTCCATATGAAGTTGAGTACAGTTCTTTTGCTGGGCATTGTGTTGAATATATAGATTGCTTTTGGTAAGATTGCCATTTTTACTATGTTAATTCTGCCTACCCAAGAGCATGGGTGATCTTTTCATTTTCTGGTGTCTTCTTCAGTTTCTTTCTTCAAAGATTTAAAGTTCTTGTCATACAAGTCTTCACCTTGTTTGGTTAGAGTTACTCCGAGATATTTTATGGTATTTGTGACTATTGTGAAGGCTGATGTTTCTCTGATTTCTTTCTTGGTCCATTTATCATCTGTGTACAGGAGGGCTACTGATTTGAGTTAATCTTGTATCCTGCTGCATTACTGAAAAAGTTTATGAATTGTAGAAGTTCCCTGGTAGAATTTTGGGGGTCACTGATGTAAACTTATCACATCAGCAAACAGTAAGAGTTTGACTTCTTTTCCAATTTGTATCCCCTTGATCTCCCTTTGGTGTCTTATTGCTCTAGCTAGGACCTCAAGAACTATATTGAGCCGGGCGGTGGTGGCGCACGCCTTTAATCCCAGCACTCGGGAGGCAGAGGCAGGTGGATCTCTGTGAGTTCGAGACCAGCCTGGTCTACAGAGCTAGTTCCAGGATAGGCTCCAAAGCTACAGAGAAACCCTGTCTCGAAAAACCAAAAAAAAAAAAAAAAAAAAAAAAACTATATTGAATAGATATGGAGAGAGTGGACAACCTTGTCTTGTTCCTGATTTCACTGGGAGTTTCTCTCCATTTAGTTTGATGTTGGCTGGCTGTATATTTCCTTTATTATGTTTAGGCATGTTCCTTGTATCCCTGCTCTCTCCAAGACCTTTATCATGAAGCGATGTTGTATTTTGTCAAAAGCTTTTTCAGCATCTAATGAAATGATCGTGTGGTTTTTATTTTTCAGTTTGTTTATATGGTGGATTACGTTGACAGATTTTTGTATGTTGAATGATCCCTGCATCTCTGCAATGAAGCCAACTTGATCATGGTGGATGATGGTTCTGATTTGTTCTTGGATTCTATTTGCTAGTATTTTATTTAGTATTTTTGTATCAATGTTCATGAGTGAGATTGGTCTGTAATTCTCTTTCTTAGTAATGTTTTTATGTGGTTTGGGTATATCAGGGTAATTGTAGCCTCATAAAGAGTTTGGCAATGTTCCTTCTGTTTCTGTTGTGTGGAACAATTTGAGGAGTATTGGTTTTAGTTCTTTGAAAATTTTGTAGACTTCTGAGCTGAAACCATCTGGTCCTGGGCTTATTTTGGTTGGAAAGCTTTTGATGACTGTTTCTATTTCTTAAGCAGTTATAGGTCTGTTTAATTTGCTTATCTGGTCTTGATTTAATTTTGGTAAGTGATATTTATCCAGAAAGTTGTTCATTTCCTTTAAATTTTCCAATTTTGTGGAATGTAGGTTTTCAAAATATGACCTGATGATCCTCTGTATTTCCTCCGTGTCTATTGTTATGTCCCCCTTTTTATTTCTGATTTTGTTAATTTGGATATTCTCTCTCTGTCTTTTGGTTAGTTTGGATAAAGCTTTGTCTATTTTGTTTTTTTCTCAAAGAACCAACTCTTTGTCTCATTGATTCTTTGTATTGTTTTCTTTGTTTCTATTTTGTTGATTTCAGCTCTCAATTTGATTATTTCCTGCCTTCTAGTTCTCTTAGGTGAACTTGCTTTTTTGTGTTCTAAAGTTTTCAAATGTTCTGTTAATTCAGTAGTGTGGGATTTTTCCAGCTTCTTTATGTAGGCGTTTAGTGCTGTGAACTTTCCTCTTAATACTGCTTTCATTGTGTCCCATAAATTTGGGTATGTTGTGTGGTCATTTCCGTTGAATTTTGGGAAGGCTTTAATTTCTCCCTTATTTCTTCCTTGACCCATTGATGATTCAGGTGAGCATTGTTTAATTTCCATGTGTTTGTGGGCTTTCTGGAATTAGTATTGCTGTTGAATTCTAGTTTTACACCATGGTGATCTGATAAGATACATGGGGTTATTCCTCTTTTTTTTTTTTTTTTTTTTTTGTATTTGCTGAGGTATGTGGTCATTTTTGAGAGGGTTCCATAAGGTGCTGAGAAGAAGGTATATTCTTTTATGTTTGGATGGAATGTTCTATAGATGTCTGTTAAATCCATTTGAGTCATAACATCTGTTAGTTTTCCCTTATTTCTCTGTTAATCTTTTATCATACTGATCTTTCCAGTGGCGAAAGTGGTGTGTTGCACTCTCCCACTATTAGTGTGTGGGGTTTAATGTATAGTTTAATCTTTAGAAGTGTTTCTTTTACATATGAGGATACCCTTGTATTTAGGGCATAGATATTTGTTATTGAGATTCCTCTTGATGGATTTTTCCTGTGACTAATATAAAATGTCTTTCTTTGTCTCTTATGATTAGTTTTAGTTTGAAGTCTATTTTGTTAGATATTAGGATAGCTACAACAGCTTGTGTCTTAGGTCCATTTGATTGGAAATATTTTTCCCAACCCTTTACTCTGAGACAATGTCTGTCTTTGAGGTTGAGGTGTGTTTCTTGTATACAGCAGAAGGATGGATTCTGTTTTCGTATCCAGTCTGTTAGCCTCTGTCTTTTTATAGGTGAGTTGAGTCCATTTATATTAAGGGATATTAATGATCAGTGATTGCTGTCTCCTGTTAGTTTTCGTTGCTGGTGATGTTAATTTGTGCGTTTTTCCCTTATTTGGGATATGTCGTTGTGAGATCATCAGTTGTCTGTATTTTTGTTGATGTAGCCAACTTCCTTGGGTTGGAGTTTTTCTTCTAGTACTTTGTGTTGTGCTGGGTTTGTGGCTAGGCATTGTGTAAATCTTTTTTTGTCATAGAATATTTTGTTTTGTCCTTTGTTGATTGAAAGTGTTGCTGGGTGTAGTAATCTGGGCTGGCATCTGTGGTCTTTTAATGTCTGCAAAAGGCTTGACCACGACCTTCCGGCTTTCATTGTCTTCAGTGAGAAGTCAGGTGTAATTCTGATAAGTCTGCCTTTATATGTTACTTGGCCTTTTCTTTTGCAGCTCTAAATATTCTTTCTTTAATTTTATGTTTAGTGTTTTGATTATTATGATAAGGGGACTTTTTTTTTTTTTGGTCCAGTCTATTTGATGTTCTGTAAGTTTTTATCTTTAGAGGCATAATTTTCTTTAGGTTGGGCAAGTTTTTTTTTTTTATGATTTTGTTGAATATATTTTCTGTGCTTTTGAGTTGAACTTACCCTTCTATACCTATTATTCTTAGATTTGGCCTTTTCATGGTGTCCCGTATTTCCTGGATATTTTGGGTTAAGCTTTTGTTAGATTTAATGTTTTCTTTGGTGAGTCTTTTTTCTCTATTGTATCTTCAGCACTTGAGATTCTCTCTTCTATCTCTTGTATTCTGTTTCTATATTTTCCTTGGCCTGTGTCTTCTTTATTGTCACTACTTCAGTTTTCAAGACTTGAATCGTTTCTTTCATATGTTTGATTGCTTTTTCTTGATTTTCTTTGAGGGATTTGCTTATGTCTTCCAATTTTTTGTTTGCCTTTTCCTCCATTTCTTTGAAGGAATTTCTCAGTTCCTTTTCAAGAGTCTGAAACATTCTCCTGAAGTCATTTTTTAGGTCATTTTTTTTCTGCTTCATCTATATTTGGTTCTTCAAGTCTTGGTGTTGTGGTGTCTCTTGATTTTACTGGTGTTGTGTTGCTCTTTGTGATGTTGCCTGTGTTCTTGTCTACTCATCTTTTCCTCTAATGGGTATGGTTGGGGCTGAATGTGATTCTGGTGATCAGTCTTCTAATCTTCTAGGTGCCAGTGGATCCAAGACTCAGATGGTTGTTCCTCGTGGTACAGTCAGTGCCACAGTTCTAGTTGACCCGTTGGTCACTCTGTGTTCCTGGAGATGGCTCAGTGCTCCTTGGGTGTGCTCTGCTCCCTTGGAGTTTGCGGTCTAAGGCCTGCTCTGGTCTAGGTTGCCAGCTCAGACCTGTTTCTGTAAATGTCCCTGGTCTGGATCTGCTCCTGCAGAGGTCTCTGGCTTGGGGTTGGTCCTGCAAAGGCCTCTGACTCTGATCTTCTCTCTTGGAGGTCCCCAACTCGGGTGCTCCCGGACCTGCAGAGGTCCTAGCTCAGGGCTACTCCCTCAGAAGTCCCAGATTCACACCATGACCCGCAGCAGTCTCTGGCCCACTTGCTCAGCAATTGCTTCCCTATACCTGCTCCTGTGGAGTTCACTGACTCAGTTCTGCCTCCGCAAATATCCCTGTTCTGGATCCGCTCCTGCTCCTGTGGAGCTTGCTGTCTCAGTCCTGCTCTGGCCTAGGTCACTGTCCCAGTCCTGCTTCCACAAATGCTCCTGCTCCCATGGAGTTCACCATCCCAGGTGCTTTGGCCCAGGTTGCTGGCTCAGTCCTGCTCTTGTGGAGTTTGCTGCCTCAGACCTGCTCTAGCAAAGGTCACCAGTTTTAATTTTTCAGTTAGTAAGTGTACAGAGTCCCCCATAGTGACAGTTTCCCTGCTATGTTGTTCCCCTCCAGCCTGCATACTTTGCCATTGTTATCCCAAGTATCATGTTAAGAATAATATACATATAACAAAGCTGTTGTGGCCTTGTCTGGTGTGGACTGTTAGAGCAGAGTGTATGTAGTTCATAAATACCTCCCATACGCTCTTCAGTCAAGCTTTAAAGTGGCCGTTTCTGCCACCCCCTTGCTGAATCATCTGTGATCCAAATTTCTAGTTAATAAGCCACCAGAAAGACTCCATAGTCATAGCAGACCTCCATATCATGCCTGTTCTGAGATGTGTCCATTTTATGGTTACAGCTCAATTAAGATACAAGATGTGCTTTTCTTAATCTGGAACTTGCTTGTGTCAGATGCTGTGGGTTAATTCTCAAAACTTTGCCTTTGGTTGAGCTTAGATTAGACTATTCTTGCCTCTTGTGTCATAGTTGCTATAGAACCGAAACTTCTGCTTGGCCGATTTCCTCCACAAAGGTGGGAACCAGAACTTAATGGGGAGGTAGATGTCATTCCTATATAGACAGTGACATCAATCATCATGGCATCTTTCCTCCACTGAATGTCATGGTATGTGATATGTGCAGACGGAGGCAGCATGACCGACAGCCTTTCCCATTTGGTGATAATAAACTCCACAATTATGTTCTTCATAGCTCTTTGTGAATTTTAGAAACAGTTTCTAAATTCAGTCTGAACAGTTTCACAGTACTGGCAAAACTGCTGAGCCTTGAGGATAAGAAATGGTTTGCAGGTATTTTATGGTTGGTGGACTTGGGTCCTAATTTATTAAACAGGTTGCTGCATAGACTCTCTCGTACTTACAATTCAGCCCATTTCACTTCATTTTGGGGCAGAATCTTGCTAAGTTGCTGGTCAGGCCTTGAACCTGAGCTCCTTGTGCTTCAGCCTCCTGTACAGCTAGGATTACAGGTGTGTGCCGCCGTGGCCAACAATTTTGTTCTTAAAAGTAACTTTTCAGATTTGTGATTTTGGTTGTGAAGCAAACTACTTCCCCATGGTTTGAATATGATGCTTGTGGAAGCAGTGTTATTAATTAACTGTGGTAAGGTATTGTAACAACATTTGCTGCTTTACTCTTTTTTTTTTTTTTTTTTTTTTTTTTTTGGTTTTTCGAGACAGGGTTTTGCTGTGGTTTTGGAGCCTGTCCTGGAACTAGCTCTTGTAGACCAGGCTGGTCTCGAACTCACAGAGATCTGCCTGCCTCTGCCTCCCGAGTGCTGGGATTAAAGGCGTGCGCCACCACTGCCTGGCAGCTTTACTCTTTTTAAGAGTATTTGGTGGCATTGACTTCTTCAACTCTTCTCCCCTTATTTTGGACAATAACCATTCTGTTAGATGTAAAGTGATCTCATTGTGCTTTGATTTGCATTTTTTATAGAAATTTGTTGCATTTTTTCATTTGTTTACATTTGCAGGTATATAGTTTTAAACTGAAATCGTATTTTGGCTGCTGTAAGAAACGGAGTAAGGGTGGAGAAATGGGTCAGTGGTTAAGAGTACATACTGTTCTTTTTGTCTTGTCTTGTTCTTCGTCTTCGTCTTCGTAGTCTTCTTAGCCGCTAAAGGAGGACGCAAGACACAACAAAACCGACGCGGTGCGCGAGGTTTATTGTGGTGTGCAGGAGAGAAGGGGAAAAAGAGAGTGAACAGACGTTTCAGCCTTTTAAAGGGTCCCCCACATGCGTGCGTCAAACGCCACGTTCTGCGCAGCCTATGTGTGGAATGCTAGGGGCTCCTGGGAAATGTAGTTCCCCAGGCGAGCTAAGCTCAGGGGCCTTCTGGGGAATAACATTCCCACCCTTTTTAATTTATTAAAAATCTGGGGGGTTGAGAGTCTTAATGGGTAGGGAATAGAGGCGTAGCTCCGTCTCATAACTGCTTCCTGCTGACTTTGGGTGTCGAGGGGTCTGGGGAGTATCGATTGTCCTGGTGATGTCCTGTTGATCATGTCCTGTCCGCTGATGTTCTGAGGTGGCTGATTGAAGGAATCGCATCTGTCTGGCTTTTGGGTAGCTGGGCAGTCGTTAAGGTGCTAGAAAACAAAAGTCGCATTAGTAGAGAAGAAAAGGGGAGGTTTGGGAAATTAAAGAGGAGATTTTGGGAAATTAAAGGGGAGATTTGGGGTGAGGGGGCTTTGGGAGGTTTGGGGTTAAGAATGATAAAAAATTGAATGGTACTTATTCCATTAATGATCCGTTTGGGCCTGCTTCGTTCAGGTGGGTCGGGATGGCTTCTTGGAGCTTAAATGAAATGTCTTAAAAGAAATAAATTCTTAACCATGTATGATGTTTTGGGCATTACCTTAACATCTGGGAGACACTGCTGCAGTCAGTGACGAACCTGTTGTGTCAAGGAACTTTGTTAAGAATTTGCTTACCACCTGAACCTTTGGCTCCGTGTCTGATGATGATTCCTGTAACGACAGCTGAGTAGTTATTCAGAAATTTAGAAAAAGAGGGTTGAGTGAAAGATAGGATCTCTACTTTCCTTGGACTGGAGTCCTCTGGAACTTAAGAGAACAAGGTCCTGTCTGGGTTACCATGTATGAGGGATTGTCTTGAGCTGGAGGAGTAGACAGTTTAAGATGTGACAGGTGAATCCAGTAAGGAATTCCCTCAAGCTTAGCAGCTGTGGGAGTCAAAAGAATTACTCTGAGGGGACCGTGCCATTTAGGGGAAAAGGGTGAGGGACATTGACCTGGGGGGGGAAATAATACCTGATCTCCTATTTTAATTGGCGGTGGACATGGATTAGCACATGGTTGAGGTAATGAGTGGTCGGTAAAATCCCACAGTAGCGAGCGTAGATGGGTTAGTAGTGGCGTGAGCAGGTGATCAGGAAGGGGGGAGGTTTTAGGTGGGAGGCCGGGGGTTAGAATGGGCCGCCCATACATGAGTTCGAAAGGTGAGATAAAAGGGGACTTTTTGAAAGGGCTCTAAGCCTGAGGAGGGCCAGAGGTAGGAGTCTTACCCAGTCGAGGTGAAGTTCCTGGGACATTTTTACAAGGGCGTCTTTTAAAGAACAGTTAGTCCGTTCTACCTTACCTGAAGACTGAGGGTGGTATGAGATATGGAAATGCCAGGGAATGTTAAGAGCCTTGGACAGGTTTTGAGAGATCTGGGAAGTGAATTCAGGGCCATTATCTGATTGAAGAGAGGTTGGAATTCCAAACCGGGGAATGATTTCTCGGAGAAGAACATCGGAAACTGTCTGGGCTCTCTTGTTGGTGGTGGGGAAGGCTTCAACCCACCCAGACATTGTATCCACCAAAACCAGGAGATATTTAATTCTTTTGACTGTGGGCATATGAGTAAAATCCAGCTGCCAGTCAGTTCCCGGAAGGGAGCCCCTGGCCTGGTGAGTAGGAAAAGGGAAGTTACGGTATTTGGTCTTGGGATCTGACTTCTGGCAGATCTGACAGGAGGCAGTGATAGCCTTTAGGAACCTGATATCCTCAGGGGTGGGTTGGAGGTGAGCCCTAACAAAATGAAGTAGAGCTTTGTTATTAGGATGAAAGAGCTGATGTAGGTAGGACAGGATCTGTTGGGTGTCAGGAGGTGTCTGTGACTGTAAGAACTCCCTGAGATGACTGAGATAGATCTGGGCTCTGGAGTGCTGCTGTCTTAGCTGCTCTGTCAGCCCGATTATTTCCCTTGGAAACAATGGAACTGTCGGACTGGTGAGACCGACAGTGAATAATTCCTATAGCTTTAGGGAGATGGGAGGCTTTTAACAGGTTCATAATATAACCTGAGTTAGTTATGGATCCTCCTTTTGTCGTAAGACGCCCACGCTCCTTTCAGATAGCCACATGGGACAGGAGGATATGAAATGCATACTTAGAGTCTGTGTAAACATTTAAAGATTGTCCCTCAGCTAACTGAAAGGCACGGGTGAGAGCTATCAGCTCAGCCTGCTGGTTAGTAGTATGGGCTGGGAGTGCCCCTGCCTTGACTATCTCTGTATCTGATACTATGGCATAGCCTGCTCTACGGGTCCTATCACATAAAAAGGAGCTGCCATCTGTGTACCAGGTATAAGTGGCCTGGGACAGTTTGCCCTCCTGTATATGTGAGGGGTGGGGCAGTAGATCATCTAAGGTCTCTATGCAGGAGTGGGATGGGGAATCATTAACATTAGGTTGAGGTAGAAGATTTGAGATATTAAGGGGTGGACAGCATTGAAAGGTAAGGCTGGCATCTTCTACCAGCGCCACCTGGAGGGAAAGGACTTGGGAAGGGGGTAGGGTTTGTAAGCCTTTGTAAGTTAAGAGGTTGGACAGATTATGGTGAGAGAAGACTGTGGTGGGTGCCCCAAAGGTTAGTTTCTTTGACTCATGAATAAGCTCAGCAGCTGCCAAAGCACGTATGCAGGGTGCCCAGCCCCGAGTGGTGAGGTCCATCTTCTTTGACAGGTATGCTACAGGCACAAGAGAAGGTCCCAATTGACGTCCTAAGACCCCAAGGGCCTATCCCTCCTTTTCTGCTACATAAAGAGAGAAAGGACGAGTTAAGTCCAGAAGATGAAGAGGTGGAGCCTGGATAAGGGCCCGTTGGAGTCTCTGGAAGGGTTTGGTAACAGGGTGGAGAAGGGGCTCATGCAGGGAGCTGAGAGCTGCTTCGTATAGGGGAAGGGCAAGGAGAGAAAAGGAGGGGATCCAGGAACGCAGGAAACCGGCCACTCCCAGGAACGATAAAACCTCTTCTTTGGTGGAAGGAACTGCAAGAGATTGAATTGGTTTTTTTCTGTCCAGAGTGATAGCCTTTTGGGTTGGGGTTATGGCTAATCTCAAATACGTTACCTGAGTGGTGGACAATTGAGCCTTAGAAGGTGAGACTCTATAGCCCCTTTTGGATAGGAAATTTAATAGGGCTGCGGTGTCTGTCTTGCTGATCTCAAAAGACGGGCTGCATAGGAGAATGTCGTCTACATATTGAATTAGTTTTGATTTATGGAGAGACAGTGAAAGCAGATCAGAGGCCAAAGCCTGGCCATAGAGGTGTGGGCTGTCCCGGAATCCCTGGGGAAGGACTGTCCAGGTGAGCTGCGTGGAAAAATTAGTGTCAGGATCAGTCCAAGTGAAAAGGCAAAGATGTTTTGAGATTGAGGGCTGAGGGGAATGGAGAAAAAAGCATCCTTGAGGTCTAGAACTGAGAAGTGAGAGGTTCCTGGAGGAATGTTAGACAGAAGGGTAAGGGGATTAGGGACGACTGGGTGAAGAGGAACAACAGCAGAGTTAATAAGCCAGAGGTCCTGAACCAAACGATAAGTTCCATTAGATTTTTTTAACAGCCAGTATAGGGGTATTAAAGGGGGAGGTGGTGCTGCCGAGCAGCCCTTTCCTCAAAAGGTCAGAGATACTAGGCTTAAGTCCTCTGAGGTTCTGGGAAGAGAGGAGTACTGAGCTTGAGTAATATACTTGGTAGGGTTTTGTAACTGAATAACAGTGGGGGAATGGTGTTTAGCTACAGTGGGATTTTGGGTGTCCCACACCAGAGGATCCACTTGGGAGGCTGGAAGAGGAAAAGACGTGTTACTGTCAGAAGGTTGGGGGGCCAGGAGAAGAAGCTGTGTCCCTGACGAATCTAGAATAAAGCGAATGGGGGGAGTGAAAGAAATGGAGGCTCCAACCTTAGTTAAAAGGTCCCTCCCCATAAGGGGTACTGGACAAGTTGGCATAACTAAGAATGAATGAGTGAGAAAAATACCTCTAAACACACAATTGAGTGGTGGAGTCTGTTGAGGTAAATAAGGCTGTCCCCCTACCCTGACAATAGGGGAACTTGAAGGAGAGGTTGGCCCCCAGAATTCCCTCAGAACCGAATACGTTGCTCCAGTATCCAAGAGGAACGAGATGAGCCGTCCTGACACAGTGAGAAGTACCCGTGGCTCCTGATTGCAGATGACAGTGGCAGTCGGGTCGTTAGGGGAGGAGCCCGGGCACCTTCAGTCATCCAGGGCCAAGCCCAATAGGTCAACTTGGGCATTTTTAGGGTCTAATGTCTCCATGCCACCAAGCACAAGAGGACAATCTACAGACCAGTGACCTTCCCTCTGACACCTTGGACAAGGTCCCCTAGGACTTCGTTGGGGATTAGGGCATCCTCGGACCCAATGACCCGCCTTACCACACTTGAAGCACGGACCCGGTGGTTCACGCACCCTGGGAGGTGGGGGAGCAGCACGAACGGGACGAGATGGGTAGTCTGTCACCTCGGTCGGTTGAGCAGCCGCGGCTATCACATGGCAGTGATTGCGAGCTTTGTCGTGTTGTGCATGATACACTTTGAAAGCTGTCTCCAGGACTTCTGCCTGTGGGGTTAAAGGGCCCTTCTCCAAACGCCTGAGCTTGGCCTTGATGTCTGAATAACATTGATTAAAAAAATGAGTCATTAGTAACTGTCTGCCCTCCGGGGATTCTGGGTCCAAGTTCGTGAACTGCAAAAGGGCTTTCGTAAGGCGTTCCAAAAATGCAGAAGGATTTTCCTTCGTATCCTGGATAATCTCTGAAAGTTTAGAATAATTTACAGGCTTGAGGGCAGCCTTACGGAGGCGGAGGCCCGTGAGGAGAGAAGTTAAAAATCGGTCCCTGGCCAAAACCCCACCCGGACTGTTACAGTCCCAGTGTGGTTCTTGGTCTGGGACTGCCTCTGCCCCCGGAGGGTGGGAGGCTAGAGTTTGGTGAACTTCGTCCGCATGTTGTCTGGCCTGTTCCCAGACCCGCTGGCGCTCCTTGGGAAGTAAGTTATTAGACAGAATCATAAAAATGTCGTGGAAAGTAAGGTTGTAGGATTGGGTAATATATTGAAATTCTTTTATAAAAGTGGTAGGATTAGATGTATAGGACCCAAGTAATTTGGCTATATGGGAAAGTTCCGACAGGGAAAACGGAACATGAACCCTAACCAATCCATCTGCACCAGCCACCTCCTGCAGCAGCAGGATGGCAGCAGGCTTGGCTTGGCTTGGCTAGGATTAGGCTCCGTGGCGGCACGTGAACGCGTGAGCGGAGGAGTGAAGGAGGGTGCCAGGGCAAGACGTCCGGCGCGAGAGGAAGGGGAACTTGGCGGGGCTTTGGAAGACCGAGGAGGTGGAATAGGGCGGGAGGGAGACGGGGAGGATGAACCTGAAGAGGCTTCTGATGACCTGTATGACCTACGACGAGGAGAGGGGGAGTGGGAGGAGGCGGAGCCGGATGGAGCCAGATGGAGACCTGCTGGCAGAAGAAGGGTGTTTAAGTGAGACTCTTTTAGATTTGGAGTAGGATTTGTGTGGGGTCTCCGGGGACCTAGAAGGAGAAAGGTGAGGTGAGGTTCTCTTATGCCTGGACCTGGAAGATTTACATGGGACTTCCGGAGACCTAAAACTGGAAGGTTTACGTGAGGTGTCATAGTGAGAAAGCTCAGGTGAGGGCTTTGTATGCCTGGAAGAAACTTTGGAAGAAGAAGGCTTAGGTGAGGTGTCGCTTGACCGGGCAGAGCGGGAGGAGGTGGCTCTCCGAGACCGGGGGGGGGGGTGTGTGTGTGGAGGTTCATCTGTGGGGTCCATGGCAGGAGCAGAGGGTTCCTAGAGGGATGGCATTGCTAAGAACATGTGGGCAGGTGAACAGTGAGCGGCAGCGGAGGGGTCAGATTTAAGGGCCATGTAAAAGAACACCATTATGTACATCATTTCTTTCCACTTAGCTGAACGGTGGCAATAGTTAGCTAACTCCCATAGAATAGCGGGTTTGAAGGACCCATGAGGAGGCCATTTGAAATTTCCATGTAACGAATATTTTGGCCATGTTTTTGAGCATAGACAGATGAGTGTAGATAACTTAACGGAAGGAATTAGGGCGTGAGGCTGAAGAGCTTCCAAAAGCTGTCCTAGGGGAGAGGATGGGGGAACTGTTTTTGAAGGCTTAGCACCCATGGCTAGAACCGTGGAAACACCCGCAAAGGCACCCAAAAGATGCCACGAACACTGGCAAGCCCTGGACACAGGCGTCCGAGTGACCAGGGGGCAGTGTTATAGCCTGACTGAATCGACTCTAGCCTCCGACGGGAGACGAAATCCCGGACAGGAGGGAAACTGTCAGGCCAGGAGGCCGCCTGTTGTAGCCAATGTGCTCACACTGTAGTGAGCCCGTATGTAAAGAGGATAGAAAAAGAGCAGAAAGAAGAGGTAAGAACTGGAAGCTACGAGCTTCCAGGCACGGGTGAAAACACAGGTTCAGCTGAGGGTGGAAGGCCGGGGATGGGGGGGGTGGTGAGTGTTAGCACCCCTACCCAGGACACGCCAGAGAAAGCACGGGTCCCACCGAGGGTGGAAGGCCGGGGGTGGGGGGTTTGGGGGGCGGTGAGTGTTAGCACCCCTACCCAGGACACGCCAGAGAAAGCACGGGTCCAGCCGGACAATCTCCAGGTGAGAGGGGCAGTTCAGCTAGCCGGAAGGGAAAACTCATGATTGAGCTGGTGGTGGTCGTGGGGCCGCAGATGGACTACGTGGGTCTCGTTGTGGAGCGGTCCTTGGTCCTGACCGTGCTCCGGGCAAAGCCGAAGCTCTGGCCCTGAGCAGAGATCCGGGGCAGGCGGGTCTCCCGAGTCGTTAGGCACCAATGTTCTTCTCTTCTTTTGTCTTGTTCTTCGTCTTCTTAGTCTTCTTAGCCGCGAAAGGAGGACGCAAGACACAACAAAACCCACCTGGCGCGCGAGGTTTATTGCGGCGTGCAGGAGAGAAGGGGAAAAGCAAACAGATGGCGTTTCAGCCTTTTAAAGGGTCCCCCACGTGCGTGCGTCAAACGCCACGTTCTGCGCCTGTGCAGCCTTTGTGTGGAATGCTAGGGGCTCCTGGGAAATGTAGTTCCCCAGGCGAGCTACGCTCAGGGGCCTTCTGGGGGAATAACACGTACTGCTCCTTCAGAGGACCCGGGTCACTGTAACTCTAGGAATGTCTTAGACCTCTGGCCTCTTCAGGCCCCTGTTGTTATGTGCACGTACCCATGCATAACAGACATGTAGTTAAAAATAAAATCGGAAGAAATAAAAAGAAAAAGAAGTGATTGAAACTGAAAGATTCTTTCAGGTAATAGCTGTTTGGGAAGATTGGAACGCTTCATTTCTGCTTTTTTTTATGGTACTGGAGATGAAACCTAGGACCTTGCACTTACTAAGCATGTACTCTGCCATTGAGCCATATTGCCAGCACTGTGTTGCTATTAATTTTTTTAAAGTACTTGGAAAGGTGTTGAATTTTTTTTTTTTTTTTTTTTTGATTTTCGAGACAGGGTTTCTCCGTAGCTTTTGGTTCCTGTCCTGGAACTAGCTCTTGTAGACCAGGCTGGATTCGAACTCAAACCCTGTCTGGCAAATGCTGGCTGCAAGAAAGAATTATATGATCTGAGTTAGGATAAATATGAGTTTATTGTTAAAAATTGATAATATAATTAGTAGCATCTGTGAGGCCAAATGTGTCAGCCGTTGGCACTGAAGAGATCCGTGCTTTCCTCACCACAGGGTGCTTTATAAACACTCCTAGTGCCTTGGGTGTCTGGAAGGTGGATGTAAGGCTTAGTTCCCAAGAGTATTTAATGGAGTTTATTCACATAAGTAGAATTGTCAGCTAGAATCCCACACTCATTGTCAAGACTAGTTTGGGGCATTGGACAGCAGGATGATACCTTCCATGATCCTTGGAAGTTTAAAGCCCTCTATTTGTCATTACACAATTGAAAAGTCAGTGCGTTATTGACTGTGTTTGGCTCTTGAGAGACAAGTGGCCTTGATATGAGTGGTATTTGAGTGTTATTGAGGTTCTGGGTGAGAGGAGGGGGTAAGGTTTTAGGATAGAGAAATGACAGGGCTATTTTCTGGTTTTTGGCTTACCCACCATCTTATAATAACAACATAACATAACACTGCTTTAATTCGGGAGAGCTGTAAGCTTGGTGTGCTTTTTATTATTGTAAACATCCAATCTTTGGGGCGCACACCCATAGTTACTAGTGATGGACCGAGTCGACTCAGTCAGGATTCCCAATAGCTTCTGAGTGGCTTGACTTTAATGGTAAGCTATCCATACATAGTGTTTCTTAGAACGATTTGGTGTGTGTTAATGGTGCTGTTGGTAACGCTTTTTCCTAACAGAGCATCCTAATAGATTGTCACTAAACCAGTCAGTAAATAAACTTTATGTAGTGATTAACTTACAAAATGCCAATGCACTTACTTGGGAAATTAACATAAAGTGTACCATTTCCTTTATATATCATTTTGATTCCAGTTCACCTGGTATGAAATGACACTACTGGCAACTCCAGTTAGCAATCTTTGATTTTTGTGTGTCAAAATAGCTGGGAAAGTAAATGTTTGAAAAGATTATTACTGTTAAATAAAATAAACATTTATACTACTACTTGTGACTCTTAACACTTGGTTTCTCTCCATCCTTAATGTCTAGTCGTGGTAACTTAAGTACAGTTACTCAGACTGCAGGACTTGACTATCTCATAGAGACTCTCTGCTCTGCTGTAGATTAACACATTGTCTTCTCTTCTAGAACGACTCTGCTTGTGGTGATTATATACAGAATAATGAGACTGGCTTAGTAGAACAAGCCCAGATACCTCAAGATGGACTCACTCTGGCCCCTCACAGAGGTCAGCGAGAAGGTATGCTGTATTTGAACTTAAGGCAAGGCATTGTTTACACTCAAGGTTTTTTGTTTTTGTTGTCGATGCTGCTGGTGGGGTTGGTTGGTTGGGAGATAGGTTCTCGCATAGCCCAAGGTGGCGGCAGACTTACTATATAACTAAAGCTGGTCTTGAACTTCTGCTCTTGTGCCCGTCTCCCAAGTGCTAGGATTATAGGCCTGTGCCCTCGGACCTGGTTTATGTGGTGCTCGGGAGCAGCCTCAGGGCTTGTGGTGCCAGACACACACTCTTGTCAGCTGAGCTGCGTCACCAGCCCCAGTGCTGTTTACCTCTTCACTCTTCTTTGTAGGGAAGCCTGTTGGTACTAGGCTTTTACCCAAAAGCAGTGTTCCCATTGTTGTGACTTCTGTGTTCTGGATTGTCCTCTCACGTGTGGGTTCTGTGTCAGACAGTTGTCTTTGGGGCTGTCTCTTAAACCTCTGTGTGTTTCTGTAGGGCAAAGATTTTATCCTGTTTTTCAAGTACTTTTATAGTGTTTTCGTCTATAGAGTGTGGTCATGTCTACGGAAGGAAGGAAGGAAAAGGAAATGAGCAGAGGAATGAGGAAAGAGAAAGAAATGAGTAAGAGGATAAAGAAATTGTTCACAAATCCATTTTCCATGCAGTTTTAAAGAGGCATGGCACATGGAATGAAGCCACAGTGTTACCTAGAAAGGATTGGGCTTGAGTGTTCCCTCTTCTTTGCATTTGGGGTGTCTGTCCGTAAGCCCGTGATGAGAAGACTTGAATCAAAGTGTGGGCTGCTGTGTAGGTTGTAGATGAGCCAAGGATGCATAAGACACTCAGTTACAGCTCTGAATTCGTGTCAGTATGCCTCCTTTGAGTCAGAATCTTTTTGATGTGTAGTTTTCCTGGATAGAAGTATATCTGTTTAGTTAGGAAGAAATGTAAACTCCTTCTGTTCAGCTCATTGAACTCAAAGTAACCTGATGCAGAGCTTGGTCTTACATTCGTTTTCATAAAAAAAAATTTAGAAAAGGAAGACTATTTCAAATGATAGCAGTCAGTTTTAAGGTAGTAATATGTGTGGTTCTTCATTTCTAATTGTTAAAAACATGGTATGTAATACCTGCTCTCTGGTTTTAGTTTGTGAGGGTTAAAACAGGTAGCAGCAGGCATAACTTGAAATCCAGGATGAAGGTAAAGCATGTTCCCAGCAAGGAGCAGCAGCATCAAGTTCCCTCCCTCCCTCCCTCCCTCCCTCCCTCCCTCCCTCCCTCCCTCCCTCCCTCGCTGCCTCCCTCCCTCCCTTTCTCTCTCTCTCTCCTCTGCTAAACATGAAACGCTGTGGGTTTGGGAAATAGATTGCTCAGTTGATAAAGTGCTTTGCAAGCTTGAGGACTTGGAAGTCGGATCCCTAGCATCCGTGCAAAAGGCCAGGCACAGCAACATGTGGGACTATAATTCTAGTGCTGGAGAGACGAAGGCAGAGGAGGCTCCCTGGGGCTCGCCAGCCAGTCACATACTTAGCTGAATCAATGAGCTCCAGGGTCAGTAAAATAATATTTCAAAATATGGTGGGGAATGATTAATGAAGACAGCCCACATTTGACTTCTGGCAGGCGTACACACACACACACACACACACACACACACACACACACGAGGGGGTGGGGAGACAGAGAGAGACAGAAAGCCAAGAACCCAGCGGTTTGCAGGATGGAAGTGCACGTGCCTCTGTTCTTGTCTTGTTTCTCCTTGAAACAGATCCTGCTAAATGACCCAGGCTGGCCTTGTTCACAGTTCACATGCCTTCGCCTGTGCTGTTCTGGGATCGCCCAGAACTTGGTGCATTCTAGACAGGCACTCTGCCAGTGCGCTGACTCTGAGTAGAGCAGTTTTCGGAAACGCAGGGCTTCTCATCCCTCTTTGGTCGTTGTCACATTGCTCGGGTCCGAGAGTCACCATCTGGTGCTTGAGAATTTTTGTTCCTCCCTTCACCCTCAGTATTTCTGGAGCCCAGAGAGGCTGGCTGAAGCAGCCCAGAAAGTAATACATTGTGAAAGATAGCCGAAGTGCTGTTAGCACTCTCTCCCTGCGTTTCTGTGCCTCACGTCCTCTGGTTGCTCATCCTCCATGGTTTGTGACAGTCTTACTCGCACGCCTGTGCTTTCGCTACCTCAACTTCTTCTAGAGCAGAATGAATCACCCTTCCTTGTTTGTCATCATTCCCCCGAATCCATCAGTGGTCCTCTCTCCCCACCCCACCCCACCGCATTGCTTTCCCAACCTCTTTTCTAGCACCATTATCAAGTTCATTATTGTCAGCCTCTGATGTTGCCACCTCAGCTCAAGTAAGTATGGTTTCCCTGGTTTGCACCCCGAGCAACTATCTGTTGTCTCGAAGACCTTGTGTTACAGTTTGTAAAGCAGCCTTTTTAGATTGACTTTCTCCCCCCAGTTTTTCTTTTCTATGACAATTTACTGAGGGAGCTATAGAGTGAGTGGCTGGGGCTTTCATGTTTGCTTAGTTTGTGAATAGACTGCTTTTTCTCATGTTCACTGTGTCCCCCATTTCATCCTTGGAACTGTACATATGGTTCTTTTACAGTGAGACTTCAGGGTTCCTTATGGTGCTCAGTTTATACTACATTTTACCAGTTCCAGGAAATACAGAATCTCCTGGCCTCTGTGGGCAGCAGGCATGCATGTGATACACATATATACATGTAGGCAAACACTTATACAAATTAAAAACAAGATATTTTCTAATTTATTCCTATTACGTATATATAATTGAACAAGCCTCGTGTAGTAAGTTGACACCAGCTGTATTGTGATAATCTGAATAAGAATTTTCATTGTTATCCTTTAGAGAAAATCTTCAGTAAAGTGTGTTTGGGTATTTCGTGTTTGTTGTTGACTACTTAACACTCTTGGGCATTCAGCATCGTACAAATATAGGAAACGTCCACTCATGCGTGGACGAGTGGCATATTGCTGTGTGTCCGCTTGTTAAGTTTAGTTGTGGAGAGTAAGTAAATAGTTTGATTACTGGCATTTGTCAAGTTATAAGATTACTTTCGGTAACTGAATATGTGTGTAATCTCTAACACAGTCAGCATGTGTGTTTTTTCTTTCAGCTGTACACATTGAGAAGATAATGTTGAAAGGAGTCCAGAGAAAAAGGGCTGACAAATATTGGGAGTACACTTTCAAAGTAAGCTATTCTTACCCCCAAAAGATGCATCATTTACTACAATAAGTGATCTTTAGAAGAACTAACTGCTAGCGGGTTTACTACTTTAAAGATGGTAGGTATATAGATAGGTAGGTAGGTAGGTAAATATGGTAGTTCTTAAAAACAAGAACCTTAGACTTGGGGACACTATTAGAAGTGCAAGGTATAACCTTTAAAAGTAAAAGCAAATGTTTTCAAAAGTATTTGCAGACCACTGACCTTCTCTGTCCTGGCATCACTGCCCTGCTTCCCTGTTCCTCATGGGGCTTTTTCACCCCCGCTTTTGGCTTTGTTGTCTTGTTGGCTGAGAACCCCAGGGTCCGGTCAGATTCTGTTACTGTCAGGGTAAGACTTTCCACCCGCTTCTCTCTGCTGCAGCTTCCCTGTTGAGCCTGCTAATGTTGGATCACACATACTATACTCTAAACCTCTGTGGAGTGAAGCCAGGGTTCTCTGCAGCCTCGCGTCAGTTCTTCCAATAGCCACTGCTTGCCAGGTTCTAGCTGTCCTCTCTCCCAAAGACTCTTCTAACCCTCTGGTAGAGTGTTTTCTCCTTCCTCTGCAGACTGCTACCACTCACTATAGCTTCCACTGATCCTTGAATAGATCATCTTCAGCCCCTGCCATCCTACGGTGTCTGCCTTGCTCAGTACATTTTTTGAATGAATTTTAAAACTCTTTTTAACTTCTACTTTGTAGGAGAATAATCCTTGGCTTTGTGGTTTCCGTTTCCAATTTCCGTGTGTCTCACTTTTGGCATATTTGACTCTTTGCCCTTGAAACTCTGCATGCTGGCTTCTCCTCTGGTTGTCGGAGTGCACTGCTTTTCTGTAGACCTTTCTCCTTACCTTGGACCAAAGCACAGCTCACATCTGGCTCAAATGCTCCCTCTCTAGGGAGCCTTCTTAACCCCTGGCTGCTCTTGCTTCAGGCAGAAGCCCCCATCTTTGAAGGGTGATGGTGACTGTAGAAACTCTTAAACATTTGTTTGGTTTGTGTGACTGTAACATGAGACTAGCTCAGACTTCAGTTGTCATGTCTCCTCCAGTATCCACCTACCCAGGTAGATGATTATCATGTAAGAATTGTACCAACCAATAAACAGGGTTGCTAGGCAGAATTTTGTGTGCCTTATCTAATTGTTATATGTTTAATTGATAAGACTTAGATATTAGCATATTTCAGGTAGTTACTTAAATCAGACGTACAGTAGGAATTGAAGTTTACAGAATTCTTAGTGTCGAGGAGCCAGCATAGTCCTGATCCTGTGTTCATTCTGGCTCACACTTAGCTCATTTTCTCTACCTGGAAATGGAGGTGATCAGACGCACTGAAGCATCTTGCTAGGATTTAAAACATCTGAAATCAAAGTGATAATCTCTTCAGAAGCTAAATCTCCCTCAACTGTAAAATGGTACTACCAAAGAGGGAAACACTGCCCCGTTTCTCTTGGAATTGTACATGTAGTGAACAACAGGGGACGGGATTTTATCTTTAGGTTCTACCCTGTCATAGTATCATTTTTGTATTTAACAAAAAAGCAAAAGATTTCTGAAAAATTAGTTCCTGAAAATTACTAAAATTATAGTTACGTTTTAACACTGCTTTTTAAAGTGTAATTTGAAACAAATTATTGAAAAACTTTTGAGTAGAATGTCAATGTAAGATTAAACACATTTATAGAAGCTATGATGACGCTAGAAGAACTTTATATTTCTAATTGCTAATCTTAAAATTTAAGTAAGGCCTTTTGTTTTACACATGGCTTTTTCCCCAACCAGTTCCTGCCTAAGCAATAACCATGCAATCTGTGTTTTCTTAAATCAGGTAAATTGGTCTGACCTTTCAGTCACAACAGTAACAAAAACCCACCAAGAGCTACAGGAGTTCCTACTGAAGGTAACATTACAGATTTCCTTGTTAAGATTTGTGTATGACAGAAAGATTCCAAAAGTTTCAACATCAAAGTAGCAAGGAATGAAAACACACAGAGTTGGCTCCAGACACAAGGAATGTGAGCAGTAGTAAATGTTACATTGTATCTCTTCCGTGACACTGCTGGCATAAATGGCAAAGGGATTCTCTTTAGAAAATGGGTCCCATACTTAGCTCCTAGCAGAGATGTTTCTTTTTAAGGGCTCTTCCCCCAGGACAGTGTCTGTAGTGGTGTGAGGCTTATTTCCTGTGCTACCTACCAATTGTGAAGCTCTGCATCTGTGGGCTTTTCGTAAATCTTGTCTTCCTCGGAGCCTGACCTTCTCCCACCCCATCCATAACAAGGAGAAGATGAGAATTGTCAAAAGATTGTTGTGTTTTTGTTTTTCCTTTTTGTTCTTTTTTTGTACACATCCTTACCTGTTCCCTTGAGTAAATAAAGTCTTCTAATTAGATTTAATTTAAAAATGAAAGAAACAGTAAAAGGGGAAGCTAGGTCTACATGATCAATAAATTACTATTGCACAGTAAGCAAATACTTCATAGCTTATTGTTAACAGGGAGATAAAGCTGCAAAATCCAGAAACAGGAAATATTAATAATTCAGTTACCAAATTTCATATTAGAGTGTCCTTACTGAACTGATAGCACCTGGCATTTGCGGATTTGCACGGTGTGCTTGCCACTATATGTGTCTTCTGTTGAGCTCATGTCTGTGACTGTTGATTCTTGAAACTCTGCAAGGGACTGCGTTTTCAGTCTGGGGGCTTGAGCAGATTGCGTAGCTGATGCTTCATACCGTGGCAAAACGGTGGCTCGCAGGATTTGTTAGTCATCTGGATTAAGGCAGTTGAATAGTGTCTTTCCTGTGGCTTATTTCAAACTGAATTTTCTCTTTTCCTTTTTTATTAAAAATAGATTCTTTTTTTCTCTCATATATCCTGATTACAATTTTCCCTCCTTCTATTCCTCCCAGGTTTTCCCCATCTCCCCTCCTATCCAGACTTCTTTTCTGTCTTTCATTAGAAAAGAACAGGCTTCTAAGAGGTAACAAAATAAAAACCATCACATTGAAGTTGAACAAGAGTTCCATGAGAAGGCACAAGACTCAGGAATCCCTTAGAAACATTAAACTGAAAGCTGTAACACATATGCAGAAGACGGTACAGACCTGTGTTGGCCCTGTACTTGCTGCCTATGTCTCTCCTTAACCCATCAGTCCTCCACAGTTTGGTGGAAAGAAGACCAAGATAGAAGAGTAGCATTCTGAGCATGGGCCCTTTTCTGCCAGACTTAAGGAAATAATAGGAGGCATCAGGGAAATGAGTGGCTGTGACCCTGCCAGGTGCTGAGGAGCCAGGCAACATTGCAGCAGGGAGAGCAAATGCTGGCTGGCTTCTGATGATAAAGCCAAGTTGCATCTGCCCCTCTTTCCTTTGCATACATCTGTGAACCTTTTCTTCTTACTGCTAGCTCATTTGTGGATACATTTACCAGCGTTTAATGTAAGTTAAATAAACAATTATGAGCAGCCACCAGGATTTGGCAGCAGGGTGTTCTTGTTTCCTTCTGTCTTCTGTTTTCTTCAGTGCACAACTCCAGTGCTAGAGAATGAGCTCCACAGGATACAGAGCCACCTATCGAGTCCAGCTTGTGTGTGGAACTGCCACCTCTATGTCTCTCTTCCTCTTAAGAGTTCAGTGAGCAACACAGAGCCCTCTGCCAGGCTGTGGCCTGGCTTCTAGCAGTCTTCTGTGTCTACCTAAACTTGAGCAGTGCTGTATCTTAACAGATTACATTTCTTCTATCACATAGTTTTTCTAAAAGATAAATGCTTAACAACAACAAAACTCCCAAATGCCTAACTCGTTCTTCAGGGTCATGAGAATTAACCCCTCTGCTTAGCCAGCATTTAACTAGAGCACTTTTCCTTAAATGTATGAACACCACTCTTACATGGGGTAATCTTCACTGTCTTTCTAGAAATAAATTGCCTCTTGTCAAGTATTCCTCAGGTTGCCTGCTTTTGTCTTTAATCCAGAGCAGAACCTGTCCTGAGCACCTGTGCAGTGATGCTGTGAGTGGGTGTGGTTGCTATTGAGTTGCACTACAGTTTCCAGAAATAATAGGGGCTTGGAGTTGCGGAGTTCTGTCTTTGGGAGAACAGCAGCTCTGTGAATTTTTATTTCTTCCTCTGCTGTTGTATTCACAGTTTCTGAGAGCAGAGTAGGATTTTGGATGATTGGTAGCTTCTTGGGTGAGTGAAATATACTGTATATTGTAGGGAGGTTTTATGAATGACTGCATAGGAACAGTTGTAGAGATGACAAACTGCAGTCCCTCTTAAAGCGTGTGCTTCAAAAACTCTGTCTTAACATTAGAATGGAGCAGCTGCTGGTGCACATGGAGTGTGCCCATGGCTAGCTGTGTTTTCTGCAGCTGGACAGAAGTTTCCAGACCTGGCCATGTCTGTTCATGAAGAGTAAACTACTCTATGGCATCTGGAGTCTACTTTAGCGACCCCTGAGTTGAAGACCAAGATTGGCAAGTGTGCATTGGATCTAACTTCCTGTGGCTCAGAAAGCAAACCAGCACCCCGTGGTTCAGCTGACAGTGTCTCTTCATGACAGTCAAGCCCAGGGTCCCTCCTCCAGTTCAGATCAGGGTCTTGACATCACAAGTGTAAGCCATTAAAGTGTGAAGACAACGAATCAGTAGGAAAGACAGGTTTGGGATTTATAACACGGTTTAAGTTGATTGGCTTCTTTTCAGAGTAAAGAAGTTCTTCAATGAGGGGCTGCCTCATGGTGCCCTACTTCATGAAGTAAGGGAAGAAGATACAGGCTTTTATTAATATGAAGGTAGATTGATCAACTTAAGTTGTTGTGTTCATCAAGATCCTTGGGTACCAAGGTCTTGATGAGCTAGTTCCAGCAAAGCTTCTGAATCTTTGCAAGTTGCTAATACACAGGAGAGGCTAGCTGATCACACTTGCAAAGACTATCAGTTGACAAGATCTGCCAGATAACCCGCCAGTGATGTCGTGGTGGTGTCGATGCTTCCAGATGTGTGTTGTCCAAGCAAGTTGTCATCAAGGATAGATCCAAAACCACACAGTGGGAGCTTAAGATGGTTATAAATGAGGCCATTTAGTTCCCACTTTAGCTACTGACCCTTTTAGGAGACTCCTTGAGGTGAAGGCTGCAACTCCCTAATATGAATCAACAATTTATTCTTGCTAACCTTATTAACAAGAAAAATAAAGATAAAGGTCTGCTTATTAGGCTTTGGCCTTTTTAAGATAAATTTGTATGTAGATACAAAACCTTTCCTTACTCTGAGATTGTTTGGAGGCTGATACAGGACTAGATCTGTTATAACTAAGATGCAGAGAGGAGAAAGTCCAATATAAAATAGAATATACACAAAACACCTGAAAGCTTCCAATTGAGTGAGCCCTGGAAAAAAAGGCAAAAACATGAAAATAAACTAGATTGCACATTGATGACTGTGTGGCCACTCAGTCCAGTAATGTGAACAGTGCATTAACTTGGTGGCACTTTGCATGGTGGGCCTCAGTTGTGTAAAGCAACTATCAGGGGCTTGAAAATTGAAATAGATTGCCACAGCTTCTTTGTCAGTGTATTACTTGTAGATGTGTTTGAGGTACACCCATGTAAAAACTGAGTGAAGTCAAGCATGTCTGTGGTCCTAGTGCTGGAGTGTTGAATGACAGGTGGATCCCCTGAGATCACTGGCCAGCCAGTCTAGCTCGTCAGTGAACTGTGAATTTAGTGAAAGGGGCCCCATCTCAAAAGATGAGCTGGGAAGCAATAGTGGGAGACACTTGGTGTCAACTTCTGGTCTCCCCGACATGTGCATACACTTGCAGACACATGTTTATACATATACATGTGCACACACTATATACACTAAATGTTTTACTAATGTTTAAAGTTAGTAATAAATACCTACTGTCAAAATCTATATGAATACGCTGATGTCAAAGTCAAAATGTCTATTTTGAAATTAATAGTATTTTTTTATTTGGGAAATGTGTCAATTCAGAATTCTTTTCTTCAGGCTGGTGTTGGAGGACATGCTTTTCGTGGTAGAATGAAGATGCCATTTTGTGATCTCACTAGATTGATTAGCAGACATTGTCCAAATCACTGTGCCCAACCTCAGTGCCGCCACCTTTGCCCTCTCTGTGTTTGAGGACTGTGTTTACTAAAAGAATTTTAGTGAAAGTGACAGTAATTCAGAAGTTAATCACAAAAGTCAAAATTGAATTCTTGAAAAGCTTAGAAAGTTAGTTTTAGAACCCATTTTCCAGGAATATTTTTAATTAAGCAAGTTAAATAATATGGTAAGAGTTTGGCTTCATTTGAAGTTTTTTCTTGGCCAAATGATTCTTTTTTACAGATTCTAGCACATTGCTCATAGGACACATCCATCATGTTGAGGGAAAATCTGGAGGGTGGTTTTTGTTTTGTTTTTATAATTATGGGTGTGGGTTGTGCAGGGTCTGGTCCACATAGAAGTCGGGGGCAGCCTTGAGAGTCACTTCTCCCCATCCATTTTGCCTGGGTTCTGGGGATTGAACTTGAGTAGCAAATACTGAACCATCACCAGCTCTGATGGGTGTTTTTGGTGTAAATAAAACTCAAAAGAATTTGACCCAGCCTTCACAACTTTGTTCTTTATTTGGCGTAGAGCATTTAATTGGCCAGCACTGCTGAGATTAGAATGTGAGCGGCAGGAAGCACAAAACTGATAACTGTGGAGATGGAGACAACACTTTTCAGAATAGTGTTCCAAGATCACGGTGCCAGCTGTCTGTGCTCACTTAGCTTGAAGCTCTGTATGGATGTCATCTCGAAGGGCAAAGAGCCTCACGTGTGCGAGTCATGTGCTGAACACGTGGGTGTCCAGTGCATCTAGGCAAGCCCCAGGAGATCTGAGTCTTAGAACAGACCTGTACCACGTCAGCCTTGGAAAGAATACTGTGGGCTGGCTGAGGAGAAGGCAGTTTTTTTTTAAGTCTGTTTATATTTGTTCATATGTTTGAAGAACTCAGCATTGGATACTGTTTTTCTCTTGTAGCTTCCAAAGGAATTGTCTTCTGAGACCTTTGACAAGACCATCTTAGGAGCCCTAAATCAGGGGTCTTTAAAAAGGGAAGAGCGGCGACACCCTGACTTGGAGCCCATCTTAAGGTAACAGCCACTAGTCTCTGGCCACAAGTGCTTGGGACAGGCTGTGAGGGAGAGCAGAGGCCTTTCCTCTGGGTAAGCCGGGGCTCACAGTAGAAGGTGGCAACTCTGTGTGCCACAGTCTTCCTTCTTTCTTTAACAGCATAAATTTTTTTCTTTTAACCTGAAAATACCTTGAGTTAAACATCTTAGGTTTCTGCTGCTGCTGTCGTTATTTTGCATAAAGCTGTATTGAGGATGTCCTTGTCCAGTAGCTGGGCTGCGAGAGACTGAGTCATCCAGAGAACGGGAGCACGGGGCACATGCTCACGCCATTTCTCGGAGCGCTGTGCTGGTTAAGGTCGGATCTTTGCCCTTGTGAAGTTGTTGCTCCGTTGGAGATGTTGTGCTGCTGAGGTGAAGGTTGAATGTGGAGTCTAGTGTGTATAAAACCCCTACCTTTGTTCTCTGCCAGAGCCGTGCCCTGGGGGCCAACAGGGTAATGGGTGATACAGGTCCTCCTCTTCCCTCGCAGATCAAGTGTGGGTGTAAAAGTCTTTCAGCGGTTCCCGTCTAGGTAGAAAGAAAGTTGGATGGTTGATGTGTCCTGAGGCTTCCGAGGTGGAACAGTAGGAAGGCAAGGGTGTAGGAAAGCAGGCCGAGGTTGGAGAAGTGAGCAGAGTGGCGTAGTGGTGTGATTGGGAGTTCCAGGTACGTCTTACAGCACCAAGAATCCCCTGGGGTTGACGTGGGATATCTGAGACATACATCCTGGGCTGGAGCAGCTGCTCAGGCGCGGGGGGTTAAGAGTGTGGGCATGGTAGTTATCAGTTGGTGTTTCTCTGGAAACTTAAGCTTACTAAAAGGCTAACTGTAAGTATGACCTTAGGGTCAGGCTTGTGAGACCCTTCTGATTTGCCCTCCCAAGGAAACTGTGTCCCAGAGTGTTCTTAGGATCGGCGTTGCCAGGGAGGGGAAGGCAAGAGTGCCTGCTCCCCAACAGAGATAGGCAGAAATCTGGAATGGCACCTGTTGCCAAAGTGTGACTGGGAGAAAATGAGTGGACCAAGATGGAGCCCAGCACGACTCCCCTTGTAGACCCAGGTCATCACCAACTGATCCATGGCTTCGGGTGCGAGAGAACTGAAGCTGGTTCCAAAACTGAACGTGAATGTGGAAGGTGGCTAGGTGACGTGGAGGAAGGAGACTTGAATGTCAAGACTAGGGTGTACAGGTGCATGCGTGCATCTTCCACCAGGGCAGCTGTAAAGAGAGTTGCGGTCTTGAGTTTAGTAAGAATAAGGACATACAAGCTCTACAGCTAGTAAGTCTCAGATGGCACTGTGGAAGGTTCTAGTAGAAAGGATAAGAGGGGAGCAGAGAGCAGGCCAGGTAAGAACAGGTGAGTAGAGGTATCAGACAATTGAATTCTCGAGTGCCTGTGTGCTCAGACTTCAGAGAGCTCTAATACTTCTTGGGGACCTTGTGAAAGTGGCTCCTTATTCTCCAGTTGTGGGATGGGCAAAGAATTCTGACTCCAGTAAGCTCCAGGAGGTGCTGATGGTTCATAGAGGCCTCTGCAGCTGATTCAGTACTCAGAACTACATCCACCTGAACTGTAGGGCTAGGGTATATAGCAGCATGAACCTAGGGCCTACCTGGGAGTGATAGAATATGACCCTTAAATGAACCAGAAGGTCAGTGTGCACTGGTCCCTGTCTACATTCGCTTCAGTATGTGCTTTGAACCTAGCCCGACCGTCTATACTCATTCGTAATGGACTAAACTCCACGGTTTTGCCGCTCGGTGGGGAGAGATGCAGTTTCCTAAGCTTAACGTGTAGTGCTTGATGTCCAGTGACGATTATCTTTGGGTAGCCTGTGTGTCATGGTAAGTCTACCAAATAATCAAGACCATGAGGTAATTCAGAAGAGATAGAAAAAGATCCCTCTTGTCCAGATAATTTATTTTTGTTGATGTTGTAATTTTTTCTTTGCCTGTAATTAAGATCTACAGTTAAGTTACCTCTCAAAACTATTTAGTCCTTTAAAATATGTTTGCTTTGTTTGTGGCGGTCATACAGTGTAACCCTGGCTGGCCTAGCAGCATCAGCCTAGCACTCCCTCCTGCTTTTCGGGTCCCGAGAGACTGGGTAGCTCCAGCACGTCCGTCTCTAAAGTCTTCACCATGCTGAGGAGAGGTCGTCATGTTCAGGGCAGGGCCTGCTCAGAGTAGGACTCCCCATAACTGGGCAAGTTTTGAACCCCTGTTTTTAGAACTGACTGGTTTGATGGATGAGTAATTGTCTTCTGGCTTAGGTTTGCTTTCTTTCTATCTTCCTGTAAGAAGTTTATTTTATGAAATGATGAATTTATATATATATATAAATATATATGTATATGTATGTATGTTTAGAGTTTTGTGGCTTTCTTAGCTCTTTGAATGAAATAAGAATTAACAGTGACGATTTGTCTTTGTGTTATGATGTGCTGTGATGGTTAGAATGGAATTCCGGATGCTAGATATTCAGTCTTTGCTTTTGTATCCCATCTCTGTCTCTCTTACGAATGGACACAAACGTCCAGAGTGTTGGTAACTGTCAGGGTGGCTCAGTGGACATGTGGGGAAAAGAACATTTGGAATGTTATGCCATTTCTTACTTCATGATCAGTTATAAAAGCCGGGTGGTGGTGGCGGCGCACGCCTGTAATCCCAGCACTCGGGAGGCAGAGGCAGGCGGATCTCTGTGAGTTCGAGGCCAGCCTGGTCTAGAAGAGCTAGTTCCAGGACAGGAACCCAAAAAAGCCACAGAGAAACCCTGTCTCGAAAAATCCAAAAACAAAAAAAAAAACGAGACGTTGATGGTGTGCACCTATAGTCCTCAGCCCCCTGGGACCCTCAGACAGGAAGATTACTGAGCGCAGGAGTTCAAGACAAGCATAGGCAATACAAGACCCCTCTCCAAAAAGTACTTAAAGTAGTTTGTTGGTTTTAATTAGCTTCTAAGAGTCAGATATTGAAAACAGACTCTAAATAAAGCGAAAGCAAGTGGATCCTTGGCCTAGCAGTGCGGCACTGCAGGCATCCAGGCCAGCGTGAGCTACCGGAGGTTGGGGCACTTCTAGGCTGTTATTGCCTCAAAATAAGAATTAGGAAAAAAATAAGAATTAGGAAAAGTGAGGCTAGGGACAGCTCGGTGACAGAATTCTTCCCTAACTGTGAAGGTGCTCCTATATTATGATCTTTTGTTTTTTATGGTAAGCTAGACTTACCATGCCTTACTGCCACGTCACAACCCCACATACTCACCTCAGCACAGCCAAATGGAAGGAAGACAGAGGCTTTGCAGGCCTTTTTCTGAGTAGAAAAGCAGCTTTTGGACCATCTAAACAAACAGCTGAAATAAGACCTTTATTTGGGGTGAGGGGGTCAGCTTGAAACTTCCCCAGAAAAAATAAATTTGTTTAATAGATTCTTGCAATAGGTTTTGTTAAAATTTATTCACTCCTGTGGAAATACTTCAGAAAATAATGTTTTCTGTGGGGAAAGGTTTGACTCCCCCCGCCCCCCCCACACACACACCGGTGCATGAATGCAGCAGTCACTAAGTTGGTTTATAGTGTGAATGGAGATTAAAGTATGCACTCCGGTAGGTAATGTAACTCTTGTTCCTGCAGGCAGCTATTTTCAACTTCATCCCAGGCTTTTCTTCAGAGTCAGAAAGTCCGCAGCTTTTTTCGGTCAATATCATCGGAGTCTCCACATAGTCTCAGTAAGTGCCCTCTGCTCCTCTGTGGAAATCTGGGAAATGTTGTTTTGTTTTGTGTTTTAGTTTTTTAAAGGTTTGGTTTTTGCTTGTTTTTTGTGTCTTACTGTGCCATCTTGTTGTTCAAATTTGAAGAATTTTAGTTAAAAGTTAAGTAATAGAGATAGGCAATTAAGAAATATTTGTCCTTTTTAGTAAACTTTACACTGCACCTTTAAAGATACCGATACAACTGGGGCAGCAGAACTCTGCCCTTCAGTCCTTGGCAGAGCTGCCTTACAGAGCTGCTGGCTGCACCGGGCAGGGTGTATTGTGTCCCTTTCTCCTGGAGTGCCATCTAGTGCTGACTTGCAGTCCCTTAGCCTGACCGTCCCATGCAACCTCTGCATAGTCAGAACTTAAAGGCCAGCCTCTGCTAGACAAAGGTTGCTGTATTTTTTTATCCCTTCCCAGCCTTTCTGTGGTTTGGGGTAGGCTTTTTGTTCCTAGAGTACTACTTTAAAATCCTGCTGTTTACATAAATGCTAGCTTATCTTGGGACTATTCTGGGAATAAACTTTGTTAATTCTTTGATAAAAATTTTAAAAGTTTGATAAATCCAGAAGTTAAATGAAAGTCCTTGAGCTTCCCTTGGACCCCTTGGCCGTAGCTACTTGCAGGTTCCGCTCTTCCTAGAGCCTGTGACTCACTGTTTGGTGTCTCCGTCTCTGCGTCCATCACGTCATGGCTGTTAACCCAGATTGAAGTATGGCCTCTTCAGGAAGTTTCCCCACTCTTGCTTCTAGGTGTTGTTTTGCTTTCCTGTTTCAGTGTTCATCAATCCTGTCTTGTGTCAGTTTTCTACAAATTTTCCTCAGCCTGACTTTTAAACGGATGTTTTGCCAATAATGCTAATATATTCCATAGATATTTTTTACTCACTTTAAGCACAGCCAATATTTTGAGGAACTTTTTTTCTTTATTTTTTTTTAATTTTCATTTGTCTTTTGTTTTATACCTAAAAGAAAAGGAAAATACACGCCTCCTAAGTTTGAGTTGTGAAAAAAAAGATGAGAAATGGGATTAACTGTTGAGCGTGATCCTTTCAGAGTTTGCCTAACTGCTGAAGGGGCCCGTGTGCTGTGCGCGCCTGCCGTAAATGTTGGGAACCTGGTTAGCAGTTAGGGTCAAAGTGTAGTTCTGGGAGTAGCTGACTGAAATAAGATGTACAACTGCAGCTCCGTGGCTGAGTTTATGTCTAAACAGTGACAGTGCTTTTTAAATCATGCTTCTTCAGTCAACACTTCTCCCCAAGTCAAACAAAGTGTGGGATTTTTTTTTTTAAAATAGTATCTGCCAATAGCACCTGGTTCATTCTAAAAAAGGCGTTGAAAGAAAGTTAAGCTTTTATCCGAGATTATCACCCTGCCCAGGAAAGCCACCCACATGGGAATTATGCATATACATAAGGCAAAGTCTGAGGGCCTGGCAAGGTTTTCAGTTCACAAGCAATGCTAAGGAGCCTGGCAGATCTTATCTGAAGATGGAACATGTACAGTACTGTTGAAAGTGCACATCTTGGCTTGTGGGTAAACTTGTCAGCAGTCTATACATGTGTGAGTTGTTTTGCTGAAGAATAGTACAGTGTTGTCAGGGTTCATTTGCACACTTAAAAACTCTGTACTTGCCGGGCGGTGGTGGCGCACGCCTTTAATCCCAGCACTTGGGAGGCAGAGGCAGGCGGATCTTTGTGAGTTCGAGACCAGCCTGGTCTACAAGAGCTAGTTCCAGGACAGGCTCCAAAACCACAGAGAAACCCTGTCTCAAAAAACCAAAAAAAAAAAAAAAAAAAAAAAACTCTATACTTTTTGTTACCCTGGGGCAGAAAACAGTACCCCATATGCTGATAGATAACTTGAGCAAGCAGTCTTAACACTCTTAACCGTGTCTGTGGTCCACTGCCATCAGAGTGTGTTTCATGGGTTAGTGCTGACCCACAGTTGCTGCTCTGTAACAAAACAGAAAGGTGGGGTTTACAACAGTTCAGTATTCCACAGTGTTGTTAAGGAGTTTTAAACAGTAACAATGTACTTTAGAGTAGATAGTAAAGACACTCTCCATCTGTCCTTCTTCAGGGACTGACAGGTGTGGGATGACTTGCTCCAGCCAGGTGGTACCTTGAGGGAGCAGCTTGCTCCAGGACTCCACTCAGATAGACCTGTGCGTCTTCAAGGTCCTACCTTGGAGGAAGGTTCTTTCACTAGAAACCCTTCTCTCTCCTCTTCTTGGGGCAGAGGGATAATCATTATACTTATTTTCTTTTATCTCACTATTATAATTTTCTCAGAGTTAGTAGTATTGAATTATTTCCTGCAGATAACTTACAGTCCTCTCTGAAGACTTCTAAGATTTTAGAACACTTAAAAGAAGACAGCTCAGAAGCTTCAAGTCAAGAAGAAGGTAATTGTAGACCACTAGACTCAGTCTGCACAGAGGAGAGAGGGCCAGATGGCCCCTCAGTGCTTTAAATAAATAAAGCCTGCCTGAAGACCACAGAGTAAAGCAGCCCCACTGCTCAGCCTTACAAATCAAGCAGTGGTGACACACACCTTTAATCCCAGTAACCACACTAGTTTGGCATAGAAACCCGGCAGTAGTGAGTGGTGAACGCCTTTAATCCTGGCACTAGAGAGGATTATAAAACCAGAGGAGACAGACCTCAGACTGTCTCATTCTGAATTCCTGGAGGCAGGATCGCCGTTTTGGACTGAGGTAGAGGTAAGAGCCTGTGGCTGACTGTTTTGCTTTTCTGACCTTCAGGTTGAACCCCAGTTTCTGTCTCTGGGTTTTTATTAATCGAGCTACACTCCAGGGTGTTGTCACCATGAATTGACTTCCTATGTGAAGTACAGGTTAATCACACCCTACCATATGTCACACACAAAACTTTCAAGGGAATAACAACGATTTTTAAAATCGTAAAGTTTTATATATAAACCTGGGGCAAGAAGGCTTTGTTTAATAAGGCAGATCTAATCTTTTTTTGTTTTTTTCGAGACAGGGTCTCTGTAGCTTTGGAGCCTGTCCTGGAACTAGCTCTTCTAGATCAGGCTGGCCTGGAACTCACAGAGATCCACCTGCCTCTGCCTCCTGAGTGCTGGGATTAAAGGCGTGCACCACCACCGCCCGGCTAAGGTGGATCTAATCTAAAGCAAGAATTTAATATATGACCAAAGAGCCCAGATACTTTTAGAAGACAGTCCACAGCAGGGGGTTGACTGGAAGAAGACTAATTGCTCCCAGTAAAGGATCCTTCTACAGAAATCAGTAAAAAAGTCATCCTAACAGAAATGTGGAGTAAAAGGCATAGCTAGCAAACACAGATGACGAACCGCTGGAGCTGATTAGCGTGCGGCCTTGCAGGTGATTGAGTATTTGAAGGAAAGGACAGTGAGACCACAGTGCATATTCCTCAGGCGGGTGAATCATTTTCAAGTCTGACGCCACACATGGTGGCAAAGAGAGCACAGACGTAATCAATGAGATGTAAATTTCCAACGTGTTGGCCCAGAATCTGTCAGGTCGCAGTGAGCTGGAGATGATGGCTGCTGCCTGCTCATTCTCATCTCTGAAACTTGCCCGTGTGCTGTCTGTGCTGTGTGCTGGGCAGGAGTTGAAAGGGTATTTGTAGCGTATTGAACACCCCACAGCTCCATATAAGCTTATGAATGTACGTCCAGATGCAAGTAGTTAGAGTGGAGCTCTGACTGGAGTGGATGAAAGGTGGCCCTTAGCCTTATCTCATACTTTGTTTCTTTTTATAACATTGAGAGAGTGGTCTGGTACAGGAGCATATGTGTTTCTTACAGACTTTAATAATACGGACATCCTTTTTTAAATGGAAACGAAGAGTAAAACTCTTCATTTAAATACAGTTTGAAGTAACAGACTCATTAAATTTGCATAACTTTGAGCAAAACTGGTATGCACATCTGAGGTAATTTGGTAGCTTATTAGGTAATTGAAGATGTGTTAAGGTGTCTTGTGTAAGCTGCGTGTGGTGCTGCACACCTGTAGTTTGCACGTGAGGGTGAGACAGGAGTTGGAGTCTGAGGTCACCCTGTGCTGTATACTAGATCCTGTCTCACAAAAACAAGCACAAACTCCCCTTGTCAGGACCACACTGTTGATCAGTCCAGCTCCTGAACTAATTCTAGTTTTTTCTGCCCTAGATGTGTTACAGCACACCATAATCCACAAGAAACATACCGGGAAGAGTCCCACTGTGAAGTAGGTACCTGGTTTCTAAAGCGTAAATAAATGTCTCTGTGCACCTGAAAGTCATTAACATTTAGTTAAGCTTCTGATGTATTTATTGACCATGACCCTGCCATTTTGCCCTTTGATTTTTTTTTTTTTTAGTTGTATTACCTGCTGTTCTGTTTTATCTCTTTCCTACCACCTTTGACGGGAAGTGCTCTTGTGGCAGCCATCATAGTGACACACTGTTTCGTTCTTCTGGTTTACCCCAAAACTTGTGCATCTCCCACCTTCCGCTTGCTGCATTCCTCAGACAACCTGAGGAACCTGGAGCACTGCCGCTTCGTTGTTTTCTGAGTTATAAATCACGATCATCATGCATTTTCCTTCTCCTCATAGTTCTGAATTTTTTGACAACCTTTTCCATGATTCATTTTGGTCCCTTTTGTTCCTTGTGCCTAAGCACCTGTCTATGACGGTTTCCTTTTAAATGAGAGCACCTGTTTCCTGAACTATATCTGTACATGGTGAATGCAGTTAGGCCTTGTGGTATGTGTATATACATTGCGTATTACTAGATATTGGACATAGGTGTTCACAAATACTAGGTAAGCCCTCTCTACCACTGAGCTACACTTAACTCTGAGTGCTATTTAAGTTTTTAATCTGAAGGAGAAATGTATAGCTTGCCTTCATTTGTAAAAAAAAAAAAATAATAAATTTTTTCATCATTTGCCTTTTTTTTTTTTTTAAGCCTTTTTGCTTGATCAGTGGTTCTAGGTTGGCAGTTATTTCCTGTTAGCTCTTCGAGTCTGTACTTGGACTGTCTTCTGGTCACATAGTTTCTACCCGTTGTGCAAGGACGCCGTCAGCCTCCTCTGATGTCTCTGGCAGGTCACATAGAGTCATTGTGTGATGTCTAGCTCACACAGCAATAGTTAGCCCCACTCACTCAAGTGCCGCAGAGCTTCCTGCTTTCTGAACCGGAGCCCTTGCCGATTCTGTGGGCATCTGCTTCCTGTTTTTGTAGGTCTTGGAGCTCCTTTGCATATGGCAACCCTTGCTCCTCCTCTCTGAGATCCCCTCTGAGAAAAGACTGCCACTTTAGACTGCTCTGGAGTCTGAAGCCATCACTCCTGTTGTTGAATCCGTCTCTGCTGTTCTTTTGGTAGTTTTTCCTTCTACTGCTTTTGGGTTTTTCTCAGTTGTCTGCGATAGACTTTGTAGCTGTTTTTGAATTAATTCTGTTTCTGGAATCTGTAACTTACGCCTTTTGATTTTACAAAATTCCTAACTTCTGTCTTCAGATATTCTTGTTCTGTTCTTCTGAGCCATCTTGTAAGAGTCACTGAGGTCCTTGTGAGCTGGGCTGTTCATACATCCCGCTTAGTTTTTATATTTTTGTTAGTTTTTTTATTCTCAAGTATATTTTCTTCAGACCAAACTTCTCATCTCGGTTTTCCTCATCAGCTTCCATCCTCTGAATTTTCACACCATTTTTGCAGTTGAAGACTTGCGGTGACTTTGCAGAGTCCTCTCAGTCTGTCCCGGTGACTTTATTCTCTGGATGCGTTTGGCCTGTCATCTTGTCCGTATTTTGAGGGGTCCCTCCCAGTCGCTCTGTATTGATCATCCGTGTGCCTGTCCATACAGTTCTTGCCTGATGTAGGCTGTGCAGTGTCCCTGTTGAGCTGACTGACAGTGGAGCAGGGGCACCTCAGTCACACAGACACTAATGACAAGTACACTTGCTGATAAATTGCATGTTCACTTACTTCATAGGGTATACTTGTTTCTGTATGCCTATATGCTGATCACTAGACCCTCCAAAAGCAGAAACTAAGAGTTGAGAGGAAGCGTCCCTGTAGCTTCTTCACTGAGGTGGTAGATAGGTTAAGTTAGGGGACAGACTTCACACTTCATGTGCTTTCCTTTCACCAGCAGTGTTGGTACGAGCTGCTCTCCCCTGGACAGGCTTACCCTGCAGTATGCAGAACAGAATGGAGTTGTGGATTGGAGGAACCAAGGTTGTGCCACCATCCAGCACCCAGAGCACTGTGTGACCTCGACTGACCAAGTATGTGTCAGGTTGGCTTTGGTGCCATTTGGTTAAAGCGTTGCCACTCTGTATTTCCTAAGAAATGAAGTATTGTGTCAGGTGGCTTATCTGGTAAGAAGTGAGGAAATATCTCCGTGTGAGGCTTTATCCTTGTACGTAACTGAATTCCTCTGCGGTCTGAAAAGGTATATCTAGATGACTTTGATCGTTTGTGCAAGACGGATACAATTTAATAAGGCACTTAGTGTCTTTATTCCTAGTTCTACGTGTGCATTAAATTGTTCCAAGTTATTATTGTTATTTATTTGGGTCTCAAAGGATTATTCACCTGTGAAATCACTATCTTATATGACGATAGGAATTTTCAAACTGGTCTTTCCTTGTACGTGTCCACAGAGGTAATGTTTCCAAAACGTTGAAGAATACCTGAAAGCCCTGTCTCTTCCTGTGCATTAATGCAGAGCTGTGGTGAACTTTCCAGGCTGACCACAGTGACTACTGCTATAAAATAAGTTGTAGCCGTATAGTATCATAGCGTATATGGTTGTGTTGATGGCTCAGCTGCTCTCACACCGTAGTGAGTATGGCATAGATGTGCTGGACACGGGGTGGTTGTGTCCCTGGAGGGTGGAACAAAGCGAGATTTCACTCCGCTCAGAAACAGGAATTTAGGAGTAGGCCGTGTCCACTTGTAAAAGTTCCCATTAGTATGCTTTGGACTGGTTGACTTTGGAAGGTCAAAGTGCAATGAAGGAGACCTGCAGTCAGGTAAAGGAAACATGGAGATGTGTTTTAGAGCAGTTTTCTCGTGATTACTGTTACGTGTTTGTCAGATTACGTACATGTTAGTGCTCCTGCGGTAACTGGAGAAGTGGGCTGGAGATGGAGATGTGTTGTCTGTGATGGACAGCTGTTAGAGTGAGGGCCCTGTAGCAGTGTGCTGTAGCTGAGGTCTGTTTGTTCTCTCTACTAGCCCTCTGCTGAGAAACGGAGCTTATCTTCAGGAAGTAAGAAGAAAGGGAAGCCACAAATAGAAAAGTAGGTTCAATTTAATGTTTCCAGTAATAAAAAGTAGGAAAGACGAGCATGCAGTGTTTGGCTATGGATGTATTTAGTGTGTGTATGTGTGTATATATATATAGTATATTCCATTGATGTTGCTTTGCCTTTTTGTTTTGGGATTGACGTTTGTAGTTGAAATTATCACCGTGCAGGTGATGGAAGCGAAGCTGCTGTAAGGTTGTGCTCGGTGTGGAGGGCGGAGCTCAGACGCACGCTGAGTGCCGACTTGCTAGGTCTTTGTTAGAATTTACTGTTAATTATTATGGAGGATTTTAGTGATACTGTCTGTATTTAATGTTTTTGATAGAGGGCCTTATAAAAGTGTTGATTTCATATGCATATCTGTTTGGTTTAGGGAGAAAATGAAGAAAACCGAGAACAGACCAAATAGTAGAATAAACGGTATTAGACTCTCGACTCCGCAGCACGCTCCTGGAAGTCTGGTGAAAGGTAAGGTCGGCTTCTCTCCGGTGACCCTCTTTCATCTGAAGTGTGGCGTCGTAGTGGATGCTGAGCTATTGTGTCAAGCCGTCGCAGAGTGTGTCAGCAGTGGCCTGCTGCAGAGCTGGCTGGCTCTGACTTATGGCGGTCTTGTCTCAGCTTTGTGGGCCGCTCTCTGGGAAATCTAGACGCTCTTGTCAGAGTCAGTTTTAGACGGTTACTGACATTTTTATAATTTGATGACTGACTTACAGAGTTTTGTTGGACTGGGTTGTTTAGTTTCCATACCTACCATCTTTAAGGTAGGGGCTTTAAATCCCTCTGTTAAGGTTAAGGTTCATCTGATGGAAAACCCCTTTTTTTTTCCCTAGTTCATTAGTTGCTTTTTTTGTGTGTATTTGCATGCAGTATTAATTGTAAAGATAAAAATAAGTAAATAAAATTCCACAGACCTCTAGGAGAACATTCTGTGTGCACCTGACATTAATTAACTAGCTAATTTCACAAACAGTTGTTTTTGTTTGTTTTGAATCTTACTGTCCTGGCAACACATTAATTTATGACCTAACAAAAGTAACAGGAATGCTTCTTAATTAAGGTATATTTCCAACCAGATGTTCATAGAGAGAGGCTAAATAGTATAGAAAGAAAAATGATTATATTTTACATCTCAAATCATGCCAGTGTATTGACTTAGCTAAACTGAGAGTGAGTTTTCTATTGCTGTGATAAAATCATGGCCAAAGCAGCTTATAAAGGACAGTCTTTCCTTAGGGCTCACAGTTTCAGAGCTAAGTCAGTGACCACAGAAGCATGGCAGCCGGCAAGCAGTGCTAGAGCAGTAGCTGATAGTTTGTTTACATCTTGACCCACGAGCAGAATCAGAGAAAGCTAACTTGGAATGGTGTAGACTTTTTGAAACTTCAAAGCCAGTGACACACCTCCTCCAGCAAGGCCACTCCCCTTCATTGTTCCCAGACAGTTCCACTAACTGGAGTCTAGGGGAGTGTTCTCGTGCAGACCAGGTGCGGTCCAGGAGCGTGTTGGAGCCCTTTGATATCTGATGTTCCAGATGGTTTGTCTGCTGACGGCTGTCTGGAAATCACTCCTGCCAGGGCTTCATGTCTTTGTTCCCCTGGCTCATTTTCCATATTGCTTCCATGTTTGATTTCAAAGAACACATTTAGCTGAGTCACTCTCCTGGGCAAGTCCTGTGTGTACCACCCTCTGTGAGGTTCCACTGCCTCTCATTTCACACACTCCTGAAACCTGCTCCCCCAAGGTGCTTATAGCTGTTAATTTTTTTAGTCTCAGACATCCAGAAAGCATCACATGGACTTCATTGCCGTTCAAGGTTTGTTTCCGTGCCCCTCGTTTCTTAGATGTGTGGCCTCTCAGGTTGTATTGTTGTGTACGAGGCAGGAATAATGCCTCCCGCACGCTGTTGTAAGGACAGGTAACGGTTTGTGAGCAGCCTGAGCAGCACCGAGTGAAGGGCGCAGTCATTTGCTTCTTGTTCCTGTGCTGCTAAATGAGAAGACAGGACACAGCTCTAGGCTTCACAAGCTTTGTAGATTCTCAACTCCAGTTCTCCTTCCCTTTATCTCTTGAATTTTCAAATTTTATGATAATAATCAGACTTTTTGAGTAAGTCAAACCTTGCCCTAATTGGGAGTTGTTTGGTTTTTTTTGCTTGTTTTTGATATGTTTGTGTATCTATCAAGATACAGATATGTGTAATTGGCTCTTTTTTATCAGAAAGAACTATGAATAGAGTATTTTGAGAGCATCATGTCTCATTAATGCCTTAATGTAATTCAGATGCATGCTAACCCCAACCTAAGAAAACCTCTAAAATATTAAAGTGTCAATGAAGAACAGCCTTTAAGTCTTTGGTAAACTGGAAATAGTTGTTTTCTTCTCACATGGAGCAGCAGCTATCATGAAATGCAGGTGTTAGAGCTGAGGTGCTGGGTCCTTCTGATCAGTGCATTGTTCAGCTTTAAACACAATGTAGTCCATCTTAAGATAGGTATCATTTACTTTTTAATTTTTAAACTTTTATTTTAAATTCTAATTTCTCCTTTGACTGGTAGTATATTCATATATCTCAGAAATATGAAAGGGAACAAAATAAAGACCTTTCACGGCTCCCTTCTGTTTTCTGCTTCTGGGAAGCAGTGTGTGCTGTTCGTCATCGCGCTGTCTTTGAGAACTTGATGTCTCCGTAGTAGGGATGGTGGTGCACTCCTGAAGTCTCGGGACTTTGGGGACTGAAGCACAAATATTATCAATTCAAGGCCGGACTAGACTACTCAGTGAAACCATGTCTTTAAAAAAAAATCCTTTTATAGCTCTATTCTAAAGAGATGCATGCATTGCCACACAGAGACCATTAAGAACTTAGCTTTGGGGCTGGAAAGGTGGCACAGTACTTAGGAGCACTGGCCGCACAGTCATGAAGACTTGTTCATACTGCAGCACCTACAAAATGAACTGTGTGTGATCTTGCAAGAGCCTTTAGCCCTGGAGCTGAGGGCCAGAGGCAGCTGCAAGTTCTAGGGAGACAGAATCTGTAGACTTCAAAGGTAGCTCAAAGTGGAGCTACCGGGCTGATTCTACAAGAAACAAATTCTGATTAAGTTAATAAAATTGACTTGTTCTTCTTTGCCTTTGTTTTAAATATGTATTTATCGGCTACTTAATAAATTTTAACATAGCTCAAAGACAATTTTTAAGTGTTGTAGAAAAACAAATAATTTATAGCTACAACTAATTTTTAATAGTTCCCTTTGAAAATTAATTAACTATTTAACATAACTTTAGAGTTGTTATTTTTAGATATGAATTTGGACATTGGATCTGGACATGACACATGTGGAGAAACGTCTTCAGAGAGTTACAGTTCTCCGTCTAGTCCACGACATGATGGAAGAGAAAGTTTTGAAAGTGAAGACGAAAAAGACAGAGGTTTGCTTTTAGCAGAGGGAATAGAAAGAGGTGGGGGCGGATGAAACTATTACCTCTTAAACCACCCGCTATAGACTTAAAATTTGTTATTAGGTATTCAAAGACTGCGTATGAAATGAAGTATGCAGGGAACGGGATGGTAACACGGGTTGTCTGTGGAAGGGAGACTGGCAGGGCGAGCACAGGGCCGGTCTGTGGAGACAGTGTTGGGGACTCTACACTTACGTCTCTAGTGATGCCTGGGTTACTGCTTTCCAGAGCTGCTGTCTGTGGACTGCTAAGGATCTGGGGTTAGGATTAGGGAGGGCAAGGTAAAGGTTGTAAGGATCTCTGTTCTTGAGAGGTTGACCTATTTCTCTTACACACACTATAAGCTCCAGGCCTTTAGTTCATTTCCACCTTTCTAAGGGAGTTGATTTTGACATTTTCTGCTATTGTTCTCATTGGAGGGCCTTACTCGCTCTTCTGGTCTGACAGTAAGAGCCCCTGGAAAGTCTGTATTTACTGAGGATGCTCTCCTTCATGTGTGCCATCCACAACCGCTGGCTGGCATGGCAGTAAAGGTACCGTGTCTAGAACCCAGTTTCAGTTTCTCTGTTAAAATTCTTACACCACGGCATTTCAGCCAGAAGTGGCTTCTTGCTGCGCAGTTTTAAGTTCGCTGGGACTTCAGGTTCTGTGTCACTGTCATAGCCTGAATCACACATAACTGAGGGTGAGGTTCGTCCTCACCTTGTGCCTGTTGCATAGTCAGATCAAACAAAGCCTGCAGCAGTCAGTGCTGCTGACGTGAAGCCACTGTGCTTCTGCAGTTTTCTCGGTTATTGTACCTGGTTCTGTGCAGTGTACAGATAATTCTGAGTCTTGAGCAGACGTCACCTAGTTGTCATAGCTCTCGTAGCGCCCCTTTCTTGCTCTCAGAGCTCTGTTATTAGGTCTGTTAGAGGACTTTGTGTCCCCAAAGACAGAGTCCCTTAGAGTGCTCCCAAGCGCACACTGGAATGGAAAGCTTTGAACACTTTCCAAGTCTTGAGTACACACAAAGGCCTTTGGAGGTGTGTGGCTTTGTTGTTATGATGCCTTGCGACTTTCTGCTTCCCAAAGTCAGTACAAAAAGCATGACCCCTATAGTGCTTCAAAAACCATAGGGTTACTACTGTGACTGCAGACTTAAAGCTTTAATTCATATGAAAATTTAGCTGACCATCTATATGAAAGATGGCTTCCTTTTTTTTTTTTCTGACTTGATTTTTGTGAACGCTGCACTGATGGATGGTGAATATCTGGTGCCTTAAAGAGGCTATTTGAAGTTTAGTAGTAAGTAGTGTGGTACTTTATCTATTAGGGAGCATGTTTGCTATAACCATTCGGTCATTAGTGTAAGTTCCCCTCTGATATAAATTGAGACAGTTCAGCTAATAACACTTGATATTCTATGTTTAGCTTTTCTTTAGGAAGGTTACTTTTGATATACTTGTTTCAAGGATGTTTAGCATTGTCAACTACCTAGAACCACTTTTTGCCTTAGTGAACTACTCTAAGCGCCAAGTGTAATGCTGCTTAGTTGATGAACAGAAAGTTCTTAGAGTGGGTGCAATGTCTAACTGTTGTGTAGACTGAAGTGCCGTGCTCACCATATGTACACAGTGCTCCAGTTAGTACCGTGGCTACTCTGCCGTGTCTGGAAGCTGGAGTGGCTTCTGTGTGTACCATGGTATACACAAGTGCAGGGCAGTTCTGTGTCTGCAGTGTAGTTGTCGAGAAATAGTGGTGCTTGCTTTCTCATCCTGCGCTTTGTGTTCCAGAATGTTCGTGGTAGGGCTAATACAAGTAGCTTTAAGTGTTCCCTGCTGAATATGTAGTGGTACAAATTCTTAGTCTGTTTCCTACCTTAAGCATTTCAGTTAAATATTGTCCTGATCATAGTTCTTAAATTGAACATTTGTAAGACAAATTTAAAATCAGGTTTATGATGGTACAGAACTAAGTAGATTACCTAAAACTGCTACGTAATGCTTTTCTCAGTAGTAAAGTCGCAGTGCGTGTGTGTCTGTGTGTCACACTCGGTGACCTTTGTTACTGTGAGAGATTAAAACATGCTGAGAGCGAAAGACCAGCAGAAGTCAGCGTGGGCAGTTGACACACTCCAGACTTAAATTCATCTTAGATATACCTGGATGTTAGTTCTAGTAAGAAAAATAGGGATTGAGCCTGGGTTAATCCATGTTTGTATGTTTTCTTTAGACACAGACAGCAATTCTGAAGATTCTGGGAATCCATCAGCAGCCAGGTTTACAGATTATGGCTCTGTCAACCAGACCGTTGCTGTGAAGCCTCCTGTCCAGATTATCTCACTGGGGAGCGAGAACGGAAGCCTTTTAGAAGCCCCATTGACCTCACACAAGTACCCGCATATTCCCTTCATGCCAACGCTGCACTGTGTCATGCACAATGGTGCCCAGAAGTCAGAAGTTGTCATTCCTTCACCCAAATCTGCAGATGGCAAAACAATAGGGATGCTTGTTCCTAATCCTATGGCTATTTCTACAGTGATGGAGTCTACAAATTCAAGCCCTGTTGGAATCCTAGGCCCAACAGCTTCTGGAGATACAGAGAAACACTTGGAATTGTTGGCTTCCCCGTTGCCAATCCCGTCATCTCTCCTTCCACACAGCAGTGCTCCTGCTCTGCAGCTGACATTGCAGAGGCTAAAATTGCCACCTCCACAGGGGTCTTCTGAGAGTTGCACAGTTAATATTCCACAACAGCCAACCGGAAGTCTGAGCATGGGATCACCAAACACTGCCTTTATTCCTGTCCATAACCCAGGTAGTTTTCCGGGGTCTCCTGTGGCTGCCTCGGACCCCATCACAAAGTCTGCATCCCAAGTGGTAGGACTCAATCAAATGGTGCCTCAGATTGAGGGAAACACAGGGACAGTCCCTCAGCCTACCAATGTGAAGGTAGTTCTTCCTGCAGCTGGCCTCTCAGCCGCACAACCACCAGCTTCCTACTCCTTTCCCGGCTCGCCCCTTGCTGCCAGTGTGCTACCCACCCAGAATTCCAGTGTGCTCAACACAGCCACTTCTGCCCAGCCAACAAGTGGAGGCATCGGTCAAGCCCAGTCCACAGCTCCTCCTGCTGTTCCTACCCACACCCCAGGCCCTGTCCCCAGCCCCAGCCCTGCCTTGACACACAGTACTGCTCAGAGTGATAGCACACCCTACATTAGCGCTGTGGGCAGCACGAATGCTAATGGGACCATAGTGCCGCCACAGCATTTGGGCTCCGGGCCTTGTGGCTCCTGTGGGCGAAGGTGCAGCTGTGGGACCAATGGAAACCTCCAGCTAAATGGTTACTATTACCCCAATCCCATGCCTGGACCAATGTACCGAGTCCCGTTCTTCACTCTGCCGTCCATTTGCAATGGCAGCTACCTCAACCAAGCACATCAGAGCAGTGGAAACCAACTTCCTTTTTTTCTGCCTCAGACTCCATATGCAAATGGACTGGTGCATGACCCAGTCATGGGGAGCCAAGCCAACTATGGCATGCAACAGATGGCAGGATTTGGGAGATTGTATCCTGTGTATCCAGCACCTAATGTAGTTGCCAATACCAGTAGTTCTGGGCCCAAGAAGAATGGGAATGTGTCATGTTACAATTGTGGTGTAAGCGGACACTATGCACAGGACTGTAAGCAGTCGTCCATGGAGGCCAATCAACAAGGTAATCACACTAACTCCCAGAGGACTTGTTTTTGAGTTCCCCCATTTCTTCTTCCTTCTTGATTATGTGATTCTGTCTTAGCAGAAAAGATCCGTTCGTGTGTTTGTTTACAGAGGCTGTATTTTCAGTGACAAATCATAATGCAAGCAGAGAAACTGTAGTGTAGACCTAGGCCATGTAGCACAGGGAAGGTTAGAGGAAGCTTAGTTTGTCACTAAGGAGTAAACACCAGAGGACTTCTTAAGAGTTATAATCCTCTTTCATAGAGGAAGCTAAGTCACCTGAGATACAAGGTTTTCAGTCTGGTTAAAGAGTCAGTGTGCAAGCAGTTGGCTCACGTATGCCCGTGCTGTGACCTTCATTCTGTACGTGTAAGGAAAAAAGTTCAGGAACAGAGTGATTTGGACAGAGTTTGGGGGTTAAGAGTGGAGTTGAACAGTGCCAACACCCAGAAAGAAGAACGTGCACTCAAACGGGTGTGGGTGCGGGCCAGGTTCAGTTCTGACTGCTCCTCTCTCGTGCACTTGGCCTTTGTCGTTGTGCCAAAGTCTGATCCAGAAAAGGTCTTGAGTCAGGCAGATATCAGGCCCTCTCAAAGGGAGATCCAGCTAAATAGCTTTAGGTTATACTTGAAGCACAAGCTTGCCGTTGCTTCTGGGAGAGAATAACTTCCTGTCATTTTGGAGCAGAGTTAGCGCTGAAGCAGGGCCTTTGGAAGCATGCCCATTGCAGTCTTGTGTAGTGGTTTGTGATCCATGGAGTCATAAGCGGTGACTTAGCCGTTCTGTCTTTCCTGTTTTAGGCACTTACAGACTGAGATACGCACCTCCCCTCCCCCCTTCTAATGATACGTTGGATTCTGCAGACTGACCGAGTAAAGCGTGCCTACTTAATGCACTCAAGTGTGGGGAGTCATGGGTGTGGAGGGGAGGAAAGGAAAGGTATTTTGTTTCTTTGTCTGTCCACTTCCTACATTTCCATGCAGTTGTACCAATGTCCAAAATAAGGAAGAATGCAGAGCTCCTGAGCCTCTGGTCCCCCGGGTCAACAGCAGGCCTGTATGACACGTGTAACTTAAACTTCAGACAAACTCTGGAACGAAAAGCGTTGATGTGTGCTTTTTTACACTGAATACTTGCTGTGTGCAATGTTTACTGAGTCTGAACTGTGCCGACCTTATTCGTCCTCAGCACTGGTCGGCCGTAGGTTGGGAAAGCTGGGCTGCTAGTAGGCTTTCTCACGCTGGCCCTGGCCTGCCGCGGGAGTGCTCAGCACTGCGCCCGCCCGTCGCGCTTCTGTGACCTGCTCTGTATGGCAGGGAACATGTCCCACCATTCATTGTAGAAGTCAGATCCCCGAGAAGTATGTATATATGTCATAAAAAGCGCCACGTAAATACATATATGCAGCACTTACCCACGTACCCTGGGAACAAGTGGGAGAGCGAGTCAGGCTGGGGAGCTGGAGCCGCAGCAGACGGCTTCTCTTCCGTCATACAGACAGACAGGGTGAGCGCACCAGTGTGGATGGTGTCTGTGCGCTTGTGTCTGTGATGACTTGTTGTCAACAGCCAGTTCTGCTTGTTGTCCACACCTCGACCTGATGAGACACTGCTGAGTGGAGATGCCCTCTCCTGCTGCACCAGCTGTGACAGTGTCGCATACGTTTACATGTGTGTGGGTTGTCTCGTCTGCTCCCCAACCCGTGTCACCTTTACAACCGCTTACCACGATGCTGACGATAATGTGAACGACTGGACTGAGTGGGCTGAGACGGTTTAATCGTGGCAGTGTCTTGCCGCTGAGTTTAATGCTGCTGGGCTTTGGTTTGTGTTTTTTTTTTTTTATTTTTTTTTTTAAGCCAATCTATGTACTAAATTGCTTCCAGGTAATTTTTGATTTCCTGAAGTGCACTGAGGTTATCTGGGAGAGTGGATGTATCTTCAGTGACTGCTGCATTCCACAGTACTGAACAAGTACGACCACGTGGTTGTAAGCCTGAGGGGTAAGAGGGCTTCCGTTCCTCAATAAAAACGTAGAGGCGATTGGCTTGTGTTGTGGAGAATACAGTTGGGGTGTGGCAGAGGCACTGAAATGTTTGGTCTGGGTTCAGAAGCCAGACATTGTGAGACAAAAACTTGAAGAACAAAGAAGCTAGTTCAACACTTTAAAGTAGCGTTTATATTTATAGCCCAATGTACATTCTGAGACCTTCAGGGGAGAGGAAGGGGGTGTGGCTGCGTAGGTAAGAGCTTTAATTTAGAAGGAAATTATTTTGATTAAATATATTTTATTTGATCTGGGTATTTTTGGACCACATTATTAATTGCTAAGCTGCCGTTGAGTTGTTCGGGGAAGAGTATCTAAGCCTTGTCCAGGTGCGTGGTGAGTCATTGCCAGGTGACTGGAGCTTCTGTTATGATTTCCAATACTGTACTGTACATAGGAGGTGTGCTGCCTTCTCATTTGTATGTTTACCATATACTTTGATATTTGAAATGTTATGTACTGGAAAGGCCACTTATATTTCTAGGACAGATTGGATTTTATGCAACCTTTTTCCTTGAATTAACAGCAATAAAAAAAATGAAAACAGCTTAAGAATTGTGCCTTATTGCAAGTTTTATAAAACTAAAAATGGGTTTTTGTGGGGATTTTTCTTTTAAAGAATCAGTTCGTTTCCCCCTCACATGGCAGTGTCTCCCACATGACTCCCGGCCTGCCTGGTCTCCATCTTCTCCTAGTGTGGTTGTGCTTCAGCCTCTAACAGAAGGGAAACCCCTTTCTTCCGAGAAACTAGACTTCTGATTTAGGGTCCCCCTCACCGACCCCATAGCACAAAGGACCCAAATTTAGCATTTTGTTTTCTCTCTCTTTGAGGGTGGGGGGCTGTTGGAGGCACACAGCTATCATGGTTCAGTATTGGGTCTTTTTCTTGTCTTTGGTTCTTGTGTAATGCGGTTTGAGTAGACATGTCTAAGACATTGGAGGGCAGTGGGCCTGCTGTGGGCCTGCCTCCACTCACACACCAAGGCCACACTTGCGAAGCCTCCCCAAACCGTCGCCAGTCACCAGTCGGGAACTAAGTATTCAATGCCCGAGACTGTGGGGGACATTGACATTCAAGCCTCAGCAGGCACCAGTTTGCCCATCTCCCCTGTGGGTGTGCTGCTCCCACCCCGCCAGCCCCCAGCTTTTGCTGCTCACCTGTTGACTGCTGTAGAAGCAGTCGCGTTGTGCTCTTTCTGACCTGTGGGCGCGAGTCCCCTCACACGGCCCGCTGGGGCTAGGTCTGCTCATCTGGTTCGTGACCCGTGCTGCCTTCCCGGTGCTCATTTTCACACCTTGAAGTAGTCACAGGGATGAGTATGGATGAATGCAGCCATGTTCTGTCAGTGAACATCCAGGAAGCTTGCTTCTCTCTTTCAGCTGACAGGGGTGCCAGGGACGTTTCTTTGTGCTGTTCTGGTTTGTGTGTAAAAATTTGATAGGGCATCTAACTAGGCATGCAGTCATATGATTCAGGTATGTTGGCTTTCCAGGACGCGCCACATCCTCCAAGTGATCCATTGCTGCCCGCGCTAAGGGCTCCTGGCAGTCTCCCAAGAGCTGTCACGGAAGAACAGGACAGGACTCCAGAGGGGTTTGTAGGCCTGTGGAAGAGGTGAGACGAGACCAGGTTCACGGTGCGACAGGATTTGTGATCACCGCATGGGGAACAGGAAGCATGTAGCAGAAAAAGAAGTGGTTGTGGTGTGTGGTGAGGAAAGAGGGGACCGAGATAAATGGTACTGGTTTGCATGGCTCGGGTTCCTGGAGTCACTTGAGCACCAGCGCTGCTTGTTACTGTGTGTAACGGTTACTGTGCCTGCTCCTGGAAATCTCAGAAGTTTATATAATTCCCAGTGGCGCAGGGGTGCATGGAAGTTGGAGGGTGACAAGGTCTTCTGTGAAGTGCTATAGGCCAAACACACCTGGGTTCCACAGGCCCTTCCTTCCCTCAGTCACAGCCCAGCTGCTCACCTTTGTCACTAGAAGCTCTTGGCCCACAAATCCCTTTTCAGTGTTCGTGGTGTGGGTTGGGAGATGAGGTGGCGCAGGGGTGTAGGGGGTTGGGAGGTGAGGTGGGGTGCGGTGCGGTGCGGTGGACTCAGGTGGGGTACCTTTTCGCTGCTCTTCTCTTTTCCTCTGTGAGCTCTAATTTTGAGCCACTGTGAGAGGGGGTCCTGGGCACCAAGCACAGAAAAAAATTGCATGTTGGAAAGCCGCGCCACCTGGTGGGCGGCCAAAACAGTGCAAGCAAACAGACGCTGCTTCCTGTTGTTGTTTTGAGAAACTGGGAGTAGAGCATCTGACAGTAGAGAGTCTGGAATGGCACCTCTGTCGGCCGCGTGTGCTTTCCCCTCTCCAGTACAGACTCCACGCTAGCTCTGAAAGGAGCGCCATCCTCCTATTAAGGGGTGGAACTTGAGGTTCCAGGGATGACATGAAGTACCACAAAGTCATCAATGCTGAAAGCCAGGCCTCGACGTCAGGCCACTGCCCACCTCCCTGCACCATTGCCCACCCCCACGGCAACACTGAACTGAAGCAAGATGGTATAAATCTGCGGGATGCTTCCTGTAAGAGGCTGGGCTGGGTGATGAGCAGACCTGCCGCACGGGTCATGTCCTAGTCCAGCCAAATGTCTGCTGCTGTGCTGAAGGATTGGAGGACATGAGGTAGAGAAACGTCCACGTGTAGAAGACTCGGAACTTTGACACCAAGCTTTACGCATTTGCATTAAATTGCCACAATGTCAAGGTCCGCCCAAGTGAAAGCTGTGAATGCGCAGACCTCTACCACCAGAGGACTGCCTAACTCTACAAAGGGTTTGGCTGCCCTGTGTGTTGTGGGATATTTGTGAAACTCCCGAGTCTGTGTTAATAAAATTAACCCTGGATGAGGGGGCAGAGCCAGAGACAGGTGGACAAGAATTGGCCGTAGAGAATACGGAAAGATGGAAAGAGATGCACAGGAAGGAGTAGGGAGGGACTTAGAGAGTTGTCAGTTTGGTTTGGGAGGACAGAGAAATGCTCTCTTGCTGGGTCTCCGGCTGGAAAGGAAGGTCATCTGGTTGTTCTTGGTTTCTCCATTCCAGCAGGTTTTTATCCCAATTTCTGACTCCCGAGTCTATTAGTAGATAGAGACTTAGTTAACACTACATTCACTGGCAGTTGGCACCAGGAGGAAATCCCACCAGGATGGATGTGGCCTTAGAGGCAGAGCACTGACTGCCGGACAACTGGGCTGCAGATGGCAGCTAAATTCAGGTAGGCTCAGGTGTAGCCACTAAGCTACACAACACCTGTGCATCTTAAGCATTAAGCGAATATTCCGTTAAGACTCAAGGAATTGTAAACATTGAGGTCAGATGTAACCTCTTACAGTCCCAGCACTCGGGGCAGGGGCGACAGGAGCAGGTTCAGAACTGGTCTGCATAGTGGTCCCAGGCCAGCCAGGGCTACAGAGCAAGACTGTTGCAAAGAAGCAAACTATTTAACAGTGAAGTAGTGCTACAAGCAGGAAGAGCAAGTGGCTGTTCCGTTCCAGATGACTACAGAGGGTCCTCCGAACATTCGAGCCCAAGATATGGGATGACAGTCACTCCACCACACCCCCAAAGGCCTGCTGGATGGAACTAATCTGTGCCCTAAATACAGACACGAAGTCGGCTTGTGTCAGGCGGTCCTAGTGAGCACTTTGTTCCGAGTGCCCATGCGTGCCACATTTCCAGGCTGAGTAACAGAAGGACGAATGGGAATGGCGGCACTCGCCTAAGCACTCAACTTCTGACACATTGTGGGCTCCCAGCTTGTCCTCAGTATGCGGATGCTCAGTTTAGGTCGGGCTGACGGTCTCAGCCACACTTGCAGGCAGGACTGGGCTTCCATTGTATAGGAATGGAGCCCAGGCAGCGAGGTGTGTGGGGGCCATCCCACTCATCAGTGTGCATGTTAGAGATAAGTTAGAGGCACAGACAGGCCTGCTCTGGGATCAGGCCAACTTGAGTGCGGCCATCCGGTGCAGTCTGTTCTTCCTGGGCCTTTGGTTTTACTAGACAAGGTTTCAGGCCTCACATGTGTAAACACCAGCATGCCTGCACTCTCTTCTTCGCCAGTGCTGGTGATAGAACCCAGGGTCTCCTGCATGCTAGGCCAGGACTCATTGAATTCTGTGCAGATGATCAGAAAGGGCAGTGGGAACTGAATGGCACAATCTCTGGAGTCCCCTTCAGCTCCAGTGTCGTGTGGCTTCAAGCTTGACTTCCCCCTCAGCGATTCGTTGAGGTTTGTGGTTTGCGCTCTTATGGTGATGTTGGCTCAGTGACTTCACGGCAGGGAGACTGGCATTGGGAAGGACAGCCAGTAGGTGGCAGGACAGACTGCAGACTGTGACAACCAGCTTCCTCTGCCAGTTTCTAGGCCTTTTTCAGAGAGCTTGGGAGGAGAGCTTGGCGCTCACATGAGACTTGAGGATTGACCACAAATGCCAAAGTCAGAAAAAAAAGCCTCGATTCTGCAAGCTAAGATGGCTTAACCTCTAAATAATTCAAATACTGATGCAGGTGGATCGAGTTTAAGGGCAGACATAGTGAGACCCTGTCTAAAATGGAAGAATTTGGATGATGTGTGAAGTAATATTTTCGTGTCCACAATAAAGTGTTTTAGCATCGCCTACCTTGCCCCACCTGGGACTGTAAACTGAGTCGTTGTCCCACGCACCCACGAACTAACGTGGGTTTGCCCTTTTCCTTACAGAGGATGCTGGCTGAGCACATGAAGTCTGCTGACTTCCTCTTGGGAAGTGAAGATGTGTTGTCTTTAAAGGCCTGCCGTTCTGGAACGGGAATCTGGGCCCGTCTTTAATTGGTCCATCCCTCAGCAAACACTGGCAGGGAGCTCCATCCAGAGGTGGGCGCAGTCAGCACTCCAGGACTGGATACTGAGACGGACCTGGGAAAGGTTCATAAAGTCCACGTTTTAATTAGACTAGGAAGGAGAAGGGAGGTTTCCAGAGTGGACTTAGAGAAGGTGGCCAAGAGTGGACTAATTGATGCCGGGTTTCAGGACACCCTGGGAAGTGTTGGGTGGGGAAGACGAGAAACTGGAAGGACAGGCTAAGAGAGTCAAACCCTAGGGCGGAGGGGCAGGGAGCCTCTCAGCTTTGTCAGAAATGACTTCCTTTAACTTTAGTTTATGGCAGAGCAGTATCTGTTAGGGCTGTTCCTCAGACTGTGCTGTTTTGGTCTCCTGCAACATAGCTCCTACAACTGCCCACCCCACCCCACACACGAGGCATTCCTACTGGAAGGAAATTTCTAGAATTCAGACTCTGGAAAGCAAGAGGCTGTTCCCTGAAGACAAAATAAATAACAAACAGTTCAAGAATGAAATGGCACCACCGTGTACAGTGGGGTAAGGGATGCTTCCGTGAGGTCGCCGGAGCAAAGGTAACATGCTGGGCAGGGCACTAGGCGGAGCTGGAGAAGCCTGCAGGCCCTGTGCGCACAGCGCTGGTGGAGTCAATGCAGGAGGAAAATGACCCAGGCCCAGAACTACTGTGCAGAATTGGCTGCCCAAAAAGAATAGGTAAGAGGCCTGGCCCACCTCACCCTTGCCCCAAGGGTCGACTTTGGGGATCGTTTTTTGTTTTTCTCTAATGATAGGAAAATGGTTCAGGGTTAAGGATAGAGATTGGTGGACTCCCCAGAGAGTCTGTGTTGATTTTAGCCTTGGAAGTCGGCAACCTCTTTTGGGCCTTCCAGTTTCCCAACCCATCACTCCCCCCAGCAAACCCCCTTCTCTTCCCTTTACTTCCCAGAATGCCTTGTTCAGAGGGAGCTGCTCGCTGCTGGAGCCTGCACCTGTGCAGGCTTCACTCTCTCTCTAGATCTACCTGCTGTCCAAGCTTCCAGGGCACTGACCACAACCTCTGTGGGGAGAGACTCGCTTCAGGAGACCCAGACCTTGCCCCCTAGTTAGTGGTAAGCCTCCATGGATACACATCAGTCAAGCAAACCACGGGCAGGAGAGCGGTCCTGGCTCTATGATTGTCTTATGTCTAGACAGAGCTTGTGTACAGAGCAGGCCGCACGATGAATTCCACAGGGGTCCAGCAGAACTCATCTGGACCTTGCTAATATGGATTAGGGAGGTATGGAAAACTGAGCGAGTGGAATTGGCCTCCTGCTGCCAGGAGGGCAAGGAATGGCAAGCGGGTTCCTAAACATGGAACCGTGAATCTAATTTTAGGGAATGTGTGGAACCTCAAAGGCCTGTTAACGAACATAGTCTGGGGTAAGTTTTTAAGCAGTAGTACATGGGGTTATTGGTGTGAGGGTTAGGATAAACTGCTCCAGATATTCCTCCTCCTCCTCAGCATCTTTTTAGATGGCTTGTCCACGTGACTTCAGGCACAGAAGCAGGCCTGTCCCGTGAGTACACACGCAGGCTTCCTTCATGCTCTCTCCTCTTGTCTTTGCTGGTAGAGGACCCTCTTCCCGAAGATGACCGTGGAGTGTTGTCACCTATTGTTCTGAGGGCTTTCCTTTGAGAAAGCACATGCTAAGAACCTTGCCCCTCACATGGGCCTTCACCCGGTGGGGTCTCCCAGTCCTATGCCCCTTTGCACAGAAGATCTGCAGTCTGCTAGGCTGTAGTTGAGTCTCAGATTTTGCTTGGCTTGTGTGCTCTTGCTCGCATCAAATGGGTATGCAAAGTAGTTAGTTTAGCTCATTGACTCAAGCATCGAACTAGAGACTAAAAGGAACTTTCCTTAGGATACTAAGTCCTGGGCTTCCTTGCCTGTCAATAGAGATGTCAAGTGGCCGCATCCTAGGTGTGTGCACACAGCAGGGTTGGTGAGGCACGGTTACAGTTCCCGTTAGCACATCCTAAACCAGACTTCCTCTCCTAAGACCTGTGGAAATCAGACACATACACTTTTCTTCTCTCCCAGGTGGGATATGGTGGCTGCCTCATCTCTGCCTCTTAGCGCTGGGATCACAAACAGGAGCCGTCAGATGACCCAGCTGCTTTTAACACAGACTATGTTAACAGGCCTTTGGGAAGTAGCTTATCTTGGGGTTCCACACATTCCCTAAAATTAGATTCACGGTTCCATGTTCAGGAATCCACTTGCTGTTCCTTGCCCTCCTGGCAGCAGGAGGCCAATTCTACAACAAAATTCTGCAACAAAACTTGGGTTCTCCTGCTTGTGTGACAAGCACTTACCAACTGTCGCGTGTGCGTGCACACACACACACACACACACACACACACACAAGCGCACATACCAGCTCTATTTTATTTTACTGAGATGAGGTCTTACTGCAGCCTAACTGGCCTGGCCCTCATTCCAGTCCTCCTGCTTCAGTCTCTTAAGTGCTCGTGTGCCACCACACCCAGTGGCTTCTGCTTTGTCCTTTTGTTATCACAACCATCCTACATGTGCATTTTATGTCCTTAAAATTGATAACACAATATCAATAGGATCCTTACTAAAGTCCGTATGGTTAGGGTTCTCCCATACAGATCTGTGGAGCTGATGTGTATAGTGGGTATTAGTATTACAGAATCGTGGGATATTCTGCAATATTTCTAATAGAAAAATCATATTTTACATGCCTGTCTTTTTATTGACTACATAGTTCTGCCTCCCCAGAATATCATATACAGAGACGTTCCTCCACTGATCATGAAGTTACATCTTGTAAACACATCATAAATCAAACATTCCATAAATTTTAAAATGTCCTAGACTCACACAGCCCACTGAATGCTGCAGCATAGCACTTGGCCCGCTGTGGAGAGGCAGCTGCTTCCTGGGAACAGTGGCCGAGGAGGAGCTTTGGAGCGCTGCCTTGCCCACCGTGGCAGGAGAGCGTCCTGCTGCATGTGTCGGCCTGGCCAAACAGACGATCAAAGTGTGTTTCCTACTGGATGTGTCCACTTTCACCGTGAATAAGATTTAAGTGGAATCACAGCTGATTTGGGGGGCAGCCTGCAGTCAGCACAGGGTGTGCAGAACAATTCACAAATGCAGTGGATGCTTGGGAAAAAAGTGTATCTACCTGAGGGCTAGGCTTTTCCTATCTGAGGGGAAAATGGGGACACACGTGCTTTCCAATGGTGACTTTCTCTTTTACTTCATCTTAAAAATGCTCTTTGAGTGTCTGTCTTTACATAGAGCTTCGTGTCTCTTTTTCCATCCATCCATCCATCCATCCATCCATCCATCCATCCTTCCATCCATCCCTCTCCTGCACAGCCACACGTCTCTATACAGCTACATCTATCCTCACACGGCCACACATCTTTCACATACATTTCTCTTCTACGTCTCTTTTGTATACGGCTCCATTTTCCATCCCACACAGTTACAGGTCTCAGCCACAGCTGTACATCTCATTTGCATAGCTCTCTCACCATACAGCACTGTACACAGCTCCTTAACATAGCAACAGCTTTTTCACAGGACTCTCTCTCTCTCTCTCTCTCTCTCTCTCACTCTGACATACAGCATTCTACATCATTCCCTCACTCCTTACTCACTGTCACTCATTCACTCGCTTGCTCTTCTTCATCTCTCAAGCCTTCCTCTCTCTTCCCATCAGCTCTATCCCTCCCTCAGCATGCACACACACAAACACACACATGCACTCTCTGCGTACTTCTTACATAGCTCTACACAGCCTTCTCTGCACTGCCTCCCCCCCACAGTCAAACTCTGGACAATTATACGTTTCATTTTCAGGGCCCCACCCACGCCCATAACACACGATAAGTCACATAGTTTCTCTTAAGCAGTATTGCTTGGTCATGCATGTAGCCTAAATGGTTAGGGTTCCCAGACAGAAAATGACACTGGAATTCAATACTTAACAACAATAATAAATTAGCCAGACTTTGAGTGGTAGGGAGTATGTACAGAAAGTCCATTTCTGCAGAGAGTTATGTGTACTAAAGTTGCCTCAAATTCTGATGTTGAATCAGTAAAACACCTGGGAAAATGACCTCGTGTATTTGTCTCTGGGGCAACCACTCTTCTTTGAATATGTTCTGAAGTCTAAAATTATCTGTCTATAAAAGGCTGTCTTTGTTGCTGACAATTCAATTATGTTAGTCTGAGTTATGGAAAATAACCCAGTCATCAGAATTATACAGTTAAGCAGAAATCATCTTCCTGACCACCCACAGCTGTATGTGCGCAATAGTTGGAATATTTACATGAGATAAACACACAAGCAGTGGGAAATGCCCATAGCAGATATTAGGGAAGAAATGAAGTGGCACATGAGAAAACTTACAGACAGAAGCAAGTGGTTATTGACGGCCAGTGACCCCCACAGGTTTGCCAAGTGGGGCTGCCCTACAGGGAGTTATATGTCTGGTGGGTCTGCTTGTTTAATACCAGTCGTCACCTGCTGTATATTCCCATGGCAACTCTCATGGCAATCATATGTGTAGCCTTTCACGTTGACTCCTGCTTAGCAGCATGCATCTGTAATTGCTCCCTGTGTTTTCACAGCTTCATGGCTATTTTACAAGTAATATTCCAATGTATAGCTGTACAGGATTCTCCATGTCTTTTGAAGGACATCTTGATTGCTTTCAAGTTTTGGTAGTATCAATAAAACTTATAGACACTGATGTGAATGTTTTAGAGTTGACATTAACTTTTCAGTTTCTTTGAAAATGCACCAAAGGTCATATGATAAGCTCAGTTCTATAAGCCACTAAACCATTTTCCAAAGTGGCTGTGTGCACACCAGTCATGTGTGAGAGTTCCTGATGCTCCACATCCTTGCTTGCACTAGATGATGTCAGTGTAGAGTGTAGTCTCTGTAGTAGGTACATAATGGCATCCCACTGTTGACTCAGTTTTTGATTGCTCAGTGATACATGCAGTTACACATCTTTTTATATACTAATTTGCTATCTTTGGCAAAGTAAACCTGTATTTCTGCTAATATTTTCATTGGGTTGTTTTTCTCTCTTTTTCATTTTTATTACATTTATTGTGTGTGAGAGCACACATGTGTGCTCATGCCACACTGTGTATGTGGAAACCAGAGGATAACTTGTGGGGGTTGCAAGGATGTGCCAGGGACCAAAGTCAGCTATAGGTCTTAGCACTTGCTAGCCTGGGAACTGTTTTCTTACTGGTGAGCACCAGCAATTCTTTGTATATTATTTTGGATACCAGTCTGTCAGACACATATTTTGCAGATGTTTTTCCCCAGCCTGGGGCTCATGCTTTTTTTTTTTTAAATTTTAATGAAACATAAATGTAGAGATGCCACAGGACATAAAGGCATTCTCTCTCTCTCCCTCTCTCCCTCCCTCTCTCTCTCTCTCTCTCTCTCTCTCTCTCTCTCTCTCTCTCTCTCTCTCTCTCTCTCATCTCCGGAAATGTAAGCAGCCTCCACCAGGACTACCTTACACATGCAGCATTTTGCCAAAAGTGAGGTTCCTCAAAGGTTGCCAAGGCCTCAGAGCTGTCATAGTTCACTTGGTAGAACACATGAATACTTGGGACTTCCTTCCTGCAGGGACAGCCAGGTACTGTCAGGGACCAGAGCTTACCCTCAATGGCTCGAAGGGGACAGGGACAGGGAGCCTGTGGGAACTTCCCCTTCAAATTTTTTTCACCTTATTTTTGTCACACTTGGGTGGTGTGTGTCTTAAAAGACCAAGTGTGCAAGCCATCGAACACTGACTTCAAGAAGGGCTGTGGGGCTCACCTGTGCTGCCCATGCCAAGATGTTTCTTTTCTAGGAGTCAAAGGTAGATCTTGGCAGGGCCTCGGTGAGACCAATGGTCTGAGACTATCCCTTTCATCTGCGTCTCACAAGATGGACAACCATTCTGTGGCAGTGAGAGGGATGTTCTGCGCTCAGAGCACTCTTCCTGTCGGGCTCCAGGATATCCCTCTGCTCCGCCCACCTTGGGCGGGTTGTTTCACATCACAGTCCTTCAGAATGGAGTCACATTCTCTCCAGAGCTCAGTTGTGATACAAGTGTGTGCTAGAAGTATGTTGGAAAACATGCAGGAAGGTTTCTCAAGACCACTTTAAAAAGAAACTACTGCCCCCAACTTTTTCTAAATTGCAGCTACTTCCAAATCACTCTTCCCACCCACTATCAAGAGGAACTTTGAGTTGACCCCAGAAAAGAATGGTAATGATTCTTGACTGGAAATGTTTGGAGATGGGAGTGGTGGTTCACACCTTTAATCCTAGCATCTGTGAGGCAGAAACGGGTGAATCTTTGTAAGTTTGAGGCAGTCCGGTCTATGTAGTAAGTTCCAGGACAGCTAAGGTACACAGTGAAACTTTGTCTCAAAAATCAGTCAATCAATCAATCATCAATTAGAACAATCAATAAATAAAACAAAGTAAAATAAAAATATAGCCCTGAGAAGACAACCATACTCCAATGGAAGATCGCACATCCACAAGTATTTGGTGACCTTGGTGGAGGAAAATGGATATGAATATAATCAAAACCTCCAAGAACTAACAAAAAACTAATGAAGACTAAGCCACTTTTATCAATGGAACAGAACCAATGCATTTCTATTATCTGTTGGGGAGTAAAAGCCCAGGGTAGCTTGGAGGACTTTAGCAGGCCTGTATGGCAAACATGGCATAGACAGGTTTTGTCTTTTACCCTTCTCCCCCCTGCTAAAAGCCATTAGATTACATCCCTAAAGTTAGTCCCCAAGGTCCATTCCCTTGTTGGGCCACTCACCCACTCCTGAGACAAAACAGCAAGGTCCAACAATCAAAATTCATTACTTGGCTAAAATATCCATTCAGGATTTACCAGCTCATCCTAACACATCCCCCCCTTTTCTTAAAAACCCACTTCTGCAGAAAACACCTGTTGCTGGGCCACCACTGCAACCCCCACCCCGCTCCAGCCCCTCTGGGGTAAAATCTTTGTACTGGGAACCTGGTGTCTGAGCATGTCCTGTACCAACTCCCTTGCATGAACTGAACACACACCTCACGAGAGCCCAGGCCACTCAGATGCATGGCATTCCTGACAGTTGACAGTCATTCAGTCAAAAGCACAAACTTACTCAGTTGTGGGCCACATACTTGGGAGGATAGAGCATTTAATAACAAATTGTGCCATGTAGTGAGACCGTGTCAAAATCAAAACAAAGGGCCCAAGCCAACACCTGCAAACATCAGAGACTGAGCCTGAGCTTAGATGTGGACCCTGCTACCTTCGGGTAAATATTCGAATGCCTTCACTCTTGGCTGTAAAGTGGAAATGATTATGGGAGAGTCAGACATCACCACACAGTGCACTGTGAGGAAAGTTAGTTCATGGGACTTCTAGATCTGAGAGGAGGAAAATCTTTATTGGTTTAGGGTCTCTGAGATGTCCTTACCACCACACTAAAATCGCATCCACGGGACAGCACGGGAATTAGACTCGATCACAATATTCCCTTCTTAGGTGTAGTGTGTGAGAAAATATTGACACATCATACATTCACAAGGGACTTGTGTGCAGAATATGTAAAGTGTCCTCAAAAAATTTAAAACTTTTTTAAAAGCCTGCATTTTCTAGGCATGATGGTACACACATGTAATACAGGAGGTAAAGGCAGGAGCTCAAAGTTCAAAGCCAACCTGGGCAAATGCTGTCCAAAAAGGGGGAAAAGAGGAAGAGGTGAGAGAAGAAAGGAAAGAGATGGGGAAGGAAAGGCAGGAAAGCTAAACCAGAGTAGAAATGGGCAAAACATGTCAGCAAGGAAGGGCACACAGAAGGCGTCCAAGTCAATAGACAGATGGTAGCGTCAGTCACTGGGACACGAGAATTAAAACCAGTCAGTTGTGCCAGGGCAGACTTGACCACACAAAGTATTGTTCAGGATGTGGGACAACTAGAACCTGTTTATTTCATGTGGGAGTGTAAGATGCTGTGCGCACTTTGGAAAGTCCAGCAGTTTCTTAAGGTGAATGTATGCTTCCCATGATCCAGTCACTCTAGTCTTGGTGAGTTTACACAAGTAATGTGGAAATAGTGTGCTTACAGGGAATGTCCACATACTCTATCTGTGTTGGGCAGAAAGTAGAAACAATTTAATTTTCCATTTGGAGGCAAAACTGATATTCTGAGTAATGGGTTGCTACCTGGCAATGGTAAGGAATGCTCTGTAAAACCCACAGTGGCATGAGTGAACCTCAAAGGAGTTTGGTTGTGAGAAAGAGGCCTACAAGTATGGTGGAGCACACAGTTGGGAGGACAGTGAGTTCAGAACAAACTTCCACACTGGAGGGCAGCGAAGGAGAACGGCACCAACACAACACAACAGACTCACGAGCCAGCAAGAAGGGAAGGCAGATGGGCAGCTCTTTCCCTCTTTACGCCCATGCTACCACCAGAGATGCTGCCCACCCTGGGGAGTGTCTTCCCCACTCCGGTGCTCCTGCCTAGAAATGCCCTCACAGACCCACCCACAGGCATCTCCCCATCTAGTTGAGTCAGCAGTAACTATCCCGCCACCCTATAAACTTACCAAAATGTGTGGGAACCATCTATGTGAGTGGGTGTGAAAACTCCAGGCCCAGGAACTCGGTGACCACACCAGACTGAGGAAGTGTGGCACCACTCTCACCGAGGCTCCAGCACCAAGGGGCAGTGGCCCCAGCAATCTGACCAGTCAGTGTCCATGAATGGACCAACAGGCGGAGCTCCTGACTCCTGGGGCTTCTAATCAGCTTGCCCCTCACTGACACAGGCTGTCTGCGCAGGTCCTCAGCTCCCAGAGCAACGCTGTGACCTTGCAGCCCCTGCATCCTGACTCTGGACTCCAGCTTCTCTCTGAGTCTGTCTGGATGTCTGACCAGTGCACGACCTCTTGCGTCCTTGTCGGCTGTCTGCTCTGCCTCCAGCAAGGCCTCTGTCAACTGCTGCAGCCTCTTTATCTTCCCTTAGCCATTGCGTAACTGGTATGTGTACATATAGATCTAAATAACAATTATGTTGTGATGTGTTCTCTCTGACCTGAGAGTTTGTATAGTAATTAGGACTGGAGTACAGGACCCTGTGTTTGACAGCTACCGCGGGAGATCAGGACGCTGGAAAGATGCGCCGTGTCTGTTTCTAAGATGGCACGCTCACCACATTGTCCCTGTGTTTGTCTCCTTCATCTGCTTCTCTGGTGCCTCATCCAGAAGGCTTTGGGCCCAGGACGATCAGGCAGTGTCCTACAGCCACAGAAACTCCTTTCCCTCCCTTTCTGAAGCTGCCCAAGAACCTAATTTCCTTTGCTGCAGGTTTGGTTTTGTTTCATCATGTACTGGGGGATTTGGAAAACTGGGAAATGTCTTCAACAGAAGAGAAGCCAGGTTTCTGGTGAGTATCGGCAAACCTTCCTTCTATGGCAATGCATGGCTGAATGAAATGAAGCACCTTGTACCCCTGGCTCCCTTGTGATTGTGTGTGTGTATGTGTGTGTGTGTGTGTGTGTGTGCGTGCGTGCGTGTGTGCGTGCATATGTGCATGTATCTATGTATGTTCACATGATTGTGAAGGTCAGAGGTCAGTGTTGAAACAAATAAAAAATGACAAATAAAATGACTTATTGTTTTTTTTGTTGCTGGTGTGTGTGTGTAGGATGTGCACATGTGTGTGCACATTTCTGTGCAACAGTGCTTCTGTGGATGTCAGATAGCAGTTTTCCAAGTGTTTATGTCCATCCACGTGGGTGCCGAGAATTTCTCTGAGTTTGCCATGCCTTTACAGCAAGTACTTTCTCTAACTAAGCTTTCTTGCTGATGTTCCACCTTAGCTTTTCACTAAAAAATGCTTTTAGAAACTGAATAATACTCCATTGTGTACATGTACCACATTTTATTTACTTGTGCTTCAGTTGGGGGACATCTGGCTATTTCCAGTTTCTAAATATTATGAATAAAACTACTATGAACATAGTAGAGCAAGTATCCTGAGGTATGGTTGAGCATCCTTTGGGTATATGACCAAGAGTGGTATTGCTGGGTCTTGAGGTAGATTGATTCCCAATTTTCTGAGGAACTGCCACATTGATTTCTAAAGTGGCTGTACAAGTTGGCACTCCCACCAACTATGGGGGAGTGTTCCCCTTACTCCACATCCTCTCCAGCATGAGCTGTCTCTTGTGTTTTTGATCTCAACCTTTCTGACAGATGTGAGATGGAATCTCAGAGTCATTTGATATTTGCATTTCCCTGATGGCTGAAGATGTTATCATGAAATTCGCAGGCAAATGGATAGAATTAGAAAGGATCATCCTGAGTGAGGTAACCTGGACCCAGAAACACAAACATAATATGTACCAATAAGTGGATATATTAGCTGTAAAGGATAACCATTCTACAGTCCACATACCCAGAGAAGCTAAGTAACAAGGAAGGTTTGGGGGGTGGGGTACATGAACCTCACTGTGAAGAGAAATAAAACAGACACTGTCCATGAAGAGGGGGAGAAATCTGGATGGGGTGAGGGGGTGGGGTGGGAACAGGAGGAAGTAGCAGTAGGAAGGAAGAGAGATTGTAGGGAGGGAAAACTGGAATCTGGGGACATGTCTGGGACAAGCTAGAAACCTAGTGCAGTGGAAACCCCCAGAAATCTATGAAGCTGACCTTCGCTAAGACTCCCAGCAATGGAGGATATGGAGCCTGAACCGGCCATCTCCTATAACCAGGCTTCCAGTGGAGAGCCTGGGACACAACCCAGCCACAGAACCGTCAACCTACAATTTGTCTTGCCTACAAGATGAGCTGGGGTAAAGATGGCACGGAAATTGTGGGAATGGCCAACCAGTGACTAGCTCAACTTGAGTCTCAGACCCTGAGAGGGAGCTCACCCCTGAGGGCTGGGACCCAGAGGTAGGATAGCCCAGAGACCTAGGATAGAACCAAAGAGGACTGACAAAAAATTCCTAATGATACTCCGTTCTACCCATATATTGTTGCCTAGCCCAACTGTCCTCAGAGACTTCATCCAGCAACTGGTAGAACAGATGCTGTGACCCACAGCCAAGCGTTAGGCAGCACTCTGGGGAATCCTGCAGAAGAGAGCATGGAAGGACTGTAGGATCCACAGGGGTCACAGACACAAGAAAACCCACAGAATCAACTAACCCCGGGCTCATGGGGGCTCACAGAGACAGAACTGACGACCAGGAGCGTGATGAGACTGACCTCGGCCCGCTGCATATGTGTTACAGATGTGTAACTTGGTCTTCTTGTGGAACACCTAGCAATGGGAGCAGGGGCTGTCTCTGACTCTGCTGTCTGCTTTTGGGACCCTTTCTTCCTATCAGGTTACCACGTCCGGCATCAATAGGAGAGGAGGTGCCTAATCTCACTGCAATTGATATACCATGGCTGGGCTCATATCCATTTTCTGAAGCAAAGTGAAGGAGGAGGAGTGATGGCAGGGGTGAGGGGAAGTGTGGGGGAGGGGAAACCAGGATGTAAAATACATACATACATACATACATACATACCAAAAAATGTTTTATGGATGTGGTGGTTTGAAAGAAAATGGCCCCCAAAGGAGTGGCACTCTTAGGAAATGCAGCCTTGTTGGAATAGGTATGATCTTGTTGGAAGAAGTATGTCACTGTGTGTGTGGGCTTTGAGGTCTCATATATGCTCAAGCCACACCCAGTGTTTCAGATCACTTCCTGTAGTCTGCAAGCCAAGATGCAGGACACTCAGCTCCTTCTCCAGCACCATGTCTGCCTGCACGCCACCATGTCGCACTATGATGGTAATGGATTTAATCTTCTGAAAATGTAAGCCACCCCAATGAAACGTTTTTCCCTTTCTAAGAGTCGCCATGGCCATGGTGTCTCTTCAAAGCCATAGAAACCCTAACTAAGACAATGTGTCTGTGCACTCTATCCATGCAATGCCTGTGGATGTCAGAAGATTGCAGATGGTTGTGAGCTGCCAGGAAGGTGCTGGAATCAAATCCTGGTCTTCTGGAGGAGCCGACAGTGATCTCCACTGCTGAGAGCCTCTCTAGCCTCTCAGCTTGTTTCATTTGGGACAGATTCTCTCAGTGCCTGTGGAGCTCACCAGTGTGTCAGAACTAGCTAGCCACAGAGCTTCTGGGATCCTACTGCCCTACCGCTCCAGCACTCCGGCTACAGGTGTGTGAGGCTCTGCCCTGATCTGATGTGAATGCGGAGAATCAGAACCCAGGACCTTGCACTTTCAAGGCACGCGCTTTCCCAGTGAGTCAACCCCATTTGGGTTCTTTCTTTTATCAAGAAAAGTGATGTGTGGGCAGGAGAGGTGGCTCGGGGTTTAAGAGTGTCTACATGACCTGGTATGGTTACTTAAGGATTTAATCCCAGCACTAGGGAAGTAGACAGGTGGGTCTCTGTGAGTTCCAGGTCAGCGAGGGCTTTATGGTGAGAACCTGTCTTTACAAAGCTGTGCGCACTGCTCTTTTGGAGAAGTGGCGTTCAGCTCTTAACACCCATATCAGTAAGCTCGCAACCACCTGTAACTCAGCTTCAGGAGATCCAATGCCTCTGGGCTCTATGGACCCTGAGACTCATGTACACAGGCCCTGCTTCCCACATATATAATTTAAAATCATAAAATAAATCTTCAAAAGATGAAATGGTTGCCAAGAAGTGGTGGCACGTACCTTTAATTCCAGTGCCCAGGAGGCAGAGGATCTCCCAGTTCAAGTCCAGCCTGGTCTACAGACAGCCAGGGCTACTCAGAGAAAGCCTGTCTTGAAAAACAAAACTAAATTTAAAAATAATTTTTTAAAAATGAAATGGCGATCATTCCTAGTGGATGCTGAGGACCACAGCTCTTGTAAGAGGAAATTGTGGGGATCTACAGGAGATCCGTGGGTCACCTTCTCTTCCTTAAGGCAGGAAAAGGGCCCAGGGTAAGAAGGGCAGGAAGGACTTTCTGAAAAGAAAAACAGGTGACTTCTTTTTTTTTGTGTGTGTGTGTGTGTATTTTTTTTCTTTTTTTTTTATTTTTTACTTAAAATTTCCAACTGCTCCCCGTTTCCCATTTCCCTCCCCCTCCTCCCACATATTGCCCCCTCCCCCTGTTCCCCTCCCCCTATCCCCACTCCACTTCTCCTCCCCCTAGTCCACTCCCCCTCCCTCTCGCTACTGAAGAGCAGTCCAAATTCCCTGCTCTACATGAAGACCAAGGTCCTCCCACTTCTATCTAGGTCCAGGAAGGTGAGCATCCAAACAGGCTACGCTCCCACAAAGCCAGTTCATGTATTAGGATCGAAACCTAGTGCCATTGTCCTTGGCTTCTCATCAGCCTTCATTGTCCGCCTTGTTCAGAGAGTCCAGTTTCAACCCATGCTTATTCAGTCCCAGTCCAGCTGGACTTGGAGAGCTCCCAATAGATCAGTTCCACTGTCACAGTGGGTGGGTGCACCCCTCGTGGTCCTGATTTCCTTGCTCATGTTCTCCCTCCTTCTGCTCCTCATTTGGACCTTAAGAGCTCAGACGGTTGATCCAAATTGGGTCTCTGTCTCTCTCTCAATCCATCGCCAGATGAAAGTTCCTGTGCCATTCTCCTTGGCCTCTCGTCAGCTCTCATTGTCCACCACATTAAGAGAGTCCGGTTTTATCCCATGTTTTTTTCAGTAGCAGTCCAGCTGGCCTTGGTGAGCTCCCAATAGATCGGCCCCCCTGTCTCAGTGGTTGGGTGCACCCCTCATGGTCCTGACTTCCTTGTTCATGTTCTCTCTCCTTCTGCTCCTCATTATAACCTTGGGAGCTCAGTCCGGTGCTCCAGTGTGGGTCTCTGTCTCTATCTCCATCCATCGCTAGATGAAGGTTCTGTGGCGATATGCAAGATATTCATCAGTATGATTATAGGATAGGTTCATTTCAGGTTCCCTATCCTCAGGTGCCCCAATGAGCTAACTGGGGACATTGCCCTGGGCTTCTGGTAGCCATTCCAGGTTCAAGTCTCTTGCCAACCCTTAGGTGGCTCCCTTAACTAAGGTATGAGTTTCCCTGCTCCCCCATCCAACCTTCCTTTACCCCCAATCACCCCGATTCCCCCAGTTCCTCTCATCCTCTCCTTCACACTTTTCTCTCCCCATCTCCCCTCATCCCCATCCCACCCCACCCCCCAAGATTCCCATTTTTTGCCCATCAATCTTGTCTATTTCCCATAGCTGGGAGGATATCTACATGTTTTTCCTTGGGTTTACCCTCTTGTTTAGCTTCTTTAGGATCACAAATTATAGACTCAGTGGCCCCTATCCATGGCTAGAAACCAATTATGAGTGAGTACATCCCATGATCTTCTTTTTGGGTCTGGGTTACCTCACTCAGGATCGTATTTTCTATTTCCATCCATTTGCATGCAAAATTCGAGAAGTCATTGTTTTTTACCGCAGAGTAGTACTCTAATGTATATATATTCCACACTTTCTTCATCCATTCTTCTATTGAAGGGCATCTAGGTTGCTTCCAGGTTCTGGCTATTACAAATAATGCTGCTATGAACATAGTTGGACAAATGCTTTTGTCATATGCTAGGGCATCTCTTGGGTATATTCCCAAGAGTGCTATTGCTGGGTCCAGGGGTAGGTTGATCCCAATTTTTCTGAGAAACCGCCACACTGATTTCCAAAGTGGTCGCACAAGTTTGCAGTCCCACCAGCAATGGATGAGGGTACCCCTTTCTCCACAACCTCTCCAGCAAAGGCTATCCTTGGTGTTTTTGATTTTAGCCATTCTGACAGGTGTAAAATGATATCTCAAAGTTGTTTTGATTTGCATTTCTCTGATCGCTAAGGAGGTTGAGTATGACCTTAAGTATCTTTTGGCCATTTTAACTTCTTCTGATGAGAATTCTCTGTTCAGTTCAGTGCCCCATTTTTTAATTGGGTTAATTATCCTTTTAAAGTCTAGTTTCTTGAGTTCTTTATATATTTTGGAGATCAGACCTTTGTCTGTAGCAGGGTTGGTGAAGATCTTCTCCCAGTCAGTAGGCTGCCTTTTTGTCTTAATGACAGTGTCCTTTGCTTTACAGAAGCTTCTCAGTTTCAGGAGGTCCCATTTATTCAATGTTGCCCTTAATGTCTGTGCTGCTGGGGTTATACATAGGAAGCGATCTCCTGTGCCCATATGTTGTAGGGTACTTCCCATTTTCTCTTCTATCAGGTTCAGTGTGTTCAGATTGATATTGAGGTCTTTGATCCATTTGGACTTGAGTTTTGTGCATGGTGATAGATATGGGTCTATTTTCATTCTTCTACAGGTTGACATCCAATTGTGCCAGCACCATTTGTTGAAGATGCTTTCTTTCTTCCATTGTATACTTTTAGCTCCTTTATCGAAAATTAGTTGTTCATAGGTTTGTGGGTTAAAATCCGGGTCTTCTATACGATTCCATTGGTCGACTGCTCTGTTTTTATGCCAGTACCACGCTGTTTTCATTACTGTAGCTCTGTAATAGAGTTTGAAGTCAGGGATGGTAATGCCTCCAGAAGTTCCTTTATTATATAAGATTGTTTTGGCTATCCTGGGTTTTTTGTTTCTCCATATAAAGTTGATTATTGTCCTTTCAAGATCTGTGAAGAATTTTGATGGGATTTTAATGGGGATTGCATTGAATCTATAGATTGCCCTTGGTAGAATTGCCATTTTTACTATGTTGATCCTCCCAATCCAGGAGCAAGGGAGATCCTTCCATTTTCTGGTATCCTCTTCAATTTCTTTCTTCAATGCCTTAAAGTTCTTGTCAAATAGATCTTTTACTTCCTTGGTTAGAGTTACCCCAAGATAGTTTATGCTTTTTGTGGCTATCGTGAAAGGTGATGATTCTCTTATTTCCCTCTCTGCTTCCATATCCTTTGTGTATAAGAGGGCGACTGATTTTTTGGAGTTGATCTTGTATCCTGCCACATTACTAAAGGCGTTTATCAGCTGTAGGAGTTCTTTGGTGGAGTTTTTGGGGTCGCTCATGTACACTATCATATCATCTGCAAATAATGCAAGTTTAACTTCTTCCTTTCCAATTTGAATCCCCTTTATCCCCTTATGTTGTCTTATTGCTATTGCTAAAACTTCGAGAACTATATTGAAGAGGTATGGAGAGAGTGGACAGCCTTGGCGTGTTCCTGATTTTAGTGGGATGGCTTTAAGTTTCTCTCCATTTAATTTGATATTAGCTGTCGGCTTGCTGTATATAGCTTTAATTAAATTTAGGTATGACCCTTGTATCCCTAATCTCTCCAAGACTTTTATCATAAAGGGATGTTGAATTTTGTCAAATGCTTTTTCAGCGTCTAATGAAACGATCATATGGTTTTTTTCTTTCAGTTTATTTATATGATGGATTACATTGATAGACTTGCGTATGTTAAACCAGCCCTGCATCTCTGGTATGAAGCCTACTTGATCATAATGGATAATTTTTCTAATGTGTTCTTGGATTCGGTTTGCCAGAATTTTGTTGAGGATTTTTGCATCGATGTTCATGAGTGAGATTGGCCTGTAATTTTCTTTCTTGGTTGGGTCTTTGTGTGGTTTTGGTATCAGAGTTACTGTAGCTTCATAAAAGGAATTTGGCAATGACTCTTCTGTTTCTATATTGTGAAATACCTTAAGGAGTATAGGTATTAGGTCTTCTTGGAAGTTCTGGTAGAATTCCGCATTGAAACCATCTGGTCCTGGACTTTTTTTGGAAGGGAGGTTTTTGATAACTGCTTCTAATTCTTCACGACTAACAGGTCTATTTAGGTTGTTCACCTGGTCCTGGTTTAACTTTGGTATATGGTATTTATCTAAAAAAGTGTCCATTTCTTTTACATTTTCCAGTTTTGTGGCATACAGGCTTTTGTAGTAAGATCTAATGATTCTCTGAATTTCCTCTGTGTCTGTGGTTATGTCTCCCTTTTCATTTCTGATCTTATTAATTTGCAAATTCTCTCTCTGCCGTTTGATTAGTTTGGATAGGGGTTTATCAATCTTGTTGATTTTCTCCAGGAACCAGCTTTTTGATTTATTGATTCTTTCAATTGTTTTCTGTGTCTCTATTTTGTTGATTTCAGCCCTCAGTTTGATTATTTCCAGTCTTCTACCCCTTCTAGGTGAGTCTGCTTCTTTTTTTTCTAGAGCTTTCAGGTGGGCTGTTAAGTCTATAATGTGTGCTTTCTCTGTTTTCTTTAAGTGGGCAGTTAGTGCTATGAACTTTCCTCTCAGGACTGCTTTCATAGTGTCCCATAGGTTTGAGTATGTTGTTTCTTTATTTTCATTGTCTTCAAGGAAGACTTTAATTTCTTTCTTTATTTCTTCCTTAATCCAGGTATGGTTCAGTAGTTGACTATTCAGTTTCCATGAGTTTGTAGGCTTTCTGGGGGTAGCATTGTTGCTGAATTCTAGCTTTAATCCATGGTGATCTGATAAGATACAGGTGGTTATTAATATTTTTTTGTAACTGTGAATGTTTGCTTTGTTACCGAGTATGTGGTCGATTTTTGAGAAGGTTCCATGAGCTGCAGAGAAGAAGGTATATTCTTTCCTATTTGGGTGGAATATTCTATAGATGTCTGTTAAGTCCATTTGATTCATTACCTCCATTAATTCTCTTATTTCTCTGTTAGGTTTCTGTCTGATTGACCTGTCCATTGGTGAGAGAGGAGTATTAAAGTCTCCTACTATTAATGTGTGCGGTTTGATGGCTGCCTTGAGTTTTAACAATGTTTCTTTTACGTACGTGGGTGCTTTTATATTAGGGGCATAGATATTCAGGATTGAGATTTCATCCTGATGAATTGTTCCTGTTATGAGTAGAAAATGTCCCTCTCCATCTCTTCTGATTGATTTAAGTTTGAAGTCAACTTTGTTAGAAATTAGTATGGCCACACCTGCTTGTTTCCTAGGTCCATTTACTTGATAAGCCTTATCCCAGCCCTTTACTCTGAGTAGGTGCCTGTCTTTGTGGTTGAGGTGTGTTTCTTGTAAACAGCAGAATGTTGGATCCTGTTTTCGTATCCAATCTCTTAGTCTGTGCCTTTTTATAGGAGAGTTGAGTCCATTGACATTAAGTGATATTAATGACCAGTGGTTGTTAACTCCGGTCATTTTTTTTTTAGTAGTAGATTTTGTGTGTTTCCCTTCTTTGAGATGTGCTGGTAAAGGGTTTCTAGATGTCTGCGTTACTGTGGTCATTGTTGGACTCCTTGATTAGTGATTTTCCTTCTATTACTTTCTGTAAGGCTGGATTTGTGGCTACGTATTGTTTAAATTTGTTTTTATCCTGGAAAATTTTGTTTTCTCCATTTATGGTGAACGAAAGCTTGGCTGGGTATAGTAGTCTGGGCTTGCATCCATGGTCTCTTAGTTTCTGCAGTACATCTATCCAGGACCTTCTGTGTTTCATGGTTTCCATAGAGAAGTCAGGTGTAAGTCTGATAGGTTTACCTTTATAAGTAACTTGGCCTTTTTCCTTTGCTGCTCTTAGTATTCTTTCTTTATTCTGTATGCTTTGTGTTTTGATTATTATATGGCGAGAGGATGTTTTTTTTTGATCCAGCCTATTTGGTGTTCTGTATGCTTCTTGAACCTTCATAGGTATATCTTTCTTTAGGTTGGGAAAGTTTTCTTCTATAATTTTATTAAATATATTTTCTGGACCGTTGAGCTGCGCTTCTTCTCCTTCTTCTATTCCTATTATTCTTAGGTTTGGTCTTTTTATTGTGTCCCATATTTCCTGAATGTTTTGTGATGAGAATTTGTTGGCCTTGCTGTTTTCTTTGATCAGCGTGTTTATTTTCTCTATGGTATCTTCAGAATCTGAGATTCTTTCTTCTATCTCTTGTATTCTGTTGGTTATGCTTGTTTCTGTAGTCTCTATTCGTTTACCTAGATTTTCCCTGTCCAGCTGGCCTTCTGTTTATGTTTTCTTCTTTGCCTCCATTTCAGTTTTTAAGTCTTGAACTGTTTCCATTATTTGTTTGATTGTTTTTCCTTGGTTTCCTAGGGTATCATTCACTGATTTACTCAATTCTTCAAACTTTCTGTTATACTTCTCATCCATTTCTATAAGGGCATTTTTTACATGCTGTTTAAGGGCGTCAATCACTTTCATAAAGTCAATTTTATCTACTTCTTCATGATTAAGGTGTTCATGTCCTCCTGTTGTGAGGTCGCTGGGTTCTGGTGGTTTCATATAGTTTTTCAGATTGTTGGGTGAATTCTTGCATTGGCGCCTGCCCATCTCTTTCTCCGAATGCTCCCCTATGGATCTTCTTTTACCGGATCAGGTCTCCTTGCCTACTGATGTACTTTCCCAGTGATGGCACCCTGCAGTGATAGCTCTCCTGGTGCTCCAGTGATGTCTCTCCTGGTACCAATATCAGATCTCCGTGCCCAAAGACGGCAATCCTGGTACCCAGATTAGCTCTACCACTGATGGCTCTCCTGGTGCCAAGATCAGATCTCCGTGCAGGTTGGGTAGTTCGTAAACAAAGGCCTTACCTTGTTTGGTGCAGGCAGGCCAGTGAACCAAAGGAAGTCTCGCCTGCCTACTTGCCCTGAGGATTTGCCCCCAGCGCCAGACATACTGAGCTGGATGGTGTTATGTGCCCAAAGAGGAAAGGGGGCAGAAGGAAGAAGGGTTCTGGATGCAAGCTGGGTGGGACAAGAAGAGAGAGGCAGTATGCAGGGTGTAGAGCCCCTGCAGGGAGGCAAGGGAGTATAGGGTGGGGGATGAGGAACTTCAGAGTTCCCTGTCCAGGGCTGCTTCCGCCGCTGCCGGTCAGGTCACAAACTCACCCCGCTGCTGTCTCTCCTGGTGCCTAGATCAGATCTCCATGCAGGTTGGGTAGTTTGTAAACAAAGGCCTTACCTTGCTTGATGCAGGCAGGCTGGAGAGACAAAGGAAGTCTCGTCTGCCTACTTGCCCTGAGGATTTGCCCCCAGCGCCAGACAGACTGAGCTGGATGGTGTTATGTGCCCAAAGAGGAAAGGGGGCAGAAGGAAGAAGGGTTCTGGATGCAAGCTGGGTGGGACAAGAAGAGAGAGGCAGTATGCAGGGTGTAGAGCCCCTGCAGGGAGCCCAGGGAGTATAGGGTGGGGGATGAGGAACTTCAGAGTTCCCTGTCCAGGGCTGCTTCCACAGCCGCCAGTCAGGTCACAAACTCACCCCGCTGCTGTCTCTCCTGGTACCTAGATCAGATCTCCGTGCAGGTTGGGTAGTTTGTAAACAAAGGCCTTACCTTGTTTGATGCAGGCAGGCTGGAGAGACAAAGGAAGTCGCGCCTGCCTACTTGCCCTGAGGATTTGCCCCCAGCGCCAGACAGATTGAGCTGGATGGTGTTATGTGCCCAAAGAGGAAAAGGGGCAGAAGGAAGAAGGGTTCTGGATGCAAGCTGGGTGGGACAAGAAGAGAGAGGCAGTATGCAGGGTGTAGAGCCCCTGCAGGGAGCCCAGGGAGTATAGGGTGGGGGATGAGGAACTTCAGAGTTCCCTGTCCAGGGCTGCTTCCACAGCCGCCAGTCAGGTCACAAACTCACCCCGCTGCTGTCTCTCCTGGTACCTAGATCAGATCTCCGTGCAGGTTGGGTAGTTTGTAAACAAAGGCCTTACCTTGCTTGATGCAGGCAGGCTGGAGAGACAAAGGAAGTCGCGCCTGCCTACTTGCCCTGAGGATTTGCCCCCAGCGCCAGACAGACTGAGCTGGATGGTGTTATGTGCCCAAAGAGGAAAGGGGGCAGAAGGAAGAAGGGTTCTGGATGCAAGCTGGGTGGGACAAGAAGAGAGAGGCAGTATGCAGGCAACAGGTGACTTCTTTATTTTTAAATGGAACACATAAAACATGGTGTGCTCATAGCAGTGTTTTCAATACAGTTAAATATTAAGGTGCTAAAATTCTCCCTCCTGGGGATAAACCACCCCCTGTTAATGTATGGGTCTTCTCCTGTTCCAAACGGTTCCCCCACAGGCCTGGGAGCGTATTCCTTGTGTATGGTGGAGGGCTTAGTCCTCTTACTTTTGAGAAAGGGTATTTCCCTTTCCTAAGGTATAACATCAATACAGTAGGTGTGCATGCTTGTCTTAGCCTCCCACAGCTGGGGTTACAGCGTGCATCACCATGCTTGGTTTCTGCGGTGATGGGGAGGCCAGGGCTCGGTGCATATGAGGCGAACCCTGTACTAGTGAGGTCCTCCTAGGCCCTGGAGACACTTTGTAGGGGAGTCCACTGTGTGACAAAGAATGCTACTGCGCTCCTGGGGTACGATTTCCCTTTTGACTTTCTCTATACTTTGTCGTGCTTTAATGATACACATGTTACTTTTTAAATGAATTATGGTAAAATAAATCTAATTCACACTGCTGTCCACTGATGTACTCCAGTTCTCTGGCCTTGCAGTTCTGGAACTCTGCGTACTTCTCCCAACCTTTCCTTCCCTATTTGCTTCTTTGTTTGTTTGTTTGTTTGTTTGTTTTCTTGAAACAGAGTCTCACTGTGAAGACCAGACTGGCCTCAAACTCAGCCATCTACCTGTCTCTGCCTCCTGAGTACTGTGCCACCATGCCTGGGCGATTTCATTTCTTAAATTATTTTATTTATTATTAATGTGGAGGGTGCACCGCACATTACAGTGCACTTGCAGAGGTCAGAGGCAACCTCAAGAGTCTGTTATCTCTCTCCACCACAGGCAGGAGCTGAATCAGGTTGCCAGGCTTGCATGGCAGCCCCTTCATCCCCACAATCATCTTGCTAGCCCGACCGTGTGTTTGCTGAGTCTGAATTTCACTACTCAGAATACTTTGGGCTAGTAGAATCATACAGAATTTACTCTTGTGAAGCTGGCTTACTTCATTTAGCAAAGTGAAATATCCCTGGAATCCATTTATGTTGTGATATGTCGGGAGTTCTCTTCTGAAACTGAGTTATACTCTATTATGTGCATCTCTCAGATTTTGCTTATGAGTTCGTCCATGAATGGATATTTGAGTTGTTTCTGCCTTTTGACTTGTTGTGAATGTTGAACTGTAAATACCTTTTTCAAGGCCCTCGCATCAGTTTGAGGTACCTATTCAAGGAGGTGCGTTGCTCTACCTACAATAACTGGCTCCGTCTACTGAGGAGTCGCCATACTCTTTTCTATACTTACTGTTTTACTTTTCCACCGGCATTTCACAAGGGTTCCAACTGCTTCACATCTTTGCCAGTTTTTATTCTTTATCACTGTTTGTTTTTCGGTAATGACCATCTTCATGAAAATACATTGTGCTCAGAGGTGCATTTCCCTGGGGTCAGTACTGTCAGACGTATTTCCATAGGCTCATGGCTATTTGAATAGCTTTGGAGAAATCTCTGTTCAAGTTATTACTCATCTTTAAATTAGCCTCTTTGGTTTTTATTCTTCAGCTGTGAGTACATGTTACACTTAAAATGATTTTATTTTGTGAAGGAAGGAGACAACGCACAGAGAAAGCCCATCAAGGAGGACGTCGTGGCCAAAACCTTCAAAAGCTTCAGCACTAAAAGTAAAAGATTCAATCATCAGAAGTTCTAAGCAGTTTCTATGTGTGTCAGAGTAGACCAGCCACAATAACAAAGAGCCCCCAGAGCGTAGCGAATTCAAATCAGGTATCGCTCCCTTGAAGTCCAGCCTGGAGGATGGGTGGGGCTACAGGAGAACACTATGACTCAGGGACCACCCTGGGACCTCAGTGTGTGCCCTCTCAGAGGTTCATAGAAGAGATAGAGAAAGGATTGCACAAGGATAATTTTTGTGACTCAGCCAACCCAATGCCAGCCAGCTACTGAAGAGACAGGAGCGTCCTCTCCCTGTGTCCTGAAGAAAGTGCAGTGGCGTTGTTTCCCGCACACCCCTCAGGTCACTAAGCCATCCCATTCTTCTTCTCATACACAGGCACACTCACTCGGTCACCACGTCTGGGATCCCCACATTACACTGTCTTTTCCCTTGGGAACCACAGATTGATTCTATCGTCCCAGCAACCAGTGCACCACAGGGATGTGTTGCCCATCTTCCACCCATACACCTAATGTCAAGGGGCAGAGACCAGCACCTTCCCATGTGACAGGCTCTGGCATGTACCGTGTCCTGGGCAGTGAGATAGAAATTGCTAGAGTCAGAGACAGAGCTCTGGCAGCCCCAACAAGATAAGCTTGGCTTCCTGTCCCCAAATCACTCATTAAAGAGACAAGGAAGACTGGGAAGTGGAGAAAGGAGGTGTAGTCATGTAGCCACATTAGGAAGAGATAAGACCAGTGACCTTCCAAACAGGCTTTCAGGGTCTGGCATGAGGTTTATTTTATTTTATTTTTATTGAAAATAGATTCTTCTGCATGCCTGTCTGACTTCCTTCCTTCCTTCCTTCCTTCCTTCCTTCCTTCCTTCCTTCCTTCCTTCCTTCCTTCCTTCCTTCCTTCCTTCCTCCTTCTTCCCTCCCTTTCTTCCTTTTTGACCAGTCATAATCCGTTCTACCCTAGGTCTCTGGGCTATCCAGCCTTCAATTCCTGGCCATCAGGGCAATGTAGGGCATGGGCTCCCTCTTGTGGTGCAGGCCTCAAGTTATAAGAAACCTTTGTTGGCCATGCACACCTGTTTTGTGCCACCATTCCCTGCACCCCCACCCCCACCTTACAGGCAGGGCGGATTGTAGAAGAGGGTTTTGTGCTGTGTTGGTGTCCAGGCTTCCCTTTCAGGAGCCTGCAGAGTATCTTCCTGAACTACAGAGATCAGAACATAGGGTGAAAGCCCCAGCAGGCACCACCTCTACTGCTCTGTTCAATGAGCTGTGTGGGCATTGTCCTTGTCAGTTTTCAGAAAGTGACCCCTGTCCTAGCACCAGCCTAGACCGTTTGGGGATCTCCTAGGCAGACAGCTCAAAGGAATGTAACCTAATCCCACTACTGGGAGCCTTACCTGGCTGCCAAAGATGGCCAGTTCAGACTGTATCCTCATAACAGGAGTCCTCACTATTCATAGTCCTCACCTTCATAGATGGCAGGAGGTTTCCACACCCCCCAAAATGCTCCGCTAGTCCAGCTGTCTCTGCACTGCGTTCCTCCGTCCCTTCTCCCACCCTGAGCTCAGCTGATCCTCCTCACTCCCATCCCTATCTGTGTCCTGTAAAAATTATTCTGTTTCAACCTGATGGTGGTGGCGCACGCCTTTAATCCCAGCACTCAGTAGGCAAAGGCAGGAGGATATCTGTGAGTTCGAGGCCAGCGTGGTCTACAAGAGTTAGTTTCCAGGACAAGGTTCCAAAGCTACAGAGAAACTGTCTCAAAAAAAATATTCTATTTCCCCTTTCCAGGGAGGTCCATGTGTCCTTCCTAGAGCCCTCCTCTGTACCTAACCAATCTGGGTCTGTGGGTTGCAGCTTAATTATCATTTATTTAACAGCTAATGTCCACTTACAAGTGAGTACATACCATGTTTGTCTTTCAGAATCTGGGTTACCTCATTCAGGATGATTTTTTTCTAGTTCCATCAATTTGCCTGAAAGTTGTATGATGTCATTTTTTTAAACAGCTGAGTAAAACTCCATTTGTGTAAATGTACCACATTTTCTTTATGCATTCTTCATTGAGAGACATTTAGGTTGTTTCTGGATATTATGAAAAAAAAGCTGTAATGAACATAGTTGATCAACTCTCCTTGTGATAGGGTGGAGTGTCTCTTGGGTATATGACCAAGAGTGGTATAGATGGGTCTTGATTCCCAATTTTCTGAAGAACTGCCACATTGATTTCCAAAGTGGCTGTACAAGTTTGCACTCCCATCAGCAGTGGAGGAGTGATCCCCTTGCTCCACATCCTCTCCAGCATGAGCTGTCACTTGTGGTTTTGATCTTCGCCATTCTGACGGGTGTAAAAGAGTATCTCAGAATCATTTGATCTGCATTTCCCTGATACTAAAGATGCTGAGCATTTCCCTAAGTGCTTCTCAGTCATAGACAATCCCTCTATTGAGAATTTTCTGTTTAGATCTGTATCCATTTTTAATTGGGTTATTTAGTTTGTTGAGATATTTATATATTTTGGATATTAGCCCTCTGTTGAATGTATAGTTGGTAAGAAAAAAACTTTTTCCATTCTGTAGGCTGCCTCTTTGTCTTACTGACGGTGTCTTTTGCCTTGCAGAAGCTTTTCGGTTTCATGAGGTCCCATTTGTAACTGTCGATCTTAGTGCCTGTGCTATCAGTGTTCTGTTCAGGAAGTGGCCTCCTGTGCCAGTTCTTGCAAGGCTGATCTCCACTTTCTCTTCTATCAGGTTCAGTGTAACTGGATTTATGTTAAGATCTTTGATCCACTTGGACTTGAGTTTTGTGCCAGGTGGCACAAGGACCTATTTACATTCTTCTAGATGCAGACAACCAGTTTGAACATCATCGTCATTGAAACTGTTTTTATTTTCCAATGTGTATTTCTGGTTTTTTTATATATATAAAAAATCAAGTGTCCAAAGGATGTGGATTTTTTCTTGGTCTCCATCGATCAACATTTCTGTTTTTATGCCAATACCATGTGGCTTTTGTGACTCTAGCTCTGTAGTATAGTGATGTAACATGATGATGCAATAACAAGATGGTGATGCCTCTGGATGTTCTTTTATTGTTCAGGATTGTTTTAGCTATCCTATTTTTTCCATATGAAGTTGAGTATTGTTATTTCAAGGTCTGTAAAGAATTGTGTTGGAATTTTGATGGGGATTGCATTGAATGTGTAGATTGTTTTTGGTAAGATTGCCATTTTTACTATGTTAATTCTACCAATCCATAAGCATAGGAGATCTTTACATCTCCTGACATTTTATTCAATTTCTTTCTTCAAAGACTGGAAGTTTTTTTTTATCATATGGATCTTTCACTTGCTGGGTTAGAGCCACACCAGGATATTTTATATTGTTTGTTGCTATTATGAAGGGTGATGTTTCCTTAATTTCTTTCTTATCCTGTTTGTTGTTTGTATATAGGAGGACTACTTTTTTTTTTTAGAGTTAATCTTGTTTCTAGCTACTTTTCTGAAGGTGTTTATCACATGTAGGAGTTCCCTGGTAGAATTTTGGGTGTCACTTATGTATACTATCATATCATCTGCAAATAGTAGGAATCTGACTTCTTCCTTTCCAATTCATATCCCCTTGATCACCTTTCGTTGTCTGATTGCTCTAGCTAGATTCTCAAGTACTATATTGAACAGATATGGAGAGAGTGGACACCCTTGTCTTATTCCTGATTTTACTGGAATTGTTTTGAGTTTCTCTCTATTTAATTTGATGTTGGCTGTTGGCTTGCTATATATTGACATTATTATGTTTAGGTATGTTCTTTGTATCCCTGATCTCTCCGAGATTTTTATCATGAAGGGATATTGGATTTTGACAAAGGCTTTTCAGCATCTAATGAGATAATCATGTGGCTTTTTTTCCCTTCAGTTCGTTTATATGGTGGATTACATTGACAGATTTTCATATGTTGAGACATCCCTGAATCTCTAGAATGAAGCCCTCTTGATTATGGTGGATGATCTTTTTGATGTCTTCTTGGATTCTGTTCGTGACTATTTTATTTAGTATTTTTGCATCAGTGGTCATGAAGAAGATTGGTCTGTAATTCTTTCCTTGTTTAGTTTTTGTGTGTTGGGTATCAGGGTGACTGTGATTTCATAAAATTTTGGCAATGTTCCTTCTGTCTTTATTTTGTGGAACATTTGAGGAGTTTGGTATTAATGCTTATTTGATAGTCTGGTAGAATTCTGCTCTAAAGCCTTATGATCCTGGGCTTTTAATGGCTTCTATTTCACTAGGGATTATAATTATAATTTGTTTATCTGATCTTGATTTAACTTTGGAAAGTGGTAACAAATTATTTGTTTCTTTTAGATTTTTCATTTTAGTGGACTCCAGGTTTTTAATGTATGTCCTTATGATTCTCTGGATTTCCTGTGTCTGCTGTCATGTCCCCATTTTTGTTTCTGATTTTGCTAATTTGGATATTCTCTCTTTAACTTCTAGTTAGTTTGGATATGGGTTTGCCTATCTTGTTGATTTTCTCAAAGAACCAACTCTTTGCTTTATTGATTCTTTGTGTTGTTCTCCTTGTTTCTACTTTATTGATTTTAGCCCTGAGTTTGATTATTTCCTGCTGTCTACTCCTCTTGCATGTGTTTGCTTCTTTTTGTTCTAGAACTTTTAGGTGTGTTGTTAAGGAGCTAGTATGAACTCTCTCTAATTCCTTCCTTTCTTCCTTCCCTCCCTCCCTCCCTCCCTCCCTCCCTCCTTCTCTCTCTCTCTCCCTCTCTCCTTCCCTCCTTCCCTCCTTCCCTTTCTTCCTTCCTCCCTCCCTCCCTCCCTCCCTCTTTCTTTCTTTCTTTCTTTCTTTCTTTCTTTCTTTCTTTCTTTCTTTCTTTCTTTCTTTTAAAACAGAGTTTCTCTGTGTAACTTTGGAGCCTGTCCTGGAACTAGCTCTAGTAATCCAGGCTGGCCTCAAACTCATAGAGATTCGCCTGCCTCTGCTCCCTAGTGATGGGATTAAAGGCATGCGCCACCACCGCCCGGCTTAATTTCTCTTAGTAGGCACTTAGCGCTATGATCTTTCCTCTTAGCACTGCTTTCATTGTGCTCCCATGAGCACAGTAGTGCACACCACTGCTGCCAGTTCACGGAGCACTTAACACTCTCAACTGAGCTACGCCACCAGTTCAGCGCCATCAGATCAAACGACTCCAAAAACCGATGTGTATTGTGTGATCCCAGGGTGGCTGACAACTGGAGCAGCGCTCTGTTGCCAGCCGCTTACCCTAGGGTAATCAAGGAAATGCCTCACCTCATCCTGCTGGTCTCCACGGTCTCGCAGGCTCTCCTTCCACCTTCATCGGCCCTGTTCTCAGGGCATTTCCTGGCTTCTCTAGCCAGGCAACATTCCACACGCAGGATGGGTTAAACAAAAGAAGTGTATTGTCTGAGTTTTAGAGGCTGGAAAATACAGGATCAAGATGGCAGCAGGATGGAGGGGGAGACCGGGCGACTCTGCCCTGGCCCCTTCCCTCGTGTCTGCCGATTGGTCAGCAATCTCACCCCATTCTTTAAATAAACTGCTGACTTCTTCCCATGCCGTTGACCCTCTGTCTCTGTCTGCAAATTTGCTTTTTTGTAAGGACTACATTCATATTTCATCTATAATAATCCTATCTGCAAATACAGCCATATTTAAGGTCCTTCTGTGTAGGCTCTTGCGGCCTACAGCTAAACTCATAACAGTTCTAATCCAGTCTTGGAATCAGCTTACATTCTGGTGTGGCTGTATTCATTCCACAGGGCTTCCAGAACAAATTACCACAGATTCAGTGACTTAAAACAAGAGTGTACTCAGGATGTCAGGCCCTGCACCTCACCTAGGCATCAGATAGAGCCAATCCTGCTGGTGGAGGTCTGGGAGAGCCGACCCTGAGAACAGCAAAGCAGCACCGGCCCCACACCTTGCTCATCACTTCAAGGGGTGAACTCGCCAGGCAATGCAGGAGGGTTCGCCCTGATGGTGAGGACAAGGGAGAGCTGGCAGGCTAACCAACCCAGGAAGTACCCAGGCCCAGAACCAGGGTTATGTGTTGGCCCACACCAACATTCACCCATCTGTGATCTGTTAGAGCAGATGAAGGGACTGGTCCTGCACACCCAAAGCTGCAGGATCTCCACAACACAGGGCAGGATAACCAAGGAATCCAGTGAGGGCCCAGCATCAATAGTGTAGCAGAAACCCAGAGGACCAGAGCCAGATCAATGATTCTCTAAAATGAACACTTGCAAGTAAAGGTGGCTCACTCTGTCATATTACAGCTTCCATGACAAGACTGATTTTATTTTTCTTTTTGGTTTTTTGAGATAGGGTTTCTCAGTGTAGCCTTGGTTGTCCTGGAACTCACTCTGTAGAGCAAGTTGGCCTCAAACTCACAGAGATCCGCCTGCCTCCGCCTCCTGAGTGCTGGAATTAAAGGCGTGTTCCACCACTGCCCAGAAAGATTGATATTTTTCTTCTCTCTCGCTCTCTTTTTTTTTTTCTCTTAAATTTTATTTTATTTTGGAGGGAAGTTACAAGGGTAGAGGGTGGATGTACAGGGGCGGGAAATGAATGGGATGGGGACAGAAAGAATTAATTAAAAAGAAGGAGATAAAACAAGAGTGTAAGTCCCACTAGAGTTAAACCTGCTGGTAGGGGCACAGGTGAGCTGATCCTGTGAATCTGAGAGCAAGGGAGTGGCCCTGCTCCCTCCCTCACGCTCTTGGTGCTGCAAGGATGAGGGAAATATGGCCCCCTTGTCACCTGCTGCAGGCTGGAGAGCTTGGCCTTGGGGCATAAGAATAGATGAATGGCCCTGTCCCTACCAACTGCAGCAACTGGGAGAGGGGGTTTGGCACCTCCCCCGGCCCCAGTGGTGTGAGGAGGAGCGCCAACCCGAGGGCAGGAGGGCAGGAGAACTGCCCCTATTCCTGCTGCTACCGGGGCTCTGAGTTAGCCCACCCCAACATCCGCGTCATCTGTGAACTGCCCGAGGGTATGCAGGGGCTGGACCTGAGGATCCAAAGCTGCGTGATCTCCATGACACAAGACAACAGGATATCCTAGAGGAGTCCCATTGAGGACCCAGTACCGATGGTGTAGTGGAAGCCAGAGGCTTCATACCAGACCAGTGACTCATGCAATGAATACTTACAAGTCAGGAAGTGTGGACTAAAGGGTAAACCATGGTACTCAGAGGGCCACACTACAGCTCCAAACCTGACAAATTTTTGTTTTGGTTTCATTTTTAAATTCTGCTTTGCTTTGAAAAGGCAGAGGTGGGAAGTGAGTGACGGATGGGGGTGAGGGAACTGGGATGCATGGGGTGAAGCCCACAGAGAATCAATAAAAAGGTTTTTTGTTGTTTGTTTTTGTTGTTTTTACAAAAGAAGGGAAGAAAGGATTGTAGCAGCCAATGGAGTCAAGGACGCCACAAGAAAATCCACAGAATCAGCTAACCCGGATGCACTGGGGCTCACAGAGACTGAAGCAACAACCATGGAGCCTGAGGGGACTGACTGACCTAGGCACTCTGCATGTGTGTTACAGACGTGTAGCTTGGTCTTCCTGTGGGACTCCTAACAGTGAGAGCAGGGGCTGTCTCTGACTCTTTGGCTGGCTTTTAGGACCTTATTCCTCATACTGAGTTGGCTTGCCCAGTCTTAATATAAGGCTAGGTACTTAGTCTTACTATAACTTGATATGTCATGTTTTGTTGATACAAGAGGCCTGCCCTTTCCTGAAGAGAAATAGAGAAGAAGTGGACTGGGGGTGGGAACAAAGGGAGATTGGGGTAAGGAACTTGCGGGAGACAAGGGGGGGGGGACTAACTGGGATGTGAAATAAATAAATGAATTAAAAAATAAAATAAAAATGTTTTCCAAGGCGGCAGGCACTCTTTAGTGCTAACTTAGCCATCTGGCATCTAGTTTGCTGCATATAGAATGTTCTACATAGCTCTTTCTCTTAGCCCTTTGTTCCAACTCCGTTTATTAAATGACCTTTATTAAAAAAGAAAAGTGTAAGATCCCCCAGTTTCAGAGACTGGAGGTCCAAGATGAAGGATCACCTGGGGCAAATTTCCTTTGAAATGTGTAGGGGAATTTTTCTTATTTTCAGATAAAGCCTTGCTCACAGAGTTTATGGATTACAGCTTCAACATGGGCTGGAAGTGGGTGCTGATGTTACAATTCAACACGTTCCAGTGACCATCTTGCCTGCTATCTGGCTCAGATCACTTCTGTTCCAGCCAGCTGCTCTAATCAACTGTCAGAAGAGTGTTTTGAGGATGCCGTGGTTGGCTAAATGCAGAGACAGCTTGCTCATTCAGCAAAGACATGTACTTAAGAGACTCTGTGAACACACCTCCTAGAACATGCTTCAAATACACTCCCACTTGGGCATAAACACGAGGCTGGAAAACTCTGCTCAGAACCCCCTTTACCTCTTGCCCAGATACAGTAGAAAAGCAAGGCCATTTCTATCCAGCTGTTCATCACAAAATCTTTCTCCCCTCATCGTAAGATCCCTTCCAGATATCTCTCTCCATTCTTCAGCCACACACTAAGTCATGTGACCACAACCCATAGAAATGTTCTACAATTGTGGAAAAAGAACTGAATCTCTGCCTGAGCAGAAAAGACCCAGCCTCTCCATCAGGTCCTGGTCCCACAAACTCCAGTGGTGCCAGGACCAGGAATGACAACATCATTCCTGAGACAGGTCACCAACCAGTTCTGACTCCTTCGGATTCTGCCCTAGGCTCACAGTATGGACTCCACCCTTCTTATTTAGACTGCTGCTGGAAGTTCTCCTGTGACCTCTCATGTTCAGTGTGGCTTCTGGAACTTCCACCTGCTGGGAAGTTGTGCTGCATGTCATCTTGTGCTCAGTTCGCAGGGAGAGGGAACTGACTTCCCAGCTCTGTTCAGGTTTTGTCATTAATTGAAGGACCAACTGTGCCTGCAACCTTTGACTAGTGTGACATCCCCTTTTTTTTATTAGGCTATAGATTTTAATGATGATATAGCCACTACAGGATCTCTGTGGACTGCCCTCAACTCCCACCCTTATGTCTACTGCTGAATACTTGTGCTTCCCTATATATCTGGGTTATCATACTTTTTTGAAATATGAGCTCTTATATCAACAACTGAGCCCCAAGATCCAAGTCCCAAGGCCTTAACTGCCTAGCCATACAGACTGGCCTCTCTGTTAGTAGGGCACCATTGATAGCCTGCCAGCTATGGGTTTTTCCTCCTTGATCTGATACTGATATATTGCTTGACTGTGGGCTAGGAGGTTTAATCATAACAATTGTGAGTGAGACATACCCTGTGAACACACGCCATGTTAGAGGAAATTCAATGACATTTGAAAGTAAACCTGGGCACTTCAGCAAGCTGCGAAGGGCTCACTGGGACACACCTTCCCCTGAGGGTCCCTCACGATCCCTTTGAAAACAAGCCTGCAGTCTGGCTTTAGGGTCTTCACCTAATGAGAGGCAAGCAGAATCGGAGACTACGTTGATCTGCTTTGTTCAGGGTTGAAGGGCAAGACTAACAACCTCATTTCCTAACTCCGAGCTCTATTCAGACCCTCCAGCTTGCTGTCTAGCATAACATGGGTGTGTGTGTGTTACTTCTCCAGGAGAGGAGGACATTCACACATGCCTAAGAAGGTCACCCGGCGTAGTCCTCAGGTTCCCTGGCCCCCTGACTGTTTCATCCTCATCCTGTTAGAAATTCACTTTGCTTTCTTCTTTCTCATTATGTATTTGTTATGCTAGAGGGAGGAGGGAGGGGAGAAAGGGAGGGAGGCAGATGAATAATTAACTTCAGACTTTGCCAGTCCTTTGTCTCAAGCATCGCCCAGAGATCAAACTCCTCTGTCCCCCTCTGCTTCCCTTTGATGCCTGCTTGTCTGCAAGGATGCGCCGTTCCAGTTGCTGCTCTAAAGACCCCAGGTCATGTCTGTCCCTGTCTTAGTAGAGAGGATGGACTTCTAGGGAAGCAGCCCACCAACCTCCCTTCCTTCCTTTAGCTTGTTTGTGTTTGCATAATCCGTTTTTGGCAGTAATTGTCCTATATATGAAAATATGAGCCCTTATTTTGACAGCTGGCAGTGTCTTTGAAATTGGAAGATGTCATTTGCAGAAGAGGGAGCTGAGACAGATCGGAAGCAGCTGTTCTGGGCAGCAGCAGCCTGGGATCTCAGCTGTGGGGGTCTGAGGGTGAGGGTGGGGTGTGGGCTTGGGTTTCTCTGTTTCTGCTTTGTGTTTGGCCTGGACATCGTTAGGCTCCAAGCATTGCACATGTTTAGTTATAACCAGGAGTTCCCTGCACTGAAAAACAGGAAGAAGGTAGAGCAGAGATGTGAGGAAGAAAAGAAAGACAGGAGAAGTGCTCAAATGGGAGGTAACAGGAAGTGGAAGCCGTGAGCCTGGGAGGGAAACCTGGGAGAGAAGGCAGATGGGGCTGAGGGATGGCTCAGCGGGTGGAGCGCTTGAGTTTGGGTCCCTAGCCACATATAAAGCCAGACATAGCGTGTGCTGCAATCCCAGAGCCAGGAACAGGAGGGCACTTTGGGCTTCAGTCTAGCTGAATCAGCTCCAGGTTTAATGAGAGACCTTGCCTCAAAAAACAAAGTGTAGCATGAGAGAGGACATCCCGCATCAACCTCTACCCTCATGTACACAACACAAGCAGGTACTCACAAACACATGCACATACATATTCACACATGTACACAACACAAACAGGTATTCACATGCACACACACATACATGCACACATGTACACAGCACAATCAGGTACTCACAAACACATGCACACACATATTCACATGTACACAACACAAGCAGGTATGCAATGCACACACATACGTGCACACATGTACATAACACAAGCAGGTATGCACATGCACACACACATACATGCACACATGTACACAACACAAACAGGTATGCACACACACACATATATGTACACATGTATACAACACAAGCAGGTATGTACATGCACACACATACATGCGCACATGTACACAAAACAAGCAAGTACTCACAAACACATACATACATGCATGTACACATGTAACAAACAGGTATGTACATGCAAACACACATACATGCACACAAACACACAGAAGACAGAAGAACGTGGTGCTTGGCAAAGGGGCTGATTGCCCATGTCAGGCCCTATCTGAGATCTTCACATTTTCCAGCCGCATGCGTTTTTGCTGGTCAGAATTTCATGGGTGACCACTGCCTTAGAGAAGGGGATCTTAGGCATATCCCTGTCCTAGCAAACTGCAGACAGCAACCCTCATAGGCCCTTTCATCTCCAACAGATAAGCTAGGCTCTCGTGTCTAGACCAAGGTGAGAAACGCCAGCTGCTTCAGTTGGTCTGCTCTGTGGTGGCTATCCATGTTCACACTCGTGGGAAACATGACTCTTGGTTTTTCTTGGGGTTCCAGGACAGCCAGTGACTGAGACTGACTGAGGTGCTGTCCGGGCTAGAGCTGCCCTGGGCCTATGCTCCTACCCCAGCTTTAGGCTGTGACTCCTGCCCCCCCCCACTTCCCAGCTCAGCATTCTCCTTGCCAGCAGCACCACTACGACATCCTATTTATTTACCTATTTATTTTTGAGACAAGGTCTAGCCATATAGTCCAGAAAACCCTGTGACTCACTCTCCAGCACAAACTGATCTTGAAGTCACATGAGTCTTCTTTCCTCCGTTTCCTAAGTGCAGGGGTCACAGCACATGCTGCCACACCCAGCCAGTTCTAACCCTCAAAAAGACCAGCTCTGTCTGTGAGAGAAGCAGGCACATGGCTTTCCTTCTGGTGTAGGCCTAGCCCAGAAACCCCAAGAGAACTCCTGCAATCCACCAACAGTGAGAAGCCCTGAAGTACAACTGGATACAGAGGTAGAACTGGAGAACCATCATTCTTGGGACCTGCTCAAGTCTAGTTAAACTTGGGTCACAATAAGCCAGGGCAGGTTCAGCCAGCCTTTGAACTCAGGGAAGAATCTGGGTACTGGGCAAAGGCCTTGGGGTCGACTGCCTTCTCCAGCAGCCCTTTTATGGAATGGGGATGGCTTCCCTGGGAAGTCCCTTTTGGCCCAGCAACTGGCTTTTAGCTTTCCTAGGAAGGCAAGTGTCACATGGTTCCATCAGAGGACACTCGCAGGGACAGACACTTTGAAGCTCCCTGCTTTCCTTGGCATGTGTGGGTGCATCTGAGGTACAGAGGAACACTTCACAGAGAGGATTTCCTGCTGGAGAAGATTTCCCATCTTATGAATCGTGCCGCTATCAGGTTTTAATACAGCCACTTCTATTTTGAGCTGCAGTCTCCCAAAGTCTAAACTACTTGCTCTAAGGATTCAAGGGATTCAATGCCTTGTCAATTTTGCCAGATCACTTTTCTAAAAGAGAAACCATTTTTAGTACAGCTCGTAACCACTTTCCTTCAGCTTAACACACACTTTCTTTCCTTCTCAATTTCATAGGTACATAATTACTTTAAAGAGGGAGTGTATGTGGTGTGTGTGCGTGAATGTGTGTCTGTGCATACATGTGTGTGTGTGTTTACACTGCAGATTGAGACCATGTGCATGCCAAATATGTATTTTACCACTGAACTATCCCAAGTCCTTAAAGAACTATTTTATATTTATATTTAAATTTGTGCCTCTGGGTTAGCATGTGTGGTGGAAAAGGGCACTTACTGCTATGTCTGACAACCTGAGTTGAGACCACATGAGGAAAGGAGAAAAACACTTTCTGCTAGTGGGCCTCTGGCTTCCACACATGCATCATGACATACACACGCTTCCACTGTCTTCGGGTGACAGTTGTGATGAGTCACCATGACCGACAGCAAGCAAGGGTTTATCTGGCTTGTGCTCGCACCTCCATAGGCCACTGCTGAAGGAGTCAGGGCAGGAACTCCAGCATGGCAGGAACCTGAAGGCAGAAGCTGATACAGAGGTCACGGAGGGGTGCTATTCACCAGTCTGCTTCCCATGGTTCGCTCAGCCTGCTTCCTTATAGAAGCCAGGACCAGCATCCCAGGGATGGTCCCCACCTACAACAGGCTGTAGGTTTTCCCCATCAATCACTAGTTAGAAAAGTGCTCTATGGGCTTGTCTACAGCCCAATCTCATGGAGATATTTTCTCAATTGGAGTTCCTTCCTCTCATGAAGTGGGATTCCCCTCTGTATGCTGTGAATACCATTGGTTAATAAAGAATCTGTCTTGGACCTGGAAGGGCTGAACAGTGGTAGGCAGAGAAAACTAAACTGAATGCTGGGAGAAAGAAGGAGGAGTCAGGAGACACCATGTAGCCACCAGAAGGGAAAGATATGAACTGTTAGCTGGAACCTTGCTGGTAGGCCATGACCTCATGATAAAGCATAAAATAATAGAAATGGGTTAGCCAAAGATATGAGAGCTAGCTAGCAATACGCTTATGTAATTGGCCAAGCAGTGATTTAAATAATATAGTTTCTCTGTGATTATTTCGGGGCTGAGCAGCTGGGAACAAACTAACAGCCTGCCCACTACACTCTCAGATGACTACTCTAGCCTGAGTCCAGATGATATGCAATTGACCATCACACCAACCATAAATAAATGAGTAAACAAATAAATAAGTGTAAATATTATTTTAAGATTTGAAAAGTAGGGACTGGAGAGATAGCTCAGCAGTTAAGAGCACTGGCTGCTCTTCCAGAGGTCCTGAGTTCAATTCCTAGCAACCACATCTATAATGGGACCCGATACCCTCTTCCGATGTACAGCTGTACGTGCAGACAAAACAAACAATAGTCATAAAGTACACAAATAAGTTTTAAAAGTATTTTAAAAATAAATGTGTGCTTCTGATATCATGTCAGAGAGTCCTTTTGTCACAAACTGAACCCAAAAGGGGGGCTTTCTTCTAGATTCAGCTCTAGACAGCCAGTTCATATATGTATACACCTGACTGGTCAAAAAAGGAGAGTATACAGAGGGATGCCCAGAGTGCGTGAGGTCTTGGGTTCCATCCCTAACATTGATGGAAAAAGGTAAGGTGGTGTGTGTGTGTGTGTGTGTGTGAACCTGGTCTGACATTTATCAGTCAGTGTTTTAAAGGGCAGAGTGTTGAATGTCACCTTGGGAGGATTGAGGTATGACCTTATAAGCCATCCTCCTGGGAAGCTGCATAGCAAGCCGACACAGCTCCTTAAGGAGCTTGCCTTGCTCTGTTCCCTTGCTAAGTCTGCTGAGATTGCAGACGTGTGCCTCAGTTGTCCCTTTGGAGGCCGTGTGTGCTCAGAGTATGGCCACTCCTATTGTGGCACATTGGTCTCATGCATCGTGGCTGCAAGATCATTAAGAGGAAAGGCTACATCTATTCCTCATTTCTCATCATGCCACCTTTCCTGCTGTCTAACCCATCCTTTAATTACAAAATCGTTTTCCTTGCTCTTTGTTCCTGAGAGTGACTGCTCTGTAGAACACAGGCCCTAAAATAGCTCTTATCCCTTTTTGCTCTTCCATGCTCTGTGTGTGTGAAAATGAGTTCCAAAAATACAGTCCTTCTTAGTGTGCTGTGTGACATCACAGAAACTGGAGGTGATAACGTGTCCAGCTAATGATGCCTGTCAGATTCATTCGTCTGAACATGTCCTTTTCCTGCCAGCAACCAAAGGGAGGCGTTTAAAAGTCGCCAGTTTCCCTCCTTCCACTCAACACACAAGTTAAAGTCAGCATGGCCGTGGCAGATGTCAGTTACGAGTGTCAGCCACAGGAAAGCTCTGTGCAGCGGTGTGAAGAGCTGGTCAACCAATGAGAAGATGAGAATAGCATCTTAAAAACCACGTACCAGCCCAGCATATCCACGCAGCAAGCCCTCTGGGTGTCAGAGAAAGAATCCCAGCAGGTAGTTTGTGTCTAAATCCGTGGCGTTTCACTAAGTTCATCTAAGACCCCAGTCCTTGTCATCTTCTCCCGGGCCCCTCCACTTCCTCCTGATTCTCCAGGAGCCTGTCTTGCTGAATGAAATGAGCTAGGGACCAGAGCCACCCTCCAGCTTTAGATCAAAATCAAATCAAACGTTTGCTATGAAGCCAAACCCTCTTAATGGTAGGGAGCATCTTCTTTACAACATAGTAGGTTTCATTTGTCAAGAACTGTTTTTCATTGACATATTAGGAATATTTAAAAATTACATTTGGCTGTTTATCTGTATGTTGGGGGTTACTTGTGTTGGGGGTCAATTGTATTGGAAGTCACTTGTGTTGGGGGTCACTTGTATTGGAGGTCACTTAGGTTGGGGGTCACTTGTATTCGGGGTCACTTGTATTGGAGGTCATTTGGTTGGGGGTCAGTTGTGTTGGGGGTCACTTGTATTGGAGGTCACTTGTATTCGGGGTCACTTGTGTTGGAGGTCATTTGGTTGGGGGTCAGTTGTGTTGGGGGTCACTTGTATTGGAGGTCATTTGGTTGGGGGTCACTTGTATTGGAGGTCATTTGGTTGGGGGTCAGTTGTGTTGGGGGTCAGTTGTGTTGGGGGTCACTTGTATTGGAGGTCATTTGGTTGGGGGTCACTTGTATTGGAGGTCATTTGGTTGGGAGTCACTTGTGTTGGGGGTCACTTATGTTGGGGGTCACTTGTATTGGAGGTCACTTGTGTTGGGGATCACTCACAGTAGTTGTTGTTTTTCCTTCTAGCCTATGGGTCAAGGGGATGGAACTCAGGTCACCAGGCTTGGGAACAAGGGACTTTACCCACTGAGCTGGCTCACCATCCCCACTGGATCCCCTCCCTACCACTAAATTTGAAAATCAAATCAGTACCAATGAGGAAATACCCTTCAGAGTGAGTATTCCTCACCTGAACTCCCGTGGACTCCCAGGACAGCTGTGTGATTCCTGGGCAGTGCCATCCTCTGTGCTCCCCCGCCCCCCCGTCTCTGTCACACTGGGGCCCAAGCCTAGATGTGTTGACACTCTAGAGCTTGCTGCTGCTGCTGCTGCTCCTTGGCGCTAGCAGTGTTTCTCTGTACACAGCACACAGAGCTGCAGATCATCAGGGCACTGGTTCCCAGCCTGACGCACCCCACAGCTCGCTCAGGGCTAACTCTGGACTGTTGTCTCTAGATAAGAACTGCACTGACATTGAAGCTGGAGGTGGGGAACATGAATTGACAAAGTCCCGAGGAGGAAGAGGTGTGTGTGTGTGTGTGTGTGTGTGTGTGTGTGTGTGTGTGAGAGAGAGAGAGAGAGAGAGAGACAGACAGACAGACAGACAGACATACAGACAGACAGACAGACAGACTGACCGAGCCTGTAATTGGTCATAAGCCTGGAAAAAGCAAGGTACCAGGACCAGGCAAAATATCTGACCTGAGGGGAGTAAAATGTGGGCTGTGGGATCCCAGGAGGGATGCCAAGCTGAAAGAACAGACCCACCCTGCTGAAAATAATAATAATAAAAAAAAACTATTCTGCGTGAAAGAAGCCAATCACAGAAGAACTATATGATCCCAGAGACATGAGGGGCCTGAAGTAGTAAAGTCACAGGAACACAGTGTTTCATCCTGAACTGAAGGGGGCGCTATTGTCTCATGTGCAGGTTCAGTTTGCCGAGCTTGTGAGTGAGGTTGGTGGTCACAGTGATGCCAATGTACTGTATCAGTATCATGGATCTACAAAAGTGTTAAATGGTAAATTTTCTGTTAGGCTAATTTTAGCAATACTTTTAAAAACTGGTTTAAAACAAAACTCTTCTAATAATGTTCTTTTGAAAGCAGAATTTGGGGGCTGAGAAGATAATCACGTGGCTAAGAATGGGTACTATTCTTACAGTAGGACCTGAGTTTGGTTCCTAGCACCCGCATCAGACAACTCACAGCCACCTGTAAGCTCCAGGGGGCTTGGATGCCCCTGACTTCTGTGAGCACCTACAGAGAGAGAGAGAGAGAGAGAGAGAGAGAGAGAGAGAGAGAGAGAGAGAGAGAGAGAGAGAGAGAGAGAGAGACTTTTAAAAACTAAAAGGAATTTTGTTTTTTGTTGTTTTTCCTTCTCCACATAGTATGTTAAGGCCTCGAAGTTTAGACCATGTCTGAGAATAAATATGTTCCCCAAGAGAGCAGCAAACCATAACCGGAAGGAGGCAGGGGGACTGGGACACACACACACACACACACACACACACACGACTCGAGACAGGACAACTGGCCCCACAGCTGACACCTTTCCGACCTCAGCCTTGGGCAGGGGTTCCCAAACTTTGGCACTCTACAGAGTGCCTTGGGGGGGGGGGGGGGACTTGGTAAAACATGGCATTTTAAACAATGTCCCACTCAGTGCTGGTGCTCTGTTCAGCGCACATCACTGTCTCTGGGAACTGACGACTGACCCCTTTAGAGAATTAAAAGCGTAGCTGAGGAGTTGGCAGACTTAGCAAGCCTCCGGAATGTTGTTGCCACTGCAGGTTGGTGCGGAAGTGCGCATGCCTCTGAGAGCCCTCCCTGCCGATTCTGATGAGCAGGTTCTCAGCTAATAAGAGCTGCCCGATGATGCATTCATTAGCCCAGTGGCTCTCGGTGTGGGGTGTATGGGGTCACAGCCTGCAGACGCATCACCACCACCTGGGTACTAATTAAAAGACCGAGTTCCCAGGCTCCACCCAGCCCTTCTGAGTCAGGTACTCTCAGGCTGAGACCTCACTATCTGGTGTTTAAGTCCTTTGGTTGTTCTGATCCACACTGACTTTGAACTAGGTCTTTTAACAATTATTTAAGGAAATTTTCCATTAGTTTTCAATGGCTCAACCAGAGCTTCTGGACAACTGAATATGTGTGCTCACAATGCAGGTGACCAACTAGTGGAGAAAGAAATTTTTTATTCTCTTTTGTTTTTCCTGTGTGCCAGTGAGGAGAAAGAGAAAGCTCATTCCTGTAGCCTCAGCATTTGGGTAGCTGAGGCGGGAAGAATGCCAAAAGATCAGGCTAGCTACCGAGTGAGACCCTGTCTCATAAAACAAGAACCAAGTGGACGTGGTAACACATACTTGGGACCCAGAGACATGAGAATCTTTGCATTTTGACATCAGCCTGATGCACATAGGAAATTCTAGTGTGTCCAAGGTTCCACAGAAAAACTATGACTCAAAAATCCCAAATGAGCTAATCAACCAATGAAACAAACAACGAAAGCGCACAGCAAAAACGGTAGAGAAAGAATGACCAAACTCTGGCAGCGAAGCCACGGCTGCCATGGCTGATGGAGTGTCCAGTAGGTGGACCTTGCTTCAGCCTAAGGAATCACATGAGTGGTGGACTGGGGCCCGGGAAGGCCTTTCTTGGGATGTGGTTAGAGTACAAGTCTACAGGTCACAGGAGAATGGAGAAGGAACTAGCCAGAGTCAAGGACACCCAGGTACCCGTGGGAGAGCATCACTGTGAGCGTTGTTACAAACTGCCCACCCGGAGCCGGCTCTCAGTGACACTGAAGGAGTCATGCTGACTCTCAGGAGGATTTGAAATCTTAAGTCTGAAAACTACTGCACTGGATACAGTTGGTATTCTTTCTAATTCTCTGTTCATAGAGAACAAGAGAACAGAAAGGCAGGTGTCTAGGGGTTGGAAATGGCAAAAAACAAGCAAACCAACCCAACGACTTTCTCCCTCGGGTGTGGAGTTTACATTCAGTAGCAGAGGGAAAAGCACAGAGGATGTCTGGGAAGCAGGCCTCCAGCCCCCAAACCCCATAGACCTGAGGACACAGACCGCAGAGACCAACAGTCCCCTTCTCTCTGCCACACCCACAATGGGACCCAGTACAGCCGGGAGGATCTGACGGCTTCTCCTTTTGCCCCTGCAGTAGTGGCAGAATTCATCCCAAAAGTGTTCCTGCCCCTCTTGTCTCCTACTCTGATGTCTGCCCCGCATTTGTGCCTCAAGTTGGTTTGGCGTTTGTCTGAATGTTGCCCAGTTGGATCTGGGGACTGTTTATGTTTCTCCGCAGTGTCAGACACCACCCTTCCACACTCAGCAACACCTCACATATTCCTATGTCTTTTCTTTTCTTCATCCTTACCCTCTTCCTTATGCCTCTTTATTATAACCTTCTACAGCTTAATAAGCCCTAAAATATACAGCCCCTAACAGTATCCCAACTTCCTTTTCTTAGATATTTTATTCAACTTGATTGTTTTGTTCAGAGTTGATCTAATAAATTTTTTGGGTGGGGGAGTTCACTATGTAGTTCTGACTGTTCTAGAACTCACTATGTAGACCAGGCTGGCCACAGAATCAATAGCAGTCTGCCTGCCTCTGCCTCCCAAATGCTGAGTTTAAAGGCTTGTGCCACTAAGCCCAGCAAAGTTCGTCTAATACTCAACCCTTATTCTAACTCACTCAGTCTCTTCAGTATATATCTAATACTTAATCCTTATTATTTACTAAAAAGTAGCATGCTGATGGACTCTCTGATTCAGCTGAGGGCACCCATTAAAAATAAACAGTTAAAACTGTAGCAGAAGGCTAGGGATGTGACTCAGTGGGTAGAGAGGTTACCTAGTGTGCATAAGGCACAAGGTTCCATTCCTTGCTACACAGGCGTCTCTGGGGGGACACGCCTTTATTCTCGGGGCAGAGGCAGGAGGGTCAGGAGTACAAGGTCATTCTTGGCTAATGAGTTCAGGAGGAGCCTGGGCTGTAGGAGCCCTTTTCTTTGAAAGGGTTTGCATTAAAGGAAGGACAATGCTTTATCAAGCACTGAGCAAACTAAACAGCTGACTGAGAATCCTAGCTAAAGACTACTCAACTCCCCTGCAGCAAGGGTTTCACACCAAGGTGTCCACAGAAGCACTTTGCACTGACACAGGCACTGTGCCCTCACACTTACAAAAGAGACATGATGGGAGCTTCCTGCATTACTAGATGGTCACTAAAACACTGCCAGCGAGAGGCAAATAGGTAAGAGAGTAACATACTCTTCACTTGGTTCAAAGAGACGGAAAGCCCAGCTCCTTTTTTTTGAGTTGAGGAGCATTAGCTTCCGACTGAGCCTTTATCCTTTGAGGACCAAGCCCCAATAAAGAAGAATGAGAAATAAGCTTCTGCTTGGCATTTTCTGTGGTTTGGATTGGGGTTATGCGTGAAGTTAGACATCCAAGCCAAAGCCGCTGAGAAGGGAAGATCTTGAAGTGAAAGGGGAACCAGGAAGGAAACCCATGAACAAATACGGATATGAATAGCAGCTGAGAGAATAGGACTCCACCCTGGGTGTAAGACAGCAGCTGACAGGAGCCAGGACACAAGGCACAAGATCACACCCCAGAGCAGATCCCCAGAGACCACTTCAGGGGAGCCAGACCCAAGGGGGTCGACTCACTTAAGCATTTTTGTTTGAAGAAAGATATCCTTAGGGTTTGGAAGATGGCTCAGAATGGAAAGTACTTCCCCTGAAAACACGAGACCAGAGCTCAGAGCCCTCCCTCAGAATCTATGTATGCTAGGCGGCTGTGCAGACCTGCTTCTAATCCAGGCATTCAGGAGGCAGAGAGAGGGGAATCCCAGAGAAAGCTGGTGAGCTACAGTAGTCTAATCTGCAAACTCTGTCTTCAAGGGAAAGACCCTGTCCCAGTATAGAAGATGGAGAATATTTAAAAAGACATCCGCTGTCAACCTCTGGTCTCCACATACATAGACACCTATGCCTCCTCACACACACACACACACACACACACACACACACACACACACAAAGTCTTAGGGTGATTTTTGTCTTTTTTTGGGGGGTATACCAAAAATTCACAGACAGTTTAAAAAAACCCTTTCCAAATTGTCTAGATTCTAGATCCAGAACATCTGGATTCCATATATCAAGAAGCAAGTTTTCAAGAAGAAACATAGTGGCTTAAAACCCTGGCCCCAGAGCCATGGTTTTGTACTAAAATCTTCCTTTTACCCTCAATCGCGAGCCTTATTTGATTTCTTTTCAGACAAATCTCATGTATTGCTTGCTGCGTAGCCTTTAACTCGACGCAGTAGCAATGCCCTGGACTTCTGCTCATCCTGCTCCAGCTCCCGAGTGCTAGGGTTACAGGCCTGTGCAGTCACCTGGGTTGCGATGAGCTCTGTGTTTTGCGCACACTAAGCGCGCACTCTACCAATGGAGCTGCATGCCTATCCTCGAGCCTTAGTCGAAACCTGGAAGACAAGAACCCAAATTGGATCTTTGAGAGTGTCTTAGGGTTTTATTGCTGTGAAGATACACCATGGCCACAGCAACTCTTTAAAAAGAAAACATTTAATGGGGTTGCCTTACAAGTCAGAGGTTGTATCTCTTGCCATCAGGGCAGGAAGCATGGTAGCATTCAGGCAGACATGATGCTGGAGAGGCAGCTGAGAGTTTTACATCTGGATCTACAGGCAGCAGGAAGTCACTGTCCCACTGGGTGTGGCTTGGGCATCTGAGACCTCAAAGCCCACTCTCAGCGACACACTTCCTCCAGCAAAGCCACGCCTTCTCAGCACAGCCACACACCTCCTAATAGTGCCACTCCCACTCAAACTCACGAGTCCACAGTTGTCATTCCTATTTAAACCACCAAATAGGCAAGTGAGGACAGCGGTTAACACATTCTCAGTGAATGACTAGCTTATTTTGCTGTTTTCCTACTGAGGTGCATGACTGAACTATCAATACACTGACGTATTGCTTCCTGGATGCTAGGATGAGACCTGCCACACGCCTGTGACAAAGTCTTTAGCATTTCCATGATGTCTCGGTTCACTTTTTATACATTTAATAGGATACTCGGGTGTGGACAACTTGTAAGTAGAAACAACTTACTTGAGTGTGTGGTTCTAGAGGCCATGGTTCTAGAGGCTCCTTAGCATGGTGGAAGGAAGGAAAACGGAGAAGAGGCAGAGCATGAAGCGGTCTCCTAAAGCACCCACTTCTATTTTACACTTATTATTATTTTGTGTGTGTTGTATATATACACGCTTGCACAAGTTTACAGGCTAGAGGAGGTATCGGCCAGGTGTGCTGTTTAATCCCTTTCCATCTTACTCCATTGAGCTAGAGTCTCCCATTGAGCCCGGCTAGGCTGCCAGCCAGCAAGCTCAGCAATTGTTTCTTCTCCCCCACAGCACTGTGGTTAGACTGCGCCATCATTCCTGTCTCTTTAAATGGATGCTGGGGATTTGAACTCGGGTCCTCATGCTTGCACAGCAAGCTCTTACCTGCTGAGCCATTTACCCAGTCGCTAGAACAAACCACTCTTGAGGAATACACATTCACTCCGTTAAGAAAGGCACTGATGCCCTCTTAGTGTGCTAATCAGCCCTCGGGCTCTACTTCCCAGCTCTGGCACAATGGCGGTGGAATTCCAGCATGAGCTCTGGAGGAGGCAAACTATATTCCACCACAGTGCTCAGCAGGGCGGGAGAAATCCAGACGCTGCCATGGTGCCCAGGTGCAGCTCTTCCAGCTTCTCGGGAAGCCACGGCTCTTCTGTGATATCATACAAGTGCTTTGCGTTTAGAAAGTATGATCTTAATAGAAGGTACAGAAGCGACTTTACATTTTGTGTTATTTGCAGCCTTAAATTAGTTTTTTTTTTTTTTAAAGTTCATGAAACCTAGGGTTCATTCTTTGCAAGGATGTGAGAAGCGCGAGAAGTGGTTGAGGCTGTCTCTGGTGGGCATTCCCTTCATCTTCTCCATGTTGTCCGTTCTCATGTGTTTGCTCCTTAGGCAACTGAGTTTCTCCCTGTCTTTGCATATATTTATAAAATTATTTCCCCTGCCCCTCTATAGAAACTTATGTGGCCAAGACTGGCCCCAAACTCCCTAAGTAGGCGAGGGTCACTTTGAACTTCTGATCCTTCACTTCTAACTCCCGAGCGCTGGGACTAGAGGTGTGTGCTACCCTGCCTTATTTATTTGATGCTAGGGATCAAATCCAGAGACTTGTCCATGCCAGGCAAGTACTCTGCCAACTGAGCTGCCTTGCCAGCCCCTACTCTCTGTCTTGTTTTTGCACCATGCTCTCCTCTTTTCTAGGACACTCTTTCCGCTTCTTTCCCATTTCTCATTCCTCTCAAATATTTCATATTTGCTCCTTGTCTTGCTCCTCTTTCTAACTGCCTCCGATGATGTCAGGAGACATGTGTGCTGCATGAGGAGGGAAGGACATTCTGTCTATCCCCTCCAGATGGACGCATGGGCTGAGAAGAGAACCACAAACAGTGATTGTCTCCCTGCTTCCAGATCCAGGTTAGTAGCACAGTATTCCTTGAGAGGGCCCCTCCTGTCTTGAGATGGTCCTTCATCCACTGGAGCTTTTCTATTCTAGAAACAGGCAGCAGAGCCAACACACATCCATTTATCTGAGACTTCCCTTGCTTTAACACTGAAAGTCCTACATTTTGGCATTAAAACGAGGAAGTCTGTGTCACATTGGAACAGTTGATCACCTTAAAACCAGAACACAGTTTAAAGGTGAGGCATGGGTGGATCCGGGCTCAGAGAGTAAGAGTCAAGAGAAGAGATAAAGGGAGCTGAGACCACTGATCCTGAAGCGGAGAGGCTGGGACAGGATGGACAGTGGCTATTTTGGTGACAACCTTCACATGTGTTCACTGGGTGTGCTCCATCTCCCCCAGAGATCAGAGTCAGAGGAAATGGGTGTACGACAAGTCTGAATTTACTCACAAAGCCGAATTTCCTGACAGTGAGTATTCTTAGACACCAGAATGAGTCTCCGAGACAGATCAGGCATTGTCCTTGAAGGTCTTCAAGCACAAGGACTTCCCAAGGGCTTTGAGAGTATGGGTGTGACTCGACCTGGGAGCAAGAACAAAGCATGCAAGCGAGATCCCTTTCAACCCCAGAATTCTGTTTCTACCTCCCCAGATCTTTGTGGATCTGATTTTGCTTCTTGTCCTTGTTTGTCTGTAGTTAGCCTTACCTGGACAAAGGTAGATTCATCATGGTTTCATGGGAAATCTGTTCAGTTTCTCTGACGTGTGATGGAGAGGAAAAAAGCCGGCTTCTTGCTTTCTCTAAGGAAATCTCTCACTCAGAAAAGGTTATGTATGGCTGCTTTGATGACAACAGTGTTAGAAATGCTAAACGGGGGTGTTGGGGGTTCAGAGTCTGACTACTGCCACCCCGTTAGAGTGAGGAACCCCACTCTTCCTGCTCATTGTCCTGAGATTTCTTTAGGGAACCATGATTTAATCTGGTACCACATTTTACACACGGAGAATTTTTGTCAAAGGTATTAAGCCTTGTTAAGTTTATTTTCCATTATGTAACTATCACTCATCCTGTGAAATCTAGTTGTGGCTCCAGTGAATCACTGGTTAAAAGTAATGTGTATTGGTGTTGGGGCTGGTATTGGTTTTTGTGTTGGTGCTGGTACTTGTGTTGGTACTGGATATTGTGTTGATGCTGGTATTGGTGTTGGGGCTGGTACTGGGGCTGGTATTGGTGCTGGTGCTTGTGTTGGTGCTGTACTGGTGCTGGTGCTGCTATTGGTGATGGTACTTGTGTTGGTGCTGGTGCTGGTACTGGTGCTGGTATTGGTGTTGGCATTGGTGCTGGTGCTGGTGTTGATACTGGTGTTGGTGTTGGTATTGGTGTTGGTGCTGGTATTGGTGCTGGTGCTGGTATTGGTGTTGCTGCTGGTGTTGGTACTGGTGCTGGTGTTGATGCTGGTGTCAGTACTGGCGTTGGTGCTTGTGTTGGTGCTGGGTTGGTACTGGTGTTGGTGTTGGTGTTGGTGCTGGTGTTGGTACTGGTATTGTTGTTGGTGCTGGTGTTGGTACTGGTATTGGTGTTGGTGCTGGTGTTGGCACTGGTGTTGGTGTTTGTGGAGGGTTCTTTTTCTAGGGATTTCCCCTTTCATGTGAACAGCTTAGTTGGTTGGAAACTCTAACATCTGAATCTATTTCCTTTACATGATGTTTGTATTGTCATTGTCATGGACTCTGGGCCACACAGCCCTAAGTCAAAGGCAGAGCAATTGTAAACCCTGGCTCATCTGCTTCTACTCACTCCCCTATAGAAGTTCCTTCGATTCTGTCCACATACCTGCTCAGCATAGACATTCTCGCTGGCTCTGATGCTGTCCTGCAGACCCAGACTCACTGCACTCACTCTGATAATGAACCAACTCAAGTAACAAGATCAGGTTGCAGCCAGGAGAAACCCTGAAAGGACATTTGGCTCTTGCAAGAATAGCTTTTCTAGGTAAGAACATGCACATACACACATGCACACATGCTCATAAGCAAACACACACACACACACAGAATTTAAGGACATTGGGTTTTGTATTTGGATATAAACTAAATGAAATGAATTACCCTTTGGTGTTATGGGCAATTTAGGCAGCAAGCCCCTAGGAGAGGCTACCACATGAATTCTTCCTGTATGATGAATAAGCAGGCCTGTGACGTTACTTGTTGTTCCTCTGGGTATCTTTTTGCTTTGTAAGACAGCATCTCTAGCTAACTAGCATGGCACTAATGGGAAAAAAGAATAGCTTGAATGGGTAACTAAGGGACAATAATTTTGGACAATAGTTTTGCAAGAGGACCTTCTGCTTACAGCCTCAAGAGTCTTACTGATGAAGCTGTGATTCTAAAAGCCAAGTAGAAAAAAGCATGAACTGCAGGAGTCTTCTGCCCATAGACTGTAAAACAGGTTTCACCAGCTATGGCATGCACCAGCATCCCTATCGGTCATAACTGCCTCCTGCCTCCTTTATTTTTTTCTCTCTCTCCCTTTCTCCCTCCCTCTCCCTCCTCCCTTCCTCTCCATTCTTCTCCCTCCCTTTCCATTCCTCTCTCTTCTCTTTCTCTCTCTCATCCCAAGTTAGCCCCAAATCTGCTTTGTGGACAAGGTTGACTTGGAACTCCTGTTTCTCCTGCCTTCTCTCAAGTGCTAGGGTTACAGGCATGCACCACTATGCTGAGTTTACACCATACATGCAATCAAATCCAGGACTTCATACACGCTATGTAAGAACTCTACTGACTGAACTACATCCCTAGCCTGGGATTGAACACCTTGCCCGGTCAGGTGTCATGGTGCACACCTATGGCCATAGCACTTCTGAGGTGGAAGTAGGGCCAGGAGTTCAAGATTCTCATCTACTACATGGTGAGTCTGAGGCCAGCCTGGGCTACGTGGGACTCTCTCTCCACAAAAAGTTGAGAAAAATATAAACAGCAACTTTGTATCATTTGTTTTCAGTAGCAGGTGATGCCACTATATGCTGACCTATGTCTCCAGTAGTCTATTGTAAAGATTATCTAGGCATCATCAGTATTGCTGGACTGTAGATAAACCTGCACATGTTGTCACTACTTCCCGACTCTCTCGGAACAATGGCAGGCAGCTCCTACTTATCGTGTGCCTTGACCCCATCCCCCTATCACACAACTGTTATTCCTTACCGGTCGAGTATCTGTGAAGCATTGCCTCGTTTTGACCATGGTCTGTGCTTCTCTGACTGCAGTGAGTCTCATATTATTAGCCACTCCAGTTTTGTATCAATGGGTGTTTCAGCCGTGTTTGGCTGCTCTTCTCCCTAGTTTGTAAGAGATCCTTGGGTATCTTACATCTGCCCTTCATCCCGGCGCTGCAGAGCATCTTCTGGCTCTGCTCCTGAGCGGACCTTGTCTTCAGCTCTATGCATCGTTCCTCTGAGATTCATTCCTTCTATGACTCTATTTGAATCTAGTACTTTTGCTGTATCATTATCAAGGCCTGGTAACTTCTGCCAACACCAATTCCTCGTAGGTGATGGTAGGTGCTTCTGCTGAACTGGTCCTGATTAGTTTGTGCTGGACTGTGTTGAAGGTCCTTCCCTCTCTGGTAGGGACCTTATCTGGGATCAGGGAGGCTCTCCCTACATTGACTTCCCATCATGCCTCTGGGGCGTCTGCACTAAAAGGATGCTACATTTGCATGCTCTTCACAAACTTCACCTCTTCACATTTGCTGGTACTCAGTGTTCCTGAGCAAGTCACAAGGCCATGCCCATATTCCAGGAAGTGACCAAAGCATCCACTTCCTGATGGAGGATCTGCCACCACTTGCTCAGTGTCTGGATTTCGTTTGTTGTTTAATTCTAATTCATTGAACCATTCTATGTTTATATTCTTTCCACTGAAATTTTTGGATGCAATAATCTTTTAAAAGTATTTTTATTGAAGGGGAGGGAGTGGAGAAAAATATATAGCTCAATAAAAGCAATTTTAAAAGTATTTTTATTAAAAATCTGTAAGAAAAGACTGTTTTTTTTTTGTTTTCTGACCACCCAGACCCGAATAATCACAGAAAAGCTATATTAATTACAGCACTATTTTGGCCAATGGCTCAGGCATATGTCTAGCTAACTCTTACATCTTAAATTAACCCATTTTTATTGATCTGTGTATTGCACGTGGCCATAGCATTACCTCATTTTCTAAAGGTCTTGTTTCTTCAGTGGCTACCGGAGTCTGATTCTGCCTTCTTTCCTCCTCTATCTCTGCTTGGATTTCCTACCTTCCTATATTCTGCTTGCCATAGGCCAAAGCAGCTTCTTTATTAACCAATGGTAAAAAAACAAAACAAAACAAAAAACATATGCATAGCATACAGAGGGAAATCCAACATCAAAAATGTGCTTCATACAACAAATTTTGATCATGTTTCCTTCCCCCAACTCCCTCCAGATCTTCCCCATTTCCCTACATATCCAACTTTATTCTTTGTCTCTCTCAAAAACAAACAATAAAAGCAAGAAACGAAAACAAAAACAATCAAACAAAAAGAAACAAGCCCCCCCCCCACCAAAAAATCCAAACAAACAAATAAGAGACCAAAAGATTTAAAAAAAGTCAAAAGAAAGCAAAATGAAACAAAAAGTCCACAAGAATATCACTGAGTTAATGTTCTGTTGGCCAAGCACTCCCGGACATCGGATCTGCCCTGAAGTAAGGTTGATACACTCAATGAGATGCCATTGGAGAAACAGATGTTCCTTTTGCCAGCAGGCATCAATCACAAACAGTGTCTGGTTAGGAGTGGGACCCAATGTCTGCTTCCTCCTCCCAGTTCTGGGATCCAAGTGGCTTAAACTTGTGCAGATCTTGATAACGCTATCAGTCTTTGTGAGTTCCTGTGTGTGTATCAGTCCTGTTCTGTCTGGAAGATGCTGTTTCCTTGGAATCATCCATCTTCTCTGGCTCTTAGACTCTTTCTGCATTCTCTTCCAAAAAGACCCTGAGCTCTGAGAGGACCAGTTTGCTGAAGACATCTAGTTTAAGATTGTGTGCTTAGCCTTGAGTGGTGGAGTACACTTTTAATCCCAGCATGGAAGGTTGTGTCAGCCTGGTCTACAGAGTGAGTTCTAGGACAGCCAAGCCTCACAGAGAAATCCTGTGTCAAAAAACAAAACAAGCAAACAAAGACTGACTAATTCAAGGTCTCTTACCTCTGTACATTGTCTAACTAGCTGTAAGTCTCTGTATTAGTTCCCATCTTCTGCAAGAAGAAACATCCAATGACAGCTGAGTGAGACATTGATCTATGGGTGTAGTGGAATGTCATTAGGAGTCATTTTCTTGCTATGATCCTTAAGAAGAACAATAGTAGTAAGTTTTCCTAGGCCCATGGTATATCTTGTTTCAGACTCCTGGTCACTTCAGCAGTGTCAGACACAGGGCCGTGTCATGGAATGATGCTTTAAATCAATAATGATAATAATAATAAAATCCTGTCTTTGGTTACTCCCATACCATTTGTGCCACTATTGCACTAGTATGTCTTGCAAGCAGATTGCATTGGTGGGTGGCAGAGTTGGTACTTGGGTAATATTGGTGATTACCTTTCTCCTCCAGTATCTTCCAGTACCAAGACTGGTAATCAGTAGGAGTGAAGCTTCCAGGTTGGTACCATCTCAATTTCTCCATGTTTGATGACATTAGTGTTATCTTCAGCAACAGAGCCTTACCATCAGGTTGTGGAGAGCAGCAAGAGCCTTGGTATTAGCTTGTGATGTATGAGGGCCCCATTGGCCAAAGACTCAACAAGTTGTAACCCATTCCTGGCACTGGAGGTTTTAGTTGCTGACATGAGATGCTTGTTGGAGCATTCTCTTCCCTATTATTTAATGACACCATTTATATTTTTATACATATGTTTCATATATTTATATATTTTATGAAGCTTCTACTATAGTAGGTTTCCATATGTTTTGTAAATGGGCTTTAGTATTAGCTGTCTCTGCCCATATTCACACTTTAGCTTTCTCTCTCTTTCCCCTCCCTGTTTAATCCCCCTTTACTTTCCTTAGCACTTTGCTCTATTTCCCCTTCCTTGGGAGATCCACTCCTTGGCCCTGGTCCCTTCTGACTAGGTACTAACTTCTGTGGTTGTATGGATTGTAGCACACACACAAAAAGCATAGGTGGTAGCATTCACATTTAAGAGAAACATATACAATATTTGTCTTTTAGGGTATGGGTTGCCTCACTCAGAATGATTTTTTTTCTAACTCTACCCATTTAACTGAAAACTGTATAATTCATTTTCAACCACTGAACAACATCCCACTGTGTAAATGCACATATTTTCATTATTTATTACTTAGCAACGAACATCTAAGCTGTTTCCAATTTCTGGCTGTTATGATTAGAGCAGCAATGAGCATTATTGAGCAATAATAATTCTGTAGTAGGATGTAGACTCCTTTTGGTATTTTCCATTCCGACACTGATTTTATAGCAGCTGTATAAGTTTGCACTCTCATCAGCAATGGGTGAGTGCTTCCCCTACCCCACATACTCACTGGTATGAGCTGTCACTTGGGTTAGTAATCTTAGCCCTTCTGACTGATGCAAGACGAAATACCATAGTAGTTTTGATTTTCATTTTCCCAATGACTAAGGATGTAAAATATTTCTTTAAGTGTTTCTTGGCTATTTGTGATTTGTCTTTAGAGAACTCTCTGCTTAGTTCTGTACCCCATTTTTATTGGATTATTTGTTTTCTTGATGTCAGTTTTTTCATTTCTTTATATATTTTAAATACCAATTCTCTATTGGATGTGTAATAATGTAAAACATGAAGAAGAACTTTTCTCATTCTTCAGGCCGCTGCCCTGCTGTAATGAAGGTGACCTTTGTCATACAGAGGTTTTTCAGTTTCATGAGGTCCCATTTATTAATTGTTGATCTTAGTGCCTGTGCCCATGAGTTCGAGACTATTCCCTACTTTCTTTTCTATCAGATTCGGGGTGTTTGGCTTTATGTTGATGTTCCTGATCCACTTGGACTTGAGTTTTGTGCAGGGTGATAAGCATAAATCTATTTGTATTCTTCTATATGAAGATATCTAGTGTGACCAGCACCATTTGCTGAAGATGCTCTCTTTTGTTAGTGTATTTTTGGCTTCTTTGTCAAAAAGCTGGTGTCCATAAGTGTATGCTGTGTCTTCAATTCCTTTAAGTATCTTTTAATATCCCAATAGCATGATGCTTTTATTGCTGCTATACCTATGTCATACAACTTGAAATTGGACATGATGGTACCACCAGCAGTTCTTTTATTATTAGCCTGGAGTGGTGGAGTACACCACTCCAGGCTAATAATATGTGTTTCCATATGAAAGTGAAACTTGTTTTTATATTTCTGTGAAGAATTGTGTTGGAACTTTGGTGGGGATAACACTGACTCTACAGATGTTTTTTGGTAGGATGGCCCTTTTTATTGTGTTAATCCTACCAGTCTACGAGCATGGGAGCTCTTTCTATCTGTTGATGTCTTCTTCAACTTCTTTCCTTGATATCTTAAAGATTTCATTTTACAAGTCTTTCACTTGCTTGACTAAAGATATTCCAAGGTTTTTATTTTGTGGGGATATTGTAAAATGTTTTATTTCTCTGGCTTCTTTCTCAGTCTGTTTGTCGACTGTATATAGGAAGATTACAGCTTTAGTGTTTTAATTTTGTGTGCTGCTACTTTTCAAAAAGTATTTATTAGCTGTAGGAGTTTTCTGGTGGAGTTCTTAGAGTCTTTTATACACACAATCATTTCACCTGCAAATAAAGCCGCTTTGGCATCTTCCCTTCCTATTTGTATCCCTTGGTCTTCAGCTGTCTTATTGCCCTAGCTAGGATTTCACACACTATTCTGGTCAGGTATAGATAGACTGTTCCTGATTTCACTGGAAATTCGGAGTGTCTCTTCACTTAGGTTGATGTTAGCTGTGGGTTTGTTGTAAATCACCTTGATTATATTGAGGTATGTTCCTTATATCCATAGTCTCTCCAAGACTTTTATTATGAAGAGGTGGTGATGTTGAATTTTGTCAAAGGTCTTTTTGTACATCTAATGAGAGATTATCATGTGACTTTTGTCTTCCAGTTTGCTTATGTGGTGGATTAAGTTTATTGATTGCATAATGTTGAATCATCATTCCTTCTCTGGAAAGAAACCTAATTGATCATGGTGGATAAGCTTTTTTATGTGTTCTTAATTCAGTTTGCAGGAGTTTTATTGAGAAATTTTGCATCTTTCTTCATAAAGGACATTGGCCTAAAATTTTCTTTGTTGTGTTGGTATCAGAGTAATAATATCTTCATGAAAAGAACTAGAAAATGTTCATTTAGTTTTTGTTTTGTAGAATAATTTGAAGCATATTGCTGCTGATCTTATTTGAAATTCTGATAGCATTCTGTGTGGGGTCAGTCTAGTCCTGGGTTTGTTTGTTTATTTGGGAAATTTCCAATTCATTATATGACCTGCCAAAGTTAAATCAAGAACAAATAAGCAAAAGTAGATTCATATTTCCTAGTGATATATATATAATTTGATCCATTTCTTTTAGATTTTCCAGTTTGGTAGAATGTAGATTTTTAAAGTATGTCCTTGTAATTCTCTAGATTTCTTCAGTCACTCTTTTCTCATCTAATTTTATTAATCTTGGACTTATATCTTTTTTTTATAGCTAATTTGGCTAGTGGTTTATCAATATTGCTAATTTTCTCAGAAAATCAACTCTTGTTTTATTGATTCTTTGTCTTATTATTTGTTTCTTTATCATTACTTTCAGTACTGAGTTTGATTATTTTTGCCAGTGACTCATTTGGGGCATCATTGCTTTCGTTGTCCTAGAACTTTCACGTATGTTGCTAAGTTACTAACATAAGATCTAAAAGTTTCTTTGTTATAAGCACTTAGTACAATGAACTTGGCTCTTAGAACTGCCATCATTGTGTCCCACAGGTTTGAGTATGCTGTGTTTTCATTTTCACTCAATCCTAAAGAGGTTTTTATTTCCTTCTTGATTTCCATTATGAGCCATTTTTTTTTGTTTTGTTTTGTTTTTTTTTTTTGTTTTTTTATTATATATTTTTTTTTATTCTTTTTTAATTAAAATTTCCAACTGCTCCCCGTTTCCCATTTCCCTCCCCTCCTCCCACACATTGCCCCCTCCCCCCACTCCCCTCCCCTATCCCCACTCCTCTTCTCCTCCCCCCAGTCCATTCCCCCTCCCTCTCGATACTGAAGAGCAGTCCAAATTCCCTGCCCTACAGGAAGACCAAGGTCCTCCCACTTCCATCCAGGCCCAGGAAGGTGAGCATCAAAACAGGCTAAGCTCCCACAAAGCCAGTTCATGTATTAGGATCGAAACCTAGTGCCATTGTCCTTGGCTTCTCATCAGCCTTCATTGTCCGCCATGTTCAGAGAGTCCAGTTTCAACCCATGCTTATTCAGTCCCAGTCCAGCTGGCCTTGGAGAGCTCCCAATAGATAAGTTCCACTGTCACTGTGGGTGGGTGCACGCCTCGTGGTCCTGATTTCCTTGCTCATGTTCTCCCTCCTTCTGCTCTTCATTTGGACCTTAAGAGCTCAGACGGTTGATCCAAATTGGGTCTCTGTCTCTCTCTCGATCCATCGCCAGATGAAAGTTCCTGTGCCATTCTCCTTGGCCTCTCGTCAGCTCTCATTGTCCGCCACATTCCGAGAGTCCGGTTTTATCCCATGTTTTTTTCAGTAGCAGTCCAGCTGACCTTGGTGAGCTCCCAATAGATCGGCCCCACTGTCTCAGTGGTTGGGTGCACCCCTCATGGTCCTGACTTCCTTGTTCATGTTCTCTCTCCTTCTGCTCCTCATTATAACCTTGGGAGCTCAGTCCGGTGCTCCAGTGTGGGTCTCTGGCTCTATCTCCATCCATCGCTAGATGAAGGTTCTATGGCGATATGCAAGATATTCATCAGTAAGATTATAGGATAGGTTCATTTCAGGTTCCCTATCCTCAGGTGCCCCAATGAACTAACTGGGGACATTGCCCTGGGCATCTGGTAGCCATTCCAAGTTCAAGTCTCTTGTCACCCCTTAGGTGGCTCCCTTACCTAAGGTATGAGTTTCCCTGCTCCCCTATCCAACCTTTCTTTATCCCCATTCACCCCGATTCCCCCAGTTCCCCTCATCCTCTCCTTCACACTTTTCTCTCCCCATCACCCCTCATCCCCATCCCACCCCACCCCCAAGATTCCAATTTTTTGCCCATCAGTCATGACTATTTCCCATAGCTGGGAGGATATCTATATGTTTTCCCTTGGGTTTACCCTCTTGTTTAGCTTCTTTAGGATCACAAATTATAGACTCAGTGGCCCCTATCCATGGCTAGAAACCAGTTATGAGTGAGTACATCCCATGTTCTTCTTTTTGGGTCTGGGTTACCTCACTAAGGATCGTATTTTCTATTTCCATCCATTTGCATGCAAAATTCGAGAAGTCATTGTTTTTTACCGCAGAGTAGTACTCTAATGTGTATATATTCCACACTTTCTTCATCCATTCTTCCATTGAAGGGCATCTAGGTTGCTTCCAGGTTCTGGCTATTACAAATAATGCTGCTATGAACATAGTTGGACAAATGCTTTTGTCATATGATAGGGCATCTCTTGGGTATATTCCCAAGAGTGGTATTGCTGGGTCCAGGGGTAGGTTGATCCCAATTTTTCTGAGAAACCGCCACACTGATTTCCAAAGTGGTTGCACAAGTTTGCAGTCCCACCAGCAATGGATGAGGGTACCCCTTTCTCCACAACCTCTCCAGCAAAGGCTATCCTTGGTGTTTTTGATTTTAGCCATTCTGACAGGTGTAAGATGATATCTCAAAGTTGTTTTGATTTGCATTTCTCTGATCGCTAAGGAGGTTGAGCATGACCTTAAGTATCTTTTGGCCATTTTAACTTCTTCTGTTGAGAATTCTCTGTTCAGTTCAGTGCCCCATTTTTTAATTGGGTTAATTATCCTTTTAAAGTCTAGTTTCTTGAGTTCTTTATATATTTTGGAGATCAGACCTTTGTCTGTTGCGGGGTTGGTGAAGATCTTCTCCCAGTCAGTAGGCTGCCTTTTTGTCTTAATGACAGTGTCCTTTGCTTTACAGAAGCTTCTCAGTTTCAGGAGGTCCCATTTATTCAATGTTGTCCTTAATGTCTGTGCTGCTGGGGTTATACATAGGAAGCGATCTCCAGTGCCCATATGTTGTAGGGTACTTCCCATTTTCTCTATGAGCCATTTTTTAAATTCAGTAGTGAGTTGTTCAGTGTCCATGAGTCTGTGAACTTTCTGCTGTTGCCTTTGTGTTGGTATCCAGCTTCAATCTCTGGTGGATCTGATAGGATGCACAATGTTGTTTCGGTTTTCTTGTATCTGCTGAGACTTGCCTTGTGTCCAAGAATGTGGTCAATTTTGGTGAATGTTCCATGAACTGCTGAAAAGAAAGCATATTCTTTTGTGTTGGGTGAAATGGTGCATGAATATCTTCATCTTCTAGGTCCACATAATTATGATATTACATGACTCCAGCATTTCTCTGTTACTGTCTAGATGACCTGTCTTTTGGCAAGAATAGGGTGTCAAAGTCTCCTGTGATTGCTGTGTGACTGATAGTCAATACAGGATTTTTTTTTTTTTTTTAGCTGTAATAGCTTCTTTTATGAACTTGGGTGCCCTGATGCTTAGTGTGTAAATGTTTCGAATTAGAATATCCTCTTGGTGGATTTTTTTTTAATGAGTATGTAATGTTCTTTCCTATCTCTTCTTGTAAGTTTTGGTTTGAAGTCTATTTTGTCAGATATTAAAATAGTTATATCTTCTTTCTTGTTTCTCCCATCTGCTTGGAATACCTTTATCTGCCATTTTGCTCTGAGGTAATGTATGTTCTTGATAGTAAAGTGTGTTTTTTGTAGCAGAAAGACAAATCCTGTTTTCTAATGCAACCTGTTAATCTGTTTCATTTTATTAGGAATTTGAAATCACCAACATTAATAGTTATTAATAGGTGGTGTTTATTAATTCCTGTTATTTTGTTGTTATGGTATGGTTGTTTTCCCCTTCTTTTAATTTACTGGATTTATGTATATATGTATGTATTTATGTATATAAGTATATGTGTACATATTTGTTTATTTAGTGAGTGAATCATTTTGGGTCTAGTTAACCTCTTAAGACTGAAAGTTTCCTTGTAAATCTTTTGTAAAGCTGGATTGAAAGATGTAAATTGCTTAAAGTTAGTTTTACTGTGGAATATTTGTCTTTCTTTGCATACTGTGATTGATAGCTGCAGATAGAGGTTTCTGTCCCACCCAGTCCAGCATTCAAAGAAGCACACAGAGGCCTATATTAATTATATACTGTTTGGGCTATTAGCTAAGGCTTCTGATTAACTAACTATTACATCTTAAATTAACCCATAATCTTGTCTGCGTTAGCCACATGACTTGGTATGTTTGATCAGAGAGGCATTCTCATCTTTCTTCCTCCGCATCTGGGTGACGACTGCAGACTGAACCTTTCCTTTTTTCCCCGAAATCTCCTACTCTGGTCACCCTGCCTATACTTCCTGCTTGAATACTAACCAACTAGTATTTTATTAAACCAATATAAGTGACAAATCTTTACAGGGCACAAAACCATCGTCCCACAGTACTTCTCCTTTTTTTTTTCTTTTCAAAACAAGAACTCTGAACCTAATCTCATTTGTCTAGTTTTTTTTTCCTGACTATTATCCATAACAACTTGTATCCAACACTCTAAACAAAGACAAACATCCATAATCCATTATTTTGGGAATGTGGGCATAGTTTTCCAGGTGACTTCTTGTTGACTGGGGACACTAATAATCTTATGAAGACATAAAGAAAATTTAGGATTATGGTCAAGTCCTGACTGGAATATTCTGTGAGGATTGATCATCTCAGCCAGCAGTCTTGAAACTGTTCTGGATGTAGAACTCAGAGGATACTGCAACAGAAGCCCTCTGAAATGTTGGATCATGTGGGCCATCTGCTCCTATTGGAGATTCTTCAGGGTGTCTTCCTTGATCAAACCTGATTTTTCTTAACCCTGAATGAATCCACAGCCTCTCACTCCTGTAGAAACAAAAGCAAAACCTCTTCTCCAAAGTAACATATCTTTTGACTTAAATTTTGAAGTCAAGGCATTTTCAAAATATATATGTTGGATTAATTCAGCAGCAATTATAATCAAATGTCTTTTAGCAGCTGTTGCTCCTTCCTCAGCAGTCAAACAATTCAAAGACAACATAATAACTTATGGTATCCAGATTCTCTGTGTATTTTCCATCTTTATGTGGCTTCATTTTAACTCTATTTATTTTATTTTTAATTTTTAACTTTTTGAGACAGGGTTTCTCTGTGTGTATTTGGCTGGCCTGGAACTCACTCTGTAGGTCAGACTGTCCTTGAACTCATAGAGATCTGGCTGCCTCTGCCTCCCAAGTGCTGGGATTAAAGATGTGTGCCATCACACATAACATTTTTAAGGACTTTATCCTTTTTCTTTTCTCTCCCAAGCCTACATAAAATTTTAAACACACTGTAAACCATTTAGAATTTTTTGTCTGAATCTATCTTTACTGTATATTTCTCTTTTTCTGATGAGTCTTTAATTTGTTAAGCAATATGAATAGGATTAAAGCTGTGGCCTTGATGACTGGATCCACCCAATTCTATGGCTTTCATAGAATCTAACTTCATGGCTGAGGTACTGGTGGGAGACATGTTTATTGCCACAACTCTGTGGAGTTTCAAGGTCCTTGCCACCACCAAGAAGCATGCTGTGGACTACTAGTAAATGCCATTTATGTGTTTGATAGTGGGACCTCTTAAGAGAGCTGCAAGGTTTTTGTGGCTAAAGCTGAGTCAAGAAGCATCTCTTAAATGAGATGTGCTTGCCTCTAGCAAAAAGAGCCCATCTGAGAAAATACTGCTACCAAGAAGCCATGCTTAACTCTGTTCTTTTGTGTCTAGAATTACTTCCCAAGCTCTCTCAGGTTTTATGTGGATGTAATTGCCCTTGTTGGTACCATTTTGTAGACAGAGGTTTCTGTCCTACCCAGTCCAGCAGTTGTCCAGTCCCAAAGAAACACACAGGAGTCTACATTAATTATATACTGGTTAGCCTATTAGCTCAGGCTTCTTATTAACTAACAATTACATCTTAAAATAACCCATAATTCTTGTCTGTGTTAGCCATGTGGTACCTTTTATCATTGAGGCATTCTCATCTTTCTTCCTCTGCATCTGAGTGACAACTGCAGACTAAGCCTATCTTCTTCCCAGAATCTCCTAGTCTGGTCACCCCTATACTTCCTGCCTGGCTACTGGCCAATCAGCATTTTATTAAACCAATACAAGAGGTCGGCAAATCTTTACAGGGTACAAGACCATTGCCCACAGTAGATGGTTTTTCTGGAATAGTCATCTGGGATGGCATTTGTGGTCTCTGAGTTTGTAGAACATCTGTCCAGGCCATTCAATTGTTTAGAGTCTCCATTGAGAAGTCAGGTTTTATTCTACTGGGTCTGACTTTATATGTTACTTTGTCTCTTTCCCTTGCAACTTTAGTAGCCTTTCTTTTTTCTGTACATTTGAAGTTTTTTTTAGGGAGTTTCTTTTCTGGCCCTGTCTATTTGGTGTTCTGTATAGTTTTTGTACCTTGATAGCACCTTTTCCTTTAAATTGGGGAAGTTTTCTCCTTTGATTTTTGTCAAAAATATTTTCTTGGCTCTGTGTTTCTACCACTCCTGTGATAGCTACATCATCTCATGCAGTGCTAGCCTGGTCCCTGAGATACAATGATGAAAATTTGAAGTGAATGGGTTTGGCCATATTGGGTGCTTTGACAATGGATTGCCTTAAACTCTGGCAAAATAGATATTGTTGCCAACAATGACCCTTTCACTAACCTCAACTACAAGATCTACATGTTCCAATATGACTCTACCTACAGCAAGTTCCACAGCACAATTGAGGCTGAGAACAGGAAGCTTGTCAATGGGAAGGCCATCTCCATCTTCCAGGAGTGAAATCATGCCAACATCAAATGGGATAATGTTGGTGCTAAGTATATTGTGTAGTCTACTAGTATCTTTACCCACCATGGAAAAAGCCAGAGACCAATTAAAGGCTAGAAGCAAAGGGTCATCATCTCTACTCTTTAAGCATGAACCATAAAAAGTATGACAACTCACTCAAGATCATCAGCAATGCTTTCTGCACCATTTATCTTCCTCAGTCAACGTCTTTCATGACAACTTGTGCATCGTGGAGAAACTCAACCATGATCCACGCCATTACTGTCATGCAGAAGACTGTGGATGACTCCTCTGAAAAGCTGTGGTGTGATGACTGTGGAGCTGCCCTTAACATCACCCCTGTATCCTGGTGCTTCTGAAGCTGTGGGCAAGGTCTTCCATCACAGATCTGAATGGGAAGCTCACTAGCATGGCCTTCTGTGTTCCTACCCCTAATGTGTCTGTTGTGGATCTGACAGGCTGCTGAAAAAAGCTGCCAAGTTCAATGATGTCAAGAAGGTGGTGAAACAGACTCAGAGGGCCCTGACATAGCCTGACATAGGGCATCCTGGGCTATGCTAAGGACCAGCTTGTCTACTTAAGCAGGCTCAGGGGGCCCACTAAAAGGCATCCTGCACTATGCTAAGGACCAGCTTGTCTCCTGAAGCAGACTCAGGGGGCCCACTAAAGGGCATCCTGGCCTATGCTAAGGACCAGCTTGTCTCCTGAAGCAGACTCAGAGAACCCGCTAAAGGACATCCTGGACTACACTGAGGACCAACTTGTCTCCTGAAACTTTAACAGTGATGTTCACTCTTCCACCTTTGATGCTGGCACTGGCTTTGTTCTCAGTGACAACTCTGTAAACTCACTTTCTGATATGACAGTGACTATGACTACAGCAACAGGATGGTGGGCCTCATGGTCTCCAAGGAGTAAGAAATCTTGGGCCACACACCCCAGGAAGAACACAAGAGGAAGAGAGAGATGGGTGGTTGCTGAGGAGTCCCTGTCAACCCCCAACCCCAAGTATCTCCCTTCACAGTTTCCATTCCAGTTGTCCCAAAAGAAGCAGAGTAACTTAGGAACACTTCCTATTTTGAATACTATCAATAACATTCACAGCACCCTTTCAAAAATATTTTTTCTGTGCCTTTGACCTGGGTTTCTTCTCTGTCGCTGCAGTTATTTTTCATAGGGTTGATCTTTTCATAGTGTCCCAGATTTTCTGTGGCAGGAATTTATTGTTTTAGATTTAACATTTTCTTCAACCGAGCCATCCATTCCTTCAATCTTCCTTGTTGCTTTGGCTATTAGTGAGGCTTACCTCTGAGGTTTTTGTTTAACATCCTAAGTTTTTCAGGAACAGTTTTGTTTCAGTTTAGGCTTTCTTTGGTGATTTTATTTCTATGTTAAATTCTACTTTTGTATTTTAAAATGTTTTCACTATTTCATTCAGCTGTTTCTGTTTCACAGTCTTCATTAGGCCTTTGTTCATATCCTCTTTAAAGTCTTTGAACTTACTCGTAACTATCGATGTGAAGTCCTTGTCCTGTGCCTTAGCTAAACTGCTTTTCTGAGGGCCTATTTCCCGTAGGGCTGCTGTCTGCTGCAGGAGGCAGATTGTCTTGGCTGCTTACATTTGGGGTTTTGTGCTGGAATTTCAGCATCTGGAGTTGTGATGTTTGAGGTGGTCTTTAGTGTAGCTATCTGGTCTTGCATTTGTTGAGTGATAGGTGATTTATTCTTTATTTGCTGTTGCCCACTCTGGATCCTAGTCAATGTGGTGGCTGTGGAGTCCCTAGTCAAGGGTTCCTATAGGTTGGCAGGTGGAACAAACAAATGAAGAGAGACTAAGAGAGAGAGTGGAAATAAGCTATGGGGACCTGAGTTTGCACCAAGAGATGTGGACTTAGGGTAGGAGGAGGGTCCTCTGCAGGCAAGCTGCTCCAGGACTGCAGGTAAATTGGAGAGACTGGAATGAAGGACAAAAGAAAAGTGAAAATTGTTGGGAGTCCCAGACCAGTGTACTCACTGGATGTCTCTGCTGTACCCACTGGGGTCTCTGTGTACTCACTGGGGTCTCTGTGTACTCACTGGGGTCTCTGTGTACCCACTGGGGTCTCTGTGTACCCACTGGGGGTCTCTGTGTACTCACTGGGGTCTCTGTTATACCCACCTGGGGTCTGTGCTCTACCCACTGGGGGTCTCTGTTTTACCCACTAGGAGTCTCTGTTTTACCCACTGGGGGGTCTCTGCTGTACCCACTGGGGATCTCTGCTGTACTCACTGGGGTCTCTGTGTACCCACTGCGGGTCTCTGTGTACCCACTGGGGTCTCTGTTATACCCACTGGGGTCTGTGCTCTACCCACTGGGGGGTCTCTGTTTTACCAACTAGGAGTCTCTGTTTTACCCACTGGGGGTCTCTGTGTACCCACTGGGGTCTGTGCTGTACCCACTGGGTGTCTCTGCTATACCCAGTGGGGTCTTTGTGTACCCACTGGGGTCTCTGTTATACCCACTGGGGTGTCTGTGTACCCACTGGGGTCTCTGCTGTACCCACTGGGGGTCTGTGCTGTACCCACTGGGGTCTCTGCTGTACCCACTGGGGGTCTCAGTTATACCCACTGGGGGTGTCTGCTGTACTCACTGGGGGGGTCTGTGTGTAGCCACTGGGGGTCTCTGTTATACTCACTGGGGTCTCTGCTGTACTCACTGGGGGTCTCTGCTCGATAGTGTTTCTGAAGATGGCAGGTGACATAAAGAAATGGAGATGTGTTACAAGGGCAGGCTGAGAGGGTTGGCGGGAAATACTAACAGACCTGAAGCTCATATATATAGTTTTAACATTTCTCTTTAGAAGCTTCATGGTCTTATGCAGCATTTCTTTCTTTACGTCATGTGGTTTTAATTTATTTAATCAAGATTTTAAATATTTAATATATGAGCATATATATTGTTGTCTGAGTTTTCTGTACTGCCCAGTTCCTGAGTTGTTAAGTCCCAAAGAAGTGCACAGAGATCTATATTAGTTATAAACTGATTGGCCCATTAGCTCAGGCTTCTTATTAACTCTTACATCCTATATTAGCCCACTATTCTTATCTGTGTTAGCCACGTGGCTCGGCACCTTATTCAGCAAGGCAGTCACATCTTGCTTCCTCTGTCTGGGTCACGACTGCAGAATGTAGAATCTTCTTCCCAGAATTCTCCTGTTCTCATTGTGCCGCCTCTACTTCCTGCCTGGTTGCCTTGCCTATACTTCCTGCCTGGCTACTAACCAATCAGCATTTTATTAAACAAGTATAAGAAACAAATGTTTACAGGGTAAAACTATTGTCCACAGCAATATATCACATTTATTAGAGAATTGTCATATATTTCACAATATAATTATTAAAATGAATTATAATGTTCAGTTTGTGTATATGTGCATGTTTGTGTGCATGTGTGATTGGGTGTGCATGCATATTTGTGTGTGTATGCATGTGTGAGGACATTTGTATTTTCTTCAGTCGCTTTTTCGCCTCATTATTTTGAGATGGGGTCTCTGACGGAATCTAGAGTTTATTGATTTAACTATGCTGGCTGCCTGCAAACCCAGGGTTACAGGCCTGTTCTGCTTTGCCCAGCTCTTTACCTGGCTGCAGAGATCCCAACTTGCTAGGCAAACAGATTGCCAACTGTGGTATCTCCCCGCCAAAAAATCAGTTGCCTTCCTATATACTTTGGATAAGGAAGCAGAGAGGGAAATCAGAGAAGCATCACCTTTCACAATAGACACAAATAGCATAAAATATCTTGGAGTAACTCTGACCAAGGAAGTGAAAGATCTATTTGACAAGAACTTTAAGTCTTTGAAGAAAGAAATTGAAGAGGACACCAGAAAATGGAAGGATCTCCCTTGCTCTTGGATTGGGAGGGTCAACATAATAAAAATGGCAATTCTACCAAAAGCAATCTATAGATTCAATGCAATCCCCATCAAAATCCCATCAAAATTCTTCACAGATCTGGAGAAGATAATAATCAACTTTATATGGAAAAACAAAAAACCCAGGATAACCAAAGCAATCTTATACAATAAAGGATCTTCTGGAGGCATTACCATCCCTGACTTCAAACTCTATTACAGAGCTACAGTATTGAAAACAGCTTGGTATTGGCATAAAAACAGAGAAGTCGACCAATGGAATCGAATAGAAGACTCTGACTTTAGCCCACAAACCTAAGAACACCTGATTTTCGATAAAGGAGCTAAAGGTATACAACTGAAAAAAGAGAGCATCTTCAACAAATTGTGCTGGCAAAACTGGATGTCAACCTGTAGAAGAATGAAAATAGATCCATATCTATCACCATGCACAAAACTCAAGTCCAAATGGATTAAAGACCTCAATATCAGTCCGAACACACTGAACCTGATAGAAGAGAAAGTGGGAAGTACTCTACAACACATGGGCACAGGAGACCACTTCCTACATATAATGCTGTCCAGCAGCACAGACACTAAGGGCATCATTGAACAAATGGGACCTCCTGAGACTGAGAAGCTTCTGTAAAGCAAAGGACACTGTCACTAAGATAAACATTTGAAGTTTTTATAAAATCTACTTCTGTTTTGTTCTTGGAACAAGGTTTCACACAGTCCAGGCTGTACTTGAACTTTGCGTTCATACAAGATGCCCTTGAACTAGTGACTGCTCACTATGCTGCTAGAGAGACAGGAGTGTGCTCCTCCCTCACCATGTCCTGCTCAGATCTGCTTTTCTGTAGCTGGATCTGAATTTCCTAAGCTGTGATTGGATAAACTTTTACCCACGATTGGGATGCCTACTCTGTGATATAACAATTCCTGTCATATACGTAGTTCTGTTTCTACGTTCTCTGTTCTGTTCCTTTGTCTCTTTTCCTGGTTAAGTTGATGTTTGTTCGTGTGGTGCTGGGATGCTGAGCTGGGTCTTGCTCACACTAGGTGACTGCTGCCCTGCTGAGCTGGGCCTCCTGTCCTATTTATACTGTGATTCCTGGTTCTCACTCTGGTAAATATAGTCCTTTTTTGCTTTGCTTTTATTGGTGCATTTTTATTCTTCTTAATACCTTTCACAAATAAGTTTTTAATTTGAAATTCATCTTGAGATTTTGGTGACTTTAGAGATTCCTTACCCTCTTTTTATTGAAAATTGGTTCTTTTCCCCACGTAATATATCCTGATTACAGTTCCCTTTTTCCTACTTTCCTTAGCTCCTCCCTCTCTCCCCTCCATCCAGATCCACTCCCATAAATCCTTCTCTCTCATTAAAAAAGAACTGCCTTCTAATGGATAGCAACCAAAGATAATGATGATAATAATAATAATAGTAAAGCAAAACCCATCACATTGAAGCTAGATAAGACAAATTGAAGGAAAATGACACAAGAATCAAAGACCCACTTGTTCCCACACTCAGGAACCCCATAAAAACACTAAAGTGGAAGCTATAATCTATACACAGTGCAGATGTGTGCAGGCCCTATGCATGCTGCCTCAGACTCTGTGAGTTCATATGAGCTTTGCTAATATTATTTAAGGAGCCTTGTTTTCTTGTCCTCCAACTCCTCTAGCTCCTACACTCTTTCTGCATCCTCTTTCATAGGGTTCCCTGAGCTCTAAGGGAGGGATTCGATGGAGACGTCCCACTCTGAACTATGTATTCCAAGGTCTCTCAGTCTCTGCTTAATGTCTATCTGTGGGTCTGCATATTTGCTCCCATCTGCTGAAGGAGGAAACTTCTCTGATGATGGCTCTAATCAAGGAGTAGAGCAGAATATCATTAGGAGCCATTTTATTGCTACTTTTTTTTTTTTAAAGACCAGTCGTTTTTGGTTTTACCCTAGGTTCCTGGGCTATCTAGTCTCTTGTTCTTGCTCACCCAAGCAGCATCAGGTATGGGTTCCATCTTGTGAAGTGGCCTTAAGTCAAACCAGACATTAGTTGGTTACTCCCACAAAGTTTGTGCCACTATTGCCCTAGCATATTTTGCAGGCAGGATGGCATTGTAGATCAAATGATTTGTAGCTGACATGGTGTTTATGTCTTTCTTTTGCAGCCTACAGATTACCTTTCTGTACCAAATACATTAACACATAGAGGTCCAGGTTCTATGTGTTCACAATCTTACTGTCTCCATATTTGATGAGTTGTGTGGGTGTTGTCTTCAGCAAGGGACATTGATGCTAGCTTGTGGAAAGCAACCTATAGGCTTTTTTTAACCACCTAGGTTGTTTGGGATTCCCATGGGACTGCTTTGGCCAACAACTCAATATAGATGTAACTCATTCCTAGTACTGGACACTTCATTTGGTGACAAGACATGTCCGGTTGGGACTCTATCTCCCCCATTATTTGGCAAGTTCATTTAAATTGCCTTCATATATTTCAGAAGTTTCTACTATATTTGGTTTCTGTATCACTCCTGAAATGGCCCTTAATTTTATCTGTCTCTCCACATATTCCCTCCATCATCCCCTCCCCACCTCCTCATTTGATCCTCTAGTTCCAGTCCCACACCATCTCTCCATAACTATCTATTCTAGTTCCCTTTCCAAATGAGGTCTATCTGTCCCTTCTTGTCCCTCAGTCTATACCTACCCTCAGTGGCTCTATAGACTGTAGCTTGGTTATCATTGACTTAACAGATAATATCTACATATAAGCAAATACATACCATAATTGACTTTAGAGATTCCTTTAGTGTAGGACCCAGCCATGAAAAGCTCAACAGAGGCCAAAGTCTCAGTAGTGTTGTGTGGAAAGGTGGCAGGGCTGCGTCCCTGGCACCCAGCCACCCACATGGCTAGCTTTATGTCCCAAAATAATTACATGGAAACTGTATTCTTTTAAACACTGCCTGGTCCATTTGTTCCAGCCTCTTATTGGCTAGCTCTTACATATTGATCTAACCCATTTCTAATATTCTGTGTAGCACCACGAGCTGACTTACCAGGAAAGATCTTAACCTGCGTCTGTCTGGAGTAGGAGAATCATGGCGACTCCTGACTCGCTTCTTTCTCCCAGCATTCTGTTCTGTTTACTCCACCTATCTAAATTCTACCCTATCAGAGGCCAAGCAGTTTCTTTATTAATTAACCAATGAAAGCAACAGATAGAAAGATGACCCTCCTCCATCATTTCCCCTTTTTCTGTTTAAACAAAAAAGGAAGGCTTTCATTTTAACATAGTAAAATTACATATAGCAAAACTGTTATAAAGCAAGAATTACAGTCATAATATTTATATATACTTTATCTTTTATCATAACTAAGGAAAACTATAACTATCCGTTCTTTAACTCCATGAAAGACTCCAGAAGGATATAATATTATCTAAGAAAACAAGAAATCCAAAACTCTAGAAATGACAGAGACATCTCACTGCCTGTACAGTCACCCAAAGTTCTTTTGTACCGTTGGGGCATCTGTCTTCGGCCTTCAGGCCCATAGTGTTCAGCAGACATTTCCACGAAGCAGGAAATTTCAAAGGCAGTTCAGTCACTATTTGCTGTGTCCTGCAGAATGTCTCGTAGACTCTTTCATGAATCAGGAACCCCGAAAGACCATCTCACCTTTAGGCAAGTTCAGCAGTCCTCTCTCTGTGGGTTCTTTGTGTCCAGATAAGCAGTCCAGGCAAGAGCAGTTTCTTGCCCAAATGGCTATCAAACTCCATAAGGAGCCTCTTCAATGCCCATCTTCCTCTTGAAGTAGCTGGGGCTGCCAGGAGCAGACGTGTCTCATTGCCATGAAAAACCCTAAGTTATTAAAATATTTTAAATGCCACATTCTGCAGTCTTTGAGAGATATGAAGAATGCCTATCTAACTGAAATATATCTCTATATATCTAGAAAATTTAACTAACATGACTACAAGCTTGACTATTATTGTTGATTATCCATTAACAACCTGTATTTCCTAATTATACATTACATTTTAAATGAACTATACAATCACAATACCTTAATCAAGATCAGAAATACATATACATATAACAAAATTGACCTTAAAATCCATACCAATGCAAATTATTCATATCTATATCATATCCCCCTTTAAATGTAAAAGAACATTTATAAACAATATTTGGGAACATGGGCGCAGTTATTTCTCTCCAAACTGCTTCCTGCTGAATGGGGGCGCTGTTATCTAGGTCTTTCATGGTATAACCTGTGTGTTAGATTCATCTCAGTTGGCAGTTGAGCGAAGTAATTTTTTGAAGGTGTTCACAGCAACCCTTCAGGAGGACGTGGTCCATCATACCATATTGGGATAGAAACAATCCAAAGAGTCTCATCCTCTATGAAAACAAAAGAAGACCCTCTCCAAAGCATCATATCCTTAGATCCAAATCCTGAAGTCATAATATCCTTATATCCATTCTGATTCTGCTTGGCAGCCCATGTAATGAAATGTCTCTCTGTATTTAGCTCCTTTACAGTAAAAAAATTTAAAGAAAACATAATGTACATAATCCAGACTCTCTGTGAATTTTTTATTTTTATGTGGCTTATTTTTATTTATTTCTCTTAATCTATAACTATCTGTACTCTGTCTCTTTAAAGACTTTATCTTTTTTAAAACCATTAATTTTATTCTCTATATTCTTTTTCTTCTCTCTCTCAAGCCTACGTACATTCATCCAACAGTGTGATCCATTTATAGATCTTTTATGCCTGAAATCTGTTCTATTGTGAATCTGTTTTTTACTATCCAGGAGCATTTCTTAAAATGTTAAGCACTTCTTTTTTTTTAATTTATTTTTTTTTATTGAAAAAAAATTTTCCGCCTCCTCCCTGCCTCCCATTTCCCTCCCACACACTGAGGCAATGGGGATGTTCTATCGGGAACTCACCAAGGCCAGCTGGCCGGGGACTGAAAAAGCATGGGACAAAACCGGTCTCGCTGAACATAATGGACAATGAGGACTACTGAGAACTGAAGAACAATGGCAATGGGTTCTTGGTCCTATTGCACGTAATGGCTTTGTGGGAGCCCAGGTAGTTTGGATGCTCACCTTAATAGACCTGGATGGAGGTGGGTGGTCCTTGGACCTCCCACAGGGCAGAGAAACCTGCTTGCTCTTTGGGCTGAGGAGGAAGGAAGACTTGATTGGGGGAGGGGGAGGGAATGGGAGGTGGTGGCGGGGAAGAGGCAGAAATCTTTAATAATTAAATAAATTAATTAATAAAAAAAAAAAAGAAAAAAATTTCTGCCTCCTCCCTGCCTCCCATTTCCCTCCCCCTCCTCCCGCCCCTCTCCCCCTCCCCCCACTCCTCTTCTCCTCCCTCTCCAGTCCCAGGAGCAGTCAGGGTTCCCTGCCCTGTGGAAAGTCCAAGGTCCTCCCCCCTCCATCCAGATCTAGGAAGGTGAACATCCAAACTGTCTAGGCTCCCACAAAGCCAGAACCTGAAGTAGGATCAAAACCCCGTGCCATTGTCCTTGGCCTCTCGTCAGCTCTCATTGTCCGCCATGTTCAGAGAGTCCGGTTTTATCCCATGTGTTAAGCACTTCTTAAAAACTTAAGTTGCACCATGTAAAGGTAATATGGTACCGCCTGTGTACTGCCCAGTCTAAACCTTAACTGTGCTGTTATTACAGTAATTATGGTAGTTCCTGCCTGAGACCAGCACAGTTCAGCATGGCAGAGCTGAGCTGCTCCTGACTCAGAGCCATTTGGTGCCCCTGAGCCACACACAGTTCCAGGCACAGAGCAGTCCACATTGCCATCAAGCAAGCCGTAGCACTTTACTCCAAATGCTCCATTCAAAAGCTCTGTCTCCTGCAGGAGCCAGACAGAGATCGTGATGGCAGCACAGCCCAGAAAGCCGGCATTTTAAAACAGCCAGTTTTTTCCTGCTGCTGAGTCAGGACAATTTCTTTGTGGTACGCAACCCAGAAACAGCAAAAAGCTGTCTTAAATTATCTCTCTGTCCTTTTTAAGCCCTCTCAGGTTTTACATGGAGTTCATTAGCAAGTTGGGTGCCACTCTGTTGGATGGAGCGGCGCCTACGTTCCTGGCACCCGGCTGCCCGCATGGCTTTACCCGAAATAATTACACAGAAACTGTATTCTTTTAAACACTGCCTGTTCCATTTGTTCCAGCCTCTTATTGGCTAGCTCTTACATATTGATCTAACCCATTTCTAATATTCTGTGTAGCACCACGAGTTGGTTTACCAGGAAAGATCTTAACCTGCATCTGTCTGGAGTGGGAGAATCATGGCGACTCCTGACTCGCTTCTTTCTCCCAGCATTCTGTTCTGTTTACTCCACCTATCTAAATTCTACCCTATCAGAGGCCAAACAGTTTCTTTATTAATTGACCAATGAAAGCAACAGATAGAAAGATGACCCTCCTCCATCACAGTAGTTTACCCTGGTTCCAAGAAAGACCACAAACTGAGACTACCCAGGCACCATCCAGGAGCAGACCATCCAAAGGAAATTCCTAACATTCCAACCATTGTAGGTAAGATTACCTGCCAGCACACATTCACCAGGACACCCCTAGACAAATGCCAGGCAGTCAGGGGTTCCGAACCTTAGAAATCCCTCACCTCCACCTTTGCTACAACAAAAGCCCAACCTACTGAGCTGTGGGGGGGGGGGGAAGCTTCCGATCAGTCCAATATGTTGGACATAAGGGGAGTCTGAGTTTGCAAACTTGTGTAAGAATAAAGACTCTTTGCTTTTATATATGGGACTAGGTCTCCTTGATGATTTTTGGGGTGATCTGGGCATAGCATTAGGAAAAAATAAAAATCAATTTTTTGCTCCATTGACCCATTCATAAATCAATATATATGTTTCTGCTTACTTTATAGGTCTTTTTTTGTATTTTATTAGAAAGAAAACATTTTTATTGTTTATTTTTATCTACAGTTCCATGTGATTGGGAGGCAGGTTAACCAAAGATGCGTTATAGTTTGGATGATATTTACTCAATACTATCAAACAATGTTGCTTTTATCTGACTATATATTATCAGACCCCAAAGGAAATGATGTAAATGTGGTCTGATGGGGTTATTAAAATGCTATTGTAAAATTTTGAATCTTGGTAAAAAGCTGTTGTCTGGTGATCTTAATATTTGAGATGACATCATTTATGCCTTCTAAGGTGTACCAAATGATTAGGTGCAAATGAAACTGCTCACCCAAGAGACTTTAGTAGAGTTTTCTATGCCAGTAAGTGCAGGTTAGATCTCAGTAAAAGGCACAGAGGCAAAAAAAAAAAAAGTCAAGAACTACCATCTCTGAAATATCTTTTATTTCCGTAGCTCTTGAGTGTTAGAGAGAACTAATCACTCAACTGTAAAAGCTGGGTCTCAGGGAAGTTTCAAAAAAAAAAAAGCCCAGCCAGATGGGAGAGAGTGTTTTGTGGCCCACATGGTCTTAAACCCTAGCAACAAAAAGCCAGAGTGGGGGAAAGCTTGCTCTCCCACCGGCAGCACAATGCCTATACTTTTCCTTTGTTCTGGGGAATAAAAACAGAGTGATGAGGGCTAAGCTTCGGTTCCTGAATTCTCACAGTGTTGGATGCTACGGGTTGTCACTGCTTGCTCAGATATGAATTATAACTGCTTGTCATTTTGCAAAGGAAAAAGGATGTGACAAACCTTTTGAAAAACACACATTTAGGCGTTTGGAGAGGGTTTTGATTTGTTGTACATAAATGTGTGTTTCTCAGAACGAATACTTGGTCTAAGTGTAAAAATATGCTTTTTTTGTCAAAGATTTTTTTCCTCCTTAATTTTACTTTTCTATTTTTTTCTTTTGGGGTGTTTTAAAGCTCCTTCTTTCACATTCCTTCCCAATATCTGAAACTATTGCCAGTGTTCTGTAGGTGGGGAGGGATGACTGAAGAGCCTGGAGTGCGCACTCAAACCGCGGGCATCCCATCCAGCCTGGAGTGCGCTCTCAAACCTCTGGCATCCCATCCAGCTGTAAGCGAGCCGCAGTCCTCCACACCTTGGTTTACTCATCTGACAGAGAGTTCAGGTAACACGGAAGCCCTCTACCTAGGACTCTGAGTATCTTCTTGGACTCAACCTCTGGACCATTCTGGAAGGCTTTGTAAATAAAAGTGGAATGAATGAGGTGAGTACGGGAGTGGGGGCAGCTCTACATGTAAAACTCTTGCCTTGAGGACTTGAGTCTGATCCCCAGAACCCATATTCTTAAAATATACAATCATAGCGGTTCATATGTGTAATCCCAGTGCTGAGGAGATGCGGGGAGACAGATCCCTAGGGCTCTCTGGCCAGCCAGCAGAGCCAACTTGGCTAGTTCCGGGCCAGTGAGAGACCCTGTCTCAAAAACCAAGGTGGATGGCCTCGAAGAACAACACTGGAAGCTGTCCTCTGACATATACACATGTGCACACACACGAACACAGGCACAGAGAAAATCAGCCACCTCCTCAAAGCTGGGAGCTTGTGAAGCCCAGTAATCTCCATGCTTCTGTAGTTCCCGCAGAACCACATCCGAAATTGCAAAGCTACTGAAGCACTCTTGTGATTTTAGGGAGTAAACTGCAGACTTAATGTCCTTTCCTGTAGTCCACGTTTCTAGCAATTTCTTAAATTTCCATGAAAATTGAAGTGGATGAGAAGTTTGGTTTGTCAACAAGATAAAATGCTCACAGATATAGTAATTGCTCTCAGCACAGACCCAAAGGTATTCTGAACAGCTGAGGGCCTAATCAGGTTGAGGGAGCTCAGTTTGCCAGTGAGATGCTGCTCCAATGCCCTTCTAGGTCCCAATACTGAGATGGCAGTCGCTCTCATTTACTGAGGCAGGAGCATCCTTATCCATCTTTCCTTCTGCTTAAAGAAGGCTGAATATTTGGACTGATAGGAAACTCAGGGAACATAAATGCCCACTGATGCCAATCTCTCTCCTCTTCAGAGCTACCCTGCACTATGGAACCATGAGGCAGCGCAGGCAGGGCAGAGCACGTGGGCATTAAAAACCATCCTGATGCCAATTGTCATGGAGGGCACTCATTCTTGTGAGGTCCCTTTTCTCACAGAGAGAAGCTACATCTTCAACATCAGCGGAACACAGGCGAACTGTAGTCCCTACTGCCATTGTTTCTCTTAGAGGAAAGAGGCTGACGAAGCCCATGTGCTCACCAGTTGGTGAGCATAGGTGATTGCTGGTGGTGTCCAGGACTCCAGAGGCTGTGAAGTGAACCCTGTAACATACATGATGCTTCTCAGCTTTCCCGGGACTTAAAAGGTCATTGAATAAAAGGCCTCATTTCTGTTTATCTCAGTGTTAACAGCTTGATCTGCTTGTGAGACCGATACCCTGTTGGCTTCGTCTACCTGGGGAGCCTGGGCTATTGGCTTTCTCCCCCTGGGCATGACATCACTGTGCTGGGAACCCCAAGACAGGCATGTCATGGGTCAAGGCTGCTCTTTCTCCACTGTGATGAGTACTTCCGAGGACACAGCAGAGTGCTCCTGTTCTTCAGCAGGCCCCACACTGGGGCCGGATGGCTCCTTGTTTTGTCTTACTGGCATGCCTAGCATATTTTACTGCCCTGTGAAAAATCTATAGAAGGTTCTAGATTATTCAGGGTCAAGTGGAGACTTAGGTCCCAGGAAGAAAGGCTAACCAGTGGGTAAGAGCTGAGCTGCAAATCCAGAATTCCCCAGTCCAGTTGACTTGGAGGTCCTTCTCCAGCTCTAGTAACCAACTGACCTATCTTCACTAAAGAAACATGGAAAGGAAATAGCCCGACATCACAAGAGGGGGACAGGGACCTTCATGGAATTGCTTTGTCTTGAAGAACTTGGAAATTATGATAGATTTTAGTCAGCCTGGGGTAGTTGACACATAGTTTTTCAAATAAGCTCAGAGACTTCATCTTCCTCTGAACATTTTGCCAGTTCCACTCCCAGGATGAGGGAGTTTCCTGCTTTCGCCTTCACCTGGCCCTGAGGAATTTGGTCCTTTATCCCCTTTCCTCCTGAGCACACTGAGATATGAGCAACACCATGGATCCCTTTGGTAAAAATGCAAAACTACTCCAATGTCCATTTCAGACACACTGCCTAGCCTTTTGCAGGCTGGTAATGGCCAGCTTTGGTATAGAACATCTGCTTATTTTTCACATTATACTTAACAGCCAGAAGTAGTGGGTCACACCTGTAATACCAACATTTAAAAAGGTGAGGCAGGAGAATAGCCATAACTTTGAAGTCAGACTAGGCTACCTAATGAGTTCCATGCTAGTCTAGGCTACAGACTGAGGCCCTGTCTGAACAAAACAAAAATACAACAACTGCCTAATTAAACACAATATATAAATAATAGGATGTTTCAGGATCATATGTTCTTTTTTTTTAGAATTTGAAACTGGATCAGGAATCTCAAGACATAAAAGATTATACAGGCTAAGAATATGAACTATGTTCCCCAGCCCATGAGTTAGATTTTTGTTAGTCTAGTCTTCCCAGCCAATCGCTGTGGATCCTTTGGTATCCTGGCCCCCAGACAGGAAGGTGAAACACGACTTTCTATTTTGTCCCTGCTTCCTCACCACAGTTGAGATGCTGACATGAGCTACTGGAGGATTAGTGACAGACAGGTGACTTCTTTACTGTATTGTTTGACTCTTATGTTTATTTATTTTCTAACACATCAGAAAAATTAATCAAAGGTATATACTTCAAAAAAGATGTGAAGAAAGGCTATATATAAGATAAACAAAGGAACACAGCATGCATTCGCTGCTTGTCAACCCTAACTGTTGAGAAAGTGTCCCAAGGGGACTGAAGAAAAGGATGAAATGAGTTTAAATAGACACATGAGGAGTCTTGACTGAAGATGCAGCAGAATATCTATCGAGCATCCATGAAGTCCTGTGTTCACATAAGTTATGTTCACATAAGTCCTGATACCACATAAGCTCATGACTGGCGTGGCAAGATAGGCTTATGGGTGTTGCAGGGTAACCAACTGCTTTATGGTTAAACTTAAGGCCTGCTCCACAGAAGGAGACTCGAGCCTGTACTGCAAAGCTGGCCACGAGCCCGTGGTTGGGGTATTCATAGGACCCAAAGTTGAAAATATTACTATTATTTTGCTAAGCAAACATAGTACCAAACCATCCTCTAAATTCATGTCTCTCCACCCGCAGATTAGCGCAGCTCTCAGATCTCAGAGAACTTTCTTTGGGCAGTGAATGATGGGGGACACGGGAACTCAAAACTGGTCAAAGAGGAATAAGTAAGCATGGAGGGCTCTGCCACAAAAGGGACATCTGTAGAGCATCCCCTCCCCAGACATCTGTAGAATATCCTCTCCCCACACATCTGTAGAGCATCCCCTCCTCAGACATCTCCCCTCCCCAGACATCTGTAGAGCATCCCCTCCCTAGACATCTGTAGAGCATCCCCTCCCCAGACATTTATAGAGCATCCCCTCCCCAGGCTCAGGGACCACTGCAGAGAGGGGGCACCCAGACTGTAAGATGACATCTATAGAGCATCCCCTCCCCAGACATCTGTAGAGCATCCCCTCCCCAGGCTCAGGGGCCATTACTGCAGAGGGGGCACCCAGACTGTAAGAGCCAGAGACCAGGTAGGATCAGAGCAGAACAGTGAACTCTGGACATGCTAGGGCTGTTGAGTTCAAACTCAAAGCAGCTGTGGCTGAGTGTACAAGACCTGACAGTCAGCATCGTAGCATGGAGGGGAAGGAGTTCATGAGCCTCATCCCTAGACGGGGATCTGTGGGTGGACTGGCTTCTGGAGGAGAAAAAGTCAGTTTTCTTTAAGGGCATTGCTCCAGTAGATTGACCATGCTCCCCGTACCTGCACATATATGGGCAGCACAGTTGGAGTATATGGATTTTTAAATTAAAAATAAAAAGAGAGGACACAAAATTCAAGGGTATGGAGATGGGGGCAGATCTTGGGGTAATTTAGAAAAGCTGGATGAAAATGATCAAATATATTGTATGAAATTCTCAATAAGCTAATAAAAATGTTTCTTTTTTAAAAAAAAATAGGTGTGATAGCACACATTTGCATGCTGAATAAACAACTGAGTGGTGTAGCAGGAGGAGCGGGCTGCTTGTCGTCCTGGCCACCCTGCTGTCTTACATCCGAAGTAATCACACAGAAACTGTATTCATTTAAACACTACCTGGCCCATTAGCTCTAACTACTTATTGGCTAATTCTTACATCTTAATTTAATCCATTTCTATTAATCTGTGTATCACCATGTGACTGTGGTTTACCGGCAAAATTCTAAACAGCATCCATCTCAGGCAGGAGATCCATGGCATCTCTCTGTCTGCCCTTCTTCCCAGAATTCAGTTCTGTCTTCTCCATGCCTACCTAAGTTCTGCCCTATCAAAAGGCCAAGGGAGTTTCTTTATTCAACCAATGGAAGCAACACATAAACAGAAGGACCTCCTACACCAGAGCAGTGGAGGCAGGAGTGCTAGAAGTTCAGATTCAACTTTTGCTACATAACTAGTTCAAGACCAGCCTGGGCTACACAAGAATCTGTATTTTAAAAAAGGAGAAAAGGAAAGATGGAGCCTGCCAGGGGAGCCCGCAAGCAACAATAAACACAGTAAAGAACATATTAGCTGCAGAACAGGGGCTGTGGAGCAAAGAAGGATTCCTAAGGCTGAGCTGCTGGACTTGGGATACATTTGTGGCTTTTTTGCTGACGGGAAATGGGATCCTGGTGATCTATGGGTTGTGGTGGCGTCACTATCTATTGGTGGTAGCTATTCATGTGGCAACATCTAAATTGGCTACTTTTTATTAAACTTGTTTCAGAGAGCAACCGCAGAGCTACGTAGAAAACATTTTTTAAGACCCTGGAAAGCCACTGAGGAATTGAGAAGCTGCAATAGCAAGGTTTTCCCAACCACAGTGAGGTAAAGCTACAAATTAATAGAAAGTCAAGGAGAAAAGTCTCCAAACATTTTGAAATGATGAAATATACTGTAACTCCCACAGACCTTAAGGAAACTTAGACTACATACTGAGACCCTGTCTCAGAAACCTAAAAAATTGGGAGGGCAGCATGATTCCACGGGTAAAGGGCATGGGCTGCCAGCCTGACAGCCTGAATTCAATTCTCAGGACCCATATGACATCATAACACACATGCCCTCCAGTTAAATAAACAAATGAACATAATTTAAAATTCTCTTAAAAACCAGTGAGTAAGTAAGGTAGAGTTAACCAACAAAAATAAGGAGAAAACTCAGAAAAGATAAAAAATAGGTAAGATACAGGCCAAATCTACAGTTGAACAAAATATAATGCTCAATGTATATATGACCAAGGCTAATACAAAAAATACACAAAATAAAATATTAAAAGCAACATCATTATCAAATGTGTATTTAGAAATTTGTAATAATATGACAATAAACCCATGCCTTCAATTTTTATTTTTAAAAAATTAAGTAGACATGCTGTTTTTAAAAACATGCTTTGCAAATACTGATAGAAGAATTTTTAAAAATACAAATATTCTTGTAGCTAATAAAGACACTAAGCCTCAAATAGTTGGCAAATTCTCCCAACAGTTGATCCCTTCCAAAGAATAAGAAAAAAAAAGCCAAGTGTGACGGTTTACGCCTGGAACCCAGCACTGGGGAGGATGAGGCAGGCAGACTGAGTCAAGGCTGAAGTATTAGGTAGACCCCGTATCACACATAAGAAAAACAAAACAAAGCCAACATGAAGTGGAGAGGAGCCTTCTCAATATGTTTCATGAAAACAGCAAATTGTTTTCAAGAGATTTAATTTTCTTTATCTTTTCAATGAACTTACTTTAGATCTTAACCATTTTCAACCTTTTAAAAAATATTTTAAGTGCATGAGTGTTTTGCCTGCATGTATACATGTGTACTATGTATGTGCCCTTGGAAGTCAGCAGAGGACATCACTGGACACCCCAGAACTGGATTGGTGATGAGCCACCATGTGGGTGCTGGGAATCCAAACCAGGTCCTCTGCAAGAACAGCAGGTACTTCTAACCACTGAGCCATCACTCCAGTCCCTTAATGTTTTCCACTTCCCTGATTCTCGTTCTTTATAATTTTTATTGTTTCACTTACTTTTGGTTTGATTTGTCCTATTTCAGTTTGTAAGATAGACCTTCTCCACTTCCCTCTTTCCCTCCTCTTTCCCCCACCTCATTTGGAGAGGTTTTGCCATTTAGCCTATATTGTCCTGGAACTCACTCTACAGGTCAGGCCAATCTCTAAGGAGGCTTAGTTCTGCCTCAGTTGGTACATATTAACCACTGAGCCTAATCCTAACTCTAACCCTAATCTTAACCCTATCTTAGGCCTTTTAAGACTGAGTGAGAGTATACATATATATATATATTAATTTGTTGTAATTATGTGTCTATGTACATGTGAATGTGGGTTTGTACATATGAGTTCAGATGCACACAGAGGCCAGAAGTCAGGGTCCCTGGAGCTGCCCAACATAAGGGCTGGGAATGGAACTCAGTTCCTTTGCGAGAGCAGGGTGTGGTTTTAACCACGGAGCGAGCTTGCCAACCCTTGATTTCCAAAGTATTTAGTGCAAATCCCCTCTAAGCCCTGTATTGGAATCACTGCATAATCTTGAAATGTTGTTTTTCCATTTTTATTCAGTTCAAGAAATTTTGAATTTTTCTTGAAAGTTCCTTGTAAATATTGGTTTGCACTAAACTCAGGAGCATCTAGACACCAAAAATAGCATCATGGGAGTGAAATGACAAGCCAGAGTAGAAGAAGGTATTCACAAGCATATATAAATGACAATGGGCTTGGATTCTGGATATAAGGATGTTCTTTTTTTGTTTATTAAAAATCACTTTTCATTTTACATACCAACCACACTTTCCCTCCCTCTCCTTCTTCCACCCCACCCCTACTCTTACCCCCATCCACTCCTCAGAGCAGGTAAGGCCTTCCATGGGGAGTTAACAAAGTCTGGCATACCAACTGAGGCAGGACCACCATACCAAGGCTGAGCAAGGTATCCCACCAGAGCGAACAGGGCTCCAAAAAGCAAGTTCATGTATCTGGGATAGGTCCTGGTGCCACTGCCAGGAGACCCCCCAAAAGATCAAGCCACACAACTATCACCTGCATTCAGAGGGTCTAGGTCAGTTCCATGCAGGTTCCCCAGCTGTCAGACTATAATCTGTGAACTCCTATCAGCTTAGGTCAGCTGTCTCTGATTTTCCCTATCATGCTCTTGACTGCCTTTTATTCATATTGTCTCTCCTCCTTCTATCCAGCTGAATTCCGGTAGCTCAGCCCAGTGTTTGACTGTGGGTTACTGTATCTGCTTCCATCAGTCACTGGATGTAGGTTCTATGATGACAATTAGGGTAGTCACCAATCTGATTACAGGGAAGGCCAATTCAGGCACCTTCTCTACTATTGCTAGGAGTCTTTCCTGGGATCTTCCTTGTGGATTCCTGAGAATTTCTCTAACCCCATAATGGCTCCTTCTATCAAGATATCTCTCTCATTGCTTACCCCCTCTGTCTCTCCCCAACTCTGTCTTCTTAATCCCTCATGTCCCATCCCCCATCCCCATCTTTCTATCCCCCTTCTAGTTTAACCAGGAGATCTTAACTATTTTTCTTCCTGGGACCTCTTAGGGTCCTCCCTTCTTTACCTAGCTTTTCTGGGATTGTAGATTGTAGCTTGGTAATCCTTTGCTTTACATCTAATATCCATATAAGAATACTTACCATATGTGTCTTTCTGAGTCTGGGTTACCTCACTCAGGATTTTTTTTCTAGTTCCATCCATTTTCTTGCAAATTTCAAGATGTCATTGTTTTTTACCACTAATACTTCACTGTGTAAATGTGCCACATTTTCTTTATCCATTCTTCAGTTAATGGGCACCTATGCTGTTTCCAGGTTCTGCTATTACAAAAAATGCTGTATGAATATATAGTTGAGTGAATGTCCTTGTGGTATCATTGTGTGTCCTTTGGTTTTATGCCCAAGAGTGTTATTGCTGGGCCTTGAAATAGATTGATTTCTAATTTTCTAAGAAACCATCATACTGCTAAACTATCTGGGTATTCAGCAGGGGCTTCTCTCCCCGGCTACTGCCTCTCTCTCTTCCTATCCCATCCCAGCTTGCACCCAGGTACCCCTTCCCTTCTATGGGGACATAGGATCCCCCAAATCAGCCTGCTCTGGAGCTGAGGATCTGGGGGGAAAATGGAGAATGCAAGGGCACAGGAGTTCCTTTGTTTCACTGAGCCTGAATCCTGCAAGCCTGCCCTTTTGTCTGCGAGGTTCCTGGCCAGCAAGTGGCCCCAATCCTGTACCAGAAGACCCATAGGAGAAGTTCCTGGCCAGCAAGTGGCCCCAATCCTGTACCAGAAGACCCATAGGAGAGGTTCCTGGCCAGCAAGTAGCCCTGATCCTGTACCAGAATATCCATCAGAGAGCATTTGAAGGAAGAGATTGGCAGGCACCAAAGCAAGAATTCCTCCAACAATCTGAAAAACAGCATGATAACACCAGAACCCAGCGAACATACAACAGGAAGACTTGAACACCCTAATCCAGAAGAAGTAGAAGAAATAGACATTATGAAAGTGATAGAGTCCCTTAAACAAAATGTGAAAAACTTCCTTAAAAAAAAGGATGAGAAGAATAATAAAAAGTTCAAAAAAATGAATAAGTCCCTAAAAGATACCAGAGGAAACCAAGAAAAAAAAACAATCAAACAAATAATGGAAACAGTTCAAGATTTGAAAACTGAAATGGAGGCAATGAAGAAAACACAAACTGAGGGACGGTGGGATATGGTAAATCTGGGTAAAGTAACAGGGACTACAGAGACAAGCATAACCAACAGAATACAAGAGATATAAGAAAGAATTTCAGATGCTGAAGACACTATAGAGAAAATAAACGTACTGATCAAAGAAAACAGCAAATCCAACAAATTCTCATCACAAACATCCAGGAAATCTGGGTCACTATAAAAAGACCAAACCTAAGAATAATAGGGGTAGAAGAAGGAGAAGAATTACAGCTCAAAGGCCCAGAAAATATGTTCAACAAAGTTATAGAAGAAAACTTTCCCAACCTAAAGAAGGATATTCTTATGAAGGTACAAGAAGCATACAGAACACTGAATAGACTGGATCAAAAAAAAAATCCCCTCGCCATATAATAGTCAAAACACAAAACATACAGAATAAAGAAAGAATATTAAGAGCTGCAAAGGAAAAAGGTCAAGTAACTTATAAAGGTAAACCTATCAGAATTATACCTGACTTCTCTATGGAAACCATGAAAGCCAGAAGGTCTTGGATAGATGTACTGCAGAAACTAAGAGACCACGGATGCAACCCCAGACTACTATACCCAGCCAAGCTTTCATTCACCATCAATGGAAAAAACAAGATATTCCAGAATAAAAACGAATTTAAAAAATACGTAGCCATAAATCCAACCTTACAGAAAGTAATAGAAGGAAAATTACAACCCAAGGATTCCAACAATGCCCACAATAACTCAGACATCTAACAACCCTTCACCAGCCCAATTCAAAGATGGGAAACACACAAACTCTACCACCAAAAAAAAAAGTATCCAGAGTTAACAACCACTGGTCATTAATATCACTTAATACCAGTGGACTCAATTCACCTATAAAAAGGCACAGGTTAAAAGATTGGATGCGAAAACAGGATCCAACATTCTGCTGTTTACAAAAAACACATCTCAACCACAAAGACAGAAATCTACTCAGAGTAAAAGGTTGGGAAAAAGTTTTTCAATCAAACGGACCTAAGAAACAAGGGGGTGTGGCTATACTAATATCTAACAAAATTGATTTCAAATTAAAATCAATCAGAAGAGATGGACACTTTATACTCATAACAGGAAAAATTCATCAGGATGAAGTCTAAATCCTGAATATCTATGCCCCTAATATAAAAGCACCCCCTTACGTAAAAGAAACATTACTAGAACTCAAGGCATACATCAAACCCCACACACTAATAGTAGGAGACTTCAACACTCCTCTCTCACCAATGGACAGGTCAATCAGACAGAAACCTAACAAAGAAATAGGAGAACTAATGGAGGTAATGACTCAAATGGACTTAACAGACATCTATAGAACATTCCACCTAAATCGGAAAGAATATACCTTCTTCTCTGCAGCTCATGGAACCTTCTCGAAAATTGATCACATACTCGGTAACAAAGCAAACTTCCACAGATACAAAAAAATATTAGTAACCACCTGTGTCTTATCGGATCACCACGGAATAAAGTTAGAATTTAACAATAATTCTACTCCCGGAAAGCCTACAAACTCATGGAAACTGGACAGTCAACTACTAAACCACCCCTGGGTCAGGGAAGAAATAAAGAAAGAAATTAAAGTCTTCCTTTAATTCAATGAAAATAAAGACACAACATACCCAAACCTATGGGACACTAAGAAAGCAGTGCTAAGAGGAAAGTTCATAGCTCTAAGTGCCCACATTTAAAAAATGGAGAAAGCTCACATTAGAGACTTAACAGCCCACCTTAAAGCTCTAGAAAAAAAAAAGAAGCAGACTCACCTAGGAAGAGTAGAAAACTGGAAATAATCAAACTGAGGGCTGAAATCAACAAAATAGAAACACAGAAAACAATCCAAAGAATCAACGAAACAAAGAGCTGGTTCTTTGAGAAAGTCAACAAGATTGACAAACCTTTATCCAAACTAATCAAAAGGCAGAGAGAGAACACGCAAATTAACAAGATCAGAAATGAAAAGGGGGGCATAACAACAGACACTGAGGAAATTCAGAGAATCATTAGGTCTTACTACAAAAACTTATATGCCACAAAGTTGGAAGATGTAAAAAAAAATGGACTTGTTTCTAGATAAATACCATTTACCAAAATTAAATCAAGAACAGGTGAACAATTTTAATAGACCTATAAGTCGTGAGGAAATAGAAGCTGTCATAAAAAACCTCCCAACCAAAAAAAGCCCCGGACCAGATGGATTTAATGCAGAATTTTATCAGAATTTCCAAGAAGACCTAATACCTATACTCCTTAATGTGTTTCACATAATAGAAACAGAAGAGTCATTGCCAAACTCTTTTTATGAAGCTACAGTCACCCTGATTCCAGAACCAAACAAAGACCCAACCAAGAAAGAGAATTACAGACCAATCTCACTCATGAACATCGATGCAAAAATTCTCAAAAAAAAATTCTGGCAAACAGAATCCAACAACATCAAAAAATTATCCATTATGATCAAGTAGGCTTTATCCCAGAGATGTAGGGCTGGTTCAACATACGAAAATCTATCAATGTAATCCATCACATAAATAAACTGAAAGAAAAAAAAACATATAATCATTTCATTAGATGCTGAAAAAGCATTTGACAAAATTCAACACCCCTTTATGATAAAGGTCTTGGAGAGGTTAGGGACACAAGGATCATACCAAAATATAATAAAAGCAACATATAGCAAGCCAAGAGCTAATATTAAATTAAATGGAGAGAAACTCAAAGCCATTCCACTAAAATCAGGAACACGACAAGGCTGTCCACTCTCACCATATCTCTTCAACATAGTGCTTGAAGTTCTAGCAATAGCAATAAGACAACATAAGGAGATCAAGGGGATTCGAATTGGAAAGGAAGAAGTCAAACTTTCGTTATTTGCAGATGATATAATAGTGTACATTAGTGACCCCAAAAACTCTACCAAAGAACTACTACAGGTGATAAATACCTTCAGTGATGTGGCAGGTTACAAGATCAACTCAAAAAAATCAGTAGCCCTCCTATACACAAAGGATGGAGAAGCAGAGAGGGAAATCAGAGAAACTTCACCTTTTATGATAGCCACAAATAGCATAAAGTATCTTGGGGTAACTCTAATTAAGGGAGTGAAAGATCTATTTGACAAGAACTTTAAGTCTTTGAAGAAAGAAATTGAAGAGGACACCAGAAGACGGAAGGATCTCCCATGCTCTTGGATGGATAGGATAAACATGGTAAAAATGGCAATTCTACCAAAGGCAATCTACAGATTCAATGCAATCTTCATCAAAATCCAAACAAAATTCTTCACAGACATTGAGAGAACAATAATCAACTTTATATGGAAAAACAAAAAACTCAGGATAGCCAAAACAATCTTATACAATAAAGGAACTTCTGGAGGCATTACCATCCCTGACTTCAAACTCTATTACAGAGCTACAGTAATGAAAACACCTTGGTACTGGCATAAAAACAGAGAAGTCAACCAATGGAATCGAATAGAAGACCCAGATATTAACCCACAAACCTATGAACACCTGATTTTCGACAAAGGAGCTAAAAGTATACAATGGAAGAAAGAAAGCATCTTCAGCAAATGGTGCTGGCATAACTGAATGTCAACCTGTAGAAGAATGAAAATAGATCCATATCTATCACCATGCACAAAATTCAAGTCCAAGTGGATTAAAGATCTCAATATAAATCTGACAACATTGAACCTGATGGAAGAGAAAGTGGGAAGTAGACTGCAACACATGGGCACAGGAGACCACTTCCTACATATAACCCCAGTAGCACAGACAATAAGGCCAACAGTGATAAATGGGACCTCCTAAAACTGAGAAGCTTTTGTAAAGCAAAGGACACCGTCATTAAGACAAAAAGACATCCTACTGAATGGGAGAAGATCTTCACCAACCCTGCAACTGACAAAGGTCTGATCTCCAAAATATATAAAGAACTCAAGAAACTAGACTTTAAAATTCTAATTAACCCAATTAAAAAATGGGGCACTGAACTGAACAGAGAATTCTCAACAGAAGAAGTCCAAATGGCCAAGAAACACTTAAGATCGTGTTCAACTTCCTTAGCAATCAGGGAAATGCAAATCAAAACAACTTTGAGATACCATCTTACACCTGTCAGAATGGCTAAAATCAAAAACACTGATGATAGCCTTTGCTGGAGAGAATGTGGAGTAAGGGGAACACTCCTCCATTGCTGGTGGGAATGCAAACTTGTGCAACCACTTTGGAAATCAGTGTGGTGGTTTCTCAGGAAACTCGGAAGCAACCTACTTCAGGATCCAGCAATTTCACTCTTGGGAATATACCCGAGAGATGCCCTATCATATTACAAAAGCATTTGTTCAACTATGTTCATAGCAGCATTATTTGTAATAGCAAGAACCTGGAAACAACCTAGATGCCCCTCAATGGTAGAATGGATAAAGATAGTGTGGAATATATACACATTAGAGTACTACTCAGTGGTAAAAAACAATGACATCTTGAATTTTGTATGCAAATGGATGGAAATAGAAAACACTATCCTGAGTGAGATAACCCAGACCCCCCAAAAAGATGAATTTGGTATGTACTCACTCATTTGTGGACTCTAGCCATAAACCAGGTTCTTGCACAGCTTCACTGGCACCAATTTAAAGATGGTGTTCTATACCTGTGTCCTCAGTGCTCATCCAGCAGGAGGAATCGCTCTGTTATAAGGCGAATTCTGTCCTGTGTTTAGGACCCGGCTATGACAAACTCAACAGAGACCTGAGTCTCACTGAGTATTTTATCCTAAGGCAATACCTGGTTCTAAGAAAGATCACAAACTGAGACCACCCAGGCACCACTCAGGAACAGACCATTCAAATGAAATTCCTAACATTCCAATCATTATAGATGGGGTCACCTGCCAGCACACACCCATTGCTCTTCACCAGGACACCCCTATACAGATGTCAGCCAATCAGGGGTCCTTAGAAATCCCTCACCCCCACCCTTGCTACTATAAAAACACAACTCTAACTGAGCTTGGAGCTCTCTGATCATTCCAATATGTTGGACATATGGAGAGTCTGAGTTTGCAAACTTGTGTGAGAATATAGGCTCTTTGTTTTTAAATATAGGACTAGGTCTCCTAGTTGATTTGGGGGGGACTCTGTGATCTGGGCATAACACTGTGGTGGCCTCAGAAAGAGGCCTAACTGTCAGTTGGGTATTTGACAGCTCTAACCATAGGAATGAGACACTTGGAGCATGCACTATCTGGAAATTCTGATTGATGTTGGCTTATTGCTTCCCTTGGACAGCATCTGTGTTCAGAGACAACTCTTCATAAAACTGGGAATAGGATGGCTGGTAGGAAGGCCGCTTGTAATGATCTGTCCTGTCCCTTTAAGAGACAAGCCCTGACCACTCCCTCCCCTGTCTGCTGAGGTAGGCAGATCTTCCTTCCTGCTTGCATCCTGAGTCTCTCCCTTTTCTGTCTTCCTCTCAAAGAGGCAGCTTCTGTCTCTCCCCACTTCTCCCCACCTCCACTCCTCCCCTTTCCCCTCCATAACCCCCTAAATAAATATCCAACCTCACTCTGCATGGCATGTCTATCCATGTGTCTGTCTCTTGCCCATCGCATGGCTCCCTTCCTGGACCAGGCACCTTTGGAGACCTGTGGTGTGGTCTCGCAAGCCCATCTGCCTGTCTCTCCTTGTGGTCTGCTGCAGCCACTCGGGGAACTGCACCGTCCCTGCCTGGGACTGGCTGCTGTTTGGACCTGCTGTTTGCTGCCTGCCGCCACTCAGAGACCTGCTATGTTTCTGCCACTGCAGCCTCCAGGGATCCACAGCATTTTATTTTAACCCATTATGCCACTCCCCTTGAGAGGAAAGCTGATGTCTGGCTTTGTTTACAAATTGCCAAGTAGGAAGCAGTCCTGAGAGCAGGGTTGGGGCTTCCTTGAATGAGACTTTCAGGGAGGAATTTGAGGGTATTTTGGTTCTTTTACAAGTCTGAAGTCTTAAGAACTGTCCCTTAGGCTGTGGTAATTGAGCACTGGCTGTGCAGGCTGTGGGCTATGGAGATGACCCTCCTGGGAAAGCAGGGCTACTTCAGACAGGGTGACAGGCCCCACTCACCTTGTTACTGAATCTGAGGAGAGTGAAGTGCCTGAAAATGTGGTGCTTCTTCCTGGGCCACTTCACAGGAAAGCAAGGCTGGAGCATGAGCTTCACCCAGTTACATGATGGTGTGTCTCACTTCAGTGACCAGCTCTAGTAAATCCCACAAGCTCACCTATTGCGGGAGCTCCTTCCGTTCCTTCAGCCAATAGCCGCTGAGATACCAGCCCACTGAGGCATGGTCTCTCTCCCTTTAAAAAAGCGGCCACGTCCCTCTGCTTGTGCTCTGGCTTCCGGCTCCACTTCCGGCGGCGAGTAGGCTCCATTCCTGATCGCACAGAGGGCTATTGTCTGGGACGGTGATCTGTAAGTTTTTCCCCCTTAAAATAAATAACCTCTCTAATATTCATAATTCCAAACTGGTGTGGGATTGTTTGTGACTTACGCTTTCACTCACCTGACACGAAAATATTCTCACCCAGGAGTCCACCTCTAGGCCGCCAATATTTAGTGCTGGACTGCCCTGTGCGCTCTTGGGCTCTGTGTTATTTAGGGTTCTCCAAAGGGACAGAACTGATAGAATGGAGTTCTCTGTGTGTTTATTTATTAGACAGGTTTATAGGATGTGGTCTGGGTAGACCAACAATGGCTCTCATGTTTGGAAGGCCAAGAATGCAGCCATTATTCAGTCCATGACAACAAAAATCTCATCAGACCCCATCCAGCACTGGAATGCTGGGGGTGTTCCTGGAGAGCTGCTGGTCTCCATTCATCTGAGATCCTGGAAAAGTTGGATTTAATACTGAATGCAGAAATAGGACAGATGAACTGGACAGTGACAGCGAGGACAAGAAAGCAAAAAGTGAAAGATTCCTTCTCCCATATCTACTATGAGGGTGTGTTAGACCCCAACTCTGGGATGCTAACTCCTCAGGAGGGTCGCCCCATGGAACCACCCCCCAGTCAAGCTGATGCAAAAACAAGAGGAATTTTATTCTCGTTTGCGCAAACGGGCTCCTCAGCCAGGCGAGGAAGAGAAGCCATGACTAGCTATTACAGGCTACTTTTAAAGGCAAAAAAATACATATTCAGGGAGGGGGTACAGTGTGTTGTTTGTCAAACATAGGGATTGGCTCATTTTAAGGGCATTTACTATGATTGGCTATGTCAAAGGCAGGACAGGTGGTTGCTGGGTCAGGCGAAGGACAGGGAAGCACCTGCAGGCTGTTGGAAAACACATAATGTTCTAGTCAATAGGCAGGGTGGGGTCATGACTAGTTCACAAAAACATGTTTTCTCTAGTTCGCCAAAAACATGTTTTCTTCAGGTGTAAGGTGAACCAGATGAAATCACCTGGCGAAGCACGAAACACGCAACAGCCCCGCTTAGGAGTTTATTAGAGAAGATGCGTACAGGCCTGGGGAATCAGTGTGCAGAAAGAGAGGGCTGAAGATGGTGCATCCAGCTTTTAAAGGCTCCCTAGCGCATGCGCGCAAGGGCTCACATAGCTGGGTCATATATAGGTGGTGTAACCATTCCTTACGTGGATCACGCAGGGCCTTTTAAGGTTCCTGGGGCGACTAGGTATTTTTGCCTGAGGGCTTCTTTGCTCATACATGGCCGGGAATCCAGAAGTGCCAGCCATGCTGGTTTGGCTAAAATCATAACAACAGAAGGTATAGCCCAGACTTAGGTCATCCCCCTCCAATAATCCAATTAGGGAAATCCCTCAAAAGAGTGTACAGCAGGTTGGGTTTTAGTGACACCGTATGCATTCAATTGACAAGCAAGCACAGACTTTCTCCTCTGTAAACTCAAGGTCACCTTACACAGTTTGAGGCCATCTTGGGCTACAAGAGATTCAGTCTAATAAAACACACTTACAAGCAAGAAAGCTAACAAAAATTCCCCTCAAGCTAGAACCTCAAATCAAGTCCTATAGTCACTGAATTTCGGATCACAGTCTGTGCCCTGGCAAGCCAGGCTCAGCCATCTGTCCCTAATAAGCCAAGTAGAAGAGCCAACTTAGTAGGAAAATTCAAGTGGTCACATTGGGAAGAGGTGCAAAGAGATCCAGTGACACCCTCAGGCCATCTCTGGGTTCCTAACACAAAGTTTAGGTGAAAGCAGAGGATTGGTTACTCACAGCTAACCAGGCCTGGTCAAGGTATAGCCCCACTAATCACTGTCTCTGTGCCAACCTCTCTTGAACGTTGTCTGGCAGGTCACCCACGCTGTGAAATCCCTTTCCAGAGACAAGGTCCTCCTCTACCTTGTGCCACGCTTGAGACTTTCCTTTTCCCACCGTGAGATTCCTGGAGGAAATTCTAGCTCTCTGGGGTGTTTTGTTTCACAGACTGATGGTAAGAGAAAGAATACAAATGTCCCTTTAGATCTCTTCACCCCCGCCAAGCCAGCTATAATACAGAGTGTGACCAGCAGTTTGCTCGGCTAGCTGGTCTACCATTTTGATAGAGTCTGTGGTTGTATTTACTTGTTAACATGGGTGTACATATGGGTGGGTGTGCTTCTCTTCTCTTTTTCCCCACCCTCTATCTTGAATGCAAAGGGGTATCATGGACCAAAATTGGAAACCTTAAGAAACTATAAGCATGTGACAGTTTATAGCTCAGAGAAACTTTCCTGGTACCGCAGAAATTACATTAAAGAACCAAATGATGTCTCTAATGTTTCCCACATCCCTATTTTAGTATCTTGGAATTGGCAAATGGGGATTTCAGACAACAATGACCACTGATTCATTAATGGATACAATTACAGCTTATAGACATTGTAAGTCCTCCCTTAGCCCCCAATAAAACAATGAGAAATTTGAACACCATATTATTTAACCATCAAATCCTTCCTTATGGGAAAAAGTTTTATTTATAGAGGAAATGAGAGTGGTTTCTTTTCTTATTCTGCTCTCTGATGTATCCACAGTAAACTGAACCTCAAAGGAATTCAGAAACTGTAGTAGTTACATACTTTAAATGATATTTATATCAGAATATTAACAACAATGGGTTCTCAGCCAGCTTTGTGCTTGTCTCAAAGGTGAGTAAGCATACATTATGAAGCTGGGCATGGTGGCACATGACTATAATCCCAGTACTCAGAAGGTGGAGGCAAGAAGATCAGGAGTTCAAGGCCAGACACACTAGAATTCATGAGCTTGAGCCTGTCTTGGGCTGTGATTGCTACTGCCCCAGAAACCAGAAGGAAACAGCAGCAACACTAGGGCCCACAGAAATGGCTCTACCAGGCATAGGACCTGAGTTCAGGTCATGTCAAGACACCCTCTTGTGACTCCAGCGCTTGGGCAGTGGTGGAAGCAGACAGATCTATGAAGCTCATTGGCCAGCCAGCCTAACCCAGTCAATGAGCTTCAGGTAAAAGGGAGAGATCTGACCCTTTCTCAAAATATAAAGATAAAAGAGGGGCTGGAATGTTGACTCCGCCCTTAAGAGCACTTGCTTCTCTTGCAGGGGACCAAGGTTCGGCTTCTAGTACCCACGTGGTGACTAATAATACCCGCTTCTGAACTCTGTAGGCATCAGGCATGCATGTAGTGCACATACATGCATGAAATTTGAAATAAAATTTATGCACTGACAATGCTGAAACATAGATGGGCAGTCATATATGGTGGTTCTGTTGAACTTGTCCATGTTGGGTTTCAGGGACTAAACTGATAGGGACAACTGGTCAGGTCCCTTTCTCAAGAGGGCACCATATCTCATTACAGATAGTTGTGAACCACCTTATCATTGCTGGGAATTGATCTCAGAACCTTTGGAAGAGCAGGCAGTGCTCTTAATCACTAAGTCATCTTATACGTACACACAGACAAAATACTCATGCACATAAATAATAAATCCATAAAAATAAATAAAAGAGTAAGACAAGTACGGATGAAAAATAAAGGGTGGTAAAAAAGAGAAGCACATGCACCCACATGTACACCCAAGTCAATAAGTAAATACAATTATATGCACACATATCACACATGCACACAGACACATACTAATAAGCTGATATACCATATACACACAACACACACATATCACACACATACACATATACACCACAAACTCAGAACATAAAAGCACCAAGCACACAGAACACACAAACACATACACACAACACATACATGCATACACACACATATATACATACCCACACATCACACATATACACACACACCACACAAACATTGTAAGCATTACAGCTCAGATGGAAAGGTATCCTGGCAGTGGAGAGCCAAAATATACCACAAAGTCACACCACACAGCAAACACCACACAAGAGATTTATTGGAGGGGGAAAGAACAGGACAGTGGCTGCCTCAGCTCAGGTGAGAAAGAGCAGCAAGCTGAACAGGATGCAGGGTGTTTACAGAGTTTCATGGGAAGGGGGTGGGACTCTTCAGGGTGAGGCTTTCCAGAGTAGAAATTGGTGGGATTTCATGTCCAGAGATGAGACTTTTTACTATGTAGGATGGAGCAGGGTCCAGCAGTTAGGGCAGTGAGGGGACTCTGAGTAGAACCTGTCATGGAGGCCCTTGAGAGAGGGGCACAGACACTGGTGTGGTTGGATGGGCTTACAGACACCCCCCACACACATGCACGTACACACATACCATACACACACCACACACATATATAGACATATGCACACACCGACCATGCACACCACACACACATACATGCACATACATACATACCATACACACACCACACACATATATAGACATATGCACACACAGACCATGCACACCACACACACATACATGCACATACATACATATCATACACACCACACACATACCACACACATATATAGACATATGCACACACCGACCATGCACACCACACACATATATAGACATATGCACACACTGACCATGCACACCACACACACATACATGTACATACATACATATCATACACACCACACACACACCACACACATATATAGACATATGCACACACCGACCATGCACACCACACACATATATAGACATATGCACACACCGACCATGCACACCACACACACATACATGCACATACATACATATCATACACATACCACACACATACATAGACATATGCACACACTGACCATGCACACCACACACACATACATGCACATACACATATACCATACACACACCACATACATATATAGACATATGCACACACAGACCATGCACACCACACACACATACATGCACATACATACATATCATACACACCACACACACACCACACACATATATAGACATATGCACACACCGACCATGCACACCACACACATATATAGACATATGCACACACCGACCATGCACACCACACACACATACATGCACATACATACATACCATACACACACCACACACATACATAGACATATGCACACACTGACCATGCACACCACACACACATACATGCACATACACACATACCATACACACACCACACACATATATAGACATGCACACACAGACCATGCACACCACACACACACACAGGCACACACACACACTCTGGTTGAAACTGAATCCCATTTTGTCTACATATTTACCAGAATATTTTGAGAAAGTAGATGTTCACCAATTCTTACTAAAAGTTTGAATATTTTCTCAGGAAATCCAAGTGTCAGTTTATCTAGACTAGTCTAAAACTTAGCACCTTTTAATTCAACTTGATGTACAGTCTTGTTTAGTTTTCTTCCTAAGTTGACTGAAATAGCGATTTTCTTCCAATTTCTTATTTTTAGCAATGACAGTGCTCTTTTTTCCTTGCTGTTTGGGAAATGTTAGTGATGACAACATTCCAATACATATTTATGCCTTGAACTCTGGTGCTAATCTTAGATCTTATAAGTCTCCACGCTCATTATTGATTTATGCACCCACCCACATATCCATGGGATAGCAAGAGGGATAAAAACTGATGTCTGTTACAAATACATAGGGTGCATAAACTGCTCCTCCCAGCATAGTTTCTGAGGGGGTGGAGAATAAGGTACGGTTGCACAGGTAGAAAGGGGTACCAAAATTTGTCCCTCCCCTTTTTGAGACTTCTAAAATTTAGCTTCTTCCTTATCAACCAAATACCCATGTAGTTTTTGAGATGGATATGACCTAAAATTTTAAAAATATTTGAAAGTTTACTTTAGAATTTTTTTAAAATTACATTTACTTGTTTCCTATGTAAAGGGCACCATGGCATACTTTGTGAGGGCGGGGACAATTTGTTGAAGTTGGTCCTCTTGTCCCACTGTATGGGCTGGGAAATGAGCTCAGGGATTAAGCTTGTCAGCGAGCAACTTTGCTGGCTGTGCCGTCCAGCCAACTCCTTGACCGTGAATTTTGAAAAAAGGGCTTGAGTGCCATAAACAAACAAACAAACAAACAAAAGACTAGCACAAAGATGAAGATGTGATCACACCCTCAGCCCCTTTGACTGTCCCTGACTTCTTGCCAAGTCTTGGGAGCTCCCTGGGCTGTGTCTGCACACTCTTGATGCCCATTCCCACCCTGTTTCTACGTCTCTGATTTCTAACATTTGGAGCTGGGTCAATTATATGCAATTATATATCCCCAGAAAAACTCCCCTGCAAGGGAAAATTAAAAAGCCCAGAGCACTTCAAAGTTACTTAGGAAGGGGTGACATAGACTTCCATATTGTGCCAGCAGATCAAAAGTAGACATGTATGGAACATTGTCAAGTTTATACATGGTTACAACCCTCACAAAGTCCTATCAGAACACATTGCCCAAAGGGACCAGCCATCCCTGGCTGGGAAGCACCTTGACAAAGAAACATATGCAAATTGTATTTAAGCACTCAGCTTCCTGGAGACTGGAGTTCTGCTAGGCTTGGAGTCATAATTGAGGAGGTTTTCACGTCATACAGTAATCCCACTCACTCCCGGAATCAGATCTTAAGGAACACTTTGTAGAGGCCGAATGTAACTAAAAGGGACACAGAGATTATCCAGAATTAATAGAACTATCTAAATTATATTTAATTTGCATATTATCAAGTATGTTGCAATTAAATATTGTGATTTCAAAACAACATAGGCAGATGTTAGTGATAAAATGCAAACAAGAACACAAAATTGTACAAGTTGGAGTGAGCCCACCACACCTAGTTTTGTTCAGGGACTCCCCAACCCCCAGCTCTTACAATCTTCCCACCTCCTCTCCCAAGATGGTCCTTGAGTTTGGGGAGAGGGTGTGATATCCCTTTGTGGCTGAGCCCTCTAAGGTCACTTATTCTCTGCCCAGGACCAGCTGTGAGCTGACTGTTCTCAATGTGTTCCTACGAGCTCACAGCAGACCCACACAAGACCCACACAAGATCAAGCCAGTCAGTGTTCCAGCATGGAGTGGGAAGGGTTTGTGAGGCCCAACCTTTAACTGATCTGTTTTGAGCAATTCATAGCTCCTGGAAGAGGGAGAATCTTTTAAGGGTGTGGCTCCTATATGGGTGGCCACACTCTAGTGTATGGTCACAAATATATATATATATATATATGAACAGTATAAACGGTAATGGGTGGGTTATTATTTTTTAAAGGATGTGAAGTTGGGGTGTGTGTCTGGAAGGAGTTAAGGGGAGGAGCTAGGGGTAAATGTGTTCAAACATGTTGCACAAAATTTTCGATAAATTAATAAAATATTTATACTTTAAAAAGCAGACAAAAAATAATACATAAAACCTGCTGCTGTCCTGTAAGGACACAGAAAATCATGACAAACTCATCCAGATGCTGGAGCTAAGTACTGGGGAGGAGTTCTTCCAAGCCACCCCTCCGGTGTTGTTTAAGACAGTCTCTCTCTTCCTTTCTGTTCTTTCTGGTATATGGCTTCATGTAGCTCTGGTTGGTTCTGAACTAACTCACCATATATACATACAGCTGAGGAAGATCTTGAACTTCTGATTCTGCTGAGTGCTGGGATTACAAGCAAGCACCATGTTTATTTGGTTTTGGGGATCTACTGGATAGTATAATAAGTGAAAATAAAATGTAGCACTGGTACTACCAAGGAGAGTTCAAACAAGGTGACACAGTCAGTCTGGGATGGCTTTGGCTGTAGTCACCTTTATGACATGAGAGACAGTGATATGTCATTTTCTGGTCCCACATGCTTAGACCACTCTGGCTCCACAAACTAGCCCTAGAGTGAGCAGACAACATGGTTGTTTAATGTGGAAAGAATCCTCAGCCGCTGATGGCTTTAATAAAGGTGCACCATGTATTCTTTCCTCTCATCACATACGCCAATGACTTGTACCATGCTGGGATCAGTTACAGGACAATCCCGCACCGTGTAACAAAGCTCAGGCAACAGCATACCGCGCGATGGGGCTGTAAGGCTGTAGTGTTGGGACACCCTGCTGCCTAGTGACATGGACTTGGGACACCCTGCTACCTAGTGGCAGAGCTGTTGGGACACCCTGCTGCCTAGTGACAGAGCTGTGGGACACCCTGCTGCCTGGTGACATGGAGTTGTTGGGACACCCTGCTGCCTAGTGACATGGAGCTGTTGGGACACCCTGCTGCCTAGTGACATGGAGCTGTTGGGACACCCTGCTGCCTAGCGACATGGAGTTGTTGGGACACCCTGCTGCCCAGTGACAGAGCTGTTGGGACACCCTGATGCCTAGCGACATGGAGCTGTTGGGACACCCTACTGTCTAGTGTTCCCAGCAGGAAGCATTACTTGGGTGTTTCTGGTGCTGCTGGTACAAACTAACCAGCTATGCTGCCAGTCACAGAGAAGCACAGCCCATTTAATCGTGTGCAGCATACACTTGATAATAATAGTAAATGGCCATATTAGTGGTTTATGTGTTACTGTGCTTCCTTTTTCCAATATTTTAGACTGTACTCATACTTATTCATTTTAAAGATTTTTAAAATTTTTATATACAATATATAAAACAATATATTTATTATTTTCAAATAACACAGTGCAGGAGTCTTACACATTGGGCTTCTTACAGCCTTAGGGTGGCAATGCCCTATCATCTGTGTTTATATAAGTGTACACAAAAGTGTTTGCACAAGTACATGGTGTCATAAAATGGTGTGTCTCTTAGAATATGTCTTTGCTAAGTTATGGGAAACTGTACTGTTGTCTCTTTCTACTCTTCCAGTATAAATCAATCCTAGAGGGAGCATATAATGTGGGAAATACCGTACTAAGTCCAGGGCCCACCCATGGTCCAGAAGCAGAACCCTGGGCCTGGAGAGATGGGTTTGCAGTTAAGAACATATCTCTTCTTCCAGAGGACCAGAGCTCAGTTTTCAGAATGTAGGTTAGTTCATAATGTCTATAACTCCAGCCCTTTGAGCATCTGTAGGCACTGTACTCACAGGCACAGACCCACACTTTGATATAGACATATACAAGTAATAATAATAATATCAATAATAATAATAATAGAAGCAGACTGAAGCTGACACCGGTGGCATGTATCTTTAATAATAGCACTTGAGAGGCATAGGCAAGAGAGTCATGAGTTTAAAGTCAGCTTGGCAAAGACTAGACCCAGCTGAGCTATAAAGGGAGACTGTCTCTCGAAAGCCATGATCTGGGGATATGCCCAGTGGTGGAGTGCTTGCCTAGCATAGCAAGGCCTAGCGTGAGCTGCAGCCGGAAGGGATAAAACAGACCCAATATTGTCAAATAATATAAAATATGGACTCCTCCGGTGTATTTTGTATTAAAGGGGACATTCATGGGCATTGGAGAGCAGAGATAGACAGCAAGACTGCATAACACTGAAGTTGAAAGAGACTTCAACAGCAGTGGAGAGAACCTCCCTGGGTGATGCAGAAACCATGAAACCATGTGGGCTCCAGCTCCACAGGAGAGCCCAGGGCACCTCCAAGGCATGGCTGGTTCATGACCTAAAGGACCAGGGGGCTAGGGAGATGGTTCACAGAAGCATGAAGACTGAGTTTGGATCCCTAGTACCCATATAAAAGCGGACACAGTGGCACATGTTGGTAGCCTGAGTCTTGATAGTACAGGAATAGAACGATCCCAGGGACCTGCTGACCAGACAGACGAGGCAAATCACTGAGCTCCAGATTCCGTGTGAGACTCTGTCTCAAAATATAAGGTGGCGAACACTGAGGAACACATCTGTTGTTGACTGTTGTCCCTCCTTCCTCCACACCCCAATGCTCAATAAAAGAAAAGATAATTGTTTGTTCCCTACTGTGCTTAGCACAAACTAGTCCATGTCTTAGTTAGCACAAACTAGTCCATGTCTTAACACAAACTAGTCCATGTCTTAGTTAACACAAACTAGTCCATGTCTTAGTTAGCACAAACTAGTCCATGTCTTAGTTAGCACAAATTAGTCCTTGTCTTAGTTAGCACAAACTAATCCATGTCTTAGTTAGGGTTTCTATTGCTGTGAAGGGACATCATGATCACAGCAATTCTCATAAAGGAAATATTTAATTGTGTGACTTACAGTTTAGGGATTCAGTCCATCATGGTGGGGAGCATGGGGGCATGCAGACAAAAATAGTGCAGGAGAAATAGCCAAGTGTCCTACATCTTGCAGGCCAACAGAAAGTTGACTGACTAAATGTGCTGTATCCTGAGCATAAGAAACCTCACAGTGACACACTTCCTCCAGAAAGGCCATATCCACTCCAACAAGGCCACACCTCCTGATAGTGCCACGCCCTATGAGATTATGGGGGCCAGTTACATTCGCACTAGCACACCCACTGAGCTTCCAACAGCTGACACTGAATGTACATAGGAGAGGAGCTAGGGGAACATAGCAAGGACCTGAACCCAGGCAGTGCTAAGAGATGGTTTTAAGACTGAAACCTGAGAAACTGGGACATTATTTTTTTTAATTAATTTATTTATTTATTAAAGATTTCTGCCTCCTCCCCGCCACTCCCTCCCATTTCCCTCCCCCTCCCCCAATCAAGTCCCCCTCCCTCGTCATCCCTAAGAGCAATCAGGGTTCCCTGCCCTGTGGGAAGTCCAAGGACCACCCACCTCCATCCAGGTCTATTAAGGTGAGCATCCAAACTGCCTAGGCTCCCACCAAGCCAGTACGTGCAGTAGGATCAAAAACCCATTGCCATTGTTCTTGAGTTCTCAGTAGTCCTCATTGTCCGCTATGTTCAGTGAGTCCGGTTTTATCCCATGCTTTTTCAGACCCAGGTCAGCTGGCCTTGGTGAGTTCCCGATAGAACATCCCCATTGTCTCAGTGTGTGGGTGCACCCCTCGCGGTCCTGAGTTCCTTGCTCGTGCTCTCTCTCCTTCGGCTCCTGATTTGGACCTTGAGATTTCTGTCCGGTGCTCCAATGTGGGTCTCTGTCTCTGTCTCCTTTCATCACCTGATGAAGGTTAATATTCAGGAGGATGCCTATATGTTTTTCTTTGGGTTCACCTTCTTATTTAGTTTCTCTAGGATCACTAATTATATGCTCAATGTCCTTTATTTAAGGCTAGAAACCAAATATGAGTGAGTACATCCCATGTTCTTCTTTTTGGGTCTGGCTTACCTCACTCAGGATAGTGTTTTCTTTTTTTTTTTTATTCTTTTTTAATTAAAATTTCCAACTGCTCCCCGTTTCCCATTTCCCTCCCCTCCTCCCACACATTGCCCCCTCCCCCCACTCCCCTCCCCCATCCCCACTCCTCTTCTCCTCCCCCCAGTCCATTCCCCCTCCCTCTCGATACTGAAGAGCAGTCCAAATTCCCTGCCCTACAGGAAGACCAAGGTCCTCCCACTTCCATCCAGGCCCAGGAAGGTGAGCATCCAAACAGGCTAAGCTCCCACAAAGCCAGTTCATGTATTAGGATCGAAACCTAGTGCCATTGTCCTTGGCTTCTCATCAGCCTTCATTGTCCGCCATGTTCAGAGAGTCCAGTTTCAACCCATGCTTATTCAGTCCCAGTCCAGCTGGCCTTGAAGAGCTCCCAATAGATCAGTTCCACTGTCACAGTGGGTGGGTGCACGCCTCGTGGTCCTGATTTCCTTGCTCATGTTCTCCCTCCTTCTGCTCCTCATTTGGACCTTAAGAGCTCAGACCGTTGCTCCAATTTGGGTCTCTGTCTCTCTCTCGATCTATCGCCAGTTGAAAGTTCCTGTGCCATTCTCCTTGGCCTCTCGTCAGCTCTCATTGTCCGCCACATTCCGAGAGTCCGGTTTTATCCCATGTTTTTTCAGTAGCAGTCCAGCTGACCTTGGTGAGCTCCCAATAGATTGGCCCCACTGTCTCAGTGGTTGGGTGCACCCCTCATGGTCCTGACTTCCTTGTTCATGTTCTCTCTCCTTCTGCTCCTCATTATAACCTTGGGAGCTCAGTCCGGTGCTCCAGTGTGGGTCTCTGGCTCTATCTCCATCCATTGCTAGATGAAGGTTCTATGGCGATATGCAAGATATTCATCAGTATGATTATAGGATAGGTTCATTTCAGGTTCCCTATCCTCAGGTGCCCCAATGAACTAACTGGGGACATTGCCCTGGGCTTCTGGTAGCCATTCCAGGTTCAAGTCTCTTGCCAACCCTTAGGTGGCTCCCTTACCTAAGGTATGAGTTTCCCTGCTCCCCTATCCAACCTTCCTTTATCCCCAATCACCCCATTCCCCCAGTTCCCCTCATCCTCTCCTTCACACTTTTCTCTCCCCATCACCCCTCATCCCCATCCCACCCCACCCCCAAGATTCCAATTTTTTGCCCATCAGTCATGTCTATTTCCCATAGCTGGGAGGATATCTATATGTTTTTCCTTGGGTTTACCCTCTTGTTTAGCTTCTTTAGGATCACAAATTATAGACTCAGTGGCAGAAGAAGTTAAAATGGCCAAAAGATACTTAAGGTCATGCTCAACCTCCTTAGCGATCAGAGAAATGCAAATCAAAACAACTTTGAGATATCATCTTACACCTGTCAGAATGGCTAAAATCAAAAACACCAAGGATAGCCTTTGCTGGAGAGGTTGTGGAGAAAGGGGTACCCTCATCCATTGCTGGTGGGACTGCAAACTTGTGCAACCACTTTGGAAATCAGTGTGGCGGTTTCTCAGAAAAATTGGGATCAACCTACCCCTGGACCCAGCAATACCACTCTTGGGAATATACCCAAGAGATGCCCTATCATATGACAAAAGCATTTGTCCAACTATGTTCATAGCAGCATTATTTGTAATAGCCAGAACCTGGAAGCAACCTAGATGCCCTTCAATGGAAGAATGGATGAAGAAAGTGTGGAATATATACACATTAGAGTACTACTCTGCGGTAAAAAACAATGACTTCTCGAATTTTGCATGCAAATGGATGGAAATAGAAAATACGATCCTGAGTGAGGTAACCCAGACCCAAAAAGAAGAACATGGGATGTACTCACTCATAATTGGTTTCTAGCCAAGGATAGTGTTTTCTATTTCCATCCATTTGCATGCAAAATTCAAGAAGTCATTGTCTTTTACTGCTGAGTAGTACTCTAATATGTATATATTCCATACTTTCTTCATCCATTCTTCCATTGAAGGGCATCTAGGTTGTTTCCAGGTTCTGGCTATTACAAACAATGCTGCTATGAACATAGTTGAGCATATACTTTTGTTGTATGATAGGGCATCTCTTGGGTATATTCCCAAGAGTGGTATTGCTGGGTCCAGGGGTAGGTTGATCCCAAATTTCCTGAGAAACTACCACACTGCTTTCCAAAGTGGTTGCATAAGTTTGCATTCCACCAGCAATGGATGAGAGTACCCCTTTCTCCACAACCTCTCCAGCAAAGGTTATCATTGGTGTTTTTTATTTTAGCCATTCTGACAGGTGTAAGAGGGTATCTCAAAGTTGTCTTGATTTGCATTTCCCTGATCTCTAAGGAGGTTGAGCATGACCTTAAGTGTCTTTTGGCCATTTGAACTTCTTCTGTTGAGAATTCTCTGTTCAGCTCAGTGCCCCATTTTATAATTGGGTTGCTTAGCATTTTACGGTCTAGTTTCTTGAGTTCTTTATATATTTTGGAGATCAGACCTTTGTCAGTTGCGGGGTTGGTGAAGATCTTCTCCCAGTCAGTGGGTTGCCTTTTTGTCTTAGTGACAGTGTCCTTTGCTTTACAGAAGCTTATCAGTCTCAGGAGGTCCCATTTTTTCAATGAGGCCCTTAATGTCTGTGCTGCTGGGGTTATACGTAGGAAGTGTTCTCCTGTGCCCATGTGTTGTAGAGTACTTCCCACTTTCTCTTCTATCAGGTTCAGTGTGTTCGGACTGATATTGAGGTCTTTAATCCATTTGGACTTGAGTTTTGTGCATGGTGATAGATAAGGATCTATTTTCATTCTTCTACAGATTGACGTCCAGTTTTGCCAGCACAATTTGTTGAAGAAACTGGAACATTATAACTGTGACTATAGTCACCTACAAAACACCTATCAGTGACTAGGCCAGTGGAAAAGAGAGAACCCCCCAATCCTGTCTTAGGCAGTGAAATAAAGAACGGAGAGGAAGCACCCAGGACTGCAGGACAGAGAGTAAGCTCACAGGATGGAGAGTAAGCTCACAGGACGGAGCGTAAGCTCACAGGATGGAGAGTAAGCTCACAGGATGGAGAGTAAGCTCACAGGATGGAGAGTAAGCTCACAGGACTGCAGGATGGAGAGTAAGCACTCAGGACTGCAGGACAGAGAGTAAGCTCACAGGATGGAGAGTAAGCTCACAGGATGGAGAGTAAGCTCACAGGACTGCAGGACGGAGAGTAAGCTCACAGGATGGAGAGTAAGCTCACAGGATGGAGAGTAAGCTCACAGGACTTCAGGATGGAGAGTAAGCTCACAGGACTTCAGGATGGAGAGTAAGCTCACAGGATGGAGAGTAAGCTCACAGGACTTCAGGACGGAGAGTAAGCTCACAGGACGGAGAGTAAGCTCCCAGGACTGCAGGACGGAGAGAAAGCTCACAGGATGGAAAGTAAGCTCACAGGATGGAGAGTAAGCTCACAGGACAGAGAGAAAGCTCACAGGACTGCAGGACGGAGAGAAAGCTCACAGGACTCTATTTAGAGACACCAGTATGGCCACATGGGATGCAGGAAACTGAGAAGATGGAAATGAAAAGAAAACCATCTCCAAGGCACACAGCTATGACTCGGGTGTGGTAGGGAAGGAATCCTATTTATGGAAGTAAAGGAGTCCAAGAGCCCTAACAGTCACTCACTGTACTGACCACAGTTCCCGTGGACGATTTCTTTGCCCTCTCAGTCTGTCATCATAGCTATTGATCCTGAAGAGAAAGTTACTTCTGAAACAACTGATTCCACGGCTTCAATTAGCCTGGAAACATAAACAGGGCCTCCTGGGACTTTGTTCTGTTTGGTCTGGGTTTGAAGACACTGACATGTGACTTTTTGCCCTGACTAAGGGACTCTGTGTGACCTATGAGCTTCTTCAAAAGGCGGCTTCCAGACCTAATGGACGTTCCCTGTACATCTCGACATTATTTACCTAGCCAGAAGGGTGTTATTTTGAAAACAGTATTCTAGCTCTACAAGACTAATGGCCAGCCACAAGCAGGTGATCTTTTTCACAGGGTAAGGAACAGCCATGTTTTGTTTGCTGGTAGAATAAAATACTCACTAAAGTATCTTTTCCTGCCTTTTAAAGGTAGAACTCACTTGAAGTTGTGTGAGCTGTGTGTGTCACAGGAACGTCAGAGACCCTTGACCTCTCCCTCTGGAGTAGGCTAGCTGAGTCATTTGACAAGGTATGGCCACTGATGGCAGGCTCATCAGATGAACGTGCTGGAAGTACAGACTCACCAGCCTGCCCCAGGGCTTTTCAATCGAGACTTCTACAGCCAGCTTCTGAGAAAACAGGCAGCCTCCACCACAGGCTCCAGTTTGAGAACCACCCAACCTCAATCGGGTAACTAAGCTTGTTTCAGCCTCTGCCTCAGACAAATCCTTTCATGCATATGATACTATGTCTCGAAGTATTTGTTGGGGTGCTTGTCATTTGTCACCCCTCAACACCCTTCACCATTTCTCTCTGGGGCAATGAAAAAGAGCAGACAGATATCGGCTAACTCACAGCTCCCATTTAAAATCAAGATGCCAGGGGACCTCAAATCCCAAAGCAACAATGAAAATATTTTCCAGTACAAGTATGTCCTAAATAACATTATAAATAATATAACAAAATACAAGGATGACCGCTTGCTTTAAAAACAGAGGTCATCAAAAAGGACAGAGTTAGTGCGGGTCAGGATCCTATCATGATTTGGCAGGAAAAAAAAATGAGCAAAAGAGTAATGATGGTAAGTAGAGGTACCCATTATAAATAACTCTTCAGGGAAGTTTTACTGAGGATGCTAAGAATGGTAGATTATCAGTTGGGGGAGAATTTGTCACAAAGGGAAGAAACAGTTAAGGGATGGAAAGTGCTGTGACACAACTGTGTTGATGATGACAGAAAGAAGTTTGAGCTGGGGATGTAGTTCAGTTGGTAGAATGCTGTGGAATAACCTCTGTACACAGTGAAAATGTATTGCTTTCATTGTTAATAAAAAGCTGATTGGCCAATAGCTAGGCAGGATTTTGAGGGCAGAGAGAATGCAGGGAAAAAGAAGGGCAGAGTCTGGGGAGTCATGAGCAGACACAGAATAAGCAATATGAATGTGCCATGTTGAAAGAAGGTACCACTACATGACAGAGGGTAGATAAGAAATACAGATTAATTTATAATGTGAGAGTTAGCTAGTAACAAGCCTGAACTATTGATTGAACATGTATAATTAATATTAAGTCTCCATGTCGTTATTTGGGAACTGGCAGGTGGGAAGGAAAACAGCCTACAAGGCAGTGCTTGACTGGTATGCATGAATCCCTGGACTTGATCCCTCTAACCATATAAACAGGTGTGAGGGCACACAGGTACTCCAAGAACACAAAATTCAGGTCATCCTTGGTTCTATATTGAGTTCAAGGACAGCCTTACTACAGGAGACCCGGAGGAAGAAAGCAGAGTGAGTGAAAGTAAGACAAGAACAGCCCTGTAGAAGTGACATCCTTGAGAATCAAGGCAGCATAAGCAGAGCACCAGGGCTACAGAGGCCCCTGTCTACAGAAAGGACATCTTCTCCACTGTAGTGAGGTAGAAGACACAGGCTATATGGTTACAGCTCAGATGTACCTAGATCAAGGCATGATGAAGTTCCAGGCAAAAATACTTTTATCTACTATCAGCTTCATCATAGGTTTATGTGTGCAAAATAGTGCATTTCTGCAGTTTGGTCTTTATATACATATATTTACACTTTATAGCTACTAACATTTCTTTTTAAAGACTCTTATAACTTGATTGGGTACAAATTATGTGTATGCCACTGAACAGCTCTAAAGATATTTCTGCCCCATTTGACTTTCAAAATTCTTCTTAACAAACAAGTATTTAAAAAGCAGAGGCAGAAAGATTGTGTGTTAAAAACCAGTCTTGGCTACCTATGTAGTAGTACCTAAGTTAAAGACCACCCTGATACATGAAGCCCCCCCCACCAACCCCATAATGTAAACAGAAGTTTCACAACCAGTTTTAAGCATCCCATTTAGTAATGCTAACTGAACACACACTGTTATAAATATCTAGAATATTTTTATGCTCTGTGACTGTAAAGTCTTTGAGTAGCATTGCCTTGGTTTTGCCTTCTCCCAGTCTAAAGGAAATGTCATTTTAGTTTCTATTCTATGAGTTTGGCTGACTTAGAAATCCTACTTTAACGGAGTCGTGCAGTCCTTCTGAGTCTGGCTTAGTTCCCTCTGCATGTCCTCAAGGCTTGACCACGTGGGAGTGTATTGCACATGGCTGTTGTCCATTGCCATGTCTCTTTTGGAGAAATATTTATTTGATTGCTTTGTCCAATTTATACTTGTTGACTTATTTTCTGGGTTGGGGAGCACATGAGCACCATGGCGTACAAGGCAGGAAGAGGACAGCTTTCAGGGGCTCTCTCCTCTAAAGGGGATTTATTACATTCTTTGTAATGTGTGTGCATATTGTATTGTGCATTTTGCCCACTTTATAATTGGGTTTCTTACTTGATTATTTATGGGTTATTGAATCATAGGTGCACTTATTTATTTATTGTGCACATGTGTTGTGTGTGTGTGTGTGAGTGTGTGTGAGAAAGAGAGAGAGAGAGAGGGAGAGAGAGAGAGAGAGAGAGAGAGAGAGAGAGAGAGAGAGAGAGAGAGAGAGAGAGATGGGGCACATATACCATGGAATGCATTGCCCAGCTTGGGCTATCAGTCTTGCACAGATCAGTATCCGGTGTCTTCACCCACTGAGCCTCTTAGACGTCTGTACATACTTTGAACATTCATGATACTTTAGGCATACACTCTGCAAATATTTCCTCCCACTCTACACTGTCTTTTCACTCTTGTTTCTCTTACGCTTCAGCAGCTTCTGTGTTTGACGTCTCCCCTCTTGTCTATTTCTACTTTCCTTAGCCATGTGGCAAGCATCATCAAGACATCCCTGCCAAGACCATTTGTGCTCCCAACAGTATTAGGAGTGTGTGATTTCTCCCACAGCTCAATACTCTTCCAAACATCATATTTAAATTACTTCTGTGAAATGCTTTATTTTTAACAGTGTGTGGAAACTGAATCAACAACAGAGCTGGCAATAATGTCAAATATTCCATCTATGACAGAATGCACTTGGCTATACCAATTCCATAGATTGTGTGAAGACAAAGAGCCATTATTGGGCAGGGTTGAGTTTCTTTCTGAAACACCCGATGACATTGTTAAGCCACCGTCGTTAACCACTGGAACATTTTTGCTGCTCATAGTAGAGCTAACATAGGTATTACATATTTTTCATCTTTGCAAGAAAACTAGAAATGAAAAGGCAAAATTAATTTAGAAGTGTTTTTATGTGCTTTTTATTTTTGAGATGGGTTTTATTATACAGCCACACACTGGCCTTGAACTCACAACCCTCCAGCTGCAGCCTCCCAGGTGCTGGGTGCAGAGGTGTGTGCTACCACATGTGGCAGAACACGCAGCAGGAACAGACACTCACAACACAGAATAAAACAGGTGTAATTATGTGCTACATGCCAGATTATTATCTTTGGGAACAGCCACCTAGAATGCCTTCCTCAATAAACACTGACAGCACATTTCATGTAATATGAACCCATGCCTTTGATCATATTTGTAACCCCTTACTGTCTCTTGGCACCTCTCTCTTGTTGCTCATTTTCTCTCCCCTTAAAGCAATCCCCTTCTAGCTCCTTTCTCATTTTTTTTTTAATTTTTGGACATAGGGTCTCTTTATATAGCCCTAGCTGTCCTTGAACTCATTATGCATATCAGGCTGGCCTTGAACTGACAGAGATCTGCCTGCCTCTGCCTCCCAAGTGCTGGGATTGAAGGCGTGAGCCACCGTCCCTGGTCCCTTCCATTTCAGTCTAGACTCTGCATCTCGCAGAAAGCAAGTAGTACTTTTCTTTATGAATTAACCTACTCATTCAGTGTGATTTCCAGCTCTGTCTTCCTGAAGAGGACATAATTTCACTTTTAGTGTTGAATAGTTTCCTGTTGTATGTATGTGTCCCTATTACCCACCCCTTCATTGCTGAGCACCTGTGCTGTGTCCACGACTTGGCTGTTGAGGATAGTGTAACAGTGAACATAAGCATGTGAAAGTGTCTGCTGTATGTTGACATAGGTGCCTTCAGGTCTGTGTTTAAGAATGCTATTTGTTACTGTTAAGAACATAGCTCATAGGAAGCAGAAGCAGGCAGATCTCCGGTCTACAGAGCCAGTTCCAGACAATCAGAGTTGTTACACAGAGAAGCCCTGTCTCAAAAAAAAAAAAAAAAACCTGAAACATTTAGCTTCGTTCACAGTTTGTGGGTAAGCCCGCCGTAGTCGTGGGAGAAGGTGCCTCATTACACTGGCCCTTGGTCAGGAAGCTGCAGAGAGATGAATATTGGCACTCTGCCTACTTCTCCTTTTTATGCCCCCTGGGACCCCAGCCTATAGGATGATGCCACCCACCCTTAGAGTGGATCTTCCCACCTCAGTTAACCTCATTTAGAAAACCCTTCACAGTCACACCCAGAGGTGTGTTTCCACGTCGATTTCAAATCTAGTCAGGTTGTTGATCAGACTTAAGCCTCACAGTAGAGTCATGAAGATTCTAGGTTTAGGCTTACTTCTTTTAAAATCTCAGTGTGCTTGCCATGGTAGCTGAATGAATTCACACCCCACCATCAGTGTACAGCTCTCCCTACCCCAAATATCTCATTTCGCTGGCCAGTCACTTTAACTAGGATGAAGTGAGATGGCTTTTGTTTGCTTACTTTAGCTCTCACGCGGCGAATCCAGGGCCGCCTGCTTGCTAAACATCCGACGTGGCTTTGTCGTCTTCACACCGCCTAGAGCCATCTGAAGTGCTGACTGAGGGGCTGTGTAGACCAGGCTTGCCTGTGGTGTGTCTGGGTTGTCTTCATTATTAGCTGATATAGGACAGCCCAGCCCACACTGAGCACCATCCCTTGGTTAGTCCTGGGCCAGTTAAGGATGAGGCTGGAGTCAGCTAGCAAGCAGCCTTCTTACATGGTTTCTACTTCAAATTCCTGTTTGAAACTTTGCCCTGACTTCTGTCAGTGATAACTGTGACTTGGAAGTGTAAACAGTTTCTTGTGGCTTCGTATTAAATGCCTTTCTCGGGTGCCTGGTGAGCTTTGGTTGTGTTCATCGGTGCATATGCTCATCTACTGGGCTTGCCAGCGGGCGGACCTTTACCACAGGATGACAGCAGAGCACTTGGCTTTTTCTCGTGAACTCCCCAGACCCCCAAGGGGAAGCCGTTCACACTGAAAAATCTCTTGACTGGTAGTTCCCCAGAGCTCTGCAAGGCACCATCTCGCAGAGAAGCGGCATGCCGGGACAGTGTCTTGGGATAAGGCCTGTTCCTGTGACTTGTAGGGGCCCTGCTGGGCTCTTGTGCCACACACCCTGGATCGGGGCATCTCTGGTTCACCCTCTGCACAGCAACTCTCTGTCACCTGCCAGTGGTAAAGTATGAGTAGCCCCTGGTGTGTGAGCAAGGGATCAGATCTGGCTCCATCTTCTGTGGGCTTCAGATGAATCCTTGTTCTCATCCTCTCTCTGTCCTCTTTGACTCGGACAGGCCAGAAGCCTCCAGTTCTAAGACTTTTGAGGATCCACATTGGGCTCAATCTGCTTTTTGTTGCCTTCCCCAAGATGGACACTTAGCAGAATGGAAAAGGCTGACTTAAAATGGGAAGTCCTGGGTACAAACACTGAGCTGCTGGCAAAGTCATGCTGACGCCTTTGGATCACCTCAGTTTCCATGCCATCGAGTTTCATCCCTCTGTCGGCTTGGAAGGGGAGTCGAAACGTAGGGATGTGTTCAGCTATGAAGGGAACAGCTGGGTTCCAGTTCCAGATGGGAAGTCAAGCCTAACTGAGGCATATGCCACCGAGTGCTGGGCCTGGGAGTCACCAGTGCCAACTCGTTTACTTAAGGAAAGCAAGAGCCTGGAGAGTTGGTTTGCTGTGCGAGAATAGGACCCGAGTTCTGATCCCTAGCGTTCTCATTTTTTTTTAAAGTCAGATGCAACAGTAACTACGGCATCATGCTGGGTGTAAGGAGCGCAAGCAGGCAGACCTGGTCAGTCAGAGTCTAGGCAAAATAGCAGTGCTAAGTTCAGTGAGAGACCCCGTTTTTAAAAAATAGACTGGAGGGATTTGGGAGGTGGCTCAGCAGGAAAAAGAGCTTCCTTCCCCATGGCCCCAGTTAGATCCGCAAGACCCACATCTAGATACAAGGAGAGAACCAGCTCCCCAAACTGAACTCTTACCTCCACAGCACATGCGCACACGCACACTCAATGTAATTTAAAAAGTTTTAAAGTATGGCTTCCATGTGGACACACGCATGAATGAGCACACTGGCACACATGTGCATATGGATGAACACACTAGCACACATGCATACACACACATGAACAAATACACTGGCACATGCACATGTTTGCACACATGTACACACAGCACAGAAAAAGTAAAAGACTATCAAGTCTTAAAATTATTAAGCTACTTCATTATTTTATCTAGAGATATCTAAGCAAATAAATGTCTACAACAGCCACGAAGCTTCCTCTTCAGTACTCCAGATAGCTGAATATAATATATCTGGAACCATCTCTTTCTTACAACCATACATATTGGTTAGGCCATTCTGCTTCTCCCAGATGTTGCTGATGCTAACGACACTAATGAAGCTGACAATTGCACATAGTGTCCTAGTTGGGGTTTCTACTGCCACAGCGAAACACCCAGACCAAAAGCAAGTCGGGGAGGAACAGATTTATTCAGTTTGCACTTCCTCATTGCTGTTCATTGCCAAAGGAAGTCAGGACAGGAGCTGAAGTAGGACAGGATCCCGGAGGCAGGAGCTGATGCAGCGGCTGTGAGGAAAGCTGTTTACTGGCTTGTTTCCCATGGCTTGCTCAGCATACTTTCCTATAGAACCTAGAACCACCAGCCCAAGGATGGCACCATTCACAATGGACTGGGCGCTGACCCATTGACCGCTAGTTGAGAAAATGCCTTAAACTGGATGTCATGGAGGCATTTCCTCAACTGAGGCTCCTTCCTCTCTGATGACTCTTGTGTCAAGCTGACAACAAGCCAGCCATACACATCTCATGTCCAAATACTTTGCACTGACATTTCGTCCTCATGCACAGCTTTGCAAGCACTGTACACTGACATCTTAGCCTCACAACTGCCATTTCCTAAAGTCACCACTTTTCCCAAAGAGGATAATATGGTGCAGAGCTACGGAGTGACCTGCACAGGTCCGTGCGGCCAGAATCATTCAAATGAGCGAACACTCGGGAATGCAGAACAGGGTGGATGGGGATGGCATGGATGGATCAGGGACCGTGGAGACGGCTCAGGGACCGTGGAGATGGCTCGGGGACCGTGGAGAAGGCTTGGGGACTGTGGAGAAGGCTCGGGGACTGTGAAGATAGCTCAGGGACTGTGGAGACGGCTCGGGGACTGTGGAGAGGGCTCGGGGACTGTGGAGATGGCCATGGAGACAGTTCGGGGACCGTGGAGGTGGCCATGGAGACGGCTCAGGGACCATGGAGATGGCTCCGGCCAGGAAGTGCTTGTTGTTCATATTGAAGGACCTGAGTTCAATCCTCCAGAACCCACATAAAAAGCCAGGTAAGGTGATGCACATTTGTATTTCCAGCACTGTAGGATGGGAGGCAGAGACAAGCAGGTCCCTAGGACTTTCTGGACAGCCAGCCTAGCTTACAGGAGAGTTTCAGGCCAATGAGACATCCTGTCTCAAGACACAAGTTGAATGACTCCTAAGGAATGACACGCAAGGTAGACTTCTGGCCTTCACATGCGTGCGCGCGCACACACACACACACACACACACTGGTGTAGGAGGGTCATCCGTCTATGTGTTACTTTCATTGGTTAATGAAGAAACTGCCTTGGCCTTTTGATAGGCCAGCAGCTTAGATAGGAGGAGGAGACCGAACAGAATGCTGGGAGAAAGAAAGCAGAGACAGGCAGACACCATGATTCTCCTAACCGAGATGGACATAGGTTAGGATCTTTCCCGGTAAGCCACCACCTCGTGGTGCCACACAGATTATTAGAAATGGGTTAACCAAGATGTGAGAATTAGCCAATAAGAGGCTAGAACCAATGGGCCAGGCAGTGTTTAAATGAATACAGTTTCCATGTAATTATTTCGGGTGTATGCTAGCCAGGCGGGATGGAACAAGGAGTCCGCATCTCATCACTACATCTCTCTCTCTCTCGCTCTCTCTCTCTCTCTCTCTCTCTCTCTCTCTCTCTCTCTCTCTCTCACACACACACACACACACACACACACACACACCAGAAGAAAGAAAGGTTCAGAGTCAGAATCTGAACTGAAGAAACCCTTCTCTAGTGCCTCTGTTCATATGACTGCACTGTACACAACGATACTTGAGTTCATACACCACTCTGTAATTTATTTCCATCACTGTAGCTACGATTTTTGGTTATATTGGGTCACGTGAGCCATTGTCAGACATATATGGGCTGCACTTGGAGCATGCTCTCCCACACCCCTTTCTTCTCTTCTCCCATTGGTCTCCTTTCCTCACGATTTTGCCTCTGCTTCCATGTCATGTCTGCATCCCCTAGTACACTTCTGTTGCTATGATAGAGTACTTTTATCAAAACCACCTTTGGCCAGAAAAGGACTAATTCAGCTTTTAGCTTCATGTCACACTACTTTGTTGAGGGAAGTCGGAGAGGCTCTAGCAGGAACTGTAGCAGAGACCATGGAGGTACGCTGCTTTTGCCGACTCTGCACAGCCAGCTTGCTCCCTCACAGCCCAAGAACACTTGCAGCGGGTTCTTGCTCCCACATCCATCAAGCCAGTTCCCCACAGAGAAGGCCACGGGCAAATCTGATTGGGCAGTCCCTCAACTGAGACTCTCTTCAACTACTTAAGTGCAAGTTATAAACTGTTCATGAAAATTAGGAACAATTTTCCCCTAGAAATAGCATGAATTTGGGGAGTATCTGCATAGATGAGACCAGAGATGCCAGGGCATCACTGCTAACTACAGTAACTGCAACTCTCCAGGGTTTGCTGTGGACAGGAGCCAGACAAGAAGCAGAAGGCGGGTGGCCGTGGCTGCATGAGTGCTGTGCCCCCCCCCAAGAGGGACAGGCATGGGGATGAAGGGATCTCTGTGGGTCTGAGGGCTTGGAACGTGGGACTATCTGGCTATAGTTCTTGCACATATAGCTCTGCATAATACCTGCCACTTACATACAAGGGAATTAAATTTGCCAACAATCAGAGAGATTTTCCGGAACAACAGACGTTTCACATCTGAGCGACACAGGAGCCCTCGCTCCTGCTTAACAAGGGTGAAGAGGGTCTAACGCCAGTTCTGGAGCCAGCTGACAATCATTTCCAGAGAGAACACATGTCCAAATAAGAATGATTCCCCAGGGGAAAGGGCCTCATCTTTAGGCTCTTGGTCTCACTGTTAACCTGGGAGCTTCAAGGACTAGAGAGAGACACGGCTGAGTGTCTCTCAAGGTCTTCAAAGGGAAGGATCTATGCATGCCTTCATTTCAGACTCTCAGGTGTTGGGAGTCAGGACTTGACCATAGTTACCTTTTACAATTTTTTTTGAGATTAAGATACAATTAAATCATTTTCCTCTTTCCCTTTTCTCCCTCCAGCCCTACCATGGACCTCCTCCCCTTGCTTTCTCTCAAATTTGTGGCCTCTGGCCTATTTTTCTTCAATTGTTATTACATATCTACTTACTATATATGTGGGTATATATATATTCCTGTGTGCGTGTGTGTGTGCGCGTGTGTGTGTGATTTCAGGATTTAGCATTCCTCAGTTGCCTATGATCCTTTGCTGAGCTTTCCCCCTCCCGTGTATTCATGTTTATTGGTTGAATCCTTGTGTGTATTTTGTTTATAGCTTTTTGGCAATCGCCATTCAATCTGCTCAGAAATCATGACAGTATCTAGCCTTGGTATATGTATGCATACATGCTGGCACACATATGTGCCCGTAAGTGTAGGGGAGTGTGAGTGTTACAACTCTGGAGCAACAAAGATACCCTAACTTATCAGGAAGCCAGGCTACACTTAGAGCCGCAATAGGACAGCTCTGGAGGCTGGAGCCACTATTGTGGCTCAACCCTGGAGGAAAGGTGTCCTGACTTATCTGGAAGCCAGGCTATGCTTAGAGCCACAATAGGACAGCTCTGGAGGAGTAGAACCATAAGACAGCTCTGGAGGAGTACAGCCACAATAGGACAGCTCTGGAGGCTGGAGCCACAATAGGACAGCTCAGTCTTGACTCATCTGGAAGCCAGGCTACCTGAAGCCGGGGTGCGGTGGGAGTTGGTCTCCCCACAGGATGTAGCAATCCTGCTCCTCTTCTGGAGAGCGACAGACACTGAACTCTGCTCTGTTCCTCTAAAGGAACGTCCTAGCAGAGCTCTTAGCTTCTTCTCTGACCCAAGATGTTACTTGTCTTGATAACTGCTAAAGGGAAAGCACCCCGCAGAAATGTAGCAATCTCCCCGGCTCTGATGAAAAGTTGTTACTTTTTCTGCTCAGCCTTTTTCAGCCCCCCTCCCAAAGGAGCACCTCAGCAAGGTTTTTCAGCTCAGTCCCCTAAAGAATGTACCAGCCAGGTTTGTCACCGAGACTCTTGAGAAATATTTATTTGGATAGGAGGAGTCCAAGAAAGTGGCTGCCTCTGCCAGAGAGATAAAAAGGCAGTCCCCAACTGAACAGGCAGAGAGGCTTATATAGGGCTTCTTTGAGGCAGATTTTTCCCAGGGAGAAGAGGGATTGGTTAGTTTTTTATGCTCAGGGATTGGTTAGTTTAGTTGGTCAGGAGCAGAGATGGCTCTGATCTCAGGGCCAAACTGTGTTTCTTACACTGGTTCTTGTTAGCATTTAGGTTCTAGTCTTAGGACCAGGGCATATTTCTTTCGCTGGGTCTGATTCTAAGGACAAATTTCTTTGGTACTGGTTTCAGAGTCTGGGCATGTTTCTTTAGTCCTTGGTTCAGGAATAAAGATGTTTCTTTTCCTGGCTCAGGTCTCAGATCCAGGGTGTGTTTCTTCACGGCTCTGTTTTCAGAGTCAGGGCTCTCAGTGATTGGTTGTTTTTTCTGCTGCAGTTGGCCCTTTCACCCTACAATATGTCTCTACATAGAGATACATGCTAGGGTGTCTTTCTCTACTCTCTATCTTATATTGTTGAGACAGGGTCTCTTGGTGAACCCGGAGCTCACCATATTGGCTACACTGACCAGCTAGCACACTTTTGTATCCATCTGTCTCCACCTGGCCAACACTGGGATAGTAGGTACTTACCATGGTGCCTGGCTTTTCTGTGGATGCCAGGGCTCTAATATCAGATCCTCCTGCTGGTAAACCAAGCCCTTAACCCATTGTGTCATATCCCAGGCATTACTGCTTTGGTTTTTAGAGATGGGATCTCACGCTGTAATACACGCTGGCCTGGAACTTATTGCAATCCTCCTGCATCCACCTCTCACGTGCTGAGCCCTTGTTCTTTATAGTATGTAATCATCACACCGGCCTGCATGGACATTCCCCAGAGAGTTCTAATTGTTTTGGCCTGATTTCTCACAGAAATCATTCAGGGACAATATTCTAAGTCTTGGAACCATTTCACCTGCCACTTGTCTTCCCTGGATTAAAGGACGGCTTTTTTCAAAAACAAAGTTCTGCAAATGAGCAGAAAGTAAATTGGAGAGGCCGTTAACAAGTTCCCCCTACAAACACAGTGGACCACGTGCAGATGGGGCTGTAGGAAGCCAGAGCTTCCTCAGAGGACTGAAGAGGGAATGCAGAGCAGAGAACATGTGCTCAGGCACCAGCCAGGGCTAGTCAACGCGAGCACTTTCCATCTGAAGAAAACCAAGCCGACTGTTCTCCATGGTAACAGACAGGCATTAGGTCTGACAGGAGGAGGATAGAATCCTAGCTGTCGCTCTATAATCTGAAAAGCCCCTTAATCTCACCAGCTCTCTTTTTTTTTTTCCCTCTTATCTGTACATTGGATCTAATAATGGAGTTGCTACCTAGTGGGGGCTGCAGATTGGCTCAGCTGGGAAAATATTTGCCTCATATGCCCAAGGACCTGGGTTCAACCTCCAGCACCATGTGCACCACAACTGGGAGGTCAGGTTGGAGGGTCAGAAGTTCATTGTCATCCTTGGCTATATATGCAATGGGATAGTGACATACGACATACTGTTTTTTACCTGTGCCTTTTACCAGAAGTTAGAGGAGTGCTAAGCATTATTTTTGGTCCCCAATGCCTATATGTCAGCATCATTTACAAAATCCGTTGCTCCTTTTTTGCTTATACCTTGTAGCTGACCTATGTTTTGGCCCCTCTTCTCTGCCTGAAGTAATAACATGGTGCTCCTCTAGTCACTGAAGACTGTGTGACCTGGTCCACGCAAGTCCTGCCAGTGCTTACAGATGCACTACCTGGTGTGTGGGCTCAGGACCTGGATCTTTGCTGAGCCCAGATGTGCCTCTCTTACAGCCACTTGCTGCTGTGACCGGTCTGTAGCTTAGTCCCCCAGGAATGAGCTGGTCTAAGCTCAGTCATGCACTTGAGCATCTAGGTCTCTGGCACGGACTTCTCTCTTGTGTTTACGCCTTCTGTGCCTCACTCTCAGCCTTATAGAGAGCACAGAACAGTCCAGTCTCTGACCCTCTCAGGCCTCCATCAGATTCTTTTACCCCTGCTCTCTGCCTTCCCTGCTTCATAGACTGATCACAGCTCAGTAAGGCTGATGGCTTTCTGCTAGAAGAAGCCACATGGCCAGGCAGGAGAAGCCACACACATATGCCTTCACAGCCACAGGAGTGACTATTAACTGATAAATATCCGAGCTATCAGAGATGCCTTACCCTTCCCTCCCCTCCTCTTTCTTCTTTCTCCCTTTCTCGCCCCTCTCTCTTTTCTTCTTTTTCCTGTTTCTGAGACACCGTCTCATAATATAATCCAGCTGGAACTGAACTCGTGGCAATCATCCTGCCTCTGCATTTTCAGTGCTTGGATAACACACATGAACCATGGCCTGCTTCATGTTTTTTGTTTCATTCTAAAATTCATGCAATGTTGTAGGTGACCCTTGAGGGAGGGGTGAGAAGGCACAGAGTCAAGGATGCAGACAGCAGGAGTTGGGTGAGCAGCAGAGAGTGCTGCAGACTCGTTTATTGCGGAGGCTGGGCAGGCCTATATACCCCCTCCCAGGGTCCCATTGACTCAAGCGACTGACTCTGCAGCACTGTCCTTTCCTCTTTGGCGTCTCCAGTCAGGTGACTCTGTCAGTAGTCTCTGGGTGTAACGGTAGGCCTTAGGTTGGCTCAGGAAGAAGGTACCTGCTGTGTATGTTCACGCAGGTTGGTTTGGTAGGGCAAGTGTGACTTGGGTTTCTGGCAGTTTCTTGGCTGGCAGTTTCTCTTACATATCCACCCTTTATTTAGCTATTTTTTATTTGTTTGTTTCTCTATTTATTTAAGGAATGTAGTTTAGCGGGAGATGAAGTTCTAGCTTTGACCTCGTTTGTCCTCACCTCAGAGAGCATCCAACATAATAAACCATGCCTATCTTAGGTTTGCCTGCCTCGTGGGTCTTTACCCATCATTGACTACCAGCCCTTGAAAGATGGCATCTCTGGGAAGCACGCCTGGGTGAGAGGAGCACCCGTCAAACTGATACCTCACAAATTTCCATGGGTGATACCTGAACAGCCTCCTGAGGAGGTCCATGCTCTGGGCGTTCAGTGCCTAAGAACCTGGAGTGTGCAAATACACTGTAGTAGACACTCAAGGAGAAGACAATGTCCCCAATCAAGGCATGTGAAGGGGGGGCTAGTGCAGGCCGGGGGTCATGCTGCACTAGCAATTTGTGTAACAGGGCTTTGGCCCCATTACCCCAAAGTGTTGTTATGTAGAAGGGTGTCAGTAAAATAATAACCCCTTCGGATGAAGGCAAGGGGTCAGAAGTCTAAACAACTGGGGGGTTTAAAAAGATTCCAATTTCCAAGTATTGCATTAACCAGGTTAAAGTGGGAGCACGGGTCTGATACAGGGGAGTGAAGGAGGCATTTGACAACTGGTGGTAGGGAAATCAAGGCCCAAAGATCCCCCCGGGAAGCAAAGGCAGGATCATAACCATTATTCAATGCTGGAGGACAGGACCTGAGAATCGGAGTCCTCCATCACAGGCCACACATCTTGTGCAGGGATCCATACTGGCAATGTTGTGTCATGTAGAAAAACACATGCATATCTTCACTCCCAGGTTAACAGTGGTGCAGGCCTTTGGCACTGAAGGGTGATAGGGTCCCACCATTGGACCAGAGGAAAGGGTATACTTCACGGCAGAAAGGCCCAATGCTTATATGCGGGGCTGAGGCCCTTCTCATCGGATGTGAGGAAATTTAGATGAGATAGGGTCTCAGTTAGGACCACACGAGGGTCACGTTTAGATGAGATAGGGTCTCAGTTAGGACTACACAAGGGTCACGTTTAGATAAGATGACAGGGTCTCAGTTAGGACCACACGAGGATCACGTTTAGATGAGATAGGGTCTCAGTTAGGACCACACGAGGGTCACGTTTAGATGAGATAGGGTCTCAGTTAGGACCACACGAGGGTCACGTTTAGATGAGATAGGGTCTCAGTTAGGACCACACGAGGGTCACATTTAGATGAGACGACAGAGTCTCAGTTAGGACCACACGAGGGTTACATTTAGCATCTGGTGAAGTCACCTCGGACAGAAGATCTTTGAGAGTTCTGATAGCTCTTTCAACAATGACTTGGCTCTGAAGATTGTAGGGAATGCCAAAGGTATGACTTATCTTCCAGGAAATGGCGAATCCATTAAATCACTGGGAAGTATGGCTGGGCCATTATCAGTTTTTAGGGCCCAGGGCACTCCCATGACCAGCATTGCAGACTTGAGAGCCTTAATGATGTGGGAGGCCTTTTCTCCTGATGGAACAGTGGTGGCATAGATGAAGGAAGAACAGGTGTCCACAAGTACATGGACGTAGCAGAGATTACTAAAGGGGGTAGTGGGTGACCTCCATTTTCTGGTTATCCATTTGGTAAGGGGCCGTTGAAGCTTGCTCCATTCCTGTTAAGGGACCCTAAGGGTGCAAGGAGGGCGCGAGTTGCACAGGACCAGGCTAGATGCTTGCACTGAGAGATGGGAAGTTCAGGATGGAGTTTATGTAAGCTCTGAGCGGACAATGGAATTGTTGGTAGAGGGCTCTGACTTGTTCTAAGAGGTCAATATCAGCAGCCATGATCATGGAGCATCCTGAAGTGACCTCATGGTGACATAGAAGGGGTTTATGGACTCCTTAATGTGAGAAAAGAACAATACATGGACCACCTGAACAGTATATTGGCTGTCAGAAAAGATGCTGATGGGTTCTGATTGATATGCTGTAAAAACCTTAAGCAGTGCCAATAGTTTACCCAACTGTACCGAGCCCGGGTTAGGGACAATGCGTGTTATGTCTTGGACATCCCTGCATTGGATCAGGATGCCATATCTGTCTTTATTGGAGTCTGAGAAGGCAGAGTCGCTCAGGGGATAGGTGTAGAAAAGGGGCACTAACAGGTCTTATTTCAGTGGGGAATGAAGAAAGGGTGGTAATTATTTTTTTCTACATGAGGGGTGGTTATCTATAGCACCAGAGAATCCAGGGACCATTTCCTGAAAGCTGATTGAGTCTGCCCAAAGTGGTTGGAAGTACTGGAGAAAGAACAGGGGAGAATAATCTTATCAAGCTCACAGTTATAGGTCTTATGGACTAATATTCGAAACTTTAAGCTGAGGTGGAAGGTTTGTTCAGATTTAGAGGTGATCTTATGAAGGTCAGAAAAGGTGTAACACATCAGAGGTCTAGATTGTCAAAGGGCTCCTAAAAAGTTAGTTAGTGCCCACAGAATAATGGTCATGTCGATCCAGAAAGGAAGTAGATATCAGAGAAACAATTTTATTAAGAAGTATAATAGCTTTGGGCATTTACTGAATTTTTGTGGAGGGGCATGTAGGGCCCTCCAACAGAGAAAAAAGATGGCAAATCTCTTGACCTGTGATTGGGAGGAACGGTTTGAGACAATTCACCATGCCACATAGTTGTTGGAGCTTGGCCAGGGTATATTGGGTTTGGCAGGCTAAGTTGAATGAAAGCGGGTGTATTTGTTTGGAAAGAAACCCAAAAATGCAAGGGGAAACAAACTGGAACTTTTCCAGGGTGACCTGTAGGTCTAAGGATGCTAGGTCACACAGGAGAGTATGGAATGTCCTTTTTAGGTAGTGAGCATCGGAGCGGCAGTGAGAATGTCATTCATATAATGAAAAAGCAGGATATCCCCCAGGAGGTTTTGAAGTGCCTTCGAAACATATAACTGGCAGATAATGAGGCTACTTTTCATGTCCTAAGGCAGCATGATCCATTGATATCTCTAGGCAGGTTTATGTATGTTAGGTTTCCAAATCTGGGAGTACTAGGGGTATTTAGAAGAAATGGTCCTTAATATCTAACACAACCGTGTAGTATGAGGAGGGTAGACACTTGGGTGCTACAGGCCTGCCTGTGTGGTCCCCATCATTTCCATTTGGTCATTGATGGCACGTAGGTCTTAGAGTTGTTGGTAATGGCCTGACTTCTTTTGAATGACAAAAATGGGGGTATTGTGTCTTCTGGTGGATGGCTCCAAATGCCCAAGTCTAGTTGTTCTTTGACTAACTCTTTAAGTACTGATAATTTGGGTTCAATGATGGGCCACTGCTCCACCCAGACATCACCATCAGAGAGTCATAAGAGGCATAGAGGGTCTGGTAATTATGTAGGGTCTGGTAATAGTTTTTGCATGGTCTCTAGGTGGGCAGTGGCCTCTCGAATTGGGGGTGTTGTTCTGTTGGAGAACAGGGTAGCGTGCATCTCAAGAGGCCTATTTTATCATGGGTCATAATGTCATTGAAAAATACATGGTCATGTGTGGTTAGGGTGACCCCCATGTCTTCCAAAATGTCCCTTCCCCAAAGGTTATGAGGGACGTTAAATACTATGGGAGAAAAGGAGCCCTGGTTGCCATCAAGATCCTTTTAGTGGTCTGGCCATAAGGTGGCTCAGGGGTCCTGTCATCCACCCAACCCACTGATGGGGGGAAGTCTGGAACTTCCAGCAGGGGAACCAGAGACCTTGGGTCTGTGAGGATGATAACATCCATCAACCCTTTAACAGGTTATCCAGATATATAGTCATCATAGAGGAGTGGGGGAAAACAGGCAAGGTCCAGAAAACCTTGGGGGTGGGATCATTCCCTCTTACTGGCAGGGCTGAAGGATGGAGTTTAAGGAGCAGGTTGTCTGAAGGCTGCAAATGGTAGTCCAGCCCAGTGGAAGCCTTTGTTGCTTCTGGGACAGCATGTTTTGTACATGTGTTAGGGCAGTCACACTGCAGGTGTCTGGGCTTGCTACAACCCTGATAGGATTGATGGAGGAAGGTCATTGGTTAATAAAGAAACTGCCTTGGCCCATTTGATAGGCCAGCCCTTAAGTGGGTGGAGTAGACAGAACAGAATGCTGGGAAGAAGGGAAGTGAGCTCAGATGCCATATCTCTCCTCTCTGGTCAGATGCGATGCAGCCAGCCACCAGGTCAGACATGCTGAATCTTTCCCGGTAAGACACCACCTCATGGTGTTATACACATTACTAGACATGGGTTAATCAAGATGTGAGAGTTAGTCAGTAAGAGGCTAGAGATAATGGGCCAAGCAGTGTTTAAAGGAATACAATTTGTGTGTTGTTATTTCGGGTGTTAAGCTAGCCATGTGGGGAGCCAGGCAGGACGAAAAGCAGGCCTGACCGCAGCTCCTTCTACAAGGATTGGTCTGGTGGGTAGAAGGGCCTCATCAGTCAGAAAACCATTGCCTGACAACAGGGCATTGATGGAGGCAGTCAGGACAGCAAGAGGGCCAGCACCAGGGTCAAGGTCCCTGGTGGCCAAGACCCATTTATGGATCTCATTACCCAGAATATCTACTGCATTCTGGGTAGGGGCATTAAGCCCCTCGTATGTCAGTTGTTTATTCAACATTTCCCAGGTTGGGCCTGGATCCACCTGATGTTCCACCGCCTTGGTGACTCATGTGAGAAAGTTGATAAACCACTCCCCAGATTGTTGCTGCCATTGCTGTGCCCGGTTTCAATCTGGTTTTAGTTATTTGTATCTTCTGGTTTTTGCTCAGTTTCTGTAAGGCTTGCCAGTTTTGTTGATCTTTTTAAAGAACTGCCTTTTGGGTTCACTGATTCTAGTGCTTTTTTGTTGTCTATTTTGGGGATCATTTGCTATAATCTTCTCACTTCCTTCTGCAAGCTCAGGCTTGATCTGTCGATTGTCCCTGCTTTTTGAGATATGAAGCTAGGTTGTTGACGACAGCCGGCAGCTCCTCTGCTGTAGACATTTGAAGTTATAGCATTTCCTTTGATCACTTCCTGTCATGTTGTGATTTGTTTCAACTCATTTTCAAGTATTGTAATTTCCGTTGTGATGTCCTCTTTGCTTCCTTTGTTTTTAAAGGTGTTTTGTTAGCTGGGCATGGTGTCTTATGCCTATAAACTCAGCACTTAAGAGACAGAGGCAGGAGGATTGTTACAAGCCTTAGAGCAGACTGAACTACAGACTGAAACCCTGTCTCATATACATATGTGTATATGTGTATATATATACATATATGTATAAGAGACCTGTGTATGCTATAAATTTCTACATATGTATGATATTTGCAGTTTCCCTCCTATTTTTGATACTTTCCATCTGTGTTAGCTCAGGAAACTACCTTTACTATCTTAATATGTAAGACCTGCAGAGATTGGTTTTTGGTTCAACATGTGGCCTGTCCTGTAGCTTGTTTTGTGTGCACTGGGAAGCGTGGTATTCTGCTAGACTCGGTGTCATTATTTGCAGTGATATGTATTTTTAGCCCTGCATTTCTTCACAGCTCTTGGTAGGACGTACTATCCATTATTGAAGGGAGGGAGAGTCATTTAATTATTGCAGACTTGTTTATTTCTCTCTTTGATTCTGACAGTAATTTCTTCTTGTATTTTAGGGCTTGGTCACTAGGTAAAAACACACTTTAGTTGTCATATCTTCTTGACGATTTGCCCTTTGTGTGGAGGGGTGCTCATACGGGTTTGTGCACCTATGGAGGCCAGAGACCAGCTTTGGGTGTCTTCCTCTTTCACCCTCCATGTTGTTGTTGTTGTTGTTGTTGTTTTCAGCCAAATCTCTCACTGGACCTAGAGCTTACCTCTTCTACAAAGCTGTCTGACCAGCAAGCCCTGGTATCTATCAGTGTCTACTCTACCCCACAGCACCCAGACTACAGATGCACGGTCCATACCTGGTTATTATGTGGACCCTGGAGATCCAAACTCATAACCCACTGAGCCGTCACACTAGTACCCTTTGTATCAATATACTGACATTGTCTTTTGAAACAGTTTTGACCTGAAGTTCACTTTGTAGCTACCCAGCCTTCTGTGGCTCTTGCTGAATCTTTCTCCTCCTCCTCCTTCCTCCTCCTCCTTCCTCCTCCTCCTCTTCCTCTCCTCCTTCTTCTTTTCTCTTTCTTTTTCTTTTTTTGCTTTCAACATATTTGTGTCTTTAGATCAAAAGATGGTTTTATAAATATTTCAAATACATGCATTTTTTAGTTAACAGGCTTTCTTTGTCAATCAGCTGTAGGTGTGTGCAGAAGTATAGTGGAAGCACAGGAGTACCTAACCCATGCTGCTCCCCACTCCCCTTTGTGACTTTTATTTTTAGAAAAATATGCCATGTTAGTATAGTGCATGAGGACCTTCTCTTTGAGTTACCTCCTATGGGTTTAGCAATTGAGTGGCGTCCACATCGATCATCACAGCTCATACAGAACAGCTGCTCTGCTTTTTAATTAGTGCACATCTTAAGGGAAGAACACTTTGTTTTTGTCTCACAGAAAGAAAGAACAGTCTATCATGGCGAAGAAAGAATGGCAGCTAAACACTCTTGGTCCCCTACAGAAGGAGCAGAGTTGCTGCTTGTGTTGCATGGTGCTGCCTAGGAAGAAGCAATCTCTGCAACACTCAGGCCCTCCATCACGGTCATCCACTTCTTCCGGTAGCTTCACCTCCTAAATGTCCCACCACCTTCCATGCTCGAGGACCAAGAGTTCAAACAGTTGGGGACATTTTACATCCCCACACAACAGTGAGTGTATTAGTCACTCTCTGCTGCTGGGATAAAGCACCATAATCAAAAGCAACTGAAGGAAGAGTTCTGGTTTACAGTCCTAGAGAGCTGGGGTTCATAGTGGCAGGAAAAGGCACGGTGGCAGGAGCAGGAAGCTGAGGAGTCACACCTCAGCTGCACACAGGAAAGCAGAGACAGAAAACTGGAATCAGAGCAAGGCTATAAATCTCCAGAGCAACCTCTGGAGCCACACTTCCTCTAGCAAGGTTCCACCTACTGAGGGCAGCATAATCTCCCCAGTGGGGAGCGGGTGGAAGTATTCAAATACATGACCCTGTGGGGGGAGATTTCTCATTTAAACTACCGCAGTCAGTTTAACTTCTTTGGATTTAAAGTAATGCTGCTTAATATACATACATTAATATATGTCATAAATACTTGTGTGTTGGATGTGCTATGTTTTTATCTCCAAGACTCTACCTCTGCCATTTTCCTAGTTGTTTTCTATGTAATTTCTTTACTTCAGTGCTGCTTTGTTTTGTGTTTGGCTGATTTTTCTTGTAGTCTACCATTTTATTTTGCTCTTCTCCTTGATTCCTGTTCTGTAATTTTGGGTGGTTATTTTCTAAGTGATTGCCTTGTGCGGGGAAGGACAGGAAAAAGAAATGTTAAGAGAAACTACTGGAAATGATTGTGAGAAACACTTCAAACAGAAAATGTCACACTGTTGTTATCATGGCCTTTTGAAAGGTGGGATTGGTGTGTGTTTACTGGTTTTATTGAAGTAAGTTTCATGTAGTTTAGGCTGACCTTGCTTATATACTTCACAGACAAAGCTAATTATGAGTGCTGTTCTCTTGACCCTTTCTGCATTTTAAATGCTGGGATTATAGGTGTGTGCTGCCACACCCAAGGAAAAGTCCTGGCATTTAAAGCACATTTTAAGAGTAATATTTAAATTTTATGTAAAATTTAAACTGGAAGGGGTAGTAAAAGTTGTTCATCTTTTGTCTCTACCTTCAAAGTACGATGACTGAACAGAGGGAAATGCTGTTTTACATGATAAAATGATGATTTACATAAAGACAACCTTTTTTTAAAGAGCAAAATGTACTATCTAAAGAAAAAATAGATGGTTATTTTTCAAGAAACTTTTTAAAAAGAAAAAGGGGAGTTAATAAGCCAGTTGTGGTAGCACACACCTGTAGCCCCATTATTTAGGAGGTAGAGATAGAACAGTCTGAAGTTTGAGGTCATTTTCAGCCTGGGATGTAGGAAACCCTGAATAAATAGGCAAGTAAGCACCACCAGCAGCAGCAAAACAAAAGGATTTTCACACATAGTATCATGGAGCATCGCTGACCGTCTTCCAATAACCTGAGATGCTGCTCCGGAATTATCCTGCTCAATACTGAAATGAGCTCAGAAGAAAGCGCTAAGTTGGTGGCTAGGAATTTGAAGACAGGGGTTGCCTAGTAACCACTCAAGGTGGTGCTTACTGTAAGTCTCTCCCTAATGACATCCTGGGCAGCTGTGAGCAGGGGCCTTTTCACCTTAAGGTACCCAAATATCTGTATCCCAAGTGTACTTGCCTTCACTGAAGCTGCTTAACCACTTAGCTAGCCAAGATTTTGCAGACAATCTTGGTTTTGTTAAGTGAGGTCCATTTGCGCAGCGTGGGTGTAGTTTCTGTGTAATGTGCAACAGATTAAAAGGGCTTTTACAACATAAGGAGATAGCACCCATTATTGCCTCTTTAAAGGTTGGGGCACAAAAGAGCGGGATTCCTTAATCTAAAGAAAGAGGAAGACAGCATGGCATCCACCCCTCCAAGCATGGCTAAGAAGGAGGAGCAGCGACACCAAAACAGGTAGAGAGAGAAATTGACTTTATGGTTGTCAATACGGAGTGAAATACTGAGAAGTGTAAATAGCATCCTCAGCTAAGGTGCCCCTGTCAAAACCAGAATCTGGCCTGTGAACAAAGAAAAAGGAGAGACTGAACAACCAAGGCTGGCACACTGGCCAAGGCCAACCAAGCCTAGGCAGCGCCAATGGGGGGAAGAAGGCTGTCAGAGTTAGAGCTGTGGGATGTAATTAAATATCATACAGGGTAGACATGAGTAAAAATTTGAAACATCAATCTGAAGAACTGAAAGGGTCCAGTTGTAAAGTGCTGATTCTTAGCCAGGAGTGGTTTGCACATCTGGAGAGAAGGGGATGTGCTCGCTGTTTTCTGTGTTACAGAGGGAAGACCTCTCAGCAGCCTGATAAACACCCCCCCAGGAGGTCTCCCTGGGCTGGGCCCTGTTCACCACACAGTTCTTCTCCTGAATCTCACTGAGTGGGTGCACTGGAGCCCACACTTGCCATTTTGCAATGCTGTTAATCCCATCAGGTAAGAATAAGACCACCACTATAATTTTTGAGCCAAATTTGAAGTAAGCTTTATTAAATACTAGCCAGGGCCACAGACACTGGCCAAGACCTTCTGGTACCAAAGGTATCAGGGGCTTATAAAGATAAAATCCACAAGGCCTTGTACATCCTGTCTTCGTCCAATCAGGGGCAAGCATACATCCTGACATACTTCCTGTCTATGCATCTCCTGCCCACGTGTGATCTAGTACACACCCTGTGCAGTTGGTGCGATCAAGCTTATTTACAGAAGCAAAAACACAAGGTTTGCTATCTTACATGAACAGTCCCAGCATTCCAGGAAGTTTTCTGTACTTGGGCAAGTGGGGCCTACAGTTTAGAGGCATTTGTGTTGTATAGCTCTCTTAAGCATAGTAATTTAAACTTAAAACATAACGTTAGCCATAACAATGTCCTAGTCCTGCTTCATGTGTCTGGTTTAGAAGGTTGAAGTGGCACTATAAATACAATGGAAACTGGCAAATGTGGCAAAGCAGGGATTTGTAACCTAGTGTTTCACACCCTAGAGATCTGGTTTTAAACATTATGGATATACCAAGGCTCCTCTTGGTTACTGGAAGAATGAGACTATCTCTTTTTCCTGCCCTTCCTTTCTCTATCTTCCCTTTCTCCCTCCTCTTTCCTGATGTGGGAGTCCCCTCTGTGTGCTGTGATTACCATTAATGAATAAAGAAGCTGCTTTGGACCTATAGCAAGTCAGAACTTAGGTAGGCAGGGAAAGCTAGGCTGATTGCTGGGAGAAAGAAGGGTGGAGTCAGAGAGAAGCCATGGAGCTGCCACCAGAGTAAGACATACTGAAACTTTGCTGGTAAGCCACTGCCATGTGGCAATACACAAATTAATGGAGATGGGTTAAATTAATAGGTAAGAGTTAGCCAATAAGAAGTTAGAGCTAATGGGCCAAGCAGTGTTTTAATTAATATAGTTTCTATGTGATTATTTTGGGTCTAAGTTAGCTGGGTCGGAACCAACAAGGGGTCCCTCCTCAAGCAGATTGGTATCCACGTGGCCAACTAAAATCCATTTAAAAACCTCCTACGGAACAGCACTACTCTTGGGGTTGGTGGGTTGGCTGAGTAGGAACAATGTTTATGTGCAAGCATGCAGATCCGATTTTGGGTCCTTTGGACTCACATCCTTACCTTGGCAGACTGCCTGAACTGTGGGGCTCAGAAGGCAGAGGAGATTCCCAGAGCAAGCTGGTTAGCTGGACTAGACAAATTGACAAGCTCTGTGTTCAAGGGCATGGCGGAAGACACTGGACGTCAGCCTCCAGCATCAACACACATAAAGCACACGTGTGCACACACATGCACATGTAAACCAGAAAAAAAGAACGCTACTCTCTCTCTCTTACACACACACACAGACACACACGGGGGGGGGGGAGTAACTCCTTACCTTTGATCCTTCTGTTTGTAGTCAGTCATTTTTTAACCTGAAGAAAACAAAATGAGGGGTGAGTGTGTGCTATCCTGGGGCGCACTGTCCCGGTAGAGAGCACAAACGCCCCCCACACCCCAGCTCCTGCTGCAAGGCTTTCTCTCCTACACACCCGCCCCCACCCCCACCCCCAAGCCTGCCTTGTCTGCAAGGTCCTTAGCTGTGGAACAGTTTCCTGCCCTTTCACTAAGGCTACCAGCCCAGAGCAGTGAGTGCCTGACTAGAGGGCAGGCCTCAAGGTCCCCACCAGGGGAAGCAGGCCCCTGCTGCTGGGGTTGCAGTCTCTGCTTGTGATCTCCTGGACCTGCTCTCCCTGCCCCCTATTTCCCTTGGTCCCGGGCTCATTGGGGCCACCAGGAATCCCTACATAGGTGCTGAGAAGTCCCATCTGGATGGGTGAGTGTGTGCTATCCTGGGGCGCACTGTCCCGGTAGAGAGCACAAACGCCCCCCACACCCCAGCTCCTGCTGCAAGGCTTTCTTTCCTACACACCCGCCCCCCACCCCCACCCCCAAGCCTGCCTTGTCTGCAAGGTCCTTTACTGTGGAACAGTTTCCTGCCCTTTCACTAAGGCTACCAACCCAGAGCAGTGAGGGCCTGACTAGAGGGCAGGCCTCAAGGTCCCCGCCAGGGAAAGCGGGCCCCCGCTGCTGGGGCTGCAGTCTCTGCTGTGATCTCCTGGACCTGCTCTGCCTGCGCCCTACTTCCCTTTGTCCCTGGCTCATTGGGGCATCCAGGAGTTCCTGTGTAGGTGCAGAGAAGTTTCATCGAGACGGGTGAGTGTGTGCTATCCTGGGGCGGAAGGTCCCGGTAGAGAGCACAAACGCCCCTCCCCCAGCTCCTGCTGCAGGGCTTTCTCTCCTACACACCCGCCCCCACCCCCACCCCCAAGCCTGCCTTGTCTGCAGGGTCCTTAGCTGTGGAACAGTTTCCTGCCCTTTCACTAAGGCTACCAGCCCAGAGCAGTGAGTGCCTGACTAGAGGGCAGGCCTCAAGGTCCCCGCAAGGGAAAGCAGGCCCCTGCTGCTGGGGCTGCAGTCTCTGCTGTGATCTCCTGGACCTGCTCTGCCTGCGCCCTACTTCCCTTTGTCCCTGGCTCATTGGGGCATCCAGGAGTTCCTGTGTAGGTGCAGAGAAGTTTCATCGAGACGGGTGAGTGTGTGCTATCCTGGGGCGGAAGGTCCCGGTAGAGAGCACAAACGCCCCTCCCCCAGCTCCTGCTGCAGGGCTTTCTCTCCTACACACCCGCCCCCACCCCCACCCCCAAGCCTGCCTTGTCTGCAGGGTCCTTAGCTGTGGAACAGTTTCCTGCCCTTTCACTAAGGCTACCAGCCCAGAGCAGTGAGTGCCTGACTAGAGGGCAGGCCTCAAGGTCCCCACAAGGGAAAGCAGGCCCCTGCTGCTGGGGCTGCAGTCTCTGCTGTGATCTCCTGGACCTGCTCTGCCTGCGCCCTACTTCCCTTAGTCCCTGGCTCATTGGGGCATCCAGGAGTTCCTGTGTAGGTGCCGAGAAGTTTCATCGGGACGGGTGAGTGTGTACTATCCTGGGGCGGACGGTCCCGGTAGAGAGCACAAACGCCCCTACACTAAGGCTACCCAACCAGAGCAGTGAGTGCCTGCCTAGCGGGCAGGCCTCAGCAACCCCCGAAAGGGAGTGCAGGCACCTCCAGCTTGTACTGCAGTGTCGCCTGTGTTCTATTCGACCCTGCCCGACCCCTTGCATTCGGCCTTCTTTACGCGGGTCATTGGAATACCACGCATCCATGTTTTGGTGTTGAGGAGTTCATCTGGAAGGGAACGGTTCCTGCCCTTACACTGAGGAGATACACCTAGAGAGTTAGTCACAGCAAAGACTGGTCCAAGACATCAGGCCTCTCCTGGCTCCATTTGAAGGAAAAGATGGGCAGGCGCCAATGCAAGAATTCCCCCAACAACTTGAAAGGCAACGTGACATCACCAGGATCCAGGAATCCCGAAATGAGAAGTGTACACCCTAATCCAGAAGAATTAGAAGAATTCGACTCAAAAGTGAATTTTATGAAAATAATAGAGGACCTTAAACAGGAGGTGAAAAACTGCCACAACCAATTAGAGATTACAAACAAAAAGGTAGAGGAAATGAATAAATCTCTCAAAGATACCCAAGAAAACCAAGAGAAACAAGAAAAAGTAATCAAACAGGTAAGGGAAACGGTTCAAGACTTGAAGAATGAAGTGGAAGTAATAAAGAAAACACAAACCGAGGGAAGGATGGAGATGGAAAATTTGAATAAACGAACAGGAACTACAGAGACAAGTACCACCAACAGATTACAAGAGATAGAAGAAAGAATCTCAGACACTGAAGATACCATAGAGAAAATAAACACTCTCATCAAAGAAAACAGCATAACCAACAAATTCTCATCACAAAACATTCAGGAAATCTGGGACACAATAAAAAGACCAAACCTAAGAATAATAGGGATAGAAGAAGGAGAAGATCTACAGCTCAATGGTCCAGAAAATATATTTAATAAAATTATAGAAGAAAACTTTCCCAACCTTAAGAAAGATATTCCTTTGAAGGTCCAAGAAGCATACAGAACACCAAATCGACTGGATCAAAAAAAAACATCTCCTCGTCATATAATAATCAAAACACAAAACATACAGAATAAAGAAAGAATATTAAGAGCTGCAAAGGAAAAAGGTCAAGTTACCTATAAAGGTAAACCTATCAGACTTACACCTGATTTCTCTATGGAAACCATGAAAGCCAGAAGGTCCTGGATAGATATACTGCAGAAACTACGAGACCATGGATGCAAGCCCAGACTACTATACCCAGCCAAGCTTTCATTCACTATAAATGGAGAAAACAAAATTTTCCAGGATAAAAACAAATTTAAACAATACGTAGCCACAAATCCAGCCCTTCAGAAAGTAATTGAAGGAAAATCACAAACCAAGGAGTCCAACAATGCCCACAATAACCCAGACATCTAATGACCCTTCACCAGCACAACTTGAAGAAGGGAAACACACAAACTCTACTACCAAAAGAAGGAAAGAAAGAAAGAAAGAAAGGAAAAATGACCGGAGTTAACAACCACTGGTCATTAATATCACTTAATATCAATGGACTCAACTCACCTATAAAGAGGCACAGGCTAAGAGATTGGATACGAAAACAGGATCCAACATTCTGTTGCTTACAAGAAACACACCTCAACCACAAAGACAGACATCTACTCAAAGTAAAGGGCTGGGAAAAGGTTTATCAAGCAAACGGACCTAAGAAACAAGCAGGTGTGGCCATACTAATTTCTAAGAAAGTTGACTTCAAACTAAAATCAATCAAAAGAGATGGAGATGGACATTTTTTACTCATAACAGGAACAATTCACCAGGATGAAGTCTCAATCCTGAATATCTATGCCCCTAATATAAAAGCACCCACTTATGTAAAAGAAACGTTACTAAAACTTAAGGCAGTCATCAAACCACACACACTAATAGTAGGAGATTTCAACACTCCTCTCTCACCAATGGACAGGTCAATCAGACAGAAACCTAACAGAGAAATAAGAGGATTAAGGGAGGTAATGAATCAAATGGACTTAACAGACATCTATAGAACATTCCACTCAAATAAGAAAGAATATACCTTCTTCTCTGCAGCTCATGGAACCTTCTCAAAAATAGACCACATACTCGGTAACAAAGCAAACTTACACAGTTACAAAAAAATATCGGTAACCACCTGTGTCTTATCAGATCACCATGGATTAAAGTTAGAATTCAACAACAATGCTATCCCCAGAAAGCCTATGAACTCATGGAAATTGGACAGTCAACTACTGAACCACACCTGGATCAAGGAAGAAATAAAGAAAGAAATTAAAGTCTTTCTTGAATTCAATGAAAACGAAGACTCAACATACTCAAACCTATGGGACACTATGAAAGCAGTGCTAAGAGGAAAGTTCATAGCATTAAGTGCCCACATAAAGAAAACGGAGAAAGCACACATTGGAGACCTAATAGCCCACCTTAAAGCTTTAGAAAGAAAAGAAGCAGACTCACCTAGGAGAAGTAGAAGACTGGAAATAATCAAATTGAGGGCTGAAATCAACAAAATAGAAACACAGAAAACAATCCAAAGAATCAATGAAACAAAAAGCTGGTTCTTGGAGAAAATCAATAAGATTGATAAACCCCTATCCAAACTAATCAAACGGCGGAGAGAGAATACGCAAATTAACAAAATCAGAAACGAAAAGGGAGACATAACCACAGACACAGACGAAATTCAGAGAATCATTAGATCTTACTACAAAAACCTGTATGCCACAAAATTGGAAAATGTAAAAGAAATGGACACTTTTTTAGATAAGTACCATATACCAAAGTTAAACCAGGACCAGGTGAACAATCTAAATAGACCTGTTAGTCGCGAAGAATTAGAAGTTGTTATAAAAAACCTTCCCACCAAAAAAAGCCCAGGTCCAGACGGCTTTAATGCAGAATTCTACCAGAACTTCCAAGAAGACCTAATACCTATACTCCTTAATGTATTTCACAATATTGAAACAGAGAAGTCATTGCCAAATTCCTTTTATGAAGCTGAAGTTACTCTGATACCAAAACCACACAAAGACACAACCAAGAAAGAGAACTACAGGCCAATCTCACTCATGAACATTGACGCAAAAATACTCAATAAAATACTGGCAAACCGAATCCAAGAACACATTAGAAAAATTATCCATTATGATCAAGTAGGCTTCATCCCAGAGATGCAGGGCTGGTTCAACATACGAAAATCTATCAATGTAATCCATCATATAAATAATCTGAAAGAAAAAAACCATATGATCATTTCATTAGATGCGGAAAAAGCATTTGACAAAATTCAACATCCCTTTATGATAAAGGTCTTAGAGAGATTAGGAATACAAGGGTCGTTCCTAAATATAATAAAAGCTATTTATAGCAAGCCGTCAGCTAACATCAAATTAAATGGAGAGAAACTCAAAGCTATTCCACTAAAATCAGGAACACGACAAGGTTGTCCACTCTCTCCATACCTCTTTAATATAGTGCTTGAAATTCTAGCAATAGCAATAAGACAACATAAGGGGATCAAAGGGATTCAAATCGGAAAGGAAGAAGTTAAACTTTCATTATTTGCAGACGATATGATAGTGTACATAAGCGACCCCAAAAACTCCAGCAAAGAACTCCTTCAGCTGATAAACACCTTTAGTAGCGTTGCAGGATACAAGATCAATTCCAAAAAATCAGTTGCCCTCCTATACACAAAGGATAAGGAAGCAGAGATGGAAATCAGAGAAGCATCACCCTTCACGATAGCCACAAATAACATAAAATATCTTGGGGTAACCCTAACCAAGGAAGTAAAGGATCTATTTGACAAGAACTTTAAGTCAATGAAGAAAGAAATTGAGGAGGATACCAGAAAATGGAAGGATCTCCCTTGCTCTTGGATAGGGAGGATCAACATAGTAAAAATGGCAATTCTACCAAGGGCAATTTATAGATTCAATGCAATTCCCATTAAAATCCCATCAAAATTCTTCACAGATCTTGAGAGGACAATAATCAACTTTATATGGAGAAACAAAAAACCCAGGATAGCCAAAACAATCTTATATAATAAAGGATCGTCTGGAGGCATTACCATCCCTGACCTCAAACTCTATTACAGAGCCTCAGTATTGAAAACAGCTTGGTATTGGCATAAAAACAGAGAAGTTGATCAATGGAACCGAGTAGAAGACCCTGATTTCAACCCACAAACTTATGAACACCTAATTTTTGATAAAGGAGCTAAAAGTATTCAATGGAAAAAAGAGAGCATCTTCAACAAATGGTGCTGGCAGAACTGGTTGTCAACGTGTAGAAGAATGAAAATAGATCCATATCTATCACCATGCACAAAACTCAAGTCCAAATGGATTAAAGACCTCAATATTAGTCTGAACACACTGAACCTGATAGAAGAAAAAGTTGGAAGTACTCTACAACATATGGGTACAGGAGATCACTTCCTACGTTTATCCCCAGCAGCACAGACATTAAGGGCAACATTGAATAAATGGGACCTCCTGAAACTGAGTAGCTTCTGTAAAGCAAAGGACACTGTCACTAAGACAAAAAGGCAACCCACTGACTGGGAGAAGATCTTCACCAACCCTGCAACAGACAAAGGTCTGATCACCAAAATATATAAAGAACTCAAGAAACTAAACTTTAAAATGCTAATGAACCCAATAAAAAAATGGGGCACTGATCTGAACAGAGAATTCTCAACAGAAGAAATTCAAATGGCCAAAAGACACCTAAGGTCATGCTCAACCTCCTTAGCGATAAGGGAAATGCAAATTAAAACAACTTTGAGATACCATCTTACACCTGTCAGAATGGCTAAAATCAAAAACACCAATGATAGCCTTTGCTGGAGAGGTTGTGGAGAAAGAGGCACACTCATTCATTGCTGGTGGGAATGCAAACTTGTGCAACCACTTTGGAAATCAGTGTGGCGATTTCTCAGGAAATTTGGGATCAACCTACCCCAAGATCCAGTAATACCACTATTGGGAATATACCCAAGAGATGCCACATCAAATGACAAAAGTATCTGTTCAACTATGTTCATAGCAGCATTGTTTGTAATAGCCAAAACCTGGAAACAACCTAGATGCCCTTCAATGGAGGAATGGATGAAGAAAGTGTGGAATATATACATATTAGAGTACTACTCAGCAGTAAAAAACAATGACTTCTCGAATTTTGCGTGCAAATGGATGGAAATAGAAAACACTATCCTGAGTGAGGTATCCCAGACCCAAAAAGAGGAACATGGGATGTACTCACTCATAATCGGTTTCTAGCCATAAATAAAAGACATTAAGCATATAATGTGTGATCCTATAGAAGTTAAATAAGAAAGTGAACCCAAAGAAAATCATATAGTCATCCGCATGGAGAGGGGGAAGTAGACAAGATTGCAGGGCAAAAACTGGGAACTTGCGGGTGAGGTGGCATGGGGCAAAGGGGAAATGGGATGAGAAATATGAGAAGGGGAGGATGGGAGGAGCTCGGGGGATTGGGATGGTTGGGATATAGGAAGGATGGATACGGGAGCAGCGAAGTATATATCCTATCTAAGGGAGCCATCTTAGGGTTGGCAAGAGACTTGACCCTAGAGGGGTTCGCAGGTGTCCAGGAATATGTCCCCAGCTGGTACCTTGGGCAACTAAGGAGAGGGAACCTGAAATGACCCTATCCTATACTGATGAATATCTTGCATATCACCTTAGAACCTTCATCTGGCGATGGATCGATTCTTAATTTGGAGCAACGGTCTGAGCTCTTAAGGTCCAAATGAGGAGCAGAAGGAGGGAGAACAAGAGCAAAAAATCAGGACCACGAGGGATGCACCCACCCACTGTGACAGTGGAACTGATTTATTAGGAGCCCACCAAGGCCAGCTGGTCTGGGACTGAATAAGCATGGGTTGATTCCGGACTCTCTGAGCATGGCGGTCAATGAAGACTGATGAGAAGCCAAGGTCAAAGGCACTAGGTTTCAATCCTAATACATGAACTGGCTTTGTGGGAGCTTAGCCTGTTTAGAAGCTCACCTTCCTGGACGTAGATAGAAGACCTTCGTCTTCCCGCAGGGCAGAGAATTTGGACTGCTCTTCAGTATCGAGAGGGAGGGGGAATGGTGTGGGGGGAGGAGAAGAGGAGTGGGGATAGGGGGAGGGGAGTGGGGGGAGGGGGCAATATTTGGGAGGAGGGGAGGGAAATGGGAAACGGGGAGCAGGTGGAAATTTTTAATTAAAAAAGAATAAAAAATAAAATAAAAAAAAAATAAATAAATAAAAAAAAAAAAAAAAAAAAAGAAAAAAAAAAAAAAAGAAAACAAAATGAGGCTTTGGTAAGTCATAGATTGTTGAGCTTCATCTTCAGAGTTTCTAACTTAGCAGGTCAGAGATGGGACCAGGCACTTGCATTTCTCTCAAGCTCTGCAGGGGGTTGTGGTGCTGCCACTCCCAGGGGCAGATTGTGAGAAAAACTGTTTTATGCTGTCTTGAGGAATGGCCAGGCTGAGCGGCTCCACTCGGGACACAACTGTGTGGTAGGAAGGGTGCTGCCATGTCTCTCCACTACTTGCCTTACTGCGGCACTGCAAGACGCAAACCATCCCTTATGCAGTGTGCTGCTTCTGTTCTTTACTTTTATTTTATAGTTGTGTTTCTTGTCTTGGATTCTCTGAAAGTAGGTCATAGAGTCCCTGTGCACTACAGCTGTGCTGGGCAGGTTGAAATGTCCACTTGCCACAACCCAGAGTCACTTGGGAAGTAGGTCCCAAGTGAGAAATTGTCTAGATAGGTTGGCCTGTGGGTGTATCTATGGGGGACTGTTGTAGAACATTATTTTAAGATGTGTTACATTTGTTTATGCTGTTAAACAACTGTTTAATAATATAAAAGTGTGTTGCATTCTTTTATGTTGCATTTGTTTAACTCTGTGTAGCTGTGTTAGACTGTCTAAAACACCTGATTGGTCTAATAAAGAGCTGAATGGTCAATAGCAAGAAACAGAAATAGAGAAAGGTAAAAGCCCAGAGGCAAAAGGTAGACAGGATAAATTAAGAAAAGCTGGCAAGAAACAAGCCAAGCAAAGGCGAGGGATTTATAAGTCTGTGTGTGCATTTATTTGGGAGCTGGGTGGTGGGGCTCCCAAAGAGTAAAGGATAAAATAGTAAAACAAATAGCTACAGGCTTTATCTTGATTGTTAATTGATCTAGCCATTGTGGGTGGCACCATACCCTCGGCAGGGGTCTTGAACTCCAGAAATTAGGGAAAGCTACATAAAAGCTGCAAGCAAGCCAAGCTCTGTCTGCTCTCTTTGCTCTTGACTGTGAGTATATGACTAGCTGCTTGAGCCTCTGCCTTGACTTCCCCTCAGTGATGGGCTATGACCTAGAAGTGTAAGCCAAATAACCCCTTTCTCCCCCATGCAGCCATCTGTCAGGGCATATTGCCACGCAACAGAAAAGAAACTAGGTCAGAAAAGAAACAGTAAATAAATAATGATCACCACTGAGGCATGCTTAGTAGTAGGGTAAATTCTCAAGCAATTCTCACGCCAGAGCTTCTCAATGTCTCATGCCTAATGGTCTAGGAACAGACATATTTCTTCTTCTTTTTGAGACAGGTTCTCACTATTTAGCCCAGGCCGGCCTTGAACTCATGACCCTTCTACAGCTGCCTCTCAAATCAAATCCCATGGTTTTGTGTATGCACCACCACACCCAGTCTTAAATATTTTTTAATGAGCAAAATTTTCTTTAAAAATAAGAAATTTAATACTCTAAAGAGAAATTATTTTCAGATTTTATTTGGTGTTTGTGTGCACACTCCCGCGTGTATGCAGGAGCATGCAGGCCATGAAGCCCATGTGAGGATTGGAGAATGACTCTCAGGAGTTAACTTCCTACCACCCATGGGACCTAGGAACTAACTTAGGTCATCATACCTGCTCACTTCTAGCCACTGAGACATCTTGCCAACCTAGGAAATGGGGTTTTATAGAAAGCTTGTTTTTAAGTCGTTTTTCAGGAAAATGGAAATTAACAAAGTGAATACTCAAAGTACCAATAAGAAACTTTGATTTCCCATGGGCAAATACCACTGGACCTCATTCAAAACTGTGCCTGGGCATTCCTTCAAAGCAGGGCTCCGTTCTTCCTCGACGACCCGAGGCTAGAGAGAAGAGTATGGGTCTTAGGGAGTGTGGGTTTCTTTGCACACCACTCAGCGTTTCATTCCCCAGATCTTAAAGTGATCAGCTCCCAGACCTCTCTCAGGGCAGCAGCTGGGGAACCTTGCTCACTCTGCTCTCTTTGTTCGCTGCTCTGACCAGCAGCCAGGAGGAACCAGCATCGCCTCTTCCTTTGCCATGGTAAACAGTTAAGCCCAGCCTGAGCTTTCCAGAGTTCAGCCTGGCACCGGCTCGGCTCAGAAAGACACGTGACTATAGAGCCTATCACATGACCACACGCTGAAGGCTTTTCCAGATGGGGCCCAAAGGAGCACAGAGAGCTGTTTGGGGTGATGTGAGGAGAATTTCTTAAAGAGACAGCATAGGTTGGTGTGATGTTCATATTAATTATCAACTTGACAGGATCGGAAGTCATTTAGGAAATGACATTCTGGACATGCCCATGAGGAGCTACCCGGAAATGGCTGATTGAGTGGGAAGACCTATCTAAAGGAGAGCCTGGAGGCGGATCATTCATTCCATAAGAGCAACTCTTTCATGCTGTTGAGAATGGCCAGGCTGAACGACTCCGCTCAGGATGCAGCTGCGTGGCAGGAAGGTCAGTTCTATGTTCCTCACCCTTGAGTTTCCCTGGAACTCCACTGTCTTACCGACTTTTACTGTAGCTGTGATAAAATATCTTGACAAAGGCAATAAAAGGAAGGAATCGTTTATTTTGGCCCACAACTCAAGGGTTCAGTCCATCGTGGTGGGGAGTCATAGGCAACTGTTTATACCCACAGATATACCCACAGGCCAACCTATCTAGACAATTCCCAAGTGACTCTGGGTTGTGGCAAGTGGACATTTCAACCTGCCCAGCACAGCTGAAGTGCACAGGGACTCTATGACCTACTTTCAGAGAATCCAAGACAAGAAACACAACTATAAAATAAAAGTAAAGAACAGAAGCAGCACACTGCATAAGGGATGGTTTGCGTCTTGCAGTGCCGCAGTAAGGCAAGTAGTGGAGAGACATGGCAGCACCCTTCCTACCACACAGTTGTGTCCCGAGTGGAGCCGCTCAGCCTGGCCATTCCTCAAGACAGCATAAAACAGTTTTTCTCACAATCTGCCCCTGGGAGTGGCAGCACCACAACCCCCTGCAGAGCTTGAGAGAAATGCAAGTGCCCGGTCCCATCTCTGACCTGCTGAGTTAGAAACTCTGAAGATGAAGCTCAACAATCTATGAACTGTGTTGCGAGAACCTCATAAAGCAGACACATATCGATCCTTCTAAGAACTGGTAGTTTCCCTCAGCCGACAGCCAGAAAGAAAGTAGAGTCCTTCATACATCCACAAGAATTCTGCCAATAACCTTGAAAACTCAGAAGAGAACCCCATGCTCCAGGAAGGAATGCAGTCTGGCCAACTCCTAAGTTACAGAGACCTTGAGCAGAAGAATCTGCTAAACCATTTCCAGCCTCCTGACGCAGAGAAGGAACCAGGCTATCAGTGCATCTTGTTTAAAGTTATTGAGGTAATTTGTTTTGTGGTAAAAGAGAGGATTATATACCCTCAGGTCCCAAGTCCCCAAAGCAAAGGGAAAGAACCCTTACTTGAACCAGAGCAAGACGGCAGGACAGAAGTATGTGCTATCTCTGGGAAAGCCAATCTGTAGCCTGAGAAGAGATTGGAGAGTAGAGATCCTAACCTGCCAACTGCCACAAGGGACACACCAGGGAGCCCTGCCGAGGCTGTAAGGAGGGACCAGCTCATATGACCCATGCATTAACTTCTTTCTCCTGCACAGAGGAGGGCACAGATTTGAAGAGACCAGTGGAATACACATCTGGTGTGTGTACATTCATAGAGAAGCTGTAAGGGAACTGAGCATGTGTCTTCCTCTTGTTAGCTACAGAAATGGAAAGTGGTATCTGACGCTTTGGCTTCCATGACAGACCCGAGTAAAAGTACCCTAACATGGAAATGACTTAAAATGACTTTCTGCTTTGATAAGTGAGTTGGTCAAAGCCTATGTTCCCATATCTCCTCCAAGAGCCTCTGAATTATAGTCACCTTGTGGCTCCCAGCATGCTCTGAGGCCTAGAGAGAAACAATTCATGCCTCGAGGCTGGCCATAACCCAGACAGCTCTGCAGTTGATGAGAGGTGAGGTGGTCGCTAGAGACAGTCTTGCTATGGTGTTTTCCTAGTTATTCCTTAACAGAGACAATTTATTCACTGCTCAGATGAAAATGGATTTGTTTAAATATGCTGTATCTTACTTTATGACCCTGGGGTTGGAGATTTTGTATTAGGTTGCTAGGGCACATTAACAAAATGCCAGTAACTGGGTTAAACAACAGAAATTTATTGTCTCATAGTTCTGAAGGCCAGAAGTCCACATTCAAAACATTGCCAGTTTTTTTTTTTTAAAGGGCAGAGTTATATTGGATACGTGTCAACTCCAATGACGCCATTTTAACTGGATTGTCAACAAAGATTATTTCCAAATAAGGTCTGTTGCAAAGATATTGGGAGTTAGTATTTGAAATGTTTCTGTAAGGGACACAATTCAAACTACAGCTAAGGTGAAGCCTATGCTGAGTATCCAAGCTTAATATTCCTGCTGTATCCTTGATTAGTACTGGTGTAAAATTGTACATTGCTTTGGGAAAGAGGTTGGCAGTCCTATGAAAAAATGCAAAGATGTAGAGGCTAAGAAGATTACGCAGTGCGTACAGTGCTTGTGTGTAAGCCCGTAAGCCTGAGGACCTGAGTTCAGATCCCCAGTCCTCACAGAAGGATGGATTCATCAGTGTGCACTTGTAACACTGATGCTAGGGTAATGGAGACTCTGCTCACTGACTAACCAGGCTAGACGAATGTTTTAGCTCCAGGTTCAATGAAGCCTGTCTCAGAAAATAGGATAGAGAGGGATGGAGGAAGACAGCAGAAGTCAACCTTTGACATCCATTGGCTTGAGAACTTGCACATACATGGTCACACACACATATAAATATACATCTGGTATATGGCCCAGTTTACACATGTTTATAGTATCATAATGGTCTCAAATTAGAAACAACCCAAATAACTCTGATACTTTGACTGAATAGGCAACATGTGTGTCATCTATGTAACGAAATATTATTTATCCCTGTGACATGGATAAGTCTCAATGCACATTAACAGGAAGAAGTCAGTTAAGAAACCTCACATTGTATACTTCCATTACTTCCACTTCTAGGAAATGTCCAGGCAAGCAAACCATGAAGAGAGAAAGCAGATGAGTGGCCGCTAAGAGTTCAAGGAGGAGTAGAAACAAACTGTGAACTCCAGGAGGGAGTCTCCTGGAATGACAGACCAGTTCAAAAGCTGGGTTGTCATGACAGCAGCAGAAGCCACAGGAGGTGGTAGCCGTGTCTGTGATCCAAGCACTTGGGGGGCTGGGGTTCACTACAAGTCAAGGCCAGCCTGGGCTATAGAGTGAAACCTTAATTCAAAAAGTAAACACCACCAAGACTTAAAGTTAGAATTCAACAACAACACTAATTGCAGAAAGCCTACAAACTCATAAAAATTGGACAATGCGCAATTGAATCACCCCTGAGTCAAGGAAAAAAGAAAGAAAGAAATTAAAGACTTCCTAGAATTCAATTCATACTCAAACCTATGGGATACTATGAAAGCAGTGCTAAGAGGAAAGTTTATAGTTCTAAGTGCCCCCATAAAATAAAGTTGAGAAATCTCACACTAGTGACTTAATGGCAAACCTGAAAGCTCTAGAACAAAAAGCAGCAAACTCACACAGGAGGAGTAGAGGACAGGACATAATGAAATTGTGGGCTGAAATAAAAAATAATAGAAGCAAAGGAAACAATACAAAGAATCAATGAAACAAAGAGCTGGTTCTATGAGAAAATCAACAAGACAGGCAAACCCTTATCCAAACTAACTAAAAGGCAGAAATTAACAAAATGTGAAATAAAAAAGGGGACACAACAACAGACACTGAGGAAATCCAGAGAATCATTAAGTCATTCTTGAAAATCTGTACTTCGCAAAACTGGAAATTCTAAAAGAAACGAACAATTTCTGGATAGATACCACATACCCAAATTAAATCAAGACCAGATGAACAACTTAAATAGACCTATAACCCCTAAGGAAATTGAAGCAGTCATCAAAAGTCTCCCAACTTAAAAAAAAAAAAAAGCCCAACACTGCATGATTTCAGTGCAGAAGTCTACCAGAACTTCAAAAAGAAGTAATACCTATACAACTCAAAGTGTTCCACATAACAGAAACAGAAGGAACATTGCCAAACTCTTTTTACAAGGTTATAGTTACCCTGATACCCAAACCACAGAGAGACTCAACTAAGAAACAGAATTACAGACCAATCTTCTTCATGGACATTCATGCAAAAATACTCAATAAAAAGCTGGCAAACTGCATCCAAGAAAACATAAAAAAAAATTGGCTTCATCCCAGAGATTCAGAGTTGGCTAAACACACAAAAATCTGTCAATGTAATCCACCATATGAATAAACAGAGAGAAAAAAATGCCACATGATCATCTCATTAGATTTTGGAAAAGCCTTTGACAAAATCCAACATCCCTTTATGATAAAGGTCTTGGAGAGATCAGGATACAAGGAACTTATCTAAACTTAATAATAGCAATGTACAGCAAGGCAACAGCCAACATCAAAATAAATGTAGAGAAACTTAAAGTGATCCCACTAGAATTAGAAACAAGCCAAGGCTGCCCCCTCTCTCCATATCTATCCAATATAGTACTCAAAGTTCTAGCTGGAGCAATAAAAAACTAAAGGAGATCAAGGTGATACAAATTGGAAAGGAAGAAGTCAAATTTCTACTATTTGCAGATGCTATGATAGTAAACATATGTGACCCCAAAAATTCTACCAGGGAGCTCCTACAGCTGATAAACACCTTCAGTAATGTGGCAGGATACAATATCAACTCAAAATCATCAGTAGCCCTCCTATACAAAAAGGATAAACAGGCTGAAAAAATCAGAGAAACATCACCCTTTACAATAGCTCAAACAGCATTAAAATATCTTGGGGTAACACTAACCACAGAAGTGAAAGACCTTTACGAAAAGAACTTTAAGTCATTGAAGAAAGAAATCAAAGAAATATCAGAAAACGGAAAGATCTTCCATACTCGTGGGTTGGTAGGATTAACATAATAAAAATGGCAATCTTTCCAAAAACAATTTACAGATTCAGTGCACTCCTCATCAAAATCCCAACACAGTTCTTCACAGACCTCCAAAGAACAATGCTCAACTTCATGTGGGAAAAAAAACAAAACAAAACAGGAGAACCAAAACAATCCTGTACAATAAAAGAACTTCCAGAGGCATTACCATCCCTGACATTAAGCTCTATTATAGAACTACAGTAATAAAAACAGCTTGGTATTGGCATAAAAACAGACACATGGACCAATGGAATCAAATCAAAGACCAGGATATTAACCCACAAACCTATGAACAACTGATTTTTGACAAAGAAGCTGAAATTACACAATGGAAAAAATAAAGCATCTTCAACAAAGGGTGCTGATAGAACTAGATGTAGAAGAATGAAAATAGATCCATATCTATCCCCATTCACAAAACTCAAGCCCAAATGGATCAAAGACTTCAGCATAAATCCAGTCACACTAAACCTGATAGAAGAGAAAGTGGGAAGTAGCCTTAGGGGCATGGGTCCCGGAGACCACACCAGTAGCACAGACACTAAGAGCAACAATTAATAAATGGGACCTCCTGAAACTGAAAAGCTTATGTAAGGCAAAGGACACAATCAATAAGACAAAAATTGCAGCCTACAGAATGGGAAAAGATCTTCACCAACCTCACATCAAACAGAGGACTAGTCTCCAAAATATATAAATAACTCAAGAAACTAGACTGCAAACTATCAAATAATCCAATTAAAAATAGGGTACAGATCTAAACAGAGAATTCACAACAGAAGGATCTCAAATGACTGAAAGACACTTAAGGAATTAATAAACACCCTTTAGCCATTAGAAAAATGCAAATTAAAACAACTCCAGTCAGAATGGCTAAGATCAGAAACACCGAAGATAGCTTATGCTAGAGAGGATGTGGAGTAAGGGGAACACTGATCTGCTGATGGGGGTAGGGCAGGTGGAAGGTGAGGGGAACAAGAGGAGGGAGAGGGAACTGGGATTGTGGTGTCAAATGAGAAAAGACTGTTTTTTAAAAAATGAATAAATACTAGGTTAAAAAACAACAACAAAAAGTAAACACACCCAGGAGCTGTACAAATTCCTTACCCTGAGAAAGGGAAGTGAACAAAATCTCATTCCCTAACGAAGAGGAGATGGGGTTGAGGGCAATTTGTTATGGATACCTGGGAAAGGAAAAATCAGTTTTCTCCAATAGAGTGTCACTGGATACGTCAACCACATCCTAGGGCATGCTCCATGCCCAGGAGGCTAGCACAAAACAGACTCCATGGTTCTTTTGGCGGTTTTTTGTTGTTGTTGTTGTTTTCTTTTGTGTGGGTATTTTTTGTTGTATTAGTTTTTTGTTTGTTTGTATGAGAAAGAGAAAGAGAGAGAGATCATGAAGCTGAGTGAGCAAGGAGGTGAGGGGATCTGGGAGAAGTCATTGGGAAAACAAATATGATCAAAATATATTATATAAAAAATTTTAAATCAAAAACCAAAAACCTGTTCTTCAAAGTTATTTGATTGTACATTCAAAATAAAAGAATACTTTTATATGTATGGGTGTTTTCCCCACATTTATGTCCATGCACCATGTGTGTACCTGGTACCCAGAAGAAGGTATTAGATCTCCTGGAACTGAGTTATTAAACTACTGTGAGCTACCATGTGCTGGGAATGGAACCTGAGTTAACCAATGAACCATCTATCTAGCCCCCAGATGGGTAAATTTTATGGTTTATGTAACATTTGGCAATAGTTTTAGATACAGTATGGTTACGATAAAAAAGTCAAACCATTTTATGTGTTGAGGTTCTACATCAGTCTGTTAAGTAAACCAAAGTCCATTGTCTGTGCAAGTGTGGAGCCATGGTCAACATCAGGAGCAAATGAGAGGAAGGCGGCACGACTTGGGCCACTATCCATGGACGGGCCTTTCCTGGTAACTCCTTTACCATTTTTTATGAATTCTATGGGTATGCATCACCTCTTCCAAAGCACAGGTAATTACACATTTATAAAGTGTCAATACACACAAGCCAAAGTAGACATTCAGTGCTGGAGATCGGTTTTTAGAAAATGAAGTGCTTTTTCCCTCCCATGGGCGAGGTCATCGGCTAATGAAGGAGCTGCCAGAGCTCATATTTGCCCTCAAGTGCTGATAACAGTTCAGTGCCTTCCAGTAATGAGCCAGAGCCCACAAGGGGCATTTCTGTTTCGTAGCTGTGTTTGAGATGAGAGACTTTGTGCTCTTTTGGCTTGCCTCACCCCCTTTACATGGGGGTTGGGGGAAGAGTCTTCCACATAAATTGTTCCAGGGAAAAGGGACAATGTAAATGTTAAAGCAATAAATGGTATTAGGAGCTGGGCAACAAGGCCCTATTTATACGTTTGTACTAATTTTGAGCACTTGCTGGGCTGTGGTTAAATGAGGGAACGTATGGCACCATTTGATTTTCCTTTAACAGCACTGACCATCACACATGGGGTACAGTACCGTGTACTGCATCATGACCATCACACATGGGGTACAGTACCATATACTGCATCATGAGCATCACACAGGGGGCACACTACCATGTACTGCATCGTGAGCATCACACAGGGCACACTACCATGTACTACATCGTGAGCATCACACAGGGCACACTACCGTGTACTGCATCATGACCATCACACAGGGGGCACACTACCATGTACTGCATCGTGAGCATCACACAGGGCACACTACTGTGTACTGCATCGTGAGCATCACACAGGGCACACTACCATGCTACATCGTGACCATCACACAGGGGGCGCATCACCGTGTACTGCATTGTGAGCATCACACAGGGGGCACACTACCATGTACTGCATCATGAGCAGCACACAGGGGGCACACTACCATGTACTGCATTGTGAGCATCACACAGGGGGCACACTACCGTGTACTGCATCGTGAGCATCGCACAGGGCACATCACCGTGTACTGCATTGTGAGCATCACACAGGGCACACTACTATGTACTGCATTGTGAGCATCACACAGGGGGTACATCACCATGTACTGCATCGTGAGCATCACACAGGGGGCACACTACCGTGTACTGCATTGTGAGCATCACACAGGGGGCACACTACCGTGTACTGCATTGTGAGCTTTCTGTTCTTTCATTTCTTCTAATTTCCTGCAGGCCGACGTTGAGGTGATTCCTTTTCTAATTTCAATAAAATTGCATCATGGAAGCGATTCCTATGATGGAGGAGTTGGAGTCTAAAAAAGCAAGGAGCCAGACACATGATCTCAGTGCTGGGGAGTTGGAGGCAAGCCTTAGCTACCTGAGCGCGCGTGCGGGCACACACACACACACATACACACACACACACACAAAAGGGAGGATTAACACAAATAACAGTTCCTTTCTTAATTACTTCAGAGATTTAAAATACATCAGACATCAGTTTTTCTTGTCCTTCTTATTGGATGTGTCCTGGTTGTTGAGACCCTTCTACAAAGATAAGCTCACTGTGGGTGGACTTCTCAGACATTCTATTACACATACAAATGTAGCTGTGTGAGTATGTGCACGTGAATGTAAGGAGGACAGATGACCACTTGCAGGATCCCGTTATCTCCTCCTACATTGTGGGTCCCCCAAGTATTGAACTCAAGTTGTCAGAGTTGACAGCAAGGACCTTTACTGGCTGAATTGTCTTGCTGTGCCATAGTTCTGTCTTGTCACTAGGTAGTCCTGGCAAACTTAAGAAGTTTTCTAGACACCATATCCAGGCCTTGGCATTCTGGTAGCTCGATGAGGCAGGCAGTGAAAAGCATTCAGGTATTTGTATGTGGCCACTGTCATGCCAACAGGCATCTCCTCTCTCTCTCTCTCTCTCTCTCTCTCTCTCTCTCTCTCTCTCTCTCTCTCTCTCCTCTCTCTCTCTCCTTTGATTGGCTTGGAGGTATGGTTGTGAAAACAGTCTATGATTTTCTCAAATATATCTTTCTTGGGGCTGGAGAGATGGTTCAGAGGTTCCGTACTTGCCTTACGAGTCTGAGGACAGGAGTTTGGATTATCAGAAATCTACATAGATGCTAAGTGTGTGTGACGGTCCACTAGTAATTCCAGATCCAGAATGAAATGACAGGCGATCTCCAAAACAAGCTGGCTTACACAAAGGATTATTGAGGAGCTGGGTGACTAAGGTAGACAAACGTCAGTCTTAGATCTCTACATGCACATGTGTGTGCTCACTCACATGGAAACATGCTTATTCATACATATGCAAGTTACATATACACACATATGAAAATAGAAAGAGTTATTTCTTTAATTCAATAACTTCCTAATGGAGATTGTTATTTGAATTGGTTGTAGCCAAGAGAAGTTGAAAGAAAATATTCATTCATGCCAAGGTTTCCTGTGACTCCAAACAGGTCTGCTTGCAAATGTGCATAGAAGTACATCTTTTTTCATGGTATGCATCCCGGTGATATGGGTAGGGCATTATTGACCTAGACACACAGCTCTCCCCTGCTCAGGCAAGGGTGATGTTCACTAATAACTGTGTGTTCTCAGCTTCATTTCATAGAATGTGGGAAGAATGGACAACATTAGATAAGACTTCTGATCTAAGCATGCCTTGATTCCTGTGAAAGCACTTTCCAACTGCCTATAATTCCCGCTAAAATCAATCTTCCTTGGAATAAATTGAGTTATCAAAATAGGTGAGTGAGCATGTGTGCATATTCAGTCATCTGCTTTTCCATAAAATGAAGCCCATTAGCCCTGCTGAGCTGAAATAACTTGGCAGATTTTGTTATCTGCATATGTATGTTTGTGTGTTTGTACAGAGAGATATCTGAATGTGTTTGGTCTTCATCTCAGCAATGTGTACAAAAGAGAGGAATGGGGTGTGGAGGTGGATCAGCTATTGGAGGCACTGCTGTGATTTTATTTATGTGTGTGTGTGTGTATATACATATATGAGTGGGTGAGTGTGCACATGTGTGGATGTGGAGGCCAGGCAACCCTGGGTGTCATTCTTCAGGAGCTATCCACCCTTTTGTTGAGACAGAGTGTCTCAGTGGCCTTGGGTTTGCTGAGTATGGTAGGCAGGCAAGTCAGGCAGCCCCAGCATCCTCCTGTCTCTCTCTACCCATCGCTGCGATTACAAGCCTGTGTCACTAGGACTGGGTCTTTCTTTCTTTCTTTCTTTCTTTCTTTCTTTCTTTCTTTCTTTCTTTCTTTCTCTCTTTCTTCTTTTTCTTTCGCTCTTTCTTTTTTCCTTTTCTTTTTGAATTCTGTGGACCAAATTCAAAATCGTCATGCTTGTAAAGCAAGTTCTTATCTTACTGAGCTATATCCACAGCCTAGAACTGTGGTTTTCTTCTTTTTCTGCTTTTCTCCTCCCTAGTAATATTGGGAATTGAACCCAGGGCCTTCCTTGTGAAGACTGGATAAGACTGTAAACTTTCTTTAGTAGAGTTCAGAATTATACCAGCACAGAGAAAGTAACCATTGGATCTGATTGATACTTATAACAGAAAATCCTGTTTTATATAGTAATAAAAATTATAAACGCTCGTACATAACAGCAAGTACCCAGGTGTAGACTAGATCAGCATAGAGCTGAGAAAGCTCCCCTAAGCCCCAGAGTCCTTTAACCCCTGTAGCTCTGCGGGACTCACAAAGCATGTGCGCACGTCCTCTGCCTTGGTTCATGTACTAACCCTTTAACATGCTGTCCCCACAGGTTGGCTGAGGAAAACAGGCCTTGGAAACATTCCATAAGCTGTCCAGAATGAAGGCATGGCCTTGCTTGAATCATTTCTAAAACTAAACAGTTCTTAACTCCTTTCTTGATTCTGCTCAAGACCTCAGTGCCTTTACACTCCTGTGACATCTCGGGAGTTCACACTTGGATGGAAGGGACTCTCATCTGAGTCTGTGGCCCTCACTAGGTGTCTTAGGGTTTCTATTGCTGTGAAAAGACACCATGACCATGTTAACTCTTATAAAGGAAAACATTTAACGGGCTGGTTTACAGTTTCAGAGGCTTAGTCCATTATCATCATGGTGGGCCATGATAGTGTGCAGGCAATAGGAAGTAAACTGTGTCTCACAGAGTGCAGCTTGAGCAAAGGAGACCTCAAAGCCCACCCCCACAGTGCCACACTTCCTCCCACAAGGCCACACCTACTCCTACAAAGTCACACTTCCTAATAGTGCCAATCCCTATGGGGGGCATTCTCCTTCAAGTCATCACACGAGGATGCTGTGGTTTAAGTTATTAATCTCAGTGAGTATTTTCAGGCAACAGATCAAGCAGTGACTAAAACATCTCAGAAGTTGTTAGCTGCTATTTCTGGAGCACATACACCGTCGGGCTGTGGTGTGTGTGTGCACACGCGCGTGAGCGTGCAGGCACACAGGTGCGCACATGTGTGCACACCTCCCCCATGAGATTGTTTTTCTTTTGCAGTTGGGGAGAGATAACATAAAGAGCACAGACTTGACTTTAGGAGGCTCAGATAAGGGCCCCAGTGCCCTGCTCACTTGACGTCCCCAAGGAACTCTCTCTCTGCTTCAACAACTAATGGGACCACAGGGGACCTTTAAGAATCAAAAATACTATAGGAAACTAACTTCTCATTCTTTGTATTAATTTCTTTGGCTAGCATACTGAATTTTTTCTTTTGTGCCCTGCCTCCTCTTCCCTTCTGGAGACCTATGCAACGATGTCGTTAAGCCTTCCTATGTCAGAGAACAAAGTGACTCCTTCTGTGATCTTCATCCCTGGCTTTACGTTTCATCATTGAAAGTTCCTTTATTTCAAGAATTTCAGAGAACATTGAGTTCTGGTCTTTCAAATTTGTCGTCACTAATCTGGGCGTGGTGGCACCTACCTGTAATCCCAGCACGAAGGAGATGGAGGCAGGAGATTCAGAAGTTCAAGACCGGTTTGGCCATTAGTAAATGTGTGGCTGGCTTGAAGGCATGACACCTTGTTTCAAACCAAAACAATAGGTAAAAGAAAAGGAAAACTTTGGGGGCTGGCAAGGTGTCTCCGCAGGTAAAGGTTACTGCCACTGAGCTAGCAACCTGAGTTTGATCTGTCGGACCCACATAGTGAACTGACTCCCAAAATTTGTCCTCTGACATCTACATTTACATTATGACATGTGCGTGTGTGCAGCAAACACACCACACAGTCCCCCACTATATATATAATTTTTGCAAAGGAATTTTTGGTGCTTTGCTCCTAAACGGAGGCAGATATTTAGTGTTTTATTATTTTATAATATTTTTCTTTGTGCCCATCACAAACACTGTCTGTGCAGCCATAGGTGGGGCGGTGAGAGGCGTGTGTTTTACGTAACTGACCTTTCACTTGGCCACAGCTATGGGAAGGTTGGTCAGGACTGAGAGTCCAGAACACACTGTATCCTGGGTTCCTCAGGCTGCTATAATGAAGGACTACAAATTTAGCAGCTTGAGACGCAAATGTATAATCCTGCAGTTTGGGAGGTCCCAGTTCTAACAGCAACGTGTTGGCAGAACTGCCTTCTTTTCTGGAGGCTCCCAGGGAAAGTCCCTTCCCTGCCTGTTCCAGCTCTAGAGAACTGCCTGGATACCTTGGCCCCACCTTCCTCCCCTTTCCAAAACATTGCTTGCAGCCAGTAAACTCCAGCAAGGGACCTTAGCAAGCACTCATGCCAAAGGACCTACAGAACAAGTGCAGCTGCCTAGGACAGGCACAAACCACTTCCACTGTCTGTCCTTGCCCCGACTGACCTTGGAGAAGTTTCTGTCCTGTCTGCCAGCTCCAAAGCAGAGTTCTTATTGACCTATAGTGGGCTTTAAATAAACATTGGCAAATTCCTAATTAGTTTGTTTCAGTTGCTCCTTCATCCATCTTTAATGGCATTTCAGCTACCTGCTTGCTCTGTGGTTGGTCCTGTGCAGTTCTATGGTGTTTCAGCTACCTGCAGTATAGCTCTATGGCCATAGGATTGACCTGTGCTGCTGTGCTCAACCCTCGATGTGGGACTCGGGAACTGCCTCTCTGCCCCTTGGAGACTACTCACTTTGTTTACATTTGTTTCAGGGGGAAGCTGCTTGACACACTGGCACAAGCATATCTGCCAATTCAACACTTTGGATGTTGTTAACAGACTTGGATGGACTCTTATTTCCAAATGAATGCCCTTCTTCTAAGCGTGTTTTCTATAGTATGTCTGAAATAGAATTGTCTGGAAGGCAACAGCAAGTCACAAGGGCAGATGGGAAAATCAGCACTAAAATGTGATGGTAAGCTTTAACAAAATAAGAACTAGATTGTTCTGTTCATCCTGCATCTGTTTGGAGGGTGTGAGACAGTGTAGCGCAAGCCATGTTAGGAAGCAAAGCAGAAAAGAGTGTGTCGGGAGATGAGGCAACATTTGCTAGCAATTACGCTTTGGGTCTTGAAGCCAAGTCCTGAATTTGAATCAGCAAAATGAATAAGGAGTCTCCCAGGAAGTTCACTTTCATTTCAAGATGAAATTTAATATAACATTTGGCGGTTTGAATGTAGCCCTTTTCATCAGCAGGAAAAAGCAGCTTGCTTGTTTGTTTCCCTGGGCTGACATCTTGTTTGGGTGTCAATAGTGCAGAGCCTGTAACAAGCAGTTGATCTCTAGGGAAATGCAGCCAAAAGGAAGGTCCCAGCCAAGCCAGGAACTTCAGCTCAAACCCTCTTCTCAGACAGACAATGCCACCCCTTGTGTGGCTAAAGAACAGGGACAGGGCTCTGTACCAGGGCAGGAATGACAATATGCCCTAAGATTCGCTGTCTTGTTAATGGGGGTTTGTGCTACTGTTCCATGAAAGACAACTGTGTATCTTCTGAAAACAGAATCATATTCTTGTGTGGTGTCCTGGAAAAATACACAGTCATTCTAAAACACTAAATCTTTTGTAAAGATCACACACACACACACACACACACACACACACACGATTCATTAAAGGATGTGAACTTAATTCTTATATTCTAACACTGCTCAGAAATGCTTGTAATGAGTGTTCTAGTGATCTGTGCCTCTTTGCTGACCCCTCCCATCATCTGGCCTTGATTGCCATCTCAGTCCAATTACTGAACCATCTATTATCCTGGGAATTCTTGATTGCTCTTTTAACGGCGCGCCTCTCCTGACACTCCAGATGACCCTTGTGAAATGTTTCCTTCCAAGCCTTCTTTGGTGATTTCTCAATGCCATTTTCTTTTTTCTGCAGCGCTAATAACCTTCCAGCTTCAATAATTATAAAATCTCCTTGTTCCCTCCTGCCTGAGAGCCGTTTTGCTGGTGTGATCACCTCAATATCTTGCTCCTGCAAATGGAATTTGGCTTTACAGATGGCTCCTACAGTTCTCTCTCCTACCAACCTAAAAAAGAAAATTGCAGATTCATCGCTGGTGGCACATGCTTGTGACCCCAGTACTTAGGCGGCCAAGGCAGGGGATTGACAGAAATTCAAGACCAGCCTGGGTTACAGTAAGTTCCAGGCTAGTCAGCACTACACAGTGAGACCCTGACTCACAGTCACAAAAATAGAAAAGAAACTTTAATTTTATGTGAGCACTGCGCATTTGCTTTAAACATGCCGAGGTTGACGTCATCATCAGTGCACTTGTTGAAGAGCGGGTGCAGTTTTAATTCCGAAGGGCAGCTGTCTGCTTCTCAGTTTTCTCCTCCCCACCGCTTAGCTGTTGGGTGTTTCCTCCACAGCACACAGATCCTGTCCACACTGATGTTTCTCTCCTTCACACTGTAAGCACCCTCTGCCTCCCCATCTAAACCCATATAAGTGTTCTGTGTCCACTCATTTTCTGAATTAGTGACATAACAAATTTAGTTAAATCAATTTTCGGCCATAATTTGGTCATATTCCTCCATCCGTCATACAGTATTTTTAACTTTTCTTCTTGTAAAACTTTGTCATTCCTCCCCCCCACCCCTCCCTCAGTCCATGGTTGCTTAGTGTTTTTAGTTTTTCATATTGCTGAGGAGGCCCCAAACTCCTCACTGGAGTGCCAGTGTACTTGAAATACAGGGATCCCAGGCACTTTCTCTGCGTGTCTGTGGAGACCTCACCAGAGGCTGTTGAAGTCTCTCTATCCTGCTAGGCCCCAATTGTCACTGTTGACTTGGGATTCTTCTCCTTGTTCTCGATGGATCTTCTTCCTGGATCTCTCACCTTCTCTTTCTTGTCTCTGAAGTCTCCTCCAGCAGTATCCTGAGATACAGAATTCATTCAAGTAAGACTTGGTGGTTTATGTAGCCAAAACCAGTATCTTTAATCTACCAAACTCCTTCCAGCTTGCTTTCATCCACTCATTTCTTCCCTTCTGAATGAGCAGTGTTTTGAGCACATGTCAAATTTGACTGCATCGAGAGAGCTCTTCCTCGGTGGTGTGAAGGCGAGCACCATCATCTGTGGGACTTGAAACCTCTGAAGAAATTGAGTCCTCAAAATTTTAATAGAACTCATTTTTTTTTTCTTCATAGAAGCTTTGTAACTTTTCCCCTGACCAGACTATTTTGAATTTGGTGATGGTATGCCTTGCTGTACATCTATTTTTTTAATCTCCTATTCTGGCTACTTGATATTTTAATTTCCCAGCAAACTAGAAATGGACCACACCTTTTAATTTGTGAAAATGATCTCTCATGGTTTCTGTCTTTGATATTTGACACCATTTTTAATTATTTTCTCTATGTTTTTCCAAATTTTTCGAGTTTTCATTTCTAAGAGATCTTTCTTGATTTTTCTTTCTTTCCATTGTTTCACGTCATCCCTTCATAGGACACTGGCCGGTAACTTCCAAAGCTGCCTCTGCTTCTCCAGAGGAGGCTATGCTCACATTACTGCTCAGCTGCATGCCCATGGTGGGTGCTGTGGTTTTGTGGCAGTCAGTCCACTGTGCTGTTGTGGAGTCTTGTCAGGGAGGCTTGTGGGAGACCTCTGATATGAGGCTTTTGTGCAGATTCTGTTTTGGCTGTCAGAGCCCCAGGCCCAGCGGCAAGCCCCATGCAGGCATTTGTGAACGCTGGAAACAGGCTTCTTCTCTGGAGAGGCATCCTGCAGGAGCAGGTCTGGTGATTTCTTGTTTGTTCCTGGACAAGGAGGAAATGGTGTCTCTTCCTCTGGTCACTGCCTGTGCCAGTGGTTGGCCAACAGAGGAGCTGGATTTCAGCCCCTCTTGCCCTTCAGCGCATGCTCTGCTCAGGCTCAGTCCCTCTTGCCCTACAGCGCATGCTCTGCTCAGGCTCAATGCTGCAGCTGGGCAGGTGATTTATGTGTGGAGCTAGGTTGAGAAGTCTAGCGGAGTGTGCCCACTATCTTAACACAGAACTCGCAGCTTCGTGCCCCGTCCTCGGACCTTCTCTGTCTGTGTACTGAAGAGGGGTTAAACTCGGAAGGGCAATCAATTTTCCAGAAAGTGAAGGACATTTGAGACCCAGTGGTGTATGTGCCTCCTAAAGAGACTGTACATCCTCTTCCTGATTCCCATAGAAGAGCCTGGTGGCCCTGGTCCTGTATCTTCAAAAGGACTTTAATTGTAATGTGTGTGTGTGTGTGTGTGTGTGTATGTGCAAGTGTGTGCACCTGTGGAGGTTACAGGACAATTTTGGGGAGGTGTTTATCCCCACTATCTGGATCCTGGGAATCCCACTAAGGATGTCAGGCTTTGTGGCAAGTGGAGCCATTTTGTTAGTCTAGTCCCACATCTTTAGGAAGTCCTGCATTGTAAACAGTTGTTTCCAGTTTCCCTCACAGTTAGCTGACACCTCTGTTGTCACAATTCTTCACTCATCTTTCAGATTATCCCAGCCCTGCCACAGCTATGCATCCCTCACCTATACACCTATTCTTCTATCAGTCGCCAGCCTATCTCTATGTGTGTTCTATCTTTTGGAGACCCCTTTATTGAGGTATGGTTATATAGTAGTTTGGATGAGAACGGCTCGATAGGCTCACATATTTCAATGTATGGTCCACAGATGGTGGGACTGTTTCCAGAAGGACTGGAAGGCGTGGTTTTGTTGGAGGAGGTGTAGCATTAGGGGTGACCTTCCAGTCTCTCTCTGCCTTCTGCTAGTGGATCAGATGTAAGCTTTCAGTTGGTGCTCATTCCTGCCTACCACCTGCTTGCCGTTCCTGCCTGCCATGATGACCATGAACTTACCTCTGGAAACTGTGAGCAAACCTCCAATTAAATGCTTTCCTTTATAAGTTGCCATGGTCATGGTGTCTCCTCCCCGCAACAGAACAGTAACTAAGATAGATTAGCAGAGATATCTATATTTAATGTATACAGCATGGTAAGTTTGGGGACGAGCATGTGTTTGTGAAACCATCACCACTCTCAAGGTCATACATGTCCGTCATGTCCCCATAATTTCTCCCACCCTAATTATGAATGTATATGTGATAAATACTAAAAGTAAGACCTACCATCTTGTGCTGCAGAGGTGGCTCAGTAGTTAAGATAGTGTACTGTTCATGCAGAGGACCTGAGTTCAATTCCCAGCATCCACTTGGTTGGCACAACGCTGCCTATAACTCTATCTCCAGAGGATCTGACATCTCAGGGTTTCAAGGCATAATACACAGACACATATACATGATTTTAAAAAGTAGATCTACCCTCTTAGAAAATTTCTAGTGTTGTTAACCCATGGTGTTGTGTAACTGCATTGTGTTTCCTCTGGTCTCTGCCTCCCCTTTTAGCCTTTCCCCAGGCCCTGGGAGTGTCTGCTGTGTCCTCTGCTCCTGTTTGACTGTTTTGATTTCACATATAGGTATCTGTCTATTTGACTTGTTTCATTTGCCTCTTGTTCTCTAGGTTCATCTCTGTTCTTCTAAGTGGAAAGATTTTCTTCTTCTTTTTTTCCTCCCCCCCCCCCATGTATATATGTGTAGTGTGCATGTGTGTGTGGTGGACATGAACATATATGCACATGCTTGTGGGAGCCCAAGTGTGACAGCGAGTGTCTCCTGTCCCTCACTGAGGCAGTTTCTCCACTGAACCTTTGCGCACAGGGACTAGGAGTGTGTGAACTGAGCTCTGCAAGGGAAGGAGAGGTGGGACTGTCATGAAGAAGCAGACAGCACCGGGAATGTTAGGTCATCTGTGTTAACTGACGTTGTCCAAGAGAAAAATAAGCTCCTCGTATCTTTATATGGAGTCATTTCACAACTCAGAACAGAGCAGCTGCTGCAGTCAGGCCCCTGAGCCCCTGAGCAAGTGCATTTAGAGCTGCTATCTCCTAATTACATTTCAAAGGTATGCTTCCCTGGCTGCGTCACAATGCTGGCCAGAGTCTAACAAAAAGTTATGTGTCAACCCCAAAGGGATGGATGGTGAAATTAAAAAGCCTTTTTTTTTTTTTTAGTAAATGTTCCAAGAAATGTTGAGGTTAGGGGCTGCCAGCAGGAGGAATCTTTCCAAAATTCAGTCACACCAAGGGGAGTGGCATCATGGTGGTTCCCCTCTTTTCTGAGAGGAAGTGAAGATGTCGTCAATAACTCACATCTGAGTCACTGGCCCCCAGGCCAGTGGCTAGGTTAGCAGGAATCTGCTCCTGTGGGGAAGGGGGCAGAAAGATAGGAAGCAGAACAGCCAGTTCTGCTGGTGGGTGGGGGAGGTTCCTGCCTGCCCAGGCTAGGAGAGGATTCATCATAGAACTGACGTCACAAGCCCTCCCTTACCTCAGAGGAACCCTTTCTGGGAGCTTTACTGCTTATGGTATTTACTTATTTAAGATAAAAGTGAGAAACATTAAACAATTCATTGACCTAGAAAATTTTAGGAACATTTGAAGTAAAATTGTCTCCTTAGAAAGATGGTGGGATCTCTTGGCTCCTGAAGGGTAAGAAGAGGCTGTGTTGTAGTTAAAGCTTTCTCCCCAGGGCCTGCCACCCCCACCGTGTGTGTGTATGTGTGTGTGTGTGTGTGTGTGTGGTCTGTCTGTCTGTCTGTCTGTCTGTCTGGGTGGTGAATTGTGTGTGTGAGGTGGTGGGGGGAGTATGCATTTATGCAGATGCCAGAGAATGGCCTTTGATAATTGATGTTTCTCATGGACAGCCTCCTTGCTTTTGGTCATAGGGTCTCTCAACTCAATGGACTTACCTGTGGCTTACTGATTGTCCAGGCTGGAGCCTCAGGGATCCACTTTTCTTGGCTCACACTAGTGCTGGGATTGCAAGCATGCTCCCTCACACTTAGCTTTTTGCATGGGTCCTCACGTTTGTGCTGCAAGTGCTTTACAAACTGAGCCATCTTTGCGGTGCTCTGGACGTCACTTTTGGAGTCAGGTGCAGTAGCTAGGCTGTCACCTGACCTAGTATGCCCCCTCCATTCCTCAAGTCTTATTCTTCACATAGCAGTTCAAACAAGTGATGGAAAGCTAAAAAGAAACAATAACAACAAGTGGGAACTTTAAATGTGCAATTTCCCAGACGGGCAGGTCCATATTACCCCAGCATGATGGGGGATGTGCTTAGGACACAGTTTGGAGCCCTGATATTGGTCTCAGAAAGCTTGAGTCTGGGGCGGTGACTCAGGGGGTGAGAGCATTTGCACTACAATGAGCTGAGTTTGAATCCTCAAAACCCAAATAAAAAGCTAGGCATGGCCCCAAGCTCCTATAATTCCAGAATTGGAGAGCTGAAGCAGGTGAACCCTAAGAGCTCACTGGCCAGCCACCCTGACTGTCTCACACTGACCCAAAGCAATAAGGCAGAGAGTGATGGAGAAGACAGCTGATACTCTGCTGTGGTCTCTACATGGATGCTTATGGGCATACACACCTGCATGTTCGCATGCATGCACCACAAGCATCACACACGCACACACAAACACACACAGCTTGGGCTTCTACCTTGACTCTTTGTTCCTTTCTAGCTGGGTGACCTTAAAAAAGGCACTGAACCTTTTTGAGCTCTCTTCCCAGTGGCAACACCTTGACATTCAGATATTAAATGAGAAAGTAAGAGTGTGCAGTTGCATACAGAGATCAGGCGCATCAGACCCGCCGAAGCTGGAGTTCTAGGTAGTTGTGAGCCTCCCATGTGGGCTAGAAACCAAACTCGGGTCTTTAGTGAGAACAGGATGCACTGTTAACCACGAGCCAGGTCCCAGTCCTCCATCTCAGTCAACCAAATCTGGCCTCCCTACCCTGGCAGGTTATAGGTCTGTGACAAGTATTTCCTCATTTTCACTTCCTCATGAAGTCACCTAAAGCGAGCTCCAGACAGTGCCTTATTTAAATGTGGTTTGCATGGTGGGAAAATACGGAGATGGCAAGATGTATTGTATGCTAATTATTACTTCTACAAGTAGAAATACATAAAATACTAAAAAAAAAAAAAAAAAATCCCAGCAGTGGTGGCACACGTCTTTAATCCCAGCACTCGGGAGGCAGAGGCAGGTGGATCTGAGTTCGAGATCAGCCTGCCTACGGAGTGAGTTCCAAGACAATCGGGGCTACACATAGAAACCCTGTCTCAAAAAGACAAAACCAAACAAAACAAAAACCAAACAAACAAAACCAAAAAAAAAAAAATCCCCACAAAAATGGTATTCTTATCTAGAAATTTAAGACTGAACCTTTGGCATGTAACTCAGTGGTAGAACACTCCATTGATGTGTGAGTCCCACCACCAATATAACATACAAAACCAACAACCAACTAAGCAACAAGATTACATTTGTGGAGTTTATAGCAACATTGAACAGTGTTTGGGGTAGAGTTTTATGTGAGAAAAGCAGGCTGGAAAATGCAGCTGACTTCTGCTGCATTAGGATTGCAGGAGGAGCTTCGAGAGCACCAAGTGGCCTCTTTCTTTATATCTTCTGTGATGAAGTCATTGGTCTCACAAGTAAAATGATTTTTAAAGTTCTCTCTTAAATTGTGTTATATGTATAATCCACCAGCCATTTTAAATACTGTTAAACTTATCTGAATTTAGCAATTTGGGGTAGCACATAACTTTTTCTGGGATACGTGAACAGATGTCTAGCTCCCAGACAGCAGACAGCACCCAGGTTCATCTCACCAAGCAAGGGGTTTACTGGGGTTTCTTACAAGAGCGGGAGTCACTCAAGTCAGTCGCACCCCTGAAAAGTGCACCTAGCACGGTGATGACTTAGGAAAGCTGCATTGCCACAGTTCCCTGAGCACTCCGCAGGCAGCGCCACGGAAGAGATCCAAGAGACCCTGCGCTGCCACAGTTCCCTGGACACTCTGCAGGCAGCGTCACGGAAGACACCCTGCGCTGCCACAGTTCCCTGGACACTCTGCAGGCAGCACCAAGGAAGAGACCCTGCGCTGCCACAGTTCCCTGGACACTCCGCAGGCAGCACCAAGGAAGAGACCCTGCGCTCAGCAATTGAATCTTGGTTATATCACCCTGTGGAGGGAGGGACTTAGAAATTTCCTTAGTTTTCTGACTCCTATGAGCTCTTCCCTGAGAGACTATCTCAATGTGGAAGAATTATAACATGGGACAACATAACGTTTAAACTCTTAGAAATAGATAAAATACAGAAATTCAAGTAGATAACCATACAGTTTGATCTTTACAACACTTTTGTTATGAAAAATATATATCTGGCCGGGCGGTGGTGGCGCACACCTTTAATCCCAGCACTTGGGAGGCAGAGGCAAGCGGATCTCTGTGAGTTCGAGACCAGCCTAGTCTACAAGAGCTAGTTCCAGGACAGGCTCCAAAACCACAGAGAAACCCTGTCTCGAAAAACCAATATATATATATATATATATATATATATATATATATATATATATCTGGAAAATATGTAAGACATGAGTGCCCAGTTGAACACACGCATGACCTTGATCCCCTGCTCCCTCTGTCTTACTTCTGTTCCTGTCGCTTCATCTCGACTCTCTCTGTTGACCATAAGGATGACTTTGACTTGTTCTTGAACTTGACCTAGATATGTGGGGTATCGAATTACTGTGACGAAACATCATGATGGCAACAACTCTGATAAAGAAAGCATTTAACTGGCACTTGCTTAAAGTTTCAAAGACTTAGACCATTGTCATTACGGTGGGGAGAATGACAGCACGCAGGCAGATGTGGGGTGGGTGGCTGGGAGTTCTATACCAGGATCCACAGGCAGCCAGAAGAGAGCCACTGGGCCTGGCTTGGCCTATTGAAACCTCGTATCCCACCCCAATGCCACACTTTCTCCTAGGCCACACCCCCTAATCCTTTCAAATAGTGCTACTCCCTAAGAATTCAAAATAATGAACCTATAAGGGGCCATCTGTTTTCAAACCACCATATGGGGTAAACACACATGCTCCTTAACAGATGAGGGAATCCCATCCCGATGAATCCCTTGTAAGCTGTAATACACTTTGTCATCCAGGTGTCTTCGACTTTGGGAACGCAGTTCTCAACCTTCCTAATGCTACAGGCCTTTGATATAGGTTTTCATGTTATGATGACCCTCGACCATAAAATAACTCTCATTGTTACTTCATCACTGTAATTTTGCTACTGTTATGAATCGTAATGGAAATAGTTTTGGAGAAAGAGGTTTGTCAGAGGGGTTGTGACCTACATTTTGAGAATCACTGCTGTAGAGTGTTGGCTATGGACCCTGAAGGTCACATGACTTAGAGGTGTGACTTGTTGCCTCTGCCAGAGTCTCTCACTAGCCTGGGCGCAGACCCAAGTCCAAGATCGAAGGCACAGTTTCTCCTGAGCACATACATCATTGCCCCACCACCGTTAGGTAAAACACAGTCAAGGCAGAGGCTGTCTCCTGTGTTCCCTTGCCTGGCTTCTTCGTTGGACATGTTTGTGAGTTTCTTCACCTTGCTGGATACTGGGGCAGTTTGTTTAGCTTTGCTGCTCTTTAGCAACCCCACTGGAACGGTGCTACCATTTCCTTACTAGTTTTTCAGGTTTGGGTTATGTTACATTTTTTTACCCAAATGCTGGGCCTTCAGGTTGTTTCCAGATTTTGGTATTAGGACTCACAGCTCTTCTTATTCTCTTATCCATGACCCTGGGGTCCATATCCTCCCAAGCCCAGAGGATTTCACTTTCATGATCTGCTTGGACTGCATGAATGAGGCCTTGACCCATTCAGGCTCATAAAGCATTAACTGAGGAATACCCTGGAGTTGGGGACCCAGAGCTGTGGAACTTTTCCCACCTTGGTTCTTGTTCATGACAAATGCATATTTCAAAGGATTAAACAGCCAGCAGCTGTCTTAAATGTCAAACAAACCCGCTGTTACTCTCAATGCACTAAAAGTCTTTTAAACGGCAAGAATCAGTACTAACATTCTTTGTCGTTTCAAATTAATAGCATCTAAATGTGAAGATCTCTGCTTCATGACTCACAAAAACATTTGCCAATGTTTCAAATTAGACAATTTTGCTTTTAAGATAGAGTCAGAAATTTATTGTTTGTGGTATAAGACATTTTAGAGACACTGCTCAGTTCAGTCCTGTTCATAGCACAAACCAGTAAACGAATCAACTTTCTTGAAGCTATGTGATGTCTTGCCACGGTCATGCTCAGGGATGGATGAAGAAACTACAGATTCACATACAGAAAAGCTGGCATTAGGTGGGCTCTGCACTTTGGTGAAGATACACCAGCAACAGCCTGGAAACTCAACATATTTATTTTATACATCTGAATGGATGAGGTGAATTTACTGTATACAGTCAACGGAGGAGGGGAGTAGCTAACCTCAGTAGGCTGCCTCTAAAGGGAGCAGTCTCTGGCCTCTATGGGGAACAGGGAAGGCTTTGCTATTCCCCGTGGATCTGAGGCACCAGGGTCCTTGATGCCCATGCTCATGTCAACAATATACATCATTCACTTAGAACTTCTGCTCCCCACAAACCAAACACTAAATAAACATAATAAATATAATAAATGAAGTTTTACTGTTTTTTCAGATTGGTGTTCCTGAGGAGAGTCCCAAAGCATCTATTACACTAGGCTCAATGTTTCTCCCTAGTTTATAGATACACAGACCAGCAGGATCAATCCAGTTAGAATAAAGTCAGAAGGATTAGGGTGGGCCTTGGTATAGTGGCTACTGCCTTTCCAGACTCTCTGTGTCTCCCTGAAACAGAATCAGGGAGAAGGGTTCCTGACAGAGCTACAAACCAAGCAATGCTGACAATCACCAGAAACTAAACAGAGCAAGCAAGAATCTGACCGCCTGCATCTTGACTTTGGACTTCTGAGCTCCAGAATCACGAAGGAAAGCCCTGTTGTTATCCTGAGCCACTCAGCTCACAATCTTCATCATTGACAGAAAGGAGGCCAGGCTATTGCGTGTGTCAGGAGGCAGAAGGGAAAGGGTAAGATCTCCAGGGACTGGCGGCATCTCTTCTAATGTCTGCACTGTGGAGCAAAAAGGAGAACACCTAGCTGCTTCCCCAAGGTAAATCTGCAGACTCTGAGGATTCATTGTCTAGAGAACACTTTGCTATTGTAGTCGTAGACAAATCAGAAAATGCTCTGGTATGATATAGGAAAGAAATTGTTAGGAATCTCTCTCTCTCTCTCCCTTTCACTCTGCACTCGCACACAAGCACACACACAAGCACATAACACACACCCACATACACCACTCAAAAAAAGATACAATTATGGTGTTAAAAAGAGTCGCTAAAATCTGAAAGGTTATCAAGCCATATCTACAAAATGTCCTGTGAAGAAAGATGCTGCAAGCTCAGATCCTGGCAGAATTCACACTGGATGTTTATGAGGAAGGGTACGACTTCAGAGAGATCATGCGGTCTCATCCTGCCACTGAACTGAGAACATATTAATTCAGTTGGGCCACCTGGGGCCCATTTAGTGCACTAGAACAGTAATTTGCTAAATGGGTCCCTCATAGTGAAATAGAATGAGTAAACACTGAGCAATTTAGGATGGTAAACCACTAGTAGCTCAAGGGATACACAAATGTGAAGCTATAATTAGATTCCTTGTTCATAATGTACAAACTAAAAATATTACATGGTAAATTGTATCTTTCTGCGTTTATTTCTGGACACAGCTGAACCCTTAATAGTTCACATAGAAACTGTCTCAGCTATCAATTCATGCTTCCATTAAAATTCCAACTGCTTATATTATAAAATAATCTCAAAAGTGGTTTCTTTTATCTTAGATATAAGGATGTACCCAGGATTAACCCAGAGCAGCAAATCAGTTATAAAGCACACGGCAGAAAGTAATAGAATATTATGTTCTCACAGAATTTAGCTGTGGAAATATTTTAGCAAGTTGACATAAAGGTTTACAAACTTTATGTCTTTTATGTCTGATGTTTCTTTTCAGGGTTATCTTTTAGTATTTTAAGATGTGACTCTTTGGGGCTGGTGAGATGGCTCAGCAGGTCAAGTCACTGCCACTATGATTTCAATTCCTGGGACCCACGTGGTAGATGCTTACTACACCTGTGGTTGGTCCTCTGTCTTTAATATGTGAACCAGGGCACAGACGCGCAGACACATACATATCACACACACACATGCAGACATGTGCGAGCACATAGACATATATAAGCAAGCATGCGCGCACACGCGCTCACACACACACACAACGTTAAAAGAGAAATGCCATTCCTTGTGCCTGCCCAGCGTGCAGAAGGACCTGGGGTCAAGCTCCAAAACAAAGTGATTGCTTGGAAAGCGTGGCTGGGCAGAAACAGCAGAGGACTGCATGCTGGGAACACGTCAAAGGGGAGGCCGTAGTGTGATGTGCTGTGGGATTACGATAATGCCTTCCCCACCTGCAACTATTCGAAGCTGCCTGGAAAACATTAAAAAAACAAAAACAACACAACCTTTCTTTATTTCCAGCAGTTGCATACTATGGCAGGCACAGAGGTCTGAGTGATCTTCCACGGTACTAGAAACCTCCATGCTTAAGTTACATTGCTCTTTACCAATTTACTATTCAACTACAGGGCTCTGTTTTATCTGGTGTTACAAGGATGCTCTACACTCTCAGTAATTCTCATTTTCTTTCTTTCCTTTCACATCCCGGTTTAGTCTCTTCAGGAAGGTTTAGGATCGCATTGTGGGCCTCTCTTGCCATTCTGTTCTCCCTGCCAGTGGGATTCCTGAGCAGTATTGGGAGAGGCCAGTTTTCAGATTATAGATTCTAGCCATGAAATCTGGCAAAACTTCATTTTTTAACATCTGCTTTTAAGAGATAATTCTTGAGAATTTTATTTATCATGCATATGGGTATTTTGCCTGCAGGTATGTCTGTGCACCACATCAATGTCCACAGAGGCTACACTGAGCATTGGATTTCCTGGGCCTAGAGTTACACGTGGTTGTGAAACACTATGTGGGTGCTGGGACTCGAACCCAGGTCCTTTCGTAGAGTAGCAAGTGCTCATAACTGCTGAACCGGTTTTCCAGTTTCAACACCTGTTGCTCTTCGTTATGGTGGGAAGGATGTATTTTGGCTCACAGTTGGAAGGTAGAGAGAACATCATTGCAGGGATTTTTTTTTTATTCTGTAGCTGGTGCGGCTTGGGTGTTTCTTCAGTTAAACCTTTCTGAAATCATGCTCATTGACACATCCAGAGACTTTCCCATGGTGATTCTAAATCTAAATAAGTTGGAATTAATAAAGCATCTGAGTTAATCCATTGAGCTAACAGTGTCTGGCAACTATTCCTATAACTTTCTTTTTGAGACAGGGTGTCACTACAGAGATGAGGCTGGCCTCAGACTCACAGATATCTGCCATTCTCTGCCTCCTGAGTGCTAGGATTAAAGGCACTGCCACTCCAGCTTATTATAACTATGCACACAGACACGCCCACATATACTTACGTATGTATCCATATACCTATGTATACACATATATTTACATGTGTGAATACACACATATATTCATATATTACTATGATCAATAGTTTTTGAAACCAAAAGCTATGATATAGATTCTTATTAATATCATTATTATTGGTTCTTTTGAGACAGTCTTACTTTGTAGCCTTGGCTGTCCTGGAGCTTGCTAAGTAGAACAGACTGGCTTTGACCTCATAAAGCTCTGCCTGTCTCAGCCTCCCTACTACAAGGGAAGACTTATTCTTTTAAAAAGATTGATTTTTATGTGTATGAGTGATTTGTCTGTAGTATGTCTGTGCATCACATGGTGCGCTGCCTTCAGAGGGAGCTCTGCAAGAGCAGCCCATGCTCTTGGCTGCTGAGCTACCTCGCCAGCCCCGTTAAAGAAGAATAGAGGACATAATGTTTAGGAATTCCAAAAATTCTTGAAAAGCTGTTTTTTGTCCTGGCTGCTTTCTCCATCCATATTTAATGAAACTGTGTAGATAACTTAAAAACTAGGTGCCTTGATAGGAATTTCAGTTCTCTCTCTCTCTCTCTCTCTCTCTCTCTCTCTCTCTCTCTCTCTCTCTCTCTCTCTCTCTCTCTCTCTCTCTCTCTCGTCAGTTTCCAGTCCCCGCCCCGAGTGTTTCTAAGTAAAATACAGAGAAGACTAAGGGAAAGCAACGGTCTATCTCCTATATCTCTATGTCTCCATTCTAATCGTTCTTTTTCGTCCACTGCTCTGTGTCATTAAGACCCTTTTAAACTTAAAATCATCAGGATACAAGTCCTTAGCTGTTTTTGTCCTGATAAGAAAGGGGATAATTTCAGAGTTTAATTTCAGCGGTTACCACGAAGCACATTCAACTCCCTTCTATAACAGACTTTCCAAAAGCTTCTTGTCTTCAAGGGTCTTGAGAAAATGTCAGGAAGACCTGGCCAGCGCTCCTGGACACTGTGTATTTGTGTCTCACACAAAGCCTCGCCTACATAGAGTCCCTGAAAGCCCTCACTTTCAATTAGCCGGGAAAATAAAACTCATCTGTAAAGCGGGTTAGGAGCAAGTTAATGAAAAACGTTCACCGGGCACAGGGTTCAACAGCAGAGGGCACAAATCCCACCGGCCAGGGCCAGAGGCTTGGCGGTGAGGGTGGGCTGAACCTGAGGATCTCTGGGTTTTGTAGTTCGCTATTTGTCTCGCCTGCATGTTCTCCCGGGAGCTGAACTACAACCCCCACAGTGCACTGCTTGTTCCTCTCGCCACCTCGCCTCTGGTCCGCTGAGAAACCTCCTGGGAAATAGCCCCGCCCCGCTCCCGTACGCACGCGTCACGTTTGTTTACCCTGAGGCCCCGCCCCAGACTCCCGCTCTCCCCGCTCCGCCCAGGAATGTCGTCATGCTCAATGCATATTCATGATCAACTCCGCCCCGCCCGCCTTCCCGCGCCTCATTAATATTCATGACCGAGCTCGGGCCGCAGCTCCTGGGCGCTGAGGCTGTCCGGCAGCGGGCGGGGCCTGGCGCTGGGGAGCCCGCGACCCGCGGGGAGGGCGTGTGGGGGGGCGGTGGCGACGAAGCGGGCGGGCGGGAGCGCGGGATGGAACACCGAGACACCGACGGAATGCTCCAGATCGCCACATAATCCTCTGGAACGGCCGCGCCGAACGCCATCGGCGTCTCCCTTCTCCGCGCGCCGCCGCAGCCATCGTCTCCCACCTTCGCCTCACCTCCTCCTCCGTTGCTGTCTCCGGAGCTGGGGGGGCGACGCGAAGCCCCGCTACGATGGAGCCGGCCGCCGCAGCCCCGGCACAGCGACTCGCCGACCCCGCGGGTGAGGACCGAGCCCCGGCGGCGGCGGCGGCCGAGGGCGCTCGGAGTCCGGAGCCCGCGCTGAGCTTGGCCACGGCCGCGAGCGGCGGGAACGGCGGCGCGGCGCGAGAGCAGGCCCCCTGCGAGGCGCCGCCGGGGCCAATGCCCGGCCGCGCGGGAGGCACCGGGCGCAGGCGGCGGCGCGGGGCGCCTCAGCCCGCTGCCGGCGGGGCCGCCCCGGTGCCCGCAGCCGGCGGCGGCGCCAATTCGCTGCTGCTGAGGAGAGGACGGCTGAAGAGGAATCTGTCGGCCGCTGCCTCGTCTTCATCGTCGCCGTCCTCGGCGTCCTCGGCCGCCGGCGGCCTCCCGGCCTCCTGCTCGGCCTCGGCGTCGCTGTGCACTCGGAGCCTGGACAGGAAGACGCTGCTCTTGAAGCACCGGCAGCTGCTGCAGCTGCAGCCGTCGGACAGGGACTGGGTGAGGCACCAGCTCCAGCGGGGCTGCGTGCACGTCTTTGACCGCCACATGGCCTCGTCCTACCTGCGCCCAGTGCTCTGCACGATGGACACCACAGCCGCCGAGGTGGCCGCTCGGCTTCTGCAGCTGGGCCACAAAGGCGGCGGGGTGGTGAAGGTGCTGGGCCAGGGGCTGCCTCCCAGCGCCACTCCGGCCGCGGCCGTCCAGAGTCCGGACGCCGGGCTCGGGAGGGAAGTGGAGCCACCGCCCTCGAGCAGCGCTCCCGGGGCTGTCGGGGGCCCTGCGCGCGCGCCTCCCGCCGACCTGCCGCTTCCCGGGGGCTCCTGGCCACACTGCGCACCCCGCGCCAGCCCTGCGCCCACGGACTGCAGCCCCGGGGAGCTGTTCGCGGGTGGCCTGGGTTCTCCGCCCCGCGCCCCGCACCCGGCCTCCGACACCGAGAGCTTCAGCCTGAGCCCCAGCGCCGAGAGCGTGTCGGACCGGCTGGACCCCTACAGCAGCGGCGGCGGCTCCTCGTCGTCGGAGGAGCTAGAGGCTGACCCGGCCCAGCTGTCGACCAGGGCTCCTGGGCCGCCTCCCCTCCGCCCCAGCCGCCCAGCGCAGCCTCGACCTCCTTCCCCGAAGACCTCTCCCTCACTGCAGCCGAAAGCTCCCAGGGTTGTCGATGGGATGACCGGCCAGGGTCCCAGAGAGGACAAGGTGGTGGCGGCTGCAACTCCGGGCGGCCCTCCGTCGACCCCGGGACGGATCCGGGAGACCGCGCAAAAGACGTCTTCGTCGCCTTCCCTCTATGTCCAGTTTCACGGAGAGACTACCCGGCGCCTCGAGGCGGACGAGAAGCCATTGCAGATCCAAAATGACTACCTCTTCCAACTGGGATTCGGGGAGCTGTGGAGGGTGCAGGAGGAAGGCATGGACTCGGAAATTGGCTGCCTCATCAGATTCTACGCAGGTAAGAAGTTGCCTGCACGTTGATGTGTGGTTTCTAACCCTGGCAGGGACCGATAAATGATTCAAGGGACCTGGTGAGTCTGATACCCTTTTCTAGCTTGTTCACATGCCGTCTGTGTAAGTACTAAATCGAGCATTCTTTAAATCTGCAAGTTTTAGTCAGCTGTCCAGGGCTGAGGTTGGAAAACCAGGCGGATGAGGTGACAGAGTCGCCTGGAAATACAGGAAACAGTCAACACGTGAGAGAGGTAGTCGCCCGTAACTGTAGAGGTGCTTTCCTTCAGGCCTGCTCAGGGTTGCAGGCAGCTTGGGATTTCAGGAAAATGCCTGATGCTTTCATATGGACAGAGGACAGTGACCAACCAAAAGTGCTCCAGGGTGCCTTCCCTATGTTCTTCTATGAGTCCACAGTTTACCTTTCGCAGTGTAGTGTGGGCTGCTGGGAGCTGTGCTCTTGTCAACCGATGCCCTTGTTTGTTCCTCTGCCTGCCAAGCTTAGACACCTGGTAAGTTTATGTTCTTTGTTTTGAGTGCTGCTTACCCTAGCGCTTTTTCATTGCTTTTGTTTAGTTTCCCCTCCAAGTTTGAATCCTTGCATAAAAAAAAGAGTTGGCCTGTTTCTGTCTTAGAGCCTTTGTTGTCAGAGCTGTGGCAGGACTCGGAACAGACTGGAGTTCATAGCGTTGGTGGTTCCCGCCTCTGATATGACCTGACTCTTCAGTACCTGTTCAAGTGCTTGTCCTCTCTCTTTTGCCAAGAGGCTTGACTGGAACTAAGCGATGGAGTTACATGGGTGCTGGGTATTGTATCTGAGCTTTGTAAGCCACTTGCACTCTCCCTCTGCTTTAGAGTTCTTGGTGGTCATAACTTTTGTTTAACATAGTTAGCATAGGAGAATTAAAACTTTGGGTGTCATATTGCAAGTGCATATGAGAATTCTTGCTAACAGCCCAAGACTCCATAGCTGTTCTTCCACTAGTGTTCTAGCTGCAGTTTAGTTCTCATGACTTAGCCTTCAACACCCACACTGAGATATGCAAGACAGGCAGCATGCCTGGGAGAGGTGTTCCTCTGAGTTTTGTTTAAGTTGTTCTGGACTTAAGTGGGTCTTTTGATTGATATTTGCCTCATAAAGGAAACCAAATTTTAATACAGTAGCATTTTTCTTGGAGATAGTATCTTAATTGAAGATATGCCTTTAATTTTTTTTTTTTTTTTGGCCCAGAAAAGGGTAGGAGCAACGACTATGTCTTTTTCTTTCATGGCTCATGTAACTTGTGAAATATTTCTTTGCGAAGACATCAAATAGTAATCACACTTGGAAGGGAGAGTATTTTAGGATGAGAATGATGATCTTTCTTAATCACATAGAGGGAAATGGCTGTAAAATAAGGTATATGCAATGGAAAATATTTGAGCTTGCTCTTATGTATGGAGGAAGCTTTTCTCTCCCCTTTGCTGATGACTGAATAGGTTGATTAGAATCAGATTTGTGGGAAAGGTTGGGTGTCACAGTTGTGAAGTTTAAATCTTGAATTCTGTTTGGCTGTTTTTTCAGCAGTGTTTAAAACATTCTGAGTGGGCTGTGAGCAGTTTGCTTTTATTCTTTTATACTCATCTCAGTTTAAAGTTGATCTGATTTTTTATTAAATCTTAAATTTCTGGTGTGGTTATTTTAATCTTTGTTTTTGTTTATGAAAAGTAGTGATTGTTACCTCCTGAACTTACTACAGTATTTCTATGCACAGCATAAACAGATGCAGGCCTCAGCGTATATGCTCATAAAAGTGACTAATAAAATGAGGATGCCCCACACAGATTGTCCAGCCTGCTCTTGAACGTGAAGCCTGTGTCCATGTGTTCTAGAAGAAAGGTGTCTGGCTGTTGCAAAGCTGTGTGACTGCTTATTTTGGCATTTAAGCAAAGTTGGACTTAATTTAAGCCTAAATCAAAGTACTGAGCGCCTCTGGACTGGTATTTGTCTTAGAATAAAACTCAGCATCACTAGATGTTTCGATTTTCACCAGGATGTGTTCCTAACAGCAAGGCACTGCTGAAAGGTGGCCCTGCGTGTCTCAATTGTCAGGACATATGGTGGAGGCTTGCCCCAGGCTGGGGAGATTCCTAGAAATTGCTTCTGCTCCTGTGGAATATAGGACAGCCAAAAGGAGGCTTTTGTGTTTTGATTGTTAGTGCTTTTGTGTACGAAGAGAACGATTCATGTATGTTTTAAATGATTTCTTTTAAGAAGGCACTGGAAAATTCTATATTGATTTGCTTCAATAATTTCACATATATACTGTTTTTGAATTTATTGTTGCATGTCTTTTCTAGTGGAGTTAAAGACAGCTACAATATTTCCCCATGTTCAAACCGAGGACATTATCACTATCTGTGTTCTTACCTTCTCTGCCACCTTGTTTCTTATTTTCACAATGCTGTTGTCCAGCAGAGGCCTTCCATTCTCTTGAGGGTCATTTTTCAATTAAATTTCAGTATTTATAATCTTCCTCGGGTTGCTTAAGGGCTTTGAAAGCTATTTGTGGTTACTTTGAATGGTTAAGTATTTATTTAGGTAAGTTAAAATGAAAGTCTTTAAGTGAGGTCGCTTTTGGATGAGAAGTGACCAAAACTTCTAATTGCAGTTATCAAAAACTTAGTTTGAAAATTGTTACTGCTCCTATTGCAAAAGCATTCTTTGAGTTTTAAAATAGGAGGAAATTCAATTGGTGTTATCTAATGTTAAGTTTGTTAATTATATTAAGGTTTAATTTTCTTTTAAAAAATTATACAACTTAAGACATACCTGAAAGAGTAATTTTGTTAGAAAAAAAAATTCAGGAATTCAGTTACCTGGCCTGAGTTATGAACACCTAGACATGAATGAGCTGCTTTGCTTCAGTCCCTGGGGCATGTGTAAACTCATGTTTACATTTTTCCATCACCTTTTGTTTTAGCTCTGTAGTCTGTTCCGTTCAAACAGTGAAAGATTGTCACCATGATGGAGAGCACACCCTGCACCTAGTGAATCTTGGAGGATGTGTTCATGTGGGCTTCCTTGGGGCTGCTTGGTAGTTTGCCTCCCTCCCCTTCTCATATTTCTATCCTCTCTCTCTTCTGGGAATGCTCAGACCTTCCGTGATTTCCTGCATGGAAACCAAGAAGGGTGGTTAGCACCAGCAGAGCATTGACAAGTAGGTTCTTATTACTATAATTACAGCAGTGCTGAGTAGTGTGGTTTAAGTATGTGACTCCAGTGTGTGCTCAGTAGCGCTTTTAAGTACAAAGACTTTCAGTTTATTTTGTTTTCTGTGCTTAACACTTTGTTATGTTCATATATTTATTTGCCATATGAAGTTTGTGATGTCTTTTAACTATGGTTTGATAAAACCATACATTGGGGTTTATTGTCTTCAGAAATATTAAAGGCCTTTCACATAAATGGTCTCATTTGTCTGTTCAAGAACCATTAGGGAGGAGTCCTGGTGTCAGCCCTTCTTTCAGATGGAGATGGTACATTGACAGCTGATTCTCACTGAGGGTTTTCAGCCCCTGGCAGAGCTGAGACAAGGGAGTGAAGTTTGTGATTCAACGCACTGTCTATGAATTGGTGCTGAATTTCATTTACACTTGAGTTTTCAGAAAATATGCTATGTTTATTGGTAATGAGGTGCTATTATCGGGCAGTTCTGCGTGCTTCCTTGTAAAATGCAGATGACTATTTCTATCACATGGCCTTTAAAAATGTAAAGAACCAAGATTAACAAGTAAGAGCAGTGCAGAAAGTATTAGTTTTCTAAATATTCTGGTTATAAATCATGATTCTTAAAGTTGATAAGGTTTATATAGTGATTACATTTTAATCCAAGTATTTCTTGTTTGTTAAATCTTTATTGGGAAGTTATCTGAGCAGATAACCTCAGAGTGGGTTTTATGATCACTTCTTTTAAAGCAATGAAAATACTCAACATTAAAGAGCTTATCTGTTTGTTTGAAAGCTGAATTACCAGTACTCTTTATAGTAAATGGTGCATTATTGATATTTTCTTGTACCGTTTTGTGATTCTTAGGTTGTACAGGAGCTAGAGAGCATTTATTCTCTGAATTTCATTATAATGTTTTGAAAATGGTGGAGGTTTTGTACTTATGATTGTAGCAAGCACATAGGATAGATCAGTCTCTATCTATGGGAAGTCTCTTTCTCGAGGTGAGATTAATCAAGAGTGCAGACCTAGCGTGTGAGTGTCAGAGGTCAGTCCACACTGCCAGGACAAAACTAAATAAATAGACTGTCAGCTGCTGTAAATGGTTGTGTAAAATTGCTTGTTATTGTCTTTTTACAAAATTTAGCTTTTGATTTATTAGGAAGGTAACAGTCCCTGACATCATATAGGAACAGTGCCTGTATAAATCTTGGAATTTTTTCTTACTGTTTGGATTCAATTTGTGTAGTTTGTTAAGCAGCTGGTGGAGTGTGCCCTGATTTTTTTTGACTTCCATCCTGTTTGGGTCCCCAGGGATGTGTTAAACACACATGCACACAGAGGCATTTCTCCCATGGCAGGAGATTTCAGATGTGCCACATACTATTAATATCTTCTCTTTCACGTGACTGAGCTCTGTGGACTTTTAGAGAACAGTTTTCCCTCCAAGTTTTCCTGGAGTTAATAGCTCGCCTCTTTCAAAGGCATCTCTTACCTTGACTTTGAGATTTATTTAATGAGACACCTGTCAAATGAGACATTTTACATTTAATGATTTTGCTATGTGTCACATTTCATGCTGCCCAGGCTGCTGGACAGGAGGAGGCCGAATTATAAACTCTGAAAGTCCATTCAGTGGGAAAGCTGTTTCTTTAAGAGCACCCTGCATTTGTGAAAATTGAAAGAGAGGTCTTATCAAAATGCCTCATAACAGTGTGTGAAGATAAGGCCTCCTCCACCCCACCTTTTAAGTTGTCCCCTCCTTTAATCAGGTCCATCTGCTGGAGCCCTGGCACTGAGGGTTTATCCCACTTAGGGTTCCCGGACTTCTAAGGCAGACTCTTTGTATTTGCTTTTGGGTTTCTAGAGACCGTAGGCTAAACAAAACACACCAAACACCTGCCGCGCTTGGAGCACTATGGGAACTCCTTCAGCTAAGAGGTCCACACGCTTTTCACCTGCATTTGTAGAGCATGAGATCGTGCCCAAAGTGGGCCGGTATCTCAAAGGCTATTTATTTATTGGCTGAAGAAGTTCACACGGCAGTGGTATTTTAGGTATTTTTAGCCTAAAACTATTTGATTGCCTGTTTAGATTTACATGGCGCCTCAATTAAGGATTTAGAAAATTCTAGTAAGCTGAAACTCAAGGGTCTGGAAAGAATGAATTCTAATGGTACTGTGATTAAAGAACATTAGGATATCCGGTTAGCCATGACATAGCTCTTTCAACACACGTCATATAGTAATTTTTATCATGTATGATAGTGGTCACCAGTTAACGAAATAGAGCTTAAATATTTTGGGTATAATGGTTTTCTTGTAAGCATGAGTTGTCCTGCAACACCTTTTAGTATGTTAGATGGAAACAAAGCATATCGGATACTGATTATATTCATTTTAAGACATTTAATGATGAAGTCTGGTTGAAGGAGGTGTATGTCTAGTGGTCTCCAGTTGCAGTGCTGTGTTAAAACTGGGCAAAGTAAAAGGGAAAAATTTCCAAAGTGTTTGGCATAAAGTTTTCTAAATGAAGCTTGACTAAAGATAAATTAGTTTTAGTTCCGGTTACATAAATGTATTCAGTTAAGATTAAATATAATTTGAAAAAATTTAGTTGTGAACCATTTCAATAATCAGTGAAAATTCCATTTAGAAATTTAAAGTCTAAGCAAATCTGAATGAGTGGATTTGTTTGTTTGTTTTCCTCATTTTTCCGAGCAGGAAGAGGTTTGTTTGTCAGAGTTTCTTCTGATTCCCGTGTCTCATGAAGAGCACTTGGAGAATGAATGGATCTTTTCATATTCCTGCCTCAGTTAGTAGGTCACAGCATTTGGGCTTTCTTGTCAAGCACACACATATGCATATTTTTAAATGTAGCAACAGTAAGCAGGAGCTTTGCTTGTTTTCATTGCATATTTAATAATTATTGGGTCTTGTATTCAGTTAACTTCTGAAATATTGTTCCTGATTTTGAGATTTTTTTATGAATAGATTCAGTTTTTGAGCTTTACTTTGAGAACTGTATTCCTTGGGAGAACTTTCTTTTTTCCTATCCAGGACTTTGAGAGTGTGGCTAGATGCGGCCTTATTGTTGACACTACGTTTCTTGGTTTTTGGGTTCCGCTAATGCTCTGTGTATGTTTTGGGGGACAAGGAATAAGTAAACTGTTTCTTATTGAAACACAAAACTTCGGGGGTAAAAGTCCTCTCTCATTTCAGAGTCTGCTTGGGAGGAAGTGGTTTTGTGATTTGGAGAATCCACTTTGTTCTGAGAGTTGGTAAACTTGATATGATTTGGGTGTCTATTTTTTTTTCTCCTTGTTGCTGAGGAGGGAATCCAAAGTCTTTGATACATATAAGACAGGACTATCCAGCCACATCCTCAGTCCTTGTTTTTGTGAGACACGTCTTGCTATGTAACCTAATCTGACTTTAAAACAGAAATTCTTTCTGTCCTGTCCCTGCTGGACTCACAGTGTGAGCTAGCAGACCTACTCGGGTATTCATGGTAACCTATGCTGCGATGTGATTTCGTCATCTGTGAAACAGCGAGTCCAGGATTTCTTCTGATTCTTAAATTCTGAGATTCTAGTAACAAGCCTAATTTTAGATAGATTCTCAAGGTTGTAGTTGTTTGGAGTTCTGTAGTTTTGGTTCAAAACTGTCAAGTCACCTAGAAAGGGCTTACATCTAACTTAAGGTTTGGATAGGATTCAGACTAAAGAAGATAAACAATGTTTTATTTGTCCTCCCTGTCATTAATACTTCCCAAAGCAAAATCTGGCATGCTAGAGATAAATTGAAGTTAAATTCTTTTCTTAATTGATTCATAAAGTCCCCTTCACAATCTGTTTTATATAGCTTACTGTGATATCACATGTAGAAGAACCTCACTGTTCAAAACTTGCCAGTTGATTATTTTTTTAAGATTGTTTTATGGATGTGCGTTAACCTGAGTGTGTGTGTGTGTGTGTGTGTGTGTGTGAGCAAGCGCACATGTGAGTAGATACCCATGAAATCCAGAAGAGGGAACCAGACATGCTAGAACTAGCATTTAGGCAGTTGTGAGCTGCCCACAATGTGGATACTGGGAACTGAGTCTGGGTCCCCTGCAAAGAACAGCAAGTGCTCTTAGCCAGTGAGCCAGTGTCCATGTCTGATCAGTTAGTTTTAATTCATGGTGAGCCTAGTACCTTAGTTCCTTCTAATGGCAGGAAAAGCACAAAAAGTAAATGAAAATTCACAGTACATTTATTAGATTATGGAATTCAGGAAACTAAGATAATTTAGGATAGCTGTGTTTACTAGATGAGGAAAGTAAACTTAAAGAGGTTGTGGTTGAGAATCAGTGATAAGTCAGTATCAGAATTAAGAACACAGCCAGATTTTGATAGGTGCTCCAGTCCTTTTCCACGCATTATGAACTTGTAAGGTTAACTATTTTTAGATGTTCCTTATGTTTAATACAAATGTTTGAAGACTGTTCTTTACACATTTCAACATTTCTTTATTACTTGTTTCTTTCTAATCAGTGCCTTTGAGAGGTGGCATATCACTGTGACAAACTGTAAGAGGAGAACCTGTAACTGAGAAGCAGACAGAACAAAGGGAAATTAGATTTCTTTCTTGATGCTACCTACCATTTGGGAGAGTTAGGATAGAATTTATAACAGCTTTCTGAGAAAGAGGCTGAGTTTTACAGTATCAATGCTGGCTTGCTTCAACTTTGAAGTTGTAGTAGTTAGAAGAATGAAAATGTTTGAAAAAGTAATCATGCTTTTAATCCCAGTACTAGGGAGGCAGAGGCAGGCGGATCTCTGTGAGTTCAAGGCCAGCCAGCCTGATTTACAGAGAGAGTTCCAGGACAGCCAGGGTAACGCAGAGAAACCGTCTCAAAAAAAACAAAACAATCAAAAAGATAAAAAAATTGATTAGTAGAAAAAAATTAGAATGAGTTTGCACTAAAAATATTAATAGTAATGTTTATTAATAATTTCAATTAAAATGTTTTAATATAAAGTTAATGGTGCAGTTTTTTATTCCAGTGCCTGTGTTAAGTTCTACTGAAGTGCCTGTTCATGGTTCTTCCTTTGTGTAGTGTGAACAGTTGAAAAAACTTTGTTCAGTGATCCTTGTACTTCTGTTGTATTGAATTTTGAAGTCCGTATCATGACATATCTTTTGGGAGGTATCTATTTATTATCTGTGGTAACAAAAACATAATTTGGGAGCTGTGGAAACAGAGTTCCAGGTTTTTTTAGGGGTTTAAGAGATTTTCTGTTAATGTATCTCTATTTTAATTGAATCATTTCTGAAAGCAAAAGTTTTACCTTTCTATATAGAAGGTAACATATTGAGTCAGTTGATTCCCTAAAGATTACTGTTCATTTTTAAGGTGAGAATAGAAACCTTTTTCAAAGCGCAGAAGTACAAAAGGGTAACGTTACCTTGCATCTGGAAGATTTAGTATGTATCTCAGATGCTAAAACAAGGGGGGATTTCTCTTGATAATCTCTTAGAAAGATGGGTTGGGTGAGGTGTGGTTGACATTCAGATTTAAATAACAAGGAATTCTTATGCATAAACACTGCTCTAGTTAGCAGACTTCTGTCCTGTCCTCACATGCACACTGTGTTTTTAGGTGGGCTACAGCAGGAGTCATGCTTGTATGTCAGGGTGAAGTCTATGCATGGGTTCTTCTTGGGGAAGAAAAAACCTTAACAAATTGCTATTTGTATTAACTTGAGTCTTTTTTCCCACACTAGTGGTTTAATGTGAGTGCCTGTTTATGTCACTAATCTGTTTTGAGTGGGTGATTTTCTCTTCATGATTTATAAGATTCATTTATGGAAAAGTTTTGTTTCCCAAGTCACTAATATTTTCATTATCTATTCCCTTCTTATTGATCTTTGAGTCCCTGTATCCTGTCATCCTTCCTTATCCCAAGATTGAAAACCGGTCCTTTCAGATGTTCTTTCTGTAATTTCAGTTCTCTCTCTGTTGTTTGATTAAATAAGAAATAAGGAATTTAAATTGTCCCCATATTTTTTATTGAGTAATTGCCTTCTTCACTCATTGAAAATATTCCCCAGAGATTCTTTTTTTTAACTTGATAGCAAATTCAGATTTTTCTTAGGAGTATTTTTGGTCCAGTAACTTGAATTTGTTGAGGAAAAAATAAGAGAGCGAGGGCTATTGAGTCAATTTACTACGACCTTTTATTTATTTATTTTTAATGCTTTACATTCCCTATATGGCCATTACTTAAAAAAAACAAAAGATTTATTTTCTGTGTATGCCTGACTAAATGTATGTGCCATTCCATGTGCTGTGCCTGCAAAAGTCTTTTTGTTTTTGACAGTAGCCGTAGCTGTCCTAGAACTTGCGGTGTAGTCCAGGCTTGCCACAAATTCAGAGATCAGCCTGCCTGTTTCCAAGTGCTGGAGTCAAAGGTGTGTGCTACATCCTCCACACCCACACCCACGTGTGCTGCGTGTTAGACACTGAAAAGTGTTGCAACACAGGACTTCTCTTCTGGATCCCTTAGGATCTCAGAGTGGCTAGGTTGAGAGCTGGCTTGCAGGTGGAATTAAATACTGTTTGGATATAGTTTTTCTCATTTATATATCAAAATCACTGTCACATTCTTATCATAGTATTTATCCTGTCACATCTGCTTGTTCACGTGTGGAGTCATTCCCTCCTACCATGCGGGGCCCAGGAGGGCACTCAGGTCGTCAGGTCTGGTGGCAAATACCTCTATTCACTGAGCTTGCTGGCCCTAAAGGCATTTGAAAAAAAATTAATTCTAGTATATAATGTATCTTGGCCATGTCCATCCTTCCTTCCCTTCACCTAAAGAAAAATCTAAAAACATGGTTCTGTGTTTCAAATTTGAACTTCTTTTGATTAGGCATTAATCTCACTTTCTTATTTAAATTACTGAAAATTCCTTTATTTCTCTTTCTGGAGAAATCTGAATTACCTTGACGGCTGTTGTGAAATACAAGTGGTTTATTTTTGGAGCTTAGAAAAAGGAAGGCTAAGGCACCTTTTGAAATCAGTCATCCTGGCTGCCGTTAGAGCTTCCAGGGTTTTTGGTTGACCTGGGAAGGAAGTCCATAAGTAGTGACCATGACTGATCATAATTATTACTCCTGTGTTTTGGTGCTAGGGATTGACCCAGGGCCTCGTGTGCTAGGCAGTGTGTATTGCACTTTGGATGACATCCCCAGGCCCGCATCAGTTAAGGGTTGGGAGATGGCTTGGTCAGCGAGGCGCTTGCTTTTCTGGCAGAGGACCCTAGTTAGATCACTAGAACCCTCAAATGCTATGTGTGGCCGCCTGTGAGGAGTACTTGCTGTGCTGGCCAGCCCTGCTAGCCTAACTGGGGAGCTCCAGGCCAATCAGAGACACTGTGTGAAAGGACTTAGGTGGTGTTCTTGAGGATGACACCTGGGTGTCCCCAGCCTTCATGTGCATTTGTATCTGCGCGCGCGCGCGCACACACACACACACACACATTTTAAAAAATGTGTAATTTGAAAGAACTCTCATTTAATATAGCAGAGCATTGTGAACGTGCTGTACATGAACTCCCAGAAATGCTGAAGTGCTTTTTAGTGGGGTTGGAGGAGGATGAAGTGTAGAAAATTAAAATGATGAGAGCATTTGTCATCTTTGGTAAGCAGTCTTTTAAGGTGGGTGACCAATTCTTTAATTGTAAGTGTCCACCATGTATAAGTTGTACTACTATTAATATTAAGCTTTTGGTTTTACAAGATTTTACTTGGTAGAGGACTGGGTTTCTTTTCTACAGAATTATTTTAGTCAAGGTCTTACAGTGTAGCCCAGGCTTTCCTTGAACTTGCAGCAATCCTCCAGCCTCAGCCTGCTAGGTGTTGGGATTCCAGTGTATAACACTACAGTTGGTCATGGGCTTTTAGTTGTATTGCTGAGGTTCCTAGTTACCATTGCTGAAAGTAGATTTTACGTTTGAATACGTTCTTGTTTTGAAGACACATATTCAGACCTATAGCTCTGAGATACTAAATGAAGTAAAACTGTAGTTGGCAAGCTGCTTTAAGTTACATGCAAGTGGGTCTGTTTGCTTTCTGTTGGTGTGATAAAGAACATGAGCAAAATAACTTTGGGAGGAAAGTGTTTATTTCACTTTACAGCTTATATATAGTTTTTTCATGAAGGGAAATGGGGTTCGGGGCGGAACCTGAGGTAGGAATGTGGAAGCAGGAACTGAAGCAGAGGTCAAGGAGGAGTGCTGTTCACTGGCACAGGGTGGCACCATAGTGGACTGGGCCTTCCCATGTCAAACAGTAATCAAGAAAATGTTCAGAAATATGCTCACAGGCCACTGTGATGAAGGCAGCTCCTCAAAAGAGGCTCCCTTTTCCCAGAGCACTCCAGCCTTGCGACAGCCGGCGGATAGTAGTCAGTACAGTAAACAACATGTTCCCCCACACTAACAAGTCAGCTCACATCTTTTAATTTGTAAAATTAAGTGCAAATTATTTAAACTGCCTCAGCATTGTTGAACCTGCTGTGTCGTTTTAAAAATGCACAGTAGCTTATTATTTAGCAAACACATCACAGTTTGAGGCCTTGTATCAAGTTTTCTATACATATTAACTAATTTAGTTCTTATCATAACCCCATGAAGTAGATAATGTTATTCCACAGTATTGCAGGTACAGAAACTCAAGTGCCAGTTTGTAGTCTGTAGTCTGTCTGGATTTGTATAAAGAGCAAGGCAGAGTTAAAATTTAGGTCTGTGTCTCTTATGCCAGAATTAATTATTAGTTCACTAGTAAGTGTCCTCTTTGTTGGTTTTAGGAAGTACCCGCTCGGAACTCTTTAGGGTTCTGGGACCGAGTTCTCTGTGTCCCCAGCCGTACTTTTACTTCCTACTGCTTACAGTTATTGAGGCTCAAGTGGGACAGGAATGGAAGTGCTGAGGACACAGTGTTACAAACCAGGTACTAATTAGCCACACATTGCCAAGGTTTTCTTTTTGGCGGGAAGAGCCTTGACTGAGAAACTGGAGACCTGTGTTTGACTGTGAGCCTCTCCACTTAATATGCTTTAACCTCCCCTAGCTCCCTTTGTCAGAGATCTATCTGAAAGAACTTTGTGAGGTTGATGTGAGGATATATGTGGAAGTGCTGTGTAAACTGTGAGATGTTACATAAACATAATGTGGTTCTATTATTTTTGGCAATAGTAAATTGCCACAGATGTTAATGAGTGTTAATTAGGGCTCATTAAGAAAGATGAGATATACTGTTGGCCCTGCCGCTCAGTTGTTGGAGGACCACATTCAGTCAGTAGTTACTATTGAAAATCTAAGACGCCAAAGGTGTTTTTAATCAGAGGCAACTGATGCTTGAAATGCTTGTAGACTTGAGGGCACTTTTCAGTAGCATGGTAACATTTCCAGATGGAAAGGTGATGCTTTTAAAGGAGGCGTGGTTCTCACAGGTCGCTCTAATATCAGAAAAGGAGGGGCTTGCTCTGGGAAAGCGTGAGCCCTTGAGGGCCAGAAGGAATAATGCTACCTGAATTCTGGATCCCGACTTACCTAGGGCCACCGGTTCTAGGCTCAGGAAGACTGTTAGTGCTAGCCATTCCAGTTTCATCTTTAAATCGGCCAGCTACTCCTCTAGTCACCTAGGCACTTTTATTTGTTTGAATTATTTGGGGCGTGCTTTTGGGGAGCATCTATTAATTTTGCTCTTTTGGTTAGATGTGAATGTGTGCATGTTGAGGGTGCCCTGAAGCCTTGTTGTGGCCCACATTATACTACTAAAAGCCATTCTCTTCTTTTTTTAAGACCTGTCATGTTTTATTTTATACTTCTTGATGAATTTTTATGGGACATACTATGTTTATCTTTTGAAAGATGTAATTTTAATGGTATGTATTGACCACATTAATGTAAAATTTGAATAATAACAAACTGGTCATGACCTTGATGCTTTAAAAAAATTATTAGACTTTTACTGTTTGAAACTTCATGGCCCATATTTTTTTTCTTTAAACCTTTGTGTTAACTAGGAATAGGTGCAACTCTTAGGTGTTCATATAAGCAAAACCAACTTATTGGCTTTCCCGCCCTGGCTACATCTGTACTGCACACATGGTAGGATGTGTGTGTGTGTACATGTGTGTAGGTGTGTATGCCTGAAGATGTGTATGTATAGATGTTTTTGAGTATTTATTTATACACGTGTAAGTGCATAAACATGTATATGTATATTTATGTGCATGCATGCATGTATATGTGTGTGTATGTTCGTGTGTGTGCATTCCACAGCAGGTGGAGAACAACTTTCTGTTCTCATTGGCCAGGTGAGGTCTTTACTAATGAGGTCTTATGAATTATCTTGCTGACTCTGTGAAATACTATTGAATGTAGTAATGTGAATGACAACTCTGGAAGAGCTTCATTTTACATTTTTTACATTAGCTGTAAAATTCTAATATATATCACAATATATTTCCAATCCTGTCTAAGAAAAATGAGTCCTGCTTCTAAGTCAAATAAAAATACTTATAAATCAGACTGATCAGCATTCAGGCTAATTATCCGCCAGTATGCTTTTCCCACCACCATTAGCACTATTGCCCTCTGGAAATGTTTTCAGTGGCTTTAGCTGACTCATGGCCACAGCATCCGTACCTGACAGGCTGATTTCATGGGATGCATCAACAGACGGTTATCAGCGGTGTGATCATAAGAATAGGTACTGCTGCTTATGCTTATAAAGCAGAAGCTCAATGAACCCTTGTTCCCTAAGACAGAACCCTCGCTCTGTAAGTGTGTATCTTGGAACTGCTTAAGAGGGCAAGGTTCTAAAGATACCACACAAAAGACCATTTCTGAGAGCAGTGATTATCTTGTGTGTTCATGGTGCTTGCGATCTACTCTGAGTCAGTTGGTAACTAATAGAGAATTGGAGCTGCCATTGCTCCTTCTTCCCTCACTACAAACAAAACAAAGCAGTTTACAGTCCTGGTGTTAAGGAACTGACAGATTAGCCCAGCTGGCATCTACCTCCAGATAATACTGGTGGAAAAAGGCATAAATAGTGTTCATTTATCTTTAAAGTACTTTGATATGCACATTTATGCTTAATCCATGTACAGTCTATTCTTTCTTATAGAACTTTTTTTTTTTTTTTTTTTGGTTTTTCGAGACAGGGTTTCTCTGTGGCTTTGGAGCCTGTCCTGGAACTAGCTCTTGTAGACCAGGCTGGTCTCGAACTCACAGAGATCCGCCTGCCTCCGCCTCCCGAGTGCTGGGATTAAAGGCGTGCGCCACCACCGCCCGGCTTTTTTTTTTTTTTAAGAATAGACCAGTATTGTTTGTAGACAGTTATCAAGTCAAAACCAAGTGAGCATGATTGAAGTGTAATGTTTGCTAAAATGTAGTTTTGCTGGGCTTTACTGGTGTAAATTGGGTGACAGCCTTGGTGATATCCCAGAGGGTTTAGAATCTTAGCATTGGAAGAGATCAGAGGGCATTTAGACCATGCCTTGCTCCCTGTCTACCCCATTCCTTCTGCTTGGGTCTCATTATGTAACCCTGGCTAGCCTCGGCACTCTCCATGATTCTGTCTCAGCCTCCTCGTTCCCTGGCTACCCATCCTTTTGTCTCAGCATCCCTAGTGCTGAATGACATTTAGGTTCTGAAGATGTGCTGGTCTGTGCTACCCACTCACCACCGTTCCAGTTTTTACCTCTCAGAGAAACCTGCATTTAGGAAACTCTTGGCTGATGGTCATTTTGTGTCCTTGCCTACAAGTTAGAAATGTAAGCCCTTTTTTTCCAGGACAGCATTTCTGGGGCTTTGCTTCATGAAGTCTGCTGTTTGGACCAGCAGTTCCTGGGACCTTTTAGAGGCACAGACTCTCAGAGCCTCCCTGCAGACTTCCCGAGGGTCATGGTTTTAACAGAGTCCTAAGATATCTTCAGAACCTTAGGTTTTGAGTTCTAGTGCTGGATAAATCGGGGATGGATTGACTGTGTAAGATTGAGGTATGATTCAGGAGAGACAATGGGGCCCAGGATAGAGCAGTAAGAGGAAGGAAAAGAGACTTATGGGTATCATCCTGGAATTCACTAGCTAATTGGCTGTCTTCAGTGATGGGTGATGGGAGGATAGTGGGTCAATGTATGAAAGTGGTAGGTATGAGGGATCACTCATTTAGTAAGACGTACGTACTGGGGCTGTAGGTAGAAGCTGGCGTGAATGAGGGTTTGCCTCCTGCTGTTTATAGAACTGCACATTGGAGATAGGACTGAGCTGACTGCAGCCGCCTGCTTCAGCTGGCAGCATTGGTTTACACTAGCTTTCAAGTCTCAGTACAGGTTGTTGTTCCTTCCACTGGTGTGTGTGTGTGTGTGTGTGTGTACTCAGGATGGTGATAGAAATATCATTTGCTTAGTTATCCTTTTTAAAATACACAATAAATGTGAGTAGTGCCTATGGGACACAAATGAAGAGGTCTAAGAAGAATGTTTGTATTAGATTTATGAAGTTCTCAGGGTGTATTATTTTTGAATGGCAATGTTTTCCTGTCTAGTGGGGTGGGGACTTCCATAAGCAATTAGCATCCAACTTCCTGAAAGTAGAATGCTCTGGAAATGCTTCCTGGAAAGGGCTGGCTATGTAAGGTACAAAAGTATTGAACACTGTCCTCCAGGCATGGTAGCTGTAGTCCTCCTCAGAACTACTACTTGCAAGAGACACATGAGATTGGACCTTTTGGCTGTTTCCTTCCCTCATGTAGAAGGGCTTGGTGGGGCGAGTCCTTGGTTTCTCGTGTCCTCCCAGGCCACGTCTGCTGGCACCTCCCGATTTAGCTGTATATAATTCCGCCACAATTGTGTATGTTGGCTGTGGAGGGTTAGCTGGAGGGAGAGTCCATCTGTACAGCTTGGAGAAACTTGACATGTGCACTGGAATGAGACCTTGGCTGCTTTGTGGGTATACCTTCTCCTTTATAACTCTCCATCCATGCTCTGTAGGTGACCCAGTAAACTCGGTGGTCCCTCAAGTTGAGCTTTGGTGGAATTGTGGTTTATCAATGGAACCCTATAAAGAGTTGGTAAATGTTTGTCTTTCCTGGAAAAAGGTTCCTGAAACAAAAGGGATGAATGACAGCCCAGTGTGGATGAGGAACGGTGAGTAACTTGTACTGGTGAAGGGTCAGACAATGAGATTAACAATGGTAAGAAATGGGATTATAAAGGAAAGTTAGGGTCACCTGATGAATGACCTTATGTGCTAAGTAAAGGCTTGATAAACTAAATTGAAGGGTGACATGATTAGGTTTGTATTCTAGGATATTAAATGACAGACAGCTGGAGGATGAGTTGTAGGAAGTTCCTAGAGCAAGGGGGGCTGGAGCGTTACTAAACATTCATGGCATGCACTTATGCTAATGCTTCCTGTTACCACAGAGAGATGTGATGCGTGACCTTTGCCTCAAGTTCAACCTAAGAGGAAAGAAGAAAAAAATTAACAGTATTGACCCTGCCACTTTAAAGGTTTGGAAATGTGGTTGTGCCAAATAGGAAAGCAGTCACCTCTGCTTTGATTGAGGAGGTGGCAGAGGTTTTGAAGATCAGAACGAGTGGAGCAGGAAGGAAGCAGGACTGTGTGGGAAAGGGCTTGGGGTGGGGTGGTAGAGCTGCCGAGCTGTTCCACGAGGAAGGGCGTGTCCAACCTGTCGGCATTGACTTGACTTTGTTCTCTACAGAGTTCATGCTCAAGAACCATACAATTGAGTTACAGAAAAAGAAAAAAAATCCCTCCATGTTTAAAATGAATTCATGATATGTTGACCACATTCATAGCCATGATGGCTCTGGGCTGTGATTGCATGTATCTGGAAGATGGTTGTTGGGTTTTAGTAGTTAATCATTTGTGCAATGTGTATTTATGGGGGGATGGGAAGTTAGAGTTTCTAAAAATTCATTTCTGAGCTAATTTGAATATGTTCTGCATTTTGAGAAGTAGAAATATGGTATCAGTAAGTCTGGCAGGGCTTTAGATGTCGGTTTGATTTGATTTCCAGTGTGAGTGACTGCAATCCCCTTTAATTAACTCTTGAGAATTCCTTAAAAGAGGGGAGAGATGAATTAGAATTTGAATAGTAAAGTCTGATGTCCTGAAGGACATTGAGTATGTCTGATGAGCTCAGAGATCATTTATTTTAATGAACTAGTTAAAGGCTTGGTGGAATTTGGAAGTGGAATGTACCCTAGTTACATCTCTGTTGCTGTGATAAAACACTGACCAAAAGAGGCTTGGAGAGGGTGTCAGCACGTACCTGTAATCCCAGGGAAGGCAGAGGCCAGCCTGGTCTACAGAGTGAGTTCCAGGGACAGCCTGGGCTACACAGAGAAACCCTGTCTTGAAAAACAAAACAAACAAGAAGCTTGCAGAGGGAAGGGTTGATTTCATTTACAGCTTAGTCTCATGAAGGAAAGTCAGCGGAGGAACCTGAGGCAGAAACTGAAGCAAAAAACAGAGGAGAAACAGCCTGCTGTCTTAGACACTCAGGGCCTCCTGCCCAGCATGGAATTGCTCACCGTGGGCTGGGTCCTCTAACATCAGTTGTCAACCAAGGAAATGCCCCACTATATACCCACAGGCCAAGCTAATGGAGGCAGTTCTTTAATTAATGATCCCTCTTCCCAAGGGGTTTTAGTTTGGGTCAAGTTAATACAAAGTAACCAGCCAAACTGAGTGTTAGGATGAGCACAGTTCTGAGGAAGCAACTCTAAGGAACAACACTTTTACTTAAGTGTTGATGGGTTCTATTGAATGAAAACAATTTCAGACATACAAAAGATAGTCTGTATGCTGTGCAGTTAATGGCTAGTTTTTAGTGGTGTTTCTTTTGGAGAGTCAGTAATGGGAAAGGACATAAGGAGTCTCAGGTTTTGGCATTGATCTGAAGTTCAGTCTCCTAGAGAGAGAACTCAGACTGACCTCTTTACAGTTGGGGCTGAGCACATACAAGGCATACCTCAGGGAGGAGTAGAAGTGAGTGCTTCTGAGAGGAACATTGTTTCTGTCCTGAGATGAAAGGAGGAGACAGTGGCAAAGGATGATGGATGAATGGAAAAGGAAAATAAAGGAAGAAAAGTCCTGAAGAAATAATAGGCAGAATCGCTTGCATCCGTGGCCTTACCCTTGGGCTGCCTAGCTATCTCCCTGAGACTACAGAAAGGGTGAGTAAAGGACAAGGGCCCTGGGTCTGGAGAGCCAGCACCTGCGTCAGGTGGCTCACAACTGTCTGTATATAAGTCTACTTTCAGTGGACCATGACACCTCTTCTGGCCTCTGCAGGCTCCTCCTTGCACAGGTGGTATGTAAAAACTCAAGCAGACTCACTTACAAACCCATAAATTAAAATAAAATGAATTAAAACAAAATAAATCTTTTTTTTTTAAAAAAGAAAAGATTCTTTTTCTAGGAGTTCAGAATTGAGCCTCAGTTGGCTTCAGACTTTTTAGTGAATTAGAAGGGGAACCAAGCCTTTGTATTTCTTGTAGTGTCCTTCTCTGGAGTTGGTCAGTCGTGAGCAGGTTGGGAATTCTGGACTCTTTTGAGCTGCTGCTGAGTTCTCCAAAGGGGACTATGTAGACTGTTTTAGAGTGTCACAGTGCACTGAAAGGAGGGTGATGATAAGCGTGAGATAAGGAGCAGATTGCCAGGTGTGGGTTTGTAGATTTGGCTGGACTTGCTTTGATTGGGCAGGTTGTTTTGATAGCACTTTGTGATTCTCTCTTAATGTAAGAGTGTGTGGGTGGGAGAGGCGTGGATGGAGAGGAGGCAGGCAATGTGGGATTTTGCCTTCTCTATTGTTTGTTTTTTGTTTGTAAAATCACCTTTGGATTACTTTTGATAAAATTTTGATTTTTTTCTTTCCTCTGAAAGGAAAGAAATATAATCTGACTTGATTATAATTGTAGATAAGAGCTGTTTGCTGAATGCTTTTTTCACTTTTTAGATCAATAAAGTGATTTAGAGTTTAAATCCGTTTATAAAATGAGCATAAGGCCATGACAAAATTTAAATATGTGTGTGTGTGTGTGTTCACATGCACATACATGCAGATATATGTATGCAAGCCAGATGGTATAGAGGACAGTTAATGTATTCTAAATGGTAAATACTGGTAAGGAACTGCTGTGTCCTCTTCCTTCTTAATTATAAGCATTGAATCCCCATTCTGTGCTCATTACTGGGTTATACACAGAGACTTCAAATTGATGCCCAGTTTTGGTATTATTTTGATTGTTCTTAAGAGAATACATTTTCATATCTAAGTTCCAACTTCTTTGTGTGTACGTGTGTGTATATGTACATGTGTGTGGAAGTCAGTGATCAACCTTAGGTGTTTTTTTTTGGGGGGGAGGGGAAACTGTTCCCCTCTCTTGAGAGAGTCTCTCTCCCTGGGCCTTGCACTTAGTCTGGACTGGCTGGCCAGCAAGTCCTAGGAGCTGGGTCCCTGCTGGTTTACAAGCATGCACCCTCATGCCAGCTTCTTACTGGGTGCTGGGGATTGAACTCAGGTTCCCATGCTTATGTGACGAGCACTTTTCTGATTGTACCATCTCCCAGCCTTGGTTCCCATAAATTTCTAATAATAGACTTCTTAAGGACTATAAAAGAAACTCTTGCATGTGACACTGTGGCCAGCCGGAGCCACCTTTACCTCGTTGCTAGGCATCAACCTTATGTCCTTAACCTGCATACATATTCTTGGCTGACAAAACCATCTCCCTGATCCCATCTCCCATAAATATCTACTTCATTGCTTAACCACAGGTTTCTAAGAACACCACTCAGGAGCAGGAGAAAGCTCTTCAGAAAGAGCCATGATCAGTAATTCCTTGTATCCATGCCGGATTGCCAGACAGAACAGCTGGGGAGATTTGCTCATCTCACCAGGACCCGGAGGCCCAGCAGAGCAGCTGGGAGAGCAGCACAGTTTTGCTGTTTATTTACTTAGGAACTTTGTATTTACAGGGTTAGCAGCTATTGGCATGAAGTTTTATTTGTGTTCAAAAGTCACTGATCAGTGTAACAGAAACTTAAAATATGAGATACTGTTGCCCCCCTCCCACTCAGTCTACTCAAACAGTTACAGAGTTGGTAGTATACAGTCTTTTGAGGTTGAGAGAAAAGTTGAAAAAGGGAAAAAACCCAACCCCCTCCCTTTTTTTGTTTTTTTAAAGATTAAACCAATTTGCACGAGGACACAGATTATCACAAGAAAAGCACAAGGATAGTTCTTTCCTTTCTTGTGATTTCTTGAACTTGGTACCTATGAAATGTCAGTCTGTAGCCAGACAGATAAGGCCCCGTTCTCAGGACTTGAAGTAAAGAGCAGCTTTACCAAATGGTAAATTAGATGTGGTGTCACTTTCCTCCAACCTAGCACTTAGGACACAAGGCAGGAGGATTGCTGCAAGTTCAAGGACAGCCTTGTCTCACTCCTATATTCCTCAAAAAATTACCAAATACTTACATAGTCACTTAATTGTAATAGTGATATGCACCTCTAGGGGTAAATAGAGTATGTTGTAATCTTTATTGGGTAATGCTTGGAATAAATAATACATGGGAGTGTTCCAGGTAGAGGAACAGAATGTATGAAGGCTTGAGGCCGGAAACTCAGCATCTTCAAGGATTTAGAGGAAAGTTTACAGTGAAGGAGTTGACAGTCAGACAGACATAAGAAACACAGAGTAGGTCCTGACCTGGGGCCAACTTCTGCTTGTATACTGTCTAGTTCACAGCTCTACCTCCCTTTAAGTTAAATACAAAATAGGCTAATCTGCATTATTTGTTGTGTCTGATGACATAGGTCTTAGAGGTCTTAGTTAGTGTTTTGAAATTTATTTTAAGAGTAATAATTCATTGCATTGATTTTACAAATACTCTTTACGGTTTCCGTTTTTACAGAGAGTGGTGGCCACCATCACTCATCTTATAATTTGCCTTTTATCCTCTCAGTAGGAGGGATAGGAAGAAGAGAGGCCAAAGGCACCCCAGGAAGGGCTTCTCTTCATCCTTCCAGCCACTGCTCCTCACCAGTCAGTCGTTCTGGGTGCTCCCACACTACTAGGGCCATGATCCAAGAGCAAAGACAACCCCAATCATTTGAATTACTTCCTTATTTTTGAAGACATGAAGTCAGGAACAGGAAAGAGATGAAATGATTTTAGGATTTCTTTATTATGGAGCATTTAAATCTTTTAGAGGACTTGGAGCAGTGTGGAGATCTGGTGTGTGTAGGCTACATGTGGCCCACATTACCTGCTGTATTTGGTGGATACAGTTTGAAATCTTTCTAAATTAATTGTCATTAGTCAAACATTTGTCAGGTTCCCATCCAGGGCCACTGGGCCTGTGTAGCAGTACCTTTGACTGTAGCTGGGGAGTAGGCTGCCTGTTCCCACCTTCCAGTTGCTTTCCTTGTGTGGTTCTCTTGCTTGGCTCCAGTGGGCTTGCTGGTCTGTAGGAATCAGGAAGCTGCGATGCTCTCTGTGCTTTAATTGTCTGACTTTCTCGGGGCCCTCCCCATTGAGGGAATTTGTATTTATAATTTTTTTCTTTTTTAAGATTTTGCATACCAGCCACAGTTTCCCCTCCTTCTTCCTGTCCTCCCCCCCCCCAAAGTATATAGCTTTAATGTTTTACAGAATGGTTCTCTCCTTAAGAACCCAAGTTCTTGTTGAATTAGTGAAGAGGGAACAAGCAAAATGAACTGCCAGGAAAGAAATTACAAGAAAAAAAATCATTGAACACACAGCTATGTTTGAAATTTCAATGATATTATTACTTATGCTTTTTTCACTGGCTTGTGTTAGAGGTGATTATTTTAATGGTGTATTGTTTATATAATGCTAGACAACAGTAGAAATAATTTTTGTATAGATACATAAATATTTAGTTTATACATTAATAACATGTAAATTTTTTTTTTTTTTTTTGGTTTTTCGAGACAGGGTTTCTCTGTGGCTTTGGAGCCTGTCCTGGAACTAGCTCTTGTAGACCAGGCTGGTCTCGAACTCACAGAGATCCACCTGCTTCTGCCTCCCGAGTGCTGGGATTAAAGGCGTGCGCCACCATCGCCCGGCGTAATAACATGTAAATTTGTGCCTAGATTTTACTTTATTTTTGACCTTGCACTGAGAGTTTTTAGTTTGAATTTCTGCTGTACGTGTAGCCTATGTTAACTCACTGCTAAGGTGAGCAAGGAAGGACGTGAAGATAATTTGAGACGTGTGTTTGATAAATTTTGATATGTATGTATGTGCATATGTATGTATATATGTATACATGTATATTTTTCTAAGTAGATTAGGGTGGCCTGGAACTTGCTGTGTAGTCCAAACTGGCTTCAAATTTGTAAAAACCTGCTTTCTCAGCCTCTCTAGTGCTGGGGTTATTGAGAAATATGTCCTGTCATGATGTTTTTACACTTAGTTTTTTAATATCCTTGAAAACAGAAATTACATAAGATTAATAGTTCATTTTAGGACTTAATAGAATTTAATATAAATCTATTTTTAAGCTTTAAAATAAAACTTGATTTTGAGCTTTTTCTTTTTTTAAAGTAGCTTTTAGACCTGCTTGTGTTCTGACCTTCTCTTATAAAAAACAGTGGACTTTTTTTTTTTTCAATAAAAAAAAAAAAACAGTGGACTAGGTCTGGCTCTTACACATTGAATACAGGAGAATTTATGCTTCGCATGGTTAAGAATGAGAAACAATCCATGTTCACCATCAACTTAGTCTGTTTCTATTACCCAGTAGTAATATATGAAAATGTAGTTTGAGTGAGTCCAGACCATTCAAAAATTAACATTTCATCAAGAAACTCGTAGCCATTGTTATTATGAAGTTAGTGTTTTTGAGAGGTGTTTCCATTTTAGTCTCCCTGAGTGGCGTGTATGGGTGTGAGAAACTGTAAGCTATTAATTATGTGATATCTTTATGCAGAGTTGGGTACTATAACTGGGAGGAGCTGTATTGCTGAAAGAAATTAAGAGGGCATTTTTAGTAGGACTTTAATAACAGCATAAGTACTCAATAAAATGCTCCATTTCCAAAGCATTTTCAGTATTGAGGTTCTAATCATTGCTCTGTTAAATATGTAGGGGATTTCTGATTGAAAAGGAAATTCTTACTGGTATAATTGCCCCTCTTTTGGTGATTCTATCCTTATTGTTTTCAGTAGGGTCTCAGGTTTCCCAGGCTGGCCTTGAATTTAGTGTATAGCCAAGGATGCTCTTGAACTTCTGGTCCTTCTACCTTTACCCCCTGAGTGCTGGAATTATAGGCATGCACCATGTTTATGTAATGCTGGGGACTAAAGTCAGAGCTTCATGTACACTAGGCAAGCACTCTACCAACTAAGCACTGGCTCTAGCGCTTTGTGACTGTATTTTTAGAAAATAGTTGCAGATAGTGAGTGTAAATCTTTCTCCTTGCATATCAATGATAAGCTTTCACAAATTAGAGGAAAATTATGATTTAAATTAAAGATGAAAACCCTAAATACTACAAATAACAATTTTAAAGACTGACTGATGTTAAATTATAGAGCTCACTGATGGATTTCTCTCTGAGTTCCCAAAAGGAAGACAGAATTGCATAGTTTATAAATTACTTTATATTATAATTACTAGTAAAAGAAGAAAATAGAAAAAAATTTACAGGGAAGTTTCCTTGAATATAAACATGTTTGTGGTGGCTATTCTTGGTTGTCAACTTGGCTACATCTGGAATGAATTACAGTCCAGAAATGGAAGACACACCTATGAGAGATGTTTTGCTTGGTTTGAAGTGGATGAATCTGCTTCCAGTCTAGACACACATCTTTGATCAGGATCTTGAGGCAGGAAGACACACCTTTAATCTGCGCTATATCTTGTGCTGTTGGATTAGCTGGACTGCAACCTGTAAATCCAATAAATTCCAAAGTGTGTGTGTGTATTCATTCTCTAAGTTCTGTTATTCTAGAGAACCCTGACTAATACAGTGTTCCTACTTTGTTTGATAGTGTGTTATGGTTTGAAAATGAGTGTCCCCATGCAATCATCTCTTGAATGTTGGTCCCTAGTTGGTAGCAATATTTAGGAGGTTCTGGAAACTTCAGGGGGTGGAGCCTACTTGAGAGGTAGGGTCACTGAGTATGGTCTCAGCCAGCTTTCTTCACTGTGTCCTGCCCATCATGAGATGGCAGCCTCCTTCCCATGCTCCCACTCCGTGGTGTTTTTGCTTTGCTATAGGCCTCAGTGCAGTGGAGACAGCCAGTTAACTCTGGATTGTAACTTTAAAATTGAGCTAAAATAAATCTTTCCTACTTTAAATTGTTTTGTTTGACATTTTCTGATGGCAGTAGAAATAGGCAAACCCTAGCCTTAGTACTACCAAATGCTGCGTTGGCATGTCTTCAGTGAAGGAGAGAGAATTGACCCCTCAACCCTTTTCACCCATTTTCTCCTGGCAAATGGTGTTGATTTTACCTATGTGAAGATGTGTGTGCTGTGGGTAGACATAGTGAATAGGATCTAGTTCTTGTCCCCATGAGACTTAGAGTTTAGATAAACTCACGGGTAACTTTGGACTCCTTGTTTCTGTCTGCTCCCTTTGTATGTGTTACCCCCATCCCAGCACACTTGCTGTTGTGTATGACGTTAGCACAGCCATAGTGGAAGAGGAAAATGTCTTTGTAGTCTTTAAAGTGTGGCCCATGACATTTTTATGGTGTTTTAGAAAGTTTTGCTCCATTTTAACTTGTCTCTAAATGCCTATTAGATTTTTGCCTTTGGTCTTTGTTTCTTTTTAAATTTTTCTTGAGTTTCTAGCTACTTGCAAAACTTAATTGTAAAGATGCTATTCTGTAGTTTTGACTTAGAGGGATTTTAACAAGCTTCTCTCTTGTATACTTTTTCTGTAATTCATTTGTACATTTCATTTTGCTATACCTCAAAAATAGAAAAAGCTGCCTTTTAGATGTAAAATCTAAATTGAATTTTAGATATAAAATCAATCCTTTTTGAAGGGAAGGCCTTAGTGGAAGAAAGAAAAGAAAGAAATAAAAATTAAAGTACAATGATACAAGGATACATTTGTGGAGTTCACTTATGGGTTTGTTCACTTTATTTGTTTTGTGAGTGCATGCATATGTGTAGAGGTCAGAGGACAGCCTGCAGGAGTTGGTTCTGTCCTTCCACCAGATGGGTTCCATCCTTACCTGGGGCGCCATCTTGATGGTCCTTGCTGTCAGATACCTAGAGAGACAGTTGCCGTTAACACAAAACTAAACTGAGGAAATAGAAAATGGTATCATCTGTCATCTAGGGTCTGAATACTGACACTGACGTTGGTCACTCAGAGTGAGCTGTGGGTTGATTCGTAAGGAAGCGACCTATCTGAGAGTTTGGGAGACTTATTCATAACCTGTGGGCAGAGCTGTGTGGAGACTATATTACTTTGTAAGGGAGTGTGAGGCACGTGGGGTCTTTGAGGGAATAAGGAGGTATTTTTCCCTGTCTGAACACTCTAAAACAAATCGTGTGTGAGAACTTTTCCAGGAATTAAACTTGAATGTGTAAGAAATGACTTCAGGTGGGTTGATTAAATTATTATATCTGGTATCTTCTTCCCAAAGTGTCTGTCTAAGAGTAGAACATCAGCTCACGGGGAGGCTAGCATGTAGAGGAGACTGGCCTGGTAGTTCAGTCCAGCTCCCTGGAAAAGCTTTCATTTGTATGCTGCCTAATTATACTGTAAAATAAAGGCCTGAATCCATTAACTAGCCAGGCCCTTTGTGTGGCTCCTGAATCCCTTTAGTTTCATGGCTGCATAGAAGCCTTATTCAGAGAATTCTTCGGCCTGCAGTATCTTTCCTGTCTGCGTGCCAGACCCTATTCATAGTGTTCTCACTTCAGGAAGTTCTCACAGTCATTTGGGGTAGTGTGGAGGAGGGGCAAGATGGGGAGGGCTGTGAGGATCTCTTTTCCTTCTTCTGTTTCCTGTTCTGTCCCTTAAAACAAAACCAAACTCGGGACAAAAAGCACACTCAGAAGATAGCTCTAAAGGAGATTCTCGAGTGACCCAGTGGATTGATAACTCCTGGTATATAACAGAAAATGTGTCTCCTGGTCTCTATTCATAAACACTTAGGAAAAAAAGCACCAAGGTCAGATGAGGGTAGCAGGCATGGGAAGAATAGGTAGCTATGTGCTCCAAAGGATTTATTTCCTTCAACTGAGTGTACTTAAAGTACTGTTTTCTTTCTTAAGGTTGTATTAGCAGTGAAGGTAGGAGAAGAGAAGCGGGGTGGGGGATTGTTAGGCGAGCATCTTAAAATCCAAATGAGAAGAAAAAGAGGCTAAAGGAAGCCATTTCCCCTCCTTCCACAATTTAAAAATAGATATTATCCTAAGTCTGGTTTAGAATATGCCATCTACCAGTGGATGCAGAACTGTGCTGTATGTTCAGTTTTTTCTTTTCTTTGAATGCACATGCAAGTAAGGAGGGATACGAGAATGATTTAAGATTTCTTTGAGAAGCTGCTGTCAGCATGCATAAGATGGGCTCCTGAGAGGAAACAAGTGATGCATAGGTTCCTCAGCCATAGTGCTGTAACTCAAGGCAGGTTTGATCTAGCTGAGCTTTGCTTCCCTCCTTCCCTCCTTCCCTCCTTCCCTCCTTCCCTCCTTCCCTCCTTCCCTCCTTCCCTCCTTCCCTCCTTCCCTCCTTCCCTCCTTCCCTCCCTCCCTCCCTCCCTCCCTCCCTCCCTCCCTCCCTCCCTCCCTCCCTCCCTCCCTCCCTCCTTCCTTCTCTCTTTCCTTCCTCCCCCTTATTGATTGATCATTTGCAAAGTAGAGTGATGGAATGGATGGTCATCTGAGAGTTTACTTTGATATACAGTGTTTTCTTCTAAGTCTTGGGGTGTCTGGATCAGTTCAAGTGTGACCTCTGGCCTCCTAGAGCCTTAGCTGGTTGTGCACTCAAACAAACCAAGTTAGCTTCGTAAGTCTGAGAAGCATTTGCTAGAAAGCAACACCACTGAATAACTGGTGAAGATGACAGACAGACTGCTGTTTTTGTACGTTCGTGGTTTAAATTACCTCACAGTTGAAACGCCATAGTACTCAGTCTAAGGGGTATGATTGAAAGAATACTTATAGGTGAAGTCCTTCACTGGATGAATGAGAAAGCCATAGGATGGAATACAGATGGAGAATGAACATTCAGTAGGGTTTTTTTGGAAAAAATAGTGCAGCGTTTTTGTCTGTCCTTCTTTTTTTTGAGACAAGTGTTCTCTGTAGCTTTGGAGCCTGTACTGGAACTTGTTCTGTAGACCAGGCTGACCTTGAACTCACAGAGATCTACCTGCTTCTGCCACCACCACCCAACTTGACAATTTTCTGGCAACTTGAGATTAATAATTATTGCAAATTTTGTTATATCTAAGCTTGTAATTAAGTAAGGTTGTCTTTAAAAATATGTTTGTGTTTATTTATATGCTTATATGTTTATTTATATTTATTTATATGCTCACATGTGACATGTGTGGAAGCCAGAGGAGGACATTGGTCTTTGCCTTCTACTGTATTTGGGTTATGGTTTCTTTGTTGTTTCATGGTGTACTCCAAGCTAGGGAGACCACAAGCTTCCAAGGACTTTCCTGGTTCTGCCCTCTGGCCTGCTGTACGGTACTGGTGTATTAGTTACCTTTCTTGTCTTATAATTTTATTTTTTGTGTGTGGATGTTTTGTCTGCATGTATGTACGTGCTCAGTGTATGTGCCTGTTATCCACAGAGGTCACAAAAGAGCACCGAACCCTGGAGCCGGAACTAACTCTGGGTGTCAGTGGCCGTGGTTGAAGAACAGCTGATGCTTTTAAACCATCTCTCTAGCCCTAGTTACTTTCCTGTTTTGTGACAAGAATACCCTGACCTTGGCAACATATAAAATGAAAGTTTCTTTGTAAATGTTCTTGTTGGTAGGTGTGATATTTTCCTTCTAGATTATGTCTGAGACAGGAAGGGACTGGGAACAAGACTTAGCCCCAAGGACAACAGTCCTAAGTGACCTCCTTCCTTCAGGTAGGCTCTCCCAACCAAAGTTTACAGAGCACACTAAAATTGCCCTTAGCAGGGGGCCATTTTTTTTTTTTTTTTTTTTTTTTAACAAAGGGACCTGAGAGCCATTTTACATTCTGCGAGACTCACAGAGCTTCATTTGAGTGTCCTTCCACATAGTGGGACTTCAGAAGCTCATTTGTTGCCTTTTCCTTGTAGCTTGTAATTGTCACTCTTACCCTGGTTTCTTCTTGTAATGACTGATGATGTGGTTGTTGGCTTACCTTCTCACAAATTAGACTATAGCAGTGTGGTTTCTTTAAAGTTTGCCTTTAAAAAGGTTTGTGTTTTTTGTCTGCAAGTTTTAGTTGGTGGATTTTTAAGAAATTAGTGGAAAAAGAAATCACAATTACTTTTGATCCCATGACTGTTACTTTTTCTTTAGAACAACCTTGCTATCCCCTGTTACGGATTCTTACTAAAGACTGACTAAAGCATTTGTTACACATGTTAGCCCGCTGCCTGTGCCATCTTGCCCACCACGGCAGCTGCTGTGAACTGCTGTTCTTCCACCTTGCCTTGCACTTGGGGAGTGTGCCCATTGTGCTTTGTCTTAGGTTCTGGCCTCCTGGTGGTGCCTAGGTTCTTGCTCAGCTGTTTCTGTTCTGCTATGGAATTCCTTCAGCGCCATGGGACAGGCATTCCCTGTCACCTGTCCTGTCACTCTGGCAGATTAGATGGGTGTAAATGCCGGGGTGTACTAGCGTGTATCCACACCACAGGTAGTGTGTGTAGTGACCCCGTCTTTATGTCTAGCCACTCTGAAAGGTGTGGAGGATGGTGAGTTCGTCCTTTAATGAAAACTACTCCCCAAACCACCACATGTCGGTGTTATAAATGTGTTCGACTTTATTCATCAGGATGAATAAAGATGGCAGTTTGAGCTGTGCTGAGGGGCAGTGCTTTGAGGAGTATCAGGAGATGTACAAGAAACAGCTTCGGCTCCACAGGTTCAAAGGCAGGGCCTCCTGTCAGATGCACCAGAGAGAGCGAGGCTGCTCAGCTGGGTCATGGTCATCATTGTTTGCCATTCGTTTTGATGTAAGGGCAATGATGACATATGAATGTACCCAATTCCACTTTTAAATGAGAAGAAAACATGGGTTTAAGAAAATTTTATAATGTGTGATGGGAATCATTAATTTGCTGTCTTTTTAGGATATATTTAGTACCAAAGTAAGTTTCAACAATTAACAGCTTTTGAGTTAGCTGCCTAGATAGATAATAGCAATTTGAAATGATTGATGCAGTCAGATGAGCTCCTGTGTGTGTGTGTGTGTGTGTGTATGATAAGGGTGATGTAGAGAGGGCAGATATGAAGGATGGGGAGATTAGTAGGATTAGGGTGCATGATGTGAAATCCACAGAGTCAATACAAAGTTAAAGTGTCACTGGAAGTTGGAGGCAGGAAGATCTCTGGAGCAAGCTGATTAGCCAAACTAGTCTACTTGGCAAGTTCTAGGCTAGTGAGAGACTCTGAGAAAAAAAAAAAAAAGGTTGTCTGAGGGTACATTACAAATACAGCAGCAATACGGCATTTTCTCGGTACTAGTGTCTGTTTAACATGTTTTAAGTGCTTTATTGGGAATATGAGATGGGCAGTACTTTTAAGGATAAATAGAAACATTTTGCCCAATTGAAGCAGTGATATCAGAGATCCACCTGCCTCTGCCTGCTGAGTGTTGGGATTGCCACCAATCCCAGCCTACTCTGGCCGGAGTTTTCTTCAACCTCAGCACTGTATCGCTCCACACTGTGTAACATGAAGGCCAGCTCGTTGGGGTTTCTGTCCCGCCCAATACCCCAAAGCCAGCAAGTTCCAAAGAAAATCACACAGAGATCTCCATAAGTTATGAAACTGATTGGCCCTTAGCTTAGGCTTCTTATTAGCTCATGTAGCTTATATTAACCCATTATTCTTATCTATGCTAGCCACGTGGCTCAGTACGTTTCAGCCGGGCAGGTTACATCTTGCTTCTCAGTGTTCTGGCTGGAATGGTAGGAATGGTTTCCAGCATTCTCCTCTTCTCATTGCCCCACCTCTACTTCCTGTCTGGTTGACCCTCCTATACTTCCTGCCTGGCCAATCAGGGCTTTATTAAAATACATGATTGACAGAATACAGATAATTCTCCCGCACCAACACTGCAAGAAATGATAATCTCAAAGAAAGATGTTATGTGACATTATTCATGAGGGAGATGTACACAGTGCCTACAAGATTTGAGAGAAAATGGCCCTCATAGGCTCATAGGGAGTGGCATTATTAGGAGGTGTGGCGTTGTTGGAGCAGGTAAGTGTGTTACTGGGGGCAAGCTTGGAGGTCTCAGATGCTCAAGCTATTTCCAGTGTGGTGTAACAGGAGGAGCGGGACTGCTTGTCGTCCCGGCCACCCGGCTATCTTACATCCAAGCTGTATTCATTTAAACACTGCCTGGCCCATTAGCTCTAACTTCTTATTGGCTAATTCTTACATCTTAATTTAATCCATTTCTATTAATCTGTGTATTGCCACGTGACTGTGGCTTACCGGCAAGATTCTAACCAGTGTCCGTCTCAGGCAGGAGATCTATGGCGTCTGCCACTCTGCCCTTCTCACAACAGTGTGGTATTCTCTTCCTTCTGCTGGTGGATCTAGAACTATCAGCTGCCTCTCTAGAACCATCTCTGCCTGTATGCCACCATGCTTCCTGCCATCATAGTAATGGACTAAATCTCTGAACTGTAAACAGCCCCAATTAAATTTTTTTTTTAGTAAGAGTCTTCACAGCAATAAAACCCTAAGACACTGACTTAAACTACTTTTTAACCTAGGCTTTATTAATAAGAAGTTCTATTTTTATTCTTTGATTTGTTTAAATTTCCTATTTTTCTTTTGTTGGTTTGAATTTGGGTAGGGAAAAATAGGGCCTTTTAGTTTTGAATCTCTTTTAGTTTAACAGCAAAAAGTCTTATCTCTAAAATCAAACTGCTAAGCTCTACCTCTTGAAGAATGTTAAATGAGATTCTTTTTCTTTTGGAAACAAGAATCCCAAGCTTTCCTTGAACTTGGGTTTCTTCTTTAACAGCTTTTTAAGATGATGCACACTGGAATTACAGGATGGATATGCACATTCACATGTGTATATGTGAATATAGACACACAAAATGAAAAATATCACATGCCTAGGCATGAGACCTGGGATTAGTCTATCCAGCACTGTAACCAAACCAAACCAAACCAAACCAAAGCTCTCTTTGAATATGTACTTGGTATCAGGCTCTGAATTATACTATTACAGCATCAAAAAATGTTCAAATGAGGGAATAGCAGATCAATAAAATTAACTTTCCAAAGGGATTGAGGACAGTTTAAATAATACGTTTATAATAGATTAGTAAAGCCTGAAGTCACAATTTCTACTGACACTTGAGGAAACCCCATAGTCTGCAAAAATATATTCATTGCCATACAAGCTAGAAAGAGGGAAATTATTTGCAGGGTTTGTTGAACTTGTACCTCTCCTCTATATGTGAAAACGTAGAACACACACATGACCGGCAGCTCAGTTTTCACAAGATTTAGCCGGGTGCTTTGATGGTATGGAGCACAACAGCTGTGGCTAGTCATGGAATCTGAGGCAGTGACTCAAAGGAATGACTGTGGCCAGAGAGTTTTAGACATCAGGGATTGAGCTGCCCCAGAAAATATTTCTATCTAATTGTAGGTCACAGCTATTTGGGAAAGACAAGAATGTGTTGTTTTTACATTTCAGAAGTTAATGTAATTCCCCTCCCCCATTTAGTTTTATGGAATACCATAGCAAATAATAACAATACCCTCACCATCATCACCTTAGGGAGTAGTGCTTTGTACTTCTGCCGCCTTTTCCCACAAAGTGGTCTGTAGCAAAAGATGCTAATATACAGTGTTGACTGGTGTTGGTAGCCACCTCAGACATGAGTGAATATGAAGTGAGGTTGTCTTAGGCTCCTAGGAGATGTATGAAAAGTGCTACTGCATCTGGGAAGCGGTGAGGATTGTTATCAAAAATCTGTTTGTACAGTGGTCTTCATTGGTATTCAGTTTTGATTTTTATCTTATAAACTGTCCAAAGAAATGTAATATTAAAAGTCTTGAAAGGTGCCTTGTAGTGAAGAAGTCTCAGCCTGACAAAAGGTTTCAGCTACTGTGGTTAAATAAAAACAAAAATTAAAAAAAAAACAAAACTACAACAACCCTAAAACACAACATTGTCTCCCATTATCTAAGGCAATTAGGCACTTTGAACATGAAAGAGACTGGATGGAAAAGAGCCCCAAACGCCCTGTGGGGCAGGAAGCACCACGTTAATCTTTACTGCCATTGGCTAGCTGTGAAGCAGTGTGATCCATGACTCTGGGAGATGAGTTACACTGCTCTGTACACGCTAGGAGTACTGCAAACGGGTCTGGAACAACTCCATGTGGGATGTGAAAATATGCCAGTAAGTTCTCTGAATACCGCAAATTTATGTCACTAAAGCTTATCTAGATCAGGTTTCCTTGTCGACATATAACCTTGCCAAATTTGGTTGTGGGTATACAGATACGCAGACGGGCAAGAGACTGCTGTGGGCATTTACAGTGGCAGTATCAGAAAAATGTGGATGGGGATGGCAACTAAATCATTACCTAACAGGACATTCATGCTTCTTTACGTTGTAGGTATTGAAGTTATAACTATTTTATAGACATCCAAATTGGTTTATTTTCTGTGTTCTCTGGAGTCATGGGATGGGATGCAGATGCAGATATCATAAAGATTATGATAGAGTGAACTCGTAGATTGCTCACATCTAGAAACTATTATGAATTGTTCATTCTTACAGAATTCAAAGTGCAGACTTCAAAAAGCATATGATTGAAAGAAACAACATTAAATGTAATTAGAAGTTATAGAATAGAAGCATACTTAATTTTCATGGAGCGCTACATATCAATCTTAACTAACCACTTCAGTATCTTGGATTCAGAAGCCCAGCATTGAGCAGCACCATACAGGTGTTTTCTATACTCCCTGCTTAATGCTGGGTGTTTATGGTTTTGAAATACATCATTGTAGAGGAAATGTTATTGACCAAGATTGAAATAAATTATTTTTGACTTTGAAATGAATAGAAGAATTAAATGTGACTGCTGTAAGGAAAGAGAATAAAGAATACAAACTTAGGACAAATTTGGATATTTTCGTTCAAAAATATATTTTTAAGACAGTCACATAAATGTCTGTTACTTTATTTTCTCTATGACAGGAAAAATACCCTACTACATCATTTACTTTTTGGGACCAACAGCTTCTTTTTTTCTCTTAAAATGAAAAGGTCACAATTACTGTGTCTGTATTTGTGTGTATGCATGTATGGTTTATGTGTAGAGGGCAGAGGACAACTTGTGGAAGTTGGTTCTCTCCCTGGGTCCTGGGGTTTGGATTGCTGCCCTGAGGCTTGCTGACAAAATACAGAGCAATCTCACTGGCTCCAATGGGTTCTTTTAAATTTATCCATACTTTATAATTTACAGGGTAACAAAGGAATAGTTGAAAACTTCATTAGAAATTTTAATGGTAGTTTTAACTTAGTAAACCCAAATTCTTATTCACCATTTTCCAGGTTTTGAAGAGACTTAGGCAAAAAAAATCAGTAATATTCTTTGAATGCAGGTGACTGTTCATTATTTGTTAATTCTTAAATCTAGTGCTTATCTATCTTGTTACCATTGGTTCCATACTGTAAACATGTTCCTGCCATTGTTTCTTGTTTTTGTAGTACATCAAATGCCATTCGTGTTAATTTTTCAATATCATGGACAACTCCTAGTTTTATCAAGGGGGGGCATTATCTTTGCTTTGTAATTATAACAGATTCCTATTCCTTGGTTTGTGAAATTAATTCATATTGTCAATTGAATGAGGCTATTTTTGTTCTCATGTCATTATTTCTTTAATTTCCTGCCTTCAATATATATTAATTTACAATCCACCATGAAACCAAAAACAGATTCTGACATACTAACACCATGAGATTATATGGTGTTCCAAGCTGCTGCAAAATTAAGATGATCTTTTATGTTAAATAACTTATTGAATGAGAATATTATGGTATAATTTGTGTACTTAGAAATGTATGGGTCACCCCAGCTTTTAAATGTGAGGAAAAAATCTAGAATATCTTCTTTGAAAAACTCATAGTCAATCTATAGATTTAATGCAATCCCCATCAAAATCCCATCAAAATTCTTCACAGATCTGGAGAAGACAATAATTAACTTTATATGGAAAAACAAAAAACCCAGGATAGCCAAAACAATCTTATACAATAAAGGATCTTCTGGAGGCATTACCATCCCTGACTTCAAACTCTATTACAGAGCTACAGTATTGAAAAACAGCTTGGTATTGGCATAAAAACAGAGAAGTCGACCAATGGAATCGAATAGAAGACCCGGACTTTAACCCACAAACCTATGAACACCTGATATTCGATAAAGGAGCTAAAAGTATACAATGGAAACAAGAGCATCTTCAACAAATTGTGCTGGCAAAACTGGATGTCAACCTGTAGAAGAATGAAAATAGATCCATATCTATCACCATGCACAAAACTCAAGTCCAAATGGATTAATGACCTCAATATCAGTCCGAACACACTGAACCTGATAGAAGAGAAAGTGGGAAGTACTCTACAACACATGGGCACAGGAGACCACTTCCTACGTATAACCCCAGCAGCACAGACATTAAGGGCATCATTGAATAAATGGGACCTCCTGAGACTGAGAAGCTTCTGTAAAGTAAAGGACACTGTCACTAAGACAAAAAGGCAGCCTACTGACTGGGAGAAGATCTTCACCAACCCCGCAACTGACAAAGGTCTGATTTCCAAAATATATAAAGAACTCAAGAAACTAGACCATAAAATGCTAATCAACCCAATTATAAAATGGGGCACTGAGATGAACAGAGAATTCTCAACAGAAGAAGTTCAAATGGCCAAAAGACACTTAAGGTCATGTTCAACTTCTTTAGCGATCAGGGAAATGCAAATCAAGACAACTTTGAGATACCATCTTACACCTGTCAGAATGGCTAAAATCAAAAACACCAATGATAGCCTTTGCTGGAGAGGTTGTGGAGAAAGGGGTACTCTCATCCATTGCTGGTGGGAATGCAAACTTGTGCAACCACTTTGGAAAGCAGTGTGGCGGTTTCTCAGGAAATTCGGGATCAACCTACCCCTGGACCCAGCAACACCATTCTTGGGAATATACCCAAGAGATGCCTTATCATACAACAAAAGTATATGCTCAACTATGTTCATAGCAGCATTGTTTGTAATAGCCAGAACCTGGAAACAACCTAGATGCCCTTCAATGGAAGAATGGATGAAGAAAGTATGGAATATATACATACTAAAGTATTACTCAGCAGTAAAAAACAATGACTTCTTGAGTTTTGCGTGCAAATGGACGGAAATAGAAAACACTATCCTGAGTGAGGTAAGCCAGACCCAAAAAGAGGAACATGGGATGTACTCACTCATATTTGGCTTCTAACCATAAATAAAGGATATTGAGCCTATAATTCGTGATTCTAGAGAAGCTAAATAAGAAGGTGAACCCAAAGAAAAACATATAGGCATCCTCCTGAATATTAAACTTCATCAGGCAAAGAAAGGAGACAGAGACCCACATTGGAGCACCGGACTGAAATCTCAAGGTCCAAATCAGGAGCCGAAGGAGAGAGAGCACGAGCAAGGAACTCAGGACCGCGAGGGGTGCACCCACACACTGAGACAATGGGGATGTTCTATCGGGAACTCACCAAGGCCAGCTGGCCTGGGTCTGAAAGAGCATGGGATAAAACCGGACTCGCTGAACATAGTGGACAATGAGGACTGCTGAGAAGTCAAGAACAATGGCACTGGGTTTTGATCCTACTGCACGTACTGGCTTTGTGGGAGCCTAGGCAGTTTGGATGCTCACCTTACTAGACCTGGATTGAGGTGGGTGGTCCTTGGACTTCCCACAGGGCAGGGAACCCTGATTGCTCTTTGGGCTGACGAGGAAGGGGGACTTGGATCGGGGAGGGGGAGGGAAATGGGAGGCGGTGGCGGGGAGGAGGCAGAAATCTTTAATAAAGAAATAAATAAATTAATTAAAAAAACTCATAGTCGAATTGATCAGTATCATCATTAAAATTTAGAGTGCATTCATTTTCTGATTTAGTTGTAACACATGCCCTCTTCTCCATGTTTCTTTGTTATAATGGCAGAAAATGAAAACATCAAAAAAATTCTCAAGTCTATTCAATGAAAGCTAAAAGAATATGTTTTTAGCCTAAAATGGTCTTCTCATATGTTGGGCAATATAGCAGGAATCTCCAATGGTGACGGTTCACTGGTACACCCTTCTTTTATAAGTGTCGTCACAGTTTTCTTATTGCAGTAAAGTTCTAAACATAATGGATTGTAATTAAATAATTCTTATGGTGATAAAATAGCAAAGGATTTTAAGTTATAGACAAAGTAAGATCACTGAGATTTCATAATGCTTTGTATGTTTATAAAATGGGCAGTTGAAAGGAGTGCTTGTTATTTTGTTTTAAAAATGCGATGCTTCTTTTTCGGAAGCTCTATAAGGAAAAAATATGAAATATAGCCCCTGCACATGAAATTGTTCAAAAAAAGGAAGTCAAATACTACAGTGGAGTTCAGTGGATTTTGGTAGTATATGATCCCCAGTCAAGGCCACTTGCAGTTTGTGATGCTCCTCCCCTCCTCCCAATCAAATTGTTCTTGTAGCCCTTTGAGATTTATAGACATGTGCTTTAAGGCAGTCCAAGGGCTTTGGTGTCAGGCCAACTTAACTTTGAGACTTCGTCCACTGATGATGACCTTTCAACCTGGGATAGTAATAGCTCTTTGCTCTCCCTTTACAAATGGATTGAAAAAAATCAGAAGTTGTGATATCTAGATATGATGATGAGTGAGAAAGCCTTTGACTGACAGGTGACTCTTCCTTACTCAAAGTGTGTCATACTAGTTGATCCTTGTATAAAATATGCTAACAGAAACATTTAGACTAATGTTTGACAAAAAGTTGGGCCTTGATGCCATGTTAGCATGCAAAACTTAGCCATCTGTTGTGTTGTGTACTTTGTTTTTAAGTCCTTTGGTAGGGTTACATGTGTGTGTGTGTGTGTGTGTGTGTGTGTGTGTGTAAGAATGTACATGTACATGTGGAGCCAGAGGAGAACCATGGGTGTCCTCCACAGGAATACTGCCTAACTCTTTTGAGACAGTCTCAGCTGTGTTCTCTGTTTAGATTGCTTGGATTCTGTGTGACAATTTAGACCTTCATTTACATTGTATTCAGTAGCTCATTCCTCTTTTTTTTTTTTTTTAAAAATTTATTCATTTATTATGTATACAATATTCTGTCTGCATGTATGCCTGCAGGCCAGAAGAGGGCACCAGACCTCATTACAGATGGTTGTAAGCTACCATGTGGTTGCTGGGATTTGAACTTAGGACCTTTGGAAGAACAGGCAATGGTCTTAACCACTGAGCCATCTCTCCAGCCCTCTTTTTTTTTTTTAATTACTGAATGATACTCTATTGTATGAGCATGAGGTTAGCTGTTCTTTTGATGGAAATGAGTAATTTCTAGTTCTTTCTGATATGAATAATACTGTATAAATTTTTCTCTAAATATATTGCATCTTGCTGTTGCGTTTAGTAACATACTTGTAGCTACTTGTTTTAAAACTCTGCAGAAGACTGCCAAGGAGGTTCAGTGGTGGTTCCCCTGCAGTATTTCAAAAGTTCCAGTTATCCACATCCTTTTCAGTGTAGTCAGTCTTAAATTTAACTGTTCTGATGGGTGGGTGCCTTTCTGCTTAAATTTTCATTTTCCTGATGAACAATTTCTGGGTTACTTTTTTTGTTTGTTTTTGGAGTCAGGTTCTTTCTATGTAGCCCAGGGTTGCCTCCATCTTGGGATGTGCCTGCTTCAAACCCCTGAGTGCTGGGGTAGCTGGTATAAGCCATCAGGCCTGACTCTTGACTCTTTCTTCTTTCTTGCCTTTCACCTCATCTTCATTTGGGATGCAGGTATGGGTTTTTGCCGTCTTTTCTCATTGGGTTGTTATTGGGTTTAAGAGTTGATGTGAATGTGTGTGTTGTACATATCTTAACCTATTCTTCAGCTTCTTTAAACATTTTCTTTAAACATTTATTATTATTGTATGTGTGTGAATACAGGTGTGCTTGTGACACAGCATGTTTGTACAAGTCAGAGAATAATTGGAATTACTTTAATCCTTCCCCCTTCTGCAGATTCCAGGAATTTCCCTCAGTTCACCAAGGTTGTGCTGCAAGTGCCTCTACTCTCTGAGGTATCTGAGAGATTCTAGCTGACGATGCACTTTTATGTTCTATCTTCTGGCATTGCCCAGGGTTGCTCATTATGTGCTCCAGATTGCTTATTTGTTACTGCCTTGTTCCCCCATGAAGACTCTTAGACTCTAGCTCTTGTTCAAGCCTTGGTTTTGGACTTAACATGAAAACATCTTTCTTGTTGGTGCCCTATGTTTGCTGTCCCCCTTCTCTGATCTATTTTCATGATGTCACAAGTTATTCTATTCTAGAACCCAGTCTGCTTGTTATTACTGTGTGTTGAAAAGTTCTTAATAAATAACCATTTCCCAAGAAATTCCTTAACCTTAGGTGATGTCCTCTAATGGAATTTCCATGTTACAGGATTAGGAGAGGAGGCTGACTTTGTGGAGGAATAATCCCAAACTTGAAAGACCTGGGTGTGACTCACTATTTATGACCCCTATTACTATTACTCACATTGTTTATACGGTGAGTTTTATATTATCCCGAGCACCTAACCTACTATGGGGACCCAGAAACCTTCAGTACCTATTTCTTCTTGGGGGAGTGAGTGGGAGGGGGAAGCTTTTATAGTTAAGACAGATATTGGTGCTGGATGATTGACTTTAAGAGTGTATAGGCAGCTAAGAAATTGTGATTTTTTTTTAAAATAATGTAATTTTATAAAGCCCTAAATTTAAAGAGAATCCATGAGAGGAAGATTCTTCAGTATAATTAGGAAATAGCATTTGAACTGGAAGTTGAAGATGTCTTGAGTATGATGAGGGTATTTATTAATTCGAATCTTCTCTGATGTTAATACTACGGGAATTCTGTTAGTATTTTGCTATTGTTTTGCTTTAAGAAACAGAAAATTTTCAAATGTATTTTTATATTATGTGCATTGGTGTTTTCCTTACATGTATGTCTGTGTGAGGGTGTCAGGCCTCTCCCAAAATGGAATAACAGACAGTTGAGAGCTGCCATGTGGTTGCTGGGAATTGAACTTGAGTTCTCTGGAAGAGAAGCCTGTGCTGTTAACTGTTGAGCCCAAAAAATAGATTTCTAATTAAGATTGCTGTTTTATTCAGTCTTCTATTGCTGTGAAGAAACACCATGACTGCAACTCTTATGAAAAAAGCATTTAATTGGGGTTGCTTACAGTTTCAGAGGTTCTGTGGAAGTTGAGAGTTCTGCATCTGGATCTTTAGGCAGCAGGAAGACAGAGCTACTGTGCCTGGCCTGGACTTTTGAAAACCTCAAAGTCCACCTTCAGTGAGACACCTCCTCTAACAAGGCCACACCTCCTAATCCTTTCAAATAATGACACTCCCTGGTGACCAAGCCTTCAAATCTATGACTGTATGGGACCATTCTTATTCAAACCACCACAATTGTATATTCTTAGAAATACATGTGTGTTTGCTCAAATTAGGTTTATTCTTTAGTAGGCTCTTGAAAGTTATAAAACTTACATTACTATCATTGTAGCTAACTCATAGAGTATCCAGAAGACAGAGAATGCATACTGTGTGATATCTTTTAGTTTATTGATCTAATGTCTAAAGCCTGGTGGTGTGCTTAGGTTTAGAATTGTATCTTAGGGGGCTGGAGAGATGGCTCAGAGGTTAAGAGCATTGCCTGCTCTTCCAAAGGTCCTGAGTTCAATTCCCAGCAACCACATGGTGGCTCACAACCATCTGTAATGAGGTCTGGTGCCCTCTTCTGGCCTTCAGGCATACACGCAGACAGAATATTGTATACATAATAAATAAATATTAAAAAAAAAAGAATTATATCTTAGCATTACTTTAAAGAAATGTTCTCACTCCTATGTCACCATGAAGTTAACTGTGACTTGGTCATTTTTACTTCAGGGATGATTGTTGCTGGTAGTGAAATCTAAGAGGGTGGTTAGTCTTTGCAATTATTTTGCTGTATTTTTATATGTTTAGACCCTGTTCTGCTCTATTTAAAACCTACCTTCCAGGGGTTTCCCATCATGCTGAGGAAGATATAAACACTCCAACAGCTCACTCAAACCTAGGGACTCGTTTTTTGTCATTGCTTCAACCACAGTCTCTGGCCAGGAAGCCCAGGCCTTTATTACTACACTTCAGTCCTCTTTGCCATTTTTGGTTTTACTCTTTCCTTCAGGCCATGTACTTTTTTTCAGGCAACATTGTTAACCGCCTAGAAAAGGCTTTTTATCAGTCTCTGCTCCTACTTGTCGTCTGTTCACTGGGCTGGTTTTACTGTCTCCTCAGTGCACACCACACTCTTGGGTCAGTGGTCCTCTCAACTGCCTTTACCTTTCTGCTTGTTTATCCAGTTACTGATGTGTCCCTGTGGAAGGTAACACATGATGGCTGCCCTGAGTGTTGGGAGAAATGATTGTCATCTTCATAGTTACTCTCATTGAAACAAAATGACTTGTCAGAACCAACTTGTGACTAAATAGGTACTAATTCATATAGTTGCCATTTAGATTGCACAATATTGATCTGTCTTTTCATTATGTGGTACAGAATTCAATTACCATAGAAACAGATACCCTGTGTCTGGAGCTGATGTCCAGACATAAAGTTCTGTCTTGTATTTGATCTGTTATGTTGTCATTTCACTTCCTTCCATTTATTTAAGACAGATGGCCGAATAATAATGTCGTCCTTTTAAAGAAGTTCATATTAATTACAAGGTATTGAAAACTTGCTAAACTGTTGCTGGTGTGTGTTGATTTCTTGTTGAGTTAGCTCAGTGATGCAGGTTGAGAGCCCCAGACCCAGAGGTGAAGAAGCTCGGGCTCTTCTTGTAATTCTACTGGTACGAGCTCCATGGCAGAAGCTCCTGGCTCTCACTTTCTTAATTCATAAAATAGTAGGGTTGAATGAAATGATTGCAAATATCTGTCTCTTTTAACAGTGTGTAATTATGTAATTCTGGGCATAACCCAGTCATTTTGTATGAGCATGTAGTATCTAGGATAGTGTTTAGAGATCATTTAATTTTGCAAGATGAAAAGTCAAGTTTGTTTCACTCAGCCGAACAGCTGCAGAGACTGGGACATGGTGGCGCACGCCTTTAATCCCAGCACTGAGGAGGCAGAGACAGGGGGATCTCTGTGAGTTCAAGGCCAAACTGGTATATATACAGTAGTTCCAGGACAGGCACCAAAGCTACAGAGAAACCTTGTCTCGAACCCCCCACCCCCCCAAAAAAGAAACAAAGCAAAAAAGCCCTTGCAGGATTTGGAAATGGTTTCTTTTATTATTTCACCTCAAATATTTGTTTTTGGCAATAGTCGTGGTAAGGATACTGTGCATTATTTATGGAAGGCATTGATTTAAAAAGAGGCAGTATTATTTAAATTAACAGTAACAGTTTATCTTTAGGTTGCTTCTTTGATTTTTAACATTAGTTCAAGGAACCCCAGTGTTTTCTTGGTCGAAAAATCATTTAAGAATATTTGCAATTTTAGCCTAAAGTGTCTGTTTTATCACATAGTTTTTAAAATGAAAATCATACTATTATAAAGAACTTGAAATGAAAATATCAGAGAGCTAGATTAACATAACCACTCAAATGGGTGCTTGACTAGACCCAAAGTCTATACCTCTCAATGCACTTCTGTACGTTTAGAACCGCCCTTCTGAAGCAACAGAGCTTCACTTTGAATTTTACACTTTCACTGTCTATTACATTTTTATTCACTTATCCACCACAAAACTAAATAAAACTAAATGTCTTCGACAGTTCAAGCTAGGGAAATGATTAGATTTTAGACTCCTTCAGGACTCGTCTGTGCCATACTTTCTTCCTTCTGTCATCATCACCTGATGTTCTTTCTTGCTTTCCTTGGTACATGTGATACTATACCGATGTACATCTCCTTGCCTTTGCATATACACATGTATACATTATAGGCTAGGCTCCTCGTATGAGGGATACCACGGCATTTTTTCTTTCTAACATTGGTGGCTTTGCTTAATATTACACATTCTAATTCCATCCATTTTCTTGCCAATTTTGTGATTTCATTTTTCTTTAGAACTGGCTAATATTCCATTTTTTAAATATTTACCAGGTTTCCAGCATCCATTCATCTGTTGATGGACAACTAGATGCGTTCCATCTCCTTCTTTGTTGAATAGAATAACACTTGTAAATACGAGGGTACAGAGGTACTGTGGTGGGATATGGACTTCTCTGGAAATATGCACAGGAGTGAAGTAACTGGGTCTTGTGCTAGTTCTGTTTTTAATTTTTTGATCAACCTTCAAACTGAATTCCATAAAGGCTGTATTAATTTTCACTCTCACCAGCAGTGAATACAATTTTTGTAATTCTTTATTGACATCAACACACACACACACAGAGAGAGAGAGAGAGAGAGAGAGAGAGAGAGAGAGAGAGAGAGAGAAAATAAAGCCATAATCTCACTGTGTAGCCCTGGTTGGCCTGGAACTTGCTGTGTGGACCAACCTGGCCTGAAACTCGTAGAGATTTGCCTGCTTCTCTCCCTCCCTAGTTCTGTGGTTAAAGTTGCATGTCACCAGCTCAGTCACAAACCAGTTTTAAGAACCATTATAGAACTGTGTTCCATCCCATAGTCTATAGTGAAGCAGTCCTCATAATCTGTTGACTTTGTGATGCTTGGATCGATTCCCTCTTATGGTATATCCTTTCCCAGCCTCCTGATAGGGTGAGACATGGGGAGTTTTCAAATGCAAATGGGTCCTCAACAACAAGGTGCTGCAAGTAACTTTAATTTTTTGGGGTTGTATGCCAAACTTGCATTTAGAGGTGATCGGCAGTTTATGCTTCTCAGTTGAGAACCCTGGCTTTAGAATAAAAACAGCCTTAGAAGATTAGTTCTATTATTCATTGGTTATTTGAGTTGGGAAAACTATGTAGCTAAAAACAAACAAACAAACAAAAAGAACAAAAAACAAAACCCAACCAAAACCACCTATATTTAAATTTTTATAAGTATGTTATATTTGTATTCTTTATATTTAAAGTGAGTTTGGTGATATTTGTCTAATAAGATTTTCTGATGACTTATAAGCTATATAAAGTCTACTTCATAGAGTAACTAGTGATTTTAGAAAAATTAAATGTGGGCTGGAGGGATGGCTCAATACCTACTTCTCCTGCAGAGGACTAGGGTTGATTTCTAGGGTGGCTCACAGTCACCTGCAAATCCAGCTTCATGAGATCTGACTCCCTCTTCTGACCTCCAAAGGCATCCACACACATGTGCACACATATACATAAATAAAAGTCAAATCTTTTTAAACAAGGAAAGCATAAATGTTAGTTTAGACAACTAAAATTTCAATGTTTGGGCCAGTGTTCCAGTTATTTATGTCTTACCCACTGTACTGGGTCGATTTCGTCAACTTGACATAATAAACTAGACTCACTTGAGAAGGAACCTTCACCAGCCTGTCCTCTGGACATATCTGTGGGGCATTTTGTTGATTAATGAATGTTGTGGGGCAGTGTCATGCCTGTACCTGTGGGCATGTGTTTGTAAGAAAGTAAGCTAAGGAAGCCATTGGGAGCAAGCCAGTAAGTAGTATGGTCTTTGCTTCAGTTACTGCCTTGTCTTCCCTCTGTGATGGAGTGTAAGTTGTCAACTGAATAAACACGCTCTTCCTCGAATTGCTTTTGGTCAGTGTTTTATCACAGTAATGAAAGCAGATGAGGACATTCACCTAAGCTGCTTTCTGAGCCCACTTCTGGCTGCAGACAGCTAGAGTTTGCAGTTAGCACGGATCCCATGTTTCCTTGCCTGTTGGGAATGCTGTGGCAGCCTGGCTGTGTCCTGGACATTAACTTTGCTCCTAGTTCTTCATCAGGCCCTTCTTGCTCTGATGACCTGCTGTGGTCTGTTCTTGACTGCAGCCTTAAAGGTTATAGTGTGGTTTTGAGATTCTCTCCTGTTTTCACATGAAAACAGTATAGCTAGAGGTAGGTAAATGTATGATCTCGACTTTGCTAGATTTAAGACAAAGTTTTCTTATGAATATTCAGCTCCAATTTTAAGCTTGATTTGTTTTGTTTGCTTGAAAAGAACCTACAGTCACATGTTTTAGTTAGTTTGGGATATACTTGAGAAATGTTCTGTTGTGAATTCTGATACTTGGATTCCGAATCCAACTGTTGAGTGAGAGGGAGGGCCAGTCTGTTGCTCCCACAATTGCCTGGGGCAGTGTTGGAGGGTCAGTGATTTGTCCTTGTCATCACATTCTCTTTTTGTTTCTGTTGTGACCAAGTAGTCTCTGTTGTCCATAGGCCTATTGTAATGGTGTATGTTCAGCCACACTTATGATTTCATGTATTTCAGACACTAAAGGGTTTGGTTTGTGTCTAACATTTAAATAGCATGTTTTTTTTCCTCTTTCTATTTCGCTTCCACCAGGATCCATCTGTTCAGAGGATCTTTACAAACTGTATGAATTTGCCCATTTGAGCACTTTCCTGTGATTGTTGTTTACATCTGTGGAGGAAGACATAAGCCCCAGATTATACGTTATCGTTTACATTTGGAGTCATGGAAATTCTGATGAACAAAGCAATGAGATGTGCTAGTTTCACTTGATTGAACTTGATATTTAAATATGGTAGAATATTAAGGTTGGCATGCAGGATTGTCATCTGGAACTGTGTGATGTGTCTGCTGTGAAAGTTTGAACATTGTTGTCCCTTGCTGGCCACAGGTTATTAGAATGAGGACACTCCCTTCCTCAAGCAAAATCTGAGGATGGGTAAGCCCTGTGTATAAATAGTATTTCTAGAAAATCTTTGCACATCCCTCTACATACTTTATCTAGTTCAATGTAAATAGTTGTCATGGACTCATGACATAACAAACTAGTGTGACCATCTTAAATGCAGATGTAACAGTCCCACCTTTCTTCCCCTGAGTGATTTGGAGCCATAATTGGTTGATCTGTGGATGCAGCTGTGTGGCTGTAGAGACTGTGAAAGGTCCACTGGAAATGGAGTTGTGTTCTCTAGTTCTAGTGTGGCTAGGTATCTTGATGAAGTAGAGACATCATATACATTTTATTTGCATCAATTTAGATATATGACTTCTGTTGTCTGTATTAAATTTGCAAATATAGGGAATATAGGGAATTTACAAAAGAGAGAATTTACAAAAGTAATTTTATCCTATTCATCGATTCAAGTATCTGTCTCAAAGATACAACTTACAGATACATTTTTCTGAGTTACGGAAGTAACAACGAAAAATGACTTCTAATGTTGTTGAAGATGGCATATATAAAAAACAATGTAGTGATTTTGAACCTCAAATGTTTTTGAGCAAGAGAGCTATTTTTTTCCTCCATTGATCTACTCTTTGATGTCTGTACTAGAATTAAATCAATTTAATCATAATCAATCATATCTAATGCATATTTATGTTACATATAAATATATGGAGGAGGGTGGGTTCCTTGAAATTCATGTGGAGGTCAGAGGATAGTTTACCAGAGTTGATTCTCCCACTGTGTGCATTCTTGAGATCAAATTCATGTTGTTAGGCGTGGCACAAGTGCGTTTAATCTCCACAGCCTGACCATTGTTTTGATATTCTCAGGGGTCCATAGTTTTGTTTTCGTTTTTTGGTTTGTTGTTATTGGTAGTGGTTTTTTGTTTCTGTTTTGAGACAGGGTTTCTCTGGAACTCACTCTGTAGACCAGGCTGGCCTTGAACTCAGAGATCCACCTGACTCTGTCTCTTGTGTGCTGAGATTAAAGGTGTATGTCACTTCTGCCCGGATGATGTCAGTAACTTTAATGAAGTTTATGAGAGATTGAGTAGTTAAGTGTCTAGTACAAAGTTATTCTTGCAGACAATGTAAATAGTATTTGTTAATGGTACTCATGCAAAACTTGCTGAGTTTTATTTCCCTCCAGAGATAAAAGATGTCTCACCTACAGTTACTAGATATTGATTTTGATCCTTAGGTCTTTAGGTAAATACCACACGTAAGAGTTATTGTAAGAAAATTGTGTTACACTCCTCCATGGGTAGAACACTAAGAAGGGAACACTCGAAACTTTGAAGAACTTTTCTGCTTTTTGTTTGACTCTTTTTGTTTGTTTGTTTGTTTAAATGTAGAATCTCCTTGCCAGGCAGTGGTGGCACAAGCTTTTATCCCAGCACTTGGGAGGCAGGGGCAGGCAGATCTTTGTGAGTTCGAGGCCAGTTAGTTCTACAAAGTGAGTTCCAGGAGAGCTGTTTGACAGAGAAACCGAGTCTTTAAACAAAACAAAACAACAATGTTACTGTCTCTATAGTTCTGGCTGTCCTGGAACTAACTATGCAGCCACAGGCTTGTTTCAAACCCTTACTTCTTACTTCTCCTTGAGTCTCCAGTGTTGGGACTTCAAAGTGTGAGCCACACCCACCTGTCTCTTTTGGTTTGACTTTTGAATAGAATATTTTTATGCAGACACTGGCCTGAAATCTGCTATGTAAAACAAGTTGGCCTCATAGTTGATTGATAGGGATCCTCCTGCCTCTGCCTCCAAGTAGTGGGATTGCAGGGATAATGCCCCATGCTCAGGTTTCCTTTCTTCTTGGTGCATGTTTGTTCTTTTTTTCCCCCTTAGAGTTCATGTTTTGAATATCATAACTAATGATTTAATCTAATTGAACCATCATTCATCTTGGGCAAAATGACTGACTGTAGGCAGTCTACATAATGAAAATAAAAAATAGTCATTAGAAAATGCATCTGCTCTCAGTTTTGATCTTATGGTTCATTCAGGGACCTGCAAGTTAGGTGGCGGACACAGCAGGGATCTAGTCTGCTAGTCAGGAGCAAAGCAGTCTCATTAGAGTGGAGCTGCTCCAGCTGCTGGCCTGAGTTCACATCAGCCTTTGACACAGGGGAGAGCTTGAAGTTACTGCCCGTCTTTGAGCCCATTCCTTCTAGGCCGAGGCAGATGGTGGGACAGCTTTTGACAGTGGTTCTCATCTGGATTGGTTTTGCTTACAAGGACATGTGGCTACATTTGAAGATATTTTTGCTTGTCAGAACTATGAAGATTAATTCTGTCCTTTGTTATTGTTGGACAGTGATACATTCTACAATCCACAAGAAAGATTTATCCGACTCAAAATTTTAGCAGTACCTAAGGTGAGAAATGTGTATTAAGCATTATCCTTTTAGAGAGGAGTAGGAGATGTATAATATTCTGACCATCCAGAGAAATTATAGGAAAGAAAGAATGGTAGATTCCATTTTAGTTACTTTCTTAGAATGAAGTTGGTGTGCTAGGTATTGTAAGTCTCCCACAGGTTTTATGACCTTATTTACAGTCCTTGTCTTTGGATGGAAGAGAAGTTTAGGGTCTAGGTTCATTTCAGTGCAGGACAGTTTGCTTTACATGAGTGGTACAAATTCAGAAACTGCTTGTTTTACTTTACTGTAGGTTGTGATAAACGACTAAATGCAATGTGGCTCACATATTTTCCAGCCAGCAGTCCATCACGCAAGGCCAAAACTGTGGAGGAAGGCTCATTACTGGCTGGTGTTCTGGCTCATTCTCAGCTAGTTTACTTATACAGCTCAGGCCCATCCATTGAGGGATGGTGTTGCTTTCTCCGAGGACTGGGCCCTCCCATATCAATGCTGAAAGCCCACAGCCTCTGACAGACACTGACACAGTCGCTCTAATTGAGGCAGTTCTTCAGTTGAGGTCTCCTCTTCCCTGATTCTGTGTCAAATTAACAGTGAGAACAAACCATTACACACTGCTAAAGCGAATTTGTCCATGTGCTGAAGAAATGAGAATTGTCATCAGTTAAACCTGCTGTGGTTTATAAAGTGGGCTATGGTCTGCTTCTGCAGGTGCTAACATCACTAGCTTGCTGCTTTCCTGTTGCTTCATTATTACAAGCGGGTTTTCTGAGGGTGAATTACAACAGAACACGCCCCTACTTTGAATTTTTAAATCACAAACCTTTTAGGCCCTGTTTTTTAAAATTGAAAATAGATTTTTTTCATATAATATATTCTGATTAGAGTTTTTCTAACCCCCAACTCTTCCTAGAACCTTCACCATATGCTCAAATCCACATCCTTTTTTTCTCATGAGAAAACAAATAGGCAACTTAAAAAAATAGAAACAAACCAGAATAAAATAGAACAAAGAAATAGAAAAAAAGGCAGAGAAAAAGCATAAGAAACACTCATGCATAGACACACAGATTTGCACACACAGTAATCCCATAGAAACATAAAACCAGAAATCCTAACATAAAAGCAAAAGCTTGTAAGGTACAAACAATGCCCAGACAGAGCATTGTGAGACAAAAAATTCTCCAAAAATACCATTGAGTTCATTTCTTTTTTGCCATCTACTGCTGGTCATAAGGCCTGCTCTGAAGTGTGGTTTATACACTCGGTGACACTATGTTGGAGAAAACTAATTTTTCTTTTGTAAGTGGTTATCAGTTGGAGACAGCTTCTAGGTTAATGCTGGCACCTCATCTGGCTTAGACCTGCGCTGGCCCTGTACGCCTGCACAGTCTCTGTGAGTCCGTGTGTGTGTCAGGTCTGTGTGTCTAGAAGGCCTTGTGTCCTTGGTGTTTTCATCCCACTGGGTCTTAGAATCTTTCCACTCTCTTTTCTGCAGAGTTAGGACCCTGTTTTACATTTAGTGATATATTTTTTTTTGACGGAGTTGATATAATTGAGAAATTGATGTGGTCTTCTTAGGGCAATGAGTCAGGATATATAGATATTTATGGAAAAAGGATTAACGTAAATATAGAAAAAAGGAGAATAACTTGAAAAACTCATTATTTTCAACTTTTAAAAAGACAAATTAGAGCTCTAAGGTTGTGTTGTTGTTAAACATAGAAAACCAGATAATTGGTGTGCTTTTCTGTTTGACTCTCCGTTTTAAAAGAGTCTAATTGATGTGTTGTTTATATTGCTCACTAAACACAGTGTTCGGATGGTGGAGAGGGAGCTGAGGATGCATGTGATAGCAGCCCTGCGATGTGATGTGCTCCTAGAACAATTACAGTGCAGGGCTGCCAACGGTGATGTCACCCTCAACAGAGAAAGAAGGCTTGAAGACTCAGTGAAATAATCACAGGGGACAGAGGACGGGGGAGGGGGGGGGACGTCTGTGGAAAATTGGAAACAGTGTTAAGATTCCTACTGTGTTCCTCTGTTCTGTTGCTTTAAATGCTGTTTACAACATTTAATTATTTATAATTTGCAAATTGTATTTATTCTCAGGGGAAGAGAGAATACTGTTTATAGGGGAATAGCAGTTGCTCTTTGTTACAGCAGCTGCACACTGGGACTGAAATAGAGAAAATAATGCTGGTTTCTTTCCATACTGTGCTTGCCTGTATATAGCCACATGGTGTGACAGTGTTGAGTAAGACTGACGTAACTCGACTGTGAATTTTAATACTGCTTCACATTAGTACTATCTGACTGGGAAAGGAAAATGACTGCAGTATTGATGTGTGTGTGGATAACAAACCAACACAGGTAAAACCAACAAAAAACACAAAGCTTTCTCACAGGTGGGAAGAGGTTAATTTAAAATTTAAAGCTGGTTTTCTGCCTGTGTGGTGGTACCTGAGCAGCCTGGGCTCCATGGTATGACCTGCCAAACAGTGAACCACCCTGCTTTTCCGAATGCCAGAGGCTCTCTCCCTCAGCTGTCCACAGCCTGTTGGGTTGTTTCTCTAATTTTTTTCTTCTTCTTGGATCGTTACCTTTCATACTGGATTTGGAGCTCACATAAGAAAAGATGATGTTGCCAGGAGGTGGTGGCGCACGCCTTTAATCCCAGCACTAGGGAGGCAGAGACAGGCAGATCTCTGTGAGTTCGGGGCCAGCCTGGTCTACAAAGGGAGTTCCAGGATAGGCTTCAAAGCTAGAGAGAAACTCTGTCTCGAAAAAACCAAAAAAAAAAAAAAAAAAAAAAAAGAAAGAAAAGAAAAGATGATGTTGCCTGGTAGTTCTTTTTTGGCAGTGAGGAAACCGTGCCATCTTTTGGGGTAGCCCACAAAGGAGAAGAGTGGTACTAAGTCTCAGCAGTAGGTGAGTTAGGCCTTGACTGAATTGTGTTTTTGTAAATATTTTGTCATAGACAAGTGTATCAGTATCTATAATAATTTCTAGGTAGTAATAATAACAGGCTTCTGTTATTATTATAATAGGGATGTGCATGCTTCCTAAATGTATCTCATTAAGTTCTTTGTCTGTCTTAGCCCTATTTAGCTCAGGTTCCCTTAGTTCTTGTTTCTTGTTATTCATAAACTGATGAACAATAGCCATTTGTGTTCTCCAAATTTTTTATCCATTCTTGTACACAAATGCCTGAAATAATTAAAAAATATTTTTCTGCAGGAGAAGCATTCTGTTTCATTAATTCTTTTATTCCTGCATGTGTGTGTGTGTGGTGGGGAGAACAGGGTGTGTGGTGATGTGTACTGGCTAGAAGAGGACTTTGGCTGTCTTCCTCCATCACTTCCCACTTACTGCTTTGTGGCAGGGCTTCTTCCTGACCGGCGGCTCCCATTTTCTCTGCAAGGCTAGAAGCCAGCAAATCCCAGAGATCTTCCTGACTCCTATCCGCTTGGAGTTGGGCTCCAGGGCATGTGGAATGCCTAGCTTGTTATGTGGGTGCTGGGGTCTGAACTCTGGTCCTTACGATTGTTCAGCAAGCACTGCAGCCCTAAAGTATTCCATTTCTTAATATAGATATCTGTGGATAAAATGTCTATGGGGGAGAGCGAGCATGTAAAGTATTTGTCCCCATCTAGAGTGACATAGTCTTAAAAGCTTACATTATGTTTATTGTATTTTCCCAAGTAGACTAATTAATGCTTCTCATTTCTTGAGCTTTGTTCCCTGAACTGTGATTCTTACTGTTTTTTTTTTTATATGACCATCATGGTATTTAAAATCATGATCCTTACCACCCTTATTTTTTTAGTTAAAAAAATAAAAGTTAAAAGTCCATGGACTCAGAATACCTTGATTATATTATTTTCTAGCTCTGTGACCCTTGGGTATGTTATTATTAACCTCTTTTGTCACATTTTACTAGTACATTTTTGGGGAGAGAGGTGTACCAGACTTTCTGTTTGAGCATCTAATTCTTTAGAAAAACTGTCATCTATAATTTAAGAATGCTATTTACAAACAGATGAATGAAAACTGTTTTGCTTTTCCTGTATCCCCACTTAAAGATTTTCCATAAATAATTGCCATTAATTGTAGCTATACTTGTTGCAAATAATTTGGATAATGGGCCCTGTTTGCCCTACCATTCAGTTTTTTTCTACTAAGGAACTGTCTCTTTGAAAGCTGACACTTGTCAAGCAACTGTTGACATTTGTCTCTATGCCTTGGCATGGTTCATTTTGATCTTCTTTCATGTAAAACCTCAATGAACATGAATAGAACTGGACTTTTATCGGTTAAGGTAAAAACTAAGTAATGCAACTTAAAATAATAGAGATTCTTTTTTATATTTCCTCATTGTAGACTATATAGGGAGTCAGGAGAGCTGCCTCTAAACTATCATTCTGAACAGAGCAGTGTTCTCTAGTGTAACATTCAGAGGGCCAGGAATGGAATTGTTATTTATTTAAAAATGAGGTAATAGACTGTTGTCAGCCCGTGATCCATTATAGTTTCTCCCCCAAACTATTTCATTGTTTATTTATTGATCTACTTTGTTGATTTTTCTCCAAAGTATTCAGTTTAATACTTTTTAAAGCTTTTATTTATGTATTTCATGTATATGGTAATTTATCTGCATGTATATCTGCACACCAGAAGAGGGCATTAGACAGTTGTGAGCTGCCGTGTGGGCGCTGGGAATTGAACTCAGGACCTTTGGAAGAGCAGTGAGTGCTCTTAAGCACTGAACCATCTCTCCCGTCTGAAAAGCAAAACAAACAAGAAAGTTGTTTTCCTATTTTACTGTTCTATATAAATTTTAATATGAAAGGTATAAGTAGCATTATATGTTGGTTTGAGTCCCATTCAGCAAGAGAAATAGAAACATACCACATATACAAATGAAAGACCCCATAGTCCTGTGAATTTCATTGCTGTCTTTTGCCCAAGGTGTTGGAAGTATTTGGTTAGTTTGCTGGTTGCTTAAAAGGAGGTTAGGACAGCGTTTTCTCTGGTGGGAATAAGTTGCCATGCTTCAGAGAACTCTTGTAGCCTTATCAGACCTTATTGGCTCATCTCTGTCCTAAGCAGTGCAGATCTTCAGGTTTTGTCAATTGCTGATATAACCTCCAGTAATGTTTCTGTTTGTTTGAGGCTGTGATCTCCCAGGGATTAGCAAGATGCCCTTTTTATTTTTAAGTTCCTTCCTTTGCATTGGTTGTTATAGAACTCTAAACTGTGTTTTAGTATAGTAGTTATTCTCATCACTATGATGAAAGTAACCTGAAAGAACAGCTTAGGATGGGAGGATCTGTTCTCACTATTGGTTTCTTTAGTCCATCAAGTTCAGGAGGGCATGATGGAGCAGAGCAGTTCACATCATGATGGCTAGAAAGTGGACAGGAAAGAAAGACGCTAGGGATGGGATCGCTCCTAGACCTGTCAGCAGTGATTCCCTTGTCCAGCTGTGTCCTCCCACAAAGCTTCCGTGTAGGCTCTCATGAACTGGTTATCAAGTGTTCAACACAGGGACAGTCTACAAGGCTATGGCATCTCAATGCAAAATACATTTAGTTCATTTCTAAGACCTGCCAGTCTTAACAATTCCAACATAGTCAAAATCCACAGGCTCCTGTGAAACTCAAGGTAGGTTCTTTACCCTAAGTTCTTGTTAAAATAAAAAAGCAGCTTGTAGACTTCCAATACATAGCAGCAGAGGGTAAACGTTTTTATCCCAAAAGGGCAGAATAGGAGAATACAAGGAAGGGTTGGGCTAAAGCAAGACCCAAACCTAGGAAGACAATATTGTATTATATGACATTGTGTAAAAGCCCAGTGTCTGGTAACCAGAGTGCATAGTGGCATAGTATGAGCTGCACTTGTTCAGGTAGCTCACCCCAGTGGCCTTGTTGTTCATAGCAACTTGTCCTCTCTGCTAGACTCAGCTACATTTGCTGCTTATAGCTCTCCTTGGTTGCTGTCTACTTCCTGGCATCACCAACATCCCAGGGTCTTTTGTATAGCTTTGATTTCACCCTCTCAGCTTCACACACTGTTCATTTATACTTTGCCTCCTGAGATCTTGACTCGGCTATCTATTGCCTGGCCTCCTAGACCTTTCCTGTATGTGTCTGTGTTGTGGGATTCCCCTTTGTATGCTGTGAATATGTTTTATTATCGTTGGTTAATAAAGAAGCTGCTTTGGCCTGTGGCAGGGCAGAATGTAGCCAGGTGGGAAATCTAAGCAGAGATCTATAGAAAGAGTAGGCAGAGTCAGGGAGACACCATGTAGCTTCCAAAGGAGAAAGGCACCAGAACGTTACAGGTAGGCCACAGCCTTGAAGTGATACATAGAATAATAGAAATGGCTTAATTTAAGATGTGAGAGGTAGCTAGAAATACACCTGAGTCATTGGCCAAACAGTGTTGTAATTAATATAGTTTCTGTGTGATTATTCGGGTTTGGGTGGCTGGAAAATATAAGAGCAGTTTCCGTTTACATAATGGCGCCCCCTGTCTGGCATGGATCCACATAAGACCTATAAAAGCTTTTTAAAAAACAAAAGAGGTCTTCTAGACTCACCAAAACAGGAGCAGAGAGCGACTTCTTGGTAGCTGCATTTTTTTTTTCACATAGGTTTTGTTTGTTGATGGCAAGCAGAGGTGCAGCTCATTTAAGAGAAAGCTTCCTTACTTAGCGTTAGCAGCAAGCACTGCAAGTCTCCTTTAAGAGACAGCTTTCTGGTTTATGCTGGTGGCACAAATGGCTTTGGATCTTTTGGAGGTCCTTTTATGGGGCACTTGAATGGGGTTTGTGAGCAGCATACTACTATTTGCTTAATGGTGACATAGACCTGCTACATGGCTGGACCTGGGACAGTGAACATGGCTTGCAGATGCAGTGAACATGCCTCTGTCATGTTGGATGGGGCGGAGTCAACAGGAAAAGCTGCAGCGTTGGTCCTAGCCATGCCTGCTTAGCATTTAAAAAACTCTCTTGCTTAGCAAATGATTACAGATACACAGTAAGACAGATTCAGATGAAAAAGACCTCTGAATGAGTCACAGTTTTGGATAAGTGTACAAGGACTTAAGAGAGAGAGAAGAGTACAGACAGTCATATATTAAAGGAGTAGAGATAATAAAATAAGTATTAAAAAAGCCCCATAAAGATGGAAAATACATAGAGAATCTGGATTATATATACTAAACCATCATATATTTTTGAAGGAATGTCAACTTCAAAATTTAAGTCTGAGGGCATGTTACTTTGGAAAAGAGGTTCTGCTTTTGTTTCCACAGAGGGTAGAAAGCTGTGGATTCCTTACTGGCCAATATGGTTTGATCAAAGCAGACCCCCTGAAGCAGTGGCCCAAGCGGTCCAACATCCACGACAGCTTCAGGACTACTGACTGAGATGGACCAACCACACAGAATACCCCATGAAAGACCTAATGAACAGTGCCCCCAGTCAGCAGGAAGTAGTCTAAAAAACTACACCCAAATTTCCAAATACTGCTTATAAATACGTTTTCATTTAAAGTGGGTTGATTATAAATAGTTAATGGTTATAGTCAATTTCTTAAAAAAATAAGGGGAATATGATATAGAAATGAATACTTTACATTGGTATGGATCTTGGTCTATTGATACAAATTTGTGAATTTTGTTATAGTATGTATATGTATTTCTGCTCTTGTTTAAGGTAGTATGTTTATGCAGCTCATTTAAAAATGTAATGTATAGTTAAGAAATATAGATTAATAGATAGTCATCTATAATAGTTAAACTGTAGTCATGTTAGTTAGATTTTCTCTATATATTGAGATATATTTCAGATGGATAGGTATCCTTCAAACCTTTCAAAGACCTACAGAATATGGCATTTAAAATGTTTTAGAATTTAGAATTGTCTTGACATTGAGACATGTCTGTTTCTGGCAACACAGACAATCTACTTCAAGAGGTTGATTGACATTGAAGAGGCTCCTTATGGACTTTGCTAGCCGTTTGGGCAAGAAACTGCTCTTGCCTGGACTGCTTGATGGTGTGCTGTATGAACTGAACATGCAGGACCCACAGAAAAGTGACTGCTAAACTTTCAAAAAGCAGGATGATCCTTTAGGGTTACTGCTTCACAGAGGAAACTGCCAGACATTCTGCAGGACAAAGAAGAGAGTGACTGACAAACTGCCCAAAGAGGCAAAACAGTCTTTGAAATTTCTTGCTTCATGGAAAAGTATGCCAGATACTATGGACCTGTAGGTTGAAGATGGATGCCTCAATGTTATTTAAGAACCTTGGGTGACTGTCCAGGCATCAAGATACCTCTGTGAGTTCTAGAGTTTTGGCAGTTACTTACAATGCACTTCCTGAAAAAGGGTGATGATGTGGGATTTCCCTATGTATGCTATGAATGTTTTATTACCATTGGTTAATAAAGAACTACTTAGGTCTATGGTAGGGCAGAATATAGTCAGATGGGAAATCTGAACAGAGTTATAGAGACAGAGTAGGCATAGTCAGGGAGATGCCTTGTAACTGCCTAAGGAGAAAGGCACTGGAAACTTACTGGTAGACCACTGCTTCATGGTGATACATATACTAATAGAAATGTGTTAATTCAAGATGCAAGAGCTAGCTAGAAATACACCTGAGTCATTGGCCAAACAGTGTTGTAGTTAATATAGATTCTGTGTGGATTATTTGGGTCTAGGTGGCTGGGAAACGTAAGAACAATATTTCTCTCTCTCTCTCTCTCTCTCTCTCTCTCTCTCTCTCTCTCTCTCTCTCTCTCTCTTTCTCTGTGTGTGTGTGTGTGCATGCTGTGTGCATGTGCTTATGCAGGTGTTTTGACTGCATATGTGTTAGTATACCCAGCATGTGTCCGGAACCCAAGGAGGCTAGAAGAAGGCATAGGATCCCCTGAAACTGAAGTTACAGACTATTGTGAGCTGCCATGTAAGTGCTGAAAATTAACCCTGGGTTATCTATGAGAGCAGCTAGTTTTCTTATCTGCTGAACAATCTCTTCAATTCCTCTCTTGAAATCTTACAAGTCTCCATGACCCTACAACTATTCTCTTTGTCATGCTTGGCAAACCTATATGATGGGGATGACAACATGGTTAGATGCCAGTGTTATAGGTGGGTCCTATGGGCCATGGTAGCAGTGGTATCTGAGTTCCTAGGTGACTGGGCTCAAGAGATGAATTCTGAACTATTTCCTAGGTATCCTTGTGTGAGCAATCTACTCTAGATCTATTTGCTTTTTAAGGAAATGTATTTCCGTCATAACCCAGAACCTAAGATGGGTAATTCCTGAGAGACCTCATCACACATTTTCTTTTGTCCCATGCAGAGCTCTTGACTTTGTTACTTATTATTTTGAAACAATGTCTAACTATAATGACACAGACTGTCATATCTTCAGTGTGTATTTTGGAGGACAGGTATCTTTTGGTTGTTTTGGTATTGGCCTACATCGAGACTGAATACTGAGCCTTTTGTGTACTAGCTTAACCATCAAGATTCATCCTCAGCTTTTGACTTATTTTGAATGGCACTAATCTCTTCAGAAACTATGCATTATATAGGCCCAACTACACACAGACTTCTTACTTTTAGATTTGCTTTTTGCACCCAATTCTTATTTTAAACTTAGATAAAATAGTTAGCAGTGGTTATGTCTTAGTGCTTAATGTTAATGCCAATCTTAATGTTTCAGTGACTTAACATTTTCTCAGCTAGATGAATGATGTCGGCTTCCCACAAGTCCTTATGAACAGTTCCTTATCAGAGGATTTTGTGCTCAGCTTCTAGGTCAGTCCTCAGAAGCATCTTTTTCCACAAGCAGAACCTCATCAGCCTGGCTTTCAATGGCCGCCTGGCTTTCAACGGCCGCCTGGCTTTCGCTGGTATCCTAGTCTTCTGAGCTTCTACCAGAATCACCCATTGAAAGCTCTATGCTATAGCATCCCAGAATTGCTCTCTAAATTTTTCCTGCAAACCAGTTCTCTCCCTCCCTTTTTATTTAAAGATAGGGTCTTACTACGTAGCCTAGGCTGGCCTGGAACTTACTATGTAGACTAAACTGACCTGGAATTCTACCTCCCAAGTGTGATTAAAGACACACCCCACCTACTTGTTTTACATGTATAGAAACCAAATGCTTGTTAAGGCAGGGAGTTTGTTTTTTTTTAGTGGATGGAAAATCCAAGACTGTATTTTAATTCAAAAGGATGCTCCTCTGTTCTTTTTTGTTTTGAGATTAGATTGCTCCTTTTTTTTAAAATATAGCTAATTTATTTATCTATGTAGACTATAGGAAGTAGAAATATCTGGAAAATCTTACTGCCACTGTTAACTACCTGTCTCACTTGTCTTTAGTTACTTACTGTATGTGCTCATAGACTGCTTTTAATCTTCAGAAAAATTATAGTCCATTAAAATCATTTGTATATTTGAAATTTCATATATTATTTTTCCCCTTGTTGACATGTATAATTGTATGCAGAATTTCTTATATCTTATTTGTGTATGTATTTTTATGCATTTATGTAATTTCCCCCATTGTTTTCTGTGACAGAAACCAGTTCTACCTGCCCTTCTATCTTGGTGTAAGCAAATAATGGAACAGTGAAAAACCGGCTCTAACCTACTAGTGAGGCAACTTATTTTATTTTCCAGTATTGGAGATGTTGATATTGTGGCAGGGAAGCCCATAAAACTAAATTAAACAAAGCCACATCAAGGCTTTGTGTCAAGGCAGAGAACCAGACAGAGAGCCACACTGTTACCCATGTGAAATGGTACTTATGGGGAAGTGGGAGACCATGATGAACAATAAAGTAAGACTGATATCTGCTGTGGAGTGTTTTTCCTCTTAACTAGGAAGGAAAAACGTGTGTGTGTGTGTGTGTGTGACCTTTTGTTTTCATGGAAACCAACCATAGAGGTAAATGTTTCCACGTGGCTAGAGGCATCGAGAGAACTGCAGGATTATGTCATTAAAAATCTCAGATGGCTTTATGTGCATATGTAGAACTGTATCATTCACATGACACCAAGTTGAAAGAAAGTAAAAACAATATTTTTGTTTTTGAAGAACCAAATACATCCTGGGTTTTAAAAAAAAACTTGTTAAAAGAATTTTCTAGTCTGTTTTTAAACGTTTTTTGGAAGGTGGTGTGCAGAACCCTGGTATTCCTGTGCCCTGATGGTATGGGTACGGTAGGCCAGCCCAGCCTACCAGGTGGGGCTGGACGGCCTCTGTCCTTCCTCAGGGTTCTACACAGCACCAGGCTGTCTACACAGCACCAGGCTGTCTACACTCCCAAATTTCAGTCTGTAGCTTCCAAAGCTTTTGTTTGAAGTTCTTGGTTTGTCTGGCTTTGTTTCTTTATCCTACAAAATTCTGTTGTAATTTTTTAGTTCTGTCTAATGAAGGTAAATGGGCTAAGACTGCACTTGAAAGGCCAGGTTTATATCTATTCTATATGAGAAAAATAAGTGGTATAAATCTTTGTTATTTTCTATAGCAACAACTTTAATGGGCTCCATATATTGTTTATTATGTTTAAAGTCCTGTTTGAAAGTACATATCTACCAGCTAATTAAAAAATTCTCTATGAGGCTGATGAATTCATGAATTAAACGGTGATGAAACAGTAGCTGGAGTAACAGAAAATTTAGATTGCATAAAAAAGACTTTTTAAAGGGAAGACTTTATAAATATGAACATAAATACAGATACATTTGTTCAGTGTGATGGCTAATATTGTCAACTTTGATAGGATGTAAAATTTGAGACTACCCTGGGCATATCTGTGGGGGTGATTTTAGATTAAGTTGAGGAAGGAAGGACCACCCTAAATATTGACAAGCCTGGTTTCAAGGCCTGGGGTCTTGGTCGAGTGAAAGGAGAAAGAGGGTTGAGCTGCAGCATTCACCTTTCTGTTTCTTGACTGTGGATGCTAGCTGCCTTGCTCCTGCTGCATGATTTCCCTGCCATGATGTCTGTAAATCATGAGCCAAGATAAACCCTCCATCCTAGGTTGCTTTTATCACAACAACGAAAAATTAACTAATACATTTGATGTTTGGTTTTGAGATAATCTTATCACTTCCAAGAATAACTTTAATCCTAGAGGCTAGCAGAAGAGGCCTCTAGATAGCCGTGAAAGAATCTGTAGATGCATAGATACTTCAGGTATGTTAGAAGTAGCTCCCATAAAATGGAAACTAGCCAGTCTGGGACCCCTGTCATTTCTGTGAACATTTTTATGAATATAATTTATTACTTTACTATGTATTTTTGCAATGATAATCTGAGGTCATTAAGAAAAGAATATTCAGTATTTATTTAGTTTGTCATAAGGCAGGACAAGTTGCATGACATTCTCAAGTATTGAAGTAAAACTTACTGCCAAAAGAATTAACTTTTGGGCATCTGTAAAGCCCTGTAATCTGGATCAGTACATGAGCCACAACCCTCAGAAAGCTATTTATTATTTTTCATAGCTACAAAGATTGAAAGTGAACTAGACACAGTCACAGACTTCTAAGTAAATATACTTGTAGTAACTCCTGGTAGTGGAAGGAGACCAGAGACAGGAAAAGGAGCTAGGTGACTATGGCAAAATAGGACGTGGGGAAACCAAGGTCAAGAACCTGGGGCTGCGTCCTTGAAGAGTGGAAGGATTGGATGCAAGACTTAAGGAAAAAGGGAAAATTTGTGAAAGAAGTGTTTCGCTGGATATAAAAAGTGAGGGACTAAGTAAAAAAGTGATCTAGACTTTGCAGGTTTTTTGGTCCGGCAGTGCGTTCATTACTACTGCAGAAGCGGGACATAGTGTATTGTGTAAGGAGGAAAACTGGCTTTGTTATGGAGTGCTGAGTTGAGTTGGCAAGAGACCTGGCAGGAGTTGGATGTACAGGCCTGGAGCTCTGAGTGGTTCTTTTCAGCAGATCCCCAAGCAAGCAAAGACAGGCATGCTTTCATTGTTGCCCTGGTAAATGCTGAATAATTACTGCTTGGTTTGTAGTTCTTTTGAATTTTGTGGGATGACTGCATTTGCTTGGAAATAAACTTTGTTCAGATACTTTTACTTACAAAAAGTAAAAAGACATGTTCGTGCACTTTCAGTGGGAGCAGAAACAGAAGCTAGCTGTGATCGTTGTGCCTGCATGGTCTGTGGAAATTCTACTGTACTGTGTAGTGCTTACTTCCATGTAGTGTTAAAAGTACAAGTATATTAATAATTACCACCAACCTCATGAGAAGTTCCCACCATATTTGTCTTTTGGCTTTGCATTTCTTCTATGAACAGATGACTTGCTCATGACTGCCAAACTACAAAAAGGATATATCGTTTCCTGCTCTCATTGTGATGGCTCTCTTGCTCTGTCTTTGAATGTTTTGCTTAGACAAATATTTCAAGTTTATAGCTGAGCATTGCGGAATGCTGTTTGGACAGCACGATGCTATGGCTACGTTTCTCTGAGTTGGTTTCTGACGGCAGCAGGAACTTTGGAGGGGCTAAAGATGTTAGTCTTTTTAGTAGATCACACTGTTTACTGAAATGACTGCTTGATAATGGCAGAAACTGTCACCGAAAGCCTGCCAGTCAGTGGGTGAGGAGGTAGACCTAGTAGTGCAGCATAGATGATTGGGATCAGCACCACTTTTGTTTTCTGTCTCTAAAAACTACTCTGCTAATTGATGAGCACCCTTCTTATTAATTAGTGAGTGAGGCATTTTTCTCTGTCTAAATAAAGAAGTCATAAAAATAAATTTTCTTTTTCCAGTCTGGATATAGTCAACTGAATTCCTATAACCAAGGAGATGTTTTTACAAATCTAAGCATATGTTTTTCTAATCAGGAATGTTGACTCATAGACCTCTTTCAGCTATCCCTTCCCTGAGCATGTTGCAGAAAAAGCAGCTGAGCTGCAGGCGAGTGTACTGTACTAAGTTTTATTTCTAGAGTTGGAGAGGTGCCTGTCTTTCAAAGTGCTTGAGCCTAAAGGCTTCTGGAAAAGAATACTTTCTCAGACATGCCTTACTCAATTTCTGATGATGATTTTTTTGGTTCCAGAGCAAAACTAATTTGCTGTCCCATTTGTGCTCTGTGGATGTAGTTATGAAGCAGTTGGTTTTGTTGCTGATGTTTTTAGGATAAACGATTTCTCAGAAGTTTGAGATGGTATCAACTATTCCTTTGGAAAATACTCTTTTCTCACTAAATTATCACTTTTATTCCTTGCTTTTTTTCTTCCTCTCACCTTCTAATCAATGCATTTTTATAATTTTCTCAGAGTATCTGCCTCCCTGCACACAGTATAAAGGAGAAGCCACTGATTTAAACTACTGATTCTCTTTCACTTTCAGGCTGAATTTGCATTGGAATTTTTAAACAGTTTAATCCCAATGGAAGTTTTAAAAATTAACATAAACTGGCGTGTGTGTGTGTGTGTGTGTGTGTGTGTGTGTGTGTGTGTGTGTCACTGTGTGGGGGTAGGGAAGAGGTAACTTTTAGATGGTTCTCTACTTCTATCATGTGGGTTTTGGAATTGAGCTCAAGTTTTCAGTCTTGGCATCAAGCAGCCTTTCCCACTGAGGCAGTTCCTGGAGCAAAGTGTTTTTAAATTTTCTTTTCCTTTTTCCTCATTTGAAAAAAGGGGCTATCCCCATTTTTGGAGCTTTGTAGGCATTGCACAATGAAATAACGTGCGGTTAAGAATGCGTTCATGATAAAGTAATGATGAGAGCACAGTCTATTAGAAAGTGTGACTGAGGCCTACAGAGTGAGTGTGCTTGAGCAAGTGCTTTCCATTGATGTAACAGGAAAGCTCAGAGGTGCCTCCGTCCAGTCATAACTAATGACTGCATTCCAAGGTAGGTCTTTACCACTGCTGACTCTCCTTCATGCTAGCTTGCTTACTTGCCAGGGATAGAACTTGGTCTAAGGAATATTTAGTGTTAACCATTTCTGACATGCCTAGGCCAGTCTCCTATAGTGTATTCTTTTCCTGTAGTAACCATAACCTATATCGGCTTGAATGTAGAATGCTTACTATATATCAGAAACTGACAAATACGATAGATAAACAATTCCGTTTCCTCTACTTCACAGAGGAATATTTTAGTATTGTCTCTGTCATCAATCTGACATTAGAGGCAGGGTTCCAGTACAAGTCTTCCAGCTCTTAACTCCAGTGTTCTAGCTGCTGTGGTTAGACTGATTGTTTTACCAGCCTGGAGCTTATTGACCGAGCATTTGATTCTAATCCTATAGTATCAAATCTACATCATAGAGTTTGCTTTCTCTAGGGTCTTTTTTGTTGTTGCTGTCTACATATGTAGTGACCTCTGCTAGAAACCAGGTTAAATAAGTCAACATTTCTGTGTTGTGGGTAGGTGGCTCTCTCCAAGACTGTGATATTTTAAAAAACACAAGGCAAAATTTTATGTAATATTCTAGGCACATCTGTATACTTGTGCATGTCCACAGGCACACAGAGACATGCAGCACACTCTCATCCCCCAATGTATTTGGTTGTGCTTTTCTCTCCCCAGGAGAAGTACCAAGTCAAGTCTTCATGGAATATTCTGCGAGTCGGTGTACTAGTCTGTGATTTTGAAGATTGAGAGAATGAACTATCAGACAATTTTTTTTGAGAGCTTTTTACTGTTTCGGATTTCAGTTAACAATTTAGCCAGTTATTTGTTTGTTTGTACAACAGACATTAGTTAGATTATGTTTTCAGATTTGTTGTTTAAAAAGGATAAATGGGGCTGAAGATATCATCAGCTATTAAGAGCACTTCTTACTCTTTACAGAAGGCCTGGTTTCAGTTTACAACACTCACATGATGGTTCACTCATTCATAAAATGAATAAATCAAAAAACAAATTAAAAAGAAAGAAAAAAGATGGCCTTGTGGTAATTAAATGCTCAAAGGAGACTGTAGAATTGATGTTTGTAGTACTGGAGAGAAGTGATTTCTAATGAGTAACGGTATACTTTTATAAGAAAATTAGCATTAGGTAGAGTGATGGTCAGGAACTAACTTTGTCTCAAAGGGACAGAGTAGAGAGTAATGAATTATTCTGGGCCTCACACTATGCAGCATCTAGACTTTTCATTTTACTGGTTCACCCATTTTGAAATCTTTAGTGTGCTTTAGAACAGTAGTTATCAAGCTTTGTATTCAAAGGGCTAGATAGCAAATCTTTTATGTATTGTAACTCACTTTAGCATTCTGCTATCCCCTTGGATATGAACTGTGCTGGCAAGGTTTTGCCAGCTTGATATAAGCCAGGACCATCTGGAAGTGATGGAGAATATCATTTGAGATGCTTCTATTGGCCTGTGGGCATGACTGTAGGGAATCTTTTAACTAATGGTTGATGTGGGTGGGCTTGCTGTGTGTGGTGCTGCACCTGAGCAGGTGGTTCTGGTGTGTGTAAGAAAGGAGGCTGAGCAAGCTAGCTAGAGCAAGCTAGTAGCATCATTTTTCTATGGTATCTGCTTCAGTTCTTGCCTCCTGTCTTAAGTTATTTCTTGCTTTGGCTTCTTCTGGTGATGAACTGTAACCTGTAAGCCAAATAAATCGTGGTGTAGTTGGAGGCTGCTGGTTCATTTCCCAGCTGCCCAAACCCGAAATAATCACATAGAAACTATGCTAATTGCAACATTGTTTGGCCTATTAGCACAGGCTTCTTATCAACTAACTCTTACATCTTAAATTAACCCATTTCTATTTTATATTTTACCACGAGGCTCCTGGTTTACCGGTAAGGTTCTGAGGTGTCTGTCTCCTTTGGCTGCTACATGGTTTTTTTAATAGGTGACTCTCCCTATTCTCTCTCTATATCAGATTTCCCACCTGGCTATATTGTACCCTGCTATAGGCCCAAAGCAGTTTCTTTATTAATTAATGGTAATAAAACATATTCATAGCATACAGAGTAGAATCCCACATCACCTCCACTTTTCTGTCTAAATAAAAAGGAAGGTTTTAACTTTAACATAGCAAGATTACATACAACAAAACAATTATCAGGTAAGAATTAAGTTACAATATTTAATCCATTTATATTTGGCAAATTAAGGAAAATACTTTATAGACTCATAAAGATAAGATAGATGATAAACTTTTATATCTAATCAATCTTTAATAATTATAACTTATCTTTCTTCAACTCCATCAAAGACTCCAGAAGGATATAATATTACATAAGTAAACAGGAAGTGCATTGTAAGCAACTGCCAAACCTCTTGAATTGAGACATCTTGTTGCCTGGACAGTCACCCAAACTTCTTCGGTAATGTTGGGGCATCCATCTTCAGCCTACAGATTTTTCCATGAAGCAGGAAATTTCAATGACAGTTCTGCTTATATTGGAAGTTCGTCAATTACTTTTTTCTGTGTCTTGCAGAATGTCTTTCATGAGGCAGGAACCCTGAAGGACTGTCTCACCTTTAGGCAAGTTCAGCAGTCATTTTTCTGTGGGTCCTGCATGTTCACTTTACACAGCATACCATCAAGCAGTCCAGACGAGCAGTTTTTTGCCCAAATGGCTTACAAATTTCATAAGGAGCCTCTTTGATGCATATCATCCTCTTGAAGTAGATTGGTGCTGTCAGGAACGGATGTGTCTCATTGTCATGAAAAGTTCTAAATTTTTAAAATCTTTTAAATGCCATGCTCTGTAGGTCTTTGAAAGGTTTAAAGAATGCCTATCCAGGGAATGGAGAGCTGACTCAGAGGTTAAGAACATGTCTGCTCTTCCAGAGGTCCTGAGTTCAATTCCTAGCAACCACATGGTGGCTCACAACCATCTGCAATGAGATCTGGTGCCCTCTTCTGGCCTGCAGCATACATGCAGTTAAAACATTGTTTACATAATTAATAAATAAATCTTTTTTTAAAAGAATACCTATCCATCTGAAATATGTCTCTGTACATCTAGAAAACCTATCTAACATAACTACAAGCTTGACTGCCATAGATGACTATTAACATGTATTTCTTAATAAGCATTACATTTTGAAATGAATTGCACAATCACAATACCTTAATCAAGAGCAGAAATATACATATAACAAAATTGACCTTAAATTTGTATCAGTAGACCAAGATCCACACCAGTATAAAGTATTCATCTTTATAGCATATCTCCCTTTAAATGTAAACAAGCATCTATAAACAATCATTTAGGGAATTTGGGCATTGTTCTCTAGACTACTTCCTGCTGATCGGGGCACTGTTAATCAGGCCTTTTCTGGGGTAACCTGTGTGGTAGGTCCATCTCAGCCAGCAGTCCTGAAACTGTCATAGATGCTGGACCATCTGGGCTGTCGATTCGGGGGTCTTGCTTGATCAAACCGTATTAGCCGGAAACGAACAAGCAGCCTCCGTTTACAGTGGTTATTACAACAGTAGAAACTAAGCATTTACTTTTTCCTTTTTAATTTATTTTATAATCTAAACTTTTATTCCCGTTATGGGCTGTTGTTTCATTGTTGTAGTGCAGGTTTTTTACTGTTTCTGTTGCTGATTTAGTCTGTACTGGTGGACTGTTCTTGAGATACAGCTCTGCTCCATTGCCTTTTATATCTAAGGTGTGTTAGTGGTTTCTTAACTTCTTGTTTGATGTTGACTCTTTAGAAGAGCATTCCATATGCTGAACACTTTTCTTACTTTGTTCTCCTAGCCTGCACTTTAATAGATTATAGCTTATGATTGATTCCTTGACAAATTATTATTTATTAGTAATACAGGTCTTGTGGAAGTAAAGGGTTAAATATAGTTTTAAGTTTGTAAAGCTTGCAGATAAAGTTTAGCGCTTTCATAATTCTGTGTATCAGTCATGGAATTTTAAAGGAACACTGGGTTGGGTGGTATTTATCACACACTCTGGAGGAAGGAACTGTTGTTTACAGTTTTAGAGGGAGCTAAGAGGGGTGGCTGTTGGGAGTGGAGCAGATGTAGGCCCATCTGGCTCAGAATACAGTTTTTTAAAGCACTGCTATATTGCTTCCCTAATGAGTTGACAGAGTGAGAAAGGAAAGGGAGGCCGGAATCCTGCAAGCATAGCTTTAACCTTCATTCCTTTCCCTGCCAAGGTTTCGGGTCCTTTGTATTTTGTTGTTTTGCCAGATAGTTTGTGAACTTGGCTGAACTTTGAGACAGAAGTATTTGAATATTTGAAGTGGGGAAGAGTTGAAGGTCATTAGACTAGGAAAAGTTCAGCCTTTCCTTCTGCAGCCCCATCAGCTAGGTGCCTTTTCATAGACTGTGCCAGGGACGTCTTCTGTAGACAGAGACAAGGGAAAGCATCTGCACACGACTTTTCATTGTGAGAATTTGTTAAATACACAAACGAGCACTGCTTTGGTCAGCCATCTGCTGGAAGCCAGAAAGAAACTTATTATAAATTTTTAGTTGTTTCAGAAAACTGTTAGTGTCTTATTTATGCATTGTTAATTGCTTGAGAAGAAAAAAATTCTGTTTTTTGGTTCCTTTTTTTGTAATTGAAACCCAAATTGATATTTCTTAGAATTCTGTTTTTAGCCAGGGTATCTATAAATGTTGACCAAGTGAAGTACAGATGTCTGGTCATAATATATAATTGCTTTAGTTAAGTCTTCAGATTCTTAGGGAAAGAAAATGCATAGCTAAAGTATTTTGGGAAAGAATTGCTTTTGTCACTAGTGGGATTTTACGTGATAAAGCATATCATATATATTGCAGCTATTTATAACTCCTTAAGTGCTTATTGAAGCTACTGTGCGTGTCAGATCCTGAATGACTTCTTTGTCCCAAGTACTGTCGTAGGTGCCCAGGATGCATTCATGAATAGTCCTCATTCTATCAGCAGGAGCAGAGTAATAAACAATCACCATGACATAGATGTGAGTAACAATACATGAAGTGATAATGGGTTGTAAAAGACAAAGAAAAAGCAAGGTGATGCTGAGAGGAGGCAGGCTGTGCTGTTAAGGATCAGGTAGTTAAGGCAGGATTGTTGGTAGTTGCTCAAAGATTTGAAAGACATGAGGGAATAAGCCAGGCAGCCATGTCACCTCCTGTTGTTATCAGTGTCCTCAATTTGTGTATAGAGCTCAATTAATTTGTGTTCCTAGTTATAAGACATTTATGTATTGTCTTTTCATATCTCAGCCTTCCCTATACAAAATGGTCTGGTTTAAGGATCTATATTACTTTAGATGGAACTTGATTATAACTCAGTTAAATATAATTGATAAATTTCAATTTATTGTTAAAATATCAATTTTAGCCGGGCGGTGGTGGCGCACGCCTTTAATCCCAGCACTCGGGAGGCAGAGGCAGAGGCAGGCAGATCTCTGGGAGTTCGAGACCAGCCTGGTCTACAAGAGCTAGTTCCAGGACAGGAACCAAAGCTACAGAGAAGCCCTGTCTCGAAAAACCATATATATATATATATATATGATGTGGGAGTGTCATATATCAATCTGTTGATTTCATTGGTTAAGTAATAAAGAAACTGCTTGGCCCTCATAGGTTAAAACATAGGTGGATGGAGTAAACAGAACAGAATGCTGGGAGGAAGAGGAAGTGAGCTCAGACTCGACAGCTCTGCTCTCTGGAGCAGACGCCATGCTCTCCTCTCCAGAGCAGATGCAATGAAGCTCTGACCCAGGACGGATGTAGGCTAGAATCTTCCCGGTAAGCGCACCTTGGGGTGCTACACACATGAATAGAAATGGGCCAAGCAGTGTTTAAAAGAATACAATTTGTGTGTTTTTATTTCGGGGCATAAGCTAGCTTAGCAGCCATGAGCCGGGCTGTGGGAAGAGGCCCCCAGCTCCTACTACATATATATATAAATTTTAAAAGATAATGTATGACTATAGTAATGGAACTGATAATTAAGTGTTATACTTTCAAGTTAGCTTGTTATTCTTCTAAATAATTTTATTTTAAAATGTTTTTGCTGGTCCTAAGGGTTTGAGAAACTTCGTTCTTCTGAAAGATAGCATTTTCAAGGTAGCAGGTAGCTCTTCCAAGGGTAACAGAAAATGAAGGATTTTATGGTGTATTATGTGCACACTGTATTGTATAGTTGGCATACATAAATGTTGTTTGAGGGGTTAAAAGTATGTATTTGAGGATTTGACATCCTCTTTGAAATCTATCATTTACTGTTTGTCTAAGCAGAACTTCGTTTTCAGATCTTAATATTAGATTACATTCTTCAACTCTAAAACTTGTAAACACCGTTTTGTTTCCCTTATATATTTCATTTTCCCAAATATAATTCATTTGGGATCATATGAGTTAAAGTATTGTCTGTCGTAGATAAGATAGACTCAAAACTATTTGAAGAGACTCTAGAGTAAACCCAGAGCTGGCTCAGCTCTCAGCAGCTAATTAGACTAATATGCCACTTACTCTTAACACTGTCAGCTTTTCTCTGAAACTTGTACGAAGTGGCTCCTATTGTCCAGTTTAATACAAGATGAATACATGAATTGAGCTTTCTTTATTCAAGTTAATTTTTAGGTATTATTGAAGTTATTGGTGACAAGACAGTTATGCTAGGTTACTGTTTGTTGCCATGACAAAATACTTGAGAAAATCCACTTAAAGGTGAAAGATTTGCTATTGCCATGGTTGCAGTCCTGGTTCCTTTGGCTCCATTGTTTCTGGGGCTGCAGTGAGACAGTGTCATGGAAGTGTGCGCACTGCAGCAAAGCATCTTACCTGATGGTAGCTAGTAAGCAAATGAGGAGAAAAAGCAAGGCTGTGGACAAAACACCCTTTAAGAGAATAGCGCCAGTGACTGACTTCCTCCTAAGGTTCCCTAGCTTATGGTTGCTTGCAGTTATCAGTGATCTTTGCTTTGCACATGCCACCCCATAATCTCCGCTCCTCTTTTCCTTTTCCCCTCTCATCTGTTCTCTTACATTCTCCTTTTCTCTCTCCATTTTTGACAGTGTCTGGCCATGAAACCCGTGCTGATCTGAAGCTCACCTCAAATTCACAGTCCTCCTTCAGTGTTTTTTATTTACCAGGATGGGAAGTTCCAAACTCCATACTAGACCTGGCAAGCCCTGGGCCATGCTCTGACAGGGTGGGTGCCCCCCTCTCTTCTTGCTGCTCTAGATGCTGGTCCTTCCCCAGGGATTCACACCCTGTCCTCCCTGAGCCCTGCTGTTCCTGGGTCTCCTCTCCATGTTTGCTCTCTGCCTCTTTTTATTACTCTTCTGTCTCTGCTCCCAATGTCCTTACCTGTTTCTGCTCTCCCCATGTTGTAGATTGGCCCCAGGACCTTGCACATGTTTGGTAAGTGCTCATTTCACTAAGCCTCAACTCTAGCCCCTACCTCCATTTCTCACTTGCCCTTTTCCATCTCTGTGTGTTCCAAGTTTCTCTTTTTATAAAGACTATAGTCATTGGATTAGGAGCTGTTTTAATCTAATAAAAATCTATCTTAATTTAGTTACATATGCAAAGACCCTGCTTATGTATGAATTCATATTCATAGAGTCTGCCTGTTAGGGCCAGGTGTTAATGGATGTGGATAGCTGGCGCAGTGACGTGGGGAATAGAAACAAGGGAGCATAAGTGAGAGGAAAGCATAGCTACATAATGGCTCTTAGATTCAGGCTCTGTCGGAGATTTGTTGTAGGTGTGAGGCTGAGATGTGGGGTTGACTCTTCTGCTTCTGTGTGTGTAGAGTTGATAATCCCACAGTGTCACCTTCGATACATTGAAGTCATTTTAGAACTTTACTGGCGTTATCAGCGTGTCACAGCTACTTGAATGTGTGGCAATTATTTTTTAATTGTGTTTTTACTTTTTATATTAACTGTTCATTTAAAACGTAATGCATGTTCATTGTTTTACAGCAGTCACGGAGGTCTTCTCTGTAGTAAGTGGACTTGTAGTTTACCATCTACTTTAGATTTACTGGTGGATGCTAGCTCTATTAGTCGTGAGAAGGTGATAAGATACGTTGAATCTGTAAGATTATGATTGTTTGCAAGATCTTTGTGGATTTGAAGTTCTTTTCAGTTGCTAAGAGCTTCTCTTAAAATAGTTAAATAAGCCATGTTTATATTAGAATGAGGTGTTCACATTGACTGCTAATAGACTGACTGGACTTTGTGCTAAGTTATTGTCCTCCTGCACCCCCTTCCCCAAAGAAAACCCTCCCTACATGCTTACAGGCTTCGTGTGCCTTTATTCGCTTGGATCTGCAGATAGGATGATCAGAAGGTGATACATTCATTTTGGTGTCATTTGCCTTTAGTATTTTGAAGTCAAAACAATATATTGTGCCTTGCAATATTGGGCTCTGTTGGGTTAATTGCTTGGTATTAGGTGATTTTAGGTTTTGTAAACATCTTCAACAGCATTGTACTGAAAAAGTATTATAATAATGGCCGAAGGTAGTAAATGCTTAATTTTCTAATTAAAAAAAAATCAAGAAAATTAGATTTCTTTAGATCAGAGGTCAATGGTTATTCCAAAAATTATTATCCTGCTGGAGCCTCAATGTGCTGTAATTAGTTAAGATGGGATCATTTTTGATTAGATTAGACCCTGAATCCAACAAGACACCTTCAGAAGAAAATAATGTAGAGATATGAGCCAAGGAGGTGGTGATGTCAAATCATAGAGAAAGACTAGAGTTAGGCTTCCATTAGCTGAAGAATGCCAAGAATTGTTTGAACCCGCTGGAGAACAAGAGAGGGGCATGTATGTTCAGGATTTAAAAATCGAATTGTTAAAAATTTAGGCAGTCTATGGCAGAACAGCACATTGTGATTTTTGTGCATTCATATAAAAATAAATCTATTTTACCTCATATAGTATTTGTAATTTTGGAAGCAAAATTTATTTTTCCTGTGTGTATTCTAATCGTTTCTCACAGTCTTCGGTGTTATTTTGAGTAGTGACATTTTATGATTTATAGAGAGATTTTCTCTATATAACTTAGGATTGAAAGTGTGAGTTCAGAAGAAAAACCCTTAGAATATCATATTGCCTTTATAAATCATAGTGAAAATGAAGACTTGGCTTTAAAATTTTTAATGTAAGGCTTAAGGTGCCTGTAATTTCATGTCTCTGTAGAGATTCTGTGCCTGTCACTTTATTTGTAGTCTGAGCTACCAAATGCTTCTTTCTGTGGTCAGTAAATTTTAGTGACTGAGTTTGCTTGCTAATATCCAAGGATGCTAAAACTAATAGATTGTTATTCCTGTAGCAAGTACAAAACTCTTACCTGACTATTTTTTCTGGTATGATTTCTATTACTTTTTTGGACTTATTTCTACTTTATGAATTTATATCCATATTTGTTCATAACGTGCTTCTAATATACACTAATGTAGTAACAAAATCCTTCTAGAATGTTTCTAGAAGAGAAGCTTGAAATAATTGGGCTGATAATTCTTGACAGTGTTAGGCCCGGGCGGCGGAGGCACCAGCACGCAGGCAAGTCCGGGCGGCAGAGGCACCGGCGTGCAGGCAGGCCCGGGTGGCGGAGGCACCGGCAGTCAGGCCCGGCAGGCAGGCCTAGGCGGCGGAAGCACCGGCGTGCAGGCAGGCCCAGGTGGCAGAGGCACCGGCAGGCAGGCCTAGGCGGCGGAAGCACCGGCGCGCAGGCAGGCCCAGGTGGCGGAGGCACCGGCAGGCAGGCCTAGGCGGCGGAAGCACCGGCGCACAGACAGTTCCGGCCGGCGGAGGCACCGGCAGGCAGGCCTAGGCGGCGGAAGCAACGGCGCGCAGGCAGGCCCGGGCAGCGGAGGCACCAGCACGCAGGCAAGTCCTCGCGGCAGAGGCACCGGCGTGCAGGCAGGCCCGGGTGGCGGAGGCACCGGCAGTCAGGCCCGGCAGGCAGGCCTAGGCAGCGGAAGCACGGGCGCACAGACAGGCCTGGGCGGCGGAGGCACCAGCACGCAGGCAAGTCCGGGCGGCAGAGGCACCGGCGTGCAGGCAGGCCCGGGTGGCGGAGGCACCGACAGTCAGGCCCGGCAGGCAGGCCTAGGCGGCGGAAGCACCGGCGCGCAGGCAGGCCCAGGTGGCGGACGCACCGGCAGGCAGGCCTAGGCGGCGGAAACACGGGCGCACAGACAGTTCCGGGTGGCGGAGGCACCGGCAGGCAGGCCCGGGCGGCGGAGGCACTGGATACAGAATAGTGCGGGCAAGAAACAGTGAAGCCTGCACTGAGAACAGATTGCCCCGCTACAATTAAATCAAACCCAATAGATAGCATCGGTAAGAGGAGATGGGCAGACGCCAAGGCAAGAATTCACCCAACAATCTGAAAAACAACATAAAAACACCAGAACCCAATGATCTTACAACACAAGGACTTGAACACCCTATCACAGGAGAAGAGGAAAAAACTGACTTTTTGAAAGCAATAGAGTCCCTTAAACAACATGTAAAAAACGCCCTCATAGAAATGGATGAGAAGTATAACAAAAAGTTTGAAGAAATGAGTAAATACGTAAATGATACCCTGGGAAGCCAAGAAAAAACGATCAAACAGGTAATGGAAACAGTCCAAGAATTGAAAACTGAAATGGAAGCAAGGAAGAAAACACAAACTGAGGACCAGCTGGATATGGCAAATATAGGTCAACGAGCAGAGACTACAGAAACAAGCATAATCAATAGAATACAAGAGATAGAAGAAAGAATCTCAGATTCTGAAGACAACATAGAGAAAATAAACGGACTGATCAAAGAAAACACCAAAACCAACAAATTCTCATCACAAAACATTCAGGAAATATGGGACACAATAAAAAGACCAAACCTAAGAATAATAGGGATAGAAGAAGGAGAAGAGGCACAGCTCAAAGGTCCAGAAAACATTTTTAACAAAATTATGGAAGAAAACTTCCCCAACATAAAGAAAGATATTCCTTTGAATATTCAAGAAGCATACAGAACACCAAACAGACTGGATCAAAAAAAAAAACGTCCCCTCGCCATATAATAATCAAAACACAAAATATACAGATTAAAGAAAGAATATTAAGAGCTGCAAAGGAAAAAGGCCAAGTAACTTATAAGGGTAAACCGATCAGACTTACACCTGACTTCTCTATGGAAACCATGAAAGCCAGAAGGTCCTGGATAGAGGTACTACAGAAACTAAGAGACCATGGATGCAAACCCAAACTACTATACCCAGCCAAGCTATCGTTCACTATCAATGGAGAAAACAAGACATTCCAGGATAAGAACAAATTTAAACAATACGTTGCCACAAATCCAGCCCTACAGAAAGTAATAGAAGGAAAATCACAACCCAAGGAATCCAACATTGCCAACACTGCCTACAATAACCCAGGCATCTAGCGACCCTTCAACAGCACAACTCAAAGAAGGGAGACACACAAACTCTTCTACCAAAAGCAGTAAGAATAACCGGAGTTAACAACCACTGGTCATTAATATCACTTAATATTAATGGTCTCAATTCACCAATAAAAAGGCACAGGCTGAGAGATTGGATACGAAAACAGGATCCAACAGTCTGCTGTTTGCAAGAAACTCATCTCAACCACAAAGACAGGCATCTACTCAGAGTAAAGGGTTGGGAAAAGGTTTTTCAAGCAAATGGTCCTAAGAAAAAAGCAGGTGTGGCCATACTAATTTCTAACAAAACTGACTTCAAACTAAAATCAATCAGAAGAGATCGACAGGGACACTTTATACTCATAACAGGAACGATTCATCAGGATGAAGTCTCAATCCTGAATATCTATGCCCCTAATATAAAAGCACCCACTTATGTAAAAGAAATATTGCTAAAACTCAAGGCAGACATCAAATCACACACACTAGTAGTAGGAGACTTCAACACACCTCTCTCACCAATGGACAGGTCAATCAGACAGAAAACTAATAGAGAATTAAGAGAATTGTTGGAGGTAATGAATCAAATGGACTTAACAGACATCTATAGAACACTCCACACAAATAGGAAAGAATACACCTTCTTCTCTGCAGCTCATGGAACCTTCTCGAAAATTGACCACATACTTGGAAACAAAGGAAACCTCCACAGATACAAAAAAATATCAGTGTCCACCTGTGTCTTATCAGATCACCACGGATTAAAGTTAGAAGCCACCAACAAAGCTACCCCCAGAAAACTGACAAACTCATGGAAACTGAACAGTCAACTACTGAACCACACCTGGGTCAAGGAAGAAATTAAGAAAGAAATTAAAGTCTTCCTTGAATTTAATGAAAACAAAGAGACAACATACTCAAACCTATGGGACACGATGAAAGCAGTGCTAAGAGGAAAGTTCATAGCACTAAGTGCCCACTTAAAGAAAACGGAGAAAGCATACATTGGGGACTTAACAGCACACCTGAAAGCTCTAGAAAAAAAAGAAGCAGACGCGCCCAGGAGGAGTAGAAGACTGGAAATAATCAAACTGAGGGCAGAAATCAACAAAATAGAAACACAGAAAACAGTCCAAAGAATCAATGAAACAAAAAGTTGGTTCTTGGAGAAAATAAACAAGATTGACAAACCCCTATCCAAACTAATTAAACGACAGAGAGAGAACACGCAAATAAATAAGATCAGAAATGAAAAGGGGGACATAACCACAGACACAGAGGAAATTCAGAGAATCATTAGATCTTACTACAAAAGCCTGTATGCCACAAAACTGGAAAATGCAAAAGAAATGGACACTTTTTTAGATAAGTACCATATACCAAACCTAAACCAAGACCAGGTGAACGATCTAAATAGACCTGTTAGTCGCGAAGAATTAGAAACAGTTATCAAAAATCTCCCTTCCAAAAAAAGCCCAGGGCCAGATGGTTTCAATGCAGAATTCTACCAGAACTTCCAAGAAGAGCTAATACCTATACTTCTTAATGTATTTCACAATATAGAAACAGAAGAGTCATTGCCAAATTCCTTTTATGAAGCTACAGTTACCCTGATACCAAAACCACACAAAGACCCAACCAAGAAAGAGAATTACAGGCCTATCTCACTCATGAACATCGACGCAAAAATTCTCAATAAAATACTAGCAAACCGAATCCAAGAACACATTAGAAAAATTATCCATTATGATCAAGTAGGCTTCATTCCAGAGATGCAGGGCTGGTTCAACATACGCAAATCTATCAATGTAATCAACCATATAAATAAACTGAAAGAAAAAAACCATATGATCATTTCATTAGATGCTGAAAAAGCATTCGACAAAATTCAACACTCCTTTATGATAAAGGTCTTGGAGAGATTAGGGATACAAGGGGCATACCTAAATATAATAAAAGCTATTTACAGCAAGCCGACAGCTAACATTAAATTAAATGGAGAAAAACTCAAAGCCATCCCACTAAAATCAGGAACACGACAAGGATGTCCACTGTCTCCATACCTCTTCAATATAGTGCTTGAAGTTCTAGCAATAGCAATAAGACAACATAAGGGGATCAAGGGGTTCTGTATTGGAAAGGAAGAAGTTAAGCTTTCATTATTTGCAGATGATATGATAGTATACATAACCGACCCCAAAAACTCTACCAAAGAACTCCTACAGCTGATAAACACCTTTGGTAATGTGGCAGGATACAAAATCAACTCCAAAAAATCAGTTGCCTTCCTATACACTAAGGATAAGGAAGCAGAGAGGGAAATCAGAGAAGCATCACCTTTCACGATAGCCACAAATAGCATAAAATACCTTGGGGTAACTCTGACCAAGGAAGTGAAAGATCTATTTGGCAAGAACTTTAAGTCTTTGAAGAAAGAAATTGAAGAGGACACCAGAAAATGGAAGGACCTCCCTTGCTCTTGGATTGGGAGGATCAACATAGTAAAAATGGCAATTCTACCAAAAGCAATCTATAGATTCAACGCAATCCCCATCAAAATCCCATCAAAATTCTTCACAGATCTGGAGAAGACAATAATCAACTTTATATGGAAAAACAAAAAACCCAGGATAGCCAAAACAATCTTATACAATAAAGGATTGTCTGGAGGCATTACCATCCCTGACTTCAAACTCTATTACAGAGCTACAGTACTGAAAACGGCTTGGTACTGGCATAAAAACAGAGAAGTCGACCAATGGAATAGAATAGAAGACCCTGACTTTAGCCCACAAACCTATGAACACCTGATTTTCGATAAAGGAGCTAAAAGTATACAATGGAAAAAAGAGAGCATCTTCAACAAATTGTGCTGGCAAAACTGGAAGTCAATCTGTAGAAGAATGAAAATAGATCCATATATATCACCATGCACAAAACTCAAGTCCAAATGGATTAAAGACCTCAATATCAGTCCAAACACACTGAATCTGATAGAAGAGAAAGTGGGAAGTACTCTACAACACATGGGCACAGGAGAACACTTCCTACGTACAACCCCAGCAGCACAAACACTAAGGACATCATTGAATAAATGGGACCTCCTGAGACTGAGAAGCTTCTGTAAAGCAAAGGACACTGTCACTAAGACAGAAAGGCAACCCACTGACTGGGAGAAGATCTTCACCAACCCCGCAACTGACAAAGGTCTGATATCCAAAATATACAAAGAACTCAAGAAATTAGACCGTAAAAGGTTAATCAATCCAATTATAAAATGGGGCACTGAGCTGAACAGAGACTTTTCAACAGAAGAAGTTCAAATGGCCAAAAGTCACTTAAGATCATGCTCAACTTCCTTAGCAATCAGGGAAATGCAAATCAAGACAACATTAAGATACCATCTTACACCGGTCAGAATGGCTAAAATCAAAAACAGCAATGATAGCCTCTGCTGGAGAGGTTGTGGAGAAAGGGGCACTCTCATCCATTGCTGGTGGGAATGCAAACTTGTGCAACCACTTTGGAAAGCAGTGTGGCGGTTTCTCAGGAAAGTCGGGTTCAACCTACCTCTTGACCCAGCAATACCACTATTGGGAATATACCCAAGAGATGCCCAAACATACAACAAAAGTATATGCTCAACTATGTTCATAGCAGCATTGTTTGTAATTGCCAGAACCTGGAAACAACCTAGATGTCCTTCAATGGAAGAATGGATGAAGAAAGTATGGAATATATACATATTAGAGTACTACTCAGCAGTAAAAAACAATGACTTCTTGAATTTTGCATACAAATGGACGGAAATTGAAAACACTATCCTGAGTGAGGTAAGCCAGACCCAAAAAGAGGAACATGGGATGTACTCACTCATATTTGGTTTCTAGCCATAAATAAAGGACATTGAGAATATAATTCGTGACTCTAGAGAAGCTAAATAAGAAGGTGAACCCAAAGAAAAACATATAAGCATCCCCCTGAATATTAAACTTCATCAGGCGATGAAAGAAGACAGAGACAGAGACCAACATTGGAGCACTGGACTGAAGTCTCACGATCCAAAGGAGGAGCAGAAGGAGAGTGAGCACGAGCAAGGAACTCAGGACGGCGAGGGGTGCACCCACACACTGAGGCAATGGGGATGATCTATCGGGAACTCATCAAGGCCAGCTGGCCGGGGACTGAAAAAGCATGGGACAAAACCGGTCTCGCTGAACATAATGGACAATGAGGACTACTGAGAACTGAAGAACAATGGCAATGGGTTCTTGATCCTATTGCATGTAATGGCTTTGTGGGAGCCCAGGTAGTTTGGATGCTCACCTTAATAGACCTGGATGGAGGTGGGTGGTCCTTGGACCTCCCACAGGGCAGAGAAATCTGCTTGCTCTTTGGGCTGAGGAGGAAGGAAGACTTGATTGGGGGAGGGGGAGGGAATGGGACGTGGTGGCGGCGAAGAGGCAGAAATCTTTAATAATTAAATTAATTAATTAATAAAAAAAATCAGCAAGGGAAAAAAATTCTTGACAGTGTTTTATTTGTTTGTATAAACTGAGCATTATTGGAGAGTATGAAGATTTACTTAGAGACACTCATTTTTCTATTTTTTCCCCTTTCCCCAAATTTCAGCTGAAGTTTTATTGTTTGACTAATTTGATGCATAGTTGGGAATTGGCTTTCTTTGACTGAAACAGATTAGTATTTTCATTTCTCTTATAGGTAACATGTAGAACACTTTCTTCCTGCACATAAGGAAAAAGATGTACCTATATTTTGACTATGCTGGAATGTATAAGCCTAGGGATGGGTTAGACTAGGAGGACTCCAAAATACAGGAAGAATGGACGTAAGTGGTTAGAAAAGGGTTTGACTTGTGAATGTGTCTCACAAGGAATTAAATCAGTACCCTAGGCTGGGGTGACTATTCCATAGGGCTCTATGACATCAAGCAGGGTAAGACCCATGGTCATCATTGCATAGAGTCTATGGTTGTTTGCATCTGCTATGCTTTTGGATGCGGAGTGCACACTTGCTTTTGATGATTGTTAGTGACTCTTTTCCTTATGGAAAAAACATATTTTTAAAGGTAGTTGGGAGCAAAAAGGACAACAATATAGAGTGATAGATAAAATTAGAATGTGCTTTAAGTAGAAATACAAAAGTTTTCACCAGAAAACCATATGGACTTCATCCTCTTTCCCTTCCTTTTTAGGGTATTTTATTTAAACAGTTCTTTACATGTCTTATTTAAATGCAAATATTGGTGTCAGCAAAGTTGAATCTACTTCCATTATGATAGCATGTCTGGGCTAGAGCTGGATTTTCTGTTAAAGCTCTTATTTTTCCTTCCTTTTTTTATGTTTCTTAGAATGTGTGGAATGATGCTCAGTCCTACTGGAAAAATATTGAGAAGTGGAAGCTTTTTGTTGTTTGGTTCTCTTTGATTTATAGCAGTTTTAAAGCCAATGGATAGAAAGAAGCAATAACATTTAAAGTACTTTAGCTCTGTGTTCATTGAATCATTAAGGCCATTGGGGGATAGTACACATTTTCTGGCATTCCTTAATGAGTATTGTAAAGTGAATTAACCTGCTGGTATTTTCTAGGATTAAGAGTCTGTAGCAGTTTGAGAGCTCTAAATAACCCTAATCACACTGAATAGCCATCAGGAAGAAGTAAGAGTTACTGGGCAAATAACTTGATGCATAAAGTAACCCTTTCCCAATCTAGTACGTGGCTGGTTGTCATTTTCATTAGTTTAGAGCAACCAGACTTCAGCTTGTTTCAGAGCTCCTGGGCAGGGCTTGTCATTGCCATTAGTGTCTTGGTCAGAGACAAAATTACCAGATGGGGTTTAGGGCTCAGGTCTTTAGTCTGATACAGGGTCATTTCTGTTTGCTGGCTCTTGAAATGGTCCTAGACCATGATTAAATTCATTCTTTCTATCACAGAAGTAGTCAAAAAGGATTTAAGGATTTGAGTCCAGTAAGAACACACTTTATAGCTTATCAGTGCTTAAGCTCAAAAGAGAGCGGTTGGAGTGAGAGCATTGAGCACTGTCACTCATCCCAGGGCCATATTGATTTCTCTGTTAACTACATCGTCCTCAGATAGTCTTAGTTTTTTTGTTCTGCTTTGACATGAAGCTTATAGTCTCATAACATTTGGAAATTGTTTTGACAGCTTAATGTGCCATTTTTACTCTTTTGAAAAAACTTTTCAGTTAAACTAATTTATACAAAGTTTTAGAGACATTTTTGAGATCCTTTTAGAGAAATATAAGCTATTAAATTTTCACTATGCTCAGTAAACAGAACTAAGCAAAACTGGTATGTAAGGTTATACTAGTCACTGTTCTTAGACTTGGTGGCTCAGAATTCCTTTAGTTTTTCGTACTTTCTTTGAGTCGGAGCTCAGGTGTGTTCTGACTTAGGCTCTGTTGTAAAGCTGGCAGTCATATGGGACTGTACAAACTGCAGCCCCAGGGACTCCAGTTCTTTGAGCTCCATAGTAGCTTCAGCCTCTAGTTGTTAGGATTTCTTCCATGGCAGTTGTTTGGAGTCTCAGTTCCTCACTGACTGCTAGCAAGAAGTTCTACCTCTTCTCTTTGGCCGTTCATGAGTTTGTGTGAGTGTCCTCATGAAAACACAGCCAGCTTAAAGAATTTTTTCTGTAAAGTCTTAGAGAAACTAAGTAGTATGACTTACTAAAAAAAGCCCTGTGCCTTTTATGACGCATTTTTGGAGGTTGCAAGCTGCTGCTGTTGCTTCTGCCATTCTTTTTATTAAGAAGCAAGCCACATGGAAGGAGAATGGAAGGAGGTTCTAGCATTTGGAGGAGAAATATACAAATATATATAATATATATTGTATATATATATATTATATATATGGATGTGTTTGTGTGTCTGTGTGAGTCTATGTGACATATATCCATGTGAGTCTATGTGACATTTATGTGTCCATGAAGGCCTGCAGACAAGGGTATCTGATCCCCTGGGTCTTTGAGCTGCCCGACATGGTTCTAGTCATAGAACTCAACTGAGCCATTTCTCCAGCCCCTGCCTCAGTAGGCAAAGGCATTTGCTGTCAAGTCTGATGACCTGAGTTTGAGCCTCAGAACCCACATGTAGAAGAGAACTGATTTCTGCAAATCTCATAAGTATACACAGAATAAAACAAAACAAGGCTCTACAAAGTACTTAGCAGAGATATTTCATTGACCTCAAATTTATACTTCTGTTGTTTGAGGAAGTAACCGGCATCAATAGGACTTGGATGTTAGAGAGGAAAGGGGAGCTTGGAGAGGTAAATTCTAGAAATCTGCAAATGGCCATCAGTGAGTTAGAAGATGCTTGTGAGGAAAGTACGCAAAGCTGGGCAGACACTAACCAGAATGACAGAGGTAAAGCTTGACACTCGTGCAGCCCTTCTAGCCAGAGTGGGGAAAGGATTCATCAGGCTAGTGTTCTTACTGACTTGAGACTGTTGTCGTCAACGTCCAAGACAAACAGCTTCCCCAGCTGTCCTAGAAGAGGTCTTCATTATTTGTAGAAACACAAATTAGCATTCACCAGGGAGAATTCACAGTGAATGGTATTCAAACAAAAATGATCAGCAATGTGAAAAAAAAAGGGCCCATTTACAAAACAGTCAGTGAACTAAACTGACACAGCAGCAGTATGAGTGACAGGGTTAACTGCCAGGAAATATAAGCAGCCCCTACACTTGCTTTTTATATGTTCTTGAAGGTGAAGCATTAGCATGCCAGGAGATATGGAAGATACTTTTGTGGGCTCAAACACCTAAATTGGGCTATTATATATACTATTTATCCTAAATTCTGTATGTACTATTTTAGATATACTAGATATATTCTAGATATACTAGAACTGCTTTTTTTTTAAAAAAAAAAAACAGATTTAAACAGTACAGAACAAAAGATTAGTAAACCTGAAGATACAGTGGTTGGCACAACCAATACGGAGAGCAGATAGAACTGACTGTCAGTGAGTTATAATTTCAAGAGATGTAATTTGTATCTGTACAGATGGTACCCCTATAGAGGACTGTGATATCAGAGAAAATATTTGAAGCAGTAATAGCTGACAAAATTCTCAATTTTGACCATAAATTTCAAATGTTCTAAGTCTTGAGTACACGAAATGTGAAATAACATATCGAATATCAGGCTTCAGAGAGCTGGGGAAATGTTCAGCTGTTAAAGTTCTTGCTTTGAAAGCACAAGGCCCTGAGCTGACTCCTGGCATGCACATAAAAATGGCTATTGTATTGACATGTACCTATAATACCAGCTGGGGAGGGGAGGCAGGAGAGACCTCATCTCTAAGGCGGTGGACATATTCTCGCCTTCAGGATTGTCTTCTAGCCTCTGTGTGCATGCCCTCCCTACACCATGCGTTAAAGAGAGAAAACAAATTGCTTCAAACTACTGATAAGAGAAAATCTTCAGGAGGCAGCAAGGCAGTAGGTGACGTGGTCTGTACTGAGGAATGGTGGCATACTTTAGAAACAGAAGGTACTGGAAGGGCATCTTCAGAATTCTGAAGAGAATGCTGTTAACCTAGAAGTCTACATGCAGTGAAATATCATTAAAATCAAAAAGTTTTCATGTACACAAAAGCAGACAGACTTTGTACTAGCAGATCTGCACCACAAGAAATGGCTCAGACACCGAGACAGAATGAGATTATCTCACACGGACTGGGTCTATGTAAAGGAATGAAGAGCCCTGAAAGTGGTAGATACAACACTTAAATTCTCTCAAAGTAATTTACTGTTCATAGCAAAATTTAAAAATGTTCAGAATGTAATTTGAAGAAATTTGATAGATTCTTGCTCTTAACGTCACCATTTTTTATTTTCTTGAGGTTGATCACATGAATCCAATTGCACTGTCAGAGCTGATGTTTATGCACATCTATTTTAAGGTATTTAGTGTGTGTGTGTGTGTGTGTGTGTGTGTGTGCGCACGCGCGCATCCCGTGCACATGCAAGTGTCCAATAAGGCCTGGAGATGGTGCCAGATCCCTTGGAACTGGGATCATTGGCAGTTGTGAGCCGATTGCAGGGAACTGAACCCAGGTCTTCTGAAAGACCATCAAATACTTTTAAACCATTGCATTTTCTTTCTAGTCCTCTCCTAGCTTTCTTTTATGCATTTTTCAAGTGGCTTTATGTGGTATAGAAACATTAAGTAGCTGGTTCGTAGTGAGCAGAAAGTTGAAATTCATGCATATGAGGAATGCATTTGTTGGAGGAAATATCTTACTTTGGAGAAGGAGTTGTAGGTGTATTAAACCTCTTAGATTTATTGGCATAAAACAAAATTTCTGGTGGTGATGCTGAAAGCAGCATTTGGTCTTTGACTACCAGGATTTCAAAACTGTATGTCTGTTATAGGTGTCAGAAACCCAAGTGATTCTGAAATATTGCTTTAAGCTGTGTAATAAAGGGAAGATTTTCTTAAGAAAATATACTTCTAGAATTTTGCATAGGTTTGACTTATGGAAAACATTTTATACACCACTATCAATCCAGCAACTGTACTATGAGAAATAAAAGTAAGTTAAAAACTGTCTTTGTGATGTGCAAGAGGAGTGTTCAGGAAGTCATTAAGAAGTAGATCCTTTGACATCATGATAATTTCCTATAAGGTTATTATAGAACACCATTAAAAAACATAACATTTATCTTATGCATGTGTGTGTGTGTGTGTGTGTGTGTATGTGTGTATGTATGTGCAGCAAAGATCAGAGGACAGACAGCTTGTGAGAGTTTTCCATCTTTGTATAATGTTGGTCTCAGGGATTGGATTCAGGACTTCAGGTTTAGTGGCAAGTGCCTTTACCTGCTGAACCATTTTGTTAGCTCTGGATCGTCAGTTCTGCCGTATGCCAAGTAAGTAGGTAGAAGAGAAACTATACATGTGATTTTAAATTTTTTGTTGTCCTCTGTTTCATCTTGAAATGTTTGCTTTCAGATCATATCCTGAGTTGAGAGAATGTCTTGATCTTGTAGGTGACTTGTGTAACATTTCCAAAGCCCAATCTTTACCCATTGGCTCCGCTATAAACTGGGAGGCATCACTTTCTTTTGTGTTATCAGTATTTATTAGTGCGTTGGCAATTGGAAGACTAGTGATAGTTAAATGATTCTGATGTCAGAGAATAAGGGAGTCTGACACAAAGGGTGTGCTTGTGTGACTGCCCAGGCGTGTATTACCTCATTGACCTCCATGTTCCCCAGAGTGCAGCTGGTGCACAACTGAGGGTGTGTTTAATCGGGAACACCCAGGAGGAGAAGCGGCTAGAGGACAAAATTCAGTCAGACCAACATTGGGCGTGGGATCTTCAGGAGTTTCCAAGAACAAACCTGTCTTGCCCTGTGCTCCAAAACTCTTTGGAATTTTCCGACTAGAGAATAAAGAGAATAAAAAATCCAGTCAGTCTTTGTTCATTCTCTTAACGGTTCTTCCTGGCCTAAGTCAGCCTGGTGATTTGCTGTGGAGCTTGTTTAGGAGATATTTGGATTTGGGGAATTGAAAGACTCTCATTTATCTTCCCTGGTTTTTGTTTTATGTCCCCCTTCATCTCTATTATAGTTATTTGCACATATGTACACATGTGATAGTTGTTAAGTTTCCTTGAAGCTTCTCTGATGTGAGGAAATAAAATACCTGTTGCTTTGTATTCACACATTATGGAAGTGGAGTGTGTTTAGATCATACATGTGTGGAGGTGTGGGTGTGTTTAGATCACATACATGTGTGGAAGTGTGGGCATGTTTGATCACAAACATGTGCGGAGGAGCGAATGTGTTTGATCACACACGTGCGGAGGAGTGAGTGTGTTTGATCACACACATTTGCGGAGGTGTGAGTGTGTTTAGATCACACGTGTGGAGGAGTGAGTGTATTTGATCACACACATTTGCAGAGGAGTGAGTGTGTTTGATCACACACATGTGTGGAGGTGTGGGCATGTTTAGATCACACATATGTGCAGAAGTGTGGGTGTGTTTGATCACACACATGTGCAGAGGTATGGGTGTGTTTAGATCACACACATGTGTGAAGGAGTGAGTGTGTTTGATCACACATTTGCGTGTGTTTGATCAGATCCTTTGTTGGAGAATGTTACTTTATTTTATAGTCAAGAAAACTGGGTTTTGGAATTCAGTTGTGGTGTATTGATTTAGGCCATTTTCCTTTTTTCTTGGAATCGTATCTGTTCCCTACTGTCTCTTCTATTGAAAAGAATCTGTCACATTCAGAAGGCCTAAATTGAACTCATGTGGTAGCTGATATTAGTTGTCAGCTTGACATGCTTTGAGAGGGAACCAAAATTGAGTGTTTTCTCCATCAGCTTGGTCTGGAGCATGTCTGTGAGGCATTTTCTTGGCTACTGACTGATACAGGAGAGGCCTGCTCACTGTGGGCTGGAGGTCCTGGGCTATATAAGAAAGCATGCTCAACACAACAGCCAGAGAGCAAGCCCCTGAGCAGCATTCCTCTGTGACGTCTGCACCAGCTCCTTCTTCCAGGTTCCTTCCTTGAGCCCATGCCCTGACTTTCCTCAGCAATGGAAATGGCCTGTAAGTTACTTTTGGCCATGGTGTTTATGACAGCAAGAGAAAGCAGACTAAGACGGAGGCTGCCCATTCGTTTCCTGACTGCCCAGACCCAAATAGTCACAGAGAAGCTATATTAGTACAACAGGGGCCAACAGCTCAGGTGTATTTCTAGCTAGCTCTTATATCTTAAATTAACCCATTTCTAGTTTGTATTTTACCATGAAACTCATGGTTTGTTACCTCTTGCTTCTTGGGCAGCTTCATGGCGTCTGACTCTTTCTGCAGCTACATGGTGTCTCCTCGACTCTACCTACTCTCTCTCTATATCTCTGTTTAGAAATCCTGCCTGGCTTTACTCTGCTAAGCCATTGGTTGAAACAGCTTTATTTATCAACCAATAAAAGCAACACATAGACAGAAGGATATCCCACATCATCTCCTCTTTTCTGACTAATTAAAAGGAAGACTTTTAACTTTAGCATAGTAAAATTACGTATAACAAAGTAGGTATTAAAGAATCATAGTTATAATATTTAGTTTATTTGTATTAGGCAAAAATTAAAGTATTCTATCATCTATCTTTGTGAGTCTAAAGTTTTGTATCTAATTGGTCTTTTATGATAACTAAGGAAAACTATAACTAATCTGTCTAGTCTTCAACTCCATCAAAGACTCCAGAAGGATGTAATATTACCTATGTTAACAGTCAGGAAGCATTTTCTTAAGGGAGCCCGCGCTTCTGCTTGCCACAGCAAACAGAGTCTATCTGGGGAAAAATGCAGCTACCACATAAGCTGCACCTGGCTCCTGGCTTTCTGGGTAGAAACAAACATAATAACTACCTTCAGTAGTAACTATTGAAGTCTTTCTCACTGTCCTAAATCTCAGTGCTGCTCTCTGCCCCTGCCCCTTTCTCCAGAAATCACAAACATTGCTGTACTAGACCTTCATCTTGTGGTATGTTCCTATTGGAACAGTAATTTTTATTCCTTCTTTTTAGTAAGCATACATTGAATAAGTGTGGGGAGAAAACAGGCAGTTAATCCCAGTAAGACTGATTATTTTTATTCAGTGTGGAATGCTGAATGTTATTTTCTCTCTTAGCCTGTAATCTTTTCTTCTTAATTTTCTAATGACTAGCACACAATCAATCTTGAATCCATCTCTCGTTAAATATATAATAAATTGTAATGAGATAGGTAATAAGAAAGGACCTAAAGCAGTCTTTCCTTTTATTTTAAGGAAAAAAGTTATGCTTTACTTGTTACTAAAATGCATGAGGAATAATTGTCATTCTTATTACCATAATTCCACAATGACTTTTTGGCTGTATGTTATTTTAGTTATATTTTAGTTTTTTCCCCTATAACTATTGTTTCCTAATTAATTGATCTAGTATATAGCTGAGGGAATAAAAGCGTATTTCTAGAGACTAACATGTAACATGTTTGCTTGTGTTCGTTTTAGGAAAACCGCACAGCACTGGGAGTTCTGAGCGGATTCAGCTCTCAGGAATGTACAATGTCCGAAAAGGCAAAATGCAGTTGCCAGTGAACCGATGGACAAGACGCCAGGTTATCCTGTGTGGGACGTGCTTGATAGTATCATCTGTGAAAGACAGCTTGAGTGGAAAGATGCATGTTCTGCCACTAATTGGTGGAAAAGTGAGTATAAAACAAGAATGCTGAAAAGTATTTCAGCATTTGTAAGGACGTTTCAGCCATTTCTCTAATAAAAGGGAAATGGATTTGGCTTGTCTGAACTCCTACTTCCTGATATTGGTTACTAGAACTGTGAAAATAACAATACCATTGGATCATGAGGAAAAGTGGATCAACAGAATGTCATTGTTCTGTTTTAGAGTGCAGATGATAAACATTATAAGTAGACATCTTTTGTTTTGTTGAGCACATAACTCATAGTACAGAACATCATTCCTGAGTCTGACTGTAGAAATACTCAAGTGTGCTTATGAAGGTTTAACATGTCCTACTGCTGAAGTCTGACCCGACTTCCATTACCTTCTGCTTCCTTGTGTACTATGACTGATCATTCTGAGCCGGAACTGTTGCTTACACGCTTGACAGATGTGTCTCACATTACCAGTTGCTTTTCTTTGGGCACGTTAACTAATTTTTAGCCATCACTTATAAAATAAAACCATTCTTCTCAGGGAAGTAGTAAATTCTTGGATGATTTATTTATAAACAAGTATTAAATTCTCTGTTGGGGATAGCATCACTATAATCACATCAGTGTTTGCTGTTTTTAAAATGATGTCATTTGTTAAAGGTTCTCGTTTAGATGAGAAATAGTTTGTTGGAATTGAGGACATATGAAACAAGTATTTCCTTCCTTCCTTCATTCGTCCATCCATCCATTCCCCTCTCTCTCTCTCTCTCTCTCTCTCTCTCTCTCTCTCTCTCTCTCTCGATGGGGAAGGATGTAGATCTAGATGGAGAATGCAGTTAGAGGAAAAATAAGAAGCCATTTTTGTGAAAATACAAACTTTATTGACACAGGTCTGATACGTTCTAGAAGTCGGAATTGAAGGTAAAGGCTGGATCTGCATAGTGATAGTGGCTTTGATGTTCAGCAGCTCTGTAGTTTAGTCTGTCCTTGGGAATGCTCTGTGCTGTGCTAGTTGCTCTGCCCTCTCCTGGCATACCCTAGCCCCAGGAAGGCTGATACTCAAGCCTTTTCACCATAGAAGGTAGATTTAAATCTATTCATTCTTCCATTTTGAAACCACTGCGGGTTACCCTTTCAGCTTTAAGAGTTGAGTGAAAGTATGTGTGTTTAGTTAAGGATGACCTCGACTCCTGATTCACCTGCCTGGGATTACAGGTGTGGGATTACAGGTGTTTGCCACCACAGCTAGTTTGTTTCCGAACCCAGACTTGACACATGGTAGGCAAGTTTTCTACCAAACAGACACATCCGTGGCCCACTGAGTGCAGTTTATCATTTCACATTTTGCCTTTTTATGGATTAATGAAAAGTTTGCCATTAATGTTGTCATCATAGATGATTCTCTTAAAATACATAGTTAATGTTTGGTTTATATGTAAAGTCAGTCTCGTTTGCCATGTTGGGTGTTTGCATAGGCAAATGTGATATAATGATTTATTGCTTAGCTTTTGTGAGGGAAGGTACTGTGTTTGATACTAAGAAATGGGAAGTCCAACCATCTGTACCTTTGAACAGCTTATGATTCCTTATCAGGAGAGGAAGGGTGGATACATCATCATTTGTATTATAGCTGTAAGCGGGGCACAGAAAACAAGAGCACTGTGGGAGGTTAGTAAAAGGGCAACGCTTTGTAGGAGGAAGAAAGCATTTTGTAATGAAAGACGTAACAATAATAGAAATTGAAGTGTGAAAAATTTTTTGACATTTAAAGTGGGAACAAGATTATTCTACTCAGAGAGAGGCAGAAGAGCAGGTGGAATGTTCAGGTAAGGTCAGAAAATCCGTCTATAATTAGCATTGCCATTCAGAGGCCAGTCCTGTTTCCCAGGCCTGTTATTGGATAGACTTCTACTATTGAGTGAATTGAAAGTTAATAGCTTCCGCTTTTTACAAGCAGATCTTGTCAAACCTGCTTTGCGCTGTCTTTAAAAATAATGGTGCTTGTTGAAAACCAAGTCTTTTAAAACCTGTTGACCCAGTTAGGAGAAAATCATTCACTTTTTGTAATTTGAGCTTCCATTAGTGTTTGTCGATTTCCTTTTGTCATCCTGTTTTAGTTGGTAAAGGAAAAACTGAGATTAAATGCAAGAGCGTTTTTTTCTTTTTTTAATTTGTATGTGGAAGAGCTGGAAGTGAAGCGTGGGGTAGTGGTCACAGTCCAGTGGTAGTTGCTATTGTATCAGTTTTCCACACCAACAGGCATGATCACTTTACAGTTTTCAAATAACAAGTGCCTTCATTTTTTTTTTTTTAATTTTATTGATTTTTATTGAGCTCTACATTTTTCTCTGCTCCCCTCCTTGCCTCTCCCCTCCCCTTCAACCCTCTCCCAAGGTCTCCATGCTCTCAATTTACTCAGAAGATCTTGTCTTTTTCTGCTTCCCATGTAGATTAGATCTATGTATATCTCTCTTAGTGTCCTCACTGTTGTCTAGGTTCTCTGGGATTGTGATTTGTAGACTGGTTTTCTTTGCTTTATGTCTAAAAGCCACTTATGAGTGAATATATATGATAATTGTCTTTCTGGGTCTTTTTACCTCAATCAAAATGATGTTTTCTAGCTTCATCCATTTGCCTACAAAATTCAAGATTTTTTTTTCTGCTATGTAGTACTACATTGTGTAAATGTACCACATTTTCCTTATTCATTCTTCGGTTGAGGGGCATTTAGGTTGTTTCCAGGTTCTGGCTATGACAAACAGTGCTGCTATGAACATAGCTGAGCTTGTGACATGATTGAGCATCCTTTGGATATATACCCAAAAGTGGTATTACTGGATCTTGAGGAAGGTTGTTTCCTAATTTTCTGAGAAATCGCCACATTGACATCAAAGGGGCTGTACCAGCTTGCACTCCTACCAGCAATGCAAAAGTGTTCCCTTTACTCCACAACCTCTCCAGCATAAGTTGTCATCGGTGTTTTTGAATCTTGGCCATTCTTACAGGTGTAAAATGGAATCTCAGAGTTGTTTTGATTTGCATTTCTGTGATGACTAAGGATGTTGAATATTTCCTTAAGTGTCTTTCAGCCATTTTAGATTCCTCTGTTGAGAGTTCTCAGTTTTAGTCTGTATTCCATTTTTTTATTGGATTATTTGTCCTTTTGATGACCAATTTCTTGAGTTCTCTGTATATTTTGGAGATCAGCCCTCTGTCTGATGTGAGATTGGTGAAGATCTTTTCCCATTCTGTAGGCTGTCGTTTTGTCTTGTTGACCGTGTCCTTTGCTTTACAGTTTCAGGAGGTTCCATTTATTAATTGTTTCTCTCAGTGTCTGTGCTGCTGGGGTTGTATTTAGGAAGTGGTTCCCTGTGCCAATGCGTTCAAGTGTACTTCCCACTTTCTCTTCTGTGAGGTTCAGTGTGGCTGGCTTTATGTTGAGGTCTTTGATCCATTTGGACTTGAGTTTTGTGCAAGATAGATATGATTCTGTCTTCTTTCTTCTACATGTTGATATCCAGTTAAACAAGCACGATTTGTTAAATATGCTTTCTTCTTTCATTTGATATTTTTTTTGCGTCTTTGTCAAAATTCAGGTGTTCGAAGGTGTGTGAATTAATATCTGGGTCTTCGATTTGGGTGGCTTCATTGTTAAAGAAAGCTGACTTGTACCAGTGAGTTGTCTCTGAGTAGCAGCACTTGTTGCCAAGCTTGATGATCTAAGTACGATTGTATAGATTTTGTAAGATGTCATGTTTACATAGTTTTCATTTTAATGTTCTAATCTATAAATATTCCATAGTTACTATAGTTTTTAAGGTAATTCTTCTACTTATGAATGTTAAGGATTGTTCTACTTTACTAACATTCCATATTTTTGTTGTTACAGTGTTTTTGACATAATCGTAGATTGATATTCCTTCTTGTAAATACATTTTTAAGGCAGAAATTATTGTTTAAAACAGAATTTCTATGCCCAGGAACATTTGATATTATGTGGAAATGTTTTTGATGTTCAGAAGAGTGAACAGGCGGCTTGCCCTTGAGCCTATACTGCCTTGGGTATGTCTTAGTCTTCTCAGTTCTCCATCGAGGAGCCCACGCTTGGGCTCTAGAGTATATCTTGCTTTCTTCTAAGTATCCATTTTTTCATCAACATGTTTAAACCTGTATTAAAACATTTTTATTAAACTTCAGCTCTATTTCATAAACTGGCTACTTTCAAAAATTCTTTTCAGCATTGAAGCTGTGAATTCTAGTTTGGTCCAAATCTAAGGGAAGTTCTCAGGCTCATGAAGGTTATAATGGGGAGCTGTGTCTCCTGCTTCTGCCCCCTAGAACACTGACGGGACAATGAGTCATAGGGGAGCACAAGAAACCCAAAAAGAAAACAGCAACAAAAAGTATTGATACACTAACTTTGAAGTTAGTGTTACCATGATACTAGAATTACCAGATCTTGTTGCCTTAAAATAGTAACTTCTCATTCCTGTACCATTTCCTGTATGAGTCGGTGGATTTGGGGCTAATCTCTTTCTGCACACTGTATAGGGACCCTGCAGGATAGACTGCTCTTCTCTTGTTTGATATTGGTGGCCTGTGGCACAGGAAGGAGGAACTGGTTCTTGTCTATTGGAAGAGTTATCTTTCCATGTGTGTTGTGAGTGTTAATGTGCATGAATGAAAGCAGGCGAGACCAGAACGTCCACTGTCCTTACAGTCACTGCTGCCTGCTCCTCTTCCTGAACCTCATGGCTAAACTGGAAGTCAGCAGCTCCAGCAGTCTTCTTCCTGCGCACATTGGAGCTGTGGTTGTAGGTATTTGTAAGGGAGACCTGGTGGCTGGTTTAATGCTTTCTTTCAAGCCCCACTCTTGTGTATTTAGATCTGAAATAGTGATGAATCCCACTCTTGTCAGCAGCTTATAGCCAGAATTATTTTTGTTGACTTTACTTTTGTAAGGGTGTGGGAAGTGCTGAGAAGTAGGTGGAGTGTTCGGTGAATACCAGTATCCTTGCTGCAAAGGCATTAAGAAACCTAGCAAGGATTTCCAGAGTGAAACACCACACAGCAGGTCAGACAGGTCCTCAACAGTGAAGAGATCAATCCAAATGAGCTTCTAGAAATACACTGTTCTTGAGTGTGTACACTGGAGAACATTACTGGCCTCTAGAAGGTAAGCATAGTCACATCACAGGATGGTACTCAGTTTGTTTGCCAAGGTGTAATTTTCACTCACTCTAAAGTACATGTCTGATTGTCTTTTATATTTTTATCATGACTTTGTTAATTTACAGTGTGTATACACCTGTGAGTGCATGTGGGCACCATGGTCTATGTGTGAAGGTCAGAGAACAACCTGGAGCATTGATTTTCCCCTTCTATGATGGAGGATTCAGATAAATTCAGGTTGTTGGGCTGGGTACCAAGTGCCTTTACCTGTTGAGCCCCCACATCATTCTTTTAAATTTAAGATTTAATTTTCTTTTTAATTATGTGCTTGTGTTGTGGAGGCGGTACATACACTTGAATAACGTTGCCTATGGAGGCCAGCAGCGGAAGTCAGATCACAGCCTTCTCACCACTGATCCATCCCTTCAGCTCCAGTTTCTACTTCTGTTATTATTGTCATTTAGTGGAGAGTTGATTCAGAATAAGTTCCATGCTAAGAAAATTAATTTCCTAATTTCCTAAATATTAAAAGATGTTTAATTTCACTTTATTTGCTTGATTTCATTGCACAGATTTTGACATGTATTTGTTTAGTTCTAAACTTTTAGGTTATAATTTTTTTTTAAACCTGAGATGTTTAGATGTATTTGAAAAGTGTGTCATGTATGGACTAGATTTTTAGCTGCAATGTAACACTTGCCCTGCACACCCAGGCTCCGGCAATCCTGAGCCCGGAAAGAGCGAGCTGTACGAGTGTGCTGTTCATGTTGTAAACATACACTGATCGTAAACTGATTTTCATTAATGATATGATTACATTTTGAACAGTGTCATCATAATGACAGTTTAAAGATCCTTTTGTGTATTCTTTATGGCCCTTTTGGTTAAGAAAGTGACAGGAGTTTGTATAGTATGTTCTGTTTACCTTTCTCTCTGTGAATAATTTATTGTGAATGGGAGTTTATTGTTTTTAATTCTAGGAGGAAGAAGCCCAAAACCTTGTTGGGAAGATACCTATATAAAGTAAGAAAGGAAGGGCCTGTACTGCTTTTCAATAGGAAGAAGGGAAATTAATTTGGGTGGTGAATTCTAATGAAGATAAAAATTCTCCTGTCTTTGTCAGATTGTTGTTTGAGATGCAAGGATGTCACTGTTAGAAAGAGGCACATAAGTGGGAGGGATGCAGGTGTGGTTAGCAGCTAATCTGAGCTTCTACTGACTTACTTGCTTTTGTTGCTTGCTCCTCACAGGTGGAAGAAGTGAAAAAGCACCAGCACTGCTTAGCATTCAGCTCTTCGGGGCCCCAAAGCCAGACTTACTACATCTGCTTTGATACTTTCACGGAGTACTTACGGTGGCTGCGGCAAGTCTCCAAGGTGAGCCTGCACTCTTGCTTTGTGCCTTCCTCAGATCCAAACAGTTTTCTACACTGTGGTTTTCTCTCTCGGATATACTAGTGATTAGCAAGCTTTAATATTTAGAAAGCTAAGTATGAGTGAAAACAAGCACCCCCCCCCCACACACACACAATTTTAGTTTAGCCCCTAAACATAGCATTTTAAAATTAAGGTGTATTTCTTACTTTTCCCTTCCTTCCTTCTTTCCTTCCTTTCCTCCCCCCTCCCTTCTTTCAGAATTTCATTTGAGTATTTTAAATCATGTCTATTCCTCCTCCTCCCTCAGCTCCTTCTATTTCCTCCACTTATTTTCAAATTTATGGCTTCTTTAATTATTATTATTGGTGTGGTGTGGTATAGTGCGTGTGTGTATGTGTGTGTGTGTGTGTGTATGCATATTCATGATACAACCTTCTGAGTTCATTTAGTTTTTCTCGTTTGTATATGTGTCTAATGCTGACCACTTGGGATTAGATAACTATCTTTGGAGAAAATTGATTCCCTTCTCTTATCAGCCATTGATTGGCTGTAGCTCTTCATCTAGGGGCAGAACTGCCGTTGGTCATGCCAGAGGAGCAGCCAGTGGCAGTTGAGTTCCAGGTGTCAGCACACCATCAGGAGACTCTTTGGTCGGCCCATTTGTTTAAGCAGGGCCACAGAACCGCAGAACCTGGAATGTCTTTTGCTTCCCCTTTTCCTTTCCATGTTTGCTGCAGCTGTCTTTCTCTGGCATCTGCCATGGTCTGAGCGGATATAGGGAGACCTCCACTGCCTGTAATATAGTGTGTTTAGCTCTGGGAAACATCCCATTCTACTGGGCATTCTTACCTGTGGATTGTCAAGAAGATGACCCCTCCCTAAGCTGTGCTGTCTAATTTGATAATAATAAGAGCTTATACAGAGTTTTGATGGATAAAAATAAATACAAGGATGTGTTTCAAAACCAGGTCTGTGAGTCTCACCTAAGGAGCCACATGGATGTAGCTCAAGTTAATGACTAGCAATTGAGTCCCAATAATTCTTTTTACCTTAATGTTGGGAGATGTTCACAGGTTTTGGGGTACATCATAGCTGAAACAAAGCTTTGAAAATAACAAAGTTAGACTAAGATGTTTTTGTTAAATAGTTCTGTGGTGAAAAAACCTAAGAAGACAATCTAAAGTTTTAGAAAGGCACAAAATGTGGACCTCATTAAGGTCAGGGAACAAGAACAAAGCAACCCAATTGTCATTGGCTGATGGACCTTTCTTACTACAATTGGTTGATATCCAAAGGAAATGATTAATTCCTCATACTCATTTTTCCCTCAATTTCCTGATATAAAAAATTGCTGATGAGTGGGTATATACCCTAAAGATTTAAGGTAGAGCTGACTGATTCTTTTTCATGTAATAGTTTAGGTTTGCAATTTCTCTAAGACTCCTTATAAGATTACCTCTCAGGGCCGGGCGATGTGGTGGCGCACGCCTTTAATCCCAGCACTCGGGAGGCAGAGGCAGGCGGATCTCTGTGAGTTTGAGACCAGCCTGGTCTACAGAGCTAGTTCCAGGACAGGCTCCAGAGCCACGGAGAAACCCTGTCTCGAAAAACAAAAGAACAAAACAAACAAAAAAAGATTACCTCTCAGGATAAGTAATAAAATAATTGACCCTTTCTTTGTAACTTTGCAATCTTCCAGTAAAAGACCTTGTTGCAAGGAGGGACTGCTTGTTCGTCCTGGCCACCCAGCTAGCTTAGCCCCGAAATAACCACACAGAAACTGTATTAATTAAATCACTGCTTCGCCCATTAGCTCTAGTTTCTTATTGGCTAATTCTTACATCTTAATTTAAGCCATTCCTATTAATCTGTGTATTGCCACGTGGCAGTGGCTTACTGGATAAAATTCCCAACACCTGTCTCTGGCGAATCCATGACGTCTCTTCAACTCTGCCCTTTTTTCTCCCAACATTCAGTTCTGTATTCTCTGTCTACTTAAGTTCTGCCCTATCAACAGGCCCAAAGCAGTTTCTTTATTAACCAATGAAAGCAACACAAAGACTAAGGACCTTCTATACCAAGACCTGACAGGAATACCTTGCTTGTCCACATGGTTAATCTATCAGAAGTTGCTTGGGTATGGATGTATGTGGGTTCTTGGGATAATCACCTGTAGAACATAGAATGTTTCATCATGAAAGGGATATGGAAAACGTGCTGTTTTTTTACTGTTTGTTTTGTATTTATTGTAATCATTCACTTGAAAAACAGAGTGTAGCCACATTGTAATTCCTATATTGCCTGAAAAACTTTACTGGAGTATATAAGCTGTAGAAAAAAGTATACAGTAGAAAGAACAGAAAAAGAACATAGAAGGAACGTGAGAGGAGAGAAGAATAAAGAAGGAAGCCATCAAGAGAGATGGCTTTTTATAAACCCCCCTCAGGTAGAAAAGTCTAGTTTATACTGTAATCTCTGAAATCCCTGTACTGCTGGATGCAGGCCTCCCAACAGCAGTACAGAACGTTGTGACTGAGCCATCAACCTAGCCCCACAGGTACCATAGTTGCAATCATTTCTTGGGTCTACTAGACAATAGCTAATTGTCTAATTAGCTTAAAGTTCGCTCATTAGGAGGTAACTCCTGCCTGGTACTGTGAACTTAGACCTAGCTAAGCTATCTGTGACTAAAGAGGTCATTGATTCTAGAGAGAACATATTAGTGCCATTTTCATGAAGGAGTATAATTTGTAACTCTATTTTAAATACTTACCCTTCTATCCACAAATAAGTGTATCACTCACCCCTAATGAAATCAGTTGCTTTTTGCAGTAGATGTAGGTCGTTACAGACATCTGTAACTGGTCACAATACAGAGAATAAGTGTCTGTGGGATGCACAGACTAAACTAATGCATCTGTAGTACAACTCCTCCACCTAAGGCTCAGAGAAAATTGCTGTAGTGCAGGCAGAGTGATTGTAAGAACCAGATGACCAGGACATCTTCTGTGAGATAGTGACTTCTACATATGACACGGAAACTACACTCATAAAATGGCAAAAATGTGGTCACTTAAATAAGACCTGCATGATGAGAATGAGCATTTACAATTTTTGTAAGGGGGATAAAGAGATGGCTCAGTAGTTGGTTAAGAGTACTTGCTGATCTTCCTTAGGACCTGGGTTCAATTCTCATCCCAGACATGACAGCTAACAATCACCTGTAACTCCAGTTCTAGATTTTCCACCCTCTTCTGGCCTTTGAAAGCAGTGCGTGAATGCTTGCGATGTATAGGCATGCATGCACACAAAACACCCATAACCATTTTTTTTTAAAATAAGTAAATTTTTTTTTGCTTTATTTTTGTTTTGATAGCCTGACCAAAGTTTCCCCTCTCTCCTCTTGCCTCTACCTCCATCATGTCCACTCCTCTTCCACTGTTTCTCTTAAGAAAAGGTTGTATCGCCCATGGATATCAGCCAGTCATGGTATATTAATTTGCAGTGAGACTAGGCACCTCCTCACCTATTGAGGCTGGACAAGGCAACACAGTAGGAGGAAAGGATCCCAAAAACAGACAACAGAGTCAGAGACAGCCCCTGCTGCCACTGTTAGGAGTCCCACAAGAAGACCAAGTCACACATTTGTAACACATATGCAGAGGGCCTAGGTCAGTCCCTTCAGGCTCCCTGGTTGTCGGTTAAATCTCTGTGAGTCCTTATGAGCCCCGATTAGTTGATTCTTTGAGTTTACTTGTAGTGTCCTCTGGCCCCTACAATCTTTCCTCCTTCTTCCACTTCTGTGGGATTCCCCGAGCTCCCCCTAATGTTTGGCTGTGAGTCTCTGCATCTATGTCCATCAGTTTCTGGGTGAAGCCTCTCTGATGACCATTGGGCTAGGCACCAATCTATGAGTATAACATTATAATATTACTAATGATTATATATATATTCTAAATATACTTATTATATAATATGCTAATATAGTATATTCCTAATGAGTATTTCATTAAGAATAATTTCATTGACTTTTTTATTTCTTGCCATTTGTGTTTGGCAAGTTGTGTTCTATCCTAGGTCTCTGGGCTATCCTGTCTCTGGGTCTGGTCCTGTCATGGTATAGGCCTCTCAAGTATGGTATGGGCCGTCAGTGATTGGTCACTCCCACAATTTCTGTGCCACCTTTACCCCAGCACATCTTGTAGCCAGTACAAATAATAGGTCAAAAGTTTTGTGGTTGGATTGGTGTCCCAATCTCTCCACTAGAAGTCTTGCCTGGTTACAGGCTCTGGTCCCCCATCGCTAGGAGTCTTAAATAGGGTCACCCTCATAGATGGCTGGGAGTTTCAATTGCATTAGGTCTCTAGCTTGTCCCAGAGATGCCCCCAGATTCTAGTTGTCTCTCCCAGCACCGTCTCCTTCCATCCTTCCCTGCCTGTTCTCATCCCTATCGGGGACCTGCCCCCACTCCCAATGGTAATGTCTATTCTATTTCCCCTTCACAGTGAGGTTCATGGGTCTCTCCTTGAGCCCACCTTGTTACTTAGCTTCTCTGGGTTTGTGGAATGTTTGCTTTATGGATAATATTCACTTGTAAGAGAGTACATACCATGTTTGTCTTTTTGGGACTTGATTGCCTCACTTGGGATAATTTTTTCCCGTTCCATCCATTTACCAGCAAATTTCATGAAGTCATCATTTTTAACCATTTAGTATCCATTGTGTAAATGTAAAACATTTTCTTTATCCATTCTTCAATTGAGCGACATATAGGTTGTTTCTGTGTTCTTCCTGTTATGAATAAAGCTGCCATGAACATAGTTGAGCAGATGTCCTTGTGGTATGATTTAGCATCCTATGGATATATGACCAAGAGTAGTATAGCTGTATATGTATGTATAGCTGTATCTTGAGGTAGATCAGTTCCCAATGTTCTGAGAAAGCACAATGATTTCCAAAGTGACTGTACAAGTTTGCAGTCCCACCAGCAATGGAGGAGTGTACCGGCTTTCTTTGGACTGCTAGCTCCCAAATAATGACACAGAGACTTCTTATTTTGAAAGTTTGGTCTTAGCTTAGACTTGTTCCCAATTAGCTCCTAAAACTTAAATTAACCTGCTTAAATTAATCTGCATTTTTCCATGTGGCTTGTTACATCTGCTCAGTCCCATGCTTACCACCTCCTCTGGTCTGACTGGTGATCCCTGCTTTTCTGATTCCTTCCCTGAGTTCCTATCTTTGCCTATCTTCTTCTGCCTACCTAACAGCCGTTCAGCTTTTATTAAACCAATCAAACGGTCCCTTGGCAAAGACACATCTTCATAGTGTACAAAACAAGTATCCCACAACAGAGGAATGTTCTCTTTGCTCTGCTTCCTTTCCAACATGAGCTATCACTTATGTTTTTGCTTTTAGCCATTCTAACGGGTATAAAATGGAATCTTGATTTGCATTTCCATGAAGGGTTAGGATAGTAAACATTTTTAAAAGTGATTTCATGCATTTGTGATGCTTCTGTTGAGAATTCTCTCTTTAGACCGGTACCCATTTTTAAATTGGATTATTTGGGCTTTTTGGTGTTTAGTTTCTTGAGATCTTTATCTATTTTAGATATCAACACTTTGTCAGATGTGGTATTGCTGAAGACTTTTTTCCATTCTGTAGGCTTCTTTTTTCCACTAAAAATAATAAGTAAATTTTTTATTTATAAGATATTAATAAACCTTTAATTCACTCAGTAGACTGGAATTACTATTTTAATGTTATAGATAAATTACATGATGTTGAGAATATTTTAGTGACTCGCCTATGATAGGATAAATATGAAACCACAGAACATGCTAGAAAGCTTCCAAGTTTCCCTCTTCTGATTATATTTTTCCTGTAAACCATCTAACTCTATGTTTTCTCCCATTTTCTTTTATTATGAGTTATTGAGTAATTTCATTCCTTTTATCTTACTGTGGCCATTTTATTTTCCCCTGCTGTGGGACATTGGTCTTTTATCCTGTCACTTGTATGCTGATTGACCAGTAGTCAGGCAGGAAGTATAGGCGGGGTGACCAGGCAGGAAATAGAGGCAGGGAAACGAGAACAGGAGAATTCTGGGAAGTGGAAAGAGTCAGTTTGCAGTTGTAATCCAGAAGCAATATGAGAATGCCTTGCTGATGAAAGGTACCAAGCCACGTGGCTAGAACAGACAAGAATTATGGGCTAATGAAGGATGTAAAATGTAAGAAGAAGCCTGAGCTAATAGGCTGACCAGTTTATAATTAATGTAGACCTCTGTGTGTTTCTTTGGGACTGAATGGCTGTGGGTCTGAGCAGGCCGAATCCTCAGTCAACATTGCCCTATTCCCTTGTGTGCTATGTGTATATTTTGGCCTTGAAATTCTGTACCTGTGCATTAAACTAGAATAACAATTTAAATAGGATAAGTAAATGCTCACTTTTTAGATACTTTGTGACTAAGCATTTTTGTATTTTACTGTGAAGTAATGGACTAGATTGCTGCACTAAGTGCTTTGGTTTTGGGTGTGTGATGGTCTCTGGGGTGCAGGAACATCACAGAATTCACTTTCATGCTTTTAAATTATAATCCAATTTGTTACACAAGTTCAGTATGATTCATCCTTTTTCATGATGGAGCTATTTGTCAAGCAAGTGAGTACGAGGGTAATTGTAGTATTACCAGTTTATGGAAAGTTAGGGTAACATTTCTGAGGCTTTCCATGGAACTCCCTCATTTGGATGACTGGCAAGTTGTTGTTTTCTACTAAGGGGTAGCTCTTAGGATCTGTAGTTTCTCTCCCTTCCAGAAAGCTTTGACAGGTTTGGTTGAAGGTATTTAGAAGGTTCTCCTACACTACGGCAAATGTAGGTTCTCAGTGCACAGAGCAGCACTCTACAGCTGGTAGTGGGAAAGATAACAGTTTCTTTTCAGCCTCACATGTAGAGTAATTGTGATATAAATGGAAATACGTACATTTGTCTAGTTGTTTTAAAATTCATCTTGTGCTTGCAGCCATTAGGAAACAAGTATTAAGTAATATGCTTTTGTATTTAAGTAATTTTGAGTATGTATTCACAATTAAGTGACACTGTGCTTTCAAGACAATAACTCATTTGTTGATGCCCTCCTTTATTCAGAATAAAATGGCAGCGTTCTGTCAGAGTGAAGTAATTTCTTCTATATTGAGATAACGGTTTTATACATAAGCCTTTTCTTTAATTGCTTTGACATGATTTTATGTTTATAGGAATATTGTAAAGAATACAGTTTCTATATGCCCCTTGTTCTGTTTCCTGTGCATGTAGTCATGGTGTATTTATTCGAATGAGGAGACCAACCTTGTTATGAGCATATCATTATGTATCATCCACAAGACTGTATATGTTCTGTAGTTGCTTTTCTGTTCTTTTTTTAATCCAAGGTACCACAGTTCATTTGGGCATTATACTCTCTTGTCTCCTCTGCTACATGGCAGGTTTTTTGAGTCTATTTTCCATGAGTGACAGATTTCAGGAGTATGATTGAGTAGTAGAGTATCTTATTGCAAATATCTTTGATCTTACAGGCCAATTTTAGAGTAATGCATATTCGACCAGATGTGAACTGTTTACATTAAAAACAATTGAGATACAAATTCTTAAATCGTGACAAGGGTATAAACAAGAGCATACGTAAACTGCCAAGTAAACCACAGCAGATTATTTTGATTGAAACAGTCATAACAAAATATTAATTGTCTTGTATGTTGAACACTATACAGTTTGTAAGTTATAGTTCTAATTCCGTCAAGCATTTAGTCAGTACCTTCTATTGAAAAGTTCAATTTCTATTGGCTGGCAGGATTTACTCTAAAAGTAAATGGACAAGAAAGGAATGAATGAGGCTAGAGAGATGGCTCTGTGGTTAAATGCACCAGTGGGTTTGATGCACTGCACCCACATGGCAGCTCACAACTTACTGTAACTCTCCACAGGCTGATACCCACCTCAGGCCTCCTTGGGTACCAGCCAAGCACATAAGATACATATATACATGCAGGCAAAAACACCTATACACACAAAATGTAAAATAAATAAAATTAACTAAATTTGAAAATATGTAAAAGAAAAATGAAGTTATCAGGTTCTCATAATGTGTTATACAAGATGTTAGGACAGAATGTTGGGAAGAAGGGATATTTCAGTGAAGCATCAAAGAAGAAGAGTGTGATGGGTTGAAGATTCGATAGGACAAGCTTTCCAGGTAGAGAGTGAAGACGGGTGAAGACCCTAAGCCTATAAAATCGGAGTCGTAAGGAAGGAAGGGAAGTCACAGTAGGCAGAGGTCTTGTGCTATAGTATGATGTTGAGTTTCAAGTGTTTTGCTCATATTGTGACAACATTCCAGAGCATTCCTTTGTAAAGTTACATGTATGATAGATAACTGGGCAAGACAAGAGTAACTGGTTAATCTAGCAGAGGTGAGATTGACAGTTGTAGTAGACATGACGAGACCTGGGGAAAGACACTTTGGGTGTGTTTTGGAGGTTGACAGGGTTACCGATAAGTTATGTAGAAGATGTGAGGATAAGGATAAAAGTGACGAATGGTTTTAGGGCTGGCAGTGTAGCTCAGTGGCTGAACTTGTGCAGGCCCTGTGTTTAATCTCTAGCAACACACACGTGCGTGTACACACACACACACACCCTCTAGATCTTTACTTTGAATTGTGAGAGATTAAAGCCTTAGTTGTTTACCATTCTAATAGTGGAACACTAATTGTATTCCACACACAACGGTTTGAATCTTCAAAGAGCTTCTATTACAGGAGTAGACAGAGAAGCAAAACACAAGAGGTAGGTTGGGATTGTGACTGTCAGTGTTGGCTTGGTTAGTCTTTCCCAGCTGTGTTTGACTAACGTGTTTTCTCTGTTGTCTAGTGCTGTAGTCATGAAAAGACTCAGACATCAGACTTCTTCAGTGAGAGGCAATGGGAGGGTGGGAGGTGGGGGAGGGCTTACAACATGAGCCAGAACATGGCGGCAGCAGGGTAAGAAGGTGCTTCTGTGAGTCTTCCTTTTCACTGATTATGACTGCACTGTCAGTGTTTGATACCTAAAGCCGTAGCTCACATATATTCCTAGCTCTGGGGAGGCTGAGGCAGGAGGATCATGATTTCAAGTTTAGTCTGGGCTACATTGTTAGAAGCCAGAGACCTTGTAACCAAAAATCCAAGAGTGTATTTAAAATCTATGTGCTGAAATGGGATATCACTGTGTGTAAAAGAAGTGTGCCATGTGCATAATATGCAGCATTGTTTACATTTGTATCTCCAAAATGTGTGTTCCCAGGAGGGAGGAAGGACTTCAGTTGTTTTAGCTGAAACTATAATGTTTCTGTTCCTTTGCGTGTTGTGTAGAGCGATATGTAATGGAGGTTAGTAATCTGAATAAGGTAATCATTATTAGTCTACTACTTCCTTGCTATATGGTTCTACCTGAGATTTTAGATACTAAGTTTTTTATCTAATAGATGGAATAATAATGGTATCTCTTATGGTTTATGTGAAATGAATGTGTGAGTTACTTACACTGGCATAGTAAGTATATGTATGTCTGTAGATACGGGTGACTAAACAAATGTTCATTTTATGTATGTCATTTCTGCCATCATCAAATGATCAGGCAATCAGTTAAAGATTTGTTTGTTTATATTATTTCCAGCAAATAAGGGAACCTAGGTTTTGTTGTCCAAGTGAGATATATTCTTATGCTCTCAGTCACAGAAACTGTCTTAGGAAAGTGAGAAGACGGGGGTCTGGGAATGGCTTAGTGCAAACATTGGAAACTCTGTCTTACCTTTCTACAATCTTAAGCACCAGACATCTTGAGAAATTCTTAGGCCTGAAAATAGGATGCAGATAAGCTGTAGGAACCTGGCCTGTATGTTCTAGGTCCAAGGCTCTTTAGCAGTGCAAATACTTCATTCCATTTAATCTTTTTTTTTTGAAATATAGTAATAATAAAAAAACATGATATGAGCTATTGCAGAAGAAATGAGTGAAGAAACTCCTCATTTGGGTAGAAGTTCTATATAATGGGGCTCTGGCCTCTCCTGTTTAAACTACTGTGTTGGAAATGATGATATGATTCTCTCTTTCAAATGTCAGGAGAAGTGGACTGTGGCTTCAAACGGGGTGGAGTAGATATGGCCTCTACTCTTCATCTTGAATGCCATCTACATTCCTTACATGTAGTATTAGAAAGCTAAACACTTTTTATTCATACTTAAAGTCACTATGAAAACCACTTCTTTTCCTTTTCTTTATATTGAGAAATCATAGGATTCATTTTGAAAGGGATTTATAGGAAAAAGCAACATAAAGAAAAATCTGAAGTTCAGATTTTAATGCTCTTTTTTCTTCTATCCTAGTTATGATGAAAAGACACAAATAGCAAAATTCCAATGATTTTTAAATCAGCATTAAGTAGATAAGTAATTTTAAAAGGAAGTTCTTCATTTTCAGTATATGTGTTTGGATTTTAGCTTGTAGGAAAAATGTTTTTTGTTGTCAGTTGGTTTTTGTTTTGGGTGTGTGTTGGTGAAGAATCCTTTGGGACAATTACAATATTGGTTTTGAAGTAAGTCATCTCTAAAATACGAATGTGCAGCATACTTTAAAAATTCAGTAAACAAACTGTTGTATGCAGTGTAAAAGGGGAGGGATTATTTATTCAGCATCCAGACACATGTGTAGCATGTTTTTACTGTGGTAGGGGGGACAGCCTGCTTTCAGATGTCCACATTTGTAGCCCCATTTTTAGAGCATGCTTTCTTTAAACATATTGGTTGACCCCATGACTTCTTCAAAGCTAGTCTTTCATGTGAATCTGTAGCCTTAATGGTATATTAATTTGTAAATTACAGTCATTTCTGTAGTTTCATACTGTAAGTCTGTTTCAGGTTAAAAGTGGATTTGGGTCACTGGTTTAGCATTGTATATGCCTTTTTAACTTTTTGTTTGTTTGTTTCTTGAGGTGTGTGTGGGGGGTCTCACTGTGTAGCCTAGGCTGACCTGGTACCTGCTATGTAGTTACAAGCTAGTCTTTAAACTGTGGCAGTTTGCTTGCCTCTGCCTTAAAATGCTGGGATGGCAGACATGAGCCACACCACATGTGTTTTTGTTGTTTTGTTTTTTAAACTTTAATTACATAAATGTCATATTCTGAAGTAGAGATAATATTTTCAACACGAACATATCTGTAACCCACTTGCCATAACTAACAATTCATGGCCACACACACTGTTCATAGTGTGTACCTCCTTTCTCTCCATATCTACAATACAGTATAGGCCTCTGTGTGTGTGTGTACAACTCTGTAGAGTGAGAAATATCTTGCAAATACAGCCAGAAAGCCACTCTTTCCCTGATGTTTAGCAAACATTTCAGATAATGATTATTTTTTTTCTAAATTCTTAAAAATATTTATCTATGAGTATGAATGTTTTGCACCATCCAAATACTTGGTTGTGCCTATAGAATCCCGAAGAGGGCATTTGGGTGGATCTGGAAACTGAATCCTGGTCCTCTGTAAGAGCAACAAGTGTTCTTAACTGCTGAATCATTGTCTCTCCAGCCCTGTTTCAGATAATTGTGATTGCTGTTACAAATAGGATTCAAAGATTAGTGAGGCAAATGTTTTTGAGTACTGATTAGCTAAAGGAAGCTGGAAATGATTTACCACTTGTCACTAGCTTCTACTGACTTTGAACAATAAAATGGCTTAATTGAAAGCATTGAAACATTTTGGGTTCCCCACCCTTGGTTTTAGAATATTTGCACATGTATAGGGAGCTGTCCTCGAGGACGAGACCCTAAGTTTAACTTTGAAATTAGTTTGTTTTATATACTGTATTTCCAGAGAATAAAGGTGATTTGGTACAGATAGTTAATCCCTCCTTATTTTGACTGCTGCCTGTCACAGGAGGGCCTGCAGGATAGTTTCTATTTGTCTCAAAATAGCCCCGGTAGGGACTAATAGTTCTCTGTGGGGAAAGGAAATGATAGATCATGGTCTCCTTGGGGGACCTCAGTAACATCAAACTAGCCTGGTTTACTTGGATAAAATATGGTGATTGCCAGCTCAGATTTACATCAGGGCCACTTAGCTTGTCTGTGTGTCTGTCTGTGCTCATGTAGCCAGTGTACTGGCAGTTGCAGGCAGATTGTGCACGTCACTGCTGTTACTGCACCTGCTGCGTAACTCTCCATAGAACCATAGTATTTTAAATCTCGGGCACTGATTTGAAAGGGAAATCATTATGGAAGGGCAGGAGCAGATTTCATGCTGAATTAAAGATTCTGTGAAATGATGACTAAATGATACCCTTTAAATAAAAATGAGCTGTACGGTGACCCACAATGAACTTTCAGTGTCATGTGCTTAAAAGTGTTCTGAGGTCCAGATTTAACTCAAAGAATACCTAAGTGACCAGGTGAGTCAAACCATTGGTATGTAATAGGACTGAGATGGATTCTTGTCAGTGGTAGTGCAAGGGACACGTTAGTGAGACTTAGTCATCTTTAATGCATACTTAATACAGTCTAAAGAATACTCTGCTTTCAACCCGACTTGTCCTTGGTGCTTTAGGAACCATCTTCAGTTTGTCACACTGGATCTCTAGCACTAAGTGAGGAGCCTTCTTAGAATCATTCTTCTGAAGAGCCCAGGAATTTTCTGGAAACTTTCATTCACACTTAACATGCATTCTTTAAATAATGAAGAGTCAGCCCCCCATTGTCAGCCACACTCAGAGAGTCCTGTTTGATCACATGCTCATTCAGTCCCAGTCCAGCTGGCCTTGGTGAGCTCCCATTAGATCAGTCACACCGTCTCAGTGGGTAGACGCACCCCTCGGGGTCCTGACTTCCTTGTTCATGTTCTCCCTCCTTCTGCTCTTCACCTGGACCTTGGGAGCTCAGTCCAGTGCTCCAATGTGGGTCTCTGTCTCTATCTCCATCCATCGCCTGATGAAAGTTCTATGGTGATATTCAAGATATTCATCAGTGTGGCTATGGGAGAAGGCCAGTTCAGGCACCCTCTCCTCTGCTGCCCAAGGACCTAGCTGGGGACATCCCCTTGGACACCTGGGAATGCCTCTAAAGCCAGGGCTCTTGCCAACCCTAAAATGGCTTCCTTAATTAAGATATCTACTTCCCTGCTCCCATATCCACCCTTCTTCCATCTCAACCATCCCACTCCCCCAAGCTCTCCCCAATCCTCCCCTTCTCCCCTCTTTCTCCCCATCTCCCCCCCCCCAACCTCCGTGCTCCCAACTTTTGCCCGGCGATCTTGTCTACTTCCAATTTCCAGGATGTTTTTCTTTGGGTTTACCTTCTTATTTAGCTTCTCTAGGATCATGAACTATAGGCTCATTGTCCTTTGTTTATGGCTAGAATCCACTAATGAGTGAGTGAGTACATACTGTGTTCATCTTTTTGGGTCTGGATTATTTCTCAGTAAAGTGTTTTCTATTTCCATCTATTTGCATGCAAAATTCAAGATGTCATTGTTTTTTTTTACAGCTGAGTAGAACTCTAAAGTGTATATGTGCCACACCTTTTTTATCCATTCTTTTATTGAGGGGCACCTAGGTTGTTTCTAGGTTCTGGCTATTACAAATAGTGCTGCTATGAACATAGTTGAACAAATGTTTTTGTAGTATGAATGGGCATCTCTTGGGTATATTCCCAAGAGTGTAATTGCTGTATCCTGAGGTAGGTTGACTCCCAGTTTTCTGAGAAACCGCCACACTGATTTCCAAAGTGGTTGCACAAGTTTGCATTCCCACCAGCAATGGACGAGTGTTCCCCTTACTCCACATCCTCTCCAGCATAGGTTATCATTGGTGTTTTTGATTTTAGCTGTTCTGACAGGTGTAAGATGGTATCTCAAAGTTGTTTTGATTTGCATTTCTCTGATTGCTAAGGAAGTTGAACATGACCTTAAGTGTCTTTTGGCCATTTGAACTTCTTCTGTTGAGAATTCTCTGTTCAGTTCAGTACCCCATTTTTTTAATTGGGTTATTCAGAATTTTAATGTCTAGTTTCTTGAGTTCTTTATATATTATTAAGTATTATATATATATATATATATATATATATATATATATATATATATATATATATATTAAAGATCAGGTCTTTGTCTGATGCGGGGTTGGTGAAGATCTTCTCCCATTTAGTAGGTTGCCTTTTGTTAATGGCACTGGGTTTTGATTCTACTGCAGGTACTGGCTTTTTGGGAGCCTAGTCTGTTTGGATGCACACTTTCCTAGACCTGGATGGAGGGGGGAGGGCCTTGGACTTCCCACAGGGCAGGGTGCCTTGACTTCTCTTAGGACTGGAGAGGGGGGGAAGGGGAGGGGAGAAATGGGAGGAGGTAGAAATTTTTAATAAATAAAAAAAAGAGTTTTGACTCTCCCTTCCTGAAAAAAAAAAGTCTATCCATCTGAAATATATCTAGAAAACCTAATTAGCATGAATAAAGATAACTCTCTATTAAAAAATACATAAATAAAAATAAATAATGAGGAGTCTTTTGACCAAGGGCAGTCCACAGGTTTGTAGAATCACAAGTGGAGCTAAAGGCTTGCTAACATACGTATCTGCTATCTTAAAAGAAAAATTTGTATCAATTCTGTAGTGATAATTGATAAATAAGGGAGATTGGATGTGAGATATGAGGCATAGGAAGATTAATAAGGGCAGGAGCAAGGCTGCCTTTGTTATGTTTCTATCTCTGCATTAAAACACTATGAACAAGGCAATTTATAGAAGCAAGCATTTAATTTAACTTATGATTTCAGAGGCTTAGAGACCATGATAGTGGAGCAAAGGGACAGCTGATAATTCACATTTTGATTGCCACTCATGAGGCAGAGAGAGATACAATCTGGGAATAATGTGAATTTTTTAAAACTTTAAACCCAATCACCAGGAACACACCTCTTCTAACAAAGCTGCACCTCCTAACCCTTCCTAAACATTTCCACCCACTAGAGCCACTATTCCCACTCAGACCATCACATTCCACTCCCTGACCCCCACTGACTTGTAACCGTACCCTAATGCAAAATGCATTTGATCCAATACAATTTAAAAAGTCCAAAGTCTTTTTTGAGAATAAAGGCTTTTAAATGTAACCCCCTGTAAAATCAAACAAAAATGCAAATTACATACTTCCAACAGATAATGGCACAAAATAAAATGCCATCCCAAAAGCAAGGAAAAGAAGCACAATGAAGAAATGCTATACCAAAGCAAAATCAAAACCTATCAGGACAAATTTCAAATCCTGTAACTCCATGTCTGATATCAAAGGGCTTTGGTGGCTCCACCCTTTCAGCTTTGTGACCGCAACACACTTTCTCTCTTGGACTGGTTCCACTCCTTGTGTGCAGCTCTCTTTGGCAGATTTCCCACAGCACTGGCATCTCTAACCTCTTGGGATCTTGGGGTCTCTAACACAATCCAGACTTCACTTTCATAGCTTCATGCAATGGCTTCTCATGGAACACACCTGGCCTCAGGGGCCCTTGTTGCTTGTTTTTACTCTTTTAACTTTTTGCTCTTTGGTGGGCCCACCACCAGCTCCCAAATAAATCACACATGGAGACTTAATTCTTACTTATAAATGTGCGGCCTTAGCTTGGCTTGTTTTTAGCCAGCTTTCTTAAATTATCCCATCTACCCTCTGCTTCTGGGCTTTTTCCTTTTATGTAAATCTTAATTTCACTCTTACTCCGTGGCTGGTTGGGTTGCTTGGTGGCTGGGTGACTGGCCCTTGACAGCCTCCTTTCCTTTTCTCGTTCCTTCTCTCTTTCCAGATTTCTCCTTTTTATCCTTTGTGCTTGCTATTGGCCATTCAGTTTTTTTTTTTTTTTTTTTTTTGACCATCAAGTGTTTTAGACAGGCAAAGAATAACATCTCCACAGAGTTAAACAAATGCAACATAAACAAAAGCAACAGATCTTTACATAGTTAAACAAATGATCCACAGCATAAACAAGTAACACACCTTGAAATGATATTCTACATTTCCCCCTTTTTGTCTAAATAAAAATAAAGTTTTTTTAACATAGTAAAATTACACAAACAAAAACAGTTATCAAGTAAGAATTTACAATATTCAGTCCATTTGCATTTAGCAAATTCAGAGAAAATATTACATTACTTTATCTTACTTTAGTGAATCCAAAGTTTTATACCTAACTCAGTTTCTTTCATAATTAACGAAAATTGTAGTTATAAACTATCTAGTTTTCAACTCTATCCAAGACCCTAGAAGGCATTAATGCTACCTAAGTAAACAGGAAGTGCATTTTCAGCAACTTCCAAGATTCTATAAATGACAGAGACATCTACCTGGACCCAAAGTTTCTCTGCAATGTTGGAGAAATTCATCTTCAGCCTTCAGGCCTAGAGTATAGCAGATTTTTCAGTGAAACAGGAAATTTGAAGGACTTGTTTTTGGCAAATTTTGTCAGTCTGGCAGACTATCTGGTAGACTCTTCTGTGAAGCAGGAATTTTGAAGGACTATCCTACCTTATTTTGGCAAAGTTCAACAGTCTTTTTCCTGTGTGTCCTGCATGTCCAGTCTACACATTGTAAGCAGTCAAAGGTGAGAGCAATTTCTTTGCCCAGTGGCCAACATTGCCACAATGAAAGCAAACTCCATAAGAGTTTCTTCAATGCCCATTATCTCTGAAATAAATTGGTACTGCCAGGAGCAGATGTGTCTCATTGTTATGAAAAGCCATAAGTTAAGAAAAGTTTTTAAACACGATATTCTGTAAGTCTTTGAATTATTTGAAAACCATTTATCTATCTAAAATATGAAAACACACTTAACATAAATACAACTTTGGTTGTTATAGATGACTGACTACTGACCTGTTTTTCTTGATTATCCTAAATAGTTAATAATAATAGTTTTCAAAATTTAGAAGTTTACCTTATATTTTTAAATTAACTGCATAGGTACAATATCTTAAACAAGAGTAGAAATGTATATACAATACGTTGTCACAAAAATAACCTTAAATTGGTATGCAAAAAATAGTTTAAACAGGGCTGGAAAGATGGCTCAGCGGTTAAGAGCATTCATTGCCTTCTCTTTTAAAGGTCCTGAGTTCAGTTCCCAGCAACCACATGGTGGCTCACAACCATCTGTAATGAGGTCTGAAGCCCTCTTCTGGCCTGCAGGCAGAAGTATACATAATAACTAAATAAATTAATGAATGAATGAATATGTAAAAAATAGTTTAAACAAGAGTAGAAACATGTATACAGTGTGTTGTAACAAGAATGACTTTAAATTTCTATCAATGTACAAAAGTCCATAACAATACAAAATACTTTAGATTAACAGTTTTTACTTTAAAATAGATTCAGTGATCTATCCTTTTGTCTTATCATTCCTATATTCCTGTAAATATAACAAATATCCATGATCCGACAATTAACCAAAGACCACCTACAATCCCAATTCTTGGGAATGTGGGCATCCTTTTCTCTACACTACTTCTAGCTGAATGTGGATGAAGCATCTTTAGGGTATATGAGAAAAAAACCTGAGAAAATCCTGGGAAGACCAGCTATAACCTTTATTGATAGATAACACCTATCAAGTTTCAGGAGATCTCTCTTGATCAGATTAGATCCATATCAACTTGGAACGAATCCATGACCTCTTGTTTCTGTAGAAACAAAAGCAAAACTTCTTCTCTAAAACAATGCATTTTTAAAGTTTTATTTTACAAATATATTTTTTACTTCCATTTTGAAGTTAAGGCATTCTTAAAATATCTAGGTTGATTTATTTCAGCTGTCCCTCTTTCAATCCCCATATCTCTCAGCAGCTATATTTTGCTCATCGGCATTCAAAAAGTTCAAAATCATTATGGCAACATACAAAACCCAGCCTCCCTGTGTATTTCTCATCTTATGTGGCTTTCTATTTTATATTTTTCTTTTATTTTTTTTTGCTCTTTAAAAACTTTATTTTTTAAAAAACTTTCCTTCTATACTTTCCATACTCTTTTTCTTACTTTCTTAAACCTACACACATTTTAAATCACGCTGGGACCTGTTTACAGCTTTTTTTCAGTGGTCCTCTTTGACTGCACTCTTAGTATTTTTTGACTGCACAAGCCATATACTTATTATTATTATTTTTTCAGCTCTCTCAGGCCCTACATGGAAATATGTGCGCACATTGGAATGCTAAAATGTTGTTGGATTTTTTTTTATTATTTTAACTCTGCATTAGAACGTCAAAATGTAGTTGTTAGTTTTTACTCTTTGCTTTTTGACTCTTTGCAAACTATACATTTTTTTCTTTCCACCTCACTTGGTCATTTTTATTTTTGAGCTTCCTGAAAGTGATTACAAATAACCATGTGACAGAGACAATATTAGCCTGCCTTAGAATTGCCTTCAAAGAAATTAATTCATTACTTTTCAATTTAACTTCAGGCAGATTTTTAGGACAAGGACAGGCAGAATTTTAGGACAAGGACATTCTTTGCCTAAACATTACAAGAATTGTCTCTAGCCAAGTTGCTCATTATTCCGCACTGAAACCTCTTGAACTGGGCCTCTAGTCATATTGCTCTCAGTACCGCTGCCTTCCAGACACCTATTAGGATGGCCATTAATCACTGCTTACAGCATCCAGCTAATTTTCTAGTCTACAGTCCTAAAGATTTTCCACATTTCTTGAAAACTACCAACAACAAAACCCACATAGTCAGGCTTGTCACAACAGTAGTTCACTCCCTGGCACCCCAACTTTTGTCTTATTTTCTTTTCTATCTCTGTGATGAAACACTATGAACAAGCTAGCTTATAAAATACCGTGTTTAATCTGACTTACAGTTTCAGGGGTTTAGGGTTCATAATGATGGAGCAAATGGACAATAGCTGAGAGTTCACATCTTGATTGCCACTCATGAGGCAGAGAGAGGGAGACACAAACTGGGAACTGTGTGAATCACTTGAAACCTCAAAGCCCACCTCCAATGACATACTGACAAAGACACACCTCCTAATCCTTCTTAAATAGTTCCACCCACCAGAGTACAAGTATCCAAATATATGAGCTTGTGGAGGCATTTTCATTCATATTACTATACCACAGAAACAAGAAGAAAATTTATTTTTTGTAAAGGTTAATTGTGTAGAACGCTGAACCCATGTAAAATATAGAGATTGTCATGGCACCATCTAAGCACTGTGGAAGAGACATGTTGAAGCTTATACACAAGAGCACAGCTTGACCCCTGTTGGCTATGCAGTCTGAGAAGAGTTAATGCATTGTTTTTTGTTTTTTGTTTTTTTGCTACTTCCATCGTACTCTCTTGTGGAATCTTAACTATGATTTACCGAATACTATATGTAGATTTGCATCATGGACTTTGCTATAGAAAAAAAGCTATATTATAATTTTCCTTAATTACCAATAAGATGCTAGGAATTTAGACTCTTAGAAATTCTACTCTGAATTCAACAGAAAAATGAAGTATTTTGGATTGCATAAATTTTTTTGTCATAAGCAAAGCTGTGAACGCTGCCAGGCAGTAGACTAATCTGTCTGTGGTTACACTGTGCTCTAGGCACTCTTATTTTCAGAGTAATGATATGACCTTTGCTTTTCCTGTGGTGACTGTCTTCACTGTGAAACATTTCAGTTTAAATTACTTAATTTTATTTTCTCTAACGTTTTAGAATCCAGTTTTATACAGAGAGCATAGTATCTCATTGGTTGCTATCTCATAGTGATAGCATTTTGATACAGTACCTGTTTGTATGCTCAGGTTATTACCATTTCAAACCTACCCTTCTACCTCCACCGTCCTTCTCCCTGTTTTCTCTGCCCATCCTGTGTTCTGCCTTCAGCAGGTTGGAATTAGCCCTCTTGCTACCCCTGCCTGAAAGAGAAGTGGGGAAGCTGGAGGGAAAAAAGAGAAAGCATATCTCTTTCTCTGTGCTAGGTCCTGTTCTTCCAGCTTCCAGTGATTGCTTGCTCCTCTGTAACTAAAAATCTTGTTTCCTCTAGAATTATTAAAGGTAGTATGTAATTAATACTTCAAAATCATGTGGATTCTGTCTATAAAGTATTATGTTTAATAAAAATGCATTCTAAGTTTCAAGGAGACAATTTAAAGTCATAGTGTTATTTTAGTATTGGTAAAGTCCCCTGTAAGGTAGTTGACAAGATGGTGATATTAATTGCAATTCTTCAAAGTAATTGTTCTCATATTTGAGAATTTCTTTGCAAGTATTCTTTTACTTTGAACATTAGCCATATGAAATAGTGCTAAATTCACAGGCATAGACTATATGATTTAAAAGAGATCTTATAGATCTTATAGATTGTAGATTTATTGATTCACACCTCTCCCTCTGCCCCTGATTGTCCATTGTCTATAGCAGTGGTTCTCATCCTGGGGTCTTGACGCCTGAGGGTCTTGACTCTTTCACAGGGTTGCATATCAGATATTTATATTACCATTCATAACAGTAGCAAAATTGCAACAATGTAGCAAGAAAAATGTTATGGTTGGGGGTTGACCACATCATGAGGAGCTGCATTAAGGGCGAGAACCCCTGATCTGTAGCATTTCATATGCTTTTAGGGTCTAATGCGGCAGTGGTTTCCTTATAAGTGAACTGAGATCTTGATTCCTATGGTACATATTCCTGTTTTGCTCTGTGGTGCCCCCTGATTGCTAACCTCTAAGTATTGTAGAATTGCTGTGGGTTTTGTGTCCTTGTGCTGACTTACCCTTTCGTTAGCAGCATGTTTTCAGGAGAAGTGTCCCTGGCAATTAATTCCACCTGCTTTCTCTGTCACTTGTTTCTCAGATCCCCATTTAGCAGCTTCCCTTCTGGTGTTCTCTGGTGTGTTGACAGATGCATTGACATGGCACTCTGTGAGCCTCCCGGTCTGTCACTGTTGTTCTCCCAGCTTTGGACATTAGGTACCAAGTAAATCGCTTGCTCATTAGTGTTTTGAGGCTAACACAACATTAAAATCCTGGCTTTGTGCTTATTTTCCTTAGTTACTAATAGATTTATTTGGTTCATTACAAACTACAATTAGTTGAATTCATGCTATAGTTACAATAATGTGCATAGTTCATAGTAAAGATGAACACTTTGCCGTTTTCGTGTGGCAAACATTCTACTTGCTTTCTAGTAGCCTTGGGAGGTGCTGCTGAAAAGTGAGAGTTACTGGGTGGATCTCACACCAGCCCTGTGAGGTCACCCCCACTTCCTAGAGAAAGGAATCGAAGTACAAAGTACTTGCAGTGCTGTATGTAATTCATTCTGCTGCATTACTCTTTATTTGTAATTCCATTATTTTACAAGCGTGGTCTGAAGGGACTATAACTAGGAGTCCCCGACAGAATCACACTACATCACAGATACAGTTGTCAGCAGAATCCAGTTCACTCACTGATATGCTAAAAGGTGATTTCTAAGCAGCATGTGTTGCCAGAGAACCTGTAAGATCACCCCTTCCACATCTTAATGCAGAGTAGCACACACAGAGCATGAGATGTCTTCTGAGTTCTCTGGTGCAGGTTAAATTGATATCAGTGTTTCAGGAACTATGTTTTGGTTCTTTGAAAATTGGTGGAGTGTTGTTGTATAAGAAATATAGCATATTTAACCAGACTTTGCCATCTAGTTATATTAGTATGCAAGTGTGCATGTGCCTGTGTATGTACATGTATATGTGTGCACATGTGTGTGTGTTTTGATGGTGGGCTTTTTTTTCTTGTTTGTTTTTGGATAGGATCCATCACGTAGTTAAGGCTATCCTCAAACTCATAGAAGTTCATTTATTTCTGCCTTCTAAGTGCTGGAATTAAAGGCCTATAGCTCCAGGCGTAGCCTTAGTCACATTAGTTCTTGAAGTTGAATCATTTTAATTTGTGAGTTTAGGCCAACTTAATATATATTTATGCTTAAAAATTTATCTCTTACTTTATGCTTGTTATCTTGAGGAGTCCCATTGTTTTTATCCTAAAGCATTGCATTCCAATTGGTCTAATTAATAATTTTAGGAAATAAATAATGAAATGATTAGAAAAGAATCTGTGAACTGTATATTCAACACATAGACCTTGCATATAGAACCTGGAACTTAAATCTTTTCATTTATGATTTTATGTTTTCTAATTACAAAACAAGTAGTTTATTTGCAATAGCTGAACTGTTTGAGAAAGTTAGAGCCGGGGGTGGTGCCTTTTAATCTCAGCATTCCTCTGGGAGGCAGAGGCAGAGGCAGAGGCAGACAGATCTCTGTATGTCTGTGGCCAGCCTGGTCTGCAGAGTGCAGAGTCCAGTACTGTTACACAGAGAAACCCTGTCTCAAAAAACAAATAAACAAACAAACAAGTTAGTATATGAGGTTTATTTGTCTATTTAGTGGTTTGTTCCCTCTTGCATAGAAGGTGCTGTCTTTGGGGGAATGTAGCTGTACCTTTTAGAATGTACTCAGGTAGTAACATTTTCACAACATTGTTTGCTTGTATTTTGCCAAGAAGAAGGCTCAGATTTGGTCCGAGTATCTGTCTTTTATTGCTATTGAGAACACATTGAGGTTTATGTGCAGGGACTAGGGGCGGGGGAATAACTATGTTCTTGACCCTGTTCAGAAGCTTCTGACTCATGAAGTGTGAGGCAGAGGTTCACATAGTCATGTTAGGCTGCACAGTGAGCTCCCTGGACAAGATGCAGCAGCATTGCTGCTCATTGCATAGCCATTTTGACCATGGAGGGAGGCCCTGTCAGTAGCTGACGTGGTGGCATGGCATTCTCAGGTCTGTGACCTTTGCTGTGCATGTGCTCTCACTGTGTCCTCACAAGGCTAAATACTACCGAGTGCCAAGTAGTTCAGTGCTGGGTTTACAAAGGGCAGATGTTATAACTGCACTACTCTCTCAAACTAGCCCCTTTATCACCCATATGCACTTGCTTTCTACGGCAGACGGCTAGGAATGCCTGGCAGGAACTTTCCAACTGTGTCTCTTTTTCCTAGCTTGTTATAACTTGGTGCTTGAACAGTTACCTAGATAATTTGTTTCTTCTCCAGAATGTAGACCCCTCCTCTTAAAGTCATGGTGCCTCCACCCTTTCTGTGTTCTTGCTCCAGTAGATCCTTTCTAATTTTTGTCTGTTGTTTGTGTCTCTCTTGTTTTCTATTGCCTTTGTTAATTTTACAGTTGCTTGCTTCTAATAATTTATAATGGAGGGTAAATTTACATGCTTTATTTGTCATATATGATCGCAATTTAACCTTTTAAAGAAAAGGCATATTAAAGTATTAAAATTCTAGGTATAATTTGCTACTTCCAAAATTTATAGCTTGACATACTCTTATGAGGACACAGTGAGACTGTCTCAAAACAAACAAACAAACAAACAAACAAAAATACCAGAACATTCACACAAAAGACCTGTAACTAATTTTATAGGTTTTTAGTATATACTGTTAACCAAAATTTATAAAATGATAATTAGCATCAAAAAATTTATAGTAACCGTGAAAAGGTCTGGGGCCAATACATTCTGTACAATTTGAGGAAAGAAATGATTACATGTCGTGAAGCAGTGGGAATTCGCAGAAACCGTGCTATTGAGAATGAAGTGGACGCATGTAAAGGTGTTAGAGTCCCTGATAATGTTGTAGGGAGCTGCGGGCCTGCCTTTTGTCCCGCCCGGCTCCCACATGGTTAGCTTTATACCCGAAATAACAACACACAAACTGTATCCTTTTAAACACTGCCTGGCTCATTATATCTAGCCTCTTCTAGGCTAATTCTCACGTATTAATTTAGCCCATTTCTAATAATCTGCGTAGTACCACTAGGTGCGCTTACCGGGAAAGATTCAGCATGTCTGACCTGGCAGCTGGCTGCATCGCGTCTGCCTCTGAGAGGAGCTGCCCTGCATCTGAGCTCACTTCCTCTTCCTCCCAGCATTCTGTTCTGTTTACTCCACCCACCTATGTTCTAACCTATGAGGCCAAGCAGTTTTTTTTATTAATTAACCAATGACCTTCCTCCATCATGATAAAGATTAATTAATTATATTCTGCTTATACCTCCCAAAGCCTTGGTGGGTAGAGATAAAGCAGATGAAGTTCAAGAATCATTACCAAAATCTAGTGAACTCCCCACAGACTGCCTTTTTAGTCAGGGACATTTCTTCCTAAACCACTAGAGTTAGGCCAGAGCTGATAATGACTCAGCCTTTTCACAGCAGTCTTTTAGTCTAGATGCAGAATTCTTTGTGCTATTTCTGCTGCTTTGGCCAAGCCTTTTAGTCGGTCTACTTAAATTTGAGCATACTATGCACATAAAAACACTAACTGTGACTTCCCCCAAAGTACAGAGGGTTGGTATCAAATGTCACATGGATGTTGCTGTGAACTTTTTTTGGCTGGGGAAGAGGATTATCCACTGAGCAGCCCTCAGCATGATGGGAGGTAACAGTCCTGTCACTGGAAGGTGATGATAGTTGGAAAGCATAACAGATACAGGTTAAGGCTAGGACAGATATTCTGGTTCAGAAATTCAACTCAGCTAGGCTCAGCAGAAAGATTTCCTGCTCAGAGTCCTAGAGTAGAGAAAGAAAGACACAATTTAAGAGTGTGTCAAAGCCGGGCAGTGGTGGCGCACGCCTTTAATCCCAGCACTCGGATGGCAGAGGCAGGCGGATCTCTGTGAGTTCGAGGCCAGCCTGGTCTACAAGAGCTAGTTCTAGGACAGGAACCAAAAAACTATGGAGAAACCCTGTCTAAAAAAATCCAAAAAAAAAAAAAAAAGAGTGTGTCAGGCAGAGCAGCATGTTAGAAAATATACAAATGTCTATTATATAAAGTAAAAGTTTTATTGGTCTTATTTTTTCGGCTCTATAATGGTTAGGAGGAAATATCTTGAGGACTAAATATGCTTTTCTCATCATATACAAGACATTTAAAAAAGACGACAATCCAAATAAGTGGCTAAAATTCATATTTCTATTAATATATGTTGTAGGATTTGTTCCTTCTGAACCTAATCAGCCTTTCTTTCTTGTTTTATTTAATTTATATATTTATTTATTTGTTGTATGTGTTTATGCCTGTGTCTGTGTTAATGCAGATGGCCAGACATAAAGGATTTTCTGGAGCTAGAGTTACAGGTAGCTGTGAGTTGCCATGTATGGGTACAGAATCTGAACTTGGGTCCTCTGAAAGAACAGTAAAGGCTATTAACCACTGAACCATCTCTCCATTCCTGCTGTTTTGTTTTATTTTAATTTTTTTGTCAATATAGATGTGAAATAATCTCCTAAACCATAGTTTTCTTGAATTGAAATACACTTTGAATCTGTTCACATACAGAATTTTTTAAGTCACATTATTTATGTAGCTACCTGAAGTGATTGGGCTGTGGACTAGGGATAGTCATTGGTCCTACTGAGTCTCTCTTGAGTTTTAAAGATGAGAAGAGTGTTATTGATGTTGATCAGGTATGTCTTAGGTGATCGGCGTTATCCATGAGGAAACTGATGGACAGACAGATGATGTGACTGTGTAAAGCCACAGAACTAGAGACAGTTAGGGCATCTTGCACACATTGGTCTTGAGCCCTAGTTTTGTGACTCGTATTTTGCTGGTGTAATAGAAGTACCGTGGCTTCTGTCAACAGATGTGTCACATTTCACATTCCCTCCATAATTAGGATTTTAGGCATTTTCCACCTAGGCTAGTTTCCTTCGTTTTCCAGATTTTTATAACTTTTTTGTACTTTTTCTACAGACTTTTTCAGGTTTGATTCGCTGTTCCTTGGTTATCCACTGGGGAATCACTATTGCTTAGTGAACAAGTGTTTGGTGTTGGGATGGACAGAGCTGCGATGTCAAGGAATGAAATGATGGTCCTGATGGGCTTTTCCCCTCCTGTAGGGTCTGTTTTTTCCACAGATGGTCTCTTCTGCTTCTCTGGAGGAGCATGCATGGCCTGTCACTGCTTCTTTTTCACAGCCAAGCTGAAGTTCTTTCTAGGGATGGCTTTCCAGTGTTCTAGTCTCTGGTTTCCGGGGGATTTCTGAACAGTGGTCCTTGCCCTGCCATGATGGATGAGGTTAATAGTGCATGCTCTAGTTCACACCCTGGGCCAGTATAGCTGTGCCCTGGAGCGCCATTTGACTCAGCTAAACCTTGAGTCTTCTTTATATTTTGTTGAAGATTGAATTCAATATTGTATCTTCAGCTCTCAGAGGAATCACTGTCATAAGGGCAGCACTTCTGTCTATAACAGTAAGTTACAACTCCCAGGAAAGGATGCTGGATAGCAGAGGATGCTTGCTCTGAGGTGTACCCTTATTAATAATTTCTGCATCTGTAGATTTGGGGAAGGATCTGAGTTTAGTAGCACAGCTTCTTTGGATGTCCAGCTTTTCTTGTTTGGGTATCAGGCAGGCCCTCTAGTAAGAACACTTTTCTCTTTTGGATGAGATGTCCTTGGTCGGTCTGAGCTGATGTACTGACTTGTTTTGGTTCCAGGATGTGGGTCTGGTCAAAGAAGAAGCTTGTGGTCGCTTTTGTGGTCTCCTTGGCTGCTCAATGTCCTATGGCTGTTATCCATTGGATCCATGTTCTTACTATAGATGTTCCTGTTTCCACTGTGGTTCCCATGAGACCATGCTGTCTGATTTTTATCCTGTTAATGTGCCTGCTTCCTCCTGATTCCAGCAGGAACAGCTTGTACAGAATGAGGAATGGAGCAAGAACAACTTAATGTTTAATCATCTTCTCTCTGTCCAAAAGGAGCAGTGTTAGGCTTCTCTTTCTTTCTGAACTCCCAGGGAATAGTATACTTAGATTGGCCAGAGCAAACTAGTGAAGGTGAAGGTGGTAGAAGGAAAGAGTTGTGAGGATGCACAGCATCCTGAGGGTCATAGAGAATGCTCAGCGTGGTTTCTTCAGTGAACAACATAAAGCAGTCCTTGCCTTTACAGGCATATAGCCTAGAGACATCAGACCCCAGGAAGGTATGTAAGTATGTTGGTGAGCATGTCACACTTTTCAAAACGGGTTGGAGTATTCTATTTTGATCATATTAAAAGCCAGAGTTCCAGCTGGGCGGTGGTGGCGCACGCCTTTAATCCCAGCACTTGGGAGGCAGAGGCAGGTGGATATCTGTGAGTTCGAGGCCAGCCTGGTCTACAAGAGCTAGTTCCAGGACAGGCTCCAAAACCACAGAGAAACCCTGTCTCGAAAAACCAAAAAAAAAAAAAAAAAAAAAGCCAGAGTTCCCACAGTGGTCTGAACTCCATAACATCTGCTGGTGGCTCCACTTTGTGGCCTGAACTCAGTCATTGCTTCCCTGTGTTAGCATGTGATGAGAAATACTCTGCTTTGGGCTGCTTCCTCCGACTGTGAACAAGAAATGCTACTTTCATGAGATTCCTGGGTTCCCTAAAGGGTACACCATAATTCTATCTATAGACAGTAGTCACAGGAAAAATGAATTAAATTTATTATTTTTTTCTCTAGGTTGCATCCCAGCGCATAAGCTCAGTAGACCTCTCGTGTTGTAGCCTTGAACATCTGCCTGCCAACCTCTTCTACAGCCAAGACCTTACTCATCTCAATTTAAAACAAAACTTCCTGAGGCAAAGCCCCACCCTTCCAGCTGCCAGAGGACTTGGTGAACTGCAAAGGTGAGCCTGTTGAAGTGCTACAGTCCTTCAGAAGAGCCTAGCTGGGAGTTTTCTCTTGACTATCCTTACAAGTCTATTTTCCCTCAGAAGGCAAGATAAAATGACTTTCTTATACAGTGAGGACAATGTCGATTATCACTCTGAAATTTTCCCTAAGGTTTCCTGCCTTTAAAATTTTTAATTGTAGTTATTCATTGGGTAGATTTACAAAAGAGCAGTGCTTTTTAAACAGACTCCATTCTCTAGAATATCTGCAAATAGGTTGTGAAAAATTAATAGTCCTTAGCGTGCTTCTTCTAACTTCAAGAGTCTGTTAAGAATACAATTTTTTTTGTTTTGAAATTTATGGATCAGTTTTTTTTCAATGAAAATACTTATCTTAGAAATATAAGAACCAAGGTTTAAATCCAAAACACAGTGGCATCTGGAGGTTGGGTTGAGTCGTGTGTGAAGGCTGCGTATTCTGCCCCATTACTACTAGAAGCATCTGTAAATCAGGTCTGAGAGCTTGCATCTTCTTTGCTGTCCCCTTCTGGAGTAATGACCAACCTTGATTCTGTGGGAATGAACCACCTCATTAGTGCATGTAGAGACTGTACTGGAAGAGGATGTAGCTATGTTCAAGGAGCAGTGGGGTTTATATCTTAAGTGGCTGATATGGTTAGAGAAAAAGCCATGCTAACCAGTCATTGTGATTATATATTTATGGTTTTTACCACCCAGAAAGAAAAATCAAACCAATTTTACTATAAAATCTGTATATTTAATTGCAAAATAAGATAGTATTCTTTAAAAATTAACATTTTAAAGTTAGTGTACAAATAGACTTCATTGCGCCATTTCCACGGGCCTTTGTGTCTCCATACTTTGTTCTAATTTTTCTCCTCTCTGCCTCATCACACCCTAGGCCCAATCCCTAAGAGAGTGCTTTAATTGTTCTTTCAACTGTTGTGAATATTCTTTGATACCATACCTAAGTTTGACAACTGATATCTTAGAATAGAAAGGGGCATTTTTAACTAAGCCCACTTGAGGGGTGAGGACTATGGGATATCCAGGCAAACCCCAGTTAGTAAGGATCCCAGGAGGAAATTAGATTCTGGGACTAGAGAATGACTCAAGGGGTTTTCAGTCATATGTGATGTTTTCTTCTTTAAGGAAATATGGCAAAAATGTTAGCATTTGACAAATGCAATTGTAAATATCTGTATGACATTATTTTCTCCATTCTACTTAAGTGTTCCATAGTAATCCAAAATTAAAGCATACATAAGATGATTTTCTTGTCACTTCCAGAACATTCACAAAACAGACAGCATCTGTGAAATGATCGCATATCCAGATGGCCCTCAGTTAAGTGGGATCTGGGCCCCGCCTTGACTGTTGTTTCTTTCAGAGGCACCTGGTACCACCCCTTCCTTCATTCCGCTCTCCAGCTTTCCTGAGTACACACTTCCCTCACTGCCCTGTCAGCTCCTGGGTATTGGAATTCTGTGCAATATTCTACTACAGTTAGAGCAAAATGAAATGTATAAAAACTTTTTTATGCTTTAAAAAGTGTATACTTATTCCTTATTAAAATAATGCTGTATATAGAATTTTAAAATTCTGCTAAAGCTTTATAACAAATGGTTCTCTAAATTTCCAGTACACTGCTCCACCTCTTTACTTTTGTGCCATTTGGATCCATTGTTTTCTCTAATCTCCCTAACTACTATGCACATACTGCCATGCTGGACATTCCATCCTGGTTTGCTACCGTCAAAAGGTGAGGCCTTGTTTCTTCTGTTGTCTCACACCCTTCCTGCCTCATGCTGCAGTCACAGCTCTTTCCCCATTTTCTTGAATGATCCAGTTGGCTTCACTGTTACCATGTTAACATGGAACTGTTGCTCCCACCTAAGGAACTTAAGTTCTGTGATAACATTTCTGATGCTGGCTATACTAGTGGCCTCTCCTTTTCATTTGTATTCTTTTTTCCTTCCTTAGCTCATGTAGTCTTCCTGACAGAACTTAACACCTATTACTTGGATACTGCTCCCCTTCTGGAGCTGGTATAGGTATTTGTCTTTTTGCCTGTTAACTAGCAAAGACAGCAAGTATATCTTTTCCTCAGGATATGTCAGTTCTATGTGAGAGGCTTCCTTTGGCTTCTTAATGATGCATGCCAAGATTGAGAGGGTGGGGAAGAGAACCAGAATCTTAAGGTTAAACATGTAGATTTTTGTCTAGTCCTCTTGTTTGCTGTGCCTGATGTCTTTGAACCAGTAATTCTCTGGGTTAGTTCCTTTGGGAATAAACTCTTTGGCCGGAATCGACGAGATCCAATGTCTCCTTATATTATCCCTCCCCCTCCCCCCGTGTGTGTGACAGAAATATAGGACAGGCATACACAGGCATGTGCATCCTGGTGGGTTCCTCCCAGATACACAGGTCCATCTAACTACTGCCCATATTGAGAAATAGATTGTTATCACCATACAACAATCCTCTCTCTGCCCCCTTGTTAGCACTGATGATCTCTGTCCTGACCTCTGACACTGACTCAATCTTACCTGTTTATATAGTAGACATAAGTGGATGATATAGTGAGTGCATGTATCCAGTTTCTTTCTTATATTACTCCTTGTTAAAAGCAAAGCAGTGTTTATCTTGGTATTTAGCTCAGCAGTCCAGACTGGCCGACTCAAGTGACCTGTATCACATTTTATATTATATAAGCACTGTTTTGTTCTCTGTTGCCTTAAGGTTGAACAGGTGTGGCTAAGAGACTTGGTCTGTGACATTAGAGATGCTGGGCTGACATTTTGTTGCCCTTAAGACAACAAACAAAGGAGACTTCAAACTAGATCCTTCTTAAACAACTTACTATGCAGTACTTGTGTGACATCCGTTGTTCAAATTTGTTTTCAAATAATAAACACCCTCACACACATAAAGACATATATTTTGATGCTAGTGATAAAAATTATAATATATATTTATACTTCAGAAATCACTAATTACATTTTTAAGTTACAGTTTTCATAAGATCATTCTTTGCTGGCATACATGCTTTTTAAAAAAGACTTCTATGTGCCTGAGTTTCTTTGCTGCATGTAAGTATGTGTACAACTGCATGCCTGTTGCTCAGGGAGGTCAATTAGGGTCTTTGGTCCCTTGGCACTGAAATTAGGGAAGGTTGTGAACCCTCATGTCTTCTGGGAATTGAGCCTAGTTCCTTTGTAAGAGCAGCAAGTGAAACTGAGGCATCTCTCCAGTGCCTCTTTGACAATTTAATACATACCATGTATATATAATTTAATACAGTACATATTATACTTGTATATATATTTATTACACACTTCAACTTCTACTACGGTTGGCACTCCCACTTTGCTACAGCCCCTTTTTATACATTCATGTCTCCCCACAGCTTCCTTTCTTGTATTAATATTTTTGTTTTGTTTGTGAGTTACTGAATTTAACCAGAGCCATCTTGTGCCTACAAATTTGGAACTGTCCATTGGAACTTTGTGGGCTCACCTGTGGGTACACAGCTGAAGAGAACAATTGCCCCTCTTACAGAATCCTTCAGCGACCAATAGTTAGCAGGGAAGAATGGGACTCTCTGAACCCTTCTTTGATCCAGGCTTGTGGAGCCCAATAGAGGCCACCTTAGTTGCTCTCGGGCTCATGATTGCAGTGGCTGTGACCTACCCAGGGTGTACTTGGATGTCTCAGGTGAGGAGGAATAAATGTCCTGTTGAGACTGAGCACTCAACCACCGCTCATTCTCAGCACCTACAGCGGCCGGCCGCGAGCGAGTCTCCACATTCATCCAGGAATGTACACTTCTAATGCTGTTTTGAGACAGTGCACAATTTTTATTAGTGTATATATAAGAAATTCATGATAATAAATGTCTACTGCATATTTCACTTGGAACATGCTTTTGAGGTAGCAGAATAATTTACTTTTATATTTTAATTAAGTCTTAAGGAATTAAATTTTAGACTGATGTTAAGACAAATTCTGATACCAGTATTTTAGGAAGAAATTTTATGTACATTAAAACAGATAATTTTATATACAGTAAAACAGATAAGAGCTCTCTTTGAAGTTCAGTGTATTTTAAATTTTCATCTATGAGTATTAAACAAATGATTAATTTTCAAAGAATATTAAATTTGTATTTACATCAGCGTTCTGAGTCTGGGGAGTGACACAGGTCTGCAGTTTCAAAAGGAACACAATGTTTTTGGATATACTGCTAAAAACATTATTTTTGGCTCTCCCACTGGAAACACTGTTCTTGGGTCTCCCCCTGGAAACACTGTTCTTGGGTCTCCCCCTGGAAACACTGTTCTTGGGTCTCCCCCTGGAAACACTGTTCTTGGGTCTCCCCCTGGAAACACTGTTCTTGGGTCTCCCCCTGGAAACACTGTTCTTGGGTCTCCCCCTGTTTATTTTTCCTTTTTTGGACCTGAACTTTTCAACTTGATGTTCAGCATTTAGAGAGGAAAGTGCCAGTAATTTTTGATGGTTTTAATAGTTTTCCCCCCTGATTCTCTGCTACTAATAACTATCCTATAGACAGTACTTTACATAGCCAACTATATCTCTATTTAGGTAAACAAAATAGTCTTTATAAGTCATTGCTGATTGCAATAGACAGTTATTTTTAGTTAATATTTTGTAGAGTCAATCAAGAGTACTTTTTTTCTGGTTTATATTCAAGGCCTCTTAAGTTTTCTCCTTATATTTTAACTTTACTAGTTCTCATATGGTAGCTGATTATATCAACTTACCTGCACTGGTCTGTATTGGTATTCAGATATTTTACCAAACTCACAGCTTCTTATGTTTTTAATAATTCTTTAATTTGCTATTTATTGAAATTTTGTGAGTAGGCTCATTGAAGGATCTAGAGTTTGGGTATAAGGAAGCCAAAATATTTTGTGTGTCTAGCAAGAGTCTACCTGATAACAAGAGAAAAGCATTCATACTGTTATATACACATGAGAGTCTTGGCAGGAAAATGAAAGCCTGGAAAAGAGCAAGCCTCCTTGCCTGTATACTATAATGAGCAAAGAAGTCAGCTGTGAAAAAGTAATAGGGTCTCAGGAAAGATAGCCATTACTTTAATAAGGTCTGTTTGTAGAGATCCGTCTCAGCCTCAATTGCCTTCTCGGTGCTAAGAATGTGTCCTCCTTCCTGGTCTGTGGAGGACCTGTTCTCAAGCCCGTCTCTCTTGTTTCAGGTGAATGGAGGGGACCAGAGGGCATCTTTATTTCCTACTTTTTGTCTTTAGTTCAAAACAATCCTTATAACATAGAGGCAGATTTAGGGGGTAACATCTTCCGTCCTCCTTTATAATGAATGGCAATAGAGTCTCTGTACAGTTGTCGTACCTGCAGCCTTCGAAAGCACAGTGGACCGCACCCAGACTGCAATAGCTGTGTGTGCTCCATTTCTCCTTACTTTGTTCATTTTTCTTGGAATGTTTGTAACTTAAGTTAAATTTCTTTATCCAAGACCATACTAATATATTAATCATTCCATTTAATTGATAGGCCTATGTTTTAGTAAATTCTTGACAAACTTCTGATTATATTTAAATTACTTAATTCTGTATATGGAAAATTACTTTGTTAAATACACATTACTTGAAATGTTTCGCTCGTCTTGGATCACTTTGTTCTCACTGTTATTCATGAGCATGGGTGGGCGCCCTCGTTCCAACTCTTGCGCTTTGTCAAGTGCTGTAGAGAAGCAAAGCTAGCACCAGGAGCCGGACTGCTCTGGAGTGGGGCTACTTTCATAGGAGGAGTGAACTTTTGTCTTAAGGTATTTTGTTATTTAAGATTTCTTGCCTGCATATATTGTGCTTTAATAAAATCCACCACTACTACCTCCCCTCTAGTTCCTCTCCAAGTTCCCCCACCCACTTTTGCCTCCCAACTCGATGTGCCCCCTTCTTTTCTTGAAAATAGGTTATTTTTCACATAAAATATCCTGATTACAGTTTCCCCTCCCTCAGCTTCTTCCAGGCCCTCCCCTTCTCCTCTCCCCAACTGAATAAACTCCCCTTTTCTCTTTCATTAGAAAAGCATAGGCTTACAACAACAAAGCCAATAAAACACAGTATGATATAACAAAGACTATTTCTTTGAGGTTGGATGAAGCAAAAAAAAAAAAAAAAAAAAAAAAAAAAGGGAGGAGGAGGAAGAGGAGGAAAAGAGCCCAAGAGAAAGCGCACAGGAATCAGAGTCCCACATGTCCACACATTCATGAGTCCCCAAAATATACTAAACTGAAAGCCATAATATATATAAAGAGGACCTGGTGCAGGCCCTGAGCTTGCTGCTTCAGTCTCCCTGAGTTCATATGAGCTTTGCTTAGCTTGTTTGGAGGGCATTTTTCTCCCGCTGTCCTCCCTCCGTCCTGGCTCCTGCACTCTGTCTACCAGGTCCTCTTCCAGGAGGTTCCCTGAGCTTTGAGGGGAGGGATTTGATGAAGACTGGATGGAAAGTGAGAACACAACTGTTCCTAGGTATGGTTGAAGAGGTCTGTGGTAGGTGTGAGGGTCCAGACTGAATATGGCCGGCATGAACCAGACCATGGTGGAGGTGGGGGGTGAGAGAGGAGAGAAGAGGGCAAGGGGATCAAGAGAGATCCAGAAGCTGAACCAGGCAGGAGCCAAGACAGCTTGTGTACCAAGAGGCCAAGTAGTCAAAAAGGATCAAAGGCCAGGGGAAGGGCATAACCCCTGGGAGGGAGAGGTTTAGGGTAGGGAGCGGGGTGAGAAGATTTGAGAGGAGTCACAGGTACTGAGACTTATCCAAGGTTTGTGGTTCCCTGTCATCATTCTGCTACAGGAGGAAGCTTCTGGATGGCTGAGCAAAAGTCTTTCCAGAGTGCAAAAGCATGATGATCAGTCACCTTCTATTGTATGCTCATATCTTATCTGTTGTGGGAAAGGAGGCTCCGGCTTTCCAGTTCACAGGAAGTTTAGTTTGAAATCATTAGTAACTTCACCAAAGTATAATGTAAGGTTTAAGTAAGTGTGCCGTGATTAAGATAGTCAATGAGTTCAGCGCAAACAAGAGCAGGAAGAGCCCGGGCCACATCTGCCTTAGGAAAGTCATGTTCACAGCTTCTTTCAGGAGTGTGATCCCGGCATTGTTAAGAATGAAAAGTCTTACACCCCGGTAAATCTCTCCGCTGATGCAATAATCAAAATCAAACCAAATTAGAAAAAGCCCAGGTTTAATGGATGCTGGTGCTCCTGGGTGGCAGGGGAAGGGAGACTGGAAAACCATGTGTTTGTTTTCTGGGGGACAGTTTAAATAGCCTTTGGTCTTGAGCATCTCTGGGGAGGGGCATCCTTTGGCAATCTTTCTTGAAGGTGGTATCTGGACTGAGGTAACTCCCAGGGGGGAGCAGCCTGAGATGAAACTTTCCACCCAAATATTGGATACATGGATGCTAGGTGCTGGTGTGAAGCCTGGACCCAAACATCCCAGACTCTTTGGGAATAAGGATGTTAGGTGACACTTCCAACCAAACAAAGAAAGTTCTCTGGTCTAGTACTGTTAATTCTGCTCAGTGGACATAGTAATTAACTGTTCCCTAAGTCCATATCTTTTTTTTAGGGGGGGGGGTTCTAGACAGGGTTTCTCTGTAACTTTGGAGCCTGTCCTGGAACCAGCTCTTCCTAGACCAGGCTGGCCTCGAACTCCCAGAGATCCGCCTGTCTCTGCCTCCCAAGTCCGTATCTCTATACACGTAGATTAATGTGTCACCACAGCAGCTTCTTTTTCTAGTAGATGATGAGTAATACAGAGACCCACAACTGCTCAACATCTGGAGAGTAAGAGGCTGTGGAGTGCTCAGTTCTAAATGGTAATACATATCACAGTCCTTGCCCCGAGGTTCAAGGATCATTGAGGAAGAGGAAGTGAAAAGGTTTTAGAAGTCAGAGAGAGTGGACTTCTGCCACGAAGAGGTGGCAGGAGAGTCAGAAGCTGGAGAGGGCAATGCAGAGATTAGCACAGAACAGGGGCCTACAGCAGGAGTGGAGCCTCTCTGTGTGTCTCTGTGCAGCTCACTGTGCATGGTGCAGAGACACAAGAAATGGAAACCCATGCTAATTTTCTAAACTTAGCTTTACATCTCTAACAGTTTGTATTTTTCGCTTGGGAGAATTGAAACCATTAGTATTCAGCTATTATAAAAAGATTTAAATTTATTCATGTCATTTTGTTAATTTTGTAGCATTTGATATCATTAGAAATTTGTACTGTAAGTGACTTGAAAACCACTTGAATTACTTATGAATCATTTTTACTATAGCACTGGAACGTGCATATACAAAAAGGATAAGTGTACCATTAGATATTTACACAGTATTTCTTTCAGTAGTGATTTGTTGTTTGTTGCTGTTGTTTGAGTGTGATAATTTATTCCCTGGCAGTTTCACAGAATTCTATGCAATAGTTTATAAAAGTTGTTTATAAAAAGGCATAGAAATAGTAGTATAACCTTGACTTTTACACATTTGATTTTTGTCTTTCTTATAGTATAATTCTCTCTCATAAAGAAACAATTTATTCTGTTTATTCACTTCACTCAGCTTTGAATTTCTAAAAGGCAGAGATCAGCTTCCCCCAGAGGTGATTCCCACTGTGAGGTAGACCATTAAGTACCTGTGAATGAGCACATGAGAGGTTGGTGGGAACTGCTGCTGGTCACTCACTTCCATGCTGATCACACTCTCCTTTGCAATGAGCTTTTGTGGCAACTTGTAGATGGAAGTGCAACTGGTAATTTGTCATTTTTCTTTGGTTAAAAGTTTGATAAAAAAAAAAAAACACTGTGTATAATGAGACTCCTTAAGAAATATGACATGGAAATTTGAAACAAAGAATTGGTAGTAGGAAAAAGAAAGTAAGTTTTAAATGGATAGCATGATAATGTTTTTGTTTTTCTAAAGCAAAAACTAAAACAAAACTCCCAAAGCAAAGCAAAAAGCACCACCAGTCTCTAAAATAGTTCACATTCTCTCTCCACTGCCTTACTAGAATGCACACCCTATTGCCTTCACCCCTCCCAAGCCAGGTATGGCTTCTGTCCCATTTCCCCTTCAAAGCATATTTCCAAAGACATTTGGAGAGTCTGCTTATTTCCAGTTCTGTGTGCTTTTTTTCCTCCTTTGGTTTGTAAACTTCCTTACTCTTTTATTACACACACCTCTTACTATGTACTTTAGAAATATTTTAAATTGACATCTATTTGTAAATTTCTTGACCATAGGGATGGAATGTCTCTGCTTTTGTATTCTCTGTTTCCTCTTTATATTTAGCCTAGGGATGAATGGAGGGAGGGCAGAGAGGTACAGAGGTTCAGTTGTTGGTTTCCCCATCACCAAGGACAATAGGTTTCCAAAATGCCTTCAGCAATGGAATTCATATATAGCACTATTTAAGGTGGCAGTGGTCCCTTAATTTTGATTGATCACAACATAATGTCGTACCGAACCATCAATTTCAGTGAACCTTAGGTGTGTATGTTAGAGTTGGGGTAGTATAAATAAGTCTATCACCTAAAACAAGGTCAGAGTTGCTTCCCTTGGAAGGAGTGAATTAAAGACTTGAGAAGTGAATTTCATTCCAAGTAGATGTGAAATTTATATTCACTGAAAAGGAGGGGGAGTGGTGGGAGAGACCATGAAGTTGTCTGGGCAAACATGGTGTGATGTACAGTGACCCCTGTGGAGAAGCGAGGTGGAGGAACTCCTAATTTTGCTTCGGTTTCTACATATTTGGTCCTCATGGGATAGGAAACAAATGACCCCATTTCCTGTCCTGTTTTGGGTGGGTGGGGGCTTTTAACATTCCAATGGTAGAAAGTTATTAAATTATTAAGTTATTAAATTATTTGTCCTTACCACACTTTAACATTTGCAGGCTTTGTTTAAGAAATTGTTTTTGCTTTTCTCAATAATTTCTGGAAAGTCATTTCAGTGGTGATAGCACTCGTTGCCAACTGGAACAAGAAGTGTCATGTGTTCTGCTCATCTTCTAGATTGAGACTGTAATACTTAGGATACTCTTCCATGTGGATAAAGGTTGTAAAGGTTGGAGATGATCACTGAAGACAGGGGTCACCCATGCAAAGGAATAAGACAGCCAGTACCTCATGCTGCTGGAGGAATGGAGATTCCCAGCATGGGGTTTAGACTTGCGGGATGATGAAGGAATTCCATAGAATGTTTGGAATGCCTCCTCTCCAGTTAGCTGTTACCCACACTGCAGCTTTTTGCACAGCTGGGCTTTGCAGCTGGAATTTGGATCCTCTTGGGATGCTTTCCATTTCATAGGCTTCCCATTTTCCTGCCCTGAGCCTTGGGATGGCATAGGGCTCTGGGACCCTGCAGGCTTAGTCTTCCTTTCAGCTTCCTCGCCACCTCAGCTTTGCCAGACATGGCCCGTTTTCTCTTTCTCTCAGACAGCACTTTCTAAACAGAAATTCAAAAGAAAAAAGATTTCTGTTACCCAGACTGTGTTAACTTTGTCAGACTGTTGACTTCTTCTCAGATGCTCTCTAACTTTTATCCCACTTAGGGATGAATATGTGGGGAGTGTAGTGACTTTAATAATAGCCTCTGGTAGACTGTAATTCAGCCATGTAATTCTGCCCAACTCCATTTTTCTGTTGTTTTATTAATCTCTGTGCTATCTTCTCCAAGTCTTGACCTAATTTTAAGAGTCTGGTGCCACACACAGCCTTTGTGGTGTTGCTGTTCAGAGTAACAGTAGCTGCTCAGTCTGCATCTCCTAGGGGACATCAGGCTAGCGGATGCTCTGCCTTATGGCAGTGGATCGTGAATGTCTTTTTGACTTAAGACTTGGGGACATCTTTAGCATCATTATTGATGGCTTATGAAATGTATCCTTTGGTGGCCACTGTGAGCACAGTGCTGGAGCAGAACGTTTCTGTCTGCCCTTCTCGTTTAATTCCCAGTGTTCACACAATACCTGTGTAACTGTTGTAAGCTAAAGTCCCAAGAGAGTTTGTTTTTGTCCTAAGTAACTAATTTTGATGCTGTTTGCCATATGCCATTCGGAAGATTTGGATGATGGCATGGTGCCTGCAGGTTATTGACAGTGGAGCACATCCATCTCTTTCTGGGCGGATGACAGGAAGGGGAGGTGTTATTTTTGTGATAAATACAAAGTTTTTCTAGATAAATACAAGTGTCTCTCTGCTGAGATGCTCTGTGGTTAAGCATTAACCAGTCTTTACCGCCCTGGGCATTCCTTTTCTATTTGAATTTTGCCTGCTTATTATTTCCCAAGTATTCCCTGTAGTTATGCCCTTTAATCAGTGTTTCCCAAAATAAGGTTCAGGAGGCACCCACGCTAGACACACATTGGTGTTTCTTGGAGTCATTGGAGCCTCTTCTCTGTCCCAGACTTCAGTCAGACCCTCCGGTCACAGAGCCAGGAGTCAGAATGCTGCTGTTCTGTCTTCAGTCATCAGTCTGTTGCACCCTTCAGTGAGACCCCAGTGAGCAAGCACAACACTCTCTACTCTAAAGTTCCCACCTTCTACTTCATATGCTGCAGCTCTCTTCGGAGTTCCTGGGGCGTAGCATTGTGCCTCCTTTCTCATTTGTGTTGTCCATGTCAGCAGTGAGGATTCAGAGGTTGTCAGTGAATAATGCTTTGGTGCCAGGATGGCGTAGTAGCTATCCTTTGTGATGTTTGTGGGGTTGGGTTTTTCTTTATTTCTCCGTGATAAGACGCTTGCGCCTCTCATCTCTCATCTCTCATAGCGCATTCCTGTGACTTAGCTCTCCTCGGTGGCTTTTGCTCATATACATTTTCTCATTCCTTTGGGGATGTGCTGCTTTGGTGTAGAAGGTCTCTGGCTTTCCTCGTATATTCTTGCATGAGTCAACTGTACTTTTAACAAAGCACACTCATCTCTTTGTGTTGAGAAGGGAAATGCTGGTCTGTTTTCTGTCTTGTACAGAAATCTTCTAACATTGTTACTTGTCTTACTTGCATAGTAGTTAATGTGAAACCTCTTCTGAATAGTGTTGGCAGTTAGATCTTCTTCTGTTGGGTAGGTCTGTTGATTAAAAAAAAAAGAATGTGGTCATGGGCAAATAAAGAAAAGAAAGGAAAGCCGGGCGGTGGTGGCGCACGCCTTTAATCCCAGCACTTGGGAGGCAGAGGCAGGCGGATCTCTGTGAGTTCGAGACCAGCCTGATCTACAAGAGCTAGTTCCAGGACAGGCTCCAAAACCACAGAGAAACCCTGTCTCGAAAAACCAAAAAAAAAAAAAAAAAAAAAAAAAAAAAAAAAAAAAGAAAAGAAAAGAAAGCAAATTCCTTAGACATTTTAAGGCATAGCATATTCTTATGTTGTCAATTTGTAAAAGAATCATATGACATACTTAAAAATCTACTGACTGCTTTTTTCCCACATAATGACTGTCGTGTGATTTAGAGTGTTTTTTATTAGGGAGGCTGTGTGTAATAGCTCACACCTAGATATCAGAGTAAACTGTGGAGTTTCTCTCCTTCCACCTTTCCATGGATTCCAGGGATCAAACTGGGGTCTCCAGGCTGGTACAGCATCCCTCTTACCCTGTAAGCGATCTTGCCAGGCCTTTGCCATTGTCCTTTGAGCTGTCTTATTTGTGTGTGTGTGTGTGTGTGTGTGTGTGTGTGTAGTTAACCTAGTATAGGATCTGATCAGTAAATGTTCTCTCTTATTTGAATAGTATTAAAGGGGATTAAAATATTCTTTCTCTGTCTTTTGTTACTCTAGAAAATCCAGTCTAGAAGCTGCTTGGTCTCGGGATTGCCTCAACTAGCAGGTGCAGAGCCCCCTACTTTAGCTATGCCACCCTATTCTAGGTTTTAGTCTCTGCAGCAAAGCTTTTGCTAGATTTTGAGCATATCTTTTTGTAGCAGTAGATTTAAATTTTAAGCCAAGTTAAATATTCATGTATTTATTTCTGTTTTCTAATCATATGAGATAGTGTCGTGTTTGTTTTGCTGTCTCCAAGAGTCATTTATGGTGTTGAGAACACAGATAGGGTGGTTTCAGTTTATTTTAGCTCAGATGTTGAGAAGTTCATTGTTTGCCATGGTTGTGTCTGTGAGCTTCTGAGCCCCAGAAGGCAGGCGGTGCTCCCTGGACTGAGGCTGGTGGACTGCTCAGCTCTTAGGGCAGAAGGGCATACATACATCCACGTGGATCCATCTCAGGAATTGTTAAGGGCTGATATGTGCCAGGAAATTGAGAAGAGATGGAAATTCAGTCACAGGGCAGTAGCTTTGGGATGTGATGGTAATGTGAGCACCAGAAGATGAGTCGTGCCTTCTGAGGAGGAGGTATTCGTAGTGATGCCGATGCTGGCCTTGGGAGCCAAGAGGTTTTCATGTCCCCACAATTACAGACAGCCCCAGAAAGACAGTGGGGCGGAAGGTATTTCCTTTTGAATCCCTCTGCATCAAGGAGCATGAGCTTCTATCGTGCAAAGTACTCTCTGCTCCTTAACTGTTCTGTGCGTGTAGGTTGCTTGTGTCACACCTGACATACTATAGGATCAAGTTTCTAGTTGGATAGAGCAACAAGAATGCCTCAGTTGGAAGAGTACATGGATGGTAAGTCAGATGTGTTGATGATTGAATTCTGTCATTCATTTGCTTACCTATTGTTCCTTGAGGTCAAGTATACTTAAACACTGTAAAGAGTGTTTTGGCCCCCTCCCAAGGTTAGTCTTCCTAAAGAGAAACCTTACTGTTTGCAGTAGATGAGCTAAAAACTTCAAGGTGGCCTCTCAGACCAGTAGCTAAGCATGGTTTGGGAATCTGTTGTGGAAGACAGAAAAGCACAAACTAAATCTTATTGCCCATGCTTTTCTCTGTTTTTTTTAAGCAACAGCAGAGTTTCTCTTATTCTCCCCAGTGTATAAATTTTTAAAATAACCATCAGAAAATAATGATTTACATAGTAAATGATTTTTATGTAATTAGCGACTAAAAAGAAAATAGACTGTTCCTACCAGTCTACAACAACGGAAGTGTCATGAGAACATAAAGCGGGCTGTTTGGAGGAGAGAGGCAGCCAGCATGGGACAGGGCAAATGGAAAAGTGCAATATACACTGTGTATAAAAATGTCATAATTTAGTATATTAACTGAAAATTAGTAATAAAGAAATAGTAAATGTGGACCAGAGTTAAGATAAAAATGAAAATTATTGAAAGTAAATATTAAAAGAAATTCAGAGTAGGTTCTATCACTCTGGGATGAAGTAAAAATAAAACCTTCTTAATGAAAAAATAAAAAAGAAATCTAGACTCCATAAAGGAAAGAATAACAAATTTGAACCAATAGAACTTAAAAATCAGTGTGCGGCAAGAGGCATACTAGTCAACAGTGTGAAAACTAAAAGGAGGCAATATTTATAATATATGCCGATCATACTCGCAAAGTTCCTCAAACTTTTTAAAAGCCCAGTAGAAAAATGGATAAATGATATGGGTGTCTTTGGGAGACATTTTGTGAATGCCAATCCCCTTTGTAAAAAGTTCAGCTTTACTGAGAAATACAGATGAAACTGACTTTTCATCTTTGTCTCCAGATTAGAATGTGGGTGGCAGTGATTGAAGGCGTGGAAGAACTCTTTCTGAATGGCTGATAGGAAGAATGAGTTTGCAGGTTTTTGTTTTAAAATTTTGTATCATATATTGAAATATTAATTACATATATTCTTTTTGCCATTAGTTATACTTTCAGAACTACAAATTCACAGTTGCCCTTTCAGGAACTTTTGAGCCCATTTGGGTTTTGGAATCAGAGGTTTTTCATATCACATAGAGTGAGGCCTGAAGACAGATCGACCAGAACGTTTTGGTTTCTGGAGAAGAAATGAATATTCATGTCAGTAGGTCATCTTTGGTACGAATTGAGTCACTGCCAGAGCTTTCAATTTTTTCCTTCAGGATCTTTTGGATTTCAGAAATATGGCTAAAACAGAGCCCTGGCAATAAAATTGAACATCAGTATCCTGGATGTGGATGTGAACTGAACTCGCAGGGGAGGGTGGAACTGCAAAGAGCAGGATGAGCTCATAACTCGTTCTTTACACGCTTTTCTAGTTTCCTGTGATACATGTGCATGTGTTATTTTGGTTATCAAATAAAGGCAACGTTCTTGTGGCAGCACGTCCAGTGAGTGTTCTTAGGACTGCAGCCTGGCAACTCTCCATGCAGAGGTCACCTGAGCCTGTAAGGATGAAGTGGTGCAGAGCGAGGACTAAGCCCACAGCTCAGTTTACAGCCAGTCCTTAATGACTTAACATTGAATCAGAATTTTAATTTCTAAAAGTATGCTCCACAGTAGGTAAACCACAACTTTAACAGGAGCTGTTGCTCTGAAACGAAAGTCCTTTCTCCTATTGAATTGTTTTTAACTAGCACAGTGATGTTGAATAATGATAAAGGAAATGGACTAGGGATATAGGGATATAGCTCACTAGTATAGCGCTTGTTTAACTGGTAAATTCTGCTGTAATAGTCATCATCATAATAATAATGGGAAAATGGTTTTAATAATGGGAAAAATGGTTCAAAAAATAGTACTAATTTTTCTCTGTCAATTCACTGGGTATTGCTGTCATGCTCACTTTGAGTACTTATGGATATGATTAAAAATAGAACTACTAGGGTAAATGCCACAGCTCACTTGAGAGTTTGCACCTGAAATGAGTGAGTCCTTGGGTTCAGTCTCTAAAACCATCGAAACACTCCTTCATAAGTGTGCTTTGTTCTTGGACAAAAAAATAGATAAACTTATGTAACAAAGACTAATTAATATCATGTCTGAAATAATCATCATACTATTTGGTTTTATTTCCTAAACATGTAAAAATACATATATCCATTTTGTGTCTTGTACAAAAAGAACTTTTAGGATGTTACTGAGTATAGGTAGATAGAACAAATTCTAAGAAACTAGAAAAATCAAGGATGTTTCATAACCTTGACAAATAAGCCCAGAAGGAAAAAGTTTATGAAGATTGGCAGGAGTTTTGTGTGTTTTACTTCTGTTTTTATTCAGTCCTCTCACCTTTGACGCTGTAGAACACTAGCTTTTTTTCCTTTCCAGCCCTTGGATAGAAATGCTCCACTTCATGCACTGTGGGGCTTATTTGCTCCTAAGTAGTTCCTTGGAAGCCAGAATGAAATCAGCTTGCAGCTGTGGGGTTGCTCTGTTTTACAAACTCTTATAGCTGATAAATAATAGTAGAAATGTTGTGTACATAAATTGGTGTGTTTAAACATTTCTAATCAGTGTAAGAAGCTAATTACTATTCTGGTTTGTGGATCTAAATATCTTTAGCTCAAGGGAGTAGTCAGAAAGATTATACCTCAAAATTTAGTTTAAAAATTTTCTTTAAAACTAAGTATAGCCAGTGTCTTAGTTAGGGTTACTGTTGCTGTGATGAAACACCATGACTGAGGGAAGTCAGGACAGGAACTCAAGCTGGACAGGAACCTAGAGACAGGAGCTGATGCAGAGGCCATAGAAGAGTTATTGACTTGTTGGCTTGCTTTCCATGGAGCAGAACCCAAAACAACTAGCTCTGGTTGGCTGTCCCCTCCCCCATCTATGCCTAATTAACAACATGCTTTACAAGGTTGCCTGTATTCTGCTTTTATGGAGGCATTTTCTCAGTTGAGGCTCCCATCTTAAGTTGACATAAACTAGCCGGAACAGACAGTAACACATTTGCATGGTGGTGTTGCCCTGGATTTAAGGGGAAGGGACAAAAGTAATGACTGCTCTGTCTCTGCAGTAGCAGTTTTTAAGGGCAAGTTTTCCTTTCTGCTGCTTTTTAGTTATGTCTGTGAAGCTATAGAAAAAACAGTGAAGGACTTAATGTCTTGGACTAATAGACAACACCCTTTCATGTGTTAGCACTTTGGGCATTTCCTTTCCAGTGTCTGTGCTGCTAGGATGTAGAGTAAGGGGTGCACATAAGGGACTGCCACCAACCTGACCAGTAGTGCTATTACCATTTCCTTCCACTAGCCTGTCCCTCACCCCACTTTGCACCTGTCACTTGAGGCCCATTCCTAACAAGTAATTGTACGTCGTTATCCATGGGGCTTTTATGGTACCTACCTTGAATGGGATGTCATGAGCAAGCTCCTGATCTTGTCTCTGAAAATTTTGGAGTCTGTCCAGTGCTTGGACACTCCTCTGCCAGTACTGAGGAGCAAAAATGTGCCTTGGAGTGTCTTGTAAGTCAAACAGTCTAAACTCTCGCATTGTCCGATGTTGTCTGTTTAATGTGCTGTAACACTGCATCATACAGTGCCATTTTATTGACTAAGATTATTCTTCATTAGGTTCTCTGTACATGTTTATTTCCCCCTCTGTACTCTGATGATGGCCCAATGGCATGGGCTACTTTTATTTTTCTGGAGTAGACTGCTTGCTTTGGAAAGTGAAGTCAGTCTTCATATTTTTGGAAGTTTGGGAACACTATTCTGGATTTGACTTCTATAAAAAAAATAAAGTATTTGAAAAAGCATCCCTGTAGGCTGTTGTTGGCACTCTTGATAGGAGAAAATGAGTGAAGAGGTAGCATTTTCTTTTCTACAATACTTCCTTTGACCCGTGGCTGAGAATTGTGACTGCTAGTTCTTATAACATATACAGGTAGAATTCTGTTGAATTCTTAATGGTGATATGGTAGAGTCAAGGCTGTATCCAGTAGTCACACAGCTTTCTCATAGCACTTTACCTGTGACGTTGGGAAATAAGACAACTTCAGAGTCCTCTCTGTTCTTGATCCTGAAATTGGGACAGGGCCCACTATTGTAGTCCGCCCTGACTGTTCTAGTATCGCACCCTACAATGAGTGATTGGCTTTCAAGTCTTGAGTCGTTTCTTTCACTTGTTTGATTGCTTTTTCTTTGTTTACTTTAAGGAATTTGATGATTTCTTCCAGTTTTTTGTTTGTCTTTTCTTCCTCTTTCTTGAGGAATTTTTTTTTTTTATTTTGTCTTTAAGGGCCTCAAACATCTTCCTAAAGTTATGTTTAGGTTGTTTTCTTCTGCCTCAACTGTGTTGGGGTGTTCTAGTCTTGCTGCTGTAGAGACACTAGTATTTGGGGTGCCACGTTGCTCTTCTTGTTGTCTAGCATATTCTTACCTTGTCTGCACATCTTTTCCTCCAGTTGGTGCAGTGGGGTCTGTGTCTCCAGTGATCACTCCTCTAGGTGACAGTGGATCTGAGACTCAGGTGGTCACTCCTCGTGTTGGAATTGGACCACAGTTCTGGTCCTTCCTATACAATAAGTAATTAGAAAGTGACATGAATTTATTGTTTATAATTCAATAGAGGCTGGAATGCCTAAGACCAATATACCAGTAGATTTGATGTTTTTTTCTTTTTCCTTCCTTCCTTCCTTCCTTCCTTCCTTCCTTCCTTCCTTCCTTCCTTCCTTTCTTCTTTTTTTTTATTGAGCAGGAGCTTACTTTTGAGTCTGTACTTTCTCCCTGAATTCTCACATGAGGTGAAGCTGTTCCCTTCAGCTTTTCTCTTTTATAAGGACATTAATCCTATTTTTGTTTAAGTTTATAAATTTAAACATTGGTGTAAATTTCATTATAAAGATTTAGGGCTGTGATAGGATAGATGTGTACACCATCGTGTGCACTTACTAACTTTCATTAGCTTTGAGACTGTGTGCTGTGAGATGTGTATGTATAAAATAACTGTCTTGGTTACATTTCTATTTCTGTGATTAAACACATAGCCAAGGCAACTTATAGAAGAAAGTGATTAACTTGGTGCTCATAGCTTCCATCATGATGGGGAGCATGAGGCAGGCATGGCGCTGTAGCAGTAGTTGAAAGCTCACATCTCGATATACAACCACTTGGTAGAGGGGGACACTGGGAATGGTGTGAGTCTTTTGAAACTTCAAAGCTTACCCTAGTAACATACTTCCTTTAGCAAGGCCACACCCCCTAATCTTCCCCAAACTGTTCTGCCAGCTAGAACCAAGCATCTAAATACATGATCCTTTGGGGGTCATCCTCATCCAGACCCCCACAAACACACATACTCCCTCACTGTAATAAGTGTAATGAGATTTTTAATGGTTTTTCCTTGAATTTTTAGCTTTTAAACCATCGGCCTTCCCCTATTGTTATGCAATCGTTGTTACAATCACCTTTAAGATGTATATTTTTTTTACTAATCTAAACTCTGTAATGCATTTATTCTCTTCTTATGTATATTGAACAGTTATAAGGAGAAATCTGTAGCCTGAGTGAATACAATAGAATTGAAATGGTAGTTTAAAATAAGGTTTTTAAAAACTATTTTGCCAAATACTCATGTTTAACTTTTTTTTCTTACAAATCGACTAGTGTTATTCTAGAACTGATTTTATATACACATTACTTATCTGACATTAGAGTCTTTTGTAAAGATTTATTTTATTTTTCTGTGTGTCTGCTCGTGTGTACGTGTGCCTGTTCTGGAATGAAAAGGGTTATGGAGTCCTGGAGGACTGGAGGACAGAAAGAGCGGCAGTCCTCTGCAGAAGCAGTGCTCTTAACCACTGTGACATCTCTCCAGCCTCTTGAGCTTAGCACTTTATACTGTGCTGTGTTGTAGGATGTTGTGGTTTCTGGTCCTTTTTGAGCTGGTGTCCTGACTGTCAACTTTTCTCTCTTTTTAAGGGAACAAAATGATGAAAAGGTAGCTGGTCGTTTTGATCTCTGTCTCCCAGAACACGCTCACTGTCTGTGCTTACTTATTACTACTTTGAGTAGCAGAGGTAGCAGAGGTATATGTGGTCTGTGCGAACACTCCTGTGATCTTTTTCTAGCAGGAGTTTTGAATCTACAGTGCTATAATCTGTTTCTGCATGTGCAGAAAGCTAACTCTAGGAAAGCTAAGTGTCAGAGTTGCTGAGACAAGATAAATTTATTGTTGGTTTATTTTGGATAGTAACTTGAATTTTTCGAAATAAATAATCTTTACTCTCATGGTGCTTCCTTCCCCCCACCCCCAACTTGGGAATTGGCTGTTCAGGGATGAGATGTGGCGAGAAGGGACTTGTGAAAGTATTTGTCAATCAGAGTTAGCTCCTACAGTTCACAGCTCTAGAAGAATGTAAGTAGAGGTTCACATGCTATATATTTGGATGTTTAAATTATAGTCCAGCTAGAAAAAGGTGAAATATGTTCCTTCTGTAACGTGGGATACACAGTGTACTATAGGCATAGATGCAGATTCCACCCGTACAAGCCCTGGGTGTACTGTGTATAGCAGCAGCCTACATTGTATCTCATCTCTAGTTCCTTTTCTTACCTTGTGAGTGTCACACTGTAGCCCAGATGCTGTTCTATGAGCCTGTGGGCGCATGTGTAGGAGAGAGGGTAGGACCAGGGAAGAGACCCTCACAAGCTCTGGAAGCATATCATTTGGGTGGGGAATTTGGGATCTTGCTTTTTATTTTTTTCAACACTAAATAACTCATTGGCCATCTGCATTATGAGAAGCACAAATGAAACAGGTGAAATAATTTTAGTGATAAATTTTCTTTAATCAGTATACCTGTGGTGGGTTGAACAGGTATGGTCCCATAGACTCATGTATTTCAATGTGTGGTCCATAAGGAATGGCACTGTTAGGTGTAGCCTTGTTCGGAGTTCTTTAGAGGATGCTTGGCCCCTAGGGATCATTGTTACTTCCTAAGTCCTCTAGGATCTGTCATTGAGTTGAGAGGGATACTTCTTAAGAGCCACCTTTCCATTTAAGCATGTCAGCTGCTTTTGACTCTTTTACTCTTTTGTTTATTCTCAGTAGTGATAGAATTCTAGTACATTTGTTTGCATAAGTAAGTTTTACCTTGCCTTGCTGCGTTCTTATCTTCTCCCAAAGCCAGGCCTTCTGGTTCCCCTCTTGAACACTCACTGATGTTGTAATCTTTGTTCTCCACTTTCTAGAAAGCTACATGTCTAGCAGATCAATTTCCTCCCAGACAATCTTTTTTTTTTAATTCTCAATTTAATAGTGCGCAAAATTTCAAGCTGTACCCTGTTCTCGCCAAATGTGGGAAGCACCTAGAAAGATTTTGCTTGAATGGGAACAGTGGTTTTATCTGAGGGAAAGCCACCATATCTGAGGGGGAAAAGGGATGGAGCAAGTACCAGTTAAAGTTGAGTTATAGATGATTAGTTTTTAGCATGAGTATATCTTATACAATATTTGGGACATAGTGAGAGAAAAAATTGTCTGCACATCATATTTAGTGGTGTTCTGTAGTTTATCTCAAAAACTGAAGAACATCAGAGCAGTAGCATTCCTTTATGTAAACTCTGTATTTTAATTAATTAGAAATTTAAACAGATATATGGGTGTTGGTGGTTAACACCTTTAATCCCAGCACTTGAGAGGCAGAGGCAGGTGGATCTCTGTGAGTTCGAGGCCAGCCTGGTCTACAAGAGCTAGTTCCAGGACAGGCTCCAAAGCTCAGAGAAACCCTGTCTCGAAAAACCAACAACAATAACAAAAAGCCCAAAGTTTATATAATATTGACTTTTTAATATAAAAACCAAATTTTTACTTTCTTTTTATATTTTGTGTTTTTACACAGTGTATCCCAATCCTGTCCCCTCCCCAAACAAAACAAAATAAAATTTAAGAGAAAAAAGGAAGGAGAAAATCTTGTCATGGAAGCTGCAGTGTGACACAGTAAATCACGCAGTAAACCCCTTTATCCATACATGTAGGTGTTCACAATAAAGAATAATTGATCTGGTTTGAGGCCCCTGGTCTCTGCTACACCACCAATGCTGGGCCCTCACTGGGGCTTTTCCTGGACATCCTGTTGCTGCCCTGTGTTGTGGAGATCCCCACCCCACCCCCAGCCCCACCCTTGGTGCTGCACTATATCACAGATAGGGTGAATGTTGGATTGGACCAAGACAGGACTCTGGTTTTGGACCAAGTCCTCACCACCAGGGTGAGCTCTCTTGCAGTGCCCTGGAGAATTCACCCTTGCAGAGATAGCAAGGGGCAGGGCCAGTTCTTCTGCTTTTGAGTCCTAAGGGTGGGTTCTCCCATATCTCCACCTTCAGGGCTAGCTCTACTCTGTTGCCCAGGTGAGGTGTAGGGGCCACTGTCCAAATGTTGCAGCTGATGAAGGGTAGGGAGCTCTTGAGACCCCAGAGCCAGCTCGAACAGTTGCCTCAGGCCTTGATGGACAGTGGTGTGTGTGGGTGTGTGTTAGGGCATCCCCCTCTGCTCATGTTACCACATGACAGGTGAGTAATGGGGACAGCTCTCCCGTGCTCACCACATCGGGGCTGACTCACCTACACCTTCGCCAACAGAGTCAGCTCTTCGGTGCTGCCCAAGTACAGGGTCCACTTTCCCAGGTGCTGCAGCTGGTAAGGGGGAGGGTCAAGGGAATGAAAACCATTTTACATAACACAGATATCAAAATGGATGTCATTGTTTTCTGCTTTTGCTAATCTGTGACTTTCTGTCTGGACTCTGCCTTCAGTTAGATAGGCTTTCACAGGGACGGTCGTTTGAACAGTCTGTTCAAACCCGAAAGAAAGCAAAAGGAGCACAAAGCAAGTTGGAATCTTTTTATTGTAAAAATAGTTTGACCTTGGGATTTAATAAGAAACTTCTTAGGAGGTCCCCAAGCATCCTTTGCTGACCACTGTGCTGAGAATAGCAGAGCCTGTCGGCTCTTCTTATATTGGAGAGGATGAGAGGATGTGTCTAAGCAGAATAAACAATCTCTTTGAAATTCTAATGGATCAAAGTACAATATTAAAATAACTTAAAATGACAATTCAGTTAAACAATTTTTTTTTTTTTTTTTTTTGAGGCAGGGTTTCTTTGTAGCTCTGGGGCCTGTCCTGGAACTAGGCCAGGCTGGCCTCAAACTCATAGAAATCCACCTGTCTCTGCCTCCCAAGTGCTGGGATTAAAGGCATTTGCCACCACCGCCCAGCTAAATATTTGCCTTTTTTTAAATTTAAATTATGATTACATCTATATTCATGCATCCAGTAAGATAACTGTTATTTAAAAGCCATGGTAACAGTTGGCTTTGTTCAGTAGGTACATTATCAGTTTTCTATGTTGAATAACTTTACATTTCTTTTGGACTACAGCTTTATTGTTATATATTTCAGTAGGTAGGTCATGTGATCATATATCTGCTCCTGGCAAAGTATAAGCTTCTGGGAGAAGATTCTGAAACAATTAACTGATTGTCCTCTCATATGAAGAAGTGATGCATTATGTACACAGAGAGTGAAAATTAGAGATGGTTCCTGCAGTTGCTTGGACAACTGAGAAAATTAAAGGATCTCACCAGAAATAGATCAGAGGAACGGATATATTGGGGTGGGATAAAGATTTGGCGAGTTTAGTTTTTGGTGGAAGAGGTAGATGGCTTGAAACAGAGACGGTTGTGATTGGATTGAGCAAACTGTTGAGGTAGCGGTGAGATTCCCACGGAAAGTGACTGTAGTGCAAGAAGACGACAAGGAAACACAGGCGGGGGTCTTAGGAGGGGACTAAGGAGAGTTAGGAGGGGCGCTGTGAAGGAAATGTCATCGAGACGTAGTGAGGAGGTCTTGAGAAGGCTGTGTGGGCAGCAACAGCAAGTGCTGTGTGGATTGGGGGATGGTGGTAACTGGTTCCTAAATCTGTCGTGACAGAGACTTGGGCATCTAGGAAACGGGCTTTGATTGTTTCTTGTACTAGGTTGGGGTTGGAGGTGAGAAGAACAAATTTTGGACTTGCCTGAAGCCACAGAAATCCGTGTTTCCCAGCTTGGCTTGTTCTGGCTCCCTCAGGACCATTTTTACTCGAGCATTAATTGTGTAAAGGACAATGTGTAGTAGGAGGCCCCTTGTTTGTTTTCCGGCCACCCAAACTCCCAAAATAATCACACAGAAAACTGTACTATTTAAAACACTGCTTGGCCAATGACTCTAGCATATTCCTAGCCAACTCTTACATATTAAATTAACGCATTTCTATTATATTTTGCCGTGAGGCTCGTGGTCTACTGGCAAGGTTCCAGCTAGTGGCTTGCGTCTTTCTCCTCTGGCAGCTCCATGGCATCTCTCTGACTTTGCCTTCTTTCTCCCAGAATTCAGTATAGTTCTCTTCCCCCTCCGCCTAGCTCTATTCTACCCTATCACAGGCCAAAGCAGATTCTTTACTCAGTAACCATTGAAAGCAACACATAGACAGAAGGACCTCCCACACCAACAATGGAGTTTAAAAAGTTGTTGCAGTAGAACTTATTCCTCAGTCAACCTGATTTTACAATAGCCAGGCTTTCTGATATATGTTTATATTTTAGGTAAAACACCGGCCTTTGGGTTAGATTCACTCTGCACTTTGCTACTCCCTATGCCTTGAAGAGATGGAGTTCCACCTCAGTTAGTTAGAGTGGGAGCATCCTCGACGCTATGCCGTGCACTTGTGACATTTGTTTCTTCTTTCTGTCTTCCTGTGATAGGTTCACCAAGCTGAAGAGCCTTAACCTTTCCAATAACCACTTAGGAGTCTTTCCATCAGCAGTCTGCAGCATTCCTACCCTAGCAGAGCTGAATGTGTCTTGCAATACTCTTCGAGAAGTGCCAGCGGCTGTTGGAGCTATGCAGAAGTACGTACTTTAAACCACAGGGGAATCTGGGAAGCTCCGTGGAAGTTTCACATCATGTTAGTTTGTTATGTTTGCCAAGGAAGTGCTGGCCTCACATCTAGCAGTAAGGCATGTGTAGTGTGTAGAGGTCACTTGTTAGGACTTTACTTCTTCAAAGGCTTGTAAAAAACTAAAATACAGTTTTAAACTGCAGTTCCTATGAATCAGTATATCCAAACATAGGAGAGGAGTTTTCGTTTTCTGAGCTATTGTATTTTAAGTATTAGAAATTAATTTTAAGAAAAAATAAGTACGATGCATATTGGGGCAGGTTTGTATTGCAGTTAGCATACTTCCCCATGTAGACCTTTGCAAGTTGAGGAAGTAGGTAACATTTCCCATTTTAGTAGAAGGTTAAGGTCCTTAATTCCAATCTTGTCCCCCTTGTTCATTGTTACCTTCTACCTGCCTTATGCATTTTGCAGCATTACACTAATGCAATCTTCATGAACTTGTATGTTGAAAATGTACATTTTTCTGTGTAATTGTTATGTCTTCTTTGATAGCTTGCAGACATTTTTGCTGGATGGGAATTTTCTCCAGTCTCTTCCTGCCGAGTTGATGAACATGCACCAGCTCAGCTATCTGGGTCTTTCCTTTAATGAATTCACTGACATCCCAGAGGTATTGGAGAAGTTGACTGCTGTGGATAAGCTCTGTATGGCTGGGAACTGTATGGAGACCCTCAGACTACAGGCTTTAAGAAGAATGCCTCATATTAAACACGTGGACCTACGGTAACCTCTTTTGAGAAATGCATCTCATTTGAGTGACTGGCTTGTATTGTGGGGTAAACTAGTCCACAGAGGGAATAAATGACAAATTGTGGGGGGTTCTTCTTCCCTGAAGCTTGCTTTAAAAAAATCCCACTGATGATTGACTTTGGGTTTTGAGGGTTTTATTTTGGTTTTGTGAACCTGAACCCAGTTTTAATTCGCATGAATATATGGGAGCACTGGAGTAGAGGACTATTTATATAAACTGGAAATCATCGAGAACATGGTGGACATTGTTCCTGAGACATTTGATACTGTGGAGCATCTCTTGTTTTCTGTTCGGTTTTCCTTAACTTAATGAACATATTAAGTTAAAATGTTTTAATTTCTTCTCTGTCCATTCAAGTGGCTCAGAGTTTTGCTTATCATTCTTCACAAAGCATAAATTCTGTTATTAATCTCCAATCAGATCCAAGGTTAGCTGCCCCCTCTACTCTGATCCCTCGTAAAAGCAGAGAGCCTTCATTTTAGTCTAACCACTCTGAAACCCAACTAGAAGCCTTGGCACTGTCTTTGCTGCCCATGGGTGCTTTGTCATCATCCTTTGGAAGGTCAGGTTCTACTAGGTTTTTTTCTTTTTTGTTTTTGGGTTTTTTGCTTGTTTGTTTTTTCAAGATAGCATTTTTCTGTATAGCTTTGGAGGCTGTTCTGGAACTTGCTTTGTAGACCAGTCTGGCTTTGAACTCAGAAATTCACTTGCTTCTGCCTCTTGAGTGTTGGGATTAAAGGCATGCACCAGCACCACTGAGCTAGTGATTTTTAATCACTGAGCTACCTTACGCAAGAGGATCCATGTTTTCATTCCCTTAAAGATTTATTTTATTCTATGTTTATGAGTGTTTTGCCTGAATACATGTATGTACCGTGTACATCCCAGTTCCCACTGATGTCAGAAGGAGGTGTTGAGTCCCCTAGGACTGATGTTATGGACAACTATGAGCTGCCATGTGAATACTAGGAACTCAATCCTGGTCCTCAACAAAGGCAAGCAAGTGCTTTTCACAGCTGAGCTATCTCTTATGTGCCCAAGGAGGAAGACTTTTAAATTTTATCTTTTTAAAACAGCTTGTCATGGACTTGACTTCTTACAAAACAATGTACAGGACTGAGTCTTTAGTGCCAGGTGCTCGGTTTGGTACTTTTTCAACTAAATTATTTCCCCCATTAACAAGAAGTTGATGCCTGCTGGCCATAGTAAATCTTGAGCGAGTTAATTTCTTTGTGTCTGCTTCTGATCTATAAATTACAATTAATAATAGAACATAATTCGTGGAGTTGTGGAGAGAATTGAGTTGCCTAACACTCCCAGCAAGGGTTATGTTCAGTTGTTACCCCACTGAGGCCTGTTTCCACTCCTGAAGCCTGCTCAACTGTCTTTCTTGGCGTCTTCACTCTGTTTGTAGAAGTGGGGTCTGTCCTTGTTTTGGTACCCACTTTTCTTCTCTTACTACCTCAGGCGCTTTCTGAAACTCATTCAGTAAAGAGCCTTTATTTGCTCTCTTTCTTCCCACTTATGTGGTTTGACTTGTGAACCACACATCTTGCCAATGGAGAATTGCTTGGCTTCATCTCTCCTCACACTAAAGAAGGCGGGCTTTCCTAACTAGGTGATGTTAATGGTGTGCAGGACTAGAATCTTAATTTAGCAAATAGAAATAGTTGTAATTTATCTGAATTTGAGAACTTTTTAGAATGGGACAGGGACCAACACTTTGCCTGGTTAAATTTATTTACAAGCATAAAGTTATTAACTCTGAGTTGTTTAATATATAATTTCATATCTCAAAATTTAGATCTTTTTTTTCAGTGACTCAATATATATAAATCACACATCAAGGCTTATTATTACTTATAAATGCCTGGTCTTGGCGTGGCTTGTTGCTAGCCAGATTTTCTTAATTTAACCCATCTACCTTTTGCTTCTGGACTTTTCACCTTTCTCTTACTTCTGTAGATCTTTCTTATTCTGAGGCTGGGTGACTGGCCCTTAATGTCCTACTCTCCTTGTTCTCTCCCTTCTTCCTCCTTCTCAGATTCTCCTGTTCTTTTCATGCCAACTTCACCTATCCTTTCTCCAGTCTTGCTATTGGCCGTTCAGCTCTTTATTAGACCAATCAGGTGGTTTAGACAAAGAATTACAGCTTCACAGAGTTAAGCAAATGCAGCATAAACAAAAGCAATACAATTTAAAACAATATTCTACAAAGGCATTCTTCTGTATAATCAATCATTCCTCAACTTTGCTTAGCCCTCTGTCTTCTTGGGACCAGTTTCATTCAGCTGCCAGCTGGACCATTTATCCTTAGTTTTGCTTTTTTACATACTTACGCATACCTGTGAAGTAGTCTTAAGTTTTCCTAGCTTTTACCTGCTTCCAGCCCACTAGCATACAAGTTCTGTGCACGAGAGAATCTGTCTTAGAGCTGCTCAGTGTATTCTCCGACACAGCCTGGCAAGCTGTTCCTTGCTGCTCTTCCACAGTGAGATAGAAACCATGTTTTAGAAATGTGTGGTGATTTGACATTGATGCTGTGTTCACACACTTTATGACAGATTGGTTACACAGGAAAAACAGGTAATGAAAAAACTTACATTTGAGTAGCAAGTCATGTGATAGAAGCTGTGTGCTTGTGTGTTCTGTGATTACTTAGAAATTTAGAAAAGAGATCCTTCTTGTGGCCTGCTAGGCAATGTTCTTACTTATCCATGATCTCACAGTGTTACTATATGGTAGGTAAAGCCCTTGCTAAATACTTTGAATGAAGGAGAACGTGAATATAGCCAACCATGTTACTACTCCTTCCACTTAGTCTGTAGCACGCTTGAAAGTCACAAACTGCATTGTTCCTGCCTTTGATCTGGAAGCCACTTTCTCTGAACTACTATTCACAGCTCTCCACACCCTTGGGATTCAGATGGGTGCTTCCTTCTCAATAGCACCTGCTTTGTAGGTTCTCTATATTTTGTACATTGCTACAATATCATCACATACTCATAGTTCTCCTATGGAACAGTACAAAGCACTTTATCTTGTTAGTCTGATCAGTATAAAGCCAGAGGTCATCATCCTGTCCTTGCCATGATCATGACCACAGCCCTTCACAGTGTACCCAGAACTGGAGCACAGGTATTTCTTTCATTTTCTTAACCTATTTTGAAGAATAGGAAAGATGTTTTTCTCATTTTGCAGATAAGAGGTGACTGTTGCTCTGGGTTCTCCACCAAGAGCTAGAAGATAATCCTTCGAGCTGCTCTTCTACACACAGGAATGCCGCCTTTCCTTTCCTCATAGACTTTTTTAAAGTCATCATTAAAACAGAGTTTTTGATCATCTTGGTACCAATACAGTGACTTGTAGGTGGGTGAGTTGCTATATAAAATGAAGATAATACTATCATGGTTATCCAAAGTGTAATTTTGAGAAGAGCATAAAAGAATTTAAAGAATGTTTTAAAGAATTTAAATTCTTTCAGTTCTGTTGTCTCCAAAATAAGGCTTGTTTTTATCCATCGTGCACATTCTGATAGTTTAGTGAGCATTTGGAAATAGGCACATTTCTGGGTTAAGGCCAAATTTTGAATCTTCAAACCTAGAACAAGAAAAGAAGAAATGATGTTTTTAAGCATCATTTTAGGGACATTTGAAGACAATATGTGCTGTCCTTGGTTGTTGACAGATTCTTGCTCTGCTGTCACCCATCCTTGTGGCAATGGCTTTATGATAGTTCTCTTAATCATTTGTATGCATACCTATTTTGTTTATTGAAGAGCAGAAACGCAGTAGAATGCTTGATCTCCATGCATAATAACAGTGCCTTTTATCAGTACACAAGCTTGGAGCTTTCTCACCTTGGGAGAGAGATGTTTCTTTCCTTTTTTTTTTTATTATTTATTAAAGATTTCTGCCTCCTCCCCACCAACAACTCCCATTTCCCTTCCCCTCTCCCTCCCCCAATCAAGTCCCCCTCCCTCATCAGCTCTAAGAGCAATCAGGGTTCCCTGCCCTGTGGGAAGTCCAAGGACCACCCACCTCCATCCAGGTCTAGTAAGGTGAGCATCCAAACTGCCTAGGCTCCCACAAAGCCAGTACGTGCAGTAGGATCAAAAACCCATTGCCATTGTTCATGAGTTCTCAGTAGTCCTCATTGTCCGCTATGTTCAGCGAGTCCGGTTTTATCCCATGCTCTTTCAGACCCAGGCCAGCTGGCCTTGGTGAGTTCCCGATAGAACATCCCCATTGTCTCAGTGTGTGGGTGCACCCCTCGCGGTCCTGAGTTTCTTGTTCGTGCTCTCTCTCCTTCTGCTCCTGTTTTGGACCTTGAGATTTCAGTCCGGTGCTCCAATGTGGGTCTCTGCCTCTGTCTCCTTTCTTCGCCTGATGAAGTTTAATATTCAGGAGGATGCCTATATGTTTTTCTTTGGGTTCACCTTCTTATTTAGCTTCTCTAGAATCACGAATTATAGGCTTAATATCCTTTATTTATGGCTAGAAACCAAATATGAGTGAGTACATCCCATGTTCCTCTTTTTGGGTCTGGCTTACCTCACTCAGGATAGTGTTTTCTATTTCCGTCCATTTGCATGCAAAATTCAAGAAGTCATTGTTTTTTACTGCTGAGTAGTACTCTAATATGTATATATTCCATACTTTCTTCATCCATTCTTCCATTGAAGGGCATCTAGGTTGTTTCCAGGTTCTGGCTATTACAAACAATGCTGCTATGAACATAGTTGAGCATATACTTCTGTTGTATGATAAGGCATCTCTTGGGTATATTCCCAAGAATGGTGTTGCTGGGTCCAGGGGTAGGTTGATCCCGAATTTCCTGAGAAACAGCCACACTGCTTTCCAAAGTGGTTGCACAAGTTTGCATTCCCACCAGCAATGGATGAGAGTACCGCTTTCTCCACAACCTCTCCAGCAAAGGCTATCATTGGTGTTTTTTATTTTAGCCATTCTGACAGGTGTAAGATGGTATCTTAAAGTTGTCTTGATTTGCATTTCCCTGATCACTAAGGAAGTTGAGCGTGACCTTAAGTGTCTTTTGGCCATTTGAACTTCTTCTGTTGAGAATTCTCTGTTCATGATTACTGAGAACTCAAGGACAATGGCAATGGGTTTTTGATCCTACTGCACATACTGGCTTTGTGGGAGCCTAGGCAGTTTGGATGCTCACCTTACTAGACTGGAATGGAGGTGGGAGGTCCTTGGACTTCCCACTGGGCAGGGAACCCTGATTGCTCTTAGGGCTGATGATGGAGGGGGACTTGATTGGGGGAGGGGGAGGGAAATGGGAGGTGGTGACGGGGAGGAGGCAGAAATCTTTAATAAATAAATTAATTAATTAAAAAAAACAAAAAAAATAAAAAAGAATTCTCTGTTCATCTCAGTGCCCCATTTTATAATTGGGTTGATTAGCCTTTTACGGTCTAGTTTCTTGAGTTCTTTATATATTTTGGAAATCAGACCTTTGTCAGTTGCGGGGTTGGTGAAGATCTTCTCCCAGTCCGTGGGTTGCCTTTTTGTCTTAGTGACAGTGTCCTTTGCTTTACAGAAGCTTCTCAGTCTCAGGAGGTCCCATTTATTCAATGATGCCCTTAATGTCTGTGCTGCTGGGGTTAAACGTAGGAAGTGGTCTCCTGTGCCCATGTGTTGTAGAGTACTTCCCACTTTCTCTTCTATCAGGTTCAGTGTGTTCGGACTGAGGAGGTGTAGACTTCCTTGGCACCAAAAAGTGATGTTTTCATCTTTTTTCTTGCAGTGGAAACTAAATTTATATTTGTTATATTGATTTCATATCTTCATATTGATCCATTGCTGCTTGTCTTTTACTGCTTATCTGCAATAACTTTACTCAGTCCAGTAGTTGTCATGGCTGCCATCTTCCTATGCTTCCTTTTTTGATTTCTCAAATCCTGGATGCCAGTGTTCAGTGTCTTCTCCACTTTGGTCTTTGAGTAGTAGTCTCTGTATGGAAATAGCTTCGGCTATCAGTTCTGATGCTGAGAATAAAGAATCCCTGTACCTACATTTCCATCTCTGGTGTTCCCATTCAGTATGTGGCTTGAGGTCATTGTCCTTGATTCTGTCCTTATGATTGCCCATCTACTCTTCTCCACATCCGTCTCTTCCTCTAGGAGCCAGTGCAGTAGTATGTCTCGGTGGTTCTGGCTTTGTTCCCATGTTCTTCCCCGCGTGCTATCTGTACTACAGCCTCTTTCTTTGGAAGTGAGTGCCCAAGTGGATATTTTTTCTTCTCTTGAAGTGAATTAGGTAAAATCAATACACTTGCTCCCTCCCTTCCAGCCTTCATGGCCTAAATTGTGTTTTGAAATATATCATAAAGGCTCAGACTTCTAGAATTGTAGCTAAAAATAACTAGTGAATCTTGCCAGTTAAAGAAGGCAGATGCTAAAATTGAAGATGGCAGGGGGAGCTCTAATACAGGGAGAACTGAGTCCTGTCTCATTACTTCATACTCTATGGGTTCAGCAGTTCATTTATACTATTGTGGTTAAGTAGCTCATGTTTGTGTCCTTCCTCCTTAAGATTGAACATACTCAGAAAGCTTATAGCAGACGAAGTGGACTTTGTGCCGCATGTCACCCAGCTTGACCTGCGAGACAATAAACTTGCTGATCTAGATGCTATGGTTTTCAACAACATAGAAGTTCTGCACTGTGAAAGGAATCAGCTGGTGACACTGAACATTTGTGGCTATTTCCTAAAAGCTCTCTATGCTTCTTCTAACGGTAAGTGCAGACTACATCCAGGCTGCGCTGTTTGCCCAGTACCATCATCTCAGCCTTACTGACTTTATTCTTTCCCCATTTACTAAAATAAGGATCAAATCCTTCCAAGATAAAAGTCATAAAAGAAGAATGTTGCCTTGGTGTTTACAGGAACCAGAAGGGAAAATTTTATGTTCCTAGCTCGTTTTTTGCATTATGATAAATTGCTCCCACTGGTCATTTGTTTCTTCTGCTTAAAGTAAGGGGTAAGGTAAACTATTTCATTGACTTCCTGATTAAATGCTAGAGGGTGGGAAGTCCACTGTAGGCTCCAATCAAGACCTGCAATTTCATGTTCCATTGACAAGGGGACTCTTCAAAGATCAACCTGAACCATGTGCCCACAGGAATATCATGACAGCAAGATTCTTAGTTATGTAATAAAACCCCTTATTTGGGTGTTGTTTTTTTAAATTATGGGATGTAGGTGTGGAATCAGATAGTGAGACTTTTAAGAGAGATCCTTAGGAAGAGGAGGTTTGTGCTAGTAGTGGTGCTTTCAGATTGATAGCGATAACAGTAGACAAGACACACTTACGAGAGAGGAGCTAGAGAATCCACACCACCACTTGTCCAGGCTACTAAGATGTACTCATGTGAGCTAAGGGAACCTGCAAGCAGGCCATAAATGTGTTCCATGGCTCATTTCTCCAAGGTGGGTACCTGAAATGTTACATTGGAAAGAAGAGAGCTGGTACCAAAAATTAATCTATAAGCCTCTCACTGGGACCAGAATAGGCAGCTATATAATTCTTATGAATTAAGAGAGCAGGCCTTTCAGAAACGGCTCCTGCAGAAAGTGGTGTCATATTTCCTAAGTTCAGAAAACCTTTTGATCTGACCAGTAGAGCTCATTTGTGATGCTCTGGAGTATGGTGTTTCAGTTGTGAGGGAGTCAACAATAAAGACCTTTCGGTTTTATGGATGACATGAGTATTAAAAATATGGTGTTCATTTGAATGACCTTTTAGGTACCGTTTGACACACAGAACCAGGAGAAAGCATATAAAAAAATGGGAACAGAGAATGAATGACTCACGGTTGCCTGGGAGGATGGCTTTAGTCTCCTGCAGTTAAAGTAATACAAGAAGATGCATTGTACTTCCTAAATACATGGAAGAGGCCAAAAGTACAGTGCTTTCTACAGACAAAGGAATGTGGGTAGTAATGTGTTTGTGCTTCTTCCCCTTGTAGAACTCGTCCAACTCGATGTTTACCCAGTTCCAAATTATCTGTCTTACATGGATGTCTCAAGGTAAGAAGACAGCACCTCACAGAACTGTTGGCCTATTGGGGACTTCTTTAGCTGATTCTGTCCAAGCCTATGCTAAGATGTTTTATAAATTTTTGAAGGACAGTAATACTGACTAAAATGTTTTAAAATAATAAAAAATTAAACTTAAAGTTTCATTTAAAAAAAAAAGGACCTTTGGATGCCATCTGTGTTTTTCTTGTACCTGAGTTCAAACTCTGGGTCTCCTACAAGCTAAGCAAGCTCCTACCAATGAGGTACCATCCCTAGCTCTGGAACCAGTTTAGATCCTAGGTTTGTATATAAAGACTGGAGACGTCAGGGTAACTTGAAGGTCCACTAGCCCTTTATTTATCAGTTGTATCTTGTGTCCCCGCCCCCAGGAACTATGAGGCTACGTTTTATAACACTGCTGTGTCTCTAAGTTCCCCTTTGTCACTTTGTGCACACATGTGCTTGCCAAAAGCTCTGGGAGCTGCTGGGCTCTTAGCTTGCTTTAGGTAGACAGGCTTTCATGCGGCTTTGCTTGTGCAGTGAGTCTTACTTATTCTAGTGCCGAAAAATACAAAAATAGATCCCCCCCTCCGGTGACATAAAGGCATGACTTTGTCTACATTATAAATTTACACAAGTGAAACTTCAGTAATTTTAACCTACTAAAATTGAAACTTATTTTAAGGAAATACCCAAAATATGAGAGCACATAGGAGTCTGGCTCTCTGAAGATACTACTGTTAGCCATTTGAGGGTGTGAACTGTGGTGTGCTTGTGAATCACCATTCGTTGCAGTCCCCATGGCAGTGTGAGTTGTAAGGTATAGAATTTCACCTTTCATTATGAAAGCACACAAATTTAGCTATTTTAATAATAAATACATTTTCAATTTTTAGCTATTGGGAGAATTATTCCAATTGCAACTTTACTATAAACTTAGAAATAAAGTTCTTTGAATTGTTTCATGAATTTCCTATTAAGTTGCTATAGTTTTATTTCATTAACTTAAACTCAGACATTACTTGATTTAGTTCTTAGATTTTTTTTCCTACCACTTCTTATCAGCTCAGGATTTAATATACATATCAGGAGTTTGTATACGTATGTGTGTGTATATATATATACACACACACACACATACTGTATACAGATTTACTTCAGAGAGTTCGCTATAGAACCTGTTTTCCTATTACTCATAGAATGTATTTGGCACATAGTCCTCTTAGGAATCCCTAGGCCATGACCCTGGATTTGTAACTTAAATATTGCTTATCTTCCTCTGTGACTGTGGCACATGCCCGCCTCATGTGTTTGTATACCCGTCTGATGTGCATATGTTCACCTTTTGTGTGCCTGCCCACCTTGTGTGTGCATGTTCACCTCATGTGCCCTACCTCCCAGGTGTTGAGCAAGGTTTTTCATGGACTTTAAGAGTTCTTCAGTACAGACTTCTACACTACCATTTATAGTTTTAATTTCCCTGTGCTGTGATTGCTGAAGGACTTCTTCTATTTTTCTTTCTATTTTTCTGTGTTGTTCATCTGTTCAAGAGTTAACTATTATAAAATAAGTTTTTGAGTATAACAGTGTATGCCCATATAAATAGTAAGAAAACAATGTCTTCTGTTTCCATATTTAATCAAAACTTTCGTAATTCTTTTTTACTTCATGGATCAGCCCACCATGTTATTAAAATGTCCCAAGCATCATATTTGCTCAGCCTTGTGCACCTGTTCATAATGCATTCATCTTGACAAACGTGTGTGGCCTTTGATTCCCTCACTTGTGAGTGGGAGGGGAGAGGTGAGAAATAGCTATATGCTTTTATGTGTGTCCCATTACTTTACATATTTTTGTTTAAAGGTAAAAGAAAGAAATTCAAATATAGTATATTTTTCTAATGATGAGATCATTTAATAATGTCATAATTGGTTCAGTTCACTTGTTTCTGGTAACTGTAATTATTGTTAAATGCCCAAGTAAACATTTTCAAATAATTCTAAGTCTTCACTGCAGGGCACCATTTCATTTCCCGTTCTTCCCAGTAGCTGTATTTTTATGATGCCAGGAAGAATTGGAAATTATTTTAATACCAATGGTAAAAATGTGAACTTGAAAGTAATACTTGGTTAATTGATAATTGACTTACCTGGATCACTTTTCCCTCTTTCTAAATTCGCAGTGGTCTCTGAAGGGGTGTTAATATCTAGAGGTAGTGATCTTTAAAATGTTAGAGATGATGCCAATGGCGTATCTGTGTTAGTTTATTTCTTCTCTATTATAATGATTCATCTTGATTTTAAAATACGGTGATTTTCATATATCCTTTTGATCGTGCTCATTGCAATTTGGCATTTTTTTTTTTAAAGTTTTGTTTCTATGTAGTTCTTTGGAGCTTAAAGTACATTTGAGGGGCTGGAGAGATGGCCCAGCAGCATAAACAGTGTGTCCTGCTCTTGCCAAGAACTGGAGTTCAGTTCCAGCACCCATATCGGTGGCTCACAACTACCTGTAGCTCCAGCTCCAAGGGATCCTATGCTTTCTTTTGGCCTCCTTGGGCACCTGCAAGAATGTACACATACACACAAGCGTATATAAATTTTAAAAATTAAATTACATATTTGAGGCCAGATTTAATTTTTAAAGTATTAATTTTTATGTTCTTATCTTCAGAAACTGCCTAGAAATTGTGCCTGAGTGGGTATGTGAAAGCAGAAAGTTAGAAGTTTTGGATATTGGCCATAATCAAATATGTGAACTTCCTGCTCGGTAAGTATTTAAGATCAAAAAGATAATTAGTATTAATATGCTGACTTAGTGTTTATCTTGTTAGCTTGTTGTTATGAACTCCAAGACTGTCTGTTTTCAAATGCATGCATTGTTTTTGTTCCTGTATCGTGGGATCGTGGGGTGGAGAGTAGAGTGAGCTTTAACTTTCATGCTGACATTCATATCCATACCAGGTGGTGGTGGTTACTGGAAAATTACAAATAAACTAAAGGGAATGCTCAGAGACTGAGAAGCCAATAGAAATGGTTTACCTAGGGACCTCACTCGACTTTATTGATAATGTGTCTACCTTATCCTGGATAACTTTTGTTTGCCCTGGGTTACAGTTTTGGTGGTGGTGGGGTACGAGGCAGATGGATATGGTTAGATCACTAAACCTTGAAACCGTAAGCTAGGTTGTAGTTTTGATTTCAAATTTGAAATAAGAAATCTACAAACTTCTCCTTTAATTCCTACCTTTTTCATAATTGTGGTTTTTACAGTGTGGGGTGTGTGCATAGTGCACACGTGGAGGTAGAGGACCGCCTTGGGGAAGACAGGACCTGTCGTATGCACGGATGCGTACATCAGGCTAGCTGGCCTCACATTTCTGGAGATCTTTGTTGCACTCATAGATGCACAAGGATTCCATACAGGAGTGCCACTGCTTCCTGCTTTCACGGGTCCTGAGGATCTAAATGCAGTTTGTCAGGCCTCACACACAGCAAGAGCTCTGCCCACTAACTTGTCTCCCCTTCATAATTTGTTCTTTAATAACAAATTTTTTTTTTTTTTGATTTTTCGAGACAGGGTTTCTCTGTGGCTTTGGAGCCTGTCCTGGAACTAGCTCTTGTAGACCAGGCTGGCCTCGAACTCACAGAGATCCGCCTGTCTCTGCCTCCCAAGTGCTGGGATTAAAGGCGTGCACCACCACCGCCCGGCTAATAACAAAATTTTTAAAGTAACCATGTGATGGTTTCAAGTATCCATAGATACAGATAAATCTTTTCTAGTTAAGTAATTGTGACTAGCCAGGTAGTCAATAAACCACAGAAGTCTTTCCTAGCTCATCATAGGAACTTTCTTTGATGAACATGGTGTGTACCTCAGTGCTCCTAAGGTCTGCATGTGACACCTGGCATTTGAAGTGTGGCTCTTCTGAACAAGACACTGATTATTAATTTTAATTTAAGTAATAATTTAAACTTAATTGATGGCCAGTTGTTTCCAGAATTTAAGTTCAGTTATTTCAACATTTTTAGCCAGTCATAGGACAGAGGAAAGTAGTTTCTATCCGTGTATAACCAAAGCTACCAATACAAATAAGAGAAAAGTAACATTTAGCTTAACTTTTCTTTTGATCTTCACATCAGACTTCTTTCAGTTGACTTTTCAAAGTATGACTAGGGGCTGGGGAGATGGGTCAATCAATAAAGTGTCTGTCACACACATGTAAGGACCTGAGTTTGGATTCTTAGTTTCTGCCTAAGAAAAGCCAAGCCTGGTCACATATATCTGTAACCCTAGCACTGAAAGCAGACACAAGTGGGTCCCTGGAGTGCAGTGGCCAACTTGTCTAGCCCGTTGGTGAGCCATGGGTTCAGTGGGAGGCTCTGCCTCAAAAGAGAGAGACACAGAGACAGAAAGAGAGAGAGAGAGAGAGAGAGAGAGAGAGAGAGAGAGAGAGAGAGAGAGAGAGAATGATTGAGGACGATAAACAGTGCTGACTTGAGTCACACACACAATGAGCACCTGAGATGTAACTAGTTCTAGAGGAGGTCTGTAAATATAGTTAGTGCAAAATATTTATAATAACAATACTAAAACAATTTTAGACATAGTAAATCTAGTAATAAGAATTGTTTTATTTTACTTTTTAATGTGGCACCCAGAGTTTCCTATTGTATATGTAGTTCATATCATGTTAGAATATTGCTCTCATAAAATAAATCGAAGTTATATTTCAGTCCCTGAAGAGATTAATTTCTCTTTGGTCTTCAGCCATCATAATATCCATAAATCTGCTTCATTTAAAAAATGCTCTCTGCCCCCAGAGTATTAGTTAATTGAGCATTTAATTAACGTAACCCTCATGCAGCAGTCCTCACTAGAGAGAGAGAGAGAGACAGAGAGACAGACAGACAGACCGTGCCCAGTGCTTTTAGCAGAGGAACATGAAAAAGAAAATGGCCATATGTCTGTAGGTAAATTGTTGGAGATTTTGTCTGTCTGTCTTACTGTTCTTCTGTCTTGTCTTTCCCTCCTCAGACCGTGAGTGCACATCAGGGACTGAATGTGCTTACACTCCAGTGCACTTCCGCACACTAATAAATACAAGACAGCTGGAGGTTTTACCGCTTTTTCAAAGCCAGTATTTTATTGGTTCTGTACTAGTACAGGCTTTTGTGGATCTAAATAAATGTTTATTCAAAGTAAATGCCAAGTGTCATATTGTCATACAATTAGTGTTTATCTGCATTTTTTTAAATGTGAAACAAAAACAGTATCTCTTACTTTCTCCCTCAGTGTTGAACTGTAGATTTTGCAGAAATCCAGTTGATGTCTAATATTCAAACAAAAGTGATTTATTAGAATTGATTTGATATTGAAACTTTGTTTCTATAAGGAGGGTATATGATGAGTTCAACGAAACAAGTTATTTATAATGAAAATACATGAAAAGAAAAGCAATATTTTAGTGCTTAGATAGTATCCAGAAGGATTAAACAGAATCTAGTTATCATTTAATATTAATACTGCAGTTAATTAAACCTACCTATTCTATTCTTTTAGGAGAGAATGTCTACTTTGGTATAGGGTTAAACTGTGGATCCCTAAAATATATGGCATTACTGAGAGAAAGGGGGAAAACTATGAAGTAAAATGTATTTATGTACGATGTATGAAGTAAAATTTTCTTAGGTGTATTTATGAAAGATTGATGCCATTGAAGACTTTGCTGGGTCCTAATAATCTCTGTGCAGACGGCTCAGCTGTGTTTGTTCAGACTCGGGACAGGACATTAGCCTGTGGGTCTGAAGAAGCACACAGCCTTGTAAAGCTCACCCTGTGGATCAAGATGAGACCAAGCTCTTCAGTAACTCCTTCCATGACACAAATATAGAAAGCACTGAAACACAAATAGCTCCAAGTTTATATTAAAATAAACCTGCTAAAGCTAGGGATCTTACTCAGCATTCTAGAGCACTGCAGCCCTTGCATAAGACTGAGTTCAATTCCCAGCACCCACATGGTGGCTCACAATCATCTGTAACTCCAGTTCCAGGGAAGTGAATGTCCTTTCCCACCTCTGCAGACACCAGGTACCCATGTGGTATGCATACATATGTACAGGGAAAACACTCGTATACATTGACTAAAATAAATAAATCTAATACATCAAAATGCACCTGTTAGCCTGTACTGAAATAATATATAATTTGTGGAATAATGATTATTTAAATCTTACGTTTTTAAATCCTCATCCCAAATTAGCCCAATATAAATAGTTGCCTTCTGTTTTTGTTCCCTTTCTTACAGCTTATTTTGTAATAGTAGTCTCCGGAAATTACTGGCAGGACACAACCAGTTGACAAGGCTTCCTGAAAGGCTAGAGAGAACATCTGTGGAAGTCTTGGATGTGCAGCATAACCAGCTCATTGAGCTCCCACCTAACCTCCTCATGAAGGCTGACAGGTAACGATTTGGACGTCTTCATTATTTACCTGTCGCTGAGGGTCTTGTTACCTATTTATTGTCTCTCCTAGGTGTATGAATAATTGGTTTAGCTAGCAACCTTTCTACCATTTCGTGTAGAATCCTTCAGATCATTACTAATTTCACTGCTCTTTGTAGAGAAAGGTATTTTGCACTGTGCTAAACAAACATGTGTCATGGGGATGAGGTGTGAACTCTTATACTACTCCTTGAACAGGACTTGTGCAGGCCAGTAAGGCTTCCCTTACTTATCTGATTCTCTTCATTTCCTGTTGCTGTGGTAAAACGCCCTGACAAAAACAATTTAGGAGAGAAAGGGTTTATTTGCTCACAGTTCCAGGTTATAATCCCTTTACTGTAGGGAAGTTGAGCAGGAGCTTCTGACAGCTGTTTCGTCACATGCACAGTCAAGTTCTGAGAACAGCGAATTAATTGTGTTCATGTTAGTGTTCAGCTCATTTCCTTTACTCTTATACAGTCCAGGAATCTGACCAGGGAAGGGTGCTACCCACAGTGGGTGGTTGTTCCCAATCATCAAAAGTTTAATTTTAGATGTTTTTAGATATTAGAAGTCAAACCCAGAGCTTGATATATGTTGGGCTGTAGACAAACATTCTACCACTGAGCTACTTACCCTCATATTTGTACAGTTTTCCTAAATAACTGGTATCTAAGCATTTGAAAAGTTGGTTTGATGAGCGATTGTGGAAGTTTGAATGTAATTGGGCCCCATAAGCAATATTAGGAGATGTGGCTTTGTTGATGTAGGTATGGCCTTTTTGGAAGAAATATGTCACTGTGGAGGTGAGTGCTAAGGTCTTATATATGCTCAAGCCATGTACAGTGTCAGGGACCAGCCTCAACAAAAATATCTCTTGCCAGGGTATCAGTGTTGGGATTTAGAAATATAGTAAAGAATACGAAGACACATTTAATAATAATAAAATAGAAACATATAGAATAATATCGAGAGGGAGTTCTCTGAAGTGAAATTGCCCGTGTTTAATTTCCAATTGCTTAAAAACCCCTGACCCCAAAAGGTAGGAGTAAGACAAAAACTGCGTTAACATGATACAAGGAAATGAACAGACCAGTTGAAAGTCGCAAGCTACATCCATAGTTAAACATTCTGTTACTAAACAAAGCCAGTCATGTTCATACCCTAGACCAAAACAACATTCTATAGGCAAACCAATCCATGGGTGTAATCCAAAGTTATCTCCTTAAGTGAACTGGAACTTAGTTAGATCCTTAGACTTTTCTTTAAGATAGAAAAGTTATCTGCTTCTCTATTCCTGAAATACATACAAGTCTGAAATACACCTGTTGACAATAACCTTGAGAGAGCAGAAATCACTGCTCTAAATCTAGGTGGGGCCTTTGTTTGAGGTAGAAACACAATAACCTTGAAGGAATAGAGGTAAGTTCCAACTCTCTGACCTTTGGTCAATGTGGAAACAGGCTCAGATTTTGGGGCCTCTGCAGTCTGGTGTCTCACTTCACTTCCAGTTGCCTGCTGATCAATATGTAGAACTCTCAGCTCCTTCTCCAGCACCATGTCTGCCTGCATGCTGCCATGTCCTGCCAAGGTGATAATGGACTAAATCTCTGAAACTGTGAGCCACCCCATTAAATGTGTTTCTTTATAAAAGTTGCTGTGGTCGTGGTGTCTCTTCACGGCAATAAAAACCCCAAGACAGGGATTAATTTAAATGTTAAGAGAAATTTTGTTTTCTTTTTGAAATTCAGTGGATATTTAGTTGGAGGTTGAGAGAAAATTCCTGCCAGGAGGAGGGAAATGGAGAAGAGGCGAGAAAGGGAGGCCTTTTGAGTTCTGGTCCGCAGGGCAGATCTGCAAGCAGCTGTCAGAAGTGGTGACCATCAGAGACAACACTAGAGTTTTGGGGCTTTTCACGAAGCAGCCTGTCACCAGTGTCTTGCACATTCAGTTGTGATCTGTCTTAGTTGATGGTTCAGGCACTGTGCTGGATGCTGTAGGCATTGAAAATTGTTGGATGTAGCTGTTTCTACCAAGTTTCTTAAACCCTAATACATAGTTTGAAAAACTCTGCTCAGTGAACATAATAGAAGTTAGATTTAAGAGAACAGAAAAGATAGAAATAGGGACAGCCTGGCTCATTGGTATGAGGAAGAACACTTGGTTGCTGTATGACAAGATGAATTTACTATTTGGGTCTAGCAGGTGGCCCCGTTTACTCCATAATTCAAATCTTAACAATAACTTTACAAATATTCTTTGTGATAGTAAATTATTGTTTACAGTTCTGGGTTGGATCATATAACTGAGAAATAGCACATGTTTGTCTGCTCTCCCTGTTAGCAGGGAGTCATTTGGTAAACAAGTAAGAAGAGGGAATCTAGTTTCAATCAGGTGACTTTTAGTGAAGTCTTCGTTTTGCTCTGGAAGTTTGTGGCCAGCTTATTTGTATTCTTATGACTTGATCACCATTTTATGAATTTACTTTTTGTATTCACCTTTGAGTTTTGAGTTTTTAAAAAATGACAGTTTATACTCTATACTTGAATTGAAATGTCACACTATAAATGTAAATGCATGTAGACTTATGATAGTTAAAAATAATATGTATTTTAAGAACGCTCATAACTCAAAGTTGTAGATGGATATGAAATTTGAGGGCCACATATTGTTAAGATATTGACTGTGATACTGCATCCTGAGAGAGGGCAGGATTTGGGTCTGCTGGGTAACCTGGTAAATAATCTACTCCTCATATTGCTGAACATCTTTTTGCTCTGTGATGAGAATTCTCATGATGGAAACACTAAAGGAGTTTCAGATTCTTTGCTGTGACCACCAGATGGTCAGAGGAAGGCTAGGTAATTCCCCATGGGTCACCAGTGAATGAGTCACAGCCAGAGGTACTGCCATCCTTCTGTTTTTTCTTAGAATCTTGGCAGTCACTGACCCCCTGTCCATCTAAGCTCATCACGCACATTTGATGGCCAGATAACCTCTCCCGATGGAATCAGTCTGACTAGCAAAGCTGGAACGAATGCTTTAAAAGACAGTTGGATAAACCCCCAGTAGTGGTGGGACTCACTGTTTCTATACCTGTTTGGAGCAGACCGAGGATACTCAGAGGCAGGAGATGGGGGTGGGGTCGTGCATGTGCTAATGAGGTTTGTGGTATTTCTCATTTGTACTCATTAACTATCCCCAGCGTATTAGTCACACCATAAACCATAAGCTTGAGTGACTCAGACAGAATTTGTGTAAATATCAAAGGAACTAAAAGAACAGAAAATCAAAAGAAGGTGATCAATTGACCATGACAACTGGTGCTCTTTGGCAAAGGCAGTTATTTCTGGCATTTTGGAGAGCTGAGTTGCCCACACTTTTTTATTTAAGTGAGCTATCTTTGAAGCTCTGATGTGGTATATTAAAAATGTTTCTAAAAGCATACTTTGAGAATCATCTAGAGAACTCGCAGATTCCTGACTTTCGTAGCAGTTCCACTGACTGAGATGTTAGAAGGAGAGCCAGAATCAGCATGTTTAATGAGGTCAGCCTTGGGATTCTAGTCTGCAAGGTCCACAAGACAATGAAAGCTCAAGGTGACCATGGGTGTTCCTGCTCTCAGGAACACCCTCATCTTTGTGTTTCTCTGGCACTTGAATGTGGCGGCTCTTCTGGGGTTATTAGCACCAACATTGGCTGTCAGTTTGTCAAAAGCAGAGAATCAGCCAGTGGGAATTAGAACACTACACAGAAAAGTTCTAACTAAGGTTTCCCTGGATCCTACAGAAGGAAAGGGTGAACATCAGAGGATGGCCAGCTATGTGATCATATTGCCAGGGATCATATTCTGGTGACTAATTCCTTATGGGTCTAATAGGAATGATCCAGAAGGCTTTAACCAAATGTTCTAAATGTCATAAGAGGATCCAGGAAGGATCCTCAAGAGTGCTGTCCTGAAATCAGTGACCTTTGCTACCCACTCTCCAGTGCCGTCGAATCATTTGCTCTTGTACTGGTGCTTATGGGGCTCATCTGTTCTTAAGAAATCACAAGAATGTGTTGGGATGGGAGGTATGCACAACTGATTTCACACTAGCCAGGACTCTGGTAGTTAGATTTTGAGTCTACCCATGTACCACTCACCTGTAACTAAGGGTTGAAGATGAATGCTGCCCTCAGAGAGTTCCTAGGGTAGTTGGGAAGCCGTGCTTCAATTACAGATCCTCTAATCTTATCTCAGAAAATCAACAGGGAAATGGTGAACATATCCATAAACAGTGCCTAAGAAAAAAACAAAAAGAACACACATCCTCCCCTAAGTTATTGTTTAGATACAAATTTAAGGCAACATTCCAAGCAGAATTAAATATACTCATGAGTGTTTGAGGATATAAAAAAGAAAAAAAATTAAAGAACAAAAATGGAAAATGTCATTGAACTCATAAAATGGAAAAAAACAACAATCATTTTATAAATGAGCAGCATATTACTAGGTGGTTAAAGGGTAATACTTTCAAATAAACGTTCAGAAAGAGACATTAAAGAAAGCCAAACAAGTGAAAGTGAAATGAAGAAATAAAAGGGTTAGAGATAAATAGGGGAAGTGGAAAACTGGCCCCAAAGGAGCAGAGTTTATATATTGAGCTCTTGAAGAACAGAGAAAGTAGTGGGATAGAATGAACTTACAAATATTGAAGTTCAATACACTTTTTATAACACACAAAAATATCTTAAAGTATATTTGTGAAGATCTACTATTAGATACCTGGAATAATCTCAGTGATCAACTCTGAGATCTAATAGTCAAATTTAGATTCAGAAAAATAAAACTTTTCAGGACTGTATTAAAAAAAGGTAAAGGAATTTTAAAGGGCACATATTTGGATAGTCATCAGACCCCCCAAAATATTAATGCAAAGTAATAATGTAGCAACAAACAGAAACTTAGATGAGAAAATTAAAAATGCAATAAAGAAGAACTTAGAAGTTAATGGTAAGTTAGTGGGAATGAAATAAAGAACAAAAAGAAAGGAATGGTTTATGTTTAAGTCCTTCAAGAGCAACAATGCAAACCACTGACAGAACTAACTTTTAGAATTGTAATCCAAAGAATATTTTATGGCAATAAAGTGAAGATTTTAGAGTAAAAAAACTAATAAATTAGTAAGTTGTCATATAAAAATCTGAAGGGCCAGCCTGGGGAAACGGCTTAATTGGTCAAGTGCTTGCTCCACAAGCATGAGGATGTGCTGATTGCCAGCCCCACAGGTAGAAAGCCAGGAGGGGTGGCTCGTGCCTGTAGCCCAACTGCTAGGGGCAGGCAGCCAATTTAACTGGATTTGTGAGCTCTTGGTTCAGTGAGAGACCTGCCACAAAAGCTCAGGTGGAGAGGGATTGAGGAAGACACCCAGTTTAGCATTAGCCTCGTGCTTTCATGTGTGCATGCATGCACAAGCTGGCAGGTGTGCACACGTGCGCACGCACGCGCACACACACACACACAGTAGCATATCTAAAAACTCTAGAGTTGGTAATAAATAACTCAGTATCAAATATGTCAGTCAGATATGGTAGCAGGATATGACATTCATATTAAGAGGCTTCTCATGTACAAACAGTAGCCAGTGGGAGACTGTATTTTGATTGCAAACCCCCATTTAAAATAGCATAAAAATATAGGATGCTTAGAATAAACTTAAGAAATATTTAAAAGTTATACAAAGAAAAATCAAAATATTCTGAAGTTCATAGAAGCAAACCAGGATTGATTCTAGCACTAGAGCTGACTAAACACCAGGTGAACTCAGAAGTATAGTGTTATTTCATTTCTATTTTAATAAATAAAACTTGCCTGAAGTTCAGAGAGTAAAAGCCACACTGGTCAGCCTTAGAGATCAGGCAGTGATAACACACACCTTTAATCCCAGCAGCCACACTAGTTGCCAGAGAAGCCAGGCAGTGCATGCCTATCCCAGCCCTGGAGAGAATTACAAGACTGGAGGAGTCAGCTCTCACTCTCAGTCTCATTCTGAGATTCTTGGAGGCAGGATCACCGTTTCGGACTGAGATAGAGGAAAGAGCCAGTGGCCGACTGTTTTACTTTTCTGACCTTCGGGTTGAACCCTAATTTCTCTCTCTGAGTTTTTATTAATTATGCATCACAAAAGTATGTTTGAAAACATGTTGTATCTGGGACAGTTTTAGTAATACATGCAAAATGAGAGTAACAAATTATTCCCAATAGAATAAAAATAAATTCCTGTAAATTGTAATTAGCACAAAGTAAAAAATTGAGTAAATAAGTAAGAATTCTCCTTACAGTTTAATTCCAAATCACAAACTATAAGTAAAAGGAGTCACACAGAATTTGGCTAACATTACTGAAAAAAAAATTGTTAAAAGCCAAAGATAATAAGCAAGAGCCAACAACATGATGACCTGAGTTGATACCTGGGACTCAAATGGCAAGACAGCAGAAGCAGTCCCTGCAAGCATGTTCTGATTCTACGTGCATAGGACAGAAAATATCAGTACACATAAAAATGAATAAATAAATAAAATTTAAGAAGTATATTGATAAATGGGATATTAACATTCTTAAATGATCTCCCCGCAAATTTATTGGCTACAAAATGGAGAAATTGGAAGTTTAATTGACTATAATTGGTAATACCAAATAATCTGAGTGAATGTTGACAGTAGTTAAGACGTTGGCCATGTTCCATCTAATACGGTACATGGAGAGTGGTATAGCTGCTGGTCTCTGCCAGAAATGCACAGCCTTGTTCTTGTAATGATAAACCATGGAGGAGTACTGTCGTGAGCCACCTTTTTGGGGTGACTTCTGCTGCAGTTCTGCTACAGCGGGTTTGTACATTCCAGGGTAGGGGTGTGAAGATTAGAAAAGTTAGCTAGGTGGAAGAGACATAAGAAAGAATCAGAGAGACATAGGATGGTATCGGGATGGCAACTCCGGGAATGCTGAATGCTGAATTTTGAGTTCTGAGTTCACTCGTGTTTAATTTCCCATACACTTTTATACCCCAATACAAAACTGGGAAGAAGGAAAAGACTGCTTTAACATGATATAAAGGATAACCAGAACAGTTACTTGCCTCAATACTTGAGACATCATATCATTAATTCTTGAGAAAAGCATTCTGTTGTTTAGACAGTGAACCCACCCTAGACCAAGTATCCAGAAGGCAGCCACTCCCTAGGTCAAACATCTTATTTCAAAAGAAGAAGCAGAAGTATGCTTGAATTCTCTGACCTTTGGTCACAGTGGAGTGGCTACCTCTCAGGGCCATCTTAATGTCCAAAACACTAAGTAACCACACCCTAGGTCAGGGTGTGTACACAGTTTTTGTCACCTTTGAGCAAGCACAGACTCTGACTTTCAGACAAGGTGGACTAGGCTCACATTTTGGGGTTTCCACAGAATATCATTCTACACAATTTATCCTAGTGATGATAAGCTATGGAGCAGCCTGTATGGAGTACCATTTTACACAGCTGGACTCTACTGATGAGAAACCGTGGAGCAACCCATACATAGTAGCACTCTATACAACCTCATTCCAGTGATGATGAACAAGGAATAACATTCTTGTCTTAGTTAATTTTCTATTGCTGTGCTATGATACCATGATCAAGGTAAATCTGTCATAGCACCGAGCCCTGCTCCTCCACAGAGACAGGATGGCTGTAGAATTTTAGGGTATATGAGAGCTTCTGAAAATCAAACAAGACAGCATAGGACCAAGCAAAGAGCGTGTGCCAAGGCAGAGGAATGAAGCAGTAGCTCTGGAGGCAGGAAGTGGCTTTCTTTCTGTGACCGTGGCTTCCCAAGTGCTCTTGGGCAGAAACCTTTCTGCTAAGAGAGGTGTTGTGTTAAGGTGATTATAAGAATTGAGTTGGAAGTATGTGCACACAGGCTCTTGGGTCCTGATAGACCCCAGCAGTTTAGAGAAAGGGGCTCACGGGAATGTTCTTTGGAAAGGGTTTTGATTACTATTTTAACATCAGGATCGTGGAGAACTGCATCAGGGATAATGATCTGTTGAGATTGATGAAATTTCTGTCACTGCCAAAAGGTTTGAGTTTCTCAGCTTTGGTTCTGTCTCCTGTGAAATATGAGGGGTAGCTGGGATAATGAGATCATCTAGGGAGATGGAAAAGAGGAGTGTGCTCTGCCTCCTTAAGCACCTGATAAATGAAAACACTGATAGCATTGTATTACCTCCTTTTTAATTAGATGATTATGTCCTGAGGAGACTTCATGGCTGAAACATCACTTAGCACATAACCTTTCTTTGCTTTTGTGATATTGTATGTGAATATACAGAAATTGGTTAAGTTGGAAGCTTTAGAATAGTCACCATATCATTGTGGCTTGAAGACGTAGCTCATCCATCAGGTTGAAGATGGGGGAGAGCCGTGCAGCTGGTCATTAAATCAGCTACTCTCCATACTGGAGGATTTTGATTTTGCATATTGAAAGTAGTTGTTCCTTGTGGAGGAAGAATGGCACCTAGACCATTAAATCAATTCAGTTTGGCTTCTGCTAAAATATTCAAATTGAAGAAAGACTCTTTTAGAGAATGGCTATTGCGTGTAATTTTCCTGAGATCATGATAAAAATAAAAAGTCAGTTCACATGTTTGGAGATAGTATGGTTGTGCTCTGTGTAGTTCAGAACCGTTTTTTGGAGCTAACCCCATAATTCCAGCTAACTTAGCTTCATTTCTTGGAGGAGTGTGGTACAAGGTTTTTGCCACTCTTAATTTTCTTTAGAGAGTGTAGAGTTCCATAAAAGCTGGCAATTTGAGGGCAACGAGAAGTCCTTGGAAATAACTGTCTTCCTCTTGTTGAGATGCCAAGGGCTTTCACCATCACTTGCTGCTTTCTAGATGAGCACTGATGTGCCAGGGTTTAAAAGACAACGTTTCCTCTCTTTGTGGCCTAAAACTTTGCAAATACTCACAAATTCATTCCCTCTCCAGGCTTTTATGTGTCTTTAACTGCACATTTCCTAGAGAATTGTATTTTAATAGTTATCGGATGGTTTCCCAGTTGACCCCACTCCATAGTATTTTAGGGGCAATAAAAATGCATTTCTTACATTTTAATTTATTCTATTCTACACAGAGGAAGTTCTTAACTGATATATTTAAGACAGGTTATAGTAATAGGACCTAAAAATAAAAGAATTCTAGTAATGAAACTGGTTTTCATCCTAGTTAAGACCAGTTCATTTTCTACTCCGTGGCACATAGCTATAATTTCCAGTGATTGTTTATGGTCTCTACGGCCCATGTCAACCCTCTTCTACCCCATGCCCTCCATTTTCTTTAAATGTCAACAGAGTGCATGTTTTTCTTTAATGGAAAATATTCTTTTTTGAGGAAGTTGCTTTTCCTCAGATAAGTAGTGTAGTGTTTCTCTCTCTCTCTCCCTCTCCCCCCTCCCCCCCCTCTCTCTGTGGTATGTATGCAGAACTGGAGTGTTAAATTAGCATAGAAGAGCTTAGAGTGACAGTACTAGGGAGGGCTCCTAGTAGAAGACTTCTTTTTTTAAAAAAATCCAAGATAAAAAGTAACTGTACCTAATATTACATTTTCTCCCTTTTAAAATTCTTCTTTCTCAACATATGTTAAATCAGTCCAGAACTCATGTTGAATGTTTAAACCAATATGAATTTTTAAGTAATATTTTTATTAATTATCTGAAAATTTGATTCTAATCATCCCCACTTCTCCACCTCTTTTCAGATCAACTGTCATCTTCCAACCCATCCGACTTTGTGTTCTCATCCTCATAGTCTCCCGCCTCTTAACCCAAGGGTTCCAGTTTGTGTTTCCAAATATTCTTGGAAGGGGCTGCCCTGGAACATGGCTAGCCTATCACAGATCATACCATTAAAGAAAACTGAGTGTCCCTCTCTGAATAGCTGTCAAATGCCATTAACTCCTCAGCTAGGGGTAGAGCATTATACCCACCTGTCCCCTTCATGCTGGGATTTTTTTTTCCTGGCTTGAGCTTGGAAAAGCCTGATAGGTGCTGTCACAATGGCTGTGAGTTCATGTGTTCACCTGCCCAACTATGTCTGGAAAGCATTTTTTCCTTATAGACATCCACTACCCCCATCTCTTACAGTCTCTCTGTCTCTCTTTCATGATGATCTCTGAGCCTGGAGGAAGAGGTGTGATTTGGATGTCTTATTTAGGGCTTGAAACTTCTCTGCATATCAAACAAAGATTTTTGCACCATGAGAATGGGGTGTTTCCTTATAGCAGATTCCCACGGTGGGCAGGTAGAGTTGTCCACAGACTTCGTCAGTAACCCTGTGCCCTGAGTGCTCCATGCCGAGTTGTCTACCTACATAGTCTAATGTCTTTTGAGTTGGAAAGGCTACTTAGGAGAACAGAGCTTTGGCACATTGTCTTTCTTTTTGGATGATTTGGAACCTCATTGCTGCAAGGATTCTCTCCATATGCCTACTGAATTGAATTCCTGGAAGCCAGGACTTTCTGTTCCTTTTACTAAAGCCAGCTTCCACCTTTGCCTGATTGTGTAACTTCTGGATTTTCTGGGTGATCAATGGACTTTGCTGCATTTTGTCTCTGCAGCCTGAGATTCCTGAATGCATCTGCAAACAAACTGGAAACTCTGCCTCCAGCCACGCTATCTGAGGAGACAAGCAGTATCTTACAAGAGTTGTACTTGACAAACAACAGCCTCACCGATAAGTGTGTGCCCTTGTTAATAGGGCACCCACATCTGAAGATCCTGCACATGGCCTATAACCGGCTCCAGAGCTTCCCAGCAAGGTAACAGAGTTGTACACTGAAGTTCTTACGTCTGTATCCACAGGAGGGGAGAATCCCTAGGAAGCTTTACCTTTACCTTTCATTGTCTCCTCGTTTATAGTCATCTTGTATGTAAGCCGAATCAGTAAGCATTTTGTTAAAACAACTGAATTGGCTTTTCTAGTATGAATACCCAAACAACTAGAATGTTCTTAAGGTTTTCAAATAAGATAGGATCTTAATAGACAGTTTTTTCATTGCTTCTCTTTAGCTAGTCAGTTTTATTTGCTAAACAAAAAGCAAAAATACTAGTGTGTTTAAGGGTTGGAATGTGGGGAACTAGAGAGATGGTAACTTGCTCTCACAGAGGGTTCAGGTTTCCAGCACCCACATAATGGCTCACAACCATCCATAACTTTAGTCCCAGAGGATCCAGCACCTTCTTCTGACCTTCACAGGCACCATACTTGTGGTACACACACACATACACACACACACACACACACACATATATACAGGCAAATGTTCTTACACATAAAATAAATAAAAATTAATAAATTACTTTAAAAAGAGTTGACAATCAAATCTTACCAAGTAATATTATTATGCTGGATATTTTAATCAGTACTTCTAAGAATACATTTCTCTAGAGTGACAAAGGAAAGCTTTTCTTTATTGAGAGAGAGAGAGAGAGAGAGAGAGAGAGAGAGAGAGAGAGAGAGAGAGGGGCAGAGATGGGAGGGAGACACACAGTAGTTAGGATTGCTTACTTCTCTTTCAGAAGACCCAAGTTTCATTCTCAGTGCCCTAAGTCTGACTCAGCCATCTGAACCTCCAATTCTAGGATATCTAACCCCCTCTTCTGTTCTCTCCACACACAAGACACATAAACCGTAAAAATTTTAAAATTGTTTTAAGTTGGTCCATATTTAATACTTAATGCAAACTCTCCTGTTGTAGTAACTTGAGACTATCTTGATCTGTACTTATTCAATTTTATATAATATTTGATATAACAATGCATTTGTAGCCTTTATGACATTTTTGAACACATAGTGAAAAATACTACCTACAATTAAATTATTAGTTCATTTTCATGGAAGGAAAAAGTTGGCATGTAAACCAGGAAGCCATTTTTTTATTCATGCCTGGTTTGAGGGAATGGCCCACTGGGTAAAGTACTTGCAACACAAGCATGAGGACCCCAGTTTCAATGCTCAGTGCTCACAGAGAAGCATGCATGCTAACATGTGCTGTAACCCCAACTTTGGAAGACAGACAGGTCTCAGAATCCGCTCACTGAATGGCAAACCTAGCCAGTTGGTGATCTCCATATTCAAGTAAGAAGTCCTCATGACTTTGTTTCCTTCATAGTAGACCACTAACCAGTGACTATGTCAGAAGCTACAGTGCAGAGGGCTTGAGGAAGACATCCAACAAGGCTTCCACTCACTACCACATGCCTGTTACCACACACACACATACAAAACCGTTAAAAAAAAAACCAAAACCCTCGTCCCAATGAGAGTGAGACTGAGAGCTGATTCCTCCCACTTTACAGTCCTCTCCAGTTCTGGGAGTAAGGGTTTGCACCACTACTGCCTGGTTTCTATGGCAAGCTAGTGTGGCTACTGGGATTAAAGATGTGTGTCATTGCTGCTTGTAAGGCTGGCCAGTGTGCCTATATTTTTTTTTATGATCTTCAGGCAAGCTTTATTTATTAAAATACAAATGAAATGTGCTGTACAAAATAACATTCCTTCTGCTGCCCAGTGCTGTTTTTCAGTCCGTTGAAGCTTTTGCAGAAGGAAAGGAGATCCATGTATGTGCTGACTTTAGATATTGCTTTAGTTTCTGGTAATGCCGTTTTCATTCCCATTCCCCCTCATTTGCTGTTGATGGTTAAACTGTCACTTCTATGCATTTTTACAGTGGAATACAAAGATAGCAATGTGCCTAAAGGGGCTTCTCTTGTCTGATTTTTGATGGTATCTATGTAATTTCTGTGTGAAAATTGATCATTGACTCTGAGACTGTGCCTCCATTTACCCATACCAAGTGTCAGTCACCAATCTGAAGTATACAAAAGATTTTTATGTACTTGGTAAACTTATTCTTGCTATAATTTCCCTCCCATAGGGTTCTGTCTCCTTTAGAGTAGACCCCTAACCAGACGATGGTGAACTTATCTCAGCAATCAAGCCGTTGCCGGATCACCTTCTTTCTGTGCTGAAAAATTAAAACTTTTCCTTTCTTGGGCCTAATTTACATACCATTCGTCATTCTTCTTGCCTTATTACCCATTGGTTTCTTCATATTTCTTTTCTAATGTGAAGAACAGCATATTAAAATGATACATGATTCCCAGCTATCTTCATACTCTATATTGTTTTTGTAGTATAACTACATTAGCCTGGTGGATGTGTTTGATGATATCAAAGATATGATTTCATAAGGGAACTTAGTCATTATATCTGAGGCCTATGTCTCTATTGAGACTAGAAAAATAGTCTTTAACAATTGAGACTTTGCATAGCAAAGGCATTTTTAAAATATATTGGAACAAGTAGAATCATGAGTAGAAAAAAATGCCAGGAACTGTAAGGAACTCATAAGTTTTCTCCCATTCCTTAGTCACTTTTCACCAGGGTGGTAGATGGATCTAAGGAGTGGTTGCTGCCATGGTGAAGAACTTGTTCTGTTCTCCAGATTGACAGAGAAAGCATGGCACTCTGATTCTTGAGGTGTTCCCTAGTTGCTTAGTTTAATTGTTTAAATTACAGTTGTTTGAAAAATAAAATATTTTAATATAAAATGCTAAATTGCATTAAAACTTGTTACTAAAACAAGGTTGAGGTGATTTACATAGATGATGAAGTCATCTTGACTTTAGGCTCTCCAGAGCAGGAGGTGAATTGTGTTGTATACAAACACAACCTCCCCTGCTCCAGCACTTTGTAATTGTCAGTGGGTGCTGGGTCTGAGGACAGGTGTAGCGAATAGGAGCTTTGTAGTTTTCTCAGTATCCGCTTTAGTACTCATCTTCAACACAAAGAAGTCATACTTTCAGCCTCAGCTCAAAGTAGTTGCCGTGATTAATGTTAGTTTTTTTAAGTTTAAGTAGAATTTCCACTGGAATTCAGACTAAGCTACATAGCAAAAAAAAAAAAAAAATATTAAGAAGAAAAGAACCTCCATTTTCCATCTTGTTGTCAGTTGAAGAGTTGAACTTAAGTTTTTGTTCTGTGAGAGGAAAGGAAGTGATAAAACATTTCGCTACTCAAAAGCAACAATGAAAAATGTTGGGCTGGAGAGATGGCTCAGAGGTTAAGAGCATTGCCTGCTCTTCTAAAGGTCCTGAGTTCATTTCCCAGCAACCATATTGTGGTTCACAACCATTTGTGATGGGGTCTGGTGCCCTCTTCTGGCCTGCAGGCATACATGGAAGGAATGCTGCATACATAATAAATAAATAAATAAATAAATAAATAAATAAATAAATAAATAAATAAATATTATTTTAAAAAACAATGAAAAATGTTTACAAAAATGATTGTTGTAAATGAATCTTTAAAGTCATGAGTTCTTTTTGTCATTGTGTCTGTCCATTTAAACTGCCTTATAGTGAATTGATAATTCTTCCCTCCATTTCTCTTAGTAAAATGGCAAAACTGGAGGAACTTGAAGAACTTGATATCAGTGGGAATAAACTGAAAGCCATCCCAACAACGATCCTGAATTGCAGGCGCATGCACACAGTGATTGCCCACTCCAACTGTATCGAAGTCTTTCCTGAAGTCATGCAGCTCCCAGAAGTCAAGGTTTGTGGGTGATTGTGGACGCCAGGCTCCAAGTCAGCAAAGAATTGGCTTCCCAAACGTTGTTGGGCTGTGCTGTAGTGGCTGTCTTGTCATGCAGGGTTGCATGCCAACATGGAGACTCCACATTTATCCTGTTTCTGCTTGGTTTCTGTGCCTGGCTTAGTATAATGCACCTCTTAGGTATAGCTATTTCCTCTTTTGCTGTGGCGGTTTTGTTTGTTTGTGTGCTTGCATAGCTAAATTGTGTGAAGTCCTAATTTTCTTTCTTGCTTATGATAATTTTATTTATTTTAATTTACCTATCATAATTTTATTTATTTACTTTATTTTTACAACCCAATCTAAATTTCCCCTCCTTCCTCTACTCACACCCCCCCTCCCCTACCCGCACCGTGTATAGGCTGAGCAAGGTATCTGTCCATAGAGAACGGGCTCCACAAAGTCAGTTCATGCACTAGTGTTACCTTACTCATGATAGTTTTTTCCAGTTCCATCCATTTGCCTGCAAGTTTCAAGATGTCATTTTTTTTTTAGGTTGTTTTGTTTTGTTTATCGCTGAGTAGTATTTCATTGTGTAAATGTACCACATTTTCTTTGTTCATTCTTTGGTTGAAGGATATCTAGGCTGTTTCCAGGTTCTGGCTATTACAAATAATACTGCTGTGAACATAGTTGAACAGATGTCCTTGTGGTGTGAGTGTACCTTCTTTGGGTATGTGCCCAATAGTGATATTGCTGGGTCTTGAGGTAAACTGATTTTTCATTTTCTGAGAAGCTGCCATACTGATTTCCGGCGGCTGTAAAATGGAATGTTCCCCTTACTCCACATCCTCTCCAGCATAAACTATCATCAATGTTTTATATCTTAACCTGCTGATCAATGCAAGATGATATGTCAGAGTTGTTTAGATTTGCATTTCTCTGATGGCTAAGGATGTTGAGCATTTCCTTACATGTCTTTCAGTTTTTTGAGATTCTTCTGTTGAGAATTCTCTGTTTAGATCTGTACCCCATGTTTTAATTGGATTATTTAGTAGTTTGATGTTTAGTTTCTTGAGTTCTTCGTATATTTTGGAAATCAACCCTCTGGCCGATGTGGGGTTGGTGAAGATCTTTTCCCATTCTGTAGGCTGCCATTTTGTCTTGTTGACTGTGTCCTTTCCTTTGCAGAAGCTTCTCAGTTTCAGGAGGTCACATTTATTAGTTTTGCTCTCAGTGTCTGTGCTACTGGGCTTCTACTTAGGAAGTGTTCTCTTGTGCTGCTGGCAGGTGGTTTCTTGGCCCTCTCAAAATCCTGGTTTTCATTGCTTCTACCTTAGTTATTTTTAGCGGCTGTGGTAATACCCTGACAGAAGTAGCTCAAGGGAGAAAGGATTTATTTTAGCTCACAATTCAAGATACCATTCATCCTGGGGAAGAAGCCAGAGCAGCGGGGCTTGGAGCTGCTGCCTGGTCATACTGTCCCCACAGCCGGCAGAGAGGGATGAAACATGCCTGTGCAGAACTCACTCTCTCTGTTCTTGCAGTTTAGGTGAGTCTGCCTCCAAGTAAGATGGGGTCTTTTCACATCACTTAATTTAATCAAGATATTCCCCACAGTTCTGCCTAGAGGCCTGGCTCACTGGTAATTCTAGACTCTGTCAGATTGTCAGTTGACACTAACTGTTATGACTTAGCCCCTGTAGAGGTGAGAAGAGAAGGAATTAGAAATGGACATTTAGAATGCTCAGATTTTCACTATATGATCTTACAGAGTGAAAAACTAATCCCATTCTAGGTTTTTCCTTGGACTTCTGGATTCTGGAATCAGTACTTTCTGTTTCTATGGAGTTCCTTCTTTTTCTGCTATTCTCTCTAACACAGTTATGCCTCCATTTAAAATTCTGTTCACTTTTTTCCTGGTGGGGATTGTTTCTTAAAAATAAAGTGCATTCTGTGCACACCAGTGAAGGCCAGAGAGGGTGCTGGATCTCCTTGAATTGGAGGTTGTGAGCTTCCATGTGGGTGCTGAACACCAAATTCTGGTCCTCTGCAAGAGCAGCCAGTGTTCTTAGCTGCTGAACCATTTCTGCAGCCCTGAGCTCCCTTTTAAACGTTTGCTTCTGGTGCTGTTTTCAAATTAGTTTCTTTTGGTTCTTTGTCTTATGGTGTAGCATTTCCCATATCTAGCTCCCCCATTACAAACAGATACAGTAATTATTGGTTTTTCAGGAGGCTGATAACTGGAGTTCCACTAATAGCAAGTGTTCTTTATGTTTCCAAATTGCTGTTGGGAAATGTAGGGTTTTATATCTGTACACACACATACACACACACACACACACACACACACACTGCATGCATGTATGCACATATATGGCATATTTATACATTTAAAATTTCCAAAAGAAAATTCCTGATTCCAAATGATTAATAAACCCTTAAAAGTCTTCACTGCGAATGAGCCCTGTAGCCTATTTTAAAACTTGGTTTATTGATATGGTGTGTGTATAATGTATGTTTGGGCATGTGTATACTATGATATGCTGGAGGCCAGAGGACAACTTGTGTGGAGTTTTTCTCTTCTACATTTACATGGGTTGTAGAGACAGAACTCAGGATAAGCTCATGTTTTATTCAGCTCCATTTCTCCAGTATCCATGACTTCCAGTCGTCAGAAGCAAGTGTCCAGTCACAGCTTCCTTGGTGCCGTTGAGTGTTTTCCCCTTCTGTTTGTTTTTAAGACATAGTCTCATTTGTCCCAGGCTGGCCTTTAACTCCCTTATGTATCCAGCCAGTTTCCTGTCATCTAGTGAGAGAAGCATGACCCATATCACAACGTAAGTAGGGTTTGGACCTGGGCCTGGGTCCATGCGTAGGCCATTGGTGGCTGACATCTCAAGAAACCAAGGTGGGTGTGGAGCTGGTACTCCGTTCTTCCCTTTGGGGTTCCTAAGCTGCATAGAGGCCGCAGAGTAATGTAGTCACTTTCTGTAATATTTGTGGGAATTTATTCTAGACAAGTGAAATGGGTTTTTGCCAATGGGACTTGGTCAGTACAGCTTATATGTGGGATTTCAGCACCACATCTTCAGATCCTGTGTGTAACATGAGATTCTGCTTGTTGGGGTTTCTGTCCTGCCCAGTTCCCACAGCTGTTTAGCCCCAAAGAAAATCACACAGAGATCTCTATAAGTTATAAAGCTGATTGGCCCATTAGCTCAGGCTACTTATTAGCTCTTGTAGCTTATATTAACCCATTATTCGGATCTATTTTTACCATATGGCTTAGTACCTTTTTCAGCTGGCAGATCACATCCTGCTTCCTCGGTGGTCTGCGCAGGACTGGGGTAATCAACTTCCTCCTTCCCAGAATTCTCCTGTTCCTTTGCATCATTTCTACTTCCTGTCTGGTTTTCCCGCCTATACTTCCTGCCTGACCAATCAGCGTTTATTTAAAACATGATTGACAGAATACAGACAATTCTCCCGCACCACTTGTGTGTCAGGTCTCATGGTTTGTGATGCTTCATGACTTATAACTCTTGAATGTGGCTTCCCGCATTCTCTTCATAAGTTACATGCTGTAAGCTCATCCCCAAGCAATAGACTCTAGATTATTTTTAATCAGTGGCTTTAAAAAGCTGTAAATAGATAGACTTTCCTCTCAGTATAGATCAGCTCTTAATCAGCAAGGGAGGAATACGACCTCAGAACCAGCAATGTGGTTCGGTCTGGCTCAGCTATGCCCAGCAAGCCTGTAAGACGTTCTTGTCACTAGTGTGCAGTTAAAAGGTGTGTACTTGATTGTGAATATCTCCAGAATGTGGTGAGAAGGCTGGGTTAAGTGGCCAGAACACGAGGTGATGGAAAGAAAGCAGCTGGGTAAAGGTGCAAGTGGGTAGAGTAGTTGAGCTCATAGATTTGAAGTCAGGTCAGCTTCTGTAATGTACATGTAGCAGCAGGGACAGAAACCAGCATCCGAGTCCTGGAATCAGATTCAGCAATAGGCATTTAGGAAATGTTCTGAAAACCAGGGACTCTAATGTCAGCTCTCATTTGGGGCAGAGCATCTTCAAAGGGCTCAGAAGAAGCAGCAAGCAGGAGAGAAGGCCATTAAAGCCACTTTTGTTCTGGCCTCCACAGGAACAGACCAGCAGTGAGCTCGGCTTACACATTCTCTCTCCTATAAAATTATGGCACTCTGACTGTCTGTGTTTCCATCTGTTTTTAAACTCTAGTTTCTCCAGATGCTTCTGAATTCAAGACTATGTCCTTTTCTCCAAGACTGTGTCTCACCTTACAGAGCAGATAAGAACGGGGCCAGTGTTAGCTCCTGTTTTTACTCAGCGGCTGCTTACAGATGCCCTTGTACAAAGTGATGCACTGTGATTGGTCCTCAGATGCAGCCCTGAGATGACCTCCTTTGCCTGTGGGTGAGGGCAGTGTGCTTCTATTCTGAGGAATGTGGAAGTCAGCATGGGGTGTCCTCGTAACTTCTCTTCAGGTCTTTTCAGTCAAAAATCTCATGCTTGCTTTGCATTTTATTATTTTTTATACCATTTTGCTTTTCTTCATTGTGAAAATCTTGGGTCTTCTTTATAGTGTAACCGAAGCTATAGAAACATGTGCCAGGCATCCTATAACAGACCTATAGCCATTGTTAAAAAGTATCGACACTAGGAAATTGATCCATTAACACAGGATGCATTTTCTTCAATTCAAATTTTGCAATTAATTCCATATATCAGGAAATCCAGTATTTGGAGAAATTGAATGCTGTTTGGGAGCATATGAACTTTTAGAAGAAAAATATGTACCATGTGATAAGTATGAATTCTTGTAACTAAATCCAAAAATCTACTTGAAAAAAATCAATATAGTTAGTACATGTCAATTTAGAAGGAAGGTTAACCGGGCAGTGGTGGTGAACGACTTTAATCCCAGCACTCGGGAGGCAGAGGCAGATGAGATCCCTGAGAGTTCCAGGCCTGTCTCCAAAGCTACAGAGAAACTCTGTCTCAGAAAACAAACAAAGTAAAAGGAAGATTATCTACAGATTGAGTTTAAATGTTAATTGCAATTTTCTAATTATATCCAAGTGCAACTTTATATAGAGAAGCAGGTCTATACTTTGACTTCTGTGCTTCCACGCAGGCTCTTATTGTTCAATCAGGTGATACCTTACTTCTAGTCAGTTATCTCTCTCCTCTTAGACATAGTTTTTCTGTAGAGTTTTTCCCCCCCAGTAAAATCTCTATAATGTAGACAGGTAGTTCTCAACCTTCCTAATGCTGCAACCCTTTAATGTTTCTCATGTGACCCCCCCAACCATAAAATTATTTTCACTGCTATTTCATAACTGTAATTTTGCTACTGTTATCAATTGTAATGCAAAGAACTAACATTCCTGATGGTCTTAGATGACCCTTAAAGGATCTTCCAGTGCCCCCGGAGTTGAGAATCACTGATCTTGACCTTGATTCTAACTCAAACTGACAAGCATTTCTGTGGTGTCTTCTGAATTCAAGGTGTTTGTGCTCACCTGTAAGTCAGGAGGTACAGGATGTCAGAGAAGGGTTTTCTGCCCACTGGTTCCTGTTCTGGCCAATTCTTCCTCCCAAGGACTGGCTATTATCACTCCCTGGATCACTATGCAATCTTCCAGGGTTGACTTTGTCTTCTGCGTTCTTGTATTACTAATCATTTCCTACATTTCTGGTGCAAGTTCAATGGATGAATTTTTAATTAAATGTTTTTCATATAATATATTTTGATTATGCACTCCCCCAGTTTCTCCCAGTTCCACTCCTCTACTTAGCTAGCTTTATTCTCTCACTCTCTTTCAAACAAAAAATAAAAAATAAGAAACAAAGAGACAATAAAGAAGTAAATAATGAAAATCCCATAAGAACAAAAATCAAAACAGGCAAAAGACCAGTAAGACAAAAAAATGCCACAACAAAGCAAAACTACCATTGAGCTTGTTTTTGTAGGCCAACTACCTCTGGGCGCATGGCCTTCCCTGGAGTGTGGTTAATATACCCTGGACAGTCCATTAGAGAAAGTGGATGTTTCCTTTGACAACAGGTGTATCACTTGCAAACAGCTTCCTAGGTGGCAGTGGGACCTGATGTCCACTTCTCCCTATCAGTACTGGGATCCCATCTGGTTTCAACCTGTACAGGTCCTGTGCCTGATGCCACAGTCTCTGTGAGTTCATATGTTATCGTCATGTTGGGTCTGAAAGACAGTTTCCTTGGAGTCATTTGTCTACTCTGGCCCTTACAGTCTTTCCACCTACTGTTCTGCATAGCTCCCTGAGCCCTGAGGTGAAGGATTTGATGAAGACATCCATCCCCTTTAGGACTGAGTGCTCCAAAGTCTCTCACTCTCTGCACATTGTACAGTTGTGGATCTCCGTGCTTAAATCCCATCTGCAGCAAGAAGCTTCTCTAACGTCAGTTGAGTGAGGCTCTGCTCTATGAGCATAGCAGTGTATGCATATAAGGCATATATATGGGACACTGCTCTATAGATATAGCAGTGTATACATATGAGAGATATATATGGGACACTGCTCTGTGGCTATAGCAGTGTATACATATGGTATATATATGGGACACTGCTCTATGGCTATAGCAGTATATACATATGATATGTAGATATGTCGTCAGAAGTCATTTTATTGCTGTGGTCTTTTAGCGAAATAATAATCATAGGTTTTCCTCCTAGGCTGGTTCACTATCTAGTTTCAGGTATTGACCACTTCAGCAGTGTCAGATAAAGATTCCATCTCATGGACTGGGCCTTAGATCCAATAAAAAAGTGCTTGGCTACTCCTCCTTTGTCCACTATTGCGCCAGTATCTATGCGGGCAGGTTCCTGTTGTAATCTCAGGGTTTGCAGCTGGGTGATACTGATTACCTTTCTCCTCCAGTAGCATGCAGAGTGCCTTAAGTACCATGAATACTAATCAGTAAAGCTTTTAACTTCTCCTGTGTTTAATGACATTTTCTTCAGCAATAGGGACTTAGTATCAAGTTGTGAAAAGTAATCAATGATAATTGGAGGTTCCATAGACACCTTTGGCCAATAGACTCAGAAAGATGTAGTCAGTTCCTGTCACTTGAGGTTTTACTTAGTGGCATAAGATGTTTGGTTGCAGCATTGTCTACCCTATTATTTGGTGACTCCGTTTAGATTTCTTTCCTATTTGTATATATTTTATGTGGCTTTCCAAATGCACTTTGATGTTAATTGTCCCTTCCCATACCCCTTACCCTCTTCCCCCCCCCCCCCATTTAACTCTCCTATCCTAGTTTCCCTTATCTTTTTCAGAGTGCTCTGCTCTTATTTCCCTTTCCTTGGAAGATTTCCTCCACTCAGCTGGCCCCTTACTAGGTACCTAACTTCTGTAGTTACTTGGATTGAAGCACACACGTCTAAAGCTTAAAAGCTAACACCCACATGTAAGAGAAAACATACATTTGCCTTTTGAGGTCTGGGTTACTTACCTCAGAATGACTTTTTCTAGCTCCATTCATTTACCTAAAATTTCATAATTCCCTTTTTCTTAACAGCTGAATAATTTTCCATTGTGTAAATGTACGATATTTTCATAATTGTTCATCTGTTGATGGGCATCTAGGCTCTTTCCAATATCTGACACTTATGAATAGAGCAGCAGTGAACATGGACGAGCAGACGTCCTGTAGTAGGATGTAGAGTCCTTTAGGTATATGCCCACGAGTGGTAGAGCTGATGGTGAGGTGGATCTGTTCCAGGCTCCCTGAGGAACTGACATGCTGATTTACATTATAGCTGTAGCAGTTTGCAGTCCCAACCATGAGTAGATGTTCTTCCCAATATCCTTACTTCATGAGCCAGCTTTTGTTTTCGCTGACCATTCTGAACTGTGTAAGATCTCAAATTTGCATTTCCCTGAGGGCTAAGAATGTCAAACATTCCTTGAAGTCTTCCTCAACTGTTTGTGTTTTATCTTTCAAAAGCTGTTTAGTCGTATTTCCCATTTTCAAATTTGTTATTTATTTTCTTTATGTCCAGGTTTGTTTTTGTTTCTAAAGTTCTGTGTCTTCCTCTTCTTTTCTTTTGCATTGAGAAGGTCCTTGGAGTTCATGTTAGTGTTGAAATTATAGCCCTGAAGGCCTAAGCAGGCACAGATATAAGCCATGGTTTTTTGTTGTTGTTTTTATCAATTAATGCTTTGTCTTAAATGCAGAGCTAGACGTCAATGGAAAAGATTAATGGTAGAGTCAAAGAAAGTGAAAAGAATTTATGTAGCCAAATCCTTAAGTAAGTGAGGCACAGTGGCAGGCAGCTGCCTTTGTAGTGGTCAGTGCTCGTCTGTGGCCTCGCCAGATCACCTTGTTTCCATTGTTCCGTCAGTGTGTAGATCTGAGCTGTAATGAGCTGAGCGAAATCACGTTACCAGAAAACCTGCCGCCTAAATTGCAAGAGTTAGACTTGACTGGAAACCCTCGCCTCGCCCTGGACCACAAAAGCCTGGAGCTACTGAAGTGAGTATTGACAAAGCGCTGTGGCCTCTCAAGTGTTCACTAGTAGTGGGATTTACAACTTGATAAACATTTGAAACAGGAAGATTCCTTTGACTTAGTAGCCATATACACAGCTGGACAGAACACAGAAGGATGGTATTATCCAAGATGGGAACATAAGTTCCAGTGGTTCCTGGTAACATGATTGTGATACCTAATGCAGATATAACCAAAAGATTTTGAACCAGGTAGGTGATGTGAAGGAAGCTATTACAAACTCAAATCTAGATTCTTGGAGGGAAAAAAAAAATGGAAGTGTGGGATAGTTGCAGTTAGGTCCTGCAAATGTTTTCTTCCATTTTGAGAGTTAATGGTAAATGTTGATAAATGTAATGAGTTGAAGTATAAAGTAGCATCAGTAGAAAAGGTACCACTATGTGAATATTCATCACAGAACTCCAGATATTTATGATATAATTAAATTGTGTTTCACAAATACAGCCATTAACACTCTGATATCAAGCTGTAATAGTAATCAGATGGATATTTACAATATAGTATTAAACAAAAAAACTTCCAAAAATTTTGTACACACATCATCCCATGTTTTGCAAATTAAACGTGTGTGTATTGTACATGTGAGTATCTGCATACACCTGAAACACACCCTAAAGGATAGGTAGCAAATAGTAAGAGTATTCTCCTTTAAGGTGTAGGATTATGTGAGTGGTGGCCCAGTGTAGTTATTATTTCTGCCAATGTTAGGAGAAAACTGAAAAGATAGGAATTTGGGGAATGATTTTAATGTATTTATAAACTGTAGATTTATTTTTTATGTCAGAAAGGGTTGAGAAAGTCTCAATAAAAGAAGTCAGTATATGTAGACTAGTGTACACACACACACACACATGCCTTTATTAATTCCTACAACTACTAAAAGTAAATTTAAAAGACAGATGACAGTTGGGAAGAAATACTGGAAAAACTAAAGCATTAATGCTGTTATCAGAAATCACTCTTATAGGCCTGGAAGAAATACTCTCATTTTGGACTGGAGAGATAGTTCAGTGGTCAAGAGTATATGTTCTTGCAGAGGACTCCAGCTCCAGGGGATCCAATGACCTCTTATGTCCTAAGAAGTTACCTGAATATACTGCATGTACACATATACAGAATTAAAAATAAAATTCTTTTTTAATTCTAATTAATGTAGTTCTAATTCAAATAGAAAATGAGCCAAGGACATTCAATTTTTTTAAAAAGAATTATACCCATGCACAAAAAGATGTTCAAGCTTATTAGTATATCAAGAAAAAAATACTGAGACATTTCAGACTGACTCTTTAAGAGCACCCGGCCTTCTTTAGTACAGCTTTCTTTAAAAGTAACTGACCCATCCTGTCTTTCAAACACTTGCTTAGGTCATTGCTCTGAATACTAAAACTTAGCTTTCCTAATTTTCTCTCCTTTTTCTTCTTTACTCCCAGCCTCCAAATTCTTCCCCTGGTTCCTTCCAGACACAATCCTACCTCACAATCCCTTGAAGTTTTTGAGGTATAAATGACCTGTCCACTCTATACTCCTAGGTGTGGGGCCATCCACTAGAATGTGGTCAGCCTATCACACCCTCAAAGAAAACTGACCCTATCCCCTAGAAGTCATCAACTGTTCACAGATCCTCAGTTCAAATGAGATAATTACCAGGGTAGTTCCAGTTATATTTGGAATGAATATAAAATAACTTGAAAATATTTGTGACATAATTATAAAAATATGCTGAACCACCATAAATGATAGATGCATGATAGGTAGGTAGATAGATAGATAGACAGACAGACAGACAGACAGACAGATCACAGATAATTGCTAGGTAGATGATAGGTAGGTAGATGACAGATATATAGACAGGTATATTGCTAACAGATAAGTGATCCCATAGTAATATTCGCATGAACAAAACCTGTTAAAGTTTCTGCAGTTAGCATATGTTACTGGAGTGACTGACCTGTGGTGAAGGCATTGTACTCTCAGAGTTAAAAAATAATTAGTAAGGATGAATCATAATACTGAAAATGTTACCTTCTGGTTAGTGTCACAGAGACTGTGTCTTCTTAATAACTGGAGCATCTCTACACATTACTGTGGTTGGGGATTGATGAACTTGTTCTGTGGGAACTAGAGTGAGTGAGTACAGGAGCTCTTGTGGCCCTAGCTCTTAGGCTCAACTCCATGCCAGTTGGCAAGATGTTAGGAGTTCATGCCGCCGTCTTTTAGGTGACTGCTGAGTTACTTAGTTAAGCTAGAGTGATGAAGTGCTTCACAAAGGATTGTTGAACAAGGCAGAGACATTGACTTTTTTCCTGTAACAATTGGAAAGTGGAATTATATCTCTGAAAATTTTTTGCCTGTAAAGTCTTTGGAAATGGGCCGTCAGCTGTCCTTAGAATCAGGAAAGAGGCATAGGAGTATGACAGATGGGGACAGGAAAATGATAATATTTTATAGGGAGAAAATATAGTATAGCATCTATGAAGAGTACATAACAGTGCATTTACTTTTTATTGCCTGTTGGTGGAAGTTTCTGTCTTGCAAGCCACTCTCAAGTAACCACACAGAGGCTTAATATTAATTATAAATGCTTAACCAATAGCTCAAGCTTATTACTAGCTAACTCTTATATTTAAGTTGACCCATATTTCTTATCTACACTTTGCTGCATGGTTTGATGACTTTTCTAAGTATAGCATGCCCATCTTGCTTCTCTCTGTATCTGCTCCTGACTCCTGACTCTACCCTTCTTTCTCACAGCATTCTCAGTTTGTCTGTTCCGCCCAACCTTATTCTATTCAGCTATTGGCCAGTCAGCTTCTTTATTAAGCTAATCATAGAACATATATTCACACAGTGTAAAGGAATAGTCCTCATTTCTCCCATTTTGTATAATTAAAAAGTAAGATTTTTAACTTTCCCATTTTGTATAATTAAAGAGTAAGATTTTTAACTTTAACATATTAAAATTATATATAGCAAAACAGATATTAAGAGTTACAGTTACAATATCCAGTTCATTTATATTTGACTAGTTTAGAGAAAATACTCTGTAATTTATCTTATCTTTGTGACTCTAAAGTATTATACTTAATTTACATTTGATTATAACTAAGTAATACTTTAACTATGACTATCTAATCTTCAGCTTTGTCAAAGACCCCAGAAAGAGTGAAATGTAACCTAATGACAGGGACATCTGGCTGCATTGACAGTTACCCTAGGTTCTTCCATAATGTTGGATCATCCAATTTTGGCCTACAGGCCTAGTATATCTGACCGACATTTCTGAAGAGCAGGGCCTTTGGAAGGACTGTCCTACCTCATATTGACAAAGTTCAGCAGTCTCCTTTTATGTCCTGCTGGTCAAGTTTGGACAGTATACTGTCAGCAGAACAGCAAGGGTAGTTTTTTTCCCCCCAAATGACTGGCTTTTGCCATAAAGAAAATAAACTCCATACTGTGTTTCTTCAATGCCCAAAATTTTCTTTGAAGTATATTGGCGCTGTCAGGAGCAGACTTGTCTCACTGTCATGAAAAGCCTTAGGTTGTTGAAAACACTAAATGCCATATTCTGTAGGTCTTTGAAGTGTTTGAGAACCATCTATCTATCTAAATATATCTGTTTCTGATATTGAAAACATACCTGACATGACTATAATTTGACTATTATAGATGACTGTTAGTCTGTATTTCTTTATTATATACTGCGTTTTTAAATGAACTGCGTAAACTCAATACCCTAAAAAAGAGTAGAAATATACATACAATATAACAAAAGTAACCTTAAATTTGTATCAGTAAACCAAAATCCATACAGATATAAATTTAAGATTAATAGTTCTTTTTTTGGATTAAAGCAAAGTCAATAATATGCCCTTTTATCTCATCATTTCTATATCATATCCCCCCTTACTTCCTTTAGAAAGAGATCTTTGAATTTAACTCTATAGCTTAGTTGTTTTTTTTTTAACTAAGACAAATAACAATTTGTAACTAAACCTCCTTAAATAATAAACACCCACAACTCATCTTTTGGGAATGTAGGCCTTGTTCTTTAGACTACTTGTCTATGGGTACCTTCAGAAAATTGGGATGATAATGAAGTCCCGGCTAGAGTAGTCTGTGAGATTGGACCATCTCAGCCAGCAACCTTGAAGCTGTTTTGAATTTTGAGGAGACTGTAACAGAGGCATTTTGAAATGCAAGATCATCTGAGCCCTCAGTTTTCACTGTTTGGTCCCCTTGTTCTGAAAATACATAAACTTTTAAAAGTAGCAACCGTTCATGTATTATTGTAAGTATAGACTGTGCATTGTACACAAGTCAGCCAAAAAATGTTTTTTGTTGTTGTTTTATATTTGAGCAGTTAAAATATACATCATGTGTCTTGCTCTTATTGATTTATTTCTTTATGTTTGTAGCTAGGATTTTTAGTGGGTCTTCCTTAATCAAACCTGATCATCATTAATTTTAAATGAATCTACAGCCTCTCATTTACTGTGGAAATAAAAGCATAATCCTTTCCCCAACATAATGTTTGTTTTAACTTCAATTTTGAAGTCAAGACATTTTTAAATTATATAGGTTGGTCTAATCCAGCAATTTTTATAATCCAATGTCTCTTAGCAGCTATTACTCCTTCCTCAGCAGTCAAAAAATTTAAAGACAAAGCAGTAACATACAGTATCTAGACTCTGTATATTTTTTATTTTTACATGGCTTTTTTCTTTTATATTACTTTACTCCCTTTTTAAGGACTTGATTATTTTAAAACTGTATTTTTTAATCTATGACTGTATATACTCTTTCTTTTCTCTCTCCTAAGCTTATGTATGTTTTTAAACACACTTTAACCTGTTAAGGGGGTTTTTGTCTGAATCTTTCTTTGCTGCATATCTGTAATCCTTTTCTAACTCCATGAGCCTTTATACTGCTAAGTGGCCTTAGCCTGTTTTGCCAGCTAGCTCCCTCTCTCAAGCAACTGCCAGAAGACACTTTTCTGTAATACAGTCGGCATGAAAGTCTGTGGGAACCGACCATTTGGCTTATCCCATGGTGCTGAGGCCAAGGAGACGCATCCCTGTACTATGGCCAGCATGAGAGATATGAGACTAGGAAGCCACTCTTTCCTCTGATTCTGTATGTCTAGAACTCTTTCCCAAGCTCTTTCTGGTTTTATGTGGATGTAGTTGCCTAACATTTGGGCTCTATTTGTTGTCAGAAGTTTCTGTCTCATAAGACACTCCCAAGTAGCCATACAAAGGTTTGATATTAATTATAAATGCTCAGCCAATAACTCAGGCTTGTTACTTGCTAACTCTTACATTTAAATTAACCCATTTTTCTTATTTATGCTTTGCCATGTGGCTTAGTACCTTTTCTCAGAGTGGCATGCCCATCTTTCTCTGTGCATTTTCTTGTGACTCTTGACTCCACCTTTCTCCCTCCCAGCATTCCCAGTTTGGCTTTCCTGCCTAACCTTATTCTGTTCAGCTATACAGTGGCATATATTCACACAGTGTAAATGAATTTTCCACAATTGCCTTTTTTTTATTGATAAGATCGAAACCATTGAAAAGATGACCTAATAGCCTGCTATGAAATTAAGAATTAATTTTATTAATACCACCTATGTTTTCCAAGTGAGAAAGTGAATAGCTAGTAATTGAGAGTATACTCGTGTGTGTGTGTGTGTGTGTGTGTGTGTGTGTGTGTGTGTGTGTGTGTGTGTGTTGGGGGCATGTGCACACCTGAACATGCACTCAGATGACCTCTGCCACACTCATTGAACCTGTAGTTAGGCCCCAGAAATCCTCCTGTCTCTAGCCCCCTTCCCAAACCAGCACAGGGTCACAGGTGTTCACAGCCATGCCGGCTTTACCCTCGGAGCTACCTCTCCAGCCCTTAGAACTTTTTATTTAACCAAACTTATTAATTCCAGAGAAATTGCAATCATGTATTTCTACAACCAAACTGAACACTAGTGAAATTTTAACTGGTTCTTGTAGGGTAAAAGGACCAGCCAAAGAAACCTACCCTGGGTCTGAAACCAGAGCCAGTGAAAGAAGTACACTCTGGTTCTGAGACCTGAGCCTGTGAAAGAAATACTTTAACTGTGAACCCAGAAGAAAAAAAAATGCCCTGACTCTGAAACCAGGGTCAAAGAAACATATTTTGTCCCTAGAATCAGAATCAGTGAAAGAAATACGCCCTGGTCCCCAAACTAGAGCCAAAAAAGCTTAAAAAGGCCAGTGAAAGAAACACATTTTGGCTTTGAAATCAACCGTCTCTGCCCCTGACCAACTAAACTAACCAATTCCTTGTCTCCCTGGGGAAACTCCACCCCTAAGAAGCTCTGCTGTTCAGTTTGCGGCTGCTCTTCTTCTTCCACCCTGGCAGAGGCAGCCCCTCTCCTGAATCTTTCCCTCACAACGTTTGAGTGAAGATGGTCTTTCACCAGAGCAGAGCTGGAGTGGAGGGGACTGTGATAACACTTTCGCTGGCGAAGTCGGAAGTGGAGCGGACAGGGCTGTAACACTTTCACTGGGGAAACCTTCCCCTAGCAGAACAGAGTTGCAACACTCACAGCACTTACAACTTCGTTGGGAAGCCCTTTCCTGCAGAGCAGAGCTGTTACATTGGGAACCCTTCCCTAGAGCAGGGCTGTCAGCTGCTACACTTTCTGTGCCCTGTGCTATTCCCTGGCTCCCGACTGCCAGAGCACTCTTCCACCCAAGCTGGAACACTCAGTGTCCCCTGGCTCCCGACTGCTAGGACCCCTTTCCATCTGAACCATGACACTTACAGTTCTTAGAAAGAATGTTCTGATATTTAAAATTCTTGTGATCTTGACCAAAAGAGTTAAGCATTGGGTTGTCATGAAATGAAGCATGTTGTTTACTGTCTCTTTTGCTCAGATACTGTGAAGAGATCCCAGTGGTAATACACAGTGAGCAGGCTTCAGTTTGCCACATAATATGCATTCATTCTTAGGGCTCCTTCCCATGGGCTAGAACTCCTGCCCAAAGACACTGGGTGCTGTCTGACAGGCTACTTTAGAAACAGGGAGCTTTAACTCCTTATGGCATGTCCTTGTTTCAGTCCTACTGACCCTTTAACAGCAGAGAGAAAACTAAATCTCACATCTCAGGACATGTAGTTAACTAGTAATTCACTAATGTAATTTTATATGTCCACTGTATCGTATTTGTCTTAATATAGATGGTTTAGACATACAAGTAGAAAACTGTAAGGTCTAGGGAGTGGCAAGTTCTCAGTAACGTTTGTTGGCTATTTGAATGGATGATATGGATTTGGGGATGAATACTGCAGAATTCTCTAACCATCACTCAACTGTAATATTTATTCTGTTCAAATATGGATGTTTACAATGTAAGAATTATAACTCAACTTGATTCGTTTTGTTTCTTTTTAAGCTTAGTTTTATTTAAGTATGTATGTGTTCATGTTCATGTGTGTGCATATGCACTTGGAAACCAGAGGTCAACCTCATTCCTCAAGAGCCATCCACTTTGTTTCTTGAGACAGCTCACCATTAGGCTAGGCTGACTGACCAGGGATCCTGTCTCTGCCTCCTCAATGTTGGGATTACAACTGTTTATGCAGATACTGAGGTCAAACTCAGGTTCTCAAGCTTGCACTACTACTTTGCCAACTAAACCGTCTTACTGTTTTTCCAAGTTGTGTTTATGCATGCCAAGACTGAGGGAAGAGCGGACGTGTAGCATACAGTCTGCCAGTCTCTAATTGCTGCTTATGCCAGGTCTGTGCCCTTGTTCTCACTGTTAACTTAAAGCCCCTGAGGAGCAGGTTCTTGGTGTTGATAAATACTTCATTCACAGTAGATACAGCAGAGACTATGGTAAGAGGAGAGGGCCCAACACTTTTCACTTCTTAGGTAAAGGTGAAAGTTCATACTCCACTGCTCCTAATGGTTCCTGCTGCCTTTTCTCTCCTTAGTAACATCCGCTGCTTCAAGATTGACCAACCTTCAGCAGGAGATGCATCTGGAGCCCCAGCAGTATGGAGTCATGGTTACACTGAAGCATCAGGAGTAAAAAACAAGTATGTTGAGTAGAACTTAGAACCAAAAATGCCGTGTCTGCTTCCTTCCTTGGGTGGGAGACCTGGTGGCACACATCCTTTTCTCCGGTGGAGGTTCTTAGTGTGTTTCTCCAGAATGAGATCAGTCCTCAACGTCTAAACACCAGGCCGGGTACCTGCTCTGCACCACATACTCGCCCTTTGTGAAAGATGTTGATAAGGATATGATGTAACTGACACATTATATCTATGTAAGCTCCAGTGTTTGGAAAAGGCCTGAGTATTGAAATGTATCTCTGCTCCTTTGAAAAGCCCCTTTATCTTTCTGGGAAGCCTGATTACAAGAGAGAAGTAGCTAATTGTGTGTACTCAAGATCACTTACACTGCTGACTGGAATATGCCTGGGGACTACACTAGCTTGGCAGCCTTGGTTCTTGATACCCTGTTGCATCATCTGCTTCTCTTACCACCAATAGTAGTTCATTGGGATTTCTCTTTCTGACCTACTTCACCAGTCACCCCTCTCTCCAGTACAAATGTGGATTTTCCCGAGATATAGTCAAGCTGATCAGACTTGCTTATTTGTGTGAGGAGGTACTGATGATTAGGAAAACAAGGACTCCTACAAACTAGAATTGTCATAATTTCTTTGGCAATGATATAAGAACATTGTTGAGAATAGTGAATGAATAGAACGTGAAAAATGATCCCGTAATAAGCTCATTAAATCTGAGTATAGTTAGAACCAATCAGATAAAACAACAACATTCCCATCCAGGCCTGTAATCCCCAAACTCAGAAGGTGGAGGCAGGGGAATTGAAAAAAAAATGAACAGACACACACACCTTCACACCTGCCTCATCACCTCCCTAGACCCACTTAATCAGACACTTTTAGAGTTTCCTGAGGTATTCTGAAGTGTCAACACCTGAAAACCACAGGCTTTCTGAGTGTTCTTCACAGAGCCTGAAAGTGGGGCTGTGCTGCCATGCCGAATCCTTATCTGGGCATAGGAAGACCATGGGTCCCTTCCTTCTTACCTGTCGGGAGACTGAGCAGAACACCTAAGCAGCCTCTGTTCTGCCTGGGCTCTGGTTGTTCTCACTTAGTGTATTAAGAGATTGACATATTCTTCAGGACACTTGGGATGCCTCTGTGGAAGCAGTTACATGTTAGACTAGAAAAACTGTCTTACGAATTCCAGAACGAAATTGCTTTCTAATTCCAAGACATTTATCATCTACCTGTTTATGTGAGTTAAACAAACAACAATTAGACCTGGTTTTCCTCCATATTTTTTTTTAACTTAAGGTTGAGAAAACTATGTAATTGACAAATGTGCTGGCCTGTGAGCTATTAGAGTGAACATACCTGCAGGCTGCCAGCTGGATCAAAAAAGAGAAAGCAAACAACAACCCCCAAACCCAGTGTACCCCACCCTCATTTTATTTCACGGCTTTTGACTCTTTGACACTGCTAGGACTAATCACATGCGTTTGGGGGCATTATTTTGAGGGTTTTTTTTTAATTAGGTATTTTTTTTAGATGTTCTATGTATGTTATTCCCTTACAAATGAACTAGTCCTTTGAGCCAGGAGCCAGCTGTCTGCTCCCTTGGGAACAGGGAGCATCTCAGTCTCTCCTTGTCTCCATGTGGAAGAAGCTTTCTTCTTATATTGGCTCAGATCCTCAAGAACCCAAGCAGGGAGCTGCACTGGGGTGATGTGGGAGTGTCATATATCAATCTGTTGATTTCATTGGTTAATTAATAAAGAAACTGCTTGGCCTGATAGGTTAGAACATAGGTGGGTGGAGTAAATAGAACAGAATGTTGGGAAGAGAGGAAGTTAGGCAGACGCCATGCCGCTCCTCTCCAGGGCAGACGCGATGAAGCTCCAGCCCAAGATGGACATACGCTAGAGTCTTCCTGGTGGGTCACCATCTCGTGGTGCTACACACATTAATGGAGGTGGGTTGATAAGGATGTGAGAGTTGGCCAGTAGGAGGCTGGAGCTAATGGGCCTAGTAGTGTTTATATGAATTCAGTTTGTGTGTTGTTACTTTGGGAGTAAAGCTAACCATGCAGGAGCCGGGTGGGACGAAAAGCAGGCCTGCCTGCAGCTCCTACCACACTTGGGTATTTTGGGTCCTTCTCAGACCAGAGAACATGGAAAGCTTCTATAGAAAAGGAATCTGAGGGACCCCCTGTACTTAAGAAAAAAATACATCACTCCATCCATTGGAGGAAAATAGAATTTTAAGATGATTATAAAATTGAACTTTATTTCAGAGTTTCAAGCCTTATATTAAGGTCTTTGATCAATTTTTAATTTGTTTTTGTACAGGGGAAAATGGGGGTTTAGTTTAATTCCTCAATATTTGGATGTTCTATTTTCCTGGCATCATTTGTTGAAGATGACAATTTTTTTTTTTACTCCAGTGTATGCTTTCAGCATCTTGGACAAAAATCTTGTGACCACAGAGATTATGGCTGTAGGAAGGGGGGTTGCTTGTTATTTCCCGGCTGCTCAGCCCCAAAATAATCACACAGAAACTTGTATGCTTGGCCCATTATCTCTGACTTCTTATTGACTACTTCTTACATCTTAATTTAACCCATTTCTATTAATCTGTGTATTGCCACGTGGCAGTGGCTTACTGGCAAAGATTTGGCATGTCTGACTCTGGCGGCTCCATGGTGTCTCCGTGACTCCGCCTCCTTTCTCCCAACATTCCGTTTCGTTTTCCCACCTACATAAGTTCTGCCAACTTAGAAACTAACATAGGCCAAGGCAGTTTCTTTATTTATTAACCAGTAAAAGCAACACATAGACAGAAAGACCTCCCACACATTTCCCCTTTTCTGTTTAAACAAAAAAGGAAGTCTTTAACTTTAACATAGTAAAATTACATATAACAAAACAGTTATCAAGCAAGAATTACAGTTACAATATTTATATATACATTATCTTTTATCATAACTAAGGAAAACTATAACGATAAATTCTTTAACTCTATCAAAGACTCCAGAAGGATATAATATTACCTAAGTAAACAGGAAGTACATTGTAAGCAACTTCCAAAACTCTAGAATTGACAGAGACTTCTCGTTGCCTGGACAGTCACTTAAAGTTCCTCTGTACCATTGGGGCATCCATCTTTAGCCTACTGGCCTATAATATCCAGTAGACTTTTTCACGACGCAGGAAATTTTAAAGACAGTTTTGCTTATATTGGCAGTTTGCCAGTCACTTTCTTTTGTATCCTGCAGAATGTCTAGTAGAGTCTTTTATGAAGCAGGAACCCTGAAGGACCATTTCACCTGTAGGCAAGTTCATTTCTCTGTGGGTCCTGTATGCTCAGTTAAGCAGTCCAGGCAAGAGCAGTTTCTTGCCCAAATGGCTAGCAAACTCCATAAGAAGCCTCTTTGATGCCCATCTTCCTCTTAAAGTTATTGGTGCTGCCAGGAGCAAATGTGTTTCACTGTCATGAAAAGTCCTAAGTTCTTAAACATTTTAAATGCCATGTTTTGAAGGTTTCTGAAAGAGTTGAAGAATACCTATCTAACTGAAATATATCTCTATACATCTAGAAAATCTAACATGACTACAAGCTTTACTATAATGATTATTAACTTATATTTTTAATTATACATTATATTTTTAAATGAGCTACACAAACAAAATAACTTATACAAGATCAGAAATACATATACATATAATAAAATTGACCTTAAATTTGTATCAATAAACCAAGATCCATATCAGTACAAGTTATTTATATCCATATCATACCCCCTTTAAATGTAAACAAACATTTATAGACAATGTTTGGGAATATGGATGTAGTTTTGGTCATACTGTTTTCTGCTGATTGGGGGCGCTGTTAATTAGGTCTTTCATGGTGTATCCTATATGCTAGGTTCATCTCAGTCAGCAGTTGGGTGAAGTAATTTTTTGAGTGTTTACGGCTACCTGTCGGGGGGTCTTGGTCCATTATACCACACCAGTCTAGAAGCAATCCACAGGTTCTCATCCTCTGTGGAAACAAGAGAAGAACCTCTTTTCCAAAGCAACATATCCTTAGACTCAAATTTTAAAGTGAAGATACCTTTATAATATATATGCTGGTTTAGTTTAGTAGCCCATACAATGAAATGTCTCTCTGTACTTAGCTCCTTTACAGTCAAAAAATTCAGAGAAAACACAGTAATGTACATAATTCAGACTCTTTCTGTATATTTCATCTTTACGTAGATTATTTTTCCTTTACTCCTTTTAATCTATGACTGTTTGTACTTTGTCTCTTTAAAGACTTTTTTTAAACAGTTTACTTTTTTAACTCTCCGTACTCTTTTTCTTCTCTCTCCCAAGCCTATGTACCTTTATGCAACACTGTGATCCATTTAGAGTTCTTTTATGTCTGAATCTGTCCTTATTGCATTATCTGTAATTCTTTACTGTCTTGAAGGCTTTTAAAATGGTAAACAGCTTGGTTGCAGCTACTCTGGATGCTGGCTCCACCTCTCTCCTTTCAAAATGGTGGACGTACCATTGCTGCCAGATCAGCATTTTAACCCTGAGAATTAACGTGCAGCACATAAACCACTGCACAGCCTGGAAATATCTCTGTGTATGGCAGCAGGAATCCGCCATGCTGTCCTGCCTGTGTAAGCCTAGTAGACCTGATCCCACTGTCTGAAACCAATAAAAGCAACATTTAGACAAAAGGACCTCCCACACCATATGGCCGCACATATGGGGCCTACACAGGTTCAAACCTCTCAGGATCATCTGAGAGGGTGGACACAGATTCCCACCCTTAACCAAGGAACTATCTGCAGTTGATACTCACTTGCCAAGGAAATAATTAGTTTTCTCTAATGGGGTCTCAACGGGGATATTAACTACACTTCAAGGTAGACCCTCATGACCAGGAATGGTTGGTCAATACAAAATGAACTCAATGATATTTTTGTTTTAAAAAAATAACATTTATCTTGTGACTGTAGCTGCATGGGTTTATTTCTGGGTCAGATATTCTGCTCCTTTGATTTGTGTATCTGTTTTTTATCAAAGACTTTGCTGTTTATCCTACAATAATTAGTTGGGTACTACAATTTTTTAACTCAGCATTGCTCATTTGTCCAGGATGGCATAAACTATCCAGGGTCTTTTGTACTGGTATATGAATTTCAAGACTGTTTACTCCAGTTCTGTAAAGAATGCCTGGAATGAGATGGGGATTACATGAAATATAAATTGCTTTTTGTACTACAGCCATTTCAGGAAACTAATTCTGCAATCCCTGGGTATGAGTAGTCTTTCCATCTCGTATTTATCATTCTCTTCAGTGTCTTAAAATTTTGATTGTAGAATTTTTTTCACTCTTCTGGTAGATATATTCCTATGTGTTCTTTCATTGTCTATTTAACATTTTGTATTTTAAGCTACTATGAGCTATTTTCATTTCTCTCGTAGCATCTTGGGAATCTCCTTGGTGTACAGGACAGCTGCTGACTTTGTGTCTTGTCTCGCTAACCACTGGCAGTTCTGAGAGTGTCTTGTGGGTTATGTTGTCCACAGATAAAGGGGTAGTTTGATGCTCCTCTTCTTTCCTGTCTGTATCATTGTTGTTTCTTTGTCTTGTCTTGCTGCTGTAACTAGAGTTGAAGCTCTATATTGAATTTTGGTGGAGAGAATAGAAATCTATCTCATTTTTGATTTTACAGAAACTACTTTGGGTTTTTAAGATACTTTTGGCAGAGAGGGTTTGTTCCAGTTTGTGAAGGTCAGTCAGTAGGAACCTGAAGGTGACAGCTGAAGTCGAGGCCATGAACTCGCCTTACTTTACTGGCTTGTTCTCTGTGGCTTCCTCAGCCTGTTTCCTTACACAGCCCAGGACCTTCAGGAGCACTACCTACAGCAGGCAGGGACTTCCCACATCAGTCCTTAACCAAGAAAATAGACTTGCCTGCTGGCCAGTCTGATGGAAGAACTTTCTCAGTTGGGCCTCCCTTTTTCTAGATGACCCAAGCTGGTGTCAAGTTGACAAAAAAACAAGATAAAAATAACTATTTATGCAGGATAAAAGGTCCTTTTATTTCTAGTTTGTTCCTTTTTGAAATTTCTTTCTTTTGTAGATCTGTTTTATTTTACATGTATGAATTTTTGCCTGCATGTATGTTTGTGAACCACATCCATGACTGGTGCATGCAGAGGTCAGAGAGGCTATCAGCTCCCCCTTGGAAGCACAGTTACAAATGACTTTGACTCCCCATGTGAGTGTGGGGATTTGAACTCAAGACTATGCGAGAACAGCAAATCCTCCCAGCTGCTGAACTGTCTCTCCAGCACTTTTTCTTTATTTTTGAGAATGTCGTGTATAAAATGAAGTATGATTAGGACTGCCCTCCATTTTCCTCTCCAGCTCCCTACATATCTCTCACAATACCTCCCTCAACTTCCTATCTATTGTCATTTCTTTTTATTTACAGGCTATTTAGTCCAATAGTGCTATCTGTAGTGGGATGCGCACTGGAGCATGGAAACCTGCCAGTGCCACACCCTCAAAAAGCAGTGATGCTCCCTCCCCAACAAGCATCCACTGCCAGTATCTCCTCAATAGGGGTGGGGCTTGAGACAATTGATCAAACCAATTGGAGGTGGGTGAGTAGGTGGGTAGCATGATTTGTCACAGGCTTTTGCTATATATAAGAGAGATTATCATATTTTTCTATTTTGACTCTGATATGGTGAACTTCATTGATTGTTTTTATTATTATTATACTGTCATTAAATAATCTCACTATATAGTTCTGGCTGGCCTGGAATTCTATGTAGATTAGACTGGTCTTGAACTAACAGGAATCTGTTGACTGCTTACCTCAAAGGTACTGGGATTAAAGGTGTGTACCACCATACCCTACTCAAGGGTCTGTGTGTGCCTGTCTCTATGTGGTGGCTATGTGCACAAGAGTGTAGGTGCCGAGTCCAAGTCATCAGATTCCCCTGGAACTGCAATTCTAAGGGCTTCTGAGCCACCAGATGTAGTTGGTGGCAAGTAAACTCCAGTCGTCTCCAGAAGCATTCTTAACTCTCCAGCTTTGATTATTTTTAAAATGTTAACTTGGCTTGTATTTTATGATAAATTCCACATGGTTATGATATATTAATACTTTTTATATGCTATGGAATTGAGTTTGCTGGTAAGTTGTTGAGTATGTCTGTTTCAAGATGAATATTGATATGTACTTTCTCATGTCTTTGCTTACTTTTGATGTCACAGTGATGTTGGGCTTATAGAATGAGCTGGAAATTTTCTGAAGTTTGTATAGAATGGATTTTAGATCCTCCTTAAATTTTTAAATGAATTCCAGCCATTAGGTTTGGAATTTTGAATTTTATTGAGATTTGTTTGTTTTCTTGCCTTTCTTTTTTTGTTTTGTTTTGTTGTTGTTGTTTTGAAACAGGGTTTCTCTACAGGCTTTGGGGCCTGTCTTGAAACTTGCTCTTTTAGACCAGGCTGACCTCAAACTCACAGAGATCTGCCTGCCTCTGCCTCCTGAGTGCTGGGATTAAAGGCATGTGCCACCACCAACTATCTCATTTCTTTATAGTATATGAGATGCTTTCTTTGACATCATCTCTTAAATGAACTTAATAATTTATAGGCATCAAATAATTTGTCTATTTTATCTCATTTTCAAATATATTGGCTCTTGGAGATAGATAGATTTCAGGCTTTTTGAGGAACCGGCACACTGATTTCTATAGTGACTGCACAAGTTTGCATTCTCACCATCAGTGAATAAATGTTCCTTTTTCTCTGTATGTTTCCCAATATGAGCTCTCATTTGTCGTACTGATCATGACCATTCTGACTGGTTTAAGATGAAATCCCAAAGTAGGTTTAATTTGCATGTCTAAGGATGTTGAACATTTTTTTTATTTCTTAGTCATTTGTGTTTCTGCTTTTGACAACTCTCTGCTTAGCTCTGTATTCCCTTTTTTATTGTTTTTGTTTTCTTGATGTCCATTTCTTTTAGTTCTTTATATATTTAAATATTAACCTTCTATTGGATGTGTAATTGGTAATGATCTTTTCTCATTCTGTAGCCTGTCAGTTTGTTTGAATAATGGTGTCCTTTTGCCATATAGAAGCTTTTCCATTTTGTAAGGTCGCTTTAGGTAATTTAAGGTAATTGTTTTTACTGCCTGTAGTATCAGTGTTCTGTTCAGGAAGTCTTTTCCTGTGCCCATGAGTTCAAGACTATTCTCCACTTTCTCTTCTTCCTGAATCTGTTGAGGTCCTTGATCAATTTGGAGTTGAGTTTTGCGTAGGATGATAAAATATTGTTCTATTTTCATTCTCCAACATGCAGCCATCCAGTTTCTCCAGCACCATTTGTTGAAGATGATTTCTTTCTCTAGTGTGTCCTTTTGGTTTGTCAAAAAACAAAACAAACAACAACAAAAAAAGCCCTCTGGTGTCCACTGGTGCATGAACTTATGTCTGGGTCTTCAATTAATTCTATTGATCACTGTGTCTTTTTATTCCAATACTGTGCTGATTTTATTGCTGTAGTTGTGTAAAGCAACTTGAATCTGGGATGATGAGGCTTACGGTGGTTCTTTTAGTATTCAAGAGTATTTAACTATGTTCGTGTTTCTATATGAAACTGAAAATTGTTTTTTTTTAATTTCTGTGAAGAATTGTGTCATAACTTTAATTGGGATTGCCTTTAGAAGGATGGCCATTTTCAAAATATTAATTCACTCCATGAGCACGGGAAATCCTTCCATCTCCTTAGATTTTATTCACATTCTTTCTCCAAGGCCCTAAAGTTTTTATTATATAAGTCTTTCCCAAAGGTATTTCCCTGATTTCTTTTTCATTGTTTGTCATTTGTGTATAGAAAGGCAACTGACTGCTGTTTGTTCCTGCTACATTGTTGAAAGTGTCTCTCATCTGCGGAAGTTTCCTGGTAGATTTTAAGGGTCTTTTATATATATAACTGTTTCATCCGCAAATAAACTATTGTGGTTTCTTTCTCTACATTTTTCATTTCCAGTTTTGTTTCAGTTTCAGTTCTCTTTAGTGATTCTACTTCTACTGTCATGTCTTGAATGTTTTCATTATTTCATCCCACTGTGTATTTTCATAGTTCATTGGGCGGTTTTTTCGCATCCTCTCTAAGGTCCCTTAACTTGTTCACAGTAGCTATTTTGAAGTTATTGCCTTATGCTTCATTTCCCAGGGCCTATTTAGCAGGGTTGCTGAGCCCTGGTGGGAGCACATGTGCTCCTCTTGTGTTTTGCACTGGTGTCTCAGCATCTGGAGTTAGGATGATTGAAGCAATTCTAGGTACAGATGTTTGGTCTTTGTTGGACTGATGTTCCATCCCTGGTTTCTGCTTCCCTCTCTGGACCTTAGGAAAGTGTTGTGGCTGTGGGTTCTCTGGCCTAGAATGCTTCTGCAGGTCCATGGGTGTACTAGAGATGGGAAGAAGAAAAGGCTGAGAAAGATTATGGGAAAAGATAGGGGTCCTGTCCACACCAAGAGGCAGGGTTCCCAGGGAGTGGAGGTGTGGTGGGAAGAGGGGCTCCTGCTGGTAGGACAGAGAAAGTGTGTGGAGAGGCAAGTGTGATAGGGCAGGGTAGGTGGGAGGATCCCTGCAACCAGCTGCTCCAGGGCTGGGGTGGGCGAGACTAGTGAAGGGCAGTGAAAGCTAGACTTGAGCCCTAGCTGGCTGTGCCTCTGGAGTTTCTAGGTATCAGTGCTAGAAGGTGATGTGCTGGTGTTTATCTTCTTACTTTTGCTTATTTGCCTCTGTGTAAATTTAAAATGTTCTTTTTTTTTATAAGCGGCATATAGTCACATCTTGCTTCTCTCCACCACCCCCATTTGATTTTTCTGGTTTTGGTGAGTAGTTTTAGATCTCCTATTTGTATCTAATGAAAATATGTTAAGTTTAAATTTCAACTTATTTTTTATTTTTGTTTGCTTTCTTAAAAAAAATCTTAGTTTTTCTTTTTCATAATTTTTTGGGTTAAGTGTTTTTAGCCCATTTTTCATGTTATCTTCCTTGTTTCAGTTGTGTGTGTATGTACATGCATGTGTGAATATATGTGTGTTGCTTACAGTGTGTGTCACTTCGTGTGCGTGTAGTGTGTATATGTGTGTGTGTGTGTGTTTTCATGAGTGTGTGTGTGTGTATGCTGCTTAGGCTTTATAGTATAATCTTTTATTTATTGCAAGTTACCTCTAATTCTATATCACTTCATAAAGAATCTTAGAAACATCTCAACTTCTGCCTCTGCCTTTGTATTTGTTGTCTTGTGTTTTACTTCTGCATTTGTTATAAAATTCAAAAATATGCTTTTAGTATTATTAGCTTAGTGTTCTGCTTTCTCAAGTAGTGTTTCTCAGCATCAGTATTCTGGACATTTAGAGCCAGGTAGTGACCGGGGAAGAGACCATCATCATATTAACTGTGGGTTTGAACAGCATTTCTTGTCTTCATGTGGTAGGTGCCACACTCCCATTGTGGTAGTAAAACATGTCTTTCTCACTTGTTCTTTGTGGTGTACTTCATTGTTCTGTAGACATCAGGTCTCCTTTTGTATTTCTTACAGTGAAATCGTCAGGTGGGAAGTCCTTTTGTTGTACATCTGAAATGTCATCAGTTTTAACTTTTCCAGGCAGTTTTGTGTAGGTGGATTTTTCTGTCCTGCCATCTAGCTCCTAAGTCATGACACAGAGACTTTTATTAATTATGAAAACTTGGCTGATATCTTAGGCTTGTCCCACTAGCTCTTATAACTTAAATTAACCCATTTCTATTCATCTACTTGTTGCCATGTGACTCATGGCATTTACCTGCCCTCTTGCATATCTTGTTCCCTCAGTGTCTTACTGTCCTACCTATGCTTCCTGCCTAGCTGGTGACCATGTCATTTTTTTATTAAACCAATAAGAAGGTGCCTTGGCAAAGACACATCTTAACAGTGTACAAAAAGATTATTCTACAGCATTTCCCCCTTTTTGTCCAAATATAAAAGAAAGAATTTAACTCTGACATAGTAAAACTGTGTATAATAAGAACAATTATCAGGTAAGAATCACACTCACAATGTCCAGTCCTCTTTTATTTTGTAATTTGGGAGGAAATACTCCATTATTCATACTATTTTGGTGAGTCCAAAGTTCTTTAACTGATTTGCCTTTTATCATTACTAAGGAAAACTATAACTGTCTTGTCTTCAACTCCATCAAAGACCCCAGAAGGATATAATATTATCTGAATAAACAGTAAATAAATAAAAGTTCAGTATATACCACTTCGAAAATGACAGAGACATCTGGCTGCCTGGATAGTAACCCAAAGTTTCTCTATAACATTAGGGTGCTGTGGGAAATCCTCTTGTACCCTGTAGATATTTGTCATTTGTATTGGTTTAATAAAACACTGACTGACCAGTAGCCAGACTAGGAGAATTATGGGAAGAGGAAAGGCTCAGTCTGTAGTCACCAGCTAGACACAGAGGAAGCAAAGGTACCAAGACATGTGGCTAACCATAGGTAAGAATTATGGGTTAATTTAAGTTGCAAGAGCTAGTTAATAATAAGCCTTAGCGAATAGGCCAAACCATTTATAATTGATATAAGCTTCTGTGTTTCTTTAGGACTGAATGACTATGGAACCAGGTGGGACAGAAACTTCCATCTACATTAGGGCATCTATCTTTGCCCTACAGGCCTATAGTATCTGAAAGAACTTTCTGTGAAGCAGAAATTTTTGAAGGACTGATATGCTCTGTCTTGGCAAAGTTGGCAGTCTTTTCTTTGTGACCTGCCAGTCCAGTTTTGACAGCATACTGTTAGCAGTCAAAGCAAGGGCAGTTTCTTGCTCAAATCACTAGCTTTTGATACAAAGAAAACTCCATATGGAGGTTCTTTGATACCCATTATCCTTTTTGAAATAAATTGGTGCTACCATAATTAGATGTGTCTTACTGTCATGAAAAGCCTTAGGTTATTAAGACATTTTAAATGCTAGCTTGTATAGGTCTTTGAAGTGTTTGAAGATCACCTGTCTAAAATATATACGGCCATGAAAACATACCTAACATGACTATAATTTTGATTGTTATAGATGACTATTAGCCTGTATTTCTTTATTATTCTAAATAGTTTTTAAGGACTAAAACTTTATGTTGCATTTTTTAAATAGCTATACAGGTACAATACCTTAAACAAGAATAGAAACATATATACAGTAAAACAAAAATAACTTTAAATTTGTATCAGTAACCAAAACCCATACCAATGTAAAATATTTGAGACTATTGGTTGTTCAAAAGTAAACTCAACAATCCACCCTTTTGTTCTATCATTGAATGTAACTTTTTTGTTTAGCATTTTTCCTGACCATGACCAATAATAGTTTGTAACCAACCCTCCAAAATGATGACAAGCATCTATAATCCATCAAATTACCAAAAGCCACCCACTCGCCTCTTGGGAATGTGGGTGTTGTGTTCTCTAGTCTGTTTATATTGTCTGAGGGCACTAGCATCTTTAAGAGACCCTGGAAATATTGGGATAATAGTCAAGTCCTGAGATAAGTTAACTATATTATTTGTTGTTCAGTCTTTGTGCAACAGGAAAGTGTAAGGTTTATCTGAAGTCCTGATTAGAGTACTCTGTGAGTCTTGACCATCTCAATCAAAAGCTTTGAAGTTGTTCTGGATGCAGAACTCTGAGGAACCTACAACAAAGGCACTCTGAGAGACTGGTTCACCAGGGCCACCCATTTTCATTGGTGTCTAGTCCCCTTGTTCTGAAAATACATAAACTTTTAAAGGTAACATGCATATCTGCATTAACACAAGTATGGAATGTGTGCTGTGCACAAGTCAGTTAAAGATGACATTTTGTTTTATGTTTGAGCAGGTAAAAGACAACTGTAAACTTTATAAGGGTATTTGGACTGTATAGTTAAACTGTAATATGTATCGCTATCATGTTATATGAAAGGATGGCATGTAATAATAAGTCATGAGGATTCTGTAGCTAATAAAATTTATCATGTCTCATCTTATCTCACTTCTGTTCCCATGTCAAGAGATCAGCTTACACATCACCTGCCCTGTAGTCTTTCCCAAGGCAACACATTATCCAACTTTCATTTTGAAGTTAAGATATTTTGAAAATATATAGGTTGGTTTAATTTAGCATTTTCTATAATTCAGTGTCTTTCAACATCTATTATTTTATGTACATTTGCATTTAAAAATTCGAAGTTAACAAAACACCATATAGGATCCAGACTCCCTATGTATTTTCAATTCTTATGTGACTTAGTTTTTAATTATTTTACTTTACTCTTTCTTTGAAAATTTTACATTATTTTTTAAACTATTTTTTTCTATGAGTGTCTATACCCTTTTTATCTTAAGCCTACACACATTGCTATACACACTGTAATCTGTTAGAGGTTTTTTTTTTTTTTTTCCCATCTGAACCAGCTTTACTGCATATTTGTAACCTTATCTGTCTACCTGAACAAAACCTTAAACCTGCTTCATGGTTTGGCTCTTGGTGCACTGGCAGCTCACCACACTGGCACCTCCAGGAGATATGCCTCTGTACGGCAGCTGGCACGAAGGAGCACCTCTAGGAGATATGTCTCTACTGCAGCCGGCACAAGGGAGCACCCCCAGGAGACGTGTCTCTGTACTGCAGTCGGCATGAGGGAGCACCCCCAGGAGACTTGTCTCTGTACTGCAGCCGGCACGAGAGACATGAGACCGGGAAGTCATGTTTGGCTCCATTTCTGTGTGTTTAGAAACTTTTTTTAAAGCTTTCTCTGGTCTTATGTGGATATATGTGGCTGGACATTGGTCACCATATGTAGGTGGATTTTTCTGTCCCTCCTGGCAGCTACCAAATCACAACACAGGAACTTCTTACTATAAAAACTTAGCCATAGTTTAGGCTTGTACTAACTAGCTCTTAACAACTTAAATTAACCTGTATATTTTAATCTATATTCTTTTATGTGGCTCGGTTACCTTTACTCTGCATGTCGCATGTTTCTTCCTCTCCACCTGGCTGACAATTCAGCCTTCTCTCCAGTGTTCTCTCTACTCCGAGAATCCCGCCTACCTATTGGTCATTCAGCTTTTTATTAAACCATTCTGAGTAACACATCCTCACTGTGTACAAAAAGATTATTCCACAGGTCTTTCACTGGTTTGGGAATCTAGACCGCTTTCTATTTAGTGCTGGAAGATGCTGTTCTGTAGTCACCTGCATTTTCGACACAGGGAGTCTGCTGCAATTCTGGCTTTGTACCGCAATCTACCCTCCCATCTTCATGCTAGTTTTTAGTAGTTTGCTTTTGTTGAGCTTCAGTTAAGTTTTTCCCCTATTTCTCTTACAAGTAGTTTGTTGACCTCCTTGTATCCACAGGTTTATAGTTTTCATCAGATTTGAAATTGTAACTATAAATGTATAAAGTTATTTTAAGTCCTCCTCCGCATTCATTAAGCTGTCTGACGTCCCACCACTCTCCTACCAAGTCCTCTTTCTCTGCTCTTTCTTCTTTAGCTGTCGTTTTGCGGGATTTGTTGGCAGAGTCTTGCTGGCCTTGAACTTTTGATTCTCTCACTTCTGCCTTTCAAGTGCTAGAATTACGTGTGTGTGCTGCTGTACCTGACTTCTTGGTTTTATGTTGGAGGCAGATCCTGCCTTCTGGTCTTCCACAGCCAACACTGTTGTCTTCTTCCTTCAGCTCCAGGGCATAACCAGTAAATAAGCTGGGTGAACACCACTGGCTGAATGCTGATCTTTTCTTTTTTTAAACATTTCACACTCTTTATCCCCTCCCCGTGTTTCATCTGTCACTCTATTTTGATGTGAGAGTTCTCCTTAATAACTATTTATTAGGTAGGAGGTTATGTTCTAATACTATTTATCATTCCTCTTACTCTCCATTTTTCATTGCCATTAAAAATAATTGGAGCTGGAGAGATGGCTCAGCAGTCAAAACCACTTAAACTCCTCTTGCAGATAATTCAGGCTCAGTTCCTACTCTGACTTCCAGCACCCATGTCAGGACACTTAGGCTGCCTGCAACTGTACTTTGAGGGAGGTTGATGCCTCTACCCTTGCAGGCATCTGCATTCATGTGCACGCACATCCCCAACACCCCCCCCCACACACACACACACACTTAAAAGAAGGATGCTCACCTTCCTAGACCTAGATGGAGGGGGGAGGACCTTGGACTTTCCACAGTGCTGGGAACCCTGACTGCTCTTCGGACTGGAGAGGGAGGAGGAAAGGAGTCGGGGGAGGGAAATGGAAGGCTGGGAGGAGGTGGAAATTTTTTTTTCAATAAAAAAAAAAAGAAAGTCTTTTTAAATATTAGAAATAGGATCTGGAGTGGCCATTCCACAGTGAAGAGCACACACTGCTGTTGCAGAGGACCTGGGTTCAATTCTAGCACCACATGGCAGCTCAAGACCACCTGCAGTTCCAGTTTAATTGCCCTCCTCGGGAATCCACAGGCATTCATTGCTGCACATATATGCAGGCAAAACATTCACACCTATAAAATTTAAAAATAAATAATTTAAAAAATATTAAAATCAGAAGAGAAGGAAGAGAGGCAAGCAGAAATTAGTTGATACAAACCATCTGGGGTCTGTTAATCCAGATCTTTCTGGAGGCAAGAAGAAACAAACCAGTGCATTCCTTTTAAAAAAACAAATGAGTTGTGCACAGGGAAGGAAAGATGAATGGACTCATCTCAGAAGTATTCTTACCCCACAGGCTATGTGTCGCAGCGCTGTCTGTGAATAACTTCCGTGACAACCGGGAGGCTCTCTATGGTGTGTTTGATGGAGACCGGAATGTGGAGGTGCCCTACCTTCTCCAGTGTACCATGAGTGACATTTTGGCTGAAGAGCTTCAGAAAACAAAAAATGAAGATGAATACATGGTCAATACGTTCATAGTCATGCAAAGGTAAACAACTAGTTCTTTTTAATTATTGCTTGTTCATTCTGAGACATTGTCTCACTGCATAACCAGGTCAGCCCTGCACTTCAGAGCCTCCTGCCCCAACTTCTTGAGTGCGGAGTTACAGTTTGTGTCCCTGTGTCTGTATTCTCGCTCTTTCAGTGTCCTTATGGCTGACTGCTATAGCTGCTTTCACGCAAGGGAACAACTGCAGTTCAGTTTGAAATGTATTGATGTCAATATTAAGTCACTTGTCTCTCAGAGAACTGGGCCTTCCTGGCTTCTGTTGATTCTATATTTTCATCATTTGTAACACCCAGCCTCCCCCAAACCACAGGCTCCTTAGACCTCTCTCAGGAATGGACCATTTCTATCCCAGTTGGTTGACCAATAGGAAATGTTTTCACTGGTTTAAAATTGAACAGGTCAAATTTAAGGCTAGAGTTAGAACATGTGTTACCCAGTGTGGAAGCAAGTGTTGCAGACTCCTAAGCTGCTGCCTGTCACTCACACCTGCACCAGAGCTTTGGGTCAAATGCTGTAAGGACTCCTTTTCTCAAAAGAATTTTCAGTCATCTGTCACCTTGAGGGCTTTATAGATTGTACTGGAATTGCCTCACTGTGAAGTGTCCTGCAGACCCTGCTCTTACAGGATCTAAGGATTCTAGTGCTTCATGGTTATAGCAGCATTGGTGCCTTCCTCTGCCTCCTCTCCCCATGGATAATCTGGCAGAGATGATGGCTTTGTAACCAAGGCAGGTAGTATCTGCTATGGAACGGTGCCCTGAGCAGTTCTCACAAAGAACTGTAACAGGCAGGTTTCTGGCTCTTGCTTCCAATGCACCCCATCTGCCAGATTCCTAGTAGGTCCAGACAGCAATTGAGCACAAGTTTTACCAAGTTAAATATTCTAATTACCTTACGTGCCCAGAATTTTTCCTAGTGGGATATGCATTGCTGCCCTTCAGATCTTGCTTGTAAAACCAAAGTACATAGAGTTGAAGCAGAGTGCATTAAGGCCTAATAGGCTGTGCAGTCAGGATCCTGGTGCTCCAGTCCTGAGACCCCCATAGATGCTCCAACCACCACCCTGTCCCATGACTGCAAACAAGTCATACACAGGCCTCATATATGCACACATACAACACATATCATGTATGCACATGCGCACACATATACACACCCTATACATAACCCTCTAGCAGGCTCTGGTTGCAAAAGCCCCTCCTTAGGAGGACCATGCTGCCTTAAAGTGTACACTGGTCAAATATAGCCATGGATGACTGGAAGCTAGAATTTAGTTATGTGTATACTAGGCCTACTTGCTGAGTCTTCTTGGTGACTTTTATCTCTTAGTTAACAGGGTATAGGAGCAGTGAGCACTTCAGTCTTTAGAGTAACTGCCTATTTTTTGTGCCTTGTTGTCAAGGACATATGTCTAGGCTGTTCCCAAGTGCTTAACTTAGTGCTTCAGGGTGGCAGCTTTTTGTTTTGTTTTATGACTGTCAAGGCTCATTATAGGAGCCTTGGAGGAATGACATTGGTGGGACCTGCAATTAGCATTCTTTGCACTTTTTGATGGTCAGCATTTGTAGGTGCTTCAAATGTTCAATAAGGACATGGGTTAATAGACAAATAGAAGGATAAAGCAAAAACACATGGTGTTGATACCAGAATGCTGTCCCTGTATGCTTTATAGAATAAAGAGTGCCGATCAAAAAATTCTTGGCTGTACAGAGCAAGAATAGAGCCTTGCCCTGATGCTTCAGAGGATGGTGCTTGGGGTTACTACAGTGCCTGCGTGGACATCCTGTGTTTGTTCCTATTCTGATTTATGTGGGAACAGAGATGCTTTGGAGAAGTGGGTGGGGAGAGAAGCAGCACCTCTTGATGTTTTGGAATGTACTGCTGGGGCCACATAACTGACTCAAGGCAGCCGGCTGGACACAGCAGGCCAGGACTAGCAATGTGGGCTTTTAACAAAAGCTGACACTTCCCTCCACATGTGAGCAGATATGTGAGTGTGTTTGCTGTCAGAGTCCAGAGACCTTTTTCTTCTGAGAAGCCAAGTGGCTTTGGTGGAAAGGACCAAGTCTAATCGCTGGTCCTGTGCACTGATGAAATCCTTTTTTTATGAACAAAATGTGCCTGAGGCATCTGAATGTTCACCCTTCTCTTTGGATTCAGGAAGCTGGGAACTGCTGGACAGAAACTTGGGGGTGCTGCCGTCCTGTGCCACATCAAGCATGACCCTGTGGACCTTGGAGGCTCCTTTACACTGACCTCTGCTAATGTTGGCAAGTGCCAAACGGTTCTCTGTCGAAATGGGAAGCCGCTGCCTCTGTCCAGATCATACATCATGAGCTGTGAAGAAGAGCTGAAGAGAATTAAGCGGCATAAGGCCATCATCACTGAGGTGAGGTTTTCCTAAGACAACAGGGGCACAGCCCCCTCTGGTGGAGGCTCCTCAGGAAACGTTTGTCTTCGGAGGACATTCAAAATTAAACATTCCCGAGTAAATTCCTTTGTGCTGTCTTTAGATTATTCTAGGATATCCCTATGGTTTATTATAGAATAGTAAAGCATTTGTCAGTTGCCATGGAAGCAGAAATACTTCCTGAATACTGTCCCAGTTCATTTCCGAAGGCTGGTTAGGTGGTTGTGAGCTCAACTCCTGAAATCACACTGCTCGGTTGGTGTCTCAGCTTGACCAGTTGCAGGATATGACCTTTAAACCCTAAGTCTTTTATTTCTCATGTGCAAAGTAGGGGCCTTCCTTACTTCATATAAACTGTAGTGTCTGTAACAGTGTAACTGCTTCTCTTTGGGCAGTGGAGTAATAACAGTCCTTAGGGGGCAGGACACAAGGCCTTGAGATGTATTTGATTATTAAAACTGGGGTACTGCTGCCACATAGCGAGAGTAAAGCTAGGTAGGTGTATGAGTAAACAGCTTACAGTGCGGGCACAGTCTCACAACAGAGATTATCTGGTCCCAAATGGCAATAGTCCTGCTGGTGACAAACCCTAGAATAACAGTGCAGCATGAATCATTGTCAGCGAAACTTCCAGAGTAGCTTTTGTGGCTCTTCATTTACTAATTCGCCAGCATGGTGGTCATCCAACATTAGCCTGGAAATACCCAGAGATACGTATCTTCCCACAAGGCCTAGCTTCGTCTTAGTGATCAAACTCCTATAACAATGCATAGCTTGGGGTTGAAGGGTGAAAGCTAGTGTCCAGAAAGGGAAAAGGAGGCTGTGTTGAGCACCCAAGAAAGACACAAGCCTGCCATGAGACTATAGAAGTGAGTCCATGTATAAGCTTAGTTCTTGTCTGTTCCAGTCGCTGAGAATTAAAGGAGACGATGAACACAAGTTAGGGGTCATGGTCTAACATACAGAACATAGTGAACTAAGTGGTCACTGTTACGTGCAGCTCTGAAGAGTAAGGTGTCTGCTACCTGACTTGCAGTTTGCAGGTCAGCGGTGTTTCCCCCTTTTCTGTGCTGCTTCTCTTCCTCACTTTCATCTGCTCCGCTCGGTCTTCAACAATGAGGACTTTTCACTTGGTTGCTTCTGTACCTTGAAGATGTTCTCAAAGCATACACTGATGAGAAACCTGAAGGGTGGCTGGAGCAGCAAGGGTGATCTTGCCAGATCCCACACCAGGCGCAGCAGATTTTATTACTAGAGTGGAGGGAATGTAAAACTACTTGAAAGCCTGTTTACTCTTCTTAGTACCTATACCGCCACCTTATTTTAAACATGGCTGGTGAGGTCATGTTCATGGGGAAAGGCACCCAAAAGCCTAGGTGGAGGCAGGCGGTGGGGCTGAGGGGCAAGGGCATTCTCTGGCAGAAGCTTGCTCATCCAGAGGCTCACAAAAGTTGTATTTTTCATTGTGGAACTTTCTGTGGGAAGAAGTGTTAAAACTAGGACACAGGATAGACATGGCTGTAAGCCTAAGACCCTCAAACCTGGAAAGTAGAGAACACAGCTGCTGCATGTAGCTATGATCTAAAAGTGCTCACCTTTTACCCAGGCAAATGGCCTGGATTTGGCTGCTGCTCTAAACAGCATGAGCCATCCGAACTTAAAGGGCTCTTTGCTTTCTCCGTTTGTCCTTGGAAGTTGGGTTCAAGGAAATCATAAGGACAGGTACTTCTGCCAGGTAGTGGTGAGACACACCTTTAATCCCAGCACATGGGAGGCAGAGGCAGGTAGATTTCTGAGTTGGAAGCTAGTCTGGTCTTCAGAGAGTGTTCCAGGACAGCCAGGGTTACACAGAGCAACTTTGTCTCAAAACAAAAATAAATAAATAAATAAATAAATAAATAAATAAATAAATAAATAAATAAATAAAAAGAATGGGTAGTTCTGTTAGCATCACCTTTCCAAATGTATGTGATTTGTGACCAGCTACAAACGTCTGGGTGCCACACAGGACCCCCTTGCCTTTCCATGTGCTGGTTGTGCCAGTAAACAAAGGCGTGACGTTAAACCATCCTTCCCCAGGTGCGTCTCTGGGTGACTTACCTTTCTAAACGCTAGTGAGCATGCATGTAATGTGAAGCTGGACATCAGTTTGTGTGGTGGCGTTTCATTTGTATTTACCTGAAGATCAGAGAGTAAAGCAGCCCCATCGGTCAGCCTTGCAGACCAGGCAGTGGTGTCATACACCTTTAATCCCTTAGGCACACTAGTTGCCATAGAAACCAAGTGTTGCATGCATTTATTCCGAGTGGTGCACACCTTTAGTCTCATCCCTAGAGAGTAGAAGACGGAAGGAGACAGCTGTCAATCACAGTCTCATTCTGAGATTCCTGGAGGCAGGATCGCCATTTTCAGACTGAGGTCGAGGTAAGAGCCAGTGACTGACAATTTTGCTTTTTGGAGCTTCAGGCAAGCTTTATTTATTAAAATACAAATAAAATGCCACTACAACTTGTCATGAAGAGATAGGTCTTGCCATCTAGTATAAATGTGGTCCCTGTTAAAGGAATGGCTGAAACACTTCCTTTCGCCCTGCTGCTCCTTCCTAGCCCCGATCTACACTTTAATCACTCCATGTAGGGCTCCTTGCCTGGCATGGCCAACTCTTCCCTGCAACAGTTCCCTCTAATTCTTCCCTGTGGCCAGGAGGGAGGCTGCTCAGTAGCCACGTGTGCTCTTTCCTTAACTGTCTCTCTGGAAATTCTAGGATGGCAAGGTGAACGGAGTGACAGAGTCCACACGCATCCTGGGCTACACCTTCCTCCACCCCAGCGTGGTGCCTCGGCCCCATGTGCAGTCAGTGCTTCTGACTCCACAGGATGAGTTTTTCATTCTGGGCAGTAAGGGACTGTGGGACAGCCTGTCCAATGAGGAGGCTGTGGAGGCCGTGCGGAATGTGCCAGATGCTCTGGCTGCTGCCAAGAAGCTGTGTACTCTGGCCCAGAGCTATGGCTGCCATGAAAGCATCAGCGCTGTAGTAGTGCAACTCAGTGTCACGGAAGACAGCTTCTGCTGCTGTGAACTCAGTGCTGGAGGAAGCATGCCACCACCTAGTCCAGGCATCTTCCCACCATCCGTCAACATGGTGATCAAGGACCGCCCCTCCGATGGACTGGGTGTGCCATCCTCCAGCAGTGGCATGGCCTCTGAGATCAGCAGTGAACTCTCCACCTCTGAGATGAGCAGTGAGGTGGGCTCCACAGCCTCTGATGAGCCCCCATCTGGAGTCCTGAATGAGAACAGCCCCGCCTACCCCAGCGAGCAGCGCTGCATGCTGCACCCAGTCTGCCTGTCTAACTCCTTCCAACGTCAGCTGTCCAGCGCCACTTTCTCCAGCGCTTTCTCTGACAATGGCCTTGACAGTGATGATGAAGAACCCATTGAGGGTGTCTTCAGCAATGGCAGCCGGGTAGAGGTAGAAGTGGACATCCATTGCAGCCGGGCCAAGGAGAAGGAGAAACAACAGCATCTGCTTCAGGTGCCAGCTGAGGCCAGTGATGAGGGCATTGTCATCAGTGCCAACGAGGATGACTCAGGTTTCTCCAAGAAGGCAGACTTTTCTGCTGTCGGGACCATTGGGCGACGCAGGGCTAATGGCTCTGTAGCACCCCAGGAAAGGAGCCACAATGTGATAGAGGTCGCCACAGATGCACCTCTCCGAAAGCCAGGAGGCTATTTTGCAGCCCCAGCTCAGCCAGATCCGGATGATCAGTTTATCATACCCCCAGAGCTGGAAGAGGAAGTCAAAGAAATCATGAAACATCATCAGGAGCAGCAGCAGCAGCAGCAGCTGCCACCACCACCACCCCAGCTGCCCCAGCCACAGCGACAGTTCCAGGTGGACCACCTGCCAGACTGTTACGACACACCACTATGACCCAGTCTGAGTACTCTTTTAAACGATAAACTAACCAGAAAGACCGAGTCTCCCAGGCTCACATTAAACCAGGGGTGTTACTCCGTGCCCTTCTCCCAGACACTGCCCCACCTGTCTCTGCAGCTCATCTGTAGGCTCTCTTTGTATTGGTTACTTTTAATAATTACCACTTTTCTTCTAGTGACACTTTACCAATATGATTTAAATTTGTTAACTTTTTTCCCTAACATATCAAATATGTAAAGACAAAGAACAAAAGGTTTAATATATTACAGAGAAATAGTTAATGATAATGTAATTTTTAAAAATTACTTTTTGTTGTTTTATTTGGAAGGCAGGGCAAGTTGCCATTGCTAAATGACTTAATAATATTGTAATTGTGTATTTCTTTGTGGGGAAAGGCTTTTTTTTGTCTTGAAAATGATAGACATTTGTAGAATATGGAGACTAACTCCTAGGAGTTGCTTTACTCTGTCAGGTGACGTAAGTCACTGGGATTCACTAATTTTCTCTGAGAGAACAGTTGATTGAGAAATTTCTATTGTAAATAGCTCAGTGCTGCATAGTGATGCTTAAAGTGTTTGTAGTCTTGGCGGAAGGACACAGTCTAAAGAACTGACTTTTGCCCCTTCTGAGGAGCCTTCCCTGTCCCATCCCCTCCTCACTCATCCTCAGTGTGGGCCATTTGGTCAGCATGTTTCTGTGTAGATATGTGGTTCTGAGGTCATTGGACAAGAGCCTGCTCTTGGGAACCCCAGAACATTTTGCAGACACTTTTTTTTTCCCGAGACGGGGTTTTTCTGTAGTTTTGGAGCCTATCCTGGAACTAGCTCTCGTAGACCAGGCTGGCCTCAAACTCACAAAGATCCGCCTGCTTCTGCCTCCCGAGTACTGAGATTAAAGGCGTGTGTCAGCACCACCCAGCTAACACTTTTTAATTGTGTTCCTTCCTGCTGCCACAATCAGCATGACTGTATAGAGTCCCTTAGATCGTCTACACATCCAGAGTTATATTGAAGCAGAATGCACAAATGGACATGTCATAATTTTTGTTATAATAAATATGAAATTTACAAGCACTGGATCCATGAGCTTTTGTCTCAGCACCCAGGCATATCTTACAGTCATATCAGCTTGCAATTGAAAGGAATAGATGCAAGATTGAGATTCAAACCAACATTATGGACTGCAGTTTGTGTGTTTCCTTAATAGTCAACAAGTTTGACTGCAGAGAATGAGGTAGTAAAATTGACCTTCTGATCAGCTATATACACAACTGGTGTTATCCTTTTCCTCGTATTATGATGCAGTGAAGACACTTTAGGGGGCTAGTTGGAGATTGCATAGGGGAGAGCTCATGGGAAGCATCTATTCCTGCAGAACCAAGTTGGCTTTCAGTTCTTCCAGGAGATCATGTGAACGGGTAATGTACCTTTTATTGTGACTGCAAAGCAAGAGCTGTATATGGAAGACAGGTGGCTTCCGTTTCTGTTTCCCCTCAGATCTGCCCAGAATAGTATTGAACTAGCCGAGACCACTGACTGAGGCCACAGGAGAAGGGCTAGCTCCCTCCAGCACAGTGCTAGACCCAGACCCAGTACTGAAGGAGTTGGATTTCCAAAATAAGGCAGCACCTTTTTCCTTGGACTGGAAGTGACATCATCTCAGGGGCCTGATCCTGCCCCATTCTCTAGCCCTTCCATCCCTTATTCTGCATCACACCATGTGGGTCATGGGTCAGAGTTTTTCCCAGTGCCTTACTTCCTGTCAAGCTGGGCACGCTTTCCAGATTCACACTTTAGCAGAGTTCACATGTCACCTTTATGGAAGAGCTTGTGGAGGGTGTCAGCAGAGTCAGTGAGTACTTGTGGACTACTTGATGGCACCAGAGGCAGCTTCTCACCAGGACCAGCAAAAGGATGGGAGAAAACAACAAGACAGAGGTATGTGTGTGTTCCCCGGTTCCTTCAGGGCTTGCATCTCTGTCCATTCTGTCATTGAGACACTGTGTACACACTGCATATGAAAAACTGTGGAGATATAAGTTCCCTTTGGGAACTTGGGATACCTAGTACATAGAGAGGGAAAGTTTCTTCTGTTGCATCCATATGAGGAACTAAAGAGGTACAGACTTACCAACTGGTAAGTCTCCATGCTTTTATGTAGGAGCCTCCCCAGTTAGTTCCTAGGAAGAATTTATTCAATTCTTGTAACGTGAGGGCTTTCATCCCGCACCAAATTCTGTTCACCAAGATACCTTCTAATAGTATATGTAAAGCTGCTTATAAAACTGAAATGGGTTTTGAGCTTTAAAGTACTTAATACTTGAAGACCCCTGAAGCCGTGACATAAGCACAGTGAGTATTAAGGAGAAAGGATTTCACTGAGGGGTGTATTCGCCTTGGTGAGGAAATCCAGACCACTGGGAAAGTTTTCACTGAGGGGTGTATTCGCCTTGGTGAGGAAATCCAGACCACTGGGAAAGTTTGTGAAGGGGAAGAGGAACTGGGAACCACATGGGAGCACGAGTAAGGCTAAATGACTTGCTAGGGCCTGGACTCTAGTTCCTGTTGGATCAGCCACATGCTGCCAGACTTTCTGCCCTTCAGCTTAGCCTGGCCCTCCAAACTCCAGGCCAACCCAACTAGGATCCTGGTTTCTTTTGCTTGCTTTTGTTATAGCACCATCTACTGGTAGGTTTAGCTTTGGGGAGGATATGAGCTCCATACTGCCGGAAGAAACTGTTTAACAGTTTTCTTCGACATGTAATAGAAAGTAATTCTCCCCACTAAGTGTGGCAGTGATGCTGTATCAAATCCTGGTGTCTATTGAACCTTGTATCAGTTTCTGCTTTGTAAGGTGGTGTCACTGGTGACCACTTAACTCCTATAATGGACGTCTGTCCCATGGGAAATTAAAATACTGAAATGTAATCAGAATTGTAGTTCTATCTAGCATTTGCCTAGCCCTGCAATCCCTGGGGCTAGGCAACAGAGCAAAACAGAAAGCTGCTGTGGTTTGCTTGAAATCTTGTGGAGTAACATCTGTGATGTCACTGCTGGCCCTAACCCATGTTGTTGGTTTATGCTGACAGTCCTTGGACACTCATGAGAAGGTTTTTTGAATTCATCCCTGATGCAAAGCAGAAGAGTCTCCATAAAGGTGGGGATTGTACTGTCTGTAACTGCCTCCCCAGGGACCAGATCTGCAGCTCAGCAGAGCCTTACATGTAAGAGGCATCACTCTTCCAGCATAGAGCAAGAGCACAACACAGTGCCTTCCTAAGTAACAAACGGGAGAAAAGATAGACTGTGGTGAGGAAAGGCTCCGTGTATTTCCTGTCATTGAGTACTGCTTTGGTCTTCCAGTTCAGCTCCTTAATACCCATGTTGTACAAATGACTCTAGCAAACTGCTTTTTTCATCGCCACTGATCTGGACTGTGTTGATATTGATAGATATGTTTGATATGTGTTTAAAAATACAAATAGCCCTAAAGTAGTTGTGACCGTTTTGTTTGGTTTTTCCCTAGCCCTTAACCTACCTGCTCTATCAATTGGAGCCAAGTTTACACTTAGGCCTGATCAGTTTGGGCATGAACATGATGGAAAAGGAGACCTCAAAGTCCCCCCCCCCCATCTGATTTGCGTGTTTACTCAGCCTTGATCAAGAACCCATCGCTGGCTCAAAACCCGAGGCACCCGGTTGAGATGTGATGTCACACAAATGTCAGAAAACAGAAAAATGTCCCCTCAGATGGCCCCTTTGCCTTCTAGAACACATTGAACACATCAAGAAGAAATGGGCAAATGGCCCTGAAACTGCTTTCCCTATTCTGGACCTTCCCCACCCTGAATTTACCCATAAATAAGTACAGCATTCATTGCCCTTTGCTTTATTTTGTTCCAAGAGCACAATGCTCTACCCTGTGTAAAAGGAAAAGCAACAGAGTGTGTGGAGAATGTTCTTGCTCCTTCTCACAACTTGAATTACTCTTGTCATTCTTATTTTCTAAGGACAGGGAAGTGCTGCTTGCTTCACACTGAAATCTTTCACTTTCTGGTCTTCTGTCTTGTTCCCGTGAACTTGGACTTTCCTCAAATGGCTAAGTCTGCCTGTTGAAAAGACATTAAAATGACAGTTGACCTTTTTTTCAATGTTGTATGTCCAGTCCTTGACCCTGTTTGAACTCAACCATACTCACTTCCAAGTCTTTAAGAAAACTGCTTCCCGAATGTGCCTGGAAGTGCCAAAACTAGCTTAGGATTAAGAGTTGCCTGTAAGCCAGGGCTAAGCGAAGCAATGTTCTTATTGGCCACCTTGAAATTGCCTGGCATGAGTGAGAAGGAAACACAGAAGACGCAACAAACCCACTTAGGAGTTTATTAGAGGGGGCATGTACAGGCCTGGGGAATTGGTGTGCACACAAAGAGAAAGATGGCGCGTCCAGAATTTTATAAGCTACCTAGCACATGCACATAGTAGGTTGGTATGACTACGTCATACGCAGATGACGGGCTCATGCATGCATGCAAGGGCTTAGCTGAGTCATAGTGGATGTAACCGTCACACAGGGCCCTTTAACATTCAGGCACTTTTGCCTGAGGGCGTGCAATACTCTAGAACCTGGAAGTGCAGCCCTATTTGTGGCTGAATAATTACACTCCTGATCTAGCATACTTTTAATGGCTACCTGTAGAGTGCCTCAGCAGATTATAAAATGTGCCATGCCTCCCAGGAGCAGCAGCCACCTGTCACAGGTAAATGTGTCCTCTTCCTATCATGTCATCTGCATATACTTTGCACCTTTGGTCCTCAGTTATCAGTTGAATTTCTGTGGGACTCTGCGACCACCAGTGTCAGCAGTGTTGACCTGCTAGAGGCAAGAAGGAAATGTAATTCAGTGCATTTAAGCCCAGTGTAATTGAGTATGAGGAGACATTACGTTGTAGCTCAAAGTTCATGCCTCTTCGTCCAAGAAGATGAGTTCTAGAGATAGGCTGCATGCATTAAGGGCATAGGGAGGATCTGGAGTGGTCTTGATCAGACAGATAGTGAAGGGGTCATTTTGGCTGTTAGCCACCTCCAGTCCTGGTTGTGCGAGTTTAAGGGACCCCCCTCCCCCCCCCGCTTATACAGTTAATGAAATGTCATCTAGACTATTAACTATCTCCAGTCCTGTTTGTGAGGACTTGGGGGAGCCCCTGGTCACGTAGATAATGCAGAAGTTGCCTAGTCTATTTTACCTCTGTTGTGAGAACAGGTAAGGCCTGGCCCTTTAGATAATACAGATCACCAGGTTATTGATCAGTCAGCTCCATTCTCAGCCTTCTGGGTGGAAAAACAGGTTATATATATTTTTCCTTAAAAGACAGTCCTCTGAGTTTAACATTCCTGGTTTCCCTAGAGTGATCTGTGAATGCAGGGTGGGACCATTTTGCTCACAATAAAACTCCATCTTCACAGTCTTCAGATTACAATTGGAGGGGTTTGTCATGTTTGTTCTGGCTTCCTTCCACATAACTAGAGACAAGATGAAATGTTGGGAAAAGAAAGGAAGCAATGTAAATGGCAATCCTGGTGATACGGACAAGAGCCATCCACCTTTCTAGGCTAAGCATCCCAGGACACGCGTTAAAAGTTCACCCACTTCCTGTTTGCAGGCAGAATCCAAGCTGTATAGTCTGTATGGGGTGGTGGTGTTTAGTGAACACTTTCTCAGTTTCTGTAGCCAAACTCATGCAGATAAGGCCTTAAATATTTTTTATTTTTATTGAGCTATATATATTTTTCCACTCTCCTTCCTCCCTCCCTTCTCCCCCTCCACCCTCCACCCTCCCCATATGCTCCCAGTTCTCTGGAGCTGTAGATTGTAATCTAGGTTTTCTTTGTTTTACATCTTCTATGCCCTTACAAGTGAGTACATTACCGTGTTTGTCATTCTGAGTCTCAGATACATCACTCAGGATGTTTTTTTCTAGTTCCATCCATTTGCCTTCAAATTTCATGATGTCGTTTTTCACAGCAGAGTAGTACTCTACTGTATAAATGTACCACATTTTCTTTATCCAGTTTTCTGTTGAGGGACATTTAGGTTGTTTCCAGGATCTGGCTATTACAAATAGTGCTGCTATGAATATTGTTGAGCAAGTGTCCTTGTTGTCGAAGGATGAGGTGTGATCTTTAAAGGAGAAACTTCAGACCTTGGAATCACATGTACAGAATGAGTACCAGAGGCTAGGTGCCTCAGTGAAATCACTAGAAATATATACAGGCCAGGAGATTCAGGCTTTACAAAAGACAATGGTAAAAAGATTTCAAATAATTGAGGAAATTGTTGGAGCTGATGAGCAGAAAAAGAAGGCACAAGGACAGGATTTAACATCACCAGTAGTTGTCAGAGATGACTTACCCAGGGTTTTAGCTTCCTACCCTGTAATCTACTCTGACAAAGCATCAAGTTCTAAAGGCCCACAAGGATCCAAACAAGGTAAATGGATACCTATAGGAATGAATGATCTAAAAGAAATTAAGCAAGCTGTTGTAACTTATAGCTTGCATTCCGCACTTGTTAGGGTGATGATAAAGGCATGGTCTTCTAGCATCAACACAACACCACATGACTGGCTTCAGTTAGTTTCAGCAGTCCCGGATGATGGGCCATAATATTTAATGTTTGTTTAGATGTTATTTCAGAGAAGAAGCAAAAATTTTGGAATAACAGGGAAAAACAAAAGGCTTTGAGACTTCCCAGTATCAAATTCTTGGTGAAGGCCCTTGTGCTGACCCACAGGTTCAAGCTCTTTAAAGAACAAATCTTGTCTCTATGCCACAAATCAGCCTTATTTGCTTAGGACAGGATTCAAGAACTAGGAAAGAGTTGAAACCACTGAATTTATACCAGATGATACAGAATTGACTTCATTATTTATCCAGGTGCAAGACATAATCAGGAATAGGCTTTGTCCTATATACATAACACACATTCAATCCTATGCGGCTCTGACAGGTTATCTAGCACAAGGCAATACAAAAATTGATCAGTTATTGATTGAAAGCATGTTGCAGGCCTCAGAATTTCATAAAAAACATCATTTCAATACCAAAGATTTAAAGAAAGAGTTTTCTATTACATGACAACAAGCAAGAGATGTCCTACTTGCTCTTTCTATAACCAAACGCCATTACCTGCAGGGATTATTGTTTCCCTACTAGTTTACTTTTCCCTTTTGCTAAGGGTTAATCAACTTTGTCCACACAGGTCAGAGTTCTCTATTATTTTCCATTGTCCCTTCACTAAGCTTCCAGTATGCTGATCACTGTAGCTTGGTCTTAAAGTTGGCTGATGTCAATCTTCTGATACTTTTCTTATTCAGTATCTGTCACGGCCACCCTTGTCCCTCAAGGATGACGCAACCACCGGAGCTCTTCTCACTGCAGTTTATTCCAGGACCTTTTTACAATTATATCTCTCTCTCCCTTTCTCTTTTCCTCTCTCTCTCACTCACTCTCACTCTCTCCCTCTCTCCTCGGGCAAAACCTCCCAGCCCTTAAGTAGGCATGGGCAACCAACCCCGGATTGCCAGGTGGGCACTGCCCATAGGTCCACGCATATGCAAGCAGCTGACAATCATTGCGTGATAAGTCAGGCCTAGTTGATATTAGGAGCTGATTATCACAGAGAGCACTCGCTTTCGGGATCGCGGAGGGCGGGAGCCAGCACCATCAGGTGTGGCTCCACGCAGCTCTCTACACATAGCCATCAGGTGTGACTCCACACGGCTCTCTACAAGTATCAGCTATTTTTTCTTTATATATAAATTGTAGAAATGATTTGCCAAAATCCACAAAATGGCTTGGATTTTGTTTGAGGTTATATTGACTCTATAACTAAATGTTGGAAGGGTGAATTCCATTCATAAACATGAAATAGCTCTTAATTTAAATAAATATCTGGGTTCTTATAGTTGAGAACTTCTTTTAATATTTAGACATAAGTATTTGAATTTTGCCATTAATGAAACTAGTGTTGTGTTCTTAATATCAAATTCTAGCTATCAGCTATTGGTACAAAGAAAGCAATTGGCTTGTGCGCAACTTTGCTATAGTTGTTGATGAGTTCTTGGGGTTTTACTATTAGTGCTTCTCTGTTGTTCACACGGACAATCATGTCATCAGCAAAAAGGAGAATTTACTTCCTTAGTTTCTAAGCTGTGCATTGTTTTATGTCCTTTCCTGTCTTTTTCACACACCACAACTTGCAGTGTGATGTAGCAAGCTGCCATTCTGTTGCTGATCTTACAGGGATAGTTCAGCACCAATAAGAATGATTTTAGGCCAGGCGTGGTGGTGCACACCTTTATTCCCAGCAGAGGCAGGCGGATCTCTCTGAGTTCAAGGCTAGCCTGATCTACAAGAGCTAGTTCCAGGACAGGCTCCAATGTTACAGAGAAACCCTGTCTCAAAAAACCGAAAAAACAGAAAAAAAGAAAAAAGAGTGAATATTTTATAAATATTTTATGGTTTTAGGGTACTTTCCTTTATTATCACTTCTTATTGTAGTTTTATTTTGACATTGACTTTAACCAACATCATCTTTGAAAAAGACCAATCTTTCCTTATAGAAGGAGCTCCAGGCTGCATTCCATCACCCAGCTCCCACACGGCTAGCTTTATACTCGAAATAACAACACACAAATTGTATTCTTTTAAACACCGCTTGGCCCATTAGCTCTAGCCTCTTACTGGCTAATTCTCACATCTTGATTAACCCGTTTCTAATAATCTGTGTAGCACCACAAGGTGGTGGCTTACCAGGAAGGATCTTAACCTGCATCCATCTTGGAGAGAGAGCTATGCCGTCTGCCTCACTGCCTTCTTCCTCCCAGCAGTCTGTTCTGTCTACTCCGCCTACCTAATTTTCTGTCCTATCAAAGGGCCAAGGCAGTTTCTTTATTAACCAATGAAAGTAACACATAGACAGATGACCCTCCTCCATCATTTCCTTATTGTCCTGTAGTGTTACCCAGAGTCATTAATCAGGTGACAGTATATAGAGCTATCTGGAGTTTCTACAGTGTTCCATCAGTTTGTTTTTATGTCCTTACTACATTATAGTATATGTAAATTTATAACAAGTTTTTTTTTTCCTTCATAATTACGGTAAGACTCACAAAATGCATTGCCTTAAACATTGTAGGTGATGGGTTCGTGACACTGGTTTCCTTCCTGTGGTTTGCAGCCCCACTTCTATTCCTCTCCAGAACGAGCCCACATTTCCAAATAGAACACAGCACACAGGTGCACCTGCCCAGGGTCCTTTCCACAAGTGTTGGCAGCCCTAGCTTTTTTTCCTATCTTACAGATTGGCATACTACCCTACCTCGTGTAAGTTGGACCCCACATTGTAAACTTTCCTTAGGGACAGGCAATGAGAAGCAAATACAAAAGTTACCTTGTTGGGTGAGGAAGAGGAGGAAGAGAGGGCAGGGAAGGTGAGGGACAGGAGAGGGATACTCAACCCTTGGGTTTTCTATCACATGTCAAGTGTGCCTGGTGGGCAGGGAAACACAATCCACCTGGCCAACCCGTCTGGACCTTTTGAGGTCAGAACATGGGTCACTTCTTTCTCCTTCATGAGTGATTATGAACCCCTTCCTGTCTATTTATTCCTAGACCCAGTGTGTCACACCCAGCAAATCTGGGAAGGGCTGCCTACAATGGCAAGTCAGGTGAAGGCAGGCTCGGATCTCATTGCTGCTATCGGGCAAGGGCTCCCATGGTGTTGATCAATGTCTCGGAAGATATTTGCCCTGATGAAAATAGCCCTGGAAATTGGGGTTGAGAAGGTCTTATGTTCCAAATCCTATGTGATCAAATTCTAAACTCAGTTTAACTCTTTAAGAGGTTCTCCTGGCTACTTTCCAGTAAAGAAAAAAATAATGCTTAGAATTAATTTCATTTTGTCATAATCTGTGTGCATTTAAGAAAGTCTTTTATTGTGAGCAACAGTAAAAACAAGAAGCAAAGTAAGAGAAATGAAAAGAGTTGTCTTTGAATCCAGAAGTCTTACAATTTGTTACCAAGCCACTAGGGGGCAGAGGGCGATAGCTGTTTGGAACCAAGAAAACCCACAGCAAGCCAGTTTAGTCTATGGGGAAAAAGAAAAGAAAAACAATGACAAACCCACCAGACCAAAGTGTCTTTGCAAAACTAAAAACAAAATCTAGTATTTTAAGGAAGTTTATATTTACACCGATAATGCTGAGCCTCAGGTGTAATTTTACTTTCGTGGTTTTCCTGAGGTCCCAAGTCGGCCAGAATGGGCCATGTAGCTGAAAATGACTCTTGGTGCTCTTGCCTCCACCCATCATGCGCTAGGATTTCATGTGTACACCATCACACTTGGATGTAACTTTGTTTTGAGCTTGAAATCAGTGAGTCAAAATTTAATTCAAACCTTTTGTTTTGCACTTCCAGCTTGGCCATGGGAGTGTATAAACGTGTGCTTGCTGTGTTCACTTTCCTCAGTGTGTGGCTGAGCTGAGGGAAGCAAGCAGCTAGCAGGGAGGAGGCATTGACCTTAACAACTCTACTTGTTTGTTGTCATATGGATTTGGAGGATCCTAAATCTAAGGTGTGCCCAAGGAAAGTGGCCTCAGGCACAGCCTTGTTGTGGCTTCAGGAACCTTTGAAACTGTTGCCGCGTGAAAGATCTTTTCCACCGGATTATTCCTGGCTCGCAAAATGGAGAGAGATGGTAATATCATAACCACCTAGCCATGGAAAAGCATTGTCATTTACCTCTGCCGGCAGCTCCCGGCTGGCATGACCCCTTAGCATATTATCGGAGAAGCATTTGACATGTTCGTTCTGTGCACCTGAATTAAAGTATCTTTTGGCTAACTGAGGCCTCATTTTTCCAAACCCTGTGGGACCAAAGATGAAAGATATCAATCAAAAGCTGGTGTTACAGAACAGATTTCTCCTGGTTCAGTTCTCCGAAGAATATTTATGAACTCCGAGCTCCACCTGAGGAATACTAAGTGCTTCAAAGATCAATCAAGGAAGAAAGACTCAAAAGCTTCGAAACAATGGGGTCTGGTGCCCCAGAGAGGCTGTGAGGCAGCCTCAGGCAAAGGGACATGGCCAAGTCTCTGCCCCGGAAGGGATCCAGCAGCCTGCTCTGAGGTAGTGAAGGCTTTAGTTACCTTGACTATCTCCAGGCCTCTGGCAACAACTAAAATGATCATGCACTTCTGTGAGCCATGATGTCTTGAATTCCTACAGAAAACAAGACAGAACAAAACAAGAGCATTCCTGTGGAAACAGCTTAAAATAACAACACTAGCAAACATTAAAGGGTGCACTCCACTGTGAGTGGAAGCCAGTACCACAACCAAGGGTTGTTTTTTTCACAGAGAAAAATGCTCCGAATAAAGGCCACACCTGTTCAAGTCAAAACCATAGCAGAGTAACAAGTGAGGATAAATGTGACTTGTACTTGAAGAAAATCAAAATAGAATACTAGAAAAGAAAAGTAGGGATGTTTGAACTATTCCAGGGTGGGTGGCTATGCTGTTGTTTAGACACAGCCGAAGAAAGTCCATCAGTTGAGGATAGGCCCAGGGGGAGCCTGTGACATGTGGCAAACAGAATAAAACCATCATATTCCTAATAGGAATTCAAGAGAGTGGAAAGAAACGATGCCAAGCCTCCAAGGTCATATTTAGCATTAGTAGAGTTTTCCTCAGATCTGAGCAGCAGGGAGTCCTGAAATAAAAACAGCCCATGCCTAGACCTGCATCATCTAGGGGAATATCTAGATTAGAGAGAGGAGATGGGCATTCGGGTACACAAAGAGCTAGTGTGACAGCAGTGTTCCCAGTCTAACAAAATAATACCACTGTAGGCTTCAAAACCTAGCAGGGTCTAGGGAGATGGCTCAGCAACAGGTCCAGACACTGTCACCAAACCTGATAACCAGAGAAGTCCCTGGGCCCCATATGATGGAGGGAACTGATCCCTTCAAGCTGTTCTTTAATGTCCTCGTGTGTGTGCACACCGTACCTTCATCCTGCTCCCCAACATACATTCTCCTAAATTAAGTTAATATGTTCAATTAAAATAAAATGTCATTCAAAAGTAAAATATATTCAAGACCAGCCTGGTCTACATAGAGGATAGCTAGGGCTATCTATACAGAGAAATCCTATCTCAAAGAGAGAAAAAAAGTAAAATAAAACAAAATCTTCAATTAAAAAAATAAGAGTTTATTCTTAGCAGGCCTTCCCTAAATCAGAACCACAAACCACCCCCTAAAATTTAAAAGGTAAGTGAGATGCAAGTAATCTCAGTCTGCATTATTTTTCACCTCCAGCTCCTAGCACATAGGATGAAGGCCTGGTGGGAAGATGCTGCTGGACCATGTCTAGCCACCTCACTAATCCTAGCACATAGGATGAAGGCCTGGTGGGAAGATGCTGCTGGACCATGTCTAGCCACCTCACTAATCCTAGCACATAGGATGAAGGCCTGGTGGGAAGATGCTGCTGGACCATGTCTAGCCACCTCACTAATCCTAGCACATAGGATGAAGGCCTGGTGAGAAGATGCTGCTGGACCATGTCTAGCCACCTCACTAATCCTAGCACGTAGGATGAAGGCCTGGTGGGAAGATGCTGCTGGACCATGTCTAGCCACATCACTAATCTCCACCCTGAACCTGACTGGCCTGATTGGGGTCCCTGTCACTCACCCTCCAGAGGGCCCCCAAACTGCGTAGGAAGTGGAAGCCACAGGTGAGTTCATCATTTTCCCCCAGGACTCCCCACTGTTGGCCAAAACCACCTATCTTTGGGACCCCTCCCTCCAAATTAGATTCCAGAGATGAACCCAGGACATACTGAGAGTTTGGGGAAGTAAGGCCAGGAAGAGAAGGCAGCCAGTGTGCCAGGAGCTGAAAACACACCACGCCTGTCCCCAGAGAGATGGAAACTGCGGTGTGTAGACCACAGCTCCTGTCGCTCATGCGTGGACGCTGCTCCAGGACTTCCATTTTCAGGCACTTTGGCCAGATGTACAGGTTTGCAAAGGAGCCCCAGAGCAACAAAAGGCGCTCAGAACAGGAAACAAGGTGCCATCTGTTGGCATTGAAGTCAGCCAGCACTAAATGGGGAGGCCAGGGATATGTGTGCAGGCTCTGTCAGTATCTGCAGCGCCCTTCAGCTCCGTCCTTAGGAGAGTGGCCTTTCACAGGTCAACAAAACACCCCTGCAAACTGATGGCTGTCTTACTCATAGGTAAATGATGATTTCCTGTTGAGCATTTTCTTACTGAGACCCCTGACCCCAGCTCTGTGACAAATATCAGCTAATTAAGTACTATCTGTTAACACCAAGGCATACCATCTGTCTGCTGGCAGTGCCCATGGCCAGGCAGGCAGTCCAGCAAGTAGCCATACTCTGCAAACCTCAGAGTTGCAGCTGGAACTGGACACAGCAGGTGAGGAAGATATAGAAGCAAGAAATACAGGTCTTTAGACTTGTTGCTGATAAAATGCAGAAAAGGGGGGCACACCTTTTTCTTCCAGATATTTGCCAAGACTCAAGGACTATAAAAAGAGCAAGAGAGGGACAGAATTAGAAACACACCTTTGCCACTCCTAAAATAACTTGGAATAAAAAGCTTTCAGAGTGACAGGGAAAATGTGGGGTAGATGGCCTCCCACACTGTAATTTAGCCTGGGTTGTAGCCACAGTGGGTCACCTGTCCCACCACAGATAATGAGCCTATTCGCTTTCTTCTGTTCATTCTTATGGTCCACATTTTCCCTGCAGTGTGCGGGCGGTACTTTGTTAGGTCTCAGCAGCTTGGCACTCGTTATTTGCAGGAAAAGGCACCAACCCTTGTCCCCCACTGCAGCTTCTAGGAAAATCCTGCAGCTACCTCCGTGGCTATTAATGAGACTACCATAAGAAGCTCGACAAGCTTCTCTGTATTAGGATGGAGTTATGTTAGGAACCTTCATCCCCTACCAATCTTATCAGTTAAATATCAATTTCAGCTTTATCCACCTGCTCCACATAACAGCCCATTTCTTTATTAGTTGTCAGTTGTTCCGTCATATCCTGCCAGGTAGCCAGGAAGCGATCCCAACCATGCGTAGTATTACCATCCATCCATCTAGTTAGTCTGACCCACACCTTTCTCCCTTCTCTCCTTTTCACACTTCTTCCTTTTTTCTTCTCTCCTTCATCACTCATCATCACAACTGCCCCTAATTATTGAGTGTCTCGGAGATAAGTGCTGAGCTAAGGATTGAAGTAAAATCTCTTGACTTCAAAGGGGTTTAGCATTTAGTAGCATCTTTAGAACTCTAGAACATGGGGGTGATCTTTTGTCTCCATATTTGCATGGGGACTGTTGCCCAGAGGTGAAACACTGAGGGACAGACGATGAGTTGCTTTTTATTTAAATAGAAATAATTTTCTGTAGTGAAATTTGCCAGTTTTGATTGCAAGCACGTTCAGGGGAAGTGTGAAACATGAACTCTGAAGAACATTTTTATAATTGAGCCTAGGCCATCTATCTCACAGGTATTCCAAGGACTTGGGTCTCTTGCTCACTAACCCTTCTGTAGATTTTCGGGAGCTTCATGATGATGATCGTGTTCACTTTTCTAGTAGATTAAGGTGGAACAATTTTCGGTTCCTGGGAGGATTCTGAGGGCTGCACGCATGGGCAGTGAGTGGGTCTAGGTGTTTTATGATACATGATCTAAGCCCACCCTCACCTGGTTCGCGTGTGATCTCCAGGAGTCAAAATGAATATACTCAGTCTCTGTTTCCCCACATAGAGTTTTTGGTCTTGTATGTAGCAATTGTTAGCATTTCTTTTATAAATTCTTATGTCTTAATGACATAAATACTATAATAACGGTAGAAAAACACATATTCAAATTAATATAACAAAAACAAGCAAATAATCAAAAAGTTTGTTGTTTCATGACCCAGTTTATTGGAAACATGTTTTTTATTATCTGTTTTTTATTTATGTATACATGTATTCTCTGTGTGTGCATTCCAAGTGTGTGTGGATACCTGTAGGGGACAGAAGAGGGAGTGAGATCCCCTGGAGCTGGAATTACAGGCAGTTATGAGTTACCCAGTGCCTTGAGTTCCTGCCCCAATTTGTCTTCATGATGGGCTGTGACAAAGATATCTAAGTTGAAATAAACCTTTCATCCCCAAGTTTGTTTTGATTATGGCATTTCTCACATTAATAGAAACCCTAATTAAGACAGAAGTTTGTACCAGGAGTGGGGTATTGTTGTAACAGACCTGATCATGTTTGGAGGATTATTGTGGAAGGACTTTGGAACTTTGGGAGAGAAAAGCCACTCAGTATCCAGAGCTTAGTGAGCTGTTATGAAGACGTAGAGGATAACAGTGAGAGCGGTGCAGAAGATGGAAGCATGGCTTGTGAGGCCAGAAGGAAGATCGGGAGCCCCTTAAAGACTGTATTGAGTATAGCAAAGTATATTGTATTCTGCTGTTTATGCTTGCATGCGTGGTTCCAGATCATTTACCCATATTTTCTGTTTTCAGAATTTCCTTGGTTTGTTCTTTATTTATTGTTTCTATTTCAGTTTTCAAGTCTTGAATTGTTTATTTCATCTGTTTGATTACTTTTTCTTAGTTTTCTTTAAGGGTCTTCTTCATTTCTTCCAATTTCTTTGTCTTTTCCTCTGATTCTTTGAGGGAATTTTTTATTTCCTATTTAAGGGTTTCAAACATTTTCCTTTTGCTTCATCTGTGTTGGGGTGCTCAAATCTGGCTGTGGTAGAACCACTAGTTTTTGGTGCTGCCATGTTGCTCTTTGTATTGTTGAGTGTACTCCTAACTTGTTGTCTACCCATCTTTTCCTCCAATTGGCATAGTTGAGACTGTTTCTCCGGTGATCACTACTCCCAGTGCCAGTGGGTTCAAGACTTAGACAGTAGCTTCTGGAGGTAGAGTCAGGGCCATGGTTCCAGTCACTTGACATTCCTGGAGGTGGCTCAGGCCATCCTACCTGCTTTCAGAGGTTGCTCAGGCCTTGCTTGCCTGCTCCTGGAGGTTGCTCTGTGCTCACAGAAGTCACTGGGGCCTTCCTGTCTGCTCCTAGAGGACACTTGGGCCTTCCTTCTTGCTCCCATATATCACTCAGTTCTTGCTTGCCTGCCCCTGGTGGTCTCTCTGGCCTTCCTGCCTGCTCTTGGATGTTCCAATGTTGCAGAGGAACTTAAGGTCCAGGCAGCCAGCTGTTTCTGTCATTTCTCACAATTTTTTGGAAGTCACTCACTTGTACTTCCTGCTTACTCAGTTTATATTATTTCCTTCTTAGGTCTCTGAGGGAGTTAAAGGCTAGATATAGTTTTCCTTCTTTACCAGATGCAGAAATCAAGGAAATTAGGTGCAAGACTTTGAACTCCAAGATAGGTTAGATATAGAGTATTTTCTCTGAGTTTGTCAAATGCCAATGGAGTAGATATTGTTGATGTATTTATTGCCTGTATATAGTGCATATAGTTTTTGTACTTATTGTATATAGTTTTTCTTATATTATTTATAGCTTTCTTTTTTTACTTTAGACAAAATGGGGGAAATGTAGTGGCATTTCATTTGTATTTTAATAAATTAAGCTTGCCTGAAGACCACAACACAAAACACCCACACTAGTCAGCCATATATGCCAGGCAGTGGGGGCACACACTGTTAATCCCAACAACTACACTGGTTAGCCATAGAGGCTGGGCAGTGGTGGTACACACCTTTAATACCAGCACTTGAAAGAACATAAGGCAGAATGAGACAGGAACTCACTCCCTTTCAGTCTGAATATTTCATAGAGGTAAGAGCTCTCTAGTGATGTGGCTGCTTTGCTTTTCTGATCTTCAAGTTGAACCCCAATATCTGTCTCTGGGTTTAAATTATTTATGCTGCGTGTCTCTCTCTGCTTATATGATTCTAGTTATAGTTGTTTGTTGCCTGTCTTCTCCTCTAGAACATACATTTCTTTCCAGTATTTGAATATGACAATTACTCAATAGATTTTAAGATAATATTTACATGTGATAATTTATCAGTGTATTAGCTTTGATATCATTTCCTCCTGTAACAAAGTTAAATTAAGGAAAAAAAATTTTAGGAGCAGGGAATTGAGGGGGTATCTGACCTGTTGAAGGTGGATCCTTTAATTCGGCTCCCTGAAACTCACAAGAATTCCTTGGGTTTGTGAAAACAGAAGTTTTAGACACATAACGACTGTGGCATATTTTTGTACAATGAAAAGTATTTTTTAAGACTATGGAAGGCAGCATAAGAGAGAAAGTTGATTTGAAATTTGTTTGGTGAGGTAACCTGGCAAAACCTCTCAGCTATCAAACTGTATCAGAGATCTTTGAGAAGAATAAGATTTTATTTGAGTTACTGATTAAAAAATGACAGAGAACTTACTTGGTTGGCACCCAGAGCTACTCTATTTTGAGTCCTCCATGGTCGCTGAAGGTTGCACTTGACCTTTGCTGTTTAGTGCCAGGCCTGCCAGGCTGCAGAAGACCCTGTAGGCCAAGAAATCTATAGAAAGGCAGGCCCACCTTGACCTGAGCAGCTAGGCTGTTGATTCCAGCGATTCTGTCCATATCTGGAAGTCTTTAGTTTAGATGAAAGGCAGTTTTTGCCAATGGTCAGTACTTGGCAGTCTAAGCAAACTGTAGAAGGACGTTGTTCTGTGTGTCCATTTGTCTTCTGTCTTCTTTGGAGGACAGAGTGCTGCTGCTGGGAGCCAACCTGTCTCTTTTTGTTATGAAAAGTTTTTTAATAATTAAATACTTAAATATCACATTCCCCAGATCTCTGAGCAGTTGAGGGCTGTTTGTTAGGTATAGCTGCAGTATAGAATCTGCCTGGAAGATTGGGTCTGAGCTTGACTGCACTGGCTCTTAACAGATAAGATTTGTACTCATAAAAAGACAGAAAGAAGAAACTGCTTGCAGTAGAAGGTTAATGGCAGAACTGACAATGGTAGAGAACAGCTTAATATATTTTAAATGAGGGTTGGATTAAATATAAGGCATTTTTGTAAAAGACTTAAAAGTACATACCAGTTTAAAACATGAGACTTATGATTCTGTAGTCTGAAATGAGATGTAATGAACAATTTTTATACACAGAAAGAGTGAACAGGAATTGGGCAATGTGGATGCTTTTGATGGGCCCTATCAAAGGCATGCCACTGGGCAAAACACATGTAACAGAGTTAACAAGAGGATTTTATTGAAAACCGGGGGACAAGGCAGGGTATACATAAGTAAAAATGGGAGAGCTTGGTCACTTGACCTGGCTCTCAGCTAAGATGGCGGTAAGGTCACCCATGTAATAAAGTTAACACTGGGGAACCCGGCAGGTAATACCTCAGTAAAGATGGCAGAATTTGGTCACCTGACCTGGCCCTTAGTCAAGATGGCGATAAAGTCACTTGACCCCAGTCAAAATGGCAGCAGCCACGTGTTGTATGAAAAAAGTCACAATTTTTGAGCTGTAAGGACTTTAAGCTTAATGAGAGGGACCTACAGGCGTGATCTGCCTTGTTGCTGAGCAGCCATGCCACAACACAAGCCGCAGAGGGGAGCAAAAGGCTGGAACTGAAAAAGAACTGCATCATGCCACAGCTGGAATTTTTAAAAAGCCGGGGAGCTGGTTGCTATCCAGAGCCAAAATCGTGAAAACCCATGAAACAGCGGTACCCAAGGCCTATAACGGAACGTCTTCCGGCAATATAGGCGGGGTGGAAATCAGCACAAATACCCAGGACTCGTGGACGAGGACTGCGAGTGGGGTATTATGGCCTAGCTGGATCTGGTCGGGTGACCCAGAAACCAGAGAGGCTGGGACCACTTTGAACTGTGGTTACAACGAGAGAAGAAAAAAAAGGAAAGAGAAGAAATGAAAAAAGAGATAAAGAAGCTGGAGGACCCTGGGTCCTTAGTCGAATGCACTGTACGGGGAGTGTGCAGTGCTAACCTGTGGGCCTACTGACCCGGGTGTCAGTTCAAACACAATTCTGATAAAGGGGAGCAACCATAGCAGAACAGGGGGAGACTCACTGATTGAAGCCTGGAAGCTGGTGGTGGGAGTGGAAAAAAAAACTGGTTTAGGATCCTGACCCTGGGAAAGGCAGGAGCGCCTATCCGAGTCACAGCACCAATTTTAAAAATGCTGCAAGATCCCCCACAGAGCAGCCAGGAGCCCAGCGAGTCCCAAGCTACTCATGGCTGGTCCCTGGAGAGCGGCTTGTGGCGGGGTGGGCTGGTCCCGCCATGCAACAAGCGGGTGTGAGCAGGCGACAGGTAGAAGGCACATGGGCAGACACATCGTACAGAATAGAATTGAATATTTATTACTTAAAGGAGGGGGGGATAAAGGAGAGAGAGAGAGAGAGAGAGAGAGAGAAAGGGAAGAGAGAAGAGAAAGGAGAGAGACAGAGAAGGGCCCAAGAGAGAGAGAGACATGAACGTGCCAAGAGGGGACAGACAGAATCTAAGATGGTGGGGGAGGGGAAGAGGGCAGGGGTCACCAGGAGTGGGCGTGGCTTGTCTCTTAAAGAGACAAAAACCATAACAAATACAGTATCTAGAATGAAAATATTCAATGTGGGGATCAGAACATCAAGCTAGATAAATTAATATGAATGATAAAATGAAGGTGTGGGAGGAAAGAGGCATGGGAGGTGACAGGCACAGACCCAGCATCTCAGTGGTTTCTGGAGGAGAACATGGAGAATGTGGAAGAAGCAACAACGAAACTCTCTAGAATAGAGACAGAAATCTTCATGCTGAAACAACAGAGTGAAGGGTGAGTACCACGAGGGTGAGGGCCCCACTCGGTTACAGTGTGCTGAAGATAAACGGGTGTACTTAAACAAAGGGGAAGAACAGACAGAAACCATAGCCTGGTGTCTGGCTCCTCCTAACAGACTGGTGAATGTGGGGATAATTGCCCTCTAGATCTTGAGAAAACTGAATTTCCTCTGATTTTGGCACACTACTAAATCCACTCATCTCTGAAGCAGAACAGATTTTCAGACATTATGGGACTCAATATCTCTACTGGTTTTGTGTCATCTTGACACAAGCTAGAGTCACCAGGGAAGAAGTGCCTTCATGAGATCCAGCTGGAAGGACCAACGGGAAAGGGCCCAGCCTGTGGGGAATGGTGCCGACCCTGGGCTGCTGATAAGAAAGCAGGCTGATAAAGCCATGGGGAACAAGCCAGTAAGCAGCACCCCTCCATTGCCACTACATCAGCTCTTGCCTCCAGGATCCTGCCCTGTTTGAGTTCTGTGCTGTGGAAGCATAAGCTGAATAAATCCTTTCCTCCACAACTTGCTTTTTGGTGACGTGTTCGTCATAGCAATAAAAACCCTAACTGAGACATCTACCTCCCGTTTATTCTGATGAGTGGAGCTTGTGCAATGAAAAGGTCAAAAAGCTGCTCAAGGCTGAGAGGTGGCTTATAGCCCTCAGCCGATTCCTAGGGCAGTAATATCAAATAAAGGAAAATAAAGGGAACTGTAAAATAAAAAATAACCTAAGAGAAAACAAGCATTTGAGTTGAGGGAAGAGTTGGTGCAGCCTGAGAAAGATGTGAGATGTTCTGGAGACACAGGAAGAAGCAAGTCAAATGGGCGTAGGGATGGCTATGGTGATTTAAATGAGGCAGCCCCCATATTCTCTGGCATTTGGCTACCAGGGGTGGCTGTGTTTGTGGAGGCTTTGAAGGCATGACCTTGCTGAAAGTGGATCCCTAGGATGGGCTTTAAGGTTTCAAAGCCTCATGCCATCTCCAGGGAGTTCTCAACTGCTCCAGTTGCCATGCCTGCCTGCTGCCATACTTGCTTCTTCACCATGGTGGTGATGGACTCCCCATCTGAAACTGTAAACCTTCTCTAAGGTGTCTGGACATGACATTTTATAACAGCAATAGAAAAATAACAAATACATTGGGAGATATAGAAAAAAAACTTCCTAATTATCAAGATAAAAGACATGGCAGGCTACCAGGTTGTTTGAAACAAAATAAGTAATTTTTTTATTGTCATGGCAATTTAAAATAGTGATCCATCAAAAGTGTATAATGCTATCTTAAAGGGATAAACAAAGCACAACCACACAAGCTCATTATTTGATGATGGCAAGGCAGTTGCCAGAGCAACAGCTTAAGAAGTCCCAAGTGGTCACTCTGACCAGAGAGGTGACATGGGAAGGGTGGCTGAGACATGCTGCCAGCCTTCCCATACTGTCCAGTTTTGCAAAAAGGTTGACTTTTTAAACTCTCTCTTTCTCTGTCTCTGTCTCTCTCTCAGTGTGTGTCTATGTGTATGTGTGTGTATATATGTGTGTGTGTGTGTGTGTGTGTGTGTATGTGCACGCGCAGGTGCCCATGGAAACTAGAGGGGCCAGATGTTCTGGAGCTGTAGTTAGTAGCCAAACTTAGTTTGTCTGCAAAAGCCATCTCTCTGGTCCATATTTGATTTTTAACTCTGCATATGACTTTGACTAAAGGGGATGTCTTACTAAAAATTGGTCATGAACATGGAACCTCATAATTTAGCCTTCTGCTTTATTTACTCATTCATTTATTCATTCATTCATTCACTCATCTACCAAGTTCCAACTGTTGTTAAGTATGACATGTGAGACTCAGTGATTAGACGCTAAGACTATCTGCCATCCCAGCCACCCAAGAAAAAGTTGTCCTTCCTGATCTCCAAAATATATAAAGAACTCAAGAAACTAGACATCAAATTACCAAATAATCCAATCAAAAAATGGACTACAGTTCTAAACAGAGAATTCTCAACAGAAGAATTGCAAATGCTCAACATCCTTAGTCAACAGGGAAATGCAAATCAAACGACTCTGAGATCTTATACCAGTCAGAATGGCTAAGATCAAAAACACTAAAAATAAATTATACTGGAGAGGATGTGGAGTAAGGGGAACACTTCTCCAGTGCTAGTGGGAGTGCAAACTTTGGAAATCAGTGTGACAGTTTCTCAGAAAATTGGGAATCAATCTACCTCAAGACCCAGCAATACCACTCTTGGGCATATATGCAAAGCAAGAACACTCATACCATAAGAACATTTGCTCAATTATATTCATAGAAGCATTACTCATAATAGTTAGAATCTGGAAACAACCTAGGTGCCCCTCAACTGAAGAATGGATAAAGAAAATGTGGTACATAGTACTCAGCGGCAAAAAAACGATGACATCTTGAAATCTGCGTGCAAGTGGATGGAACTAGAAAAAAACATCCTGAGTGAGGTAACCCAGACCCAGAGAGACAAACATGGTAAGTACTCACTCATAAGTGGATTTTAGATGTAAAGCAAAGGATAACCAGCCTATAGGCCACAATCCCAGAGAAACTAGGTAACAGGGAGGACCCTAAGAGAGACATATATGGATCCCCCTGGGAAGGGGAAACAGACAAGATCTCCTGAAAATATTGGTAGTATTGGGGGGGAGGATAAGAGAGAGTGGAAGGGGAGGGAGGAGAAGAACATGAGGGAACTGGAAAGGAACATAGAGTGAAGGGGGAAGGACAGAGAGTGAGCAAGGAAAGAGGTATCTTGATTGAGGGAGCCATCAAAGGGCTAGGAAGAAACAGCGCACTAGGAAAATTCCCAAGAATCCAGAAGGATGATCCCAGCTAAGACTCTAAGAAACAGTGGAGAGGGTACCTAAATTGGCCTTCCTCTGTAAACAGATTGATGACTGTCATCATAGAACCTTCACCCAGCAATTCAATACAGTGAAGCACTGGGCCAACCTTCTGGAGACCAATTCAAGAGAGGGAGGAGTGATAATATAAGCAAAGGGGTCAAGACCATGATGGTGATACCCACAGAAACAGCTGACCTGAGCTAGTGAGAGCTCACTGACTCTGGACTGATAGCACGGAACCTGCATAGGACCAAACTAGGCCCACTGACTGTGGGGACAATTGAGGTGTGGGCAATCTGTGGGGTCACTGGCAGTAGGACTAGAATTTATCCCTGATGTTTGAACTGACATCTTGGAGCAAATTCTCCTTGGAGGGATACCTTGCTCAGCCTAGATATAGGGGGAGGGCGTGGTCTTGCCTCAAAGTGATGTGTCAGACTTTTTGTTGATTCCCCATGGGAAGCCTTATACTTTCTGAGGAGTAAATGGAAGGGTGGAGGAGAAGGGCTGGGCAGGAGGAAGGGAGGGAGTGGGAACAGGGATAACTATGTAAAATGAGAAAAGATTATACTAAACAATTCTTTAAAAAAAGAAAAAGTTGTCCTTCATATCCCCACAGAGCAGTTTTTAAATATTTATTTATTTTTCTTTTAAGTGTATAAGAGTTTTGTCTATATGCCTGTATGTGATGCCTGCTTCTCACAGAAGTATGAAGAAAGTGTTGGATACCCTGAAACTGGAGTTACCCAAAGTTGTGAGCCACCATTTATTGGGAATTAAAACTGGGCCATCTGGAAGAGCAGCAAGTGCCTGTGACCACTGGGCTATCTCCCCAGCTCATAACTTACGTCACTTCTTCCAACCCCTAACAGTGTCTAGGTGTGTACCTCAGACTGACCTTGAACTCATGGTCATCCTGACTCCATTTCCAGCATGCTAGGACTACTGTCAGGGGCCACTGCCTCTCCCCCAGAGCATTGTGAACAATGCTGTATTACAGACTGGTCCTGGTGAAATGAATGAATGAACGTGTAGCCGTAAAACCTGTTGCTATCCGAATAAACCAACAGGTGAAGGTAGAGAGGACTTTCTGAGTTCTCAGTAGAACAGTTCTCTTCTAATCAAATGGAAATAAGTTCAGGTAAGCTCAGAAATGTGGCATGCAGGTGGAAATAGCTCCGCTCAGTAGTGATGCAGCTTGGGATGTTTACTCCTTTTTCTCTCCCCTAAAGTGAGAGTGATGATAACGTGTCACATTAGAGCAATGCTATCCGATGAGATAGTGGATGTGGCATTGTTAACATCTGTGCCACGCATGCTGGACTCCTTCTTTTAAGGCAGCTTGTGATGGTTTGAGTGAGAATGGTCCCCACAGGCTCATATATGAATTCTTGATTTCCAGTTGATGGAACTGTTTGGGGAGGATTAGGAGGTGTGGTCTTGTTGGAGGACTTGTATCACTGGGGTTGGGCATTGAAGGTTCAGAAACCCATGCCATTTTCTGTTAGTTGTCTGCCTTGTGGTTGTATCTCTTCAGAGCCATGCCTGCCTGCTTACATGTTCACTGCCATGGTGGGCACGGGCTCTAACCCTCTGAAACAGTAAGTACCAAATTAAATACTTTTTTTTTTTTTTTTTTTTTTTTTTTTGGTTTTTCGAGGCAGGGTTTCTCTGTAGCTTTGGTGCCTGTCCCGGAACTAGCTCTTGTAGACCAGGCTGGCCTCGAACTCAGAGATCCGCCTGCCTCTGCCTCCAAATTAAATACTTTTTAAAATAAACTTCCTTGGTTATGGTGTTTATTACTCCAATAGAAAATAAAGACACAGCTCAACCCAGCTTTTCCTGTTTGGGCTCAGAGATTTGAATTCAAAATCAGTTGAAAGTGAAATGCTGTACTTTGAAAATAAAAAGAGAACTAGTCAAGTACAAAAGAGTTAAAAAATACAAAAGACAAAAACTGCAACAAACAGCCAAGCACAAACAAACACCTGTAAAAAGTCAAAGAACTTAAATGGGAATGGAAATGGGTCATGGAAAGCAGGCTGTTGAGACCAGGAGCCTTGTGTCCCATATCAAGTGATTGCCAAAAGCAGAGCAGACCCCAAAATGTAGGTGCTTTGTGGATGAGCAACAGTCTGGAAAGCTCAGAGCTCTGGCTTCACCAGACTGTGAAGTGTGTGTGTGTGTGCGTGTGCGTGTGTGTGTGGGAGAGAGAGAGAGAGAGAGAGAGAGAAAGCCCCAACATGGTGCTTAAACTATTGAAAATTAATGACATCAGATAACCCTGTGGAAACATCACTCAAAGAACTCTACTCCCAAAGCAGCATGTGACTTTAAAGAATAACAGCAACACAGAGCAGTGTCGTGTGCTCCGTGGTGCCAACAGCCTTACCCACACTAGCCAGCCCACGTAGTCATTTCAGCTTTAAAGTGAGGAAAACAAGAGTTTTCATTTCTGTTGCTGCAATAAAGCACCCAATGAAAGCAGGTCAGGGAGAGAGGGTTTATTTGACTTATTATTCCAGGTGGTGACTTTGTCAAGTTAGCAGGTTGGTACCAGGATGGGGTTTAACTAAAGACATGTTGACCTAAGATGTTCACGGAGGCCTGGCTCATATATGTGCTTGAGCTCCTGGCTCACATATGTGCATGAGCTGCTGGACCACACATGTGCACTCAGCCACTGATTCACACATGTGCACTCAGCCACTGATTCACACATGTGCACTGAGCCACTGACTCACACATGTGCACTCAGCCACTGACTCACACATGTGCACTCAGCCACTGACTCAACTGAGTCACCGACTCACATATGAGCACCATGCTGCTGGCATGTGCACCAAGCTGCTGGCCTACATATGTGCATGGGTGCCCACATACATGCACAGAGCAGCTTGCCTTCACATGTGCACCGAGCTGCTGGCCCACACATGTGCACTGAGCCACTGGCCCACACGTGTGCACCAAGCCGCTGGCCTACACACTTGCACCACGCTGATGGCCCACACATGTGCACTGAGCTGTTTGCAGAATCATAGGTACCTGACAAGGGCTTGATGATCGGTGCCAGAATATTGCAAATTCAAACTAATTACCCAAAATGGTAGGGCAGATATGATTTTGTTTTAAAAAGTATTATGTTATTTGTCCTTTTGTTAAGTAGGATTGTGCATCTCTAAGAGAACATTCTATGTTAGCAAAGAAAATATTAACCAAAGACTTGGAAAAGGCCTTAGAAGCCAATGAGAGAGTTCCCTTGCTCATGGGAAGGTGGGACAGGGTGACTGCTCTTACAGGAACAAGAAAGGGAGTAGCACACAAAAACCCAAGGCCTGGGCTCCAGCAGGGGTAGATAGAGTGGCTCCTCCATACTTCCTTCCCATACCACTGTCAGACACATGCTGTCTAGATGTGTTTGCTGTGCCCTGAAGGCTTTAAGTGAGCATCCAGAGCAGTCTCACCCCAGTAGCTGTCATCTATCTATCTATCTATCTATCTATCTATCTATCTATCTATCATCTATCTGTCTGTCTGTCTGCCTATCTATCTATCTATCTATCTATCTATCTATCTATCTATCTATCTATCTATCTATCTATCTACCATCACCTATCATCTATCTATCTATCTATCTATCTATCTATCTATCTATCTATCTACCTATCTATCTATCTATCTACCTATCTATCTATCTATCTGTCTATCTATCATCTGTCTATCATCTATCATCATCGTTCATCTTTCTTTTATTATACATCTAACTATCTACCTGTCTGTATATCTATTTATAAGATATATAAAATGTAGTACAGTTTTACTGTGCTCATATATAGTGCACAAAATTTTAAAATGAATTTTATTATATCATATTTAGGGTTTGTGTAAATGTGTGAGATTCACAGCAGCCTGGTTGCAGATGATACAATGGAAATCTATAGAGATTCTAAGCCAAAGGAAACTATTCTTGGGATATTGAGAAGGAAAGTCAGTCCTCAGAGCCCCACTCTGAGTGGTGTGGTAACGTGGATGTTTTATTCAAATCACTTACTACACAAACCATGTAGTGCTTCTAGCTAGGCCCAGGCACTGTGCCAGGCACCATAGGCAAGTAGAGATGCTTTTGTTCTGAGCTGTGTCAAGTTGCTAAGCTGGAAAATTCCATTTTGTGACCTCTTTCTCTGCAATGACTGCTTGGAATTCCCTGGACGTGTAAGATATGCATCTGTTCAGGCCATAGGTAACAACCATATTTTGTGTGCCTCCTACTGGGGTCCGTGGGTCTCTGAGGGTTCAGGATGTGATGAAGCCCATGAGTTTCCACAATATTTGTTTTTAAATGTCGTATTTTTCATCTGACAATAAGTTAGATCTTAATAGGAATGAATTTAGGCTCATCTATGAACCACTTTAACACTGTCTCCCCATCAGAGGTGATGGGCATGAATGCTTACAACCTTTTCATCTTCCTTCATCCTAAGCAACTGAGAGTGAGGCCTGGTAAGGAGAGACACACTAGTGAAGCCCAGTGACGTCCTACCTGCCAAGGAAGTGATCTAACCATCTTAATACAGCGCCACCAGAATACGAATATATACGCTTAAAACAAAACCAGCTCCCCAGTACCCAGTGCTCGTATACACACAGAACAACAGTATCAAGAGCCTCATTTAAAAAAAAAAAAATGGGCCGGTGAGATGGCTTAGCAGGAGAGGGTGCTTGCTTCAATTTTTCTCAGAGCACACATGGTGAAAATAGAGAACCAACTCTTGCAAGCTGCCCCTGGCCTCCACTCACATGCCGTGCTATGTAAGTATGCATACAGGCAGCAGAATAAAGAAATAAAAAAGTTCTCATTAATGTGTGCAAAAGGGATCAACAGGTAAAAGGACTTGCTGCTGAGCCTGACAATAAATAAATTACTGTGAGAATTCATTCAGTCAATAGCCTTTTGGGTACCAGCCCATTAGGGTGTGATCTGAGGTGCTATGTGTGGGCTGAAAAAGCAGGCCCTGCACCTTCCCTGGGCAAAACAGTAGAGCTGGCCCTACTGGTGTGGGTGTAGGGGACTGGCCCTGAGGGAGTCCTTGCTGCCTGCTGCAGAGGGTGAGCTAACAGGAAATGATGGAGAGCTTGCCCTGATGGTGTAAAGGAGGGAAAACCAGCAGACTGACCACCCAGTGGCCACCCAGGCCCAGAACCAGGGATGTGAATTGACCCACTCCAACATCTACTCCATCTATGAATGGCTGGAACATGTGAAGGGGCTGGTCCTGCAGATGCAAAGCTTCAGGATCTCCATAACCCAGGACAGCAACAGGATATCCAAGAGTAGTCCCAGTGAGGGTACAGAAGAAGTCAGAGGCCTTGAACAAGACCAATGGCTCATTGCAAAGAACACACAAGTAAGAATGTATGTCCTAAAGGGGACACTGTGTGACTCACAATGCCACACTACAGCTTCCATGCTGAGGCTTGTTTGTTTGTTTGTTTGTTTTCAATACAGGGTTTCTCTGTGTAGCTTTGGAGCCTGTCCTGGAACTAGCTTTGTAGACCAGGCTGGCCTTCAATTCACAGAGATCCACCTGCCTCTGTCTCCCAAGTGCTGGGATTAAAGGAGTGTGCCACAACCACCTGGTGACACATTTTTTCTCTTTTGTATGTTAGTTTTTGTTTTTTGTTGTTTTTCTTTTAAATTTTGTTTTATTTTGGGAGGTAAGGTTGCAAGGACAGAGGATAGATGTGAAGAGATGGGGAGGTGTATGGGATCAGGATGCATGATGTGAAATCCACAGAGAATACAACAAAAGTGGGGAAAAATCAAGACACATTCCCCACACCAAAACCAGGAAGTGGTAAATAATTACACAAAAGAGAATGTCACATCACCAGTGTTTAAAAAATCATTTGTTTTAGAGAACTTTTAATTTTTTAATATTTAAAAATACACTTATTTTTGTGAACATGCATGTGAATGTGTGTGCACATGTGCACACATGTATGTGGATGCATGTGCCACAGTGTACGTGTGTCAGAGAGAAACTTGCAAGAGTGAGTTTCTCCCTTCCACCATGTGGGTCTCAGGGACAGAATTCAGGTCACCACCCGTAGCAGCACTTTTACCTTTGGCACCATCTTGCCATATTTGTCAAATTTTGATTTGTAAATTTGTTTTCATAAGTTGGTGTATAAAGGCTATGAATATGAAGAATTAAATATGGAACTTTGTGGTCTTAAATAGCGTTTCCTTTTGCTTTGTTGATGCATGTACTCACGTTGGAGCCAAGGTGGGGTTTGCACCTGTTGCCTTTCTGTCTCTACTTCTGCACGTGGGGCTTGCAGGGAACACAATGGCACCTGGCTTTAGGTGATTTCTCCAGGGAAAGAATTTAACCCAGCAATTGGTCCACAAGGTACGTCCATTTATAGGGGACCGTTTGTTCAAAGAGGAAAGCTTATGTGTTGCCATAGTTTCCCCTCCCTTCCTGGGGACAGGTCACCCTCGGACATATACACAAGAGGTGGGAGACCCTACTCGTACAAGCAAAGCTCAGTACCAAACCTCAAGTTGGCTCCTGTAGCTATAGGACAATTAAAACAACAACAGCCGACACCTGCCCACACATTTCTATAAATGATCTACTTTCCAGGGTGATATCAATATTGACATTAAATAGCAAGTGTTATGGAGCTTTGAAAGTACCAACAACGAAGTCTAAACCCCATGAGTGGAAACCACCACAGTGGTTCATATATAAAGGATATGGAGCACTCCTACTTAATGCCTGGGGCTTCAAATTCACTCCATTTCACCTGTAACTCACATCTGCATTTTACGTCTCCCATAGACATCCCACTGTAATATCTGCACGCGAAGTGGTGCAGGACAATAAATGCTGATTGGTCAGTAGCCAGGCAGGAAGTATAGACGGACAACCAGACAGGAAGTAGAGGTGGGTCAATAAGAACAGAAGAATTCTGGGAAGGAGGAAGCCCATTCCTCAGCAGTCCTGCCCAGACACAGGAGAAGGAAGATGTGACCTACCCCCCTGAAAAGGTACCGAGCCATGTAGCTAACATATACTAGAATAAAAAACTAATATAAGTTATATGAGTTAATAAGAAGCCTGAGCTAATGGGCCAATCAGTTTATAACTTATATAGATCTCTGTGTGATTTTCTTTGGGACATAATGACTGTGGGAACTGGGCAGGACAGAAACCACTGACAATAGAATGGGCATCCATGTTACAGCGAAATGTTCAGGGGCCCCCCTTTGTGCTTCTCTGCCAGAAACAAACAAAAAAATACATAAAATAGGAATTTAAAACTAGTTAGAAGTTCAGTGACCACTGGGGGCTCAGTGTTGACTTTTATCTGAACAAATCTATCATTGTAATTATTATGAGTTGACAGTAGACTCCACAATGCAGTATTTCAATCGTATGCTTTGTTAGAAAATATCTTAAGATGAGCACCTCTGCCAGTGCAAAGAAATGCAATCAGACCAGATAAGCCTAATTAAATGCCCATATTTAATAGTGGCACACTCCTGGTTGGCAGGGAGAGCATGGTGAGGGAAAGACAGAGGGAATGGTATAGGAGGTCCTTCTGTCTATGTGTTGCTTTCATTGGTTAATAAAGGAACAGCTTTGGGCCTATAGCAGAGGATAAGGGAACAGAGCTAGGCAGGAAAAACTAAGCAAAATGCTGGAAAGAAGAGGAGTCAGAGGGACACCATGGAACCACCAGAGATAGGATGCTGTGAACTTTGCCGGTAAGCCACTGCCACGTGGCAATACACAGATTAATAGAAATGGGTTAAATTAAGATGTAAGAGTTAGCCAGTAAGAAGTTAGAGCAAATGGGCCAAGCAGTGATTTAATGAATACAGTTTCTGTGTGGTTATATCAGGGCTAAGTTAGCCGGGAGGCCGGGAATGAGCAAGTGGCTCTCTCCTTCCTTGCAACAAAGGAGCACACATACAAACCCAAAACCACACGTTCCTTGTTCCAGCATTAACCTAAATACCCTGTGGGAGTGGTCAGTGCTTGGCAGGCTGGGAATTGGAGTCCAAGTGCAAGGTTCTTGGCAGGCTAGGAGTGACATTTCCAAGTCAATATTACATTCCAGCCTCTTTAGATATAGGGATGTTAGAGGACTGGGGGGATCCACTTTTGACCAAACATCCCAGAGTCCTTGGATATAGGGGCATCGGCTCAAGTCTGGCTATTTCCTGCAGACATAAGGCAACATGGGAGAGGGGAAAGCTGAGAGTTGGGGTCCATGCTCAGCAAGAGGAGTGGCTGGAGCTGTATCTGGTTTGCTGTCATCCTGGAGTCCTCAGGCAGCTGCTTTCTGAGGGCGATGAGAAGGCAGGTGTCTAGGAAAAAAATATTCTTATTACTGGTCTTATACATTAACTGTCAGAAAGAATGGAACTGGGAAGTGCCCTGGTTGGACAGGTGAGGCTCGGATGTACCAGATACAACCAGATTGTAGTCAGCATGTGTCCTTCATCTAGGAGAGTTGGTACCAATGGTGATGTCCCAGGAGCTGGTGCAGGTTCTTGCTGTTATCTGGAGAGCACTTTGTGAGTTGGTCTTGGCCCAGGCAGCAGGAGTGACCTGTAAAATATGCTTGAAACTGGCTGGAGTTAGCAAAAGGCTCTGGAGACTGTTAGGGTGTTTTTTTTTTTTTTTTTTTTTTTTACCAGACCTGATTATGATCAGCAGTAGAACTTTTCCAGGAACATGTAAGAAAGCTGGAACAGATTTACATCATAGAAAGTAAATTGGGAACTCTGAACCTCTGAAGATACACCTGAAACCTGTTAATCCTGGACTATAAAACCTGTTAAATAACAGTACCTTAAGTTGTCAAATGTCCTTAGACAGATCTGAGAGGGATAAATGAGCAAAATGAGACAGCATTTTAGCTACGCAGGCAATCTCAAATCCTCTCCTAGTCCTTGGAGAACACCAGCCTAGAAGCAGTGCTTGCTGTTAGCTGTTGAGTGTAAGAAGCACAAAGATTTTTCCTGTGTGGAGAAGATTAAGTCTACCTGGATTGGCAAGATGAGCAGATTGATTTCTGGGTGAAGCATCCAGAAAGCTTGAGAGGCAAAAGGCCAAGTTTATTACAGCTGCAAAAGCTCTTGGGCCAGAACGGGGCTGTGGAAATTGAATTGTAGGCTTCCCTAAACAAACAAAAAAGCGAAAAGTCTCAGCTTTTGCCGCTTGGATCAGTTTTTTGTCCTGGAACGCGTCTTCCACAAAGGCCTGATCATCTACAAAACTAAACACAAATGGGTCCCCAAGCCCTAGTAGCATGGACAAGAAAAAGGGACTCATCAAGATGCAGCCACTCTAGCCGGGGAGCCAGTTTTAGCCTGGTGCAGAGAGCTGGGGTGGGGGGACGGGGGGGGCGGGGGCGGGGGATAAGGGTGCTTCCAACACGCGGTTGTGAGCACACAGGAGAGGCTCCCCCCCCCCCCCAGGAGATCTGTTAGGAAAAACATCTTAAGACGAGCATGTCTGCCTGCGCAAAGAAGTCCAATCAGACCAGATAAGCCAAATTAAATGCCCGCGTTTAATAGCGCACACTCCCAGGTGGCCAGGAGCATGGCAGGGGAAAGACAGAGGGAGTGCACACGCAAACCCCAAACCATGTGTTCCTTGTTCCAAGGCAACCCTAAATACCCTGTGGGAGTGGTCAGCACTTGCAGGCTGGGGCTGACACTTCCAACTCAATATGACATTGCAGCCTCTTTGGATGTAGGGGTGGTGGAGGGCTGGGGTCTCCCTTTTGACCAAACATCTCTTTAACTTTATTAAAAGCCGGTTATCCCTACTGAAAGAGTAAGCAACATGATTTACAAAAGATTCAAATGATTCCTTTATTCTGTTACTAGAGTCATTAAGTTACTTGACTTCGGGGAAACACAGCCCAAAAGGCCCCACTAAGACTTAGCGCGTGATGATAATGGTTCCCGCTTATTCCGTAAGCAGGCATGTGGGATTGCTTGCATGTGAAATGTTGTCCATGGACTCTTCTGTTTGCAGGCCGGTGATGCTGTTGTGACAGCTAGGAAGCCTCTGAAAACTGGGGCCTGCGTGGTGTATGAAAGGCGTCAGGCTTTGGAAGGTTCTAGCTGCCTTAGTTCTGTTCTCTCTACTTCCTGTCTGTTACATGTGAACAAGCCGCCTCTAGAGGCCATAGATGAAGCCAAGCTACCATGCCTTCTTGTTAAAATGGATTGAAATCCTTGGAAATGGTGAGTTAAAATAAATCTTTCTTTCCATGGTTGTTGGGATAGGTATTCTGTCTCAGTAGTGAAAAAGGCCACCTTGTAGCATGCTATTCCACCAGTTTTACCAGAAGATTTAAGAAAATATAAACACTTCATTTCAGCATGCCTCTGCCAGTAGAGCTTTTTGATAAATCCCTTTGCTATTTTAAGGGCTCAATTAATTTATATAAAGTATGTGTCACATTTAAAAAAAAAACTAGTAAAATCAGTCTTCATGGTCCACCAATCAGCTAAATTAGACTTTCTGCTGGATGAAAAAATGCTCAGCTAAGAGAGATGTAACACTTCTTTCCCTATTCAGTTCTCCCTGGGAGACAAGGAGACGGCCAGCAGTTAGAAAACAAAGGAGGAGAAGCCTTTGAACTTGTCCCTAAACCTGCCTCAAGGTCTGAAAAGTTCAGCTCTGAAGGTGTGCTTCTCATTCATGGAAACAGTGTCCAGTGGGTCCAGTGAGTTTCTGCCTCTGGTGGCCACCCATGCTGTTGTGCTCACACAGGGTGCACTTCCCCTTCTAAGAACAGAGAAGGGCAGGGCTGGAAGGAGGAGACCAGCAAGACAGCATTAGAAAGGCTCTCAAAGAAGCCTGGACATCTGCTAGCTTGGGTTAGACCTGCAGTGCCCACAAGCAAGGACCAACTGATGTCCAGGGAGGATGCAGAAATGGATTTATGAAATACATTCTCAACTCTGGGCTTCCTTGGGAATCTTGTCTGGTACTATTGTGCCTGACAGAGCTCCTTAGCACATCCAGAAGGTGCCGAAGTAGTAGGCAGCTTCTCTGTCCATCCCATAAGGACTGTGGCTAAGGCCTTCTTTCTAATTTCCATCCCAACACCAACTGAGATGGGAAAGAATCAAAAAATGGTACATGGTGTATTATTATTTGTTTGTTTTGCTTTGGTGTTTGGGGATTTTTGTTGTTATTATTTTGGGTGCTGGCATAAAGGGTGGGGTGGTGGAAATCTGTAGGAGAGGAAAAAAATGTGTTCATCAAGTTTCTGTGTCTCAGAACTTCTGAACGAGGTGGAAGTTACACCGCAGATCCCTTTACTGTGGGAACATCTGGAATCTGAACGTTTCTGGGCATTATAAGAAAACTGTTTATAGTTGCACCAATGTTAGTGAAGGCGATTATATGAACTGCACAGTACCATTAGCTGTTTAAGACATACCAGGCATGCAATACCATTTTCAAATATCTAAAAGTGAATCAGTCTTTTCGGGATCTATTTACTCCAGCTCAGCCTGTTTCCCCAAAGCATCCAGATGACAAGTCTCTCCTGGTGGACCAAGTGATATCATCATGTGACTCTGTCCTGCCCAAGTAGGCAGAGCCAGCTGGGAACAGGAGAGCAAGTTACTTGTGGCATGTAGAGCCGGAGCTGTTCAAAATGAGTGCATGAAGAGTCGCAGACACCGCAGACACCACTTACATAGCGTCTCCATGCTGAGAAACTTCAGAAGAGTATTGGAAACTCTCTGTCTCTGAAATCTCTGCTTCCCTTTCAACACCAGCAGTATCTCAAACACTTGATGGCTATTTTAAATTTCGAGACCAATTTTGTGGCCGATTCAGTGTGTTAACTCAAGGCAGCAGCATTAAAACCACCAACACTGGTGAAAAGCCAGTATTTGGTTAACTCTATTAGCAATTTGGGTTAGTTCACTGTGGTGTCTTTTTACCTTCTAAGAGCTGATAGGAGGAAACCCTGATGAATGCTTTGACACATTAGTGCGTTTCTCAGCCCTCTCCAAAGAAGCTTCTTCTTGCAGTAGACAGTGATAAGTGCAGAAACTCACATCCAGTCAATGTGCAAAGAGTAAGGGACTGTGGAGAGCTCAGATCTAAGTGAGACGTCTATACTATATAGCCTTGCCTTGTGTGCAGCAGCACTTGATACATGTGAGCTAAGCAATGCTTTTCTCCCTTTGCTTCTGACTCAGCTAGAGGCCTTTCAATGAATGATGAGCCTTCGGCCATGCGATATTACAGCAATGTGCTGAGACCCACACAACACTATGGTGAGTTTCTTAACTAAAAGTGGAATTATAAATTATATTTAATTCTCCTTCAATTACAGTGTGTACCTGTATGTATGTATGCTGTGTGTTGACGGGTGCACATTTGCTTATGCAGAATTTAGAAAATGTTCCGGGGGTGATGGAGTAGGATTGGATACCAGATGTTTGGAGTTCCAATCTGTGCTTTGGATTCGTTATCTATGAGAATTGTTACAAGTATGCTGGCTTTTTGTAGGCCTCAATTGCATCCATAAAGTAGGTGACTTCAGTATGTAGCATTCCTCTGACTACTTCTGAGCCGAGCTACTTATTGGTGAGAAATCATTGCTGGTTTATCCAAGCAACACCTCTAGAGGGAAGTGCTTTCTTATTAAGGTAAAAATCGGAAAGACAAGAATCATGGTTTATATGTAGTATATACATCACAGAGCTGTTTAAAACAGGAAAGAGTGGAAATGCTAACGGAACAAAGCAAATGATGGACCACCCATAGATGGCATGATGTAGAACTCTGAAGGCGTCAGAAAGGCCCCTACGTGCGGAAACACTCGTAGTATATTCTTGGGTTAAAAGAAATGTAGCTACTTGGTTACTCTATAGAACTTGCTAGTGAGACCCTATTGATCAAGACTTTACGTATTTGAGTCATAGGACATGAGCAAATAAAGCTAATACCAAAATGGAAGCTTCATTGCTACTGGCTCGTTTTTATACTGCTGGGAGGTCCTATGCATGCCACGGGAAGGGGGGGAGTCATCGTGACTTTTCCCCAGCGTCGAACCCTGTGAGCCACAGCGCTGACTAGCCTGCCGAGAGTTACCTGCTGATGCAATAGTGGTGTGAATGCTGTGGGAGTGAAGAACCGCTTCTGGTCGGAACTGAACCCCACAGCAATGATGGAACCTCTGCCTGGTACCGTGAACTGGGCCAGAAACCTATGGCCGGCTAGGTCATAACCTGAGGGGACAATCTGCTACCATTATTCTGCTAAGTAGACACAGCAATAAACTATCCGTAAGTTCTTTTCTTTATCAGAGAAGCTTCTTTTTGTAGTGGGCAGTGGTTAATGTAGAGATTCACATCTAGCCCACATACAAAGAATGAAAGACTGGAATGCTCAGTTCTAAATGGGCTATCTGTGTCATCCACCCAGCTCTAAAATGGGCTATCTGTGTCATCCACCCAGCTCTAAAATGGGCTATCTGTGTCATCCACCCAGCTCTAAATGGGCTATCTGTGTCATCCACCCAGGACTCGGGGATTACTGGGAAGGAGGGACTAGAAAGACTGTGAGAGCCAGAGGGAGCTGATATTGTTTACCAGAGAGGGCAGTACAATTGCACACATGAACTCATAGTGGGACTGGGACTGCATGTACAAGACTAGCACAAGTTCAAGGCCAGCATGGATTGGAAAATGACACCGAGTTCCAAGCCTAGCAATCGACGGCTATTCAGAAGGGTTTAATCAGTTCCTTCAAAGATAAAGGCTGAAAGGCCACCCATCCTTCAGGAGATGGTTTCACACCCTTAAGCATGCAGGCCTCACTAAGTGGACTCAGTGGGGATTATATTTGAGAGAGTGGGAGAGAGAGAAAGTTAGGAAAGCAATGTGGTAGGAAGATGGGGAGGAGTTGGGGGGAAAGGAATATGGGGTAGATTGGGTTCAAACACATTACATGCATGGAATGAACAGCCCCACTAAGTCTCTGCTTGTTTAGAAGGTACGAACACTCAATCTGAATGTGAACCTTAATCTAAAGAACATGGGTGTGCAGCCACACAGTCCTCTCTCTGTTCCTGCTCTTTACCTTTAATATTACATAACGAGAAAGAAATAAATTCAGAAGGAAAACAGGAGAGCCGTGAGAAGGGAAAGGAGGCGAATGGCCGTAAATCTTGTTTACTTTTAACGAGGTAGAACACAATGGGTGTGGCAGAAGGGTTACAGAGCAATTGGGAGAGGGCTGTCACAGTGGCCATGAAGCCAGAGGTGACCAATGGGGACAGGGCTTACCTCTCTGCTGAAGGAAACTCTCAGCTGGAGGTCGCTGGCAATGCAGTCTACCCGAGCATGTGATCTCATTTCGGCCACCCAAATCCTCCCTTGAATATTAAATTCCACTGAAAGGCATTGTTTGTGGGATTCTTATCTCCATCCATGAAAGAGGAACAAAATTACAAAGGCTAAAAGTAATTACATTTTCAATAAGCCTAAACCACCAATTTCTAAATGGGTTTTCTTAATTTCAATACAAAGTTTTATAAATACTTCACATTTTCCCCTGAGCCCCTACCCCCTCCTCTTAGAGCCTGGAGACTAAGTCACTGATTAGTTATTTCTATCTTTGCAAATTGGAAATATGTAAAGATTTAAAATAAAGCCATATCCTGAATCAAACAAAAGTACATGCTGAATGTCCTGAAGAAATGATGTTTAAAATCCACCACTTCATGCGGAAGCTGAGTGCCAGGGTCTGAGCCGGCCCTGCTTCAGAGCATCGGAGGAAGCAGCAGTGGCTGAAGAGGGCTCCTGGCTTGCCCGGATGAAATACGGTCTGTGTCTTCTGTGTGCTGTTGCCTTGTGTTCCCTGGAAGCAGATAATGCCTTCCCTCTGCCAGCAGCACAGCAACTGACCTCCGACCTTCCAAACCTGGCCTTCTTTCCCTTCCAGACAGATAAACAATAATGAACCGGCAGGCAGAAAATAGGGAAGTGCTTACTGCCAGATGATGAACCCGAGTCTCCAGCGAGAGGAGGATTCCCTAAGAAAAAGCCACCTCAAGGGTCCCACTTAATAATAAATTACTGTTTTGGTGTATTCGATTGCACCCTAGAGGCCTAAAAGAGTTATGGAAAACTGCCTGCTTTACTTTTACAAAGTGATTTGTACGCTGGGGTGCAATCTATCTCAATAAATCTGAGCCGCTGCAAAACAAGCCTCTCACAAGACAGTACAAAGCAGGGAGACTTCAATTCCGTCATTATTTACCGCCCCCCCCCCCCCCAGCTTTCCTCAGAGCCAGAGCTGAAGGAAATAGCACAGGCCTTCTCGTTAACTCATCCTGTCATGCCAGACCGTCTTCTCACCCAGTGTCACACCCCACTCCCGCCCCCCACCCCCGGCTCCATGCTCCTATTTCTCCGGGCACAGCCCGAACTGGCACATGCTTGGGCATTTCCGGGGGATTGACAGTGAGTGTGCAGTTCTCACTCCCACAGTGAGGGGTGAAGTCTGCCTCCCGGGTAATGCGACTGCTCTTCGTCTCCCATTTACCCGCCTGCCCTTCACTTGCCCACATAATCAGAAGGCGACTCTCAAGTTCAATTAATGAGACCATTCATTACCTGAAGCACAGAGACAGCAGCCAAAACCAGAGCTTCATTAGATCAATCTTCTGTGACTCTGTGTCGAGTCTTGAGTTCATTAGACTCTTTCAAATTTAATATTTATTGGGGTATTTCCCCAAAGGACAGTTGCTCAAAAGGCACTGCCGGAAGCAGAATCATCATTCACTCCAGAGCAGCGTTGTTTATATGACTTTGCTTATTTGTGTGTGCGCGCATGCTTGTGTGGACATATATGAGTGCGTGGGTGCCGGGGCCTGTGTGTAGAAGTCAGAAGACAACTTGTGGGTTGGTTCTCTCCTTCCATCATGTGGGTGCTGGGAAGCCAACTCAGGTCATCAGGCTTGCTGTCAAATGCAGTTATTTACCGAGCTATCTCTCTGCTCCCAACTCGTATCTGTTTTTTAACAAAATGTTATTTAATTTTATGTGTATGTGTGTTTTGCCTGCATGTATTTCTGTGTGCCATGTTGGATCCCCTGGAACTGGAGTTGTAGATCATAGTTGCCTTGTGGGTGCTGAGACTGCAGTCCTGTGGTCCTCAGGAGGAGTGGTCCTCGTGCCAGCCCCAGACGGCTTTGTCGTCAGCAGAGCATCCTGCCCTCGGGAAAAGCGGTGTTAAGCAGGCGCTTGTATCACAAGACCCATCAAGTTGTACAGCACTGGGTCCGTGTGTAGGAACTGCTACTGCTGGTTAGCATCGGTGGCCAGCATAAACCGTCTCACCCATATACGTAATATAGTAAATATGGAGCAGACTCCTCAGCACGAGGTGGATGCACATGTAGGTTTATTCAGACAAAGCAACCCGAAAGTCTGAAAATCCAACAAGCACATTTCAAAGGTCTGCTGGCAAGATTTCCTTTCTTGTTCCCATCCCCTAGTTCTTTCTGACACACAGTTGAAAACCCAGTCAGCCTTTTCCTGCCCATGAGGTTCCTTCTGTTTGTGTGTGTCTTCCTCCAAATGGCAGCCTCCACTTACGGGTTATTCATGCGATTTATAACCTGAGCAGCCGCTGCGCTCCAGCACGTCTAGGTGAGCAGCCGCTGCGCTCCAGCACGTCTGGGTGAGCAGCCGCTGCGCTCCAGCACGTCTAGGTGAGCAGCCGCTGCGCTCCGGGGCGTCTGGGTGAGCAGCCGCTGCGCTGGACGGGCCTGATTTGCAGTAGGTTCTCATATGAGTGTCATGTATCTGGGCCAGGTTACCAAGGATCTCTGAGCAAGGACAGATGCCACTGCTGCTCCCAAGCAACCTGTGTCGGTCTGGATCTAGATGAGAGTTATGAAGATTGAGTTTTTAGGTTTGCAAAATTGCTTGGTTTCTAAGGCTTTTGAAACGTCTTCTCGGTGGCAGAGAAAGGAATGCTGCCCCCTACTGGATAATAATAGAGCAACAGCAGCAACAGCACACCGCAAAAGGGCTGTCCGAAAACACTACATTGAGTAGCTGGGACACACTGTGCTCTCATCACACAGAGGGAGACAACTAGAAAGTACAGATTGGTTCATTGTGTGGTTGTATGTCTTTATGTTTTTAAAAAAATAAGTTGTTTGCTTAGTTATCAAATCTAGGTGCTTGGTTGTCTATAACACCTTGCTTCCAACACAATGCTAGAAGCATTCTTCATTTCCTGTGTGACACTGTGATCCAAAATGCTCAACCAGAGCCAGTCATAGTAAGCGATAAGACAAACCTAAAACAAGGGAAGTGTAAGGAATAAAAGACAACCTGAGTAACGGTAAGTTGGAGCAGTGGGTAAGGATCAGGGATGCAAGCTGGTGACCTGAGTTCCTGGTCCCACATAATGGTGGAGGGAAAGCAGTGAACCCATGAAGCTGTTCTCTGACCTCTACATGTATGTCACGGCATATGTGCCCCCCCACACGAATATTAAAATAAAAAACAGTTGGTACAGACTTAAAAATCCTAAGTATTTGATTTGTATGTGGAATGTCCCACACAGTGCCCAGTTGGCTTTGGGTTAGGAGCGAGAGTGTAGTGGCATTTCATTTTTATTTTAATAAATAAATCTTGCCTGAAGTTCAGAGAGAAAGAACAGCCACACTGGCCAGCCTTACAGACCAGGCCAGAATAACATATACCTTAAATGCCAGTAGCCACACTAGTTTGCCAGAGAAACCAGGTGGTGCACGCCCTTAATCCCAGTGGTGCACGCCTTTAATCCCAGCACTAGAGATGATTATAAAACAGGAGGAGTCAGCTCTCAGTCTCGGTCTCATTCTGAGGTTTCCTCGAGGCAGGATCACCTGTCTGCAGTCAAGGTAAGAGTCAGTGGCTGGCTGCTTAGATTTTCAGGTCTTCAGATTAAACCCCATTTCCTCTCTCTAAGTTTTTATTAATCGTACTTCAAGAGAGAAACTCTGGGGACACAGTGTGTACCTGGTAGAAGTAAGTCACTACCTATTTGCCTTCTCTGAGTGGTCTGTGCTCCTTTTCCTGGTCACCATGGCTGTCTGAGTCTTGGCCACCGTGAGCTCCACTGTGTCTTTCCCACCATAACAACAAACTGAAATCCTCTCAAATCTCTCTCTCTCTCTCTCTCTCTCTCTCTCTCTCTCTCTCTCTCTCTCTTTCAAATCTCTCTCTCTCTCTCTCTCTCTCTCTCTCTCTCTCTCTCTCTCTCTCTCTCGGTTTTTCTCTGTAGCTTTGGAGCCTGTCCTGGAACTAGCTCTTGTAGACCAGGCTGGCTTTGACCTCACAGAGACCTGCCTGCCTCTGCCTCCCGAGTGCTGAGATTAAAGGTGTGCGCCACCACTGCCCAGCTTCTCTCAAAACTCTTAGGTGGACTTTCCCTTCCTTTCCTAAGTTATTTCTCTCAAGTATTTTGGTTACAGGGATGAGAACAGCAACTAACACACCATGTAATGGTAAAACAAGCAGGATACAAAGTAGGGCTACTTTCCTAAGTTAAAAAACATTAAAAAGGATGTCAAAATCAAAGGCAATACAGAAACATGGATTGCATATTAACATTTGCTAGAAAAGGCATTATGCATGTGTGTGCAAGTGCATGTGTGTGCGTGCATGTGCATGTGTGTGTGTGTGTACATGTGGAGGCCAGAGGAAGATGTTGGGCGCTCAGCTCAATCACTCCCTACCTTATCTTTGAGAGAGAATCTCTCACTGAACTTGGAGTTAGCCTGGTGGCCAGCAAGCCCAGCAATTCTCCCATCATTGGCCCTTCCCTCCAGTGCTGAGACTACAGGCACACATGTGAACATGCATAGCATTTTATGTGTTCTGGGGATTTGAACCCAGGTTCTTATGCTTGAACCCGCTGAGGCATACCTGGGAGTTGCTGTTTTATTTTTATGATTTTTAAGAGATTTATTTTATTTTATGTGTATAAGTGTTCCCCCTGACTGTACGCATGTGCACCATGTGTATGCCTGGTGTCTACAGAAGAAGGCATCTGACCCCCTGGAACTGTGAGCCACCATGTGGGTACCAGGAATCAAACCAGGTCTTACTCAAGAACAGCAAGTGCTCTTAACTGCTGAGCCATCTCACCATCTCTGACATTTTATTTTTTGAAATAGGGTGTTAATGGTCTATAATGGTCCTTAACTCACAATCCTTCTGCCTCAGCTGCCAAGCACTGGGACTATGGGTTGCACCACTCTGCCAACTACAAAAGACACGCAGATGCTGACTTTCTTAGGTATGGTCACAATACTGGGATCGAGTGGGTGTCCTTTAAGGTGAATGCTCACCGATGAAGTATCACAATGATCAAAACCTACTTGGACTGAGGTATCCTGGTACAAAAGGTCCAGTCAAAGATACATATGTGAAAGAAAACAATGGCATCTATGGGAAAAATAACATGGGCTGCACTTCTCTAACAGAATAGAGCACATTCTAAGGGACTTGCCCAGGACTGGGTTCTCACCTCTGTTCCTACTGGAAGGAATGCTTGAGGTTGTAGTTATACCTGGGGATGAATCTAATGTTGTTACTCTAAAGAACCCGACGAGCAGCTTTAGGTGCCAGAACGGAGTTTGATATCCTTGGAAAGCAGCCTTATAACAGACACACTGGGTCTTGTTTTCATTTCTAGATATGAGGCAGGACTGATCACACTTCAGAGACCAGAAGAAGTTGGCTTAAACCTAATCACAGGAAGAAGCAAGGTGGCAGGTGCTTTGACAAGGACCTTGGCTACTGAGACTCATAGCCACTTAAAACTATGAAGAGTTCTCTCATTGTTCTGTGGATAGGCTTGGAGAGGGAGGAAATGAATTGGTTTTGAAGTGCATTTCCATTTCTCTTATGTGCCAGGCACTTGGTGTTGGCAGAACCCAGATAATTCCTGACCATCTCTGTGCAAGGTAGTATGGGACTCAGGCTCAACCTGGAGGCGAGAGGACTTAGTGCCTTGGGATAGGAGGGGGCCAGTCGGGTTGTGACTACAGCTCCCCCCTGTGAACCGATGCCCTGCTAGTGCATGACTGGAGAGGGGCAGCAGGCGTTCATTAGCTTTAGCGCCGGACCTGAGGTTTGAGAGAAGGGCAGTCTAGATAGTTTTTAAGATGATGGGGCTGGAGAGATGGCTCCTTGCAAGCAGGAGGACCCGAGTTTGAACCTTGGAACCCACCTTTTAAAACAGCCAGACAGGGAGTTGGGGAGAGTCCAGTTAGTAAAACTGCTGGCTCTGAAAGTATGATGATCCAAGTCTGGGTTCCCAGCCTGTGTGGTAAACCAGGTGTGTGATGTCACCTGAATCCCTGCACAGCTGGCCAGTCTAGTCAATCACTAAGCTCCAGGTTTAGTGAGAGACCCTGTCTCAAAAGATGAGGTGGAAAAGGAACTGAAGAAGACAATGGACATTGACCTCTGTACACATGCGCATGCACACGTATGCATGTGATCCCTTGCCACACAAACACCTTGTATAGAGCCAAGTACACACATACACATAGTACAGGGAGGTTGAAACAGCCAGATCCCTGGGGCTCACTGGCTACCACCCTAGTCTTCTTGCTGAGTTCCATGCTAGTGAGAAATTCTGTCTTAAAAACAAAACAGAAAAAGGGAGGATGGTTCCCAAGAAATCAATTCTAGAGGTTGTGTTCAGTGTGAGTGTATATATACATTCATACATGTGCAAGCACACCTGCACACATATGCATCTAAACACACCTAAACATGCCCAAGACAAGGCAAACATGCAGTTTACTTCATTGGATACTCACATGCTGCTCACATGCAGCACAGCAGGGGACATGCACAGGAGTCTGTTAAAAAACAACTGAGTTACTAGTCACTAATTTCCAAAGGCAAAAGCAATCATGTGGTTGAAAATGAATAATCTCTACCATCACATATTTTCAAATATTAGCAATTTTCTTTTCTTTTATTCTTTTTTCTTCTTCTTTTTTTTAACCTTGGGGATTAAAAAAAACCTTTTTATTTATTACAAAAGTGTTGTTTATTTTGGAAGCATCTCTCCATTTGTCTGCCCCGTGTTCGTAGCCAGGACTTGCAGTTTGTTTCCATCCCCCATCCTGACTCTGCTGGGTGGTTTCACACACCCTGCTGATGTGGGCGCACTAGGGCCAAAATGTTCAACAATGCAGTTTGGTTAGAAACAACTCCCAAAGCAATGATAAAACATTTGTTAAATTATAAAGAGTATTTACACTATGCACAAAACCTTGACAATCTGAACTAGTGATGTGTGGCATTTGTTGCTGAAATATCATGAACACATTTACAGCTTAGAGTGTTGCAAGGAGGACCCACTTGTTCATGCTGGACACCTGGATATCTTAGCCCTGAAATAACCACACAGAAACTGTATTAATTAAATCACTTCTTGGCCCATTAGCTCTAGTTTCTTATTGGCTAATTCTTACATCTTAATTTAACCCATTTCTATTATGGGTTATACATTGTGTATCGCCATGTGGCAGTGGCTTACTGAGTAAAACTCCCAGTGTCTGTCTCTGGAGGATCCATGGCTTCTCTCAACTCCACCTTTTTTTCTCCCATCATTCAGTTCCATCTCCCCGCCTACCTAAGTTCTGACTTATCAACAGGCCAAAACAGTTTCTTTATTCTTTAACCAAGAAAAGTAACACAGAGACAAAAGTACCTCCTACACTGTTAGGGAGCAGAGCAGGTGAAAATTAGACAGGAAGTAAAAAGTCGACGTTTTTCTTACCGTGGCAATTATGCGTTAAGGGGATATGATTTTATTTTCAGTAAGGCCACCATGTATTCATCCCATTAACAAGTACACACCTGGGCTCACTCAAGGGCTAGGAGTCCTTGCTGATTTGGTAGAGGGCCAACAAAGTGCCTCATAATTGTCCTTAACTGCAACTTCAGGGCTCTGACCTTCTGACATCTGTGGACACCAGGCACATACACAGTGCACATACCTATATACAAGGTCATCCGTGACTCTACTTGGCTTATCTGCCAGACACAGATCACACTCTTCCTTTGGACCTCTTCTTGGAACATGTCCTTCTCCAAGAGCACGGGATCTTGCTCCTCTGCAGTTCCTTCATGTTGTCCGTGATCCAACCTTCATCCTTCTCACGTCTCTACCTTGAGTACAGAGGTCAAGAAAAGCTCCCTCTGCCCTCTTCGCTCTCTTGATACAACACCCCCTCTTTTGTCCTCACACGCTGGCTCTTACTTCATAAACCCCTGCCTTGCTTCAACAAGTATCTACTAAGAATCTGTGAAAATGCCCAGCACTGTTCTCGTCAATGATTTAAAGAAAAAAATAATCCCCCATGCTTTTATTCTTTTTCTTTTGTTCTTTTTCCTCTCTCTCTCTCTCTCTCTCTCTCTCTCTCTCTCTCTGTCTCTCTCTCTCTCCCTCCCTCCCTTCCTCCCTCCCCCCCTCTCTTTCTCTCTCTCTCTCTCTCTCTCTCTCTCTCTCTCTCTCTCTCTCTCTCTCTCTCTCCTCTTTTTCCCTCTCGCTCTCTTTTCCTCTCTCTCTTCATCTCCCTACCAGTATGCTTTGAGCATGTGTATACACATGCTTTTATGTGTGTGCACACATGAGTATGGGTGCACAGGCACCTATGAATGGGGAGGCTTACATTGAGAATTGTCTTCAATTTGCTCTTTCACCTTATTCACTGAGGCAGGATTTCTGAATGAAACCCAGATGTAGCCAGCCTTCCGAGGCTAGGATTATAAGTAGGCCATCATACCCATCAGGCATTTTGGTTTCTAGGCATCCAAACTCCAGTCTTCATGCTTACTCAGTAAATTCCTTAAAAGCCAACCAAGCCTTTTCCCCAGCTTTTATTCGGCTAACATTGGGATAAATTAAAATTACAGTATATTAAAGAGTGATGCACTGGATTGAAAAGTACCTCTCACCACCACCCATTTCCTGTTTTCCTGCAGCCACAGAATATTTTATTTGGAAATAAGCACTTTGCACATGCAATTAATTGAGATAAGGTCACCCCAGACTAAAGTAGGTGCTGGTTTCTTTTCTCATCACTGTGCTAAAACACTTGAGCCCAACTTTACGAGGGAATGGTGGATTTTGATGTGCACTCTGAGGTGATGCTGTCCATCAAGAAGAGAAGCTATGATGGCAAGAGCTTCATGGTAGCAGGAACCTGTAGCTGAGACTCTCCAGCTCCTCGTATGTTGGAAACTGGAAGCAGAGAGTGAGGAAGGGAAGCTGGGCTCTGAAGCCTCAGTTTCCACCCAGTGCCACTTTCCAGCATCAAGGCTCCACCTCCCAATGGTTCCACAGCGATACTAGGTAGGGGACCAAGTTTTCAGATGCGAACCTAAGGGGCTCTTCACATTAAGGCCACAACAGCCCTAAATTCAGCGACTGGGATATCTCTACATATAGGCCATCTGAAGAGAGAGAGGCCAAGAAGGAAGAGGGTCAAGTTAATAAAGGAACCAGAAACTAGAGCATCTATAAGTCAAGAAACACCAAGATCCAGGAGCCACGAGGCATCCCTCAAGTCAAAATCACCAAGAGGTATTATCTCAGACCTATAAGACTGGCTTAAAACAGAAAAACCAAACCACCCTTCCAGATGATACTATGAGGGCTAGGGGATAGTTCAGTGGGTAAGAAAGAGTGCTTGCTACAAAAGCAAGAGAACTTGAGTTCAAATTCTCAACACCAGTCCCCAAAAGCTAGTAAGACCATGTGTCTGTCACCCCTGCACTGAAGAGTGGGGATGGGGGAGTCCCTGGAAGCTTGCTGCTAGCCAGCATAGCTGAAATGGCAAGCCTCTGGTTTAGTGAAAGACTCTGTCTCAAATAATATCAATAATAATAGTTATGTGAGAGGTGTGACGCATTCCCATGTGTTTAGCCAAGAAAAGTGAGAATAAGCACACACACAAGGGTCTGTTCAGGACTGTAGCAGCAACTTTTTCTTTCATACCATGAGAAATGAAAACACTCTCTGTGTTTTTTAACAGATAAATTATGGCACATTAATCTAGTGGAATCCTATTCAATAATGAAAAAGAGCAAGCTACTGATTCATGCAACATGGATGAACATTATGTTGAGTTTAAAAAGCCAGAACCAGAAGAACACAATGTGTCTGTGCTTCTACGTAAAAATAAGCAAAGCATCACTTCTGGGAATAGAAGCAGAGTCTTTGGGGCAGAAGGACCAAGAGGAAGCTTCCTGGAATGATGGAGCTCTCTAGCCCTGTTTTGATTGATGTGGTGGTCGGTTACATGAGTGCATTTGTGCATGGCTTCTTTTGATTATACCTGAAGATGAGCATATTCAAGCAAATCCACATGAAGAGGGATTGAGTTCACATCTTCTATATTAGTTGGGGTTCTCTAGAGTCACATAATTTATAGAATGAATCTCTCTCTCTCTTTTGTATATGTATATCTATAAATATAGATACATATATTATATACATACACACGTATATATTCCCTCCATTCCATTCCTTCTTCCATTGTCCTTACATAAACTTCCAGCAGGTAGTGTGGCCCAGATTAAAGGTGTGCCTTCTAGACTCAAGGTCCAGATCATAAGGATACCCTCCTTTTCTGGATTGTAGATCATTGCAGATATAGTCAAGTTGTGTGAGCTGTGCCATCCTATCTCTGGTGCAATGTGAGGGCAGTGCCATCTTATCCTTAGTGCAGTGTGTGAGCAGTTCCATCCTATCCCCAGTGCAGTGTGTGGGCAGTTCCATCCTATCCCCAGTGCAGTGTGTGGGCAGTGCCATCCTATCTCCAGTGCAGTGTGTGGGCAGTGCCATCCTATCTCCAGTGCAGTGTGTGGGCAGGGCAGTTCCATCCTATCCCCAGTGCAGTGTGTGGGCAGTGCCATCCTATCTCCAGTGCAGTGTGTGGGCAGGACAGTGCCATCCTATCTCCAGTGCAGTGTGTGGGCAGTGCCATCCTATCTCCAGTGCAGTGTGTGGGCAGGACAGTGCCATCCTATCTCCAGTGCAGTGTGTGGGCATGACAGTTCCATCCTATCTCCAGTGCAGTGTGTGGGCAGGACAGTTCCATCCTATCTCCAGTGCAGTGTGTGGGCAGTACCATCCTATCTCCAGTGCAGTGTGTGGGCAGGGCAGTTCCATCCTATCCCCAGTGCAGTGTGTGGGCAGTGCCATCCTATCTCCAGTGCAGTGTGTGGGCAGGACAGTGCCATCCTATCTCCAGTGCAGTGTGTGGGCAGGGCAGTGTCATCCTATCTCCAGTGCAATGTGTGGGCAGTGCCATCCTATCTCCAGTGCAATGTGTGGGCAGTGCCATCCTATCTCCAGTGCAGTGTGTGGGCAGGGCAGTGTCATCCTATCTCCAATGCAGTGTGTGGGCAGGGCAGTGCCATCCTATCTCCAGAGTGTGTGGGCAGGACAGTGCCATCCTATCTCCATTACTCCACCTGAGACTTCAAGGAGGAAAGGACGGTGAGTAGGAGAATGTAAAGGAAAGCAATACTTCTGGGTGGAAAGAACTTTCATGGGGAACAAAAGAAAGATAGGAGGGAAGTAAGAGAATAGAACTGAAGGGGAAAGGGAGGGAGGGAGGGAGGAAGGGAGGCCAAGAGAAAGAGGGAAGTCACATGCATGAACAAATTTCTGGATGTATGACAGAGACATTCAGTGCAGACAGTGCTTGAAAATTCATCAGAGACTGATTACAGCCCCGTTTCTTTTTTCTTTTTCTGTTAATTTTTAAAATTTATTTTGCATACCAACCACAGTTTCCCCTCCCTCCTCTTCTTTCATTCTCTTCCCCTACCTCCTTTCTATCCCCCCTCCATACACTCCTCAGAAATGGTAAAGCCTCCCAAGGGAGTCCACAATGCATGGCATATCAAGTTGAGGCAGGACCAAGCTCCTTCCCTCTGCATCAAGGTTGATCAAGGCATCCCGGCGTGGAGAGTAGATTCCAAAAAGCCTGCTCATGTGCCAGGGACACATGTGGTCCCGGTTGTTGGAGCCCACGAGACTCTACAGTAAACGTACAGCTGACATAAAGGCAGACCCACAGGTGGACAACTTGTGGGGCACCCATTTTGCAGAGCTGCAGGAACACTTGTCTTTTGGGAAAGTCACTGTCATATCTGTAAAACCCTTGAGAAGCCATGATTCTTCCCTTCTAAATGGGATTCATCCCCAAAACACCTCAGCAATGTATCTTCTGCATCAGCAGGGGGATGTCTTTGCTCCTTCCCCCACACCCGGAGGCCTTGAAGCTATGGTATTCACTCTTTGTTCTAACAGTCAAATTTACATAGAATCTATCTGACAAAATTACCTGCTAACAGACCACACAGAAATTTCTATAGAAGACAGGCACTGAGCAGGAAGGCAGCATGCCCCACCTTTGCTAACAAACAAATCTGGATGTCCCCAAAGCTGGTTATCACAAAAGAGATTAGATGAGGAGAATGGGTGAATCCAGGATTCAGGGATGTTTGGTAACTTTATCCAACGGTTTGGAATGTCAGATATCTCCCCTTGAATGCTGGCTCTTTCCTGGATCATGTCACCTGTTCTGGAGTACTGCTTTTGTCCGGTTCTACCTGCCCTTTTTTTGTAATTTTGATATGCATATCATTATTGTCTTTGCCTAGGGAATTTTCCAACTATGTCTGTAAAAACTAGAAACCTCATGGAGATTTCCCCTTATTCTTCTTATCCCCCTTCCCTGTCACCTTCCCCTTTTCTCCTCCTCCTCCTCCTCCTCCTCCTCCTCCTCCTCCTCCTCCTCTTCTTCTTCTCCTTCTCCTCCTCCTCCTCCTCCTCCTCCTCCTCCTCCTCACTACTTCTACTTCTTCCCTTATTCTCCTTTTTTCTCCTTGTTTCTTCACCTTCTTCCTCTTTTTCTTTTTCCTCCTCCTCCTCCTTCTTCTCCACGCCCCTTCACTTTACTTTTCCCCTCTCAAAAAATAAAGAACATGCAGAGGTAATGTACTTGAGTTAATTATTTTTAACCCTCAGATCCTTGCCTGCTGTAGACATCCAATTCTGAGCCCTGGGGTGGTACTGAAACTGGTACTCAAGGCCCCTGATATGTGGTCCTCCTGCTAGGGGCCCCACAAACAGACTAAGTGTCACCCATAAGCAGAGAGCCTAGGCTGGTCCATGGAAGCTCGCTAACTATTGGTCCAGAGTCCACATCCTCCCAAGAACTCAGATCAGCTGTCGCTGTGGGTTCCTCTGTCATGATCTTGACCTCCCACCCCCTTGCTCCCACAATCCTTCCTCCTCTCTTCAACTGGACTCCTGGAGCTTGACCCAGTGCTTGGTTGTGGATCTCTATGTCTGCTTCCATCAGTTACTGAATGAAGGCTCTCTATTGACAATTAGTGTAGTCACCAATCTGATTACAGAAGAAGACTAATTCAGGCACCCTCTCCGCTATTGCTATAAGTCTTAGCTGGGGTCATCTTCGTGAATTCCTGGAAATTTCCCTAGCATCAGGTTTTTCCTTAACCCCAAAATGGCCCCTCTATCAAGATACCCCTTTTGTTACTGTCCTTTGTCCCCCAACTCGATCAGCCCCATCCCTCATGTTCATGTTCCCCATCCCCACCCCTCCACCATCACCCTCAGCCCAAAGTTCCTAACGACTCACACCCCATTGTTATAAGTGTTAACAAGTTAACAAAACTCATCTTTTGAAATGTTATAAATCTGGGTTCTGGAGAAATGGCTCGGTAGTTAAAAGCACTTGCTGCTGGAACACAGAATGATTCCCAGCTCACAACCACTAGGGCTGCAGCTGGGAATCTACCTTGCATACATGTGGAGACCTGCACACAGATCTGCATGTATAACTAAAAGAAATATTTAAAAAGAATATGCATTAATATATATTTTTAAAAGTTTGTTCCTTGTTCAGATATGTTTGCTCATCCCAACAGCTAGCTAACAGTTTTGTGTGCAAGTATGTGAGTGTGTGTGTGTGTGTGTGTGTGTATTAGGGATTCAGCCCAAGGCATGGCATTTGATAGACAGATGCTCTATCATTGAGCTACATCCCAAAGCCCATTTTTATTTATTTATTTTTTATTATTTTGAGGCAGAGTCTACCTAAGTTTCCCAGGCTGGCCTTGAAATTACCTTTTAAATCAAATATGCATTAAACTTGCAATTCCTCTGCCTCAGCCTCCTAAGTAGCCAGAATTTATGCCACCAGGACCAGTCTCTTAATGGCTTTTTGTTTTCTTTAAGTGATAGCAGGACATTTTTTTGCAGAGCATCCAGGGTGTGTCAGCCCAAGTTAGAGGTTGGCACTGTCAGAGCTGAGCTGAGGCCAGGAGGCACAACTTCTTCCGTTTTCCAGAATGTCTGAGGTGAGGGCCACATTCTTCTTGGACCTTGGACTTTACTTGAGCCACTCTGTTTTCCTCTGATACAAACTTGGTACTTTTTCCATGTTGAACTGTTTGGCAGCCAATAGCAAGGGTGATAATTCCCTATTGTAAAACAGTAACCACTCTGTTTGGATAAGGCCAACCATAATTTATTGTGGTTTTAACCTCCCTGTTGCCTAGGCAACCAATATCTTGAATTGAGTTAAGCTTACAAATTTATTACCTGATAGCACTCATCCCACCCCAGTCTCGTGAGTCACACTGACCCTCTTAGAGCGGCTCCGGCTTTAGATGAACTGTGTGACCTGTGACTCCAGGCTGTGTGAAGAGCTGGGGCAAAGGCCGCGTGTCTCACAGGCAACAGCAGCCTGGCCTCTTGCTGGGTGCACCAGGCAGAGTGGGCTGTGGGAACCCCTTGTCCCTCTCTCCATGACCCTGCCCTCTCCTACCCATCTCTGTTTGCTGGAGAATGGGGCAGCCGGGCTGGCACATGGCTGATTCTGTAGCACAAAGAGTGCCAGGGTCAAGGGTTCTTAGTTATTCAGTCAGTATCAAGCCCTCTCTAGGTCCTAAGCCCTTCTAGACTGTAATTAAACAAAACATGACCAAATCGTGTTAGTGGTGCCTCCTAACAGCAGGAAGCTGCCTCCTCAGGCCTGGAGGCTGTTAAGCTCAGGATTACTGAGGCGAGTCCCTGTCTCCTTGCTGCAGCCTCAAGTGACAGAAGGGACGAGGTAGCCTTGGGAGTCTCTTTCACAAGGGCCTTAATCCTACTGATGAGTATTTCCACGGGACCCATGCCCTCCATGACTGTCACACTGGGGGTTAGTTTTGCCATCTTTTTGGGGCTGGGTTGGGGGACAGAAGCATTCATCTCACTAGTCAGGGTTTTGTAAGGATACAAATCCAGTGGATGAAGCCAAGCTTGAGGCTGTTTGGGGCCTGGACCTCTCCCTGACTTCTGGCAGGAATAAAAGGTCTACTTGGTCTTTCATCTTCTTCCTGGTGTCTTAGTCAGTGTTCTGTTGCTGTGAAGAGACACCATGACCAAGGTTACTCTTATAAAGGAAAGCATTGGGGGCATACTACTGTTTCAAAGACTTAGTCCATTATTATCATGGCAGGGAGAGTGGTGGCAGCAGAGAGGCATGGAGCTGGAGCAGTAGCTGAGAGCTTATATCCTGATCCACAGGCAGGGGGAGAAAGAGAGAGAGAGAGAGAGAGAGAGAGAGAGAGAGAGAGAGAGAGAGAGAGAGAGCCAACCAGCCAGCCACAGGGCCTGGTGTGGACTTTTGAAACCACAAACCCTACCCCCAGTGACATACCTTTTCCAACAAGGCCACACCTCCTAGTCCTTCCCAAACAATTCCACTAACGGAGGACCTGCTGTTCAAATATATGAGCCTATGGGGACAATTTTTGTTCAAACTGCCTTACACTGAGCATGCCTTCTCTCTCACCGCAAGTCCAGCTACCTATTCTTAGCTCCAAGAACCTCTTGACTTGAGAAGTGTGCTAACTTCTGGCCCTCATGGTGTAGCTCTCCCTGGAGAGTATTTATTCATGCAACTAGTATTCACAGTCTGTCCAAATACGTGTTCTGAGGTGGTATGTAGTTCACTTTCTTGTAGAAGAGATGGGTGAGCATATAGCTATAATGCAGCTCAGGTTGGTCTTGTTCTCTGACACTGGTTTGCTGATGAGCACAAGTTGCCTTACTGTGACTAATAATCTGGCAGAGCAATTTGAAAGTTTGCAGTTTGATTGAACGTGAGACCCCAGCCCTCTAACACCCCTATATCCAGGATTTTAAGTTGGTTAGCTAACATAAGTTTCTGAAAGTGCTTTGTTTGTCTGTTAGAATATGCTTATGCAGTATGTCTGTGTAACTTTGTGGCTATGTTCTCAAAGTATGTGGGTTTATGTTTCTATGTGCATGTGTACTTGTTTTAAGATAACTCCAGACTAAAACAGCTCTAAAAAATACAAACACATGGGTAAACTCCCCCCCCCCACCATCTTGGATAAGAGCACCCACATGTGCTAGTGTTCTTTGACTTATTAAAATATTACTTTTAATCTTCTTACATTACTAGTATTGGTAAGCTGTAACTAATTGGATAAAATACACATCTACATTCATCTTATATGCCCAGTTTAAAATAAAAGGTTATGATATCCAATACTCAAGTACCTTTACAGATCCGAGGGTATAGAATTTAACAAAAGAGCTTCTAACCCAGAGACCTGCAGCACCTTAACTTATTTTTTGCTTGAGTTCTTTCTTAGTTAAATATCTATTCTCTATGATAATAAATGTCTTTTATCAATTCTTTTGTTATAGATCTTGCAGCTATGGTCTCCAAGCTACTTTTGTTTGTCTCTAACATGAATGGAGTGTGATTTCTAGAACACTATGCTCCATGCTGGGCTTGGAGGCAACAGTCTTCTCAGATTCACTTAAGGCGAAAGGAGATGATAAGATGGTGGGAGACACTCAGTGTTGAGGACGGATGGAAAGAGTCAGGAGCCAAATGGTTCTTTCAGGAAGGTTCCAGTTACTCCAGATCCACCTTGTTCCAGGAAATAAGGGCATTTAGAGAGATTGGGCAGCCAGCTCTTGCCCACCTGGCTCTTCCCAGTCAGGAAAGGACACTGGGGATCTGTTAGTTAAAGTCTCACTCAGGAAAGCAAGACTCGGAGGGTAGGAACAAGCAGTGTAGACGGGATCCACAGAGAGCTTGGCAGATTCCCAGGGAGCAGGGATCTCTCTCCTCTTTATCCCAGCGTTCATGGTGCAAGTTTTTCATAGCGAGTTTTCGATTTTTCTCAGATTTGATCGTGTCATTGATCTACTTGGATTTTTTTTTTTATGTGAAAGGCCAGTATGTCCATCCTCACTTACTAAATAGACCGATTTGTGAAGTCGTCTCTGCCCGTCGCTTTCCTGTACTCACGTACTTTCCCTCCTCCTGGCTTTCTTGTCATGAGACAAGGTTTCGTGCAGTTCAGGCTAGGCTCTGGTTTTCTGTGTATCCAAGGATGATCCTGAGCTTTTGGTTCTCCTGTCCCACCTCCTGAATGACAGGATTACAGGTGTGCACCCTCACAGCCAATTTACACCGTGCTGAAGGTTGACTGGTACTGTGGTTGCGACCAGCACTCTCTCAGCTGAGCTCCACCCTCCCCGGAGCCTGGCCTGTGTCCCTGGTTTGATTTCTGTACCTCTCTAGGATGCTTTCCCTGCAGGCAGCTTTGCCTGCCCACCCTTTCTCTTTCTCCACACTATGTTGGCAATGACAATTTACTTTTCCATATAAATTTTAGAGTTGGTTTAGAAACTACCCCAGTTCTGCAGGGGTTTGTTTCAGACTGAAATTCCTTTATAGACAGTGGAGGCAGTACTGACATGTTTATTTTTTGAGTCTCCTTGCCCATTATTTGGTTCTACCTTTTATCCTTAATAAAGTTTTATAATTTTTTTCCATAAAGCTTTTAAATGTTCTATGTGTATATGCTGTAGGTCTTCTGTGCATTTTTTCTGTTGTGAGTAAAGTGATGTTTTGTTTTTCCTGTTCATTATAGTTGCCAGGTAGAAAAAGGATCTACTGTGTTGTTCTTACGTTAATCCTGCAGCCAGAGAGTTGCTGTTTTCTTTTATCAACTGCAATGGCTTGTCTGTGATATCTGTACCATTGTATTTAAAAAACTAGTTTTGAGAATTTCATATATAAATCCTGTATTTACATTATGTCTGACAACCCTATCTGACCTTTTTGTTTGTCCCCAATCCCTCTCAATTCATTTCCTCTTCTTTAATTATTATTGTTACATGCACAATGCCGTCATATATAATCTGCTGAGTGTGTTTAGTGCTACTTGTATGTACATGTGTTTAGGACTGACCACTTAGATCTGATTTCCCAGTCAGGGGACTCGTCCCTGGAGAAAACTGATTTTCCCTCTGTCAACAGCCCATGACTGTCCGGAGCTCCTCATCTAGAGGTGGGGTCCTATGGGGTCCCCATCCATGCTGGCATGCCAATGGGGTTGCCATTATGTGTGCTGCTTATGTGACCATACAGTTGAGATCTCACGGGTTCAGCTCCCTTGTCATGTCTAGATGGCACTGTCTCTAGCAGGCACCCTGTTCCTCTGGCTCTTACAACTTTTCCACCTCATCTTCAGGGATGGTCTCTGAGCCTTACACACATAAGGGATTGTGTTGTAGATGTATCAGCTGGGCTTGGAATCCTATAATTACTTATTCTCTGAATTTTGACTAGTTGTGGACCAATGTAACAATATCCATCTGTTGTAAAACGAAGTTTCCTTGCTGAGGAGTAAGAGCTACACTTACCTGTGGGTGTGAAGACAAGTATTGAGAATACAGCTACAAATGATGCTGGTTGCTCAGGATCCATGAGCTCTCCAGCCATGGGCAGTTGACTGTGTTTGCAGTACAAGGCATGAATTCCCTAATATAGAGTAGGCCCTGAGTCCAATTAGATAGTTATGGTTATCCCCTAGGTAATAATGCCATTGCTGTGCTACTAGACTGTCTGGTGACCAGTTACTGCTGTGGTTCCTGGGTTTCACAGCTCTTGACTGCTTTTCTCCTTTGGAAACTTAGGGCCTTACTTTTATCTTCTGAGACATCCAACAGAAATGGCAATAGCCTGTGTTGGTTTCTGAGTCTTCTGGGCCCTTCTGACCTCCAAGGGGAGGAGGTTTCCCATGCTTGGCACTGGAGTTTCTTCAGATACTATCTAATCCTAAGGGAGCATCATCTCCCTGTATTGAGTAACTCCATCTAAACTACACACACACACACACACACACACACACATTCATTCATACATACCCAAATATGCATACACATATACACATCACACATTACACAATATATACATATATTTGCTTGTGTGCATACACACACACACACCACACACGAACACACACACACTCTATCATCCGTCTGTCTATTCCTAAGCAAACCTACAAAACAGTTTGTCTTTCTCAAACTCCTCTAGGGCCATTCATCCCTCCCTGTGCGTTAGACTCCCCCCCAGACAAATCCCTGCCCCCAGTGTTCCCCCCACTTCCCCTTCCTTAACACCTGTGTCCTACCCTGCCTTCTCTAGAGCTCCCTCTCTCCCCTCCCCTTGTGGTCCCTTTCTGCATCCCGCTTTCTGCAGTAGTCCAGAGTATGGACTCACATCTAAAGATCCAGAGCTGGGATGCACAGAAGGGAGAGAACATGTGGCATTTCCCTTTCTGGGTCTGGTCACCTCACTCAGTATATGTTCCAGTTCCATCCTTTTATCTGCAAATTCCATTCTTCTTTGCTGATGGGATTATTTCCTTCTTTGTGGAATGCATTGTTGGTATTCGGAGAAGGTTGAACTGTGCTGTGCACAGTTGCCATCTTAGCTACCTGAGCTCTGTTCTCCATGGGAGTGTGGTGGAGCACTCTGGTATACTGCTCTAGGTTTTTGAATAAAGACAGACCTCTTTTTGAGATTAAAGAGGTCGCTTCTGTTTCTGGTTCTTAAGAGTTTCTCTTAGAGTGCTGGGGTCACAGCTGAGCTGATAGCATGCTTGCCTTGCAAGCCTGAGGCCCTAGATTTAATCCCAAGTACTACCACTCCCTCCTGCAAATAAAAATGAAAAGACAGCTGGGGCTGGAGAGATGGTTCAGAGGTTAAGAGCACCAGCTGCTCTTCCAGAGGACCTGGGTTCAATTCCCAGCACTCACAAAACTGTCTGCCATTCCAGTCCCAGGTGATTTAATATCTTCTTTTAGCTTCTGTGGGTGCCAGGCATGCATGTGGTACATAGAATTACATATGAGCAAAATACTCCTATAAAATAAATAAACTAATTTAATTAAATAAAAGATGGAGTTAGCTAGTGCCTTATTTTTTTTAAAAAAAAAAAGTGAAATGGGTGTTCAACTTGTGGAATCAAATCAAATATATCATTATTTTACTTCTTTTACATTTACAAGCATGGAAAACTTTGACTGATGGATTTTTCTTATTTTTTTTTAATTTATTTTGTGTAGAGTTCTTTGTCTGCATGTACACCTGCACACCAGAAGAGGGCATCAGATTCCATTACAGATGGTTGTGAGTCACCATGTTTGTAGTTGGAATTGAACTCAGTACCTCTGGCAGAGCAGCCAGTGCTCTAACTGCGGAGCCATCTCTTCACTGTGGAGTTTTCTGATAGTCTCACTTTCTTGGTATAAATCCCAAACTAGCTGTCATTGAGAAACAGAATAGCTGCATTTAGCCTATAAAGTTTGCTGAGAAGTATTTTGTTGCTTTTGATACTGGTTCTCTCTCTCTCTGCAGTTCAAGGCTGTCCTTGAACTCAGCATGTAGATCAGGCTTTCTAGATCGCACAGAGATTCACCTGCCTCTGCCTCCCCTGTGCCCCCATTTCCAGAACTTTTAAATATCTTTTACGTTTACTTTTATGTGTACAGGTGTTTTACCTGAACATATATCTGTGTGGTATACCGTGTGTGCGATGATGCCTGCCGAGGCTGGAACCCCAGGAGTAGAGGTACCATGTGAGCCACCATGTGAGTGCTGGGACTCAAACCCAGGTCCTCAGCGCTGTCACTACTGAACCACCTCCAGCCCCTGACGAGGACCTCATCAGCATTTACAATGAGACCCCTCCTCTTGCTGCCTCCTTTCCCTCTTGGTGCCTTGCCTGTGCAAGCCTGCTGCCCCTCCCACTCCTAGAGTACACATAGTGATCAGCTGATGAGCGTGCAGGCGCATTGAGTAGAATCCCCAGCAAAGGTCTGACTCGGTGAAATTGCTGGGAAGGAGATCTCCATGGTCTAACCGCTTTCTTAGTGCTTATGGGTTTAGTGCTGTTTGAGTTCTATTTCAGGGGATTTCAGAAATTTTTTTGTTTTTGTTTTTGTTTTTTGAGAACTGTATTTGTCAAGTTCTTAAAACCGCACAGCAGGTCCTTTTTGCTTTTCTTTCTCTGGCATCTATGGTCCTGCCATGGAGTTTTTTGTCCCTGGTACTGCCTGTTCATTCTGTTCCTTTGGTATTTGTGATTATCTCTTCCAGAAGTTTCCAAAGAGCCTCTCTTTGCTCTTTTCTCCCCAAATCTGACTTTCAGTTTATTGACCACTTCATTCTACTTTTGTTTATTCCATTATTATTTTTTTATTATGTTTTTCTACCCATTGCTGCTTGAGCTCCGCTCCTTCAGCCAATAGTCTTTAAGATACCAGCCCACTTGGGTGTGGTCTCTTTTGCTTTAAAAAGCAGAGGTAGCCCTGCTCTCTCTCTCTCTCTCTCTCTCTCTCTCTCTCTCTCTCTCTCTCTCTCTCTCTCCTCTTCCGGCTTTGCTTCCTGCTAGACTCTGTTCCTGGTTGTGCAGAGGGTTTGTTGTCTAGGACAGTGATCTGTCAATTTTCCCCTTAAATAAATAACCCTTTTATTAATCATAATTCCAAACTGGTGTGGCATTGTTTTGTGACTTACATCTACAACCCATCACTTTTTATGCTTAACTCTGTTTTTTCTTGAGATGTCACGAGCGCATGTGTAATTCTTTGTTGTGTCCTATGAACATTTTAGAGCTCTACTCTTTTAAGTATATCCAAGTGCTGGTTTTGTGTTACAATTTCTTTATGATTTTCTTGTAATTTCATTATTGGTCTATTTTCCTGGTGTGTGGGAATATGTGTTTGCCTGTGGTGCACAAACTCCATGCATGCGTGTGGACATTAAGGGAGAACAGTGGGCATTGCTTCTCACTTCTCCTGCTGCTCCCTGCTGTGCACACCAGGCCGGCCGGCCTATGAGCTTCCGGGGAGGTGTTCTGGGATGGCAGACATGTGCTCTCATGTCCAGTTTTCTCTCTCTTTTTTTTAAAATTGATTTTTATTGAGCTCTTCATTTTTCTCTGCTTCCCTCCCTACCTCCCCTCTCCCCTTCAACTCTCTTCCAAGGTCCCCATGCTCCCAGTTTACCCAGGAGATCTTGCCTTTTTCTACACGTCCAGTTTTTATGTGAGTTCTGAGGATTCGAGCTCAGGTTCTCATGCTTGCATGAGAATCTCTTTATCCACCGAGCCATTACCCCGAGGCCTCCATTTAAGTGTATGGTTTTGCAAGTCTTAGTGTATTCAGACCCTTCCCGCCACCACGACACCACCACTCTTCAGCTGCCAGCACCTCACTCGCCCCCTGCTCCCCACCATTCATATCTACAAGTCCACTTTCCGCCCCCACGGATTTGCTGCCCCAAAGGCACCGTGTAGTATGGACTCTCTGGAGACTGGCTCCTCACATGTAATGTGTACTCTCTGGAGACTGGCTCCTCACGTGTAATGTGTACTCTCTGGCGACTGGCTCCTCACATGTAATGTGTACTCTCTGGAGACTGGCTCCTCACGTGTAATGTGTACTCTCTGGAGACTGGCTCCTCACGTGTAATGTGTACTCTCTGGAGACTGGCTCCTCACGTGTAATGTGTACTCTCTGGAGACTGGCTCCTCACATGTGATATGTACTCTCTGGAGACTGGCTCTTCACATGTAATATGGACACTCTGGAGACTGGCTCTTTTCACTTAGCCTGCATTCCTTTTGGTTGCTGAATAATGTTCCATCGTGTGGATATAGAGCATTTTATTTATTTTTTATGAATTCATATATCAGTTTATAGGTATTTGGGGTTGTATCAGTTTGAGGCTATTGTAAACAACACTGCTCTGAGCATTGGCACACAGTAAAAGTTATTATAGACATACATTTCATTTTGAGAAACACATCTTGGGAGCTGGAGTTGCTGTTCTCATGTTAACTCTGAGGAAGTGGTAGACTGTTTTCAGCTGCTCAGTGAAAGAAACCAGACACAAAGGCCACATCCCCAGAACCCCATTTCTGTGATATACAGACCCCCATTCTACTCTAAGATTCCACAATGTGCCACAGTATGGACTGTGTTTATTACTTACTTTGTTGCAGTGTCGAAGCAACTTCAGGAAGAAATGACATCTGGTTCAGAATTCTCGCTTACAGTCCACCATTACAGGAGTCTTGGTGGCAAGAATTCGACCAATGATCGCCTTGCATGGATAATTGGGAAGCAGGGAGCAGCACGTGTTTGTGCTCAGCCTGCTTCCCCCTGCTTCCTCTGCACACTGAGCTCAGGCCATGCAGTGGTGCCACCTCTTTTAAGTTAGTCTCGATAATCCCTCTGAGCCACGCCCAGTGGCTAACCTCGTCTCGGTAACCCCTCACAGGCATGCCTAGAAGCCTGTCTCCTGGGCAAGGCTACCTGCTGTCAAATCCACAGCCAAAATCAGCCATCACCCAGAGGCAAATCAAGCATGTCTCAACTTGTCGTCATCCGTAGCCAGCTCCTCATGCGGCTGGAGTCGGGTGAAGTCTCACAGTTTAGCTTGGCAGACTTCTCTGAGTGTTTACATCCTTAAGTGACTTTTAGTGTTCATGTTTCTGGTTCATTTTCCTGTAAGTCATCAAAACAAGACTATGGGGGACTTCTTGGACCTAGCAGGTCTTGTTCGTGAGGAACATGAGGCCATTACTTCCCGAAGACTGAGCTTCCCCGGGAGTCTGGGAGAGGAACAGTGTAATGTTTAAACTTCACTGGAGGTACCTGATCCTTGACACCCAAGTTTGGCTCACAAAGGCCTCCTGCCCACACCGAGCCTAACAAAGCCCGTTAGTAAGCTGTCAGGCCAGATGCATAGCAAGCAATCTTCTAGTAGCTTCACCATTTCCTTGGTTCTAGGCCAGAAATGAGAGACACAGTTCACACCTGTGTGAAAAGTGTTTGATTGCTACTTAATTCATAAAGGTGAGCCCTCAATCAAACACATACTGCAGGGAATGCACTCTTTAATATTCAAGTGTAAGCAAACATTTTTATTGAATATATTTCATTTGTCAAGGTTTTGTGCACGTGTATTCTTTATGTTGAAAATATTCCCCTCAGGTCCTTAAGATAGCTTTTTACCTCTCCTTTACCATTGATTCTCTTTGTCCCCAGGTAGTTTTTACCTTCACACACGTACAAACACAGACACATGTATAGACACACACACACACACACACACACACACACACGTATAATATAATTAACTCTAGTTGTGTTCATTTTCCTACAAACAACATAATTTGACTCTTATTTATGGCTGAAAAAAAAATCCTATCCTGTCCACACACAAATGTCCACTCCTCTGTTGTTGAATACGTAGGTTCATTCCAGAACTTAGCTACTGTGAATGGTGCTGCCAAAACCAATGTACACATATCTCTGAGATATGTCAACTTGGAGTCTTTTTGGTAAATACTCAGCAAGAACACAGCTGGTTGTAGGGAAGGTCTAGTCTCAGTTTTATTGAGAAACCTCTATACTGGGTTCCACAGTGGCTGACTTGGTTTGCGTTTCTGCCCGCAGTGAACAAGGGCTGCCTTTTCTTCACATCCTCTCAGCACTGGTTGTTGTTCTCCCAGAGTTCCTCTTTGAGTTCTTCCAGAAACCTGATACGCTTAAGGCGAATAACTGAGGTTGACCCGAGTCCTTGTCCTCCTCTCCACTGGTGTCGAGTGCCCGGTGGAAAGCCTCGAAGTTAGCATCAGAATCCCCAAGTAAGCTGGGCTCGTTTTGTGGGGATGCTAGAGTGTAAAAGATACTAGCTTGGAGCTGGGACATTGTTGGCTTGTTGGCAGTCAAAAGCTGACTCTGGACAGTCAAACAAAGGGGGAGTTATTGCAAAGTCAGGATAGGGCCTTAAAGCAGGAAGTTGGCCTAGGCCGAAGGGTGAGAGACCCAGCTGTACTGCTGGGTGTAACATGGAGGGCCAGGCCTGTTTGTTTGGATTTTTTGTCCTCCCACCAGGTCCCCCACAACTGTTTAGCCCCCCAAAAAATCACACATAGGTCTCCATAAATTATAAGCTGATTGACCCATTAGCTCTCACATCTTGATTAACCCATTATTCTGATCTATGTTAGCCATGTGGCTCAGTACCTTTTTCAGTGAGGCAGATCACATCCTGCTGCTTTGGTGATCTGGGCAGGAGTGGGAGGAACCAACTTCCTCCTTCCCAGAATTCTCCTGTTCTCATTACATCATTTCTGCTTCCTGTCTGGTTTTCCCACCTGTATTTCCTGCCTGGCCAATCAGCATTTATTTAAAACATGATTGACAGAATACAGACAATTCTCCCACACCAGCAAGGCCTCTGTGGCTGCAGTTCCTAGTGCTTCCTCACAGCAATGGACAACAACGATTGTCAATTTGATAAGATCTAGAATCATCTAGGATACAAATCTCCAGACGTGTCCAGATTGGGTTAACTGAGGAGGAAGACTGACCCTTAATGTGGACAGCACCATCCTATGGGGTGGTGTTTTAGACTGAGCAGAAAGGGAAAGTGGTATAAGTGTGTCATTCTCCTCAAGAACTCTACTTCGAGGCTGTGAATACAATATGGCTGGGCTCAAATGCTGCCAACATGACCTCCCTACCGCGATCACTGTACCCTGGAACTCTGAGCCAGAATAGCACTTCCTTAACTTATTCTGTCATGTGTGTTGTCACAACAATGAGCAGGCAAGAGACTTCTCAACTGGACTCAGAACTAAAGGGCCACACCATGCAGAGGTGGGTTCCAGTCCTCAGGTGTGCTGTGTGGGGAGACCATTAATGGTGACCCCCAAGATCGCCCCAAGGAACAATAAGATAATTAAAAACTTAAGCAACCCAAGGAGAGATCTGCATCCTTTGATTCCATCCCTCCTCCAGCCCTGATACTTCATTTACCATCGCTTTGAACCCTTCCCGTGGTGGGGTGTGCATACAAGGAAAACACAGTCTATGATTGCATCAGATTAAAAATGACACTATCAGATGGGTGGCGGTGGTGTTGCATGTCTTTCTTTAATCCCAGCACTTGACAGAGGTAGGCAGATCTCTGTGAGTTTGAACTACCCTGGTCTGCAAAACGAGTTCCAGGACACTTAGGGCTACATGGAGAAACCCTGTTTCAAAAAACCAAAACAAAACAAAATAACAATAAGACAGACAGACAGAAAGAAGGAAAGAAGAAAGAAAGAAAGAAAGAAAGAAAGAAAGAAAGAAAGAAAGAAAGAAAGAAAGAAAGAGAGGGAGGAAGTAAAAATATTTTTATGCTGAAAGAAAATTTGACTGAGGTTTAGGGCCACCAATACTTTAAGTACAAAGATTAGTAATCTGGTTTTGAGATAGGGTTTCTCTGTGTAGCCTTAGCTGTACTGGAATTCTATCTGTAGACCAGGGAGGCCTCTGACTCAGAGAGATCAGCCTGTGTCTGTCTCCCAAGTGCTGGTGTGTGCCATCACTGCTTGGCTAGAGAGCAATAGTCTTTTTTAAAGATTTCTTTACTTTATATACAATGTATGCCTGCATGCCAGAAGATGGCACCAGATCCCACTATAGATGGTTGTGAGCCCTCATGTGGTTGCTGGGAATTGAACTCAGGACTTCTAGTCGAGCAGCCAATGCTCTTCTCCTCTGAGCCATCTCTTCAGCCTGCCCCCAGATCAGTAGTCTTAAACAGTGTACATGGGGAAATAACCTTTCAGTTATTGAAGATAAATCAATACACTCTCCCGGAGTCTTCTCTTGTTCTAACTTGCTTCTTCCTTCAGTCCTTTTCATATATAAGTTATCTCAGATGTCTCTTTTAAAGTGTAGTATTTAGGACTGAATGTTTACTTCAGATGTGGTCTAACTATAGTGATATTTTATTTATGGTTTATAGATGAGGTTTGCCTGAAGATCAGAAAGTAAAACTAAGCCACTAGAGCCCAGGCAGTGTGGTGTCAGACACTTTTAATCCAGGATTTGGGAGATAGACACAGACAGATCACCATGAATTCAAGGCCACCCTGGGCTATACAAGATCAATGGAAAAACAGATCCAGGTGGTGGTGACTCACTCCTTTAATCCCAGCATTAGAGAAGAATATAAACTGGGATGAGACAGGAACTAGTTCTCTCTCAGTCTGAGGGCTTCTTAGAACTAAGAGCTCTCTAGTGGCTTGGGCTGCTTTGCTTTTCTAATCTTCAAGTTGATCCCCAATATCTGTCTCTGGGCTTTTATTATTCATGCTACACCTAACAGTAAACTTTGATTACTATGATTATAGACTGCTGTGATCACTTGGATTATGATTCATAAGCCATTACTAAATCTGTTATCTCCTGCATATTCATAATTTAAACACATATATGTGGGCTGGGAGCATGCATAGCTCAGCTGGCAGAGCATTTGCCTAGCATGGATGAGGCCCTGGGTTTGACCCTTAGCACCTCAGAAACTGGGCATGGTGGTGCGATCTGTAATCCACAATCCTATTACTCAGTGTAGAGGCAGGAAGTCAGACATTCAAGGTCATTTTCAGCTATATAGAGCTCAAGGCGTGCCTCGGATGCATGAGAGTCAGCCTCAAAACACCAAACACAAGCCTGAAACATTACAAAGTCCCACGAATGCATGGTAGTTTGTGATTCAAATACAAGAGGGAGAATGATGTCATCGCTTAGCTTATTCTGAGTTGACTCTGCCTTTCTATTATTTATTGATTCATATAGATTCTAGGCCTTATTCCAAGTCACTGATGTCAGAAGCCGAAACTGACCAGGGCCAAAGACAAGTGTATCCACAAGTTGACACTGAGCCACTGGTCCGAGTGCCTACAAATTCCTGCAGTACAGGGTCCTTCAAAGTGTGTTAGGTGGGGGACTAGTACTCTAGTGAGAAGATTTACTTTAAAGGAAATAAAACTAGTTCTGAGTCTAATAAAGATGCAACAAGTAATAAACCACATTACTTATCAATGAAACTTTTTTGGGGGGAGGGTGCTATTATTTATTGTAACCAATAGGAGCCCCCAAACAGGTGCAGGCGACTTTCAGAAGACAGGTGCACTATACTTGTCCTGTAAGTCAGCGACATTGTCACTGGAGACCATGTCTTCAATGAAACTTTTTAATAATACTATTGATTACGTTTATTAACACTGAGCAATATTTTCAAATGAATACTAAATTGTGCTCAGTGAGTCACCGAGAACATAGAACATCACCGATGTGAGTCTGGCGTGCTCAGACTATCCTACTGTCTTATAACCTCCCTCAGGGAAACCCCAATCAATTCTATTTCATGCTGTGTGTAAGTTTCCCACCAGATCCACTGTCATTTAAACAAGGGACTTTCCCAAGCGTTCTGTTGATCAGAGCCACTGTGGCTCATCTGCCTAGTCCTCTCGACCCCTAAGCTCTATGAAGGCAGGAAGTGGGAGGCTGTGAACTAAGGGGTCAGGAGACCACAGCTCTTGAAGTGCCCAGAACGAATGCAGAATAAAAGTCAAGGATGGAATCACCTGGGCTGGGAGACAGAGCTCATTCTCCAGGGGTCTGTAGGAAACTAGTCCAGGTCAGGATGAGTGGCTGAGGTGATCCCAGCCCAGGAGCATCTGCATCTGAGCCTGCTGGCAGGGCACTGACAAAGGCCAGACGTTGCTGAGTGGTGCTAGCACTGTTCCCAGCAGTCGCACGGTCAAGTGCCCCCTTCTCCCTGCCAACATGGTGCTGTCACCCCTGCAGATGAGAAGGATGAAAGTCACAGGGATTTTGTTTTTTGTTTTTGTTTGAATTTGGTTGTTGTTTGCAAGATTTCACACAAGCCTTTGGGCTCCCTTCTCTCTTTTCTGTCACACGTTGGTTTGCTGTCCTGATATATTTCTGTGGGTTTTGCCTCTTGCAGCTTCTGTACATATTTTGTTAGCCACTGCTGATAGCATGATTCATTTGGGAAGTGATTGTATTACCGTAAAAAGCATTTCAATGCTGGAGAGATGTTCAGTGATTAAGAGCACTCGCTATTCTTTCAGAGATCATGAGTTCACTTCCCAGCATCCACATGGTGGCTCATACGGATGCTCAGTGCCCTCTTTCAGTGTGCAGATGTGCATGCAGACAAAATACACATGTGCGTAAACAAGTACATTTGGAGCTGGAGAGATGGCTCCATGGTTGATGCTAACCAGTGCTCTTCCAGATGACCTGGGTTTGATTCCCAACACCCACATGGCAGCTCAGAACTGTCTTGTGCCTCTTTGGGTAACACACACACACACACACACACACACACACACGATGCACAGTCATATATGTAGGCAAAATACCTGTACACATAAAATAAAAATAATTTTTTTAAAGCTTTTAAAAAGCATTTCAGCAAGGTACAGCTTCTTTGGATGTCAGTGCGGTAATTTCTCAGTAAATTAGGAAACAACCTTCCTCAAGACCCAGTAATACCACTTTTGGGTATATATCCAAAGGATGCTCAATCGTGCCACAAAGACATGTGCTCAACTATGTTCATAGCAGCTTTGTTTGTCATAGCCATAATCTAGAAACAACATAAATGCCCCTCGACCAAAGAATGGATAGGGAAGACATGGTACATTTACACAATGGAGTACTACACAGCAGAAAAAATAACGACATCTTTAATTTTGCAGGCAAATTGATGGAGCTAGAAAACATTATTTTGAGTGAGGTAACCCAGACCCAGAAAGACAATTATCACATGTACTCACTCCAGAGTAAATTGAGAGCATGGAGACCTTGGGGGAGGGTTGAGGGGGAGGAGAGAGGCAGGGAGGGAGCAGAGAAAAATGTAGAGCTCAGTAAAAATCCATTTATAAAAGCATTTCTGCAAATTGAATTTTATCTTAACATGCAGGAGAGCCTTGAGTTGATGGACACTCATCTGGCTCCTGCCCTGTAAAATGAAGACGCTTCTGTAGGTCAGACAAGCTCTAATTGGCCCATTTTCTAAGTCCATAGAATTAGTCTTTGTAAATCATAGCTTTGTGATCAGCAAACATGGCTTTCTGAAAGTTCCCAGGAAGCACAGGACTGACAAGTGGCTGGAATACATTGGTATGATTTCAAGACTGAGTTCAACATTGCGGGATGATTTAAGGTGGGCACTTAGTAATGAAATGAGATCATTTCATAACTACCAATCGGACAAGTCTGACTCATGTGTGTAACACATCACAAAATAATGGTCCGAGGTAGCTCGGATGGTGCTTCCTGTTGTGGCTCTTAGCATCACTTATTCACACACCCATCGCTACAATATTTGAATATTCTAATGCTAGATTATTAAAATATTCTGGAAACTGATAATACAAACACTCCTGGCTTCTCACAATTACTTAGAGTAATCCACAGCCAAGTACCCAAACGTAAATGGCTGCAAATGTGTTAATTACAAATTAGATGGGAATTAGCATCGTCCAAGGAACTGAGCAGGCTTAGAGACATTCTGGACTCAAGCTAGGACGAAGTACAAATGCAATCTGGCAGATGACTCTGGGGGTAAAGTTGTTTCATGCATAGTCTGGGGACCTCAGTTTGATCCCAGGCCCCACATTATGGAAGGAGAGAACCAATTCCTTCAAGTTGTCTTCTGACCGCAACATGTTTGCTATGACCCTTGAACACACAAGGGAACACACATACACACAAAACAAATATTCCTAGATGTTAAAGAAGATGAATACAACTGGGAAACCCACAGCTGTTGGAGCATATCCCTCCCCTTGTAAATGGAAAGGCAAAAGGAACTCGCCCTGAGTATATGGGACATTTGCAAAGTTTGGTCCAGTTTGGGTCACATTTTGGCAGCAAATGGCTAAAAGAATAGATAACGTTTGCTGTTTGTTTTGAATCAGTTATTCCTTATCATGCCTTTATTGTATGAATTTGATGTGTCCTATACATGGCTATATTGTATGAAAACGAGGGGTGTGGAGGCAGAGTCTAGAGCCCTTGTCTTGGTGGCCTCAGGGATGAAGTGAGGTGACAGTTTGTGCACAGTCTCGTGGCTCTCTGTAAATGTTGTGTAAAATGAGCTAACATCAAGCACTGTAGCAAATCACCAGCGTCATAACTTCGGGCTCTCATCCACACAGATGTTCATGATTTACCTTGTAATAACTTAATCACATGATTTATACATGCCATCTCCTGTTGGAACAAGTATATAAAAACTTGCTTCTGATGTGCAATGAAATAAATATTTTAAAAATTCAAGTAACTCATAAGAAAATGTATTTTATCTTATGAATAATGATAGACAGATTGACTACCTCACTTCAGGGGCCTCTGTGGACTCTTAGTTCAGGCTTTCCCTGCACCCTGTTCTTCTCCCATTGCATGCATGGTCATCTTTCTCAGACCTGTGTCTCTGTGTGTCCCGATGTCGGGATGACTAGCTGGGGATAAGTGTCGCAGCTGGGCGCACATGAGAAGGGATCTATAAAAAGTGACTCACTAACGTAGGAGATCCCTTACAACTAAAACCTATCAAAACTGGGGATATCTTCCCAAAACACAAATCTAGGCCCTCTTGCCTGTTATGAGCCAATAAAAGCCAGCTTGAGCCAGAGCCAGGAAGTCCCTACAGTCTAAAAAACATGGAAGTATGACCGAGTCACTACCTGACACTGGAAAGCCCTGGCTGCCTCTAGCAGGTGGACACCCAGGAGAGAGGGACATTCTGAGGAGACCTGTGCCTGAGGTGGGCTTTACCCATGATGCACATACTGAAATAGGAGGAAAACTCGGATCTGACCCAGTGGAGAGCCCATTGGTTATGTGGTTAGATCTTTATGGGCAACCTGGATGGGACAGGCCAAGACTCAACAACCCAATTAAGATGGGGAATACCAGAGGGCCACTGAGAGACAGGCCAGGACCCTCAGAGCTGGCACTCCTTAAATACCAGAGGGCCACTGAGAGACGGGCCAGGACCCTCAGAGCTGGCACTCCTTAAATACCAGAGGGCCACTGAGAGACGGGCCAGGACCCTCAGAGCTGGCACTCCTTAAATACCAGAGGGCCACTGAGAGACGGGCCAGGACCCTCAGAGCTGGCACTCCTTAAATACCAGAGGGCCACTGAGAGATGGGCCAGGACCCTCACGGCTGGCACTGCCTTAAACCCTGTGTAGTCTTCCCACCTGTACTGAGTTCCCACTGGATGGGTCTGTTTTTTAAATACTGTTTTTATTCTAATATGATATAATTTCTCCTCCTCCCTTTCCCAACCCCACTCTAAACGTATGACCCCTTTTCTTTAACTACTGGTGAGGGGGGGCGGGGGTATATGCGTGCACGCACATGCACACGTGTGTGTTTCTAAATATAGAAATACAGCCTGCTCAGCCTGTTACTGCATATGTTTTAGGCTGACCATTTAGTATAGGATATCAAATTGGTGTGCTCTTCCCTGGGAAAGACTATTTTATTTCTCCCATCCTCATCATTCCTTTGTTGCCAATAGCTGTTTCTCGAGGGAGACCTTATGAGCATCTCTCTCCACTCTCCAGTCCGCAAGAACACAGGCGATGGTGGTGAACCCCTCTTGCACCCCAGTAAATATTCTTCTCAGTCTACACCTGAGGTCATCTCTTGTCCTAGGCACTGTATTCTGGGTTGGTGATGCAGAAACTTGTAGACCTCTGGGAGACTTTGAGCTCGGCGACGGGATGGGACTTGTGCCTGACTCGTTGGGGAGGTACTCTGAGATACATGGCCGCTCACAGGGAGGTTTAGAGGGCAGTGGACCTTGCTGAGACCAGGAGATTTCCTAGCATAGGTGCCAGCAGGGGCTTCTGTGGCTATCTTTCCTGCCAGGTTCTCTCTCCATGGTCCAGTTCAGGGCATATCCACCGGGAAGGCTCTCTCCCCCAGCTCTCACCTCTCGCCCTTCTCCGGGCTTTGCCACAGCTGGAGATTGCTTGAGGTGTGGAGTAAGTTATTATCCCTGGCTGGACTGGAACTACTGGAACATAGTGGTTTCATCGTACACTCTATCTGCAGTAGCGCTTTCTACATGGCGTGTGCAAGACACTTGGTTCCACCACAAGAGAGAGAAAGAAATGTTCCTTCTCTCCCTCCTTCTCTCTCTCACATGCCCTCTCCGCCTTCTTCCCGGTCTCGCTTCTCTTCTCTTCTCTTCTCTTCTCTTCTCTTCTCTTCTCTTCTCTTCTCTTCTCTTCTCTTCTCTTCTCTTCTCTTCTCTTCTCCTCTCCTCTCCTCTCCTCTCCTCTCCTCTCCTCTCCTCTCCTCTCCTCTCCTCTCCTCTCCTCTCTTCTCTTCTCTTCTTTCTCTTCTCTCTCTCTCTCTCTCTCCCTCCCTCCATCCCTCTCCTCTCTTCCCTCCCTCCCTCTCTTCCCTCCCTCCTTCCCTCTCCTCCCCTCCCCTCCCCTCTTCTCTTCTCTCCCTCTCCTCTCCCTGCCCCTTCCCCTCCATTCTTACTGGCTGTCAGGCTTGGCATTTAACTGACCGTCTTTGTCTCGTTTTCATGTCCAGAAATGCTCTCGGAAGTGCCTGCAAGTGGAAGAATGCGTTTTGCAGATGGAGAACAGAAAGCCTGTTGTAGGTTTTTGGTGGAGATTAAATTATACTCTGCATTTCTCTGTGGAGTAAGAACTCTGTAATTTAGGATTTTCCTAATTGGTGTTTAGAGTTTTCAGGGGCTTCTGCTCTCCTGGAATTTCTGTCTGGGTTAGAGGAGTTGACTATGAATGGCTTAAAACTTTTGACTAGCTTAAAGGTGAGATAAGTCAGACCAGCTGGGAGGCAGGCCAGTCCAGGAGCCCTGCTCCCACTGTCAGCTGAGGCTGGTAGACAGACAGCAGGTGCCACATCTGTGTGTTCCCTCAGCACCTCAGGCTAGGAGTCCCCTGCTTCTCATTCAAGCTGTGGACACTTGGAATGTTACATACTTCCTCTGAAAATCATTTTCAAGTGTTCTAAGAGGAAGCAGGAATGATGAGCAGGTTTCCTGCATTGGGGGCAGATCTTTCAGGGATTCCAGGTGGATGCAGGCACAGCCCAACTCAACAGACACTGTCTGCTCCAGGAGCTTGTTACCTTCTACCCTCCCTACCCTCCTACCCTCCTACCCTCCTACCCTCCTTCCTCTCCTCTTCTGCCCATTTGTCCTTTCTTTCTCAGCTCAGAAAAGGAGCAGAAATTCTGTCCATTTTGTATCTAGTAGGAACAAACACATTAGCAAGTGAAAAATAAGTGTTCAATTTATCCTGTTGTTCTAGACTGGCAGCTTCTCGTGGTTTGAAGACTGAAGATGTTAAAGCCACAGGATAAATACTTTCAGGTGGAGCAGGGCCAATCTAGAAGACGGTCTCCTTCCTCCCAGGGTCATCGCTAGATTTGGATTCCTCATATATTCCCAAACTATTTACCGTTGATGTCTGGCTGAAATGAGTATCCTGGAAGTTCTATGGAACAGGGGTGCATCACCTTTTGCTACCATATAAAAAGAAGCCTCTGTGTGTGTGTGTGTGTGTGTGTGGTGTATATGCGTGTGTTGTACTATCTAGATGTGGATGGGGCATGTGTGTGGTGTATTTGTGATATATAGGATATTTGGTATATATCATATATGGTTTAGTGTGGTATGTATGATGGGTACTGTGTGGTATGTGCGTGTATGTAAAATGTGGAATGTGTGTGCGTGTGTGTAACATGTGTATGATGTGCATCTAGCACGTGTGATTAATGGGCCTGAGGTATGGATTTGTAATGTGGTACATGAGAGTGTGGTGTGTTCTGTGTATGTGGTTTGTTGATATGCCTGGTGCTTGTATGTAATTTGTGTGTGTTATGTATAGGTGGTATATCTGGCATATGTACATTGTGTGTGTGTGTGTAATGTATCTGGCATATGTGTGCATGGTGTGTAGCGAAGCAGGCATCATGGCCAGGAAGGGAGCGCTGTGGAGAAGCAGCTCCCTCATTTGAGGAGGGGGTTGGGCAGTCTACATCACATTTGCTCTACCCGTGAGAAAGACTTTGCATCTATCACTGATTTTACCCTTCAGATAACCTCTTGACATGTCAGAAATGACCTTCTTGGCTTATTCCTTGTAACTGTGACTGTCTGTACTCCTTGCTGTCTGTTTCTGTCACAACATGCACTGTATTTTCCTATCTACAATTCCCTTATTATCCCCAGTTCCTGATTCCCACAAGAAACAGAAAAATAGAAGGGTTCTGGCTGAGGATCTGAGGAGCTCGGAGATGGTGTCTTCATCAAGGTCCAGTGTATGTATGTATGTATGTATGTATGTATGTATGTATGTATGTATGATGTATACACACAGATGTGGGTGCCTGTGGAGGCCAGAAAGGGCTGTCAGATTCCCTGCAACTGTGTGTGATTACAGGCAGTTGTGAGTTCCCCAATGTGGGAGCTGGGGACTGAATTCGGGTCTTTTGGAAGAGCATAAAGAGCTCTTGACCACTGAGCCACCTTTCCAGACCTCTACTAAGTATTTTAAACAAAAACATTAAATACATAGGGTAGTTATAGAAGCATCCACAAGGCAAAAGAAGCAACAGAAGAGGAAATGGCAAGAGCAGTGAGGGAGGAGGGAGGTGGGAGAGAGACTGTGGCAGGAAACCATGTGTGGGCAACATGGCAGCCGAGACAGCTGTGGCTGCTTCCGTACAGCCTAGGAGGCTGGGGCAAAGAGGAAGAAAGGGAGATTGTTATAGTCCCAAAGGGTACAGGAGAGAGGTACCCAAGCCACTGTTCATTGCACAGACATTCGTCATTCACCTTTGGTCCTCAAGAGACTGGGCTCCCAGGGCAGGGGATAAAACAGGGCCACACAACATGAACCATCAGATCAGGGGTTCCTACACAGCCCACGGCCCCTGGAGAGCGCCTTTCTTGAGCTGGAAAATAATACCAGAGAAACTGTTAAAGTACTTCCTTGTCTAGCTCTTAGCTCTGTTTAAAACAACAAAACAAAAACAACGCTAAAAGGAGTTTCTGAAGGACCCCACACATCCCAAGTCCTTCATGATAGGGTTTGTATGCTTCCTTTTGTCCTGGTGCTTCCTGGGGGCTGAAGATGTTTACCTACATGTAGTAAGAAGAAGCCTGTTCATTTATATGTTTTTCTTAATAAGAAAGAATATCAAGATGTTCTTGTTTGCTTAAGCATGATTCCTTAAAGGAGGTATATGCTGTCCATCTAGCTCGGTTTCCAATAGCTGAAGAGAAGCACAGCTGTGAAAAAACCTCACGTCCCACGCAGCATCTAGGCCCAGCCATTCGCCTTTGAACCGATACCCGAGTCCCTGTTTTGATGTCCTGGATCTCTGTCCTCTAATGCTGGCCAGTTTCACTGAGCAGTTTCACTGGGAGGGAGCTCAGCCCTGGAGTAGTGCTTCCCAGTGACTTCCTGCAAGGGGCACTGCTGTACTAAAAGCAAGGCATCCTGCAGTAGGCAGTGTGAAGTCACCCAGTTCCTGCTTCCAATAGCATCACAGCTTCAGTTTGGCGGCTTCCAGCTTCCACCAGGCTCTTAAATTGATCACTTGGAATCGGGCTGTGAATATAATTTTCTATTTACATATTGTGTCACCCAGACTGAATGTACTTTCAGACACGATATTAACTCCAATGAAGGACGTACTGTGTCTGAGGTCTGGGTTGCTGGCAGTCTCTCTCCTAGGCAGGAAATTCATTAAGCAGCCAGATTTGCTCAGGAACCAGATGTCTTCTCTGTATCTAGACACAGAATGGCTTTACAGCTGACCTCCATGTCCCCAAACATCCGGCAGGTGAACTAAAAGACCTTGTACATTTAGCTCAGCTCCTAACTTTAACAAATCACCTGCTGTCTTTAAAAAAATGGTTTCTTAATAACTATAAGCTAGTCATGTGATTCAGAGACAGTGGATGGTGTAAAGGCCCTGCATTCTGGGGGTTGCCTATTTTAGTTTTGTTCTTGTTTTGCTTGTTTGCATTTTTAAAAATTTTAAATTTTAATAATTTTAAGAAAGTATTTAATTAAATGTATTTCTTCATATATGTATGTATTTATTTATTTTCTGTACTGGAATTAAACCTAGGTACTTTTGCATACTAAGTACAAGTTTGCTACCACTGAACTCTACCCCCAAGCCCTTGTTTTACTTTTGAAAATTCTGAGCTACAATTGCACTAAACTACCCAAGCTGACCTTGAACTCTGTCTGCTGTGCAGGCTGGCCTTGAATTTTCCATCTTGATGTCTCAGCCTCCTGAGCAGCTGGGATACAGGCTTGTGCCTCCAGGCTGGTCTTACCCATTTTACTGTTTACTGGGGGACGGCGGACTTCTACCTGGCCAACTTAGCTAAGAATAATGGAATATTGATGGCTTGGCTGCAGGGATGGAGAAGACATTTGAAGGGCGACATCTCCCAACACCCAGGACTTCCAGTCCACACGCTCCTGGGTGTGACGGCTTCAAGGAAGCTACTTGGTATTTTTAGGGGGAAATAAACACATGCTCTGAAAAGCAAATAGACCCTAAGACTGACAACCATCTGTCTAAATTCTAATAAAAATAGTTACTAGCCCTTTCTCCCCCTTTACGGCTCAGAACACGGATGTAAAATTCTGTGTAATCCCCCAGGAAGTTCTGCAGTGCACTTCATGTTACCCCAGCAAGGGTCGGGTCTCAGGTGACATTGAAGGTGGCTGTGTAGATATATGTACGATGAAGTCATCTTATAATTAATTCGTTAGACTTAAGTAAACTGCAAAGAATTTCCAAGTTTCTCTAATACAAAAAAAAATGATTCCATAAGCAAGTAGAAACGTGGTATATGATATGCCAGAGCCAAAGTGCTAATTCCTTCTTATACAAAGAGCTCTTTAAAGAAAATAAAACAGCAAAGAACCCAGGGGAATAAGTTTAAACCAGTCTGACTCTGCCCTTGGATTTTATTCATTTGTGATTTTCATGCACTTTTATTTTATATGATCAAATTCCTGTGCTTTCTATTACTTTATGGTTAGATAACCCGGTTCACCAAAAATTCAAGTACAGAATTCTCTGGGCAACCATGAGGTCTTAGGGGAGGTTCTGTCCTGCCTTCTTAGGCTATTGGATAAAGAGCTTTCTGCATTTCCTGGAAGGGAGGCAGGCTGGTGTGAAAAGACAGGAGTTAAGATGATTAGCCACTGGCCACCAGCGGTCCACATTTCCTGTAACTGCAGAAACAGCTGAGCTTCATCCCTTTTACATCCCAGACCACACCCACGTAGGGCCACACCCACGTAGGGCCACACCCACGTAGGGCCACACCCACGGATAATCACAGCTTCTCTTTCTGAAGCCTATAGATTTAACGGAGTACTTTCTGATCCATCTGTGAGATTTGGAGTGTAGGATAAATGTTAGGTTTTGTTTGTTGGTTGGTTGTAGAATCACATTTTTCTAAATAATTAGGTAGTTAACCCGGTTCCATTGCTTGAGAGGTCCTTCCTTCCTCGCTGATGTGTGGTATAGACTCTTTATGCACGAAATCCTCATGGATGCTAAAAATGAAAAGCCATCTCAGTTCGGTGCTGCAGATTGCTCCGAGGCACCAAGAGGCAGTGTTTGTGAAAATGGATGTCCTTCCTCCCCTGGCCTCCCCAGAGACAGAAAACAGAGGGAAGAAAGCCAGGCAAACATTAAACAAAGTTGGCTATGCTGGATCATGTTTATGCCAGGAAACAAACAGGATAAGACTGCATGATTTAAAGATGCTTATGCTGCTGAAAGAGCCTTAAAAAACGGAGCTGCTTCTTCTCGGGTGCTTCCTTCATACCCAGCTCTGTGTAGCAGTCTCACCAACGATATCATCTCATGTCTACCCATGGTGATGGGTTTTGCATAATCACCTGGATTTGACCTGAGGATGCTGGGACCCAGATATACCATGTGGCTTCTCCCAAGTCAGTCAGAAGGCGCCCTACCCAAGATGCAGCAAAGCCAGCCAGTCATCTGGGACAGCAGGATGGTTCTTCATCTGATCTATTCTTCTCAACAAAAATGTCAGTTGATGACCAACACACCAAGGACAGTCCTGGTAGAAGCAACATAGGACAGCTGTATTGACACAAATCAACAAGCACACTAGTAGACTCACAGATGCTCACATTGCTTAGAAATCATTGTTCATTTATCTGTTATTTGCTGTCTCTGTAGGACAGCCAGAAGTCGTGCTGTGGGGGCACATGGAAGGCCTTCATGACACCCTGGCATACAGAGACAGGTCCCAGTCAAGGCTGGGGTGAGTGTTATGATGCCAGAGTGGAGCTGAACTGTCTTTGGCCAGATTTGTTCTAAGTTTGGGGTTCTGTTTGTAGTCCAGAAGAAGCATTTAATGGCTTTGGGTCCAGCATCAGGAATCTCAAGATTCTGGCGCCTGTTTTGTTACTTCCTTCCATCCAAACATTAGTCAGGCCCAGTCCCACTCAGATCTGAGACCAGCATGTACTAGACAATTTTTTCACCCTCTAAGATCACAACCATAGTCCTAGTTAAAATTTTTAACTGAATCTATGACTGTGAACACAGCTCTTTAGGCTGCTTTGAAAACAAATGTACACAAAAATTTGTTGAGTGTTTGGCACTATTTCGATACAAAGGGTTTTCTGCTACTTTGCTGTTGTCTTTCAGTGATTGAGTGTGTGATGGTTGTTGATGTTAGTGCTACCCTAATATGAAGAAGGTATCTGGCTGCTCTAGACTTAGAATGGCCATATGGCTGTACAATAAGTATAGCCTCTCCCACCCCCCAGTATCCCTGACAACCACCAGAGATGAGTGATTTGCTCCACTTTTGTCAGTTCAAACCACATCCTGCCCGTTTCCACTTTCCACAACCGGCTCATGACACTGGTGCCTCTAAGATGTGGCAGGCTTCTGGACCAAGAAGTGAAAATCATCCAGCGGTCACCCATCAGGTAAGCTCCTCTCCCCAACTGAAGCCAGCTCCTCCATCTGCAGAGGAGGCTGATACTCATTCAGGCTGTGGTCACCAACTTAACCTACAGGAAAATCAAGCCTGAGACAGGAAGGTCAGTGGTGCACGCGTGAAGGGGGCTGTACTCATCTGGTTTGGAGCCTGAAGCCAACTAACTGGTGCCAGGGATGTAGCCGAGGAGACATAGCTCAGAGGCAGCCAGGCTGCAACCTCAGTCAGGATGACTCTAGACACCCAGTTGAGCCCAGGTCTATAATTTATCACTGAACTGAGCAATTAGTCTTAGTGACTAAGTTTGGTCCTGGTGATGAAAGGATGAATCTTACAGCTAGACACTGTTTGCAAAAAGCCAAGACAAAGCCAACACTGGGTTAGAAAACAGCATAGAAGTCACCCTTAAGGTGTCGGGTGAGCAAGAACACTATAAGTACTTTAAGAGTGGGTGTGGTCACACACACCTGGGGATCCTAGCAATGGGAAAGTGGAAGCAGGAGGATCAAGAGTTCAAAGCCAAACTGGGCTATCTAGAAATACTGTACCTCTAAAAACAGAACAAAAAAATAAAAATAGAAGACAGAATTTGATACTTAAAGATTGAAGGAATTTGATACTTAAAGTGGAAGAGAAAGAGGGCGAAGGGAAGGCAGAAGAGGAGGTGGCAGCAGAGAACAGAGAGAGGGAGATGAGAGCACACACATGCATGCGATTTAAAATTGCTAAATTAAAAAAATTTAAAAGAAGTCATCATAAAACAGTCATTTTAGGAATTCTTAATCTTATGATTTGGAAAAGATATGTGCTAGGAAAGAAACACAAGATCTTGCAAGGGCTCTACCACTGAGCTGTTTCCTTAAGCCCTGACTTCAATTATCAAGTGCATTCCAGCACGCACTGACATCTTCTGAATGTTCAAGTGAAGGAAGCCAATAAAGAGTTGGAAGGGCTGTAGCCTCAAGCAAGCTTGGGATGCTGGAATCCATGAGAAGGAGCAAGGACAGCCTGCATACCCAAATAACCTCCAGTGTACAGCCACGACCCCTCGTCAAGGGGGCAGGCCAGGCCAGTGGACACAGGCCTGCTTCTCTTCACCCAACCATAATAAGCATTGATTTTCAAAGATGTCTCCAGATTTCTGACCAAGGACAGTGCTTGTCACCAGCTGCTAGCTCTCCTTATCTTTCAAGGGTGTGATAAGGTCCCTAACTTATTAACTTGACTTTCCATTCTCACTGGAGAGCAGAGGACTAAAGGGAACTGTAAGGTATGAGAATGTGTGTGTGTATGTGTGTGTGTGCATGTGTGAGCGTGTGTGTGCATGAGTGTGTGTGAGTGTGTGTGCACGTGCATGTGTGAGTGTGTGTGAGTGCATGCGTGTGTGCGTGTGTGTACATGCATGTGTGTGCGTGTGTGTGAGTGTGTGTATGAGTGTGTGTGCATGTGCGCGTGTGCATGCGCATGTGTGAGTGTGTGTGCACATGCATGTGCAAGTGTGTGTGTGAGTGTGTGCATAGTCACAGCTGCCACTATGATATAGTTCCAGGACCTCTTAATCTGGCTAGGAAAGTGTCTACAGCAAGGACCTACTGCAGGAGCGATTCCTTCTAAGTATATACCTGCAAACACCCGATCCCACGCCAGGCCTGGCCCTGTGCCTGGGTTATTTCAGCCTCATTGTGGGGAAGCCTGCTCTGCTGTCCGTTTAACTGTCAGCCCAGATAAGAAGCGCAGTGCTAAGGCCCGCAGGTTGCACAACCAACCACTCTGGTCAACCTAGGGAAGAGACAAGACTTTGCAGTCCCTACGGTCAGAAACGAATTTCGTTTCTGCCTCCCCTCCTCCTCTCCCTATCCTATTTTTAGTGCTCAGGTTGGTTTTAATTAGGCTCTGGTTTCTAGGGGGGTGTGGCTGATGCTCCCCATTAGTCATGCGGGCACCAGCCTGGTATCTGCCCCTTGCCTTCCTTTCACGGCTCAGGATGTGCAGAGTGGTTACACACTCTTGTTAGGGCTCAGTGCCCACGAAGTCAAGGCCAGTCCCATTGTGATGAGTCGGTGAGCTGTGGGGCACTGAAGCCAGAGCGTGACCAATAGGTTCCTGAAGAAGCCTTCTGCTCAGAGAAGGAAAACAGAGTTCCCCTGACAGTTATGTCCCAAAGTCGCAATACTCCAGCCTCCAGTCAGGTCTCCAGCCTGGCTGTGAAACTCTCCTTATTAACACCTGTCTACCTTCACTCCTGCACGCGCCACCCCAGTCTCCAAGGCAGAGCTGCTCTCTGCCCTGGGCACCTGGACTTGTGTTTAATCTCTGCTACAGTCTCTTAACCAATTCAGCCTTTTGACCTTGAGTGTTAGTAGCCCTATTCCTTCAGCCTCTCCTGAGGATGAGGATATTTGAAAGATCCCAGGGCAGCAGTAGAAGCATCCAGTATAGGTAGTGATAGTTTCTTCTTTAAATTTGCCTATCCAGGATGCCAGAACTCTGGACACAAGGATAGGCCTAATGCAAGAACAAAGACAACGGGCTAGAAAGGTAAGCAATGAGTGGTCAAGAGAGGCCGAGCACTCAGGGCAGAGAAGACAGACCCAGGAGAGGAAGCCAAGTGCCACGCTTCGTGCTTCATTTGCACGCGTGCCACCAGTGCCATGGGCCATTGGACACGGAGCTGCAATGTGACAATGCTGCTCTTGCATCTCTGGGCTTGAGGGCATGGGAGGGTGAGGATGAGCATCTTGAAGGCTTCATGGCATCTTGCTGTCTGATCCTTGATTCTCAGATGTGGGGGCAGATATGGTGATGGAAAGAAAGGTAAGGACTCCATTGATAAGGTCCTGAAGGGCAAGGGGTCCTGGGCCTGAGCTTGTGGTAATCTTGTGAGACCTCTCGAACAACAGGGGTGTAGTGCACATTCTAATAATAAAAACTGGGAGTCAGATATCGGGGTAGGTGCTGAAAGATCAGAGAAGCAGAGCAGCCAGTCACTAGTTCTTACCTCTACTGAATCCTCGGATCCAATGGCAATCCTGTCTCTATGAATCCTCAGACTGAATGGTCTGAGCTCCTGTCTCCTCCCGCCTTATATTCCTCTCTCCGCTCAGCCATGTCACTCCTGTCTCCACCTCCCTGGTGCTGGGATATAAGACACGGAGTCCCAAGTGCTGGGACCAAAGTTGTGAGCTCTCTTTCTCTTTTAGACTGCTCATTTAGCCCAAGGTGACCTTGAACTGACAGAGATCTGCCTGTCTCCTGAATGCTGGGATTAAAGGTGTGTGCCACCACTGCCTGACCTCTAGATAAAGAACCAAGATCCTGACATAATAGGATTTGGGAGATCCTGAGGCTTGCTCAAGGATGTTTAAGTCCCAGGCTCCCTGGCTGAATAAAACCTTGGAGTCCGGAATGCCGTCAAGCGAACCTCTGCAAAGCGCATGGACTGACCCTGAACTCATACTTTGTCCAGGCTGTCACAAACCCAGCTGAGAGCCTCCAATCTCTGCCTAATTTGTGAAAGAGGGCCCAGCATCTCTGCCTAATTTGGTGTTTTCCACTTCACCTCCAGCCCCTCTGTGGGTGCTCTGCTTTCTAACGTGGGCTTTGCTATGAGGCTGGGGCTTCAGGGCGTCACTTCTACCCATCCCGGTGGGGACAGCCTTTCAGATGTGCTGTCTGTGCTGAATATGGACTGGCCCAGGATGGAACTCTCAGGATGAGCCCTGCTCTACATGTCTAATCCCCAGACCCCTTCAAGTGATCATCTCTTTGTCTTACCATCTCTTCTTTCTTCTCAGCCACCAGCTTATCAAGATTTGAAGTTGTCTTTTGTGACAGAAGAAAACTGTCTTTTGGGTCATCAGTTTATCTGCTGTTAATGATTCCAAGAACTAAAACTGAGAAGCAAACAAAAGCGAGAAAGTGAGCATTGAGAACAGAGATTTTCGGAATTCTCCCAGTAGCCCTTGTACTTCCTCTTCCTGTAAGCGGCCAGAGGTGACCCGTGAAGATGGTTCGCTACTCTCTTGACCCAGAAAACCCTACAAAATCATGCAAATCGAGAGGATCAAACCTTCGGGTTCACTTTAAGAACACCCGTGAAACGGCCCAGGCCATCAAGGGTATGCATATCCGAAAAGCCACCAAGTATCTGAAAGATGTCACTTTGAAGAAGCAGTGTGTGCCATTCCGACGGTACAATGGTGGAGTCGGTAGGTGCGCCCAGGCCAAACAGTGGGGCTGGACACAGGGTCGGTGGCCAAAAAAGAGTGCGGAATTTTTGCTGCACATGCTGAAAAATGCAGAGAGCAATGCTGAACTGAAGGGTTTAGATGTGGACTCTCTGGTCATTGAGCACATCCAGGTGAACAAAGCACCTAAGATGCGCCGACGAACTTACAGAGCTCATGGCCGGATTAACCCATACATGAGCTCCCCCTGCCACATCGAGATGATCCTCACTGAAAAGGAACAGATTGTTCCAAAGCCAGAAGAGGAGGTTGCACAGAAGAAAAAGATATCCCAGAAGAAACTGAAGAAACAAAAACTTATGGCACGGGAATAAATTCAGCATGAAATAAATGCAGATAAAAGTAAAAAAAAAAAAAAAAAAAAAAAAAAAAGAGAACAGAGATTTTCACTAGCCACTCGTACGAGATTCTTGTAAACCCATCTCCGTGATGGAACTGTCCCATCCCTCGCGCCCACTCCTCCTGCTTGGCTTTTCCATTCCACACCAAGACCCCCAGGGTTCGAAGGTCACAGACTGGAGCTTTCCCAACTGGGTCCATTTGGGCCATCACAGTACCTTGTCAAGTAGATGAACAGTTGTTGACTAATAGGAGCCTCCAGTGACAGGGAGGAGAGAGGCAAAGGCAGCCTTATTTCAAATTAGTTTAGGCACAATGAAGAGCTGCTGACAGACAGGTGAGAAAGCCCAGCCTCAATTCCCCAGCATTCTAGTGTAAACCATGAGGTTGTCTGCACCCAAGAACAGGACTGGAGGGAGGATGGTGTCGCAGACTGAAACGGGCAAGTGATGAAAACCGCTGAGAGACAATGGAGAGGAGAAGACAGAGAGACTAGGAGCCCTGGAGGAGAAAGCAAGGCCTGACAGATTACTTTAAAGGATTAAAGGGGTCGTTGAGAAGGGATAACATACAGTCCTGGAAAGCAGAGGTGGAGGACTGAGAACCTGGAAGAGAACAGGAAACAAGCCTCTTGTACTGAGCAGGGCCTGGCCCGGGAATGCTCTTGGGATTCTCAGGCATCATGATCACGTAGACCAGTCTTTTTGATAAAATAGAAATTAAACAAAAGATGCTTGACTTGGTCTATGTGGGTTCCTGTAAAAAAAAAAAAAAAAAAAAAAAAAAAGGCATAAAAGTAATAACTTATTCCTCCCGGTTCTGGGGTCTGAGAAGGCCAAGTTGGAGGCAGCAGTGGCTCTCCACCTGGCTGCAGGTTTTCCGGTCCCTAGAGGTGTCTTCTCATTACGGCCTTCCTGGAGGATGGGGAGGCAGCTCTCAGCCTTTCTTCTCTTCCTGCCTGCCTCCCTTTCTTTCTTTCTTTCCTTCTCTCACAGAAATGGAGGTTTGACCAAGAGCCTCCCTCACGCTAGGCAAGTGCTAAAAATGCCAAGTCATTGAACTATCAGCCATTTTTCCACTGGTTTTGTTTTGTTTTTCAAGACACGGTTTCTCTGTGTAGTCCTAAAACTCACTCTGTAGACCAGGCTGGCCTCGAACTCACAGAGACCTGCTTGCCTCTGCCTCCCAAGTGCTGGAATTGAAGGAGTGTGTTACACACGCACATGCACACACACACATACAAGTGCACATATAAACAACAAATTTACGTAAAAACTAACCCATGGGCAGTAATCTGAATTTAAGAGTATCATCCTTATGTTCCAATCACTACCCAAAGTCTTCGACTCCTGCCCTCCCTACCTTGGGATTTTAGCATATAGAAACCTGAATTCCCATTCAGACATTGGCAAACATTCAGATCATAGGAATTCTATTAAATAGAAAGAGTCAGAAGGTCAGAGACTTCTTCCAGTGGTAGTGACCCCAGGCCCACTGACCCCAGAAACACTTCATCAGGTTTGGGAGAACTCTGGCCAAAGAAGGAGCTAATGTATCTGGGAGTCTCTGGGGACTCCTGAAATGATTTAAACATTTTATTGAGGCAACGTTATTATTATCAAATGAGACATGAATCAAAGGGAAATCATACATCCAAAGAGACCAGGCACCTACGATGTTGTCCTGCTGTCTCCATAGCCCCTCTTCTTCCTGTGCCCCAGGGGATGCACTAGATTGAGACTAGGGGTTCTTTATTGTGAACTTTCCATGACCTGAGCTCTGTCCATGTAATGGTACCCCACAGGGCTCTTGGCGCAACATCGCCATGACCTGTTCTGTGTACAGGTGTAACAGACTAGCTCAGAAATGTGAGGCGCAGCTCACCTCTTATTTTATTGGCACGGCGAGTTTTCTCTGTTTTTCTGTTCTTGCTTGGCATACCCCCACTCCCAGGCATGTGCGTTCTCTCTCCAGTACCTGACACTGAGGGAACTTCCGGAAGACGCATCTCTACTTATCGGCAGGGCCTTCAGGCAAGAAGGACTGGCCTCAGCAATGGCCCTGCTCTGACCACCGTGAGCACAGTGTGACCCTGGGGCTGAGGAGTGCTCCTTACAACTCTCTATTACGTACACAGTCCCACGGATACAAGAGAGCTGCTCTCTTTGCGGAGAACATGCTGCCCTGGGAAGACACCAACAGGGCCTGTGTAAGAGCCCACGGAGCAAGGCTAGATCACAGCAAAAATAATGCTGTGACTTATTTGTCACCAAAGACACCTCAGAGCAAGAAGGATCTTGGACTCCATCCAAGTGGGGTATTAGTTACAATGGGACCGAAAGGACCTCCTTTCAAAGTCCCAGTGGCGGTGAGGCAGCTGGTGCCACAGGAACTCTGCCTAGCGCAACGGGGAGTATTAGGGAGAAAGGCTGTCTGTCGGCATAGTTACCAGGTACATAGTGCCTCTCGGGTGTCTCCAGGGAGGGCTCAAGGACCCAGCTCCAGGGACAGTTCAGTAGAGTGGACAGCTAGAGACCAGAACCTCTAGCCCCAGCCCAGCACTAACAGGCTGGCTGACCCCAGAGCAAATCACTTTGTGTGGTTTCTGCCTTTGGAAAGGGGGAGGAGGGAGATAAAATCTGATCTACCTCTTAGAGGCTCAGGTGGTTTCTGTTTTGCTTTTTGTGAAAAGCAATAATAAAAATGATACCAAACTCTGCTGAAAATCAATACAGGCTCTATGCATTTCTAGCAATAACAGTGAGAATTCTCTTCGGGATTGTGGCTTACTTTACCATGATAAAATCACTAGTAAAATTCTAAAAAGTTACCCCTTTGTGCATTTGCCTTCTCTGTAGAAAATGGTTTTCTATTAGGGAAGAGGTACTTCGAGACGTTCATCTGGGCCTCTGTGTATTCCACTCCCCCAGCTGAAAGGCGTTCTCTTTCTCCGGGTTTCCATTTTGGTCATATTTCAGAAATGGTTGAATGCTGGATTCTGAACTCTCACTGAGAAGTGAATTTAAGGAAAATAATGAGATTAGCAGATAAGTAAACAAACATTTTAATTGAGACTCGATCTGCACAAGTATTCGAGCAGTATAGAATTACACAGCTCCATACTCTTCCTTGGCCTGTATGAAACCAAAACCTACAAGGTTATATTAAGCATGCTCACCTTGCTCCACAGGGCCTCAGGGAAGTGTCTGACTATGGCAGTCTGAAGGCATGTGATTGTACAAAACACAATGGCACAAATGAGTGTTGTTCTTGCTTTTACAGAGAGGAAATTTGTTCGGGGGGGGCGTTGAAATGAGTACCAAATTTCAGGCTTTTCCCATCGCTCTCCCACAACAGGGCCCTCACCCAAAGGGTCTCATTGGTCCCTTAGGTAGATGTGTGTTTGTCTCCCTGGGGTGAGGCTTTAAAGCAGCCCTTATGAGAGAGGCTGGACCCTCTTCCTTGGAGTGCTTCTAAGTTGAATACTTCATTGCATTCTTTTTTTTATTTTATTTTTTTTTGTATTTAATACATATTTCATACACTTCCATCTTAAAAGCTTCCTGATTGATTGGCGGCAGGCGGCCAGCACTCTTATCTGACTGGACTGAGTTCCTGCTCTCCACAGCTGCTGAGTCGTTGGTGTCTGCAGCTGTCTGGAGTGGGACCAAGAACATCCAGGAGAGCCAAGGCGCATGGAAGGGGCCGCTCTGTTTTCTCCTCAGCTAGCTCTGAATGTGTTCACTAGACCTGAGAGGCATTCTCCTGTCGACTCCCATCTCTTTTAGATTCTAAGCAATCCTTCCTGCTAGGGATGCGGATACAGCAGAGGTGGCAAAGTGCTTGCTAGGACCTGAGCTCTACTTAGAAAAAAAAAGCTGAGCATGGCAGCATTAGTTTGTAGCCCAGTGCTGGGGAAGCAGGGCTAGACAGGTTGCCGAGATTCACTAGCTAGCCAGCCTAGCCCACTCTGTGAGTTCTAAGGCATTGAGAGACCATGTCTCAAAAAAAAAAAAAAAAATAGAAGAAGATAATCCATAGCTGAGGAATGGCCTCCGTTTGCTCATGTATACACGTGTATACCCACCTGCATCCACATACACCTGATAATACAGAAACACACACACATGCATGCACAATCCTGATATTCATAAAGCAAGTGTGCATTCCCCAGCCCCAGAAGTTCCTTGTCTTCTCAGCTGAAGTGTCTATGAGAGCACACACCTCTGTCTTTCTTCCCATCTCATTGGACTAGTTCACCTTGACAAACACATTGTCATCTCTAACTAATCACATGGGACGGAAGCCCTGCTTCTCAGGCTACCTTTCTCCCATTACAAGGCAAACTCATTCTTCTACCTGCTTCTGCCTCTCTTCCTCAGTGAAAGCATGCAGTGAATTTCCTCACTGTGTATGGTAAGTCCTGAACCAGTATCCTCTCTCAACTGGGTGGCCTGCCTTTATTTCTATATATGCAGCTAACAAGAGTAGATTCGGAGACAAGAAGAGTTTTCACGTTATTAGACCCAGGCAGTATTTGTCTTGTGTGACGAAGTCAGAGTAACATTTGGAGCCTGTCAAAACCTAGGGCCCTCTCCTTGACTCTGTCTCAATGGAGTATATGGCTTCTTGTGGAGTAGGACCGAGTGTGACGAGATGAAGCTTGCCTGTATTCTAACTGAACTTGAAGTTGGTATGGCGTACCTGGTGGAACATAAAGGAAGCAATTAGTGGAGGCAGTTGGGATTCTGTTTTCAGGGAACACTTGGGAGAAAATGATTTAAGAACGAAGATAACACATGTCTCAATTCCCATGCCCTCAAACCTCATTTTAAAGAAGGTAAGCTTTAAGTGGTGTCCCAGGGAATGCTAGGAGCTAATGTCACTAATCTAAAAGCTATTAGTGCAAGGAAATAGCCCAGTGGTTACCAGGCGGTGATATTGCAGGAGCTCTCTGTGGATCCTCACACTGTTGGACTTGGAAAATAAGGTCCACATGTAAAGCTCTCTGCAGAGCCATTGTCAAGATCGCAGGAAGTTTATTGCTGGGTAATATCGAGCCACATTCCTGTGATGTGTACCTGGCTCCATGGAGTGCAGTTGTTTATTAGCCTGGGGGCTCACTCGTCACTCCCACCTCCTCTCTTCTCTTCCCTGTAAATAAAAATGACAAGTCAAGGTTTGGTTAAGAAAATGTTGACACTGGAACATTACAGAAATCTGTTCTTCTCTATTTGAATCCTTGCTCCATCTGTGTAACTATTGTGTGTTGATTGCTTTCTGGGGTTGCACAGCTTCTCATGGTTTGGAATAGTAAATAATGTTGGTTTCCATTTTAGGTGTTACCCTAATACCCTTAACAGTAATGACTTTTATCTCCTTTCCATTATCGTCCCATGAGGCTGGTTGGGCACAGTATGACAGCCAACACACGCCATTGAACTAGTGAGAGAGGAGGAATTAAGGAAGCACATGCTTCGACTTAAGTTACCACTTAGCAGGTTCCTACTAAACCCTGACTTGATATTAGGTGTTCACTGGATGCAGTTTAGACAAATAATCCAGCCATTGGGTAGAATCAGACTTAGTTTCCATTTAGAACTAACAGCAAACTATTATAGTAAGCTTGGCAACACGGAGTGGAGAGAGGTAAGATGTTGTGTTCCTGCCTTAGCATTCTAACTAGCCACGATTTACCTGAGTAGCATGGCCATGTTGCTCACTGTGAACTGTAAACTATCCATAGCGAGATCCAGCACTCTGCTTTCCAAGATGGCAGCCACCAACTGCATGAGGTCAGTGGACTCTTGAAGGGCCCACGCTCTTGGGTCCACAGCAATTTCAAAGACACTATGAGAGAAGACTATAAGCCATCTCAGTAATGTTTAGATTTTCTACAGGTGGATGTGATACAGTGGATTAAATAAAATACATCATTATGCTTAGTTTTATGGGATTATGTTTAAAAATTTAATGTGACTGCTACAAAGTTAAAACTCACACGTGAGGCTCACATGTTATTTTTGTTGAACAGTGCTGGCCCAGAGCTGTCTCTTTGAGTTGGAATGACACAGTCACTCAGTAGATGAGGCTAAGTGACACCAAGCACCCAGCTGTGTCCCCATAGGATGGGGATTCTTTGGGAGGTCCCAAAGGGGAGATGTTTGGCTTACTCTGCCCCTGGGTTAGGAACCTTGTTCTGCAAGAACACTGAAGAATCCCCAGGAGCAATTTCAATGGAAGCATTTTCTCTTCTGAGACCAAATTTCTTTCCTAAACACCACCCGAGGCAACAATGGATTATTGCTTCCTGGAAATCAAACCAGGGCCTCTTTTTCAAAAAGTGTTTCATATTAAAAACAGAAAGACCCAAGAAGGAGACAATAATTACATTTCTAAAAGCTTTTTAGAACAAATGTCTGCTTGTGAGAAATAATTTTTCTATAAATATTTTATCCGTTCTTTATTTTTTTTCTTGTTCTTCAGCTAAGAAGTTCCACATGGTTTGAGCAATGATAATTCTCTTGGGGGAGAGGATCAAAACCCACACTGTTTCACTCCCATGTTTTTCCGCTTCCACAGCTCTGCTTGTGGCTCTCAGATGGAGAGGGCCGATTCTCTGGACAACAAAGTCTGTTGGGAAAGCTACAAGCACATGGTGGTGAGACCATTGTTCAAGGCTCAGTTAGAGGGATACGTGAGTGTGAGTATGGTTTACCTACAGACAGGTGAAAGTTTTAGTATTCAAACTTCTGTCCTGACCTGCCCTTGGGGTCCTGACAGCATATGTCCTCAGCTGCAGCCACTAAGAGCACCTCCTATGCACATTCGTTATGTTCCTTTGTTTTTTTGTTTGATTTTCGAGACAGGGTTTCTCTGTACCTTTTTGGTGCCTGTCCTGGAACTAGCTCTTTTAGACCAGTCTGGCCTCGAACTCACAGAGATCCGCCTGCCTCTGCCTCCCAAGTGCTGGGATTAAAGGCGTGCGCCACCACCGCCCGGCTCCTTATGTTCCCTTTTAAAGGACTCCCTCTCCCTCCCTCCCTTCCCCTCCCTTCACCTCACCCCTTACCCCTCCACCTTACCCTCACTATAATTGTCTGCCCACTTCTCTGCCTCTTCTCTCTCCTCTTCCAATAAACATCCTATGTGAGCCCTGCTGTAAGGCATGACTTCTCTTTGCAGCATTTCTTGTCAATTTTTAAATAAATTGTAATATTGGTGCTACGAGACTTGGCAGACCCTCCTGGTGCTTCCTCCTGCCCACCTGAGACCCTGGAACCCAGTCCACATACGACAGCCGTGCTTCTCCAACTATCAGATCACTGGGCCCCTCCATCCGTCGCCGGCATGATTGATGAGGTCCCTCTTCTCCACCTCTGGCCAATTCCCACGAGTCAGGACTTGTCTCTCGAGTGTGGGTTCTCACCTTTTGGCCTCTTCAAGTCCTGGTACCAGGCACCCGCGGCTCTCTTGGGTTTGGGACCTGTTGCCTGTTCTTTGCATGATGATGCATGGGACAGCCTGTGCCTACTTATTCAATCCTCTCTGTATCCCTGGGATGCTAGGAATTGCAGACTCTTGGCTCTTGTTTCTCTGCCACACTCATGGGAACTGTGTCAACCTTTGCAGTCAGACCTGGTCTCAATACCCCTTAGATATCAATCCAAATGGCTACTTTCCAGCACTCTATATCTCGATATTTTATGGTACCTTTGTAACATTTGCCAGCGATCCGCTAGATGGAAGGAGATATCACCCTTTCACTCTTTCGCTTTCCCCCTCCCCCCTTACAGCAACTCTGTGGCGTACAGCATGTGTGCTTAGTAGCACGGCCCACTGAAAAGTAGTCACTTTACGCCCGGACCCTACCCACCTGCTCCACCCTCCGCAGGTCCGCTCTCTTCCACCTGCAACATATCTGCTTTCTCATTCTCCACGGCTTTTCCTTCCATTCAACACTGGCAATTGGATCTCTGGAGGGGCTACCTGCCTCTGACCATTCCCCTAGATGTGAGGCTTCTTTCTCGACCACAGTCCTCTCCTCACCTTCTGGCTTTTCTCAAAGTCCTGGTACCAGGCAACTGTGTCTCTGTCGGGCTCAAAGCCCCTGTTTTTGTGTGACGATGCACGGGACAGCCCATGCCTACTTAACCTGACCTCTGAATTCCTAAGATGCTAGGCATTGCAGAGTCTTGGGTCTTCTCTGCCTCACTCATGGGAACTGTGTCATTTCTGTACCTCCTCACTCTCATTGGGATGTCTTTTGGGGATCCACTGACCATTCCTTTCAAATCAAATCTGGCCTCAGTTTTGATTTGGATTTGCTTGGATCAGGCAGTTGGAAAACCAAGAAGGAATTCTCCACTTTCTTTTTATCTGTCTGCTGTCCTTCTCCCTTCTCTAAATGTGCTGTCTGTTTGCTGCATCATGCAGGTCAGATGGAGAAGTTCACTTCCTCTTGCTCAGCACACACCAGCTTTCCTTTTCTTTTTATTTATTCAACTCCTGTTTAATTCTTCATTTCTTGTGAGCTCCAAGGAGCTGACTTGGATCCACCTTGAACAGCATTTTTCCATGTTCAAGAGGAGCCCGAGGTTTCCACAGAGCCTAGACAGGGAAGTGAAACAGCCAGATACCCCAGGATGTGGCCAGCACCTCAGCTTTCTCAGGTCCCCCAAAGATGGCTGATGCTGCTCAGGTCATCAGGAAGTAGTCTTAAGAATATGGCATCTTCATCCCTGCCTCACCTGCTACCCCTTTCTAACTCCCTGCTTTTTTACAATAAGAAAAGGGAGAGATTTTAGTATTTAGGCATCTGCACTGACCTGCCCTTGGGGTGCTGACATCCTTCGTGACTATGTGCCTCCTGTGCACACTCGCTACTTTCCCTTTTAAAAGATGGGCTTTTGCCGACCTCCCATCTCTGTCTGTCTGTCTGTCTGTCTGTCTGTCTGTCTCTCTCTCTCTCTCTCTCTCTTTCTTTTTCTTTCTTGCCCTCCACTCTTGTCCCCAGGGACTGGTCTCTGCCTCCTTCTCTGGCCCCTTTTCTGCCCCTTCTCTCTCCTCTTCCAACAAACCTCCTATGTGAGCCCTGTTGTATGGTGTGACTCTTTCCTGTATTTTTAAAACTATAACAGAAAGATATTTAGAAATCTAAGTGGGGAGTCCTTCCTCAGCACCATGAATCCATTAAATGGTTTGAGAAATATTCTCTGAAGGTGCCAGGGACTAGCGTGGGCGCTCCTGTGTGGAAGGAATGCTCTTCACAGATCCTGGTGCCTGGAGACCGTAAGTAGAACAACACTGACAAATGTGTTCTGAATGGCAGACTTCATTTATCAACCCACAAACGAGCAGAGGGTACATGGCTTGACCCCAGTATTTAGTACGGGAAACCGGGGAAGTGATGGAGAGGAGGAGCTGAGGCAGGCCTGGTCGTGGATGTTGACACTGACCCCTGATTGGCCATAGCAGAGTTGTTCGCAAACATTCAGGTGCATGGACAGGTGGATGAACAGAGTAAGAGTCAAGGTTATCTGTGGTGATCAGCGGCCTCCAGGCTGTTCTTTACCTGGGGATTGGGATCATAGCTGGTATGATCCTTTTAAAGAGATATTGACCCAAGATATTGTTTACTATACTTACAAAAGTAGGTTGAGTCCTAGACATTAGGATTTTTTTTTTTTAGATAGCTCATGATGGCTTTGAACTTGTTGTGTAGCTGATGGTGACCTTGAACTTCTGACACTCTTGACTATACATCTTTAGTGCTGGGATTACAGACATGTACCATGATTCCTTGTTTGTGTGATGCTGGGGATTAAACCAAGGGTCTTATGCATAGCAGCCAAGAACTGTACCACCTGAGTTACACACCCAGTTTCTGGAAAACCCTGAAGTAAACACACTTAGCCTTGGAACCCTCAGTTTAGTGCCTTGGCATTAAAAACTGTGTGTGTATATACGTGCGTGTGCGTGTGCGTGTGTGTGTGTATGTGTGTGTGTGTGTGTACGTACATACATTGGAGTAATGGACTCATATTAGTGTGACATGTATCAGGGATTGGGACTTGTCAATTACAGACAGAGTCACTGGATAACACGGCTGAGACTGTAGCTGGGACATTTAATTTTAAGGGGAAAAGTCCATGGGGGTGTATTTTTCTATCTGAGGCATTTGGTGACCCGACATGCTTATTCTGTGTTACAAATCCTCTGTTCCTGTTCGTGCTGCAAGCAAAGCACTGACTGCCTTTGGCCTCACACTGTGGTTTCAAGAATGTGTGCCCGGGGAATAGCCTCAGAAGATGGGGACACTTCTCCCTTCAAACAGGGCAGTCAAGCTTGTTGTCTAAGGGAAGATCACAGTTCCTGTCCTGTGTAACAATTGTGTCCGTAGGTGCCACATACCTGCCTTGACACTGACCTGTAAAAATGGGGACATATGAATCCTGCTTAATAAGGCAAATCCCTCTGGCACCTGCGAGCACTGAGGATAGCAAGCTCTCCTCATCTCTTAGGTTCCATGTTCTTACACAGCATCTGTAAAACTTTGCAGAGAGACTTGCCAGTGTGCAAGAAAGGAAAAGCAAGACATCCTGGGTCTAGCAATGTTTGTCTGTCTGCTTTTGAGACAGGGTCTTGCTGTGTGTGCAGCCCTCGGTGCTCTGGAAGTCCTTATGTAGATCAGACTGGCCTCAAACTCACACAACTCTCCTCGCCTGGGTTAAAGGTGTGCGCCTCAACACCTGGCTAGGCTTTCAGAGGTCCTGCTGGGCTCCATTCAGATTCCTTCTCTGGATTTATGGAGGAGCTGTAGCAGAATCTGAAAGGATTCTGTCATTAAAATCATGTCAGAGAGCCATTGCCCTGTGGATAAGAAAAGACAAAACATGCAAACAAGCAAAACACTGCATTAAGTCGGGTCTTCCCGGGACAGTGAAGGTTAGATGGTAAAGTATAGCTTAAAGATGGTATTTTCATGGATTCATATTATTGATAAATAAGATAAGAAAGGGAATTGGCTGCACATTAAAAGATAGCAAACAACAAAATGGTGTTCTGAAACATATTTGCAAGAGTACACACACAAGCACATATACATAAATACATACTAACACAGAGAGACACAGTAATAAACATACACTATCACACACACACCAACATGGGAGATGGGAATTTACAGAAAACATGGGAGACCAAAACAGGAACAAAACCAATACACCTTGCAAGTTAATGGGAGACCAGAACAGGAAAAATACACTTTGCAGGTTAAGATTCTGTTTGCAGTTAAACAGTTAAGAATAAGTTCCTGTTTGTTCTATGTATGTGAGCAGAAGGTATGTGGGTAGGAAACATGTCAGGATGTATGTTTGTCCCTTCATTGGCTATATGTGGGTTGTACGCAGACAGGAAGTACATCAGGATATATGCTTGCCCTTGATTGGACCTGACAGAAGACACAGTGGTCTTATGGGTGCGCCGTTAGAAGCCTTCACAAAATGTGGCTCATTGCATTTCCTGGGAGCCCTGGAATGGGCCTGGTCAGAGTCGACTAATTTGGTCAGGATTTAATTAAAGCTTGCTTCAAATTCAAAGCATTTAATTAAAGCTGGCTTTAAATTGTAGTAGTGATCTTATTCTCAGCAGGTGGGATTAACAAAACCTCAACTCTTTTGCCTTTATACTGCAGATTATAAAGCAAGAAACATAACAAGAAGGAATCAGGGCCCACTTCCACAGGAAAGAGAATCAGAGAGTAGCAAGTGTTGTCTGGCCTAGTCTGTAACTTTACCGAAGACACACACAAAAGTCTGGCCAGTTCTTCAGATGACACCCACGTGGCCAAAGAGATAGAATCAAGAAGACCTCACAGGCTAAGGTATTTTGTTGTTTTTGTTTTGTTCTTTTTCAATAAAATGCATCCTAATGAAGCTTTGTCCTTTTAATGTGAAGGAACAAAACCCAGTAGAAGATATTCTACTATCTCCATATTTGGGATCAGACACTGGGAAGGGAAGAAGACTTTTCTCTACAATGGTTAGAAGCCTTGAATGGCTACAGGCTTGTGTGTGAGTCTCTGTTGAAAATGATGAACTTCATGATAGAAAGGGGCTAGATTTGATCACTGATAGCAAATAGAGGTTCATAAGGTCTACTTGCATTCACACTGCACATTGGTCACTAAGGAGGCAGGCAGCTTTGGGAACAAACACATGTATCTTTGAAATATCTTTTCATTTTTTAGCTAAGGAGAAAGCTAAAAAGACCCAAAGGTGCTCCTCTCTGCCGTCTTGATGACTCAGTTTATGCACTCCAATATTCCTATGCTCAGTGGTCTCTACTTGGTCATGCCTCGGCATATTTTGGCCATCTTCCCTTTTCGAACTGTGACCTTCAGCTGAGCATGCTCAGGAACACATCATCCCTAAAGGACTTTCTATATATGCATGTGGAGTCTCCTTGATCTGATTTCTTTATTGAGGTCCATAATGGTTTGAAAGAAAATGGCCCCCCACAGGGAAAGAGACTATTAGGAAGTGCGGCCTTGTTGGGGAAGTGTGCCACTGTGGGTGTGGCCTTTGACACAGTTCATTTCCTATTGACTATGGATCAAGTTCTAGAACTCTCAGCCTCTCCTCCAGTACCATATCTGCCTGTAGGCTGCCATGATCTGCCTTGATGATAATGAACTAAGCCTCTGAAACTGTAAGCCAGACCATTATATGTTTTCCTTTATAAGAGTTGCCATGGCTCCCTTTTCCGTCTCCCTCTTGAAGAGGCAGCTTCTGTCTCTCCCTACTTCTTCCCTTCCCCCCTCTGTTTTTCTCTCTCTCTCTCTGCCTCTCTGTGCTCTTCTTCCATTCTCCCCCTCCCTTCCATATCCCACTAAATAAATATCCAACCTCAAAAAAAAAATAGCAACAAAGAAGAGTTGCCATGGTCATGGTGTCTCTTCACAGCAATAGAAACTCTAATTGAGATGAGCTCTAAGATGGCATTGCTATCATGGTAACTTCTGAGCTCCTCTTACCTGCTGCAGGTAATCTGTTTCCTCTAATCTTAGTTTTTGGCTGTACTGTGGGTTTTACTCACCATAATGAGAACCAATTGCATTTGGTTGTGCATACATCTGATTATTTTCAAAGTTTCCTGCTGTTGTATCTTGACTTCATCTACCTTAGCTTATAGACCTCTTCAGCTTCAATATTGTAAATACTGATTTATACCAATAAAAGTGGGTGATAATAACAACTACTTTATGGATTATTATGAGGTTTAAAGAGGATGACATAATCATCATAATAAAACACCACAACAAGCCTCTAAGTATACTTTTTCCTTTTTTTCTTTCTCTTTTTTAAAATTCCCATTTATCACAAAACTACCTTCATTGCTGGTCCTCTATCCTGCTGGCTCAGATCAGAATTCTTCTTGGACCATATTAAAACTGATACATTTACGGATTAGCCAAGAGAAAATGCTGAATATTTAGTTGGATACCTAAGTTTGAAGTTCAAGAGGAAGATGCAGGATGGAGTTATCAACCTATAGAAAATTTGTCAAAAGGCAGAGACTTTGTTGGGTTGAATCTTAGGCTATTAGGACTGAAGCATAAGTAAGAAACACTGAATCTCTTGTAACTTAAGAGTTTAGCTTCTCACCTTTTCATATAGCATTTCATATTGTGGAATGATGATGGTTAGCTTTAATTGCCAACTTGTCGACACTATCCAGAATTAACTTGAAAGAGTCTCTAGGAGGGATTGTCTACATCGGGTTGGTCTATGGGAGATTCTCTTAAGTATTTTGATGTTGGAAGCTCCAGCCCACTGTGGGCAGCACCATTCCCTCGGCAGAAGGTCTTGATCTGTGTCTGAGTAAAGAAATTGAGCTGAGCACAAGCATGCACATTTGTAGTCTTCTGCTTTTGACTGTCAAGATGATGGGACTAGCTGTTTTAAGTTTTTATGGCCTTGACTTTTCTGCTATTATGAACTATAACTTGGAATTGTGATCTCAAATGAATCCTTTCTCTCCTAAATTGCTTTTTGTCAGAATATTTTATCACACCAATAGTAATGAAAATAGGTAGGTATAGAGGCTAGAATCCTCACCCATGTGAAAGAACTCATCAAACAGAAACATGAATTCTCTCAGGCAATAAAATTCATGGTTGTTCCATCCTGAACCAGCCCAGGTGACTAGCAACCAAAAAGGAAAGAGCATTCTTTTAAAGGTAATTTTGCTGGTAAGGCAATCCCTCAGCCTTGTCTCCAAAGACTTCATTAGAATGTGTTCATGATGGTCCTAGTGCCTTGTTAAGAAGGATTCCCAAAGTCTTCTTCAATAATGATGAATGATAGGCACGGCCATGTTAGCATGTTTATAAATAGTTCAAGAGACAACTGATGCTGCACGCTGTTCTTTATTTTTCTTCAGACAGATAAGGAGAGTTAATGGCAATGTAACGTTTTCCAATAACACAAACAAAGTGCCATTATATTTAATGGTAGCCAACTGGAGACTTACTTTACCTTAACTATGCAAAGTACACTTATATAATTTCTTGTATGTACAGTACAGGTTAAGTATCAACCTTAAAAGCAGCCTGTGGATAAAAGTAAGAAAATCTTGGTAACAAAGCTTTCAATACAAAAACACTTATTTGTACATTTACTTTACTTAAAATAACCCCAATATAACTGAAGCCAAAGCAAAGCTTGGTTGAAAACTTAAAAAGATATTATAATAAACAACCCCTCTCTCCAAAGGAAAGTGTCTCCTAAAAGAAACTGAATCTCCCATCAATCCTTCAGATGTTATCTTGGAGGTAAGAATTTAATGAAAAGAGCCAGCTGGAGGGCCCATTGCAGGCTTCCCAAGTGGGTAGGAGCAGGCATTGCTGCATAGCCACATGGACCACAGATTAACATACCCAGGATTTCTGGTAAGCTGGCTTTTCCATCTTCCATGACTGATTTTTTTTTTTTTTTTTTTTGTCTCTTGTACTGAACTCAGAGAATGAAACACTGGCTTCAGGTTATTTTTCTTGGCTATCCATGATGAAGTGCTAATGTACCATTCACCCTCCACCTGTTTTGGTTTTTAGGTGTTCTTTTTGTGTGTGTGTGTGCCTGGTGAGATGCACACTGCACAAGTGTCTATAGATGGAGGATTGAATGAGTCCCTAGGTGAGGCTAAGGGACAGACAGGTACAATCATTTACCTAGTTCAGTCTCACAATACTTTACTTAATTCAATCTTACTAATTCTTTTCCTTATTGTATATAATAAACATGGAGAAACAGATGTCCCTACCAACTGGAAAGCTGTTGTTTAAATATCCCATTGGTTAAAATATCAAACTTCCTGTTTAAACATTCATTAGCCATATCCAACTTGAAACACATGTTATTGCATGGCCATATTAAGTCAGACTTTGAACTATGTCAGTGTCTCTGGAATCTAAATGTACCACACAGCTTTAAAATGATCCCCACTTCTTACAAAAATCCTTCAGAGGAACATAACATTGGCCCCTGTAAAAGTCCCTTGTTCCCCATAGTTTTGGTTTTGCAGAAGACCATCACACCCTGGTCCAAGCAGGGGAATGTTCTACTCACATAAGAATTTCCCCTCCCTCCTACCTCATAACAAATGTCCTTTGTCCCTTTAATAATAATGACATAGGAAAATCCCTGAAAGATTCAAATTGGGCAACAATACAGATCTGATTAGAGCCATCATGAGTCTGACAATGTAGAATTGTATTTCTTAAGAAGTGTGTAACCATATTTGTCTGGGCTGCAATAGACACCATAGAGTAAGATCAAACTAGAACCTCAGTGGCTCCCTAATTTCCTTTGACTGGCTTATATTTCAACCTTTTCCTGTTGTTTTTTTTTCCTGATAGAGCAGGTATGCATTTCTGACCATAAGTGATAAGAAGTATAAAGACACCCACTACCTTCAGAGCATAGCTAGAGCTGGAATTCCCATTCATGAGTTGTGTTAGTCTAGGTTTGATTACAAATATGGACTACTCACAATCCCACCCATTCTATTCAGTGTGGAGGCTGCATGTGTGGCACTGTCCCCATTATCTACATTCACTTCTGATTATTTTAATCCTTCTGGGTTTATACGTATTTTCCAAACCCAGATATCCCCTCCCAAAAAAACAGCAAGGCTCTTAGATGTAATAAATAAGTATTCGCCAGAGGAGAAAAAAGTATGTATGAGTGAAGGCCACACCCAAACATGCAGAGACAAGCGAGCTGGGCAGGATGGAGGGTTTTAGTTGAACTACATGAAAATGCTTCCTCAACTGTGGTTGTCATGGAAATCTCAAGCCTGCACACATGCTCAGGCCCTGAAAATTCTTCCGGGATGAGTGTCTGCATTTCCCATCTTTCTTTCAGAGTGCCTGGGTGAGGCTCCTGGAGCAGTAGAAGGTGTAAGGATGCTCTTCTCAGGAGCCTTCTCTGAGCCTCTCAGCCCAGGTTGGGGAGTGTGTATGTTCTATGTCTGCTTGTCTCTGATGTAGAGGAGATTCCAAATCTTACAGAGAAGTTGAGATTCAGGTGTGAAATCCTTTTTAATATGAAATGAATGGAGATGGCTCTCTGTTGCCTTACTGCAAAATAATCGATACTATTTTTTTTAAAAAGGAGGAAGAAAAAGACCAGCAAGGGTTCTATGTACAACTCTTTTCTTCCAACATGTTTTTAACAAGAAAATGCACCATCAACTACTCTCAGAGCAACCACAATACTGTGGCTGGGGTCACAACACTAGGGTCCAGTGACTGGGTGAATTTGCCATTCAAATCAGAAAACAAAATCCCACACCTGAAGGAATCCTATGACCTTTTTCTTTCTTTCAATATGTGTGTGTGTGTACATATACATTTTTCCCAAATACTCTGCAAATCCCAGTTTGAAGAATAACAACAAAACCAAAAGAGAAACAGTTTTATATTAAAAATGTCTGTGTTCTTCATCACTACTTCTAAAGCAGCTTGAAGGAGCCCGCCACTTGGCGTGTACTGTAAGCTGACTCCATGACGATGCTCTTGGCAGGATAGCAGCACAGGTTTCTCATTCCATAGTCATCATGTGGAGAATGTAAACTGCTCATAGGATACGATTTTGCTTAAAAATGAAAATAACTTGAAAAGTTCTGACCATCCTGATCTCCCAGACCACCTGGGGAGCTTTGCTTTCCTGCCTCAGAGTGATGCTATCCGCCTCTGCATTTCAGGGAGACAGGCCCAGGGCAAGGGGTGGGAGGATTCCTGGTGCATCTATGTTGGAGCAGGCCACACAAAGCACCTCTCTGAAGGCCCAACTGCCATAGCCAGGTTCTAGCTCTTTGCTCTCTTTCCCATCTGGCTTTCCGACTGAATGAACCTCGTGGGTTTAACCAAACATGCATGTAATCCTAGGTAACTTGAGTTAGACGCTGATCACCCAGGGATGAGTAAACCTTGAAGAAACAAGGTCAAATGAACGAGTTGTGTCCATCAGAGTAAGTATGGGGGGAGCAGCTGAGGGGACAGTGAAACCCAGGTTCTCTCAGGCCCCTCGTGTCTCTCAGGCTTAGCCTACATTCTCAGAAATGCTTTTGAAGGATCAAGAGACAAATATCTCAAATGGAAAAATTATCTTTTTTGTTTGTTTTGCTAACAAAAATTCTAGAGGTCGCGACTAAACACAATTTAAACAATGCTGAGATGCACCTATTCTTCTGAAAGCAGCTTCTGAAATATCAACCACAGCAATAAACACTGTATGAAGTACATTCTAAAGTTAATACAGATGAATGATACAGAGAGCGGTAGTGACACAAAGTCCCTCCACAAAGGTCTCCAGGCTAATCCTAAACTCGGGAGAAAAGATGTTTCCCCTTTCATTAGCTGGAGATTTTACTTCTTCTTTCTCTATAACTTCCCAACTTTTTTTTTTTTGCCCCAGGATGTACAGATAATCTTCACATTCCATACATACCTGAAGCCCCCCCCCCCCCCGTCAGGTTTTCAAATAAAACCAAACTACAAAGACGGATAATGTTTTACATGTAACTCCATAGACATAGGCCATTGAATCCTTAGGCCTCGCTGCAGGGCTTCCTTTAGGATCTATGGCCTCCCCACAGTATTTCAGACCCTTTCCTTAGACAGGACAGACCAGGCTAGCAGGTACCCGCAGCTGCCTGGAGGGCCACAGGCTTCTTTTCTGCTGTGGTGGTGTCCCTGCCTCACCACACCCTCTGGCAGGAGAGGCTGGAGCCTGCCTTCTCTCTACCTTGGCAAATGTCCTAGGAAGAGTCATGGATCTCACGCTCCAGATGAGGCAGGGCCCACAGTGAGTCTCACTATTGCTCTTTCTTACTGTGCAATTCTGAGCTTCCAGACATTCACAGCCAAACTGCTCTGTTCCAGCACCCGAGCGAGGCTGAGGAGGGCCAAGGGTCAGTCAGGTCAAGGCCTCACTGGGCCAGGGAGTAGGTTCTGCAGGTGCTGGTCTCCTAAAAGCAGGCACTTGTGGCCGCCTGACGTTCTGGGTGACCCCATTCTTCCTGATGCTGACGAAGTCACCACATGTCCACTTCCTGGAATCTAGAAGCTTCTGTTTCCTACTCAGAGTGAGTATAGGAGGGTGGGTGGGTGTATCCAAAATATATGAATATCTACAATCAGGACTTAAGGTACTGGATGATATCATATAAACTGCTAAAATGCTTCTCGGCACAATTGGTAGCTAAAAAAATAATTTCCTGTGGTTTAAGGGAATTCTCCCATCTCTGTCTTTCAGTGGGGACGTCTCAGTAGGTACCAAGTCCATCTGAAGTCCCCAGTCTTTGTCCTCTGGCTGGGTATGTACCATGTGAATCATACACAAAGTCCGTTCTCCAGTCCAAGGAAGATCAGACTTCCTTGTAGGCAACTACCCCTACGGTATCATAGCCCCCAGGGCCAGTTTATACAGATCACATGGAGACCTTCTCTCCAGCTTCCAGCAGTCAGACTGCAGGCTTCCCCAGCAGTCAGGTTCCTGGGACATTTGTTCTTTAGACGACCAGTCTGGCCAATATGAAAAACAGATCGGTGTCCATAGGTACAGGCCAGCAGGTGGAGCCACAAAGTGGTGCTTGGCAATTCCTGGCAGGGTTTCCAAAGCTTGGAGTTTCAATGGAACTGTCTTAAATAAATAAATCTTTTTTTTTCCTAAATAATGTAAAAAATAAATGATATTTCCTTTGGCAGTAAATAGCTGATTCGACCATTTGCCTGAATGTGTGTGTGTGTGTGTATTTAAGAAAAAAAAAAAATCCCAACTTTGTTTCATGGTACATCATTGATAATGCATATTGTTTCTACTGCTTTTGTGAACCTTTTGCATATTTGTTTGGGGCAGGTCTGTGGACCTCACTTGTGGCCCAGGTAGGCACCCAGAGTGATACAGGCCCCCACCAGGGCCAGGCTGAGCAGGGTCTTCAGAGACAGCCAGGAGAAATCAAACAGGGGCCGCACGCTGGGACCATACAGTTCCACAAAGGCATCCTGCAGCGGGGGAGAGAAAAAGGACAAAGAAAGAGCTTTAGCCACCAGGAGAGCTAGAAGGCCTTCCCACCTGCAGGGCAAGGAGAGAACCTTGTGCCCCCAGCATGCCAGGCAACCTCCAAGTCAGAGGGAATGCAGAACTACGCTTGGAAAGCGGCCACTCAGCGAAGAGGTGTTTCCTGGAAGCCTGTTTGCATGCCAGGTGCTCTGAGACTCTGAGTGTGTAAGATGTAACACAGATTAGACACTCTTGAGCTCTCGTGAAACACGGCTCACCCCAAGTAACCATCACAGAGGGCAATGGATAAGGGAGTGTTCTGGATAAATAAGTCAGTAAAGACACTGGAAAAAATGGGCAGTTTTGCAAATTTTTTTGGTTAGTATGGGCATTCATATAAAGGATAAAGCATAGAACAGGCCACGTCTCCCGCACAGTTTACTGTCTTATTGTATCCTGGGCGCTGTTCTAGATGCCAACGTGTGCCGTTTTATTTGTCCTTCACACCAGCCTTAGGAAGTCATTTTAGTTCTCCCTGCTCAGAAGGTGAGAGTCTTGCCTGCCTCCTGTAACAGGGGCTGTCTGTCACGGGACAACCAAAACTACAGGCTGCAGCCAGAACTACATAGTCAACCTAGCTCACTTCTAGGAATTTGCTTTGGAAAGTCTTCCTGAGGGAGCGGCAGGATAAGGCTCCAGGTCTCGTAGATGTTATAGAATATGTGCAGTAAGTGGTAGAGCCAGGACTGGAACCCAGATCCAAGCCAATGCCCGTCGCTCTACCCTCCCTGGCATGGGTTCTGAATGTGCGCCATCACACCTAGCTTTGCACACAGTGCCGGAGATGAAAAGCTGTTCTTTACGACAGGGCAGCAAGTGCGTTACCAGCTGGGCCACTTCCTCAGTTCTCACGTTGTTTTGAGTCTGACCTACTTTACCCATACGCTATGAGTCTCCTTATCTATGCATCCAGCTCTGAGGATTCTCAAGTAGTCTTCAAGGGCAGGCTAAGGTTGCGATGAGGGAACTGCTCACATTGCTAAATACATATTTACATAGATGCTCCTTGTGAGTGCATGGTATCCTGTATCATACTTTATAAAAAGATTTTTCGTGTTTCAAACTTTAGGAATTATAAGCAATGTTATGGTATACTTTTGCACACGGGTGTTTAGCCATTCATTTTAAAGATAATAAGTTCCTAGAACTCTATTGACAATGCATCAAAGTTGTCACCAGTAATCATGATGAGTCTGTGCTGAACTGTTCTTGCCACCTCATAGTGGCCTTTTGACCAATGGCACTGTTAAAGCTGGCTGTAGTTTAGGGCAGTGGTTCATATGAAGGACCATCTTGTCCTCCAGGGGACAGTTAGTGATGTCTATTTGGTCTTCTTTATTTGAGGCAAAGAAGCTATTGGCGGGTGTCAAGGATGTCAACCTCCCATGGACAGCCTTTACTGGCTCAGAAGAGCAACTCTGAGCCAAATACCAATGGTTCTAGTTTACAGGATGCTCAGACCAAGGACTACAGAACAAACAGCCCCAGGCTAACATCAACGGTGCCAGCCACATTAGCGGGGCCCCAAGCAAACGCGGGGCATCTCTGGGGTGGTGAGATTAATTTTTGCCAGGAGGGGGCGCAAACGGTTTCCTTTGGTTATTCACTGTTGAGTTTTAGAAAAGAGCAAGGGCACAAACGAAGTATGTACAGAGGTCTCTCCGTCACAGCTCAGCTCCCACCCGATGACTCACAGAGAAGCAGCCTTCCCTGTGCATGAGGAGGTAGCACTGACGGGTGGAGGCAGAAGACAGCCGCCAGGCTCAGTGGTCCGCTCCCATCTCTCTCCTAGCCATACGTGTGTGAGCCCTAACGCCTCGTCAGAGACATCCTAGTTCTTCAAGGCATCGTTCCTGGGCTGTTTGTTAACTCAGTTTTCTACTGAGAGGGCCAGGCTGCTCCTTGAATTCCATCAGTTTTCTGTGGCAAAATCTAAAACAAATCAAACTATTGGTTTACGTGACCTTCCTGGTCATACAAACAGCCATCCGGGGAAAGTGATCTCTCCTCTGGGCCCCTCCCTTTCTGGATCTGGGTAAGCCCTTCTTGCCAACAGCCGCAGGAGCATCCCAAGGGCCACAGCCTTCTGAGGGTGAGGTGAGCTAAATTAGTCCCTCCTGGCCCAAAGAGTGGGGGCGGGCTTTGAAGAGCTAAGGTCTAGGAAGACCTCTGAATGTGCAGAAGATCTAGGTGACTCCCCCAGCCCCGAAAAATCTGTCAGTTCCTGGCCTTAAGCATTTACCTCACCCACAGCCACACCATTGGTGGCTATGAAGAGGGACATGTCACTTTAGTTTACCTGTCAGTTCAACAGTGTCCTGGTGTCTGCCCTCCGTGCTGAGCACTGACGGCTCTGCACCAGCCCCACCTGCCCATGCTGTCCTGTGCTTATGGCTACCTGCTCTTGCATGGAAGCTGCTGTACCTCTCCCCAAGGAACCATCCTCAGCTCTGAAGATGGAAGTGACAGTAGCAATGTCTCCTTGTCCCCTATAGATTACTAACTAGTTCATCAGATTGCAGGACAGGGTGGGTGGTGAATCATTTAATCCCTGCAGCTTGCATATGGCCCCTAATCCCCACCCTCTGTAGTTCAAGCATGCAAGGCGGCCCTGTAGGCTCAGGAGAGGCATTTTTAGAGACTCTTGCTTTCTCGAGCATCCTGACTGGGGAGATTTCTGAAGTCTATTTAAACAGCTTGTTATTATTTGTTTAAGTCTGAAAACCATTTTTAAGCTTCATATTTTTTCATTTTATGTAAAATGTTTTTTATGTAAAAAACAAAGGTGCTGGACAGATGGCTCAGAGGTTGACCTTATGCTGCTTCTGCAGAGGACCCAAGCTCCGTTCCCAACACCCAGATTGGGCAGCTCACAACTGACTGCAAATCCAGTTCCAGGAGAGTGATGCCTTTGACCTCTGTGGGGACCTGTAATCATGTGCACATCCCCACCCCCAAATAACATAATTTAAAATAAAATAAATGGTTTCTTTTTTTTAAAGAAGTAGAAAAGAAAATCCAGTCTTTAAATGTGACTCTGGCTACATCTCTGCCAACAGGTCCAGTGTCAAGAGTGGCAAAGCTTCCTGCACTACATCTGTAGAAATGAGGGATGCTGGTCCCCATCCAAAGGTGGAAAGGCCCGGTCTGGTTCTGTGCAAACTTCAGACTCAGAGGCCTTAGGCTGCATCCACCCAGAGTGAGCCACAGGGCAGAGGGTCCCGCGCAGGGTAGGACTGCACAGAACAGACAGGCCTGTGAGTGTCTGCATTGCTCTACACTGCACAATGGGTGGATCTCAGCCTCTCTAGATCTCCACTCTCAGTCTCTCTCAAACACCCGCTGGAGGCTACTCACCCTTCAAAGCCTCTCTCCTCCACTCGAGTCTTCTAAGAAACAGCATTTAGGCTAAGAGAAAATAAGCTTGGAAAACTCAAACTGAGCTGGTTGGCAAAAATGTACATTGTTTAAATAAAATCAAGAGCCAAAAGTGGCTGGGCTGGCTATGACCCCAGGCAAAGGTAAAGAGACCCCTGGAATCTGGGAATGCTTATCAAAGGACTTAAAATGTTACCTTTTCCTTAATGTTTACATTTATATCTATTAGCTTGAGAAATAAACAAAACCCACAAATTGTGTTTAACAGAATGACCCCCAAATAATTTAAATGCCTGAAAATAAGATCAGCACACCCACATATGGGTCCACAAAATGGAAACACACTTTGGACCATGCTAGGATACCGTAACACGACTGTGCATACACGTGAAGACACATTTGTTCATGCACACCTGTGCTTTTCCCGCCGAGGTTGTACAGCATCCCACACTGTGCCTCAGCTGAGCATCCAGGTATTGCTGAGTCCACAGCCTCCAAGTCACTTGGGAATTCCCCACCCATTGTCAGACCTGTCTTTGCCATGGCTTCCCCAGCAGCCACCCCTCTTCCCATGTGCACCGCTGCTCTTCCAGCAGCGAATGACACCTCTTTCTGAGTAAACTGGGACCAATGAGCACAAAGTACAAGAGCTTGTTTGGGGTCACTAATGTCCACCCTTGATCCTGATTCTACTGTCTTCTATGGCTTCTGGAACCTTCCTCCACCAACTATTCCCACTCCTGACCCTCTCTTCTGCCACCTTTTCCTTAGCATGCAAACATGGCGGTTCTTCTCACACTTCTGTGCCGATGCATGATCCACATGACAGTCAACTGCCTACCCCTTTCTCTGGTTGTCTTCTCACCTTAATTTCCCTATATCTTACTTAGTCCTCTCTTTCGCCTCTGAGACCACCTCACGGCAGTCATGCCTGCTGTGTGGTAACTACACCATGCCAGGCAGGCAGCATTGCAGAAGGGTCTTTGGTCATTGCAAGTCATCCATGCACTCTTTGGGCTCCTCTGGCTTCCTGGAGAATTTCTGTGCTGTACCCTTCATGTGCACCTCCTCCTCTGATGGTCCAGATATGTGCTTGATGCACCTGACTTCTGTGTGGATCACTATCTCTCTCTTCGTCAGTCTCCTTCCCTGTCCCCATCTTAAATACCACGCTTGTGATGAAGTCTCTAAAGTTATTATATTCATTCCTATTCTCATCCAAACTGCAAGATTCATATTCCAGCTGTATGTTGTATGTGTGTGTTCATGTAGGGTGTGCATTTATGTATGTGAATGCACACACACACACTTGTTTGTCATGTGTATATGTTCGCATGGGGTGTGTATGCTTGCATTCAGGTGCACATACATGTGAAAGACAGAAGTTAACACTGGGCATCTTCTTCAGTTGCTTTCTGCCTTAATTTTTGAGATGCTGAACATAAAGCCCAACAATCTGGTGAGCTGGATGGCTGTGAGCTCAAGGAAGTCTCCAGTCTCTGTTTCCCCAGTCCTGAAATTATAGGTGCCTGATGTCATCCTAGCTTTTAAGTGGGTGCTAGTGATTCAATTTAGAGCCCCCTGCTGTGCAGCAGGCACTTTGCAAACTGAGTCATTTCTAACTCTCCAATCACATTCTAACGTATCCTGTAGGAATTACAGAAAACTCACCCGGTGTGAAGGCACCACTACCGAACCTGCCCTCACAGTGTACGTGAAATTAGCAGTACAATTGAAAGAATTGTACTGTTAGGTTGGTTCCCCTCACAAACAAACCCAAAGACAGACAGACCGAGTACAAGCTGTCTCCTGGGAGCTGGCCCCAAGACACTGTGGCTGAGGACTGGAGGTGGGGGAAGGAAGAGTGGCCAAGGTAGAATCATCTCATCCATCAAGAAAGGCTCTATCCTTTTGGAGATTAACCCTGATGGAGAAACCTATGAACCATTGAGGAAGAGGGAGCTGAGAAATTTCAACAAAAGCTCCTGGTACGCAGAGCCTGAAGTTGTGCCTTCACAGATACCAGTACCGTAGTGCTTCGGTTGTGTGCACGGGTGAAGGGGACTTTAGAGCAGAAACACGGGTTTCATGTATCCCTGGAGCTGGAAGTGAATCTAGTTAACTCTGCAGAGGGAAAGTAGGAAGGTCAGGAGGGCGATAGCCACAGCACCGATTCCCACCCACGCAGGTCTGTCTCTATTGACACATCTCACAATATCTGTATGGTTTCCCATCCATGCTCTCTTTCTCCAGTCTCGTGCCCTGACGTTAGATATTTCCTATTGTAGAGAGAATGATCCATCTAGTTACGAACCTGTCACCTCCATGCCTAATCTCTAAGACCAGATTCTTCAAGTCCAAGGCTTCCAGGCTCTGGCCCAGCCTGGTTCTTCTCCATTTCTTCTGCTCTCCATGGAACCGTTGCTCATACACAGAACCTGAAAGGCTGTCTTCTACAGACAGCATTCCTCAATACTAAGTTAAATAAGTCCCTTGTCACCCATGGCATGGATATCATCTGTTTCCGTTTGTCTCATCCAGCCATTATCACCTGGAGCTGCAGGTCCATATTTTATTTCTCTCTGGATCACTGGAGCAGGCGTCTGTCACCTACTAGCCATTAGACAAACACACACTGGAAGTGGAGAAGTTGATTTCTTTCATTATATAGCACGATTTCCAAACATAATCTAATGGAGATTTTTAAGAGAAGGGATGCTTGAAGATCAAATGAAAGACCAAAGAAAACTTGCAGTTCTTTGCAGCAGTCTGCAGTTCCTTCCCAAGGACACAGCACATCACCTACATGGGACCTTGTGGGTCAACTTCCACGCTGCTCTCACCTTCACCCCCTGTGAACCTCCATGAGGGGGGTACCCCGGGCAGCCTCTGACCGCTTACCCTCTGTGGTGGAGACCTATAGTGTTGTACCCACACTGAAAAGACACACTTATAAAATGCTCTCTAGAAGTAAGGCACAATCATTCAGGGCATTGAAGCTGGCTGTATTCGTGTCTGTTACATAAAACAAGGGAGAGGAGCAAGGCCAAGGGCTACTTCTGGACATTCATAAGACATAAAGATGCTGGGTGGTCCTAAACTGTAGATGCTTCTAAGGGGACAGAAGGTTCACTCCCAACATCATCGATTTGCTGATATTAAACCATTGGGCCTAAGAGAATGTCAGTGAGAGAAGGCAGAAAAGGCGAACGCAGGCAAGAACACAAGTCATCGGCAGAGTCCGGAAGCTCTCTGCATAGATGAGGAAGCCGTGATTGTCTTGACACCAGACTTGGCTCTGAGCAAAAGCAGAAGCACGCACTCACGAGGAAGCGAGGGCTGTTTCTACCTGAGTGAAGCAGCTGGTAAGGAAGTGACTCCATTTCCGTTTTATCGTTTGGCTGGGCAGGATTTCCTCTGTAGCCGCGTTGCGCTGAATGGGCCCTGAGGGTCCCCTCTGCAGCAAAGGTCAGCTTTGTCAGAGGCTCTCTGCCACCTGTTCCCTGTGCCTCCAGAGCCGCCCCTATCCTCCCCAAACACCGAGTTCAGGTTTGAGGGAAAAGGAAACGGGAAAAGAGCCTATGAACATCTAGCTGAAGGCCATACAACTGCCTGACCTCAGGGAGGTAGAGGGAGCCCCTGGCGAGGTCCGTCACTCTGTCAATGCTGGCCAATCTTGGAGAGGTTCTGGGCCCAGAGGGCGGGACTCTTTGAAGCAAAGGCCAAGGACATACATGCAATGAAACCTAATCTAAGCATCATTTGGTTGTAACTAGAAACCTGCTGGATAAATGACAGGCGATGAGAAGCCCTAGTTAGTACAACAAAAATAAAACTTGCCGGACTGCAGTGGGTTGGGCTAGGGAAGTTTGGGGTATATTTTGTTATGAAAATGTAGCTAGGATGCAAATGAGGTGGTAGGTCTCAGGAGCTAAAGACGGTGCGAGATGAGAAACCCGAAGGCTTCGTTTTTTGAGCAGAACAGTTTGAAAGTAATTTCCAAAGGTACATTTGTAAATGCCCTAGAGATTATGTAGCCAGAAGGACGGCCAACGGGTAATCAGCCATATCCAGCTGCTACAGGAGACCCACACCCAGACATGGCCAATGCCCTGGGTAGGAACTTGGAGGGCTCTTTTTGCCACCTGCCCTGCGGAGAGATTGTGAGCTGGAAAGAAGCAGATTCGAGCCCCTGGTGCACACCAGCTATGCAAATCCTGCAAGGAGGGCGGCCTAGCCACCTGTGCTCAGGCCCCTCCTGCACGGGGAGCTGTGGTCAGTACCATGCTTCAAAAAGAATGAACGGGAATGGGTATCGGTCAGCAGCTATGCCCTTCCATTCACCTGGTTCTTAAACAGAGATCGGAGGCTTGAGCAGCAACCAGTCCTGGTACCGTGGCTTCGGCTTGCTTGTCCGTTTAGTCACCAAACATGACTTTGTGGACCTGTCTCTGTCCTATAATTTATTAATAATACTCTGAAAACAGACAGTAGCTTTAGCGGGCATGAGTTTTCTCAGTTCATTGAAAGCATTTTGTGAATGCAGGCATACTGACCCTGCAGTGTACTGGCCGGCAGAGAACACACTCTGGGGCACTCCTTTATAGTTTGCCTGCAGACACTCAGTAGGAGGCACTGGTGTCCATAGTTTTCCTGTTAGTGTGCTAGTACCTGGTTACAGAGAGGACAGATTTATTGTGAGTCCTGATTTGAGGATGCTGTCTATCATGATGGAGAAGACATGGTGAAGTGTGCAGCTGCTTGAATAACATCCTGATAGACCAGGAAGCAGAGCGACAGGTCAGGGAGTGGGGCTGGGTCCACCCCCAGGCACCCAATCCCATAAGCCCCACCTCTTAAAGGCTCTACAACCTCCCCAAACAGAGCCACCAGCCGGGGACCATGTGTGCAAATGGATGAGTTTGTGGGGGCTGTTTTATGCTTAACCCAGAGCAGCATTTTCCTTGGGAGATTCACCACTGGCCTCAGCAACCTGCCTACAAGACTTTGGCCTTGGAAGAGTTTTTCCACTTTGCTTTCTCCCTCTGGCCAGAGCTCTTCCTGCTACTCAGTCATTTCTGGCTTTGCATTTATAACGTTATTTTTTTTTTTGGAGGGGGTAAGAATATCAATTTATGATATTCTATTATTTAAGAAAATATGCTGTGTAAAAATCTTACTACAAGCAGGTAATAAAAAGATAGCTAGTCAAACTTAAAAATAGGCAAAGAATTTGAATGGACATTTTGCTAAATGATCCTAATGTGAATGAAAATAAACTGAAGATTATTAGTTATCAGTGAAATGCAATTGAAACTCTAAGGAGCTGGCACTTCAGACCCACTGAGGCAGCTGGACCAAGTGTTGGTAAGGATGCAGAGTACTGGCACCTTCCCACGGTGGCAGTGGGGTGCTAAAGGGTCCAGGCACAATGCTTCTTTGAAGGGGAAAGTGCAGCTACCGCATGGGACAACAGTTTAACCCCTAGTATATAAACAATGTAGTTGAAAGCATATGCTCACGTAAGAGCTGATGCAGGGATTTTCACACCAGCACTACTTGCAACAGCCAGAGCAGAGACAACCTGACTGCCTGCTGACTGATCAACAGACAGAATGTGGCACGCCCATACAATGGAGTAGTATTCATCCACAGAAGGGATGAGGTGCTGGCGTGTATGACGGACTGGGTGAACCCTGAAATAAAACTAAATGAAGAAAGCCTGGCATAAAAAAGCAATAACTGTCTTTCTTATAATTCATCAAGGGGAGGATTAACAATTTTTTTCATATGGAATTGGACAGAAATATCTGATTCTATCTCAACAGGGCTGTGTGGACTGGGAAGATTAGAACCCCCTTTTTTATAAATGTCTCCCCCACTGTTATCCTTTAAAAGCTAACAGTAATAGGATGGTTCGGAAGACGTTTTCTGGGTGAGGACTGAGGCAGCCGAGCATCCCACAGTGGGAGGTGAGAAGCTCACATTCCTGCAGGTCTTCCATTCTTTTCTCTGCAAACTGTTTGGGCATGGGCTGTTATGGTCTTGTTCTCTGTTTCTCATGCATCCTTGGGGATATGCCTTGGGATGTGCTGGTGCATGCCAGAATACGTGTTAGCCTAACTGTTGCAGATGGCGACCTCTGCAGGCCCCAGCAGGCCTCAGAACTCCCAGGGCGCGGGTCCCTCTGCTGGGCCTCTGTTCATGTCCCTCTTCTCTCCAGCGCAGGAGAAGCACCTTGGCACTGGTTTCTCTCTGTGCTTCCAATCGCTCTGCCTTCAGAGGCATAAGGCAGAGGTTTGTCCCAGAAGCCCTTCCCCAGGCTCCCATGCCCTGAGTTTCTACCTAGCACCTAGCGTACCACTGTTTTATTGCCTAGGTTGGTCTCAAGCCTGGTCTGAGTGACTCTCCCACCTCAGCTCTCCAGTGCCTGGCTTTCATGCCAATTTTAAATAGTCCCGAGAAGCCAGTGTGCCTCGGATTGGGAGAAGAGTGTGAAGCTCAGCTTGTCCTGGGTGCCAGAGGGGATTCTTCATGCTTCCCGTGCACTCGGCATTTAGATAGACGCACCACTGTTGTTCTTGGGATCTGAGGCTACTGTGTGGTCATGCAGCTCCTTGCCTCTGTTATTACTCCAGCTGCCCAGTGTCCCGCCCATGCTGCATATGAGTATGGACATATGCACCGAGGCTCCCAGGACCAGTGCAGCTGGTCACACTCACCCTGCACGTCATCACTTGGGCCATATACACGGCGTCCCACTGTGCCTGCCGTGAGGTCTGTACATGCGGCATGGTCCAGCATGTCACTGCAAGAGTTAATTCATGAAAACATGCCAAAAATGGGAACTGAAAGTGCATGCCTATAAAGTTCTGCTAATCGCTGTCATCAGTGCAGTGCTGCTGGGTGGGGGTGGGGTGGGGTGGGGAGGGTGCGGCTCTTCATCGATTAAACAGGGAAGACCAGAGCTGGGAGACAAATGCTTGATTTGTTTAAATAAGTAAGTGTTGGCTGAGGATGATGGGAGGAGGGGACAGAGAACCTGGGTCTCCTCGTGGGGATTGGCTGTAAATTAGATTGACCCTGGAGGGGCTATGTTGAAGTAAGGAACACAAAGGGGAAGATATTCCCATGGGTGACATGTGCCAGGCATTGGCAGCTTCCAGCCATGCTTGGCTTGACAAGTACCTTCTGAGACTCGGCATCTTTCCTGGAAGCTCCATGCTATATTGGCTCAAGAGTGCCTGCCCGATGCCCTACAGCAAACTCTAGCATCTGTCAGAGAGGAGCTTTGGCCTCCACAGGGTGGGTCCCTCCTACTGTTTTTGGTCAGGGACAAATAAGTCCCACACTCTACTGAAAGCTCATAGAATACTAATATCCCACCCCCAAAACACCTCTAAGACATAACAAGTCTCAACCTGCTCCTAGCCCCCTACTTTGAAGCCCAGAGCCATTAGGGAATTCTGCCACAGTCAATATGACAGAGGTGGTCCTTGGCGCAACCATAGAAGAGGAGAGGCTTCGTATCCACATCGTCCGTCAGTCCAGCCATCAGTAAAGAAGAACGATTGCATCTTCTTTCTCTGTCTCCACAGAGCCTAGTACAAGGTGGTAAACTTGATGTGTTCCATGTGGGTGTGCTCAGGGAAATCTGCTTTCATTTTGTAGTTTATGATTTAGCTCACTTCACCTGGAAAGACTCAGCATGAATAAAACCAGATGCATTTCAAGGCACACTGGCTGGCTCTTTGACAAGCCTCCTCCTTTCTCAGATAGTCTTCCTGAGCCCAGAGAGGACAGCCCACTCTACCTCAAGGAAAATGCGGGCTCCATCCCTGACAACAGCTGTTAGTAATGGAGCACGTGAATGCTGAGCAGGGTCAAGGCTAGCGTTCTGGATTCAACCTCATTAACGCAGGGATGAGCTATGCCGGCGTGGCCACTTGTCCAAATAGATGATACTGAGAGGGTCCCGGTCAGTGTGTGTCTGGTGCCAGAACTAGATGGCCATATATGGAGAGGGAGAGAGAGGGACAGAGGAATGGAGAGGGCGGCTAAAATGTCATCCATCAGCAGAATCTCAGGGCACGTTGACAGCTGGCTGACTTGACTTAAAGCCACTGTCCTACAGTGAAGTGAGTCTGCTTTGGACAGGAACAAAGCCAGGAAACCGCATGAGTCCACCTACTGTCCAAAGCCCACCAATGTTCTTGGTGCTTAACTTCCAAGGTGACTGTCTGCCCGACTGTCATCTTGTAGCTTGTAGCATGGAGCCTGCTAGGCAATGCCTGCCAAAGGTCTGTGTATATTTGCTCATTGGACTGAAAACGAGAGTTGAGTCATGTCTCTGGGCCCACGTGCACTGGAGATTCCTGAGGCAGAGGGCACGTCTGAAGTTCTTGAGCTGGAATGGCATGTCAGAGGGCAACACCAAGTCTCTACCTGTGACTTTCCAGCAACCCGTGCACTGAACTCGTGATGTGGGACTGTGGAGGCAGAAGCCAAGGAAGCAATGTGTGCTAGTCGCCTGTGTGCATAGCCCCACATCACTGCTCCAGGGGAGCCAGTGACCCGGCTTTGTACAACAATGAGCCTACAACAGCGCTATCCTCGTCACACAAATCAAGTATTCCACAAATGCCAGTTCAAGAGAGCTTCTCCTAAGGGCATAAGAAGTTTTCAAACTTGGGTAGGTGAAGGCTTTAGTGGAGGACACTAGCAAACTGCTATTTTCCCCAAGGAACACCTCGGCTAATTTTAGATCCATGTGCAACATAATTTTCCTAACAAAACTGGTGCGAACTTCATGAATTCCTGTTTTGTGGAGGCTTTTCTACTCCCTTTGATCTATCTTTGGAGTCTGAGTCAAGCGACCCAAAGGGAGTGAGACCATCATCAAAGCATTTATGTAGTGTCTACTTCTGGCCAGACGCTAACGCTGGACTGAGGAGTGAGAGCTAACTGCGCCAGGCCCTGTAGGGTAGCTTTCCTAAACAATACGAGACAAGAGACTAACACCGGAAAGGCCCCTCAGCTTGGCCCAAGTTCTAATGAAATTTGAATTTAAGGCCACAAAAGCCTACACATGTGCTTCTTCAACTACACTTTGATTCTCCTGTTGGAATTAAAAATTACATATAAAACCCAGCCCTTGGGGAGACACATAACAAAAAGCCATGAAACTAGAGGAGCTAAAGACTGCCCAAAGAAGACAGAGTGAGTGTATTCAGGAGATTTTAAGATGAACCGAGAAGGGGTAAATAAGAGGTTAAGGACACGAACCATAAGGATTTCAAAGAGAGTTGGGTAAGCAGCTTAGTGCTAGCTTTGCCTAGAATGCATGAGGCTCTGGGTTCAAAGCCCAGTAGCGAAGGAAAAAATTCAACTGGAGAAAGCTGAGGATGGATATTCAGGGCAAGGGATTCATTTAGGGTTTGGGATTACCCTGGGGCAGATCCCCAAGCCAGCTGGTGAATGCAGGCAGGGGTACGTCAATCCTGGAGACTCCATTGTCAGATAAAGGACCCTGTGAGCACGGGAAATCACAAGTCACAGGGTGGACCATACGGGGTACAGAACTAGATCTCAGGGGCATGTGTGTGGTGCACTCTGGACTCCTCTGAGTCTGTGGTGTGGCCCTGCTGGCTGACACCGCATGTGCCATCTCTCCACCTCACAAGTGTTACGCTGTGTGATAGACTCCAATCCCAAAGGAGACATTTTTCCCTGTAACTCAGGCAAAGCCCTCCCGGTGACAGGGCTGCTTCACAGGGACTTCTGGAATGTGAAAGAGAATAAAATTTCCCTGAGTCACAAAAACAAATCCCACCTGAGACTTGTTTAGAATATTAAAACAACAGGCCCAAGGGCCTCCAAAGTGACAACTGGACTTTATTCCTGTCTAGAGATCTCTTCAGCCATTCTGCAGAACGAAAAGAAATTTTGCCCACCGTATGAGTGGGGAGTGACAGCTTCCACACCGTGGGGCTCGCGGGGCAGGTGGGGGCTGCAGTGAGCCACAGTCCTGACGCGCTCCTGCTCGTCGGCCGTGACTCAGCCGGCAGCCTTCCTTCTGCAGCGGTCAGCCCAGATGGGGAAGCCCGCCGTGCTGCAATCCTACTCTGTATTTTTCATTGTTACACAAAGACCTTTAAATTGCTAAGACCGTAGGCACAGAGCTTCTCACAGACCCATCCATCCACACTCATGGATTGACCTAGGCGCACAGCATTTCACAAAGCCCACCTATGCACATGGATTAGTCCTTTTGCTGTGTTTCTGGAAGGCTGAAATCTTGCGGAGCCAATCTGCAATTCAAGCAATGAGACCTAACAAGCCATTTCCACAGCCGCATGCGAGAGAGAACATGTCAGCCCAAGCTCTCTAATACACCCAACTGAGGAGAAGACTAGGGAGCTGAGTTTGGGTCCAGCACAGACTCGTAAGTAGACATTGGCCATGAATTCCACTTCTCCTCTGCACGTGGGGCCTCAGTCCTCCGCTGTGGGCTGCTCTCGAGCCAACAGCCAGGGGACACCAGGAGGTTGGGCCTCTGAGGTCCCCTGACATGGCCGCCCCAGTCCCCCAGCACTCAGATCTGTCTTTATGCCCCATCTCTCTCCACCTAGTCCCTTTTCAATCTCCTCCTCTGGCTCCGTCTTGCCTTGTTTTTCCGTTCCCTCCACGCCTCAAGTTTTATCAGCAAATGTTTGTTTCTCCATTTGATTTTCCATCTATTTTCTATTTGAATCTTCTCTGCCATTAGCAGGTAGGAATACGCCACCCCTCACTCATTTAAAAGAATAAAATGCTGGCTACTTGGAAGGACTAAGATCACTTTAGACCCAAGAAATGCTGAGTCCTGCCTTCCTAGGACGCCATCCCTCTTTCAGATAAGAGGACCCTGGTGGTGGGAACTGATGTAGAACTTGGGCTGTGCTTGATGTCTCCACTCCTAACAGCCCAGAAAATGGTGCCCTGTAATGCACATCGTGCTAGGCACCATGGGAACCATCTGACAATCGAAGTCTAACATGATGCTCAGCGTGTGATCTGAGTTTAGTCCACTAGAGGCTTATTCTGTAACCCTTTCAGCCTTCACAGAACTAAATATTGCTACTGTGATTACCCAGCAATGGATAACGATTTGTGTTGGATGAAGGAGAGTAACAAAGGGGGCTAATCTCATGTTTTCTTAGTATGTTTTCATTCCTGTTATATTGTTGAAATTGTAAGTCTTATAATCTTATATGCTTTTTATTTCTGTTTGAACCTGCAGCATAATTTAAATGTCTTTGGAAACAATCCTAACCTTCTGAAATACCTGGAAACTAATAAATGAGTGTGTGTGTGTGTGAGAGTGTGTGTGTGTGTGTGTGTGATATGGTTCCAAATGATGATAGTTTCTCACACACACACACACACACACACACACACACACACACCTACCTTTGGGCATAAGACCGTGGCCGATTATTACAGCTTTAAACCTGGTACATCATTTGGAAATGGTAATCATTTTCAAAAAAGTTATTCTAAATATTAAAAACATATAATTTCACTGCCATTGTGTCTATAGTGCATTTTGTTGGGAAAGCAAGAAACCCAAAGTTTTAATGTCAGCAAGAAGAGCATTCTCTTCTAACTTTTGATGAATTGGTTAAGCTTTTTAGACAGGGTTTACCTGTGTGTAAACCTGGTCTGACAGCAGTCCTCCTGCCTCAGCCTCCTGAGTACTGAAATTAAAGGTTTGAGCCACCACACCCATCCCTCTCCAAAGGCTCTCCACGGTGCCGTACTCCTGGTGTGCAATTCTTTAAACTATCCCAGGTAGACGATTTTAGTTGCCACCCTGATGTCCCCAGTTATTCTGTACCCCACGTAATGACTCCACCGGTGTAACTGGAGATCACTGCCTTTCTGGCTGCTCTAAAGACCGTAATTAATTCTCAGAGAACGTAGTTTCAAGGGACCCTGGCAGGGCGGTCAGAGTACCACCCGCCTACTTCTGCATGAGAATCCACACCACAGCTACACAAGGCCCCCCGTACAAATGGAAGGAAAGGAGTATTCAACAACTCTCAGGTAAGCTCATGAAAACCCGAAGGACCATCCCATGATATGCTCTTCATATCAGGCATAAATAAGTTCATTGCTGGGAACTTCTGGTGGCAAATCCCTGCACCAACCAGAGATGCTATCTGGATTCTTACCTGCTCCTCAGCAGCAGAACTAGACAATATCAAGATCTCAGATTTCCCCCCTCCTCCCAGTCCTTTTGTGGCCTCTCCAGGAAGGGTCGTTCTTAAGTGCACTAGAACACCCTACTCTGCTGGGACTGCACATATGCAGTTTTCTCAATGGGCCGCCCATGTCTGCCCTGCCCCACCTTAGCACTGCCGAGAAAAATCCATCTGTTGTCTTTGGGTTTTCAGACTAGGGAACAATTTGCTTTTTCAGGCTTCAGAAGATTGTTGGACTGCCTTTTGTTCCATTTCAGATAACTCAGAACTGTTTGTGATTCATTACATCAACCTTGGCCAGTATGTAGAACAAGCAAACCAGGCATCCCTAGTTTGGAACAAAAAAAGGATGATCCACATCCCCCTTCCATTTTTATTAAGACAGTTATTTTTTCCTTCTGGTTGTATGATATGCACTTTTAACATTCCGGGAAAAAAAGTGTCTGTGATATGAAAGTCATAATAAAATAAATGAAAAAAGAAATATAATTATAAAGGACGAGAAACCGTATCGTTTTTAGTGTGAAATGCCCAGGGGAAAATCTACTTTTAAGATAATCAGTACCACATAAATGAAAAGAGAATGTAAGAAAAGATTTGCTGTTTTAGAAATTAGCTGTTCTTTAGTCTTTCTGGCTACTGAACTTTCGTTCTAAATTTTGTTTTTATTTTTTAGATAGGATTTTACTATATAGTCCTGACTGGCTTGGAACTAAATATGTAGACCAGAATGGTCTTAAACTCACAAAGATCTGCCTGATTTTGCGTCTGCAGTGCTGGGATTAAAGGCGTGCACCACCATATCTGACCTATGGATTTCACTGCTCCACATCGACATTTGGCACTGGACAAACTCGGCGACGATGCAATGCTTTCCTACCAGGTGACCACGAAGCTCCTGGGCCTCAGGCCTGTTGCCTAGAACATAGGACTCCAAAATGACCATTAAACAAAATGTGAACAGACACTGAGCGTGAGTCAATAACCATCTCCTTCATGCGGTATAGAGTGCTTATTATAAATGGAAAGAGACACAAGCCGTGGTCAGATCTATCACCAGAGCGACTGTCCTTCTCAAAGACCATGTTAATAGGGACCCAGAGCCGAACTCAAAGTCTTGACATAATCTCTGTTCTGTAAGTCACTCTGTCGCATGGTCTTCCTAAACATACCTTCCAGGTAAATGTCTGGAGCCAAGAGATTGTGGATACCTTGAATGCAGAGGTATTATTGCCTGTAACATCTCTGTTTGATAAGCCTGAATCATGAAGAAAAAGAAAACTCACTTCTAAATGCCGGACGCTGTTGCAGATTCTCCACTGGTTTCTGCCTACGTCATTCTTCTGGCTCGCTCTCAGGTCATCTGCCGCCTCAAGCCACGTGGAAAGGAACTGGAATCCTTTATAGACAACATTGAGTGTCCAAACAACAGCATGTTGATAACTCAGCCTTCTCTTAAAAGCCTTTTCTTGATGGGATCTCCAATTTTCCTTCCAGGCATGAGAAATCACAGTTATGACCATGACCTGGCGTTTGGACGGTAAGGAGGGAGGGAACCGGCACTTCTAACTTCCAGCCTTTGATCTAGTTTCTCTTTGGAACGCAGCCCAGTGTTAGTTACTGCTAAATGTTGTCTGTGGAAAGGGTTCCCTTCACATAGGATTTCAGCTTTAGGGAGAGAGGCTCCTTGTGTGCAGATCCGGTCGACCCTGAGAGGGGTGGAGAGGTGATGGGACCGCATCAAGAATGGCCTCTCACCAGGCAGTGGTGGTGCAGGCCTTTAATCCCCTCACCCCCCACAATCGGCAGGCAGAGGCAGGTGGATGTCTGTGAATTCCAGGCCAGCCTGGTCTTCAGAGCTAGTTCCAAGACAAGCTAGGGCTGTTACACAGAGAAACCCTGTCTCAAAAAAATCAAAACTAAAACCAAAACCAAAAAAAAAAAAAAAAAAAAAAAGCCAAACAAACAAGAATGCCCTCTCAGAAAGCAGTGTGTTCTCATTTCTCAGGGAAAGAAGGAAAAAATTAAAAGACAAAGGCAATAAAAGGAACGCTGTATAGCCAGTAAGGCCCAAGGCAGGAGAAAAATCAATTTTCTGCCCATTGGGCAATGTGGTAATTTTTCCTCTTTTATTGCAATGTCCATCTTTGTTATTATTTCTCTAAGTTTGCATTCTTTCCTCTTAGCATTCCTCCTTGTTCCTGTCTCTCATTTCTGGAGATAGATTCCTCCCTAACCCATGAAACCATCACTACCAGGTAGGTCTTCACACCTTCTGTTTGCCCCCACCCCAAAGTAGGCCAGGAATTCTAAAACCAAACTCCTGTTCAGCCTTCTTGTGAGCTGTCAGAGTCTCATGCACCCACAGTTTCCATGCGAGGTTAAAGAAATAGATTAAAATAAAAATCCTAAAAGAAGTTGAATCTGGGCCAGCAACAGGGCGTACCTGCTCCTGTGTATGATGCCCAAGACCTGTGTATGATGCCCGGGGCCCACAGAACCAGCTCTCACAAGGCCGCAGTGCTCTGACCTCCACTGTGGCCTCTGAGCCACAACCCTGTCCTAACACACACAGAAAAGTAAATGCAATCAGAACGGCTGTGAAGCTTAGGCAATACATTTTTAGAAAGTGCTTCTGGGAGAGACTGAAACTCAAAATGTGGTGCTTCTTTGGAGGAGTTATCCAGGTGGGGGCGGGAGGGGGACGGGCTGAGTTCACCAAGTATATAAACAGACTGCTCTTCATCCTGACGACACCAAGCCCTTGCTGCAGTTTCCATAAATGACTTTTTCAGTCATCTTGGTTTCCCCTTCTGCAATGCAGCTGGGGGCAGTCCCTGCTTCTCTTCCTTCTCTCGAATTGCCAAGAAGGCTTTCCCCCATGTGAGCGCATTTTCTATAAATTAGCTACATATATGAGTCAAATTAAACTACCTAGATTTCCCCCTCAAAACTCCCATCCCCACACTGATGGGGAATATGTTTCCCTAAGCTACGTTCTCCTCCACTGTTCCACACCATCCAGTCTTCACTGACTGAACCTCATCTGATGGGCACCGTGTACACAAACCAGTCTCCCGGGAGAATACAGGAGGGAAATAACCATTCCTCCTCTATGGGAAGTCAGGACAGCAATGGAAGGAAGAGCGACCTGCCATGTATGTGCTCCAGACACACAACTGTAAGGGTTGGTAGAAGGGCCAGGCCATTCAGCAGGGGAGTTATGTAGAGGGGCAGGGGTACCTGTATGTGCAGGGAGTGCTGATGACCTGACCAGGCTTCGTGAGTTTCCAAACAAATTCTCATGAAAAAGATAATTGAAAAGAAAGTTGGCACTTATTAAATTTCTGTCAGTCCACTCCAGTTTCTCATAGCTCCTAGTCATGTGGATACATGCTAATTTCCTTGGCAGCCCCAGATAAAGCTCTTAATGTGATTTGAGTCCCTGGGAGATTAGCACTATTATAAATATAAATCTTCAAACACAAGTAAGCTGAAACCAATGCCCACTGAACACTGGCTTTCTGTTAGATGGAGGCTTTCAGTGGTACACCAAGTCCTTGGGTAAGTGAGCTAGAAAATGGCTAAATGCACTCACTGGCTAATGTCAAGGCAGGGCTCTTTCCCCAGGAAGCAGCAAACGCGGTTGTTGTTTAGATTTGGAATTTACAGAAGTTGGCGGGGCAGTTTGGATGACAATCAGAGAAATATGAATTCAGAACTCCAAGCAGGAGCTTAGGTAGGGAACCCTGAGACTTTAATCAAAACAGGCTCTGTTTGCAGCCAATCTGCAAAACCTCATCTTCATGTTCTGGTTACTTTGCATTACTTGCAAGTGACAGTTCCCCCTACCCCTAACCAATAGTTATAAATAGATTTCAGGTTGTTTGTTTGTCTAAGAGAAAATAAGGGTTGAGTGCTTAGAAACATACATTTGACATAGAACCAGCGCAACTCCTCTGAGCATAGGATCTGTACACCTCACCCAACAGGTGTGTTGATGTGGTCATTGCTCACTGGTAACACTTTTTTGCCCAATTTGAGGCACTCAAAAATTTAAAAACATTCCTGTTTTAAGAGTATTCTAAAATGAAAGATTGTTTTGTTAACTCCCCAAGACGCAGTGCAAAGATCCACTGCCTGCTTATTCCTTCTGAATGAGAAACTATTTCACTTGGCCTTTGATAGTGTATTTCTACCTTCCTACTCTACAGAGGGAAGGGAGGAGGGAGAGGAGAGGGGTGGAAGGAGAGAAGGAGGAAGAGAGGGATGGAGAGGCAGAGAGAGAAACAGAGAACAAGATCAGAACCAGCCACATTTGATCTTGAACTTGGCATTCCTAGCTATACTTGCCTCTTGTATTCTTGGCTGAAGGTACGATTATCAAAGAGAAGGAAACGAATTGGAGAAAAAAATGGTTCATTATCACTTGGCCAGCCTGTCCCCAGTACAGCTGAGATGGGTGTCACCCACTATGCCAAGCTAAGGCTGCCCTCTAACCTGTGAGCAATCCTCTGTCTCGGTTTTCCGAGTGTGGGGTTACAGGAGTGGGATTATGCTTAGCCTTGTGTGTGCCTTACATTCAGTATGACCACCAGGTCATCTGCTGAGGTTGTCCTCCAGCTGAGTCACCGCCTTTCCCTTCAGGGCACTTCTGCTACGAAGCCTTTTCTGCCCAAGGCCTGCCTGCCATCACACTGAGTCATGGTCTTTTCCTGCTCGGCCTCAAACTCACTGTCTTCAATGAGCATGCATGCACAGCTGCCTGCCTGTCCCCTCCTCAGGACAGGGTCTGAATTTGATTGTCTGCTTTTCTGGGTTCTAACAGGACCTGGCACCTGGTAAAGCCATGTGTTTGCACAATGGGTGAATGAATACAGATGAAAACTTCTTAACTAGGTCCATAACAAGTGTGCTGTGCTCGAGGAAAATGAGTATGTTAAACAGTTTAAAAGAAGCTCAATACTTCCCGGGACTTTAAGTCTGGGGTGCTGAGCTGAGTTCCAAATTCACCACAGCACAGCTTCATCTTGGTCAAGCTACGGAACATCCCTGACCCTCAGTACACGCTACAAAGATAAGAGGATGACATACAGGTAAAAGGTAAGAATGCCACGAGTTGAGCATCCCAAGGAGCCAGCACAGACGAGATAGAAGCCGAGTGGCACTGTGGTTACTCCATCAATGACAACAGTAAATTAAATAGATTCTGAGAAACGTACCAGAGTAGGGCACAGCATAACTCCTGTCTCAGTGACAGCCAACTGCCTCAGCCACAGAGCTGAGAAACGGTGCAATAGGTGTGTCGTGTTAGAGGGCCTCAGGGAGTCAAACAGGATTTCCATATAAGCATGCTGCACACTGAGTGATGTGAGTTGGGTGGAAAGGGAGGTATTTAGGGATTAGCCTGCTAGAGTCACGGAGACAATGGCTAAAAGGTGGTTAGCATGTCTGAGAATAGCCTACTGCTCTCTGCTGCCCCCTTTTGGTGTGGAGGGGGAAGAGCAGTGATAGGTAAGGGGGTGAGGGCCAGGCCAACCAGGGGACCAAGTAAGTGGTGGAGGCTAGAAAAAGAAGGCTAGTTTAGTCAGACTCCAAGCACTCTGTAAATTGCAAGCCATTGTCCTGAGCTCAGGGTCTTATTGCCCTAAGCACTAGGTCTTATTGACTCTTCTATTTATTGCTTGAAGACATTTCTCAAGTAAGATCCGAAGCCACTTTAGCCTCAAGGACCCAGTCAATACCCATAGGTTTGTAGAGAAGCAAGCAACAACAGCAAAGCTGAGAAGGCATCAAACTAGGAAGGATAGAGAGGTGAAGAGGGCAGGATTTGACACCAAGTCTTCTCCAGCCATGCAGTAGCAGCCTAAGTATCAATAGAATGTCCCCAAAGGAAAATGTAAGTCACTTCCCCATGTGTGTCAGTCAGTGATCCTGCCGGACTAAGGGCTCCCATCAGTGCTATTAGGAGTCGGGTGACTCTTCAATAGGGAGAGCTGTCCTGTGTGGCTAGAAGTAGTCTTGGTTTCAACCTACTTTAAATGCCAATACAAACTCTTGTCTAGGAGTGACAGCTAAAAATGATGGCTCAGTCAGTGAAGCGCTTGTTGTGCAAGCACAATGATTTGAGTTTGTTCCCTAGACTTCATATTTTCAAGAGCTAGAGCATGAGGGCACAGGCTCATAACCCCAGTGCTGGCGAGTCAGAAGCAGGTCCATCCCAGGGGTGAATTGGCCAACCTATCTAGCCTATTTGGTGAGCTCCAGGAAACTGACAGACCTATCCTTAAAAAGGTAGATAGCTACTAAGAAACAACATCAACAGTGCATGCCTGTGCATGTGTACCCACGTGTGTGTGTGCGCGCGCGCGTGCGCGCGCGTGCGCACACACACACACACACACACACACACACACACATTTCCAAATGTCTCCCAGGAGGCAAAGTCATACTCATTGAGACTGGCAAAACTTCTACAAAAGCTCAAAGTTGTTCCATCCCTTTTCCATCTGTCTTTGGTCCCTACAATACCATGAGCCAGACCCACACACAACCAGTAGACATTTACATAGACAGCAACACCAGTGTCTTCGGAAACCCAAGATTCTCTTCTGAAGTCTAGGTTTGAGGGGCATCTAATGCTCTGGTCCAAAACTACAACCAAGTGAAGCCACAACTACAAAGGGGACTCCACACTCAAAGTCTGACCTCTCAGACAAGCAGAGGTCCAGGGAGAAGTGTCTGCCATGCACAGCATACAGTGGACACATAAACCCCTCAGAACTGTCTTCTGTTTTCTCTCCTCCCCTTTCCCCTCCATTTTGCCCCTGCTAAGCTGCTATGCAGTAAGAGCTGGAACACGAGCAGAGCCCTGGAGCCGCCCTCCTTCATGTCCTGGTGCTAAACAAGACAGTCCCTGCACAAATAAACAATTAAGTTAATTGTGGGCTTGACAAATACTTTCCCCCTGAGGAATTAAGTACCATTTGGGGTTAGGTTTCCAGGCTGAACACCAGAAGGCAAGAAAATGAAGGAATATGGTCAGTCTCCCAGTACTTTAACCCCAAAGAAGTGGCACGCCGGGACCAAATCTGTCACAATACCTTAATTTAAATGTTTCTGTCACTCAGCATTCCCCTTCTATTCAGCCAGGGACCAGGGACAGGCTCCTGGGAGGGGTGCAGTGGATGGATATCCTTCGAGAATTTGTCACTAGGCATTGCTGTGCCTCAAACGATGGCTTCCTTCAGGCAAGCCCTTCACACAAAGCTACACCAGAGGCTACTGAACAGGGTCCTAGGGAGGGTACCCGTGCCTCCCTTCTCTTGACATTATTTTTAGTAGAAATCAACATTGGCTGTTTTCGGCTTCAACTTTAAACTCCAGCTGGCTTTATCTTGTCTTGCTTATTCTAATTGTGGCACAGTACACCGTGTAGAGCCACACCTGTGTTTATGTCATATGCTATCAAAATACCGTGAAGGGAGCATGGTGCGGTCCCCATTAAAAGATCAAAGAAGAATGGTGAGAAGTCTTTGCTCCTAAACTCGGGCCTCTCGACCCCCCTGGAACCCTGAGAAAGGCCTAGGCACCCCGTTCTACCTGGCTGAGGTCAAGTTGAGACCAGCCATGTACTGTTTATTGAGAGAGAAACAAATACTCTCAGCCTGTCCGGTTTCAGAGCAACTGGGGAGTTTCCAGTCTGGATACGAGAAAACTTTTACACTGTACCCAAATATTCTTTTTTCTTTTTCTTTTCTTAAGCCAAAATTAGAACAAAAACAAACATTTATGGGGCTCATTGGAGGGGGAAGAAGAAACTCAAAAGCTAAAACATTTCTTATGAAAAATTTTGTCTAGCTCTAAACTCACCTGGCTCAGAATCTTGGAAGTTCTGACTGGATAGGAAACAGGCGCCCGTCCCCACCCTGGCCTAGAGGCCACACTGCTCCTGGTTGAGACTCCAGCTAGGTTTCCCAGGCTAGACTGAGGATGTTGGAACAGTGAGGAGATAGTGGGGGTTCAGTGTCCATGAAGGAAGTGTTTTTCTTGTCTAACCTGATGCCTAGAGGTGCAGTTAATAAGATACTGCCCAGAGCAGCCCCTCAGTGAGAGCGTTTAGCCTGGCCCTGCTGCCCACTCAGAAAGAACCTGATACTGGCAACCTGGCCTACCTAGCCCAAGCAGAGACATCACTAATTAGCACAGCCCTCAGCCTGCAGACTGGTGACTGCGTCACAACTGTCCTATGTTCCCAGGTGATGCCCCTCAGCCTCCGGGCTGGTGACTGCGGACGAGCTCTCCTACGTTCCCACCCGCAGCCTGCACTAAGACCCCAGGCAGCCATCCAGGCTGTGAGTTGTGTGAGGGCCTGCTCAGACAGCACTGTCTCCCAGATCCACTCTGGAATCCCAGACTGTGTCATCCTCTGTGTGGAAATTTAATTTAAAACACTCTCATTCTGTTGACCTGAAGACAGTGTCAGTTAGGCTGTCCGTTACTGGAACTGACTGTGTATATTAACACATAAAATGCCAATAGAAATGTACAGAAATTCTTGTCTGTCCACACATTTAAGTCAAGGTAGGTCGTTAATCCATGTGAGATTTATCTTACAAATTCAGCATATAAAAGATACTATATAAATAACTTAGCTACCTAAAATCATGTGAGTATAGATTGGTGCCTGGGCTATGTTCTTTAGAACAATAACAAAAGACATCAAAAACAAACAAACAAACAACAAACAAACAAAAAACCCTTGTCCTGGGTCTTTTCTCCTAAAAAGTCATTTCAAGCTACCCTTCTTCCCATCTCCAGCCAGCATCTAAAGACAGCCGGCAATGTGCTCGCATAAACAGGGTCATCAGAAGCAGGGCTGCTGCTCATGGAGATCGTTACCCAAATCACAGAAACACAGCTGAAAGCCAGCTATTCTTACAGACTTGTGTACCACAAAGGGGGGTTTCCAGGCCTCTGATATTAGCAATTCAGTCCCTTCCTCTCTAGTTTCAAGATGAGACCATGACAGAGACCGACTTGTCAGAAACAATAACATCCAACCACAGAACAGCAGGTACCGGCATCTAAATGTGCAAAAGTGCACACTTCCCTGCAGCTTGCAGCGATTTCCACGCCTGGTGTTCTGGTTTGTCTCAGAGGTGGGGGAAGAAAAGGAGGAGGGAAGAGGAGTAGGGAAGGCGTGAGGAAGAGAGGAAGAGGAAGGGAAGGAGAGAGAGAGAGAACAGCTTTTGCCGTCATTACTGCTTCCCATGCTTCCATAGTCTTTGGTGTTATCTTCATATTTTAAAACAAACGCAACTGCATTTTGATTGCATATTTTACTTTTCCAAAGTAAATGTTGTGAAATGAAAAGATTTCTTTTAGAAGCAGAGATATCTGAGAATTTTCCCAAAATGGATGAAAGGACATGTCTCCTTTCTCTTTCTGCTTTTATAGATTCATGCCAAGCCAATGTGTGATGCCTAATTTCCATAGAATATTCCAGAGAGAAAGGAATCGGTTCATCCCTGTGGCAAATTGGACATATATTGGGCATTCACTGTTTACAGGCCTGGGATGCTAAGAACTGTGGGGAGTTGTACTAACAAAATAGGAAGAAAAATCCAACTGAATGAGGAAATGAGCCGAGAAAACAGGACAAAAAGATATAGAACCCCACAAGCCTGCACAAGTGCGCATGCTCAGCTGCTCGGTCGTACTGCTGCCGCGCACCTTCCAAGAGACTTCCCATGCAACCGGCACTGTCTGCACATAAAAAAGTATCATTATTCAATGTTTGCTAGCCAGTTTTTATGCTTTCAAATCCCTTTAAATGGGGCTGTTTACCTCCTATCTACTTTTTCTATTTTCCAAACTCGAACCACTTCTTCTTAAAATTTTTCACTTAGGTATAATATGCCTTGAGCAAAATAAAAACAGCCTATGTTAGCGGGGCTATGGTGGCGCACGCCTTTAATCCCAGCACTCGGGAGGCAGAGGCAGGTGGAACTCTGTGAGTTCGAGGCCAGTCTGGTCTACAAGAGCTAGTTCCAGGACAGGAACCAAAACCTGCGGAGAAACCCTGTCTCGAAAAGAATCCAAAAAAAAAAAAAAAACCTATGCTATGTTATATTTTAACAAATACTGACAAACATGTACAATCCAGGAACTCACTCTCCTTCCAACACTCCCAGAAGAAAGGAAGTAAGTAAAGAAGGAAGAAAGAAGAAAGGAAGGAAGAAACGAAGAGGGAAGAAAAGCAGGCAGGCAAAAGAAATCTCTCAAAGCCATTGTGTCTTAAAATTATTTACATCCAAATATTTTTGAGTGGAGATTATCAAAGCCAAGTGTGCATGCAGAGGTAGGTGGAGGGGAGGAGGTGACCAGCTAACTACAATAATAAAAGGCCATGGAGATGTGTGTGAACAAGGCTGTAGGGGCCCAGGCCCTTCTCAGCGGCCCTACTGACACCTGGCCACTACACTGCGATGGGTGCCTCTCTTTCCTGGTTTGAGCACTGGGGTTTCCATGTCTAGAAAGAGGGAAGTTGAGGCTGAACAGTCAGGTTTGCCATGTTCTCACAGGAGCGAAGGCCATGTGCCTAGGACGGCTAAGCACAACTCTGAGACTCTTCCAAAAGTCTATTGCAACACTGAAAGATGAGCTCACATGACCAGGCACACAGGAACTTTTCTTAGCATTTCCTGTTTCCCACATTTCAGAGGATCCCTTCAGGGGATGTCTGGCCCAGGGTAGCCGGGAAAATGGGCACCTTCAGGCTACACCCACCACCGGCGTTTCTTCGTTTTGGCAGGATGCTGCTGTCCTTGTGGTCTGTCAGCAGCATGGGGCAGGGCTGGGAGGATACATACTACCTTTGGGGTACAGTGAGGACCTTCTGGTGCTAGTGGCCGTACTTGCGTCCTCTTGTCATCACTAAACTGCTATGAATGTGGGAGCTAGGTACCTCTAGACTCTGTGACCTTCATTTCTCATGAAGGTCGTGAGATAAATCGCAGACATGTGACGTGTATGTCTTTGAAGCCAAACCCAAATGGAACATGTCACCAAATATTCTGCAGGAAGTAGTTCTGTTAAAGTCTCTTCCAAAATGGTCCCCAGGGCAATCCTTCCACCCAGCAACCAAAACAATGTGCTTGAAAAGTTTACATCTTTCACCCCTCGAAAAGGTCGCCCGCCTGCCTCACGCCCTCCCCAGCGCAGAGCATAACGCTTATTTTCAGAGAACACATATTGTTCTCTGTTCATTTGCATTTGGTGAAATCCCTCCCTTGGACCACTTTGGTGAGCACTACCTTGGGCTTCCTGGTCGTCTCCTGTAGTCTAGATACGTGCAGACATTTGCTGCCAACTTTAGTGCCCAACAGATTGAATGCAGTTGCTGCCTTTGGCATTTATGCTTTCTTTTGCTTAGGTGGTGGCTTTTCCATCTTTCCTAGGATCTTGCTGGTCTTGAACTCCAAATCCCCCTACCTCAGATTCCTGAGTGTGGGGATTACAGTCATGGACCTACTGGCCCAGAGATAGCATTCTCTCCTCTTTGTAATAGACTAAGTCTTAGGCTTAAGCAAAGTCCTTGCTTCTAGATGCTTCCAGAGCTCTTGCTCTGTCTCTTCTCTCTCTGTCTCTGTCTTTCTCTCTCTGTGCCCCTCCCCGAACCTAATCTCCTGGTCAACTGACACAGGCCATGTTTTAGGTGCAGAAGGTTTACTGGACTGCTATAAAAAGTTGTCCCCAGCACTCACTGTCACTGGGGGCACGACTGTTTTGCAGATTGAAGCCCATACACTGAACACTATTGCTCAGTGTACGTATAGATGCCCCTTCTTCCCACCTGAAATGCGGCACACACAGCCGGCAGGGGAGGCTCCAAGTGTTAGCCAACAATGCTGGATTTCAGAGACAAGCTTGTCTATGAGTAATTGAAAGTGACTCATGCTGTTTCCCTGGCTGGTACATGTGACCCGCAGTACTGCTTGAGTGTAGATGTGTGACCAGAGCAATTCTTAGAACACAGATTCCCCTTCACACATGTTGTTTATCTTCTTTTGCTGAACAGGAGGGAGCAATGACGGAGAAGAGCTGCCCAGGGCTGCCACTCTACATTGAGATCTTGGAAAGTTCCCAGGAGAAGAAGCAAAGGACATCACCCAACGACAGAAAATAAGAAAGACATTTAGCTTTCGTAGTCATTGGATACCTTTAGAAAATGACCCCAAATCTAGCAGGATAAGGATCCAAGAACATAAAAATTAAGTACTGCCTATTTCCATGTTAGTAAAAATGTATATCTAATGGGATAGAGTTGGTATGCAACCCCATACCTAAAACAGACCCACTGAAGAATGCGTCTTCGCTTTCACGCAAAGCCCATTCCTTTGCGTGAAAAGGAATCCAAACTGTCATTTGGGCAGTTCAGGTGTATTCCAATGATTCTATCTCCCAACTTGTCTTAGTCTCCCTTTACTAGAGCTTGGTGTCAGACCCAAATCAGGGACTGACTGAGGACACGCAAGGACACAGCTGCCACGCACTCTCGAGAGTACTTCCTACCTCTTTCTCAGTTCCTATTTTCTGCTGAAGCAGATCCTACCTCATTTGCCTGCTTCATGAAGACCGCCACTCTCTGGCCCCTCTCTCCTTATCTTCTAGGTTAGTCCTGCAGTTTCTCTCAAGTGGACGTCAGAGCGGCATCTTCACCTGAACCTTTAATGAGGACAAGGGGACTTCAGCCCCACCCCAGCTCCCTGACACCCCACCCCTGCTCCCTCAACCACACCTCCCACTTCTTCAGTAATCTCTATACCTTTACCCTCCTGGTACCCCGTGCCACTCAGAACCTAATTCTTTTTTTTTTTTTTTTTGGTTTTTCGAGACAGGGTTTCTCTGTGGTTTTGGAGCCTGTCCTGGAACTAGCTCTTGTAGACCAGGCTGGTCTCAAACTCACAGAGATCCGCCTGCCTCTGCCTCCCGAGTGCTGGGATTAAAGGCGTGCGCCACCACCGCCCAGCTCAGAACCTAATTCTTAACCCACCTCCTCGCGCAGGCAGCCTGGTACTCTACCTGAAAGCCCGCCATGAGACTCTCCTTACCCAAATGTTCATGCTGTCCTGAACACTATCTCTGCTCACCCTCCCAGGGCTTTATTGCATCTCTTCTTGTTTGGTCACTACACAATACGATCATGTTGGATTGCAGGGAACTCTGTTGCTGTTTGACAGCATGGGGACCCCATACTTTATTCCTCTCTAGACTCATAGCCAAGGTCAAATCAAGCTCCAGATGAAGATAAACACTTGATTTTTGCCTGAGGTGTATAATACGCAAGGTCTTTGTGAAATGTTAGCCCTCGGTTAAATCCGATTGCCTGTCATCCAAACACGATCTTTACTTTTTAATCCCAGCAGAACCTAAGTGGAGGAATAAATGTAGTGAATATTCAACCAATGACAAATAAGAGTCATTTAAGTAGCATTGCAAGCAGACATTTTGGGAATATCAACCCATTAATCTTCATCCTGACCCAGGTAATTACAGCTACTGTAGTTACCCCCACTCTCTGCAGGAGGAAACTGAAGCACAGGAAGTAACTGATTTAGAGTCACAAGGAAGACAGTGCCCTTTGGAGACTGGACTCAGGGGATCTGGACCCCAGTGTGGGCTTGTTGCAGCCATGTTATGCTACTGGTTACAAGGTGTATGTCCTGTTCTCGCTCACCGCAGCAAAGAAGAGCCTATGTTCCACACAAACACCCAAGAGCCGCCATCCCTCGATCTCCAGTGGTGAGAAACTGAGCGCGAACAGATCTCCATCTTCACAAAGAAACAAGGCATCGTGAGATCCCAGTTCATAGAATTTTCTTTGAAATATAGAAGGTTTAAAAAGAATCTGCTGGTCCACCCGGAATCCAGATGCCAGATTCATTAATCTGAGCAAGTCTTTAGAAGTTCTCTTTCAATGACTACACATCTAATATCTTTCCAAATTTTTAATTTCTCAGTATAAAAAACTGAATGCAACTCAAATCATGACCACAGTTAGATCTTTTGGCTATTCTTTGAAAATGATTATTTTCATCTACACATATAGAACTTCAGATTATGAACAAGGGAAAAAAACGAAAACAAAGCAACCTTCTCCTGGTGGTAAAGTCACGGCAGGAAATGATGCCACCAACAATCACTCATGCATTAGCAGTTGCTTAAGCTAACCATAAGGCTTTTAGAGGGAAAGACTGGGAGGCAGTGGTTGGAAACGAAGCCCCATTATTAATGTAGTCAAGCTATTCAGCTGGATTCAATAAAATAAAAAGCTCTGCCCAGACCAGTGTCTGTAGTAGAAGATGCTAAGAGCTGTTTTGAAAAATCTGGTTTTATTGAATCCAGGCTCTGGATACAGCATTCCTTCTTCCTGTGACTGAAAAGTCACCTCATGCATTAGAAAACCTTTGAGAAGCAGTCAAACTGTGTCAAGACAGCACTGCTGGTTTGGGGTAGGCAACTTTATAATGTCCAAGGTGATCCAAACCTTCTTAGCCCATTGGCTAAATTGTCAAGAGAGGCAACAGGGCCTGCTTCCAATAATTCAGTTGGCTTAGACACTATTTTCAGGAAGCAAAAGTGGGCCTGAGGATACAAAGATGGACAACATGTACCTCTTCTGAGGAGTGGGTTACATGCAACTCTGAGGAGGGAGCCACCATCGGTGCAGTGTTGGGTTCAGATGGACATCACTTGGTGTAACTCTGGGTATCTGTATCTCTTCCCCAGCTGGAACCTCTCCTCTTCCATGTCTTTGGATCTGTCATTGTCCTCAGATGGCTTCATCTCCATCTCTTGGACACCTCACAGAAGACCTCCTACCTTCCAGGCAAAGGACCTCCTGTTTTCATCTTTCCAACAACATCCTCACTGGCACCTGTTCCTGCCCCTGTTGCCCTGTTCAGCATTTAATCCACACGTCAGAGAGGTAGAGAGATTGCTCTGATCTCAGATCTCTCCTATGCTACATTTATAGAAGACCCAGGGAAGAGTTAGGATCAAGGCAAAGGGCTGTGAGGAGTGGAGGAAGTCCTGAGTGGATGTGTGTCATTTAACATGAGCACAGCCATGCTAAAGACCCCAAATGCTTCAGACCCTGGTTCAAGCGCAGATGTTGTCAGCATATGAACAAAATGTCCACCTCACCTTCCTTCTTCCTGATCTTTCAGCCTAAAATGCTATCCCACAGAGACCCCCGCCGAGGTTACTTAAACCACCTCCCCTTCAACTCTATATAGTAGTTCCATCTCTCTGAAGCAGACATTGAAAATGAAGTCACTGATTTTCTAATCTGTTGCTGTGTGCCTCCATCAGAGCACACATCCACCAAGTCCCAGCTTTTCTCTGTGTATCCTGAGCACTCCAGTTAGGGTCAAATCCAAAACATTGCAGGTTTGGTTAACAACCCAGCCATCAGCGCTCACCTGTTCAAAAAGCATTTACTGAATGACAATGACCCAGATATGGAGTGGGTGACAAAGAAGAATAAGTAAAGAGTGTCCTCAAAGGCCTTGCGCTCTAGAGAACAACCAAGCAACAAGCACACTTCGTGGCAATGTTGAAAAGAGGCAGTGATAGGAACCGTCCAGCATGGTGCTGAAGTCAGAGCCTCAGAGGGCCACCGGGCTGGCCATAGCACTTTCAGCTGTGATCTCTACTGTAGAGCAAGTCCATTGATGCCTTATTAACCCAGGTGAGACCCACATTTGCTGCAGGGCCCTAGGTTCAGGGTCAGGAGCTGTTTGCTGGCTGTGGACACTGAAAGTCCTCAGGACTTCATACGTGTGCAAGATCCCAGAAAAAGCCAGGGAAAAGAGAGAGATGGGGCTGGGGGAGGGAAGGAAGGCCTCACTGAAGCCAAGGACAGGATATATTGTGGAAGGGAGGAACCTGATCATCAAGGAGTGAGGCTTGAAAATGCAAGGGTTTGCACTTGGGGTGTATTGTGAAGTATTCTGGCTGAGGTGAGTGGGCAGGGCCTCTGAGAGTGGGGATAATGATGCATGTTCCTATAACAATAATATTAACGTTAACAGTAACTTGCAAAGGAGGTGTTTAAGTAAGACAGTAGTGAAAGTGAGGGAGTGAGCCCCTGCAGGGCACGGCAGCAGGCTGGGGCCACACAACAGCCTGCAGGCCATGGAAGCTGTACTCAGTGTATGTGTCACCCCGACAGCAGTATCTTCATGAGTTTATTGTTCCTTCTTCCCTCCCGCCGTCTTTCCTTCTGTCCTTCCTGCTAGGGAGCACTTGCAAATGCTGCACAGTGGCAGTGTTCAGACTACAAGAAAAGACCTAATCCTTGCCTTCTCACACTTAAACTGGGGGCACCAACAGCTACAGATTTGGACAAGGCAACACAAAGAGGCGTTACAGCTGTGGAATGTGGAAAATGTGTGGGAGGGGAAGGTGATGGACGTGGTATCTGTTTGGAATGGCTCTTAGAGCTTCAATAAATATGTCACATTGAAAAGCGTTCAACCGGCTCTCATGGCCATCCACTTTCTCCCTTCCATCCTCCCTCTGTTTGTTATTGTCTAATCCATTTAAATCTATTTAATCTGCCTATCTATCTATCTATCTATCTATCTATCTATCTATCTATCTACTTACCTAACCTATCATCCACACATCCATCTATCTACCTACATAACTTCCTTTTAAAGACAGACTCTCTTCTTAGGTAAAGTCTTGCTACCAGCTTCCAAATGACATTCACCTAGTTAAAAGATGATGGGGGTACCAGAGTTCCTTCCTAGAGTCTTTGATAACAAGACTATTCTCCCCTGCATGGGATGACTGAGTGGCTCTACCGAAGAGTAGGGGGGTCTATCCAAGACTTTTCAAGGGCTCCCATGTGTCCTTTTTCCCCTGCATTGCCAAGAACAGTTAAATCCTCTTGAGCCATGGGCAATTGATTCCCTTTTAATACTGGACCTGACTTCCCATGTCACAAGCTGGCATAGCTGTCTTAGAGGGTTCATTTCTGTGGTTACATGTCACTACTGCCACTAGCTACAATGCTATTGGAGAAGTCAACTTTGTAGCAAGAGTTATATCACCCATAACTGGCATCAAGAGCCCCAAATCAATAAAATTCTTAATTAGATAGCTTGCAATTTCTTTTGTTGCAGCAGTGGGTGGGGTGGGGTGGGGTGTTGAGACAGGGTTTCTTTGTGTAGCCTTGGATGTCTGGAAATAGCTCTGTAGCCCAGGTTGAACTTGAACTCACAGAGATCTATCTGTCCTACAACTAGCTCTGTAGTCCAGACTGACCTTGAACTCACAGAGATCCACCTACTTTTGCTTCCCAAGTGCTGGGACAGAAGGCATGCACCATCACTGCCTGGCTGTATCTAAATGTTTTATTTAGGGAGAAGAACCGAGATGCTCCATGTATGTAGTTTTGTGTTTTTTTTAAGTTGTAATAAAACAACTAGACTGATAGTATCAGCATCTCCATCAGGACCACTGCATCTGAGTGGCTCCTGCATAAGAGGACATCTGGCTCCAAAGCCAAGTCATTCAACCTTGCTTTGGTCATTTATCATATCATGCTTGATATTTCTGAGTCTTAATTTCTTCATTTATAAAATGGGATAGTTATAGCATATGCCACAGTAGGTTCTTACGAGGGCTAAATGAATTACTAAATGTGATATGCTTAACAGAGTGAACGCTCATGGTCAATACTCTGTCAGCTTCCATAACAATAAATGAATAAATCATTAGTTCACACCATGCAGACAAGGCAGCCTCTGGGAACCTCAGTTTTACATGGACACGGCAGAGACATCTGAACATTCTCTGGTTCATAACAAGTGTTCATTATTAGCAAGTAATAACTGGGATGCCAGTTTTTAACTGACCTTGACTTCTTCACTTTTGTCAGGCAGGAAAAAAAGACCCAGTACCTGTCTCAATGGGAGTTCACAGATCTTTTTGACACATGGCTAGTAGGTTGGTCACATTTAAGTTTTCCCATTCAACCTCCCTTCCTTATTTACCTTCTCCATTTCTCTTTATAGTTGAATGTTTAAATTTTGGGGTCATATACAACCCTTAGAATGTCATCCCCTAGTACAAGTTGAAAGTGTGAAGACCTCAAGTCTAAACTACCCTGAATCCAAGAGCATTTGAGCATCAACAAGACACCACTAGTACTGACCTCATGGGATGGCTCATAGTCAACACATGAAATTAACTTCAGCTCAGATGTATAAGCTGCGTATGAAACCATAATGATTTTTACCTTCCAAATTGTGTCAGATACCCAAGATATGTAATTTTTATGTATATGCAAACATTCCAAAAATCAAACACATCTAAAATGTTCCTAATCCTAGGAATTACTTCAGAGCGCACATGAGGTAAGACAAGGGTGTAAACAACAAGACAATGACGGCATTAACCGGCTGCTCACTGGCAATTGCGGGGCTTGTGGCACAGGCCTTCCTCCTGCTGTTTTGGTAACTGGCTGCCAACTACCAACAAGGCAATTATAGCAAGGTGAGGCCTTCTGCCAGAGACGCCAGGAAAACACCCTTTCACTAGGATGCTTAGTAAGTAGACACTTTTCGAAGACTGGAAAGAGTCATATTTGAAATTATGTGAGTGGAATATTATAAACTGGGTTTGAGTGGAGTTTTCTCATAATAATTATTAATATTTTATTCTACACTGAATGAGATAAGCATTTCCCTAAGTACTCACAAGCCATATGTAATGTGCGTTTCTCATCTGGTGATGTCAGAGTTTACCGTAAATCCCTTAAGTTTGAAACAAGCTTGGTAGGTAAAAAGAAGAGATCCCAAACCTTCTCTTCTACTATCTGACCCTAAACCTTTTAGGAAATGAGAGGATTTACATAGCCAATAGTCACTTCCCAAGTGTCTACCATTTGGCTTCTACTAGCACAGAGTGAATAAAGGCAGTTCACTTTGGGAAGTAGAGAGGCCAGGAGATCCTGATAAATTCACATGAAGTATAAAGAAAATGCTCAGCGAGTGGCGGTGGCGCACGCCTTTAATCCCAGCACTCGGGAGGCAGAGATAGGTGGATCTCTGTGAGTTTGAGACCAGCCTGGTCTACAAGAGCTAGTTCCAGGACAGGCTCCAAAGCCACAGAGAAACCCTGTCTTGAAAAACCAAAAAAAAAAAAAAAAAAAAAAAAAAAAAAAAAAAAAAAAAAAAAAAAAAAAGAAAGAAAGAAAGAAAGAAAAAGAAAATGCTTAGACCGATGGCCTAAGGAGGCTTGAGAGCACAGAGTACTTGCAGGTAGAAGATGAGAAGAGAGAAGAGGTGTAAGTGATGATAACTAACCAATTGATAACATTTGGTCTTCTAAGATTCTGTTAAGTGAACCTATGAGACAGCCTTGCCACACCAAGGGTAAGTGAAACTGGAGAGCCTTAAGGAAGAAAACTGGCCGATTCTGTATGGCAAACATGCCTCACGACATAGTAGATAAAGGCATTATTTGTTAGGGATGAAGCATCCACTTGATATATGCCTGGCTTAATAATAAACAGAAGGTACAGGCTGTTCAAGCTGACTTCCAAAATTCAGTGCACACTGGAATACTGAAATCTGAGTAGCAGAAGCCCAGTGAAGGAAAGCGTTGCTGGAGGCTGGAGAATGATTCCAGAGATGGGTAGAGCAGTAGCGTGGCCATTGCTTCCGGGTCCTGCCAGCATTAACTCACACATCAGATGGCAGTTCCCTTGTAACACTCACCACCTGTGAGCAAGAATAATGCATGCTTGGCCCTGAAGAACTCATGAGATAAATCTTGCTTCTAAATCAAAATCTATTTCACCGCCTGGATCTTTGAAGAATCAAAGATCAAAATAGGAAGCAATACACTTAAAATGACCAAATTCAATCTAAAATGGTCTTGAGAGCAGGAAAACCCTCATGCCTATGGGAACTAGCGAGTCTCTAGTCAGGATTCATTCCCCTTCACAGCCGACCTTTCTGCCCTGGACTATGCTGTATGCACTTTTTCTGGAGAGCCACGAACAAACGTCTGTTCACCCAAGTAGGGCGCAGACAACAGGCCAACATAGCATTCCACTGAAGTCCAGACTGGCAAACCAAGCTTCCCGGGGTTACTTGTACAGCTCGTGCTTGAGGGGTTACTACTGGAGCGTGGGTTACGCCAAACAGTTACATCACCACAAAGCCGTATTCCATCATGGAGTTCCCATTCAAGCTCGCCTTCCATGTCTTACATACCTTCTAGCACCTACTAAGATCACTGTGGCTGTCCTGAGTTCCTTGCTCGTGCTCTCTCTCCTTCTGCTCCTGATTTGGACCTTGAGATTTCAGTCCGGTGCTCCAATGTGGGTCTCTGTCTCTGTCTCCTTTCATCACCTGATGAAGGTTAATATTCAGGAGGATGCTTATATGTTTTTCTTTGGGTTCACCTTCTTATTTAGCTTCTCTAGGATCACGAATTACAGGCTCAATGTCCTTTATTTATGGCTAGAAACCAAATATGTGTGAGTACATCCCCTGTTCCTCTTTTTGGGTCTGGCTTACCTCACTCAGGATAGGTGCACCCACACACTGAGACAATGGGGATGTTCTATCAGGAACTCACCAAGGCCAGCTGGCCTGGGTCTGAAAAAGCATGGGATAAAACCGGACTCGCTGAACATAGCAGACAATGAGGACTACTGAGAACTCAAGAACAATGGCAATGGGTTTTTGATCCTACTGCACATACTGGCTTTGTGGGAGCCTAGGCAGTTTGGATGCTCACCTTACTAGACCTGGATGGAGGTGGTGGTCCTTGGACTTCCCACAAGGCAGGGAACCCTGATTGCTCTTAGGGCTGACGAGGGAGGGGGACTTGATTGGGGGAGGAGGGGGGAAATGGTAGGCGGTGGCAGGGAGGAGGCAGAAATCTTTAAGAAATAAATGAATAAATAAATAAATAAATAAATAAATAAATAAATAAATAAATAAATAAAGATCACTGTGGCTTTGCAGGGGATAGGAGGTAGTGGCCCAAATCCCAGGTGTGGATTCTATGACCATTTTTTCTTCCTTTTACCATAGGCGCGACCATCAGAGTGGTTAATTGCTACAGCTCCTGGGCCAAGGCACTCGCTGCTCTGTAATAGGTGAAAGTGTTGTGCAGAGACAAAGAGACCGCGCTATAACACACTGCTATCGGCATTTCCATGGACTCTGCACAGCGTGTCTAGGAGCAGTGGCTAGAAACAGCAGTGGCCCTACCTTGTCTATTTTGGAATAACCTCAGAGACTAACAAAAAACTCTGGTGCAGAAGCTGTGTTCTTTGAACATCTTTGTTTTATTCCAGAAAGACTGAAACAGTGAAGATGAAGAAAAAGAATCTGTTTCCAGGGTGCATTTTCCTGGGCCACGTCAGAAAACCCCAACTCTACCTGAACATTTTGAATGTTATTTGTTTAAACATGTTTGTTTTCTCAGTGAGGCTAAAAATGTTTTCCCCTGGTGCTTTTGAAGGGGACATTTAAACTAAAATAAAAATAAATGATATGTTTAACAAGTCAGAGTCCCGGGACCCAAAGCAGAGCCCAGAAAGCGGGCGGAGGAAGTGCGTCTCAGAACCCGTGTAGTTGCTCTCCTAGCTCGGTTGCTCTAAATAGAGTTAGGCGAGCATAGTGGAAGAGAAAGGTACATTTTTAGTCTGCACAAGTGAGGAATAGCAATTTACTCCTCATACGGAGCAAAGCTTAGAAATTAGTTAGTATATGATCGCATAGCCTGTTCCCAATTGTTATGGGCCCAATTCCATTACTGAGAACTATAATCACCATCTGAGACCCCCTGTTTGCAGCAGGCTTCTCATCAGGCATATTCCTGACATGACTGAGCTTAGAAGTCTTAGGGACTGGTAAGCATGAAGAGCCATGTACTGTAGAATACTGACTGTGGCTAAATTTGGTTTTCAATTCCTTTAAAGGAAAAACATAAGCATGAAATTTTGTAATAGAAAGGGTTTTCCTCTTGAATAAAAGAATTCTTTATTTGGTTTGGGGTAATTCATAAATTCTCTAACAATATTAGGCTAAGTATATTATGCTTATGAATTTTTCTGGGATGAAGGTATGCCATTTTCATTCTTAAAAGACATACTATATGTTTGTTAATCTTATAAGTTAATATAGATTATATATGTTGATATAGATCATATATGTACATAGATGTGTATTTTTGTAAATCATGTAATTCTTATAATTTATATGTAATCATATAAATCCTTGAAATAAGAATTATTTTGATCCCCATTTTATAGATAATTCTTTGAGGTCTAGAAGGGATATATGTCATTCAGTAGCTAGGAATCAAGTCACTTATTTCCTAGGTCAGCAATTATTTACTAAATGCTGAGGGACCAAGCTGAGACTATGAAGCTCACTGAGAAACAGAAGTGGATCTCCTGGCAGGCATTGTGCGGATGTCTGGGCTTGCTTTTGGTTTTAGCCTCCCTACTCTTCTGCATGTGGCTGGATTTCCTGTCATTCATAGCCTCGGGCTTTTCTTTCCCCAGACTCTACTGAAGAATGAGGACATTCATGCTCCCATAATGGACAGCCTAGAGAGGATCTGTGGTCCTTCCTCAGTGCAAACGCATCTCTGCTGTCTACACCCAAACACTGGTGTTCGTGAACCTCTTCTAAGAGCATACAGCACACCCTTTAGAAACACTGATGAGTGCTGTCACCTAGGCTGTCCTTTCACACATCCCACAGAGAGGTTGAAAGACATCTGTCATGAGGCTCATCTTTTGCTAAAAGTTACCTTCCTTAAATATTATCTTCCTTAACAAGGCCACCATGTGTGGTCCTTTAGTCATTTTGAAAGGTACAGATATAGTTCATTATCCAAAAGCTCAGGGTGCTAAATATCAGTGATGATAAGACACAATATGGGACTATCTATCCTTTGCTGAACTTTGAACATATAAGCATATTTGAAAACTAACTTCACTTATTAGTTGATAAAAATATATATAAGAAACATACTTTCAGTCTGACATGGGAGTTGCAGTTACTCAAATGTCTAGTGGTGTGTTGTTTCATCAGCAAACTCCTTTATATTATTTCCAAAAGTCATACTCAAAATATTTAAAACCAGCATGGCATGCCTCCAGGCAAAGCAGACTATATTTGTACTGCAGTAAAAGCTGGCACAGCAAGTGTGCCAGCCAGCAGTAGGTTGGTGGCCTTGTGTCACCCATGGGCAGAAGCAGCAATCCTAAGGTGAGAGAGCTTGATAGTTGGTCTGGTCCAGGAAACTGGTGTTTGCTAGGCATGAGATTCAGGTTTTCTAATCCCTTTGACAATTCTTCCCACTACCCTGGTATCCAAAACGCAACTCAGAGCCCCTACTTACATCAGGCAGTAAAGCTATTAGGATCCCAGAGATAATCTGAGACCCCCTCTAAAAGTCACAGCAACCTTGAGGCTAGAGAGATGCCTCAGCCATTAAGAGAACTTGATGTTCTTGCAAAAGACCAACATTCAGTTCCTGGCACCCATATGCTGGCTTATGGTCCTCTGTAAATCTGGTTCCAGGGATCTAGTGACATCTTCTGGCCTCCATAGGCACCAGACATGCATACAGTGCACTTGCATACATGCAAGCAAAAAAAAAAAAATCTTAAAAAAAATGATTCAAGGCAGCCTGTGGGATGGACTGCTTCTGGCTCTGAGCTTTCTGAATGCTGCCCTTCTCAGAACAACTTTACAACAATAGCAACCACACATCAGGGAAGGAAGGTGAAAACTGTGGGTGGCATTGTCAAGCAAAGCTAAATCCAAGAAAAGGTCTCAACTCAAGCTCCTGCCCATGCATTTGGTTGTGCATTTCCTAGAAGATCACCAGTCAGTATTCCACATAGGCTACTGACAGGCTAGGATTTTATTAAGTCAGGGAGTAGGGACAGGATGGAAATTAGTGTTTGGGAACCCATTGGGATAAGTTCATTTGCAGACTAGGCAAGTGTTTTCTACAATGATGAGATCTGGCCCAAGAAACTAGTATGTCTCTCTCTCTCTCTCTCTCTCTCTCTCTCTCTCTCTCTCTCCCTATGCATTGGACTCTAGGGATGCACTGGGCAAGAGGATATAAGTGCAGGAAAGTCAATGCATGTGGTCAGGTACCTGGGCAGCACTGGAGAACCACACCCTCCTGCTGTGCATTCAAGACAGATGCTCAGCTGCTTGGCGCTCTCCAGTGGACCATCAGTGCTTGTTGATAAACCCTTCCCTAGTTGATGAGTGAATGGATGAAGCAATGACTGAACAAGTTAGTGGATAAGGGAGAGATGAGTGAGCGAGGGGCAGGAGTGTGGTGACGTAGACGTGAGCAACTGCCGTCATCTTAAGTTGCTGGTCCCCTTTGGCAGAATGTTTCAAAAATGCCTTTCCTAAGACCAGGGGAAGGGTAAACTATGCAACCAAGCCTCTGTGTAGTCTATGGAGTCAACTCTACAAAAGGAAAACAACAGAAGGAATTCTTGAAACACAAAACATCTGGCTAAAGAGACACGTCGTCTACAGAGTGCTCCATCAAGGGTTTCACTGTAGCACTCTGTATGCCTGCCATGAGATTAACTTCAGCCAAATCTAGGCTGATCTGGGAGGATGTTCCTCTTGGGTCACTGACGTGGGATTCCCCTCTGTATGCTGTAAATACCATTGGTTAATGAAGAAACTATGTTAGGCCTGCATGGGGCAGAATATAGGTGTGTGTGTGGGGGGGGGGACTAACCCAAATGCTGGAAGAAAGAAGGTGGAGTCAGTGAGATGCCACGTAGCCCCGCCAGAGACAGATGCCAGAACTTTACCAGGTAAGTCACAGCCTCATGGTGATACAGAGAATAATGGAGATGGGTTAATTTAAGATATGAGTTAGCCAGAAATACACGTAAGCTATCTTAAGCTATTGGCCAAACAGTATTGCAAATAATATGGTTTCTGTGTGATTATTTCGGGGCTGAGCAGCCGGGAACAGACAAGCGGCCTCCTACGACAGGTCACCTGGGTACTGTTCACCACAGTCCTATCACTGTTTTCTGCTGCTAGGATGAAGGCTCATTGAAGGGACAGGTTCTGAGGTTAAAACTCCATGACCGGGCATCCTTTTCAGTTTGGCCTCCGGTGACGAGGGTATGATGGGTGTTGGGACATTGGTGGTGTCACATTTGAGAGGTGGAATACATGGCAAATGAGGAAGTCACTTTCTGTTTTTATAATAACCCGCTCTCATGAGAACTAGCTCACTCCTAGAGGCAAGGCTTCCAGTGGTACAATGGCCTTCCCTGCACCCTTCATCTTAAAGACACATCCCCTTCATACTGTTGCTCTAGAGACCACCCTGCAGACTCCTGGGAGACCCATTCACATCTTAGTAGCCTCCTCCATATTTCATGACAACTGATTCCTTTAATCAGAATCTTTGTCTATGTTTAAATTGACAGTTACTTTTCCAGAGTCAGGAAACCCAGCATAAGTATTAACAAATTAGTATTGTTGATGTATAACAAAGACATTTTAGCAAGTTAGACTTTTTTCCTTTAAATGTCTGGGCTTTAGCATTTTTAGGGACCACCAGAAAATACAAAACCCCAAATCTGGAGCAAACGTAATGAGGGTTTTTTAAGGAGGTTGAGTTAAGGCCTTGTTGACTTCTAAACCAATCTCTGAGATTCACTTCAATAACTCGGGAAGGTGTTGGGAAAGTGCTTCTTGTATATTCTCATCTTCAGATCAAAGAATGAACTCAACCACACTCTCTCCAAGACAGTCAGCATGGGACTGTAACTAGGCACAACAGGAAAAGACACTTGCTCATCAGCCACTTCCCTAAATGCAAGGTCCGTGAGCCAACAACACCCAGGCCAAGATCCCTTGTGAGAAAAAATCAGAGGCCAGGAGTCACACAAGCTTGGTTGTGAGCAAAATTATTAGCTAGTTACAGTTCAAGTTCACAACTGTCAGTAAATTCCAATCCCAGGGGTCCTGGCCTCCATGGCCCCGAGCATGGACATAATGTAGCTACACACACACAGGCGAAACACACATACACATAAAAATAAATAAAATAATGAATAAATAATGGCACTGAATAAGAGGCGTTGCCAATTGTCACCATCCAAACATTAGCCACTACCTAGTCATAGCCAGTCACATGACAGGAAGCTGTTCCGTGGTGCTAAAAGACCAAAGGTCTATAAGGGCTGTTGAGAAGTGAAAGTTGGAAATGTGCCTGGAAGGAGGGAGAAATTCTGCAGTCACGTCTCCAATGTGCAAGGTGGAAATAGTTTATGGACGTGGGCAAATGTTCTCAAAGCAAAGAATGGCCATTTGCATCAGATTAGAGTTTGGAGAAGAACATTACCTGCCTGGGATCCTGGGAAAGGAAAACTTCCTGGTTTCTCTGCCAGGAAGAAAAGACATAAAACAAGGGCTGAGAATCTTCTAAACAAGACTGTAGAGTTTTTTTCAAACAGCTGCAATTCACCTTTGAGGGCCCCAGACTCATTGCATCTGATGGATGTTGCAACACTAAGTTCGAGGTCTCCCTAGCCTGGTGCCAAGACTTGGCCCTGGGGGACAAGGAGAGAACAGTTGCTCTCTTAATCAGAGAGGAAAACAAAACTCCCCCCCCCCCCCCCCGGCTTTGTTGTGAAATTGTCACTGTGCCTTTGAGAAGCGATTAAAATCCCAGCCATGTCAAATTTAAAGGGCAGGTTCCCAGGCAGGGGAGATGAGGGGGCTTTAGAGGGTGGGATCAGGGAGCCAGTTGCAGAGACTTTATGGAGGATTTGGAAATCACAGAAGCCATGGGATCTGATTCAATTAAAGTGGAAAGGCACCAGTGCAGTTTTAAATCATCTTAGAGTTCAGCAGGATACTCCATTCGTGAGCCTGTTTTGTAATCTGTGCAGACTTCCCGAAGCCCGGCACAGATGTCATGGCTGTGTCACCTAGTCTCCAGCTCTTAACACAAAAAAGTTTTGCCTCAGAGAGCAGGCGAGGGTGACAGAGTCCTGAAAGCCTAGTGGTGCCCACAAGGGCTCTGAAGTGCGGGTAAGAGGGTAGGAAGAAACGCAAAGCATGGGCAGAAAATCCACAGTTTGCACTGCGTTACATGCAGGCTGCTGTGGTTACAGCATTCCCAGGTTCTCAGACCCACAGAGCAGCCCAGTTTTAAAAAAAACAGCCTGGGCTCCTCTAGAATCACAGGCTGCTTGTTTGTTCCAGTTCGTTGGTGCTGTCTATGCCTGGACAAGCAGAAATCCCTCCCGTGCTTTCCTGGAAAGAGGGAGACCCTGGCAGTTCTAATTCATGATGCGGTGCCCACAGAAGCACATGCTGGGGTGCAGGAGGGGGACCCAATGGCTTCAGCACAGGTCCCAGATCACACGCCACATGACTATCGACAGTGGTCTCTGGGTGGGCTAAAGAACTAGTTTATTGTTTTTTTAAGCTTCTTTTTCCTTTCTTTTCATTTATTCATTGTGTCTTTCATATCATGTATCTTGATCCCATTCATTTCTCATCCCTTTGCATCCACCATTCACCCTTGCAAACTGCCTCTCCAAATAAAACAAAATTTAAGAAAAAAATGAAAAAATTAAAAACCTCATTATGGAAGCTGTAATATGATATAGTGAGTCACACAGTAAACCCCTTTGTCTATGTGTCTTTACTTGCAAGTGTTCATTGCAAAGAGTCATTGGTTTGGTTCCGGGAGAAAGAGAGATGGAGTGGTTTCTGTCCTGTGGACAGAGACATGGCTGAAGAGGCAAGAGAAGAGGAAGCGGGTTGAGGTAAGTAGCTCGATTGCCATCCAGGGCCAGGATGTTGTCTGGGCCTGGGCTGCTGTTGAGACCCACGTCTGGGTTCCTGGTTTGACACAACCATGGTCTCTGTTGGTGTCCCCGGACCCTGAAACCACCAAAAGAGGAGACAACAGGGCGGTACAGAATGGGCCCTGCCCCTCACTGGCTCAAGCACTGAGGAGAAAAGAACAAGTATTTAGTCAACAGAATCGCGTCAAGTCAGGTCTAGCTCATTTCTGGGGTGGGAGACAACCACAAGCCCTGGCTCCTCAGCAAGGGCTCTAGTGAAGACGATTGGACAACACAGATGGTGTTCAGTGCATCAGGGAGCGCACAGTGAAGGAGATGCTACCTCTCATGGCCGTCTTTATGCTCTGGTTGGTCAATCACTTCATTTCTTCTTCCCTTTCTCACTGAGACTTTTATATGTCAGCATGTGTCAAAAAGGTGCTGGGATGAATTCTACTCATTCATGAAAGACTGCTGGCCCCAGTTAAACAAGCCTGGAGAAGTCTGCCATCATTTAGGCATACTCCCTTGTTCTTCTCCCCTTTCTTCTCTCTAAATTCCTTAAGATCCATGGCAGATATTTTTGGAACCATAGACAGGCTACAAAAAAGGAGTCTTAATATTATGAAGATAAATACCACTTGGTAAAGTTGCTTTCTGAATCGATCACAGCATGGTACCCCAGTCACACAGCTAAGAGCAGGGAAGAGAAAGAGAGGTTCAAATTCCATAATCAAGAGAAGCTCTTGGTGTTGCTAGGAATTCTGGTTCTTAAGCAAAAATTGCAGCAGGGATTCTCCTACTCCTTTGTGAAGTGGGAAATAAAGGGCTTCAGCTCTCTGACTCCACAGGGCCTCCTGTGGCCACATTGATCTCCCTAGAGAGAGGAGGAGGCAAGGACTGTCTGCCCAGTGCACCCCGGGCTTACTCTCCATGGTTTTTTTTCTACTTTCCCAGGCCCACCACAGCAACAGGAGTGGTTCCCTGCCAGGCAGCAGGGGCTGTCCGTGGTGGGAACTCTGCCTGGAGCAGCGTGAGGACTCAAGCTACAGTGCTGGGTGAGTGGATCTCCAGTAACACTCCTTGCCCTCTACTAGTGAGGGAGTTCCCTGACTCTCAACTCCGGCTCTTCCTGCTGTAGCTACGGGCAGGTTCATCTCTTTTCTTATTATAAGTATAGCAAAATGAAGAAGCAATAAACCCATTTTTGGATCTGTGGGCTCCTGCAGGCCAGCATTCCCACAGCACCCAGTGGAAATATGTCCATGAGAAGTCCTTTTGGCTCACTGTTTCCCAAGGGACTTTTCACGTTTTCCAACACAAACAGGAGCTGAGAAGGTGTTGTTCCATTAGGTGCCCCAAAGCTGTTAACTCTGGGCTTTCAGAGTGAGTATGGCAAGGGAGGGAACACCTCATTTCTGCCTCTACACTCAGAAGTGCAAACACTGTCGCCTCCTTTGGTGGAGTTACTAAATTAGAAGATGCCACGTTTAGAATTCGTCTCAGTTTGACTTGTAAATGAAAGGTGGAACCTTGTTAAAATTATGTTACTGGGTGGTTGCTGTCCCCAGCCCATCTTGCTCAACGCTCCTTGTCATATTGAGGTAGAGCAGATGACTCAAGTCATTAGAAAGAGAAAAAGAAGCACAGGGTGAATAGAGTGTGGTGAAGCTCTTTCACTTATACAAAAGTGTGTGCTGGGCTCTGTGGTCCACTGCCCTTGAGTCCTTATCGGTAGAGACAGCCTCAAGCACTGGAGGTCTCAGAACTACCAGGGAGCTTGGAGAAATAACAGACATACGTCAGGATTTTTTAAAAAGTTATTCTCCAAAATAATAATAATAATAATAAATTAAAAAGTAAAAAAAATAAAAAACATTATTCTCCTAAACCAGTGTCTCAAAATTGCTTTTGGGAAAGCAGAAACAACTGAGGAGAGTGCAGGGTTTCCACTGAAACACAAGTGTGGATTCCTACTAATGCTCCTGATTAGTAAGTGGCATTGCAGAGTGCCTACCTCCTCCTCACCGTCATTACCCTTCTACCAAATTCTCATGATAAACTGGCTTTTTTTCCCTTCTTTTTATGAGAGAAACCAACACTGGGGAGAAATTGAAATGGACCCTCAATTAGGGGTCCTCAGCTAAAAAGTAGTCCCTGTGATGTTTCAAAAGATCAAGTGGGGCTGGAGAGATGGCTCAGCCGTTAAAGGCTAGGCTCACAACCAAAAATATAAAAGATCAAGTGCTGCACTCAGAAGATCCTGCAAGGATCCTAATCTTCCTCCAGGGAGACCCTGGATTCTGAGTCAGGGCAGGAATGAGGCGGCTGGGGGGTGACTGTTTTCCAGGGTACACCAAGCAGCACCCGGGTGTATCTTCCCACTCTGTATACCTTTGCTCTCTGTTTTCTGAGTTTATTCTTTTTCTCTTACCATACTTTGCCCCCTAACTTCTCTCCTATACAGCAGTCATACCTGGCATTACTAACTGTGAAGTCACTCAGTGGGGTCTGAGTCATATGCATAGGGACAGTGGCAACTGGTTTGGGCTATGGCTTGGGCATTAGGAATGTTTTTGAAACTCTGGAACATTTTTATTGTGCAGCTGAAGTTGGGAGCTGTCATACCAACACCGATCAGCTACAGCCTGCAGAAGGAGATTCACCAGGTGAATTACCAAATTAACAAGGTGGCTGGCTACCAGCATACTCATATAACCAGGATTCAAAAGATGCACAGAGTAGTGCCAGAGATAACCCAGCCACATCATCCTCATGCAGGGAAAAGTACAAAACCAGCCAACCAACCAACCAGACAGCAACAACAGAAACCACATAGCTACCACAATCTGACTGCAGGGAACAAGAGTTCCTAACAGCTGGTAGGTAGAGCATGCCGTTATGGGCTGGCCTTGCCAAGGGACTCTGGGAGAACATACACTGCCCTCTTGGGATCATAGGAATGCCCAGGGTCGGTGCCAGGAAGGGGAGCAGCTACTACAGCTGCCCTATACATTGAATGGTCTAAAACAAGGAGTGGCTGTGCAAACAGCACCCTCCCAGGGAGATCCGTACTATAAACCAGACTATAAACCAGCTTCATTGGCTCATTCTGCACCAGCTCCCCAGTTTTATTGCTCACACAACACTCATACCCTGAGAAGGACAGAAAAGTTTGCATAGAACTCTGCTTCATACTGGTCTCCTTAAGGAAACATTGCAGAGTGCAATACAATACAACTCATGTGCCTACCTGGGGCAATTGCCTGTAGACAAGAACAACTCACTGCAAAAGAATCCCTTATATGAGGCAGACCACGGGTTTCAGGGGAGATGGGACTTGAGAGAAGGCGTCCTAAGCTCCTGGAGGCATCTATAAATGGCTGGAATTGTGATGTTTCCTGGAGTCTGAAACTCTGCTGGTCCTTAGATGAGCAAATACCCATCACACTGAAGGTGGGGTCTCCCCTTTGACCTGCTACTTGCCATGGGCCATGAACTATTGAAGACAGATAAAAAAAATCATGGCAGATTGCAGTGTGGAAGGTAGAAATCACTTACTCCCAGGGTAAGCCATTAGAGAAATCAGGAACTAAACTTTCCAGACCAGAACCTACCCCTGGCCAAGAACAAGGAAAAGAAGGGAAGAGGCAATGTGTCTGCCCCTTGCAGACCCTCCTACTGGGGCTTTGTTGAAGGATTTGTCCTAGACTGCTTCTAAACCACTGAATGCAGGACAAGAAGTCATGGCAGCACCCTCTGCACGGCGTGGGGCCGTGGACATATGTGTCTGTGAAAGGCATTTGGACGTCTGTAATCACACAGTCTCCGGAGTAAACACTTGCCTGGAGAGGAGGCTTCGCTCTCTCCGTGTCCCATCTCTTGTGTACATTACACAGCACAGTTTATTTTAGATGGATAACCATGCGCCTCTCACGCTGGACTTCTTCTGGAGACAGTTTGCTGTAGAGCACCAACACGCCGCGCCACACAGCAAGGAGCTATGGCCCTGCCCCTACAAGGACCGACTGCTCCAGAACCACACAGACACAGACATGTGCCAGACAGTCAGAACCAAGAAAAAGACACCTTGGAGAAACAGTAGCTACCCATATTCACTGCTTTTACACGACTGCGGCCAATAGCCTGATAGGAGTAATTATTTGTTGTAATTTACTATTTCAAAGGCGTCAGCTCCTCATAGGAATCACGGGTGTGCCACAGGCCAGTAGTTCATGTCAAGGTGGCTAGGAAGCCAAGAAAGGGGAGAGAGAAATACCAGCATGTGATTGGAGTTTTCCCAAAGACCCTCTATCCCATTTGACCTGAACCACAGTCTGGGCACTCCCCACAGTGGGTCAATCCTCTCTGGAAATGCTCTTATACTCACACCCTTCACTTCATCCATCTTCTGGTTGATTCTAACTCTAACCAACATGACAGATATAAGTGTCACCTCACCTAACCACGGTGGTTTGGGGAGCATGAATGTGACATAATCTTAACTCTGGTCCACTCTCATCAGGCCTTTGCTCTGATTCTCTGATTCTATGTTATCAGCAAGATTAAAAATGGCTAGGTAACTGGCCTAGTCACTTCCCAGGCCTGTGTGCTATCTCGGCAGTTAGTGCTTGCCCAGGTTTTTTCGGGTCTGGGCCACATCACCCTGAACGCACCCCATCTCACTTACGTACAGTCTCAAATGAATTCATTTCATCTCCACACCAACTGTAAAAGGTAGGTGTCCTTATTAATGCCACTGACTGAGGGACATGTGGCTTAGAGACCAGCCTAGCTAGTAAGCCGGAATCTCAATCCAGAGTCTCGACCTTCACTTTGGCTTCTAAACCACTTAGCCATCTTTTTCTGTAACATATGCCACACCACCTCTTTCTGAACCATACTGATTAATAGACAAAAACTGTCAAAACAGCTTGGGCTTTTAAAGATGAATATTTTAAATATTATAAATCCATTTCTCGTGGGGAGTGGTTGTTTGGTGCAGCTTCTGCTGATGGCTCAGTAATCTATCCAAGACTGTGATGGGCACAGACTATTTTGGTCTCAGTTAATATATAGCACTGCATAAAGACTGACTCAACGGGAGAGGCTGCACAATAAATTATCACTGGCCCGAGTGCTAAAATAGCACTTGGTTTCTCTCCGCCTGAGCATGCTATCTATTTATGCTTTGCTTACTTCTGTGGAGTTCAAAGTCTTTATACACATTTCATCACAGCTATACTTGTGCAGATTTATCATCTTTATTATACACATGTGTCTAATACACTCTGCCCTGCCTACCGTTTACCATGGGACGCTCAGTTTCCATCGAGCTTTTGAATCTACGGCACGGACTGCCTTTCATCTATAATTAGTGGGAGCAGGCTGACGATGAAGACTTGGACTCCACTGTTTAGCTTTAGCTTTGATATGATTATTACCCACTACTGAACATCAATCATATGTGATTCTGTTTGCATATGCATTGTATACATATGTGTACATGTATGTGTGTGGGTATGTTTTGTTATGTGTGAAGGCCGGGGGTCTACATCTCTTTCTTCCCATCTCCCTCCATCTTGTTTTGTGAGATAAGGTATCTCACTGAACCTGAAGTGAGGCACCAGATGGATGGCCAGAGAGCCCCCGTAGCCATCTGTTTCTGGCCCCCAACTCGGAGTTTATAAATACATGCTGCCACACCCCATTTTTACCAAGTGCTGGGGACCAAAACTTGGGTCCTCATGCTTGTGTTGCAAGTGTTCTTCCACACAGAATGATCTCCTCAGTCCTCATACGTGTTCGTTGACCTGTTATTTTACTTTATAAAAGTCTGAAACATTGGCTTTTCTCCTTCCTTCCTTCCTTCCTTCCTTCCTTCCTTCCTTCCTTCCTTCCTCCCTCCCTCCCTCCCTCCCTCCCTCCCTCCGTCTCCACAGAGACCTGTGCTCTAGAACATATAGGTCTCCAAAGTCCATCTTTACCATTTCAGTTTTCACAGGCAAAGAGTACATCTAGAGAAAGATCCTTCAAAAACAAAACAAACAAAACAACAACAACAACAACAAAAACCCTCTCTTGTCCAGCTAGAGGATACTGGGGCTCCTGAAATGTGTGTTCATAATCTGGAAAACTAAGTTTACCCTGTCAAGAGCTAACACAACCCAAGATTCAGTTGAATGCCTTAGGATACACAAAGAGGATTAAAGGAATGTTTGTCAATTGGGGTTTCTGTTGGTGACAAATAAAAACAGCCAAACTGTTTAGCCTATGGTAGGGGCCTTCTGTCTTCCTTTGTCTTCTCCTATGAATATCCCTTTTCATTACTGAAAACAGAAGCTCTAGCCCTAAGCATTTTCCTGTTTTTGCAAAATGGGTATTGCACTAACGATCTGCTTCAAGCCTAGCAGTTAGCACTGTATTTTACAAAAGCCTCTAAAGATGCCCTCATGTTCAAGTGTGAACTTAGGAGGAAGGGGCAGGTACAGGTACTGACAAAGAAGGGAGATCTTCAAAAGGTTCGCACACAGGAGCATTAACACATTGGAGGGGTGTTTGGGAGCAAAACCATTTGTTCTAGAAATGTCTTTGTTCCGGCACACACAAAAGGATGAGCGGCTAGGCTATTTGTGGTCAATATCCCCAAGAAAGAGAAAGACCACACCAGAGACTCAGAGTTTCACAGAACTGCCTTGCTCTGAATGTCCGCCCCTACTTACTGTCCCCACTCTAGGGAGCCAGGTACCTTTGTCACTTCCACTCGAAGGCTCAGATTAGTTATTGTTTTCTCCAAAAAGCCACTGCTAAGCCTGGAGTGGAGACCTACTTTATGCTTGTGTCCCCTTGGCCCCGCCTGCTTAACCTCCTCAGGCGAGAAGACCAGGAGGAGCTCGGAAAGAGTCCTGCTTCCATAGACAGGAGAAGGAGGGTGCCAACAGAAAAGAAAGACAAGGCATGGAATGGCTTCCTTGGATCATTTTTGTAACTTCTACCCAACCTCCCAGGGTGTGCCCAACCCTATCGAACAACAGAAATCTCTTAAATCAAAACCAGGCCACATTGAGCATTAGTTCAACTAATAAAAATTACATCACTTGACTGTTTCTGAAAGCAGACTTTGCTCTTTTATTTGTCTTTGTTCTTTATCTCAGGAAAATAAACAACGGTTCAGCATCGCTCGGCTGGACCCGGTCCTGCCCTGAAGGCCTGCACAGTTGTCAGACGGCAAGCTCCACCTGGTCCCACAAATAAAGCTGGTGTTCACACCATGGGAACTCCAACAGAAGTAAATCAATATACCCAGGAAGTGTCTGGAAAGTTCTCTATGTATATGATCAAACATTTAGATGAGTGTCCAGTATGAGACAGTTAACAATGGTGACAGGAAGATTCCAAAAGCAACAACAATAGTAAAGAATCCCAAGAGTATTTTCTGGTAACTCTTCATGCTGAAATGATCTGTCTTAACCAAAAAAAGCAGACTCTAAAAAAACTGACTAGGGCCTTATCTCAGGCGGATGACATATGGAAACAGAACCCAGATGGGAGCTAGTTCCAGACACTTCCGGCCATGTAGCTCTGGTGAGTTCCGGAAGACGGTGGAAAACTCTCTTTCCTGTTCTTCTTTCAGGATTTGTGAGATTCAGAGGAAGTAGCAGAACAGGGTCTAGTGCAAGGCAGGGCTGGAGTGTACAGCGACCAGGTGATCACCGCTATGGTCAATGCTATTGGCAAAAGAAGGCCTTCGTTTATAAATTACTGAATGGCCAAGACAGATCGATGCTTAGACGTATGGGTGATGGGCATAAATGTTTGAATAAGCAAATGAAGGTGAAAACTGGAACTATTTAGCTAATCTGACAGTCCAAACTCACCTAATTTAATCAGGTGCACTTTACTGTAAGCAATATGTACATGATCATAATTTTCATTAATTTTTAACTATTATTTTTAATTTATAATACTCAGAATCTATATAACCAGAGAGTATACTATACATCTTTCCAGAAGATACTGGTTATAGACCTGCACCTAATTTTTTTTCATATCACAAATCACAGGCAATTGAGTTTACACATATGATTATGTAAGTGCATATATGTATTCCTCTATATATGTGGGTGTATGTATACATAATAGATCCTAATATTGCATTTTATTTCATATCAATTTACCAACTGAACCAGTCTTCCACACAGATATTTTCAATTTTCCTAGTTTGTTTTGTCTTTGCTGAGAGAGAAAAATCCAATAATGGGTAGCTTTACATAGGCACAGGACAATTTCTTGGATGTTAAAAATATGTGGAGTTTGTATTTTCAAAATTGGGATCAAAATGCATCATAAAAGCATTTTAAATACTTCCACTCATTACTAGTGTGTGGAGGGAAGTCACTGAGGGCTTTCATATCTGCTTCCGAGTGTCTGTCTTCCCAGACTTGTCCCAGCGGGTATGGTGTGCAGTCACAGTATAACTGACTGATAAGTCTCTGTGTGACATTAACTCTTTGTTAGCAATAGTTGCCTGCCATTATCTCCCGTGGATGCTCAACTTTAAACATAAGCAAGGGCTGCGGAGGTGGTGCACGGGTGACAACACTTGCCATACAAGCCTGACAAGCTTGAGCCAAGATTCCCTCGTGAAAGCTGAGCACAGAGGTGTACAATTACAATCTCAGCGCCCTTCGGGGGGAGTGGGCATGAAGACAGAAGAGTCGCAAAGTTCAAGGACAAGCTGAGCACACAGCACAGCGGTGAACAAGAGACACAGGCGGAAGGATGTCCTAAGACCTCTACACAAGTGTTGGGCATGATCCCCCACACAAACATGTGCGCGCAAGTCATATACATCCATCAAAGCAAATATATCAAAATTGTAAACACTGCCAAAAGTCAAAAGTTTCTGCTTGTCCTGAGTTAGGGACAACAGGTTTCTGTCACTAAGACACTGAGGACTGTAGGAAGTCCCTACTCCAAAAAGAAAAGAAAACGTGGGACTAAGCCAAGATGATCTCAGATGAGTGAATTGGAGTTACTGTAGTTAACAAATCTTCTCCCCGTTGGGCGCAGCTCTCAGAGCTCTGTGTGGTTGGTGATGACCTGCTGGTACCTGGGAAAGAAGACCTGGCATTCCACCCCACCCCCACCACACATACAAACATACTCCCACACCCAGCAAAGTGCCACTTTCAGTCAGCAACTCAGTCAATCTGTGATCAGTCCCTGTCCCCGATCAACAGCCATTTCTTAGATGCCTGATATTCTTTGTGATGGCCCAGGAACTTGGTGAGATCAACAAAGATCTTTTACATCAGTGGTTCTCACCCTTTCTAACGCTGTGACCCTTTAATACAGTTTGTCGTGTTTTGTTGATCCCAATACAAAATTATTTTTGCTGCTATTTATAAATGCTTTTGCTACTGTTATGAACTGTAATACAATATCCATGTTTTCTGATGGTCTAAGGTGAACCCAGTTAAAGGATTGTTTGACCCCCCCTCTCATGGCACATAGGTTGAGAGCACTGCTTCACACTGATAAAAGATGTGTTGAGTATAGTACAGTATAGTATAGTATTGTATTGTATAGTATAGTATAGTACATAGTCAACTATATTTATAGTTTTTGAGTTCTATAAAGATTGGTCATAGAGAAGTGGTCTACTGGATAGCTAAGATTAAACAGTATTGAACTGGACAGAACATCCCAGTCTTCACTAAAGTGGTACTAACTGGATTGCAGTTAAGTTGGGGCTCTGCTATATGTTAGCCTGGTTCTCAGACCATAGGTCCTCATGCTAAGTTCAGTCTTATTGTGGAGCTGGGCAAAGGCACAGCTGTTTTCTCCCGGGATAATATGTGAAAAAAAGCTATTTCTCAACATTCACCCTAAAAGGAGTCAAGTGTAAGACTGTTAATGCCACTCTTCATAATAATTTCCACATTAGCAATTGCATCATCAAGATTAAAGCAAGTTTGGAATGCAAACTTAATCAATGATTTTATACCATGATTTATTCTCTGTGATTTACGAATATGAAACCAGTCTCTCCTCTATGGTAAAAGGTAAGTTTTTGGAGTGCAGTCTACATCACCCCACCCCTGATTAGTTAGAGGAGAACGCCCCACCCACAGGCATGCTCCACACAGCGTCCACAGCTGGATTATTGAGACACCACTTATCAGAATCTATATCTCATTTCTAGAGACCACGAACACAACCCTGTAAAAAGGGAAAGATTCTCCCTTCTTTTCTGAAGATTAAACCCCAGGATTCCATCCTGCATCCTGGAAGCCATAGGGCTGCCCAAGTAAACAAAACAAACCACTCTGGAGAATCTGTATCTTAGTAAGACTAAGTGACCCTGGGCTGCGAGGACAGATCTATTGTCAAGCACATCCCATTTTCTAGCCAGAGTTTTCCTTGTGTGTCTTTTCAAGAGCAGAATATTTGCACTCAACATGGGGCCCAACCTCCTCAAATGAAAATGTGCTTCTTACATATGTGAAAGGCTCTCTGCTTTCATGGGGCTAAATGAACAACACAAAACAGTGACCTCATAACACCTGTGAGGGTCAACCTTGATTGCTAACTTGACTGGATGTGGAGGCATCCAGGAGATTTAGTAAGCACACCTCTTCACTGAGAAGAATTTGAGGAATTTCCAGGAAGGATTAAATAAGTGTGGAAGACCCACTTTAAATATAAATGACTATTCCATAGGCTGGGGACCCTGAAGGAAGAGAAAAGAGAAAGGTTAGGAACTTCCCAACTGCTTTGCAGCATGCCCCCCTGGCTGTCATGGTGTACTAAACACTGAAGGAACAGCAAAACAAGCCCTTTGCCCTTTCAGTTGTTTCTGTAAGGTATTTTGACATAGGATACAAAAGTCTTACTAATATACTATAAAAATGGCCAAAAACTGGTACATTTGTTAATACAACTATGACTTTGTTTATTTGTTGTTGTTTTTGTTCACTGAAGTGAGTATCTTTGACAGCCAGAAGAGTGCCCTTCATACACAGCGTGTACTCAGGAAACAGTCATGCCTTACCCTTCATACACAGCGTGTACTCAGGAAACAGTCATGCCTTACCCTTCATACACAGCGTGTACTCAGGAAACAGTCATGCCTTAGCCCTTCATACACAGCGTGTACTCAGGAAATAGCATGCCTTAGCCCTTCATACACAGCGTGTACTCAGGAAATAGTCATGCCTTAGCCCTTCATACACAGCGTGTACTCAGGAAACAGTCATGCCTTACCCTTCATACACAGCGTGTACTCAGGAAACAGTCATGCCTTACCCTTCATACACAGCGTGTACTCAGGAAATAGTCATGCCTTAGCCCTTCATACACAGCGTGTACTCAGGAAACAGTCATGCCTTACCCTTCATACACAGCGTGTACTCAGGAAACAGTCATGCCTTAGCCCCTTCATACACAGCGTGTACTCAAGAAATAGTCATGCCTTAGCCCTTCATACATAGCGTGTATTCAGGAAACAGTCATGCCTTAGCCCTTCATACACAGCGTGTACTCAGGAAATAGTCATGCCTTAGCCCTTCATACATAGCGTGTATTCAGGAAACAGTCATGCCTTAGCCCTTCATACACAGCGTGTACTCAGGAAATAGTCATGCCTTAGCCCTTCATACATAGCGTGTATTCAGGAAACAGTCATGCCTTAGCCCTTCATACACAGCGTGTACTCAGGAAATAGTCATGCCTTAGCCCTTCATACACAGCATGAACTCAGGAAATAGTCATGCCTTAGCCCTTCATACACAGCGTGTACTCAGGAAATAGTCATGCCTTACCCTTCATACACAGCGTGTACTCAGGAAATAGTCATGCCTTAGCCCTTCATACACAGCGTGTACTCAGGAAACAGTCATGCCTTACCCTTCATACACAGCGTGTACTCAGGAAACAGTCATGCCTTAGCCCCTTCATACACAGCGTGTACTCAGGAAATAGTCATGCCTTAGCCCTTCATACACAGCGTGTACTCAGGAAATAGTCATGCCTTAGCCCTTCATACACAGCGTGTACTCAGGAAATAGTCATGCCTTACCCTTCATACATAGCATGTACTCAGGAAATAGTCATGCCTTAGCCCTTCATACACAGCGTGTACTCAGGAAATAGTCATGCCTTAGCCCTTCATACACAGCGTGTACTCAGGAAATAGTCATGCCTTAGCCCTTCATACACAGCGTGTACTCAGGAAATAGTCATGCCTTAGCCTTAAGTGCTGGTGCACTCACTCTAAAGCCCAGTGATCTGAGTTCAGTCCCTGGGATTCACACTGTAGGAGGTGACAACTGACTCCCACAGCTTGTCCTCAAACCTCCACTTGCATATTATGGCACACACATGTGTGCACATGCAGGTAAATAAATGTTAAAACAAAACAAAATATTCATTGAATGAACAGCTGGATAGGGAAATGAAGTTGAATTTGGAGGTTACTTGAATGGATAAGCTGGTATATATTTTCTTAAGACTGGTTTTTATTTTAACTTGTGTGTGTGTGTGTGTGTGTGTGTGTGTGACATGCGTGTGTGTGCACATGGAGGCCTGAAGAGGGCGTGAGATGATGAGACTACAGGTGGTTGCTAGCTGCCTGCTTGCTATGGGTGTTGGAAGCAGAACCCCAGAAAAGCACAAAGCTGCCGACCCCCCGGCACTGCAGCCCCCACCTGGTATGCTTTAGGAGAAGGAATACGTTCAGAAAGTGTACGCAGATCAGCAGTTCATAAATGCAGCCCTCTTGAAAGATAAATGATGGATATTGTCTACTAAAAAGTGTAATGTATCAACTCTATACTATGATAAAAGTCTGGCTCCAAGAAGTGGTCCTAGGGCAGAAGGAAGCATAATGTACTTAAGACTTCCCTTGAATTCAAGCCTGGCTGAGTCAGTTCAGTGAGTAAGCTGCCTCATTGAAGAGTCATTGGTTGAAGATTCCAGCTGTTCAAACTTTTCAATTTGGGCTGGTCCAGTCATCAAGCACAGGGTTTAGAATGATGTAATCACACTGTGCTGCTGTCCCAAACTTCAGCGTTGGGGATACACTGGGATGACTCTGGGCAAGAGGACAGCTCTCACATCACAGTTTGGGAAAGGGGACTGTCATCCAGGAAGCTTGCTCACCAAGACAGTGTGGCTTTGGGTAAGTCACTTAGTGTCTGGTCAAGCAGCTCTGACCTCAGCATCCTTAAACTGTCAACACTAGCCTGTTTTATGCTCCTGGTCCCCCCGTTCATGAACTCCTGCCTGGGATATAGCAATCTGGCCAGTGTCCATCCCCATGACCTTGATGGTCTGAAAAAACTACACGTGTAGAAACCACAGATGATAGTACGGGGAGAAAATAAGGAAGAAAAAGTCACTCCTTCCCCTCTTTTCAAGAGTGGCTGTTCACAACTACTCACATCTGGCACACTTCAATGACAATCACTTGCACGGCTCAAAAAACCTTGAACCTTGAAAGTGAAATAGGGAACTTTTATCTTCAAAAGGAAAATTAAAGGCCTGGAGTAAACCCCTTGGGACCCATTTACCCCAGCTGGATAATGGTGGGTGTTATTACTCTATGCAGCGCTATGTTTTGTTATGTTTTATGAATAGGCTAACACATACCTTAAGGCTATAAAATAGTGCTTTAGGATAGAATGTGTTGATTCAGATACAAAATAAAATACTGTGTGCATTATAGGCTTTTAATGAAAAGTCTAAAAACATGCCTATTTAACGAATTGCGACTTTTATGGGGCCTGCCTGAAAACGCCCACTTTACAAAGCTGAACTATGGGTGGTCTCACGCCTAGAAGTGGCACAAGAACCCTTTGTCAGGCCATGGGCTTTAATTTTTGGTATGGAAAAGTTCAGTCACCATAATTATAGCCCTAGAAAGTAAAGACTTTTCTAATTCTGCGCGGGAGAGCGGTGAGAGTTCATTAGCGTTCAATAAAACTGTGATCTAACCAGCTTGGAGGTAGGCAGGAGTCAGCGCTTTGTAATTTTCTCTTTGGTCTATTTGTCGGAGTGTCTTATATCCTTGAGGGAAACTGAAATCCTTGAGAAAAAGAGCCATGGTACCTAGATCCGTGTAGCCTCGACTCACTCGGGACAGGGTTTGTTTTTATGTTCAATGAACCAAAAAAATCTTTCAGGAAAATCACTCAAGAAATATGTTGGAGTCAGAAGAAATCAATGCACAACTTGTTTTAAAACTGCTCTCTGAGGCTTAAAGATATTTCAAATACATACTTTAAAAGGCTCATTTGTGGAGAAAGCTCATCTGTGAAGGTTCTGAAATGAGATGAAGCTAAGCAAAGAATCAATATTAATTACCTATTGATGAAGGGGTGGAGAGCCTGGTTGTCTTATTTAGTCACTAGGGTACCCAGAGGAGCTTCCTGACAAAAAGGCTGCCCACACTGGGGAAAAGGACACACAGTGTGATCATTTCTCTCCCTGGACGTCTTCTTGGCTTTGAAATGGGAAGATCAAAGCCAAGCGATGTGTGGAAATTAATGAGAGTGGCTCACTGCGTGTGGTGAATACGCTGAGTTAACAGCAGCCCCTTATCACACGGGACGAAATATGAAAGACTCTAGGTAGGATTTTTATTTGTTACTTAAAAATAAATTAAAATTTAAAATATATTTAATTTTTAATTAAAAAAGAAGCGTAGCATGCAGGCCCAGGGCTAAGAGCTACTTGGGGGTTTCCAGACCTGTGAGCATCCTGGCTGTGTGCACTCCTAGGCTTGAATTTCTCTTATTTTTTGTATCTCAATTTTGCACTGCATCTTACTTTCCCTTTAAAATTATAAATATGTATCAGGATTTTAGCATCAAGATCATATGTCTTTGATTGCATTTAGCCACCAGAAGTGGCAAGTTTTCTTTAAATTTATCTTCTACCCATATTTTGATTTCTTAGAATGGGAAAAAAATGACTTATGCATGGGTGAGACAAAATCATGTCTTCCTGAAACAGTAAGAAAGCCATAGCGTTGACAAATGGTAGTCAACCACTCATGGGTTGAGAGGGATTCCAATATTTACCAAAGGACTGGAGAACCTGTGAGAATGCCAAAATGACTAGAACCTGGCTTTAGAGTCCTTCCCGGCTCATGCCACCTTCTCAATCAGGATGTTCTCAGCTAGTCCCCCTGAGCCGGGCATTCTCAGCAGACCACCGGCTTCTCAGACTTCCAGATTCTGTCTTCTGGTTTGAACAGAGGGAAATGAACTCCCTGTTAGAGAGGATTTTAGGACTGAGTGTGGTCAAGAGCTCACAAAGTGGCTCTTTTGTTACCTGCTGTGGTTGCCTGTAGACCGATGCAAATCAGAGTAGAAGAAAACTTGCAGGAGTGGCAGATTCTTTAATGGAATAGCATCTGGAGGTGTTAGATAGGGCTACAGTTGGAATGACATCTGACATCTGGAGGTGATAGACAGGACTACAGCTGAAATAACATCTGAAAGTGTTAGACAGGGCTACAGCTGGAATAACATCTGGAGGTGTTAGACAGGGCTACAGCTGGAATAACATCTGGAGGTGTTAGACAGGGCTACAGCTGGAATAACATCTGGAGGTGTTAGGGCTACAGCTGGAATAACATCTGGAGGTGTTAGACAGGGCTACAGCTGGAATAACATCTGGAGGTGTTAGGGCTACAGCTGGAATGACATCTGGAGGTGTTAGACAGGGCTACAGCTGGAATAACATCTGGAGGTGTTAGACAGGGCTACAGCTGGAATGACATCTGGAGGTGTTAGACAGGGCTACAGTTGGAATAACATCTGGAGGTGTTGGACAGGACTACAGCTGGAATAACATCTGGAGGTGTTGGACAGGGCTACAGCTGGAATAACATCTGGAGGTGTTAGACAGGGCTACAGCTGGAATGACATCTGGAGGTGTTAGACAGGGCTACAGCTGGAATAACATCTGGAGGTGTTGGACAGGACTACAGCTGGAATGACATCTGGAGGTGTTAGACAGGGCTACAGCTGGAATGACATCTGGAGGTGTTGGACAGGACTACAGTTGGAATGACATCTGGAGATGTGTTAGGCAGGGCTACAGCTGGAATAACATCTGGAGGTGTTGGACAGGACTACAGCTGGAAGAGCAAATGGAGGTGTTAGACAGGGTTACAGCTGGAATGACATCTGGAGGTGTTGGACGGGACTACAGCTGGAATGACATCTGGAGGTGTTGGATGGGACTACAGCTGGAATGACATCTGGAGGTGTTGGATGGGACTACAGCTGGAATGACATCTGGAGGTGTTAGACAAGGTTACAGCTGGAATGACATCTGGAGGTGTTAGACAAGGTTACAGCTGGAATGACATCTTGGAGGTGTTGGTCAGGACTACAGCTGGAATGACATCTAGATGTGTTAGGCAGGGCTACAGCTGGAAACATCTGGAGGTGTTAGACAGGGCTACAGCAGGAATAACATCTGGAGGTGTTGGATGGGACTACAGTTGCAATGACATCTGGAGGTGTTAGACAGTGCTACAGCTGGAATGACATATAGATGTGTTAGACAGGGTTACAGCTGACTTTTTGTATCGTCACAGGAATAATATCAGAGAGGAAAAGAGGAAGAAAGGAAGAAGGGGTAAAAGGAAGAGCAGAAGAAAACCTTGTATAAGATAATGCAGTATTCAATCTCCTATCCTTATCCTTGTCAAGTCATCACCAAATATTTTAAATGCAATGAAAATCATTATTAGCTATATGTGGAGAGGTGAGGTATACAGCTAGAGAAAGTATTCTTTTGTTAGTAAAAGCGGGTGGAGGGTAGAAAATTGTCAAACCAGCCAAAGTCTCTGGTTAAGCAGAGCTGTCATACTTAGATTGGGGTGGAATAATCTATGGAAAATTTTATGTATTTAATATTGTTATAATATTGCTCTAAAGATAGATTCCATTTGATCTTTGTAGGTTATCTGGTCCTTATTTTATGGAGAGTTACATTTGCTTTTGTATCTCAACAAAGTAGCAGCAGTTTAAAAAAAGAAGTGGGGTGCTGCAAGTAGAGTTTATAGACACGGCCACCCCAGGAAGCCTTGTGCACCAACAAAAGACCAAACAAGACAAAACAGCCACACATTCATACCCATTACACTCCACATACTCACGCACACACACACACACACACACACACACACACACATTTCCTTCACATGTATTCCATACTTCACATACACCTACACAGACATGCACACACTCACACACACACACACACTACACACACATTTCCTCCACATGTACTCCATACCATACACACACACTCACACACACAGGCACACACTTTCATACTGTACTTACATACACATAAACAACACACTCCATATACACACTCTACATTACATACACACACTCTCTCCACACATGCCCTCTATGTGTACTCCACACTCCACATATACCTAACACACACTTCACACTCCACACACACACTCCCCATAGATAAGCTCCACATGTACCCCACACTGCAACACACACATACACACCTACTCCTCCACACTCCACAACCCCTAGACTCTACACACATCTACTTTGCACATACACAAACCCCACACTGAACATAGACACCCACACTTCACACCCTGACAATCTACATACTGCACACACACACACACACACACACACACAACTTTGAAGCAGGCAGAAATGCACTTAAGCTTTCAAAGGTCCTCAGTGTCTGAGGAGCACACACCTTGTGTTTTCAGACGCTTCCTGTTTTGTTTGTTTGAGTTTATTTTTGTCTTTGCTCTGCAGAAGCCTCACAGATATGCTGGGTGATTTCACTCTGTAGAAACCTCGCCTCCTTCAATTCTTAGAATGTAGGCAGACACCACTACCGGTATTCTTAGAGCTAGAGCTGGGGTAACACAGCTCCTCACACCAAGCAATTAAACTGAACCCACATCGCATTAGAATCCCTGCTTTTAGTTCATGCAGGTTTTTCTTTATGACACAGGAAAACAAACAGGGGGCCCCAGCGAAGGTCCCAATAAATGGACTTCTAAAATCTTCTCTGTGACAAGTAGAACAGTAATTGATTTCTGTCCCCAAAGGGATGATATTATCTGACCCTTGACACCTTGTAGAGGAAAGTAAAATCATAGATGCAATTGTCGTGAGTCGAAACTGATTCAGGACAATAAATATATTCTGAAGGGACTCATGACGATGCCTCCTCATCTTTCTAGGCAGCAGGAGAGGCAAAGGCTGAAGATGGCAGAGATGGGATAGCAGGTCACTGAATGGCATCGTACGAGGCTGTGGAATCTGCTGCGAGGTGTACCTGGACAGTCTGGGCCTCTTAGGACAGGTGTGCCACCAAGAAGAAGCAGTCTGAGAAGTACGAAGTGTTCTTTCTTTGTGGTTACTGCCCCTCTGCTACACTGATACCCAGCTGATTACAGCATACTAAAAGACCACTGGCAGCCTCATGCAGAACTTTCCTCCCCAGGCTACTTACATCTTAAGCATATGACATATTGTTCTAAGAAAAGCCCCATTTTTATCCAATGCTGACATTTAAGACTTTCTGTAATATGGCCAGAATGTCTTGAAACTTAGTCAGATTCACAAAAGTCTTTCAAAAGATCAATTCATCCTCACAAATGTCCTGCCCATTGCCCCTAAAGGTATACCTGGGGTGAATGATGACAATACTTAACTAAATTCAACAGACTCTCACAATACTGTTATAGAATGCATAGCTTTAAGTAAGTCTCATTAAACAGGAAATTAAAGGTCAAGTGTGGTGACATATACCTTTATTCCCAGGACTCTGGAGGCAGAGGCAGGTGGATCTCTGTCAGTTCAAGGTCAGCTAGAGCTACATAACAAAAAAGAAAAGAAACTACTTTATTTATTAGTCAGCTTTTTGCTACTGTGGAAATACCAGAAATAAATCAGCTTAGTAGGAAGGAAGGTTTCTTTTGGCTCCTAGCGCCTTGGCCCGTTTCTGTGGGACTGTGGCATCGCAAAATGCCATGTGAGGGGAGGTCTGTTCACCTATGGGGACCAGGAAACCAAGAAATGGAGAGGATGCATTGGGGCCCAATATCCTATTCAAGGACACACCCTCCAGTGACCTAACTTCCTCCTACTGTGCCCCAAATGAAAGGTTCTACCATCTCCCGACAGCACCACAGGCTGGTGACCAAACCTTCAATATGGGCCTTTGGGGGGCACCAAAAACCACAGCTCATTCATTCACTCAACCATTCAAATACTGACATCGCTGGCTTATGAAAGTTAACTACACTGGGGTTCAAAACTTGTGCCTTGAGAAAACACCCTGAGACTCACTAAACTGTCCGAGCCTCCACTTACTTGTGTATGGAATAGTGAGACCTGACCAAAATAATTTCTAAAGTTACTTTCAGCCCCGTCATTTTATGACTAAATATTAACGCGGGCTCTACCCTGTAAAAGGCACCCTGCTAGATGCCACGCCGCAAGTGAGCAAGCAGAGACACGACTGGATCCATGCCTCTTCCTGTTTATGGTGTCATTGCTTGGCTGTGTTTCCAAACTTCCATCATAGCTGCTTTGGTTCAGTCTTGAGTTTCTCTTTAAGTGTATGCCTCTCTTTGATGTTTAGAGATTCCTAGTCAAATAGGGCTTACGACTATTCGCACAGGCTCTGCCCGCGCGACCCTGTCTTCGCCTTTCCTTTGCATTTCTTCTGTAGCCAGGGTTTTCTGGGCACCAAACACCAGTAAGCAGCTGGCGAGGAATGGGCATGCCGAGCTGCCTTTGCAGTGAGGAGTGGGCATGCCTGGGCTGATTTTTTTCTAGGTCCAGATTCATATAGTTTCTTCTGCTCCCCAAACTGAGTCCCTTTATTTTTTCTCCCCCAAGAATCAGCATCTTGGCCCACAGCCTGCAGCCTGGATGAGCGACCTGTTTTAAAATCTGTGCATGTCGGACCTGTCAACATCCAGGCTCAGGAAAACAGGCTGCCCTTGAGCAGAACAGCTTTGCTAATCAATCATGGTTCGGGGAGTGGGCGGTTTGTACACAGGACGCCTATGAAAACGTCTGAGGGGAACAGTACTCACGTCTGCTGCAGGAAGGCTCAAAGCAAGCACACAAACAGAATTCCGCTCAAGGTTTACTGCTGACAGAGGTGAAGTCTCATCTTAGACACCACATGCAAGGAACACAGTACAGAAACTGACGACAGTATGGTTAAGATTTTCATTGTGAATAAGAGAGAGCAAAGAGAAAAAGAAGCAAGCTGGACATGGCCAGGGCTATCTTCGAGAAAACAGGGAAGAGCAGAGAAGAGGGAGATCACAGAGGACAGCAAGAGAGCAAGCCACAGAACGGAAAGAGCATCGGGTTCGTTCGAGGGAGGGCCTGTAGGGAAATGGAGGGAAGCCCACGAATTGGAGGGATATTAGGGTAGCCCAGGAGGTGAGAGGGCTAGGGTGCTACCAGGACTTTGAAGTGTATAATAAATATTTGTGACTAGGGGCTGACGAGTCTGGAAGCAAGGAAGCCCTGTGTCTCTTCTGCCGGAGGTAAGAAAATTGACTGGTTTGGCAGGTGGGAACTGGTTTCACCAGTTCCTGAGGAATGCTGCCATTTATCTGTTAGGAATCTTTTTATAATCCAGATTGAGCTCATTCTGGATATTTGGACAGCCGAAGACCTAACAGACACGAGGTTGTATGAAAAACAAGCAAACAGACAGACAAACAAACAAAACACCCTCCAGGATATGCTCCAGTATTCAGAAATCAGAAATAAACTACATTCAATCAAGAGCAAATAGAGTCACTTGAGGAACAGTCCCATGGGACTACCAGTAATGCGCAAATGTGCCAATGAAGGAGTCAAGCAAATGGACACCATCTGAAGCTAAGCCAGAAACAGAACACAAACTTCCACTGATGAGCGATTCCATTAGGGAAAGGTTGTCACGGTTTGTTAGGCATATGTCCTGGATATAACATGCTATCTGGGACAGTCATGGTGATCACCAAGCCTCCAAATGCACACACACACTCACTCACTAAAGATAAGTTTTTAATTAAATAATTTTAAACTCTTCTAATGGTTTCAAAGTTCCTAAATTAGTGACAGAAAACACGGGCTTAAGATAACCCAAGAAATGTCACCACAGAACTGGAACACACAGGTAACTCTCAACGCATTTGCCCTTTAACCCAGCAGCCCATTCCCATGGACATGCTCACATACGAACTGAATTATGGACAAAGCTGTCTATAGAGCAGTACTTGCAACACCAAGAGACTGAAATAGCCAGGTGTCCATGAACAGGACTGGTTAAGTGTCCCCGCTGCAGTGGGGACCTACATAATGACTTCCAGGGAATTGCTCATTCTGCAGTTCTTTTGCCTCTGACTCCGAGGTTAGTTCTGTTTTTACTAATGAGATGTTAGCAAATCTAAGGTATGCAGAAACTTGCTCAGTATGTCCACGTAGCGCACAGCCTGTTTTTGTTTCTTGGCCCACATTGAAGTGTTCCATGTGAACTTTCTGAGAGAATGGATTGCAGGCGCTGGAAAAGTCTACCGGTAACCATGGAATGAGGCTGTAGGGTTACATAGCCTTATGACTGTATCCACACAAGTAAACTCTGGCAAGGCCTGCAGAAAAACCACTGGATGACCCCAATCAAACAGCTGACCCACAGAACTAGGAAACAATAAAACAGCTGTCGCTGAAGCCACCATACTATGGAGCTAACTGACACACATGGTATCTCTCCGCAGTCCCATACTATGAAGTAAGGAAGGCAACATACTAACCATGAAGAGAAGAAGTGACATCCTCTAACAAGAATACACTGCTAAATTAACAAACTATGGGAATAATAAACAGAGCATTGTTTTATGTAAGAAGGAACATAAAATATATATATTCTTGCACAAAGAGACACTGGAAAGTACATGTTACTATCTGTATCAATGGAGAAAGAAGACAAGAACTTGGATAGCTGAGGATGGGTGGATAAACTTACCAATAAACAACTATCTAAATTATTACAGTGTGTAAAGCATGAGAATTCATTACCCATCCAGAAAAAAAAGTTTAAAAGTCAATGCCATACCATGAAAGGCAGAATTCCACCCAACAAGCACAGTTCCACAGAGAAGCTATTCCTTCTCTCATGGCCTTCCTGTGAAGCAGAACCACATTCCCTCATACTATTGAAATGCTTCTTCTCCGCTATGCAAGGTTATGAGCACATTTGGAGCAGGGACCACTTCTCAGACATCTCAGTCGCTTCAGCAATCCACGAGCGCTATGCAGAGCAAGTGGCTGCTCACTAAAGGGTTCTGAAGAGAAACTTTCAAAATCTTCTGGGTCTGTGAGATAGCTCAGAGGGAATGCCAATCCATGTCCAATCTCTAGAACCCACATGATAGGAGAGATCAGCACATGTGTGCAGTATGCATGTATATGTGTGTGCATGTTCCCATACACATAAGAGAAGAAATGTCCTCAGAAAACTGGTAAATCCTAGAAAATTGACAGCTTGATTTTTTCTGCAATACTTAGGCTGCAAATGCATACAATCTTCCAGGAAAAAGGGTATGCCTTCCCCCTGGGTTGAGACACACCTCTCTGTCAAATGTATTCTGAACTACCAGGGGAGGGTGAACTATACAAAAGTTAAATTTGAATGCCACAAAAGACAAAATTCAAAACAGGCTCTTTTATTTTAAAAATTAACAAAAAGGAAGTTTAGAAAAATGGAAAAAGATATATCTGTCTTATTATTTCTCATAAGTCACAAACTGACTCCTGTGTACTGGACTGTGTCAAACTCAAGCAACAGTAAGTGGAATGTTGAATGCCGAGCTGCAAGGCTCCACCCCACCTCTACAGAAGGCAACACTCAACCACTGTGGAGTGCCTATTGACTTTAATGCTTCTAGGAAAGGGGAGACCACAGCTTTCTCTGTAAACCTTTTCAAGGGCTGACAACTCTCACTGGAAACCTCTACTTCCTTTGAAGATGTACCTTTCCTAGTAGGTCTTAGAGTCATAAAGTCCACTGCTATATGTCCTAAGCTCAAGAAGGTAGAAGACACTCCTTTGAGAAGGAAGTCTGGGGCACCTGAATGGTTGAAATTACACTTTTCTCTTGATTATGGTCTCAACCCTTACACATCGTGTCCACACCAAGAAATAGCACCATGTAGCATTGATACTATATCTGGACAGTGATGGGCAATGGCCAAGTATTATAAATACGCTAGAGATGTATGTGTAAGAAAAAGTAGGAACTAGTGCTGTGTTTCCAATTGTCTCAAGAGAGATGGGCCATTTGTCTTCTCCCTATAAGCTTCATAAATGCTTGTTGGAGAAAAAATAAATGCAGCAGTCTGAGCAACGGGAAGAAAGCAAACATCAGAGTCATTGTGCACAAGCCTAAGGGAGAGAAAACTACAAAGACGGTCAGGGGTTAGTGCTGTAGTACTGAGACATGCTTTTCTCGTGGTTGCTGATCACGGTAGTTCCTGAAGACCTAAATGGCTCTGAACTGTCTGGACCACCTGGGGCAGAAGGCTGCAGGGACTGGACCACCTGGGGCAGAGGGCTGCAGGGGCTTGAGAAGTTGATGAAGTTCTGACTTTACTGTACCAGGTTCACACCTTCATATTTTGTATAGAAAAAAACTCCTGGGACCCGTGCTAGTTTCAATTTAATTTTTATGCTATTTTAATTTTGACTGTGAAGTTGGGAAACTTCAAAGAAAAGTCTGGAAGGAGACTTGGAATGTTTAAGCTAGCCCAGACTCCACACTCTACGGGCACCATATGGTTTTTCTACCCCTGACTTCGGAAAAAGGAGAAAGCGAGTGTAGAAATAGACTTTTACAGTAAAAGTCTATTCAAAGACATGGAGGTTTACTTGATCTCTGAAGGAAACTATTTGATCAGGGGGACACTAAGCAAGAAAAAAATATGAAGCTCTAAGTAAATATTGCCCATCTGCTTCTGGCCTCACCACCTGGCTCCTATTCTTTCTCTGATAGGTTCGAGCCAAGCAATTTTGTTTTATTTGTGCGCTTTGAGAGGCCACCTGTCGGGGAATAGACTTATACATTAAACAAAGTGAACATTTCATATTTCTGTGTTTCCCATATGATTTCCTTAAACAAAAAGCACTTATTTCACCTTAAGCAGATTTAAGAAACGCTGACTCTAACGAAAGGTATAAACAAGGCAATCTTTTGTTTATAAAGTCTGTTAACGGCCTATCCATAGAAAGACACCCTCTCCCTCCCCAACAGTGGGGAATTAATCCATCCACACATTTCGGTCATTTCCCTGGCTGTTATAGGCTGCGGTGGAGGAAAAACACTTTACAAGGGAACATGGTATATTTGTGCTAAAAACAGGCATCACAGAAATCCAGAGAAGGGAGCCAAAAATAAATACCAGGCACAAGGAAGCATGGGCACAAGCAAAAGTAAGGCGGAGAATGTGCCCGTCTGGGGATGGCACTGTGGGGGACAGGAGGAGTGCTGAGTGAGGATTTGAAGTCAAGAAGGCGGGGAAGAGGGAAGGCCACTCTGAGGAGTCTACAGTATGCAGGCTGAGGAAAGTGGGCGTTTTCCTTTCAGCTGTAGTGTGGAAGCTCTCAGGCAGGGAATTTTAAAGTTGCAGAGAAGTTTGGCTGAATAACACGTAAGAAACCCCTTGGCTGTGTGGACCTGCAGCATCTATGGGAATAGACACAAAAGGGAAGTAAACTCCAACAGTCCAACAGCCACTTGATCTTCAAAGGGCCTTGCTTTGCTTAGTGTGACTCCGTCATGGCCTTCCTCTGACTGGGATGACTCCCACAAGGCCTTGCTCTGTCAGGTGATTCTGTGGCCGTCCTCTGACTGGAAGGACCCCTACAAGGCTTTACTCTGTCAGGTGTGTTACAGGAATGTTTTGGATCTCCTAGAATTAGTGTCAACTCAAGCCAGTGTGTGATTACTTACTTTATTCCAGTTCAGCGTTACCATGGTAAATTACAATAGATCCCTTGGGGACACTGGGAGAGGAAAGAGCAGCAGCAACAATATGGGCAGTGCTGGGGGTTGTTTCTGCCTCCCCTTCACTCAAGGAACTGCATGTCTGTGAATTGGATCAGGTTTAGGGATGGATGGAGGTACTCACTTTTAATATTCATGTTAGACTTTCAAGCTCCTGGCCCAGAGGCTTCTGCTCCCACAGGCAAAGTGAGTGTTCTGTAGATTACTCATCTATTTAACTTCTGCAACACCATGGGAATAAATTTTGAAATGCAGTGAGAGAATATTTGCATGTAAAAGAGTGGGAATAAAGGTGGCTGGGATGGGAGGGATGAGCTTGGGCAAGAAAGTAATCGATCTTGTTTTGAGATGGTGCTAGGTTGTTCAAGTTGGCATGACAGACCTAGAATTGAATAAATGAGGGACATGGGAGCAATTCTAGCCAACAGACATGATTTTGAATAGCCTACAATGTAGGCCCTTATTGGCAGAGGCTGTTCATTCACTCTCAGCTGCTCAGATATGAAATAATCACAAAGAAACTATATTATTTGCAATACAGTTTGGTCAATAGCTTAAGCGTATTTCTAGCTAGCTCTTATCTCCTAAACTAACCCATCTCCATTAATCTGTGCATCACCATGAGGTTGTGGCCTACCAGGAAAGTTTCAGTGGACTCTGACAGAGGCGTCTGTCTCCTGTGGCAGCTACATAGCTGCTCACTGATTCCACCTACTTTCTCCCAGCATTCACAGTTTTGTTTTCCCTCTATCCTGACCTATCACAGGTCAAAGCGGTTTCATTATTCAATAACCAATAAAAGCAACACATATACAGAAGGACTTGCATGCCTTGCATGAAACGATGACAGGAGAAAATGAACTACCTAAAAGAAAGAAAACAGAGGAGTGTACAAAGGCCTGGGCCTAGGCAAATACTCTAATTTCTTCAACTGAGACAAAGGAAGAGCGGGACTGTTGCAGAGGTGGCTGCTCAGTAGGTAGGGAGACGTACTGTGGTAGCAGTAAGAAGGTGCAGCACAGAAGACTTTCCCCTGCGTCCAGCTACTGTGGAGAGGGAGAGGGGCATACTGGATGCCAACTCAAATAGCCCCATAATTCCCTTTCCAGATAAGAGCTTCACTGGCATGCTTGGCACAGATCTGGAGAGGAGAACAGGCATGGAGAGGGTGGACCAGATATGTCAAGTTGTAGACTCAGAACATTATGCTACAACTTGAGAAACTTTACGAATATATGGAGGGAGCACACTGCAGGACAAAGAAAAGAGGCCTGGGGAGACAGCTTAGCAGTTGAAGCACTTGCTTTGTATGTTAGAAAGCATTTAATTTGTGGTTTACTGTTTCAGGGGACTATAGTCCATGACCATCCTAGCAGAGAGCATACCAGCAGGCGTGATGTTGGAGCAGCAGCTGAGATCTTACATCTTGGTCCGCAAGGAGGAAGCAGAGAGACCTAATGGGAAATGGCATGAGCATGTGAAACCTCAAAGCCCGCCCCCAGTGACACACTTCCTCTAACCATTACACTCCTCTGATCCTTCCCAAACAGTTCCACCAACTGGCGACCAAGCATTCAAACAGATGAGCCAGCAGGATCCTTTCTCATTCAAACCATCACACCCTGCAAACAGGAGGATCAGAACTTGGATCTGCAGAAATCCACTTAAATACCAGGAGGGCTTGGGGGCTACCTGTAACCTCAGCCTTGGAAGGCAGACACAGGGATCCCCAAGTCAAGCTGGCTAGCAGGCATAGGCACATGGCTAAGCTTTGGTTTTGATTGAGCAACTGCTTCAATAATTAAGGTAGAAAAGCAACCACGGATGATTCCTGATATCATCCTCAGGCCTCCACAGGCATAGTCACAGAATGTGTGTGTTTGCATACTCACGAATGCAAAAAAAACATGTATACACACACATGCACACACCATATGCACATGAAAGAAAAGACGAAAGGGACACTTTTAAGATCACTATTCTCCAGAACTGGGGAGCTGTTGGGCACTCAGGCAGTAAAGGGGACAGAGATAACATGCTAGGATGTCCTGGACTACTTGAATGGCAGCTAGGAGAAGCAGGAAACAGGAAGTGAATGTTCTAGGGCCTTGAAGGGCTAGGATGGGGTGATGTGGGTGGTGATGGCACCAGGCCTGACTAAGGGGAGCTGCCATTCTTTGGAAAATGGTGAGTGCTGCATTAGTACTGAGATCATCTTATCAGTGCCTTAAAATGTTAGCCCTGTATTACATGCTCCACGTATGTTTTATTGAAATCTTTGATCCGAAGTAGTCTAATCAGCCATGAGTCTGTATCTAAACCTCTGTGAGGAAATATATTAATTTAAATCTGTATTGCTTTTATGAATGAGGCTTAAAGGAGCTGAACTTCTGCCTACTGAAAAGCGGTGGATTAAAAGATAACATTTTTTCATGTGTTCAGTTCGGTCACATGCCTTAGAATGAGCTTCTGCAGAGCAACCACGCAGTTCTTCGGTCTTCTTGGGTCTCCCTGCAGGGCTCCACGCAGCAGGGGAGTCCACGCTCTGCCCTGCTCCAGCACAGTTCCTCCTGCAGGCTCCATCTCGTGCTTCGATTGTTTCCAACCCATTTCTGTGCTCTGGCGTCTTTCCTTTCATTCCTCCCGGTACCAAGGACTAATCCTATTCTCTCTGGCTGTCCTTAATCTATCCAGTCACCATTTCTTCATTCTTCCCAAAGTCCTCAGCAAACAGTCGCTGATGACAGCTGGCCTCATTGTCTCTTGGCCCAACTCTCTATTTTCTGAGCCCAGTGTTGATGCCTATATTTTAAGTTTTCACCTTTCAACCTTGACCAGAATTCCTTGGAGGAACAGTGAGGTTTGGGTAGCAATCAATAACCATTTACATTTGATTTTTGTGGGGCAGTCCTTCCTAGTTCTCTTCCTCCAGAATGCTACACCGCATGGTATCTGGCTCTGTGCTAGCCTGGATGCAGCCTCTCTTTTCACACAGCTGGTAACCTCCTTGCCAACATCTTGGAGCTACACTGTGCCACTGTAACTTGATGGCAGTGCTGGAGTGAGATCGTCTCATCCCGAAAGCCAGGTGCTCCATGACCTTCCTGCCTGGCTTTATCAGACTGCAATCTACTGGGCTAGAAATGCCAACCTGTGACCCCTCTCTTTGTTCTTTGCGGAGAGGGCTCTTAATGGATAGGGTTGTAGAATATGACATTTCTAGAGATCTTCTGTTAGTAGAGAGAATTTCCAATGCCTAAAACTGCATTTAATTTAAAAAACAAACAAAAAATAACCCTAAATTTCTCCAAAAGAATAAAGAAGTGATGATGCCCCCCAAAAGTCACATGGAACAGGGTGTCCCACTTTAGAGAGTCTAAAATCATGATCCTCCTGGTCACTGGTCACAAACTTCCTGGGATCCCAGTCTCAGTATCTTTGGTCAGAATTCAAACCTTTTTTAAATAAAGGTTTCTACCCTTTGCATGAGAATGAACTGCAGGAAGGACACAGAGAAAGGTCAACTTTGTGAATCCATTTGCTTTCTCTCAGTTAGGAGTAAGTGCTAAAGCTGGAAGTGGCAGGAATGCCGATACCAGGGAAAGCAAACAACAGGCCAACTGGCCCAGTGTCTGCATATGCCATTTCTCTCCCATACTGCCAAGGTTGGTCTCAGATTCTCAAACAAAAACATGACAACAGGCAAATTTCTTAAAGTAAAAGGGAGTGGCAGCCACACGGGAGCTTTTATTGGCAAATATCCCAATATCTCCTTCTAGCATTGTGTGCTCAATACAAGTGCAGCCAATGACTGGTGACCAAATCACCTGGGCTGGAAGACAATAAGTCCACACATACCCACTGCTGACAAACTCACAAGAACGACCTGAGTGCCAGAGCCTAACCTTTTCTTAGAAAAGGAAGAAAAAAGAAGCAATTCTCGGTAAAAGATAAACCACAAGGCTACTGTGTTCAAGGCGGGTTGTACACATTAAACCACATGCATACCAAAATGATGCTTAGACTGTCTCATCCAAGACGTCAGTCAACTCAGAACTAAGGAGCAAGGCTTTTACACTGAGTCTGATGCTTCCTGAAGGCGGTTCAACATTCCCATCTGCTATCCTCTCTGCTCTGGGGCCGGCTGCCACCCAGGGATTCCATCTGCTAAGCCATGACTGTAGGCATTCTTTCACAGGATGGATCACTGAGACGCCTCTCAGTGACAGAATCTATGTGACCTATCTCACAGTGCGAGGGGCCTCTCACCCTCAGCGACCTCATGGTCTCAGAATATCAGAGAGAAATACTAAGGGGAGACAGGGGCAAAGCAGTTCTGTTAGGCAGAAAGTCCGTCACCAGAAAGAGCAGCAGTGAAGAGATGTGCGATCAGCCACGGAGGATGCTTCCAGAAGGATGTGGACAGGTGGGTCAGCAACCAAAGCATGTGATCTCAGAGGTGACGATTTAAGAGCCACACTTGGCAGAGTTGGAAAGCTGAGGGATACGGGAAGAGGGAGAGCAGTCAGAGAGAGAAACAAGGAAGAAGAGAAGCGATCAGGTTGATGGAAGTAAGCGAGGAAGGACCCGGCAGTTGGTGACGTGGACAAGAACAGGCAGTACCGAGACCAGCACCCCAGCAGCTCAAGAGTCCTCCGTGAGATCTGACCCCTCCCCCATTTCTGGGTTTTTCTCTGTCACATGCAAGGTTTCAAAGCTTTGAAAGAGCAAACGGAGCTGACTCTCATCTGGACATGTTGGTGGTTCAAGTCAGAGTTGCGTATTCCGGAGGTGTCAGGACAAAGCCAAAGCTTTGTCACAAGAACTCCAAAGGAGCAACTAAAATTCAGAGTAATATTTCTAGTACCCTGGTGACCAAACAACGCCAGGTTGTTTTTTGTTTGTTTGTTTTGTTTCTTTTTTTTTAATCACACTAAAAATAAAATTATACTTTAGGCCCTAGGGCACATTCCTATAAATAACATTCCCCAGAAGTCAGCGTAGTAAACTGTGGTCGTCTCTTAGTGACTTCTCACACATATGGCATTGGGAGGGTCTGGTGTGGCTCCTCGTCTGTCTAGATGTCTGTATTTCCAAGGGACGCGAGAGACCTCTTTTCCTATAATTTAGAGGCTTCTGCTTCTGGTAGGAACCAGGAAGAGGAACAGCCACATTCTGATGGAGGAACTGACAATCGGTGTCCCATTCAGAACACAGCCTGGGAATATCTACACCCGTTCAGAAAGATGTGCTGTCATTGATCAAGACACACACACACACACATTTATGGGCACAGGCATGTTTACCACAAAACTGTAGTTCAACAAATCATGCTACATTTTACATTTGAGATTATTTTAAAAATATTTTCTAATAGAGAGGGTAAATTTATTTCTTGTTTCACTTATCTATACTATATTGTTCTCATTGGTGAGTTGAAGGAATATCTAAATTTAGTTACAAGTCAACATTTATGACTCTTTTTAAAAGTAATTTGGTCAACTATTTGATCAGAGTCCTAGTTAGTCTTCCCAATTTATATGGTTCAATCATATACACACGCACATACACACAGAGAGAAGAGTTTAGTGAGTTTTAGTGTTTGTATATACACACTAAATATACATATATATAAATACATATACATGTGTGTGTGTGTGGCCGAGAGCATATGTATGTAGACTACATGCAGGCAGGTACCCACAAAGCCCAGAAGAAACTGGAGTATAGGCAGTTGTAAGTGATTGATGTGGGTGCCGAGAAACAAAGCCAAATCTTCTGCAAGAGCAGCTGGGGCTGGGCCACCTCTTCATCACACCAGCAATATATTTTAACCTTAGAATGTTCACTAAAATTTAGAGGACAGATAAGCACACAGAGTGTGTATGTGATGCATTTGTGTATATGCATGTGTGCATGGATGTGTACCCTGTAAAGATTTGCCGCTTGTATTGATTCAATAAAACGTTGATTGTCTAGTAGCCAGGCAGGAAGTATAGGTGGGGTGACCAGACTAGGAGAATTCTGGGAAGAAGAAAGGCTCAGTCTGTAGTCACCAGCCAGACGAAGATGAAGTAAGATGAGAATGCCATATGGCTAAACATAGATAAGAATCATGGGTTAATTTAAGTTGTAAGAGCTAGTTAATAATAAACCTGAGCTAACAGGCCAACCAGTTTATAATCAATATAAGCATCTGTGTGTTTTGTTGGGACTGAACATCTGTGGGATCAGACAGGACAGAAACTTCCATCTACACACGTGTGCATGAATGTGCATACACATGGACCTGGAGGCCAGAGGCTGACATACAGAATCTTCCTCAATTATTCTTCACCTCAAGTTTTGTGACAGGGTCTGTCTAAACCTGAAGTGCATCATTTGAATAGACCACCAGGCCAGCAAGCGTTGTGATCCACCGATCTCTTTCTGAGAACTAGATCCTGTTAGCAACTCTATGCCTAGCTTCTGTGTGGGTGCTGGGTATCTGAACTCTGATCTTTGTGCTTTACCAACTGAGCCATGTCTCCAACCCTTAAATAAATTCACATTGGCATTGAATAAAAACAAATATTGGTGACATCCAGGAATCAAACATAACAATATAAAAACCAGCAGGGGCATTTTAATATTGTCTTGTAGAGCAAGAAAGAGAAAAGGTGTACTTTCAATCTGATTTTTATAAGATGACAACAAAATTTATGACATGTTTGCATGGATCCAAAATTGTTCATTGTGGTTGTGTGAGCTGAGTAACACATGGAAGGATGTGGACACATCTCCAACACAAGCGCTCAGGACAGGGAGAGAATAGGAGGAATACGGAGAAGGAGGAAAGAAGTGGAACATGAAAGATGGTGACTAGGAAACCTACTTGTGAGCTGGGAGGCCACTTGAGGGAAACAATGTGTGTAAGGTAAACACATGTGGCAGGGTGAGAGCCGCGTGACTCCACGATGTCCGTGGTTTTCTTTTCAGCTGGCGAGATGCCGTTAAAGAATTTGTGTGTTATTCTTGTACATGTGTTGAAGTACTTATGGCCCCATCAACTATGAGTGAAAAAAAGACTTATTAAGGGCAAAATGCAAAAGTTATATGTGGGGCAATATAGTTCCCAAAGAAGAAGGTAGCAAAGTGAGCTTGTAAAGCCAAGTTACACTGTGACTAACCTAAGACCGTAAGTTTCAGGCAATGTCAATGAGACAGCTATACAAAGTGCTGCTCAATAGCACTAGGTTGTGCTTTGTTTGTTTGTTTGTTTGTTTGGTGGCAAACCACCAATGATATTTCTTATTATTTTCTGTATTTTCAGATTTTTCTATAAAATCCTATTTCGCTTATCCTGTCAAACATACTGCAGTGCATACTCCCAAGTAGAACCTTGAACCAACAAAGTGATGCCCTCGGATATTAACGATGGTGGCTCTCAAAAAGTGGGGTTTAAGCCCCACATGGAGCAGGGGCACCAATGTAGTTGATGAGGGCTTTGGTAGAGATGGCACAAAGCGAGCAGGCTCTTGTAAGCCTGAAACGTGCTCTAAGGAACAGAATCCATGAGTGGGGTATGGCTGAAGAGCTGGCCAGCGGCCCTAGCGAAGTTTTGCTGGCGCCTACAGAAACTCTGACATTCAGAAAACGTCAAAGCCGTGTGATTAAATACAAAAGTGTATTTAGTCTCTAAATGTATCCCCATCTTGAAACCCACATGGAGGGTAAGCATAAGCCAACAGGAAGGATGATGTGTGACAGAAACTTCAGAAGCCTACACTTAGGATGTGAGATACTTTGTCCCCACACACAGTTGTGGAAAGCATTGCCTAGGACAAACAAAGGGACTGATAGATCACATAAAAACTGTTCCTGGGTAACTTTGGCCTTGACTCACTTTCTGTTCCAGTCAAGACAGCAGGTTTCTCATCGGCATAAGGAGAAATTAGCAGAGACACTTTGATGCAGTTGTGGTCTGCTCGTTTCTAACAGTTTGTACATTCTGGGAACCCTCCGCCCTTTCCTTAGAAGTCGTCAGAGAAAGGATCACAGTGCTGTACTGAAGAAGGTGGAAGGAGGTGGCTTCAAAGAGCCTCCCACCTTCCGGATTCTGACTCAAGATGAAATGCTATGCCAGCCACCAGCCCTTCTGCCTTCTTTCTCTCAGATGCATCAACCACAGTGGTTCACTAAATGAACTGTGTCTGTTTCCTGACAGTCTTGAAGCTGATGAAACACAACAGAGGCAGATCATCTCAGCAATGCAACTGATGCAACGCTTCCCAACAGCATGTCATCACTAACTGATGCAACCCTTCCCAACAGCATGCCATCACGAAACTGAAACATTCACTAAATAATCAAAGGCTGAGACAAAGAAAACAAAAGGCATGTTTGCAAGACAAGTTCTGAGCAGTTTCCAATAAAAGAATGGACTAAAATTACTTGATGGATTTTGAGGTGGCTGAGAGGGTAAAAGCACTTGTCACTGAGACTGAGACCTTGAGTTTGAGCTCAGATATCCCATGGTCCCATGGTGGAAGAAGAAGCTAGACTGATACAAGTTGTTTTACACACACACACACACACACACACACACACACACATACACATGTATGAAATTGTTTAAAGGAGTTGGTTTGTGGGTATCCCTCAGGAAAATGTGATGTGACTTGGCTTCTCCCAAGAAAGGATCACTTAGCTGCCATTTTCAACAGCTGGAAAAGAATGAAAGAGCATTCTTCATGAGAAACAGGATTCTCTGTGTAGACTGGTGAGGAATGGGATTCTCTGTGTAGACTGGTAAGGAACGGGATTCTCTGTGTAGACTGGTAAGGAATGGGATTCTCTGTGTAGACTGGTAAGGAACGGGATTCTCTGTGTAGACTGGTAAGGAGGTAGGCACTGTGTTCTTGATGATGGCCTGAGGACCCCATGCAGGACATTTCTCCTCACACAGGAACACTTCCCCTAGCAAGAAGCTCCTCTTTTTGCTCTTTGATGAAATGCCTGTTCCTGCTATGGAAGGACACTCCTACCGTCTAGGCCCAGCCTCCTCACCAACCCACCTCTCCCTCTTCCTTCTCATGTAGCCTAAAGCTTTTTTTCTGCAAAGCTCTGCCTCCAGCTGTAGAAGAGGAACAGAAGGTGAAGCTCCGCCTCCTTCCTTTCCCTCACTGTTCACCAAGGACCTTCTTTACAAAGCCATGCTGAGGTCTTTCTACAAGCCTACAGAGACATTATGTCAGGGCACTCATCTCTTCTTCACTGCCCCCACTCAGCCCCTTGAGTCTTCCATTACTGTCGTGTCTGCTTGTGACCTCCATCCAATCAGCTGCAGCTCTGAATCTCCTATCTGGCTCATCTTTTCTACTCTTGTTTTTCTATCTCTCCTTACATCACGACTTTTTCAGACCTGGTCTCCCTGCTCTGGTCTCATAGCAACTGAGTGCCATGAGTCATTTGATGTCACTCCGCTCTACTGAATATTATCCAATATCCATGTCTGTATAACATAACCTGACTTAACCTCACTCACTCCTGAGAGATGTCTATCGCCTACTCACACAAGACTCTCTAATGTGTCTTACACAATTTTGCTCGAGGTTTGTCTTTATGCCATTCCTACTGTGTGAGATGACCTTCTGCCACATCGACCACAGAGAAAAAGCCTACCTTTCGAACCCAGCCCAAATGCCATTAACTCGGCCGAGTCAAGTTGGTTATTGCTCCTCTGGAACTGCCATGCTTTAGTCACCTGCCATCCGGGAGCTACTTCTGGACCATCAATTCCTGTCCACTTTCCTTTGCATCCAAACACTGTGTTCCAACCATGCCGGCTCTCCACTAACACAAACAAACACCAAGGGAGCTGTCAGACTCATGATGATTTTACCAGCCAATATTGTCTGCCACAGAATTTACAGCCAACAAGTATCCGTGATGATCACATCAGAACATGCCAGCAGGAGTTCCAGGGGCAAGGGAGTTAGGAGGCGATGGGTTTGTCTACTGAAAGCCTATCACAGTGTCAATCCAGCACCAGAGATTCACAGCTATGAGGACATAGTACTGTCTATACATCACCATTCACAGGCCTTCCTGCCTTGCTGAGCATGTTGGGAGTAGGACCGCTATGCTGCAAAACACCCAAGAATTCTAGAAGACAAGGATATGTGTCACCTCTGGGACACAGTGGGTTTACACAAAATGAAGACATTTGTCACTCACCAGTCCTAATCCTCAGATCTTCCACCTACTTTAACGCCACTTACAATAAGAGATCAGAGCCACAAATGTAGTTGAAAAAACAACAAGAATGACTAAAAATAATGAAAAATAAAAAAAATAAAAAACTCAACATTTTATTACCTGTGAAGTTAATCTGGTGGAAGAAAGTCTTTGTATGAGACGATAATTTTGTTTCAAAGATCAGTATCTCAAGAGCAGCTGTGCAAATTTCCCTGAAGCACTCAAGGTGATCTATGACATAAGGTGGCCATATGTCCTGGCTTGTCAGGGAGAGTCCCAGTGCACACCTGTTGCTCCTGCAAAACTATTAATAGTGCCCCTTTCACTCTCAGAACAGGGCCAGTTTGAGTGGCAGACTGCATGAGCCCACGTCTTCAAGGCCATCAGACATGCAAGGGGCAGTGGTCTGCTCAGGACACACAGAGCAGCAAAGGGCCAGAATCCCCACTTCCTCACACCAAGCTGTTGCTATCTGAGAGAACATATTTCCTTTGGGCTGTTTCTTCACCAACTAATCTGCTAGAACACACTGGGGAAGTGGTAATGCTAACAAACCGTGGCCTACAGGCCCGGCCCTTTCAGTTTCAGGGTGCAGCTAAAACACAAGCACGAGACAGCGGAGTGGTAAGTGCATAGCTCAGAGGAGCTAAAGGTAGAAAGAAGGTGATTGGTTCCAGTCTTTAGTGAATGATTTGGAAGGTGATGGGCTCTAAACTGGAAGGGAAAGAGAAAAAGGAAGGAGAAAGAAATGAAAGGAAAGGAAAGGAAAGGAAAGGAAAGGAAAGGAAAGGAAAGGAAAGGAAAGGAAAGGAAAGGAAAGGGGAGGGGGAGGGGAGGGGAAGGGAGGGGAAGGGAAGGAAGGAAAGAGAGTTTGTCTCCCAGGCAGGGAGTGGGGTTTTATGGAGATGGCTTGGCAGGAAACATGCTTGCTGGGCAAACAGGAGAGCCTACCTTCTGATCCCAGAACCCATGTGAAAGCCAGGCACAACACCGTGAGCCAGTACCCAGGACTTGGGGAAATGGCCACACCACAGGGTGGGATGATACTTGCTGACCAGTTAGTTAATCTATCCTAAATATCAGCTTCCAGGTTCAGTTAGAGATTGTCTCAAATAGAAAAAAAAAAAAAAAAAAGATGGGGGGGAGGGAGAAAAGGAAGGAAAGTGATATAGGACACACTCTCAATCCCAGGTCTCTATATGGACATGTGCACTCACCCCCCACACACACTGCCTACACACACACACACACACAATATTCCAACACATCACCCCCACCCACCCCTATACCCCCACCCACCCCCACAGCCCCACACCCCACCCCATTCTACTTAAAAAGAGAAAAAAAATGGATTTTCATAAACTACTTAAATGATTCTATAAGTATTATTACCATATATGGCAAAAGAGAAAAATAAAAACAAAATACAAAGAATCTGTGGTTTTCCCAAAATGTCACAGTGATTTCAGGCTCCACAACCATCAGATCCAAGCAACTGGACAGGCAGCCAAGAGCTGGTGGCTGTACAATAGTGTTCCTGTGGTGTGCTAAGAAAACAGCGGCCATCTTTCTAATTCTTCCCAGCTTCCTGCTAACTGGCTGTGGAGGGGTGGGATGGTAGGAGAGATGTTCTCTCTCTCTCTCCCTCCCCCCCCCCTCTGTGTACACATGCACGTGCACTCATGTTTGCATGGTGGTGGCAGTGGAGGGGATTTCAGAGGTTGACATCAGGAGTCTTTCTCTACCTTTCTCTTTGTTTTTGAGATAGGCTTTTCACTATTTTGGTCCCAACAAACACCAGAACTTTTCTTTCTCTATTCCCCTAGCCCTGGGGTTTCATGAGTGTGATGTCACCATATTTGCATTTTATGTGAATGTTGAGAATTCAAATTTAGGTTCTCATAATTACAAAGCAAGCACTTTAACCATGATCCATCTCTCCAGCCTCTAAAGAACCCTTTGACCTCTAACCGTCCATGTTCTTGAGGCTTGGGATGGTGCTCACATTCTGATGCCCAAGCAGGAACGTCGTAAATACGGTTATGATTTTACATTGGGCTGCATTCATAGCCATCCTGAGATTCAGGCAGTAAATGTGTCCCACATGCTGCAAGCAGACATATCTGGGTCCATTGAGGAGTGATAATATTCTAGAAGATAGAAGAGATGGATAAGTGATCATACTGCCAACAGACCAAAAGAAGCAGAGTCTTGAGATAGGAGTGAGGTTGTTGGGAAGTGCTGGCAGGTACCAGGCTCAGAAGCATCACTAGTCACCTCTGCAGCTGCAGCTGAGAGAAGAGGGAGGAGCCACCAGAAGAAGAGAAGAATGCTGTTTGAGGGCCAGTTTAGTCTGTAGATTGTATTCTTATCCTCATCTACTCATCCCACTTGGTGATGTCAGAGGTTTGGCCTATGAAGAGAAAGTTCCTAGGCACTGAGATGTTCCTACTTCACCTGTAGAGTATTCTCGACAGTCAAAGCAACTCCGGGACACCTCACAAAGAGTCTTTAGGGTTAACATCATGAGTTACCTGAGCAAATGGCAACAATGTATAATTCTACAGCAATACTCAAAGTTGACATTCTCCTTGTGCAGCCCCATAGTTTCCAATAAATTCAATAATTATTCCTTCCTAAAAGTGACCAGGTAGCATAGTCAAGATGGCCAGACATACCATAAAGACTTCTAGACAAGAGCTAGAACTCAAGACACAGACAGACAGCAAAACAGAAGAAGAAAAAAAACTTCTGAAATGAAAACTAATTGCAGAAAGCTCACATGTTCTGAAAACAGAACAGAATGAGTTAAAAACCTATTTATAGATGAAAAGAGGAAATTTAAGATTACAGAAATGAAAACCAAATAGGTGGGTTAGAAATTGAAATTAGAGAGATTATCTGCAAAATGACAAATAGATGGAAAACAGGAGGGGAAAATGTGAGAAGATTAGAGACAATACCTAAGCGAAGGCTTTAGGAAGGAGGGTAGAGGCCACAGGGCGAAGCGAGTATGGGACAGAGCAGAGGAACTCAGTGATTGCTCAGCAAAGGGGGTGAAAACTGACCCACACGTGAGAAAAGTCAATGTGAAATTGAGAATACAAGGGAAGTGTGTAGGCTGTGCAGTTTTAGGCTGAGAGTAAAGCAGTGCAATGCAAGGCATGAGGCATCAGGAGGGACCGCCCTCCTAGCAGCAGCAATGCAAGGCATGAGGCATCAGGGTGGACCGCCCTCCGAGCAGCAGCAATGCAAGGCATGAGGCATCAGGGTGGACCGCCTCCGAGCAGCAGCCCGAGCAGACAGCACCTAGAGCCATGTCTTCAAGCCTCAGGACAGTGGACTTTCGGCATACGTTTTAAAGCCATCATGTGAGGTGGCAAAGAAAACGCCCTTTTCAAGCAACCAAACTGGGAATGTGTCTCTTATGGATTCAGTTTTGATAGGCTTGTGCTCCAAAAATGAGAGTAAAAAAACAATAGAATTTTATAGACCAACTGTAAAATTAAAGTAGAGGGATGCCTGGGGCGAGAGCGGGGCCAGGATAGCAGCAGGACCAAGGCACAGACAGCCGGCTGTCCAGAAAACCCTGCACTAAAAGCCTGCAATGCACTGAAGGAACAGCCACTGTAGAGTCAGGAACTAGACAAACATGGCCTCTCTCCTACCAGCCCATTGTCACCGTCTGAGACACATCAGTAGTGCAATCCATCAGAGAGGGAAAAAGAGACACCAGGACGAGGAGTGGAGGACAAATGACATTGTCCACAGGTGGTCGTCCACATAGAGAGCCATGATAAACTACACACGATTACAGGAGTTTGGCCACAATTCTGGGAAGAAGATCAATACACCCTTATATGTTAGTATGAACATTTTAGAAAACGCAATTTTCATGAAGTTCCATCAGCAATAGCAAGAAACTATCAAGTGCCTACGAGTAAACATATAGAAAGAGATGCAATACATACGAAATGTTGCACATGTATGATTGATTACACATAGCTTGACTGAGAGTTTTGAGGAATAAACAAATGGAAGTACGTCATACTCAGAAGCAACAGGGCCAACATCAGCATGAATAGCTCCAGGCTAATGCACAAGCCAAATAAAATTCATACTCAAATCCCAGAAAGGGTTTTTTTTTTTTTTATGGTCATGCTTAGTTGATTTGAATATTTATACAGAAAAGGTGAAAATCCAAAATAGTGAAGATAGTTGGAAAAGAATAAGATACGGACTAAGATATTGATATATGCATATATTTTCTAATTAAGATGATATAGTTCAAGAAGGTGAACCCAAAGAACATATAGTTATCCTCCTGGGAACTGGGGGTGGGGTGGGATGGGGGAAAGGGGAGATGGGGAGAGAAAAGTGAGAAGGGGAGGATGGGAAGAACTTGGGGGAATGGGATGGTTGGGATAAAGGAAGAGTAGATATGGGAGCAGGGAAGTATATATCTTAATTAAGGGAGCCAATTTTAGAGTTGGCAAGAGACTTGACCATAGAGGGGTTCCCAGGTGTCCAGGGAGATGTCCCCAGCTAGTTCCTTGGGCAGTTGAGGAGAGGGAGCCTGAAATGGTCCTACCCTATAGTCATACTGATGAATATCTTGCATATTATCATAGAACCTTCATCTGGCGATGGATGGAGATAGAGACAGAGACCCACATTGGAGCACCAGACTGCGCTTCCATGGTCCAAATGAGGAGCAGAAGGAGGGAGAACATGAGCAGGGAAGTCAGGACCGCGAGGGGTGCACCCACACACTGAGACAATGGGGCTGATCTATTGGGAACTCACCAAGGCCAGCTGGACTGGGTCTAAAAAGCATGGGATAAAACCAGACTCTCTGAACATGGCGGACAATGAGGGCTGCTGAGAAGCCAAGAACAAGGGCACTGGGTTTTGATCCTACTGCATGTACTGGCTTTGTGGGAGCCTAGGCTGTTTGGGTGTTCACCTTCCTAGACCTGGATGGAGGGGGGAGGACCTTGGACTTCCCACAGGGCAGGGAACCCTGACTGCTCTTCGGGCTGGAGAGGAAGGGGGAGGGGAATGGGGGAGGGGGAGGGAAATGGGAGGCCTCGGAGGCGGGGAGGAGGCAGAAATTTTTAATAATAAAAAAAGATGATATAGTTCAGACAAAGACGACTAAGTCTATGAGAGAGAGAGAGAGAGCTCTTCATATGTGACAGGTAATAACACAAAACTGAAAAAGGAGGAGACTGATTTTTTAACAGATATGTAGAGAAAACCATCTCTAATTTACATTATCTCCCAAATAAGCTTCAAATACCAGAACCAGTGGACTTTTAAAACATCTAGAAAAAAATGTTTTCAACTTAAATTTAGGTTAGAGATTTACATGAATATATAAACCATAAAGCAAAAAAATGGCATAACTGATTTCAAACTTCCTTACATGACAAAAGATGCTGAAAATCAAAAATGGCACTTAAAAGCAAGACACAGAAAGGAGGTAGACATTTCTTGTAAGCACCCATAATGGATAGTGAACAGTTGGTCAACTATAAGAAAACAAAAAATAAGCCACAGTCCTCGCCCCCACAGTGAATCCACAAATAGATACTACAAAGAAAAAGAGCCGCCAAAGAACAAGACTACAGGGAAGACAGTCCATGGTCAAGAAAAAAAGAGAAATCAGAACTATGGCAAGATGCCCCTTAACCCACCGGATCAGGAAACATGAACACCTGGACATGCGAAGACCTGCAGAAGATGCAAGCAGCCAGGCCCTCCCACGACTGCAGCAGGGTGAGTTGTGAACGCCATGGCAGCTCCACAGTTGTTGGCATCTTCCTGTGAAGACTTGGGAACCCCATTCCCTTCTATGTCTGAAAATTCAACATGCCCACTTGGAAATGCATCCAGAGAAACTCATAACAGTCACGACTTAGCAAAAGCAAACTCCAGAAACCCTCTAAGGCCCCATGATGAGGGAATGGGTGCACGGTGGTGCTGGATTGGCTTTCCCACTCACAGCCTCCCTCATAAGGCACCTCCGTGGTAAAAGGAGTGAGCAAGAGCATCTTTTATAAAGTCACTAATCCTGTTCATTAGTCCCTCCTCCCCATGACACCACCCTGGAATGAGGACTCAACATCTGAATCTGAGAGCAATATAAATATTCAGTTCACAGCAACCGAGCAGCTAAAGGAACGAGATAGCATAACTTAGGATAAGTTACAAAAATAACATTTCAAGTGATAATACAAGTTGCAAAAAGATTATCTAGAAAGACTATAACTGTGTGTTTTAAAGTAAAAAAAAAAACAATACTAGGCACCACTTATAATACGGAACTGCATAACAGAATCCATCATCAACATGCACGACCACCATGAGGGCTGAACGGATCCTTTCTGAGAGTACTGGGGTAGGACACCATTACGGGCAGCACTGAGGAGTAGTTAAGAGGTAGTTTCTTTTTAAGTCTTTTCTAAACTGTGACTGAAACTTGGTGTAGTGGGTATACAACTGTAATCCCAGCGCAAGGGGGGCTGAGGCAGGAGGACTTCTGTGAGTTTGAGGTCACTCTGAACTACTAGTGATTTCCACGTCAGACTGGGCTACATAAAAACAAAATAATTGTTATTAAATGAACTGTGGGTGCCCAATATTTACATCATTCTCTGTACTGCTTTGCATTTTTACATTCATAGTTTTGAAGGTAACACCTTTCTGCTTTTTTTTTTTTTTTTTTTAATTGTTGTTTTGTTTGGTTTGGTTTGGCTTGGCTTGGTTTTCTGAGACAAGATTTTTCTGTGTAGCCCTGGCTGTCCTGGAACTCCCTCTGTAGATCAGGCTGGCCTTGAACTCAGAGGTCTGCTTGCCTCTGCCTCTCGAGTGCTGGGGTCGAAGGTTAGGTTTTAAGAGGTTGTGTGTATATGATATTCACATGCCCTCTGAGACTACTCACACTGTTGAGGGACACAGGACAGTCTCATCCTGAGCATTGTCATCAGACAACAGGTGACGACGCTGGAGGCGTGAGGCCCCACCGTGGCTATGTGGCTGACTGTTTCAGTGGGAGAGCCTCACTCATCACACGAGGAACACCATGCCACTCAATGAGTCATTCATTTAGCACAAGGAACTGGGCGGAGGAGACAAACCTCTGCCTAAGGAAAGGCAATGACATCAATCTGATAAAAGGGAACTAGGCAGCCGCTCGGTCATCTGATGTCTTCTCAGTGGGCCTGTAACTCACTATGGAGAAGCTGAGTCTTCACTACATCTGCTGAGCAGGAGAGGAGGATGCAGGAAGTGAGAGAAGCAGCATTCAGTAGAGCCAAGGACAGGAGTACCCCACAACCATCTGGACAGATCTTACTTTTAGTTCTTACTTATTTCTTTTGTTTAGACTTTATCTGTACCTGCATGTATGAGTGTGTGCTATGCGTGTGTGGTGCTTGCAAGGGCCAGACGAGGGAATCAGGCCCCGGGGCTGGAGGTCCAGGTAGTTTGAGTTCTTACACAGATGCTGGGAACTGGGAGTGCACCGCACACTAGCTGAGCCCTCTCCAGCCCCCTTGTTTGGATTTTTTGCATCACTGGCTACTCTCAAATTCGCCTATGTAGCTGAAGATGACCTTGAATTTATGGTTCTCCTACCTTTTCCTTGCAAATGCTAGGATTAGAAGAAGCATACTGCACACTCGGTTTACTGGTGAGTTAAGCCAGGGCCTTGTCATAGTAGGGCAAGCATACCAGCTCAGTCCCATCCCCGTCCTGGTCGGGTGAAATCCCAGCCTCTATGTTTTGGGGGCTTCTAGGTTATTTTTTGTTTTTTATGTGCATTAGTGTTTTGCCTGAATGTATGTCTGGGTGAGAGCGTCAGGACTCCTGGAACGAGTTACAGACAGCTGTGAGTGACCAGGCAGGTGCTGGGAATCGAACCTGGGTCCCCTGGAAGAGCAGTAGCGTTTTTAACCACTGTACCATCTCTGCTCAAGTGGGGATTCTTTTTCCTTTTATTTTATAATCTGCAGCAGGAGCTTCAGATGTGCACATGTCTAACACCCGTTCTCTGGTCTCGTAATTTTGTTCTTTAGTTCGGTAAACAGACAAAACGCCCAGGAGTGTCCATTGCCTGTTAGATCCTCTTCAACGTCATTCCTCACCCTCGTCTACCCTCAGCCCTGTTCCATCTTGGGTCCTCTATACACTGTTGGGGAAAGAGGTCTCAGCCCCTGCAGTTTTAAAGGAGAAGCCAGTAATGGGCTCCATCCCCTCCAAGGAGTAAACACGCTGTGGGCGTGGTCTGGACCCGGAGCTTCTCCGCGGAGCAGTACCACATGCACATTTGAGGCTGCAAATCAGAAAGAATTTCCTGGCTGGAAGAACTGCTAAATAGCAGGGTGGGTAACCAAGGGAGGTTCCGGAATCGCCTCTCGAGATCTGTGAAACTATGATACAATCTCCCATGTCTGCGCTAATTTTTTGCAGTCCTGACTAGAGACAGATGGACGAGGTGCCTCGTGGAGGCTCCTCCCCAGGTCTGAGAGCTACTCTTCACTTTGGGCTAAGCTCCTGTGGTTCTCTTCCCCCTGGGACGCTCTGAGGCCGCCTAGCAGGCTTGTTTACATCAGTCTCTCCTCCTCACACCTCTCTCCTTGTTCTCATATGGAAGGAAAGCTGGTCAAAGGTCAGGGTTACCCAACTGCCCACACATAGTTTGGTCGTAGCATCAGACACTGGGGCAAAACAGAGGGTTGATTCTAATGTCAGTGCATCCACTGCAAGCTCAAATCCTGGGTGAGAACAGACTATTAGCTTTTGCTAACAATCCACTGTAAATGAAAATATGATTCCACTAATTGATTTTTTAAAGATTTTTAAAAAGAATCCTTGGCCACATTTCATCCTGAATACAGAGTTTCAAGTGTTCATTCCAAGGTTGGTTTTTTTTCCCCCCTTTTCTTCTGGCTTAAACCCCAAATGGCCAAGATCCCAGTCTGGATAAACAGTGTGGGTGGTGACTGTTCCGTGGGGCCCAGTAGAGGATGCAATCACTTTCCTACTCCGCTCAGCATTAAATCATGTGAAACTAAGTGGGACTCACAGACTCCTGACCAAGGAACCAAGGGGCAGCAGAATGTGTATTCTTTGCCCAAGGAGAGAGGGAGAAAAAAAAAAAAAAGGATTTCTCCTGCCTGTGAGCGTTTAGTTCTGTATCAAGTTAGCTGACCTCGCCGGGCTGTTAGATGATCTGCTAAGGCCTGTGAATGGCATCCCAGGAATGCAGTGATGTGGGCAGAAACCCAAGGAGTTCATGCCACCAAAGGTTTAACATGGGACAAATCAGTGGCTGTCCAGAACGCCTTCAGTGGGAACAGAACCAGAGGGTAATCAGTAATTCAATATCACCTAAGCATTGCTGGATCTTCAGAAGTGATCCCTGGAAACCAGAAACTCAGAACAATTCCCACAGGGACTGTGTATGTGTGTGTGTGTGTGTGTGTATGTGTAGGGGGTGGCAATGGGAGGGTGAGCAAGAAAGCCAGTCAGTGTGTGTGTGTGTGTGTGTGTGTGTGTGTGTGTGTAGGGGGTGGAAATGGGAGGGTGATCCAGAAAGCCAGCCTGCAGGGTTACTGCTGCAGCTGGCTGCAGATAGGCGCATTTGCCAGGCAATGCTTTCTGACTTCCCTGCTACTAATATGGGAAGAAAATGAGGAAGCAGTCCCACTCAGAAATGCACAGTGGGGCTTGCAGGAGACAGTGGAGTCTCTGTTTATTTAGATAGTTTTGATATACTGCAGCCCTCATATGCGCATGGTGTCATTACACCTACTTGTCAGTAAATACCCAGAAATGCACCTTCTGCTCTGCACCCGATCTGAGCAGCTTCTGCTCTCCTGGCAACCAGGTTCTGGAGAGTGTGGGAAAGCACTCGGCCAAGTTGCTCTGTTTCTCCGTTAGAGGAGAGAGGGGCTCCCAGTCAGCGCTGTTAGATGGCTAAACTGCAGGGGTCTCGGCTCGGGCTAGGAGGAATTCGAACTTTGTAGGCTTGGTGCTTTTTAAAACATTTCTGTTACCTTACTGAGTGTCTGAGAGTTTCTTTCAGCAGCTCTCTCACTAAAGACGATCACTTTTCCTGTGAAAATATTATGTTCTGCACAGTAGTACTTCCCAGCTCTATCCTAAGTCAAGACTGCATTGCATTAGCTCTGGTTCCCTTGGTGCTCGGAATAGAAAGAATGAGTGGCAGGAATTCAACCAACAATTTTGATACCCTGCTGGAAGCAGAACTGAAGGAATCTCACTTTTAAAGAAACCTGAAATTCTAGAATCCTTCACCAAATCAACCACCGAAGTTTGAAAGCATGGTGTCTCTTTATATCCATGTCACTTTCATAAGCGTTTCCAAAGCACACAGTGTGATCGGGCCATGTAGTCCAGTAGGAAGAATGTTGGCAGCACACACAAAGTCTTGGGTTTGATACTCGGCACCAGTCATATAAACTGAGTAGTGTTATATACCTGCAACCCCAGCATTTTGGAGGCAGAAGGATCAAAAGTTCACTATCCTCAACTTTACAGTGAGTTATGGACAGTTTGGGATGTGTATCCCCTGTTTCAAGAAAGGAAGGAACGGGCTGAGTCAGACAAACTGAGGATTACACACCAATAAGAAAAGCACAAATCCTGGAGCAGGTGTTCAGGGAAAAGGTGGACGAATCTCAACTGTCTCAATCTTGGCAGGGCTCTTTTCGTGGGGGGCTCTCCCCAGAAGGAGGAGCTGAATCCTTAAAGGGTTTCAACAAGCCAGTAAGAGTTTACCAAAAGCTCACTTACACTTAGACAGGAGCACACTCTGCAGAAGGGAGAGGGACAATCGCCAGTGAGCAACAGCATTGCGTGACTACTATTCTATAATCATATCTTGTTTTCAGAGCTTCCTTGGATGTCTGAATGGTTCTCCTTTAAAATCCTTTGCGATTGATAGCATTTATTTTTATTTTGTTGAGCGAACAGTCAGTAAAAAGTGAAAATAGATTCCTTCTATCTGCAGCCTTCCTTCAAACCTTCAACATTTTTATAATCATACAATCATCCCCAGACAGGAAGCTTGCATCCAGATAAAGATATTTGCATACAACATAATATTTGAAATCATTTCCACCCTTTGAATACTACAATTTATAAAATTCCATAAAAGAAATGACTTTTATTTCTTGGGAAGTTCCTATTGGGAAAGACTTCGAGTCGCAGTTACAGAAGCAATATCTGTGCATAGCTCAATTTCCTCTCTTCATCAGGAGCCCTCACCATCATCACGACAACTTAGTTATTTCTTCTTGATAGTAGCTGCTACACTCTGCCTTGTCAGATGATGGCCGACCTGTCCATGTTAGAGTGTAAGTCCTTGGTATCAGGAATAGCTACATTCATCTTTACACTCCCCGGTCTCATTACCAGAGTTGGAGACTCATAAAATAATGGATAAATGAATGAGGGAGTAATTTCATGAAACTGTTGGATGTTTTAATAAAGGACCAGACAATAGATGTTTCAAGCCATATGGTCTCTATCATGATTATTCATTACTGCAGTTACAGTGAGAAAGAAGACATAAATAAATGAGCATAGCTATGTTCCAATAAAGCTTTATTTACAAGAACAACTGCTGAATCTTAGTTAATGAAAACCCTGCATACTATAATACCAATATGCCAGGAAAAATGTGTTCACTGGTACAATAGTGGCAAGCTTGTTGGGAGGGGTGGTGACAACTGCCCTCCAGTTGGCTTGGAGGCCACTCTACAGGATGGAACTTAACAGCTGTTATTATAATGCTCAAATGCCTATGGCTATGGAGGGCAGAGGTATTTGTGGATAAGCTATGCTGTTGTTTTGCCAAGTAGACATGAGAATTTACCTATCAAGGTTCCTTCTAAATCAGTGGTTCTCAACCTGTGGGTCACAACCCCTTTGGGAGTTGAGAGGGGTCACATATCAGATATCCTGCATAGCAGATATTTACATTACCTTTCATAACAGTAGCAAAATTACAGTTATGAAGTAGCAATGAAAATAAATTTGTGGTTGGGGGTCCCCACAACATGAGGAACTTTGGTAAAGGTCTGTGGTGTTGGGAAGGTTGAGGACCACCGCTCTAAATGTTTCCGTTTATGTGTATGGTTTATTGTTTCGGATTTGATCAAGGAAGATTCTTTTTGCTGTGGGCAGCAGTACTATCAGGGGCTCCCAACTGATAAAGAGCTGAGAAGAAGTGAGTGTTGACCACCAATGTATAAGTAGGACACGTTTGTCATTTCCTTCAATGGTCAGGGTCCATCAAGAAGAGGGAGTGGTAGGAGCCGAAGGAAGAGGAAGTTGCTGTGGAATGCTGTCTTCTAGGACCGACATAGTCATGTCCAACTTGAGCTCATAGCACAGGACGATCTCAGGCCCATCAGCATCCTGTCCTGAGGTAGGAAGGGACTTGTAAAGCCCCCACCTCTCCCCGAGGGCAACAGGTGGTTAATATTGGCTGGCAGAGAGTTCCTTCCACTGGTAAAGGGCTCATGCTCCTGTAAACAGCGCTCACCCCCGCTTCTGGGAGCAGCCCCGACTGAATGCATTACCTTCCACACAAAAAAGACATGAGAGTAAAAGGGGAAATATCCAGAAGAGGAAGAGGATCAGGAGGAGTAGAGAGCCAAGAGGGTGAATACGATTCAAATGGGGGTGAATACGATTCAAATATAATGTTCATAATTATGAAAATATCATAACGAGATCCGAAACTGTGTGTTTAAAAAAAAAAACTGGTGAGCAAAATTTGGGCAAAACACCAGTTTTCTGACTCTTATCCACTCTTTTTCCCTAGTCCCAGAATACTGAAATTTTAGGGTTCAGAATATATAAATGGCAAATAGTTGTTTAGGAATAGCAATGAATTCAGTAAAAACAAAGCAAAACACACATAGAAATTAGTTACCTGATCAAACATCTTTCATGTTTGGCTAACTTGTGTACTATATGCTTAAAGAATAACTCTCACCTCAAAAAGTAAAGGTAGCAGTTCACCTTCTATACCATCATTCTTGAGACAGTGGGGTTGACTGGACCTCACAGTTACTGCATTTGGGGGCTAGTTCTTGGATAATTTGACACTTCCCCAGAAAATTCTTCCATTCTACCCTCTAGCGGGTCATCTGGTCTCTGGTTTGACTGTTAACTTCTTCCCAAGGTCCTTAATGAAGAAACTCTCTCATTTGATAACCCAGTAGAAAACTCTTGCTATGAAAACCCATGGAAAACACCTGCCACAAGGAAGATTTGAGCACCCCAATGTCCCGCAAATGCAGATTGCTAAAAGAAGCCATGTGCATCTCCAATGCTCCCAAAACATGGACTATTAAAGGATGCCATGGGCACTTGGAAAAGGCAAGATGTCCACCAAGTGACCAACTGGTCAGATGAAAGGAATCTGGTCTAACATGTCTCTTTGTTTCACTATCAGGTCATTTTTTGTGAAAAAAAATAAAATTTTAAAAGGGAGTTGAATTTTAATTGTGCGGATACTTAAATGAGGCAAAGTCATTAGGCCAACTATTTGTTTTAAGAAGATACAACTAGTCTCTTTTGTGGTATAAGGAGACATATCAGCAACCCACATACAAGTGAGCACCCAGAGTATACTTTTTCTATCTGATGATTCTCAGGTAGTCTAACTAAAATCCATTTGCCTTTTCCAGATTGTGATCAAGCAGTTTTAGATAGTTCTTCTAAGAAAGAGCAATATAATTTGAGCCCTTCCTTTGCAGCAAGTTTCTCTTCAACACCAGACAATATTTTAAAAAGTTAGAAAGAATCTGTCTTAAGGAAATGGAAGTGGTTGAGTATGTTTTCAAATATTGGTGATTCCAACACCTCAAAGGACGGTGGAGGCAGGAGAATCATAAATTGGGAATTGAGAGGAGGAAGGCAAGGAGGGAAAGAAACAGAAAGAAGAGAAAGGGATGAGGGAGAGGAGAGGAGGACAGAAGGGGAGACACAGTATAGTCACAACACCTGAGCTCACATCTACGCCATTTACCTGTGTGACTTGAAGGGATAACCGACTTTGATGTGACCCAACACCTTCACATTTCAAGGAAAGGAAATACAGCCAGTGGCAGTGGTGGCACACACCTTTAATCGCAGCACTTGGGAGGCAGAGGCCAGTGGTCTACACAGTGAGTTCCAGGACAGCCAGGTTATATAAAGAAACCCTGTCTTGTTAAGAGAAGAAGAACATGATGAAGACAAAGAAGAAAGAAAGGGAAGGAAAGGGGAGGGGAGGGGAGGGAAGAGGAGGGAAGGGAAGGAAGGAAGGAAGGAAGGAAGGAGAGGAAATACATGTTATTGAAAATAAATCAGGCACATGATTTAGGTCCCAGCTGACTAGATGTCTCTCCAGCGGCAACTGTGAGAGGACTGAGCCACAGACTGTGAGCAGAGACTAGACGGACATTTTCTCAGTGGGTCCACCACACTGCTTTCCCGAGCAGTCCAGGGTTTAACCACGCTTTGCTCCCTTTTGCTGAATTTTCTGCCTGTCTAGTCGCACTACAGTTCCTGATTACCTGGGATCCCTCATTTAAACACTTCTTCTCCCCACAAAACGAGGGCATTGTCACCATTATTCGACCAGATCACTATCCTGTAGCCAAAGCACTATTATTATAGAGGGTTAGTTTATATTGGGTAAAATTTCAAACTGCTCAAACGTATGTGACCATGCACAGAAGATTCTTATTGTAGTATGGGCTGCAAAACAGAGATGAGTTAGAAAGAGGACTTTTTTGGAGTGGAGAATGAAAGGCAGTAAGAAGGACAGAATGAAGTTTCTCAAGCTATTATTTCCAGTCCCCTAGGCCAAGTTTCACACCAGTCACGGCAGTCTTCAGGTGGCATGAGAAAGTCACTGGAGAAGAACCAGAAGTACCCACAGCACACTGTAAAGATAGTGGGGAGGAAGGAGGATACCAAGGGTGGCAGGTGGGCTCTACTCTTTATTCTCTTCTGCTTCTACTAAAAGAAATAGAGCATTGACGTAACTACAACACACTTGATCCGTTTCCTTTAATCGAGCCCCCTACAGTATGTGCCAGGATTTGAACTGAAGGCATAAAGAGGAAACACAATGAGTCAAGGGCCTACCGTAACACACTTGCGCTAGTACTGTGAAAGGTGCTTGTCATGTCCTTGGGAATTTATGAGAACCTGACCTACTTTTAGCTTACAAGTTACATACATACATACACACACACATGCACATATGCATGCGTGCATGCGTGTGTGTGTGTGTGTGTGTGTGTGCAGGCACGCATGTGGAGGTCAGAGAACAATCTCAGGTATCAGTCTTCACCTTGAGTCAGGGTCTCTTATTTACTCCTTTGTAGACCAGTCTAGCCCAGACTTTCAGGAAGTCATTTTTCCCTTCAGCTCGCCCTAGGAGTACTAGAATTACAGACATATGCTCCTGTGCCCAGTATTATACATTTCTAGGGTTGAAACTCACTTCCTCGTACTCAGGTGCCAAGCACGTTATCCACTTATCTAATTCCCCAGCCCTAACATGTGTCTGAAATAGATGTTTGAAGAGTCTATTCTGAGATTTCCAGAAGCTTCATTTGACAAAGCAAACATCTCCTATGACAAGTTGGGTTTTGCCTTGTTTTTTTTTTTTTTAGAACAAAACAGGTGAAACACCTTTTCCACACATCATTCTAACGTTAACTTCTGAGTCCTATTACTTCAGAAACAGGACAAAATGAGTTTGTTCCACCAGTCCCTGGCAGCATTCTGGGCAGAACACATGGAGAATCTCTCGAGGAAACAAAAGTGAGAAATTTGCAGAGCCTGCACGGGGTCTCACAGAGCCTGCATCGGGCCTCACAGAGCCTGCACCAGACTACTCCACTTTCCTCTTTTAAGCACTGCAAGATTGATCCCAGGCCACAGATGTGGCTTTGGACGTCAGATCCCCAGACAGATGCTGTCTCCTTGGTCTGTTTATTGCATGTTTCCATTTCGGCCTGCACCTTGGGTTCTCACTGCTTGCTGCACGTCCTGAGGGTTTCCTGCTTCCACACAAAGGGGGGTTTATCATTTGTTCTGATTTCTGTAAGAGATATGCCCACTCTTCAAATGACCCATTAACCTCTTCCAAACATGCTTGCTTTCTCATTCACCTTTCAAATGCCCCATTGAAATCACAAAGCCTTCAAGTTCTTTATACCATAGTGCTTGGTTCCTCTCAAGAGTCACCTATTCTGAAGAGCAGTCCAGATTCCTTGCCCTTTGGGAAGTCCAAGGTCCTCCCCACTCCATCCAGGTCCAGGAAGGTGAGCATCCAAACAGGCTAGGCTCCCACAAAGCGAGTTCATGCAGTAGGATCAAAACTCGAGAGCAAGGGGGAGAGGAGTGGGGAGAGGGGGAGAGGAGTGGGGGAGGGGGAAAGGAGTGGGAGGAGGGGGAGGGAAATGGGAGGCGGGGAGGAGGTGGAAATGTTTTTCAACAAAAAATAATAGATAGATAGATAGATAGATAGATAGATAGATAGATAGATAGATAGATAGTGAGGTCACAGAACTGGTATTGTTAGCATCTTGAACCAACTGTGTAGCAGCTGATGGGCCCCCATCGCCAGTCAGGGTGACTGACTCAAACTTGTTTAGTTTGGTGCACATATATGCAGGTGGATGCACATGTGTGTATGTTTGCAGGTGTACATGTGTGCAAGTGTAGATTATGTGAGGGTATGTATGTGTGCATTCACGTGCGGAGAGAACAACTGAATCACTCCTCAGGTGCTATCCACCTTGTCCTTTGGCTACAGAGCCTATCATCGGTCTGGAACTCAGCAATTAGCCCAGGGAGACTGACCACTGAGCCTCGAGGATCACCACTCTCAGGCTCCCCAACGCTGGACTACCTGGTGACCCTGATGCACTATTCAGAATGAGCTATCTCCTCAGCCCAATTGATGTTTTTCCTTTGTTTCTTTTTTTGTTCTGGGTTCACACGTATCTCTGTATAAATTACAGCAAGGAATTGCATTTTTATGTCAGCTAAGTAGAGTCCATGGCAGTCAAATGCATTCGGAAAGTTCGGAATCCTTTGCCTACAGATTGACTCACAACAGTCCAGACTAAAAGGAAACTGACATCTGCTGCCATTGCTCATACACAGAGCTACCATTAGCCAAGGAAACTCTGTCAGTGATGAAAGAGCTCTCTATCCTGAGGGCCGTGTGGCTACAGGAGCCTAGACATGGAATAACACCACACACACACAGCACGTGCTGAACCAACTGGAGTTTAGGTAAGGTTAGAGATCATGCTATCAGTTTCCTGATGTTGGTGTGATAGCACACGTGTTACATACACGATCCTATACATTCCAGTTCACCAAGATGTTAGCACAGGGGAAACAGAAAAGGAGAGACATGGGACTCTCCATATCATCTTTACAGCTTCCCATGGGTTTCAATTATTTAAAAATGAAAGATATTTTAAGTATCTGAAAAATCTGTGGAGATGGTGTCGTGTGTCTGGCAGGAACTTGCTCAGCCTGCCTTCGCTGCATCTGAAGCTTTATATTGCTTTCTACTAGTCATGTGAGTTTTAGAAAAATTTACAAATATATTTATTTTATTACTTTAATTCAAGTGTGTCAATTTGTGTGCGCATGTGAATATTTGCACGAGTGAAGATGTCCAAGGAGGCTGGGGATGTCTGATCTCCTGGATCTAGAGTTACAGACAGTTGTGAGCCACGTGATTGAAGTACTAGGAATTGAAGAGCAGCAGGTGCTCTTAACTGCTGAGCCGCCTCTTCAGTCTGTCACATCAAGTGTTTTCTAAGGTATTTCTCTAAGAAATAAAGTCAAGTTACGTTTGGACTCACAAAATGTATGCTCTTTGAACATGAAAGTTATGGAGATAGAGTAACAAGCCGTAACTGGGTTTCAGAAAGGTCCACCTTGGGCTCGCCAGCATCCCTGCCTCTCCACCCGCATGCTAACTGCAGCATCTTATGCTACGAGAATGTTCTCAATGACGATGTTCTTCAGTGACTGAAGGAATAATCAAGTCGAATCCTCAAGTGGAAAACATATATAGAGCGACAGGGAGGAAAAGTATCCTAAAATAGTCGAGGCTTTGTTCTTCCTCCTGTGCCCAAGCTTATCCCAGAGACTGCTCATGGCTGCATCCTCTGAGTGCCAGCTTATAGCCTGCAATCTAAGTTAGTCTTTCCCTTCCCTGTGTTTCCCCCATTATCTATTCTGCCTACCAAGACCTTATTTTTCATTTTATGTAGTATTGTCTGTATTTCTGTATTCTGATGTGAGAACCATGGGAATTTTGTCATTGCCTCATAACTGTGCCCCGCCCCCCCCGCATTGACAACAGACTGGCTCAATGACAGAAAAGAGGAAAGGAAGGCTTCCAAAGCCATGGTCCATTATCAGATAATGGTAATTCTCAAACACTAATGATTATGAATTCACACATAGCATTAATTAATTATCATCAAGCTTGAAGTGTTGTTAATTTTGTTTGACTAAGAGAATGAACATGACAATCTGAGTGGTGTCTTCAAGGTGAGTATCTGAGTTTACCTCCTGTAAGGTTCCCAGCAAAAAGAAGTGATTCCTGTTGAATGTTTCTGTCTCAGCGAGAAAGACAGTAATCAGTAAAGACAGTGTAGGTACACAGAAAAGTGGAGATGGGGGAGCAGACAGATACAAGACATACATGGGGCTCAGTTTTTCATCCTCAAAGATGAAATCCAATCTTGGTGCTTCTTTACCTTATAAGTCAACTTGTAATGGGCAAGAAGGGGACACTGTGCCCTGTAAGGGGGACAAAGAAAATAGATAATGGGGAAGAAATGGCTTCTAAGGTACCGTCATGGCCTGTTGGACCTATCTTGTCATCACTCCGTCCACCTAGACTCAGGGGATTGGGAATGAGGTTAGCATGATCACTGAGCTGTCCAGGGCTCAGCTTTCCACCCCAGAACACACGTCAGTCACTGCTTACAAAAGGTGAGACTTGGATAAGCAACCATGTTGTATAGCATCCTAACAGCTTGCAGGGGCTAAATTTAGTGAAATGGTCTAAAGAATTACTGCCTTACATGCATCTGCTTTAGTGAAGAAAACAAATTCTCTGGAAAACTCTGTAAAAATCCTAAGACTAAGAAACAAGGAGGCCAGTGACCCCAAGACTTTAAAAGGGTGCATAAGCCAAGCAGCCTGCAAGAAGTCTTCTGACATCAGTGTGAGCGCGTTCTGACTGACTCCCCTTCATTTCACACTGCTCTTAAGAGAAAACAGGGTGGACTGTTTCAGTAAATAACAAAAGGTCAGAGAAATGCTACTCACAACAAGAGCAAAATCACTGTTCAACCTGCCAGAAAGACCAGATGGGAGAAGTCCAAAATCTGAGCAGAGAAGGAGGAGGCATTTCTCAGTGAAGTCTGCCACTAGGCCTCTAGCCCTTATGACATCAACAAGAAGCAAACATGAAGATGAGCTTTAATCAGTGCCAGGGTGCCACATCCTTCATGAAGAAGGTTGCCTGTGACTATAGTTAAATTTTCCAGGCTCTTTCCTTCAGTTTTATTTTGACTTCAAGTGTGAAGGCAGTGGTCAGATGACTGTGGGCTCAAAGAACCTACAAAGAGTTCAACTGAAACACCCACAGCTGGATACCACACATTTCTTTTATTTACAGAGCTTTGCCGAAGAGATTGGGATCCTGAATACAAGAGCTTTTCAGCAAGACAGGGACTGAGCGTATCTATGGCAAAAACTGGGACTTGTGCCTTCAGGATACTCCCTTAACCAGTACCAAAGCAACACTCTGCTTCCTGCAGGGCATCCCAGCCCTCAGTCACAGAGACAGTGTAACACTTGATGGCAAGTTCCCAGACTTGTTGAAAATATGACTTTCTTTTATTCATCTCTGGCCTCCTCCAGACCTGGTGAGGCTCAGCATCCTAATTTGGGTTGAATCAAATGGCATCCATGGTCTACTAAGTTTCTTGTTTCTGACAACAGGGAAGAATTTTGCATACTATTCTCATGAACTAGTCCGACAAGTCTGACAAGATGCTAGCCAGGGACAAACTCATGTTCTCTCCCTGGTGTGCTACATTTTGGAAACATTTCATGCTATCGCTATATTCATCCCATAATCAGTGTACACAGGAGCATGTCATTGACTTGGAAATGCAGCCACGAAACCTGTCAGATAACCATTTCCCAAGAGGTTTTCAGAAATCTTCGGCACTGAATGCCTGCAGAGTCCTCGGGAGCTAGTGTGTTATAAAGGATGTACTTAGCATTAGGAGTTAGAACTCTGCCTTTGTGTCTAACCAACTTATCAAATGTGTCACTAAGTTCAGTTGATCCTCCCTTCATATAACTGTGAGGGACACTTCCCACGAGGCTTCATAACATCACAGATTCTCAGAAGGTCAGACCTCAAAGTGCTCTTAGAAATAATCACACACTAAAGGTCAACACCAGGTTCAACAGAGGGTAGTTAACCAAAGCCTACAGTGGAGGAACAGGCCTCTGATATCAAAGCAATGTTTGGCTCACTGTGTACAATGGTAATTTCAAGGACCTGCTGTTTCTCTAAAGGCAGGAATTGCAGCAGGGGTCCCAGAAGGGGAAAAGATGAGGAAACCAAGGTTACCAAAGCATCCATCAATTATGAACATTCCCATACTTAATTCATTAACACCTCTTCATGTCAAACCACAGAACAACTAAGTAGCTGGGCCAGGATTTGAACCAAGAGCCATTTGACCCTAAGCAAATACTCCTGCTGGTGTGTATACTTCCTTTCACCACAGAAGTGCTTGATAAAAGCTTACTTAATTGGGTTAAGTTAGGAGTTGACATATTTGAAGTCGGTAGCAGTGTACGAGTCCACTGCAAGGAAGGTCAAAGCATTCTGTCACACCTGGATGTGGGGATGGTACTGAATTTGTACTGGTAATGAAAACCGAATCATCCATGCAGTAGTGGGAGCTAAACGATGGTAATGCTGACGATCATAAATGATACATCTGCAAAGTTATTCAAGACGTTTAGTGTAAAAGATTATTGACTTCTCTGATTAAATGTAATTTTTTTTGGTTATTTATACAATGAGAGAAATGTAGTGAGTGTTAGGATGTTGACAGTGGCTATAGTGTATTTTTATCCTATGCAAATATAGATCTCAAAAGTATAGTCCTACTGGATGTGTTGATATTTTGTTTATGCTTTAACAAATAAAGCTGGCCTGAGGATCAGAGTGTGGAGCTAGCCACACTAGTTAACCATAGAGGCCAGGCAGCTGTGGTACACACTTTTAATCGCAGCGCTAGGGAGACAGAGGCAGATGGATCTCTGTGAGTTCAAGGCCACCCTAGGCTACACGAGATTGAATCAGTCTAAAAGAGAAACAAAGTCAAGCTGTGGTGGCTCACACCTTCAATCCCAGCACCAGGGAGTTGGAGACAAGAGTGATATGGCTGGACGGAGAGAGGAACATAAGGCGGGAGGAGACAGGAGCTCAGGATTCAGTCTGAGGTTTTGTAGAGATGGCATTCAGTCTGAGAACTTGTAGAGACAGGACACCCCATTTGGTCTGAGGATTTTGTAGAGGTAAGAACCAGTGGCTGACTGCTCTGCTTCTCTGATCTTCTAGCTTCCACCCCCTAATATCCGATTCTTGGTTTTTTTTATGAAGACCAATTAAAAATTGTGCTACAATCGGGGAATGAAAATGTCACCTAGGATAGTCAGTTGATGAACTATGTGAATATTCTTTTTCATATCAATCTTTCCATACCGCAAACCTAAAAGCTCAGATGTCTTTAGGTACTCTGAGCATGACTATGAGGGGAATGCCTAACTCTGAAGCATGAAAGGATTGCATACTGCTCATTGCAGTAATTAGCGTGAAGGTAAATTACATTGCCATGAACTAAAGATACCATGCACTTTCAATATCTGTAGAGAGAAAGTTTTATAATTCCATCATTTAAAAGTCAGCCATTTACAACTTAAGGTAGTAAAGAATGATTGGTGCTGAAAGGGTGTTAGAAATTTTGTGCTCTGTGAGCCTTGGAGCATGGACTCCAGGGTCAGCCTTCCTGTCCAGAAGTTACCACAGCAAGTCACAAGGACATGTTGTCTGCAGCAGCCTTTCGCTAAGAAACACAAGATGCTGATGTTCCGAGTGTCTCAAAAATATTACTGAGATTTTAACACAAAGATTATTAGGTATAATGGAGGAGAGAATATTCTCACACAGCTTATTAAATCTGAAATATGTCATTGTTTATTGGACATAGAATTTGCTTTCAAGTTAGCTGAAAACACACCAACAGCCAGCATTGCTTGCTTTAGTGCTTGCTTACTAATACTAAATTTTCCTTTACGTACTCACTTTCTGCATATATCTTCATGTCTCAGAGTCAGAAAATTCTTATAAAATGGTGTCAGGATGGTGCAGCCTATAATGCCAGTGTGTGGGAGGTGGAATCAGGAAGTTCTGATGGACATTCTTGGCTACATAGCAAGTTCAAGGTTAGCCTGAACTAAAGCGGATGCTGTCTTCAAAAAGGGATTTTTTTTTTTTTAAAAAGCATTCATGGTGTTTTACGTTTGTATGCAAGTAAATATGATAGAGTCAGTTGTGTGCTGGTTCTGAGTCTCTACGTGGGAGACATTCTGTAGAGATACAAATGTCAGGTTCTGATCTAGAATAGGAGCAGGCCCAGAAGTCAGTAGCATCCCACCACCCGCCATGACACCCCTGATTGCTGTAAGGGAACGGACCCACGCAGACACCAACCCTAGACAAGGACACAGCTCAATGGCAGCTAAAATTATTTCCAGGATGCAGTGAGTTTGGGTGCTTAGGTGCCCCCTGGCCTTCCGGAACATTTATTATGTACTAGGTACTACTCCAAGTTCTGAACAACCGCATGAGGAAGACACTGTTTCGCCTGAAGTGCTCAAGTGAGAAAGGAAGCCACGGAAAACCTCAGGTAGCAAAGAGCAGAGCTGGGGTTTGAGTTCAGGCAACGGCTCGGTCCACACCAACGCCTGACACTGCGTGAGCACCTGCCGTGCTGGGCTACAGAAGGCGTATTCAAAGCACTCCATCATCCTCTGTATCCTCCCAGAAGGACGCATTGCAACATTCCAGAAAAGAATTCTCACAATCTGCGATCCTAAGACATCCTTATCAGGGAGTCTTTACAGGGTTTCTGAATCCTGTCTTCAAACATCAGGGCAAAATCTCTCCATGAAAACTTGAGATGCTGGTAATATTGAGTAAAGGGAAACTATTTGAGATGAACATTAGAAACTTTCTTAGTTCCTCTTACAATGTAAATAAAAATGATTTAATTGCTAGAGTTTAAAAATCTTGTTTGTTTTTTGGAAAATGAGATTTTTTTTAAATTTGGGATTCCCTAGCATATTAGAAAGATAATTCTCAGTAAAAATGTGGGCGAGATGGAAATAATGAAAATGCTTGGAGCTGTGAAGAACTAACCGGGAAGAAGGAAAAGACACGCTTAAGATTTCATGTTCCAAAAACTGGTGTTGCTTTCTTTTCTGCCCGGTGCTCTCCTGTCAGGGTCAGTCCCCACCAGCGTCTCACGTGCCTTCGGGAAGTACGTTACAAAGTCGCTGTTTATTCCCGCCCACTGAGAGCTCATCGGAGCTCTCTCACAAGGCTTTTCTTTTCGGGAGTCACAGCTCCCTTGACGGCCTTGGCCTGACAGCAAGGCTTTGTTGTACAGTAAACTCCCGACAACGGAGCATGTTTGCTTGGGAGATAAAGGGTTACCTGCCCGCTGGCTTTTCTGGTTTACAACAATGGCCATGTAGAACATGACTGAACAAAGGCCAGGGCATGCTTCGATGGAAACCAGCTTCCTCTGAAGGAAGCTCCTTGGAACTGGGTCGTGATCACCATTGCTGGCTCTTTAAAGTCCAGTGTTGGTGAAACTTCTAAATGTTCGTGTTCTGAATTAATACATGTATCCAATCTCTGAGCACAGGGAAGGTACTGACTGTGTGTGTGTGTCGGGGGGTCCTGCCCTTGTTTGTCACACCAAGTATTGGATTTCAACTATCATAAAGACCAGATCTTCAGGGGAGTGTCACAGACACTGTCCTGGCAGTCCACGGACAGCGTGCTCCCCAGATCCCTGCAACAGTGATCTGGAAGAAACATAAAGACCAAGGCGTGAAGACATCCAGGGTGCTGTGGGAATGAGGCAGAGGTGAAATGAAATCAGAGTTAGAAACACAGGCTCTGCCTGGACCTGGGGCTGGGCGTCTGCTGGAACCCCAAGGTCGTGGAGTTACAGGCTTACTCCTAGCAAGGTCATATGAAAGACAACACACAAAGGGAAGAGCCTGGAAGCTCATATCATGATTTCACCTTTACTGACAGAAGGGTTGAGACCCCCAAAGAACTGAACAGATCAGTATGGCTTAGCACTGGCCAATTTTCCACCTTCAGGAACTCTGACCAGACCTTTGCTGTAGTGTATGTTACCAGTCACCAATGAGAAGTGATAGAGAAGCAGGCTGCTCAGTGTAAACCAGTATTCCTGACAGAATAACAGGGTTTGTTGCTACCACAGCCCAGAGCCTCCTTCTTCCTTGGCAGGAACAGGCCTGTGTCCCAAGATCCAAATTTGTCACTACCAATACCTTACAGACCATACTTTTAAATGTTCCTTATTAGAAAGCCACTTGAAATGATTCAATGCCAGGTCTTAAAAAACAAACACACAAACAAAAGAAAAGCTGAAAGGGTTCAGTTTCCACTCCTCAAAGCAGAGGGCATAAACTGAGAGACACCGTTTGTCAGCCTGAGTGGGGGCTATAGCTTGTACGAAGGAGTCTTGACTTCCTTTTCTCACTTTGGAAAGTTCACTAGCCTGGATTTCTCCTGCGTAAAGAACATGGTAAGAAAACAGTTAACTACCTCTTAGAGATGCTGTGGCAATTACCTAAATAATGTGCTAAACCCCATGTCGTACAAAAGCTCAATTGGTAGAGCGCACCATCACTATAGCCCTCCGTCAGCAGCAAGCACCCATCAGCATTCCATGCTGCTGCCCCCCACAAAAGTAGGAAATTAACTTTCTTCTTATTTGGGGCTGGTTCACAAATGTCCCAGTTAAAAACATTGACTTTCTAAAAATAAATTTAACTGAAAGTGTCAATGGAATATTAAGCCTTAGTAATGGTATTGTCCCAATCTAAGCATTAAGGAAAGGAGCTGCCCTACTGGCTGATACCCTCAGTAGACTCATTCTGCTTTTTGAGTCTGGAGCGTCTATAAAATGGCTGCCACTGTGCACAGGTTGAACACTTACGTTTTATTATCCACATCAAATCAAGATACAAAAATTACTCTGGTAAGGTATGCCCAAGCTTATCATTTTATGGAAAAAGAAAAAAGAAATACACACTGGCAAGTGTGACTCACTGAAGGGCTCGCATGTAGGGTGGCTGACAGTACTCACTCAGTTCACACCTAATACCCCCGTCAGGAGATGCTGAGCCACCCTGCAGCAGGGTGTGTATAAGGCTATACCAGTGTTTTTAATTTTGGGTGAGGTATAAAATAATATGATCCAAGCTTACCCTTGTCCTGTGCATTCTCAACATTAGGGCCTAAAGAAGAACTTTCTTTTTTATGTTTTTATTGTTTTTATTGAGCTGTATATTTTTCTCTGCTCCCCTCCCTGCTTCTTCCTTCCCCTTCTACCCTCTCCCATGGACCCCACGGTCCCCAATTTACTCCGGAGATCTTGTCTTTTTCGACTTCCTATGTAGATTAGATCCATGTATGTCTCTCTTAGGGTCCTCTTTGCTGTCTAGGTTCTCTAGGATTGTGAATTGTAGGTTGTTTTTTCTTTGCTTTATGTCTAAAAGCCACTTATTAGTGAGTACATATGATACTTGTCTCTCTGGGTCTGGGTTACCTGACTCAATATGATGTTTTCTAGATCATCCATTTGTCCACAAATTTCAAGATGTCATTATCTTTTCTGCTGTGTAGTACTCCATTGTGTAAATGTACCACATTTTCCTGATCCATTCTTCAGTCAGGGGCATTTAGGTTGTTTCCAGGAAGAACCAACTTTCAATGCACAGGCTAGAGGAAGTAATTAACAATTATGCTCTGCATCTACTAAAATCAGATGCATGTCCAGTATAAATTTGCATGAGTAACAGAATAGGAAAGGAGGTTCCAAGGAAACACGGGTGGTCTTCGAGACTCTACCAGTCTATCCCAAATGGAAAAACTTGAGGAAAAGAAAAGGATTTTTTTGAAAGTTAAATTCATTCAATTTTAAAATTATACAACGTATTCCAAGATATGCCATTTCCATTTGGGGGAGATGTTAAGTATTCCTTATTTGCTAGTGAAAGTGAGCAATTGATGATCTAGTAATTTCCCAACTGGGCAACATAAGAAGTTAGTATCTCTATATTCATCTTTAAAAATTTTAAAAGGAGTTTTGAAATCTAAAAGTTTGGTTCCCACTATCTATTTCAGTCCCCTGATGCAAACACCCAAGGTCCATGTGTCTGCAATCCTGTGTGACCACATGTTTCATACGATGACAGTCCCTTTTCAGTTTGTACTACAGGAAGATCTCAACGTACTAATAAATGATGCTTCCAAATCCAGCTAGAGAACTAAGCCACCATCTAACATCAAATAAAGTGTAGTCTAAAGTACAATGCAAACAGAAATTACGTTGTCACTCCGAAAACAGTACAAAGTGTTTCAACTAAAGCTCAGCACCCATAGCTATACCGCTGAGGAACAAAAATCTTATTGGTCTTCAAATTATATTTGTTACCCACATCGATGCAGGACAATAGTGAGTGATTCTGCACTGAAGGGCAGAAGACAGAGGAGGGAACCATACACGTGAGGAAAGTAACAGGCGTTACCCACTGTGGCATTGCCTGCCAGGGACTGGCGGGGGTGGGCACAGGAGACAGAGAAACAAATGTTCATGTGCTTTTAATGGGTTATGCTCTGCATGGGCCACAGAAGAAGAAGTGAGGTTTCAAGGATTTGGGTGGAAGGAAATGAAGCAATGGAAGGCTTGGAAAGACGGGACAGAACAAGGGAGAGAAACCCATTTACCTTACATGGAAGACAGCACAGTCAAATGGCTGTGGGATGATAAACAGTGGTGTCATGGTTTGATTATGAACCCTGGGACCTAAGCACTTGACTTGATTTGGAAGAAAAGCCCTTGCAGATGTTAACTACAATGCTCTAACTTAGGATCACAGAGTCCTTACAAGAGGAGGAAAACAGCATTTCAAGAGTGAGACACAGGGAAACGGTAAAGTGCTTGCCACTGAGTTCTGATCCCTAGCACCCCTGTGAAAACTGGGCTAACTCTAGTGCTTGGGAGGTGGAGATAGGCTACTAAGTGACCCTGTCTCGAAAATAAGGTGAAGAATAATTGAGAGAGAGAGGAGACCTGACCTTGACCTCTGACCTCCACATGCATGTATACACACATACCTGTGCAACTACACACACATGCACACATACAAACATGGACACAGACACACATCTGGTTTTTTTTAAACAATCTTTTCTCTTTTTACATACAAATCCCATTTCCCACTCCCTTCTCCACCTCTCCCACCTTCCGCCCTCCTCACCCCTATCCACTCCTCAGAGATGATAAGGCTTTCTATGGGGAAGTCAACAAAGTCTAGCACATCACTTAGCGGCAGGACCAAGGTTCTCTCCACTGTCTCTAGGCTGAGCAAGGTATCCCTCCAAAGAGAATGGACTCCAGAAAGCCAGTTCAAGCCCTAGAGATAAATCCTGGTCCCACTGCCAGAGGCCCCGCAGTCTGCCTCAACATACAACTGTCACCCACACTCAGAGGGCCTAGTTTGATTCAATTTTTTAACTTAAGATGACAGAGACTTGAAGGGCAAGCAAGTGAAATGTGACTGATAAAGAGATCACCAGCAGGGGCTGATAGAGGCATCGGAGAGTCCTATTTGGAACCTTCAGCAAGCTCAGCCTTGCTCACTCTTGACTTTGGAATTCCAGCCTTCAGGATAGGAGACCAAACTCATGGTTTTCTGTGTTGTGCACCCATTTTACTTAGTTATGGCATCTCCGGGAGATGAGAGTGAAGGACAGTTTTGTGCCACTTACAGAGATGTAGGAAGGCAGCTCCCCGAAGAACTATAAACAGGCACAGCAAGATGAAGGGTATCTGAGGGAAGTAAGCAGCAGGGTGAGGCACAGTGATTTGTTTTATTCAAGTCTTCCAGGTTGTTGCTTTAACCACACATAGGTATTACTCTGATCTTTAAAGAAGCACCCATAAATGCCTATGTGATATTACCAGGTTGAAGCTGGCCAGTTATTCCCACACCTAAGTACACCGTGAGGGCTGATGGTCACTTCTTCCACCTGCTACCCTGGTCCGAACCTGTGCCTGCACCTGCACCATAAACGTATCAGTTCCTCAGACCCTGTCCCTGTCTTCATGAAGAAAGGAAGCAGGAGGGAGAGCATCAGCTGGACCTCGCAGTAGACTAATGTTTGTGTCTGTGGATGCTCACATGCCTGCTGGCTCCAGGTCAAAATCAAATACAAATTATCTTGGGACCTTTTCTGAGTTTGTATCATGGATGATTTTCTCTACTGACTTGGATGACTAAGAATCGACTGTAATGAACAGAGAACAGCAGAGGACTCATCGGTGAATTCCTTTAATAGATTAATAATGGAAAACATGGCCCAGCCAAAAGCTCAATCATTTAGCATCCATTATCAGAAAACCTCACAAACATGCTTCCTCACAGACATTTGCTCATCATATTTATCAAATCCACAAGACGAAATTCTAATGGTCTCCCACGGCCAGGGCGAAGGGTCTTCACTGTGTAATACAGAGAGGCTATGACTTTCCTGGCTGTCAGCAGTCTCTTGCCCCTTATGCCTCTAAGAAGAATGCTCACATTGAACCCAGCCACTCAGAATGTTGTGGCAAAATGTTGTCACCTCCCACAGACTGTGGATGACTGTGCAAGGGTGGCTCTAGCACAGGGACAGCCTGCTATTGTGTGGCCTGGAGAGAAAATACACAGTTTGCACACAGCCTTGGGACAGATGGGGTGCCCCTTGCCAGTTCCTGGCACTGACGCATTGCCAGGTGGGTGAAACCTGAATGAAACGCCTTGGGGAATCACATAGGAACATGCAGGAAACAGAACAAAGGGTGACATTTATCAGCTGTAGACTCCCAGCTTCTGCCTTCACCTGGGGCAACTGTCTGCTTTTTTTTTTTTTTTTTTTTTGCACGCTGGCCTCTGGTTCCCCAATCCCTTCCAGCCATCCACCATCCTGGTGATTTTCCTACTTGTCTTCCACTCCAGTTGCAGGGGCTAGGTCACCCTGGCAAAGACGCCCAAGGCAGGTGGCACTTAGACCAACGGAGTCACGGTTTAAAATATACGAAGCTCTACTCAGATTTGGTTGTGTGACCTTTAGCAGACCGTCCCATCTCGCCTCTCCCTGGAGAGATCGTACACCCACTTAAAGTTGTATTCAGTCACACAATCTGTGAGCGAGTTGTCTGTTACCCTGGTATACAGTGGGCCTTCTCACCTCTATTAGAAAAAATTACCTCTCAGAGTATTGTGATGAAGACCAAACCTTTGAACTCAGATGTTTCAGGAACCTGATGTGTTAGTTGTGCTTTGTAGATGCCTGGCTATTGCTCATCTGGTTTTTGTTTTTGTTTTTTGTTTTTTTGTTTTGTTTTTTTTTGTTTTGTTTTGTTTTGTTTTTTTGGTCCTATTACACCACCATAAACAAAGTATGTTCAGTTAAGTTGTCCACTCGATAAACCTACTAAGCCTTTTACTATGGTCCCAAACGTGAAAGAGCTCATTTGTCTTTAGAGGGTAAGCAATAGAAATATATCATTTGAAGTCTGAGGCAGAGTTCCCTAGCAACAAAACCCAAAACATTCTAATACTCCTTGGATCTCCAAATTCTTCATCTATTATGTAAATTGTTTGAGGCATATAATTTAAGACTTCAAGGCATTATTTTACCCAAGGAGATCTGAGTAGCTGCTAATCTGTAAAGCTTTGGACACAGTAGGGCACCGATGTCCAGGGATGCCTGTTCTGGTCACATCGATCAGCAGGGCTGGATGCCAGCCCAAGTCAGTAACAGACAGCGGGGCGGGACAGTTCCTTTGTACTCAGGAACAGAACAGAACTCAACTTCTCAAGACTTGGGTTAGAGTGAGAACTCTGGTAGCCTAACAAACTAGGAAAAGGTGAGCCAGTTGATCCAAAATGTCCTCCTCCTGGGAGAGGAGCTCAGGAGAGAAATAAGAAAGAAAATGCCTAAGCAAGAAACAAAGTTACGAATAAAACCAAACATGACAGGGTGGGTGGGGAAGGACAAAACCAGGCAGAAATGCCCCTCCGATGAGACTTGTACTGTCTAGGAACGCACAAACGCGAGCACGCACGCAAAGCAGGGCGATCGAGGAAGCCCCACAGGGGGCTCAGTGCGTTCCTCAGGTCCAGGTACCAGCTGGCTCAGGCTCTTCTACAGAAAACAGTCCAAGCCACCCCAGTGCCCAGCCCTCACGGAAACTCCTGCTAGCCTGCTAGTGACGTCGAGCACCTGACGGTCAGGTGTAGGAGACAGATAATCGTCCCCTCTGCCAGAGAGACATCATAGTGAGCACGACTGGAAGAGCTAGGGCAGCGCTGGGCACAGATGGACCAAGTGTGAATGCTTGCCCAGGACCAAGGAAAAGAAGTAGCTAATCCAAGGGATGGTTTCCCATCTTCTCGCTGGTCAAAAGACAGCTGGGTGGGCACCTCTGCCTCTTAGAACAACTCAGCTGTGCACATCTGATAAGTAAATAACAAAGAGGAATCGTTTCAAATTTTACAAAGAAACAAAAATAGTCTTAGAGGAGAAATTATATTTACTACATTACATAGTATAATATTGCACTATTATACTATATATTATAGTACCTATGTCTTTGAAGGAAAGGACTTAAGGGTTTTTTGAAAAATAAAAATGTTCTTTTTTGCCATACACAATTGGATTTTCATAATAACACATTTGCTAGACATGAGAGTGCATTCATTTGCTTTCCTTGTAATAAAACTCCACATTAAAACAAATATGAGGGAGAAGGGATTTCGGCATAAAGGTATTTGCTAACAAGTTAGTGGTCACCTGTGGCTGACCTGTCTACAGCCCCACGATGTGCAAATGTCACTGCTAAGAAATGCAAAAGCCAGAAGGCTGAGCTCGTCCCAGAGCCAGGATTCCACTCTACTGGAGTCAGTGCTCATTTTCCCATCCAATTGGGTCTTCCTGAGCCTCTGTGCAGCCCTCTGCCTTTCCAGAAAGGAGGTAGGTGGTCTGTCTATCCATGTTTTCTCTTTGTGGCTAGCTAGTTCAGCCACTCAGCTCACAATAAGTCAGTAGATTAGGTACTCTGGCTCTGACTGGCTGGTCACCCCACTGTAATGGAAGCCACTAACTGTAGCCTAAGGAATCCAAGAAGTTCCCAAAGGGAAGGGGCAGCCCACACCCATAGCACATAGACAGTCTCAGGCTAACGGTATCATTGTTATCAAAGAAAGTACATCTGAATTCAATAGAAAAGCAAGGACTGTTGTCCTCAAATTTAAAAAGTAAAATAAAAACAATCTCAAGAGGAAATATAAAAATGTTATTTAGAACTTCTGTTTTCAGATGTTTAATACAAAGAAAAGATTGCTGCGCCAGCGAACAAAACAACCCAATCCCCACAAAGCCAGAATTCTCCCACTGCACATTTTGTTTTCAAAACATTAAGGAATACAACAAGATTTCAAGTTGGCCAAAGCAGTTCCTTCTAGAAACAAATGAGAGGGAGAACTAAAATCTTTCACAGAGGGGCTGACGTGCCTCTGAGAAAACCTACTGCTCCCGACTGAATGTCTGGTAATGGGCAGAGAGTGGGGAGTGAGCGCACACATTCCCCCATCTGAAGAATACTTATGAGCAGCAGGAAACCACGCTGAAGAGGTTTTGGAACTGCAGATTGTTCTAGTAATCCACCATGGGATTTCAGGAGCTGTGGGCACTTTGAAACGGCCAAGCCCTTGGGCTGGTGAGGTCTTCTATCCACTGGGCTTTTGCCAGCATTGAGTAAGCATCTTTCCTTCACAAGGAACTCCCCAAACTGTTCCAGAGCTGTACAGTCCCGTCCTAAGACGGGATCTTTTATCTAGTGGAGCCGGGTGTGTGTGCACAGGGCTGGGAACTATTCTCTCTTCTCTCTTCCCTTTCCACCTCCCTCCCACCCTCTCAGCCACCATATTGAACTGTGTAGAACACAGAACCAAAACTCTCAACCAGAAAGAAAATTCAAAAGTGTTAATACGTTTCTCTTTCTACGATGTTCATTATTTTTCTCTTTTCACTGAAAACAGTTGTGTCTCTTTTCCTCTCCTGCTCCCTTTATGGACTATAAGTGTCTAGAAGGTGAGCAATTCAGCTGGAGACTCCAGGTTCTCAAACAAGGTTCATGCCATCAAATCCTAGAAGCACTGCAAACAATGTCTAACCTCTCAACTTCTCTTCAACTCAACTTTATCATTATGAGGATGCAAAAAAGATGCATTTATGATTCTCACAAATGACATGTCATAATACAAGTGAAATGTTTGACACCCAGTAGGTCCTTCTTTTGTGTTCAACAGACCTTGCCTTATTCTTTCTGCTTTCTAGTCTACTTGCCTCTAGGGAAGATGCATCAAGTTAACAAAATAGAAGATTTTCATCTGTCTAGGTTTTTAATTGTTTGAGAATTTCATATAAGCATGTAATGTGTGTTGACCAAATCCACTTCCAGCCCTCTCTTGTATAATTCCTCCCCTTTCTCCCACTTCTCCCTTCTGACTTCATGCACTCTACTTTTTTTTTTTTAAACCAAGGAGTCTACTTAGTGCTATCCATATGTGTAGCGAGCCCCTCAGTCACCACTGCCCGAAGGAACAGACTCTCCCTTCCCCAGCCAACAATTGGCAGTAGCTTCTCATAATGGTGGAAGTTTATTAGCCCCTCCCCCATCAATGCTCTGATTTTGGCTGGTTCCAGCTTGTGTAGGTTTGAGCATGCAGTCACAGGTGCTGTGATTTGACCTATTCGGGGGCCCTGCTATGTTGAGTAAGTAGAGTTTTACTGAAGATGTTCACTCCTGGATCTTATACTATTTCTGTCTTCCCTTCTGTAAGGATCCTCGAACCTTGGTGTAGGTGGGACAGGCGGTGGTGTATGATATATATGTCCCTATTAGAGCTGATCACTCCACAGTCATATGTCCTCTGGACACTGACCAGTTGTGGGTCGATTAATTACCATCTACTACAAAATTATCTCTCCAATGATATGTCCTTTTTTTGTCCCTAAATGTTCTGTCTGGCACTAGACTAGCATGTTTTAAATAAATCACAATTGACATGATATCTACCTATAAACAAGACATTCATGCCCCGGGCATTATTTTAATTAATGGCCAGGTAGTGGCAAAATTAAATCTGAAGTGACCTTTTGCATAACACTACTGTATCTCCTACCTCTGGAATTTCAAAGTGCTTTTGTTAAGAAAGAGGGGGTGAGAGATATAGAAAGAAAGAACAGAACAGAAATAAAATACTTAAGAGGGACTGGAGAACAGAAGAGAGCACCTGAGGCAGAAACAAAGGCCGCATTCTAAGCTGGCTTCAGATTCCCACTGTTTCTAAATTGTGTAGTTACTATGAAACATTTTGAAGGAGTTCAAATCATGGCACCCAAAACTTTAATAAGTCTCAACAGATGGCTCAGAAGAAATTTTCAGGGCAATCATCCACTAAAAAGCATCACTATGAATAATTCTTTTCAACATAGTCAACAAGAATGAGGCAAGAGCCAAGCAATCTGGGGCTCTCACAGTCAACACAACAAACAATCCTCTTCTCCCAGTTCATCTTTGGAAGGGAGTGTACTGGGCATCCACAGGAAAGGGAACAAGGCAGAGATGCAGTAAGAAAGCAAGGGCAGCACTCTGCATGACAAGAGTAGCAACATGCACAGAGCAGGATGCACGGAGGCAGGGGGAAAGATGAAACAGAGGTCGGGATGCTTCAAGACACCAGGGTCCACTAGAGGCTGGGACACAGCTGGAGGGAAAGAGACACCTGTGGCACTCCAGGTGGCTCCAGCCAGACTGCAGCCTTTTCCTCGCCACTCAACATAAGCAGCGAAGCAAACCAAATGAGCAGTCAAGTGCTACCTGCAGGGTACCTTACCAAGGGCTCCTCTGGAGGAGGTGGAGGTCAGCCAAGGCATCAGGGTCAAATGAAGAAACTGCTCTGTTCTCCTGAAGCAATGAGTGCAGAGAGGGATACTAACACAAGTAGGTACCAGCGATTTCCCTACATTGCCATGTTTGATCTCCATAGTAACCTGCAACCCTAGAATATAGTTATTACCAACTGATGGTCGAATTCTCCAAGATTACAGAATGAGCTCAAGATGAACCCAGGGCAGCTGGGTCAGTCTGACTCCACAGTGTGTCTCCTGAACTACAGCACTCGGCTGATTCTCTTCTTGAAACTACCTCACACAGCCAGGCAAGCAGAGAGAGCAGTAGTTTATAGTCTACGAGTGGGGAAGGTCAATTACAATGACTCAAACCCTAGAGGCCATAAAATGATAAACCTGATAAATCCGATTACATGAACGTAACAATTTTCTGCATGGGAAACACCATAAAAAAAGACAAAAGGCCAATGACAAATCTGGGAACTATTTGGAACATAAATCACAGACAACAGACAAATTTCCTTAATCTGTACAGAATGCCTATAAATCAATACCAAAAAGAAGCCAACAAAGCTCAAAGGACAATCAGCTAATAGAGAGAGAATCCAAATACTTCAGAAACAAATTGAGAGGCACCGTGGTCGTAAGAGAACTGCATATTACACACATCCGAACAACAGACACGAAATGTTTTCATATACAGACAATACATGGGTATGCACGACAAGGATCTCTCCTGAGTTCCTCTGGGAAGAAGAAATGCGTGCATCCTTTATGAAGGAAAAGTCACCAATATGTATCAAAATCATAAGCATATACTCGCTTGAATGCAAAACTCTAATTCCAGTATCTTTTTTGTTGTTGTTGTTGCCATAAAAGCATTTATTGAAAGGGGAGAAAGGGAAGGAGGGAGGGAGAGAGAGAGAGAGAGAGAGAGAGAAAGAGAGAGAGAGAGAGAGAGAGAGAGAGAGAGAGAGAGTAATTCCAGTATCTTATCCTGCAAGTAAACTCATGTGTGTACAATTATGTCTGAAGGAAACCTGCTGTTTGAACATTGTTTGTACCAGAAAAAGTTCGATAGCACTTTTAAGTTTCTAACAAAAAATAAATAAATTATCATGGCATATTATTTAGGCATGAAAAAAAAGAGGAAGCTCTCAGTATATTGACATGGAACAAGCCCCAAGGCATACCGTTAAGGAAACAAAGCCAATGAGAGATGGAAACTGGAAATGTCATTACAAATGGAAAAACAAAATTCTATATGCTTGTATGCACCCACAAAAAGAAAGATGCACAAAGAATTAGCAAGAATTAGCTGGGAGGTAAAGTTATGAGGACAATGTTCTCATTTTCTGTATCTTTTACATTTTATAATATATGATTATTCAAAAATAGATTATGCATATATACACATGCATGTAATGTGTTTATGTGCATATATATGCATACACATATACACACACACATACTGCAGATAAAAATCAAGTGACAAGTAGAAAGTGACTTCTGGTCCTCAGGCTGTGGGGCCTTAGATTCCAGCTCTCCTGTGTGTCCAATCAGGATAATGGTCCTCCATTCTCGGGGTTTTGAAGTGTGAGAGGGGCGGTATTGAGCATCCTAGAATAAGGAACAGAGTGACCAAAGCACATGCTTGTTAAGTGGTCAGCGGGGAAGCTGACTCTGCGAGGCTAAGTAGGAACTGAAAGAGAAAAGAGGGTAAGGGAAGCAGGACTGGCACTTGCAGCAGTCAGGGAATGGGCATGCCGTCCTGTACCCAATGACACCCTGGGGTGACTGGACTGTAGTCCTTCAGGCTGGCTGTCCATCAGGAAGTGGGGATAAAAAAAGTGAGAAAACAAAACCGTAAATATACAGCAAGCCAACAGCCAACATCAAACTAAATGGAGAAACACTCACAGCAATCCCACTGAAATTAAGAATAAAAAAAGGTGTTCACTCTCTCCATAGCTATTTAGTATAATACTTGAGGTCCTACCTAGAGCAATAAGACAACAAAAGGAAATAAAGGGATACAAATCCGAAAAGAAGAAGTTAAACACTCACTATTTGCTGATGATATGATAGTTTACATAAGCGATCCCAAAAATTTTATCAAGAAACTTCTACAACTCATAAACACTTTCAGTAATGTAGCAGGATACGAGATTAACTCAAAAAATATCAGCCCTCCTTTACACAGATGATAAGTGGGCTGAGAAAGAAATCATAGAAACATCACCCTTCACAATAGCCACAAATACCATAAAATATCTTGGAGTAACTCTAACCAAACAAGTGGAAGACTTGTATGACAAGAACTTTAAATCTTTGAAGAAAGAAATTGAAGAAGACACCAGAAAGGGGAAAGATCTTTCATGCTCTTGGGTAGGTAGAATTAACATAGTAAAAAATGGCAATCTTACCAAAAGCAATCTACAGATTCAACGCAATGTCCAGTAAAATCTCAGCAAAATTCTTCACAGACCTCGAAAGAACAATACTCAACTTCATATAGAAAAGCAAAAAACCCAGGATAGCCAAAACAATCCTGTACAATAAAAGACCTTCTGAAGGTATCATAATCCCTGACTTGAAACTACTACAGAGCTACAGTGCTGAAAACAGCCTGGTATTGGCATAAAAACAGATAGGAGGACCAACAGAACTGAATTGAAGACTCAGATATTAATCCACACACCTATGAACACATGATTTTTGACAAAGAAGCAAAAATATAAAATGGAAAGGAGAATGCATATTTAATAAAGGGTGCTGGCATAACTGGATATCAATATGTAGCAGAATAAAAACAGGTCCATATCTATCCACATGCACAAAACTCAAGTCCAAATAGATCAGAGACCTCAACATATAGCCAGCCACCCTGAACCTCATAGAAGGGAAAGTGGGAAGTACACTGAAACACACTGGCACAGGAGACTACTTCCTAAATATAACCCCAGTAGCACAGACACTGAGAGAAACAACTAATAAATGGGACCTCCTGAAACTGAAAAGCTTCTGTAAAGCAAAGGACATAGTTGACAATACAAAACGACAGCCTACAGAATGGGAAAAGATCTTCACCAATCCCACATCAGAAAGAGGTCTGATCTCCAAAATATACAAAGAACTCAAGAACTTGGTCATCAAGAGAACAAATAACCCAATAAAAAAAATGGAGTACAGACCTAAACAGAGAACTCTCAACAGAGGAATCTAAAATGGCTGAAAGACACCGAAGGAAATTCTCAACATCCTTAGTCATCAGAGAAATGGAAATCAAAACAACTCTGAGATTCCATCTTACACCTGTAAAAATGGCCAAGATCAAAAACACTGATGACAACTTATGTTGGAGAGGTTGTGGGGTAAAGGGAACACTCCTGCATTGCTGGTGGAAGTGCAAGCTGGTACATCCACTTTGATTATCTGTGTGGCAATTTCTCAGAAAATTAGGAAACAATACCATAAGACCCAGCTTTTGTGTATATATCCAAAGATGCTCAATCGTACCACAAGGACATGTGCTCAACTACATTCATAGCAACATTGTTTGTCATAGCCAGAACCTTGAAACAATCTAAATGCCCCTCGACCAAAGAATGAATAAGGAAAATGTGGTGTATTTACACAATGGAATACTACACAGCAGAAAAAAATGGCATCTTGAAATTTGCAGGCAAATGGATGGATGTAGAAAACATCATATTGAGTGAGGTAACCCAGACCCAGAAAGACAATTATCATGTGTACTCACTCATAAGTGGTTTTTAAACACAAAGCAAAGAAAACCAGCCTACAAATCACAACCCTAGAGAACTTAGACAACAATGAGGACACTAAGAGAGACTTACATAGATCTAATGTACATGGGAAGTAGTAAAAGACAAGATCTCCTGAGTAAATTGGGAGTATGGGGACCATGGGAGAGGGTTGAAGGGAAGGGGAGAGGCAGGGAGGGAAACAAAGAAAAATGTCTAACTCAATAAAATCAATTTTAAAAAAGGGGGGGAAATGCATACATAAGCCAGGCAGTGGTGGCGCACGCCTTTAATCCCAGCACTCGGGAGGCAGAGGCAGGCGAATCTCTGTGAGTTCAAGGCCAGCCTGGTCTACAAGAGCTAGTTCCAGGACAGGCTGCAAAGTTACAGAGAAACCCTGTCTCGAAAAAAACAAACAAACAAACAAAAAGAATACATACACAAGATCTCTACAAAACCAATCCAGACAAAGTCCCAGCATGGAGAAAGGAAAGTGGACACAATGTCTGCCCCCAGCCAAGCTATTTACAGTGACAGCTGATGGGAGAGGGCAAATCAGTTGTCTTTGGTGGAGTGAACTGCATGAAGACAGATGGATAGAGAAGGGGGAAGGATTTGGGAGGAGTTGGAGGAGGGGAAATATATTCTATAAAATTCTTCAAAAATTAAAAAATATAAATAAGTAAAAAAAAAATCAGCCTAGCAGTTTCTGCTATGGGTGGACAATTTTGGCAAGGAGGACTCTGAGATTGGACATACTTTTCTCAAACAGTTCATCTGGCCAGTGTGGAGGGCCAGTCGGGAAAAGAGAAGTAGGTGGCGGGGAGGCCTCTTAGAGATGATTGTAGCAATGAACAGGGTGGCTCTAGCTCAGAGCCCTTACTTTAGAAAGCGGTTAACCCAGAACAGTTAAATACAGAAAGAAGCGCTCGCCTGCACAGACTGTTGAAGTTTTTCTCAGCTTTTGTGCAGTTTTCTGAGAATCGTCAACAAACCAATTTTTCACTAAGAATGAACTGCCAAGGAGGGCTTTAAGACCCCAGAACTTGACTTCCTAAGAGAATATACAATTTTCCCTTCTAGAATTAAAAACAAAACAAAATCATATGTAAGCAAGATCTCTGAATCAGTTTAAACAAAAGACCAGCTCTCTTCCTCATGGCAATGACTGTAACCCCTCTCAGATTCAGTTTCTCACCTAGAAAATCAGGATTAACTGCTAACAGGCTCATCTCCAAATCTTCTTCTGGCACTAAGGCTGTTTAAGATCAGTTTTAGGAAAGAATAGTTCAAAGATTTAAAACTATCATTGGCAATACAGGGCAATTTCCTTTTGGAAATTGGTGACTATTTTAACCAGGCAATGGAAATGCTATCCATGTATCAGTCACAAACTTGTTGCTATGACAAGTATATTTAGCGTTAAGAGAAATATCTACTATTACAATGTAGCAGATTCTCAGTTTTTTAATTTCATATCTGCCAAGGAAGTCCCCCTTTTGTTCATGGCCTAAAGAAATTATAGGTGGAGGTCCGTAGGGGGAGAAATGTCGATCGAGTCATGGAGCGGTCACTCTGCCTATCAGGATGCAAGTGACAGGCTTATGTTAAAGAGTATAAGATAGAAAGTTCAGTCTCCCACGACACAAACAATACATTTCCCGCTTCTAGAGACTCATGTGACTGCTGCCAGAGCAGGCAAAGGATATGAACAAAGATATCTGATCAATACATACAAGATATCCTCTGATATTCATTTCTAATGAGGGACCATGAGATCACCCAGATGAACTGAAGTATAAGGGGCTTAGAGAGATGGCTCAGTGGTTAACGTGTTTGCTATGCAGGGGTGCAGAGCAGAGTTCTGAGGCCTCCGAGGCCCACAGAAGAGCTAGGTGAGAACAGTGAGCCCTCAAAAGATGGACGCGGAGTCCAGGAGCAAGCCTCCGACGCACACTCACTGTTTCTGGGAGCGCTGGTTAAATGTGAGTCTCTGCTGAACAGGCAGAGATCTACTGAGGAAAACCCCCACTTCTCATCTCAGCCTCTACATGCACAAGAACATACACCACACACACAGCAAAACAGAAAACAAAACCAGTCACCAATAACATTCATCTAATGCTCAACGCAAAGATAAATGGCCGGAAGATAGTTATTTTATCTAACTTCTGTCCATCATCTTAGTCAAAATGTGATTTCCGTGTACTTTTTTTTTTAAAGGCAACATATGTCAGAGTGTAATTGACTTATCATCTCTCAGAACATATCATGTGATGCACCCGTACAAATCAAAACCTGATTAGGTCAATCTGAAATGCATTATTTTAAAAAACTTCAGTTGAAATCCGATTTCAGCAGTCCGTTTGGCCATCATGTGACGGGGTTTATGCAGTATCTTCCAACATCTGAAGCCTACTTACTGTTAGTAAAACAGCCATATAGAAACTAGCTATCCAATTTTCCAGAAGGCAGATGGAATTGCTGGTATTTGGAAGAAGTAGAGGGCAAAACAAATAAAAAAAGCTTTGAAATATATCTATATTCTTGTCTCTAACTATAAGAATATATCTTTATACTTTAAATTGTTTGTTATATTCAGCATAACTTGGAATAAAGAATGGGCAAACTACCCATAAGCTGAGACAGACACCTCAGTTATTATTTTCACAGTTATAAAAGGACAGGTATCATGCTGCTGATAGAACTGAAAGTTGTTAACTTCTATTCAGGACAACTTGACAGAATCAATCAAAATAATGAATGGACTCAATTTTGGCTTCAAGGATATTTTTCCTGGAGTTATACAAAATAAGGTAACACAGTGCTGTTCATCACACTGATTTTCATCCTGGCACAGGGTGGAAAGAGCCTAAATGTCAATCAGGAAGGTGTAAGCCATGGAACAGCTAACCCAGTTTCTCCTTAGAAAGAGAGAGGAAGCTAGAGTGAAATGTACTATGACATGAATTTAAAGGACACTATATTCTACACAAAAGAGGACCGCTGTGTACATACATATAGCCCTATGTATACATGTGCATATATTCAGCTGTATCAACCATCTCTATATAAAGTGAGTGAGAGAGTGTGTGTGGTGTGCCACAGGATCCTGATTTGCACAGATCCTGGTGGGGACCTAGGTCTGGAGACAGTATTAGGCAAAAGCCCTCACTACATGTTCTTTGAGTCCTCTTGAATGTTTTATCATTGTTTATTGAAACAAGCTGTCCTCAAACTCTTAATGCTTCTGCCTCAGCTTTGTGAACACAGGGGTTACAGGTGTGCACCACCACACTTATGTTGAAACTTTTTGCATATTGAACTTAGAAACATATCACTTAGTAAAAAGTAACTAAAGTAAATAATGAATTGTTTTCTAATAGTAAGCTCATTTCAAATGTATTGTTTTTACAGATAAATTGAAAGAATAATATCTTAAACATTTAAAGTGAGTTTTTCTTTAAGGCAATACAGTTAATTAAAAGTATAAAGAATAAAAACAAGCCTTTTCTTCTTTCCAAGTCTCCTGGAGTTCTTATAAATAAAATGAAGGAGCTGGAGAGATAGTTCAGTGGTTAAGAGCACTGGCTGCTCTTGCAAAGGACCCGGATTCAATTCCAAGCACCCACATGGTGACTTCCAACCATCAGTAACTCCAATTCCAGGGATCTGATGCCTCCTATGCCTCTGTGGACACCAGGCCCACAGGTAGCACATAGACACACAATTTTTAAAACAGTAATAATAAGTCTTTAAAAGCGGGGTGGTAGTGAGATTGCTCAGCAGTTAAGGGCACTGCGTGACTTTCCAGAGGACCCAGCACCTACATGATGGTTTATGATTGTCTATAACTCTAGTTCCAGTGCCTCCTTAGGTGCCAGAAATGTACACAGTTCACAAACACATGTGGACAAAAATAAATAAATAATGAATAAATCTTTCAAAATAGTGATTATAAATGGAATATAGCCATCTGGAGGAAAACCAGTTAAAAGGACATAAATCACCATTAGCCTATTCCCCGGATGAATGACAGAGAGACACACATTCTAATTTACACTGAGTGGCTGGTAAGCAACAGTCAGCAATGGAAATGAGCACATGGGAAACAAGAGTAAGGTATTGGGGTACAAGGAACAAAACTTGATCTGGCTCAGCAAGCTTCAGTGGGTGAATAAAATGGTTTCTCCATGGGGTGATCTGAAGAGCATGGTAAACTGGGCCATGTAACTTTTTTAGTCTTAGGTGCTTTGGTATCTCTGTTTTCTTTGTTCTGCCCCCACAACACAAATGCTGTTCCAAATCCATCCCACTTTTCCAAGCAAACAAATGCACCCCTACACCACAAACCACCTTTGGACAACACAAAGTTTTCCTATCCTTAGGCCACAAATAGCTCAGTTATTTCAAACCAAACCAATCTAGCATTCAGTTCAACAAAAGGTTTTGGCCATGATCTTGGAACACGCCGTAAGCAAAGAGGATCTGCAGGTTTATGATTTAACAACAGTCTCTTTTCATCATTGTGAAATAGAGACTGAGAAGAGGAGGCAGAGAACCTGGACAAGGTCGTAGAGTCAATGAAGCCACGTGTGATCTGGAGTGCAGGCATGGGGGCTCCTTCTCATGAGTCCGCTTCCCTCAAGGATGGAGGAAAAAGCTGAGGGAGGAACCCATTTGCTCTGATGTTCAGGTTCATCCTATTCTTAGCTTTTCTCTGCAAACAAGGATGTCAGAGGACAGCAGTCTTGACAGTTGAACCCCAAGCACAAACCCAGTAACTGACTCCAGAAGTAGAGACTTCGGAACAACTAACAGATGCTTTTCCTCTCTATCCTCCGAGACCCAAATTGGACAGACAGCACATCTCAAACAGGATGCCCTACCAAGAGTGGTTACACAAGCCCTACACCCCCAAAAAACCCTCAAGATCTAAGACCACCATCTGGTCTCTGCCTGTTGAGAACGATAGAGAGCTAGAAGCTGGCTGTCATAGAAGGTTATCTTGAACATAATGCTCTTGTGCCCTGTCTTCCCTACACCGAGACTTTAAATACATAATTATGGTAAATGAACTTCATCAAAACATAAGGGCTAGTTACAGTTATTGCTTTCCACATAAGAAGCTGTGAAGTTTTTGTTTGATTTTTGAACTCCAAATAACTACTGAAAGAAAAAAGGGCAGATATAGGGCTGATTGAATTATTTTTATATCAGTAACAGGTAAGCCGGAGAATCCTAAGAATACAGGATTAGAACAATCTGAGCTGTTGAACTTGAACTGGCACTTTAATTCACATACATGTCATGAGCATACATATTTTCTGTGTTTTTACACATAGATTTATGTGTATGATCTATTCAGAGCTAGCGGTTGCCACTAAATTATTTGAAATTATTCAAGGTCCTGGGATTTAGACTTAATGCCATTCTCTACTGGAGACAGCAGAGTTCTCTGGATGGAGGATATTTTTAAATATAATAACTAATTATCCTACCTAGCTGCCTATAAATTCAATTTCTCTCTCCAAGGCAGCTTCTGTTGTACATCGCTTTGCATTATAGCTTGTTTACAACCCAGGCTAAAAGCACAGGAAAGACAGGAACCAAATAAGAGTATGCTTTCACCCGTTTGGGTTTGATAATGTAGTAACAGTGCCATCAAGGCTGTTCTGCATGACAGAAGAGCTCTTAAGAAGCAATATGGATGGAATGTGGATAGTACCTGATGAAGTTTATTTCAGAATACGCATTTACTTTAGATTTTTTTTTCCAGAAAAACTAATCAGTCAATGCACATGGAAATTACATCATGTGAACTTTTCAAATACAAAGCCTGTGTCAGCCAACTGAGAATTTCCAAGAATTTCAAGACTTCTTGGATTGAGTCTTGGAGTACAAAAATGTTCCTACCTCCTAAAAAACCCACTGACTCCTTTATAAAAAAAAAAAAAAGCCCTTTACAACGTGTCAAGAAAAGCAAATTATCATCTAAGATTTATGCTCTCCAGCTGGGGTGGTGAAGGTCAAAGGCAAGTAAAAATAAACTGACCTTGATAAATATTTGCAAGTCATATACCTGATGAGGGACTGCTTTAAGAATGTACCAGCAACACAAATAACTCAATAGCAAGAAAACAACCCCATTTTTTAAAACATGCAAAGGATCTCCATGGGCATTTCTGAAGAGGCGAGATGAATAGATGTGTGGCAATAATGTTCAGTATCTCTAATCATTAAATGAACCATGAGATGGTCATGCAAACATGTTAGAAAGTTCCTATTTGGCAGCAAGTACCTGTGAGGGAGCAGAGTAAAGGAACCTCTGCACGCTGTTGGTGAAAAGACACATTGGAATAGTCACTTTGGAAAGGAAAATGTAGGTTCCTCAGAAACCTAAGCATATATTCAACACAACTGAAATCCATATGTCAAAGAGATGCTTGCACGCCTATGTTCTTTCCAGTACCATTCATCTTAATTAAGGTATGGAACAACCCAGGATACATGAATAGACAGATAACAAAAGCACAGTTTCACATGACTTTATAAAAATGAAATTACACTAAGTGAAACAAGTCAGACACATAATAACCACTATTCTGTAACAAGCACAATTATATGTAGCTTAAGCTGTCCCTCCAGCTATGGAAAGTAAAACCATGACGACCAAGGTCAAGGAGGGAAGGAGGCCAGGAAGATGATGATGGAACAGCCCAAAGTCTCAGTCTGGATGGATATGTTTTAGATACCACTGCACTGGATGGTGACCACCTTTACAGTGTTGTGTTGTATATCTCAAAATTACCGAAGGATTACACAAAGAACTTTTGTCTATTAGTTATTTTCTGTTGATGTGGCAAAACACCATGATCAAATCAGCTTATAAAATAAGGTGTTTAATTGGGCTTATGGTTTTTGAGTATTAGAGTCCATTGCAGCAGAACAAAGGCTTGGCAACTGGAGTTGCTGGGAGTGCATATCCACTCCACAAACAGGAAGTAGAGAGAGGTACTTTGACAATGGTTGAATGTTTGAAACCTCAATCACCCCCAGTGACACTCCTCCTCCAACAAAGCCACACCTCCTACTCTTTCCCAAACAATTCCAGCAACTGGGGACCAAACATCTGAGCCTATGGGGGCTATTCTCATCCAGACCACCATAATGTGTATGGAAATTTTGCCTACATATGTGTCTATCCACCATGTGCATGCCTGATGCCCATGGAAGCCAGAAGAAGACATTGGATCTTCCAGAACTAGAACTGCCATGTGGGTACTGGGTATTGACCCAAGTGCCCTAGAAGTCAGAGTAGCCACAGCCTTGTTCATAAACCATGGGTACTTAGAGCTGGAAGGAACCACATGGTCCCTTAGTCAACTCTCACGTCATAGCTGATAAAACTCGGGTCAAAGTGCCAAACGAGATGACTAAGGTTCTTCAGCTATCTGGATGATGAGAAGCAACAGAGAGGTTTTGATGAAGGATTTTTAAATACACTCATGTAACTCATTCTTAGAGAGAAGAGAGAAGTTCAAGGTTTTATCTCTAAAGAATAAGGTATTCTAATTTTATTTGTATTTTTATATATTTTATTTGTCAAACAATTATGTCTCTTTTTAAGGTAAATGCAATACCTCGGTCTACTTGTACACTATAGGACAATTCAGTCAAGCTAATTAATTTTACCCATTATCTTATCAAGCACTGCATGTGTGTATAAGATGAGAAGGCTGAAGAGGTGCTCAGCTGGTGATACAGACACTGTTCCTGCAGAAGACCGGAGTCTTATCACGCACGTCGAGTGACTTACAACCACCTGGAACTCCAGCCCCTGGAGTTTCATTCACACAAACCCCCACACATATTACACATATATACATAATTTAAAATAATAAAAATAAATTTTCCAAAAGACACAAGACCTGCATTGGATGCTTTCTGGTAATTCTAGAGCATCTCAGGCAATGAGGAGAAAGACAGAAGAGAAGAATCAACCCGCACTGCTAGATGGGATTCCTCTCTCTGGACATCTTACACAGGAGCCAATGAAGTCTGCACTCCACTCTCGCCACCCTCATTCCTGTGTGGTCTTTCCCCATCCTCCTGGATACTGTGAAGGAGTGAAGGGCTTCCTCTCTAGCCTCTAGTGCTGATCACTCCTACAGTGATGCAGAGACTGGCGTTTGAGACTTCCTGGGAAGCAAGGTACATCCATGTTCCTTAGGAGCTGACCTGAAGTAACACTTTCCCCACACCGGCTGCACAAAGATCTTCTGAGCTCCTCTCACTCACTCTTAAGCAAAAGACACAATGTGGTGCAACATGGTTTTCTTCCCTTTTGCCACGCAGGAGCAAAGCATCGAGGAGATGTGCTTGTAGGACCTTCTGCCTCCTGCCCGTGTCCCCAAAGGACAAGCCCTTTAGGCATAATCTACATTAGGAAATACAGATGAAAATTTAATTTTTAAAACATAAAATTCTGTCTTGCTATGTTCGTGTTGTAACTGCAGGCCACATGCATCTCAGGATAACTAAGAAAGTGAGCCAACATGTTTGCAGATGACAATATCAACTTTCAGTGCAAAAGATCAGACACCCTTGCAAGAACAGTGCTTTGGCTGCAGTGCTATAGTTGAGTATCACATTGAGCACATGAGGTCAGAAACAGATTCCACCTTCACAGCATTGTGTGTGGCTCCTCAGTCCCTACTCATCTTTTGAAACAGGATCGCTTAGTGAACCTTGGGCCTGCTGGTCTGCTAGAACTGGCTGACCGTAAGTCCCCGAGCAACCCTCCTGTCTGGTCTCCCCAGTACCGGGATCACAGCATATAGTTGGTGCTTTTATGTCAGTGCTTGGGAATACACACTCGGGCACTCACCCTTCTTGGTGAGCACCCACTGAGCCACCTCCCCAGCCCCCAGTGGGTAATTAGTCACAGGAAGGAGAACAATAAAATCATCACCGCAACAGTAACACTCTCCACTCCTGCAGTGAGCCATGGTGCACTACAGCAGCATCCCCAACGGTCTTCTCTCCTAAACTTATTGGTGGCTACAGGGTAGGAGATCTTGGAATCTGAATTCCCATTTTGCATCGAAACACACATCAGGTCTTACCCTTCCCTGAAGCCATTCTGACCATGAGCTTCACTCGCTGTCATAAACTAAAGGACAAGCTGCAGTGCCTTTGTGGATGTGCTGTGTGACTAGGGAGCAGCAAACATTCCTCACTGTGTGAGGCTGAGGCTTCATCCACTTATCTGTCGATGTCTGGAAGGTCAGGCACAGAAGACCGCAGTTACAGGAAATACTTGTAACCTGTAGGCCCTGCAGGCCCCAGCAGAGCCTGGAGCAGATGACACCGATCCAACAGGGCTATGTTCTAGGGGGAGGCCTCTTGGCAAAATATCCAGAGTGTGAAGTTTAACTGTGAAACTGCTTCTAGCCATTTTACATAAATCTGTCATTTATTACAGGAAGGGGAGTCAAAACAGATTGGGAGTATGTCCTGGGGTGGGGGAGATGGTGGCTGAAACCTGCTTGAGGTGACAGCTAACATCTGTCTTGTGACAGATACGGGGCACAGTAAAAGGACACCATAGGGATGTCCTACCATTTAGAGGCGCTTTGGTGGGTGATCCAACCAACCTCTGCTTCTCCTTCCACCACCCGCCTCCTGCTCTGAGACCTCCTGCCTGCCCTCTATCTTCCAGACATCCACACGCTTCCTTCCTTATTTCCCTTCCGCATCCCTGGTTCCCCATTTTCTTATATTGAATGTCTCATTGTCTAGGACTCAATATTATACTTTAATTACTAGCTTCATGATGTGGAATTCCCCTCTGTATGCTATGAATATGTTTTATTGCCTTTGAAAAGAAGCGGCTTTCAGTCAATGGCTGAACAGAATACAGCCAGGCTGGAAAAGATATAGAAGATAGAGTAGGCAGAGTCTCAGAGACGCCATGTAGCTGCCGGAGGAGAAAGACATGAGCCGCCAGCCAGAACTTTCCTGGTAAACCACGACCCTCATGGTAGAATATAAAATAATATAAATGGGTTAATTTAAGATATAAGAGCAATATGCTTGAGCCAAACAGTATGGCAGTTAATATAGTTTCTTTGCGATTATCTCAGGTCTGGGCTGCCAGGAAACGAACAAGTGCCCTCTGACTATAACTTCCTGACTAGAGTCATGTTGCATAAGGACTGGATCTTCCTGTTGCACCAGGAAAGAGTCTCACACACAAAGGTGCTTACCAACATTTAGTGCTGAATAAAGGTACAGTCAAAGAGACACACTACTCTTTGGTCCTTCGAAGGAGTCCAGCTTCCCAGGGAACCAACATCTCCACCCTCTTCCTGTGAGGCCTGCAGCCAAGAGGGCTTTCCTCCGGTCACAGTTTGACATCTCTTCTGATCACCACCTTTTCTTTCGCCTCCCTTCCCAGGTAACAAGACAGTTACCTAAGAAGGAGAGACTCATGGAGGGCAGAGGTACATGTGAAAAGGAGTGTGTCCTTATTACCAGCTGTGTGGACACTCAGCAGTGTTCTGGTTCTGGTCCAGCTTCACTCTTTTTGTTCTTTGTGCCCCATTAGCAAAGGCTGTGGCTTGAATCTGGAAGGTACAGTCCCTTAGAAAAAAGCCAGCTTCAATAATTTCATGTTCAGTTAGGACCACACATATTTAGAAATCACTAAACAATGGCTGCTGTTGACAGAAGTGTGTCTTTGCTATCATTTCCTATTGTTTTAAAGTATGCCATTGCCTCTCTTCCTCAAAATAAATTTTATGTACAAGTCAGGAGGAAGAAATGCTATTCAAATGCACATCTCAAGAAACACTTTTTGTCAGTTTTGATAAACTAACTCAAAAAGTGACATGGAGAACCAGAAGGCCAAGTCCAGCTAAGTCATATTTAAAAGGAAGATGCAATGAAGGACATATTAACAAAGATGCTCTCTCTGGGCCGAAATGGAATCAGACTCCATGTTTGAAAGGAAGATGCAATGAAGGACTCACTCCATTTTAACAAAGATGCTCTCTCTGAGCCAAAATAGAATCAGACTCCTCTGATTCTTCTTTCTGAGTAGTTACTGCCTTCTGCTTCCTTCTCAGTCCTAGAGAATCCAGTTTGAGTAAGAATTCCACTAAATCACTTGAATCCAAACCTCCTGCCCTTATCTGGTCCCCCACATCTTCATTATCTTATCATCTTGGCCTGCCTTTGACAAGAATTCTCCTGAGTGGATCTAACAAGAACTCTGATGTCTCTTATTTATTTTTTGTCCACTGACTCCACCCTGCTCCCTGGCCATAAATCACCGTTTATCCTTGGAGTCAGAATCTAGCTAATTTTCTCTCCCTCACTTCAAGGTTCCCTTGTGGCTGTCCTTGGACCTACTACAATCAATGGCCTCTCACTGAACAGACCTTTCCCTAACATCTTTAGCACACATAATAAGTTACTCTTTGTTTAGCAATATACCAAGACTTATTATAAAGCCGTCATAGAGAGTGGCACTGTGACATGTAGACTTAGAAATTAATGGAGCAGAAAAGAGAATCTGTGAGAAGAGCCCTCTCCCCATGCCTGCCACCACACACATACAGAGAGAGAGAGAGAGAGAGAGAGAGGGAAAGAGTTAATTACTTTTAAATCTAACATGTCAGAACCTTAGAAAAAAGACATTTCCCCCCAAGAGATGTGGCTGAGTCAACAGAATATCCATACATGAAAAAGGAAAATGTGACCTGACCCCAGTTCACAACATTCACCTAACTCAACCCCAGGTGCGTTTCATGTACATAAACATGACAGGCCAACGGTACAGCTTTCCGGAGCTAACTCAGGAGAAAAGTCACGACCTTAGGGTAGGAAACGAGACAAGGATTAAATGAGAAGGTGATAAATCAGACTACACTCAAATTAAATCTTTTTCATCAAAAGGTTCCTCCCCAAAGGGTAACAAAGGCAAAATACAGACAGGCAAAAGATGCTTGCAAAACGCTGCATTCATGAAGCTCTTATAAATAAAAAACATAAATAACTCTTATGAATCCATAAAGAAAAAGACAGCTGTCAAAAACCATGACAGAGATATGAATAGGCCATCAAAGAGGACAACCAATAAACAACCAATAAATAACTAAAGGAGGCCAGTGTGGTAATTAAAAACAGGGAAATACAAGTTAACCCCACAATAAACTCAAAACAATGACTAAAATGAAAGAAATTTATAATTCTTAATCTGGAATATATACAAAACAACAAACATGTGCATGCCGGAGTATGTGTAAATGGAAACAACCATTTTAGACGGCTGTAATACATCTATAACAGCTACCTAACATAAATACATGCATTAGGTACCGAAGGACAGCAATAATAACGTTCCCACGAACATTATACAGGGTCGCGAGAACAACAGGAGGAAGTCACATTCTAGATAGGGCTTCACAACAGAATTCAAGAAGGAAAGTAGAAAAAATCAGCCACACCAGTACTTACAAACTTACCCGTGAACAAAAGAATCCAAACACACAAAATATAAATACTTATGTCATGTATTTAAGGTTAGATCATAAGCACAACTCTTTAGGTCACTTAACAATGTCACGTTTAGTAGGCAAAAGTATAAGGAAAGGAACCAGCTGCCCATAAAAGCATTGGAATTTTTCCCTTTGGTGAGAGGCTGCGATTGTCAAGGAACATGTGGATGGGTTCGTGGAGCTCGTGATGCTCTTTCTTTTACACAGATAATGCTTGCAAGGTGTTTTCTTTAAAATCATGTTCTGGGAGAACAAGAAAGAGACTATGGAGTCTTCATCCTTAAATGCGGTACTTAAATCACACCTGCTTTCCAGCTCAGGGATCGTCACAGAAGAGCAGAAAGAACGGTCTTAAGGACCAGAGTGAAGTCTGCAGCAGACAGCACTAGCTGGACACGACAGGACTCCGATAGACATGCACTTACAATGGCTACACTAGATGCACAGGACCCGCACAAGGCTGAGCCAGCCAAGATCTCATGTGGATGAGGAAGGCCTTCACTGACGTGCCCCCTCTAGTGAGTAGCTGTTGACAATGAATGGCTATAGTATGTGTACGGGAGGGCTGTGATCCCTGGCAGTGGCCTCAGTGGATTTAAAACCAGAGCACAGGATGGTCGGAGGGAGATAAGAAAGGAAGTAGAAGAGAAGGAATACATTATATGCATGTATAAAATTCTCAGACAAAAATAATGACTTGCTGGAATGATTATTTTTTATAATATCATGTCAATGTATTATACTTCTAATTTTAAAAATGTTAGTGATGGAAAACTATATCTAAAATGCGGAATGGCCACACTGAATTGCAAGAGATTACAGGCTTTGCAATAGAGCACATCTTAGTGTCCAACCCTAGCTTGATCTTGAGTACGTTACTTAAACTCCAAAGCCTTGTTTTCCACACATGTTGACTAAGGTGGTAATACCTACCTATCAGAGCTAGGGAAAGGATTGAAGGTCTGTACACAAAGCACTTAGTAGAACACCTGGCCTTAAGAAATGGCAGAATCTGCAAACCACATTGCTGGTGAGGGCTTAACACCCAAGAACATAAAGAACTCCTATTATATGGCAAAATAAAGAACCTGGTTTTTAAAAATGAACAAAACCTGAGTAACAATTTCTCAAAAAAATGGTAAACAAAAGACCGAACATCATGTTAAAAGGTGTTTGAATGTGAATCAGGCATAATTATGTCACCCACACCCAGTAGGAAACTCAGTATTAAAAAAATAAGAAGTGGCATTCTCAGCATTAACACATCAAAATATCAAAAAATTTGAAAATTTTTGAAGGTGTTGTGTCCTTCTTACCAAATACTGAATCGAAATTTAATTCTTTATGTAAGGACAAACACATTCATCCCATTAGTATGTAAATTTGCTTCCATCATTAATAAATTGGAAAATTTAGGTATATAAAAGAACTCTTTTCAACTAAACATATTATTTGAAATCCAAAATAAATTTAAAAAACAGGAAGCAATGAGAGTTAGTGTGGAGGTGAAGAAGCTGACACTCTTGAGACCCATGGAGACATAAAATGGTGCAGTTGCTGTGAGAAACGGAATGGTGTTCCTCCAAAGGTTAGAAGAATAGTATCACTGAATGGTCCAGAAGCCCCACTTCTGGGTGCAGAATCTGAAGACCTGAAAATGGGGACTTGATAAGATTCTGAGCACCTTCACCAAAGCCTGTCTACAATAACAAAAAGTTAGAAGTAGTCCAGGTGAACGACTGATCGACAGTCTGAGACATACACATACAGAGAACTATGGCTTGGTTTTAAGGAAGGAAATGCTGACACATGCCACAACATGAATGAACCTTGAGACATCCATAGTGTGGCTTGGCTTACATGGGTCACTTAGACTAGACAGATTCATGGAGACAGCATAGGGGCTACCAGCAGCTCGCAGCTACGGTAGAGGAATGGGAACAGTGTTGAGTTGTCGAGTTGGTGCTGAGATCCTGTATGGAAAGTTGAAAAGCAATCTGAAGATAGATTGTGCAGCACTGACTGCCACTGAGCACCTGAAAATGCTCACAGCAGTAAACTGGATGTTACTTAATTATATCACAATTTAAAAATACTTTATAATATAGCAGTAATAAGCCGGGCAGTGATGGCACACGCCTTTAAACCTAGCATTCAGGAGGCAGAGGCAGATGGATCTCTGTGAGTTCAAGGCCAGCCTGGTCTACAAGAGTTAGTTCCAGGACAGACTCTAAAGCTACAGAGAAACCCTGTCTGGAAAAAACAAGCAAGCAAACAACAAAAAATATAGCAGTGACCAATATTTTAAGGTGCTTTTACAGATTTAATTATAGCGTGCTTAGAATACAGGGAAGACAATGTGTTCACTGTATACTGATAATTTGTTTGGCTGTTTGTAGTTTAATTATTATTGATATTTTGTTATTATCATGGAATCATATTTCTGATATTCTATGAGTAATTTCCCTTAGTTATTTTGTCTTTCAAAAATACATACCAATCATAATATTGTACAATAAAATTAGCTATAATTATCTCATAGTAGTTAACCAGTACTACCAAACTTGTAGGTGTTTTGACAGTAGCCCATAGTCCTGCAAATCAAAGTAAGCTTTAAGGCTGATCAGGTAGAGACTATACCTGATTAGCAAGGCACTGATATTACCTGACTCAATCACTCATTTTAGTCAGGACTGACTGTCATCTCAAGTTCTTGACCTACATAATTAAGAAAGTTAAGCTACAGGTCGCCCTTTGATACCTTAGCACCACTTCAGGTTGTGTTTTTCAACATCAACTCCAATGTATGAACTAACTGCAGCTAGTAATTACTTCTCTCATTTGCCAAAGGATCAAATTTACCCTCATCAGAAATTCTACCCTGTTTCAAAAATGCTTATTTGTAAGCAATATACTTTCTGTCCACTCACTAACTTAGCCACAGTTTAAGCAACAAGGGAAGTTGATTTCGTTTACTTTTCTTTTTTCCCTCACTGAATCCAATTTTTAAGTAATCTCAATGGGATGGAAATCTTATCTTCAAGGTTGGCTGGTGTGGGACAATTGCCTCTATTCTGCCAATTATATTTTAAATAAATGCAGATTGGCCAGTAGCCAGGCAGAAAGTATAGGCAGGACAACCAGACAGAAAGCAGAGGTGGGTCAATGAGAACAGGAGAATTCTAGGAAGAGGAAACAATCCTGATCCAGCCACAGAAGAAGCAAAATGTGACTGCCTCACTGAATAAGGTACCAAGCCATATGGCTAGCATCGACAAGAATAATGGGTTAATGTAAGTTATAAGAGTTAATAAGTAGCCTGAGCTAATGGGCCAATCAGTTTATCATTAATGTAGACCTCTGTGTGATTTCTTTGGGACTTAATGACTGCAAGGATTGGGCAGAACGGAAAACCTCAGTAAACAGTTGACTTTAAAATATGTCTGAATAATGTTTCAAGTGCCATTACAAGTCCTTCCCTCCTTGAAACAGTAGTCGGCACCAGGCTCTCGCATAACATCCTAGCAACTTTTGTAAAAGCTTCAAATCCTTGTCATTATCCAAAGCTATATTATGGATGTCAAAAACCTGGGCCCATGATTACAGAAAATGGCATAATACATGGTACTAAAAAGTGTAACAATAGACAAGTTGAATATACATGGCTTATGGAATACTGAACTTACTGTTGCATTTCAGCTAAACAGAGTTTTAGACTACTCAGTGATTCCATCCCACTTTGTAAATTACTAAGAAGGACCAGCTCAAAAATTCTTCTGCAGCTCAACTCCCCAAGCATTTGCTGTTGTTCCCGGGATCCCCTCAGGTTTTGGAGCCCAGCTTTGACCACTCCTTCCTGAGGATGACTATTGGTTCCGAGAAGCACTTTTACTGAATGTTCCATTTAGCATCATTTTGCAATTAATGATACTTTTAAGACACATTTTCTCTCTCCTCTTTAGTTTTAAACTCAACTCGTATTTTTTTCTTCTTACCTTTTGGCTAATTAAGAGCAGGCAAGCACTCCCACCAGGAACTAGCAGTAATAAACGTGACAAAAAAGGGACCGAATGCCAAAACAAATATCATCTGTCCAGTCCTGGGAGCCCAGCCCTCAGAGTCAAAGTTACTCCATGTCACCTCTAGGGGTCTTTCTTTGGTCACTCGCCATCAAATGGAGCTTTCCAATCTCAGACGAGGTTTCTGAGTTTTTAAACCTTCTCGATAAACACTTAACTTTTTCCAGTGTGGGAGAGAGACACTTCCCTGACTGTGAGACTACCATTCTGACAATAAAGAAAACATAGCTTAGCTGTTTATCTCCTAACCTAAAATGTTCACATGGCTTGCTGAGTTCAGAACTGTTGTAGCTGCTTTTCCTATTTCAAGTCCTAAACAAATAACCACCTAACACAGTCAGCGGGGACTCTCCCCTGGCAGGGACACAGTGCTCGCTGCACAGAGCACTAAAGCTTATGGAGATCCAGCCTTCATCCAAATCACCTTTTCCTATGTTGCTACAACTGCTTAAACCCCTTCCCATACATGACCACAGAATTTTAAATTCAGATATCGTCCTAATAAGTCAGCGGGGCACCTTTATAGCATGGGATAAGTTCCAATTTGCTTTCCATGGGATCAGTTTCCAATTGCTGTAATAAACACTGGATGAAAGAAACTAAGGGAGGAAAGGGTTTATTTTATCTTACATGCCCAGTTAACATTCCATTACTGAGGGAAGACACTCAAGGCAGGACTGAAGCAGAGACCCTGGAGGAGTGCTGCTTGGTGGCTTGATCAGCTTGCTTTCTTGTTCAGTCCAGTTCTAGCTGCCCAGGGGTGGCACTGTCCACATCAGTTAGTCAAGAAAATGCTCCCCAGACGTGCCCACAGGCCAATCTGATAAAGGCAATTTCTCAACTGAGGCTCACTCAACACAGCTGTCTCCAGTTTCTGTCAAATGGGGGTGGAGGACCTAAGAGACACAGATTCAAACTCAAGGTTTATTTTGAAGGAAGCAAGGACACATTATATTGTGAGAATATATTACCCTCAAAGGATTCTTCATGACCCCTAGTTTTAGGTAGACCAAGAACACTTTTAAAATAAACTTGGCATTTGCTTCCTATTCCAAAGGAAAATCTGACCTCAGACTCCAAGTTCCAGCTAAAGAGTCTGACTCTTCTGGACAAACAGAATAGAGTGTTGACTGCCTAACTTCACTGGGACCACACAAGGGTAATAGCATGCCACCGAGTTCTCTGATGAACACGGTATTGGTATCCATGACCTGGGGGACATTTTATGGGTCTCCCTCTCCCTGTATATCTTGATTAAATTGTTCTGGATATGGGATTTATAACATAGCTTCGGTGGATTTAATAGAAACCCTTTGAGACAGCAGAAGGAAGGCTGAGTGGGAGCACATATGACCTTCCTCCCTTTCAAGGGGATTTCCGGGGGTGGGGGGGAAGGAGTGATGCAATCAAACCTCCAGGATCACAGTGGCATCAAATCTGAGGTTTCCTGACAGTCACAGCGAGACTGTGCTCCCTTGGCTGTGCTCCAGGTCATATTCATATGCTTCAGGGCAAGAGCCCAGGACACATAGACCCCACACAGCCTCTGCAAACTTTGCAGCCATACTTGACTATTCCCAGTCATCAGTATGGAACTTTAAACAGTTCACTATTTTGAATTTTGAAACAGAGCCTTCAACTTCAAGGCTCCTGGAGGAACTTAAGCATCTTTTTTTTAAAGCATGAGGGTGCTGGGGACTTCACTCAGGTAGTAGAGAGCTGCTACACAGCATGAGAGGACCTGAGTTCTAATTGCTAACACCTACCCAAAAACCCAAGTGTGGTGGAACACACCTGTAATTGTAGCACTGGGGAGGCAGATACAAGAGTCCAGGGCTTGCTGCCCTTCCGAAGTGGTGAACTTCATGTTCACTGAGAGGCCCTGTTTCAAATGCTAAGGTGTAGAGCAGATGAGGAAGATACCAAGCAATGGCCCCTGGCTCCACATATGCATGCAAACACACGCCTGTGGACAGACACACACATGCTCTGGCATGTGCACATGCAAGCACACACAGTGGTAGGAGAACATCTTGAATACATTTTTGGATGCAATAAATACATTGAGAGGTTGTTGGTGTTTTACTCAAAGCTAACTTCTCCCCAGGACCAGGTTGGACCCATGTAACTCTGCCCCCAGAAGAGAGTCCTGGAGGGCCACAGGGCCTGGCTCTCACTGGTTTTCCTCAAGTATGGGTGCCAGAAAGTGAGCATCAGATTTGTTGGCCAGGGGGCCAGAGCATCTCAGGGAGCAGAGGTCAAGCCACCGGGGTCCCACCCACAGCAACTCACCCACATGGACAAGGACTGGGGGACGGGTTTGTGTGAAGCACAGGATGAAAGCGGAACTGTAGGAAGGAGTCCACCAAAAAGGAAAAGGAAAACAAAGCTCATGAAGCAGTCAGCTGTGTGCGCTTGCTCTGTCCGTACAGAATAAGGAGATGCCATTCCCACTCAGGACCGTTACCCTGGAGACCAGAGGCATAGGAAGAAATCATCAATGGGAGCCTTGTTTGGTCCTTACTGGTCCTTTCTCTGGCTGACCCATGGCCCCATGCTTGAAGGGGGTGGAAGGGGCCCATGGGTTCTTCTGACACCTCCACAAGAATGTGTGGCCTGTGAAGGAGCTGTATTTGAGGCAGTTGGGACTGCAACCCCTCAATCTAAGAAAGGGGAACATATGCAAATACAAGATGAGTAAACACTGCTGAGATATTGCACCGGACATGTTCTGAGTGGCCACAGACTGAACATATGTCAGCCACGTGGCACGCTTCTTACACAAGAATGGAATGCCAAGTTTGAGCTTCACAAACACACCCAGCTGCTCTCATCTCAGGATTTGCGTGGGACATGTTGATTGAAGACGGGAAGGTGAGGGCGCAGGGGAGGAGCGCTCTGTCACAGAGCAGGTGGGGAAATCCCTGGAAGTGATGTCCATTCAGTTTAGTGAGCATGGCTTCAGGTTCCAGCCTTGTAGGCAGCACCCATCCTGTGAGGTTGATGGAGTTCCCTGCCTGAAGATGGAGGCGGCCTCTCTCGCCTCTCACTTTCTCATTAGCAGTCAGCCAGGCTTCCTGTGTCCTCCCTCTGTGTCTAGCGTGGCTACTAATCCATGTTCATCAAAACACCACCATGGGAATTTTGATCACATGACAGTCATCTGGGAACATTCACAAGTGGAGGAAACATGTAGAGTGAAAACTATATGTACATAGATGGGCGATGGGCAAGCACCACGTGAGAGAAATGCCTTTTTCCTCTCACTGGCCTCAAAATTGCCATGGCGACTTAGGAAGTTCACGTCATCAGATATGAACTGAGCACGCTTTCCACTAGTCAGCGGACATTAGAGACATGTATAAATAGTTACAGTACAAACCTATTGTGTGGGCCTGGGGTGTAGTCCAATTGGTAGAGTGTAGAAGCTAACTTCATTCGGGAAATAACCAGGCTAGCTAAAAGATAAACAATTATATTTTTATTTATTATAAGGGGAAAACTCACAAAACCAGAACGAGAAGTCCAAGCTCAGCTGTGCAGCAAGAGAACCACAGAGAGAGCGCACCTGTGCCATGCCCTCATTTTTTCTCTGTGTCCCAGGACACCACACCCTAATTTGGTCCCACCTCTTAAAGACAATTGGTTATCCAGGCTTCCCCATCAGTAGAGTCCTTGCCTAGCATGCAGAAGTCTGTGGGTTTGACTTGAGCACTGAACGGGGCACAGTGGCACGTCCCTGTCATCCCAGCACATGGAGGCAGAGACTGGAGGATCAGAAGTCCAGCTTTGCCCTTGGCTATATAACAAGTTTTGAGACCAGCTGTGGCTACCTGAGCCTCTGTCTCAAAAACAAAAATAAACAATTTTAAAACCCGTTGCACTTCTTAAAAGTGCAAAAAGAACATTGACAGAAATTAATTCTGATTGAAGGAGAGCTGAATACATTTGAAAGGAGACTGTGCCAGGATACATGTGGGGCAGGGGCAGGATGTGAAGGGGACAGAGCCTACCAGAGGTGCCAAGAGGATAAGAGGAGATAGGCCTGAAGAGTCGGGGCAGCTTTAGGGTGAACATCAAAAGTGAACAGGATATAGAACAAGAAGTCAACATGTCCTTTGTTCCCAAACTCCACCAGGTACACCAGGAGTTAGCAATGCCTCATGGTGTCTGTGTGATAGGCCGGACAAATGGCGTTATTATCCCCATCGCACAGGCCTGGCTTCTCCGACATCCTTCTCAACACGGAGGATCATTCAAAAGACACTGTGCCCAGCACAGTGGCAGTGTCCTGAGGCCACTGATAAGGATGACAGACAATTACACACCATCACCCCACAGCATCTTCACAGACTTCTTTCCCTTTCTTTTTTCTCTCCTGCCCATTTCTGGATCTTTTTTCTTCACAATAGTTCCAAGCCACCGTTTTCCCTCAGAGTGACTGCTTTTCTGGTGTCTCCATCAGTCACCTCAACTAGCAAGAAAAGGGGTTCTTCCTCAAGAACCAACCACCTTACAAGGTGTCAGAATTCTTTATGTTCTTGGTTTTATATTCTTGCTAGGTTACATAATACTAAGGAGACACTGTACATGTCCCAATGCACACAATAGAGATGTGTTAATAGCACTCTACAGCACGGATAAAGAGGCTATGTGGATGGGAGAGAGCTATTCCAAGACAAGGAGGCCAGTTTATGACATAGCGGGAAATACAAACCGTTGTGGCTGAGAGGAGACCAGCACACAGGACAAGGCAGCACATGGCAGGTCAGAATCGGAGCACAGAACAACCAGAGGAATTAAGGAAGTGGCAGATAAGACTCTCCTGAGTCTGCTCATGGTTATTTCTCAAACTCACAAAAATGGTGCATTTGACTGTATATAAATTTTAAAATAATTTTTAGAAGCTGGGCTGGTGTTAGGAAGATAGTTTGGCTGGTAAATACTTCTTTACAGACACAAGTGCCTAGACTGATGTAGAGATCACATTCAAAAGCCTAGCATTGCAGTGTGTACTTGTTTTCTTAGTGCTGGGAAGGTGCAGACAGGTCAACTCCATTCATTAGTCAGCTCAGCCAAATCAGCAGTCTCCAGGTTGAGAGGGCCTGTCTCAACACACAAGCCTTTGTGTGTGCATGCATAGAGCATGTGTGTGTGTGCACATGTGTGCACACACACTGTGCAGTCAGGCATGCATGCACACATACACATATAAACAGATGCTCGCACACACACACAAGCATTCACGTGCACACACACTGTGCAGGCATGCATACACACACATATAAACACATACTCTCTCGCACGCACACACACACACGCGTGCACTTGTACACACACTGTGCAGGCATGCATGCACACATACACATATAAACACACGCTTGCACACACATGCATGCACGTGCACACACACACATATAAATACATGCTCACGCACACACATAGATCAATGAATAAATAGGGGGAGAGAAGAGCTAGGGATCTACACAATAGTCAAGAACAAATGAGACGTTAATGCCATAACAATTAAAAAATAGTAAGAAACAGGGATCAAGCTGGGACATTTTGGAAGTGGGGTTCAGATGAGGAGGAAGGGTGAAGGACTGGGCAATCAGAAGCTCGGTGTCAAACAGGACTGTACAATTCATCCAGGAAAGCTTCATCTGGCAGCAAAAACTAGTGGAAAACAGTGGCTTTGTCCCCTGGATGATGATGTCATTAGCCAGACAGACAGACAAGGAGGAGCAGGCTCAAACAGGAAGTGGATGAGTTCACTTCTGGATATTTTGAATTTGGAACATTTATGTCATCCAAGGTTTCTTATTTTAGTTTTGAGGAATTTGAAAACAAAATTGTTGGATTTTGGCATTGAAAGCGGCCTCTTTCCATAGACATGGGCTCTCTGGGGCTGGAGTGAACAGAGCTGTGGGTCTGCAGTCCTTCATGAGGATGGCACATGTTTCTGTGTTTTGTGACTGGCACCCACCCAAAGCTTCAAGGATGCTGTGGAGACCGATGCCGAGGCAGGAGCGACCCCCATGTGCTCTGCACTGATGCCCTCACCACCAACTCTCCCAGACTTCACGTATCTATACAAAAGCTTTTCCTCCTTGTCAATATCCAACTTTTTTGAAAAATAATTGCTTTCTGTTCTTATTGATGGCAGTTACAACCCACTGCTGTTTTTTTCTGTGATTTTATTTTATAATAAAGCAATCATGAAAGGAATACAGACATTGATTTACTAGCTGTTAATTGAAGTTTCTATGTTGCATTTTGGGTTGGAATCAGGAGACCGTCTACATTTCAGAGAAACTTGGAAAACTGGTTCATTTAGTAGTCATTAACACAAAAGCGGAGGACAGTCTTCCATATCCTCCAGCTGCTCACTGCATATGTAAGCAAAGTTAATCACAGATATAAGATACAGAGCTACAACACAGACAGCCTTTAAAACAACTGCCCATTATTTCTTTAAGAGCTGAGAAGAGTCTGTGGAAAATACAGTGAGTCCTAAGATGATAAAAAAAAATAAGTGTACTTTTAGTTAGCATGCAAATGGATAGATTCACATGCTCAGCAGAGTACAGGACACATGCAGGCTTATAGTGTATAACCGCAGAAGGGAAGAAGAAAAGGAGGAAGGAGGGAGACAGAGAGAGAAGAGAGGGAGGGAGGGAGGAAGGAAGGAAAGAAGAAAGGACATAAAGCGAAAGTTGGAAATCTCTGTACTTCACTCGGCAGACACCCCCGAGCACTTAGTGTCCAGATCTGTATTTTAAGCATGGTAACAGATGTGCAAACACATAAGACACAGCTTCCAACACTTTCACACCTAGAGGAGGTGGAAGGAATAGTATAGAAAGCATTTGCATATATCACTCAGCATGTGACCGCACTTGGCAGGATAACATGAAAAGGTTGGAAGTCCCTGATTTTGAGACCAATCCCATGTTTTCGTGTGCCAAGTCAGAAGGGTTGGGAATTTTAGAACATCTAGACAGAAACAGAGTGTTCTCGAATAAAAAAAAAAATAGAAGGGGATAAAATCTCTCGAGTTGACAAGGCGGGTTCAAGAAAGGGCCACCTGGCTCAGGAGTAGGGAAGGGCATGTTGAAATGAGAGGCAGGAAGAAAGCAGGCTTGAGCAGCCCACTACAGGTGATGCAGCTTTGACACTGTAGGAGGTGAGAGCTTCCTACAAACCAAAGAAGAATGGTTAACAAATCAGCACAGAATAATGGAATATAAGTGGAGCGGCTTATGAAGACACAGCACAAGCTAGGAGTGGTGGCAGCCAGACAGCGAGGAATGAGTGCCAAGGGATGCCAGTGGGGAAGGAGTGCCAAGGGATGCCAGTGGGCATCCCTTCCAGACTCACGTAAGCCTTAGAGAAACGCATGGGTCATTGTTGGGTGTGGGAGATCAGGAACACGGCAGCAATGTGAAGAGAAGGTGCTGAGTCCACGAGAGGTTTTGGGGAGAAAAGGATGAGTTAGGGCTGGGCTGACGGGGTCGGTAGCATGCTTAACTCCAGTTGCCAACAAGAACTCCAGATAGGAAGACTCACCAGGAAAGAGTATGAACTAGAGTTTGCGATATCAGCTGCAGACAGGGACAATGAAGCTGTGGAAGTGGAGGAGGGGTCGTTCACAAGAGAGTCCGGGGAAATGTGGGCGCAGGGAGAGCGAGTCCAAATAAGCACTATGCAGGAAACTTCCACATCATTTACTCAACTTATATAAAAATGGGAATGATGAGGCCAGTGAGATGGTTTGGTAGATAAAAGCCCTTGATGCTGAGTCAGCTTGATGGCCTGATTTCAATCCCCAGAACCCATGTAAAGGGAGGAGACAACAGATTCCACAAAACCTTCATCTGACCTCCACACGCATGCCATGATACGGCCACTCCCTGCCCCATGTATGGTCTGCCCCCACCTCTTAACAATAAGAAAAATAATGATATATAGTTTTCAAATAGAAAGAAGGTGAATCTCTTTCCCATATTTTTTCATGCAAAAGAGAATGCCTAAGGCACAGCTTTGGGTCACCCACAATAAAGACCATGGCAGTAAAGGTGTGTGGGCACCATCCCACTGTGAGAACATCATGTGAGAAAGCCAGCAGCATCCAAAAAGGGAACATGGCCTGTAGGCACGGCTCTGCTTTCCTAAATCCAGGCTGCGCTTCACTGAGCAGAGAAAAACAACCAAGGGCTTCAAGGTGAGCCTGTTTCATAGAAGGCAACAGAAGAAAGTAACCCAAGTCAGCACAGACACAAACAAGAGCCAAGCGTGGTTCTGGGTAGGTGGTGGCTTCCTCCCCCCACCCTCACCCCGACAGCTCTTTTCCCAGTTCATTAGAGACACGGTTCAATCGCTCTGAGGTGCAGATGACGTTCCTCACATCCGCAAACTGAACTGCTCCACACCAGAGAGGTCTCAACACCCTCCTTCCCACCTCTGCATGGAACAAAAGCTTCACTTTTGCACCCAGCACCCACAGCTGTTTGCCAGGAGCAGAAAGAACACAGCCAGTCTTTGAAGGTACACCATCCTTTTCCTGTGGCCTAATTTAGTTTCAATTGAAAAGTGCAAAATAGCAAAAATGGATAAGGTTTTCACAAGAGTTGCTTAGCTAGAGGAAGCTAAGCTAATTTTCTTCTAATATCAAGTCGTTGAGACAAGCAGGCATGTTTGGTTTGCACTGTTGTATGTTCATAAATTTCTAAAATATTTCCAGAATGGATTGTTCTTTTGACTGGGGGCGATTCAAGTTCAAGGTTAAAGCAAAAACAAACAACAGATTTTTAAGAAAAGCTGCATTTTTCTTTTTCAAAAGTTATCAATCTTCTTGCTAATGTGGAGTACATGGGAGGATTATCTACTGGGTATCTGCCTTCACCCATCACACCTTTTGCTCTCCAAGAGAAAAACACCATGAGCGCTGAAAGCTAGGAGGCAGCAAGCATCCACCCTTGAATGGTGCAGAGAAAGTCAACCGAGCAGAGCTGTCACTGGAGTTAGAGGAAGAAGCACTGATCTGATCTAGAAGTAGACCCAGGACTGCTCCTGGCCATTCAGAGGTAAAGCTACCCGGAACTACTTATCCAGTTACAACTGGCTACCTGTCACACCACCAAACATGGCCCTGTGTGCCCAGGAGTGTTCTCTGGGGTTTTGTTGGTTTGTTTTTCTCAATAAAATGGAAATACTTGCTGAAAGAATATTTTCAATGCATTCCTTTCTTTCATCAGGAAGGTGGAGACAGGACCAGCATTGAGTTGTGCCTTTTCTCGAGATATTGCATTCTTAGACAAAAGCATGTTTAGAAGATGGCTTGTGGGGATGTTGGAGAGATGGCTCAGCAGGTAAGACTTTGCAGAAGACCCAAGTTCAGTCTCCAGCACTCACAGCAGGCAGCTCAGAGCTCCTGTAACTGCAGAGCCAGAGGCATCCCAAGCCTCTGGCCCCCATGCACACCTACGCTCACATGTACACACCCCCCCAACCCCCCACACATACATGTACCCACACATACAGACACACACATGCACATACCCACACATACAGACACACACATACACGCATTCACACATACAGACACACATACACATACCCACACATACAGACACACACATACACGCATCCACACATACAGACACACATGCACATACCCACACATACAGACACACATACACGCATCCACACATACAGACACACATACACATACCCACACATACAGACACACACACATACACATACCCACAGGTACAGACACACACACGCACATACCCACACATACAGACATATACATATATATATCCACACATAAAGACACACACATACACGTATCCACGCTCACAGACACAGATATACATACCCACACACACAGACACACGCATACACATAGCCACACGTACAGACACACACACATGCACATACCCACACGTACAGACACACACATGCACATACCCACACATACAGCCACACACATACACATACCCACACATACAGACACACACATACACATAGCCACACATACAGACACACACATGCACATACCCACACATACAGACACACACACATAATTAAAATTATACTTAAAAGATGATAGCTTAAAGCAATAGGCACTTGTTAGAAAGGAAGCTCTGACAGAGTCCAAGAAGGCTAGAAACTTCTGAGCAGGCTTAGGCTCACAGTCCATTCTACAGGGTAAAATACACAATCATTCTGGTAATGAAGACGGTCAATCTAATAGATTAAGGGAAATATCAAATCAAAACACTGTCAGAAGAACTTCCACTGTGAATAGTTTAGATTAGGAATTGCATTGTGATAACAAAGAGGAGGGGCTTCCACACCTAGGGAAAACAGTAAGTAGTGTGTGACCCCAAGCGGGTGCTCTCTAAATGGACCCACATTGGGCATAGATGGTTCTTCATCTATGAGATACAACATAGAGGACTGGAGAGATGCCTCCGCAGATAAAAGCTATGCTCACAACCAACAATAGAAGAGGAAAGGTATATACATTTCACCTTAAGTGTGCAGGGGCACAGGCATGGAGGCAGGGCTGTCAGGAAGGGTAACTCTTGCCTAGAGCTCACTAACTGAAGCATCTTCATACTCCTAGCATTGAGGAAGGCATTTAGAGAAGCATCTGGGCACTCCAGCCAGAGCCCCGGAGTAAACAGTGACAGGGACTAAAGCCGAAGAGGGAGTCAAACTATCCTCCAGCAGGGAACGCCTGTCCAGAATGAAATTTTCTCTGAGCCATTAAACATTTTAAAACAAAATTTTCTCAGCCCAGATCCTGCACAGTAGCAATAAGCAGCAATACTTCTCCTTTTCAGCCTTGTGAAGGGAGGTGGAGCAGCACAGAACAGCAGCATCGAAGGCAGGAGAGTCCCCAGGAGCCGACATCTGTTTCATCTATTTCCCCAAGCAAGTCAAGCAAACGCACAGAATTCTTTCGGGACCACCCTCTACAGATGAAAAGAGATAGAAGGAGTGGTCAGGAAGAAAAGGCATTATACTGGGTGATATATACATGGCTGTGGGCTGTGAAGAGTGTACACAGTTGAGAGAAAGAACAACAGCTCCAGGGAAAGGCAACATGAAGAGGCTGGAATGCCCAGGGCACTTGGAGGGCATCTTTATCAGGGGCCATGGAAAAATACACATACAAAACCAGAGGAATCAATTTTTCTCTAATATACATTCTAACACAAAAGGGAAGGGAATCAAATGTTAGTGGGCAATTTGACATTTAATTTCAAACTTAAATTAGATTTCCAAATGGAAATATGGACTATGGAAATTTCTAGAAATATTTCCTTGCCCTAAATCTGATCTTTCCAGGTTCCAGTCATGAAACAGTTCATCTGTAGATGCTTTTAAAGAGCCGCCGACTATCAGAGATCTTTGCTTAGACGCCTTGCGTTTATTTATTTATTTTTCTGAACTCTGGCTTCTCTGTTCCATGTGATGGAGTGTGTACAGAGACGGCAAAGCAAACACCTGTCATTCTTACACCACAGAGAGCATAATTCAGCGCCTTTTCTGTGATCACAGAATGCAATTAATACTCTGGCTGCCTTGGTATGTAGACCAAACCTTCTGCCACAGTGTTTTACGGTGCTGTTGTCTAGGGTGGTTCTGCCAATCTCTTCATTCCAACAGAAAGCACGCCAGGGCTCTCGGTGCTAAGCAAAGGATAATGAGGCAGAAGAGGTAACTGGGGCCCTCACTGAGGGAATGTGCTCCAGAGATGACTCTCTCTCCACAGCACAAAACTACCCTACGATCCAAGGGATTTTGTTGGCCCGAACATAGGAAAAGCAGTTAAAATACTGTCATTAAGAAGGAAGAGTAGTAAAAAACCTTCTGCTGTTCATCTCTGGTTGGGAAACTCTTTAATCTGTAGGAAGTAGACGGTAGGAGAAATAGTTTTAGACAAAGAACAAGCTGTGATTTACTAAAGCTTATGATCAATGTGCATTGTTGGGGAGGGTTAGAACCTGCATTCCAGCAGACTAATGAGATGGGGGAAGAAGTAACAAGAACTTAGAAAGAGCCAGGATAAGATCAGAATGAGTTCAGAAAGACAGGCAGAGAAACATGCTTTTAGGTCTCACCTACAACTGCTATGTTTGGGTCACAGCCATAAAGGAATTCTACATATGCTTGTGGTCGGTTGGGTCATGTGCACAGTCTAAATCTATGGTCACATGGATCACACACCTCTCTGCTAGATGGCAGAAAGGAGGGAGGAAAGAGCCAGAAGCTCTCTGCTGTGATTGACAGCTTGTTAGTACTCTCCTTGCGGATTCTCTAACCTTCAAAAATCATGCACCTAAAACGATAATGAGAGACTCTAACCCAAGTCTGTGACATGCTTCCATAGCATGGACTTGCTGAGGCTAGGAAGACATCCCAATCTCCTGGCCCGTGGTACCCTCACCAACTACACACATCTCCCCTGCCACATTCACCTGCCTTACAGACAGCCTTTCTCTTTCCCAGGCCACACCTTTCCATGTTTAAGCCACCTCCCATGTCAAATGATTTTCTGGCTACAACACACTACCCTGAAGTTTCAGACAACTTGCTTTGTTGTTCGATCTCGTGAGTGACTGAACCCCGATCGGAACTTCTCAGTCTTGCTTTATAGCGGCAAGAACTTGACACGAGAGTCATAATTCCAACAGAAGAAAATGCCTGTTAATAGTAACAATAACTCTGCTCACCTGACATGTTTACCTTCCTTTGCTGATAATAACATTGACCCTGCTAACCTGCCTTTGTTCTTCCCCAATGGGCCCAAAAACCCAACACGAGTTGTACCTTGACACTGGACATCAGCTACAACCTTGATGAATATGTCATATCAGCTAGCAGTAGACAAGTTTACATATACATATACATTTATATATGTGTGTATGTATGCATATATATGTATATATATGGTGTCTGATATATGTTAGCTAAATGAAAACTGGCATACACTCTTCAAAATGGACTGTGTTTTATTGTCTTTGGTAAAGAAATAAAAATATCCATATGGAGAAGTTTTGGGATAATTCTAACCATCTTCTATTCAACAGAGATAGTAGTTTTAAGGCTAGAATTCTATTCCCAACTCAGCTCTAATCCTGCAGATTGGCAAATCACCCGTATGCCGCATCTTCCTCTATAAAGGTAAGGCAGAGCTTGTCTGATGACTTCAGTGGACAGTGGGATAAATACAGACAGAACATAGTCTGCTGTGGGTTATACAGGATGCTGCAAAATATCTAAACTAGCACATCTGTGGAGAAAAGAGTTTCTTTTACCTTTCTCTGTAACTCCTAACAAAACGAAAAGGTGACTACATCATGCTAGACTCCTCCACCAGTGCTAGACTCCCACCAGAAACTCAGTGGGAGCCATGCATGCCACTGGAATCCTTCTAGTGGTCCCACTGAATGCAGTCTCCTTAAACCAGCATGTCCAAAATATCATCTTTTTAAAATGCAGTTAATAAGAAAATCACTGAGGAAACATTTCTGAATTCATTTATTGATACCAAGAGTCTTTGAATCATGGCACTTGGTTTATATTCTCAACACATCTACAATGAGACTCAACACATTCACACACCCTGTAATATGTACAGGGGCCACTTACCACGCTGGCCAGTGGAGGAGCTACAGAGTGCAACAACTTCACAGTTAGGAAGACACACGAATTTCTTTTTAGTATCTACTGCAGTGCTTAGAGCAGATAAATAGTCATTGCGTATGTGATGAATAAGTGACATACTCTGTGGCACTGAGACATTTTGGGGCTAGGAGCTGAAATAAAGGACTTTGAAAATGCATTACTCTGTGTTGACCTTGTCCTGTCCCACAGTCATGTGGGGCATGACCTGTGGCCACCGACGGAGAAGCTGCTGCTCCAGGATGCATTCCCAGACATGGTATCTGCTAGTGGAGGGGCCAGACCCTCCCAGCCTCCTTTAACATGCTCCAGTGCATGTACCTCCTGCCTCCAAAGTAGCTGCACTCAAAGCCCAGAAAGACGGCTGAAAACAGATGAGCATGGGTTCCTGGGTCCCGAATTACTGAGAAATCATTTGCATTCTGTTAGGCAAATTTGCATAAAATTGGAGCCAAGAGAGCTTGACTGGGTTTGCAAGCCTCACTCTTTCCTGCACCATGCTATGGCCACCACTGTTTATCACCATCTACCAGGGTGGTGTAGCAAAAAATGGAATCCTCCCACGCCCACTTAGAAATTGGCAAGGGAGTGGGGGCACAGCCATGTCATCTGGCTTCTGCATCCTTTGTTATGCTAAGAGTTTATTTACAAGACTCTAACCCACAGCAAGAAAACACAACTTCAGCTGAGGTGCTAATGACCCATGACTGTACACACACCTGAGTGCATGAGAGCTTACCGTGGGAAACCAAGCCCACTACCCTCATTCCACAAAACCCTTGGCTTCCATTCCCAAGTCAACATTTACCCTAAGAGACACTTTCCCTCTTTGCCAGGTGTATTGAGGTGCAGATTCAAGGTAACACTCCACGAAAGTCCTCTGAACCCAGACACTCGTCTTTCTTCCTTTGAACCAAGGGACACATGAGTAAATGAGGTGACTCTCAACATGACAGCTGCAAGAAGTAAATCACTCATGGCCTAGTGTGCAAGAGAGAACAGAACACAGTCAGCTGCTAGTTTATATTTTATTATTTTTATCTCACCCGCCCATTTCTCTCTAAGGCTATTTCCCAGGGAAATCCCATTTCATGACAGAACTGGTTTCTTGTGCCGGGGAAAAGGCTGTGCTGTTGCTATCACTACCATTGTTAATTCTGCTAAGGTCATCTCAGATGTTCTGTCTATGTGAGATAAATGGTTTCCTAACAAGCTTCCCAACATCCTGGGGCTGCTCATGTTTGCCCGAGTCATCACATCCAGGGCCTTGAGAGAAGCAGCTGCCTGGAAACTCCGAAACTGGGGAGGCGGGTGAGCTGTCTTCGAGAATGCCAACTATTCTGATACTGGCTAAGTTCAGACCCAGCTTTACCACACGATCAGCACTGCTAGTCCCTTCTCCACGCCTCAGGACTGTCATCACTGCCGGGCAGATACACGACCCACTCCAACGTGCCCAGACTGCTGCAAGAAAGAGATGCAGTAATGGGGACAGAAGATGTATCAAGACATCTGCTCTGTCACTGCCACGTAGGCAGCTGGGGGTGTCCCTGTGACACTTGCATATAGACCTGTAATGTCTACACAGCCAGCTGCCCTTTCAGTGTTCATCTATTCTAAATGTGCCTGTGCTAAACATGTCCGCCCAGTGCTGGTCATGCATGCCCACTTCCCTCAAATGCCGTGCGCGACCTTTGTGAGCGTGCCTTGGAAACACCTTCCAGGCTATTTGCTATGAACGGCTGTTCTTAATTCCTCAGACTGATCAGGCTGTTCAGCACCTGAATCTGGACACTTGTCCCCCTTCTGTGCCCTTCCTGCTTTCCTTTTCCCACTAAACAGTGAAGTCAGCGATACTGTCCTCAGGGAAGTGTCTGGTGGCTCCCTCCCTCGCTGTCCATGGTGCACAGCAAGAACTTAGTATTTGGGTCGTCCTGTCTTTAATTTTGTGACCTTTCAGTTCCACCTTTGCCATATTCTGGTCATTCTGACCGTTTGCCCTTCCTAAGCTTGGCAGGCACCTCTCCAAATGTCTATCTACATGTGGTGTCTTTTTGGATTCTCCATGGCAAACCCCAGGTCATATGGCCGTTCTGTTTCTACTTGAAGGTTCATACCAACTCTCCACTCTCCAGAGTGAGGTAGGAAAGAGGAAGACTAGATCTGGCCAGCCAGTGCTGCCTTAAGTCTGCTACTGCTTTCCTTCTCTTTCATGGAGAGTTGGAATCATTTTACTAAGTGAATTTTTCAGATGGCTGAAGCCTAAACTTTCAAAAAATGTTAACCATTTAGAATGGAGCTCTTTCTGCAAATCATTACCCACTTCTCCTTGATTCTCTAAGTAGTGCTGTGAGAAATTCCCCTATCTGGGACAAAAAGGAACCCTGGGGCCCTAGAGTCTGCTCCACACAGAGAGGTGCAGAAGACCATGCTGTTCAGCATCCAGTTTGCTCTTCACAGCACAGAGATATCTAATGTGGGATTCTTCTCTGTATGCTATTAATATGTTTTATTGCCATTGGTTAATAAAAAAGCTGCTTTTGGCCAATAGCTGAACAGAATAAAGCCAGACGGGAAATCCAAACAGAGATGGAGAGAGAGAGAGAGAGAGAGAGAGAGAGAGAGAGAGAGAGAGAGAGAGAGAGAGAGAGAGAGAGAATAGGTGGAGTCAGGGCAACACCATGTAATTGCCGAAGGAGACCGATGTGCCAGAACCTAGCCGGCAAACCAAGAGTCTCGTGGTAAAATATATAATAATAGAAATGGGTTAATTAAAATGTAAGAGCTAGCTAGAAATACACTTAAGCTTTTGGCCAAACAGCATTGTATAGTTTTTGTGTGATTATTTCAAGTCTGGACAGCCTCCGCCTACAGACATAAGTCTTGATTGACAACTTGCTTGTGTTGAGAAGTGCCTAGGTTTTTATTAAATCACACCTCTAGCATTTCCACAAACAATCTTAGCATGAGGGTTCTGACCTCACCAGTGTTTGCATCCATTGATGGGTTGAAGCCTTGAACGTGCTGTTGGAAGGTAGTGAAAAGTTGGTCTGGCTAAAGGAAGCAGATCACTGAGGGCATGTCTTTGAAAGGATAGCTTGCCAGAACCTCTTCGTGTCTCTATTCTGCTTCCTGTCACATGGTAAATAGCTTTATCCTCCTCTCCCCTGCTGCCACGATGTCCTACCTCTCCATCAGCCCGGAACCAGTGGGGTTAAGAACAAGAACCTCAATTCTCTGAACCTGACAAATAAAACTATCTACCCCCCACCTTTAGTTATTTCTGTTAGACAGCTGGCCACACTGACAGGAAAAACACCATCAGATTTTTAAACAACTGTTCTAATAATTTTCAGGCCTCCATTATTTAAGTCAGTTTTAATGTGATATATTTGCTGTCATAATTCGCTAATTGGAAAAATCAACATTTAATCTTGAAAGAAAGGTCTTTTAAGTACAAATTGGTTAAAACATTATTCTGCCTTGACAAGGACTGGTATTCTGATATGTGCTGCATTATGGGTAAGCAAAACATGTTGCCTATAGAAGGACAAGCGTTGTGTGATTCCACAGCTGTACAGAGCTGGAAGAGCAGCCCCTGAGAGGGAAGGAGAGTCATCTGGGGACCATGGAGGTTCTAGTGATGGCTAATGGCGACAACTGTGCACCACTGAAAACACTATTGTTAAAATAGGCTGGGGGTACAGCTCAGGGGGAGCCTTGCTCAGTGTGCTGCTTTGGGTGAGAACACCTCCCTCCCAGTGGTTCATTAGCTACCCTAGAAGGATTCGGCGGTATGGTCTAGCTGTAGTAGGTGTGGCCTTGTTGGAGGATCCGGATGTAAGCTCCCAGCTACTGCTCCAGCTCTATGCCTGTCCGCTGCTGCCACACTCCCTACCATGATGATAATGGACTCTCTAGAAGTGTAAGCAAGATCCCAATTAATTATTTCATTTCTAAGGGTTGCTGTGTAGTGGTGTCTATCAGAGCAGTACAACAGTTACCAAGACACTTCTTGTACTTGAAGCTTCTGGTTCAATATGCAGGACCACAAAAACAAGTAAAATATGATTTTTAGCTAAGCATTTAGCTAATATGATTTTAGGCTAGCATGGTGAGTCATGCCTATTACCTGAGATATAAAGACATGAAGTACAGTTTTGAATACCAGGTAAGTTCTAGAACAGCCTAAGGTACAGAGTAAAAACCTGTCTCAAAACAACAAAAAGTGGTAAAATTGGTAAATGTTGTGTACACACATGCCTATTTCTTAGCAAGTTGACTGGGAAATGGTGGCTGAGTCCTTGGTAGCCCGAGACATAAGTGTTAGCAACAAACCCCACTGTTGTGTGGAGTGGCCGCCAGTCAGCAGAGATCTCGGGTGCGTTTTGTAGCTGGGAAAGTCTTGTACTCACAAATTACAGTTTTGTGAACAAAAGATGCTACTTCTCAGGGTCATTAGGAAGAATCCCGAGAATTGAGGTCAAAGGGGCAGGGCTTTCTCTTTCTCACACAGAAACTAAACTCTTCCTCTGTCTTCAAGCTACACTTGTTACACAAAATCTACTAAAAGCACAAAGATATTGATGGTGTGAATTCACTGGGATATTAGGGGTTAAAAATACAGCAGCCTTTTCAACTACACTGTTGAGTTGTTCCTCATAAATTAAGCGCTGGTCCATAAACAAGAATAAACAGTTGGCGTGTTCAGTCATTTACCCCAGAGGTCGGGCTGAGCTGTCTTGCCTAATGAAAGGTTACTATTTTCCCTGGACCCGAATAACGCTTTCTCTTCCCCTTTTCTTTCACTTCTTATGAAATAGTATGCTGTCTGCTCTCAAAGGTTGTTAATATGTTATACCTGGAAAAATATTTAAGTTTGTATTCATCTATTCTTTTCTAAAATGCTCAACACATGTGATTCTTCTTTTTTACTTGAGTTTTACATTCTGCATGTGAACTTGAAGTTATTTAAATATTTCACTCATCTATGCTCAATAATGAAGAAATATATCAACTAATAAAAATAGAGAAGAAAGAGACATTTGGCCAGGTGTGGTGGCTCTTACCTTTAATCCTAGTACCTGGGAGGCAGAGGCAGGCATATCTCTGTGAGTCTGAGGCCAGCCTGGTCTATATGACAAGGTTCAGACTAACAGAGCTGTACATCAAGACCTCATCTCAAACAAAACAAACAATAGCAAAAACATTTAATAAGGAAGTAGGAAGAGTTTCCTTTCTAGTCAGAATTTGTTGTCTACATTTCTTTGAAGAAAGGAGTTTCCTGGCTCATGTTGGATTCCCCCTTAGCCCTGTTAAGTCAACACACACCGTGTATCCCGCTCAAGAGTTACTATGGAAAACTGTCCTGTTCTGGGCTGAAACACCCACATTAAAATGCAGGCATGGAAACAGCATCTTGGCTGAAGGTGGGTTTGGTTCCGAGTAGAACGAAATTTACAGCGAACTCTAAAAAGAGATACAACATCATCCTGTAAACTTGAGCAACGTATCATTCCATCCCTGAACTCTGGAAAAAACCACAAAGGTCAGGCCTAAAATAGGAACGACCGGGGAGACAGGAGCACAGCGGATGTGCGGCCACAGACCTTCCCACCTTTCTATTAAAGGCATTAGGCAGGTTACAATTGGCTGGTGAAGTCACTGCCTGGATCAGGAACAGTACTGGGGGTGTTCTCATTCTGAACATGCTGGCCCTTGGGAGCACGCGGCAGTCAAAGCAAGGGTGACCACTTATTTTTCCAAAAGCTACACAGATACTGGAGCCAGAGAAGAAAGAAACAGGAAAGACTCCCTTAAAAGCTTCAGTTTTCTTAGCTATGAAAGACTGTTTAGAACCCAGATTGCATCTCCTTGTAACTGAAATACAGGTGACTGAGTGGCTTCTTAAAGAAAATAAAACACAAACAGAACCCCACATGTATCAATTTGTCATTTTAATTGGTCTCTGTTTAAACGTTTAAATTTTTCTTTATGTTCCAGGGCATTAATTACCAGTGGGGTTGCCTGAATGTAAGAGCCGGGCTTGCTGAGAAGTGGGACAAGTCACTTGGCTTTCTGTGGGTATGATGCTGCTTCCCACTCTAGGGCGTGTCTCATGTTAAACCTGGAGTCTGGCACTTAAGGGGTTTCAATAAATGCTTGTCTCCTTCCTTCCCGCTTCTTAAAGCCCAGGCCATTGGCCAGTGCTGCAGTAAATACAAAGGGGAGAGAAGAATCGGAGATTCCTAAGTGGAGAGGTGCTCAAAGTACATGATCCAAAAATAGTATCTCTAATTAATGCCGTAGAGCAACTGGCTTCAAACCGACGGTAGATGCAAGGACAGAGCACTAAATTTGGTGCTGGTGAACAAAAGCGTTCATCCTTTGCTGTGTGCACTGCAGCAATGCCCCCACGACACCCGAGTTCACCCTCACACAGCCTTTGTCCCTCTGCGGCCCTCCCCCTGTTCTGCTAGCTCCCCAGTTACTGCTCGGATGGCCCCATGCTGTAGGACTCAAGGGGTGGAGAACGAGCCTTGACTACTGGGTTTTCTGTGACAGTTCTGCCTGGTACACAATTTGTTTTGCTTTGTCGTTTGAGACAAGGTCTCACTGTGTGACTCTGACTGTTCTGAGCTCACTCTCTAAACCAGGCTGACCAACCTCAAAACAAAAGAGACCTGTATGCCTTTGCTTCTCTCAAGTACTGGGATTAAGGGTCTGTACCACAAGACCAGGCTGAACTTTAACTGCCTTCAATCCTCCAGTCCCAGGCTCTTGAGTGCTGGGATTGCAGACATGAGTTACCACACCCGACAGTAAGAACTGTTTGCCACAGTCTGGCGAGAACCCTCACTGGGCAAGCACTCCGGTCCTGCGCTAAGCCCATGCATGCTTGCTGAGTGAGCGGTCAGCGTGCACTTCAGCGTGACCCTAAGGATTAAAGCGTCACCATTTTTTTTTTAATTTAATGAATGTTTGCCCATTTTTTACTATTTACCTAGAAGGAGCCCATTTTTAAAAGTAAATAAAAGAGCACAATTGCTGGTTATGTAGTGACAACCAGGAGCTGTCATCTTAGTAATCACCGGGTTCCACTCTGTGTTGACAGGGTGGGTGGGTAGTTTACAGTATTGTATCATGGGGTATTGCAGATGTCTCCAATTAGTCTTTTAGGACTGTTTTTTTTATTTTTGTTTTTGTTTCGAGACAGGGTTTCTCTGTAGCTTTGGAGCCTGTCCTGGGTCCAGCTCTGTAGACCAGGCTGGCCTCCACCTCACAGAGATCCACCTGCCTCTGCCTTCTGAGTGTGGGGATTAAAGGCGTGCGCCACCACTGCCCGGCAGGACTGTTCTTTTAGGAGCTACATGTCCAAGACCGCCTGGCTCATAAGTCCCCACAGGGTCTTGAGTTCATGTATGAACATCAAATGGGAAACACGTAGATTTCCCTCTGCAGCAAGCACAAAATATACTTTACAAGCACAGAATCATGGGAGGGGAAATAACCAGAAGCAAGAGACTGAATTTTATTGTGTGCTTGTGTGTGTGTGTGTGTTTGGCATACATTTTATCATTAAGCCACATTTTAATTTTTTTGAATTTTTCTCAATAGGGAGCAGTAGAGAATACAAAATTTCAGAATTAAATAGGTTTGATCAAATTCCTGTTGAGCAATCTGGTGTCTTAGGAGGCAGGTGGGTTTCCTGGATGCCAAGAGCACCACCTCCCTAGCTTCCTGCTTCTAAAGCACTACTGGAAGGCATCTCTGGAGATGCAGGAAGTGTGAGTCTGGAATCCACAGGGAAGGCAGACTGCTGTACCTGCCTTTCTTAGGCCCACACGGGGACTCCACAGAACAGTTTTGGTACCGGTTTCACCTGAGGAAAGATTCTATGACAGCTGCCTTTCATAACTGAACTTTCTTCAAAGAAAAGTTTCTTAACAGACCTTTTAAGGGTTATTCCATTGTGAATTGTAGCCATAGAAGACAATGTCGGTTTAAGAGAGTGAGCTGGGGGACGGGTGGACTCATAAACAACTAAACACTCACCACGGTGTTCTGGAAATAGTTACGAGGGAAGCCACAACAGCGCAAAAAGAAACTGAGTAATATTTGAAGTGTTTAGCACACCGCCACATCTTCCTAGATAACCCCTGCCTCCCACCCCGCTCCTAACACAAAACAGTCTGTTCCTGGCATCCACACTGCCGTTCCCTAGGGCAGGCACAGGGTCTCCCACTGCCCATTCATTCCTGCCTGGTCTCAGCAGCACCAGCTGCCGGAAGGTCTCAGACTGGTCGGTGTGGCGTGTTCCCAGCATTCTCCCTCTGATCGCACTGCCCGGTGTTCTCGGCTCCAGCCAGGCTGTACTCTTCAGTCCCCACACCCTGTGTCAGCTGCTCACACACTGCCCTCTTCATTAGGCTGACTATGCTCCTCCTTCAGGCTGGGAACCTCTTTCTGGCCTAACAAACGCCTCTGCCGTGCCGGGCCCCCTCCTCCCTCAGCTCTGGCTGATTCTGGAGTCCTACAAGCCACGGAATGAACTTCAGACCACCTTGCTCCAGACCCGGCCTATATATTTGTGCTATCATTTACATCAATATGACACATTCCCCATAGGCCCACATTTTTTACTTTATTATTTGATGTGTGTATGAATGCTTTGCCTGCCTATATGTTTGTGTACCACCTGCAAGCCTAGTGCCGAAAGAAGCCCAGCGAGGGCATCAGACCGACTGGAACAGGAATTAAAGACAGTTGTTGGCCACCATGTGGGTGCTAGGAATCAAGCCAAGTTCTTCTGGAAGGGTAAGCTAGTGCTCTTAACCACAAAGTCGTCTCTTCAGTCTCAGGCTCACATTTTAAACGCTTAGTCCCTATCTGAAAACTTGAGCAGGTGGACCCTAGTTAGAGGAAGTCGATAATATGGGCCAGCTCTTGGGGTTATCTCATCCCGGCCCACACCCCCATCGGTTAAGACTGGCATCCACCACATACTCTCCACACCCAAGCACCCGGGGCCAAGCAATCACAAACCGAACCCTCTAAAACCATGAGCTCCAAATTTCTGTCTCCCTGTGTCATTTCTGTTATACAAACATAATTAATACAGTACACTGTGAAGAAGTCATATAAATTCACAGTCGATTTACTGTTCTGTGTTCAGTAATTGTATGACCAATTAAAAATTGTTCACTTAAAGCCAGATGTAAAACTGCAAGTTGGTCCTTAACAACGACAACCAGGGCAGTCCTTTCCAACATTTTACCGTACCAAACATGCAGAGGTTTCAAGACAAAGTCAAATGTTTCCATCCACATTACCCCTCCCCTCAATTCCCATGTTTTTAAACCAGTAATTTACTCATTGGTCATGCCCTTGAAATACTCCTCACAAAAGGCATTTTCAGATTCCAATGACATGGACTTTCATCAGTTAATATTTAATCAAGCCAAATATTAAACACTCACATTCACCAGATAAAGCTGCTGATTTGCAGTGACAGCTTGTGTTATTCTCACACACAGGCCAAGCATGAAACAGAAAACTAATAACCCTTAACTGTATCCTCAAAGTATCATTTATGGGAAAGAAAACTACATTCAAAGAGAACTTTTGCAATGGCTGTCATTGCATCCCCTGTGCTGCAAGCTGTTGCAGAGCAGGGGAGCTCATTTTCTCACGGATGTGGACAAGCTCCACATCTCTCTGTCAGTGGATGTATTCATTAAGAAGGAATCTGGCAGCTGCTCAGGGGACAGATAGTTTGGAGACCAGGCCAATTATCTGGGTGTCCTTTATAATTTGAAGTTTCTGAATTCACTCAAAGATAAGCCACTTGAAGAGGGGCTGGCAATGGAAACGAGGCACAGATGGCCATAGAAGAAGGCAGGGAGGGGGTGGGGAGACAGAAGAGAATTTGTTTGTGGTTTCATTCATGGGGACAAATCTGCAAGTTGACACATCCGTCGCTTTAAAAGCCCCTGGAGAAGCATGGTCAACCTTCATTACAAGTAAACAAATCATATGATCTTTCTCAAGCGGATGACACACGATGAGCAGCAAGGCTTTACCCTGGCATTATGCCAGAGATGAGGGCTCTCAGAACCACAGATAGGCTGTGAGACTGTTTGAACCAGAACACAAATGTAGCCAACGCTACTGGGCTAACAGTGTTATTGGTGACTGCCCTGTTGCTCTTCCTATTGGTCAGTGTCTTTAGAAATGAAATCTTAAGTCTCTCATCTTCCTTGACCTGAACTGACTTCCAGCTTCAGCAGGCTGCTTGAATTTATCGGAGAAGATCTTTTATCTTCATGGCTTCATTCCAATTCTCTTAATATCTGAGCTACACACTGATAGAGCTAAAATCCACCTTGCTCCTTCTGTGAGAACCTTCCTTTAATGATAAGGTGATGAATAATCTCATACATCAAGACCTTCAAGTCTGGGGTAGATCTGAAACAGGAGAGGACAAGGAAAGAAGGTACAGGCCTGTATTCTGTGCGCACAACACTTTGTATAAACAGAATGTGACCACCAGCAACGTCAGCACTGGAAGAATAATATCTGATGAACGTATAATGCAAAATCAAGAAATTCTATCTTTATGATATACTCTCTTAATTTGAAGAAAAAATAACAAGGAAACCATTGGTATGCTTTCTTCTTTTGTGTCTAATAAATATTAATTAACAAGTAGAATGTGACAGTTGGGCACAGATCACTCGTTAAGAGACTAAGACAACACTATCTGATTAGAATAACTTAAACACCCAAAGTGCCCTTAACATATAATTTTATTAATTCATTCATTTCATAAACCGACTCTTTATTAGAAAACACTTATTGCTTATATATGCAAGATTCCATCTTGAATTTAATAGGATAAATCAGTTCACACAGAAGTTCAGAGACTCCCAAAGTCCCTTGAATTTAGATCACAAATGGAGGCCTACACAGCCAGCAGGCAACACTAGTTAAGCTCATGTTCAATTACTGTTTGTGAGTGGGAAGGCAAACTCAGAAAAGCAAACCTTTGGGCTGATCCTGAAGACTGCTGGGAAAAGCTGATGTGTGAGCAACAGTAACCAAAAATGGCGGATGCAGCAGTAGTACTCAGGGCAACTTTGGTGAATGAGGGGAGCAATGGGGCTCCCCTAAACCACATAGCTTAGGCATAAAGGCAGGTAATTTTTCCCTTGAGTGTCTGATCCTTAGGTCTCTCTGCTTACTTGGCTCTTCCACTTGAATGAGGGCCCAAGATGAAAGAGACTAAAGTCAAACTCACTACATTTACCTGTCATGAAAAGCAGGTTGCCCTTCTCTAGAAGACTGGCTTTTGTTTTGTTTTGTTTTGTTTAGCCAGGGGTATACACCTCGAGTCCCCTAATTCTTCTTGTCCTTCATTCTTCACAGAACCCCAAGTTTTTGTCCTGTCTTCACAAGTCCCATCTACCCAGCCTTTTACACACCCCCATTCCCATTAATGTGGTTCATACTCCTACCTGGTCTCTCTGGTCTAGCCTCAACCATCATCAGTCTTCTCAACATCCACACCCTGCTCTGTCTCAGGATCCTTTCAACATCTGTCAAGTTAACTACACCTCTCTTCGTTTGGGAAGAAAAGCTCTTCCCGCGATGTGCGTGATGCTTGAATCGAACCAGATCTCCCAGTTCTCTAGAGGCCTCACACATCCACCCGCTTGACAGCTCCGGGTCCCACTGCCTTAAACATTCCCTCCCCATCTCTCTGTTTCAAAACTGTCCCCCACATGGAACGCTCTATGTCCCATGAGGTTCCTTCTAACTCTGTCAGCTAAAATGACAAGGACTGTGGCTACTTCAGATTTGCCCTAGCCTGAATGTCTGTTCTTTAAAACACTTACTAAACAAACACCTAGCACTGAGCTTTTTATATTTAGAGTCCAATAAATGTTTTTCTCTGTGAAAACAAAGAGGTTAGTATGTATGTTTTCCTAAATAACAACATCCTTTAAATCCTTGTACGCCCACCACTATCCCAGATACTGGGAACACAACATTACAGTTCATGGCAGCCATTCATTTCTCTTAATGTTTTCTCAGATAAGTACTCTTGTGCTGTTGCCATTTCAATGTTCAGTAAGTGGCCCTGCTTCTATATACTTATAATTTTGTTATAAAATACTTTCAAACCTCTTCTCTGTGTTTTCAGTGAAAAAAAAAAGAAGAAAAAGAAGAAGAAAAAATGCCAGTAAGAATCCAGAAAGGAAATACCTAGGGACAGCTCTGGAGCTTTGAACTTAGAAGTGCCAAAGCTACCATCCTGTATGGAACTATTAAGTGATAAATCAGCATGTACAGTTGATGATACAGTTCGCAGTTGACATTATTTCTATCCTACCGGTAATAAGGATGTGCATTATATACTAGATAAGTATGGAATTAAGAGAACTAACAATTTCTCCCATCTTCCTTTGAAAATTTCAAATGTAGCTGAGAGGGGAAGGGTTGGCTGCAATTCAGTTTCAGACTTCATAACATAGATATAAAATTCACCATGCTGCAAAGCACAAGTCTGGGCTATCTACTATGAAAGCTGGACAGAGACAGCAAAACGCAAGCCGCAACGCAGACCTTATGTGGGGTGCTACCCATTAACACCTGGGAACTCTCCATCATTCTTTTACAGCCGAACTGTGTTTTTGATAGCTTAAAATAGAGAAATATAGTAATTGGAACTGTCACAAGAGAAGACAGATTGGCCTCAATGGGAAAAAAATCCCCCTTTGAAAAATTAAAGCTGCTCCTGACACAGTGGGCTCTCCAGTTGTTTTCAGGAGACGTAATAAAGAGCAGAGGGAGTCAGTCATAAGCTTCTGACTCATGTGCTGAAACCCCAGAGAGCAGATTATTAACTAAAAAGGGAATACTTTCTAGTCCCAAAATCTAAAAGGCAAAACAAACAGCAGCAGAGAAATGCAACGCTTCCTGATCATTCGCTGTTGAAGTCTGTGCACCACATGCGATGTGCAAAGGCAGTGGGGCTCACTTCCATGGTCAACACCCTCAGGGAATGTGCTGGATCACCCAAGCACAGCACCCACGGAGCCAAACCAAGTGTCCATGGCAGCACAGCAGTGAGGTTCCCTTTCAAACACGTTGGAGGGTGGGTTTGGGGAAGCAGTCTTTACAATAGGTTACCTACTTTGGGTAGTCAAGGCATATGAAAAGCTCAATAGTCCACTGGAATTGCCCACAGCAGGGATCCCAGCAAGTAAGAACTATGCCAGTTGATGCTCTTGTCTGCTTGGAGGTGGAAGTCATGATCTCTGGAGGGGAGGAACAGCACCTGTCAAACAGAATCCTTGCCTGCCTCGCTGCCTGTGGCAAGATCAGGCTCTGGTGAACTGTACAGCGGCTTTAGGGAAATTTCACTACTTCTACCTCCTGGAAGACTCTAGATGCAATGCCATATTCTCCATGTGATTCTACCCTTCAAGTGCTGTATGGTGAGAAGGAGCTATACCCGGGGTACCTGTGAGAAGACAGAGAACCCCACTGGAGGTCAGTGCTGGTACTACACACAACTGGCCCTGTCAGAAGCGTCACCTGCAGAAGACCTTATGAGAAGGAAAAGAACCGTTTCATGGTAAAACTTTCCCCATCCGCATTTAAGGAAAGAGGCCCACGGGTACCATTTGTTGTTGCTAAGGAACGCAGTGAGAGTGGAGTACAAATTCCTGTAAATTGTGCATCACGTTTCAGAAGAGAAACATCTGATAACAGCATAGTACTAGGACTGAAACCAAAGCAAAAAAGGCTGGGGCTGGGGGTGGGAGGGAGTCTCTAGTCTGGTTCAAAATGTTCTTCTGTCTTTCTGGGTATGAGAAAGAATTATTGAAGACATTTCTTCAAAATACTGTGTTCTAATTAGACCAATCTTTGATTGTCTTTTCCTTAAAACACTTTAATGAAATTCTTTAAAGCTGTAGTCTACTCAATGTTCATAAACAGTGTTTAGTGGGTTGCTGCTTAAAAAGGGACCTCCCCAACCTTTCAGTTCTCTTAACCCTCTATCTATGTGGAACAGTTTCTTTAATTATCTGCATTTGGTCCCTTATTTAAATCAGCCCAATGCACACATGAACAAGCATTTAACTAGAAACAACTTTAAGTTCAAGCTGAAGCACATGCAAAACAACATATTTGTCTTTTTCTTTCTAAGTCCAGGTTCTTGCTTATAGGGCTCTTGGTCACTACACGTTCACTAAGACACAGGAATACCTAGCCTGTGATTTATACAGGTTAGGTTAGCTTCCCTTCCCCGATGCCCAACCTAATCTAGGGCCTGGCATACATGAAACTTGACATCTTGTCTGCTGGAAACCCAGTCCTTGAACAGTTTCTCACCTGCTTAGCCGTTAAGTACACATGTTTGAATTAAGCCAAGACTAACGAAAGACACACTTCATAGGGATCTGAACTCACTGAGTGGTCTCACTGAGTTGTCTGAGGGGCCAGGGTGACCAGATTGGAAGGTTACTGACATACCTGAAAAAGGTAATATATCAGATTACCTTAAAAAGGCTGAGCAGAATCTTTGACTCCCAAGAAGCCTCTGGGGTGGGGGGACTTCATACTTGTATACAACAAAGACAGTGTTGTTTTCCTGTACAAATGCACCTGCTTTGCTAGCCTGCTACGTGACACAGAAGTGAGGTGCTGCACCGTGTGGGAGACCCTCTGCAGTGACAACTCAGAGACCCACCCATGCATTTCTCGTGTGGATTCAGCATCCCTCCAAGACACAAAACAGGACAAGGGCAAGAAGAAGAGGAAAAATTTTAAAAAGAACGACAAGAATTGGGTTTGTTTCCCCCCACCCCGTCTGTGGACTTCTGTTATGTGATAGGTAACTGTGGCCTATGGCGTTTAAACAATATGACATGTACCAGCTCAATCAAGGTTGTTAAAGCGAACAATCTGCTCCTTTTAGAAAGCACAACTGAAAGAATAGGACGCACCGAAGAAATGGTTTCAGTGGGTACTGAATAGCAGCAAAAACTCCAACACAGAAAAAACAACCGAGTGAACTCTTGTGTATGAAGTTCCAGAAAGAGCACATGACCCAAAACTCTAAGACCAATAACATGAGGGTTTTGTTTTTTTTTTTGTACAAAATAAATTATTGAAAGTGGTCATGGGATTCCTAGCAGTCAGAGATACACAGTTTCCCAAGGAAAGCTCATCAGGGAATGTATTATTTAAGACTGGATCATCATAATGCTATTTTTAATCATATCATTTTGCTGCCAAAATTGGCCATGGCAGTTGATAGTGGCCACGAGAAAAATGGTGTTCTTTCATGTAGTTCACCCACTGTCACGAGAAGGGCAATGCTTTCAGTTAGTCAAATGTTTTGGTGGATGTGAACTGTATTCAGAAAGGGGAAACTTCTTACTAACTACCTAATTAAAAGGAAGCTGATATCTACTGGGTACACAGAAATGAGTTTCCCTTTAGTTGGCAAAGAAAAGCTACCTCACTTTAACGAGGCCAATGCAAATGCAAATGTCAACGCAAACTCGTTGCGTTCATCACCGTGATGAACATTCTTGAGAGCAGCAGAGCTGCGATTATTTAACTTCTCTCACCCTCCCCCCATTCTCTGCTTCTTCTGGGGGTCAGATTGCTGCAGTGGGCATCTGGGAAACAAGATTCCAGGCAACATTCTGCAGCACGTGGACCACGGGAAAGAGGTCTACAGAATCTGTCACAAGATTGATCCTTCAAAAAACAAAACAAAACAAAAACAAACAAAGAAACAAAAAACCCACCCACATCTGGAAAGCATCAGGCATGGCAGCCAGCAGCTCTGACTTTAATGCACAGAGAAACCTAAGGTTCTGACTCAGTGGCACTACACTAGAGCCTCAGAGTCTCCACCCAAGAAGGTCCCAGGTCTCATTTTCTAGAATAGTTGCCAGCTCCTTTTTCTAACTTTCTTGCCTTTCTCTGGACAGCATGCAAGCCCTATTCAGATCTGGGTATAAGCCATATTCTGCCTTATATCCAATTATTTCTTTACTCTTTACTTAATTTGCAGGTTCTGGGATTCTCTAGCAGGAGCTGGTCCTTCCAAGGACTGTTTTCTCTGTAATGAAATATAAAACACAGTCTTCCCCAGTGTTGGAGTACTCTGCCTTTGAAGCAGAAGACAAAAAGTAATTTCAAGTCTAAAGTGTCTGTAAATGACCATGGGAAGTTATTCCCACCATTCCCATCATTTTCTCACATCAAGAAAACAGGCTGTCTGCTGAAACTTAGCTATTGTTATTAAAACATCACCACAATGTGCAACATACTAGAGATACAAGTAAGGTTAAAGGGAAATGTATATGCTAAATGCCTAAAACAAAAATTCAAGTTAATAAGACACATTTGAAACCATAGGCTGATAGACCAATCACTACAAACTCTCAATTGCTACCACTTTTATTCCAAAATGTTTACATGGGATTCTATTTTCTGATACATAGTCTTTTCTTGCCAATTCTGTTCTTTTCCGGCATAGTCATCCATTTATGGTCGCTCTGGAAACTATTAGACATTTTCTTTTACCATCAGCCATTTGTGGTTCTCTGTGACTTATGTTTGCTATAAGAGGCTTTGTCAAAAAAAGTTTTTATCATCTCTTCCAGTATGCCATTGTGGTTTGGCTTCATAACATGAAGTCTATGCATTTATCAACCTCAGATACCTGTGGACCACGAAGATAGGCCCTACAACAAAAACTTGATGACGAACACAGAAAAAAGAAACCTCAGTCATCTGCCTCGTCAACACACTGCAACCTGACAACAGAGGTCAGGCTGCATCTGAAGCTCCCCCAGAAGCAGAAGGTCCTGCTTCCCACAGCTTTAGCCTGATAGTCAAGACCACACACTTACTGCCTTGAGTTTCCTTCAAGAAGAGAGAAACAGATTGATTTTTTCATAAAAATATAAAATAACAAAACCATTAAATTGTTTTACTTTGGCTTTAGAAGGCTTCTTCTGGAGCCTGAAGTCCCCATTACAGAGGCTGAACTACCAGCCACCTACTTAACTAAACATCTAACAAGCACAGTTTCCATCCTTCAGCCAGTTCTCACAGCATCGCCAACAATCTGATCATGTAAGATGCCAACAAATGAGAGATTCACAAAGGACGTGAATTTCAGGCAGGTAAACTTGGATATTTCAGTTAATTTTACTTTTAAGTCTTAAACTGTGCCAACAATATTTTGTCAACCTTGGCCAAATAAGATCAGATGTTCACATCAATCATCTATTTTTCTTGGCTTTTTCTGTTTGGGGGCCCATAAATATTAGCACATCTTGCAAACTGTAGTAAAAACATAGTGTGTTTCTAGATATTTGATTCACTTGCAGTCAATTATAGACTCTTTGCTCCTGTTAGTTGCTATAAAAAGTTAGTCGTTCTCCTGAGACTATCCAAGGTAAGACTAAAATGAAAATCTTTTTCATTAAAACAAAGTTTTAAAAAATGTCAGACAATGATTGCTGATTTTTTTTGTAACTTAATTATTTTAGGTATAACAAGCCTGAGTCTGCTCCCTACGCCCCTGTCCGGAACCAGGAAAAAGCTTAAATGTCATGGTAAAATAATGGAAGTTTGATTTCCCAAGATATCAGAAAATTATCACTCCATAGATGCTCATCAAGGCTATGGATACCAATAATTTCAACTTAAGTCAGGCCAGACACTCCACAGCTAGCTGTTATTATTTCTTCCGCAGACACCCTAGATGCAAGTCCACTCAGCAGTGGAGATCACAAAACAATGTAGATTGTATGTAGAGATAAGTAAAGGATGGTAAAATGGATGTAAGCTTCCGAATCATGTGTGAGTTACAGCGCGCACTCTGGAGCCCCTGCAGACTAGCCGACAGAAAGGGCACCCACAGCCTGTCCTTCAGGGTGCACACACACCATGCCCAGTGGGACTCTGGCGCAGACTGGAGTCCACAAACATCCATGCATGCCAGCTCACCTTTTTACAAGCTTAGCTATAATTTCCAGGAAAGGGGGCTGTATTGTTTTTCTTTGGGAAAATGTTCCCAAGTGAGTCAGAAAAGGTATGCCTGCGTCCTCTGGTGGAGCCTGTTTGACTAGTTGGACCCTCTCAGTCATTAGTTCACCAGAGGAGCTAAGGATACGCAGGTCAAGAGAGAAGGCTGGAGGTCTGGTTCCTACACAGGACCCCACACATCTGCAACAAGCTACTCCGACTTTAAGTAACCCTGGGAATCAGCGAAGGAGTACGGTTTAGCTCCAAATCCTACTGGATCAAAAGAGCTGGACCTTTGCTCTTTCACGTACTGTGGGCAGGAGCTAGCATAGTGTTGGCAGGGTGTGATCTAACTAGAGGCAGGGGCTCGGAGAGCAAAGCTACAAACTTGATTTTATTTCATTCGCTCCATGGCTTACTTTGACCCAGGATCCACTCACACCCCAACCTCTGCATCTCAGTCTTAAGAGCAAAGCCCAGACTAGTTTCAGCCAGACATGCACCTACCCAGCCTCCGTTATCCTGGATCCAGTTGTGCAGATGCCGGTTCAGGTACTCAGTCATCCACAGGGCGATGTTGTCCACCAGGGGTGACATCTCCCTGTTGACGCTCTCCACACACATGACCCCACCGAACTCAAAGAAGGCCACAATCCTCCCCCAGTTCACCCCATCCCTGAAGAGTTCCTCCACCACCGTAGCAAAGCGTCCCCTCGCGGTGAAGGGCGTCAGGTGCAGCTGACTGGACATCTCCGCGAAGTCGCGACGGTAGCGACGGGAGAAGTCATCCCCAGCCCGGCGGAGGGTCAGGTGGACCACAGGTGGCACCGGGCTGAGCGCAGGCCCAGCAGTGGCGACTATGGGCCTTAGTGGCGACGTCCTGGCAGCCGTGTCCCGGTGCACAGCGGGCGTGGGGTTGCTCTCAGGCTGAAAGGAGAAGATGCCAGCGGTGGGGGCGGCCCCCGGGGGCACGGCGTCCACATCTCCCGCATCCCACTCGTAGCCCCTCTGTGACAGTTTATAATGGATATACTTCATCACGATCTCCCGGTTATCATACCCTGTTCTCCCGGCTTGCGCCATCCTTCCCCCAAAAAAGCTGCAGGTACCAACAGCACTTCTCGTCCCGACTCCCGCCCCACGGCCCCAAAAGAAAAAAAGAAAAGAAAAAAAGGATAGTTATAATCCAGTTCTTTTATTGGATGTGCTTTTGCATTCCTGGATGAGGGGGTGTCTTCAATCACGCGGAACACTTGATTCTGGTGTTTCCCCCTTGGCATGAGATGCAGGAAATTTTTATTCAAATTCCTTTTGGCTCTTTATTTCATGAGGCACATTATTTATTAAGCTGAGTTAATATCCTTCTACTTCCTCCGCAATGCTGAAAGGTGAGGGGCGGGACGACCTAGCAAGTTAAAATCAGGTGTGTTCTCCTTTATATTCTCAGGGGAGGAAGGGCATATCCGCTACAAGTTACACGCTAAAGAGAACGAATCAAATTGTCTGGAAACTGAATTTGTTCGAATGCATTTAAAGTAAAAAAAAAAAGAAAAGAAAAATTGAAATGCGTCCGTTGAAAGTTACATTAAACCAAATTCCTGTGCAAAAAAACTCACTGTATTTTTAAGGACGGCATGGTCTGTCACGTTCCTTTTCGTGGTAAAACCCAAACAAATACATAAGGCAACGACACCATTGATCTTCAAAAGTCTCCTTGTATAAGCTTCTTTGAAACTTGCAATGAATCAGTAGTTGGAGGTGGGGAGCTAGGTGGAGTAAAAATCAAGAGGGTTTCCAGATCGCGTCCCCACACTTCGGCTTCACTGAAAATGTTAACCCCTAGGAATTCCAACCGGAGATTTCAAGAGCACGACAGCGTTGCCAAAAAAGCAGCAGCGGCAGCAGATGAATTGCAATTTTCAGTCCAGCATTTGCAGAAGTCCTGTGATTTCCCCCTCTTCTCGGCAATTTACACTCGCACACACACGCTCGAGCGCAGGCATGGATCGGTAGCCACCGGATTGCTTCAGCCCTCCACGACAGAGACACGCGAGGGGGACGATGGAAGAGCGGAGGGAACGGGGACGAGAATCCTCTTCTGATTAAACTCCGAAAGGCCAATACGTTTTCCGAAAAATGGGGTGGGGGGTGGGAGCAGCTTGATAAATACAAGCAGGGACGCGCCGCGGCGGCCGTTGCCGAGTGAGCAGCCCGCGCGCTGTGTGTGGTGCGCTGCGGGAGAAGAAGGTGGTGGGGGAGGGTTTGCCCCCCCTCTTTTTCCTAAAAAGGATGACTGCTACGAAGTTCCCCCCCCCCGGCCCCCTCTTCCGCTGCACCCCACCGGCGCACCCCGCCTCCGGGCTGCGCACCCTTTCTCCTCCTCTGCTCCTTGCGGCGCTGGCGGCTGCGTCCTCGCGCTCACTCGGCGAACCCGGCTCGGTGGTGACTGCTGCGGCCGGGGAGGGCCCGGGCACCTCGGTGGCGGCCGCGGCGGCTCGGCGGGGACCCGGACGCAGGGCGGGAGGGCGGTCCGGGGAGGAAGGGGGCGGGCGCGGGGCTGGGGGCCCGGCCTCTTACTTCATTCTCCGCTGGAGCGCCTGGTTTCCTGTAGTACGTCATGTTCATTCAAAAAAAGAAGAAAGAAAGAGCCCTCCTCTGAGCGCCCGCCCGCCGCCTCCGCCCGCCTCCCGGGTTAAAGGCGCCGCGGCCGCCCGGGGGAGCGCGCGCCTGGGCGCGGACACTGGCCTGGGTGGCGGCCACCCGCGGGCTACGCTGGGCTCGGGACAGTGGGTGGCGCGGGCCTCCCGTGCTGCCGGCTTGGTGGGTGTGCGAGGGGCCTCTTCGGGTCTGTGGGACTGGCTGCTGGGTGGGCGCGCCCATAGCAAGGGCCGGGCAAGTGGCGACTCGCGTGGACCCTTTCTAACCCAATGTGGGGTGTGCACAATTGCATAAATCTTTTCTAATGTGGACTGTGTGCACAATTGCTTGGACCTTTTGTGAATGCATGTGTAATGCAAGTCACATGGCCCCCTTTCTGTGTGTGGTGAGTGTACAGTCCCACGGACCTTTTCTGTGTGCAGTCCCAGGAACCCTTTCTAATCATCTGTGTACATGTGCACAATAAAATAGACCTTTTCTGTCTGCGTAATATGTGCACAGTTACATGGCCCTTTTCTGTGTGTGATGTGTGGGCAGTCCCATGGACTTTTTTGTGTATAGTGTGCACACACTATACTGGACCCTTTCTAACTGCATAAGCACTATGGGCACAAATGCATGGACCCTTGTGTGTGCACAGGTGCCAACTCTAAGCGTGTGTGTAGTGTATTTACAATTAAACTATTTATAGTGTACACAACTACATGTAGTATGTGTATAAAATCATACAGACCCTCAGCTAACCATGGGTGTAGTGTACACAAACAAAAACATCAGGTTACCAGCTCTCAATGGTCAGAGACTACTGGTCCCAGAACAGTAGTACCTACCAGGGTGCTGCCCTCTGGCGAGGAGAGGTGATCCCTAGTACAATCTCCCATATATTAATTGCAAATTAAATAATCAGAATAATCAAAGTTAGATTATTTGTTTCCTAGAGCTTCTGTGTCCAGGTACCAAAAGCAGTATAATTTTTGCCTGAGTACCTCAGACCCGTTGGAGGGCAGAAGTCCAGAACCAGCAGGGCATGCTCCTCAGAGGCTCAAGTCTGCCGGTAGCGGATGGTCACTGGTGCTTCTTGGCTTGTTAAAGAACAGCCAAGGTAAATCCCAAGTGGTAGGCTGAGCGCCCTGGAGGTATCCAGAGAGAACACCTCATGAGCACACAGGTCCTTTTAACTTGCATCTCTGTAAACCTATCTTGGTGGCCAAGGGCAGATCTGACTCTCAGTGGACCAGAGAAGAGAGGAGAGCAGCATGTACTGAGAGAGCACTGTAGAATAATCCAGTAACTCTTCTTCCTCCGGCCAACAGTCCTAGCGCTGGGTGGAAGCTGGATCCCCACCCCCTGAAAACCTATAATCCTAACATGGCTCAGGTAAGGTTTCGAATATCCTCAGCTCTGACTAGCAGCCAGCCTGAGATGGCCTCACCCCAGAAGATACCTTCACCAGTATCAACAGTTAAGAGGGACGATCAAGGGGACAAATAAATACAGTACCAAGAAAAGCTGTTCTCTCCCAGCACAGAAGATTGCTGCACAGGAGTCAAGGACAGACGACATGTGTAGGGTGGACAGGCATGATGGATTATTATAGTCATGAAAATAAGACAGACGCCTCCTATGACACATTCAGACATCTTTTCCTCATTCTAAGTCTAAAAGGATTTATTTATAGTAAAAAAAAAAACTGTATGTACAGGGTATGAGGTGGTGGGGAGCATGTGCCCTGGCACACATGTAAAGTCAGAGGACAACACGGGGAATCTTCTCTCCCCTTCCACCTTTACTTATTGACTTGTGCTTGAGGCCAGGCTCAGGCAGCCCAGGTGGGCCTTGCATTTGCTATGTCACAAAGGATAAACCTAAACTTAACAATTTCCCTGCCTCCACCTACAGGTGTTAAGATTACAGGTATGCACGATGACCCATCTGTGTGATGTTAGGCAAGCACTGTACCAACTGAGCTACATCCTTAGCCCCCAAAGTGTGTGTGTGTGTGTGTGTGTGCATTTTATATAGAGTCCATTACATTTTTTTGGGGGGAGTCACTTGTCTCACCCTGTTAGCCACCAGACACCCTCTGTCCTGTGAGAACAGGCGCCCTCACGTGTCTGCTCCTCAGGGATGAAGGGACCTGCTTCTTCACAGATTTGGGGCAGCACGGTGGAAAACGAGGCGTGTGCTGGAGTGAAGCACTGAGGTATGTTTTCTCACGGAAACAGGAGAAATGGTGCTATTCTATGAAAACAGTTCAGGGGGCCTCACGCCTTAACCCCCCAAATTACTTAAGAGGAATTGAAAGCGTTTGCACTCTTCATACCTCGCGGTGGAGTGAGGAATCGAGAGGACACGGCTCAGGGCGTGGAGGCTGTACTTCTGCAGAGGGGACAGCCAGGACAAAGGAATCTCTATTCCCAGAGAAAGAAACTTTCTCCTAAGGATTTCCCCAGACTGGGTCCTTCTATGGCATCTTGGCCTTGACCAACAGCCTGGGGACAAGTGACTGAAACCTTCTAGACGAATGTATCATAGCCTTTTTACTTCTCAAGGTGGATTCTACCTCCTAGGAGTTCAGGGACGGTCGCACCTTACAGAAGGAAAAGACAGAGAATGGGGCGGAGCAGGCGTCTAATTTTCCTTCGCCATTCTCTGCACTGCCAGGCTCACCACCTGCTGCTTGGCGCTTCACAGCGTTGCCCAGGAAGGTCTCTTGAGGATCAACGTGAAAGTTCCCCAAGTGCATGAAACTGAAAAAGAACATTCTAGAATGGACATAACAGTGACTAATGTAAGTCTATATCAAATCTTTCCAGCTATGCAACCTTTAATTGACAGGGGAAGAGACCCTTCACTGAGAGAAATAATTAAAAATAGAAAGATGAATTTTTAAAGGTAATCATTTATTTCAGGTTAAAACTATAACCACAAGTGGAGTAGAAATAAATCTGTAAACAAAATGAATGAATGAGGAAGACAGAGACAGAGAGAGGTGGAGACCGGTCGGTACTCCATAGAACCTAAATAACATGATCTACTTTAAAAACTACCACTTCTCAGGCCTGGAATGAAGGTGGAAGTGCTAGCTTTAATTTCACAGGCATCGTGGACTCTTGTGCAGAGCAGTGCAATGGCATGGGTGTGCAAGCATGGCACACTCCAGCGCTGGTGTTTCCAGTCCATTCAGACTCAGACCTTTCTTCCCATAGCCATGTATTTGTGTGTTCTCTGCTGGCCAGTCATTCTTGTCACTTTTATGAGATCTAAACAAATTAGACTTAACCAAGAAACTCACCTCTCTAGCCATGGTGGCCCCCAAGCCTCAAAAACACATTACAATATGAAGCCACAACCTCCACAACTAGGCTCGAACTAGAAATAAGTCACAGTGGAGTGCAAATTTAACAGTGAGCAAGGGCCTGGGGTGAGAGGGCCTGGACTTGGCGAGGCTCTGGGTTCAGTGCCCAGCTCCAGAGCAGCAATGCAGAAACAGGGGCCAAAGGGTCTCACTTTTGGTTTACAAAAGAAAGAAAAGAGAACTTCCTTTTTCTTGGCTTTCGAATGGAGGTAGGCCGAGGAGAGGAGCTCGTCTTGACTCTTTCAAAGCCTGCTTAGGGCACCTGCGCGCAGGCAGGTCCAGGCAGCGGAGGCACCGGCAGGCAGGCCGGCAGGCCCAGGCGGCGGAGGCACCGGCAGGCAGGCAGGCCCAGGCGGCGGAGGCACCGGCAGGCAGGCAGGCCCAGGCGGCGGAGGCACCGGCAGGCAGGCAGGCCCAGGCGGCGGAGGCACCGGCAGGCAGGCAGGCCCAGGCGGCGGAGGCACCGGCAGGCAGGCAGGCCCAGGCGGCGGAGGCACTGGCAGGCAGGCAGGCCCAGGCGGCAGAGGCGCAGGCAGGCAGGCAGGCCCAGGCGGCAGAGGCACCGGCAGGCAGGCAGGCAGGCAGGCAGGCAGGCAGGCCCAGGCGGCAGAGGCGCAGGCAGGCAGGCAGGCAGGCAGGCCCAGGCGGCAGAGGCGCAGACAGGCAGGTAGGCAGGCAGGCAGGCCCAGCAGGCAGGCCCAGGCGGCAGAGGCGCAGGCAGGCAGGCAGGCCCAGGCGGCAGAGGCACCGGGAGGCACCGGCAGGCACCGGAGTGCAAGCCAAGCTGCGCAGACACCAGCGGGCAGACTCGGCGGATGCGGGATAGTACAAGCATGAAACAGTGAACCACACACTGAGAGCAGATCGCCCCACTACAATTAAATCAAACCATTAGATAGCATCTATAAGAGGAGATGGGCAGACGCCAAGGCAAGAATTCACCCAACAATCTGAAAAACAACATGAAAACACCAGAACCCAATGATCTTACAACACAAGGACTTGAAAACCTTAACACAGGAGAGGAAAAAACTGACTTTATAAAAGCAATAGAGTCCCTTAAACATCATATAAAAAAACGCCCTTATAGAAATGGATGAGAAGTATAACAAAAAGTTTGAAGAAATGAGTAAATACGTAAATGATACCCTGGGAAACCAAGAAAAAACGATCAAACAGGTAATGGAAACAGTTCAAGAATTGAAAACTGAAATGGAAGCAAGGAAGAAAACACAAACTGAGGACCAGCTGGATATGGAAAATCTAGGTCAACGAGCAGAGACTACAGAAACAAGCATAATCAATAGAATATAAGAGATAGAAGAAAGAATCTCAGATTCTGAAGACACCATAGAGAAAATAAACACACTGACCAAAGAAAACAGCAAAGCCAACATTATCATCACAAAACATTCAGGAAATATGGGACACAATAAAAAGACCAAACCTAAGAGTAATAGGGATAGAAGAAGGAGAAGAGGCACAGCTCAAAGGTCCAGAAAATATTTTTAACAAAATTATGGAAGAAAACTTTCCCAACATAAAGAAAGATATTCCTTTGAATATTCAAGAAGCATACAGAACACCAAACAGACTGGATCAAAAAAAAAGTCCCCTCGCCATATAATAATCAAAACACAAAATATACAGATTAAAGAAAGAATATTAAGAGCTGCAAAGGAAAAAGGCCAAGTAACTTACAAAGGTAAACTGATCAGACTTACACCTGACTTCTCTATGGAAACCATGAAAGCCAAAAGGACCTGGATAGAGGTACTACAGAAACTAAGAGACCATGGATGCAAACCCAAACTACTATACCCAGCCAAGCTATCGTTCACTATCAATGGAGAAAACAAGACATTCCAGGATAAGAACAAATTTAAACAATACGTAGCCACAAATCCAGTCTTGCAGAGATAATAGAAGGAAAAGCACAACCCAAGGAATCCAACATTGACAACACTGCCTACAATAACTCAGGCATCTAGCGACCCTTCAACAGCACAACTCAAAGAAGGGAGACACACAAACTCTTCTACCAAAAGCAATAAGAATAACTGGAGTAAACAACCACTGGTCATTAATATCACTTAATATTAATGGTCTCAATTCACCTATAAAAAGGCACAGGCTAAGAGATTGGATACGAAAACAGGATCCAACATTCTGTTTGCAAGAAACTCATCTCAAACACAAAGACAGGCATCTACTCAGAGTAAAGGGTTGGGAAAAGGTTTTTCAAGCAAATGGTCCTAAGAAAAAAGCAGGTGTGGCCATACTAACTTCTAACAAAACTGACTTCAAACTAAAATCAATCAGAAGAGATCGAGAGGGACACTTTATACTCATAACAGGAACAATTCAGCAGGATGAAGTCTCAATCCTGAATATCTACGCCCCTAATATAAAAGCACCCACTTATGTAAAAGAAATATTGCTAAAACTCAAGGCAGACATCAAATCACACACACTAGTAGTAGGAGACTTCAACACACCTCTCTCACCAATGGACAGGTCAATCAGACAGAAAACTAATAGAGAATTAAGAGAATTGTTGGAGGTAATGAAGCAAATGGACTTAACAGACATCTATAGAACACTCCACCCAAATAGGAAAGAATATACCTTCTTCTCTGCAGCTCATGGAACCTTCTCAAAAATAGACCACATACTCGGAAACAAAGGAAACCTCCACAGATACAAAAAATATAAGTGCCCACCTGTGTCTTATCAGATCACCACGGATTTAAGTTAGAAGGCACCAACAAAGCTACCCCCAGAAAGCCGACAAACTCATGGAAACTGAACAGTCAACTACTGAACCACACCTGGGTTAAGGAAGAAATTAAGAAAGAAATTAAAGTCTTCCTTGAATTTAATGAAAATAAAGAGACAACATACTCAAACCTATGGGACACGATGAAAGCAGTGCTAAGAGGAAAGTTGATAGCACTAAGTGCCCACTTAAAGAAAACGGAGAAAAAATACATTGGGGACTTAACAGCACACCTGAAAGCTCTAGAAAAAAAAGAAGCAGATGCGCCCAGGAGGAGTAGAAGACTGGAAATAATCAAACTGAGGGCAGAAATCAACAAAATAGAAACACAGAAAACAGTCCAAAGAATCAATGAAACAAAAAGTTGGTTCTTGGAGAAAATCAACAAGATTGACAAACCCCTATCCAAACTAATTAAACAACAGAAAGAGAACAAATAAATAAGATCAGAAATGAAAAGGGGGACATAACCACAGACACAGAGGAAATTCAGAGAATCATTAGATCTTACTACAAAAGCCTGTATGCCACAAAACTGGAAAATGCAAAAGAAATAAACACTTTTTTAGATAAGTACCATATACCAAAGCTAAACCAAGACCAGGTGAACGATCTAAATAGACCTGTTAGTCGTGAAGAATTAGAAGCAGTTATCAAAAATCTCCCTTCCAAAAAAAGCCCAGGACCAGATGGTTTCAATGCAGAATTCTACCAGAACTTCCAAGAAGAGCTAATACCTATACTCCTTAATGTATTTCACAATATAGAAACAGAAGAGTCGTGGCCAAATTCCTTCTATGAAGCTACAGTAACTCTGATAGCAAAACCACACAAAGACCCAACCAAGAAAGAGAATTACAGGCCTATATCACTCATGAACATCGACGCAAAAATTCTCAATAAAATACTGACAAACCGAATCCAAGAACACATTAGAAAAATTATCCATTATGATCAAGTAGGCTTTATCCCAGAGATGCAGGGCTGGTTCAACATACGCAAATCTATCAATGTAATCCATCATATAAATAAACTGAAAGAAAAAAACCATATGATCATTTCCTTAGATGCTGAAAACGTATTCGACAAAATTCAACACCCCTTTATGATAAAGGTCTTCGAGAGATTAGGGATACAACGGTCATATCTAAATATAATAAAAGCTATTTACAGCAAGCCGACAGCTAACATTAAATTAAACGGAGAAAAACTCAAAGCCATCCCACTAAAATCAGGAACACGACAAGAATGTTCACTCTCTCCATACCTTTTCAATATAGTGCTTGAAGTTCTAGCAATAGCATTAAGACAACATAAGGGGATCAAGGGGATTCATATTGGAAAGGAAGAAGTTAAGCTTTCGTTATTTGCAGATGATATGATAGTATACATAAGTAACCCCAAAAACTCTACCAAAGAACACCTACAGCTGATAAACACCTTTGGTAATGTGGCAGGTTATAAAATCAACTCCAAAAAATCAGTTGCCTTCCTATACACTAAGGATAAGGAAGCAGAGAGGGAAATCAGAGAAGCATCACCTTTCAAGATAGCCACAAACAGCATAAAATATCTTGGGGTAACTCTGACCAAGGAAGTGAAAGATCTATTTGACAAGAACTTTAAGTCTTTGAAGAAAGAAATTGAAGAGGACACCAGAAAATGGAAGGATCTCCCTTGCTCTTGGATTGGGAGGATCAACATAGTAAAAATGGCAATTCTACCAAAAGCAATCTATACATTCAATACAATCCCCATAAAAATTCTTCACAGATCTGGAGAAGACAATAGTCAACTTTATATGGAAAAACAAAAAACCCAGGATAGCCAAAACAATCTTATACAATAACGGATCGTCTGGAGGCATTACCATCCCTGACTTCAAACTCTATTACAGAGCTACAGTATTGTAAACAGCTTGGTATTGGCATAAAACCAGTCAAGTTGACCAATGGAATCGAATAGAAGAATGTGACTTTAGCCCACAAACCTACGAACACCTGATTTTCGATAAAGGAGCTAAAAGTATACAACTGAAAAAAGAGAGCATCTCCAACAACTTGTGCTGGCAAAACTGGAAGTCAATCTGTAGAAGAATGAAAATAGATCCATATCTATCACCACGCACAAAACTCAAGTCCAAATGGATTAAAGACCTCAATATCAGTCCAAACACACTGAACCTGATAGAAGAGAAAGTGGGAAGTACTCTACAACACATGGGCACAGGAGACCACTTCCTACGTATAACCCCAGCAGCACAAACACTAAGGACATCATTGAATAAATGGGACCTCCTGAGACTGAGAAGCTTCTGTAAAGCAAAGGACACTGTCACTAAGACAAAAAGGCAACCCACTGACTGGGAGAAGATCTTCACCAACCCCACAACTGACAAAGGTCTGATCTCCAAAATATATAAAGAACTCAAGAAACTAGACCGTAAAAGGTTAATCAATCCAATTATAAAATGGGGCACTGAGCTGAACAGAGAATTCTCAACAGAAGTTCAAGTGGCCAAAAGACACTTAAGATCATGCTCAACTTCCTTAGCAATCAGGGAAATGCAAATCAAGACAACATTAAGATACCATCTTATACCTGTCAGAATGGCTAAAATAAAAAACACCAATGATAGCCTCTGCTGGAGAGGTTGTGGAGAAAGGGGTACACTCATCCATTGCTGGTGGGAATGCAAACTTGTGCAACCACTTTGGAAAGCAGTGTGGTGGTTTCTCAGGAAATTTGGGATCAACCTACCCCTGGACCCAGCAATACCACTCTTGGGAATATACCCAAGAGATGCCCTATCACACAACAAAAGTATATGCTCAACTATGTTCATAGCAGCATTGTTTGTAATAGCCAGAACCTGGAAACAACCTAGATGCCCTTCAATGGAAGAATGGATGAAGAAAGTATGGAATATATACATATTAGAGTACTACTCAGCAGTAAAAAACAATGACTTCTTGAATTTTGCATACAAATGGACAGAAATTGAAAACACTATTCTGAGTGAGTTAAGCCAGACCCAAAAAGAGGAACATGGAATGTACTCACTCATATTTGGTTTCTAGCCATAAATAAAGGACATTGAGACTATAATTCGTGATCCTAGAGAAGCTAAATAAGAAGGTGAACCCAAAGAAAAACATATAAGCATCCTCCTGAATATTAACCTTCATCAGGCGATGAAAGAAGACAGAGACCCACATTGGAGCACCGGACTGAAGTCTCACGATCCAAAGGAGGAGCAGAAGGAGAGAGAGCACGAGCAAGGAACTCAGGACGGCGAGGGGTGCACCTACACACTGAGACAATGGGGGTGTCTATCGGGAACTCACCAAGGCCAGCTGGCCGGGGTCTGAAAATGCATGGGACAAAACCGGAGTCGCTGAACATAGCGGACAATGAGGACTACTGAGAACTCATGAACAATGGCAATGGGTTTTTGATCCTATTGCACGTACTGGCTTTGTGGGAGCCTAGGTAGTTTGGATGCTCACCTTACTAGACCTGGATGGAGGTGGGAGGTCCTTGGACCTCCCACAGGGCAGGGAACCCTGATTGCTCTTTGGGCTGATGAGGGAGGGGGACTTGATTGGGGGAGGAGGGGGGAAATGAGAGGCGGTGGCGGGGAAGAGGCAGAAATCTTTAAGAAATAAAGAGCTCCCAAGGTCCTAATGAGGAGCAGAAGGAGGGAGAACATGTACAACGAAGTCAGGACCACGAGGGGTGCACCCACCCACTGAGACAGTCGGACCGATCTATTGGGAGCTCACTAAGGCCAGCTGGACTGTGACTGAAAAAGCATGGGATAAAACCGGACTCTGAACATGGCGGACAATGAGAGCTGACAAGAGGCCAAGGACAATGGCACGGGGTGTTGATCCTACTTCAGGTTCTGGCTTTGTGGGAGCCTAGACAGTTTGGATGTTCAACTTCCTAGATCTGGATGGAGGGGGGAGGACCTTGGACTTTCCACAGGGCAGGGAACCCTGACTGCTCCTGGGACTGGAGAGGGAGGAGAAGAGGAGTGGGGGGAGGGGGAGAGGGACAGGAGGAGGGGGAGGGAAATGGGAGGCGGGGAGGAGGCGGAAAAATTTTTTTTTTCAATAAAAAAAAAGACAAAAAAAAGAGAAATAAATAAATTAATTAAAAAAAAAGCCTGCTTATTTTTGGATAGAAACTGCCGCAGTTGAACAAACAAGTGGGAACTCCCCGTCCATACCGAGGGGTGAGAAGAATTTATATTCCTGCATGCAATTACTAACTACTCTGCTTAGCAGAGCTCACAGTGTCTCCAGGACATTAACTGCAAATGAAAGTAATGAGAATATCCAGAGTTAGAATGCTTGTGTGCCAGGGCTTCTCTGTCCGGACACCGCAAGCAGTGTGACTTAGCTCTGAGTATTCCTGTGCTCTGGAGGGCGGAAGTCCAGAGCAGCAAGGCCTGCCCTCAGTCTGCTGTGGCCGACAGTCCCTGAAGCTCCTAGACTTGAGCTGCTGCTCCTCCATCTCTGCCATCAGTGCGGCACCCTTCCCTCCTATTCAGACAAGGTCATGGGTCATCCTGGTAACCATGTCTTACCTTCACAACACCAATACAACCCTATTTCCCAAAGCCAAGCACTTCAAAATCCTTTGAAGTGACATTTCTGCCAGTATGTCTCTAACCGGGTACCTGATTTGCTAACGGGGTACCTGATTTGCCAATTTGGGGAGATTATTTGCTGCAATCTCCAAGGTCTGGGGCAACATTAAAACTGAATTCCAAGAGATACCACACCTTTCTGAAACTTAAATCTTACTATTTCATGGGAATCCAAAGGCCAGACACTCATTCCTGACACAATCTGGCCAAGCCCTGCCCGGCCCTTCCACTTGCTCCTATCACAGCCGCACTAATTTCTGATGCCTCCCTTGGCCTCGTTGCTCCTCTCATACGCCAGCAAGAGCTCTCCCACTGCGCTGTCTGAACGGGGTTTCTTAACATATTTTGCCCTCACATTCTGTTCCTTTCTCTAAAACATAACCACCTTTCCATCCAGGCAATTCCTAGTCGTTCCTTCTGTGAGACCTGCCCCTACTTCTCTAGGAAGCCTTCAGATTCCATTGTACTCCTTAGACGTGGCTTGTTTTGAAGGCTAAGAGATGAAAACCCGGAAGCCTGAGTAGAATCCTGACTCCATTAATTTGACAGCTTGTGACCTTGAGCTGGTTAATAACCTCTCTGTGCCTATTCCCTTATCCGTCAGGTATAAAGACTGATGTTCACAGCATGCATGTTTGGTTTCATTGAGTTAAAACATGTGAAATGCCCAGCGGTGCCTGAACCTATCAGCCCTGTATTCGTCAACATGGCTCATTCACACCTCTTGTCGACCCCAGTGCACTTACACGTTCTGGCTATTTCCCACCAGATTGAAAACCATGTGAGGAGCGAGACTGCATTTGTCTTGGGTCCTTGCCTACAAAGGCACTTGGCATTCAGATCTTTGTGTCAGAGAAGTGAGTGGATGCAGGGGGATAGAAGTGGTGGCGACTTCTCTTTCTCCAGGAAGATGTATAGGGTGTATAGCAAAGATAGCAGAAGGGCGGAGGGGTGAGGGCTGGGAAGGAAGAAGACAGGGCTGAAGTCACCAGGAGGGAGAGGACACATACACAAGTCTTTATCTCTGGAGATAGCAGACTCATCATTGCGAGTCAACCGTTATATGAAAAAAGAGGGAAAAAATGGGGGTTTACATAAAATCATTAGTAAAATAGAAATCAAGTAACACCTTTCTTTTAAACATCCAAAATACAAATTATAGAAGTAATATATGCTATTTGAATATGAATTTTTCAAATATAAAGAAAAGTTCAGCTTGCAATTCAATATGTCCCCAAAATATTATACTTAGTGAAATGTATTTATAAAACCCATCATTATCATGAAGGGATGTTGTATTTTGTTGAAGGCTTTTTCAGCATCTAATGAGATGACCATGTAGTTTTTATTTTTCAGTTTGTTTATAGATATCAACATGTAGAAGAATGAAAATAGATCCATATCAATCCACATGCACAAAACTCAAGTCCAAATGGATCAAACATAAAGCCAGCCACACTGAACCTCACAGAAGAGAAAGTGGGAAGTACACTTGAACGTACTGGCACAGGAGACCATTTCCTAAATACAGCCCCAGCAGAGGACAAGGTCAACAAGATGAAACGACAGCCTACGGAATGGGAAAAGATCTTCACTAACCCTACATCAGAAAGAGGTCTGATCTCCAAAATATACAAAGAACTCAAGAAACTGGTCACCAAAAGAACAAATAACCCAATAAAAAAAAGTGGGGTACAGACCTAAACAGAGGAAACAGGGCTGAAAGACACTTAAGGAAATGCTCAACATCCCTAGCCATCAAAGAAATGCAAATCAAAACAACTCTGAGATTGCATCTTACACCTGTAAGAATGGCCAAGATCAGAAACACCGATGATAACTTATGCTGGAGAGGTTGTGGGGTAAAGGGAACACTCCTGCACTGCTGGTGGGATTGCAAGTTGGTATAGTCACTTTGAATATCAGTTTGGCAATTTCTCAGAAAATTAAGAAACAACCTACCTCAAGACCCAGCAATACCACTTTTGGGTATATATCCAAAGAATGCTCAATTATGCCATAAGGACATGTGCTCAACTATGTTCATAGCAGCATTGTTTGTCATAGTCAGAGCCTGAAAACAACCTAAATGCCCCTGAACCAAAGAATGGATTAGGAAAATGTGGTACATTTAAACAATGTAGTACTACACAGCAGAAAAAAATGACATCTTGAAATTTGCAGGCAAATGGATGGATCTAGAAAACATCATACTGAGTGAGGTAACCCAGACCCAGAAAGACAAATATCATATATACTCACTCATAAGTGGCTTTTAGACATAAAGCAAACAAAAACCAGCCTACAATTCACAATCCCAGAAAACCTAGACAACAATGAGGACCCTAAGAGAAACATACATGGATCTAATGTACATGGGAAGTAGAGAAAGACAAGATTTCCTGAGTAAATTGGAAGCCTGGGGACCATGGGAGAGGGTAGAAGGGAAGGGGAGAGGAAGTGGGGAGCAGAGAAAAATATATAGCTCAATAAAAACAATTTTTAAAAAAGAAATAAAAAGAAGAAAATACCAGGACACATGAAAAAAACATAAATATGTAAGTAAGTATTAAATGTAGATAAATAAATGTAAATACACTGTATAAGTTCAAAAAATAAAATAAAACCCATCATTGTGTACAGCAAATAAAAGTAAAAGTATAAACAAGAAAATCATATAGTCAACATATAGATGCAGAAAATGTATATAATAAAATATAACAGAGAACTATTAATAAAATAAAAGAACTCTCAGCAAGCAGGAAATGAGATATTGTCAACATTAAGAAATGTTATCTATGATAGTCTTACAAGAAACATTATGTGTGTGTGTGTGTGTGTGTGTGTGTGTGCGCGACTGTTGCACTTTTTCCCTCCAAGAGTGAGAAAAAGAAGCAAAGGGTAACCTACAAATCTAAAGGTGTCCAAAGATTCCACTCAGTGTGGGTAAATGTTTCTACCTACATCTGTGAGTTACTCACAGCTTGCTAACTGCCAAGCCCAGACAGGTCACAGAATATGCAGGCACAAAGGCCAGGAACTCTATTTGCATATGAAATGTAACTGCTCAAAAAGTTTTCTTTGTTTCTTAAGATTCTACTCCCATAGACTGAGCATAATTGAAACAAATGTCCGGACTACAAAGTGTATATTGTTACAGTATTTCCTAAAAGTAGTAAAAATCAGGCCTTATGAAAAGCTTAGGAAGTCCAGGAAAAATATCACTATAAAAGACTTATATTTTGAGTAGTAGTATCTTGAACAATTTCTAGAAAAATTTCTAGAAAAAAAAATTCTCAGAGCAGTAAAGCTTGTTCCCATTTATTTTGTGTGTGTAGTTCAGAAATACAAAGTATAAAAACTGTTACAGTAATGCCACAAAAGCTCCTAAATTCAGCCCTTTCTAAATATCAAAATAGCCATGTGTTCTTTGTCGATGTAAAAATGTCGAGTTCTCACCACAAACAAGTATAAAATATAATGACCACGGTCAGAGCAGCGAGGCCCAGTCCAGAACCTGAGGGTGGTGGTCAGCGGGGCTTTGAAAGCTGGGGTCCCAAGGACTAAGGAAAATGAGAAAGACACAATGCATCCTCAAGCAAAAAGAGTGAATATTAACTCTGGCCTGCAGTGAGACATGTTTCAATCAGAACACAATATAATAAACTTAAATATGGTGATGTAATTCACTGAGACAAATGCGTATAGCTGTCTGCATTAAAGCAGCTGTGACTGAAATGTTCTCACCTGCTGTCAGAAAGTCAACTACAAATCCTGCTTTCAGGAATCAATATATGATTTAACAGGTCCAGATAAATATATACCACTAAATTATATATAAGTATTAATTAAATGAGACCGCAACATTCTAAATAATCAACTGTGTAAATTGTTAAATTGTAAAGCCATAGGAGAGAATAACCTTAAGAAAAAGATGTTTTTGGAGTGACCTGAGGAGTGAGTCCCAGGCCTTCACACGGGCCAGGCAAGGGTTCTCCCACTGAGTCACTTCCTAGTCTGGGACTCTTTTTAAAAAACAAGTAAATGAAGAATATTTCCTATTCATTCTCAATTATAAATGGTCCCTAAATTTATGTTGGAGTTTTCATAGGAGAGTGATGTTAATTTTCAAATAAAGATAGGATATATTCTAACAAAATAATACAACCCAAGCTAGCAGAGCAGGCATTCAGAACTGAAAGTCCACAAGCTCCCGGTCACTCAGAGGAAACACTACAGCAGAACTGTAAGCCTAGAGCTGGGCTTAGGAACTCAGTGGTGGGACTCCGCCTTAACGCTGGTAAAGAATGCCCTGCGGTCAACTGTCAGGAAGAAGAGAAAGTTGATAATCTCCCTAACAACCGAGCTGTCCCCCACCAAGCCATTAGTGTTTCCACGCCTGGGATAAAATCACAGTCTTGTGGGACGCCTGTGTGTCAAAGTTCATGCTCGGCCAGACTTCTCAAAGGTACCAGGGACACATACTGATGCACAGGATATCTGCGTGGAGTCTGGTCAAGTTAACAACTACAATATTCTCAAAACAAGTTCAAGTCTTGATGACAAATGAATTACGGTATCAACTTTAGAAGATTTTTCTGAGGCTTTCTGAGTGAGGGTGTTGGGGCCTCTAACAGTGGACACTAAGGCTCATGCCGTGGAGTCATGGGCTGCAGATCTGAGTTTAAGCGAGGATAGGGGCATCTCCTCCCATGAAACAAGGCTCTTCCCTGTATTTCAGGCATTATCCACAGAGCCAGCCTCTACCCGAAGACTGTCTGGAAATGGTATAATGATAAAGTTAATTGTCCTTTCTCAGACTCCACCTTGGACTACATTTTAACAGATACTAGTAGGAAGTGCCAACCGTCTGGGAACATATATAAGAAAATAAAATTGGAAGCTGTGCAGACAGGCACGCAGTTCCTGTGAATGAGGAACCTGTTGCCACTGTCCACTCCAGCAGCTGTCCAACGGGACATAAGTCGCAAACTTTGGCTAGATCAGACTTGGAGGAGCCTTGGAACCATTCTGACAAGGTCCACCTACTGCTACACACAGAACAAAGTCACGGTAAGCAACGCACATAACAAAGCCACCTCTGTAATGACATTTAAAAAATAAGCCACCATAAAGTAAAGAGCTTGAAAAATTCAAAGAGAAAATAAAATGTGCGGCCTATTGGCTATAGTGGTGCAGGGCTGTACTGCCGGCACTCGGAGGCTGCGGCAGGAGACCAGGCCAAAAACAAAAGCCAGTTTAAGAAAAGAGAGAGAGAAGGAAAAAAGAGAAAAGCAAAAACCAAATGTTTGCCATGGCAATAATTTCTAGGTTTTCAATAGATTTTTGTTGTTGTTTGTCTCATTTTTTAACACTTAAAAAGTTCTTTTTTTCTTTGAAAGTAGAGGTATTTTCCCAGTGGAATGAACTGGAATGCACAACTTTATACACAGGAGAACGGGACAAGACATGAAGGCAAAGACAACAGTCCTGGAGCTACGCAGTGACCAGAGTGAGCAGGGACACAGGCTGGACTCACCAGCGCGGCGGCCCTGCAGCCCACAGCACACGCGTGCGCACAGGCTGCACTTAGAGGAGCAAAGGTCTCCTTACACACTGGGGATACTGTCGAGTCAGTGCAAGACAGAGCAGCTGCACATCTTACTTTTAAGAGGGTCTTCAAAATCAGCCAGCTTTTACGAGAAGCTTGACTGAAAATATGCAACCAACTGCCTTCCCTAAAAGCTACATGTCTGCTGACAGGGTAAGAACATCATGCTTTGGAGAGATGGCTCAGCCATTAAAGGTTAGGCTCACAACCAGAAATATAAGAATGTCATGCTTTTAATTTTTTAAATGAATTCATAAATTAATTTAAAAAGTAAAAAAAAATATGCATTGGTTTCCATCGTTCCCCTCCCCTTTTTTATAAAAATACTACAGAAGAATAAGCAATTAGAAAGAGATAGGAAGAACACAGAGACTCGCTGGATGGAACTGTGAACTGCATGTCATCAACGGCTATTGAAGAAACTGTAAACTTTCAAGCTTCTAGGAGATTTTATTTCTATTCAGAAAACATGTAAGAAGGCTGTGTTTCCCCACGAATAAAAAGTAAAACGTTCTACGTATTAGTCTTAAGAAGACAAGAAAGCCCCGTCTGCCTATGCGAAGGGCTCAGCCTCTTGTCTTCCTCTCACCGCTCTCTCATCCCCCGTATCATAGGGATCAAAGAGAGAGAGAAGCCAGCTTCACGAGCAGGAGTTCCCAACAGGCACAGAGGAGCTGACAGTCAGGCTCACTGCTTTGAGGAAGACACACCTTGAATAACATACACTGAAAAAATTAAAAATCAAAAACCAACCAAAAAAAAAAACAATAAAAACCCAGACACCATTTTTCATGAAAAAATAAAACCAAAAATCAAAAGAAACCCTCAAAAGTTCTTGTGTGCCACCAAGTACATTTCTTAATCTCTATGGGCAGGAGGGGAGGATCAATGAAAAACCGGATTTCCCGTTCTGGGGTTCTGTCCTTTACCCTGTTCTCCTGACACTACTGCCCACGCGACCACCACTTCGCCTCAAAGCCCAGAAACCAAGTGGTGCCCTGGTCCATATTTGCATAGTGTTAGCAGTAATATTGTAGAGACGACCTCTGTCCCTTTGCCTGCAGTCAGATGTCTGAAGAGCACTGGGTCTAGTCTCACACATTCAAAAACAAGACACAAGAGTCCGGAGGCCAAAGATCGAGTTCCATTAGCAGCAAGCTGTCAAATCACTGGATACAGTCTCTTGTCCGAGGGGCAAGAATTAGGCAGTTTTGTCTACAGTTTCGGATTCTGCCTTCTGCACCATGCAGCGGCGAACTATGTTATCAAAACTTCCAAGGTAAAATAAAGCAATGGTTCGGAAAAGGCCCATGGTGACCACCTGCAAGATAAAGGAGACCTTTCAGCTCACCCAACAGGACAGCACAATAGCCCACTTTAAAGTAGTTATGTCTCTACCAAACAGTTTCTAGGACACATTCAATCTGCTCCAAGAACAAGTATAATGAAAACTTTGTAAATGCCAGTGATTTTCAAGAACAGAATACTTTGTGTACCAGATGGCATCGAACCCGCTAGATAAACAGCAATATTTGTCTGAATTAAGAAATTGAAACCATGAAAAGAACAAAACAGGTACTCTTAGAAGACAGGGTTGTAAGTCCTAGGCATGGTGCTCTCCAGCTCTTCAGACAGACACCCTACATCAAACTGCTTTGGCCAGGACTTGGGTTGTAAGTACTAAGCCCTTTGGCTGGGTGCTGAGAACGCTAGTGGGAGAAATACAGAGTCCTCTCCTCTCTGAACTGGCACGTTTGGAGACAAAGTCTTGCCATGTTGGGTAGACTGGTCCCAGCTCCTGGCTCCAGTGATTCTCTGGCTTCAGCCTTCTAAGTTGCTGTGACCACAGGTGGGCACACACCCGGCTTGTGAGGGAAACACAATCAAGTAAGACAGCAATCACTGTCTCGGAGGCAAGACTGCAATTATCCATGACCTCTCACTAACACAACTCCAAATGGCATTGCAGAAAGACACACATTTTCAGATACACAAGGACTATAACCACTGTCTCCCAGGTTATAGTTCATTTCCGAGAAGAATGAGATACAGAAAGTGAGGGTCATCACAGTAAGGAGTGTCATGTGACCTGGTGAATTTGTAAATATCTCAAGAGAGACCGGCAAGGCCAGTAATGAATTTACAATGAATCCGCAGACTGGGGATGTGGTCCAGCCAGTGAAGTGTGTTCCTAGCATGTATGAAGTTCTGGCTCCCATCCCCCACGCCACATAAAATGGGCCTGGTGGTATCCACCTGCAATCACAGCAAGAGGACCAGAAGCTCCAGGTCATCATTTCAAGAATTCTAGTGTATAGGAGGGAATAACAGAAAAAGACAAAAAATAGCAAGACAAAAAATTTTTCTCAGATACAAACCTAACCATAATGAGCACAGCTAATCTAATGGAATGAGCGTGGGGAGGGGGGAGCATGCGGGAGAACTAGCGCCTCCTCCATGCTAATCACAACAACAGGATGCACCAAGTAAGAAAAGCAGCAGCAGCCAAACCAAACAGCGGGACACACAGTGCAGGCTTTGCTGAGAGGAGTGACTGCCTCAGAGCCAGGCACAAAGAGAGGCTGCAAGGAGCAATTGTCTCCCAAAGCCTTGGTATCTGAGTCTCTGAGTGAGTGCAGGCAAGGCCGACTGTTGAAAAACCAAGGAAGCTGGTAAAGGGAAACCCAAGTAAAACTATGACCAGCAGCCAGGGCTCAGGAGGGATAAAATAGGTATCTCTCAGGAGAATTTCAGGACAGTGAAATGATCCCATGTGGCCCTGGGTGGTGGGTACACGCCTCATAGAAGCAGAGTGTGAACTGTGAGCCTGAAACAAGGGTGCCCCACTAACGTGAGGACCTGGGAACACGGGCTCTGGTGGCTGGGAACCAAGGTCTGTTATTTAAAATAAGACACCAAACTAAAGGCCAGGGAGGAGGAGACCTCAAAAAAAAAATAATAATAATAATCTACAACACAACCCATAAGGCTGAAACAAGAGTAGATCCAGGCTCTGAACACAGGCCTGCAGTTAGTTCTCTAGTCAAAGGGAAACTCAAGATCTGAGCCAACGGAAACCTGAGGATGCGGACAGAGAGAACAAGAGCCTTAGACAAGGGAGACACACGGTCAGCTCGCTGGCAGGCTTCATCCGGGAACGCAGGTGAGCAGCCCAACAGCAGGGCCGCATTGTGCAAGCACAGCGTAGAAACTGTGACATCACTGGTATGTATTCCAGTGGCCTGGGCAAGGTGCTGAGGTGGCAGGGATTGGGGCAGGGCTGTGCTCTGTGCTCTGGGCGTGACTGCTGTCTTTTCCCACAGGGAAAGTAGTCTGCTGCTGTAGACCGATATCTGATTCTGAAATAATTTTATTTAAATATATACACTCATGGAGTGTGGTGCCTTCACCAGCAATCCCCCCAGTACTGGGAGGGTGGGCAGATGGGCTGGGGGCAGTGTGAGCCTAATGCCTGCTTAGACTACACAGCAGTTCCAGGCTAGCCAGGACTAGGGAGTCCACACTTCATCACATGGACTACAGCATCCCTTTCCACGTCCACAGGCTCCCGTGTGCACATTCCAGCTCACTACAAACCTGACTCAGGTCAGAGGCAGTGATCTTGGTCTCAGCTCTGGGACCATCAGAGCTGCAGAAAGTGGGACAGTGCTGAGGTGATGACAGGGACCCTGACGGGAAAGGCAGAATCAGAGGGCATGAGCAGCCATCAGCGTGAGCACACTGGAGAGAGCTGAGGCCGGAGATGTGGTGCAGGAATCCGAAGGGCTTGTCAAACTGGAAATGTCTAGTTACTTGCCAGGGAGAATTTGTAAAAGAAATTGATTTTTAAAAAACTTGGGCTGGTGGTGGTGGCGCACGCCTTTAATCCCAGCATTCAGGATCTCTGTGAGTTCGAGGCCAGCCTGGTCTACAGAGCGAGGGCCAGGACAGCCAGTCTCAACAAACAAACAAACGAACGAACGAAAGGTTGGAATGTGAACGTAGCTATGGAGCTGACCTTAACACTCGGCACCCTGTGTGTGAAGTGGCAATCATGAGTCTAGACTACCTGCAGACAGATGCAGTACCTGCAGCGTGAGACTAGACTACCTGCAGACAGATGCAGTACCCGCAGCGTGAGACTAGACTATCTGCAGACAGATGCAGTAGTGCAGCGTGAGACTAGACTACCTGCAGACAGATGCAGTAGTGCAGCGTGAGACTAGACTACCTGCAGACAGATGCAGTACCCGCAGCATGAGACTAGACTACCTGCAGACAGATGCAGTACCCGCAGCGTGAGACTAGACTACCTGCAGACAGATGCAGTACCTGCAGCGTGAGACTAGACTACCTGCAGACAGATGCAGTACCCGCAGCGTGAGACTAGACTACCTGCAGACAGATGCAGTACCCGCAGCGTGAGACTAGACTACCTGCAGACAGATGCAGTACCCGCAGCGTGAGACTAGACTACCTGCAGACAGATGCAGTACCCGCAGCGTGAGACTAGACTACCTGCAGACAGATGCAGTACCCGCAGCGTGAGACTAGACTACCTGCAGACAGATGCAGTACCCGCAGCGTGAGACTAGACTACCTGCAGACAGATGCAGTACCCGCAGCGTGAGACTAGACTACCTGCAGACAGATGCAGTACCTGCAGCGTGAGACTAGACTACCTGCAGACAGATGCAGTACCCGCAGCATGAGACTAGACTACCTGCAGACAGATGCAGTACCCGCAGCATGAGACTAGACTACCTGCAGACAGATGCAGTACCCGCAGCGTGAGACTAGACTACCTGCAGACAGATGCAGTACCTGCAGCGTGAGACTAGACTACCTGCAGACAGATGCAGTACCCGCAGGGTGAGACTAGACTACCTGCAGACAGATGCAGTACCTGCAGCGTGAGACTAGACTACCTGCAGACAGATGCAGTACCTGCAGCGTGAGACTAGACTACCTGCAGACAGATGCAGTACCTGCAGCGTGAGACTAGACTACCTGCAGACAGATGCAGTACCCGCAGCATGAGACTAGACTACCTGCAGACAGATGCAGTACCCGCAGTGTGAGACTAGACTACCTGCAGACAGATGCAGTACCTGCAGCGTGAGTCTAGACTACCTGCAGACAGGTGCAGTACCTGCAGCGTGAGACTAGACTACCTGCAGACAGATGCAGTAGTGCAGCGTGAGTCTAGACTACCTGCAGACAGGTGCAGTACCCGCAGTGTGAGACTAGACTATCTGCAGACAGATGCAGTACCTGCAGCATGAGACTAGACTACCTGCAGACAGATGCAGTACCTGCAGCGTGAGACTAGACTACCTGCAGACAGATGCAGTACCTGCAGCGTGAGACTAGATTACCTGCAGACAGATGCAGTAGTGCAGCGTGAGTCTAGACTACCTGCAGACAGATGCAGTATCTGCAGCGTGAGTCTAGACTACCTGCAGACAGATGCAGTATCTGCAGCGTGAGTCTAGACTATCTGCAGACAGGTGCAGTAGTGCATCATGAGACTAGACTATCTGCAGACAGATGCAGTACCTGCAGCATGAGACTAGACTACCTGCAGACAGATGCACTACTGCAGACTTTGCGTTCCCATCCATCCAGGGCCTCCTCGAACCCTGTTTGTGTAGTCCTAGCTGCTGGGATACAATGACAAACAAGAGCGACATAGGCCCTGTCCCTGCAGATCTTCTACCTAACAATGTTCACTGTCAGGCAATCCTATGACAGCTGGTGCCATTTAGAGTGTGACAGACAGAAGGGAAGGAAATGCCTGAGGGAAAACTAGGGAGCTACATGAATGCACCTTACACAAACGCCTACAGATCCAATGCTTTGTTGACAAAGATGCTTGGTTCTGTGCCCCACACATCCCTCCAGTTAGAGCTCTAACCACATGTCTGCGGTCACCATTACCTCACCCAGAAGTCACACCCGCAACATGGCAAACTCTGTAAAGGTTATGACCCTCTTATACCTTGCCACCTGGGAAAGACAGAGCCTTATCAACAGAAGTGAACTTTCAGCCCTGGAGAGACAGACGGCAGTGCTGCTCTCCCTGATTCTCAGCACCTGGATGGCAGCTTACAACTCCACTTGTTTCAGGGAAGCTCCATGGGCACTGCATACGCGTGGTGCACAGACATACAAGTAAGTGAACCACTTATGCACATTTAAATTTTAAATACTAAGAGTTGGAATTCTCATGTATCCTGGATGAAACTATAAATTCTATAAGGGCAAAGTGTGTCTAATGCTCTCCTAGAATCTCCTTCAGCCACCAGCAGCTAGATCACTGAAGAGGGATTCTAAGCTAGCATCTCATTGTGGACAGTGCTGCCCTACACAATCCTAGACCAAGTACCCCTTTCCAAACACAGTAGAGCAAGGGCTCTTTACTGAAAACACAGGTGACCACCCAACAGGGGCGATCCTTCAGCCACCTGCGGGGCCCAGTACCTCACTTTAACCAATATATACCCCTACCCTACTTCCTGTTTACTTACAGTTGGCAGAGAAAGAAAACGAAACTTTGCATTAAAACCATTGCACTCTGCTCACGGAAGCTGGGTGAGGTAATCCTTGTATTGTGCGTTCATCTGTTCTGTCAGTCTACCTGGCTGTGTGTCTGTCTGGTTGCTGGCTAAGGAAGGGCTTACCTGCTGGAGTCCTTCAGTGATGGAAGTCACAGGGGCCATTCCACAGGTCAGGGAAGAGAGCATATACCCATCTGAGCCAATGGAACTATTAAAATTTCCCTGCTAAAAAAAGAAGCAAGAGAAAATGAGGGGTATGGAGTAAGTTAAAGGAATCAGTTCAGTGCTGGAGAAGCAATGAAGTCTGCCCCTCACTTACATGGGGTAGGATAGTGACTTAGAAAACCAGAACTAAAAAATGAACACACAGACTTAGTGCATGTCCAGTTCTGAAAACGTAAGTCCACAGACCCTGAAAGGGTCTAGGGAGAATGCAACTGTCAAAAAAGTATTTGGACATTTAGCTGATCACCACCACTGACGTTTGTACTGAAGGGCAATCTGCCACAGGACAAACCAGTGGTTTTCTGTGAGTGTGGGCTAATGGCCCTAATTCAGTCACTGCCACTCCACTACAGGGACAAAGACACAGACAAAGAAAACACAATAGAAAAAAGTCTTTAAGAACCAGAAAGAGGTATCGTACTTAAAAACACTTGATAAAACAAGAAAGTTCAGCATTTTATTAAACAGTAACCTTTGGAGACATCTCTCTTCCATACAACCCCCGTGCCCTCAGCTTCCTGTACTGACAGTTACCCAAGGTCTGAAAAAGCCAAGTGGAAATCCCAGAAAGAGATTCCTAAGTGTTAAACTGCATGCTGTCTGCACGGCACACTGGCACCTTGGGCTGTCCGGCTCTGCCCCGCCAGGAATATGTGTCACTTCTTTTTCATCGGTATAGCCAAGGGCTTAATTCATGAAGTCTCAGGCTGCTCTGTGAGCTCACAATGTAACTGAGGATGCCTCTACCTCCCCAAATACTGGGACTGTAGATGTGTATCATCACCCTCAGGTTATGTGGTACTCAGGATGGAAGCCAGGCCTCATGCAGGCAAGGTTACCACTCTGCCAACTGAGCTACATCCCCAGCTAAGCTTCTCCACGGGAGTGTACGCGGGACACACACAGCAGACACAGCAATCAGTACCATCTGACATTGGCTGGTCTTGGATCATCCCCTAGAGGACAAGGAATACATTTATCACATGCATGTGGTAAAGGCTTAAACTGGAAATACTAAGGATGGCTGACACCTTGAAGAAAAGCCCTCTTGCCCCGGCTCAGAGATGAACTTCCTGACCAAAGACTACTTTCCTATTTGACAATGGTTGATCAGCGGCTGCATTCGGACTCAGGTTTATGGCACAAACGGGGCAGAGAACAAAGTGAATTTGGAGCTTGCAGGAAAACCATAGGGTACACATGTGGGCGGTGATAAAATCTGAGCTTTTAGGGAAAAATTAAAATTTGGGAAAAATTTACCAACCAGTGTGAGACTGCCGAATTCCTAATATTTCCAGATCTCCAATGAATGTGACTTTGATAACCTAGTGATTTCATATCTTCCAGATGACTAATGAGTGGGTAAGAGATTCAAAGCACAAATTAGAGACTGATGTCAACGTCAAGGAGAACAAAAAGTTCATTGGTGCAGCGTCTGATTTCACACTGCCACCTTTAAGAAACTGCTCTTTGTCAAGTTGGGGGTTAAATATAAAAAGTCAGGTTTTCTTCAAACGTTTCAAAAAGAATGTATTTTAACAGATTGGCCACAGAAGCAGACACTGGAATCCAGCTGGCATTTATTAATGCAGACCTTGTACAGGCTCATGAGAATACAACACCACACTTCGCACTGAATTTTTGTTTCAAAACAGTTATTTTTGAGGCAGGCATGGCAGTGCATGCCTGTAACATCAGCACTTGAGAAATGGGAGAAGGGTCAGCAGTTCAAGGTCATTCTCAGCTGCAGACTGAGTTTGAAGCCAGCGAGCCATGGGAACTCTGTATTTAAGAAACTAAGAACAGGGACAGCTCTGTGGACAAAAGCTCTTGCACGTGAGTCTTATGATGTAAGCTTCACCCCACAACTCTTTGTAAAAAAAGAACTGACTCCCCAAAGTTGTTCTCTGACCTCCATACACACACGTGCACACCCACACGTGTACACTCACACATGCACACACACACGTGCATGCACACACACACACACACACACACAAAATAAAACTGAAAGAAAAGGAGGCACACAGCTGCCTGAACTCCAGTTCCAGGGGATATGGCGCTCTCTCCTGGCCATGGCAGGCATTGCGCATAAATAAATCTGTTTAAAAACGTAATGAATTTAATGTCTGTTGCAGTCTATTATTCTCTTTCTCTTTTCTTTTACATTCTGTCTTATTTGGTGTGTGTGTTTTGCCTGCGTGTATGTCTGTGTATCACATGTGTGCCTGGTGATCTAGGAAGTGGTGAGCTTCCATGTGGGTGGAGGGAATCAACCCAGGTCCTTTGCTGGAACAAGCGCTCTTAACCACTGAGCCAACTCTCCAGTTCACATTTACTTGATTTTAAAGGACTTCATCTCATCACTAAATCTCTCCCATCATCCTCTAGTGGTACTGGTGATGGAATCCAGGGCTTTGCATATGTAAAGCAAGAACTTACCCTTGAATTTCTCTTCACAGCCCTGCAACTAAATATCTGAAAATCTACACTTTCAGTATCTACTATGGCAAATATTGAGAAACACAGGCCTGTCAGGTGTGATGGTGCATGCCAGCACTTGTAATCCCAGCACGTAGGAGGCAGAGGCAAGCATATCTGAATTCAAGGCCAGCCTGTTCCACATAGTGAGTTCTAGGACAGCCAGAGCTATGCAGTGAGACCCATCTCAAAACAACAAACAAAAAAGACAAATATATCCCAGATAAACATATGGGTTTTTTGGTGTCAATAATTTATAAACTATAATGGGGTCAAGAAGAACAAGTTTGAAATCTACCTCACGAGATGAATCTTGCCAAAACTGGAAGCACGATTTGGGGTCATTAAAAGCACAAGTGGTGGAGCAGGGGAGGAAGTTTGCTCAATGGTAGCATTTACTGCTCTTAAAGAGGATAAGATTCTTTAGCTTACAGCGCCAACAGGAGGCAACACAAGCTCCCGTAACTCTGGTTACAGGGCAACCAATGCCCTCTTCCCATCGTTTTGGGCACTGCACAGCACACACGGTACACATGCACACTTGCAGGCACTCACACGTACACACACGGTGCACATGCACACTTGCAGGCACTCACATGTACGCACACGGTGCACATGCACACTTGCAGGCACTCACACGTACACACACGGTGCACATGCACACTTGCAGGCATGCACAGCACACAGGGTACACATGCACACTTGCAGGCACTCACACGTACACACACACGGTACACATGCACACTTGCAGGCACTCACACGTACACACACACAGTACACATGCACACTTGCAGGCACTCACACATACGCACACAATACACATGCACACTTGCAGGCATGCACAGCACACACACACGGTACACACGCACACTTGCAGGCACTCACACATACACACACAGTATACATGCACACTTGCAGGCACTCACACGTACACACACAGTACACATGCCCACTTGCAGGCACTCACTCGTACACATTTTCTTTTTTAATCTTGGGGGGAAATACCTTGAGAGTATTTGTTTTGGCTTGAGAGAAAAGCAAACTAGTTTATCGTAGTCATGCTTTCTATTCCACTGCTCTGTGCCTCTGAAGGCAACCAAGGCAACTATTTTACCCGCTTTGTGTGTATATGGGATGTGTGCCTATGTGTAGGGACTAGAGGTCAATGTTGGGTGTCTACCTCAGGGTCTCTAAATGACCATGGGTAGGCTCACCAACCGGCTAGGCTGGCTGGCCTGCAAACTCTGCCACCACAGGATTTGGGTTACAGACAGGTGTAACCACACTGGTCTTTTAATGTCAGTGCTGGGGACCTGAACTCAGGTCCTTGTGTTTGTACAACTTACTGGGCCATCTCTCCAGCCCCATTCTGTCTTTGTGTGTCTGTGTGTGTGTGTATTTACTTGTGTGTATGTGTGCACTGAAGCATGTATGTAGAGGCCAGAGGACGGCTTGAGGAGTCAGTTCTCTGCTTCCGCCACTGGGTTTTGAAGAACTCAGGTTTTTAGGACTGGTGGCAGGCACCTTTCCCCACTGAGCTGCTCGGTCCTCTGGTCTGCTGGTTGAGGCTGCTGATACTCTGCTCCACTCAGCTGGCACAGCAGTCCTTTCACCCCTGAGAAGCGGCACTGTGGTATCTGGATGCCTCTCATGGCAACGAACCCTAGATTTTCCAAAGTCATGTAGGCCACCTGGGTTCATGCGCATCCCTCAGAATGAACCTTTTCTCATGGGAATGTTGTCAAATGACTTGTGGCACACATGGTGTTCTACAATGCTTTACATGGCTTCTAAGGCCAACTCCCCACAAACTGACCGGGTAAGGAGGCAGAAGGGGGATAGTGGGCCCAGCAGCCTGACACAGCTTCTTATCATGACCATGAGGGAAGTGGTAACAGGGAAGGAGAAAGAAACACACATTGTGAGCCTGGCCACAGCCTTAGAAGATCTCAAACTGTGGGGTAGGGAAAGAAAGCCAAGACAAGGCTCACTGGGTAAAGGTGGGCACCAAGACTGATGACCTGAGTTCAGCCCCTGAACCTGCGTGGTGGAGGGAGAGAGCCTTCCCTGTATGAAGGTGACATTCACATACACGCACATGCAAGCTAAGCAACACTGAAGTCACAAATAAAAGGGTGGCGACACGCTTCTGCTGTGTTCACGCGCTTCCCAGGAGCTGACATTCTCGGGTGACTCGCACCCTTGGGCTAACATGGAATCAACAGGAAGTCTAAGGGGAAGACAGTGGGGGCTAAGAGTAGACAAACCCGACCGAAAGCTGGATGCTCTTGTTTGAATTAAGTCTCTCTGTGTTTTCCAGAAATACAACACACACACAAACAGCACACAAACAGCACAAGGGCTTCACTTACCACGGCATCTTTGACAATTTGTTTGGCCACCTGCTCTGGTTTGCAAACAGCTGTTGTCTCTGAAATGAGCCGGGTTTCCAGGGGCTGAAAGTGGAGAAACACACAAATCAATGCCTGTTGCATTATAAGTCTTAGAGGCCCTGATTTACAAATAATTACCATTTCCTACCTTCAAACAAATTCATATGTTTTAGGCAAAAATCAGGTTAGATTCTCAATCAGTTTCTATCCGTGGAATACCTCCATGCGGGAAGCGGGGCAAGGAGGCCCCTGCTGTTCTGTGGCTCCAGTGAGGACTGTCAAGGCTGGAGTGACTGACAGTGTGGACACAGAGGCTGGTCCCTGCCTGAGGAATCTAGCCCACCACAGTGCCTCCCTTCTGAATAGATCCCCCTGAGCAAATGACGATGCTGGGGACAGACACAAACCCTGAGTAAGAACTGTAACTATTTCCTCAAGGACCAGCGGAGAGACTAGCAAGCCATCTGAGAATCAACACGGTGTAGCCCCTAGTTTGTCTGAGGGAGAGTCACAGAACTAGGACCCCAGTACCTGTTCCACAAAAGACAGATGAAGGTCTACTGGTCTTGACCTGGTTCAGAACACCTTTCCTCACTCTCCCTCTGTCTCTCTCTATCTCCCTCCCTTCCCCCCCCTTTCTCTCTCTCCTTCCTCTTTCCTCCTCCCCTCCTTCCCTCCCTCTCTCTTCCTCCTTCCCTTTCTCTCTCCCTCCCCTCCCTCTCTCTCCCTCCATCTTCTTCCCTCCCCCTCCATCCCTCCCTCTCTCTATCTTTCCCTCCCTCTCCCTCCATCCCTCCCTCCCTCTCTCCGTCCCTCCCTCCCTCTCTCCCTCCATTTCTCCCTTTTTTCCCCTCCCTCCCCCCTTTCCCTTTTCCCTCCCTCCCTTCCTCCTCTCTCGGTCCCTCCATCTCTCCCTCCTTCCCCCCTCTCTTCCTCTTCCCTCCCTCTCCCCTTTTCTCCTTCCCCTCTGCACTCATCTACATTACGGCTACCTCTGTACTCACGCTTGTCCTAATTCACTTGTGAGCAGTAGTTTTTTCTCTTTTCATCAGCTTTTCTTAATAGCACTTTACACACATCTAAACAGTCTTCAAAAGAGCTTCCAACTGAAGCGTTAAGACAAAGGAGCCTGTAATTTTGACTCTTTACCTAGGCTTGAGGGGGAAAATCTAGCATATATTTCCTCATCCTTGCCTGGTTTTGTGAGACAAGGTTTTACTATGTAGCCCAAGCTGGCTTGTGACTTTTGATCCTCGTCCCTCAGCCTCCTGAATACTGGGATTGCAGGCATGTGTCACCGTGCTCCGTCTACTTCTTCTTAAAATAGAAGAACAAGTCAGTTTTTCCTTCTGATGGTGTCACCATTTGCTCTTCTGGCTTGCCAGGTGGGTGAGGACACGCACTGAGTGAGAAGGTGTTCACCACTCACACACGGTCACAGACCAGAGCAGGGTCCAGTCACCAGAAATCTCTGCAGAATTCTAACAGAGGTAAAATGGAAGCTCACAACCAATAGACAACATTAGAACCAAATCTCGGAGAAATTACCACTTTCTTTAGCTTTAGCTTCAAACTAGAGGACTCTGCAGCAAGTACTAAAAATTTGCTGAGCAGATCTCTGAGGCAGAAGTTTCAATTTATTTTTTAAAAACAAAGAAATTGCAAACATGGCTGAATTTAAAAGAAAATGGGGTGGGTTTCTACCTCAAAATTTTTTTTTAACCAAACAAAAACAGGAAATAGACTATAAAAACATCCAAATTTTATGCTGCAGAGATCCACATATAATATTAGAGGAAAAAATGAAAATATAAAATAATTGTCTAAAACTAAAATCACCCTTGCGGTGAGCTGGCATGTTCTGATTGGTTTCTTCCAACCACTTCATCTGCTTGCTCTGTGTCAAGGCAAAGGGAAGGTGGAGAGGAGGAGCCAGATGAACAACACCTGTACTCAGCTCAGGATAGCCTGAGCTCATTCCATAGAACCTTCACGTCCATGTGAGATAGCCTGCACTCAGCTCAGGATAGCCTGAGCTCATTCCATAGAACCTGCACGTCCATGTGAGATAGCCTGCACTCAGCTCAGGATAGCCAGCCTGAGCTCATTCCATAGAACCTGCATGTCCATGTGAGATAGCCTGCACTCAGCTCAGGATAGCCTGAGCTCATTCCATAGAACCTGCATGTCCACATGGGATAGACGCCGTGGAGGCTGAAGAACCGGATCCAAGCCTTCGCCCACAGAGGGCAGCAGAGCAACAGTATTTGTATACTGCCTTGGTTCTAGGACAGCCTACACACACACACAGGATGCCTTACAGGAACAGAACAATGCAGCAAAATCCGGTGTGGAATGGTGAGTTCCCCAGACCTCATGCTTTGATTGGGCCTCAGAGATCAAACGGAGGGTCTCAACTGTTCTGACGGCAGGAGACCACTGAAAAGTTTTTACGCACCAATAAACTTCTCAGCTGACGCAACAATTTGAATCAGACCAAATCAAACCGAATTAGAAAAAGCCCAGGTTTAACAGATACTAACGCTCCCGCGTGGCCTCTAGGCCCTCAGAGAGGAGATGGGGAAGAAAGACCAGGAAACCACATGTTTGTTCTCTGGGGGACAGTTTAAATACACTGTGGGCATGGTCTTGAGCATCTCTGAAGAGGGGTCATAATTTGGCAGGTTTTCTCCGAGGTAGAGTTTGGACTGAGGCAACTCCCAGGTGAGTTGGCTTAGAATGGAACTTCCCACCCAAACATTCCAGACTCTTTAGGTATAGGGGTGCCAGGGGCTGAGTTGAAGCCTTAACCCAAACAAGCACAAGACTCCTCACAGAGGAAAGGATGAGGAAAGGGAGTAGATGTCCATGTAAGGGAATCTAAGGGAATGAATGCCCTACCCTGTCACCTGTAGGAAAAGCAGAAAGTGGAGGAGGCTCCAGGGTTTATAACCAGCCTTTCAGCATCGCACTCAATGCAATCACTAACATGCAGTGCCGCATGCCTGCAGTGCCTTTCAGCATCGCACTCAATGCAATCACTAACATGCAATGCCGCATGCCTGCAGTGCCTTTCAGCATCACACTCAATGCAACCACTAACATGCAGTGCCGCATGCCTGCAGTGCCTTTCAGCATCACACTCAATGCAATCACTAACATGCAGTGCCGCATGCCTGCAGTGCCTTTTAGCATCACACTCAATGCAACCAATAACGTGCAGCGCCGCATGCCTGTAGCAACCAAGTGAAAAAACAGGTAAGGGAGAGTAAAATGGAAAGAACAAAAATAAAACCAACCTCTGTCCAGACTAAAGCTCCTCAGGAATAGAGAAAGGACTCACTGTGAGGTTTCAAATGCTCACACCAGGCCCAGGGTCTCTCTCTACCTATGGGCCAGGATTTAGCTCCAGCCACTCTCCAGCACCACGCCTGCCTTTGTGGCACCAAGCTCCCTCCGTGATGTTAATGGACTAACTCTACAAAACTGTAAGAAAGCCCCAATTAAATGTTCTCTTTTATAAGAGTTATGCTGGTCTTGGTGTTTCTTCATAGCTATAGAACAGAGTGCTATGACAAACCCCATGATAGGAAGAAGATACAAGTTGTTTTTTTTTTAAAAATAAATCAGTAGAAATAAAAATTTCAACAGAAAAATGGAAGGAGAAAGAAAACGAGAATAAGAGAAGGAAGTGGGACCATCAGACCAGAAAGTGGACAAGAGTCCAGAAAGAACGCACTGAAATATTCGGCATGGGAAAATTATTGAAAATGTTCCAGAACTGAAGTTCATGAGCTGACAGAATAAAGGGGCTACCATGACTGTCTAGTGTATGAAATAAGAGCATTTCACATCAAATGACATTTTTAAAAGATAAAAAGGGAAGAGGGTTCAAAAACACAGAACACCACCAATACACTAAAACAAACTAGAGAAGCCTTGGGAGAGGGAGGCACACCTCGGGCGGGGCGGGGCGGGGCGGGGCGTGTGACAGAGGGCTGCTTAGTCACGGAAGAGGAAGAAGGCGCATTCTGATGGCATTATTGGAAGGAGGTGAAAGGTAAGAGGTGGGGCCTGCTGGAGGAAGTGGATCATTAGGCGACAGTTCTCCCTTTCCTCTGTTTCCTGCAAGCTGAACTGCTCTGCCCAGAGTCCTCCCTGTCCTGATGGACTGACGACTCTGAAACCATGAACGTGGAGCCAAAGCAAACCTTTCCCCGTCAGGATGCTTTCCTGAGGTGTTTGGTCACAAGGTGCCCCACAGAGATACTAGGAGCTAGAACTCAGTGAGAAATGCCTGCAAAACTTTGAGAACCACAATTTTCAACTTAGAATTTTGTGCCCAATAAAACAACCTATCAAACGCAGCAACCACAAACACACACGCACCAAGAAAGAAAGGAAGGAAGCATTTTCATTAAGGCAAATTCTAAGCCAATGTTACCTACCATGGGCCTTTCTCTGGGACGACGGAAGGGCCACCAAAAGGAGTAGATAAACAACAAAAGGGACAGAAAGGGAGCCCGGCACAGAGGGGAGTGTTGAGAACGGCGAGCTGAGGCCTGTGTCTCGCCAGTGAAGGGGCTTTGAGGAAAGACAATGAAAGTAAAAGAAACCCCACGTGTTCAGATCCAAGGACGTTCAGTTATCCCCAGTGAGCGGGCCGCAGATGCACACAAGTTAAATGACCACATGCAAGAAAGGACGTGTCATTAGAGGGGCTCAGGCTTTGCTAATATTCATAGTTACATATAAACACAGAACCTGCCCATCACAGGTAACAGGGAGGGGGGAGTAGATCTGAGGCTTCCATATTAGCTTCCCCAGTAAGAAGTAATATGTATAACGTATGCCTGAGTGTATGGATACATGTATGTAAGTATTGATTTTAAACACATGGATGAAACGGCTTTATTTGGGGAACATAAATCACAAGCAGTGCTGGACAACTGTAATGAATAAAGCTGGGAAAAATTAAGTTAAACATTTAAAAAAGGGGAGGGCGGGTTGGGTAGCAGAGGAAGGAAGAAAGATCTGCCTGGAGAACCCCAGGGAGGTCAAGTCCTGGCTCAGCACCCTGCACCCAAAAGACCCTATAGGAACCACTAACAGGTAAATGCCAGGAGCTGAAGCAGCATAAAAATCAGAACAGGGGCTGGGGAGAGAAAGGGCTTCTCTGCAAGGCCCTGGGAAGCAGAGACAGGAGGACCCCAAGGCTCACAGGGCAGTCAGCTCGGCCTACTTAACAGTTCCAGGACAGTGAAAGACCCTGTCTCAAGATCAAGGTGGACAGCATCTGAGGAAGAACACCCACGGCAGGTCTCTGGTGTCCATATGCACTTGCCCAATCAAACACACACAACCCTCCCACGCAAACATGCAAGAAACACACACCCCAACATGTAAAATCCCCACACTTAAACATGCACAATACACACACAATACACACAATACACAGACAATATATACATGCAAACAAACATACATGACACATATCCCAACACACAATCCCCACACAGAAACAGGCACAGTAGACACATACACATCCTATCCTAACCTGAACAGTTCCCACACACAAACACATGCACAGTGGACTCACAGACATATATATAAACACATACACACAATGCACACATCCAAACACACACAATCTCCATATACAAACATGTACACACACTACACACACATCCAAACAAGTACAATCCCCATATGCAAACATGTACAGTGCACACACACATAACATACATACCCTAACATGAACAATCGCCACACACAGACATAAACACAAACGCATAAAAACAACAAACACATCTAAACATGCACACTCCCCATACACAAACATGCACACTGCACACACACTGACATAAACACAAACACACACGACATACATCCTAGCATGCACAATCCCCCCACAAACATGCACAGTGCACACACAAATACACACAATCCCCACACACAAACATGCACAATTTATACATATACATACATCAAACGCAAATATGTACAGCCCCCACACATAAACATGCACAGTACACACACAGACACACAAACCTAAACAGGCACAACCCATATAGACACATACACACGCACATCACATATATACATCACAGAACACAAACACACACAAACATGCATAACTCCACACACAGTCACACGCACATACACACACTACATCCACATCACACATACACATGTACATACATCACACATAATGAACATAAAACACATCATACACATCACACATAAAATATATTAAACAAATATATTAAACACATCACACAATACATAACACAGATAAAACACACAACTCACAATGCACATCATACATATCTACCACTCACACAACATACATCACATGTACACCACACATCACATACCACACAATATAACACGTATCACACACACATGTCCTACATACAACACACATCCCACACAAAACACACATCCCCCCCACAAAACACATCCCATACACACGCATACGACATAGAAGGCAAACAACCATGTAGGAGTACTGACCTTTGTTTTGTTTTCTTCCGCCAGCCCCGGGGTGTCAGTGTCTGGTGGGTAGGCCACAGTGACATACACATTGTAAGGCTTCACCTGGTCACAAACAAGGTTTGCATTGTCAATAAGTAGATCATTTGTATTCATCCATTAACTTGTCTGAGCTGTGCTGAGTTTTAGAAGGTCATCAGGCTCATGAGGGGACTGTCAATCAACAGCCACCAAAAGCATTGAGGACGCCTCTCCATGATGATGACTTGGAATGGTTAGCAAGAATTCCCGACCCTAAAGTAAGTCAAGCCACCTCCTACTAATGTTCTCCCTGCCTGCTGACAAGATCATGTTTAACCAGTGTGCTCACTCAGACTACACCCTTATCTTCAAGCTACTTCCAATACTATAATGTTAGGTTCACTTCACTTGAAGAAGACTGTGATTCTCATTGCCTTCCCTGCTGCCCACTGCTGCATCCGAACCCAGGTGTGGCGAGGTCCTGTACCACCACCCATGGAGCGTCGGGTGGATCCCCAAAGTAGGACCAGTCAAGCAACGCTACTGCAAACATCCTCGGCAGTATTTACATAGAGAAACTCAAATCTGCCCTTTGACATTGAGATCTCTCATTGCATAAGGCTAGGCTATCAACTGGTGAGCCTTCTGCCAAGATGTCCCAAATGCCTGCGGTACACATCACACACAATATACATCACACATAACACACACATAAAATATATTACACACATCACACACCACACAATATAACACATATCACACACACACACACATGTCCTACATACAACACACATGGAGCACCATGCCAGGTTCCAGCTAATTTTTCTAACAGCTCTACAGCTATTCTGTCTAATCCCAACCTCCCTCTGGCTCCCCCAAAGCTTGTCTGTCCCCTACTTTCTCGTTCCATTCAACTTCTCCACTGCTGAACACACTCCACCAATTCCAGTGGACCTTCTTTTCAGGGGACAGTCTTCCAAATACTGTCCAACGACAACCTTGTTACCTGTCCTCTTACCCTGGTAATTAGTAATCCAAAGGCTCGGACCATCAAGTTCATTTTGGCATGATCCTTTTATTTGCTGTTGATTTATGTTTCTGTCCTCATAAAGACATCTGGGGTGAAGCGGGGACAACAAGGCTAGCCACGGACAGTGCTCCACAGCACCATCCTCCTACCAGGAAGCCTGCCCTTTATCTCCTAGGTTCCCTTAGTGACACAGCTGTGTGGCCTCAGGGGAGGTACATGGGTCAAGAGAAAGAAAGAGCAGTTGCTGGCAAGCCAGTGAGTAGGCAGGAGCAAGAGTGAAAGCCGGCTCCTAGCCAGTGCGGCCAGGGAAAGAGGGTTCGTGGCTTGGCCTTGACAGCCAGGGCTCCGTTCCAGACCAGTCAGTGGACCAGCTGTGACAATGACAAGTGATTTCTCTCACACTTGCTTTTCAGTTGGGAACTTAATAAAAGAAAATAAAACATTTTCTCTAGTAGTCTTGCTTGGTCCTGTATTAGGACTAGAGAAAAATGGCTCAAAAAAAAGTGAGTAAATGATAATTAGGTAACTCACAAAGACCAACAGAGGCTCTTCAGACCTACTCTGTGCCCCCCCAATTCACGAAGACCAACAGAGGCTCCTCAGACCTACTCTGTGCCCCCCAAATTCACCAAAATCAACACTGGCTTCTCAGACCTACTCTGTGCCCCCCAAATTCACCAAGACCATCATTGGCTTCTCAGACCTACTTTGTGCCCCCCAATTCACCAAGACCAACACTGGCTTCTCAGACCTACTTTGTGCCCCCCAATTCACCAAGACCAACACTGGCTTCTCAGACCTACTCTGTGCCCCCCAAATTCACCAAGACCATCATTGGCTTCTCAGACCTACTTTGTGCCCCCCAATTCACCAAGACCAACACTGGCTTCTCAGACCTACTCTGTGCCCCCCAATTCATCAAGACCGACAGTGCCTTCTCAAACTTACTCTGTGCCCCGCCTCAAAACGCCACAGTAAGAATTGTAGTGTTTATGAAAATCAAAACGATTTTCAAAGTAATGTTTCTCCAACTCAAGGCCATGAATGAGTCACCAAAAGTTAGAACTGTTCTATCATGGGAAGGAACTGTGAATACCAAGGTGGGAAAGAATCAGACAATCCCGTTTCAAGCTAGCATTCTCTCTGCAATCCAGTCTATGGCTGGATGCTTCCAGTGATGAATAAGTTAAATTTATGCAGTCTTTGGTTTGTTTACCCAGCAAAGTCTTACTAAACTACTACTATGTGTCAACACAGCCCTAAGAATGGGTATGAACTGAATGCACAGCTCTCTGTATCTTATATAGTTCCTGGTCTCCTGATATTCTTGTTCACATAATTTGCAAAAAAATCAGTCCATACAAATTTATGCCCACATTTTTCTTTAACTGTCCATATCATAACACAACCAAAAGGAAAGATTAGCTTACACTCAGTTCTGAGCCATGACAAGTGTGATGCCTGATTTCACTGAATCCCGCCTAGCTGTTCTGATTCTCCCTGGCCCTGCGGAATGGCCAGTTTCTCCCCTTCGGCTCTGTCTCTCCCCCATCCTATTCCATTTTCTCTCTTCTGCTTGGCACCAGTCTCAAACATGCAGGACAATGGGTGGCTTGCCTAAGAACAAGTTTATCATTTAAAAACAAGAACTCATCCAAGCGGACACTCTAGCCTTCAGCTTACTGCTCCACTCTGGTGGAAAGAGATGGGGAAGGGGCTGTACATTCTCAGGAGGGGAAGCAGGAAAAACACCTGGGTTGGGGTTTGCTGTTGTGTTGTTTTGGTTGAATCTTGAATACAACTCTGACTATAACCCATTTCATAAATATACTTGCCAAAAGATCAAGTTTTAAAAAGATCTTTAAATAATATATTTGTATCTAAAAGACTGGCAAGGAAAATTCAATCCCAAATACCAACAAAGCATTCGATTAAACACACCATGCCCAGATTTCCAGAGGCTTACTTAAGTTTGGGGAACAGGGGGATAAATAGAAGACTTAAAATATTAATTGAACTGAAAAATTTAAGCATTTTAGCAACTATTCATAAAAACTGACCAAGTTATCCAGATTTCAAAAAACAGATCTTAAGGAAATCTTTTGATGCGAGTTTTACTATGAACAAATTGGATTCAAAAGACTGAATTTATTTTCTCCAAATAAAATCGCAGTCTTCTTTGTTTTGTTTGCTTATTTAAGTAATAGCACTTTTAATGTACAGGAGTCAAGGAGACTTAGCGCTGTCCAGCCACCAGCAGTGTGGACAATCACTCTTGTCATCAGGAGGGTGAGGACTGGACCAGCTGCGGTGTTACTGTCCCCTCGGGAGTGAAAACCAGGGCACCGAGATGATATCTTATTGTCAGACATGGGGGAATATGGGCATATATTTTTATCTCCCAAACTCGTGTGCCTACATGGATCCTACCGAAACGACTGGATAAAGCAGCTGCCAGATGCACCCTCTGAGCTCTGCCCTGAATGACAGACATCCTCTGCGGAAGGACTTAGAAGCTTGCAGTCACAGGGTCAACCTTGTTATTATCCCTGTTACCAAGTGACCATGTGAATCTGACGAACTCACTGAATTCACTAAAAACTCAACTTCCCTTCCAAAAAGAAGTGACCTGAAGAAACTTCCTGTACATACTTCACACACACACAGAGAGAGAGAGAGAGAGAGAGAGAGAGAGAGAGAGAGAGAGAGAGAGAAGAAAAAAAGAAGAATGGTTATTTGTAGAGTCCTTAAGAGTGATGGCTGCAATTTCACAGTTATGCATGCTCTGTTGACTAAGACTGTGTGTGCAGAAGCCTGAGGCTAATGCTGAGTTTTTCTGAATGATTCTCTATCTTATGCTTTGAGGTGAAATCTCTCAATTGCACTCACACTGATAAGACTAGGCTAGCCAGCTAGCCAGCTTGCTTTGCAACCTTGTCTTCACCTTCTATGTATAAGAATTACAGGCAGACTGTCACAACCACCCAGCATGTCCAAATGGAGAGCCAAACTCTGGTACTCACACTGTACCAAGTATTTTACCCTTTGATCCAGCTCCCTAGCCCGGCATGGATCTTTAAGAAAACCGTCTATCTAACGGCATCCCTGGCTCACTGAAGCAGAGGCCGACCAGTATCAGGAAGGCATCTCCAGGACTCTATGCAGCAACAACTCCCTGCATTCAGAATCATTTTGTCTCTGTCCTGAGGATTATTTTTATGCAATAAGATCTGTTAAACCCAGAACTTACAACTGAATTAGTTTTCTTTACACTGGTATCAGATTTCCAAATCTTTAGTGAAATTCAAACAATGCAGGCAAAGATGCTAGAAAACTACAGTGCTCACACTGATCTGCGAGGAAGACACACAAACATAAATACGTTTACCTCCATCTGCAGAGCTTCTGCCAATCCTCTTATGGCAAACTTGGACGAAGAATAGGCTGTGAAACCGAACAGCCCCAGCTGTCCCGCCTGAGAGGACACGAATACGATTCTGCCCACCCGCCGCTCCTTCATGGTGGTGATCACTGCTCTGCTGGGGTACACGCTGCCCAGGTAGTTGATGCTCATCAGTTTCTGCAAGGAACAGAGGCCACATAAGGTGGGAACAAGGTCAACAGCCTATGTCCTTCTCAAGGGCAGTTCTGTCACTTTCCAGGATAAGTCCTTTAACAGAGACCCGTGCTGGTTTGAATGAGAATGGCCCCACAGACTCATCTGTTGGAAGGATTAATAGGTCTGACCTTGTTGGAGGTGTATCTCTGGGGGTGTGCTCTGATGTTTCCAAAGTCCACACAGGGCTCAGTGTCTCTCTCTCTCTGTCTCTGTCTCTGTCTCTCTCTGTCTGTCTCTCTCTCTCTCTGTCTCTCTCTCTGAGTGTGTGTGTGTGTGTCCCAGGATGTAAAGCTCTCAGCACTACTCTAGAACTATACCCCGTCTGGTTCCCACCATGATGAAAATGGAATAACCCTCTGAACGACAAGCCAGTCCCAGTTAATCTCCTTTGAGAGAGTTGTTTGGTCATGCTGTCTCTTCACAGCCATAGAACAGTGACTAAGACAAAGCAGACCGTGCAACACTGGGGACCTACCCTTTGAAGACTGGTTCGGCCTAGTCTTCCATTCTCAGAGTGACAGTCAAAATTAGGGCTGGTCACGGGGTTCAGCTCGGAAAGTGTTTTCCATGCAAGCACGAGGACTTGCATTTGGATGCCCAGCACCCTCACAAGAGATGTGCTGGGCATCGGGCACACATCTGTAACCCAAGCACTGGGAGGAAGAGGAAGGCAGAGGCAGGCAGATCCCAGAGGCTGGTTGGACAGTCCCAGACAAGTGTGGTGAACTCCATGCTTGGTAAGACCGGAATAAGGTGGAGAGAGACGGAGGAGGACCATGAACATCAACTTTTGCCCTCACCATGCACAAACACAAATGCTCAAAACCAGCTTTCTCCTTAGAAAATGTACCCTGTGTATTGTAGGTAACGTTTTATAGTGATACTTTTAGGTATGGGTATCTTGTCTCCAAATAAGTACGTATATCACATGTGTCCAGTGCCCACGAAGGCCACAAAGGGGCACCAGATCTTCTACAGCTGAAGTTAAAGACAGGTGTAAGATGATGGGAATCAAACCTAGGTCTTCTAGAGTGGTAAACATCCTTGACCCCTAAGCTTTTTTCCAGGTCCTTGAAGGTAATACTTTTTGAAAGACAGTTTTAGGAGACAGCTTCTAAGTATCTGTAGCCCTGTCAGTTCCGAGCTGAGAAAAGATGACAGAGAGAGGCACCAGCTGCAGTGCGGACGTGAGCTGAGAAAAGATGACAGAGAGAAAATGGCACCAGCTGCAGTGCGGATGTGAGCTGAGAAAAGATGACAGAGAGAGGCACCAGCTGTAGTGCGGATGTGAGCTGAGAAAAGATGACAGAGAGAAGCACCAGCTGCAGTGCGGACGTGAGCTGAGAAAAGATGACAGAGAGAAAATGGCACCAGCTGCAGTGCGGATGTGAGCTGAGAAAAGATGACAGAGAGAAAATGGCACCAGCTGCAGTGCGGACGTGAGCTGAGAAAAGATGACAGAGAGAGGAACCAGCTGCAGTGCGGACGTGAGCTGAGAAAAGATGACAGAGAGAGGAACCAGCTGCAGTGCGGACGTGAGCTGAGAAAAGATGACAGAGAGAGGCACCAGCTGCAGTGCGGACGTGAGCTGAGAAAAGATGACAGAGAGAGGCACCAGCTGCAGTGCGGACGTGAGCTGAGAAAAGATGACAGAGAGAAAATGGCACCAGCTGCAGTGCGGATGTGAGCTGAGAAAAGATGACAGAGAGAGGCACCAGCTGCAGTGCGGATGTGAGCTGAGAAAAGATGACAGAGAGAGGCACCAGCTGCAGTGCGGACGTGAGCTGAGAAAAGATGACAGAGAGAGGCACCAGCTGCAGTGCGGACGTGAGCTGAGAAAAGATGACAGAGAGAAAATGGCACCAGCTGCAGTGCGGATGTGAGCTGAGAAAAGATGACAGAGAGAGGCACCAGCTGCAGTGCGGACGTGAGCTGAGAAAAGATGACAGAGAGAGGCACCAGCTGCAGTGCGGATGTGAGCTGAGAAAAGATGACAGAGAGAGGCACCAGCTGCAGTGCGGATGTGAGCTGAGAAAAGATGACAGAGAGAGGCACCAGCTGCAGTGCGGATGTGAGCTGAGAAAAGATGACAGAGAGAAAATGGCACCAGCTGCAGTGCGGACGTGAGCTGAGAAAAGATGATGACAGAGAGAGGCACCAGCTGCAGTGCGGACGTGAGCTGAGAAAAGATGACAGAGAGAGGCACCAGCTGCAGTACAGATGTGAGCTGTGCTCTTGCTGCCGTTGCCACGTGAGAAGCAGACACTGCATTTTCTCAGCTGGAAACGGGGTTAATCTTGGAATTAGGGATTAACAGGGAAAACACAAGCTAAGCACTAGAACAGATCCTGGTGGACAGTAAGAACTCAGCATGCACCAGCTTGTACGCTGGGACAGGTAAGAGCCTGCATTGGCACTCACAGCTTCTCATCACTCTTAAAACCTTTGCTCACCTTGAGAGTGTGACAACACTCACGGTATCGCCTTTATACAATGAAGTCTTACTCTCTGTCATCTTGCAAAACTAAACAGCCCAGCTGGACACCTAAACATAAACACTCTAAACATGACACTCTGGGGTGACTGGGCTATAGTCCTTTAAGCTGGCTGTCCATTAGGAAGTGGGGATAAAGAAGTAAGAAAAAAAACCTAAATATACAGCAAGTCAACAGCCAACATCAAATTAAATGGAGAGAAACTCACAGTGATCCCACTGAAATTAGGAATAAGAAAAGGTGTTCACTCTCTCCATAGCTATTCAGTATAGTTCTTGAGATCCTAGCTAGAGCAATAAGACAACAAAAGGAAATAAAGAAATACAAATCGGAAAAGAAGAAGTCAAACTTTCACTATTTGCTGATGATATGAGAGTATACATAAGTGACCCCAAAAATTCTACCAGGGAACTTCTACAACTCATAAACACCTTTTTCAATCGTGGAAGGATACAAGATTAACTCAAAAAAATCAGTAGCCTTCCTATATACAGATGATAAATGGGTTGAGAAAAAAAAAAATCACCTTTTACAATAGCCACAAATAACATAAAATATCTTGGGGGTAATTCTACCAAACAAGTGAAGGACCTGTTTAACAAGAAGTTTAAATCTTTGAAGAAAGAAATTGAAGAAGACACCAGAAAATGTAAAGATCTCCCATGCTCTTGGATAGGTAGAATTAAATAGTAAAAATGGCAATCTTACCAAAAGCAATCTACAGATTCAATGCAATGCCCAGCAAAATTCTTCACAGACCTCAAAAGAACCACACTCAACTTCATATGGAAAAACAAAAAATCCAGAATGGCCAAAACAATAGTATACAATAAAGTAATTTCTGGAGGAATCACCATCCCTAACTTCAAACTCTACTACAGAGCTACAGTACTGAAAACAAGCTGGTATTTGCGTAACAACAGACACGTGGACCAATGAAATTGAATTGAAGACCCTGACATTAATCCATACACCTATGAACATCTGATTTTTGTCAAAGAAACTAACATTATTCAATGGAAAAAGGAAAGCATTTTCAATAAATGGTGCTGGCATAACTGGATGTCAACATGTAGAAAATTGCAAATAGATCCATATCTATTGCCATGCAAAAAACTGAAGTCTAAGTTGATCAAAGACCTCAACATAAATCCAGTTACATTGAACTTGATAGAAGAGAAAGTGGAAAGTATCCTTGAATGCACTGGAACAGGAGACCACTTCCTAAAGATAACACCAGTAGCACAGACACTGAGAACAATCAATAAGTGAATCAATAACTGAAAAGCTTCTGTAAGGCAAGACAATTTTGTCAATAAGACAAAATGACAACCTACAGAATGGGAAAAGATCTTTATCAGCCCCACATATAAATATATAAAGAACTCAAGAAACTAGACATCAAAATACAAAATCATCAAATTAAAAATGGGGTACAGAGCTAAACAGAGAATTCTCAACAGAAGAATCTCAAATGGCCGAAGGACATTTAAGGAATTGCACAACATCCTTAATCAACAGGGAAATGCAAATCAAAACAATTGAGATACCTAATCTTACGCCTGTCAGAATGACTAAAATAAAAAATACTGAGGGCCACTTATGTTGAAGAGGATGTGGAGTAAGGGGAACACTCTTCCACTGCTGGTGGTAGTCCAAGTTTTTACAACCGTGTTGGAAATCAGTTTTGCGGTTTCTCAGAAAATTGGGAATCAACCTACTTCAAGACTCAGTGACAGATAAACCAAACTCATGGGAACTCACGAACTCTAGACCGGTAGCTGTGGACCCTGTGCCTGTGGGAGACAGTTGTGTAGCTTGGTCTGAGGGACCCCTGGCAGTGGGACCAGGTTCTATCCCTGGTGCATGTACCCCTGAGCTGGCTTTTTGGAACCCATTCCTATGATGGGATACCTTGCTCAACCTTGATGCAGGGAGAGCGACTTGGTCCTGCCTCAACTTAGTGTGTCAGGCTTTGCTGACTCCCTATTGGAGGCCTTACCCTTCGGTAGGAGTGCATCAGGGGTAATTTAAGGGGGAAGTGGGGAGAACGGGGTGGGAGGCGGAGGCGTGAGAGGGAAAACTATGGTTGGAATGTAAAGTAAAACTAAATAAATAAATAATTTTTAAAAAGTATAAGGCAGGAGCTATGTAGACCATAATTCTCACTATTTTATTTTGCAAATGCCAAGGAAAACAGAAAATATTTACTGTGTTCAGAAATTAGGATTTCTGCTTGTTTCCAGAATATGCTTTATTATCACAGCATTATTTTCATCATAAAAGTTTTATTTTAATGTATATGGTGTCTTGTGTACATATATGTGTGTGCCTGGTGGGCACTGGATTCCTTGGCACTGGAGTTGTAGATGTGAACTATCGGGTGAGTGTTGAGAACAGAACCTGAGTCCTCTGCAAGATCAGCAAGCACACTAACCACCGAGCCATTCCTGCAGCCCCACACCCCAAAAGCTACCTGAGAAAGAATAAGACCATGTGCTCACCTCCGCTCTTTCCAGAGAACCCACTAAAACAGCAGTAAACAGTATGCTAATCTGTCTGTCTGTTTTGGAGACAGGGTCTTTCACTGTAGCTTAGACTGTCCTGAAACTTACTTCATAGCCCAGGCTGGCCTCAAAGTCATGATTATTATCCTGTTTCAGCTTCCCAAGAGCTGGGCTTATAGGTAAGAGCCATTAGGCCCAGCTAACAGCTCAACACCCACCTTTTTAAGAGAAAAAAAAAATGAAAGGAAAGGAAAAGCAATGGCATCTTGAAATCTGGAGATCAGAATGACAAGTGGCAAGACTAGACACTGGATGTTGAATGGCAACAGAGAAACTAAAAAGGCAGGATTATACAACACAAACCCCAAAGACTTCTGGGATGGAGCTAGGCCAGGTAAAAAGATTCCAAATTTTCACTGATGATAAACAAGCAAGTACATTGCAGTATGCCACACAATGGGACCATTACCAACCCAGAAAATCAAATGACGCACTGATATATACTACAGCATGAAGGGACCTTGAGAATGTTATGCTACGTGAAGGAAGCCAGATGCCAGAGGGATACATCACATTTTCTATTACTCAGCAAGACAGATACAGGTTAGCAGTAGCCAGGGTCTAGGGCAATGAGATTTACTGGCTAAAGTGCAGGGTATCCTTTGGGGAGACAAAAATGTCTTGGCATTAGATGACTAAACAACATCACAATATAATAAACACCTTCAAATTGTTGACTCTCAAATAGCCAAATTTGCCAGGCGACAGATGACAAAGAGCGTGATAACAGCGCTTAGGAAGCTGAGGCAGAAGTGCAAGAGACTAGCCTGGTGTGCACAGTGACATGGTGTCTTAAACAAACATACCTCAGTGATTTATAAGGGTTTCAGTTCAATTTTTGAAAACTGACATAACAACAAAAAACAGTTAAATTTTAGTGGTATCCTGCTGGCAGAAGACAAACTTTCTAGAAAGGACTGACATATATTAAGTGAGTTAGACTTCAATGTACCTAGAACATCTCTGTAGACACTGAATGCAGGCTCCATTCTAACAGTGGGGCATGCAGTTATTTCCCAGGCGGAAGCCTAGGTCACTTCTCTGGGGCTTTGGATAAATTAGAGAGAAAGACCTACAGATACTGACCCCTGTAGATAGAAGTTTCTGTCCCGCCTTGTCCCATAGTCTTTCAGTCCCAAAGAAACATACAGAGGGTTAAATTAATTATAAACTGTTTGGCCTATTAGCTCAGACTTATTATGAACTAGCTCTTACAACTTAAATTAACCCATAATTCTTATCTATGTTTAGCCATGTGGCTTGGTACCTTTTCTCAGTGCATTATTTTCATCTTGCTTCCTCTGTGTCTGGGTGACAACTGCAGACTAAACCTTTCTTCTTCCCAGAATTCTCCTGGTCTGATCGTCCCGTCTATACTTCCTGCCTGGATACTGGCAAATCAGTGTTTTATTAAACCAGTATGAGTGACAAATTTTCACAGGGCACAAATGCATTATCCTATAGCGCACTTCCCCTTTTTTTCCTTTTAAAACAAGAACTCTGAATCTAATCGCCTTTTAGCTTTCTTCCTGACCATTTTAACAACTTGTAACCAACACTCTAAACAAAGACAAACATCCATAATCCATTTTTTGGGAATGTTGACGTAGTTTTTTAGGCTACTTCCTGATGACTGGGTGTGCTGATAATCTTATGGGGACCTAAAGAAAATTTAGGATTATGGTCAAGTCCTAACTGGAGTATTCTGTGAGCCTGGATGATCTCAGCCAGCAGTCTTGAGGCTGCTCTGGATGTAGAACTCAGAGGAAACTGTGACAGAGGTGCACTGAAATGCTGGATCATCTGGACCATCTGTTCCCATTGGAGATTTTTCAGGGGGGTCTTCCTTGATCAAGCAGTGGGTACCATTTGTAAACAGAGACTGTACTTTCATTTCTCGGCTGCCCAGACCCAAATAATCACAGAAAAACTATATTAATTACAACACTTTGGCCAACAGGCGTATTTCTAGCTAGCTCTTATATCTTATATTAACCCATATCTATTAATCTGTGTATAGTCATGTGTATAGTCATGTGGCTTATTGGTAAGGTTCTGGCATCTTTCTCCTTTGGCAGCTACATGGCATCTCCTTGACTCCGCCTACTCTCTCTATATCTCTGTTTGGATTTCCCACCTGGTTTTACCCTGCTAAGTCTTTGGCCAAAACAGCTTTATTTATCAACCAATAAAAACAACAAATATTCACAAGGACATCCCACATCAGACTCCAAGCACCCCTAAGACATGGACAAACCATCACCCTACAGAGGGCTCCACACATGGACACAGAACTCTCCATCCAGTACAATATGAAAACACAGGCAAGGGTCAACAGACACCCAGGGAAGCCTCCAACACAAAACACAATACCAGCCTCTCCGAAGAAACAAACACATACATGAAGGAGGGATTCTGGTAGAACAAAAGATGATCCAACATTCATAGCACAGGTAAAGATAAGATACGCCTCCAGGAAACTCAGAGGGAAATCATTAAAAAGAGAATAAAGAGAAGGGTACAGGGGTCCTTGAGACCAAGCAAGATTTGGTCATTCACTGAAGTCTCAAAGTCCTCAGCATACAGCAATGGAGGATTTATTACAGGGCAGGATTACAGGCAAAATTGCAGAGGAAAAAGGCATCAGAGTGAAGGCCAGAATGAAGCGGGAGGAGCGTCAGAAATGTCACCCAAAGGAGCCACATGGGACCAACTGAATCACCCCAGTCATGAGCTGTGTCTCTTCAGTGACAATATCAAATACTCGACCTAGATTTGCACACTCAGTTGCTTCTATTTCGATTCAAAGCTTCATAAAACACCCATGTGATTACACTGGCATGGCTGTCTCAGACATAAAGTAAACATGCCCATCCCCCTGCTCCACACACACACACACACACACACACACACACACACACACACACACACACACACACACCTTACTTCCTGGTGTCTCAGCATTCAATTTAGTAACTATTTATTCCTCAATCCAGTTTTTTTTAAAATATTTATTTATTTATTATGTATACAATATTCTGTCTGTGTGTGTGTGCCTGCAGGCCAGAAGAGGGCACTAGACCCCATTACAGATGGTTGTGAGCCACCATGTGGTTGCTGGGAACTGAACTCAGGACCTTTGGAAGAACAGGCAATTCTCTTAACCTCTGAGCCATCTCTCCAGCCCCCTCAATCCAGTTTTTAATCCCTGTTCTCAGTAGAATCTGAATATTCTTATGGCATCATCTTATGCACATGTGCACACACGCACACACAAATCAGATAAACACACAGATATATACATATCCACACACTCATTCCTCTTTTTCTGGGTATCCCCAAGTCTTTTGCTTTACTATTTCATATTTAGACTACAACAATGATTTTCCCAAATTGATTATTTACATAGCTGATGATGTCATCTTTCAAATCTCGCCGTCATTGTTCCCATATGAACGTACATAAGTATAAACAACTCTACTGTATGCCAAGCTGATAATGGTACCTCGGAAATGCAGGTCCTACATTTCTGTTTATTGCTACCCTCTGATTGTCCTGCAAGTCTTGAGTGCATCTGTGAGTGCACGGTACTTCTTAGAGCCTATGAAAAGATAGCCTTAATGCCGGTCCAACAGTCTTATTTTCTTTAAGAAAGGAGAGTAATTTAACTTAACAGAGTCAAGATTTCAAGCCCCATTACCCTAATGGAAGCTGAGGAGAACACTAAAAACAAGACTGATGGATTGCCAACCACAAAATGCTTTGTACTTAGATTTCAAATCTAATGTCCATTTCTTCAGTACTAAAGTAAATTAGTAGCTGAGATTCTTGGTGGGCCTATTTTAAAATAGAAGCTACATCATCTTGACTCCAGGTAAACAAATACCTGCCACTTACCTCAAAACTACTAACTTCAAGCTCTTCAAACTTTCCTGACAGAGATGTTCCTGCACAGTTAACCAACATGTCCACAGGACCCAGCTTCTCTTGTGCCTGGAAGAACAGTCCAGAAAATTACATACTGTTTCAAACATTACATGACAGAATGGAAGAGTCACTGCGTAGAAAAACAAGGTCAATAAATAAAATCCACTGAACCTGCAGAAAGAGTTGCTAGCTCCAAGTCACCAAGATGTAAGAAGTACTCAGAAGTCAAGGACTTTACTGGAATCACCTGAATAGCCTCTTACCTGTTTTATGACATTCTCCACTTGGTTATAGTCTTGAGACACATCGACTGAGATACAAAGAACCACCTGTTTAAAAAAAAAGGAAAAAGAGGGAAGGGTTCAGGGCCTGTCAGGAGGCTTATCAGTAAGGTTGCTCGCCACCAAGTCTGATGACTTGAGTCCTATTCCTGGGACCCACAGGTGGAAAGGAAGAACTGACACCTTCGAGTTATTCTCTCTCGCTCTTTTTCTCTCTCTCTCTTTCTGTGTGTGTGTCTGTCTGTCTGTCTCTCTCTCTCTCTGTCCCCCTCTCTTGCTCTCACACACAATAAGTGTAAAAAATAATATTGGATATAGAGGTGTCAAAACTTGTGTTTTTTGAGACAGGGTCTTGTTGGCGGAGGCTGCTTGTTTGTTCCCCGTTTCCCAGACCCAAAATAATCACATAGAAATTGTATTAATTAAATCAGTGCTTGGCCTATTAGCTCTAGCTTCTTATTGGCTAGCTCTTACATCTGAAATTAACCTATTTCCATTATTTTATATTTTATCATGATGTTTGTGGCCTACCGGCAAGGTTCCAGCTAATAGCTCGTGTCTTTCTCCTCTGGCAGCTACATGGCTTCTCCCTGACTCTGCCTACTCTCTGCCTATATATCTCTTTCAACCTGGCTAAATTCTGTTAAGTCATTGGTTGAAAGCAGCTTCTTTATTAACCAATGGCAATAAGCCATATTCACAACATACATCACATCCTCTTTCTGTCTAAATTAAAAGGAAGATTTTAACTTTAGCAAGATTACATATAACAAAACAGGTATCAAGCAAGAATTACAGTTACAATATTTATGTCTACTTTATCTTTTATCATAACTAAGGAAAAGTAGAACTGTCTATTCTTCAATTCCATCAAAGACTCCAGAAGGATATAATATTACCTTAGTTAACAGGAAGTACATTGTAAGCAACTTCCAAAACTCTACAATTGGCAGAGACATCTTGCTGCCTGGACAGTCACCCAAAGTTCTTCTGTATCATTGGAACATCCATCTTTAGCCTACAGGCCCATAATATCCCAGACTTTTTCATGAAACAGGAAATTTCAAAGACAGTTCCACCTATATTGGCAGTTTGTCAGTCACTTTCTTCTGTGTTCTGCAGAATGTCTTGCAGAATCTTTCATGAAGCAGGAACCCTGAAGGACCATCTCACCTTTAGGCAAGTTCAGCAGTCATTTTTCTGTGGGCCCTGCATGTGCAGTTCATACAAAATAACATCAAGCAGTCCAGGCAAGAGCAGTTTCTTGTCCAAATGGCTAACCTACTCCATCTATAAGGAGCCTCTTCAATGCCCATTTTCCTCTTGAAGTTATTGGTACTGCCAGGAGCAGACATGTCTCATTGTCATGAAAAGTCCTAAGTTCTTAAAACATTTTAAATGCCATATTCTGAAGGTCTCTGAAAGATCTGAAGAATACCTATCTATCTGAAATAGATCTCTATATAGCTAGAAAACCTAACATGACTATAAGTTTGACTATTATAGATTATCTATTAACCTATATTTCTTAACTATACATTGTATTTTTTAAATGAGCTGCACAAACAAAATACCTTAATAAATAAACATCCAAAAATTGACCTAAAATTTGCATCAATAGACCAAGATCCATACCAATGAAAATCTTTATATAACAGAAATAAACATCCAAAAATTGACCTAAAATTTGCATCAATAGATCCATACCAATGAAAATCTTTATAGCATATCCCCCTTTTAAATGTAAACAAACATTTATAAGCAATATTTGGGGAATTTGGGCATAGTTCTCTCCAAACTGCTTCCTGCTTTATGTTGGGCACAGTAATTTTGGGGGGTGTTCACAGTGACCTTTCAGGGGGGTCTTGGTCCATCGCACCACACTAGCCTGGAAGAAATCCATAGGTTCTCATCTTCTGTGAAAACAAAAGAAGAACCTCTTTTCCAAAACAAAAAATCCTTAGACTCAAATTTTGAAATCAAGATACATTTAAAGTATATATGTTGGTTTATCTTAGCAGCCCATACAATGAAATGTCTCTCTGTACTTAGCTCCTTCCCAGTCAAAAAATTCAAAGAAAGCAGAATAATATACATAACCCAGACTCTTTGCATATATTCCATTTTACATGGTTTATTTTTCTTACTCTATTACTTATTTTAAAAGTTTTGTATTTATTTTATTATCTTTACTCCTTTAATCTATGGCTGTTTGTGCTCTTTTATAACTGTCTAGTTTCTTTTTCCTCTCTCTCAAGTCTAGGTACATTTATCCAACACTTTGACCTATTTAGAGGTCTTTCCCATCTAGATTTGTCTTTATTGTATGTCTGCAATCCTTTTCTGATTAGGACCACTTCTTAAAGTGCAAAGCAGCATGGTTAGGACTAAGGCCACTTGGACTTTTGGCTCCACCCAATCCAACATGGCAGTGGCATGTTCCCTGTCTCTGAGAGCCATGCACATTGCCCCATTTTTAAGCACACAGCAGGTCTGTGTTGCCATTAAGCAAGTTGTAGCACTCTACTCACAAACCCCATTAAAATGCTCTATAGCTTGACCTCTCAAAAGAGTCAGAGCCGTTCATGCTGGCGAACCAGGAAGCTGTAGTTTTTAAAGATGCCACACAGTTTTTACTGCAACTCTCGTAAGGAACCATGGCACCAATGTAGGCAGAGTGGTATCAGGTACTTTCTTCCCAACCCCAAGTGGGCACACAAGCATCTAGACCTGAAGTGGGTGGAGGGCATCAGCCCTAAGTATTTCAGACCACATTGGCATGCCAACTTGTTGGCGAAGGCTGCTTGTTCATTCCCAGCTGCCTGGAACTGAAATAATCACACAGAAACTATATTGTTTGCAATACTGTTTGGCCAATAGCTTAAGTGTATTTCTAGCTAGCTCTTATATACTAAACTAACCCATCTCCATTAATCTGTATATCACCACAGGGTCATGACCTACTAGCAAAGTTCCAGCGGGTGGCTCGCATCTTTAATCCAAGCACTTGGGAGGCAGAGGCAAGCAGATCTCTGTGAATTCAAGGATAGCCTGATCTACAGAGTGAGTTCCAGGACAACCAAAGATACACTGAGCAACCCTGTCTTAAGAAAACAAAAATTAAAAATAAAAATAAAAGAAATTGATTTTAAAATAAAGCCACATAAAGATGGAAAATACACAGAGAATCTGAATACTGTTGTGTTATTGTATTGTCTTTGAAAGGTTTGATGACTGAGGAAGGAGCAACAGCTGCTAAAAGAAATCTGATTATAAATACTGCTGGATTAATCCAACATATATATTTTGAAAATGCCTTGACTTCAGAATTTAAGTCAAAAGATATATTACTTTGGAGAAGAGATTTTTGCTTTGTTTTCACAGGAAATGAGAGGCTGTGGATTCATTCTGGGTTAAGAAAAATCAGGTTTGATCAAGGAAGACCCCCTGAGAAATCTCCAATAGGAGCAGATGGTCCAGATGATCCAACATTTCAGGGGACCTCTTTTGGAGCATCCTCTGAGTTCTACATCCAGAACAGCCTCAAGATTGCTGGTTGAGATGATCAAGCATCACAGAAAATTCTAGTCAGGACTTGACCATAATCCTAAATTTTCTTTAGGTCCCCATAAAATTATCAGTACCTTGTCTTGGAAAAAAACAAAGAGAGAGAGAGAGAGAGAGAGAGAGAGAGAGAGAGAGAGAGAGAGAGAATGAGAGAATGATCAGGGAGAAAGCTAAGCAAAGTAGATTAGATTCAGAGTTCTTGTTTTGAAAAAAAGGGGTGGGGGGAGAAGTGCTGTGGGATAATGGTCTTGTACCCTGCGAAGATCTGTCATTTGTATTGGTTTAATAAAATGCTAAGTGGCCAGTAGCCAGGCAGGAAGTATAGGTGGGGCAACCAGGACAGGAGAATTCTGGGAAAAGGAAAGGCTCAGTCTGCAGTTGTCATCTAGATGCAGAGGAAGCAAGATGAGAATGCCTCATTGATAAAAGGTACCAGCCACGTGGCTAACACAGACAAGAAATATGGGCTACTTTAAGATGTAAGAGTTAATAAGAAGCCTGAGCTAATAGGCCAACCTGTTTATAATTAACGTAGACCTCTGTGAATTTCTTTAGTACTGAATGGCTGCAGAACCAGGCGGGACAGAAACCTCTGTCAACAGGGTCTGGCTGCATAGTGTGAGCTAGTCTTAAACTTAGCATATAGCCCAACATAGCTGGAGCCTCACAGCGATCCTCCTGTTTCAGCCTTTCAAATATTGAGATTACAAGGCTGTAAGGGTACACCAAAACGCCTGGTCTATCAAAACTGTTTGTAAAAGATATTTTTTAAAATAAAACCAACTCTTTCCAATAATGAAGGTCAAATCTGGATATAAAATCTCAGTGACTGAAATCTCCTGTCAGTTCCATTAATGGAAAAACAATCTATGAAATAATATGCTGGTATGGCGTTGTGGCAAGAGAGATGGTGATGGGTGCCACAGCAAACAGGCAGGCATTTGGGAAGTCTGGTACTAAATTTGTATCCCTAGTGCTTAGTCTGTGTTGTTATTAGCAGGTGGCAGAACTTTTAAAAGGTAGGCTCTAACACAAAGAATTTATACCACTGAGGTGTGCCCTTGAAGGGTAGAGAGGATATTGAGGACCATCTCCCCCATTTCCCAGCCATTAAGAGATGAACAACTTTGCTTTTTTGCCTTGTTACACACCCCAAAGCAATAGTCATTTTTGAGCATGTGCACAAGGAGACCACACTGAAAAGCTGCCTGACAGCAACAAACATGAAAATGTGGAAGCATCTTAGTCACCTAAGTAAGTAAAAGTGGTTTGTGTATACAATTACATACTATATGACAATAACAATACATCCTAGTGACGGTGGGTATAATGATGCATGCCTATCATTACATCTAGTTAGGAGGCAGAGATTGGAGAATCATTTGAGTCTTGGGATTTGAGACTAGCCTGGACAGCATAGCCAAAGAAAGAGCCATCTCAAAAAAAGAAGATAACACATGAGCTATTTTATCCAGCAGCACAGATGAATTTTTAAAAAAAATAAGAAATAAAGTTGCGTAACACTGCATAAAAATGTTACAATATCATATCAATCTATTAAACTATAAAGTTTATTGGCACTTGCCTAGTAGGAGTAGGGCAGGAATAGGGAGTGACTGCTAACAGTGGAATGGAGACTTCAAAGCTGGGAACATTCCAAAACTGATTGTGGGTATAGTTGCACAACTCTGTATGAAAACTCAGGAAACGTGTGTCTTAAACATTGCAACTGCACACTGTGAATAGTCTCATGAAGGCAAGATAAGAAAACAAGAACAATGCCAAAGGTGTAAAAGATAAAGAACTTTAAAATATAAATATATAAAAATATAACTACATATATATGTATACTATTTAGGGGTTGAGATAGCTAGTTGTCAAGATGCTAGTTATGCAAGAGTAAGGTCTTGAGTCCTGGATCCTCAGCCCCCATGGAGTCTCAGTGCTGGGGATGTAGAGACAACCAAGCAGGGGCCTGCTGGCCAGCCAGTCCAGTGAATTCATGTGCTCCAGGCTCACCGAAAGACCCTTAAACACTATCTGGACACACACACTACGATAGATGACAAAATCTTAAATAAGAGCAAAGAGTGAACAACATCAAAGCCGAGTTTTAAGTGGTCTCTAAGGAGAGGCTGGCTGGAATTGGGTACAAGGCTGGGGGAAGGGTCAGAAACTCGGTTATATCCCACTTCTTTAAACTAGATGATGGCTGTACAGTAGTTATTCCGTCACTGAGCTACACATGAAGATAGACATGCAGTGCACCCCAAATTACACAACTAATATTTTCTTATGTCCACCTAAGCAGCTGTTCAAGCTATTTTTGTTTGTTTGGTTTTTAATCATTTGGTTTCTATACTAACCCAAATCCTAGTCATTGTAAATAATTTTACCTCTTTAAAAGGTAGCCTAAAATGTATTTTAATTGGGAAAGTCAAAAAAGCCTTCAGTGATCTCCTTGCAAAAGAAGTACCCTTTCTCCCCTTTAGACAACTGTCAATCAGGATAGAAAATGAATCCTAAGGCTCCACCTTACCTGTTTATCATTAATAGAGTGTTTTTCAATTTCTTTCTTCGCCTGCAGCAGCTTGTCCTAAAAGCAATACAGAAAAAATTATGCTGTCTACAGTTGCTAAAAAGGAAAAAGGTAACTTCTGGAACAGATACTATAACCCAGAGTAGCTAGCGATGGGCTTGAGAAAGAAAGGAAAAATATGTGACGCTATGGATAAGTCACAGCAGGTTTTTAATTCATCGCCGAGATGAAAGAAAAGTAAATGAACTCAGATCCGGATTAACAGCACTCATGTCGATGGTCGGTTCATGGCTGCTAACAGCAGTTGGCAGGGACACAGGGACACAGAGAGCAGAGAAACAGCAACATGACGTTCTGGAAGTTAAAGGTGTGTGACGGCTTATGTATGGTAAATCAGTATTTTCCTCCTCTCCTTAAGAACAGAGTAAGAAGCAATTACTTTTTTAAAGGTCTGGATAATACACATCTGGGTACTTTCAAAAATACTCCTCAAACCTACAGAGTTACTCAGAACATTGTGAAGTTTTTCCAAGTCCTCCATTTTGTTTTGTTGTTTTCAAAAAAAACAGACCTGAGCTTACAGAACTTTAATTTTTCATAGATTTAAATATAATTTGAGAACAAAGGGGTAAGGTCCCAGCACGCAGGAAGCCCTGGGATTAATACCCAGCAAGGCTAAAACCAAGCCTGGAGTAACACAGGACCAGAGGATAAAGAGGTGGGCCAATCAGAAGTCGGACACGGCCACAATCTGCCAGCGTGACACACGAGACTGTCTCATGAAGGGGTGGGGGAAGCATCTTCAAGGGACAAGCAAAGTTTACAAACACGAATGTCACGACAAAATCATACATTCCTACTGAATGCTGGGGACTGATTACAGACAGTACTTACTGCCTGGAGAGATTATATGCAAAACTAAAGAACGTATTCATGTCAGAAAGCTCTCCGTATACTCAGTCAAACATGGCCCCGTGTGAGCTCCTGCTGGATGGGAACCCGGCCTCCTACGCACTAGCTGGGGTACGGGCCTCCCACCCACTAACTGGGGTGCAGGCCTCCCACCCGCTAGCTGGGGTACCTGCCTCCTACCCGCTAGCTGGGGTACCGGCCTAGCACCTGCTCCTTCACTGATCTCATGCCAAATCATAGCCTTGCTAAAACTCATCAAGTGGCAATGCACTACACCCGTGTTTCCATTCATGTTAGGGACTCTAAAGTGTGTATAACTAAGCAGAGCACTTTCTTCTTTTTAAAAAGAAACTTGATTTTTTAGCCTAATTCTGAGTCATTAGCTTCATGTATTTTCTCCAGAGATCCTGTCTGGCTGGCCTTCCCCACTAGGCCTTTTCAACTAAGCACCCCTACCTAGGCAGCTGATTGCCCAGGCAGAGGCACCATAACTCATTTTCTTTCGCTTCCCTCTCCGTAAAGGGTCTCCTATAGGCCAGGCTAGCCTCTAATTAGCTGCCTAGATGAAGGTGACCTTGAACTTCTGATCAAGCCCGTATGTCCCTAGTGCTGGGGTCATAGGCATGCACTTCATGCCGAGTTCTACCTGGAGTTGACACACAACCCAGGGAAGCATTCAGCCAACCAGGCATGCAAGTACCAAGCCCCTCCTTTATTTCCATGTTCAACAGAACTGTCTAGGTCTTCTACAAGCCAGGCAGAGCAGCAACCATAGAGCCATGCCACTGCCCCATCCCTAGACCCCGAAAAGGAACAGAAGGGTTTCAGTCACTGCTTTGGCAAGACTACGGACCTCCAATATAAAGAAAAACAGCCCCCCCCCCCGGGCTGGTGAGATGGTTCAGAGGTTAAAGAGCACTGACTGCTCTTCCAGAGGACCTGAGTTCAATTCCCAGCAACCACATGGTGGCTCACAACCATCTGTAATGAGATCTGGCGCCCTCTTCTGGCATGCAGGCATACACGGAGGCAGAATGTTGTATACATAATAAATAAATATTTAAAATAAAATAAAAAAAAAGGAAAAGAAAAACAGCCCCCTGAATTGGCCAGACACAGGAAAAACTACATTGCTATACATATTGGGAGGGATGAAACTCCCCTGGGGCATGTGGACTCCACCAAAGATGCCTATCATATCATAAGCAAATTACAGAGAGAAACGATAGATAAGCACCTACATACCACCTTCTAAGCTGCCACCACTAGCACATCTGTTTGCCTTGGGCCAGATGTGCTCCTCATCAACGCCTTCATTCTCCCCTCAAGTTCGGGACTACCTGGAATGACAGTGCCTGGGATGTCAACTGCAGTAATAAGTCCCTGCTGAGCTGGTCCAACTTCAGCAGAGAAGTCCTTGGCCCCAGTCCAAGAAAGAACCAACAGTGCCGAAGTCACACCTTAGATCGGGAGGAAGGCGTCTCAGCACAGGTGTGAGCACCAAGACAGTCTCTTGAACTTACTGTGTTAGTACGTTAGCCATTAGGACCCTATACCACTTACCTCATTTCGTGCAACCAGAGTTATAAACGCTCCTTGTTTGAAGCACTCGATAGCAATGCACTTTCCGATGCCACTGGAACCTCCTGTGACCTACAAAGAACACCCGTGAGACCATCTTAGCACCTGCGCAAAGTCTACTTAAAACATCTGCGATGGGAATAGTAGGAGTGTAGCTCAGCTGCAGGCCTCGAGTTCATGAGGCGCTCGGTTTGAGCTCCATGTAACATATAACACATAACCTAATTAGGGGTTTTAAAAACTCATCTACAAGATGGATGTGGTGGTACTCACCCACGAGCCTAGCCCTCAGTATTCACAGGTGATCATGAGTTTAGGGTTGACACCCTTCGCATGGGCAGTTTCAAGATACGAGGACTACATGAGGTCCTGTCTCAGAAACAAAACAAACCACAAAACCCGCAAGAACTACAACCTCTTCTTACCAGATTTATCATTTGGAATAGTGCAAGAAGGAAGGATTATACTTCCACAAAGCCTCCTGCTCTGACTGTTTCCAGTGCTGAGCTACAAACCGTCCATCTAGAATTATTTGAGGTCACCAGGAGAAATGTGCCCTACAATTATAGCTAAGAAAGAATGCGCTAGTGCTGCTGATTATAAATGCAAACAAATCTCATTTCCTCACTGCGCATCGACACCAGACTAGGTCTACGAAAACACGTTACAGGGCGAAGGCCAGTTGTAGAGCTCTCTTGCCTATCGTGGCAAGGCCCTGGGCTCGATCCTAGCGAAGATGCACGCACTCGTATTACACTGTCAATGCTGAAAAACTGAAAGGCTTCACAATACTTCATTTAAAATGCTCTATCAAGGCCAGGCAGAGCATTGGTGGCGCACGCCTTAAATCCTAGTACTCTGGAGGCAGGGGCAGGAAGATCTCTCTGAATTTAAGCCATTCTGGTTTATATACTGAATTCCAGAATAGAAGGGATATATAGTGAGATTCTGTCTCAAAAACGAAACAAAATCCCCCTCTGTCAAAACCTAGTCATACATTTGGATTACTGTGAATATTTTACTATTCTTAAGCTATGCAGAAAGAGCATTTCCCACACTATAATGTTCATACCATCATGAAACCCTCCGAGCATAGTTATGTAGCTCGGTGTACTTGAGAATTATCTCGTTTCTCTTTAGCCTGACCTTGATTCTAATGGACAGATTTATTTGGTAGATAATTAACCAAATGTCTATTGAGGATTACTATAAAAACGTACCTGTTGCCTTGGCTAAATGTTGTCTTTGATGCAGCTTTTGATATCAGGATATTTTATGAGCTGTTTTGGTTTATTAAATTTCACTCTTTGTGGCACTTGGCAGGGCCTCTAAAATGTCTTCACGTGTGTTACAATGCTGCCTTAGCTGTTTAGCACCCCTCTGTCAGACATCACCCCTACTGTCCCTGCTGAACTCAGTTTACATGTCCTTACCTGGTTTGTCGCCACGTACCTTTCATAGCTATCTGGATACGTCTTGGCTTCCTGGCTGGGCTTTCAGATCCTTGTGGATAAATCCTAAACCAGTTCAAGTTCATCTCACTCATCACTGGCAATACCCGTCCCTCACTCAAGCAGGTACTAAAGAAATACTTTCCTTAATGTGCAGAATGTTCTCTAATGCCATTCCCATGAAAAAATACCTATTTATTGTTCAGTAAATTGATGAAGTGGAAATGAGGTTACCAGGAAAACCTTTATGCTCCAAAGTATTGTGTAAATATCAGCCAGGAGCTTCAGGACACAAATGATGTCAATCCACTTTAAAGAAAACGAGAAGATCCATGCCCTGCAACTTATAAAACTGTCCATAACAGGAGTAAGAACTGGGTTTTAGATCAGCGTGCATAAAACATGATGTTCTAGCCAAGCCAGCGACTTCTTGACTGACCATGAGAATGTAGTTAGGCTAACTCTAGACTGTGATATTCTGGATGCTATAAGACCTATCGGAGCTTTCACAATGGCTGAAAAAATGTTAAATGTAGTCGTCTGACAATTGCTAGCTAGAAGCAGGAGGAGGGCACTAAAGGTAACAGTTGAATTTTCCTTCCTTACATTCCCTCTTACCGATCACTGCAAATCCCATGCAAACGATCCCTTCTCCCTTCTTGCTAACCACAGCACACAGCTCTCACTACGGGCACCACGAGCTTGCCTGTTGCTGGGAGCACCACTCTCAGTCATCCGGAAATGACTGAATGAATGAACGCTGAAACAAGTACCTAAGGGCGAGAAGACGGAACTGCACAGCCTCACTGCAGCGACCAGAGCCGCAGCCTATGGAACTGCACAGCCTCACTGCAGCGACCAGAGCCGCAGCCTATGGAACTGCACAGCTTCACTGCAGCGACCAGAGCTGCAGCCTATGAGGAGAACTGCACAGCTTCACTGCAGCGACCAGAGCCGCAGACTATGAGGAGAACTCACAGCCTCACTGCAGCGACCAGAGCCGCAGCCTATGGAACTGCACAGCTTCGCTGCAGCGACCAGAGCCACAGACTATGAGGAGAACTCACAGCCTCACTGCAGCGACCAGAGCCTCAGACTCTGGAACTGCACAGCCTCACTGCAGCGACCAGAGCAGCAGCCTATGAGAACTGCACAGCCTCACTGCAGCGACCAGAGCAGCAGCCTATGAGAACTGTCCTACAAATTAAGTACAAGTTGTTCACGCTGACACACAGGTGGACAGTGCAGGGTACGGCTGTTCATGATGACATACAGGTGACAGTACAGGGTATGGCTGTTCACACTGACACACAGGTGGACAGGTTAGGGTACAGCTGTTCAGGCTGACATACAGGTGGACAGTGAAGGGTATGGCTGTTCACGCTGACACACAGGTAGACAGTGCAAGGTGCGGCTGTTCACGGTGACACACAGGTGGGCAGTGTAGGGTACAGTTGTTCACACTGACACACAGGTGGACAGTGCAGGGTACAGCGTAGGGTACAGCTATTCACGCTGACATACAGGTGGACAGTGCAGGGTACACACAAGTGGACAGTGTAGGGGACAGTTGTTCATGCTGACATACAGGTGGACAGTATAGGGTATAGCTGTTCACACTGACACCCAGGCAGACAGTGTAGGATATGGCTGTTCACGCTGACACACAGGTGGACAGTGTAGGGTACAGCTATTCACGCTGACATACAGGTGGACAGTGCAGGGTACACACAAGTGGACAGTGTAGGGGACAGTTGTTCACGCTGACATACAGGTGGACAGTATAGGGTACAGTTGTTCACGCTGACACACAGGTGGACAGTGTAGGGTACGGCTGTTCACGCTGACACCCAGGCAGACAGTGCAGGGTACGGCTGTTCACACTGACACACAGGTGGACAGTGTAGGGTATGGCTGTTCACACTGACACACAGGCGGACAGTGTAGGGTACAGCTGTTCACGCTGACACACAGGTGGACAGTGTAGGGTACAGCTGTTCACGCTGACACACAGGCGGACAGTGTAGGGTATGGCTGTTCACGCTGACACACAGGCGGACAGTGCAGGGTACGGCTGTTCACGCTGACACACAGGTGGGCAGTGTAGGGTATGGCTTCCTCTCCTGATAATATGTCTCAACTAAATCACATTTTACTATTTTCAGGTTATTAAAAAAGGACAGATGGTGACATCATAGGCATCATTGATAGTGATATACATGCATTTGTACACAGAGATTACATACATATATATGTGTATATAGTTTGTTGTACTAAAATCGGATGCTGAATAAGATCTTATTGTCTATTGAAACAGCCGTTACCTAACCCGTGAAAGTGATGGGGAATGAGGACAGAAGGGCAATATCAAAGTTAGTTAAAAGTACCTTGTAACTGTTGGTCAAAAGTTTCATTCTGACTTTGGCTCTTCTTCCTTGCCCCTAGCTGAGCTACTCTTTGTAAGCACAAAGTTGTGAGATAATTCAGTTTGGTGTGGATGTAGGCACACCTGTGCAGAGGTCAAAGGCCAATGCCTGATGTTTCTTCACACACCTCCCACCTTAACTTTTGAGACAGGTTTCTCACTGAACCTGGAGCCCACTCGTGTGTACAGGCAAGTTGATCAGTGACCTCCGGGTTCCACAGGTCTTGGCCCCAGTGCTGTGACCTCCTGGTGCTGAGGTTACAGACACAGGCCCAGTGTCTGTGTGGGTGCTGGGGACTTTAACTGAGCCATTTCCCTGGCCCTTAAGTTCAACCTCTCTAGCCATGATTTTTGAAGCAGTTCTCTTGTGGATGTAAAATTTCAAAGCGTGGCATGATTATAAAGTCTGGCTTTCTCTTTTTAATAACTCCTTCCACATCATACACAACAGCAGCCAGGAAAAACTAATAATTTTACAAAGGATAAATGAATGGAAACACATGTTGTCACCCACAAACCCGTGTATGGGATAAAGCACACTAAAATAAATAGCCACCGTATCAGTGGAGTGAGAACTCAGTTGGCTACATTCTCATAAGCCATCTATGGGCACTCAGGGGATGTGCGGTGCCAGTTTAGAAACTATCTGGTCTTATTCACAACTCCTTGCCTCAGTGTGCCTCAGGTTTTGTGGTCCATATAAGACATGGCCAGGGCTGAAGTCCTCAACTTGGGGGAAGAGGCATAACTAAGCCTGCATATTAGGAATGTGCGAGCTTCCGGCCAGAAACAAACCAAACCACTCATGTACGTCTCCTTCCATCTTAAGGCCCTAACTAATCTGGTTAGCTCATCCTTCCGACTCCGGAAAGACGGTAAAGGATTACATCGGAGCAGCAATCAGCAAGGCTCCCGCGGCTGAACTCAGAGACAAGCCTGCCGGCCCAAGCTGCCAGGCCACCCTCAGGTGTGTCACCTCCTAGAACCCTCTGGCCCTTGGTCACCTGCACATGCCACCCTCCATTCTCAGCTTCCTGGCCCAGTCCCAGAGGCCTGGACCCTTCCTTGCTGCGGGCTCCTTAGGACTCCCTGGCAGTGGCTGCTCCCACTCGGATTCGCGCCCTCATCCTGCCAGCCACCGACCGCTGTGTCCTTGGCAAAGTTTCAGTCTCTCTGTGGACTGACTCATCGGGAGAACTGAAGACCCAAACAGTTCCGCTGATGAGCGAGCAGCACAGAGCCCCGGAGCCCTGGGAACTCGGCGGGCGCCTTCTCCGCGGCACCGCTCTGCAGCCCAGGGAGGAGCCAGGCGCCGCCGTGGGCGGGTTCCTGAGGCCAGGAAGGGCAGGGCTGTGCCGGGGTGGCGGCGGCAGGTGAGCCTCCCCACTCGACTACCCTTTCCAAGGACCGTGGCCTCGGTGGCCCAAGTCCGCCAAGCAGCCCCGAGGAGGAGCAACAGGAGGCCACTCACCACTACGTGCGCACCGGGCAGCGCGAGGGGCTTGGGGCTGATGAGCGGCGACACCATGTAGAGGAGCAGCACGAAGGCCACGAGGCCGGCGGCCGCCAGCAGCAGCATCTCTCGGCCAAACGACCACAGGCAGATCACGCGCACCAGTACCCGGAGTGTTTGGGTTTGCGGGCGAGGGCGGGACGGCGGCGAGGGGAAGAGGAGGAGCCGGGGCGGGGCGGCCTCCGCCGTCGGACTGGCTTTTGGGTCCGCGCCCCCCAGCGTCGGGACTCGGCTGCGCAGGCTCCGTGTGGGTACCGCGGGCCCTCCCGCCAACGTCGTGGGAGGTTTGCAAAGGGCGGTTTTCGGATCTCCGGATCTTGTTTCGTGCCAAAGTCCCGCGATTCCACTCTGAAATCCAAGGTTCCAGTTCGTAAATTCCTGGAGCACTGAGAAACCGGTCAGGGTTTACTTTCGCTGTGCGCCTTGACTTGGGGTTGTGCTGACTGGATTTCACTGAGGACAGTGTTCACCTTGTTACCAAGGCAGATACAATCGAAAACAAGCCGTGGTGGCGGAGATTTAATTCGCGTACCAGAACATACGGTTCACTGATTTAAAGTGGTTTTTGTATAGAGAGTGTCTAACTATCGCCACAATCAATTTGTCGACCGCCACAGAAGTCCTGTAATCATTAGCAGTTACACCCACCCCATTTTCTCTTAAATCGTGCCCAGTCGTAGGCAATCACAAAGCTGTCTCTGGATTCGCCTATTAATACAAATGGAGTTCTAATAATATGCCATCTGTTGTGCTGGCTTCTTTGACCTAGCATAAAGCTTTAAAGTTTCTTCTTTAGTATGCCTAACAGAATTTAATTTCTTTTTACTGCTGGTAGTATCCTACTGTAGGCTGGATCATATTTTTTTCATCACCTTTTGCTCACCACCACCCCCTCTCCCAAAACAAAAGTACAAAGAACCCTGCTCCTGGACTCAACAGGTCAGGGCTCTGGCTGTGAAGCCTGAAGATATGTGACCACCCTGCGGCCCACATGAGAAAAGACTCCTGGAGGTTGTCCTCTGGCCTCCACTAGTGTGTGTGGCACTCACTACCACCATCACACTCACTGAATTAATTTAGTAAACTCTACGGCAGTGTGTAACTTCATATACAGCACGTGTGTGAATGTTTGTGTGTGGGAGTGCACACACATTTTTGTTTCTCTTGTGTTGAGACCCAGGTCAATTGCTGGCTCCATGCAAGTCTTCTTAAGCTCTGAGTTCCAGACTTTCCCACCCTACACTCCAAGACTTCTTATCCTCTGTATTACTAAAATCTTTCCACTGGATACTTCTTTTGGAGGAAGGGGGTAAGGTACGTATTTTTGTTTCCTTACTTTGTTTTTAAAAAGAAATCCAGTTGTGTTTACAAACAGCAAAAGGAATTGATCTTTTTCTCTCATTGATCTCGGTGCCCAGTATTAACCTGGTAGATTTGAGGACACAGTAGTCCCCTGAACTTCCAAAACTAGTAAGTTGAAGAGTGCCCAAACCCTTCGACTGAAGGGAAGCTTGCTGGGCAACCTCCAGCGCTCCAGAAAACTGTTACACTTGTGGTTAAGTTTATCACAGGGTCAGGACACACAGCAATCTGCCAGGCAGAGGACAGGGAAGTCTAGATACTCAAACACAAAGCTGCTGTTGTAGTTCCCGGCTAGGTGTATTGCTGTAACCAGCCTCCCTTGGAGACCCAGAAATACTCCAAAGGGTACCTGCCAGCCTAAGGCTAGGTATGTTCTGCCAGCTACCTTTGGTCATGACAGAGCCAGAATCCAGCAATGAGCCCCTATCTTTTGACTCTTCTGTTGTTGCTATTGTTTTGTTTTCCTGAGAGGAGTCCAGTGCTGGCAATGTGCTTAGAGTGTTACCAACCAAGCAAACTCACCTGCACTTCCATATTCAGAATTTTGATTGGGACCTCACCATTAGCCTTGACTGAAAGATGTCAATATGGCGGAACTCCCTCTTTAAGCAAACTGATAATGCATGATCCAAAGTTGGGCTCTTGCTATATTCAATTATAGGCCATCATGACCACATGACCAAAATAACTGGCAGGATTATACCACTTTGGGTTGACAGGTTCCCCCCAGACTGTTCTGGGGCCTAGAACATACTTGAAAAAACGTCATGGCAGTTTTTGGTGTGGTATTCAATGAAAGGATTTTTAAATAGATTTTTAATTAAAATATATCACTTTCCCCTTCCCTTTTATCCCTCCAGCCCCTCTCAAGTCCCTTTCCCCCAGTTCCTTCCATGTTCCCCCTCTCGGATTAATAGTTTCTTCTCTGATTATTAGTTATATATTATGTATTCACAGATCTTTAAACACAACCTGCTGAGGCCATTTTTGTTGTTTGTGGTTTCAAGCCTATTTTGAATTGGACAATTAACTGGGGGGTCCATCCCTGGGATATGAGAACTCACCCTCTCTCAGCAGTCACTAGTTGCCTGTAGTTCTTTGTCCAGCGTGGGGATGACCCCTAAGACATCCCCACTTCCTCACTGGCATGCCTATCAACACTGCCGCTGCCCAGGTCTTGTTTGTGCAGTCCTTCCTATGCTAGACTGTTTCACAGCACACTTCCTGGTACTATGGCTCTTATAATCTTCCTGCCCCCTCTCCCATGATGCTCCCTGATGTTGCAGGAGCTGTGATGTAGATGTATCGATTGGGATGGGCTCCCCATGGTATTGATGTAGAGATCAATACCATGTGTCCAGTGTAGTTTTCTGTGGTGGCGTCCATTTGCTGTAAAGAGAAGCTTATTGTCTGCTTACCCACAAGGAAGAAGAGCCCCTGGGACTTTATCTGTGTTTAGAACAGACTGCAAAAGGGAACATAATCTTTTGACTCCGGGAAAGGCTTGATGTGGGAGTGTCATATATCAATCTGTTGATTTCATTGGTTAAGTAATAAAGAATCTGCTTGGCCCTCATAGGTTAAAACATAGGTGGGTGGAGTAAACAGAACAGAATGCTGGGAGGAAGAGGAAGTGAGCTCAGACTCGACAGCTCTGCTCTCTGGAGCAGACGCCATGCTCCCCTCTCCCCAGCAGATGCAATAAAGCTCCGACCCAGGATGGACGTAGGCTAGAATCTTCCCGGTAAGCACATCTTGGGGTGCTACACACATGAATAGAAATGGGCCAAGCAGTGTTTAAAAGAATACAATGCATGTGTTGTTATTTCGGGTATAAAGCTAACCATGCGGGAGCCAGGCTGTGGGAAGAGGCCCGCAGCTCCCAACTACAAAGGCTGAGGAGTATAACCCTACCTGGACAGACTTCCATTACAGGACAGTATTGCATCTCTTTGGGCTCATTCAAGGTCTTATTTGCCCGGTAATAATTCACAGCTCCTCAAAGCTTCTGTCCCTCCCTCCCCTCCCTGGGGCTAGTGGGCAACCACATCCCTGGGCCTGGGTCCCACGCTGACAGGTTGATGCTCTCCCCTGTGCACTTTCCTTACTTTTTGTCAGTTTATTCCACTGGAAAGTCAGAGAACAGAGAGGAAACATCCCTGGTCCCTCCGGTCCTTTCACTTTCTACAACCAGAGAATGGTCTTCACTCGTCCTGGCGTCTAATATAATTAACCTAAGAAAATAATGAAATACTCAGTGTCTAAATATATTAAGTTCTGGGACATCAGGTCAGATCCCAGAATCGAATAATGAAATTTTGGGGAAATTTGATGACATGTATAAGGAGTTGCAGTTTAGCTATCAGTCTACCAAGAATGATTCCTTGTTTTGGTTGCCAAATGAAGGTATTGATAGCTGGATACACTCCTTGTCTTTGACAGCAAACATCCCTCCTCCCTCCAGATTCCTGATGGCTTCTCTTCTTAGGTATTTTGAAATCCAGGTATGATTTGTATTGTCCTCAAATTTCACCATTTGAAGTATATAAAAAGTAAAATAAACATGGTCGGATTCTAGACCCAATTACAGAAGGTGTGCAGCAGTGAGCATGGGCACTTACTCTTAAATTCAAGAACAATTTTAAAAATCCTACATGACTTCTCAGTTTCAATGAGTCCTAAACTGCCCTGCCTTGCACACAGCCTGCAGGTTCTTTTCTGAAAGGCAGGACAGAAATGTGTATGGGTCGTGGTTCCATGAATCTGGCCTACAGAAGCCGCAGGCACAAGCTGGGCTGTGCTAGCGCTGTATAGTACATACTTCCAGTTTAGAAAGAGCTGCAAGACCCATGTAGGCTGACTGAGCAGGTCAGAGTCTAGCTTTGGCATAAGATTAAATGAGACAATAAAAAACAGTCAGCATATATTTTAAGACAATGTTTTTTGAAACATTTAAAAATCTTGGAAAACAAAAGAAAAAACTAGTAAAAATTGTCTTAAAATGGACTAGGAAGAGCAGAAGCTCATAAGGGGCTATGTTCCTGTTGCCACTACCCAGACACACGTTACTGCCTCATTCTCGGTTGCTGTAAACTATTAATTAGCTTCTTCTGATGTTAAAAATAAAACTTCACTTCATACTCTTCATGATGTCTATAACAACAAGGACAATAGCATGTTGACAAGAATGAAGAGACTAGAACTCTCACGCATTGCTGGCTGGAATGTAAAATGATGTCGCTACTGTATGACAGCTTAGAGTATCGTCAAAAGGTTGAACGCAGAATCACCAAGTGACCCACACGATCTACTGCTGGGGATGGACGTGGAACAGTGAAACAGGAACTCAGATAGATGCCTACACATCAGTGTTGACTACAATGCTAGAGAAGCTCTGAAAGTCTAGAAACAAATGACAGACAAACCAGTTATTCCCAAAGTGGAATATTAATGAGTCTTAGAAGAGAATGAAATTCTGAAAACATCGTGCTTGCTGAAACAAGCTGGACATCAAGCACCAAATATACAAGTGGTCTTAGGTGTCTGACACATTTCATTTAGCACGATGCAGACAAAGTCATAAAAAAACAGTGAAATAAAGGTGACCAGGAGCTGAGAGTGGCAGGGGATAATGAGAGAGTCTGAGACAAGATTAATACTGAGGGCTGAACACTACTGAATCATACACTTCCAAATGACTGCAAAGGTAAATTCCATGACATAATCTTTTTACCATAATAAAAAAGAACATACACAATACTTCACGAAATTTAGAAAGAACAAATCAATTCATTTTATTACTCAGAGATAGCTGCCATTACATTTTGGTCCAAGACTTTCCTCATGACATTTTCTTGAAATAACTTCACAATATTTGTTTGGTAGGGTTTATTAAAATAATTGTTTTTCTCTGTGTATTTTTCTTTCCCCATATGAAGGCAGCCAGGCTGTTATGCTCCCTTGCCTCATATAAACAGACAAAGAATAATTGTCTAGAAAGTACTCTCCTGTCTCTTAGTTCTCTCACTGAAGAGATTAAGCTAAGTGGCTTCCAGAGAGAAGGAACTTTGCAGGCAGAAATGGGGACACGGGTCTCCTCTCACAGAAGTATTGGTGGTCTGATGGCTGGAGTCACCACTCTACCTCAGCTGCTGTATTCCTGCACTTCGAGGCTAAGCCTCAGAGGAACTGTTAGAAGCATGAGTCTGGGGAAATACTGAGTGCACTCCTTGGCAAGTATTTTTCTTAATGTATAATACATGCATGTGTTTGCAGTGTGCAAGGGCACAGGCACACAAGTGAATGCCATAGGAAGAGTGTCTTCCCCTACCACTATCTGCCTGATTGTTTTCAAGCAAGGTCTCATTATCGGAAAGCTATAGATTTTGACTAGGTTGGCTGACTGGCAAGCTCCAAGAATCCACCTTGCTTTGCCTCTTAATGTTGGGGTTACAGGTATATGCAGCCATGCCTAGTTTACTTAAGTGGATACTGGGGAATCAAACTAAGATCAGAATGCTTGCCATGCATTCTTAGCCACTGAGCCACCCAGTAAAGGTAGCCCTGGCTGGCCCCAAACTCACTATGTAGAGCAAACTGGCCTCTACCTCCCAAGTGCTGGGATTAAGTGTGAGCAAATTACACAGCTCAGCAAGACTTATTTTCTACTCGCGCACAGTGAAGGAACACTGAACTTCATCTGTGCATCTACACAATTCAAATGGTGGCAATGTATTAAAAGGGATGGAGGTTTTTCTCTTAACACTGCCTCTTAGAATTGGTAGAGTATTTTGAGGGAGTAGAGGTCTAAAGAAGGCTAACAACTTTTCTCCAGCACAACAGACCTGGATTTACTGATCGATCACATGTAACTATAAATTCTTCCCCTATGCCATTTGAAAATTGGAACCTGCATTTCCCACAGAAGTGTCTACAACTTATGGAAGATTCAGTTAACAGCTACAGAAAAGAAAAAGTCAACGGTTAATTCGCTGTACTCTACTGAAAACACAGAGCAGAAATCTGGGGGAACTAGTACTTTCTCCTTGTGCATGTTTACACATCCCTTCGGAGATCAACAGCTGCTCACAGGAGTGCTATTGTACTTCATAGAACTATTGCCTTGACAGTTTCAGTTATAGAATTTTTGGTAATATTCTAGACTTTTCCACAAATGGATGTTTTATGTATTCACATTGTCATCTCAAGCCTTTAAGAATGCACTGACAATTTTACAGACATCTTTGGATTGAGATTAAATCCTACAGTTATGGCAACTTCCAAGAAATTTCTGTATTCAGAGCCTTGGCTTTCAGAATAGAATGGTGTTCAGTTGCATGTGGGGAGGACAGTCATGGACTTGTTCAGATGGTTCACACCCTGGTGCTAAGTGTATAGGCAATGCCAGCATTCAGTCAAGCATCAAGCTCCCTCTTCAAAATCTTCCAGTCTTGTTGAACCACACTTGCTTTAGAGAGGTCTCTGTTTGAGACTGTGTTTTTTACATAGAAATTTTGAAATAAGAATATTATTGTAATTCATGTCTCATTCCTCACCTACAAAGTTCAGCATGAGCCTTCTAAAATAAAGGACCCTCACCAGCACAGCCTCCAGAGCAGTAGCATCATCACATCTGAGAACTCGCAGTTCCGTAATGTTACCAACACATTCAGACCTTTCCAGTTCTATCTTCCCATTTTATAAACTAGGGTCCACTCAAGGTTCAAATATTCTGCTATCTCGAATTGTAGCTAAAACGTAAGAGTGCGAGAATCATTACTCCCCCCCCCCACCAACATATACACCCAACACTGGCCTATTGGAGAAACAAGCTAATTTTCTGTAGACTAGCCCACATCTTCATGGAGAGAGCTATTCCATTGCTTCAGGCAACTGTATAAGGACTGCAAGTGATCATGAAGAAACCATTCTGAAGTTCCTGGTCGCAGTATTTTGGACTGTTTGAAGTACAATACAGATTGAAATAATCTGAGCTACCATACACTTTCTTATACTCTAAATTGATTTATTGACCTTAGACATACTTTATTTTTCCTTTTACCTATCTAAGCTTTGATTTAGGTTTCTGAGTCTTCTCCCTAGAGTATAAAGCCTTTGTGGGTGGCATTGACATTTCCTCCAGCTTTCTAGTCCCTAAAGTTGTTGAGTACTTGTTTTTACATTATGTCATTGGAGTTTAGAGTATCCACTGCCAAATTCAGTTCCAACTAATCAAGCAAGTTCCTAAAAACCACTGTTAGCAGCTCAAACCACAAGACACTGAAGACACTGCAGGATCTCTTGACCTAGCCCACCTTGAAATATTACATTTGAATTTTATTTTTCAGAAGATTTGTTGCATGTGTGTGAGTATTCTGAATGGATGCATTTATGTGCAACATGTGTGCCTATGGATTGATGGTAATGAGCTACCATTTGGGTGCTGGGGCCAAACTCCACTTCTCTGCAAGAATAGCAAGTGATCTATCTCAACCACTGAGTCAACTCTGTGCCCCTACATTTGAAATTTGAAACTCCTCTTCCTGGTTGACCACCAATATGATCCATTTTCACATCTTCCTGATATCTGCATTTACTCAGATTCTTCTAAATGTTACAAATACATACATCCAAATATTTATGGATCTTGTTCTTTTGCTACCGACTTTTTCCTCCTTTAACATATATACAACTAACACAATCTGAAAACCTGCAAGATCAAATACTGAGTTTATCTAGATTACTTTAGTAATGTTTCTATAAGAAATGTTTAACACATTTACATGGGAGATCCCTGGGTTTTTATCCTTGCCTTAACTGCCACCAGCTGCTCTTAAAAAAAGTTTTCATTTTGATTCTTTTGCAGCTATCAAATAGCTTCTCAATGTCCTCTCGCTGAGCACTTCATTCCACACAAAAATTGGCAATTAACCAGTTTTCTATTAAGTACTACTGTCAACCACAATCTTATTTTTCTTTCTTCTTTTCCCCCATCTGTGCAACAGCCATGGCTTGGAACACTCTCTCTCTCTCTCTCTCTCTCTCTCTCTCTCTCTCTCTCTCTCTCTCTCTCTCTCTCTCTCTCTCTCTCGTCAGGAGGGCCTCCCGTAAATACTGAGATTAGCCTCACATTTATTTCTCATAGCCTTTATAGACCCCAAATCAAAATGGAGGAAGGTAAAAGACTTCTTTACCATGGTATAAGGAATAAAGAAAGTAATTATCTTCTTAATTCCCCAAACATTAAGTAACCACACCCTAGGTCAAAGCATCCTGTTAGTAGCCACACCTTAGGTCAAAGTTCCAGTCATACAACCTTGAAGGAGCAAAATAGGTCTGAGCTCTCTGACCTTTATTTAGTCAAGGTGGAACAGATCCACCTCTGTGGGCTCCCACAGGTGGGGAGACGTGAAGAGGTGTGATGGCCAGTCTTACGTGTGTATTTGTTTAATCTATGAAGCCCAGTTGGATCAAAAAACAATCTAGACATTCCCATAAGAGATTTTTAAAATCTATCTTTAGTATTAAAATCAATAGACTCATTCAAATAAAATAGATTACTCTCTGTAGTGTGTAGTTAGTCTTCAATAAACTGACGGCCTTAGGAGTGAAGACTGAAATATCCTTTTACCTAACCAAAGAAGGAATTTGAATTTTTCTTAAGACTACAACATAAACATTCCACTTTACTTTTTAGTGTTTGCCTTTAAGATTCCAGACTCAGTTCTCACAGGTTTCCAGTCTGTTGGTTTGCTTTATAAGTTTGAGCTTGCTGGTACCCACACTCATATTAACAATGCACAGGTTCTATTTCTCTGTAGAAGTCAGACTAACATAGGAGATAGAGAAGGTGGCAGCAGAAGGAACTATGTAGGACCATATGTGCAAAGGCCTTGAGGTAGGAGGAAGCTGGCTTTGCGGAAATTAACAAAAACTTAAGTATATTTTGATGGTAATTAAGCATATTTGATGGTAAATTAAGCATATTTGATGATAAGTGGTGGTTTAAATAAAAAAGTGCCTCATAGGTTAAAGTATTTGAACACTTGGTGCCCAGTTGGTGATGAAGTTTTCACATTTGTGTGTGGTGTTTCTTTTTCTTTCTCGCCCTCCCCCTCCTTCTTACTTTCTGTGATATATTTGTACATGTTCTTTCTTCTAACCCAGGCTGGTCTAGAACACCATCTTCCTGCCTCTGCCTAAGTTTGTGGGTTTCCGGTGTGTACCACCACATCTGAAGATATCTGGTATGCTGTTTATGAAATATCGCAATGCCATTATGTAGACCGTGAATGCATTAGGGTCTCCATTCTTTTTTTAAAAAAAGATTTATTTATTTATTATATACACAGTATTCAGCCTCCATGTATGACTGCAGGCCAGAAGAGGGCACCAGATCTCATTACAATGGTTATGAGCCACCATGTGGTTTCTGGGAATTGAACTCAGCACCTCTGGAAGAGCAGTCAGTGCTCTTAACCTCTGAGCCATCTCTCCAGCCCTCCATTCTTCTTTCTACCCAGCATGCTGTTTCCTTAGCCTTTTCCATGCTTAGCCTTCAGACTACTTGGTCATATAAGCTCTTGTACTGAGTCTTTAGGTTCAACTCTATGCTTTGGTCCTACAATTTATTCATTTTCAATAAAATGGCCCCCACCTCTTTTACATCCTGTTGTTAGGACCATGACTTCTGGAACTCATTGTAGACCAGCTTGCATAACTCAGAGATCCACTTGCTTCTGCTTCCTGAATGCTGGGATTAAAGGTGTGTGCCACCACCAAAATGCAATCCTCTTTTCAATGACTTGTCTAAGATGTTCAAAATGAAGGACTGGAATGGTAGCACCTGCTAATCATGGATATGGATGAAGTTAAACAGGATCTCCATTGGGATCTCAAAGTGGAGGTCAGAGCCTGCCTCAGACTAGGAAGGCAGTTTGGATGGACAGAACTTGTGTAAGGGACATTTGTCTGATAACTTTGTGATTCTGCTTTTCTGTCTTACAACAACAACAAAAACTTTCAGTTATATCTCAGAGTTTGAGACTAATCCTTATCCTCAGCTCTCAATATGTCTCCCTGATATTTCTATGACTAAACTTAAGTACTGTTAGCTTCTTCCTCCACTGAACAAGTGTGTAAATACTTATATATAAGCTAAGTCTGCTGTATGCTAGTTATCAGACAGGGTGTATGTTCTACATTTTATACTTTATATACATTTCAAAATAAACATTCTATTTGCTACTTTTGAAATTCACATATTTTTACCTGGTATTTAGTATTTATAAAACAAATAAAATCTCCTGCAATGAACAACATGCATTATAAGCTGCACTTGATACAATGTGCCTACAGTTCTAGTGTAAGCAGAGACTGTTCTTCTGTTTCCCAGGCGCCCAGACATGAATAATCACACAGAAACTATATTAATTATATTAATTATAACACTGTTTAACCTATCAGCTCAGGCTTCTTATTAACTCTTACATCTGAAATTAACCCATTTCTATTCATTTGTGTATTGCCACGAGGATGCAGTTACTGGTTCTGGCATCTTTCTCCTTCGGCAGCTACATGACATCTCCTTTACTCCACCTACTCTCTTTCTATATCTCTGTTCCGATTTTCCACTTGGCTTTACTCTGCTAAGGCCTTGGCCGAAACAGCTTTTATTTATTATCCCTAAAAGCAACACATTTCCAGGACATCCCACATCATCTCCCCCTTTCTGTCTAAATAAAAAGCAAGTTTTAACTTTAACATAGTAAAATTACATGTAACAAAATAGGTATCAAGTAATAATTATAGTTACAATAGTCTACTTGTATCGGGCAAGAAATAAGAAAACATACTATCATCTACTTTTTTTCTTTTTGAGACTAAAGTTTCACATCGAATTTATCTTTTATCATAACTAAGGAAAATTGTAACTACTGTCTTCAACTCTTCAAAGACCCCAGAAGGATATAATACTACCTAAGTAAACAGGAAGTGCATTGTAAACAACTTCCAAAAATTTAGAATTGGCAGAGAACTTTTGCTGCCTGGACCAAAGTTCTTCTGTAACATTGGGGCAATCCACCTTTAGCCTACAAACCCATAGTATCTGGCAGACTTTTTCATGAAGAAATTTGAAGGCTGTTTTGCCTATCTTGGCAGTTTGTCAGTCATTTTCTTCTGTATCCTACAGAATGTATGGCAGTTTCTTCTGTGAAGCAAGAACCCTGAAGGACCATCCTGTCTTTTGGAATGCTCAGTAGTCATTTTTTTCTGTAGGTCCTGCATGTCCAGTTCATACAGCATACCAGGCAAGAGTGGTTTCTTGCCCAAATGGCTAGCCTTGTCACACTGAAGGCAAATTCCTAACAAATTTCTTCAATACCCATAAACCTCTGAACTAACTGGTGCTGTCAGAAGCAGAAATGTCTCACTTTTAAGTTCTTAAAACATTTTAAATGCCATATTCCATAGGTCTCTGAAGTGTAAAAGATTATCTAACTAAAATATCTCTCTATAGCTAAAAAGTGCAACATGACTACAAGTTTGACTATTATAAATGACTACCTATTAATCTGCAATTCTTAATTATACATTACATTTTTACATGAGCTGTCTAACCATAGTACTTTAAACAATAACAGAAATACATGTAACAAAACTGACCTTAAATTTGTATCAACAGATCAAGATTCACACCAATGCAAAGTATTCATTTCTATATCTTATCTCCCTTACTTTTTAAAAAAAGAGATTGACTGTGACCATTAACAATTTATACCCAACCCCTTTTGAATGAAAACACAAACATTTATAACAATCATTTTGGGAATTTGGGTGTAGTTTTTTCCAAACTGCTCCCTGCTTTTTGTTTTTAGGGTTCATGGAGAACTTTCGGGGGTTCTTGTTTCATCAAACCACATTAACCTGGAAGGAATCCACAGGTTCTCATCTGTGGAAACAAAAGTGGAACCTCTTTTCCAAAACAACATATCCTTAGACCCAAATTCTGAAGTCAGATAACTTTATGTTGATCTAACTTAGCAGTTACCAGAAACAAATGTCTCACTGTTGTCAAATAATTCAAAGAAAACAGAATATGCACAATCCAGACTGTATTTTCCAGCTTTATGTGGCTTATTTTTCTTTATTTCTTTAATCTATAACTCTTTTATATTACTTTTACTGTCTCTTTATAAAGGCTTCTTTATAGAACTATCCATGCTCTTTCCTCTCTCCCAAGCCTATGTACATTTTAAAACACACTGTGTCTTGTTTAGAGGTCTTTTATGTCTTAATCTGTCTTATTGTGCATCTGAAACTCTTTTCTGACAAGAAGCATTTTAAAATTGTAAGCAGTGTGGTTGTGGTAAACCCTGGAGGCTGACTCCACCTCTCCTGGTCTTTCAATATTTTGAGGTACGTTTACTGCCAGTTCTGGGACTGCTAGGTGGGAGCTGTGCTCATGACCTCAACTCTGGGAAGTACTGTGCAGCACTGCCTGCGTGAGGATGCTAAGCACCAGGTATGCTCTTAGCTACTTTCCTCATAACCCGGAGTGGGCATACAAGCACCTGGACCTAAAGTGTGTGGCTGGCCACGTGGCTTAACCCCAAATGTATGGGTGCCATTTTGTAAGCAGAGACTGTTCTTTCATTTCCTGGCTTCCCAGACCTGAATAATCACACAGAAACTGTATTAATTACAACACTGTTTGGCCTATTAGCTCAGGCTTCTTAGTAACTAAATCTTACATCTTAAATTAACCCATTTACATTATTCTGTGTATTGCCCCAAGGCTGTGGATTACCAGGTAAGGTTCTGTTCTGGCTTCTTTCTCCTTCAGCAGCTACATGGTGTCTCCTTGACTCCTCCTACTCTCTTTCTATATCTCTGTTCTGATTTCCTGCCTGGCTTTACTCTGCTAAGCCATTGGCCGAAACACTTTATTCACTATCCAATAAAAGCAATACATTTACAGAAGGCTATCCCACATCATTCTGGTACCTAGGAGGTGAAATGGGAGAATCACTTGAGATTGGGCAATGAAATGAGATCTCATCTCAAAATAAACAGAGTCCTACTCCTTCCAAGACTTAGCTCAACCCAAAGAAACTTATGCCCATGCTTGGCCCCTAGTGCAGTGTGGCAAAGGGTGCTTTTCAGTGTGAGCTGCATTCATCTTGGCGTCCTGCCAGCAGAGAGTGAACTCAGAAGTCAATTCTCTGTTGGCATATTAAACAGTGTCTCTGACTTGTGACTTGGGCAAAACACTGCTGATCATGTGGTGTGTGGCTCATAAAGATGAGCAGCCACAGGGTCACATTTGCTCAGAAGATGTCTACCTAAAAATAGATAATGGTGAAGAACCTGGAGCAGAGCAGGTACACACAAGGTCTTTTGCTTTCCTAGACAAAGAACACATGAAGGGCTGGCAAGATAGCTCAGTGCACAGAAGCATTTGCCAGGTAAGCCCGGCAATTTGGTCATAAAATAAGTGGAGGGGGAGAAGTGACTCCACAAAGGCATCCTGAAGTAGACATGTGCCCCCACACATTGAAACAGACACAGAAACAGGAAAATGGTTTATGAAGCAAATCCAACCATTCCAGAAGTGTAAAGATAATTAGATTCACAAATAAATCTATCCCAAAAAATAGATTTAGGGAATAGAACAATAACCCCAAGTCACAGCAACACAGAGGTCTTAAAGAATATACAAAAATTCAGTGCCAGGGGCTGAGCATAGTGGTGCATGCCTTTTAGCACATGGGAAGTAGAAGAAGGTGAATGTCTGAGTTTGAGGCCAGCATGGTCTACAGAGTGAGTTTCAAGTCAGCCAGAGCTGCACAGTGATATGCTTATAAAAAGTAAAGTGCAGTTAAAGTGTCTGCTTAGCAACACTACTGTATATAACACCTTGTGATATATTCGAATTTGTAGAGAATTTAAATTTGAACTTTGGATCCACAAAAAATTTCTTACTTTCGAGTGTTTAAATAATTTGACTCAGAGACTGACCATGACAATTTATAGATTATTTACCCACAAACTACATGTGGTGATTTGAATTAAGAATGGCCCCTAAATGCTCACATTTGAATGCTTAGTCATCAGGCTGTAACACTACTTGAGAAGGATTAGTTGGTGTGGCTTTGCTGGCGGAAGTGTATCACTGAGAGTGGGCTTTCATGTTCTCAAAACCCTAAGCTATGCCCAGTGGCTTTCTCTTTTCCTGCTGTGTAGATTCTGATGTAGACCTTTCAGCTACTTCTCTATCACATCGACCAACAAGCAGCCATGCTCCCCACCATGACAATGGCCTGAACTTTTGAAACTGCAAGCAAGTCCCAACTAAATGTTTTCCTTTATAAGAGTTGCCGTAGTCAGTGTCTCTTCATAGCAACACACTACTAAGATACAACAGAAACCAATTCATTTGGAAAGAATTCTGTGTTGTTCTGCCAAAATATATTGTAGCTCTCATACAGTAGTTGTTGAAGAGCATATTTTAATTTTCTTTTAAAGACAAGGTCTTGCTGTGCAGCCCAGGCTGGCTTTGAACTCATGAGATTGTAAGTACGCATGTCCACTCTTGATTCTTCCATATACTCAGTAGTGATTATAAATTTTTATCCAAAAAGATATCTATGTGTTTATTTTAATAAATTTATTCTTTTAACCAATTTAGACATTGTCTCCTACGTAGAAGGCCCCCAAAATAAAGAATACACAGACAGCCAAAGGTAAGTTATAGCAATTTACTTCACATAAGAACAGAGTATCTCAGGCCTAGGATTTTCATCAAATATCAACAAAAAAAAAAAAAATCTGTACAGAAAACCTAAAGGCAATCATATAGAATAGCATGTAAAATGTGCAAATATTCTTTAAAATGCAATTACTGTGTAGCACTTGCAAGGTAGAACTGCATAGCAATTCTAGATAACCTAGTAATTGTTTGCATGTAGTCAATGCAAATGTCCAAGGCACAACTCAGAGTTGGTAGACAAGTGTGTGACACATACACTCAGATCATTTATTTGAAGACATTAAGATAACATGATGCTATGTTTAATGAGACATCAGTTTATCACTAAAGTTTCATGAAATACCACACTGATAATGTTTGTGTTGCTAGGACAAACTGCTCCCTGAACTTAAAAGTAAAAGACAAGATTCTTGCTTTCCTATATTAAAAAATTACATATATATATATATATGTACACACACACACGTTATACACAGGAAACATCCTAAAGTCCAAAGGGAAGCCATTTTCTTATTATTAAAGGTTCCCATTACAATATTTCATAACAATTCCAAAAAAAAGTATACTTCTTTGCCACCTCTTTTGGTCAATCTTAGCTACAAAAAGACATTGAAGTAGACAACTTTCTGCTCCAAGGTGAAGGTGATGACTAGCTTAGAAAGTCTCTGAGTGCACAGTGAAAAGCCTGTAGCCTGGAGAGGAATCACTTTATCTACACAGGAAGACTCAACCCATTACAACATCAACAGGAGCACTGGCTGTGGCACAAACCCCCAAATTCATCACAGTGCTCTGTGCTTTACCGCCCATCCCTGAGAGAAAAGATTCTACCGTTTTTAATTTTTAATAAAGTAATAACTTTACATTGATAAGAATGCTTAAAGATTTTTTCAAGATAATTATTAGCATTAGCCCTATTTCAATTTCCTTAAGGAAATAAAAGGAAGAAACGAAGGAAGGAAGGAAAGACACTGCTCTTTGAAAGAGTGCTCTTAAAAATCCTAAATGCCGCCCATCAAGCCAAGTTCGAGGCTCTCCTCACTGTTTAGTTCTCTGCTGTTTTTCATGCCATTGCTCGCTTCCTTACAATTTTTGTTAACTGGAGAATTTAACAGGTAGTGTGGGAAAAAGTACAACCCAAGCCTAAAGAAACACTGAAGGGAGATGTATGTTTTCCTGTGTGAAAGTTTTACTGGAAAATCTGAATGTCATCCAAGAAAGGCAAAATACCTAGAAAAGAGGAAGTGTAGAGTAAACATGCTGTTGCTGCCTTGCACTAGCCTTCCTGACCGAAATCCTCTGTAAACTTTTTTAATTTCAACAAGTCATGCTCATTGACGGTAGGTTTCGTGCTGGACAGAGACCGCAGCATGTCCCACTGTTAAGAGAAAAGGAGAGCATTAATAATGGACTGTGTTGTTAGTTATTAATTACTAATTTACAGTTGAATAGGAAAGTCTGCAGCGTCAAATTCCTAAGAGCAAACAAATCCCTTCCTTACTCTTCCCGTGGCCTTCCTTACGCTCATTACCCACTGCAAGCACAGTCCTAGCAGCCTGGGGACTAACACCTTCACAGCCCAGCTATGATCTCAGTCCTTCAACAAGAGGTTGTTTCCATCAAGTGCAGCTCAGAAGGGAAATGGTAATTGTACAAAAATTCAATAATTTATTATGATCTCTGTGGAAATTTGTAACTGAAGCAGCACATTCTGAAAGTCTATTAGCTTTTCAATAACAGAAAATCCTCTACCTTATTTTAATCCTTCTAATGAAAACTGAAATCTGCATTTGTAGTAACATCACGATATTCCTTTTGAATTGTACTTACTTAACCATACTCCTTTTTACTACAAAAACGCATTTCTGTATTATGTAAGTCACTTGGTTTTACTTAAATGAAGCAATGCTTTAGAGTAATGAAAATTTTTTAAGTTAAAACTAATAGTGAAACTGAAAATATGCTAATATCAGAAAGTAATTAAAAATAAATAGTTCCTGTAAAATTGTATGACAAATGAAATAAGGAAACACTCTAAGTTATTGTGAATTCTTCAAAGCAGGACATAACACAAAAACTTAAAGAAAATCTAATGTATCAAGGACTGCAACAAAAGAGATTTCTGAATAATCAGATGAGCAGCAATGAAACACTATGCCTGGTGTCTGTCTAGGGAGCCATGCAGAGCTTCCTCTCTAAATGCTCCTGGGAAACCTACCACCAACACTCTGAACTGGCAGCTTAAGCAGAAGTTTAAAACTGGCAGCAACCAAACAGACTTTTCCAGCGCCCCAGTAATCTAAAGATATATCTTAAAAAAGAAATTTGGTGAGTTACTTTTATTCCTACAGTATAAACATACATAAAACCAAAAGTCTTTTAAAAGTCTTGTATAGTATTTGAGAAAAAGGTTAAATGATTTCTGCAGAAAAATTTAAGAGCTGCGTTATTTAAACTGTCTATGCAGCTTTAAGAAGTAAAAAAAAAACAATACTATTTATGAATAGTATCATACAAGAGTTGATATTTTTGGGTATTTTTAAACATGTAAGATTCAGGGGCAAAACTCAAATTTTATTTAAGTTCTAATAGTATTTTACTCAATATATATGAGAATTTTGTGGATGACTTATAAACTCAGATAATTTTGCTTTCAAAATATAATTGTGTTCAATTAACACAAGTCTCAAAACTTTATTACTTTTATATCTAAGCACAATAATTCCTCAAGTATTACATACATGAACCTGAAAAAAAATCTTTAGCTGGTGTTACAGAAATAAACTATTCGTTGATAAATTAGTGTATAAAGATTTAAAATGTTCCTACCATGGAAACAACTGGCTCTAAGAGTTTATCTCCAGGGACATCCATCCATGTCATCTCCACAGCCCCGGGGTCTCCTGGAGAGCAGGGGGTCAGCAGGTCATTTACAATGCAGTTAGGATCAGCTCTTGAGGGTCCACGAACCTGTAATCACAGTAACTTGAATTTATCTGAATAAATGAAATAAGAATTAAGAGTTTGGTCATTCAGTCCCAGTCCAGCTGGCCTTGAAGAGCTCCCAATAGATCAGTTGGACTGGGACTGAATAAGCATGGGTTGAAACTGGACTCCCTGAACATGGTGGACAATGAAGGCTGATGAGAAGCCAAGGACAATGGCACTAGGTTTCGATCCTAATACATGAACTGGCTTTGTGGGAGCTTAGCCTGTTTTGATGCTCACCTTCCTGGGCCTGGATGGAAGTGGGAGGACCTTGGTCTTCCTGTAGGGCAGGGAATTTGGACTGCTCTTCAGTATCGAGAGGGAGGGGGATGGACTGGGGGGAGGAGAAGAGGAGTGGGGATGGGGGAGGGGAGTGGGGGGAGGGGGCAATGTGTGGGAGGAGGGGAGGGAAATGGGAAACGGGGAGCAGTTGGAAATTTTAATTAAAAAAGAATAAAAAAAAATATGTTTACTTTCAAAAAAAAAAAAAAAGAGTTTGGTCATTATCAGAAAAGCTAAAAATACATTAATTTTTATGTTGTATTAAAATGTTTTCTTCACCAAGGCCAGCTGGACTGGGACTGAATAAGCATGGGTTGAAACTGGACTCTCTGAACAAGGCGGACAATGAAGGCTGATGAGAAGCCAAGGACAATGGCACTAGGTTTCGATCCTAATACATGAACTGGCTTTGTGGGAGCGTAGCCTGTTTGGATGCTCACCTTCCTGCACCTAGATAGAAGTGGGAGGACCTTGGTCTTCCTGTAGAGCAGGGAATTTGGACTGCTCTTCAGTATCGAGAGGGAGGGGGAGTGGACTAGGGGGAGGAGAAGTGGAGTGGGGATAGGGGGAGGGGAGCGGGGGGAGGGGGCAATATGTGGGAGGAGGGGGAGGGAAATGGGAAACGGGGAGCAGTTGGAAATTTTAAGTAAAAAAGAATAAAAAAAATGTTTTCTTCAGGAAAAATAGACTATATATGGAAAAGATGTTATCATTAAGTTGATTTAAAATTTTTTAGATTTTGATTGACTTACAATTTTTCTCGATGCATTTCTATAGCTTGATATTTTATACAATAATTTATGCAATTATTGGGATTAAAAAGAAGTTCTGAAAGAGAAGCGGTTACTTTTGGCTACCCTTTCTTCTTTTCATCTAATGCTTATTATATAGTAGTCACCTTACAGATCAAAACAAACATATTACAAAATTTCCCTAAATTGTTCTTTTCCATGGCTGAAAAACTTGCGACATTTTGCAGGACTATTTAACCTTAAAACTATTCAGTATCTATGTCTTTTAACAAAAACTTAAAAAAAAAAAAGAGACTTCATGTGTGGTGGTTTCAATGGGACTGTCCCGCAGTGTTATGCATTTCAGTATGTGGTTCCCAGACGGTAGACAGTTTAGAAAGGATTAGGGGATATGCCTTATTGAGGAGGTGTCACTGCGGGTGGGCTTTGAGATTTCAAAACCACATGACAAGCCCAGTTTGTCTCTCTCTGCTTACAATTTGCAGTTAAAATGTTAAGCTCTCAGCTACTGCCCCAGCATCATGCGGCCTGCCTGCTGCCATGCTCCCTGCCAAGATGGCCATGGACTCACCCTCTGAAACTGTGAGCAAGCCCTCTGCTAAATAAACGCTTTCTGCTATAAACTGCTTTGGTCTTGGACATGGCGTCTGTTCACAGCAATACAAAGTAAGACAACATGTAAGAGCTACACTGGGTAGTTTTTTTTTTTTTGTCAACTTGACCCAAGGTAGAATCATTTGGGAAGAATTGAGAAAAAACTTTTATCAGACAGGCTTATAGGAAGTATATCAATCATTTTCTTGATTAATGATTTGTGTGGGAGAACCTAGTGGATTGTATCACCTCTGGGCAGGTGGTCCTGGAATATGTAAGAACGGAGTGCCAGGAAGCAACACTCTTCCATGACCTCTGTATCAATTTCTCTCTTCAGGTTCCTGCTCTGACTTCTCACCAGGGACTACACTCAGAACCATAAGGAATACACCCTTCCCAACCCAGAATGCTTTTAGTTACAGTTTTATCACATCAACAGAAAGTCAACTAGGACAAAAATAAAGTGCTTAATAATCTCTATGTCATTTCATGAAACATAGCACAATTAAAACAAGGTTTTAGCAATTTCTAGAAAAAGTACCTTTGCAGCAAAGTTACATAAAAATATTCAGATGGCAAAACATTTGTATCTAATTTATTTCATGATGATTATTAACTTTATTTCAGGACTGGTGTAGGTGTGTAAAGTACATCTTTTCAGCTTGCTGTGAACACACTCACACGTAGTTTATTTGTATTTATGCCTATCTTTCCTTCCCAGCTGCATGAGATCAAGAGTTTTTGTTTGTTTTTATCTGTTTACAATCTGGTATGGTGCAAATATACCAGATTCTCCTCCAGATTGCTCTGGCTACCACAAAAGCAGATTCTAAACCATCTGAAAGACCTAGAAATGCCTCAAATCACTCTATACAAAAACACAGTACTTTAGGACCATGAATAATATTCACTAGAGAAATCCCCACCCCCACCCCCCCCACCCCCCCACCCCCGGTCTTTTGAAACAGGGTTTCTGTATGTAGCCCTGGTTGTCCTGGAACTTACTTTGTAGACCAGGCTGGCCTTGAACCCACACATCTCTGTCTGCCTCCCAAGTGCTGGGATTAAAGGTGTATACGCTGCCACACCGAGCGAGGAATTATTTTCAATGCATCAGAAATATATGTATTACATAAACCTACTTATTACATTATCATACAACACTGAAGACATTCCAACTCCTTTGGGAGCTTTACTTTCAAAGCACATGATAGGGTAGACCGAAGTCGCTCACCTTTTTGAAGTGAGTGGCTGACTGAACTTTTCTAACAGGCTGCATAAGAGCATCCCGAACAATTATACTTATATCTGCTCCTGAATAGCCATCCGTCTTCCTCCCAAGTTCTTGGAAGTCTGCTTCTGTGAGGCTGTTCTGAGTGCTGCCCAAGTGCAATTTAAACATGGCTGCACGGGCATGTGCTTCAGGCAAAGGAATATAAATACGTTTCTCAAATCTTAAAAGAAATTATACAAGTGACATTAAATATATATGCTTAATTTCAATGTAAAATTTGCATATTTAGAAAAACCACAGGCATTTAGTTAGATATTCTCAATTGTACCAAGTTAGGGTAAACCACACCAGAGTTAAACACCCATAAGTTTTCCAAAATTAATTATTTATTTTTACATACCAGCCAGTTTCTCCTCTCTCTTCACTGTCCCCTCCCCTCCCCCCACCTCCCTTGTACCCTCCCATCCATTCTTCCTTTGTCTCCATTCAGAAGGAGTAAGGCCTCCCATGGGAGTCCACAATGCCTGGCAGATCAAGTTGAGGCAGGACCAAGTTCCTCTCCCTTGTATCAAGGCTGGCCAAGGCATACCACCACAGGGAATAGGTTCCAAAGAGCCAGCTCATGCATCAGGGACAGGTCCTGGTCCCACTGTGGGGCCCCACAAAAGACCAACCTACAAAACTGTCACTCAGATGCAGAGGGCCTAGGTTAGTTCAGAGTCTGTGAGCTCCCACAAGCTCAGGTCAGCTGTCTCTGTGGTGGGTTTCCCCATCACGATTTTGATCTCTCTTTGCTCATATAATCCCTCCTCCTTCTCTTCAACTCGACTCCAAGAGCTTGGCCTAGTGCTTGGATGAAATATCCATGTATTTAAGTGCAAATACATATATACACATATTTATATACATTTCAGGGGAGACTATGATATACCAAAAACTAAAATTAGAAGCAAAATAATCAGGAAACAAGTTTTGACTGGTTTAATCTTTCACACACAACTTTTGGATCATTTCTGGCTGAGTTTGCACCTGGGATTTATGGCATAAAAGCAGATCTATACTCTTAACTTGTGATGAACAGACTAATCATTCATAGTATAAAATAAGGATTACCATAATGTTTGCATATGGAATTTATGGCATAAAGGCAGGTCTTACAGATCTGTACTCTGAACTTGTGATGAAGAGTGATGATTCATAATATAAAAAAGGATTACCATAATTCTCTAAGTTCAAAATAGCAAAACTACTTAAAATCTTAAGGCTAAACATTACATTACATAAATGTAATTACATAAACATTACACAAAATGTTCTTTTCACTATGAATTCATTCTGAATAATCCTGTACTATACATTATAAGTAGTTTGTCAATAATTTTACTTGTGGTGGCTTGAAAGAATATGGTCCCCAAAGGGAGTGGCATTATTAGGTATAGCCTCGTTGGAGGAAGTGTGTCACTGTGGAGGCAGGCTTTGAAGTTTCACATATGCTCAAGATACTGCCCAGGCCGGGCGGTGGTGGCACACGCTTTTAATCCCAGCACTCGGGAGGCAGAGGCAGGCGGATCTCTGGGAGTTCGAGGCCAGCTTGTTCTACAAGAGCTAGTTCCGGGACAGGCACCAGAGCTACAGAGAAACCTTGTCTCGAAAAACCAAAAAAAAAAAAAAAAAAAAGATACTGCCCAGTGTCACAGACCACACTTCATGTGGCCTACAAGTTGTAGGACTCTCAGCTATTTCTCTAGCACCATGTCTGTCCGCATACTGCCATGTCCCTCCATGATAACAATGGACTGAACCTCTGAACTGTAAGTGAGCTCCCTCAATAAATATTTCCCTTAAAGAGTTGCTGTATGGCATAAGGACAGGAGGACCAGTGGAACCAAACAGAAGACCCGGATCCAGACATCTTCGAACACCTGATCTTTGACAGAGAAGCAAAAAATATCAAATGGGAAAAAGAAAGCATATTTAACAAGTGGTGCTGTCATAACTGGATATCAACATGTAGAAGAATGAAAATAGATCCATATCTATCACCATGCACAAAACTCAAGTCCAAATGAATCAAAGACCTCAACATAAAGCCAGCCACACAGAACCTCAATGAAGAGAAAGTGGGAAGTACACTTGAACACATTGGCACTGGGAACCACTTCCTAAATATAACCCCAGCAGCACAATAACTGAGAGAAACAATTAATAAATGGGACCTCCTGAAACCGAAAGCTTCTGTAAAGCAAAGGACACAGTCAACAAGACAAAAAGACAGCCTACAGAATGAGAAAAGATCTTCACTAACCCCACATCAGACAGAGGTCTGATCTCCAAAATTTACAAAGAACTCAAGAAATTTGACACCAAAAGATCACATAATCCAATAAAAAAATGGAGTACAGACCTAATCAGAGAACTCTCAACAGAGGAATCTAAAATGGCTGAAAGACACTTAAGCAAATGTTCAAATTCTTAGTCATCAGAGAAATGCAAATCAAAACAACTCTGAGATTCCACCTGTAAGAATGGCCAAGATCAAAAACACTGATGACAACTTATGCTGGAGAGGTTGTGGGGAAAAGGGAACACTTTTCTGCATTGCTGGTGGGAATGCAAGCTGGTACAACCCCTTTGGATGTCAGTGTGGTGATTTCTCAGAAAATTAGGAAACAACCTTCCTCAAGACCCAGTAATACCACTTTTGGGTATATATCCAAAGGATGCTCAATCGTGCCACAAGGACATATGCTCAACTATGTTCATAGCAGCATTGTTTGTCATAGCCAGAACCTGGAAACAACATAAATGCCCCTCGATCAAAGAATGGACAAGGAAAATGTGGTACATTTACACAATGGAGTACTACACAGCAGAAAAAAAAAAAAAAAAACAACATCTTGAATTTTGCAGGAAAATGGATGGAGCTAGAAAACATAATTTTGAGTGAGATAACCCAGACACAAAAAGACAATTATCACATGCACTCACTCATAAGTGGTTTTTAAACATAAAGCAAAGAAAGCCAGCCTACAAACCACAATCCCAGAGAACTTAGACAACAATGCGGACACTAAGAGAGACTTACATAGATCTAATCTACGTGGGAAGTAGAAAAAGACAAAATCTCCTGAATAAATTGGGAGCATGGGGATCTTTAGGGAGGATTGAAGGGGAGGAGAGAGGCAGGGAGGGGAGCAGAGAAAAATGTAGAGCTCAATAAATATCAATAAAAATGTATAAAATAAAGAGTTGCTGTAGTCATGATGTCTCTTCACACCAACAAAAAGTCTAACTAAGACACTTGTCTTCATAAAATTCAGGCATTTGGAAGCAGAGAGGAAGCAAGGAGGGACAATTTTTTGCAGACTCACTGTGGCAATGTTTTAAAAAAAGTTTCTCTTACCTTGACATAGGCTTGTTTTTGGAATCAGGCCACTTTCTAAACCTGCCTAACACAGGTCCTCTGGTGGTACCGGATGCTAATTTAGTATGCTGTTAAATCAGCACATGAAGGTGATACAGTAGCACACACGCATGTGCTCTTCTTTTTATCACCAATTAAGGAATGCTACAGGGAGCTACAGAGCTGTGAAAACTCTATATACTGTTTCTAGAGCTGGTTTCAATTTCACCTTAAAATGACAGAAAATCTTTTGTTGATGTTTTTAACAGGGTTTATATAGTCTAAACGGGCCTGAAACTTGCTACATAGCTGAACATAACCTTCTTAGTTCTCCTGCCTTCTTCTAAGTGCTAGGATTGCAGATGACTGCCACTTCACCCAGTAACAGACAAATCTTGTTTGTTTTCCACTGACCACTGTCTTCCTAGCCAAGCATGGTAGCTCATGCCTGTGAACTTAGCACCTACAAGGCTCAAGTAGGAGGGCTGCTGTGAGTGGAGGCTAGCCTTATCTACAGAATAATGAGTAACAGTAACAAATCATTTTCCTATGGACACCAATATGGTCTCAGTGGCAGGCCAGCCCATGGACTTCAACATGGCTTCAGAAGGCAGTACAGACCACAGACATCAACATGGCCTTAGGTGGTAACATGGACCACAGATATCAACATGCTTTCTGATTCCTGCTCTCGCTTACTGTAAAGGGCAAAGGAGCACCTTTTGCAGTGATATCGATGACTGCAGACTCACTGTTAAGGAAATTAGATATAGAAGGCTTCTATGAAAAGCCCCACCCCCAAAAGTAACAGCCTAGACAAGATTCCATAGAAGAGTACTCTTATAAATAGGGATAAGGAGCAGGGTGGTGGTGGCGCACGCCTTTAATCCCAGCACTCAGGGAGCAAAGGCAGGCGGATCTCTGTGAGTTCAAGGCCAGCCTGGTCTACAAGAGCTAGCTCCAGGACAGGCTCTAAAACTACAGCAAAACCCTGTCTTGAAAAACCAAAAAAATAAAAATAAAAAAATAAGAACTGGGAAGTGAGTGTGATTGGGGTACATTATGTGAAGTTCTCAAATAATCAATAAAAATACTTTGTTTGGAAAAAGAAAAGAAAATCATTTTGCAGAACTTTATATGAAAAATTTTCACTGAGATACAGAATTGTTTTTGTCAATTTTGAAGCATCATTCCTCCAAAATTTAATCAAAACTAAAGTTTAGCATAGACACCAAGCAATGTACTTTCCAAAGAGGAAGACTCCAGTGTACAGAGTGCTTCTTCATTATAGCCAGCAAAAAAATAAGTCAAGGCCATTCCTCATCCCCAACACAAGGGGAGAAAGAGGGCTAGGATTAACTAATAAAAAGGATTCAAAAGTAAAATATTTTTTAAAAGTTATTAGAATAAATTCCTATAAAGGAAAGTGATATTATCACTTAGTGTTACATCAATGGTTAGAAATAAGATCTTTATTCTATCATCATACCTCCGCCTAATTGCAGAATCCAGAACCCAGGGTATGTTTGTAGCTCCCAGAACTAAAATGCCATCATTGTCCACACCAACTCCTGCATGAAAATAGGTAACATTTTAAATAATCATTTGATGCTTTCTGTTTTAAAAGTCTCTGGTGTATACTCACTACACATAATATTGCTATATAAGGACATTTTCATAGACATATGGGAGGAATTTGGAGTATACTCTCCCAATGTTCCATCTCTCCCCTTCCCATTAGTTCCCTTTGTTCCCTGAGGCAGTTTCTTCTACTTTCACAGCATATACATATAGGTTTACATTTCTCATAAAATCTAGTAACTACATACATGAGAAAATATGATAGTCTTCCTGAGACTTAGTTTGCTTAAGTTATAGCCATTGTTATGTAAATGCATCTAAAAATTCCATTGTGTACAAGCATGCACACAATCAAATGTTTTTAATCTACTTTCCGTGACATATTTATATTCCATTAAGAAATCCAGTGCTTTATGTAATACTAAAGTACTTCATCTTCATCTTTACAAACACTACAACTAATCAAGAACCACACCACTCACGTACCAACCATACTGTCCAAAAAAGCACATCTCCTAGATTATGGGCAAATACTATTAATATTCTTTTCAAAATATTCTTTCATAAAGCTCCTGGTACATGAGTAGAGATATAATCTCTTTACTAATAAAACTGTGAATCCTGCAAGATAATTACAAAAGTGATACATTCATGCAGGGAGTGGTGGTGCACAGCTTTACTCTCAGTGCCTGGGAGGCAGAGCCAAGCATGGGTATCTATAAGGCTAGTTTGGTCTATGTCAGGAGTTAAAAGGCCAGCCAGGGATACATACTGAGAGCCTGTCTCAAAACAAAAATAAGAAGGGCAATAACAGTATTTTAGAGAAATTCTGCTTAAATTCATTTCTGCTAGTGGTTAAGCAAGAATCAGAAGCTACCTTAAAAACCAGCAATACTACCTTGCATTTGAACCAGGAATTCGGTCTTAATTCTCCGTGCAGCTTCACTTTCATTTTCACTCCTCGAACCACACAGAGAATCAATCTCATCAATGAAGATAATGGAAGGCTTATTCTCTCTGGCAAGCTGGAATAAGTTCTTAACCAGTCTAAAAATAAGAGTAAATAAAGCTTGTGGTTTCTATAGAATACAAAAGGACCACAACAAGGCAATATACCAATATTATAAGAACCACAAAGACTAACTAAAGGCCTAATCACATTACAGGGGTAAAAAACAAATTACAACCAGACACTAGATAATTCACTGAATTATATATACACAGACATACGCACACGTGCATGCACACCCATTTACAAGTACATACACATACACGCTAGCTCTTTTCCTACAAAATAAATTCCCAGCTAGGTACTGAGCTTGACAGAGAAATGAACACCTACAATATACTCCTTCCCTAAGTATTTAGCAGTGGTATATGGAACCTACTAATGCAGACTGACAGAGTGACTGACACCAGAAACCAAAGTAAAAACTTTCAATGTACCACTTACTTTTCACTTTCCCCTAGCCACTTAGAAACAAGGTCAGAGGAAGATATTGAGAAAAATGTTGAGTTGTTTGCTTCCGTTGCAACAGCTTTGGCTAAATAGGATTTCCCTGTTCCTGGTGGTCCAAATAATAGGATTCCTCTCCACGGAGTCCTCTTTCCTATATGTTGTATTAGAAAAATAACATGAGAATTTCAAGACTATTCATTTCAGTTACTGCAGACATTGTTCACACTGAAGAATATTATAAAAGGTTTTCACTTGAAGCTATCAGTAAGATTAAGAAGGCAGTTTAAACCTGATCAGTCTAAGGTATGTCTTGAGTGCATATGACCTGTCTTTTATAAAGATATCAATCAAAAACATATTTACAAAAACACTGACCTCCGAATAGGAAGTTCATTTACTTCCTCATTCATCTGTTCAACCGAAGTATGAAATCCACTATGCATGATACAGATAGAGAAAAGGATCTCTGCTCCCCGGGCACAGAAAGTTCAGTTAAAGGTCCTGTTCAACACTAGACTAATGCAGGAGAATCACAACCACAGAGCAGGGGCAGCTGTAAAGCCTGGCTTCTAAATATCCGTCACCTATGGAAGATGACAATATGCTACACTCAGTCTGGAGGACTTATGAGTTCTAAGGAATTCCTGATTTACCAGAAACATAGGCTACTGTGACAATCAGCGGCTTCAATAATTGGGCAATGATATAAGAAGGTATCATTGTAGATCCTACTTCTGCTTAAATGAAACAAGGAGTAGGAGTAGGGGGATTAATTTACTGTGCTTTAATTTGGCTAATCAGAAATTACAGTATTTTCTAAAATATAGCGGGCTACATAGAATTATATAACATGAATTTTTTTTTTAATTATAATGTCATTCTTTAATAGCGCTTTATGAAAGGAACACTCAGGCATGGCAACATAATAGCCCTGAGAAAAACACAATTTTAACTATTTGGAAAGTCGAATTTTATGAGGTGAATCGATAAATACATTAGAGTCACTAGAACGAAGACGACATTTGTTACATCATGAAGCTTGCTTGTCTGTCTCTCGCTGTCCACATACTGAAGATAATATCGTTTGGAACCATGAAAATGGGAAAGTACATCAGAGGTCACCTACATGAACAACGTATTGGTGGTGAAATTCACCAGCTGGCATTCAGTGGGGATATAACATGAATTTTAAAAGAATCCACATACAAGCTGCAGAGGGGAACCTCCTCTCTGTAGCAGAACCATCCATAAATGACTGATGCAGAAACTAAATAATACCATCTTGATTATGAAAGGCTTGCCTTTCCCTTGAATTCTGCTTTACACTTTTAAACGCACACACCTATAGGGCAGCGGTGCCCTGAGTGGGGCACTTGGTACACAGAACACTGGAAGGATAGGAAATGGTATTAGGTAGTGTATACTTTTTATTTAAGTGATTACCTTTTAAATGTATGTTAAATAGATGCTATTTTTTTTCACTCATGGTAAACAATAAGTAGTTTAAAAAATAATTATAATCAAGTAAAAGTAAATGAGAAAACTTCAAGTTCAAATACAGGCAACATCTCTGTGTATGAACTGTATGTCACACCCAGAGTTCAACCAGATTTCTGAACCTTCACAGCACTACAATGCTAACTTTTATAGTATCTGTTTTATACCCTTGAGATTGGGCTGTAAGCAATGCCCTCGAATTAAGGAAGTGAGATGCAGCCCACAGATTCTTTAATCTATCTCCTTTCTGTGACATCACTGTTTGAACCTGCTCAGTTTACAGCCAACATCACAATGTGTTTTCTACACAAAGCAGCTTGTTTTCAAAGTGAAAAACCTCTGTGTGTTAGACTGTGGGCATAGTCACATCACAGACACGACCATTAGTCACAAAAAGAACAATGTAAAACCGTCCTGCACAGCAAAGATCACTTACGCTGGAACTAGAGCTGCTTGGGCTAGCTCCAGGTGCTGTGGTCAGCAAAGCCCTCTTCACAGCGTAAGAAGTGCTCTCTGTTCCTAGCGGATGTGCACCATCCCAGCAGTTACATAACTCTTAAGTCTTCATTTAAAAAAAAACTAACAGGTGACTACTGTACAAATTCAGATAAAACTCAGAAGATATATATATATTCCCTAGCACTTACTAGTATTTTAAAGCCAACACATTTACTTAATATGGAATCACAGCCTATGTTTTTATAACTTGCTTTCTGATCCTTATAATAGATGTGGACAGCTTTCAGTAAACTATCATGTAGATCTACATTTATTAATATGGCTATATATACTATATTGTATTGAGTTTGTAGTATTCCAATGATTTGTCATAAGCCCCACTGACAATCAGATTATTCTGCAATGTATATACCTGAAATATAGACACAGAAAGGAACACCTTTGTAAAAATAGTTTACTACATCTAAATGTCAATTCAAGATAATTCACATATTGAAGACATGAATTCACAATGCTCTACCTTAATCACTAATATGTTTGAAATAAAACTGTTAGAAGCCATTTCACCTGTAAATAGATGAGGAAATTTAATAGGCAGAATCACAGCCTCTTTAAGTGCTTCTTTGGCTCCTTCAAGACCAGCAACATCACTCCATTTTACATTTGGTCGCTCTATAACAATGGCACCTACAAAATAATGGGTCATCTTTAAATTGAGAAAGACTAGTGCAGCAAAGTTAGAAGGCAACATTTAAAAAGTACACTGTAAACTTCAATGTTTTCAGTACTATGACTCTTTGTGAAGTAGTGTCATGAGGAAATTGTTAGAAATCACCAGGAGGCAAGAACTTAGGTAGTTTGCTAGGCAGCTATGGACAGGACTCAATACCTAAATTTCTGCCCCCTTATTAGTGAAATGAAAATAGAACTGCCTGGCCAAACCACACAGACAGGTCAGCACACGGTCGGTGACACTGCGTATGAAAGCTGGGTGCTGGCTCTGGAGTCAATGGGTTCATCCAGTGGACTAGCTTACTGTTTCTCTTGTTAGCACTCTCCGTCAGAATACAGAGAGAATACGCTTCAGTGATTTTAGCTAAAAGTAGAGACAGGAGACAAAATAAGAGGAAAGACAGAAGGAAAGGAAACGAGAGAAAAGAGCTAATGGAAAAGACAAGCATGCCCTTAAAGACCTGCAATTTCTTGAGATTTGCAAAAGTGTCTATCTGGCTTTTAAACAGGACCATTAAAAAAAAAAGCAATTAACAAAGTTACTTAAAGGAGTGTTTCGTTTCTCAGAGTAGTGCATTAAAAAACTACAGAAACTGTTCCAGTAGGAGTCCAAGAAAAATATCCTGTAATTATTTGAAGAAACCTCTAGCTTTTTCATGAAAAGCTTTTTCAACTTTCTAGTGCACAGGAACTGCTTTACTTTAAATCACTAAACAGTCTAAGAAGATGAGAAGTAGCCACTCTGCTGGGGAATGGCTCAGTCATCCAAGTCCACACCATGTCCCCAGCACTCATGTCTGTAACTCCAGCTCTTGGGACGTGGAGTGCAGACACAGGGAGATCCATGGGCTCACTGCTCACCAGATGAGCTCCAGGTTTAGTAACAGAGCTTGTTGTAAAAACTAAGGAAGAATAATCTAGGATGGCGCTTGAGGTCAACCTCCGGTCTACACACACACACACACACACACACACACACACACACACACACACACACACACTCTCCTACCCTCCGGCACCAAGCATGCATAATATATCCACTCACATCCCACTCTTTTTTTTTTGTCGACAGGTCTCACGATGTAGATCAGGCTGGCCATGAAATCACAGAGATCTGTCTGCCTTATCCTTTCAAGAGCTATAGGATAAAAGGCATGCACCACCATGCTCAGCTTATTTCCACATTTAACTAATATTTTTATTAAAGTTTAAAGGTGACTTTTCAATATTTAGTTGTGAAAGATTAAGTACCAAAACTTAATGGTTCATAAAACTAAAAAGGTGGTGGTGGCGCACGCCTTTAATCACAGCAGTTGAGAGGCAGAGACAGGCAGATCTCTGTGAGTTCGAGGCCAGCCTGGTCTTCAAGAACTGATTCCAGGACAGTCAGGGCTGTTACAGAGAGAAACTCTGTCTCAAAACAAAACAAACAAATAAACAAACAAACAAAAAACAACTAAAAAGGCAAGGTAAGATTACTGAAAAATATAAATTGACTGTACTGACAAGAATATAAATGCACCATTTTTCTTATTGCACTGTATATTATATTTAAATATTATTTGGGGCTGGTAAGATGGCTCAGCAGATAAAGGCATCCAAGTTTGATTCCCTGAAATGACATGATGGAAGGACAAAACTGATTCCTGAAAGTTATCTCTGCCTTCCACACATGTGTTGTGGCGCACAACATGCATACACAAAATAAATTCAAAAAATTAAAATCAAACGGACATTTAACCTTACAAGTTTCCAAATTAGCTAGCAAAATAACAATTCAAGCCATAATCTATTTTAATCCTCATAATCATATATTAAATACCATAATCTAAAACACAAGTAAGATATTAAAATATTATTTCAGGAATAAAAAATTAATGATTGTGTGTGTAGGCGTGCAGTCACACGTGTGTCTTGTATGGAGGTCAGAGGACAACTTCAGGTCCATTCCTTGTTCATGAGACAGAGCTCAGTGGCCCAGAGCTCACCTGGCACGCTGGGCTGGCAGGTCAGCATACCCGAGCAATCTACCTAGCTTCACCTCCCAGTACTAGGATTGTGGATGTATGCTGCTATGTCTGGTTTTAGGGTGAGTTCTGATGGTCGGAACTCAGACTCTCGTGCTTATGTGGCAAGCATTTTACTGAGTGAGCTATCTTTCCGGTTGTAATAAATAAAGATACTAATCTATTAGCAACCATTAAATTTTAAAAAAAAAAAAAGGACAAAAGCTAGGCATGGTGGCACATATCTCTAATCCCAGAACATGGGAGGGAGATGGAGGCAGAAAGATCAGAAATTCCAGGTCATTTTCACCTACAGAAAATTTAAGGCTAGTCTGGGCTATGTGAGACAGTCTTTAATAAAGAAAGAAAAAGTTAGATAAAGCCCTCATAGGAAAGGCTAAAGCTCCACTCACTCTATTTCACTCTGAGATTACAAAGGTTTCTACATTGAAATGTTGTTTTAGGACTTAGAATTGATAGGAATTTACAAACATCTGTTAAAAACTCTAATTTTCAAAACCAAATATATGGTGTACTTTTCACTTGGGGTATGGGAATGCGCAGGGCAAACAACTCCTTGCCTTCTAACTCAGAAGTCTACCTAATGCAGATCAATGGACAGTCTGGACAGTGAGTGTCCTGCCACTTCAGACAGTGCAGCACAGCAGGGTAACTCAACCTTCCCTGGCGGCTGCACCAATCTGCTACAAAAGTTCTTGGCATATAAATAAAAGCCAAACCAACCAACAACAAAAATAACGCTATTGTTAGGGGTTGGAGTAATGGCTCAGTGGTTAAGAGTGCACACTGTTCTTCCAGAGAAATCAAGTTTGGATCCAAGAACCCACACCATGCAATTTACAACTATTGGTACTACCAACTCCAGGGAGATGTGACACCCTCTTCTGGCCTTTATGGGCATCCACTCACACAGACAGACATATAGATAAAAATAAAAGAATTAATCTAAAAACGAAAAACCTCTGCTTCTATCATAATTACACAGTTTTCAACATACTAGGTTTATAGTATTCTTTTACATATTCCAGTGAGGTGGGTAAAACGGAAATATTACCAAAATGAAGGAAGTAGTATAGCAAGGTTAGAGGTCTAAGATCTCTCTCTCTCTCTCTCTCTCTCTCTCTCTCTCTCTCTCTCTCTCTCTCTCTCTCTCACACACACACACACACACACACACACACACACACACTTTCACTATCCAGTAACCAAACCGAGCCTACAAAATGGGAATCTTTTTGTTAAATATTTTGTTAGGTAAGACTCAAAGGTACAAATACATACTACTAATGATTGAGCCTTTTATTTGAAAAGTCATTAGCTAACATATAAAAATGCAATCATATCTCAGCAGTTAAAGAAACCAACAATTAAGTACATGCCATTTTAGATATGCTGAGTTACCATTAATCAAACCTCTAGAATTTATTAAGATCTTTTTGCATTATCTTGCTTTCCTTTCCCTGAAAGAAATGACCACTTTCAAGATGGGGACTCAGATTCTGAGAGATTGGGAAAATTGCCCAAAATCTGAATGCTTTTAAGTGGCAGACCTCAGAGTGGAACTGAGATCTATAATAGCGGACATGCCATTATGCCACTGTACTCCAGGACAGCGGAGTCAAAGAGCCTTGCCGTGTGTAGCAGATAAAAGAGATAAACATATCTGTCAACACTGGAAAGTGGAAGAGAAGAACAGGGAGAAAATGGAGCACACATCAAGTGCAGTCATGGCAGCAGAATCAGTGTAGTTCCTAATCATTCAGGCCCTTGGGCCTTGCGGTGTATTAACAGTGTCATTGCTACTTACTTTACAAGGGAAAACGAATGAAAAAGCAACTTTTAAAGGTAGATAAACAAACCATTTTTTTAAAAACTCCGTTAAAAACAACACAAGATTAGAAAGCCTTGAGAGTAAACCCTAGCCTGGAACCAAGCCAGTATGTGATCTATGAGCAACCAAAGCCATTTTTTGAAACTCAATGAAATAAAGGGAAACTAAGCAATTCAAGCAGACAATCCATGAGTCTTTTCAATAAGTAAATTTAAAGAATGAAATCCAGAGTAACCTTGAAGTTGATTCTGTAGTTTCTTTTTCTCAGGGTCATCAGACTCTGCTTCTCCATCACTTTCATTCCTGATGAAAAGAATTGAATACATGCACATCACACACTGCAATAAACAATGCAACAGTGAAGGAAAGATAACCTGGAGTGTTTAAGCAAGAAAAGACATTGACATTAAATATTACTCTAAGTATTTCAAATGATGCTTTTAAGAATATATTAAAACAAGAAGCAGGCAGATAATCAATAGGGAACTATGCACTGGAAATGGACAAAACCAGGATAAAGTCAGATACACCTCCAGTCATAACACACACCCATGCATGTATATACTGCAGGTTGTATGCCCACACTATTCAATGAAGGGTTTGGAAAGTTATATGCAACTATAGAAAAAAATGTCGGAACCAAATATAACAAGACTCGATGATAGGAAGAAAAGGTACAACACACAATTATCTACACTATAACCTTTAGCCTAACGTCCCCCAACAGATAAAGCTTGCTGGTGAGTATTTTCTGAATGCCAAGAAAAAGGCCAACCCACTCGTGCTGGTTAGCTTTTGCCAACTTGACACAAACCTAGCCTACCCAGGAAGGAATCTCACTGAGGAATTGCCTCCACTCCATCATACTGGACTGTGGGCACATGCGTATGACGCTACCTTGATTACTACTAATTGATGTAAGAGGGCCCAGCCCACTATAGGCAGTGCCTCTGTGGGCGGGTGAGCTTGGGCTATACAAGAAAAATGGCTAAGCAAGCAAAGGACAACACCCCCCATCAGTCATCAGTAAGCAGCATCCCTCCATTAGTCTCTGTTTCAAGCTCCTGCTTCCCTTGGTGGCAGACTATACCCTTTACCTACATTAAATCCTTTCTCCCCATATTGCTTTAGCTTGTGGTATTTGGCACAGCAACAGAGAAACAAACTAGAACGGCACTATTTCACATCTAGGGATTTATATTGAAGAGGTAATTTTAAAATTTCACTACAAGGGCAGTTATATCTACAGTACACTGAGAAAAAAGAATCTATGTTCAGTTATAGAGATGAGTCATATGACAGAATACGTTACAGCCTCTGAAATCAATGTTGTAAAAACAATTAATGGAAAAATGTTCCTGATACAATGTTGAGTGAAAAGTGACACAGAGAAGAAAAGTTGGATCTCTGTGAGTTCGAGGCCAGCCTGGTCTACAAGAGCTAGTTCCAGGACAGTCTCCAAAGCTACAGAGAAACCCTGTCTCAAAACAAACAAAAAAGACAAAAAGAGATACAAAGAGGATTTAAAAAACTTGATAGGACTTGTGCCAGGGTGGGAAAGCCTTGGTTATCTGTAGAACGGCAGGGTTATGGATGAAGTAACTCCATGAGCTGAGTCTGTCACCCCAGTCTCCTATTCAAGATTCTTGTGCTGTAAAACCACTGAAAACCAACTGTGTTTCATAGGTTTCCTTGCAGACAACCTTTATTCTCATCAGACTTGAAATCCTCCAAGGTGAGGGCTTCTTACATGAAGATATCTTCAGGGAAGACCACTGGCTTGCCCCGTGGAAACTGAGGCAGAGTTGCTGTGTATTTCTGAGCCCTAGGAATATTTGGTGGAGGAGGTGGCAGCAATAATATCTCTACTTGAACATAAAATCCCACAGGGATGAATTCATTCTATGTCCCCATATGGTATCCGGGGTAGTTTTCTTAATGATGGGAACTCAAGGTTTATTTTCTGTCCTCAAAATTCTGTAAGGTAATTCCTTATAAAATATAACCAGCCAAAGTGAGTCCTGCTACTTGTAACCAAGACTGTTATTTAGCAGGGAAGAAAGACTGACTCTCCCTTGTCAGGCAGCCATTGCAGAGCAGGTGGTTACAGGTCCTCACTAACACAGCATGTGTCCCAGTAGACAGGGACAATAAAAGTCCCTGGCTGGCAGAAATCTGTGAGCTATATGCTCATGATGAATTGTGCACTTCATGTTGGGAACTACTGTACTATTTCAGGGCACAAACTCCTCTTGGTGGTCGGGCGGTGGTAAATTCCAGCACTTGGGAGGCAGAGGCAGGCGGATCTCTGTGAGTTTGAGACCAGCCTGGTCTACAAGAGCTAGTTCCAGGACAGGCTCCAAAACCACAGAGAAACCCTGTCTTGAAAAACCAAAAATAAATAAATAAATACATAACATACAGACATAAACTGCTCTTGGTGTGCCACAGAAACTGTTTCCTAACCATGGCTCAACAAGGAACATAATACTCTGAGCTTATCATATTCTTCAAACTCTGCTACACAGGTTAAGGCAGTCAACTGTAAATTTTATTTTTCTCCTGTCCTTAAATTTGGCAATGCCTAGTAAAGAGGAAAAATTTCATCATGAGTAAACATGGGAGGGGAGCACTGCCTATTGGGCTCCATCCCTCATTCCCTCATTACCCTGGGCATCATCCAAGAAACCTGTACCCTGCAGAACATAAACTGTGGGCATCATAGGCTCCAGAGCTCACCAGATTCTCAGTGCTTCAAATCCAGTTGGCCACATCAACCCAGAATGTCATTTTTCTAGTATGTCATCTGGAACCACACTGACACTCATTCATAGAACCACTGAAAACAAATCAAGTTAGAGTATACACTCCCTGCTGAGGAGAGCTGGGAATGCATGCACTAAAGTGCAGTAATGCTCTTTATATTTGTGACACCTCATGCATCTAGGAAGACATTGAAAAACTGGAGCTCAGTTTTTAAAAATTGTGCTGTTGCCTTCTTCACAATGACATAATGCAAATCCACTTAAAAACTTTGCATAAATAAAAATTAATGACATTATTGGAATTTGTGTTCATTTTGTCCAGAGGGTCAAACTTAATTCATAGATCACTTGAACTGACAGGGGTATATTAGTGCCCTGCCCACAGTATTTTCTCAGTTACTCAAAAACAGTCAGGGAGGTATAAAAAGCAGTAAGCACACACTGGCAAACTTTGGTCTTTGAAAGGCTTGCTGTACTACTGCAGGTTTTGTGGCCATACAATACCTACTGTAACCACTCAACTCTGCTGTCACAGTACAAGGGCTGCCTGAGATGACGGTATATAAACAGATGTGCAAGGCTGTGTCTCGATAAAACTTAATGACTGAAATAGACAACAAGCTCCCTCTGGACTATGACTCATGGTTGAAAAATACCTGGCTTAGTCAAAGAAACCCATGAACAAATAGAAGGTATGAGATATAGAACCTGACACTTGAGAATACATACCCCTTCTCATCAACTGGACTTGACTGTTCCTCTTTCACAGGCTTCTGTGGTTTCTTCTCTTTTTTCTTCAGATATTCCTTCAGTTTTTCTGCTCTATCAAGATATTCGGTACACTTGGCCCTGATACTCTGCTTGGCTTTATCGCCTTGTGCTTCATCTGCGAAGGGAATGAGAAACTATTTCATTAACATTTGTTGTGGTTCCCCACAGGCTCAGGTATCCAAACCCTTGGACCCCAGTGGCTGGTGCTGCCTAGGAAGGTTATGGAATATTTTGGAGGTAGAGCCTTGCTAGAGGAACTCTGTCACCGGGGTGGACTTAAGGTTTTAGGATCTAGCTCTGCTTTCTGTTGTCTAGTTTCCTATGTGTTGATGGTCTGTGATCAGTCAGCTTCCTGACTCCCAGACTGGCCACACTCCTGCTGCCACGCCTTTCCTGTGATGACAAGCAGGATTCCCTCTGGAACTGCATGTAAAGCAGAATGAAGTCTTTCTTCCTAACTTGTTTTCCGCCAGGGTATTCTATCAGGACATCAGAAAAGCGGCTAATAATAGTACTCAACGGAGAAAGGTTCAAACTTAGAGATACTCTTTTAACTAGGAACGCCATCTCTTACTCATTGTATCCAATGATTATCACCCCCTTTCTGTTCCTTCCTGTTCAGGGCTGGAGGCCAACAGTGTGAATTTAAAAACAAACAAAAAACCTCAGAGCAAAATGGTAGATATCTTAAGTTAATGTTCTATGATAGCAAAGTATTTAACAGTCTATACATTTCAAATTCTTCCCGTAACAGTTTTCAGATAGCTGAAAGCTGTTTGTCTTATACAGAACCAATCACAAGAGAGATGACACACAGCTCTGCATGGAGATTACTAAAGGCTGGGAAGATGGAGTTAGAAAACAAGAAGCTGATTTGCTCTCTGTTCACTGCACACGTATGTTGATAAATAAAATTAATACAAGTGAATAAAAATTTTAAGATATAAAAGATAACCAGAAGCAAAGAAGTAATAACCTCATTAACATCTTTGTCTGCTTTATTTCAAAGATACTAAGTAACAGAAATCACACACATTATGTGGACCAACAACATGGTAACTGTATTACATAACGGCCTCTATCAGGCTATTCTGAAATGTGGACTTGACAATCCTCATGTCTCTTATGTGTTCTATTTCATTTTCAGTTTTTCTTTAGCATAACCCCTCCCCTCCACTTAAATGGGAAAGTACAAATTAAAACAACCCAACACACTGAGTGTAGGATTAGTGATGGACCTTACAGGTTTTCATACACTTGTTTCTCAGTGCTGAATCTCCAGTTCCCAGAATAGAGCATCTGTAACATACACTTAGTATCTCCCAATTTATTTTTACAACAAAATCATTTCCAGCATATGCTCAGGCAATGATTAAGCTCAAATCATGTAATCTGTATAGGTTATCTATAAACAAGGGTCTCCCCACTGAACACACAAAAAGACACTGGTTGTATGAAGTAACAACCATAACAGCTGTCACATGTGTGAGCAGGACTTAAAAGTTAGGAGAAAGGGGACTTTATTTTTATTTGGTGGCCTTAGATCTTTAAATTCTCTTGGCTTTGGATTTGGATTTTTATACATGTAACATTTTTTTCCATTTTAGTACACAAGTTTAAATAAAACAAAGCAGCCTTACACTTAACGACATGGAGAAAATACTGAACAGCATGCTGGTAGAGCTGAAGAGCTTCCTCATAGTTCCCAGCCTTGTCTTCCTGGGCTGCTTTGCTTGCAAGATCTATTGCTTTCTGTTTGAGGGAGGCAAAATAATAAACTTAATATGGAAGCATAAATCTTAAGTTTGAAGCAAACAATGCCCCCCCAAACACACATAATGGGGGAGGCAGAGAGATTTAATTAAAAAGGAGTGCTTAGGGAAATTCTCAAATTAAGTAACTGCTGGACTGGAGACATGGCTCAGAGGTTAGGTGACCAGTGTTCAATTCTTAGCACCCACATGTCAGATCACAAATGTCTGTAACTCCAATTTAGAGAATCCAACCTCTTCTGGTCTCCGTGGGCACCAGGCACACACAGGTACACAGATACACATGTAGACAGAACACCCATACACATAAAATAAATTAAAAAAATTTGAAAACGCCTAGTGCTGTTTCCTAAAGCAGAAACATAATGCACAGAGATGAAACCCCCATGGAACAATGAGATATCAAAACTCTGAAAAGTTTCCAAAACTATACTGAGCAAAAACATTTAAAAACAACAACAAAAATAAAACAAAACAAAAAAACAAAACAAAAAACAACTAGCGCTGGGCCATGGCAGCACACGCCTTTAATCCTAGCACTAAGGAGATAGAGGCAGGCAGATCTCCGAGTTCAACGCCAGCTTGGTCCACAGAGCACGCTAGGACAGCCAGGGCTACACAGAGAAACCCTGCCATGTCACATCAAAAAAATATTAAAAGAGGGCTGGAGAGATGGCTCAGCGGTTAAGAGCATTGCCTGCTCTGCCAAAGGTCCTGAGTTCAATTCCCAGCAACCACATGGTGGCTCACAGCCATCTGTAATGAGGTCTGGTGCCCTCTTCTGGCCTTCAGGCATACACACAGACAGAATATTGTATACATAATAAATAAATATTTAAAAAATATATTAAAAGAGCATTAAAACAATGACATGAAAAGTATTTATGATGGGTATTTTCTGATGATTTGACAAAGATTCATTTTCTACCTTTTCACATCTATGATGGGAACTACCATAAAGATTTAAAAAGGAAGACCTCAGAAATAGAGCCATACAAACACAGCCAAGGAATATTTAAAGTCATGCAGAACCAAGTCAACAATAGGAAAGTAGGCTTTTAAAATGGTATTGTAGCAAGTGGACAGCTATGCGGGAACAAAAAAGAATATTAACTTAAATCCCATTTGACTCGAAAAGCTAACTCAAAATGAGCAGAGACTTAAACATAAAACTTATTGGAAAAAAAACAAGAAAAATTCTTATATTTAGCATCAAAAAGAATGTATAAAATAAAAAGATGTTAACATCAAACGTATCAATTTAACAACATTTGTTCTCTAAAAGATTCTACTAAATGATGAAAAGACAGTACAGACTGGATGAAATACTGTGAAACATCTGACAAAGAAACATCTAGTAGAATGCACAAAGGGATCCTGAAGATTTAACAGTTCAAAAAGAATCTTAACGGGCCAGTGAGATGGCTCAGCAAATAAGGGGTCCTGCTACGCTACCCAGCTTGGTTGATTTGAGAGACCCACACAGTAGAAGAAAACGAACTATTCTTGTAAGCTGTCCCCAAACAGTGTAGCATGAGCTTAAAACATAATCCAATTAGTTAATGGGGAAACATAATTTCACCAATGAGACTATAGACGGCATACCATCATTAGACATTTGAACAATACAAATTAAAACCACAATGAAAAAGACCAAACATCTATCACAATGGCTGAAAGTAAAAACAAACACAACATCAACGCTGGAAGGGATGCTGAGCATGTATAATGGTTTAGAAATTCTGAAAAACTGGGCTTTTATTTACAGAACAAAGTATTTAGCTAATATATAAACAAGCAACCACACTCTTAGACAATCACCTAAAGAAAGGAAGATTTGTGTTCACAAAAAAGCCTGTATATGAGTGAATGTTCCAGATAGCCTTCAATGGTATCATGGCTAAACAGTTATATAAAAATACTATGGAACACTAGGCAGCAATAAGAAGCGATGAACTATTGCTTTATAAGATTTGAATGAATCTTGAGGCTATTATGTTTACTGCAAAAAGCCAATACTGCCAGGCAGTGGTGGCACACTTTTTTAATCCCAGACCTCGGTAGGCAGAGGTAGGCGGATCTCTGTGAGTTCGAAGCCAGCCTGGTCTATGAGAACTAGTTTCAGGACAGGCTCCAAAACAACACAGAGAAACCCTGTCTCAAAAAACAAAAAGCCAATGCTACTGGTTCCGTATTAATGACTCCATTTATCTAATGCTCTCAAAATGTCAAAATCTGAGATGAGCAGGAATGAATTCTGCCAGGGAACTGGAGAAAATGGAGAGTGGACATGAGAGCAGCAGGAGGGTCCCTAGAGAGCTGCTCTAAAGTGCGACGCCTGCTTATATGCTGGCCACATCATCAGTTTAGAGCCTAAAACTGTCCTCACAGAAGCGGAAGCACACAAAAGCACACGTCAAAGTGGGGAATGAGTAAGAGCTACTCAATGTGTCAACATCAATATCCTGACTGTACTAGTTTACAACATGCAACTACACTGAATACTTCACACTTCTTACAATGGCACCTTAGGTCACAATAACACTGACGAAGCTTTGTAATTTAGGGGCTGGAGAAACATCTGAGGGGAGGCATTAAAGCACTCGTTGCTCTTCTAGAGGACCAGCATTCAGTTCCTAGAACCTCCATCCATAGCTCACAACCATCTATAACTTCATTTTCAGGAAATCCAATGCCCTCTTCTAGTGGTCATGGGCATTAATAACACAAAGGAAGCACAGACACAATACAGGCAATACTCCCATACACATAAAATAAATTCTAATGTAAAACATTTGCAGACATATGAAAATAAAGAACCATGAATTATTAAAACACTCCAATGGGTGGGGGGTGTAGGCATGGGACTGATGAGCTGGCATAGTGGGTAAGGGTGCCTACCACCAACACTGATGACTTGAGTTTTGATTCCTGGGAACCACACAATAGAAAATGAGAACGAACTCCTCAAAGTCGTTCTCTGACCTTTCCTAAGGCACATGTTTGTGCGGCACACACACACAAAAGCCATAATAAAAAATCAAAGTAAAATATTCTAATTTGGTTAAATTAGGTAGTAAACTGTATCTAATAGAAATAAGAACAAATGGGGAATGAGAATATATGAATAATACTCTTTAGGCTACACTAAACATAAGAACATAAATAATATGAAAATCACTCAAAACTCCACAGCCACTCACATGCAGGAATACCGTTAGACTCGGAAGCATGTGCTGACGTAGAGACGCAGGTGGGGCTACAAAAAGGAACTAATTTTATGCTTCACAGGTCAAACGGTGAGAATGTGAGGGCAAGTCTTCCCATGTTTTAACTAGGCAGGATATAAATGTAAAAGTCATACACATGGTTACCAGGTGCTTAGGACAACAGCGCACACAACCACATACTCTAAGGGCTTAGTGCTTAGGCCACAAGGCAGAAATAAATATTGTCCTTATTCAGACAAATTTTCTGCAGATTATCGTGAAATGCTATGTTTCTTTAGTCACTCATTTCCATCACTTAGCCCACAGTGGGCAATTGTGGGTTGCTACAAGCCCAGTTTGACATGCTAAATCCTTATCTCACTTTTTTTTAAGACAAGATTTTGCTATGCTGCTCAAGCTGGTCTTAAACTTATGCACTCAAGCAATCCTCCAGTCTTATACTCCAGAGTTGCTGGGATTACACATACATTCTGCCATGCCTAGCTTACAGCACAACTCTTATTTAGGTATCTGGTGTCAAACAGTGTATGGAATACATAGTCTTAAACAGTCTTGCATGTTGAATCCTTTAAAGTCTGATCAGTGATGAATGCCCCGTTTGGCCCTGCGTTTTGGTGGCATACTGCACGTGAAACTGTCCTGCATGTCTCTGAAGAGGGAGCTGTTCTTTGCATTTCCCCCATGTCACCCCAACACACTCGTTTTTGCTGTGACTCCCACATAGGTGTGGGCAGTCAGCCTGCTTCCGCTCTTGCCACACTTTGATGGCTCCCTGCTGCAAGCAGCAGAATATAAACACTGAAGCATGGTCTATATGGCCTTATATGCCACAGTCCCTAGCTCTGTACGGGATCATTCTAGTTCTACTTCAGCTGGCCACCCCTCAGAAAAGGCTCCCTGAATCTTCTAACCTCAGGCTGGATTCTATTCCTCTGTCAGCTCTCTTTCCCGCTCTTCTCCCATCACTATGGATGCAGTGGCTGTTGTTTGCACTCACAGGCAACCTCCTCAGTAATCCCATAAAGACAGACTTCTCTGCCGAGAGCCTTGGAGCCTAGAATGGCACTGGTAAATGATGGGCGCACTGTTAAGTTGCTCAATGAGGGGGAAACTCCAGGCATCTCTGCTCTTTGGTTATTCCTGTCGTCCCTAACAACAATCCCTCTTCTCTGGGTATTTCCAAGAGCACACAGGAGCTCGGCTTCAGGATTTGTACCCTGACATCTGCGACTGACATCCCTCCCTCAGAATTTGGTCTGAGCCTCGATTCTATTTATGCCCTCTCCACATGGAATGTTTTTTAGGACTGACAATCTTTATGAAGTTGATTTCCAAATTTATTCCATTTTGATCACGATGCCCACATCATTCCTACGAATAAAACGTTCCAGGTTGCTATAATTATATACATTTCTTTTTGCTATTATTTGTCTCTTTGCTCTCTGTCTCCCTCACTAGATGAAAAGCTTCACAAAGTCAGGGGTTATGCCTTCACTTTTTCACGCATCAGCATAGGGCTGGCATATGACCAAGTGACTTCATTGCCCCAGGGTCAGTCAGGTCCTAGCCATCAATATAAAGTACAAAGGTCCGGAAGATCCGAGATTGGCTTTTTCTGAGTAGATCATGGAGTATCCATCCTAGAAAATAGCATCTGGACAAAGACGTTCCAACCCCATCTGCAAAGGCTGACTTTTCCTCTATGCTCAAGAGTCCGTTTCCATCATACCCTTTGATGTTTACTCACTCCATTAGTGACAAACCACTGGACTGTTCTGCCCAGCCCTTCCCTTTTTGGTTGGGGCCTCCCCGGAAGAAAAACATGTTTAAGTTCTGTCTCAAATCAATAGATACAATATTCCATTATAACACACCAGCTCTCTTGGGATCCTAGACTTCTCTCTAGCTGCCACCTTAACATCTCTTTACCTCGACAACAAAGTCCCAGAGAAAGCCCCAAGTTCATTTGAGTTTCTTTAGCTCCTATTCCTGAAATGCTGTCTTTTGACTGTGAAAGCACTTGCTCATCTAACTTCCTCTCTATAGGACACAGCACTAGTAACAAATACTGAACAGTATCTCCTTTCTTGGTCTTTATTACACCACTAGATACTTACTGTGCTGTGATTATTTTCCAGTGTCTTTGATACGCTATAGAATACACGCTATATTCTTCTCATTCTGTAAATTCTCCAAGATGGGACTCTCTGTGTCCACCACCTTTACGCTGAACTTCCAGATCCTTATTGCTGGTACAGTCCCCAAGCACGTATATACGAAATGCTCACTTGGCATTTCCATCTGGCTGTCTCAACAAACATTTCAAAATTAGTTCAGAACTCAATTTCTTTTTCTTCTCTCCATGAATGCTTGTCTTTATCTTCAGAACCAACTTATATCCATTCTAATAGCCCAGAATGTTTGTAGAAAACCCAGACTCCAATTCCTCCTCTCTCACTTTTTAATTTAAGACACAGACTGAACTATTTTCTTTCTTAAAATTTTCTCTGCACCAGCCTTTCTTGGGCATTTAAAATAGGGACCATTCTAATTTGGCCAGTCACCACCTTCCACCACACAGATCCCTGTCTTGTAACTGGTCTCCTTTCATTCATACTGGCTACCAGTCACACGTTAACTGTATGCAGATCAAAGTTTGATTCTGAAACAAAAGCATGAAAATGCCTCTCCACTGTTCATTCACGTACAGCAGAATGAGGACCCAATATAAGATGCAGCACACAAACTCCTGGTGACTGTTAGGAATTCTGGCTCCTTTCCACACTGAGTTCCTGTCATGCTGGTATAACCCAAACCAAGCCACAAGACATACATACAAAGGACCCTATGCCATTGTCTCCCTGTAAAACCCCAGCTTCTCAACGCTTCAGTGATAGTATGGCCCTCCTGGTGCAACACACTCCCCAAAACCAACTTGTCTAGATTCCTATGACTGCCTGTACATGCTTCTAATGATTACACTGTGTTCTGTCAGTTGCTTTCTGCACACACACACACACACACACACACACACTCCCCAAATCTTAACAGTTTTATATAGACAGCAAATATTTAGGATTGGGTCATCTTTGAGTTTTACTTCACATTCTTTTACTTGGAGTTTTCTCCATCTCTCTACAAGGTTTTTTTTGTTTTGTTTTATTTTTTTTAAAAATTATGTTTCTGCTGGGCAGTGGTGGCTCACGCCTTTAATCCCAGCACTTGGGAGGCAGAGGCAGGCGGATCTCTGTGAGTTCGAGACCAGCCTGGTCTACAAAAGCTAGTTCCAGGACAGGCTCCAAAACCACAGAGAAACCCTGTCTCGAAAAACAAACAAACAAACAAACAAAAAATTATGTTTCTGCATTTTTTTTTATACCTGGAAAGCATTCACCATTCTTCTTCAAAGAACCAGAATCTTGCAGTGAAAAAACCCCGCATGCTTGTACTTCAACACTAATTAGCTGCATGTCTTTCAGCACACCAAAGGATCGAAAAGTTCAAGTTTCTAATCCCGTGAAACTGGAGTAGCATTCAGCTTGAAGAGCTGTCCTGAGGATTCAATGAGATCACATCCAACACTGAGACAACTGGAGCTAGTTCACTCTATCTGAGATCACACCACCTCTCTGTGAAACGTTTTTTATTTGTCCTTGGGAGAGTGAGCTGCACCTCCCTGGATGCTGACCCACACTAACCTCTAATCCTGTTACTGTATTTATGGAACCATTCTTTGTTTTAGTTCTTTGCATCCTGCACTAGGTTGAAAGTGTCTACAAAGATGTTTTGCTCTGTTCCTTGGGAAGGCTGCTCATTTAGCAGTTCTCCATCTGAATTTCCTAGCTAAAAAGCTGAAAAGGCTGGTGGAGAAAAGCTGGCTGAAAACACCACCACCAACAACTGCAGCTCAGCATCCTCCTCTTTACCACAAACACCTATACTGTAGTATTTGTCAGCTGCGTCTGGGTCACTGAAGAACACCTAGGATTCCACAGTCCATTCAAACACAACACACCTGGTTATAGAGTCAAAGTACAAATGCTAAAAAGATGCTAAGTATTACAAAAGAAACCATCTTTTGCCAGGCAATGGTGGCACATGCCTTTAATCCTAGCACCTGGGAGGCAGAGGCAGGCGGATCTCTGTGAGTTTAAGGCCAGCCTGGTCTACAAGAGCTAGTTCCAGGACAGGCTCCAACGCTACAGAGAAACTGTCTCGAAAAACCAAACCAAATCAAAAACAAAACAAAATCAACAACAAAAAAGAAACCATCTTAAATATCCAAAGGAAAGCCTTTACCAATAAACAAATACATTCATGAAAAACAAAACAGCAAAGACAAAACCAACAACAACAAAAGCCCCTAAACCCCCAAACCAACCAAACTAAATCCAAACAACATTTTCTGAATAGGGTTACAAAAAAATAGATTTACAAAAACTTGGTAGAAAAAAATAAACACACACATCAACAGTGAACTCAATTCTCAGAAATAACCATGTTTGTAGTTAGAGTTTACTAAAGATAGCAAACATTTTAATAATCTTTCAGGCTGAACTTCAAGCTTCTCCACCCATTCTCTGTGTGTACTGATCTCTGTTTAAAGGGCCCTCCTTCAGGTGGAATTTCTTCACAATCAATTATTCTCTGTTTACATTATCATTGCTACTTATACCAAACACTCAACAAGTAACTATTGGAGAAACTACCAAAAGATCGATTGGAGGGTATTTCGTTCTACTCTTTGACAAATAACTTACCTCCTGGGCTAGAAGTCTTGGATACCAAGGCACATTCAATCCCACTGACAATCCCATGTTGGCAGACAGTGCCACAAACATATGTCAATGAATGCCGTCCCACGAAGGAGCAATAATCTTTTCCTAACATTAGCTATCTTAGGAATCCAAAATTTACATACAAAACACTTTTTCTTTTTCCGGTGAAGGCAGGAAGTGAAGATACAGATTAAAATACTCCCCGGTCTTAAATAATGCAATCTGGGAGAACATACATAAAAACATATTCTTAACGAATCCATGGGGGTGGCTCTAACCTCAGGTTCTTGGGCTATTTTCGTATTTACATTCACCAGACACCTGGAAGAGCTTTGTTTATCAGCATGAGAAACCGAGACCCTATTCCAAACTGTCCAGAGTAGTGCTTTGCCAAAATTATACTTTTCCTTTCTTCCTGGTAGAGAAACTGGAGCTCTTCCTGATTGGAGAGATCTGCCCAGTTCGGGCCAACTCTGCTGGTTTGTTTTTCAATGCCACCAGCAAATCAAGAGTCCTCTAGACAGACGGTGAGGCTCAGAAGACGGCAAAGCCAGCCCGTCTGGGAAGCGCCCCTTCTCCGCAGCAGGGTCTGCGCGGCCCCGCCTGCCTGGGCCCGGGACAGGGGCGCGGCCGTTCTTCGCTCCCCGCCCCCACCCTCCCCGCACCGCCCCCGGCCCGGTTCTTTAGAGAGGCTGAGGAGGGCCGAGGTACCTGGAGGTTGGTGTTCGTGGACGCCATGGTGGAGCTCCGAGGTGGGTCCCTGCGGAGGAGCGCGGGCCGAGGACCACCGGCAGCGGTACCGTCGAGTCGCGCTCGGGTCACAGTCGCACTCCGCCGGATGCGGTGGCTCTGAGACCCCGAGCAGCAGCCTCGGCTCTGGAGCTGTAAACCTACGACGGACTCCGCCAGCCACCCGACCCTCCCCACAGAACTTCCGCAATCCCGAGCCCCTTTGGGCTCTGGTCCCGCCTCCCGGCCGGCACTTCCGCCTCGTCATCCGCACGCGCGCTAACTAGTCACCCAGGATGCATCTCGCCACAGATGAGCTCGCGCGAGATAAGAACAGGAAGTCAAGATGCCAATCCAGGCCTGGCGGAAGTGAGGGCGAACGCCAGCTCAGGGCGAGTTCAGTCCTGAAGGGTGGGGCGGCTTGCAGTGACAGGGTAATGCAGTCACGGGTGTGTGAAACTTCTTTTAAATGTTTTTATTCGTCGTGAGGATGTGATGGGTCTGGTCGCGCTGTTGGCTCGGGAAGCTTTGGAAGATTTATGTGAAAACGTTCCGCGCAGCCACTGCCTCTGCGCTTTAGATCTGGCGATGAAGCAGTCTGCTGAAACCTGTCTTGCAGACCGAGTATATAAAATACCAGTTATAATATACAAAGTAAGTTATTGGCTCCAGAGGGTAACTGCCTCAGTGGTGTTGTACATATCAGAATTAGAAGCAGAAATGAAATATTTCTTTTTCTCAGTTCACTGCACAATCCCCATTTTCTTCCTTTCTTCCAGGCTAGGCTTCTTAGAACAGAGTGGAATAGGTGTTTATCGCTCCATAATTGTATTTCTTCTGTATGCACTTACCCGTTTCGTATCATACGGACTGTCTTTCCGTCTTTAATATCATGCTCAACCACCCTTGAAGTTGCTTTTTTGTAGTTCTCTAATGGTTCTACATTTTCCACTGGCTCCTACTCACCCTCCTCTAGGTACCGAATTTTCTCAAGTCATATCTTCCCGCTACACCATCTCCATTCATCCTCTTACTAAAGGTGTCCACAGACAGAAATGACTTAAAATCAAAATTTTGAAGCCCACTCTGTCCTCTGCCTTGCATTTGCTATGTCCTTCCCAAGATCCATCCACAGGGTTTTATTTGCTGTGTCAAAGCCAAATTAATTACCTTCTACCACAAATTTTGTTCTTTGCTTTCTGTTTGGCATCACCAAACTTGCTGCATTCAGGCTCAAGGCTCAGAGCTCACCCCTCTGCCCTGCAACTTAGTTCTTGCTTCTCGTTTCTCCTTTCCCAATAAAGTACAGTAGGAACCCAACCTGAGGATGCAGGGCATTTGATAGTTAGTAAGCTGCTTAATTTATTGCTTAAAATCAGCTACTGGTTCCCAGTGATGACCAAATAAGCTTGACTTTTCCTGAAAATATGACCAGACTCTAACTTACCTATCAATCAGTTCCACTTCTAAAATATTTTTCTTTTGTGCATTGATGAGGTTGACTCCAAGAATCCTTTGCCTTGAGCATGCCCTCCATAAATAAACTGTACCCCCAGCCTTTCAATTCCTAATGAAACTAATTCCTAGTGAGACTAAATACAAATGCTGAGAAGACTGTTCGTGTTCTTGCTCCGTAGTCTAAATGTCAGACTGAAGACCCTGTTGAGATGTATCGAGTATCATCACCATGAGCCAGTCTGTTCCAGACACTGGACATCAGCCAGTGTCACTCATAAGATGTTCTCTCCATGTGCAGTGAGGAAGGTACATTTTCTCTGTGATGCTATTCCTCCAAACCCATAACTCCAGTCAATTAGGAGAAAGTCCTCACAGGGTGTTTCTGCTTCTGTAAAATAAACAGCTCTATAAAAAAACGTCAAGGTCACCAAAGACTCAGCTACGCTGAGCTTAATAGAAACGGTGGGACCCAGTCACTTTAAGCTTAATGGAGGCCTGAGTCTCAGTAGTTTACCCCGAGGCAATACTTGGGTGCAGGAAGGACCACAAACTGAGATTACCTAGGCACCACCCAAGAACAGATCATCCCAAGGAAATCCCTAACATTCCAACCGTTGTAGATAGGATCACCTGCCAGCACACACTCACCAGGACAGGACACCCTCTTGACAAAGGTCAGTCAATCAGAGGTCATGAACCTCAGAAACCCTTCACCCCCTTTACTACTTTACTACTCACCTCCTTTACTACTATGAAAACCTAACTCTGACTGAGCTCGGGGCTCTCCAATTATTCCAATACGTTGGACACCAGAGAGACCAAGTTTGCAAACTTCTATAAAATAAAGGCTCTTAGTGATCAATAAAGGAGGGCCCAGCCCATGGTAGGTGGTGCCATTCCTGTGCTGGTTGTCTTAGGTTCTATAAGAAAGGCTGAGCAGGCCGTGGGAAGCAAATCAGTAAGCAGTACCCCTCCATGGCCTCTGTATCAGCTCCTGCCTCCAGGATGCTGCCCTGTTGAAGTTCCTGTCTTGACTTCCTTCAGTGATGAACAGCAATCTGGAAGTGTAAGCTCAAGAAGCCCTTTCCTCCTCAACTTTCCTTTTTGGTCATTGTATTTCTTTCATCAATAGAGACCCTAATTAAGATAGTAAGCGTCCAATTTTTATAAATCAAGAAGCTAATTGGGTGATCAAGAAGACACTTTGCCGAGCTGGAGAGTGAACCCAGGTCACCTGTCTTCAGGGACAATCTCATCTGAGAACTATAGAGACTGAACACACCACGGCACTAGAGAGGCTGCTCATTTCTGATTACTTGGGTAGGGATGTCTAAGGGAAGTGTAATTTGAACAGAATATCAAATCTTAAATTGATTTCCACAGACCAGGCCATTTCAGACAGCAGTCAGGATAGAGTAAATGCACAGATGGAAGCCATCCAACACATTTATGGGCTGTTGGCATGCAGGGAGCAGAAGCACTTCGGAGAAAGAAAAGAAGGAAATGACGCTGGAAATGTAGCAGTAGATGCTTCTGGGTGCATAGGTCTTTGTGTGTCAGGCTTTCCCTGCAGCCAGTAGGATTTGGGAAAGCCCAGCATTGTTGGTCCTTCTTGACTGGTGGGATATTGGCTTTATGAAGAAGGATATGAGTATCTCTTGTAGAATGGATCAAGAGAAAGCAGGTAATAGGATAAAGTACCTGGTGTCTTGCTTCTACACTTCAGGAGAGAGAGCGTAGAGCCAAAAGGATACTCCCTGTTTGTGTTGCTGGGGCACAAAGCTTACTTCTTACCTCATGGGGTTTGGCTAATAGTAGATCATTTTCTTCAATTGCTTTTGATTAACTCAGCCTGTTAAATAAACACAAAGAAATTCTTCAAGTGTCTGTTCCAGTGTTACTTACTCATGAAGTCTTGGAAATGTCTTCATTCTCACTGTACCTTGGAACTTGAATTCCCCTTAGATGTGTGCTGAGTGCTTGTGAATCATGAATAAGAAAACAATCTGTTACCGTCATTGGCTTAGTATCCTTCCTTCCTAGGGGTAGATCTCCAAAGCCTCACCTTCCTACACTAATCTCCTGGGCACTACACCTTACATGGTCTTATAACTCCCTCTGCCCTTACCTCGACACACACCCACAGACTGTGTTTTCACACAATCAAAGTTAATTGAGCAAAGACGCTTCCCTTCCTCAAGGGAAACCTTTCAGGGAACCACTTTCTGGCTTTAGGAATTTTGGAAATGAAAGGAGCTTATGGGTGGTGTTTATGGATTCAGCCTTTCAAAGAGTTTGACATGAAATTCAGTTTCATAAACAAAATCCATCTCAGTCTTAAATGGAAGACTTAAAGTGCATAGTCGTAAGACCTTCTCTGTACCCTGTACAGCCACCCATGCATACCCACAAGTCAGGTCTCTACTTGTTGAGTTTCCATCTCTCATGACCTGGACTACAACTGGTAAGCAGGCCAAGTGCTGGCAGGGCTAGTCCTGTGACTGGTGACTCATGGGCATTCTCAGGCTAGAAACCTGCTGGCCCACTCAGAGGCACACCTTTCTGAATATACTAAAGTATTGTGAAAACCAAGCCCTTTCAACTTAGGGTACTTGTTTTACTTCTTTTTAAATTTTTGTTTTATTTATGTGTTTGGGTGTTTTGTATTTCTGTGTACTTCATGCTTGCCTGATGCCTGTGGAGGTCACAAGAGGGCATCCAATCTCCCAGAACTGAAGTTAAGATGTAGGTGCTGGGAACTGAACCGAGGTCCTGTAATCCCCTATAAAATGAAAATAAAAAAAGCAGATCACATACTTCCACCATAATGACACAGGATATCTATTACCATTCATAAATGGAGGAAAGGGGGGCACAGTAAGAAAATACAGGACCAAAGCAATACCAAAACCCAGCTGGGCAAGCTCCAAACTCTCCACCTCCATGTCTGATATCAAAGAGCTCTTCAGGTTTCCAGCTTCTTTCAGTTGCTTTGACTGCATCACTTCTCCCTCTTGGGCTGGTTCTATTTTTTGTTAGCAGAATTTCTTACAGGTATCCCACAGATCTGGCATTTCCAACATTTTGGGATCAATAAGGCAATCCAGGCTTCAACTTTATAGCTTCATGCAATGAGCTCTCTAGGCCTCCATTCAGGGACACCCCTGACACATGCCTGGCTTCTGCAGCTTTCCTTCGTCACACAGAGAGATTCCATATCCCCTTTCTTCTTTCTTTCACTCTAAAGCCAGGACCATGTGGCTGAATCTGGCAAGTACTGCTGCTGCTGGGCCTGGAGCATGGCCCTCTTATTCAATAACACCTTCTCCAACTTTCTGTTTGTGTGTGCAGATATCCATGGTGGGCAGAAAAGGGCGTTGGATCCCCTGGAGCTAGAGTTACAGGTCATTGTGAACCACTTGATGCTGGGATCTGAACTTGGGTCCTTGGAAAAAGCAGGAAACATTCTTAACTGATTGAGCAACCTCTCCAACCTTCACAGAAGTTTTTTTTTATATTAAAAACTTTTGAATGTTTTAATTAGCATATATTAATTAAAGTAACAAGGAATTTCACTATGACATTTTCATATATGTATGTGGTGTGATTTTATCATGTTCACTTCTGCTTCCTTCTCCAAATTAGCCTCCTTTCTACTTTTCTGTATTGAGAGAGAGAGAGAGAGAGAGAGAGAGAGAGAGAGAGAGAGAGAGAGAGAGAGAGAGAGAGAGTTGCTTATGGAAGTTTATTAGGTGATGACCCAGCACTGAATAGCATGATCTCCCAAATAGTGACAATGTCATTGTTAAGCTAGTGACATGAGCAACACAATTTGGCATAGTGTTCTCTGAGTTGAGAGAACTTTTTCCTGGGAAATATAGTACATGTTAGTGGTTCACATTTCCATTTGATTTTTAAATCAAGTCAACCCAGCAGGGTTTAACAGACACAAAGGGAGTGCAGTGTAAGAGCAGCAGTCATGCACCACACCAGAGAAGACTCCAACCTGACTTTGTCACAGCGTGCTTTTCTTTCTGGAAACAGTGCACTTGGCCCTCCTTTACCTCATCTGTACCCACGTCAAGCAAATCTTTGTGCAAACCTCGGCTTTGCTGCCATCTTCCTTTTGCTTCTCAAAGTCCATGAACATATGTCAACACATATGTTCTTGATACTATCAAATTTTTTTGAAACAGGATCTGATGACCAATTTTAAATGTCAGCTTCATGAGGTTTATGCACGTGGGAATGTGCATGTGAGTACAGCTGTGATGTGGGAGTCCCCTCTGTGTGCTGTGATTACCATTAATGAATAAAGAAACTGCCTTGGCCTGGTGGTAGGACAGAACGTAGGTAGGTGGGGAGGACTGGACTGAATGCTGGAGAAAGAAGGGTGGAGTTGAAGAGATGCCACGGAGCCACCAGAGACAAGCTGGGAATTTTACCTGATAAGCCACAGCCATGTGGCGATACACAGATTGATAGAGTTAAATTAAGATGTTAGAGTTAACCAATAAGAAGCTAGAGCTAATGGGCCAAGCAATGATTTAATTAATACAGTTTTGTGTGGCTATTTAGGTTTTGGGCGGCCGGGACAAACAAGCAGTTCCCCACAACACAGTTGCCAGAAGGGAGTGAATCACCCGGTGCTGCAGTTACAGGTGGTTATAGGTCACCTGACCTGGGCACTGGGAGCTTAACTGGTGCTGCAGATACAGGTGGTTAAAAGTCACCTGACCTGGGCACTGGGAGCTTAACTGGTGCTGCAGTTACAGGTGGTTATAAGTCACCTGACCTGGGCACTGGGAGTTTAACTTGGGTCTTCTATAAGAACAACGCACTCTTAACCACTTAGCAATCCTCAATTATAAATATTTTTTAAATGATTTAATTTTTCCCATGAAAAAGTACAAATTGGTTGTAGTTGTTTGTCGAACACATGGAGAAGCTTCATGAGTCAGTCACTAGCTGAACATTGATTAATCAGCCCTTTGTGAGGTTTTCAGTGAAGACAGTACTCCAGACAGAGGATGTGAAGACTGAGCAGTGACCCCCAGGAAAAGGTCCGCTTGAGTGAAGTCTTACAAGGAGTAGTCTGGTAATGCTATGCTGTATGTCAGCTTCTGTGTGTAATACGTTCAGATAGATTTGGGGGACAAGAAAGATGGCCGCGCAGATGAGCAGTGTTCTTGCTGAAGATCTAAGTTCAGCTTCCTGTGCCCATGTCAAGTAGCCTAAACCACCAGTTAACTCTGGCTCCAAGGGATCCAGTTTCTTCTCTTGGCCTCCACAGGCACCTGTGCTTGTAGGTACATACTTGCACATAGATACATATGATGAAAAATAAAAAAAAAATTCTAGAAAAGAGATAGGTTTCGAGGTAGGTTCAAATGGTTAGATGAAAAAGTAGAAACTGACAAATCTAAGAACTGTTTTGAGCTGCTGTTTCCAAGCATTTTAAGATAGACATTTCATACTCCTGTTCCTGCACTAGGTGGAAGGAGGCTGAATTTTAGATTAAAACATGTGATATGGAATTCTTTTAAATTTATTTGTGTGTGCATGCATACATGCTTGCATGTATGTGTGTGTACATATTTATGTATTTTTGTGCATGTGTGGTGTGTGGTATGTAAGCATGTGCATGCTTCTGCTCCTATAGGAGTCAGTTTTTTCCTTCCATTGTGGGTCCCAGTGGAAGACACAGTGATCACACCCATTTGACATATAAGCAAACATTCCAGCAAGGGAGATTGCTCAGTGTGGAAAGGACTCCAAGAACAGGCGTTAGACTTGGTGACACAGTTATGTCTGAACCAATGCCATTTTTCAAGTAGTTAGCCAACCATTGCTGGCTGAGATTCTGATGGCTCTGCTGCACTTGAAACTGATGTCAAATAGATTCAAAGGAGAAATATAACATGGTCATTTGTTTCTGAAAATCTGTATTCAGTTGAAAAAATGAAGCAGAAATCAGCTTTTGTGCCCTCAAATGACCAAGAAACACAATGTGTGCTTCGGGAGTTAAAACGAGAAGTAAGAAATTCATGGATTCAAAGAGCACAGAAAATCTGGGCCTGAACTGTGCTGCAGAAACTGGATGCAGTGAAGGAATTTACTTGCCCATATAAAAGCACTCAGTGCTACAGAGCTTTTTTGTTTGCATATTATTCAAATTATAATTACAAAATAGAAGTTTTAAAGGCCCAAACATTTATTCATAATCTTGGCCAAAGTCCACATTGGAGAACTAAGAGTAAGTTAAAAGCCACTGCCAATTCAATTATTTAATTTCACTGTATTAGAGCCCAAGTTGCCAAATAATGATCTCATTACCAAATTATATCCTGGGAAAATAAGCTATCTAGTGCCAAGCAAACTATTCCCAAGGATAATTCCTGGCCAATGGCAGTTTTTGAAACTGTAAAATGACTGTGTTTTTCACAGGAAAATTTCATCTCTGCTCCTGGTACTCTTGGATATTTCTACAGCTTACCTAAACTAGAGCAGTGAAGGGTATCCCACACAACCCATCCGTAACTTGTAGATGGCAGGTTTTGTAAAGAGGAACGTAGGTCTATAATACTATGTGGGGCTAGGGAGACGGCTTGGCCAATAAATCATGAACTTAAATCCAGATCCCTAACACTGACATAAAAATCTAAGTGTTGTTCTGTGTACCGAGGATGCAAATACAGGAGGGTCCCTTAAGTTTACTGGTCAGCTACTCTTGTTGAATTGAACTTCATGTTCAGTGAAAGACTCAATAAATAAATAAATAAACAAAAATAAATGGACATCAATAGAGAAGACACCTGATATTGATTTCTGGTCTCTATACCTATGCTCCCATGATCCTGTACATACACATGTGACATATTCAAAGGCGTGCACATACACACAGGCTTCTAGAGTTAATCACAAATGATTCCCATATATTACTCTGACTGTGTGTCACAGTTGTTGAAAGTACAGTGCTAAGGCGCCACACGCGAGAGTATTACACATAAAGACATGACGATTCAGCAATGCTCAGTTCTCATTCGTGTGTGTGGGCCTATCTTTTCAATGGTGGTGCTTTTTAGAAGCAAAAGTATCAAGCTCCTTCTTAAAAGAGAAAGTATACAGTCTCTATTAAGACAAGAAATATCCCAATATAAAGCAGTTTTACTGTGCCAGGGACAAGTGAGACACTCTAAAAAAAAAAATGGATGTCGTAAGAGTCCCCACATGGTAGATTTAGGTCAGGAGAAGAACCTTGGAGGGAGCTGGAGACATTAGCTTGGATCCCCTCAAAGACCACAGAGTGTAAAATATCACGTAAGTGATCCAAAGTGGCTGGGGTGGATCCCTTCAAAGACCACAGAGTGTAAAGTATCATGTTAGTGATCCACGTGGCTGGGGTGGATCCCCTCAAAGGCCACAGAGTGTAAAGTATCATGTAAGTGATCCACGTGGCCAGGATGTCACTCAAGAGACCTGAACGAGTTGACTGTTATGCAGAAGGTGTATAACACTTCGGGCACTTTTACATTTCTCAAGAAAGAAGGAGGCATGTTGTGCATGGATCCTATAATTCATGGGCATCATAACACAAATCTATCTTAGAAATACCAGGATGTTATGATCTTACTACGCTATGTCTGCTTACTGTGTTGTGGTGAATAGGCTCTCTAGGCTTAGAAGCTTGAAGTTCTAGGTTTGACTCCAGCCCAGAACCTTTCTTTGAGATAGAAGAGACCTCTGCATGAAAGGACACCACCTCAGAACTTGGCTACAACACTCTCATTTTCTATTCCAGTTTTCTTTTGGCCTCAGCAATATCAGCCTCTCCACTCCCACCTGGGGAAGATAGCTCATAGGTTGGTCCCTCTGAATAGCCAGCCCTTCCCAGCACCATTTCCTGAACCCCTCTGCTTGCTCCTTCACACACCGTTTGCAGAACGTGGATTTCTTCCAGCAGGAATGGGCAGGAACTCTCTGAGAGCAGGATGGTGTGCAGACTCGGAGGTGCTGGGAAAGTGTTAAGGTGGGGTACATTACAAAGGATCGAATCCTGTGTCAATAGTAAATCCTGTCCCCACCAGTAAGGGACCAGTGCTTGATAAGTCAGTTAACTAGAAGTCAGTCCCCAGAAACAAACCCCGCTGGCAAACACGGAAGCTCTTGGACTTTTGGTGAGCCACAGTGGTACTTGGGAGATGAAGGGAAGTGGCCAAGGACGGCACAAACATGTGTGCTGTTCTGTTTTACTAAAAGAGAAAACACCCAACAGTACCCATAATGTGGTAAAAATGCAGAAGCACAGAGCAGCAGGGCCACGATCTGCCAGCGGCCATGGTGACAAAGAGCTGAAAAGCCTTCATTCAGCAACGCAAGTCCAGCTCAGAGCCTCCTGGAATTGGCCTGAGCCCCGTGGGACCCATGGGACCCGTGGGACCTGTGGGATCTGTGGGACTTGTGGGTGTTACATGTAAGAAATAACTGCCATAAACCACAAAGGCAACATTCCATATTCCCAAGTAAAGTAATGCACTCCCAACAGAGTTCATTAGTGAGTTTTTCTAAACCTTCATGCTCAGTAGTCCCCATTACAGACGCGAGTTCTATACAGTATCAGCCCCTCTGATGCCCTAAGCCAGTGGTTCTCAACATGGGGGTCTCAACCCCCACGGGGTCACATATCAGATATTTACATTATGATTCATAATATCATCCAGATTACAGCTATGAAGTAGCAACAGAATAATTTGCAGTTGGGGGACTCCACATCTGAGGAACTGACTAAAGGGTCACAGCATCAGGAAGATCGAGAAGCACTGCCTCGGACCACACCTGTACAGCCCTTTTCATTTTTCTTCTAGGGAAAAATGTTATTCTTGGCCATTAAATATTTCCTAGAGGTAAAAATCACGGTGCCCCCACTCCCTGCTGGTCCCCGAGCATCCACTACAGGCCAGAGATCCCAGCCAGTTGTCTCTCGTCTTTGTCATCTTCGTAGCGACCCTGTAAAGGAGGAATCTCATTGTGAAAACAAGATGAAATTTGAGGGTATTGATGTGGCTATCCTTGGGTCTCACTTCAAAATCACTAAGACTGACTTTCATATCTCAGCTCCCCAGGAGTCGAACGTGAATGATAAAACACCCCTCTACGTGTCCACAATGATGTCACAGTGATGTCAAGCACTGTCATTATGTTATGCTGTGAGGGGCTGATTTAAAACAGCAAGCACTGTTAGAGATGGGCAGTGTGGGTAAGGAAAACACATACACAAGAAGCTAAATCATAGCTGGGTGTGGCTGGGCTCACCTGTAGTTTCACCCATTTGGAGGCTGAAGCAGAGGATGGCATGGGCCCTGGAGTTCAAGGACTCGGCTTGAGGGGTGCATGTGTAAGGGACGTTGGTGCTGGTGATGGGCTGTGCAGATTCCTCCCACAGACCTTTCACAAAAGTTAGTTATTATTTTGTCCCCCTCACTCAGTTCAGAAGTTCATCTCTGCTGTGGAATACTCTTTTGTTTAAGGCTAACACAAAGAAGAAAAGTGAGTGCTGGGCATTGGACACCTGAGTGTGAGTAGAGGTCAGTCATGTTCGGTCTAGATTTGTCAACAGGGAAGGTCAGTAACAGAAGCCAGTGTGAGCAGTAGGATGGAGATGTGTGATTCCCCTCTGGATGCTGTGAATACCATTGGTTAATAAAGAAACTGTCTTGGGCCTGCACATGGAGTAGAGGTAGGTGGGGAAAACTAAATTGAATGCTGGGAGGAAGAAGGCAGAGTCAGAGAGAAGCCTTGTAGCCGCACCAGAGACCAGATGCTGGAACTTTAGCATCAATGTATTTGGCAAACTATCTTCTAAATGTGGCTAAGATCCCCTGAAGCTGGAGTTAAGGACAATGGCAAGCCACATGGAGGTTTTGAAAATGGAACCCTGGTTATCTGGAAGAGCCACCAGTGGTCTTAGCCACTGAATTATCTCTTCAGACCTAAAAGAAATTTTAAAAAATGACTTAGACTGGGTGGTAGTTCATGCCTTTAATCCCAGCACTTGGGAGGGAGACAGAGGCAGGCGGATCTCTGTGAGTTTGAGGTCAGCCTGGTCTACAAGAGCTAGTTCCAGGACAGGCACCAAAGCTACACAGAGAAACCTTGTCTTGAAAAACAGAAAACAAAACAAAACATTTAGAAGATAGTTTGCCAAGCGCATTGATGCTTAAAAGATAAGCCTTTGTCTGGGGTGTGCCGTCTCTCCTCTTCTCAACTCATCAGCAGCCCCTTTCTTGTTCAAGAGGTTCACAGTTCTGCATCCTCAGACTACTGCAAACAGTCTCTGAGAACCGTGGAGGATGGACGGCTGATGTCAACATGACCATACTCTATCTGAAGGCTTTAGAAAAGCACCAACTCCTCGACCGTCCTGATGGCCACCCAAACCCCTATGTAGCTCTCTGTCTCTATCACCACCACATCCCATGTGTGGGTTTCAGTGCCAAGACCCCCCTGTTTATTACAGGAACATCACTCAGGACCAAGAATTCCGACTAACAATAACATATCAAAACAAACAAATTTTTCATCCAAATATTTCCAGAAGGATCCAGAAAGAACCTAACCTCAAAACAATTAATTTCATGAAAGTAACTGCTATTAGACCATTAACTATGACAGCTCATTAAATATTGACTGCCAAGTCTTCCTTGCTATAAATATTTTATATAAATGACAGGGTGAAGTTCTTTTATAAATAATAACATCAGGAGAATTTGTAATTTTATTCATTAGTTTAAGCATTGCAGCTGGGATGGAAAAGGATCCTGGCAGTCAGGGGTCAAAGAGTGCCACAAAGTCTCTATAGGCTCAGCAGCTTACGGCCTCGCTCTAGGAAGAGGCTTCCCAGTGTAGCAGCGCTGCCCCTGCAGGGGAGGACTTTCCCAGCTAAGTTGTTACAGTTCTGCTCAGGTCCCCGGAAACTGTTACAGTCCTACTCTGCTCCAGCTCCGGTGAAAAGTTGCTACTATGCACCTCTCGATTCTGGCGAAAGAAGGCCTCACCCAGACCACATTCAACAGATTTATTAGGAGTAAAGAATCCAGGAGAGTGGTTGCCTTTGCCAGGGTAGAAAAATCAGCTGCCAACTGAGCAGGCACAGGGCTTATACAGGACTTCTTAGGGGTGAAGTTTTTCGAGGGTGAAGATTTTCAGGGTGTGAATTGATTAGATTTCAAACCCTGAGCTTGGACAAACTCAGAGATTGGCTGGATTTCGTGCTCAGGGATTGGTCAGTTTTGTGATCTGGGATTGGTTGGTTTTTATACTGACCTGGTTAAGGGCAGACTGTTTCTTTGGCTCTGGTTTCAGAGAAAAATGTTTTGTTCGCGGACCCTTTTTAACCCTGGAGTCTGGTTTCAGGACCAGGGTGTGTTCCTTTCACTGGCTTCGGTTTCAGGGCGAGGGTGGTTTTCTTTGGCTGGCCCCTTTACCCTACAATCAATGTCTAGAGATTAGAAAAAGACATTTAAATTATTTTTAAAGGTCATAGTTCAGAAGATTTTACAGGAAAAAGTAAAATAATTTAAATATTGGCTTTCAATTTCGTTTATGGGCTTATGAAAAGAATTTTCCAATATTGGGTCCATCTGTAAATTTTAACGAAATTCGTTCTTTCATGAAGTACTAATTACTTTCATTTTCTCAGTTTAATTAATTTATCTCTTAACAATCAATCTCAAATTGGTTAAAAACAGAATTTCTCTTCCAAATAGTGCCAATTTACTGCTTTGGTTTCCAGTCGAGTATGGTAACATCGCCATCTACTGGCAAATTTCAGAAACTACAACTTTTTATTCCCTAAATTCAAACAAGATTTCAAATTGTGGTTCCGTGAAAATTGTCTGGGCATAGTGGTGCAGGCCTTTAATCCCAGGACTCAGGAGGCAGAGGCAGGTGGATCTCTGAGTTCTAGGGCAACATGATCTACAAAGTGAGTTCCAGGACAGGAACACTGAGAGATGCAGGTTAGAAAACAAACTGGAAGAAAGTGGAACCCACAACTCTCGGCAAGGTATTAAACATTGTACAATGACATTCAATAGAAAAATCTGTGAGCTACGTGTGTGATTAAAATTTTAAAATGACCACATTTTTTTAAAAACTAGAAATGAATCCAGAAACTGAGCAGCTCACTACTAGGACGTTTCCCTGGCGTTTGAAAGGCACTGGGTGCCATCCCAGCCGTTTTCCTACTCCTCTTCCGCATTTTCCCTGAGCGTTAGGTATAGGGGTGGCATTGCAGACGTACTAACTTGGTCTGGGCCCCCACAGTCACTCATTCTCTGCATTTCCACCATTTTTGGATTCTCTGGCGCCTACAGAGGAGCTTCCTTGACGGGAGGTGAGAGGCACACCTCTGTGAGTATAAGGAGAAACATTTAGAATTCAGTTAGAAACCAAGCTGACTTAGGAAACTGGTAGATGGGTTCTACCCTGGGGTTCACGGCCTCACTGACCATGAATGAGTAGGCGGCTAGGTTTATAGAACCAGGCATGAATTTACATCCTTTTGAATCCAATTAGACAGCTATTGGATATCCTCCTAGATAAAAGTGCCAATAATTGCATCATTGGGGATATCTTGTCAGACTGGTCATTGTTATGGTTCGTGGGCTTTAAACTGCGTAGCACTATTGATTACTTCTCTCCTCTGCAGTCTGAACAGTGCCTTCCCATGTATGAGAACCAGCCTTCAGGGAGGAGTCTTTCATGACAGCTCCAGCTTGATGCCCCCAAGGCCCGTGTGGAGTATGTGGAGTCCTCACAGACTTGAGGATATAACCTGAAGTCACTGAAGAGGCCAGAAGGTAGAACTTGACCATGGTGGGCAGGGACAAGGCACTCCAGAGAGGGAATAGGATGGCAAAGGGGATGGAGGGTAACTCAGGGCCAGAGAGAGAGAAACAGCACTAAGAGTGCTTGAAAAGCCATAGGGAAATAAATTAATTTATAAGCTTACTTTAAAACACGTGTATGTAATATGTATGTGTGCATATGCTCATGTACATGAGCACACATACATGTAGCTTAAAAGGATCAAACTGTGTGATAATGCATCCTGTCCCAAGAGTCATAGGCTATCTAAAATAACCCCAATAACAGGCATGAGAATCCTCCCTTCAAGCTGTTGGTCAAGGGGGTCCAAGAAGCTCCTACAACAGTGTAGAAAGCTGCCATTACCTTGGCTGCCTCCCAGATGCTAGCGGTAAGGCCCTACTGTTGGGTGTCTTAGCCAACATGCTCCGCACCCTCCCACTCCCCTCAGCCTCCTATGCTGAACATCTTCTGGTTTGCCCATCTCAGTGTTGCTAAGTATACATACCCACAGCTCTGCCTATGCTTTGAGGAGCAAACGTAAGTCATGGCCAAGGCCGTTTAAAACGGGTGTTCTCCCTTCATCCAACAACTGATGGAAACAGATACAGAGATCTACAGCGAAGCATTGGCCCAAGCTACCAGAGACCAGTCCCAGAGAGGGAGGAGCGATACTATGAGGAAAGGGCTTAAGGCTATGACGGGGACACACACGGAAACAGCTGACCTGAGCTAGTGGGAGCTCACTGACTCTGGACTGACAGCATGGAACCTGCATAGGACCAATCCAGGCCCACTAAAAGTGGGAGACAGTTGTGAGTCTTGGGCAGTCTGTGGAGCCATTGACAGTGGGACCAGGATTTATCCCTAGTGCTTGAACTGGCATCTAGGTGCACATTCTCTTTGGAGGGCTACCCTGCTCAGCCTAGATATAGTGGGGAGAGCCTTTGTCTTGCCTCAATGAGAAGTGTCAAATTTTGTTGACTCCCCATGGGAAGCTTACTTTTCTGAGGAGTGAGTGAGTGGGGTGGGTGGGGGAGGGTGGGGCAGGAGGCGGGGAGGGAGAAGGAATGGGGATAGCTATGTAAAATGAGAAAAGACTGTACAAAATTCTTTTTTTTGAGACAGGGTTTAAAAATTCTTAATAAAAAGATAAAAAATTTAAGATGAATGTTCTTTGAACTGTTTGAGATGGAAGTGAAGTTTTTTACTGGAATAACACAGAAACTCTCAACATGTTAAAGCTGCATCCTAAAGACCATGGAGGATACTGAGAGGAGGAGACAGGATTCTTACAGAGGATGTTCTAGCTACTAATCCTTTGAGAATGAGAGAAGGGGGCTACATTTCAGGAAAATCTACCTGTGTACTTTAGCTATAAACGCCTCATTTATAGCAAATGCCAGCCCAAAATGTACTTGGTGACTAGATGTGACATATCCGTCTTTCAGAGGTATTTGTATGTGTGAATTGAGAGTTTTGAAGTAAGATGAACCTTGTTTGATTTTGGAGATAGCAGCAGTAAGAAAAACATGGATCTTGTGATCCAGTAAATGAGATAATTATAACTTGTTTGAGTATAATAAAGACAAAATGAACATGTTAGGCTACAAAGGAGGTGTAATCTGGAAATGCTTCCTTGAAGACGATTACACGAAGCCCACCTTTCATCGGAGAGCCTTGTAAGGGATATGTTGCCAAAGGGAAAGGTCAAAAGTGATAGAACACATGGTGATAGGAAGGGATGTAACGAGATGTTTGAACCTACAAAGGGCATCATGCATGGAACGCTATAAACTTCAGAAACCAGGTGTGCAAAACTGAGGCTTTCCGGTAATTGAATTAACTGGGGATACAGAGAAAAAAGCTATTATAAGAAGAATGTTACTGATGTGCAGCTTCAGCTCCAGATTCAGGATCATATTCCAAACACTGTTTTCCTGAATGTAAGCCCCCTAGTGGGTCCTCCCTTAGCTCCACCTGATGCCCACACATGTCCAGACATGGTCAGATGTTACTACTTCCATTGGAGGGTGGCTGTAACTCCTCACTCTGGGAGGAGTTCCTGTGAAGGTTGTGACATTTGGGGTCTCCTCCAGCTTTTAAGCCTCAGGTCTTGCCTCTTCTTGGATACTGAAACCTGAACAGAAGTTTTACTGGGTGTCTTTACTTCTGCTGTGAATTAGGCAAGGTTATCCAGAGAAAAGAGAACTGGGAGGATATGTGTGTGTGTGTGTGTGTGTATGTGTGTGTGTGTGTATGTATGCATGTATATATGATTCATTACAAGGACTCACAATCCATATGAAATGGGGATTCCAACAATGATGGCTGCCTGCATGCTGGAAAGACTGAAAAAATAGTACTCAGTACATAAAGCTACCGGGTGCGTCAGCAGTCCCAGTGTGTGCTAAAGTCCTGGAAAGTTCCTAGAAAGTCTCTAGTCTTCAGACCAGTGAAAGGCTGAAGAAGATGGATTGTGACATCAGGAATGGTGGGGTGCAGCAGCAGGAGAAGGAAGAGGAGAAAATAAAATGGATGGTGAGGAGGAAGAGGAACACACACACACACACACAAATGCTGCCCCCCACACACAGTTATCCTCAGGAGCAAGTTAGTAGCACTTATGCTCCTTCCCTAGGACCTCTTTAATTCTTGGTTTCCCCCCAGAAGGTGTCATATACCGAGTGGAAGGTCTTCCAAGTCAATTCTTCCTGGATGTACCCCCATGTGTCTCTTAGTTCATTCCAGATCCTGTTAAGATCAACGTTTGCCTCCTGTCACCCCAGACCCAACCTTCAAGGTGGATTAGGTGACTCTCACACTAAATCTCATCTTTTATCTCCTGTCTAAGCCTTTCTCTTTCATTAAATCATAGTCTGTCACTCTGTTGGTGTGGGGTGGGATTTGGGAGACCCACATCTTCTCTACCATCCTCCTTTCTGTTTTTTTTTTCTGCTTAACATTTTTGTTGCCAATTCTGGCCATGGCACGGCTAATGGGAGAGACTGTGAATGTAAATGAAGGCTGCACAAGGAGTGTGGAAACATCTAATAATACACATCACCAAGCACAGTCTCTGTGCACAAGAGAATTGGATCCTAAAAGAGCTTGGAGTGTGGGCAGAGGACAGCTGGTGTGTGTGTGTGTGTGTGTGTGTGTGTGTGTGTGCATGAGAGAGAGAGAGAGAGAGAGAGAGAGAGAGAGAGAGAGAGAGAGAGAGAGGACCAGGATGAGGACAGGAGCAGGGGAGGAGCAGTCAGGTTCAGGGGTCTGCACCTGGAGTGTTTGGGAGTCAGAAACTGAGCCCATGGGAGCTGAGCCAATGGAGGTGGCACAGCTGGAAGTTTGAGGATACAGAGCAAATACGATTTAACCTTCTGCTCTTTTGATGATTTGTATTACAAGTATAAAAATTAATTTTTATTGTTTTACCATTTATTCAATTAAGAGTATTGAGGAGGGTGGAGTGATGGAGGGAGAGTATTGACAGAGATGACTTTGTTGGGGGCCATTGTGGGGGTCGATGTGGATGCCTGGTCCTTGTAATCTATGATGGTGCAACTTGAGGCCCACACCACAAGAGGGAGCAGATGCCTAGCAATGTCAGGGACCAGAGGCTGGACAGTCCAGAGACCTAGATAGACCCCAACATGACTGCTCAAAAGAAAACATCAATGAAAAGGTTTCTAATGATATTCAGGTATACTTAGATCAGAGCCTATGCCAATCGTCATCAGAAAGGAAACTTCATCCAACAGCTAATGGGAGCAGGTACAGAGATTCACAGTCAAACATTAGGCACAGAGTGGGAAATCCACAGATGCGGGGAGGAGGGGGGCTCATAGGAGCCAGAGGGATGGAGGATACCAGGAGAATGTGGCCCACAGAATTAACTAAGCAGGGCTCATAGGGGCCCACAGAGACAGAGGTGACAACCACAGACCCTATATGGGTCTGAGCTAGGTCCTCTGCATCCATGTTATAGTTGTGTTTCTGGGTGTTCTTGTGGGACTCCTAACAGTGGGATTGGGGGCATCTTTGACCCTTTTGCCTGCTCTAGCCTTGATATGGTGTGATCAGTTGATATCCCCGTGAGATTTGCTCTTTTCTGAAGGGAAGAGGGGAAGGTGTGGATATGGGGGAGAGAAGGGTAGGAGGCAGCTGGGAGGAGAGAAGGGGGGAAAACTTGGACAGAATATAATGTATGAGAGAAGAACAAATTTTTAAAAGAGAGATTTATATACATTTCTCAAAAAAGAGTATTAAGGTTGAAAACACATTACTTACTTTAATTATTGAGTAGTAGTTCTTTTAACTTTGAATAAATGCCTAGACATTTAGTAATACAAAGCATTAAAGCACATGATACCTTAAAGGAATCTTACTGTGCCCTTCCCCGCCTTGTCTGATCGGTCAACCTGAGTAATTTCTCTAAAAGTGCTGTCAGAATGAGATAGCAATTATGTCACTGGCAATAAATAACTAGGGAGTCATGACTGAGCCGGAGTTAAAAAGAGTCCCCACAGAAACATGTTCTGTTTCTGGTTCCATGAGCTGTAAATGTATCTCTGAAAATGCATGTACTTGTACTTTATTACTTAGCGCAACATAAAATGTATCCCTGAGGTAGGGTCCATATCATGATGACAGATTCAAGTATTTGCCATTCATTCCTCAAAGGTACGATTCAGTAACCTGAGGTGGCCCAAGGACCTGCAATACAAGCCGTTTTAGCTGCCCCACAAGCTTTCCTCTATTTTTCTCTGAGTGTGAGCTCATCCTTTTGAGCCAAGGTTCCCTGAAGATAGAGTATAGGCCTCATGTAACAGAGGAACTCTCCCCTAGACACCAGCCTTCTGAGAACTGCGTGGTGGGGCGTGTCATGGCGGGGCGTGTCATGGCGGGGCGTGTTAGCCTTACCATTTGGGGGACAAACTCCACTTGGAACTGTGCCCAGTCCCTGGGCAGAGAATCTGTTCAATTCCATTTGTATTTTTCTGCCAAATGTCCTGTCTGGTGAGGAAATCAATGAACTTTTTAGAAGTTTTATGGGGCTGAATTTGACAGAGTGAGAGAGGAAGGAATGTCTAGAAAAAGAGAGGCACAAATCCTCACTGCTTAAAACTATTAGAAAGAAATATCTTTAGGTAAAGTAACATATCCTATGGAATATTTTAAAATGTGTTACTTAACAACTATTACATATAACAAACTAAAATACCTATGATGGTTCATCAACTAAATAAAACTTAATTCCAGACTACATATATATATATATATAAAATCAAACATGAAAAAAGATTTGAACTCTTTTTTTCTTCTCCCATCCACTCCTCAGAGAGAGTAAGGCTTTCCAGGGGAGTCAACAAGGCAACAAAGTCTGTCACATCACTTTGAGGCAGCTCCAAGGCCCGCTCCCCTGTATCTAGGCTGAGCAAGGTATCCCTCCAAAAGAACAGGCTTAAAAAAGTCTGTTGAACTCCTTGATAAAAATATTTCATTTATTTTATTTATGCATACATGTTTGTATCTGTGTGTGGGTATGTACAAATAAGTGTAGGTGCCCATGGAGGTCAGAAGAGGATGTCAGGTCCCTTGGAGCTGGAGTTACAGGTGATTGTGAGCTGCTCAGTGTGGGTGTTGGCAATCAAACTGAGGTTTTCTGGGGGAGCAGTTATCACTCTTGACCACTGAGTCCTCTCCCCAGCCCATATTTCTGATTCTTAAGCAAACAAAAATTAGTACTGTGGATGCGTACAAATAAATTTTAAATTAGTGAAGTTGTGATAAATGAAAATCCGTGGCCTATTAGTAATGTGATTGTGGCTTAAACAGTACAGTGGCAGTTGTCCCAAGGTTTCTGAAAGGGCAGGAGGGGTCAGCCTATCTGCCCCGAACTGTGTGAATTCAAGGAGCTGCAGCACGTACTCTATTGATGATAGACTTGGACAATAGTAACTGATGATGTCACCAGAGCCAGGCCAATCAGAACAATGCTGTGAGGTCTTTCTGCTTGGAGCTGGAAGAAGGTATTTTGGTATCTCTGATGACAGGCGCGATGATGAGAGACTGATGTTGTGAGGTCCACACCCTCTTCTAAAATATGTCTAATTATCCGTTGTGATGATTTTTGTGATCAGGTTACTCCCAGCTTAACTGAGAAGAGCATCTTCGTGCTGACTTCTGTGTCCTTTTCACCTCTAATGACCAAGATCAAAAACACTGATGACAACTTATGCTGGAGAAGATGTGGAATACAGGGAACACTCCTGCATTGCTGGTTGGAGTGCAAACTGGTACAACCCCTTTGGATATCAGTATGACGATGTTTCAGAAAATTAGGAAACAACCTTCCTCAAGCCCCAGCAATACTACTTTTGGGTATCTACCCAAAGGATGCTCCGTCACACCACAAGGACATTTTCTGAACTATTTTCATAACATCAGTATTTGTACTAGTCAGAACCTGGAAACAACCTAAATTTTCCTCAACAGAAGAATGGATAAAAAAGATGTGGTACATTTACACAATGGAGTACTACACAGTGAAGAAAAATAATGACATCTTGAAATTTGCAGGCAAATGAAAGGATATTTAAAATATCATATTGAGTGAGGTAATGCAGATACAGAAAGACAAATTTAATATGTATGCACTCATAGGTGGCTTTTAGACATAAAACAAAGAAAAACCAGCCTACAATTCACAATCCCAGAGAACCTAGACAACAAAGAGGACTCTAAGAGAGACATACATTGATTTAATCTACTTGGGAAGTAGAAAAAGACAAGATCTCCTGAGTAAATTGGGAGCATGGGGATCATGGGTGAAGGTAGAAGTTTAGTGGGAAGAAGGGAAAGGAATGAAGAAAAATATATAGCTTAATAAAAACAATAAAAAGATTACAATGTTTACCTTTATAGTGGCATAAACCTTTTATATACATAAGGGTAATAAAAATTATTATTGACAACACCAAGAAGATTCAAAAGAAATGGAGGAATGGTGTGACTAAAATGATTGCTAAGTCATTAAGGGCACTGGCCTCTCCTCCAGAGGCCCTGAGTTCAGTTTCCAGAACTCATGTTGATCTTCCTGGAGCTCCAGCTCCATGAGATCTGATGCTCTGTTTTGGCCTCTGTGGGTATTCACATGCATATGAAATTTACTTACACACACACACACACAAATAATAATAATAATAATAATCTTTAAAAAGACAAAAACGGTAGAGAGGAACAAGGAGGAAGAAATTGAATGTAAGAGACTTGTTAAGGATGGGATGGTCAAGAACATTTTTTTTTTAATTACAACACTATTTGGCCTATTAGCTCTGGATTTTTATTAACTAACTCGTACATCTTAAATTAACCTATTTCTATTAATTTATATATATATATATTTTATTTTTTTTTATTGAAAAAAAAAATTTCCGCCTCCTCCCCGCCTCCCATTTCCCTCCCGCTCCTGCCGCCCCTCTCCCCCTCCCCCCACTCCTCTTCTCCTCCCTCTCCAGTCCCAAGAGCAGTCAGGGTTCCCTGCTCTTTGGAAAGTCCAAGGTTCCCCCTCCTCCATCCAGGTCTAGGAAGGTGCACATCCAAACTGTCTAGGCTCCCACAAAGCCAGAACATGAAGTAAGATCAAAACCCTGTGCCATTGTCCTTGGCCTCTCGTCAGCTCTCATTGTCCACCATGTTCAGAGAGTCCGGTTTTATCCCATGCTTTTTCAGTCACAGTCCAGCTGGCCTTGGTGAGCTCCCAATAGATCGGTCCCACTGTCTCAGTGGGTGGGTGCACCCTTCGTGGTCCTGACTTCCTTGCTCATGTTCTCCCTCCTTCTGCTCCTCATTAGGGCCTTGGGAGCTCAGTCCGGTGCTCCAGTGTGGGTCTCTGTCTCTATCTACATCCATCGCTAGATGAAGGTTCTATGGTGATATGCAATATATTCATCAGTATGGCTATAGGATAGGTTCATTTCAGGTTCCCTATCCTCAGGTGCCCAAGGAACTAACTGGGGACATTGCCCTGGGCACCTGGTAGCCACTCCAAGTTCAAGTCTCTTGCCAACCCTTAGGTGGCTCCCTTAACTAAGATATGAGTTTCCCTGCTCCCCTATCCAACCTTCCTTTATCCCCAATCATCCTGTTTCCCCAAGTTTCCCTCATCCTCTCCTTCACACTTTTCTCTCCCCATATCCCCTTACCCCCCATCCCACCCCACCCCCAAGATTCCAATTTTTTGCCTGGCAATCTTGTCTATTTCCCATAGCCAGGAGGATAACTATATGTTTTTCCTTGGGTTTACCCTCTTGTTTAGCTTCTTTAGGATCACAAAATATAGATTCAGTGGCCCCTACCCATGGCTAGAAACCAATTATGAGTGAGTACATCCCATGATCTTCTTTTTGGGTCTGGGTTACCTCACTCAGGATAGTATTTTCTATTTCCATCCATTTGCATGCAAAATTGAAGAAGTCATTGTTTTTTACCGCAGAGTAGTACTCTAATGTGTATATATTCCACACTTTCTTCACCCATTCTTCCATTGAAGGACATCTAGGTTGCTTCCAGGTTCTGGCTATTACAAATAATGTTGCTATGAACATAGTTGAACAAATGCTTTTTTCATATGATAAGGCATCTCTTGGGTATATTCCCAAGAGTGCTATTGCTGGGTCCAGGGGTAGGTTGATCCCAATTTTTCTGAGAAACGGCCACACTGCTTTCCAAAGTGGTTGCACAAGTTTGCAGTCCCACCAGCAATGGATGAGGGTACCCCTTTCTCCACAACCTCTCCAACAAAGGCTATCCTTGGTGTTTTTGATTTTAGCCATTCTGACAGGTGTAAGATGATATCTCAAAGTTGTTTTGATTTGCATTTCTCTGATCGCTAAAGAGGTTGAGCATGACCTTAAGTGCCTTTTGGCCATTTGAACTTCTTCTGTTGAGAATTCTCTGTTCAGTTCATTGCCCCATTTTTTAATTGGGTTAATTATCATTTTAACGTCTAGTTTCTTGAGTTCTTTATATATTTTGGATATCAGACCTTTGTCTGTTGTGGGGTTGGTGAAGATCTTCTCCCAGTCAGTAGGCTGCCTTTTTGTCTTAGTGACAGTGTCCTTTGCTTTACAGAAGCTTCTCAGTTTCAGGAGGTCCCATTTATTCAATGTTGCCCTTAATGTCTGTGCTGCTGGGGTTATACATAGGAAGCGATCTCCTGTGTCCATATGTTGTAGGGTACTTCCCATTTTCTCTTCTATCAGGTTCAGTGTGTTCAGATTGATATTGAGGTCTTTGATCCATTTGGACTTGAGTTTTGTGCATGGTGATAGATATGGGTCTATTTTCATTCTTCTACAGGCACCATTTGTTGAAGATGCTTTCTTTCATTGTATACTTTTAGCTCCTTTATCTAAAATGAGATGTTCATAGGTTTGTGGGTTAAAATCCGGGTCTTCTATATGATTCCATTGGTCGACTTCTCTGTTTTTATGCCAGTACCACGCTGTTTTCATTACTGTAGCTCTGTAATAGAGTTTGAAGTCAGGGATGGCAATGCCTCCAGAAGTTCCTTTATTGTATAAGACTATTTTGCCTATCCTGGGTTTTTTGTTTTTCCATATAAAGTTGATTAATGTCCTCTCAAGATCTGTGAAGAATTTTGATGGGACCTTGATGGGGATTGCATTGAATCTATAAATTGCCTTTGGTAGAATTGCCATTTTTACTATGTTGATCCTCCCAATCCAAGAGTAAGGGAGATTCTTCCATTTTCTGGTATCCTCTTCAATTTCTTTCTTCAATGCCTTAAAGTTCTTGTCAAATAGATCTTTCACTTCCTTGGTTAGAGTTACCCCAAGATACATTATGCTGTTTGTGGCTATCGTGAAAGGTTATGATTCTCTTATTTCCCTCTCTGCTTCCAGATCCTTTGTGTATAAGAGGGCGACTGATTTTTTGGAGTTGATCTTGTATCCTGCCATATTACTAAAGGTGTTTATCAGCTGTAGGAGTTCTTTGGTGGAGTTTTTGGGGTCGCTTAAGTACACTATCATATCATCTGCAAATAACGCAAGTTTAACTTCTTCCTTTCCAATACGAATCCCCTTTATTACCTTATGTTGTCTTATTGCTATTGCTAAAACTTCAAGAACTATATTGAAGAGGTATGGAGAGAGTGGACAGCCTTGGCGTGTTCCTGATTTTAGTGGGATGGCTTTAAGTTTCTCTCCGTTTAATTTGATGTTAGCTGTCGGCTTGCTGTAAATAGCTTTAATTATATTTAGGTATGACCCTTGTATCCCTAATCTCTCCAAGACTTTTATCATAAAGGGATGTTGAATTTTGTCAAATGCTTTTTCAGCATCTAATGAAATGATCATATGGTTTTTTTCTTTCAGATTATTTATATGATGGATTACATTGATAGATTTGCGTATTTTAAACCAGCCCTGCATCTCTGGGATGAAGCCTACTTGATCATAATGGATAATTTTTCTAATGTGTTCTTGGATTCAGTTTGTCATTATTTTGTTGAGGATTTTTGCGTCGATGTTCATGAGTGAGATTGGCCTGTAATTCTCTTTCTTGGTTGAGTCTTTGTGTGGTTTTGGTATCAGAGTTACTGTAGCTTCATAAAAGGAATTTGGCCATGACTCTTCTGTTTCTATATTGTGAAATACATTAAGGAGTATAGGTATTAGGTCTTCTTGGAAGTTCTGGTAGAATTCCGCATTGAAACCATCTGGTCCTGGACTTTTTTTGGAAGGGAGGTTTTTGATAACAGCTTCTAATTCTTCACGACTAACAAGTCTATTTAGGTTGTTCACCTGGTCCTGGTTTAACTTTGGTATATGGTATTTATCTAAAAAAGTGTCCATTTCTTTTGCATTTTCCAGTTTTGTGGCATACAGGCTTTTGTAGTAAGATCTAATGATTCTCTGGATTTCCTCTGTGTCTGTGGTTATGTCCCCCTTTTCATTTCTGATCTTATTAATTTGCAAATTCTCTCTCTGCTGTTTGATTAGTTTGGATAGGGGTTTATCAATCTTGTTGATTTTCTCCAGGAACCAGCTTTTTGTTTCATTGATTCTTTCAATTGTTTTCTGTGTTTCTATTTTGTTGATTTCAGCTCTCAGGTTCATTATTTCCATTCTTCTACTCCTCCTAGGTGAGTCTGCTTCTTTTTTTTTCTAGAGCTTTCAGGTGGGCTGTTAAGTCTTCAATGTGTGCTTTCTCTGTTTTCTTTAAGTGGGCACTTAGTGCTATGAACTTTCCTCTCAGGACTGCTTTCATAGTGTCCCATAGGTTTGAGTATGTTGTGTCTTTATTTTTATTGAATTCAAGGAAGACTTTAATTTCTTTCTTTATTTCTTCCTTAATCCAGGTATGGTTCAGTAGTTAACTGTTCAGTTTCCATGCATTTGTAGGCTTTCTGGGGGTAGCATTGTTGTTGCCTTCTAACTTTAATCCGTGGTGATCTGATAAGAAATAGGTGAACACTGATTTTTTTTTTGTAACTGTGGATGTTTGCTTTGTATGTGGTCAATTTTCGAGAAGGTTCCATGAGCTGCAGAGAAGAAGGTATATTCTTTCCTATTTGGGTGGAATATTCTATAGATGTCTGTTAAGTCCATTTGATTCATTACTTCCATTAATTCTCTTATTTCTCTGTTAGGTTTCTGTCTAATTGACCTGTCCATTGGTGAGAGAGGAGTGTTAAAGTCTCCTGCTATTAATGTGTGTGGTTTGATGGCTGCCTTGAGTCTTAGCAATGTTTTTTTTACGTACGTGGATGCTTTTATATTAGGATTGAGACTTCATCCTGATGAATTGTTCCTGCTATGAGTAGAAAATGTCCCTCTCCGTCTCTTTTGATTGATGTAAGTTTGAAATCAACTTTGTTAGAAATTAGTATGGCCACACCTGCTTGTTTCTTAGGTCCATTTGCTTGATAAGCCTTATCCCAACCCTTTACTCTGAGTAGGTGCCTGTCTTTGTGGTTGAGGTGTATTTCTTGTAAACAGCAGAATGTTGGATCCTGTTTTCGTATCCAATCTCTTAGTCCTTGCCTTTTTATAGGTGAGTTGAGTCCATTGACATTAAGTGATATTAATGAGCAGTGATTGTTAACTCCGATCACTTTTTTAGTAGTAGATTTTGTGTTTCCCTTCTTTGAGTTGCGCTGGTGAAGGGTCTCTAGATGTCTGACTTATTGTGATCATTGTTGGACTCCTTGGTTAGTGATTTTCCTTCTATTACTTTCTGTAAGGCTGGATTTGTGGCTACGTATTGTTTAACTTTGTTTTTATCCTGGAAAATTTTGTTTTCTCCATTTATAGTGAACGATAGCTTGGCTGGGTATAGTAGTCTGGGCTTGCATCCAAGGTCTCGTAGTTTCTGCAGTACATCTATCCAGGACCTTCTGGCTTTCATGGTTTCCATAGAGAAGTCAGGTGTAAGTCTGATAGGTTTACCTTTATAAGTAACTTGGCCTTTTTCCTTTGCAGCTCTTAATATTCTTTCTTTATTCTGTATGCTTTGTTTTTTGATTATTATATGGTGATGGGATGTTTTTTTTTTTTTTTTTTTTTTTTTTTTTTTTTTTTTTTTTTTTTGATCCAGCCTATTCGGTATTCTGTATGCTTCTTGAACCTTCATAGGTATATCTTTCTTTAGGCTGGGAAAGTTTTCTTCTATAATTTTATTAAATATATTTTCTGGACCTTTGAGCTGCGCTTCTTTCCTTCTTCTACTCCTATTATTCTTAGGTTTGGTCTTTTTTATTGTGTCCCATATTTCCTGAATGTTTTGTGATGAGAGTTTGTTGGCCTTTCTGTTTTCTTTGATCAGCGTGTTTATTTTCTCTATGGTATCTTCAGAATCTGAGATTCTTTCTTCTATCTCTTGTATTCTGTTGGTTATGCTTGCTTCTGTAGTCTCTATTCATTTACCTAGATTTTCCCTGTCCAGCTGGCCTTCTGTTTGTGTTTTCTTCTTTGCCTCCATTTCAGTTTTCAAGTCTTGAACTGTTTCCATTATCTGTTTGATTGTTTTTCTTTGGTTTCCTAGGGTATTATTCACTGATTTACTCAATTCTTCAAACTTTCTGTTATACTTCTCATCCATTTCTATAAGGGCATTTTTTTTATTTTTATTTTTTTTATTGAAAAAAAAATTTTTCACCTCCTCCCCGCCTCCCATTTCCCTCCCCCTCCTCCCGCCCCTCTCCCCTTCCCCCCACTCCTCTTCTCCTCCCTTTCCAGTCCCAGGAGCAGTCAGGGTTCCCTGCCCTGTGGAAAGTCCAAGGTCCTCCCCCCTCCATCCAGATCTAGGAAGGTGAACATCCAAACTGTCTAGGCTCCCACAAAGCCAGAACCTGAAGTAAGATCAAAACCCCGTGCCATTGTCCTTGGCCTCTCGTCAGCTCTCATTGTCTGCCATGTTCAGAGAGTCCGGTTTTATCCCATGCTTTTTCAGTCACAGTCCAGCTGGCCTTGGTGAGCTCCCATAGATCGGCCCCACTGTCTCAGTGGGTGGGTGCACCCCTCGTGGTCCTGACTTCGTTGTACATGTTCTTCCTCCTTCTGCTCCTCATTAGGACCTTGGGAGCTCAGTCCAGTGCGCCAGTGTGGGTCTCTGTATCTATCTCCATCCATCGCTAGATGAAGGTTCTATGGTGATATGCAAGATATTCATCAGTATGGCTATAGAATAGGTTCATTTCAGGTTCCCTATCCTCAGGTGCCCAAGGAACTAACTGGGGACATTGTCCTGGGCATCTGGTAGCCACTCCAAGTTCAAGTCTCTTGCCAACCCTATAAGGGCATTTTTTATATGCTGTTTAAGGGCGTCAATCACTTTCATAAAGTCAATTTTTTTCTACTTCTTCATGATTAAGGTGTTCATGTCCTCCTGTTGTGAGGTCGCTGGGTTCTGGTGGTTTCATATTGTTTTTCAGATTGTTGGGTGAATTCTTGCATTGGCGCCTGCCCATTTCTTCCTCCGAATGCTCTCCTATGGATCTTCTTTTACAGGATCAGGTCTCCTTGCCTACTGATGTACCTTCCCAGTGATGGCACTCCCCAATGATGGCTCTCCTGGTGCTCCAGTGATGTCTCTCCTGGTGCCAATATCAGATTTCCGTGCCCAATGATGGCTCTCCTGGTGCCAAGATTAGCTCTCTGTGTTGGTTGGGTAGTTCATAAACAAAGTGCCTACCTTGCTTGGTGCCGGCAGGCCAGTGAAACAAAGGAACTCCTGCCCGCCCGCTTGCCCAGAGGATTCGCCCCCAGCACCCAGACAGGCTGAGCTGGGTGGTGTTATTTGCCCAAAAAGGGAAGGGGGCAGAAGGGAGAAGGGTTCTGGATGCGAGCTGGGTGGGATAGGAAGAGAGAGGCAGTATTCGGGGAGTAGAGTCCCTGCAGGGAGCCCAGGAATGATGGGGGGGTTAGGAACTTCTGAATTCCCTGTCCCAGGCTGCTGCTGTGGGTCAGAAACTCACCCCAATGATGGCTCTCCTGGTGCCGAGATCAGATCTCCGTACTGGTTGGGTAGTTCATAAACAAAGTGCTTACCTTGCTTGGTGCAGGCAGGCCAGTGAAACAAAGGAACTCCCGCCCACCTGCTTGCCCTGAGGATTCGCCCCCAGCACCCAGACAGGCTGAGCTGGGTGGTGTTAATTGCCCAAAGAGGGAAAGGGGCAGAAGGGAGAAGGGTTCTGGATGCAAGCTGGGTGGGATAGGAAGAGAGAGGCAGTATGTGGGGAGTAGAGTCCCTGCAGGGAGCCCAGGAAGGATGGGGGGGGGGATGAGGAACTTCTGAGTTCCCTGTCTATTAATTTATATTTTACTATGAGGCTCATGGTTTGTTACTTTTTGCTTCTTGAGCTGCTACATGGCATCTGCCTCCTTTGGCAGCTACACGGCATCTCTTTGACTCTACTCTCTCCCTGTATCTCTTCCAGCCTGGCTATATTCTGTCCTGCCATAGGTTGAAGTAGATTCTTTATTAATCAACGGTAATAAAACATATTCACAGCATACAAAGGGAAATCCCACATCATCTTTTTATTTATGTCTAAATAAAAAGGAAGGTTTTGACTTTACCACAGTAACATTACATATAACAAAATAGAAGAACATGTTGTTAAGCCCAGGTTTTAATTAAGTAAAAATCAATCAAACAAACAAAACAACACAATAAACAATGCCTAAACAAATGTTTGGAGGTAGAAGGCTAAATTCAATGGCTAAAGAATGCAAGAGTGCAGAAGCTTGTACTTTCAAATCAGCTTTTTTTTTTTTAAAATTGATTTTTATTTAGTTCTACATTTTTCTCTGCTCCCCTCCCTGCCTCTCCCCCCCTTCAACTCTCCCCCAAGGTCCCCATGCTCCCAATTTACTCAGGAGTTCTTGTCTTTTTCTACTTCCCATGTAGATTATATCAATGTATGTTTCTCTTATTGTACTCATTGTTGTCTCAGTTCTCTGGGATTGTGATTTATGGGCTGGTTTTCTTTGCTTTATGTTTAAAAACCACATATGTGTGAGTACATGTGATACTTGTCTTGCTGTGTCTGGGTTACCTCACTCAAAATGATGTTTTTTTTAGCTCTATCCATTTCCTACAAAATTCAAGATGTCGTTACTTTTTTCTGCTGTGTAGTACTCCATTGTGTAAATGTAACACATTTTCATTGTCCATTCTTCAGTCAAGGGGTATTTAGGTTGTTTCTAGGTTCTGGCTATAACAAACAATGCTGCTATGAACATAATTGAGCATATGTGCTTGTGACACGATTGAGCATTCTTTGGATATATATCCAAAAGTGGCAATACTGGGTCTTGAGGAAGGTTGTTTCCTAATTTTCTGAGAAATCACCACACTGACGTCCAAAGGGGTTGTACCAGCTTGCATTCCCACTGCAATGCAGGAGTATTTGCTTTATTACACAACCTCTCCAGAGTAAGTTATCATCAATGTTTTTGATCTTGGCCATTCTTACAGGTGTAAGATGGAATCTCAGAGTTGTTTTGATTTGCATTTCACCGATGATTAAGGATGTTGAGAATTTCCTTAAGTGTCTTTCAGTAATTTTAGATTCCTCTGTTGAGAGTTCTCTGTTTAGGTCTGTACTCCATTTTTTTATAGGATCATTTGTTCTTTTTTTTAAAATTTGTTTATTATTTATTAAAAATTTTCACCTCCTCCCCTCCTTCAGTTTCCCTCCCACTACCCCAACATCCCCCACTCCCTCTCTAGTCCTAATAGAAGTCAGGATGCCCTGCCCTGTGGGAAGTTTAAGGCCCACCTCCCTCTATCCAGGTCTAGGAAGGTGTGCATCCAAACAGACTAAGCTCCCACAAAGGCAGTACATACAGTAGAATCAAAACCCAGTGTCATTATCATTGGCTTCTCAGTCAGCCCTCATTGTCAGCCACATTCAGAGAGTCTGGTTTGATCACATGCTCTTTCAGTTCCCAGTCCAGCTGGCCTTGGTGTGCTCCCATTAGATCAGTCACACTATCTCAGTGGGTGGATGCATCCCTCGCGGTCCTGACTTCCTTGTTCATGTTCTCCCTCCTTCTGCTCTTCATCTGGACCTTAGAAGCTCAGTCCAGAGCTTCATGTGGGTCTCTTTTTCTGTCTCCATTCATCGCTGGATGAAGGTTCTATGGTGATATGCTAGATATTCATCAGTGTGGCTATGATATAAGGTCAGTTCAGACACCCTCTCCTCTGCTGCCCAAGGACCTAGCTGGGGACATCTCCTTGGACACCTGGGAATGCCTCTAGAGCCAAGTCTCTTGTCAACCCTAAAATGGCTCCCTTAATTAAGATATATACTTCCCTGCTCCCATATCCACCCTTCCTCCATCTCAACCATCTCATTCCCCCAAGATCTCCCCAATCCTCCCTTTCTCCCTTCTCTCTCCCCATCTCCCTTTCCTCCTACCCAACCCCCACCCCCACTCCCAACTTTTGCCTGGCGATCTTGTCTACTTCCAATATCCAGCAGGATAAATATATGTTTTTCTTTGTGTTCACCTTCTTATTTAGCTTCTCTAGGATCACAAATTATAGGCTCAATGTCCTTTGCTTATGGCTAGAATCCACTTATGAGTGAGTACATACCATATTCATCTTTTGGGTCTGGGTTATCTCACTCAGGATAGTGTTTTCTATTTCCATCCATTTGCATGCAAAATTCAAGATGTCATTTTTTTTTTACTGCTGAGTAGAACTCTTATGTGTATATGTGCCACACCTTCTTTATCCATTCTTCCATTGAGGGGCACCTAGGTTGTTTCCAGGTTCTGGCTATTACAAATAGTGCTGCTATAAACATAGTTGAGCAAATGCTTTTGTAGTATCATTGGGCATCTCTTGGGTATATTCCCAAGAGTGTAATTGCTGGATCCTGAGGTAGGTTGACTCCCAGTTTTCTGAGAAACTGCCACACTGATTTGTAGTTGTACAAGTTTGCATTCCCACCAACAATGGATGAGTGTTCCTCTTACTCCACATCCTCTCCAGCAAAGGCTATCTTTGGTGTTTTTGATTTTAGCCATTCTGACAGGCATCTCAAAGTTGTTTTGATTTGCATTTCCCTGATCACTAAGGAGGTTGAACATGACCTTAAGTGTCTTTTGGCCATTTGAAGTTCTTCTGTTGAGGATTCTCTGTTCACCCATTTTAAAATTGGGTTACTTAGAGTTTTAAAGTCTAGTTTCTTGAGTTCTGTATATATTTTGGAGATCAGACCTTTGTCTGATGCACTGTTGGTGAAGATCTTCCATTCAGTAGGTTGCCTTTTTGTCTTAATGACAGTGTCTGTCCTTTGTATTACAGAAGCTTCTCAGTTTCAGGAGGTCCCATCTATTCATTGTTGCTCTTATTGTCTGTGCTACTGGGGTTATACTTGAGAAGTGGTCTCCTGTCCCCATGTGTTGCAGACTACTTCCCACTTTCTCTTCTATCAGGTTCAATGTGGTCAGATTTATATTGAGACCTTTAAACCATTTGGACTTGAGTTTTGTGCATGGTGATAGATATGGATCTGTTTTCATTTTTCTACAGGTTGACATCCAGTTATGCCAGCACCATTTGTTGAAGATGCTTTCTTTCTTCCATTGTATAATTTTAGCTCCTTTGTCAAAAATCAGGTGTTCATAGGTTTGTGGATTAATATCCGGGTCTTCGATTTGATTCCATTGGTCAACATCTCTGTTTTTATGCCAATACCAAGCTGGTTTTTTTTTTTTTTTTTGGTTTTTCGAGACAGGGTTTCTCTGTAGCTTTGGAGCCTGTCCCAGAACTAGCTCTTGTAGACCAGGCTGGCCTCGAACTCACAGAGATTCGCCTGCCTCTGCCTCCCAAGTGCTGGGATTAAAGGTGTGTGCCACCACCACCCGGCCCAAGCTGTTTTCATTAGATTTTGATGGGGATTGCATTGAATTTATAGATTGCTTTTGGTAGAAAATTTTTACTATGTTGATCCTACAAATACAAGAGCATGGGAGATCCTTCCATTTTCTAGTATTCTCTTTAATATCTTTCTTCAAAGACTTAAAGTTCTTGTCAAATAGATCTTTCACTTCCTTGGTTAGAGTTAACCCAAGATACTTTATGCTATTTGTGGCTATCGTGAAAGGTGATGTTTCTCTGATTTCCCTCTCTGTTTCTTTGTTCTTTGTGTATAGGTGGGCTACTGATTTTTTGGAGTTGATCTTATATCTTACCACATTACTAAAAGTGTTTATCAGCTGTAGGAGTTCTTTGGTAGAGTTTTTTGGGTCGCTTATGTATACTATCATATCATCTGCAAATAACAAAAGTTTGACTTCTTCCTTTCCAATTCAAATCCCCTTGATCTCCTTATGTTGTCTTATTGCTATTGCTAGAACTTCAAGCACTATATTGAAGAGGTATGGAGAGAGTGGACAGCCTTGTCTTGTTCCTGATTTTAGTGGAATGGCTTTAAGTTTCTCTCCATTTAATTTGATGTTAGCTGTTGGCTTGCTGTATATTGCTTTTATTTTATTTAGGTATCCACCTTGTATCCCTAATCTCTCTAAGACCTTTAGCATAAAATTTTGAATTTTGTCAAATGCCCTTTCAGCATCTAATTAAATGATCATATGGTTTTTTCTCTCAGTTTATTTATATGATGGATTACATTGATAGATTTTCATATGTTGAACCAGCCCTGCATCTCTGGGATGAAGCGTACTTGATCATAATGGATAATTTTTTGATGTGTTCTTGGATTTGGTTTGGCAGTGTTTTATTGAAAATTTTTGCATCGATGTTCATGAGTGAGATTGGTCTGTAATTCTCTTTCTTGGTTGAGTTTTTGTGTGGTTTTGGTATCAGAGTTACTGTAGCTTCACAAAAGGAGTCTGGCAATGACTCTTCTGTTTCCATTTTGTGAAACACATTAAGCAGTATAGGTATTAGCTCTTCTTGGAAGTTCTGGTAGAATTCTGCATTGAAACCATCTGGTCCTGGGCTTTTTTTGGTAGGGAGGTTTTTGATTACAGTTTTTAATTCCTCTTGACTTACAGGTCAATTTAAATTGCTCACCTGGTCTTGATTTAATTTTGGTATATGGTACTTATCTAAAAATGTTCATTTCTTTCACATTTTCCAGTTTTGTGGCATACAGGCTTTTGTAGTAAGATATAATGATTCTCCGAATTTCCTCTGTGTCTGTGGTTATGTCCTCCTTTTCATTTCTGATCTTCTTAATTTGCATGTTCTCTCTCTGCCATTTGATTAGTTTGGATAGGGGTTTGTCAATCTTGTTGATTTTCTCCAAAAACCAGCTTTTTGTTTCATTGATTCTTTGGATTTTTTCTGTGTTTCTATTTTTTTTTATTTCAGCCCTCCGTTTGTTTATTTCCAGTCTTCTACTCCCCCTGGGTGAGTCTGCTTCTTTTCTTTCTAGAGCTTTCAGGTGGGCTGTTAAGTTTCCAATGTGTGATTTCTCCATTTTCTTTAAGTGGGCACTTAGTGCTATGAACTTTCTTCTTAGGACTGCTTTCATAGTGTCCCATAGGTTTGAGTATGTTGTGTCTTTATTTTCATTGAATTCAAGGAAGACTTTAATTTCTTTCTTTATATCTTCCTTAATCCAGGTATGGTTCACTAGTTGACTGTTCAGTTTCCATGCGTTTGTAGGCTTTCTGGGGGTAGCATTGTTGTTGAATTTTAACTTTAATCCATGGTGATCTGATAAGACACAGGTGGTTACTAATATTTTTTTGTAACTGTGGAAGTTTGCTTTGTTACTGAGTATGTGGTCAATTTTCGAGAAGGTTCCATGAGCTGCAGAGAAGGTATATTCTTTTCTGTTTGGGTGGAATGTTCTATAGATGTCTATTAAGTCCATTTGGTTCATTACATCTGTTCTCCTATTTCTCTGTTATATTTCTGTCTGGTTGACCTGTCCATTGGTAAGAGAGGGGTGTTGAAATCTCCTAATATTAGAGTGTGGGGTTTGATGTATGCTTTGAGTTCTAGTAATGTTTCTTTTACATATGTGGGTACTTTAATATTAGAGATGTAGATATTTAGGATTGAGAATTCCTCCTGATGAGTTGCTCCTGTTATGAGTATAAAGTGTCCTTCTCCATCTCTTCTGATTGATTTTAGTTTGAAATCAATTTTGTTAGATATTAGTTTAGCCACACCTGCTTGTTTATTTAGTCCATTTGATTGGAAAACCTTTTCCCAACCCTTTACTCTGAGGTAGTGTCTGTCTTTGAGATTGAAGTGTGTTTTTTGTAAACAGCAGAATGTTGGATCCTGTTTTCATATCCATTCTCTTAATCTGTGCCTTTTTATAGGGGAATTGAGTCCATTGATATTAAGTGATATTAATGAGCAGTGGTTGTTAACTCTGGTTATTATTATTATTTTTTTTTTTGGTGGTAGTGTTTGTGTGTTTCTTTGAGTTGTGCTGGTGGAGGGTTGTCAGATGCCTGTGTTATTATGGGTATTGTTGGCTTCCTTGGTTTGTGGTTTTCCTTCTAGTATTTTCTGTAAGACTGGGTTTGTGGCTACGTATTGTTTAAATTTGTTTTTGTCCTGGAATATCTTGTTTTCTTCATCAATGGTGGATGCAAGGTTTGCTGAGTATAGTAGTCTGGGCTAGCATCCATGGTCTCTTAGTGTCTGCAGAACATCTATCCAAGACCTTCTGGCTTTCATGGTTTCCATTGGTCAGGTGTAATTCTGATAGGTTTCCCTTTATATGTTACTTGACCTCTTCCTTTGCAGCTCTTAATATTCTTTGTTTATTCTGTATGTTTTATGTTTTGATTATTATATGGCAAGGGGATTTTTTTTTTGAGCCAGTCTATTTGGTGTTCTGTGTGCTTCTTGTACCTTCATAGGAATTTCCTTATTTAGGTTGGGAAAGTTTTCTTCTTTAATTTTGTTGAATATATTTTCTGGACCTTTGAGCTGTAATTCTTCTCCTTCTTCTAATCCTATTATTCTTAGGTTTGGTCTTTTCTTGATGTCCCAGATTTCCTGGATGTTTTGTTTTAAGAATTTGTTGAATTTGTTATTTTCTTTAATCAATGAGTTTATTTCCTCTATAGTATCTTCAGAATCTGAGATTCTTTTTTCTATCTCTTGTATTCTTTTGGTTATACTTATCCCTGTAGTTCCTGTTTATTTTCCATATTCAGCCTTCCCTCGGTTTGTGTTTTCTTCATTACCTCCATTTCATTTTTCAAGTCTTGACCTATTTCTATTACCTGTTTGATTGTTTTTTCTTGGTTTTCTTGGGTATCTTTGAGAGATTTAATCATTTCTTCTACCTTTTTGTTTGTCTTTTCCATTTCTTTAAAGCAGTTTTTCACCTCCTATTTAAGGTCCTCTATTATTTTCATAATGTTACATTTAAAGTTGATTTCTTCTACTTCTTCTGGAATAGGGTATTCAAGTCTTCTTGTTGAGTGATCCCTGGATTCTGGTGTTGTCATGTTGCCTTTCAGGTTGTTGGAGGAATTCTTACATTGGAACCTGCCCATTTGTTCCTTCAAATGCAGCCAGGAGAATCTTGGTGTCTTGGTCCAATCTTTACTGTGACTGACTCTCTGGGTGGATCTCCTCAGTGCAGGAGCAGGAATTGTTCCTGGGCCAAGGACTTCGCAAACAATAGGGCAGGCTCGGCCGAGGCTGGGTCATGTGGAACAAAGAAGCCCCTGCAGCAGGAGCTGGGGGGTCCTTTGCTCCCTTCCTGGACCCTCTGCCCTGGGATGGCACACACTCACCCATCTGGATGGATCTCCTCAGCATAGGAACAGAGACTCCTGGAATTCCAAGGACCCTGTAGACAAAAGGGCGGACTTGGGGGGGGGGCAGGGTCTTGTGGAACAAAGAATCCCCTGCAGCAGGAGCTGGAGGTGCCCTGCACTCCGTTCCAGGGACCTTCCTGCCTGGAAGGCACACACTCACCCCTCTGGGTGGGTAGCCTCAGTCTATTTGCTCTATTGGTGACCAATTTCTTTTTTTTTTATTTTTATTCTTTTTTAATTAAAATTTCCACCTGCTCCCCATTTCCCATTTCCCTCCCCTCCTCCCAAATATTGCCCCCTTCCCCCACTTCCCTCCCCCTATCCCCACTCCTCTTCTCCTCCCCCCACTCCATTCCCCCTCCCTCTCGATACTGAAGAGCAGTCCAAATTCCCTGCCCTGCGGGAAGACCAAGGTCCTTCTATCTACATCCAGAAAGGTGAGCGTCCAAACAGGCTAAGCTCCCACAAAGCCAGTTCATGTATTAGGATCGAAACTTAGTGCCATTGTCCTTGGCTTCTCATCAGCCTTCATTGACCGCCATGCTCAGAGAGTCCGGAATCGACCCATGCTTATTCAGTCCCAGACCAGCTGGCCTTGGTGGGCTCCCAATAAATCAGTTCCACTGGGTGACCAATTTCTTGAGTTCTTTATATATTCTAGAGATCAGACCTCTGTCTGATGTGGGGTTGGTGACGATCTTTTCCCATTCTGTAGGCTGTCTTTTTGTCTTGTTGACCATATCCTTTGCTTTACAGAAGCTTTTCAGTTTCTGGAGGTCCCATTTACTAATTATTTCTCTCAGTTTCTGTGCTACCGAGGTTATATTTAGGAAGTGGTCTCCTGTGCCAATGTATTCAAGTGTACTTCCCACTTTCTCTTCTATAAGGTTTAGTGTGGCTGGCTTTATGTTGAGGTCTTTGATCCCAAATCAAAGACCCAGGTATTAATCCACACACCTCCGAACACCTGATTTTTGACAAAGAAGCAAAAAAAAAAATCAAATGGAAAAAAGAAAGCATATTTAACAAATGGTGCTGGCGTAACTGTATATCAACATGTAGAAGAATGAAAACAGAACCATATCTATCACCAAGCACAAAATTCAAGTCCAAATGGATCAAAGACCTCAACATGAAGCCAAATCAGCTCTTCTTTATCAAGAACTGTAGCTAGCTTACAGATGCATCAAGACTAACTGTAGGGATATAGCCCCACCCATTGGGGGCGTGCTCGCCTTGGGCTAATGTTTACTGATAAATCTGCCGCGTGATCCCAGCAGCCCCTTTTTTGCTCTGCCTTTCCTGTTCTCCGCGGGAACCTGTGGTCCTGTAAGTCTATTTCCTTATTAAAGCTGTATATATTTTTATAATCTTTCTGCATTCATTTACACCGCCACATTTTGGCGCCCAACGTGGGGCTCGAACCCACGACCCTGAGATTAAGAGTCTCATGCTCTACCGACTGAGCTAGCTGGGCGGTGGTGGCGCACGCCTTTAATCCCAGCACTTGGGAGACAGAGGCAGGGTTTCTCTGTGGCTTTGGAGCCTGTCCTGGAACTAGCTCTTGTAGACCAGGCTGGTCTCGAAAATGTGGCGGCTACTTCCCTCCTCACTCTCTTTACTTCCTGCTCCGGTTCCGGCAACTAGACTTCTTCCTAATTGCGCAGAGAGCTGTTGTCTGGGACGGTGATCCCCTTTAAATAAATACCACCCTATTAATCATAATTCCAAACTGATGTGGGATTGTTTATGACTTACGCCATCAAACCCTGGGTTCTTAGCCTGAGTAAAAGAGAACAGTGATGGCATTGTTGAAATAAAATTTTTGGAAATGTAATACCTTTGAGAAACTTTCCAAGGTGAGTTGGGCTGACAATCTCACTGAGTTGGGTTGACAACCTCACTGAGGGTCTTGGCTCATTGTCATACAGAGTTCCCCTCAGTCCTGCACAGTGTCTTATATGAAGAAGCCTGTGTGTTGTTCCTTGAAAATCAGAAGGGGCCATTTATGTGTCAGGATTCTCCTTTATCCGCACCACCTGCTCTTGCCTCCCAGTTACACTCAGCCCCACCCTCTGGACTCTGAAAGCCCCTGCTGCCCTCTGGACAGTGCTCTTTGAAGTAAATTTTTTTCACTTTTTTATATTATGAGAATCTTTCTTTCAAACTTTGACCTTTCCTTCCTCAAAGCTATGGAAGAAGTTTAAAGGGGGTGGGGGATGAGAGACATTATTAACTTACATTTCTTCCTGATTGAATGGGGTGCTGGGTTTCCATCATCTTGTTTTGTGTCTGTTGAAATGGGAAAGGCAAGTTGGTTTATGAGCATCTACATCCTGGTTTTTGGTCATGAATTGTGCATGTAACTATTTAACCAAGTAGCACTGGTGGGAAGCATGGTGACTGGTCCTCCTGAGCTGGGCACATGGCAAAGAGGTGTTAATAAAGATGGGCCTTCCCGGACATGGCCTTCGGAAACCTGTCTTTTGATTTCCAACCATTTCTCCCTCCCTCCCTCCCTACTTTTGAATTTTAGAATAAATTTTAATTATCTCAGGAAGTTATTCATGGAGATTTTTGGATTCCTCCCAGAAATTGTGAATCAATTGGGTGGGGCCCTGCCCTGAATCCTCATCTCAGTCATCCTGGGAGACTACATTGAAACCATTTTCAGGTCTCAGTTTGAGACCTCTTCTATCCGGCTCTTTTCAACCCTGGCAGCTATTTAGAATTGCCCAGAAGCATTTTCAAAACTACTGAAGCCTGGATGTCATCCCAGCTAAGGTTCTGAGGGAAGTAAGAGCTTGGGCAGTGTATTTGCTAACTTCTCTGAAAAGATGCTGGCATGCAGCCAGGATAGGGAGGCTCCCAGGTAACAACAATGTTGACGCTCGACTGCATGCGTGGTGTTTACACACAATTTTAGGTGTTTATCAAAACCTTGTAATAATTCTATGAGTTTGGAATTTTGAAGATGCAGGCTGAAATCAGTTGCTAATTGGTGTAAGGATATGTTCCGGAGTAGTGCTTGAGGTCTCTGGAGACCAAATGCCTTTCCTGTGCATCTTACTACCTTCTGTGAGAGTCGTCTGGAGAAACAAGCTCGCTGCTCATCAAAATACCTTAAAAAGCAGCACCCCTCTTGAAACCTGTTTCAAACATTGTTTCACGTTGTAGCCTAGGTTATATGCTTGTGATGTGTTGAATGATTAGTGCATTGGATGCAACCCACCAGTGGGTAAAATCAGGTTTGATGATTTCTGCAGAATGTTGGTTATGAGGAGAGAATGAAGTTAGGTCTCCCGCATCCACACTAATGACTTCCACTTGTAGGCTGGAGGCTGCACCCATGAAAGCCAGTCTGTGCTTGCCTGGAAGGGGGTCTCCTAGGACAAGTACCTCTCATTTCTCTAGTTTCAATTAAATGTCTTGCATCTTAGTGAGAATTCATTCATTAGTAAAAATGGAAAAAGAATATTTGATATAGTGCCCCCCCCCTTCTTTCTGTAGTATCCTCCATGGAGGGCCACAGCAACAGTCTAGTCAAATTTCCTTCCCTTGCCTGTGATGTCATTGGCTGATGGACTAGTTAGGTGTGGCTTACACAGCCACAAGCCTACTCATGGTTACTCATAGAGCACACCCAATGGCTGCCACTGTTAGCCTTGCCCATGATTGGGCACTGACATTCCATGCCCACCTGTGGCTCCAGTGACTCAAGGATTAAGACAGAAATCCTTTCAGCCAACTGCAGGAATCTAAACTGTTTCCTGAAGCTGCACCAAAGTTCGTGTGGGTGAAATCCCCCTGTAAATCACAAAACAGAAATTTTATTTATTTATTTTAATTTTCATTTTTATTACTTTATAAATAATACCAATCAAAATTTCATTTCCTCCCCTTTTCCCACTTCCCTCCCACTCTCCCACTCACCCTTCCCCCCTTCCCCTCCAGTCGTAAGAGAGGTCAGGATACCCTGCCCTGTGGGAAATCCAAGGTCCTCCTCCCTCCTCCATCCAGGCTTAGGAAGGTATGCATCCAAATAGAATAGAATCCCAAAAAGCCAGTACATGCAGTAGAGACAAAACCCAGTGCCATTATCATTGGCTTCTCAGTCTGCCCCAATTGTCAGCCACATTCAGAGGGTCCAGTTTGATCCCATGCTCATTCAGTCCCAGTCCAGCTGGCTTTGGAGAGCTCCCATTAGATCAAGCACACTGTCTCAGTGGGTGGACCAACCTTTTGTGGTCCTGACTTCCTTGCTCATCTTCTCCCTCCTTCTGCTCTTCAACTGGACCTTGGGAGCTCAGTCCAGCGCTCCGATGTGTGTCTCTGTCTCTATCTCCATCCATCGCAGGATGAAGGTTCTATGGTGATATTCAAGATAGTCATCAGTCTGACTACAGGGCAAGGCCAATTCAGGCACCCGCTCCTCCACTGCCCAGGGTCCTAGCTGGGGTCATCCCTGTGGACTCCTGGGAACCCCTCCAGAGCCAAGCCTCTTGCCAACCCTAAAATGGCTCCCTCAATTACGATATCTCCTTCCCTGTTCCCATATCCGCTCTTCCTCCATCTCAACCATCCCACTCCCCCAAGCTCTCCCCAACCCTCCCCTTATCCCTTCTCTCTCCCTCTCTCCCCTTCCTCCCACCCCACCCTCAACTCCATGCTCCCAACTTTTGCCTGGCAATCTTGTCTGCTTCCAATTTCCAGGAGGATCTATATATGTTTTTCTTTGGGTTCACATTATTACTTCTGTAGGATTGTGAACTATAGGCTCAATGTCCTTTGTTTATGGCTAGAATCCACTAATGAGTGAGTATATAGCACCCCACATTAGACAAAGGCCTGATCTCCAAAATATATAAAGAACTCAAGAAACTAGACATTGAAATTCTAAATAACCCAAATAAAAAATGGGATACTGAACTGAACAGAGAATTCTCAACAGAAGAATTTCAAATGGCCAAAAGATACTTAAGGACATGTTCAATTTTCTTAGCTATTAGGGAAATGCAAATCAAAACAACTTTGAGACACCATCTTGCACCTATCAGAATGGTTAAAATATAAAACACCATTGATAGCCTATGCTGGAGAGGATGTGGAGTAATGGGAGCACTCATCCATTGCTGGTGGGAATGCAAACTTTTGCAACCCACTTTGGAAAGCAGTGTGGCAGTTTTTCAGAAAAATTGGGAGTCAACCTGACTCAGGATCCAGCAATACCACTCTGGGGAATATACCCAAGAGATGCCCAATCATACTACAAAAACATTTGTTCAACTATGTTCATAGCAACATTATTTGTAATAGCCAGAACCTGGAAACAACCTAGATGCCCCTCAATGGAAGAATGGATAAAGAAAGTGTGGAATATATACACATTAGAGTACTATTCAGCGGTAAAAAAATGACATCTTGAATTTTGCATGCAAATACATGGAAATAGAAAACACTATCCTGACTGAGATAACCCAGACCCAAAAATATGAATATGGTATGTACTCACTCATTAGCGGACTCTAGCCATAAACAAAGGACATTGAGCCTATAGTTCACAAGCCTAGAGAAGCCAAACAACAAGGTGAACCCAAAGAAAAACATATATAGATCCTCCTGGAAATGGGACGCAAACAAGATCACTGGGCAAAAGTTGGGAGCATGGGGGTGAGGGTAGGGGTGGAGGTGGGAGTGGGGGAAGGGGAAAGAGGGAGAGAGATGGGAGAAGGAAAAGATTGGGAAGAGCCTGGGGGAGTGGGAGGGTGGAGATGGAGGAAAGGCGGATATAGGAGAAGGGAAGAAGATATCTACATTAAAGGAGCCATTTTAGGGTTGGCAAGAGACTTGGCTTTAGAGGGGATCCCAGGTGTCCATGGGGATGCCCCAAGCTAGGTCCTTGGGCAGCAGTGCAGAGGGTGCCTGAACTGGCCTTGCCCCACTATCACACTGATGATTATCTCGAATATCACCATAGAATCTTCCTCTGGCTATGGATGGAGATAGAGACAGAGATCCTCATCAGAGCAATGGACTGAGCTCCTAAGGTCCAGTTGAAGAGCAGAAAGAGGAAGAAGATGAGCAAGGAAGTCAGGACCGCGAGGGGTTCATCCACCCACTGAGACAGTGTGACTGATCTAAGGGCAGCTCACCAAGGCCAGCTGGACTGGAACTGAACAAGCATGTGATCAAACTGCACTTTCTAAATGTGGCTGACAATGGGGGCTGACTGAGAAACCAATGATAATGGCACTGGGATTTGGTTCTACTGCATGTACTGGCTTTTTGGGATCCTAGTCTATTTGGATGCATACCTTCCTAGGCCTGGATGGAGGGGGGAGGAGGACCTTGAACTTCCCACAGGGCAGGGTATCCTGCCCTCTCTTAGGACTGGAGGGGGAGGGGGAAGTGGGAGTGGGGGAGTAGGGGAGTGGAAGGAAAATGGGAGGGGTGGAAATTTTGTATGGTATTATTTATAAAGAAAAAAAACCAAAAAAAGCAAAAACAAAAAAAAAAAGAAAAAAGAAAAAGAAAAATTACGTGAATCACATGTGGATAGGGTGAATTAAAATCTTAACTGCATTCTAGTCATATTGCCTTCAGGAATTTCCCCTACATGAATTTTAATGCCAATGAAAGATATTATCTTAGAACGGATCTTTTAACCACATAAATCAAGTAAAAAATTAAAAACTTATGTAGAAAAAGTCTCTGAATTAATTATAAAAGGAAATTTGAGACTTTGTCAATTAACATGTATAGATGCAGCAGCAATTATAGTGCCTTTTAGTACTGATGAAAGTAAAAAATTATGGGAAGACAATGAACCTTGGCAAAGAGCTTGTGCTTTTTTTTTTTTTAGGAGAAATTAATAGCAATTATACCAAGAGTGATAGAATTAACCTTATAAAGAGAACTACTTGGATCCTTCCCCACATTGTATGTGACACACCAATAACTGGAGCCTACGCATTCTATACTGATGCAAATAAATCAGGAATGGCAGGTTACAAATCAGAGATTTAAGTAAGATGGAACAAAGCCCTTATTATTCTGTCCAAAAGGCAGAATTATATGCTATTCTTATGGGATTATTTAAAGGAATTTTTAAAGAACCTATTAATATAATTACTGATTTACAATATGCAGAAAGAGTTGACTTGCATATTGAATCTGCTGAATTTATACCAGATGATACAGAATTTACTTCATTATTCATACAGGTTCAAGATATAATCAGGAATAGGCTTTGTTCCATACACATAATACACACCCGATTCCATATAGATCTGCCAGGTCCTCAAGCACAGTGTAATGCAGAAATCAATCAGTTGTTGATTGGAAGTGTGTTGAAGGTCTCAGAATTTTGTAAGTAACATCATGTCAATAGCAAAGGTTTAAAGAAGAGTTTTCTATTACATGACAACAAGCTAAGGAGATTATAAAGATGTGTTCTACTTGCTCTTTCTATAACCAAATACTGCTACCTGTAGGGAGTAACCTAAAGGTTCCTCAAAGGAATGAAATCTGGTGGGTGGATGTGTTCCGCTTTGAAGAATTTGGAAAATTAAAATATGTACACCATACAATTGACCTTATTCAGGTTTTCAATGGTCAATTGCTTTGAGCTCAGAAAAGGCTGATTCAGTAATCATACATGTATTAGAAGTTATGGCCATCATTGATATACCTGCACAAGTAAAGACAGATAATGGTCCAGCATATGTGTCTAAGAAAATGAAACAGGTATATCAAACAATTCTACAAGTCAGGCAGTTATAGAAAAATCAAATAGAACTATAAAAGATATCTTAAACAAATGGAAAAGGATGGAAAATACCCCCAGAAATAGATTATATAATGCTTTATTGACCTTGAATTTTCTTGATGCTAATGAGAAAGGGACAACAGCAGCAAAGAGACATTAAATCTTCTGAATTAAATCAGCCGATGTATTTCAAGGATGTGTTGACCCCACAATGAAAGCCAGGAGATTGGGGAATGGGGTTTTCTCTTGTTTCAACAAGAGAATAAAAGTTATGGATACCATCAAAATTAATAAAGATTTGGTTTGGAAAAGAGAAATCTCTTGAGAAAGAGAAATGACGGCTCATCCACAGAGGTGACAACCAATCAGGTGGCAAGGAAACCTCACAAGGGTTGGGGCAGGATTCTGTTTTTGTCTTTGCAGAAAAATACTCATCTTCAAAAAGTCAAGAGACCCCAGACATCTAGGTACCTAAAGAGGGAAATATAATTATCCAGATAGGATCACCAAGAAAAGAGAATTATCACTTATGAGGACATGTCATCTGAGGGTAAGAATCTCTGAATACTAACTAGAATAATAGTCATGACTCACTTAAAAATCAAAGCTGGGTCTTGGTTACCTCACTTAAAATGATGTTTTTTAGCTCCATTCATTTGTCTGCAAATTTCAAGACGTCATTATTTTTTTCTGCTGTGTTGTACTCCATTTTGTAAATGTACCACATTTTCCTTATCCATTCTTCACTTAAGGGGCATTTAGGTTGTTTCCCAGTTCTGGCTATGACAAACAATGCTGCTATGACCATAGGTGAGCACATGTCCTTGTGGCACGATTGAGCATCCTTTTGATATATACCCAAAAGTGGTATTACTGGGTCTTGAGAAAGTTTGTTTCCTAATTTTCTGAGAAATTGCCACACTGACATCCAAAGGGGCTGTACCAGCTTGCATTCCCACTAACAATGCTGGAGTGTTTTCTTTTCCTCACAACCTCTCCAGCATAAGTTATCATCAGTGTTTTTGATCTTGGCCATTCTTACAGGTGTAAGATGGAATCTCAGAGTTGTTTTGATTTGCATTTTTCTGATGACTAAGAATGTTGAGAATTTCCTTAAGTGTCTTTCAGTCATTTTAGATTCCTCTGTTTAAAGTTCTCTGTTTATCATATGTACTCACTTATAAGTTGTTTTTAAACATAAAGCAAAGAAAACCAGCCTACAAATCACAATCACAGAGAACCTAGACAACAATGAGGATGGTAAGAGAGATATACATAGATCTAATCTACATGGGAAGTAGAAAAAGACAAGATCTCTTGAGTAAATTGGGAGCATGGGGATGTTGAGAGAGGGTTGAAGGAAAGGGGAGAGCCAGGGAGGAGAGCAGAGAAAATGTAGATCTCAATAAAAATCAATAAAAAAAAATCAAAGCTGAATTTAAAGTTGGACAATGGCTTCATCCTTTTCCAAATCCAAGCATGTTGTTAAAATAAAAATTCAGAGTTTCTGTCTCATGTCATAAGTCATGGTATGGGACAGAATGATGAAACAATTTAGAGAAAATTTTTCTTTTCTTTATATCTATTTTTGTCTCTACCATAATGCCTTTCATTGAATATATGTCTGCATAAATAATGTTTAAGTTTTTCACAATGAATAATGAATTTTCCTATAGTAATCTTCGAAGTTTCCAGGAAGAAGATGGGGCCCCATAACAACAACTCCACCTGGTTAATATAACGTCATGATGCTGACAGTGCTACTATAAGACCTGTTTTGGGTACCAGCTGTTCAAGATGGTTCCAACTTGGTTAGCTGAAATGGTGTACTTTTTTTTTTTTTTTTACAGCATTCTGGCAAGAACTCTAAATAAGAACCTCATAAAAACCCTACCAAATACTCAGAGACTATTTGAAATTATACCAGTCAGTAATCTTGAAACTTAACCATCATTTTACTTTTACAGGATACCATAGAAAGTACATTGCTCCCATGACAGTTGGAAGTAATTCTAGAAGACGACATCCACTCTCTCAACAAAGTTTGTCTTCAGGGTTAGGGACAACATTTAAGGGGTGATTATAACTGTTATAGTGATGTGGGAGTGATTTCTTTCTAATCTGTTGCTTTCATTGGTTAATTAATAAAGAAACTGCCTAGGCCCATTTGATAGGCCAACCCTTAGGTGGGTGGAGTAAACAGAACAGAATGTTGGGAGAAAGAAGCAAATTCAGGGAGTCACCATGATTCTCCCACTCCAGACAGACGCAGGTTAAGATCTTTCCTGGTAAGCCAGCTCGTGGTGCTACACAAAATATTAGAAATGGGTTAGATCAATATGTAAGAGCTAGCCAATAAGAGGCTAGAGCTAATGGGCCAAGCAGTGTTTAAAAGAATACAGTTTCCATGTAATTATTTCGGGTATAGCTAGCCATGTGGGAGCCGGGGCGGCTGGAACACAGCCCACCGCAGTTCTTACTACATTATAGGGTTCAGGATTGGGGGAAAATTATATAAATTCAGGGATCTCTTTGGAAAAAAAGGGAAAATTGAATGGGATAATAGATTAGTGTGAGCTTACACTAATAATAATTGTGAGTAATAGAATAAATACTTGTGAGCTATTATTTATAGGCAATTTACATTGGTATAGACTCTTGTATATTGATACATACTTAAATTATATTGAATATGTTCCTATTTTCATCAGTGTATACCTAGGCAAAGTTATTTTGTCATATTGTATGCATGCATATTTCTACCTCTACTGAAAACATTTTGTATATTGATACAATTTTAGGATATATTTATCATATTGCAATATACATTTTTACCTCTGATCAAGATTCTTATACATTGTTTACATTTTGAGGTCATTGTCCTCATTAGTCGCAGAGTCATTTAATGATTGTTTAATATTCTAATATAAAGTCTTAGTCTTTAATTTATGTAGGTATTAGGAATTATAGGTCAATAGTCATCCATGTTTGTCATACTTAGACTAATCAGGTTCTTTAGATACATAGAGATTGTATTCTGCATTAAAGAGATAATCTTCAACCACTTCAAAAAGCTGTAGAATATGGCATTTAAATAACTTAGGGTTTTGTTGACGTGAGACACGATTGCTCCTGGCAGCACCGATCTATTCCCAAGAGAATGTTGAACACCAAAGACACTCCACTTGGAGCTTGTTCTTTTCTTGGCAAAACTGGTTTTTGGGCAAGGAATTGCCCATGCATTGACCACTGACAAAATGCATGATGTCCAGACAGGACAAGCAGGATACAAGAGAAAAGACTGTCAAATCTTGCCAAGACTGGGTAAAATGGTTTTGAAAAATGTGACACTGAAAATGGTGTCAGTTACTCTAGGCCTTAGCCAAAGTTGGTTGCTCCAACATTGCAAATGAGACTTTAGGTGATGCCCAGGTGGTAGCCAGTTGTCTCTGTCATTTCTTGCACATTTTGGAAGTTGCTTGATTGCACTTCCCGCTTACTCAAGTAATATTATTTCCCTTCTTTGGTCTACAATGGGGTTGAAGACTAGATAGTTATAGTTATTTTCCTCTCATGACTTGACCAAGTTATTTATAATATAAGACTTAAACTCCTTAGAATAGAATAATTATTGAAACATTTATTACATGTCTCTTGCTTGATATTGTTTATGCTGGTTGTAATTCTAATTTTTATACCTGATGTTTGTTATTATTGAATATAATTTTGTATTAGGCTTAGAACTCTCTCATTTAAACAAAAGGGGGAGGTGCTGTAGAAATTCCTATAGCCAGTAGCCTTTAAGTTACTCGCCCACTTGGGCATGGCCTCTTATACTATAAATGCCAATGTAAAGTGCATGGTCACTCTCTCTTCTGGCTGAGGGATTCAGTTGCTGTTCCCTGTTTGAGCCTCCTCAGTGATAAGTACTCTGTCAAGGTTACATTTGTAGTAGTGCTGCTCCCTTTGGGGGGCATTTTCTTTGAAACCACCACAGTCTTCCTCATTTCCATCAGAGACCTCACTATAATGTCAATGTTCTAGCATTCATCTAAGAATCCTTCCAGCCTCTAACCTTTGTACAGTAATCAGGTCCAAAGCTTTTTCTATGAGTTTAGGTATTTTCTACCAGACACCTTAGTATCGAATCAATTATAGATTATATTCTCCAGAGAAGCAGAACCAATAGAGGCTATTTCTGTATACCTGTGTTTATTTATTGTAAGGAACTAAGTTATAAACTTATGAATGCTGAGGAGCTCCAAGGTCTTCAGCATGCAATCTTAAGACCTCAGAGGTCTGACAGATTCTAGTCTGGGTTCCAAGGTAAAAGTGTTCCAAGGTACAAGTACTGTGTTCAAGCTTGTTTTCAAGAACCTGGCAAGCTGGTGGTGTCATGTTCAATCTGAATTTTAAAGCAGGCTGGAGAATTCTATGATGATAAGTACAAAGTGTCAGGCAGTTGGGGAGAGGCACACTCTTGTCCTCAGTCTTTTTGTTTTATTCAGGTCTTCAGTGGATTTGATTTGGAACACCCATGGCAAGAGATACATTGACTTTTCTGTCTATACCAACTCAATTATTGATCACCTTTTCCTATTTATGATCTCTCTTCATAGTCTGCCAGGTTCTTTCTTTCTTTTTTCTCCTACTATATACCAATTTGCATGTTAAACATTGTTTCTTGATTGGATATGAGGCTTAGATAGATATTATCTCCCAGAGAGGATGTAAGTTTTCTTCTCCTAAGCATCCAAGACTACTGCCTCATTAGACCACAGCACTTGTGTGTCATAGACTGAGATGGTTCAGGCTCATCTGTTGTAACTGGAGGTTTCTCATCCTGTCTGGTCCCACAGATGCTTTTAAAATAACCACCTCAGAGACTTGATATTAACTATAATCTGTTTGACCTATTAGCTCAGGCTTATTATTAACAATTAGCTCTTACTATTTAAATCAACACACTTCTATTAGTCTATATTTTACCATGAGGCTTGTGGATTGTTACCTCAAATCCTGCTTCCCTGGCAGCTGCTGGCATCTTCCTCCATTCCTTCTTCTTTTTCCCTGTATTCGGTTTGGCTTTCCTGAGTAGCTATATTCTCTACTCTGCCAGAGGCCAAAGCAACTTCTTTATTAATCAATGGTAATAAAACATAATTATAGCATAAACTGGTACGGGAGAATTGTCTGTGTTCTGTCAATCATGTTATAAATAAATGCTGATTGGCCAGGCAGAAAGTATAGGCAGGAAAACCAGACAGGAAGTAGAAATGATGTAATGAGAACAGGAGAATTCTGGGAAGGAGGAAGTTGATTCCTCCCACTCCTGCCCAGATCACTGAAGCAGCAGGATGTGAGCTGCCCCACTGAAAAAAGGTACTGAGCCACATGGCTAACATAGATCAGAAAAATGGGTTAATCAAGGTTAGAGAGTTAGCCAGTGAGAGGCTAGAGCTAATGGGCCAATCAGCTTTATAACTTTTTTTTTTGAAAATATAATAAAATTTTAATTGTATGTGTCTTCTTTTTGGTTTTGGTTTTTCTTTCTTTTTATTGAAAAAATTTCCGCCTCCTCCCCTCTCCCATTTCCCTCCCCCTCCTCCCCCTCCTCTCCCCTCCCCCCACTCCTCTCCCCCTCCTCCCACTCCAATCCCCCTCCCTTTCCAGTCTGAAGAGCAGTCCGAATTCCCTGCCCTGTGGGAAGTCCAAGGTCCTCCCCCCTCCATCCAGGTCCAGGAAGGTGAGCATCCAAACAGGCTAGGCTCCCACAAAGCCAGTTCATGCAGTAGGATCAAAGCCCATTGTCTTTGGCTTCTCCTCAGCCCTCATTGCTTATAGAGACCTATGTGTGATTTTTCTCTGGGACTAAACAGCTGGGGGGCTGGGCGGGACAAAAACCCAAACAAACAAACAGGATCCGTTCATGTTACACTACATCAATTTGTAGTCCCTGTAAGAGGAAAAACCAGATAATGTTTAGTCCAGATTTCTACCCTTCAGAGATTCAAAGAAAAAAGGCCTGGAAAGTTCGACTTTTGTCCTCGAGAAGTACACAGTGCCAGCTTTTCTCTCTTTTTCCTGTGGGTGGTCAGAGTTGCTACTCCACCTCTCAACCATTCTTCCAAATGGGAAAATGCTGGAAAAACAGCATCAAATGTGGGACTTATCTTTCCGGGTTGTCTCCTTTGGACTTTGAGATGATTCTACATTACTGCCTAGTTCTCTTATGCAAACCATTTTAAAGATTTTCCCAGCTCTTGTTTCCTGAGTGCCTTCAGTGGCAAGGTTGATCAGATTTATGTGGATCTATGTTACGTTACTGGAAATGTAAATTCTTTGCTTATTCTTTGGCCTGTCATTTCCACCTTGAGGTACTCATGATGGCTTCAACATCTTCCCTGGTCCTGCTGACTCAATGACAGTCAAACCACTGTAGCATGAACTGAACGAATGAAACATCTTTCTACTCTGAACTGCAAACAAAGTGGCATCATTTTTGCCCATTTATTTCTGATTGGGAGATAAGATCCTACAGACTTTCAGAACATTAGAGTGGTAAATTCATGTCAAGTGAGAAATTTTTTCTTTGCTGAAATCATTTCTTAGGTGTCAACCCTGAAACAAGTTAGTCCTTCTATGTTAAATGGGAAAGGTAAGATAATACTTATTTTTTTTTTTTTTTGTATTGGGTGTGTATGGGGAGTGTATGTGCATGTGTTTATGTGCGAATGTGTGTGTGCAGCCCAGAGGTCAGACTGAGGTATCGAACCTTAGGAGTTGTGATTCAGGTATAAAACCTCAAGAGCTGAGCATCTTTCTTTTTGAGGAAAGTTCTTGTAGGATAATTCCTGTTCTGTCCTAAAAACAAGGTTTATTGAAGATAGGATTTAAAGCAATGCTGGTTTACTGGGTAAATTGCTTACAATATAGAAATTTGTTTTGCCTTCCATAGATCATGATTATGTTCTAGGTCTCAGGACCACAGCCGAACACTGGAGACTGAGCCATGCCTATTTTATGATGCCAACACAGAACGACAAAGGATCTCCGTATCTAAGGTCAGTTGGGCTAACAAAGACCAATTTAAAGTATATGTCTAGCCTTCTTGCTTTTACTAATATTGGTTATTGGTAAGCTGTAGCTAATTTGGTACATTGTGATGTCCTATAATGTACTAAGACACACAAGTTAACCCTCAGTTACCTCATAAAGGATCAATTTCTTTGATAAGTTCACATTTAGCTTAATTAACCCTAAATAACATTTGTCTGATTTAGATACACCTAACAAATAATGATTCCTCTGATCCTCAAAGGCTTCAGTCATCTGAGAATATAGCATTTTAATAATAATAAAAACAAAGCGTCTCATGATAGAAACATTCCAGCTCCCGGCAGCACCCCCGTCTCTTCCAGAGGAACTGTGGATGGCCGCTGAAGAACTTCCACCTGGAGCTCGCTTTAAATGTAGCAAGGACAGTCACAGAGCGGAAAACTGATTTGCACTTTAACTGCTGCCAAGACCCTGCCAGACTGTGTACAAACAGGACATTGGGGGATTGACTGCCCTGTTTTACCTAGACTAGGTAGACTGGTCCTCCCACACACTCCCACTCCACAGAAAAGCCTGCCAGGTCCTCTGGCTTGGAAGTTGAAGACTGATTCTGCCTTGATGGCTTTGGAGAGATCTGGGGTAGCTGCCTTGGTAGCTGTAAAGCTGTCTCACATCTGCTTACTCACTTAAAATTTATCCTTCTCAGATCTCATGGTGTTTGACGACTAGTGTACTGATAGCCTTGCCAGTTTAACAGCTCTCCCCCAACACCCCAAGGATACAACTGCCATGGTAGCTCATTAGTCCATTAGTTAAGATTCTTGTTAAAAGTACAGACAGACTTGTCTCATACACAGACTTCATAGTACAGGATAAGCAGGTTTCAATGTAACTTTGGAAGTTCAGAGTTGTTACATTGATAAATGCAGTTTCCATAAACTGATAGAGCACAGACAACAGACAGTGTTCAGAAGTTCTTAAATTTCTGTGGATTTTACTGGTCCCGCCTTTTAGGATTACACAGAGGTTTTTTCAGCATTGCTGTATTGTCGTCAGCCACACAGGACGGAACGACTGAAATGCCAACTCCTCTTCCTCTGAAACAGATTAGCATTAGAGCGGGTGTGGGAGCCTACATGTGTGCTCACCTCTGTTCCTTCTCCCTCACTCCTTAGCCTCCCTCCATCCTCCTTCACTTGCTCAACCTCTTTTATTCAGTAAATTTCCTCTGGTTGTCTTCTAAGCATGGACTCAAAAGTATGTTTTGTTGGGCTAAAAACAGACCCTAGGAAAAAATCCTTTAACACAAAGACACTACCTGTGCTATGACACCAAGGTAAAACCTGCTCCAGCGGCCTTACACATGCCGGCATGTTCCCGGGAAAGAGTTCTGCTGCTGTATCAAGAAATCTGGCCAGATGGAAGCTAGTACCAGTCTCCAGAGCTTCTCTTTGATCACACCCATCTTCAACCCTGTATTTTACTTGGTTGCTGGGAATCAAATCAAATTCAGGTCCTAATGCTTGCACAGGAGGCTCTTTACCAACTTAGTTATTTCCTCAGTTCCCAGGAATGTTTATTTTATGTACTTCATTGGTAAACATCTTATTATTTACTCAGTGTTCCATGGTAACCATCATCCATTAAATTAAATGATTCAATTAAATTATTTTTTGTTATACTACCTAATTTAAATGTTGGATTATATGGCAATTATAGCACATACTTACAGAAATGTTTTTTGATAAACTCAGAGTTTTTCCACTCTTCAATACTGTGTAGTACGGTGAATTGCCTTGTACTTTGGCAATAGGTATACCTTTCTGAAGGTATCACACAGCTTACACAAATGTAAGGTGGGATATCAAGTTTCACAAACATTCAAGATTGTAAAAGATGCCGAGAATCCATGAGCACTCACAGCAGCTCCCAATCCTTCTCTCATGTGGTTTGTGATGTCGTTGACTTCGACACCTGAAGCCCTTCTCAACTGCTAACCATTCTAGTCATAACATTGTGACAGCTGAGATGGGTGATTTTCCTTTAAGTGTTCAAACCAATATGTAATAATTTGTATTTGCTTTAGACTTGAGAAAAAGATTATTTTCACATGCATAAAGGGTGCTGATGGAGCTGTATCCAAACTTTATATGATTTTGTTCATTTTATAACATGTTGATTATTTCATCTGAAGTAGAATTATTGGTAAATCATAATTAGTAATTGTAATATACTTTCCTTTACCTATAGTATCTTCACCAATTATAGAATTATTGATTTCTTTCTTCTCACTCGTGCTATTGGGAGTTAGTCACCATCATCATTATTATTATTCTGAATGTTTGTGGTATGCGTGTGTAGCTGTGAACTTCAGTGTGTGCCTTTCAGAGGTCACAGGTAGCCACTGAGTTCTTCCTCCACTGTCCTCTACCGTAGTTTTGAGACACTTACTGAACCTGGGGCTTGCCATTACTGCTGGACTGACTGGCTAGCATCGTCGTAGTCCTGGGGTTACAGATACGCATACTGTCCTAGACTTTATGCCGTACTGGAGATCCAAACTCAGACTTTCATGCTTGAAAGCTTTTTCATCTCCTTAGACCTTATTATTGTTAAATGTATGAATAAAAAATTATAGAAAATGTTAATTGAAGTAATCTAAAAACACAAGAAAATTAAGAGAAAACCCAAAACAATTCTATACACGGAGTGTTCTGGGTTCTTCAGGAGCTACGTGTCTTTGGTTACTGATATTATTATCTAAGCAGGATCCAGTGCTGCCTCTCCAGAGCTCTGAGAGGGAGGCAGCAGGGCGTGAGTTGTTGGAAGGGTTCAGGAACAAACCTGCCCTCCTTGGAGTTGGGGAGCTCAGCTGTGCCAGGAGATGCCTCGCTCAAACTTTCCACCTTCATTCCTAGCTATTGGACAAGGCAGGGCTTTAAATTCTGACCAGTGACTTACTCTGGCTTCTTCTTGCCTCAGTGGTACCCCTGGACTTGCTTCTAGGCCAATCTGTGACTCAAGTATTTAAATATTCTCTTTTGGATTAAAACTTGGATTTGATGTTCCCTATTCAATTGTATTAGTTAATAAGAGAAGTTGTAGCCAATGTTAAAATTCTGCCTACCTTAAGATTGCTACAGATTTTTACAATTTTATATTGCTTAATTAGAAAATTTGCAGTGATAATCTGCATAATTCCCACATCCTTACCCTAATTCTTCACATGCCATTATTTACCATGATTACTGTGTTACTCTTTCTGCTCCTCCCTGACTCACTTAAGAATAGTTGCAGACAGTTGCTCTGTTACCTCTAAATATTTTCTCAAAACAGGAAAATTTTCTTGTACACTCCTAGTATAAGCATCAAGATCAGAGAACTGCCATCGCTCATCCCCATATTGCTGATCCTATATGTCCATCATATACCCAATCCATAAGCCTTTTCAGATGTCCCTCCGTCTCGCCTTCCCTCCATCTCTCTGGATCAGACACTGATCTCATTACCTGATTGGGTTTTTAAAAATCAGCTGCGTTGAGTTTGAAGTTTATACACAATAAAGTATATTCTCCCAAACTCTACACTAGTTTTGATAAATGGATGTTTCTAATATTTTCGTAACCAGGTATAAGAGCATATTGCCCATTTCCCAGTTTATTCCTCTCCGGATCTGGCAACCACTTATCTTTTAAAAGATTAACCCTTTCTGTGACTTTCTGTAAACAAAGTCATGCACTACACGCTTTTTTGTATAAACTTTTTTTTTTGTTTATCATAGTGCTGTCAGGTTTTTCTTGTCGCAATGATTTCCTTAGTCTCTCCCTCTCTCTTTTAACCCCTTCCTTTGTTCCTCTGTTCACCTTCTTTGTCTTTCTCTGTTTCTCCTCTCTTTGCCTCTGCCTCTCTATTTTTCTATCCCTTTTCTCCACCCTCCCCATTCCCTTGATATGTTTTCACTGTATGTGTTTTAAACTCATAATTTTCTCTTCACCTCTTGAGTACTGGATTGTGGTCATATGCCACTATGCCAATTGTAGAATACTATTCTGTTGTATGATCATGCTATGATTTGTCTGTTGTCTGCTGATAGCCATTTGGTCTGTTTCCTTTTTCTCTTTTGCTTTTACACATGAAATGATTGTGCATATTTTATGAAAATCTCCATGTGGACATATGTTTTTATTCCTCTTGTGTAGAACTGTTGCAACATATGCTAAGTAAATGTTTTTCTTGGTATGAAACCACCAAATTGCTTTCCAAAGCAATGAAACCATTTTACATTTCCATCAGCAATGTATGAGATTTTCAATTCCTCTACACTGCTGCCACCAGTCGGTGTACCTTGTTGCTTTAAATTGAGCCTTCATAATGCAAAGGAATTTCTCATTGTGGTTTTGTTTTATGTTTCCTTGATGATTAATGGTGTTGAGCATCAGCTGATGAGAATTAGAAACCTATTGCTAAAACGTTACCACATGTAGCTATGATGCTAAACTGTGCTTTAACACCTTGCTTACATTAGTCAGTTCATCCTTCTAACCCTAGTAGGTCTCTTTGCAAGTCATACCTCATGCGAAGAGGTGGGGACAGGGCAGTGAGCAGAGTCTCCAGTTCACAGCTAGGAAGGGGGAAGTGAAGTTTCTGGCTGAGCCTGGCTCCTACTTCCTTTCTAGAACTTATTTGAGAAGTGTCTAGCAGAGTATGATCTTACTGTAAGCTGCCTCTAGTCCTTCCCTGGACAGACCTGTTTTCTTTTCTTTGCTTTCTGTCCTCTCAAAAGAGGACACCCTCACCCCTGATGCCCTTGCTTTATTGATAAAACATCTGATTTCAAAAGAGACCAATCTGTCACACTCCCTTAGTTATATCTTTTTGTTCTTTGTTTTAAACACATATATTATAGGACATTTCAATAATATACAAAAGTGAAACAAATGCTATAATGAAGCCTTATTTTATATGTAAAATCTCAGTCCTCTCTTCTGTCTTTGTGGTGCTGATAGTTGAATACCAGCTCTCACAGTGCAAGTGTTCTGCTCCCGATCTACATTTCCTACCATAATGATTATCTCTACATAAGGAGAGTTTTAAGAAACTGTAACCTGATATAATAACCATTTCAGTTTATACTATTTCACAGTGCTGGGGATTGAACACCTAGACATGCACTGTACCACTAAGGCCCCCACCAGTTTTATTTTTTTCTTTTATTTTAGCTTTACTAATAGTCCCCATACTCCCAATTTACTTAGGAGATCTTGTCTTTTTCTACTACCCATGTAGATTAGATCTATGTATGTCTCTCTTAGTGTCCTTTTTGTTGTCTAGGTTCTCTATGATTGTGATTTGTGGGCTGATTTTCTTTGCTTTATGTTTAAAAACCACTTATGAGTGAGTACATGTGATACTTGTCTTTCTGGGTCTGGGTTACCTCACTCAATATGATGTTTTCTAGCTCCATCTATTTGCCTGCAAATTTCAAGATGTCATTATTTTTTTTCTGCTGTGTAGTACTCCATTGTGTAAATGTACCACATTTTTCTTATCCATTCTTTGGTTGAGGAGCATTTAGGTTCTTTCCAGGTTCTGGCTATGACAGACAATGTTGCTATGAACATAGTTGAGCACAGGTCCTACACCAGTTTCTTAATAGCATCCATATTCGATGAGTGGTCAAGTCTGGCTTTCTCCCGTCTGCCTCCTCCTTCTCCTTATTTAATTCAACAGCTTGTTTGATACAAGATGCAAACATCTATAATTATTTGACATGTCTCATGAATTCATTTGAATTTATAGGTTTCCTCTCAACCTTATTTTGTCCTTGAAGTTTAATTATTGAAGAAATTATTGTAGGTATTTCTTGTAGTCTGATTTCCAAATTTTGAATTTCTGTGGTGTCATTTTACGGTCTCTCTCCTCACCTCCTGAAATCTGTAATTAGACATAGAAGTTCATATTCAGCTCTGACGACTTTGGGAAAACCACTTTACAAATGGTATGTTTGCTGTCTGTTAGGAAATGTGCAAGTCTCACCAGTTTTCCTTTTGTGATGATGACAATTCTTAGCAACCATAATCCAAGATACATTAGTTAATTAGGGATTCTATTCCTTCAGTCTTTGTGTTATTAGTCATGTGAAAGCCCTTCTTTATCAATGATTTAGTTATCTAAGACTCATAACAAATAAACAGAAGTGTGTTTGCTTTTTCTCTTTGCATTAGTTTTCAAAACAGTAAGTTGGTGATAAAAACATACTTTTCAGTAGCTGTGGATGAAATACTAACATAGATGATGCTTGTTCATTTGCTGACACTCTTTAGGATAGTTTTCTATTTGGTTTTTTGTTGAAATAGGAGTGGTAGGCTAAGTTCCTGGCACCTGGCTGCGGCAGTGGGCTGCATCCGCCACCCGGCCACCCGCACGGCTAGCTTTATACCCGAAATAATTACATGGAAACTGTATTCTTTTAATCACTGCCTGGTCCATTAGTTCTAGCCTCTTATTGGCTAGCTCTTACATATTGATCTAACCCATTTCTAATATTCTGTGTAGCACCACGAGCTGGCTTACCAGGAAAGATCTTAACCTGCGTCTGTCTGGAGTGAGAGAATCATGGCGACTCACTGACTCGGCTTCTTTCTCCCAGCATTCTGTTATGTTTACTCCGCCTATCTAGATTCTACCCGTCAGAGGCCAAGCAGTTTCTTTATTAATTAACCAATGAAAGCAACAGATAGAAAGATGACCCTCCTCCATCATTTCCCCTTTTTCTGTTTAAACAAAAAAGGAAGGCTTTCATTTTAACATAGTAAGATTACATATAACAAAAGTTATCAATCAAGAATTACAGTTACAATATTTATATCTATTTTATCTTTTATCATAACTAAGGAAAACTATAACTATAACTAACCATTCTTCAACTCCATCAAAGACTCCAGAAGGATATAATATTACCTAAGTAAATGAGAAGTAAACAAAACTCTAGAAATCACAGAGACATCTCACTGCCTGGACAGTCACCCAAAGTTCTTTTGTACCGTTGAGGCATCCATCTTCGGCCTTCAGGCCCATAGTATCCAGCAGACTCTTCCATGAAGCAGGAAATTTCAAAGACAGTTCAGTCACTATCTGCTGTGTCCTGCAGAATGTCTCACAGACTCTTTCATGAGTCAGGAACCCCAAAAGACCATCTCACCTTTAGGCAAGTTCAGCAGTCCTCTCTCTGTGGGTTCTTCGTGTCCAGTTTATGCAACAGTCCAGGCAAGTGCAGTTTCTTGCCCAAATGGCTACCAAACTCCATAAGGAGCCTCTTCAATGCCCATCTTCCTCTTGAAGTAGATTGGTGCTGCCAGGAGCAGACGTGTCTCCTTGCCATAAAAAACTCTAAATTATTAAAACATTTAAAATGCCATATTCTGCAGTCTTTGAAAGATATGAAGAATGCATATCTAACTGAAATATATCTCTATATATCTAGAAAATCTAACTAACATGACTACAAGCTTGACTATTATCAATGATCATCCATTAACAATCTATATTTCCTAATTATACATTACATTTTAAAATGAACTAAACAATCACAACACCTTAATCAATAGCAGAAACACATATACATATAACAAAATTGACCTTAAAATCCATACCAATGCAAATTATTCATATCTATATCATATCCCCCTTTAAATGTAAAAGAACAATTATAAACAATATTTGGGAATATAGTTATTTCTCTTCAAACTGCTTCCTGCTGAATAGGGGCGCTGTTAATCAGGTCTTTTATGGTATAACCTGGGTGCTAGTGTTATCTCAGTTGGCAGTTGAGCGAAGTAATTTTTTGAAGGTGTTCACAGCAATCTTTCAGGAGGGCGTGGTCTATCATACCCTATTGGGATAGAAGCAATCCACAGGGTCTCATCCTCTGTGAAAACAAAAGAAGACTCTTTCCAAAGCATCATATCCTTAGATCCAAATTCTGAAACCATAATACCCTTATATCCATTCTAGTTTAGCTTGGCAGCCTATATAATGAAATGTGTCTCTGCACTTAGTTCCTTTACAGTCAAAAATTTTAAAGAAAACACAATAATACAAAGAATCCAGACTTTCTGTGAATTTTCCATTTCTACGTGGCTTATTTTTCTTTATTTCTTTTAATCTATAACTATCTGTACTCTGTCTCTTTAAAGACTTTACCCTTTTTTAAAGACATTAACTTTATTCTTTATATATTTTTTCTCTCTCTCAAGCATACGTACATTCATCCAACAGTGTCTGAATCTGTTCCATTGTGAATCTGTAATTTTTTTTACTATCCAGGAGCACTTTTTTTGCGCTTTTAAATCGCTATACGCTTAAGAATCTAAGCTGTGACATTCCTACGTCAAAAACAGGCACTGCCAACTTGCCCTGCCCAGTCCAACATGGCGGAGCCGCTCGTGCCTCTGATACTTGCACATTATACCACTAGCATGGCGGAGCTGCTTGTGCCTCTGAGCCACAGTATGCAATGACTTCCTTTTAGGCACACAGCGAGTCTAGTTGCCATCAAGCAAGCCGTAGCACTTTACTCCAAATGCTCCATTCAAAAGCTCTGTCTCCTGCAGTAGCCAGACAGAGATTGCAATGGCAGTACAGCCCAGAAAGCCAGCATTTTAAAACAGCCAGTTTTTTCCTGTTGCTGAGTCAGGACAATTTCTTTGCTGCACGCAACCCACAAACAGCAAAAAGCTGTCTTAAATTCTCTCTCTGTCCTTTTTAAGCCCTCTCAGGTTTTACGTGGAGTTCATTAGCACGTTGGGTGCCACTCTGTTGAAATAGGAGTGGTAGGCTAAGTTCCTGGCACCCGCCCGCGAATGGCAGCGGGCTGCATCCGCCACCCAGCCGCTCACATGGCTAGCTTTATACCCGAAATAATTACACGGAAACTGTATTCTTCTAATCACTGCCTGGCCCATTAGTTCTAGCCTCTTATTGGCTAGCTCTTACATATTGATCTAACCCATTTCTAATATTCTGTGCAGCACCACGAGCTGGCTTACCAGGAAAGATCTTAACCTGCGTCTGTCTGGAGTGGGAGAATCATGGCGACTCACTGACTCGGCTTCTTTCTCCCAGCATTCTGTCTGTTTACTCTGCCTATCTAAATTCTACCCTATCAGAGGCCAAGCAGTTTCTTTATTAATTAACCAATGAAAGCAACAGATAGAAAGATGACCCTCCTCCATCAGTTTTTCAAGGAAAATGCCAGTTTACCAGGAGAATTCATCACCAGAACAATGAACACGAAAGCTACAGACTACTTTTCATCTTCAGACTATGTATCCAGTCTAATTATGGGCTCATCTTCCCAAAGAAGTAGGTATTATTAACCTCATCTTAAAGATAAGAGAATGGGGAGACCTGAAGAAAGCATGAGAGTAACTTGCCCCAAGGTGTAAGGGCGTCACCCTGGGAGAGGTGATAGAGATTTATACTTGGTTTAATGTTTGATTGCAACATCAAAAAGGCTGGTTCACAGGGAGCCAGAGAAAAGGAGAGCTAGAAATCTCTGACTCAGTTTTGATACCATGAATCATTCAGTGGGCAGAAACCTGACTATAGATTACGGCACAACTGCTATTGATAAAGTGTTTGGCATCATGGTGACTGGCACATGTAGGTGAGGGAAATGCCAGGTGACTATAAAAAATACCCACATCTCTGTCATATGGCAGAGTAGTTGTGAAATCTTTTGTCTTCAGACTCAGTTACTGATGTCAGACAGATGGGGGATGGCAGTCACTTTCCCCTAGGAAATTAAAGGTCCCCAGTGGATGTTGCATGCCTCTTATGCAAAGCAGATACTTTTTCTAGTAAACTTTGAATGCAATCAGCTCCTACTGAGAATTCGCCTGTGACTGGGGACCTGGGACAGATGAGCTTCACTTCCTTGGGAGCTGCCTTCCCTCACACCCGGTTCAGGGCTTGGGTTTCTATTGTAGAAAAGTTAAACACTTTCTAAGTTAAAATATTTTCATCCATCTTAGAGTTTGAATATATTAAATGGATGTTCTCCACCCAGACTAATTGTAGAAGCACCCTGTAATTGTGTGGCTTTGAGTAAGCGTGCCTCATCAGCACAACCCTGCTGTTAGTGATGTGAGAGAGGAGAAATGAACACAAGGAGCGGCAAAGAGGGGACACTCAGAAGTCTCCTGACAGTGGATTCTTCTCAGTTATCTAACAATCAATCTCCTTTAGCCATCTGGAGAAGAACCAATACCTTCTGCATACTGCAGTCCCTTATCTCACAATGGAAACCCCACATGTCTGACCTAACTGGTTAGAGAAGTCTTATATTAATTCACACTCATTTAATCCCTAATTCAGGTGCCAGCAACAATACTCACTTTCCTGTGTGTATGAGGAGCAACATTTCCTTCTTCCTATTTTTCTTTTTCCCCCAATTTAAAGGCGGTTTTAAAGTAGGGGCTGCTTGGCTTGGCTGTTCAAAGGCATCCTTTTAATCATCCTGACGGTAAACTGGAAGACGTGAGTGATCCTGATGTCATCCTCCAGTCTTCTCCTCCCCTAGTCTCTTGGAGGCTTGCTCCACTGCCCTCAGGCTTCTCCCCTGACTGGAAATGTCTTTCAGGCCTCCTAAGTCTTGGTAACAGGTCAACAATATCTTGAGCATAAAGATCTGGACAAAAGGTACTTATGTGAAAAACACACTTTAGGCCTGAGTAGAGAAGCTACTGATATTGTTCTGCTAAATGGACAAGATGTGCCACGGAATTACTTCTGTTTATAGTCACAGGTTAGTGCTGTGGTCATCTTTGGGCAAAGATGTTCCTTTTTGCAGTGGACAGCAGTTAAGTTCAGAGATTTATTACTCATCAGAGGCCTGTGCATAAGGGACTGTCAGACATAAAAAGGATTTCAATATCTCCTCCTCCAGGGCTCAGGAAAGAGCCAGAAGATGGAGTAGAAAGAATTAAAGAGGAAGGAATGACCTAAGATGGAGAGAGCATTGTCTTTGCATGTGATATTACTGTTGTTTTCAATACCACAGCAGAGGATTATTGACTCAAGATCTACAGAAGATTGGGCTTTTCAACACCCTGCCATGGGGGCTGTGAGAAGGGACCAAGAACCCCCCTGAACCTCCAAGCAGATAAAGGGAGGGTCTCACGTGACCCCAACCCTCCCTGAATATCCATACAGATCTCATGGTTGCTGAGAGAGAGAAATATTTTCTGCATTCACTTGCTCCCAGTAAGCTACAGATCTTCAGTGGTTGTTGCATGCCTCTGGAGTCTTTCTAGTAAACTTCCAATGCTTGATGCTCAAGCTGAAAGTTCACTCAGGACTCTGCAAGGAGCTCTAATGACGCTCACTGCATCATCAAAATCAATCAATAAAAAAGGTGAAGGTAAAAAAGAGAAGGTGGGAAGAGCGTGGAGATTAGTGGGATTGCCGGAGAGGATGGGAGAGTGAACGTGAATAAAATACGCCATAAACATGAAAATCCACAATGAGATGCACTATTATGAAAACTCAACATAAGCTAATAAAACACACACATTGTGCAAGGAAAGCAAATACGCCATCCTTGAGACACACGTAACTGGGATAGGTAATAATATAACCCACGTGAAAGTCATGTCAGCCAGCTGTCTGTCATTTTAGCAAATCTTTGAAATAATTAATAAAAAATTAATAAATAAAATAAAAAATAAATAATTAATTAAAAAGTACAGTCAAGGACCTGTTGGCCTATTGCTTTAAAGCAGTGAGATGAAGGAGAGTAATGGACCATTTGAGGGACAGCCCCGATGACTAAACACATCCCACTAGGCCTCACTTGTTTAAATGACACCACTTCCCCGCAGAGCCAAGCTATGAGCTAAACTACAACACACAAGCTGTTGGGGATGACTGAAGGTCCAGGTTATATCAGGTGAATAAGGAGAATTTCTGCTCTGTAAGAGGAATGTGCGAGAGAGTTCATTGAGAGGGGCTGGGTGACTTCACTTTGGGTGAATGACAGCAAGTTCCTGAGGTGGATGGAATTTGGTGCTCCCTCTAGCACCAGTGTGGTTTGGTACTGAGTCTCCAAACTTCCCTTTGAAAAAGAAAACTGGCAAAGAATTTCAAGGGGACTAATTATTTTTTTGAGGTAGGGTCTTTTTATTAGGCAAATTTGGCTGTCCTGTAATTAACTATACAGACTAGGTTGGTCTAAAACTCAGAGATCCTCCTGTCTCTGTCTCCCGAGTGCTGGGATTCAAGCCAACCAAGGGAACTAATTTTGATTTTTTTCATTCTTGAGCAGTTGGGACTCCAGATCAATCGCCACCCTTAAATGGAGAAAGTGGGTGCAGGACTTGCGTAGTTTTACTAAGTTCCATGTGAGCTTGATTCCTTCGCTTAGCACTTGCTACTGAATTTCTAATACCACTTTCTTTTGGTGCTGAGGATAGATCCTAGAGCCCTGAACACACAGCGAATAATCTGCCACTGATTTGCCCCCCAGCCCTCTAATATCACTTTTCTCATTTGTAAGGTGTCTTCATAATCATAATTGAAAGGTTACTGTGAGATTTGAGAAAGGTAATACATTTTATATTACTGCTTTGGGCAAAAGGGCGGGTACACAGTAACAACTTACAGATTGCAAAGTCCCATAATTATGCTAAGTTACTATAATGACTGTGATGAAATATACTCATCATTTGAATATTATTATAATATGAAATATTAAATATGGCACTCTCCTTGAAATGTTTTTCTTTTTTATATATGTATCACCATTCTTTATTGATCCTTTGGGAATTTCACATCATCCACCCCAATTCTGCTCATCTCTTACTCCCGCCCCTCACCCCTGCAGTGTTCTTCCTCAAGAAGAGCCCCCCAAATAATTAAAAATGAAACAAAACAAACAAAAACCCCACCTCACTCCTCCGTCTTTCTTGTCTCTCCAACACTTCTTCATTCATCCTAGTGGCACTGGGAGCTGCAGGGTGTCACCCTCTGTACCCTTTTGTCCAGTCAGCCCCATCCTCAAATGTTCATTGCAATGCGTCATTGGTCTGGCCTCTGGTACACATCATCACTGGCCCTTTAGCAACACTCCTCTCAGATATGCTGTCGTTGCCCCGAGTTACAGGAATCCTGCGGCTATCGTTTTGCAGGAGCAGTCCCTTCAGGAGCTCCAGCAGGTCATAGATGAATAGACATTAGGGTGGATCGACCCAAAGGCTCAGGACACAGGTCAGGGTGACAGATGAGCTGGTCAGTCTTGGCCCCTGGGACGACCCCACTTGAGAGAGGGGCAGGGCCAGCTATCTCAGGGCCAGTCAGTGAAGGGTGGGGTTGACTCAGCATGGCCCCCGGATTTTAGCACACATGGTTCTTATGGTCCCTTCTGGTGACACAGAACCAGACAAGTCCCTTGGCAGAAGTTCAGGCCTGGATGTCATTATGGCCCTGGTGGCAGTGCAGGTCACCCAGATTAGTATGGCTCTTGGACACAAATATAGTTTCAGGTGATTGACCAGACCCTGGGCATCTGCATAGCCATTAGTAGTAACAGGAGCCATGGACATTAACTCAGACCCTGGCTGTTGTAGGGCCATGAATCCAGACACAGCCCTAAACAGCAGCTTGGGGCCTGGGCATCACCATTGTCCCATGTAGCAGTGCATTTCACTTCAATTAGCATGGCCCTGGTGGTGGCATAACCCTGCGATTCCAGTATGGCTACAGGTTGCAGCACAAACCACTCAAATTGGCATAGCCCCAGCAACAGTGTAGCCCTTGGACATCATGTGGCCCCAGGTGGCTGCTTCTCCTTGAAATATTAATCCTGTTTTATAAGTTTGTACACATTTTCTTTTAATTCTTACTCATTTTGTTCATAAGATACCATGACCTATATAAAGAAAGCAAAACTGTCACATGAATTGTGCATGTATACATGTGTACTGATGTGCATGTGTGTACACATGTGCATGTGTACATGCATGCATGCATATGTGCATGTTTATGTGTGCATGTATGCGATGTGGGATTCCCCTCTGTATGTTGTGAATACCATTGGTTAATAAAGAAACTGGCTTGGCCTGATAGGTCAGAGTAGAGCTAGGAGGGGAAAACTAAACTGAATGCTGGGAGAAAGGAGGCAGAGTCTGGGAGAAGCCATGTAGACCCACCAGAGATAGATGCTGGAAACTTGCCAGTAAGCTACTGCCATGTGACCATACACAGATGAATAGAAATAGGTTAATTTAATATGTAAGAGCTTGCTAGGAATATGCTAGAGTTATTGGTCAAGCGGTGTTTTAAAAAATACAGTTTCTGTGTAATTATTTTGGGAGTCAGTGGCCTCTCCTACAATATGTGTACATATATATATGTGTGTGTGTGTGTGTATGTATACATGTGTGATTTAGCCAATCAAACCCTCTCAGGCTTTACAGATGAATCACTCTTTTCATAATTAAAAACAATTGACCTTTTCTTGTCTATGCCTCCTAAAGAAGTAAGATGAGCCTCTCCGAGATTTGTAACTCCACAACAGCCTTAGAGAGCAGAAACTGACTATAACTTCTGTCAGTTGACATTTCCTTAGAATGGGTGCTAAGCCTTTCACATGGTCCTCATTCCTGCCCTGTAATAGAGAGATGCTAATGTAATTCCCTGTTTTACAGATGCAGGAGCTGAGGCAAAGTGAGTTAGTCTTTTATTGGGCACAGACTAAATGAGGTATTGGGAACCAGATAGTCTCATGCTGGAATCAACAAAAATCATGGGCAATCTGGAGCAGCACAGAACATTCCAGTGGTCTGAGTTTCTAAATGTGATAGTTTGTAAACAATTCTATGTCTGGGCTTGACCCAAAACCTCTGCAATTGCAGTCGCTGGAAGTTTGGGTTCAGGACTAACAGTTTGTATGCACTTCCTCCTCTGTCCTGCACCCTCCCCATCTTCTCTTGTGATCCAGACACAGGCAGATCCCAGAATTTAGTTGGTCAGCCCACTCAATCAAAATTGAAGATTTGGGTTCATCCAGAGATCTCTTTCAAGGGCAAAATCAGAGTGTGAGGGAACAGGCCACCCATTGTCCTCTTCTGGCTTCCACTGTGGGTTCCCATGTACACATATGCACATTTGTATATGCACACTTACACACAATTAAAATAACGCTTCCTCTTTGGGAACCTACTGCCTTTCATAACAATCTCTGTCTCCACCAGGCCATAGCTCCATAATTTATGGTTTCCACTGTAGCTTGAGCACCCAAACCTGAAAATCCAAAATCTGAAATGCCTCAAATCTGAAAAAATTTTGAATGTTGATATACCATAAATGGAAATAGGGTTAAGTTAAAAGGCATACACTAAAATATTACACAAAATTACCTTCAGGCTGGGTGTATAAGCTGTTCATGAAAATATATGAATTCTATGTTTAAACTTGGGTCCCAGTCCCAAGATAACCCATTCTTTATATGGGAATATAAAAGTTTGAAAAGAAACCATAAAATGCAAAAGAGTTTGGTTCTAAGAAGTTTGAATGAAGGAGACTCAGTCTGTCCTAGGTATTCCTTCCTGTGGTCCTTTAGAGATCTAAGAAGTTTATTTAAAGTTTACTGTGTGAATTTTAAAAATGGGAGTACAGATATACATGTGTTGGTAAGCTTTTTATTTCTGTGACCAAACCCTTGAAATAATTTAAGCATTATTTTGAATTCTTTGAGAGATTTGAACAATGTGTTTGATTAGGTTCAGTCTTAGCCCCAGCTCCTCCCATATCTCTCCCCCTTTCCCTACCCACCCAGCTTTGTGTACTTAAACAAAACAACAAAAATCCACAAGCAAACAAAACAAAACAAACAAAAACACCAACACCAATTTCTTCTGCCCCATATTCTTAGATGTAAGATTCTTTCCTTCCCTTCACAGCTAGCAGTTGCCTCTAGCTCCATGGATGGATAGAGGGGAGATTTTGCATCCAAGACCCATCTTCATGCTGAGATTTGCTCTGTCTTGGACTTGCAAAGGCCATGCAAATCTTTTTGAAATCAATGTGAGTTCATAGTGTAGCACAGAAACAGTTTTCTTTGTATTCGCCTACTGCCTCTGTCTCTTATAGTTTTCCATCTCCTTTTCATCAATGATCTCTGAACTTGAGAAAGGTGTGTGATATGGATGTTTCATTTATGGCTGGACATTCTGCAGTCTGCAATTCTCTGCACCTTGACCAGCTGTGGGGTTCTGTGACTGAAAACAGTCTTCTCAGATAAGGGTATGGGCATGAATTGATCTATGGGTATGATGATAAATCCTTAGATTAACGGTCTGTACATTTACCAGAATAACAATAGAAGATTCCCCTTTCGGGCCTACAACCTGTCTAGCCATAAGTTCTTGGCTTGGTAAGTGTACTAGGTATATGTTTTATTGTGTAGAATGGGACTTAAATCCAATCAGAAAATGGTTGATAAATCCCATGACCTTTGTGCCACTGTTGTATCAATGGGCATGTCTTGACAGGCAGGTCATTCTGGTATCTTGAAGGTTTCACAGCTAGCTAAAATTGATTACTTCTCTCCTCAAGTATTTTTCACAGCATCACCCAGCACTATGAAAGTGACCCAGTCAGTGTGAAGCTTTCAGATCAGTACCAACTTGATCTACCATATTGAATGACTCTTGTATGTGGTTTCTCCAACAATAGGAGCTTACCATCAAGTCCTGGAAGGTAATCAAGAGCAAAGAGAAATGGCAGCAATCTGTGATATTTGGAGGTCTTTGGTACTTTTCTGGTTAGTGACTCCAAAATAACTAACCCTTCCTTGGCACTGGGCATTTTATTGGTTAGCCTCTGGTGTCTAGTAGAAGCACAATTATTCCCATTGTAGCTCCATTTTGACTTTTTAATATAATCTATATATAAACACATATATTTATGTACATATCCATATATACATATTAATTTAATATGTAATATATATGCATTAACTTAATATACACATCTATATGCATATATTAACTTAAGTGCCTTTTTGTCTTTTTTAGGAAGTAGTAGATTTCCATACTATTTTTAGTGTCATGTCCCTCTCTATTTTGCTTCACTACCTATGTTTTTTTGGTTTTTAGGTTTTGGCTTTATTTTTTTGAGAAAGGAGCTTATATTGTAGTCCAGGTTGGTCTAGAACCCACTATGTAGCTCAGATTGGCATTGAAGGCAAGAAATCTTTTAAAAAAATTTTTCTTGGCACGCGGCGGGCGGAGACCGGCATGCAGACACAGCGGAGACCGGTACGCAGACGCGGCAGAGGCGGGATAGTCCAAGCATGAAACAGTGAAGCCCACACTGAGAGCAGATTGCCCCACTACAATTAAATCAAGTAGGTGTTTTGGGGCCTGGCCTGCAGAGTGGTAGGACTTTTATTGGCGAGGTCCACTGGCCAACGGGGAGCCTGGTCCTGTCCCTGAAGACCCTCCTGGGTGTTAGTCTGAGGCGGGACACAGGAAACGGAGCAGGGGCATTCCCCGACACCCTTAACCCCCCCCCCCCCCCCGGGTAGTCTGCGAGGGCTGGTCCCCGCTGCTGGGGCTGCTCTTCCTCTGCTGCGACCTCTCTCTCCCTGGCCCATCCCAGCTTGCACCCAGGGGCCTCCTTCACTCTCCCTCCCTTCCGCAGGGCCATGGGATCACCAAGTTTAGCCTGTTTGGGCTCTGGGTCGGGAGTTCGGAGCAGAGAGCAGCAGGAGTTTCTCTGTTTTGATGGCTGGCCTGCAGAGTGGTAGGCCTTTTGTTGACGAGGTCCCTGGCAAACAGGGAGCCTGGTCCTGTTCCTGAAGACCCTTCTGAGTGGTGAGAGGGCTCTTGGCCTGCGGCGGGAGCCAGGAAACAGCGAGGGCATTTTGTAAGCGGGGCTCCTGGACAGCAGGGAAACCTGATCCTGTTTTAAAAGACCCATTAGATAGCATCGATAGGAGGAGATGGGCAGGCGCCAAGGCAAGAATTCACCCAACAAATTGAAAAGCAACATGAAAACACCAAAACCCAATGATCTTACAACACAAGGACTTGAACACCCTAACACAGAAGAAGTGGAAAAAACTGACTTTCTGAGAGCAATAGAGTCCCTTAAACAATATGTAAAAAATGCCCTTATAGAAATGGATGAGAAGTATAACAAAAAGTTTGAAGAAATGAATAAATACGTAAATGATACCCTGGGAAACCAAGAAAAAACGATCAAACAGGTAATGGAAACAGTTCAAGAATTGAAAACTGAAATGGAAGCAAGGAAGAAAACACAAACTGAGGACCAGCTGGATATGGAAAATCTAGGTCAACAAGCAGGGACTACAGAAATAAGCATAATCAATAGACTACAATAGGGAGAAGAAAGAATCTCAGATTCTGAGGACACCGTAGAGAAAATAAACACACTGATCAAAGAAAACAGCAAAGCCAACAAATTCTCATCAAAAAACATTCAGGAAATATGGGACACAATAAAAAGACCAAACATAAGAATATTAGGGAAAGAATAAGGAGAAGAGTCACAGCTCAAAGGCCCAAAAAATATTTTTAACAAAATTATGGAAGAAAACTTTCCCAACATAAAGAAAGACATTCCTTTGAATATTCAAGAAGCATACAGAACACCAAACAGACTGGACCAAAAAATAAAACATCCCCTCTCCATATAATAATCAAAACACAAAATATACAGGTTAAAGAAAGAATATTAAGAGCTGCAAAGGAAAAAGGGCAAGTAACTCATAAAGGTAAACCGATCAGACTTACACCTGACTTCTCTATGGAAACCATGAAAGCCAGAAGGTCCTGGATAGAGGTACTGCAGAAACTAAGAGACCATGGATGCAAACCCAAGCTACTATACCCAGCCAAGCTATCATTCCCTATCAATGGAGAAAACAAGATATTCCAGGATAAGAACAAATTTAAACAATACGTAACCACAAATCCAGCCCTACAGAAAGTAATAGAAGGAAAATCACAACCCAAGGAATCCAACATTGCCAACACTGCCTACAATAACTCAGGCATCTAGCGACCCTTCACAAGCACAACTCATAGAAGGGAGACACACAAACTCTACTACAAAAACAATAAGAATGACCGGAATAATCAACCACTGGTCATTAATGTCACTTAATATTAATGGTCTCAATTCACCTATAAAAAGGCACAGGCTAAGAGATTGGATACGAAAACAGGATCCAACATTCTGCTGTTTGCAAGAAACACATCTCAACCACAAAGACAGGTATCTACTCAGAGGAAAGGGTTGGGAAAAGGTTTTTCAAGCAAATGGTCCTAAGAAAAAAGCAGGTGTGGCCATACTAACTTCGAACAAAACTGACTTCAAACTAAAATCAATCAGAAGAGATCGAGAGGGACACTTTATACTCATAACAGGAACAATTCATCAGGATGAAGTCTCAATCCTGAATATCTATGCCCCTAATATAAAAGCACCCACTTATGTAAAAGAAATATTACTAGAACTTAAGGCAGTAAACAAACCACACACGCTAGTAGTAGGAAACTTCAACACACCTCTCTCACCAATGGACAGGTCAATCAGACAGAAAACTAATAGAGAATTAAGAGAATTGTTGGAGGTAATGAAGCAAATGGACTTAACAGACATCTATAGAACACTCCACACAAATAGGAAAGAATAGACCTTCTTCTCTGCAGCTAATGGAACCTTCTTGAAAATTGACCACATACTCGGTAACAAAGGAAACCTCCACAGATCCAAAAAATATCAGTGTCCACCTGTGTCTTATCAGATCACCACAGATTAAAGTTAGAAGGCAACAACAATGGTACCCTCAGAAAGCTATCAAACTCATGGAAAATGAACAGTCAACTACTGAACCATACCTGGGTCAAGGAAGAAATTAAGAAAGAAATTAAAGTCTTCCTTGAATTTAATGAAAATAAAGAGACAACATACTCAAACCTATGGGACACGATGAAAGCAGTGCTAAGAGGAATGTTCATAGCACTAAGTGCCCACTTAAAGAAAACGGAGAAAGCATACATTGGGGACTTAACAGCACACCTGAAAGCTCTAGAAAAAAAAGCAGACGCACCCAGGAGGACTAGAAGACTGGAAATAATCAAACTGAGGGCAGAAATCAACAAAATAGAAACACAGAAAACAGTCCAAAGAATCAATGAAACAAAAAGTTGGTTCTTAGAGAAAATCAACAAGATCGACAAACCCCTATCCAAACTAATTAAACAACAGAGAGAGAACACGCAAATAAATAAGATCAGAAATGAAAAGAGGGACATAACCACAGACACAGAGGAAATTCAGAGAATCATTAGATCTTACTACAAAAACCTGTATGCCACAAAACTGGAAAATGCAAAAGAAATGGACATTTTTTTAGATAAGTACCATATACCAAAGCTAAACCAAGACCAGGTGAACGATCTAAATAGACCTGTTAGTCGTGAAGAATTAGAAACTGTTATCAAAAATCTCCCTTCCACAAAAAGCCCAGGACCATTAGGTTTCATGCAGAATTCTACCAGAACTTCCAAGGAGAACTAATACCTATACTCCTTAATGTATTTCACAATATAGAAACAGAAGAGTCATTGCCAAATTCCTTTTATGAAGCTACAGTTACCCTGATACCAAAACCACACAGAGACTCAACCAAGAAAGAGAATTACAGGCCTATATCACTCTTGAACATCGATACAAAACTTCTCAATAAAATAGTGGCAAACCAAATCCAAGAACACATTAGAAAAATTATCCATTATGATCAAGTAGGCTTCATCCCAGTGATGCAGGGCTGGTTTAACATACACAAATCTATCAATGTAATCAACCATATAAATAAACTGAAAGAAAAAAAACCATATGATCATTTCATTAGATGCTGAAAAAGCATTCGACAAAATTCAACACCCCTTTATGATAAAGGTCTTGGAGAGATTAGGGATACAAGGGTCATACCTAAATATAATAAAAGCTATTTACAACAAGCAGACAGCTAACATTAAATTAAATGGAGAAAAACTCAAAGCCATCCCACTAAAATAAGGAACACTACAAGGATGTCCACTCTCTCCATACCTTTCAATATAGTGCTTGAAGTTCTAGCAATAGCAATAAGACAACATAAGGGGATCAAGGGGATTTGTATTGGAAAGGAAGAAGTTAAGTTTTCGTTATTTGCAGATGATATGATAGTATACAAAAGCAACCCCAAAAACTCTACCAAAGAACTCGTACAGCTGATAAACACATTTAGTAATGTGGCAGGATACAAGATCAACTCCAAAAAATCAGTTGCCTTCTAATACACTAAGGTTAAGGAAGCAGAGAGGGAAATCAGAGAAGCATCACCTTTCACGAAAGCCACAAAGAGCATAAAATATCTTGGGGTAACTCTAATCAAGGAAGTGAAAGATCTATTTGACAAGAACTTTAAGTCTTTGAAGAAAGAAATCGATGAGGACACCAGAAAATGGAAGGATGTCCCTTGCTCTTGGATTGGGAGGATCAACATAGTAAAAATGGCAATTCTACCAAAAGCAATCTATAGATTCAACGCAATCCCCATCAAAATCCCATCAAAATTCTTCACAGATCTGGAGAAGACAATAATCAACTTTATATGGAAAAACAAAAAACCCAGGATAGCCAAAACAATCGTATACAATAAAGGATCGTCTGGAGGCATTACCATCCCTGACTTCAAACTTTATTACAGAGCTATAGTATTGAAAACAGTTTGGTATTGGCATAAAAATAGAGAAGTCGACCAATGGAATCGAATAGAAGCCCCAGACTTTAACCCACAAACTTATGAACACCTGATTTTCGATAAAGGAGCTAAAAGTATACAATGGAAAAAAGAGAGCATCTTCAACAAATTGTTCTGGCAAAACTGGATGTCAATCTGTAGAAGAGTGAAAATAGATCCATATCCATCTCCATGCACAAAACTCAAGTCCAAATGGATTAAAGACCTCAATATCAGTCTGAACACACTGAACCTGATAGAAGAGGATGTGGGAAGTACTCTACAACACATGGGCACAGGAGACCACTTCCTACGTATAACCCCAGCAGCACAGACATTAAGGACAACATTGAATAAATGGGACCTCCTGAGACTGAGAAGCTTCTGTAAAGCAAAGGATTCTGTCACTAAGACAAAAGGGAACCCACTGACTGGGAGAAGATCTTCACCAACCCCGCAACTGACAAAGGTCTGATCTCCAAAATATATAAAGAACTCAAGAAACTAGACCGTAAAAGGCTTATCAACCCAATTATAAAATGGGGCACTGAGCTGAACAGAGAATTATCAACAGAAGAAGTTCAAATGGCCAAAAGGCACTTTAGGTCATGCTCAACTTCCTTGGTGATCAGGGAAATGCAAATCAAGACAACTTTAAGATACCATCTTACACCTGTCAGAATGGCTAAAATAAAAAAAACCAATGATAGCCTTTGCTGGACAGGTTGTGGAGAAAGGGGTACACTCATCCATTGCTGGTGGGAATGCAAACTTGTGTAACCCACTTTGTAAAGCAGTGTGGTGGTTTCTCAGGAAAAACGGGATCAACCTACCCCTCGACCCAGCAATACCACTCTTGGGAATATACCCAAGAGATGCCCTATCATACAACAAAAGTATATGCTCAACTATGTTCATAGCAGCATTGTTTGTAATAGCCAGAACCTGGAAACAACCTAGATGCCCTTCAATGGATGAATGGATGAAGAAAGTATGGAATATATACATATTAGAGTACTACTCAACAGTAAAAAACAATGACTTCTTGAATTTTGCATGCAAATGGATGGAAATATAAAACACTATCCTGAATGAGGTAAGCCTGTCCCAAAAAGAGGAACATGGGATGTACTCATTCATATTTGGTTTCTAACCATAAATAAAGGACATTGAGCCTATAACTCTTGATCCTAGAGAAGCTAAATAAGAAGGTGAACCCAAATAAAAACATATAGGCATCCTTCTGAATATTAACCTTCATCAGGTGAAGAAAGGAGACAGAGACAGAGACCCACATTGGAGCACCGGGCTGAAATCTCAAGGTCCAAATCAGGAGCAGGAGAGAGAGCACGAGCAAGGAACTCAGGACCGCGAGGGGTGCACCCACACACTGAGACAATGGGGATGTTCTATCGGGAACTCACCAAGGACAGCTGGACTGGGACTGAAAAAGCATGGGATAAAACCGGATTCGCTGAACATAGTGGATAATGAGGACTGCTGAGAAGTCAAGAACAATGGCACTGGGTTTTGATCCTACTGCACGTACTGGCTTTCCGGGAGCCTAGGCAGTTTGGATGCTCACCTTACTAGACCTGGATTGAGGTGGGTGGTCCTTGGACTTCCCACAGGGCAGTGAACCCTGATTGCTCTTAGGGCTGACGTGGGAGGGAGACTTGATTCGGGGAGGGGCAGCGAAATAGGAGGCTGTGGCGGGGAGGAGGTAGAAATCTTTAATAAAGAAATAAATAAATTAATTAAAATTTTTTTCTTTCTTCTTTTAAAATGTTATAACATGTGCATGGAGTCTTGCATGCATGGATGTCTACGTGCCATAGGCATGCCTGGGACCCATGGAGGTCAGAAGAAGTTGGATTTCTTGGAGCTAGAGATACAGGTGCTTGTGAGCTGCCATTTAGGTGCTAGGTATCAAACCTGGGTCCTCTGGAAGAGCAGCCAGTTTGCTTAGCCACTTGAACCAGCTCTTCTACCAAGGAAAGAAATATTTTTCTCTCATAATTTCAGTCTAAAATGATTTGGCCTATAGAGAGATAGAATATTAAGACAAAGGAGATGTGGAGACAGAGAGAGAGGGGGGGGAGAGGGAGAGGGAGAGGGAGAAGAGGAGGAGGAGGAGGAGGAGGAGGAGGAGGAGGAGGAGGAGGAGGAGAGGAAAGCAAGGCAAACTTATTGCATGCGCCCGCACTCCATTGCCTCCAATCAGTTCCTACTTCCCATGTTTCCTGGCAGCTCTCAGCAGTCTTTTTGGCTGTTACTATTATATGATCCACTGAGGAGGAAGGAGCATCAGAGTCATCAGAATCTTTCTTTCAACAAGGCTGTCAAATATGAACCTTTCTGAGGACACTGTATAGCCAGGCCCTAAGAACACATAAATTCTGGACCCTCCCTTTCATGTGGTTTTGGTTTAGGAAGTGACTGGACCCAAACGCAAATAATATGTGCACATGAATTAGAGGACAGAATTACAGAATGGGGCCCCGCACAGTGTCTGACCTCAGCACTTGTAGTTCGAGCAAGTAAAAAAATTCCCTGGGATGGAGGAAATTGAGGGTGTTGGGCAGGAGGGAGAGCCAGGGTTTAGAGTTCTTACATAAAAGTCTTTCATGAAGACATATGTCTGAGGTAAGTAGATTCGCACCTTCTCTAGATACAAATTCCTTTGATGTTTTGTAAAAATGTCTTTCTTTTCCAGCTATTGAGATTAGAGTTCTGAGGTCTGTGTAATTCTATACTTTCTATCTCATAAAATTGATCCTTTCATCACATAGTAAGGAGTGATCCTTAAAATAAAATGTCCTTCTTTCAATTAATTCAGAAATAGACACCTTAAATCTAAGATTAATGACCAGAGAATTGCATAACACAGAGCATTGTGTGTTTGTTAGGACATGCTGGTTTCAATGTATTTCTACCTTTTACTATATTGTGACATGGAAGGAGTTACTCAGGCACACTGTGCTGCTTTCCTCTTTATCTAGATAATTTTATAAAAATAAACCTTCTAAGCCTGGAGTGGTGGCTTACACCTTTAATTCCAACACTTCAGAAGCAGAGAAAAGCATCCTTGTGAGTTGGAAGTCAGCCTGGTCTACATAGTGAGTTCTAGGACAGTCAGGGTTACATAGAGAGACCCTGTCTCAATAAGCAAAGCAAAACAAAACAAACATAACAAAAAAATCTTATGCAAGAAGCTCTTGAAAGGGATGTATAGCCGGGCGGTGATGGCGCACGCCTTTAATCCCAGCACTCGGGAGGCAGAGGCAGGCGGATCTCTGTGAGTTTGAGACCAGCCTGGTCTACAAGAGCTAGTTCCAGGACAGGCTCCAAAACCACAGAGAAACCCTGTCTCTAAAAACCAAAAAAAAAAAAAAAAAAAAAAAAAAAGGTATGTATAAAAGTCCTTATTAATATGTTCTCACACAGGGCACTGGGAGTGGCCCTTTCATCACTTAGAAACACCTTTTTCATTGAACTTAGTAAACTTTATGATGGCCATGTGTCCTTTTGAGGCAAATCTTGCTTCCCTGTGCTTTCATTGCAGGATGGGAGAAGCTGGAGGTCAAGCATAGGAGCTGAGTTAGCTATTGTTTTATCCATTTTCAGTTTGTGTTTTATGTATGAATCTTAGTGAAAATTTTCACACATTTATTTTTTTCTGGGACTCACTACAAAGTCCAGGAAAAACCTAGGACTCGTTAATAGAAACAGCATAGAACTTGGATTCTCACAGTGGAATAGATACTTCATGCAGCAAGGAAAAAAATCACTGCTCACAATGGAGTATGGATGTATTAGTTAGAGATCTAAAGCTTAGCCAAACAGAGCGGCATATGTTGGTAAACTCAGCAGCCAGTAGGTAAAGGCAGGATAATCAGGAGTTCAAGACCAGCCAGCCTCTGTTACATAAAATGTCACAGCCAACCTGGATTATATGAGATCCATCTCAAAAAGTGTAACAAATAAAACAAAAATTAAAACCAACTAGGTGTGTGTGTTTGTGTATTATAGATATATTTTTCTGTCTTAGTCATAAACTTCAAGACAATTACTATTTCCTTTTCTTATTGGCTAAGTTTCTTCTCATGAAAAAGAGAGATAATAGTCTTCTGTGAGTAGGCATGAGTCTTGTGAACTTCCTGTGAACTGTTGGAAAGTGTAAGGCTAACATTATTCCTCTTTCCTGCTGGGCAGAGGTCATAGGAACCAATGGGAATCATATTTACCAGTGGAGTTCAAACCCTTAATGGTTTATGGGTGTCTCGGTAGAGTGCATAAGAACGTAAGGCTGAAACTTCTTTCCTTGGAAAAGAGAGAGAGAGAGAGAGAGAGAGAGAGAGAGAGAGAGAGAGAGGAAAAGAAAAGGAGTGGCAAGATAGAGGAAAGGAAGAGAGAGAGAGAGAGAGAGAGAGAGAGAGAGAGAGAGAGAGAGAGAGAGAGAGAGAGAAACTCACTGAGATCATGTCCTAACAAAGCTCCTTTGAGTTGCTGCTGGGAGTGGCTGGGTGTGTCTAGTCATTCCTCAGCCAGAACGCGGTGTATGTAATTCCGTCATAATGTCTGTAATGTTTAAACCCATAGGCAAGAAAAACCACCAACAAAACAGTCACCAAGGTTATTAAATATTTGGTCCACAGACTACTTTTGTTGAACTAAAGGAAATTGCTGTTTGATGAATGTGCATTATGAATAGATAATTCATTTTTTAAGCCATAGTTCTTCCCTCCGCCCCCAAAGCCCACCCACTGTTTTGATGTGCATGGTCTGTAAAATGATGGAATGTTTTACAAGAAAGAGACCATTATGAATTGTTTGGGGAGTTATAGAGCAAAGAAATTTTTCTACAAACAATTATATCCTTTCCCACCGAACTTCCTTAAAGAAATGGAGCATGGTTGGATGAATAAGATGAAGTGGCCTTAGGAATCTATAAAGAGAACTGAGGGAAAAGTTTAAGGGAACACCTGATTTCAAATTTATGGTAGGATTCATTGTTTGAAATAGTTGCATCTATGCAGCATACCCTTCCACAGAGAGGCGATTTCCCACTCATTAATCCCATACCCACTGTGCCAGAGACCATTCAGAGTTCTCGGGAACAGTGAACCCTGTTACATTATAACAGCAGGAAGCACATGACAGTGCACACTGACTTAATCATATAGTATAGGGTTATGGAGTATGGTATGGTATATGGAAAACTGTCAAATTTGATTTTTGTTCTGTTTGTTTGTTTTATTCCCTACAGGTTCAAATTTTATTAAGAGCTGAGAATACTGAAACTGCTCAAGAGATGGATTTTCATGAAGCCACATGGCAAAGGGTTAACCATTGTAATAAGAACTGAACTGCAACCCTTTCCCAAAACTAGCATGTATCCGTCACACAGTGCTGGGTTTCCTGAAGACGGCCTCCCAAGAGTGTGTGTACTGGGGCTATATTCACTGTCATCCCCTCTCCTTCCCATAACCCTCTAGTTTTCCCCTCTCTTTGTGTCTTCTGTTTTTTAACACTACCATTCCTGTAACTGACAACATTGTCCTTTCCAGGACTTCCCTCCAGGCTGTGTATTCTCACACTATAATAATCATCATAGATGTCAGACTTGACATTGGAAACCAAGCTACAGCATTCTTAAGAGCCATATCTAGGTCTTCTTCTTGGATTCTCGATGCCCTAGAGACTTGATCATGTCTGACACACTCGAAAAGGGCTTAGTTTTTATTTACTTCATTTTATTTATTCTTCTCTCATATATTACACCCTGGCCACAGTTTCCCCTCATTCCACTGCCCCCAGTCCGTCTTAACTTCCCCTCTCTCCCAGATTCACTGTTCCTCCGTTTCCTTTCAGAAAAGAGCAGGCCTCCTAAGGATATCAACCAAACTCGACATAACAAGATGCAATAAGACTGGGCATATACTCTCATATCAAGGCTGGACGAGGCAACCCAGTAGGAGGAAATAAGCTCCTGTGAACAGGTAAAAGAGTCAGAAACACCCCCACTGTTAGGAGTCCCCACAAAACCCCAAGCTAAAGAGCCACAATATGTATGCAGAGGACCTGGTACAGACCCATGCTAGGCTCACTACCAAAAAGAGAGACATATTTCATCAACCAAAGGCTCCTATCAAGAGGGCCCTGTGGGAGAGATGGGACAGAATAAGAACTGCCATGCCAACAGCAGGAATTCTCTCTGGGCCATTCTCTCCTGTAATTAATCTGTTGTGTTTTCTAGAGGCTAGTTTGGAAATGTGTGAGTTTACACATATGAGATACTTGTAGAACTCTATCCTTCCCCACCTCTCAGCTTCTTGTCTTCTAATGGGAAATATAATAATATTTAAATGTGTGGCCACCACAGAGAAAGATATCCCATGGAAATAGTTCTTTCCAGTCAAATAAAACCCAGAGTTTCATTTCCCGACTCAGGAAGGGGAATCGCCCTTTCCGCAGTCAGTAATTGTGCTTGTTGCGATGTTACCCTGAACATCAGCTTCAGCTAGAAGGCACGGACACTTGGGTACGTCGTCCAGAGCACTTCAGCAAGTGAGTGCCCTTGTCAGGGAGAGCTCTGTTTAGCCACTGCTGACAGGCCTGTCTAATTTTGACTCCTGCAGTCTAATTATGCCCTGTTCCTTCTTTGTTTCCAGACCTTCCTGGTCCTCTGAAGTCCAGCCCTGCTTTGATGCCTCTCCAGCATCAACTGTAAAACAGAAAAAGTTGTGCTCATCTGTGAACTACACTTGAGTGTGCAGTCACACGCCACGCTTACTGTGTGTTAATGTGCGCCGTCAGGTGCTCTAACTCACCCATGTCTTCTCTCCCTACTGTGTTATTTGTAAGCCCCTCAGGTACAGGGAGCACAGCACATCCCTAAGTATGTGGCACCTCTAGCTTTCAAACCATCAGAGCCAGGCTGTGCTCAGGCTCCCCAGGAGCTGCTGAACTCCTCCAGGGGAATTAGTTCCTTCCAGGATGGGTAAAGAGCTAACAAGAATGTGGCAGAGGGAATTAAGACATGGAAAAGGGCAGCCGACCAAGCACTAAGATTTCAGATTTCAGATCTCTTAAGATCTTCGGATCGCAGCAATAAGGAGGGAGCAGTCCAGTGCTGAACGAATAGTGTGGTGAATTAACTGTTGATATCCTGTTCCAGGTTCTGGGCCACTGCGCTTATTCTGAGAAACCAGCAAAGCGCTACTAAAGTCTCCACATGTTTGTTAACGTTGTATATTTCACTTTACAACTGAAGAATCTGGGGCTAGTGAGAGTAAATACTTTTTTTTTTTTAGGATTTCTCCAACAATAATTGGTCGAGACAGTTTGCAAACTTACGACTTTGCCCTCGAATCCACATTTGCCCACTACAGCTAGACACTGGGGTATTCTATGAGGTGCACTGGTCATTTCCCTGTCTTTATGATCTTGCTTTCCATGCTACACTGAGGCCTGGGATGGTGTTCAGATTTGAACTCATTTTCATTCATGAGTTTGATTCTGATTATAACAAGAATCAGGAAAAGGGAGAGGAGAAGTTATCAAGTCACCTTCCTTCAGTCAGTCAACAATCCTTCATTGACTGCTTATGGCAAATTCTGGGGATGCCAAGGGGTGCTGCTAAGGAATGAGTGAGGCTGGCCGTCACCTTTCAAATTCTAGTAGTCAGTGTGGAGGATAGTGAAGGAAAAGGTTATGGTGAGACAAACTACCCTAAGAATAAGGAGCGTAGGTGATAGCTCTGGAAAAACAGCTGGCTCACTTTTGGGTGCTTCCCAGACAGCAGGGTAGGAAAAGAACGTATCCCACACGGGAGATCCGGACTTGTGAAATCGGGCTTCCCCCGAATGTTTCAGAGCAAGGCTGTGTCCTCTGCTGGGACTCATCCACTTTGCAATTCTATCAAACTATTTCTGCGAATCAATTTGATATTGCATGTTTTGTCTGTAACGCTATGCATGTTTTGAGAACGAGCAGTGGCACTCTATGTGGAAAAGATGGAGGTCAAGTTAGGAGTTCGTAGTAGTTTCTTCTATCACCACCTATTCTATTCTTTCTTCCATTCACCTTCTGTTGCGGGCTCTGCAGGTAGGCCTGCCTTTATTCTGTCTTACAGGCTTTCACTTAGTTCAGGGCTGGCTCCACCGACAGACTCTTCCTGCCCGAGCTTGTCGCAGGCCATCTGAAGCTGTGCAGACTGCAACAGCAAGTTCGGCCTGAATCACGTCTTCCAATTTTGTTCAGGCTGCCAAGAGTTATGAGTAAGAGCGCGCTGTGGGCGGGGCCGGGGTGGGAGGCGAGGGCGTGGCCGCAGGTGAGCCAGCTCCCCAGGCCCCAGAGCAAGGCTTTCACTGCCACTGAGAGCCTACCTCCGCCTGTTTCCCTTGCAAAGCATTTCCCAGGGCACCAGCTGCTCAAGGTAAGCATAGTGGGGCAACAGGGCTGGTGACTTCCCTCTTCGGGACAAGTAATGAAATAGGGGATTGACTCCAAACGGTGAAGGAAGTGGATAGATTTCATCAATGGTAGCCGGGCTTCAGTGTGATGGGTCGCAGTCCCAGCTCCTAAAGCATTGTTTGTGCGTGGCTCTGGGAGAACCATCTCCACGCCACGTAGCCACCTACTCTCAGAATATGAAGAAAGCAAAGGACACGAAGTTTGGGTGATGGTGGTGTGGGGAGCAGCAGTGATTTTGGGGAGACTGAGATTGTTTCCAGACCTACTGTGGAATACAGGGCGGATTTGTGATGCAGGGTGTGGTATTTAAGGTCTGGAGAAGGTTGAGAGGAAGAGAACCGGGGCCAACCTTCCAAGTGAGCCGTGTGGGGTTGAAATGAAGACCGCTTTGTCATTTTACACGTTAGATCAGTGTTCCTTGTCTGACAACTGTGTTCTGGGCAGAATCATGCTCTCTAGGTCCTATTAGATTCAGCAAACTTGAAAAAAAAATTGTGTATTTCCACATAAATTCCTGAACTTTGAGATGTGCTGACTTATTGTCTCTTCCTCATAGGTAACAGTAATGATAATAATAATAATACAAAAGTTTTATGGTTTTGTTCAAACATTTCATACTGAAAACTTGATTTAATGCAATAGGCTGTTTCATTTGCCAAAACTGGGTCTCAGAACTGGGGGACCTTGACTAATTTTTGCTCAGCTGCTCAGGCTGAAGAAAGGTTCAGCAGTAAAGTCTACAGTCACACAGCTTGAAGGCAGGGCGCCTTAAACAGCAGGAGGCTTCAGACTGACAGTCAGGCATGTTTTATGACATAAGTTCTGGGAAAAACTTTCCTTTATCTTTTCCATCTCAAGAGAATCTTTAACAAAATTGTGTTACGAGTATCAGTCACCTTAAAGTAAGTGCAGGCCTTGATGAGCTCCTGGATGGGTGGAGAGGAGAAAGCCTAGCCGAACAGGACTCTAGCAAGTGAGTCAGCAGCTTTGCAGCCATGCCTCCTAACGCCCCGCGGGATGCCGCTTCAGTCGCTCTGGGTTTGACTTTGGAGCATGCAGTCTCAGCAGTTTGGGTCGTCCAGGTGTGGCCGGGTTAGTCTGGCATTGTCTGGCAGCGATGTAGTGGGCCAGCAGTTAAGGTCGGAGGGCTCCTCCGAGGTTGGAAATGACAGATTGTCCTCATTACTAAGGCCTGCACTCTACTTTCCTGACATGAAGGCACTTTCTAGACACCTTTACCCAATCACTTCATTCAGTTCTCATAGCACGGTGTCACATAAGGAAGCTAGAGAGTCTCAATTTTTTTTTAATCTGGTACTGTTTTCTCCTCCTCGGGTCAGAAAGTGAACCATAGAGGCAGTGTTCCATTCTTATGCTTTGGGCCAAATTATTGCCCAAGGACCAGTCATATCAAAGCTCCAACAGGGATGGGCTTGGTGGCAGAAGCCTGTGATCCTAGCCTCTTGAGAGGTTGAGGCAGGAGAATGGCCAAATTAAAGGCCCACTTGGGTGAGAGGGAATTTAAGGTCAGACTGGGTAACATAGGAAAACCTAATTTTAAATTAAAAGATTAAAAAAATGGACGGGGGTCATAGCTCAGTCGTAGAGCATCTGCCTGGTATGCATAAGGTTCAGCCTTCAATTCAGCAATGGGTGAGTAGATAAATAAATACCTAAGAGAGGTTTTTCACCAACTCTCCTGTCTGTGCAACGAGGAAAATTAGGCTAAAGGATAGTCGTAATACTCTGGGGTGGAAAATTGCATTTTTTTTTCTTTAGACAGGATCTCCCTATGTAGCCCCCCCAGGATGGCATATACTATGTAGGACAGGCTCTTTTAAACTCACAACCCATGGCAATCCTTCTGCCTCAGCCTTCTTGGTATTGGTATTACAATATGAGCTCTCAGGCCTGGCAAAAATTTAGTTATTAAGAAATGAAGAAAAAGTATGCACGTAGTCCCCCCCCCCTCTCTCTCTGTGTGTGTGTACACATGTGTGCGAATTCACATGTGTGTGAATCAAATGAGCGTGGCAGACAGTATGTAGATAGGATGACCTATATCATTTGACTGTGGGCATGCAGGACAACGGCCATATGCCAAGACAGTCTCAGGCAAAGTCGGGTGCATAATCACCTTCCTGCAGGGAGCTTTATCTCTCCAGACAGCTTCAAGATGAGCACATTTGAGGATCACTGACTTGGATGCTTTATGTTTTGGGGAAATCTTTGCAAAAGGAAATTATCCGTCCAGAGAAGTGAGCTCTCCTCCCTCATCTTAATGCATATGGCTCTGTTCACTTATTTTATTTTTAATTGAAATAGAATGAATCACATCATATCCTTTTCCCTTTCCTCCTTCCAGGCTCTCCTAGTTATTCCTCCTCAATTCTCCCCATTTCCTTAACAAGTTGATAGCCTCTATTTCTTTGATTGTATTTGTTATAACCCTTTACGTGTGTTGTGTGTGTGTTTGTACAGATATATTTAAATAGAGCCTGCTGAATCTGTTTTTGTTGTTTTGCTCATATGGTTACAAACTGAGCATTCAACGTTGGACAGTCAATAAGGGGCTCATCACTGGGAGGGATGAGTTCTTCTCCCAGCCGTCCAGAGTTGCTTCTAGTTGTTTCTAGGTGTTGGGCCCTAAGACTTTCCACCCTTCCATGATAATGTATCCGTTGATATTGCCATTGTTCTGGTCCTGTTTATGCAGCCATTTCTAGGAAAGACTGTTTCACAATAGATTTCCTGGTATTTTGAAACTTACAATTTTTCCATCCCTTCTTCCAAAATGTTCCCTGAGGCATGGATGTGATGTAGATGTCTGTTGGTGCTGGGTTAAATCTATCAATCTCCACCTTATATCCAGTTGTGGTTTCTTGTGGTATACGCTCCATTTGCTGTTAGAGATGATTTTTTTTTTGATGAGGGAGAATAATGAGGAGGAGGCTGTAGTGGGGAGGAGAGATGAAGAATAGTATAGAAAAGAGAGACAAGGGACAAACAATACCAAGGTTATTTGATAGGCCTCAAGGAATTAGATTATTTTTTATTTACTTAAAATTATACACAGAGCATATAAGGTAATATGTATATCTATCATCTATCTATCTATCTATCTATCTATCTATCTATCTATCTATCTATCTATCATTTATCTACCACCTACATTCTGTCTGTCTGTTTATGAATCAGCTGTCTATTTTAAAGGAAGTTAAACCTCTTGGACTGCCAATGCTCCCTATAAGAACCACAAACTAACCAAAAGGACAAAAAGTCCAGTACCAGACACAAGAACCCTTTCAGAGGGTTGGTCAGTGTAGGCCAAGCAACTTCCAGAACAATATAGATAATTGGCTTAGCCCTTTGTTGCCTAGGAGGGTTGAGAATGGATCCCTATTGCTGCAGGCACTACACATTTAATACACAGGACTCAGAAGACTCTAGCTGGATCTGACCCGAAAGTCTCTTTCCTGTAGTCTAGCTTCCACGGCTCCAGAAAATACTATGCAAGCTGCCAAGGAGGGACGCTGTTAAACAGCCCTACCCAGCTGTAACACCTGTGAACTGTGACAATTACCACCATGGCAAGGTGTGTAAAAGGTGCAGTCGGTGGCACTCATGTCTAGTGGCAACCAACAGTTGTCTAATTGGACATACGGCCCACTCAACAGGAGGGAAGCTATGCCTGGTCCTGGAAACCCAGCCAGCTTCCAGGACCAGTGAGGTCATGGACATTAGAAAAGGATCTACTAACCCCACTTTACATAATTCCTTACTCCATTCTAAACCTTATCGTATCCTCACACTTACAGCTAAGTGTTATTCTGCTCATTCACTCCAGTTGCTTCTGGTCTCCTTTTGTCTGATTAAGTCCATCTTATCCTTTTAGTGTGATTCACTTTGTTGTCAGTGCTTCTCTGAAGTGTCTCTGAGATTTCCGCTAGGGGTGAGGTGTTTCTCAGGGTTCCCATGGTAACTGATACATGCTATCATCACACTTGGGCCACTATCTGATGCTTGGTGGAGGCAGAAGCTAGGATGTGTGCACCTTGGGATGACTTTGTTTTTTTCAATTATTTATTTTTATTTTATATGTTTTGCCTGCATGTATGCCTGTGTACCACATAAATGCAGTGCCCACAGAGGCCATTAGATCCTTTGGAACTGGAATCACAGATAGTTGTGAGCCACTCTTGTCCTCTAAAAGAGTAGTCATTGCTTTTAACCACTGAGTCATCTTTCCAGCCCCCACCTTGGGATTCTTAATGCTTACTTCTGCCTGGTTTGAGTTAGGTGCTTACAGCTTATAGAATGAAATAACCAAAACATAGACAGCTTGAAACATCAGCTGCAGAAAGAGCCAGAATTCACTCAAGTAGGAAAATCTTAGGGGAAAAGTTCTGTGTCATTCAAATCAACCAACCGAAGAAACAACCACAAAACCCAAACAAAAACAATATCCCTTCTACACACAGAGGAAATCTTGGTATCTTTGAAGGGGATCATAAAGAATACAGTACTTTTTGAACTTGAGAAACTTCAGAAAAGTTAAATGCGAGCAAAAACCCAATTATGAAGAAAGAAGGTGAGGCGGTGTGGTGGGGAGGAGCTGGGCTGGGATCCCGAAGGAATGAATTCTAGGTTTGGCCTTGTTACTCTCACTCCCTGTGTGGGAGGCCTGGGAGAATCTCTCCATCTTCACGTCACTCGTTTCTAAATGAAGAGGTGGGGCCAGGGTAGATCTTATCCCACGTCAAAGGTTTGTGATTGTACAATACCTCAGCAGAGAACTGCAGAACAGGGCTCTTGACTTTCAGTTCTCATTTTTCTTAACATCTGAAAAAATCAATTAAGATAAAATATAATCACATCATTTTCCTCTCCTCCTCTGTCCCACGCCTGCTAGCCCCTCCTACCTCCCCTCAAATTCACAACCTCTTTTTCTTTGATTATTATTGTCACGTATTTTTATAAACACATAAATATATAAGTACAGCCTACCGAATAGTCCTCGGTGCTGCTCGGATGGTTCAGGACTGACCAGGCTGGTGTTGTTTCACTAGTTAGGGGTTCACTCCTAGTCAAAGGGCTATAAATTCCTGAAAACTGTATTTGTGTTACTGCTTGTGGAACCATCCGATTTCCTCCTGTCAAGATGAAAGTTACTCCAATGTGGGTTTGAAAGCTGCAGTTTATTTTTTCTGGGTTAGAGTCAAATAGAATAATATTTTTTTTCTAAAAACTTGAGTTGTAAGCCCAATTTTTAATGACTGATTGTCTCTCCAGCCTGAATTGTATCTTTAAAAAGACTGATCCTTGGATTTTCATGAAAATCGAAGACAATCTTGTACAGAGGCGATGAAGAGGTGGAAACAGTTGAAATAGTCTTAGCATTTTTGAATGCAGTTTTTTAGTCATGTAAACTTATTGTATGGGGCTTATTCATCTGGATTTGGAATTGACAAGTTTTAAAATAGTATTTGCGTGTGCAAAATGACCTATGTAGGGACCTCACACTTTTTTTTCTGGGTGTTACTGTCCACATGTCTGAGATTTGCTTAAATTCGTAGTCTTACAACATAGGGAGGCGCCAGCTGGCTGTACTCAGTCTTCTCTCCAGCTCCCTCAGAGGACACCAACTTTACATTGTTTCTCAGGTCACTCAGGACAAATCGCAGAGCCACTGGTGTGATTTTCCATTTGATAATTGATTGATTTCCTAACCGGTGGCGGCATGCCACTTGTCTCGTCGCTGTGACAACATATGTGAGGCGAACATCTCAAGGCAGGGTGTGCTTCCTTTGTCTGTCAGTTGCAGAAGACACAGCCCCTCGTGACAGGGAGGGGACAGCAGGGTGGGACGAGTGGGGGATTAGTCGCACTGCGAATCCACAGCCAGGAAACAACATGACTGACGCTTATGCAAAAGGAAACAGCTTGACTGACGCTTATGCTCAGCTTGCTTTCCGTTTTCCATTCAGTCTGGGACCCTGACCCCCTAGAATAGTGCCACGCATAGTTAGAGTAGTCCTCTATCTTAGTCAATCTAGAAACACCTCACAGGCATGAGCAGAGATTTGCTTCCATGGGGCTCTAAATTACATTAGTTCACAGGGATGATGAACCATCACACCGCTACAACACTCTGCGTACATATGCAGACCTTACACTTGATACCTTTGGGCTTCATCGGATGGCTGCGCTGTAGAGACTGCTCCTTTTCTTCACAGCCAAGGAGGATTTTCTGAGCAAGGGGCCAGTTGTCAGGCAGACATGTGGGTTTGGACTTCAAGGCCCACCATGCAGAGGAAGGTTCTCTGTGCTGACGGGAGCCATGCCATCTGTCAAGTGTGCATCCATTTATAGTTTCCAACCACGACCTGGATCCAAGCCTCACATTGTAATACAGCACTGGTATTAATATTGTAACTAGACTTATTGAAAGTTGAGTGAGTCTATGCCCAGAGTCATTTAGGCCGAATGGAGCTCAGCATGCTGGAACTAAGGAACGGCAGAGTGAACGTCTCCTTACACTCTGACATGCTTCCTGGAGGAAGTATTGAACAGTTTGCTGGGATTTGACTTTAGGTTTCTCTATTTGGTGAGGACACAGTTCCTCATTTCCCACACAACCCAGGTCGAGCTGTGGTTGTGGTCAACTCAGAATTGTCAGGGTTAAACATGCTGCTAGAGGAAGCCTGACATTCTGTTCTCCAAGTTTCTCACATATATTTCCTAAACCTGGAATCAGGAGTCTCTCATATGCTCCCCCGTGGTGGGCAGATGGCTCCAAGCCCTTCACAGACATACACAGCCGGGGATTCTGCTGATTTCTGTGCACTTCACACTGGTCAGCCTTTACGCAGGGGTGGTGATGTCATGGTCCCACCTGAGAGCAGGAATAGGACTAATGGCTTTTTAAAAACCTAAATGCCCACCATAAATTCCTGGTGCCTTGTGATAGATTTGTAATTGGCACACAAGCCTGTGTGCTCTTGCCATTCTTATCATAGGCATAAGCAGAAGGAGGATGTCAGGGAGAATGGCTGGTGGTCACCAGTGCAGGGTGTGTGTGTGTGCGCACGCGCGTGCACACACATGTGAGTGAGCGAGTGAGAAGGGGGGGCAGGGAGTGGTTGGTGGTCACCAGTGGGAAAGGTGGGGAGGTCAGGGGATGTGACTGGTGGTCACCAGTGGGCTCAACTTTGCCTTTCTTTTGCTAATACCTGTGATTTTCAGATTCTCAGGAATATTATGATCTATTTGTGTCATTCTACATACAGCCCTATAAAGAGAAATCTGAACACCGTTCTGAACCAGGAATCCACTTTTTGATTTTATTCTCTTGTCTTTGCATTTGTAATCTCTGTTTAGGTCTAAGGTGAAAACTGTAATCCTTCCATGTACTTGACTCTAAGACATTTATGGGTCCTGGCTAAGGAAGCCTTTGATCCTGAGTACTAAAACTGTCTCTCTGACCTCAGCATACACATCCTGTCTAAGCTATGTAGCAGTTTGCTCTCTCTGTATTTATCTTCCCTTTCTGTGTCTCCGTATCTCTATTTTCTTTTCTATTCTTAGAAAAACACTTGTCACCTTGGATTAGCTTCCACCTAACTCCAGTATGACCCCATTTTAATTAATTTAAACTGCAGAGACCTTCTTTCCAAACAAAGTTAAATTCATAGGTATTAAGACTTGGGAATTTGCTGGGCAGTGGTGGCGCACGCCTTTAATCCCAGCATTGGGAGGCAGAGTCAGGCGGATCTCTGTGAGTTTGAGGCCATCCTGGTCTACTGAGCGAGTTCCAGGACAGGCTACAAAGCTACACAGAGAAGCACTGCCTTGAAAAACAAAAAGAAAAAAGTTAGGGATCCAGTGTATTTTTGAGAACAAAATTATACACTTATTAAATATTAAATAGAGCAACATGAAAGTGCTATAATTACTTTTTGATATACAAATAGATATTTTGTCTAATTTAACCAAAATAGTAATTGAAATATGCGATTATAAAGTGGACTGAGTTTTACTAATGCCATCAATTACTCTGACTGCTTGCTGAGGAAGTGGCGCCAGGGCTGGGCACCAGATGCTGGCCACAGTGAAGATGCTGTGGAGAACAGAACACACAGAAGACACCATGCGCCTCAAGACATTTGCCCCGAGGTTTCTTTTTTTTTTTTTTTTTGGAATTTACCAAAAGTTTCTTCTTGTCTCCTGCCCAAGATCATTGCTTCACTGAAGTAGATTTCTTAGTGCTGTTGGCAGGATGTAGCTGAGAACACATTTTACACTGGAAATTAAGTTTTGTGCTTGGTTCCAGGCCCACGATGGATTCCCTGAGACTGGCGAATTCTGCTTTTGCTGTTGACTTGTTCAAACAGCTATGTGAAAAGGAGCCCACGGGAAATGTTCTCTTCTCTCCAATATGTCTCTCTACTTCCCTGTCACTTGCTCAAGTAGGTGCCAAAGGTGACACAGCAAATGAAATTGGACAGGTAAGCCACCCAAACCTTGTTTTGGTTTTGAATGGGGATAGTTACTAGAATTCATAGTCAGGGCCTAAGATAAAAGACATGTATCTGGACCATCTCCAGGGCTCTCTTAATCTCTTCTAAATGTGAACATTTATGGATAGCATGATCTATATTTAGAATGGGTAGCAGGTTAGGATGTAGAATATGGGGGTCTGACAGATGTTCCATTCCTCAGTGACTGTCAGCAAGTCACATGACATCCCTCACCTGACATTTCTGAAGATCAGTCCATGACTTGTTAATACTCCATTGCACACACTCTTGGTAAATGGGAAAAATCTGTCCCCTGCCTCTTGCCCTACATTCAGAGAACAAGAACTGCTCTCAACACACAGTTTATTTAGAACTTAATATTAAGATGTGAGCTCAATCACATTCTACTCTAGAGTATTTCCAATTTCAGAAGTAACATTTTAAATGATCTATCTTCAAGCTGGGACAGATAAAATGAATTGCATGCACATATGTTTTAGAACACTGGGGATTTGGTTATTTCATTTGAGAGGCATGGACTAAAGCAAAATTTCCCATGTAAATATATACATAATTATATAGATGTTTCAGAGTTTCTTTGGGGCTGTACTTGATTAGCTTGGTAAAGTTCTTAAACGAGCTGATTTTCTTGATTGCTGTTTGGAGGCCTCACAATCTCTTAGAAAGTACTATAATTCCAATTCCATTCTATTATTTTTATGTAGATTAATGTAAGGTTTAAAAAACCTTTCTTTTCACAAGCTCATCGGTATTTAAAATCACAAGCATCCATAAAATCATGACTCATAAATGTTGCCCAGGTTAGGATGAGAGACCAAGAGAGGCAGAGGCAGGGACCTGAGTCCTAGGGAGAGCTGCTGTGCTTTCCCACTTGAACTCCTCTCCAAATGCTCCAACCCAGCCTCCACTTTTCACTTTTCATCCCTTTTTCCAGAAGGGCTGTGGGGCCTGTCCATTCTTCAATCAAAAGAAAAGTATTTCAGTGCATGTGACATATCTGGTTTTTCCAAAACTTCTGGTCTTTTTAAATGTTATTTTTTCTTAATTCTTGGGAATATATATATATATATATATACACACACACATATATATATATACAATGAAACGATAATGTTCATCCCCATTTACCTTTTCTAACTCCCTTCAACCCCCCAACGTGACTTTTTCCAAGCTTCATGCCTCCCCCGCCCCCCGGACAACCTGCTTAGTCCAATTGGTGCTGCCTATATGCATAGAGGTGAGGTCATACCCTGAGGCACGGGAAATGTGCCAATGGCTGTGCATTCTCTGAGTTCTGGAGAAGCCCCTTTTTGCAATGGGCAGCAGTCAACACTGACATGCATGACTGGTCTAAGTTCTGAAATAAGAGACTGAGTACTCAGCCACAATGGGCCATCTTTTTTGACCTCTCTTCCCCTCACAACACGAAGGCTCGTGAAATGTGGAAGCCGAGGCAGTAAGAACGTAGGACATGGAGGATGTGGGGAAGTGCTGTGACATGCAAACTCCTGGGCCTCATAGGGTCAGAACACCCATCAGCTCCCAGCAGCTGTGGTTACCTGCACCACAAGACCTGAACCCGACACAGACAGACAGACAGGGAGGTGCTCTTTATGCCTCATGCCTTACTGAGGAGCTACTGATGCCCGGATCTCTTTCTCTCTCTCTCTCTCTCTCTCTCTCTCTCTCTCTCTCTCTCTCTCTCTCTCTCTCTCTCTCTCTCTCTCTCTCTCTTCTCTCTCTCTCCTCTCCCCCTTTCTTAGAACATGGAATCTTGGGATCTGGTTCAGGTCCTCATTCTTGCAGCGCAAGCACTTTATCTCCTCAATCCCAGAACAATGTTTTATTTTATTTTTTGATAATGGAATTCTCTCTCTCTCTTTTTTTTTAAACAGGTCCTTCATTTTGAGAACGTCAAAGATGTACCCTTTGGGTTTCAAACAGTCACTTCGGATGTAAATAAGCTCAGTTCCTTTTACTCTTTGAAGCTAATCAAGCGACTCTACATAGACAAATCTCTGAACCCTTCTACAGTAAGTGGTTTTTCACAGCTTGGTTGTGCTCCATCCCAGGAGGGGCATGTCACTCTGTGGGCCCACAGCTTGTTCCGGGACACCTCCTTTCATAGACCATAAACCATAGCATGGTTTGAGGCTTAGGAAAGGAAAGCGACCCTACTGCAGATGATGCAGGATGAAACGGCAGTCACTTCTGGCTTGGAATACAGAGAACCTTGTCCCCTTTCCCTATGAACTTTAACCAACCCTTCCCCACCCTCAGTTCCTTTGGAAAGAAGGGATAATGGAAGGACCAACTATTTAGTAAACCGATCTTCATAAGGACTCAAAATGACTTGCAAGAAACTTTCTCCTTAAACAATGGGACACACACTGCCTGAGGTTGTCTTAAACTTCCCAACTCTTTTTTTTTAATTTGTCCAGATTACATTTAGAATCAGTAGAAAATAACCAACATAAATGACTCGTTTTCATCAGATGTGAGCCAGTGCTGTTTTCCTAGGCCACTCAGAAAAACATTGTACAAATATGTCGTAGTCATTTAAGCCAAGGCATTTCTTGAAGCAGTCATATGAAGAACAGTGTGATCCCCTCCTGTTAGATCCTAGAGTGTAGCGCAATATTTTTAAGATCTCTGTTCTAACTAATAACCAACATTCTCGATTACAGGACATTCCCTTCTCTGGTAATGTAGAACTGACTCAACTCTTGTTTCTCTGGTCACAGTTTCAAGCTTCTAGATTGCCAGGCCAAATGTTCCACCACGGCATAGCAGTGTTCTGCATTCCACACTTGCTTTTGTGAGAGACGGTTGAGGAATAAGTTATTAGATATTGTTGTGAGTTTATCCTTATGGCGTGAAGACAAATATGTCCCAGCTGTCGCCTGGGAAATGAAAGGAAATTGAGATGTGCATTTCAACTGAGTATGGAGCATGTTCAAAACTCCCCAAGTGATGGCTTGTCATTGGCGGTGGCAGTGGGGGCTCTTCACTTGCAGTCTTTTGATGTTCTTAGGAGTGTTGGCTGTCCCATCACTCCACGGTTGACTTTTAGCTAACTGGAGCTAAGTTAGTTGGGTAAGACTGTTGTTACTCTGAAGGAATTCAAGGACAGGGTGACACGGCATCCAATTCTGTTAGCTTGCTTGGACTTCCATTCCATATTTAGAATTATTTCTGCCAAACTTTTCTTTTCTTCTCTTCCCTTCCTTTCTCCCCATCCTTTCCTTCATTTCTTTTCTTTCCTTTTTCCCTTTCTATTCCCTCCCTTTCCTTGACATTTTCTCCCTTTTTCTTTCCCCTTGCCCTTCTCCCTCTTTCCCTTCTCTTTCCTTTTCTTCCCTCCATCTCTTCCCTCCCCTCCCTTCCTCCCCTTCTTCTCTCCTTTTCGCTTCTCTTCCTTTTTCTCTGTTTTTAATTGATTCTCCTACCATGAAATACCTGCAAATTTACCAGCTGGTACCCTGAGGAGCGGCCCCTGAATTTAAACCTCTCAAGTATTTGTTGGAAGCCTAAGTTCATGGCCTCCCATCTCTTGTATCAAGATTGGTGTTGGTAGGATTTGCATTTTAAACAAGAATTAGAGTTAGACACAGCACTATGTTCTTTACAGTCCCATCCTTCACATTTCAATGTGCAACTCATGGAAATCATGCTAAAATGCATAGTCTAAGTCAGCCAAGGGGCCGGAGAGCTCATTCTAACACGATCTTAGGTGATGCTTGACTTCTGATCTTTGGACCATATGTTGAGTGTCAGGACTCTAAAAAATATTCATTTATTTTAGTGGAGATAAGGGTTTTTGCTCATTGTTTTCATTTCTGATTCTTATTTTTGACATACATCCTATATATAGATGTTGTGTTCATTATTTGTTCTTGTTGCAGAAATAAAATACTTTCTAGAGGCAAGTTAATGGAAGAAAGAATTATTTTGGCTCTAAGTTTTCCAAGTCTATGGCTGCATGGGCAGAAATGTCAGTAGGAATAGGTATCGGAAGACAGCTGCTCACATTATGAAGGACCAGGAAGTAGAGAGTGACAGGAGGTGACAGTGAGAATATTATCTCCAAGGACCCCAGTGACCTTTGTTTTCCAGTTAGGCTGTATTTCTCAAAGTTTATAGGAAGTCTCAAAATAGCACCAGAAATTGAGAACTAAAAGTTCAAACCTTAAGTGTCTGAGACATATTTTAGTTTAGTATACTATATATGTAATAATATAAATATTTTTGAATATTGGGATTTATACTTTAACTGTACATATTTAATGTAGTGTTTCTTTTGTTTTTGACAGACCTGATAATCAATTGATAATTTAATAATTGTTATGTCTTATAACTGAAGAAATAAAACATCTAATACAAAGAAAATACTTATTTCTACATGAGGCTTCATATGGTGTGACAAATTTTTGAAAATGTATGCATAGTAATAGATATTTAAGGAATTCATTTCTTAGCATTAGCTCCATCTACAGATGCTAAGAGCTTTGTGATTCTGTGAATTGGATGTTTTTCAGGAATTTATCAGTTCTACAAAAAGGCCATATGCAAAAGAATTGGAAACTGTCGACTTCAAAGATAAACTGGAAGAAACGAAAGGTCAAATTAACAGCTCTGTTAAGGAGCTCACAGACGGCAAGTACCCTTTAATGTTCTGTAAACAGCTGAGTAAAGAGGTCTCCCTGCTTAGCAATGCTTGCTTCAAGCCTAAAAATATTGAACATCTGGAAGCTTCTTCGGGTAATTTTAGTGCACAAGCTAAGTTCTTTGCCCATCAAGTCATGTCAACAACTGCAGTTTCTGGGCATTTCTTGTATCAGCTCATAACTTGGCAAATTGTATGCTTTTTTTTTTCTTTAGCATGCTCTGCTTTGCTCTCTGACAAGCTGCCACATGCCCTGGTAGGGGCCCAGCTGTTTCCTTTATACTATGGCTTTTGGCAAGTCACAAAGTCAGGTTTTAAAGTCTTGAAATGGGAAGATGATCCTTGAATCTGCTTCCAACTAAAAATTTTTACAGCTTTATCAAAAATGAAAAAAAGTCCAAAAAGTCTTAGGCAAATGCAAATCTAGAACAAAGGAAACCTAGCAACCAGAGTGGAAGTTTGTCCCTAATCTCACAAGTTCTCAGGCTGCCCTCATTCAAGTCCATTCCTGCTTCCTTTCAGCTCTCTCTCTGCATTGACTTCACCGCCCCCATTAAAAGTCCCTGTGAATTGTCTTCCTTGTCAAGGAAGAATTGGAACTCAGATGGTTTGGACTGCAGTCAGTGACTAGTTCTCCTTTCCTAGAGATATGTTTGTTCAGGGGGGCCTGTTGGGAGGTAGAAAGTAATTTTGAAGGACTGGCGGTCACTGACGGCTGCAGAGGGATATGCTGCTGGGGTGAGGAGATACACTGCTTTTGAGAACTGCCAGAGATCAGCACAGCATCCCATTTGAGTGCTGCCTCATGAATGATGTCCACCTCTAACAACATGGGAAGAGCAGGAACTCTGGAGTCATTTAGAAGCCAGATTCAAATCCAGGTACCACAAATAGATGGTCAACAGGTTTAGATATGGAGCTGAAATTTACCCAGCAGTCAAATGAGGCATATCTTACTAAAATTCACATGTGATTGCTGTGAGGCCTCCAAATATATCGTGTGTATGTATATACACTATATGGTAGTCATAAACATATACACATGTGGATATATATATTGCATGAATACACACAGTGTCTGACTGGAGAGGGTGGGGCTTAGGGGGAATTCTGAATTTGGAGACAGAAGCAAGATGTCAGCTGAAACTCTGCCACTATTGCCATCTGGATTTTTATTAGGTCTTCGGGTTTCTTTAATAAAGTCATCACGTAGCCGACATAGGCAGGACTGGACTCAGGTTGTAGGGCCTAGAGTATGAAAGAAAATGCAGGCTCTATGTTATAGATTCATTAGTTAGCATGTTAAGGCAGTGGTGGCAGAACACTGACCCTGTGCATGATTCCTTAAAATGGACACTGGGCATGACCACAACATGAAAATTAGAGATTAGGTAAGTGACAATGCTTTGCAAAACTGCCAGGTGCCATTCAAACCAGAGGAGTGTTTTTCTCAAGGGGGTTTCATGGTTGTGCTCTGTGGGCTGTGGAGGACTTAAGGCCTGAGGTAATTACGATGCGACTGCACTTGTGAGTGTTACAGCTGACCTCCAGTCCATCAGATGCCTCCAAGGAGTGAGTTGGGGAAAGGAGTGTAGAGTTTTAGAGCAAAGATGTAGCCTCAGCTGAGCACAGTAGAGCAGCCCTTGACTCCTTCTGAACCTCAGGTTCCTCAACTGTTAATGGAAAACAGTGAGGTAATATATGTGGAGGTGTGGACGCAGCCCGGTGGAAAGCACATGTCTACTCAGTCAGCACAGGAGTACAAACTGAGTCAGAAAGGGCTTATTTCCAGTCCTAGATCTCTCTGAGATGTCTGGTCTGGAAGGGAAGGAGGGCAGAAAAGATGCCCTCAATTGGACAGCCTTGGCTGCCAGTCCTTCCAGGTGTGATGCTAACGAGTGATGGGTGTCCAGTCAGTGAACAAGCATGCAGTAGCAGGCTGCTTCGATGAACGACTGTGATGTGTGGTTTCTACAATAATTTGCAGGCCATTTTGAGAACATTTTGTCGGAGAACAGTGTAAGCGACCAGACCAAAATCCTCATGGTTAATGCCGCCTACTTTGTTGGAAAGTGGATGAAAAAATTTCCTGAATCAGAAACAAAAGAATGTCCATTCAGAGTCAACAAGGTATGTGTAGCATGAAGAAGGAAATGGGTTTCAAATCGTGGCAGCAGAGCAGGGCTCAGGGACTCTTGGTGTGGATGTGAAGACTTCCTGAAATCAAGGAGGGAAAGGGAAAGGAAGGAAGCAAAGAAACCACATTAGAGGCCTTTGGGTTATCAGGAAAGTTAGACCAGTTAGGAATTGTGCTCCTAATTCAGTCACTTCACTTTTATCTCATTTTCTTACGTACCTGGTGATAAAATTCATGGTTTAATATTCATCTCTTATCCCTTCCTCCTTTCCCCTTTTGGTAGAGCCCAGTCCATCCCCATTCCAGCCCCAGCTCAGCCCCAGCCTAGCCCACCCCCATTCCAGCCCCATCCCCAGCCCCAGCCCCATCCTCATCCCCATCCCCAGCCCCATCCCCAACCCAGCCTCATCCCCATCCTCAGCCTTGCCCCATCCCCAACCCAGCTCCATCCCCAGCCCCATCCCAGCCCATCCCACCCCATCCCCAGCCCAGCCCCATCCCCAGCCCCATCCCAGCCCCATCCCCAGCTGCAGCCCAGCCTTATCCCCAGCCCAGCCCCATCCCCAGCCCAGCCTCAGCCCCAGCCCAGCCTCATCCCCATCCTCAGCCCAGCCCCATCCCCAGCCCATCCCCAGCCCCATCCCAGCCCCATCCTCAGCCCCATCCCCAGCCCATCCCCAGCCCATCCCCAGCCCAGCCCCAGCCCAGCCCCAACCCCAGCCCCAGCCCAGCCTCATCCCCATCCTCAGCCCAGCCCCATCCCCAGCCCATCCCCAGCCCATCCCCAGCCCAGCCCCAGCCCAGCCCCAGCCCAGCCCCAACCCCATTCCTCCCCATCCAGCCCAACCTTCCACTCCCCAGTCCATTGCTCCCCAGCCCAGCCTAGAGCATTTGTAATATGCTTTGAGGCACTGGCTGATTATGAAGAACAAAGCATAGCTTTACTCATCTATTCCTAGCAGTCATTACAGAAAGAATTAGAAGCTCATTTTTTGGAGCGGTATCATTTATGCTATTGAGGTGGATGCATAAAAACTAATATCTGTAAACAAAGGACCATTTTAAGATATATTAAACCAAAGAATCAAGACTAGAAAAAACTTGAAAGAGCCTGGGGAACCTCAGGGATCTGTGTGTAATTTGGTTTTGTTTGAGAAATGTGACTTGTGTGAATATTTGGGCCAGTAAGATGCCTCAGCAGGTAAAGAAACTTACTTCCAACCCTCATGGCTTGTGTTCGGTCCCCCAAATCCACATGGTATAAAAAGAGAGACAATTTTTGCCAGTTGTTCTAACTTCCACACGTGTGCATGTATCATAATGCTTGCCTATGTTTGAACACACACATCTGAATAAATGTAATAATAATGAAACTCAGGCCTGAAACAGTAAACACTTTAGCTGAAATACTCAAGGTGTCTCACCTTGTAGATACGATGCTGCACTTCTTAGTGTTCAGGTTCTCCAAGATCCTGGATTGCCTGCTATCAGCCACTTGTTTTCACCAAATATCATCTTTAAAAATAAGTCCATTTTGATCATAGTCTTTCCCCTCTCCCTCCCCACCCAAGTGCATGATGTTCTCACCTCCTTTCCAAACAAACAAACAAAGAAACAAGAAAACAACAAGCAACAAAAGTCAAAAGAGATAAACAAAATAAAAAAGAAAGCAAAACAAGAAATAAAACAAAAAGCACACTCACAAAAGCCATGGAGTGTCCGTGCTGGCCGACTGCTCCCGAGCATGGGCCTTCCCTGGAGTGTGGGTGATAAACCCAGGGACACTCCAATGGAGAAAATGGAGCTCCCCTTTCTCAGCAGGTATCGATCACAAAAAACTTCTTGGTTAGGGTGGGACTTGGTGTCTACTTCCTCTTCTCAGTGCAGGGATTCCATCTAGCTTGAACTGTCGCAGTTCTTGTGCATGCTGTCCCAGCCTCCGTAAGTTCATGCGTGTATCCGCCCTGCTGTGTCTGAAGAATGCTGTTTCCTTGATGCCATCCACCACTTCTGCCTTTTATAGTCTTCCTGCCTCCTCTTCTACAAAGATCTCTGAGCCTTGAGGGAGGAGTCAGATACAGACATCCCTTTTAGGATTGGGCACTCTGAAGTCCCTCACCCTGTGCACACTGTCCAGTTGTGGATTTTTTTTTGTTAGTTACCATCTACTGAAAGAAGAAAGTTCTCTGATGCTGCTGCTCTTAGCTATGTGTATAGCCGGGTGTCGTTAGGAGTCATTTTATTGCCATGTTCCTTCAGCAGAATGGTAGTGTAGGTTTTCCCCTGAGCCCTGTCTGTTCTCAGGTTCTTAATGCTAGAATCAAGGAGAAAATCCTTTTCAGATACCAACTTGGCCCGGGTTAGATAGAGTGGCTTCTGTAATTGCCCCTGTTCCCTCGTGGAGTTTATGTCCACACCCTCTCACATCAAATATTCTTTTCTTAAGACAAATTTGCTTTCCTATTTGCTCAGTTAGTGGCTGATCTTTATAAGGGTAAGGACGGTGCCTTTCTCACCTCGGTGTTTACAGTTTCTTACATTAAGCACTCTGCAAACTTTTGGATGAATAATCAATCAATTTTCAAAGACCAGCACCTCGAATTTTTTTCAGACAATCTTATGTAACCCAGGCTAGATTCCAGCTTATAACATATCCTCAAATGGCTCTGGCCTTCTGACTCTCCTGTCTCTACTTCTCCGATGCCTGGATTGTAGCCACTCACCTCCACACTTGGTGTGTGTATTGCCAGGGATTCAAACCAGAGCTCTGTGCATGCTAGGCAAGCATTTGACATACTGACCCACACCCTCAGCTCTAAATCAGTGTCAGACAAAACACAACAGTCCGTGATCACATAGTTCTTAAGGAGGGAGAAGTACTGTTAGTGCCCTGAGGGACCCAGAGTCTTCCAGGGTGCTGGGGAGCGAGAAGCTGCTCCTGCTGGATCCAGAGTCTCCCAGGGTGCTGGTTGAGGGGGGCAGGGGATTCTCTTCACACTTTCTCTCCTGAGTTCTTTGACTGCAGTGGACTTAACTGACTGCTAGGTACAGAGCTGGCTGTCCACCAGATGTGTGTTGGTGACAGCAGTTACTCTTTAGACCCCTCAGACACTGCAAGTTCACACACAGGCTTTGGCATGGCTCTGGGCGTTCTTGATGCTGTCTGCCATTGAGAGCTGGAACAGCATATACTTTACAGCCTCTGCCCTCACAGGGGTGTGGGGTCACCGCACTACCAGTCATGTCAGGATGACACGGCTCATTTGGTTGATGGTTGACGCTCCTCTCTGGGAGGGGTCAACAATAAGCCCTACAGCATGTGGCTCAGGGTGTCTCTTGTGGATTCCCTGAGGTCACTCATAGAATGCCAGTGGGCGGAACTGGGACTTGGGCTTTGATCTTGTTAAGATCTGTGGTTTTTATATTTGTGAAATGGCTAAAGGATGTTTCTAAACAGAGAGAGAGAGAGAATGTGTGCTCTACCTTCATTCTTGCTATGATGTCATAAAGCCGGGTAACACCAGAGCCTGGAAACCTGGCCCCTGAGCAGTTGTAGGGGTGATGTCATGGTAGTTCAGTATCTGCCAACATGCGGTTAGACTTGACTCTGTCTGCATGGGGTAGCACACTGCTTTTGAATATGGGTCCTATTACTTCTCTCCTGAGTCCTTTGAACCACATTTGTAAATCACTGAGTGTTTTGAGTGATGGTATTAAACTGTTTCTCATGTACCTTGATGTTTCCTTTAAGGGCTAGACTATACTGATGAAGTTATAGTAAGAGCTTAATGTGATGTCTATTCTGAGAAATTCTGTACAGATCTACAAGTTATGTACTTAAATGATTGAGACAAGAAGTGGTTTGGGGTTTAGATTTTTTCCCCAGATTTTGTAATACTTCCATTTATTTAATGAATTATCTTGGGGGTTGAACCCAAATCTAAGGAATTTGTTTGTTTCATATACATATTAGAAAAAGTTTGAAAATAATTTTATACATTTTTCTCCCTCCTTCCCCCTCTATCTTTGTGTGTATGTGTGTGTGCTCACGCGTGTGCACACGCACGCACATTGCTAGGGTGTTGAACCCACAGCTTTGCACATGCTAGGCAAATGTTAAAGTCCTGAGTGATGTCTTCAGTCCATGTGGTTCTGAGACAAGGTATTTCTATGTAGCTCAAACTGGCTTTGAATTTGCGATGTAGCCCAGGCTTGCCTTCAATTTCTGGTTCTTCTGCCTCTGTCTACAGAGTGCTGGGTTACAGGTGCCTGCTCTCGTATTCATATTAATTCCTTGTATTTTGATATAAATCAAATTGTGCTATTTTCCTTTTATGTGTGTAAATATAATATAGTTTTTATCATGTGGAGCACATGAATAACTTTCAAATGAAGTCATAAAGTCATCACAGGATGCAAGCAGTGTGGATTCCTCTGTGTGTGCTTAAGCTACAGTGATCCAAAGCATAAGAGAAGTTAGTATATTTCTGTCTCTATTGTCATTACTGTCTCTATTTCTATCTCTATCATGTAAATCTCTGTCTATGTTTGTATATTTGTGTTTATATAGATATGTTTATATGCATATATATGTATTTTTTTATATAAATTGAACATTAACCCTTTTAAAACTTTCTCTTCTAACAGACAGACACCAAACCAGTACAAATGATGAATCTAGAGGCCACGTTCTGTTTGGGCAACATTGATGAGATCAACGCTAAGATCATAGAACTTCCCTTCCAGAATAAGCATCTCAGTATGCTCATTGTGCTACCCAAGGATGTGGAGGATGAGTCCACAGGCCTGGAAAAGGTAAGGAGGCAGCTGGGCACTTAGACAGGAGAACAAGTGAGAGGAGGGAGGAGCAGGCACGGCCCTGCCCCACACACCCTAGCCCAGTCATCTTCAAGGGTTTTGAGGTCCAGTCTCGCTCTTTTCTTCTTTAAAGTGAAAACAGTCAACATTTGTTTGTCATCTACAATGGGCCAAGGCTGCTACTAAAGTCTTCCAATAATTTTTTCATTTAATTTGTATAACATTCCTACGAAATAGAAGCCATTATCATGTTCTTGTTTACTAATGAGGAAGGAAGTCACAGAGGCGAGTAGTTGATGGCCACATGATCCGTCAATGACACGAAAACCAAGAGTCTGAGCTCAAGAGGAAAAAGAGCTCTTGGCCTATACTTCATGTGGTAAATGGACAGATCAATAAGCCCATTAGCCCACTAGTTGCAAAACTAGTTAATTATAGTGATTTTTTTGGTCCTATTAATTTGTACCGAGTGAAAGTGAGAATATTAATGAGAAGTAGCTGTTGTATACTAATAAAAGACTAAATTATTCCTTCCCTATTTAAAACGCACTCACACCAGCTTGTGACTTTGCCATGCCCTTGGCTGTTATCCGCACCAGGAGAGCAACACTGGTGTAATATTAATATCAGGGAACTGTCATTCTCAGTGGCACTTGTGGGAAGGCAAGGAGCCATTTGATTTCATTTGTTCCATGAAGAATTTTATGACTAACTTATTTTATGCTTCATTGCATATCTATCTTTTCAACCAGTTGAAATGATTGTATTCATCACCTCCAATCTAAGGAGCAGATCAGAGCTAGTCTGAGTTCCCATCATAAAGAGAAAAGGAATAGCTTTTAATTAACTTTGGTGGTATGCCTAGATCATTATTAATGAGAACTCCTTTGTAAAGAAAATATAATAAACAGTCAGTGGATCTATACAAAAACTTCTAATTTTATATTCATTTTACTGTGGTATATGTAACATCATAATCTATGTGTCTCTTTCTACAAAAACAAACAAACAAACAAAACTGCTCTATAATTTAAGCAAAAGAGAGCCTTCCTGTAGGGTGGGGAGGAGATGTCTGGGTGGCTGGTGAATCCTATATGAGGAACTTGCTGGGCCATCTCCAAGCCAAAGTTGATTTAGATTGTTTAAAGTTGGTCTTACAGTAATACTTTCTGTTTTTAATCAAGGTAGATCTTCCTTCCTTCCTTTCTCTTTCTTTCCAGTCAGAAGTAAATAAAATTCTTTCCTATTTTGTCCTTCAGATTGAAAAGCAGCTCAACCCAGACACACTGTTGCAGTGGACCAACCCCAGCACCATGGCCAACGCCAAAGTCAAACTCTCTCTCCCAAAGTTTAAAGTGGAAAAGATGATTGATCCCAAGGCTAGTCTGGAAAGGCTGGGTCTGAAAAGTCTCTTTGATGAAAACACATCTGATTTCTCTGGCATGTCAGAGACCAAGGGAGTGACCCTATCAAATGTGATTCACAGGGTATGCCTAGAAATAACCGAAGATGGTGGCGAGTCCATTGAGGTGCCAGGATCCCGAATCTTACAGCACAAGGATGAATTCAATGCTGACCACCCATTTATCTATATCATTAGACACAACAAAACACGAAACATCATTTTCTTTGGCAAATTCTGTTCTCCTTAAGTGGCAGGGCCCTGCTAAGTCTCAGGTAACTTGTCTGGAGTTGCAGATCTCTGTAAACTTTGTATGCAGACAATCACTTTCTATACAATAAATTGTTAATTTTGCTGAATCAGGAAACAGCTGGTACTTGTCGTGTGTAGCCTTCATACTAACAGACACTTCTTTTCCAATTCCTCCTTGTTTTTCTTTGTCAAAGAAAATGACACATGCTTGTAATGAATGGGAATCACCTTAGCAAAGAATGTGTGTTCTTTGTCAAAGATCTAGAACTACTCACAAAAATACAGTCTTCCACAAAGAAATTCCTATAAGGATGATGTGGATCCTCAGAACTTCGCCTTTCTTCACTGAGATGAAGAATGTTCCATACATTTCCACCATTTTAAAGCCTTGAGGAACTCTAGAGTATGGGGCCCACGAGAGTACCCTGTCACTATGCTGTGGGTCTGGAAGTCTTCATGTTAAACCCTGAGAAACAGTTTTTTTTCAGGATCTTAATGGGAGATTTTAGAAAGATAGCATGTTGTAAATACTATATATTATGGAACTCCAAAATAGGGTCTGGAATACTAATACTTTAATATTTCTGCTAAAAAGCATAGGTTATTCACACAAAACAAGTATATAAGGATAGTTCACAAATGACCAATATTTCTGAAAAATGAATAAGTTGTCAGCTCATGGAAACACTTTGCAGAACATTCTAGATCTTTTGAGTATTGGATAAAGTTCTGGTCCCATTTTAGCTGAAGACTAAGACCCTAGGGGGAAGCTTAGCTTTTACAAAAATGGCTTTTGTTTCTCCTAGCTGCCTCACCTGGTCATTTGGGTGGTATGACTTCTGGCAGGGCTTCTAGCCAGATGACAGGGTTCTTCACACCTCCAACACCAGTGACTTATGATCTCCAGGGATTTTCTTGATGATAAGAGAGTTTGTGGCTGTTTAAGGAACTTTCTTTTTTTGTCTAATGTGGCAGTGGGAAAAGGAAGGGATCCCAAACCTCCAGAAAACACAAGCAAAACTATTTAAGTACTCATCATGCATTGGAATATGTTTTTTTTTTAAAATCTGGCTGTTGGATAACAGTTTGTAATCTACACACATAGTTTATTAAATGGTTCTGATAAATTAGTTATGTTGCAACCAAACCTAATGTTTTAACTCACCCCCAGAAGGAAATATTTGCTGTGGTTTTTCTTATATGCCTCTCCTATTCCAATTCATTGCCGTTTATTGTAAATAATTTTTTTTTCTTCTGAAGGTTCAGTGGTGACTTTTTTTCTGTGCTATTGACAATAAAATATTATTGAATTGTGTGCCTTGTTCTTTCTTTATTGGCTTAGAGTTACTGTCTTCTTCATTTTGTTTATACATGTAAATGCCTTCTGGAAGGTCGCTAATGTGTACTAAAATGAACACAAATAAGCCATATTATTCTTCTTTCTCCCTGGCCATTGGCTCTTGCATTCTGCTATTCCAACAAAGACTAAACCAGGAAGGTGTCAGCAACATCCAAGCACTTACAAGTTATTTGAAATCACAGCCTCCCAGGAGGACCTGCATCTTCTCTCCTGCATTTTCTCTTCCGCTCCTTCCCCCAAACGTAACTTTACTGAAACCCATAAGGTTATGATGTTTCTTTAGTTGGCGCATTTTTCTCAAGGCCATATCCATTTCTTTCTAATTACTTATAATGTACTTGAACCTAATAGTCAACACCCTCACAATATGCACAAAATGAATGTGTTTTCTTTTGCAATAAATATCCAAACACACCCACTTCATAAAAGGAAAATGAATCCTTATACAAGAGCACCACTCTTGTTCATTTCCCTCTCCCAACCTACAAATAAAATATGGAATGATTCTGGGAAAGGTGAATGAGAGGAAGAGGAGAGAGAGGGTGGTGCCTCCTGGCCAATGGCTTAGGGAGCTCCAAGAGTCTCCAGGAAGGAATTTGAAAAACATTGATTGTTCTGGTTAGTGCTTCCCTGGGATCCTCTACACTGGTCCTTCCCAATCATGGGGAACTTCTGCCCTCTAGAGGATCGTTTTATTCTCATTACTGGGAGAATATATTTTGGTCTGGTTAATTAGTACTTACAATGGCTTGAAGACCAACCCCTCACTCCTCCTTAGGAGTATTATCCAGCTCATCATGCCTACGGGGCCAGGGCAACACCACTGGGGCACTTGCTAAAAGGGATGCAGTGAGAGCATCCCAAGGCAGAGAAAGAAGAAAGGTTTGGACCTCTAGTAGAGGATGAAGGATGTCTGCTTGCCATCATCTATAAAGAGGCCTACAATATATTTGGTTGGTTATTTTGGCAGATCCTACTTGGAGGAGGACCTTCCTGGTGGGGGTGTGGGGCCCAGTCAGATTAAATGGTATTTAGAGTCCCATGAGAGAGCCGTGCTGATGAACTAACATTTGGCTCCTCTGGTTCCTAATATCAGATCGCAGAGGTTCCAGTCAAGCAAGGCTTCCCTCATGGCCCTGTAGTTGCATGTGGAGTGGAGAGGACAAATATGTGTGGTGCGAAGCGTGGGAGCTAGGCCCATCCCACTGCCTGTCACTGTCAGTCAAGTCTCAGTCAGACCCCGCTGTGAGGGATGGTGATGTTTTCTATCAGAAAGGACTCAGTCCTGATTTAGGCTCCTAAGCTTGTTCATTTCTGGAAATGTCCATATGACACATGACAGTGGCAGGGGGAACTTTAGCCTAGGACGTGAAGGGTTTCCTCTAGGGAATGGGGTTGAAGAAGAGATTGGCACTTCCAAGGAACGAGGAGAACTAGGATGTATTTGCTAATATTCTGTTCACATTCTTATTCACCAATAAATCCCTCAATTTTTATTTTTTTTATTTTTATTATTTATTTATTTTGATTTTTTCGAGACAGGGTTTCTCTGTGGCTTTGGAGCCTGTCCTGGAACTAGCTCTTATAGACCAGGCTGGTCTCGAACTCACAGAGATTCACCTGCCTCTGCCTCCCAAGTGCTGGGATTAAAGGCATGTGCCACCACCGCCTGGCTCAATTTTTATTTTTAAAACTTTTTATTGATTCTTCGTGAATCTTGTGTCATGCACTCCAATCCCACTCATCTTCCCATCTCTCTGTGTATGCTCTCTGCCTTTGCAATCTCCCCTACAAAAGAAAACAAAAAGTAAAACGGTAAAAAAATAAAGAATAAAAATTAAAAACAGCAACCACAAAGCATCACTCCACAGAAGCTTTGGTATGTCATAGTGTGTTGCCCAGTCTGTCTCTTTGCCCAAACAGCTTTACTTGAAAGTGTTCACTGCAGTGAGTCATTGGTTTGATACGAGGCCACTGACTTCTGCTACACTATCCATACTGGGACTCCTCTCAGATAGCCTGACTTTGTCCTATGTCATGGAGATTCTGTCACTGGTTCTCTACCACGTTGCCCAGGCAAGTTCAGGGCACGCTCTCCTGGGTGCTGCAGTCAGCAAGGGAACCTTGCCTGGGCAGCACAGTAGAGCTGGTCCTCTTGGTATGGTTGTGGGTGAGCTGACCAGGAGTCAACCCTGCAAGAAGGATCCTCTGTCTCCATCATACACACACTGAGAGGTCAGTCTTCATCATGAATAATAGATCTTTTCTTTTGAATTTTTAATTTCATTATATTAACATTAAGCACCAAAATGAAAATTTGGAAAAAGATACCATTTATTTCTTCTCATTCCACTGGCTGTGCACATGTATTATCCCTCTTAGCTGCTTCCAAAGTCTCCTATTCCCAGTGAGTTTTCCCTTCAGCTAATGTTTAAAATCCTCTGGACCTTCTAGGGGAGGTGTAATTTATCAACTTACAGTTTTTTTTTCTTTTTCTGCCAGCTGCGGTTAGGGCGAATGTCCCTTCTCTTGAGTGGGAACCACAGTTGGCAGACTGCTCACCTTCCCCTCACTTCCTTTCCTCTCCCATACTTGTGGCTTTGAAGCTGTTCCAGTGAGGAAGCCAAAGGCTAGCTCATTTGTTAGCGTTCTCAGAGTTGAAATGCTCCAGGAATGATCTGGGTTTTAAATCTCCATCACCTTTCACAACTCAGAGACTACTGCACGTTCATCTGGATTAGGAAATATCCAGTCTGCTTGTAGCTACCATGTGAACAGGAAAGAATTTGCAAAGGACAAATACTAATTATCTCAAAACTACGTTTGGATACTTTTCTTCACAAGCTCTAAGTTTGCTTTTTTGATACTTGAGGGGCAGTGGGATTTCAGACTGAAGGCATCTGCATTCCATGGGGAAAAAAAAAGAAAAAAAAATAATGAAAGTGTTTTTAATTCTGTACCAGTCGTGTTGTTTGAGGTACTCTGCAGCAGGTGTAATTTTGGGCTAGGTGGGATGGGATTTAAAAGGGACAATACTTGTCTTCTCTCTCTAGGGAACTGATCATTTAAGCTACATTAAGGATGACCTTTAATAATAGCAAGTCCAGCATTCAGCACATGTTGCGGTCAGTCAAAACACTGAAGAACCCCCAGTGGCAGTGTAACATTAAGGAATCTTCCACCAGGATTCCACAGGAGTGGATGCATTCACAAACATGTAATTTATATAAGACCCTAAAAAGCCGGCGACATATTTATAGACTCTCATGGAGGAAGCTGAGGTCTTATACCTTGCAGCAATACAACTGCTTCCTGACTACCCGCTCTTTCGCAAAACAACAGTACACTCTATATGTTGTTCTGTCTAAACATCTTTTGTCAAAGTAGAATACACGTGCAGAAGAGGATGTGTGCATACATGGAGTCATGGTGTGCTCTCTTACTAGTTGGCTGCACAAACGTCTTCTACATCGCTGCATGTGGTTATGGGTATCTTTACCATTGCTGTAATATTCCTCAAAAATTTCAATAAGTTAAATTGTGAATAAATCCTGCAATTTATTATCAATGCGCACCTGGAGCTTTCCAGTATTTATGTAACTGTTGCTATTATAAACACTTTGGTACTTTGGGGAAAATATGTATACAATGTTGGAATCTGTTTGTAGATGTAATATATAAAGCATATAAGTCACATGAATAATGCATGCGACACTTGAGGGCCAGCCTATTGAGCCACAGACATCACAAAAGACACTGTTTTTGCAGCCACGTTTATTAAACCATCACTGTTTATTCCTGGAGTAATTAAGAGCTAGGCTCTCTGCTAAGAAAGATGTACACTATAGTAAAGCTAGATGTATATTATAATTCAGACAACCTGCGTGAGAGGAAGAGGACTGAAATGAGATGGAAACCCACTGAGAACATCTGGAAAGCAAGTTTTCCCATCAGGACTAAAACTCCAAGGCTCTCATTCCACAATCCATATTTTAATCACTAGGATTTGATAGTAAACCTTTTCTTTGGTGAAAAAAACCTTTGAAGACAGATATTCTTCACTCTGTTTATGTTTACGCTCAGTAGAAGACCATAATTATATGTAAGTAAGCAGACTTTTCAAATACTTCAATGTGACACAACTCTCAGAAGTTTTTCCCTGGCCTCAGAGACTGTATGCAGTCTATGTTGATCGCAGTTTGCATCAGATCAAAGTTTTCCTCTATTGGTTTCAGCCCCTGGACCAGAAACTCCTTCTTTATCATCAGTATCTCCCCACTGTTGAATCTGTGTCACCACCCACTGCCTTGACAGTGGTTGCCTGCGTTTCAGAGAGAGTTTTATAGGAGGAGAGTGAAGGGTTTACACCAAGTGACTGTGCTCCTCTCAGGACCTGGACTTCTCCACTAGCAATGAAAAGGACACAGTTTGTTCCAGAACTTCCACTCCTTCCAGGAATCTTTCGGAGCCATCAAACACCCACCCTGCGTCTTCAGTAAGCCCTTTATGTGTCCCACATCTTCCGGAACAAACTATAGCAAGTAATAACGATTGAAATGCATTTCTGTGTGATGGAAAATAGGAGCTGGATTGTAAATAGAATCCATGCTTCAGTGCTCTTGTTTGTTTCTTGTATCTGAAAAAGGCTTCTCTGTTGTATCAGAGAATTTGTTCAGAGTTCTTGAAAGCTTGTCTAGAGCTATAGGTCTGGGAAAGAGATACTGCTCTACAAAACAGGAATCTATAGTTGAAGCCTCTTGAAAGCTTATGTTAAACAAACTTAAGCACTTTTAAGAAGGCAATGTGTTTTTGAACCTCTGGAAATCAAATGACCTCTAAGCCTGAGACTCTCACTGCATCTTGAAGGGTTCATATCTATTGCAGCAAGCTTTCGGAACACATAGATAGCTTATCCTGGAAATTGATCTGGTGAGACAAAAAAATCAAATTTGCTGGCTGTCACCTGGGTGTAACATCTGACCACATACCTTGTCATGGGCTCACGTTTTTATGTAGACGAGGGAAGGTGTAGCAGGAGGAGCAGGCTGCTTGTCCTCCTGGCTGCCCTGTTATCTTACAGCCAAAATAATCACACAGAAACTGTATGCATTTAAACACTGCTTGGCCCACTACTTTTAGCCTCCTATTAGCTAACTTTCACATCTTGATTTAACCCATTTCTAATAATCTGTATGTCACCACGAGGTCGTGGCTTACCAGGAAAGATTAAGCATGTCTGACCTGGTGTCTCCAAAGAGTCTCTCTCTCTCTGCTTTTTTCCTCCCAGAATTCAGTTCTGTCTTTTCTGCCTACCTAAGTTCTGGCCTATCAGGCCAAGGAGTTTTTTTTATTGATTAACCAATGAGAACAACACAAACAGAAGGACCTCCTATACCATTTCCCCTTTTCTGTTTAAAAAGAAAAGGAAGGCTTTAATTTTAACAGGAAGAGACTTTTATCTTAGTGATCTCTGATGCTCCTCTTGGTACCAATACACCACAGAGCCAATGTAAGCCCCATTTTTGTCCTCTCCACCTTCCAAAGCATGATGAAGAAGCTAACATTCATCCTTGATACTAGGCATGTCCCTGGTCCCCAAGATGAAGAAGCCTGGTTACTGTAGACACCCTTCACATGTTAGAAGGAAGCTGGGCACCTATGATAAGGATTCCCTATGCCAGTTCTAGAACCTCACATTAGCGGTTAAAAGACTTTTCTCCAGTAAGCCCCAAATGGTTGTTGAGGGAGGGAGAAGTCAAGGGATTGCAGTTAACTCTTGGCAGGTGCTACACACTTGTTTTATCTGCCTATTTTATGAGCACAGATCTGTTTCTTCACCTGCAGGTACCAGTCTTTCCTTCTTCCTTTGTGTTTTTTCTCACATGGGAGTCACTGTATACACATGTGTAGGCCGATTCCTGTAAAAGTGGATCCTCTAGAAAAAAGGTGAAGGAGACTGAAAGCAAGCTTGTGTCTAATTCTCATGCATTGATCTGTATCTTCTAAACAAAGATTTCCCTCTTTTGCATTCACAGAAAGGCACTTGTAGGCCGGCAACAATCTGTTTATTATTAAGTAAAACTGGCCAAAGTAATGAAAGTGTTATAACATAATCAATGTCACCAATTAGATAGCTGACATCATCACCACCAATTCAACCATTTACTTTTAATAAAAAAAAATCCATGTAAAATGGGCTCAGCTAGAAGTAAGCATGTCTGGGGAGTATAAGGTGATGTGGAACAGCCCATGCTTGGGGGGCAAGCATACCTTGAAGACAGAGGACTAATGAGGAGCACAGGGTAGAGCTCTATGCACACTGGGCACTGATAGCATTAGAGACTGTTGCAGTCAGCAACCTATTTGCTGTGATGACCAGTTGAGACCTATCTAAATGGCTTGGTTTTTATCCCTTCATCTAATTTGCTCAACCTGTGGTTCAAAAGAAGTCATCGCTTTTTCTAACTCCACCATTCCTTAGGAAGGTCTTTTGCACAAAGTGAATTTCTTGCTTAAGAACTAAGTGTGTGTTCTTAGAGTGAAGGTACTTGAGTAAGGCACACAAGTAAACAAGCAGTTTTCCTTTGTCAAAAGCCTGTTTGTGATTGCTAAATTGAACCAGTCACTTGAGGGCAGGACATGGGAAGTTAGGATGAGCTCTTTTCTGTGGCCCTTAATTCATCTTCTTTGCTGACTTATGGGAAAGGTAGAACTCAATGGGCAGGGTAATTGGGTCAGTGTTTTTCCATGTAGTGAACAGGTTTTCCCATCCTTGGGGAGGCATCATTGCAAAATTGCTGGCGTGAGAGTCAGCCTGCTTAAGCTACTGCACAAGAAACTATCCTGAGTGTCTATATCAAAACTTATCTAGGTGAGAACCAATAGTTAGTAGGGTATGAGATTCATACTTCTATATCTAATAGTTTTAAGTACACTATGTTCAATGATAATGATTTTGTCACTCAGTGAAGTTAAAGATCCAAGAGAACATCTATTAGGAAGCTGCTCAACCACATATCTGTAAAACCACAAAGCCAGACTGCCAAGGATGTTTTCACAAATCTAATAATTAAGTTATCCATTAGCACATAGGATAAAAGTTTATTGTGTTCCATTCTGTCAAAGTTGTGGTGAGACAGCAATAAACCATGGAGGTCACAATCCTGTTGTGGCTGGTGACAGGAGTCAGCTTGTGACTTGAGTCTTAGAGGACCCTGCTCAGTGTGAGAACTGGGCTGAGTTTGGGATGCCCATCAGGTATCAGGGATGTGTGGGAAGCAAGAGAAGGAAGAGCATATAACCATGCTTGTGAAAAGGAAGTGTTTAATTGGGTCTTGCTTGCAGATTCAAGTTTAGTTCATTATCCTCATGATGGGGAGGAGCATGGTGGCATGCAAGCAGGCATGGTAGCTAACAGTTCTACACTTGGATTCAAAGGCAGCAATGAAACCTCAAAGCCCACCTTTAGTGACACACTTTCTTTAACAAGGTCCCACTTCTAATCATTTCAAATAGTGCTACTCTCTAGTGACCAAGGATTCAAATCTATGAACTTATGGGGGCCATTCCTATTCAAATCACCACAATATTTTTCATTTAACACATTGAGGATTAACATGTAGTTTATACAGAAGTTTCTCATATCAGAGTATTTGACTAACATAAGCAAGACTTAGCACTCTAAAGCTACACAAGAACATAACACCACACAAACAAAGCAGACTGTACTAAAATCACTGATCACGTGAAGCCAGAGACACAAACTTTTTGAAGAACCACAAGGGTCTCTTTTGGGCTTCACAATTTTGCCCACGAAGCTGCAGAAGGGCTCCCTAGGCAACTTCCTGGGAAATGTGATTTTTTTTCTTTAAAACTCGGATCATATGACTATTTTTTTTTAAAAAAATGAATCAGCTCATTTATAATTCCAAGTTTGCACAGAAGCCTTGTAGCAATGGCTGTAATTGTTGGGACACCACTGGAATAAGAGCTCAGGACCTCAAGCTGGTACAAATAGAGCCACTTAAAGCTCATTTCAAGATGCTTCCAACCACGTGATTCATAAAGCGTTTGGAATGTTCAGAAAATGGGACATATCAGATGTCGTTAGGAATCAGCTGTGAATTTATGTAAAAGTTCATTGTTGAAGATAAAATCACATACTTCTATGGCTCCAGCATATACAGAGGGTTTGATAACTTCAATGTTAGGCTAGAAAAAATTATGCCTTCCAACATTTGAAAATGCATATAACCAATGCATTTTCTTGAGGTTAGAAAACTCATATTTATGTCCACACACAGTTTTATTCCACCAAAATAGCAGATGTAATTATAAAAATAGCTCCAGGGTTTTAGTGAAACCATCTTCCACTGGGTTTTAGGAACGTTTCAAACTTTGCAGAACTATGCTGTAAAATGACTCAGGTCTTAATAATGATGCTAAAGTTTTCTTTTGTTGAGCAAATACTTTACATTTTGATTGTAATTGTTTAAAAGCCACTCATCCTCACTGCAAACAAAATGCATCGGGGCCTCATTTCTAGCCTGAGGACCACATGTTAGACACCCCAAAGCAGTTAATGATTCCCCCCCACACCAGGTATTATCAGGTAATTGTCATTATCAAAAGCAGAGTGAACAGGCAAAAAGATATTAAAAATGGTTAATGAAAACTAAATTGTAGCACAAATTCTAAATGTTCTTAATAATAAAAACCCAGAGTCAGATATCAGGGGGTGAAGGCTGAGAGGTCAGAGAAGCAGAGCAGCCAGACACTAGAGAGTGGCTTTTACCTCTACCGAATCCCCATACTGCAGCCCAACTTCCCACCTTATATTCCTCTCTCGCTCAGTGGTATCCCTTCCTGTCTCCACCTCCCTAGTGCTAGGATTAAAGGCCTGTGACTTGCAAGTACTGAGATTAAAGCTGTGAGCCACACCACTGGCTCTGTTTCTCTTTGAGACTGGATCAATCCATCGGCCTCTGTTTCACGAGTGATGGGATTAAAGGTGGACCACCACTGCTTGGCCTCTGTGGCTAACTAGTGGCTTAGCTCTGCACTCTGATCTGCAGGCAAGCTTTATTTGTTAGATTACAAACAAAATATCACTACACTAAATGAGGAAGTTAAACAAATTAAGAAACACAAATTCCTCAAATGTGTAGAAGACACTTTTCAAATTCTGTAGCTTGTTTTGAAAATATCTCAATTTATGAGAAAACTCTTGATATACTTTATGTTCTTTAACTGATTAATTTTTTAAATCAAAAGAGAGGAAAGTAAGACCCTAAAGTTGTATGCATGTATTTATGTATGTATTTATGGTGGTGATGGTCAATCTCAGCATTCAGGAGGCAGAGGCAGGTGGATCCCCAGGATTTTGAGACCAGCTTGTTCTATATTGTGAGTTCCATGCTAGCCAGGGTTACGCAGTGAGACCCTGCTCACAAGAATTTCTTTGTGTGTCTCTGTGTGTGTGTGATTTCTGTATGGGGGTCTGTAGTATGCACACATATGAGTGAGTGTGAGATTAGAAGAGAAAGAGGGTGTCCTGCTCCACCACTTCCCACCGCCCCAGAGTTACAGGCATGCAGGTCTTAATGGTGTTCCTGGGGCTCCTGGCTGAAGTGCTCTGCATGCACAGTGTTGTCGCCCGCTGAGCCATCACTCCAGCCCCTCAGAAAGATAATTCACTTGGCTTTTTCTCTGTTATGGAAACAACCAGCTGCAGGACCACAGGGCAGGGTTTGCCCTGCACGCACAGAGAATCCAGACTATCTTTTTAACAAGTTCAAAGTTTAAATATTTAAATAATATTTAGATATTAAATAATATTTGCTTACATTTTTGCATTTTTAACATTTAGGTGATTAATTTAAGTACTTTCCATAAATCCCTTGTGAAAACAAATGCAGGCTGTTTTTTAAAAATATTTTTGAAAAATCTTTTTTTTGGTGTAGAAGTATACCACTAAAATAAAATCAATTGTCAATCAATAAAATATTTATCACTGTATGCATTCCTTTATCTGTAATTTAAATTTCTTTGGTGCTCTTCATTCTTTTAAAATTTTGGTTTGGGAAAGTAGTTCTGTGCAATAGGGTGAAAAAGTTAAATTATTGGCAAGAAGGGACTTTTAATTTATTTAATTTTAATCAATGGTTGATGATGATGATAATGAATTACTATTAGTTTTACATCCCAGCAGTTTCCCGGCTGCTCTCCTCCCAATCCCTTCCCTCAACCTCCTTCTGACCCCCCATCTACTTCTCCATTTCTGCTTAGAAAAGAGCAGGTATCCCATGGAATATATATATATATATATATATATATATATATATATATATATATGCAATCAAATATAGCATATCAAGTTACAGTAAGACTTGATACCTCCCCTTGTATGAGGAATAAGGTCCTAAAAGCCAGCCAAAGAGTCAGAGACAGCCCCCGCACTCACTGTTAGGAGTCCCACAAGAAGACCAAGCTACACGTCTGTAACACACATGCGGAGCGCCGAGGCCAGTCAGTCCCCTCAGGCTCCCTGGCTATATAGCTTCAGTCTCTGTGAGCCCCAGTGCATCCGGGTTAGCTGATTCTGTGGATTTTCTTGTGGTGTCCTTGACTCCACTGGCTGCTACGGTCCTTTCTCCCCCACTTCTGAAGGATTCCCTGACCTGTCCTTAATGTTTGGTTATGGGTCTGTATCTATTTCCATCAGTTGCTGGGTGAAGCCTCTCTGATGGCAATTGGGCTAGGCTTTTCATTTATTTGTATTTGAGAATTCCACACAGACGTGTAATGTATTCTGATTACCCACTCTTATCTCCTTCCCATTCCTACCAACCACACCCCCTTCATCTCCACCTGTTCCTTTAGTAGGTTCATGACTTGATTTTGTATTGTGACTCGTCTGATTTAGCCAGGGCTATCCGTGACCACTGGATTGAACCTGGAAGCTTTTAAATACTCCCTTGTGCTGTACCGGCTTCCGCGAAAGCGGTTTGTCTGATGTGGACTATTTGGGGCTGTTTCCTCAGCCAGGATACAACAGAAAGGGTTGTTTCCACACAAGTGTGTGGACGTCAGGATGAATAAGGGAGGGGCTCAGGCTAAGGCAGGAGGGTTTTGAGCCACAGAGGTCCAGGAGCTAACTCACAAAGCGCCTGGAGTCTGCCACCCCAGCCCACATCCAGGCTGTAGTCCGTCCCGTTCTGCCGGCTTCTGGTTTACAGCCTCTTCGATGATCCGGTACTTGGGATCCAAGTATTAATCAAAGTTTATCACTTGAGAACGTGGGAAATTGTGAAATTTTCTCTGTTTCCTCCCCACAGAGTTTGTTGCTGTCAGAACTCTGTGCTTATGAAGAATATAGGTCACCTGCCACTTTCTCATCTTCCACTAGATGGCGATCGAATCCTTCTTTCCTAGTTGACCTTTCATGCCTCTTGGTTACTAGCCTAGCTTTTTCCTCCTCCACCTCAGCCCCGACAAGAACTATCCAGGGTTTCACGATATTGATAAGGGTGATCCTAATTTTTCATTCATGCATGGAAATTGCACGTATTTTTGAATCACATGTGGATTCCTTAAATTCGGCTGTTTTAGATTTGCAAGTGATGAAGTCCTGCTGTATTTGTCTTTCTGGGCTTGTTTGTCACTTATATTTTGTCATTTGTTCAGTGATATTCGCACTGTAGGATTTCCTTTCTTTTTTTTTAATTTTTTTTAATTTTTCTTTCTTTTTTTTTTTATTAAAATTTCCACCTGCTCCCCGTTTCCCATTTCCCTCCCCTCCTCCCAAATATTGCCCCCTCCCCCCACTTCCCTCCCCCTATCCCCACTCTTCTTCTCCTCCCCCCACTCCATTCCCCCTCCCTCTCGATACTGAAGAGCAGTCCAAATTCCCTGCCCTGCGGGAAGACCAAGGTCCTTCTATCTACGTCCAGAAAGGTGAGCGTCCAAACAGGCTAAGCTCCCACAAAGCCAGTTCATGTATTAGGATCGAAACCTAGTGCCATTGTCCTTGGCTTCTCATCAGCCTTCATTGACCGCCATGCTCGGAGAGTCCGGAATCAACCCATGCTTATTCAGTCCCAGACCAGCTGGCCTTGGTGGGCTCCCAATAAAACAGTTCCACTGTCACAGTGGGTGGGTGCATCCCTCGTGGTCCTGATTTTTTGCTCATGTTCTCCCTCCTTCTGCTCCTCATTTGGACCTTAAGAGCTCAGACCGTTGCTCCAAATTGAGACTCTGTCTCTACCTCGATCCATCGCCAGATGAAGGTTCTAAGGTGATATGCAAGATATTCATCAGTATAGGATAGGGTCATTTCAGGTTCCCTCTCCTTAGTTGCCCAAGGTACCAGCTGGGGACATATTCCTGGACACCTGCGAACCCCTCAAGAGTCAAGTCTCTTGCCAACCCTAAGATGGCTCCCTTAGATAGGATATATACTTCGCTGCTCCCGTATCCAGCCTTCCTATATCCCAACCATCCCAATCCCCCGAGCTCCTCCCACCCTCCCCTTCTCATGTTTCTCATCCCATTTCCCCTTTGCCCCATGCCACCTCACCCGCAAGTTCCCAGTTTTTGCCCTGCAATCTTGTCTACTTCCCCCTCTCTATGCGGATGACTATATGATTTTCTTTGGGTTCACTTTCTTATTTAACTTCTATAGGATCACATATTATATGCTTAATGTCCTTTATTTATGGCTAGAAACCGATTATGAGTGAGTACATCCCATGTTCCTCTTTTTGGGTCTGGGATACCTCACTCAGGATAGTGTTTTCTATTTCCATCCATTTGCACGCAAAATTCGAGAAGTCATTGTTTTTTACTGCTGAGTAGTACTCTAATATGTATATATTCCACACTTTCTTCATCCATTCCTCCATTGAAGGGCATCTAGGTTGTTTCCAGGTTTTGGCTATTACAAACAATGCTGCTATGAACATAGTTGAACAGATACTTTTGTCATTTGATGTGGCATCTCTTGGGTATATTCCCAATAGTGGTATTACTGGATCTTGGGGTAGGTTGATCCCAAATTTCCTGAGAAATCGCCACACGGATTTCCAAAGTGGTTGCACAAGTTTGCATTCCCACCAGCAATGAATGAGTGTGCCTCTTTCTCCACAACCTCGCCAGCAAAGGCTATCATTGGTGTTTTTGATTTTAGCCATTCTGACAGGTGTAAGATGGTATCTCAAAGTTGTTTTAATTTGCATTTCCCTTATCGCTAAGGAGGTTGAGCATGACCTTAAGTGTCTTTTGGCCATTTGAATTTCTTCTGTTGAGAATTCTCTGTTCAGATCAGTGCCCCATTTTTTTTATTGGGTTCATTAGCATTTTAAAGTTTAGTTTCTTGAGTTCTTTATATATTTTGGTGATCAGACCTTTGTCTGTTGCAGGGTTGGTGAAGATCTTCTCCCAGTCAGTGGGTTGCCTTTTTGTCTTAGTGACAGTGTCCTTTGCTTTACAGAAGCTACTCAGTTTCAGGAGGTCCCATTTATTCAATGTTGTCCTTAATGTCTGTGCTGCTGGGGATAAACGTAGGAAGTGATCTCCTGTACCCATATGTTGTAGAGTACTTCCAACTTTTTCTTCTATCAGGTTCGGTGTGTTCAGACTAATATTGAGGTCTTTAATCCATTTGGACTTGAGTTTTGTGCATGGTGATAGATATGGATCTATTTTCATTCTTCTACACGTTGACAACCAGTTCTGCCAGCACCATTTGTTGAAGATGCTCTCTTTTTTCCATTGAATACTTTTAGCTCCTTTATCAAAAATTAGGTGTTCATAAGTTTGTGGGTTAAAATCAGGGTCTTCTACTCGGTTCCACTGATCGACTTCTCTGTTTTTATGCCAATACCAAGCTGTTTTCAATACTGAGGCTCTGTAATAGAGTTTGAGGTCAGGGATGGTAATGCCTCCAGACGATCCTTTATTATATAAGATTGTTTTGGCTATCCTGGGTTTTTTGTTTCTCCATATAAAGTTGATTATTGTCCTCTCAAGATCTGTGAAGAATTTTGATGGGATTTTAATGGGGATTGCATTGAATCTATAAATTGCCCTTGGTAGGATTGCCATTTTTACTATGTTGATCCTCCCTATCCAAGAGCAAGGGAGATCCTTCCATTTTCTGGTATCCTCCTCAATTTCTTTCTTCATTGACTTAAAGTTCTTGTCAAATAGATCCTTTACTTCCTTGGTTAGGGTTACCCCAAGATATTTTATGCTATTTGTGGCTATCGTGAAGGGTGATGCTTCTCTGATTTCCATCTCTGCTTCCTTATCCTTTGTGTATAGGAGGGCAACTGATTTTTTGGAATTGATCTTGTATCCTGCAACGCTACTAAAGGTGTTTATCAGCTGAAGGAGTTCTTTGCTGGAGTTTTTGGGGTCGCTTATGTACACTATCATATCGTCTGCAAATAATGAAAGTTTAACTTCTTCCTTTCCGATTTGAATCCCTTTGATCCCCTTATGTTGTCTTATTGCTATTGCTAGAATTTCAAGCACTATATTAAAGAGGTATGGAGAGAGTGGACAACCTTGTCGTGTTCCTGATTTTAGTGGAATAGCTTTGAGTTTCTCTCCATTTAATTTGATGTTAGCTGACGGCTTGCTATAAATAGCTTTTATTATAGTTAGGAACGACCCTTGTATTCCTAATCTCTCTAAGACCTTTATCATAAAGGGATGTTGAATTTTGTCAAATGCTTTTTCAGCATCTAATGAAATGATCATATGGTTTTTTACTTTCAGATTATTTATATGATGGATTACATTGATAGATTTTCGTATGTTGAACCAGCCCTGCATCTCTGGGATGAAGCCTACTTGATCATAATGGATAATTTTTCTAATGTGTTCTTGGATTCGGTTTGCCAGTATTTTATTGAGTATTTTTGCGTCGATGTTCATGAGTGAGATTGGCCTGTAGTTCTCTTTCTTGGTTGTGTCTTTGTGTGGTTTTGGTATCAGAGTAACTTCAGCTTCATAAAAGGAATTTGGCAATGACTTCTCTGTTTCAATATTGTGAAATACATTAAGGAGTATAGGTATTAGGTCTTCTTGGAAGTTCTGGTAGAATTCTGCATTGAAGCCGTCTGGTCCTGGGCTTTTTTTGGTGGGGAGGTTTTTTATAACAACTTCTAATTCTTCGCGACTAACAGGTCTATTTAGATTGTTCACCTGGTCCTGGTTTAACTTTGGTATATGGTACTTATCTAAAAAAGTGTCCATTTCTATAACATTTTCCAATTTTGTGGCATACAGGTTTTTGTAGTAAGATCTACTGATTCTCTGAATTTCCTCTGAGTCTGTGGTTATGTCTCCCTTTTCGTTTCTGATTTTGTTAATTTGCGTATTCTCTCTCCGCCGTTTGATTAGTTTGGATAGGGGTTTATCAATCTTATTGATTTTCTCCATGAACCAGCTTTTTGTTTCATTGATTCTTTGGATTGTTTTCTGTGTTTCTATTTTGTTGATTTCAGCCCTCAATTTGATTATTTCCAGTCTTCTACTTCTCCTAGGTGAGTCTGCTTCTTTTTTTTCTAAAGCTTTCAGGTGGGCTATTAAGTCTCCAATGTGTGCTTTCTCCATTTTCTTTAAGTGGGCACTTAATGCTATGAACTTTCCTCTTAGCATTGCTTTCATAGTGTCCCATAGGTTTGAGTATGTTGAGTCTTCGTTTTCATTGAATTCAAGAAAGACTTTAATTTCTTTCTTTATTTCTTCCTTGATCCAGGTGTGGTTCAGTAATTGACTGTCCAGTTTCCATGAGTTCATAGGCTTTCTGGGGATAGCATTGTTGTTGAATTCTAACTTTAATCCATGGTGATCTGATAAGACACAGGTGGTTACCGATATTTTTTTGTAACTGTGTAAGTTTGCTTTGTTACCGAGTATGTGGTCTATTTTCGAGAAGGTTCCATGAGCTGCAGAGAAGAAGGTATATTCTTTCCTATTTGGGTGGAATGTTCTATAGATGTCTGTTAAGTCCATTTGATTCATTACCTCCCTTAATCCTCTTATTTCTCTGTTAGGTTTCTGTCTGATTGACCTGTCCATTGGTGAGAGAGGAGTGTTGAAATCTCCTACTATTAGTGTGTGTGGTTTGATGACTGCCTTGAGTTTTAGTAACGTTTCTTTTACATAAGTGGGTGCTTTTATATTAGGGGCATATATATTCAGGATTGAGATTTCATCCTGGTGAATTGTTCCTGTTATGAGTAAAAAATGTCCATCTCCATCTCTTTTGATTGATTTTAGTTTGAAGTCAACTTTCTTAGAAATTAGTATGGCCACACCTGCTTGTTTCTTAGGTCCGTTTGCTTGATAAACCTTTTCCCAGCCCTTTACTCTGAGTAGATGTCTGTCTTTGTGGTTGAGGTGTGTTTCTTGTAAGCAGCAGAATGTTGGATCCTGTTTTCGTATCCAATCTCTTAGCCTGTGCCTCTTTATAGGTGAGTTGAGTCCATTGATATTAAGTGATATTAATGACCAGTGGTTGTTAACTCCGGCCATTTTTCCTTTCTTTCTTTCTTTCTTTCTTTCTTTCTTTCTTTCTTTCTTTCTTTCTTTTTTTCTTTCTTTCTTTCCTTTGGTAGTAGAGTTTGTGTGTTTCCCTTCTTCAAGTTGTGCTGGTGAAGGGTCATTAGATGTCTGAGTTATTGTGGGCATTGTTGGACTCCTTGGTTTGTGATTTTCCTTCAATTACTTTCTGAAGGGCTGGATTTGTGGCTACGTATTGTTTAAATTTGTTTTTATCCTGGAAAACTTTGTTTTCTCCATTTATAGTGAACGAAAGCTTGGCTGGGTATAATAGTCTGGGCTTGCATCCATGGTCTCGTAGTTTCTGCAGTATATCTATCCAGGACCTTCTGGCTTTCATGGTTTCCGTAGAGAAATCAGGTGTAAGTCTGATAGGTTTACCTTTATAGGTAACTTGACCTTTTTCCTTTGCAGCTCTTAATATTCTTTCTGTATTCTGTATGTTTTGTGTTTTGGTTATTATATGACGAGGAGATTTTTTTTTTTGATCCAGTCGATTTGGTGTTCTGTATGCTTCTTGGACCTTCAAAGGAATATCTTTCTTAAGGTTGGGAAAGTTTTCTTCTATAATTTTATTAAATATATTTTCTGGACCATTGAGCTGTACTTCTTCTCCTTCTTCTATCCCTATTATTCTTAGGTTTGGTCTTTTTATTGTGTCCCAGATTTCCTGAATGTTTTGTGATGAGAATTTGTTGGTTATGCTGTTTTCTTTGATGAGAGTGTTTATTTTCTCTATGGTATCTTCAGTGTCTGAGATTCTTTCTTCTATCTCTTGTAATCTGTTGGTGGTACTTGTCTCTGTAGTTCCTGTTCGTTTATTCAAATTTTCCATCTCCATCCTTCCCTCGGTTTGTGTTTTCTTTATTACTTCCACTTCGTTCTTCAAGTCTTGAACCGTTTCCCTTACCTGTTTGATTACTTTTTCTTGTTTCTCTTGGTTTTCTTGGGTATCTTTGAGAGATTTATTCATTTCCTCTACCTTTTTGTTTGTAATCTCTAATTGGTTGTGGCAGTTTTTCACCTCCTGTTTAAGGTCCTCTATTATTTTCATAAAATTCACTTTTGAGTCGAATTCTTCTAATTCTTCTTGATTAGGGTGTAGACTTCTCATTTCGGGATTCCTGGATCCTGGTGATGTCACGTTGCCTTTCAAGTTGTTGGGGGAATTCTTGCATTGGCGCCTGCCCATCTTTTCCTTCAAATGGAGCCAGGAGAGGCCTGATGTCTTGGACCAGTCTTTGCTGTGACTAACTCTCTAGGTGTATCTCCTTAGTGTAGGGGCAGGAACCGTTCCCTTCCAGATGAACTCCTCAACACCAAAATATGGATGCGTGGTATTCCAATGACCCGCGTCAAGAAGGCCGAATACAAGGGGTCTGGCGGGGTCCAGTAGAACACAGGCGACACTGCAGTACAAGCTGGAGGTGCCTGCGCTCCCTTTCGGGGGTTGCTGAGGCCTGCCCGCTAGGCAGGCACTCACTGCTCTGGTTGGGTAGCCTTAGTGTAGGGGTGTTTGTGCTCTCTACCGGGACCGTCCGCCCCAGAATAGTACACACTCACCCGTCCCGATGAAACTTCTCGGCACCTACACAGGAACTCCTGGATGCCCCAATGAGCCAGGGACTAAGGGAAGTAGGGCGCAGGCAGAGCAGGTCCAGCAGATCACAGCAGAGACTGCAGCCCCAGCAGCGGGGGCCCGCTTTCCCTGGCGGGGACCTTGAGGCCTGCCCTCTAGTCAGGGACTCACTGCTCTGGGTTGGTAGCTTTAGTGAAATGGCAGGAAACTGTTCCACAGCTAAGGACCTTGCAGACAAGGCAGGCTTGGGGGTGGGGGTGGGGGCGGGTGTGTAGGAAAGAAAGCCCTGCAGCAGGAGCTGGGGGAGGGGCGTTTGTGCTCTCTACCGGGACAGTCCGCCCCAGGATAGCACACACTCACCCGTCCCGATGAAACTTCTCGGCACCTACACAGGAACTCCTGGATGCCCCAATGAGCCAGGGACCGTCCCGATGAAACTTCTCGGCACCTACACAGGAACTCCTGGATCTAGGATTTCCTTTCTTAAAAAAATCCTGAGAGTGTCTTAAATATTTTTTATTGTTAATCGTTGAAATTTTAGTACAATGTGTTTTGATCATATCAATTTCCCACTTCTTCTCCATCTTCTTTCATATCCAAGCTCACATTTCCTTTCTTTCTTTTTTTCCTTAAAAGAAATAAAAAACGTTGAGTCCAGTTTTTGTTTCCACATAATCCCGGGTGTGGGTTCATCCACTGGAGCATGGTTGCCCTGCCAGAGGGTGGGTGAGTGCCATGGCCTTCAATAAAACTGTCCCCGCCTCCACGGGCAGCCATCTCCTGCCAGCTGCTTACAGCCAGGGCTGGGACTTCACGAGCCCCTTCCCCTCCATGCCCGACTCTGGCTGGATCTTGTAGCAATCTCATGCATTCTGTCAGAGCTACAATGTGTTTATGGGTGTCACTGCCATATTGTGTCCAGAAAACACTGTTTCCTGGTAATTATCCACAATGCCTGGCCCTTTCGCTCTTTCTGCCTTGTTGTCCACAGTGAAGCCTAAGCCCTGGGAGTACTAGTGTGATTTAGATATCACGGTTGGGCCTGAAGATATTCTCTGCACCTTGGCCAGCTGTAGGTATCCATGTCAATCACCCTCTGCCAAGAAAGGAAGAGCTTCACTAATGAGCACTAATCTGGGCATAGAGATACGCCATCAGAAGCTGACTTACAGAAAAGAGAAGCACTAGGTTCTCCCCTGGGGCCTATAATCCATCTAGCCACAGATCCTTGGCCCCAACCATAGTTCTAGCCATGGATTCCTTCTTGTAGAGGGGTTTCCGTCAGTCCGTAACACGGTTGGCTACCCCTTCTCAGCATATTGTACTGCTGTATTGAAGCTCTTTTTGTCCCCAGCTTTCAAGTTGTCCCAGCTTCTTGGCTATTGTGATAGGGCTGCAATGGACACTGGGGTTGAAAACCTTTGCGTTATTTCAGAGCTATACTCAGAAGTGAAATTACTAGGTCATGCAGTTCTGTTTTTATCTTTTGAGATGCCTTAACGCAGTTCCCACATGATGACACTATCTTACATTCTCACCAGCCATGCACACAGCTTCCAATTTCCCGACTTCCTCGCACCTACTTGTTGTCCAAGCAGGTGCGTGACTTTCCCACTGTGGCTTTGATTGACACTTCCTTGTGATTAGTGAAGTCTGACACTTTTCATATACCTGCTGGCATCTGTGTGTCTAATTTGGAGTAATGTCTTTTCAAGTCATTAGCACATATTAAAATCAGGTTGTTATTACTCTTGAGCTGCAGAAGCTTCTTATATATTTCAGTGATTGAACTACTGGGACCTTTTGTATGATGTAACTCCCTGATTTTTATTACTAACTTTTTATGATCTCTCCCCCGTATTTATCATCAAGTGTTCCTTTGGAGTTTCTGCAGTGCTCAGCATCTCTGTGGACTCCTGTGTATGATCCACATTGAATTCATAATCTCTCCCACATGCTTGCTCCTCCTCCTCACTTCCCTTTGTTTGAATAGGGCAGCATCAGCTACCCAGATGCCCACTTGTACTGATCATTTTCTTTAATGGCTTTTACTCTTAAGGTGCACAAGCATATTATCTCACAGTCATCTTCCCCTTTGCATGTGTGTATGTCTGTAGTCGCCTCACTCTCTGCATGTGTGTACACCTGAAATCTTTTCCCTCTGCATGTGTATACGCCTGTAGTCTTCCCTTCTCAGCCTGTGTGCATGCCTGTACTCTCCCCCTTCTCTGTGTGTGTGTACACTTGCAGTTTCCTTCTCTGTATGTGTGTATTACTGTAGTCTCTCCCTTCTCTGTATCTGTGTATGCCTGTAGTCTCCCTCTCTGTATGTGTGTGTGCCTGTAGTCTCCCTCTCTGTATGTGTGTGTGCCTGTAGTCTCCCTCTCTGTATGTGTGTGTGCCTGTAGTCTCCCTCTCTGTATGTGTGTGTGCCTGTAGTCTCCCTCTCTGTATGTGTGTGTGCCTGTAGTCTCCCTCTCTGCATGTGTGTATGCCTGTAGTCTCCCTCTTTGCATGTATGTATGCCTGTAGTCTCCCTCTCTGCATGTGTTTATGCCTGTAGTCTCCCTTTCTGCCTGTGTGTATGCCTGTATTCTCCCCTTTCTCTGTATGTGTGTATGCCTGTAGTCTCCCTCTCTGTATGTGTGTATGCCTGTAGTCTCCCTCTCTGCATGTGTATATGCCTGTAGTCTTCCTTTCTGCCTGTGTGTATGCCTGTATTCTCCCCTTTCTCTGTATGTGTGTATGCCTGTAGTCTCCCTCTCTGCATGTGTGTATTACTGTAGTCTCCCCCCTCTCTGCATGTGTATATGCCTGTAGTCTTCCTTTCTGCCTGTGTGTATGCCTGTATTCTCCCCTTTCTCTGTATGTGTGTATGCCTGTAGTCTCCCTCTCTGCATGTGTTTATGCCTGTAGTCTCCCTTTCTGCCTGTGTGTATGCCTGTATTCTCCCTTTTCTCTGTATGTGTGTATGCCTGTAGTCTCCCTCTCTGCATGTGTGTATTATTGTAGTCTCCCCCCCTCTGCATGTGTGTATGCCTGTATGTATTAATGAGGAGGCCAGAGGTCAAAGCCAGGCATCATTTTCTATCACTCTCTACCTTATTTTTTGGAATGCTTTTTCACTGAACCCACTGCTCAGTGATCAAATAGAATGACTGGCCAGTGAGGTATCCACTTGTCTTTAACTTACCCTTTTAGGTGAGTGCAGCCACACCTTTATTTATGTGGGAAATAGGTATTCAAACTCAGGCACAAGACCCCACTGAGTTCTTTCTCCAGCCCATCGCATTAGTGGTGTTTGTAAGTGGAATTTCCTGCATTCTTTACTTCTCTATCTGAATTCTGTGGTCACCTGAACAGATTTTTAAATTGCTTCATATCTGGGCAAGAAACCCTAAAGGATGATCTCACCTTTAGACATGCTCAGCAATCATTTCTCTGTGGGTCCTGCATGTCCGGGCAAGAACAGTCTCTTACCCAAATGGCTAACCAACTCCATAAGGAGCCTCATTGGTGCTGCCAGGAGCAGATGTGTCTCATTGTCATGAAAAGTCCTAAATTTTTAAAACATTTAAATGCCATATTCTGAAGGTCTCTGAAAGATTTGAAGAATACCTAACTAACTGATATATATCTCTACACATCTAGAAAATCTAACTAACATGACTACAATCTTGACTATTATAGATGATTTTCTACTAACCTATGTTTCTTAATTATACATTTTTAAAAATGAACTACACAATCACAATATCTTAATCAAGATCAGAAATACATATACATAAAAAATTGACCTTAAATTTGTATCAATAAACCAAGATCCATACCAACGCAAATTATTCATATCTATATCATATCCCCCTTTAAATGTAAACAAACAATTATAAACAATATTTTGGAATATGGGTGTAGTTTTGTCCATACTGCTTTCTGCTGTTTGGGGGCGCTGTTAATCAGGTCTTTCATGGTCTATCCTATGTGCTAGGTTCATCTCAGTCAGCAGTTGGACAAAGTAATCTTTTGAGGGTGTTCATGGCAACCTTTCAGGGGAATGTGGTCTATCAAACCATATTTGTCTGGAAGTAGTCCAAAGCACCATATCCTTAGACTCAAATTTTGGAATCAAGATACATTTAGAACATATGTGCTGATTTAGTTTAGTAGCCCATACAATGAAATCTCTCTCTGTACTTAGTTCCTTCATAGTCAAAAAATTCATAGATAACACAATAATATACATAATCCAGAGTCTCTGTGAATTTTCCATTTTTACGTGGCTTATTTTTCTTTACTCCTTTTAATCAATGACTATCCATACTCTTTCTCTTTAAAGACTTTACCCTTTTGTTTAAAGCATTAACTTTATTTTATGACTCTCTATACTCTTTTCTTCTCTCTCCCAAGCCTACGTGCATTTATCCAGCACTGTGACCCATTTAGAGGTCGTCAATCTCTGAATCTGTCCTATTGTGGATCTGTAATTCTTTACTGTCCAGGAGCATTTCTTACAATGCTAAGCGCTTCTTAAAAACTTAAGCTGCGTCAGTGCTTGGGTAATGTGTCAGTGTCTGCTTGTCCCCCTCAGTCCATCATGGTGGAGCCACTCATGCATCTGAGCTGTGTGCACCATTCCGCTTCTAAGCACACAGCCAGTTCACGCCACCATTAAACAAGTTACAGCAGTCTGCTCATAAACCCCATCCAAATGCTCTGTAGCCTGACCTCCTGCTTGAAGGAGCCAGAGGTTGCCCTGGCAAGACAACCCAGAGACCCAGCATTTCAAAACTGCCATTTTTTTTTGTGCTGCGGCTGAGTCAAGAAAATCTCTTAAAGGAGCTGCATCACGCTGCCAGAAAACAGCAAGAAGCTGTGTTAAACTCTGTATTTTTGTGTCTAGACTTTCTTTTCAAGCTTTCTCAGGTTTTGTGTGGATACAGTCAACCACATTGGAGCACCAATTGTTGCAGTGAGGGGGGACCGCTTGTTTGTCCCGGCTGTCAGGCTAGCTTATCCCTAAAATAACCACACAGAAACTGTATTAATTGAAACACTGCTTGGCCCATTAGCTCTAGCTTCTTATTGGCTAACTCTTATTTTAATTTAACCCATTTCTATTAATCTATATATCACCACGTGACAGTGGCTTTCGTGGTAAAATTCCCAGCGTCTCTCTCCGGTGGATCCATGGTGCCTCTACCTGACTCTACCTTCTTTCTCCCAGCATGCCATTTAGTTTTCCCCACCTACCTAAGTTCTGCCTTTTCAAGAGGCCCAAAGCAGTTTTTTTTATTAACCAATGAAAGCAACACAAAGACAGAAGGTCCTCCTACGCCATCTTGCTTTTTTTCCTTCCATTCTCCCTATATCACAGCCACAATGCACAGGCATGCACACTACACAGTTATATATATCACATGCAAGCATGTATCCATCTGTGAAGAAATATACAAAGTTGTATGCATGGATATAGTCTCCTCTCCATACCACTGCTTCCAGTGGGGATAGAAGCCTCAGGATTTCTGTTGTGTACAGCATCTTCATTGCTCACTTCAGTGTCTGAGGCATAGTAAGTGTTCAGTGAGCATTTATTGAATGAACAAATTTCCTCACTGAACCACTAACGGGGTCAGAGCAATACTATCAAGAGGTGAGCTTATATCTTTGTTCCGTGTGATCCTTGATCAGCTAAGGACAATGTCCTCAGCAGAAGGTATCGATTTAGTAATTTCATATAAAAATTGGAGATACTGTTAGAGGAGAGGAAAACAAAAAGGGCAAAAAGGGTGTTGATAACATTCAACTCAGTTTATTGAGGTCTGCAATTATTAATTGAATGCCTGTTATGTGCAAAGACAAGACCAAGACACTCGGAATACTGCGACAGACAAAGCAGATCAGATACTTTGCCTCACAGCTAGCATCTTTTCATTTTTATTGTACTTGTTAGTAATCTTTTAGTATCAGTTTTTCTGAGTCTGGTTTATCCCTGCACTATTCAACATACCATTGTCCCCATTAGGAGTTTTCTCAACTTCCACGATTATTTTGCATTGAGTGTTGGTTTTAGGAAAGGCTGACCAATGTCTTTTTTATTTTTATTTATTTTTTAAGAGCACAGTCACCTACTTCTGACTCTGGAGAGATGGGTCAGCAGTTAAGAGCACTTATTGCTCTTGCAGAGGACCCAAGTTCAGTTCCCAGAATCCTCATGGTTACTCATAACTGCCGGTAATTCAAGTTCCAGGGGGAGCCAATGTCTCTTTTGATATTCGTGAGCTCACACGCATACACACAAAATAAAATAGAAACTTTAAAATGTCTTTAAGAATAACAGATACATGATGGAATCTTGAAAAATGTACCACACAGGTTAACCCTGAGAATTACCATGCTGAAGGAAGCACCACCTGTGACTCTGAGACAGTTTCCAAGGGTCCTAAGTCAGGAAATTCATGACCCACAGGGCAGCTGCACCTTCATAGATATTTTGCTAGCACCCTGTGTGCCTCCGTGCTTTACTCTCTATACAAAATGACCAATCAGAGAGATCTCAGTCTCTGTGACACAAAGGCTCAAAAAGTCCTTGGCCCTCAAGTGTGAAGCTCTTGTTCTTCCCTAGAGACGGATGCCATGGAAACACACTTTTCTTCAGAGAACCTCCACCTGCAGGTGAGACCCGTTCCCTCAAGAAGGGTGTGACCCCATGTTCACTGTAGGCTCTGAATGATCTAATGCCTTAATTGTGGAGCACACTCAGTACCGGAGTTTCCAGGCTGGAACAATAGTGGCAGAAGTCATGCTCCCGCCTCACCCTGGAGGAGGATAAGGAGTTTCAAGCAGGGTAAGGGTGGGGTGACAGCTGTTTCCTGGAGAAGGTGATAACAATGGAAAAGTGGTGGTGTAGTAGCATAGGCCAAAGGGAAGATGACGGGGAAGATTAAGGGATGTGGCCCTGTGATGGTTCTGGAGACCCATACCAGGAAGTAGTCTTCCACACTGGCCAGAGCTGTGCATTTGCAAACAGATTTGCCAGGGGAGTCTGGGAAACAGACAGAGGCAGGCAGCCTCAGCTGGGTGGTTATAGTTCACATAAAGACCCCAAAGGCTCTACCCAGGAGAGCAGTGGGAGAACCTGACGCCAGAGCGAAGGACACAGAAACCAGGTGAAAGCCAGGTGCCGGACACTCAGGGGAAGGGGAATTCAATGCCACCTCTCAGACTTTCCAAGGAACTGGGTGGTTGGTTGACCAGCTGGGGGCAGACACACAGTTTGGGGAACTCAGTTGAATTAGGTTTTGACTATGCAGTGTTTGATGTTTAGACAGTTGTCTATTTCCCCAGATTTCAGTGCTTCAATATAAATTTATATATTGAGATAGTTTCTCATTAGAGAAAGTAATCAATAAGATTTTATTATATAACCTTGTGGAGTAAAGTGGTAATGATGGTGGTGGTGGTATGTTTGTGTGTGTTTGTGTGTGTGTGTGTGTGCATATATGCCTTGGGTAGGAGAAGTTCAAATCCATGGAAACAGAATTACGCAAATGTATAATTTATAAAATATCCATCTATTTTGGCACAGATTAGGTTATGTTTTTGCTCACTTGACCTGAATTAAAGAATTTTGCCATAAGTCATTTTACTGGCTTTGTAATACCTTTTCTTCCTTCTTCAGGAACTCCCTCCCACCTAACTTTAAAACCAGATTCTTACAGGTCCCAAGGAACCACTCCAATTACGACAGTACTAGAACATTAAGGAAGAAAATAAAATGTCCATCAGAATGAAAGTTCCTGCAGAGCCATCTTTCTCTGTCATCTCTGTTACTCTTGCTTAGAAACATAGCACCTGCTTGCATCACTTCCTCCACTGCTGGGAGGTCTGAGTGCCCTGGGTTTGTAAGATCACAGCTCAGCTTCTCTGCAGGGGTCGGGGTGGCATACACTGGAGCAGAGCCGGTTGAAGTCTTCAGTTTGGAAGATTCCCTTATCGCAGGCCAGTGTTCTACATGCTTTGCTCCCTATTGCTATCTCCTGCATTACTGTGCACATTCACAGGCATTCTCCCCTTCTTCCCTCCTCTTCCCTTCTCTCTCTCTTTGTGACAAAGTTTTTATGTATTCCAAACTAGCTTGAACTTGCTACTTAGCTGAGTATGACCTTACTACTCTGATTTTCTGACTTCTGCCTTCCAAATGTTGAGGTTATGGACATACACTGCCATGTTTGGTTTTACTGTTATTTGTTTTCTTCGAGACAGGGTTTCTCTGTGTAACAGTCCTAGCTGTCCTAGAACTTGCTCTTGTGCACCAGGCTGGCCTGGAAATCACAGAAATCCGCCTGCTTCTGCCTCCCAAGTGTTGGGGTTAAAGGCATATGCCACTACCACCTGGCTTTACTGCTATTGGTATCACAGGATGACCAGTTCTGGGCTTACCCTTCTTTTCTAAACTTCCAAGTCTCGGATTTTGAAGTAGAGGAAGCTCTTTAAAATATTGCCTTGCATTTCTCATCCTATGAAAAATGATGCTTCTCTGCTCTGCTTTTAGCTGTTTGTCCAAGTAATGCAGGCAAAACTCCCATGTTTCTATTACAGTTGCCTCTGGAATATTTCTTCTTTGTAAAGACTGACCTTTAATGATTGATATCAGAACTTATCACACAACACAGTCAGTTAGCAGGCACTTGTCAAATGCTCAGATCATATTAACACAGGCGCTCACGGATTCTGGTCTTTCCATAAGGAAGGCATATCATTAAGTGAAGTATGTTACAAAAGGCAATAATTAGAACTGTGAATTTTAAATGGGAGGCATGGGCTGGAAATGGCTTCAACTAGCTGGGACAGAGCTACAGAGGCAGTAGATATGTACAGTATGCTGAGTCAGATTTCTGTTTAAAAAATATTTACAGATCAGAGACTAAATCATAGACATGTTCATGTACATTAGCTTTTTCACTGACAGAGAATTTATACTTAGGCATACTGTACATGACAAGGAGGACCAAGTCTTTAAAACCCAAAGATTTTCCGAGCACCATGGACCTAACTTCCCTTTATAATACCATGGCCAGTACCTTGTATAACTGTTTGTTCAAATATGAATTTCAAGGGGTGCCATTGCATTTTTGCCAAATCTCAGATACTCTACTGTGAAGAATTTCTTCAGTCTTCCTGACTAAAAGGGCTTGGTTAGACTGTTGGGTTTTTAAATTTCCCCTCCGTACTGTTCTTGGGGTTTTTGGCTTGAGTTGATGAAGAATTTCTTAAATTCTAGCCAACTTATGGGCTAGGAGTCTATACTGATTACACAAGGAAGAAGAAGATGTCAGAGACGTAGGGCAAGTCTGTAATTTTCACTTTTAAAGGTGTGGACCACAGCATGAGCTTCATGATGAAATGAAAGAATTTTGTTAAATGTAAATCTCAGGCAGACATAGTTCTTGAGGCAGCACAGACTTCAAGAAAGCTGGAGGTTTGAATCATGTATTCACAAATTCAGTGACTTTGGGCAAATTACTCTACATCTTTAGTGTCCACTTTCTAATCTGCAAAATTGGAATAATACTCTCTGTCTTCTGATCAACATTAAGTGATATATGTTATAAAACTTGAAGCAACCACCAAGGAGTCAAGAGATTATTTGAATGAAGCTCCCATATCTATTATGATTTCATTGCGGAGGAAAGGTTGTTATATGGTTATAGTGTGTAAAATTTTGCCCAAATTGTTGTACTCAGAGCACTGAGGGAAGACAGCTTGACACATCTGCTGTCATTATGATAAAGTTTTGACTGCTGCTCTGAGCCAAGCAGCAGCCATGCACTCATAACACTTCCTATTGGTTTAAAGGTTCTGAGAGCTTGCAGCAGTAACACTATAATCAACACATATCCATCAACTGGTGCTCAAGGCCCTTAGGACTGAAGCCTATACTTCTGCCTGTTTCTTATGACCTATTGTGAAAGGCTAAAGACAGCTATTAGTGCTGGAACCCCACACAGATACAGGATAGTCTTGTGTATTTTAACTAAAAAGGCTCAGGGCTGCTCACCTCTATTTTTCTACTTACAAGTTTGCCAAGATCCTGCTATCCTCTTGCGCATTACTGAAAATACTTGAATATTTTCATACAGCCATATGCCACTGACTGCACACGGTGGTCATGGGATTTCAGAGGTCACAAACCCTATAGGAATTTCCTATTTACCGGTAGCTTATTGGATCAGCTATTTGGTATTTCCTACTTTCATGGCAATAGAGAAAGACCAAGTTCTCATCAAACCTGAATATTGGGGCTTTGGCAGACCAGAGAGAATGTGATTGGTGTCAGGTGATGTTCCAGGCTGCGTGTCCATAGGAGTGGTGCGAGTGTTGCATGTAGAGGCATAAACTCAGTAACTTTTCTCCGGCTCAACACTTCTGTCTCTCATCCATCCCGTACTCATCATTGGGGCAGGGCTGGTAAAGATGAAAGAGATTGTCTCCATGGTAGATGCAAATGCTTCTTGAAATTCAGCTGGAAAGTTTGCTGAAGAGCTGCTGCCTTTAGGGGTGAATCTGGAAAAAATTCGTGCAAATGTGTCATCTGAATAATGGCTGTAATGAAGGAAAAATAGAAAACAGGGGAAAAGAAGACTGCGGCATGGGCAGGAGTGTGCGTACGGTACGCTCTCAGGTGTCCCAAGCCTTCTTAAGTTTGAAAAAAACTGATCTTGGGTGTGACAGGATTCTTCTGGTTACATAAGTCTTTGACATACAGTAAGCACTCAGTCCCTGTTTATGAATCAAAAGTTAAGTTTTAATCTGGGGGAGGAGTGTATAAGATTGAATATATAGACGCATTTGAGAATGTCATTTACCTTGTCATCTTCATATAATCTCTGGTTAATCCAGCCATTTTTTTTTGTATGTGAACAAATACAGCACTCCTTCAATTTCCCCCCAGTCAGGAGTGACATGTCACAGTTGGGAGGAATCACAAGTCCCTTTATCTGAGTCCTTAATGCTGCAGATAAATGAGACAGAAGGCTAGAAAGTCCTTTGAAAGCATATTAATCCAGACATGGTGATCAGGCTCTCCAACCTTTGTCTTTGCTGGTCTAGATCAGTTAGTTTGCATAACCCTATCCATTATGGCTTGTTTGCAAGCTCTTTCTTTTCTCATAGCAAACCTTCCCAGCTCTTGTATTGCCAAGCCCCAGTTAAAAGATATACAAAGATGGAACTATAGAAACCTGTGCAGGAAGGAGGAAGACACACATGTCTGGAATAGGGAATGGGTTTTCTCTCTTCTCTTTGCTACTTTTTTAGTACTAAAATTTATGGCCTGTGGAATTAGGCGGCTGTGCTCTAAATTTTGATAAAGAGAGTATTGAATGACCTCTTCCATGACGCCTTTAGACTCCAGAGAAAAGTGAGCAAAGTGAGGTGGCATCAGAGCGCAGAGGTCTGTATTTAAGATCTGTGATATGAGGTGACTTTGGAACGCAGAGGGACCTCAGTATTAAAATCCTGGAAGCACATCTTTGGCTCTAGCTCACTAGACCCACATCCCCAGCGGAGAACACTTCAACACTTCCTAACCAACATCTCTTTACCAGTAGGTTCACCATTTAAATAAGAACAAAATCAAGCAATGGGGCCCAATTGTGTCATCAATAACAGCTGTTAAATCAATACTTTTTATTTTTACTTGAAGACTCACATGTGGAAAGCTGTTTAGACTTATTATATTAAAGTTAGAGGAACATGAGTTCATCATAGTATGGTCTTGTCATATAGTCTTCCAACCTATTTCCTAACTCACACACACATTCGCCTATGAACTTTCCACAAACAAGTGTGATATTGGCTTGCACAGAGGAGTTAGGCTCTGCTGATTTTGACTCGACATTTTGGTCCTGACGTGTCAATGTAGTGGAATATGGGAAGACCCAGAAATTCACAAAATGTTTCTTCTTTTCTTTCTGACTGCAGAAAGAGCCAGGGTCTAGGAGAAACCCACCAACCAGAGCTAGCAGGGACTGGTGCCCATTTGCATCCTGTTATGGTGTGTCTGTTCATTAGTCATTCTGACCTGCCTTACAAGTTGCTTTTTTGGTCTTGGTGAGTTTGCAACAGTACTTTTGTCTTTATTGCTTCTGGCATAATGACTAGGTAGTGAGGAAGGTGTGTGCCTGGGACCCAAGGTATTTGGAAATCAAAGTTGCCTAACTCATTCACAGCACATGGTGACCAACAAATTGGTTTCATAAGGGACACATACAGATCTTCCTGGAGCAAAGTCCATGTCTCAGAGAAATGAAGCAACTTTTCTTAAACCGTTTTGGATAAGTTTCAAAGTTAATTTTAAGAATGACATCCAAGATCACCAATTAATAAATATAAACAGAATAGTGTACTAAAAAGTAACAATGTTGCAACTGTTATTGTTATAATTTAAATGAGAATCATTAAAGGGTGCTAAATTTCAGGAATGTTTTAAGAATATATATTTGAGTGTTTCTTTATGTTTTATACAATAAAAGGGGCAATAAGTACTAAGAGTGAACATTGCCATTGAGATGACCAAAGGCAGGAGACTAGTTACAGAGGCAAGGGGCGACAAAGCGCAGGTCAGTGCTTTGTAAGGGTACGCAGTTACATACATGCCACTTTTGTCCAAAATACATAACTTGGATCTAATTATGCGGAAATTTAAAACATCCAGTTCAGGGCGGTTTTACATGATAGCTGGCTGTACACTGCTAAAAGTCTTGAGTCAAGAGAGGCAGGGAGCTTTTACTAGACCAAAAGAAAAAAGAGAAATGACTATAAAAATGTAACCCAAAATCCTGGATTAGATAATGGATCAAGAAAGGGATTTAAACAGCATTTGGGGACAATTGAGGAAACTAAAATTTGTACTGTGAACTCTATTAACTGTCCATATTTCAATAATTGTGCTATGGTAATATAATGGAATTTTATTTTTTTCTTAGGAAATGTACAACATATTTAGAGGTAAAGGCACAACGTCTTAACCTAATTCACTAGTAGTTCTCATACACATGCATGTGTGTCCATTTGTATTAGAGAGACAATTATAAACCAAATGAGACAAAATGTCAATAATTTGTAAATCTGCATAAAGGTTATATTGTAATTTTTGTAAAAATCTTAACAATATTTGAAATTAGACCTCAACACAGATTATGATAATGAAACAAAAGTTCTCTCAGAAAAGTCATAAAGATCCTTGACTTAACAAAGTCTGGATTTAGAAATAAATAACAATAAATTTGAAGACCAAATGATCAGAGAACTGTCAAAACAGAATCCACAACTAAAATGTATGTCATCAAAAGCATATGTAAGCCAATAACAAATACAAGATAATTCAATTATTAAAGCTGTCAATGGATTAAAAAATATTAGGACATAAAAGACATAAAATCTAATGCTAAAGAATATGAAATGATATTAACTTACAACCAAAGAAAGACAAGTTAAAACAAGAGGGATTCTATTCTTTATCACTTCAGCCAATGTTAGCAGAATTGAGATTGGGGAAATTGTTTTTATGCCTAAGAAAGAAGTAAGGACGGCTGACACTTCCACCTGTCTTCAGTGCTACCTGCCCCACCCAGAGACTGCTGTTTATTTGGGCAGAAGCTGATCTCCACTGGACTGAGCTAACCACTGTCACTCCGTAGAAGGCTTCCTGTGCTGAGTTCTGTGTGCTCTCCATTATTATGCATAAGTGGTATTTCATGTACTTCTCAGGGCAATGCCACTTTCATATATCCACATTCCATCAGTGTAGACTCTCAGAATCAATGACAAAGATGGAAAAAGATGGCAATTCTCCACTTAGTTCTCGGAACATTGGCTAGACATTCAGACAAAAATGTGGCCTAAAATCCCTACCTCATGTCATGGACCAAAATACATACTTTACTTATTGTTTTAGTCAGGGCTTCACTACAAAGTTCAGACTAGCCTGAACTTACCATATAGTCCAAGTTTGGCCTCATGGTCATAATCCTTCTGCCTCTGCCTGAACCAAAATGAATTCTTGATAGACTTAAAAAGAGTGAAAAATAAAGTCTAGAAGATATAGATTAACAACTCTGTTCTCTCAAAGGGAGAAACTTTATCAATATAAAAGAATGAAAGAAATAACCAAAGAAAGATTGAATTTGTTACCATGAGTACGTTTGTCAAAACCAGTGAGCACATATTCACATCAAAGACTCATTGCCAGAGGAGCTTTTGACTCAGGTGGGACCCTGCTGAGGAGCTGGTGTGCAGAGGTTCGCAGGCTCATAACTATGTCCTCTGTCTCTTCCAACAAACCACATGTTCCTCCAGGGAAGGAATAGGATCCTGGATCTGCTCACACTTTATGAATTCTGCTTTCTGTTTTGATTGAATAAATAAAAGAGTAACATGTAGGTGTGGTCAAAGGAAAATAATAGAAAGGCAGAGCAGTCAGGTTCCTCATCTGACAAAACCGTGTCGTTTTAATGACAGAGTTGCAGCATGTGATGCTTGCAAGATAATTCAGTTGACATGTATACCCACATTTCCAAATTCACCAGGAATGTGGGCGTACTGCGTCAGTATGTTCAGAAAATTGTTACTTGCAGGTTGTTATTTGGGAGATTAAAACAAACCAAAGAGTTTTGCTTTTCCTAAGGGGTCAATTACAAACAGGCAAATGTTAACATTTGAAGCAGCTGTCATACAGGAAGCTTCTTGGCATGGTTAAAACTCATGAAGGGTGGTAACCTTTATCAATTTGCACTTAAATAATATTCCATCATTATTTTAAATGGCAGGCTTCTTCTGCATTTAAATATGAAATTGAGAGAATGAAGGAACAATTTGGATTGGCAGGCTTCTTCTGCATTTAAATACGAAATTGAGAGAATGAAGGAACAATTTCGATGAGTGGAAAGTGAATGAGGACACTAATGAACTGGGGAAGTCAGTGACGTTTTTCCATCTTAAATTGAAATTCCGTGAATCTTAACTTTGGGTATGTCTTCTTAACTTCCAGGATCACCACTTTAGCATACGCTCAATGATAATTTATTCACTTCTCACTGAAGATAAAAGTAATGTGAAGTCGTGGTGCTGCTTGCCAGGAATCCCAGCAAAAGAAGGGAAGTCAGGAAAGTTTGAGGATGGTCTCAAAAAAAAAAAAAAAAAAAAGACATGGACACATAACTTCCAAATGGATGGCCTTCAGGTGTCTGGACACCCATGGGAAGTTTGGATTTGCTTCAAGGAGCATGTCTGAAACTTTCTGAAGGAAACTGATTTATTAAAATATAGTTCTCATAGGAGAAAATTCACTTTGATGCATACAACGCATTTTTAGAGTTGTGAAAACATGGCTACAGTCAAGTTTAGACCCTTCATCCCCTCCAAAGTACTCAGCGAGCACTCTACTAGCCCAGTCCTGGAAATGTTAAGCTGTTACTTTTTCCTTTTTCTTTTTTTGCCTGTGCTGAACATTTATGCCCCTGGAATAATAAAATATATACCTACCTCTGTTTTGTGATTTGCTTCTTTCACTTATCACACTGTTTTCATGGCTCATCCATTCATACTGTGTTTTATATAAGCTTTAAAGCTGAGTGATATTCCATATTTGAATAGGACACATTTTTGAATTATCTATTTGTCAGTTGATGGATGTTTTAGTTATTTCTACTTTTGGCTATATGCTATGAACACGCATATAGAAGGCATTTTTATAGTTGACATATGCTTTCATTTCTCTTAAGTATGTACCTAGGAACAAAATTATTAGATCTTTTAGGAACTCTGTATGCAGCATTTGAAGAAAATGCTAGAGTGTTTTAGTATCAGCAGCCGTGCACGAGGGATCCAGAAACACCACCTTTCTGTCAACACGTGTAACTGCTTTCTTTTTGATTGTTGCCGTGTCAGTGTATATAAAGTGATGTTTCATTGAGGCTTTGATTTGTGTTCCCCAATAGTGAGAGACTCTGGACATCATAAATGTGTCCATTAGTCACTACCATGTTTCTTTCAGAAAGATTTTGACTGCAATTACTTTCCCTGTTTTTGAATTGAGTTCCCATAAGAGGTATCTTTATATTTTGGAGACAAGTTTTTAAGTGAAGATGAAGCTCGTATGTCTCTGCCTTTTGTGGGCTCTTTTTAATGTCTTGATAGTATCTCCTATAGAACAAAATTAAATTTTGAGGAATTCCAGTTTTTTTTTCAGTTTCCCATCATATTTAACAAACCATGCCACTCATCCCCAAACCATGAAGTGTACCTTTCTATTTTCTTTAGAGATACTTTAGATTTAAATTTTGTCCTTTTGGGGTTGGCAAGGTGGCTCAGTGGATAAAGAACTCGTGGCCAAGGCTAAACACCTGAATTTGACCTTTCATGGGCCACATGGCAAAATATTGTAACTGACTCCCACAATTGTATTTTGACTTCCACATGCATGCATGGCAATACATGGCCACATATATATAAACATACAATAAATAAATAAAAATGTAATAAAATAAAATTTGGTTCTTACATATAAGTCATTGTTTGATTTTGAGTTCATTTCTGTGCATGGTGCCAGGGAATATCTATCTTTATTGTTTTATATGTATAATTGAGACAGCGAGGATGGGTAGGAAGGGAATCAAGAATCCGGTAGTAAATCCTTGCAGCTGTGGTCAGTTGTTTTTTTACAAGGGCACACAGAGAATTCAATGCTGGAAAGAACAGCTTTCCAATAAAAGGCTTCAGTACAATAGCTATGGATTTTATTAGTCTTAAGGATAAACAAACTATTTTTCAGAAGTTTCAACTTTTTATTTTTTAATTGAAAAAAAGTCATGCAATATACTATGATCAAACTTTTCCCCTCCTCTTTCCCATTTCAGACTTTCCTCACATCCCTATCGCCCAACTCCATGCCCTTTTCTTTTCTTTCTCTTTAAACAAACAAGCAGGCAAGTAAACAAAAACAACCAATCAAACAAGCAGAGCTCACAGAACCCGCCTGCCTGCCTTAAATACAACCAGAGAGTGGCTGATCCCTCTCACAGTATTTGTGCTGTGGTTTCACCAACGTTTCCTGCAGGCGGACCACCGTTGTAGATCGCAGGTTTGTGGCTGGGTTGGTGTTTAGCTTTGTCCTCTGGTAGCACACAGAGTACATTCTAGTACCATCAGCACTAGTCAATAGGGATGAAGACTCTAGGTAGGCACTAACTCAACTTCTCTGTGTTCAGTGAGTTATGTAGGTGCTGTCTTCAGCAACTGGGCCTTTCCATCAATTGATGGAGAGCAACAAATTGCCTTGGAAATAGCCTGAGATGTTTGGGAGTTGTCATGGGGCCCCTTTGGATAATAACTCAACCAGATGTAACCAGTTCCAGGCACTGGAGGTTTCACTTGGAAGTGAAAGATGTCTAGTTGGGGTATTGTCCCCCCAGTATTTGGTGACTCTGTTTAGATTTCTTTTATATGTGTATATATTTTAGGAAGTCGTAGGTTTCCATTTGGCTCTCAAATGACTCTGAGTGTTACTTGTCCGTTCCCTGTTCTTCTGCTACTTTTCTCTTCCATCTCCCTCAACATTTGATACTCCCATTCCAGTCCCCCTGTCTCTCCATAACCATACATTCTATTTCCCCTTCCTTGGGGGAATCCATCCCTATCCCCATAGCCTCTTACTAGGGACCTAATCTCTGTGGTTATACCGATTGTAAAAGCGTGCATATCAAAGGCATAAAAGCTGACATTCACATAGAAGACAGAACATATAATATTTGCCTTGTTGAGTCTCGGTTTCCTCATTCAGGATGTTTTTCTGGATCCGCCCAACTTACCTCTGAATTACTGCTTTTTTTAAAAAAAAAGAAATGATAACTTAACGTTACTGAGGCATAATAATAACACAAAGATGTGATGAATAAATGAACAGGGGGAGAATTAATAGTATGGATTTAATTTTGACTATTAAATAAAATCCCAGTTGGCATGAGGGAGCCCTAGGAATGTGAAGAGAAATGGAGCTGGAGAGCAAAGATGAACAACATCAGGACAGTTGAAGAGTATGAAATGCACCCTTAAGTACATTAACAACTCTAATAAAATAAACCCAGTGGGCCATGAAGACAGGAGAGGAGGAGGGGAACTCCTGGAGTGGGAAGAGGGGGTGAGGGAGGAGGACGGGTGAACACGACTACAATCCGTCATGTAGATGAATGAAACTGTCAAACAATAAAAATTATTTTTCTGAGACCTTAAAATGAACTATGACTAAAGAAGACTAAAATTAAAATTCTGACTGCATAGTAATAAGGAAATCTAAGAAAAGAAACACAAAGTTTCAAGAGGGGATTCTACAAGAGCTTGCTAGTCATCTGTTCCTGAGCACAGCAGGACAGAATCCAAAGAGAGATGTGAAACAAAAAAAAGCAGAGGACATGTGGGAACATGATAAGGAATAAAAGCAAGGCTCTTGGACATGGAAGAGCAGAGGACAGTGGGAGACATCTCATCAGGAGCTACTGTCTGTCCTTCCAGCATTTTCCCTCCACTTTCTAGGTTCAAATAAAAGGGCATTACAATCCTGTCATTCTACTTGGGTCCTTACATTGATGTCTGGAATGGAGTTTTTCTAAAATAAGTTACATTCTTTGTCACTCACAGAGTGCACTGTCCCAGAAGCCCTCAGGTCGGAGGGGATAGCCAGGCAGATATGAGAGAGACAGGCTGTGTGGACCAAGTCCACATGTGCTGGGTCGTTTCAGTCCCCATTTAGTGCACTACTGATGGTATTGCACATGGGAGGGACCTTCTTCCTAGGCGTTTAAAATAGCCCCTCTTCCAGAAGCCAGGGCTTATACTCCAGAGAAGCTCAGCACACGGTTATGGGGACTTGTAATTCTGTGAGAGTCACAGGGAGGCTCCGAATCGTCTTTGTTCCCTTAAGAACACTCAGAAAATTAAGTGGTTACACCCTGTCCCCGCCCCACGGTGACAGACTACTTGGAAGACTTCTTACACCCTGACTTGAAAGAACCATAGACTGTCTAAGTAGTTTCTTGTACTCTTGTGTAGATCAATAATTTATGTTACAAGAGACACAGGGGTCATTTTCAGCCCTTTGTTGGGGATTTCCCTTAGGAGATAAATGGTCATGTCTCAGTTTTGGGAAGAAAAGGCTTCAATGTCAGTGGAACAGCACAGTTTTTCATACACTGATGGTGGGATTTCCCCATAGTACATTTGATGAAACATTCTGGTTTAAAATGCTCATGAACCGTGTTCATAATTCAACATCTGTGCAGAGAGAAGGGAACATTTGAGATTCATATCAGAAGATTAATAATAAAAGATTGAAATGACACCATTCATGTAAATTTGGAAGCCACCTTAATGCTAAATCAAGAGATAGATGACTAATTAATCAGTAGTTCTTCTAAATAGAATTCAAGATATGGGGAAATTTTAGATTGAAGTATTAAATTGAAAATGGACACAGATCACAAATGTAATCTGATCTCAACTATGTAAAAAGAGTATATAAGTGAAGAGAAAATGACAGATTTTCTGGACTTGTAAATTATCTTTATTTTCTTCATCATTAAATTTTTTTCAAATGACATCATTTTTCAAAATTCACTGATACTCTACTATTTTTAATGTCTCCTCATTAAAACTTCAATGGCTTTTACAGCTATCTTTCTGCTTTTACTGTTACTCTGTGGGTTAGACCTGTCTAATGGCAGCTTGGTTTTAATTTGTAACTGGTGCATTAGTTGAAGTTCTTTTGGATCTCATGTTCTCTGATCACAGGCACCAATGGGGGTTTTCTCATGTCTTTGAGGATAGATAATGATGAACTGGACTATGCTGTTCTCAGTTTTGGCAAAGTGTCTTTTTGCTGGAAATCAACTTTATTTCCACTCTATAAACCAAACCAAATAACCTCAAATATTTTGAAGCACCTCCGAGGATGTTATTATCCTTAACAAAATATAAACTGTCCTTGAAAAAGAGCCAATGTTTTATGTTGCTACATAGTATCTGCTGAATTGTGCAGGAGAATTAATTCACCTGTTGGAGCCTTACTGACAAAGGGGAGATACTGGGAAAGGGAGCCACAGATGGAGATATTGGGTCAGATGAAAAAGGAATAGAGGAGATAAGGAAGAAAGAGTTGAAGAGAAGGAACTGGGGCAGGAAAGAAAGGAGGGGAGATTTTGCCTATTGTTTATGTTCTGTCTGAGATGCCCGAGGAAAGATTGTTCTAGACAACTGTGGATCTGCGGTCATGACCGAGGAGGTAACAGAAGCACTGAGAAGAGAAGTTGAAAACAAACTATATAGCTATAGCTTTCCACTTGGCTTAGGACCATATAGACCCATCTCTACCCAGATCATTTGGTGCTGTGTTGGCATAGACTGTGGAGAATATTCCACTGGATTTGATGTATTCCGTGTGTAGATTATAAACTTGTGATGTGGCACTATGCTCAAAGGGCCATGTAAAGTGCTTAGGGAGAACAAAGAACAGAGATTCCAGGCTCTGGTCCTTTTAGCAACCAAATCATTAAAGGCTCTTCCCCCTAATCTATGGCTTTCTGGAAATAAACAGGCAGTGTGCCAGCTTGAAAAGGATCTGATTCATGATCATTATTTAAAAGTCGCAGAATTACTTGCCCAACACCACTCCTTACCAGTCTCTGCAGGTTGTAGAGCTTGGCTGCACTTACCTTGAGGTATTGAACTCACTTCATCAGAGCACAGACTTCAGCTGGAGACGGCCCTCACTGGCTTACAGGTATGCATTGAAAGGTAGACAAGCTACTGTATGTAGTGAAGCCTCTTGGGGCCAGTTGTCTTTGTGTGGGAGCCATATGTGCTATAGATCTTTACTCTGGGGACTGATGGAAAGCAGGTAGGTGTTCAATTGCCATCCACTCTGTTACTTTCTAGTAGCATGACTGAACTGCTCTGAGTTCTAACATTTTCTCAAGTCATGTTGAGATAGTGAAGTCTTCTATAAGTTATTGGAAGCCTGAATGAAATGATGGATGTCAAAAGGACTACCACATATGAGATCTTAATGTTTCCATATCTAAACGCAGGTGATCTAGTCTGTACTATAGAGTCTGACTATGCCAGATGTCATGAGTACAGAGACAATGACATTCTCATTCTTCATGTACCTAGTGCCTGCCACACAATTGACATTTTATAACTAATTGTTCAATAAATTAACATTTGAGCTATTATTTTACAGCAGTTCTAAAAGAAATTAGAGTTTTAGCTGGGATTGAGATCAATAAAAAAACATATGTTTTTAAATTGCATATATGTGTGTGGGGTCATGGATGTGAGTTCAGGTGCCCATGGAGGTTAGAAATGCTAGATCTCAAGGAACTGCAGTGACAGGCAGTTATAAGGAGGCTGACATGGGTACACTGATCTCAGTCCTCTGCAAGAATAAGTGTTTTAAGCACTCCATCTCTAGCCCAAACCACATTTTATTGCAAGATGCTGTATTTCTTATCAGTGTGCTATACGTTTAGTCAGTGTAAGGCTAAGTTTTGTATTTATGGATATAAATACTTCACAGGGTTCAAAGTTATAATGGACCATCATTTAAAGCAAGGATCAACAAACATTTTGGTAAAGGATTAAGTGATAAATTTTAGCTTTGCAGGACACGTGTTTCTTCACAACTATACAAGTCTGCAAAGGTAGAGCAAAGACAACATTAGGAAGTACTATATGCATAGTACAATGTGGTACATTTACACAGCAGAAAAAAATAATGGCATCTTGAAATTTGCAGACAAATGGATGGAGCTAGAAAACATGATTTTGAGTGCAGTAACCCAGACCCAGAGAGACAAATATCATATGTACTCACTAATAAGCAGTTTTTAAACATAAAGCAAAGAAAACCATCCTACAATTCACAATCCCAGAGAACCTAGACAACAATGAGGACTCTAAGAGATTAGATACATGGATCTAATCTACATGGGAAGTAGAAAAAGATAAGATCTCCTGAGTAAATTGGGAGCAAGGGGACCTTGAGAGAGGGTTGAAGGGGAGGGGAGAGGCAGAGAGGGGAGCAGAGAAAAATTTAGAAATATATATATATATGATGGGTTGAGTTTTCCAGGGGCTATACTTTGTCAATACTGATTAAAGAGTGAAGTGAAGCCCTGCTTTACAGTTTTGGAATAGCATAAATATATTCCATAAAGACTGATTTATACTTGTTTACAGATGAGAATATTTACATTCACAGGATGTTTTGTTCAAGGTCCCAGGCAGATCTGGGCCCTGACCCCATGTGCTCTGCTCCTATGTGCCTTCACCTTCTGCTTCTCTCTGCTTCTCTGGCTGTCTCTGGCCTCCACCTCTCATTCAGACCTAGACAGAGATGGTTATTTTTCCAGTCTCTGATCGATTCAGTTTATGCTTTGAGGGAACTAAAGGCTTTTATGGGAAACGGAATAGGTATTTTGTTTTGTTGGTTTTTGAAACAGAGTCTCACTATGTAGCTTTAGCTGTCTTCAGATTCACAGAGATCCACCTGCCTCTGTCTCTAGAATGCTGAGATTAGAGGCATGCACCACCATGCCCAGCGGAATTGGTATTTTAAGGTCAATTTTAAATTAGTGTCTATTCTGACATTTTTTTTTGAAAATACATTTTGTTTTCTTAGCATTGAGGTATAAAATTAGATTTGGAACTTATTCTTAACAGCATCAAGCATACGCTGCTCTCACCAACAGGGAGCTTGTTTGTGCTGTTTGTATCATCAGCTGACAATGGCTTTGGTTGGTGAGTCATTCTGTGTCCTTGGACTTTTAATCCCAGGCAGAAAAGGCTAATTAGTCATCAAAAGGTTAATTTATTGGCTTATACCTCATGATGAGTTGTAACATAACTGGGAGGAAGCCATGCTTGATGAAGCAGGCACTATTTTTTATGGTGTGGTGACAGATTTTTTTTGTTTCTCTTTACCTTACTTTGCACAGGATGCCAAAGCTGATTGACCCCCAAAATTCTTTGATCACATGACGATGAGTATGTGTTTTCTCTAAATGCAACCACCAAATTCTGATAACAAAGTTATGATTTAAAAGAGATAAAATTTTTTAACATATGTTTCAATATCATTAATTCTTCTGTGCTTGAGGTTACTGACATTAGTGACAAACCTTCTTTAGCTGCTCTGATGAGACTTGTGTGTGACATCCTCAGAATGCCTGTCACAGACACCTCATGACATGCTCCTTCGTCTTTAGTGGCAGACTGTGGAGCTGCTTCAGGACGCAGCTGTGTCTCGTGGATCCTGTCCTCACTGTCGGTGCTGTCTTACCAAGTCTTTATGCTTTTCTGCAATCATCTGTAGTCAGGGTTTTTTTTTTTTTTTTTTTTTTTTTTGGTTGGATTTTCCTGGAGGTTTAACAGATGCAATCCTAGATAAAAGATAATAAAATGAGATTGAATTTGCTGAGGTGTCTAGAATCTCAGAGCCATATCAACAGAGAAGAATAACAAAAGGAAAATCACAAATCCATGGGAATAGGTGAGAAGCTACCTTGCTCTGAGGTTGAGGAGTGACCTTAGTAAAAGACTGCAATGGTGAACACCCACACAAAGAAGCCAGTGATCAGTTAGTATGAGGCACTTATTGAATCACATGTTAAAATTTCCACTATCCTAAAGATCATTACCAGTGGCTAAGGGGTGTTTGAAATTGTAGAAGAAGAAACAGATTCACATTTCAAGTGATCAGGGAGGGGAGCATATTAATAGAAAACTTTTTTCTCTTGTTGCTGTTGAGACTAGAGAAAGCCTCTCACTGTTTAGCCTCTAATTCCAGTTGATTGACAGCTTATGTTGTAAAGATGGCTTTAACTTGCTTTATTTGGATACTTGATGCGTAAGTGGCTTATATTCTCCATAAAAGCGATTCATTTTAAAACAGTTCATTTGAATTTCCCTGTATCTCCATGGCTTATATTTGTGGCATGATAGTTCATACAATATTGCTATCTGACAAGAAGTTAGTTAAAGAACATGTAGGAGTTTTCCCCACCCCCAAAAGAGAATGGAAGAAGGGGGGGACCTCATGTGTTGCTAAGTCCTGTTGGTCTCAGCGACTTCCTTCTGGGACCTCATGTGTTGCTAAGTCCTGTTGGTCTCAGCGACTTCCAGGACCTCATGTGTTGCTAAGTCCTGTTGGTCTCAGCGACTTCCTTCTGGGACCGCCCATGTTGCTCAGTCCTGTTGGTCTCAGCGACTTCCTTCTGGAACCGCCCGTGTTGCTAAGTCCTGTTGGTCTCAGCGACTTCCTTCTGGGACCTCATGTGTTGCTAAGTCCTGTTGGTCTCAGCGACTCCCACAGCTCTCTTGTTTTAGACTTTCCTAGATGACCTACAGCTCACAGGCAAGAGCTAGAAGTAATAACATTAGAACTTTCTTGCGTTTAGTTTTAAAATCCCTTCCCCCCAAGTTGTTGGATATATTTTAATGAAAGCATCTATAGAAGTTTTATAAGAGAAAAGTGGAGGTATCTGAGCCCCTGAAATTCCTTGAATAAACATATCATAAATAGGCAAACAGGTCAGAGCTGAAAAAACCATAGTAGACAGTCAGCCTTTTCAGTGATATTGGTGTATGTCCAATGTATTTCTCTACTTATTAATAATGAGTTCTCTTCTAGAAGGTGCTTTCTCTGTCTGTCTCATTCATACTCTCTCTATCAGATTCTCTTACAATCTCTATTATCTGTTGGGTGCTCAGCTACTCTGGCCAGTAACCAAATAACAGTCCTCATCCCACCTTTGCACCACTGCAAGAAAATAGTCCCACATTGGGAATAACTTAACACTCATCTTGCGAGTCCTGTATAATGAGTTGTATGTAGGAGCTTATAACAATTTAAAATCAGATATATGGCATCTGGGACAAGAAATATGTGACATGAATTAGAACCTGTAGACATTGGGGTGAAGGGTGCTGGATAGATGTTCTTTCTAGAGATTTATAAAAAGATAGAATTGGAAATACAAAAGAAAATATAAACATTATGTATTGAATTTAATTGAAAGCATAGGGCATGCGAGTTCGCTTTAAGACATACAGCCACATTTTCATCTCCTCTCAATCAATCAATGATAATTCTACTCTAGATTTCAACATAGCACCTGGAAAAGTGCCAGCGTGGGAGGGGCTGTGCTGATATATTTCAATTCCTGACAGGGTGTGGATTGAAACTTCCCTGGCCAGGGCTCAGCAGCAAATCTCAAGGCAAGAAGGTAAATTCTTTCATGCTTAATATCATTTTAAACAATGACGACTGCGCTGGAGAACCACTTTAAATACTAGAAAACCAAAGGATACAGTTGAAGAGGTGCTATACCCTATCTTCATTAAGTCAGATGCCCTTAAAAAACAGAATTTTGTTTTATGATGGTTTAGATTTTTTAGAACTATAGCAATGCTCACTAGATAAAGGAACAATATTCTTTTCTTCAAGCCTAGGCTTCCCCATCAGGGAGTTGATGTGTCTGATTGAGTCTTTAGAAGATGTGACTGGTGGAATATTTTCACCTTCATATACTTGAGTTCATGTCCCATCTTTTAGTACCTTATTTCTAAAATATAAAATGGAATGCTATTATAATGTCTGTATTTTCAACTATGAGTTTAAGTATATCTTATATCATTCATTGGAAAACATTTTTGATTTTGTCTTTCACAACTCTAGCTTTGATTTTAGGCATAATTTACTATGTATCTTGCTATTTTCTGGCTTGGATGTCAATTCCAGTATAATAGTATCTAACTGTGTGAAGTTGCAGTTTCATTACTGGGGTAGTGGATGAAGAAATTATAGAAATTATAAGACCTGAGATATTTTTGGACTATAAAGTTTTTTCCCATTGTATACAGGAAATAATAATATTTCTAAGTAATACATTTAGTGTGTATCTGTGTGTGTGTGTTCTATAGCCCTGTGTGGAGGTCAGAAGATGGCTATGGGAATTGGTTCTTTCCTTGTACCTGGGATTAAAATCATACACTACCTTCACACTGTGAGTCATCTTGTCAATCAGGAAAGAATAATTTTATTCATAACATTCTAAACTGTTAGAACCTCTATTCAGCTTTAACTTTTTACATTTTCCCTGTCGAGGAAAGCATAATTTAATATATGAGCTGCTTCTAATGTAATAGAAAATTAATCAAAGGCTGACTCTATTATAGCTGCAGCAGATGTCAACATGTTTGAATAATGCTGTGTATGTTGTCAGATGTTAGAGCTGTCTACTATGGAAACAAGGCAAATGAACCCATAAACACTTGTTACAGCTTCTATGTGCTGCCACGGTGTTCTCTATTGACAAAGTAAAGAGATGAATAAGAACTCTGAGTTCACCCACAAGAGAGTTATGTTTGTAAGTGAAGGCAGCAGTATAAAGATCAAGTACTTGTGGATAATAAGGACTAGCAAAGAGACATAAATGCAGTGGTCTTCACATACAGTGGGGACTGATTGACCTGTAAGGAGAAGAGGGCGAGGGAAAGGATAGAAGGGTTTTGCATGAAATATAAAAGCCAGAAGGAAAGACAATAGGTGAGATAGATCTGATGTCTTCAGACCATCTCTGAGGGCTGGGAATACAGCATGGCTGCAGAGCCCATGGTTAGCCCTTGGTTCCGGGAATACAGCATGGCTGCAGAGCCCATGGTTAGCCCTTGGTTCCGGGAATACAGCATGGCTGCAGAGCCCATGGTTAGCCCTTGGTTCCGGGAATACAGCATGGCTGCAGAGCCCATGGTTAGCCCTTGGTTCCGGGAATACAGCATGGCTGCAGAGCCCATGGTTAGCCCTTGGTTCCGGGAATATAGCATGGCTGCAGAGCCCATGGTTAGCCCTTGGTTCTGGCTCTAGCACCACAAAAAGTTAAACAAAATAAAGCAGTAAATCAGCAGGTCCCTCCCAACAAACCAAACAACAGTAAGTTACAAAGTAGCCTTTTCTTTTTCTCTTTGGCTTTTCCAGACAGGGTTTCTCTGTAGCTTTGGAGCTTGTCCTGGAACCACTTTGTAGACAAGGCTGGCCGTGAACTTACAGAGATCTGCCTGCCTCTTTCTGCTGAGTGCCAGGATTAAAGGCATGTGCCACCACCACCTGGATAAATTGGTCCTTAAAGGAAAAACATTAAGAATTAAAGTACACAAGATATAGATAAGACTATACAACTGAGATTTATTTTCTTGTAAAGATTAGAAATTAATACTTTAAAATTTTATCTAAGGTATGTTAATTTCAGTTTTTAAATGACAAAACGGCACCAAAATAATGAGAATTCTAAGTAAAAAAGGAGTAAAAATATTTCTACAATAGCAATAACAGAAAGTAAAATTAAGGATGCAGCATCAGCTAGGGAAATACTTCAAAAGATTTTGTGAAACATATAATGTATATATAACACGAAGTGTTAATGTAGACAATCAGTAGATTTTTATGACTTTAATAGGTGACAGGTAGATAAGAGAACACAATTAGCAGAAATCTCTAAATGGAGAAAACACTTGGCCAAATGTTTTCACAGTAGCAAGAGTCAATGGAATATTAACTAAATATAGTATTATTGTTTTTATATTTTTACTTTTAAAAACATTTATTTGTTCATTTGTTTATTTGTGTGTATGTGTCTGTGTGGACATGCATGTGCATGTACCCATGTCACCTTGTGTAAATGGATTTCACAGGACAACTTATAGGAGTCAGTTCTCTCTTGCACCGTTTGAGTCCTAGGGATCAGATTCAGGTCCTCGGGTTGTCAGCAAGGACCTTCACCAGCTGAACTATCCTGACCCCACTTTTATATCTGAAGTAATTATGACAAGCAGTGACATCATCAGAAGATAGATTGTGACTCACGTGCTTCATCTGTAGCCCTGAGATGTAGTGCAAAAGATAAAACCTCATACGTTATTTGACATATAAATCTCATGCTGAGAAGTATCATAAGTTAATAAGATGAAAGAGGAGAAAACTGTGTTTATAAAGATGTTCACTTCATAATAGAGAAAGAGGGGAAACTAATAAAAACTGGTCAGTATGAAGATATTAGTTTAAAAATGTGCATATATTCATTGAATTGTAACAATGTTAAAAGGAAAAATATGAAAACAGTTACATTGTAAACACACACGTAAGACACAATCTGAAGTGAGGAGTGGTGAAGAGTGTGTCCACTGATGCTCACATGTATGAACTCAGGTGGACATGCATACGTACATGCACACACACATATATATACATAAACACATGTACACACGTGCACATACCACACATTTGCACACATGTACACACACATGAAGTGTATGCTGAAATTGCAAGACCTGAAAACACATGGAAAACAAAAACAGTGAGGCCAAGAATATTATGAGAACAAAGCTCTCATTGGCACTATTTTTCCATCTGTATGACGACTTAGAATTGGAGAATCAAATTTCTTTATATCATCACACTTTTTATATTTTGTTAGAAGTAAAAGAGTAAATCAGTTAATTGGAAATGTTGACAAAAATGACAGTTTTATTGACACAAATGGGTTTTTATTTCCTTTTCTGAATAAATGTTGCCTGTTACCTTATCTCTATATAGCCAGGATCAGAAAGGGGTGATCCTGGGGACAGCAGATATGCTGTTATGCAAGAGGATCTCAGTTAAGGTTAAGGTTATTTGCAGTCTAGGTATCTCAATTTCTGTTTGTAATCATGCAGGCTTCAATGCAGTGTGAAAATATTTTACAAGGTTAAATACTATGAGCAATGACTACCAGAGTCTTGTGAGGACACACCGGAGTCTAAGATACCCTTTGGCAGGGAAGCCATTCAAGGAAGTGCTAAGATGGACCTTCTAGGCTGGGAATTCTTTCTTCAAGTAGTTGCCTTGGTGAAAGACACAAGCCTGTCATAGCAGAGAGGTGGGCGATGGGCACCCAGGATGTGGCACTCGGGTGCTAGCTTTTGTTGAGAGCTGGGAAATGCAGAAGGCAAGTCTAGGACCTGCTGCCAGACCCAGGTGACTAATCCACACACTACTGATTGCTTACTTTGAGGGTGTGAATTTCTAATCTTAAAAGATTTTTTTTTTTGAGAATTAGAGACAATATTTGTAGAACATTGAGTACACCGTGTCTAAAAGTCTAAAATCATCATGTCTGAGGGTATTCTAAATGCCTGAGTGGATTTAAGGGAACTTTGCTGTTTTAAAAGATTATTTCAGGTTTGTTTGGAATTAGTGATGACTGGGATAAATCATGTTCAAGTTTTTCAAGTTGTAGCTTAAGAGACAGTCTGTACTAGCAATCAATCATCTTTAGACTTAAGCAACCTCACTTTGAGTAGTGAATATTTGTTCCAGTGAAAGGGAAGCACATCCTCTTGGTGCTTGGAGATCACACCCTGCTTGTTTCTATAGCCTAAGTTTTGCTATGAGGTATTGTGTCTCAGTTCTCCAATATTCTTCATTTTTGTACCAAACACAAACTGTCTTGCTTGATAATACATCTACAATACCTTTTATAATAAAATCTATGTACACATACATATATATATATTAATGCAAGCTATCTTTATATACAAATCCACAGGAGTGTATAAGAGATATGTTTACCATGCAAGCAAACACCTAGATCGGGAAAGAGATCATGAGCAGATCTAGAAGTTTCCTTCATGCTCAGGGACCAGGGTCCTTCTCCTGGAACTTATATCCTCCTTTTCATGTAGATTTTACTCCCTTCCCCCAAACCTGGGTACAGTGTGTCTTGTTGGCAATTTGAAATTTAGCACAAGTGGGTGCATTTTCACCACAGAAATTAGCAAACAGTATAATTGTTCTGTTTGGGGAGTCAGTCTGCTAGATTGCTAATGTTTCTACCTGAGACTGACCACTGTTCTCCAAACCCACCCTCAAGGGTAAGTGCTCTCCTCTCCTTAAGAAAGCACACAGTGTTTTTGGGAAAGTTATATGTTCTGTCAATATTTTTCAAAAGCAAACATTGCTTCTCTTTCAGTTCATCCTTCCACACTGTCTAATTTAGTACAAGAATTTTATAAATAGTTATTGAATAATTAGGATACCTTTAAATATGAGAACTGTTCCTAATAGACCAACCAACCGACTAACTGACCAACCAACTGATTGACTTTGAGAAGTTGGTTATTGGATGACATATTAATCAAGTTATTATATATTCATTTTTTTATATTCTAAACTTTTTGTGTAAAGCCAAGAAGAACCTTAATGTTGTAGGCATTTACATCTTGTTAGTGTTTGACAAAACTCTGCTGTTTCTTTTGTTCTGGCCATTTTCTGCTATAAATTCTTCCTTGAAAGGAAGTGCTAAAGCCACCCAGATTTCACAAGGCGACGAAAGCCAGTCTGTGGCATTCTAAGCCGTTCATACTCAGAAAATGAAGCTGGGGTACGAGGAGGCAGGCCAAGAGTATCACAAAAAGTACTTCATAAAAACCTTCAGATATTTTGTGCAGAGGTGGCAGAAAGAGTCTGAGGGTATTTACAATGTGAGCAAGACAGCATGAGCGTTAGAAGCAAGTGCAGAATATTGCTAGTTAAACAAGTCATTGCGACAAAGAGCAAGCCTGGGCGTGGCGAGGTCTGTAGCCTGCCTTTTCTCTTGGCCCACACGTGGTGGTGTGCAAGTCACTTCATTTCATCTGTTCTCAGTTTATTTTTATTCTGTGAAGAAGGGAGTTGGTCTACATGAGCAGTCATGTTCTCTATAAATCAGGGAAGCTTCAGTTTCCTTGGCTCTCTGTGCACTAATGCTGGGAATGAACGCCCCTCCTGATGGCCAGAGGAGGTGTAGTGCCTCTCCACCTGCAGAGTGGCCATTCACCAGACCGAGACCTTTGCTAGCCACGGTCAGATGATTTGATGTCCCCTCTGAGCCCTTCTTTCTGCCATTACTGTCTTCTTTTGTGAGTTGTGAATAGACAGCCAGAGTGGCTGCTACCTCCTCTACCCACACTGAAGGTAATCGCTGTATCAAATGCTGCAAACTGAGGTTTTAGAAAAATTAAGCTATTTTTTCCCTAAAAAAATGTTTTGATTAAATCAAGTCCGTGAAATCCCCTTAACTCAGACCATCAGCCTCCTTTCTTTACTTTACAAGTACACTTGCTATAAAATTGCTAATGGAAGCTGAATTTAAAGTAACTATAATGAATGCAAAGGTATTTCTCAGCAAGTGCATGGACAGATTTCTGAGGCAGTTTGACTTTGCTGGGAAACTCACAACACATATTGTTTGAAAAAAATGTCTACTTTTATGGCAAATTGCTCCTGAAAAGCAAAGCAAAACAAAACAAAGCCAAAAAAAAAAAAAAGAAAGAAAGAAAGAAAGAAAAGAAAAGAACAAAAACAAAACCAACCTCAAATAGCCTCTAAAATTAGACTTTTTGAGAATTGCACACACGGGTACAAGGCATTTCGTCGTACCCACCTCTCCCTTGCCCTCCCACTCTTTCCTTGTGCTCCATTGCCCCCTCAGATCCATGGCCTCCTCTTCAAATATATCTTACTGAGTTCAATTAGTCTTTCTTGTGTGTATACGGGCATAGGGCTGACCACTTCAGCCACAGATAGTGTAAAATACAAAGTTTATCTCAAACCCCAAGTCGGGAGCAGGAGTGGGAAGAACAAATCTGTTACAAATTAGGCAGTAAAAGAATCATAATACTAGGGGCTGGAGAGATGGCTCAGTGGTTAAGAGCATTGCCTGCTCTTCCAAAGGTCCTGAGTTCAATTCCCGGCAACCACATGGTAGCTCACAACCATCTGTAATGAGGTCTGGTGCCCTCTTCTGGACTGCAGACATACACACAGATAGAATATTGTATACATAACATATAAATAATATTTAAAAACAAAAAGAATCATAATACTAAAGGCTTCTACTTAAAGGGGAGTGGACACATAGTGCGCAGCGGTGGTGTGCAATCAACCTGACCTCTGAAGGGGTGACGTGGTTAAAACAGGGCGCTGTAACAGCGTTGATGTGAACATGAACGTGTGTGTGATTTACTTCTTCAATGCTCTCCTCTGTAGCAGAGGAGTGATGGGATTTAAATTCCAGGATGTGAAGTATTTATCACTTGTCAGACACGCAGATTTGACATAAGTTGCTAGAATCCTTTTGAGCTGTGTTTCATGAGGATAAAGACCATCTAAGAAACCGGGAGGCTGTTAGAGGCAGCGCGCACCACTGCCTTCAGTGCAGTAACTATTTCTCAAGGCTTACTCTGTCTGTGTTCAGTGTCTGACATTTGTGCGTTGTAAATACACAAGGTCCATAAGCAAAGCAAAGAAGGAAAAATATTTCGTTTTAGCGGAAGGCTGAGATCTAAACACTATTCTGCTGGTATTTCTAGACTACATTGAGGGTGAGGCAAGGAATTGTTATTAGGGAAGTCAGTCTCCTGGTTTAGTTCTATTTCACCAGTGGTGTTGTGTCAAGAAGGAATTAGAGTCAACAGACTCTATACTCATGGCGGCTTTTACGCTCTGTTTCCTCCTGGAAAATATTGATGAGACGCTAAAGTATGTTAAAAGATAAACGTCAGTAACTGAGGACATGCCACATAATGATTGCTGGACATTTTCTCAGTCACAGTCCACTGTGAAGGAAGAAGAATAGGCAGAGCCGGGCACATCTCAGGGGAGGGGGAGGTAGAGCAGAGTCTTCCTGGCTGCTCACTTGATGCTAGCCTTTGCTTTATTTGACCTGAATGAAGTGGGCAGGACTGAGTGGACTTGTTGTTTTGAGTTCTATCCTCTGTTCTTGTAAATGTGACCTCATCTGGACACAGTCTTTACAGATGTAATCAGGATTAGAGGAGGCCATGCTGGTTCAGGGTCCTGAGTCAGAGGAAGAAGAAATGGACACATGTATGCGCACATACATAGACAAAATATAAATGCCATGTGAAGATGGAGGCAGAAAGAGACTTCTGTAAGCCAAGGAATACCAGAGATGGCTGGCAACACCAGAAATGGGGGAGGCATGAAGCAGATTTTTGCCAAAAGCCTCAGGAGAAACCGACTCAGTAGATGCCTTGATTTTGGATTTCTGGCTTCTAGGGTTGTGGGACAGTAAATTCCTATTTCTTAAGCCTACTGACTAGTGGTATTGTTTTATCTTGTGCCTGTAAGTGGAAAGACTTCCATCTGTATTAATATAGCTACCAAGTCAGTTATTTATATGCAAGAAGGTTGATAGCTTAGTTTTCTAGTTCTTCCCTTCTCCCTCACACTCTTTCCCTCACCCTCGCCCCTTGTCTTTCTCCCCTTTTTTGTCCCCCCATTTCCTCTCCTTTTCTTTTCTTATCTTTCCCGATCCCCTTTCTTTCCACCTCCTCTCTTTTCTTCTTTCCTTCCTCTCCCCTCCCCTTTCTTTATCTTATATATGCAAGTGTTCTATCATTGAGCTACCCTCCAAGTCAATTTCATAGTTCTTCACAAACACATTGAAAAATTATGCATTGTTATGTCTTAGGCATTAGAAATAAAAATTGGTTGTTTATCCATTTTTACCTATTTACTTGTTTTCCTTTTTTTTAGACGGTAACCAGTTTTGCAATGGACTCTCTTATTGCAGCAAATAGCAAATTTTGCTTCGATTTTTTTCAAAAGATAAGCAAAGATGATATTCATAAAAACATCTTTGTCTGTCCTCTGAGTCTCTCAGCTGCCTTTGGCATGGTGCGCCTAGGAGCTAGAGGTGACAGTGCCCATCAGATTGATGAGGTATGTATCCAGAAGGATGCTGAGTAGCAATCTGACTGTCATGTGAGTTGGAGTTGCTCTCTGTGCTCAGCATTTGGGCTTGGTAGCCTCTAAGGTTTCATTTCTATTTGTCTTTCACATGGGACTTCTCTATCCTCCCAGCTTGATAGTTTTTCCCATTCATCTTTATCTCTTCACCTCTGTCTTCATGCTTGTCACTCTTTCTCTCTACAGTTATTGCTACCAATACTGTTGGTAGCTTTTAGTATGAATATGTTTCATCTCTTTTTCCTCCATTAACTGGATGTGTATTAGGACCTAGATATTTATCCAGTAGTTTAAGATCCCTCTGGACTTTATAATTTCATTTGTCAGAAAATTCCATTGGCTTTTCTTTTGATACCCCTCCCAAATCCAGACGTTCTGAACTGCCCGAGCTCTGAACTCTATCATCTCTTCTGGTTGCCTCTGTGAAGGCATCCTATGCTGCTCCCATTAACAGTATGTTTCTAATACTCGGTTCCCTTGTAAAAGGAAAATGAGACTTATGTTGGGGTCTTTGTGTTCTCTTGCCATTCTTTTCTATTTCTGTGACAAAACCTTGTGACCACAGCAATGTGTAAAAGAAACCATTTGGTTGAGCCTATAGTTTCAGAGGGTTAGAGTCCACGATGGCCAGCAAAGGCACGGTGGCAGGAACAGCTGAGAGTGCACGTCAAGAACAAGGACTAGGAGGCAGAGAGAACACGCTAGGAATGGTGCACGTCTTCAAACCTCAAAGCCCACAACCGGTGATGCACCTCCTCCAAAAAAGTCGCACATTCTCATGCTTTCAAAACACTTCCACTAATGAGAGACCAGGTATTCAAATGTTATGAGCCTATGGGGGCCACTATTGTTCAAACTACCACACCCAACACTTTTGTTTACTTTCTCCTTGAGCATTGTTTACTACCTTTGAAAGGCTCACTCCAATCTTCCAATCTAATGCTCCATCCAAGCTCCCACTCCCATAAATGAGCCTGGCACACTTATCCACAGTACTTCTCATCACAGTACACACAGTAACCGATTGCTGTGCATATTGTTCTCATACCTTCTGCAATACTGCATGATCTCCAAGAGATTTTGTCCTACAGCAGCACCAGCCCAGAGTAGCCCACAACAGATACCTGTAGAGTAAGTGAGTGCACGTGACAGAAGTGCTCCCCACCCTGTTCACTCAGCTCTAACACACCGCACAAAGGCTGGGTGTTGACATACGGAGGAGCTGGATTTACAGATCAAGGCACACTTGTTTGGGGGTCACTATGCTCTTACATTTGCTTGCACTTGCTTTACCATTATTTCCTGTTCCATAAGCAACATTTAGCGGTAGAATGGGGCTTGCATCTTCCAAGACCACCTGGTGCTCTTTCTCCATGCAGTTCCCATAATGTGGATCTGAGCAGTGCAGGGTGTGCCCGTCCTTCCCCACTTCCTCCGACGCGCTGAGCAGCTTGCCCCATGTTACAATAACTCCTCTGACTGATGTGAAACTCCGGGTCAGTGCTGTCCCATACAAATACAGATAAATCCTCACGTGAATTTAAAATACTTTTAATAGTCATATACAAATTTTCAAAAGACAAGGCTAAGTTTATCTAATAACAAAATTTAGATAGTTCAACATTTCCACAATACATAATCAATAGGTATTTTTAATATTTATTTATTTATTATGTGTACAATATTCTGTCTGTATGACTGAAGGCCAGAAGAGGGCGCCAGACCTCTTTACAGATGGTTATGAGCCACCCTGTGGTTGCTGGGAATTGAACTCAGGACCTTTGGAAGAGCAGGCAATGCTCTTAACCACTGAGCCATCTCTCCAGCCCCAATCAATAGGTATTTTAATGAGATATTTTACATTATTTTTATCCTACCTTTAAGACCTCATGTGTATTTTAGATTTGTACCCAATTAAGACTGTGCATGGAAAAGTGTAGGTTAGTAATGGCATATAGCTCATGAATTCCTTCTGTTCCTTGATTTGACTATATTAATTCTAGTTTTTCTCCTTCCTTTCTTTGCTTGTGTTTTGGAAAAGGTGTCATATAACCTGTGCTGGCATCAGACTTTCTATGAAGCTGAGAATAATCTGGAACTCCTAATCTTCCTGCTGCCACTGGGGTTAAAGGGGTGTGGAGCTCTGTGCGCTAGGCAAGCGCTCTATGGACTGATGTCCTCTCCGTGTAGTTAGAGGAGGAGGGCATTACCAGCCACACCCACTTCTGGGAACTACTGTCGATTATTTTGTTGATTTCCTATTCTTCACGTTATCTGAAAGGGCCCTATGTCGTTATCTCACAGGTGTTGCACTTCAGTGAACTTTCCACGAATGGGAGCCAGGAACCCAATGATCCCTGCTCAAAAAGCAGAGGAGAAGCATTGTCTGACAGCTCTCTGGAAGGGCAGAAACAAGCACCAGCATCTCAGGAGCAGCAGGCGAGTCCCTGAGTACTCTGGTCTTCGTTATCTACTGACTGCGCTTGTGCTCTGCCTGACGATAGATGCTTATTCTGCAGCTTGGGGCAGGCTTCACAGTCAGCTGTGTCCTTAGTTGTCCCCCAGTCCTCTCTGCCTCCCCAAACCTGGTAACACAGGACAATGACGTCTGCCTGGCCAGCAATGCTTTGCTCCTGTGAAGATACCGTTTCTTTAGTGGTGCTTAACTTCCCGGTTTTTAGGAAAGCATGTGTTTCTTCTTTTGTTAGGATGAATCCAGAGATGAGAATGAACTGCTTGGCTGCTACTTTGGAAAACTTCTCTCCAGATTAGACAGAGCCAAAACATATTACACTCTGAGTATGGCTAACAGACTCTATGGAGAGCAGGGATTCCCAATCTGCCCGGTGAGTTACAGGAATGGAGGTGTCCACAGAGCATGCTCTGTAAGTAAGTGAGTAGGTGGATGGCTCACCTTCCCCATAGTCCATGGGGCTATGGACTACAACCTGCTTCCCGAGGTCCCAGACTTCTGTCTCCTTCCATCCAGTTTTCATTTTGGGTTTAGGAGTCCACTTATAACTGGCACAGCATGGACAGGAGGGTCACATGATTCACAGCCCATTGACACATACATGACTTTGAAAGATGCTCAGTTGAATGTCTTCCCCAGTCAAGGTGCATGGTGGTCACATTTTGTGGCTTCTCTACCTGTTGGCTGCCCTGAAGGCACTGGTCTAAGAACCTTTATTGCGCCTCAGTTACATAGTTCCCATGGGGACTGTGCTTTGCAGAAGGTGCAAGGTGCCAAGAAAGGTGACCCCACTGGGTGCTCAAAACCACAGGTCTCTTTTCTGTGGGTAGGCAGTTTTCACACGGAGCAGATTAGACTCCAATTAGGATCCAGGGTCAAGAAAGTGAGCCACATTGCCAATAACTGTGTATGTGAATAGAGGCAGATGTGGCACAGCTGGTGTGAACTGGATTAGTCAAGGGTGCTAAGGTCCTACTTTACGTCACAATAAATTATTTTAGATGGCTGGTATCTTACATCAGCTTACAAAATCATAGAATTTTGAGAATTAAATCCACATATGCAATTCATTTATTAAAGTGTACAAATCAATGTTTTTGGTAATATATTATTTGTTTAAAATTATACTTAAATGCAAACTAAACCATTTTAAAGTTTGTTTGTAAGTGGAATTAATTATGTGTACAACTAACAATTATGCTTTTCTGAAATTTTGTTATCTCCCAAAAAGAAAGCCTGTGAACATTAAGGTGGCCACTCCCTTGATGTTAGGTGAACAGGAGTTTCTTTTTTGGGGTCTTCTTATCCCCATCTCATCCCAATTACCAGGACCTCCACATGATTTTGTCATGCTCTTTCCCCTATATTTGAATTGAACAGGAGTACTTCGATGGTGTAATTAAATTCTACCACACGACGGTTGAAAGTGTGGATTTCCGGGGGGATACTGAGAAGTCGAGACAAGAGATCAACTTCTGGGTTGAAAGTCAATGCCAAGGTAAGAAAGGACTAGCAGTGAGGCTGACATTCCTTTCCCTCTCAAAGGAAAGCAGCAGGCCCACTGTGCAGGTTGCTCATCTCCTGCGGCTGGTGTTTCCATGTGTGCTGTGTGTTCACAGCTCATTGCTGGACAGCATCGGACGAGGCTGGGCACGTCCAAGGTGTTGTCTACTTACATGTCTCTCCTTTGTTTCTGCTTTTTGTTCCTTCTAGGATCTATGTTTTTTTTTTAAATAGTAGCATTTTATTCTCAATAAACTAAATCCTTAGGGTGATGATTCTGTATAATTCTACTTCATCTAAATCACGGTAGTATGAGTTTAGCGTTTTTATCATCAAAGTTTCAATCAAAACATTATTGATTCAAAATAGATAAGTTTAAATTATTAATGTTTCATAAAATTGTGTAGAAACAAATGAAATTCTTACTGAGAAGTGAGAACAGTTTTGAGGATAGAATCTATTATGAGAATTGAATGAGAAGAAATTTAGAGATCAAAGTACTTTTAAATAGCAAACTAAGTACGACATTCACTGATAACCCAGGCATGTACACATGTATAATACCTACAGGGAATGAAAACTTTGAGAGGGTAAATATTAAAAAGAAAGGGACAAAAGGGAAAATAGAAACATTAAGTCTGAATGAGAGTGAACAAGTTGTGATCTCTGATTTCTAAAGACTTTTGCAATTACTCTTATTTATTTATTGTGCGTGTGTGTGTGTGTGTTCATGTAGGCATGAGCTCGACATGCACATGTAGGACAACTTGCAGGAGCCAGTTCTCTCTTCCCATGTGGGTCCTATGGTTTAACTCAGAGCCACCTTGCAAGCCCATGATTTTTCAGGCATGTTTCAGCTCCCAGGGCTTTTATCACAGCTTTCCTGTGAACGGTCAGTGAGTCGCTCTCTCTTCTGGAAACACATCAATGTTTGCAGCACCGAGTGCATCTTTGTACATAGCACCAAAGCTCATCATTTCTACAAAATATCCATTTAAAATTGTAGTTCATCCATCATATTCGAATTATCGAGGAATCTACTTTTACTTACAATATCTATCATGTAACAAGATGTTATAAAACTTTAAAAATTTTTGGTTGAGAAATTATAATGTTGAAAGCTATAGTAGCACTCATAATGAATTACATATACTTAAACTTAATATAGAAATAGGCTGGCTTAATAAGAATCTACCTATGCATACATACTTTCAACATCATTTTATATGATGAATTAAGAATGAAGGCAAACTAGGGAGTTTAAGTCAAGTAAGTGACTTACATTTCCATAATGGCATTTGTATGTGTGTATGCATGTGTATATATGGTTGCAGTTTGCTAGGACTCCCCCGCCCCCAACACACCTTGCCAGCCCCTCTCCTCTCCTGGAACAGCCAGTTCTCCTGCTTCCATATCCTGTCATTTATACGACTTTAGATTCTCAGTAGGAGAGAAAGCAGGCAGCGTTTTATATTCCTTCCCCATCACCCATTCGTTTCCTTCCGCCCTCACATGCCCACCTTTCATACTCAAACCCAGCAGGAGAGGAGACCTGGGCTATTTGTCTTTCTGAGCCTGGCTCATTTTGCTTACCTCGATGACACACACTTCCATCCACTTTCCTGAAAATAACATAATTCCATTCTTCTTTATGGTCAAATAAAACTGTCATGTATGCATGCAGGTTTTACTTATTTATAGATAAGAAATAAGTTAAACAAGAGTTGGGCTTCTTCATTTTTTTCAGTTGATTATGACTCAGTAAGTAAGGGAAAAGCCTAAACTGTTCCAAGTGGTTTACCCATTTTTGTTTTTTCACTTGCACTTGTCCCATCAGCCTCTTGACTCCCCACAATTACTGTGGTAGACTCCGACCAATTCAAGCCTCCAGTCAGGGGGAAGTGACATGTGGTCTTTATTAAGAATGAAGGCAGGGTTTCAGCATGAATCTCTAGATAGTGAAGAGCCCCTTTTTACCTGTGCAAGCATACTTTACAAACATTGGTTCTTTACATCAGACCTGAGTGTTAGAAGGGGGTAGCTGATGATTACGAGTGGTGCTGGAGACATTCTTGCTCAGTGAACTTTGGCGAGCACGAAGGAAAGGTGGTAATCTAAAGTGAGACATTGACTGGGGGCACTTGCACACTTGAGTACTGTCAGCAGGGAACCTCAGTGGTTAGATTATTAGTTGTCTTTCGTACTCGGTGCAATACTTTCTAGTTTTCCTTTCATTTGGATGCTTATACGCATTGTTTGCTGTGCTTTTAACATGGAGTTAAGGTCAGCTTACTAATAGTGTTTTTGTAGGGGAAACCTTTAAATCCCACAAATATTTACTCTTCATTTTCTGTGTGCCACAGAATTCCTGCTCTTTCAAGGTACAATTTAGTTATTAAGAGAGTAGTAGCTTGGTAAAGAAATCCTGACTGAACCCTAATATACATATATTGTCTTTAGCAGGTTAGCTTTCCTGATGTATTTTAAGTATAGTTGATATTGACATAATGTGTTATAGAATCTATATACAGCCTTTCTCAATGTAAATTAATATCCCTCATTAAGACCTCAGCCTGCGTTAAAGTGGCTGGTGATGTAAGGTAGAAAAGGACATGTCTTGAAATGGACTGTGTTTGATTACAGCAAGGACCACCTCTTGCCAATTTTAGGGATGCTTCCTATTTTCCTTAATATTATTTTAGAATGGAGGGTGCCTGATGAGAGCTAGTCTGAGGGATGGAAGGCTCCAGGATCAACGCTAACTCACCTTGTTCATTTTTGCCTCTTGGGCGTCTCCTTTTATTACTTACATAAAATTATTCCATTAAAAATGGAAAGCTATCGCTACTTCTGAGAGGCTTAGTCATTATGTGGGGTTTAGAGGGTACCCTACAAATGAATTTGTGTGTTTGTGAAACTGAATGAACTCTTCATTTAAACTGAAAGAGAGTGTAGAAACTTCTATAGAGTAAGCTTTATACTGTAGCCTAGTCTCTCTCTCTCTCTCTCTCTCTCTCTCTCTCTCTCTCTCTCTCTCATCTATTTATATGTCTATCTATCTAGCTGACTATCTGCCTATCATACATTTATCTGTTTATATGTGAGAGCATATGTTGAACTTCAATAAATGCTTGAGAAAGGAAGTTCATACTGTAGTTATTCTATCCAAGAAATTATAAAATTCAGGTGATTAGATATATAATATGAAACATAAATCATAAATGTCTGGTGACAATTTGTAACCAAAAGTGACCAAGAAAATCATAGAAGATGCTCCTGTTCTCAGTGCTCTGACTTGGGTCTTCTTCTAGGGGAGTGAGCCTTCTCCCCAACAACTCCCATTCTCCTTCAAGGACCCATAACCCTCTAGGTTTCTTGGGTAAGTTCTTGAGTGAGATACTCTCTAATGTCTCCATGAATATCTTTCATGCAACACATGCTCAAGTTATTCTCTGGCACCTTTTTTCTAGGTAAGATCAAGGAGCTGTTCAGCAAGGAGGCTATTGACAATTCGACTGTGCTGGTCCTAGTGAATGCGGTTTACTTCAAGGCCAAGTGGGAGAAAGAATTTGACTGTGAAAACACAGTTGATGCACCTTTCTCTCTAAGTGAGGTACTTACTGTATTAGATTGTGGTTTTTAGGTAGCCCACTCCTAATTTCTGCTAATGGTGATCAGTAGTGTCCAGACTCAAACCTGCTGTCTAGATCTGTTAGTTGTGGCTTACATCTATAATAAACCATTTTATGTTTACAAAAGGCAGTACCCAAAGTTCCCTGCACATTTTAAATATAGCTATTCTACAACACACATACATTTTAGGGCTTTACATAAATACTACATGCATATAATCTGTTAAAAGTTTGTGTAGATGGGCACGTGTCTAAAAGCCCAGCATTTGTGAGCCAGAGGCAGTAGGATCCCCACAAGTTCAAGTCTAGCTTTGTCTACACAAGGAATACCACAAATGTAGATCTACATATTAAGACCTTGCAATAAAAAATAAAACAAAACAAATGTATACACTTAAGAAAAGAGATGGGTCTATTCATTTTGAATCTGCTTCTTATCTCAGATAGTTAACACATGAGGCAGCTGAACTTAACTCTAAATTTTCTGTCCCCAACCCTGACCATCTCCCCCTATTTTTATCTATCCTATATCCCCTAGTCAGAGATTGTAAACATTGAGCTTTTTTGGGGGGGGTGGCGAAAGTGGTCTGGGTGTTGTAGGCAGTCCAGGAAATAGAGCAAATCAGCCAGGTAGTTCCTGAATATTATCAAGATGTACATTGATGACTTTGTTCTTTCTGGACTTGGGCTGAATTAGGGTGTGGGAGATATTTGGCTTGAAAATCTAGTAGTAAGTAATCTCATGAGCTAAGGAACTGATGAAGGACATGGGAGGATAAAGAGTTGGCAAAGCCAGGGCTGCTTCATTGATTGGTAGGCAGAGGGTTGTTGTAGGTTGGGTCACTGGTTTGACTCTGGACTTCTGGGGTAGATTTTTCCATTCTTGAACCTCCCTCATTCTTAGGGATGTTGAGGTTATGGGTGGAGCTCTCCATGACCTTTTGTGATTACCTCCATGTTGTGCAGAATGAGAAGAAGACGGTAAAGATGATGAATCAGAAGGGGAAATTCAGAATTGGCTTCATTGAGGAACTGCAGGCACAGATCCTGGAGATGAAGTACACCATGGGGAAACTCAGCATGTTGGTCCTGCTTCCATCTTGCTCAGAAGACAATGTGAAGAGTCTGCAAGAGGTACAGTGTTCTTGCCATGCCTGTACAGATTCCAGATCACAGAGGAGTAGCATTGGCATCCATCATCCAGGAAGGATGCTATCTCAGCTAGTAGAGACATTGGAGACACGTGGAATCTGAATGAGATTGGATATCCATTTTTTATTTGTTTCAACACAATGAACAAATGCCAGAAATGTCAGAACAAGAATCTGGATGCCAAGTAGTTTGAGAAGTTCCTCCTCTTAAAGTAGCTTGTCCTTCAGTCTCTGCCATATCTGCCTTTTTAGCTGCAAATGTTTTGGAAACATACCATTTGGTAGAAGTAGAAATACTGATACTAACAGAAAGGAGTCAATGAATGCTGTTGAGGTCCAGATATCTCTGTTCTTGGAAGAGGGGTAAAGAGAAGATAGGGAGATAGATAACCAGAAATAGAAGTATATCAACAGTGTAGTTATAGTAACTGCCATTGTTCACAATACAAGACACACCAGCATTATTTTACTGTATGCTAAGTGCATTATACACATTACTTTGGTCCTCAGAAGAGCCTTATTGTGTTATCTCTGCTTTATGGGAAAGAAAATTTTACTTCACAGTGGCCGGGCTGGCCTGAGTCTACCCAACTGATTTTTCCTGGTCTTTGAGCATGAACCTGCCAGATACCAAAACACAGTGGGATGTTGATTGGCCTGAAATTTCAAGGGGGAAAGTTAAACAAAGTCTAGAGAGGAAAGATTGAATTAAGCATATTTTGAAGTTTAGAGAAGTCTTTGGAGTCTATATAGCTGACTATTAAACAGATTAACTAAGGAACTTTGAAGTAACTGAGACACTTTTGCCAGCTTGTAATCTGACCTTAAATATCATTTTCTTATTATTATAGCTTGAAAACAAAATAAGCCATGAAAAAATCATGTCCTGGAGTAGCTCAGAAAATATGCCTGAAGAATCAGTAGCCATTTCTTTCCCCCAGTTCATCATGGAAGATAGCTACGATCTCAACTCTATTCTACAAGACATGGGCATTAAGGACATCTTTGATGAAACGAAGGCTGACCTGAGTGGAATCTCTAAGAGTCCTAATCTGTATTTGTCCAAAATTATCCACAAGAGCTTTGTGGAGGTGGATGAGATGGGCACAGAGGCGGCTGCAGCCAGCGGGGCTGTCACTGCCGAGAAGGCCATTCCATCCTGGGTGGAGTTTAATGCCAATCACCCTTTTCTCTTTTTCATTCGACACAATCCAACCAACACTATTCTTTTCTGTGGCAGGGTCTACTCTCCTTGAATGCCCTCTGGCAATATACAGTTTTCCCCCTTTTAAACATGGGCACTTGTGTTTTTGCTGACTGCCAGAAGCTAATTGCCTTCTGCTGCAGTTGCATGCCCAGGCCCTCAAGCCACCCCTGAGTTTTGGTGATAACCTCTGCCACCAGAAGCCAACTCTCCCCTGTCTGTGAATGAAGTAGTCTTGTCTCCCTAATCTTTACTACCCTAAACTTTTAAGCATATAAATTCACCTTCTATGATTTGGAGGTCAACACAACACAGACTGTTATTGCTTTTATTTAAGTTACCTGCTTCCTTATGAAGAAATATTCTAAGTTTGCCATTAGACCATTCTGAGAGATTGAAAACTCAGAATGTGATTCAATGCATTTGGGAAACTTGGTTCTGCTTCTAGGGAAGCAATAATCATGGGTACCTCCTAGGCAAGACTCTCGACCCCTTTTTATGTGTGCTGTTCTGCATAGAGATGTCTTGTGATATCTTTTCAGTCCAGAGATGATACAAGCTAGAGACTTATTTAAATAATGGATCAAGGATGTGTGCATGTCCCAGCCAATACTCATTTGACCAGGAGAGTGACATTTCTTTTATGCGTTTGTCCCTGACCCAGGAAAGTGGCAAGTCTGTTCTAAGGTTTGGTTTCAGTTTTCTGTAAGTGCTTCTTTTATAATCGTGACTCTGAGGCATCATTACTGTGAGCTTCCTCCATCTCTTTGCTCTCCCTCAGAGAATACCATTTACAGCTAGCTCATCCTGAAGACCAGAGTGCTGAGGCTTGGGAAAGACTCGCCACCATTATAAATGGCTGGGAGAACCTCTCTTCTGTTTGCTCTTTCTGATATTCAACCTTCCAGGGGCCTTATTGCTGGGCATAGTGAGAACAGTCCTTGACTGGATGGATACCGTGAACATAAAAGCCTTTTCAGGAAAACTGTTGGTTCCATATCAAGTTCCAGGCTGCTAAAAGATGGATGAATGTATGTTCTGGGTCCAAGCTTTTAGAGTTTATGGCCTCAGCTTTACCTGGGTGCTTTGGAATGGCCACTGGCACTTCCAAATGGGTAAAATGTCAGGTTCTACTTTAATAAGGACTCTTTTTGGTGTGGTCCAGGTTTTGTACCCTGCACAGTGACTTTCCTCCTCAAGCTGTCATGGCACAGGGTAGGGTGGCTGCAGCAGGTTTTTCAGGAAACTGATCACCTTGGCTTGATCTGATATTGACCTCCTCCCTTCCTTGTGACTTCTCAGTGCTGTGGAAAACAATCCTTACATTTGTATACATACTTCTCATCTTGTATGCTTATTTACAAAACAAAACAATTTGAAATGCCAGAGAGGAAAGAGCTCACTCTTTTAAAGGATTTATTTTTTAAATGTTATGTATATGGGTGCTTTTTCCGCATTTTATGCCTGTGTACCACTTGTGTACAATGCCTATGGAGATCAGAAGAGGGTACTGGATCATTTGGAACTGGAGTTACAGATGGTTGTTATCTAACATATGAATGACAGGAACCAAACCCAGGTCCCCTGGAAGAACAAGTGCTCTTAACTATTGGGGCATCTCTCCAGATCTAGGAAGGATTCAATAAGATTCACTCCCCAGAGCCAGAAAGAACGTTCAGATCAGTGAGCTGTGTGACTGCTAGGAAGCCCAGTAGGTCATGATAATCATGACCATCGGCTCCTTCATTTCCCAGGGCACAGTTCCCTCTGCCCAGCAGTATTGATGGGGGCAACAGATGGGAGATATGCTTCGTAGATACTTGCTTCCTCTCTCACCATTACAGTGTTTGTAAGAAAATTTTCTATTCAGAGACTTAGACTCCCCATGATCTTACAGAGATCTTAACAGCCCCCCCCCCATGAACTTCAGACTCCCCCTGATCTTACAGAGGCCTTAGCAGCCTTCTCTTTAGTGTGCCAGACTTGCCATGATCTTACTTTGACCAACCTCCTCTTTCTGATTCCTGTTTGGACTACTGCATCTTTCCCCCATCAAACACCTCCTCAAATTTTCTTCTTGATCTGGGCAAACTAGAATTTGTCACTTCATATAATTACTATTTATTTTTTCACATGTGTAGTACTTTAAAAAACAGTCTATCGTTAGCTCAAGGCTGCTTCAACCTGGGAAGCTGACTGGGAGATGTACATTGGTTCAGTGGATTTCTTAGATCTGTAGTTGAGTGACAATTCCAAATAAAGCAGAACTCATAAAGATAAAATGTGCTGAGCTATAAAGCTGCTAGAGAAATGAAAGTGTAATGTAAGGATAAGTAGGTGTTAGAGGTGGCAAGAGGCAGCAATGGTGGCTCAGTGGGTATGCTATACAGGAGGTCCAAGTCGGCTCCTGGCTAATGCACTTCCAAAGTTTCCTACAAATAAAGGAAAGGAAAATAACCCGCCTGAAAACATAGATAGTGAAATAAGTCAAGTAAGAATGTTACTCTTATAATTTATGGGAAATGTTGGAGTTGAAGACATAAAATGAGGGTTGGGGAGGTGACACCTATAAAAGAGAAGGGAGGTTGGGGAAATGGCACTGTGGGTAAAGCACTTCTCATGGAAGAGTGAAGATCTCCATACACAGACAACTGGACACACGGCAGGTGCATCTAGACAGGCAGCTGACCAACAGCAGTAGTGTTTCTAGAGTCTACTGCTTATACTGCCCAATGGGAAATGCAAGAGAATCCCAGGGTCTTAAGTAGATAGTCTGGTGTGTGTAGTGGTTGTTGTTGTTGTTGTTGTTTGCTTTACTCTTTTGGGGGTTGCCATTCAGCTCCCAAATAAATTACACGGAGGCTTATTCTTACTTATGAATGTTCAATCTTAGCTTGACTTGTTTCTAGCTGGTGTTTCTTAACATAAACTATCCTGTCTATCTTTTGCCTATGGGATTTCATCTATCTCTTTTCTATATACCTTTCTTTATTATTCCATTGCTGTTTGTATAGCTGGGTGGTTGGCCCCTGATGCCCTCTTCTCTTCTTTTCTTGATCCTCTAATCTTTCTTCTCAGATATCTCCTCCTATTTATTCTCTCTGCCTGCCAGCCCTGCCTTGACATTGACCATTCAGCTCTTGATAAGACCAATGAGGTGCTTTAGGCAGACAAAGTAACACAGATGTCAGAGTTAAACAAATGTAACATAAAAGAATGCAACACATTTTTGCATTATTAAACAAATGCTCCACACCATGAACAAATGAAGTACATCTTCAACTAATTTTCTACAACATAATGAAGAACAACAAAACACCCAGTCTCAGAACAAGCAAGAAGAAGAGAACCAACACTTGAAGTTGTCCTTTGACACACACACACACACACACACACACACACACCTGAAAGAAGAGACAGAGGCAGAGATGCAGAGACAAACATGAGGAAGTAAACCCATGAATTATGATGTTCCTGAAAAACAGCCATGCCAAGAAACTATACAAACAAGAGTTTGAGAAAGATATAATGATGTGAATAGTGACTAAAATATTTTATATATAAAAGATAAAAACATAAACATATTTTCCTTAGTCTTTGAGAATTTCATACAAAAATAAAATTTGATCATACCCAATCTATTGCCTCCCCTCAATTTCTGTCTGACTACATTCACAGGTTAAAACAGTTATTTGTGTTGGATTTTGGAGAACATTTAAACCTAGTCTGTAGTTTTGAAAAGGAAATACACATTTAAAAATTTTCAGATCTACGTTGACTTTTTTGGGTACAAATCACTAGAAAATTATTTTCTTATATTTCTGTGTATGTAAATGTGGGTTTGTTTAACCCTAACACCTAACACCGTGCTGCAAAGATCAGTGAAATTAAAATGAAACATGTGTTATTTGAGTGAACTCTAATGCAGTAAAAGACTCAAGAATCCAGCTGAGAAATTGATCCAGTAAAAATATATTCTCAATTTACAATCGCAAGAAGAAAAGAAACTCCCTATTTAGAATGTTTGCATCCCTAACAGTTGTCAGCAGCTATAACTCTTCCCATTTGTCCATGGGTTTTAGATGTTGGATCCATGTTTGGGATGAACTTCAAGTTTCAGAATAATAGTGCAGTCACAAACTCTCTGAATTAGGATAAACCTAATACTTCTTGCATTGTTTGTGTTGCAGTATTGGTGGCCTCCATTCCATAAAACTGTCAGCTATTCATGCCTTTCCCTCATTCTGAGATCCATGTCACTCTTATTATTCACAGAGAGCAAGTGGCAAACTGAGGTACGAGATTCAATAATTTCATCAAGATCACGCAGAAAGAAAGTGTCTGAATCTAGATTTGATTCTGTCTTTTAGTTGCCAAGCACTGCTCTTGCATCCCTCTAAGCAAAAATCAAGGATACAAGGAGTCATTCACTGGCATCTCTTTACTTTACCCACTGATCTAGGAGAGCTCAGAACTCAATTGAAAGTTTTGGGTATATAATAGGATCTGGGTTTGCAGTGCCAGTGTTCTTGAAGTTTCGAGATGGAACATTCAGGAAGGTGCAGAGTACCCTTGTGGTGGCTGGATTCAGAACTGCAGTGGCCCATGGCACAGGCCCATATGCCAAGGCTGGATCAGTGTGCCAGCTGGAGTTGTGGTGGCTCAGTGGTACTTGGTAATCTCAAGGGAGACGAGATGTTTCAAGAAAGCTTATGAGTCAACAATACACTTAAATGGAAACACACACAATGTTCCCCATTTATAAATCTCCAAGGTAGGTTGAGGCCAAGCCCTGAAGGGTACTCATTCAGTTTGATGAGGGATCGAACATGCGAAGATCAGCCTATCCTCTAGACCTACCCAGTACTGGAGGGATATACTAACACAAGGAAATCTGATGTAGGTGGGTCTTCTATCTATTTGTTGCTTTCATTGGTTAATTAATAAAGAAAACTGCTTGGACTAATAGGGCAGAACTTAGATAGGCAGAGTAGACAGAACAGAATGCTGGGAGGAAGAAGGCAGTGTGGCAGACACTATAGGCTATAGATCTCCTCTCCAAGATGGACTCACGTTAAGATGCTTCCCAGTAAGCCACCACCTTGTGGAGCTACACTCATTAATAGAAATGGGTTAATCAAGATGTGAGAATTAGCCCGTAAAAGGTTAGAGCTAATGGGCCAAGCAGTGTTTAAATGAATACAATTTGTGTGCTGTTATTTCAGGGAATAAGCCAGCCAGGCAACCGGGAGCTGAGCAGCAGGAACACAGTCCTCTGCTCCACACTACAGAAATCAACTTCAACACAGTTTGTAGATCAAAGAAAAGACTTAAAAATATAAAAAACGTAGTCCTAACATTCACTAACTAAGGGTTCGTTCTTTCAATGAATTTCATCAGTATATCAGATAGAGAGCAACCTGAGCAGGGTAACAGACTGAGCTAAAGAGTCAATCAAGTAAGTGCTCCATGGACATCTATAAAACACAATGCAGAAAGTAAATAAATAAAAATGGAAAGAAGTCAGAAATGGTAGCCAGGCTTTGCAGCTCATGTCTGCAATCCCAGCATTTAGAAGGAGGATCACTGTAAGTTTGAGGCTAGTCTGAGCTACACAATGAAATCCTGTCTCAGAAACAATGCTAAGAGTCATGTGCACGGTGGTTTAAGAAATGTAACCATCCATCATCGAGCATTTCAAGAATAACGGAAGAAGAAATTGAGAGCAAGCATGAAAAATATATCTGCAGGACCAGGGGCTGAGATTAGTGGTAGGAACATTTGCCTAGAACTGTCCTGTCAGGAACCCACACTTCCATACTGTGGCAAAATCACACAGATCAAAGAAAAAGAAAAAGCATTCTAAATGCATTTATAGTTAAGAGAAATAATTCATAAAAGAGAATGAAAATCAGGATTTTCTTTGGTCCTTTGGTCTTGTAGACACAGAATAGTATTACCAAGTTCATGTTGGGGCTGAAGAGAAGGCAGAGAGCATGAGAGTGCTCTTCCAGAAGACTGGTCTGGTCCTAGAACCCCCAGGGAGGCTCAGGGTTGTTAGTAACTCCAGGCCAGAGACTCCAGTGCCCTCTTCTGGCCTCTGCAGGAACTACATGTAAATGATATACGATTGACATACAGGAAAAACAACCAAACACATCAAACAAAAAACAAAACAAAACAAAACAAACTAATACGTTTGTCATATAGACTGCTATTTAAGGTCGAAGGTACCGAAAAAGGCCTCTGAGTTTACGATTTGCTAACCCTAACCTTGAAAAGAATTTAGAAGTTTTACCCTAAAAATACAGAAGTTATGAAAAAGAAGAAATATGAGTAGCAATTAAAAAGGAGAAACTATGGCTTTAAATTAAGGTAGAATTAGCAATTACAAGAAAAGAATTGCAAGACTTTAACAGTTACAATTATGTGATCTGGACGTGAGAGGTGGTGTGGGACAGCACTAGTGATGCTAAGGGAACGAGAGAGCGAGTGGAGCGAAAACCTGTGGGGTTATTGCTCTATATTGAGAGGCAATGGGAGAATAACTTAACTCTAGAAATTAATAGAAAATGAAGTACAGGATTTGTATTGAACTAAGAATAACCTCCGAAGAACTGAGATAACTTTCAGAATTATTAGAAAAAGAATACTGACAAACAAAGAAGGATGCACAGGGAGTATCCACACAGACATACAGAGGCCGGTACTACTGGCTTAAGGAGTGACTGAGCTGTGTTGGTCCGGTGAAAGACAAGCTGCGTTACAATGACAAGGATCTGGCCGCAAACTATGCACAGGAGACAGGAGGTGCTCAGGTTTCTCCAGGGAAACGGGACCGAAAGGATAAAGGCATAGAGCACGGATGGTTGTGGAGAAAATGCTCGGTGAGGAATTGCTCCTGGAGAAGGCCACGTACTGTGTGTGCACGCAGGCTAACATGCTGCTCCCGCTGCCACTCTTGTTGAAGTTTCTGCAATCTTGTTGAAGTTTGAAGTTAATCTGATAAATTTTTGTCCAAAAGTACGTTCTCTAAATCGCTGACAGTTCAGGGCTCCTCTTACGAGCTTCTTTAAAGAATACTTGTTGGGGTGTAGAATGCTTGGTGTAGGGATTTTTAAACTCTATTGTTCCTCTGAGGGGCTGGGGATGTGGTTCAGTTTGTAGAGGGTTTGCGTAGCAGGCAAGAGTCCTGGACTTGATCCCCAGTACCCCATAAAAAGGGCCTAGTGCATATATCTGTAACCCCAACGCTCTCTCTCTCTCTCTCTCTCTCTCTCTCTCTCTCTCTCTCACACACACACACACACACACACACACTGTATAATATTCATGCATTCCATTGATTTCCATTTGTTTTTGAGAATTCTAAAGTCACTTTTCTGTACTTTATAATGGATGACTCTTTTAAACCCCCCTCACCCAATCCTTCCCTTTCTTCCTTTCTTTGGAAATATTAAAGAACAAACTTATTGGATTTATCTTAGTTTTCATCATGTACTGTCAGTTTTCCCAGTACATATTTCTAGGCAATTTCAATGTATATATTGAAGATTTATTTTATTTTTGAAATACTTTCTTGGATCACAGGTTTAAATAAAATTTCTGCCCAAAGATTTTAGTTTTGTTTTTTAGAGACTACAATTTCACATTTTAAATGCTTCTTTGTTTTCTCTATTTCTGTTCTATCTGATCTTTTAGTTCCATATTCTGTTTTTGTTCTCTATTTTTCTACCACTTCTTTATGTTCCTTATGGTACTGCACCCTGTAGGCAACTTATTTCATCTCATTTCTGGGAAGAATTAGTTATTTCTATAATTTAATTTTTTAGTTTAAGAAACCATAGTTTCAGAACTTTCTTTTATTGTTATTTTTGTTATTCACATATGTTCCAAATCATGTTTAGGGGCATCCTAAACATCCTTATTTCTTGTCAGATGTTATTCAGAAATTCTGGACTTCAGACTTTCCTCTGGTGGTCAAGTTGCTGGGCGGGGTTTCTGAATCCAGAAACGCTGATTTTCTGCTTCCCACCTACCAATTTTCAGGACTTGTTTCAGACTTCATTATTCTCTCTCAGATTTTCCCAGATTCTTATTCTCAGGATTTTTAATGTCTAGATTTAGAATTTATTTTATTTTTGATTTTTAAAAATAGATTTCAAAGGTACAGTTGCCTGTGTGTGCTAAACTATGGAATATATTCAGACTAGAAGTGATTGACATGTTATGAAAGGGACATGTTCTGTTACTTTGTTTTTCTTGGTTCAAGACTGCCCTCTTCTGTTTGTGTAGACTAGTGTGGTTTTAGAAAGGATTCCCAGAATATGGTGATGTAGTTCCTTTAGGAGAGTTAAGTACTGGCATGTGTTAAGTACCTAGTGTGTGTGAGGTTCAGAGTTCAAACTTTATATATATATATATATATATATATATATGATATATATGTATATGCATATGTACATATACACACATATGCATAATACATAAACACACACACAAAGTTGTAAGGTAAAGACTTGGAGACCACCCTGCATGACCAAAGTCCATATTTAGAGTTAGTATTAAGCCAGCCAACAAGTGCCTGCAGAGAAGCACGGTTTCAAGGAGCAGACTTGAATGCATTTTACAGGAAGCTTTTAAAGGCAAAGAACACAGAAAATCATACCTTGTTTGGCAGTTACCGGGGAAGTCAAGCTAGCCAGCAGTTTAACAGAGCAAAAACTGTAGCTAGGGTATTTCTACCCTCAGATTCTAGAACAGGGTTGATATTTTCCCATGGGACTTTTCACAGCAGGGGTAGAAAAGTCTTGGGGGTCAGTTTCAAGTAACACCAAAGAAGACTTCAACTGAGAGGAGATGAAGGAATCGTTTCCCCACCTCCACATTTATCCAAACCTCTGGTGTGTGTGTATGTGTGTGTGTGTGTTTCTCAAGACTGCTGCTGTTACTGAATTTATGTTCACTGAGATTGAAGTGAAGTGGTTTCAGTTCTATCACAGTAATAAATACTGGTAAAGGGATACAAAGACGGCATTTGATAATTTATAACACATTTTAGAAAAATACTTATGAATAAGTTGTGAATTTAGTAAGAAAAAATTATTCAAAGTGGTTAGTGAGCTATCCCTTGCAAAAAGATTACTCACTAGCAATAATTTTACAAATTCAATCCTTTAAGTAATTCATAGCACTGCAGTCTATTAGAACCCATCTTTTAGTATCACATTGTAGATATCTTGTCAAGAGAATGCAAATTGAATATAAAAGACCCTTGAATCAGATCCATTACTGTACCTACTGTGGATCTAATGTAGAGTGGGTGCTCAAATGTTGAGTAAATGATGGAAAACTCCCAACCTGATTCATAAGATAGAAAAAAAACTGTGAAGTACTTGCCAATGAATCTAATCAAGTGTTTTGATATTTTAGTCAATGTTCTATTGCTGTGAAGAGACATCATGACTATTTAATTGGGACTGGCTTACAGTTTTAGAGGTTTGGTCTTTTATTAGCACGGTAGGAAGCATGACAGCATTCACGTAGACATGGTGCTGGAGAAGGGGCTGAGAGTTCTATATCTAGATCCACAGGCAGCAGGAAGGAAGGAATTCTAGGTTTGGAATGAGCTTTTTGAAACTTCAACCTGCAGAGACCTCTGGCAGATAGGGCAGTGGCAGAGCTGGTCCCGCTGGTCTCTCCCTGGGGCTGAGTAGGATGGTGAGTGTCTGCTGACAACCCAGACCTCCCCTGGCCACTGGAGAGAAACACACTGAGTCAGGAGTCTGTTGAAACAGGATTTCATTTTGTTGTATCATGAAGGGGGTTGTGATGGAGGTGAGAGTCTTGAGATGGGGTGAGGAGGAGAGGGGAATAAGGGCCAATAATATTTTACCATGTTAGTGGTGGCTGGGCAGAGGTGGTCTTAGGTAGGGCTATGTTGAGTCACTCATATGCAGAAGTTATGACCAAACACAGGTCACCAAACTCGAGTTAAGCTCAGGAAGTTACACTGGGCCTCATGCCTGAGCCTCTTGAGGCCCAACATGATGGAAGACATGGCCCCTGTCTTAGGTTGTCTCCCACATGGAGATTTTACCTGTTATTGAGTACCATGTATCTCATCTATGAAGAATCTATTCCATGACTTGTCTTAGGTCATCCCAACCTGTCTGAGATCTTACTCTTATCATTGGTCAAGTGGAGGGCAGGGAAGGGGCGCTCATAGGAGAATAACCAGTCATATGAGGGGCCAGACTCTTGACGGGTCAGCTTATGAAAGTGTACCTCAACCTGGTGTAATTTAATTGTCGCCAATCTTTGGTGAACAAATTGTGTGATCTTATTGAACACACAAGGCTTAACAGAGGAGAATAAGGAAAAGAAAAGGTCTGAGTAGGGGAAGGAGGTAAGGTAGGAATCCGTGAAGGACCATCCACAGCAGATTATCTTGAAGTTCTCCTTTCCAGGTCTTCCTGGAATTTTTTGATCTTAGCTCAGATGATCCCCGACTTACTGGCATAAAAGCAGCACTTGTCCTGAAAGAACAAGCAGATGCTCCCTTTCTGCAGTTAGTAGGTCTAGCCCTCTTCTGTTTTGGAAGACCATTTCTGCTAGGGAGTCTAACTAATGTCACAAGTCAAGGATGGTATGGGAGATGGCCTTCCCATCATCAATTAACTGAGGGAATAGCTTTCTAAAAAGCTGTGAGGACAAGCCTATCCCTGTAGCCCCTGTAGCCATACCTGCAGCACCCCAGCCCAACAAGGAGGGATGTCATTTATATGGCCCTTTTAGACCTTCCGCCTATGTAGCGAAGGAGGGCACAGGGACTGCCTCATCCCCAGGGATGATATCTACATCAGGGATTAACATGGCAGGGGCACAAAGGCCTGTACAATTGTCAGACAGGAAATCATAGGCCATCTTCCCTACAAATGAGGGCTGTTCCAGCAGGAGGGCATTGTTGAGTATTGGATGCTGTCATGTTTAGATCACAGAAAGAGGGATAAACATAGCCCACATATGTGCCAGAACTGTTGGAGAAGGGAGGAGACCAGATACAGGAATTAGAGTGTTGGAGGGAGGGGGCCGCTTGTTCTTCCTGGCTGCCCGGCTAGCTTACACCTGAAATAATCACACAGAAACTATTAATTAAATCACTGTTTGGCCCATTAGCTCTAGCATCTTATTGGCTAACTCTTACATCTTAATTTAATCTATTTCTATTAATTTGTGTATTGCCATGTGGCAGTGGCTTACTGGCAAAGTTTCAGCACATCTATCTCCCGTGGCAGATCCATGGCATCTCTTAACTCTGTCCTTCTTTCTCACAGCATTCAGTCCAATTTTCCCCACCTACCTAAATTCTGCCTTATTTACAGGCCAAGGCAGTTTCTTTATTCATTAATGGTATTCAAGCATACTGAGGGAAATCCCTCATCATTAGAGGAGGCATAGGGAAAAACTGAAATGGGAAACATGGCCAGCAATTTTTAGTGTAGTAAAGGTAGTATCTAAAGCTAAAGCCAGTGGCCAAGGGGGTCTTTGATTGAAGGCAGAGCCAACAGTTCTTTGAAAGAAAGGGGTTGTTTGGTTAAGCATAGAAAAAGCCATGTGGAGAAGAGATTCTGTGTTTGGATCGAGATCAAGATCACCCTGGTTCTCAGGAGGGGCAAAGGGATGGTAATTTAGCTCTGGGTATTGGGCCAAGACGAGCTGCTCTATCTTATGTTGGACTTCCTGTTCTCTAATCTTGTCCTGGACACCCCCACCATCAGAGTAGCCAATGGGGGTGGTGATCTCCTTGCAGACTGTGGCTCCTGGGGCTCCCATACAGGTAGAAAATTGGGGTCCTAGATCTCCCCTTGTAGCTTCATTTCTTCCTATGCATGTCAAACCATTTCTTGTGGCAGTCCAATAGATTTGTCCTGTGGAACTACTTGTATATTGCTCTACAGTGGAGTAACAGGCTGAATTGATAGTCTAATAAAAGACAGCGCAAGGGCAAGGCCCTGGTTTGCCATCCATCTTGGGTATGATTTTTGGTTTTTCTATACATACCCATTTGTTGGATGAGGAATCTGGAGGAAAGGCTGACAGAACTTACAAGTCTGAACTATCCTTTTGAGGTCTTTAATTGGTACCTGTGGGAACCTGTGCTTTAGGCTCCTCCAGTTAATGTGGGTCAAAAGGTGGAAGTGTGTAGCTTTCATAACAGTATTGCATTGAGGCATGCCAGCCAGGTGGTCAGACAGCTGATTTCCCCTGAAGGTGAGTTTTGGTGGCCTCTAAGATGTTGTAGGAAGATGAGACTGATTCTTTGTTTAAGTAAAAGGCGAGCTTGAATCATAAGAAGAGATATAGGGTTGGAGTATAATTTAATATGGGCCTCAACCAGGCTGTGTAAAAGATTAACAATGTAAAAGCTGTCAGAACATAGATTAAATGGTTCTGGTATGGAATCCAATGCCATAATGATGGCAAATAATTTTTTAAACTGTGAGGATCCCTCCACCTCATGGGAGATTGACTTTATAGGATCCTCTCCCCACAGGAGAGGTGGGAATAAGACTAAGGAGGCTACTAGGTGCCCCCCATCAATAAACACTGTCAGAAAATCAAGGTTGGGTTGAGACAGAAAAAGCTTAGGGGCTTCCACTCCAGTCCAGAAAAGGAGCTCATCCATTTGCGAGGGCCATAACGCCAGTCATTTTTTCCTAGGAATCCATCAAGGGCTATGGCAATTCTACTATTTCTCTGGTGCCAGGTGAAATCAGTGATTTTAAATGGAACAATAAGGGAATGAGGTTCTGTGCCAAATGTTCTGACAGAATTATTCCTACCTTTAATGATGCAATCGGCTATCTGATTGGTCATAGAGTAGACCATGGGAACTCTGCCCACCTAGAAGCAAACCCAATGAATGGGCTCCCCCTGCTGTGCTAATAGTGTGGTACACAAAGTTTCCCCAGAAAAGATATATAGGAAGACTGGCAGGTCAGGATCAAACCTCTTAGGGCCACTGAGTCAATGTCCTGTTGGACCTGGCATAAGATCTGTCAATGGCGAGAGGATAAAGTGACTTGAGAGGAAAATTGAGGCTCTTTAGGAGTTCAAACAATGGAGCCAACTGTTCCGTGGAAACATATATGCATGGTCTCATCCAATTTATTTCTTCTATACCTTTTGGAAATGAGGTAGGGTATAGGAATCCTGAGTATGCAATTGGGATTTGGCTGGAGAAACCGAATTGAGGGACAAAATGGAGGCCAAAATTTTAAAGGGAGGGATAGACTGAATTTTATCTGAAGCCACTTTGAAGTTATTATTCTTTAGAATGGGTAAGGCAATTCGCTGTGAGGTCACGAAGGCCTGATGAAGTGGAACTTCCCAAAATAATGTCATCCATACAAATATAGAATAAAATATCGTGACATTCCATTGACTAGGAAAAGATGTGTGAACGGGTGGGCTGCTAACCATCCCCTAAGGTAACATGTCCATCCGAACCTCTGGTCTGGGCCCCGGAAGTTAGTTGAGGGCAGTGCCATGTCATCTGGATGTAACGGGATGGAGAAGAAGCAATCTTTAATATCAACAATTGTCATGTAATAAATGTTGGGAATGGCAGGTATCCAGGGGAGTCCCCTCTTGGAGGGGGGGTCCCAAATGGGATCATCCTCTCATTGATTTTTCTTAACTCATGTAAGAGTTTCCAGGGGCCATTGTCTTTCTTATGACAAAAACAGGGGAATTCCAAGGGCTCACAGATGGCCAGACATGCCCCAATTACAGTTGTTTAACCAAGGCATCAAGTTGTTGTAACTGCTCAACTCATACAGGGTTCCCAGGTGCCCATCGGATCTTTGGCACTGGAGAGCAAGTAGTGGCACTTAGGATTGAGGGTGAACCCGGGAAAAGTCTTGTCTGGGTTTTTCAAAATATGGATCATCCTGATAATTGGGATGGGCGGCCCCTCCTACTTCAAATTGTTGCTCATATTCCTCAGTATCAAGCAAGTCTTGATGAAAGGCCTTATGGTCAATAGTGATATAGGCCTCAGCCTCCCTGAGGATATCCTGACCAAGGAGGTTGGCAGTCAGTCCAGAGACCACTAGGGAGCGCACCTCCCAGCAATTACCATCGGGATCCGTCCAGCTTTATCTGCCATAATGTAGATTGCCTTCCCACACCAAGTAGGGACGCTCCGGGACTAGCTGCCAAGGGAGGGGGAGGTGTCTTTTCTGATGACCGTGTGATTGGTCCTAGTGTCTATAAGGAGCCTAAAGGTCCTATCTCCAATTGTTAGGGTCACTTTCGGTCTCAGTCCGGTTATCAGAGGCACTGTCCAGTGTGCATTGACCACCCTTTTCCTCTTATTTAATGGGGCTGGGGATGGTAGGGTCCCTGGCAGAGTTTAAAGGCTCCACCTGGAGACTGAACTTGGACTTACAGTCCCTGGCCTAGTAAAATCCTTCCCCCCCCCTTTTTTTTGCAGCAGGGACACGAGGTGCAGGGTGCACCATCTCTTGCGGAGGCTGACGAGGAGCCCTTGGTTTTATTAGGGAGCTCTCTCTTGAAATGGCCACCACATCCAAAGCAGGTCCACTTTCCCCCTACTAAAACCTGCTGAAGAGCGTTGACCAAAGTGGTCATTTCCTCCTTATGGGTAGCCTGCATAGCAGATGCCATAACCCTCATTTGGTAGGTGATGGAGCCTACATCCTTTGAGGCAATGGCCCATCTTCCCATGGATTGGTCTCTCAGCCCAGAGCAGGCCAATTTATGATCAGCGTTCACCCCATCCCAGACTAGTGTTCTAACAAACTTGTCTCAAGAAGCTCACCAGGAAGAAATTTTCTTTTGAGGCTCTCTGACACTCCATCTATAAAAGAGGCCACATCCTCACTAGACTTTAGGGTGATCCGCAAGATCGTGATTCAGTGGTACCCTCTTCCACTTTCTTTCAAGCAGCCAGTCCCAGCGCCTGATCCTGATGGGGCGGGAATGTTGGCCAGCTGAAGGCCTGTGAAAAACTGGTCAGAAGTGCCAGAAAGCGTCCTGTAGGTGAGGGGATTTGAGGGGTTAGCGGCCTGGTTTCTTTCAGCCTGAACCCGCACTCCTCCCTGAAGAAGGCATGCCATTTTAGGAACTGTGAACCCGGGCGGTCTCTCCAGTCGCCTGCGGTACATGGTTGATGGGCCAGCCCCTGGAGGATGGTTTCAGCCCATGGTGAATTGGGTCCATCCTCAAAAACAGCCTTCTTTAATCCTTTAAGGTCCTGAGCCTCCCAGGGGGTACCAGCAGTTAGGCCAGTTACCCTTGGGGTTAACATTTACAGGAAAGAGATTGTCCACTTCCCTTCCGGATGTGCCCCGGACACAATAGGGTGAGGTGCAGAAGGGGTATGGAAAGGGTTAGTAGGGGATCCCAAGGAGGGCCCTTTGAGGCCCAAGGTGTGCCAGCGAAGGGATCAAGGGATGGGTATAACAAACTATGCTGACTAGGGTGGCTCAGGAATTTTGGGCTAGGCTCGGATTGCATCTATGAACTATGCTGACTAGGCTGGTTGGGGAGTTTCGGGCTAGGCTCGGATTGTGCCTGTACGTCCTTCTTTTCCCAAGTCTGTTTCCCTTCTCCTTGACTCTCCTCAAAGGTCGTGGCCTGTTTTTTCTCTTTGGAGGGCCTTGGTGGAAAGCAGCCCTTTAAGGCAGTGGCAGTTGGAATGGCTCCCAGAGGGGGAATTTCCCCTTTCTCTACCTGAGCTCTATCGAGTAGGATTTCTACCCTGTTCCAGGTATTCCAGTCAGAGAGGTTGCTGGAGGAAGCCATGGAGCAACCCTAAGGAGATATGTCTATGTCTAGAGGGTTTGGCTATCAGATAGATCAAGGCCCCTGCTTTTAAGTAGGACCCATAGGGATTCCAAGGCAGAATTCTGCCTAAAAGAAGACTGCCCCATTTCTTATGAGGGCACACTCACCCATGGACTGATTAACTCTTCTTCACAGGGGGCACCAGTCTGTCGGGATAGGGCAGTGGCAAAGCTGGTCCCGCTGGTCTCTCCCTGGGGCTGAGCAGGATGGTGGAGTGTCTATCAATGATCCAGACTTCCCGGAGAAAAACACGCTGAGTCAGGAGTCTGTCGAAGCAGTACCTCATTTTATTGTATCAGGCACGGGGTTGTGATGGAGGTGGGAGTCTTGGGACAGGGCGAGGAGGAGAGGGGAATAAGGGCCAGTAATGTTTCACCACGTTAATGGTGGCTGGGCAGAGGCCGTCTTAGGTCGAGCTCTTCTGAGTCGCTCATATGCAGAAGTTATGGCCAAAGACAGGTCACCAAACTCGAGTTAGGCACAGGAAGTTCCACTGAGCCTCTAACCCTGGCCTCATGAGGCCCAACATCCACCCTCCCCACTTTATCCACCACACTTCCTAATCCTTACAAATAGAGCCACTCCCTATGCGCCTATAGGGACTGTTCTCATTCAAACCACCAAAATGAGGAATAGCATCAATGTGGGGCCATTAAATACACATGTGTAGTTGGACATGATGGAGCATGCTGGAACCTCAGTCAGTACTCAAGAGGCAGAGGTCGGCAAACTGCAAAGTGGAGGAGAGCCCGCGTTACACAGAGAGAGCTTGCTTTAAAATACAAACCCAAAAGTAAATGAAATTTCAAGTCTAGCTTAAACACTGTCAGAAAGTAGAGAGTTTGTAGTTGCTACCGAGGTGAAAAAACAGAGTTTCTTCAAAATGTCTGCCACGTGCCCTTTGCTGATGGTGTCTCTCTTCCTCAGCTTGTAGCGTTCTAGTAGAGAAACCCAACTCGGAAACCTCAACATGTACTAGTGTTCTTTTATACTTAGCTTCTTTATAAAATACTATTTGTGAATCAACCCATTTTACTTTCTGCTGTTTTCCACAATGTGAGTAGATCACTGTTAATTTTTATTTTGTTTTAAAGCTTAAGTGAGGAGTTTATTGAGAGGCAGAGACAAAGAGGATGGATGAGAAGAGGCAAGGAGTGACCTGCCTCTTCAGAAGAGCTGTGAAGAAATACTACCGTTAGTTTAGAAAATGTTGTTGATGCACATTTTGCTTCCTGGTATGTGGTTATTTTGAACAGGGCTGTTGTAAACCTTTGTGCACACGACTCTTGGTGCATTTAGCTAGATGCTTGCTTGAGGTGGAATTGCCAGGTCATGGGGTACTTATGTTAAATTTCAAAAGTATTTTCTGACTAATGAAAGAGTTTAAATTTTATACAGTACAATCTGCAAATCTTGAGTATTATTGCCAGTGTTTTAGTGTGTCTTTGTAGTCCAGTAACCTTTTGATAATGGAAATTTGCATATGGATTCTGGAAATACAGTCAAGATTTCTTTTTCCCCACGTGGGCGGGGGGTATCAGTGTAATTGTTGGAAAGTCCATTCTTTCCTCACTGCCCTGCTTAAATCAAGCTTGAACATGTGACCTTCCCCACACTGGACAGGCTTAGGCGTAATAATAGGTCTGACAGCATAGCTCCACTTGCCTCCTTTCTACTCTTGAAGGGTTGTTTGGCTACTCTTGGTCTTTTTCTAGTTCCAATAAGTTTGGTATCAATTTGAGTATTTTGAGAAATAAGTCCTGGAACTGTGACTGAGACTACAGTGATGAATTTGGAAAAAAATGGACATCTTTAAGATACAGAATTTTTCAAACCATAAATTGAACACATGCTTCCACTTACTTAGTCTGCTGGACTCCTTTAAAAGTATTTGTATTTTTTCTTTTAAAAGTTTATACAGTTCTTGTATTTACCTAGTATATATTGATTTTTAAAATTTTACTTTGCAGGTTGACAGATAAATTGTATGTGTTGCGTACAACATGATGATTTTCATGGGTGTGCATTGCAGTGACTGTGTCCAGATACTTAGTCTCACATTACTTTCTTTTTCTGTCTTTCTTTTTTAGAAAGGTTCTTTCAGTGTGGTCCTGCTAGCCTGGACTCCTCTTCCTGCCTCAGTTTTCTGAGTGCTGGGATTACAGATACGCGTCATCATATTAAACATTCAATAGACTTTTGATGTTCATTAAATTATATACTAACATTTTCTAATACATGTTGTCAATATATTTGATTTATATATTGATCTTGCTTTGAGTAATCACTCTAAGATTGCCCTTTAATTATATGTTTGTTTGAATTCTTTGTGAGTATAAGTATAATTTTTTTTGAAAAATTAATTTATTTATCAGTTAATTAACATCTCTATTGTACTTTTGACGGTCTCTGATACAGTTTTGAATGGGTGCAGTGATGGTGAGCACAGTCTTTTCATTCCCTTTTATTGTGTATATAAATAATACACTGCCAGGATTACAGTTCTTTCTTTTAGATTCTGTGTATCAAAGCTAAGTTATTTGAAGAAAAACATTATAGTGATCAAATGATATATACAAAAATCTTACATTTTAGAAATTCTTCAAGTCATATTTCACTTTCATTTCCTTGCTCTAATCATAAGGAGAAAACTCTTTCCTTCTATATGTTTCTGTCTCCCTTTAAGTACCACCAAAGGACATGAAAGACAATAAACTTCTTGCACAATGTGCAAAAATGACAATATGTTAATTTAAAATAACCCCAATTTATATCCAAAAATTTTTTATAGGTCTTGTTGAATCAAGAATTTATGTAAAGGAAATATATGTATATAAAAGAGTCGCTGAAGAATTCTGTAAATTTTGCAAAAACAATGTGGTGTTTGGACTAGGTATAAAAACGTGTTTGTCTTAGGTCAAGTACCTTAAAAGCAAAGCCAAAGACACTTATTTTAGTCCTTGCAATTTTTTGGAGGGAGGAGATGCTTTGAGAACAGAAATTTGAAGCAAGGGGAATCATTAATTATTAGTATGTTTCCACTAGAGATTTGTTTCTCTGCTACTACACGGCAAGTATAAAACCAAGACTACATGACAGTTAGCCCTGCCTGATGTGGGTGGTGGGCGCATTCAGGTAAAGATTGTTTACAATTTTATGCATAGGTATAATGAGTGCTAGTCATTTTACTCCCACCCCCCTCCTTCATTTCTCCTTCCCTCCCACTAAACCTTTCTTTTTCATTAGTCTTTCTTTGCTTTCGTGCCTTCTTTTGTGTGTGACTCACTGAGTTCAACTAGAATCACTATGTGAGCATGGGTGGGTGGTAACCAGATGTGAGCACTGGTTACTGTGCCACTGGAGAAGATAATACTTCTCCCATTAACCACTAACTAGCAATGGTGTCTCAGGGAGAGGTGAAGTCTCAGACTCCTGTTCTATTCATGATGAGCTGTTGAGGAGGGTCAATCTTGTGAAGGTCTTATGCTGTGGGATAATCGTCAGTACTCTATGAATGTGTATTGCTCTAAATGGTTAATAATAAAGCTGGTTTGGCCTAATAAGACTAGGCAGGAAATCCAAAATGAAAATAGAGAGAGGGAGAAGGGTTGAGTTGAAGAGATGCCAGCGAGCCACCAGAGGAACAAGATATACTAGAGAACAGGTATGTGACAAAATATAGATGAATAGAAATGGATTAATTTAAGTGTTAAGAGCTAGCTAGTAATAAGCCTGAGCTATAGGCTGAGCATTCTATAATTAATATAAGCTTTTGTGTGTTTATTTGGGACTGGGTGGTAGGGATAGAAGAAAAGCTCTGCTTCTATTTACAGTCTTTTGCAGATACCCAAGCTGTAGTAAGTTCATGAGTGCAATGGCTGTAGCAGGCCCAGAAAATATCTTTTGCTGCATATCTCCCCATCCTCTGGCACTTACATTGTTTCTGTCTTATCTGCCCAGTGTTCCTGAACCTTGGAAAGGAGTTATAGACACCTCATTTAGTGCCAACCATGTCACAATAATTTTATTCTTGACACTTTGACTAATTATGAAGTTCTTGCATTAACCACCACCCACTGAAATAAGAAGAAGGCTGAATATCACTAATCTTGGATGGTGGTCAGGAACTGGGTAGGAACTATTATTTCATGTCTGTTTTCTGGGGAACCACAGCTACTGGGTAATTAGATTCCATTCAGATAGGAATCATTGACTCTAGTAAAGGGCAGATGAAGGGGTAGATGTACAGACTGGGGAAGGAATCTGATTGAGACACCAATAGCATCTAGAACAGCATTATAGACTTGAAGAACAATGCTGTAAGGATAAATAATAGACAAATAGATGCCGTAACAGAGCTGTGAACTGTGGTAGGAGTTAGGGAATTAAGTGTGGTCTGCTTCATAGTGTGTCTATTTCATTGTTTTATTCATTGGCACCAACATTTTCTTCACTGAGGCTGTTTTCAAGCCAGAAAAAAGAGACTGATAAAGTAGAAGATAGGGAAGGAATCTCACGACTGGGGATTATAACAATACTGGGAATATGGAATGGGAATGTGCAACCGGCTGGAGACATTTCAGTGTCTACTAGTTTATAATAGGAGCAGTTCCTGTTGATGGCAATGGTTAATGTCTGACTGTGTAAGTAGGCCACTAAAGGACTGCAAAGAAGGTCAGAGAAATGGGAGATGCCAAGAAGACACATAGAAAGAAACCATGGAGTGGTGGGAGCAGCTAGAAAGGACAGAGAGGCCAGGTACAGAGGACCAGAGGAGCTCCTGTTTGGGAAAAAGTAGTACATGTAAGAGAGTGAAGGCGTCCAAAGGGGAGCATTGAAGGTAAGTAAAGGGAGAATGGTTTGGAAGTAGCAAGAATGGGATGGAGCCATAATGGACTACGCTTTCTGATACCAGGATATCAATGGCTGTTCCCTGAGAAGACTGTGAAATGTCTGATCTCAGGGGAAGACAAATTTCTTTGCAAAAGCAGATGTAATGTTTCTCATTAGAAGCAGAGGGCATTTGTAAGTATCTACACAATGGGGCAGTGAGTATAGGAGCCACAGAGAAAAGATTACAGAATTAAAGTGAATAGGTGGGGCTGGAGAGATGGCTCAATGGTTAAGAACATTGACTGCTCCTTGAGAGGACCTGGATTCAATTCCCCACGCCCACATGACAGTTCACAACTGCCTGTAATTCCAGTTTTAGAGGACCTGACACCCATGGCAAAACACCAATGCACATAAATAGAAAAAATAAATTAAAAACGAAACAACCCAAAAAAGTAGATAGACATATTAAAGTGTGAAATATTATTGTACATTCAAGAATTTTATGCCATCAAAACCCATAACATGACTGTATCATTGACATTAGGGTTAACTATAACTGATTAAAGCCCCTAATTTATTTCCATTTTATTGATGTCAGAGTTAACTATAATTAAATGCTAATTCTTTCTAATCCTTACTCAATTTGCATATTTCCAGTGACAATTAAAAAGGTGAAGCTAATTAAATACTGCTTTGAATTTGCTTTAAAATCAATAATATTTTTTTTTAAAGAAATAGAAAAGCCATTCGTGAATATTAAGATGGATACATGAGCTGTGTCTTAAGGTTACGTCTCTCAGAAGGCCCCTCTTCAGGCTTGCTGGAGCTACATTGCCTTCCCAGGAGCAGTTGCTTAGCAACGGTGACAAACTCACATCCTTGATTAAGACTGAAGCTGAGTCCCAGTCTTCAGTATTTCTCTTGTTCTTTTGAGGAACTGGTAAAACTAGTTGGGATGTTCCAGGGTAGGCAAAACTGGATTTTGGAGGTGCAGTTTCCTACCGAGTTTTCCCTACTTCGTAGATTGTTTCCCAAAACCCCATGGGGTTGTTGAATATTCATAAGCATCAGTATTTAGCACATGGTAGACTCAATAATTATTTATTGAATGCATTCTGATGGGAGTTAATGGACAAATTATTTGGTTACAGCTATGGTTGTGTGTCTGTGCATGTGCACATGTACATGCCTGCAGGTTTGAAGTTGCCTGCCCAGACTCTTCTCTTTTTTCCTGGCTCATGCCTAGCATAATTATGTTCTTTAATCTTATTTGCATTTGGCGCCACAGAATAATACAAACGCCAAATAGAGCTTCATATAGTGAATGGCTTGTCAGGACCCAATACAGTTGATCGGTAGTAAATAAAGCCTGATTTAATTGGTGTCTTATTAGGCTACAAAAAGAAGTGGTGCCCAGCCTTGTCTGTCCATCCATCATAATCACACTGGGTGATTCAAAGCCTTAATGCTGGCTCTTTCCACAGAGGCTTACTTTTCTAGGTCAGCGCTGGGGCACAGATGCTTGAGTTGCTCCGAAGAGTGTGATGTGTTTCTAACGTGCAAAACTGCTTCTCTACAGAGTCTTTCCCTCCCAGAACATCCCTGCTATCGTTTAAGGATAAGAAGCATCTCATGACTTGTTCTCCTGCCTCACAGGCTGTAATTCCCTTGACCTTGCCTTTGGTTGCAGCTCTATTCTCTAGCTCTGGTTTGAACATCTGCTTTCAATCTTGCTTTGTTCTCTGCTTGACTTGAATGTCTTTGTGATTGGTTTCCAAGCAGAATGTCCAAAGCATCTTGAAGAAGTTCACTTCCTATGTATCTGAAGCACACATTATTTGTGTTAAAGTTGAAAATGCAGTTGCTGAATAACTTTAAGCACATGACTTTATGACCACAAGGAAAATATAAGGAATTAAGCTGTCAGTTTTCCCATAAACTTGTGTGCTGTTTTTATTAGGGAAACCGTCGTTGAGAAAGCAGAGGCTGTCTCACTGGAAAGACAGACTGTAATGACTGGGGAGAGGCCCAGAGAGCTTTAAATTAGAGGCCTCGGCTGCTCACTTCACATAGCTCCTTGTCCAGACACTTCTGTCCCTTCAGGAGTCAGGTAAGCTCTCCCTCAGGTTCATCTTAAGAGCCTGTGCTTTGAGAATAAGGATGTTTGCTGGTTTGAAATAAATATATTTTATTGTGTATAGACTCTTCTTGCGGCGATTTTATTTATTTCAGGGCCCAAATGGCCAATGTAGTTTATCTTCTCCATCTTATTTGCTAGTGATTTAAATCCTCTTATTTCTGAGTAAGGATTCCCTACAGAGAACTGAGGCTGAGCCTCCAACAGTGAATGTAGGCTTGTGGATTTCACAGCAGGAGTGAGACATAGAGTATAAGGCTCTCAGGAGCTTTATTCATTGAATTTTGCTTTGGGTTTCTTTAAAAGACTTTATGAAATAAATGTTGAAGAAAACACAAAGCTTATTTGTACTCTACTTTACTTTTGGTGAATATTAACTGCTCTTTGAAAATTATTTTTTGTGTGTGAATTAATAACAGTAAGATTAGCTCATTGAGTAAATCAAAAACAATGCAAAAAAGAAAAGTATTGAATGTATTAAGAAAAGAAAACCACATCCACCAAACAATCCCCGATTTACTCTACTGCCCTTTAGGAGAAAATTCAACCCATAGTATACTTTTTGTGGGGGTAGGAATTAGGAGTTAGGGAACTTAGTATGTTCAACTCTGGACTGGACTTTGATCTATTCAGAAACGGGAAGTGTCAGATAAGAATACAACTGTTGTTGTATAAATGAATCCGGTTTGAACAACACTGCTTGAGTGTGAGGCCAGTGAGGCTGCCTGTGCTTTGAGAACTCTGTTTTACCACAAAGCTGGGTGCCTGGGTAAGGTGCAAATCAGCAAGTCAAGGGCGGGTCTGTTTAGAGAGCTTATCATAAGATGTGGAGGTGGGGAACAGACTCTGACTGTGGCTAAACAAGAGGAGAAAACCATTAAGGTATTACCCTATATCCTGGGGAAATGAGAACTGAAAACTACTGAATGAAGCTAGAGTTCAGCTGACTTATGTCTTCTATTATGGGAGCAGAGGTAGGGATTAGGTAGCAGTTCTGAATCTCAGTGTTCTGGATAGATGAAGGAAGGTGTGATCATAGCATAAAGCAGCCCAGTCCGGATGCTGTGTTGATTGTTATTGTTGTTCTAGAGAGCTTGGAAACCATCATGGACTCACTAGACACAGCAACTGCACAGTTTGGGTTTGATCTTTTCAAAGAGCTGGATAAAGCAAATGACGGCAACATCTTCTTTTCCCCCGTGGGCATCTCAACAGCCATTGGCATGATCTTCCTGGGGACCCGAGGAGCCACTGCCACCGAGTTACAGAAGGTGAGGAGCTTCTTTTGCTTTTGCCAAGTTCCAGGTGGAAACTTGGTTTTGGGGTTTAACCCTCTAGCATTGAAATGTGCTCATCTTGACTTGTTGGCCAGAAAATAGATGATGATATGGAACAGTTTTGGGTCTCTCAGAGAAGGCCTCTTCCCTCTCTAGATACCACAGTATCATTTTCTCTTTGATGCATGGAATTCCTTTGGGTGGGAGTTGTGGTGAGTGGCCTTGTCAAAAGCCACTATTCTTATATATAAAGAGAGAATATGAAAAATCCAAAACCACTATGATCAGCTTTTTAATTTCTATTTGGTCTACCTGACATATTGTAGATGACCAGGCTCCTCTGGAGATTAATGGGTAACCTAGACATTTCCCTGGCTCGTCAAAGAGGTGATACCTGGGTAACTTGAAAAGACTTTGCCAGCCTTCCCTTGGCTATGTGAAATTTTTCTCTATTCTGACAATAATGACAGTGTTTTCTCTCCATCAGGTACTTTACTCTGAAAAAGGCACAGAAAGCTCCAGAATAAAGTCTGCAGAAAATGAGGTGGGACATGTTTCTATATCCTTTAGTATGATTCCTTCTTAGGTGTAGGATCAGTGTAGGAAAGTACTAGAAAAAGCAAACCTCATTTACTATCAAGCAGTAGTCACTAGAGTCAAATACTATCTCTAGGCATGTTAGTCCATTTTCTGATGCTGTAACAAAGGACTAGGGTCTGAAAGCTTGACAAATAGGAGCTGGTTTGTTAAGCTCATGTTTTCGGAGCTTGAAAATCCCAGACCGAGTGTCTTTATCTGTTTGATTTCCATGGAGACTCTTCTGGAATATATTATACGTGAAGGATTAGGGGATGAACGTTGGTGACACACAGAAGGGGCTAAAACTTGTGGCTGTTCTTGCTTTGGGAGACTACCATTAACCTCTTCTGAGGGATGTTCCTTTGGTGACCTAGTCACCTTTCTTACCAGGTTCCTTAAGTGTTTCACCACCTCTTAACATTGCTTTACCAGGGTTAGACTTTTAGAACATAAACTCTTGGGAGAAAACCACTTCCAATCACAGCATTTGTACTGTACACAAACAGTAGATTCTCAATAATGATAAGAAATCAGAACTTTAACACACAACAACCACTATGAATGCTAACACACCAACAGGTTGTTATAACAGCTTTGGGGTTACAGAGAATTGTCTAATGTTCTGGCTTGAGTATGCCAGGACTTTGAGACTTTGGCAAGTAATTCACTTTCTTTAGTCTTTTGTGACATTTCTGATAGAATCATCTAGATCATGCATTTAACTCGCCTAGTACTGTTGGAAACTGAAAGCAATATTATTGCTAAACTGAATTAATATTTTGCTTCTCCTGATAATATTTCCTTAAATACTATCAGCACAGGAGCAGCGGTTATCTTCCAGATCTAGCTTTCTGGTATATCTTGCTTGGTCTTACCAAATACAGGGTGGGATGGGGCCCATTAGGTCACAGGTTAGCATCTGGAAGTAACCCAAGGTCTCAGAAGGGCACAATTGCTCTGTCAGAAATCACAGCACAGTACCTCTCATAAAGTTATACTGTCAACCTCCCAACATTGTGAGCTGGTCACTTCATAATCCCACAATGCTAGGCAGCCTGTGTGCTCCATTTCAGCTGTGGACTTGTGCTTCCTTCTCGGGATTTTTAACTGAGTTAGATCAGGTGGCTGCTCTCATGTGCAACTGAGACATGTAGTAGCTTCCAGAGAACTTCTCCACACAATAGTTCCTCAGACCAGACAGGCACCTCACCTGGGACAGATGCCGCTATCCTGGGTGGAGAGATTCACAACTGGGTGCAAGTTGCCTTTCAGTTCATATACCTGCCCTCTTCCACTATGAGCCAGTTCTGCCCCTTCCCTAGGAGTTTTTGGGAGCTGAGGAAATGAAGAGTAGAGGTACTGACTGTGACAAAGACATTGGTGTTAGGGCATATTCCAGAGGCAGCTGGCCCAATCTCCTTATTAGTAGATGAATAAACAGGAGTGAAGTCCAGTGCCAGGCTTGACATGACTAGTATGCCATGAATTCAGAATATTCGGAACCCTTCTCTTCCAAAGTGGTGTTAAAATCTCAAGACAGTGTAGGAAGGTAGAAGGAATAATGCAATGAATACCTGTATGAGGTACTCAACTGCATTTCTATGAGAAAGATGACCATTGCCAATCCTTGATTCCCTTCCCTGAACATAAACCTCTCTCTTGAGAGTGGAAGCTCCATTTTCTTGCATTAGGAATTTATTGTCCTAATGCACTTCTTATTTTGCTACGAATGGCAAATGGGTTAATTTTTACAGCTGTTTCTTTATGTGTTGTGTTAATGGGCCTTCTAGAATTTCTAGTGGTAAATCTTTTATTTGCATAATAATATACTTAGTCATGATACTTTAAAATTAAACACATTTGGTTTACTAATATTATGTTAATTTAAAAAAATGTTATAAATGATGTCAAAAATTTTTTCTTGAACATTTCTGTCCAGTTTTAGTATCAAAATAACACTAGGCTCTTAAAATGAGCTTATTATGTATTTTAAGTATATAATATTTTATCAGCTCCTCAAAAGTTTTTTGCTTGTATAAAGTTTGTTTAATTGCTTTCATCCTCCCTCTCCACATCTTTTTATATTGTCCCAGTTCTTAGTTTTGCCCCCACTTTCATGTTCTTTAAAAAATATAAATAAGCCACAGAGTTCAGTTCAGTTTGTGCTGTCCATATACTCATAAATATGGTGCCATCCACTGGGTCATCGTGACTCTAGAGAAGGCTGATGCTCCCTTCCCTAGAATCCATCAACTGACAATAGCTTCTGAGTTAGGGCTTAAGGCTCTTGAGCCCCTCCCATGCCTGTGCTGGAACCCTGACTGGCTTAATCTTGTGTGGTCCGTGGGCAGACAACCACAAATATTGTGAGTTCATGAGAACAGAGGTCTTGTCATTTCCTGAAGACATTTTTGTAATGGTCCTTCCCAACCTCTGGCTCTTACAATCTTCTGTGATGGGCCCTGGGAGGAGACAATGTGATATAGATGTCCCATTTATGACTGAGCACTTATTCTCTGTACTTTGACCAGTTTTTTTTTTTAATTTTTAAATTGTGGATGTGTTTGTATAATTTGGAAATTCACCTAATTCATTGGGTAGAATTTGGATTAAAACTATTTTTAACCTTTGCTATTTCCTTTTTTATGAGATTTAGGTTTTATTTACTTAGTGGATTTCTTATTAAAGAGTTGTTTTGATTCCATTCTCATTTCCTTTTGTATCTAGTCTATGGACAAAACATCTTGCCCTTAATATCAGTCTGGTATTTGAAATTGATGATCATCTAACATCTATCACATATAATGCTCTACTCCTTCTGTCTGCCTTCTCTTTATGTACCAAAACAAAGTTTAACCTCTTTTTAGGTCTCATATGCTTAAAAATCCCCTACCAGATTTTGAAGTGATTTTTGAACTGTAGGATTCAGTTTTTTTTTTTTTTGTATAATTACTATTACAAGACAATTTTATATTTTCATATGGTTTTATGTAGTTACTTATCATCTTTTCATTTCAACTTGAAGCCATTTAACACTTCTTATCAGACCCCCTACTTTTATTTAACTGGAAAAGCATTACTTTCTCCTTTGCTTTTGAAGGACAGTTTTGCTGGATATGGTATTCTTGGTGTACTCTACCGTATTCTTTTCTTTCAGTATATTTTAAATATATCAATCCTTTCAGAACATTTTTTTTTTCTGAGAAATTTGTCAATATAAGATGCTCCCTTGTATGTAACAAGTTGTGTACTCTGGTTCTCGCTAGATTCCTTTTTTTTTTCTTTTTACAGTTTGGTTATGGTGTGTGGCTTCAGAGGTCTTTGTAGCTTTGTCTTGGATGGAGATCTTTGAGCTTCTGAATGTCTATTCTTGTTGAGAGCCAGGCCAATCCAAGACTTTCTCAGAGGCCCCTATGGAAAGGAAGCTATTTCTGTTTCCTTCTTTACTTTCTCCTTCCCTCCTTGTCTCCATCTTTTTCTCTTCCCCCCTTTCCTCTCTCCCTTTCCTCTTTCTGTTTTTTTGTTGAGACAGGATATCACTATATATTCCTAGTTGGCCTGGAACTTGCTATATAGACATGCTGGCTTTGAACTCAGAGATCTGCCTACTTCTGCCTTCTGAGTGCTGAGGTTAAAGACATGTACCACTATGCCCAGCCTGGGATATACATTTCAATAAAATCATTGAGATGCACAAAATCTACTAAACAAACAAGTAAACAAAAACACTTTTCTGGGGATTGTCTGTGCGAAGCTTGGGCATATAACACAGTTGGAGATTTATGAGTTGCTACTTAGGCATTCTTCCTGTTGATTTCTAGTGCACTGCAGGCTCAGGGTATGGGTACCTTGTTTGTTTTATAGCTTAAATTTAGATGAGACTGAGACCAGTCCTTCCTGTGCTTCCCCAGAAGTCAGAATGGCCCACATGTTTCCCTCTCTCTTTCTCTCTTCTCCTTGGGTCAGAGTCAGGCTCAGCTCTGCAGTATTCATGCTGTGCTGCTGGAAGGTGCTGTGGTTGTGAGTTCTAAGGATTTCCCTGTTGTTTTCAGTGCACTCAGCTTTACACTCACGTAGGGATTACAGGGACCTTTGAATTGGTTTGAAAATTCCCAAGGTGACTTTGTTAGCATGAAATATCTTTGTCAGAGGCTTGGGCCATGTATTCTTACATATTGCTGGTGTTATTCCTTTGTGGTTTTCTTAGTAACGATTTACATACATATGGTGGATGTCGTCAGACTATATTCAACTCTGCTATGCTTTAATAACTGTAGAGAATTTTAAGTTTATATTTCTGGTAACCATTGGAAGATTCTCTTCTCATATTCTTTTTTTTTTTAAATATTTATTTATTTATTTATTATGTGTACAACATTCCTTCCATGTGTGCCCGCAAGCCAGAAAGGGGTGCCAGGTCTCATTATAGATGGCTGTGAGCCACCATGTGGTTGCTGGGAATTGAACTCAGGACCTCTGGAAGAGCAGTCAGTGCTCTTAACCTCTGAGCCATCTCTCCAGCCCTCTCTTCTCATATTCTAATATTACTATTGGCAAGATGGCTTGGTTGACATCCTTGGCAGTGATCTACCAAATTATTTTCCATTTAAAAAAATTTACCAGTATTTGTCTAATCATGGACTTCTTTTATTTATTATAACTTTGACTCACTGCAATTTCTGAATAAAAAGCTCATGCATTTCATGGTGTTCTTTCAGGAGTCACTTCAGTCTCTTCTACTGTGTGGGTCCCAGTGATTGAGCTCAGGGTGTTAGGCTTGCTGGGGGCAACCACCTTTAGCTGAATCATCTTGTAGTACTTTCATGAGTTTTGACATAAAACAAGACATAAAAATGATTCTGCACCATAATTTCTAATATTCTGTTGATATGCTCAACAAAGATTTTTGTTTTCTTTTTCTAATTGAACTGTTTTTCTCCTCAAAATTTAGCATTCACAGCTAATTAAGATTTTCATATTAAAAGAACTCATACTTTTCATTATTTGTGAAAATTCACAATCACTTAATTTTTGAAGAACATAGCTTCCCCATTTTCTTCTTCATTGCCTTTTAAAAAATGCTGGAACTATTCTGTTACTCGATTTCTTAATGTCAGGCATATACTCATCATTGTTTCTCTTCTGTGGAACCATCTTCGGGTCACTATTCAGCACTAATGGACAGCACTGACAAGCTGTCTAGCCATGCGGTGCACTTTAAATGAGAATCAAATATTGATTTATAGGAGTTGTAGTTAATCCAAGCTGAAGCTATACAGCATCACTTCTTTCTTGAGCATGTTTTCTTTTTCCTCCCTTTTATTGAAAATAGATTTTTTTTCTCATACAATATAGTTTAATTACTACTTCTCCTCCTCTACTCCTTCCAGTGCCTCTATATCTACCCTTCCGTCTGGGTCCATATCTTTCTGATTCCTACTAGAAAAGAATAGGCTAAAAGATAATAACAAAACATAACAAAATAAAATATAGTAAAATAAAACAGAATCATCAATCTAAGTCAAAGCAAACAGAAAGAAAAGAGTCCTAAGGAAAAGCACAGGAATCAGAGACCCAATTGTTTAATCACCCAAGAGTTCCATAACAATACTAAACTGAAAGCCGTAATATATACAGAAGACCTGGTGCAGACTATGTTGGCCCTATGCTTGCTGTTTCAGTCTCTGTGAGTTCAGATGGGCCTTGCTCAATTGATTCAGAGGGCCTTGTTCTACTGTTATCCTCTATCCTTTCTGTCTCTTACCGTCTTTCCATCTCTTCTTCCCAGAGTTCTTTGAGCTCCGAGGAGAAGGATTTTTTGGAGACATCCCATTTAAGTGCTGACTGCTCCAAAGATTCTCTCTCTCTCCACATTGTTTAGCCAAGGGTCTCTGTATCTGTTGACATATGCTACAGGAGGAAGCTTGCTTCTCCAATAATGAATAAGGCACTGATATATGCGTATAGTAGAATGCTATTAGGAACCATTTTATTGTTTCTCTTTTAGACTAGTAGTATTTGGTTTTATCCCAGGTCTCTAGGTTTCTGTTTCTTGAATGTCCCAAGTGTCAGCTATGGCTTCTATTTTGTGGAGTGGGCCTTAAGTCAAACCAGACATTGGTTGGCTACTTCTACAAGGTCTGTGCCACCATTACCCTAGCATATCTTACAGGTAGGATAGATTGTAGGTCAAAGGTTTTGTTGCTGGGTTTGTGTTTATACTTCTCTTTTGGTAGCATCCACAGTACCTTCCCACACTAAGGACACTAGAATGCCAGGGTGAAGTTTCCATGTAGGCACCAGCTCCATTTTTCCATGTTCAATGATTTGTATGGGTGTTGTCCCTGGCAACTGGACCCAATGTCAGTGTGCAGAGTGTGCTCCATTATGTTGGCAACAGTCTACATTCTTTTGGGATTTCCACAGGACACCCTTAGCCAAGGACTAAACTGAATGCAACCAACTACTGATACTGGAAGCCTTGTTTGGTGACAAGAGATGACCAGTTGGGACTCTGTCTCTTCTATTATTAGCAGACCGCATTAGGGTATCCTTCACATATTTTAGGAAGTTTCCATATCATCCCTCAAATGCCCCTCAATTCCATCTGCCTCTCCCTGCATTCCCTCCCTCAACCCTATATTCTCCCCTTCCACCTGATCCTTCTATTCCTGTCCACACCCACATCTAGTACACTTGTAAAATCTGTTTGATTTTTCCATCCCAGGGAGTTCCATGTGCTCCCCTAGCTCCTTCTTCTATACTTAACCTTTCTCAGTCTATGTACTATAGGATTATAGGTTGCTTATCATTTATTTAATGGCTAATAGTCATATATAAATGATTACTTGCAATATTTATCTTTCTGGATCTAGGTTACTTCACTTGGGGTGAGCTTTCTAGTTCCATCCATTTGTGTGCAAATTTCATGATGTCACTTTTTTAAACAGCTGAGGAATACCTTATTGTGTAAACGTACCACATTTTCTTTATTCATGTTTCAGTTGAGGGACATCTAGGTTGTTTACACTTTCATGATATTATGAATAAAGCTGTTATGAACATAGTTGAACAAGTGTCCTTGTGGTATGATCGAACCATATTCCCAGGAGTGGTATAGCTGGATGTTGAGGTTGATCAATTTCCAATTTTCTGAGGAACCACAATATTGATTTTCAAAGCGGCTGTACCAGTTTGTACTCCCACCAGCAATGGAGGAGTGTTTCCATTCTCTGTTTAGACCTGTGCTCCATTTTTAATTGAATATTGGGCTTGTTGATATCTAGTATTTTATGTTCTTTATATATCTTATATATTAGCTCTTTATTAGATATAGAGTTGGTAAAAATCTTTTCTCGTTTTGTAGGCTGCCATTTTGTTCTATTGATGGTATCCTTTGTTTTACAGAAGCTTTTCATTTTCATGAGTTCCCATTTATTGTTTATCTTAGTGCCTGCACTACTGGTGTTCTGTTCAGGATGTTGTCTTCTGTGCCAGTGCAGGGTGATGCATATGGATCTATTTGCATTCTTCTACATGCAGTTAGTTATCCAGTTTTTGCAGCACCATTTGTTGAAGATGCTGTCTTAAATTTTAAACTTTTATTCAAGGATAGACATTCTCCAGAAACATTTTTCTGTAATAGAGAACTGATGTTTGTGTCTGTCTTGCGGCTGCTTGCTATTTTCCCATGAGTTTGACTTGAGACTTGTTTGTTCACAATGTATAATTTTGGAACACAATCTTTCACTTGTGTCATTAACGACCTTGGGACACAGTAAAACCTATGATGTAGTCAGTTTTGTGATAAAGATACCTTTTTACTTCCAGAATAGGATCTTTGGGTTTTACCAACTCCAGGTCATTATCAAGATAGTACAAACTAAAACCCCAAACCTGTTTGAAAACAGGGTTTTCTTCTTTTCTTTTATTTGCATGTCAGTTTAGTCATAAATGACTCACTAGGAAATTAATGCTCATTAAATTCTTAATTCCCAAAGGGTGTGATGCACCTGACCTGTTCACTGCTTGCCCTAATCAACCCAAGCAGCAATAAACTGATTGCTAGTCACCCAGCCTTTCATAACAGTAAGGAGGCAGCAAAGGTCAGCCCCATAGATACTGCCAGAATGGTGGGGATATGCATTTTGAAGTCAAATATCTGCAAAAAGTTACCAGTTATTTGCAAAATTTAACTATCTATTACTTTTTTTGATATAGTTGTAGGCAGTTGGGATGTGAGCAATGAAAATAAGAGACACAATAAAGAATTAAATAAATCTTTATGCATTATTTTTGTACAAGAAAATGACTTTTTAGTTCTCATGTGGAATCAGGTATCAATCACCCACTTTAGAGCTGAACTGCATCTCTCTGCATCCTCTTTGAATTACAGCAACCAGAGCCCACATGACAAGTCATGAGACAATGTTCTGCTCTGGTCGAAGAAGCTGTTCTGGCTCACCCGGCTTTGCCATGCACTGCCTATAGCACACAGTCAGAAAGCTGGTACACCTTACAGAAGATAGCCAGAAGGTTTTGATAATTATTTTTAAAAAACAGTGACAAATTTCATTTTAGTTAGGCCTTGCAGCTCTCATAAATGATCATTTTCTTCATGAAAAATTACTTTTAATATCCCAGTGTCAGTGAAGAGGAATTATCTAGGGGACCCTTCACACTTCTCAAGTATTTAGAGTCTGTGAGCAGATAAAAACAAATGTATGAAACACTTAGTGAGCTGTTACGTTTGAGACCCAAAGTGATAGCTGGATCAGAAAACAAAGATTTGTGGTAATGGGGGCTGCTAGAGGCTTCTCCATGAAGTTCAGGTTAGGTTTGACTTGCATCTATGTTTGTAGAGAGCCAGATGATGTCCAGAGACCAATGGACATTTAATTTTTCTCTCAAATTTGCTCATAGAGGAAGGACTATAGCCACATCCTTTTGGAAGAGAATCTAGGCTTGCTTTTGCCAAGATAACCCACTGAGTTTTTGTCTTGATTTTGAAGATTGAGAAGACAGAAGAAATACATGACCAATTCCAAAAGCTTTTGACTGAAATAAGCAAATTCCCTAATGATTATGAACTCAACATAAGCAACAGGCTGTTTGGAGAGAAAACATACCTCTTCCTTCAAGTAAGTTCTGTTGTGCATGCCACATCTATGTGTGGTAGCAACAAATGACCAATATCCCATTTAGGACTGAGTTCTTGGGCCATGCGCCAAGTTGGCTGTTACCATGGTCCTGTTTTACTAGTCTTTCTGGACTGCTCTCCAGACATGCAGTTCCTTTTTGAGTCCAGAGAGCCTATACCTGACTTTTGCCTTAATCACATTGCCCCTGAATGACAGTATGTGGAAGCAATAAGAACCATCTTCCTAGGACCTAAACATTCACATTTTGACATTAGTTTTCCTAATGAACAGACACATTTATTAAGAGGTATTTGTACCTGACAAATTCTTCAATCTCTTTCTATTTCTTCCCCATCTCTCCTAAAGAAATACATAGATTATGTTGAAAAATATTACCATGCATCTCTGGAGCCAGTTGATTTTGTAAATGCTGCAGATGAAAGTCGAAAGAAGATTAATTCCTGGGTTGAAAGCCAAACAAATGGTAGAGTATGGATGGATTTTTCACCAAAAATCACACTTCTTGATTACCAGCTATGACAAAAGTCTTGGGCTTGAGGCTTCATAGATACCCGATGAATGAACTTTGGGAGGAGCTAGAGATGGGTTCAGGCAAGGATAAGCATAAAGGTTGGATAGGGTACTGCAAGGGATGGGATGGTCTTAGCATATATGGAGAGAAGCAACAGTGGAAAATTGTTTGCACAAGCTGTGAGTCACACTTACCAGTTCCAGGGCTGGCATCATGTTTATCGTTACTTTATTCTTTATATAATAGACTTCCTCTCTGAGTCTGGAGCCCCAAGTGTGAATGGCATAGAGCTCCCACTCTCTTTGTTAAGTGAGGCATACACAACTTTTTCACCAAGACTTGTCTGTACCTACAGCTAGGATTACTCAGGCCTCTTGCCCACTTGAGCATCTGGTAGGCATGATTAAATCTTCAGACACCTCCACTGTAAAGATTTGACGACTATCTTTCCCATCCTCCTTTCATCATTCTCTAAATATATTAGAAATAGTAGAGAAACATTGAGAAGTAGATAGTGTCTACCATTTTCTAGTACCACTATTTGTGAGATTTGTCATGATGTTGAATATTTTATTCTTTGTATTTTATTTAAAGAAAGAAATTAAACAACCAGAAAACAAGGGTATATTGAAAGGTTGGCTGAACAGAATTTTTCAGTATTTAGTGTAATGTGAACTGAATAAAATGCAAGTTTCTGGTACTGAGGAGATGCCCAAACAACATGAATACTACAGTTTGGATTCCCAGAGTCTTTGTATGTAGTCAGAGACTGCTTGTTTGTTTCTTGGCCTCCTAGACCTGAATATTCCCATAGAAACTATTTTAATTTGACTGGTGTCTCAGGTGTATTCCTAGATAACTCTTACATCTTAAATTAACCCATTTCTATTATTTTATATTTTATTCCTACGCTCATGGTTTGCTAACTCTTGCTTCTTGGGCAGCTACATGGAGTATGCCTTCTTCGGCAGCTACATGGCATCTCCTTGACTCCACATACTCTTTCTCTATATCTCTTCCAGCCTGGCTATATTCTGTCCTGCCATAGACCTAAGCATATTTGTTTATTAACCAATAAGGGCAGCAATATACAGAAGGACATCCCACATCACATATAAAAGCTGAGCATAGTGGGATATGTCTGCAATTAGCATTGGAAGTTACAGGGTGGAGAGAGGTTGGCCAGCTAACCACTTGAATTGGTGAGTTCCTTGTTCAGGGATCACCTTTATCAAGGTGGAGTGTGATAGAAGAAAACAATTTAATGTTGAACTTGGGGTGCACAGGTCAGTACTCCCTCTCATACATGCACTTTAAATCTGTTTCTTTTAAATAACTTCTGAACCACAGGTGAGGATTCTGTTGAATAGATAAGAATAATAGCTAAAACAGAATGCTTAAAATATGCCAGGTAGTGATTATAGGTCCATATTAAACCATGTATTCATTTCAACAATGCCATTAGGCATGTTCTATTTCTGTTTGATAACCACGGAAACTTGTCACTCATAGTGTAAACAAGTTGCCTAAGATTTCTTAGCTGATAATAAGTACAACTGCGTGGAAACAGAGACAATCTGAGAATTTCCCTGCTGACTCTGTCAGCAAATCCTTGGTGCACAAGGCCCCCGGGTGTTGACGTGGCTGCAGTGTCAATGGTTCTCCAAGTCCACCCGCATCCATATCTGTTACACTATAGTCTGTGATTTGCAGGACAGACCACTCTTTTCTGTTTCTCTGTTTTCAGAAAAAGTCAAGGACCTGTTTCCAGAAGGCTCCTTCAGCAGTTCCACCAAGCTGGTGCTCATTAATACAGTTTATTTTAAAGGCCTGTGGGACAGGGAGTTTAAGAAAGAATATACCAAGGAGGAGGAATTCTGGCTGAATAAGGTATGGTACTTTATATATGTGTCTGCTTACTTCTGGCATGTACAGTCTCTAGAGTCATTTGGCCAAATGCCTATTCAGTAGCTCAGACTTTGTGGTTATATTATTTTCAAGAGCTACTTGGGTGCCATATGATTTTCTTAATGTTTTTATCTCTGATTATTTGTTGCAGGAAACAAGTAAACCTGTTCGGATGATGACTCAGTGCAGCTCCTTCAGTTTCACCCTCTTAGAGGACCTTCAGGCCAAAATTGTGGGGATTCCATATAAAAACAGTGATCTCAGCATGTTCGTGCTCCTGCCCAATGACATAGACGGTCTGGAGAAGGTAAACCTTGATACCTCGTACCTATATCATTTTTTAAGACTCTGTATTGCATCTCTTGTACCCGGGGAGCCTGGGAACATGGCTTCTGAATAAAATTTGATGCCTGGCTGTGCCACTTTGGAAGTATTTCTCACTTTGTGCAGTGACTTCCTACTGATCTCTATTGAGAAAGAGACTTGTTGAGAATAACTAGAATGCACTTGTGTTGAGATGAGCTAAATGAATATTTTAAGTTGTATGGGGGTGTTTCTAAAGAGTCTCAACCATTCTGAGCAGTCATTAGTCTCTATGAAGTCTTTGCGTGGAATAAAACATATATGCATGAATACAGAGCTTTTGCATGGAATTCAGTAAAGCCCTTGGATTTTGCATTTCTTCTTTTGATCCTTTTTTTTTGATGTAGGTCTATCCACTTTCTTTTCAAAACAATGACAAGGCTAGTGTTTTGGATCCTGGACACCAGGAACGCATAGCTTCAAATACTTATTCTTTAAGATGTTTCCCAACCATAAATCCTCCAAACTGTCTGTTTCTCAACATTCACATCTACAGCACTGACCTCCCTGGGACTTGATGTGTGGCATTTTGTTGTGTATGGAAATGCAGCCTAGATGTGTGGAGGACACAGAAACACTCGGTAAAATTATAAATTGAAAATATTTTGGAATAACGTGAAACATGTATTGAAGCTTTACACACACACACACACACACACTAATACAAAAGCCCCTTTCTGGGCAATGCTGAAAGGAAGTGATTCAGAAGAAAATTGGCTTTGTTCGCCAAATCAGTAGTTCCAACACTGAATACAGTAGGATGCCCAGTTTGAAATTTATAGTAAATGTTAATTTTCTATCTTCAGAATTTATGAGCATATATTATAATGCTTTAAACATATTAGTCTGTAAGGGAAATGGATAATGTTGACTGTTGTTGAAACATAACAACTTGACAGAAGTGTTATCTAACTTTATCAGTTTATGAGAGATGTGGTGTGAAGTTAAATACATATAAAATTGACATCCACTGTGAGTAATTACATTCATGCTCATATAGAAACCAGAAGGGAGCAGAAACTGAAATGCAAAATTCAAAATACCTTGCTTTTAGTTTGAAAAAAATCAGTTCATGCTATATATAGATAATATAATACAGGCAAATATAATAGAGATCTTTTTCGTAGACAACAGACAAATAAAAATTCTGTTTATTAGTAAAAGTAGTGCTTTCTGTCTTTCTGGGGTCAGTGTGAGGCTTTTAAAATGTTCTTGGATTTACCTTTCCTACCATAGATAATCGATAAACTGTCTCCTGAGAAGTTGGTAGAATTGACTAGCCCTGGACACCTGGAGCAAAGGAAGGTGGACCTGCACCTGCCCCGCATGCAGGTGGAGGAGAGGTATGAACTGGAGCCCGTGCTGAAAGGTATGGGCATGCTCAGTGCCTTCAGCGAGCATGCGGACTACTCAGGAATGTCTGCACGCTCAGGGCTGCACGCCCAGAACTTTCTGCATAGATCCTTCCTGGTGGTGACCGAGGACGGTGTCGAGGCCACTGCGGGCACCGGCATGGGCTTCATGGTCTCGTCAACTGCAGACTGCGAACTTGTGCACTGTAACCACCCGTTCTTGTTCTTCATCAGGCACAGAGAGTCGGACAGCATCCTCTTTTTCGGCAGGTTTTCTTCTCCTTGAGATGATGAAGCTAGGACATGGCTTCATCAAGCGGCACTCGGGGTTGACAGACCATGGAATTCATTCATGTGCTCCAACCTCAGGCACAGTAGCAGCGACAGCATATTTTCATATTTTGTTTAAAAGTGATCCCATCGTGTGTGCCACGCAGAAAGTCCAGTTTAGTTCTCCCCTGATTTCCTTCGAAGGTCCATCAGTACCAGGAACATTTTTTTTTTTTTGATAAAAAGGGTGGACTCTATGGAAAAATTCAGGGTTCATCTAGTTCTAGTATTCTGGCATATTATAATACATAAGTAAAATAAAGTAATAACTTACTCAATTAACGTGGCATTCTTTTTTCCTTTCCTGATAGATACTGGGGACTTGTACTCAGAAAACAGAATTTAGAAACATGTGAATGGAATATACCTCACATGCCGGAACAAATTAAACAACAGTATGCCAGACAGAGAGATTTCCTTATTTTCATTCTCCATGCTAACATTATATCCCCCACATTCGTTTCAGAATCAATCATTTTAGTATGATTGCGAAGGTAAATGTACCTGATCAATACTGCTACCCAGTCTTTCTTTCAAGCTTTGGAAAGTGAATATTTGGACTCTCCTTTAGAAGAGTGGCCCTTTTCTTTCTTTGTCTTCTTGAATTTTTCTGTTGGATTCTTGAGTGAGGGATGGCTTTGGCCAGATAATATCTCCTTTAAATTTTTTTTTCTTCTTTAATTCTTGGGATTATAATACAGTATTTCTCCCTCTCTTTCCTCCCTCCAAATACTTACACATACCCCTTCTTACTCTTTTTCAAGTCTATGGCCTCCTTTTTCATTAATTGTTGCATACATATATGTGCATGTACGTAAATACACATTCCTAAATACAATCTGCTTGGTCGTTATAATGCTAGTCCTGTATGTTTTCGTGGTTGTCCCTTGGGTGCTGGGTAATCAGTTGGTGGGCTTCCCTCAGAAAGGTTATTTCTAGCACTCCCAGCATTCCTCCCTTGACTGGAGTTCTTTAGGGCTGAGGCCTCGTGGGCTTCTCCAGTCCATCGCCTCCCGAGTGCCTGGATTAAAGGCATGCACCACCACTGCCTGGAGACTCTTTCTATTTCTTTGTCCATTAACTAACAGAAGCAATCATTCTGTGTCTATTCTACGTATTTGTCTATTCTGGATATGTAACATAACACTGTGTAATAGATGGTCTTTTGCTATATGATACTTTATTGCTTACCTCAACAATTTAAGATTCTCCCAAGTCATTGCACATATCAGTGCTCAGTTCTGTATTATGTTTAAAATTTCATACAGATGTATTATGTTTTGTTTAGTCATTCATCAGTTAATAAACACTTATTTTTGAGTTATTAACCATTATTAATAATACTGATAAGGACATTTTGTGTATACTTTTTCCCTCATGGACATATATTTCCATTTCTCTTGGATTATGCTGGGTCATATGTTATCTTTATGTTTACCATTCTGAGAAAAGGCTGAATTACCCTACTTTACAACCCTGAAACCAACCATGATAGATATAATCTGGGGATGGTGGTGCACATCTTTAATCTCAACATCGGGTAGGTCAAGGCAGGCAGATCTCTGGGAGTCATGGCCAGCTTGATCTACAAGTAAGTTCCAGATCAGTGGGACACTATCGAAAGAAACAAAAACACAAAATGATTTAGTTTTCCTACAATATTTATAATCTATAAATTTTAACAAGTCTATTTCAGTGAGTGTGACATTGTATCTCACTACAGTTTTGTTCCTTCTTTCCTTCTTTCCTCCCTTCTTCCTTCCATCCCTCCTCCCTTCATCCCTCTCTCCCTCCTTCTTCCTTCCTTTGTTCCTTCCTCCTCCTTCCTTCCTTCCCTTCTTCCTTTACTCCTTTGTTCGCTCATTCATTCCTTCCTTCCTTACTTTCTTCTTTCTTTCCTTTTTGTCCTTCCTTCTTTCTTCCTATTTTTGAGACAGGGTCTCTCAACATACCATTGGCTGTACTCACATGTACTCACATGTACTGGGATTAAAGGGATGTGCCACCATTCCCGGCCTGTGGTTTCAAGTGTGATCAAAGACCAGCTCATCAGTGTTATTGCTTGAGATTACTTGTTTGGTATCACATCTAAGGAATCTTTTCCTAACCAAACAATGAAACATTTCTTTTTGCTTTATTCCAGAAGTTTTGGTTTTAGTTCTTCAATCTAGGTCCAGCGTTGATTTGCAGTTTTTGTATATGTGCTGTAGGGGTGGGATTAGGGCCTCAGATTGCTTTATTTGTTGGACATAGATATGAAATTGTTCATTTTTTAAAAGGGTAACCACATTGACATGGAACTTATTTTAAAAATCAACTGATTAAAAATATATTTTTTTGCTTCTATACTTTTAGTTCTATTCCATTGATTTATATTGCTACTTGTCAGTAGTGAGTCTTCTAATCCATGAATGTAAAATAGTTTTGTTTGCTTATTTAGCACTTTCATTTCTTTGATGAATATTTATAAGGGATAATATGTATATTCAGCATACATATCGTCTGATACTGTCAGAGGTGACATTTCTTAATTTCTCTCATTGATTTTGTTAACTTGTAGAATTGTGAAATTTTCACAGATTGTTCTTATCCTTCAATGTTGATGTACTCATGTACTATTATAATTAGTTTATTGTGGGTTTCAGAAGATTGAAAGTTACTTTTCTAAGTGCTCCTTATTATTTTCTTTGCTATCCCTATTTTGTGGGGATTTTAATGATTTTTTTGTAAAATAATTTCCCCCCTCTATTTATATGCACATTGGATGTTAAATAAAGCACCCATTCCTGGGAAAATACACTGATCATAGTGTGTAATGTTATTGGATTCACTTAACTACTACCTGTTGGTGGATATTTGCATTTAGGCTTGTAAAGGATGAATGCTCTATTTACATAAGGTTCTGAATCATTGGGACCACACATCTTCTTAGGCTAAGCACGAGAAGGTTAAATCAGGTCTGCTGCTTCTACCATCCACATGGTAACCTTTTCCCAGCCTATTAAAAAAGGCAGGGAGGAAGGAGAGGGAGTGATTCATCGTCATTATTAGTAATCAGCCTTTACAAAGTGTAGTAACTCAAAATGCAATAGGGACAGGCCAATAAGTAAACAGATGTAAGTGGACCGTTGCCAGCTGTGCTTCTGTCACTGCTCTGCTGACAGCTACACATAAAGGCTCTCTTCAGTCTACACACACATTTATATTTGGGTTCCCTTTCTTTGGGTTTCCAAGTGTCTTCAATGGATATGAGCATCTCTGTAAGTTGTAAACAAGTGATTTTGGAAAACCCCAAGTAATATAGTTTGACAGTATACTACCTGACAAAATCAGAGGACTTCTTGTTGCACAGATGTGGGTATCAGCTGGTACTAAGCTGGTTATGTTGCTAATCATACACAGCAAGGCTCTTGGCTGGTCAAGGCTGCTAATTCTTAGCAAGGCTCTTTCTTGATTGATCAAGGCTGATTATCACAGCAAGGCTCTCGACTTGTCTATTTGACCATTGTAGTCATTCTACTTCAGAGGTGGGAATGGGCACTGGAACTTCATGTGATGATTATGGGAGAAAAAAAATTCTTTCCTTGGGGTTTCCAGGTGCAGCACAGTAATGTTGACTAAAACTAGATATGCTTTTTCTCATCATTGAAAAATCTTTTCTTAATACAGTTGATGCTAATTGGTATGGAAAGAACACCACAAGGAGCATACAACCTCCCTAGATAAGTCTTGACAACATGGGAACATTCTGGGTGATAGCTGAAGTTCTAGCAGCTTGGAGCAATTAATAGAAAGCAGATTTATATGTAGAAATTACTGGCATGAGTGGCAGAACTAAAAATTTAGAGAATGAAAGTCTTAGCTTCTATTTTTTACTGGGCATAAACCATGTACACCCACAGATGGAATAAAAGCGGGAAGTCATTTTCAAACTAAACCTCAAACATTTGCAAATTAAGTGATGTTTTCAAATGAAAATTTTTGCTTGCTTCCACTTAAGACAATTTACATTTTGGACACTTCACATTTTCTTCAAAATAGTCTTGTTTGATTTGCAGTGAGAATATAGGATGAATTTGGAAACATCTCCTGAAAGAAACACACTACCTAGATGTTACTTTGTCTATGACATTTTTCAAAAGTTCCTCTCCCTGATCCCTCATGGATACAGCTAGAATTGTTCCTTCTTTATTGGTGCATAGTTCTTTGCTTGTACATTTTTACCTCCTGGGACACAGGCTAGTTAGTAGTATGTTTATCCCTTGACAGACTACTATGCTCTTGAGGCTAATAATCATGTCTTGTTCTCCATTTCCAAATACTTGCACATGGTAAATAGTACCAAATTATCCTTCTGACACTGTTTGCTAAAGCCCATGAAAGAGCGTTGTTTAGAAAGGATTTATTGCAGTTTGTCCAACTTTATGGATAACAATATTCTTGTAAAGGAATATAAACTCATCCAAATGAGCTCTGAGCTTCATAGAGAGAAATAAGACCCATGGTGACTGAGGAATGTTCTTCCTGCAAGTCGATTTAAAATAATGTGTCTAGGTTTGGGTGGTGACGAGTCACGCCCAATTTAGAGAAGTATTTGGGTCAAATATAAATGACTGGCCATTTTACATTCTTTACAAGTTAGATCCTTCTGAGAAATGGGCAGAGTGGCTTAAAGAATTGGGTGCTTTGGAATGGGAGGATTATGACTGTGAGACAGGATGAAGATATGCTTCCAAAGGAAGATTCCAGAAGCTTATTAGCCAAGTCTGATTTCTAATTCTACCTCTTACCGTGTGTCATATCATCTAGTAGTATGTCTCAATTTTGACATCCATAAAATGCCAATGACTCTAAAATAGCATATAGGGCAGTTTTGGAGGTTAAATAACATTATTTTCTCATAAGTATTGTGACTCAAACATGAGCATTTTCCATAAGATCATGTATTTGAACACCCGATCCCCAGCTACTGTTGCTGTTTTGGGAGGGTGTGGAGCCTTGAGGAAGTGGGTCCTCACTGGAGGAAGTTGCTGGTGCTGAGCCTTGAGGTTTGATAGGCAGACCCTACTTCCTATCTGTAGTCTACCCCCGCCCCATGGTCTCAATGTGACATTCCCGATGCAATGGACAGTACTGTTAAACCATCAGGCAAGACAAACCCTTATTCCTAGAATTTGTTTTTAGTAGGTATTTTTGTCTGAGTAACAGTAAAGGTAACTAATACAAAAGGGCTTCAGAAACCTTTTTTAACTGCTTGGATGCCAGGCCTCATAAGAGTTCCTGCAGCCCATTTCTGTATTAAGATGCCTGTATGTTTTAGTGGACTGTTTTGCTACAATGGCTTTGTTTTATTGGGAAAAGGATGGGACATAATTTTAAGTGTTATTGCAAACTTAAGTAACATTAAAATCAAACAAGATACTTCACTTAATATCAAAAAAAGTGCCTTGGAATTAATAAATACTCAAATGTTAATTGCTACCTTCCTCTTTCATGTTACTTCTTGACATCTTCACCATCTCCCTTGCTCTGTTATTGGCTATAAAAAATTAGTTTAGTAAAGTCTATTAGTTTGACTTCCAGAAAGAAAACATAATCAACCAAGGTGTTAAAGTAGAATTTAGAGCATAAACATTTTATTTAGATTATCTTAGAGTTGCAGATACAGTACAACCGGTTGCCAAACACCACCACCTACTGTCCCTTAATTATTATGCTATATTTAGCGGTATATAAGAGAGCATCATTTCTAGATTCCCCTGGCAGACAGAGTTTTAGATCGAACTCTAGGCTTCAGGCTTCTTCCAGTTATTTAGGCATGTGATTACCTAGCCATTACTGACCAGGGGTTTTGTGAAAGTAATTAACATCCTGAGCTAATTATTCTTAAGATAAACTATCAGAATGGGATACAATCTTCAATTACACAAACTCTTTAAATATGGGTTAGACTTCGGAGTCAGGAGATTTGGCATGAGTGAAATCCCCTTGCTACCTTTAAAGACAGCACTGTGCCCTCTGTAGAGGTGTTGTATCCCATGGATTTTGTCGCTTTCATTACTATAGTGAAGAATTCGAACCAATCTAGTTGTCCATCAACAGATGAATGTGTAATGAAAATTTGAATGTATATATATATATATATAATCATATATATGGTTTTACTTTCTTCAAAGTGTTGTTTTGATAAGTAGTTTTAAATTTTGTGAAGTCTAACTTTGTAATTTTTTGTTTCACAATGTCTACTTTTCCAAATCTTACCTAAAATTTTTTTTTTAGCCCATTTCAACTTCACTATGACCCATGATGTTTTGTTTCTAGACATCCGTAGTCTCACTTTTATGTTCAGTCCTATGGTCCTTTTGTGGATATTTGTGAAGGAAGGGTTAAGATTGTTTGCCTTCCACATGGATATCTGGTTGCTCTAGTCTCCATGATTCAAAGGAATTTCTTTGAATGGACAGTTGCCTTGAAACTGTGTGACATGTGAAATGTGAGGTCATCTTTGGCATGACTAATGCTTTTATTGGTCTCTGTTATTCAAGTTCCACCTCATGTCTCATCATGATAGGGGTTGTTCTAAAGCTGTTTGACCTCTATCAGCAGCCATTCAGGCCTTTGTTTATGAGTGTTAGAATGATAGGTATCTTTTCATGTTTTGTTCAGGATTCACATTTTACCTCATGTTTATTAGGAAAAAATATACTTGGATGCAGTGATGACTCTTGAAAGTTGAAAGATTCTAGCAACACAAAGCTGGTGGGATGTGACTGCTGAATGACGCTTCACATGGACCACGAGGGTGTGAAGAGATTGTTTTATGCTGAGGGTGTATGGGGAGAACATAGACAGGCACAAGAACATTTGAGAAGCTCAATAGGGCCAACTGGTTTTGACTTCTACTAAGGTTAAGGTTGGAACAAAGGTGAAGTTTTTATTTATTTATTTATTATTGTCAAGACTTGCTCGCTTTGAATTTTTCTTGGCTGCCAATTGAGGAAGCTCCAGTGTTTTCTTACCAACATTATGAAAAAAAAAGGTTGAGATTAGAGCCTTCAGTAATGCATCAGAAAGTGGAATCTGTTGTGGGTTTCTGCATCTGCTCCCATCAGGTGCTGAATGATGCCTCTCTGATAACAGCTGGGCTAGGTGCCAACCTATGAGTATAATTTCATTATTAATAATATTTTTTCCAGCTGTGTTTGTTTCTATGTAGGATCTCTGGGGCTATTCAACCTCTGGTTCCTGGCCTGTCAGGCAGTATCAGGCATGGGCTCCCTCTGGTGGTGTGGGTCTCAACTTGGACCAGTCATTAGGTGGCCACTTCCACAAGTTCTGCTCCGCCATGGCTTCAGCGTATCTCACAGGCAGGCAGATTTTGTGGCTGGGTTGATGTCTCCTTCCCACTGCTGGAAGCCTTGCCTAGTTACAGAAGATGGTGGGTTCAGGCTCCTAGGAGTCTTCGGTAGGCTGACTAGGGCAGATTCCAGGGACTTCCCACAACACTCCTCCCAACTCTAATGTCACTCTCAGCACTCTTTCCCTGCAACCCACATTTCCTACCCCGACACCTGATTCCTCCTGGTTTCATCCCCACAAAATCCATTTTATTTCCTTTTCCCTGGGATATCTATGCATAGTTCCTTGAGCCCTTCTTGTTTCTTGACCTATCTGGGTCTGTGAACTGTAGCATGGCTATCCTTTACTTAACAGCTAATGTTTACTTACAAGTGAGTACACACCATGTTTATCTTTCTGAGTCTAGGTTACCTATCACTTAGGATGATTATTTTATATTTCCATCATTTGTTTGCAAATTTTATGATGTCATTGTTTTTAACAGCTAAGTAATACTCCATTATATAAATGTATCACATTTTGTTTATTCATTCTTCGGTTGAGGGACATTTAGGTTGATTCCAGTTTCTGGCTATTAAAAATAAAGTCACTATGAACAAAGTTGAGCAAATGTCCTTGTGGTATGATGGAACATCCTTTTTTTTTATATGCCCAGGAGTGGTCTTGAGGTAGATTGATTTCCAAGATTTCTGAGGAACTGCCGTATTGATTTTCAGAGTGGCTGTACAAGTTTTGCCTTTTACCAGTAATGGAGGAGTTTCTCTTGCTCCACATCCTCTCCAGCATAAGCTACCATTTGTGTTTTTGATTTTAGCCATTCTGGCGGGTGTAATATGGAATCTCAGAGTCCTTTTGATTTGCATTTGCCTGATGGCTAAAGATGCTGAACATTTTTAAAAGTGTTTCTCAGTCATTTTGGTTTCCTCTGTTGAGAATTCTGTTTAGGTCTGTACCCCATCTTTAAATTAGATTGTTTGGTTTATTGATGTCAAGGTCTTGAGTTCTTTATATATTTTGGATATTAGCCCCATGTCAGATGTGGAGTTGGTAAAAGTCTTTTCCTAATCTCTATGCTGTCTTTTGCCTTATTGACAGCGTCCTTTGCTTTTTTAATTTCATAAGGTCCTGAAAGACCCTCGGGGAGGACCTTCCCTCAGGAGGAGACCCCTGAACCCAAGGAGCAGTCTGAGACCACTGGCTGTAAATAGCAAGAGGTTTATTGGGTGTACACAGGTACCTGCAGGCGGCAAAGTCTTTCGGAGGACTTGCGCGCCCCCTGGCTGGGCAGGGGGTCTTTTATATGGAACGGGCAGGCGGAGCAGGCATATAGAAGCAAAGGCATGGATACAGGAATCCTATTGGTCAATTCGAATGAGGAGATGGGTCAATTTGGGGACAAGTTCCTCGGGGACAAGTAGATCTGATAATAATAGCTGACTTGGCCCTATCTAGGGCACATGTAGTTTTTCCCAGGACTGTTCGTTCCCCTCCTACGCCTGGTGTCTGACCATAGATATCCTGTTTGACCGCCTAGGAGTGCTGACTTTACCTTGAACTTACATCTATTTGTGTGAAAGCTTTGCAAAATGGCATTACAGCAGCTAAGCTGGGGTCTTTCAGCCCATTTATTAATTGTTGATCTTAGTGTCTGTACTAGCAGTGTTTTGTTCAGAAAATTGTCTCCTATGACAGTGTGTTCAAGGCTATTCCTGTTGGAGGAGACTGCTTGTTGATTTCTGGCCGCTTGCCCCCAAAATAGCCACACAGAAACTATATTATTTAAATCACTGCTTGGCCCATTAGCTCTAACTTCTTTTTTTTAAATTAAATTATTTATTTATTTATTAAAGATTTCTGCCTCCTCCCCACCACCACCTCCCATTTCCCTCCCCCTCCCCCAATAAAGTCCCCCTCCCACGTCAGCCCGAAGAGCAATCAGGGTTCCCTGCCCTGTGGGAAGTCCAAGGACCACCCACCTCCATCCCGGTCTAGTAAGGTGAGTATCCAAACTGCCTAGGCTCCCACAAAGCCAGTATATGCAGTAGGATCAAAAACCCATTGCCATTGTTCTTGAGTTCTTGAGTTCTCAGTAGTCCTCATTGTCCGTTATGTTCAGCGAGTCCGGTTTTGTCCCATGCTTTTTCAGAACCAGGCCAGCTGGCCTTGGTGAGTTCCCGATAGAACATCCCCAATGTCTCAGTGTGTGGGTGCACCCCTTGCGGTCCTGAGTTTCTTGCTTGTGCTCTCTCTCCTTCTGCTCCTGATTTGGACCTTGAGATTTTAGTCCAGAACTCCAATGTGGGTCTCTGTCTCCTTTCATCGCCTGATAAAGTTTAATATTCAGGAGGATGCCTATATGGTTTTCTTTGGGTTCACCTTCTTATTTAGCTTCTCTAGTATCACGAATTATAGGCTCAATGTCTTTTATTTATGGCTAGAAACCAAATATGAGTGAGTACATCCCATGTTCCTCTCTTTGGGTCTGGCTTACCTCATTCAGGATAGTGTTTTCTATTTCCACCCATTTGCATGCAAAATTCAAGAAGTCATTGTTTTTTTACTGCTGAGTAGTACTCTAATATGTATATATTCTATACTTTCTTCATCCATTCTTCCATTGAAGGGAATTTAGGTTGTTTCCAGGTGCTGGCTATTACAAACAATGCTGCTATGAACATAGTTGAGCATATACTTTTGTTGTATGATAAGGCATCTCTTGGGTATATTCCCAAGAGTGGTATTGCTGGGTCCAGAGGTAGGTTGATCCCGAATTTCCTGAGAAACTGCCACACTGCTTTCCAAAGTGGTTGCACAAGTTTGCATTCCCACCAGCAATGGATGAGTGTACCCCTTTCTCCACAACCTCTCCAGCAAAGGCTATCATTGGTGTTTTTGATTTTAGCCATTCTGACAGGTGTAAGATGGTATCTCAAAGTTGTCTTGATTGCATTTCCCTGATCGCTAAGGAAGTTGAGCATGACCTTAAGTGTCTTTTGACCATTTGAACTTCTTCTGTTGAGAATTCTCTGTTCATCTCAGTGCCCCATTATATAATTGGGTTGATTAGCCTTTTACGGTCTAGTTTCTTGAGTTCTTTATATATTTTGGAGATCAGACCTTTGTCAGTTGCGGGGTTGGTGAAGATCTTCTCCCAGTCAGTGGGTTGCCTTTTTGTCTTAGTGACAGTGTCCTTTGCTTTACAGAATCTTCTCAGTCTCAGGAGGTCCCATTTATTCAATGATGCCCTTAATGTCTGTGCTGCTGGGGTTATACGTAGGAAGCGGTCTCCTGTGCCCAAGTGTTGTAGAGCACTTCCCACTTTCTCTTCTATCAGGCTCAGTGTGTTCGGACTGATATTGAGGTCTTTAATCCATTTGGACTTGAGTTTTGTGCATGGTGATAGATATGGATCTATTTTCATTCTTCTACAGATTGACATCCAGTTTTGCCAGCACAAGTTGTTGAAGATGCTCTCTTTTTTCCTTTGTATATGTTTAGCTCCTTTATCGAAAATCAGGTGTTCATAGGTTTGTGGGTTAAGGTCCGGGTCTTCTATTCAATTCCATTTGTCGACTTCTCTGTTTTTATGCCAATACCAAGCTGTTTTCAATACTGTAGCTCTGTAATAGAGTTTGAAGTCAGGGATGGTAATGCCTCCAGACGATCCTTTATTGTATAAGATTGTTTTGGCTATCCTGGGTTTTTTGTTTTTCCTTATAAAGTTGATTATTGTCTTCTCCAGCTCTGTGAAAAATTTTGATGGGATTTTGATGGGGATTGCATTGAATCTATAGATTGCTTTTGGTAGAATTGCCATTTTTACTATGTTGATCCTCCCAATCCAAGAGCAAGGGAGATCCTTCCGTTTTCTGGTGTCCTCTTCAATTTCTTTCTTCAAAGACTTAAAGTTCTTGTAAAATAGATCTTTCACTTCCTTGGTCAGAGTTACCCCAAGATATTTTATGCTATTTGTGGCTATCGTGAAAGGTGATGCTTCTCTGATTTCCCTCTCTGCTTCCTTATCCTTAGTGTATAGGAAGGCAGCTGATATTTTGGAGTTGATCTTGTATCCTGCCACATTACTAAAGGTGTTTATCAGCTGTAGGAGTTCTTTGGTAGAGTGCTTGGGTGCGCTTATTTATACTATCATATCATCTGCAATTAACGAAAGCTTAACTTCTTCCTTTCCAATACGAATACACTTGATCACCTTATGTTGTCTTAATGCTATTGCTAGAACTTCAAGCGCTATATTGAAGAGGTATGGAGAGAGTGGACATCCTTGTCGTGTTCCTGATTTTAGTGGGATGGCTTTGAGTTTCTCTCCATTTAATTTAATGTTAGCTGTCGGCTTGTATTATATTTAGGTATGACCCTTTTATCCCTAATCTCTCCAAGACCTTTATCATAAAGGGGTGTTGAATTTTGTCAAATGCTTTTTCAGTATCTAATGAAATGATCATATGATTTTTTTTCTTTCAGTTTATTTATATGGTGGATTACATTGATAGGTTTGCATATGTTGAACCAGCCCTGCATCTCTGGGATGAAGCCTACTTGATCATAATGGATAATTTTTCTAATGTGTTCTTAGATTCGGTTTGCCAGTATTTTATTGAGAATTTTTGCATCGATGTTCATGAGTGAGATAGGCCTGTAATTCTCTTTCTTGGTTGGGTCTTTGTGTGGTTTTGATATCAGGGTAACTGTAGCTTTATAAAAGGAATTTGGCAATGACTCTTCTGTTTCTATATTGTGAAATAAATTAAGGAGTATAGGTATTAGGTCTTCTTGGAAGTTCTGGTAGAATTCTGCATGAAACCATCTGGTCCTGGGCTTTTTGTGGAAGGGAGATTTTTGATAACAGTTTCTAATTCTTCACGACTAACAGGTCTATTTAGATCGTTCACCTGGTCTTGGTTTAGCTTTGGTATATGGTACTTATCTAAAAAAATGTCCATTTCTTTTGCATTTTCCAGTTTTGTGGCATACAGGCTTTTGTAGTAAGAGCTAATGATTCTCTGAATTTCCTCTGTGTCTGTGGTTATGTCCCCCTTTTCATTTCTGATCTTATTAGTTTGCGTGTTCTCTCTCTGTCGTTTAATTAGTTTGGATAGGGGTTTGTCGATGTTGTTGATTTTCTCCAAGAACCAACTTTTTGTTTCATTGATTCTTTGGACTGTTTTCTGTGTTTCTATTTTGTTGATTTCAGCCCTCCCAGTTTGATTATTTCCAGTCTTCTACTCCTCCTGGGCATGTCTGCTTCTGTTTTTTCTAGAGCTTTCAGGTGTGCTGTTAAGTCCCCAATGTATGCTTTTTCTGTTTTCTTTAAGTGGGCACTTAGTGCTATGAACTTTCCTCTTAGCACTGCTTTCATCGTGTCCCATAGGTTTGAGTATGTTGTCTCTTTATTTTCATTAAATTCAAGGGAGACTTTAATTTCTTTCTTAATTTCTTCCTTAACCCAGGTGTGGTTCAGTAGTTGACTGTTCAGTTTCCATGAGTTTGTCAGCTTTCTGGGGGTAGCATTGTTGTTGCCTTCTAACTTTAATCCATGGTGATCTGATAAGACACAGGTGGACACTGATATTTTTTTGTATCTGTGGATGTTTGCTTTGTTTCTGAGTATGTTGTCAATTTTCGAGAAGGTTCCATGAGCTGCAGAGAAGAAGGTATATTCTTTCCTATTTGTGTGGAGTGTTCTATAGATGTCTGTTAAGTCCATTTGCTTCATTACCTCCAACAATTCTCTTAATTCTCTATTAGGTTTCTGTCTGATTGACCTGTCCATTGGTGAGAGAGGTGTGTTGAAGTCTCCTACTACTAGTGTGTGTGGTTTAATGTCTGCCTTAAGTTCTAGTAATATTTCTTTTACATAAGTTTGTGCTTTTATATTAGGGGCATAGATATTCAGGATTGAGACTTCATCCTGCTGAATTGTTCCTGTTATGAGTATAAAGTGTTCATCTCGATCTCTTCTGATTGATTTTAGTTTGAAGTCAGTTTTGTTAGAAGTTAGTATGGCCCCACCTGTTTTTTTCTTAGGACCATTTGCTTGAAAAACCTTTCCCCAACCTTTTACTCTAAGTAGATGCCTGTCTTTGTGGTTGAGATGTGTTTCTTGCAAACAACAGAATATTGGATCCTTTTTTTCGTATCTACTCTCTTAGCCTGTGCCTTTTTATAAGTGAATTGAGACCATTAATATTAAGTGATATTAATGACCAGTGGTTGTTTACTCCAGTTATTCCTATTGTTTTTGGTAGTAGAGTTCGCATGTCTCCCTTCTTTGTGTCGTGCTGGTGAAGGGTCGCTAGATGCCTGAGTTATTGTAGGCAGTGTTGGCTACATTGGATTTCTTGGGTTGTGATTTTCCTTCTATTACTTTCTGTAGGGCTGTATTCATGACTATGTATTGTTTAAATTTGTTTTTATCCTGGAATGTCTTGTTTTCTCCATTGATAGTGAATGATAGCTTGGCTGGGTATAGTAGTTTGGGTTTGCATCCATGGTCTCTTAGTTTCTGCAGTACCTCTATCCAGGACCTTCTGGCTTTCATGGTTTCCATAGAGAAGTCAGGTGTAAGTCTGATCAGTTTACTTTTATAAGTTACTTGCCCTTTTTCCTTTGCAGCTCTTAATATTCTTTTTTTTAATCTGTATATTTTGTGTTTTGATTATTATATGGCAAGGGGATTTTTTTTTGATCCAGTCTGTTTGGTGTTCTGTATGCTTCTTGCATATTCAAAAGAATATCTTTCTTTATGTTGGGAAAGTTTTCTTCCATAATTTTGTTAAAAATATTTTCTGGGCCTTTGAGCTGTGACTCTTCTCCTTCTTCTATCCATATTATTCTTAGGTTTGGTCTTTTTATTGTGTCCCATATTTCCTGAATGTTTTGTGATGAGAATTTGCTAGTTTTGCTGTTTTCTTTGATCAGTGTGTTTATTTTTTCTACGGTGTCCTCAGAATCTGAGATTCTTTCTTCTATCTCTTGTATTCTATTGATTATGCTTGTTTCTGTAGTCTCTGCTCATTGACCTAGATTTTCCATATCCAGCTGGTCCTCAGTTTGTGTTTTCTTCTGTGCTTCCATTTCAGTTTTCAATTCTTGAACTGTTTCCATTACCTGTTTGATCGTTTTTTCTAGGTTTCCCAGGGTATCATTTACGTATTTATTCATTTCTTCAAACATTTTGTTATACTTCTCATCCATTTCTATAAGGGCATTTTTTTCATGTTGTTTAAGGGACTCTATTGCTTTCATAAAGTCAATTTTTTCCACTTCTTCTGTGTTAGGGTGTTTAAGTCCTTCTGTTGTAAGATCATTGGGTTCTGGTGTTTTCATGTTGTTTTTCAGATTGTTGGGTGAATTCTTGCCTTGGCGCCTGCCCATCTCCTCCTATTGATGCTATCTAATGGGTCTTTTAAAGCAGGATCACATTTCCCTGCTGGTCAGGGGCCCCACTTATAAGATGCCCTCGCTCTGTTTCCTGGCTCCTGCCGTGGGGTGAGATCCCTCTCACCACTCAGAAGGGTCTTCAGAAACAGGACCAGGCTCCCTGTTCGCCAGGGACCTCACCAACAAAAGGTCTACCACTCTGCAGGCCAGCCACCAAAACAGAGAAACTCCCGCTGCCCTCTGTCCCAAGCTCCCGACCCAGAGCCCAAACAGGCTAAACTGGGTGATCCCACGGCCCTGCAGAAGGGAGGGGGAGTGAAGGAGGCCCCTGGGCGCAAGCTGGGATGGGCCAGGGAGAGAGAGGTCACAGCAGAGGAGGAGCAGCCCCAGCAGAAGGGATCAGCCCTCGCAGACTAACCGGAGGTTAAAGGGGGTCGGGGAATGCCCCTGCTCCATTTCCTGTGTCCCACCGTGGGCCAAGAACACTCTCCCCACCCAGGAAGGTCTTCAGGGACAGGACCAGTCTCCCCGTTTGCCAGAGGACCTTGCCAATAAAAGGCCTCCCACTCTGCCGGTTAGGCCCTAAGAAACCTACTTGATTTAATTGTAGTGGGGCGATCTGCTCTCAGTGTGGGCTTCACTGTTTCATGCTTGGACTATCCCACATCCGCCACGTCGTCTGCTCGCCTGTCTCCGCCTGGCGTGTGCATCTGCCCCTAGCTCTAACTTCTTATTGGCTAAGGCTTACATCATAATTTAACCTATTTCCATTAAGCTATGTATCGCCATGTAACTGTGACTTACCAGCAAAGTTTCAGCATGTCTGTCTCTGGGGGTGGCTCTATGACTTCTCCTTGACTCTGCCTCCTTTCTCCCAACATTCAGTTTAGTTTTTCCCACTTACCTAAGTTCTGCCCTATCAACAGGCCAAGGCAGTTTCTTTATTTACCAATGGTATTCATAGCATATAGAGGGGAATCCCATATCACCTTTCTGTTTAAATAAGGAAGGTTTTCACTTTAACATAGAAAAATTACATTCAACAAAATTACATTCAACAAAACAGGTATCAAGCAAGAATTACAGTTATAATAGTTATATCTACTTTATCTTTTATGATATCTAAGGAAAACTATAATAATAAGTTCTTCAACTCCATCAAAGACGCCATAAGTGTATGTGATACTACCTAAGGAAACAGGAAGTACATTATAAGCAACTTCCAAAACTCTAGAACTGACAGAGACATCTCGCTGCCTGGACAGTCACCCATAGTTATTCTGTACCATTGGGGCATCCATCTTTAGCCTACAGGCCCATAGTATCTAGCAGACTTTTCATGAAGCAGGAAATTTCAAAGACAGTTCCACCAATATTGGCAGTTTGTCAGTCACTTTCTTCTGTGTCCTGAAGAATGTCTAGCAGACTCTTTCATGAAGCAAGAACCCCAAAGGATTGTTTTACCTTTAGGCAAGTTTAGCAGTCATTTCTCTGTGGGCCCTGCATGTCCAGTTCACATAGGAGTCCAGGCAAAAGCATTTTCTTGCCCAAATGTCTAACCAAATCCATAAGGGGTCTCTTCGATGCCCATCATCCTCTTGAAGTAGATTGGTACTGCTAGGAGCAGATGTGTCTCATTGTCATGATAAGTCCTACAGTCTTAAAACATCTTAAATGCCATATTCTCTAGTCTTTGAAAGATTTGAAGAATACCTATCTAACTGAAATATATCTCTATATATTTAGAAAACCTAACTAACATGACAATAAACTTGACTGCTATGACTATTAACTTATATATCTTAATTATACATTACATTTTTAAATGAGCTGCACATACAGTACCTTAATCAAGAGCAGAAATACACATATAACAAAACTGTCCTTAAATTTGTATCAATAAACCAAGATCCATATCAATGCAAATCTCTATAACATATCCTCTTTTAAATATAAAGAAATATTATATTAGGGAATATGAGCTAATATCCCTGAGCCTAGGTAATTTCTCCCAACCCCCAACCCTATGCTAATTATAATCAACGCCTAAATAATGTCCCTAACACTGAGGACAAACTTTGTTGGGAGAGGGAATGTTGTCTTCTAGAATTACTTCCAGCTGTCATGGGATCCTGTGAAAGTAAAATGATGGTTAATTTTCAAGATTACTGTGTGGTATAATTGAGAATAGTCTCTGAGTATTCGGTAGGGTTTTTCCTGAGGTTTCCATTTGGAGTTCTGGCCAGAACATTGTAAAAAAGTACACCATTTCAGCTAACCAATTTAGAACCATCTTGAGCAGCTGGTACCCAAAACAGGTCTTAAAGTAGCACTATCAGCATCATGACATCATATCAACCAGGTGGAGTTGTTGTGGGGCCCCATTTTCTTCCTGGAAACTTCAAAAATCACTACAGGAAAATTCATTGGTCATTGTGGAAAACTTAAACATTATTTATATAGACATATGTATTCAATTAAAGGTACGATAGAGACAAAAATAGGTATAAAAAAAAGCAAATTTTTTTCTAAATTCTTTTTTCTTTCTGTCCTACACCTTGGCTCCTGACATGAAACAGAAATTCTAAATTTTTATTGTAACAACATGCTTGTATTTAGAGAAGGACAGGGCCATTGTCCAACTCCAAAGCCAACCTTGATTTTTAAGTGAGTCATGACTATTTTATTTAGTATTCAGAGATTCTTACCTTCAGATGATATGTCCTCACAAGTGATAATTCTCTTTGCTTGGTGATCCTATCTGGATAGTCATCATTTCCTCTTCAGGCATCTAGATGTCCAGGCTCTCTTAACATTTTGAAGATGAGTATTTTCCTGTAAAAATAAGAACAGAACCCTGCCCCAACACATATGAGGTTTTCTTACCACCTGATTGGTTGTCACCTCTGTGGATGAGTCATTATTTCTCTTCTTCAAGAGATTTCTTTTTTTCAAACCAAATCTTTATTAATTTTGATGGTATCTATAATGTTTCTTCTTCTGTTGAAACAAGAACAAAACCTCTTCCCCGACGTAGCACACCTCCTGGTTTCCATTGTGAAGTCAACACATCCTTGAAATACACCGGCTGATTTAATTCAGAAGATTTTTCTATTATCCAATCTCTCTCTGCTGCTCCCTTTCTCATTAGCATTAAGAAAATTCAAGGTCAATAAGGCATTATGTAAACTATTTCTGGGAACATCTCTCATCCTTTTCTATTTGTTTAACATATCCTTTATACTTCGATTTGATCTTTCTATAACTGCCTGACTTGTAGAATTGTTTGGTATACCTGTAATATGCTTTATATTATAATAAGAAAAAAACTGTTTCATTTTTCTTAGAGATATGTGCTAGACCATTATCTGTCTTTATTTGTGCAGGTATATCCATTATGGCCATAACTTTTAATAAATGTGTCATTACTGAATCAGCCTTTTCTGAGTTCAAAGCAGTTGCCCATTAAAATAAGTATCAATGGTGTGGTGTACATATTTTAATTTTCCAAATTCTGCAAAGAGGAAGACATCCATCTGCCAGATTTCATTCCTTTGAGTACCTTTTGGGTTACTCCCTACAAGGTATGGGCCAATTCTGTATTTTGTCAATTATGGTTTACATAAACACTGATTGGCCAGTGACCAGGCAGGAAGTTTAGGCAGGACAACCAGACAGGAAGTAGAGGCAGGTCAAACAGAACAGGAGAATTCTGGGAAGGAGGAAGCCAATTCCTCCCCAGTTTTGTCCAGACACCAAAGAAGCAGGATGTGACCTGCCCTGCTGGAAAATGTACTGAGCTATGTGGCTAACATAGATAAGAATAATGGGTTAATATAAGTTATAAGAGCTAATATATAGCCTGAGCTAATGGACCAATCAGTTTATGATTAATGTAAACTTCTGTATATTTTCTTTGGGAATTTTCTTTGGGATTTACCAGCTGTGGGAACTGGGCAGGACAGAATCCCCAACAAGCAGGCCCTTGTAACTACGTAAATGAATGCAGACAGATTATAAAAATATATACAGCTTTAATGGAGAAATAGACTTACAGGACCACAGGTTCGCACAGAGAACAGGAAAGCAGAGAAAAAAGGGCTGCTGGGAACATGCCCAGCAGATTTATCAGTAAACATTAGCCCGAGGCGAACACGCCCCCAATGGGTGCGGCTTATCCCTACATCTCCCCCTTTTGTCTAAATAAGACAGAACTAAACCAAATACAACTATATACAATAATAACAAAGAATAAATATAACAAACAATATTGAGAACAAAAGTTTTGCTAAACATTCTATCTTGAGGAGTCTAAATAACATAGAGAGTAACTACAATTATATAATCTTCAACTCCATCAAAGATCTGAGAAGGGAATAAATATTACTTAACAAACGAGAAATATCCAAAATGTGCAACAATTAACAGAGACAACTGACTACCTGGGCAATCACCCAAAGTCTCGTTTGCAATGTTGAGTCAACCAACTTTGGCTAAGGCCTAACATAACTGACATACCATTCTTAGAACTATCCTACCCTGTCTTGGCAGGATAAGACAATCCTGTTTCATCCACTTAGGGATATTCTGTATCTTTGTCAGAAGTTGAGGTATGGGCTTTTCTTAACCCAAAGGCCAGTTCTGCCAAGAAGACAAGCTCCCAGTGGAGTGTCTTTGGTGCTCAACGTTCTCTCGGGAGTAGAGTGGCGTTGCCAGGAGTAATTGTGTCTCGTTGGCACAGAAATTTTAGGTTAGATTAAAGGCCATTCTCTACAGCTCTTCGAAGAGGCTGAAGATCATACTATCTACACTAAATATAATCTCTATGTATCTAAAAGACCTGATTAACCTAAAAATAAATATGACAAACATATAATTCTCAATACCTATCTAACTTGAAGACTAAAAGAATAAACAACTGTGCAATATGTGAAGACAATGATCTTCAACTGTAAACAATGTCATAGTATCAGAGGTAGAAATGTACATTGTAATATGGTAGATGTATCAATACAATATAGACAAAGTTATAAGCATACTCATACAAAAATAGAAGTAGGAACATTCACATTCAATATTCAATATATCAATATACAAGAAACAGTACCAATACAATTTTCTATAAACAGTAATTCACAAATACCAATCATCCCATAAAACCAGTTAATCCCCCTTCTTCTTCTTCTTCTTCTTCTTCTTCTTCTTCTTCTTCTTCTTCTTCTTCTTCTTCTTCTTCTTCTTCTTCTTCTTCTTCTTCTTCTTCTTCTTCTTGAAAATACCCCTAAGTCCATAAAAATATCATCCTGTCCCCTCAACCCTAAACCAACCACTAAAAGATGTCCCTAACCCTGAGGGCAAACTCTGTTGGGAGAGGGGATGTCGTCCTCTAAGATTGCTTCTAGCTGACATGGGGGTGACGTTCTTCTTAGGGGATCCTGTGAAAGCAAATGATGGTAAAATTCCCAATTTAACCTTTGACCTAAGAAAATTGTAACTAGTCTTAGAGCGTTTTGAGAAGGTCCGGCCAGAGTGTTGTCAAAAATGTGCACCATTCGAAATTTTCTCGTGTAGTTGGTACCAAAAAACAGGTCTAATATTAGCGCTTTAAAAAAAAAAATTTATGATGTCATAAAAACCAGATTGAGTTGATGTCGTGGGGCCCCATCTTCATCCTGGAAACTTCAAAGATTACTGTAGGAAAATTTGATACTTGTTATGGGAAATTTAAACATTAACAACAAGGACATATACTGACATATAAAGAAAGACATAGATATGAGGAAAGGAAAAGAAAGTTTAAGACATATATATATATATATATATATATATATAAATTAATACTTACAGAACATGTCCCTCCATCAGTAATTAAATATTCAGGGTCCCTTAAATTCTTTGAAGATGGGTATTTTCCTGTGGAGATAAGAAGAGAACCCTGCCCCCAACCTATCTGTATTACTTACCAGCAGTATGATTGTCATCCATGTGATTGAATTGTTATTTATCTTTCCCAAGTGGCTTCTCCTCATCAAAATGAACCTTTATTAATTTTGACGGTATCCACAATTTTTCCTCACCTGTAATGACGTTTTCCTGCCAGTGGTGGCGATAGAAATGCACCTGAGTCCACGTGGTCTAAGCCAGAGCCGGTCTGAAACAATTAACTCAAAATGAAAATTATTGTACTGCCTGAGAAGTTAGATTGGTCGTGGAAGGGATCACTTTGTCTGCTGTTGTGGCGGCTTTTGCTTCAAAACCTCAGGTGCTTCCGTTAATTCAGGCAGTGTGGCTTAGCCAAGCCAAACAGGGAGTGGTTAACTGCTCTGGCCTGAGTAAGTCTGAAAGAAGGGGCAGGCCCACCGGCTAAGCGGCTAAGCATAAGGGGCCAAGTGGGGGTCACCGCTCTGTGACTGTATCGTGGCCTGGAGTGGGGGAAGGGAAAGCGAGCAGGGAGCGTGCTGTGAAAGCTAGCAGGCTATGCTCGCCCAATCGCACTTTGAGCTCCGGTAACTAACTTGATCACAAAGGCTGGGAAAGATGGAGCTTGCGCCCCCCCCCCCCCCCGTGCCAGGGCTGGGGCAAAATAGCCCGATGTTGGATGCCAAAATGTAATGACGTAAATGAATGCAGACAGATTATAAAAATATATACAGCTTTAATGGAGAAATAGACTTACAGGACCACAGGTTCCCACAGAGAACATAAAAGCAGAGAAAAAAGGGCTACTGGGAACATGCCCAGCAGATTTATCAGTAAACATTAGCCCGAGGTGAACATGCCCCCAATGGGTGGGGCTTATCCCTACAGGCCCTCATGTTACACCTTCAGGTAGCAGTGTTTGATTATAGAAAGAGAAAGTAGGACATTTCTTTATAATCTCCTTAGCTTGTTGTCATGTAATAAAAAACTCTTTAAACTTTTTCAATTTACATAATGTTCTTAAGAAATTCTGAGGCCTTCAACATACTTCCTGTAGTAGGAGAGAAGGCCTGCTTTTAGTCCCAGCTGCCCCACTAGCTTAACCCCGGAAATAATCACACAGAAACTGTATTCATTTAAACACTGCCTGACCCATTATATCTATCCTCTTATTGGCTAACTCTCACATATTAGTTTAACCCATCTCCATTAATGTGTATCGCCACTTGACTGTGGCTTACCCGCATGAGTCTAACCAGTGTCTATCTTACACAGGAGAACCATGGTGTCTGCCACACTGCCTTCTTCCCAGCATTCAGTTCATCTACTCCACCTATCTAAGTTCTACCCTATCAAAAGGCCAAGGCAGTTTCTTTATTCAACCAATGAAAGCAACACATAGACAGAAAAACCTCCTATACCAACTTCCAATCAGTAATAAATCAATTTCTGCATTACCTAGTGCTAGAGGACCTTGTAGACCCATATGGGATCAGATGTGTGTTATGTATATGTGTCAGAGCCTATTCCTGATTATATCTTGAAACTGTATAAATAATGAAGTCAATTCTGTATCATCTGGTATAAATTCAGAGGTTTCAATATGTAAGTCAACTCTTTCTGCATGTTGTGAATCAGTAATTATATTAAGAGGTTCTTTAAAATCCCTTAGCACCATGAGAATAGCATATAATTCTGTCTTTTAGAAAGAATCATAAGGGCTTTCTTCCATCTTACGTAAATCTTCTGATTTGTAACCCGCCATTCCCAATTTATTTGCATCAGTATAGAATGTAAAGGCTCCAGTTATTGGTGTGTTCCATACAATGCAGGGAAGAACCCAAGTAGTTCCCTTTATAAAGTTAATTCTATCACTTTTGGGATAATTGCTATTAAAAATTAACATAAGCTTTTTGCCAAGGTTCATTGTCTTCCCATATTTTTTTTATTTCATCACTAGTAAAAGGCACTATAATCTCTGCTGGGTCTATCTATACCTGCTAGTTGACAAAGTCTCAATTTTTCTTTTATAATTAATACAGAGACTTTTTGACAAAAGTTTTTAATTTTTTACTTGGTTTATATGGCCAAAAGATCCATTCTAAGAGAATATCTTCCCTTGGCATTAAAATTCTTGTAGGGGGAATTCTGGAAGGCAATGTGACTAAAATGCATTTAAGATTTATATTCACTCTGTCCACATGTGCCTCCTCTAAGTTTTCTTCATCTATAATCAATTCCATTTCTGCTTCAACTGTTAATTCTCTGGGACTAATTTGTCACCATCTAAGGTTTTCTTTAAATAAACTATTAGATCAGGAGTTTTCTCAATAGCTGGTCATAGACTGGAAATGTCTCCTAACAATCTTTGTAAGTCATTCAGAGTCCACAATCATTCTCTCCTAATTTGTGCCTTTTGTGTTCTAATTTTCTGTAAACCTATTTTATAACCTAGGTCATTGACAGAATCTCTTCTCTGTGTTTTTAGGAGCAATTTCTAATCCCCATTTTGGAAAAACTTTCTTTACTTCTTCAAAAATTCTTTCTAAAGTATCTATGTTTGAATCAGATAGTAAAATGCCTTCCATGTAATGGTAAATTATATATTTAGGAATCCAATGGCTGGCTTACAAAGTATTGGCACAGGATGGGACTATTGAACATTACCTGGGGAAGGATAGTCCACTGGTATCTCCTAGTAGGTTGAGAATTATTATAAGTAGGCACTGTGAAGGCAAATTTTTCTGTCCTTTTCTTGTAAAGGTATAGTGAAGAAACAATCTTTTAAATCAATAACCACATTGGGTGCCAATTTGTTGGAGGAAACTGCTTGTTTGTTCCTAGCTGATTGGCCCCACAATAATCACACAGAAACTATATATTTAAATCACTGCTTGTCCCATTAGCTCTAACTTCATATTGGCTAACACTTACATCTTAATTTAACCCATTTTTATTAATCTGTGTATTGTCATTTTGCTGTGGCTTAACAGCAAGTCTGTTTCCAACAGCAGCTCCATGACTTCTTCTTCTTTTTTTTTTTTTTTGGTTTTTCAAGACAGGGTTTCTCTGTGGCTTTGGAGCCTGTCCTGGAACTAGTTCTGTAGACCAGGCTAGTCTCGAACTCACAGAGATCCGCCTGCCTCTGCCTCCCAAGTGCTGGGATTAAAGGCGTGCGCCACCATTGCCCGGCTCCATGACTTCTTCTTGACTCTGCCTCCTTTCTTACAGCATTCAGTTTAGTTTTCCCTACTTATCTAAGTTCTGCCCTATCAACAGGTCAAAGCTGTTTCTTTATTCACCAATGGCATTCACAGCATACAGAGGGGAAACCCACATCATATTCCCTAATTTTTCTCTTATTGGTTCAGTGTTTCAGGTTTAATGCTGAGGTTTTTGATCTACTTGTACTTGAGTTTTATGCAGGGTGATGAATATGGGTCTATTTGCATTCTTCTACATGCAGACATTCCATTAGACTAGCACTATTTGTTGAAGATACTTTCTTTTTTCCATTGTATATTTCTGGCTTTTTTATAAAAAATTAGGTGTCAATAGGTGTGTAGATTTATGTCTGGTTTCTAGATTCAATTCCATTGATCAATCTGTCTTTTATTATGCCAATACCATTTGATTTTTATTACCACAACTCTGTAGTAGAGCTTGAAATCAGGGATGGTGCCAGGGGCACTCTGAAGAAGAAAGAAAAGATTGTAGGAGTCAGAGGGATAGAGGATGCTGCAAGAACAGGGATCATAGAATCAACTAAGCAGGACTCATAGGGGCTCACAGAGACTGAAGAGACAAACACGGACCCTATGTGGGTCTGTGATAGATCCTCCACTTACATGCATGGTTGTGCAACTTGGTATTTTTATGGAACTCCTAACAGTGGGAGTGGGGAGTGGAGGGGGTGTTTCTGACTCTTTTGTCTGCTTTTGGGATCCTTTTCCTCCAATTGAGTTGCCTTGTCCAGCCTTGATATGAGGATTTGGGCCTATTGTAACTTGTGATGCCATGTTCAGCTGATAACCCTGGGAGTCATGCTCTTTTCTGAAGGGAAATGGAGGAGGAGTGGTTCTGAGGAAGAGGAGAGGTGGAGGGGTGGTTCGGAAGAATGGAGGGATGAGAAACTAAGGTTGTGATGTAATGAATGAGAGAAGAATTAAAAAATGGAGTCAAAGCAGCTGCCCTGGGATCTTGTTTGTAGTGCAGTCTGACAGCATGCACTGTAACTTCTGTAACATGAGGGCCAGGCTTGTTGGGGTTTCTGTCCCACCCTGTACCCCATAGCCAGCAAGCCCCAAAGAAAATCACACAGAGGTCTCCATAAGATTATAAACTGATTGGTCCATTAGCTCAGGCTTGTTATTAGCTTTTGTAGCTTATATTAACCCATTGTTCTTATCTATGTTAGCCACATGGCTCGGTACCTTTCACAGTGGGGTAGGTCACATGTTGCTTTTTCGGTGGTCTGGGCTGGACTGGCAGAGGGAACTTCCTGCTTCCCAGAATACTCCTGTTTTCTTTGCTCCACCTCTACTTCTTGTCTGTTTTTCCTGCCTATACTTCCTGCCTGGCCAATCAGCATTTATTTAGAATATGATTGACAGAATACAAATAATTCTCCCATACCAACACACCAAGGTGGACATTTGCTGTGACCATTTTGTGACTGTTTGTATTTCCTCTTCTTCTTTCCTGGGCATTTTCATTACCTCTAGTGTTCACTTTCATCCTTGTCACAGCCATGACTGTGGTTGTTTAGGGATTATAGCACATTTAGCTGTCTTTAATAACACCAGACACCTTAGTTTACAGCAGTGCAATTCACCTTGGTGTCTTCTGTGTGTTGATTTTATTTCTACATTTATCATACATTCCACAGTGATGGGGGTGGTTCTTGTATTTTATCTGTTGCTTTCATTGGTTAACTAATAAAGAAAACTGCCTTAGCCCATTTGATAGGCCAAACCTTAGGTGGGTGGAGTAAACAGAACAGAATGCTGGGAGAAAGAAGCCGAGTCAGGAGTCGCCATGATTCTCCCACTCCAGACAGACGCAGGTTAAGATCTTTCCTGGTAAGCCAGCTCATGGTGCTACACAGAATATTAGAAATGGGTTAGATCAATATGTAAGAGCTAGCCAATAAGAGGCTGGAACTAATGGGCCCGGCAGTGTTTAAAAGAATACAGTTTCCGTGTAATTATTTCTGGTAAAGCCATGTGGGCGGCCGGGTGCCGGGGACGCAGCCCTGCTGCTCTTATTACAACACCACAGTAAGTACTTAACTGTTCTTTTTGCTTCAAATAGTTACTTTTAAAAACTTGACCACAGTATCTTTTATATTTGCCCACATATTTAATATTTTGTTTACTCTTCATTGTTTGAAAGACTAAGTCTTGGGAGAAATTCAGTTCACTTACTGATTAGAATCATAGAGTGACTTGGCCTCTAAGGGTATTTAGGAGGGAATCATAAGGAATATGTCACTGGAAATTTTTTTTTTCATCATTTGAAAATCTGAATTCCTGAGCTTCAACATGAAAGAACATGTTGAAGGGGTAACTCTTGCAGGGTAGCTGGCAGCTCTGAGAGATCAAATCATTGTAAAAGAACTAAAGCTGAGTATTCTGTGCTTGCATATGTTGTCTATTGGTGAATGAAAAGCCCACTGACACATGTGTAAGTTTTATTTGTTAATCATAACAATATACTTGGAAAAAATTAAGTAAAGTTTTTAAGATACAAGTTTAGAGTTATAGAAAGCAGGCTGGATGGAGGCTACACTAGCATGTTTATTATCACACATTAGCCATGTGCTAATTTGCTAAGCTCTCAATAATCACCCAAAGGTGGCTGAAAATGCAGACTCTCCCCCAGGAGAGCACCATGTGACCCAGAGGGACAAGGAAGCTAAAGGACCAAAGCAGCAGGGGAGCCCATTGTTTCAATTCCTTTGTTCAAATGAGACACAGCAGCCTGAAGACATCAGCAGCCTAACAGAAAACCTTTACATCAGTTCAGTCTGGGCTCAGGCTGTTCATCTTTAACTGGAGTGTCACGAACCTGCTCTTCCTCGCCCTCAGAACTCCTGGATTTTTCTCCCCATGGGTCAGTTAGTATTTTGTGACTGAGATACAATACTTGACAGACACAACTGAGGAGAAGGAACTGTCCTTCCTAGTCCCTCATCAGGCCATTGAGGGAATGGGGTATTGGTTGCATTTTAATTTGTCTCACATGGTGCTAAAAGTTCCTTTACAGAAATACCATAGTCTACATAGAATCAATGGATATTCCAGATGACATCTTAAAGAGCCTGAGTTTACTCATAAATTCTGAGACAATAATTCACTTGTAATTAACCACCTCTTCCAAAAACGTTGTTTTATGATACAATGTCCCATCATATCAATTTTACATAACTTTGGAGAATTTGAATGTCAGGAAGTGATAGTTTTTGACTTCGACTTGAGGTCAATAGTTCTCTAGAGATTAGCTAAATATATTCTCTGTTTTAAAACAAAACCAGGGAAGATGGCTCTTATGTTTCATGACAAGAACAGAGTGGACTATCTCCCCAGGTGAAGTTGGCCTTTTCTCTTTTTTTCTTTTCTTTTCTTTTCTTTTCTTTTCTTTTCTTTTCTTTTCTTTTCTTTTCCCTTTCCTTTCCTTTTTTCTTTTAATTTATTTTACATACCAATCAGTTTCCTGTCCTCTCCCCTTTCCTATTTATCTCCTTCTCCATCCACTCTCAGGGTTTGTGCAACACACGTTGCATCAAGTTGAGGCAGGACTGAGCTCCTCCCCTTATGTCAAGGCAGGGCAGGCAATTCCACATGGGGAACAGGATACCAAAAGTCTAAAGCTGTCCTTTTCTACTCCAGAGTTCACACTATGAACATTCAGCTATGGAATCCCATGATATATTGTGCAATTTCTGAACAAATAGAATCAATTTTATAAATACATTCTAATTCTGAATCATATTTCTTACTCCAAAGATAACTAAAATAAAAATCCCTATTATTTTTGCTTGTTTGAAATACCTACAAATGACTTATAATTCCAAAATCAAAACAGAACAAAAAGCAAATAAAATAAAAAAAATAAAATAAAATAAAACAAAACTTTCTGATGCTTATCAAGTTGTGCCCAGATAGCTGTGACCTCTCCCATGTAAGATCTTATTCTCTTCTAAGCAAGTTTGCCCCCGACTCTGCATGTTCCTACTACATGTAGAATTTTCAGAACAATGAACAGAAAGTTGGATTTCTACTGATTTTGAAAGTCAAAGTTTCCCTGAACCACACCACGGAGGAGAGGGGTAAACCTTTGTAACCAGACAGATTCATCAAACCTAACACCTTTCTGTAGCCAGTGAATGTGAGCTGAAGAAAGTGGGACTCCTTTCAAGTTTAGAACACAGGATGGGTGGATAAAAGATGAGAGGAAGGATTACAGAAGGCAAGCAGGTTTTTCCTGCTCTGTCAATTTGCATCCAAAGTACATCAAAAGAGATGACTAGCCTCTTTTGCCAAAGCACTGTGAGAGAGAACATGCTCATTTTCACTGAACCCTGAACATCAGGGGAGCTATCCCAGATTCTTTATTTCTGTGTGCTCTGTTGGGTTGCTGTAGTTTAAGTATTTCTCTACAGATAGGGTCTATGTATCCACACTGGTACAGGCTACTATTTTTTTCTTTGTAAAGACACAAACTATGCCACATTCTACACACTCCTTGGCTTTTTAAATGAACTCATCTGATATTGTTAAAAGTTAAAACCATTGGTTTTCTCTTATAGTTTTTGGGCTCAATGTTTCTAGTGATTCTTATTCAATCTGAGTTTAGCTTTGAAATTTGGGTAGTTCTATTTTAGTTGTTAAAGAATTAACCCCTTCTATTTTAATTTATGAAGAGCCCTTGTAAGGTACTTATATTAAATTTTGTCACATAATTTTCTAGATTATTAAGATGACCTACAGAGTGTTCTGTGGTGATGGAATTATGATGCTAGAAATATTAAAAATTGCATTGTACAAGGTACTACACGCTAGCTGTTATGTTCAAATCCACGAAGGCCCCCAAAAGCCAATAAAGAGACAGAGTCCCGTATGTAAAATCAAAGAGCCTTTATTTTATGTTAGTTTGCAAACTCGGTCTCTCCGCATGTCTAACATTAGAATAAACAAAGAGCCTTGAGCTCACTTAGAGTTCGGTTTTCATAGTAGTAAAGGTGGGGGTGAGGGGTTTCTGAGGTTCAGGACCCCTGATTGGCTGACATTTGTCTAGGGGTGTCCTGGTGAGTGTGTGCTCACAGGTGGTCCTATCTACAGCGACTGGAATGCTAGGCATTTCCTTTGGATGGTCTGCTCCTGGGTGGTGCTCAGGTAATCTCAGTTTGTGGTTCCTCCTGCAGCCAGGTATTGCTTCAGGGTACATATTAACTAGTGAGATAAGAAAATGTACTAATTTTGCTTAATGTGACTTCATTTAATTTGTATGTGGCTACAGCTGGCTAATGATTATTACATTGGACAATACAGATCTCTAGGGATCTCTTTCCAGGGCTGCTGATAAAGTAAATTATATTAATATATTCCTAATTTATCTTTGCTAAAAATATTCCTTTGCATTGTGGTATTTTAAATTTTCTTTGTGTTGGATCCTTGGTTCAATGGTAGAGAACTTATCTAGTATGTAAGGCCTTGAGTTGAATTTTTGTACCACAATAAACAATAAATTCATGAAGTTTTCTTACTATTAAAATAAAATAAGTATATATCTGCATACCATCCCAGTTTAGCATAGCTGTTTTTAATATCTCCTTACATATGATTAATACATTTCTACCTTATATTTATTATGTATGATTAACCTCTTGCAATTGAAAATACAGTAAAGTAATATAAGTTGAAAAAATCATTATTTTATTGATAATATTTTCTATAAAATCACAAAATTTAGAAGCATATGAAGATCCCAAGATATCGCTTAAAGTCAAAGAAGTGTAGGTGTTTTTAGTAATCAGTTTAAAGAGAATGCATAGTTTCCTTTAACTCATTTAAAAACAGCTCATGAACAGATAGATGTTAGTTTAAAATAAACAGCCCCTCATCTTTTCACTGAACATTTTTTTTCAGAGAATGCTTATATGTGTATATATATATAAAAAAATAGAGGCATTCTGCTTTAACCACTACATTCTCAGTGATGATTCTGAGATGGGAAAGCAAAGCAAAGCAAAGCAAGAGAAACTGTTATTTCCAGGTCTCGATTAACTACAGCACTTCTGCTAATTTCCCAGAAGTATGGTAGAGCTACAGCCTTAAGGAGAAGACATTCTGCCAAAGAAGAGGATGCTGTTGGTCTTGTTTTGCTTGATGAAGAAGAGGAAAGGGTGATCACAAGAGAAATCTTCAGTTATTAATGCTGATGTTAAAGACACTTCTACCCCCGTGGCAGCTGCAGCTTCTGTCCCCTCTTCATTTACTTCTACAAAGGACTTGTGTAAAACTTTAGACACCACGAGATCTCGATTGTCACTGATGCCTGAGAAGTCGGCATTCTGTGCACTGAAAGCATCCACCATCCCCATGTGTTCCAGTGGAGTCGGGAGGTCATACTTCTCTTCCACTTTGAATCGAGGTAAGGATAAATACAGCTCTATCATGTTCATATTCTGTGGGCTTGTCCACTCTATTAACTTATCAGGGGTGAGATTATCTTCAAGCTATAAAAATAGAAGAAAAGAAAATGCTGTGATTAACTAAAAGCCTATAACTCACATGAGCAATGAATTAAAGGAAACCTTTAGCAATAAGTATTATGAATTCTGTATTATATAAATACAATACATACTGATGATTTAGTATAGATATTATTGATTTAGATAATTTAAAATTAGATATTATTAACAAAATTCAAAAACAAGATCATCATTTTGTATAGATTATTGTTTATGCTACTAGCCACCTATGTTACTTTTAATAGATGTATCTTTATATTTTTCTGACATCATTACCATCTATAGTTAGTATATAATACTCTAGGTTTTACATTTTTATTCAAAATATTCACATTTTTATTCAAAATATTCATAAACATTCTCTACATTGTGATTTATTTCTTTCAACAAAATTTGACTTGTTCCTTATTATTGTCATGAAGTTGATATTTAATGTGTATAGCTCGACTTAATTACTAATTAAGCAATTCCTCAGTGTGTTTCAGGTTGTAATACAAGATGAAACACAATATCTCCTTTAAAATTTTTTATTATTTTCATGTTTAATTATTTTCATTAGTGTCTTGTTTAAATTTGATAGCTCAGGAGGAAATTAGGCAGCAGAAGGAAGAGTAGGAGACACAAGCTTTACCTTCTTCAGACCATCGGTTTCATTTGGTAGAAGGATAAACATGCTCAGCTCTTTGCCTTTGTATGGTATTTCCACAATCTTGGCCTGCACATCCTCCAGTCTGTTAAAGTTAAACTCGTTTTTTTGTTTCATCATCTGGACAGATTTACTAGTATTCTGTAACAAATCAATGCATCAAACACATTCAAAAAAGACATAAAACAGCATAGACAATATTGTTGTGATACCAAACACATCAACATTCTCTGAAGAGATAATTCTTACATTTTGTGAAGTCTAAACCAAAGTTTCTTTAGTTGTCCTTAGTTAAACAAAGTTACAAGAAAAAAAAAAAAACACAAGACCTTATTTTATTTTGTACTTTCCATGGTATCATTTTCATTTGAATTGAATTATATACATATCACTATATGATATTATATAAATAAACTGAAAATAGTACCTTATTAAGCCAAAATTTTCCTTCTATAGTATGCTTTTCATCAAATTTGTGATCCCATTGTCCTTTGAAATACACTGCATTCACGAGAACCAGTACAGTGCTACTGCTCAGGCTCCCATTAGGAAATAAGTCTTTGATTTTTCCTGCCAGGGAAAGAACAAAATGCCTATCACTAAAGTAGAAGGAACTTGTCTGGAGAATGCTCTATAAGAGTTCACCATTGGTTACTTATCGCTTATTCACCCAAATCATTAATTAAAGGACTCACTGACTTGTTCATAAGACACAGTCTTCCTCTCTGTGCCTTGTAATTTATTTGGGATGGACAGCTCTTGTCATAGGGAAGGCATTTAGGCTATCTGGGTGATTATGGCCAACTCACAGTGAATACTGACAAGCTGTTTTGATCCACTCTACCAACTCGTCTTTGTTCCTTCCTCTCTCTGTAACTTACTTTTTTTTTTTTTTCGATTTAAGGATTACTACCCAAAGTGTTATTCTACCCAAGGCCTGATTGTTCTTTTACACAAATGAGAAGAACTCTATTGTCTGAAGTGCATTTCTGATAATGCCAAACACTACTCAAGGTGTTGTCTGTTCACTTTCATGTTGGACTTCCTAAAGGCTTGGCCTACCAAGAGAGTGAGCTATGGGATAGATGTCTACAGAGAGGAAGCTTTGTTGAGATTTCTGCTCCACCTGCTGAAGACAGCATGAGAAATCCTTTCAAGAGCTCAAGGTGCAGACACGCTCTGAAAGGAGGAGAAGTAAAAGAGAAAGGGACTTCTTCCAACACTCCAGAATTGGCTGTGACTTAAAAAACTGATATATCAAAACATGTCCTGGTGGAGTCTTCAGATTATCTAAAATACCACTAACTAAATTAATGCAAATGATTCTCCTGTGTCCTCTGGTTGGCTTTCTGCTAATTTCTCCATGCTTTATCCTGGCTCACTTCACATTTATGGAGACCATCCCATCACCCCTGGTACTTTCTCCAGTGACCCTCCAATACAGTACCATTTGTTTGACTTTCTACCCAGGAATTAATCTTCTTTTCGCTTTCTCCTGCAGCATGTACAAAATCAAGTGATTCCACATTGGCTTGGTAAAATTTCCTAATGTCTTCCAAAAATTCCTTTAAGATGTGAAGGAACCAAAAAGAATTAAGAACAATTTAGATTTCAATATTTATGATACTCCTATAATCTGATAGCAGACCCTGACCATATCTGCTATTTTATGAACACACAGATTTTTTTTTTGACTAAGGTAATAATATATAGAACAAAGTAAGAATGTCAGTGAAGGACAATCCTTTTTGGTAAAGGAAGACAGAAAAGATTTCATAGTAATGAGAGAGCTGACTTATTCCTGAGCTAGCCTACCACTAAGTTCAACCATTACATTTCTCATCTGATTATATCTTCAGTGCAGGAAATGCTATATTTCCTGATACCTCCCAATTCTCTCCAGGGTTTCCCCAAGCCTGCCCATTACAGAAACATTCCATTTCCCAGAAATCTCCTGCTGTACTCTCTATGACTGAGTCAGCACTGGTTCACTACTAACATCTCATGACGAGATCCGCTGACCTCCATTCTTTTTTATGGGGCTGTTCCTCAGCCCATGCTTGCTGCATACAGCTCTAGACTCTTGGTCAATGCAGTGGCTTAGAACTGTGACTATGGGGCTGGTGTTCCCTGGGCAAATGTTGCCTCTCTGAATCTGCCTGGTCTCACTCTTACATATGGCCATTCAGACATGTGAGACCTAGCATGCAGATTAAAGGTATGCAAAGCCAGATGCAACTTACCTGGAGAAATGGGAACTCCTTTGCTCCATAGATACTGTTGGCAGCCTTCAGGTCATAAGCACCGTGGGATTTGTTTAGTTGAGTCATAAGCTTTTGAAATTGGTGATGGACATTTTCTGATGTTTCATCCTTCAATGTAAAAAACGGGTATTCATTGAATCACTCTGCTAATGTAAGTACTAAATTCAAAATAAAGAGCCAAACACCTGTAATCTCAAAGACAACTTTTGAATATTCTCTGATAACTATTGCATTTTATCTTAAATATTCCCAATTTATACTCAACTTCTTCCAGAAATGCCTTTCTTCTTCTTCTTCTTCTTTTTAAAAAAATATTCCAGTCTGCTACTTTTGAACTAAATATGCAGTGCTTTTAAGCTGTCTTGACTTAAGTTGTCTGATGTTTGAAATTCTTTGCATTTGTAAGATAGTATGTGCCCACTGTTCATTTAAGGACTGGACTACATGTTAGTAATCTAAGACTGAGTGCAATCCAGATGAAAACAAAGAGGTGCAGAGAATTTAATGACCTCTTTAAAGAGATGCTACACAGTCAAATTATGAATCTAAGTATCTTTGAATCAGGATAGCTTTCTTTTCCAGTTAAGAGGTTAGCATGGTTAAGGTTCTAACCCCATATTGTTGTGAAACAATAATTTTCCAAGATGTACTTGAATATGTGATTGTTAAATTATGATAAATTGTGATAATGACAATTACTGTTATCTTACAATAACAATAGCTAATATTCATTACACTTTATTATTTATTGTAGGTCAAAGATTTTTGTAGGTGTTTGCTTGGATATATTGAGCCATATTCCTTTTTATTCTACTTTACTAGATTGTGGTCTCAGGGATTCAGGTCGTTTGTGCTTGGCTCATGTTCTCCATTTGTGAGGTGCGGAGCTAGAGCTGAATCCAGGCAATCCTACTCTAGATCCATCGCTGACCTTCTGTGCTTAAAACAAAATCATACACAGGCTGACTACAGAAAGAAATGTGGTGCTACTGTGTGTTTTTATCTCTTTTGTTTGGAAATTCCCTTACAGATTGATTTTTTAAGTTGTGAAATGCCCATTTAAAATTATAATGCTTCAAATTATAAACACAAATGTTCTCTTTAAATCATCGTGTTAGAAATCTGCATCTCCTCTAGGCACAAGGTGCCTTGGACTCACGTGACAGTCTGGAGATTTTTTTGTTGTCTTTTTTGTGGCTCCGTTGAATTGAAGAACCTGGAAGAGATAGCAAGTGGGGAAAAAAAAACAAACTTCACTGAAAGTTCTGTCTAAGTCCAATGAAACAAAAACAGAACAAAACCTGGAAAAAACAGATGAAAAAAATGAAAAAATCCTCTAAACTTTAGTACAAGAGTTTGTACGAAACACCAAAAGTTGATTCACCAGTCATGTGAATAATGCCTATTTGCTTGTTGCCCAGGAGACACCTCAGTTCACCCCCTCAGAATTGAGAAAATTCACGGCTTTCATCAGTGCTCTCCACAGTTTATGCTCACTTCTAGCTGTTGGGCACATGAAGGCAATCATCCTCACCAGCACCCAAAGGCTGTCCAGAAAGTGTCTGGACCATGTTTGGGAAGGGTGTGTCCCTCCCATAGTTCTGTGCTCATCACCATGGCAATGACTGTTGAGCATCTTGTTCTTCATCTCAGACCTCTGGCTTTATAATCATCTATCTGCACACTGACAGAGTGATGGAGAGACAAGTTCAAACTGGTCAACGAAATGAAGCTTACACCTACCTTCTCAATTTGCTGTCTAGTGTTTCCTTTGGCTCCAAGCTGGAGCATTCCTAATGCTGTCATGATACTGATCGGGGAGTAGAAGATGTTATTCTCTGTTTCCCTGAGCTGCCGGTACAGCTCAATTGTGAATTTCGTAGTTGCTTCAGCAAGCAAATGCATTGTGATCCTAAGGTCCTAGAGCAGCATAAAGTCAGTGAAAGTTTAGAATGACTCACTAAATGGAACTTCACTCTGTAATGAACATTTCTTAAAGGAAACGACACATCTGCATTATAAGATTCTGGCAAATAAAATAATTAGTATTATTTTTTAAGCCTTCCACAATGTACATATGCTAATCTTCCAATTAGAATTCAACAGTGTCTTTAAGTCTTTTGCAAACAGCTAACAGGGAATCTTTTTGTCTCTCATTCCTCACTGGCTGTGCTCAGTCTTGGCAAAAAGGTTTTATAATGAATTCTAGTATAAAGATTTCTGTGGCTAGCATCCAGTTAGCTGTCTAAAATCACATCTCAACTTTTCCTTTAAGATGCTGTAGTTGCCAGACACAGTCCTTGCATGCTCGAGACAATACATATGTTCATTTGAAAATAAATAGGATATACATGTTTACTTGGAAATAATTATTTTTAGATAAATAACAAATTAAGAGAAGGAGGCATTTAACTTTTTCTTAGCAGATCAAGAGAATTAAAACCGAGAAAAATATCACATACACATGAGATGAAACACATCATTGTTATCAAATTACCTCAACGGCAATTTATATTGTTTAGCAATCGTGGCTGGAAAGCACTTACTTGTGTTTCTGAAGGAAGAAGTGGGTCTGAAGGATGCGTCTGTGTGTGGCTGATCCTGAGATCTGAAATATATAGCCTGTCTTTTTGCCACTCCTGCCTTGTCATTTCAGTAGTACTTCAAGTAAATCAACTTCAGATTTCGTAACCAGGTTAGCTTTTCAAGCATGCAAATTTGTGAGAAAAGCCTGGCTTAATATCTTCCCACTCTATTTCCTTTCTCCACAGGACAGACTGGGGATAGAATTTTAACTGTTGTTAATCACTGACTCATCAGACTTGCACACAGGTACTTTTTTTGTGGCGATGACATTACTTTAAAACTTCAACCTTGCTGTGTTCCTGACCACTCTGTTTTTACATGTGACACCCTCTTCAATTATTCCAGTAAAACTATCTTTTATTTTAGGTTGCTGAATTGCCTTTAGGGCACACTTTGGATACCAGATAGCTAAAATGCTTACCTTAGCTACCTTTCCTTCATGAAAGATTCATTATTCCTGTTAACTTCTTGAGTAATTATTCTGTGCAAAAAGGAAAGTAGTTCTAACTCTAGTCTGAGGAAATGCTGAAGAATCTGGAGAGCAGGTTTTTTTTTTTTTTTTTTGTCTTTTTAAATCTCTCCATGATACTCTGTCTTGCTACTGTCACTTTCTAAGCCTCCTGAAGCCACTCCGGACTTTTCTATTGCTTAAGGAATGCGAGAAAATTATTTGTCTTTTTTTTTTTTTTCTGAGAAAGGGTTTCTCTGTAGCTTTGGAACCTGTCCTGGAACTAGCTCTTGTAGACCAGGCTGATCTCGAACTCACAGAGATCTGCCTGCCTCTGCCTTCCGAGTGCTGGGGTTAAAGGCCACCACCACCCGGCTCATTTATCTTCTTGTACTGATATTTCAGTAAGTGGAAGAGCAGTTGAAACAAATGAGTCCATTTGAATGGCAATTTTCTAAAGTTTTATGTAAAAAAATCAACAGCAGAGTGAGTGCTGTCTGCTGGAGCGAGTTGTCTTGAGTTGTCTAGAGATGAAATCTCTCCCTCTCACTTCATTGATAAGACACTGATTTAGCCTCATGGATGTCCACATCTAAAGCATGCATGGAATAGTGGAAGACACTGAAGTGTATTACTAAGTTATTTATGTGAGATGTCACTGATTATTCAATGTAGATATTTGTAGCTCTAAACTCAAAACAACTCTCATTGTATTCTAGAGAGCCTAATATGTTGTTTTTCAATTCTCATTTGATAGTATGGATTTTTAAATCTACAGAGTTTAATATGTTGTTTTTCAATTTTTCATTTGATTGTATGAATTTTTAAATTTCTCTCTTAAATTCTTTGGCAATCTATTAGTAGTTCAAAAATGTTTTATTCAACATCCACATGTTTATGTATTTTCTATCTTTTTCATGCTGTTGATTTGCAGCTTTATTCAACCATTATTCAACAGAATATAAGAAGGTATTTTAATATGCTTGCATTATGAACTCTGACTTTATGACTTCTTTTGGAGGAACTCAATGGGTGCACAGAATGTGCATTCTGTAGCAATTTCTTTAGATATCTGTTAAGTTTCATGAAGCAGTTCCAAGGTCAGCAGAAGAAATAACAAAGAGTTGAGTTAAAATCAACGAAATGGAAACTGAAAGAACAATGAAAAAGATCAGTGAGACAAAGATTCGGCTCTTTGAAAAGACAAACAAGTTTGACAAGCCCTTGCTAAACTGACCTAAGACAGACAGAAGACTCAATACAATGTCAGTGATCCCGCTGACCTCCGGATGATCACTGGGAATGTTTTAAAAGCTTAGTGTCTTAGAATTTCTATTGCCCTTGTCCCGCCCCCCCCCCCCCCCCACCACTGACAGCAGGAACTTCCTTGTGGTCTGTAACTGACAAGGATGTTTGTGTTCTTTCTGACCTGTGGGTCTTCACAGAAGGAGTAGAGGTATAAAAGGTTGCTGGGCAAAATAAAGGTTGCAAAAAAAAAAATTCTATTTTGATAAAACACCATAACCATCAGCAATGTGGGACAGAAAGGTTTATTTCATTTCCACGTCCGTATCACAGTCATCATCGAAGGGAGTCATGGCATGGATGCCAACGAGGCAGGTGCCTGGAACCAGGGGCCGATGCAGAGGCTGTGGTGGAGTGCGGCTTACTGTTTTGCCTTTATCCTGGGGTTGCTCTACTTCACAGCTTCTACTGTTTGGGATCATTATCCTATCTTACTGGCACTTCCAGGTTGCTGGGACCTTCTGCTGCTATTGGATTTCACTTTTACCTGTACCCTCTCCTGGGATCTCTTCAGGTACTCTGATCCTTACACATGGTCCTGAGCCTCGAGTTCTCTCCACAGCACCTCCAATCACGGCCTTCTACTGCAAATGATGCTGTGTCTTTCCCAGTGCCAAGTCTCAGCTACTCTTCACACACCTTTGTGCCTTTAAAACCAGTACCTGCTGAATGATGCTTACATATTACTATGTTTGGTTGCAAGCAGAAGATGCATCATTGTCTCCTTCTTGGACTGCAGTTTATGTGTGCTGACCCTAAGGAAAAATACCCAAATTTATGATCCTCAGTGATGCTGGTCTCTTAATCACAGTTAATTCTTTCAGCTACAGCTAAGCATACAACACAGATTTTTAATACAAAGTATCACCCAAACATCAAAACTTCACTTACCAGACCCCATCTCTCAGCATTACCATCTAAGTTATTACAATAGCTGATTAAGCTCTGAACACTCAATGATTTTCCAATCCAAGTTCCAAAGTCTTTCAACACTGACATTCCAAGACACTGGAAAATTTAGAAGAAATAGGTAAATACCACACACACACACACACACACACACACACACACACACACACAGAACTTACTAAAATTGAACAAGAAGATTTAAACAACTACCTAAATAGATCAATTATAAACAATGAGATTGGAACAGCAATGTGGAGTTTCTCAACAAGGAAAATCTTGGGACTTAAATATATATATAAATAACCTCTACTATTCCAGAAAATAGGAATGTTCCAGGGGTTGAAGAGATGGCTCAGTGCTAAAGAATGCTGGCTATTCTTCCAGAGAACCCAGATTTGATTCCCTTTTCTCACATGGTAGCTCACAACCATCTGTACCTTCCATTTATGGAAATCTGAAACCCTAATCTGAATTCTGTGAGTACTGGGTAAATAGTCAAAGGATCTATACACGTAAAATAAAAGTAAAATAAAATAAAAATAGAGAATATTTCAAACTCATTGTATGAAGCCAGTATTAATTACCCTGATATAAAGGCTGGGTAAGGACAAATACACACACACACACACACACACACACACACACACACGGTGGAGAGGGAGAGTCTCACAGTAAAAACGTATACTGCATATTCCATGTAATAACTGTCAAAATTCCAACAATAGTATTCAAAGAACTAGAAAAAAGATATATGGTAAGATTCAAATGGAAGTATAAAAAACTCCATAAAAAAGAAATCATAAGCAAAAACCACATCAGACAGAGGGCTGATCTCCAAAATATACAAAGAACTCAAGAAATTGATCATCAAAAGAACAAATAATTCAATAAAAAATGGAGTACAGACATAAACAGAGAACTCTCAACAGAAAAATCTAAAATGGCTGAAAGACACTTAAGGAAATGCTCAACATCCTTAGTCATCAGAGAAATGCAAATCAAAACAACTCTGAGATGCCATCTTACACATGAAAGAATGGCCAAGATAAAAACACTGATGACAACTTATGCTGGAGGGGTTGTGGGGTAAAGGAAACACTCCTACATTGTTGGTGGGAGTGAAAATTGGTACAGCCCCTTTGGATTTTAGTATGGTGATTTCTCAGAAAACTAGGAAATAATCTTCCTCAAGACCCAGCAATACCAGTTTTAAGTATATATCCAAAAATGCCCAATTGTACCACAAGGACATGTGTTCACCTATGGTCATAGCAGCATTGTTTGTCACAGCCAGAACCTGGAAACAATCTAAATGCCCCTAGATTGAAGAATGGATAAGGAAAATGTGGTACATTTACACAATGGAGTACTACACAGCAGAAAAAAATAATGTCATCTTGAAATTTGCAGGCGAATGGATGGATCTAGAAAACATCATTTTGAGTGAGGTAACCCTTAATCCAGGCCCAGAAAGACAGTTATCACATGTACTCACTCATAAGTCGTTTTTAGACATAAAGCAAAGAAAACCAGCCTACAATCCACAATTCCAGAGAACCTAGACAATAATGAGGACCCTAAGAGACATACATGGATCTAATCTACATGGGAAGTAGAAAAGGACAAGATCTCCTGAGCAACTTGGGAGCATGGAGACCATGGGAGAGGGTTGAAGGGGAGTGGGGAAGAAAAGAGGGGGAAAGAGAAAAATGTATAGCTCAATAAAATCAATAAAAAACCACAATGGAGATATTGTAATACCATATCTTTAAAAATATCAATAGCAAAAACCCAGCATGGTACTGGCCTAAAGAGCAGACATAAAGGCCAATACAATAGAACAGAGGATTCAGAAATAAATGCTTGCAGCCACATCCATTTGAATTTTGGCAGAGGTGCTAAAGACATACTTGAGGAAAAGATACGTTCTTTAGCAAATGGTGCTAGGAAAACTGGAGATCCACATGCCCAAGATGTGAACTTGCCTTCTACTCCCCTGTTTGAATGAACAACTCAAGCCAGATTTTATGGGAGAAGCCTAGAATCCTAGCACTTGGAGACTCAGGAGTTTAGTCCATCTTGGACCACCTGGTGAGCTGGAGAACAACCTGCATAATGAGGCCTTTTATCAAGAAAAATAGTAACTTAACATGGATAAAAGCCTTTAATGCAAGATATAAAGCTTTCAAAATACTAAATGAAAATAGAGAAACTGGGGGTGACTTTCTAAGCAGGAACACAACTGCTCAGAAGGAATAAAAGGGACCCGATAGGACAGAAACAAAAATTCTGAGCAACAAAAGAAATGATTGCTAGAGTAAAGAGATAGCAACAAGATGGGAGGAAATCTTCACCAGCTAATATTGTGATAATCTGGAAATATAGTAAGACCTCAAGACTTAAACATCAAAAAAAAAAAACCCAAATAATTTAATAATAAATGGAGACATGAATGGGGTATATAATCCTCAAAAGAGTTATAAATGGTTAATAAACATATAATTATAGCCAACATGGAAATGCAAATCAAATGAAAATTAGATTAGTCAGAATGAATGTCTTCCAAGAAACAAAAGCAAGTTAATACTGGGCAGGGTTTGGGAAAGAAGAAACACTTGTTTTGGCGGGAGTGTTAGTGGGAATGTAAATCAGCGTGTAGGTCCCTTCAACACCTACACCTCAAATTATCATGTGATCCTGCTATACTGCTCATGGATATACACATGAGGGAAACAAGGTCAGCTCACAATAGAGATACCTGAATTCCCACCTTTGCCATGGCACTATTCATGGTAGACAAACAATGGAATCAGTCTGAGTATCTAATAGTTAGTGGATGGATAAAGAAAATGGGGTACATATATGTAATGGATAGAAAGATGTTAAGGATAATAAAATTATGTCTGTTTCAGAAACATGTATGGAACTGGAGGTTATTACATGAAGTGAAATAGACTCAGCCAATATGACACATTTTCAGAGAGAGAGAGGGAGAGAGACAGAGAGATAGAGACAGAGACACGCAAACACACACACACACACAGAGAGAGAGAGAGAGAGAGAGAGAGAGAGAGAGAGAGAGAGAGAGAGAGAGAGAGAGAAAGAGAGAGAGAGAGAATGTAGGAGGTAGGATTCCCGAGAATAGGAAGAATAATTCTTGGTGACAGGAGAGTAAATACAATGTGTCTATGTATAAAATGTTGCAGTAGAATTTATTATTTTGTACAATTAATATATATTAATAAATATGCAACTAAAAGAGAAAATGAGAAAAGATGAGAATATCAGGAAGAGTCAGGGCTGTCCTTGAGTGTCACTGTGAAGTCCATTTTCTCTGGAGTCCTGTTGTCTGTATTTTAATGGATTTCCTTTTGATAAACTAATATTAGTGTTTGTTGGCTTTATTGAGATAGAGTATACATTTACTTACTTGTATCTTAGAAGTTAATAAAATAGGTGAATTGGTCAGTTCTCACTTATCAGATGGCAAACTTGAAGCAAAGAGTGATTAAAGTCTGGTTTTGTAGCTATGGAATTGCTCATGAATATTTTACAGTAGGTGACCAGGCTAAGGAACCCGAATTGTCATCTATCACTGTACACCATGTAAAGCTTTCACACTTGTAAGGAGCACAGTTTCTCCTGTCCAAGTGATTAGACTCTTTCCTCAATACCCTGAAAGCTTCTCTGCTCCTAAATCTGAGGAGTCAGAAGTGGTCAAGTAGTTTGTAATTAGACCTGCCTTCTATGAAGTCACATGAGACCTGCTGGACTTGCTGATATCCTGCAACAAGTAGAAACATGGAACATGGAAAAATGAGTGGGATGGAAGTAGGATGATCTGTGAGTGTGGAGCCCAGAGCCACAATAAAACCCTGCCCAGCTGTATTCATCATCTTTGCCACTCCATCAAGACAGACTTAACAGTCTACTTGTGAGGTAAAGGGAGTTTACTCTGGCTCACACTTCTGGAAGTTCAGGTCCTACACTGGGGATTCCATTTGTTTGGTCCCCTGGTGAGGGTAGTACAGCATGGTGCTGCAAACTGCTTGAGTCATGAACCAGAAAACAGAGAAGATGAAGAGTCATGATGTTCTCTGGGAGGATTTATGCCATGATCTAGAGACCTCCTGAAAGGTGAACATGCTAATGATTCATGGTACTTCAGTTACCACCGTCACAGAGATGAGACTTACATACAGACCTTACAGAATATTCACCCTTCAAACTATACTACCAGTCTTTGTTTCTACAAAGCTAGGATGTAGGAAAAATGAGAAACTTTAAGAGGGAGGAGTCATATGGGAAGGAAATAGCAGTTTTCTTGGGATATTTTATAGCTGAATGGTGCCTGTGGCCAGGAAAAGGTGTTTTCATTGGGGGTAACTCAGTAGCTCATTGACTTATTTAGGATGCACTTCCCTGAGATGTAATTGCTAGACCATAAGACTTGTCAGTTTAGACTGTGTACCTTGGTGGGCCCTGGTATATTCACAAGGTTAAGGGAAAAACACAATGTCATTCACAACAATTTTATCACCTCTGGGAAGAAATCCACATCTTATTCTTACTGCTCCCTGGGTGATAGAGAGCTCTAACACACTTCCTGTCTTGTTTTGCTAATTCTAAACAGCTAGTGCACACAGGATTGTGTAATATTCATTCTTTTAGGACCAGCTTCTTCTACTTGCTGTAACTTCACCTGGATCAGTGTATTACTCTTTTATAAATAGATTTCGGGGACATATTTTTTTTTTCTGTGAATACTTAAAAACATAACTGCTGGGTAGATGGCTCAGTAGGTCAAGTGTTAGTTGCACAAGCTTGCAGATATGAGTTCAGGTCCCAGCAGCTATGCAACAGTGGGACTCTGTGGTGTTAATCCCGAAACTGGGAAGATGGAGACAGGTACACTCCAGGGCACAGTGGCCTGCCAGTCTACTCAAAGTGGTGAACTCTATGTTCAGTCAGAGAATGTCTCAAAAATCTATCTGGAAAGCAGTAAAGGAAGCCTTGACCTATGGTCTATTCTCATGCACCCAAATGTGTTGACAGAGGTTTCTGTCTTGCCCGGTCCCACAGTCATTCTATTCCAAAGAAACACACAGAGGTCTACATTAATTATAAACTGGTTGGCTTATTAACTCAGGCTTCTTATTAACTCTTATAACTTACATTAGTCCATAATTCTTGCTTGTGTTAGCCACGTGGCTTTGTACATTTCATTAGCAAGTCATTTTCATCTTGCTTCCTCTGTGTTTGGCTTCTTCTGTGTCTGGGTGATGACTGCAGACTGAGTTTTCGCCCTCTTGGAATTCTCCTGTTCTCATTGCCCCACCTCTACTTCCTGCCTGGTTGCCTCACCTATACTCCCTGCCTGGCTACTGGCCAATCAGCATTTTATTAAAAATAGTACAAATGACAGGATAAAAGACCACAGCACTTCCCCTCCTTTCTTTTTAAAAACAAGAATTCTGAATTTAATAATCTTTGTTTATCTTTGTCCAGACTGTAATCCATAACATATTGTAACCAAGACTCTAAACAAAGATAAATATCTATAATCCATTTTTTTTGGGGAATGTGGACATAGTTTTCCAGGCTACTTCCAGCTGATTAGGGGTGCTGATAATTTTAAGGAAACCTAAACAAAATTTAGAATTATGGTCAAGTCGTGACTGGAATATTATGTGGGGCTTGATCATCTCAACCAGCAGTCTTGAGGCTGTTCTGGATGTAGAACTCAGACATCTGTGCTATTCGCTCCTACCAGAGATTTCTCAGGGGTTCTTCCTTGATCAAACCTTATTTTTCTTAATCCAGAATGAACCCACAGACTCTCGTTTCCTGTGGAAACAAAAGCAGAACCTCTTCTCCAAAGTTTTGTCTTTAATTTTGAAGTCAAGACATTTTCAAAATATATATGTTGGATTAATCCAAAAGCATTTATAATTATCTTTTCACAACGTTTGCTCCTTCCTCAGTCATCAAACAATTTAAAGACAATACAATAACATAAAGTATCCAGACTCCCTCTGTATTTTTCATCTTTATGTGGCTCTATTTTAAGCTCTGTTTCTTTTGTTTTTATTTTTAATTTTTGGCTTTTTGAGACAGGATTTCTCTGTGTATCTTTGGCTGTCCTGGAGCTCACTCTGTAGACCAGGCTGTCCTTGAACTCACAAAGATCTGCCCGCCTCTGCCTCCCAAGTGCTGGGATTAAAGGTATGTGCCACCACATCTACTCTTCTTATTTTCTATTTTAAGGACTTTATCCTTTTTCTTTCCTTTCCCAAGCCTACATATATTTTTAAACACACTGTATACCATTTAGAGTTTCTTTATCTTTAAATCTATCTTTACTGTATATCTCTCTTTTCCCAACCATATAAATCTTTAATTTGCTAAGTGATATGGCTTTGACGGCTGGGCTGGATCCAACTCTTTCTTTAGCTTTCTGAGACCCTCGCTTCATGGTGGAGGTACTGGCTGGAGCCATGCTTATTGCCACAACTCTATGGAGTTCCAAGGTCCCTGCCACTACCAAGAAGCATGCTTTAGGCTAGTCATAAAAGCCATTTAAGTGTTTGGTGGTGGGACCTCTTAAAAGAGCTGCAAGGCTTTTGCAGCCAAAGCTGAATCAAGAAGCCTCTCTCTTAAATGAAATGTGCTTGTCTCTAGCAAATAAACCCCACCCGAGAAAACACTGCTACTAAGAAGCCATGCTTAGCTCTGCTCTTTTCGTGTCTATAATTACTTCCCAAACTCTCTCAGGTTTTAAGTGAATTTAGCTGTCCTCATTGGCACCATTTGTTGGCTGAGGGTGCCAGATGATGGTGGAAGATACAAAATAATCCCACACTAGTTCAGAATTATGTATAATAATGGGTTGTTTCTTTAGGGGAAACTCACAGATTCACTGTCCTAGATCACAGTCCTCTGAATGAACAGGAACAGAGTCTAGCAGCTGGAAGTGAGAGCCAGAAGCAAAGAGAGTGAGCACACACTTTACAGCTGCATTTATAGTATAAGAGACCATGCCCAAGTGGACTGGTATCTTAAAGGCTACTGGCTGAAGGAGCAGAAGGAGCTCCCACAGCACACATGGGTGTGTACAACCATGCACCTACACACATGCTTGTAGGCATACCACACACACGCACACTCACAAAATATAATAATTAGGTCATACAGCAACTGCGTTTATAAATATTTCTTAAAAAGTGTTATGGTCTTTCCTACAATAGCTGAATCATATTTTAAAGTTTTAATTTTGAGATTATTATTGCAACTATTTCCCTTCCCTTTCTTTCACTCCCCCCCACATATTCCTATACACTCTTTTTCTAATTCATGGTCTATTTTTTACTAACTGTTATTGCAGGCATATATGTATATGTATAAACACATATGCTCCTAAATATAAACTGTTCAGTCTGTATAAAGTTCTCTATATTGTTTTCAGGTATGACTGGCTTTTATATGGTGAACACCAACTCTCCTGCTCCCACTTTCACCAGTTGCTTTAGTTCTTTGTGTAGGGTTGAGGCCTTATAAACTTCTCCCCAAACATCCTTTCCAATAGAGATTTCTGGTGTCTACACATTTCATCAAGATTTTTTTAGTATCATACACCCTTTGAAATATCAGCAGTGAGAGTGTGGCCTTAGCATGCCACAACACTACAGAAACATTCATATTCACACACACACACATACACACACACACATACATACACACAAACTTTGAAGAATGTTGATTGGACTTGGGGGACATAAAGAAGAAAGGTAGTAAGGTTTTCAAAATGAAACATTTTATCTTTTTGCTTATTGAAATCCCAAAATATGTTTTCAGATCTAATTTATCAATAAATATGTGTTAAATCCATGAATTGGGGCATGGACTAACAGAGTATAAATTAACTAAAGATTAGTCCAAAAATGGAAGAAGAAGAGGAGGAAGAGGAAGAAAATGAGGAGGAGGAGAGGGAGGAGGATGAGAAAGAGGAGGAAGAAGAAATTTACCCAAGACGAGGCATTCCACACAGGAAGAATATGCTCTTAACCAAGTAAGTCTCCATCTACAGTTACCAACCACAAGATAAAAACGAGTCTTCTTCTATGAAGCAGGATGAGTTTACCCGAATCCAAGAGAGAAATTGGTCCAACTTTGCCACAGTACAGAAAGACACAGTTAGTCTGGAAACGGAGAAAATACTAAAAAATAAAAAAAAATAAAAGCTAAAGTAAACTGAGGCTTTGAGGTGGTCAGTCTATGTTAGAGATAGAATTGGAAGAAATACTACTAATGGTGAATGTTTAGGGGTTTTCATAAATTTAGACAGAGCTGGCTTAGTTGAAATGAGAGTTCACCGCATGTAATTCTTTCTTCCCTGGACTGCTTCTGGGAACTACAGACAGTACCGTGATCCCGATGCTAGCACAGCAGACTCGGGCTCTTTTGTGTATGAAGAACTGCCAGTTTGTGTCTACTGCTATTCCGCAATCTAGCTTCACTTACTTGGTTGTAGGAATCCAGGATTATTAAAAGCTACAGGCGTTGCATGTTCAGGATCATCTTACATTGTGACAAACTGCTAGGTTGGCTAAGAAGTGTTTCCTAGGTTATTTGGAAACTTTCCAGTGAAAGGTGTGGAGTGTTCCCAGCATTGTCTTTTGCAAATCAAATTTACGACTTCCTTCATATGGGAATGTGCTAAGGCCTGTCCACCAAGAAGTGGCAGAGGTTCTAGAGGCACTGATGGAACCTTGTCAATTACTGCCCTCATAGGTCTCTCTCCAGACATGGTTTGGGCATGGGTGTAGACTGACTCCAGCCAGATCAGTTAACTTTCTTTTTTATTTCCCTCAGAGGGTAAAGAACATTAGTAAACTGAAAGGGAATTAGAGAATTGTGGCTCTAGGCTGAGCCCTGGTAACAAAGGAAAAAACCTGACTCCCAGGGTGATTTTTCACAGTTCTGACACTTTATTTATCTTTATTTTGTGCATAGGTCCTGACTTTCATGCAATCTTTTCCATATATGTGTAACTTTGCTACAGGAAAGGTGGAGAAAACATTTCTCTTATCAGTTATGGCAAGACTGCAAATAAAATGATTTTCTTTTACTGATTTCTGCCTTCTAACTTCTTTAGAAATACAGAGAGCTAATGTGGCAGGTTCAGTCCCACATCTAAGTTTCTGCTAACATTTCTACTCACAGTGCCGTGGAGAGCAGACTTGCAGCTAAATCCAATGCCTCATCCTCTCTGACTGACTGTTAATCCTTCCTTCACTTCTCTTGACCCTTTTACTGTCAAGAACTACACTCCTCCTTCTTAAAGCTCTCTTTCATCTCTGATTTATATGAATTTACCTCAGGAATTTTGTTAATGTCTCTCTGTGTCACTGTCCATGTGCCAATTATCCAGGAAACACAATGTCATGTAGCTATTTCCTCAAAGGTGCAACATTCTCTTCTTGGGAAATAATAGAGGCTTGGAAGACTCAGGGAACTAGTAGAATTTTCAAGGCCCAGGAAACTCACTCATAAAGACTGATGCAAAAATACTCAATAAAATTTTTGCAAATCAAATCTAAGAACATATCAGAAAAAATTATTCACCATGATCAAGTCAGCTTCATTCCAGAAATACAGGGAAGGTTCAACATATGAAAATCTTTCAATATTCATCATATAAACAAACTGAAAAATAAAAACCACATGATCATCTTATTAGATGTTGAAAAAGCCTCTGACTAAATACCATATGCCTTCTTGATTAAGGTCTTGGAGAGATCAGGGATACAAAGAACATACCTAAACATAGTAAAAGTGATATATAGCAAGCCAACAGCCGACATCAAACTAAATGTGGAAAAACTCACAACAATCCCACTGAAATCAGGAACAAGACAAGGTTGTCCACTCTCTCTATATCTATTCAATAAAGTTCTTGAGGTCCTAGCTAGAGCATTAAGACAACAAAAGAAGATCAAGGGGCTACAGTTTGGAAAAGAAAATGTCAAACTCTCACTATTTACTGATAGTTTACATAAGCAACTCCAAAAATTCTACCAAGGAACTTCTACAACTCATAAACACTTTCAGTAATATAGAAGAACAGAAGATTAACTAAAAAAATGAGTATCCCTCCCTTACATGAATGATAAATGGGCTGAGAAAAAAAATCAGAGAAACATCACTCTTCACAATAGTCACAAATAGCATAAAATATCTCAGAATAACTCTAACTGAACAAGTGGAAGACCTGTATGACAAGAACTTTAAATCTTTGAAGAAAGAAATTGAAGAAGACACAAGAAAATTGAAAGATCTCCCATGCTATTGGGTAGGTAGAATTAACACAGTAAAAATGGCAGTCTTACCAAAATCAATCTACAGATTCAATGTAATGCCCATCAAAATCCAAGCAAAATTCTTCACTGACCTTGAAGAAACAGTATTCAACTTCATATGGAAAATCAAAAAACCCAGGATAGCCCAAACAATCTTGTACAATAAAAGAACTTCTAGAGGCATCACAATCCCTGACTTCAAACTCTACTACAGAGCTATAGCACTGAAAATAGCCTGGTTTGGCATAAAAACAGAGAGGAGGACCAATGGAACTAAATTGAAGACCAGGAAATCAATCCACATACCTTCAAACACCTGATTTTTGACAAATTAGAAAAAATTATTAAATGGAAAAAAGAAAGCATATTGAACAAATGGTGCTGGCATAACTGGATATCAATATGTAGAAGAATGAGAATAGACCCATTTCTATCACTATGCACAAAACTCACATCCAAATGAATCAAAGACCTCAATATAAAGCCAACCACACTAATTGAACCTCATAGAAGAGAAAGTGGGAAGTCTACTTGAATGCAGTGGAACAGGAGACCACTTCCTATGTATAACCCCAGTAGCTCAGACACTGAGAAAAATAATTAATAAATGGGACCTCCTGAAACGGAGAACCTTCTGTAAAGCAAAGGAAAAGTCAGCAAGATAAAATGGCAGCCTAGAGAATGGAAAAAGATCTTCATCAACCCCACATTGGATAGAGGGCTGATCTCCAAAATATACAAAAAACTCAAGAAATTTGTCACCAGAAGAACGAATAATCCAATAAAAAATAAAGTACAGACCTAAACAGAGAACTCTCAACAGAGAAATCTAAAATGGCTGAAAGACACTTAAGGAAATGTTCAACATCCTTAGTCATCAGAGAAATACAAATCAAAACAACTCTGAGATTCAATCTTATACATGTAAGAGTGACCAAAATAAAAAACACTGATGATAACTTATGCTGGAGAGACTGTGGGGTAAAGGGAACACTCCTCCATTGCTGGTGGGAGTGAAAATTGGTGCAGCTCCTTTGGATATCAGTATAACGATTTTTCAGAAAATTAGGAAACAACTTTCCTCAAGACCCAGCAATACCACTTTTGGGTATATATACAAAGGATGCTCAATCATGCCACAAAGACATGTGCTCAGCTATATTTATAGCAGCATTGTTTGTCATACTCAGAACCTGGAAATAACGTAAATGTCCCTCAACCAAAGAATGGAAAAGGAAAATGTGGTACATTTACACAATGGAATACTACACAGCAGAAAAAAATAATGACATCTTGAATTATCAGGGAAATGACTGGAGCTAGAAAATATCATTTTGAGTGAGGTAACCCAGACACAGAAAGACAATTATCACATGTATTCACTCATAAGTGGTTTTTAAACACAAAGCAAAGAAAACCAGCCCACAAATCACAATCCCAGAGAACTTAGACAGCAATGAGGACCCTAAGAGATTCATACATAGATCTAATCTACATGGGAAGTAGATGTCCTGAGTAAATTGGGAGCATGGGGACCTTGGGAGAGGGTTGAAAGGGAGAGGAAAGGCAGAGAGGGGAGCAGACAAAAATGTAGAGCTCAATAAAAAATAGTTTTGAAAGTAGAATTCAACAACAACAACAACAAAAACAGTGAAGAAGACTCCAGCTGAAATGAACGTGGTATTGGTACTGACTATCCTAATTAGAAAACTAAGATGGAAGCCTTGTTGGGGGAGGCTGATTGTTTGTTTCCTGACTGCCCAGACTCTCAAAATAATCACATAGAAGTTGTATTACTTAAGTCACTGCTTGGCCTAATAGCTCTAGCTTTTTATTGGCTAGCTCTTACATCTAAATTCCACTAGGAACTTCTAGAAAGAACAACTTCAGCAAAATGACAAGGGACATAAACAACTTATAAAAATCAGTAGTCCTTTCATATTGTATCAAGAAACACACTGAGAAAGAGATCATGGGAATAATACACCCTTTTACAATAGCATCAGACATAGTAACACCTTGGAATAAATCTAACTAAGTAGGTAGAAGACTTCTAATGGCCGGGCGGTGGCGGCGCACGCCTTTAATCCCAGCACTTGGGAGGCAGAGGCAGGCGGATCTCTGTGAGTTCGAGACCAGCCTGGTCTACAAGAGCTAGTTCCAGGACAGGCTCCAAAACCACAGAGAAACCCTGTCTCGAAAAACCAAAAAAAAAAAAAAAAAAGACTTCTAATGGGAACTGCAAGTCTCTGAGGAAAGAGGCTGAGAAAGCCACCAGAAAATAGATAAATATTTCATGTTCATGGTAGAACTGGTGTTATGAAAATGACCATCCCACCAAAAGCAAAAGCAATTTGTAGACTTGTTGTGGGACTCTTTATGAAATCAGAACTGAGACTGGAAGAGAGGAGATGTATTCACTAGTAGATTGAAACTAGGGCAGCTCCTGAAAGACCACAGACCCAGATCTAGTTGGCATTCTCCTTTTTTTTTTTTTTTTTTTTTTTTTGGCATTCTCCTTTTATATTCTAAATTTACAAGGCAAGGTGAACAGGCAGACAAAATTTCACAGAAGTGTACATGCAGTCAGCAGGTTGTTTTGAATTTATATATTATAGGTGACAGGTGTAGGCTTTTGTGGTCAGGTTGTTAAGGCCAACAGCTCATTGTTGAACCTTTTCCTCTAGGCCATTCTGTTTTAAGTAGCAAGTGAAGTCATGCTTAAAAATGGGCAGTACAGTGTTTTATGTAAGCCACTAAATAAATCATCAAATCAACATTTAATAACTTGTCTTTTATGCCTTATTCTACTTCAGACTCAATAAAATCCCAATCAAAATGCCCATGCATTCTTCAGAGAAATAGAAAAAAAAATCCCCTAATTTATATGAAACCAAAAGACACTACAAATAACTAAAGTAATCCTGAGCAAAATGGAGAAGCCTAAAGGGACTGCAATTATTAGCTTCAAGATATGTCAGAGAGCTATAGAAAAATTTAAAAATAATGTACTGGTAAAAAACCTGAATGTAGACCAATGGGATAAAACAGAAGACCCAGACATTAGTATTTGCCATCTGATAGTTGACAAAGAGGCAAAAACATACACTGGAATGAAAGACAATATCTTGAGCAAACAGTACTTGGGAAACCAGATGTCCACATGCAAAAGAATAAATTTATACTCATATCACCTTACACAGAAAGTAGATATAAATGGATTAAAGACTTCAATTTGAAACTTGAAAAAACAAAACCACTAGAAGAAAACATAGTCAGTACCCTACAAGAAACAGGTTTAGTAAAGGACTTTCTGAACACTTGTCCATTAATCAAGGAATAAAGACCAATGACTCATAAGAGTGAAAAGTTTCTGTAGAATTAAGAAAACAATTAAAAGAAGAGGAAGCCCATGGAGTGGGGGAGATGCTTCTAGCTATACATCTGTGAGAGGATTATATTCAGAACATAGCAAGAACACAAAAACACAAAGGCAAGGAAATTCATGCCCCAGCTTCAAAATGTGCTAAGGATCGAAACAGAGAGTTCTCAATAAAAGAAATAAAAATGACTAAAATCTACCTCAAAAAGTGCTCCTTGTCATTAACAATTAGGGAAATACAAATTAAAACAACTCTGAAATTTCATCTACTTTGTTTGGAATGGCTAAGATCTACAAAATAACTAACAATGGATGCTGGGGAGGTTGTGGAGAAAAACTAACCCTTATTCCTGGTTGGTAAAATGCAAGTTGTTATAGCCACCACGAAAATAAGAATGAAAATTCTCAAAAATTACACATAAAGTTATTATATAATCCAGTTATATTATGCCTTGACATACTTCCAACAGAGTTGGTATCCCACCACACAACAGCCAGTAATGGGAATAACCTAAAGGTCCTTCAACAGATGAATGGATAATGGAAATGTGATTCATTTACAGAATGGAATACCATTCAGCTGTAAAGAAAAATGAAATTTGTAGATTAACGACTGGAACTAGAGAATATTATATTGAGTGAGGTAACTGAGAAAGACAAAGTCTCATGTTCTTTTTCATGGTTCTTCACTCCAGATCCTTAGATGTGGGTATAAAATATTGAGTAACCAAAGAAACCAGGAAATATAAAGGAACTACATCTTGGGAGGTGGGAGGGAGGGGAATACTGGGATATAGGTGATATGAAGTGGGAAATGGAATAATCAGGAGGAGCTTCAAGTGAGGAAGAAAGAGATCAGTAAGGAAGAACAGGAGCAAATGATACCAAGGTTATCTGATAAAGCCTCATGGAACCACATTATTTTATATTAACATAATACATTATATATATATATATATATATATATGTTTGTATACAGACAGACACACAGACACACACACATTCACACACACACACACACATTCTTTAAATTAAGTTAAGCCATCCGGGCTGACAATGTTCCTTACAAGAACCATAGACTAACAGAATCCTTAGAGCTGGGTCTAAGAAACCTCTTTGAATGGTTGGCCAGGGCAGTACAAGTGACTCCCCAAATAGTATAGATTATTATTTATTTATTTTTGGATTGAGAGGGCAATCCAGTGAACACTGAATCTGCCCACGTTTATTTTCCATATGCTTATAAACTCCAATCTGAAAGAGAGTAAGAAAGCAAAAGACTTTTTTTTTTCATGATACAAGGAACCAAGTGATTACCATCTTACTACCAAAACCAACCACACCTTAGGTCAAGATATCCTGTTAGTAGCTACACCTTAAGTTAAATCTCCTGTCAATAACCTGTCAATAATTCTTGAAGTAACAAGAATAGGCCTGAACTCTCTAACCTTTGGTCAAGGTGTAATGGCTTCACTTTTGTGGGCTCCCACATAGTCTTCCATTTTTAAATATATTTATAAATGCCTATGCTTCTGCTATAGGACAGATGACTAAGTCTGTTTTAGGGCCTCTTCTTCCACTTTCCACACTTACCCATCATTGGTAAATGCATTCCCTCATGCATGTCCTGTCTTGGGATACTTGGAGGGAAAAAAACTTATTCATCATTGACTACTAGCCTCTATTAGTAAATATTAATGATAAGGTTAATGGAGGATGTACAGCTAGACACTGTGTATCTCTGAGCCAATTTTCCATTGAGAGGGTTCACAAATAACTAGATAATCATAAGCAAGCAGATAATGATTTGTGATGCAATGTGATATACGCCCACAATATTTACCAGTACCTCATCAGGGAGTAAATCCTTGAGGCCTGCTTCCTAATAACTTATACAAATGGATGTTATTCGTATTGCAGAATTTGGCAAATTAAGATATGTGCATGTGACAATTGATACATATTCAGGTTTCTAAATGTCACTGCACAGACTGGAGAAGTCACTAAGCATATTAGTGAAAAACACTCATTGCTTAAAGTGTTTTTCATATATGGGAATTCCTAAAACTATAAATATGAGCATATTAGCAAGGCATTTCAGCAATTTTATTCCCAAGGGAATATTGAACATAAAACCGGCATTTCTTATAATTCTCAAGGACAAGGAATTGTGTGTGCCCATGGCTCCTTAAACACAACTTCAAAAGATAAAAATGGGGGAATTATGCCCTCAGTCTGCACATAATGCTTTAAACTATGCCCTTTTTACTCTAAATTTCTTGAGTGTGGATACCTGTGAGCAATCTGCCATGGACAGATTTTTGGCATGATGACACAGAGTGACCTTCACTAAAGCAAAATGGAATGACCCTTGTACTGGATTATAGATTATAGTTGTATAACATGGTTGCTTCCCAGGGGTTGAGGGTGGGCCCATATTGTTGAAGATATGGCATACTTAGGATATAGGACTTAGGATGTTTAAGCTGGATCTCTCTTTCTCTTGTGATCTAGCTTCCATGATTCCAGAGAATACTATGCAATTAAACAAACCTATGTAAAAGAACCATGGCAAGCTCACAACCATCTGTAACTCCAGTTCTAAGGGATCCAACACCTTTTTCTGTCCTGTGTGGCCACTTGACTGCTATTCCAGAATTTTAGAAGCTGAGGCAGGAGAATATTGAGTTTGAGACCAGGCTGGGATACATGATGAAACCTGTCTCAAAAAAAAAAAATCAAAATAAATCACACCAAAACAAAACAAAATAAATCAGAGAAGACCTTTAAGTTTTGAAGTATAGTAAACATCCAAATGTTAAGGAGCTTTATATCTGTTTTAACATCATGGATGTGATATGGCTTGATTTACTTGATGCTGTAGCTTTTATTTAAAATGGTAAGTTCACAAAAGTCATGACTTCTGCAATTAGAATACTGACAAAATCTTAGAAGTTAGGCAATATGGATATATATGTATGCATATGAACACATTCTGGGTGTCTGATGTGGGATTCCCCTCTGTATGCTGTGAATATGTTTTATTACCTTTGGTTATGAAGAAGCTGTTTCAGTCAACGGCTTAGTAGAGTAATGTCAGATGGGAAATCAGAACAGAGATAGATAGAGAGACTAGGCGGAACTAAGGAGACGCCACGTAGCTGCCAAAGAAGACAGAAGCTTGGAACTTTACCCTGTAAGTCACAGCATTGTAGTGATACACAGATTGATAGAAATGGATTAATTTAAATATAAGAGCTAGCTATAAATACACTTGAGTCATTGGCCAAATAGTGTTGTAATTAATAAAGTTTGTGTGTGATTATTCAGGTCTGGGCAGATGGAAAGCAAAAGAGCAGTCTCCATTTACAAGTGTTCTTATATGTATGCATGTGTGTGCATATGTGCATATGAATAAGTTCCAGGTATCCTTATGTGCATGCGTGTATGTACATGTATGCATATGAATAATAAGTTGCAGGTGTTCTTTAGTGAAGGCTTATAGATCACTCACACTGGTTTGTCCTATGCAAGGCAAGAACAAGTTTCTATCTCCCTCAACACCCAGATTGGCGAAAAAAATCAGGCCTAACTTAGAAGCACTGAAAGCCAAGATTCAGTTTTTCTTCTAAAATTGTTTCCAAATATTTTATTGACTGAGTTAACTCTCTCTTTATTCACTCCAAAAGTTTTGTCATCTTACCTCTCTCTCAAAGTACTTGCTCATCTCAAAACTTTCTCATCGAAATTTGACATTCTTGATGCTTTGCTAATTACAGGGAACAAAGGAGTATTTATTTGTTTGGATTTATTTGGGTTCTTGCTGTCATCTAATCTGTAGCCATGCATCTTGCATTCTCCTTGTTCTTTTGTTTGTATTTTCTAGATTTTCAGGAATCATACCTTATTGGGTATAAACCGCCTTAAAGTTGTATTTTCATCTTTAGTGTAAATCAAAGGATTCCCCAGTCTTCAGATAACCATCCTACCAAACATTCTTTTAAACTGCTATTTGTCCCTTATCATTTATAGTACTTCTTGTATCATTTAAACTCTGAAAGTCTAGAATCAGCACCTCTTCTTTTTACTGTTTTTACTTGACCTCTTCCTCAAACATTTAATGAGCCTTTTCTCCCCAAATTCACCATAGAATTCCTGAAACTACAAGGTCACAGCCATTTCACAATGTCAGGAAATATTTGTCTTATATGTTTTGAATTTGTGCTGATGGTCTTGAAGTGGTGGGTAGAACCACTGGCAATGTAGTATGAAGCTGAACTATGGCTCCAAACTGGATCAATGGCCATGGGTTCTTCATGATCACACATAGTACATGAAGTGTGATTTTCCTCTCTGGCTCATGGTGGAGTATAAGAAAATTATTAATTTTATTCAAATTCAACTCCATTTTTACATTTATATGTTGGTTATTTTTTTGTGTCAAGTTAATATTTGGATAGTAGAACTCTCAGCTGAGAAACTGCCTTCATAACATTACATATAAACATATGTAAGTTTTTCAAGCATTTTCTTAATTAGTGATTGATATGGGATAACCTAGTTCATTGTGGATGGTACCACCTTTGGGCTGGTGGTCTTGGGGTATATAAGAAAGCAGATTAAGTGAATCATGAGGAACACGGCCGTAAGCATCATCCCTTCTTGATTTCTGCTTCAGTTCTCACCTCCAGGATTCTGTCTTAAATTCTTACCAAGACTTCCTTCCATGATGACCTGAAATATAAAGTGAAAGCAATCCTTTCTTCTCAGGTCATTTTTGGTTGTGATGTTTTGTCACAGCAATAGAAACTCCACAACGACCATACATACATTACAGTAAGAGGACAACTTGCAAGAGTTTGTTCTCTCTTTCCATTGTGGTGTTCCCAGGATTGAAAACAATTCAGAATTCTTTGAGCCATTGCACTGGTTTCCAAATGTTGATAAGATGAAAATGTAGATAGCTGTATGTTTCTTCTTCAAAACTTTGAAATACAGATCCACAAGAAGTTGCTCAAAGCTGTGTAAGGAAATCTTATGTACTTGTCTATTAGACTTTCCTCATAGCAATGCTTTGTATAATTAAAAAAAATAAGTAACTGATGATGTTATCCAAAAGGCTCTTCTGAGGAAGAATATGGGAAACCTGGAGTTAGAGTTCAACAGGTGGTTAAGTCTGGGAGGGGCATGCATTACAGAAGAGAGAAAAGTAGTGTAGATTGGGTAAAGAGAAGAAGGAACAATGATTCCATTCAGCTATAAACACAGGAAGAAATACTCAGATGGGAGATGAGGTTATGAAGAGCATATTTTCCAGTGACAAATATGACCTGTGTCTTGGTGAGGGTTAGTTGTCTTCTGGAGCATCAGGGCTATTAAAGGATTTGAACAGGTGGGGATCTTTTCCCATCTGTAGGTTGTTGTTTTGGCTTATTCATCATGTCTTTTGCCTTACAGAAGCTTTTCAGTTTCAGGAGGTCCCATTTATTAAAAGTCCCATTTATTGTTGCTCTCATGTCTGTGCTACTGATATCATATTTATGAAGTGGCTCCCTGTGCTACTTCAGTCAAGGATACTTTTCACTTTCTCTTCTATCAGGTACAGTGTAACTGGATTTATGTTGAGGCCTTTGATCCACTTGGACTTGAGTTTTGTACTTGGCAAAAGATAAGGAAGGATCTATTTGCATTCTTGTACATGTTGACCTCAAGTTATGCTAGCATCACTTGTTGAAGATATTTTATTTTTCTGTATTGTATCATCTTGGAATTATCAAAGATCAGGTGTTTATAGGTGATGTGGGATTTCATTGGTCAATAAAGAAACTGCCTTGGCCCATCTGATAGGGCAGAATTTAGATAGGTGGAGTAAACAGAACAGAATGCTGGGAGGAAGAAGAAGTGAGCTCAGATGCCAGGCCGCTGCTCTCCAGGGCAGACTCGATGAAGCTCTGACCCAGGATGGATGTAGGCTAGAATCTTCCTGGTAAGCACACCTCGTGGTGCCACACACATTAATAGAAATGGGCCAAGCAGTGTTTATATGAATACAATTTGTGTGTTGTTATTTTGGGGCATAAGCTAGCTAGAGGGCTGGGAGCCAGGTGGCAGGAAAGCAGCTCCGTAGCTCCCTTCAACAGAATGGCACCCAGACATGGATAATTGTATCCACATAAAGCCTGAGACAGCTTGGGAAGTAATTCTAGAACAAAATGAAAGCATTACGACTGCTTTCTTGGTAGCAACACTTTCTCGGGTCTGCTCTGCTTGCTAGAAGCAAGCAAGTGCTCTCATCTAAGAGAGGCTTCCTGACTCAGCTTTATCTGCAAACCTTGTAGCTCTCTTAAGAGGTCCTGCCATGAAACACTTAAATGGTGTTGATAAAAGCCGACTGAATGCTTGCTTGTTTTCAGCAGTAGCAGGAAAACAGCTGAGTTGTTTTAAAATGCCAGCTTTCTGGGCCATCCTGACTGTTTGAGGCAGGAGGGCCGGCTGCAGAGAGAGGACTTGAGTGTTGTCTGTGGACATACTGTTGCAGCTTGTTTGCTGGCAAGGACCTTAAAATGCCATAGAGTTGTGGCAATAAACATGGCTACAGCTGGTATCTCCGCCATGAGGCTGGAAAGCTAAGGAATGGGCTGGATCTAGCCGGCAAAGCCATGGCTTTAATCCTACCCACATTGCTCAGTAATTTAAAGGCTCATGTGGTCAGAAAAAGAAAGAGAGATACAGTAAAGAGATTCAAAAACAAAGAAAATGTTTAAATGATTTACAGTATGTTAAAAATATATGCAGGCAAAAAGTTAAAGTTCTTAAAGTAAAGAAAGAAAGAGAGTAGTTGGGTGTGGTAGTACACACCTTTAATCCCAACACTTGGGAGGCAGAGGTAGATTGACCTCTGTTACCTCAAGGTGTGGCACAACACACCTTTAATCCCAGTGCCTGGGAGGCAGAGACAGACAGATCTCTGTGAGTTCAAGGTCTGGTAGCACACACCTTTAATCCCAGCACTGGGGAGGCAGAGACAGAGGGATCTCTGAGAGTTCAAGGACAGCCTGGTCTACAGAGATATTCCAGGACAATGATATACAGAGAATGCGTCTCAAAAAATAAAAGTAATAAAAACCAAATAGAGGTTAAAATAAAGCTGCACAAAGATGGAAAATACAATGAGAATCTTGATACTATATGCTATTATGCTCTCTTTGAATTGTCTGAATGCTGAGGAAAGAGCAATAACTGCTAAAAGATATTTGTTTATAAATGCTGCTGAACTAATCCAAGATAGATATTTTGAAAATAACTTGACTTTAAAATTTGAATCTAAGGACAAGATGCTTTGGAAAGGAGTTTCTTCTTTTGTTTTCACAGAGGATGAGACCCTGTGGATTGCTTCTATCCCAATATGGTATGATGAACCACGCCCTCCTGAAGGGTTGCTGTGAACACCTTCAAAAAATTACTTCACTTGACTGCTGACTGAGATGAATCTAGCACACAGGTTATACCATGAAAGACCTGAATAACAGCGCCCCCATACAGCAGGAAGCAGTTTGGAGAGAAATAACTGTGTCCATATTCCCAAATATTGCTTATAAATGTTCTTTTACATTTAAAGGAGGATATGATAGAGGTATGAATAATTTGCATTGATATGGATTTTGCTTTAGTGATTTAAATTTAAGGTCAATTTTATTATATATATATGTGTGTGTGGGTATTTCTGATCTTGATTAAGGTATTGTGATTGTGTAGTTCATTTTAAAATGTAATGTATATAGGTTGTTAATAGATAATCATTGATAATAGTCAAGCTTGTAGTTATGTTAGTTAGATTATTTTAGATTGAAATTCTTCATATCTTTCAAAGACTACAGAATATGGCATTTAATGTTTTAATAACTTAGGGTTTTTCATGACAATGAGACATGTCTGCTCCTGGCAGCACCAATCTACTTCAAGAAGAAGATAGGCATTGAAGAGGCTCCTTATGGAGTTTGATAGACATTTGGGCAAGAAATTGCTCTTGCCTGGACTGTTGCATAAACTGGACACAAAGAACCCGCAGAAAGAGGACTGCTGAACTTGCCTAAAGGTGAGATGATCTTTCGGGGTTCCTGATTCATGAAAGAGTCTGTGAGACATTCTGCAGGACACAGCAGATAATGACTGAACTGCCTTTGAAATTTCCTGCTTCATGGAAATGTCTGCTGGACACTATGGGCCTGTAGGCCGAAGATGGATGCCCCAATGGTACAGAGGAACTTTGGGTGACTTTCCAGGAAGCGAGATGTCTCTGTGATTTTTAGAGTTTTGTAAGTTGCTTACTTCTCATTTACTTAGGTAATATTATATCCTCCTGAAGTCTTTGATGGAGTTAAAGAATAGATAGATAGTTATAGTTTTCCTTTGTTATGATAAAAGATAAAATAGAAAAAAATATTGTAACTGTAATTCTTACCTGATAACTGTTTTGTTATGTGTAATTTTGCTATGTTAAAGTTAAAGCCTTCCTTTTTTTGTTTAAAACAGAAAAAGGGGAAATGATGTGGGATTTCATTGGTCAATAAAGAAACTGCCTTGGCCTATCTGATAGGGCAGAATTTAGATAGGCGGAGTAACCAGAACAGAATGCTGGGAGGAAGAGGAAGTGAGCTCAGATGCCAGGCCGCTGCTCTCCAGGGCAGACTCGATGAAGCTCTGACCCAGGATGGATGTAGGCTAGAATCTTCCTGGTAAGCACACCTCGTGGTGCCACACACATTAATAGAAATGGGCCAAGCAGTGTTTATATGAATACAACTTGTGTGTTGTTATTTTGGGGCATAAGCTAGCTAGGGGGCTGGGAGCCGGGTGGCAGGAAAGCAGCCCCACAGCTCCCTTCAACATATAGGTGTGTGAATTAATTTCAGGGTCTCCAGTTAAATTCCATTGGTTCATGGGTCTGGTTTTATGTTAATATTAAGCTGTTTTTATTACTAAAGCTCTGTAGTAGACTTTGAAGTCAGGGAGGGTGATGCCTCCAGAAGTTACTCCATTGTACAGGATTGTTTTAGTTATTCTGAATTTTTTGGTTTTTTTAAACAAAGTTTTTTACATAAAGTGTTGTTCTTTCAAAGTCTGTGAAAAATTATATTGGGGTTTTCATGGCAATTGCATGGAATCTGTAGAAATTCATTTGGTAAGATTGCCATTTTTATTATGTTGATCCTACATATCCAAGAGCATCTAAGATCTTCCCATTTCCAGAATGGAAAAGGATCTTCACTAATCTCACATCTGACAGATGGTTGATCTCCAAAATATATAAGGAATTTAATAAAGTAGACATCAAAATACCAAATAACCCAATTAAAAAATGGGATACATATATAATCAGAGAATTCTCAATAGAAGAATCTGAAATGGCTGAAAGATATTCAAGGAATTTCTCAACATTCTTCATCAGGGAAATGAAAATCAAAATGACTCTGAGATACCATCTTATACCTGTGAGAATGGCTAAGATAAAAAATACTGAGGACAGCTTATGTTGGGGAGGATGTGGAGTAAGGCGAACACTCCTCCACTGCTGGTAGGAGCACAAACTTGTACAGGCACTTTGAAAATCAGAAAACTGGGACTCAATCTACCTCAAGACACAGTGAATCCACTGGGCATATACAAAAATGATATTCAATCATACCACAGGGACACTTGATCAACTATGTTCATAGCAATAGTGTTCATAATAGCCAGAACCTGGAAACAACCTAGATGCCCCTCAAACAAAGAGTAGATAAAGAAAATTTGATATACTTACACAATGGAGTATTACTCAGCAGTGAAAAACAATGACATCATGAAATTTGAAGGCAAATGGCTGGAACTAGAAAAAACCATCCCAAGTGAGATAACCCAGACTCAGAAAAACAAACATGTATGTACTCCCTCATAAGTGGATACTAGATGTAAAGCAAAGGATAACTGGACTATAATCCACAGTTCCAGAGAAGCTAGGTAACAAGGAAGACCCTAAGAGGTACAGATTGGTCACGTTAGGAAAGGAAATTAGATAAGATCTCCCGGGTAAACTTTGGGTGGCAAGAAGAGTGGTAGTGGGGAGGGTGGGGGACGAGAACATGAGGGAATGGGATGACTAAATTGAAGGAGGTACAGAGTGGAAGAACAATGAAAGAGTTTCTTAACAGAAGAAGTTTTTATGGGGTTAGGGAAAAACCCGGTGCTAGGGAAATTCCCAGGAATCCACAAGATGATCCAGCTAAGACTCTTAGCAGTAGTGGACAGGGTGTGTGAATTGTAATAGACTGGTGAATATCCCAGCTGTCATCACTGAGCCTTCATCCAGTAAGTGATGGAAGCAGATGCAGAGATCCACAGCCAAGCACCAGGCCAAGCTCTGGGAATCCAGTTGAAGAGAGGGAGTAAGGGAGGTCAAGATCATATTGGGGGAAATCTACAGAGACAGGTGAAACAAGCACACGGGAGCTCATGAATTCTAGACCTTCAGCTTTGGAACTTCCACAGGACTGAACTAGGCCCTCTACATGTGGGAGACAGTTGTTTAGGTAGGTCAATCTGAGGGGCCACTAGCAGAGGGACCAGAATCTTTCCCTGGTGCGTGAGCTGGCTCTTTGGAGCCCATTCCCTATTGTGGGATCCCATGCACAGCCTTAATGAATAGGAGAGGGCCTTGGTCCTGCCTCAACTTAATGTGATAGTTTTTGTTGACTTCCTATGGGAGGCCTTACCCTATGGGAGAAGTAGATGGGTGAGGGTGGACTGGGAGGGAGGCTGGCAGGGGAGGAGTGGTGGAATGGAGAACTGTGGTTGGAATGTAAAATGTAAATAAAACACAGGTGGGGATATGAATGAATCTGCACTTTGGAGTGATAACTGTAAATGAACTTTGAGGATGGAAGAACCAGTAGCAGCAAGCCTGTTGGGAATGTTTGCAATAATGTGGACCAAGAGATGCTGATTTAATGAGGTTGATAGAAGGAAGAAGAGAACTTCCAGAAATGGAAACAAACATTCCCAGACTGGGTCATTAATAAGGTAGGCAGAAGAGTAAGGAACTCCTAGGGTTTGGCTGACTCAGGTGGCAGGATTTAGTGTGCATATGATTCACACACTTCATTTCGGGGTATTTGAGCTTTGGGTCTGAATACATACACAGTCTTAGATGGCTGGCATTACAGGACTAGAATGTGGAGAAGCAGTCATGGAAAGATACAATTTTGAGTGCTATCTAGCTGGAAAATTATTAAAACAACGTAACAGTTGAGAAAAAATGATAGCAGTATTAGATCAAAGTGTATAAATGAGAAGTAAAGCAGGTGGCGGAAAGAGGGGACAGAGTGAGAACAATATACAGAGAACCGTGAGAGAAGAGAGCATTGAACAATGCAGCATTGTGTGTTCAGGACACGCTTAGTATTAGGGATCTCAGGGATACTCTGCATGCTTGTATTTTTCTAGTAAAATATATTGTAGTCAGAACTTAAGCAGAAAAGTTAATTAGAGCTGTATTAATATATATATAATATAGCATGCTAATTTTGAGAAGGGTCTCATGCAGCCCAGACCAGCATGGAACTTGCTGTACAGCTTAGCCTGACCTAACTCACAATCCTTCTTAGCCTCCTAAATGTTGGGGTTACAGGTGTATGCCACCCCACCAGACGACAATAACATGTCAACACTAGAATAACACAAACTTCTTGTGCATGTAAATTATATATTTTAATACAAAATATGCTCTCTCAAACCAAAAAATGTAGTAGTAAAAGAGGCATTGACTTATATTCTTATAAACTCTTTCTTATGCTTTACTTAGTACCTCTGAGTTGACACATATGCATGCTCATCCAGTCTGCTGTAGTACGTTGTTTTAACTGAAATACATGAGATAAGCTGGCTTCACAAACCATATAATGAGAAAATATTCACAGCCTTTTTAAGTATGTGTTATAGTTCATATTTTCTAGTTCAAAATATTTTTTATTAGTAAATGTTTGTCTTTTATCCTTTTATACATGTACATTATATATTTTGGGCTCTTTCTCCTACCCTCTTTCATTTCCTCCCTCCTCGATCATCCTTAAACCTTTCTTTTATTCATTTTGTTTTTATTTATGTTCCAGAGATTTTAATCAGGGTCTTCTGTATGATCCTGAGTTTGGCACTGAACAGCAGAGCTTGGTGGACTATATGAATTAATATATGGTATATGAATTAATGCCATCCAGAATACGCTAATTACCAGAATATCAATAGTATGTGATAGACCCCAGAGGGTAACTTTTCCCTCCATACCTGACTGTTACTACTTCATTAAAACTCAAATTGATATAACTGAGTAACTGCATAAAACTTCAGTCCTTACTGGGACAACATGCTGTCAGAGTGTTTGGTTAGAAAAATAACTTAGTTGCAATGAAGAGAGACTTTTAAAGGAATCATGATTTGGGATAGTTTCTAAAGAATAATGATTAATAATAGTAATAATAATGATGATGCTACAGCAATAAACAATCAATAATAAATTATAACAATGGGTCTGCAATTTCACTATCAGATATACAGCATCACAGAATGTCTGTTTTTTTTTTTTCCCCCAGTGGTTTGTTTTTCAAGACAGGGTCTCTGTAGCTCTTGTTGACCTGGAATTCTTTATGTAGACCAGGTTGGCCTTGATCAGAGATCTGCCTACTGATTCAGAGATCAATCTCTGGAGTGTTGGAATCAAAGGCATGAGCCATTATTGCCTGACATTCTTTTTTAACATTGTTAATGTTTTAAATGAGAAAGACCAGTATCCCAATTTTCTACAGGTGGTGTTTGGTTGGATACAGGCATTATTGAAAATAAATAACGTCTTTTTCTCAAAAGAAAATAGAGGGGTCATAGATCTGGGGGAGAGGAAGGTGGTGGGAGTATTTGGGGGAGGGGAAACTGTGATTGGGATGTATTGTATGAGAGAAGAATCTATTTTCAATAAAAAAAAAAAAAGGAAGAGTGCCTATACAAACACAGGGAGCTCCAGTGGTTGTGGTGGAGTCCTTACCGTTGCTTCCCATCCTAGCTCACCCCCTAACCAACATATTTGATCTAGCCATTCAAGCTTCTTTCTTCCCTCTGTAAAGTGAGCCGTCTGGTCCCCATGGATTTTGGATCTCTTCATACTCCCATATCTATAAACTGAAATCCTTCCTTTTTACCTTAAAATAGGTGAGTAGAATGAGCTACACCTCCTCCAGAAAAGTTTCATAAGGATGGCAATCAGTTTTGGGGATCTGAGTTTACTCAAATCTCAATTTTATTAATTGCTCATTTAGGTCACTGCTGCTAATTAACCATGTATGTTTTGCACACTTACCTGGTGCCTGTGTTGGTTAGGTTTTTGTGAACTTGATACAAGTTAGAGTTATCTGGGAAGGAAGAACTTCATTGCCAATTTCTCTATTTCTGACTGGAGAACCAGCCTCTAGCATATTAGAGTTTGAGGGGGAGCCAGTGGATTTGAAGGACTATCACTCAACTTGACTTTTCTTCTGATGGATTAAAACTTAATTCTCAGGGACTGTTGAGTAGGGCTAAATTTAACTCTCTGGGGTAGGTAAAAAGGGAAACACACACACACACACACGTCAGGATCTCACCTAGGGTGCTGATGGACGCCAACTCTTCAGCAGGTCAGAGAAGCTGAAGAGGAGATGCAGAACCGGTAAACTACTGGACAGACACACACACAAGGACTTTTCTCAGGGCCAAAGCTTAGTTCTTCATTTTATTATTCTTACCATTGCTTGTTCTACTCGATTTCTTTTCTGTTCAGATTTTCTATCCTGGGGTTTCCCGTCTGTCTTTCTTGATGGTTTCCTTCTGTATCTCTCCTGGTGTTTTCCTTCTCTCATGTCTTTAATTTTCCCTTATAGATTATATACCTCAGTAAAATCTTTCAAGCAACATAAAAATTACAATATGGCTACATCCTATTTTTAAGTGAATGATTATAACGAATAGGAGTAAAAATTAGCATGATTTTCATATCCCTTACATGAGTAAACATTTTACATGTTACAGGTGAAAAGCAAGTTGTCCTGAGAACTCACACATATTCATTTCCAAGCAACTTGTTATAGATTAACAGAGTGTAAGCAAGCAAGGTATTTTTCTCAGCCAGTTATTTTACTGGCTGGGTGCATTTTGTGGTTACAAAGAAATTATTTTATCATTTATGTCAAAGGGTAATCTCATAAAAAGTCTTAAAAGAATCACAAATCTAAACTTTTATATGTGAGAAACAATCAGTACATTCTACTTTAAATTCTCAGGGTTCATACCCACTTATCAACAGGTTTGTTTTTTGTTTTTTTTTTGTAGTTAATCAGGATGTTGAGGGCAAAAATTGGTACAAGAATTATTCATCTTTTGTCACCAACTATCTTAGCAAGAAAGGCACATCATCTAATAATAATTGGGAAGCTTTGTTCTTGTTCCCTGACCTTAACAAGTCCCTCACTTAACTATGTGCCTTTCTAAATTTTAGATTGTTTCCTTGAGTTTTTCACCTCAAAAATATTAACAAGACATCATAATCTAACATTAGGTCATATTTTAAAGCTCTGTTTTTAGCTATGATACACCCTGAAACCTGTGAACACATCTTTCAGCATTAAGATTAAAAGAATTTAAACTAACTTAGCTTCCGGGACTCAACTGTTTTTCTTCATCACTGGCCAAAGTCACAGCCTATACAGTTCCTCAATAGAAACTAGCCGTGTGACATTTCCTTGTTCTGTTTTTCTATCCTCTGTGGCCTCTGCTTTATCAGGGGCAGGGACAGCATCATATCTGTTTGTACCTGGATTAGTTTTCCCACTAAACCAATCTCTATCATAATCAGTTACTATATTTAGTAAAGACCCTCAATCATCAAAATTCTATTTAAACTAATACTATTATTGCATAAAATCATGGTTTCAGTTAAACTTAGGAGGAAGTCATCTTATTAATAATTCACAGGTAAAAATGCCCAGTAGAATGGGATGCTTCCAAGAGATACTCTGATCACATGAAGGCCAGTGGGGATCCGTCCTTACCCATTCACACAGTGCCACACACCAGAGATGTAAAGCACAGCAACAGCAAGAGACATCCTGGAGCCAGTGCTCTTGGGGCCTCACCCATCTGAGATTCGCCCATTAGTGCTTTGCATTTGCCACCTGCTGCTCCTCTGACACGGCCACCGGAATTCTTTGTGTAAGACTGGCTGGTAGGCAAGTCTGTGAGGGGTATTTTCTTAGTGATTGATGCTAGAGGGCCAAACCCACTGTGGCCACAGGGTACCACCTGTGCAGGTAGTCCTGTGCTGGGCAAGCCATTGGGATCAAGCCAGTAAGCAGAGTTCCTGCACGGCCTTTGTTTCTGTTCCTGACTCAGGATTCAGCCTTGGGCTCTTGCCCAACTTCCCTTCATGATTGTGAGCTGTAAGGTGAAAGAAATACTTTCCTTCTCAAATGGCCTTTGTTCATGGTATTTATTACAGCAACAGAAAGGAAATAATACAGTGCCAACAATTGGTCCTGTAAAGATAATAAGTAGAATGAGACAGATTTCATTCTCATATTGTTCAGCCATTCCTTTGGCAATATCTACCAAAAATGATCATGATATAAAGGAGAAATAAGTAACTTGAGTGATGAAGACATCAAATGAGTTTAGGTTTAACAGGAAAGTACCAGCTTGTTTCTCTGTGAAACTGTCTGGGACACTGGAACTATTGTCTAAGCATAATCACAAAACCTTGGTGCTCTGCACTGTTTAGCCCCCAAGAGCAAGTTCTAATCACTTTGAGACTCTTTGTTCTTTAATTGGCTAAGTAACCATGAACTGCAAGAGCTGCCATTTCATCTCTATTCACTGTGCTAAATAAACAGAAGAAATTTTAGTGTGTCCCTTCTGTGTGAGGCAATAAAGTGGAAAACAGAGCCATTTTCTGGTATTATACCTGGAACATGACAGACAGAATTGATAGTTTGTAGACTCTGACTTTGTTAGTAGCTTAATATTTCATTTCCCGCTGGGCGCAGGCTGAGCCTGTAAAGGGTGGGAATGAGTTCATTCAGAGGTCTCTGTTCCTTGGGTCTTAGCAGTGAAATGAGCAGTGAGCAGAAATGTGATTACAGAATTATTTGAAGGGAGTGGAAAATACATTTAATTAGCAGTTCTCAGTAAGTTTGTTGAAGTCCAGGAGTGCAGACAGCTTCAGTCTCAATGAGGGGTTATAGCCAGAGCAAGAGAGGGATTCTAAGAAATTGTTTGATCCAACTGCTTTCATTTGCCACTGAGAAACAACAATAACAACAACAAAACAAAAACATGAGGTCTGAGGAAATTTTCCCAAGATGGTCCAGAAAATGAGACTAGTGTCTTACGTCATTGCATTCTGGGAGACACATTCCTACTCTTCAGAACCTTCAGGGACCTGATGTCTGAGGGTTCACCTTCTCTTTCTTTTGGGGCTCCTGGGTTCCCTTAGTCTGTGTTTGTCCCTCTCCTTTGCATATGCCATTCATCCTTTTCCTTGGATCCACCCACATACTGATTTTATTGCTTTCTATTTTTTCTTTGGGGTTGATTAGAAATGTTTTGTTTTCTCACCATTATTAATTCAGACACTCTGTTCTGTAACTATTTTTTATTGTTTAAGTGGACTTGTTAAATGTTTTATATTTATTTTTCTAAATGGCGGTGTGTGTTATTTAATATGATCCCCCAAAGGATCTTGTCTTCTCCTTGTCCCAAACTTTTCTGCCCTCCCTCCATCTGTCCTTCTGTCTGCTTTTCTCTCAAGATTACACACCAGCCTCAAATAATAGAAACACCGTGCTCACCATTTACTCTGTTGAGTATTCCTTATGACATAGATTAAGCTGTTCTTTGAGATGCTCAGCTCTACTTCTCTGTCCCACTCTCATTAACATTAGGGAATACAACCTTCAAGGGGCCCAGAAGAGAGCATGGCTCTGGGATAGGATGGTGAGCCTCCTGACAAGTTTCGTAGGTTGACAAATTGTAAGGAGGAGCTCCCCCTAGTGTAAGCCGAGGTGTCTAAAATAGAGGGCTTTTGGCCTTCAGGAGAGAGATGGAATGTGGCTGCACAGAAGCTTCAGATACCTCATTTGGGGACCCTGTGCATTCTACTTGATTGCAGGTCCAGTCTCCTGCTGCTGGGGCCAAGATATTGGCAACTAGGAAGCTGAATAAGGAGTGACACTTCCTGAGATGGACACTGTCTGTAGGCTACACAAGCAGTGTTTGCTACCGCAGTGTGCTTTCCTTGAGTAGCAGCCACTGGGCCCCCAAGGAAGAAAACACATAGTTTTTAGTGTAGTTAATACAGTCAGTGTACTGAAAACCCGAATTAAAGTCTGAAAACTTAAAATGTTTTGTGATTAGCAAGTAATGAGGGTTTTTCTATTGCTATCTTTGTTTATTTTTTATTTTTTAATACCCACATCAAGAACCCTCTGGAACCTCTACACAGGAGGTTCTACAGAACCTGCATGTGGTAAAGTCAAGATGGCCTATCTGAGCCCAGCTCCCAAGCACCTGTGAGGTCACTACAGAGCTCTTTGGTCTCTCTTACTTCCACTTTCCTCCTCTTTCCTTCCTTTATTCCTTCCTAGATCACACCACAAAGTCTGAAAGACTATGAGTAAAACTGAATTTATTTTTTCAAGTTCTTTTTCCCCATTTTTTTTTTAAATTGGATCCCCTGAAACCTTAGAGGAACTCTGAAGCACAGGCTGTCACTGCCTTAAGAAGACACCAAGAGAGCAAACCAAGAGAATTGACCAAGAGGGTGGTCCAAGAGAGACCCCAGCAGTTCCCAGAGACATAGATAGCCACAGTACAGAACAGACCAATAACAGCTCCCAAAGACACAGACAGCAACTGTAAGGATTGGATCAAGAGGCAAAGACACTGCTGGTACCAAATAAAAAAAGAGATGGGTAGGCACCAAGGCAAGAATTTATTCAACAACCTAAAAAGCAACATGGTAAAACCAGAACCCAGTGGTCATACCACAAGAAGACTTAATCATCCTAACCTGGAAGAAGCAGGAAAAAAAAAGATTTTAAATGTAACTTTATGTGGATGATGGAGAACTTTAAAGAGGAAATGAAAAATTCCCTTAAAGAAATGGAGGAAAAGGTAAACAAAAAATAAAAAAAAATCAATGAATTTCTTAAAGAAATCCAAGAAAATCAAGAAAAAACAATCAATAGGTGAAACAAACAGCTCAAACAGTTCAAGATTTGAAAACTGAAATAGAGGCAATAAAGAATATACAAACTGAGGGAATTCCGGAAATAGAAAATCTGAGTAAAGGAACAGGAACTACAGATGCAAGCATAACTATCAGAATACAAGAGATGGAAGAAAGAATCTCAGGTGTTTAAGATACTATAGGGTAAATAGATTCATTGGTGAAAGAAAAATGTTAAATCAAACAAATTCTTAACACAAAACAGCCAGAGAATCTAGGACATGATGAAATCACAAAATCTAAGAAAAATAGGAATAGAAGAAGGAAAAGAACTCTAACTCAAAGGTACAGAAAATATATTCAATAAAATTATAGAAGAAAATAATCTCCCTAAAGAAGGATATTCCTAAGAAAATAGAAGAAGCTTACAGAACACAGAATAGACTAGACCAAAAAAAGTCTCTTTGTCATATAATAATCAAAATGCAAAGCATACAGAATAAAGAAAACATATTAAGAGCTGCAAAGGAAAATGGTCAAGTAACATATAAAGGCAGACCTATCATAATTACACTGGATTTCTCAATGGAAGCCATGAAAACCAGAAGGTCCTGGACAGATGTGCTGCAGACACTAAGAGACCAAGGTTGCAAGCCAGACTACTATACCCAGCAAAGTTTTCAATCAAATCACCATCGATGGAGGAAACAAGGTATTCCATGACAAAACCATATTTTAAAAATGCCTATCCACAAATCCAGTTATACAGAAAGTACTAGAAGAAAAGTCCAACCTAAGGAAGCTAACTACATCCACAAAAACACAGGCAACAGATAACCTACCACAGCAGACCACAAAGAAGGGGAACACACAAACACTATCACTGAAAAATAATAGGAATTAACAATCATTGGTCCATAATATCTCTTAATATCAACAGACTCAATTCACCTATGAAAAGCACAGGTTAAGAGAGTGAATACAAAAGCAGGATCCATCCTTTCACAGTATAAAAGAAACATACCTCAATCTCAAAAACAGACATTACGTCAGAGTTAAGTGTCAGGAAAAGATTTTCCAATCAAATGGACCTAAGAAACAAGCAGGTGTAGCTATCCTAATATCCAACAAAAGAGACTTCAAACTAAAATCAATCAGAAGAGATGGAGAAGGGGACCTTATACTCTTAACAGAAATAATTCATCAAGATGAAGTCTCAATCCTGAACATTTATGCCACAAATACAAGAGCACCCATATGTGTAAAAGAAACATTGCTAAAGCTTAAATTGTGTATCAAACCCCACACACTAATAGTAGGAGACTTCAATACCCACTGTCCACAATGGACAGGTCAATCAGACAGAAACTTAACAGAGAAATAAGAGAACTAACAGATATCATGTCTCAAATAGACTTAACAGACATCTACAGAACATTCCACACAAACACAAAAGAATATACCTTCTTCTCAACCCCTCATGAAACCTCCTCTAAAAGTGACCACATGCTCAGTAACAAAGCAAACCTCAACAGATACAAAATTGGAATAACCTCTTGAATCTTATGAGATCACCATGGTTTAAAGTTAGAATTCAACAACAACACTAAATTCAGAAAGCCTACAAACTTATGGAAATTGAACAGTACACAATTGAACCACTCCTGAATCAAGGAAGAAATAAAGAAAGGAATTAAAGACTTCCTAGAATTCAGCAAAAATGAAGGCACAAGATTCCCATACCTATCGGACACCAAAAAAGCAGTGCTAAGTGGAAAATTCATAGCACTAAGTACCCACATAAAGAAAGTGGAGAAATCTCACACTAGTGACTTAACAACACACCTGAAAGCTCTAGAATAAAAAGAAGCAGACTCATCCAGGAGGAGTAGATGACAGGACATAATCAAATTGAGGGCTGAAATCAATAAAATAGAAACAACAACAGCAAAAAAACAAAAACAAAAAAAAACAAGATGAAGAATCAATAAAACAAAGAGCTGGTTCTTTGAGAAAATCAACATGGTAGACAAACCCTTATCCAAACAAATCAAAAAGCAGAGAGACAACATCCATATTAACCAAATCAGAAATGAAAAGAGAGGCATAACAACAGACACTGAGGAAATCCAAAGAATCATTAGGTCATACTACAAAATCTGTACTTAACAAAATTGGAAAATATAAAAGAAATGGATAATTTTCTGGATAGGTACCACATACCAAAATTAAATCAAGAACAGGTGAACAATTTCAATAGATCTATAACCTGCAAGGAAATAGGAGCAGTCATCAAAAGCCTCCCAACCAAAAATAGCTCAGGGTCAGATGGTTTCAGTGCAGAATTGTAACAAAACTTCAAAGAAGAGCTAACACCAATACTCCTCAAAGTGTTCCACATAATAGAAACAGAAGAAACATTGCCAAACTCTTTATGAGGCTACAATTACCCTGATATCGCACAAATACTCAACCAAGAAAGAGAATTACAGATAAATCTCTCTCATGAACACAGATGCAAAAATACTCAATAAAATACTGGCAAATAAAAATCCAAGAACACATTTAAAAAATCATACACCATGATCAAGTTGACTTCATTCCAGAGATGCAGGCATGGTTCAGCATATAAAAATTTACCAGTGTATTCCACCATATAAATAACCTGAAAGAAAGAAACCATATGATCATCTTGTTAAATGTTGAAAAAGCATTAGACAAAATCCAGCATCCTTTCATGGAAGAAATCAGGGATATAAGAAATGCATCTAAGCAAAATAAAAGCAATACACAGCAAACTTGTATATTGAACTGCAACCACCATTGAAGTAAATGGACAGAAACTCAAAGCTATTCTACTAAAATCAGGAACAAGACAAGCCTCTCCACTTTCTCCATATCTAGTCAACATTGTTCTTGAAGTTCTACCTAAAGCGATAAGACAACAAAGGAGATCAAAGAGATACAAATTGGAAAGGAAGAAGTCAAACTCACTCTTTGCAGATTAAAAAATAGTATACATAAATGACCAGAAAAACTCTATCAGGAAACTCCTACATCTGATAAATACCTTCAGTAATGTGGAAGTATACAAGATCAACTCAAAAAAATCAGTAGCCCTCTTATATACAAATGATAAAGAAGCAGAGAAAGAAATCAGAGAAACATCACCATTCACAATTGCATAGCATAAAATATCTTGGGGTAACCCTAACCAAAGTGAAAGACCTGTTTCACAAGAACTTTAAGTCTTTGAAAAAAGAAATTGAAGAAGATACCAGAAAATGGAATGATCTCTTATGATCTTGGATAGGTAGGATCAACATAATAAAAATGGAAATCGTACTAAAAGCAATATATAGATTCAATGCAATTCCCATCAAAATCCCAAGACAATTCTCCACAGGCCTTGAAAGAACAGTCTACTTCACAGGGAAAAACAAAAGCCCAGTATTGACAAAACAGTCCTGTGCAATAAAGGAACTTCAGGAGGCATCACAATCACTGACATCATGCTCTATCATAGAACTACAGTAATGAAAACAGCTTGGTATTGGCATAAGAACAGATAGGAGGACCAATGGAACTGAAATGAAGACCCGGATATTAATCCACACATCTATGAACACCTGATTTTTGACAAAGAAGCTAAAATTATACAGTGGAAAAAAGGAAACATCTTTAACAAATGGTGCTGGCATAACTGGATGTCAACAAGTAGAAGAATGAAAATATATCCACGTCTATCCCCATGCACAGAACTCAAGTCTAAATGGATTAAAGACCTCAATATAAATCCCACAACACTAAAGCTAAATCCCACAAAACTAAAGCTGATAGAAGAGAAAGTGGGAAATAGCCTTCAATGCATGGGCAGAGAACACAACTTCCTAAATATAACACTAGTAGCACAGACACTGAAAGCAACAATCAACAAACAGGACCTCCAGAAACTGACATACTTCTGTAAAGGATAGGACACAGTCAATAAGACAAAAAGGCAACCTACTGAGTGGTAAAATATCTTCACCAACCCCACATCATATAGAGGACTGATCTCCAAAATAAATAAAGGACTCAAGAAATTAGACATCAAAATTCCACATAATCCAATTAAAAAGTGGGGGTACAGATCCAAAGAGAGAATTCTCAAGAGAAGAATCTCAAATGGTCAGAAGACACTTAAGGAAAGGATCAATATCATTAACCATCAGAAAAATGCAAATCAAAATGACTCTGACTTACCAGAGTCTTACACCAGTCAGAATGGCTAAGATCAAAAACACCAATGAGCTTATGCTGGAGTGGATGTAGAGTATGGGAACACTCCTCCATGCTGGTGGGAATGCAAACATGTACAACCACTTTGGAGATCAATATAGCAGTTCCTCAGAAAATTGGGAATCAACCTATCTCAAGACCTTTCAATACCACTTTTGGCATATACCTAAGGTTTTCTCAATCATACCACAAGTATATGTGTTCAACTATGTTCATAGCAGCATTATTTGTAATAATCAAAACCTGGAAACCACCTTGATGTCACTCAACCAAAGAACAGATCAAAAACATGTAGTATATTTACACAATGGAGTTCTACTCAGTGGTAAAAAACAGTAATATCTTGCAAAGTACATACAAATGGAAGGAACTAGAAAGAACCATCTGGAGTGAGGTAACCCAGACCCAGAAAGATGAGCATGGTATGTACTCAGTCATAAGTGGATATTAGCTGTAAAGGAAAGGATAATGAGCCTATAGTCCATGACCCCAGAGAAGCTGTCATATAGAAAGTGTCATATAGAAAGTTCTTGTTGCCCTAACAGCATCCTCATAGTTTTCAATGTATTCATCTCTTCCCACCACCCTCTCACTGTTTGGGCCCCTGGATGCTGTTTGTCTTTTAATGTCGCTATAGTTTGCTGAAGTGCATAGTCTTCTCAGATTGACTTCTACTTATCAATGTGCATTTAAACTTCTACTTCTTTTCATAGCTTGGCAGATTTTTGTCTATGTGATGAATATTCCATTGTGTGCAATGACTTTGTTTACACACTTTAGAAAGCATTTTATCATTTCTAATTTGGGACAACTATAAAAACGATTTCTACAAATGCTGGTACAAGCATTTGCTGACTAAATGGTCAACTTGATTCAAAACCTGAGAGTATGCTTGCCTGATTGTATGGTGACAGACACTAAAGGAAGTTTTGCTACCAGATTGCAAAAACTGTTTTCGAAATGGGAATGGCAGGGTGGACTCCCTTCATTATGGAGAGAGAATGTCTTGGTTCCCCACCCTCAGCAGTGGTGGGTGGTACTCCTGCTTTGGATTTGTTCCATCACAGGGAGGGGGTGTCACCTTGTTGTCTTCCTTTGCAATTCCTCGTGAACTGTGATGTTGAGCATCTTTTCATGTGCTTATTTGCCATTGTATGTCTCACTTTTCTTTGCTCTGTCCCAAATTCAAGCATGCTATTGAATAAGATAAAAAAGAGTGTACACCCTGCCTTGTTCCTTAGTCTGGAGGAAATTTTCAGTTTTCTCCCACTTAGTATAACATTAACTACATGTTTGTCACACAAAGGTTTTGTTATGTTAATGTATATTTTTATTATTAGTTTATTACAAATAGCTTTTTTAAAGATGAAAATGATTTACTTATTTTTTAAAGGTACTTTCAAAATGCCACACATGATTATCCATTATGCATAAGCCAATTAGGAAACAATGCAACTAAGATCAGTGGTAGAAGAGCCAAAGATCCCTATGAGCCAAGATGACCCCAGCTTTTCCAAGGCCTCACTCACGGCTTTTCCAGCTCTGTGTGGGTTTTCAGTCACTAAGAACTGCATGTGTAACTGGATAGTTAAGACCATTTACATTTAGGGTTATTTCTGAGTGACATTTGCTGATTATTGGTGAGATAACTGGTTGGTTCAAATGCAATTTTCTCCTGTCTTATTTATCTCAGGGCTTTGCTAGTTCTTTGAGCTGAATGTGTGTCTTTTCTAGTCACGCATTGTCCATCTATTCCTCCCATGAAATCTATTCTTTCCCTATTCTTCTGTATGTGACCTTTTCCCATCTTTTCTATGTAGGATTTCTTGTAATGTCTTCCGTGGTACTGGTTTAGTTTTTCACACATAATGTTCTTTGGATCTTCTTTGAGATAATTGATTATTTTCTAAAATTAGACTTCTGAAATCTTTGGCATTTCCACCAGTTCAGTATCTTTGGATTTAGTTTCTGAGGAGTTAGAACTTTTGGAGTCAAACTTGCCTTTTATTCATATTTCTTATGTTTCTGTATTAAAATTAATGAACACATCTGTTGAGATTAAAATCTCTCCCACATTTATTTAAAATTACAATCTCTTGAGGGCTCAATCCCAGTTCTGCTTAGAAGGAGAAAGCAGGCTTAAGTAACAGCAAGAACACCAACAAACCCGGGCTTCAGTAACAGCAAGAACACCAACAAACTATGGTTTCAGTAACAGCAACAGTGTCAAAAAACCATGGCTTCAATAACAGTAACATCAACAACAAACATGGCTTCAGTAACAGTAACAGCAACAACAAACCCAGGGCTAGTGCTGCAAGTGGGCTGGAGGTAGAGCTTGTCAAGCTTAGCTGGCTTTCTGGTCTGCCATGCACTTCAGAAACTTTTGTGTTTTATTTCTGAGGAGTCACTGATGGCCAGAGTAAGCATTCCTCAGTAGGGTCATGTCTGATATTCATCCTCTCCGCAGGTGCCTCCTGGATCTATTTGCCACTACCATGCTGTGAGAGATGATTTCTGGGCCCCCTTAGCTGCTGGGGAGATGGTCACTGGGCTCCTTTAACTGCTGGGGAGATGATACCTGGACTCCTGAAGCATGATTAGTATAAACTCAGAGAAAGAAATTGGGGTTCAACCTCAAGATCAAAAAAGCAAAGCAGCCAGTCACTGGCCTTTAACTTGACCTCAGTCCAAAATGGCGATTCTGCCTCCAGGAATCTCGGAGTGAGACTGAAACTGTGATATATCTCCTTAGCTGCTAAGGAGGTGGTCTCTGGTCCCTCTTAGCTGCTGGAGAGATGGTGCCTGGTCCCTCTTAGCTGCTGGGGAGATGGTCTCTGGTCCCTCTTAGATGCTGAGGAGATGGTCCCTGGTCCCTCTTAGCTGCTGGGGAGATGGTCTCTGGTCCCTCTTAGCTGCTGAGGAGATGGTCTCTGGTCCCTCTTAACTGCTGAGGAGATGGTCCCTGATCCCTCTTAGTTGCTGGGGAGATGGTCTCTGGTCCCTCTTAGCTGCTGAGAAGATGGTCTCTGGTCCCTCTTAGCTGCTGAGGAGATGGTCTCTGGTCCCTCTTAACTGCTGAGGAGATGGTCCCTGATCCCTCTTAGTTGCTGGGGAGATGGCCTCTGGTCCCTCTTAGCTGCTGGGGATATGGTCTCTGGTCCCTCTTAGCTGCTGGGGATATGGTCTCTGGTCCCTCTTAGCTGCTGGGGATATGGTCTCTGGTCCCTCTTAGCTGCTGGGGATATGGTCTCTGGTCCCTCTTAGCTGCTGGGGATATGGTCTCTGGTCCCTCTTAGCTGCTGGGGATATGGTCTCTGGTCCCTCTTAGCTGCTGGGGATATGGTCTCTGGTCCCTCTTAGCTGCTGGGGAGATGGTCTCTGGTCCCTCTTAGTTGCTGGGGAGATGGTCTCTGGTCCCTCTTAGCGGGAGATGGTCTCTGGTCCCTCTTAGTTGCTGGGGAGATGGTCTCTGGTCCCTCTTAGCTGCTGGGGAGATGGTCTCTGGTCCCTCTTAGCTGCTAGGGAGATGGTCCCTGGCTCCCTTAGCTGCAACACCTTGCTTTCAGGTATCCAAAGTAGTTCAGTCTAGAAAAATATGACTCTCAGGATGAGGGCAGAATGGTTTCCTTTTTTAGTGTTGCCCTGGCACACAAAAGTATCTGCTGCCACACAAAATCTCCCAGTTGCCTGGTGGTTTTAAGGTTTAGGAGAACAGTGTCCGGTGTGAAGGGTCGCCTGTGTTTACCTTCAGTGGTGGCTTTGCCTGATCTCATCCTGCAGGGAGATAGCATGAGAATGGCAGTCTGTTTCCCATTTTTCTTGGTGTCACTTTTCTGTCTTGTCATGTTTTCCAGCTATCCTTTGTCCATATTCCGATACCCACTGCTTTCTCTCTTTGGAATAAAGTTTGTCTCTTGCTACCCTGCTTCTGTAGAGCAGGATACGTCGATAGAACCACATTGGGGAACCTTTGTAACAGCCCCTTCACCCTGGCTTAACCAGAACTCTATTGTTTATAGTGCAGTATCATTTGTTCATAACTTATCTTCTTGATATTCTTTTATATCAACTCTTATCAAGGGCAAAGTGTAGTGGTTGCATACAGTCTAAATTCTAACGTTGGGGATACAGATGAAGGATTGTGAATTTGAGGCCATCCTGAACTAGATTAACAGTGAAGAGTCTGTCTCAAAAAGAAGGAACTAAATCATTGTTCTTAGAATACCAATATTACCATAACCATGGTTGACATGTCTTTCCTGCCTTTAGCAAATACCTTGGAGAAACTGCTGTGTCACAGAGTAAGTGTATTTACTTTAAAGGAATCTAGCAGCTCTTTTTTCACATAATGGAGCACTGTAGAAGGGTTATCCCAGATCCTTGTCATTCTGGTACAGTCAATCTTATTTCTTATTTTCCAGTATCTTTCCTCTCTTCTCTTCTTCCTTCCTTCCTTCTTTCCTTCCTTCCTTCCTTTCTTCCTTCCTTTCTCCCCCCCCCCCGTACTCTTTTGAGAGGGAATATCATGAAGCAAAGTGACCTTTGTGTACTCACTATGTAGCTGAGGATGACCTTTGGCTCTTGATCCTCCTGTTTCTACCTCCTGAATGACAAGATTATGGACTTGTAACACCAAGCCCTGTTTTATGAAATGCAGCAGAATGGACCCTGACTCTTGTGTAAGCTAGACAAGCATCTAGAAGCTGAGCCACACTCTCAGCCAGTAGGCAGGTTTCTTATATACTCATTCTCGTGGGTGCAATGGGATGTCTTTGCATCTTTAATTCATACAGACTAACAGTGTTGAGCACTTTGTTAGGTGCTTCACAGTCATTCATATACACGGTGCAAACATTTATTTATTTATTATTTTAAAATTAAAATTGTTTATCTTTATTTTATGTGGTGAGTGTTTTCCTGCACGCATATGCACATCTAGAGGCCAGAAGAGGTCCTTGACTCCCCAGGTACTGAAATTCAGGATGCTTGTGAGTGGCGGTGGATGCTAGGAATCCAACCTCTATCCTCCTCATCACTGAGCCTTCTCTCCAGCTCCCTGTTTGTTTATTTTTAAGTCTCTGGGATTTTTTTTGTATTCTGAATATAAATACCTTTCTAAATATGTATTGTGACTATCTTTCCAGACTGAAGATCATTTAGTTTCTTAATGACGTATATAGATGAGTTTTATAGGACATTTTTACAAGGCTCCTTCTTTCTTAGTTTGTTTTGATTTCTCTTGACTTTCCTGAGAAAGTTTTTCCAAGTGCATAGGTACAAGTAACAAAGCCTATATATGAAGGACACACCCTTCTGCACCCAAGAGCTCATTGTAGTTTAAAAGCTCTCTACTGCCTGGACACATAACAGTGGCACTGCTGATGGTTTTTTCTCAAGTATGTCTTAGCACACTATTTCCTGTTTTTTTATTCCAGGTCTTTATCAAGGGCTCATTTGACTGTATGAAAGACACTTTTCATAATTAGAAATATTTTTATTTTTTTTAGGACATGGTTTCTTTGAAAAGAATTGTTGTGTACATGGAAAGTAAGAGCAATGATATATCTGAAGTTCCATCATAACATGGTGAAATATTAAAAAAAATAAGGTTGCATTTGGATATCACATTCCAAGATCTAGGAAGTCTGAAAGGTAAGAACTTGACAAATCTAAGCAACCATACTTGTTATCACCCTACTGTCAGTGGGACATATTTCAGCTTCTATTGCCTTTGCTGGGTCCTAAGGCCTCCCTCAGGGGAGGGACTGAGAAGGCATGGAGTGTAACATTAGGTTGGGTGCCATTCTGTAACATGAGGGCCTGCTTGTTGGGGTTTCTGTCCTGCCCAGTACTCCACAGCTGGCAAGCCCCAGAGAAAAATCATACAGAGATCTCCATAAGTTATAAAACTGATTGTCCCATTAGCTCAGGCTTCTTATTAGCTCTTGTACCTTCTATTAACCCATTATTCTGATCTATGTTAGCCATGTGGCTCAGTACCTTTCACAGCAGAGCAGATCACATTTTGCTTCTTCGGAGTCTGGGCAGGAGAGGGGAGGGAGCTTCCTGCTTTCCAGAATACTCCTGTTCTCATCGCCCTACCTCTACTTCCTGTCTGGTTGACCCAACTATACTTCCTGCCTGGCAATCAGCATTTATTTAAAACTTGATTGAGAGAATACAGACAATTCTTCCGCACCAATGGAGTCAAAGGCATAGACTCCAGGAATCAAGCAGACTCCTGTGTTCTGATCTGTTGACATTGCATGGTCACGTTTCCTTATTGGCTAGGCATGATCAGGACCTCTAACAGTGTCTGTTGCTAGTCCCACAGACAGACTCTAGGTTGGTTCATCTCTCGGTTTTGTAGGTCTTGTCTTTTTACATGTTGGAAGTCATTGAGGAAGCCTGATGCATGCTACTTCTCTAGGTATTCAAACTCATTCTAACCCTGTACTCCCCTTTTTATCTTGAATTCAAATCCACCTTCCTCTCTCCATATAAAAAGATGATCATCTTACTTGACAAATGGTTATTGAATGTTTGCTAAATGTCAGCTATTGTCAAAACCATGGTTCATGTCCAACAAGGAACTAACACTGCAGAATTCTTATATGCAGTGTTTAATATGTGTCCACAGTTCTCTAATCTGTCCTTGAGCTTAAGAAAGTGTGTGTTTCATTTTGTGTCAAGCTGGTTTCTCAACTTTCTTGTGTGTCTACCCTACAAATCTTTGGGTGACTTTTTCTCATTAGTTATCCCCTCTTTCCTACCACATTTGTTGAGACTGAGATGCCTGTTACTCTTAATTCTGAGTCTTTTAAGAAATTTCATTAAGTGTAATTGTTTATGATATTTATCAAAGAAGTAAAGTTTCTAGAAAAAGTATATTATTCTCAGGCAAATTTTAATTTCAGATAAACAGTATATTTTGGAGTTACCAACCATATATAATACTGGGGATACACTTATGTAGTTAAAAGGCATCCTACACGGTGAGCCTTTTTTGTTTCTCTTCTTTATATAATGTGAAGCTGTTATACTCTTCACCCTATTTTTAATGTTGTCAAGACTGGAGATGATGTCATGGGTCAGCAGCTCCAGGCATCTCATTTCTTTGGAAAGTCTGAGGAAGGAATAAAGTTGAGATGCATTCATTCACAGTTTTCTTTTATGAGCATATGCTAAAGCTAACTAAAAAAATTTCTTCAATTTTGTGTCTTCTAGTATGTCTGTGCCTCAGCTTAACTTGATTTCTAACCTCTGAAGAAGGGTGTGCACCCAGTCCATGTCCTTTCACAGCACATTACCAAAGAGACTACTGTAAAGTTCCATTGTTCCTGCTGTTTCCCTGGGAGCTCTTTCTGGAAGTTTCTCTGACAAGACTATTGGTTACAAGTAGTACAAGCAGTTTCTGATCCAAAACAAGGGTTGTTCTGGAAAAAAAATTAGAGAAAGACTAAAAATTCAGACACAAAGATAGCAAAATAGCATTACAGGTAATTATTATATAGATTGAAAGTCAAATGTTAGGCACTTGCCATAGAATCATATGGTATGAACTAGTTACTGTGACTGTGGTCATCTCAGTATGGGGTTCCATCCTGAGGAAGCTAAGAGTAAGAGGGAAGGATAAGAAGGTTCACTTCCTGTGGTACTTGGTTCCCTGTGAAAGGAGGATAACTCCTTTCTAAAAACCACAAAGAGACTGTGTTGCACACCTTTGTTGGACACTTCAGGTTTTGTCATCCCATGCATTAATGCAGCTGTGAAAGAGGCTATGAGTATTGTACAGGCCATAAGCATCTTTGCTCATCACATCTTGACAACACCTCTCCTCATGCTTTGGTTTGAACTCAGACACTTGTCATGCACACATGGCAATGCCCTGTAGCACTTTGGACCAATGGGATTCAAGGCAATAGATGAACGAGTCTTTTGTTTTCTTCTTCTGTGTAGATAGTCCTTGTTGTAAGGTTTCCCTGAAGGTTGGAGGCATTGTCAACTCAATAGCAAGCAACACAAATGATTTACTTCTTCTTGCTCATTGTGATCACTTCACAAATAAGATACATGCGTATGTGTTTTCTTTGGTTCCACTTTCAGACTCCAGATTAAGATCTTGGGACAGAAGATACAAATAATTGGTTACAAGGGGAAAGGGTGTTAGGTTTATGGGAATGCTTCCACACACAAGAAAAGACTCAAAATACTCATTTACTTTCTAATAGGGAAAATAATAGAGCTACACAGTCAGGATGAGTAATATAAAGACTTTTCTTTGCTGAAGCTAATTCTTAGACATCAAGAAAAGTTAAAACTTCCATCATTTTCTTATGGATCTTAAGAGAGATTGAGACAAAATCAGGAGGTAGAGGATCAGCCATAACAGTGGCATAAACTTTCTGAATTATCAAGGACATTGGAGGACAGGGGAACACTTTTGGTTATATGGTTAATTGTATAAAACTATTTTTATGAGAATATTGAATGGGATTAGGACCATATTTTTATAGTCAAATTATCTTGCTTTTATATCTTATAGAATTATTTAATTTCAATTAAGGAAAGGCGTATTTCATGATGAGAATATGGAGAAAATTGTGGCCATAAACAACTTTCTTCTACCATAAATATAGATGAATCTGTATTTATAGCTTCAGACAGGTATTGTTACCACCTTCAGGAAGCTGGACTGTGTATTGCAGGCATAATATTTATGATTCTAGCTACCACTCCCCCTAAGCATCCATCATCAGTTTCCATCCCTATCTCTGATCTATAGTTTTTATCCTCCACTTCTGGATTGTGTCTCAGTGATGCATCACAGCATCACTGGTGGCTTTGCTGTCAGAAGGTCTGTGTGGCTGGTTGGGAGTAGTCATTGTAATGGAATCCACAGGAAAACTCCTACTTGAGCATATTCTTGTCTTTTTATAAGGTAGCGTTTACTTGCTAGTATACTTGTAAAATACACGATCCCTGAGAAAAAGCTCAAAGGACCTTGAAATAAATGGGCCTCCAGTCAGGAAGCATCTATCACCACCAGAGTCTTTCTGATTAAATGACTTTACGTTGTGTATAATGACACTGGCAACCTCTGGAACCCTGTGGATCCTGTTAATGGGATGTGGTCATGGTATTTTCTTCAGAATGATACCTAGTTTTCCTTCAGTGGAGCTAGACTTATACAACAGAATGAGAGCACTTAATGTGCTCCAGAAAGCACAGATCATCTGTAAGCCTTTCAAAGTCACTGCATGGCCTGCAGAAGGACTTCCTTCTTGGGGTTGTACTTCCTGCCCAGCAGGTGAGGAGCTGAATCATAACACAGTGGAAAGGGAGGAGCAAAAAGTGAAGGCTTAAATTTCCTTTAAGGACACATTCCAGTCCAACCTGCCAAACTGTTCCCATCACCATCGGGAAGCAACAAAGGTAAAGAGAAATATTTCTGTACTTTATGGGTAGAATTGTTATCAGAGGGCAAAAAATAAGAGTAAACTGTGACACTTGGCAGGTTTGTAATGAGTAAGATGAAGATATAGCTTATTATTTAACTGAATTTAACTGGCCTTTGAATAAGGCTATTAGCATATCTGAATATCACTGAAAACGAACATCATAAAATCAGCTTACTAATCTCATAAACCTAAATGATTTTGTACAGAAATTATGCTTATGTCTTCTTAATATTAACCCTAAGCCTTTAAATAAGTATTACACTTTTCTCTGCGATACATGTGGTATATGCGGACGGAAAAGTGTGTGCGTGCACATGCGTGTGTGTGTGAGAGAGAGCTTCCCTGTATGTGTCTTTGTCTGTGAGTCTTTGTGGATGTATCTGTGAGTTTTTCAGTGTCTGTACTTTTCACAGACAGTGCCTTCTGTTGTAAGAAGCTGAGGTCTTTGCCACGTATGTGTTCTGAAAGAGCTGACTCTGTCTCCCCCCACAGGCCTACTTCTGCTACACGCCCCCTCTTGACATTTCCTGAATCCATCTTTTTAAACTGAGAAAAGACAAGAGGCTCAGGAATCTTTATTTGCTTCCTTCTTTCTCATAGCTCACTTGACATGACACATTCCACTTTCCTGGCAAATGTTTCTTGTCCTAAAATGTAGGCAGACATGTGCAGAGATGTTCAAGAAAGCTTTCTATAATTCTCTTCTTCTTTTCAAATTACACATGATTGCCTTCCATGGGACTCCCAGCTTTCCCACCCGAGCTTTCTTGAACATCTTTGTGAGGTCAGGCAAGTAGTATTGTTTATTAACTCTTTTCTGTTGAACCTAGCTGCCGATGTTCTTGATGTTATTTCAATTCTAACCATGTGTGATTTTTCAAGCTCCAAATGCATCCACTGCAGAATTGTAGAAGTGTAACACATCCTTCAAAACTAAAGGTTCTGAACCCTGCACATACAGTACTTTGTGTGTGCAAGGATCTTGTGATCTAATAGTTTACTTCTCAAGAGTGTCCTAGTGCAGGTGTATAAACAGGGCATATGGAAATGTTCCTCATAGCACTGCCTGCGGTGGTGTGATGCAGAAGGCCATTCATGTGTCAGTCTCTGAGGAGGAAATAGGCTGACATTTCATGAGAATACAAAATTCGCCAGGTAGGAGTGATGTATCTGGAGCAACATGGATGCATCTTAAGCATATAGTACTAAATGAAGAACAAATGACTTAACCAAAACTCATTTATGAAAGCCAAAAAGTATATGACACAACAAAATCATTATTTTACTAGAACAGAAGCAAAAAGGGATAATCTCTGAAGAGATTAAATTGTGTTCTGAGAGTGGAGGGGAAAGAGAAGGAATTAAGCTTCAGGTGGGGAGTGAGGAAGAGGGTGGCCTGTGCAGACAAGAACAACTCGCTCCAAGAAGCTGGAGGTATAACTCTTTGAGCTTTTCTACTTACGATTATAAAGAAAGAAACAGAATTTTCAAAAGTACAGAACCTAGTAAGTGACTCTGCTGTGTATTCTAAAGTCTTTCAAAGGAGCCTCGGTAATTGTAGGTTTCAATGCCGGCTTTATAATAAAAACATGACCTACATTTAAAAAATTACATTTACTTGTAAATCTGAAATTATATCCCAGCAACTGTCTTAGCTCACTAACTCCACCCTCTTCAACACAGAATATAGTGTGAAGAAAGGTCAGCTTGGATTTACCTCATTACTGGGTGGACTTTTATTATTAAGATTACCAAATAATTGTTTTCTATGGACACTAATTATTACAGATGCTATAGAGCACTGTACAAAGTTTTAGTTGAAGGACAGCATCCTAGTGAAGACATATGTTTGCAGGTTTAGTGGAATGAGATGAAAAAAGCCCGTGTGAATTTTTTTTTAATAAAAAGCTAAGACTTGTCCAGCTCAGGTTTGATTCTAGTGATTGTTCTGGATGGTCTAAGAGCTAACATGCATAGCACCCAGGCACATGAATAAGTTTAGAGCCATCAGTTTTAATTGCAGGAAGGTGTGATCATCACTGGCACTGGTAAATGCCTTGGCTCATTGTTTTGAAAGTCCCAACTGACACATTTCCTTTTGCTTCTTTGTTGACTGACAATGGTTGAGCCACATGCTCTCCTCCCTCTTTCAGGTCTGAGGACCATTGCTCTTAGTCTTTATGATAGTCGAAACACAAAGTATGAAGTTTTGAAGGGGAGCATGACATACATTCCTAAATCAGTGACACACAGGTCACACCCCAGAGAATCCACCTCCAGTGAGCTCAGGTTGAATGGGCATGGCTGAAAACATACATTAGTAACTACAGTAAATTCACAGAAATAGGGAGGAATATAGCTGATTTAGTATTGTCTTGGGGACCACGTGCTTAGACTAGGATCCTAAAAACATGTGAAACCATCCATACTCAGAAGATTTGTGGTAAAAAGAATGAAGTATTTTCAGATCTGTGAGAGTCTAACTAAAATGTGTAGCTGCTTTAGAAAAGTATGAGGGGACCTCTGCATCTGCGTCCATCAGTTGTTGGATGCAGGTTCTATGACGACAATTAACATAGTCATCAATATGATTACAGAGGAAGGCCAGTTTGGGCTTCCTCTCCACTATTGCTTAGGTTCTTAGCTGGCGTCATCCTTGTAGATTCCTGGGAATTTCCCTAGTGCCAGGTTTCTTGCTATCTCCATAACGGCTCTCTCAATCAAGATATCTCTTTCTTTGTTCTTCCTCTCTGTCCTTCTCCCATTTTGACTATCCCATTCCATCTTGTTCTCCTCCTCTCTCCCCTTCTTCCCCCTTTCTCCCTTCCTTCTTTTCCCACCTCCCTACTCCCAATTTTTCCGGGTAATCTTGTCTATTTCCCCTTCCCAGGGAGATCCATATATGTCTCTCTTAGGGTTCTCCTTGTTAGTTAGTTTCTCTGCTTTACATCTAATAATCAACGGACTGAGCTCCCAATGCCCAGTTGAAGAGAGGGAGGAGCGATAAGATGAATAAAGGATCAAGATCGTGATAGGGAAACTCCCTGAAAAAGCTTAACTGAGCTAACTGGAGCCCACTGGCTCTGACTGACAGCAGGGCAACCAGCACAGGACAAAACTAGATCCTCTGAATGTGGGTGACATTCTCTATGACTGGGGCAGTCTGTGGGGCCACGGACAGTGGGACCAGGAAACACTGGTCCCTACTGCTTGAACTGGCTTTTTTGGATCCCATTCTCTTTAGAGGGATACCTTGTTCAGCCTAGATATAGTGGGGAGGGCCTTGATCCTGCCACAAAGCCATATGTTAGATTTTGTTGACTCCTCTTTGGAAGCCTTATCTGATCTGAGGAGTGGATGGGGATGCGGTGGGGGGAAGATGAAGGAGTGGGAGGAGAGGAGGGAGTGGGAACTGGGATTGGTATGTAAAATGAGAAAAGACTTTGAAAAATAAATCAAAAAAATGAATAGAAAAAAAGGAACATGTGAGTGTTAGCATGTGTCCTTGTTGGTGTTAGGGGACAAGGGGTAATAAAAGTTTCTAAAGTAAGTGGTGATGCTTTTAGCTGCAAGAAACAGAAACTTCAACTGAAACTTTTCCTTGAAATAGCAATAAAAAAACTTTCATATGACGTGGCAAGAAATCCCAAAGCAGGGTAGATCCAAGGCTGCAGCGGTGAGTCATCGAGGACTTAGGTTTCCCCATCTTTCTCCTCTTACGTCCTGGGCTTCCTCTCTGAGTATTTACCTTGTGACCATGAATACCTACTTCATTGGCAACCACATGTAGAGCGCACAATTCTGAAAGGAAGTAGGTTCTTCTATGGGTGTCTTCTTTACCTTCTTCAATGAAAAGTTTTCCTTAGCAAGGATTCCAGAAGTTTCTGAGTCTTAAGCCACTCACTGTTGTGGAATGTAGAATTGTCTTAATTGGTTTGGCAATTAGGAATTGTTTCTGGGAACCAGGAAGCAGAAAGCCTCCACTTAAGCACACATGGAGTCTGCTTGCAGCCAGTCCTCTTGCTGATGTTAGGTAATCAACATCTACAAACATGCTCTCTGGGGAGCAGGAGGGAAAACATTCAGAAGACGTTAGAAAGATGCATAAGAAGGTCACAGAGATGGTAAACACTAAGTGGATGACCCGGCAGCTCCACTCCATGGTGAGCCATCTCAGCAGGCCATGTATGCTCCAAAGACACACCCTTGTTGTCTCCATCCCTACTCCCATGGCTTTTGTCTTTCTATTTCATTTCCTTGATATATAAACTTCTCTTTCAAGCAAGTTAGTGTCTTTTCATTCTGTTGCTTTTCTTAGGAATATTCTTTTTACTTGCACTGTCCTGGAAGACTTTCCTTCTATTTTTCAAGAAACAGGAGGGGGCTGTTCCTCTCTGGGTAGATTCTGTGCATACCTGCATATTGTTATACTTACCAGATTAAAATCCCCCCTTCACTTCTTTCACAGATATTTATTAAGGGACTTCTATATGTCCATTAGTGAAAACAAAAGAAAATCCATGATCTAATGAGCCAGTATGCTAAGGAGTAGGTCAGATTAAAATTTTTCATATATAGTGAGTCAGGTGGTATGTTCTAGAAAGAAAAGCAAATTGGAGAGATCTGATGTGGGTGTGTGGACTGAGTTTTCAAAGAGGATCACCAGGAAAAGACTTAATAATAGGGTGCCTTCCTGAAGAGAGAGGGAAATGAGCTGCCATAGTGAGCCATCTGAGCACTGGCAGAAAGGCTACCTCAGAGGAGAGATCAACAATGTAGAGACCCGTGGAGAACATACTTGGTGTATTCGATGGATGGAAATGGTAGAGTCAGTGCAGTGTAGTGATGGTGAGGTCTGAGAAGGCCAGGGTCAGGCCAGAGAGCCTTGCTTGTTTTGGCAAGATTTGGCTTCTTTGTGAGGATGGGAAGGTTCTGATAATTTTGAGTACAGAGCACCACGAGCATCTCACATTGAAGTGACATCACTCTTACTTCTCAAGAAAACACCACAGAGGACAGAAAGAAAGAGAAGGCAGTCAGGAGAGGAAAACATTTCACTATTGCAGGGGAGGGACAATGCAAGCTTTGACCAAAGTGGTAAAACCAGAGAAGGTGACTTTGAGCATTTTTGAAAGTGTAGGAAAGAAAATATTTCAGATTGAAGGCAAATAAGGAGAAAGTAGTAAAGAAGATCCTATAAGTAATTAGCATGAAAAATAGGAAAGTGGAATCAAGGGTTACAGAAATGAAGAAAGCTGTGAGGGAGAAGGTGAGGTAGAAGAGTGAGGGACCAATGGTTTGCTTTATGTCCTACATGTTTGAAGGACCATTGGGCATCTAAGTGGACATGTTGCGTGTGTAGTCAGATATATGAGTCTAGAATTGAGGGGCAGCCTAAATTCGAGAGTCAGCTTTGTTTTTTGTTGTAACCATGTCTGGGGAAGCAAACATACAGAAAGAGTTTCATTTGCCTCAGAGTTTCAGAAAACTTAGTCTAACATGATGAAAGAAAGGTAGAATAGGTCAAAGTATAGAAGGAAGAAGGGAGGGAAGGAAGGAAGAGGTTCAGAGAGATGGGGAGGGAGAGGAAGAGGGAAAGAAAATGAATAGCTCCAAGTCCATACATTTAGTGACCTAGTTCCTCAAGATAGGTCCTAACCTAACATTTCCAGAATCTCCCATGGGAATTCTACCAGCTTGAGACTGTTTGTTCAGTTCATGAGTCCGTGGGGGCACATTTTATATTCAATCTCTAACAAAGACCTTACAGTGTATTGGCAATGTCTGAGCATGGCCTGGCATGAGGTCACCCAGAGTGTGAGTGTAAAGGCAAGGAAGATTCAGATCTGAATCCTGGAGACGTATGATGAACTGAGGCTAGCAATGCTGAAAGATCCTGAGTGGGAGACAGAGGGGTTCCCCAGGTGGCAGGCAGTGGATTAAAAGAGAGTGACCACAAGGAAGACAAAGCAAAAGAGTGTTTGTGGGCAATGAGCCCTATGAAGAATACAGTCTCCCAGTGGCTGCGAGCTACTCTTGCTGATTGCTCTTTCTGCAGTTCAGTACTCTTGGTGCTCTAGTGATATTTCTAGGACTGAACTTTCTGTCCCAACACGCCTTTTCCCTAAAGTATCCCATTCTCCAGCATAATCTTTTCTTCTCTCAGATGTTTCTTTTTGGTTCCTTCATTTTTGCTGATGCCATGGCTCTGACTAGGTGGGGAGCTTTGGTCACCTTCCTAGATTTACTTCACATTCTTGGAAGATTGTGCCAAACTGGGGATAAACCTGTGGCAAGTGTCAGGTTGCCTGTACAGAACTGAGTGGAAAGGTGACACTCTGTCTTGTGGGCAGTCTGGTGGGAAAACAATTGTTCGAGTTTGTGGAGCATAAGCATTTGGTACACAGACTACAGGAAACGGATGTCTGAAAGCATAGATGCAAGCACAGAAGGACTGAATCACTTCTCTATTCTTAGGCATCGCTTGGCAAAACATGAATCCTATCACCACAGCAAATGCTGAATTTTGTCTTGATGTATTCAAAGAGCTAAGCCGTAATAATGCGGGAGAAAATATCTTCTTTTCTCCACTCACTGTGTTCTATGCTCTGAGCATGCTCCTGCTGGGTGCCAGAGGCAAGAGTGCTGAACAAATGGAAAAGGTAAGGGTTGGAGGAGAACATCCCCAGTACCCAGATATTTTCATGTTCCCACCTCTTGTTTACCAAGTTTTATTTATAAAAATACCATCTTGTGAAATGAAAAGGCATACTTAGATAAGTCATATTTCTGAGAAAGACAAAAAGTTTTAAGTAATAGGGTTTATTTAATGCAAGTCAGTACAACACATAACTTCCTTTATATCTAAGGCATTCTGTAGTAACTTTTATTTTGGTGCTTTTAATATAATAGAGAATACATGTTTGGTGCTATTCTTTCCTTCTAAAAATTTTAAACTCTAAATCCTCACATTTTAAATAAAATTTAAAAAAGAATTTATTACTAAGATTCTTCAGGACTATCCTGTTAGCAGACAGAGATTGTCAACTCCATTTTACAACCAGGAGAACAAAGGAAAGGCGATCTGTCACATGACACCAGCCACTAGGGTCTTTCAAATCTATGCATTTTTATTACTAAAAATGTCCAGAAAAATCTCTCTTGAAAACTCTTAGGGTAGCTGCATATTTTAACTTTACTAGGAAGCTATTTGTCCAAGGCTCCCTATAGGCAATGCTCTACATGGAGGCTTGAAGGGTAGAAAAAGGGCAGAGTGGCTGCAGCAATGGAGTTCAGCTCCTAGAACCTGCCCAACCACAGTACGGGGCAAGGGTGCTTGTCCCTTTTGATCTCAGTCTCCCTAACATAAAATAGAGATAAAATTAATTATCAATGAAGTTATTGGGAGGGTTAAATGAGATGCCCAAAGAATTAACTCAGGACTCGAAACAAACATTATTGCATGTTATCTATCACTAGTGATCTTGATCGGAAATGGAAGAGCGATCACAGCTCTCAGGCGTTACAGCTTGCACATTACTTTTGTGACCAGTTGACTTCTTTTCTTTTCTTAGGTGCTCCACTATGACAACTTTTCAGAATTCTTAAAACCAAAGATGAAAGACTTTTATGAGGTATGAGGATATCATTACTGAGATACCACGTACTCTAAGAAATCAAGAAATCATAGTTCATGGCTTTTGGGAATCTATTCTCCATGCCGGGATGCCTCACCCAGCCTTCATACAGCGGGAGGAGCTTGATCCTGACTCAACTTGATAGACAGTGTTTTGTTGACTCCCATGGAAGGCTTGCCTTTTTTAAATGGAGGAGGAGTGGGTGTGGGGGTAGATGGAAGGTGGAAGGAACAGGAGGAGAGGAGGAAGGGGAAACTTTGGTTGGAATGTCAAATAAATGAAAAAAATTAATAAAAAAAGAAATCATAGTTCAGGGGTAGAGCAGTGGAACCCTCTCTTGGGTCTGTGAGAAAGACAGCTCTGTCTGTAGTCTGCAATCATCTTCCCAATAACCACTGCAGGGTACTGAGCTTAGCACCCAGTAGTAATGACAGCAGCAATGCCTTCCCATCCAAATTGTTAAACTAATCATTGTCATCTTCATGCAAACGTTTCTGTTCTGTGCTTTTGCCTGCTGTTGAGTCTGTCAGACTCACCCATGGATGTAGCTTTGTTAGTCTACTAAGAGCTCCTGACAAAGGGCTGCCTGATGTAGCACCATTCATCTTCTTTGAGACAATGGTTCCTACTATTCTCAAAGAAGCAATTCACTCATTTACTTAGATGTTCACCTTCCTAGACCTGGATGGAGGGGGGAGGACCTTGGACTTTCCACAGGGCAGGGAACCCTGACTGCTCTTAGGAATGGAGAGGGAGGAGAAGAGGAGTGGGGGGACTGGGAGAGGGGCAGGAGGAGGGGGAGGGAAATGGGAGGCGGGGAGGAAGCGGAAATTTTTTTTTTCAATAAGAAAAAACAGATAAAAATTTTTCTAGAAAACGCACAAAACAAAATTAGGAAATATATTACATAATCACCAGATCATATCTTTGTTCTGTTTACTTGTACATAAACAAAATGCTATGCATCTGTACATAAACAAATGGAATACATTCCATTATTTCAAAAAAAAAATTCTCACATGGTAGCATTTGTAATAGTCCTTGGGTATATGGATAAATGTTCTCTCTCTCTCTCTCTCTCTCTCTCTCTCTTTCTCTCTCTTTCTCTCTTTCACACACACACACACACATTCACACACATACCAAGATCTTTCTTTTAGGCCTACCAACCAGTCCCCAAATTGGGACACGGGGACTTAATTAACATTAGTTATGAATGTTCAGCCTAGATTGGGCTCATTTCTTGCTAGCTCTTATAACTTAACCTGTTTCTCTTTTTCTACCTTTTGTCTCAGGGCTTTTTAACCTTTCTTTCTGCATGTTCTACTCTGTGTCTGCTGACTAGCAGCTGTCTAGCTGACCCCAGACGCCTCCCATTCTTTCTTCCTCCTTCTCTCCCCTTCTATTGCTCTTCTTGAGCCTAGAGTTCTCATCCTACTTATTCTCTCTGTTTGCCAGTCCCACCTATGTCTCTCCTGACCTAGCTATTGGCAATTCATTGTTTCTATTAGATGTGCTTATTAAATGGTCATTTATTAGACCATTCAGGTGCTTTAGGCAGGCAAGGTGAAACAAGTGCAACACATCTTTACATATAAACAAATAAAGCATAAATGAATGTATACATCCTTACATCATTAGACAAATACAATATACCTTTGCACAATTAAAGTAATATTCCATAGCATAAACAAATGTACCATATCTTTACATAGTTAAATATTCTACAATACACATACAATCGAAACCTTCTCAGAAACCCTATTTATTAGAAACCATTGATTAGGAAATGTAGTCATCACCTCTTTGGTTGGCATCAATGAATTCTTAATCATAAGTCATATGTATCACATTTGTAAACTTTGCAGCATTGCTACTGTATAAAACAAGTGAATATATTAGAACTTATTAGTGAAGGTTGAAGAGTTTGTTTAAATAGTCATTTAGAAAACTGAGACATTGGTTGGGTATGTTGGTTCATATTTATAATCTCAGCACTTAGGAGGCAGAGGCAGGAGGAGATTTGGCAAGTTCAATGCCAGACTGGTACACATAATGAATTCAAGTCAAGGCTACTTAGTAAGACCATGCCCACTAATTGGGAAGAAGGGGTCAATAAGAATCTAAACAAATACAGCATGAAAGAATGTAACACATATTTACATCAGTAAGCAAATGCAACATACCTTTACACAGTTAAAGAAATATTCCACAGCCTAAACACATGTAACACATTTTTCATGTCATTCAAGAGATGACAGTGGAATATGATCACACAATGCATAAAATATAAGTAACAAACAGTTAAATATATATGTATTTCATATATTTATATATATGAAAGAATAAAAAGACCGAGCATTGAACGTAGAAATATAAATACAGAGGCAGCCACAGAATTTGCATTAGAATCTCTTTGTTCATGAAAGCTTAAGTTTCTGATTTAAACTCTTAGGAGCAGCAAGTAATACTGTTGAGTCTGTACACAATCTGCTGAGATCATTTTGCTAAAAGAAATCAAGTAAAATGCTTGAGCAGTTTATCTCTTTGTGTTCACTGCTTTTTATTGAAAGGCAAAAATCTTGATCTGCAGATATTTTCCTTTCATTATTTATAATTCTTCAGTGGCAAGGAACCAATCACTTTTCTTTGTTCACCGCTGCCAGTGCAGCCAAGGTGGAAGGATGTATTCTGAATTTGGAACTCTGCTATCCCAAATCAACCAACTGAATTCCCTCAGCATTGCCAACAGACTCTATGGGACAAGGACGATCACATTCCACAAGGTAAGCATGCCTGGGGCCTCTGAATTTCATAGTGTAAAGACAAGGGAGACTGAGAAGAACTTATGGTGGGTGCTTTTTACAATGTTGACTTTGAGCTTAGGGTTTCTGCGAAATGGCTTTATCAAAATTTAGAGTTCTGCAGTATCACACGAAAACCCCTTCTCTGCAAAATCCATAAAGCTGTGCAAAAACTAGGGTCAGAGATTTAACACAAAATGAAGTCATTTGTAAGAATTGCCCTTTATAGATGGGAGGAAAAGTGAGAGCCATTTCTCATCTTTACAAAGGCACTTGATGGTAGACTATCAAGAGGTAGTTACAAGTGTATTCAACTAGGAGCCAAGAGATGTGAGTTTTCTTTCCATTTATACATATGACTTCTGTCTTTAAAATAAGAGAATTGGGTTTTTTTTTCTAGTTCCACAACTGGAGGTGGGTTTCAGCCCTTACCCATGAACATTTTAAAGCGTGTAGCTTCATTGAGTGTTTACTTAATAATCCCCAGGGAAAGTCACTCTTGAACTCATCACAGGTTTTGTTTCATACAATCATTTCTTCGTGCTATGACAAAGATACGAATCTTCCAATAATTCTAGAGACTACAAAGCAGATTCTGAAAATTTCAGTTGGCAAATGTTAGAGATAATAAGATTTAGATTTGATCCTTATCTAAACTCAAGCCTTCTTCCTGCTATGACCAACATGAAATACTGGTGTCCTTGTTTCATCTCCATCTGACCAAGATTACTGAAGCACTGAGAGGAAGCTTCAAATATTTGTTTGTCTTTCCAGTTTGGTTTCTTAAGCTGTCTTAGGTGTCACACAGCTCTAATAGAATCTTTGCATCTGAGCGATTTGACATGATGGAGTCTTCCTTCTACTGTCACAGAAGCTCACAAAAATGTGTTATGTTGAGTCTCTGAGACAATGGAAGTCAAGGGCTATCGCCTTTGAGCTGGTAACTTTCTTCCTCTTTGCCTCTCCCAAACAGTGACAGAGACACAATATAGATAAATGTTAGTATCTCATTATGGTTTTCAGTTGTTCTGGGGTTAAGAAGTCATTTAGTCGCTATATAATTCACCTTCTAACCTTGAGCAGGAAAGCATAGGGACAGGCAAAAGAGCTATTTATATGTAATTCATCATTTTGACTTGAATGCATTTGCATAAAAAAGTCCATGACATAATGAGAAAACATTCAAATGTTTCTGGTATTTTTCTTTTTTTTTGGAAATCTTTGGATTTAAAGACAAGTGCTCATGGGCATATGGACATCCTTCCTTTTTTTTTTTAGCAGATGCTTTTTTAATATTTATTTATTTATTATGTATACAATATTCTGTCTATGTGCATACCTGCAGACCAGAAGAGGGCACCAGACCCTATTACAGATGGTTGTGAGCCACCATGTGGTTGCTGGGAATTGAACTTAGGACCTTTGGAAGAGCAGGCAATGCCCTTAACCTCTGAGTCATCTCTCCAGCCCCGGACATCCTTCCTTTTAAGTGTATTAGATCAGCAGATTTTTGTCTCTGTGTTAGGACTTTAGAACATTCTGAGCGACAAAGTTCTTTCTTATGTGTGTGTACTCATGTGTATGTATTGCTGTATGTAACTGTAGGGGTGAGTACCTGAACCGGGTGAGTACCTGAGCCACTTGTGTATGTGGAAGTCAGAGGACGGCTTTGGGTATCTGTTCTCTCTTGTCATCTTTTCTAAAAGAGGGTCTCTTCCTGTTCAGCACCACTTACGTTGAATATCCCAGTCACTAGCTCCTGGGGATTTCCCTTTTCTCTGCTCTTTTTCTCATTGTAGGAGAACTGGAGTCATGTGCATGGCACCTGGCTCTTGCACAGGTCTGGGGATGCCAACTCTGCTCCTCACACTTGCACAGCAAGTGCTTCACTGATGTGAGATGTCCCTCTATATACATGTTGCTTTTGTTGGCTAGTTAATGAAGCTGTTTCAGCCAATAGTTTAGTAGAATAAAGCCAGGCAGGAAATTCGAGTCGAGATACAGAGAAAAGTAAGGCAGAGTGAAGCAGATGCCAGCCAGCTGCCAAGGAAACATGACATGTAGAAGATGAGGTAAAGCCATGGCTACGTGGCAATACATAAAATAATAGAAATTGGTTAATTTCAGATGCCAGAGCTAGCTAGGAATATGCCTGAGCCATTGGTCAAACAATGATGTAATTGGTATAGTTTCTGTGTGATTATTCGGGGTGGACAGTCTGGAAATGCAAGTGTAGTCTCCGTCTACATTTCACTCAATGGCCTTCTTTCCAGACCTCTCTGCACTATTTCTGTGCTGTCATTCAATTGCCCTTTCTTTTACAGCAATATTTAAGATGTTCTGAGAGACTGTTCCAAGCCAAGTTGCAAACTGTTGATTTTGAACTGTCTACAGAAGAGACAAGGAGAAGTATTAATACTTGGGTTGAGAATAAAACTAATGGTAAGGACGATTGTGTGTGAACATTTATACATATCTGTATGTGCACAAAACTTTAATGTCTATCTTATGTGTACAAACTTTATCTGTGCTCCTTTGATAAAAGTCTTACCTTTCTATGCAAACAAGGAAGCAGAAATTAACTAGTGTGAATTCTAAAGGCAGGTAGATAGATAACAATGAAAAAACTAGAAACATACTTTGGAATACATTTTGTGACCATTCCTCCTAAGCAATATATGGCAGAAGACTCTGAGAAAGTGAACATCATTTCTGCTTTAAGGGGATGTCATAAATTCAGCAGATTTTATTAAAATTAATTCACTCTTCATTCAGAAACATATTTTAAGCATCTGTGCATGTTCATTGTTTTCACATGCTAGTTATGGGGTAGACTCAGGATTATAATGAAAATTAAAACCTTCTTTAGGATTAGAGTTGGGTGCTGTGCCTACCTGTGCTTCATGTCAGATGGCAGGGTACATTCCAAAAAGAGTTTCTAGGTTTCATCACACTGAAAGGCACCAAAGCAGACAACTTCTGGAACCTTCCAAACAAATTCCTGATTTCAAATATGCCTTTGCTTTAAGTGGTCTTTATATTTGTAATGCACTACTTCTCATACACTGCAAGGGTAAGAGGCCCAGAATGGAGGTGCACACCTATAACCCTGGCATATTGCTGAAAAGGCAGGGCAACCAACAATGCAAGTCTGTGATAGCCTTGTCTGCAAAGCAAGTCCAACACAGCCTGATAGATGGCGAATTACAGACCAGCCTGGACTACACAGAGTTCTAGAACAGCCTGCTCCATACACTGAGTTCTAGGACAGCCTGGTCTGAACAGTAAGCTCCACCACAGCCTGGGCTACAGAGACTATTATGCAAACAACCCTGTTTAAATTCAGTGGTTCACTTACACAAAGTCTAAAAATATAGAGACTTACGGGGCACAAAAGTTGTTTCAGTGAGAGAGGGAAAAGCTGAAGAAGGATAATAAGGTGAGAAAGACAAAAATTCATTGTATATATTCATGAAACTGTCAAATAAAAATCCCCCATGATCATAAACACAACAAAATGAGCAAACAAGTAAATAGTAAGAAGGGCTGGGAGATAACCTATCAATAAAGAACTGCTTAGCATGAGGACCTGAGTCTGATGCCTAGAAACCTGTGTAGAAAAAGCTGTGTATGGTGCTGCCTACTGTGACCTTTTTGCTGGCGAGCTGAGACAGGCAGAATAACTGAGAGCTCCAGGCTAATAGGAGACCAACTAAGGAGTGACAGTCAGTGATCTCTGATATCTATGTGTATACACACAGGCATACTCACACATGTACACACACTTTCCCACACCCATGGATAATTTAATTTAATTAAAAAGTCTGTGTGTGTGGGGTGTGCATGCATGATGAATGTGCCAAGGTTCTCTTGTGGAGATCAGAGAATGACTGGGAGTCAACTTTTTCACGTCTACCACGAGTTCTCTTGATGGAGTGGGAGACTTGAGTAGTAAGTGCTTCCACCTGCTAAGGCAGTTCTCACCTTCCTAATGCTGAGATCCTTTAACACAGTTCCTCATATGTGTGATCCCCAACTATACAATTATTTTGTTACTACTTTATAACTTCAATTTTGCTAATGTTATGAATTGAAATGTAAATATCTGACATCCAGGATATCTGATTTGCAAGTCTCAAAGGGATCGTGACCCCTAGGTTGAGACCTACTGTGCTAAGCCATCTTGTTCACCTGGGGTGGGGTGTGATCTTTTAAATACAAACTATGAAAGTTACTGTCTGAGAAAACAACTTTTGCAAATACCTATTATCAGCAAGTTACTCCAAATAAAATCACCTCTTCTTTTGTTTGTTTTATTACAAGGAAAAGTCACAAACTTATTTGGAAAGGGTACAATTGATCCCTCCTCTGTCATGGTCCTAGTGAGTGCCATATATTTCAAGGGACAATGGAAAAATAAATTCGAGAAAAGAGATACAGTGAAAGCTCCCTTTCACATAAGTGTGGTAAGTATTTCATTTTTCAAACTGATGACAAGTCTTGGAAAATTGCAATAATTTAAGCACAATTCAGAAAAATTTCATGGAAACATTGCTGTAGTTAGCTGAAGGCTTTTACTTTTCAAAATGTGAGTAACTTTTTTCACTAGACATGAGGCTGGAAAGACTTCCTGAAAACTGGAAACCTTGTCTCTTCCTAGTGTTCTACCCCTGAAGCCTTGAGGTTCACATAATAGTTGCTTCCTGTGACAGCTGATACAACTAAGCTGTTGTCCCAGGCAGTATCCACATGGCTTAGAAGAGATAATGAGCTTCCCATTTAATTCCCAACATAAGTCATTTTAGCTAGACTCTCAGTTTTTAATTAATGATCCCAATCATCCCTATATTATTATGCTTCTATAGTCTCTAATTTTGACTTATTTTAAGATTACAAAATTGATAACCTGTGCAAAGGAAAGTAATGAAAGAGTGCAGTTAACAGTAACACTTGAGTGCTAACACAAAAATTCCTATTGTAAAAATAAAGTAGACATACATATCCACTGCTTAAACACAATCTTTTTAAAAATAGGGTAAAAGCGCAGTTGTGGACATGATGTACCAGACTGGAACGTTTAAGCTGGCCTTCATAAAGGAGCCACAGATGCAAGTCCTTGAGCTGCCCTATGCCAACAACAATCTAAGAATGATCATCTTGCTTCCAGTCGGCACGGCGAATGTAAACCAGGTAGAGGCCCAGCAGTGCCACCTGCACCTAGCATATGTGTGAGTGAATGCATGTGGCTGTTTGTGTGTGCATGTATGTGTGTACACACACTGTCACACACATACTCTGTGTGTACTGTGATATCTGTATGATCAGTAATGGGTTCATGACTAGGCTTAGTAGACTTTCCCCAGGAGTTGTAGATTAAGGATGATTCCTGCCCTTTAGGACTAATTTCAGGCAAGACAAGCACTTCATTTATTGAAAAAGTCGCATAAGTTCACCATGTTATACAATATAAATGTATGTACATATCCCTCATGAGACACTTAGTGGACCTCTTTCTGCAATAATGATATGCCATGCTGATGAGACTCCTGGGCCCCAGAGAGTTATTAAAGCCTTGCTAAGGGGAAGTTTTCTGATCTAACCAAAGGATACACTCACAGGCTAACCGTTTTTGTTGTTGTTGTTGTTGTTTTTTTGTTTTTTTGTTTTCCAACCTGTTTTGGTAAGGAAATAACACCACAGCCAGGAAGGAAAGATAGCAGTGGCAGAAATTTGGATTCAGTCTCCTTTCCCTGGTTGTAGTCAAAGGTTCTTAGCACAGAGAGACCTAGAAGTGATGATGGCATCTTACCCCAACCTAGCCACGACCTACCCAGTACTGCAGAACAGTGCATAAAATGAGGTTTCTTAGGAGAACAGCTACGGCTCTGGGACTGGGGAAGCTGATTCATACAGTAGGGTGGCCACAGTCATTTCCTAAGTCAGCCAGTGACTAACAGTTGGCACGGTTGTTTCCTGAAAGAGCCTGCTTGGGCTATATGCATTTGGATTGGGGAGTGAGATGGATGCCAGTTCAGAGGGAGCTGGAATGAGAGAAGCATAGCTGTACTGTAGGAATATATATGCTTACAAGTGTGGCCAGTTCAGAGGGGATTAAGAACCAGGGAACTTGCAGTTAGCTGGGGTAGAGGACGCTAAAGTCAGCAATTTGGAAGCAGTTTAGACTTCTCTTAAAGTCATGAGCAAACTATGGAAGCTATGAATGAGAATGAGGAAGCTGGGGGTGGTGTTCCTAGAGAACTCTCTCCATGTGAGTTTCATTAGATGTATAGAAGATGGGCAGATAAAGTGAGAAGACCCTGATCCAGGAAGAATATGAGCACACGTCAGTGTGTTAATTGTGAGGCAGTTGAGTTCTGCTTGCTTTTTATTATAACTCGAATTAGACCGCAAATGAAAATAATGAAAAGATATTTTGACAGAAAATCTACCTTTATCTTATTTTGTATTATGAGAATGGGAAGGTAATAAAATGTATTGAACTTTGAAACAAGATAACAATAAAAATGATACAGTATATAATGCTATAGAGGATTTTTCTGTAGGGGATTAAATACCCAATGTTATTATTTAAATGACAGACAAAAATGATGAAGCTTGATTTTATTATGAGAAGTCAGTTGCTGGGACCATATGTGGGTGTTGAAATGCCAGTCGGAAAGAATTACAAAGTCATTAAGGCGAGCATGTACCATGTTGAACTTGGAGAAACATAACAGAAAGAGGAAAGTGCACCAGGGGCATTGAAACTATTAGAAGTGGGACAAAGTGATCTGGCATCTTAGAAGCCAAATGAGAACAAAGTTCATAAAGAAGTGACTCCAAATTTCAGATGTGAGGGCCAAGAAGATGTGGTGGATTGATTCAGGAAGCAGGCACAGAAGGATGCCAGAGCAATAAGCAGGGAGACTTAGGTAAAGGTTAAATGTTGAGGGAAATCAAAAATGTACATTGAGAAAGTCAGTGAGGGAACATAGAGGAGACATAGGCAACAGGAAGGCAAGGTCTGACTAACGCATAGATAGGTAGCGCGTGAGCGTTATAGGCTGAAAAGCCAGCAAAAAGCTGGACCATTCTCAACGTGAATTACAGAAACATCTACTTAGAAGCTATATTTTGGCTCATGTGTGAACATCTGTATTTTGATTCTTAGATAGAAAAACACCTGAACGTGAAGATGCTTCAAGAGTGGACCAACTCTTCAAACATGGTGGAGAGAGAAGTGGATGTTCACATTCCCAAATTCAATCTTGCTGTAAAATATGACCTAAACTCCCTATTGAAATCCCTAGGGATGCGGGACATCTTCAGTGTGGCCACAGCTGATCTCTCTGGAATGTCACCTGACAAAGGCCTATATTTATCCAAGGTTGTTCACAAGTCCTATGTGGATGTCAATGAGGAAGGCACTGAGGCAGCGGCGGCCACTGGAGAGAGTATCGCTGTGAAGCGACTCCCGGTCACAGTTCAGTTCACAGCGAATTCTCCCTTCCTGTTCACTATTCAGGATAAGTCTGGCAATATTTTATTTACTGGCAAGTTGGTCTCTCCGTAGACAGACGGCCTTGTGGCGGCCTCAGAGATAGGTAAAATGGACAGGATCCAAGGGGCCGACAGTTTGCATCTTAGCGTTTGTATGTCTGCAAAGCAGGTCTATCAGATGGTAGATCTTCAGTCCGACTCTGTGAGCTAGTGAACCTCAGACTAAAGCAGTCACTGGAGGAGATAGATTTACACCAGCACTTTTCTGGATTTCTTATTTTTGAGACCTCATTTGAGTACTGAGTAACATGATTGAATTAGAGAAGGGCTGGATATTTTGAGTTTTCTGTATTAGTGAGGTTGTGAATGAGTGACTACTGCAAATAGATAAAGGGTTTCTACGTTAGATTGACATTTAAATATAAATTTCCTGCATGCATAAATATAGTAGTGTGAATTTTTGCTCAAACTTCTACATTGATTGTAATAAATGGACACAGTGCTTTAAACTCTGAGGACAGAATATGCTGTGTCAGTTAGTTAACTGAGGGGCTGAGCTTTCTCATTCAGCAAATATTTTTCCCTTTTCCTAAAAAGATTCCTTGACAATTTACATGTACATAATGAATTTTGGTCATTTTAACCCCCCCCCCCATTTTTGTCTCTCTTATCCCTCTCTTTTCCTTGGAAACCTTTCTTCTTTCCCATAATTCCTCCTCCTCCACTGATCTCTCCTTTGTGAGCCACTGAGTTTAAATGAGGGTTACTGGCATAAGAAGTGTGGGTGAGAGACTGTTTCCTGGAGCACAGGGAGGGAGAAGAAGGTGGCCCCCAGTGCCCTGCTTACTGCTTCTGCTACAGTTCCTTGGGAAGGCAGTCTTCTCAGCTTCTTCTCCACTTGTGATGAAATGATTATATGTTGATGGACCCCACTTTGTGCAGTAGCCATGATTGCAGCGACTTCCTGAGGGCGTGAATCCAGGAGACATGCTTCACAGCACCCCTGCTCGGGCTCCTGCTTTAACCCTTTCTGTCCCTCTTCTGCAGTGCTTCCTGACCCTTGCAAGGCTATGGTGCAGATGTCGTGTTTGGGCTGAACACTCACAGTCAGCTATTCTAAACACTACCTCTTCGGGCCAAACCCTACTGGTTAAACTACATGATGCATTTATTATGCGTTAAAAGACAGCAATTCCGTAAATATAATTCTCAGAAGAACAAAAGATATCAGTTGGATGTTTTTATCTTAGAAAGAGCTTTTGTATTTTCTACCAAAGACACCACAGAACAATAACCAGATGATAGGCATCACAATGCAATAGTATGTTACATGAAGGTCTAAACTATTGAGATGGATGTGTGTTATGTGGTTTTTCCTCAGGAGACTGGGACAAATATCTATCTATTCACACCACAAAAGGCACTGATGACAAAGCGAGGGAATAGTTCTACCCATGCCTAGCTTATCTGGTAGGGGCTTACCAGAAGAATGCCAGGTCAGTGACAGCGTGACCTCAAAGACGTGGTTCTCTCCAATAGTTTAAAAACATCAAAGTAGGATTTCTTGAAGGTGTGGGAAAAAAGTTAAAAGTCATCATCATGAATCAAAGCTGAAGATAATTATTGTGGGTAAGTTTCAAAAATATTGATGTAGACACCAGGCAATGATGTGGGACTTAGAAGAACTGTGATTAAGCCTATCCTGGAAATTGAGGTGAGAGGGATATGGAATGGAGAGTGGCATATCAGACACTGGACTCCTTTTGTAGACTTTCCTTGTAGTATGGGATCAGAGCTTGTGTATTAAATGGTTAGTCCGGATGACCTAGACTAATACACAAAACCACTAGGGTGTGCTCTACAGAATCCTTAACTAATGGTAACAAACTCTTCTGTCTCCCTAAAATAATACCTTACATAACATATATATCTACATACGTATAATAAATGATATACTGAGAGAGAGAGAGAGCAAGAGGAAGTGGTTCATGCCATCTTTAGTTTTAGAATGGGGGGAGAATTTCCTGTGTTAGAGGATTTCAGTCTATTTTCTCTTAAGACCTTCTATTGATTCCATGATGTCACCCATTCTATGGAAGATAATCTGCTTTACTCAAAGTATACTAATTCAAATGCTAATCTTAGGTTAACAATACCACCACAGAAGCATCTTGGCTGATATTTGCCCAAATAAATCACTGCATCCTGAGGCCCAGGCAAGTGGACTCAAAAAATTAAAAATCATTGGGATTGGAGAGATGGTTTAGAAGTTAAGATCACTTGCTGTTCTTCCAAATGTCATAAGTTCAGTTCCAAGCATCCAGGCTGAGTAGTCCACAGAATGGGAGAGAATCTTTGCCAGCTATACATCTGAGAGATGATTAATACCTGCAGAAAGAAATACAAAACCATAGAGTTAATAAAACAAAGACACAATTAAAAATGAGCTATGGATCTGAAAAGAGAATTCCAACTGGAGGAAATAAAAAGACTGAGAAATATCTCAAAGTGCTTATCGTCCTTATCAACCAGGGAAATGAAATTTAAAACAACTCTGAGTTTTCACCTCACCCCAAGCAGAATGGTTAAAAATCAACAAAATAAGTGACAACAAATCTTGTGAGAATGTGGGGAAAGAGGAACCCTGTAACACGGAGGGCCTGGCTTGTTGGGGTTTCTGTCCTGCCCAGTTCCCCACAGCTGTTTAGTCCCAAAGAAAATCACACAGAGATCTCCATAAGTTATAAAACTGATTGGCCCATTAGCTCAGGCTACTTATTAGCTCTTGTAGCTTATATTAACCCATTATTCTGAACTATTTTTGCCATATGGTTAGGTACCTTTTTCAGCTGGCAGGTCACATCCTACTTCCTCGACAGTCTGCTCAGGACTGACAGGAATCAACTTCCTCTTTCCCAGAATTCTCCTGTTCTCATTGCATCATTTCTACTTCCTGTCTGCTTTTCCCGCCTATATTTCCTGCCTGGCCAATCAGCGTTTATTTAAAACATGATTGACAGATTATAGACAATTCTCCTGCACCAGAACCCTCATTTATTGTTGGTGGGATTACAGACTGGTTCAGTCACTCAGGAGACTGGTTCAGTGTGGAGATCTGTGGCGCCTGCACCATCTGGAACATTGGTCCTGTAAGGGACTGGGGATTAAAGAACACAGAGAGACGTGTGTCACTCTTGAAGCAAGAATGCCAATTTTATTATGTTTCCAGACAGCTCATATAGTACTCTCCTTGACTGATGGCCAAGCCCTAGTTCTAGGATTTTCCACTGCAAGCCCACCAGAAAGCACTTCCTTGTTATTAGAAACTCATGAGGGTTCCATGCTCAGAGTAGCTGCAAGCTTAGGAAAGTAAGTTGTTTACTCCAGCAGGCAAGAGGCCATAGAAAGCTCAGGATCTGAGGGTCTGTATCTCCCAACAGAAATCTCTCAGAAAACTAACTATGAATTTATCATATGACCCAGATATACAACTCCTTGGCATTTGCCCAAAGAAATGATGTCCTTCTCCACATATATGTGCATAGTTATGTTCATAGTCATGGCATTCAAAATAACTAGAAAGTGGACAAACCCTAAATGCTCTCCCTCTGACAAATGAGCAATGAGAACATAGTTCAGATAGACCCTATAAAGAAAAAGGAAATCATGAAGTTTGTCAGTTAGTGGATGGAATTGGAAAATATATAAAGTGAGGTAATACATACCTAGAAAGACAAACTCTACACCTTCTCTCTCATTTGTGAACTTAAAGTCTCTTTAGCAGAAGGGACATCATGTCTGGTCATGTAAACGTGCCACTACCTGTGGCTAGTGAGGTCACAGATCTCGATAGAAGTCTTAATTACAAAATACTTATCCTATACCATCAGATAAGTGTTTTGCTCTCACCTCTCATTAAAATACCTTTTTTAGCAGTAGAGACCATGGCAGAAAGCTACAAATTATCAACATGCACTGAAAGACAGACTGGGGTGCCCTGAAACAGTTGCTAAATTTACAGTACAACTCTTATATCTAAGGAATATGAAAAGAAAGGGAAAAATGATCTCAAAAGGAAAGTGACCAGGAAAGTCTGCTACAAAGATCATATCTTCTAGCTATGATAGGAAAGGTGCACTCATACAATCTCAACAATATGACTGCTAAAACAAGACCTTATTAAGGATAACAGCAATCCCTGGACAATGACAACACCAGTTGACATGCCGGCATAGTATCCAATCTCTAAAAAGTTATAGATGATTAGAGACCTTAAAGAGAGGGAGAATCAGTCTTCCTTGGGTATGAGTCCCTTAATTGTTATCTGATTCCAAATGATCAGCCCTAAAAATATACAAACAAACATTAAGTGGACTCAGAACATATATGAAGACTAAGTGACAATGGATTTGACAGGAAGTGGAGTGGAGGGAGAGGTTATGTGGGAAGGGTTAAAGGAATTAAAGATATGATTATATTTTGATTGAATAATCATTAAAAACACATAAAATTTAGCCTAAATATAGCTGTATTCTTATACAATATATGGAGTTTTAACTATTGGTCAACAAAATGAGATTTGAGTATCAACTTTAAAAATTTTTATTAATACTACTTTTGAAACATTGTTGAAAAAAGCCATCATAATTACAAGTACTGAGAAAATTGAATGCTAATTAGTTTTACTTTTCCTAAGAGATGACATAAATTGTACTTTTAACAATGTTAAACAATATAATAAATTATATGGGTCATGGGATTTAGTCACAAAAGCACCCTTATTTTTATCCCTTATTATACAAGTAAAATTTCTTAGTGGGCCCAGTGGAACCTGGGCCAACATAGAATGGTGGTAAAGCTTTAACTGTAGCAAGTCTGTGATTGCTTCAAATTCTTAAATAGTCTGTTCAGTAATTAAGTGTATTTGGAGACAGACATTAATTCACAATGATAGTTATAAAAGTGGTGTAGATCCAACACTATTAATTTTGATTAAGAGGTTATTAGGAATATAGTCTCTGGGTCAACTCTCCTTGCCTCAGTGTTGATGGGTGGGTAGGTGGGGGAGGGGTTAGGCCATCTCTTGCCCACACATTTTCCACATGACAGCTGAGTAATGGGGATAGCTCTCCCATGATGCCCCCTTCAGCCCCCACCATCAATGCCTGAGGCAGGTGAGAGAGCTGGCCCTGAGGCCATAAGAACAGGAGTATAGCCCCTGCGCCCCTCCCCTGCTACAACACTTGGGAAAGCAGGCCCTGCACCTCAACTGAGCAGCACAATAGAGCCAATCATGCTAGTGGAGGCGTGGCTGAGCCAGCCCTGAAGTTGTGATGATGGGAGGTCTGTCCCCATTGCTCATCTTTCATGTGGTGACATGGATCAGGGAGAGATGCCATACCCCTGCTGTCCCACCCTTCAGTGCCTGGGATAGATGGAAGAACTGACCCTGAGGCTCTAAGAGCAGGAGAGCAGCCCTCCGTTCCTCCTTAGGGGGATTACTCAGGGCAGTGGCCCCTACACCACATCTGGGCAACACAGTAGAGCAGGCCCTGAGGTGTAGATATGGAGATCCCACCCTGAGGACATGAAAACAGAGGAACTTGCCCTGCCCCTGACTCATAACTGCAAGGGTTGAACTCTCCAGGGCAATGTGAACTCACCCTGATGATGAAGACAAGGGAGAGCTGGCAGGCCGAACAACTCTGCAACAACCAAGGCTTTTTTCCTCTTAAATTTTATTTTAATTTTGGAGTAGGGAGGTTGCAAGGACAGAGGGTGGATATGCAGGGATGGAAAATGAATGGGATGGAGATGCATTTTATGAAAGACACAGGGAATAAATTAAAAATTTGTCTCTTAGACCTTGGAGTACTCTTCCCTAAATGGGTGTCTCCATCAAATCTCTTCCTCCAGAGCTCAGGAAACTGAAGGAAGAGAATGTACAGAGAGTGTAAGAGCCAGATGGAGTGGAGAACACACACAAAGACTGAACTTGAGCAAAGCTCATAGGAACTCACAGAAGCTGAAGCAGCATGCCCAGGCCTGCACAGGTCTGCACCAGGTCCACTGTGTACATATTATATGACTTCCAGTTTAGTGCTTTTATGGGATACCTGAGTGTGCAAATGATTGGGTCTCTGGTCTTGTGCTTTCATTGGTTTGTCTTGTCCAACTTCAATGCAGTGCTTTTTTTTTTTTTAATCTTGTTATATTTTAGCTCTTAGAAGCCTGTTCTTTCCTAATGAAAGACAGAAGGGAAGTGGATCTGGAAGGGAGGGAAGATGGTGAGAAGTGGGAGGATTAGAGAGAGGGGAACCATCATCAGTGCATATTATATAAGGAGAGAATCTATTTTCAATAATGGAAAGGGGGAAATAAAATCTCCCGACCCACCCTAGACCCGGATCTTAACAAGATTCTTCCATGGACAGTGTGTGCCCCTCAGCCTGAGAAGCTCTGAGCATGATTACAGAGAATTGCCCTCTCCCCCAGCTGGGAAAAATCCAAACAGCCACAATTTCGAGAAACAAAGTCGAGGAAGAACTCATTTCAAGACACTGTAAATCTGATCATGTGACACTGTCAAACTGATAGCTGGATCAGCAGAACAGTCTGGGGAGATCAAAACAGAATCACAAATAAAGCTAACTGGTCTGTGAGAAGGAGCAGGGACATTCTGATGGAGCTCCATGCTCTTCATTTACTTTCTCCTAGAAGTCTAAAGTTGCTCCAAAATAAAGACAAAAATAAAGAAGTGAAGAGACAGATTTCCTTGACCTAGATTTCAGGTAAGTCTGTTTTCCTTAGTTGTTCTTGAACAATATTTTATTTTGATCCTATTGTTTTTATTTCTTACATTTTGAGTCTTTTCCTCTTTGTGTGAGCACTGGATCCTCAGTGTGTGTTAATCTCTTTGGTAACCATAACGTCACAGTAATTCGGAAAAATGGCTGTTTCCCTAAAACATTCACACCCATACCTTTAATGGCCAGGAAAGCATTTCCTCATGGTACATAAACAGGATCAAACCAGAATCTGAGTCATGGTGCTTTGGTGGGGCATAGACAAGGGCATTATGCTTACAAGGGCCATTCTCATATGAAGCCTGTGCTCAGGGCGCCTCCCTCAGGATAGCTTGCTGTAAACTTAAAGGGATGAAAATCTAACCCATAATTTGGGCAAGTAGTTCAGTCAAAGACTTGTCTATGTACTTACTGAGTAGCCCAGGTTTTTCCTGCTGCTTCTAAATCTGGTACTTTTTTTTCTCAGCCACTTTGAGGAGCAGGAGGGAACAGAAGAAGGGAAGAAATTCAATATTTGAGGCTGCTTTTGGGACATCCTGCCTCAAAACTCCTGTGTTTGAGAAATCTAGTTCTTTCCCCATGTTTGTCCTTGAAACATTTGGGCTAATAGTGACTCCATGCCTAATTTAATTGTCTTGGTCGTAGGTAATGATTGCTGCCCTGGTTTCATGATTGATAGCAGGCCGTTTTGCTTTAAAACATGTCATGATTTTGACAATAGTTATATGGTGACCTTAATACTGCCATGTCTTGTTCTGAGGTCACCATATCAATTTGTAACTGAAGGAAGCAGGCTTTGTGCAAACTCCAGTTTTCCCGACTTCACTAAGCCCAAGTCTGCTCCTGTAGTAAGGAGGTTGCTTGTTGTTTCCCAGCTTCCCTGCTAGCTTAGACATGAAATAATCACATGGAAACCTTATTAATTAAAACACTGCTTGGTTCATTAGCTCTAGCTTCTTATTGGCTAACTCTTACATATTAATTTAACCCATCTCCATTAATCTGTGTATCGCCATGCAGCTATGGCTTACCAGCTAAAGTTCCTGCATCTATCTCCAGCAGGGCTCCATGTCTTCTTTCTGACTTAGCCCTTTTTTCTTCCAGCATAAAGCCTAGCTTTCCATGCCTGGTTCTGTTCTTCCCTGTCATAGGCTCAAAGCAGTTCTTTATTCATTAACCAAATGAAAGTAACACATAGACAGACGGACCTGCCACACACGCCCCACAACCCCTATTCCTCTATTGCTGTTACTAAGAGTACTACCTCACTTCTTGTCTTAGGACTGTGCTCTCCTACTCTTTCCACAGACGACACATATTCCCTCTATGACGAGACAGAGCAGAGATCAGTGAAATGTACAGCTCGCTCTAAACAAGGCTCAAAGGAAGCAAACATGTCTGAGAACAGATTTACAGGCCTATAGTGAATGACTCCTAAAGATTCTTGAAAATTTATCATTCATTTACACTATGATTCATTTCTTCAGCAAACATTTCTTGATTATTTTGCCACATTGGCTTGTGGAGACAGAGTAAATAACACAAAGTCACAGTCCTTTTTTCCACAAAAGATACTGTCTTTTGTGATTTATTGTGGTTATACATATATATAAATTGTACATATTTTTATTTACTATGTTTGTATGCATTTATTATACATACATATAAATTATACATATATATACATAGTTATGCACACACATATAAATTCATTGTTCATGGATTTGGTTGTCAAAATGACACATGGTATTTAAAGCTTAATTTAGGGATAGAGTTGTCTAGTAATGTCATGAATCAGTTGCCCACAATATTCGTGAGTGACCATGCAAAGACTTTCACCATCCTCAAGCATCTTTGACCATCAATGTCTAAACAAAGTCCCTTTGTTAAGGAGTAATAAATACTCTGTGCTGACCTTTATTAGAATAGGATTTGATAAGATTTGTAGGTTCCAGATTTCAGTGACTGATTTATCTGTAAATATTGCTTTGATTAGATGTTTCCATGGCTATATATGGCATCATTTTACAGGCCATGCAAAACCAGTTGATTTCTGGATAGGATCTCATAGATTCTTGGTGGTCCTTTAGAATCCCATTCACACCTCCCTTCACACTCTCAAACTCTCTGGGATTTACCCTTCTCTTCCATATGCTGGCTCTGTCTTAAGTCTGCTCTGATGCCTTGGTGCCCACAGAGCAGTGGACAAGGTTGTGGATTTGTCAGCAGGTCCATGAGGTTACTGCCATCTGTTGGTGCCACATATAAAATTGTTGTAGGTTAAGCTTCCTGGCCCGAAGTTGCTGCTCCTGCCCACAGGACTAAAGACCTGGTATAGAGAGACATTGCTCTGCTCATGATGAAAGCAAGAGATGTAGGTGAAGACTGACCATCTGTTGGTGCTACTATATTCTATCATTTCAACCAAGATTGGTTTGCTCACGAAAATGATACAGAATGAAATGGTGCCATACGAACGTCCACTAAATTTTATCTCACTAAGACTTAGACATTCCAGCAGACACCCAGTTGCCAGTTTTCTTAGGGGCAAGCCCTCAGTCTTCTCTGAATGCTTTGGCTTCTCTTGAATCCAGTTCTTACCCAGTGAATGAGAAAGCAGTCGTGCATGTGGCTAACCATGCATGTGAGGTAACCAAGGGAACTGCAGTTATGTAAGGATGTCTCCTGATGGTTAACACAACCCTTCATGGCTAATCACTGGAAACTACGGTTAGGTTGTTTTCCCTGTATAAGAAACTATGGTGTCAGGGGACTTTTCTAATTATTATACATGCATATTAGTGAAGGGATAACATCCACAAATGACCCAGACTTCGCTAAACTATGGTTGACACAGTAGATTTAACCCCACCTGTGTACTTCTGAAGAGGATCACAAAAGAAATACTGTTAAACAAGATCTGGCCTGTCACAGTTTGAGAGGGAGAAAGGGTTACATCCTTCCATGACTATGTCATATGTGTTCATAAAAGCTTATGAAAGTGCCAACCCCCAAGTCTACCCTGCTGGCCACCCCCAAGTCTCCCTTACTGGCCACTTCTCCTGCTGTGCATTGTTACAGTGGACTTTTTCATCCTACAACAAATCTGACATTTTGCGGTCTCCCCATCTGCTGTTGAATTTTTGCTTAGTTTACCAAGAATCCTGGGACCCTGTGGTCCAATGGCAGTAAGGGAGGGAGAAGTCACACATTCTTCTGGAGCCAAATGTTCAACATCCTCTTCAACTCCTTGGATGTGGGCTTTGAATTCAGGTTTACCAAGCAGGACCTTCAACTTATCCTGAGTGGACAGACAAATTGCACTCTTTACAGTCTATACTAACAGTAGATACTTGTTATCTGCTAGTATCTGTATTGAACTTTTAGACAAGTTCTGTGATGGAAGAAATACCATTAAACGTCGTTGTATATGTGTCTTAGCCTGGGACGGAATTGCAATGGAGTGGATCTGAAAGGGCTTGGTCTGAAAGTGGTGTAGGACTCATAGGAAGCTTAAATGATCTCCGAGAAAGTTGGTAGTTTGTAAGGCACCACAAAAGCTGGTTAGCAATATCAAGCCTGTTGGAGGATCCCGATAAGCTTTATCTCCTCACTATTTGGGTAGTTGTAGAAAAAAAAAAAAAAACTCATGGAAGAGGACAGACTACAGAATCACAGTGTCATGGCTAAAAGACAAGAGAACAGTAGTACTCTTAACTCAAGAGCCAGTAATCCTTAAAGAATGACAACTGTCCTGTTTGTCTATCCTGCTTATAGATGCCTTCAGAGATAGGCACCTTGGAAACAAGACCCCAAGCAGTAGGGCAGAAATGTGAGTGAGAAAGTCATAGCATTAGGCAAGCACACCTAGCAACTTACTTGTTATTAACATAAGTAATTCAGAAACTAAAGACACCAAGAAAAATGTGGGTCCTTAAATATAAATAAATAACCAATAAGACATTAAAATGTCCTAAGGGCAGTTGCCCTCGGACACAGAAGAAGGTATCATAGCTTAGCTCAGTTTCTGTTTCAGCTATTACTGCTTCATGCCAGAGTGTCTTCTAATCCAATGGTTTGATGTCTTTCTAGTTTGCAAGTGTGGTCAGTTCTGGAGAGTGAGAAAATCAAGACTGTCTGTGGGTGTAGACTTGGGGCCTCTCCATCTGGGAATCCCCCATAGTCTGTTCTGGGATTCCTCCCACCATATTGGTATCAGACCACAGGACTTCTACCTAGAAACATGGGGTTCACCTGACAAAATAGAAAAATCAATGCTGTTAATGACACTGTCTTGGAAGTCACACAGCACTGATCCTTCCACATTACCTTGTTTTCTGGTCTCAAGCCTGGTCATATTCAACTAAGCATCCAGTCCTAGAGGGCATTACACTCTAGCTTTAAGTGAAGGTGACAGAACTCTAGAGGACCATGTGGGATGGAAATCTTTGGCTTGATCATCTTTGGTAGATAGAATTGACTATAAGCCCTTTGAATCAAAAGCCTGAGTATCGTAGGCTATTTTACTATCAGATTCCCCTGCCTCCCTGAAGTGAAATCAGGGTGTCGTTTAGACAGTGTTTTATTGTTTGATATCTTAATGTTATTATTAATTTTATGGTGCTAGACATTAATCTTAGACTCTTATATACGTTAGATAAGTGCACTATCACTCTGATTTTCTTAGTTCTTAAATGAAACAATAAACTTGATAACTTATAACCAAGTCAACAATTCTCAGCACTTAAAATATTTTTGCAATATTCACGAGTAAAGAAAAGTCCTTTTAAAATTTATATCTTCTACTGTTGGATTTATATACTACTTCCAAAGGCATGTATAAGAATTCAAGACTGTAAGTTGCTCAAGGAAGCCAAGAGTCAGCATGGTGTCATTAAAACAAGGAGGAGAGTAGTAGGAATGTCTACCCAGGGAAGAAGGAGGCTAGAGTCATAGTTTTAGCGCACGTTATCTTATACAGTCATGGTCCTTCAGATTATTAAGTTTAAATGTTCCTCCTTAAGCCAGTCAGAATACTTGCCCAAGGTCCACAGAAGAAGTCAGCTGACATTCCATGGAAATTTCCTTGCATTTGGTGGTCAGAGGCCACATTGTGTACTGGTGTAAATTCTTTATTTAGAAATTGTGACTTTATTTGAAAGGAATAGAAAATATCTGATATTTAAAATAAAAACATTGGACATGCTAATTTGGATATGGTAGGCCCCGTAGGCTTCAACAACACACAAAGAACTACAGGCAACTAAGGAAAGCTGAGAGTGTGAAAAGTAATCTTTCTCAGGTAAGAGAACAGAAATGGGTTATCCAATATCAATCAGTGGTGAAAACAACATACAAGTAACATTATACAGACTATCAGGCTTTGTGTGTGTGTGTGTGTGTGTGTGTATGCATGTAACAACAATGTATAAAAAAAGCAGCAATGAATTTGAAAGAGAACAAGGAGTAGTTGAAGAGAGAAAGAGGGGAAATGATTTAATTATTTTCAATAATAAAGGAAATAATTAAAAATATTGTATTAAAGAGGTAGATCTGGAAATGTTTTGTACAGACACCACTGAGCAACAGTTCTCGGTTCTGTCAGTAGATGGCAGTCGTGGTCACAGGAAGGAGAGGAAGGTGTGGCTGATGGATGGTATTTGTCAATCTTGTCTTGAATCCCTGTGATAAAATACTTTATGTGCAGCTTCAACTCATTTATAGATCTCTATTAGAATTATACTCAAAAATATTAATACTAATTAGATAGCTTCAGTTTGTCTCTTGATTTTTCAGTGCAGCCAAAATTTGTTAGAGGATTTTTGGCTAGCTATTAGGGAAGCTGACTGCCCTCTCATGTCTCCTTCTAGAACGCTATCTCGAGTAGAGTGGGACTCCATCTCTAAAATCATGTTTTCGCTTGAAGAATTTTAAACTTACCTAAGTCTTTTGAAAGTCTCAGTATTTATGGAGTACAATGTGATGCATGGGTACATATAAACACTGTGTGATGATCAAATAAAGTAGTTAGCATGTCTGCAGCTTTGAAGACTTATCGTTTTTTTGAGGTAAAAGCATTCAAAATGTTCTAGTTTTGCTATTTCGAAATATACAATACTTTGTTACTAGGTGTAGACACAGACCATCAGGATTCATTCACTCCTCGTAAGTAACTGAAATACTGGATTTATATGATATGATCAAAACAATAGAACTCTTTAAGTGGTATAGCATGGAAGTGATTTAGGATAATAGCATAACATTATGTATAAGAAGCAGGGAAACTGAGTAAATTATATGATCAAAACATTATCAAGAAATAAAGAAATCAGGGACTGAGGAGATGCTTCAACGTGCAATAGCACTTGCTGCTTATCATTGTTAGGGTTTCTATTGTTCTGAAGAGAAACCATGACCACAGAAATCATGTAATTGATGTGGTATCTTATAGTTTCAGAGGTTTGATCCATTATCATCATTGCAACGAGCATGGAAGTGTACAGGTAGACTTGATGCTGACTCTCTATATCTTGATCAGAAGGCGACCAGCAGAGAGTGAACACTGGGTGTTATCTTGAACATATATGAAACCTCAAAGTCCACCTCCACAGCAACACACATCTTCCAACAAGGCCACACCTAGTCCAACAAAGCTATATTTCCTAATAGTGTCACTCCCTTTGGGGATCATTTTTTTTTTTTTCAAACCAGCACATTCCACCCACTAGTTCCCAAAGGCTTATATCGGTATCATAATGCAAAAATTTATTCAGTCTAACTTCAAAAGTCTCCGTTCTCTATCACAATCTCAGCAATGTGCTAAGTCCAAAGTTCAAGGTCTCTTCTGAAATTCATGGAATATTTTAACTGTAATTCCCTGTAAAATCAATATTAAAAAACCATATCACTTACTTTCAACATATTATGACACAGAATATACATTACTATTCCAACATTCAGAAAAGAGAGCATAATGAGAAAATCCTGGACCAAAGCAAGATTGAAAACCAGCTGGGCAAACTCAAAACTCTGAATCTCCATGTCTGATGTGAAAATGTTCTTCAGATCTCCAACTCCATTCAGTTTTGTTGACTACAAAGCACTTCCTTTTTTGGGTTGGTTTCACCCATTGTTAGCAACTCTCCTGGTCAGGTATCCCATAGCCCTGGCATCTCCCAAATTTTAGGGTCTCCAAGGCAATTCAGGCTTCAACTTCACAACTTCATGCAATGGCCTCTCTAAACCTCCATGCAAGGACACCCCTGACACGTGCCTGGACTCGGCAGCTTTCCTTAGGCACTGAGGTAAATTTCACAACCCCTTTATTATATCCTTAACTCTAAAGCCAGAACCGCATAGACGAATCTCCCAAGTTCTGCTTTCTGGGGCTGAAACATGAATATCTCATTCAAATACATCTTTGCCAGCATTCTGTCCTTCACTCTCTAAGCTTGGCCATTCTGGAACTTGCTCTGTAGTCCAGGCTAACCTCAAACTCAGAGATCTGTCAGCCTCAATTTTCAGATTGCTGGGATTAAAGTCATGCACGGCCTCACCTGACTCTCAGCTTTTCTTCCATTCCTTTTTACAAGATGGAAATTTAGCTCTGTGGGATCTTGCCCTGAGGTCACCACTCCCTTTATTCCATTTCTTAATCTGTTTATCTCCTTGAACATAGAACTTAGCTCTGTTCCACTTTCTGGTGCTCATTTTCTCCTCAAATATTTTTCCTTGCTCAACTTGCTCTTTCTCACTTTAAATTTACATAAAGTCAGGCAGTGGTGGTGCACACCTTTAATTGTAGCACTCAATCAGGCAGAGGCAGGTGGTTCTCTGTGAGTTCAAGACCAGCCTTGTCTACAAGTAAGTTCTAGAACAGTTGGAGATTACTCAGTCAAACCCTATCTTGAAAAAAAAACAAAACAAAACAAAAAATTAACTCTGTATAAGAGAGAACAGTAATAACCATACAACAGAATCAATACTAGGCTGTTTGACTCTGCCAGTGGAATTACTCAAAATCTTTTCACTTTTGTCTCAGGCAGACTTTTCAGACAGTGGCAAAAAGTAATCACAGTTTTTCACCAAAATATTACAGTAACTATCTGTAGGCCACATATTAATATTCTTCTCCTCTGGAACCTCTTGATCCAGGCACCCACTGTTCATCAAATCATACTCAACATCATTGTCTTCCATGCTCCTACTAGGATGGCACATAAAGCAGCACTGAAAGTGTTCAACTGCTTTTCAAACCCACAGTTCAAGGTCCATATTCCATCAAACAGAAGCAGGGTCAGGATATTACAGCAATACCCCAGTCGTTGGTACCAACTTCTGTCTTAGGTTTTTTATTGCTGTGAAGAGGCACCACAACCACAGCAACTCCTATAAAGGCAAACATTTCATTGAGGTGGTGGCTTACAGTTTAGTCCATTATCATCATAGCAGGGAGCATGAAGGTATGCAGGCAGATGTGGTGGTGACTACATCTTGATCAGAAGGCAACAGGAAGTGAACTGAGACACTGGGTGATATCTTGAGCAAATGTGAGACCTCAAAGTCCACTTACACAGTTACACACTTCCTCCAACAAGGCCACACTTACTCCAACAAAGCCATTACCTCTTAGTAGTGCCACTTTTTTGGGGGGGAGGGGCTCATTTTTATTCAAATTACCATGCTGCTCTTGCAGATAACCTAATTTAAGCAGTTCACAACTTCCTGTAACTCAAGATCCAATGGATCTGACATTCTCTTCTGGCTTCTATGGGTACCAGCACACACATGTACCTACAGACAAATAACACACACAGACACATATACACACAACAGATACCTTTAAAATCAAATATTTAAGTAAATAAACAAATCAGTGCAATCTTATGGTAATACGGAATATAATGGAAGTTGTAATACTTGAAATAACCACACAGCAGTATTTTATACATAAAGGGATATTATAGGTGGAGCACATACATATCGTGGAGTTTCCAAGACTGTCTCAACCTATTATTACACTAACAGCTACATTCATTAAGTACTTAGTCTATGTGAATTATTTTACATATTAATTATAATCACCTCAGCCACAAAGTTACTAAAATTCCCCACATTTTCAAACATGCAAAGCAAGATATAAAACCATAAAATAACTCGCCCAAAGGCACATGGATCCAAGGTGAGGGGCTGGAATTTGAACACAGATATGGTTCCAAAGGTTTTGGTACCACACCACAGCTCATGTTTTGTGACCAAAAGCATTCCCAGGAAATATTCACTGATTTTTAACTAAGAACATACGGTCTCTGCTGAGTGTAAGACATTGATATTTCTTCTGAACTGCACATTTGTTACTATTAGTGACAGAAGGCATGCAGGTGTTGCAAGCTTATCCTGATATCAGAGACTTGAGCCACTTAATATTTTAGGAATACTCTGTGAACTTGAGCTAATGACTACCCTGGAAATGGATAAAACCCAGGCACCCAGTCTTAATCCTGGGTAGAGGACCAGATTGTCTCAAATTGTCTCCTCCTGGATTCTGTTTTTCTGGCTTTCATTGCTGGTTTAACTTGTAGCCTTTCCCATGCCCGAGTGCATGTGTCCTGGGTGTGTATTAAGGACAGCCTTTAGAAACTTTTGCTTCTCTGGTTTGATGGGTTTACTTCCCAGGATCAGTTGAAGGAGAAGTTATGTGACATTATACCCTGAGGTAAACTTCCTGTGTGGCAGGACAGAGAAGCACATAAGAAGCCTTTCCTTAGGACCCCTTCCATGAACTTGAAAGTTCTGAATGCAGTCTTGAAAGGAGGAGGGACTTCATTCATTGCTGCCACTGCTGTTAGGTCCTTATTGCCAGCCTTTCCACTGGGAGCTGAGCCAATGGGAAGTCTGGAGAAACTTTCCCGTGCCTTGGCAGAAGTGTGCAGGGAGGAGCAGAGAGTCTTAGGAGGAAGGAGGCAGGAGGAGCTGGAGCCAAACCGTGAAGGTCGCAGAGCTGCAGTGGGAGGTGAGTGAAACTCTTATGCATCATGATTTGTTTCAGGCTTCTAAGTATGAGTGGCTGGTGCCTAAGCATCTGTATGTTATGAGCATCCATCCACTCCCGAAGGGACAGCTGACTGTCTAAGACCTGGTAGTCACACACTGCATTATTTGACGACAAATGTCCCCTTTACTTTTCTGAGGCTGTCTTTAGGCCCCCTAGACTAATCTCTAGACCTACAGGGAACTGTGGTAGAGTCATATTCAGAATTAGAGTGACAGTGGATGACAATATCTACCACACTGATCATCACACCCTACATATGTAAAACACCTTTATTCTTCACTTTGTAAGGAAGAAGCCTACCACTGCTACCCACTCCTGAAGTTTATAACAGACAACCTGCACAAGAATGCAGTGAATACCCAAACACCAATGTCTAGTCTTTGGAACTACTGAATAAGTATCTGTGAATTAACAAATGAATGAAAGGTTATTTATAAGATACTCATTTCTACCTCTTTTATTTTAAAACAATGGGTTAAAAAATCCTATCATTCAAGTTACATGCCAATCCCAGGTCTAGAGGCCATAATACAATAATGATAGTTACCTTAAAATTCTGCAAGGAATTAGATAGTCCTTGTTGAAATTATTTTGCTTTTTATAAATATTCAGCAACTTTTGGTGGTAATGTTTGGAACTTCTATTTAAAAATATAAAAAATGCTTTTTAGTTCTTAATTTCTCCAACAGATTCAAAACTGGTGCAGCTGAGCTTTGGAATATTTCTGAACTACAAATGCCTTCCACAATTTATAGCCTCAATATGTCTGCTAGTAATTTTGGCCACAATAAAAAAAACAAACTCAAAATGTGTTGTTAATATGAAAAAAGTGTTCTTTTTATTTGTGAGCCCTAATATCTGTGGTGATTAAGACACTATTTTCTACACAAAACCTTTTATTTATGCATAGTCATATCTGAAAGATTTATATTTCATATCTGTGATGGGATTTTCAGTGTTAATACGTTACTGGAGATGTTCATACTTAAGTCACATTAAATCCTCTATAGAAATCTTGTAAAACTATTCAATTATTCTGAAAAAAAAAAACAAAAAAAAAACAAGTGTCAATTCTCTAGTTTGTCTGGAGTGCTTTAGAGACCAGCAGATTGCAGACACAGGAAGAAATCAACTCCATACAAAGAGATGACACAGTGCTATTCTTGTTTGATGAGTAAAGCTAGGTTAAGTTCTGTTTGTTTATAAGGAATCATTAGATTTTCTAATTTGTTCTCTGAGAAGAAAATGGAGTGTGTTTTTCCGTCTGAAGTTGGCTGTGATGCCCCTGAATATGCTTTAAGTGGACATCAGCCAGAAGAGCCTCACTTCCTAAGAACCACTTAGGAGAGTCAACTCTGGAGCCCCATCATTTTTCCTGGGTGAATAAGGGATGGCCACTGATGATACTATCACCAGGGCAGTCCAGAGAGAGGCTGGAGCGATGAGGGCACCAGGCAGGCAGGTCCCTCCAGTCCTGCCAGCACCTCTGCCTTCCCTTCTTTTGTCATGATTTCTGTTCAGAAGCCTTCTGCCATCCCTCTTGTTTTCCAAGCATGTTCCAGAAACTGCAAACGCTCAATTTCTAAACTGAATTATAAAGCACACACAGCTGGGTATGGGGAAGATGTGCTTTTATTGGTTTCTTGGTCCTGGTAGTGCTCTTAAACACTGGAGTATTAGAAGCTCTAAAAATTCTTAATTTTCAAGAGAATTTAATCCAGGTTACAGAAGCTTTCAAATTTATTTTTCGATTCTTATGAAATAGTAAAACACTGTGCTGCTTTCTCCTGTCTTCTCTGGGTTTCAACTGCTCTCTGAAAGAAGCTGAGATAAACCTGCATACTGTAGTAGGCATTAAAGGGACAGATTAAAGTGATCCTATTTTCTTCCTGCTAGTTACAAGAGTAGACAGTGGAGATCAGGGATGAGCTGAATGAAACTCACTAGCAAAAGCATTGTGTCAGATACGTTAAGGGGAAACTGTCCAGTAGCAAGACTGCAACTTGAGGACTGCTTGGAACACCCATTGAACAATCTTCTACAATCGTATTATTCTATAAAGAAAAGTATAAATTCACTTTGATAAAACCGTCATGTTGCCATCTATAACAAAAGGTGAAAACAGCAACAATTTTGTTCATATATCAAGCGGGCCACCTGTATCCAGGGGTTCCACTCAACCAACATCAGGTCCAAAATATTCATGGAGAGAAATAAGACTGCACTGAAACAAACATACACTACTTTTCTTGACATTGTTCCATAAAAGGTACAAAACAGCTATTAGTTTTGCATTGTTTGCATTGTATTATAAGTATTCTAAATATAAGTTAACTTTCAGAGAAGGAGATGGATAGATTATATACAAATTCTAAAGTCCTTTATGGAGGGGAATTTGAATGGCTAAAAGCTTTTCTAGAACTCACACCCTGTGGATTTTGTAGGACATTTATACACTTGAGGTTTTCACACAAATGAACTTTTGCAGTCTAAAAGTAGGATGCTTTTGTTTCCATAAGTTATGTAACATGAACACACCTTAGAGGACACAAAGAGAAAAATCAGAAATATATTTTGCAGTGTGCTGTTTCTTGTTTCAGTGTGAAATTCTGAATTCTACTGTATGAGGTCGCCTACACGCAGCACTCTGAACAGTTGTGTGAGACATTTGGGAACGTTGATTTGGAATGGACTTTCCTGTGTGCCACATAGTGACTTGTCACCAGTTGTGGTAGGCAGTTGTTAGGCTCCCATGCAGGATTCAGTATAGGATCCATGAAACACTTCCCTGAAACTGTGAGTCCAGCTAGGTCACCTTTGAAAGTCCCTCTAAAGCCTGGCAAAAGTCTCTTCCAAGTGACATAGTGGCCCATGTCTCCCCTTTATTCTGAACAACATTAGGGTAGAGATGCAGAACTCTCACGTTCTTAGTAAAGAAGATGGATGCCTTGAGATTTGAACTTGCAAATTATTATCCAGGGCTGACAGTTTGGTCACTGACTTTTTCCCAAAGGTTTATTTTATATTTATTTGACCAATGGGCTTCAGAATCCTAGTCAGCTTCAAAGAAAAAAAATGGAATTTTATTATTTTTGTAAAGTCAAAGACTGTGTAGCAGTTGTTTCATGATTATCACATGGGGAAAAGATAGAAGAACTTGAAAATGTCTACTCTGCTGACAAAGGAGAATCACAGCCATAAAGCAGCAGGGATGCTAACGCTTGTGAGGGTCAAGCGTTTATTTACTACACCAAATCATGGATAAATTTTAAGTTGTAAATTTAGCTCCAGATCTATCAAGAAATGACGCATGGCTTATTAAACATTTTAGACCATATTTGATTCCTAGGATGTATTTAAGGCATTTAAGGATGTATCTAGGGTAATATCTGACAAACTCTGACTCTTGGTCCAAATCTCCCTTGACACCTAATCTTTAACAAAGTTTTGATGGATTAGAGCTATGTTCTATTTGCTTATCTTCTATGTTTGTTTCAATGTCACAACTCAAAAGCTTAGTGGCCACAGATGACTGGCTGGATCCCATGTCTTTATAGATTATAGGGTCAATTTGCTAATGAAGAATGAAGCAAAATGCTGTAAGGTCCTTTCTTAAAGATGCTTTCGGCTTCATTGTAACACATTGGTCTAACCTGGTCCTGAAACTCAATCAAGATAACAGTGATGTCTGCCTTTAGCCTTTCTCTGATCTGTGTCTGGACCCTGGGGAGGCAACAGCTGATGGGAGGAAGATGTTACAGCGTCAGTGGTATGGAAAGAGTTCTGAGTGCCTGCTCAGTGACCAACTCCTCACATTACCCTGGTACTCTGAGGAAAATAACACAAAGAGCAAATTCATAGCAATCCTAGTGACTATGTGTAATGGGCCCACACTCTTCTAGCACCTCAGCTAGCACCAGAGAACAAAAATGATGAGAGTTCCAGACTCTATCTAGTAGAAAACCCACATCTCTCTCCATCAGGGTCTTCACAGAAAGCAGGCATATAGAGGAGGAAGAGTAGGAGTGTAGGGCTGGAGTCCACGTCTTAAAGTAGCACAGATGTCTAATTTTTTGAGAAAAATGTAAAGGGCTGTCAAAACTTTAGTAAATCCTCATTGAATGTAAAACCAGTCTTGGATAGTGGCTATTAAGTAACTCAATTCATGGTTTTCAATAACATTGTAATTGCATGTGTGCATATTCTTTTCTGTTCCTACTGCTAACAGGCTCTAAGGTTTACTGTACTCTGTTTTCCCATTTGGACCTATCCCATCCCATCCCATCCCATCCCGTCCCGTCCCGTCCCGTCCGTCCCGTCCCGTCCCGTCCCGTCCCGTCCGTCCCGTCCCGTCCCGTCCCGTCCCGTCCCATCCCATCCCATCCACTCCACTCTACCCCATCTTGTCTTATCAATTAACTGTATTTCCTTGTTTTTAAATGCTGGCATTTATCACTAAATGCATTTTATTATTCCTAGTTAACCACAATCTACAGTTTGTAAAACTATGTTCTAGATAATACTAGCATTACTCATTCTTGCCTAACTAAAAGTGATGTTAAGGAAATAATGTCCAGTTTTCTTCCCACAGAATCATGACCCAGGGGTGGAAGAGAACTCAGGCTTCTTGCATGCATATTTTTATTTCACAATATTTCTTTTTACATTTATTAAGTGTCTGTTTTATTTTGTTATGTGACTTAGTTGGTTTTTCATTTCTTTTTTCTTTCACTCTGTCTTTGGTCAGCCCCTGGAGTCACTGTGCAGTCTGCTTCTATTTGCTCTTCAGGCTCAAGGTTTTGTAGCAACTACTTTCTCTCAATTTTTACTGAAAATAATTTCTTTTCACCTAATATATCCTGATTATAGTTTTCCCTCCCTCTATTCCTCCCAGATCCTTCTCACCTCCTCCCACTTCTTGATTGTATTACTGCCGAATATCTCCATTTCCAGCTGACATGTCTTTGTGGACTTCTTATCCTGCCTTGTCAATGTTTGTCACTTGTTTGTTTGTAGATTTGGGCTCAGAATGTGTCATTATCCTCTGAGTATTTATAATATGTGTAAAGCCCAACCTCTCCTATGATAATGCTAAAAATATATCCAAATAGTAAATAGGGTGGAGAAAGGCTAGTAGACAAAGATTTTGAATGACCAGATTTATTAAGTTAATTCTAGCATAGTTCATGCCCTTCTGGTTGTAGTGGAGATTGAGCTTAGGGCCTTGAACAGTCTAGGCAAGTGCTCTTTCTCTTGTGATTCCCTTAACCACATCTTTTTAGTTTCATATTCAATGCCAAACTGTCCACAGCATTTCCTAAATAAGAAATGACATAGTGATATAAGATTGTGCATTTTTCCCCTCATCTCTTAAATTTTGGTGTTTATGTGATAATTCAGAATTTACTTGCCAAGATATTCAAGTTTAATCAAGTCTGATTAGTAAACTGTTGTGGAGGCTAAAAATCGGAAGATGCTGAAACCTCCTAGGAATGCATACGACCCAATAGAAAGTGGTAAAAGATTATGTATATTAAAAATCCAGCTCTGTACATACATGTGTGTGCAAACACACACACACACACACACACACCTATATCACATAGCAACAACAAGACCAGTCAAACAACCCCGCCCCCAAACATGTGTTGTCTTAGCATTAGATCAATGAATGAGAAATGAAAGTATCAGGAAGTGTAACACACCTGAAGACCCTAGTGACAATTCTGGTTGGGTTTGCTTTCTCTTATAGCTTCTGCTCTGTCCTCTGCATCTATGTCTGAGCTCTCTCTGTCCCTATCTCTGTCAGCATCTCTCTTTCCCCCCAGGAAATTAGCATTGGATTTAGTCTTCACTTGAGTATTTCACGGTGATCTTATTTCCATATTTTTAGTTAAATCTGCAAAAGCCCTGTTTGTAATAATGCCATTCATACTTCACACCAAACAGCTATCAGAACACAAGTGACCTTTCCTGCAATGAGGAGAGCTGGGAGAGGAAGAATGAATTTGGGAAATTTTCAAATTTATGTTTTAGGATAAGACGTTTAAGATGCCTGTGAGACATTAAAAGACCTGAGTTTCTCTTGTTACTGGTTATTTGAAAAATTGCATCATAAAATCATTTCATATTTAAGTCAGTCTAAAGAGTTTAATATTTTAAAATTAGGAAAATAATTTACTATGTGTGTGAGAAAATATAAGAATAAATTTGTTTTAAGATAATCCTGATAAGTCACAATCAGATACTATGTGATAGGATTGAAGTTTGTAAGATACTTGGCCTAAAGGAGGCTCACTGGTCCAAATTTAAAGAGTTGATGTTAAGGTCATATGACAATATAAGGTATCCCTGTAAAGTACTTTAAATATTAGAAACTCAGATGAGAAAGGTGAAGGGTACAGAGACATAAATTTAATGGGCTGCAACCTGCAGTGTGGACTTTACGTTTAGCAAAGCAGTTACTGGCCACTAGGCAGAGTGCTGTTTCTTCTGCTTCCGTCCCATTACTCTGTGTTTGAAATTTCAGAGAATTTCCCTACAGGTCAATCTTGTGTATGTACTTGTTGTTTCCCTAAGTCAAATGGTTAGTTTAGGGCATTTTGAATTCTGACATTTCCCATGTCATGTTCTGAGAATTCCGTAAGTTAGGAACATATTCCAAGTTGTAGAACACACAAAAGAACAAGTTTGACCTGTGCTGCTAACTAGGTCACTGTACAGAGTTGCAGTGCAATTGATTGCTGTTGAGTGACTGTCCCAAGTTATGAAAGCAGAAACTTGCCATGCCATTGTGGGGTTCGAGCTAAGGGAAGACTGGCTATAGAAAGAAACATCCAATTTTTAGGGGAGAAGAAATGACTTCTCCCAGGATGTTGACTCCGAGGAATTCTGGTTGACCTGCTAAGTTTTCTATCAGTCACTTACCGCCTTGTTCCTAACTATGTCAGGTAGAATAACACACAGGTGCATGAAATAATGGGGTTTGGCTAGCTGGCCTAGAAGATTCTCTCCAGTGCTGCCAAACTATTACTCTGTTAGAGGAGGGTTTTAAAGACTCTGACGAAAGGGAAACTGACTGATCAGTGTTCTTTTCTGTCCTTTCTAAGCTACAGAGTATTATATTCGTATTTTAATTATGTATAGATTTTTAGATTTATTATTTTTTCTTATTTACTGTCATTGTGTGTGCATAACATATGTGTGTAAGATTACATGTATACACATGACACGGCTTGTGTGGAATTTCCAGGAGTCAGCTATTTTTTGTCCTTGGTCATTCGGCTTTCATGGCTAAGTGATCAAGTCAGCCCTTTGTATTTTTAAATTAGCACAAAAGTATTAAGTGTTGTTGTGGTATTTTCATACGTGCTTTTACTGTTAAAATTCTCTATTTCCTTCATCCCCGCTGTAGTGCCCACTCCCCATGTCTAATCCATTTCCTGCCACCATTAACCCTCACTCCACTTTCCTGTCACACACATCCTTTCTCCTTTCCCACTCTATATCACCGTGAGTGCCAGTGTTCATGTGGTGGAGGAGAGAGAACAAATATTGGAAGTTGTTTTTCTCCTTTACCGTGGGTTCCAAGAATTAAATTCAGGTCCTTACGTCTGCTCAGGCAAGCACTTTCATCTGGTGAGCCATCATCTAGGCAGCCCTGTCTCAGCATTTGCAGGATGAATCATATCCTTCAACATTTTATTATGCTGTTGTGTTGGTTATGTGAGAACTCCACAATGCTCCAGGGAACTTTGGATCTCCAAATTCGCCATGGTAGCAAAGTCTTTTGAACAGTAACTCAACAATATGTTTTTACATCTTCAACTTTCGTTCAGTCTTCAACTTTCCCCATCGCATCCAAAGTTCCTTGGTATGTTCCTCACTCACCTATGGTGCCAAGGGCCATGGTTGTTTCTAAGTTTCTGTGTTCCCAGAACTGCCACTCCACCTTCCACAGTCTGTACACCACCACTAATTGCTCCATTTAGTTCCCAAAGTTCTTTTCTCCTAAACTCAGTGGAACTACCGACCCTGCCCTTTTCTATTCTTTGGTTTTGTCCTATGAGTTTCCTAGGGGAGTACTTTACTTGCTCCCAGCACTCCTAACCATGGTTCAACTCTTACAAGAGCAGCTGACAAGACGTGCAGACTCAGTCCCCCAGATCTCAATCCAGTTCACATCTTAGCCTTGTGAACACTTGTTTATCTGTTTACCATAATCCATATGATATCGTCCTGCATTTTCTTCCCTTCTCCTCCCAAAGTAAATCCATCCAGTTACTCTGAAGGTAATATTTAGCAGGCTATATTTAAGAATACACACACACACACACACACACACACACATATGCACGTAACAACAATGAAAAAGAGGTCATGAATTTGAAAGAGAGCTAGGGAGGATTTTGGGGAGGAATACTGTTAAGGAAAAATAACATAGCTAAATTATAATTTCAAAAGCTAAAGACATAATGTTTAAAGGATTCTCCTTCTGAAGTTTGGTCTCACTTTTCCGCATGTTCCCGCTGCTCCATGCTCCTTACCTCTGTCACTCTTGGCTGGACTGTAGAAATAACCCTTTTTGTTTGGTTTCTCCTCTTGTCAATGTGTAATCTAATCTACACAGTAGTTACATTATTTTTTCATTGACTTCTCTGACCATTTTGGATAAAGCCCAACTTCCTTGAATAAACTCATAGTTGGAGCCTCATTAGACATACCAATACCAATACCTTTTTTTCTTCTTTCTAGAAAGCCCCATTCCCCTACTGATCACCACTTACAATCATTAGAGATTTACCTTACAATTTAGACTTTGAAAACTTTCACACAACTGAGAAATAACCTTTTATCTTTTGTGTAGAGGTTCAGGCAGGTTCAGTGAACAAGTGACTATTGGCCTTTCATCGGGTGGCTTAAAGTTATCAGGACAGATGTGTAACATGAGGTGGTGGCTTGCTTGTTGGGGTTTCTGTCTCGCCCGGTACTCCACAGTCGGCAAACCCCAAAGAAAATCACACAGAGGTCTCCATAAGTTATAAAACTGATTAGCCCATTAGGTCAGGCTACTTATTAGCTCTTGTAGCTTATATTAACCCATTATTCTGATCTATGTTAGCAATGTGGCTCAGTACCTCTTTCAGTGGGGCAGATCACATCCTGCTGCTTTGGTGGTCTGGGCAGGAGTGTGTGTGGGGGGTCAACTTCCTCCTTTCCAGAATTCTCCTGTTCTCATTGCATCATTTCTACTTCCTGTCTGGTTTTCCTACCTATACTTCCTGCTTGGCCAATCAGCATTTATTTAAAACATGATTGACAGAATACAGATAATTCTCCCTCACCACTTCCTCCTCTCTCTCTCTTTTTTTTTTTTAAAAAAAGAAAAAACAAAGGAAAATATCCATAGTCCATTTTTGGGAATGTGGGCATAGTATTCCAGGCTACTTCCAGCTGGTTGGGGGCACTGATAATCTTATGGGGACCTAAAGAAAATTTAGAGTTATGATCAAGTCCTGACTGAAGTATCTTGTGAGTCTTGATCATCTCAGGCAGCAGTCTTGAACCTGTTCTGGATGAAGAACTCAGACATCTGGGCCATCTATTCCTGCTGGAGATTTCTCAGGTGGTCTTCCTTGATCAAACTTATTTTTTCTTAACTCTGAATAAATCTACAGCCTCTCATTTTCTGTGGAAACAAAAGCAAAATCTCTTCTCCATAGAGAACAATGGGTTAATATAAGCTACAAGAGCTAATAAGTAGCCTTATAGAGATCTTTCTGTGATTTTCTTTGGGGCTTGCTGGCTGTGGGGTACCGGGCAGGACAGAAACCCCAACATGCAGGTGCCCCCCGTTCATGTTACAAATGTCTCTGATTATTTTGTTCTTTCTGTTGGAATTGTCCCCAAAAGACAAGGAGGTTTCTCTATACCCACCATATGCATGCACGCCATCACCATCTCTAAAATTAACAAGTAAAATGTAAAATGGACATACAATAAAGGTGTCACCAGATTATTTTTCAAAAGTTTCTTGTCAGCCTGGTCCAGGAGCCTCTGTTTGAACAACTTTTGGCCAGTCACTTGATATGTGTCTCTTTATCTCTGCACAGGAGGTGGGAAATAGATTTTAATTGAAGAATGATGGTTCCTCTACAAATTAATTTGATTTTGAATAAAAATAGACAATGACTATTGAGCAGATTATCAGAAAACTTGGCATGTTTGATGCCTGTTTTCTTTGACATGGCCTAAGTTTCCCAAGAAAGAACTATGCGTTATCCCTCTAGAAATGAAAATATTCAATAAATTGTGGCATCAGTGAACCTTTCTGGAAATCATAGGATAACATTTTCTCAGCACTCCAGCTGGGCATGCTCCATCAAGGTGTCCAGGTTCCCCAGAAGTCTAAACTTCCCACGCTGCAATGACTTCTATCATTTTTATATCACATTTGTAGGTTCTTTGAAATCATCACCTCTCTCCTGCACTTTTATTTTTCATATTAACCTTCCTTCTCTCTGAAATTGTCTGTCTATGTCCTCAGCTCTCCTTCTCTGTGACAGCCACTCTGCAGAACTTTGGTCCTCAGAGCTCAGAGGCACTGATTCTGCTAGAGCAAATGATAGCCTTATTCTGTTTTACTTTCTTTTCTTGTTGTTGTGATAAAACTTACTTCTGAAAGCAGTTTAAAGGTGACATGGTTCACTGTGGCTCACAGGTCTTGCTTTAGTTCATCATGGTGAGGAAGTCAAGGTGCAGGAGCTTGAAAGAGCTGCTTGTCACATCTGTAGTCAGGAAGCAGAGAAGACTGAGTGCATAAGCAATTGTTTGTTCAGTCCTGAATGGCCATCAGCCCCGAAAACAGACACACAAGTAACATTATACAGACTGAGCAGGTTATATCTAGGACTAAGTATGTATATACATATACGTGCAATTACAATAAGTGAAAGAAAGAGCCATGCATTTGAAGAAAGCAGGGAGGGGTATATGGGAAGTTTTAGAGTGAGAAATTTAAACAGAAAGAGTAAGAGAAAGAGAAATCATCTCCCACAAACATGCCTAGAAGTCTGTCTTCCTGGTGATTTTGAATTCTCTTGATAACACTAAACACCACAACACTAGGTTGTTGCTTTCATGGGTATTATATTTTCATAAAATCCTTGTACATATACTAGCGATGCACATTCTATCTATCTATCTATCTATCTATCTATCTATCTATCTATCTATCTATCTATCTATTTGGTTTTTCAAGACAGGGTTTCTCTGTAGCTTTGGAGCCTGTTCTGGAACTAGCTTTTGTAGACTAGACTGGCCTCAAAGTCATAGAGATCTGCCTTCCTATGCTTCCCGAGTGCTGGGATTAATGGTGTGCACCACCACTGCCTGGCTGCCATGCACAATCTTACATCTGACTTTAATATTTGGATTTATAGTAAGAATCATTTTAATAATGTCATTTCATTTTAGTATAAAACTATTTCTGATTTAAGTGAAGCAAATGCCACAGTTAGTGTCAGTTTCTCTCTAACCTTATTGGACAATGGTAAGAAACCCAGTGCTCGTGTGTTTATGGGAGGATATAGACACAGTTACGCATGCATATACTTGATATGGTGCACTATATATGAAGAATGACTTAGTGCCAGTGTTTCTCGCTTTAGGATGCTCCTTTGAACAACTGAGTAGAAGGACGCATTGTATTTTCTTATAATCCCTTTTTACTTATCTGAAAGGCAGTGCGTAAGAGACAATTACTGTCTTATTTTCACTATATGTTCTGAAAATACCTCACTTTTAGTTCAAAATTTCTTACTTCGTTTTTTTTTCATTTTTTCTTTTTTTTTCTTTATATAAACAGTTTATTTACTCTAAACAGTAACACAGACAAAATGCCATATAAACACAAAGGAAGTGATGCAGAATGGAGACGCTGGCCAACTTTGGATCTGAGGCTCATAAGCAACAGCCCAGGTTTCAGAGGAGGTCGAGGGTGGGGAGGGAGGGACAGTGTGGTTCTGTCATACAGCCAGCTGGAGGCCAGAGCTCTGAACAGTGGGAAGCATGCCTGCATCCGAGCGCGAAGAAACTAGCTCCTAGGGGCTTACCAAGTACAAAAGTTTATCATTTTACAGCAGTTGAAATACTGACATCAATATTAAAATAAAAGCAAGTTTTACATAACAATCAAAAATACAAAAGACTGAAGGAAGAGACCCTGTATGAAAAACTGGGGCAATTCAGCGAATTGAGACTGTATATGCCAGTGGCGGAAATGGAAAATGGCGCCCACTCAACCCTCCCAGGCGACTAGTAACTGTACGCAGCGACTTAGATCTGCAAAAGGTCTTACTTCGTTTTTTAAAACCTCATACACTGCAATTAATTATGTGGACATATCACAATTTATTTGACTGTTTCCTGTATACTGAGGTTATTTATGGTACTTAGGATTTTTAAAATATTTAATTTTATTTTATGTGTATGGATGTTTTGTCTGCATGTATGTCAATGTGCCATGTGTGTGCTCAGACATAATACACACAAAGGCCAGAAGAGGGCATTGGATTCCCTGGGATTGGAGGTACAGACAGTTATGAGCTTCCATGTGTATTCTGGGAATCAAACTCAGGTCCTCTGGAAGAGCAGAAAGTCCTCTCCTAACTACTGAATCACCTCTCTTAGCATTGTTTATTTGTGACACATAAACAATACTAAGGGGAATAATTTCATATATCAACATTTTTATATTGTCAGAATTATATCTTGACAGTCCTAGAGTTTTAATTGGTGGGTCCAGATAATTATATTTGCAGTTATTTAAAAGATATTGCCAAAGTATGCGGTTTTCATTCTCTTATCAATGTCTTTAACAGAAGGAATCTTTTAAATTTTAATGAAGTTTAATGGATCAATTTATCTGTTTCTGTTTCTGTTTATGTGTTTGGTGCATGCTTTAAAATCTTCTACTGGTCTAAAATCATGAAAAATTTCTGTTGTGTAGTATTCCAAACTTTTTATGACTTATGTTTTATGTTTCAGGTATAGATTTATGGTCTCTACCCAATTTGTGCAAACTATAAGGGAGGTCATATTTAATTGTTTCATGACTATTTGTTGAACAAACAAACTTTCTACACAAAGTTGCCTTTGCACGTATTTCAGAACAGATCAGACATGAATTTTCTTCTAGTCTTGCATGATTTTCATTGATTTATGTGTCTTTCTCAATCAGTAACCCTTGAAATTGAACACTAATTCTCTAGATCTATTATTAAAATCATTTTAGTCACTTTGGTTGCCTTCCTATTTCATTTAAATTTTAGAATTATTTTATTCTATAAAAATCTGCTTAGGTTTTTCACAGTACTTATGAAAATTCAGAGAAATGTAGAAGGACTTTGCTTATTTTTAATGTATGAGAGATTTGCTTGTATGGATGCATGTGCACCATGTGTGTGCCTGACTGCAGAGGCCAGAACATTAGAATCCTTGCAATCAGAGTAAGACAGCTGTGACCTGCCATGTTGAGTGCTGGTAACAGAACTCAGGATCTCTGTAATAGCTATAACTTTTCTCTCCAGCCGTTTAAAACATATTAATTCTTTGAGAATTTTATATATTCGTAAAATGTAATTTGATCATATCTTAGTCTTCTGTTGATGCAATGAGAAGCTATGATCAAAGCAACACATTAAAGGAAGCATTCAATTCAGAGCTTCCTTATAGTTTCGGGGGGAGAAAGAGAGGTGGGGAAAGAAGGAAGGGAAGGAGAGAGGGAGAGAGAGGAAGGGAGGGAGGGAGAGAGGGAGAGGGGGAGAGAGAGGGAGAGATCACAAAGCACACCCTCTATGACACACCTTCTCTAGATAGCCCATACTTTCTAATCCTTCCCAAGTAGTTCAACTAACTGGAGACCATGTATTCAAATGTATGAGTTTGTAGGGAATATTCTCATTCAAATCACCAGAGATCATATCTCCCCATACCCCCTAAACACTCCCAGATCTACTTCTTACTCCCAAATTACTTCCTGCCTCCTACCTTTTCCCAACTTTGTTTTCTGCTTTTGTTTGTTTAATAACCCCCTTATTCAGATTTGTGCTCCTGTGTACTCATAGCTGTGGGGCATTCAATGGAGCATGGTAGACCTACCAGAGGTTGTATCCTTAAAATATATCGACTTTCCCTTCTCTAGAAGCCATGTGTGGCTAATGGATACTCAGATTCCCTTCAGTCTCTGTGCTGAAATGCTGACGAGCTTGAACTTGTGCAGGCAACCACAGTTGCTGTGAGTTCATGAGTATGGCAGCTCTGTAATGCACGTAAGACACCCGTTTCCTCTGGTCCTCCATGATCTAAGGCTCCTGCCAGCTTCCTGCCCTTCTTCTATTTCTTCTATGGCTCCTGAGTCTCAGTGGAGGAAGTGTGCCTCATACAGTTGAGCATTCCACAGAGACTTGTTCTGTATTTTCACCCTGGAGTTCCTGCATTAACCACCATCCCCCAGCCCACTTAATTTTTATCTATTTTTCTTTTCTTCTCTCTTGTATTTTGCTAACTTCCATATTTCCTTCAACAGTTTTGAAACACAGGGATTTTATAGACATTGAATTGTACTGAGTGGTTCTATTTCAACTTGACACAAACTAGAATCATTTGAGAAGAAAGAACTTTAGTCGAGAAAATATCTATGCCAGGTTGCCTACCGGCAAGCATGTGAGAAATTTTCTTGATTGATAATTCATGTGGGAGGGTCCAGGTCATGGTGGGTGGTGCCACCCTTGGAATGGTGGTCTTGGGTGCTTTAAGAAAGAAGGCTGAGCAAGCTGTGAGGAATAATCCAGTAAAGTAAAATTATTCCAAGACCTCTGCTTCAGTTTCTACTGAAAGATTCCTGCCATGCTTGAGTTCCTGCCCTGACTTTCCTCAGGGATAGACAATAATCTGTGATGTGAAATAAACTCTTTCATTCCCAAGTTTCTTTTGGTTGATTCTTTATCACAGCAATAGAAAATTTACATGAGAGAGAACTGGGGATCTGGAATAGGTTTTTGCTCCAAAAGACTGGACCATGTATTTTTGGGGAGGATTGTGGTGGCATTTGATCTTTGGGCTGGAAAATCCACTCAGTACCCACTGTTCTCTGGACAGTTCTGTGGGATTTTTGAAGATATGATGGTTGAGAGCAATGTAGATGATAGAAGGCTGGCCTGTAAAGTTCCAGATGAATATTTGAGAGGTACTTAAAGATGTTATCAGGGAATTTGATATTTTGAATTATAATCTGTAGTTCTGGTCATCAGGGACTAAAGAATCAGCTGTGATTAAGACTGGCATCACTGAAGAGAAGTTGTCCAGGGAGTGTTTCCTCGGAGTCAGCACACAGAGGCTGTACCCCAACTTGGAAGCTGAATTTGTTAATGTGTAAGAATTTACAAGATGGTACTGGTTTTGAAGGCAAGTAGTAGAAGCCCCAAGATTAAAGTGTTCATGGGGAGAAGTTGAGGGTTGGCATCATTTGACAATGTTAGATATTGAGAGTCTAGGGGAAGCTGATGGTGAAGGTGTAGCTCAGTTTCAGTGAAGACTCCAGTATGAGACAACTACCAAGGACAGCAACAGCCATAGAGTTGAACAGGCCTGAGCCTAGGAGACAAGCTATGTGGCACAAAGGGCAGAGTCAGAGACCCTTTGAGCCCAGAGTGGTCCCAGATGTCGAACACAAAATGAGTTCTACTGTTGAACTTTGATTTGAATTCATTTGATTGTAGCTGTGCCCTCATTCTTCCTTCTTACAGTAGGAAAGTATTTTATTTATTTTACATGATCCCACAGTTAATAGACTTCAGAATTTTAGAAATTCTTTGGATATTTTAGAGAAATTTTGAACTTTAAAAGAGGCTGTATATTTTAAAGAGGCTAAACTTTTTAAGCATTTGAAATTTTAAAGACTGTGGGACTTTAGAAGTTTGGATGATTTATATTGTGATATTAATATTGATTGCCATCTTAGGGACAAAAAAAGGTAAAGTTCTAGTTGAACAGTGATTTGTTTAAGTGTCAAGTTGATAAATGGTCAATTGTGTTGGCCAGTTTTCTGTCAAATTAACACAAGTTGGAACCATTTGAAAAGAGACAACCTCAATTGAGAAAATGCTGGCAGCAGACTAGCTTATGGGGAAGACTGCGTGTCAATCCTTGATTGAAGGTTGGAATGGGAGGGTCCAGCTCACTGTCGGTGGTGTCACTCTTGGGCCGGTAGTCATGGGTACTATAAGAAAGTAGACAGAGCAAGCTTGGAGGACAAAGCCAGGAAGCAGTACTCCTCTATGGCCTCTACTTCAGTTCCTGCCTCCAGGTTCCTATTGTGATTTCCCTCATTAATAGATGGTGATCTGTGAGGTGAAATAAACCCTTTGTCCAATAAATTGTTTTTGGTCATGGTGTTTATTTATCATAGCAATAGAAATCATAACTCAGACAGGACTTCTGGCGTTTTTCATTTTCCCTCATTGTCCAGTGATACCAACATTGGGTCTCTCCTTGTTGTCTCACAAGTCCTTGAAACACTGATCATTTGAAAAAAATAAAGGGGATTTTTTTTCTCATTTGCTTAATTCACAAAATATCTGTTGATTGTTGATTTTTCTTTAAGTTTACTAACTTTTATTTTAGTTCTTTCTATTATACTATTCTTCAGTGACATTTTATTTATTTTGTTTGTGGTATTTGTGTGTATGTGGGGTGGGGAATGGCCTCTTATTGCTCCTCATTTTTTGAGACAGAGTCTCTCATTTAACCAGAGACCACTGATCCAGATCGACTGGAAGGCTGCAGATCTTCAGGATAGTCTCCTGTACCTACTTCCCTGTATTTAGGCCTTTCACATGGACGTTAGGTCTCTGCCTGTTTAAGCCATCTCTCACAAGTCCTCAATTTGGCTTTAAGTTTTGTTGTTTTTGATTGTAAATATTTGATTTGGTTGTTTTCACTTATTGTAGAAATATTTTAAATTGCTTTTAAAATATTGTTTTAAAATTATTATTGGTTCTTTCAATTAATAGAATTTTGTTGTACTTTCTTAATAATTTGTGTACATTTAGTCAAATTATTTCACTAATCATTAATTCTCTTAGACAAACTTCAGGGTAAGGGGAGCGGTACTATCTAAATGATTTTTGCAGCAATTAACTTTTTGTGATAATAAATATAATTATATATGTTAATGTAAAGCGTCCCCTTCCTCATCTCTGATGTATTTGTCATCTTTTTCAAACTTTTTACTCAGACAAGAAAGATTTTAAAGTCACACTTCAGATGGCAGACTCTGAATAGAAACTATGGTTATCACTGAAACTTGGAATGAAACTCTTACTAAATATGAAAAATAGAAGTAAATATATAAACTAAACTAAATATATTGTTTGTATTTAACTTAGTCACTTGGATTGATTCCTCAAGATAGATAATAATCTTGATACATTCATAAAATAATACATTGATTTGGGAAGTTGGAATTCTAAACTGGAATGTAAACCTTTCCTTTTTAAGAAACTAGAGTTGAGCCGGGCGGTGGTGGCGCACGCCTTTAATCCCAGCACTTGGGAGGCAGAGGCAGGTGGATCTCTGTGAGTTCGAGACCAGCCTGGTCTACAAGAGCTAGTTCCAGGACAGGCTCCAAAACCACAGAGAAACCCTGTCTCGAAAAACCAAAAAAAAAAAAAAAAAAAAAAAGAAACTAGAGTTGAATTTTATTTATGAAGCTCTCATCATCAATGTGTTCATAAATGTCAGCAGAACTAAATCCAAAAAGAAAGGATGGTTAATTAAAGGCAATAATAATGACTCAGTTGTTTTGGTATTTGCATTTGCTGTTCATTACTATTCATTATGATTGTCACTATGGCAACATGATGAAATAACATGATACAAATAAATGAAGACCAATATAGCCTTCAGTATTTGGGTTTCTGAGAGAAGGAGATTAGCAGTCTTGACAATTGCATTCATTTAAATGTCTGAGAAGGATACTTTGTCATGTGACTTATTGCTGAGTGAAAGCTGAAGACTATTTGTTTCATAAGTAGAAGATAATCAGAAGAGTGGGGAAGAAGTAGAGCAAGAAGACAAGGTAAATATTTACACAAAACAAGATAAGTAGATTAGTCAAATTCATTTGTGCCCAGCCCTCCAAACACTCACAAAATGTACTAAGGAATAAAAGCAGACAAAGCATGCAATCACTTAAAATGAATGCATCCCCGTACAATGTGTAATTAAGTCCTAGAACTTGCTCCTTCAAGATTTTATTCAAATAAATAGCTCAGATCAATCGAAAGGATATAGTAAACACCACATACACACACACACACACACACACACACACACACACACACACACACACACACACACAGCTTCAGCTTTCAGGCAATGTGTTGGCTGCTTTTATGATGTGCAGAGTATTTCCCTTAGTTTGAAAGAATTATTTTAATCAAGCAATTTCCTTTTCATTATTGTGCTTTGTGTATTGCTCTCCCTTTGCCAGAGAAATTTTACACTCTCAGTCTAGCTACAGTTCTTTTTCTTTTGAAACACATGGAACTGAACTCAGGGCCTCATTTGTGCAAGCAAGCATTCTGCTCCCAACACCCTGTTCCTCGGCATAACTATATAGCTACAACTGTGTTTTATATCTAAGAGTTTTCTCAAATGTGCTAGTAACTCTCATGTAATCTGTGTTTCCATTGATAGTATTTAATTTGCAGCTTCCATTACAGTCATTTCCAAAATCTTATAGTCTGTCAAGTATTTTTTTTTTTTTTTTTTGATTTTCGAGACAGGGTTTCTCTGTAGTTTTTGGTGCCTGTCCTGGAACTAGCTCTTGTAGACCAGGCTGGCCTCGAACTCACAGAGATCCTCCTGCCTCTGCCTCCCGAGTGCTGGGATTAAAGGCATGCGCCACCACCGCCCGGCTCTGTCAAATATTTTTAGCTTCTCTTTTGTTAGCCTACAGAATTTGTCAATTTATTTATTTATTTATTTATTTATTTATTTATTTATTTATTTATTTATTTACCTGAGACAGGGTTTCTCTGTAGCTTTGGAGCCTCTCCTGGAACTCACTTTGTAGACCAGGCTGGCCTCAAATTTACAGAGATACATCTGTCTCTCTTTTCTGAGTGCTGGGATTTAAGGTGTACACAACTTAAGCAGTTGCAGGAATTTGCAGGAGGGAAGCAAATGGACTGATGTCTATGATCCTGAAGCAAATTCTAATTTGGGAAACAGTGAAGAGACTTGTTTCTTCTCTTTATTGTGCTGTTTTTAATCAGAATTTTATGGTTCACCATTTTAAATGCATGCTTGTTAACACTAAATCATAATACGTAACTCCATACTCATAGTGTCTAACCTAACGTTTTTTGGATTCAACTGTTGCTACGGGGGAAAAAGCATGCAACCCTACAATTTATCTCCTAGGAATAATTATTTTCCAACTATAATTCGTTAATCCTTAGTTAATCCTCATTAATACCATCTTTGAAACATGAGATGTTTCAAGGTCTCTTGACAGCATGGTCAACATGCTTTTCTCCTTTTTCTAAAGTTGTTTTTTTATTGAGCTCTACATTTTCTCTGCTCCCCTCTTTGCTTCTCCCCTTCCCTCTTCAACCCCAAGGTCCTTATGTTCCCAATTTACTCAGGAGATCTTGCCTTTTTCCACTTCTCATGTAGATTAGGTCTATGTAAGTCTCTCTTAGTGCCCTCATTGTTGTCTAAGTTCTCTGGGATACAGAAAGACAATTATCACATGTACTCACTCATAGGTGACTTTTAAACATAAAGCAAAGAAAACCAGCTTTTTTCTTTTTGATTCTGTGTCCTTTCTATGGTTTAACTGCTCCATATAAATGTCAAGGATTTCAAAATTAGTATCTCTTTCCCATCAAGCATTTCTTTTACTTATAGACTTAAATTTTCAAGTACATACACTATATGTTCTTAGTTGTTTAAAAAGTTGTTCCCTAACACTGGAGAAGAGAATTACTGTGGGTTTAGATAGGCCATGCTATTTTATTTCTGTGTCTCTTTGTTTAAAAAGGTGAGAACTTGACACATTTATATAAGGTATTTAAAAAGAACACATATGTAGTGGTTCCTTTGTAGAAAGCAAGAGAAGGAGTATCAGACAGAAGGTGCAGGTACAGGCCCACTCAGTGGGCATCTGAGGAGTTGCCTGAAAATAGCATTCTTCATAGAGATAACGGTGCTTTCCAGGACGAAGTGCCGATGAAGGACCAAGCAGTGTGATGAAAAACATGGGAGCCCCCTCAAGGTGGTTTCAGCTGGAAGGGAAGTTTCCTTGAGGGGAGGGGTCATCCACCCATAGTGAGCCTCTGGTAAGTCAGTGGAAGCAGCCCACTGTAAAGCTTAAGTCACTGTCACTTGTGTGACCTCAGATGTACTTAGAGTGGCAAGGTCCAGGGAAATTTGGGTCATAATTGTCTGGCAAGAGAGCATAATTGACATGACACTTCAGTTCTGTCCCGTGACGGGATTCCTTTCTTGGACTTCTGTCGTTTGGGGATTGGTTGGTAGTAAACAAACTGTTTCAGGCACCGAAGTGGGAGTGACTTCTGAGTAGAGTGGAGAAGAAAACACTGACAAGCAGGCCTTTAATTAAGGCTGACCTGGTAATTCCGGAAGGATTTTCCAGTTGCTGTCATTTCAGTCCCTTGCCTTTATTTAACCATCTAGTCATGTGTAACTTTATCTCTACAGTGGAGATAGAGGATATAGACTTCAGTGCGTTTTGAATCACTGTAGTAAGTTATCACCATAATTAGAAGAAAAAACTGGAAATCCATTCAAAAGCTTTAATTTTTTTCATCTTAACAGAAACCTCCATCAGAAAGTTTACTGCAATAGCTAATTTGAATATTAGTTTTAGTGATTATTCATTATTTTAGTTTTTTCCACAGTTACAATGGTTATAAGGCATCATGGGGACAATCAATAGCTAATTGATTTTTTAGCAAACAAGCTCTCTTTCTTAATTGGAAAGAGGCAGAAGTGAAGAAAATGAGCAAACATCTCTATGGTGATGGTAATGTTTAATTCTGGCAGCCCTTTACAATAGAGGGTGCAATCACCTTGCTGACATTAGCTGTCCTTTGGAAGGGACTCAGCTGCATGAATTTGGATTCCATTCCTTCTGTGTGTGGTAGGCTGTGGTGATTGTAACACCAAGCTCAGTGTTGTAGTGGGAGATCCTGGAATAGGACACATCTTTTTCTTTTCTTTTTTTTTTTTAGAAGACATCGAGTTTATTGTTCAGTCTGTGATCATGAATTGACTAAATAAAGATACTTTTATTTATACTTGAACAGAATTTTTAGAAGGCGGGCTAATATCCTTAGAGAGAATGAATAAATTTTGAATAACAATCAATTTCACAATGCTTTTCTTTTTTTACAGTCTTTCATTTATTTATTTATTTTTAAAATTTGTTTATTAAAAATTTACACCTCCTCCCATTTCCCTCCTACTCCCCCCACTCTTCCTCCCCCTCCCTCTCCAGTCCTAAGAGAAGTCAGGGTACCCTGCCCTGTGGGAAGTTCAAGGCCCTCTCCGCTACATCCAGGTCTAGGAAGGTGAGCATCCAAACAGACTAGGATCCCACAAAAACAATACATGCAGTAGAATCAAAACCCAGTGCCATTATCATTGGCTCCTCAGTCAGCCCTCATTGTCAGCCACATTCAGAGAGTCCGGTCTGATCACATGCTTGCTCGTTCAGTCCCAGTCCAGCTGGCCTTGGTGAGCTCCCATTAAATCAGTTGCACTGTCTCTGTGGGTGGACGCACCCCTCGCGGTCCTGACTTCCTTGCTCATGTTCTCCCTCCTTCTGCTCCTCATTTGGACCTTGGGAGCTCAGTGCAGTGATCCAATGTGGGTCTCTGTCTCTATCTCCATTCATCGCGGGATGAAGGTTCTATGGTGATATGCAAGATACTCATCAGTGTGTCTATGGGATAAGGCCAGTTCAGGCACCCTTTCCTCTGCTGCACAAGGACCTAGCTGGGGACATCTCCTTGGACACCTGGGAACTCCTCTAGAGCCAAGTCTCTTGCCAATCCTAAAATGGTTCCCTTAATTAAGATATCTTCTTCCCTGCTCCCATATCCACCCTTCCTCCATCTCAACCATCCCATTCCCCGAGCTCTCTTCAGTCCTTCCCTTCTCCCTTCTCTCTCCCCGTCTCCATTTCCCCCCACCCCACCCAACCCTCTTTTTTTTTTTTTTTTTTTTTTTTTTTTTTTTGGTTTTTTCGAGACAGGGTTTCTCTGTAGCTTTGGTGCCCGTCCTGGAACTAGCGCTTGTAGACCAGGCTGGCCTTGAACTCCCAGAGATCCGCCTGCCTCTGCCTCCCGAGTGCTGGGATTAAAGGCGTGTGCCACAACCGCCCGGCACCACCCTACCCTCTTGCTCCCAACTTTTGCCCGGTGATCTTGTCCACGTCCAGTATCAAGGAGGATAAATATGTTTTCTTTGGGTTCATCTTCTTATTTAGCTTCTCTAGGATCATGAACTATAGGCTCAATGTCCTTTGCTTATGGCTAGAATCCACTAATGAGAGAGTACATACTATATTCATCTTTTTGGGTCTGGGTTATCTTCCTCAGTAAAGTGTTTTCTATTTCCAACCATTTGCATGAAGATTCAATATGTCATTTTTTTTTTCCCCACTGAGTAGAACTCTAATGTGTACATGTGCCACACCTTCTTTATCCATTCTAGGACTACATCTTCTTTGTGTGGCATGTTCTGCAGGCCGAAGTGTGAGCAATTGATTGGATATCTTTGGTACATCTGGTCACTTTCAGGGTACAAGTTCCCCTCGTTGAACTCCAGCCTTTGGGGTGACAGGGCAAATCTGGGCGGTGTGGTGTGACTTTCCACTGCCAGTCAGTAGGGTGGAGGACAGGCTGGCAGAATGACAAGAATGAGCTAACTCGCCCAGTTTCAGGCTACCTGACACTTTCTCAGTTCAGGGAAGAGTCTGGAGAGGTTGAGTGTAGTGATTAACTCCACAGATACCTCTCTGGAAAATTACTAGCCCCTCAGAAGAAGAAGGAGTGAGCATGGACAACAAATGGTACAAAAGGAAGCCAAAGTTAGGGCCACAGAAGAGCATTTGAGTATAATGAATAATAAAAGTGGTGTCTTAAATTCTGCTTTAGATGATTACTTCAGGCCAATTTTACCAAGGGAGGAAAAATTGGGCCATAAGAGATCAATGCCAAATTATAATAAAATTGAATATTAAACTTTGAATCAGCTGTTTTTAGTTTTGAGATAGTCTTGTAGACTGGAATGTTATGAGATGGGCTCATGAACACTGTTTTCTTGATTTATTTGCAAGATTATCTTTAAACTATTTTACTATAAAGAGTAGAGATGGGAAATTGCCTTCTTAAATCTCTCTCACATCTAAACTGAACAAACCACATAATGATCATCTTAGTCAGATACTATTTTGAAACCTTATGGAAACCCAAATGCTTGTAAACTTCTGTGGGACAGTGCTGTGCTCTGAGTCATAAAGGATCCACCCCAGAAGTGACATGTAAGCATCAGTAAGCAACTGCATGGGAGACAGCACCTAGGGACAGTCTTAAGACCCAATTCTAATGGTATTTAACAAGTTTGATTCGAAATGACTACTTTGGTTTCTTAAATAGTGGCGAATGAGGTTCTCATTTTAGCCTCCTGCTTCTTTGCTCAGTGGATGGTGTAGACATTTAGTGCTGAAAAGTCCAGAGCAGGGTGGAGAAGTTTTGCTTGTAATTGTGGTTATCATCACTGCTTCCATGCGTACGAATGCTGTTGTAAATACCTTGCTGTTTTTCATATTCAAATATGCCTCTCTTATCCACTATTGTGGGTGATTTCTGAGTTCACTACTGAATCTCAAGCCAGTTGTACACGACAGATTCGATGTGCACAGTTCTAAAGTATCTCTAGGTTGTTTGCTTGAAAGAATTTCCTTCTGCTTGTGCAGTTTGTATGACTGGCAGTTCTTCTGCTTAGATTTGGGATTGCAGAAGGAGTTCAGTGAGCCTCTGCCATAGGCTGTAGCTGTTAGCCCTCTCAGCTGCACTGTGCACACTTCTCAGGACCTGGTCATCCTTAACTCAGGATTCCAGTCTACTCCCTGTCAAAACTTTATAGCAGAATTAGAATTTTGATCAGCTATATACTTTGAGCCATGGGCCTGACTTTTATTTAGTTCCTTCTTTGCTTGGAGAGATTTAAAAAAACTTTGAATCATAACCCAGAAACACAAAGTTGCTTTTGATGTATTCACATAACTTCACAGAAAGAAGATTTCCAGAATTCCCAATACCTCTATCCAAATTCTGTATTCAAGGAAACCTCTCTCCTTCTCATGGGGACTAAGGCAACTATTTACTCTGAATGGTGGGTTCACCCACAGGAACATTCTCATACACATACCCTTTTTAAATTGGTCTTTGGTAGGTTATCACACTGCATGCATATTTTTGTGGTGGTTATTTAGTTTCTAAACCCAAGTTCTACGTCCTGATGAAGAGATTTTAGACATTAAATGATAGCATAATTGAGGGAACTAGAACATCTTCTGGTGAGAATTGGATCTGTTCTGTGTGAAGCATAGTTTGAAGATGCCCTAGAGATAAGCAGAGGCCTTGTGAGGAGACTTGTACCTGAAGGAAGTGGATGCCTTTTTATAAATGTCCATCTAGGACCAAGGGAATTCAGGATGCTGATACTAGGAATCTAAGGAACACTGAGCTAGATTGGTGAGTCTTATTCTTTTCAATAGCATCTTCTGTATACCTCAGCTACCTCTTCTCCCTGCCGTCCTCCTGTGATTAAAATTCTATGTAGAAACTGTTGTATTATTTTCCCAAGAGGTGCAAAACTACCTAGCAGAGGGATATTAGTTGCAAAACTCTAAGGTTTGTGCAGTAAATTGCTATATAAAAATGGGTGAAGTGACCAAGACTTTCACTGTAATAATATATAACATAAAAAACGACAAAGTTGTTGACAGAATGAAAGTAAAGGGGGTGGATTTGAAATTATCAGGGCCTTATTCTATAAGTAAGATTATATATGTATATATATATATCACCAAATTAATTTGAATTATTATTTGGTAGATTAAAAATTGAGCCACCAAAAACAATGAAATAACTTGTTCAAGGTCACAGCCAGTGGAGTTGTCTGGCTGGAACAATGGCGCTAGAGCTAGCACTTATTCTCTGTTTGTTCCAGGTGACATACGGTCTCAATAATGAGGAGTCCAGATGCAAGACCGCCAAGCTTGTCTTGTGAAACAGCCATTCATACTTGCCCCCACTTCCCCCACTTTTCCTCACAACTACTGCAAGTAACAGCACTCAGCTGCGTTGAATTGTGTCTTGTTCATCAGATGTCTAATCAGCATGCTAACATCACTCAGTTTTGCCTTTTGCTAATGACTGTCTCTGGACATCACTTCATGTGAAAGCGTAGTATATGTTTTTAGTATACTACTCTTCACAACACTCTCTAAAATCTCACTGCCTTCCCTCCAGAAAAATATACCAAACTTTCTATTTGTATTCAGTATTTATCACAAGCGAGAGAAGCTTATCCAGAGGAGCTCTGGATGTTGTCTTATGATCTGTGCTTCAGAGCAGAGTCCTTGCCGTGTGATAGCAATGGTGACCACATTATCAATCTTTCCTGTGTGTTTGATTTCTGTTTTCCCTTTGTTGCTTTATTTCTCTTCTGAGGAATACAGCTGTCTCTCTCCATATGTCCAGTGGTCTGAGAGGACATTCGTTTTAGAAAATCTCAAATTATCAAGTTTATTCCATGTTAGTAATAAGCCATACAATTAAAATGAAGAATTTTACTGGAATTGCAGGACTAACGTATGAGGTCAACTCAGAATCACTAACTAAAATATAAGCTTGCTTCTTGAGAAAGAGTCAGCTTATTGTCTTTCTCAAATGCAGTATTTCCTAGTTCCCAAGTTGCTAGAAAATGAGTCTTTGGGGAGGGACTCTACTGCATTTCTTGTCGTCTGCTAAAACTGAAAGAGTAGGAAGGCAGAGAAGACAGCAATATCACAGCATCAGCCACTGAATTTTATAAGTAAAATGCTATATACACATGTTTGAAAAAAATACTGTTATAATAATTTCAGATTCATTCAGTTTCATTAAAAATATCTATTCTGACAACTTTGAATTGAAGTCATAGTTAATTACAGATTTTCTTCACTTTGCTTTATAAAAGACTTGAGCACAATTTCACTCAGTGGAATTATTTTTAAAGTATTGTGGTCATAGGAAAAAGGGAGTGTCTGAGTCAGAGGCTTTATATTTCAGAGTAATGCAGGGAACTCTCCAGACTCACCCAACCAGCTGCAACTTCCTCTATGAAGACAGTCAGGTAAATGCTCCCAGTGTCCACAGTGTAAAGGAGAGAGAGAGAGAGAGAGAGAGAGAGAGAGAGAGAGAGAGAGAGAGAGAGAGAGAGAGAATATGAGTGAATCTTGCTACTTCTCTTTATTCGAGACATTACATGCATCAAGGTTTCAAAATGCTCTCCACTTCTCTCTGGTTTATGACTTCTCCAGACTGATTTTGACTTGCTACTGTCATGGAAAATGGTGCTTGCCACAGTGTGAAAAATCAGTTATCAGTCAAAGTTTTGTGTTCAGTCTTTAAATAGATAAATTGGGGATTACATACACATCTAATTTTGATTTCCAGTGTTCTTATTTACATCACTATATGTTGGAATTTGCCAATTCTTTAAAATAGAATAGAATTAATAATCACAGGCTTAGAAGTTAATCAAAGTTTAAACTTTTAAAAGCATGGAAATATTTGAGAATATTTGTAGTGAGCAGCAATTTTTTTGCAATACAATATTTAGAGTACTGGTAAGAAATAAAAATAAAATTTGTTTAGTAGTTATTCTTTCCTCATATATAATTTAATTTCAATAATAATAAGCAATTAATTTTTCTTTCATAATTTAAAATTACTCTAAGATTACATATGATTTTACCGTGCAGTTAAACCATGTATCTTATCAATTAGATACAATTTTAGGATCATGAGACAGAATCATTCTAATTCCATGCTTTATTGAGGTTATTTTATGTCTAGGTTTGTTTATGCTTCATTTTAAAACTATTTTCTTAATAGTTTAATTAGATTATTAAAACAAAGCTTTAGTGATATTTATATTTGGGGTATTTTGGCTTCGGTTTTCTCACAACATATAGTTGTCAGAGCAGAGAAAACACACTGCCAGCATGAAACTTTTTTTGGTTGCCTTCAGGGGGCTGTAATTTTTGTCTGAAATTTGGAATTTAAGACATTATGTAAGAAGTTTCTATTTTGCACTGACTTTAAATTATGAACTTTTAAATTATTTTGTAATTTTATACTAAGCAGACGTGTCTGTGCAAGAAACATAAGAATGTGGTGTTTGGGGATTAAATGAAAAATTCCTCTCTCTAGTCAAATTCTTTTATGATTGAAAAGATGTTTTTTTTTTTGTCATTATACCATCTCAATAACAGTGTACTGACTGCAGGGACACCTTCTGTAGCCTGAATCCAAGTTAATTTCCGTGACAGTTGCTTAGTTCTATACCTAAGTGCCAAACATTTGCTACTCACTGGTATTTTTTTTTAAACAGTAATTTTTTTGTTGGCATTTTACATATTTATTTTTAAGTTGGTGAAAAATTATTATAGGAGAAAGAAAAGCTCTTCTGATGCTAGTTTTTACGCATTCTCAGCTTTTGGAACTTTGGGGCATAAAGTCACGGAGTCAGTCTTAAGATGTCTGTTTGTCAATGGAATGCAGTCTTCACCTTCAATGAGGAGGAGTTTTGCTTTCATTTCATGAACATGGAGTCCACTTTACATAGAGAAAGTTAAAAAAATCAGTTATGCAAAGTAGAATTTTTCTGAATTTATCTTCAACATGTGTGAGCCTGTTTGTATAAGAGCGATTGAAGGTATTTAGTGCTACCCATCATTTTAAAAGTTAGGGTTTCAGGATTTAATATTGTCTAGGAATGTCTTGACTCATCTTTTTCTGTAATAACATTTTATCAGTATGATTTCTATGCCATGAAGTTTACTTTATCTGATGAAATTAGTTACATAACTTTTTTTTTCAATGAGCAGATTCCTGCGTTTCTCTTCTTTCCTTTTTGATAAAATGACAATTTTGTGAGATGTTACCATGTTGACTAAATATTTTATTGTTTGGATTGTAAAGAAGAGTAATGTTGAAAAGTCAGAAATGATTCTTTTACCCAAAACTGTAAATCAGTAAGAGATAATTTGTAAAGAATGGGAGGAATTGGTATTTTACTTGTGACATAATTTTACCTGATAGCCTCCATGGGCCTAAAAATCCTTTTAGTTTCTTTTTAATCATTCTAGCCTGCACCATGTCCAGAGTTTTTGAACAAACCCATGGACACAATCTCCCTTGTAATCGGAAGGATTGTTGTGCTTTTGCTGTCTCGGTGCTTTCTCAGAGCACCGCCTTACATTTGCACCGAGGCTCTGCCGCCAACACAGATCTTTCCGAAAAGAGAGGTTCTAAAGACACCATCCTTGGGGAAGTAATGATATTCTTATGCGTCTAACTTAATGAAAGACATCGCTGCATGTCTCATTTTTATACTTCATGCTTTTATTTATTTGGTTCATAATTTTTCAAGCTATAGTTGTGATGTTCTTTCCCAAGACCAAAATACAATTAAGTCCCTAAAAGGTTCTGAGACCATAGACAATGTCAATGTCACTCCGTGGTTTGTCACTACTAAACCCAAACAGAGCCCTAGTTTGTATTTGTCTTCTTTTCTTTTGCTAGAATCTTTTATTTGTGGTACTAATGACAGTCTCTTTTTCCTGTATTAGCTGGATAAAATATGAAATAAATTTAGTAATTTTCTGGGTAATTTTTATCTGGTTTTGATTTTAACATTGCTAGATAACCTAGGGCTTTGTGTGTTCTAGGTCACTGAACTTCACTCTTAGTCCTCAATTACACTTTCCTTCTCCTTCGCTAAATTACACTTTGTTATATCTTTTTTGCTGATTTTTTTATTTGTTTGTTTTGAGACACGTGCTCACTGTGTATCCCTGGCTGGTCTGGAGTTCACTGTATAGACTAGGTTGACCTTGAATTCAAACAGATCTGCCTGTCTCTACCTCTGGAATACTGGGGTTAAAGGCATGAGCCACTACATCCAACCTCATAAATAATTATATTAAAAAATAGATTTTTTCTTGGAATAAAATATGTGTGTAATGTGATTGATTTTTTTTTTCTTATTCTATGTTCCTGGACTGTAACTTATAACATTGGCATTTTAGAATATTACTTTGTGCTACCTATGTCTTCTTCCTGGAGATGGTCTTTATCTCCCATACTTTTGCTATGTCTTCTTCGTGGAGACAGTCTCTATCTGCCATACTTTGCTTCTCCCACTTGGTGACCGATTCTTCCCCAGTTCTTCCCCAGTTCTTCCCCAGTTCTAGAGTAACAGGTGGCAACATGCATGCTTTTCTGCTGCACATTATTGCTACAGTTCTATGATCATTTCATGGAATAAACTAGAAGTTAGTGTAGAAGAGTGAAAAATTTGCTCCAGTTCATGCAACTGTTTCAGTAAGCTTGACACAGTGCTGGGCTCCTGAGTGGCTGCCATTGTACCAGGTGAGTGGTATGGAACATCCATCAAGTTCATTTTAGTCTAAGCCAGGTCCCCTGTGACATTGGGATTAGTAAGCTGTGGAGAAAGTCTTCAAAGATGCACTGAATATGTCCCTGGGGAACTTTAGGGTGGCGGCACTGTTCTGTATCCAAGAACAATGCTATTGGAATTATAAGATAGTTTTACTCCATGATCCTATATCTGCTATTGTAGCCTACCTGAATTTTCTAGCAAAATCTAGACCTCTGGGTTGGAAAGTCTTGATACTTGTAACAATAACTATAACTATTTTTATTATTTATTTTTATATCAATAATCACTTTTTCTATTAAAAATCAGACAGGCTCAGCCTAGGTATAGTAGGGAGGGCCATAGACTTTCCCCAAAGCAATGTGCCTTGCCCTCTCAGAGAAATGGATGGTGGTGGTGGGGGTATGTGGAGGGAATGGGAGAAGGGGAGGAAGTGGGAACTTGGATTGGTATGTATAATGAAAAAAGATAGTTTTGTTTTCTTTAAAATATTTAAATAAATAAAAAAAATAAAAAATCAGAAAATTATCTTTCAAAAGGCAAATATATTTACAAGACCAAAGGTGAACTGTGTTTAAAATTAAAATGGTTCAAAAAAATCATGGTGAACAATGACCCTACGGACATGTATAGAGGCCATGAGGGGGCCAGTGTGAGGAAATGATATGATAAAAGTAAGGGTGGCTAGGAAACAAAGGCTGTGTTGAGCAGACTGTGAGGATAGAGGATTTCTTGCAGTCAGTCATATGTATGAATGTGCATCTTGAAAACAGGTCAGCAAGAACCACTGAGAATAGAGCACCCATCAAGGAAAGATCAGGATTATACTCAAAATGCAAATAGGAGAGCTTGGTTTTTCTGCTGTGTCGGGGTCAGGAAAAGGAACATATTCTGTATTGTTGCCAAGCAAGTTTTAGAGTATTAGAACCAAGGATGCAGGACCAAAGGAATCATCTCTTCCTGTCTCCAGCTATTTGGTAATTGCTTACAAGGGTGAAGAAATGAAGCTTTGAATTAATAATAATAAGCAAACATACAAACAAATGCGCTCTGAGATAATTTAACTCTCCATTGACCTCTAGGCAACACTGGGTTTCACAATGGCCTCCCTTGCTGCAGCAAATGCAGAATTTGGCTTCGACTTATTCAGAGAAATGGATAACTGTCAAGGAAATGGAAATGTATTCTTCTCTTCCCTGAGCCTCTTCACTGCCCTGACCCTAATCCGTCTGGGTGCTCGAGGTGACTGTGCACATCAGATTGACAAGGTCAGTGTTGCATTTCCCAGTCATTCATAGGGGTGAACTGTTTTCTTCAAGAGAATATATCATGCTAAGCCATAGGCTTGACTTCCAAGTCTTGGTTTTTAGTTGTGAAGAAGCAGAAATAAATCTCAGATGCTTTTACTGAGCACATTGCTTCTAAAAGTTTCTTCCTTTGATAGTAGCAGCTGCATCAACGAGACAGCTCATGAAGTAAATTATTAGGTGTGGTCCAGCTCTCTGGGTTTTAGGAAGTTCTCTAAGTACACACTAATGCTTGGACACCACTGGATGAGTAGGTTTAGGTATGATAGAACTTGGCAGAGCATCCCAGTTTAGTTTTGTTTTGTTTGTGGTGTTGGGTATGGAACCTTTATACTTGCTAGACAAGTGTTCAACCACAGTCTGATGTCCTAGTTTAGACACTGATCACCTGGACACAAATGACAGTCATATACACCAGACAAAAGGAGGCTACCTAAACAGTATTTGCAATCACCACCTTCTTTACCACCTCCAGCAAGTGCTTATTAACATACCCTTGTAAGGCTCTGAACTGTGATGGTTAATGTTTCCTTCCCATCTCCCAGGAAATCATCATAGAAATTCTGCCGTTCTACAGCAGCTGCCTTGCAGGTCCAGCTGTTTTCACAGGTTTAGAAGCCACCCATTTCTGATGCCATTTGCACTTATTGTTTTAGTTCAGTGTTGTTGAGGGTGTTTTGTGTATGTCATTTACACTGCAACGATTCTTCTCTTTCTCTACCTAACTCAATGAGTCTGATGCTAGTGGGCAGCTGAGTGGGGAACTGGCCGAGTCCAGAGATACACTGCCCATTTTCTTTAAATTTCTATATACAACTCCCATATTCAGCTTCAGAATAGCTCCACAGTCTGAGAAAATAGGACGTTAGTTGTTGTTTCTTATGGGAAACACAATCAAGAGTCCAGGAGTCATGAGCTGAGCTGTAGGACTGATCCACACCGGCTAGCAGTTATCTAACTTTTCATATTAGCTGTTGGAGAAACAAGTAAGTTGTTCCAGCAGCCTCTGTGCTGTCCCTCCACAGTACCATAACCAGTCACCATATGATCAGGACATTTTCCCACTTCTGAGGGGAGGGAATGTTTTGCATTTCAGATGTCTAGATCAAAATCTATGAAGACTTGGGCACAGAAACAGTTGTTGGAAAGGGCTGTGAGAGTGCCACACTGGAAAAGAATAGAAATCTAATCCTGATTAAGTTCACACAGTCGTAAGATCATAAACTATTACTCAAATTATGATTGACTTTCATCTAATATTTCTTAGATATCATTGACTGTCTTTCACTTTTACATAAAAATGCCTAGATAATTAATGCTATATCTGCTTCCTAGCTGATTAAATACATTTTAAAATATTTTTTTATTTTCAGTATTTATGTAAATTGAATAATTCATTATTAAGCTGTTTCTCTAGAATATATAAAATAGATCAAAAGTTCTTTCATTTTATATTCATTGAATTTACTCTAGTTTCTAGCTCATGGTACTTATCCCAATGCACAGTCTGTAATTTACCCAAACAAACACTACATACAACTCTAACTGTTCTGTGAGCTACCACACACACACAAATAACCAAGTCTCACTTTCATATTTTATCTCATCAGGATTGCTCTTTGTAAAATAATAATAATAATCATAGTAATAATAATAATAATTCAACTTTAAAATAAAAATTTAACTAAGAAACAATAGTTATATTTGCAAGTATATCCATGAAGTATAATGTGATGTATTGATCTTTGCATGTATTATAGAATGATTAAATAAGACTAACACATTCATTACTTCAATGACATGTGTTGTTGTTGTTTACTAAATCCTTTCCTCTTAGCATGTGTGGACAAGCATTCTCTGATAGATTTCTATGGTATGAACCCTTGAGTGTCAAGCCCGCACCATAACAGTTTATCAAGCTTACAGATTTAAGACAAGAAAACCCTAAGAACTAACTACTGAATCAGAATTTTCCTAGGATCTGTAGCTCACAGGTACCACAGATTTTTAGTAAACATTGAGAATCTTTTACAACTGAGCATGTCATATATGATTACTCATTGTTGAAACAAATTTCTCTTTGTGAGGAATTAAAGACTATCAAAAGTGCATTTTAATTCTATAATGAGTTTTAAAACGACATCATAAGGAAGTTTTGAATTGGGCATAAGATATTAATTTTTCATTTTTATTCAATTATAAATATAACACATTTCTATTTTAACTATATCCTTTAATATTAAAATTTCCAAACTTGAGGCATGCAAGAATTTCTTTCTTTCTTTTTTTTTTTTTTTTTTTTGGTTTTTCGAGACAGGGTTTCTCTGTAGCTTTGGTGCCTGTCCCGGAACTAGCTCTTGTAGATCAGGCTGGCCTCGAACTCCCAGAGATCCGCCTGCCTCTGCCTCCCGAGTGCTGGGATTAAAGGCGTGCGCCACCACCGCCCAGCGTAAGAATTTCTTAAACTTTGTAGACACAATCCCGAATTACACAGAGAAAGTCTGAGAACTCCCTACCAGAAGGTACCAAAATTATCCCTAGTCAAGATTTCATAATAATGCAGAAGGCAAGTTGTGGGGAGAATGGGAACAGGTTGGAAGATGGACTTTGATAGAAGCTTCGGAGATGAAGCAGCCGTAACCACACGTATACTACCACAAGATTATCCTCTATCAGTCAAAACTGCCCCTTTTCAAATTAAAATCACATTTGTTTCAAGAATACATTATTTAACTTGTCAACACAAATGAATACCCGAAATAAACCTTTTTAGTACATGCATGGTACAAGAGAACATGTAGCTATGAAGAAGACAGAATGTTAGCCAAAGCCTGGGTTTCTGCACTGAGAAGGCATTTATTAGGTTAAACAAGGCATGCATTCAAAATTAAAGTTATTAATTACTTGAGTATTGGAGAAAGTTTATATGTGAAGAATCTCAGAAGACTGGGAGCAGACAATGATGAGGGAAGGAATAGTTCAATGTTCAATTGGTGATGATACTTTGTCTGGGGACATGACAAATTAAAACAGTATTACTTTGTAAGGTGAAATTTGAAGACATATAGAAATTATAGTTGATAGAAAATGTTAATGAATTTCATGTTCTAGAATGCATTTAAATAATGAGAATGAAGGCAGAAACTGGTAGGCAAGACTTAAAGAAAACATTAAACAAACCCATGAATTAGTTACATAATGAGTACTGACCCAAATGCTCCAATGAACCACCAGGTTATTCCAAAGTAAGGCTTGGGTGTTCCACGGCTCCCAAAATACTATTTCAGTATCCTGCAATTCTTGTAGTGATCACTGTGCTAGTGTTTCAGTAGAACATGGTGAAAACTATTGAGTTTAAGCAGTACAAACTTCCCGCTGCTGTGTCAAAATACCAGAGAAAATAAAATTTAAGGTACTAAGGCTCACAGTTTCAGAGGTTTCCACCCACAGTTGCTTGGCTGACCCTAATCTCACTGTGATATTTACTAAATTAATAGAAATCCCACAATTATGTCTAATCTGAGAGAAGTTAGTATGTGAAACAGGAAGAGAAAGAAATAAAGATGGAGACCAGAAGTGATTTCTGTCTGAGCCATTGGCATTCGTTTGGAGGCATGAGAAGAGTGAGCTCTCAGACGCTGGTGATACTGAAGTGACACTTCATGAGCATTGTTAGAAATAAGTTTCTTATTCTCAAAACCTCTTGCTAACTGATCTTTGCATGCATCCTGATTCTGATAATATTTTGTATCATGTTTGCAGGCACTTTACTTTAACGCCCCATCAAGGCAAGGAGACTGCTCTAACAACCAGGTAAAGATGACATGTTCCTCAAAGAAAAAGTAAATTAGAAATTCAGTTTAAGAAAAATTCTATCTTTTGAACATGTTTTAGGGTTTTCTATCCCATTAAAACAACGAGATCCATTTCAAACCCCCAAATTTCAATTTTATGAAATTTATTTATATAAATAAACATAAATAATATAAATAAATTTTAATTATATAAAAACAAACATAATTTTGATAATTTAATTGCTAATTTACCAATTTTTTGCTTGCCAGGTTCTAGTAAAATATTGATAATCAGCCTTTCTCTTCTGTCCTTTACAGTTAAGTGAAATTATTAAATTAATTAATTTAGTTAAAAATTTAATAAATTCAATCACTAATTAATGAACTAATATGGATCTTGAGCTAATTGATAGCTTCCTATTGATAACTTTATTTCACTAAGTTGTTCAGTTTGATTGCAAACAATAAGATGAGGAAGGGTAAAGACACTGATCACATATATGATGCTTTGCTTGCTGCTTTTGTATCAATATTTTCCAGTGCTTATATAGAATAATAAACATGATTTATTTCATGTGTAAGTGATATTATTCATCTTTTCAGTATGAGATTGAATTTGTGTCCCTCTGTTTGATAGTCAGGACTGCAGCATCAATTGAAAAGAGTTCTCACTGACATAAACTCATCCCATAAGGATTATGAACTCAGCATTGTCAATGGACTTTTTGCAGAAAAAGTGTTTGACTTTCATAAGGTGGGTAAAATTGTTTATCTCAGAAGGTTTCATCCACTCTAGACATAAATCTTGTTCCATCTACTACATAAATAATGTCTTCTACCTTCTTATAAGCCATGGAAAAAATTATTTTATTATTCTTGCTTCCACTGTGGTATTCAAAATATTACCTTGTGATCTAGTGAACCCACATATTCAGTGTGGTCCAACTGATGCACTTCAGACATAGAGGCCAGTGGCATAGGAGTGATGTCAGATATAACTGAAAATTCTAAGGAGGGATATGCAGGGGAGTCCATGGCTCAGAGATGAACCACTGCTTCCTTTGAGCTTCAGGCCTACATGACAATGCATCATTCCCAGTGAGTTGTCTGCCCTTGCCACTATTTTCTTTCTCAGCAATGCTACTCATTTTTCTTTTTAGTTTGTTCTCAGTGAGATTGATTGTACATGAGTTCTTTCCAAGGAGGTGTAGATAAGGCCAGCCTTTGCAGATATGGGCAGAGGAGAAGCTCAGACTCACTAAGCATTAGAAATAGGTCAATTGACTAATATTTCTGAATGGCATTGGTACTCAATGCGTCATCACTACACCCTGCCTACTTGAAGGCCACAAGGTCCAGATTATACTCTCTAAGCTACCGCACTCGTCCTGCTCTGGAACCTTCGGTGCAGTGACTACCAGAAGCTACTCACTTGGTTAGGAATATTAAGCAACCATGTGCCTGTATTTCTCTGGGACTTACACTTCTCCACTCTTCACACAACCATCCATAAAAGTCTGTCTCAGTGACATCACCAGGCTAATGACCTGCATCTTTGCCAACTCCCTGTGTCCCACCCAACCATTATTCCTTCACCTGTCGCCCACTCAAATTCTTTGCCCCTCCTCAGAACCGCTCCCAAATCCTTTGGCCTCCTGCCAATTAGAAAGTATTAGGCCACTTTTTGTTTTTCCATCATCCCAAAAGTTTTTATGACATTTTAAGAGAACCATTCTGTGTGTCTATCATATTTGATTTTCCTATTCTTACACAGATTGCTAACACATTTCTAAGGGAATGCTAAATCATTAAAACTGGGAGTTGATTTGTTGATTGCATACAGCAATCCTGTTCTTCTCTTTCCTGACAGTCATAGAATGAAAACACACCACACTAAGAAGCACAGTGAAGGCAAGATTTGGTCAAGAATATGGAAAATGGAGAGATCCTTTGTAGAAACAACCAGGCTAGCTAAGGATAAAACAACTACATTGTATTAATTATAAGGGAAAACCTCACAAAACAGGAAATGAGAAATCCAAGCACAGCAATGTCCTATGGAAAAAAGCACAGAGAGGGCACACATGGAGGTGCACACCTTTTACCCTGGGTCCCAGCGAAGCCACGCCTTAACTAAGACCCACCTCTTAGAGATGGTTGGCTAACAAGGTTTTTCATCAATCATTGTTTTTAATCAAAATAGAATTATGTCACTTTCCTCCCTCAATTTATTTCCTTTGGTCCCTCCTAAGTCCCCTCCCTCCAACTGTTCTTTTACCTTCCCCATTCCCAAATTGATAGCATTTGATTATTATAGTTATGTACATGCAAATATACATGTATGTTGCTTGTGTGTATATTGCTTCAAGACTGACCTCTTTGCATTGAACAACCAATAAACAGGATAATTCATGGGAGAGGCTCATTTTCCTTCTCTCAGAAGTCATTAATTACCTATAGTTCTTTGTCAAGGGGTGAGCTCCTACAAAGTTTCCCCCTTTCAGGTTAACACTTCCATTAATATTTCCTTTGTTCCAATCTTTTTATGCAGTCATTTCTAAAAGAGACTATTTCGCAACAGACTTGTTGGTATTCTGACTCTTCCAGTCTTTCTATCCACTCTTTGTAGATGTTCCCTAAGTCATAGATACAGGAGATGTTATATAGATGTTTCTGTTGGGTCCGGGCTTCCCATGATCTGTTTGTTGATCTCTGTATTGTACCCAGTTGTTTTCTGTAATGGTCTTCATTTGCTGTAAAGGAAAGCTTCTTTTGATGAGGGGTTGGTGTTTACACTTTTCTATGAGTATAAGGATGAGATTTATAATGTAGTCTTGAATTATGCTGGTCTAGTAAAGTGGTGGTAATAGATTCTGTTCTAATGTCTCTGAACTCACTAGCCCTGGGAAACTGGATAGGTTTTAACTACTGGACATGATTTCTCTCCTGTTGAGTGGTTCTTAAGTTTAATTGGAAAGCTCTTGTTTACCATCAACATGTGAGTTCCACTTATTGCACCTTTATGTATGTATTGCCTAGCTGGCCATTAGCTTGGCTCATGGTCGTTGCAGACTGTTTAATTTTTTTCCTCCCCTTGGCGACTTGCATAGTATTTTCTAGATTGATGAAAGTTAGACTGTAGAAAAGAGGCTTTCCACTCAGATCTAGCTCAAATCATCTGAGTCCTAAGTGTGTGTGTCTTCAGGACTAGCAACCCACCCTCAACCCCTGAGAGACAAGCAAGGACTACACCAATAGTTTATCTTATTTTAGAAATCAGTTGGATTGCCGTGACACAGTGTGACTGTGATTCAAAAGATGATTGTTGTGCCTGGAACTGGGATTTTTGTTAGTCCAGTTTTTGTAGAAAGTACTGTCAGCTCAAGGGACTCAACTACCCTTAATATATAAGTATATATGTATATATTATACATATTATGTGTAATTCTAGGTAAATATAAAATAATATGATTCCTTGAGGCTTTATCAAGCATCTTTGGTATTATTTGTCCTCTCAAACATGCAAAGTTGAGTTAGTTATTCTTACTTTTCCTTTTCTTTTTAATAATGTCTATATATATGAGTTTTCCTGGGGATATACACACATGAGTACAATTGCCCAAAGAGGTCAGAAGAGATCATGGAATCCACTAGAGCTGTAGTTACAGGCTTATGGTACATTCAACATGGATGTTAGGAACTGAACTTGGGTTCTCTGGAAGAGCACCTGGAAGTACTCTTAAATTCTGAGCCATTGATTCAGTCCCCCAGTTGGTGAATCTGAAAATATATTTTTGAACTTAGAAATGATAATATTAATCATCAGCTCAAAGCTAGATTATTTATAACTTTATGTTTTATTAATATTCTTTTTATTATTTTGATATAGATAAAATATTTATCTGATAGTAAATAATACATTATACATGTAAAGAATATGACATTTGAAAAAATAAAATTATTACTAAAATTCTTTGCTTTTCTAATTTTTTCTATGCCTTGGGTCAGATTTCTGTAAATGACATTCCACATCCCCCAAATTCTGCTGTGATTTAGATATTGTCAGTATTACTGTGGACTGGGACTTTCTACCCTAGTGTATGCTCTTCCCATAATTTTCTGTATGGTTTCTCAGCCTTCTCCCCATGCTATGTTAGTAATTTAATCTCCAAACATACTTGAAACTCAAGAACATGAAAGGCTATTTGCCTTCTGAAATTTCAATAGCAGGTTGCTGTTTTCTGACTACAGAATCCTGTGTTTCTTATTCTTTTAACAGCTCCATCAATTCTTCAACTCCTGATTCATTCAATCATTTTACTTTTCCCCTTTCTCAAATGTATTTATTGTCATAACTCACTCCTCTAGGATTCATTCCTTAACCATTTTTAAGCAATGTCATTCTTCTCCAAGCAGCCATGCAAACCAGATCACTGCGGCATATTTCCTCAGTGATTGTGCCCAGGCTACTAAATGATAGCTACAGATAACTTTAAAATGTACAGTTGTTAACACACCAATGGCCACTGCATCACACAGTCTTCTGTCTCAGCTAGGCCTTAACTTGTGACCTATTCTGAATAGTTAATATACTTCCTAGAACTTTCTCCTTCCATGCTTTTATAGAAATAGTTGCTTTCTCCTAATTTTTCATCTTTTCTGGTTGCTTTATATTTATCTTCTTGTATATTATTGTTTTCAGTTATCCTTGAAATTGAAGTTGTTAGAGGATTCTAATTGTACTGCATTTATTTTCAATCTGCTATCTTTATATAGAAAGAAGTGATGTACTCATGTAGCTTATATGTCCCCAACGTAGTCCCTCTTATCTTTGTGATTGATGTGAGATAGGTCATTCTTCCCCTCAGTGCCAAGCTCAGCATTATACAGTGTAAGCCCTCAAATGAGCACCATGCTTCATGCTTCTAGATGTTTTCTTCTTTGCTCTCTTATAATGAACAATACCAATAGGCATTAGGTCATTTTTTGATGCTGCTTTTTCCCAACATTCATATTTCATCACTAAATGTGATCTATTTAGTCTTATTCCTACTTGTAATTGTAAATTTAAAAAAATTAGGACAAAACAATGAAACTAAGACGGAACAGGTTGGGAAGAATATAGGGCTCAGAGGGAGATAAAGGCAGACCAGAGAGGGTAATATGAGTGAAACAGTATCACAATACATTGTATATATGTGTGAAATTGTAAAAAGAAAATTCAAATTCAAAATAGTTCTAGATAGTAGACTAAGAGTAAAGAAAAAAATTAAAATGAAAAATTGAAAATATATTGAAAAAATAATACACCAAAGCTTAAGGGCTACAAAAAAGAAAATTTAAGAAATAGATTCCTAGCAGTTAACACATACTTAAAAAAAACAAAAACAAATGGGAACCAGATATTACATCAAAATAAATTAGAAAAACATGTGCATACTAAGCATTTATAGAAGGAAGTAAGCAAGAATAAAATAGGCTATAGAAATTAAAGAGATAAAAAAAGAACAATTGCAAACAACCATGAACTGAAGATTAGAGATTTTTTTTGTACAAGAACACTGTCATGTTACACAAGAGTACTGCCACGTTACACAAGAGCTCTGCTATGCTACACAAGAACACTGCCACGTTACACAAGAACACTGCCATGTTACACAAGAACACTGCCATGTTACACAAGAACACTGCTACATTACACAAAAGCACTGACATGCTATTCAAGAACACTGCCATACTACATAAGAACCCTGATAAAAAAGAAAATTAAGCCCAAGATCCCTTTGGAATATGAACTTTAGATGTCTTTCATAAAATATTAGCAAATAAAATTTAACAGCATATTAAAAGAAACATTCACCATGGCTAAGCAGAATTTATATCTGGGATACAAAGATAGTTCAGTACATAAAAATCAATAAGTAGAATATGCCACATGGGAGAAATGAAGGATTAAAACCATATAACGACCTCACTAGGTACAGAAAAAAGTATTAAAAGCTAAATGTGTATAGTAAAAATTCTCAGTAAATTATGTAGAGATAGAATGTATATTACTGTCAAAAATATATACTCAAAGAAAACTGAAAGGGCTTTGTCTGAAATCAGTAATAAGACAATAATGACCACTCTCATCACTTAAATTTGACATATTAAATACAGTAATAAAAGAAATAAAAGATATTCAAATCAAGAAGGAAGCTCAACTGTCCAAAAGGATAATGATCTATCATCTAACATATGTCTATATGTCAATCACCTATCTACCTATTATCTATCTATCTCTATCTATCTATCTATCTATCTATCTATCTATCTATCTATCTATCTATCTATCTATCCATCCATCCATCCATCCATCCATCCATCCATCCATCCATCCATCCATCCATCTATCTATCTATCTATCTATCTATCTATCTATCTATCTATCTATCTACTTACTTACCTACCTATCATTTATATCATCTATCATCAATCTATGTATAATCTATGTACTGTCTATCAATTGCCTATCTACTATATGTATATATATATATAATATCTTGTCATCTAACTGTCTATCTCTAAAGGTCTGATAAAAAAATCTCCACAACTCCTAAACACATTTAATAAGATTATAGTTTAGAAAGTTAACTTATCACAAAAGTAATTTAGTTGGGTGATTGATTACAGTTTCAGAGTTTCAATCCATTGCCATCAAGGCATGGAGCAGGTGGTATGCAGGAAGACTTGATGCTGTAGAAAAAAGTGAGATTTCTATATCTAGATCCAAAGGAATCTGGAAGGGATAAAGCCACTCTGCCTACGGTGGAATTCTGAAACCTCAAAGCCCACCCTAGTAATCACACTTCCTTAACAAGGCCATACCTTCTAACCCTCCCAAGTAATGTCACTCCCTAATGACTAAGCATTCAAATAAGTGATCCTCTGGGTGTCATTCTTATTCAAACTACTACAGTCTATATATGAAAAACGTTAAAACATTAATCCCAGTAATAGATTGAAAATAAAAGAACGTTTGTTTATGACGAGATTTTTAAAAACATTTTTGGATGTTAGAAAATGTGGAATCCTGTTGTCTCTGGAAAGAATGTGACAGAGGAGTTGGGAAAGACAAGGAGAAAATAGGTGGATGTCTTTCTAATGAGTTCTTCAGTCAGGGTTCTATTGAGGACAGAAATAACAGGCTACAGAGAAATTTGTGGTAAGGACTTAACTCACTTGACTGTGGAAAAAGAGAAGTCCTAAAATCTACAATTGGCAAGGCAGATGGCCTAGATGTCCTAGGTAAGAAGTTATGACTGTCTAGAACAAAGAAAAAGCCATGTGTCAGTTGTAGTCCAAAGGTCAAATGGTCATCATTCCAGCTCCAGCAGGCAAGCTGCAGGACGCCCTCATATGTTGAGGTAGAAATCTGTTATCAGTCTGATGCTTCAACTTCATACACCTTCCCAGACATACTCTAAGTAAAATTTGTCATGTTGCTCTATAAAATCAGCTTTCACAGAAAGGGTTAATGATAGGAAGTTTCTCCTGGGAAAGGGGAAGGGATGCTTCTGTTTCCAGGACAAAGGAACTAATCTGGAGTGCTTTGTCACAGATGACTATAACACCATTAGCTCACGGGAACAGCTGTAGAGGAGTTTGGGACTTGGATAAAAAAAAAAAAAAGATAAATTTGTTTGGATCACTAATATTTCCTTTTAGAAATGCGATACTCTTGAAAAGAGATTGGTGTAACATGTTAATTGAACTTAAAGAAAAATCCATAAATGCCTAACAGCCTGTAAATCTTACAGGACTGCCTGGAAGTGGTAGACTACATTAGTGTCTGTGTAGCTATCCAACTCCTGCCTTTCTTGGTCTTTTTTCTTGCTGATAGATTATGCTTACTATATTAAAGTCTCTGGATGTGGATGGAGTTTTAAAACTAATCTTTGTAATTGGTATCTGTGAGTGAGTAGGTAGATGGATAGATGAATGGACGGATGAGCAGAAGAAAATAAGCAGTAATTAAAGATTACAAATAATCTCATCCTGTAGACAGACAAGAGATTGCTCATCAATCCTTACCATTAGTACAAAATTTTTTTAGCATTTACTAAGATAATTACTAGCAAATATATATCAATATAAGTTATAATGAATATTTTTATTACAAATACAAAAACTTTGTTCCAAAAAATGTCCGTGTTTGTTATATTTTTAGAATACTGGTAAATTTGGTAACTATTTTCTCTTTATTAAAAATAAGTACTTTTGAAGAAACATTAGGTAGAAGTCAGCATGTTTTGCACTAGGAATGGTAGCAAACAAAGCATGCATGTTCTCAACTTCACAGAACTTAGTGTATTTTGGAGGAATTGGAATATCTCAAATGCTAGAATTGTGACATCTGTGATTATGTTTGAAGAGATGGTGGTACTTATAGCCATGATTTGGTAATTATATATTAAATATATTTATCAAAGTATTCTAATGTCCTCTCTACAGGTGTTCAGATACTAATTTTTTTTTTAAAAAGAAAAATGAAAGTGAAGACATTGTTATAAGCCACAGGAGGGACCTAGGAAAGCTGTCTCTATGGAGAGACAGTAAGTAATGCTTAGAAAACAAGCAGGACAATTGATGGCACTAAGGAACATTAGAGTGGAAGAAGCACTGTCCAAAGGTTTGAAATGAGGCAGGCTATGCGGATGATACTCTAAAGGAATTATAAAGACTTTGGGGTGACAAGAGCACACACTGTGAAGAGGAAAAAGACTAGAAATTGGGGAAATGAGCTGCAAAACCTTGTCGACTATATTCCAAGTTTGGGGCTTTATCTTATGTGTAGTAAGTAGCCTTTAGAGACTTTTAGCTGGAATGGAGATAACGAGGACACTAGAGTACTTATGATGAGAAGGTAATGCTAAAGCCAAGGCAGGGAACATTATCATCTCCCAACCCAATCTAGACGAAGTTCATTACTAGCCTATTTCTGTAACTCTGGTCATACTTCCTCATTTTGGAGGCAGTAAAAATGAAGAATTAATTAAAAAATCCTTTTCTTTTATACTTGGTGGTGGTATTTACAAATACAAAATCTATATTCTTATTTGCAGAATTACATTGCTTGTGCTGAAAAGTTATACAATGCCAAAGTGGAAAGAGTTGACTTTACAAATGATATAGAAGAAACCAGATATAAAATTAATAAATGGATTGAAAATGAGACACATGGCAAGTAAAATACTTTGTTTTCTTTACTATTTGTATGCAGATATTAAGATCAGTCTACTTGAAAGAAGAGAAATTTTATGCATGTAAGATATAGTCTCTCCTAATCCAAAGTAATGATTGTTGTTATTTAAGACTATTTGCTTGGTTGATTTTGATATTTTTTTTAAAAAAAATCTTTATTAAGATAACATATTTGGCAAAGGTTGTACCTTCAGAGAACGCCAACTCTTTATGGTACTTTTCACAATGAAAATCTGAATTCTAGACAAAGTTCTCCATTAACACAAAACAAATGGAAATCTGTTAGTCTTTTGTGTTGCTAATCAACTGATTTGAAAGCTGGTATTACTCATTTACTTAGTGGTGGGTTCCATTTTGTACTGTGAATATTATTCATGTATTGAGTTTTGCTTTGCCTCAGAACAATGAGCCACATGGTGCATACTCTATTTAGCAGCATATGGGTACTCCTTGGAGGAAGAACATGATCTCTCCATTTCCTTTGTTCACTCACCGTTATATTATTACTGTGTCTTTGTTCACTACCCATTAAAAGTCTCAAATATAATATTATAGCAGTTATGAATGAAAAGAAATGGCACAGCATGGTTTGGGGATGGATGAGTAGTCAAGGCATTTGATTACCCCTTCCCATCTGCAACACTTACATATTTCTCATCCTTCTTCTTATAAGCAAATATATGCATCCAGCGCATAAACTCTACCCACGATCTAAAAAGAGCACCCTCAGTACTTCAAATTGTCTCCATTATTCTAGGTATTATTTTCTCCTTCCTTTGCACAATGCAATAGTCACACTTTATAATGACAAGTTGGATGATTTATCACTGTGTGCTTCCTTGTGCATTAAACCCAACTAAAGATTTTTCTATCATATTCAGGATAATCCAAAAGTCTTCAGAGGATCACACTTTCTCATAGCCCGGTTTTACCTCACACCTTTCCTATCTCAATCTAGTTAACGTTCTCTAATAGGGCACATTTCTTTTCATGTATTTTTTCTTTTCCACATTTTTATATTTTTTTATTAATTTTTTTTAATTAAAAATTTTTGCCTCCTCCCTGCCTCACTTTCCCCCCCCTCCCCCCACTCCTCATGCACCACTCCCGTCCCCCTCCCTCTCCAGTCCAAAGAGCAGTCAGGATTCCCTGCCCTATGTGCAGTCCAAGGTCCTCCCCCCTTCATCCAGGTCTAGGAAGGTGAGCATCCTAACCGGCTAGGCTCCCACCAAGCCAGTACATGCAGTAGGGTCAAAACTCAGTGCCGTTTTCCTTGGCTTTTCAGCAGCCCTCATTGTCCACCATATTCAGTGAGTCCGGTTTTATCCCATCCATTTTCAGTCCCAGTCAAGCTGGCCTTGGTGATCTCCTAATAGATCAGCCCCCCCCCCATCTCAGTGGGTGGGTGCCTCTCTTGCGGTCTTGACTTCCTTGCTCATGTTCTCCCTCCTTCTGTTTTTCATTTGGACCTTGAGAGCTCAGTCCATTGATCCAATGTGGGTCTCTGTCTCTATCTCCATCCATCGCCAGATGAAGGTTCTATGGTGATATGCAAGATATTCGTTAGTTTGGCTATAGGATCAGGCCATTTCAGGCTCTCTCTTCTCAGCTGCCCAAGGACCTAGTTGGGTACATCTCTCTGAACCCCAATTTAGGGTTGGCAAGAACATTTCTATATTTTTGAACAGTCTCTGCTGTGTGAGCCATCTTTCTGCCACTTAAATTCTCTCAGCTCAAGCAGACAGCCTTATTCAGTGGCAGTTTTTCCTAATTTGTGTTCTTTTAGCACACCATACTTATACATTGCTGCAGCACTGTGTACAAGAGTGGCTTTCTTGGTTGTTTACTCTATTGTGCTATAGTTGTGGAGGATCATTTAATATTACCTCCATGTAAGTTGGCTAGCCAGCTAAGTGGTTTAATGTCTGTTGAAATAATAATTATTGTGGTTGATGTAAAGTAGGCTTGGGTATCTACATCTAAAGCCATAATGAATATATGATAATTTCAGGCAACAAATCCTAGAAAGTCAACAGATATTATAGTTAGTATTACGACTTTATAGACAAAGAGTCATTTTTATGGGGTATGTCCAAGATGACATGCACTACAACTTTCATTGCTGCAATTTAAGCATCATGAACAAAAGATATAACTAACAACAGTTTCATTAATGTGAATTGGGAGGAATCAACCTTTTTAATGGAATGGAATTAAATTCTACTTGGAGTGACACAATTTCAAAGGAGTCTGGTCAGTGCCATGAAGGGACTTTGGGAACTGTCTTCCCAGGTAGGAGTCATGTTGCCATTGTTTTTTGTTTCTTCAGTAATATTTACATTTATTTTTATTTTAGTAATATATTTGTCTATCTCTCACACAAGGCTGGGTCTAATTTTGTGTTTAAAACTAAGTCTAAATAGATAAATTGGTTTATTGGTCTAAGTAAAGTAACCAAGTACCTTAATCTTAAGCTCTCCACAAATGTTGACCTTATCACTCTCACTAAACAACAGCTGATTGATTAATAATAATAATTGATTATTTCTGGGAAACACTGAGCTATTTCCACTCATCACGTGGTGGCAACATCTGGAGTTGTCAGGTTTGAACTGATGAATCCCCACTTGCAGTACAAGCCCCCCCTCAGGACTTCGCTGTTGCAGGCCAGTGAGTCCCACTTCGGCTGCCAGGGCTTCATTCTGCTGAGAATTATATTTCTGAAGTCTCGTTGTTATATTTAGGGTCACTTGAAAGTTTGTCTGTAGCAGTGCTCAGAACATGAGATCTCCTCAGGCTTCACTTGTCCTGTGAGGTCTTTACCACCTCACAAATCAGATTTGTGTGAGTTTACTATACGTTACAGGAAACTTCTCAAACAGTTTCATCTCATCTGATGTTTGTGAGGCCATACTCTTTCAGTACAGTTATCTGTCGCCCTTTCAGGACACGAGTTTCTGTTTTGTTCTGGAAATGTGATTCCCCGGGCTTTGTTAGTGTCTACTGTAAGGCTTGGTTTCTTCATTGCAGGATTTGCCATTTTAGATGTATGAGGCTGACTGAGTCCATGGCTCTGCAGACTCCTCAGCCACATCAATGGTTGCAGCTAACTTCTTGTTGAGTGACTATATTGATCATCTAATGTCCTTGTGCTTCATTTCCCTCAGCAGGAAAGGAAAAGAACAGCAGCACAGACTTCATAAAGACTTTATGAGGGTTAAATCAAATACTGTCCTTAAAGGGTTTAGAAAATACCAGGCAGTCCTCATTTGTCCACTGTATTCAGCGAATCCAGTTTTATCCCATGCTTTTTCAGACCCAGGCCAGCTGGCCTTGGTGAGTTCCCGATAGAACATCCCCATTGCCTCAGTGTGTGGGTGCACCCCTCGCGGTCCTGAGTTCCTTGTTCGTGCTTTCTCTCCTTCTGCTCCTGATTTGTATCGTGAGATTTCAGTCCAGTGCTCCAATGTGGGTCTCTGTCTCTGTCTCCTTTCTTTGCCTGATGAAGGTTAATATTCAGGAGGATAACTATATGTTTTTCTTTGGGTTCACCTTCTTATTTAGCTTCTCTAGGATCACGAATTATAGGCTCAATGTCCTTTATTTATGGTTAGAAACCACATATGAGTGAGTACATCCCATGTTCCTCTTTTTGGGTCTGGGATACCTCACTCAGGATAGTGTTTTCTATTTTCGTCCATTTGCATGCAAAATTCAAGAAGTCATTGTTTTTTACTGCTGAGTAGTACTCTAATATGTATATATTCCATACTTTCTTCATCCATTCTTCCATTGAAGGGCATCTAGGTTGTTTGCAGGTTCTGGCTATTACAAACAATGCTGCTATGAACATAGTTGAGAATATACTTTTGTTGTATGATAGGGCATCTTTTGGGTATATTCCCAAGAGTGGTATTGCTGGGTCCAGGGGTAGGTTGATCCCGACTTTCCTGAGAAACCACCACACTGCTTTCCAAAGTGGTTGCACAAGTTTGCATTCCCACCAGCAATGGATGAGTGTACCCCTTTCTCCACAACCTCTCCAGCAAAGACAATGAGGACTGCTGAGAAGTCAAGAACAATGGCACTCGGTTTTGATCCTACTGCACGTACTGGCTTTGTGGGAGCCTAGGCAGTTTGGATGCTCACCTTACTAGACCTGGATTGCGGTGGGTGGTCCTTGGACTTCCCACAGGGCAGGGAACCCTGATTGCTCTTAGGGCTGAAGAGGGAGGGGGACTTGAATGGGGGAAGGGGAGGGAAATGGGAGGCGGTGGCGGGGAGGAGGCAGAAATCTTTAATAAATAAATAAAAAAGAAAGAAAATACCAGGCATATTTATTACTAGAGTGTTATATAGTAATGATCTAAGAAGAAAGTCATACCCGTTAATAGTCTGTGAGCACATTTCAAAACTGTTTCAATATAGATGAGCATTGTTTCCTTCAACTTATTTTCAAAAGGAAAAATCAAGAAGGTGTTAGGTGGCAGCAGCCTCAGTTCCTCGGCTGTCATGGTGCTGGTGAATGCTGTTTACTTCAAAGGCAAATGGAAGTCCGCCTTTACCAAGAGCGAGACCCTCAAGTGCCGTTTCAGGTCTCCCACAGTAAGTACTTATCATCAAGGATTCCCCCCAGTTATTCCTTTGTGAAAATTGTGGTATTTGCACCAATTTCTTCTGCATTGCCCAATGTGGTAAGATCCCTTTCTTGTGTTCTAGAAGTGGCATTATTGTCTTGGGCAAGACTAAATGCTGTTGGACTCCCCACAGCTTGAAGTGATTAAGTTAGATGATATATAAAATTTATTTTAATCACTCAGTATTTTATGTGAAATGCACAGAAATAGTGGCAAGTAGATTTAAATTTAAATGTTAGTTTTATTTGTTACATATAGCAAAAAAGGGATTGAAATCATGCTTATACTTATATACTTATATCTTGTTAGCACTCCAGTGCTGAGAGGGTCAGGATTTGGAAGTGAATTTTTGTTCCATGCTTCTTTCATCTGCTTTTCACCTCATAGATTATACAGGTCAGCTCCCTTTTAACAATATAGACACAGCAAACAGTATCCAGTCTACTGATTGTTTTTGGATTCTATTGGAGCTTTAAGAAATATATTACCATACAATGGCCTCTTCTTTAAAACTCTTCCTGCTGGTCCACATCCCTTTGTGTGACAGCTTAGTAATAGGGTAGGCCATGCAGTCTTGGTTGCTAAGGTCACAGTTGGTGCTGACAGTTTAAAAGTTGGTGACAGAAGAGGAACATGGATAATAAAAGTAAAGCACCAACAAAAAGTCAGCAAAATAACCTGTAAGAATGCGACTTTTTCTGTGTCGGTGTAGACATGCATTCTGTGGTTGAGCCATCCTAGTCCCTACTTGGAACAAGACCACTCCAACTTTTCTCCATGGGTGTATGTGTTGTTTGTTGCTCCCTGTGTGCTCTCTCTCTGAAGCACAAAAACCCAGTTTTATTAGCAGGAGAGGCCTTTGGTTTGAGGACACAGAATTAACTATCTTCCCCTGAAGAAATTTTGCCCTAAAAAGAGACATACAGAGAGGTTGACAATTTTGTCTGTTTTAATATCAACAGGAAAAAAAATCTTGTTACACCTATGTGGTATTTCTAAATCTATGAGTGATAGCTTCAAGATAAGAATTCGAATGTTCCTTTTGGTAATCAAAGTGGTACTACCACTTTGCAGCAATTTTTAATTTTTCTAAGATATCATTCTTAAATTATGTGATTTTGATAACTCCAGTCTGTATTAAAAAGCTACACAATTCACTCATTTATTGACCTTTCATCATTACCCATTACTTAATAGAGACATTTCAGCTGAGACACCAAGTGTAAGGCAATCTTCCACCTATTAACTCACAGAGTACCCACTACCCAGTACAGCAGGGATTGCTGCCATTCCTATCATATAGATGAGGATCTGGAGGCAGAAATATGAGGCACCTTACGCAAAGTTACCTACAGAAATGTTTCAAATAAAGGACTACCTCAAAGTCTGAACCTCTACAATTAAGATGAATGCATCTTACAGCCAACTCTTAAAACATATCAGAAAATCTCCAGGGTCTACTGACCAAATTCATATTTTCCTATGTACTTGATGAATGAGTGCAATGATATGGGATTGTAAACACCTCTTTGTGATCTGATATCTAGTGTCCTGAAAAGGCAGTTGCTATGATGCATCAAGAACGGAGGTTCAATATGTCTACAATTCAGGACCCACACATGCAGGTTCTCGAGCTCCCATATCATGGTGACATAAGCATGTACATCATGCTGCCAAGGAATGACCTATCCCAAGTAAGTGACCATTGTCCTTTTCCTACAGGGTAATATTTGTGTAGAGTACCCTTGGTTATTTTATTTTCTATTTTGTGTGTGTGTATGTGTGTTACATGCATGAGAGGAAGTTGGCACTGTAGAAGGCTAGAATCAAGTAGAAAAAAATAAATTCAGAATAATAATTCATTATAGACTATTTAAAAACTAGATTATTTAAACATGGAAATTTCCAATGAACTAAATTGGACTGTCTAAATTCAGGTTCTTTATAAAAGCCTAAGTTTGATGCATTTGAAAAGTATTTTAGAATTCTCGGGCATCTGAATTTAAGAGGTATCTGTATATATTATTTCTACTATTTATTTTAACTAAACCTTCCCATTATGAACCAGGCAAGATTTACTTGTGAATTGCTTGAAGCAACCATGTTGTTGGAGAGAAGTGTTTACTCTAGGTATGGAGCCAAGATTGCTTCCTGCTTTGTACCCTAGGTGTAGCTCCCTTCACCCTCTGAGCTTCTGTTTCTCATGTGTTGGGAAAGAGCTGTGAGTTCTGGCTTCCTAATGAGGAAAGGAGAGATCTATTGTTCTGTTCCCCAGAGCTGGAATCCTGGGTCTTTTGCTTCAGACCACCTAAGTTTATTTACTATTTTATTTTTGAACTTTATTTTATGTTCATGAATATTTTGCCTGCATGCATGTCTATGCACCAAACACATGCCTGGTGTCCTTGGAGTAAGAAGGCATCAGATTCTTTGAACTGGAGTTATAGATGGTTGTAACATGTGGATGCTGAGAATTAAACTGTTGAGCCAACTCTCCATTGGTTTAATTTTTAAGCTATTCAAACCTTATGTGTCTTTCATGATGGGAAAATGATTAGAAAACACTGATCTGAATCACCACTAAGTTCTGTTTTTCTTTGATAAACCATTCCTTTTTATATCGACTCTTATTTTATTATATTAACTTTAAAATACTTCACAGAAATAGTAACTTCAATTATATTTTTAAATTTTTTTTCTTCTTTGTCGGGCAGTGATAGTGCATGACTTTAATTGCAGCACTCGAGGTAGAGACAGGCAGATCTCTGTGAGTTCCAGGCCAGCCTGGTAGATAAGAGTTAATTACAGGACAGCCAGTACTGTTACACAGAGAAACCCTGTCTCAGAAAAAAATCCCAAAAGTCTTTTTATAAATTTTAATTATTTCTTTTAATTTTTGTGTGTAATATAATGACATCATTTCCCTCTTCCTCTCCCTCCAAACCATCCCCATACTCCTCCTTGTTCTGTTTTGCCTACTTATTATTCCACATTGTCTCTGTTTTTTCCAATGTGGGAAGATATCAGGCATGTCATCACATATAATTTATAAATCAGACATCACACATAAATTATGGCTTGTCATAGTATAGTGAGTTAAACATGCAACTTATTTATGGACACTTGAGCTAATCTTTTCAATCATTTTCTCTTTGAGATTCCTGCCACGTCTGATTCATGCACTTAAATACAAAATCCCAGAAGGGTATAATTACCAAAAACCATGCATTTCTCTAGTCCCCATTTCATCCTTTTCCTAACAATGTGTTTCTAAATTTTTTATACTCTCTACAGGTTGAAAGCAAACTGAGCTTTCGGAATCTAATGGAGTGGACCAATAGGAGGAAAATGAAATCTCAGTATGTGGAGGTGTTTCTTCCTCAGTTCAAGATAGAGAAGAATTATGAGATGAGAGGCCACTTGAAGCCCCTAGGGTTGCAGGACATCTTTGATGAGTCCAGAGCAGACCTCTCTGGAATTGCTTCTGGAGGCCGTCTCTATATCTCAAAGCTAATGCACAAGTCATTCATAGAGGTCACAGAGGAGGGCAGCGAGGCCACTGCTGCCACAGAAAATGACATTGTTGAAAAGCAGCTCCCTGAGTCCACAGTGTTCAGAGCTGATCACCCCTTTCTGTTTGTCATCAGGAAAAATGGTATCATTTTATTTACTGGTAAAGTCGCCTGTCCTTGAAAATCCAATTGGTTTCCCAAACAGTAATAGGCATAAAGAAGTGTCCTAAGTGAATAGAATTTTAATTGGAAGTTCATGGGTTTGTCTTATTTTGTTTCACTTTTACTGATGCTCAGCAAATGTTATTGGTGATTTGACCCTTTTAAAATACCTGGCTGATAGTCTCAACCTCTGCCTTCATCATTTCTACTCATATTTACTTCCCCCTGTTTACTTTTATTGGCTTTCTACCCACAATCTCCACTGCCATTATTTCCAAAGGCCCATCTAGAAACATAGGTCCTCCTCCATTAGCACGGAGAATGCCGAAGCTGCCTGGAAAGTCTTCTGTTTAAACTCTTCAATTGTCAGGAGTATCCCTGCTTCATGATAAAATGATCTGAGAAGTAAGCTCAGTATAGGATAACTCATCCTTCTTGATGAAGAAGACACTAGAATTTGTTTTAGCATACTCAACTTCTCATCACTGTATAATCCAGAGGTTCAAAAATGCAGAGTTGAGATTGATAAGCAACTAAAATGTTTCATTGATAACCATAAATTCATAGTCTTTGGCTTTCCTTGACATGACTTAATATGTACATAGTTTTCAAATATTAAATAATTTTTATGTTGGCAGTTGTTATGTACAGCGTATTATTTCATATGCTTTCAAGTTGATTAGTTTTTTCCATATTTATCATAATAAAGAAGTATAACACCTGTGCAGTGTGACTGTTCTACTCCAGCAAATTTTGAGTCTGTCAGCTCATTATTTTGTAGACCATGGAAGGAAGTAGTGAGGGAGAAGAATGCCTTTGTGACACATACTTTTGTAACGCAAGACTAAGTTGACTCAATATTGCTTATTTATGACACAAAATATTACATTTACACATATACTAATGAGACAATTGTGAGTACTGGGATTTAAAGGTATAAGTAAGAGACACAGGTAGAGTCAAGTAGGTTACCTATGTTTTCACTCCTCTCTTCCTCCATCACATTCTAGTCACCCTGAACAGTTGGCTTCTTTCTCTTGAGACTTGCCTGTCCCAATCATCCCTGTTGCCAAGAATTTGTGGCCACATCAAGTGGATCCTAGTAGGCTACCTGTATTGTCCTTCCTTTCCTCCTTCATCTTTGTTGCCCTATTACCACAGCTTCTTGCCAGGGATAGGCCCCTGCCCTGAGACTCTCTCTCTTCCTTAGGATATTGCTTTATTCCAATCCTACATACTACCAGGGACTCTGTAGCCACCACACACGGAACAGACTCAAATAGACTACTTTCACTTTGCTCCCCTTATTCTCCATTTCAATTGTCTGAGCCAAATCAAACCTCCAGCCCTTGCCCAGGTCTCACAGCCCATGCCCATGTCCAGTCTGGTAAGTTTACTGAGACCTAGACCACTTGAAACCCCTCCAATCCCTATATCTAACCTGAATTGAACACTCTGTGTACAATCCCAGTATGAACGAACTTACTCAAATCATTCACAACACTCAGGGTTTCCCTCATCAAATACTCTGTAGGCCAGCCTCATCAGATGAGTCCATCAGACCCAAGCCTACCTGTAAGATATCCAGCCTCCAGGCATAGCCCAGGTTATACACCTGTGCACAGACTCAGCCTGGTGACTCCCTGGAAACTCAACATCCTGCACCATGTCCCACTCTCAAGCCTTGTCTTAGCTGTACAGACTCTATGACTTTCAAGTAAGATACATAAAAATCGACAAGAAAACTTATAAATGTGATCGACAAATCAGCAAATTGGAAGAGCACTAAATTAACTTACAAAAATCAGTAGACTTTCTATATATCAAAAATAAACATGTTGAGAAAGAGATCATGGGAACACTCATATTCACAATAATATGTATGCATGCATGCACACATGTATGTACATACACACACACCCATTCACAAAATTATCCCTAACCAAAGAGGTAAAAGACATCTGCAATAAAAACATTAAATCTTTGAAGAAAAGGTAAAGAAAGACATTGAAGAATGGACAAAATCCTCATGCTCTTCATGTATTAGTAGAATCAATTGTGCCAAATTGAAAAATCTTACCAAAAGTTATGGACAGATTAAATGTAATTCAAATTTTAAAATCAAATATCCACAATATTCTTCATATAAGTAGAAAAAAATCATAAAATTCATATGAAGCCACAAAAGACCAAGTACAGCCAAAGCCAGATGTAAGCTAAAAGAACAATTTTGAAGGGACTACCATTCCAGATTTCAAGATATATTACAGAGCTATAGCAATAAAAGCAACATTATGTTTGCATAAAAACAGACATGTAGACCAGCAGAACATAACAGAAGACTCAAACATCAGTGCACATGGCCTCAGTCATTTAACATTTGACAAAGCCACTAAATACATACATTGGAAAAACAGCATCTTCATTATGGTGCTAGGAAAATTGAATGTCACACACAGAAGAATGTAATTAGGCCAATATCTCTTACCCTGTACAAAAATTAATTCCAAATGGATCGAAGGCCTCAATGTGAAACGTAAAACACTGAAACTGCTGGGAGAAAACATAGGCCATACCCTGAAAGATGACGTAGGTGTGGGGAAAGACCTCAGGAGCTAAGTCCACTTGAAAAGTGGTACCTCATAAACTAAAAGGCTTCTGAACAGAGAGGGGAACAACCAACTGAGTGAAGAGGAAGCCCTTTTCTGAGTGGGAAAGAATCTTTTTCAACTATACATCTCACAGAGGTCTGGCATCTAGAGTATCTAAAGAGATCAAGAAAAAAAAACATTCAAGAAAACAAATGACCCAAATAAAAGTGGGTTATGAATCTGAAGAGTTATGAAAAAAAATAAGAGTAGCTAATAAATATCTCAAAAGAGTTCAAGAAACTATGGCCTTTGTGAGATCATCAGTGTTTGTTGCTGAATGCTATGAACAAATCTTGGGCTCAGTGGTAATGGAGATGCTGAGTTCTGCTCTTTCTGTTGGTTTTCATGATTGGAGGAGCAGTATCAAATTCTGGATCACTGCTATATCCCTCATCTCTAGAATGACATGCACTGGGAGCATCTGAGTTTGCCTCAATGATGTGGCACCAGAAAATATTTACATTATAATGTATTTGATTACATTACAGTGCATAGAAAACATTTGCATTACAATACATTACAACAAAAGTAGTTAATCAGTCTAGAGGATGTGATTTGGGAAAGAAGTGTGGCCCTAGCACCATTTTAGTACCAAATAAAGTAGCTGCTCCTGTAATGGAGTTCCCTGTATACAAACGTGGAGTTTTAACTTTTAAGTTCCTATTTATCCAGTATGCTTTTTATATATAATATCTCCAGAGATTATTCAAAATTCTGTCTCTATATATGATAGCATATAGTGAGTGAGGTGGCCTTAATAAATGTGGATGGTACCTATCTACTCAGCATCTTCACCTGGGTTCACAGCTGTCTCCCTGATGAGTCCATCTGCATATCCTAGAATGAAAAGTATACCATTTTAGTGTGGAACACATAAGCATCCTTCCTTGTTTGTGCTACACTTTCTTGTGTACCTGATTTAGTTAAGATAGATATAATCTAAAAGCCTGATAATAAATAGCCGTGTACCTTCTTCACACTGGGATTGTTTCTTGGCAATTATCACTAAAATGCCTCTTGAATGTCTCAGCTCTCCTTTCTTCTCATCATCTCTGAACCAGTTTGCCTCCTATAGCCTATATCTTCTCTGCTTTAAACTTAGTCATTAATACATTGCAAGATTCCATGCTTACCTGTCAATACAATTGTCTTTCTGAAGTAAGTAGGGCCAAGTCTTTAAACAGAGGCAGAACTCTTTGCCATGACACTAAACATTATATACAACTTACTCTACCTCTCTTCCTACTTGCCTTACACTTGCAAAGAGTGTAGTGTATGTGTGCTCTAATCAATAGATCACTATTCTCATGTTGCTGTGTCCCATCGGACTGACACACTCTCCCCATCTTATTGATAGAGAAACTGCTTATGTTCAAGCTTGCCATGTTGATTTCTTCTCAGGTAGATTAAAATAACCAAACCAAAACAACAGAATGCCCCCTCTCCAGAGTATTGTGCATCTATATACTAAATTGCTTAAGAAAACAACCCTTTCCAGTTTATATACTGCATGAGACTGTGTGCCCAGTGCTTAGACTCTTCTTTAAATACAGGAGAAAGAGTCATTGGGTGGGACCTTTGTATGTTCTAAAAATAATTTAGTTACATAGAAACCCTGTCTCAAAAATATTAATTTAGTTACTTTCCATGTAGTTATTTTGTATTTATTTAGTACACATTTGTATATATGTGCCTGGGGAAGGGGCACACATGCAAAGGTGTGCATGTGGAGGTTAGAGGACAACTTAGGATGTAGTCAGTTTTCATTTTCTGTACATGACTCTAGGAAATAGAATTCAAGTCGTCAAGATTGGGGCAGATACATTTAGGTGCTGATTATTTTGCCAGCCCAGTATTTATTTTTAAAATTAAAAAAAAAAATAGAAAAAGAAAAGGTGAAGCAAGCTCCATGGGAGTGGGAGCTGAGAGCCAATCCAATCCCGGGACACTGGCAGATCAGGACTGAGCCAGTGACCTGGTCCAGAGCAGACCTGAGACAGCGAACTCTACTGAAACAGGTACAGGGGAGTAACTGCTGAGCCAGTGAGCCAGAGCCAGAGACCACTGAGGGTCCAGATGTGAATCTGGGACCTTCAAGGGAATAGACCTAGGCCAGGACCCCTGTGGGTCTGGGCTTGAGTCTAGGACCTTCAAGGAACTAGGCCTGAGCCAGGACCTCTGTCTGGGCATGAATCTGGGACCTCTGAAAGAGTAGGCAGGAACCAGAGATCTCTGCAGGTCCAGGCATGAATCTGGGATCTCAGAGGGAGTAGGCCTGAGCCAGGTCCTCTGCAGGTTTGGGTACACCCACGCCTGGGAATTCTGAGGGAATTGATTGGAGCCAGAGACCTTTGCAAGACCAACTCCAAGTCAGGGAAATCTGCAGGAGGGAATTTAGACCAGGATTTACAGAAATGGGTCAAGGCCAGTAACCTAAGTCAAAGTAGACCTCAGACAGCAAAATCCAAGGGAGCAGTGCAAAGCCCAGGAGCACTGAGTGATCTCCAGGAAAAAGAAATAACCAATGGGGTAACTAGAATGTGGTACTGACTGTACCATGTGGAACTACCATCTGAGCTTTGGATTCACTGGCACCTAGAAGATTAATCAACAGAATCTCAGACAGCCCCAACCACACCTATTAAGGGAAAGGATGAGTAAAAATGGTAAGAACACATGCAACACCATAAAGAGCAACACACCAGTAAAACCTAAAGACCCTAAAACAACAAGATTTGAACAACCAAATATAGATGAAGCAGAAGAAAATACCTAAATAATAACTTCAGGAGAATGTTTGAAACTCTAAAAGAGGAAATGAGGAATTTCCTCAAAGAAATGGAGGTAAAGACAAACAAAAATTTGGAAGACATCAGCAAATCCCTTAGAGAAAACCAAGAAAAAGCAATCAAATATGAAAGAAACTATTCAAGACCTGAAAACTGAAATAGAGACAACAAAGAAAACACAAGCTGTGGGAATTATAAAAACAGAAATCATGAGAAAACGATCAGGAACCACAAACACAAACATGAACAGCAGAATACAAGACATGGAAGAGAGAATCTCAAGTGCTGAAGATACAAGAGAGGAAATAGACTAATCAGTTAAAGAAAACATTAAAACTAACAAAAGCTTAACCCAAAATATCCAGTAGATATGAGACACTATGAAAAAACCAAACCTAAGAATAATAGTTACAGAAGAAAGAGTTCAACTCGAAAGCACAGAAAATATATTTAACACAATCATAGAAGAAAACTTTCCCAACCTAAAGAAAGATATGCCTGTAAAGATACAAGAAGCATACAGAACACCAAATAGACTGGATTTGAAAAAAAGTCCCTATGCCAAATAATAATCAAAACACTAAACATACAGAGTAAAGAAACAATACTGAGAGCTGCAAAGGAAAAAGTCCAAGTAACATATAAAGGTAGACTTATCAGAATTACACCTGACTTCTCATTGGATACAATGAAAGCCAGAAGGTCCTGGTCAAGTGTTATGCAGATATTAAGAGACCACAGATGCCAGCCCAGACTACTATACCCAGCAAAACTTTCAATCACTATAGAAGGACAAAACAAGATATTCCATGACAAAACTAGATTTAACCAATACCTAGCCACTAACCCAGCCCTACACAAAATAGTAGAAGAAAAACTCCAACCCAAGGAAGTTGGCTACACTAACAAAAACACAGACAATGGATGATCTCATAGTAGCAAGTACCAAAGAAGGGAAAACACACACAATAAACTAAATTAACAGGAGATAGCAATCACTGGTCATTAATATACCTTAATATACATGTACTAAACTTACTTATAAAAAGGCACAGCCTAACAGATTGGATATAAAAACAGAATCCATCCTTCTTCCACATGCAAGAAACACATCTCAACCTCAAAGACAGACATCATCTCAGAGTAAAGGGTTGGGAAAAATATTCCTATCAAATGGACCTAAGAAACAGGTGGGTGTAGCTATTCTAATATCTAACAAAATAGACTTCAAGAGAAAATCAATCAAAAGAGACAAAGAAGGTCATTTCATATTAATCACAGGAAAAATCCATCAGGAGGAAATCTCAATATTGACCATCTATGCCCCAAATACAAGGATACCCTCATATGTAAAAGAAACACTTCTAAAGCTTAAACCACACATTAAACCCCACACATTAATAGTAGGAGACTTCAACACTCCCCTCTCACCACTGGACAGGTCAGTCAAATAAAAAATGAACAGAAAAATAAGGGAACTAACAGATATTATGACTCAAATGGACTTAACAGACGTCTATAGAATATTCCATCCAAACATAAAAGAATATATTTTCTTCTCAGCACCGCATGGAAGCTACTCAAAAATTGATCACATACATGGTAATAAAACGACTTCTAGTTTTAAACATTGGGTTATTTCAATTTTTTTGGTGAGATTTGTTTTACAACAATACTAATTTTAGAAATCCCAGAAACATATGGAAATTAAACAATGCTCACCTGAATCATTAATGGGTCAAGGAAGAAATAAGGGAGAAATTAGAGCCTTTCTAAGATTCAATAAAAATGACCAAACAATATGCTAAAATTTATGGGACACATTGAAAGCAGTATTAAGAAGAACGTTCAGCCGGGCGATGGTGGCGCACGCCTTTAATCCCAGCACTCGGGAGGCAGAGGCAGGCGGATCTCTGTGAGTTCGAGACCAGCCTGGTCTACAGAGCTAGTTCCAGGACAGGCTCCAAAGCCACAGAGAAACCCTGTCTCGAAAAACCAAAAAAAAAAAAAAAAAAAAAGAAGAACGTTCATAGCACTAAATACCTACATAAAGAAGCTGGAAAAATCTCACACTAGTGAATTAAGAGAACATTTGAAAACTTTAGAACAAAAAGAAGCAAACTCACCTGAGAGAACTAGATGGCAGGAAATAATGAAATTGAAAACTGAAATCAATAAAATAGAAACAAATAAACCAGTACAAAAAAATCAATGAGACAAAGAGTTGGTTCTTTGAGAAAATCAGCAAAATATCAAATGGAGAAAAGATATTTAACAAATGGTGCTGGCATAACTGGATATCAATATGTAGAAGAATGAAAATAAACCCATATCTATTACCATGCACAAAACTCAAGCCCAAATGGATCAAACACCTCAACGTAAAGTCAGTCACACTGAACCTCATAGAAGAGAAAGTGGGAAGTACACTTGAATGCATTGGCACAGAAGACCACTTTCTAAATATAACTTGTATGGGAGTCCTTTTGTCTATGTGTTGCTTTCATTGGTTAATGAATAAAGAAACTTCCTTGGCCTGTTGATAGGGCAGAACTTAGTTAGAAAGGGAAGATGGAACTGAATGCTGAGAGGCAGAAGGGCAGAGTCAGAGAGAGACACCGTGGAGTCACCAGAGACAGATGGAGAACCTTGCCAGTTAGCCACAACCATGTGGCAATACACAGATTAGTAGAAATGGGTTAAATTAACATATAAGAGTTAGCCAATAAGAAGGTAGAGATAATGGACCAGGCAGTAATTTAGTTAATACAGTTTCTGTGTGATTATTTTGGTTCTGGGCAACTGGGATGAACAATTGGGCCTTCCTCCTACATATAACTCCAACAGCACAGACACTGAGAGAAACAACTAATAAAGGGGACCTTCTGAAACTGAAAAGCTTCTGTAAAGCAAAGGACCAATATGCAATAAAGAGAAATTTAGATGAAAAAGACCTCTAAAAGGGTCACAATGTTGGATAAATGTACTTAGGCTTAGGAGAGAGAAGAACAAGGATATAGACAGCTATAAAAAGAAGTAAATCGCTTTAAAAATTAAAATAAAGTTTTAAAAGAGACAGCACAGACAGTCATAGATTAAAGAAATAACAAGAAAAATAAGCTATGTAAAGATAGAACATACGCAGAGAGTCTGGATTATGTATATTATGTTTTCTTTGAACTTTTTGACTGTGAAGGAGCTAAGTACAGAGAGACATTTCATTGTTTTAACTGCTAAGCTAAACCTACATATGTGTTTTAAGGTATCTTGACTTTATTTGGGTCTAAGGATATGTTTCTTTAGAAAAGAGGTTCTACTTTTGTTTCCACAGAAGATGAGAACTTCTAGATTAATGTGGCTCGATGGACCAAGAGCCCTACTAAAGGTCACCATAAACACCCTGAAAAGTTACTTCACTCAACAAAAAGCAGGAAGCAGTTTGGAAAGAACTACATCCAAATTCCTAAATAGTGTTTATAAATGTTAGTTTACATTTAAAGGGGGGTATGCTATAGAGATTTACATTGATAAGCATCTTGGTCTATTGATACAAATTTAATATCAATTTTATTATATATAAAATATATGTGCATAAAACACGAGCATATATATATGTATTGTGTTTGTGCAGTTCATTTAAAAATGTAATGTATAATTAAAAATATAGGTTAATAATTATCTGTAATATTCAAGCTTGTAGCCATATTAGTTAGGTTTTCTAGATATGTAGAGATATATTTCAGTTAGAGAGGTATTCTTCAAATCTTTCAGAGACTGTCAGAATATGGCATTTAAAATGTTTTAAGAACTTAGGACTTTTCATGACAATGAGACAAATCTGCTTCCAGAAGCACCAATTACTTAAAGAAGAAGGTGGGCATTGGAGAGGCTCCTTATAGAGTTTGTTAGTCATTTGGGCAAGAAACTGCTCTTGCCTGGACTGCTTGATGTTATGTATGAACTGGACACATAAGACCCACAGAAAAATGACTGCTGAACTTACATAAAGGTGAGACGGTTTTTCAGGGTTCCTGCTTTATGAAAAAGTCTGTCAGACATTCTGCAGGACACAGAAGAAAGCGACTGACAAACTGCCAATATAGATGAAACTGTCTTTAAAATTTCTTGCTTTGTGAAAAAGTCTGCTTGATACTATGGGCTGTAGGCTGACGATGGATGTCATAACATTACATAAGAACTTTGGGTGACTTTCCAGGCAGCAAGATGTCTCTGTCAATTCTTGAGTTTTGGAAGTTGCTTACAATGTACTTCCTGTTAACTTAGGTAATATTATATCCTTCTGGGGTCTTTGATGGAATTGAAAAATAGATAGTTATATATATATATATATATATATATATATATAATTTTTCTTCCTTATGATAAAAGATAAAGTAGATATAAAAATTGTAAGTATCATTTTTGCTTGATATCCATTTTGATTGTATGCTCACACATGACTTAATTGGCAAGGCTACCAATCCTTATTATTTTTAAATATTTTGACAGCAGCAGGCACCAACTAAGGCAACTCTTCAGGTGTTAATGGCTCTTAGGCACCCCTCTCACAGTTCAACTATGTATGCTTGGTTATCTGAAATTTAAAAAGCTACTTCCTAATCCCCCACCCTGGAAACTCTCCAGGAACGAATGCTGTTTGGAGTTGGAAAGTTTGTTCATCAGGCAAGTCTAAGACAGGCACAGTTCAGTTGATGAGCCCTCCTGGAGTGGAGTCAACAAGGCCTGAGCAAAGAACTCTGGCCCTCACTGAGCACTCATGTAATAAATGAAACAAGGTGGATAAGTAGGAAGATAAGACCTACAAGACCAAGAGATGATCCAACCTGGATTCTGCCTCAGGGCCTAGCAACAGGCACTGTCAGAGGTCCTGAGTGTGCCTAGCCAGTGTTGGATAACTATGCATTGTCAATGGAAGAGAACACAGCCTGTGTATTGGGAGGAGGGTATATAAGGCTTTCCTTATTGCTGAGTAAATGAGTCTGCTGTTTGTCTTTTATCCGACTCTCAGTGTCTATGCCATTCACACCACACCTTCTCATCCCCTCTCCCAAGGGAGCCATTAGGACCCAGCAACAGTTACTGATGGATGGGATTAGGTGTGCTGTAAAGAGACAATTAAGTAGGAACAAGGAGGGAATATTAAGACGGACAGCTAAATTCAACAACAATTTCAGGCATAGTATGGAAACCTAATGCAGTAGAAACTTCCTAAATTATGTACATATGTGATGGTGATTTAAATGAAATTGTCAAATAACAAGGATCACAGAGCCACAGCTGGACATCGTATGTCACCATATGAACGTTCAGTACCAGGATAGGGTTATACCTTATTGAGTAATTGGTCAAAGTACACATTGAAACCCCCAAATAACTCAGGCTGTTGCTAAAACTATAGGTTGCTGTCTACAAACTGACAGCAAGTCCCCATTGCTGAGGAAAACATGTACACAATTCATTGAGCAAAGAGAAATTGAACTGATGCCTACATCGAGTCTTTACCCCTACTGCCTAGTGTCTTGGGTACAGAAAGGTACCCTGCAGGGCTCCAAAGGAGAAGTATAAACAGCAAGCCAGCCATAAACCCTTTGACCTACGATGGTGTCCTGCCTGAAATACATGCTAGTGTAGTGGTGGCAAAAGGCTTGTGGGAATAACCAGCCAATATCTAGCTTGACTTAAGGCTGACTTCACAGATGGAACTCAATCCCAAAACTGCTTGTGTGACCAAGAACTTGAGACTAGGTAGCTCAAAAACCTAGGGTAAAACCCAATACTACTATTCTAAGAAAATTTACAAACAAACAAAACATAACAATAAAATGACTGCTAATGATGTTTTGCTATAGCCATATATCAGTGCCTTGTTTAGCCATCATCAGAGAAGCTTCCTCCTGCAGTAGATGGGAACGAATACAGAGACCATTTAGTCTGACATTATCCAGAGGGTAAGAGACTTTGAAACATTCATCCCTGAACATGATGTCTCTATCAAATCCCTCCCTTAGGTCTCAGGGACTCTTGGAAATTAAAGTGGAAAGATTATTAAAGCCCAAGGGGATAGAGGACACCGAGAAAACAAGGCTCTCTCAATCAACAGGATCAACGTACATATGAATGCACAGAAACTGAAGCAGCGTGTAAAAAAATCTGCATTTGTCTGCACCAAATGGGGGCCTAGAGTTGATAGGAGAAGTGTGCACATGCTCCATCCCTACCCAGAGGCCATCTCTAATCAACAACTACTTCCAACAAAAACTCAGTTTTCACCAGGCTCACTGGGAAAAGAAGCTCCTCTTCTGAGCAGGGTACATGCCAACAGTAGATGGCCAACAAAAAACAACTCAAGTGCATCTTTGGAGGTTACTGTATAATGCACTGTAAGGCTTTAAAATTTTTTATTATATATATCCTTTTAATTTACAGCTCCTTTATACATATATTATGACTTCCAATTTAGTGATTTTATGGGGTTCCTGCATATGTGAAGGAGTGAATTTCTGTGTCTATATCTGTTTCCAGTGAAACTCATGTCCAAATGGATCAAAGACCTCAACATAAATCCAGCCACACTGAACCTTATAGAAGAGAAAGTGGGAAGCATACTTGAATGCATTGGCACAGGAGACCACTTCCTAAATATAACCCCAGCAGCACAGACACTGAGAGAAACAATTAATAAATGGAACCTCCTAAAACTTAAAGGCTTCTGTAAAGCAAAAAGACATGGTCAACAAGACAAAACAACAGCCTACAGAATGGGAAAAGATCTTCACCAGCCCTACATCAGACACAGGTCTGATCTACAAAATAGTCAAAGAACTCAAAAAATTGGTCATCAAAAGAACAACTAATCCAATAAAAAAAATGGAATAAAGACCTAAGCAGAGAACTCTTAACAGAGGAATGAATCTAAAGTGGCTGAAAGACATTTAAGGAAATGTTCAACATCCTTAGTTATCAGGGAAATGCAAATCAAAATAACTCTGAGATTCCATCTTACACCTGTAGGAATGGCCAAGATCAAAAACACTGACTTATGCTGGAGAGGTTGTGAGATAAAGGAAGCACTCCTGCATTGTTGGTAGCATTACAAGCTGGCACAGCCCCTTTGGATGTTAGTGTAGTGATTTCTCAGAAAATTAGGAAACAGTTTTTCTCAAGACCCAGTAATATCACTTTTGTGTATATATCCAAAGGATGATCAATAGTGCCACAAGGACACGTGCTCAACTATGTTCATAGTAGCATTGTTTGTCATAGCCAGAACCTGGAAACAATCTAAATGCCTTTGAACTGAAGAATGGATAAGAAAAATATGGTACATTACACAATGTAGTACTACACAGCAGAAAAAAATAATGACATCTTGTATTTTGAGGGAAAAATGGATAGAACTAAAAAACATCATTTTGAGTGAGGTAACCCAGACACAGAAAGACAATTACCACATGTACTCACTCATAAGTGGATTTTAAACATAAAGCAAAGAAAACCACCCTACAAATCACAATCCCAGAGAACTTAGACAACAACGAGGACACTAAGAGTGACTTATGTAGATCTAATCTATATGGGAAGTAGAAAAAGACAAGATGTCCTGAGTAAATTTGGAGCATGGGGACCTTGGGGGAAGGTTGAAGAAAAGGAGAGAGGATGGGAGGGGAGCAGATAAAAATGTGGAGCTCAATAAATAAATAAATAAATAAATAAAAATACTGCATTCAGAAAAAAAATGCTTCATAAGTTCAGCTGCAGGAAAGCTTGTGGACATTTTCTTAATAAATGACTTATGGGCCATTTTGCGTGGTGCATCCCTGGGCTGGTGGCGCTAGGTTCTAAAAGAAAACAGACTATGAGCAAGCTGGTAAGTAGCACTCCTCCTTGATCTCAGCTCCTGCCCACAGGCTTCTTCTGTGTTTAAGTTCCTGCCTTGACTTCCCCCTGTGATGGATTGTCAGCTGGAAATGTAAGCTGAAATAATTTTTTCCTCCTTAGTGGTCCAGCAAAGCAACAGAAGCCCCCACTAAGACCCTGCTCTAGATCTTTTATCTTTGTAACCAGTTTACACTCTTGAGAATTACACAAAGGTATAAAGAAACAGTGATATATTATTTTTATTGAAAACAGATTCTTCTCTCATATAATATATCCTGACTACACCACAGTCCTGAGCTTTTAAGTTGAAGACAGTTCCATTGTTTTAATGTAGCTATTCACTGGCATTCTAGTAAGTAATAGAGTGAATACTTGTGAGCTATTATTTATGGACAGCTTACATTTGTATAAATTTTTGTATATTAATACAATTTCAAATTATATTTGTTATATTAAACATACTATTTCTTTTTACAATATTTGTACACCTATGAAATGTTATTTTATCAGATTATATGCATCCATGTTTCTATCTCTGTTTAAGACATTTTGTATTGATAGAATATATTTATCATATCACATTATACATTTCTACCTCTGATCAAGATACTTATACCCTGTTTACATTTTGAGGTCATTTTTCTCCTTTTCTTCACAGTTGTTTAAAGATAGTTTAATATTCTGATATGAAATCTTAATCTTTAAATTATATAGCTATTAAGTATATAGGTGAATAGTCTTCATGTTTGTTATATTTTTAATCAGACTAACTAGGTTCATTAGATACAAAGATATTGTATTCTGCATAGATAGGTAATCTTCAACCACTTCAAAGATCTGCTGAACATGGCATTTAAATAACTTGGGATTCTGTTGATGTGAGACACAATTGTTCCTGACAGCACCAATCTATTCCTGAGAGAGTGTTGAGCACCAAAGACACTCCACTTGGAGCTTTTTTCTTCTTGGCACAACTGGCCTTTGGGCAAGGAACTGCCCATGCCTTGACCACTGACAAAGTGCACGATGTCTGGACTGGACAAGCAGGATACAAGAAAAAAGACTGCCAAACTTTGCCAAGACAGTGTAAGATAGTTCTGAAAAATTTCCTTTCTCTGAAAATGGCCTTAGCCAAAGTTGGTTGCTTTAAGATTGCAAATGAAACTTTGGGTGATTGCTCAGGCAGCCAGTTGTCTCTGTCATCTACTGCACATTTTGGAAGCTGCTTGATTGTACTTCAAGCCTACTCAATTAATATTATCTCCCTTCTCAGGCCTTCTATGGGGTTTAAGATTAGATAGTCATAGTTACCTTCCTATTATTATCTAGCCAAGCCATTTTCAATACAGGACTTAGACTACTTAATATAGAATGCTTATTAAAACATTTATTATGTGTTCCTTGCTTAATATTACTTATGCTGGTTGTAATTCTAATCTTATACTTGATATCTGTTCCTAGTATATACAGTTTTGTATTAGGTTTGGAACTCTCTTATTTAAACAAAAGGGGGAGGTGCTGTGGGAGTGCCTTCAGCCAATAGCCTTTAAGATCCCAGTCCACTTGGACATTGTCTCTTATACTTAAATGCAGCTGTCAAGCATGCACTTGCTCTCTCGCTTCTGGCTCTTGCTTCTGGCAGCTGGATTTCATTTCTGTTTCCTGTTCTTGCAAAGGAATGTGATCTGGGACTGTGATCTGTGAGTCTACCCCTAAATAAATAACCCTTTAGATTATATGCAATTCTGAACTAGTGTGGAATTATTTTGTAACTTCTGTCATCAGCAGTCATCTAGGGAGATTGTCTAGTGAGCAGCACCTGTGACTATGGGCCTATGATGGGGATCTTCACTGCCAATATAGCTGAATTTAGACTCAGACTGTCCCTACCATGGTTGTCTTTACTCTGCTTTTTGTATTTCTCTCTACTTCTGCATTGTGTGTACTTGTTTGTCTTCTGCTATGGTCTCTTCTTCCTCATTCCTTTTCTTCATCTTTCCAAGGATCCTGTTGTCCCAAAAGCTGACTAAGGAGGCAGAATGGTCCTTTTAAAAGAGAAAGAAACTGCAGATTAGGGTACTAGATGATTAACATTTTCCCAGCAAATACATACTGATGACACCTATGGTCCTGCACTCTGGTTACTCCACCTGCTTCAGGCTTTATGTTCAAATATCTGCTCATTATTCACCAAGATCATGGCTGAAAATTCAAAACATCCACTCATGTATATAATAAAGTATGCTGATTTTTCAGCATATAGCAAATATAGAAATAGTATGATTGCTTTCTACTTAAAAAAAAAACCAAAAGATAACAATGGTTAAGAATAGTATTAGGAAACATCTGTTTTTACACAGGACAGTCAGGAAAGTGTCCTTTAAGGTTTCATTTTGAACTGTTAAATTACTTTTAATTTTTTAGACCATTATAAAGTAAATTTGTGTATTATTGTTTGTCAGCAACTATTAATGTTCATTTATTATTTCTTTTATAGAATTCCTTCCACATCCTGAGTTTAGAATCACTGATTGTTATGAGAAAGAATTGGAATTTGGCTACCTGCCACAGGCTCAGGGCATGCAATTCAACATCTCTAAATATCAGTGTACAGTCAAGAGATAAAGGTCCAAGGACTCTAGAATTTCTTTTGTCTTTTACATTTAAGAATATTAGAAAAAGTATATGAAATGAGTGAGAAAATATAACACATAGGGAAAAAGGGGGGATAAATGATTTAAAAAGCTATGGGAACATAGTACATGTTTATTTTAAGATGTACACATAATATACATATACATGTGAGCTCTCACGAACAGTTTGAATTAAATTAAATGTCCCCACACACATCTAACAAAAGCTCCAGTGCCAGGCATTGAAAATTTTCCCAAGTTGTTGGTCAGGGGCATTCCAATAATATCACCTATTGCTGTTGCTTTTGATTGTCTCATAAAATGAAGGTAAGACTATATTGGTAAAAATAGTACACACTGATAGCATAGGGACTTGGATAAATTGACCCAGAACTGACTTGGAAACCTATTTTATGAGCAATGGCTCTGTTACTATTCAAGATGCTAAGGAAGAAAAGAAAATAATAATCCTATTCAGCTGTGAAGCCTATGAACCACAACAAATGACCAGCAGAATATGCATATACATGTGTGCATGTATGTATTTGTGTGCATGTGCATGTATAACAATTATTAATGAATTTGAAAGGTTGTTCAAGGACATGGGGGGAGTTAGAAGGAAAGAGGTTGAAAATGATGTAAATATAGCATTCATGTACAGAATTATCAAAAAATTAATTAGAAACATGTAACTGGAGACTGCACTTTAGTATCTGGGCTGCTCAGACCCAAATAATCATCTGAAAATTATATTAATTACAACATTAGCTGATGGCTCAGGCATATTTCTAGCTAGCACTTACATCTTAAATTAACCCATTTCTATGAATCTGTGTTTCATAGTTAGGTTTACTGGTAAGGTTCTGGCATCTTTCTCCTTCAGCAGCTACATGGCATCTCCTGACTCCTTGCATTCTTTTTCTGTGCATTCAGTTTAGTTTTTCCACCTACCTGTATTCTGCCCTTCCATAGGCCAAAGCTTCTTTATTAATCAATGGCAATAAAACATATTCATAGCATAAAAAGGGGAATCCTACATTGTCTCCCCTTTCCTGATTAAATAAGAAGGAAGGATTTACATTTAGCATAGTAAAATTACATATACAAAACAGTTATCAAGCAAGAATTATAGTTACAACATTTAGTCCATTTACATTTGGCAAATTAAAAAAATACTCTATCATCTCTCCTATCTTTATATCTATTTTATCTTTTATTATAACAAAGAAAACTATAAATATCCATCAAAGACTCCATAAGGATATAATATTACCTAAGTAAACAGAAGGTGCATTGTAAGCAACTTCCCAAACTCTAGAATTGACAGAAACATCTTGCTGCCAGAAAAGTCACCCAAAGTTTTTATATAACATTGGGGCACCCATATTCAGCCTATAGGCCCATAGTATCTGGAAGACATTTCAGTGAAATAGGAAATTTGAAACTGTTTCACCTATATTGGCAGTTTGTCAGTCACTTTGTTTTGAGTCCCACAGAGTGTCTGTCAGTTTCTTCGTTGAAGCAGGAACCCTGAAGGACCCTTTCTTTTTTGGAAAGTTCAGCAATCACTTTTCTGTGGGTCCTGAATGTCCAGCTCATACAGCATACCATCAACAAGTGCAGGCAAAAGCAGTTTCTTTCCCAAATGGCTAGCCTTGTTACATTGAAGATAAATTCCATAATGAATTTCTTCAATGGCCATCAACCTCTCTGAAGTAACTAGTGCTGCCAGAAGCAGACGTGTCTTACTGTTGAGAAAAGTTTAAGTCCTTAAAACATTTTAGATGGAAGCACAAATGGCTGACTGTAAACAGTCAGCTGTAAGAAGTCACTACCTTCGGAAAAAGAGAGCATCTTCAACAAATGGTGCTGGCAGAACTGGTTGTCAACCTGTAGAAGAATGAAAATAGATCCATATCTATCGCCATGCACAAAACTCAAGTCCAAATGGATTAAAGACCTCAATATCAGTCCGATCACACTGAACCTGATAGAGGAGAAAGTGGGAAGTACTCTACAACACATGGGCACAGGAGACCGCTTCCTACGTATATCCCCAGCAGCACAGACATTAAGGACAACATTGAATAAATGGGACCTCCTGAAACTGAGAAGCTTCTGTAAAGCAAAGGACACTGTCACTAAGACAAAAAGGCAACCCACTGACTGGGAGAAGATCTTCACCAACCCTGCAACAGACAAAGGTCTGATCTCCAAAATATATAAAGAACTCAAGAAACTAGACGTTAAAATGCTAATTAACCCAATTAAAAAATGGGGTACTGAACTGAACAGAGAATTCTCAACAGAATAAATTCAAATGGCCAAAAGACACTTAAGGTCATGCTCATCCTCCTTAGCGATAAGGGAAATGCAAATTAAAACAACTTTGAGATACCATCTTACACCTGTCAGAATGGCTAAAATCAAAAACACCAATGATAACCTTTGCTGGAGAGGTTGTGGAGTAAGGGGCACACTCATCCATTGCTGGTGGGAATGCAAACTTGTGCAACCACTTTGGAAATCAGTGTGGTGATTTCTCAGGAAATTTGGGATCAATCTACCCCAAGATCCAGTAATACCACTCTTGGGAATATACCCAAGAGATGCCCTATCATATGACAAAAGTATCTGTTCAACTATGTTCATAGCAGCATTGTTTGTAATAGCCAGAACCTGGAAACAACCTAGATGCCCTTCAATGGAGGAATGGATGAAGAAAGTGTGGAATATATACATATTAGAGTACTACTCAGCAGGAAAAACAATGACTTCTCGAATTTTGCATGCAAATGGATGAAAATAGAAAACACTATCCTGAGTGAGGTATCCCAGACCCAAAAAGAGGAACATGGGATGTACTCACTCATAATTGGTTTCTAGCCATAAATAAAGGACATTGAGCATATAATTTGTGATCCTAGAGAAGCTAAATAAGAAAGTGAACCCAAAGAAAATTGTATAGTCATCCGCCTGGATAGGGGAAGTAGACAAGATTGCCGGGCAAAAACTGGGAACTTGCAGAACCTTCATCTGGCGATGGATCGAGACAGAGACAGAGACCCAATTTGGAGCAACCGTCTGAGCTCTTAAGGAGGAGCAGAAGGAGGGAGAACATGAGCAAGGAAGTCAGGACCACGAGGGGTGCACCCACCCACTGTGACAGTGGAACTGGTCTATTGGGAGCCCACCAAGGCCAGCTGGACTGGGACTGAATAAGCATGGGTTGAAACTGGACTCTCTGAACATGGCGGACAATGAAGGCTGATGAGAAGCCAAGGACAATGGCACTAGGTTTCGATCCTAATACATGAACTGGCTTTGTGGGAGCTTAACCTGTTTGGATGCTCACCTTCCTGGACCTAGATAGAAATGGGAGGACCTTGGTCTTCCTGCAGGGCAGGAAATTTGGACTGTTCTTCAGTATCGAGAGGGAGGGGGAATGGAGTGGGGGGAGGAGAAGAGGAGTGGGGATATGGGAAGGGGGTGGGGGAAGGGGGCAATATGTGGGAGGAGGGAGAGGGAAATGGGAAATGGAGAGCAGGTGGAAATTTTAATTAAAAAAGAACAAAAATAAAGAAAAAAAAAGAAAAAAACATTTTAAATGCCATATTCTGTAGGTCTTTGAAGTGTTGAAGATTATCTAACTGAAATATATCTTTGTATATCTAGAAAACCTAACTGACATGACTACAAGTTTGACTATTGTGATTATATATTAATCTATAATTTGTAATTATACATTATATTTTTAAATGAATTATATAAATATAATACTTCAAACAAGAGTTTACACACATATCATTATAGTATAACAAAATTGACCATAAATTTGTACCAATAGACCAAAATCCATACCAAAGTATAGTATTAATTTCTCTATTATATTAACCATTTATAATCAACCCCTTTTAAATGAAAAGCAACATTTATAAACAACCGAATTATGGTGAGTCAGAATATTTGTACAAAAATAGTACTTTCTCCCCTTGATATTACATTGGCTATTGTACAAACTTCGCATGTTTCTATAGATTCTGTAGTTTAACGGAGGTGCTGTGAATTTCAACCTGCACACTGTAAGGACAAGCAGAATGAAGAGGAGCCAAAAAGGGTGAGGTAAACAGTGGCTGAGAAAGAGGGCACTGAATTAGAGTTCGTTTGTCTGGAATGAAATATTTGGCTATCATTTGGAAGGATGGCTTGGCTAATTTTGTATGATTTCTGGAGGAAAAAACAGGCTAGTAGGTGGAAATTAAGAATGAGCAGATTTTATTAAAGTAGCTTTAAATATGACGGTTACAAGCCTGCAGTTAGACTGTTTTATAAAGAAATGAGCTATGAATGGAGATTTCCTGGACAGTGGCTGCCTTGGAGTGACTGCCTTAGCAGTCAATGGACTGCTAAGCTGGCCTGAAGCTAAGAACTGGTCAAAGTATGCCCAAACCCCCAGATTTCTCATCTTGCAAGCTGCCTTTCCAGCCTACCCCAGCACTTAGACTTTCCCAATAAGAAAAGCACCCTGGTGCACTAGCAACTGATAACCTTGTAAATCTTTAAGACTACAGAGACTGATTGCTGCTTATTTGACGTTAAGACATCCATACTGGGCTTGTTTTCTTTTCTATAGAACCTTATAAGGTTCCTTCCCCTGGCCCTCCCTGCTCCCGAGTATGCAGTATGTTCTTGCCCCAACCAATGACATACCACCTCATGGATCCAACCAGCCAGTCTTCCTGGGATATAATAGCTCCCTGCCCTCTCTGAATAAAGGAATTGCCCACCGGCATAGTCTCTGGCTCTTATTTACCGTCATACTTGCCACAGCTCAGGATCCTTTTCCACCCCAACTATACTTGGTTGGGCTCCAATCCTCCACTCCCCCATCCACTCACACTCCTCATCTCCCCCACTCCCCTTATTCCAGGTCAACCATACAGAGACAAAGCAGTACTCAAGTCCAGCACTTGAGCCAGCACTTGACAACCACTGTGGCTGGACCATTAGAGAACTGATTTGTATGACATCACCATGGCAGGACTTGTGACCCCATGATCATCCTCAAGTCTGGGCTGGAAGTTGAGAACTCTGACCACTCAGAGTACTTGAGCGTCAACCAAGTAAGAGGAGTATAAAATCCTAATATTTCCAAGGTAGCCCGTCCCTTACCCTTCTTTATCTTATCCAAGAACATCAAGGGCATCCTTTTGTATGACAGTTTCATCCTTTTGAGTTCATATTGAAATCTCTGTATATTCCTTAATTCATCTGGATTTTGTGAACTTGTAGAATTTGTTCATTGTATGTACTATAAAGAATAGTGTGTCAAGCCTCTTAACTCTTTTTCTTTCATTTGTCTCCTATGGGATATTCATCTCATTCCTGGTGAGCTCGGTTGAGATGGTTAAAGCTGTAATATGCTATTAACTGTACTTGGTTAAAAAATTAAGAGCAATAACAACTGTTTTTCTTAGACAATGTCCAAGCTACTCAGAATTTTATTAGTAAGTTTTTATGGGTAAGGTTGCATTTTTCCTAAGAAGCAGCCCTATTGAGGATTACTAGTAAATGAGTTATTTCAAAGACCTTGTCTGTCTCATCCAAGAGACTCCAGCATAGGAAGCGAGCCTTCTTGGGAGAATTGTATGTATAAGGTATGCTGATAACTTAACTATCATAGAAATCCCAAAGAGCTCCCAAGGTCCAAATGAGGAACTGAAGGAGGGAGAACATGAGCATGGAAGTCAAGACTGCGAGGGGGGCACTCACCCACTGAGACGGGGGGGGGGTGATTATTGGGAGATCACCAAGGCCAGCTGCACTGGGACTGAAAAAGCATGGGATAAAACCGGACTCTCTGAATATGGAGGACAATGAGGGTTGCTGAGAAGCCAAGGACAATGGCACTGGGTTTTGATACTACTGCATGAACTGGTTTTGTGAGAGCCTAGCCTGTTTGGATGCTCACCTCCCTAGACCTGGATGGAGCAGGGAGGACCTTGGACTGCCCACAGGGTAGGGAATCCTGACTTCTCTTTGGACTGGAGAGGGAGGGAGAAGGGAGTGGGGCGTGGGGAGTGGGGGGAGGAGGAGGGAAAAGGGAGGCGGGGAGGAGGCGGAAATTTTTATAAAAAAAAAAAAGAAATCCCAAAGAGAGCTAATTATTATCTTCTTCATTTCATTATCAAGTTTCTCTTTCTTCTGGCCTCTGGGTGTGCTTCATCTGTAGTCTGATTTTGGAGGATCCCATGAAAATTATAAAAGAAGCACTGAACTGGGTACTGGCAGACAGGTAGAAATTCTGACTCAATGACCATAGAAGCTGAGAATTTGGGGCAAGACAATACCCAAGTGCTCAGTTTCCTTCACTGCAAAATGGCTTCTTCACAAACCTCAAAAGAGAATCAATAGTTAACTTTGAAGCAAGTAGTAGATAAATGGTTAACTTTATACTTCATGTGGCAGGGTTGTATGCACGTCTAATCAAGGAGCAATAGACCAGGAGCCACAAGTATGCTGTGGATCCTGTGGCCTTTTGTTGGCCTCTAGTTTTTAGACTTTGCTTTCTGCCTTGAAGAAAGACAGACATTTATGCCTGATTTAACTTGTCTGTGGAGCTAATTACCTAAATTTCTTTATGTGATACAATTTTTTTTATTTATTAAAGATTTCTGCCTCCTCCCCGCCACCGCTTCCCATTTCCCTCCCCCTCCCCCAATCAACTCCCTCTCCCTCAGCAGCCAGAAGAGCAGTCAGGGTTCCCTGCCTTGTGGGAAGTCCAAGGATCTCCCACCTCCTTCCAGGTCTAGTAAGGTGAGCATCCAAATAGCCTAGGCTCCCACAAAGCCAGTATGTGCAGTAGGATCAAAACCCAGTGCCATTGTTCTTGAGTTCTCAGTAGTCCTCATTGTCTGCTATGTTCAGCGAGTTTTTATCCCATGATTTTTTTAGACCCAGTCCAGCTGGCCTTGGTGAGTTCCCGATAGAACATTCCCATTGTCTCAGTGTGTGGGTGCACCCCTTGCAGTCCTGAGTTCCTTGCTCGTGCTCTCTCTCCTTCTGCTCCTCATTTGGGCCTTGGGATTTCAGTCCGGTGCTCCAATGTGGGTCTCTGTCTCTGTCTCCTTTCTTTGCCTGATGAAGGTTAATATCCAGGAGGATAACTATATGTTTTTCTTTGGGTTCACCTTCTTATTTAGTTTCTCTAGGATCACGAATTATAGGCTCAATGTCCTTTATTTATGGCTAGGAACCCATTATGAGTGAGTACATCCCATGTTCCTCTTTTTGGGTCTGGCTTACCTCACTCAGGATAGGGTTTTCTATTTTCGTCCATTTGCATGCAAAATTCAAGAAGTCATTGTTTTTTACTGCTGAGTAGTACTCTAATATGTATATATTCCATACTTTCTTCATCCATTCTTTCATTGAAGGGCATCTAGGTTGTTTGCAGGTTCTGGCTATTACAAACAATGCTGCTATGAACATAGTTGAGCATATACTTTTGTTGTATGATAGGGCATCTCTTGGTTATATTCCCAAGAGTGGTATTGCTGGGTCCTGGGGTAGGTTGATCCCAAATTTCCTGAGAAACCACCACACTGCTTTCCAAGATCTTCACCAACCCCGTAACAGACAAAGGTCTGATCTCCAAAATATATAAAGAACTCAAGAAACTAGACGTTAAAATGCTAAGTAATCCAATTAAAAAATGGGGCACTGAACTGAACAGAGCATTCTCAACAGAAGAAGTTCAAATGGCCAAAAGACACTTAAGGTCATGCTCAACCTCCTTAGCAATCAGGGAAATGCAAATCAAAATACCTTTGAGATACCATCTTACACCTGTCAGAATGGCTAAAATCAAAAACACCAATGATAGCCTTTGCTGGAGAGGATGTGGAGTAAGGGATACCCTCATCCATTGCTGGTGGGAATGCAAACCTATATTATACAATTTTACAACCTCTTTACACTTCCAATTTGATTTGGGAAAAATGACCTAGAAAAATAGTTTTAATGTATGCTTTATAGTTTTTAATATTTCAATTATATCTTTAATTTAAGTTAGGGACACAATACAACTCTCAACTAAGTTCATCTGCTCATGCCAGAATTTGATTAACATTTGTTCCTACACAACATTAAATATTCTAACAATATATTGAATATTATTCATCATCTGTGTGTTTCATAACTTAGTCAAGCAGGCCATTCCAAAGACACCTGTTCTCCATTATTAGATTAATTCTCAATCTCTATAACCTCATAATTTAGATTTATTCTCAACCCCGCAACTGACAAAGGTCTGATCTCCAAAATATATAAAGAACTCAAGAAAGTAGACCGTAAAGGGCTAATCAACCCAATAAAAAAAATGGGGCACTGAGCTGAACAGAGAATTCTCAACAGAAGAAGTTCAAATGGCCAAAAGACACTTAAGGTCATGCTCAACCTCCTTAGCGATCAGGGAAATGCAAATTAAAACACTTTTGAGATACCATCTTACACCTGTCAGAATGGCTAAAATCAAAAACACCAATGATAGGCTTTGCTGGAGAGGTTGTGGAGAAAGGGGTACACTCATCCATTGCTGGTGGGAATGCAAACTTGTGCAACCACTTTGGAAAACAGTGTGGCGGTTTCTCAGGAATTTCGGGATCCACCTACCCCTGGACCCAGCAATACCACTCTTGGGAATATACCCAAGAAATGCCCTATCATACAACAAAAGTATATGCTCAACTATGTTCATAGCAGCATTGTTTGTAATAGCCAGAACCTGCAAACAACCTAGATGCCCTTCAATGGAAGAATGGATGAAGAAAGTATGGAATATATACATATTAGAGTACTACTCAGCAGTAAAAAAAATGACTTCCTGAATTTTGCAGACAAATGGATGGAAATAGAAAACACTATCCTGAGTAAGGTGAGCCAGACCCAAAAAGAGGAACATGGGATGTACTCACTCATATTTGGTTTCTAGCCATAAATAAAGGACATTGAGCCTATTATACGTGATCCTAGAGAAGCTAAATAAGAAGGTGAACCCAAAGAAAAACATATAGGCATCCTCCTGAATATTAGTCTTCATCAGGCGATGAAAGGAGACAGAGACAGAGACCCACATTGGAGCACTGGACTGAAATCTCAAGGTCCAAATCAAGAACAGAAGGAGAGAAAGCACGAGCAAGGAACTCAGGACCGCGAGGGGTGCATCCACACACTGAGACAATGGGGATGTTCTATCGGGAACTCACCAAGGCCAGCTGGCCTGGGTCTGAAAAAGCATGGGATAAAACCGGACTCGCTGAACATAACGGACAATGAGGACTACTGAGAACTCAAGAACAATGGCAATGGGTTTTTGATCCTACTGCACGTACTGGCTTTGTGGGAGCCTAGGCAGTTTGGATGCTCACCTTACTAGACCTGGATGGAGGTGGGTGGTCCTTGGACTTCCCACAGGGCAGGGAACCCAGATTACTTTTAGGGATGACGAGGGAGGGGGACTTGATGGGGGAGGGGGAGGGGGAGGGAAATGGGAGGCGGTGGCGGGGAGAAGGCAGAAATCTTTAATAAATAAATAAATAAATAAATTAATTAATTAAAAAAAAAGAAACCCTGTCTCGAAAAAAAGTAATTTTAGGTAGGATTCAGTAATCACTTTTTGATAGAAGTGGAAAATAATCAGTGATGTATGCCGAAAGACACAGTATGCAATGAAACCATTCCTAGTTATTTGGAGATTTTCCATTGGTAATTATGCAGGTTCAGTACTGTACCAGGCATACCCTAGTAATACATTCCCAGAATTTGTTATAAATTCCTTCCACTGCCTTAGCTCACATCTGACTCATTAATTTCCAATTGAAGTAGTGCTGAGAACGTTATAGAAGTACAAAAAGGCAATACTAGCTCAGCACGGGGGTAAAAATGAATGGATGAATGAATGAATCAGTGGAAGGCATTGAGGACCAAAGATGATGTATAATGTATTGTATTATTCCATGGTGTTAGAAGACTTAAGATGATGTATAATGTACTGTGTTATTCCATGGTGTTGGAAGACTTAAGATGATATATAATGTATTGTATTATTCCAAAGATGATGTATAATGTATTGTATTATTCCATGGTGTTGGAAGACTTAAGCTTCATTACTTTTTCTTTTCAACACTTAGGGTATTTTTCCTCTTCTTCCTGTTTAAAAATCTTTCCACCTGTGCTCTGTGGTCAGAGGAAGGATTGGGAAGAGTCTAGGGAAGAGAGACATAAAGTTACAAACTACTTTTCATAAAAGTAATATTTCAAGGTTCTGACGCTATTTTTGGATGGGATACAGAGAAGCCATGCACCAAACCATCCTGTTCCAAGTCAAATGGATCATGCAAAAAGAGCAGTCCTGAGAGCTGAGTTTTACTAACAAGTCCCCCTCCCTAAGTGCGCCAGGTACGTAGATACCTGTGGAGAGCGTATGTTGACACGGTCTGCTGATCCTGCTGATGGCAAGGCTGTTGGTCATGAGACACCGGCCTGGCATTTACCAGCAAGTAAAATCATGAACTCTAATTAGCTGAGACTTTTTATGGGGTGCCTTTGGAATTCCAAAGCACACATGTATTGCTAAAATAAAATCTGTTAGAATGATTTTGAAGCCCTTTCATAAATGGATTTGTCTCTGAGTGATCACAGGGATCATGGTCTTTCAGGATTTGACAATTTCCTTCTCTGACCAAGATTTTCTTTTCTAAAATTCAAGAGATTCCGGCTTTGACTTTGTACTTGGAGTTCAGTGTTGTTTGGACAATGTAGAGTTTTAATTTTGTCTTAACACTGGCTATTTTATTCCTCTATTTTTCTGTCTTGTTACTTCAAACTAGAGGCCTCCTTACCCTTTGTGATCACACACAAGTCCCTCCTCTTATTGGGTGCCTCTGTCATACACTACTTTCCAGTTCCACTCTCTTTGCTGGTGTTCTTTTTGCTTCTCCTTGAGAGGAAAGCATCTGTTCTTAATTCATTGGAAATTCACTGTTTACCTTCCACATCTATTGAAAAGTATACTCGGCTTTAGTAAGTACTCTAAGTCTTATTCAAGAATAAGAAAATGCCTTTTTCTGACAAGCACCTACTCAGGCCCAGGGTATCCAGTGCCTTCTGGCCCCCGTGAACACTGCATTCACGCCCACAACCCACATGCCCCCATACACACATACAATGTACATGGATTAATTAAAATAAATGAGAATCTTTGGAAAAAAAAAGAAAATGCCTTTTTGCTGAAATGTGGCAGAGCTCAATTTTGATTATAAAATGTTTGTTGAATATGTAAGCACACTGATGTCTACAAAATGTTGAATGTGTAAGCACATTTAAGTCTTTGGTTATTAAATTTTAGTTTCAACAGCACAGGTTTAATAGAAGATACAAATGAGGGTTGCATATACATGCCCAGAGCACCGTGTCCTAACCACCATCCATCATAAGACAACATTTCCTAACATCTAAAGACTGACCTTGTAAATAGAGTTCAAAATTGTCTAATAAAGACAAGGAAAATAACAAGAGAGGAAAAGGGATAGGTTGAGGCTAGGAGACAGGGAGGGGAGAAAGAGGAGAAAGAGGAAGGGAGGGAGGATGAAAGGAAGAGAGAGATATCTGTAAAATTCAAAATAATTCACCCCCAAAACATTTAGAAAAGCAATAAAGAAAATTATAATTCTCAATAATATTGTAAGTATCCCTAACAAATTGGATTTTTAAAAAAACTAACAAACAATATATTCTAGGAGTTAGCACAAAGAAAAACTACATTTCAAATAAAATGTATATATTTAAAAATTCTGAAATGTATGTAGAATGCATAGATAGGCATGCAAAGTTACCATAAAATTTAATAACAGCATATTGTCTTCATTTTGACACCTTTGGTTTTAAAATTCATTTATTTTGTACTTAATAAAATATTACTATTTATCAACATTTTCATTTTTAATGCTTAGCCTTATATATCACTTGCTTTAGTAAAAAGATTTATTTTTATGTTTATTATGTATATGTGTGTGGTATGTCTGTGTGCAGTACCTGTGGAGGCCAAAAGGGGCTGCCAGATCCTCTGGATCTGAATTATAGATAGTAGTGAACCATCTGATGGTACTAGGAACCTAACTCATGCCCTTTAGAAGAGTGAGAAGCCATCTTAACTGAGCCACTGCCACACTGTTGTTCCTTTTAATATATCATGTACTTGGATCATTAAAAGAGTAATGAAAGAAATGATGGTGCGCATCTGTAATCCCAGCTGTGGGGAGGCCAAGGGTAGGAAGACTGAGGATTCTAGGACTGCCTTGAGTATATACTGAGGGATGACATCAAATCCAATGCAACCAAACTGGTAAATTCCAAAATGAAACAACATAAAAACAAAGAAAAAGGAGCAGAAGATGACCATATTGATGAAGTCAGAAGGCTAATATCCACTACCTATTCTGTGGGAAACATGGTGCAGTCCATAGATTCTGGGCCTGCAGCACAGCAGAAAAGCAGTCTATTGCTGAAGGCAGCTTGCCTTCCTCATGCAGCTTTCCTCTGGGAACAGGGAGGCTGCCCCAGGCAGGCTCTGAGCACAGTCCCATCCTAGCAGATGTATGCTGAAACTCTGTTAAGAAAATGTTGGCAAAAGATGAAAGATTAATTTTGACATGTGATGTTATGAATTAATCTTTTTTTATCTCAATGTTTAAAAACTGACAAGGAATGAGGGGAGAAAATATGCCAAAGATAATGAATAAAACATTAAATTGAACCCATAAAGTTCCCACCTTTGCTGCTTTGTCAGAGCAAAGGATCTGGAGCAAACCTTTCTAGTGCATTTCCAGGGTAGCTACACACCCACAGCAGAGACAGCTGCATCAGTACGTGAGGTGCATCCTGTCAGGATGCAGCAGTACAAGTTCCCCTAGGACCATGTCTCCTACTTGAGATTGTTTCTGAAACAGAGAACCACTAAGGCTTAGACTGTGATCTGTGTAAGCTAACATTTCCCACACTTAAGTGAAGAACTTTCCGAAAAAGAGACATCCCGCTGCACTGTGCGAGTTGTTCCACGCCAAGAATTGTACCAATCCAAGCTGCTCTCCGCAATTCACTCCAGAGAGGTTCTCAGATGGCAGGTATAATTATTACAGTAGTAATATGGTGATGATAAACAATGTAAAATGATATGAATAGCATATGTTTCTAATATGAATTTATGTTTTTCTTGGGCCTTGATTTTCTCATACTTGAATCTGATAGCAGTATCTCTAAGGCAGTTTAGGGCTTTTGAGCTACGTGAAAAGGAGACAGCAGTGCCCAGTGCCAAATTCATACAACTCTCCATAACCGAGCTGAAAAGCATTTCTTGAGCTAGTCGGCTCACTCTCTCCGAATCTCTCAGTCTCTCCATTCTTTCTCTCCCTCCCTTCTCCCCTCCCTTCTTTCCAGTCCAAACAAACAAACAAACAAACAAACAAACAAACAATGCCAACAAACACAGTTACAAGTTTGACTTCCAAACTGCCCAAGGTCATTATTTAAGTTGTAAAGTTCTCTTTCATTTTAACTCCAATTAAGTTGCTTACAACTCAAGGAGAGATGTATAGAAGAATTAATATTTCCCTTAGAATATTTGTGTCAGAGAATATACTGGGTTAGGTAGTTTTTGTGTGAAGTGTTTTGGCTGAAACAGGCTCTAGTAAATCTGTAAAAAGGAATCCATTGCAGAGTCTTGTGATATTATAACCTGAACTATTGCTCAGAGTTCACATTATGCACACTATACTATTGTATCAGCATTTGTTAGAATAGTCACAAACTCAGGTGGACTCACTCAGGTGTATAAACAAGAAAAAAGAACGGGGAACCCAGAGGCTTTCTCTTATTCAGAGCATTGGCTCCCAAGAATATACATAACTTTTCTTTTTCCTTTTATTCCAGGTGACCACTTCCCACTTCTTCTTCTTCTTCTTTTTTTTTTTTTTTTTTTTTTTTTGCGCCATGATCACATTCTATTTTCAGGACAAAAATATCATTTAAATTACAAATTACATGCTACTTTTAGAAAACACAGGGATTGAGATTTTGGGAAAAAATTTCAAATACCTCGTTCAGACATTAGATATTATCAATGTATATTTCACCTCTCAGACATGTAGTGTCACGAAGCTGCCTATCAGCCTACTCTATAATCAGCAAGATTCAGGAAGCAAATCATAGCAGGCCTGAATAAAGAACAAGCTTCTCCTTAGTGACATCTTCTTGTGGAGTCTAGGTCACAGCAAGAGGGACTGTGTATGTGTGAGGTATCTTCCGGCTTTCTCACACCTTGCACTTCTTACATCACATGCAGAAGCGAAGCCTGTGAAGACCCAGGCTGTGAAGCCAGACTGTAGATGCACTGGGTTTGAAAACAGGAGGATTAATGTTAACCCACTTCCCTCAACTTGAACACAGCAGTCCTATTGAAACAAAACCACAGGTTTTCTCTACTTCATTGTTGGAAAATGCTAGATACAGAAATAAAGCTGTTATGCCCAAATCCATGGGTCCCAACAAAAGCCAACGAAGGAGACCAAGGTCCATATGTAAAAGCAAAAAGCCTTTATTTTAGTCAAGTTCTAAACTCAGTCTCTCTGCATGTCCAACATATTGGAATATCCGGAGAACCCCCAGCTCAATTAGAACTGGGTTTTTATTGTAGTAAAGGTGGGGGTGAGGGGTCTCTGAGGTTCAGGACCCCTGATTGGTGACATTTGTCTAGGGGTGTCCTGGTGAAGTGCTGGCAGGTGTTTCTATCTACAGTGCTTGAAATGCTGGCCATTTCCTTTTGAATGGTCTGCTCTTGGGTGGGGGTCAGGTAATCTCAGCCTGCCAGGCATTGTCTCAGGGTAAACTATTGAGACTCCAGATCCATTTAAATTTATCGATGGCCAGAGTCCCAGGTGATGATGGTTGGAAGTAAAGAACTTCCTTTGCATGACCTGCCCAGACTTAGCTTTCATGGCTGGACCCCACATTTCCCCCTTCACAAGTAGCAATGACAGGACCCAGTCTTGGGTCCTGCTTGCCTCTGGTTTTAAGGAAGTATGGAACCATTTATATCTTGCCCCCCCTCCCATGTCAGGGAGTTTTTCTTTGTCTTAGCCTTTTAACCCACTTTGCGTAAGGGGGAATTGGATGACATGTTTCTTTCTGCAACTGCTTCAAGCTGACATCAGGGCGTTGTTATCCAGGCCCAAGTAGGTTAAAAGGGCTAACCGAAGGTGGTGTGGGGGGCATTTAGGCAATGGGGTACTCATCAGACTTCTTTGCAGGAACAGGGAGTGTTCATATCAGCAGGACTGGTCCACATCAGCTTTCAGGAAGTCCAGGGCTTCTGACTATTCAGAGCAGGTTGTAGTCAGCAACTGTTGTTTAGATGCATCTGCCAGTCAAGCGGAAGCCTATTGAGATAAGTTTAAACTAGGAACAAAAGTTAAAATTTATTTACTTAAAGAAAAACCCATATTGTAGAGAAAGAACAGATAATGGGCAACTGTAACCAGAAAGAATAGACTCACACCTTTGGGTCCTAGCAAAAAACTAAACACCTTTAAGTTTACATTTAAATGGCAACCAGAATATATCTAAAATCTTGAGCTTCTGACCCACACACTAAGTAGTCATTGCTCTATTAGCTTACTAGAACTCTACCATGGGTGGGGGGAGAAGAAATCAGAAACATTTATTTATATCTTAAGTTATTTTTTAGACCCTCAAGCTTATGCACTTTTATATCCTCAGACTTTAAAACATTTTTTAATGAACTAACAAGCTAGCTGTAGCTTTGTGGGAGGATCTGGATACCTTTTGATATTAAACTGACATTATAACTGTCCTAGCCATTAATACTATCAGAGATCTCAGAAGGATAAATAAAGTATTTCTGAGTGCAGACCAAATAGTTTTTAAATCTACTAAAAATGACAGGGACCAGAGTCCATACACAGTTAGTCATACCCAGGTCTCCACAGCATTGGAGGCAGAAGTACCCAGAACAGCAGTCTTACTGTCCAAGCCAGGCTCATAAGGTAAACTTCTCTTTTCCGTGAAAGAGGGACATGGAAAAGACTGGCCTTATTTTTGTTATGGAGAAGTGGTGCAATCAATTTTGCAAGGTCCGGTTGTTTCTCCATAGTCTGACTGGGTCCTGGCAGCCAGTGTTGCACTGGGGGTCATTTCACCCAGCAGTCAGTATTGTTGTAATCCAGATGGAGACCTCATGGTGTCTCATAATCTTCCTTGGAGACCTTGGGTAACTGTTAGGATCTCGGAGTCTCTGTCTAATATAATAAGCTTTTTAATCATTATTTTAAATGCCATATTCTGCAGGTCTCTGAAGTATGAGGGCTGCCTAGACATGTCTGATTAGACAAACCCTGCTTTTTTTACCTGCTTTAAGTGTGACCTTGAAAACATACACAGGGAACTAAATAAGGCCCATTCCTGTAACCTACCATAACAGCACTTTAAAGATGACTGACTAACTTGCAATTTTCATCAGTTTACAGTAAGTTAGTAGCTTTTACAAGACTAGAACTTCATACTCTGTAAAGAAACCGAATTAGTCATTTCAAGGGTAAACATAGAACAAGTTTATATTGAGCTGTTAATGCTGTCTCCTGCAAAGGCAAGAATCAGGCCCCAAAGTGAAATAGGAAGAGGAGGGATTCCATGAGCTAACATTGCCCTAGGGTAAATTGAGACTAAGGTCTATTTTTTTCCTGCTCTGTAGAGCCCATCTCGGCAGGTGTGCTGACCTGGGAAAGCTGCTGTAGGCCTTACATTTTCCCCTTCACAAGTACCAATGGCAGGACTCGATCATGGGTCCTGTCTGTTCAGGGACTCAAGGGAGTGATACTGGAACCTTAATACCATCAGTTGAACAGTATTGACCCATTTTCAAACAAAAGCCATCAAGTCTGTTGATAAGAAGCAAGATCGATAGATCTAGAAGCAAAGTTTTAACCAAGAAGACCAGTTGAACAAGTTTTTATTCAGCTTCCTTGTGAGGCCATTGAATTTTTAATTACTCTCAGAGTGATTGACACAGAAACAACATTTTATTTCCAGAAGAGAGGGTCTAAACCTCTTAGTATTAATACAAAAAATTATGACTCCGCTTATCTAAATAACTTAAACCCAACAAAGTTAGCAAAGGGGAGGAGGCTACAACTGCAGTTGTGCTTATGTTGTGAATTTTAATTTAAACATCTGACATGTAGGGGGTCCTAGATTGCCCCTATAAAACAACCTCCAAAAGACTGAGATTTATAGGCTTGGACACTGTTCCAAGTCCTCTATCAAACTGCTTAGGCCCTGATGTCATCTTGAAGCAGTTGCAGAAAGAAACACGTCATCCAATCCCCCCTTACCCAAAGTGGGTTAAAAGGCTAAAACAAAGAAAAACCCCTTGGCTTGGGGGGCAAGATAGCTACCTATAATGTCTGTTAATATACTAGGTCCAGAGTTGTCAATTAATAGATTTATTAATATAAATGGTTCCATACCTCCTTAAAACCAGGGTCAAGCAGGACCCAAGACTGGGTCCTGTCATTGCTATTTGTGAAGGGAGAAATGTGGGGTCCAGCCATGAAAGCTAAGTCTGGGCAGGTCATGCAAAGGAAGTTCTTTACTTCCAACCATTATCACCTGGGACTCTGGCCATCAATAAATTTAAATGGATCCTGAGTCTCAATAGTTTACCCTGAGACAATGCCTGGCAGGCTGAGATTACCTGACCCCCACCCAAGAGCAGACCATTCAAAAGAAATTCCTGGCATTACAAGCACTGTAGATAGAAACACCTGCCAGCACTTCACCAGGACACACCTAGACAAATGTCAGCTAATCAGGGGTCCTGAACCTCAGAGACCCCTCACCCCCACCTTTACTACAATAAAAACCCAATTCTAATTGAGCTGGGGGCTCTCCGGATACTCCAATACACTGGGCATGCAGAGAGACTGAGTTTGCAAACTTGATTCAGATAAAGACTCTTTGCTTTTACATATGGGCCTCGGACTCCTTTGTTGGTTTTTGTTGGGACCCACGGATTTGGGTATAACAAAGCCAGTTTTGTTTGTTTTAATTTTCTTTCTTGTGTTTAAACAATGAGACTTGGCAGTGTTAGTGACCTGAAACAATTCCTCAGTTAGTTTGATTCCAAGGATTCTTCAAAGTTACCAAATCACCAAGAAGAACAAAATAGGGATATGTATACACTTTCTCCTTCTCAGGTCTTATTCTCCAGCTAGTGATCTGAGCACAGTGCTGAAAAGAATGGGAAGAGTGGTCATCCTCTCTTCTTCCTGATGTCAGTGGAATTGCATCAAGTCTTTCTCTTGAAAGACCCTCATTTTCAAGGGTGGTGGGAGAAATCCCCCAGTCTCAATAATTCAGGCCAACAGATGCAATCAACAAGAGGTGTCTTTAATGATTACACAGGCGCCTGAGGGTGCAACAGTAGCTTACGCCAACTGCCCACCCTGGGCAAATTCAAACAGCCATATTTATAGGGAAAAATGATTACATAAGAGGGTAGTATAGCACAAGCATTTCATTGGCTCTCAAATTGGTGGGTTTAGCTCATCCTGGGAATGGCCCCATGTCTATTCTCGGATTTCCCCGAAAACCATAAAGACAGATAAAACACCCTGTAGCAAGTTGACAATTTAGACAGGATGTCTTGGGGGGTGGAGTATCCCCGAAAAACCACAAAGCTAGATAGAGCACTCTGCAGCAAGTTTGACAGTTTAGATAGACTGCCTTGGGGGGCGGAGGATTCCCTCTTCTTAGCCTAGTCAGTGAGTCTGCAACCCATAGATATCCAGTTTTAGCATCAGCTGAGCTGAGGGGCCCAGCTGAATTTCAGCAAAGTTTAACATAGTACATGGGCATGGGGGTCTTTCACTCTATTTAGGATGATGCTGGTTGTGTGTTTCTTGAATACAGCTTTTATTGTGTTGAGGTATGTTCCCTCTAGCCCTAACTTCTCTATGACTTTTATAATGAAGACAAGTTGGACTTTGTCAAGGGCCTTTTCTGCGTCTAGAGAGATCATATGATTTTTGTCTTTAAGTTCATTTATGTGGTTTATTACATTCATTTATTTACATATGTTGAACATCTCTTTACTTCAGGGATAAAGCAAATTTAGTCATGGTTGATTATCTTTTTGATTCATATCTGTGTTCTGTTTGCAAGTGTTTTACTGAGCAGTTTTTATTCTACTGGTATTGGGGATCTTCTTTCTTTCTCATGTCTTTACGTGGTTTTGGTGTTAAGATGATAACTGCTTTGTAAAAGGAGTTTGAGTATGCTTTTTCTCTCTCTCTTCCTCCCTCCCTTCTTCCTGTCCTCCCTCTCCCTCCTTCTTTCTTTCTCTTTCTTTCTTTCTTTCTTTCTTTCTTTCTTTCTTTCTTTCTTTCTTTCTTCTCTCTCTCTCTCTCTCTCTCTCTCTCTCTCTCTCTCTTTCTCCTTCCTTCCTTCCTTCCTTCCTTCCTTCCTTCCTTCCTTCCTTCCTTCCTTCCTTCCTTCCTTCCTTCTGAAAGACCCCTGGTGTGGGGAGACTCTCACTCACAACCCTCCCTACTAACTCACAAGAGACCATCCTTGCTGCAACAACACGAGGTTTAATCGATGAGATGGAAGCCAGTGCACTGGGGCCAAGACTCATAACCCACGCAGGGGAAGAGTTTGACCCCGAGTAACAGGGAAAAGGGGTTTTTAAGGGAAGAAACCACAGCCCAAGTGATTCGAAAGGGGCAGGAAGGGTGTCACAGAAAATTCAGAAAAAACCAGTGATGATCACAAGGGGGCAACTCCCTGCCTCTCAAGATCACTGTCAAGATCATAATCAGCTAGTTCCTGAAACACAGTATTCCAAAAATACCAATGATAATCAAAAGGGGGAAACTCCCTGTTTCTCAAGATTATTCTCAAGATTAACTTTATCTTCAGCTAGTTTCTGAAACACGGTCACTGAAATGGCTAATTCTAGATTTCTGATTCTTCTATTCCTGCTTAGATTTTTGGCTATTTTTTCCTGCTGGGCGCGGGGGGGGGGGGGGGGGAGGTCTGGATTTATCCAGATCTTTTCCTTCCTTCCTTCCTTGCTTCCTTCCTTGCTTCCTTCCTTCCTTTCTTTCTTGAATAGTTTTAGGAGGATTGGCTATAGATCTTTGAAAGTCTGTTACAATTAGGCTGTGAATTCCTCTGGCCCTGAACTCCTTTAAGCTGGAAGGCTTTTTATTACTGCTACAATCTCCATATTTGTTGTAGGTCTGTTCAGGTTGTTAAATTCTTAGTTTAATTTTGATGACTAAATCTATAAAGTCAACCATTTCTTTTGGGTTTTCAGCTTAATAGAGTACAGGCTTTTAAAAGTATTTCCTTATAATATTCCAAATTTCTTTGGATTTTGCTGTATTGTTCCCCCGTTCATTTCTGATTCTGTTAATTTGGGTCTTTTCTTTCTTTCTTTTGATGAGTTGGGCCAAGGATCTATCAATCTTATATACATTTATTTTCTCAAAGGACCACCTCTTCAGTATATTGATTCTTTGTATTGTTTGTTTGTCATCAATTTCTGCTCTGATTTTTATTATATCTTACAGTTGACTGGCTTAGATTTGGTTTGTTTTTGTCTTTCCAACTTTTTAAGATGAGTTATTAAGCCATTTGTTTGTGCTCTTTCTGATTTTTTAAATGTGTACACGTAGAGGTATAAACAATACAGCAACTAATTTATTAAACTAGCGTCATCCCTAGCAACAACATCCCTAGCAACAACAGTCTATACACATTTTTTCTTACACTAACAGATAAGTGTAGTGATCACCTGTATCAGGGAAACTCTCTTTGTGATAGAGACCATTACAGAAAACCACAACAAAATGCAGCATTATGGAACCCAGTCCCAGTGCCTAAGTCTGCAAAACACTTCCACATCAAGGCTTAGGGATCACTGCAGGAGATGGGATAGAAAGATTGTAAGAACCAGGAAGATCAGAGAGTTTGCTGTGAGATTGTGTCTCCTAGTGACATCAGAAGCTACATCCATAAAGTCTCACTAACATGACTGACCAATTGCAAGCTGATCAAGCGAGACACCAATGGACTTGCCAAAGTGAACAAGGAGAAGCCCACAAGGCTTCAACCCTACACAAAGAACTATGGTTAGCTGCATAAAACAGGGAGGATCACACCAATTGCTGGCCATTGCTAAATGGTCAGCTTTCAATCCATATGTACAAGGAACATTATACGAGCAGAACAGATTATATATAGGAATATGTGTGCATGTAATAGCAGTTAGTGAGAGGCCATGAATTTAAAAAAAAGGAAGGCGGCTATGTGGGAAGGGTTTAAGGGAGGAAAGGGAAGGAGGAAGTAGTAATTAAGTTATAATCTCAAAAATAAAATAAAAACAAAAGATGTTTGTTTTATGGAAAATGAATTGAAGCAGGAATTCTTTTGTAAAGATAGCAAAAGACAGAATTGTCTTAATTTTAGTAAACACCAACAGCCAACAGTTTTTGATAGTGAAATACTCATCCTTAAAATGAGAGATGCACACACAGCACAAAGAACAGTGGCTGTGATTGAAGAAATAGCCTCTGCCTAGAGTACTTTCTCCATAGCTATTGTTAGAGTCTCTTGAAGGCTGTCCACCCTTCTCCATAAAAGACAAACTCACACACACACACACACACACACACACACACACAATGTACAAATGTGCACCCAGGCACACACACACACACACACACACACACACACACACACACACACCTTTTCAGATTCTGACCTTCCAGTTCTTTTCAAACTGACCATAGATCCCAGAAGTCGTGGCCCTTGAACCCATCCTGGTGTCAGTATGCCTGAACACGAGGATCTTCTCTGTGAAACATCTCCTGTGTTTACACACTCCAAGAAAACTGTATACCCATGAATGGCCGTGTGTGCCCATACCTGATACATCATATACACATAGATGACTATATTACATACTGCTATATGATATGGCTATACTATATGAATATAGCATATATGGCTATGTATTATGATGGTGTGTTTTGACCATATATGTGTTTTCCTTTACTAAACAGAAATACACTTAAATACAATTAACCACTTTAAATTCTTCTTTTAACAACTCTCAGATTCTTGTTTAGATCTTTAATAAAATGTTTAAAGTATGTGTTGCCACATGAAAAAGATTAAAATGATAGAGTTTTATTTGAAATTTAGAGTGTTTGCTGGTTTGTTTTTTGAATTTTTCTTAAAAGGGACTTCCAGTGTTTTGCCCGGCACACTGGTCCAGTTTTCAGTGAGGTGATCTATGAGAACATGGCTGAGGGAAGTGTCACTAACATGAAGCGCCCTCAGAGGGAGGAACAGACTTGAATTTTGAATAAGGGACTTGCAAAGGTGACTTAATTGGTAAAGTACTGCTCAGAACATAAGGACCTACATTCAGATTACCATGTTGGGAGTGAAATCATTGGAGTTACAAGTGGCCTATTCTGCATTCCCATTTGGAGGGGTGGAAGCAGATGAATTAAGATATTTTGGCAGTGATCACATAAGTGATATGTCTTCTTCAACAAGTCACATCAGAGACAAGAGATGTTGTTCGGTCCTAAGGCCTGTGCATGCTCGTCAAGTTCTCCTTCACTGAGAGACAGCCTCAGCTGTGGTTTCTTGAGACAGGATCTTGCGATGCTGCCCTGAAACTTGCTATGCTGTCTCTACTCATAAGCCCTTGGATCCCAGACCTGCCTGCATAGCACCCCACTTCAAGCTTCTTTCCCCCATGCAGAGGAATGTGAGCACCTCCTGCAGCACTGACTGTTGCATCTCTGTGTTCTGAGGCAGTACGTATCCACTTTCCCAATGATCTTTCATGCAGTGGTCTTGCTATATGGTGATGACTTTTGCTGAAAGCAATATCCCTATTTGGGGTTAAATTCATAAATCTATATGGCAAATTCTATGTTTACTCAGCTGACTTGTTTTAGTAAAGAATAGCTTTTCTGTCACTAATCTATACATTTTATTAGTTCAAGATATTAGATAAAAATATTAACTTTATTGTCATGTATCAATTGCCTTAAATTTGGTCATCTAGATTTGTCAAAGCAGGTGGCCCCATATGTGTTGAATGGACCTCCACGTGCTCTTGTCAGCATTCCTATTCTTCGGGACAGCACTCTGTCTCATACCTGAAATTTGAGAAGCCCTGGTTTATTTGTTTTTTAATAGAGAAGGAAATTATGTAGAATCTGAAAACATAGATATAATTTTGTTAGGTTATTTCTAGGCGTCTATGGGAAAAGACGGAAAGTTAACATACAATGGTATGGTGTATGAAGTGTTATATAAAACAGCATAAAATATATCTATGTTTTTAGACCTGCAAATCAATACCAACCTTACAGAGTTTTCCTTGCATTACTTCCTTCTTTATTTCTATCTTCCTTCTACAATAGTCAAAACAAGATTCCTACTATCAGTGTATTTACCTTGAACTGCAAGAGGTACAGAGGTCTGAGAATCAAGGAAGTGTTTCACAGGTGTAAAAGGACCAGGGGAGTATATTTCATGATATCCTGCTGACCTCTAGTGAGTTCTTTGTTGCTTTTGCAGCTTCCCAAAGGTTGTTTATAGCAAGACTGTTTCTCAGCTTTGTCCTGCGCCAGCATTATCAGCCTTTGTGTCAGATGATGCCTGCTTGTCATTGGATACCCAGTGAACTGAATGATGCCTGGCAGCATACTCAGAATGTATCCAGAGCTCTCCCCCTGGAGAGAGTATCCATGATTGGGTACCTATGTTCAACCTAGACAGAGATCAGACAAAAGTCTTTTCTGGAACATTTACAATATGAATATATAGCTGTTCAACAAAGAAGGGGACTCATTAGAATTTCTCATTTTGATTCATATCTAGTTTCTTTTATTTCCTTAGGTTCCCAGGATTGTAGGATTTGTTACTGTTGAGTTTGATCAGTTGCCCTGATCAGGTTTCAGATAAAAATATTGAAACTGAAAAAAAGCTGCTTATGAATATTCTCTGAAAATATTTTATCATCAGGATAAACAGGAAAGATAGGAAGGGCTGGTTTTTGCTGCAAGGAAAATTAGGTTGATTGCTGGTTATAGTCCTCTGTATGAGTCATTTTGGCTGTCTTTAGAGGACATGTCAAGACTTTGATGTGCTGATGCTGGCGACTGAACCCAGAGCTCCACACATTCTAGACAGGCACGTTACCATTGAGTTACACACCAATTAACATTTCTGCTTTAAAAATATGTTTGAGACAAAAATTTCATTAAGCTTCTCAGGCTGGCATTAAACTTGGAATCACCCTTGCCAGCCTTTTTAGGGGCTGATAGTATAGGCCACTACACCTGTTTCTGTTACCTGCACTTTGTGTGACTATTCTGATATTCTGAGCATCTAAATATGTCTTGGTATGAAGGAGAAGTTCAGAAGGACTCACATACCCTCAACTATGCAACTGCATAATATCTCTTAGAAAGGTGTGGGATACAGCCTCAAATGAAGGAGGACCTCTCCATGACAGGAAGAATAAGATGAAATTATACTCAAAGTTAGTTTCAAAAAACATTAAGAAATTCCTGGGTAAAAAGCAGTGTGTCATGGTGAAAGGCGTGGTTGCTAATTTTGTTTCTGAAGATGGAAAACACTTTTGGAGAGACTGGTTTTGCAATGTGCTGTCAAAAGGTATAACAGGGACATGAGTGAAGGAGAGATTGCATCTAAGTTAAGGACATAGGATGATGATGACTTCCTGGAGAAATAGAGTCTCATCATCAAAACAATGTGATTCAGCTGAACCTTGATGGACAAACAGAATTTGCAGAAGCAGATGACAAATTAAAAGCAAGTAAGAAATTCTCCTACTTCCAATGCACATGCATGCCCATGTAGACTCTCACTCTGCCCCCTCCAATATGCACAAATACACATGAACACACAGAGCCACACACACATGCAGACACACAGACACACACAGAGACACACATAGACACGTGCATACAAAAACACACACACAAAGACAGACACACACACAGAGACAGACAGACACACACAGTCACAGACACATGCACATGCAGACACACAGAGACACATACACATACACAGAGACACAGACACACACACATAGACACACACACATAGACACACATACACATAGACACACACACAGACACACACACATAGACACACACACAGACACACACACACAGACACACACACACAGACACAGACACACACACACACACACACACACACACACACACACACACACACTTAGACTTCCTCATAGTATCAGAGCAGTAAGGAAGTAGGCTGCTTCAGGTGAGTTTGTGGCTAGCTTCTTGCACTCTTTTAATGGAGAAGCCTGACACCTACTGGACAGAACTTGTATGGCACCCGGCTGAAAAGATTATGGTGTACAGGGACTTTAGAGGGTCAAATACATAGATGGACATGGTGTGTGGGCAGAACATAAACTCTGCATAACTGTCCAGAGAAGAATTAACTATATTCCTAATCTCAAATTAATATTCTGAATTCTATTAAGAAATAAATTGAGTATAGTAAGCTGTCCATACTTGTAGTGAGAATTTGATTTGTTGGACAACTGAAAATGAAGATAGAAAGGGAAAGCTTCCCATGCTCTCCAGTGTTGCTTTCTAGATGAGTTTGCATCCACTTTCTGGGTTTTTATACATAATTTTACAAGACATGCTTTTATGTTCCTGGCTTTTTTATAAGTGTGAATGTATGTGTATGCACACACATATATGGAGTTCAGAGGTCAATGTCAAATGTCTTCCTCACTGTCTACATTAGTTTTTGAGAGAAGTTTTGCTGAACCTGGAATTCAGAAGTTTGCCTTGTCTGGATCGACAAGATTCCCCAGAGCCCTTCTGTCTCCACTGCTCCCGAACTGGATTACAGGAAAGATTGCAGTACCCAGCTCTGGGGATCAAACTTGGGTCTTCATGTTTGTGTAGCAAGTACTTTACCAACTAAGCCACCCCCAAATCCCAGACCTCACTTCTTTAAGTTAGCCTAATAATTTTGAAATTAGTCCAATCTGTGGGCACTGGTGATTTGCTCCTTTGAAATGCTGAGTATATTTATCCTCCAGGTACAGCCCATTGATCCGCTGGTTTACTTAAAGGGGACCATAGCCCTAAATATAAGCCATTTCAATTTCTAAAGGGAAGCTTGCAAGTTTGGGGTCATTAAGTTCCTTAGAAGAGCGAGATCAGAGATGATAAATGAGAAGCAGACCAACAGATTTGAGAGTTCCACATAGTGTGTTTGACCATGTTTGCCCTCTCTAGTTTTCCTAGGTCCATCACGTTCCTCACTCTCAACCTTGTGTTCTTTGTTGTTAGACCCTTCAAGACTAATGTGTACTGATCAGGTGGTCTTGGATGGTTGGTCTTCTATTAGAGCATGGCCAACTTACACTCTTAAAGAAAATGTTCTTTCCCTATCCCAGTTGTGAGCAATTGTGAACCGCTCCAAGAACAGAGCTGGAATTGTATGTACAAACGCCAGCTACATTCTGAGATTCAATCCGCTTGGGATCATACATGTTTGTGAATGCTGTCACAACTACTGTTAGTTCATACACGATGCTGTCCTGCTGTGTCCTGAAGACAGTGTTTCTTTGCACACCCACTGCCTCTGGCTCTTACACTCTTCTCTCTTCATTTCTGAAATGATCCAAGAGTCACGGGAAGTGCAATATCTATTTTCCCCTTTGGGCTGAGTATTTTTCAGCCTCTTATTCTCTTGACAAGTTGTGGGTCTCTGTGTTAATCACCATCAAGGAGTAAAGATGTATTTACCTATGGGAATAACAATTAGTCATTATGGCTCAGTTTAATTCTATATCCATTAAACAGCATAATAGTAGAAAATTATCTCCTAGGGTCTGACTTCTTTATCTATAGATTCTCATCCCAATAATGGTACCAGGTATGGATTTCAACTTGTGGAGACAGGCTTTAAATCCAATTAGTAAGTGGTTGTTTACTCAACTCTCAAGGTATTTTTGTCACTATTGTATAAACGAGCATGCATTATCAGGCCAGTCACTAAAGTAGTTTTTGTAAATCACAGTTGAGCATAGTGTTGTAGAATATTATTTTAAGATGAGTTACATTTCTTTATGATGTAGAACATTTGTTTAATGATGGAAAGATGTAGTGCCTTTTTTATACTGTGCTTGTTTAACTCTGTGAAGCTGTGTTTCTTTGCCTGTCTGAAACCTATTTTGACTAATAAAGTGATGAATGGCCAATAGCAAGGCAGGAGAAAGGTGGGGCTGACAGGCATAGAGTATAATTACAAGGAAAAATCTGAGGAGAGGAAGATCTAGGAGCAATAGGAGGAAAACTTCAGGGCACAGCCACACAACTGCACAGCAAGCCATGGAGTAAGAAAGAAAGAAAAATATGGAAAAATAGAGAAAGGTAAGAGCCCAGAGGCAAAAGACAGAGAGGATAATTTAATTTAAAGAAAAGCTAGCTAGAAATAAGCCAAGCTAAAGCCAGGCATTCATAACAAAAATTAAGACTCTATGTGATCTATTTCGGAGCCAGATGACAGGCCTCCAAAAGATCCAAGGAATAATAGAAATCAACAGTATTTTGGTACTCAACATGGGGTCCAAATATTCCCAGGGCCTGAGAATGCGGCTCCTTTAAGAAACTCTTACACCAGAGCATTTAAACAGACATTTTTTATGCTAAATAGAAACAAACAAACAAACAAAAACAAAGTGAAAAATGGCAGCAACAATGCAGGGCATGAGACAGGGACACTGAATATAGTTCTTGGTGAAACAAACCTTTGAATAGTCCCTGGTTGAAAGATTTAGGCTTGACTCTCAGGAATGGAGAAGTGTGCAGTCAGCAGATAGAGTCAGGCAGAGGACACAGCATAGCTTAGCAGTTTAAAGTTTACTCTCACAATCAAAAAGGGCCAAAAGATATGCAGTAAAAAAGGTCCAGATTGAAAAACAACAACAGAAAACAAACAAACAAACAAACAAACAAACACTCTAAGCAGGTTCTAGCGTGTTTTTTCTTTTCCTTTTTTTTTCTCAATTTTTAAAGTTGATTATATTGAGCTCTACATTTTTCTCTGCTCCCCCTGCCTCTACCCTCTCCTTCAACCCTCTCCCATGATCCTCATGCTCTCAATTTACTCAGGAAATCTTGTCTTTTTCTACTTCCCATGTAGATTAGATCCATGTATGTCTTAAAGTCCTCATTGTTCTCTAGGTTTTCTGGGATTGTGAATTGTACGCTGGTTTTCTTTGCTTTATTTTAAAAACCACTTATAAGTGAGTACATATAATATTTGTCTTTCTGGGTCTGAGTTATCTCACTCAAAATGATGTTTTCTAGCTCCATCCATTATTCTGCAAATTTCAAGATGTTTTGCTGTGTAGTACTCTATTGTGTAAATATACCACATGTTTATTATTCATTCTTCAGTCAAGGGACATTTAGGTTGTTTCCAGGTTCTGGCTATGACAAACAATGCTGCTATGAACATAGTTGAGCACATGTCTTTGTGGCACAATTGAGCATCCTTTGGATATATACCCAAAAGTGGTATTACTGGGTCTTGAAGAAGGTTGTTTCTTAATTTTCTAAGAAATCACCATACTGATATCCAAAGGGGCTGTACCATCTTATAATTCCAACTGCAGTGCAGGAGTGTTCCCTTTACCTTACAACCTTTCCATCATAAGTTGTCATCAGTGTTTTTGATCTTGGCCATTCTTACAGGTGTAAGATGGAATCTCAGAGTTGTTTTGATTTGCATTTCTCTGATGACTAAGAATGTTGAGCATTTCCTTATGTGTCTTTCATCCATTTTTGATTCCTCTGTTGAGAGTTTTCTGTTTAGGTCTGTCCAGTTTTTTTTTGATTATTTGTTTTTTGATGACCAATTTCTTAAGTTCCTTGTATATTTGGAGATCAGACCTCTGTATGATGTGGGGTTGGTGAAGAACTTTTCCCATTCTATAAGCTGATGTTTTGTCTTGTTTACTGTGTCCTTTGCTTTACAAAAGCTTTTTGGTTTTAGTAGGTCCCATTTATTAATTGTTTCTCTCAGTGTCTGTGCTACTGGGGTTATATTTAGGAAGTAGTCTTTTGTGCCAATGCGTTCAAGTGTACTTCCCACTTTCTCTTCTATGAGGTTCAGTGTGGCTGGCTTTGTGTTGAGGTCATTGATTCATTTAGACTTGGGTTTTGTGCATGGTGGTAGACTTGGATTTATATTTGTTCTTCTACGTGTTGATATCCAGTTATGCCAGCACCATTTGTTAAATATGCTTTCTTTTCTCTATTTGATATTTTTTGCTTCTTTGTCAAAAATCAGGTGTTTGAAAGTTTGTTGATTGATATCTGGGTTTCAATTTGGTTTCATTGGTCCTCTTGTATGTTCTTATGCCAATACCAGGCTGTTTTCAGTACGGTAGCTCTGTAGTAGAGTTAGAAAGTCGGGGATTGTGATGCCTCCAGAAGTTCTTTTATTGTACAGAATTGTTTGGGCTATGCTGGGTTTTTTGCTTTTCCTTATGAAGTTGGGTACTGTTCTTTTGAGGTCTGTGAAGAATTTTGATGGACTTTTGATGTGCATTGCATTGAATTGTAGATTGCTTTTGGTAAACTGCCATTTTTACTACGTTAATTCTACCTACCCATGAGCATGGAAGATCATTCAACTTTCTGGTGTCTTCTTCAATTTCTTTCCTTAAAGATTTAAAGTTCTTGTCACACAAGTCTTCCACTTGTTTGGTTAGAGTTACTCCAAGATATTTTATGGTATTTATGACTATTGTGAAGGGTGATGTTCCTCTCATTTTTTTCTCAGCCCATTTATCATTTGTGTAAAGGAGGGCTACTGATTTTAAGTTAATCTTGCATCCTGCTATATTACTGAACGTGTTTCTGAGTTGTAGAATTTCCTTGGTAGAATTTTTGGAGGTGCTTATGTAAACTATCAGCAAACAGTGAGAGTTTGAGTTTTTCTTTTCCAATTTGTAGCCCCTTGATCTCTTTTTGTTGTCTTATTGCTCTAGTTAGAACCTCAAGAACTATATTGAACAGATATGAGAGAGTGGAAAACCTTGTCTTGTTTCTGATTTCAGTGGAATCACCAGGAGTTTCTCTCTATTTAGTTTGATATTGGCTGTTTGCTTGCTGTGTATTGCCTTTATTATGTTTAGATATGTTCCTTGTATCCCTGCTTTCTCCAAGACTTTTATCATGAAGGGATGTTGTATTTTTCGAAGCTTTTTCAGCATCTAATGAGATGATCTAAAATTTTTCAGTTTGTTTTTATGGTGGATTACGTTGACATATTTTCATATGTTGAACCATTCCTGGATCTCTGGGATGAAGCTGACTTGATCATGGTGGATGATGGTTTCATTTTGCTAGTATTTTATTGAGTATTTTATTGAGTATTTTTGTATCAGTGTTCATGAGTGAGATTAGTCTGTAATTTTCTTTCTTAGTATTTTCTTCATGTGGTTTGGGTATCAGGGTAATTCTAGCCTCATAAAAAGAGTTTGACAATGTTCCTTCTGTTTCTATTGTGTGGAACAATTTTAGGAGTATTGGTATTAGCTCTTTTTTGAAAATTTTGTAGAATTCTGCGCTGAAACCATCTGGTCCTGGGCTTTTTATGGCTGGCTAACTTTTCATGACTGTTTTCATTTCTTTAACAATTATAGGTCTGTTTAATTTGTTTATCTGGTCTTGATTTGAGTTTTGTAAGTGATATTTATGCAGAAAGTTGTCCATTTCATTCAAGTTTTCCAACTTTGTGGAATGCAGCTTTCTGAAATACGACCTGATGATTCTCTGTATTTCCTTTAAGTCTGTTGTTATGTTCCCCTTTTCATTTCTGATTTTTCTAATTTGGATATTCTCTTTCTGTCTTTTGGTTAGTTTGGATAAAAGTTTGTCTGTTTTGTTGATTTTCTCGAAGAACTAACTCTTTGTCTCACTGATCCTTTTTTTTTTTTTTTTTTTTTTTTACTTTTGGTCACTTTAATTTTTTTTAATTTTTTTATTCTTTTTTTATTCTTTTTTAATTAAAATTTCCACCTGCTCCCCGTTTCCCATTTCCCTCCCCTCCTCCCAAATATTGCCCCCTCCCCCCACTCCCCTCCCCCTATCCCCACTCCTCTTCTCCTCCCCCCACACCATTCCCCCTCCCTCTGGATACTGAAGAGCAGTCCAAATTCTCTGCCCTGCGGGAAGACGAACGTCTTCTATCTAGGTCCAGGAAGGTGAGCGTCTAAACAGGCTAAGCTCCCACAAAGCCAGTTCATGTATTAGGCTCGAAACCTAGTGCCATTGTCCTTGGCTTCTCATCAGCCTTTATTGTCCGCCATGCTCAGAGAGTCCAGTTTCAACCCATGCTTATTCAGTCCCAGACCAGCTGGCCTTGGTGGGCTCCCAATAAATCAGTTCCACTGTCACAGTGGGTGGGTGCATCCCTCATGGTCCTGATTTCCTTGCTCATGTTCTCCCTCCTTCTGCTCCTCATTTGGGCCTTAAGAGCTCAGACCGTTGCTCCAAATTGAGTCTCTGTCACTACCACGATCCTTCGCCAGTTCTAAGGTGATATGTAAGATATTCATCAGTATAGGATAGGATCATTTCAGGTTCCCTCTCCTCAGTTGCCCAAGGTACCAGCTGGGGACATCTCCCTGGACACCTGCGAACCCCTGTAGAGTCAAGTCTCTTGCCAACCCTAAGATGGCTCCCTTAGTTAGGATATATACTTCGCTGCTCCCGTATCCACCCTTCCTATATCCCAACCATCCCAATACCCCGAGCTCCTCCAATCCTCCCCTTCTCATGTTTCTCATCCCATTTCCCCTTTGCCCCATGCCACCTCACCCGCAAGTTCCCAGTTTTTGCCCTGCAATCTTGTCTACTTCCCCTCTCCAGGCGGATGACTATACGATTTTCTTTGGGTTCACTTTCTTATTTAGCTTCTCTAGGATCACAAATTATAAGCTCAATGTCCTTTATTTATGGCTAGAAACCGATTATGAGTGAGTACATCCCATGTTCCTCTTTTTGGGTCTGGGATACCTCACTCAGGATAGTGTTTTCTATTTCCATCCATTTGCACGCAAAATGCGAGAAGTCATTGTTTTTTTACCACTGAGTAGTACTCTAATGTGTATATATTCCACACTTTCTTCATCCATTCCTCCATTGAAGGGCATCTAGGTTGTTTCCAGGTTTTGGCTATTACAAACAATGCTGCTATGAACATAGTTGAACAGATACTTTTGTCATTTGATGGGGCATCTCTTGGGTATATTCCCAAGAGTGGTATTACTGGATCTTGGGGTAGGTTGATCCCAAATTTCCTGAGAAACCGCCACACTGCTTTCCAAAGTGGTTGCACAAGTTTGCATTCCCACCAGCAATGGATGAGTGTGCCCCTTTCTCCACAACCTCTCCAGCAAAGGCTATCATTGGTGTTTTTGATTTTAGCCATTCTGACAGGTGTAAGATGGTATCTCAAAGTTGTTTTAATTTGCATTTCCCTTATCGATAAGGAGGTTGAGCATGACCTTAAGTGTCTTTTTTTTTTCCTTAAGTGTCTTTTGGCCATTTGAATTTCTTCTGTTGAGAATTCTCTGTTCAGTTCAGTGCCCCATTTTTTTATTGGGTTAATTAGCATTTTAAAGTCTAGTTTCTTGAGTTCTTTATATATTTTGGAGATCAGACCTTTGTCTGATGCAGGGTTGGTGAAGATCTTCTCCCAGTCAGTGGGTTGCCTTTTTGTCTTAGTGACAGTGTGCTTTGCTTTACAGAAGCTACTCAGTTTCAGGAGGTCCTATTTATTCAATGTTGTCCTTAATGTCTGTGCTGCTGGGGATAAACGTAGGAAGTGATCTCCTGTACCCATATGTTGTAGAGTACTTCCCACTTTTTTTTTCTATCAGGTTCAGTGTGTTCAGACTAATATTGAGGTCTTTAATCCATTTGGACTTGAGTTTTGTGCATGGTGATAGATATGGATCTATTTTCGTTCTTCTACACATCCAGCCTTACAGAAAGTAATAGAAGGAAAATCACAAACCAAGGAGTCCAACAATGCCCACAATAACTCAGACATCTAATGACCCTTCACCAGCACAACTTGAAGAAGGGAAACACACAAACTCTACTACCAAAAGAAAAAAAGAAAGAAAGGAAAAATGACCGGAGTTAACAACCACTGGTCATTAATATCACTTAATATCAATGGACTCAACTAACCTATAAAGAGGCACAGGCTAAGAGATTGGATACAAAAACAGGATCCAACATTCTGCTGCTTACAAGAAACACACCTCAACCACAAAGACAGACATCTACTCAGAGTAAAGGGCTGGGAAAAGGTTTATCAAGCAAACGGACCTAAGAAACAAGCAGGTGTGGCCATACTAATTTCTAAGAAAGTTGACTTCAAACTAAAATCAATCAAAAGAGATGGAGAGGGACATTTTTTACTCATAACAGGAACAATTCACCAGGATGAAGTCTCAATCCTGAATATATATGCCCCTAATATAAAAGCACCCACTTATGTAAAAGAAACATTACTAAAACTCAAGACAGCCATCAAACCACACACACTAATAGATTTCATCACTCCTCTCTCACCAATGGACAGGTCAATCAGACAGAAACCTAACAGAGAAATAAGAGGATTAAGGGAGGTAATGAATCAAATGGACTTAACAGACATCTATAGAACATTCCACTCAAATAAGAAAGAATATACCTTCTTCTCTGCAGCTCATGGAACCTTCTCAAAAATAGACCACATACTCGGTAACAAAGGAAACTTACACAGTTACAAAAAAATATCGGTAACCACCTGTGTTTTATCAGATCACCATGGATTAAAGTTAGAATTCAACAACAATGCTATCCCCAGAAAGCCTATGAACTCATGGAAACTGGACAGTCAACTACTGAACCACACCTGGATCAAGGAAGAAATAAAGAAAGAAATTAAAGTCTTTCTTGAATTCAATGAAAACGAAGACTCAACATACTCAAACCTATGGGATACTATGAAAGCAGTGCTAAGAGGAAAGTTCATAGCATTAAGTGTCCACTTAAAGAAAACGGAGAAAGCACACATTGGAGACTTAATAGCCCACCTGAAAGCTTTAGAAAAAAAAGAAGCAGACTCACCTAGGAGAAGTAGAAGACTGGAAATAATCAAATTGAGGGCTGAAATCAACAAAATAGAAACACAGAATACAATCCAAAGAATCAATGAAACAAAAAGCTGGTTCTTGGAGAAAATCAATAAGATTGATAAACCCCTATCCAAACTAATCAAACGGCGGAGAGAGAATACGCAAATTAACAAAACTCACTGATTCTTTGTATTGTTTTCTTTGTTTCCATTTTGTTGATTTCAGCTCTCAATATGATTCTTTTGTGCCATCTAGTTCTCTTAGGTGAGTATGCTTCTTTTTGTTCTAAAGTTTTCAAATGTTCTGTTAATTCACTAGTGTGAGATTTTTTCCAGCTTCTTTATGTAGGCATTTAGTTCTATGAACTTTCCTGTTAACACTGCTTTCATTGTGTCCCATAAATTTGGGTATGTTGTGAGATCATTTTTATTCAATTTTAGGAAGTCTCTAATTTCTCATTTTATTTCTTCCTTGACCCACTGATAATTCAGGTGAGCATTGTTTAATTTCCATGTGTTTGTGGGTTTTCTTGAATTAGTATTGCTGTTGAATTCTAGTTTTAAGCTATGGTGATCTGATAAGATACATTGGGTTATTCCATTTTTTTCTTATCTGTTGAGGTTTGTTTTGTCACGAAGTTTATAGTTAATTTTTGAGAAGGTTCCATGAGGTGCTGAAAAGGTATAATCTTTTATGTTTGGATGGAATATTCTATAGATGTCTGTTAAGTCCATTTGAGTCATAACATCTGTTAGTTCCCTTATTTCTCTTTTAATTTTTTGTCTGACTGATCTGTCTGGTGGTGAGAGTGAAATGTTGAAGTCTCCCACTATTAGTGTGTGGGGTTAAATGTATGATTTAAGCTTTAGAAGTATTTCTTTTACATATGATAGTGCCCTTGTATTTGGGGCATAGATGTTTAGTGTTGAGATTTCCCCTTGATGGATTTTCCTGTGACTAATATGAAATATTCTTCTTTGTCTCTTTTGATTGATTAGTTTGAAGGTTATTTTTTAAATATTAGTATAGCTATACCAGCTTGCTTTTTAGGTCTATTTGATTAGATTTTTTTTCCCCAGCCCTTCACTTTGTGACAGTATCTGTCTTTGAGGTTGAGGTATTTCTCTTTTATGTAGCAGAAGGATAGATTCTGTTTTCATATCAATCTGTTAGCCTGTGTCTTTTTTATAGGTGAGTTGAATCCATTTATATTAAGGGACATTAATGACCAATGATTACAATCTCCTCTTAATTTAGTTTTCATTATTGGTGATGTTAATTTGCTTGTTTTTCCCTTCTTTGGAATATGCTGCTGTGAGATCATCACTTGTCTGTGTTTTTGATGGTGTGGCCAACTTCCTTGGGTTGGAGTTTTCCTTCTAGTACTTTATGTAGGGCTTGGTTTGTGGCTAGGTATTTGTTAAATCTGGTTTTGTTATTGAATATCTTGTTTTGTCCTTCTATGGTGATTGAAAGTTTTGCTGGGTATAGTAGTCTGGGATGGCATCCTTAGTCTCTTAATGTCTGCATAATGCTTGACAAGGACATTCTTGCTTTTATTGTCTGCATTGAGAAGTCATGTATAATTCTCATACAGAATTCAGATGCCTTTATATGTTACTTGACCTTTTTTGTTTTCAGCTCTTAATATTCTTTCTTTATTCTGCATGTTTATTGCCTTAATTATTATGTGGTGAGGCAATTTTTTTAAATCCAGTCTATTTGGTGTTGCAGCAAGGAGCCGCTTGTTTGTCCCTGCCACCCAGAACTAAAATAACCATACAGAAATTGTATTAATTAAATCACTGCTTGCCTTATTGGTTCTAGCTTCTTATTGGCTAACTCTTACATCTTAATTTAACCCATTTCTATTAATCTGTATATCACCAAGAGGTCGTGGCCTACCAGCAAAATTTCAGCACATCTACCTTTGGCCATGAATCCATGGCATCTACCTGACTCACCCTTCTTTATCCCATCATTCAGTTTAGTCTTTTCAACCTCTAAGTTCTACCCTATCAGACCAAGGTGCTTTTCTTTATTCATTAACCAATAAAAGCAACATATAGACAGAAGGACCTCCTATGCCAACTTGGTGTTCCGTAAGCTTCTTGTATCTTCATAGGCATATCTTTCTTTAGGTTGGGAAAGTTTTCTTATATGATTTCGTTAAATATATTTTCTGTGCTTTTGAGTTGAATTTCTTCTCCTTCTTCTATAACTATTATTCTTAGGTTTGGTCTTTTCATGGTGTCCCATATCTCCTGGATATTTTGGGTTAAGCTTTTGTTAGATCTATTGTTTTCCTTTACTGATGAGTCAGTTTCCTCTATTGTATCTCCAATGCTTGAGATTTTCTCTTATATTCTGATGTTAATGCTTGTATTTATGGTTCCTGATTATTTTATCATGATTTCTATTTCTATAATTCCCTCAGCTTATGTTTTCTTTATTGTTTCTATTTCAGTTTTCAATTGTTGAATAGTTTCTTTCATATGTTTGATTGCTTTTTCTTGGTTTTAAAAAGGGATTTGTTGATGTTTTCCAATTTTTTGTTTGTCTTTTCCTACATTTCTTTGAGGGAATTTCTCATTTCCTCTTTAAGGGCCTCAAACATTCTCCTGAAGTTATTTTTTAGGTCATTTTCTTCTGCTTCATCTATATTTGGTTGTTCGAGTCTTGTTGTTTTATGTTGCTCTTTGTAGTGTTGCATGTGTTCTTACCTTGTCTACCTATCTTTTTCTCTAATTGAATACAGTTGGGGCTGTTTGTGACTCTGGTGATCAATCATTCAGATGCCAGTGGATCCAAGGCTCAGATGGTTGCTCTTTGCAGTGCAGTCAGCATCAGGGTTCCACTTATCCCGTTGGTCAGTCCATGTTCCTGAAGGTTGCTCAGCACTTCCAGGGTTTGCTCTGTGCCCATGGAGTTCACTGTCTCAGGCCTGCTCTGGATTAGGTTGCCAGCTCAGACCTGTTTCTGTAAATATCCTTTATCTGGACCTGCTCCTGCAGCAGTCCCTGACTTGGGGTTGTTCCCACAAAGGTCTCTGACTCCAGTCTACACCCTTGAACATCCCAGACTCAGATGCATATGGACCCCCAGAGGGCCTGCTTATAAGCCTACTCCCTCAGAGGTCCCAGACTCATGCCTGAACCTGCAGGGGTCCTGGCTCAGGTCTACTCCCTTGAAGGTCCCAGACTCATGCTTGGACACGCAGAGCTCTCTGGATCCTGCCCACACCCTCATAGGTCCCAGACTCATGCCTGGACACGCAGAGCTCTCTGGCTCAAGCCCACTTCCTCAGTTGTCACTCCCTGTGCCTGCTCCAGTGGAGTTTGATGCCTCAGGCCCAGCTCACACCCAGGTTGCTGGCTCAGTCCTGCCCCTGTGGAGTTCAGCCATCCCAGGCCTGCTCACACCCTGCTTGCTGGCTCAGTCCTGCCCCTGTGGAGTTTGCTGCCTCCAGCAAACTTTCAGATCATCTGTCTCCAATGCTGCTCCGTGGCTTCTCTCGGACTCTGCCCTTCTTTCTCCCCAGTTCCAGTGTAGTTTACAGTGTGCATAGGTTTAAGAAAGAATATGGTATAGACAATCATAAAAATAAATAGTTTAAAAATAATAAAAGTAAAGTCTTAAAAGAGAGTAAAATTAATATAAAAGAAAAATTCATGAAAGATGGGAAATACACAGAGAGTCTGGATCATATATAGTATCATGTTGATTTTGAGTTTTTTACTTGGTGGTAAACAAACAATGGCTGCTAAGATACATGGGATTAAAAGAGGGACTAATGAAATAAACCAGCCTAGATACTTTAGGAATACTATAACTTTAAAATGGATGTCAAAAATACATTTGTCAAATTAAAGTAAAAAATACTTTGAGAAGAGGTTTTGCTTTTGTTTCCAGTTTCCACAGGAAGCAAGGGGCTGTGGATTTGTTCCAGATTAATATGGATCATGTTTGATCAAGGGAGACCTCCTGAAACTTGACACATAATACGTATCAACAAAGGTTACTAGACTTAGTCATTATCTCAGTTTTCTTAGGGACTGTAAAGATTATTTGCCCACAGACAGTGGGAAATAATCTAGGGAAAACAATGCCTAAATTTCCAATAAATGGTGTGGATGACTGTTGTTATTTGCTAGATTACAGATGTTTGTTATTATTTGGGGAAATACAGTATATCAATACAAACTTAAAGTTATTTTTGCTAGACTGTATATATGTTTCTATTCTGGTTTAAGACACTGTACCTGTGCAGTTCATTTAAAAATATAAGGTGAAGTTTTAATTTTTGAAAGCCATTATAAACTATTTAGATAATCAAGAAATACAGGTTATAGTCATTTATAACAATCAAATAGTAGATATGTTAGGAATGTTTCAAGATCATATAGAGTTATATTTTAGATAGATGGTCTTTATTTTTCAAACATTTCAAAGGCCTATAGAATATGGCATTTAAAATGTTTTGTTAATATAGAATTTTTCATGATATGAGACACATCTGCTACTGGAAGCATCAATTTATTTCAGAGATGATAGGCATTAAAGAAACTCCTCAGGGAGTTTGCTTTCAATGTGGCAAGGTTAGCCATTTGGGCAAGAAACTGCTTCTGCCTTGACTGCTTGACAGTATATTGTATAAACTGGATATGCAAGACTCCCAGAACAATGACTTCTGAACTTTGCTGAAAGAAGGTGAGATGGTCCTTCACGGTTCCTGCTTCATGGAAGAGCCTGTCAGACATTCTGAAGAACATAGAAGAAAATGACTGATAAACTTTCCTCATACAAGTAGGACAGTCCTTCAAATTTCCTGCTTCATTGACAAGTCTACCAGACACAGTAAACCTGTAAGCTGAAGGTGAATGCCCCAACATTTCAGAGGAACTTTGTGTGGCTGTCCAGGTAGCCAAATGTCTCTGTTGCTCGGTAATAGTATATCCTTCTTGGGTCTTTGATAGAGTTGAAGAATAGAGTTATAGCTGTAGTTTTCCTTATTTATGATAGAAAGTAAATTAGGTATTAAACTGTGGAATCACTAAGATAAGATGGATAACAGAATATTTTCTCTGAATTTGCTAAATATAAATGGATTTAATATTATAAATGTAATTCTTACTTGATAACTGTTTTATTGTATATGGTTTTATTACGTTAAAGTTAAAACCTTTTGTTTTATTTAGACAAAAGAGGGAAATGTAGAATATTATTTTAAAATGTATTACATTTGTTTATGTTGTGGAACATTTGTTTAATGATGCAAAGATGTGTTCTTCCATGTTGCATTTGCTTAATTTTTTGAATCTTTGTTTCTTTGCATGTCTGAAACACATAATTGGTCTAATAAAGAGCTGAATGGCTATAAAAAGAGAGGAGCAAGGGCAAGTGGGGCTGGCAGGCACGGAGAATAAATAGGAGGAGAAATCTGGGGAGAGAAAGACGTAGGAGCAAGAGAAAAAGGAGAACTCCAGGGGCTAGCCACACAGCTGCACAGCATGGCATGGTGTAAGAACAAAAAGATAAGTACAGAAATAGACAAAGGTAAAGCCCAGAGGCAAAGACAGAGGGGATAATTTAATTTAAGAAAAACTGGCTAGAAATAAACAAAGATAAGGTCAGGCATTAATTACAAAGAATAAGACTCTGGGTGGTAAGAAGGCCCCCAAGGAGCTAAAAGCCGAAGAGTTAAAACAACTAGAGCAGTGTTGAAGGGAGGGGGGGGCGGGCTTGTTCTGTCCCACCCAGCTAGCTTACATCTGAAATAATCACACAGAAACTGTATTCATTTAAACACTGCCTGGCCCATCAGCTCCAACCTCCCATTGGCCAACTCCTACATCCCATTTCAACCCATTTCCATCAATCTGTGCATTGCCATATGACTGTGGCTTACGGGCAAGATTCTAACCAGCACCAGTCCCAGGCAGGAGATCCATGGCATCTCGATTCTGCCCCAAGAGAATAAGAGAATTCTGGGAAGCAGAAAGCTCCCCTAGCAGTTCTGCCCAGACCACGGAAGAAGCAAGATGTGATGTACCCCACTGAAAAAGGTATTGAGCCATGTGGCTAACATAGATAAGAATAATGGGTTAATATAAGTTGTAAGAGCTAATATAAAGCCTGTGCTAATGGGCCAATCAGTTTATAATTAATGCAGACTTTCTGTGTGATTATTTCGGGGCTAAGCTAGCCAGGCAGCTGGGGCGATAAGCCTGGCCCTAATGTTACAGAGCAGTGTGATTACTTTTTGCTTCCAGTAGCCTGCATAGCACTTTCCAGCACCATCAAAGCAAGCCAGTACAGATGAAAGCTCCAGGTAGATAGCAGCTCGATTTCTCTGTGTTCTAGGACTATAGTATGTGGTGTAGGAAGGTCTTCTTTCTATGTGTTGCTTTCATTGGTCAAATAAAGAAACTGCCCAGGCCTTTTGATAGGGCAGAACTTAGACAGGCTGGGAAGACAGAACAGAATTCTGGGAGGAAGAAGGCAGTGTGGCAGATGCCACGGCTCTCCTCTCTGAGATGGATGCTGGTTAGACTCATGCTGGTAAGCCATAGTCAAGTGACAATACACATTAATGGAGATGGGTTAAACTAATATGTGAAAGCTAGCCAATAAGAGGCTAGAGCTAATGGTCCAGACAGGTTTAATTAAAACAATTTCCATGTGGTTATTTCAGGGGTTAAGCTAGCTGGGAGCCGGGAATGAAACCCACCACTTATTTTACAACATTATGTAGTATCTTCAGTAATGGATCTTACTATCTGTTCTGTGACACTATTCCTGGGGAGAGTAACAATGGACCAAAGTATAGATACTACCAAAGTCCAACTCTGTAAATCAGTGAGATTTTGGGCTTATTTACAGAAATATGGGTGAGGGATTCCTTACAGTAGCATAAATGACTCAAAGACAACTGTACGACCAATAGCGCACAGGTGACGGTGCCTAAAAGCTGAATATCTGAAGTGAACTGTCCAACCTACAGGCAGCTCAACAGGTTAAAGTTTGTCCTTTCCTGCTGCCTCAGTTGATCTGAGCCTCTTCCAGGCAGCTCAAACTGGTCTTTACTTCTTCTAGGCAGTTTGACTGGTCTCTGTTTCTTCCAGGTTTCTTGGTTTGAGTATCTTCTAAGCAAATCTGCTTGTCTGAGAGTCATCTTTGAAGCTTTCCTTGTTTGAAAATGACTCTCAACAATCTTTATTGATTACATATTCTCAGGGATGTGTGGTCCTAGTGAATCTTGCCAATTTCAAAGCATTCCTGAAGTTACTTTGAGTTGTTGATTTCCTTCCTTAAGGAGCTCCCCTGTAGGATGGACTGTTTCATTGTCACCTTTTGCCCATAATTGTTATGGCAATCCCAACTTTAAAAAATTAAGCCTCATTCATTCACCAAATTGTTGAATCATTACTTTGTTCTTTTATGTACTCAGTTTTGGGGTTAAACAGACTTGTGTGTGTTGTGTCTCTCTAGCAAAGTCTGTCACATAGCAGGAGCTTTAATTAAGGAGAAGAGCATATTCAGTACAGAAGGAGAGGGAAGGATGAGAGAAAAATGACAGTAATGACATTTGAAAAAGCTACATGGAATCATATTATTTAGCTAAGATTAAATAGAATTAACACATATAAGCATATGTTTATTCATATACATATAGTTTTATACATAAACATATACGGTTTAAATGAATTTATGCCACTAGGGTTGACAATGTTTTCTTCAAGAGTCATAGACAATTAAAAAAATAACTGAAATACAATGTGTGAGAAATGGCTTTTTGAACTGTTGGCCAGAGGAGTCCAAAAACTCCCAAAACAATGCACACTATTGCTTGCCCTTCATTACCTTCCAAAGCATGAAGCCACTATTGCTGAAAAAAGCATTCAATGTGGACACAGGACACACAGAGTCTGAGTTGAATCTGATCTAAAAGCCTCCCTGGGGACTAGTCCCAGAAGGTGCTATGCAAGCTTACAAGGGAGAGAAGCAACCAATACTCCTATACAGTTGCATGATACCTATAATCTACAAAAATGACCTGTAAGATAAAATGTAAGTAAGTATAAAATATTGGCATTCAAATCTTGGTGGTAATTAACAGCTATCTAATTAGACTTTAGGCTGTCTCAGCAGGAAGGAAATTATGTCTGGTACTGAAAACTTACCCAACTTCCCTGAGAGCATCATACCTCCATTTTACTAAAGAACAAAATTTCTCATTCATTCTAAATACTTATTCTTCCAGATACAGATAAAAGTAGAGCTCTCATACCTCATCAAATAAACTTCTCTTTGTGACAGACAAGACAAAAAAAAAACAAAAAAAAAAAAACAAAAAAAAAAACCAACTATCCAGAATGGAGAGATCAATGGATCAAGAGAATCCATCCCCAAAGGACACATCTGCAACGTGAATTTTGTACCAAAGGCTCAGGGAAAAATACAGAAGGGGGAGTACTGTAGAATAATTCTTCTGTATGCTGTGAATATGTTTTATTACCATTGGTTAATAAAGAAGCTAATTTGACCGATAGTCAGGCAGAATAAAACCAGGCAGAAATTCAAGCAGAGAAATGGGAGAAAAAAGGCAGAGTCAGAGAGATACCAGCAGCTACCAGGGAAGCAAGCTGTGAGCTAACAAGTCATGAGACTCATAGTAAAATATAAACTAATAGAAATGGGTTTATTTAGTTGTAAGAGCTCACTAATAATAAGCCTGAGCTAATAGGCCCAACAGTTTATAATTAATATTAAGCCTCTGAGTAATTATTTAGAAATAGCTGTGTAACCAGGCAGGACAGAAAAGCCTCCAGTAACAGGGGAAGAAAGATGGTAAGGACCAGATGATCAGGAAATATGCTGTGAAACTGTTACTTCTAGAAATGAAAAGGAAGCTTCACCTATGAAGCCTCAACAATATGGCTGCCTAAGCAAATACTAAACAAGCACAACACTAAATGGTATGCTGAAATGAAGGAGGAAATCTCACAGAGACCCTCCCACAAAGAACCAAAATCCAGAAAGAAGTGATGAGAACAGGAGAAATAATATTTCCCGGGATGAACCCTTTATTTGATTATGCAACATCAACTGATCAGCCCTGAAATCGTATATGTACATTTAAGATAACTGAGCAGGTTATATTTATATTTTACACACACACACATACATATGTAACAAAGAAAAAGAGGCTATGAATTTGGTTGGAAGCAAATGAGGATATGTGAAGGCTTGGAGGTGAAAAGGAAAAGAAATGATGTAATTATATTTTAATTTAAAAAAAATGATAAAAATGATTATTTTCCATAGTGATAAAATGACTCCTAACAATATTCTGTTATACTCAGGCCAGTGCCTTATTCATCATCAGAGAAGCTTCTTCCTAGCAGATGGGAACAAAAGCAGAGACCCACAGTAACACATTACACACACACACACACACACACCTTGCAACATTCTGACTTAAATTCTATATTTGACGTCTCCATCAAATTCCTTCCCTCTAGCTCAGGGAACCCTCAAGGGAGGGGGCTTGCAAAGAGTATAAAAATTAGATGGATGGAGAACACTAAGAAAACACGACCCTCTAAATCAACATTATCAAGGCTCATGTGAATTCATAAAGACTGAGACAGCAAGCTCAGGCCTACAGGAGTCTATACCCCAGGTTCTCTGCATATATGTTATGGCTTCCAGTTCAGTATTTTTGAAGGAATCTGGAGTGTATGAATAAGTGGATCTCTGATTCTTGTGCCTTCTCTTAGACTTTCTTCCTTTTGTTGGTATTGTTTATCCAAACTGTGTTGGGTTTTGTTTTATCTTATCATATTTATTATTTTTCCTTTGAAGCCTGTTCTTTTTTAATGAGAGAAAGAAAGGGAGTGCATTTGAATGGAAAGGGAGTGCGGAGGATATGGGAGGAGTATAGAGAGGGAAAACCATATTCAGGATATTTTGTAGGAAAAGAATGTATTTTCAATAGAAGGGAAAACATTTTAAAATGTTATGTACTGTAGACAGAAGAAGTTTCTGTCCTGTCTGGTCCCACAGCCATTCTGTCCCAAAGAAACACACAGAGGCTTATGTTAATTATAAAGAGCTTGGCCTATTTGCTCAGGCTTATTATTAACTATCTCTTACAGCTTAAATTAACCCATAATTGTTATCTGTGTTTAGTCACATGGCTTGTTACCTTTTCTAAGTAAGTCATTCTCACCTTGCTTCCTCTGCATCTGGCTTGTGACTAACTCTTTGTCTTTTCTCTTCGCAGAATTCTCTTACTCTGGTTATCCTGCCTATACTTCCTGCTTGGCTATGGCCAATCAGTGTTTTATTAAACTAAAATGAGTGACAAATCTTTTTTTTTTTTTGTTGTTGTTGTTTTTGAGACAGGGTTTCTCTGTAGCTTTGGAGCCTCTCCTGGAACTAGCTCTTGTAGACCAGGCTGGCCTTGAACTCATAGAGATCTGCCTGCCTCTGCCTCCTGAGTGCTGGGATTAAAGGTGTGCATCACCATCGCCCAGTGTGTGATAAATCTTTACAGTGTGCAAGAGCATTATCCCACAGCAATGTTTCTTCTATACTAAAAATAAAATTCATAGCTGCATTGTCAACAAAAAAATGATTATTCTTTTTGGGCTTGAAGTCAGGCCCTCATTCATCCCTCATTTATTTCCACCCCTTCTCCAAGGTGACATTAATAGCGACTACCAATGTCACAAACACAGACCTCCAAACCACTCTCAACTCTGGGCTTATACTGAACTGTCACCCATCTCCTCCTCATCACATCCTTCCTCGATATTTTCTGTTTAAATCTTTCCTTCTCCCAGTAACCCCCATTCTAACTGATGCTGTTTTGTCTCCTAAAGTAAGAGACGGATATTGACTCTGTGGCCTGAGAACATAACTATCAGAATACAAGGCATATCATAGATGATACACCAGTTATCAGAGAGAGAGATGGACAGTGGCCTGGTGGTTCAAGTCTTTAATCCCAGCACTCGGGAGAAAGAGGCAGATGAATCTCTGTAAACTCGAGACTAGACTGGTCTACATATCCAGTTTCTGGCCAGCCAGGGCTACACAGTGAGAAACTGTCAACAAAAGGGAAAACACTGTCAAGGATGAGTGGAACTGAAGGAGAAAAGTCAATGTCAGCACAGAAATGTCAAACACCATCAAAGACAGAGAACTAGGCTGAGGCATGAGTCTAGCAATGGTTCTGTTCCACCCACCTGTACTCTCATCCAGAAAGGCTTCATTCACCAACATGACCTGGAGGCCACATTTAGGAATTGCCTGGTAGCCCATTGTTTATTATCAAGCTAGAAATGGTGTAAAGAATTTGCCTTTGAACTTCTAGGATTTCCTATCTGTCCAGTCACCAAGATGATTTACCAAAAAGGTAAAGAGGTTAATGGAAGACACGGAGAAAGTATGTAGACATCTAATAAATGGGTGGAACAGAGCTGCCCATGTCTCATAATTAACTTTAGCTGTCAGCTTGACACAGCAGTTCTCAAATTATCAAAAGAATGCCACTTGAGAAACTGCCTTAAAAATGTTCACTTGATTATTGGTTGCTATGAAGGAGCCTATCCCATTGTAGGTGGTTCCATCCTAGAAGGTTATTCTGAATTGTACAAGAATGCTGACTAGGCAGGTGTAGGAGAAAGCCAGCCAGCCAACAGCTTTCTCCAAAGTTTTCATTTCAATTCCTATTTGGGCACCTTTTCTGATTTCTCTCAATGATTGATTATGACTTGGAAGTATAAGCCAACAAAACCTTTTCTCCCCAAGTTGCTTTAGGCTGTGTGTTACTAAGGCAACAGAAAGCAAACAAGAGCACCCTGGAGTAAATGAAATCTCTAAAGTCTCTAAAACAGACTTCAGAACAGGTTTCTTTTTTGTTATAGATTTTTCTTTCTTTCATTTTAAAATTTATTTTACATTCTGACCACAGTTTCCCCTTCAGCCTTTCCTCCCATCTCCTCCCCCTCAATGAGAAACTTTGGGATCTAGCCCCAAGACTCTCTTTAGGGTTCAAATTGGAAGCTACAACAAGAAAAAAAGACTTTTTCTTGGGTATCTGAGGGCAAATGAACTCTCTCACATGTACTTTTCTGAACCAGACTCTGTATTCTGCCATTCTGCAAAGTTTCCAGTTTATATACACATACTGTCAGAAATTCTCTGGAAATTGCAAGGTTACAAGGTTTGAATTTTTCAGGGTTATAAAACAGGTAAGAGTTGCACAATGCAACAATTGTCAGCTTATTTTATGGTTCACGGGAAACATGGCTTGTAAAATGCCCCGGCAACTCTAAGAGGTCAATTAAGGAGCTTTAAGTTCTAAGAAGGATAAAGGGGAGTTTGTGTGCTTTACTACTTCCCTAAATGTGACTAATTAAGCCACAAGTTCACAAAGGTAAGAAAGGTACTTTCCCATATTGACTGAGGGTGAATCCACAGCACCCAGTTCTCTTTATCTCTGAGAGCTACAAATCAACAAACCTAGACATGTCATAATTCTGTCCTTGGGTCTATCTGTGAAGGTCCTAAATCTGATCTATTTGTTAGACTCTTCTGGCCAAATGTCCAGTCATAGAAGATAATTGTGGGAAACTGGCTTCTAAGTTAATATCAGGGAATGGAACAGAGATTTGGCTGAAAGAACAAAAGTTTTGATTGTTTTGATTGTAACTTTCTCCCCAGAGTTACAGAGTATGGGGAGAAGTCACCCAATACATCAGCACATGGGAAAAATTTTGCCCAATAATTGATTAATGCACTGCTGAAGTTTGGGATGAATCCCACTATAGAGGGGGAACAATATGGCTTCACAAGGGATCTACAACAATAACAGCCACCATTCAACAGGCAGTATTTCCAAAACCTTGCATCTGAACTCCTCTCCATCAGAATGCAGATTCCTGGTAGATTTACCTTTTAAATTTTCATCTCATAATCTTGCAGACCACAGTGCCCCATCTCCCCTCTTGTTCCCCCCAATCCACTCCTTCTCTGTTTCTGAAGAAAAGGGCAGGCCTCCCCCATATATCAACAAAACATGGCATATCAAATTGTAGTAAAACTAACCACCTTCCTTGCATTAAGGCTGAGCAAGGCAACTGAGGAACAGGGTTCCAAAAACTAGTAAAGAAGTAAGAGACAGCCTCTGCTCCACTGTTAGGGGTCTCACAAGAAGACAAAGCTACACAAATATCCCGTAGATGCAGAGGGTCTAGGTCAGTCCCATGAAGGCTCCTTGGTTGTTGATTCAGACTCTGTAAGTTCCTCTGAGCCCAGATTATTTGATTCTGTGGGTTTTCTTGTAATGTCTTTAACCCTTCTTGCTCCTAAAATTCTTCTTCCCTCTCTTTAGCAGGATTCCCTGTGCATGGTTATGGGTTTCCATCTACTACCAGATGAAGGCTCTCTGATGATATTTGTGCTAGGTACCAATTTACAAGTATAGCAGAATATTGCTAAATATCATTACATTGACTTTTTTCCTCTAGTTGTGTTTGACTTTATCCTAGGTCTCTGGGAAATCTAGCCTCTGGGTTCTGTCACTCTACACAGTGTTAAGTCTTATGGTATGGATTTCAGGCTGAAACAATCATTGGTTGGCCACTCCCTCAATCTCTGTATTACCTTAACTCCTGCATATCCCATGGGCAGGACAGACTGTAGGTTGAGATTATGTTGCTGATTTGATTTCCCAGTCCCTCCACTGGTGATGTGGGGGGTCCTTCTGTCTATGTGTTGCTTTTCTTCTTTAGTGAATCAAGACACTGCCTTGGCTTGTTGATAGGGCAGAACAACTTAGGTAGGTGGGGAAAACTGGACTGAAGGCTGGGAGAAGGAAGGTGGAGAGAGAGACAGCATGGAGCCACGAGAGACAGACGTGCAGACAACTTTGTTGGTAGGCCACGACCTCATGGTGATGCACAGATTACTAGAAATGGGTTAAATTAAGAGGTAAGAGTTAGCCAATAAGAAGTTAATGGGCCAAATAGTGATTTAATTAACACAGTTTCTGTGTGATTATTTCAGTTCTGGGCAGCTGGAATGAACAAGCGGCCTTTCTGTTACACAGTTAGTCTTGCCTGGTCACAGAGTTGGTCAGTTCAGGTTACATAACCACTTTTGCTAGGAGCCTTAGCTGAAGTCATCCTTGGAGGGTCCTGAGAGTAACCCTTGGACCAGGTTTCTATCTGACCCAAAAATACCCTCCACATTTCCAGTAGTCTTTTTCAGTACTATTACCCTCCATCCCTCCAACCTGATCCCTCATTTCCTATCCCCACCCAAGCCAAATCTACCACTGAAATTTCCTGTTTTTCCCCTTCCCAGGGAATCTGAGCCTCCTCCACTCCCCTGAACCCTCCTTGTTACGTAGTCTATCTGGGTCTGTAGATTGTAGCATAGTTATTTTTTACAGTCAATAGCTGCTTTAAGTAAGTACATACCATATTTGCTTTTCTGTGTCAGGGTTTCCTCACTCAAGATGATTTTTTTCTAGTTCCATTTGCCAGCAAATTTTATGATGTCATTGTTTTTAACATCTGATCAATACTCCATTGGGTAAATGTACCACATTTTCTTCATCCATTCTTTGGTTTAGGGGCATCTAGGTTGTTTCTAGGTTCAGGATATTAAAAAAAACACTGCTATGAACATAGTTGAACAAGTGTCCTTTTGATATAATTGAGCATCCTTTGGGAAGTTGCCCAAGAGTGATATAGCTGAGTCTTGAGGTAGGTGAATTCCCAATTTTAAATTTTATGAGAAACCACCATATTAATTTCCACAGTGGTTATACAAATTTGCACTTCCATGAACAATGAATGAGTATTTTCCTTGTTATATATTCCCACCAATATGAGTTATTACTATTTTGGATCTTTGTCATTCTGACAGGTATAAGATAGAATCTCAGAGTTATTTTGATTCACATTTCCCTAGTAGATAAGGATATTGAACATTTCTTTAAGTATTTCTCAACCATTTCTTTAGGAGTCTTTTGTTGAGTATTTTCTGTTTACATCTTTACCTAATTTTTTATTTGGATTACTTGGGTTTTGTGTTTAATTTATTGAGTTCTTTATATATTTTGTAAAGCAGCCCTCTGGGTAAGCTATTCCAGAGTTTGACACGTACTAATGAGACTAAATTCTGTCTTTGTACCTTTTGTCTCTGGTCATCAAATTTGATAATTTCCTCAACCTTTTCAAATCTTTTTGCCATTGCCTTTTGTAAAGTCTGGATGTCCTGTTCAGTACTCTGTTCTAATGCCCTCATTGAAGATTTCAAGGTATGAAGTCTGTCCAGTAAAGATAACGTTGCATCCTTGGATGTAAATTTTATAGTGTACATATTACCTTCCTGGAAAGACATTATATCCTTCACCCTATCATAACTGTTCAACATATCCAGACTAACACATTCAACAGCACAAATCCCCTCAGACAATGTCTCAGCACCCTCTGTTATTGACTGGGTTTTGTCCATCAAATTGGTTGTATCCTTCTCCAGAGTGCTGAATTTCCCTTTTAGGTGTTCATTATCAGTCTGTAAAGACTGTATCATTTCTAAAAGTGCCTCATTCTTGTCCCTATTATCAAATTATGTTTATAAGGAAAAAATATGAAGGACAAAGCTAATCTCCATAGTTAAATAGAGGGATATAGAAAGGAAATCACATAAGTCTTGCCTAATATCATCCATGGTATAAGTAAAAATGTTGTGGAACCCTTGTATTGTTAAGTTATCTGTCATCTTGACCTTTTAAATTATAAATTATAAGTTTGACCTTTTACATCTCATCTGTAATGAGTTAGAATAGGTGCAATAACCATTACCAGCCAGTAGGAGTCACAGTTGTAGCCGTGTGGCCTACTTGAACAGTTTGAATTTGCTTAGTGTGTTAGATACTAAAAAATATGCTCAAATTAAAAGCAGTTATTCAGTAAAAATCACAGACTGTGCACTGCATGGAGAGCCCTGACTGGTCAGCAGCAGTACAGGGGCAGCAATGCAGCAAAACCAGCAGAGATACCCAGGGAAGCCCACACCCCAGCTGAGCTTCTAAAGCATGCTGGGAAAGCTGGACCCAGAAGCCACCTGCTGCAGCCAGCCAGAGAGTGCACAGGTGGCACAAGTGTCTGGGGACCCCAAGCAGCTCTGAGATGTTACAGAGGTCAGAGGCTGTTGCAAAGCAGCTACTCAGGGCCACTGTGCAGGGATGCTACCCAAGTGCCCAAATACACCACATGAATCCTGGTGGGTGCTGGCTAGAGCCATGGGAACACAAACCCCACAATTCAGTGTCAACTGTTGAATTAACGGGGGTCAAAAATACCGGGCTAATTACAAGATAAACCAATTATACTTTTCTTTATTATAAGGTGCAAACTCATGAACAAGAATTCCAGTCTCAGCTGTGTAGTGTGGTAATGAGAAAGAGAGAGAAAGAGGAAGAAGAAGAAGGAGGAGGAGGAGGAGGAGGAGGAAGAGGAGGAAGAGGAGGAGGAGGAAGAGAGAGAGAGAGAGAGAGAGAGAGAGAGAGAGAGAGAGAGAGAGAGAGAGAGAGAGAGAGAAACTCTCTGGGTACCAAAAAGTTACGCCCTAACCTGGTCCCACCTCTTAAATATAATTGGCTGTCAAAGAGTCCCCATCATGCGTGCATGTGTGTTTTGAAAGTATAACCAACCCAAACACCACTTTGATGACAGGAAATAATTCAAATAATTCAAAATCTAACCAGAGAAGATATATAAAATAATTATGACTCTAAATAATGTTATAACACCAATGATGCCTATATACTGGCAACTCCACTTGAAGCTATGACTGTGGTGACTTTAAATCATATTACTCAGAACCTAACAGGAAATGCTAAAGGGGCGTGTGTACAAAGTAGACTTATAGCATAATTATAATCAAAGTTGGATTGATCCCATGCATAGGATATAGTCATATATAATAATGATGACTATTTTGTTTTGTTTCCACACATAAATGTACCTACTTGTGGTTTATTCCTAATTGTTGTATTAAGCACACACACAAGGCACAAAATGCATATACAAACACATATCTACTTTACAAATATATTTGGTTCAAACCACAATTAATCTCCTTTTTAGAATATAATGAAGAAAACCACTTCTTCGTGCAATATGTCCCCAATAGGATATAACTTCCTAATACTTGGTAAGAAGTCTATTTTTTCTGAGTATTGTAACTTAGTAACTTACTTACTTATGCAAAAGTTACTATATTTGATTATCAACTACACCAATTTTTTCAAATACACTAAAATCACAAAGATAAATATGAAATTCAGGAGCATTTGAGAAAGAAATGAGGAGCAGGCATGCTATAAAAATTTAATACAGTAAATTGTGACAAAGACAGAAAAGAATATTTGAATGCATTTATGTAATCACTTTTTTTGTATTGGAATTTGGAGAAATGTACCAGGTATTATTTCTACTAATTTTTCACATGGATCTAACACCCTCCACAGGTATTGTATGCTACCTCTCTATCCAGATAGACCTCTCACCTTTTCCTCCAGGGTCTAGACAGATGATTCTTCCAGATCTCCCTGTCCATGCCTTCTCCCCAAACACCAGATTTATCCTGGATCCCTTAGCCTGTGCCCCTACCTAGTGCTACAACCAATATCCAGACTTCTATCTATCCCCCAATCCACAGGATTTTCAATGACACATCCAACTTTTTGTACAGCTGAATCTATCTCCACACTTCAAGTTTGTACAGCAGGCACATCCTGTACACCAGCCCAGTCCTATCTGCCTATCTGATTCATTCCACCCAAGCCATTTCCAATGTATAGGCCCAACCTATCTGAACATCTTCCCTTCTGTCCCAACCTGCTCTTTCCATGTCAGAATTAGAACTAAGAAAATGAATCCACATGCTCAGATCTCATTGCAAAAGCATCAACAATATGGAAGATGAAGTCATTATCTTTTTCTCAAAACCCACCAGTCCTATAGAAATGTTTGCCAATGTGAATTACCTAGAAGAAGTCTAGGGCCCAAAATTTTAAAAAATAGTTATAAACTTTAAATAAGTGGTTTAAAGAAGACATGAAGAAACTACATAATTAAATTAAAGCGAATAAATATGTAAGTGATGCTCAAGAAAACAGAAATGTAAGACTGATGGAAACAACAAAGGCAATCTAAGAATCAAGAGTAGAACTGAATCAATAAAGAGATGGAACCATTGTAGAGGACTCATGCTAAAATAAAGATAGAATTAAAAAGCCTAACGACTCAACTAGAAAACCCAAAGGAAAGTCTTACAAGTTGAATGAATCATAAATTAGATGATGTCAACCAAATAAATAAGGAATGTGAAAATAAAACAAAACAAAACCCACCATGAACAAAATCAAAAATTTGAATTATAGGCATAGATAAAGGATAACAACCTTAAATCAATGACATATGCCAAGTTTCATCAAGATCACAGAAAAACACTTTCCCAAAGTAAGCTAAGACAAGAAACACACAGAACACCAAATAGACAAAATCAGAAAAAACTCCTATGTTATATCATAGCTAAAATACTAAGTAAACATGATAACTAACTTAAAAAATGACTCCTTTGAAAAATAGGTTTGAGAACTGAACAGGGAGTTCTCAACAGAAGAAAACAGAATTGCATAGGAAATATCTCAAAAAAGAATGTTAATCTTCCATAGAAATTAGGAAAATTCAAATCAAAGCAACTTTGAGATTTTATCTTACTTGACTCAGAATGGCAAAGAACTAAAGAACAACTAAGAAAAAATATTGGAGGGAGAGAGAGGAAAAAGGACCCTCATTCACTTTTGGTGGGAGTGCAAATTACTGTGCCATTATTGAAATTTTGTGAAGAACTCTCAATAAAAACTAAAGCTAAATCTACCATGTGACTCAGCTACACCACTTCTTGGCATATGCCCAAAGGGCTCAACATCCCACTCTCAGATAACATTCTTGGCCATGTTCATTTCTGCACTATTCACAATATCTAGAGTCTTAGAGTTTCTATTGCTATGAAGAGATACTATGGCCACGACAACTCTTAGAAAGGAATGCATTTAATGGGTTGGTTTACAGTTTCAGAGGTTTAGTCATCATCGTGGCAGGACAGTGACATGCAGGCAGACATGGATCTGAAGAAGGATCTAAGTTCCACATCTTTCTTTGTGGATAATAGGAAACGAACCTGTTACTGAGTGCATCTTGAGCATAGGAGACCTCCAATCCCATCTCCATAGTGACATATTTCCTCCAGCAAGGCCACACCTATTAATGGTGCCACTCTCTATGAACTTATGGGAGACAATTACATTCAAACTGCTACCACTAGAAAATGGAAACAACCTCAATATCCTTCGATCTATGAGTGGATGATGAAATGTGGTATATACATACTATGGAATTATATTCATCTATAAAAAATGAGAGTGTGAATTTTGCAGAAAAATGGATTCTATTGAATGAGGTAGCTCATACCCATAAAGACAAACATCACATGTTCTCTTATTGGAAGGTACTCTCTTCATGGCTTTAGATATGAACAAATATATATATATATATATATATATATATATATATATATTCTGGAATAACCACAGAAATAAGAGAAGTAAAAAGGAACCATTGCCAACATAGAGGCTGGAGAAGCAGTAGAGGCATGAATAACAAGTGGTGTGACCAGAGAAATGGGGAAAATGTGGGGTAGGTGGTAATCAATGAAGCAGGGGTAGGAGATATCAAAGAAGTAGGAGGGAGAAGGACAAAAATAAAAGTAAGTATATCTGGAAAATCTCATAAGGAACAGTATCATTGTCTATTTACTGTAAAATTATAATATTTACAAGTTTATGTATAAATACATATAGTTTAAATGAAATTTTCTCACCTGGGTTGACAACACTCCCTCTAAAAACAAAGTCTATCTAACAAAGTCTTCAACTCCAAATTGAGAAGCACTACTTCAAAATGATGAGGATTGTCCAAGAGACTCCCAAAACATTCAGGGTATTAGCTATTGTCCTTGGTTGCCCTCTAGATGTAGAAGGTAAGTCCCTATAGCTGATGACACCATGCACTTCAGAACCAGGGCTGAGTCCCCTGAGCTCTAACTGGCCTGAACTCCTCCTTGAGTACTAGCTTTCATGGTACTAGAACATGCCAGAGAAGCTTCTAAAGGAGGCAAGCAACCAACAGTACTCCCAGCTATGATGTTCATGAAGTCCAACAACCACTAGCGTGGCATGGTAACCCCAGTATTGCAGTAGTGACATGAATCCTTTGGCCATAACCAATATTTCTCTAATTTGACTTAAGACCCGTTCAACTGGAGGAAAGTCATGCCTGATACTGGAAAAGTACTGGGGGACAATGAAGTTATATATCTTGGAGGAGACTCTACAACTACCAATTTTCCTAAACCAGGATAAAATCTAAGAACTTTCAAAGTATTTGTCTTGATACCCAAAAATAAGTATAGTCCTCACCTCAGCAAGGGAAATTCTCTTTGAAACAGAGATTGCTACAGAAAACCACAACCAATCAAAACCCAGAAGTGTGGAGCCAAGTCCAGTAGATATACCTACAAAACAAATGCAACCCTCGAGGCTCAGTGATAATTTCAGAGGAGGGAGTGAAGAGATTGGAAGCAAGATGTTTGCTGTGAGATGTATCTCCTAGTAATGTCAGAAGATACACCAGTAATGTCTCACCAATAAGACCACTGAAACATGAGATGTACAAGAGCAACAACAAACATGCCAGAGTGGATAGTAAAAAGCCCGTGAAGCTACAACCCTACAGCAATAACTACAAGCAACTAAGAAATGCAGAAATTAGGAGAAATAGTCTTCCCCAGGGAAGAGTACTCCAATTGGCTATCCAATATCAGTTGGTTGGTCATGAAAATAGACATATGAGTAACATCATATGGAGAAGCAATAGAGGCATGATATAGCAGCTTATATTTAAGAATATATATGTTATGTATATAAATGTGTATAGCAGCTTATATTTAAGAATATATATGTTATGTATATAAATGTGTATATATTGATGTAATAACAATTAATGAAAAAGAGATCATGAACTTGAAAGAGAACAAGGAGGGGTATATGGAAGGGATTGGAGGGAGTAAAAGGAAGGGGGACATTATGTTTTTTCCTAATCTCAAAAACAAAAGAAAAAATTAAAACTATATGGATATTCACATTAAAATCTGGTTTATAAGTAAATATATGGGAAAGTTTAGATAGCTTCTCAAAGGTTACTCAAGTAGAGCAAGTAAGATACTTAAATCAGTTTGGGGTCATTTTATAATGCTTGGTTAAAAACTGGCTTTCAAGTCTGGAGGCATAGTGTCAGCTCTGATTTATGCTTGCTGTCTAGCCTTGAGTAAATGTTGTAGTGCTATTAAGTGAATGCAGTTTCTTCTTTGGGGTTATACTACTAAAGTAATATAATTATGGAATAAATTAATTTAGACAATAAATGAAAATGCTTTGTATAGTGTTACCATTGTATTATTTCACTCAAACTTATTTGATTTTCTTAAATATCTTTTAAAATTATCTGTATTTGAGTGTTTGCCTACATGTATATAAGTGTACCACATGTATGCCTGATGTAGGAGAAAGCCAGAAGAGGGTCACAAATTCCCTGCAACTAGAGATACATACTCTTGTGAGCCTCCACTGTAGCACTGGGAACTGAACTCAGGCCCTCTGAAGGAATAGTGTTCTTCACCACTGAATCATCTCTTTGATCTACATGATTTTCATTATTTAAAAGAAAATTTAGTATGAATTCAAACATAGGGAAGCACAGAGTATCTAGAAAGGTAGCACTGAAGAATGATGTTTCTGAGGGAAGGAAGGTGGAAGGAAGAGACTAGTGATTCACTGGTGAGGCTGTTGGAGTGTAATGGCCCCTATAACCTCATAGAGAGTGGCACTATTTGAAGGTGTGGCTTTTATGGAGTGGGTATGGCCTTATGGGAGAAAGTGTGCCATTGTGGGGGTGGACACTGAAGTTTCCTATGCTCGAGATACTGCCCAGTGTCTCAGTCGACATCCTGTTGTCTGCAAGATATAGGAATCTCAGCTACCCCTCTAGGACCACATCTGTCTACATGCCACCATGTAGACACCAAGATGATAATGGACTGAACCTCTGAAACTGTAAACTACTACTCCAATTAAATGTTTCCCTTTATAAGTGTTGTTGTGGTCATGGTGTCTCTTCACAGCAACAGAAACCCTAACTAAGACAACAGGGTAGTGAAACCCTAACTAAGACAACAGGGTACTTTGTTAGAGTAGAAGTATAAAGGATTAAGAGGATTGGGAATTGGGACAATGAGGAGGTATATACATTACTGTGGAAATAATTCAAATAAACTTAATTCCTACAACATCTACTAAATTCTTGTGTTCCCCCAAACAATGATAAACAGGATTTCTTTTCTTAGTTTAGTGAATGGGATAGACAAGCCAACTAGTATCTGTTTGAACTTCAGTGAAGGAGATAGACATATGTGGTTATTGGCTTGGGGAAGTGCTTACGCTAGAAATAACATTATTAAAAACAAGAACAAGAAGAATAAAATGATGTATTTTTGCCTTCACACACAATAAAGTAAAATAAAACCCAGAAGGAGAATTTTAAAAATTGACAAAGCTAATTGATAAAAAAGGAAGGATTAAATCTCTAATATGGAGCAAGAAATGAGATAGAAGTCAGTGTATAGAAATGTTTTGAAACAAGTTGATGGTTTACTGGGTAGGATGGGAGTAGGGAGATGTGATGATTTTGCATAGTTAATTGTTCATATTGATGGATTTTTTTAACAGTAATGTAACATTTCTTAGTGCAATAAAATCATCATCTCTTAAAATTATTAATGACTTTTTGGTTAGATGAATAAATGGAAATGAGTGAATGATTCATGAACAGGCATTCGCAGTCTCTCCCTCCACCTCTGCCTCACGCTCATCTTTGTGCTTCAATCCTGTGTGAAGTCTATTGCTTCATGGATAACCTTCCAGGAAGAAGATGCTGAGACATATGTATGACAAGACAGAAACTAGGAATCATAGGGGAACAGACAGATGTGATAAAGAGAGTGGGAAAAGATGAAGAAAGAAGGCAGGCAGGAGGAATCACAGGGAAGTGACTCACCTTGTGAGAAGAGTGGGGATGCAGAAAGGAAAGGGGAGAGGCACAGGCAGAGGTCCTGGGGTCCTGGCTGGCACTTAGATAATTGGAGAAGTCTTCCAAAGGGATTAATAAGTAACTAATTGTCTTATTATCCAGGAAATATGCATGAAGAGTGGAACTGGGTGTTTTATTATTAATTTATTTGCTGGACTATCTAGACAAATGCAGTGTAGGTTACACATTTACATGACTTTTGATAGTAAAATTCAGGTGGGTTTTATTTAATGGGTACTAGAAGAATAGACGTCAAGAGAAAAGGGACAGGAATACTAAAGAAAGGAAAGAACAAGATAACCCCTGGTTTTAGAAGCACAAAACCACCAATCTTTACAACTTTCCATTAATTCCTTTGCTGTAGGCTGGGAGATTTCATGTTTCACTGTCAGATTCTCAAGGGTCATGAGATTGTTTCAAGTATTACTTTAGCAAATACAAAAACTACAGCCATTTCTGTTGGGATTCCAGGTTGATTGAAAATTGTATTATTATGCAATGTATACTAGATCTAAAACCTATGCTAATAATTATTTCAATATGCAAAATTCTCTATATGTACATTCAGAAATTAAGAATATTAAAACTATACTAACTATATTATACAGTTAGTAACTATACTAACAGTTTCATGGATTATTACAAAGAATAAAACAATATGTCAATAAACTAGAGTAAAAAAATGCCTCAGATTTCCTCAGAAATGAATCTTATTTCTTGATCAAAACTTAGTTTTGCCTTCTTTACATTTTCCAGAAGAAGTTGCATCTCTAATTGTATCATTTTGAATTTGCAAATATAGATTATTGTACACATATCATTTTCCTTCCATTTTGAGTATACTATACACTGATTTTAAGGAATCATAAAACAATATTTTGTGAACATTTTCTTCAAAATGTTCTGTGTCTGCTCACTGTCTTTTAAATGATGAAACCTCTTCCATGTGCCTGTGTGCTGAATCTGCATTCCAAAACATGGCGCAAGAGCGTGTACATGGTTTAGTTGCCACATAGTGTGGCAGTTGCGTGATATGCTGCCATGACAAAGAGGCAGGAAGTAGGGTGTGCGTGTGGAGTGGTCTTCCTGTCTTCCCTCATGATTAGATAAGTATAGTGTTAGGTCAGCAGTTCTGTGCTGATGTGGCAATGACTGGATGCTCTGATGCTCCTTCCAGGAGCAGGAGTGGAGGGCAGGCCACAGAAAGGGGCTGGGGTGACTGCAGTTAATGCTGACAGCTCATATATGACAGCTACTGACCATTCTGAACCTGCTGTCAATCCCACAGACATACTGGGTGGTTAACAGTGAAAGAGGAGCTGGCCAGCTCGCATTAGGTGGGGTTTGTGAATGAGAAGGGCTCAATTCTGCCTTAGTCCCATGAACAGGGAGTTAAGCTAAGCCTTAAAGAAAGTCTATCATGAACTTGGACTCCATTATTCAATCAGTCCTTAAGCCCAAATTGACAAAGCACACATTGTGACTTAGTAGCTAGTTTGGGACTAGAAATCACAGCACCTTGTCTTAAAGTGGAATATTACTGCTGTTAACTCTTTTCCATCATTCCATTTGAATCTAAGAATCACCTTGGAGACCACCTGATTCTGACTGAGTTCTCTCAAAAGTGAGGCCATTTGAATTTATATGGTTCATACAGGAAGTGTATCTGTGAGAAACAAGATGGATAGAAGGTGGAAGAAGACAGAAAATGAGTAGAATGGAGAAGGAGAGAAACTGAATAAAATGCACAAGCTTTGTTGATGCTCAGAGGACTCCAGAGAGACACTCAAACTTTTGTTCCACATCAGAACTAAGAAACTGGCCACGAGCATCCTTACACCATTATTTTTTTAAATTATTAATTAATTTATTTATTTATTAAAGATTTCTGCCTTCTCCCCGCCACTGCCTCCCATTTCCCTCCCCCTCTCCCAATCAAGTTCCCCTCCCTCGTCAGCCCGAAGAGCAATCAGGGTTCCCATTATTAAGGACCAGGGCCTTTCCATGAGGACTATGGTACTTCTAGGCACCTCTCATTCTCTGTACTGGAATCAGGGCTCAAGAATCCAGTGAGAATTCTGTGAATGCTATCAGTTCAAGCCATCAAGTATGATGCATGGTGGGTGAATATGTCTGTGAGACACAGCCACTGCATTCTACCAACTTGGAGGTTACAACAGGATTTTAAAAGGACAGAATGAATCTGGAGCTTTGCTACACAGTGTTGATTCTCAGACTAAGCATACAGTTCAGTGGAAATCTGTTATTGCTTAAGTTTGCTTCCGTTGCTATGATGAAACACTGACCAATGTCATCTTGGAGAGGAAAAAGCTTACTTAACTTTCAGGTTATAGTAAGTCTATCATTAAGAGGATCTGGATTAGGAATTCAAGACAGGAATATAGAGGTCAGAACTAAACAGAAACCATGGTTATTGATGTTTTCATCTACATTTCTCATGGAGTCTAGGCCTACTTGCCTAAGATAGCAGTACTCACAGGGGACTGGACCCTCTTACATCAATTAGCAATTAAGAAAATGCTCCACAGACATTCCCACTGCTCACTCTGATGGAAGAATTCCTCAGTTGAGCTTCTCCTCCTTAGCTATGTTCAAGTGTGTATAAAGTTGATAAAACCAGCTAACTCTGACAATTACACAAGAACTTGTAGAATCTTAGTTCTCATCAAAGACCCACTTATTCAGAATGTGAATATTAATATGATCTCTAGCACTTGGAAGGAAGAAACAGGCCATTCAGGAGGTCAGTACTAACCTTAGTTACATAGTCAACCTAGGCTACATGGAACACTGTCTTAAATAAAGAATCTTTGGGATCTGCATATACATTAGCTATTAAGGAACTTGCAAATAGGATTTTAGAAAATGGTTTACCGACTTCTTACATTGGCAAGAATAAGTGTTCAAATCAGAGCTGCAAAATGATGAACTTGGCAAGTTTAGTGTTAAGACTTTCTGTACTAGAAGGCAAGATTAAGAGACAGAGAAAACTCCTAGCTGAAAACAGGATAGTGCTAATTTTCCCAGGCAATGATACCATTTAGGTTTGCAAGTCTTACATTTTCAGGCTTTGCTATATAACTGGAGACTTCAATTTGGTTTCCCAGCCACCCAAACCTAAATAATCACATAAAACTGTTTTACCAATGACTCAGATGTATTTTTGGCTAGCTCTTATATCTTAAATTAACCCATTTCTATTAATTTGTGTATCTACACAAGACTGTGGCTTACCAGTAAGTTCTGGTATCTTTTTCCTTCTGTAGTTACATAGTGTCTGCCTGATTCCACCTTCTTTCTCCCTGCATTCAGTTTAGTTTTCTCACCTACCTATGTTCTGCCCTACCATAGGTCAGGACATATATTAACAAATGGTAATAAAACATATTCACAACATAGAAAGAGGAATCCCACATCACTGATACTGGAGTTGATATATTTCAAGAAGCTGAGGGGTGGCAGTGAGGTTTCAAGATAGAGATTGTTTGGCATGGTGATGGATATGAACCCAGCAAAGAACAAAAATTAAGGTTAACACTGAGAGCTGACCCGAAAATTCATGCTTTCTAAGTATTTTGAGAATTCATAGGTTGGTCACCCAACCTAGATATACATCATCTCTGGAGTAATGGCATAACTCAGCAAGAAGTGGAAGCCTCTAGGGAAAGAAATATTTGTCATCAGAAGGCTTCAAACAGTGTAATTTCCTTTCCTTAGTCATGCTGTGTTCAGTCAGCTAACGGGAATATAACTATCTTGGGAAAGCTGCTGTGGGTATTTTGGAAACAGATAATTACGATGGCAGACTAAATGTGTTCATTAACCTTAGGTTTCTCCTAAAATTACTCAAGATAATAGTGAGTTTTTTATTGACACTGATGTCTTTGAGTTTCAGCTTTGAGAATGGAAAATGGAAGAGAATATAACAATAACTTTTCAATGGTAGGAAATAAATTCATTGCAATGAGTGATAGCAAATTTAGCTGTATCAGGGATGTTGAATCCTAAAAGTAACCCATACAGATAGTTAAAAATCAGTGTGGTTTAGTGCAAAAGAACTCTAAAGGCTCAAGAATTATTACCAGTTACCTTTGACACATGTGATAAAACAAAGCACAAATGGAAAGATGAGTAATCCAATATAAAGCAATTAGAATCTTAGTCCCACCTCACACACCACAGTCAGCATCCTGTCCCTGATACCCCAATGAAGGTAACTGAAGGTTGATATTGGATAAAGTGAAAATGAGAGTAAGCCTTAGTATTGCTGTAAGCCAGAGATGAGACCAGAGAATTCACAGTGCAAACAAGCAATAAATGAAAGGTTAAAATTTGAATTTTAGTGACCTTAAAGTATTCCTGAAATTTATTAGTCATTATCCTCCAGAGAGAAGCCAGTTCTCGTAGCCAACCCAGTGACAAGTGTACTCTAGGTGTCACTAAGAAACAGCCCATATAATCCGATAATCAATTTTCCCCCTTCTCTTTTTGGGTTCCCTTCCAAGAGAAGCAACCAGTTCTGTCTTGGGGATTAAATCTAAAACGTGAGTAGACTGGAAAGTTTCCACAGACATTCAAGATACTCATCTAGAGTAAAAGAATGACACCAAAGAATTTTCCAACTTAGAGGTGCTTTTTTCCAGAAAAGACAAGAGTTTCTAGTGAAAACTACCCAGAAACAAAAAAAATGAGTTAATTTTACTAAACAAATTTAAGAGAATAAATTTGCAGAAATTGTCCTTTTTTTTTTTTTTTTTAAAGAGAATACTGTTTTTTGTTTGTTTGTTTTTTTGGCTGATTGGCTGTTTTTCGAGACAGTTTCTCTTAGCTTTGGAGCCTGTCCTATAACTAGCTCTTGTAGATCAGGCGACCTCAAACTCACAGAGATCTGCCTGCTTCTGCCTCAAGAATGCTAGGATTAAAGGCATGCACCATCACCACCCAGCTAAGAATACTGTTTTAAGGAGGAAGGGACAAGAAAAAGCAGTAGGTAGCGAGTACAATGATGCACATCTTTGAAACTGTTCTAAGGAATCCTATTATTTGTATAAACTAACTCAAAACAGACAAATGATTAAGTAGAAATCAGCAAAAAGTTGTATTATAACTTACCCAGGTCCATTTCTTTTTTCTTTTTGTTGTTGTTGTTTTCAGGGTCAGTGAACAGGACAATCTATGTCTCTTGGCAATCTGCTCCTGTTATCTTTCACTGGCTCCATTCATTCTCTTGACCAAATGTTTATCATATTCTGCAGCCTCCTCCTTTTTTTTTAATTAGTGTGATGTTTCTTCAGAGAAATATGTAGGCATTTGTGCTGCAGCACATGTGAAATATCAAGACACTGAACTATGTGTGCTTTGGTCCTGGACTTCTTAACTCCTTTTTAAAAGGTAAATCAGACAACATATTGATGGAAATCATCTTCTTAGACAGATTGGAAAGATTTTGGTTTCTAGTAGCACTTTCGGGTTCTAAGCAACGAGGTACAAAACTTTTTGTCGGTTCAATAATATCTTTTTCTTCTTCTTCTTCTTTTTTTTTTAAAAAACAAAAAACAACCAAGTTAGCCGGACGGTGGTGGCGCACGCCTTTAATCCCAGCACTCGGGAGGCAGAGGCAGGCTGATCTCTGTGAGTTCGAGAACAGCCTGGTCTACAAGAGCTAGTTCCAGGACAGGCTCCAAAACCACAGAGAAACCCTGTCTCGAAAAACCAAAAAAAAAAAAAAAAAAAAAAAAAAAAAAACCAACCAAGTTGAGAACACTCAGATTGACACCCACTTATGTGACTTCTAGTTGATTTTAATAATGAATACCCACAGTCAGATATTGGGGTCCGAAAGTTCAAAGATCAGAGAAAAGCAGTAATCCATTAGTTCTTACCTCTATGAAATCCTTAGATCAAATTGGGTATCCTGTTTATACAAGTCCTCACTCTGAATGCCCGAGCCCCTTTCTCCTCCCTCCTTATATTTCTCTTTCTGCCCAGCCATATCACTTTCCATATCCACCTCCCTAGTGCTGGGACTAAAGGTGTGAGCCACCATCACTTGGCTCCACTTTTCTTTTAGACTGATTCAATCTTGTGTAGCCCAAGGTGGCCTTGAACTCACAGAGACCCGTCTGTCTCTGTCTCCCAGATCCTGGGATTAAAGGTGTGTACCACCACTTCCTGACCTCTATGACAACTGGTGTAGCTATCTCTGGAGGTGGATCAGTTCCCAACTTTCAGAGGAATTGCCATATTGATTTCCATAGTGGCTGAACAAATGCACTCCCACCGGCAATGAACGGCTCTTCCCCTTATTACACAACCTCACTAGGCCAGCATGAACTGTCATTTATTTTATTAATCTTAGCCATTCTGACAAGTGTAAGATGGAATCTCTGAGTCATTTCAATTTTCATTTCCCTCTAGCTAAAGATACTAAACACTTATTCTTTAAGTGTTTCTCAGCCATTTGAGTTTCCTGTATTGAATTTTCAGAATTCTCTGAATAAATCTGTACCCCCACTTTTTAATTGAACTATATATTTTTTGATATATAGTTCCTTGGGTCCTTTATATATTTTCAGATATTAGTCCTCTATTGGATGTGTAGTTGGAAAAAAATCTCTTATCATTCTGTAGGCTGCTGCTTTGTCTGAATGAAGGTTCTTGTTGTCTTATAGAAGCTTTTCAGTTTCATGAGGTCCCATTTATTAATTGTTGATCTTAGTGCCTGTGCTATTGGTTTCTGCTCGTGAAGTTTACTCCATGCAAATAGATTCAAGGCTTTTCTTCACTTTCTTTTCTATCAGATTCAGTGTATCTGTTTTTATAATCAAGTCTTTAACACATTTTGACTTAATTTTTTTTTATATGCTGTTACATATGGAACTGTTGGCATTCTTTTATATGCCAACATCCAGTTTGTTCAGCAACATTTGTTGAAAATGTTCTCTTTTTTCAGTTTATTTATCAAAAATCAGGTGTCCATAGGTGCATAAATTTATTTCTGAGTTTTCAATTTGATTCAATTGATCAATGTGTCTGTTTTTAGCCAAATGTCATGCTTTTATTATTACTACTACTACTAAAACTATGCAGTACAATTTGAAATCTTGAGATATGGAATGGTGACACATCCAGCGGTTCTTTTATTGTTCAGGATTGTTTTAACTATCTTAGATTTTTCTGTTTCCATAGGAAGTTAAAAATTGTCTTTTTAAAGTCTGTGAAGGCTTTCAGCAACAGCAGGTAAGTGTATCCACTACTCTAGTGATTAGGTAAAAGAGTGGGGGAGACAGAGACAGAAAGATGCACAAATAGAGTAGGGTAGTAGGCATGGATTGGGGGCTGTTGGGGACAGGGGAATGAATATGATCAAATACATTTCATAAAATTCTCAAAGAATTAAGAAAATACTGTTTTAAAAAGAATGTATAAAAATGAAGAAAACATTATATAACAGACAAGACATGAGCACCACAAATTAAGGAGAAACATAAGCACATAAAATGTTGAATTAGGAAGAAGAAATCACAACAGATACTATTTTAGAATATAAAAGGAAAGAGTGATTTCCTGAGAAAATAAAAGTTTTCATAATTGGTGCAGGTTGAAGTAGATAGTATAAGTAATCCATTAGTTAAGGAGGAAAATTTAAAGTCTGTATATTCATGTCTTTAAATAAAATTAAGACATATTGCAAAAGTCCTACATAAGAACAAAATCATGTGGGGGCTGGAGAGATGGCTCAGTGGTTAAGAGCACTGCCTGCTCTTCCAAAGGTCCTGAGTTCAATTCCCAGCAACCACATGGTGGCTCACAACCATCTGTAAAGAGGTCTGGCGCCCTCTTCTGGCCTTCAGGCATACACACAGACAGAATATTGTATACATAATAAATAAATTAAAAAAAAAAGAACAAAATCATGTGCATTTAATATGATCATCCTCCCCAACCAACCAGCCAAACAAACAATAAGACAACTGGGAAACCACATAGTTTAAAATTTAGAGCTGCCTCTCCTACTAAAATGATGAAACAAGTGAGCAAGTGAGCCAGAGCGTATCTGTTGTAACTCTTCAGCATGTTATTCAATTCTTGAGTACATACTGTTTGTCACTGAAGAAAGAGTTGCTGCCTGTCCATTAGAGTGGAGGTCGAAGGAGACTCATTACCCTGTCATTTTGAAACTGGGTTATTTTCAAATCTAAGCAATGTTCTTCTCTTATTGAATATGAAGCATGTCACAGAATACATAACTTAACAATATTACTCTAGGATCACAATAAACTGACCCACAACAAGGTTATTTCATAATCTTGTCTAAACAAAGGTTACTGTCTTCTTGTAACACAGCCAAAAGCAATTTTCTCACTGGAAAACTACTAATTTCTAGTTTTTAGAACTGTTTGCAAATTTATCTTCATTTTACTCATCTTTCCTGTATATAATGGTTTTTAAAATTTGTTTATTTTTATTTTATGTGCATTGATGTTTTGCCTACATGTGTGTCTGTGTGTGGGGTTGGGTTCTCTAGAACAGGGTTTACATACAGGTGTAAGCTGTCATGCAGATCCTGGGAATTGAACCAGGGTCCTATGGAAGAGCAGTCAGTGCTCTTAACTGCTGAGCCATCTCTCTAGTTCTGAGAATATTTGTTTAATTACCTTGAACTTTTTTATAGTTCCCAATCTAGGACATCAGTAACTATGACTGTAGATAAGATGCCAGGAAGGCCTGGTCTGTGGAAGGAAAGACGTGTGTTGAGCCAACTTACCATGTTTTTTTTAGGACTTCATAATTTTTAACTTCCATTGCATAGAACTGGGAAGTCATTTATTTTTTTGGGGGCGGGTCATTGAGAATATAACAGCTTCTTAGGCAATCACAGAACTCAAAACAACCACTTCCAAACTGGATAAAAAACACAGAAGTTATCAGTGAGAAGATCATTGACCTTTTGGTTTAACTTAATCCTTCACCACTTATTACCAATAAGCCAAATCCCTTGACTTTTTTCTGAGCTATAAAACAGCCATTTAACTTTCTTGTGTGTTCACCTTTATGTCTATGTTGCATACATATATGTGCAGTGTGTGTGCATAAGTCATAAAACAAATTCATCTGACATTAAGACCTCCCATTTTGGAGGGACGCTCACGAAGACACAGGGAAGGGAATGTGAAACAGTCCATCATTTAGGGACATAAACTCAAGATATAGACAATCGACAGGTACAAGAATTCCCTGAAACTGAGCAGATTCAGTAGTACCAGTATCCCCAAACATATATACGCAGGATGGACTACTGAGAGACACTGTCAAACAAGCTTAGCTGCCTAGAAGAGACAGAGACTATCCGCGTTGTGTGGAAGAAATGAAAACCTACTAAACTACCAGAGACTATCCGCGTTGTGTGGAAGAAATGAAAACCTACTAAACTACCAGCAAGGAACACTCCCCAACCTATTAAGCTGTCTGAAAATTCTGTAGTATGCTATAGGTTCCCAGCGTTCATGACTGTCACCCATGTTGGACTGGGCTTCAGAATTACAGCTGTCTTGGAGTCATTCGTGCTCTGATAGATAAGCCCAGTACAGCACACCGGTTCTCAGTTAGACTTTGGTCCTTTCGTTGATCTGTCACTAACCCTCTATCTGAAGTGAGAAGTTATTTGTTCATATTATCCCAGGAGATTCCTATGTAGGTCAAGGTAGATGACGACCACAGGTGTCATCCTCAGAGTGCTGTCCACCTTTGCTTTTAGACAAGAGCTCTCATTCTGACCTGGAGCTTGATTAGGCAAGACTGACTGGCAAGCAAGTTCCAAAGATTTGCTTCTTTCCATCTCTTCAGCACTGAGATTACAAGCACATACCACATATTTTTTTCTTTAGTATGGATGCAGTGATCAGACTAGGTCCTCCTGCCTATGTGGCAAGTACTTTTTCAAATGAACTATCTCCTCAGCTTATACACCATTGTTCTTAAATAATTGTTGAAAGTAATTAATTAGAAAGAATCTAACAAAGCTTTGTAAGTTGTATGAACCCTGTGACAGTTAATCTTGGCTAGAAATTTGACTCATAGCAAAAAGGAAACCTGATCTGAGGCAAATGGTGTCTCCCTTTTCCTTGTGGTCGGTTGGCCACCAGTTGGCAAGGCCCAAGCGGGCAGAGGAGGCTTTTAGGGCTTTGTAAGGCTTGTGAGTACAATGGAAATAGCCTTCCTGGAGTTAGTTTCAGTGTTACAGCTCAACTTTATTCCAGAGTAAGGGGAATATATAGGAAGGGAACAGTGGCTGGGGCATCTCCTAATTAATGTTTGGCACAATACCTAATTACCACATGGACAGCAGTGGGGGAGCATTTGTGGGGAACTGTGTCCAAGGTCACACTTAAGTCAGATATCCAAGCTCAGGGACAGCTTCCAAATAAGGCCAGGCTGAGCCTTGGTGTAAATCAGTGAGCAGCATTCCCTTATGAATCTTGTCTCTGTTCTTGGCCTGGCTTCCCTCAATGAGGAAGCAGAAGCTAAAGAAACTTTCTTCTTCCCGAAGTGATTTTTTTTACAACACAAACAAAACAAAACAGAAAAAATTGACGTCAAAACCAATATAATTTTATTGTTTCACTATGCAAACAAAGGAAAATTCAAAGAAATGTCCTATATAAGATCTATTATTATTAGATTATTGTGTAACACTCTAGTGAAGGTATTTGTTATGGTGCTTGTATAATAAAAGTAATGGTTTCAAGATTTTTCACAGAAGAAATTTTCCTATCATCTAATCAATGTTATTTCATTTGAAACAACATTTTATTTTTACATATATGGCATATAAATGCTTTCAAATATTTTTACCTCATAATTTTAATCTAGAACTATTGGGATATACAAACACACTCATATATACATACATACATACACACACAAGAGAGAGAGAGAGAGAGGAGAGACATACACATGTGTATACATAGATACTTACATATATATAACACAATACACATAAAAATACATATATCAGGGTGTTGTGTATGGTAAGGAAATAGTCTATCACTAGGTAACATTACTGTAGTTTAAGATACCATTTTAGAACCTTTGAAATGCAGAACATGTATATATGTTTCCACATTAATAAAATTAGAAGAAAGAGCATCTTGCTTCAAGATTATAAAGACAATATTAAAAAACCATGCAATATAATTTCAATGTGAGTCACTGATACAGGGGAAGGGGTCATAACTCTTAGGAAAAAAATGTGATTGCCAAAGTTTTGCTTGCTTGTTTTTGTTTTTTAACTAATGTTGAAGTCTTCTTTTTTTTTTTTTTCATTTGAAATGGGGCTTGTACACTCAGATTCAGGTAAACACCAATTTGTTGTAGAATAAGAGTGGTTAAACACTCCCAGCTCTAAGAGATGGTCTCAAAGATTTTTGTACTTGAACACAGGGGAAAGAATGCCTATATCTTCAGCAAATGAGAGAGCTTTGCCTTCATCTCTACAACTCTACTTCATGGTTATGAGATCTGAGACTGACAGACTTTATAGTCAGTTCTACTGAGCCAAAGGCCACCAAACATGAAGACATCTCAAGTCACCACACTCAGTGTCTGGCCTTGACTGAAAAAAAAATCCATTTACACCAAAGCAACTGTTTATGCGTGTGAACTCTGAAATCACCAACCAACCGAATACTGCTCCTGCAGTAAAAGCAAAACTCACTGAGAAAAATAATATACTTTTATATTCTTTTCCTTAACTCAGACTTTAAGTCAATAAGCACCTTGATATCTAGAATATAACAACAGGAAAAAATAGGTCACAGCAAGTTCTGACCTGGCAGAAATCTGGGATGTTCTGATCTTTGCATAATTGCATTAGCTAATCATGTGAATGCCAAGCACATAAACCATTTCAGTAATTTTTTTCTCTAAAGCTGATGTTTATAAAACTCCCGTGTAATCTATTGCCCAGAATATGTTTTTCAACATTTTCATGGATTTTTTCCGTATTTTTTATTTTCTGTGTATGGTCAAATGTTCAAAACCATAGAAAGGCTAATGGGACGGTCTTCCTCTGGGATTCCATTCTCTCCATACCACTCTCTGATATTTTAATACATTTATATAATAATTTTGGTGCTTTCCTCCTCATCTCCTTCTCTCATTTTTTCTCCTTCATACATTTTCTTCTCAACAAGCCCCTTTGTATCTCCCTGCCTTTCTTCTGTGTTTTGTAATTAATAATTTAATTAACTAAAAGTTCTTGTCTGAGAATGGGAAAGGCATCTTATCAGTGAAAAGAAGAAAACCCCACCCACCCACCCACCACCAGTAGTGCCGCGGGGAAGAGTGAGGCCTCCTAGTTACTTACCCATTCATGATTAAATGTTAGGGGGCCCAATGTTAAGCAAGTCTTATTCAGAAAAACCCCGCTGCAATGAGGCAAATGAGTGCAATGCTTCTTTACATCTAAAGACATCTTTTGTCCTGCACTTCTCCCCATCCCCTGGATCTTATGCTCTTTCTGCTACATCTTCTTTGAAGTATCCGAAGCCTTACAAGAGGTGATAGGTGATCTATTTGGCCCATTTAGGGCAGAGAACTCCACCAAGACTTATTCCTAGGACTTTGGCCAGTTATAGACTTCTCCATCAACCACTGACCACTGCAGTAAGAAGTTTCTCAAATGTATAATGCTCAGTATAGCATTAATTTATATATTTAAGCATGAGTATTTAGAAGGTAGCTTACAGTATGGCCATTTAGAAAAAAAAACAAAGAAATAAATAAAAAAAACAAAACAAACAGAAAACCCTAGCGAATTTCATTCAAATACTATAATCTAGTCACAGGCTCCTGGTCAGATTTACAGAACCAGACATGAGTTCCCCCCTGTCAATCTGGCCTCAAATCCAATAAGAAAGTGGTTAGCTATCTCCATACTGGTAATGATACTATTCATATTAGAGGGTATTTATGTGGGTGGACTTTTTCATCTGCCAGTTTCCAAATAATGCAACCGTTAGCTCAGGCTTATTACTAACTAGCTCTTACAACTTAAATTAACACATTTCTATTAATCTTGTATTGCCACATGGCTTGAGGCTTACCTGTCCTTCAGCATGTTTTACCCTCTCTGTATCTCCCGGAGACTCCTCTTGACTCTGCCCTCCTTCCCAGCCTCCTCTGTGTCTGGCTCTTCTGACTTTGTTTTTTGCCTACCTACTGTTCAGTTAATTTTTTTTATTAAACCAATCCAAGTGGCAAATATTAACAGCATACAAAAGGATTATTCCACAACATACCCCATTCCTGCTATGCCTTTATTTTATCTTACAATATTCAGAACTGTGTAATACTATTGATGAGTTTTCCTCCTCATCAGCATGCATCACACTGAGAAAGCTAGCCGGTGCAGATGGAGCTTTCAGCTCAGATGTAGCTTGATGTCTTCTAGCCCTGTGACCAAAGTGTGGACTCCTCCTCTTTTATTTTTTATGGTTTACTATCTTTATTCTTGCTCAGTACTTTATCACTGCTTAGAACTCTTGTGACCCTGAGTCTGGGAGACTCTCATATAACTATGTCGCAGAGGATATATTTCCCTGATGCTACCCACAGTCTTGGTGCACACCATGACCACTGAATACCATGGCTTCTGTTCCTTTGATGATGAGCTCCTATGAGAATCTGACCTAAAGTTACCAGGGTTTCTGGACTGAGGATCTCTTGGGATTCACAGCTACTTCCTAGGATGCAATATGGACTAGGTTTTTTTCTATTTGCATAAAAGAAGGGAAACAAATGGTCCATACTTCAGGTTTTCAGTAGAGGTATGGAAAATCCTTGTGAGCTACAGAAGGTTGCTTTTATTTTAGTTCAAAAATATTAAATTAACATGCTCCACAACATGTAGTGTATTGTCTATTTGTATAAAATTGAAATGCAGAACTTCTCAGAAGTTTTATAGAGAAATAAATAGACTCTTTTAGGCAAAACTTAGATACAATCTAGGTATATTAATAGGAGTCAAGTGATCGTGATCATTAATGCTGCATGTGCCAGATACTATGGTAAAAACACTATAACATTTAATTTAATGTGATTAGAACTCTGTTAGTCTCTAAATGACCTCCAACTCATACAACTCGGGCTAGACTTTATCTTATTTTTATTGACACATGTAAAGAAATTTAGAAGAGCCATGGTGAGTCAGATTTATGCTACAAATAGATCAAACTTATTGATTAAGGGTTCTTACACTAAACATGAGTACAAGACTGGGTAAGTAATTTTAAAAAGAGATAAAGGAAATGTGTATGCATGTGTGTGATAAAGAGAGAGAGAAAGAAGACTCAAAAATTATTTGATATTAAAAATAGTAGTACTCCTGATAGAACATCCCCATTGTCTCAGTGTGTGGGTGCACCCCTCTCGGTCCTGAGTTCCTTGCTCGTGCTCTCTCTCCTTCTGCTCTTGATTTGGACCTTGAGATTTCAGTCCGGTGCTCCAATGTGGGTCTCTGTCTCTGTCTCCTTTCATCGCCTGCTGAAGGTTAATATTCAGGAGGATGCCTATATGTTTTTCTTTGTGTTCACCTTCTTATTTAGCTTCTCTAGGATCACGTATAATAGGCTCAATGTCCTTTATTTATGGCTAGAAACCAACTATGAGTGAGTACATCCCATGTTCCTCTTTTTGGGTCTGGCTCACCTCACTCAGGATAGTGTTTTCTATTTCCGGGAGGCGGTGGCGGGGAGAAGGCAGAAATCTTTAATAAATAAATAAATAAATGAAAAAAAAATAAAAAAATAAAATTCAAAAAAATAGTAGTACTCAAAATTAAATGATAGATAAAATGAATTGATTTGTGTTTTGAGGCATATGCCTGTTATATCAATGCTCAGGAGGATGAGGGAGGAGAACCAAGTTCTTTCTTGACTACATAAAATAACTCAAGGCTAGCTTTGAGTGCATGAGAGACCCTATTTCAAAACACATGAAAAGAATGGGCAAGAGAGGGGGAGGGGCGGGTTTCAAACAAGTAAAGGGTGTTGCTTTGAACTTATCTTGGTGATTGCTAGGCAAAGCGGAAGTAAATGAGAAGAGTTAGGTCTGAGACAAAGGGACTTATGTTTTATATTAGGCAGGTATCTTAGTTAGGACCTCCATTGCTGTGAAGAAACACTGTGACCATGGCAACTCTTAAAAGGAATTTATAATTTAGGTGACTTACAGTTCAAAAGTTCAGTCCATTATCATCATGGTGAAACATGTTAATATGAAGGCATACATGGTGCTAGAGAAGGAACTGAGAGTCCTCTGTCTTGATATGTAGGCAATAAGAAGTAAACTGTCTCACTGGGTGTAGCTTGAGCACAGGAGACCTCAAAGCTTACCACCACAGTGACACACTTTCTCCAACAAGGTCACACCAACTCCAACAATGCCATTCTGAAAGAAAAGTGTGAAGGAGAGGATGAGGGAAACTTGGGGAAACAGGATGATTGGGGATAAAGGAAGGTTGGATAGGGGAGCAGGGAAACTCATATCTTAGTTAAGGGAACCACCTAAGGGTTGGCAAGAGACTTGAACTTGGGGTGGCTACCAGATGCCCAGGGCAATGTCCCCAGTTAGTTCCTTGGGCACCTGAGGATAGGGAACCTGAAATGAACCTATCCTATAGCCATACTGATGAATATCTTGCATATCACCATAGAACCTTCATCTAGCGATGGATGGAGATAGAGACAGAGACCCACACTGGAGCACCAGACTGAGCTCCCAAGGTCATAATGAGGAGCAGAAGGAGGGAGAACATGTACAACAAAGTCAGGACCACGAGGGGTGCACCCACCCACTGAGACAGTCGGACCGATCTATTGGGAGCTCACCAAGGCCAGCTGGACTGTGACTGAAAAAGCATGGGATAAAACCGGACTCTCTGAACATGGTGGACAATGAGAGCTGACAAGAGGCCAAGGACAATGGCACGGGGTGTTGATCCTATTTCAGGTTCTGGCTTTGTGGGAGCCTAGACAGTTTGGATGTTCAACTTCCTAGATCTGGATGGAGGGGAGAGGACCTTGGACTTTTCACAGGGCAGGGAACCCTGACTGCTCCTGGGACTGGAGAGGGAGGAGAAGAGGAGTGGGGGGAGGGGGAGAGGGGCGGGAGGAGGGGGAGGGAAATGGGAGGCGGGGAGGAGGCGGAAAATTTTTTTTCAATAAAAAAAAAAAGAAACCATTTTCTTTCAAACCACCACAGCAGGTGAACCTGAGAAAGCTGTCAAAAATGACAAAAAAAAAAAAAAAAAAGAAAGATGGTCAAGTGGAGATATCTATGAGGAATCTAAAGTTTCAGTTCTTGAAATGAGTGGAGATGTAAAGACTGAAGAGACTTCTGGAGATGTCAGGGTCCCTATCCTTTCTTCTCCCACCCATCAAACATCTTCCTGGTTGTGATCCAAGTTCTTTATGACTAATGAACAGGAATAATTTCTCTTCTCTTCTCCTCGCTTTTACCCAATTCTAAATAAGAATGTTAAGATTGGAAGTGAAAGGATTCTAGCCAGCCTGAACATGGCAAACATGATTCTGGCGGGTCTTTCCCTTCTTCTTTCTCTCTGCCTTGCTAAAAACTGTTAAGTTGCACTTCTAAAGCTGGCCACCAAGGTCCATTCCTTATATGGCCACTTCCTTCTCCTGAGTCAGGTCCAGTTATCAAAGTATTGAAGTCCAGCAATCAAAAGCTTCCTTTGACTCACCAAATTAACATGCACAATTAAAATTAAACATTTCATCCTAACACAGGGCCCTCCCCTTTTAATTTTTATAAACTGTCATTTGCCTGTGGGACACATCTATCTCCTTTCTATCCAGAGGCCTGCTCTTCTGTCCCAGCTCCCCACTACCTTGTTCCCTTCCCCTTCTCCCTTGTCCTCTATCTACTGTCTAGTCTTCTACTTACTGATCCTTGTCTCTTTGAGGCGAGTACATCTCCTTTATGCTAAGAACTTGGTCTTGGGGTGTCCTGAGCCAATACAAGTCCCTGTAGGAAGGAGATAAAAATTCCACATATACATGATTGTTTTGCAACTCATTTAAAATCAAGGAATTTGTTCCTGTTATTTTACAGGGGATGAAATCCAAAATCCTTGTGTACATCATCTTTTTAGTTTAGTACAAATTAGCACTATTGATCAGTCTGATATTTTTTTCTAATCTTAAAAAAAGATACATAAGATCTATAACAGAATAAAAACAAAGTAATTGATGTCAAGTCGTGCAAACACTGATTACTTGATATCTTCTAAATGTATTTTATAAAATTTAACATTGAAATGTATTCCTTTCTTTGTGCATACAACAATGACTGTGGCAGAGTGGAATTATGCAAGAGAAACAGAACTAAGTTAGGATTTAAATATAAATATAAATAACATTTGCTCATAAATTATCCATGAGGATAAGGTAGGTTGGATGATGAACGCAGTTAAGTCTATATGAAGTCTAATATTATATCAATCACCCCTCTAAAGAAACATTTGATTGTAAGCATCCAGTTTCATCGATTGTGTGATGCATGAGTCACAAAGGTTCTAAGGCTGTTCTGAAAGTCTCCTTGCATGCTTTTGACATGACAAGTCTTTGGGCCTTTATTGGTTTGCTCCTGTGGCTGAATCATAGAATACTGTATCTTTGTTTCAACAGCTTCTCAGCCAAGGAATCTGTGTTTGGATTTTCACTTGGTAACAAGATAAATACTCTGCCAGAGGAGCTACACTCCCTGACAAGGCTTGTTTCTTATGAAAATATTCTCACACTCAGGATGGCCCTGGGCTTATCTTAAAATCTGTGAGGTTTTCTGCTGTTGTTCTAGATTTAGACAACTTCCTTTCTCTGGTCAGGACACTGTCACTCCCTCTCAGAGCCAACTCAGTCCCTTGATTATCTTCTTCACACACCCCGAAACTCCTTTCCTGCCTGCTCTCCTTTCACTGGCCCGCTACACCAGAACTTAGAGATCTGACACATTTCGTCCTGAGTCATTGATGTGCGTGGTTTATTGTTAATAGTAAGTATACTGAAAGTGACTAGTAAAATAAGAACATCCTATAGAATTTTGCATAGTTTTTTTTTCTAAATGACAACTATTGGGGCATTTTAATGGTAGTTCTGTTAATATGAAGATAATGAATGTTTCTAATTGGTATATTTCCCCTCACCATCAGAAGATAGTTTTGGTAACTATTGAAGTATTGATGGTTGTCTATTTAAAATGGAGAACAAATGTATTGCTGTTTTCCATGCTTGCCATTGCTAAGCCATTGAGCAGACAACTAGAGAACACCTACTAGGAGACATGTATCTGTCTTAACCACTAAACCTCGTGGCTGAGGAACTCAAGGTCATTTCCAAATCCATCAGGGAAGACAGACACTAGATAGCTTGTCCCATCAACAGGGACTAGGCAGCGTTAAAACATTAGACTTGGCCCCCATATTATTTTTTTAACATGCAATTGTTTGGATATTGCTCATAGAGGAGAAGGCGATCAGAATAGACTTTTTGATAATGTAGTTCTGATTTTAAACAGTGCCTGTGGGATGGGAGACAGAGTTCAACAGTAGAGCATTTTCATGGCATGAATGAGGCTCTAAATTATCTTCCCATTGCTACAGAAAACAAAGAAACAAAAAGCTCTCAACAACTGAAAAAAGACACAATAACAAACAAGCAAAAAATTACCAAGAGTACAATTCCCCAAATCAAAGTAATGTCTATGTATGAAGGAGTACATAGAAATAATTTTTGAGTATAAAAAGTGATAGATTTCTAGAGTAGGATATGCACTTATATTTTGACATATTTCATTCAAGTTGTATTTCTGCACGTTTTATTTATATAGTTGAGTCCTATTATGTATGACTATATTTTTTCTCTACTTTTGATTATTGTGTACACATTTTCCTAGACCACAATACTACCATGCTCAGCTTTCATAAGAATGATCTGTCTTAGAATATAGCATGAGTGAGTATAGGTTAGAGCAACTCATCTCATTCCTTTAGCAGTGGAAAGGGACTCTGCAACGGGTGGACTTTTGCTACCAGAACACACTAGCCAGCTCCACCGTTGTGCTTTTGAAGATCTCCTATCCTTTGAATTTCCTTTACATCTTTAGCTTTCCTATTGTGAAAGGTTTTTTTACCAGTCTGTCTGTCCTCTGGGATTCAGAGTGGGCTATCTTTAGTCAGGGCCAACTTCTGTCCGAGTCCAAGGCTCCTTTGTAAGATCTTTTTCCTTTATAGTTTCCCTTTCTGCCCCACAATAGCAATGCTTCTTCCGGAAGATTATAGGAAACTCAGCAATGCTTTGTACCTATTTCCGTAATTTTAACATCTTTCCCTTTCTACCCTTATGGTATGTGTGTGTGTGTGTTGTTTTCTTTACCTTCATGTCAACTTTTTTCTCAAGACATATATTACCCATCCCATCTTATCTTCCCTAGGGCAGTATTGGTAGTAGTTCATTTAATTTCTATTTCTGTATTTTTTTTGTATTTTTCTAATTGTGTGTTATGTGATAATTTGCTTTATTATACCAAAATTGTGAGATTTGGTATAATAAAGATGAGATGGTAACTTGTAAGTCCAGCCAACAGTCACACTGTTATGCTGGCTCATGCTCATACAATAAAGTCCTTGCTATACAGCAAATACTGGGAAAGCATTGTCTCATCTGTTCTTCACCAAAGATTGTTATTCACACACACACACACACACACACACACACACACACACACATATATATGCACATATGTGTGTACATGCATATATACATATATATGTATGTGTGTAACAATGCTTAACATATGTGAATTTTTTTCATCTCATGAAAATAAGAACAGAAACTGGAGGTTTAGTGGTTTGGGCACTGGCTTGGAGGATCTCTGATATTAGTGGTACTGTTTGACAGCTATAGAGAAAAATCAGCCTTGCTCTCTGGATACAACATTGCTGCAGCTTCTTCTGTCATCACACAGTCACACAATTGAAGTGGCTGCATGGCCTGGGTTGGCTGTGAGCAGTACGGACATTTCTCTTGCATCTTCCCTTCTCATCAAGAACACCCCCCCCAAAAAAAAAACATTCCCTCATAAAATTTTCCCAGAACTCATAGATCAGAACTGAGTTTATCCCTTGAGAACAAGGAGTATCTGAATAACGCACAAATGAAATGAAGGGAATGGTTGCAGAAGAGGTTTGCTTTTGGTCCTTCCCAGCTGGGTAGTGATACTAGGAAAGTAATGCTTACAAAAGGCGAGAAATAGGTCCAAGATTATACAACTTGAAGGTGGAGAAAGGAGAACTTGAGCTAGATCTTTCTAGATCTTTCTAGATCCCCATCCTTAATCCTCACCACACTATAGGGCCTCTCTAGAGAAGTTTAGTATTTTACTCACTTCACCAAAAAATGATTTAGCAAGAAGCCACTTTTTGGTTCGTATTGTTCTTGCTGCTGTGATAATCACAATTCCCCCTTAGGGATGGAATCCTAAGTCTGAGGAAGTAGCTGCATAGAACTGATTATTATACTGTAGACTCAATTCTAAATGGTGCATTTCTAACTGGAAGGAGTTCATTGAGCCTTACAGGAGTCCAAATGGGATTCAGGAGGCAACAGGGTAAAAAAGCCACAGACCTGGGCCAGCAGGGAGTGGGGTGATGGAAGGTGAGAGTGAGGGAAAGTGTGGACAAAGTCTAGGCACACTGATCCATTCAGAGAGCAACGCTGACCTGTGGATGGAGGATGGCTGGAAAGCCGCTTAACTGGGGGTGCTCTCTCGGGACCAAGACTAAAAGGGGAAGGAGCCCATCAAGGAGTAACATCGACTGAGTGTTTACAGGGAGAAAGAACAGAATACAGGAGTGACGCATATCAACCCAAAGTGTTCCTTTGATTTAATGGAGTAATTTAAGGAGTTTAAAGTTCATCTGTGATGGAAGGCATGTTTTTTTGTTGTTGTTGTTTTTTAACTAATGCTGAAGTCTTTTTTATTTCATTTGAAATGGGGCTTGTACACTCGGATTCAGGCAAACACCATTTTTTTCCTCCCAGAGGTCTTTTATCATTTAAAAAGTGATGTTGTCCTTGACTTCCAGGCAGATACAGAAGAACCTTCCAATTGTACTCCTCCAACAATCAGGGTTTAAGATACTCTGCTCTTCTGCAACCAGAGACTGGTCAGGTCAGGGTGAAGTCTCACAGAGGAACTCACACCGACTCCATCTCTGGTCTCAGTCTCCCTGACTGTGAGATCTTTATTTCAAAGCCACAGAAAGTCAAGGAGTCCTTGAAGCTTGCTGAGGAGAAGCAGGGCACATTTCTGTGTCCTGTGTCTGCTCTCTTTTACAGAAATGCACAGTGAAGATCTGAGAAGTGATCTGGAAGATGTGTTTCCAGCTTTTTCTGATAAATTCTAATAATATGAACATTTTTACATTCATGATTACAATGAGTTATGTGAATTTTATCTTTTTTTCCTCTAACATTTTTGGTATAATTTTTAGTTATCATAATATATGAATTTCTGTCAATTATAAGTCAACATAAGCAGTAGGTTGTTATGGTTTATAATAGCATAAAATTCATGATGTAACTGAGGCCATATAAAAAGTTCTTTGGGTGTGTCCTGAGACAGTAGGTTAGAGTTGAACACAGAATTATTTAGGTTATTATTCCTAAGAAAATCAGAGTTTAAAATAGAGAATTATTGAATGACGAAAACAGTGTTTCTCTTATTCTGTGTAGAGGGTCCTTTGAGTCTTCCTCAACTCAACGGGAAGAAATGATCACATCTTTTACTGCGAACACCCCCACAGATGGTGCCCGTCCAAAGGTGGATTGAATATCATGGAATTTAATTACTATCATTGAGTACCTTTGAGAAACAATAAAGACCAAAGAGTGAATGATGCAGATTGCTGCTAAAAGGTTTAAATTGGAAATTGCTAAATTCTTGAATTTCTAAATGATGTCATACTTCTCAAGTTCTTTCTTAAACTGAACACTACAAATCAGCATTCCTTTCCTACTGATGTCTTTATGAGTAAAATGTTGAATCATACAAAGAACACAAATTAAAAAGTTTAAAAAAAAACTGTGGGAGGAGCATGGCCGTATAAAGCCAGTCATTACCTCGTCCTTGCTATTCAGGCTTTCCAAGGAGCCTTTCCTGGCTGTCAGCTGCTCACAGGATTAGAAGGTAATAAAGTGCTTCAGTAAGCCCCTGGTCATCTCTAATGAATCCAGGCTTCCCCTTTCTCTTCCTTCATAGTAACTTTTTAATATATTGAGCTGTGCAGAGGGTGAGTAAAAGATGTAACCATGTTTTCTTTTTCACTTGTTTAACTAAAGATATTTTGGGTTAAGACTTGAATTAAACTTATGACTGCTTAACTTTGAATCTCAGAAGACAGCAAATGCCTATGAATCAAAATTGAAATGTATGTTTATTCTAATTTCAATTTTAATATTATTGAACAGATTGCAATATGTATGTTTTATATTTATTATTTTGATATAGAATTAGACATAAATAGCTACAAATATTAAAATGTTTATATTTAAGCAATTGAAATTATTACATTAGATATAAATAAGTGACGTTCAATTGTCACCTAATTTAATAGTCAGAAAGTATAAAAATTAAGCAGTGATTTGGGCCAGGATGATCCAGGATCAGAACATAATTATTTAACTTAGTTCAGCAATGGACCACTTCTGTGAAAGATAAATATCAAATAAATTAGTTGATTGGTTGACCAAGCTAGCAATTTAATCTCTAGTAAGCAGATAATTATTCATTATGAAAACTATCAACTAAAATACTAACCCCTCGCTTCTGAAGTTTGTTCTATTTTTGATAGGCTGTTTCCTTGCCACTATTGTTTATCTTAATTTTCACTGATTTTTGAAATCAATTAAAACATTTTCATTATCATGATTATACGCAGAAATGTTTGAAATGGCACAGCAAAATCTAATTTGTCAGCTCGGGCTATTGTGGAGAGGGAGTGTGGCAGGTGGTGAGCCTGTGGCACCTCCCCGATTCATCACTTCTGCCAAGTTTCACTAGTGCCTTTGCCAACTTGTATTTCAGGAACTGACAGAAGAGGAGAGAGCCTAGTCCCGCACATCATTTCCATTCATTCTTACTAATGTTAGTAATAGGCTCACATTTGGAAGCGTATGATTAGTCCTGAAATACCTACATCTTCACATTTTCATTACTCTAGCAGAAATCCCAAAGGACATGGGGTACATGATCATTTCCATTAAACAAAATGCAGCAGATTTAATTAGGTGATTGAAATACAGACACCAACTATTATTTTCATGCAAATGTAGTTAAGAAGACATCATGAGAAACTAGAACTCCAGGACAAGGGATGTTGCTCAGATGGTGGATTGCTGTCCTAGCAAACACGAAGCCCTGGGTTCAATTCCTGGCATTTTATAGATCAGGTTTGGTTGCACACACGTGTAATCTAAGCACATGGATGCAGACAAAGGAGGACTAGAAACTCTATAGCATCCTTTACTACCTGTTGATTTCAAGGCTGGCCTCTCTAATACAAAATAATTCAGGTTGTTTAGTTCAGTTTTTTTCTTTTTTGGTAGAACTGGTGTTCTGAACACAAGTCGCTGCATACCTGGTACTGAGTTATGTCCTCAGACAGAGATGAGTTTTAAAGAAGTAAACATATCTGGAACAATTTTACTCTGCTTAGTACCATCTTATTCTCTGTCAAATCACCCAGAGTCCTACTTTAATATTAACTGTTTTGGCTGATAACGGCCTTGATCATTGCATCCTGTTAATGCCTATGTGACCGACTGACTTAGACTGTGGCACAGGCTGAGAAGCAGGAGAGATCATGATATGCTCCCCTGGCTGGATCACTTATTTTATGCAGGGGCAGAGAAACATTTTATTCATAATTTTAAAATTATTTATTAAGGAAACTGATGCATGGAGTCTAATTAATTGCAGTATTATGTCACTGAAGAAGAAGTTATTTTCTGAACTATCTATTTTAATCAGAAATCTGTGATGAAACGAGACAGAAAGCAATACTGTTTTCTTTTCAACTAATAAGCTTTCTAGGAGCAATATGAACTTGCTACTTCTCTTTCTTGTTCCCCTTTGTAATATCCTCAGTATAGAACTTCCTTAACTGACAGTTAGAGTGAAGCGGTGCCATCAACCTATGAGATCTGAAGATCAGGGAACTTTCTTTGGCAGATCCTAGCCTGCATGATGCAACATCACAGTAACTGTGGGACCTCACAGACGTTGCTTAACCTCCAAGAGCTTTAGGAAGGCCTCTGTGACCCTCCAAGGGTCAGTGAAAAGCTCAACCTGGTGACCTAAATTCAATCCCTGGAACCGTTTGAGAGGTGGAAGGAGAAAACTGCCTCCACAGAGTTGTCGCCTGACCTCCACAGCCCCCGTGACATGTGCACCCCTGCTCACGCTCATGTGACCACTGCCCCACACTAGTAAGTTAAATACAGAGGCAAGAAATGGAAAGGAATTCTAAAAATACAATTTAATTTACTATTTTGTCTTTTGTACAAAATGCAATTGCCTTATGTTATAAATGACAAATTTTAGTGCAAATTCTTCTCTCTCCTACAATACATCTGTAAACAGTCAAGACAGTTTGCTTCATCCAGGGGTCTCTCCACTACTCCTCAGTTCTGGAAAATCTTTGTTCCAGAAGGTTTACAAAGAGATGAGTGCTGTCATTGTTTGGTGTATTTGTATATTTTGGTAATTATAGGTTATTTTAGACTATGATGAAAGAAAAATAGAAAAGTAGGAAGAAGGTGGCATCCCTTCCCACACACCACCCTTGGGTGTGTCCAAGGATCCAGCTGCACAGAGATCCTTAAGTCGTGGAAGGCGTGCCTGACCTTTTTTAGATAACTATAAATTAAACATATTGTGTGGTTCCTACATTCTTGAATTGCCCCTGAATTCCTGTGGGCACGTAGGTTTGTATGACAGGAGAATAGGGTACTAAAGTGAACTCCCAGTCCATAGGAAATCTTTTTAGACCAAGACTGAGGCATATGAGGAGAGAATATGCTGGGGATGGTAGTATCTGGAGACAGCAACCCTAAAGTATGTTATACACCTCAAAATGGAGAAGTTGAAAGATTGTCTCACCTAAACCCAGCAAGTCCGTGTACATGTGGCACCCATTTGGATAAGTGTATTATATTCTGCATATAAACATAGGTGTATGTGGTGTGGGTATGTGTAGTGTAAATATGGACGGAACATGGAGGTCACTTTCCTGCCTTCAATTTCCCCTCCCACTCTCTGTTACTGAATGGCATGATCAGCTGGCTTTTGTGCAGAAGCACGCTCTTTCTGTGCACAGAGGTAGCTTTCCTTCTCCTCACAGGATTTCAGGAGGATTAAATGATTACACAAGCAAGGTGTTTAGTAGTTAGTGTCTACAGTCTAGGTGTCTAACACATAGAGAATAGAACTCAAATGAGTGTTACTGTTGTTACTATCCTTATTATAATCTGGATTTCACAAAGTGTCGTTCCTCATATCTGTCATCATATCCCAGGATTGGCTACATAGTTTACAGAGGCTGGGGAAAATTGAAATTGCGGGCTTTCTTGTTTAAAATGACTCAAATTTCAGAATGGAGTCAAAGAATGTTATACCTGCGCACTGTGAGGAGCACATGGCTTGTGATTCTAAGCAATTGTCACCGTCCTCATTTTGTCTCATGGAGGGAAGGCAGGAAGGGAACCGTAGGCAGGACACTGCCTATATTCCTCTGCCAACTTCACTCCAAGTGCCGAACAGTCATTCAGAGCTCTTTCTCTCTCTTCACCTTCATTCTAGACTGAAACAATGGAAGAGCTTTCCATGGCAAACACTGTGTTTGCCCTCAATATCCTCAAGCATATAGAACAAACAAACTCTGCCCAGAATATCTTTTTCTCTCCGTGGAGCATCTCGTCCACCTTGGCTATGGTTTTTCTTGGTGCCAGGGGCAACACTGAACACCAGATGGCCAAAGTAAGTTGATTTAAACCTCACCTCAGAATCCAGTGTTTTCTGAATTGAACCGTAGACTTGCTCTCATTTTGTGCTCAGGTCATCTTGACTCTAAGAAAGCAGGGATGGTGGCATGACTGTCATCACCAGCCATCATAGCACAGATTCTGTAAATGTAAATATAGAAAATGTCCAAATCAGGAAACTCCTCTAATGCAGATAGCAGAAGGATGTTAGCATTTCTATAAGGATGAAAATAGCAACTGGCAAATATTCCATTTAAACCAGATCATACTCATAGTTTGCACAGCAAGGGTTTTGAGCGCTTCATTTCACATGGTTTTAAGTCAAATATCACTATGCAGATAAGAACACTGGCAACCTGTTCCCAAGAGCACCTGTGACCTTTAGTTTCCAGCTGAAGCTCCCTCTTAACAATACCACTGTGGGTAGTGTTTGTTTCCCCTTTCTTATAAAAAATGTCTCCTCATGGTTTTAAGCCAGGATCACAAAGAAAAAAAAGCACTATGGCTTTGGTTAGCATTCTCACAGAAATATAAATAAATAAATATTAATAGGCTTCTTCACATTATCCACTGTGAAGCTATGTTTACAAGTGTGGCTGGATATTGCAGATACCAAGTCCTCAGAGTCAATGAGAACAGCATGTAAAACATCATTGCCAGGGATTTATGTGTCAAGGTTTTTTCTTCTTTCCTTGATGACAGAGATTCACACAGGAGATCTTTCTCCAGACTTTAGAACTATTTAAATTACAATCTGCAGTATACCTAAAGATTCATACAATGTATTATAATTTCTCATGATCATGTTACTTGCTAGGTCAAAGACCCGAATGTGGAAATCATATAATTAAAATTCCATTGTATCCACATGCATGCAAATATTAAGAACGTGTGTTCTGAGTACAAGCACTCATTGAGTTTGCAGTCACACCAAAATGCCACGGGCTCCTACCCACGTTCCCATGAGAACTGTTTCTGAGCATAAATACATTCTTCTTGAGAACATGTTGACCCATTTCAGGTGAGCCTCTTTTCAAGTACAGAGTTTCACAGAGACAACATGAACCAACAGGTCAGGCGGTAGATTCCTGTCTAAACTGGAGTCAGTTTAAACAGCATGTCTTACAACAGGACTCAATTGTTCAACCCTGATGATAGCAGAGTTGTGCCACACTTCTTCCTCCTTACTTCCTTTGTCTTGAGAAAGCACAGTAAAGCACGGTTTGCAAAACCTTAGAAAGAGTTTGTGCTTTCAACTTTTAAGTGTTAAGGCCAGGAGCAGCACAGCTAGAGTGTGAGTCTCAGATGAAATGCTTTGAGTTAAAGTGATTTTGATACTGAAGGAAAAATTTTCCTTGTGGTCACTCTAGGCAGAGAGATTTCCTAACTCAAGAAAGTTCTTTCGGTTGGTGGGACCATGCAGTTTTCTTACAACTCTGCTGCATGGAGAGATTTTAAAATTCAAGAGCTAACTTGATTGCTTTCTAAGTAAAAAGGCTATTTCCTTAGATTAGGGAAGAAGGGCAGGCTATGCAGCACCAGCTCCATGCTTCCTGCCTCACTCCCAGATTAAACAATGGAAGACTTGCAGAGAAAGGTCCCCAAATACCAATCCTTTTCTAGTCTAGAACGTATTCAACTAGCTAGATATAACTGCCCACTTCATTACAAGATGCCAATTACCAGCCCGTTTACAATTTTGTTTCCTCTTTACCATGGGCCAAAAGGAGAAGTGTTTCAGGGTCAGAGGTTCTCAAAGACTTTAGACATGGCTGGCTGTGGGAATGTGAGTCTGGAAGACTAGGCTGGGCTGGTCGAACTTTGTGGAGAAGGGACTTGAGATAGCCTTACAGAGACCAGTCTTTCCCTACTGCCTCTACTAGCTGTATGAAACCACTTACAGTGAGAGAGATGCAGTGTATCAAATGCTGTGAATTGCCCCTACACAGTGAGAGAGATGCAGTGTATCAAATGCTGTGAATTGCCCCTACACAGTGAAAGAGATGCAGTGTATCAAATGCTGTGAATTGCCCCGACACAGGTATTTGTTTCTGTGTGCACATAGTATGTGTGAATGTCTTATCTAGGTGATCCTTCTTAATATTTGGTGACTGATGTTCATGTTAAAGCCCACTATGGCTTCTAACTTTCCTAAGCTTAAAATGTATTTAGTAGGAAAGTCCACTTCAGAGAAGAGGAGATGAGTTAATTCTATTAATTTCTTTGAAATATTTAAAAAATACAGTATTAAAATATTGGTGTTTTTCAAAACAATTTGTGGACTGGATGAAATTTAGATAATTCAGGGTAGATTTTATAAATCATCTCATAATAACATTGTTTTTTTAAAATTTTCAGTAAAGGAGTTAGTATCAAGTACTTCATGAATTTTTGAGACACAGAAAGAATGCTTATGCTTATTTTCCACATACAGAGTCAGAGAGTACCATCTAGAGCAGTGCTTCTTAACCTTCCTAATGCTTTAGTACATGCTGTGGTGACTCCCAACCATAAATTATATTCTTTGCTTCTTCATAACTGTAATTTTGCTAGTTGTGAATCATAATGTAAATATCTATTTTCTGATAGTCTTAGGTGACCCTTAAGAAAGGTTTGTTCTCCCTCCAAATGGTTTCACGACACAGAAATGCTGATCTAGAGATTCCTGAGCCATTGGTTCAAAGTGAAGTAATTTTGCATGGCCACGTCATCACTCCTCCTGATTCTGACTGCAGGTGCTGCAATTTAACAAAGTTAATGGCAATGGCATCACTCAGGGAACCCCAGAGAACGTCAGAGGCTTTGATTGCACTCAGCAAATACAGAAGGGAAATTATCCTGATGCTATTTTACAGGTACCGGACTTGGTTTTGCTATATTCTTTTATATTCTGTCTCTAGCAGCTTCTCGTCTCAGAGTCATAGTGTTGAACTGAGAAGAAATGTAGCAGAGTTCTACTATACATAGGAAGAGCACCCAGACTAAGTACTGTGATGAATATCCCAAGGGCATCCAATAACAAGGGTCAGAGCCAGGGCAGCATCCAGGCTTATTAATGTTCCAACAATGGTTGCTCCTCAATCCTATCACATTATTCTGCCATAAGTATATATAATATGTATAGTACTGTTTATGTATCATATTATTTATATTTATAATAAACTATTTATTCTGAAAGTGCTCTATGTTATGTTACAAGAATGTTTGGATGCATAAGTCCATAGGTATTTATGGGAATTTCAAGAGGAAAAGAGGGTGATCATAATTAGGGGTTGGTGAAGCATAAACCTTGTTGCTGCAGGAGAATCTAATGAATATATTATCTGCTTATAATATACCACCTATCTATAAATAACTTGTCATCTGTCTAACTATCTATCACTTATTATCTACCTATTATGCATATGCATCTATCTATACCTATTATCTATCTTTCATCAACCTACTAATTATCACCTATTTGTCTATATCTACCTGTCAACTCTGTCATCTATCTGTCTGTTATCTATCTCCCATCTATTAACAACTTATCATATGTCCATCCATTTATCTATATCTATTGCAGGTAATAATTCTATTCATCCATCTGTTATACAAAATAATACCTTTATCCCATAGGCTATATCCTTAAAAACTGGCTGGCTAGTTACATTAACAAGACCATGAAGGGATAATCTATAGCTAACTAACTCGCATGGTTATGCCCATGATTAGATTATGGGGACATGTCTCCTGATTCTTCTTTCCTGAATATACTAGTGTCCCACCCTCCATCACTTGGTGTGATGTGGGGTACAGAAGGTAGATAAAACCTCCCAATACTTTCTACAACACTGGAGAGCTCTGTCTTGTACTCGAGCCCAGTTGCTGTTGTGACTGAGTCTGTCTGTCACACTGCTTAGCATTTGATCTCTCATCAATTTTGTCAACTTTTAAAGCTCTGTTTTTTTTTTTTTTACTACAAAGGTCACCTCTAAAATGGGAACCTATTAAGGCTATATAAAGTGTGGTAACATTTCACTATAGTTTCATTGAGAACTTCACAACTGACAAGTAAAATTGCATATATTCAGGGTACATGAGGTAATATATCTATACCTTGTGAAATAATTACCACAATCAAAGTAATACTTTGACCACATATGCAGTCAGTGTGTGTGTGTGTGTGTGTGTGTGTGTGTGTGCGTGCGCGTGCGCATGGGGGGGGGTGGAAATCTATTTAAATATGTTTTTTATCACAAATTTCAGAAACAGTCCGGACTCACTAACTGTACTCCTAATGTTATACTTTAGAATCTCTGGGTTTATTCATTCTGTAATATAATAAAATTTCATCAGAAACACAAGAGTTTAGAAATATCAAAAGAAACTGTCTTTCATTCAGTCTGTGGGTTTTCTTATTTCTAATGAATCTAATCTACAGATACAGCAGAAATCTATAATTATTAAAGTGTACCATTGTAGCCTTCCTATACTACATTTCCATATTTGTTTCTGCTTTTGCCCCCATGGGGTGTTGAAACAAGCTTGCCTTAAATTCATTATGTTGCCATGATGAGCCTTGAACTTAGTCTTTGTGCCTCTGTCTCTCTTGGGATCATAGGCGGGAGACATTACTCCAATCTTTTTGAATGACATTCTTACAGATCTTTTCCTCCAATGGACTAGAAAAGATGCATTCATACAATATTTTATTGTTGTTTTGAGACAATGTTATTGCTTCAGGAGTCTTTAGTTAGTATTACTGTGTTATAAGTGAAAATTTCTTCTGTTTAGGCACAAGCAAGAGATAAAATCCATTCATCCTTCAACTTGCTCAGCTCGGCAATCAACACTTGCTCAGGAGATTACTTACTGGAAAGCGCCAATAAGCTGTTTGGAGAGAAATCTGCTAGTTTCAAGGAAGTAAGTGAAGGTGACACTGTAAGAGTCGTTCCAGCACAAGCAGTGAGGTAGTTTGGGACACTTCTTCACAATTCTCAGGAGCAGACTCAGAATTGCAGGTGGGCTTTTAAAGGCTGGCTTTACTGTCTCTCCTGTTCCTGCTGAAGATGTCCCATGCAAAGATCAACAAATTACAACAGTGATGTAACCGCTTTTTCCAATGATGTAACTGCTGTTCTCCTCTATTTTCCCAAGCTATACCTCTGTTCTTTTTCAGTGTCTTTTCTTAAATTTTAATTAATTTTTAAAAACCATCTTTTTTTCAATTTACATACCTATCCCAGTTCCCACTTCCTCTTCTTCCTCCCACTCTCCCTCACTGCCCCTCCCCTCCACTCCCATCCACTCTCCAGAGAGGGTAATGCTTCCCATGGGAAGTCAACAAAGTCAGTCAAGTCACTCTGCCCTAAATTTAGGCTGAACAAGGTATCTCTCCAAAAAGAATGGACTCCAGAAAGCCAGTTCAAGCACTTGGGATAAATCCTGATCCCACTGCCAGTGGCTCCACAGACTGCCCAACCACACAGCTGTCACCCATACTCAGAGGGTCTAGTGTCTTTAGTGCAAAGATAGAGTTGGTGCTGGAGCATAGAACTGGGCATTATCGGTGAAAGTGTAACTGTCCTGGATCTGCACCCTCCCCAGTCATCTCACCTCCCACTGCCTTATGTCTCCTTGTATTTGTTGGAGCCTGTAATTCATCATGCCTCTCTTATTCAACATATGCCATGTGTAATTGTGGGTTTTTTTATTTGTTTTAAAGGAATACGTACAACTCTGTAAGAAATATTACTCTACAGAACCAGAGGCAGTAGACTTCCTTAAATATGCTGAAGAAGCTAGAAAAAAGATAAATTCCTGGGTCAAGACCCAAACCAAAGGTAAAACTTTGGATTTTTTTCTTCTGTTTTTTTTTCTTTTGAAATCAAACATCCTTGAATATCACCCTTATTCCCTCAAAACTGTACAGTCAATTCTTTTTCGTAAGTCTCAGACTACTGAGAAACTGGAAAACAATATACAAGAAAGTGATTCCTCCAAATATCATAAAAAGTTATACTTTATATGAAGCATTATACAGTTTCTTTCATTTTTTATTATAAAACCTAAACATGTATTGTGTTCTCTACAGGTGAAATCTCAAGCCTGTTACCGGAAGGTTCTGTAGATGAAAACACCAAGATGGTACTGGTGAATGCTGTTTACTTCAAAGGAAAGTGGAAAACTCCATTTGCGAAGAAACTTAATGAGCGTTATCCTTTCCGTGTGAACTTGGTATGAAACAAGAAGCATTTTTCTAGCATTATTTTAGAGCTTGGAAAAGAATACAGAAAACTTAGAGACTATTCATTGATTTTCCCATAACTTGCTAGTTATAGCTTGGGTGGGTATTGTCTCTTTCAAGCTACTGAGTATCATTCAAAAATTCCTAAGAGTCAATGGACAGTGAAGACCATGGCTTTATAATTTATAATTATGTGACATAATTCCTCTTGCCTGGACTTAAATGTTGGTTCTACATTTGCACTATGACTTCATGTATTATCCATTTGTTTCGTTTTTGATCTTTAAAGCTTGAATAATATCTAGTTCAAAAGATTGATGTGAATGTTTGACAGAGTTTACCTAACTTCCTGTATCATTTTAGGCATTACAAATTTATTATAATTTTATTAGTAGTAGAAGTATTATTACTATTATTATCTATCTTACTAAGTATTGGCTATAAGATTTAAAAAAGCCATTAAGTTTGAGGACCTTCTCTAAAAACTATACAAACAATTTGCTTTTTTGATGGAAGAAAACACATTTTCCTAGCTTTGGCCCAGAAATCATTTAGTCTTACTGCAAATTTCTTAAACATCTGAGAACTGACTTTCATATTTTACATTTTAACAATATTAGCGTGAGAGCATACCTGTTCAGATGATGCACCTACGTGAAAAGCTGAACATTGGATACATAACGGACCTAAAGACTCAGATTCTAGAGCTTCCGTATATTGGAGACATCAGTATGTTCCTGTTGCTTCCTGATGAGATTGAGGATGCGTCCACTGGCTTGGAGTTGGTAATGCATTCCAGTTTCAATTATTTTCAAATTTTGCAGCAAAATCTCCTTTGCTCAAAACGAGTATTGTTGCCTTGGAAATGGTGTGTAATTTGTCACAAATGAATGATTAAGTTGATTTACATGTGTCAATTTCGTAAAACCTCAAAGTCTGAAACTTATGTAGTTTATGCTACCATCTTACAAAATTTGTCCAGCTCATGAAGTTTTAAACATAGTAAAGTCATTTAATTGCTTATTTTATTTTTTTATTTTTTAAGATTATAATTATTCCCTTCTTTCCTCCTTTCAAAGCTCCTTTATACCTTTTCTTGTTGTCTTTCAAACTTTATGGCCTACTTTTCATTGCTTATTGTCACGTGTTTATATACATACACATATAAATATGCAGTCTTAAATACAGACTTCTCAGTCTGTATAACGTTATCTGTATGTATGTTTTCAGGACTGACTATTTGATATTAGACGACCATTTGCTTTGCTCTTCCCTCAAGAAGACCATTCCTGCCATGCTCACAGTTCTTCATTTGCCTGTAGTTCGTGTGGGGTTGTGGCCTCTTTTTCTTTTGTATTCTTTAATGCTTTATTAATAGGTTGAGAATTCTATATACTTATTAATGTGCCTTGATACGATTCAGTCCTTGCTCTCTCCCCTACTACTCTTTTAAACCCTCTCACCACTTTCCCAACCAACTTCACATTTTCTTTTTCAACCTCAGTAAGGTCATTATATGCTGACAGAATGTGTGCGGATGTAAGATGATCCACTGGAACATGGACACTTATTAGGAACTTTACCCATGAAGAAAATGACCTCTCCCCCCATAGTAGCCGTCAGTGTTTTTTGGACATGACAGAGCCATTGCATACATGAATTCAGAGAATCATGTACAAAACCTACAAAAGATCAAGCCAGCCAAATAAGAGTTTCTATAGTAGAGGGGCTCATACAGTCCCACCTCTAACTGAGGAGTAATTGGCAACCAATATGAATACATATATTGAGTTCAGGTCTTACTATGTAGCCCTGACTGCCCTGGAATTCACTTATGTAGTCCAGGATAACCTTGAACTCATCGAGATCCACCTACTTCTGCCTCCTGGGTACAATAATTAAACTCACGCACCACTGCACTTAGCTTTGCAATTGATTTTTTAGAAGTGTTATTTGCTATTATTTTTATATTTATGGCTGTATTGACTGCATGAAGTTTGTATATCACATGTATGCAGTGATCATGGGGACCAGAAGAAGACATTGGATCCCCTGGGGCTGAATCTACTTATGGTTGTGAGCTGCCGTTCTGTTCTTAGACTCAATCTTGGGTCCTGTGGAAGAGTAACCAATGCTTATAACCACTGAGTCATCTATCCAGCCAGTTGGCAATTGATGTTTAACATTAGGCTTTGAGTTATTTTTTGTCCTTTCTCAAATTCACTTTTTTTGTTTGTTCTTTATTCTTACAGCTGGAAAGTGAAATAAACTTTGATAAATTCAACCAATGGATGAGCAAAGACACAATGGCTGAAGACGATGTTGAGGTCTATCTCCCGCAGTTCAAGCTAGAGCAACATTATGAACTCAAGCCTATTCTGAGAAGCATGGGCATGGAGGATGCCTTCGATAAGAGCAAGGCCAACTTCTCAGGAATGTCCCAGAGGAATGACCTTTTTCTTTCTGAGGTATTCCATCAAGCCACAGTGGATGTCAATGAGGAAGGCACTGTAGCAGCTGGTGGCACCGGGGCAGTTATGACAGGGAGAACTGGTCACGGAGGCCCACAGTTTGTGGCAGATCATCCCTTTCTTTTCTTTATCATTAACAAAACTACCAATGCAATACTATTTTGTGGTAGATTCTCCTCACCCTAAAAAGGGAATACCTTATTTATACATTATATTTTTATAGCACTCACTATAAGCCACAGAATTGCTTCTGTAAGTGCCAACTGGACTTTCCTACATACACGTTTTTGTACTTCTGATTGATATACACTAAATATAAACTCAGAAACAATTGCACAACTCTTAACAATACTTATAGAAAGAAGTCTACTAATTATTGTTTTCTAAAGCCGTATAATATCTATTTAGTTCATCCTCATTATTTCTTTGTCTTTATAGCTTTCGTTTTTTTTACAGTATTATTTATTATTTATATAATGGTAGTTTTACAAATGATTATCCTCTGTATTACAAAACTGTAATACTGAAGAAGCAGGTGACCAGAGAATTTTTCTATCTAAAAAAGCAAGCATTTGATCTAATAATGAAAGAACAATTATATGCTCTCCCATAATAATCAAACAAGCAAAAACACAACAAAAGCAATAGCATGTTACATTTCTATCACTGTATGTCACATGTATGTTTCTGTAACTCATGTGTAATTGGAAATATGCAGTAACTTAAGCAAGCTTGCTCACTTACAAGTATTTGCTGTTCTCTATTAGGTATGTACAACACAGCTATCAGTCTTTGTTAGTCTTCATTCCATTACTGTAAGAAAATAACAGAGATAATAAAGTTGAAATTTTTTTCTGTCTTATTGTTTATTGAAGTTTTACTCCAAGGTTGGTAGAATGGTTGCTTTTGTGCCTGTGGTCAAACAGTAGAATGTGGTAGAAGGTGTGTAGAATAGTGCTATTCATTTCAAGAATGTCAAATAGAGGAGAAAAAGAGACTAGTCCCCCTCATCCCCTTAAAGAGCATGTGACCAAAGATTTGGACTTTTCATCAGGCTCTTTTTTTGTAGCTTTGGTGCCTGTCATGGAACTACCTCTTGTAGACCAGGCTGGCCTCGAACTCACAGAGATCTGCCTGCCTCTACCTCCCAAGTGCTGGGGTTAAAGGCGTGAGCCACCACTACCCAGCAGGCTCTACATCTTACATGTTTCCACTACCTTCTAGTAGCTTTAGTCAGGGGACCAAACCTCTAAAGCATGGAACTTTCAAAGACATTCCACACATCCAAGCTATAACTAAGCTGTAACACTTTGATTCTAAGAACTAACCACAATCTAGCACTTGTGGGAACATAGAATAATAGACACAAAAAGGAGCAGAGAGCATAACTACTTCTCTTGCACGAGCCAACACTGAGGGTGATTGGGATGGTGGACGGTTGGGCTTTTCTCTGCTAACTTGGCATAAGGTAGAGTTACCTGGGAAGAAGAACCTGATTGGAGAAATGCTTCCATTAGGTTGCCTATAGGAAAGTCTATAGGGCATTTCCTTGATTAGGGTTTGATGTGGAAAGACTTAAACCATCATGAATGATGCCACCCCTTAGCAGGTGGGCCTTGCTTCTCTAAGAATGCAGGTCATGCAAACCAGGAAGAAGTCTTCCTCCATGACTTTAGGTTCTTGCAGTGCAGGAGTTTCTGTCCTGGACTATGATATGCAATTGTAAGCTAAATTGCTTTCTTCTCCATGTTGCTTTTGTTCATAGTGCTTTATCACAGCAATAGAACAGTGTCTTAGTCCCTGTTCTATTGCTATGAAGACATACCAGACCAAGGAAACTTTTATAAAAGAAAACTTTTAATTGGGGCTGGCTTACAGTATCATCCCGAGGAAGCATGGGGGCATGAAGGTGGACTTGGTGCTTGGGTGGTAGGTGAGGTCTTTACCTCCTGATCTACATGCAGAGAGGGAGTCACAGGGCCTCAAAGTCCACCCTCAGTCCCATACCTCCTCCAACAAGGTCACACCTTCTAATCCTCCCCTGACAGCTGAAGCATGATTAATAAAACTCAGAGACAAGAATTGGAGCTCAAACTGGTCAGAAAAGCAAAGCAGCCAACCATTTGCTCTTACTTTACCTCAGTCTGAAACGGCGATCCTGCCTCCAGGAATCTCAGAATGAGACTGTGACTGACAGCTGTCTCCTCCCTTTTTATAATCCTCTCTAGTTCTGTGATTAAAGGTATGCACTACTGGGATTAAAAGCATGTACCCCTCCGTTTCTATGGCAACTAGTATGGCTACTGGGATTAAAAGTGTGTGTTACCACTGCCTGGTCTGTAAGGCTGGCCAGTGGTGCTGTTTTACTCTCTGATTTTCAGGCAGGCTTTATTTATTAAAAGACAAATAAAACACCAATACAGACAGCTCATCAACTGGGGACTAGGCTTGCAAATATATTAGCCTATGGACCAGTCTCATTCAAACCATCACAGACTGGTTGTAGACAAAGACATAGCAATTCAGAACAGTTTATGACATAGTCCTCTGAGGTGTCCCTTGAAGGAATCAAAATTTTTCGAAGACACTTAATGTAATGTTGGTGAGCATTTATTCTTTCTGTGTCTTTCATTTTTTTGTGGTACAAGTGATTGAGCCTGTCACCTTACACATGCTACTCAAATGCTCTACCACTGAGCTTCCACCTAGTCTGAGTATTCTGAGACAAGGGCTTATTAAGTTACCCAGGCTGGCCTTGAACTTGTTAGTGATCCTTCTGCTTTGGCCCCCTGAAGAGCTAATATTAGACGCCTGTGACACCAGGTTCCACTACTCATTTTCATTTATCTATTAGGAAACAAAATCACACAAAGCATGATTTTATTGATAAAGATAGTACATTTTTAGGTAGGGAAATAAATATAGAGACTTAGGGGGGAAAATGAAAACAGCTTTGCTTCATGACTGTTACAAAGATGAAACAACTTGGTACATCCAGCAGAATCTAGATATAAATGTCTTTACTGTAAACAGCATAAACAACTAGAACAAGTCTTCCAGCCGAACAATGATGTAGCCCAAGTCACCCCACTGAAATACTGTCCGTCAAAGCCAGTGGTCTGTCTTTGTGGAGCCTTGGCATGATGCATTCAGCTAAGATACTAGTATCTGCTCTTCACAGGCCCAGTGGACAGCATTTAATTTCCTACCACAAATGTTATTTACTTGTGCAATCCAGAGTAGCTCTCCACAGTGTGTTCTCTCCTGGTCTTCAGTTCACTGGAAGAGACATATACGCACAAGAAAGTGGACACAGCACCCAGTGCATGCAAACCCCCTCAGTTCCTCTGGGCTATTTTTGGTGTTCTCATACTTCCTTTCACTGTTATCATCGATTCTCCATGCTCCTAAAATGACACTGGTGCCCTATTGTTTTTTCCTGTGCTATAGAAAAGAGGGACCATATGACAAAAAGGAGAAATTTATGGAAAATGTTCCACATAACAATGGCATCCAAAACATTAACTGACCCAAGTCTCACTCTGGGTTCTGTTCTAGCATTCCAAGGAAGAGCAGAACGAGGCCTGTGTGATTCTCACAGAACATTAAGAGACCTTAACAGACCAGCACCAAAAGATGCAGTAATAATGTCTTCCGTTTCAGGTCCATTATCATTGCGCTTGAAACGTTCATTTTTAAAAAGAGGCAAACCAGTGGAGACCATGCTGGTTGCTGTCAGTTAGCAACCCATAGAAGGGATTTAGCTTGGAATGTATGAGTTACGGTTTGTCAGAATTCATGTCTCTACGTGCAGTCCCATGTGGAAAATGTACTTCATTAATTATTCAGGAAAGAACTCTCTTGTCTGCCACTTGTACTTATTTGAACTTTTGGCCAAGATAAGCCTGGAAGGAAGAGTGTGCTGGCTTGTGAAAGGGAACCAAGGGTGGGGCTCAGAAGAAGGAGGGGCTGTGTGGTTTTTTTTTTTAATTTTTTACATTTCTTCAGTTAAAAGTTACCTCACTCTTCAGCCACAGTCTCTCACTAAAGGAACAGTTTGCCAAGTCTGCTCCCAGAAAGAGAAATAAGGTATTGTAAATATTTCTTTGGTTAAAAATGTTTGTGTTTTCCTTATTGTAGTGCCTAGTGAATTGCCAAGACCTCTACTTGAAACTGAGACTAATAGATGAGGCTCCCTTTCCTCAGTGCTTTTCGGTACAAGTCAGCTACTTAACCTTGAACCTGTTTGAAGTCTGACCAACTAAGAGGAAGATGAACTAATTTCAAGGACACTTCAGCTGTTCCACTTGCAATTGTGAGAAACATGAGTGGATTTCTTTCCTCTAGCCATGTCTGGACTTTCCATGTATTGAGTTGTATTTGTCATCTTAACAAGGGGAAATAGAACATTCTTAGAATAATTGAATCCCAATCTTTCTAACCCTTCTTATGGGGTGTCTTCACAGTATGAACTTCGGTATATGAAACTAATGGTTGGCTCATGCCATCTATAGGAACCATTTTCCCAGCTATCAGCATTCCACCTGTCTTTAGCTTCTTTCACTACTGTGGACTGTCGGAGTGCCTGGCACACCTTACTCTTCGGAAGCACTCCAACTTAACAACTGCTCCAGAAAAGGGCTCTGGGAAATAAAGTGGTGCTGGGAGGCAATTAAGATGCTGTTTTCTGTTATGCATAGTTTCATAAAGATTAAAGCATTATCACCAGTAAAGCAAGAGATCTTGAGTATTCTTTCATGGGACAAAGAAGAAACACATCCCTGCTGTCACTTCCTCTACTTCTTCCTCATCCCTCTTTTAAACTTCTTTTGCTCCTTGTTGGTCCTACATCACTCACTCTGGCTTTTACCGTCCAAAACCTGCAGATCACTTGCCACACTGACCACAAGTTTTGTATTTATAGCAAAGAGAATGGGACTGCACTTTTCACTGGTCTGCAGCTATGCGCCATCAGTCAATATATCTAACTCCTCTGTTCCTAAGTGTCTTAGGTATTAAATGGGAGCGTTGGACTAGGGTGGTTCTAAGGTTCCGTTCAAGCTCTTGTGTTAGAAGTGTGTTTGTTTATAATGGTGTTGTTCTGATAGATGTCATGATCATTCTTCCTTTCTTAATGTCCTCTTCAGTGTGTATAGTGATTTCATATATATATATATATATATATATATATATATATATATATATATCACAGCAATGCAGCAAGGAAAGACTCTAAAGGCACATGGAATGCTGAAAGGTGGAGAAATCATTTTTTGTAGATAGCATGAGCCAACCATTAGTCCCATACATCAAAGTTCATACTGTGAAGCCACTCTACCAATTTATGACTTCTGAAAATTTCAAAAGAGCATTAATTTTGTAAATAATACAGTAGGGGACAGGCAGATAGTTAAATCAATACATTACTTGCCTCGCAAACATGAGAACCTGAGGTTGATCCCATAACTCATGTAAAAAGCCAGGCATGGTAATTACCATTTGTAACCCCAGTGCTAGGGGCGTGCTGATAGCTGGCTGCTCAGCCAGTGTATCTTACTCGGTAAATCAAAACAACATGATGAAGATCTCCTGAGAAGCAACAGAAGATTGTCTTATGTCTTTTATGACTCTACATGTAAATATACCTACAAGTGTGTCTGTGTACACACACAGACACACACAGACAAGCAAGCAAGCCAGACAAAGACACAGAGAGAAAGAGACAAAATTTCTGATTGTTCAACACTTACATCTAAATTATTTCCAATAAAATCTCATCTTGGAATTTGGTATCTTTCAGGAATTATTTCTTGGGTTAGATGGCCAGTGTAGTGCTTCCTTATGGTTGTTTCTAAAGATGGGAGTTATCAGAGTTTTCTCGCTTGTATATTTTAGACTATGCTTAATACATTACTGGTTACTGGTAAGAGTTAAGATAAGTGGATAGTAACTGTTCACACCAGGCTATCTCTTTTGTTAGAGAAAAGCACGATTTTCAGGAAGTTCATGTGCACAAATAAGTACTATATTAAGGTGATCTGCACATTGAGATATAAAATTCCCAGGCACTGAGATGTTGCTTGCTCTCTTCCCTTGCTGGTTAATATGATTTGCAACAGAAACAAACATTTTTTCTTCTAAATAGATTTCATGAATTTAAAAACTATAAGTTGTGTAACCAAAATATAACCTGAAAAGACATGATCTTTCAGGAAGCAGTTGTTTCTAAGATGGTATTTTTATGGGGGAAGGAATACTGGCAACTTCCCAAGGATTTGTTGGAGGGTAGAGTAACTACAAGACAGGAAGGGGTTTTGTTTCTTCAAAGAGTATTTTCCCTGAGCCCATCTGGAAATTTCATAGTGGGTAGAAACCACACCTTGGGTGTGACCCTGAGTCTGGGAAGCTGTTTAGTCAAGTGTAGCTTTATGCGTGGGAGGGATTTCAAAAGAATTGCTGTAAAATAAATCACATAAAGTTATGATGTAACCAAGAGCTACACACACTTGTCCTTGATTTTAGTTTTTAACCCAGAGAGAGAACTCCTGGCTTTTCCAAAGCCTTTGTTGCAGATTTCTCAGTAGAAATGTGCTGTTCAAACAAGACCCAGCACAGTCCCTATGGAAGGCCCCAGGCTTAGGCATTTGGGAATCAGTCATTTTGAAAATTATTTGACTATAGAGAAACAGTAGGATAATATATATGTATATATTTGTGTATATATATATATATATATATATATATATATATAGCTTATATATTTGACTCAGTTTTAAATGACATTTTAAGTTAAAATGCCAGACAATTAGAAATGAGATTTAGAAAATGAATGTTATGTATGTAATATAATATGGTAGAATATGAACTTAGAAGATGAATGTCATCTATGGAATGCAGTTAATATAATAATATAAGCATTAGGAAACTTCGAGTTCTTTTGTTAAAGAAAAGTAAATAAGAAGAAAGGGAAACTACTTTCAATTTCTGTATTAAGAATTTCCAATTTAATTGTGCATAAAATCAATTAAAGTAAGTAATTCTTAGTGCATGACAAAAAGTAAAGACTATTTGGGGCAAAGTGTTCAGCTATATGCTGTTGGATATACAAGGCAATATAAGAAGAAAATATTGTCCCCACAGAGCTTTGGCAGACTACTCAGAGACATAAAAGTAATAAATGTAAAGGAAATGGAAAAACTGCCTTGGCACTCAGCTGTCAATTGGTTATAATCCAGCTATTCTCTGAGACACTTAAGCCCAATATTTTGAGGTAAGTCTCTTACATTCTGTGTTTTTAAGTGTTGGAATAAATAAGACAAAAGTGGTATAGGGTTAGAAGTTTGTTAAAATCAGCTCAGTTCTTTTTATAATTGTATATAGCTATCCCTACTTGGACAGATACTAAAAAAAATAAATTAAATGGAAAAGATTTAACATTTGTATGATCTCTGTCTTATGCTTTTTTTAGGAACCCCATGGCTTCTCTAGCAGTGTCCATCAACCAGTTTGCCTTGGAGTTTAGCAAAAAGCTAGCTGAATCTGCTGAGGGTAAAAATATGTTCTTTTCTCCTTGGGGCATCTCAACTTCATTGGCTATGGTGTATTTTGGTACCAGAGGTACCACTGCAGCCCAAATGTCCCAGGTGAGTGGCAAAAACCAGCCGTACTCCACTGTCTGAATGTGAAAAGGTTTTTAAAATTCCAGTTGGTTCACATTTCACAATACCACTCAAAACACTTAGAAAGTGATGTACAGTGAAAGAAATCCATTTGAATTTGTTGTTTGTTGCCAACTTTGTTACCATATGACTTTAATCCCAGCAGGAACATCTTTGGAGTTCAAAGCAAGCCTGGTCTAAAGAGCAAGTTCCAGGCTAGTCAGAGCTACAAGCTAGCATTGTGTCTCAACAACAATAAAGTTGTTCTTCGGAAAATTCTTTAAGAACTTGTATTCATCAGAAAAACAGATAAATGATGAGGTCATACATTTTAGTTTAGAACCAGACACAGTTCTATTTTGTTGATAAACCTGTCTTTAAAACTAATATCCAAATTTTAAATTACAGAACTTTTTAGCATCCCTCTGAAAGAGAAAATTAAAGAAGTCTAGCTGTGTGTAATCTCAGCACTTAAGATGCTGAGGCAGGAGGATAGCTGTGAGTTCTAACTCAGCCTGCAGAACATAGTGAATTATATGCCAGCTTGGAACTACAAAGTGATAGGCTATCTTAAACAAAACAACAACAGAAGAATTCTGCTTTCAAGCTTTGTTTGGTCACATCTTTGTTTAAACCTCAGGGATATGTCTAAATCTGAAGATCTCAGAGATAGTATTTAAATATAAAGTTAATATTGTGTAAAATAAAAATAATTATATACAATATACTTATAGTAAAATATATGGCAAAAGTCATATGTATGTATACGTGTAATCAGGTATGTGAATACAACTGACTATAGTTAACTGGTTAATAAGCTTTCCTACAGATTTGTTTTTAGGAGGACTCCATCTTCCCATGAATATATTCCAGGGTAATGTTTGTGCATGATGAAATTATAAGCAACTTTGTTGCGATGAGTCTAGTGTGCTTGCTATGCACCTCATTATCCTAGGGCAGGTGGTCCTTACTCTGATCCATCATCTCCTGGTACACTGTGGTACACTTGAGGGAAAACAGGAGAATAGCATCTTTCCTGCTAGCTTCCAAGAGAAATGCTAGGGTGAAAGTGAAGGGTATGTCTGTATATATTGAGTTGTGTTAATGAAAAATAAAGCAATCAACTAGAAAAAGAACGAAAAGACCTGAATTTTAATAGCTGTTTTGATTAAAGTATCTAAATGATGGTATCAATTGAACACTGTGCTTTTCATTTTCCCTGTTTAATTTATTTATTCGTACAGTATTATGACACATGTATACAGTCCATAATGATCATGGTCTCCTCCCCTCGAATATTTGCATTCCTATTCCAGGGAGCTCTGAAGTCTTGTCTTCTAATTCTTTTTACAATATAGAATAGATTATTGTGAATTATTCACCTTCCTGTGGGGCAAAACACTCAACCTTATTGCTGCTGTCTAACTGTACTTTGGTACCCGATCATCCTCCTTCCATCTTTCTCCCTGTTTCTGTTAAGGTTATGGAGACAAAATAAACTGAAACCTACTTTATTCTAAACAGTTTTTATAGCACACCCCACTTCTGACACTAGATACTAGAGGTCTTCTCCATAGTCTGTACTCAAAGTCACAAATTCTTATATATTGTACCCACAAATATCACTAGATCCCACAGCTGAAGGTTTGGTCCCTAAGGTTTCTTTGCAATTCAGATGCAGTCAGAACTCTGGGCTATTTTACCCATGTGTCTTCTGATCCAAAAGCCAGCTATAAACTGAAGCTCCCAAGACATCCTCATTAATCTCAGTTAATTTGCTAGTGTGGCTCACAGGATTTAGGAAAATGCTTGCTTATTGGCTTATTTTAAAGAATGCTACTAAGGATGCAGATGAACAAATGGGTGGGGTAATGTATGAAGAATAAAAGCTGACAGTTTCCATGACCTTTCCCAGGGCACAAATCTTTGGGAATCTGCAGATGCCCACCTACTTTCTGAACCCTGTCTTCTGGGGTTCTGGGAAGACTTGATTATGTTTTTGAATGATGAGAGTCAAGTACAAAGAAACTGGGCAAAGATGCATTCTGATGCTGACAGACTGACACTGAGGAAACCTAGCAAGCCTGGCTCTCCTAGGTTTCCTTAGTTCCCTATGCAGTGTTTCTTCTCTAAGTTTGGAACAAGTGGTCTTTTTTACTTGTTTGTTTATTTGTTGTATTTTGTTTTCCTAAGAACCTCTACCAAACAGAAAAGTCAGAGGATGTCTTGAAGGCATTGTTAAAGACAGAAGGATGGAGGAAGGTTACATTTTTAGTTAAAACCATCAGGTCTTGGGCTTTTTTGGTTGGGAGGTTTTTTTATGACATCTTGTATTTCCTCACTACTTATAGGTCTATTTAAATTGGTCACCTGGTCTTGATTTAATTTTGGTAAACGGTACTTATCTAAAAACAAGTCCATTTCTTTTGTATTTTCCAGTTTTGTGGCATACAGGCTTTTGTAGTAGGATCTAATGATTCTCTGAATTTCCTCAGTGTCTGTTGTTATGTCCCCCTTTTCATTTCTGATCTTGTTAATTTGCATGTTCTCTCTCTGCCTTTTGATTAGTTTGGATAAATATTTGTCAATCTTGTTGACTTTCTCAAAGAACCAGCTCTTTGTTTCATTCTTTGTATTGTTTTCTGTGTTTCTATTTTGTTGATTTCAGCCCTCAGTTTGATTATTTCTAGTCTTCTACTCTTCCTGGGTGAGTCTGCTTCTTTTTTTTCTAGACTCTCTGAACGTGGCTGACAAGGAGGGCTGACTGAGAAGTCAAGGACAATGGCACTGGGTTTTGATTCTACTGCATGTATGGGCTTTGTGGGAGCCTAGTCTGTTTGGATGCTCACCTTCCTAGAACTGGATGGAGCGGGGCGGACCTTGGACTTCCCACAGGGCAGGGAACCCTGACAGCTCTTAGGACTGGAGAGGGATGGGAGGGGGAGTGGGTGGAGTGGGAGGGAAATGGGAGGTAGGGAGGTGGTGGAAATTTTTAATAAAAAATAAAAATAAATAAAAAGAATCAAAAAAATTTAAAAAAGGTTACATTTTTAGTTTTTATAATCGATCTTGTGGAAGAGAAACTAGTATCTGTGGCTTGGGCTTCAGAAGGGAGCAGGTGAAAACAGGCCAAGAGAAAGCTGATGAATGCGGCATGAACATTGTTCCATTCTATCCTGATGGTGTTCTAATTACCTGGAAAATAATAAAGGTTATGAGAATTAGGTGCCAGGAATTCAAGTGTATGAATTAGAGACAAAAATTATATGTCACATATCATACCACTTCTGATTTTTTATGAAATAAACTTTATGTGTCCATATATGAAATCCTAGTTCTATCTTTATTTCCACAAAAAACAGGATTTTCTTCTTTATGTATAAATGATAACCCACTGTTTAAAACACATTTTCCTTGTATATACTTACCTCTCTTTTTAAAACATATGAAAAGCAAGAGAATTTTACTTCAGAATATTTTCAACATTGTTACAAATATCCTATAGTGTATGACAATAAAGACACGAGTAACTTATTTTGTTTGTTTTCTTGCCAAGTGTTTACATCAAACTTTTGTTAATTTATATTTTTTATTGATTTTTAAATTTTATCTTGCATACCAACCAGTTTCCCCTCCCTCCTCTCCTCCCATTCCTTCATCCCACCCCCTATCTTCACCTCTTCCCATCCCCATCCACTCCTCAGAAAGGATAAGGCTTCCCATGGGAGTCAACTAGCACTTGAAGAAGTTGAGGCAGGACCAAGCTCCTCCCCCTGCATCAAAGCTAAGAGAGACATCCCACCATAGGGAATGGGTTCTTAAAAGCCAGCTCATGTGCCAGGGGCAGATCCTGGTCCCACTGTTGGGGTCCAACAAACAGATCAAGCTATGCAACTGTCACCCATATGCAGGCTCCCTAGCTGTCATTCTCCAGTGTATGAGCTCCCACGAGCTCAGGCCAGCTGTCTCTGTGAATTTCCCAATCATGATCTTGACCCTTGTTGCTCTTATACTCCCCCTTGCTCTTTTCAAATTGACTCCCAGAGCCCCGCCCAAGTCTTGGCTGTGAATCTCTGCTTCTTCTCCCATCAACTACTGGATGAAGGTTCTATGATGGCAATTAGGGCAGTCACCAATCTTTTTTTTTTTATTGAAAAAAAAATTTTCCCACTTCCTCCTCGCCTCCCATTTCCCTCCCCCCCCTCCCGCCCCTCTCCTCCTCCCCCCACTCCTCTTCTCCTCCCTCTCCAGTTCCAAGAGCAGTCAGGGTTCCCTGCCCTGTGGAAAGTCCAAGGTCCTCCCACCTCCATCCAGGTCTAGGAAGGTGACCATCCAAACTGTCTAGACTCCCACAAAGCCAGAACATGAAGTAGGATCAAAATCCCGTGCCATTCTCCTTGGCCTCTCGTCAGCTCTCATTGTCAGCCATGTTCGGAGAGTCCGGTTTTATCCCATGCTTTTTCAGTCGCAGTCCAGCTGGCCTTGGTGAGCTCCCAATAGATCGGCCCCACTGTCTCAGTGGTTGGGTGCACCCCTCATGGTCCTGACTTCCTTGTTCATGTTCTCCCTCCTTCTGCTCCTCATTAGAACCTTGGGAGCTCAGTCCGGTGCTCCAGTGTGGGTCTCTGTCTCTATCTCCATCCATCACTAGATGAAGGTTCTATGGCGATATGCAAGATATTCATCAGTATGGTTATAGGATAGCTTCATTTCAGGTTCCCTATCCTCAGGTGTCCCAAGGAACTAACTGGGGACGTTGCCCTGGGCACCTGGTAGCCACTCCAGGTTCAAGTCTCTTGCCAACCCTTAGGTGGCTCCCTTAACTAAGATATGAGTTTCCCTGCTCCCCTATCCAACTTTCTTTTATCCCCAATCACCCCGATTCCCCCAGTTCCCCTCATCCTCTCCTTCACACTTTTCTCTCCCCATCTCCCCTCACCCCCATCCCACCCCAATCTTATTTCAGGAGACGGACAGTTAGGCCCCCTCTCCACTATTGCTACAAGTAATAGCTGTGGTCACCCTTGGGAATTCCTGGGAAGTTCTCTGGTACCAGGTTTCTCCCCAACCCCATAATGGTTCCCTTTATCAGATATCTCTCCCTCTCTGTCCCTCCCCCAACTTGATCATCCAGATTCCTTATATTCCCATCCTCTGTCCCCTCTCTTCTACCCACCCTGCCCACAGTTTTCTCAGCAGATTTCACCTATTTCCCCTTCCCAGGGCAATCTGTGGATTTCTATTTTTTTTTTTTTGAGACATGATTTCTTTGTGTAGCCCTTGCTGTCCTGGAACTCACTTTGTACGCCAAGCTTAAAGAATCTTCTAGACCAGGATTAAAGGTGTGTACAAACACACCCTCCCGTGAGAAACTTAAAAGAGTTTTTTTGTTTGTTTGTTTTTTTAAATTCACTTAAAGAGCTTTTGAGGCACTCAAATGAAACTATATGAGCTCAATTGGAGGTTCTGTGTTCAGTTATTTATATATTCTGTGGTCATAAGAACTACTGATTCATATTTACAAATACATTATTTTATATGGATACTTATCTGCAAAGTGTATTGATTTACTTATTATTGAAATCACAGGTACTTCAATTAGACAAAGGACGGCTCTTCAAATCTGGCCCTGCTTGTGAAAAGAAGAGAAAAATGGTATTTATATATTCAATATCCAGAGGACAGTTGTGGGTGGATTGCTTCTAATTTACATGTTTGTGGTCAGTTTAATCAATCCCTTTCTTAGATTAAATATATCAGAATACTTTTCAGATTCCAGAGTGACTGTGCTTTGTAGCAATATTCTTTCCTTCTTGTCTTATTGCTCTTTTCATCCCTTTCAAGTTTTTGTTTTAATTTTGAAGTCATTTTTGTCTGTCTTTGCAAACTAATAGTAAAGGAAACATACCTTCATTAATATTTTATACTAGAAATATCAAAGAAAATACTTTTATCTATTTTAAATAAATTACTTTTACTTAATGCTTGTAATACACCAAATAATTTCATTTAACTATATTGTTATATATTATTTTACTTTTGTTCAGCATTTTTTCTAATCCTCTTTCTTATAAAGGAATTGAATTCAGACAAGGTTGAAGAAATGCACTCTGATTTCCAGAACCTTGCTGCGGAAATACTCAAGCCTGGAAATTCCTACATACTCAAAACAGCCAATAGGATATATGGGGAGAAAACATATCCATTTCATAATGTGAGTGTAAATGTCTTTTTGTTCATTAATAAAAATAGAAGGAGTAAGCAAGAACTAGCAATAAAGTACACATTTCTCTAGGGGCCCCAGAAAAAAAAAATCTTAATGTGGATAGTATCTCCTGGCAAGAAATCATTTTGCAATGATCATGCATACCAAGTTTTGAAGTAACCAGTGTTGGATCTGAGACAGGAGTGACTCATGGACACATAGACATTGGTTTCTTTAGCTAACATTTGTTTCATAAGAAAATCTAATGGGCAAACATAGAGTCATGTAATAATAGGGTAGAACTGAAGGAGCCAAAAATGGTGTCCCTCACAGGACTGTGGCTAGAAGCTGTCCCTGGAAACAAAGAGGACTTTGAGATGAGAGTAGAGGAAATTCCCACAACAGGATTCTAGAGATATTGTCAATATGGAACATGAAATAATGCCAAGTTCCTACTTTTGTTAATGGTTAAAATCCCACCAACAGAAATCTTGGTGACCTTGTTGCACTAAGACTCAAATGGTCGCCAGACTACAGTAAGTCATTTTTCTTTTAAGTTTGTGCATCGCACCACTTGAAAGAGATCAACAATAGTGTAGACTAAATCATCTAGGGGCAAAAAGCAAGGGATTAGATAGGACAGGAGAGAAGCAGGTACTCTGTGGTTTCAAGCATGTGATGGGTGCCCACTTCCATGAGTTCTTCTGAATTTAGGGCCTTGGGCTTTGTTAATCCTGGATCTATAACACATCTACGCAGAGCCTTAAAGACAGTTTTATTAATGTCAGGCTTTTGGACTTCTACTTGACTCATTATCAACAGAGTTGAGCTCAGTAGCATTGGACTCGAAACAAAAGGAATATAGGCATCTGCACATCTTTTTATGAGTCTAGAGGTGAATTAACATGGTGTAGTGCCTCATATTTGTGTTTTATTTTTGCTGGATTATAAATCCCAATGCAGATCTCCCAATGTTTAAACCATTTCTTGGGGACGGGATTAATTTGTCACTATTTACTTCCAAATAAGCAAACTAAAGGAACCAACACTGTACCTCCCCAAGAAAACAAGTTATGTTCCCGTAGCAACTGCAAGCTCAGTTAAAGTCAGCTGTGTTGAGTGCAGTGGGGTGGATCATCAAAACTCTGTAGACAGAGCTCTTTCTCACTCCCTCAAAGAGACCAGTAAGGTCTTTTGCCTCACTTCCAGGTCACATTGCCTGGCAGAATATAGTTATCTTCAGTTGCTATAAGTTCCTGGGGATTTGGAGACCTCAAGCAGCCAAGTTGCAGACTCACAGGCCTTGTTGGGTTCCTATTCCTCACACAGAAAGCCATGTCCAACTCTAAATTTCATTTGGCCACAAGATAACTTGACATATAGGCTTCTGTTTTCATTCTATTCTCAATTCCAGGTCTGAATAAAACACAACAAAACATACATGCAAGTAGCATTATGTAGACAGGTTGTGTTTATGTATTAAGGAATATATATGTAAATACATACACCTACGTGAATGTAACAACAATTAATGAAAAGCAGAGCCCATGAATTTGAAAGAGATCAAAATCAAGTATACAGAAAAAATTAAAGGTGGGAAAATAATGCAATTATAATATCAAAAAATAAAATAAATAATATCTAAAAATAGTCAAGAAGGGGTTGCCAAACTCAGACCAGTAGGCTTGCAGATTGTCCTTCTCTACCTGGAGTTCTGTATAGCTAGCTGGGATGAGGAGGATTACATTTACATTTTGACAGATACAGGAATGATGAAGTAGAGATGGAGTTGTGGAGGGAGAGTAGTTGTCCTCAATTGATTTCTGTTTTAAATAATGTACATAGGTTTGATTTCTCAGTTTTGGACAGCTGTACAGAAGTGTATTTTATCTATATCTTTCAGAAATATTTGAAGGACATGCAAACATATTTTGGTGCAGAACCACAGTCTGTTAACTTTGTTGGAGCTTCTGGCCAGATCAGAACAGAGATCAACTCCTGGGTGGAAAGTCAGACTGAGGGTAAGTTGTCGTCAGGGCATAGCTAAGGGCTTGCGCCAAGCTTCATCATATTTGTATGAAATTGTGCCATATATGCCTATGTATTTCTTTAGTGGAACTGTGGGATATATACTAAGTAATCAGAATTTTTATTTCCATTTATATCTGTAAGTTTTAGATTGGTAGCCTCCCCAGGAAATCCTATGTAAAATATAGAAGGCAAACCTCCACTTTTCCAAGTAGACAGAAAAAAGGGATATAGTTTACAGATTTCAAAGAGGAGTCAAAAATAAAATAAAATAAATGAAAAATGGGAACTAGGAATGACTATTGCACTTGTAATTTTAAAGAAAAATGGCTATTAATTAATAAAAAAATAGACCAAAGTTTTACTAGTGCATGATTGTAGTTATCTTGGAAATTAAGATTATTTGTTAGAGTTTGGAGTACAAAAATTATTCTGCTACAGTCCTCCCTGGGCTTGTTATGTTTGCCAGCCATCCAGAGCAGTCCTTGAGAGAGGATGTGTCCTTCTTGTCTTTATCTTCATTGCCACCAGATTTCGTTGTGTCTCTTTTACATTCTTCTGTGCTCGCATTGTTTCTCGTTTAATGTCTATATTTTTTAAGTATCGGGATCCAGGACCAGCCCAGACCTAAATCATTTCTCACCAGAGTAGAGGTGTAGGAATGAAAACACAGCTCACATGACTATATAAGGAGGGAGTTTTCAGTGATCCTTCAAGAAATTCTGAATTCACATCCTTAAAAATGACCTGTGTTTATTACCCAAATAGCTTTTATATCAAGGCATAAACTAAGGGGGAAATTCATTAGCATTATATTTCCTAGGTAATGGGAAGAATGACTTGGGTCATGTCCACACCTATCTGTGTTCATTTTGTCACGTTTTCCTATCTATGCCTGCCCTATCATGTAGACTGAAAAACTCCTCTTCCGTAGGCAACCTCCTAAGTTACAACAATGCAGAATGGCATTAGCTTATCCTGACCATTTGCTCAGTCAATTTGTCTCTCTATCAAAGGCTAAGCAACCACCTTCTATGTGGAAGGTGCAAATTGTGCCTTCCCGGGTCACTCAGAATTTTGACTGTCATAAAATATAGGAATATGGTCTGTATAATCTAGCCTCTACATTTAAGCTCCTTCTTTCTAGAGGTCATGAGTCACTGGCCTGAGGATTACATTAACTCAGTATGACATGAACTTAACTTGATTAAATGCAGAATTCTCTTTCCAAATACAAATACATACTATCAGGTCTTAGGGCTTAGCTTAGAATGCAAACATTTTGGAGAGGTAGAAAATTAAACATACAAAGATTTTCTTACAAAAATGAATATTCTTAATATTATCTCAAGGAACAATGAGATAAACTCAAATTGAGAATTTGAGGACATTCTGCACAACAAAGGGCAATTCATTTTCAAAAAATTTATGTTTTCCAATACAGCGGACTATTCAAAATAAAAGAAACTACAAAAAAAAAAAATCACAGATAAGTGTGCTTGAAGTGCTGGTCTGGTTCCTGTTCGGGGGAAGGAACAGCTGACAGTTTTGAAACCAACTTGTTAAGAGCAGTTCACTGAAGCTAATTTTATGTTTTAGTTCCTTGCAAGATGTCTAGTTCTGTTGTTTAATACTGTTTTAGTAATCTGTCCTTGGTGGCATATGCTTATAAATTTATCCCACTGAGGTCCAGTCAGCAAGATTATACCTTTGGGGCCTGCTCAGGCTATCTGATGAGTTCTCCACACTAGCCTTGGGCTACATAGAAAGATGTTTTGTTAAACATACAGACAAATAAACTAATTATCTAACTAAACCAATATTTATTATCAACTGTTTTATAAATGTGATATAGCATCAATATGCAACTATATCTTTTCCAGTATCTATTGCTAGGAGAAAAATACAATGCTTGTGAAGTAGTGTAAGTCAATATTTATAACAAGTTTTCCTTTGTTTTTTGTTTTATGATCCTGTTAACCTTATTATCTGCAAACAAAACATTGTGTCTTCCTTCTATGCAACTAATGCCACATTTCATTTTCTTTTTTAATATATTTTTAAATTTTTATTATTATTTTTATTGAACTCTACATTTTTCTCTGTTCCCTTCAACCCTCTCCCAAGGTCCCCATGCTCTCAATTTACTCAGGAGATCTTGTCTTTTTCTACTTTCCTTGTAGATGAGATCCATGTATGTCTCTCTTAGGGTCCTCATTGTTGTCTAGGTTCTCTGGGATTGTGATTTGTGGGCTGATTTTCTTTGATTTATGTTTAAAAACCACTTATGATTGACTACTTGTGATAATTGTCTTTCTGTATCTGGGTTACCTCACTCAAAATGATGTTTTCTATCTCCATTCATTTGCCTGAAAAATTGAAGATGTCATTATTTTTTCTGCTGTATAGTACTCCATTCATAAATGTACCACGTCTTCCTTATTCATTCTTAGGTCAAAGGGCATTTAGGTTGTTTCCAGGTTCTGACTATGACAAACAATGCTGCTATGAACATAGTTGAGCACGTCTTTGTCACACAATTGAGCATCCTTTGGATATATACCCAAAAGTGGTATCATTGGATCTTGAGGAAGGTTGTTTCTGCACCATTTCATTTTCTTATATTGATTCATGAATTGGGATTTTGGGGAAAACTTTAAGTGACAGTAGTTCTCAAAGACTGGATACTGATATGTATTTGTTTACTATGGCTGTAAAATGATGATTATTGGAGGAGTCAGCATATTATTTTTTCCACTATTTCTCTCCTTCCTCATAGCTCTTGAGAAAAAGTATACTACATAATCTTAAATTGTTCTATTTCTGGAATATCTGAAAATATTTTTAATAGAAAACTTTATGTTTCCAGAAAAATTGGAAATTTTACTATTAAAATATGCATATCCCAGAAGCCATTTTGAAATCTGTTCTGTTCTTATAGGTAAAATTGCAAATCTCCTCCCTGACGACTCGGTGGACTCCATGACTAAGATGGTGCTGGTGAACGCCCTTTACTTTAAAGGGACCTGGGAGCATCAATTCTCAGTGCAGAACACTACTGAAAGGCCTTTCAGAATAAACAAGGTAAGAGCCGACTAAATGACATGGAATTGTCACATGATCTTATAAAAATAGATCCTACAGTAAATTGTTTTCTTTCTTAATGGTATCTTCCTGTATCCTGGCTCATATTAGGGAAGGAAAGCCTGGCCTGGGAGTTTTATGTTCCATCTACTAAAGTTTTATATTTCATTGTTTTTCTCTGAATACAGTCTATTTGCAGAATTTATCATTTCATGGTTTTGAGTATGTGGGAGCTGGGTAGAGTGGGATTTATATTTATTTCTCAGTTGAGAAATACAAGTAGTTATGGAAGTAGAGGTGTGTCTGAGTTAAACTTTCCAGAACCAAAGATTGTCCCACTCTAAGTTCTGCTGTTTCTAGTAAGCCCATTATAGTAGTGTGTGTGTGTGTGTGTGTGTGTGTGTGTGTGTAAGCTGGGTAGAGATGAAACAAAGTTAAAGATAGGTATGAGGGATTCCAAGGGCTATCAGCTTGCCATCACCACAATAAAATGCAGCTTGAAAGAAGGAAAAAATAGTAGCTCATGATTTTCTAGCTCTAGTCCGTGGTCACCTTCCCAGAGAACATAAATGTAGAAAGTCAGTCATGAAGCAGTTACTCACTGTATGGAAGGGAGGGGAAGACAGAGACTGAGGGAGGAAAAGGAAGGGAGAGAGGGGGAGGAGGGAAAGAGAAACTAGGGTCCCAATACTCCGGGGTGCTGAGGGATAATCCTTCTGTAAACGGTGAATGTGTAGTATCCTCATTGGTTAATAATAAAGCTGATTTGGCCTATAGCACAACAGAATAAGGTTAGGCAGAAATGCCAAACTGAAAATACAGAGAGAAAGGAGGGCAGAGTTGGGGGCAGTCCTGTGACCAGCCAGCCACAGAAAGACGTGCTGGAAGACAGGTAAAGCCTCTAACCATGTGTGTTATTGTAGATTAAAAGAAATGGGTTAATTTAAATCTGAGAGCTAGTTAGTAATAAGCCTGAGCTGTTGGCTGAGCATTTTGTAATTAATATAAGCGTCTGTGTGTTTATTTGGGACCAGACAGTCTGGACAGAAAAACTCTGCCCACCTCCGTTTACACCAATGATCCAACCTCCTTACTAAGCACCACCACTTATAGATTACAGCATCCCTGCAACATTACCAGCTGGCAACAAGGACTTCCAAGGCTTTCACAATGATCTTTGGGGTACACTTCAGACCCAAACTTCAGTAGTTTAGAATGTGTCCCATTCAAAATATTGTCAGGAAAAATTTTTCTTATTTTTTTTCTCCACTAAATTTCTACCATAATTTTTTCTGCTGGATGAATTCAGAAATTTTTCCTGTTTTTAATCCACAATGGTCAAACATAGCTACTCACAACATCTCTTTGAGAACAGGCCGATAAACCCATTTTAAATTCCTAGAGGGAGAATTTTGTAGCACTGTAAAGCCAGTTGACATAGACTGTCTTAGTGGTTGGTTTTAGCAGTGAGATTTGAAAAGGACACTAGTTGGTGCCATTATATGCACACCCTGGAAACCATCCCTGTATTCCAAGCAGTGGCCTGGCTACAAGATATCACAGCTTATGGCGAAGGCCTTCTGAATGACCGCTCCTCCACATTCAATGGATAAATAATATGTCTATAACACTGAATTGCGGAAAGTTCCTTGTGGTTTCATCTACAGCTAATTTTGTTTAAAATTACATCATGTGGGGCTAGAGACATGGCTCAGCAGTTAAGAGCTCTTGTTGCTCTTCCAGAGTACCAGGGTTTGATTCATAGCAACCATGTGGGGAAACTCCTGTCTGTAACTTGAGCTCCTGGGGATCTGATGCCCTCTTCTGATCTCTGAAGGTACTTGGACACATTTTAATAGAAGCCTTGATAATATTTTGCAAGAATTTCCCCCTAATCTATTGCTAGTTTTTCATTTATTTTAAGAATTCCAGGGTTTTTTTTTTTTTTGATACTAAAAGTACGTTTTAAGGCTCTCAAATATTTGCATGTAAAATGACACTTAATTTCTTGGTCATTTACATTTACATATTTACACGGTTTTCCTACATGTCTGCTTTTAAGTGTTTGGTAGAATCTACCAATTGTGGCATAAACAAGTTGCCCAGTTGATGTTAGATACAGGAGCTCCCTTGTTTGCTATCACTGGTATTGTTAGCAGAAATTTACAGAAGCTGTATCAGGAAAACTTCTGTGCCTCCTGTAAGGTCACAGCTTTACTATTGTCTAAGACAAAGGGAAACCGATGTTGATAGGGTAAGAATATGGAGAAAACTCCCTCTGTGACTCTGTTGTCCATTTTTATAGACCACCACCAAACCAGTGCAAATGATGTCAATGAAAAAGGATCTTCAGGTCTTCCACATTGAGGAGCTGCAAACCATAGGCCTTCAACTCCACTATCAGAACCGTGACCTTAGCTTGTTTCTTCTGCTCCCGGAAGAAGTAAATGGCCTGGAACAGGTAGATACATCAGTCTCTCTGACAAAATGGAACCTGTGCTTTCCCTTATGCTTTCATGAGAAAAACATGAGGACTTCACCTCCCTGCTTTTAAGTTTCTGCATAGGAAGACAATCAACTAATATATTTTGAGTCCTGACTAATTTGTCTTCAAACATTGTTCTACTTTAGAAAATTCTATAAAGCTAATATTACTATATTTTAGCAATACAGTCATAGACAGCTCTAGTGCAAGATGGGCATACACACAGCCTCATATACTCAGATATAGTGGTTCTTATCACAATTAGGATTACAGTGAGTTGCCTTGGACCTTCTCAGCCTAGTAGAATCTATCTAATTCAAGAATAACTTCTAGGTGAAAGTTGCCTCACGGGGCGATGGTGGCGCACGCCTTTAATCCCAGCACTCGGGAGGCAGAGGCAGGCGGATCTCTGTGAGTTCAAGACCAGCCTGGTCTACAGAGCTAGTTCCAGGACAGGCTCCAAAGCCACAGAGAAACCCTGTTACGAAAAACCAAAAAAAAAAAAAAAAAAAAAAAAAAAAAAACAAAAAAAAAAAAAGAAGAAGAAGTTGTAGGCTAGAGTGCTTACAGCTTGATCTGACTTTTGGAACCACAATACTCATTGCTAAGCAGTACCTGGTTTGTAGCTGAGGGACTCTAGGTCGTAGCAGCACGGTAGAAACAGAAATAATGCCTGGATGGCCTCTGCTTGTGGAAACCAGGAGTTTACCCATAGAGGAAAGGGCTTGTGGGACCTGGGAGCCATACTACCTGCATAAAAGACTTTCATGTTTAATCTCTTGTTGTGCCAAAGGTCAGAACTATATCTAAGCACGGAAGTCATCTGCAGACCCACTTCAAATTGATGTACATAGAAACTCTTGGCAAGGATTGGCTTCTTTTGTGGTGTCTCTGGTCAAACCCAGGGCCTCTTGTGTGCTAATCAGACTATCTAGGATAGAATTACATCCCAGCCTCAAGTAAATCTTTTAAAAATTTTTATACTATTATTTTGTATGTGTTGGGTGTTTTGCTTACTTGTATGCTTATGTACTATGTGTGTGCAGTGTTTGTGGTGACCAGAAGAGAATATTGGATGTCTTGGAGCTGGATATATATATGCCACCATGGAGGTGCTGGGCTAAGAATTTGAGTCCTCTGGAAGAGCAGCTAGTACTCTTAAGTATTGTGGCATCTCTAGCCCCCAAATCAATCTTTTAATCACTTATATTTATATATGAGTATGTATATTTATATGTATAGTGAGCTTTACATTTTTTTAAACTTATTTTTTATCAAATAAACAATTTTAAGATGTTCATCCTTTTAAGCCTGACCACACCCTGTGTCTAAGCAAATAAATGCTGAAAAGGAACATTAGCCTCTTCTGAAACAGATATCCTGAATTTCTTTGCCTAGAGTCTAGTTTTTCATTTATTTCTTAGTGTTGGTAGCTTTCCTTGATTCTGCTAGTATGAAAAAATATTTCTTTTTTTAAAAATATTTATTTATTTATTTATTATGTATACAATATTCTGTCTATGTGTATGCCTGCAGGCCAGAAGAGGGCACCAGACTCCATTACAGATGGTTGTGAGCCACCATGTGGTTGCTGGGAGTTGAACTCAGGACCTTTGGAAGAGCAGACAATGCTCTTAACCTCTGAGTCATCTCTCCAGCCCCTGAAAAAATATTTCTATATTGCTTTTGAAACTGTATGAAACTGTGGAAGACGGTAGCAATGAGACTCGTGTAGATGGAAAACATTACAGTCACAATGGGCTGCTTCTCAGGAAACCAGTCTCCTGAGATGAAGACATTGTCACATCATTAATTTGTACACTTCACAAACGTGTCACTGGCACCCAATGCTTGGGTCTATGAAGCTCCAAAATAAGCAAAAGTTTATGCTTTTTGAAACAAACTTATCAATAAAAAGTAAAATCTATTTGCTGATACAGTTAGATATATACACACATTCGTACATTATTCTTAGAAATTTTAAATTATAAAGAGAAGTAAAGAATCATATGCTCACTATAAAAGTGTTCTCAGAAGAGCTGGAGGGTTTCTCCCTTTTTTATTCTTTATTGACATAGTTTATAATACTGTGACTATAAAGCATAGGCATTTTCTTTTATCTGAGATTTTGTTTTCAGTGAACTCTTTTCCCTGTTAAGAAAAGGAACAGTTTGTGCTGTGTGTTAGTCAGTTTATTGTTGCTTGTGATTTACATCTAAAAGAAACATCTTATGGGAGAAAAGATTGATTTCATTCTTGATTTCAGCTCATCCTGGCAAAGAGGTTGTGGCAGGCAGAAATGAACAGAAGAGGCCAGAGCAAGATAGAGCCATCAAGGACACATGTTCTTTGTCCAGCCAGGCACCACCTTCCCCAATGCAGTTACCTCTTAATAGACTATTTAGAGTTTGGGTTAACATGTTTCTTATGTGAGACTTCTCATAATCTAATTCTCTGATAAATGCTCTCACGGATACAATCAGAGGCATGTTTAACCAATCTGTTAGTGGCTAATTATCTAATCAAGTTGACAGTAAGGACTCATTTATGTTCTAACAATGTACACAACAGTATAGGTTTTGTGTATGAAACAGCCAAATGCTTAGTTATATTAGGATATTTTAGTATAATTGACAACTTATATACTGTGTTAGAAGAATTTCCCTTTCAAAATCAAGTCTAATCCTTCTATTTTCTTTTCTTTCTTTTTTTTTCAAAGTATATCTCTGGCTGTCCTGGAACTCACTCTGTAGACCAGGCTGGCCTCAAACTCACAGAAATCTGCCTGCCTCTGCCTCCCTGAGTGCTGGAATTAAAGGCATGTGGCACCACCACCCGACTTAATTCTTCTATTTTCTGAGAACTACTATCTATAAAATGAAGACTCTGTAGGTCAGTGGCAGAAAGTTCTCATCATTAACTGGTGGAGTTCCAAATGTGTCTTTTGCTGCCCCAAGTAGAGGGAGTGATAGTAATCACCTCTATGTCTTTCTCTCTCTGATTTACTCACTCTTCTTGGATTCCAATCTTGCAGCTAGAAAGAGCTATCACTTACGAGAAACTGCAGGAGTGGACCAGTGCAGACATGTTGGACACCTTTGAAGTGCAGTTGTACCTCCCCAAGTTCAAGCTGGAAGAAAGTTATGATCTGAAGTCAGTCCTAAGCAGTATGGGGATGACTGATGCTTTCAGTCATAGCAAAGCTGATTTCTCAAACATGTCTTCAGACAGGAATCTATTTTTGTCCAATGTTTTCCACAAGACTTTTGTGGAAATAAATGAAGAAGGCACAGAGGCCACAGCTGGCACTGGAAGTGAGGTCGATCTTCGAATTAAGACACCTTCCATCGAGTTCAATGCCGATCATCCATTCCTATTTTTCATTAGGCACAACAAAACCAGTAGCATTCTCTTTTATGGGAGATATTGCTCACCCTAAGCTCTTCATCTCTCATTAAATGCAAGCATCTTGATGGTACCAAATAAACAATCAGAAACCATGATCATGAGATGAAAAAGCAATCATCACAAAATCATCCCATAGTCTATAAGCATTTCATACTCTAATAATAATAAATGATTGTTGAAGGAACATGTTCTGGTGATTCTGTCAAGTCTATATAGAGAGAATAGCACTTAATTTGTTTTACCACCGTAACATTTGTCTTACTGTGACCTTTATTTATGTTGCAGAAATGCTGCTCATAAGCGCCAACACTTACTTACCAAACCAGGGTCTCCTAACATGTTTGGCAGGAATGAAAACCAGGCTGGGTTGGAGGGGTCTCAGTAAGACTGAATCTGAGACAAGTTTAACGCAAGCAAACAGACTTCTATTTCCTTATCAGAAACAGAATTCAATGATGGTTGCCATGATCAATACAGTTGCAGTTACCAGGGTACAATGGTGCGTGCAAGATGTACAGGGTACACCAGACTAATGTCTAAGACCAACTGCCAAGCCAAACTTCTATATGCTTTGCTGATGTCTAGGGAACTCAGCGAAGCACAGGAAGCCAAAATGCTTCATTTCCTGAGGGAGTGCCTCAGCTTCTTGGGAACTGAAAGGCACCCAGTGCCCCTGGAGCCAAGGGCTCTTACTTGAAATGCCCACAGTGCCTGCTTCTGATGGTGGCTGGACCAGGCCAACTCCACAATTCCCTGCAGCTCTCACTCTTTTATTGCTTAATTTCAGACGATACAACTCATCTTTCAAAGCAGACCTGGAGTAGCACATCAGTCAGTGGGCTATAATGCTTCCCAATATACCCAAATTAAAAAAATTCCTGCAGATATTCCTATGGACCGTATTTTAGAAGACTAGGTTGCTAGGTTTTTTGCAGGGAGGGAGAGGTTAATTTATTTAACTTTGAACACTGAATAGTTTATGTTTCACCATGCAAGGCCTGAGTGTCAATACTTAAGTTGTCATGTGATCATCATTGCCTGGGGAAGAATATGATTAGTGGTGGGGAACCCCGGGCCCTAAGAATAAGTAACATAAATTTGGATACTATTCTCTTCCCATCTAACAAAGAGAAGCACTAGAGGATTAGGAGCATGAGCTCACTCTGTCACAGAAGGAATAGGTGCATTCGACAGAGATAGCATACCAAGGAACAGCAGTCACCAACTCTTTTCCCTCAGCCACCAGTAAATAAGTTCCAGTGTGTTTGCCTTTCCTTGGTATGACAATAATCTTTGTGGAATTAAAGAATAAGGAGTAAAGAAGTATGACATTTACTTTTATGCATGAAGAGAATTTCTTAACTATCAAGCAAGCCTGCTCTTTAGTCACTGAAAGTCATTTTGTTCTTTTAAAAAAAATACTAAAGTATTTTTGATGAAAGCATGTATGAAATTCTTGTTCTTACTTTAGGTGATTAGTTCCTAGGAAAAGAGACACTATTAAAAGGCAGTCTGCAAGGAGAGCCATCTGCCCTTGAACACTACCACACCCTCCTTTCAAATCCAAAAGACCCAAGCCACTGACACACCTTTCCACCCTCCACCCATCACCACCACTACCCGCTTGCTACCATGCCAGGCCCCAACATAGGCAGATATCTTCTGTTCAGTTCCAGGCTGTGCCAATCAGAAGAACAGGTGCAGGCCACTCCAAGACAAACAACACAAACTGTCTGCAGGAATAGAGGTCACACTGGCTTCCAGAAATACAAACTACAAAGACCAGAATCCCAGAGGAGAAACACAAACCAAGGAACAAAATACCTATACAACAAAGAAAAAATAAAAACAGAAATAAGCAACCTAGACCTGTATTCATTCCAAACTTAGGTGCAGAGACACCTGTGTGAGAACCCAATCAACAGCTGCCGAGGCAGTACGGCACAGCCAGAGTTCCTATCCTACTGCAGCCGCCGCTGAATACTCCAACACAGTTGAAGCACAAGAAAACTCCCTTAAAACCAAGATGATAGATATTCTTCAAAAGGAAATGAATAAACCTATTAGAGAAATTCAGAAAAACACCACATGAGATATACTTAAAGAAATGCTTAACATCCTTAGCCATCATGGAAATGCACATCAAAACGACTCTGGATTTATTCATAATAGGCAGAACCTGGAAACAACCTCGGTGCCCCTCAATGAAGAATGGATAAAGAAAATATGGTTCATTTACACAATGACATATTACTCAGATGTTAAAAACAACGACATCATGAAATTTGCAGGCAAATGGATAGAACTAGACAAAATTATCTTGAGTGAGGTGACCCAGACCAAGAAAAAAAAATGTGGTATGCACTCACTTAAAGTGGGTGTTGGTTGTAAAGTAAAGGATAACCATGTTACAATCCACAGACCCAGAGAGGCTATGCAAAAAGGAAGGACAAAGGGCCTGGGGAGTTTGGATCTCCCTGGGAAGGAGAAATTGAAAAGATTTTGAGGGAGAACTAATGGGTGAAGATTTGAACAGAAGGTATCAGGTGGGGGTGGAGGGAGAGAGTACTGATATAGATGACTGGAATTGGGGGGCTTTTTGGGGGTGAGGGGAGGTAGAAACCGAGTATAATGGAAAGTCTCAGGAATCTACAAGGGTGACCTTAGAGAAGATTCCTAGTAATGGGAGAGAAGGAACCTGAAGCAGTCATCTTCTCTAACCAGGCAAGACTTACCGTGGAAAGACTGGGATGACCCAACCACAAAACCTTCAGTCCTGCACCCTCTCCCCATCCACCCACCTCAGCCACAGGCAGGCTACTTCAGCACCTCTCCATTGGACCTTGTACTACACAAGTCTCACTCGCCCCCAAACCTACCCATTCCTGTAAATCTCAGTGGCTCCTGGAGACACAGAAAGTGACTACACAGAGCTGACCAAGAGTGGCTTACTGAAACAGACAGTGATGTGTAGGGATAAGCCCTGCCCATTAGGGGGCATGTTCGCCTCGGGCTAACGTTTACATATAAATCTGCCTGGCGTGCTCCCAGCTGCCCCTCCTGTTTTCCCGGTCTCCGTGGGAACCTGTGGTTTTGTAAGTCTATTTCCCCATTAAAGCTGAATATATTTTTACAATCTGTCTGCATTCATTTACGCCGTTACATTTTGGCGTCCAACGTCGGGCTATTTTGCCCCCGCCCCGGCACAGGGGGCACAACCTCGATCTTTCCCAGCCTTTGCGAGCAAGTTTGCTACCGGAGCTCAGGAAGCGCGATTGAGCTCCAGCGAGCATAGCCAGCTAGCTTTCACAGCGTGCTTCCTTTCCCCCACTCCAGGCCACGATACAGTCACAGAGTGGCGACCCCCACTTGGCCCTATAAGCCTAGCCTATGGCCCTGTCCTGTCCTTCAGACTTACTCAGGCCAGAGCACATTAACTGCTTCCTGCCTGCCTTGGCTAAGTTTGCAGCGGAACCCTGCTGCCTGAATTAGCAGAAGCACCTGCAGTTTTGAAGCAAAAGCCATATATTAAATATTAAATGTGAGTGTTCCTACCTCTATTTTTATATGAGTATGCTTATAACTTTGTCTATATTGTATTGATGCATCTACCATATTACAATGTACATTTCTACCTCTGATACTATTTATATAATGACATTGTTTACAGTTGAAGATCATTGTCTTCATATATTGCACAGTTGTTTATTCTTTTAGTCTTCAAGTTAGATAGGTATTGAGAATTATGTTTGTCATATTTATTTTTAGGTTAATCAAGTCTTTTAGATACATAGAGATTATATTTAGTATAGATAGTATAATCTTCAGCCTCTTCGAAGAGCTGTAGAAAATGGCCTTTAATCTAACCTAAAATTCTGTGCTAATGAGACACAATTACTCCTGGCAATGCCACTCTACTCCTGAGAGAACGTTGAGCACCAAAGATACTCCACTGGGAGCTTGTGTTCTTGGCAGAACTGGCCTTTGGGTTAAGAAAAGCCCATACCTCAACTTCTGACAAAGATACAAAATATCCCTAAGTGGATCAAACAGGATTGTCTTATTCTGCCAAGACAGGGTAGGATAGTTCTAAGAAAGTTCCTTGCCTTTTATAATGGTATGTCAGTTATGTTAGGCCTTAGCCAAAGTTGGTTGACTCAACATTGCAAACGAGACTTTGGGTGATTGCCCAGGTAGTCAGTTGTCTCTGTCAATTGTTGCACATTTTGGATATCTCTCGTTTGTTAAGTAATATTTATTCCCTTCTCAGATCTTTGACGGAGTTGAAGATTATATAATTGTAGTTACTCTCTACATTATTTAGACTCCTTGAGATAAAATGTTTAACAAAACTTTTGTTCTCAATATTGTTTGTTATATTTATTATTTGTTATTATTGTATATAGTTGTATTTGGTTTAGTTCTGTATTATTTAGACAAAAGGGGGAGATGTAGGGATAAGCCCTGCCCATTAGGGGGCGTGTTCACCTTGGGCTAATGTTTACATACAAATCTGCCAGGATTGCTCCCAGCCGCCCCTTCTTCTGCTTTCCTGTTCTCCATGGGAACCTGTGGTTCTGTAAGTCTATTTCCCATTAAAGCTGTATATATTTTTACAATCTGTCTGCATTCATTTACGCCGTTACAGTGATGCACCAATAGGTTCAAGACAAGATTCCTGAGACATAAACCCCAACTGCAAAGATCAGACCAAGATGCAAAGACTGTCTGCACCGTTTGGAGGAAGAGATGGGTAGACGCCAATGCAAGAATACATTCAACAAACTAAAGAGAAAACTGGCAATACCAGAACCTAGTAATCCTACAACAGGAAGACCTGAATATGCCAATGGAGAAGAAGAAGAAGAAGAAGAAGAAGAAGAAGAAGAAGAAGAAGAAGAAGAAGAAGAAGAAGAAGAAGAAGAAGAAGAAGAAAGGAGAAGAAGAAGACCTTTAAAATAACTCTATAAAGATGATAGAGATCCTTAAAGAGGAAATGAAAAATTCCCTTAAAGAAATGGAGGAAAACACAAACAAAATATTGGGTGAAATCAATAAATCTCTTAAAGCAAGCAAAAAAAAAAAACAAAAACAAACAGGTGAATGAAACCATTCAAAACTTGTAAATTAAAATAGAGGCAATGAAGAAAACACTAATTGAGTGAATTCTGAAAATAGAAAATCTGTGTAAATGAACAGGAACTATAGATGTGAGCAAGACCAACAGAGTTCAAGAGATGGAAGAGAGAATTTCAGGCATTGAAGATACGATAGAGAAAATAGACTCATTGGTCAAAGAAAACATTAAAGCCAAGACAATCATAACAGAAAATGTTCAGGAAATCTGGGACACTATGAAAAGTCCAAACCTAAGAATAATAGGAGTAGAAGGAGAAGAATACCAGCTCAAAGGCACAGACAATATATCCAGCAAAATCATAGAAAAAAATTTCCAAAACTAAAGAAGAAAATGCCTATTAAGATACAAGAGGCTTAAAAACACCAAATAGACTGCCCCCACCAAAAGTCCCCTCTATGCATAATAATTAAAAGACAAAACATACAGAATAAAGAAGGCCAAGTAACATATAAAGGGATGGCCATCAGAATAATACCTGACTTCCCAATGGAGTCTCTGAAAGCTATAAGGTCCTGGACAGACATTACGCAGACAATAAGAGACCGCAGATGCCAATCCAGACTACTATACCCAGCAAAGCTTTCATTCATCATAGAAGAAGAAAACAAGATATTCCACGACAAAACCATATTTAAACAATACTTATCCACAAATTCAGTTCTACAGAAAGCACTAGATGGAAAACTCCAACCCAAGGAAGTTAATTGTACCCACGAAAGCACAAGCACTAGATAGTCTTCAACAGCAAATTCTAAGGAAGGGAAACACACACACACACACAACCACCAAAACATAATAGCAATCAGCAATCACTGGTCATTAATATCCCTTAATATTAATAGACTCAACTCACCTGGAAAAGAAAACAAGTTAACAGAATGGATATGAAAATAGGATCCATCCTTTTGCTGCATACCATAAACACACCTCAGCTTCAAAGACAGACATTTCTCCAGAGTAAAGAGTTGGGAAAAGACTTTCCAATCAAATAGACCTAAGAAGCAAGCTCACCAGTATAGTTATCAGAACATCTAAAAAAATAGACTTCAAACTAAAAGTAATCAAAAGAGATGAAGAAAGACATTTCATACTCATTACAGGAAAAATTCATCAAGACAAAGTCTTAATTCTGAACATTTATGCCCCAAATACAAGGGCAACAAATTTGTAAAAGAAAATATACTAAAGCTTAAATCACACATCAAACCCCACACACTAATATTGGGAGAATTCAACACTCACTCTTACCACTAAACAGGTCTACCAGACAGACAATTAACAGAGAAACAAGGGAACTAACAGATGTTATGACTCAAATGGGCTTAATAGACATCTATAGACCATTCCACCCAAACACAAAAGAATATACCTTCTTCTCAGCACCTTATGGAACTTTCTCTAAAACTGACCACATACTCCGTCACAAAGCAAACCTCAACAGATACAAAAAAATTGGAGTAAATCCCTGTATCTTATCAGATCATCATGACTTAAAGTTAGAATTCGACAACATTACAAATTCCAGAAAGCTTACAAACTCATGAAAACTGAATAATGCTCAATTTAATCATCCTTGGGTAAAGGAAGAAATTTAAAAAAAAAAAATAGAAATTAAGGGAGCTCACCAAGGCAAGCTGGACTGGGACTGATGGATCATGTGATCAAACCAGACTCTCTGAATGTGGCTGTCAATGAGGACTGACTGAGAAGCCAAGGACAATGGCACTGGGTTTTGATTCTACTGCATGGACTGATGTTGTGGGAGCCTGGTTTGTTTGGATGCTCACCTTCCTAGACCTGGATGGAGCGGGGAGGACCTTGGACTTCCCACAGTGCAGGGAACCCTGACAGCTCTTAGGACTGGAGAGGGATGGGAGGGAAATGGGAGGTAGGGAGGAGGTGGAAATTTTAATAATTAAATAAATAAATAAATAAATAAATAAATAAATAAATAAGATGAAAAATACAACAACAACAACAACAACAAAGACTTCCTAGAACTCAATGAAAATGAAGGCACAACATACCCAAACTTAAGGGACATTATGAAAGCAGTGCTAAGAGGAAAGTTCAAAGCAACAAATGCCTACATGAAGAAGTTGGAAAAATCCCAAGCTAATGAATTAAAAGAACACCTGAAAGGTCTAGAACAAAAGGAAACAAACTTGCCCAGGAGGAGTAGATGACAAGAAATAATCAAATTGAGGGCAATCAATAAAATAGAAACAAAGAGAACAATACAAAGAATCAATTAAACAAAAGCTTAGTTCTTCAAGAAAATCAACAAGATAAAAAATAAACCCTTATCCAAACTAATCAAAAGGTAGAGAGATAACATCCAAATTTTAAAAAAAAATCGGAAAGGAAAAGGGGGCATAACAAATGACACTGGGAAAATCCAGAGAATCATCAGATCATGCTTTAAAAACTGTACTCCACAAAATTGGAAAATTTAAAAGAAATGGACAACTTTCTAGATAGGTTCTGTATAGCAAAATTAAATCAAGAACAGATAAACAATTTAAATAGGTTTATAACCACTAAGGAAATAGAAACACTCGTTAAAATTCTCTCAACCAAGAAAAGGCCCTGGACCAGATGACTTCAGCACAGAATTTTACCAGAAGTTCAAACAAGAACTCATTCTAATACTTCTTAGATTGTTCCACACAATAGAAACAGAAGGAATATTGCCAAACTTTTTTTTTACAAGGTTACAGTTACCCTGATACCCAAAACACAATGATGCAACAAAGAAAGAGAACTACAGACCAGTCTCCATCACGAACAGTAATGCAAAATTACTCAGTTAAAAAACTGCCAAACCAAATCCAAGAACACATCATAAAAATCATCCACCATAACCAAGTAAACTTTATCCCAGAGATACAGTGTTGATTCAGCATATGGAAATCTGTCAATGTAATCTACCATATAAACAAACTGAAAGTAAAAATACACATGATCATCTCATTTGATGATGAAAAAACTTTCAGCAAAATCCAACACCCTTTCATAATAAAGGTCTTGGAGAGATCAAGGATACAAGGAACATATCTAAACATAATACAAGCAGTTTACAGTAAGCCAACAGCCAACGTGAAATTAAATAGAAAGAAACACAAAGTGATCCTACTAAAATCAGGAACAAGGCTATTTATTCTCTTCATATATATTCAATATAGTACTTGAATTTCTAGCTAGAGAATAAGACAACAAAAGGACATCAAGGGGATACATATTGGAAGGAACGAAGTGAAACTTGGTATTTGCAGATGATATACTAGTATACATAAGTAAACCAAATAACTCTACCCAGAAACTCATACAACTGATAAACACCTTCAATAATTTGGCAGTATACCAGATTAACTTAAAAACATTAGTAGCCCTTTTTTATACAGATGATTAACGAACTGAAAAAGAATTCAGAGAAATATCACCCTTTACAACAGTTGCAGATATAAAATATCTTAGGGTAGCTCTAACCAAACAAGTGAAAGACATATATGACAAGAACTTGAAATCTCTAAAGAAACTAATTGAAGAAGATATCAGAAAATGGAAAGATCTCCCATGCTCTTGGATAGGTAAGATCAACTTAACAAAAATGACAATTTTGCCAAAGGCAACCTACAGATTGAATGCAACCCCATCAAAATCCCAACACAATTCTTCACAGACCTTGAAAGAACAGTACTCAACTTCATATGGAAAAAACCAAACATCCAAAGTAGCTCAAAACAATTCTGTACAATAAACAAACTTTTGGAGGCATTATCACCCCTGACTTCAAATTCTGTTATAGAGTTATAGTAATAAAAAACAGACACATGGGCCAATGGAATCAGATCGAAAACCCTGGCATTAATCCACACACCTATGAACACCTTATTTTTGAGAAAGAAGCCAAAATGGTACAATGGAGAAAGGAAATCATCTTTAACATATGGTGCTGGTATAGCTCAATGTCAACACACAGAAGATTGCAAATAGATCCATATCTATCCCCATGCACAAAACTTAAGTCCAAATGGATCAAGGACCTCACCATAAATCCAGTTACATTCAACCCGATAGACAAGAAAGTGGAAAGTAACCTTAAGTGCATTGGTACAGGAGACCACTTCCTAAATATAGCACCAGTAGCACAGACACTGAGAGCAACAATCAATAAATGGGACCTCCTAAAACTTAAAAGCCTCTGCAAGGCAAAGTACATGGTAAATATGACAAAACAACACCCTACATAATTTGAAAAGATCTTCAGCAGCCCCACATCTGACAGAGGACTGAGCTCCAAAATATATACAGAACTCAAGAAACTAGACATCCAAATTCCAAATAATCCAATTAAAAATGGAATACAGAACTAAAGAAAGAATTCTCAGCAGAAGAATCTCAAAGAGTCAAGATATTTGTGGAATTGCTCAACATCCTTAGTCATCACGGAAATGAAAATCAAATGACTCTGAGATACTGTCCTTTTCCTCTCAGAATGGCTAAGATCAAAAATACTGAGGGCAGTTTATGCTGGAGAGGATGCAGACTAAGGGGAAAACTCCTCCATTGCTGGTGAGATTGCAAACTTGTACAACCAATTTGAAAATCAGTATGACTATTTCTCCAAAAATTGGAAATCAATCTACCTCAAAACCCAGTGATATCAGTCCTGGGCATATATACAAAGGATATTCCACCATACCACAAGAATTCTTGCTCAACAATGTTCATAGCAGAATTATTCATAATAGCCAGAACCTGGAAACAACCTAGATGCCCCTCAACTGAAAAATAGATTTAAAAAAATGTGGTATACACAATGGATGATTACTCAGCTGTAAAAAACAATGACATCATGAAATCTGTACGCAAATGGATGGAACTAGAAAAAACCATCCTGAGTGAGGTAACCCAAACCCAGAATGACAAACATGGTATGTACTCAATCATAAATGTCTATTGGACATAAAGCAAAAAATAACCAGACCAAATCCACAGCTCCAGAGAAGCTAGGTAACAAGGAAGATCCTAAGAGGGTCACATGGGCTGCCTAGGGAAGAGGAATTATATTAGATCTCCTGGCTAAAGTTGGAATGAGGAGGGGCAGTAAAAAGGAGTGAATGAAAGATGAGAACATGAGAGAGCGAGATGGTGGAGTGGGAGAGCAATTAAAAAATAATTTGCCGTACTTGCATTCTCTACTATTAAAATTCTATTGGTCAGAAAAGTAAAATTATCACTTATATCAGCAAATTATGTTATATCTAAAACGTAATTCTTAAATATTACAAAGATCTCCAGAAAAAATATGGCTGTGTTTTATAAATTCTATTAGATGCTAGGACTTGAACCCATGGCCTTGGGCACGCTAGGTAAGCATGCTACAACTAAGCTATATCCTCAGCACTGTAAGTTTTGTATACAATAATATTCCCTAACATATCTATTTTATGGTGCTTTCATTGGATGGCATGTTGATTTTAGAAACCAATTTCTATTATTTGGGCTTACTTATCCTCTATTCAACTTACAATGTGAAGAAGATTGCGTGTGTCTTTGAAAGTATAAAATTTAAGTTCAGAGAATCTCTTTCATGGATAAAATCTTAGTCCTCTGTTAAAGATAAAATAATATTTCTATGCTTTTCCACCAAAATACAAATTACAACACATGGAGTACTAGAATTTTTCCTTTTAAAAATATCGTGCTTGATTTTTCCAAGTGTGTGTGTGTGTGTGTGTGAGTGTGTACCAATGTGCCCATGAGTGCAGTACCTGTAAAGAGCACCAATCCCTTGGCTGGAGCTAAAAGGAAATCAATCGGGTATTTGTGAGCCTTTCAGCTTCAATACTGGGAACCGAACCAAGGTCCTTCACAATAGCAACACATATTTTTAATTGCTGAGCTATCTCTCTAGTCCTATGTCACATTTTTGAAATGTTTTGTGTTTTGTTTCCATCATGTCCCATAATTAACAACACTAGAGAAATCTCTTGTGCTGTGTTCTAGCTAGCAGATTTTGATTTTAATTCCTGAGGCATTAAATGTTATCATGGAACAAACAAAGAAACATGTGACAAGCTAATATGGGTTTGTGTCTCAAGGCAAATCAAACAGAGACCAACGTAACATTAGTTTTAGAGGCCAACAATCAAAGAGTAACGAACACAAGAATGAATGGATTCATATTCAGCAGGATTCAGTCATTAATTCAGAAAGTGTTTACTGAATGTCTTCTGTACAGAACTGGACTGTGGCCATTCCAGTGACATCACTGTTTACACAGAGCAGATGGGAAGAGAGGAGAAGTTAGTGGAATGATTCCAAATAAATCACAATATTCCTGTGGGTGTGTACAGTAGTAGCAGTGAAAAAGATGAGAAAGAAGAAGAAGAAAATAAGAAAGAAATGGTAATAACCAATTACTTCCCAGAGTTCCAGGTGCACCTTTGAGGTTCCCACCAGGAATTTTTAACTCAGTGGTTCTCTATCTTCCTAGTGTTGCAACCCTTTAATATAGTTCCTCATGCGGTGGTGATCCCCTGAATTATTTAGTGATTTACCTAAGCACTACTTGTGCTGCCTACTTGTCAAACATGGCTTTCCTGGCTACTGGAACAGACTGAACTGGAGAAAGGGCTGAAATAATGAGCCACTGCCCTGCTGGCGATCACGCGTACTTTTGAAAAATCTCACTTGCTTGTCTGCTCCAGATTTTGAAATGTTAAATGAGAAACAAACTGGACCCAGCAGCAAAGCCTTTGCGGAGCTGTCCTGGCTTTGATCCACTGGTGACATCTCTTCTCTTCCACTCTCGTTGGTGCCTTCCAGAAATATTGCCACCATGTGTGTGTGTGTGCACGTGCGTGTGCATATGTGTGTGTGTGTGGCAGAATGGAGAACTGTGATGATGTTTACCATGTCCCTCTCCTTCCATGCAAATGCATATTAGCCTGTTGTTTAAGGAGAGTCATAGATGTTAAGAACAGTGCATAATACTCAGTCTATCAACTTTATTTGTTCCCAAGCAAACCACACTATTTTAAGAAAATGGTAGAACTGGTTCTTATTCCGTAGGGTGGATTATTTATAGATTTTAAGAAATTCTTTTATTCAAAATATGCACATTTAATTAAAATAGAGACATTTCTGCATAAACACACATTAATAGGCTCAAAGATTTTACAGAAAAAGAAGTTATTTCACTCTTTGCTTTCTGTAATTCTGCAATCTTTGGTTCTGTTACATTGATTGATGTTGCACTTGGTGTGTGGAATATAGCGTAAGGAAACTGTTCTCTAGGCTAAACTCGGAGGGAAATGGAAGGAGCACCTTGGCAAAGCTGAAAGCTGCAGGGAATGTACATGGAATGACGTCATCAGAAGGGAGCAGTAGAAGCAACTGAGCTTCCCTACACTATGAAAACCTGGTTACATCCATCCCTTTTGGATGACTCTTCCACTCCTCTCCTGAGTCTGCTCCTGAAAAGTGTGGCCAGGGCTGACAGGCCTTCAGCTCTGGCACCAGTTAGGTTGAAACTTGTGACCACCCAGAATGCTGTAGTTTCCACATCCGACTGGGAAAGCTTCAAAAAGAAAGTCCAAAATAACCATTAGCATGCATTGCCATGTGAATCTGACTTCCCAGACTTTCAGGTGCACCTTTGAGATTCCCTCCAGGATCTTTTAACTCAGTGGTTCTCGATCTTCTTAGTGTTGCAATCCTTTAATATAGTTCTTCATGCTGTGGTGATTCCCTAAGTATAAAACTATTTTTGTTGCTAGTTCATAACTGCAATTTTACTAATATTATGAATCATAATATAAATATCTGATATTCAGAATGTATTTTCAATGTTAAAATTGAACATAATTAAAACATAATGATTAATAAGAAAACAATATGTAATTATATATTATGAATTTTTATTTCTAATTACAAATAAACAAAATTTTTCTTGAAGCATGGTATAGTGTTGGGAGCATAGCACTGATGCTCTTGAGCCCACAGATCAACAGAGAAACCAGGAATGTTAAGCAAACAGGATTGTGTTTTCAATGGGAAAGATAAAAACCTGTTTTTGCATCCAGAAATCTGGAAATTGGAAGTGATTAAACAGCCAGATGAACTGTGTTATCTGCTGCGCCAGGCCATCTGTTTAGGTGCCTAGTAATCTCAATGGCCATGACAACCAGAGGCTCACCCAAACTTCCACAACCAGGACCATAGGTGGCTAATAGCCCAAATTAACTCTGTGCTTTCTATGTGACCAAGACCAGGCCAGACTCTTAGGCTTTAAGCTAGTCAAATTGCCTGTCTCTAGAACCCATCTTCTTGGAAGAAATGACATATGCCCTGACTTGAGTTTCAATGTAAATACACTTCGCTGTGCAACAGAGATTGTATTACACCAGGAGATGTTTTTCCAAATTACACTGAGCTTAAATGCACTGGGAATAAATTGTCTGTTATTAGACCATCTGACCAAGGTTGACAACGTCAATCTGATTGGGTTTTCATTCTTATGTCTTTGTGTGGTTGGCTTCTCTGTATGACACCTGCAGGTCCCTCTCAGAATAGCATGGCTAAGAGTCTCACTATAACAACAGTAAACTATATTGCTATGTTTTGCAACACTCTGAGTAAAAAGCCAAGGTTAGTGAGAAGGTTAAGATTGTTTCTTTCTCACTAGATCAGAAAATCTCCAGGCAGAAAATCTCCAGGCAGAAAATCTCCAGGCAGCCATTGCAGAAGCACACAGAAGATTATCTTCCACAGCAAGCTTATTCCTGTATTTAGATTTGATAAGCAATGAGCTGGAAACTCTGTTTCACAAAGATAAGTTTTTGGAAATGGAAGAAGGCACAACAGAGTATCAGACAGAACAGGATATAACTGTAAACACCTGATCCAGACTGGCAACTGGCATTATAGAGTAACCAGTTCTTCATACATCACTGTTAACAAGTTCAACACACAGCTTTGGACTGTCTCAGGAACATCTTCAACTTTGACTGTGAGTGGGCTTTTGGAAAGTACAAATAAGTGTCATGTAGATTTTGAAATGATGAAATTTTTCACATGCAAGTATTTTGTCACAGAAATTGTCATCATAATTCTTTTGTCTGCTTCAATGTCATACATATTTTTTAAAGAACGCAAATAAAGTAGACAACATGCAAATCTTACTTTCATCTGTATTTTTGTCAAAGCTGGTTTCTTTTTTCAATTTGTTTAAAACGAAAATAAGCTATGTTTTTCCGTTTTACATACTAATCCCAGTTTCTACTCTTTCCCCTCCTCTCATTCCCTCCACCTTCCCCCTCTTCCACTCCCAATCCACTCCTCAGAAAGGGTACGGAACATTGCTTTGGGGAAAGTCCAAGATCCTCCCTACCACAAGTAGGTTGAGCAAGGTATTCATCCAAAGAGAATGGGTTCTCCAAAAGCCAGTACAGGCAGCAAAGATAAATTCTGGTGCCACTGCCAGTGGCCACGCAGTCTGCCACAGCCATACAAATGTCACCCATTTTCGGAGAACCTAGCTTGGTCCTGTGTTGGTTCCTTCCCTGTTCTGCTGGAGTTGGTGAGCTCCCATTAGCTCAGGTAAACTGTTTCAGTGGGTGAACCCATCATGGTCTTGACCTCTGCTCATCTTCTCACTCTTCCCACTCTTCAACTGGACTTTGGGGGCTCAGTCCGGTGCTCTGCTGTGGGTCTCTGTTTCTGTTTCCATCAGTTGCTGGATGAAGGTTTGATGGTGACATTTAAGATATTCATTAACCTGACTACAGGGCCAGGTCAGTTTGGGTACCTTCTCCTCTATTGCTTAGGGTCTTAGCTGGGGTCATCCTTGTGGATTCCTGGCAATTTCTCTAGTACCAGGTATTTTGCTAGCCCCATAATGGCTCCCTCAATCAAAATCACTTTTTTCTTGCTCTCATCTCTGTCCTTCCTCCATCTCAACTCTCCCTTTCCCTCAAGTTCTCCTCCCCCTCCCCTTTCCCTCTCCTAATCTCCTTCTGCCTTCCCTTGTCCCCCCACCCCCATACTCCCAATTTTGTCAATCAATCTTGTCTATTTCCGCTTTCCTGGTGGATCTATATATGTTTTCCTTCGGTTCCACCTTGTTACTTAGTTTATCTAAGGTCATTGACTATAGGCTTCTTATCCTTTGCTTTACAGCTAGTATCCACTTATGAGGGAGTACATATAATGTTCATCTTTCTGTGTCTGGGTTACCTCACTCAGGATGTTTTTTCTAATTCCATCCATTTGCATGCAAGTTTCCAGATGTCTTTTTTTTTTTTTTTTTTTTTTTGCTGCTAAGTAGTACATTGTGTGAATGTACCACACCTTCTTTATCCATTCTTCAGTTATTTCCTGGTTCTGACTATTACAAATAATGCTGCTAGGAACCTAGTTGAACAAATATCCTTGTAGTATGATTGAGCATCCTTTGGGTACATGCCCAAGAGTGGTGTTGCTGGGTCCTGAGGTAGGTTGGTTTCCAATTTTTTGAGAAACTGCCATACTGATTTTCAGAGTGATTGTACAAGTTTTCACTACCACCAGCAATGGATAATTGTTCCCCTTACTCCACATCCTCTCCAGAATAAGTTATCATTGGTGATTTTGTTGTTAGACATTCTGACTGGTGTAATATGGTATCTCAGAGTTGTTTTGATTTGCATTTCCCTGATGGCTAAGGATGCTGAACATTTCCTTACATGTCTTTTGGTCATTTGAGATTCTTCTGCTGAGAAGTCTCTGTTTAGTTCTGTATCCCATTTTTAATTGGATTATTTGGAATTTTGATGTCAAATTTTTTGAGTTTTTTATATATTTTGGAAATCAGTCCTCTGTCAGATGTGGGGTTGGTGAAGATCTCTTCACAATCAGTAGAATGTCTTTTTGTCTTATTGATTGTGTCCTTTTCTTTACAAAAGCTTCTCAGTTTCAGGAAGTTCCATATATTGATAGTTGCTCTCAGTGTCTATGCTAATAATGTTATATTTAGGAAGTCGTCTCCTGTGCCCAGGCATTGAAGGCTACCCAGTTTCTCTTTTATAAAATTTAGAGGTTCAGATATATATTGAGGTCTTGAATCCATTTGGACTTGAGCTTTGTGCATGGGGATAGATATGGATCTATTTGCATTCTTCTACATGTTGGCATCTAGTTATGCCAGCACCAATTGTTAAAGATGCTTTCCTTTTTTCCATTGTATAATTTTAGTTTTGTCAAAAGTCAAATGTTCATAGGTGTATCAATTAATAACCGGGTCTTTGATTCAATTCTATTGGTTAGCCTGTCTGTTTTTATGCCAATACCAAGCTGTTTTCATTATTGTAGTTTTATAATAGAGCTTAATTTCAGGGATTGTGATGCTTCCAGAGGTTCCTTTATTGTACAGGATTGTTTAGGTTATCCTTGTTTTCTTGTTTTTCCATATGAAGCTTCTCATTGTTCTTTCAAGGTCTGTGAATAATAGTATTAAGATTTTGATGGGAATTGCATTGCATCTATCACTGTTCATGAGTTAGATTGGTCTGTAATTCCCTTTCTTGGTTGAGTTTTTGTGTGGTTTTGGTATCAGGGTAACTGTAGCCTCATAAAGAGTTTGACAATGTTCCTTCTGTTTTGTTAATTTGGTTGTTCTTTCTTTGCCTTTTGATTTGTTTGGATAAGGGCTTGTCTACCTTGTTGATTTTCTTAAAGAACCAGCTCTTTGTTTCACTGATTCTTTGTGTTGTTTTCTTTGTTTCTACTTTATTGATTTCAGCCCTCAATTTGATTATTTCTTGTCATCTACTCCTTCTGGCTGAGTCTGCTTCTTTTTGTTCTAGAGCTTTCAGTGGTGCTGTTAAGTCACTAGTTTGAGATTTCTCCACTCTCTTTATGTGGACATTTAGAGCTATTAACTTTTCTCTTAGCTCTGCTTTCATAGTGTTCCATAGGTTTGGGTATGTTGTGTCGTCATTTTCATTGAATTCTAGGAAGTCTTTATTTAATCTTTTATTTCTTCTTCCTCGACCTGGGGTGGTTTAATTGAGCAGTGTTTAATTTTCACGAGTTTGTAGACTTTCTGCGATTAGTGTTGTTAAATTCTAACTTTAAACCATGATGATCCGATAAAATATGGGAATTATTCCATTTTTGTATCTGTTGACGTTTCCTTTGTTATTGAGTACGTGATCAATTTTTGAGAAGGTTCCATGAGGTGCTGAGGAGATGGTATATTCTTTTGTGTTTGGGTGGAATGTTCTATAGATGTCTGTTAAGTACATTTGAGTCATGACATCTGTTAGTTCTCTTATTCCTCTGTTAAGTTTTTGTCTGATTGACCTGTCCATTGTGGAGAGTGGGGTGTATGTTGTAATAAGAGCTGCGGGCTATGTTCCTGGCACCTGGCTGCCCACACAGCTAGCTTTATACCCGAAATAATTACACAGAAACTGTATTCTTTTGAACACTGCCTGGCCCATTAGTTCCAGCCTCTTATTGGCTAGCTCTTACATATTGATCTAACCCATTTCTAATATTCTGTATAGCACCACGAGCTGGCTTACCAGGAAAGATCTTAACCTGCGTCTGTCTGGAGTGGGAGAATCATGGTGACTGCCTGACTCAGCTTCTTTCTCCCAGCATTCTGTCTGTCTACTCCACCTACCTAATTTTCTGTCCTATCAGGCCAAGCAGTTTTCTTTATTAGTTAACCAATGATAGCAACAGATAAGATACAAGACCCACCTCCATCATTTTCCCTTTTTCTGTTTAAACAAAAAAAGAAAGGCTTTAACTTTAACATAGTAAAATTAAATATAACAAAACAGTTATCAAGCAAGAATTACAGTTACAATATTTATATCTATTTTATCCTTTACTAAGGAAAACTATAACTATCCCTTCTTCAACTCCATCAAAGACTTCAGAAAGAATATTACCTAAACAAAGAAGAAGTCCAAAACTCTAGAAATGACAGAGACATCTCACTACCTGGACAGTCACCCAAAGATCCTCTGTACCATTGGGGCATCCATCTTCAGTCTACAGGCCCATAGTTTTCAGCAGACATTTCCATGAAGCAGGAAATTCCAAAGACAGTTCAGTCACTTTCTGCTGTGTCCTGCAGAATGTCTTGTAGACTCTTTCATAGGCCAGGAACCCCAAAAGACCATCTCACCTTTAGGCAAGTTCAGTAGTCCTCTCTCTGCAGGTTCTCTGTGTCCAGTTTATGCAATAGTCCAGGCAAGAGCAGTTTCTTGCCCAAATGACTAACAAACTCGATGATGAGCCTCTTCGATGCTCATCTTCCTCTTGAAGTAGATTGGTGCTGCCAAGAGCAGATGTGTCTCATTGTCATGAAAAGCCCTAAGTTATTAAAACATTTTAAATGCCATATTCTGCAGTCTTTGAAAGATATGAAGAATGCCTATCTAACTGAAATATATCTCTATATCTCCAGAAAATCTAACTAACATGACTACAAGCTTGACTATTATTGATGATTATCCGTTAACAACCTATATTTCCTAATTATACATTACATTTTTAAATGAACTACACAATCACAATACGTCAATCAATATCAGAAATACATATACATACAGCAAAATTGACCTTAAAATCCCTACCAAGGCAAATTATTCATATCTATATTGTATTCCCCTTTAAATGTAAAAGAACATTTATAAACCATATTTGGGAACGTGGGCACAGTTTTTTCTCTCCAAACTACTTCCTGCTGAATGGGGGCGCTGTTAATCAGATTTTTCATGGTATAACCTGTTGCTAGGTTCATCTCAGTCGGCAGTTGAGCAAAGTAACTTTTTGAGGGTGTTCACAGCAACCTTTCAGGAGGGTGTGGTCTATCATACCATATTGGGATAGAAACAATCCACAGGGTCTCATCCTCTGTGAAAACAAAAGAAGAAACTCCTTTCCAAAGCATCATATCCTTAGACCCAAATTCTGAAATCATAATACCCTTATGATATCCATTCTTGGCAGCTCATATAATGAAATGTCTCTCTGTACTTAACTCCTTCACAGTCAAAAATTTTAAAGAAAACACAATAATACAAACAATCCAGACTCTCTGTGAATTTTCCATTTTTACATGGCTTATTTTTCTTTATTTCTTTTAATCTACAACTATCTGTACTCTGTCTCTTTAAAGACTTTACCCTTTTTTTTAAACCATTAACTTTATTCTCTATATATTTTTCTTCTCTCTCTCAAGCCTACGTACACTCACCAACACTGTGGTCTTTTATGTCTGAATCTGTTTTATTGTAAATCTGTAATTTTTTTACTATCCAGGAGCATTTCTTAAAATGTTAAGCACTTCTTAAAAACTTAAGTTGCCCCATGTACAGGTAATACGGTACTGCCTGTGTCCTGCCCAGTCTAAACCTTAACTGTGCTATTACTATGGTAATTATGGTAGTTCCTGCCTGAGACCAGCAAAGTTCAGCATGGCAGAGCTGAGCCTCTCCTGACTCAGAGCCATTTGGTGCCCCTGAGCCACACACAGTTCCAGGCACACAGCAGTCCACATTGCCATCAAGCAAGCCGTAGCACTTTACTCCAAATGCTCCATTCAAAGACTCTGTCTCCTGCAAGAGCCAGACAGAGATCGCGATGGTGGCACAGCCCAGAAAGCCGGCATTTTAAAGCAGCCAGTTTTTTCCTGCTGCTGAGTCAGGAAAATTTCTTTGCAGCAAGCCACCCACAAACAGCCAAAGCTGTGTTAAACTCTCTCTCCCTTTTTTTAAAGCCCTCTCAGGTTTTTAAGTGGATTTAGTTCATCACGTTGGAACGCCACTCTGTTGTAATAGGAGCAGTGGGCTACGTTCCTGGCACCTGGCTGCCCACACAGCTAGCTTTATACCCGAAATAATTACACAGAAACTGTATTCTTTTGAACACTGCCTGGCCCATTAGTTCCAGCCTCTTATTGGCTAGCTCTTACATATTGATCTAACCCATTTCTAATATTCTGTATAGCACCACGAGCTGGCTTACCAGGAAAGATCTTAACCTGCATCTGTCTGGAGTGGGAGAATCATGGCGACTGCCTGACTCAGCTTCTTTCTCTCAGCATTCTGTCTGTCTACTCCACCTACCTAATTTTCTGTCCTATCAGGCCAAACAGTTTTCTTTATTAGTTAACCAATCTTAGCAACAGATAAGATACAAGACCCACCTCCATCAGGTGTTGATGTCTCCTACTATTAGTATGTGGGGTGCTTTAGTAATGTTTCTTTTACTTATGTGGGTGCTCTTGTGTTTGGGGCATAGTTTTTCAGGATTGAGACTTCATCTTGATGGATTGTTCTTGTTATGAGTATAAAGTATCCTTCTTCATCTCTTCTGATTGATTTTAGTTTGAAATCTATTTTGTTCGATATTAGGAGAACTATACCCGCTTGTTTCTTAGGTCCATTTGATTGGAAAATCTTTTCCCAACCCTTTACTCTGAGGTAATGTCTGTTTTTGATGTTGAGGTTTTTTTTTTTTTTTTTTTTTTTTTTTTTTTTTTTTTATACAGCAGAAGGATGGATCCTGCTTTCATACCAATTCTATTCTCTCTGTGTTTTTTTTATTGGTGAATTGAGTGTCCATTGATATTAAGAGATATTAATGACCAGGATTGTAAATTCCTGTTATTTTTTGGTGGTAGGGTTTGTGTATTTCCCTTCTTTGGGATTCGCTGTTTTGAGGTCATCTGTTGCCTGTGTTTTTGTGGATGCAGTTGCTTCCTTGGGTTGGAGTTTTCCTTCCAGTACTTTCTGTAGGGCTGGATTTGTGCACAGGTATTGTTTAAATCTGGTTTCGTCATGAAATATCTTGTTTCTCCAACAATAATTATTGAAATATTTGTTGGGTATAGTAATCTGGACTTTCATCCATGGTCTCTTAGTTTCTTAGTCTCTTAGCATATCTGTACAGGACCTTCTGGCTTTCATGGTTTCCATCAAGAAGTTGGGTGTAATTCTCATGGATCTGCCTTCATACGTTACCTGACCTTTTACTTTGCAGTTCTTAATAGTCTTTATTTATTTTGTGTATTTACAGTTTGATTTTTATATGGAGAAAGGACTTTTTTGTTTTGGTCCAGTCTATTTGGTGTTCTGTAAGCTTCTTGTACCGTCATAGGCATATTCTTCTTTAGGTTGGGAAGATTCAAAGATAAAGTTTCATTTGGAATGTTTAGATCTTTTCAGATGATTTGAGACTTGCTATATTTGGTCCTCACAGTGATAAGTTTAACTCATTTAAGAAGGCAAAGATGTCAACCAATTGTTTTCTTCAATTCATCTTTATCTCTGAAGTGTTTCTGCTGTGATCTTGTTTTCTGATTAAAAATGTTTTGTGATCATCATGAAGCTCAAAAGCACATCTAAAAACTTTTCCTCTTGACAACCATCTTCATGACCCACAGGTTAAGAATGCCCTTTTATTTTTTAATTTTTTATTTATTATTCTTTCATGCAATGCATCCTGACCACAGCTCCCCATCACTCCACTGTTCCTCTCTCCTCCAGATATATACCTCCTTGTCCCCCCAGAAAAAAGAAAAACAGGCCTTCCAGGGACATCAGTTGAACACTGCACAACAAGATAAAATAAGATCAATCACAGAAACTCACAAGGCTAGGAGAGGCAAGAAGAAAAAGGGTCCCAGGCGAATGAGTCAGAGACAACCCTACTCCCACCGTCAGGAGTCTTCTCCAAAACACCAAGCCAACAACCATAACATAGATGCAGAAGCCCTAGCTCAGACCCATACAGGGACCATAATTGTTAATTCAGTCTCTGTGAGGTCCCACAATCCCTGCTTAGCTGATTTCAGGGGCCATGCTCTCTAGGTGTCTGACACCTCTCTGGCTCCCATAATTCCTGCTCTTATTTTTTGGAGCTCGAACTGGAACTTCTTGAGAAATGTACTATGCCAAGACCTGAAGCAACCTGAAGTTAGGATGCCATCTGGTGGCATAAAATAGCATTGACTCTGAGTTAGGAACTGAACATTTTTACAAAGCAAACACAAAACAAGCTAGATGCAAAGACCACGGTAACTATCAAACTCCTCAGTGCAAAGGCACAGGCATGAATCCATAGGACTTAAGAGCAAATAGAGAACAGTGTATGCTCAAATGTTCATATGTTCAATGACTGCTGCAAGACGGGATGACTAATTACTTAAAACAGATGTCTGGAAGAAACTAAGTCAACTCTAAGATAATGCCAACACAAACTCAGAAATTTATCAGTGAAATTTAATAGAGATTAAAATAATATCTAAAAATCTCTAATAGAATTTGTAGAGGAGGGAATCAGAATTAATGATCATTTGTAGAGCCTCAACAGCAAAGTAAAATACCTGATGGCACTCAACATGCTGGAAGCCATGCATGGCACTAGAAACTCAGCCAGTACTCAACATGCTAGAAGCCATACATGGTAACTGGAAACTCAGCCAGCACTCAACACGCTAGAAGCCATGCATAGTACTGGAAACACAGCCAGCACTCAGCACGCTAGAAGCCATGCATGGCACTCGAAACTCAGCCAGCACTCAACACGCTAGAAGCCATACATGGTACTGGAAACTCAGCCAGCACTCAAGATGCTAGAAGCCATACATGGTACTGGAAACTCAGCCAGCACTCGGCACGCTAGAAGCCATGCATGGTACTTGAAACGCAGCCAGCAATCAACATGCTCAAAGTTGTGCATGGTACTAGGAACTCAGACAGCACTTGACATGTTCAAAGTTGTGAATGGTACTGAGAACCAGCCAGCTCTCAATATGTTAGAAGTCATGCAAGGTGCTCTACAATGTCATATGATTTTTTATTTTTCCTGACATCAAGACACTATTGTCTTATTTCATTCTGGGTGCTTTAATTGTATTATTGATCTGGATTCTGTTTGGGTAGCTAGGTCTACTGTCAAATGACCAGTATGGCAGGTTCTACTGAGACCTATGAGCTCTCTGACCTTTAGATATTTGTAATCTAGAAATAGAACTAGTCATGCACTTATAGCCCATGTATGCTTGTCTGAATATGTTCTCCAGAACTCATGTTCACATGGACCCTTACAATGCCACTATGTCCAGAAAGAGAGTATGCAGATTTCATTAGTTAAGGAGCTTGAGATTGCTCTGGATTTAATGTGAAGCTGTAATCCAATGACTAATGTCTGTAAGGTAAGGTGACATACATAGAAGAAGGCAAGGAAAGATTCTGAGGCTAGAGTGATCCCTCTATATGTCAGGAAATGCCATTGATTTCAAATAACCGCATGAACCCAGGATCAACTCTCAAAGTCTCAAGAAGAATCCAGTCTTGTTAACATTCTGGTTCTGATGACTGGATTCCTGAACCATGAGAAAGAAATCTTTTTAACCCATTCAGTTAGTGATATTTGGGCATGTCCACCTTGAAATGAATATACAATGTTGGTTGTAATATACACAATTGTTAGTTTCTCATCTCTGTGACAAACATCTGCAAGAAACTGTGGCAAGCCAGACATATGTGGAATGGGAGAATTGCAGAAGACTCAGTTCATTGTGGTGGGGAAGAGAGTATGGTAGAATACAACAGTTAGCAGTATAGTAGGCGGCAAGGAAGGAGGCAGGAGGCAGGGATAGAGAGATAGAGACAGAGAGAATGTACATATGACTTAGCTACCTTTTTCCCAACTTGGCTTCCTCCCTATTCTCCTTCTTAATTTATAAGGACAGGTTTTTCCCTCTTAAGTAATCATCTCTGGAAATTATCTTGTGGATTAACTCCAAGATATGCTTTATTAATGTTAGGAATATTTCCTAATGTGAGCTCGCTGCCAATGCAAAATCCCAATCAAAACAAATCAAAACAACCCAAATTAAGAAATATTCAGGTTTAATGGGAGCTCTGCGCAGGTGATCCATAGGGGGAACCAGGAAGCCACACAAATGCAACCACTGGGAGGAAGGAAAAGAGACCACGTGTTCTTCTTTTGGGAATTCATTTAAATACTCTTGGGAGTGGTCCTGACTTCCCCGCCAGGGAGGGCTCAGGACCTGGCCTGCTGGGACTTGGAGTCCAGACCAATACAAACTCTCAGGCCTGAAGGCTGGGATACAACTTAACATTCCAGACTCTTTGGATATAGAAAATTGGAGTGATAATTATGACAAACATTTAGGGTCTCCTTGGAATAAAAGGGCATAGACTCAAATCTGACTACTTCCTGCAGGCACAGGGCGACATGGAGATGGGGAGAACCAGGTGTCCACATTCAGTGAAAGGTGTGGCTGTAGAGGCGTCCCATGAACTGTCATCCTGGAGACGTCAGGCATCTGTTCCTTGGGGGAGGCGATAAGGCAGGTGTCTAAGAAAAAGAATGTTATCACCAGAGATGATTGTGCCAGAATGAGGAGCAGATAGGCCCTTCATTGTGGCATCCTGGAAAACCAGAGGGTGGAAGGTCCTGTCTGCTGGACAGACCAAGTGTCTTGAGTAGGTGCCCGCTTGAGCCTGGAGAGGTGGTACCGGCATGGGTGTCCCAAGAGCTTGGCAGTCGAGGAGGTAGTGAGGATTACCATGTGAGGTCCTGTTCATCAAGGTTCGAGAGACCTAGGAATTAACTGTTTGAGAAGTACTCTGTCCCCTGGGGAGAGTAGGGTAGGTTTAGGGGCATCAGGGTCCAGGCATTAGTGGCAGGAAGACAACTGTGTCTTTTTTTTCTTTATTTTATTCTTTTTTACTTAAAATTTCTGCCTCTTCCCCGTTTCCCATTTCCCTCCCCCTCCTCCCACACATCGCCCCCTCCCCCTACTCCCTTCCTCTCTCCCTCCCCCCACTCCATTCCCCCTCCCTCTAGGTACTGAAGAGCAGTCCAAATTCCCTGCCCTGCGGGAAGTCCAAGGTCCTCCCACTTCTATCTAGGCCAGAGACCCAATTTGGAGCAATGGACTGAGCTCTTAAGGTCCAAATGAGGAGCAGAATGAGGGAGAACATGAGCAAGGAAGTCAGGACCACCAGGGGTGCACCCACCCACTGTGACAGTGGAACTGATCTACTGGGAGCTCACCAAGGCCAGCTGGACTGGGACTGAATAAGCATGGGTTAAAACGGGACTCTCTGAACATGGCGGACAATGAAGGCTGATGAGAAGCCAAGGACAATGGCACTAGGTTTTGATCCTAATACATGAACTGGCTTTGTGGGAGCCTAGCCTGTTTAGATGGAGAAGAGATCTTAAAAGGGAGAGGTGAGGTAGGTGTCCCACCAGTGGAAAAGTTTGAACTGGGAGGTAATGGTTAAGGAAAAAGGGCTGCCATAAAGCAACTCACAAGGGCTCAGGCCCATAGGGGAACGTGGGGTGACCCCGAGGCAAGTCAGGGCAATGGGGAGAAGAGAGGGCCAAGATAACCTGAGTTTAATGGAGAGCTTGGTTAGTTGTTTCATGAGTCCCATTGTCCAGGAGATGTTGAGAGCTTCTGACAAGAGCTCCATGACCCTGAGCCACCACATCTGTTGTTTCCCTAGAGACTGGAAACGCCTCTATCCATCTTGTAAAAGTGTCCAGAGGTGTTAACAGACAACAGAGTTTTTTATGAGTAGGCATATGAGTGAAATCAACCTGCCAATCTTCACCTGGTTGGTGTCCGCGAAGCTGGTGCAGAGACTGACGTATGTGGAGAGCCCCTTGTGGGTTGTCCTGGGCACACATCTGGCAGGAAGCAGAACAAAGCTTTGGGGAAGTGGCTAAGTATATCTCCACCTAGTAAACGTGCTGGGCAAGCAGGTATCACTAAGAAAGAATGAGAGAAAAAAATTGTCCTGCAAGAATGCAGAGCACTGGCAAAGTTTTAAGTGGGGAGGAATGGGTCCCGTCTACCCCCATAGCTGAAATTGGTGAGGGAAACTTAAGGCCCAAGTGAGAATACTTACCTGCTACCTGCATCTTTACCTTAGGCTTGGATAGGGTTACAGATTAAACCAAGTCTGGGCAGTGTCAAGCAAGGCTGAGAAGTTTGAAGGCTGGCACAGTTTCACTTGCCAATGTTGGTGAGACCGGACCTCTGTGGCTTGGCATAGAGGACAAACCCGCATGGGGCATTGTGATTTCCAGTGTCCAGGTTGCTGGCAGATAGGGCATAACCTTGGAGGAGACAGTGCAATATCGTGCCATGTGACCATTTAGGATACACTTGAAACAGTTTGTCTGTGAGGATGACTTAGGCTGGGCTCTGTCAAGGTAGAGTCTTGTGGTTGGCTTCACTTGCCCCCATTCCTACGACTTTGGGGCAGCTGCTAAGGCCTAGGCCTACAGATTGTTGTAGCTTTGTCTGTCGGGAAGACTCAGCTGATTTCTCTCGGGCATTAAAAACTTTAAAGGCCATTTTCACCAATTTCCGTATAGGGGTTTGGGGACTTCCTCAGCCTTTTTAAACTCTTTCCTAATATCTGGTACTGACTGAGAAGTACAATGGGTAAGCAGAAGGATTAGTAGAAAAGGAACCTAGCCACTTTTCTATCTGAGAGAGATTTGGAAGAGAAAGGGAACATGGAGAGGATTGGGAGGGGCTAGCCCAGTGCACAGAGGGGGTCCAAGGGTAGGGAGTTGAGGTAGGAGAGGGAGGGGAAGGTGGGTAAGGTGGAAGTTGACCTTGAACCAAAGGGGGGTAGGGTAGTGAGGGCTTGAGGGAGTGGGGGAGGGGACAGATTCTCTGGCAGCATGATGCTGTGAGACACTGGCTACTAAGCGGGGAGGGCAGAGCGCAGATCCCAAAACCATGGACATATGTAAGCTTGCTCTATTTTTCCTTATGGTGACAAAAATTTTCTAGGTCCCTGAGGATGGTAAGCTCAAGGCTTCCCTCTGGTGGCCAACATGTCCCATTGTCAAGGTCGTATTGAGGCCAAATCTTAGAGCATAGGGAAATTAGAGTTTCAGGACAAATTGTGTTGGTCAAACCCAGTTTAAAGAGACTTTTGTCGAAGGCATCATCCAAGGGGAGAGAATGGATCTGGTTTTGAACTGCAAGTACCCATTTTAGAGTCTATGCCCAACCACGTGTCCTAAGTCCACTCCAGCATGTCTGCCAAAATGGCTCTTAGGTCCAAATGGGGCCTTGGAAATCAAATGCCTGGTGTCCCCAAACAAACAGATTTCAACCTCAGCCAAGGCTAGCCCCACCACTCTGACAGCTGCTGGGAATCAAACCCCTGGCACAGACTGTGACTTCAACAGGAATCCAAAAAAGGACAAAAATAAGTATGAATGGGTCCCCCCAAAACCCTATAGCATAGACAAGAAAAGGGACTCACCAAAAGGCAGCTGCTGTTGCCTAGGAGCTGATTTTAGCATGGCGTGGAGAATTCAGATTGTAGACTAGTGAGCTTTAAACACAAGGCCTGCCACATGGAAAGGGCCTGCCCTAGCTTGGTGGGACCTGAAAGATGTTAGAAATATTTTCCTAACACGAGCGCTCTGCCAACGCAAAATCCCAATCAAGACAAATCAAAACAAGCCAAATTAAGAGATATCCAGGTTTAATGGGAGTTCTGTGCTCTCGGGTGATCCTGAGGGGGAACCGGGAAGCTACACAAATGGGACCACTGGGAAGAAGAAAAAGAGACCACATGTTCCTCTTTTGGGAGTTCATTTAAATTCTCTTGGGAGTGGTCCTGATCTCCCACCCAGGGAGGGGTCAGGACCTGGCCTGCTGGGATTTGGAGTCCAGATCAATACAAACTCTCAGGCCTGGAGGCTGGGATAAATGCAAGGGGCTGGGGTCTACACTCCCAACTTAACAAACCTACAAGTGATTGCCAATCCAATAAAGCTGATGATCTACATTAGCTAGCACATCCTCTGAGAGCAAGCAGTCCCTGAATATGAGGGAGGCAGAGGGTTCTGGGGAACACATTCTCTGGTTTGTGCTTAGCTACATGCATATATTTTCTTAAGGGAGAATTGAAGAACTAAAGTTAATTGCAAGCTTTTTATATATGTTTTTCTGTGGTTTGATTTATCATGTTTTACAGTAATGCTTTATGTTTTCAAGATCATAAAATTTTTTGAATCTTTTGCTCAATTTTGTGCTTTAGTTTATTACACTGGATTGTTTCCAATATATTAAGTAATGAGTACAATTTTATGTCAAAAGAAAAGAATACAGTGAAATGAGAAAACTATATTTCATTCTAATTCTACTCTGAAGACATAATCATGTGAATAATCTTCCCAGATTGTGTATGCAAACACACATTCATATATGGGTCCTTCTAGTCCCTTTGTTTAAAATGGATTATGCCAGAAACAATATTAATTTTTCTAGAATTAGTATTAAAAACACAATATATAAACTCCAGTCTCAACAAAGAAATGTAATTCTTTATGTATACTTATTTACTCAAAGAAACAAGAGTATCAGCCAGAACAAAATTTCAGTGGGAATGTAAACCTATATTTGCACAATATTTTCTTAAAATGTGTGGTTTCAGGTTTACTATCATGGAAGTTCTGCTGGAAGTCTTTGAAAAAAGGAGGGTGAAGACAAATCGAAACCATATTTTCTTTACTCCTGAGCACCTCCTTTGCAGCGGCAAAGGTCCTCATGCTGGCAAAGGAAAACACTATTGCTCAGATGTCCCAGATGTCTAAAGATATTTCCATACATTCAATGCTGCTGTGAATTTACTAATTAAGACAGTCCTTTACACTCCCCAAGAGACTTATCCTTGTATATTTGCTAGTGTCAGAGAGATTAGGATTGGGAGTGGACAAAATAGAGCATGGTACCATTTTTTGGCCATTCTTGGTGGCCAGAAGCTCATTCGTGGGTGGTGTAGCTAGAAGCTGGGATGTGAGATCTAAGGAAGCCTAAGTGCTAAGTCCTTCTACAAGGAGCAAAGAAGCCTTTCCATCCCACTAGGACCCTCTATGTGGCCTTTCCTAGGACAGTTTGAACTTCGATACACTTTGGTAACTGAATTATGAGTCACTGAAAGTAGAAGCTCTTCTGTTTGTAAGGACTATCTCTAACAAGTGTCACTTCTACATTCTGTAGCTCAGAGCTCAAAGCTGTTGAGATCCCTGGGGGTGGAGAGAGAAACTTGGTCTTGATATTAGGAGCATTATGAGACTTGTCTTGGGTTCCTACTGCTGTGTTAAAACATCATGACCAAGGACAGAAGAGTTTATCACAGCTTTACAACTCTCGGGCCACATTCTGTTACTGAGGGATGTCAGGAGCTCAAGCAGGGTAGAACCCTTGATCCAGGAATCAAAACAGAAGCTACAGAGGAGCTATGGAGTAGCCAAGCTGCTTCCTGTCTTGTTCCTCATGACTTTCTCAGTTTACTTTCTCATGTAACTCAGGACTACAGCCCAAGGATGGCACCACACATGTAATAGCCTGAGTCCTCCCACATCAATCACTAATTAAGAAAATTCACCCACAAACTTGCCTGCAGGCCAGTTTGGTGGGGGCATTTTATAAACTGGTGTTTCTATTTGAAAATGACTTCATATTGTGCCAATTCACCAAAACACTACTTCACACACAGTGTGTAAAAAGACATGAGAGTTATGGCTGAGAGCCATTTCTGCAAGGAAACGTCTACCAACAACATGCATTAATGATTCAATTTATTTAGCCTGGGGCTGGGAAAAATCATTCCCATTTGTACTAATACTTGTAGAATTTTTGTTTCTGTCAGGAAGCAATTTCAGAGAACCTCAGGATGACTTCTAAGATGGGAGATGGGGTAGTTTTTAAGATTTGGATGTGGCCCTTCCAAAATTCTGATGGTGCCAATGTTAAATATGGTGCTATTAAAAGTTTTCATACTACAAAGGGTTCTCCTTCATGTTTGAACAGGCTCATTAAGTTCATGAAGGTTTCCATTTGCTTCTTGCTGACATGAACAAAAGGGGAAGTCAGGGTTTGTTTATAATTGTTGGCAGTCTCTTTGGAGAAAAGTCTTGTGACTTCAGCTCTGTTAGTCATATTTGATTTTCACTGAGGAATCATTGAAAGCAACGTTGTGGGGACTGGGAAGAACGTGAGTTGCTGGTTCCCACAAATGGGCCTCCATTCAGGCAGGCCTTTAAGGAGCTCACCAAGCTCCCAGTTCAGTTTTCTCTGCCAAACACCAAATACTGTCCAGAGGGCTATTTCTGGAAAAACACAGAGCTAGAACAGCTGCCTGTGAATCAGCCAAACAAGAAAGTGGTTAGAACCACTATTTTTAGTCACTACTTCGCAGATTATGCAATTATTTTGTGAATTTTAACACTTGCATATTTTTATTTTAATTGGTTTCTAGGCATTGCAATTATTTTGTTTTCTTTCGGCTGACCGTTTTTCTTTGGCACTGCTTTTGTTGACTTCTTTCCAGGAAAAAAAATGTATTAATTCATTAAGGATTTCACTCAATGTCTTTTGATGATATCCACTTCCCTTTCCTGACTCCAACCCTCATCTCCCTATCCACCCAAGTTTGAATCTTTCTCTTTTTATTGTTCCACAACAAATCCAGTGTCTGTTGCCAGACTAATATTCGTGGGGGTGGGGGAAGACAACCCACCAGATCTTACATCATTTAAGAAAACTGACTCTCATAGCATCTTTTAAATGTCAATAATTTCCCAGCTAGGAGTGGGGTGTCAGGTCTACGTCCATCTTCCATGTGAGGATTTTGCTTGGCTTGTGCATGTGCAAATCTTGTGCATGGCGTCATGATCATTGTGAATTCACAGCTACTGCCCTGTCTTGTTTGGAAAACACTGTTTTTCTGAGGTCATTCACTGCCTCTGGATTTTTTTTAGTACTTCAAGTTTCCCCTGAATATTATATAGAAAGAGAAGTATAAAATCACATAGGATAAAAAAACAATTCTGAATAAAGGAATCAAATGTTAAACTATATGCAGTTTAGAAGAAAGATCAAAAGGTGTTCCACAGTGCAGGATAATGTCATGTTTCTTGTGACCTGACAAGACACAGTTTTAAAGACGGCAGGTTTCTCACTGCTGCTATTTCGAAAAGGTACTGTCTGTCATGGTGGGGAAAACATAATGGCAGTGGAACAAGGCTGCTTGTTCATATCTCCATGGGTCAGAATCTGAAGGTCCGAGGACTGATGCTAGTTGAGGATTCTGGCTCTATGTCAAAGCCTGCCCCCACCTCCCAACCCCTGCCCAGGGACATGCATCCTCCAGGTAGACAAAGCCTACTTCTTGAAGGTCCCCCAGTCTCTGCACAAGGATGCAAACACATGGACTTATATCAGTATTTCACATGACAGTAACCAACAAATTAGTTGTTTCAATTCATGCTATTTCTACTAATTTTCCCTTTTTATATGACCTAATTTATGTGTTCATTAATATCATAATTTCCTAGAATATTTTGAGAAAAGATAGTTTGAACTTTTTATAGAGTTGGTCAATGTCTATGTTAAAAAATAGCCACTGACTGTATGTGTTGATTACAACTTTAATATACTTGAAAATTCGAATAAGTTTAAATGAAATTAGATGTTTAGTTCCTCAACTCACTACTCAATAGTTCTATATGACATCATTTATGACCGGCATCCCCATAACAGAAATTTCTGTCTGAAGTAAAGATTTTACTACACAACTTATGGGACAACAGACCTTGGAGGAGAGAGCTTTGGTGTCAGTAGGCACAGCTTCTGTGAGTCAACAATCACATTGACTGTGTTGTCTCCAGACGGAGAGTTTCACTACTATTTATCTTCCCCTTGCTGATTTCTAGTTGAATTGTTCTGTGGTCTGAAGTGACAATCATATAATATTGTAATTTGCTAGTATCTGTTTTATGATACAGAATGTGCTCTATCTAGGTTAATTAAAATGCATACAAACTTGGGAAGAATGGTAACTCTTAGGATAAAGCTGTCAAGTGTAATAGAATTGTCAATTATAGTCATTAAATTGAGGGCAGTTTTAATTTGATTTTTACTGCTCCTCTCTGAAACATTTATCTAAGTTTTTATACTACTAATAAAAACTTAGGAGCCAAATATTGAGTGAAAGCCAGATAGATCAAGAAAGCAGAGGAGGAACAATCAGTTGACCCTCTCTCTGAACTTTCCTCACCCCCACCTACTAGTTTCTGTGACTCTATCATAACCTGGTCCCTCCAAAATCTTTGTGCCTAATTCTGACAAGCTACTCATTGACTCTGCCTCCTGATCAAAGTTAACTTTATTAACAGTCTCGGGGGGCCACAGTGTGATCAGATATTCCAAAACACACCCCTTTCATTTGTGTTTGCTGTGTTGCTCTCTCCCTGCTCTATCATATTGCCGGTGTGGCATTTAGAAGACAACCTGCAAGAGTTAGGAATCTCCTCCCACCATGTGGGTTCTGGGGACTGAACTCAGGTAGTCAGGTTTGACCAAACAAACAAACAAACAAACAAACAAACAAACAAACAAACAAACACTCTTTCTAAGAGTATCTGCGGTTCTTTAAGAACACCCAGGTTCAGTTCCCAAAACCTACCTGTGGCTCACAATAATCTGTAACTCTAGTCCTGAGATATCTTACAGCCCTTTCTCTTCTCCCAGGTATGATGTAACACATAGGCCAGACAAAGCATACATACACATAAAATAACTAAGTTAACTAAAATGTAAAAGAAATCATACAGTCTTAACTTGAATGCACATTATCCTTTGGCAGCTGACAGTTGGATTCCTTTTCAAACCTTTGGGCCTTTCTAGTGCCCTCTTTGTATCTCGTCAATGGTGTTTACATACTCTCAGATCTCTTCCCTAGGTCCCTAGATCATCTATCCCAAGTTTGATCTAAATCACAAATCTGATCATGGATCTTTTAAAAGTTCAAACTGCATTGTGTGGGGTGGGAAACTACTCATAATTTGGATTGTGCCCACTTCTTTATCTTCATTTCCGTAAGGACCACCTATGTGTTTTGTGTTTTGGACCATGTTCCCTTTAGGAAGCTTTCTTTCACTGTCCATTGTATCTGTCCCATTTTGTTACCCCTTCTCAAAGGTGCCATGGTGACCTCCATCTCAGTGATAGCACTGAAGTTGTCTCTTTTATCTCTCTATCACCATTTGAGAGCAGGAAATGATTGCAACTACATGCCATGTGTTTATGCTCGGAGAGCAGTGCCAATGAATTATGTTCAGTCTTTTTTTAAAAAAGACAAATGAGGACAAATGTTTGCTTGAAAAAGCACATGAGCTGAAAGATACCAACAGAGGACAGACACAGCTTAGCCAACTCCAACTCTGAAAATTATGGCATGGAAGACATCCTCTGTGATTTGAGGTAGTAGACACCTTTAAAACAGTCAGGGATGACTTCTCTAAAATACCATTTAAGGTGTGTATTTGTTCAAGGTCACATACAAAGAGGAAGGCCCAGAAGAAGCAGACGTGACAGCAGTGCATGGTTCGTTGGAGATAGCCTGTAATGGGCACACACAGTCTTCACGTCAGGTCCAACTGAGACCCGGGTTGGTCTCACTGTCCTCAGCTCTACATCCATCCTTGTGTGTTGGCTGAGATACTAGGAGTGGACCCCAGAAGTACGGCTTGATCATCTGGTACAGATTTGATGACATGGAGACGGGGAAGACACTGTAAGGTGCTAGCGTGAGGGAAAGTGAGAGGTTGTTCAATGAGGAGGTGAAATTTTCCATCCTTCATGGAGCTCATTAAGCTCAGGAAGTAAATACCTCAAAATAGCTTCAGAAAGTCCCTGAAACTGACAAGATTCAAGAGGCTTCTCCCTCCACAACTCCACAAAGCAATAAGGACTGCTGGGGAATCCCTCATTCAAGTTGACTTACCTGGAAGCAGAGACCAGCGGAGCTGTGTGGAAAAGGCTTATACAAACTGAGCCACTGGAGAGGACACTCTGTAACCTGCTGAACTGCCTGAAAACTGAGCAGTGTGCCCCAAGTTTCCAGTTTTTGTGAGCTGTCACCCACACTGGCTGAGCTTTGGTCTTTGACTCATCTCTGCTTCTGTAAGTAACCTCTCACCAACTGTCCTGAGTTACTACTGCTATGATGAACACAATGACCAGAAACAAATTGGGGAGCAAAGACTTCATTTGACTCATGCCTCCACATGGTAGTCCATCACTAAAGGAAGTCAGGGCAGGAGCTCAAGTAGAGATGGAACCTGGAGGCAAGAGCTGATACACAGGCTTTGGAGGGGTGATGCTTAGTGACTTGCTCCCAGTGACTTCCTCAACTGACTCTCTTATAGAACACAGAACTACAGGCTTGCCTTCCTGATGTCATGGAGGCATTTTCTTGAAGTTCCCTGTTAAGTTAGGAGCATAGGCCTCAGCCCCTCGCATCTATCCCAGCCCCCAGGCCTGAGAGTTATATTGGTTTGGACTCCAAATCCCAGCAGGCCAAGTCCTGACCCCTCCCTTGGGACAGAGTATTTAAATGGACCACCAAAAGAAGAACACTTGGTCTCTTTTCCTTCCTCTCGGTGGTGGTGTTCGTGGCCACTCGGGTCTACCAGAGAGTACAGAACTCCCATTAAATCTGGATTATTTCTTAATTTGACTTGTTTTGATTTGGCTTGATTGTGATTTTGCATCAGCAGAGAGCTCACGTTAGAAAAATATTTCTAACATTCCCCACACTCCAATAATCTAGCTGTGTCATGTTGACATAAAACTAGCAAACAAACCAATATTTCTGTACGTGTCTCCAATAAAACTCATTGGTTCAGCAAGTTGGTCTTTGGAGGTATCTGTGCTTTGGTTTGTCATAAGTTCCCTATCTGGGGCAAGGAGATATTTGTTCATATCTCCCCAGGAATATTGCCACATAACAATTGAACAAACAAAAAATTTGAAACTCGAACTTATGAATACAGCTAAGTTTATACAAAAATAGCATTATCAGCTGAGAAGTAGTGGTGCACGCCTTTTATCCCAGCACTCGGGAGCCAGAGACAGGTGGATCTTTGTGAGTTTGAGGCCAGCCTGGTCTATAGGGCAAGCTTCAGAATTGGCTCCAAAGCTACAGAAAAACCCTGTCACAACCCCCTACCCCCCAAGAGCATTATCATATGATTAAAAGTACTCTTCAAATGATGTAAAGGGAACCTGGAGAAAAAAAACAATAAAGGAGATTCTGAGATGGCCAAAAGCAAAGTGCTACCTAGAATGGAAGGCGACCAGTGCCATATCTTTTGGCTATGGCAGTTAGAAAAGCTTTGAGGCCTCAGGGACACTTTCAGGGAAGACTAGCATGGAAATCAAACTTCAGGAAACTGTGAGGCATAGGTGGGAAAATGCAACAGTCAATGCATACTTTCCCACTTTTAGGAACTTGATTTAAAAATTTTTTTTAACCAAATGGTTATTTGTTTTAATAGAGGAAGCACTGTATATGTTTCAGATAAAGACTCCCAAGGACTGAGAAGGGAAAGATACAGGAGTGAAGGAGTCATGGCTGGACATGCAACTCAGTGATGGTGCCTAGCCAGTAGCAGGCTCTGGGTTTTGTCTACATCTCTGCCAGTGCAGTGATCTGACACCCCTCTGTAATCCTGGCACCAAGCACTCAGAGGCAGAACTAGGAGGACAGGAAGTTCATAATCATCCTCAGTAATAGGGGGAGCTTGAGGCAACCTGGACTAAAGAAAACCCTGTCTCAAAACAAACAAACAAAAAACCCTGTAAAATTCAACCAAAGAAACACAAAAACAGGAAAGAAAAGAGGTAAAGATATTGCAAGAAAAGGGGAGGGATAGTTGGCCATAACTCTTTAAAATGGAAAAGAATTAAATCTAGATATACATGCTCCAGGGAAAAGCCTTCCTGGCACAACCACCTGCCTTAGGACCGTCTCTGCTACTCAGGTTTAAAGACAAGCAAAGGCTGAAGTTTCTTTATAATATTGCAGATGAAAAGCACCCTGAATACCCAATACACACATCGGCAAGGATTGAGTTTGTTCTGAAATGACTGTGACTCTGAACCTTAGAGTCTGTGTTTATGTTGAGTGCACATTTAGCCCTTCTATTTCCTTACTATAAGCAGAGCATAGATAGCCACGGAGACTTTAGGATCAGGAGACCTTTTTCTGCACTGCAGTCTGGCATTTGGGGCATCTGCATCTGTACAGAGGGAGAAGCTCTGCTCTGTATGAATAGGGTGGAGAGGAGCAGCTTCAGCAAAGCATTACAAGAGATGACCAACACTGGGTGTTAGCGCTGTGATTCAAAAGCAATGATTAGGAATGAATTATTATGTGTTGTAATAAGTAACCCAATTACTACCAGTCTATTTTGGTAAACACCAAAGTTCATAATAGTGTTTATTTTTTGTATATTAACTAATTTTTAATTGTTTTTTGGGAGGGATTTTATATCATGTATCCCAATCCCACTCATTTCCCATTCCTTCCATATCCTCCTTCCCCAGAAGATATAAAACAAAAAACAGAAACAGAAACACTTCTCGATGACCACCTTACAATGACCCGCTTCCTCTGTCAATCGCTGCCTTCTCTCATGCCAGTAGAATTGTCATGTCTCCTGCAATCTTGCCATACATGTAACCATTCTTCTCCTCCATATTTACAGCCTCTCTCACACACGTTTGTTTTTTGTTGTTGTGACATTGAAAACTGTGGTGTGTCATGATGCACACCTCAAGCATGTTTTTAAAAGAAAATTAGTCACATATTTGCATACTTTTTAAATTATTTATTTTTGAGATAATATTACAACATTTGCCATTACTGCTCTCTTTCACATTCTTGGGCCTCTTTTTCTGTTCATTGCTATCACTATCACGTGTGTGTGTGTGTGTGTGTGTGTGTGTATTCTTAAATACATAAATACAAACTGCTCCATCTGTATGCTATTCATATGTATGTTCTCAGGACTGCTCATTTGTCATTGAACAACCAGTTGGTGTGCTCTTCTTCAAGAAGACTATAATGGTCAGTTCTGTCCCTTTAAGAGATAAGCTCTGGCCACTCTCTCTGCCATCTGCCGAGGAAGGAAAGCCATCTTCCTTCCCTCTGGCCCTTCCAGCCTGAGTTCCTTCCTTCCTCTCTGTCTTCCTCCTGAAGAGGCAGCTTCTTCCTGCCTCTCCTCTACTTTCCTCCCTCCCTCCCTCCCTTTCTCTCTCTCTCTCTCTCTCTCTGCATCTCTCTCTTTGTCCCTCTTCTCTTTCCCTCTCCCCTTTCTCCTTCCCTTCCATAACCCACTAAATAAATACCCACTTTCTCTGCATGCCATGTCTGTCTATCTGTCTCTGTCTCTCACCTGCCATGTGGCTCCCTGCCTAGGGCCCGCTGGCCCTCATGGCCCGTGGGCCACTCTGGGAACAGCACCATTTTACTTTTACCATAACAAAGACTATTTCTCCCACTCAGTATTCATGAGTTGCTTGAAGTTCTTTGTGTACAGTTTATGCTCTGTGGGCTTTCCCCTGTCCACTTAAGCATGTCTATTGTTATCTTTCTCAGTTCTTGTTTTTTTAAGAGTCACCATTTTAATTATGCTGAACTTTCCTGTCTTGGTAAGTGCCTCCCAGAAGAATATCTAGAGAATGCTTTTGTAAGAAAGTACAACTGACACCCAGGCAGATAAAGGCTCTCTTGCCCAGTGAATGCCAGATGGGCTCTTGGAAGCTGTCTGAGAGGAACTTACCCTGTCTTCACATGATCCTGGCGTTGGTGTCATGGACTTCGATTTTTAGATCCTATAAGCAGTAGGAACTCCTGCCATTTTCCCCTGAGCTGCTAGCCACAGTTTCCTGAGGCTGGGCTGTAGCCCCTCTCCTTAAACCCTCAGAGAGGTGTAAGCCACAAATGTCTGCCCCGATTGGGAGGCCCAGAGCCAATCTGAATCACCTAACTACAGAACTTCCTAAAAGGCTGAAAGAGTGTCACCAAACTCTTCTTCCCATATTAAATTATAACTAAATGGGACTCTGGAGCTGCCTCTTTGTGGTTTTCCCCTTTAAAACTGGCTGCTGCCCCTGCGTCAGGACCTAGTCTGGAGTTTGAACCCTGTCACCTCCCTGATACCATTTTTTTCTAAATACATCTTTGACTTACTTGAACCAGGTCTTCTGTGGTGGATTATTCCCAGATTCTCTGACTCTAACAAGACATCACATGCTTTGAAGGCTGGAAAAGACAAGTCTCAGAGGCCTGGAAATGAGACTTTCTAAGCTCCATAATGATCTTCCAAATAGGAGTACAATGCAGTACAAAGTGTTCAGATTTTCAATGTTTCATACCAAAACAGATGAGCTAGCATGCAAGCTAAAAATTAAGGGTAAAGGTTTGGTAAAGAAAGCTTGCATTCATTCTAAACATCTCATTTCCTGAAATATGTTTTCTTTAGGACAGCCAACAATCCAGTTAGTAATGAATCAAAATTAAACCAAATCTTCAAATCCCTGTCAAAACACCGAACTAAAACACACACAAAACAAAGTACATAATTTTTTGCAGTACAAACATGTTTATTCCTAGTTTTAAAGCCTTTTAAAGAATTTGTGTGTTTTATGGCATTTGTGTATCATGTGTATGTTTGTATAACAGTCAACATATCATCATGTGATCAACTTTGAGGATGCAAGCCAAAAGCTAGGTTGCTAAGCAAAACAGTCCAGTATGCCCCAGCATTAGCTGCAATCCCTGGCTTTGCCTCTGGTTAATTTTCAACGTTAAATTTCAACTTTCAAAGCTGTTCTTTCATACACACAAAACACAAATGTAACACATAGTGACCTGGGAAAACAAACTAGTCCTGAAACGGGGCAAAGTCATCCACACTGTCCTGGGCTACTAAACCCTAGCTTTGTCCTCAAATCCAGGTACTGCTGTCAGTAGACCGCCCTGCAGCCCTGTAGGAGGCTGCTTGGCCAGTCTCCTCCCATGTGCCACTCTGGGTAGAGTGAGTCAGACTGTTGGGGCCTGTTCATTATGCTCTGAGTCACCCGAGGGAGCCTTGCCCCGGATCAAGGCGGACTTTAATTGTCCACAAAGCAGGACTAGAAGAAGCCGCAGCCGCAGTTAATCACTAAGGTGGGAGCTGTGGGAGGCTCTCACACCCCAGGTTCCCAGAACAGACAACTGCTCTGCGTAGCCGGGAGGGAGAGGCCCCGCGGGAGAAGGCAGATCCCGCAGATCCTGCCGAAGGAAAGAGCCCGGGAGCTGGCAAGGACGCCGACCAGCAGGTAAGGGCGGCCGAGGGGCTGCAGGGTCACGTGGGTCTAAGCCTGGTCAGCCCGCCTCGGGCGAGGCTCGCAGAGCGCAGGCGCATTCTGGGTCCCGCGTCTGCTTCCGGGTGGGCGTGTTTCCCGGGCATGCAGAGGTCCCTGATACTGCTGCGGCCCCAAATCCTGGGCTTTGATGCCTGGCAGCGGGCGCTGGAGCTTTTACATCCGCGAAACAAGAAGCTGCGGGTGCAGAAAAAATGCTAGGGAGTGACCTGCTAGGAGCCAGGAATTTTCGTGGAGCCTCGGGCTAGTTTGGGGTGTTGGGCTCATCCCACGCTGGGTGGAAAAGAAAAGTCCCCTCTGTTCCTCATTTACTGCCAATACCCTTCTCCTTCCTCGCTCTCACCTCACACAGTTTTCCACTGGACTGCCCCCCCCACACATTTTTTCCTTTCTTTTATCTTTCTTTCATTGACTGCTTCTTGTCAACATAAAACAACGCTGCTTCATCCCCTACCCCGCATTCGCCCTGCCTGTGTAATGTTCTTCAGCTGAGTTCCCCACTTTCTAGATTCTCTTCAGCTCTCAGGCAGCTGCACTACAGCCGTGCACTGCCGGCCCAGACTGCCTTGGAGAGCTTTTTGTCCCATGTCAAGGCAGTGTGTCCACCTATGCTGGGGTGGTGGACCACGCAGACATATCCTCCAGGTTCCGAGGTCACGATTTCATTTTATTTCCTCCCTCCCTCCCTCCCTCCCTCCCTCCCTCCCTCCCTCCCTCCCTCCCTCCCTCCCTCCCTCTCCCCTCCCTCCCTTTCTCCTTCACTCCCTCCCTTACACAACCTTCAAATATTGGACATCCCCTAGAATAAGGTGGATTTCTCTTTGAAAATTTCACCTGTTAACAAAGGCTGGAGTCAGGATGCCCAAAGCCTCTAATGCTGAAAATACCTACTTCTCCAGTCCGGGTCTCATCTATATCAACAGTCAATGGTCCGCGATAGTGGCCTACTCTACTCACAATCTCCCTAGCCTCTTTATATACCAAATAGTGAGCTGTGTCATTTTCCTAAGGCCTGATATCTACGTATAACACTTTGTTAGAAGTGTTTTGGCTTCTAGCCCCTAGCTCATGTTTAGACTCATCAATTCAGCAAAAGAGACCCATCTTATCTCCCCCTGGTGTCTCACAGGATCCGAACAGACCAGTCCCCAGATGCCACACAAACATGATCTGCCTACTTTTTTTTTGTTGTTGTTTTTTTTTTTTTTTTTTTTTTTTTTGTGCCTGCCAGTTTCTCAGACTGAAATAAATTCCCCCTTAGTACCCCCTCCAGAATTCCTGCTCACATTTTCAGAGGCAGCTTCTTTGAGATGACTACATGGGATTCTATTAGATATCAGTTCCACTACTGGTGGGATTCCTTGGCACAGAAACCTTGACAAATTATCTGCTTCAGAGATCAGGCATTTCAGTGTTTCTGTGGTCAGGGATTTGACAACTATTTTTTTCTCTTTTCCTCTCCTGACATTTGTCGATTTTTGTTGACCCTTGCAGATCTGTGTCTGAGACATGGGATCTGAGGACCTGAAAGAACGGGCAGGCTACAGTCTAATACAGACAACTTTAATTATGTGCATATTATGCATAAGAGTATACTTTTATACATGAATGCAACAAAGAAAGCAACGATTCGAGGGAGGTTGTTCAGTAAACATGATCAGAAAAAATGTAAATAAATGCCAGTAAGCACACACTAAATATTAACAGAACTTTCTCAAGACAGACCAATTGAAACACAGTTACCTGGCATGCACTATAGATTATATCTGTGAAGCCAGGAAAGCAAGGCAGAGGCCGTATCTAGATTCAGAGTACACTGAAGACAGCAGTCAGCGTGTCCTGCCATCAGATTGGGTCCTATAGCTACGTTCCGACATCCACCAAGAATTAACATGCCCTATAAATGGAATGTAAATATTTAACTGAGGAGCCAAGAAATCACATCCAAGAACAATCCAGGGGAAAACTGCTCTTGAGGTAAAAGGCCCTCTTCCTTTTCTTCTGGAGCCTCTCCTACAGTTCCTGGGGCATTGTTCCCCGTGGGTCGTTCTTTTGTCGTGTTCTGACAAACATGAAAGGAGACGGCAGCACAAATGCTCTCTGAGTGTTTGCATTTGGGAGATTGTGGAGAAATGAAGTGTTTCATACTCCCAGCAAAAGAATGGTGTCACACACTCAGAAGCAGGGGGCTTGGTTTTCAGGGTGTCACTTCTCCTGTGAATCCTCCGGACAGTATTTAATTGTCCTTGTTCTTATTTCTTCACTTGTAAAAATGAAAATTAACTGAATACTAATTCATTTATGTGCCAGTCTAGTTGCAGAATGAACCCTAAAGGTATTATTTAGTATTTTACTGAAAATAATTTCACTTTAGATTTATTAGGCAAAGTCCATTTTGTTTGACCTTTCAACTTTCTCAAAAGCTTCTTGTGTAAGATTGAGACAAGAAAACAAGGACAGAGTCATATTTTCACATAGTTCCTGTTCTGGATTAACTTTTGTAGTAAGTAGGACCATGCTTTACGTGTGTATGTGTGTGTGCACGTGTACACACGTGTGCATGCAAGTGTGTTTACACATGCCAGTGGGTGTGTGCATGTGAGCGCATTTACATGTGTGTGTGTGATCATGTGCTCACCAAACTGTGGTATGCTGTTGCCTACTACCTATGTGCTAAAAAGGAATGGGGTCAAGGAAGTGAGATGAAGGAAGGAGGCATGAACGGAACCAGAATTAGGAGTTTGCAATTAGGAGCAATTACATGTAAAGTAGCTGTGTTTTAGGCAGTAGTTTAGTTTATTCTGTTGGCCTATTCAGACAAGGTAAAACTTGCACCCCCCCACACACACATGTACACACACCCCAAGGTTTTATCCTAAGGTAGGATCAAATCAGAATTTCGTCATGTTTTATCAGACTTTATTTTCCTTTTCTTAGAGTTTCTTTGGTGCCACCTTCTGGTTGATGAAATTTGTGCAATTTGTTTAGGCCTCTATCTTCTGAAATGTCAAGTTGTGCAAGGTGAGGCTGTGAGGACAAATGTTGCCTGGAGACGAGGTAGATCCTGCTTTACTGGGGCTTGCCCACGACATGCCATGTTACCTGATGCCTGTACTCTTTGATGGCAAGTCCTGGAGAGGTTTTATAATATGGTGACCCAGAAGAACTTCAAATTTTGCTCTATAATAGATGCCTTCTCTTAAAACCAGCCTGGATGGGGGGAGTTTATACAAAAACTTGAGCAAAATTCCCCAGTCTGAGCCATAAGTTCCCCACTTTTTATTGTGTCCGAGAGATACAAGTGACCATCAAGTCCTCGGACCTCAATAAAGTATGAGTGCAAAGCTACTGTATGTGACGTTCTGAGTTCATGATCTGTCTATACAGGGAAATGAACATGTGCATGGCCATAAGCTCTAGGTAAAGTTTCTAGTGTTTTCCATATTGGTTTTCTTTTTGTTATTGTTGTTGTTAATTTTCCAAATTAGAACATAATCTTCTTGTGGGGTTTAAAATTTCCAGTTAGAATTATATGTGCATATGGGAGAAAAGATAGCATATTTAAAAAAAAAACAAAACGGTTTGTAGGTATAGAGAGAAGTTTCTGCCCCACCCAATCCTGTAGTCATTAAGTCCCAAATAAACAAACAAAGGCTTATATTAAGTGCTAACTGTTTGGCCTCTTAGCTCAGACTTATTATTAACTAGCTCTTACAACTTAAATTAACCCACAATTTTTACCTATGTGGCTTGGTACTCTTTCCCAGTAAGGCATTTTCATCTTGCTTCCTCACGTCTGACTGGTGACTGTGTCTCTGCCTTTCCTTTTCCCAAAATTCTCCTAGCCTGGTTGCTCTGCCTGTACTTCCTGCCTGGTTACATGCCAATCAGCATTTTATTAAACCAATACGCGTGACAAATCTTTAGAATGTACAAAAGCACTATCCCACAGCATGTAGGGCCATAGTGACTAACTCGGTGAGATTTAAATCTTCTAAAACTTACTAGCTAGGGTTATCATAAAGTTTAATAGAAATGCACACAATAAATATAAAATTATTGTGAAAGACAATAATTTAAGATTACAATAACTAATAACAGCAACTACTAATAATGATCATGTGACATTTTGGTACAATCATAATGATTGATAATGAAGGATTAATCACAATGATAATAATGATATAAGTAATATTACTTTTATCACTTGAAACAAGATTCATGCTTAAGTTGGACTCTTATTTTCTTGGTGTTTGTTTTGTTTATTTGTGGTGCTGGATGTGCTTTTGGGGAAGGGTTTTGAAGTCAAACCCTATTTTTCCTTACTATTTTGAGATAGCATATCTCTGAATTGTCTTGGCTGGTATTGAACTTAATCTGTAGCCCAGACTGTCATTGAACTTGTGATCATTAAGTTTGTTTCAGTTTCCCGGGTAAGTGAGACAACAGGACTGTGCTGCTAGGCCAGACCTAGACTGGGGTATTACTATTTCCAGAGCCAGGTTAATAGGGCTCAACTGGGTAGCCACATTTCAATGATGGCTTTGAGGTTCTTGGGCATGCGTGGGTATAAAATTGGTTGGAGGCAGTTAATTTACATTTGAAAGGGCAAAGATCTTAATAATGACAAGGTTTCTAAAGTTAAAGCTTTGGGAGGAAGGAAGTCAGGGCTCTAAGTAGGAGGAATTCTTTGCATATTTGGCCAAATTTAGCTTTATTTCTTTTTAGTGAAGCTGAGGGAAAGGCATTCTGGCCAGGACAGATCCAAAGTCATTGCTTCTAGGTTTGGGTTTCATGTGAAATAAACCCTCTCCCCACATACCCTCTTTGCAGGTTGCCACACTAGTCTCAATAGATCTTGTGGAAAATGTTGTATCTTTTTGGAGTCACACTGATTTGCATAAATTTTTCATCTTCAACAGTCCACATTTCAGGTTATACTATCCTAACCAGAGCCTCCAAAACTGGTAAATTTTTATCCTCCCAGATTTTACTTTTCATGGTAACAGAAATACACTGTGCATCTGCAGAAAATTAGTTATTATTCTTAGAAATTTTTAAAATAATTATATTAAAGACATCAAACTGAAAGAGGAAATAGCAGTATTCTCTTGCTTTGTTTGTGTGTGATGACTTAGGAATGACAGGCTCTGGCATCCAGGAGTTCCAGTCTCTAATGACTCAGTGGAGTTCTGGAAGGGTCATCCACATCCTGCTCAGCCTTCCAGTCCCTCCCTCCTTGAGGCAATTCCTGTATTAACCTCATTTTATTGGGGTTAAAGGGGCAATGCTGAGAACAGTGGCTGGAAGTGTACCCCAAAGGCTACTTAATGAGGGACTTACTGTTAGAGGGAGGGATTAAACAATTTTGGAGGTTATCTGAGCCCCTTTTTCGGAGAGTCCTATGTTCATGAGCCACATGAACATTGGTTACATTTGTATATATGCAGGGGGGATATTTGATTTTGATTTCATATTGGTTGTATAACTATTTTTGTTAGACAAGCTTTGATGGAGGCAGTGTGGAAATGAATGGAAGAAGATGGACATCTTCAGGACCAGAAGTTCTTTAATTAGAACAGCTGAAGTGCTACAGTCTTTCTGCGGAAATGAAACTGTGTGTGTGAATGTAGCAGCGGTGGTTAGGGTTTTACCAGATGGAAAAGCAGAAACTTTGGTGATGGAAGATTCTGTCTGCATGTCTGGAAGTGGTGATGCCACCAGGTTAGGTGTGTGGATCTCCTCAACAAAGGCTTCCACAGGTGTGGTCAGTCAAGTCAGCTTCCCTGTCCAGAGCTTTTCAGTCCACCTGAGGCTCTTAGGCCACTAAACCTTCAATTTTCTTACAGGCTTATGACAGCACAGGACACAAATTCATCATCTCCCAGTCCTAGAGGCCCAAACTCAGCAGTTGTACAGCAGAGCCTGGTACCCTGCTCTCACCAAGGCCCCCAGGGAGAATTTTGGATTTGTTTTCTTTTTACCAACTTCTTGAGGTGGCCACATTGGTGGCCTGCCATCACAGGGACCTCTGCCTGCATCTCTGTTTCTTACCCTGACCTTCCTACTTCTCTCTGTTCTAAGAGCATTTGCAAGTTTATTACACTTTCCTTAATACTGTAGGTTAGTGTATATGTCTAAAATCCTTAATTAAATACCACAGTAATGTACTTACTGCTAAGTAATATAATAAAATAGCATTTACAGGGCTTAGGGGTAGGACTGGGTATCTTTGAGGTACAGACAGATATTTTACCTGATATGCCTAGTGTCCTCTGATGGAGGCCCTGGTGTCCATGTGACTACAGAAATCCTCTGTTGATGTATCTCTGTTCTGTGCCTTCAGTCTAGACCCCTCAAATGGATGACCTCTGTGAAGCCAATGGCTCTTTTGCCATCAGCCTCTTGAAAGTATTGGGTGAAGAAGACAAGTCACGAAACCTGTTTTTCTGTCCCCTGAGTGTCTCCTCTGCCCTGGCCATGGTCTACTTGGGAGCCAAAGGAAACACTGCAGCCCAAATGTCCCAGGTATGCTTACTGGAAGATGCAGGAAGGGGTGCATGGAAGACAAACAGCAGGTTGTTTTTGGCTCCCTACACCAGGGTTCTTTCTGTATCCTCAGCCAGTGGGTAGAAGTCAGTGGCTGATGGTGGAGGAGAGACTCTGTAGTGTTTCAGATTTGGACCAGCACAGGAGCAAGGCAGTCATGTGGGACCAGTCATCTCCACAGTTTACAGGAGACATTGAGTGTTAAATTCCTTTATCTAGATTCTGGTAAACATTCTGGTATATTCACATCTTGCAGAAAATGGTAATTAGAGTCCTGACCCACACAAAGGAACATGATGCACCCCATCTTTGTTATGTTTCTAGTTTTTGAAGCGTTATGTTTTAAAGAGTCATGCAGCCGTGTAAGTAAGCTTTTGTGGAATGGGTGACTTTGCAGGTATGATTATACAAAAGTCGAAGAAAATGAACATAAGTATGGAATTAGTTCTTTGGGAATCATTTAGAGTGAACACACAATCTGCATTTTCTACAAATGACACAATCCTGATAGTTTGACATACTTTCAGCCATGTAAAAAAGCATCACATAAGTCACCATGTGGATATCACTTGGCTACTAGCATGATCGTGTGTGGATGATCTCCTGCAGTACTGAAGTCACTGGGGAAGAAATCTTGAGAGTGAGATTTGGTCGGAGTCATACACTTACTTTGATTTGATATGTAAATCACAATTTGATTTGGAAAATAAGAAATTTTGAAAACTTCTTCCTTTTTATTTCTGCTGTTTTATTCTCGTATTCCCTGGTTATCACTCCTGATGTCTAATTTCTTTTTTTTAATATTTATTTTTTTCCATTCAAAAATTTACACTTCCTCCCCTCCTCCAATTTCCTTCCACTCCCCCACCCCCCCTCCCTCCTTAAGAGAGGGCAGGGAACTCTGCCCTGTGGGAAGTTCGAGGCCCTCCCTGCTACATTTAGGCCTAGGAAGCTTTGTGTCCAAATAGACTAGGGCTCCCAAAAGCCAGTGGCTACGGATGGAGATAGAGACAGAGACCCTCATGAGAGCACTGGACTGAGCTCCCAAGGTCCAGTTGAAGAGCAGAAGGAGGGAGAAGATGAGCAAGGAATTCAGGATCATGAGGGGTTGGTCCACCCACTGAGACAGTGTGCGTTTTCTAATGGGAGCTCACCAAATCCAGCTGGACTGGGACTGAATGAGCATGGGATCAAACTGAACTCTCTGTGGCTGACAAGAGGGGCTGACTGAGAAGCCATTGATAAAGGCACTGGGACTTGTTTTTACTGATGTCTAATTTCTATGTTGTGCATCGATCCTGGGTTATCACATGATGCCTTACTAGGATGGATGATTCCTGCACACCAAGGACCCTCACCCAAAGAGGGCATTTTTGCTTCCCCAGAGACACGTCCTAAGGGCTCAGTGCTTTTGTTCTCAGACCAGAGAGGTGCTACTGACATCTAGTTGGTAGAGGCCACAAATGCTGCCAATGTCCTCCAAAGCACTGGGTAGCCCCATCACAGCTTCAGATGACAAACGTGCTGGCTTGTAAACCTACTGAGACAATCACCCTGGACTCCTTGTACTATAGGAACATGTCACATTGTCATCCCTTAGCTGGGTTTGTCTGCAGAAGGGGAGATAATGACTTTGTTCAATAGTCTATTTATTCTATTCCTAGGTACTTGGTTTGAACGAAGGTAGAGATGTTCACAAAGGTTTCCAGACCCTTCTCTCAGAGGTTAACAAAACTGGCACCCAGTACTTGCTAAAAAGCGCCTGCCGACTTTTTGGAGAAGAATCATTTGATTTCCTTTCGGTATGTTGTACTCAGATATTGAGAAAAAGAAGTTGAAAACAATAAAAATGACGAAAATTGAAGAAAAGCAGGCAGCAAAGTTTAATGGTCTCGCCATAGAAATGTGCTTAGAATTACTCTTGTGACACTGTAATTGTGGATTTTAGAACTGCTTTTGAATTATGTCCTCTCAAGTTCTTTTCCTGACAAATCCCTCCATGATGTCGAAGTCAATATATTATCCTCCTGCACCCAGATAGATATCCTCACCCTTTCTCCCCTCCCCTTTAGTGACCATGTCATCCACCATGTTATATAGAGCCCCTCCCCATCCTACCTGTGCTTTTGGGGCTGAGTGTTATTGAGACAAACTTTCAAGGTTTCTAAGATCTACTCTGTCTTCTAAATCACCACTGTTAAATGAATTCTGATGGGTTGGTTGTAGGCTGTGGTTTCCACATTATTATACATGGCTTTTAATGGGTCTTTTTGTGCCTGCATTGGTTATTTACAGTCTCACAAATCCAACCACTGAAAAAAAATAGTCTAAGATAAAAATGTCTTCATGCTTGAGCATATAATCCCAAACTCACAGCCCACTAAAACGAGTGAGGTCTGACTGTCATGTTGCATAATGTGAAGACTGTCACTGACATGAAATTAGGGAAATGAATGGTGCAAGCTTGACCATTTTATTGGCTGAAAGTTCTGAGTGTTCCTACATAAGGCTCAGGAGGACGCTGTCCTGGCTATGGTAAATTCTGTCCCTGTTGGCTTGCTGCTTTAGTCTTATCTATCACTGGAGATGACTCTGGATCCCATGGTTCTTCTAATGAAGTCATGTTCACTTTGAACATCAGCTTTACATATTGGTGGCACAATAACTCATAGTCTACATTTCTACTGTATATGGGCTCTAAAACATTTTAGGTATTGAACAGAGAGTGAAGTTAATCGCTACATTTGTATCTGAAAACACGTTTTGTAGGGAAGTTATCTGAGTTATACTGTGTTAGGGAATCTCCTAATTTAACTTCCACTTATGTTTGACTTTGCTGATATAAGTGAACGTACATAGAGGCTCACATACACAAATGCAATCTTTCATATACATATATTTAATGAGGATCCATGATCCCCATTATCTTTTGCTACTTCCAAGGACCTTTCCTTGTTCCCTATAATCCAAGGGTTGCTCTCAACCTTCCTAATGCTGCGACCGTTTCAAACAGTTCCTCATGCTGTGGTGACCCCCAACTACGAAAGTATTTTCATTGTTACTTCTTAACTTTCATTTGCTACTGTTATGAATCATAATGTAAATAATTTTGGAAACAGGTTTGCTAAAGGGTTTGAGAACTGACCAATCATTGTGTTCCAGACATAAACATTCTGATTACTTCCTTGTCTACTTTTAAGTTTACCTTTTAGTTCTTTACAATGTAATCAGTAGAAAAGTGTGAGTGCCTGCCAGGTGGGAAAACAGAAAATCAAACAGAGTCTTCTTGGCATGTCTGGAAGAGACATTTCTGTGCTTTGTTCATGGATAACAACAGTCCTAACCTGGCTTAAATGTCTTTGTGTACAGGGTATCCTGTTAACAGGCCATGGGCCACCCATTGTGTACAGGGTATTCTGCTAACAAGACATGGGCCACCCATTGTGTACAGGCTACTCTGCTAACAGGCCATGGGCCACCCATTGTGTACAGCATGTTCTCTTAACAGGCCACATGCCACCCAGCCAGGTGCATCTTTTCTCCTGGTATCCAGTATTTCTCTCAACACTGGGCAGTGTAGGAGACCAACATCTTTTTGAGAATTGCATGAATACATCTTGAAATACAGCATCACCTCCACAGACCCTTATGCTAGAGAAAATGTTAAGAAAAAACATGTGTTCCCCCAATTGTGAGAAACTTAGCTGAATAGGCTCCAACCCCTGTTTGTGCCCATAGACCTTCAAGGATTCCTGCCAGAAGTTCTATCAGGCAGAGCTGGAAGAGCTGTCCTTTGCTGAGAACACTGAAGAGTGCAGGAAACACATCAACAACTGGGTGATGGAAAAGACTGAAGGTAGGAGGCTTTGATTTAGGTGGACTTTGGAGTTAGGAGGGACAGTGAGCTCTGTGGAAGATGGGGCTGGGCTCTCCATGGTGTTGCTCCTGTGGCCTGGTTCTCAGAGCTATAATGATGTGTATGCTGGACTTTCCTTGGGACTATCAGATTGTAACATTTAAAAAGTAACCCAATGTTGAGTCTCAGACTGCTTCCCTTAAAACTGTGCTGAGAAGTCCCTGGTAAACGCTTCCGTTGGGGTCCCTGGTAATGTTCTGCTGTTCTCTGAAACAGAAGTATCTTCTCTTGGGATCAGTTAGAGTTGGCCCGTTCCCTACCTGTTGGAATCTGAGCAGTTCATCAGTTCACCTGCAGCCTTCATCCTCCTCTTAATGTGACCGTGGTGGCCTCATCCTCCTAACATAACCAGGGGGACCACAGTTGTTTCAGAACATGACTCTTTTTCAAATTTGCTCTAGAATCTTGTTGTCTTGTTACTATTGGGGTTACAACATTCACAAACCTGATTTCTTCCCTTCCTCATGAAATATTCTGGCCTGCTCTTGACTTGAATGTTGAATAAAAGAGGGTGCCCTAAATAACAAGAAAGAAACCTAGAGACTTCTAAGATGTGGAGGAATTAAAAGTCATTTACTTGTTCAAGTGACAGTCTAGAACCTAGCATCTAATACATTTAATTGATATGATACTCTCACCATATTTGAATTAACAGTGGTTACCTGATCATACTAACACTGGTCAGACCATGAGCCCAGGAAGGAAGAGCCCCCCCATAGTTCATGCATCATCACCTAGTGGGCTCTGGCATACCCGTGGATGAGATAACAGTACGTCAGCAGAAGCAATCTCAAAAGTTTGCCTTTCGTTTACCATCACCTCTCTTTATCTCTTCACATCCTCCATGTAGGCACCCCTTGTATGCTTTTCCAGAATAGTAGAACTGAAGGCTGTCTTTAAGATCATCTTGTCCCATTCATTGGTCATGGAACTTGAGCTCTTTATCCTGCTTCCATAATTTCTTTTTCTGGTTTACTTTTTGGATAGCCTTCCTTCCTTCATATATACCTACATATACCTACACACACACATGCACGCACACATGCACATATATACCCACACATCTATGTATATACATAGATGTGTATGAATATATACCTGTATATATTACAAGTATATATTTCTGATCTTTTGGAAACCTCTGATTATATAAATATGATTTGGAAATTAGTACTAAGTAGTGATTCTTAACCAGGACTGGATTTACCTTCCAATTGTCACTTGACAGTAACTGAGGGTATTTGTGGTGATTGAAATTGAATCAGGTATCACTCACTAAATCCTTTACCATGCACAGTGAAGTTGTATCCAACCAAGAAGTAATCCAAGTAAAATGTCCATAGTAATGTAACTGCGATCTTGTAGTGCTAAGACCAAGAGGGCATTGTTAGAATCAAAGATATTGGCTTATTTTCTTAGTGTAGCCAACTGCTACCTCTGTGAATTGAGCAGAAGTTCAGGGAAATGCTCTCATCCTGAACTGATAAACATGCAAACTCAAGGCTAAGCCATAGCAGCCATACCTGCTTTCAAACTTTTCTCTACACAGGGCGTGTTCACACATACCTGATACATCAGCACTACTGAGGCTGAAGAAGGAAGGCTGCATGTTTGCGGGTAGCTTCTGCTGTGTAGCAAGGTTGAGGCCAGGCTAGTGATGCAAAAGACTTATGAGGAGCAGAAAACATGGTTATTGTTTAAGGACAAATGATGCATTAGACAGGACTGAAGCCTAGTTCTCTACCTAATCTGGCCTTTAAATTTTATGTCAGGATAATTGATTATAGGAGAGTGCTTATCACTACCCTTATCTCCAACTCACAATAGACTTTTCGTACAGCCTTCTTCTTTTAAACATTTTTTTTTACATTCTCTACAGGTAAAATTTCAGAAGTTCTAAGTCCTGGAACAGTCTGCTCACTGACTAAGCTCGTTCTCGTGAATGCCATGTATTTCAAAGGAAAGTGGAAGGCTCAATTTGACAGAAAGTACACAAGGGGCATGCCATTTAAAACTAACCAGGTAGGGCAGTATTTTCCAATGTATTGTTATTTTTTTATAAGTAGTAAGCTGGAAAGATGGTGGATGAGAAAAGGAACAGTTTGTTTTACACTTGATTCTTATTCTAATTTTGAGTTAAACTAATACCTCTTCTACATCTTTAATTAGAGGTAGAAAGAGAAACTAGAATAATATATACACTGGTAGTTATCTTTTTTCTTTACTCATCCTTGATCAATTCCTTCTTACCTTAAATATGAAATGGAATTTGACTTTTGTCAGTTTAACAATAGCAGGCTACACAAATGTGTGATTTTACCTAGTGATACCTCATTCAATGAACATAAGCCCATTCAACACTGCAATGGGCTAAGGAAGATTTTACATTTAACAGACTAAGTGCACAGAAATAATGACCATCTTATACTCTTCTGAGTCCCGAGAGTCGGATATAAGTTGTTTTTAGTAAATTATATTTATCATTTTAGAAATTTAATTTCAATTTCATTTTCATCAGGAGAAAAAAACAGTGCAGATGATGTTTAAGCATGCTAAGTTTATGATGGGGCATGTGGATGAGGTAAACATGCAGGTCCTGGTCTTGCCCTACGCAGAGGAGGAGCTGTGCATGGTTGTTCTGCTTCCTGATGAGAACACTGATCTGGCTGTGGTGAGTCCTGCGCACCGAGTGTCTGTGCATTGCCAGTTGAGCTCATTTTCCAAGTTCGTCTCTCAGCTGCATTTGCAGAGTTTCCAGCTAAGAGTTATTCTAGGTTGTGCTGGATGAGCACGCAGGTGTTCCCTTCAGTGAACATGTGTATGCACTTCTTTTCATGTTTATCCAGAAGTAGACAAGTTTTGATGACGTTAGGATAAGAACGTTCCAAAAATATAACAGCATTTTCTTTTTTTTTTTTAAATTTAGGAGGGTGAGGCTAGTTGATAGCCCAATCATTCTTCAGCAAAGATCCTGGAAGAAGGATAGCATTGGATGGTGGCAGAGTTTCCCGCATATTAATGTGCTTAGGAACTCCATGGGTAATAGTTTCAGAAATGCAGGTTTTAATTCAGCTTGAGATTTTGCATTTCTAACAAGTTTTCAGATGAGGCAAGTGCAGTTGACTCATGGAACACACCTTGAACACAAAGACCTAAAGTATGGGTCTTCAGTTTAATTTAATCTTCTTCATGACAGCAAAGGAACAAAATCCATGAAGTAGAGACTTACAAAGTAGAAGGTGTATGACCAGGAGTGTTTTGGTAAGTCAGCTGTCTGCTGGCAAAGCTCCTGCCCACCATGGGAGGGCACAGGATAGATGGTAAGGACACTTGATTTCCTTTATTTCCCTATGTAACCAGAAAGCTATTGACATAAATCAAGAATGAGAACTACCATGGCCCTTTGAGAAGAAATTGAGAAAATTCTAGGAATAGAAACAAAGTCAAACGGCTGTCACTGCTCACTAAGTAAAGGGATGAAGAAATGCAAGCGACAGTAGCCTACTGTCCTCCTAATTTTAAAAATTGACCCTTTGTCATTTCAGGTAGAAAAAGCACTTACCTATGAGAAGTTCAGAGCTTGGACAAACCCAGAAAACATGACAGAAAGTAAAGTCCAAGTTTTTTTCCCCAGATTAAAGCTGGAGGAGAGTTATGACCTGGAATCTTTTCTTCAGAGTTTGGGAATGACAGATGCCTTTGAGGAAACAAAGGCTGACTTTTCTGGAATGGCAACTCAGAAGAATGTGCCTGTGTCCAAGGTTGCCCACAAGTGCTTTGTTGAGGTCAACGAGGAAGGCACAGAAGCAGCGGCGACCACCGCCGTGATCAGGAATGCCCGGAGCTGTAGAGTAGAACCAAGATTTTGTGCTGACCACCCATTCCTTTTCTTCATCTGGCACTACAAAACCAGCAGCATCTTGTTCTGTGGCAGGTTCTCTTCTCCATAAAGGCATTATCGTGGGCTGAGGATGTATCTCAGTTCATAGAGCGCTTGCATAGCAAGCACCATGCCCTGGGTTTAAGCCTAAGTACCCTATAAAAACAGGCGTGATGGTGCCTTCCTGCTGTTCTAGCATTTGGGAGGTACAGGGCAGGAGGATCAGTTCAAAATCATCCTCAGCTACATAGAAAACTTGAGGCTAGCCTTTCAATACCTGTTTCAAAAAGACAAGAAAGTGTAACGTGTGATTGCTTTACACATAATTTTTTTGCCACATGCTAAAATTAAAACCTCATGTTTCCAGATTGGCAAGGTGGTTTCACTGCACAAATAAAGAGTATACTTACTAGTTGGTGAATATCTTTGCTGACAGCCCCAATGCCATGTGTGGGGAGTTTGGAGCCGAGAAGGCCATACTTGGTTTGTAGTGTCTAAGTAGCTTCTGATTGTCTCCAGCCTTATTCACAACCCAGCTCACAAAGTGCTATCCCACACTGCTAACATCTCCACCACTGCCAGTCTTATCAGGCAATGCCAGTCGAAGGTCCCTATTACATCTATAGAATAACTGGAACTGTCCCCTGTCTCAGAAGAAGCTGAGACAGTCTCTCATTCCATCAGTGTTACTGAACAGTCCTGTATGTCCACCACTTAGACAACTCTTCCCACAAGTTTCAAGTACACGTTCAAGGCTTCAGCCTGGAGAGATGGCTCAGCGGTTCAGAGCACTGACTGCTCTTACAGAGGACCCAGGTTCAATTCCCAGTACCCACTTGGCAGCTCTCACAGCTGTCTGTAACTCTAGTTCCGGGGGATCTGACACCCTCACAATAATGCACATAAAATGAAATAAATTTAAAGAAATAAGTTCAGTAAGTAAGTTACAGGAAGTAGTTAAGAGACAAAGTTCTAAAGTGTGGTGGTCATCTTCCCCAGTTCTTTCTAAAGTTTCACAGTGTGACCCTTATCCCCGCTACTTCTTTCTAATGCTCCACAGTGTGGCCTTTACCCCCGCCCACTTCTTTCTAATGCTCCACAGTGTGGTCCTTATCCCTCCCCAGTACTTTCTAATGCACGCAACCCCAAAGGAAGCTTCACTCTGAACAGTTCTTACAAACCAGATGTCTAATTATCCATATGCTCAGATGTGAATCAAATGCAGTCCTAAGTGCACATACATTCAAACACCACTAAATGAATCCCGCAAGTTGTATTTATACATGTATGTGTGTAACAATTAAAGAAGAAGTCCTGAATCTGAGAGTGAGTGAGGAGGGCCCAAGAGGAGTCAGGTGAGGATTAGGGGAATCTGAACAGAATGCTAAATAATTGAACAGAATAGGAATAACTGAAAGTAGCATCCAGTAAGTTCTGAAACATGCATGTACCCTTGATGGCATCTGCATAGTTAAGACACAGAACAGGACCGTCACACCTGCAATTTTTTTCTGTAAACTTTGTAATATCTCTTTTTTATTTAAATTTTTTAATTAAAATATAATTTCATCATTTTCCTCTTCCTTCTCCTCCCTAATACTGCTCCTATGTGAAAAAAAATTGAAATGAAATTTATGCCCTGGCAATGCTGAAGTCCGTACATGACAGTTCTGTTGAACTTGTCCGTATTGGGTTTCATAGTCTAAATTGATGATGACAACTGACCAGGTCTCTTCCTCAAAAGGGCACCAGATCTCATTACAGATGACCGTGAGCCACTGTGTGGTTGCTGGGAATTAAACTTAGGATGACCTTCAGAAGAAGAGGCAGTGCTCTTAGCTTTTGAGCCATCTCTGTCACCCAACTTTAGAGCCCTCTTCCCGTGTCTTTAACCATAGTTAAATATGCATATTTATAGGTCAACATACAAATGCAATGCTCTGAGTCCATTCAGTGCCCCTGCATTTGTGTTTCTAGGAATGTTAGAGAACCAATCAGGGACTCATCCTGGATGACTCATTCTCTCTTTCTCAGAAGCTGTTGTTTGTAACTCTTAATCTAGGGAATGGCCCCATGATATTTTCTCTATCCACATTGAGATGTCAATTCTTGCTGCAACTTTCATGTCTTGTTTAGGTAGCCATATTGTTGGGACTTCATTGCTTAGCTTCCCTGGCATAGCTAGAAGACAGAGTCGCACAGCAGCCTCCCTGGTCCTCTGGCTCTTACAGCCTTGCTGCCCCATTTCTGTGAAGTGCCTTTGTAACTGTGCTATCCATCAGCTCCATGGTCCATGTCAGCCACTGCACCCACGCTCAGGCAATCACTGATTTGTTTCATGATTCATTATGGAATAATGTATCTTTTGTATTATTACTGTCAGTCACTGAAAACGTTTTTAGAGTCTCCTTCATTGCATTATACTTTATGTATTACATTATATTATATATTGCATTATACTATATATCAATAGTTTCTTTTGTTTCTACTTAATATGTCATTATATAGACATAATTTGTTTATCCATTCATAATCTTATAGATATTTACAATGTTGTCAAGGTTTGGTTACTGTAAATAAAAGTTTTTAAGAACACTCATGTTCACATATTTGTTTCCTAATGCTTTCTCTTTTTTTTGACTAATTAGGAAGTGCAGGTATAACATTTAATAACATTTAAGAAACATCCAAGCCTCTTATGGTAGCATATATATTTAATTCTAGCACTCACTAGGGAAGGCAAAGGAAGGAGGATCTCTGTGAGACATAGGCCAGCCTGGATTTCATAGTAAGTTCCAGGCCAGTAGGAGCTACACAGTAAGACCCTGTATCAGAGAGAGAGAGAGAGAGAGAGAGAGAGAGAGAGAGAGAGAGAGAGAGAGAGAGAGAGAGAGAGAAGGCAGATGTACAGTGAGAGACAGACAGAGACAAATACTGAGAGAGAGAGAGGAAGGAAGGGAGGGAGAGAACTTCCAAACTCTTTTCCAAAGTAGTTTGTATTATTTAACATTCTCAACAATGATATAGTTGCTGTACATGCTCACTAAAATGTGGTCAACCACCATTATTCTTTTATTTATATAAAGCGTCATATGTCAGAATGGTTTTAGTTTGCGTTTCTCTAAAACAAAAAAAGTCATGTTCAACATTTCCCCCCATGTAATCATTTACTATCAATATATGGTCTTCAGTGAAATATCTTTAAAATTTCTCACTCATATTATACATGTGTATATTATCATATTGAGAAATACAATGAGAACAAATTACCATATATGTGGATTTTAGACAATTTTTTTGTTTTTATTTACTTATTTATTTATTTATTAAAGATTTCTGCCTTCTCCCCACCACCACCTCCCATTTCCCTCCCCCTCCCCCATCAAGTCCCCCTCCCTCATCATCCCTAAGAGTAATCCGGGTTCCCTGCCCTGTGGGAAGTCCAAGGACCACCCACCTCCATCCAGGTCTAGTAAGGTGAGCATCCAAACTGCCTAGGCTCCCACAAAGCCAGTACGATCAGTAGGATCAAAAACCCATGGCCATTGTTCTTGAGTTCTCAGTAGTCCTCATTGTCCATTATGTTCAGCAAGTCCGGTTTTATCCCATGCTTTTTCAGACCCAGGCCAGCTGGCCTTGGTGAGTTCCTGATAGAACATCCCCATTGTCTCAGTGTGTGGGTGTACCCCTCGCGGTCCTGAGTTCCTTGCTCGTGCTCTGTCTCCTGCTCTTGATTTGGACCTTCAGATTTCAGTCCGGTGCTCCAATGTGGGTCTTTGTCTCTGTCTCCTTTCATCGCCTAAATATTTTTCTTTGGGTTCACCTTCTTAATTAGCTTCTCTAGGATCACGCATAATAAGCTCAACGTCCCCTATTCATGGCTAGAAACCAAATATGAGTGAGTACATCCCATGTTCCTCTTTTTGGGTCTGGCTCACCTCACTCAGGATAGTGTTTTCTATTTCCGTCCATTTGCCTGCAAAATTCAGGAAGTCATTGTTTTTTACTGCTGAGTAGTACTCTAATATGTATATATTCCATACTTTCTTCATCCATTCTTCCATTGAAGGGCATCTAGGTTGTTTCCAGGTTCTGGCTATTTCAAACAATGCTGCTATGAGCATAGTTGAGCATATACTTTTGTTGTATGATAGGGCATTTCTTGGGTATATTCCCAAGAGTGGTATTGCTGGGTCCAGGGGTAGGTGGATCCCGAAATTCCTGAGAAACCGCCACACTGTTTTCCAAAGTGGCTGCACGAGTTTGCATTCCCACCAGCAATGGATGAGAGTACCCCTTTCTCCACAACCTCTCCAGCAAAGCCTATCATTGGTGTTTTTGATTTTAGCCATTCTGACAGGTGTAAGATGGTATCTTAAAGTTGTCTTGATTTGCATTTCCCTGATCGCTAAGGAAGTTGAGCATGACCTTAAATGTCTTTTGGCCATTCGAATTTCTTTTTTTTATTTATAATTCATGTTTTGGACTTTTGTTCTCATAAAAATACTTTTAAAATTTAAAGTTTCTCAATTTTAATCAAGTACCGTGTTTTATTTTGTTGACGCATAATGTGTTTGCTATCATATCGAAGATCTCTTCTTTCATCCCAAAGTGTCAAAAACAAGCTATATGTCTTTCAGAAGTGTTAATAGTGTTCAATTGTAAATTTAGGGATAGGATCCATTTTTTTTTTTTGAGACAGGGTTTCTTCGTAGCTTTTGGTTCCTGACCTGGAACTAGCTCTTGTAGACCAGGCTGGCCTTGAACTCACAGAGATCCGCCTGCCTCTGCCTCCTGAGTGCTAGGATTAATGGCGTGAGCCACCACCGCTCGGCAGGATCCATTTTGAGTTGTTTATATTGGAAGTCTTATCCTTTGTATCTATGTCTGTGTTGAAAGCCAGTTGATCATATATATGCAATTATATTTTTGAATGATTGTATTTCATTGATCAGCCTGTCTATCTTATGTCAATAATATCACAGGATCTTGATTATTACACTTAATACTGAACTCTGAAGATAAATAAGTCTTCCAACATTATGCTTGTTTTTCAAAATTGTTTTGCCTAAGCTTCTTGAACTTCTTTAAACTTAAAATTTAGTTTGTCTATTTGTATCAAAACTTAATGAGATAATTATTAGGATTGCATTGCTATTAACATAAATCTAGAGTGAGCAGACATATGCACCTTCCAATATATGAATAAACCATGTTTTTCCATTTTTAAGTTTTTTATCTTTGCAGTATATTTGTAGTTTTCCCACAATTACTATTATATTTTTAATATCTTTTATTTATGATATTATAGTGTTACATTTTATTTTTGATTTCTGGTAACTCATAGTAGTATATAAAAATGTATTTAGCTCTTGAATTTCAATCTTTTTTTCTGTGGATATGGTAAAACCAGTTATATTTGGTAACATCACTTGTCTCATGTCCTTGATCAATATTGGCATAAAACAACTGAATAGACTAAATTTTTATTTTGGTTTTATTTAGGGGAACCTGCGCCATCAGTGTAAGGAAGGTATAGCTACCTCATCATAGTAAGAGACAGTGTGGGGAGATGTGATTATGGACTTATGTCTTCCAATGAAGAGAACACATCTTGTTCTCCTAATGGAAGAATTTTCACCTATTTTTCTGCTCTTTTTTGGATTGGTTTTTGATTAGAAGCACCAAATTATAAATCATGTTTTATTTTTGGTTTTAGGGGAAAGCATGCAATTTCTCCTCATTAGATGTCATGGTATAAGAAGGTTTTCATTGATATCCTTTACCAGCTTGAAGGCATCTCTATTTAGAGTTTGTTGAAAATTTTCCATTAGAAACAGGAGTAATTTTCAAAAATCGTATTATTCTTGGTAGTTGTGTTTTGCAAAGCTTCATGGCTAATTTTTGTCTATTGCTTGTTGTAAAGTCTTGTGGCTAACCTGTGTATTAATGTTCTACAGAAGTACAGATCTGACAAAGGAATACAAACAGCATTCCTGCGATGCTAGGACATTACCCACAAGACAAGCAGAGTGGATGTTAGGTATGTCTGACCCATTGAGCCACTTTTTTCTATACTTTAGTTGCTTAGTTTGGCCTGAAAAGTTCATTGACTCCCAACTCCTCTATGTCTGTCACTTGATGTAACCCTTTTCCACCAACAGGGCTATAATCAAAGCAACCAGGATCAATTTTTCTTGCCATCATGGGACAATGAAAAACAAACTACGAGATGGTCATCAGAGAAAAAATATTCAGAGAGAAGAGGTGATGGTGGTCAGAATGAAAGTAAAATTATGCTGGGCATGGTAGCATGTGTATCTAATCCTAACATGCATGAAACTAAAGCAGGGAGAGCCTAAGTCTGAATCAAGTCTAGACTTCATGATAAGAATTAATCACATAAGTGTGATGAATTTATTTGTGCCAGCTTTTCTATAAACTAAAGTCCAAGAGGTTGAGAAAATGGTTACTTGGCAACAACTAAATACGTTATAATCTTGATCCCTACTTGCATTCTGCTGTTAAGTTGCTGCTGTTTTTTTTAACATAAACATAGTTCAACGCAAGGTTGTGGTACTAAGATCCAAAGAAGCCCAATACTAATTAGACATGCTGTCATGGAAGGGTGAATCTCATGGGGCTCCATCCTAAACATAGCTAAAGGTAACCAAGGATGTTGATAGTGAGAGAAATATTATCTCTATCCAGAAAAATTGGTTATCCTTGAAACCACATGCATATAAGTAATACTAAATAGATGGAGCAAGTTGTGTTCACATTTTTGTGCATATGTATATGTATGTATACACACACACATATATGTGTGTGTGTGTGTGTGTGTGTAAAACAATAACAATTAAGAAAAAGAGTCCATGAGTTTAAGAAGGAGCAAGGCAGAGAGTATGGAAGGATCTGGAGGAAGGAAAAGAATGTAGAAAAGAAAGTAATTATACTTTAATTTCAAAAATAAAAACATTGAATAAAAATATTCCATTTTTTTAAAAAATAAAACAAAAGATATCATATCAAAGTTGAACAAACAAACCAACAGAAACACAAAAAGCCCAAGAGAAAGCAGAAGACTCAGTGACCCACTTGTTCACGTGCGAGCACTAAGCTAAAAGCTGTATATATTTTGAGAGGACCTCGTGCAGATCTGGGTGGGCGCTTGATGATTGACTGCTGCTGCTGCAGTCACAGTGAGTTCATATGAGCTTTGCTGTACCGATTCAGAGGGCCTTGTTCTCCTAGAGTCCTAATCAACTCCTTCTGCTTCCTCTTATGCGGGGTTGCCTCAACTCTGAGGGGATGGATTGGACGGAGAAATCCCATTTAGAACTGTTTCAAGGCCCCTCCCCCTCGCCCCTTCATACTGTCTGACTGTAAGACTCTATTTGTTCCTATCTGCTGCAGGAGGAAGACTGAATAAGGCACCACTTTATGACTATAGCATATATCATTAGGAGTCATTTTATTGTTCCTTTTTTCTGACTTTTGTTGTTGTTGTTGTTGTTTTTTTTTTTGTTTGTTTGTTTCTCAAGACAGGATTTCTCTGTGTTGTTTTGGAGCCTGCTCTGGAACTAGTTCTTGTAGACCAGGATCAAAGAGATTGTGGATCGGTGGTGTTTATGTTTCTCTTTTGGTAGCCTGCAGAGTATTTTCCCACACCAAAGGGATGAAGGTTCTATGTAGTCACCTTCTCTACCTCTCTATGTCTGATAACGTGTGTGAGTGTTGTCCTTAGCAATAGGGCCTTCCTGTCAGATTGTGGAGAGCAATCTTGGGTCTTGCAAACATCCTGGGTTATTTGGGATTTTCCATGTGACCTTTTTGGCCAGCAACTCAATTGAATAAAACCCAGTTCCAGTACTAGACATTTTTTTTAGTGACTAAAGTTGGGCAGTTGGCATTCTGTCTCCCTCATTCTTCGGAAATTTCATTAGGATAGCTTTTATGTATTTCACGAAGTTTCTGCCACACTAGGTTTCCATATTGTCCCTCAAAAGCCCTTCAGTTTCAACTTTCTCTCCTTCATTCCCTCCCTCAATTCCTTCTCCCCTCCCACTTCTCACCTGGTCTTCCCATTCTCTTCCCTCCCCAAGACCCACCTATAAAATGTGTTCTCTTTCTCCCTCCCAGGGAGATCCATGTGTCACCTTTAGTCCCTTTCTCTATATATAACTTCTCTGAGCCTGCAGATTTTAGCTTCATTTTCATTTACATAATAACTAATATTAACTTTAAAGGGAATACATACCATATTTGTCTTTCTGGGTCTGGGTTACCTAACATTTTATAAATAATATGTTCTGTTTCTTTCTGTTGCATAGAACAAATTTTCCACATTATCACCAGATTCCTTAGAGGTCATTTTCAAAATATGTTTATTATGAATAATTTTGATTCTATTTCTTTCCTTTCTTTTCTGATTTTTTTATCTCTACAGGTTTAATCACACACACACATCTTTATTTATTTTGAAAAATATGAAGTCTGATATGGTCAGAATGTCTCATCTAGTGATTCACTGTGAGAGTTTCTCACATAATTGACAATGCAACAGCCATAGCCCTCACCTTAAAGGGAATGACAGGCAGTTTACTCTGGAGCTGTTTTAAGAGACTGTGTCCAGAGAACACAGATTTAGGACACTCCAAATTTGACAGTCCAATGTGGAAGCAGCTTTATGAACTTAGTTTTACAGAACAAAGAAAATCATAAATCAAAGCAAGTTTCAAGTACACCGGTGACTACATCAGAGAGGTGGTTACAGCAAAATGGGGGGAAGCATTTCTGTAGGACCAAGATACTATCTGATGATATTCTTGGGTTTGGGGTTGGTGGAAACTTGTACTCTGCTAAGTTAATAACTTTCAAAACAGTTTCTATCGATTAGGCACAAGATGTACATTAGTTCCAACACAGAGATAGGTGAGAAATAGCTGTTCCAGAGGCAAAAGCTAAGGTAGTTAGCCTCTGGACCTGTAGCATCCCAATGTCTCCATAGTCCTGAACCAGGCTCTTCAGACTTGTTTCTTTTCAGGAGATCTTGCCCATACTATGTAGAATTTGAAAAACATAAATATTTTACCTTTCTGCTTTTATGTATAATCTTTAGTACTGTGGAATTCAATTTCCAGGATGTACCAGACCGTTGCCAGCTCTCTCTGCTTTTGCTTGTTGTACATTGGACTCCGACGTCTTTTTTCTCTGCCCTGTTGTCATATGTCAGCTAGAACTAACTGCAGAGGGCAACCGTCTGCACAGTTGTGAGCATAGTCATATGGTGGGTCTCTGCAAGTCGCTGGTTCAGTGCACATCACACGTTTCAAGGAAAGAAAGACAAATACCAGGTCATTGCATCTGATGAACTTGATCTGCAGTCCTGAGTGAGGTTGCCTCAACAACTGGGCGAGAGCGGGTTTCCAGATAGAAGTCCTCAGCATCTGACTTCATGTAAGCAGAGGAAGTGACCGCTAACAATTCCTAAGTCAGTAACTAGTTACATGACCTTGAGCAAGTTAGGGAAAGTTCTTTGTGTCCAGTTTTTCCTTTGAAACATGAAAGGGTTTGCCCAGATGATCCCTAAGTGGCTTGCGCCTCTGCCATTCTCTAACAAATGTGCAGCACAAGACTATTTTGGGGCCATATACTTTACTTTCTGCATTGACATTTTTCTTGCTGCTTTATAAGCTTTTGTTATTTCAAAGATGAATTTTGTCGTTAGAAATCCAAGTTGGCTCCAGTGTGCTGTTAAATCGACACCTTTTTCATTTCAGTTAAGGACTTTGATGATAGCTGCCAGCCAGACCTTGCAAAATAAAACCGTGTTTTCTGTTCTAACATTTGTTTCATCTTCATCTTTTGTCAGCCGAAATATTGCTATTTGTCATTTCAACATTTTCCAGCGATACCTCTTTCCTCATTTGGGGCCTTTGAAGTTTCTATCATCAGAATGAAAACTTTTGCTAATAGATCTCCAGGGCTGCTCCTTGTGTCAGGGAAAGGGGTTAGCAAGCCTCCTTCAGCGCTAAGCAAGGTCTCTAGCTGATCCGCTCCACTTCTTAATTAGAAAAGTGACATTCAAATAGAGAAAGGAGCAAATTTGGAGACAAAAATCTGCCGCTGGGCTGTGGCTCATTTTGCTTCCCTGGTGCAGTGCTGTTAACAGCGCTGTTACAAAGTGTATGGCTGTTAGACTGCCCTAGCCACCTCTTCACAAGCAGAGGGGCAGCCACCCAAGAATCAGTTCCCAGATAAAGCCCCTGGAGCTTCAGGCTTTTCTGAGCATTAAGGTGGTAAGTGCAGATTCCCCAAACTCCTTCATCTGGGAAAGGTTCACTTGTCTGCTGGGTCACAGGGCTTTTTAGGGGACCAGTAATGAAAGCTGAGATTCTTCCCATGCAACCCATACTATCCTAAGTTTGAGCACAATACAGGGATATTTTTAGAGATAAAAGTTCAGAATCAAGATTGTTCCATAAAACCCAGGTGATAGTGGTGCACACCCTTAATCCCAGAACCAGAGAGGATTATAAAATGAGAGGAGACATTTTTCAGTCTGATTCTCATTCTGAGGATTTCCTAGAGGCAGGATCACCTTTTCTGGTCTGAGTTCTAGGTAAGAGCCAGTGGTTGGTTGCTTTGTTTCTGGTCTTCAGGTTGAACCCCAGTATCTTTCTCTGAGTTTTTATTATTTGTGCATCACCCAGGGACTCTGATAACTTTGCTATCAAGAAGAGAATAAAGGTTGATCTCTTTTCCACAAAGTGGAAAGAAAAAAACTATCAATCTTAAGGACAGTGGACAAAAGTGAAAAGAAGTTTTGCTTGCAGAAGCTATTTAAGATATGTGTGTGTGCATATATGTATGTATGTATGCATATGTGTACACACTATACCCACACACACAATTAGGATGTTGCAGTTTGGAGACTAATTTTCTTACGTTGGTCTACTTCTAGCCCCGTGGAACAGTCATTCCTTGCCCTTGCACACCTTTGATCAGAACTAACATCTTATGACTAAGAGAAACCCTTGTAATCTATTAATTTAGGAGAATGCAAACTTTCACTAACCCCAATCCTAAGAATGTCATCAGATAACATTACGGGCATGTAAAAAGACTTTTCTCATCTTGCTGTATCTGTCTCTCTGTTATATGTACCAATATATTTTAAACATGTCTTGATAAATGATTTCTTTATTTTGTAAAACTATACAATTTCATGAAACTGCCTCTACATTGGCTCATGAAATTGAGGAACTTAAATCTATGTTCCCAGACCGTGTTCTCAAATACCTTCAGAATAAACTATCTTGATTCTCTTTGAGAAATCTATCATCTTTCTGTCAACATAAGGTAAAGAAGCATGCACAATTCCATAATGCAAATAGAGATAAATTATTAAAAGTGAGTTTACCGGAAAGTTGTAGACATAAATATTGAGTCGTAATTTGGGAGGATAATTCAAAGGCCACTTTTATGATATAGAATCTAAGACTCAGTTTGTATGGCTTGCTTGGCACCTTAGCATATGTCCTTATTTAATAGAGCATTTTGTTAAATATTTTCAGAGTGTGCCTATTAGGATAATTATTGTTAGTGGTACACCTGAGCTTGGAGTAGTGAACGAGTGGTATTAGACCTTCATTAAAAAGTTGTTGAGAGCCTGTTATGTGATGGCATATGTGCTAAAAAATGGTAGCATATATCAGTAATCTGAACAATTTAGAGGCCAATCTAAAAGAATCATAATTGTGAAGGAAACACAGTACTTCTGACTGAAACACCTTGAAAACATGAGAAGTTCTCTAGTGAACCATATGTAAAGACTAGACAAGAAATTTCAGCTGAGTCCAGTAATAATAGACACATTGACCAGGTCTGTATCCATCTATAACTAGCTTATTCTCACATCTGGACTCTTCTTTTCTTGTCAGTGACATCTCCTGACCCAACTAAACCAATATTCATAGAGCAAAAGTCTCCATAGGACAAATAGCACATGAACATGGTTTCTCAATGGCCTTACTCTCTGTAATTTTTGATCACTAGAATCATAAGATCAAAGAAGCCGCTGAGCTGATAATAAGTATTGATTAGGGTAGTATATAATATTACTTTAATATTTCTTTCTCTTCTTTTTCTAATAATGGAAAAGCCTGAGGACATTTCACTTCTGTGGTCAAAAATATCATGGGACCACATGAATTCTCACCCTCCAGCTGTGTATATAATGAAATAAACTCTTTTTACCTCTTGTCTTCTGCTCACTGTAGCACATCAAACTTTTCTTATTTCAGAGTTATCTTTTATGGGACCTGGTACTATACCAGGAAGCTGCATAAGTCGTCTTGGCAAACAAGACACCAGCTTTCAACCTGTCTGGGATTTCAATCATCACCATTACCCAACCATTCCCAGGTTTAAGATCAGGACTTGGAATAACCCACTTTCTCCAGATTTACAAGAAATCATGAATCAAGTTTTGGCCCTTCTGACATTTTCAGCCCATTCATGTAGTCCTGGGAAAGTGTCCTTTAAGTATTATATTAATCTTTCTTGGTTACTTGTTGGTTCTTATAAGGTAAACTCAGTCTTGGGAGTTCTGAGAAAATATGTGTGTGTATGTGTGTGTGTATCATGTATTGTGTTTGTGTGTGTGTATTTGTGTGTTTTAATTTTATTGGAAAGTTAGGCTTACTAGGAACCAGACAACAATAACAACAAATTAATACAATTGGGTATTGGTGGAGGTTTCTTGTTTGTTTCTCAGATGCCCAGACCTGAAATAACCATACAGAAACTATATTATTATAACACTGTTTGGGCCTGGAGGGATGGCTCAGCCATTAAAGGCTAGGCTCACAACCAAAAATATAACACTGTTTGGCCTATTAGTTCACACTTCTTATTCGCTAGTTCTTGTATCTTAAATTAACCCATTTCTATTAATCTGTGTTTCGTCACGTGGTTGTGGCCTTCCAGTAAGGTTCCATCCAGCGTTCAGTGTCTGTCTCCTGCAGTGGCTACATGGCTTCTCTCCGACTTTCCCTACTCTCTACATATCTATTCCTCTGGCTATATTCTGTTAAACAATTGGCCAAAAGCAGTTTCTTTATTAACCAATGATAATGAAACATATTCATAGCATAGAGGGGAATCCCACATCAATTGGGCAGTCAAAGTTTACTCAAGATTTTTATTTCATCCTCTACTTTTGTGGCAATATACCCCCGACTCCATGACTAACTTTTTGCAACATCTCAGGGACCACAGGATGGAAAGAAATGCCTTAAAGATTTGTGGATAAACTCATGTTTCAAAATGTGCCCTAAGTTGTTTCCAGGTTCTGGTTATTACAAACAATACTGCTATGAACATAGTTGAGCATATACTTTTGTTGTATGATAGGGCATTTCTTGGGTATATTCCCAAGAGTGGTATTGCTGGGTCCAGGGGTAGGTGGATCCCAAAATTCCTAGGAAACCGCCACACTGTTTTCCAAAGTGGTTGCACGAGTTTGCATTCCCACCAGCAATGGATGAGTGTACCCTTTTCTCCACAACTTCTCCAGCAAAGGCTATCATTGGTGTTTTTTATTTTAGCCATTTTGACAGGCCTAAATGCCCTTCAATGGAAGAATGGATGAAGAAAGTATGGAATATATACATATTAGAGTACTACTCAGCAGTAAAAAACAATGACTTCCTGAATTTTGCAGGCAAATGGACGGAAATAGAAAATACTATCTTGAGTGAGATGAGCCAGACCCAAAAATAGGAACATGGGATGTACTCACTCATATTTGGTTTCTAGCCATGAATAGGGGACGCTGAGCCTATTATGTGTGATCCTAGAGAAGCTAATTAAGAAGGTGAACCCAAAGAAAAACATTTAGGCAATGAAAGGAGACAGAGACAAAGACCCACATTGGAGCACCGGACTGAAATCTCAAGGTCCAAAAATCAAGAGCAGGAGACAGAGCACGAGCAAGGAACTCAGGACCGCGAGGGGTGCACCCACACACTGAGACAATGGGGATGTTCTATCAGGAACTCACCAAGGCCAGCTGGCCTGGGTCTGAAAAAGCATGGGATAAAACCGGACTTGCTGAACATAATGGACAATGAGGACTACTGAGAACTCAAGAACAATGGCAATGGGTTTTTGATCCTACTGCATGTACTGGCTTTGTGGGAGCCTAGGCAGTTTGGATGCTCACCTTACTAGACCTGGATGGAGGTGGGTGGTCCTTGGACTTCCCACAGGGCAGGGAACCCGGATTACTCTTAGGGATGATGAGGGAGGGGAACTTGATGGGGGAGGGGGAGGGAAATGGGAGGTGGTGGTGGGTAGAAGGCAGAAATCTTTAATAAATAAATAAATAAATAAATAAATAAATAAATAAATAAATAAAAAATGTGCCCTAAGTACCTCAAAGTTCAAAGCAATTATTGAAACTTTCACTTCATTTACTATATAAATATTTTTGTTCAAAGAAAAATGGCTGTGTGCTGGATAGTTTTATGTCAGTTTGACACAGATAGAGTTATATGAAAAGAAGGAACATCAATTGAGAAAATTGATACAGTTGTCTTTATAAGTTCAGGCTGTGGGGCATTTTGTTAATTAGTGATTGATAGGGAATAATTGTTTTGTACACTGTAAAGATTTGACACTTGCATTGGTTTAATAAAACACTGATTGGTCAGTAGCCAGGCAGGAAGTATAGGTGGGGCAACCAGACTAGGAGAATTCTGTGAAGAGAAAAAGAGAGATGTGGTCACCAGCAAGACACAGAGGAAGCAAGATGAGAATGCCTCACTGATTAAAGATACCAAGCCATGTGACTAAACATAGATAAGGATTGTGTGTTAATTCCATTTGTAAGAGCTAGTTAATAATAAGCCTGAGCTAATAGGCCAAACTCAGTGTAAGTCTCTGTGTGTTTATAATTAGTGTAAGTCTCTGTGTGTTTCTTTGTGGCTGAATGGTTATGGAACTAGGAGGGACAGAAACTTCTCTCTAGAAGTCTGGCCCAGCCCATCTTGGATAGTGTTACCCCTGGACTGGTGGTCCTGAGTTCTTTTATGAAAGCAGGCTGAGCAACTCATGATGAGCAAGATACTAAGCATCACCTCTCTATGGTCTCTGCATGAGCTCCTACCTCCAGAATATTGTTCTGTTTGAGTTACTATCCTGGCTTCCTTTAGTGATGGACTACAATGTGAAAGTATAAGCCAAATAAACCCTTTCCTCCCCATCTTGCTTTGGTTATGGTGTTTCATCACAGCAATCGAAATCCTGTGATAGGCTGATTTAAGAATATTATCTTTCCTAGAGCAAGTGCCTCATACTTGTGTCCTTGGGATTCCTTTTAGACTGGCATATACCTCATTTATCTGAGAAGAGAATGAGTTATCAGGGATCTTAGGATATCAGTCTTGAATTTTTAGTCCCATGTCTCAGACCTGGACACACAATCACAGAACAAGAATTTCTGTCTCCATTGCATGCATTGTACTTAGTTCACTTTTTCCTCTCACAGTGATCTGCAAAGTCTTTCTTCCAATAAATACAGTTGTAAAATTCTGCCCAGGTACTGTTTCTTCTAGGATAACTCTCTAACTATAGGTGATGATTTTATGTAACTGTGCACTTATGCTTATCTATATGCATCCTTTATATGCGCTATATCCTGATGTGACTTACTGTCATTTACACACGCATACCTGTTTTGAGAGGTACATGCTGTTGCACCCTATCTACCTTACTAGATCTAACTTTAAATGGTCCATAATGGTAGTCAGTCTTGAAATTCCCTGAAGAGGACATTTTTAATCTTCCATTAGTATTTCATATTCTGAATTAATATTCATTAATATTCAACTACTGTGTTACTTTCTAATCCTATAAATAAATTTTAAGAACACAGGAAAAGTGGGACTCATACCAACAAGTAGGACAAGAGCTACAGTGTAAGCTGCAGTGAGCCAAATGTACTAAACAAGAATATACCCATATATATGTATACTTTCCTAAATATATAATTATAACATACTCAGTCTATATAGTATTACTTTATGTAACTGTAAAGGATAACTGCTTAGTATTGGATAAGCAATTGGTGTGTTCTTCCCTGGGAAAGATGATTTTTTCTTACTCTCAGTATTCTTTAGTTACCTGTAGTTGTAGTTAGAGGCTACTTGTTTGTTTCTGGCTGCTCACCCTTGACATAACCACACAGAAACTGTATTAATTACATCACTGTTTGGCTTACTAGTTCTAGCTTCTTATTGACTAGCTCTTACATCTTAATTTAACCCATTTCTATTAATCTGTGGTTTACCAGCAAGTTTCCAGCTCGTCTATTCCCAACAGTGGCTACATGGCATCTCTCTGACTCCACCTTCTTTTTCCCAGCATTCAGTTTAGTTTTCCCTGCCTAGCTCTACTCTACCCTATCACACGCCAAGGCAGATTCTTTATTTGTTATAAAAGCAACACATATACAGACAGACTTCCCACACTATATAATGCTTTGTCTAAGGTTGAGGCCCCAGGATCCTTCCCACACCCATTCATATTAACATGTCTATTGATATCATCTTTGATCAGATCAGCTTATGCTTAGGCAATCATGTTGGTGAGATGTCATGATTGTAGCATCTGATGTTTCTATTAGACATAATTCACAGGAAACTCCCTGTTTGTCTGGTTCTTATCATCTTTTCATCCTCTCTTGCACAATGATCCCTGAGTTTTATGTCCAGGAGTTCTATTTGAGACATATTAGTTGGGATTGGCCTCAGCAATCCTTCATTTTGATAGGTTATGGTTTTCTATAATGGTCTCTGTTGCAAAGAGAATATTCCTTGATGAGCAGTAAGGACTAATCTTATCTGTGGGTAGAAAAACTGAATATAGTTAGGAATTATAGTATTTTAGTAAATTAGAAGTGTAAATTCTCTTTCAAGATTTATGACTTCATTAGTTCTGGGTAGTTGGCTAGGTTTCCAGTAAGTGTGATTTCTCTATTGTTAAGTGAGTCTTAAGTACAATTAAAAAACTGTGGTTACTGCCAAGATATTTACGTCTTCCTGGTCTTTGTGGTGGTTCATAGACATGATATCTATGTACAACTGGTGGTTATTTTCCTCCTTTGGACGCTTGGATGGAAGCCTGTCTTCGGAGAGAAGACTTTAGGTCAGATCTAGCTCATGGGTTCCTGTGTACCTTCATGGTGTCTTCAGCAATAGGGACTTACCTTCCACCTCTTGAAAACAACCAAGGACAGTGACAATAGTCCATAATGTTTTAGAGTTTCTTGAACAATCCTTCTCAACAACTGAAAAGAGGCTTTTCATACATGGCGATGGGTTTTTGTAAGATGGTGTATGATACTCAGAGGGAACACTGTCACAGGAACATTTCACTCTTTTAAGTAAAATTTTAAGTATTTTTAGGTAGAGAGTTGATCTTGTGGGCCTAATAAAGAGCAAAAGGGATTTGACTTCAGATGGTAGAACTTTCCGAAGGATTGATAGGTATGATCACTGCTAGCAACCGATGCTTTTATAGCATGCTGAAATCACTCAGCCTCTTTCCAAAAACATAAGCAAAATCAACTACTTGAGTTTACTGTGGTTATTTACATATTAATCATGGTTGTCCAAATAGAACATCTTATTTGACTCTGTTCTGCACTGGAAAAAAATCATTTATTAATGAAGAATTAGATCTGATACAAAGGTAGATTATAGACCTGCTGAGTATAATTCTCCAGTTTTACCATGTTGCAATTTTTCAAACCAAAATTTAAAATATTTTCCACTTAATACCACTTGGTGTCACTGTGAGTCTACATGTAATTGACTAAGGCCAGTCCTATAGACAAGTAACAGCATTTTCGTTTTAAAGAGATGTTTTCCAAAACAACTGAGAATGGGTATACCAGAGTTTAACTGACATTCTCACTTTTTTCTTCATCAACTTAACAGTGATCAACTTTGGGTTTGTTTCAAAAGACAACTTTTCACAAACAAATAAAAAAATTTAATTAAAAATAAAAAGGTTCAGTTGCTGCATCTAAATCTCTTGACACCTTGTGTGAAAGCAGAGATATCAGGAAGAAACTCTTGAAAAATATTGTCAAGGTTAAATCAATGCAAAATGAATAGGTATGTTTAGAATTGATTTCTTACAACTTGTAATTCGATTATTACAGACACAGTTTCATTCTTCAGAAAATATTAAAAGGACATAGACATACTAAAATGGGTATAAAAATAATGCATATTAATATTTATAGAGTGAAGACATGATATTATTTACATACATTTAATCTGATAATCATAATCATTTGTTTCTTTGCTTTTGTTTAATATTTAAAGCTTACTTTTATCTTAATGACTGATGAGAGAGGAAAAATGTTAAGGAAGCCTAGGGAAGGCAGCAGGAACAAAGGAAAGACATGAGAAATATCTGTGAGTTGTACTCTCTATCATTCTTCATGTATAAGTGTGTCCAAGGATGCTTGCCACATCTGGGTATTTAACCAAACATCCTCCTAGTCCTCGCCGAGCAAAAGAATACTTCATGATTAAAAAAAAAAAAAACAAAACACTAAAACAATCGTTGCCAAAGTGAAAAGAAATGAACATCTCCAACTCTTGTAATTCTAAGTATTCTAACTTTCATTTAGGATCAAGCAGCAGCTAAATAAAGAACCGAGCCACATTACTTTTATATCTTCAGGCTGGTACAGAGTTTCACTAGATGTCTAGACTTGTGTGGAAAAGCACCCAGTGCAGGCATCATCCGGATGCTTCCTGTACTTCAAACTCAACACACTTCAGCGTAAAGACATTGTCCACCCCGAATCAGTTGTCTTCTGTGCAATTTGTCTCTTTTGAGTTCAGTCTCAGCAAATAGTGCAGTTTCTCACCATGTGGCTTTCTCTAGGCAGAAGCCTGGTCGGCCACATATTCTTCCTTCTCTTAATTTCTACATTTATTCATTCTTGCATCCTTAACCTTGGCTGTGTTTGTTTTTTTAACTTTTATTTTTTTGTAAGTACGAATCTCTTTCATGTGTTTTCAACCCTTTATCCCCATCAACAATGACCTAGTTCAACTGTTTAATATCTCTCTTGGGAAGGGGAAATCATTTCTGAACTCGTTTTGTTCTGTGTTCTAGATAGAGCCTCTCTGTGTAAGGACTGATTCCCCTTCTATAGCTTTTCAGTTGCTAGGATTATAGGTATGTGCCATGACACCAGGCCCATTTTGAACCCTTTGCAGTAACTTCTCTTTTCTTGTCATCTAGATTGTTGCCATAACCAATCACAGCAATCTAACTGTGCCACAAACTTGCTCAGAATTTTCCAGGAGCTAAACAGTCACTAGTGTAAAGTGCTCTTTCCTGTAACATAAGGACACACACTTCAGTGTGTGCTCCAAATTTAACATCACATAAACTCAGTTACCAGGCAAGTTCCAGGTATGTTGGGTAAAAGAATAAAAATCAGTGAGAACAGACAATGAGATTAGGGGCTAATGAGTTCCTACATCCATCAATGCCCATCTTCATTGTCACCTCATCACTGACAATTTCTTCTGTGATTACGAAAGGCCTTTTGTTCTTTCGAGTTTGAGAATCAGGGAAATGTAGGAGAAGGTGAATATGATAAAACTTATACAAATCTCACAGCTAACGCCTTGTGAAAATTAAGCTCTGCTTATAAATACACATTTTGTGCCAACCAGCTAATTATCTGCTTTATGCTGAAATGGAATCTATGTTTAGAGTCTGGGGTATGTCTGGAAGATGCTGCTGATGCCTTTGTTCTTCATGAGGTAGCTTGGAGCCATGGCTGGGAAGAACTCTGTTGTGAAATTCTGACTTCCACAGACCACTGGATAAGCTTGGCTAAGTTAGTCTACTTTGGATAACCTTGGCTAAATTATACTCCACTTTCTCCAAAGCAAAGTTAAAGCAGCAACATTAGCCTATCCTCCACAGGCATGTTAATAAGTATATTTCTCCCAAAGTGCAATGGACCCATTTTCATTAGTCATAGCACTACAATAAAAGCTCATTGTCCCTGGTTTTCCTTGTTATTTGCAGCTCACTCGAGCAAAAGATGTTACTGAAGGGACTGCAGGGTGAAAATTGCAATATATGCTGATGTACCAAATAAGTTGCCAAGAATATAATAATAAAAAAGCAATCAGGGTTGCAGAAGCCCTTCTGATTTCCATCCCATCTAATCATGAGATTCTATTGCAAACTAATTTTCCTATCTCTTATCTCTAAGTCAGATCTGCCAATACTTCAGGACTCAATTTATCATCTCCCTTATGGTTCCTTGCCTGCCAGTGTGCCTGGGCTCTGATCATGATTTATGGCAAAACTGATCCTGACTCTCGGTATCTATGCTCTGAGTTTTAAGCACAAATTCCTAAATGTAAGTAACAGAAGATTAAGCACCTTACTACATGTGTGCAGCTTTTGCTTTCCCTATCATTTCTGCTGAATAATTAATTGTATCTTTAGAGTCAACCAAATGTATTATATCACAATTTATTTCTCCCTCTTTCTTGAGGATATGAAGAGGGAAAGATAGGACAAAAAGAAATTTTTTAAGAATTATTTGTAAAAGTATGTTTTTTCAAAAACCTTTTCTACTTGTCACCCCTTTAATCCAAGAAATTTTTATGAGATCCCAGGTGCACAGGTCCATAAAAATAATAATCTGAATAAAATATTTAATGATAAGAAATCAAATAGAAATTTATTTTAAAAACAATTATATATATATATATATATGATTTTACCACTTTTAATGATGAAAGCAAAAATTGTATAATAATGAAATGGATGCGCTTGTTTATTTTTATATAAAGAGCTAAATTTTGACTGAATATTTAATACTGGAGAACGTAGAACATCATCAAGGCTTTTCAGAGTTTATCAGCATCTTTATCTAGTAATTCAAAACATTAAAAATACTATTTTATATGCTGGCTCATTTTGTATCAGCTTGGTGCAACTTGATGCAGAGAAGAGAGATCCTCAATTGAGAAAATGCTACCCTAGCAAGCCTCTATGGTCTTTTCTTTATTAGTGATTGATGTGGGAGGGCCCAGTCCATCGTAGGTGCTGCCACTCTGGGCTGCTTGTCCTGGGTTCTCTAAAAGCTGAGCAAACCATAGAGAGCAAGCCAGAAGCCAGAACCCATCCATGACCTTTGCTTCAGCTCTCGCCTCCAGATTCCTGCTCTGTTTGAGTTACTGTCTTGACTTTCATAAAAGATGAACAGTGAATCAGAAGCATAAGCCAAATAAACCATTTCCTTCCCAAGCTGCTTTTGGTCATGGTGTTTGATCACAGAAATAATCAATTAATACACAGTATAGAATGGAAGATATATTTGCATTGCATTTCAGAAATGACTGAGAAATCTCTTCTAATATTAAGTGAAAATTTACTTAATTCTTTTAAAAATGAAATTAAAACCAACAACTTAGAAAATAACATTTTAAAGTTTTATTTTTTGTCTGAGTGTGTGTGTGTGCATCTGTGTATCAGCCAGAGGTAGATGTTGGACGTCTTTCCTCTACTGCTCCTAACTTGTCTTCTTTGAGACAGGGAATCTCACTGAACTAAGAGCTCAATGATTGGCTAGACTAGTTGTCCAGGAAGATTCAGAGAGTTACCTGTATCCATGCCTCTAATTCTAGGGTTATAGATGTATTCTAATGTACCCAGTTTTTTAAGTGAGTGTTGGAGACCTGAAAAACTCAGGGCCTCCTATTTGTAAAGTAGGCATTTTATAACCAAGTTAACGCATCTCTTCTTAACAGCAAGTTTTAAAATCAAGAATTTTAGCACAATCCCATTCAAATATAAAGTAATTTCATATTTAAATTCTGAAGAATGTGGTAGAAAAACATTGTTTTTGTTCTCTGCAATTAAAAGGTTACATTTCTATATGAACAACAAACACTGTAACAATAAAAGCATCATGATTCACAATATAGCAGTCTTAATTCAGAGCCAAGTTGTTTAAAGCAGTGTTTGTTGGTGTTGCATGGTGTGACAAAACATATAGGGCAAAGTGCATGTGCTTGTGTTCAGAACCAAGGCAAGGATCTACCCCTGAGCTGTATACTACACTAGGTAAGGGTCTATCCCTGAGCTGTACTACATTAGGTAAGGGTCTACCCCTGAGCTGTATACTACACTAGTTAAGGGTCTATCCCTGAGCTATGCTATACTAGGTAAGGGTCTACCCCTGAGCTGTACTACACTAGGTAAGGGTCTACCCCTGAGCTGTACTACACTAAGTAAGGGTCTACCCCTGAGCTGTATACTACACTAGGTAAGGGTCTACCCCTGAGCTGTATACTACACTAGGTAAGGGTCTACCGCTGAGCTGTGCTACACTAGGTAAGGGTCTACTGCTGGACTGTAATATATTCCAAGACATTTTTAAAAGACAAGATCATTTCAAATTGCCCAGGATGACCTTGAACTTACTCTTCAAACAAGACAGCCCTTAAATCTGTCATTTCCCCCTTCTTTCTAGAGTAGATGAGATTATAGGCCTGGGCCCTAGGCCTGGTGATTTATTTTCTTTACTGTCTTAAAATATACTTATGATTATTGATTGTTAACCAGTTAGTTTTGGGCCAGTAGCATCCCCTTTCCAAACATATAATCTAGAATGTCTATTTTGAGCCTAGTGACATTTCTACAATGAATGGTCCTACCTTGAGACATTTTTCTTTTTAGTATTATTTAGAATATTTCGATAATATTTATTCTTTTTTTCTTCACTTGAGGTGAACTTATTGAAAGTTATATGGATTTAGAATCTCTATGGCTGGAAGCTATAGATGATAGAGATAATATGAGTAGTGATTTTTGTGAAGAAAGGACAGACACTTAGAAGAATTTGAACTTGTCCCCTCACAACAGTACTAACTGGTTTTTCTCCTTGGAGAATGACCAGATTCTGTTGTTTATTTATAAGACCATTTGAACCAGGTGTTGGTGGCACACGCACTTGAGAGGTAGAGATAGGCGGATCTCTATGAGTTCTAGGCCAGTCTGGTCTATAGGACTTAGTTCTAGCACAGGCTCCAGAGAGAGAGAGAGAGAGAGAGAGAGAGAGAGAGAGAGAGAGAGAGAGAGAGAGAGAGAGAGAGAGAGACAGCATTTAAGATTTGATTTTGATTTCTATGGGCTGGGGAAAGAGCTCAGTGGTTAAAGCGCTTGCTGACCGAGTACTGAGAGTTCAGTTCAGATGCTTAGCACATACATTTAAACAGTGCTGACTGAGTGTGGAAGGGGACACCTCTAAGCCCAGATCTGACAGGAGGATGTTTGGAGTTTCCTGGTCAGGCCAACTTCCACCACACTGGGAGTTGTGGTGCCAGCTTTAGGATGAAGAGGCAGGCTGATCTCTATGAGTTCGAGGCCAGCCTGGTCTATAGTGAGGTCCAGGACAGGCAAGCCTACACAGTGAAACCATGTCTCAAAACAAATCAAAACCAAAACAAAGAAAAATAGCTACTGTCCTTGGTACCTCCCTGTTGAGCCTTTTGTACCGCACAAAGAATGCATGAATCACACAGTTCACATTACCTTTCTGAAATATATACAGCTCTAGAAATCTACAGTGAAAGTGTCTTCTAGAACTCCACAACTGCTCTGTTTGGGTTGTTCTTCCTATGAACGACTTTTCCCACCTTTCTAAGTTTTATCCATGATTCTCTTCTTATCTTGTATTCTACTACCCTATGAAGCTTCCTTGATGCTGAACCAAATAAGTACATCTCCAGATTTTGTTTTTGTTTCCAAAATCAGAGCTATTCTCTCCCCTCCCCCAACAAATGCAATTTCCCCCTAAAATATAAATTCTTTGAGTAGAGAACTCTTTTGCTTATCTCTGTATTGCTAAACCTACTATAGTAGTACAAAGCAATAAATAATTCTCACATGATCTCTCTCTCTCTCTTTCTCTCTCTCTCTCTCTCTCTGTGTGTGTGTGTGTGTACAAACATGACATAACCACTATGATGGGGATCACTAACACATGTAGCATGTCATAATTTGTGAATGTTGCATTGCTAAGGAAATCTAATATTTCCTTAAAATATACTTATGAATATATTTTATTTGCAACTGAAATATGGACATACAAAACATCCAAAGATAAATGGATAAATTGGTATTGATACCTTTAGATTTTGCTTGTTTTGGTAGAGAAAACTATTTTTTTTTAGCAGTTTGAAAGTGAGATAAAAGCTAATAGCCATTTTGAACATGAAAGTGACCTCCAAAAAATGCAATTTAATAATATTCAGGGTGGAACTATCTTAATCTTGTTATATCCTCAATTTAATTTTTCTTACTAAAAGTATGGCATAGACCATTGTCTATCTCAAACAGTACGAGGGTAGTTTCATCACAACCTGACTTCCCTTTGGCCAGTCCTATGTGTTTGCAGACCATGCTGGCTCCAGAGTGAAGAGAGGGCACCGCTCCATGGGCCCTGGGCATCTCTCTTGCAAATAATTTATTAGGATTGCAACCAGCTCAGAACATCCCTCTTCTACTGATCACTGCCTTTTATCCACTCATTTATCTTCATTAACGATTTTGTTTCCTTTAAACACTTGTCTCCAATGTTCCCATTTAAAGCTATGTTTTCCTTTGGCTCTGAGGTTTTTAGGAAGACTCTTTTTCTACCTAAACTAGTACTAACCACAATTCCCAATGCAATGAAAGCTTAACTCCTAAAATTACTCTCACTATTGAGACATAATCAAGGGTTGCAAGCTTGAACTTGACATCAATCAGAGGGCATGGACAAATGGAAATCACCCTTCTGGCCCATTGCTGTGATCCTTCATCAGAAGCTCATTTTACATGATGATAATTAACAGTCTTCCCTTGCCAAAAATTAGGCTCAATTTACACAGCTTGGCTTCTAAACAAGTGAGTTATAATTGATCAGCATGTAAAATGTTTTCATGTCTAAAAATTAAAATTACATGTATTCTATAGCCACAGTGCAAACTCAGTTTTTCATTATTTTTTAAATCTGATGCTGAGACAAAATAATATTGTTTTGTTATATGTACCTTATTTTTATGTTCAATATTATTGTGGTTCTATTGTCACTTTTGGTTGGACACTTAGTCTCTAATGTTATAGTTTTATGTTTTAATGATTATTATGATTAGTGGGAAAAAGATCAACTGGCAATAATGTATGAATGAATTTTTTCCCAATCCTCTTCTTGAATATGTGTACCATGCTGCAGATATCCAGTCTGCTTTCCGGTTTTGAAAAATAATGCCACGTTAAATTGAGTTTCTTGGCTAATTTCTTTAATTGCCTAAGGCATTTGTTATTTAGACCTATTTTAATATATGATCACATTTCCCAAATATTTCCTCATTTATTCCTTGAAAATAGCATTTTTTTGAAAATCTTCATTAGTTCCTAATTGTTCAAATTTATCTTCTTCATTATACCTGCTAAGGACCATTTTAAAATGAATTCATTTTCTTTGCTCCTTTAAAGTTATTATTGTATCTTATCTATTTGTTTATTAAAAGATTTAGATTAGTACTGTATATTTTGTTTTTAGTTTGGGGAATAGGTAAAATATCCTTTGTATTTGTTTAGCATAGTCAGTACTAACTACACATTAGGCAGTTTGAGAATAAAAAGTTTTCCTTTTTCCCTCTTTAGAAGTGCCCTGCATTAGGGACACACAGGTTGTTAAGCAGAACTGCATTGACCAATTATTCTCTGCTGAAGTCAGTGACCCAATAAACTTTTCTGAGAGACATATCTTACTACCATGGAAGTACATTAAAAACCCTCTGTACCCCATGCAAAGAAAATCAGGTCCCAATTCACTGCATTTCAAACCTTTAAAAAGTCAGTTGAGTACTACTGATCCTGATAGAAAGTTTTTTGGTGTTTCATATTTTAGATTTTTCTCTTATATGATTTTTGTCTGTAACTTTTCCTTTTTTACACATAAAATTATACATATTTTGAGCATCATATGGTAGTTAAACACATACAAACACTGTGTTTTTGAGTGTGTGCAAACATTCAGATCAGGGAGCATGTATCTATACTCTTGAACATTTATTGTTTTCTTTGTACCAAAGGCATTCAAAATCCTTTCTTCTAGTTTCTTTGAAATGTACATATACTATTTTGGGCTGTTCTGTTGTGCAATAGTACATTAGAGATGACTTCTGCTTGCATTGCTTCACTTTAATATTTGTATCCACATAATTTCTAACATGATCCTTGTAAAATTGGTTGTATGTTTCCTTCTCACATTATCTTTGTATTGTAGCAAGCGGAGACAGAATACCTTGATTTTCACATATGATATAAGGTCTCCAAGGACCTTATCTCATGAATCCTGCTGCTCCAATAAGACATCAGAGTATCTTTGTAATGGCAACAGAAAAGACCTGTCAATGCCAGCTATGCCAATAGGATAGAAAGCTCAAAGTCATTTTGATGAAGTTAGTAAGACCTTCCAGAAATAAGAAGTAAAAAGATAGCTGGATAAGGCTCAGTGGTAAAGAGTCTGCATTCCATGCAGGAGGAACTGGGTTTACTTCCCAATACAGGGTCCTGGTGGGGCAGAAAGTACTATCAGAATCAAACAGAGGGAGGGTTTGCTGCTTACTAATTTTACTCTTATTCCTTACACAATTTGTTGCCACCTTAAATTTCCAGTCTCAAGCATACCTGACTTCTGTGAATTACAGGACCAAACATCTAGGCATCCCAGTTATACCTGCCTTTTGCTGTAAGTAAAATGCAGATCTCTCTCTCTCTCTCTCTCTCTCTCTCTCTCTCTCTCTCTCTCTCTCCCTTTCTTTCCACACCCACAGGCAGCTGGCAGGCCAAGAGTCCACTCAGTGCTTCTGTCTGGCAGGCAGATTCCACTTCCTTCACAGCTTTGCTTATAGTAGACAGTTTCCCTAAAAAGCATCCAATTTCACATAAAACAAACAAACAAATAAAGCAATTAACACTTTCCTACAGACATAACAAGCAGGACTAGTGTTTTTTCTCATAGACTGGAGCTTCGTGTGGTCTTGAAGGCACAAAATTCCAAGTGATAACCCAGCTGTTAGGTATAAGAGGAACCTCTCTGCTGATGCAAATAATTCCAAATAAGCCAGATTAGACCAAATCAAAGATGTCCACGTTTAATAAATGCAGTGTTCCCAGGTGTCTGGGAAAGCATGGTGGGGAGAAGACAAAGGGGAACCCAGGCAAACCTGAGCCATGTGTTCCTTCTCTGGGGAGGGGTCAGTGCCTGCCAGGCTTTCCTGGAGGTGGAGTCTGGATCAAGGTGACACACAGGGCGACGGGGCTTTCCAGCCAGGTATTACATTCCAGACTTTTTGTATAAGAGGTAACAGTGAGCTGAGGTGATGCTTATAAACAAAGTTTTGGGCTCCTTTTTTGATAAAGGGGCCTTGACTCAATTCTGGCTACTTTCTGCAGGCATGGGGAGAACTGGGAGTTGGTGAGCTTGTACTCAGCGAGAGGTGTGGCTGGAGCAGCATCTGGTTTACTATCATCCTGGAGTCCTCAGGCAGCTGCTTTTTGAGGGAGATGTATAAAAGGAGGGGAGGCCATTTGTTGGTCCCCGGCTGCTTGGCCCTGAAATTATCACAGAGAAACTGTATTAATTAAATTCCTGCTTGGCCCATTAACTCTAGCTTCCTATTGGCTAACTCTTATATTAATTTAACCCATTTCTATTAATCTATATATGGCCACGTGACTGTGGCTTACCAACTAAAGTTCCCAGCTTCTGTCTCCAGCAGGCTACACAGCTTCTCCATGACTCTGCCATTCTTTCTCCCCACATACAGGCACACAGCCTAGCTTTCCCCACCTAGTTCTGTTCTTCCCTCCAATAGGCTCAAAGCAGTTCTTTATTCATCAACCAATAAAAGCAACACACAGACAGAAGGACCTCCCACACCAGAGATGAGAAGGCAGGTGGCTAGGAGAAAAAATGTTATTATTTGCCCTATAAAATGGGGCTAGCCATGGGAAATCATTAATTGCCACAAAGAATGGGATAGGTTGTATAGGTGAGGTTCGGGTGTATAACTGAGACACAATAGCATATAAAACCAGATTTTAGTTGGTAGGTACCCTTGATCCAGGAGAATTGGTATGAATGGTAAAGTCCCAGGAGCTGGTGCAGGTGTTTGGCTTCTCTGGAAAGCGCTTTGTAGGTTGGTCTTGGCCAAGGCAGCAGGAGTGACCTGTAAAATATGCTTGAAAGTGGCTGGGATTGGCAAATTGCTCTGGAGACTTAATTTTTACCAGACCTGATTTTTGATAAGAGAACTGGAACAGATTTACATCTTGGTGTCATAGCAAAAGGTTATTGCTTTAGTTTAAAAGGTGTGCACATTTTAAAAAAACAATTAAAGAAAATTAGGAACTCTGGATTTTAAACATATATCTGCAACCTGTTAGTCCTGGACTATGAAACCTGCTAAAGAGGCACACCTGTGTGTATTTTAGCATTTAAACTTTATTAAATGTCATGGATGAAATAAGGTAACAGGACCTTAAGTTATCAAATGCCACTAGACAGATCTGGGAGGGATAAATGAGTAAAAATGAGACATCTTTTTAGCTACACAGGCAATCCCAAATTCTCTCCTTGGTCCTTGGCGATCACCAGTCTTAGAAGCAGTGCTTACCATTAGCTGCTGAGTATGAGAGGCCCAAAAATTTTTCTGTGGGGTGGAGGGAGATTTAATCTACCTGGCTTGACAGGATAAAATCGATTGCCCGGTTGAAGCATCCAGGAAGTTGAAGAGGTGAAAGGCCGCTTTTTGCTGTGTGAGTGGCTTTGCCAAGGGCAAGCCTGGAGGCAGACAGTCCTTCTGTAACCACATATCTTCTTGGAGGAGCTAAAGGATGCTGCAGAAGCTGGCATGTCTCTGTGTTAGAGGCTCTTTTGTTAAATGCCATAACCTCAGATCTGTAAAGGCACTTGAGAATTGGATACCATTACCTGTTATTTAAACTGGACATATAAACTAAATTCAGACTTGTATTTTATCCAATGAGTTACAGTTTACCAATGCTAGTAAATATAAGAAGATTAAAAAGAATATTTTAATAAGTCAAATATACTAATACATGTGGGTACTCTTACCCAAGATGGTGGTAGGGTCAAAATGGCAGTTACCCATGTGTTTGTATTTTTCAGAGCTCTTTTAGTCTGGAATTATCTTAAAATGAGTACACATGCACACAGAAACATAAATCCACATACTTACACAGACATACTATGGTCATATAATTCTAACAGAGAGACAAATAAAACACCTTTAGAAACCTGTGTCAGCTGACTGATTTAAAAAATCCTGGCGTAGGTAGATGGCAAAAGCCAGTAAAGCACAGAGGTCATCCCATTAAGGGCCAGATCAGCAAATGCTGTAAGAGGGAACAGAAACATAAGGATGAAACATTTATACAGTTTTAGAGTGGAAGGACAGGGGAAAATGGATCCCTTGTAGAGAGTCCCTGCATGAGACAAACAGCAAACAGTAGGGATGTGGGGAGAGACAGGAGTAATCCCGGTAGGTAGGTAGGCAAGTAAAGCCAGGGAAGTACAGCAAACAGCTAGAGGGGAGAGGAGAAAGGACCCAGAGTGAGACAAACAGCCAACAGCTACAGAACAGGGAGGGGGTGGGGAGTGGGGTAGGAGCATGCTTCTAGAAACCGTGGACTATGGAGCCTTGTTTGCTTTAGATGTTAGATATCCCCAATGTCAAGGGATTTTTGTAAACAGCTATCCAAGGGCATTTTAGGAATCAGCTTTGAATCGCAAAAATCCATTTGAAGTCCATGCTGTGGGACTCAAGTCTGTCACAGTGCGTCCACAGGTACAACCCTTGAGTCAAAAATGGGGGTGCATGAGAAATGAGTGGGGATATCTCCAAATATCTACATCTCATCTCAGTGAAAGTAGAGCTTTTGTAGCATGGACCAGGCTTCTGGTGCAACCATGACTTCAATAGCAAACCTGAAAAGCGAATGGGTCACCCCGGGGACCCTACAGGCCATGCACTTCAAAAAGGGGAACTCACCTGTAGCTGATCTTGACTGGTGGAGAACAGGAAGGGCATTTTTCCAGCATGCTGCCCTGAGCCCATGGGAAAAACAAACCCTCTCCGTGGGAAACCATCATCTGTTAGGTATAATCTTAAGAGGAGCCTCTCTGACAACGCAAATAATTTCAATTAAACCAGATTAGACCAAATAAAAGTTGCCCAAGTTTAATAAATGCAGCACTCCCTGGTGGTCGGAACAGCATGGCTAGAGGGAGAGAGGGGGAGCCTATGCAAAACCCTGGGTACTACGTGTTCTTTTTCTGAGTGGCGGCCCAAATAGCTTGTGGAAGTGGTCCTGACCCTCCCTGGGGAGGGGTCAGCACTTGGCAGGCTTCCTGGAAGTGGAGTCAGGACCAAGGTGACTCTCAGGGGGAGGGGTCTTCCCAGGCAGCTATTAAACCAGCCACTATCTGACGGGGAGGCTCCATTTCCTCCTCAGTCATTCTCCTCATCAGAAGCTACAAACACTCCATACCCAATTTGACCATGTCTCTCTTCTTTCCTTGATGTCATATGCACTTTGGACCGTTTAGCAATTCTTCCCTGTAACATGTAGTTACAGTCCAGGTAGATGTTGCAGGTAGATGCTCACATTGAAGGTGTACTCACCCTGCTTCTTTCTCTCCCCTGTTCATGAGTGGTGTGTGTGTGTGTGTGTGTGTGTGTGCATGTGTGCGTAGACATGCCTTCCAGGTCCTGTATGTTTGAAAGTCAGAGGATGACTTCGTGGAGTTGAATCACTCCTTGAACCATTATGTGGCTTCCAGGGATTGAACTCATATTTTTGGGCTTGCTCTCCAAACAACTTTACTGGATGAGGCATCCCTCGGTCTCCAGGAAGGTATGATTATCTGTACATCCTTGGTGCCAGATGTTGTAATCTGCTAGCTTAGTCTGTAATGTTGCAATCTACTGACCTGGTCTGTCACCTGGGTATCCTGTCCCTGTAAGAGAAAGCTCTGCCCACTTCCAACCTCTCCCTCCCCTTCCATTGAGGCAAGTGGTCTCCAGCCTCCTCTCCAGCCTGAGCTCCTTCCAGGGGTTATTACACAGCTTTCCATTCTTATTTTTCATTTGCTCCCTCACTGTGGAACCAGGAATTTCAGTGTTATGCTTTATATCAGAGGGCTTTACTCTGGTAGCTCAAATGTCCCCCTTAGTGGAGGTGAGTTTCCCACCTCCATTTTTGGGTTTGGGGGTTGTGTACCATTATTGTCCACAGGGATCAGTGCTTCATTCTCACTGCTTCTATTCTGCCCTTGGTAGGTCCAATCTTTCACCTCAAATAGGAAGGACTATGCAGTCTGTGAATTCTGAATGTCTGTTTTTCCAGTAAATAGCAAGCCTGGAGTGGCAGACAGGGATAATTTCTGAGTGCTATTAATAGCTCAGAGATGTGCGGAGATGTGTTATTTCCACAAATATCACAGGGCAGAAAGTGGATTAAGAACTCTTTAATGCACATGCTAGATGTTAATGCTATCCTAAAGCAAAGAAGCACTATTGGGGGAGAAGAATAAGGTGGCAGTAGATGAAAGCAGTAGGGCTTCTAGTCGGGTACAGACTCTTCATAGACATGGTATGGGGGTGAGCAGATGGGTACAAGTTCTTGCTGCATAAGTATTATGATATGAATTTCAATCTTCGGAACCCGTGTTAAAAAACCTAGGTGTAGAGAGAAAGATTACTGGGGCTTGCTGCATTGCATATTACTTGGCTCATATGAACGATCCTGTCTCTAGGGAATAACAAAGAATGACAGAGCAGTACACATGAAGTCTTGATTTGTCTTCCAGTCATAGACATATATTCCTTTTCCATGAACATCTGCTACACACATGTCCAATACAAGTATATCTAACACACATTACACATCACACACACACACACTTGCACAAACACTCACACACACACTCACATACATGTACACACACATGAACACACATGCAGGAGCACACACACAGTACACACACACATTATATGGATTGCCTTGTAAAATATACAGTTCAAACCAAGAGTTGAGAGGATGTATGGCTGCCTGTTGGAAGCTATTGAGGAGTTCTCTTAATTACAGCCCCTTTAAGCCTTCATCTACCAACATACATAGGACTGTATTTCTAGAGAACCCTCTGTCATCAACTGCCCAAGATAGGGATAAAAGCTGACTGTGAGTATTGTATGACTGCTCTCATCTTACAGAAACTTAGCTCTGGCACAATTTTTAGCTCACAGTCAAATTCATTACAATCTGGTTATGACAGCCTGGCATGTCTCGGGTAATAGCTTGTGTCTATAAGCCAAATGTATTAAGATTCTAGAACTTTCTGGAACTAGAAGACTGTAGCTGTGTTGGGATGAAGTGACACTATTGGAGCATCTCTGAATAATCAATGCCATTCTTTCCCTCCTACAGATAGAAAATGATCACCAGGCCCAATAGCATAGTTAACACTTTAATTGCTGTAGCATCTGAAATTGCCAGCATCACATAAAAAATAAAATCCATAAGTGAAGAGTGTATTATTCCATTGGACATGGTTTCTCTTTCCTTTCCTTGGGGGGGGGGTGTGAGATGTAACTGACCAATTGGCTGTTAAATAACTGAAAGAAGGGATTTATTAATTAGGGAAGAAATAGAGTCAATCTAATGCAGAAGGAACTGGGACTCTAAACAATATACATGGTAGAAAAGTTAATACTTCCTTGCAGTATTCAAAAGCACATTGGTGGGAGAATCATCAAAATACAGTTGGTCTTGACATTTTTCTCTTGGGTGATGTTTATTAAAGAAGTCAAATTATATTATAAATTAACAAATAAGAGTAATATATTTTAATACTCCCATGCACACTCTGTCCCTGTCTCTCTTTCTGTGATTTTGACTTTCACTGGGCAGTCTTTATTCTAGGTCTACTTGGTGTCCCTCAACAGTTCAAGGCTCTTTTGTTGCCAGAGAGAAATCTTTAGATTTGAGATCCCAAATTCTTTTCCAATATTTCCAGAAAAAGCGGTCAATTATGCAATTCACAATTGACTGACATATCTCCTTTCACACATCATTGATAATAGATGTCTCTTCTCAATGAGTTGGGCTCGATATACATATTAACACTGACCTTGAACTCAGAGATCTACCTCCTGAGTGCTGGGATTAAAGTCATGTACCACTATCACCCGACTTCCCATTATCTTTATTGCCCTCTCTTCCACGATGTTTTCTGAGCTGTGGTTACAGGAGTTGTTTTGTAGATGAATCCACTGTGTCTGAACAGTCCATGATTAGTTATAAAAGCCTTTGTTAAATATTAAGAATTATGCAGAATATCTATCTATCATCTATCTATCATCTATCTATCTATCTATCTATCTATCTATCTATCTATCTATCTATCTATCTATCTATCTATCTATCATCTCCTGTTATGTTCAAGATGGGGACAGACCACCAAGTCTAATAAACCAAAAGAAAACTTTATTCTAGAAACCAGATTCCAGAAAAAAATAAAATAAAATATCTCCATGGGACACAAGAAGTTTATCAGCTTGCTGAGATCACAGCCAGAGATGGATTCTGTAAGGTTGTGGCAAAGGCTGGTTTCTGAACCCTTTTTATAGTAGGGACACCAAGTATTAGGTCTGAACAAAAGAATTTTTAAAATATCAGGTAAAACTCAGAAACAGATTGCCTTATTATATAATCTTCATTAACAAAGTTTTTCAGTGTTTGTACTTAATCTATTGTCTTCCTTGGTACTTTCAGGTAGTGAAGTGTTTACTAAAACCCTGTACTCTCCCCTTTGCTGCAGTCAGTTTCACATAGCAGGGAAAATGAACAACACAAAGGTCATATATCTGTCTCCTAAAAGTTAACTCAGCTCATATCTGTCATTAATTAAGGATGGCCAGGGGTGTTAGGCTCTCACTTTGCAGAGAGAAGCTTCAACCTTGCAAATAGAGCTATGGGTTGTAAAGCAGAGTAACCCACTGTTAGTAATTAATCCTTAAGCTGCTGAGAAAGCTACTGACAATCTGTTCTCATTCTCCTAGGCTTACAACTTTATTTTTCTTCATTTTTACATTCTTATTTCTGGAATCTACATTTTAAATTCTTATTCTTGGACCCTTCATAGCCAAAGGATGGAAGCAGTCAACTTATAAACCAAAACAAGGACTAGGATGGCAAGATGTTCCTACAGGTGAAACAGTGGTACCTGAAATGGATTTTCTGCGAGTTTCTGGGACTGCTGGGGACCTGAAAGCAGCCAGTCCCAGAGACCACGCAGCAGGGATGGTGGCTGGTCCTTGGCAGTGACAAACGGATAGACGTTGGGTGGGAGACACAAAGATAGCCACACCATACAGAATGAAACTGGACATTTATTAAGGTGTGTTATGGAGGGGAAGGAAAAGGGGGAGAAGGGAGGGAGAGAGAGAGGGAGAGCGAGAAAGAGAGGGGGGGGGGAGAGGCTGCCTCTCCTAGAGAGGGAGAGGAATAGAGAGAAAGAGAGTGGGGTAGAGGCTGCAAGCAGGAAGGGACTGGGCATGGCTTGTCTCTTAAAGAGACATAACATTACATTCCGATCTCTTTTTTATAATAAAAAGTGGGAAATTTACACCACAGGTTAAAGGAATTGGGTCAATGGATTCTCAAGGCTTCTTCCTGCTTAATTGTGGGTGTTGTGTTTGGGGGGGACCTGAGAAGTCTGGGTACTGGCCACATCCTGGCATAGTTGGTCTCTTTGCTCCTGTCCTGGTGTTTGTGGTATGGAAATGTCCAGTGTATCTTATACCTGTTTGAGGTATTGGCAGAACAGAGGGCAAAGTTAAATTAAGGGAAAAAATAATTAGGACCAGGGAATTGAGGGGTGTGTATCTGACCTCTTTAAGGTGGATCCTTCAATTTGGCTCCCTGGAATGCATAAGATTTCTGTGGGTTTGTGAAAACAGAAGTTTTAGACATATATATTGTATAAAAGTACCATATTTATGTCAGAATGACTGTTACAGATATTTTTGCACAATTAAAAGTATTTTTAAGACTATGGTAGGCAGCATGAGAGAGAAATTTGATCTGAAATTTGTTTGGTGAGGTTGTCCTTTTAAAGTGACAAAACCTCTCAGCTGTCAAACTGCATCAGAGATCTTTAAGAAGGATAAAATTTTACTTGAGATACTGATTAAAAAATGACAGAGAACTTACTTGGTTGGTACCCAGAGCTACTCTTCAGAGTCCTCCATGGTCACTGAAGGTCACTTTTGCCTTTTGCTGTTTAGCGCAAGGCCTGCCAGGCTCCAGAAAATCCTGTGGGCTGAGAAATCTGTAGGAAGACAAGCCTACCTTGATCTTAGTAGCTAGGCAGCTGATGCCAGCAATTCTGTTCACATTAGGAGATCTTCAGTTTAGATGAAAGACAGTTTCTTCCAGTGGTCAGTGCTTGGCAGTTGAAGTGAACTGTGGATGGACGTTGTTGTGTGCCCATTTGACTTCTTTGGTGGAAGTAGAGTGCTGGTAGGAGCCAACCTGTCTCTTTTTGTTATGAAAAGTTTTTAATGATTAAATATCTAAATATCATATTCCCCAGATCTCTGAGCAGTTGAGGGCTGTTTATTAGGTATAACTACAGTATAGAATCTGCCTGGAGAGCTGTGTCTGAGCTTGACCACTTTGGCTCTCAACTTAATAGGTAAGACTTACACTCATAAAAAGACAGAAAGAAGAAGAAACTGCTTGCAATAGAAGGTTAAGGGCAGAACTGAATAGTAGAAAACATCTTAATATATTCTAAATGAGGGTTGGATTAAATATAAGGTATTTTTGTAAAAGAGACTTAAAAGTACATACAAGTTTAGAACCTGAGACTTATTGGTTTTGTAGTCTGAAATGAGATGCAATGAGCAATTATAATATTAAGCATAGATGTATTTAAGTTACATATATGAATACATACAGAGAGAGTGAACAGGAATTAGGCCAAGTGGATGCTCTTGGTGGGCCCTACCAAAGGCATGCCACTGTGTAAAACACATGTAACAAAGTCAACAAGAGGAATTTAGTGAAAAAAAAAACATAAGTAAACCAGGGGACAAGGCAGGGTATACTTCAGTAAAGATGGGAGAACCTGGTCACCTGACCTGGTTCGGAGGTAAGGTAACAGAGTTAACAGTGGAGAAACAAGCAGGGAATACCTCAGTAAAGATCTCAGAACTTGGTTACCTAACCTGGCTCTCAGCCAAGATGGTGATGAAGTTGCCTGACCCCAGTGAAAATGGCAGTGGATACATGTTGTATGGGAAAAGTCACAATTTTTGAGATGTAGGGAGTTTAAGCTTAATAAGAGAGACCTAGAGATGTGACCCACCCTGTGGCTAATCCACCCTGCCACAAGCCACAGAGGGGAGCAAAAGGCTGGAACCAAAAAACTGCACCATACCACTGCTGGAATTGACAAACCCGGATGGAATTGAAAAAAGCCAGGAGACTGACATGGATAGCTTGCTACACACAGCTGAAGTGTGAAAATCCACGAAACACCACTAGGCACACTGTGAGATGACTCTCAACTGTGGTGGGGTGTGAATCAGCGTGAACATAGCAGAGACCCATGGGCCGGGCATCCCCTGACCCCAGGTGGGGTGCTATGGCCTGGCTGAATCTGGTCAGGGTGACTCAGAAGCCAGAGAAGCCAGAGGCTGTTTTGAGCCGCCTTTTATGGTGAGGGAAAACAAAAAGGAAAAGAAATGGAAAAAAAAGAAAAAGAAGAATCTATCAGATGCACCGCACAGAATGTGCAGTGCTAGCGCAGCTGACTGACCCCAGATCAGTCCAAACACAATGTTAGCTGAGGGAAGGAACCATAGCAGAACGGGGGAGACTTACCAATGGAAGCTGGTGGTGGGAGTAGGAAAAAACCTGGTTCAGGAGTTTTGTCATGGCATAAATGAAATGGATTTGCTGCAAGTCTCCAGGACTGCTGGGGACCTGAAAGCAGCCAGTCCCAGAGATCACATGGCAGGGAAGGTGGTTGGTCCCCAGCAGCGACAAAAGAATAGGTGGCACGTGGGAGACATAGAGATAGGCACATCATACAGAGTGAAATTGGACATTTATTAAGGTAGGTTATGGAGGGGAAGGAAAAAGGGGAGAGGGAGAGAGAGAGAGAGAGAGAAAGAGAGAGAGAGGAGGAGAGAGGCTGCCTCTCTGAGAGAGGGGACAAGAAGAGAGAGAGAGTGGGACTGAGGCTGCAAGCAGGAAGGGAGTGGACATGGCTTGTCTTTAAAGAGACAGAACATTACAGTACCCATGTCTAATTGGACTCAACAGTAGGTGAACCACGCCTGGTATTGAAAGCCTAATCAGTTCCACAGGGTTAGTGAGGTCATGAGTCTTAGAAGAGAATCTTCTATCATCAGTTTACTAAACCAGCATAACTCCTAACTGTACTCTAAATATTTACCTTATAACCACTGTGTCTCTCAACCTTTATCAGAAAAGCTTCTCTTTTCAATAGATGGAGACCATCACAGAAAATCACAACTGGACAAAATACAGAGGAGAACTAAGATCAGAATCTTGGTGGAGATCTGGGTACTTATTCTGTGATTTTGGGGACAGGGACTCTCTGGAAGACCCTGTTTTCCACTTGGGGTCACTTTAGGTCTAAGTGATAATTAAGTTAAGAAGAACCAAAGTTTCCTTGGAGTTGGGTTACTTTAGTGAGCTATTAGAAGAAAGATTTACTCCATTAGCTCTGTTTTTCTCTCCCTACTTTTTCTTCTCCTCTTCAGGTCAAATATCAGGTAAGCTTATGGAAAGTAGATAAAAAGAAGAATTTTTTTCTCATGGTTTCTGATAGACTTAATAGAGATATCCTAGGTTTCCTTCTGAGCTGAGTTATAATCCTTCCATTTTCCTGAAAGCACTGTTTTGTCCTTTGTTAAATACGAAGAATTATGTATAATTGATGTTCTTAAAAAACACTAATTACAGACCTGAAAACATATTAACTGTCATAAAAGGTGTATTCGTGTCAATGTTGTATTGATGTGATAACAGAATGCTCATCCTTTAAAACATAGAAGAGAATTTCACTTGCTAACTTCTCAAATGTGCAGTCTCAGGGAAAATCGTCTTTCGGTGGAAACTTACATCTCCTTTTCCATCTTGACTTCTGGATTTCCACTGCTGTGGGAAGGGAGAAAGAAAAACAGACTAATTACTTGTAGCTCAAGCTGTTGTTTGGACTGGGGGTAATTGTGTGTTGCTGTACTTTCAAGTGGGAAGATCCAAGATGGGATTCAGTTTGCCTGAATCTGTAGGATCTTCCTGGATGATTCTATTCGTTTTCAGTTAGTTCTGATGAGGTAGTTCTGATTTTTTATTCTGTTTTACTATTACACATGGATGGGCAAGAAAATTAAAAAAGACTAACTTTATAAACATGCTAAAATGAAAAATTAAAACCAAACAATCCAGAACCAAGTGTAGTGGGGAGGAGCAAGACTAGGAAATTCAATCCAGTATCTAACCAATCAGCCCTGGAGGCCAGCAGCTGTCTTTGATGGTCTCAGCCCTGTTTGCTCTGCCCCAGGCAGAGAGTGCAGAAAGCTTTTGAAAACTTCTCTTCATACACAGCACATCTGCCTGCCTGAGGGGCCCCTGTCCCAGGGAAGCAGTTCTGACACCTTCATATGCTTCTCACTAATGGAAGGGGATGCATTATTGCCTCAGGAGGAGTCCTGTCATGGAGGCTTGTAGCCCCTGTGATAAAGCATTGGTGAGAACAGTTTTTGACTGCTCATTCAATCCTGAGATGCAATCAAGACAAACATCTTTCATGTACAGGTGACTGGTGGGAGCAGCCGGGCCACATAGAAATGAAGATTTACATTTTGTGTGACTGCCCTTAGCAATTATATGTGAAGGGACCCCAGAGGAAGGACAAACAGAGCGTGAACGGGTTCTTCACTCTCTCCCACACAACACCGGCTTAGAAAATGTGCTGTGCACAAGTAAATGCTTTAGCTGCTAGCTTCTGGTCAAACCTGTGTGAGAAAAGCCTGAACCTGGAGACTCTGCTGATTGCGGGTCCAGAGCGCACCTGGAGAACAAGTACCTGAAGGCTGACTTGCTCTATGGGCGCCTATTAGACCTCTACTGTCATGTCCGGCATCGACAATGAACATAAAAGTGGTCAATTTTGATCATACTGTTGCTCAAGTCCCTTCATTGTCAGTGATTTCCTTGGCCGGAGCCATTTACTGCACTCTACCCCATGTATACACAATCCTGCTTTATTCTCATTAAACTTTACAAGGTCTGTGTCATTCTGACCATTTTAGCCTGGATCCCTGAGAAGATTCCTACCTAAATCTGGCTACCCTGGCGACGATGAGTATTTGGTTCCCAATCAATCCAACAAACCTGTCACAGAGCACAGTCCCCACACTAACCGTCAGGCCCACACCCCACCTCCTGTGGCTCTAACCCCCAGATGGCCTGGTCCTGGCTCACACACCTTCCCCTCTACTACCTGTCCTTTAAAAACCGACAAGGCTTTCCCTACTGTTTCTACTGTTTTTGTTCCCCACTCCCACCACGGAGAGTCAACAGTCTGGAAGTCTGAAACCCCAGCATACCTTTCTTTCTAGCCATGGAGTGCTCTTCTTCCATGGTTTCACCGTGCCCACACTTACAGAAACCAGAGGGTATATTGTTAGCACTCCAAGACTTACAACAGTACTCTTTCACTTTCCATTTCTCCCTCTCCTCAGTATGAGAGGATTGTGGTTGAATTCAGGGCCGGCCTAGCATGTGCTAAGCAGATGCTCTATAGTGGCTTAAACTTTGTTCTGAGACAATGTCTTGCTATGTTGTCAGTGCGAGACTTGAGTTTTTCATCCTCTTGCCTCAAGTACCCAAGTAGTTGGGGTTACAGATGCAAACCATAGTGCCTGCTTGTTTCCGGTGTCTCGATTAAACAAGGGTTAGTATCCTGTGAGAAAAGCTATCATTTTGCTGTTGCCATGTTGAGCAATTTCAATTAGGTTCTAGCTATATTTTATTAAAATTTATTACTGTAAACACTTTGGTGTAAAATGAAATATGGCAGGGACAAGGTTTGATAATCTATAACAAATAATCTTCTGAGAGACATATTTATTCACAGAAATCTCTTGGAATACAACCAGAATTTATGGGAGGAAGCCAGGCATGTCAGCTCAGGAGTAAAAACAGATTTCTAATTTATTTTTCTTAAAGATGAATAAATGGTCTCAGAAGACAGAATCTTCAGTCACCATCTTCAGGTGGTACAGGAAGTATCTGTTGTTGATTGGGATTCTCCCAAAGGCCTTTACTAGCCTCTCAGTATGTATTTAGAGGTTCTCTGAATCTGCTGCAATTTAATGGATGCTATGCAGGAGCCAAATAACATGATGTATTTTTATCTTCTTACTCATTATTTCACTTTTCTATGTGAACATAAGTTTGGTTAAGAACCAGGGGTGTAAGATAAGCAAGATACATTTTTCTAAATGAGCTAATGGCAAAGCAGGATAAATAAGTGTAGAGTAGGAGATGTTGTGAAATATGACTTCCGTTATATTGGAAGACAGCTTAAGGTATAAAGAAATTCATGAGGGGTAAACAAACAGTGTTTCATGTTTTGGGCTTAATAGTTTATTTTTCTTGCTGTTTCGTTATACTTTCTCAGTTTTAAAAGTTATGATGTGGGGCTAATGGTGTAGCTCAGTGATGGAGTGATTCAGTGGCATTGTGCAGGGTGTTGATTTCAATCAACAGCATCAGTAAATAAACAAAATAAAAACAAAATTAAGCATTTTCTTTGTTTTGTATTTTTTTTCCCTCTGAAAATTGCAATCAAAAGAAAATGACACTCCTCAGCTGTTTGCTGTTTTGTTGGAGGCTGGCTCTGCAGTGATATCACATTGATAGAGCTTTGTAGCCTAGTAATGTAGTTAGTGGTTAGTGAATGAAAAAAGAAATGAAAGGGAGGACTGGGGTGCTTATAGGTGTGATTGGAGCAGAAGGTTTATTATAGATAAAGAAGGAAAGCACAATTGGAGGCATCTGGAAGGGTCCAGAGTAAACAGGAGAGGCCAGAAGGGAAAGCAGAGATCCAGGAAACCAGAGGACCAGGGGACCAGGAGGCCAAAGAGAATTAGGGGGAAAAGGGAGAAAGGACCAACACAGTCAAAATGTCTGGACTATATAGGGAAGAGCATCTGGGGAAAAAGGCTGCAGAGTTCAGGGTAGGTGGTAGAGTAAGCCAGCAAGAAAGACCCTGTAACAGGTAGGAACTGAGGGATGCTGGGAGAACTTGGCATCCAGATCCACTTTGATTTGTTCCTAGACACCTCAGTTAGCCAGTTTTTCTGGGAACTTGAGACCTTACTGTTGGAATAATGAGAAAGGCTGAACAGAAGAAAACCTAGAAAATAGCCAATGAATAGTAAAGATCCAATGGCCAACTACTGCATATAGGTCTTAAGTGTTTTTCTTGACCAACAAAACTCTCTGCTGATGCAAATAATGCCAATCAGACCACGTTAAACCTAATTAGAAGGTTCCCAGGTTAAATGGCTGCCAGTGCTACCAGTTGGTCCCCCAGAAAAAACACTGAGAGGGTACAGAGAACTGAAAGACCACAGAAAACTGGGAGGCCAAATGTTCATTCACTAGGGGGCAGTTTAAACAGCCTGTGAGAGTGGTCTTGACCTTCCCTGGGGAGGAGTCATTCCACCCAACATTCCAAAAAATGGATGCTGAGGGCTGGGATGAAGCCCCCCAACAAAGCAATAGGTAACCCTGGGTTTCCACGGATACAATCAAATCATGTACTGGCTGTAAAATGATACAGCTTTGGGGATGCAAATTAAATGCTCAAATCACTATTCTCAGTGTAATGGAATTTTTGAAAAGGGTCTGGAATGAACTGTCATCATGTAATCTGAGTAAGTTATTGTCATGACCTTCCAACGTGATCAGAGAGACTTCACAGATTAAACTCTATTTCTGTACCACATCAAATTGAGGCAATATTTTTATCCATTTTAATATGCTGACAGTGCTCTGTAAGAGGGACTCATTTTTGTTTACTTAGTATCCATTAGCCCCTGAACAATAACAATAACATAGGCCTATAGTAGCCAAAACTCTCTTCTCTTCTGTGTGTATTCTAGGTTAGAGTCATGTTTATTGCTTTATGTACATATCAGTTGTTTAAATACATCCAAGACTTTTTTTTTCTCTTCTTCTTCTTCTTCTTCTTCTTCTTCTTCTTCTTCTTCTTCTTCTTCTTCTTCTTCTTCTTCTTCTTCTTCTTCTGCTTCTGCTTCTGCTTCTGCTTCTGCTTCTGCTTCTGCTTCTGCTTCTGCTTCTGCTTCTTCTGCTTCTTCTGCTTCTGCTTCTGCTTCTGCTGCTTCTGCTGCTTCTGCTGCTTCTGCTGCTTCTGCTGCTTCTGCTTCTGTTTCTCCTCCTGCTTCTGCTTCTCCTCCTTCTCCTTCTTCTTATTTTGCTGTTGTTTTGTTTATTCTCCGAGTACTCTTCTAACATCAGGCATACGTCATAGAACAAAGTTTGGAAAAGTTTGACTTCCTGTTTTTCCTTAAATGCCAATTATGATTTCATTCATAATTGCCATATTTTTTATGGTTCCAGGACATCAGTTTTAACCTTCCCAGTTGATTGTGATCTCCTAAAAGGCAGATACTATAACATTAACTTTTAAATCTTTGTCATCTGTGACAGTTCCTGCAAATAGATATTCGATAGGTACTTAGTAAATGGACAAAATAATTGTGGATTTATCTTTTAGGCTAGTGCCAACCTCAAGATATCCAATATAACTGTTTATTTTCTGTCTGAGAATCACTATGTGAACTAACTGTACTATTGTGGAAAGAACATCCGTGTTAAGAACTTGAAGCTGTTGTCATGTTTGTTGTCTACTTGTTGAACAAGTTTCAGAAAGTTAATTTGAAAAAAATTTAAAAATAAAGAAACAAAACTTCCCAAACCATCAGAAATCTTAATTTTTTCCTTCCACTCAAAAATTCTATAATCCTTAAAAGTAAAGCATTGCTAATAACACATTATTAAGTGTTATTCTAGCTCTGTGGCCACGGAGTTGAGATCAGGGCTCACCTTCTAAATCCAAATAGCTGTGTGACCCTGTGTAAATCACTTACAGTTTTACCATTAGTGATATTAAAATTGGGGATGGAATGATGAGTTTGTCTTTGGGTCATTATGAGACTATATCACTGAAATTTTTGGAAAGCACATTTGCAGTTTAGATATTAATTGCAGGCTCCATAAAGCAACTAAGACCAAGCTACCTTTGTCTCTTCCCACTACAGAAGTCCAATTACAATGCTGCCTTTCTGCACTAGGTATTGTGCCTGCCCATCCTCCCTATCTATAGAGGAGGAAATGCTATAAATGTGTCACTCTCTTCACTTGCATCCAATCCTCTAAGTGGCTTCCAGTTTCAGTTTAGAATAAAGCCTCCAACTCATTGGACAACTTAAAGGAACTTTCATAGCTACAATCTCGAATTTCTTCAATGTTCTGGGCAGTCATTGCTAGCTTTTTGCTCCACGGACTCTAACCCTTCCTATTCCCAGGTCGCAGGCCTTCGGACCTGCTGTTGATCTCTACTGAGCCTATGTTATACTGAGTCTGTGTGCGAGCACTGGATTTTCCTCCTGTTGGCTTCCTTATGTCATTCTCATCTTTCTTTAAACGTTAGCTCTTTCTTTACCATATGTCATGTCACCTCAAAGAACACTGTATTTTCTTATCTGCAAGACTAACTGACACTCCGTGACTCATCCAATGACCTCTAGAAATTAGGAAAACTGAGTCCTTTGTATGTTTTAAAAATCACAATCAGATAATCTATCACTTTTTGGAAGTTTAAATGTGTTGTGTTTTGAGACAAAGTCCTATGATCTAAGTCAGTTTGTCTTGGAACTGAAGATCTTCCTGCTTCAGTCTCTCATTGTGGAATAATAGGTACACTCTGCTGTGTCTGGCTCTTGCATTACTTCAGTACTAAAAAGATCCACATCTTTCAGGAGTCCTCAGGGAATTTCTGACATAATTCCACTTTTCATCCACTGCTTTGTGTGAGTAATAGATTTTGAATTTTACTCTGTCTTTTATTTTATATGGAACATGGCACACAGAGCAGATCAATAATTGAAATTGATGCTGCTGTTTTTAATTTTTTTATACATGGTCTCAATATGTATTCTGCTATAGCCTATAACATGTAATTCTCTTGCCTCAGCCCCTAAAGTGTTACAATTTTATCCTCTAATGCTTCCATTTTCAATTGAGAATAAAACTTATATGGCCTGTCCTTGGCTTACTTCTCCAGCGTTCTTCTATATGTCATACCTGGATAACTAATTTCTTTGGCAAATGCTTTAACAGAGCTATGCATATATTATATATATTAATTCTTAATCTTTAAATCTTTTCAGAGTTAAGAAACACTAAAAGTAGTTTCAAATTAATGGGTGACTACAAGTTTGGCAAAAAGTAGACTCTAGTGATTCTGGGAGGTCATTTGTAACCATGCCATTTGTGTCACCGACAAGTTCTATTCTATATTAAATTGATTACAATGATATATGTTTTGATTGCATAGACTTTTTTTCAGAAAATGTAGAAAATAAGGAAAGTAATTTAAAAGCTATTGCCATAGTTTGGCACTGCATATTGTTCAAATTCCAAGACTGTATTACATTTGAGATCTCAGCTCTAGCACAGGATGAGAAAAAGAGCCATGGTTTTAATTGTGAAGCTCTTGAGGCCTGCCATGGTTCACACAATGTGACCCTGAAATGAAAATATCATAAGAACAGTCTGTTTTATAGGTGAAATCATACTGTGAGATATGAAAGTGAACTATGGTCTTTATCTTTAGCAGTGGGAGATTGTGCCGTTGTTGTCGATGTTGTCTCTAATAGTTTGTGCTGGTGCGATTGCCATGGGTGAAAGACACTTACTTAGCATTGACTGACTTCACTTAGAAATGATGGTCAAAGGGGATGCTGTAATTTCTCTAGAAAAGATCATTTTTCAAAATATTTGACAACTCAGACTATGAGTTTATTGCCTCCTATAATAAAGGACATTGTCAGTGTCACCACAGAAGCTAGAGCAAATGCCATCAGCACAGTGGCCATTCTGCATGGTTGCAGAGATTGGAAGGCTCACAAGAGGATATCTTTCAGATGACCTAATCATCATTGTAGTAACTTGACTGTGTCAGCTAATTGTCATTGAAGTCATGTCATTGTCTGAATAATACAAAGTATGTTACCAAACTTGGGTCTTTAATCTTTTTCTTGATTGACTAAATGTAAAAATACATATATGTTTTTAATTCATGCATCTCGAATGTTTTAAAATTCAGAAGTGTTCAGGACTGAAACATGGAGCCTTCAACCTTAGACTGAACACAGCAAATGGTATTCTCAAAAGCTTTAAAATCAAATCATAAAGTTTTAGTGCACTACACTGGCTTACTTTAAAGAGCCCAAACTATAATTTCTTATTGAAATTCTCTTAAATAGCTTGTAATAAGATTTAGTTGAATTCAAACATAGACTCTATAAATTTATTATGTATGTGAAATTGTGAATGCCAGTCATGCAGAGAACTAATATATATGAGAAATAATTATTCTTGCCATTCCCAAGGAAATGAAAAAGCACCAAGAAATTCAATCAATAAAAATTTAATGAATATCTATTTGGAAAGATCACTTTAGAAGTTATTTGGAGGAAACAATAAATAATAGAATCATTGTCAAAACAAGAGTTTCTTTTTCTTAATTGATTTTATTGAGCTATACATTTTTCTCTGTTCCCCTCTCTTATTCTCCCCTCCCCTTCAACCCTCTCCCATGGTCCCCATGCTTCCAATTTACTCAGGGGATCTAAAACAGGAGTTTCTTAATTGTTATGTATATGCACAACAATAGTGAATTATTCATACAAGAACTATACAATACCTAAAGATACTAGAGATTGAGATGAACACTGGAGAACATCAACAATGGCAAAATTACTAGTGATGACAGGACTTATTATGTGTCCAGATGTACTGGTGCTGTATCAGGCATTCTCTGTTCTGTATCCTGATATTTAAGTTAAAGAAACAGAGGACTAGCTAGCAAAAGTAAGTCTCCAACACAAAATTTCACAAATATTTTCAGATTATGCATATAGAGTCTTATCTGTTTCACTCAAAGGAGATGATGATACTCATTCTGAGTTGGAATATGATTGTCTGTTTGTTGTGTACTGACAGATGGGAAGATGGGCAAAGGATGAGTATAAGAACAAAGAGTCATTGGACCAGGAAAGCTTGGGTAGTCTTTGTACAGAATAAATTATAGGATGGATAGGGAGAGATGCTGAAAGAATAGGAAGGTGAGGAAGCAAAGAATAACAGTGATACTATTTTTTTTTCTTGCTGATTTTTTTAATTAATTAATTAATTTAATTATTAAAGATTTCTGCCTCTTCCCCGCCACCACCTCCCATTCCCTCCCCCTCCCCCAATCAAGTCTTCCTTCCTCCTCAGCCCAAAGAGCAAGCAGGTTTCTCTGCCCTGTGGGAGGTCCAAGGACCACCCACCTCCATCCAGGTCTATTAAGGTGAGCATCCAAACTACCTGGGCTCCCACAAAGCCATTACGTGCAATAGGATCAAGAACCCATTGCCATTGTTCTTCAGTTCTCAGTAGTCCTCATTGTCCATTATGTTCAGCGAGACCGGTTTTGTCCCATGCTTTTTCAGTCCCCGGCCAGCTGGCCTTGGTGAGTTCCCGATAGATCATCCCCATTGCCTCAGTGTGTGGGTGCACCCCTCGCAGTCCTGAGTTCCTTGCTCGTGCTCACTCTCCTTCTGCTCCTCCTTTGGATCGTGAGACTTCAGTCCAGTGCTCCAATGTTGGTCTCTGTCTCTGTCTTCTTTCATCGCCTGATGAAGGTTAATATTCAGGGGGATGCTTATATGTTTTTCTTTGGGTTCACCTTCTTATTTAGCTTCTGTAGAATCACGAATTATAATCTCAATGTCCTTTATTTATGGCTAGAAACCAAATATGAGTGAGTACATCCCATGTTCCTCTTTTTGGGTCTGGCTTACCTCACTCAGGATAGTGTTTTCAATTTCCGTCCATTTGTATGCAAAATTCAAGAAGTCATTGTTTTTTACTGCTGAGTAGTACTCTAATATGTATATATTCCATACTTTCTTCATCCATTCTTCCATTGAAGGGCATCTAGGTTGTTTCCAGGTTCTGGCTATTACAAACAATGCTGCTATGAACATAGTTGAGCATATAATTTTGTTGTATGTTTGGGCATCTCTTGGGTATATTCCCAATAGTGGTATTGCTGGGTCGAGAGGTAGGTCGAACCCGACTTTCCTGAGAAACCGCCACACTGCTTTCCAAAGTGGTTGCACAAGTTTGCATTCCCACCAGCAATGGATGAGAGTGCCCCTTTCTCCACAACCTCTCCAGCAGAGGCTATCATTGGTGTTTTTGATTTTAGCCATTCTGACCGGTGTAAGATGGTATCTTAATGTTGTCTTGATTTGCATTTCCCTGATTGCTAAGGAAGTTGAGCATGATCTTAAGTGTCTTTTGGCCATTTGAACTTCTTCTGTTGAAAAGTCTCTGTTCAGCTCAGTGCCCCATTTTATAATTGGATTGATTAACCTTTTACGGTCTAATTTCTTGAGTTCTTTGTATATTTTGGATATCAGACCTTTGTCAGTTGCGGGGTTGGTGAAGATCTTCTCCCAGTCAGTGGGTTGCCTTTCTGTCTTAGTGACAGTGTCCTTTGCTTTACAGAAGCTTCTCAGTCTCAGGAGGTCCCATTTATTCAATGATGTCCTTAGTGTTTGTGCTGCTGGGGTTATACGTAGGAAGTGTTCTCCTGTGCCCATGTGTTGTAGAGTACTTCCCACTTTCTCTTCTATCAGGTTCAGTGTGTTTGGACTGATATTGAGGTCTTTAATCCATTTGGACTTGAGTTTTGTGCATGGTGATATATATGGATCTATTTTCATTCTTCTACAGATTGACTTCCAGTTTTGCCAGCACAATTTGTTGAAGATGCTCTCTTTTTTCCATTGTATACTTTTAGCTCCTTTATCAAAAATCAGGTGTTCATAGGTTTGTGGGCTAAAGTCAGGGTCTTCTATTCTATTCCATTGGTCGACTTCTCTGTTTTTATGCCAGTACCAAGCCGTTTTCAGTACTGTAGCTCTGTAATAGAGTTTGAAGTCAGGGATGGTAATGCCTCCAGACAATCCTTTATTGTATAAGATTGTTTTGGCTATCCTGGGTTTTTTGTTTTTCCATATAAAGTTGATTATTGTCTTCTCCAGATCTGTGAAGAATTTTGATGGGATTTTGATGGGGATTGCATTGAATCTATAGATTGCTTTTGGTAGAATTGCCATTTTTACTATGTTGATCCTCCCAATCCAAGAGCAAGGGAGGTCCTTCCATTTTCTGGTGTCCTCTTCAATTTCTTTCTTCAAAGACTTAAAGTTCTTGCCAAATAGATCTTTCACTTCCTTGGTCAGAGTTACCCCAAGGTATTTTATGCTATTTGTGGCTATCGTGAAAGGTGATGCTTCTCTGATTTCCCTCTCTGCTTCCTTATCCTTAGTGTATAGGAAGGCAACTGATTTTTTGGAGTTGATTTTGTATCCTGCCACATTACCAAAGGTGTTTATCAGCTGTAGGAGTTCTTTGGTAGAGTTTTTGGGGTTGCTTATGTATACTATCATATCATCTGCAAATAATGAAAGCTTAACTTCTTCCTTTCCAATATGGATCCCCTTGATCCCCTTATGTTGTCTTATTGCTATTGCTAGAACTTCAAGCACTATATTGAAGAGGTATGGAGAGAGTGGACATCCTTGTCGTGTTCCTGATTTTAGTGGGATGGCTTTGAGTTTTTCTCCATTTAATTTAATGTTAGCTGTCGGCTTGCTGTAAATAGCTTTTATTATATTTAGGTATGCCCCTTGTATCCCTAATCTCTCCAAGACCTTTATCATAAAGGAGTGTTGAATTTTGTCGAATGCTTTTTCAGCATCTAATGAAATGATCATATGGTTTTTTTCTTTCAGTTTATTTATATGGTTGATTACATTGATAGATTTGCGTATGTTGAACCAGCCCTGCATCTCTGGAATGAAGCCTACTTGATCATAATGGATAACGTTTCTAATGTGTTCTTGGATTCGGTTTGCCAGTATTTTATTGAGAATTTTTGCGTCGATGTTCATGAGTGAGATAGGCCTGTAATTCTCTTTCTTGGTTGGGTCTTTGTGTGGTTTTGGTATCAGGGTAACTGTAGCTTCATAAAAGGAATTTGGCAATGACTCTTCTGTTTCTATATTGTGAAATACATTAAGAAGTATAGGTATTAGCTCTTCTTGGAAGTTCTGGTAGAATTCTGCATTGAAACCATCTGGCCCTGGGCTTTTTTTGGAAGGGAGATTTTTGATAACTGTTTCTAATTCTTCGCGACTAACAGGTCTATTTAGATCGTTCACCTGGTCTTGGTTTAGGTTTGGTATATGGTACTTATCTAAAAAAGTGTCCATTTCTTTTGCATTTTCCAGTTTTGTGGCATACAGGCTTTTGTAGTAAGATCTAATGATTCTCTGAATTTCCTCTGTGTCTGTGGTTATGTCCCCCTTTTCATTTCTGATCTTATTTATTTGCGTGTTCTCTCTCTGTCGTTTAATTAGTTTGGATAGGGGTTTGTCAATCTTGTTGATTTTCTCCAAGAACCAACTTTTTGTTTCATTGATTCTTTGGACTGTTTTCTGTGTTTCTATTTTGTTGATTTCTGCCCTCAGTTTGATTATTTCCAGTCTTCTACTCCTCCTGGGTGCGTCTGCTTCTTTTTTTTCTAGAGCTTTCAGGTGTGCTGTTAAGTCCCCAATGTATGCTTTCTCCGTTTTCTTTAAGTGGGCACTTAGTGCTATGAACTTTCCTCTCAGGCCTGCTTTCATGGTGTCCCATAGGTTTGAGTATGTTGTCTCTTTGTTTTCATTAAATTCAAGGAAGACTTTAATTTCTTTCTTAATTTCTTCCTTGACCCAGGTGTGGTTCAGTAGTTGACTGTTCAGTTTCCATGAGTTTGTCAGCTTTCTGGGGGTAGCTTTGTTGGTGGCTTCTAACTTTAATCCGTGGTGATCTGATAAGACACAGGTGGACACTGATATTTTTTTGTATCTGTGGAGGTTTCCTTTGTTTCCAAGTATGTGGTCAATTTTCGAGAAGGTTCCATGAGCTGCAGAGAAGAAGGTGTATTCTTTCCTATTTGGGTGGAGTGTTCTATAGATGTCTGTTAAGTCCATTTGATTCATTACCTCCAACAATTCTCTTAATTCTCTATTAGTTTTCTGTCTGATTGACCTGTCCATTGGTGAGAGAGGTGTGTTGAAGTCTCCTACTACTAGTGTGTGTGATTTGATGTCTGCCTTGAGTTTTAGCAATATTTCTTTTACATAGGTGGGTGCTTTTATATTAGGGGCATAGATATTCAGGATTCAGACTTCATCCTGCTGAATCGTTCCTGTTATGAGTATAAAGTGTCCCTGTTGATCTCTTCTGATTGATTTTAGTTTGAAGTCAGTTTTGTTAGAAATTAGTATGGCCACACCTGCTTTTTTCTTAGGACCATTTGCTTGAAAAACCTTTTCCCAACCCTTTACTCTGAGTAGATGCCTGTCTTTGTAGTTGAGATGAGTTTCTTGCAAACAGCAGACTGTTGGATCCTGTTTTCGTATCCAATCTCTTAGCCTGTGCCTTTTTATTGGTGAATTGAGACCATTAATATTAAGTGATATTAATGACCAGTGGTTGTTAACTCCGGTTATTCTTACTGCTTTTGGTAGAAGAGTTTGTGTGTCTCCCTTCTTTGAGTTGTGCTGTTGAAGGGTCGCTAGATGCCTGGGTTATTGTAGGCAGTGTTGGCAATGTTGGATTCCTTGGGTTGTGATTTTCCTTCTATTACTTTCTGTAGGGCTGGATTTGTGGCAACGTATTGTTTAAATTTGTTCTTATCCTGGAATGTCTTGTTTTCTCCATTGATAGTGAACGATAGCTTGGCTGGGTATAGTAGTTTGGGTTTGCATCCATGGTCTCTTAGTTTCTGTAGTACCTCTATCCAGGACCTTCTGGCTTTCATGGTTTCCATAGAGAAGTCAGGTGTAAGTCTGATCGGTTTACCTTTATAAGTTACTTGGCCTTTTTCCTTTGCAGCTCTTAATATTCTTTCTTTAATCTGTATATTTTGTGTTTTGATTATTATATGGCGAGGGGACGTTTTTTTTTGATCCAGTCTGTTTGGTGTTCTGTATGCTTCTTGAATATTCAAAGGAATATCTTTCTTTATGTTGGGGAAGTTTTCTTCCATAATTTTGTTAAAAACGTTTTCTGGACCTTTGAGCTGTGCCTCTTCTCCTTCTTCTATCCCTATTATTCTTAGGTTTGGTCTTTTTATTGTGTCCCATATTTCCTGAATGTTTTGTGATGAGAATTTGTTGGTTTTGGTGTTTTCTTTGATCAGTCCGTTTATTTTCTCTATGTTGTCTTCAGAATCTGAGATTCTTTCTTCTATCTCTTGTATTCTATTGATTATGCTTGTTTCTGTAGTCTCTGCTCGTTGACCTATATTTGCCATATCCAGCTGGTCCTCAGTTTGTGTTTTCTTTCTTGCTTCCATTTCAGTTTTCAATTCTTGGACTGTTTCCATTACCTGTTTGATCGTTTTTTCTTGGCTTCCCAGGGTATCATTTACGTATTTACTCATTTCTTCAAACTTTTTGTTATACTTCTCATCCATTTCTATGAGGGCATTTTTTACATGTTGTTTAAGGGACTCTATTGCTTTCAAAAAGTCAGTTTTTTTCCTCTTCTCCTGTGTTAGGGTGTTCAAGTCCTTGTGTTGTAAGATCATTGGGTTCTGGTGTTTTCATGTTGTTTTTCAGATTGTTGGGTGAATTCTTGCCTTGGCGTCTGCCCATCTCCTCTTACCGATGCTATCTATTGGGTTTGATTTAATTGTAGCGGGGCAATCTGTTCTCAGTGCAGGCTTCACTGTTTCTTGCCTGCACTATCCTGCATGCAGTGCCTCGGCCGCCCGGGCCTGCCTGTCGGTGCCTCCGCCTCCCAGAACTGTCTGTGCGCAGGTGCTTCCGCCGCCTAGGCCTGCCTGCTGGTGCCTCCACCACCCGGGGCCTGCCTGCACGCCGGTGCCTCTGCCGCCCGGACTTGCCTGCGTGCTGGTGCCTCCGCCGCCCGGGCCTGCCTGCGCGCCGGTGCTTCTGCCGCCTAGGCCTGCCTGCCGGTGCCTCCGCCACCCGGAACTGTCTGTGCGCAGGTGCTTCCGCCGCCTAGGCCTGCCTGCCGGGTCTGACTGCCGGTGCCTCCGCCACCCGGGCCTGCCTGCACGCCGGTGCCTCTGTCGCCCGGACTTGCCTGCGCGCCGGTGCTTCCGCCGCCTAGGCCTGCCTGCCGGTGCCTCCACCACCCGGAACTGTCTCCAGTGATACTATTTAAAGTATGTATTTTATACTGCAAGCAATGAATGAATTGAGATTATACACGACTATTGACCCACTTAAATTTTTCTTGACAAATGATCACCTTAGAGGTGGAATGGAGAATGAATGAAGACATACAGAATAGACACAAAATTCTAAACATCAGGGAATGAAATATGTAGCTAATATTGTTATAGCTGCTAAAAATGGATTAGGCTGGAGAAATATCCAGAATTCAAGGCAGTATGTGTTCTGTTTTGTCTGAAGTGACATTGGAATAAGGCAGTGTTAATAAACCTGAGAAAATTAGAAAAGAGAGGAATTTTAGAAATGGTTGGGTAGTCAGCCTGTTGAAATCTGCTGTCAGATGTTTCAGATTACATGGACTGAAAGTCCAGTAATAATCGAAGGACAAGGTCCATAGAGACAACCTGGTGCTATTAGAAACAATCAGTGATGAGGCTCTGATCTGAGAGCAAGTGGTACTCAGAGGAGTAGAGATGGGGGGATTCTGTGCACAAGAACTGATCAAAGAAGCTGTGACCTAAAAACGATTGATGGATTAGAACTTCAATGATGTGGAGAGGATGGAACGTTTCAAGTCCAGTTCCAAATTATCTTAGGCATCTTTAACTCCTTAGTCATCATTTGCTGTCCTCCTTTGTATATAACTTGCTAGGTCAATTCTTTAAAATGTATAAACACACCTCTAGTTTCCACCATCTGAGACTTACAGGAGAGGTTTTTTTTTTCCTGTTAACTTTATACTTAATATGCCCACCAATGCATTTGAAAAGTGTCTTAATTTACTATTTTCTTTACTCTTCTTTAAAACTTCATGGAACTGCTACCACACTAGAACATAGTATTTTAGGAAAATCTAAATGTGTGTTTCCAGACCTTGGTCACTTATATTTGGCTCCAGAATAAGCCATCTCTATCAGTTCTTTGAGGTGAGAGCTGTTTCTGTTGAGACAATTCGCAGTTAAAATGAGAGAAAATATTATAGACTGAGCAAAATGAGAAGGAGCACACTGTTGTCATTTGGTCTACAGTGCAGACGATTCTTTTGTGCAGGAAGCAGATGATTTTATAATGTTATGAGGGTGCACCAAAGCTTGCTATTTGGAGGAATCATTGTGGGTAGTGGGAAAAGATGTGCACAAAGAGCAGAAAAGGCTTCATAGGACTTTGAGGAGCCAGGTAAACCTAGCTAAAACTAAATTGATGGACATCTATGTCTGTTGTTACAAGGTTTGCCTCTCAATGTTACTTACATATATCTGTGAAATCCTGGACAGCAAGAGGGTTAAGTAACCTGTGTGGCAAACTGGAAAGGTATTTGTGGTGAGACTTGGTCCAGAAGAAGCTGAATACACTGGCAGGACTTGAAGCTAGGACAATTGAAATCTCAGCTGAATATGGAAGTGTAAACTGGAATGACTGTGATTTGGAATTTCTACATGTCTTTAAGCAAAGACCGTTGGTGGCTAATCATTATTATTTACTATCCTTGGGAAAATACATGAAGTGATTTCCTCCAAGAAAGACACAGGATGTAACATTCCTGCGGTCACCTAGGGTAGACAGCTAGAGATACTTCCACCTTCGTCAGGACATTCTTCCAAATACTCTCCCAGGGGAGTGATGGGTGTGCCAGAGCCTTATTGTAGATGAGATCTGCTTATTTTAGAGTCCCTCAAGTTGAGGGACATATAAGTGTGGTATCTGGGCCTGCTTTTGTACATGGGTCTCAGAGGACTGGTTAAGCCAATGTGGTAGGACTATGAAACTATCTAAACTCTGCTTGATTCATTGTGTTCTCCTTGGTTGAAATGCTAGTGCTGGACAGCCTACTTTAAATTACTGTTGTTGCTGACTAAGAACTAGTGGAGAACTTGACAAAATGAATTCAAGATGCAGGGAATAATGGAGGAGGTCTGAAAACAAAAAAAGAGATCTTGATGTGAGTGAAGATTAAGATAGGTTAATAGTTATTTAATAACTGATGTGGAGGAGGTGATGTTTATACTCAGTCTTAACTGGATTAAATAATATTACATCCAATGATTGAAAGTGATCTAAGCTACTTCAGAATAAGTTAATGGTGAGTAAATGTGAATGTAGAAGCTAGAATGCAAGAGAGAAAGATGCATGTAGACAAGCTTGGAGGGAGAGCTTGGAGGAGTCAGCTCCAAGGTTAGCTAGTATGAAGCGCAATGTGGTGGCAGAAATGGCTGTAGTTTCTGAGTCACAGGTAAAGTTGGGAGTCCATACATCGTAGGTTAAAAAGCCTGAGTGTGGTACTTCACATCTTTAACACTCCATCACTGTTCATGCTTCTGGAGCCCACACACAGAAAATGGGGAATCATAGAGCTATGTTGCAGAAAGAAAATAAAATCTCATCTATAAGATACAGCACTGCAGCTGAGTTGAATTTCATGAGTCAAATTAAGCTCTGGGCTTAACAACAGTTCACGAAGCTAAGAACATAGGCGGTGAATACAGGTTTACAATGAAGCTTCGAAGTCGAAGAGGGACTTGGAAAACTGCTTTTACAGTAGAAATTTGTTTTTATATTTTTTAATTTAGCATTTACTCCATAGGGTTTTCTTGTTTCATTTATTTATTTACTGAGAATATAAAAACTTCCCCTTATTCTCTGTACCTTTCCTAATTGAAGAAGTCAACTAAGTATTTTGAGAATTTTTTCATTGGTTATATAATTAGCAAGCAAATATACTAGAAATATTTTTGTATTTCATTTTAATATTTTTCTTTTAACCATGATTTCCTGAAACATATATGTGTATTTATATATGTATGTATGTTACACCTAAAACATTTACAATAGTATAGCTCTTCACTTATTTTTTAATCTCCTGAAATGTCATTAGCAGAGAAAACTAAAAGGCAATGAAGATGTCTGGGGAAACAAACTGTCCTTAGATTTGAAGTTGAATAAATTATAGAACAAGGTTACTCTCCCAATTAACTGATGTCTTGGGAAATAACCAACTGCTCTCTAAATAAAAGCACATTTGAATTTTAAAATGTTAGTTGCACAAAATGTGTTCTTTTTTTTTCCATCTCTGTTTGGGCTAAAGATGAAGTATACTAAGCCAATGTGGAAATAAAAAAATAGGCTTTCTTCATACAACCTCAGAGAATGTTGTAATGGTAACTACAGATATGCAACAACAAGAATACACACACACAGTCAGACATATGCTTTGTTTAACACCTCTTTAATGTTTTCCTTTGATCATTTTATTGCCAAGTCATTATTTAAATTTATTTTTAATGTTCTTTTATGCATTTAAGATAAGCAATGCTCTCTGTGGGTTAATGTATTTCAGAGGGGAAGGGTTTAGTGAGAGAATCTTAAGAATTTCTGTTCTTTGAGCAATGAAGAAGAGTATTTGGCGACTGTAAATTTGTAAATGGTTTAACATTCAATTTCTCCTGAAGCTCAAGTATTTAATTAAACAGAAAAGAATTTTTAAAATTTCAGCAACTGAGTTCTAGCTATAATACATATATTTGCATATATATACATATATATATCTTTTAAAAATCTAAACATAGATTATAAACAAGGAACTTAGCTTTACTTTCAGTAGTTTTTGTTACTTAATAAATATATACCTTAAAACTAATTTTATTTTAATGTCATTTCTAGAAATACTTACATTTTTAGCAATATAAATAATGATCTTCATTTATTCTGAACCACAGGCTCAGGAATATGGAATACCATATTAACTTGTGTAAGAATGAATTGACTTTATTATGAAATGAGGCTTTCTTGGTATTAGTCCCACAAAAATATATTGGTTATAGCTAAAATGTATGCCTTTGCTTACCCTAAAACATACAAACATTATAAAGCTGCATATTGGCTTCAGTAACAATGTATTCTTTCCAATGGATTCATGTGGCTTTCAGCAAGAATGTATTGATTCCATTAAAATGTGCTCCTCGAGATAAACAAAAATTCAGTTAAAATGCATTGGTTTCTGTTAAAGTTCATTGACTGAAGTGAAGAACATTACACTGTTATTGGGTAGCCTCGGGGTTTGCTAAGTACTGAACAGAGAAGCATACATAAGTAATAATAAAGGCTGGGAAAACAAAGATGTTATAAGCCATACAGGGATATAAATATTCAACAGGCTTTATTAGATTGAGTTTTTTCACAAACACTAAAAGTCGACTCAGGTACTTTCCACAAAGTCACTCCGACCTTCGCGTAGTCTGAACTAGCAGGAATTCAAGGAACTTACCGGACAGAAACTGTGTACTGTGCTGTGAGGTGTTTAAGTAATGCCTCTGTCATTGTCACCATAGATGCAAGTGCTGAGTGCTTTGTCGTCAGTGTGTGGCACTAATTGGAAGATAATTTTAGAAGATAGGCCTTAGTTGGTTCATGTAGTTGGTAAAACATTGCTGTGGAGTGTATTTTTGAATATTAGACCATACTCTAAATATGTGGCCGCTACGATGTGGCACACTTTTTTTGATCCTTGGCCTCTCTGGATGGATGGTGTGAAACCACTGAAAATGTGAACTCAAATATTCCCTTCCTTCTATTTTTTTTTCTCAGATAATTTGCCACAGTGATGAAAACATTAACTTGGCACTAGATGGTAGTTGTTGCCATTACTTTACCTCAGTAACGTGGTCCTAAGGCTTTGGTATTGGTCTGCAAGGAGAATTTGGAGAAGCCCAGAATGCAGTAAGTGAAGCTTAGTGAATGGCTCAGGTAAAAGCTTAGAAGATCCAAATACTGAGGGAAATATAGGCTGTAGGGGCTCTATGTCAAGACTTTCCAGACTGAAAATAAAGACATGACATATTGCATTAGAGGTCATGAGGCATGGGTGTTACACTGTCTGCCATTGTCTATTCACGATGCTTTGACCGTACCCTAGCATTTTGTTAGAGTCTGAGTTTAATGGTGACAAATAATAAATCTGACAGAAAACCTCAAAGCAGCAAAGCATTCAGGCTATGGCATGATTATTTCTAACTTCTTTTAGCTGAGTTTATGATGACTGTTTATGATATATAATAGAGAAGGAAGATTTGAAAAGCTTGTAGTTTGGTCAGAAATGCACAGAATTGGGACAGAGGAAAATGTGGCTTCTGAAGAGGTTTGGGCCATTCAGGAAAAGCACTGGAATGATACAAAAGATGTCTTGAGGCTCTCCCAGGAACTGGCCAGGCCATTTGCATTTCAGGCTCCAACTTGTAGGGTAAAAACTCATTTGAAATACATTCTCTTGAGAAATAGTGGCTTTTGAGCACCCTGTTTGCGCATATGAAAGTGCTTCTGTTTTCGATCACCCAGATAGATGCTATTTGGTTACTGCTGGAGCTGATAGCATAACTAGACACCGTCCAGGTGATGCTCACTTTGCATACATCTTAATATGAGGGTTATGTGATCATGGCTGCTTCTCAAGGTTTCAAGGAAAGCCTGAATGTCCATACAATGTGTTCAGATGTTAGACTTCCTGCCAAAAAAATCCCTGAAAGGGTGAAGTGCAAAGTGATAAATCGAAGTAGAAGATGCCTTGAAGACCTTAAAATATGCCAGGAACATAGAAAGTCTGCCAAGAATAGAAATTACCAGCACCAATAGAAGGGCCATGTTGAATACAAATGATAGGCTATAGAAATCTTATTCAGGCACATCATGCCAGCTCACATCACGGCTCTATAAACCCAAATGCACAACATGAGTCCTTGTGATGTAGTATTTGCTTTGTTGACCTCTGATTTACCTTTAGACTATTCATGTTTTCACTCTCTGTTCCTGTTTTCTGAATGGGATGCTTACTCCAAGCTAGTACTCCAAATTAGAAGCATGGGACATGATTTTAGATGTCACAGGATGCCACAGCTAAGAACTTGGCCTTGATTCTCAAAAGAGACTTTACAGCTGGTCTTTTGGGTGATGTTACAGCTAAGACTTTGGGGATTTTTGCAATTGATCTAAATATAATTTGCATTATGAGATGTCCATCAGTCTTTAGGAGTCAGGGATGGAATGTTATGGCTTGAATATGAAATGCGTCCTATGGGTCACACATAAAACACTTGTTCCAACCTGGTTCTCCTATTTTGGGGGATGATAGAAGCTTCAGGAAGAAGGACCTACATGGAAGAAGTGAGTCATTTGGGAAATTCTTTTGAAGATGTTCCAATATCTGCACTCATTCAAGCTCTTGGTCTTTCTCTCTCTCTCTCTCTCTCTCTCTCTCTCTCTCTCTCTGACACATGATCTGAGCTTCTTTGTTCCACTACACTTCCTCTTCCTAGATGGAAACCATGCTCAAAGAAAACACATGCTTTTCTCAGTTGTTAGTTTCAAGGGTCAACTTGACATATCCCACAGTTATCTGAGGAAGTTACAATTCAGTATCATCTCTATCATACTAGTCTGTTAGCATGTTACTATAGCATTTTCTTGATCACTAGTTCTTATGTTATCTTTACCCATTTTGCATCATGCAGTTCTGTAGCAGGTAGTCCTGGGTTATATAAGAAACCTGAGTGAGTGTGAGTAGGCCAGTAAGCAATGTTCTGTCATGATTGCTGCTTCAAGATCCTGCCTTGGTCCCTGCTTTGACTTCCCTCAGTGATAGACTCTAACCTGGGAAGTGAAGTAACACTTTTCTGTTGGAAGACCTTGCTGGCTGGTCAGAGGTTGCAGTTTATCATGGCCTGGCAGCTTTTTCCAAATGCTTGAAAAGCTCAACAACCTGAAGGCTCCTTTCCTGCTCAGTGAAACTTCCTGCTCTCTACCTGCCCTTACCTGGAGAATGCCCCTGGGTCAGGAGGACTGACCTTATCTGGAAGTTGTCTCAAAGTCAGGTGCCAGACTTATCTTTAGCTCCTGCTAGAACATGCCCCTGCTGCTCATATGATAATTAAGACTTGTGTAGGAAGCCTTATTAAAGGACCATGCCATTTAATGCAAATTAGGGTTTGTCCCCAGGCTCCCCAATCCTATATTAGAATTAAATTGAGTTGGTTCACCGAGTTCTGTCTCCTAGAGGTTTGTAGGTTTGTCTCCATCATCACGTTCAAGAGCCATATAAGGATCTCAGTCATTGCTTCTGCCCCTTTGTCTTCTTGAAATGATGGCCAGTAAACTGCAAAGACAAAGGGGACACTGCCACACCTTTCTTGCCCAAGTTGTTTTTCATTATGGTATTTATTACAACAACAGAATAATGTTCTAGTTCTTCTGTTTAAATTTCTCCTTTGGAGGAGGTTAAGACCCTGGATATAACCAAAGTTTGCTAATGTCTTTTGAACAACAGACTTGTGCTTCAAAAGTTGACAGAAAATATCACATATTAAAAATTTCCACACATTGGGTTTTTTAAATAATTCTATTTATTCAAAAATTCCTTAATTTCTCTAAACAGCATTTTGTTCATAAATTTCCATGTGAAGTCCTTGAAATTTTGTATTTTCAATACTTATATAAATGGTACTTTTGACAGTTTGTTTCTTGTTGGTACATGCAAAAGTAATCTCAATTTATAAGCTTAATCAAGCAACCATTTCTTAATGATTATAGCTCATCTTTAGATTTCACATGTTTTTTTCTACTATCTGTTAGTCTTAGTGTTATTTCTCCCTTTTAACTCTTCATAACTTAAGTTTTATATAGAGACACTGATGTAGACAGAGTCTTCCATCACCCCTTGTATAATATTTCTTAGATCATCCAATATGTTTTTAAATCTGAGTGATGACAGTATGCAAATGTTTTACATTACCAGTAATGGAGAAAAATCTTGCACATTTATAAGGACAACATTTATCACATTAAGGTACATCTCTTCTACTGTTAATTTATGTGGAGATAAACTTTTTAAATGATGAAAAATGTTGGATTTTAATCAATTATTTTTCACACAATGTAAGACTATGTTATTTTTCTTCTTTAGTTTGTAAATATAGCCAACTGAAATTATTCACTTTCATATATACAATTCTCATATAGCACACACACACATACACACACACACAATCTTTGCAAATGGTCACATACTGAGCTCTGGGTCACATTCTTTCACAGACTGATATATAGATATGCTATATTTCTTTACAATCATTTTTTAAAGGAATGACATTTAGGTCAGAAGATTTTCATGGTAAAGGTACAGAAAAAAGATAATAGTGGAAGCTTTCTCACAGAAATAATTGTTGTAAGGAAAGAGAGAGGATGGGGCTACAGTCAGAAGCAAACTGTCTAGTGTTTAGGCAAGGTGTGGTGTATTTAAATGGGAATACTGGGGCAGTAGTAAGGTCATCAGGGGGTGATGTCAAGTAGGGTGGGGTCTGGGACTAGAATGTAGGTGGCAAGAGGCCTGTCCATTTCTCTGGTCATTATATCCTTTTGCTCCACTAAAATGCAGAGCTTCTTTAAAAATGTTCTTAATGCAGTTTATGAGTAAAAAGTAGATTTACTTTAGCTCAGTGGAAACTTAAAATGAACTTCTGTGAAATTTATCACGAAGTCAGTGCCATTTGCTCCCTCTCACGAAGTATGAGCTTTAATGGAAAGATTCTAAATGGGAAGTACTGACTTTAAATAAGCATTGAATATCAAATCTGCACTCTGTAAGCTGGAATGCTTTTTTTGCATGGTGTCAGATGTCTGGAACTTCCATATTTTCTTTAGAAATTTTCAAGCATACAAATGTGATGCATATTGATTACCACATCTACACTCCAAGTCATCTATTAGGAAGTTCATTAGGCAAGAGCAGCTAGACTTACACACAGGAATGAAGACACTACCAAGATGATGACATAGTTTCCTGCATAAGATGCCTTTTTCTCTTACTAGTAAAATCTCACCATATTTTGTATATTTCAGTAAAATAACATCTGAATCATGGAGTGTCTGCACTATGTACAGGCAGTATAGGCAAACAAATATTTATTTTATAAATTTCTCTGACTCGGATGTGGAATGTGTTATTTATTAATGTTTAACAATGTACTGTTTTAAGTTTCTGAAGAAACCTGCAAAATAACAAAATTTATAATTATTGTCAACAACACTAAGTTAGAAGTAATGGAATTTAAAGATAAAGTAGAGCAAGAATGAAAAGGGAACAGTACAGACATGTAGGATGAGGAGAAGGTAATCGGCTTATCAATTTAAATTTAGTTATAAATTAGATATAACAATACAATGTCCAAATGTATCACATATAAGGCAGTGATAATTATGCTAGACTTGTAATGAAATCCCATAAACCACCAGCATGCTTTCTACAATAACATTTTTAAAACAGAAAGATGGAGATGGTTAAAGGCAAAAGATGGGAAGATGCCGACCTGACTAACTCTGATGGACAGAACAAGAGTAACTCCATTAATAGCAGATAATTTCCTGGTGTCTGCATTTACTCCAGGCTTAATACTCATATCTGAAGATTTAGAGTTAGGGATGACAAATGAAAAAGAACTCATGGTGTTTGTCTTTCTGGACATGCCTTACTTCACTTAGTATAATATATTTTTAGTTCTATCCCTTTACGTTCATATTTGATGGTTTCAGTTTACTTTAAAACTTGAAAAATGTAGCCTATGAGCAATACTAAGTGGATTCAGAATATATATGTTGACAGAGGTTTATGTCCTGTCCAGTCCCACAGCCATTCAGAACCAAAGAAACACACAGAGGCCTACATTAATTATAAACTGGTTGGCCTATTAGCTCAGGCTTTCTTATTAACCAACACTTACATCTTATATTAACCCATAATTCTTGTCTGTGTTAGCCATGTGGCTTGGTACCTTTATCACTGAGGCATTCTCATCCTACTTCCTCTACCTCTGGGTGATGGCTACACACTGAGCCTTTCCTCTTTCTAGAATTCTTCTATTCTGGTCACCCTGCCTATACTTCCTGCCTGGCTACTGGCCAATCAGCATTTTATTAAACCAATGCAAGTTACAGATCTTTACAGGGTACAAGACAATTGTCCCACAGCACTTCTCTTCCTATCTTTTTTCCTTTTAAAATAAGAACTCTGAATCCAATCTCCTTTGTTTAGCTTTTTTCCTGATCATTATCAATAACAATTTGTAATCAACACTCTAAACAAAGACAAACATCCATAACCCATTATTTTGAGAATGTGAGCATAGTTTCCTAGGCTACTTCCTAATGATTGGGGGCACTATAAGATTATGGGGAACTGAAGAAAATTTAAAATTATGGTCAAGTCCTGACTAGAATATTCTGTGAGGCTTGGTCATCTTAGCCAGCAGTACTGAGGCTATTCTGGATGTAGAACTCAAAGGAAACTCCAACATAAGTCCTCTGAAAACATTGGATCTGCTGGGCTATCACTCCTACCAGATATTTTTCAGGGTGTCTTCCTTGATCAAACCTTATTTTCCTTAACTTAGAATGAATACACAGCCTCTTATTTCCTGTGGGAACAAAAGTTAAACTTATTCTCTAAAGTAACATGTATTTTGACTTAAATTTTGAAGTCATGGCATTTTCAAAATTTATATGTTGGATTAATATAGAAACATTTATAATCAAATGTCTTTTAGCAGCTTTTGCTACTTTCTCAGCCATCACCATTTCTTTCATTTTTATTTTCAATTTCTGATTTTATGAGATATGGTTTCTCTGTGTATCTTTGGCTGTCCTGGAACTCACTCTATAGACCAGGCTGTTCTTGAACTCACAGATATCTGCCTGTTTCTCCCTCCTAAATTCTGGGATTAAAGATGTGTGCCACCACACACCCAACTACTCTTTTCTTTTTAAAGATGTTATCCTTTTTATTTTTTCTCAAAAGCCTACACTTATTTTTAAACATACTGTAAACCATTTAGAGGGTTTTTTTTTGTCTGAATCTATCTTCATTGGATATCTGTCTTTTCCTGACCACATGAGTGTTTAATTTGCTAAGCGATATGACTAGAATTAAAGCTGTGGATTTGATGGCTGTATCCACCACATTAATTAGCTTTCTGAGAGATACTGGCAGGAGCCATGTTTAATGCTACAACTACATGGAGTTTCAAGGTCCCTGCCACCACCAAGAAGCATAATGTTGGTTATTCATAAACACCATTTAAGTGTTTGTGGCATTCCTAGAAATAATGTCTCATCTGGGAATGGCAAAAATAGAAGGTCTCAATTTTCTGAATTATGTAGGAGATGTAGCAAAGACCGACATTGGACCAATGAATATAGATGAACAAAAGACAGACAAAGCAATCATACCATCCAGACACTCTTTGGGGGGCCTCTCACAGGGCCCCAAGTCAAAGTTGGTTCAGTCATTCCCAGTCATTGTGCAGGAAATGTCACACCAGGAAAATCAAAATGTCCATTGCCTGCTGAAAAAAAACCCAAAAAACCATAGTGTTCTAAATGATAGAATAAACATGAAAGATGAATAAAAATTCCAATAAGTAATAGGAAGTATATATTTTGGTAGACTTCTATAAATGATCAAAAACCAAAGTGTGTATAAATAACATTCTAACTGAGGGATTACTGGACACAGGTGTGGATGTGACTGTCATTAATCCAGAATCTTGGCATTTGAATTGGTCTCTTCAAGAGGCAGATGTTCAACTTGAAGGAATTGGAACCTTGTCTCAAATGAAACAAAGCACAAAATGGGTTGAATACATAGAACAAGAAGAACAGAGAGAAAAACTGAGGCCATATGTAGCTCATATCACAGTGAATTTATGGGGTCATGACGTGTTGCAGTAATGGAATACCCAGATTAACATTCCTGCAGTCCCAGAAACTCATGTTTCTGGGAAGGACATTATAAGATACTATGTAAAAAGGTCATCAGCCATTCAGGCTGTACAAGAACCCAAAGCAACTAGCAAACTTTCAGAGGTACCACCAGCCTTACCTTTAAAATGGTTAACTGAGAAATCAATGTGAGTTAAACAACGGCCTTTAGTGGAAGAGATACTATAGGCTTTAGAACAGCTGGTGCAGGAGCAACTAGATCCTCAGCATACTGAAGAATCAATCAGCCCTTGGAATTCTGTATTTGTTGTTAAAAAGAAATCTGGATAATGGAGAATGGTGACAGATCTAAGAGTTGTCAACAAGGTAATTTAAACTATGGGCCCTTTATAATCTGGAATTTCTTTGTTTTCCATTTTGCCTAAAGGAAGGCCTCTTATTGATTTAAAGATTTCTTCTTCACTATACCCTTACAAGAAAAGGACAGAGAAAAATTTGCCTTCAGAGTGCCTACTTATAATAATTCTCAGCTTACTAGAAGATCTCAATGGACCGTCCTCACACAGGGAATGTTCAATAGCCCCACCCTGTGCCAATACTTTGAAAGTCAGCCATTGGAAATGATACATAAGCAATTTCCTAAGTCTATAACTTACCATTACATGGATGGCATTTTGCTATCTAGAAAGAATGAAGAAGTAAATAAAGTTTTGCCTAAATGGGGATTACAAATTGATCCTGAAAAAAATACAGAGAGGAGATTCTGCCAATTACCTAGGTTATAAAATAGGTTTACAGAAAATTAGAATACAAAAGGCACAAATTAGGAGAGACCAATTATGACTCTTAATGACTTTCAAAGATTTTTAGGAGGCATTTCCAGTCTATGACCAGCTATTGGGATAATATCTGATATAATAGTTCATTAAAAAAAAAACTTAGATGGAGACAAAGACTTAAATAGTCCAAAGGAATTAACAGCTGAAGCTGAGAAAGAATTAACTATTGTTGAAGAGGCACTCATGCCTTCTAGAATATCCACTACAGGAATTTTAAAACAGAGGGAAGATATTATCTTAGAATGAATCTTTTAACTGCATAAGCCACATTAAAAGAAAAGTAAACTTATGTGGAAAAGGTCTTTGAATTAATTATAAAAGGAAAATTGAGATTTCTGTCTACTATCAAGAATAGACTCAGCAGAAATTTTAGTGCCTTTTACTACTGATGAAATTAAAAAGTTATGAGAAGACATTGAACCCTGTCAAAGGGCTTTTGCTAATTTTTAAGGAGAGATTAATTGTGATTATTCCACAAGTGATAGAATTGACTTTATAAAGAGAACTATTTGGAACCTTCCCCAAATTGTATGTGATGCACCAATAAATGGAGTCTGTACATTTTAAAATGATGCAAATAAATCAGAAAAGGCAAGCTACAAATCAGAAGATTTAAATAAACTGAAACAAATCCCTTATAATTCTGTTCAAAAGGCAGAATTATGTGCTATTCTCATGGTACTAAGGGATTTTTAAATAAAAAACAAAAAACTTCTCAATATATTTAATGATTCACAATATAGAGAAAGATTTGTCTTGCATATTGAAACCACTAAAATTACTTCACCCAACAAGAAAGCAAGAAGCTGTTTGAAGAAAACTATGCCCAAATCCCCAAATATGTTCTACTTTGCATTGGTATGGATCTTGGTTTATTGATAGAAATTTAAGGTCAATTTATATATATTAAGGTATTTTGTTTGTGCAGCTCATTTAAAAATATAATGTGTAATTAAGAAATATAGGTTAATAGATGGTCATCTATAATAGTCAAGCTTGTAGTCATGTTAAGTAGGTTTTCTAGATGTACAGAGAAATATTTTAGATGGATATGTATTCTTCAAATCTTTCAAAGAGTAACAGAATATAGCATTTAAAATATTTAAGAACTTAACATTTTCCATGATAATGCGACACATTTGTTTCTGGCAGCACCAATTGCTTCACAAGGAAAATGGGGCATCAAAGATGCTCCTTATGGAGTCTGTTAGCCATTTGGGCATGAAACTGCTCTTACCTTGACTGCTTGATGTTTTGTTATATGAACTGTATAAGCAAGATCCACAGAAAAAAAATGACTGCTGGAAATGCCTAAAGATGACATGGTCCTTCAGGGTTCCTACTTCATGAAAGAGTGTGCCAGACATTCTGTAGGACAAAAAAGAAAGTGACTGACAAACTGCCAATATAGGTGGAACTGTCATTGAAATTTCCTGCTTCATGGAAAAGAGTGCTGGATACTAAGGGCCTGTAGGCTGATGATGGGTGCCCCAATGTTACAGAAGAATTTGGGGTGACTGTCCAGGCAGTGTCTGTCAATTCTAGAGTTTTGGAAGTTGCTTACAATGCACTTCCTGTTACTTAGGTAATATTATATCCTTCTGTAGTCTTTGATAGAGTCAAAATTAGATAGTTATAATTATAGTTTTCCTTAGTTATGATAAAAGATAAAGTAGAAATAAATATTTTAACTACAATTCTTGCTTGATACCTGATTTTTATATGAAAATTTACTATGTTAAAGTTGAAGCCTTCTTTTCTTTTTATACAGAAAAGGGGAGATGATGTGGAAAGTCCTTCTGTATATGTGCTACTTTTATTTGTTAATGAATAAAAGGGCAGATTTTGCTTATGATAGGGCAGAATAGAGCTAGGCAGTAAAACTAAAGTGAATGCTGGGAGAAAGAAGGAGTAGTCATTGCGAAGCCATGTAGCTGCCGAAGGAGGCAGATGATGGAACTTTACATGGTGAGCCACAGTTGTGGTGATACATAGATTAATAAAAATGGCTTAATTCAAGATATAAGAGTTAACCAGAAAATGTCTAAATCATGGACCAGTGTTTTAATTAATATAGATTCTGTGTAATTATTTTGGGTTTGAGCAGCCCAAAATAAATAAGTAGACTCTGAATATATATATATATATATATATATATATATATATATATATATTCATCTATCTATCTATATTTTGTTTGTAAAAAAATTATTTGAGGGGAGTAAGAGGGGTATGGTGTAAGCCACCTGGTGTGGCTGGGAGAAATGAAATCAGGCCAGGTAGAAGGGGTCATGGCACAACCGAAACTGTGACAATTTTACTTAGAGCAATCAGACTTTTAAATCCTATTATCACAAACAAAATATAATGGCAATTGGCAGGATCAATAGCTGCAGTTGCCAGGCTACAAGGATGTTGGCAAGCTATATAGGGTATGCAAGATTAATGCCTAAAACCAATTGTCCTGTCAAGTTTTAACGTTTCCTTGATTTCAATGGGAAAATGCAGAAAAACACAAAGCAGTCTGAATATTTCACCGCCTGAGGGAGTGCATTGATATTTTAGGAACCAGAAAGCACATTGTGCCCAGGAGCCATGGACTCTAATCTGAAAAACTAGACACATGCCTCCCGAGGCAGGTAGGCCAATCCAACTGCATGGTTCCCTGCAATATGGGAAGAAATTGTAGAAAGGATAAGGGTGGGAAAAATGAGGTAACAAGTATAAATACATAACATTTTTTTAAAAAGATTAGAAAAAACTACAATTGTTTAGCATATAAATTTGAGGACTAACTGAAAACTAACACATAAGTGACTGTAAGAATGTAGGTCCCCTGACTCCTTAGCACAGTGTTCTTTATATAAATCACTTTTCTCTTGATGGGTTCCCTATTAATATAAATAATATATATCAGATACAATGGAGACAAAAATCAATAATAAGTCTATATTACCATACTAAATCTGAAACTAACATTATTTTGTGTAGATCCTAAACTTTTTTTTTGTTTTTTGTTTTAGTTTTAGAGACAGGGTTTCTCTGTATATCCCTGGGTGTCCTCAAACTCACAGAGATCCTCTGCCTCTGCTTGCGAGTTCTAGAACAAAGGCATTCAATATCACTTCCCAGCTTCTTAAACCCCTTTTAAATGTGATTATATGCTAGTAAATAAGGTAGAATGATTTTATTGGCTTTAGTTATTTTGAATCCAGAGTTTTATACAAACCAGGCAATTACTGAAGTATAAAACTACATCACCAAACTGTCTCATTTTTTAAAAATGTTTCCTTCTACTTAATCCATCAAACACATTTTCTTATGTGGAAAAAGTTTTAAATATTATGTTAATATGTATTATTTTCTGCATACTTCCACTGTACTTCCTCTTACAAGTAGATGGCTTTGTTTCTGTGTTTTTCAATAACATGTGGGTAATGTTATAATTTCTGTAAATGGTTATTTTTAAAAGCAAATTATTATGCTCAGGTATAACTAACCAATTTAATTAAAAACGATTGCATTTTATTTTTATTTGAATGTCTAATAAGATAAGAAGGCTGCCTGATGAGAGATGACTGCCATGAAATAGTAAAATGAATGCAGCATTAACTGGAGCTTCTAAAGTGCAACTTATGCTCTAATTCATATATTTGGAGTCAAAAGCTATCATTCTCCAGACTTTTAAATTTTAATTGAAAATAAATTTATTTTATGTTAACTAATTTCCTTGTGTACATTTGTATTTATTTGAGTTACTGCATGATGGGACTTCTAAAGTTTCCCAATCCAGTGTGCACAGTTTGGAGATTTCCAGTACAGTTCATGTCCCAGCAAATAGTTGTATATCTGTCTTAAGTACAGTCCTCTATGGTGATACCTGTCAAGAGTTTTTAACCTGGTCATTGTAGCCTGAACATCCTTCTGTTGTCATGGAAATTCGTGCATCAAAAAGAGCATTTTTGCTTTGCTGAGGTGATGACAATGATTGCATGAAACCTCCCTCTGCATTCATCCACTAGACCTCTGCATGGCTTGCTGAGGTCTGCACAGACTGTGGTGAAATTCAGCAATTGTGTGTGTGTGTGTGTGTAACATTCTGCCAGGGCAGGGAGGAATCCTCACAATTGACATAAGAGAGTTCTGTGCAACTGTTTCCACCACCCACAGTCTCAAAGTCCCTTTTTCTTTGTGCACTGAAATTCCAGCAGAAAGTTCATCAGAGACAAGGGTTCTAGAAACCCTGAATTAATGTTCCTAGGACAGGAGTATGAGCGATAACCAGAAAGGGCACAGGGGACTAATGGGGGTTCAAGCTGTGTGCTTGAAAACCTCCTGCTCTTGCTGCTGTTTATGAGGTGAACTATTGACTGAGAAGAATGTGTCCACGAAAGCCCATTTCTGTTGCAAAATTTCCTCAGCATTTAATCCCTTTTGACGCTGACGCACTTGCATTTCTCTTCCTCGTCCCAGTCTCTCATTTGACAGTTAATTACAGTAAGCCTGAACTGTTGAACTGCCTGGCAGACTGGTTCAAGTTTCCAACAAGATAAATTTAGTCTTGCTTCATCTGAATTAAAATGAGGAAGCTCTCATTAAGAAACTGGACCCTGCCACCTGCTTTTGAAACTGAAGTGTGCTTTTGAGGCATTTTTTTTTCTACTTTGGATACCCAATAGCTGCCATAGTGAAAAGAAAGCAGAAGACAAAGAAGCGAAAACAAAGCCATGCACTAGTTACTGGGTGATCTGTTCCAAAGCTCCAGTTTTCAGAAAAATGCACGGCCAATATTCCAAACAGGAAATGAGATAGTGTAGCGAATGACCAGATTTATGCATTTGTCATTTATACTGGGAACTATTGATATGACAGGTCCCTGAAGCACAGACAATTCAATAGGTGGATTCTGTTGTCCCTTTACAGGTGCTTTGCTCTCTCTGGTTCCCTAATTGCAGACCCTTCACATAAAGAATTCCTTTTGAAGGTAATGAGCTTGCTGAAGGTAATGAGACTGATGGTCCAGAGGAAGCTAATAAAAGAGAGCTGGGAAATCTCTTTTAAGGATGTCTTAATTATATGGTTTGTCTTTCAAGGGAAAAAGAACAAACATTTATAATTGAAGACTTACTGCATGCTGGGTTTGATACTTTGTGCTCCACATGTGAAACCTGAATTCTTCTTCCTTCAGCAACTGGGAACATATAAATGAGGTTGCCTTCTGCATCCTCTGAAATTGAACAGCCTTTCTTACTTTATGAACCTGTAAGCACCAAAGCCTGTTTTCAAAGTTTCTTCTATCTGTTACGCTCAGGGGACCTTTTGGGAGCTGATTCCAGTCCCCTGTCATTTCACATTCACAGTGGTGGGCTTTTGACCACTTCACAGCCCAGTTCCCTGTTCTAGACCATTTCATTCATTTGCGAGTGGGATCAACTTGATTCCAACTTATCTGAGACAGCCCACTAAGGTGGTGCACCCTTTCAGCACCTGCCTTTCCAGGCTTTTGCCAAGTTACAACTCCAGTTTTGCTTCTTGCAGGAGGAAATAGGCCTTGGGATTTTCTTATATCACCTACTCCCTCCTTTTTCTGTTTCACACTCTGGCCATACTTCCCCCTTGCTGTGTTGGACTATATTCCTTCTTAAATTAAGAACTAAAATAAATCTGCCCACCCTTAAATCCTTATCAGATTTTTCATTACAGAACAAGAAAAACAACAAATACAAACTGATGGAGAGAAAGCATAGGTAGCAAATAGCTCACAAGCCCAGGGAGAGAATGGCTTTATCTTAAAGGTCTAACTACAAATGCAGTCTCCTTCTGATCTGTGATAGAAGTTCTAAACACTACATTTTCTCTGCCAGGCTTATAAAACAATAAAACACCAGAGTTTCTAGGTAGGCACTTGGGAGAGGCTGAGGTTCTAGGCCTTTGCTTCGCATTAACTGTTGGAGTTTGCAGGGCTGGGTCAACAAACATGTGCTCAAAGAAGGGACTATTGAAAGTCAAAAGCCAGTCTCTGGAAGGGTCTTCTTTTATTATTGCCTTAGTTGGACCTTTCTTTCTCTTGGACGTTGTCATGCTTTGTGGAAAGCGTGCATACTGTAATGCTTAGCTTCAAGCCTTGGGTTCTGCTATGAAAAGAGACAGTTAAAGTAGATTAGGAGTTTTTAGATGGACATTCATGAAACTCCAATGGCTTAGCTCACAGCAAGCCTATTAATTATATTAATAACTCTAATATTAAAATCCCTTGACTCTCATTCTTTTGCCTGGTAAGAAATAGATCTCACTCAAAGTTGTCACCACCTTGGTTGCTTAATTTCCCCCATATCTTTCTAATTATTTCTTTTATTTTTTGAGATTTTAATATAAATTACCTAATTTTCTTCTCCCTTTCCTTCCTATAAACCCTTCCACATACCCTTCTTGCTTCTTTTTCAAATTCATGTTCTCTTTTTCATTAGTTTTTGTTATATGCATCTATGTATATACATATGTAATTTTAAATATAACTCACTCAGCCTGTTTAGTGCTACTCCTGTATGTTTTCAGGGCTGTCCATTTTGTTTTAGTGGCTCTTAATCCTATATTTTAACTTTGCTTTTCTCCCTACACACACTGATCCTTTGCTATGTCCTAAGAATCCTCAAACATAGTTTGTGTTCTTCCCTTTCCATGAAAAACCAATAAAGACACAGGGAAGATGGATCACACCCGTGATTTCTCAATCCAGGCTGAGTGGTTTAAGGAGCTAGGATATGGTCCTTCACATACCATGTTTCACTTCTACACAGCAAAGAGAGTTTTCACCTGATGGATGCTCATAGACCTCAAGGTCTCAAGTGCCCACATCCTTGTTTCTAAATTAACCTCCTGAATGTAGGTTTCAGTACACCCAAGCAAATAGTAGCATGGAAGATTTAAATAAAATTTTCAGCATCAAAATTCTTCATATTTTCTCTAATCCTAATAATTTGGATATGTTTTTCTTTATTTAGATAACTGAGTCTTTTACTAAAAATATATAACATGGTAGGCAGTGCCAATAAAGTTGTCTAATTTTTCATATGTGCTCATGTTATGTGCATCTGTGTGCTATATACTGTTTGCAAGTATGGGTGTATATGGACATATGTGGACATTCCTACAGACACCTGGAATTGAGGCAAGGAACCATCCTTGATTGTTCTTTTACATCATTCATTAATGCAGGATCTCTTAGTCACTCACAGAACTTAGTGATATGACCAATCTTGCTGGCCAGCTCCTCGGTCTCTGCTGTCCAGGGATAGTGACAGACCAGCTGCCACGCCCACTGAAATGGGGTTCCCTCTGTATGCTGTGATTATCATTAATGAATAAAGAAAACTGGGTTGGCCTGATAGGGTAGAACAGAGTTAGGTGGGGAAAACTAAACTGAATGCTGGGAGGAAGAAGGTAGAGTTAGAGAGAAACCATGGAGCTGCAGCTGGAGACAGATACACTGGAATTTTTCTGGTAGGCCACTACCCTCGTAGTAAAATATAAAATAATGAATGGGTTAAATTAATATGTAAGAGTTAGCTAATAAGGAACTAGAGCTAGTGGGCCAAGCAGTGATTTAAATAATATGGTTTCTGTCTAATTATTTCAGGAGTCTAGGCAGCAGGAAAATGAACAAGTGGCCTTCCTACAATAGCCCATCCAGCATGGAAGGAAGTTTTTGAGCTCCATTTTTTATGCTCATTTAGCAAGTGATTTAACCTCTGAGACATCTCCCGGGCACCAGTGAAGTCATCCTTCTGCTAAAGTGCATTTAATGCCATCAGCACAATGTCTAAACTTTTATTTATAAAGAATTAATATTTCAGTTTAGAGCATGGTATTCCCAAATTTTCCTTTCAGCATTAAAGGAAAAAAAACAAAAAACCTAAACCAAAAGTAGTCAGGGATCAATGGCATCAAGTTAATTCAGAGAAACCAGCAAAAGGGTAAAGCAATTCCTTTTACTTTTTACAATTCCAGACTCCAAAGTAAGAAAAAAAAAGTAGCCATGGCTTATTTAGTCTAGTTTTCCATTTCTGCCTTCCAAAAATTTTATTATTAGCTTAATGTAAGGAAGTTGACCTCCTCAAAGTCACATAACGCTTTTATGCTCATGTCAGGGTAGAAGTAAAACTCGGTGACTGGAAATGTATGGAGGCAAGGGCAGGAACAGGATTGGTGCCCCTTCAGCATTTCCTTTCTGGGCTGGAGAGAGCTGGAGACAGGCATCCTCATTTGACTACCAGTCTTGCTAAATTGGTGAGCTCCCAGGTCCTGGGAGAGATCTCCTCTCAAAAGTTAAGGTGGAAAGAAACTGAGAAAGACACCAGATGTCAACCTCTGGCCTTTGCATAAGCACATAACTTATGTATATAGACAAATGCATACATACATATATCATACATTCGTGTTCCCTTATTTATATATTGTTTAGTACCATACCTACAAACTACTACTTTCTTAACATATGTGGGTACCACCCCCACTGTGTGCTCTTTCCGTGTTTTCTCCAAATGAACAGAATAGGCAATCATAAAGATGGACCAGTCCTTCAATTGTAGAGAAATGCTTATTTCTTTTATTTCTTGATTATTTCATTGGATTTTGTAGAAATAACTGAATTTTTTTTTAAATCAATGAATTGTATCTTTAAGTTCTTTTGGTTTTGGAGGTTTCTCCCAACCTGTTGATCTTTGAAAAGAACTATAAAACTTTGAAAAGTCATTGACAGATGTTTATCCCATTAGGTTAAGACTTACATCTCAGTGATAACAATGATCATTCTTAACGACTGAAGTCATCGTTCTTTGTAAAACCAGTGACCGTCTCTTTAGTGGACTTAACTGTTTTCAATAAATTTGACTCCATTATGGTGAGTCCCATGGCAATTCATCTTACATAAATATGACTTAAAATAATTGCAAAGAAGCAATAATCAATTGAGTAGTAAAAAAAACATGGATAAGGACCTAGCTGGGGACATCTCTCTGGACCCCTGGGAACCCCTCTAGAGTTCCCTAAAATGGCTCCCTTAATTAAGATATATACTTCCCTGCTCCCATATCCACCCTTCCTTTATCCCAACCACCCACTGAGACAGTGGGGCTGATCTAACAGAAGCTCACCAAGGCCAGCTGGACTGGGACTGAAAAAGCATGGGATAAAACTGGATTCTCTGAACATGGCAGACAATGAGGGCTGCTGAGAAGCCAAGGACAATGGCACTGGGTTTTGATCCTACTGCACGTACTGGCTTTGTGGGAGCCTAGCCTGTTTGGATGCTCACCTTCCTAGACCTGGATGGAGAGGGAAGGACCTTGGACTTCCCACAGGGCAGGAAACCCTGACTGCTCTTTGGACTGGAGAGGGAGGAGAAGAGGAGTGGGGGTGGGGATTGGGGAGTGGAGGGAGGGGGATGGAAAAGGGAGGCGGGAAGAAGCAGAAATTTTTAATTAAAAAAAAAACATGGATAAGGTTTTTATCCCCAAAATACCTTTAAGAAAAATGACATTTAAAAAATAAATATTTTAAAATAAATGGTTGTCTTTTAATAAAGAAGTATATTTCTAGAAGGATTGGTTGATAAACATCATTGTCATCATAGAAATCCAATAAATCTGGTTCTGGATGAATTTCTTATTTACAAGATGGAAGATACTGGGCAAGTGTCTTTGAGAAATAAAAATCAAGTAGGTCTGACTAGTGTTCTTAGCTATGCAGGATTTCCATTCCTTCAGGTCTTCAAAAACAATGTATGGCCTGTGCAAGCCTGTGTAGGAGTGAATTTCTTGATTGGGGTATAGATGGAGACAGGCCACTGGAGTAGTGTGTACAGAGTCCTGGTCTCTTCCACATGGAAAATAAAAGCAATGACTTTATAGAAAATTCACACAAAACAATTTGGTAATGTTCAAGACAACATCATATTTAGTCGTGCATATGGGTAAAATAACTATATTCACTTGTAGCCATTAATGTTATAACAGGCAAGATCAACTCAAAATACAAACATAGCATTAGAACTAAAAGAGACTAGTGATTAATCCAAGCATAGATACATTGTTTTTGCTTTTGTGGGTCTTACTGACTGGAAATGAATAACTTTTTAGTTATACTATAATGTAATATTGTATTTAAGGAATCATTTCAAACTAACAATTTTAGATGATGAAGTAAGATAATAGGTACAGATAGAGCATTCCTTGCTCAATTTTGGATAAAAGAGATTACTTAATCCCTTGTTTTCTATTCAAATTTTCTGCTTATTTTTGTGCTCAAATATATATAGTAAATTCATGGTACTATCTTCATTCAGCCAGTAAACACCCATTTCTTCATTCTTTAATAATGTAATTACAAATTGACTTCATTCTCCCACCAACTCTTATTGTTATCTCCCCTTTTAAACATAAGCACCTATTATAGTATCTTTTTATTTACATAAGCTTTTGAAAAGAGGATGCTATTTCTGTGTGCATGTAGTTTCAATGTACATAATTGCTTTTGGATTGCATAGCAAATTCTTTGCTTCTTAAATATTTTCCAAGTTTCATCTGTATCACTGAATACAAACCTAGTGTGTTGTTCCCATTCACTCCATAACACCCCATATACATCTTTGATTCACTTTTGTTTATTCTTTTTATCCTTTGTTCTAGAAACAGACTCTCCCAGCCTTGTCTCTAACTCTACAGTGTTCTTCAAATAATGTTGCAAAAACTATGTTTACACCTGTTCCCTAAGAGTCTGTGAGATAAATCCCCCTGTGCTATATCCCTGGGAGCAGCATCACTGGGCCACACTGCAGATAACAGATGGACTTCACAAGAGCTGCCATGTCACACAGTTTCACTGACAGAGCTTGTGGGTCCTACATGTTGACAACCCATTAGCACAGCTTCCCCGGTTTTGTGAATCCATCACTTGTAAAGTGATGCCTTTAGGCTGTAGCTTGCGTGGGTCCTGTTTTGAGCAGCTTTGAGCATTTCCTCACAGATGCCATCTTGGCAAATGTGGGATCACATGGTATTTTCTAAATATTCTTCCTTTATTTATAACATTTAGTAATATTCACATGCCTTCTCTATATTTATCATTTATTATTTCTACCCATAATAAATTTTCATTAAAAATTGTTAACGTGACACAACTAATTTTATTATGCATATGCCTTTAAATTTTTAATTTTGAAATTTTAAGTTTTTTCACAAACACAAATATATGCTCATGTACATATGAATCTTATTTTAAAACTTTAAGAGCTTTATTGCACATTTAGTTTTTATTCCACTTTTTTATTTATCTAAAATATGTTAGCTTTACAGATACATCCTTTTAAAGAGCTCACACATCCCCAACAATTTGCATAACGCCTTTTTCAGTTGTCTCTTGCTCATACAGATAAATGACCGCTACACTCTGGGACCTCTGTCTCTAGGTCTCCCTGCAGAGCGAATCTGTCACGTTAATATTGTAGTAGTAGATGATTCCTTTCCCCTTTTCACTCTTCTTTCTCAGTCCTGAATTAATGTTTCATGAACATTGTAATTCTGCATGAGTTTCACAAATTCCTAGAAAATTTCAACTGTGTCTCAGAATAAAATGTGGATTAGTTTCCTTGTTGTTCAAATAACTTACTGCAGCAACTTAAAACAAACAAAAAAAATTCATTTTCGAAGGTGAAAATTTTATATCTCACCAAAAGCAAGATGTCCGCTGGGTTGCAGTGAAGACTTTCGTGTGTGTGTGTGGGGGGGTCTTCTGCCCTTCTGTTTAAGCACCTAGAAGAATCTGAATTCTTTAGCTGCTGCATCCTCCTCTATCTCTAGAGCTGCCAACACTGTCACCTGTCCCTCTGATCTGAGCTGTGAAAAGTTTTCTGCTTTGTAGACTGATTTTTTCTTTTTGGGTTTTTCGAGACAGGATTTCTCTGTAGGTTTGGTGCCTGTTCTGGAACTCACTCTGTAGACCAGGCTGGCCTTGAACTCACAGAGATCCACCTGTCTCTGCCTCCTGAGTGCTGAGACTAACGACGTGTTCCACCACTGCCCAGCTAGACTTATAAAATTGTCAAATTTGGTAATTAAGAAAAATTTCTCCTTCTGAAAGTTGATAATTACATAAGTTATTGTTTTAGTCATTTGCATAAGACGCTTGCCAAAAGCAAGTTAAGACAAGAAATTATTTGATGTCATGGTTTTGGAAGTTTCGGCTCATCATGGTGAGTAGGATTCCTCATGTTGTGAGACTTGCTTTTAGTGAACTATTTCCATCAGACGGCACCCACCTGCTAAAGATTTCTTAGCCTGGAGACCAAGCTTTCAGAACCATAGTCTATGGGGGTCATCTAGATTTAAGGCATAAATAATCCTTACCACATTTTGAAAGTCTCTGCTGTTTTGGATGAAGGAGAACACTCATGAATTTTAAGGATTAGGTTTAGACTGCATTGGGAGTTAACTTTTCTACCAAACACAGAGTTTATTGGATTTTAGAAAGAAATTGGGGAAGATATTAATGAGGCCAACTTGTCTTTTTTTCATTTGTTGTCTCCTATATGGGAGCTAATAATTTGTGCACATGAATACTGTATTTTACACTATTTGGTGATTCTCAGACTCTCTCTAATTTCTGCCACGACTTTAAATTGTATCTTATATTTTATTGTATTCTGTTATAATTTACAGTATATAGATATGATTATTTTTAGTTGATTTGATATTTGATAGGGTTGTTGAAATTTTCTATCAACACTGTTTTATGTTCCAATATGGAAGGAAGAAATTTTACAAGGTTGTAAGGTTGCTCCCCCAGATGAAGATCTATGGGCAGGCAGTCAATGGCAGAAAAAAATAGTTTTCTCCAGGACAAGCTTTATGAAAGATTATTCAACTTGAATAGGCCAAGTCTAAACACACACACACACACACACACACACACACACACACACACACACACATAATAATAAAGACAAAGAAGTTTTGATTTGAGAGTGGGAGCACAGGGGAAGTTGGTAGGGATAGAAAAAAGAGGAAAATAATTACTCAGTATGAAATCCTCAAAATTTTTAATAAAAGAATTTCTATCAATTTAACAGTTTGTTTATATCTCAAAATTTTCTGTCTTCCACATTTCTTTAAGCCAGGTCCAATCAGCTACAGCCCTGGTGTCAAATCTAGTCTGAGACATTCTATTATAAACAAAGTTTTGTTGGCACACAGATGCACACATTTGTTGGCTTATTACATAAAGGAGACTTTATCCTTTATGGGTGGAGCTTAGTAGCTGTGCTACAGATTGCTCACAGAGCTTGGAGTATTTATTGTTTGGCCTTCATAGAACAACTTCTCAGGGTGTGTTCTAAGCTTCTTGCTTCTCCTTCTCATGGTTAATGACTGGGACATTGGTTGTATTATAGAATCTAAACCCCAGAAGGTTTACCCTTGTCTATTCTACAGTATATTCTGAATCATGCAAGGTATGCATAATAAGGTTAAATGTATCTTCTAAAAAGTTCAGTTGCCTTTAGGCTATAAAATGTAGCTTCAAATGTTAGAATAGATGTTAGGGTGTGGGGAGAGGCCAAGGAGACAGCTGACAGGGGTGACTTTGTGATACTTAGTTATGGGGAAAGTTCATAGGTGAGATCCCACTAAAATGGAAAATTAGTCACCCAGTGATAATAATAGCTTTGCTGCTTTGTGCATGAATGCCTTTGCCTTTAATTCAAAGCAACTCTTATTTCAGATCTGTCTTGCTTGGGAAGAATGATAATAATTCTAAAAAATATTGTTGGGAGAGACATAGCTGAAAGCACACCATTTGAGCCTCGATGCTTTCCAATGTGGAGGGCACCGAACTGCTTCCTTATAGCCTTGGAAACTGTAAAGGTTTTTTAAGTAAACAACTCAGTTTTATTTAGAGAGCATGTAGAAAAAAAAAAAACTATGGGGCAAACACTTAGAAACAATTATTCAACTATCTGTTGGAGCTTGGAGGAAGCCAAGGTATAGACATTTTTGATTGTTCCATATTTGGGTATGTCCCACAGCAACTGTGTTTCCCATCCTGCCCAAGTCCAGGTCATGAATATCAAAATTTGTGTACCTGAGGTGCAAGATAAGGAAGCAGGTTCCATGTCTGCCCTAATGGCAAGGAACCCCCCCTAGGGATATCTCTAACAAAGATGATCATTACATTGGCAAGATTCTGAAGTGACAGGCCTAAAGAGAGCAGTTTTTTTTTTTTGTTTTTTTTTTTTTTTGTTTTTTTTGGTCATCAGAACTATCAGAAAACCACCAGTTACAGGAAGAAACAGACATGTTAGGGCAAAATTATCTCAGGGCTTGTACCTCGGGGCCTGTACAGAGAAAAGCCTGGCTCTAGTTTGAGGGATTGTCTTAAAGCTACAGAGGGAAGATGAGATAGCAAAATCTATGTAGATGCCCCTCCAGCCAGAGGGAGGGCTTGGCTGTCTCTCATTGGCTTGAGGTACCCCCAGATCACACTATGTCACTTAACCTATATAAGCTGACACTCACAGTAATAAACTGAGCTCCTGCTTCGACTTTAGTCCCTATCGTGTCTGATTATCCTGCATAGTGAGTCTGCGGATCTGATTGTCCTGTGTCACTGGGCTGTGGAATGGGCGGATAGTGCACTCAGCTTTCCCTGGGGAATAAGGCTAACAAGGCCTGGCACAGAAAGACATCAAATACAGAGCGAATGACACTTTTGGTGAGTTTGTTAATGGTCTCCCAACAGTCTTGCCCTCATGTTTTGCCAAAGAATTCTCTGTAAACAGCAGCGAGATCTGGAGAGAGTTCAATCTGTGGTCTGTGGATTGTAAAATTCATTCCAGCACTGGCATGACTCATAAGATGGCACCAGCTATGTTTCTCCAGAATGTAGGATAGATACCAACTGTGGTGGTTTGAAAGAAAATGGTCTCCAAAGGGAGTGTCACTATTAGGCCTTCTTAGAGTAGGTATGGTCTTGTATGTCACTGTGGAGGCAGGCTTTGAGGTCTTGTATATGCTTAAGAGATGCTCAGTGCCTAAGACCGCTTCTTGTTGTCTATAAAACCAAGATGCAGGACACTCAGATACCTCTCTAGCACCATGTCTGTCTGTATGCCACCACATCCCACCATGATGGTAATGATCTGTAAGCCACCACAATAAAATATTGTGCTTTATAAGAATTGTTGTGGTCATGGTGTCTCTTCACAGCAATATAGACCCTAACTATAATACTAACCATCTAAAGAAGAAAATGAAAAACACTGCAGTAAAGGCTCATCTGACCAGAACATAAAGTATGCTTGTTCTCTTCAACTTAGCATTCTAAGTCTTCCTTTCCTATTGAAGGCATTAATTATTCTTAAATGTGGCTGTGCTGTCGAATCACCAAGGGCTACTTTAAAAATTACAATTTTTTAACTCAAATTCTAAACTTGCTGAACTAACGGCCCAGAAAGTGTGATCCTACTATCTTTTTAAAAAGCTTCTCAGTAGGTTCTATTGTGTGCAGTCTCTAACACATCTCTTCAATATTGTTATTACATTGTCCATCACTGTTCCTCACGTAATGATGTCTTTGGGAGGGAGAGAAGAAAGTTATTCATACTTCTCTGCCTCTTCTACCCTGATCTGAAAACATCTTCTCTATTTTGGTGGTTTGAGTAGGTGTGGCCCCCATAGATTCATGTGTTTGAATGCTTGGCCTATAGTAAGTGACACTATTAGGAGGTGTGGCCTTGTTGGAGGAGGCGAGTCACTGTGTGGGTAGAATTTGAAGTCTCATATGCTTAAATTATGCCCAGTGTGGCACAAGTTTCCTGTTAACTGCAGATCAAGATGTAGAATCTCAGCTACCTCTCCAACACCATGTCTGCCTGCCATGATGACAATGACTAAGCCTCTGAACTGTAAGACAGTTCCAATTAAATGTTTTTCATTAAAAGTTGCTGTGGACATGGTGTCCTTCACAACAATAAAAACCCTAAGACACCTATTGATCTTTTCTCTGTTTCCTGAAGTATGAGGGATATAGGACAACAAAACAGCTAGAAGGTGCAGCCCAATAAGACTGGTGTTACCTCTGACACCAGATAAAAGTTCAACACATCCCCAAATATCCAGAGTGAGATAAACTACTGGGAGGGCTTGGAGAACTTTCTCACAGACACTACACTCATGATTATAGGTTATTGCACAGAGGGCAATGGCTGCCAGCCTGGGAAAAGGTTATGTACAGAGTACAGGAGAGGTCTGGGCGCCCCACTTTGGTTATCCCCTATATGTGGTGTCAAGGTTTGCATTCCCTTTTCATGGCCCCAGTGTGTGATAATAAACAAAGAAGAGTGCTGATCAGGTAAGCCCTTGCTGTGCAGAAATTTGTCTTAGTCAATCACCCAGAAGCTACATGGCTCAACTTTGACTCCAGCTCTAATTAGTTTCTTTGCAAGTAAAAATTTTTATGGCCTGGCTTTAAGTCTGGAGTGCCTAGTGGCTGAAGTTTTCAGGCAAAGTCCTTCTCATCAGGCAAGGGAACAAGATCAGTCCCCAACATCAGAGCACAAAGGGTGGATCTCTCATCAGGGAGGGTTAATTCTTTATGACAAAAAAACACCAGGTTGCTTCTTTTCATAAAACCTGGGCCCCTCCTCTGCCTCACCATTTGCAGACAGCATCTGATTTCTTTGAAACAGGCCTATTTTCTCAGTTATTGTTGACAGTAGTTAGGAAACAATGGGCAGGGGCTAGCAAGAAGAGAATGGATATTAACAAAGACTCCACGTCCAGGACGCTTCCAGCAGGCATATGTGATTTAACTTTAATAGTCATTTTAAAAATAAAGTAAAACTTCCTTTATGTGTGGGATAAAAGAATAAAATCCCACACTGACCACAAAGACAGGAAAGAGTTTGAATTTGAAGCTGGGCCTTGCTAGCTCCAAAGCCCACATTCTTTTCTCTGCATCAGACAGGAATCCGGGTTATTGTTTTTTTTCCTTCACTCTGAGTGGATATGCCAGGGCAAAAGGCACTTACTTCTTTCCAGTGGGATGAGGATACAGGGTTTTGGGTCAACAAGAAGGTCAATGAAAGCCAGTTGTTTGGTGTGTTTAGTGCCTACCCTTGGTGCAGTGAACCCCACTTTCTTGTCTGACCCCTAGTGTTCTTTAGATGAGAACCCAAGAAACCATTTACAAAAGCTGTGTCTGCTCAGGACTTCCTGTTTAATGGATAGAAGTTAGAAAAATAGCAATTGCTAAAATTTACTACATGCCAATGCATTGTTGACCTTTATCACAATGCATCAGAAACTAGCCCTGTTTCTTTTCAATTTTACATACAAGGAAACTTTTCCTTAGGTGCTGGTGAAGCTGGAGTCTAGATGAGCGGGCCTGCCTTCCACACCTGTCTGCTGCCCCACACGGCCTGGCTTTGTCACCCAGCCTCCATATCTCATCAAGGAAAGGCTATTAAGCTCACCAGAAGGAACCTGCTTATGTTTTTGTCATTTAAATGGAAATATGCCAGTATGTACCTAGAAATGTGTGTAATTGGCATAGTTTATAAATGAACTTCATTGCTTGGTAGATTTTCAAAGACAATGGAATCATTTCTATTGTGTTACACATTTATTCAGAAGTTGATCTATTCAGGAGGGGCGGGGACAGAGAGAGAGGGCGCATGTAAATATGTGAGTGTTAGTGCTAGACACATGGGAAGAAAGTATGAAGATTCCTCTTTTTCATGGAATGATGTCATTTTAAATTATAAAAATGATATTACTTTACCTTTTAATGGAGTGACAATTCTGCACCTCTTTTTGTGACTGCCTTTAAGTTTAGAATTTGATACCTCCTTATAACACAGTTTGAAATATGTAGGGAAATTATTTAGCAACTCATAAGGGTAATGCATAAAGATACCACTGTTACCAAGTCTGAGCACTCAGAGCTCAGAAAGGGTTCATTGCTCTTAATCTGTGAGTTTGCCGATTCACATCAATGTCCTCTCATTGTCCCAAGAGGAAGTAAAAGCAGCCAAACCTTGTATTTGGTAGATTCCAGACTTGTAATTAAGTGACAAAAAGAGAACAAGAGACAAAGTAGTCGGTAGAAGTGTGACTCAGCAGAGTGTGTACTTTGTACTTTAGGAAGGGCATCTCACTGTTATTTGGGGAGGAGAAATGATTTTAATTCATATAAGGTCCTTAGCATTTGTTTACTTTTCAGCAGATCAGCCTTATTTTAGAGAATAATCATGAGATTGATGATAAAATATGTTTTATCAAAAAGCAAAGTTCAAAGAGTAGTTCTTTCAAGTAAGTAGTCAAGACAGTTTTGTTTTTGGAGACATGATTACTTTCATATTAATTTTAAAAAATATGTTCCCAGTGATTTGATTGTGATATATGATTCCCGAACCCATCATCTTTCTCACTCCAGTCTTTGAGAGCAAATACTTCCAGATCTTGTCAAATTTTATAAGTGACAATTTGCTAGTATTATATTTTATCGTACTGTAATAAAAAATCAGGTTGTGATAGCTTACCCAAGATGCTTGGATTTCAGAATTATTCAATTTTTAAAAATTTTGTAAAACACATGAAATTTCTTTGGATAGTACTAAAACCTAAATATAAGTTTCATTTGTTTTAATATGTACTTTCTTGAAGATATGGCACAATGTTTTGGTATGCTGACATTTTGACTCTGACACTTCATAATAGATTATTATGTGTACATTTCCTACTGCTGTGGTTGCTTAAAAATCTTCATGTTTTGTGTCATTGCAGACTTCAGCTTAGAGATATTCAGCTCAGAGATATAATGCTTTCCTCTGTTTTGTTGACTAATAAATTCACATAAGTTTACTTAGCATTGTAAGGAATATGAGTAGACTCATATCTTTATAATATATTTATAATAAATGCTACTTTTGGAAACCCAATGGGAGAAAATGATACTTTCTGTTTGTATTGAGCAGTGTATAGACAATTCTGTGCTTCAGTGTAAAACTAAGCATGCTTTGTATATAGACATCTGAGATGTCTGATTCTAATTCTCTGGAGACTGTGCCTTTCATTGCCTTTGATCTAGGTCACAGCAGAATAAATTGCAGATAAATGATGGCAAGCACAATAATTCTTGTCTACAGATATATTACAAAATCTGTGCAGTGATTTAAAGGTATTTTTCTTTGTTAAAAGCTAGGATCATCTCTATTTGTAGATCCATTTTCACATTCCTCTCTGCTGTGGATTTATGCTGCACTTGATTTTATGAGTGGTTATAAGAACCTTATCACTTCCTTCATTCATTGTATTAAAACAATATTTAACATGTATTCATTTTTAGCAATCTAAGAATCATGATTTTATCTTATTTTTGAAAACTATCCATTAGTGCTATAGAGATTTGCATTGGTATGGATCTGGGTTTATTACTGCAAATTTAAGATCAATTTTGTTCTATGTATATTTCTGCTCTTAATTAAGGTATTATGTTTGTGCAGCTCATTTAGAAATGTAATGTATAATTAAGACATATAGGTTAATAGATAATCATCTATAATAGTCAAGATTGTAGTCATCTAAGTTATGTTTTGTGGATATATAGAGATATATTTCAGTTAGATATATATTCTTCAAACCTTTCAGAGTATGACATTTAAAATGTTTTAAGAACTTAGGACTTTTCATGACAGTGAGACACATATGCTCCTGGAAGCACCAAACTACTTCAAGAGGAAGATGGGCATCAAAGAGGCTCCTTAAGAAGCCTGCTAGCCATTTGGGCAAAAAACTGCTCTTGCCTGAATTGCATGATGGTATGCTGTGTGAACTGGACATGTAGGGCCCACAGAAAAATGACTGATGTACATGTCTAAACGTGAGATGGTCCTAAGGGTTCCTGCTTCATGAAGGAGTCTGCAACCATTCTGCAGGACACAGAAGAAAGTGACTGACAAAGTGCCAATATAGGTGGAACTGTCTTTGAAATTTCCTTCTTTGTGGAAAAGTCTGATGGATACTATGGGCCTGCAGGCTGAAGATGGATGCCCCAATGATACAGAAGAACTTTGTGTGACTTTCCAGGCAGCGAGATGTCTCTGTCATTTCTAGAGTTTTAGAAGTTGCTTACAATGCACTTCCTGTTTACTTAGGTAATATTATATCCTTCTAGAGTCTTTGATAGAGTTGAAGAATTTATAGTTATAGTTTTCCTTAGTTATGATAAAAGATAAAGTAGATATAAGTATTATAACTGTAATTCTTGCTTGATACCTGTTTTTATATGTAATTTTACTATGTTAAAATTAAAACCTTCCTTTATGTTTAAACAGAAAAGGGGAAATGCTGTGGGATGTTCTTCTGTATATGTGTTGCTTTTCTTTGTTAATAAATAAAGAAACTGTCTTAGCCTGATAGGGTAGAACAGAGCTAGTTGGGGAAAACTAAACTGAATGCCATGAAAAGGAAGGTGGAGTCAAGGGAGAAGCCATGGAGCCACCACCAGAGACAGATATGCTAAAACCTTGCCTGTAGGCCACAAGCCTCGAGATAAAATATAAAATAATGGAGATGGGTTAATTCTAGATGTAAGAGCTAGCTAGCAATATGCTAAAGTAATTGGACAAGCAGTGGTTTAATTAATACAGTTTCTGTGTGGTTATTTTGGGAGTCTGGGCAACCGGGAAACAAACAAGTGGCCTCCTTATAACACATTAGCTGGCAATTCTTGAGTATCATCTCTGTGATACAGAATGGTGTCTTTCTTTCTTGGTTGCACGTAGAATTACACTTATTGTTGCTTCTGTTTTAAGATATCCTGGCACTGCTGTGATTTAATCTATCTTATGATTTACCTATGCACAGGCAGATGTTAGGTTCGCTTGTTTTATTTTACTTTTTCTTCAAAGTCATTATCATTTAGCATGTGTCACACTCTCACTGGTGTTGTTTTTCTGTTTATTTATTGTTTTGATTCTTTATTCAAATGCACCAAAGGGAAGGCTTCTTTTCTGATTGCACCTTAGCATACGGTGCTTCACAATGCAAATATACTATAGTATCTTGTTTGAAGCAGTGAATATATATTTGCTAAGCAAGCAGGTGAGTAGATGATCCCTAATTTGTAGTACATAGCCAATTATATCTAGACAAAACTCAAGGAAGTTTTAAAAGCTTTAATCAATTGGTTCAAATGAATACTAAGGTTGAGAATATACATACTTCTTGCAATAGAGGTTTTACATTATATAAATTATTATAAAAATAATTTGACAAAATGTGTTCAAGGATGATTACAGAATCACTCATACAGCAAAAAAAAAATAAAATGATTTTAAACTCATAGATTGATTTAGTTGTTTTATAATTTACATTTCATGAAATCAAATAAAATTTCTTTTATATATTAAGTGAACATGTAGGAGGGATGGTCTGTGGGATGGCTCAGAGGTTAAGAGTCTGAGCTGCTCCTTCAGAAGAACTCAGTTTAATTCCCAACCTCCAAGTCAGGTGATTTACAGACACCTATAATTCCAGTTCCGGGGATATGACACTTCTGGTTGTTGTAGGTTCTGTTCTCATGTGCACAGAATCCCATACAGGCACACATATGTACAGGCAACCAAAAATAAATGTTAAAAAATGATGTGGAGCAAAATATTATTATATTATTACAAGTAAGTTTTCATATGTATAAAACATATCTGTAAAACTACATCTGTGCATAGTGATACAGGCTTCATCTCAACTCACAGGAAGTAAAAGTGGGAAATTGTGAGCTCAAAGGTAACCTGAACTCTTTGGCAAGGTCATGTGTCAGTAAAAGAATAAGAATGAAGCCCGGATTGATATTAACTATGTGTGTTTATAATTAGTGGGAATAAGATGACATTCAGTGTCCTTAACTCACTTTAATTACTTCCTTTTCCTACTATAATCATGAATTTGTAAACTAAAAAGTCTATTTTTATTTTTAAAAAGTAAAGAATAATTTTTATTTTGATTCCTTCTTTGTACAGATAAAGAAATGGGTCTCAAGATAAAAAAATAAATGTTTATGTCTGTTTAAGCACTGACCATAGTGGCAAAAACAAACAAACAAACAAATAACACTAAAAGTACAGCAGTCTTGGCTTACTGAAAAGTTGGGAGGTATTTTAGATTTCCTGTTCAAAATAGTTTTCTTTGGGGGTGGGGTCAAATTTAGCTGTGAAACTACCTTTGGTGAGACGCTTGCATCAGAGGTACGTGTGCTCCACAAATGGAGCGCCTCTATCAGAGACTACTGATGCAGCAGAATAAAATTACATGTTCTCTTCAGATAGATTCCAGTGATGCTTCCTGCGCATGTCAATCTAAATCAAATTTTTCCTAAGGCAGAGACTGAACTGTGTCAGAACTGTGCAGATGGGGAGAAAGTCTTTAAAACACCAGTTAATGGTTCAGCCCTAAGGCATCAAGAAGTACAGCTTCAGGGTGGAAGAAGTTATCAATTTGAGTGAGCAAAGAGAAAGTTATTAAACGAAGAGAAAAATTATTGAGAAAAAGTTATGTAAAGAATACAGCATCAAGAACCGCAAATGAAAACAGTTATTTGCTGTTAAATGAAAATGGCTTTTATTTAACAGACTTGCTTGAATTTCATTTTTTGGTAATTGGAAAACAATCATATACAAATCTCATGTTAAAAGAGTTTGAGCAATTTTGAGAAATTTGTTTCTGAAAAAGCAAGCCATGAAGTATGTCCCTCATCCATTTGAGACAGATGCTGTCTACTGAATATTTGAGCAAACGAGGGCAAAAGACAGAAGGCATCATGGCCATTGGAATGGGGCCTAAATCTCATCCTGTGGGTTTGGTACCTGTCTGTCTGCTAGTGGCAGAGCAGTGGATGGGTTGTGCAAAGTGTGTGCAGCAGTCCCTGACCAGCCTGCAGGTGTGCTCCTCAACTCACCCCTGCTTTTTTCCTTCGCACATCGACTGAATTTCCATGTGTCTTCAACATTCGTCCATCCTAGTATCTCAATAGTTTTACTTTTTCATGTTTTCTTGAAACATGCTGTTTCCTTCACATTTATTTTCCATTAGTCTTTTTTTTTCTTTTTATTCTTTGGGCTTCTCTGTTCTTCTATTCTTTTAATTTTACCTCTTTTTAAAATTCTTGTTTCTAATTTATTTGAAGAAAATACTTTATTTAAATTCATATAAAAATTATAACAAGTCACTTCTGATTAAATTTTAAAAATTTAACTTGGTGATATTATTGGGGCTTTTAATAATTTGTATTAAACTCTCCATACTACATAATTTCCTGTTGTTTTTACATTTTACACTTAGTCTTATTTTAACCATTTACTCTTTCTTTATCATCCTGTTGATTTTTGATTTTTCTCTTTTCTACCCATACCCATACCTCTGATTTCACTTTTTAAATAATTTTAAAGTGTTCTGGGATGTTTGGCCAGAGAAGTGGCTATAATACAGACCTTCCCTACCACAGACAGGAGCCCTGGCCTCTGGGTCCCACCGCTGTTTGGGCAGCTTCCCAGTGGATCTTCCAAATGGATTTCCTGCTCTACTTTGCTTGTATCTTAAAAACCTCAGCTCGACACTCTGACTTCCCCATTAGCTATAATTTTAAGAGTGTACCTGACATGAATAGAATTGTTACTTTCCACATTCTTATACAATCTAGACTGTAACTAAGTGATTTACTTTTAAAATATTTCTCTCTAATATACTTGCTATTAACTCTGAGTCAAAGTGCCGAGAGAAAGAAGTCGTACAGATTGTAAACATGCCCTGTCAGAGTTAAGAACCTGCAGATAATACCTATCTGGCAGGGTTTGTCCTTCACAGAATACCAGGTGCACTATGCTCAGATTTCAGGGAGGATGTATATATGCTCTGGTGTACTGTCTAACAACTTGCTTTGGTTTCTCTTCCAGTGAAGGACAACTGGAGTTCTCTTGTCAGCATTTTGGAAGGCCTCTCATACTCTGGGATCTCACTGTTGTTACTAGGGGGCATCATGACTGAGCTTCAATATTAAATTGGTTGAATTCAGAATATTCTAGGAGACACACCTCTGGCCATGACTTTGAGCTTCCAGAGATGCTCTACTGAGGAGAGAAACCTGGCCCTGGTAATGGGCTGAGTTCCGGAACTGAATACAGGAGAAAAGAAGAAGGTGAGCAGATACCAGCATTTGTCACTCTGCTTCCTTACTGCAGCCAGGACCTCACCAGTCATGTGAGGCTTCTGCTGCAATGCTTTCCTCATCCTGACAGATTGTGACACCCAAATCAACCCCTCCTTGTCTTCTTTACTTTTAGCAGGTGTTTTTGTCACCGCAACAAGAAAAGTAATTAATACAGATGCTCTTTTTTTTTTTTTTCTTTTAAACCTTTTAGATATTTGTTTACTTACCGTGCAGGCCATGGCACAAAAGTGGATGTCAGAGGAAAACCTTCAGGAATCAGTTTTCTCCCTCTACCATGTGGGGCCCAGGGACAGAACTCAGGGCACTGGGACTTGTGGCAGGCACTGTGCTCACTGAGCCAGCTTAGCAGCCCAGTCTCCATGTGTTAGTGACAAGTGTGAATCTGCTTATGGTGAACGCAATGCTTTCAGGACTTGTATGGAGCCATGTGGGTGTATCTAGTCATCACCTCTGAAGAAGGCGGGCTCATTTGCTTAGAATTGGTCCCCTGTTCTCTTGGAAACTCCAATAGGAAGGAGTCTTACACTGTGCTTCTCTTAAGTCTAAGGATGAGCTAATCTGGGCTGCTCAGAAGCTCTGGAACTCTGCAGTTCTCATTCAGGTCATAAGACAAAATAGAATCATTGAAATGCCACCTGTGTCTAAAAACCTTGTATTACCTCTGGCAGCTCTCACACATTGAAGTTAGTTCCCTATTTTTCTAAGCCGATCTGGTCATTTCTCATATAGTATATAGTAATTTAAGGTGACAGTGTAAACATTTAAATAGTAGAATAATTTTCTGTGCCATTTTTCTTATATAAATAGCACACTGCATCAATTTTCTTATAAGAAAGGCATGAAAAATTAATTCAATTTTAATCTTCTATTTGGTCCTTTAAACTAGACAAAGGTATGAATAGAAGAACATTTATATCATTGGTATCAATATTTTTCAATATTTTCTTATATATTATGAGTACATAAATAGCATCATTTTAATAGTATCTTGTACAGTCTATTACTTAGCTTTTGCCTTGCAGCATATTATAAAAACCTCAGTGATATTCAGCAAAAGCAAGTATTTCTTATACACCAACAGAACCTGTCCTGCCCAGGAGAAAGGCCTTTCACTGCTTCATTGTTGTTGGCTTTGCTCACTTAGATATCTGAGGTTAGCTGCAGGTTGTGTGTCTATGAAGTTTGTTGATGCACTCCAGAGGTGTATATCTCATCTGCTGTAGGCTAGTCTGCTCAGGGCCTTGATGTTTCTGCAAAGGACTATTTCCAAGAATTTATCTTTTCTGCCTTCCTTCTGGTTTAGCAAGTCCATAGTAGAGCTCAAATTAAAATTGTGGCAGGAGCCTCTAAGTGTGGAGAAAGCACTGAGTGGCTGTATGGGAAAAGGATGAAGAGACTCCCACTCATATATTTGCCTAGATCAGATTGCCCGTATGCACACGTGCAGGGATTATTTGGGTTGTTAATGGATGTAGGGGAAGGGGCTGTGAATGGCGCCATTTCATAGACAAGTTCTTCTGAACTGTGTAATGAAGTCAGCTGAGCATAAGTTTTCCTGTCAACCGACAAATAGTGTCCTCCATTCCTGTTGCTGTTCTTCACTTATGACATGAGATTCTTTGTCACACGTGATCACCACCTTATGTGGAATAGCAAGCAGGACTTCCTTCACATTCCTGCCTGAGGCTCATGTCTTGATTTCCCTCCATGATGGACTGTGACAGAAAATTGTAAGCCAAATAAATACATGGTTCAGTGGCCCTTGTACAGAAATAGTAACTCAGTCCTGCTGTTAAATCCAAGTTGTTATCCTGCAAACTGTCGAGTGCTTGAAGATGCTATTGTAACTTTATTAACAATTCACTACCTTACATTTGCTCTAAAATGGGATATTCCAGATCAAATAATACTCATATCAAAACCTGAGCACACTGGAAGGCGTCTCAAATCACGGAACAACAAATGTTAACAACAAGATGATGCAGGCAGGAAGACTGCTACAGTCTTTAAAACTTAGAAACAATCCAGTGACTTTCTCCATAGTTATGCTTGCAGCAGTTTGTCAAGAACCACGCAGAGGTGACAAGGCCCCTGCTTGCTTACTGACAACAGGGTTACTCAACAAGAAAGAGAAAATTTTCACCACGTGCTTTCTTGAGAGTGTTAATTGTCTTCTCAGCTCTCCCTCCTGGCAAGTGAACCTTTGCTATCTTATTCCAAGTGAAATTGGTATAGTTTGTTTCAATGTGGAGTAATCATAACCCAAACTGTTTTTGCTTGGACATTCTCCTTGCTCTGCTAGCTGGCCACACACCTCATTTGATTGTTGAAGACTCTGGATGTGTGCAGCAAACAAGAGCTGACTTCTTATCTATCAGCAGAAGCTGCCTGATAAACAGCAAGACTGAATAATTTATAAGGTAGCAGTATGGGAAGTGGCATTTCACACTTCGTTCCACACAAAATGTCACATGAATTCCAAACAGGCTAAACTGTTCAGTGAGACACAGAAGGCTGGAAGCATAAACGAGAGAATAGAAAGACAGGGTCCTATGATGCAGTAGTTGTGTGATTTTACTCAAAAATTCTGATACATATATGGTTCTTTACTGATTCAATGTGAAATCAAATCAGAGTTTCTCAAATCTATGCTAATAAATAATTATTATACACACGGAAGTAGCATCAATGAGGCAAATAGGCTTAAATTTTCTTCCACCCAATTGCAGTCAATTTATAGTAAATGAGTAATGAAAACTAGATTTTTTTTTTCATTTTAAAACCAGGCACCAAGGCTCACTTGAAGAGAACCAAAATCTGCATTATTACGCATCATATTTCATAGTTAAGATTAATCCCCTAATCAGGAAATCTAATCAAATTGGGTCTGGAGTTGCAAATCAACAAGCTATTACCAGTTTTTCATTATTAAAGGCTACAACAAGATTAAACCAAAGACAGAAGGTCAAGCTCCCAAAAGCAAGACTGAATTCTCATTTCATTTGATGATTAATATTTAGTAAGTTGACTTATTAAAGTCTTAAGGCTGTTATTTAATTGGCTTATAGTAATATATCAGCTTTAAAGAAACCTAAGTCCATCACAAAATCTGTTAGCTATATTTATATATAAAATAATGAGCGTAAAAATTGTGGTGATGTTAATGAGAATGGCTCCCAAAGGCTCAACTGAATACTTGGTCTCCAGTTGGTAAAACTCTTTGGGAAGGGTTAGGAGGTGTGGCCTTGTTGTAGGAGATGTGTCGCTGGGGTGGGCATTGAGGTTCCAAAAGCCTGTACCAAGCCTAGGAGTTCTCTCTGTCTCTCTCTGTCTCTGTCTCTGTCTCTGTCTCTCATTTTTGATCTTGTTCTCTGCCTCCAACTTGCCTACAAGACATAAGCTCTCAGCTACTGTTCTAGCACCATGTCTGCTGCCATGATGCCCATCATGACAGTTATGAATTCACCATTTGAAACTGTAAGCAAGATCCAATTAAATGTTTTTTTTTTAATTTTTTGCTTTTGTAAGTTGCTTTGATCATGGTATCTTTTCATAGCAATAGAATGATAACTAAGCCACAGAGATTGGAAATATAAGAAGGCATTGTTTTCTGTTCAAAGATTAATTATTGAACCCAGGATGGAGAGGGTACAGGTTAAGGGCATGAGAATTAGATATACTAAAATGGGTGCTCTTTGGTGTCAACTACTACTTGATAGGAATCCAGGTAGCATGGGCTTTATATGTGATCAGAAAGTTAGTTACTTTTCTTCACTCTTCCCTACATTCTCCTGTTTGCCAATTACAGATGATCTTACTGGCCAAGTCACCTCTCTGCCACCACCTCCTCATACCCACTGACACCATTTGCACTATAGAAGCATTTTTTAAAATAGTGTCTTCGAAACTAGCCTACGTTGCTAATTCCTCCTAAATGCACTTGCTTGTATGTTCTTCATAAATAGTTACTTGTTGTGTAAAGACTATAAACTAAGACAAACTCTCTAATTCAATGTATAAGATGCTTACTGAAGGGAGCACACATTGTTCATATCCACAGAACCAGGAGTAGATCTAGGACTCTTGCCTTCCTTCCCATCGTATGTGTTTATACAAGTAGTGATATTGACATCCCTCCCTATCATGTCTTTACACAGTGAATTGTGATCACAAGTGGATGTGTCCATCTCACATGAGACTTAGGTACTTTGAGAACACATCTGGGCTGTGTCCTATAAGTCTTTGTGCTATTAGAATCATGCCCTCATATAATCCTAAATAATTACCTAATAAATAGTTTTGGAAAAAAATTGTAGTTTGAAGTGTAAGGATCCAAGATAAATGTAGCTCATTGACTACATATCAAGAGGAAATATTTAATAAAGGAATATCCGAAGAAGCCTTGGGAAGACTTTTTTCAGTCTTGGAAAATGTGGACAGCAACGTAATGGAGATTCGTCATCAATGGAACTCTTCATTGGCTTCTGAGTTAGTTGAACAGGAAGAAGAAAGTGTTGTTTGAGTGCAGAGCAAGAGATTGCTAGTAGTGACTTGTTATCATAGAGAAAGGGACTTTCTGGCAGGTGTGGGAGAAATGGAGGAACTATCTTCCCCTTGGATTTAGCTGATGGGTATTTAAAGAGCAGAATGGGAAAAGCACTAGTTCATGACTTGTTATTGACTACCAGAATTCTGAACTCATTCTAGTGATTTGATAAGAATGGACACCATAGGCTCATATATTTGAATACTCTACTTGAGAAGGATTAGGAAATGTGGCCTTTTTGAAGTATGTGTGTCTTTATTAGTGGAAGTGCGCCACTGAGGGTGGGATTTGCAGTTTCAAAAGGTTAAGCCACATCCAGTGGCTTTCTCTTCCTGCTGTATGTGGTTTGGAATATAGGATTCTCAGTTCTGCCATAATGGTCATGGGCTACGCTTCTGAAACTGTAATCGAGGCCCAATTAAATACTTCCTTTTAGAAGAATTGCCATGGCCATGTTGTCCCTTTATAGCAATAGAACACTGACTGAGACTCACATGGAACATGCTTAGTATAGTATGAGAACAGAAAAAGGGGCACCAGATGGCAAAAAAGCAAGGAACAGCAGACAGCAGATACCATTGTGATAGTCTCTTCTCTACTCAAATGGATGCAATGGACTTGACAAACAGAATATGAATTCAAAAATCATTAATAAAGAATCAATAAATGAACAAAACAAATATTATTTGTTAAGAATTTTACACATACATATATTTTTGATAAAATGTACCCTTCCTTATCCTTCCTTCATTTCCTCTTCTGCTCTACCTTTTCACATTTAACTATATGTGCTCATTTGAAACTGACTGAGTCCACTTAATACTACTCATATGTTTAGGGATGTAGGTCCATCATTCCTTAGAAAATCAAAAGTGCTTTTCCCCAGCAGCCAGCAATTGCCTATAGCTGCTAAGGCCAGGGCTTCATGAGAACACACTTCTCTATACTGAGATTAGCTAGCTGACCTTTCTGCAGGTCTTGTGCATTAAGTCACAGCAGCATGAAGTCACTACATGAAGTCATGTGTGACATGACCCTGTCATGTCCAGCAAATAATGTTTGCTAGCAGTACATTTTTCTAAACCAAATATAGGACTTTTGATTGATGGCATGGGATACAAGTTCATGCGTCTGGGTCTCTGTTATATTATTTGAGATTTTCTAGTGTTTCTTGTTTTATCCAGTCACCTTAGGAGACTGTATAAGAGACCACGCATCTTTCAAGGCCACTCACCTCTTCATGGCATGAAGCTACTCATATCCAAAGCCATAGATCTGCTTGTCTGGTTTCAGCACACTGGGCTTTCCTGGTGTGCTATATTAAGAGATTTCTGAGAGCAGATGACACAGTTATCATTTGGGAGCATTTGCTCTGGTGGTAGTGGTGGTGGTGCTGGTGTTGATCTATTTCAATCTGATATTTTTGCACAAGCTACTTTCCTGTACTGAGGGGTGAGAATAAAAACTGATTAATTGATCAAGTCCATTTTCTCTCCCTCCCTAACTTGAACAGGTTTGAAACATCTAAAGCTTCTCTGGGACAGTTATCCCTATCTCACCCTCTTGAGCTTTTTTCCCCAAATGCTCTGTTTCTTCTAATTGCCCTTTTGTCTCATCAGGACTCTTTTCCTGCCCCCCCACCCCCCGCTCTATCTACCCATAATGCCTTCAATTACACAGCAGCTAAGGTTTTTAGGGTCTGTCTAGCCACTATATCATTCTGAGCTGGAAATCTTGTTTTTTTTTTTTTTCTTTTGGTTAATCTGAGCTTTCAAAGTAAGTGTGGAAGGATGTCTGTTTCTCCATTGTCTGTGCAGCCTCCCACAGTAACATCATTGATGGTGTGCAGGCATTGTTTACCCAGATCCCTACCATAGTGGAACTCAGTGAATCCTCTCCTCAGCAGTGAGTGTTCTGTGGCAGGGATTATACCAAAATACCCTGCTCTCTGCTTTATTTTCACACATGAGATACTTCTCAGACATTTTTTATTAAGGTTGGAGTTTGGGCTAATTTTAAATTGCCTGTAGGGAAGAAGTTAGCTGTCAGAGCTCTCAGCTGCTCCTTTCAAACAAAATCTTTAAGACAGAGAAGATGTCTTGAAGTAAATGTAGTACATTATTACACATCCAGCAGGTGATTAATTATAATATTAAATGGCTGTGCAGGGCAACCAGTGGTGCTGGTGCTTTTGCTAGCAGATTTTGCACATGTACCAAAGGGCATAATAACTATTGTCTGAAAATATTAGTCTTAGAGGAACCATATTCCATTCATATTTTACACTTTGTAATTACCCTGGAAACTTCTGCACTGATGAGATTTCTTCTAATTTTAAGTATCTAGAGATCACCAATCATGCTACTTTATTTGTGATGGAAAGTTTACAACTTCTCTCACATGAATAAGCATGTGTTAGTTAATTCCCTTGGCCGTCGTTGGTCATCATGGTTGGCCATCATGGTTGGCCATCATGTTGGCAGCCTCCTAACATTGTAAATACACCCTTACTCCCTTAGGGGCAGAGGAAAATAGCTTATTCAAAGTACATGTTATTCACATCTGCTACTGTCAAGAAAATCGTGAGTGAGGGACTTCAAGACAAAGCCTGCACTGCCCCTGATCAGAGCAGACATTGCCTAGGTCCCTGTGTGAGAAGGTACCTGCAGCAGGAGATTTCAGTCTCAAAACCAGAGAGACCTTGGAAGCATCCAGAGCAGTTGCTACCACTCTACTCATACAAAACAAGTAAAATCAAAACCCCCAGAAATTGTAAAGACAAGTGCATCACATATAGTATAAGAAAGGAATGGAAATAAATCACTTTTTGGCTACAAGGAAGGGCAGACTGTTCTAACTTCAAGGGGTTCTAGAGGAGGTGAGGACAAATTCCTTCCTATACAGGGGGCTGAAGGAGAATTAGATGAATGACGTTTGATAAGATGGAATTTGAAGGAATCTAAGTATTTAATTCTTGTTCTTGGTCAAATGATTATAAAATAAGAGGACAAATTGTGTTATTGCTAAAAAGCTTAAGAAGGGAAACAGCCTTGGAAAAGAAACTAGTTTTCACTTAGCAGAGGGCTACTGGAACTATTTTGAAGGAATAACAAGCAAACAAAGGCTGTTTCACACTTCCCTTTGGAGAAGACGATACAAACGTGGGAGTGAGGAAGCCAAATCCTAGCAGCACTGACGACGTTCTCTTTCCTTGCAGCACTGAAGAATCTGGAGGCGACAAAGCCACGTGGGGACAAGAAAGCCCTCCTACCCATGGAACTCCGGCAACAGCTTCAGGCAGATTCTGAAGGGCGCCCTGAGTCTCCAGTGCAGGGCACCAAGGAAAGGGCAGGGACATTCCAAGTGTTAAGCAGAAATTTCCCCTGAACATGTAGCTTCGTATGGAAAAGTCCACACTTAATACATATCTTCAAGACCAGAAAAAGAACAATGGTGGTATAGAAAGGTGCACTCTGGGCCACAATGAGTGAACCACAAGGTTCCTGGTGAGTCTGCATTTCATTTCTGTTATGACCTATGCTGTATATGTCGATTTGACAAAGCTAGATACTTTACAGGGAGGAACCTCAATTGAGAAAATGTTCCCAGCATATCGACCTATGAAATATTTTTTGCTGCATTCTCTTGATTGATGACTGTTGGAGGCGGGTCCACTACGGGCAGTACCACGTCTGGACTGGTGGTCCTGGGTGCTGTATTTTAGCAGGTTTTGCTAGCAATGGGCTGTGGGACAGGAAACAGTACTCCTACATGGCCTCTGCATCTGTTTTTTCCTCCACGTTCCTGTCCTGACTTTCCTTAGTGATGGGCTGTTCACTGTGAAGTGAAATAAACCCCTTCTTCCTCCAGTTGCTTTTTGGGACACCATCTTTATCATGATATCAATAGGAACCCTAACTAAAGCAGGCAGCTAGTTTCATACTAAACTAAAATTTAAGCTGACTCTGATAAAAAGAAAAAAAAAACTTTCTCGGACTAAAATCTGACAGTAAATTCCTAGCTTTAAACAGATGGACAAAGCAGAGACACAAGGCAAGTCTTCCCACGCTATGTACTCACCAAGAAGGGGCAAAGAGAGTCCACCACCCTCTCAGAGTGTAAATAGAAATAGCCAATGAGAGGCCTGTGGAAAGATTCTACACTCAAAACAAGGAGGAAGGGCACAGGGCCAGCATCCAAGAAAAGAGCTGCCTTTGATGATTTACTACAAAAATGAAGTATGTTGTGTCAATGTTACAGCTTGTGTTACAGCTTCAGTAGGACAAAATAAACAGTGGACTTCATATATAAGACGGGAAAGATGACACACAGCTCTGCCAGGTGGAGCAGAGCAGTAAGGGTCTGAAAAGATAAGCAAATAGAAAGGGAGGCTAAATAAAATGAGAAAATTTAAGGAAATTGAAATAAAATTTTGAGATTGAAACCCCTGAAGAATTTCTAATTATTGGATAGAAAACACACGAGCCTAACAGACCACAGAGAACATCAACAGAGATAGGAAGCAGGTAGAAAAGGGCTGGGGATGTAACAGACATCACTGTCTTCTGGATGAAAAGAATCATTTGAAGAGCTCAAGGAGATAATTTTCTGAGTTAGAGAAATGCTTAGGCTTCACATAAAAACTGCTTTCTGAGTACAAAGAAAAAGTTAGAAAACATGGAAACTTATGATGAGGCCGCGATCTACATTTTCTACATGGACATTTACATTTGGAGTTTGAAAAACAAATTCTTAGTGATGCCAGTAGAGTGCACCCGGAGTTCTGCGGTGGTTCTGTTAAAATCATTCAAAGGAGGAATAGCTTATTTACCAAGAATCAACATTTTGGTTATCTATATATGTAGAAATGTTTATGTATAAGAGCAGGAAACTTGATTAAGTTCATTGAATAATCACTGAAACAATAGGAACTCATAGTGTCTCTTCCATGTTAAGACTCAGTATTGCAGGTTCCCTCTCCTCAGTTGCCCAAGGTACCAGCTGGGGACCTCTCCCTGGACACCTGCGAGCCCCTCTAGAGTCAAGTCTCTTGCCAGCCCTAAGATGGCTCCCTTAATTAGGATATATGTTTTGCTGCTCCCGTATCCATCCTTCCTATATCCCAACCATCCCATTTCCCCAAGCTCCCCCCATTCTCCCCTTCTCACGTTTCTCACCCCATTTCCCCTTAGCCCCATGCCACCTCACCCGCAAGTTCCCAGTTTTTGCCCGGCAATCTTGTCTACTTCCCCTATCCAGGTGGATGACTATACGTTTTTCTTTGGGTTCACTTTCTTATTTAGCTTCTCTAGGATCACAAATTATATGCTCAGTGTCCTTTATTTATGGCTAGAAACCAATTATGAGTGAGTACATCCCATGTTCCTCTTTTTGGGTCTGGCTTACCTCACTCAGGATAGTATTTTCTATTTCCAACTGATGAATATCTTGCATATCACCTTAGAACCTTCATCTGGCGAGGGATCGAGATAGAGACAGAGACCCAATTTGGAGCAACGGACTGAGCTCTTAAGGTCCAAATGAGGAGCAGAAGGAGGGAGAACATGAGCAAGGAAGTCAGGACCGCGAGGGGTGCACCCACCCACTGTGACAGTGGAACTGATTTATTGGGAGCCCACCAAGGCCAGCTGGACTGGGACTGAATAAGCATGGGTTGAAACTGGACTCTCTGAACATGGCGGACAATGAAGGCTGATGAGAAGCCAAGGACAATGGCACTAGGTTTCGATCCTAATACATGAACTGGCTTTGTGGGAGCTTAGCCTGTTTGGATGCTCACCTTCCTGGACCTGGATAGAAGTGGGGGGACCTTGGTCTTCCTGCAGGGCAGGGAATTTGGACTGCTCTTCAGTATCAAGAGGGAGGGGGAATGGAGTGGGGGGAGGAGAAGAGGAGTGGGGATAGGGGGAGGGGAGTGGGGGGAAGGGGCAATATGTGGGAGGAGGGGGAGGGAAATGGGAAACGGGGAGGAGGAGGAAATTTTAATTAAAAAAGAATAAAATAAAATAAAATAAAATAAAGAAAAAAAAGAAAAAGGCTCAGTATTGTATCGATGTCGGTTTTCACCAATATAATGTAATTCAGTTAAAGTTCAGAACCATTGTGTGTAAAAGATACAAACATATTTCAAAAGCAAAGAATAGTGATTTTTTTTTTTTGCTGCTAGACCGATACAAATGAATATCACAGCTGACTGGGTAGAGAATCAATAAAGAACACTAGGATAAGCAGAAATTAGTAGGCCTTGTAATCCAGTTGGTATTAAAATCAATAGGATTAATATTGATTTTAAAGCATTATTTAGAGTTAACTCTTATGAAAATAAAAGTAGTTTTATAATTATGTCATGCAACAAAATTAATGCTAAATTACAGCACTAAAACAATAATACCATAAAAGAATGAAAAATATACAAATAATTATATAGTTATACAGATTTGACTAAATGAAATATTAAAGTCTGAATTATGAAACAACTGAGAAGAGAGTAAAACATTTAATCACTACAATATGATAAATAACAGAAAAGCTACTGAAAAATAAGGAGGACTCTTGAACTTATTTAGAATGTGCTTAAAGACATCTGGAGTTAACTTCCAAAAGAATAATAGAAACCATCCACAAATAGAGGAACAGGTTAGTTGTGATTCTAATGAGATATAATTACATAATAGCATTTCAAATTTTTTAACTTAGTAGATAGCTAAAGTACTAAGAACTTTTGAGGGTACAGAATTTATGTGCTATCGACTGAACTGTGGCTTTGTGTATGTTCCTGAAAGGAATTTCAGAAAGGCAAGCTATTGGCAATTTTATAATGCTTGCTGAGTTTGGATTCAGAAGTTTTATTTTCAATGATGTCAAGAAAAAAAAACCAAGAAATATTTATTTAAAATAGTCTCATGTTTGCCTTTTAATAATGCCTATTAGAACTACTCTCAGTATAGTCTATGTTATTATTTAAGACTGTTATACTTATGTGAAAGCGTAGTTTCAAAGACTCTCATGGTTGATATGCTAGAAATGAATCTATCTTGTATCTGTAGAAGAGATGTTTTAATAAAGCCCCAAATATCTGTACTAAAACTAATGATTCATAATATAGTATTTGCAGTAAAAAGGCATATTGGGGCCAATAATAGGATAATGAATTTTAATTTTCTCAGAAGTACAACTCATAACTTTGTAGAAAAACTAAATAATTTAAAATGTGCAGTTATTGTTCAGGCTGGATGTTGAGCACAAAATGTGTCTTTATATGATGTTGATTTAGCCTATACACTCGAGAGGGTTAGACAACAGCTTCTAATGGAGAATAGTGTCAGGGGAAAGCAAATACTAAGAACCAGACAGAACACACAAGGGGGAGCTATGTGAAGACTTTCTCCACATGATCAGAAGAGGGAGCTTTTAGATTGCTAAACAATTAAAAATTAAACACTCTATTATCTGAACTATAATATTATCTCAAGTCCAAATATTGAATACTAATGAAATATATGTAGGGAGAGAAAAATTCTATATGAGCTTAAAAATTCCATTTTGTTTTATGACTTAATGAAATATTAAACTTTCCTTTATTCTTAATTAAGAGAATGTTGCATTGCACTCAAACCATTATTCTTAGAGTTCTGCACACTTGACCTTTGCAAGTGTAGACAACAAATAAGGTTGGCTGAGCTATGTACTTGTGTGACTCATCTTTGCAGGAAGTAGTTAGCAAACACCAAGAAGGAGATTCAGACAACTGTTCACTGTAACATCACAGAGTTATACTCTACTTTTTAATAAAGGCACAGGCTTAAGATTCATTAATCAGAACTACCCATTAAAGATAATGCAGTACATATAAAAGTTGAAAATGTTAGTTATTTTAAGGTATTTCCCTATGACTATATTCAGAGTTGAAAGCTAGTGTTGTTCTGTTAGGAAGAAAGGTAAATTCTATTATCATAAACATAGTGGCTGTTCAGGATAGCCAGAGTATAGACTGGAACAGATATTGGGATAATTCTTTTGATGCTAGCATTGATCAAACATAAGCAATTCTTGCTCATCTTTTTGAGGGAACATAAACAATTTAAAGTGGGTTTTATATTAACATTCATCAGGCAATGAAAGGAGACAGAGACAGAGACCCACATTGGAGCACCGGACTGAAATCCCAAGGTCCAAATGAGGAGCAGAAGGAGAGAGAGCACAAGAAAGGAACTCAGGACGACGAGGGGTGCACCCACACACTGAGACAATGGGGATGTTCTATCGGGAACTCACCAAGGCCAGCTGGCCTGGGTCTGAAAAAGCATGGGATAAAACCGGACTCGCTGAACATAGCAGACAATGAGGGCTGCTGAGAACTCAAGAACAATGGCACTGGGTTTTGATCCTACTGCACGTACTGGCTTTGTGGGAGCCTAGGCTGTTTGGATGCTCACCTTACTAGACCTGGAAGGAGGTGGGAGATCCTTGGACTTCCCACAGGGCAGGGAACCCTGACTGCTCTTTGGGCTGCTGAGGGAGGGGGAGTTGATTGGGGAAGGGGGAGGGAAATGGGAGGCGGTGGCGTGGAGGAGGCAGAAATCTTTAATAAATAAATAAATAAATAGATAGATAGATAGATAGATAGATAGATAGATAGTTGCAGATGACAGTCACATCAAGAAAATGTGTTGTTACCAAACTGCATGAGAAGGGTTAATTCTCCCCGTGTTTAGTTATTTTAAATAGTTACTCAATTCTTTCAAAATACCAATGTCAATCATGCCCATGGGGTATGGACCAGGTGTTTCACACCCTGCAAACAAAAGCTAGAAGTAACCTAATAATTTTTAAGAAAACTGAAAAAATAACAGAAATAAGTAACTTGAGCATTTTAAGGGTCTCCTGTTCTGCAGAGTGGATCCATGTCTGGACCCACACAGTGTCCATGGCCCTTTGATTTGGATGATGTCGTATCTTCTGTATTAATGCATGCCATTGACTTGAGCTGTCCAGCAGAAGGACTGCTGTGATTTCATACAAGCTGTAAGAAATCTTACAGGAGAGATCTTGCCCATCCAATAAACATAAGGAAAGTAGAGTTATGGGTGGGAAGAAATCCAAGAAAACTAGTCAGACAAACAAACAAACACAGTAAGATATTTTATTGTTTCATTCTTCATTCTTGGCCTCTTTCCTCACATAAATATTTATTTGTAGAGACTAGAATGTCTTTGATATTCTCTTTTTTTTTTCCTTTTGGTTTTTTGAAACAAGGCTTCTCTTTGTAACAGCCCTGACTGTCTTGTCTTGGAACTCTCTTTGTAGACCAGGCTGCTTCGAACTTATGGAGATTTACCTGCCTCTACCTCCCTAGTGTTGGGTATCTTTAATATTCTAAAAATGAGGAACAAAGATGCCATATAGTTATCTTTTAAATATACTAGATTTAGAGACATTATTTTTTGTTTTTATTAATGTAAAACTTCTACCTAAATATTGTCCCACCTCAGGTACGTGTGCTCTCTTAACAGGTGGTTTTAAACATTTATTGTAAAGCATCACATTTTGAGCTTCCTGATAAACACTGAGTAAACGGTAATACAAGCACAATGGAATGTTGTGAGAAGTTGAGCTGTCTAAGAAAGTCAGTCATGTCAACTTCTGTGTAAAACATGAAATTCTAGAGATTGAATTTTCAACCACAAGATGCAGAAAGTTCTGGTGGCAGTCCTGATTCCCAGGAGTCCTAGTGGTTGAAGGCTTGTTTCTATGCATGAGAACAAGTCTACAGAAAAAAAAAATCAATCAATCAATCAATCAATCAATCAAACAAACAAACAAGAAGCAAAACCTCTGCTAACTTATCACCAGATTTCATTAGGTCAACCACTTCTTTCATTTTCTTTTTTTCTTTTCCCTCAGTGGTAGAATTCTAAAGAGCATTTAACACATGATGGAAAGAGCCCTGTTCTCTGAGTAAGGCATCTGGGAGACTAACATTGGGTATATTCCATTCTGAAATCCTTAGTGCTAACTGAAGTTAATTGATTCTGCAATGTCTACATCCTTCCAGGTGGTTGCTATTTGTTCCTGAGTACTTTTGCTATGTTCTGCACAGCAGAGTCTATCATCCATATCATCCAAAGCCTTTTAAACTATCTTCTGGGGTTCCTCACTTACATACACACACACACATACACACACACACACACACATACATGCACGTGCACATATGCAGCCTTTCAGAACACACGTTCAAAGTTGTTCAAGGCTGTAAGCTATACCATGATGAGTAGGGAAGCCACCCACAGAGTCAACAAACAACAGTTTGCAACTGAGTTAGTAGTATCCTCTAGTTATAACACAATCCTCCTTTGATATAGAATAGATTTGAGAAGAGATAATCAATATCCAGTGTCCTTACAAGAGAACTGCCTTATTAAATCTAAGAATTTTAGTTAGTTAGTTTGTTTTGTTTTAATAAATGGGAAAAGGGCTGGGAGAGAGTGGCTATGATGGTAATGACAGTGTTCTCTGCTTTGTAGGCATCCCTGTATAACAGGCAGAGTAATTCACAACAAAACCAGAATTGGCTCTGTGCGACTCTTCATAGTTCACAAAGCTACCCAAGCAAGGCGTTTCATTTAATTAAATACACAGAAAGTAAATTAGACCTATGCACTACATGAAACTCTCTGGAAATGTAGCAGAGCCTCAAAGGAGAGGTGGTGTTTGTTCATTTGAACTTGGACTGTCATTATGCCAGAGTCTGCTCCTCCTTGGAGACCTCCCAGAGCAATGATTGTGAAATCAGCCAGTTTTCATTGCTCAGCATCAGTGGAAGCATGGCCTAACTTACCTTACCCATATCCCAGTGCAAGCAACCACAGGAGACAGGAAGGCTTTGTCAAGTCTTCAAATGAATTGGTTTAGTTTTCTTTTTAATCTGGACTTAGATATAAATGTTTTCCTTTCACCTGACAAATTACGTTGAATGCAGTTATGGCTTGGGTATTTTTCTTGGGCCTTTGTGCATTTTAAAAACTGCACTGGAGTCCACACATGTCTTCCTATTACCATTAAGTTTATACTTATGGATGTTCAAGACAGAGACAAAGAGAGAGAGGAGAGAGGAGAGAGGAAGAAAGAGAGGGTGACAGGGTGGGGGAATGACAAGCTGGATGTTTCTGGTAAGGCTGCAGGGAGTGGAGTGATAGTTTTGGATGAAATACATCTGGATTTTCAGTTAGCCTATGGAGGCAGAAGGGATTGCGCCAGCGACCTTCCTAAGAGCCTGCTGCAAGAACCTCCTTAATAATTCCTAACAGTTGGAATGCTCATTGACTTTCAGGAGCACAGAGCCGGGGATCTGTGCAGAGGCTGTTGACATGATCTAGGATGTATCTCATAATAAGTCTGCACCTGGCAGTCCCTTTGTCACAATGCCCCCATCCAGGAGACAGGCTTGCGGAGTCGTTTTCAGAATGAGATGAGCTGGAGGGTGGGCCATTAACTAAGGGTGAGAAAAGAGATGAAGGAATTTATGGGAAAGATCACAGGGATCAGCAATGGCCTTCATGCATCTTCCTTTGAACCCCCACATGTTCACCATGGCAAGTGCATACCTGCACACGGAAGTAAAAATAAATACATGTTAAAAGCTGATTGTAAATTACTTTTTAATTCCAGGGAGCAGGAGACTCATAAGCTGACAGCAGGCTATGACTTGAAGTCTGCAAGAAATTCTTTCCTGATTCTCTGCTGATGATGACTGGGAATTGTGATGATTTGGGATAACCCATGCCCACTCTGGGACCTTTGTGATGTGTTTCCTTGCCTCTCTCTTCACATTTTAAGGGAAATTTGGGGTTACTTCTGGGTTCCACCTATTTTAATCAAAAAATTTGAAACAGACTCAGAATGAAGCTTGTGTGTAATTTCTTTAGAGTTTAAGAGAAAAACAGAGCAGACAATAAATCTATGAGCTGCAAACTGAAGGAGATGGATAAAAGAAACAAGAAGGGCATTCTTTTTTTTTTTTTTTTTTTTTTTGGTTTTTCGAGACAGGGTTTCTCTGTAGTTTTGGAGCCTGTCCTGGAACTCCCTTTGTAGACCAGGCTGGCCTCGAACTCACAGAGATCCGCCTGCCTCTGCCTCCCGAGTGCTGGGATTAAAGGCGTGCGCCACCACCGCCCGGCTGAAGGGCATTCTTTTTGAGTTAATGTCCACAAAACCAATCCACTCAGCAGTGGAAGTCCACAGGCAGCTGAAAGTAGAAGGTTGGTAGATGGTGGAAGAGCTTCAGAGGCATCCAGCCTGTCAGAGAAAGCAAGCTTAGACAGAGAAAGTATGCTGATGCTTTAGAAAAAGAACAAGGAAAATTACATGTTTTTGTTTAGAATTCAAAAGCAGGCAGATTTAGTTGAATATCTGCTAGCTCTTGCACGGGGGGAGGGGCTATGGGAACGGATAGTATGTGATCTCATTAAGGCAAAGATTATTTCCTCCATCTCCTTCTGTCTTCAGGTGAATCTGCTTTCCTGTGATATGGACTCCTGGACAAGTGATTGGCAGACACGACTTGATTAACTCTTACGGGAGAAGACAACACACTGTAATGTTCTAATCTTTAGAACAGATCAGAATGTCACATCTCCAGGGACAGAGGCATTTTTTTTTGAACAGAAAGTCTAATGAGGTGAGATGTGATCGTTTCCTTCCTTTCTAGTGTTACCAAGGAAACAGGTAAAGGTCCAAAGCTGACCATAAGGGTAGGGGCCTTTTCTCAATATCATCCAAGGGTATCAATTCCTGTCTAGATAACAAAGATGTTTTTCTTTTATGTATCTACTACTGTTCATGTCTTCTTCTATTTAATGTCAATGGTCATTGGAGCTGTTCCCACTCTAATCCAGTATAATATTATATTTCTAGTTACACATCAAAACACTGTGTTTACAAATCAAGTTTCATTCTAACATTTCCAGTGGCATGAGATTTTTTTTGCAGGGGTGCAGATGGGTTCTAACATAGCATGTCCTTTTATAGACACTTCATTTCCCCATAGCTGCTTCACTGAAAATCAAAACCAATTTCCAGGATCATTTTTCCAGATGGGAACTTAACTTGATGATGATCTAAATATGAAGGCAGAGTCTCCCTTGCTTCAGGTCATGTGTCAAAAATGAGTGTGGCTGGCTGATTCTTTTGGGTTACTAGGAATAATTTTCCAAACTATATTTTTAGAACACTAAATAGATTCCCCTGACATTTCCTGAAGTGTCCAAACTAACCCCACACAGGCACGTGAGCCTTCACAAAGCCTGCCACCTAAGTCAATTTCACAAACTGCCAGTACCAGTCCATGCTTCATGCTCCCAGGGACTGTCTTTCATTTCGGAAACATTTTAGACAGTTCCCCAGTGTTGACAGAAGCATATAGAAGCACAACTCCTCAGCAGTAATCAGGCTTCTCCGAGAGAATGTAAAAGCTCTCCTAACCACTTCTCCATGCAATGCTCATTCACTATCATTTTACATGGCTGAGTGAGAAAAGATTTATTAATGATGCTCTGGGTAAGGAGTGAAAATAAGAGAGGTTTCACTTCTTATACCTTTGGTCTTAGTCATCATAGCCAAATTAACCCTCACTATAAATAGACATTTAGATGCCCGCTTCCAACAAATGTATTCTGAACTTTGAAAATTCGTTCTATTCTAGGGCTATAAAGGATACAAATGTACTGAATTTCAAATGAGTAACTGCATTATAATATTTCAAATGAGTAACTGCTTTATAAATATACACCAGAAATGACAAAAAATAACTTAAAACCAATAATGCGGAGCTATTTGAACCGTGATGAACAGAGCTACAGTCAGCAGGGCAAACACATACCATGTGGATGGGATCTTATTGGGCCATTGTCTCAGGGCCTGTACCTTGAGGCCTGTAGGACAGAGAAAAGCCTGGCTCAAGTTTGAGGGATAGTCACTGAGGATGAGACAGCAAAATCCAGGTAGACATCCCTCCAGCCAGAGGGAGGGCTTTGCTGTCGCTCATTGGCTGGAGGTACCCCCACATCACACTATGTCACTTAACCCATATAAGCTGATGCTCACAGTGATAAACTGAGTTCCTGTTTTGACTTGACTCCCTATCTCATCTGATTATCCTATTTAGTGGGGCTGTGGATCTGATTGTCCTATGTCATGGAGCTTTGGATCTGAGGAATGGGTGGATAGTACACTCACCTTTCCCTAGGGAATAAGGATAAGGAAGCCTGGCACAATCTCATGAAGCCAAACATTGCTGGAAGTATTCTATTTTTTTTTCTTACTTTTCTTGCTGATGACAAAATTCTCATATTCTATTTCAGTTTCTCTTGGATCACAAAATAAGCCAGCAAATGGTACAAACTTGCTTGCACTTAACTTTTTTATTCTGGGCCATCTTCTTTGCTTTATGATGTTACTCATTTGGTTTTTCTTTACCATCTTCCAATGTCCCTGGTAATCCAGATTTCTGTTTTATGCTGTGATAAACTCCTGGACAAAAGCAGCTTCAGGATTGAAAGGGTCTCTTTAGATTATTCAGCTCATAATTGAGGGAAGTCAGGGCAGGAACTCAAACAGAGACTAGGAGGTAGGAACTAAAGCAGAGGCCATGGGAAAATAATTCTTACTGGCTTCTTCTCATGGCTTTGACCAACGTGCTTTCTTACACAACCCAGGACAGTCTGCCCAGGAAGTGGCATCCACAGCAAGCTGGGCTTTCCCACATAAATTAAGAAAATGCACCAAAGATATACCCACGAGCAATTTGAGTCAATTTCTCCATTAGGAGGGAGTCTTCCCTGGGGATTCGAGGTTTTGCCAAGGCTCAGCTACTGCTCTCAGCCTTCCTCGTCACTCTAGAAAGGAAGGCTTGAATCAGCGGCCCTCGTTTTTCCTAAGCAGCTTGGCAACAAACTCTGATGTTTTGTTCCTGGCCTTCCTTTCATGGTGAGACCTTACCTTCTCATCCTTATATGTGACTCATTTAACTGGATCTACAGAGGAGTTCAATTTTATACCCTTCACAATGCCTGATTTATTTCGTAACTGGAAAATTTGTGTCATTTTTCTTTATTTTTTTCTTAAAATATATTTTAGCTCTACACATCTCTCTCTCTTTATAAAACTTCTAGAAAATGTGTGTTTGAGCTCTTCATTCTGAACTCAATGTTTTTAAATATCTTCAATAACTAATGCGTATTTGAAAACAAAAATCACCTGCCCTATACTCAAGAGGATTCTCGATTTTTTTTTCTTTCTGAGTCATTTCCAATGTCACTTTTACTTTATGTTTGAAATCCCGTTAAGTCTTTCCTTCTTTCTTTCTTTCCTTCCTTCCTTCCTTCCTTCCTTCCTTCCTTCCTTCCTTCCTTCCTTCCTTCCTTCCTTCCTGATGTTGCTTAGATACCAGAAAAAGTGGTGATGTTAGTGTTACCCTAAAAACTGCAGAAAGGTTTATGAGCAAGGGCAGTGATGTGGGAGTGTCATGTATCAATCTGTTGATTTCATTGGTTAAGTAATAAAGAAATTGCTTGGCCCTCATAGGTTAAAACATAGGTGGGTGGAGTAAACAGAACAGAATGCTGGGAGGAAGAGGAAGTGAGCTCAGACTCCACAGCTCTGCTCTCTCCCCTCTCCCTGGCAGACGCAATAAAGCTCCGACCCAGGATGGACGTAGGCTAGAATCTTCCCGGTAAGCACACCTTGGGGTGCTACACACATGAATAGAAATGGGCCAAGCAGTGTTTAAAAGAATACAATGCATGTGTTGTTATTTCGGGTATAAAGCTAACCATGCGGGAGCCGGGCTGTGGGAAGAGGCCCGCAGCTCCTTCAACAGGGCAGTGCCATAGTGGAGACCGACAAAGTCTTTGATGCTTTCACAAGTCATGCCAGGGTTCTCTGATTCAAACATATCACATAGATCTGTTTACTTTCTCTTGCTGTGAAAAATCTCCTTACTGTTAAAGAGTAAAATCTTTTCAGAAAATAAGTGGTAGTGGCTCCAGTACCCTAAGAGGAATCTCCTGTGAGATAGGTACTCCCATGGCCCCTTCTCACTGTATGTACTTCCTTGTACTTAGAGGACTTTCACATCCCCTTCCAGGAACAGTGAAATGGTTTTGCATTTGGTGGGGAGGAAAGAACCTCTGAGGAATATCTGTCTCTGTGAACATCTTCACTGTCTATGTTTGTTTTCAGCATATCAGAATCGCCAACCTCAACTCCTCTGCCTCTTTCACAAACTCCTTTCATGTGTTAAGACTTCATAGAATAGGTGTCAGAAAAAGAGCACAAGTGTTTGTGCATCCTACAGGCAACATTGCCTCCTAGAATGAATGGTGCCCATCTCAGATATGTCATCTGATATAATCAATTAGCAGAAGAAATTGCGTGGGAAGCCTTATTCAAACTATATAAAGACTGGGAATATGATTCAGCAGGTAAAACCCTTGCCACACAGGCCTGAGGGCTGGAGTTCAAATCCCTAGCACCAAGTAAAGGCTTGGGGAGTGTGATGACTGGCCTGTAATTCCAGCACTACAGAGGTTGACATATAGATGCACACACATATACCCACATTTGTATGTACATTCACAGTAAATACACATCCAAAAGCTATAGAGAAATTATATGTTAGTATATTTTTCTTAGTGCTATGTAAACATATGTCTGTGTTTCTCTGTTTGTGTGCATGTGCACGTTTGTGTGTGTGTATGTGTACATACTCATGTGGTTTTTAAAATCTCATTTCATTTACTAGTATCTATCAGGAATGCACCAATCAACCTTTGCATTAAAATGTACTTTTTTATATACATGTAGCTTAATTCATGTCCTTAATGACACCACAACACATTCTCATATCAGTCAGCACCATGTTAGGATAGAATGAGGAGAAACTGGGTAATGTGTTGAGGGATTCCTTAGGATTTTTTCCTGTCTCCCATTTGCTTTCATATAAATTGAGTCGAGGAGAAGCAACAATGATGAAAATGAAGATGTAGACATTAATGCCCTATTTTCCCCATGTTCCTCTGCCCTGCAGTTGGCCACTCCTGGCTGAGGCAACCCGGGGACGTGCACAAGACACACTTTTCCACTGACATTCTGGCTTAACCTAAGGAAAGAAATGTTAGCAATTTGTCAACAGGGTTAGCCCCTGAGACTTCTGTTTTTACAGACTGAAGCCCTGATTGACACCTGAACTTTAGAAGGTTTATTTAATGTACAGAACTCTGCGTTTTAGGTTAGCCTTCAATTCAAAACTTTTGTATATGTTTTATCCAGTGATCTATTGTTCACCTCTGCTTAGCCCCCTAATCCCCTTGCTCTTGAGGTCAGCATCTCTCAGAGAGCTTCTTAATTAGATGCCCTGGTACAGTTCCTGGAAATAGGTAATGGCTGGTGGCACCTGTGATCTGCACTGCCCTCTGCTTACCTCACCCTTTCCCATGTTGAAAATTAGATCTAGTTTGTGCTTTTAGAACCTGAGATTTCAATGATACACTCTTTAAATTACATCCCCTCATACTGTCCATTCCTTTCGGCTCTTCCTACCTTCTGGCTCCATAGTCATACGGAGTATCTTGTTGGTTTTCATGGTGTAACTGCAAAATGCCTCTCCTGAGATGAGAATAAATTACAGTAATTTTGCATTTATGCCAGAACTGTTTTTAATTAGCCTGGGGGCAGGTTTTCTTTATGAGTGTTTCAGGAGTCAAGACATGTTGCCACAAGTGTGGTTTGAGTGTTTCTGTGGGATTAAGATGGAGAGAAATGGATTAAAGTAGCAATCAGTAGAAGAGAAGTAATCAGAAACCAGAGGTTGATTCACTCTTTCTGTTCTTATTTGGTAGTTTAGGTGGTGTGGTTCTTGGAAAGAAAATGACCCCCAAAGGGAGTGGCACTTGGAGGTGTGGCCTTGTTGAAGTAGGTATGGCCTACTTCAAGGAAGTGTGGCACAAAGTGGGGTTTGACTTTGTTCATTGTGATACTCAGTCTACATACTGTTGCCTGTATATCAACATGTAGTATCTACCTCTTCAGCACCATTTCTGCCTGCATGGTGTCATGTCCTGGCATGATAATAACAGACTGACCTCTGAACTAAAAGCGAGCCCCCACAATTAAATATTCTCCTTTTAAGAGTCACGTGGCTGTGGTGTCTCCTCACAACATTAGAAACCCTAACTGAGACAGGTGGTAAACTCATCATTGGCAGTAGTGTGTGTACACACAGTAGGAACTCAGCCTATTTGACCTTAGTGACAGGTGATGAAGGCATTAGACATTTGTGGGAGTAGCACTGTATATACAGTGAGCGAGCCAGTGCTATCAAAAGGAGAAGATGAATGTGTGTTGACCACAAACCTGTCTTGAAATAATTTGTGGAATTCTCTTCTCACTTTCTCCCTGAAAGAGAAGAAATTCAACCTGGCAGACCAAGAACTGAACCTTGAGTCATCACTAAAGATAAAGGAATCTGGTGGAAGTGAAGAGAAGTTTATGCCTAACGAACTTAGGAGCAGTTTATCATATTTGGGCTGATTGTTCCTGAATTCACTGGTTGTGGTTGTACATACAGGTAAAATTTGCTTAAGGAGGCAGAGACAGGAGGATCACAAGATCAAGGCCAGCCTGGGCTATACATTTTTAAAAAATGCCTGAATTCTATGTACCTATCTCAACATGAATTTTGGAATAAGTAACGCTGAGATAGGTGCACATGTAGTAAGATCTAGCTCTTGCTTGGTGCCTTCCTGACTATGAGAAAACCAGAAGAGTCCCCATGTGAAGGCATCTGGAGACTATGAGGGCTTAGAGAACAAAAGCAGATTTGCTCAGGTATATAAGTACATTCAGCCTCTATGGCATTGGAAGTAGAAAAGTACCTTAGGCACCTGTGTCATTGGTGGTAATTTAGCAAGATGTGGCTGGGTAAATGTGAATCTTAGCTTAGAGAGCAATGATGTAGAGATAGACAGGGAGGGGGAACTGAGCTCTTTGAGACTCCACAACTGACACCTGTCTTTGATATCAAAGGCCATATGTTAATGACAGGCTTATTTCACATATCTGCTGTAAGAGTCTTTAGAAAAGGTTTATGCCCTTGTATGCCTGTGAGGCAATGAACACATGCAGAGGAGTTGAAGGAGGTAACAATAACTCCTAAATATTCTAGAATTTTATTGTCTGATTCAAGGTAGAGACAGAGAACCACATCCACATTTCTGTGTCTTGGAATAGTGAGCCAGACACAGTTTGGGAGAGCACCCTCCTTAAGAATTAGATTTATGACTTTTGGATGTTATCACTTTTATATAATGGAAAACATCAAAATAAATAACTACTTTCTGTTATAGATATAAGGAAGGTAAAGGATTCCTAGGAAATTGCCTGAATGCTAGGCCCTACGTAATTATTTGGGTGAAGCTGAAGATGGCATAAGTGAGGGAGCAGGAACTCATGAACAAGGAAGTGTCACTTAAGAATGCTACGAATTAGCATAATGAATTGATCTTAGCCCTCTCTTCTCCTGTGGGTGGGGAAGGACAAGGACAGGGCAGAAAGTGATGCATCTTTTAAGTCATCACTGTGGAACTTCTGGCCTTAGTTGGGGACCAAAGATTCTTATCTCCAGGTGGCTGTTACTACAGTTGTCCCTCAGGGATGATTAAAAGGATCTGTCACTTTGTTATATGTGAAGAGATAAAGGGCAAAACAAAGAGTGAAGAACAAAGTACTGATTTGTGCTTCTATACACAGTCTTGGGATGGAAAGTGATATAGTCATGTCACATCTACAGTATGAAAATGATTAGTGTCTAGGCACCAAGGAGTATACAAATAATCCAAATAAGTATTTTTTTCAAATAATATGCAACGGAGGCTAAAACTTGGGGAAAAAATTACAACAGCATCTGGTAATTTTTTCTCTATTCAGAAGTGTATGAAATGTTTTTTGATAGACTTCCTCAATAATGTAAAGATAAAACTTTGCTTAAGAATCATGCAAAAATTGCAGTGTTCCCCTTCTCTGGACTCCAGTTTGAAAATTTACAGTTTTGGTTGGATGACAATATGGAATAAATTTGTAGAAAAGTGTTAATTTTATGTAGAACATGAGAAAAATTCTAGTACACAGGTTACTAATGCGGATACTTCTGTGTGTGTGTGTCCCCATCTTCTACATGGAAGGGAATGCATCCCAGTCCCTATGTGGCCGAATGTAGCCTGGTCTTGGTTCTGGTGTTTAGATAGGGAGACACAGTTACGAGTAACACTTCCTGGTTCAATTACTCCACACCAGTTCTCTGCTATTCATCATCTCATGGAAATTAGGGAGAAAGGTGTGTTTTGATAATGTAGGGCCAAAATTCCTAGATCACTGAGAGATCTTCTGGTCCCAAGAGGACTTTTCTAAAAAGGAAATAAAGTGTTATTATTTATAACCACACATGGCAGCGTTCTTTGTTTTGGTAACAATTATACAAAGTATCCTCTCCTCAGGGTTCAAAGCCCTGCTAACACAGCACACATGAGAAAGCCAGGTTGCCATGAGCTAAGACACCTTACTCCTTTGAAAATGGACGGTAATGAAATGGTTTGGATAGCTTAACCAGCTACTGCATTGTACTACAACTAACAGCACAGAGCATAAGTGAAAAATTGTAGCGTATAAATGCAAGAGTGTTTGAAGATGAAGCAATTCTTTTTTTTTTTCAATGATGGCACAGAGGACCCAGAAATGACTTTGTCTTATATGCACACTTGTATTACATCCATTGTTAGATTCTTTATCGTGGGTGTGCTCTAAAGCGGAAGAGGAACTCTGCTGCCAAGTATGAAATGCAGATTAAAATAAACAGCCACAAGAAAGTCCATTTGCTTTGGTGATGCAAACACTAGACCATTCATTTGTGCTACACTTGAAAAACATTAGGAATAAGTGCAGCTGCTATTACCTGTGGCACAACATTTTGTGGTGGATGGCCGCTCTGCTAATGACCTCCCAGCATGAAGTGTGCTTTCTAAAGCATTTCTTGGCTTCCAATGCAGGGTAACTGGTATGTTTTGCCACATCCTGATTACCGAGTTAGAATCTCTGCATGGTGCTTTTTGAAAGTAGACTAGGACTCTGTTTTGTTAAACACTGTGGTGTGCTCTGTTTTGTTAAACACTGTGGTGTGGATGGCTAGCAATTGCCAAACAGTACTAAGCAAATCCATGAGAGGAAATCTATGCAGAAAAAGACAACATATTCTAATTATGTACATATGGTTTAAGTCCTTTTGCATTTCTTAGGCTGGTATTTTAATTATGGTATAATGTGTTTTTCAATCTTCTGTCTTAAGAATGACCAGCCGAGTTTGCAGCTACCACACTTTTGAAACCAGCTTTTAATAAAGATTAGCTTATGACAGGAGCTTTCATGATGAGGTTGTAAGTTGTTTGGCAGAAAGCGTTTGGCAGAACCCATGTCTGTGTTCACAGATGTTACCCTAACACTAAGCATACAGTAGGTTCTTAAAATTTGATGATGGTATGGGGAGTGTTGGAGTTCTACAAACAGCTCAGAGAAATAGAGAGAGAGAGAGAGAGAGAGAGAGAGAGAGAGGGAGGGAGAGAGAGAGAGAGAGAGAGAGAGAAAGCTACTGGAGAGCCGTGAATTTTTCTGCTGTTTTAGATGTTGGTTCATTTTTTTTTTTTAAGATTTATTTATTTACAGTGTTCTGTCTTCATGTGTGCATGCATTCCAGAAGAGGCCACCAGTTCGCATTATAGAGGGTTGTGAACCACCATGTGGTTGCTAGGAATTGAGCTCAGGACCTTTGGAAGAACAGCCAGTGCTCTTAACCTCTGAGTCTTCTCTTTTGGTTCTTCATAGCTTAGAATGGGGGGGGGGGGGAGAATTGGAATGCTATCAAATGGTACAAAGGAATTAAGGTTAGAGTTTAGGGAGTCGGCGCAGTGATTAAGGGCTTGTTGAACAAAAACGAAGACGTGAGATCCAACCCTCAAACCCACGTAAAAGGATACACATGTAACTCCAGCACTGAAGGGTATGAAGAAAGGCAGATTCTAGGAGCTGTCTGGCCAGACAGTCTAGTCAAAATGGTGCTCTCCCTAATCAGTGATCAACTCTGTCTTATAAACAAACTAACTAATTAACAAACTAACAAAAATGGATACATGATTGAGACAGACATCCTTATGTCACCCTCCATCCTTCAGAAGTACCCATGTGAGGGAGCACGCTTACACACATACATAAACCACATGTACACACAACACACACACACAGAGGCAGAGACGGAGACAGAGAGAGAGAGCTGGGGCACAACAGAAGTCAGCAGGTCAGTTCCATAGCAAAGCATGGGTGTTTAACCCTTCAACCAACCTAGAGGAGAGAAGCCTTGGGGTGACTATTTCTCAGCACTGTGGGGTCTTTCTCAGTCCTCTTTAGAAAGAATCTGATCTAAACCTGTCTGTACAATGTTCTCAAAACTCCTCCAGGAAAGTACTGCAGAGGCCATATGCTTCAGTGCCAAGTTTCCTGAGGGTTATGAGAAGGAAGCTTTAATACTTTGTAATAGTAAAATTTAATTAAACTAAATGTACCTCAGGGAAGAATAATGTATGCAAACTTATCACAAAATCAAGCACCATGGTGAGAAAAAGTGGGAGCTTAATATGGATGAGTTCCAAAATATTCGGCTTAAGCAACAAACCAGCCTATTTCTTATTTCCCCTTAATATGTGTTGCAGGTCTGGTAGCAGTTGGTTGTTTAATAATAGTAATCTTCAAGCTTATTTCTGCTTTCAGCGTGCCTGTGACAGTCCTTCCCTCCCAGGAAACAGCATGTGATACAGTTGCTCTGCCGCAGATGCTCCTTATCTATTACAGTGGCATGATCATTTGGGAAAATCTGTGAAGCTAATGCAAAATCTCCCAGAGCTATTCAGAGCTACGGCTTGAAAATGCGAGACTGGGAAAATGGATCGTCATAGTTCGTTAGCAGCTGCACACTAAGGCTCTAGAAACGCTTCTGCAAACGCTTCTATCCTGCATATTGCCTTTCAAATATGCCACCTTGTTTATTCTGCATGAACAGTGGGTGTAACTACCCTAGAATGTTGTATTACTGACCAGGAAAATACTAATATATTTGAAATTAAATATATGATTCAATTTAAAGATTAGTATTTGCATTTTTCTGAGAGAAACAATATTTCATGAAGAAAAAACAAGTCACTAACACAATATGATTCTATAGTTCTACTTGGATGAAAGGAATTTGTATTTCACAATTGACCAGCTTTTTAAAAATCAAATAGGTAATGAGTTCTCCATTATTTTATGAAGATTTAGTAATAAATTTTGCTTCCATCTAGTCTGCCCATAAGTTGGGTGCTAATGTCTGTCTTCTACACAGACACGGTTATTTGTAGAGGATGATACATCTCTATACTAGGACCATTTAGCTGGGCCATGAGTACGGAGACTAGAGTGCCCTGCATCCATCGAGAAGGATTCCAGGGACTCGCTAAAACATGTTTGAAACATTTGCAACCTAGACCTTTCACAGGATAAAAAGAAAGTTGATAAAAGTAAAAGAAAAGCACATAGACACCAATGTAGAAATCTGTCCAATTCTCTAAGTTCCCGGTAGATTACCTAACACTGATCTAAATCCACACTGGCCCTTCTTGCCACTGGGCTCCAAATCTCCTATTCTTAAGACATTTGTTTTAATGATTTTGTATTGTAAATTCCCTCTCTGCACCTTGGAGGTGTGAACCTTGTTAAAACTACCATCTCACTTCCCATCCTAGGATGTCTGTGTCTAGAACTTGCAGACATGTCTTTAAAATGTAACCATCAAGGAAGATAGAACACTGTCTCTGTTTGGTGTGAAGGTAGGGGCCAAAATTGTTCAGGTTTGAGAAAGTACCCTTGGTAATGAAGATCCCAGGAAAGCTGCTTTTCCTTTGCATAAAGCCAAGTGGTACACACAGATGCCTGCAGAGTAGAGAGATGGGCCCAGCACTGTCCTCTCAGATTCCCAGTACCTATGGCAAATGCTCCCAAGCTCTTCTATAACTGCTCCAGGTGGTCTGACACCTTGAGTTTCCTTGAGTGTCTACACTCACGTGCACATACCTAACACAGACATACACATGGAACATGTACACATACTTAAAACTGATGGTATGATAGTTTACATAAGTGATCCTAAAAATTCTACCAAGGAACTCCTACAATACATAAACACCTTCAGTAATGCAGCAGGATACAAGATTATCTCAAAAGAAAATCAGTAACCCTCCTTTGTACAGATGATAAATGGGCTGACAAAGAAATCAGAGAAACATCATTCTTCACAATAGCAACAAATAACAAAATATCTTGGAGTGCCTCTAACTGAACAAGTATAAGACCTGAATAACAAGAACTTTAAATCTTTGAAGAAAGAAATGGAAAACGACACCAGAAAATGGAACATCTCCCATGCTCTTTGGTAAATAGAATTAACATAGTAAAAAATAACAATATCACCAAAAACATTCTACAGAAATTCCAGAAAAATTCTTCACAGATGTTGAAAGAATAATACTCAACTTCATATGGAAAAGCAAAAAAACCTCAGGATAGTCAAAACAATCCTGTATAATAAAGAAACTTGTGGAGGCATCACAATCCCTGACTTCAAACTCTACTACAGAGCTACAATAATAAAAACACCCTGGTATTGACATAAAAACAGGCAGGAGGACCAATGGAATCGAATTAAAGACCAGGATATCAATCCACACACTTATGAACACCTGAGTCTTGACAAAGAAGCAAAACATATAAAATGGGATGCCTCTCAACCAAAGTATGGGTAAAGAAAATGTGGCATATTTACACAATGGAGAAAAAGAATAATGACATCTTGAAATTATTAGGCAAGTGGATAGATCTAGAAAACATCATATTGAGTGAGGTAACCCAGACCCAGAAAGACAAACATAATATATACTCACTCATAAGTGGCTTTTAGATATAAAACACAACAACAGCAAAATACCAGCCTACAGTCCACAATCTCAGAGAACCTAGACAACAAAGAGGACCCTAAGAGAAACATGGATGGATCTAATCTACAAGGGAAATAACAAAGACAAAATCTCCTAAATAAACTGGGAGTGTAGGGATCATGGGAGAGGGTAGAAAGGGATGGTGGAGGAAGAGAGGGGAGCAGGCAATAACATATAGCTCAATAGAAACAATAAACAACAAACTTAAATCCTAGTTCCAGGCCTCCCACCCCCACCCCAAGGGATTAAATTTTCATCTGTCTTTTAGTAAAGCCTAAAATTTCCCTTTCCTAAGTAAAAGGTTTAAATAAAGCCTTTATTATCTTTTTAACTTTGTCTGGATCTGAGTCTGGTGTCATGTGTGTGTGTGTGTGTGTGTGTGTGTCGTGTGTTTTGTTGTGCCTCTTTGTGTGTCTGGTTATATGTGTATGTGTGTATATGTATGCATTATATCTCTATGTGGGTGTGTATCTGTGTTATGTGTGTGTATATCTATGTATATATATATTCTAGAGAGTTTACTGTTTTCTCACATATATTCATAACAAAAAATGCATCCATCTTAGTGTGAAAGTTTATAAAATATAATATGAATATTGAAAGCAAATAACTTTCACAGAAGAACTAACTATGGGAATTTCTTTAAATTTTTTTCTCTTTTATGATGACAAATGCTTCAGTCGTGAAAGTTATGATTTCTTCACTATACTCCAAGAACACAATAATAAAAGTAAGAAAGGGCTAGAAACTGGATTTGAGAGGAGGGGTAGAGGAAGAGAAAGGGAAATTAGGGTGAATGGATAAAATTCACTGCATAAATATATGAAACATCAAACACTAACAATTTTTTAAAAATAGAATGGTTGAGGGTATAAATATAATCATACAATAACCTCTTAGAACTTCTGTCTTACATGATACTGTTGATGGTTGTGTTCCTTTGTGTTGAAGATGTCAGCACACGTGCAAGTACAGATGAATCACCATATTTACAGAGGTATGAATAGTGTACATTTTTTACAGTTCACAATATGAAACTGTGACATGTATGAGTACCTGTGTAGACAACTCTGTGCAATAACCCTCACAAAATCAGGCTAACTGATATACCTGTTATTTCATTTTTTCTCTAATTTTGCAAATTCACTGTAAATTTTGCTTTGATAGATTAATAAGAATGCTTGTTCTCCTTTGTCATTCAGCTCTTTATACAACAGAAAGTGGTAAACTCACTAGTTTATGAATTTAGCACAGGCCTCAGGTGGGAAGGGACCAGGACCTTCTGAGGTGGTTCCCTTAACCCCACAAACCTGACTTCCTTATTTAAAAGAGTAAAACAAAATCAGCACACACTGCTGCATTTTACCTCACATTTGCATAACAATGAGTTTAATTCTGTTCACTGCCCAGTTTATTCCTGTAGTAATTCGCAGCAGACCCTCAGTTTGCCTGACTTTAATAAATGAAGTGCCTAAGGATAAACCCTGTAACTCTGCAGGCTTGGTTACAAAGTGCTTATTCTTGCCCCTCTCAGAGGCACTGCTCTGTAGGAAGTATGGAACTCCTCTCCAATCCGTCCCTGTGTACTCTCCCCTGGGAGCTCTGTGACAGGTAAATTACCTGTCCCCAGAACCCTCCAGGTGAATAGTAATTAGACTCTGCCTTTATAAAAATATCCCTAGCTTGGAAAGCTCTTCACAGAGTGATCTTACTGAAGCTTGTGGCATCCATGAGTGTGATGTACTGTTATCCCTGCTCTCAGGTATGGGAAGTGGAAGGGGTAAAGAAGTACCACAAGTCTTCATGAACATCCTAAAGCCTCCCAATTTTCCTGCTATCATCTATTGGCCACAAAAAGATTCCCACAGATTTCATGTCATCTATTGTCCTCTACTTGGTAGTAATCTCAAATCATCTCCTGGAGCATCCAGGGAGTGGTATGGATAGTTTGTGTTTCGTGAAAGAGTAGCTCAGAGATGCTCAAGTAAGTAGATCATCCTATCCCTCTGTGCTTCTCCTTTTTTTTCCCTGTCCAATTTCAGAGAGGTGATATTTATAGCCACATTCTTTATAATGCTCTAGAGAATAGCAAATGTAACCGTCCTCAGGCACCAGGTGCATTCCTGGTTCTGTTTCTTTTCTTTGACCTTCCCCAGGTAAGCAGTACAATTACCCTAAACTATCATTTCCTGTAGATAGCGAAGGTAATACCCGTCTTATGGAAATTTTATAACGAGTAGAGTGCAAATCAGAGCCTTGCGTTTGTCAGACCAAATGCATTATACAAAAGTCATTACTGTGTGTGAACAGCTAGGGGACATTTTATTCTCATCAGGGGGTGGCTCTTGTATTTATTTGGCATAAATAGAGCAGCTTGAAGAAACCTTGGCATGACCTCCTCAAATGGTGTTGTTTCACAGACCAAGTGATGAAGAAAATCACTTTGTGATTTTGACAACCAAGGTCAATTGGGCTCTGTTTCCCCAAATTTTGGAAAAGGGTTACCATGTGCATGCAGACATGTACTCAGTTGGCAGGGGTCAATATTGCACTTCATTGGTTGTTGTGGCGTAGGCTATACTAATTTTCCAGAGAACTACCTGCTACAAAAATATTAATTCCTACTTGTTTTTTATATTTAACTTAATAAAATATATCCGAAATATATTGTGGTTTTTGCTTCAGTATGAAAGCTTCAAAAATCAGCTAAGACTTTAGTATGTAACTCCGAAGCACCTTGTGTGTTTTCAATGGGATGGATTCACAGGGTAACTTGCGATGGAGACCTCATGGTGCACCTGTTTTCTACATTCCACTTATCGACTAGGACACTGAACAGCCCCTTCCTGCCCACAGAGCCATGGCAAACATTTAATGCTGTAGATACTTTCCACTCAGTTTCTTCTCTTCCTTCCTCCCTCTATTCACATGCTCCTCTTTCTCCTTCTCTTTCTGACAGTATTACTTGAGTCTATAGTCACATAAAACAGTGCATGCGAAAAAATGTTTTTACTCCTTGTACTTAAGAAATATCTACTCCCCCCCAAAATCTGTTTCTGCACATGGCTTAGATGAGATTTTCAGATTCCTCTTGTTTATGGATGACAAAGCAAGATACAGTCCCTGTCGCTATCCTCAGAGCTTCTGAAACTTATTCCTACCTCCAGTTGTTGGCAGCCATTGCAACTCTTTGCTACTGGACCTTCTTGAGAACCAGCAGCTGGTGTGGGAAGTCCTTCATAAGTTGTTTTTTTTTGGCTAATGAATAAAGAAGCCTGTGACATGGCAAAATAGAGCTAGACAGGAAAACTAAACTGAATGCTGGGAAAAAGTAGATGGAGTCAGTGAGAGGTCAGAAGAGAAAGATGTGAGCTGATAGGTGGAACCTTGCTGGTAGGCCACGAGCCTCATAGTAAAGTATAAAATAATGGAAATGGGTTAATTTAGGATGTAATAGCTAGCCAATAAGAAGCTAGAGCTAATAGGCCAAGCAGTGTTGTAATTAATATAGTTTCTGAGTGGTTATTTCAGGTCTGGGTGGCCGGGAAATGAATGAGTTGCCTTCTGCCAACAAGCACTGTTCTTACACAGATCTCAACACTAACAGATAGGACTCTGAAACTGTCTCTCCTTCTATGACACTTTCCCTTCTCATACTAGCATAATTATTCTTTCCGTTGGATAACCCATTCCCTACAGAAGTGACCACCTTCTTCCTGTTGCAATTATCTTTTGGGCACTTGCATGCAATGTGTATGTGTGCATGTACACATATGTAAACTCAAATGTTAGTTTTGGGAATCATTCTTAAAGGTACTATCCATTTTGTATTTTGAAACAAGTTCTCTCATTGATCGAGAACCCACTGAGCTATCTGCACAGACTGGTTAGCCGGTGTTGGGAGCCTCTCTCTCTTGCTCGTAAGAGCTGGGAGTGTAGGCACATGCCATTGTGCCTGGCTTTCTTTATGTAGGTTTGGGGATCAAACTTGGATCCTTAGGATTATGTGGCAAGTACATCAACAACTGAACTTCTCTCTAGCCCTAAAATTGTCTTTTGAAATAAACTCTCTTAATCTGCATCCGGATTTATTTCTCTTTGGCATGTCTTTTAAATATCTAATGGTGATTCCCTTCTATCAACTATTAAAACTTAATTTTTTCATTGCACATCTGAGATTTATAATCTATATACAAGTGACTTATTTTTAACTGTTGGTGCCTTATTTCTCCTTTTACTAAGTATAAGCTAAAACTACTGTAAATTATTACCTTGGGAATGAGGGGATAAGAAAAATATATATGTGCAGGTAAAAAATGTAAAATATATAAGATTAACTAGTCCAGCAATGTATGAATTGATGGCTAAAATTGTACTATATTTGGGATTTTTGTTATATTAATAGATTTTAGTGAAAGTTTCATATAAAAATGTATCTGTGAAATCATAGATGTTAACTTATTTTACTGTTGCTCAGTGAAGTATCTGACATTTATGTCTCTATCATCCATCCTGTAATATAATGTGTTAAAGATCAAAATATGCAATACAATTTATTTAACTTATTTTAAAACACATGAAATTTGACTATTGTTCCAGGGTCTATGTGTATTTTTTTGTGTGTAGAATTACATTTCATGCAAATTAGGGGCTTGATTAGTACTGATTATATGGTCATTGACTTATTTGTTTTTATAAACATATTTAACTCAATTGATTTTGAAGCAAAAATTTAATGATTATCACTTCTGTGAAGGAATGTAAAAGGATGAATCAACCACATTTCCCATTTTTTTCAGAAAATATAATTTGGTTGGAGTGTTCTACAGTATTCATTTTTGTTTTTTGTTTTTTTGGGGGGTACAGGAGTCAGGCAATTCATATATATCTCCTCTCTATACACACATATAGCTATTATGTACAATAACTCTAATTGAGTGCAGAAAAAGATACACGTCTATCACTAGAGTTTCTGATGGAAAGAGGATTTTTCCCCTTGAATTCTTACTTAAACAGACATGGGCTTAGAAGGAAAAATAGTTATTTTAAGCAGGTAGAACTAATGGAATATAGATTAGAGGTGGCCTTCCAGATGGATAAACACTTAACAATTTTAAGTGGAAGTTCTGAAAATATTATAGAAGTTTAGAAGAATAAGCACTCGATTGTTTTACTAAATATAGTTCCTAGTATATTGATTCACTGGATTGAATTATCATTATGTGTTATAAATTACATATTGAATTTTATTGGCATAAACATCATGGGGACTAAAACGTTGAGAAGAACTGTACAGAGGGCATTTACTTAAAATACGACATCAAGTATAATAAGTTTTGTTGTTATAGGCTTTCCACCCTATGGATACAAACTTTACCAGAAGTGCTCTCTTGGAATTTCTTTTGCTGTAAATTTCCAAGACACTGTTTTGCACAGTGAAGAAATATGAGGAATGCCTCCAGAACATCTCCATGGCTTCTTTCTAAGTTCTTTCCCTGCAATGGATGGGTTTCTGCATTTCTTTGGCCATGGAGAGATAGAAATGTGAAATCTCTCTCTTTCTCTGAGCATCACAGTGGTTATGTATACATAGCAGATATATCTGACTAGATTGTTACATTCCACAGGAACTCTCTGAAATGAAGAGCCAAAGAGCAAACTCTTCGCTTTTCTACTTAGGTTCTATGAAACAGAAAGGCCTTTAGTAAGCCCAGAACAGATGCAGACGCTCCACCATTCTCCACAGCACTCATTCTTGTCACCCATCCAAAATATACATCATGTAACCTAATACCAGGCATGATGAGAGGAGAAGATTTTAAATCATTCATACACAGAAGAATTGTGGGAGGTAAGACAACATTCCTACATTTTATGCCTAGATTCTGGTGTTTCTAGGACACAATGAGAGGAAGAGGAATTCTAGTTTCTGTGCCTTGTGTTGGGGAAGAAAAGAGCAGGAAGATGTTCAGAAGACAGAAAACTACAGCTTCAGAATCTTTTTATTGTGTTCGGATAAAATAAGGCCATGCTTTTGGGACTCTTTTCCTGAGCCCACAGTCAGAGGTTGCACACTTTGGGGCATCATATACTGAGCCCCACAATCAGAGGGAAAGAAACTTAGTGTCTGGATTTCTGTAGCTCAAAGATAGACCTCTCCTGAAAACCTTTTTTCTTCATGGCTTTCTCTTATTATAATCCTGGGACGTTTCTGCAGTCTGCCAGATAGATAGCTAAAATGACAGTGACAGCTCCTGCCCATGTGTGTGAAAATAGCTTTAGGTTTTGGAGAAAGAAATGCCATCACGCAGTACCAAGGATAGGACAATAGCCTTTGATTTCAAGTATTTTTTATTGCTCCCTTATCATTTTGAGACGTTGTACCTAATAATTATTCTTTAAAAATAGATTTCTGACCACCAGGAGGGCCACCTTCCCACACGGAGTCCAGCAGAGTGAATAATGAAAACTTAGCTGTTAAGGACTTGGCCTGATGCAGAACATAATTAGCAGAGGATGGAGACACTTGTGATGTCCTACTTCACAGCAGAGACACTTCCCTTACCTTCTGCCCAAGGTGGCTTTTTCTTGAGTGTATTGGTGAGTGTTTAAAGAGACTCTACAGTTTGAATGATAGGTAAATTTAGAGAGGCTTTCTGTTTGACTGACATATCAAATCCTCTATTAACTCAAAAGCAGATTTAGATTAATGATCAAGTACCCCTGTGTGATATGTGCATCTTGATGAATTAAATGTGCACTTTAACTAGGTGAGCAGTTCAAGCCTAATGTGTTAGGTGCTGGGATTGGTGAGTTTCCTGGCTGTTTTAGCACTTTCTTTATATATGATGCTTGAGGAACAAGTCAGTCTCCCAGAGACAGACCATGTACTACTTTTCTTTGTGTTCTACCCAGGCAAGTTGAAGTCTTTGTTTTTTTTTTTTTTGTTTTTTTTTTTTTTTTTTTGACTTTTAAAAATAATTAAACAAAGAATATTTAATGTGTATGGTGTTTTGCCTGCATGTATGTCTGTGCACCATCTGTGTTCCTGGTGTCTACAGAGACCAGGAAAGGGCATCAGATTGCCAAGAGTAGAACTTATAGAAGATTGTGAGCTACTTGGAAATATCCTGGGGATGGAGCACAAGTCCTCAGATGAGCCATCTTTCCAGCCTCGCCTGTTATAGTTTCTTTAAGCCTCCACTATTCACTTTCTATAGACCAAGGCCTAAATTATAGTAATTTAGTTATCACTTCCTATTTTCAGCAGAATTGTTTGTACTTTAGCTCAAAATTTCCATCTTCTTAATTTTATGTGGTTTTGTCAGATGTCAGTTAAACCATATTGCAAGTGAAAATGAATATCATAAACATACTTAAATATTTCTCTGCATGATACAAAGCAGACAACAGATGATTCTCAATCATGAAAAATGTGCCATGGAAAATTTCTTCTGAGTTGCTAGGAGTATGTCAGAGTGCCAGGTTACTTAGAGATTGGTGCTCAAAACTTCACTAAACAAACTGTTTAAAAAAGGTTCACTTGAAGAATATGATAAAATGAATACTCTCCTCTTAGACAATACTCATCTCTCTTCCTATTGTTGGAGGAGAGAGCAACTTGTTTATCCTGGCTACTCAGAACCAAAATAACCACACAGAAATTGTATTAATTAAAACACTGCTTGGCCAATTAGCTCTAGCTTATTATTGGCTAACTCTTATATTAATTTAGCCCATTTCTATTAATCTGTATATCGCCACGTGGCAGTGGCAAACCGGCAAAGATTTGACATGCTTGACTCTGGCGGCTCCATGGCATCTCTTTAACTCTGCCCTTCTTTCTCCCAGTGTTAAGCCCAGTCTTCCATGCCTATCTAAGTTCTGCCCTATCAACAGGCCAAGATAGTTTCTTTATTCGTTAATGATAATAACAGCTCACAGAAGGAACTCCCACATCACCTCCCCTTTTCTGTTTAAATATAAAGGAAGGTTTTAACTTTAACATAGTAAAATTACATATAACAGGTACCAAGCAAGAATTACCATTACAATATTTATATCTACTTTATCTTTTATCATAACTAAGGAAAACTATAACTATCTATCTATTCTTCAACATTATTAAAGACTCCAGAAGGATATAATATTACCTAAGTAAACAGGAAGTACATTGTAAGAATATTCCAAAAGATCTAGAAATGACAGAGACATCTTACTGCATGGACAGTTACCCAAAGTTCTTCTGTACCATTGGGGCATTCATCTTTAGCCTACAGACCCATAGTATCCAGCAGACTTTTCCATGAAGCAGAAAATTTCAAAGACAGTTCAGTCACTTTCTTCTGAATCCTATAGAATGTCTTGCAGACTCTTTCATCAAACAGGAACCCGAGAGAATCATCTCACCTTTAGGCAAGTTCACCAGTCATTTCTCTGCGGGTCCTGCATGTCTAGTTAAACAGTCCTAGCAAGAACAGTTTCTTGCCCAAATGTCTAATCAACTCCACAAGGAACCTCTTCAATGCCCATCTTCCTCTTGAAGTAGCTTCTGCTATCAGTAACAGATGTGTCTCATTATCATGAAAAGTCTTAAGTTTTCGAATATTTTAAATGCCATATTCTGAAAGTCTCTGAAAGATTTGAAGAATACCTAAATGAAATATATTTCTATACCTCTAGAAAACCCAACTAACATGACTACAAGCTTGATAATTATAGATGACTATCTATTAACCTATATTTCTTAATTATACTACATTTTTAAATGAACTACACAATCATAATACCTTAATCAAGAGCAGAAATATACATATAACAATATTGATCTTAAATTTTTATCAATAGAGCAAGATCCATACCAATGCAAATTATTCATATTTATATCATATCCCCTTTTAAATGTAAACCAACAATTATGAACAATATTTGGAAATATGGGCATAGTTCTGTCCATAATGCTTTCTGCTATTTAGGGGCACTGTTAATCAGGTCTTTCATGGTGTATTCTGTGTGCTAGGTTCATCTCAGTCAGCAGTTGTGTGAAGTATTTTCTTTGTGGGAGTGTTCACTGCAACCTTTCAGGGGGTCTTATTCCATGAAACCATATTGGTCTGGAAGCAATCCACAGGTTCTCATCTTCTGTGGAAACAAGGGAAGAACCTCTTTTTCAAAGTAACATATCCTTAGACCCAAATTTGGAAGTCATTATACCTTTATAATATATGTGCTGGTTTAGCTTAGCAGATTATACAATAAAATGTCTCTCTGTACTTGGCTCCTTGACAGTCAAAAAAATTCAAATAAAACACAATAATATACATAATTCAGACTGTGAATTTTTCATTTTTACGTGGTTTATTTTTCTTTACTCCTTTTAATCTATGACTACCTGTACTCTGTCTCTTTAAAGACTTTACCCTTTTTAAAAAAGCATTAACTTTATGACTTTCTCTACTCTTTTTCTTCTTTCTTCAAAGCATATATACATTTATCTAACACTGATACCCATTTAGAGTTCTTTTATGTCTGAATTTGTCCTTATTGCATTATCAGTAATTTTCTACTGTCTTGAAGAGATTTTAAAAAGTAAGCAGCTTGCTTGCAGTTGCTCTGGATGCTGGCTCTGCCTCTCTCCACTTTCAAAATGGCTCTGGGGCCACCAGGTAGGAGCCACACTCAGCATTTTAACTCTGAGAATGAGCGTGCAGCACATAAATCCTTTTTATCTGAGTAATAGCTAAATCTGCCATGTAGGGCACTGCGCAGCCTGGAGATATCTCTGTGTATGGTGGCAGGAATCTGCCATGTTCTCCTATCTATGTATGCCTAGTAGACCTAATCCTGCTGCCTGCCCAGGTAGGGAGTGCTGAGCCATGGGCATGGTCTCAGCTACTTTCCTCCAGACCCTGAGTGGACACATAAACACCCGGGTCCACCAATGCCATTGAAATGTTCCATACCTGGAGTTTGTGCTAGCAGCACAGCCCAGGATGATGTTTTAAATCCACTTGGCTTTTTTCTGCTACAGCTGAATCAGGAAAATCTGTTTTAAAGGAGCTGCAGCATGCTGACAACGAACAGCAAGAAGCTGTGTTAAACTCTGAATTTTTGTGTCTAGAATCCGTTTTCAAACTCTCTCAGGTTTTAAGTAGATTTAGCTGTCCACATGGGAGCCAAATTGTTGGAAGAGGGTTTTTTTTTTTTCCCTGCCACCCAGAACCAAAATAACCACACAGAAACTATATTAATTAAAATACTACTTGGCCCATTATCTCTAGCTTCCCATTGGCTAACTCTTGCATCTTAATTCAACCCATTTCTATTAATCGTATATCATCACGAGGTCATGGCCTACCAGCAAAGTTTCATCTATCTCTGGTGGCTCCATGGCATCTTCCTGACTCTGCCTTCTTCCTCCCAGCATTCTGTTTAGTTTTCCCTACCTAGTTCTGTTACCCCTGAATGTCTGTTATAGGCCCAAAGTAGTTCCTTTATTAATCAATGAAAGCAACACATAGACAGAAGGACCTCCTTCACCACTCCTATGGTTTGAAATGTATGTCTCCAACTCCTCATACTCTGGGTGGGCACAGAGATAACTCTGAAGAGTGTTAGTAATTTTATAGAAAGCAGTGTCACCAAGTATGAAGCATTAGACTGATGGTTACTCCTGTATTTCCTTCTTGCTGCATCTCTTCACTGGAATCACAGCTTTAGCTGGAGGAATTGCACAACTTCCACTATGGCTTTCTCGGTAAGCTGACAATTACCTGGGAATCTTCAAGACTCACAAACTGCACAATCTCGGGCTGTTTACTGTGCATGCCTTTTCTCTGCTCCTCTTGAAACATCCAGTCTGCATTGTCTCTCTTCACCTCTTTCTTTGTTAATAAATGCATGCACTCGCTTCACATTAACATACATTTCAAGTGCTCTGGTCTTGACCCATCCCACTTTTCCTTGAGCTCATCCCGGTTTTTTACTTTTAGAATGCTGTTTTCTGTCTTTATTTTAATTTAAAGTTTTCATTTTTTAATATATAAGTACTGTATTTATGAAAGTGATAACCATTTCTCCCAATCCCAAGTGATTACCAACTCCTCCCCCACTCCCTTATCATAACTTCCTTTTCTGTATTATTGCTACATACATACATACATACATTTCACACATACACAAATGTACTGAATCTATTTAGTGCATGTGTGTGTGCATGTGTGCGTGTATTTAGGACTGACCACTTGGGATTAATACCTATCAGGGAGATTGTTCCTAGAGAAAATGAGTTCTTCCTCTCTCAACAGTCATTATTTGCAAGCTCTTTACCTGGGGTTGACCTTTCAAAATCTTCCTTGCCCATGTTGTCATGTCTATCAGTGTTGTCCTTACAAAGTTCTTGTTCAATACTGTTTTGTTTTATGTTTCTTCAGGTTGATATTTTATCAATGAAAGAACATGTAGAAGGGCTGGAGAGATGGCTCAGTGGTGAAAAGTTCTTCTCCAGAGGATCTGATTCAATTTCCAGTACCCATAGGGCAGCTCACAAATACACTGTATCTGTCAGTTCCAGGGTACCTAACACCCTCATGCAGTCAAAACACCAAAATTCATAAACAAACAAATCAACCAATAAACAAACAAATAAATAGAAAGAATATGTAGATGTTCTTAATTCTGAAAGATCTCTCTCTTGTTCTGCCTGTGCGTTCATTAGAGTTTTCATCACCATGACAAGATGACTAATAAATGAGATAAAGGGGGAAAGATTTACTTTAGCTGTTGTTTCAGATAATGATTCAGTGTGCCAGCGAGAACTTCATGGGGATCATGTCACAGGAGGTTCTTATCTCATAGCAGAGCAGAAGAAAAACAGATGGGAGATGACTTGGAACTAGGTGTAACCTCCCAAGACATCCCTCCCTGGACCACCCTCCTATAGGGTCCCAATTCTTTCAGTTTCCAGTACTTCCTAAAATATTAGAACTAGCTGAGGACACTACATAGTCAAATTATAGCAACCTTCTTGGCTGAACATTGAGAACATTCTTCTCCAGATATGGTCTATGCAATGTTTAGGTGCTGTGCCGTGTGGTCACCCATTGATCAAGACTTAGCTGCCCATACACATCTGTGACAGTTGAGTGCCCAGACTTTGGTGTTTCGTGTACTTCTCAATTTTCTTCATACCCTTCAAGACATTTTGCTAATTTTTTCCTCACTGTGTGTCAGTTCTTCTTGGTCCTATAGTACTTATGCATATCCCCATTATAGCATTGAGGACAATGTGGAAGATTCACACTATACGACTGTCATCATGCCCTGTTGGGTGGACCACCTAGCATATGCTCACACCCAGCAAACCCTGTTGACAAACTGATTAATTTGTAAGTGAATTGAGGCCAAAGATGAGTATTAATCATCTCCCCTACAACACTTCAGAGTAATTATATCTATAAAAGTCTCATATATATATTTATTGTATTAAGTTGGAGCTTTTGCTCTCTAGTGAAACCTTATTAATCATTGAATGAAAGCAGCAAGGATGGTGACAATACTCACTAATCATGTAGCATTCATTGTGTACAAGGCAGCAAATGTACCAGCTTAATCATTACATCTACACCGAGGGTGCTTATTTCCTTATCTTTTCTTTGCAGAAGAGAGAGGAAGCATAGAGAACATATGTGACTTTCCTCTGGTCCTACACCTTGTCAGTGGTGTGGCTGGGCTTTGTTGCAGGGATGCAGCTAGCTTCACATCCAACACTTTCATACACTGTATTAGATCTATGAAAGCACTGTGATCTAATGACCTTATAATAGAGAACTCACCACTTGTGTGTTCCTTCAGCTATTGATACTCTGACTTGTTATCAATTTCCTTGGAACATCTTTAATCTGACTTGCTGATAACTGTCATGACAACATTTCTTTTATAAACCCTGTGTAAAGACCTGAAACTTTGCCTTCACATTTATGGTATTTGATTCTTGACTTGAAGCAGCTCTATCCAAACTTACATTTTGCCTTCCCATGTTTCTAGTTAAGAATGGCTCTAAAAAAAGATTCTCTGTTTAAAAAAAGTAGTAAAAACATTAAAAAGAAAATAATAATGCCTGTGGTGGTGGTGCATGCCTTTAATCCCAGCACTCAAGACACAGACACAGGCAGATCTCTGTGAATTAGAAATCAGCCTGGTCTACAGAGTGAGTTCCAGGACATCCAAGGCTGCACAGAAAAAACATGTCTCAAAAAAACAAAAATAAAATAATAGTAATAAAATAAAAATAAAATCAAAGAAAACAAAACAAACAAACAATAGCAACAAAATCCAGGAGCCAAAGAGATGTCTCAGAGGACAACAGTGCTTGCATCCAATCCTGAGGACATAATTTAATCCTTGGATAGGCTCAGATTTGCATCAATTCTCGTGCTTCAGCATCCGTAGATCTATGTTTACAGACATGTATCCACCAAACTCAGTATAAACATGCATTTTTGAATGTAACTGTGGATATCCCATTTTCACAAGCAAAGCACAGTGGTACCTGTGCACTTTAAAGTGCTAGGATCTTTCTTTAAAGATCTACCCAGATAACGTCGATCAGGCAAGAGCTGAAGCAGGGAAGGGACATGGAGACACAGGAATGATGCTTCCTTCCTCATCCTGTTTTTTATACACTCCAGTTCTACCTGCTGGCACTGCACTCAGGGGGCTGGGCCCCCATATCATTATCAACCAAGAGAAGACCCCACAGGCTTGCCTGGTCTGAAGACATTCTTTTCACTTGAGGTTTCTTTTTTGTTTTTGTTTTTGTTTTTTTGTTTTTTGTTTTTTGTTTTTTTTTTTTTTTGCAGGTAATGCCAGCCTGTGTTTAGCCTATAAAAAACAAACTGATATAATGGCATCAGGCTCTCATCTTGCTTCCATGAGCGAGGAGCAAGGGACTGACTGGAGCTGCCTCGGTACTTCATATGTTCGTGCCCTTTCTTCTGTACTCAGGATGAGAGCTCTGAGGCTGTGGGTACTTACTGTGGGTTTCCAGGTCATAGTTAATTGGTTTACAAATTTAAGAATAAGGATTGTATTTATTCTGTAAAGAGACAGGCTAAATGTGTCTATTCTAACAGGCCCTGTTAAAATAGTCTAAGAATAATATTAAAAATTTGTGGGAAACAAGAGAAAAGCCTGTGGAAATCACCCTGAGTCTGCCCGTTGCAGGGGGTGGGTAGAATATTTTCATATGTTAGCCCACTTAAACTTCTTCAGTGTTACAGCTGGGGCTGGGGAGACAGCTTAGTAGGTAAAGATCTTGCAGTGCAAGCCTGGTGCAGTTTGCCAGTAAACACCGGACGGACTAACACAAATGTCTGTTATCCCATCACACCACAACTCACAGAGCTGAGGTGGAGATAGGAGATTGGGTGAAAGCTGTGGGCTAGATAAGCTGGTACCAGCAGTGTTGCACAGCAAAAGGGAGCCTGTCTCTACCAAGAATGGAGGTGAACGCTGACAGGAGGCTATCCTCTGACTCCTCCAGCCTGCTTTTGCTTTGTCCCTATTTCTTTCTGCTCCTGTCTCTCTACCTCTGTGTCTGTGTCTGTCTGTCTGTCTGTCTGTCTGTCTGTCTGTCTGTCTGTCTCTCTCTCTCTCTCTCTCATACACACACACACACACACACACACACACACACACAGACAGGCCAAAAAGTTACAGATAAATTTTTGTATATATTACTCTCATCTCTGTATTTTATTCTCACATAGATGCTAAGAACACTAGGAAATGAAGGATTTTGGTTTAGTGTGAATTAACTAATTTGCAAAGGGGTAAGTATGAAGGACATTTCACAAGCCAAGCTAAGACAGGACTAGGTTACTCTAACAAGAATTATGCTTTTCTTTGCTTTGTTTGAGGGCTTTTCTCCTTTAAATTTGCTATCCATGGCATCCCATGTTATTGCATGAAGCTGATGTAAAGTGACAGTCTGAATCACATAATGGTGTTTGTCTAATTGCTCATCAGATGAATGACTTGAGTCACTTACATTCAACATAACTCGGCTGTGTAGATTTAAGTAGAAAAGGTGAGAGTCTCTGGAAGAATGAACAGTCACATTTCTGAGCTGCTTGAGCCATACAGAGAACACTTAGCTATCCATCAGACTGATGCATTTGGCCTGCATGAGAAGAAAGGAAATGGAAAGGGCACATATTCTTAGCTTGTGACACTACCACCCGTCACCTGTCACCTGCAGGTCAAGATCCTGAACTACTCAGCAATACAATCTGAAAAGGAGTCAGGGAACCTTTACTGACTGCAAAATGTGATTTATTTAAAGTGTCGCAACTAGTCTTAGATGAAGGCATTCAATATGATTGGCAGCTACACTTGATGATTTTTCTGAGGACACTGAAATGAAAATCTCAGCCAGCTATCATGTTGCGATTGGGATATGGGACCCGGGAAAAATGAGTTTATAATTTATATTCTTTGTGCTTACAGATAGTGCTTTACACTCCAGTCTGGCCTTAGAGACTAAGCCCTGAATGTAAAGATAACAGCCACACCAAGTGCTAAATTGTAACGAACTGCTTATGCACCAGTTAGGAATTACTGCATTTAGCCCCCAGGCATCTCCTTCATAATCAGAAGTCTTCCTCGAGACCCCAGGAGATTCTTACAACCGAGCAAGTAGAGGGGTCCTTGCCACATTAGGCTCTCTAGAATGTGGTACCAGTGCCAAAGCTGATCAGATTCTTTTGTCAAATATTTTAAAAGTTGTCTCTGAAAGTGGGCTGGCTTTATACAGATGAATTTGTAAAGTACCTTTCCTTGGCATGTTTTGGATCCTTCATTAAAACTGCAGGGAAGGACATCTGCTGTCATTACGAGACTCAATGGATAAACTAAAGAACAATTCTTTGGGTGGGTCTCATTTTCAAATGACGAGATGAAAGTCTTATTTCTTTTAATGAGGAAGAAAGTGTTACGATGTAGCTCTCTACTTTGTTTTAAGTATTCCAGTACTGAAGTATATTCTCAGTGAAATAATGAAATTTTATAAGTTACTCCATACTTCTTTGTTTTCCTTTTAAAGAACTCAATTAATTATTTTAATTTTTGTTTATTTTATTCCATTTACCGTTAAAAACTGCATGTACCATCAAAAAGTGCTTATATAAATTATAAGAGTAAAAAAAAGACCAAAGCAAAATTATAGGTAAATGAAGCATGCTGCATTTCTGCTGTGGCCAGTACCTTGGGCACTAACAGTCATGGGGCTTCCTACCTCCTCCCCTGCTTTCCCCTGCCTCCTCCCCTGCTTTGCCTCCTCCCCTACCCTCCTCCTCTTCCTCATCTCTTTCCTCCTCCTAGCCTCTTCACTCCACTCAAGCCTCTACCTCTCCCTCCTCCACTACTTCCCCTCCTCCCTCTCTGATTCTTTTCCTCCTCTGCTTTCTGCCCTAACTCCACCCCTACCTCCTCCTCTGCCTCCTCCCCAGCCTCTACCCCTCTCACCTCTCCTGCCTCCTCCACTGCCTCCTGTGATTTTGCATACAGACTCTGTGCACAGGCTGTCACGTTTCTCAAGTAAGATAAATGATTTAAGGTAAGTGCAGAAACTCATTTGATTGATCTTGTGCTCACAAGTCTTCTTTGAGACTTAGGTCTCCCTGGACTTAACCTAAATAGACATGACAAAAAGAAACCTTAAATCATCTAATATTTTATTTACATTGACCTTTTATTGAATTACTGTATCCAGGGAGTTACAGCCTTAGACATTTACTTAATTCATAGAAACTATGACTTCTCTCATTGCTGCATCTTCCTACCTTCCTTTCATAGGAGCCCATCTAATTCTGTCGAATTAGTAAAGACTAAACATATATAAAGTTCCAATGGTTCTATTTAGTTAGAAGTGGTTCATAAGCAGTACAAGACAAAATGGTTTTGGGAACTGAAGGCTGAGACTTTAACTTCTGCTTACCATTTCCATAAGATTACTTTCAGCATAGTGTATTACCCTAGGATGATATTCCCAGCATCCAGAATGCGGACACAGGAGCATCACTAATTCAGAAGACCTGAGCTAAAGTTCCAGGACAGCATGAGGCCTGTCTAAAAATTACAAAAAGAATAAACTAAAGCATAAACAGCACATTCTTTTCAAATTTGTTTTTAGACTGTATACTAAGGATGAAAGGCCAAAATGAAAACAAAACCACCGAATGCATTCTTTGTCTGATAGTTTCTGTACTCAAGAATTTTGAGACAATATTATTTTATTTTTATGGTTTCCATTCTTTGTTCAAGACATTGAACACACTGTGTTCAGTAAATGCTTATCCAGTTTTATGTTTTATTCTATTTGTCTTGTGCTCAGCACATTGGAAAACAATTTAGTCCATTTTCATGTTCTTATTCTTTGGTGTTTTAGATCCTTATTTCAAGTTCTGCCACCCTGTCAATCAAATGAGTGATTACTCCTTTATCAGTTTCTCAGTCAATCTGCAATATAGGGCCATGTGACAAACATATCTGTAAAAGAATGCACAAGAAATGGTTTATGTATAAAAGTGTTTCTACATAATAAATTAAAATGAAACTGTAAAACATCTTTGAAACACATAGTGGAATTCACTGACTTTATACTCGACAATTTGCACAAATATTCATCAGGGTGTTGATATTTGTGCTGTACTACATGGGTGGTGTGAGTTTCCTGGTTAAAAGGAAGGAGAGTAGGAAATAATATTGCATATGAATTATTGTGGGTATCCTTGAGGGACAGATGAGATAATATTGTGAAAGACCTTCCACACCATTCCAGGAACTCTGGATTTTAGTCTGCAGGTAGGGAAGCATCTAAGTTATAAGTAACAGCTTGCAGTGAAATGAGGGGATATTCCTGAGGAAACAGAAGAACTTCACTTAGACTTCTGTTTGCAGTTCCTTGATCTACACGGACCATGTGATGCTATGCACAAAGAATGCTGGAAAATGTAGGGATGTATTGTTACGACTACAGCACGAATTGGGACCCTAGTGGGTCCTATGGTGGGTGAGAACTGCATGAGAGAGACTTTTGTGACGGATGGGTCCAAACCACAGCGGGTGATAAATATGTCATACAGACAGAGTTTGAACATGGAGTTTATTGAGAGGAAGGTAGAAGAGAGGGAAGTGAGACAGAGTAGGAGAAAGAGGGAGAGAGAGGGGGGGGGGGCTTGCCTCTCAGGAGTAGGCAGAGCTTGTCTCTTAAAGGGACCTTTGTACCTGTGTACAGACTAGGACCTTAGGCTGGCCAGCATACTGCCTGGGTACCTCCTGTCAGATGACAGGGCTGGCCCCGTAAAGAATGAATGCTAACATTCCCATCTTTTTCTTATTATAAAAAGGTGGGGAAATTAAAGGGGCTAGCAAGTGGGACAAGGATAGGGCACTGGGTCTCAAGACTGCTTCCTGCTAATTTATGGGTGTTGAAATCTTGGGGGACCTGAGAAAGTGGGGGTGTTGGCCACATCCTAGGGTATCTGTTTGTTTCACTGCTGTTCAGGCTCTGGGGAACTGTCTGGTATCTTTTGGACCTGGTGAGATGTTGGCAGAGCAGAGGATAAGGTTAAGTTTAAGAAAAAAAATAATTGTCTTTAGATACTGGTTATTGAGGGGGAGCGGGTCAGGACCAGAGAAAGGTGGGGAAACTTGGACTCTTAGGGATCTTAGGGCCTGGTAGTTGAGGGAGGGGTACATTTGACCTGTTTGAGGTAAATCCTTCAAGTTGGCTCTCAGGGATTTATAAGAATTTTTTGAGTTTGTGAAAACGTAACCTTTAGACATATTAGCGTTTTTACTGTTTACAATCTATATTTAAATTTACATTGTAGAAATGGCAGTATAACCATGTCAGAATGATACTGACATATGTTTTTTGCACAATGAAAAGTATCTTTGATGTCTTTAGTTAGGAAATCACCAAAGGGAATTTAAAATCTTGATCTTGCAGTTATGATACTAGTAGCACTCTGCCAGTGCTAGATTAATAGTTTATCAGGATTTATTGATTATTGTTAGGAATATGGACCCTTGGAGTCCAATATAACAGTAACATAATGAAAGAGAGAAATCTGGAACATATTTTATTCTTTCAAATGTCTCAAATCACTCGCCTTTGTCATCACTTAAGCTTTTTATTCTCAGACTTTATAACTTGCAGTTATACACCTTTAGTCCCTTTCTTGTACCCTGAGACATTCTTATCCCCAGAGTTTTATAACTTGTGTGAACACACCTTAATAACTTTCATTTGCATATGCCAAACATCTTCTTAGACCCTAAAACATCCTTAGATCCTCACATCTTGAGCTCTCATGTTTTAAAACAAACCTTAAAGCAACCATTTTCCCTGTTTTTAATCATTATGATATCACCTTGACATTAAGGAGAAATCTATTTTGTGAGTTCATTTCCTATCTGAGTCTGGTAACGATGTAAATTGTGCCTAGACCTAGTATTGGCTCTAGGAGAACGATGTCTGGGACCTGAGTTTTACACAGAGAACTGAGATGCATTTGTCAAACTGCATCAGAAATCTTGAGAAGGAGAAATTTTACCTGAGTTATTGATTTTAAAATGACAGAGACTTACTTGATTGACAACCTAGACAGTCACCCCAGGGTCCTCCATGGTTATTGAGGGCAGTGCGTAGAGAGAGCAACATCCATCTTCAGCTGGCAGCGCAGGGCGTGTCAGGCTTCAGAAGATGCTGTGGATTAGGAGTTTGTAGAAGGACCAGCATACCTTGCCTTGAGAAACTTGAGGCAGTCAATTCCAGTGTCCTGTTGCCAACATCTGAAGAGGTTTGCTGCAGTTGAGGTGAAAGGCAGTTTTGCTCAGTGACAAGTGCGTTCACGTGATAAAGTGAGTTGTAGGTGGAAGTTGTTCTGCTCCCATCCATCTTCTTTGGAGGATAAAGGGTGGTGCCAGGAGCTTACCTGTCGCTCTGTTATGAAAAACCTTTTAAATTAAACATCTAAATGCCATATTCCCCAGATCTCTGAGCATTTGAGGGGTCTACTGGGTGTATATGAATCATCACTACAGTATAGAATCTGCCTGGAGAGCTGAATCCAAGTTTATAAGTTGTAGAGGAATGTTTTACTCAGAGTCCTCCAGCTTGACTGTAACTGGTTTTAACTTAGCAGGTCAAATTTATACTTGTGAAGGACAAAGAAGTAAAGAATTATCTATCTATCTATCATCTATCATTTATCTATCTATCTATCTATCTATCTATCTATCTATCTATCTATCTATCTACCTACCTACCTACCTACCTACCTATCTATCTATCTATCTATCTATCTATCTATCTATCTATCTATCTATCTATCTATCTATCTATCTATTGCAATAGAAGCTTAACAGTAAAAACTGAAAAGTGTGAAGAACAGTTTACAGGAAATCTCTGGGTTAGCTTTTGTTAATCTGAAATTGATTTTTATAACCTTAAATTTTTATCACTATGTAGGATATATTTTAAAGCAGGGTTGACTCACAGAGACAGTATTTGTAACAGATCTAACTATATGTTTTCATCATTTAGAAGTGCACAGCATTTTAGAATATTTGAGACCCTTTTTGTCTAAAAAGAGATACAATGAACAGAGTTTAAACAATAATTATATGAATATATAATTTAAATTTAAATTGCATACACACATGCACACACATACAGAATTAAAGCTAATTTATACTCACACAGAAAGTTAAATAGAGAAGAAGTTGGTTTTTTCATCTTTGACTCACACTTTGTAAAAAGTAAACAGAACATTTAAAGAAAAAGAGAGTAGACAGACATTTGCAGGTCTTTGGAGCAAAGAGAAAAGTGGAAAATCAAAGCCACCAATGATGAAAAAGCAGATTTGTCACAGTAGGGAGTGGGATACCTGCATGAAGTGAATGCTGTGGAGGGCCCTTGCCAGGCCAGGACGCAAACATGCCACATGCAACAGAGTAAAGCAAGTGGTGGCAGGTGATGACATACCTGCTCTGGCAGTGGGGGCAGGCGGCTCCCAGCGTTTGGCTAGGTGGGGGAAACATGGGTCTGTGGCTCCTCCCTATCCTAACCTCAAACAAAATGGCAGTGGCCACATGACCACCCTTAGCAAAAATGGTGGTTAGGACATCTGACCTATCCTTAGTTAAGATGGTGCTTGCCCACATGCTGTAACTCTTCCCAGTTAACCGCCCACTGGCAGAAGTTAGAAATGTTCCATAAAAGATTGTAAAAGGGTTTTATCACCTTGTTTCCCATGGGTGAGGGAGAAAAATAAGCGACTGGCTCAGGTTGCTCTCTGACCTGTTAGCTGAAAAAAACGAGGACCAGGACAATAAGCCTGAAGGATGTAGAGTCTAAAGGTATGAAGCTGAAATGAGACCATAGTCCAAATGGCAAGAAGCTGATAAAAGGGGAGGGCCGTAGCCTGAAAGGCATGAAACCAAAAGAAGGGGGAGGGCAATAGCCCCAAAGGATGCATAGATTTGAGAAGGAAGGCACCACTCAGCGAGGCAGGGTTAGGATACTAGGCCTGAAAGTGCCACTCATGGCAAATGCCAGAGGTGATTGTTAGTGAAAGCCAGCCCAGCAGAGGAGAGCTTATCAATCATGGCTGGTATAGTAGACAAGGAATTGGAAAGTGGGTTGTTCTTGGTTCAGCATCCCTGCAAGCCAAGGACGGCCTGCCAACAGGCAGGAGGGAACAGACAGAGAGACTGGTGGTAATAACATCAAGCGTTACAATTACGATGTTAGTTGGGACCCTAGAGGGTCCCGTGGCAGGTAAAGGCCTTGCAAGAGAGACCTTTGTGGCAAGTGGATCCAAATCATGGTGAGTAACAAATATGCCAAACAGACAGAGTTTGAGTGTAGAATTTATTAAAGGAGGGTAGAAGGGAGAGATTGGCGAGAGAGAGAAAAAGAGAGAAACGGGAAAGAGAGAGAGGCAAAAGCCTGCTTGCCTCTTCAGAAGAACATCAGGAAAGAGAGATCAGGAGCTTGTCTCTTCAAGGGACCTTTGCACCTCTGTACAGAATAGGACCTTGCACTGGCCACAGTACTCCCTGGGTGTATTCTGCCAGATTACAGGGCCAGCCACCATAGTGCATGTATAGATTTGAAGATAGAAATAATTTTCTCTGACTGCCATGTATGACTAAAGTGGTTCTTTTAAACAACTTTAAGTGAATAATATTCATAGCAAAATTTTGGGAAGTGTACACTGGTATTTATCAGGCAGGCGGATCTCTGTGAGTTCGAGACCAGCCTGGTTTACAGAGCTAGTTCCAGGACAGGCTCCAAAACCACAGAGAAACCCTGTCTCGAAAAACCAAAAAAAAAAAAAAAAAATACAGTAGTTATTATAATTTTAGTTGACAATTGGAACATTGACTTTTATGTACCATGCCACAAATGCAACTTACATAGGAAATGTTCATTCTAGGCTTATGTGTCATCTGCTGAGAGATCTAAATTACACATTGACAAAGACTATTCAGATAGGAAAGGCAAAATGTATGTAGAAAAAAGTGAAAGAAACTGAATTGGGCAGTTGTAGGAAAGTGATGACAAATCATGCATTAATGTCCAGGAAAGTGCTAGCTTCTGTATTGTTGGTATGTCATGTAGTTAAAGTTTGAAATACAAAGATAATAATTCTTCTTTATTTATAGCATCTGTCCAAGAAGAGTTCAACAGCGTTTATGTAATAGTGTGGCCCAATAGTTCAGTGGAATAAGGGATAGTCTATGATTATAACTTACAGGTCAGGAGTTGGCACTGACTGCTGACAATGTACTAAAACTGTTGCAGCATCACTTCTTAGGGATTTGATGCAAGCCAGCAGGATGAGAGGATAAGGTTTCTGTAGCTGGCTGAATCAAAGCAGGCAAGGTCTTACTTGAGCATAACTCCAGAAATGTCACCAGCAATAGATAGTGAACGTTGTCAAGATGGCTGGCATTTCAGTCTTTTTAAAAATGAAATATAAGAACTCATCTTTCTAAAATTAAACACACACACATTTACACCAAATAACAACAATTACAAAACAAAACAGAAACAGCCCTCGATTTGAGATCATGTCACATTGCCTACTCACTTCTGTTGTTTTCTCTTCTATTTTACTACTTGACGTATTTGCAATTAAAAACACTTTATTTTTACTATGACAAAATGATAATCATGATTTAAAATAATATATAAACTTATTTGCTCAATATAAACATTATATTTCTACGAATAAAAAAAATGGAGAAAGTTGGGACAATGTCCTATAATTTACTTGATGTTCAGAAGAATTTCAATGTACTTAGACAAGGGCATCATTTTATTTATTTTTTATTTTGGGCAGTAGAAAAGGATTTGTTTGGCTTATACTTTCACATCATAGTCCATTACTAAAGAACGTCCATACTTTCAAGCAGAATTTCAAGCAGGGCTGGAGCCTGGAAGCAGATGTGAAGGATTGATGCTTCCTGGCTTATTACACATGACTTGTTCAGCCTACTTTATTTTCTTTTTAATTGAAAAACTTTTTAATTTTACATACTAACCCCGATTTCCCCTCTTTCCCCTTATCCTGTCCCCCCTTTACCCACCCCTCCATCCATTTCAGAACCCTGGACAACGAGATGTAGGGATGGCACAATCCACAATGGGCTGGAGGCTCACCCCACTAATTGCTAATTAAGAAAATGCCCTACAGGCTTGCCTATAGCCCAGCCTTATGGAGGCACAATTAAGTTTCCCTCCTCTCAGACTTTAGCTTATGTTAAATTGACAGACAAACTAGCCATGACAGAAGTCAAATGTGATCCTTTCATTGATGACATAATTATTTAATTGGTAAAACCTGAACAAGAAAACTACTTGAAATAAAGAGTAATGAGCTAAGAAATTCATAATTAGGCCAGTAGGTACAAGGTCAGCATGCACTATCAATTGTGTCTTTCCATACACAAATATTAAATAGGAAACAAAACAAGGTAACAAATTGTTTTACAATTACATCAAAAATGTAAATCTTTAAAAGCAGATACAAGAGCATTGCAAAGCATGGCAATGAGAACGTTATAACACTGTAAGGCTTAAGCCTAAATAAACATAAAAAGGCATATTGTATACTTGGTAGGTAATCACTTTCTGGATCTAGAAAAAATAATTTCAATATGTAAATGAGGGCAGAGAAATCAAAGCAATAGGAGCAGCAGGTGCAAGGTGTGCATGAGTCTAAAGTTGGAGACATAACATAGGAGTTGGTATTGCTGGAGTACAACCAAAAAGAGCAAGAAAAATGGCAGCAAAGTGTCAGTTCCTAGAAACCCAGTCTCATAGGACTAAGATGTTTATGAACAGCAGAATTTCAAAGGTAATGCTGCAATCTAAAAGGTGCTCTTTTATGTTTTATGGGTTTTGTTTGTTTCCTTAGCTGTTTATCCCCCTAACATTTTTTACATTAAATTTATTTATTTTTATGTAGGGCCATATTATACAGGCCCATATTTCTACATTGTATGGTGGCCAGAATTTCAGGCCAGAATGCACCTGCCACACAGGAGGTGGTCACCTAGCCTTTTGAGACAAACTAACTCCATCGTAAACACAGGGTAAGGATATGCTAATGTCACTCTGCTCCTTCTTTGCAATTTTGGAGAACACCTGGAAAAGAGATGTTAATTCAGTCTATGTTACAGAGCAGGCGTACATAGGAAGACGTGACAAAACTGGCCTAGAAAGGTGTGGACGTGACCTCAGTCATTCGCCAGGTTACCTAGCAAACATAATGTTAATGAATTTCCCTCTCAGTTTATGTTTTCATATAAAAGTTGTTTGTTTATTTAAACATGGGTGAATTTTTCAGGATGTGAACTCAGGATTTTATGAGGGATCCCTGAACACTCGCTCCCTATAAAATGATGTGAGTTGTGTCTTTCTTCCCAAGCCTCCCCTGTGGTCAGAGAAAGAATTTATGGTTCGGGCTGGTCCTGGACCCTGACAATTTTATATTCTGACCACAGCTTGCCGTCCCTCCTCTCCTCCCATTCCCTCTCCCAGCCTCCCTCCGCCCCCTAATCAACTCTGCTCTGTTTCTGTTCAGAAAGGTGCAGGCCTCGCATAGGTATCAACAAAGCATGGCACATCAAGTTATGGTAGGACTAAGCTCCTCCCCTTGTTTTAAGGTTGGGCAAGGCAACCCACAATGAAGAGTAGGTTCCCAAAGACCCGTCAAAACATTTGAGACAGTTCCTCTTCCCATTGTTAAGGGTCCTACAAATAGACAAAGTTATAACTGTCACACATGTAGAGTGCCTAGATCATTTCCATGCAGGCTCCCTGGTTGTTGGTTCAGACTCTGTAAGCTCCTCAGAATCCAGGTTGGTTGTTTCTGTGCGTTGTCTTGTGATGTCCTTGACTCCTCTAGAAGAACATCATTTTCAAATGACCTTTCCAAAAGAAAGATAGGCAGAATTATGGTGTGGGAAGTCCTTCTGTACATGTGTTGCTTTTATGGTTAATGAATAAAGAAACTGTTGTGTCTTGTGATAGGGCAGAATAGAGCTGGGTGGAAACACTAAACTGAATGCAGGGAGAAAATAGGAGTAAGTGAGAATCATGTAGCTGCCAGCTGGGACAGACGCCTCCACTGGAGCCTGTGGGAAATTTGCCAGTAGGCCAAGACCTTGTGGTGATGCACAGATTAATAGAGATTGGTTAAAGATATAAGAGCAAGCTAGAAATATGCTTAAGCTATTGGCCAAAGAGTATGACAAATAATATGGTTTCTGAGTGATTATTTCAAGTCAAGGCAGTCTGGAAATGAGCAAGCAGCCTCCACTAACAATTTTCCACAAACATGGCCAACTATACCCACATAAAAACCTGAGAAAGCTTGAAGAGGTATTCTAGACAAAATAAATAGAGTTTAACACAGTTTCATGCTAGCCATAAATTTTTTCCTCTGGATGGGCTTGCAACTCCTCTAAGAAAGGTGCACTAAAAATTGCATGGCTTCTTTAAAAACAGCAACTTCCTGGTTTGCCAGCACAAACATCTCTGACTCTCTTGGGAGGTCCTGCCACAGAGGATTTAAATGGGGTTTGTGAGTAGAGTGTTCCAGTTTGCTTAATGGCATCATAGACCTGCTGTGTGTCTGAAAATGGGGCTGTGAACATGGCTCACGCTGAACGTCTGACCTCCATCATGTTGAACTGGGTGGAGCCAAAAGGCAAAGCAGCCTTAATCTTAGCCAAGCTGATTTGCATGCTAAGAAGCACTCTTTGACAGGAAAAGATTTCAGATGAACAATAGGACAGATTCAGATAGAAAAGACCTCTAAACGAGACACAGTGTATTTTAAAAAATGTACGTAGGCCTTAGAGAGAGAAGGAAAAGAGTAAAGAGATAGTAAATGTACTTTAAAAGCATATAGACAGTCATATATTAGAATAGTAAAGATAATAAAATAAATATTAAACTTGTAATAAAGTAAAAATAAGCAAGCCTCGTAAATATGGAATATATATAGAAACTGTGGATTAGGTATATTATTGTGCTTTCTTTGAAGTTTTTGACTGTTGACCTAAGTACAAAGAAATATTTCATTGTATGGGCTGCTAAGATAAACCAACATATATGTTTTAGAGGTATCTTGTCTTCAAAATTTGGGTCTAAGGTTATGTTGCTTTGGAAACAAGTTTCTTCTTTTGTTTCCAGAGTATGAGAATTTGTGAATTTCTTCCAGATAATGTGGTTTTATGGACCAAAACCTCCCTAAAGGTCACCATAAACACCCCCCAAAATAACTTCACCCAACAAAAATCAGTTTGGAGAGAACTATGCCTAAATTCCCCAAATATTATTTATAAATGTTTGTTTATATTTAAAGCAAGATATGCTATAGAGATTTGCATTGCTATGGATCTTGGTCTATTGATACAAAATTTAGGTTAATTTTGTTTTTTTTGTTTTTTTTGTTTTTTCTTTTGATTTTTCAAGACAGGGTTTCTCTGTGGCTTTTGAGCCTGTCCTGGAACTAACTCTTGTAGACCAAGCTGGTCTCCAACTCACAGAGATCCGCCTGCCTCTGCCTCCTGAGTGCTGGGATTAAAGGCGTGTGCCACCACCGCCTGGCTAGGTTAATTTTGTTATAGGTATATTTTTCCTCTTGATTAAGGTATTGTGTTTGTGCAGCTTATTTAAAAGTATCTTGTATAATTAAGAAATATAGGTTAATAGATAAACATTTATAATAGCTAAGTGTGTAGTCATGTTAGTTTTGTTTTCTAGATAATACAGAGATATATTTCAGTTAGATAGGTATTCTTCAAATCTTCCAGAGACCTTCAGAATATGGCATTTAAAATGTTTTAAGTGCTTAAGACTTTTCATGACAATGAGACACATATGCTCCTGGCAGCCCTAGTCTACTTCAAGAGGACGATGGGCATCAAAGAGGCTTCTTATGGAGTTTGTTAGCCATTTAGGCAAGAAACTGCTCTTGCCTGGACTGCTTGCTGGACATGCAGGACCCAAAGAAAAACAACTGCAGAACTTGCCTAAAGGTACGATGGTCCTTTGGGGTTCCTGTTTTATGAAAGAGACTGCCAGACATTTTGCAGGACACAGAAGAAGCAACTTATGAACTTTGCCAGTACAAGGCATAAGAGATCTTCAATTTTTCTGCTTCATGGAAATGTCTGCTGGATAGTATGGGCCTACCCCCATGTTACAGAAGAACTTTGGGTGACTGTCCAGGCAGCAAGGTGTCTCTGTCCATTCTAGAGTTTTGGAAATTGCTTACAATGCACTTCCAGTTAACTTAGGTAATATTATATCCTTCTGGAGTCTTTGATGGAGTTGAAGAATAGATAGTTATAATTATAGTTTTCCTTAGCTATGATAAAAGATAAAGTAGATATAAATATTGTAACCATAATTCTTTCTTGATACCTGTTTTGTTATATGTAATTTTACTATGTTAAAACCTTTCTTTTCATTTAAACAAAGAGGCGATACGGTGTGTGTGTGGGTCCTTCTATGTATGTGTTGGTTTTATTGGTTAAGTTTTATTGCTTAAATCTGTTTTGGCCAGTGACATAGCAGAATAGAGCGAGGTAGGAAAACTTAACTGAATGCTGGGAGAAAGAAGGTAGAGTTAGTGACAAGCCTTGTAGCTGCCCACCAGAGTCAGACCTTGCCAGTAAGGTCTGTCTGCTACCACCATATCGTAATATATATATTAATAGAAATGGGTTAATTTAAGGTCTAAGAGTAAGCCAGAAATACACTTAAACTATTGGCCAGACAGTGTTTCAAATAATATAGTTTCTGTGTGATTATTTTGGGGTTGGGCAGCTGGGAACGAACAAACAGTCTCCTGCAACAGAATTATTCTACAATATTTACATAAAATTATTAGCAGTGGCTCTATTGTTAAATAGATTAATATAGAATTAACTATTAACAGTTTTCTTACTCTTCCAAGGTTCTTTGTATCTATATGTCAGTGATGGTAGAATGTGCCTCATTGCATTAATCTCTCGCATATGTTGAGTAATGAGCTGTTTTTGGCATGATGCTCCATGTACCCTTTATATGCACAATGTCATGAAATTCTAGATACATTTTTGCAATAAGAATTATGTCTTCTACTATATAGAAGAAGAACAAAGCAAGACATACCACGAAATGAAATAAAACTAGCCCTTTCCCTCCCACGGAGCTGAAGAGCATCAGTTAGAATCTAGTGCAGGGTAAGTTTACTCACACCTTCCTGGAGCTTTTGGCCTTGGCTGACATCTTTGACTTTGGGATGAGCAGAAATGGTCTTAGTTCTCACTAGAGTGCTCTCTCCAAGCAGATGTGGGCAAAGCAGTGAGTAGATATTGTCACTAGGGAGCCCTGGGAACTCTTTAGTCAGATAACCACACAGTGATGTCACATCCAAGAAAGAGTCAGGGGTGATGAACTCTTTGGCTGTATGGTAAACAGTTCTGATAAGGAGAATGAAGAGAGATAGTGGTTTGTTGATATGCTCCTAAGGACATTGAGAGATTGAGACAATTATTTTTAGTGTTTTTTTCTTTATTTTTTTAATTTTACATACAAATCCCAGTTTTCTCTCCCTTCCTTCCTATGACTCTCCCCACTCCCCTCACTGTCTCCTCACCCTTCCCCACCACCATCCATTCCTCAGAGAGCATAAAGCCTCCCAAGGGGAGTCAAGAATGTCTATCACATCACTTGAGGCAGAACCAAGGCCCTCCCCTGTATCTAGGCTAACCAGTCTATCCCTCCAAAAAGCCAGTTCATGCACTAGGGATAAATCCTGATCCCACTGCCAATGGACCCAAAACTGCCCAATCCACACAACTGTTGTCCACATTTAGAGGGCCTAGTTTGGTCCTATGCAGGTTCTCCAGCTGTCAGTCCAGAGTCAATGAGCTCCCACTAGTCTAAACTCCTCAAACATGTCTAGTTGGACAATACTACATTTGTCAATCTTATTCTTTAATTCTTATTTTTGTAAAGAGATGACGTAAAATTTTAAGATAATAAATACCTGACGTGGCAAATAAAAACTTTTTTGAATTATTAAAATTAAAAAAATTCAAGTTTACTTCAATATAAATATATAAGGCATACCTTGATAGTATGAGAGAAACAATCAGAATCACCAAGGCAAATCTAACATTTTTGAGTCATGCATATCTGAAAATGGGCAGGAGGTCATGAAGCTGTCTTCAGTAGAGAGCGTCTGCAGGGGAAAGTTAAGTCTTTATTAGCATGAAAGCAGCAAGCAAATTATTGCTTCATAATTATACTCAGTTTTTACATAAAATAACCAAATTTTCTTGAGTGATGGAGATTTGTTTATAACTGAGAAAATAGAATTTCTTCAGCTTTCAAAATGGAGTGAGAAATACATTTTGTTGTTACTATTGGTTTTGCCTAGAGTAATGGTAGAAAAATTCCTCAGCCCAGCATGAAGTCTGACATGTTTGTTCTGCATACTGTTCATTCAGCTCTGTTTACCTTCCTGAGTTCTTTCTTTGTGAAATAGTTCCTCATAATTTATGTAAATTGGTTTTAAATGAGAATATTTAACTAAAAGATTTGATCCTCATATCGTGAAAATTGTTATAAATATGGTTGTCTAAGCCTTGTCGTCTTCCCACAACTTATTTACTTTTCAGATTTATTAATATATTTTTAATATCTTCCTGAAGAAAAGGTATGCATTTGAAATCTTTATGAAAACTTTCAGGCTAGTAAAGAGGGTAAAATTGTGAAAATGAGAATGGACTATAAATTATTGAGTCTGTGTTACCAAGTTGTAATGAGATCATATCCAATTCATCCAAGCCTTAATGCAGTATACAGTGTCTTTCTAAGAAATAGAATGGAAATTTGGACATCAATTAGAGTACCATGTGACATAGAGGAAGAGGAAACTGGACAGACGTAGTCAGAAGTTAAGGGATACACACCAAAGCAACTATTAGAAGGTAGAGAGACAAGAAATGATCTTCGTTCCAGCTGATAAAGGTAATATGGCCCTAATAACATCTTCGGTACAACTGACGAGGGAGTGTGGCCCTGTGAACATCTTTAGTATAGCTGATGAAGGGAGTATGGTCCAGTTAATATATGGGTTTTGAAATTTTTTCTGACAGAACAGTGAGAGAATATATTTCTTAAGTCTTCCCTCAACCATTGTGTGAAACTTCTGACAGTGCCTTATGAGACTAGTACAGGCATCGCATTCCAGCTTTCAAGGAAAAATATGTGGGTCTAGATAGAACTCGTCAGAACCGTAGGATTCATTCTAGAAGTCTGTAGGTAAGCCACTCAAATACTACAACCCAGAATTAAAATGCTGAATAAAGATTTGTGATCAAACTGTCCTGATACCTCCCTGGAGATTCCACTCTCATGGACGGTTTTGATTTTATTCCTAGGTGTTGTTAGAAACCTCATATATACTGCATTGTTTAGAAAGGAGCATGAACCTTAATGGCTGTCTTTTCTAAGTAATTCCAAGAGAGCTTCAACAACCCATTAAATATCTAGGGAAAATTAGGAGCCATTCATTTTCTTTCCATTTACAAACTTCTCATAAGAACCCTTATAGTTTTCTTAATTCTAAAGTGCTTTTATTTATTTTTTCCTTTTCTGATTTGGATGGGAAATATGAGCTTCCTTTACTGAAATCCTTCCAATTATTCTCCAAATGTCAGTTTTATTGGACTATACTGAGGAAAAGAAAATATTGCTGTCGGGGAAGCAGTTTGTAGATCAAGTAGATAACAGAAGCCAGGCAGCTATTATTAGCTATGGAGGCGGTAAGCTTGCAGGTTACAGCAGTGAGGGAAATGGCAGCATTCAAGAAAGAGGAGAAAATGGAAAATTGATCAGTAAGGACAGACAGTTGAGAAACTGGTCCTTTTCCACCAATAAACAACAACAGCAACAACAATCAAAATAGTCCAACATGAAGCTTTGGTCGGTCTGTCTGTCTACTCCTACCATTTTAATCCAAATCAGCAAAGAATTAGAATGTCTTTTTTTCTCCAGTGTTTCAAGGTTGATTGTAAAATCTCCAGTTTGGGTCAGTGAGCACAAATGAGAAGATAAAGGTTAAGCTGCTCGTCCCAGGAAGGTTATTTCTATCATACCCTATGTGACTGGGTCCTTTCTCCCATTGCCCTGCATTGCTTCACAGTTCTTAACAATCTGACTAATGGTTTGCAATTTCTTCTCTAATTAGATTTCTATCATGAGAAAATGCAGAGGTTCTTTATTTTTGTCTCATTTTTCCCTTCACCTCTCTCTATCTTACTTTATTTTTATTCGTGTTCACATGCTGGTTTGATGATTCTGTGGATATTTCCTAAGCCTTGGCCATGCGGCCCTTAGTGCTTCATCTCCAGCAGAACTTGTGTGACTCTTCTTAGCTTCCCTTTACCCTCTGTGTTCTCTTACTACATAAATCCCAACCTTTATTCATTGTTTTTTGAAGATAATGTTGGTTGTGAGCCTGGAACAACTTGAATAAACTTGCAATAAATGATCCTGTCCAAATGCAAAGAGAATTCATGGGGCATCAGTAAAAACTGCTACCTCCCCAGCAAAATCACTGAGTAGTGCCACAGGCAGCTCTCTTCAGGACTGAACCTCCCAAGAACTGGCTTCTTTTCTGTGGCACTCAAACATTCCCCCATGTATGCACTGTACCTATTTAAAGTTAAAGTTTCGAGTCAACATTCTGAAATACTTTGCATCAAATGATTCAATTCTTAATTTCTTGATAATCAAAGAAGCAGAACTCTGTTGAGGATACATTCATCCCAAACCTCCAAGCAAGGTTATCCCTAAGTTTCTTGAAATACCATTATTTTTTTTAAGTCTCATAATTAAGAATTAAATAATATTCAGTAAAGATCACATAGAAGTGACGCCTTATGTGTAGTCCAGCCACATGAAAAGGCTACTAGGGAAATCCTGGTGAAATTCCTAGGACAGAGATCTCACTGCTATTGACTTATGGGTAGACCAACCTTGGGAGATTATGCAAAGTAGTAGAGCTTGAAACCACTCTTGTTTTGTAGAGCAAGCCAGCATCTTACATTTTATGTAATGTTGTCAATTGGGGGAAATTTAAAAATTTTTCCCCAACAATAATTTGGTGTGTTTTAGTCTTAATAAAACTAAGTCATTTCATTCTTGTGAGAAAAAATAATATCACTATCAACTAAGTATCAAATTATTACAGTGGTAGAAAATTAAGCCATAGGTAAGGTATATGGGGTAGATGTGCTGTCAATAGCCGGTTCCTCTTGACCCATTATGAAACAAGTGGTGTGTGTGTATGTCCGTATGTATGTATGTATGTATGTATGTATGTATGTATGCATGTGTGCATGTGTCTCCTCCACAGCAAAGAATAGGCCTCCTGGGGACATCAGCTGAACAATGCACAACAGCATACAATAACACCAGGCAAAGCCCCTCCCATCAAGGCCTGGCTAGGCAACCCAGTAGGAGGAAAAGTGTTCCAAGAGTCAAAGACAGCAGTGGCAATTTTTCTTTTATGGGATTCCTGAGTGTGCAAACTAGTGAGTTACTCTTCCTCGTGCCTTCCCTTGAACTCTTTTCCTTCTGTTTTCTCTGACAAGTTCCAATGTGTTAGTTTTTATTTTATTTTGTCTACAGTTATTCCTTTGAAGTTTATTTGTTTTTTAATGAGAGACCTAGATGGAGTGATATAGATGGACAGGAAGTGAGGAGGAACTAGGAGGAGTAGAGAGGGAAAATGTTAATCAGAATTTATTATGTGAAAAATGTATATTTTCAATATAAAGATAAGAAATGATTAGACAACAACAACATTCCATGAAGACAAAGACTTTGTCCTGTTGACTGTCAGCTTTCCAAGGCTAAGAGCAGTTCCAGGGTTTTCATGTTGCTGTCATTGTTTCTTGTTTCATAAAGCAAAACAGACTTCGTGGGTTGAGTTAAGTTTGTTAATAGACTAAGTTTAAAATAATAGTTAATATTCAGGATTGTGCAGATTTTCCTTTAAAGAATAAGAAAGAAAGGGCAAAAGAAAGAAAATTAACTGACATCTCAGCACTTGGTAGGCCGAGTCAGGAGGAATGTATGAATTCTAGGCCTGCTAGGGATATAAAATGAATTCCAAGACAATGGAAACCACAAAAATGTGTCAAATGGATGGTTTTGGAAATGCAGATAGAAGAAGGTGTCCCAGCCAGGTGGGCTCTATAGACTGAGAGATGACATCTGTGAAAACCACCAAAGAAAAAAGTAAGAGGACAGTCATCTGTGCTGCAGAAAAACTTATTTCTGCCAACACTGCCATTGGATAGCGAAAGGTAATTTCTTGGAATTTACAAAGAGGAATACAGACACTGATTTTGGCCTGTTATAACCCTTCAGCAGAAAATTACTCAAATTTTACCAAGCTTTTAGCTGGGAAAATTCTATAAAACAAAACTTGAATTGTTTTAAGAATAATAAATAAAAGGAGATTAGAGGAGTAAATTTTCTAAAGAATAATTGGGGTTTTGAGATTTAATACCCAAAAGAGAAAAGATTAAATGGTTATATGTGCGTTCTATTAGTATTGTTAGGGAAGGGTTGTGCAGGAAGTAAACATACATGTATTGAAGCATGAGTATGTTTTAAAAACGCTTCATGCTGAGAAAAATTCTGACCTTTTGTTTATTTAGCAGGTGGTTAAATTTTCACTCTCAAAATCACCCATGAGTCTAGTGAGCCAGTATTTTAAAATTGAACAAATGATAATATCTTCTTCAAGGGCCCTTAAGATATACTACATAGTAAGAAATGGGTTGTAATAGTAAAGAAATAATAAACTATGCATTGTTAAAATATGGTAACTCAATTCTCTTGGACACAGTGGAGTTGTTGTCTTTAGAAGAATTCTTCTATTGTATTCATTCTAAGATTAGATTGTTTTTTCAGAGGTGTATTTTCTGCTAATCTCCTTGCTTAGGTCCTCACAATATTAAACAATAAATTTTAGTATTAAGAATATACCCCTTCATGCTAAAAGTGAGAAGCTAGCCCAAAATACAGATGGTATAATAAATCTTCTTAATTTTTATGATCACACAACTCTGATCTGATTTAATTTCCAAAGCTAAAACAGAACACACATTCTTGAACTGTAAAGCTCTGAAAAGCTGAGAAAGACATTTATCACCTTATACCTGTGTATGAACTGGCAACAGATGTGTCCTTTTGGGGACAGAACTGTAGCTCAGATTCTCTCTGTCTCTCTCTCTCTCTCTCTCTGTGTGTGTGCATGCACATTCAATATTTTACTGAACAACTGGCATATATTTAGATGTAGAAGATAGGTAGAGAAAGTTATAGATATATTCAGTGAAGAGGACTACATGACGTCTTGTTCCTACATGACCTCTTGGATTCAGGCTAATCAGAGCGTCCACTTTGTAGATTATACTTTCAAGAAGACTGTGAACCTCCTTGCATGCACAAGAAAGAGAAATTCAAATTTAAAGAGGCAGTTATTCTTATCACAACTCAAGGGGAATCCAATGCCTGAGGAGTCTAGAGAGACTATATAAACAAGACTGTGGTGTACACAGATCTTCATGCAATGAAAGTGATATCTCATTCCAAGAACAGTCCCTACTAATAAAAAAGAGACCACACATCACACACTGGTATACTCATATATACCCATCCCACACCATATGTAAAAATAGAATTTTTACAGATGTTGAGGCCGGCCTCTTCAGAACCAGGAGAATGGGTAATCAATGGAGGTAGGATTATGCTACTGAATACCATAAAACTGATAGGGACAATGAGCTGTATGTGCAGTACCTAAAACAACCTAGTTGTGAAACATGGTCCAGGAATGGGGCCATTTAGAACAAGCTCTGAGTGCTTGTGAGAACACTCCAGAAAAACAAGACAAGTCTCAGTTTTCTTCTGAATGCAGAAGGTCCTTGGAATTGGGTTTTATGCTCGTCCCCGGTGTATCGGGTAGGCATGAGTCTGCTTTACAGTACTCAGCATTGCTTACTGCTTTGTGAACAGTTTAAACTGTTTAAATTGTTCTGTAGATGCCTCTATGAAAAAACACGATTTTGCCACGTGTGTTTTATCCTTGAGATTGCATGTAGCTTGAACTCATGAGAACTTTCCTCATGTTGCCTTCTTTAATCCTCAGAGTATGAACTGTCCAAGGCTCTGAATAAAGTTGCTATTGCATGAGACTTTATTCTGCCTCACTTATCAGCTCCATTCCTCCATTCCTACCACCCTTAGAGAAGTGACACCTAGTGAGCTTTATAAGTAGAGTGCAGTGCTCAATTTTTAAGTATTACAATATAATCTATAGTTTACTACCATTTGTAGGAATAAAAACCTTGCATATATTTAAAGATTTTATTTATTTGTTTTTAAATTTCATGTGCATCCAATGTTAGCCTGCATATATGTGTATGTACTGTGTGATGTTTAATGTCCAGAGGCTCAAAAAGTGTTTTGGATTCTCTGAAATTAGAGTTACAGATATTTGTAATTATTCCTGATACGGGTGCTAGGAAATGAACCTGGGTCCTTTGTAAGAACAATAAGTGATCTTAACAGCTGACTCATATCTCCATGCCCAACACTAAGTTTTAAACAACTCAATAAACACAAAAGAAATATCCTAAGTAAACCAGGTTGTAATGTGAATTCTAATTGGTCTTAATATTAAAAACCCAGGGTCAGACAATGGGGTAAATGTTGAAAGATCAGAGAAGTAAAGGAGCCACTCACTAAAGAGACTTCTTACCACTACAGAATCCTCAAACCTAATGGGGTGAGCTTCTGTCTCTACAAATTCGCAGACAGAATGAGCCAGTCCTGCCATCATAGAACCTTCACCTGGCGATGGAAGGAGATAGAGACAGAGACCCACACTGGAGCACCGGACTGCGCTTCCATGGTCCAAATGAGGAGCAGAAGGAGGGAGAACATGAGCAAGGAAGTCAGGACCGCGAGGGGTGCACCCACACACTGAGACAAAGGGGCTGATCTATTGGGAACTCACCAAGGCCAGCTAGACTGGGTCTAAAAAAGCATGGGATAAAACCGGACTCTCTGAACATGGCGGACAATGAGGGCTGCTGAGAAGCCAAGAATAAGGGCACTGGGTTTTTATCCTACTGCATGTACTGGTTTTGTGGGAGCCTAGGCTGTTTGGGTGCCCACCTTCCTAGACCTGGATGGAGGGGGGAGGACCTTGGACTTCCCACAGGGCAGGGAACCCTGACTGCTCTTCAGGCCGGAGAGGAAGGGGGAGGGGAGCAGGGAGGGGGAGGGTCCACTCTCTGCCCAGCCATATCCCTTCCTGTCTCCTCCTCCCTAGGGCTAGGATTAAAGACATGTGACTCCCATGTAATGGGATTAAAAGTGTGAGCCACCACCATCTGGTTCTGTTTCTCTTTTAGACTGGATCAATCTTGTGTAGCCCAGGATGACCTTGAACTCCCAGAAATCTGTCTGCCTCTGCCTCCCGAATGCTGGGTTTAAAGGTGGATGTGTGCTACCACTGCCTGGCTTCTATGACTAGTGGCTTAGCTCCACACTCTGATCCTCAGGCAAGTTTCATTTGCTCATAAACAAAAGATCACCACAGTGGGTACTATGAGAAGGGCAAGAGGATAGTGATAGCATAAGTCCTTTATTTTAAAATGATCTGATCTTCTCTATTTTAAAAATTAATATGATTTTCTCAATTTTTGTTCCAATCTGCTGTTCAACTTTATTATTATTGTTGTTATTTTTGGTTTATTGAGACAGGGTTTGTCTGTAGTTTTGGAGCCTGTCTTGGAACTAGCTCTTGTAGAACAGGCTGGCTTCAAACTCACAAAGATCCACCTGCCTTTGCCTCCCAAGTGCTGGGATTAAAGGCGTGAGCTACCACCGCCTGGTTCTGCTGTTTAACTTTTACAAGCAGCACAAAGGTTAATAAGGCACTGTGGTGACATGTAGCAGCCACCGATATCTACCTGACAGCTGCAATTTCATTATATAGTAATGAACACATGACCTAGTATCTGAAAAGATTTGATAATATATTTAATATTCTTAGTTCAAACATGAGAGAAATGTAGAAATCGTTAAAAATGCAGGTGGATTAAAAAGGTGAGACATTTTCCATTTTCTAGGAACAAACAGAAAGAGTGTCTACTTTTATGGTTTACAACCAGCTCCTGGTGATAACACAAAAATTTTCCACTGTAAATTTCTTCTTTAGATTTCACTTATATGAAGAAAATGTTTTTTGTTTATATAGATTTATATAATTTTAGATTTCTGGTGCCACTTTGATAAGAAAAGAAAAAAAGGTCCTTCTTTTTAGCTTAATTGATCTTGATTTTACTTTGCTCAATCATGATATTTTAGATGTGAGAAGTTTACAAAAAGTTAATATTTTTATTCTCTCCTTAGTTATCTTTTTCTGCTGCCCATTTATAGACTTATACTTCCTTTGATAGGATACTTATGTCTTAATCCCCAAATCTGTAATTTTGCACTTTGATACAACAAAAATGAACTAAAGTTTGAAGATAGAAACAAGGTTACATCAATTGAATTCTAGATAGGGAGAGTATTCTGGATCAACTACGTGGCTTATTGTAGTCATAAATGTTTCTTGATCTGGAAGAGGGAGACAGAGATCAGAATCACACGGAGAGATGCAGCTGGACTGCTGTGTAAATGAAGAGGGGGAACATAACAAGAAAGGACACAGACATCCATTTTCCTTGCCAACCTTGAGGGAAAACATTCACCCTAGGTGAGGAGTGATTTATGTCCAGAGAAATGTCGGACTTCTGAACTGAGGGACAGTGAATTGTTCCAAGGCAGCATAGTGTGTCACCTTCGTAAGGAGGACAGTAGTGTGCTGTGTTGTTACACAGCTGTGACTGTGTAGCCATGTGTCTGTATGTCGGCATGCCCTTACACTGGAACTGACACATGGCTAAGGGCATCTTGCCTATTTCTCATAGCATCCACTTATTTTTGAAAACAATTAATTTATGTGCTTGGTAATGATAGCATTAGACACGTTTGTCAAGAACGTTGTACATAATTTCTAAAAGTATTGGTATTGGCTTCCCAAGAAATGCATTCCCATTACTAACTTTTTCTAAGGATTTATTTTTGTAATTGGGTTTTGTAGATATGTAATGAGAGCTTCTAACTGTATGAAGTATTTTTATACAAATTCTAATTACACATGAAGTATCTTTAGTGGCCTGTATCCACTATAAGTTAAATAATTCACTATTTTTTCAAGAAAATAACAACATTTGAGGGATAAAATGGATCCTGTGCTCTCACAGTCGATCTGATGGGAGGCAGCATTACATAAACAGCATCTCCAAAGAGCAGACTTTGATAGGCAAGAGAAGATACAGATATCACCCTCTTTGATGTTGAAGTATTCATTAGCAGAATGATAACTGGAAACATTGAAGGACTTAAATTCTTTGTGGACTAGAGCACAGGCTGTAGCAGTTAAGAAAGCCTTGTTTTCATGCATGCAGCAGGGACGGAACAGAAGGGAAATGATGAGACTCTTTGGCAGACGTGGATGTTTTGAGAGACATGTGTGTATGTACATTTGTTTTACTGAAACACAGCTAAATTAAGAATTAATGGACCTCTGTTGAAAATTAAAGGGATAATTTTAGTTCATCTCCATATGTTAGCAGGTCAAACACATGATTTCTAGAACTTTTTTTCTAAAATAACAGATATATTTTATTAAACTATTTCCAAATTCTGTCAGAAAGCATGTATGCACATTTCATAATGAGAGGCGTTATATTTAATATTAGAGGACCAGTAATTTCAAATACTCCTGGAGGTATCATTTGTTCTTTTCAGAAAATGATACTTACAGACACCTTTAACTAACTGATTCCTTATGAAGGTTTATAAGAACTGGATGCTGTTATAGTTTTGCCACAATTTTATTCCCAGAATCACACACATATCATATACATAACAATTAGTCCTAGAATGAACTTAAATGACTCTGTACAACAGTTAAAGGTGAATAAAGTATATAGCAAATGACTTTAAGTTTAAATAGTAAAGAAATTTACATACATTTGCATACTGGTATAAATTCCCGCAATAATTCCACAGAATCTTATACACTCTCCGTTCTGTTTTGATGTGGTGGAGGAAATGGGTTCCGGATGTACTGACTTTCAAGCGATGTGTAGATGACAATGTTGCCTAAGTAATCTCACTTTGCTCTTTCCATCCTCACTGGGAATATTCTGTCTTCCTGGTCTCAGATCTGACTGTTTTAACATTTAATGACTGGAGTCAATTATTCTTTGTCATATAACTTTGCTTGGTTTGCACTCTTTCCACATTATATCTGGCCACAAAGGAAATCAATAGCATATCAGGTATGAATAGATAAAGCAGAGGGTGGCTTAAGAAATGGCCTGCCTCAGGGTCCAGAGTGATTATAATTCTCAGCTGCTTGTCCATGTTGGTAAAGGATCGGTGTCTCTGTGAGCTCGTCCTGCATCTTTCCCAGTTGATATTGCTCTATAATTCCACTCAGGTTTAGGCTTTTGTGGTTTAGATATAATTCTCAACAAGATGGGTTTGCCTTACACTCGGTGACTATTATGAGTTGGTTTCATATCAATTAGCCACAAATTAGACTCACCTGAGGAGGGAGCTTCAGTTAAGTCTTCAGATTGCCTGGATCAATACGGGAAGATACATCTAGACTACGGCAGCACCTTCTGATGGCAGTTCATACAAGAAGGGCATGGCAGAAGGAAGATCACCTAAGTTTTAACTGGCTTGGCCTCTTCTCTTTTCCTGGTGATGGTTTTCTTTGTTGTTTCTGCTGCTACTGCTGCTGCTGCTGCCGATTCCTTCACTGGTGCCCGACCAAGCATTTTCAAGCTTTCCTTGTGGACTAGGTACCAGTGCTCTCTGGGAGCCTTACACGTTTCTGGAACCAGATTGGAGCTGCTGAGACACACAGCCTGTGGACTGAGAAACGATAGATTGTCACTCCTCTCCCCTAGAAAGAACAGGTGTTGAGGGACTACGCCAATTGCTGCTGAGTCACTCAGTCTTCACTCAGGTATAATTTTGTGACCTGCTGTTGCCAGTATTTTAAAGAAATACACACACAAGTATAAACCTGACTTAATAAACACATACACATATACACACTGGATTATAAAGATGATAATACACACACACTGGATTTTAAAGCTGATTTACAAACACAGAGACGCATGCACACACACACACACACACACCACTAGTTCTCTTCCTCTACAGAGCCCTAATACAGTGATTAGTTGATATTTCCATAGTAGTTAAAATCCTTTTGAAATCTTTGGTAAAACCCATATAACGATCTCTAATGTTTCGCCTAGTTCATCAAACACTTTGTACATTCGTGATGTGTGCAGGCCTGTGTTCACTGGGACCCTCCAGGAGGGCTGGTCTTCCAGCATTTCCCAGGAGATACATGATTCATCATCCAGGCTATGTCCAGAGGAGTAAGATGCTGTCTTCCTGTGCAGAATTCCTTCTCACTTCTAATGTTTCCAGAGAAATCTCTATTATACCCATCTCTTGGGAGCTGGTGTTTTACTTCATCAGTCTCTGTTTTGCATGGCCAGTGTCTAGCAAGAATAAGTTCCTTCCAATGGGCACAGAACTTTTCATACCACAGACATTTCTATGTCTCTTAACTGTGGCTAACACTGTGACCAGAAGTGAAAACTTGGGTCATGCATAAAAAGGACTTTTTTTCTTGTTGCTGTTATTACATATTCTTCCCACATACGCTCACTGGCCCAGACTTTTAGTGGACTGTTTCATAAAGGAGTATGATGCTATCTCATGAGGCTTCCAAAGTTGAGCAAGATTCTTTATAATACAGGCAGTCTCCAAAGAACGTGTGGGTAGTGGAAAATCTCAGCCTTCTCAGATATTCTTCCAGGAGGAAATCTTGAGTATTTCCACTTGCAGGAGACATGAGCTTTGATTTCCTTTCAAGATGCACAGAGGAGAGAGAGAGAGACTGTTTTGGCAAGTTCAAGTTTTTTGAGTAGAGTGCTTTGTGTGGTAAACACCTGACAGGGAAGAAGCTAAGACCCAAGCCACTTCCCATGTTCCCAGGGCCTGATTGCAGGGTATCTGCCCTAATGTTACATTGTACACGTCATTAGGAAGGCTGCTAGCACCAGAGAACAGCAGAGTCTGAAGGAAGAACACTAAACTAGAAGACTAAATAGAAATCATTGCTGCTGAGAATATATCAATACTGAGCTTTAGATGACGTGATTCTAAAAGCCCAAATATTTGAGAAGTTAAAGGAACAGACACAATGAGCGGGTAGCAACCTCAGATAATAAGAAAAATTAATTCCCTTCACCTTTATAGACACGGGAGGAAAGAATGCCTGGGCTGAGTTCCATGAAAAATGTTCCCACCATTCCTTGGAGAGTGAAGAAATGATTCCTCATGGAAGCAGCTAAAGAAGCAGCCATAAAGAGGATCACGTGGGACAGGAGCTTAGCCCTTACAGCAGGTGATCTTTAAAGAACTCTCTCAAACTTCCAGCAAAGCTGTCCCTGTGACCAGGAAGGCACTTTGCATAAATTTGTGTTCATGTGCCTTGTCTCAAGAAATATTCTAGAGTTTTCAACAGATTTGCAGAAGTCCTTGACTCCAAAACACTAAGAATCACTAAAGTAAAGGGAAAGGCCCTTCTTCCAGTGACCTTATTACTCCATGCTTTAAAACGCTGCTCCTTTCCCAAAGCTCCAGCTGGAGAGGTAAGTGCTGGGCACAGGGTTCCTCTCTATTTCTATGAATCATTTTCAGAGTAAAACACACACGAAGATGTCCACCTGAAACAAAAAGACAATCACGGAAGGAAGAGCAGCTGCCCTGGAGCCTCTTGTTACCATTCTCATATGGCCTTAAATATGGGTAAGGCAAGAATTAAGAATATCCTTAGGACACTGGAATCTAGCTTTCAGAATTCATTTGTGAGCTGGGAAGTATGTGACAATGAACAGTCACTCATGATAAACAACTTACTGTAAAGGGCACGTTTCAATGAGGAATTAACGATCTGTCCTTGGGAGGCCTTTGTTTGCTATTCAAAAGCCTGAGCGTCCTTTGCTGCTATCATGCAGATAGTTACAGAGAAATTGATTCTTCTCTCAAGATTTTGCAACGGCCCTAATAAACTATTAACTGCTCTTGGCCCTACCTTTGTAGGCTTAGTGGCTGCTCTGCAGCGGTCAGCATCATTCTCTGTGCAGCAATTAGCGGTAATAAGCGGGAGTCACACAATTGACGGTGTAATATGCCCAGACAGTGTGGAAGCAGCAGTTATGAAATGCTTCATTAGAGAGAGCTCTTGTACTCTGTACTTCCCTTCCATCAATTTTCCTGGTAACAGAGCCTAATCAAAGTTCAGTGCAGGTGGTGCAGGGACAGCGTGAGCTCAGATGGAGTGCCTTCTGTCTTAGCCCAAAAGACTAGCCTTTCTTGCTCTAAATTCCTTCCTCCATCATCCTGACTAATATTTCCCCTGACTTAATGCTTAGGAAGCTGGGAATAAAAGGCCCAGGCTTATGAGGGCTGCATAGATGGGCACAATTCTTTTCCCGGGCTACGGTGGTTTTTATTTTAGTTATTATTTTTTATAGTTTTTTTTTCACATTTCTATCTCAGCTGAGACACACCCAACTGTTTCTACATCTTGTCTGTTTTTCCATTAGAGTCCTGAATACATTAGTAGCAACTATTTTGGATTCATGATCTGGCCATTTCAACATCCTTGTCCTGATGTGTGGGCAATCTTAGAAACTATGATGTTTACTTTTTAGGAAGCCTTAGGAAGCCTGCTATTGCTGTTAAAAGTCAGATGTGATATATCTGTGAAAGGAAGTCATCATAGGCTGTGCTAATCACACATGTTTGCTGCTCTACAAATACCTGAAGGAACTATTTAGAGGAGGGGAAAATATTTTAGCTCACAGTGTCAGTCTTCAGTTGACTGGCTTGTTTCATCTGGCCTAAGGCAAGGCAGACCTTCAAGCAAAGAGGGCCTGCTGGAGAAGGGCTGCTTCACTGTCAGCTAGTGGCACCAACATTTGCCCCCTTCTTAAGGAAATAATCTCTTGCCCTTGTAGGTAGGAATTTCTCATTGTCTACATCCACTGAATCAATATGATCTGCTAAGGGATGAATGCTATGGGTGTATGAGTTGCTTTGTTCTATTGGTGTGGTGTCACTATAGATTTAGCTGACATCACATAGAAACATTCTTAGTTGTCATAGAAATCTCTTAATGAGTCTCCATTCCTTCAAACTCACCTAAAATAATTCCCTCCGTGCACTGTAAGCCCAAACTCTCAAGACCAAATTTTCTCTAATATAAAAGGGCTTATTGAGTCCATACAGAATATGAATACACACATATGTATATAGACATACATAAACTTATGTAGATGTATGTATGTCAGAAAGAAAAGGATCATAACCTGCAGGAGTTTATGTAATTGCAAGCAGAAGGACTGGCTGGTGGTTGGCTCTATCTGCCAAACTTAACAGTGAAGGTCGTTTTTATAAGGAATATTTGTGGAAGAAAACTGAGTGGTATTCAATGGCTGGTGCAAGGTATTTGGGGATCCCAGGTGAGTCTTTCAGGAGGAAAGTGATGATTTTGGGTTAGGCCATATTAGTCATCCAGAAAGTTTTACTCTTGAACACAAAAGGGTTAACCCACAGGAGATTCATTGTACACAGCAAAATGTGCAACAACCTTTTACTGGTTTCAGGTAACAACTAATCACTGATTTAATTTCCTTGTATCCCACCACCACTGCTTTTTATACTTTATAGATAAATTTAATGCACCTAAAAATACTTTATCACACAAAAAATAGACCCGTCTTCCTGTCTGTTTCCAGCATAAGATCTTGAAGTTGAGGATTCTCTTTCATAATATAATTTTCATACTACTGTAATTTCTTAGTTTTTAATATGTTATTTTGTCTCATTAAGAATGGCAAAATGCTACCCAATTTTCTCTTTTTATGACTTGGAATAATTTTTCATCCTCCCTGCTTTGTCCTGAGCTTCTGCCCTTAATTTTAAGCATTTCTTCTGCTTGGCAGCCCATTTATACATATAGGTAGCTGACTGTGTCAACATCTTACACCATACAATCAAGTTTTGTGCAATTGTCATGTGTATCTGTGGATGATACTTATCTTTAAGAGCATCTCTGGTGAAATTAACCTTAAATTTTCAATTTGTTCCCAGTCCACTTCCCTTTTTGGGGGGAAGGGGTGGAACTATATCTCTCCTTCTGCATCTCTGTCTGCTTTGTTCCCATTTCTACTGCAAAAATCAATTGACTAAACTCCTCCAAACACCCCATCTGACCCCCAGCTCTATAGCAGAACAGCTGCTGCTGCTGAGGCCTTTCTTCCCTCACCCCTACCTCCAGTGAATCATAAAGACCTCCCCATTTCTAGTCTCCTTTTCCAAATCCAGCAGGCACTCCCTTGTATTCAACAACAGAATACAAGAGATGGCAGAGAGAATCTTAAGCACTGAAATAATGATAGAAGAAATCTCTTTCAAAGAAATGTTAACTCTACAAATCTTCTGGCACACCCATTTAGAAAATCTGATACACTATGAAAAGACAAAATCTAAGAACAGTATGAATAGAGGAAGGAGAACAACTGCAAGTCAAAAGTAAAGGAAACATTTTCAACAAAGTCATAGATGAAAGCATCCTTAACCTAAAGAAAGAAATGGCTGTAAATATAAAATAAATATACAGAACACCAAAACGCTGGACCAGAAAGAAAGTCCTGTCATGTTGGGGAATATTATTTTAAGATATTTTTTTTTTTGTCTGTGCTCATTTGTTTAAATCTGTGAAACTGTGATTCTTTGCCTGTCTAAAACACCTGATGGTCTAATAAAGAGCTGAAAGGCCAATAGCAAGGCAGGAGCAAGGATAGGTGGGGCTAGCAGGCAGAGAGTACAAATAGAAGGAAAAATGAGGAAGAAAGGAAAGAAGTAAAGAAAGGTATACAGAAATAGAGAAATTCTGGAGGCAAAAGGTAGTGAGGATAATTTAAGTTAAAATAAAAAAAAAGAAAAGCTGGCAGAAAACAAACCAAGCTAAGGCCAGGCATTCACAACTAAGAATATCTGACTGTGATTTACTCAGAAGCTGGGTGGTGGTCTGCCCCCAAATAGCTAAAAGAGTAAGTGTCCCACAACACTGTGAGTGCATAATTACATTATATAAACTGAAGATCTATAGCAAAGAAAGAATACTAAAAGATGTAAGGCAGTAAGACCAAGTAACATATAAGGCAGACCTATTAAAATTGCACTAGAATTTTCTCAACTTTAAAAGTCAGAAGGGCCTGCCTGGACAGATATTCTACAGACTTTAAGAGACCACAGATGTCATATTGTGGAGAATATTCCACAATATTTCACAATACCCAAAAAACTTTCAATCAATTAGATGACGAAAGTAAGACATTCCATGATAAAATAAATTTAAGTAATATGTACAAATCCAGCCCTACACATGGAGATAAGGGAAAACGCCAACCTAAAGAAAACAACCAAAAAACCACAAGAAATGAGTAATTCTTGGCGAACAAATCAAAAGGGGAGAATACATAAACAAATACAACCAACCAATTTATAGGAAACAAACAGTGCTCATTGATATCTCTCAACACTAATGGCCCCAATTTTGCCCACCTCCCCCAAAGATACATACTAAAAGAATGGGTGCAAAAACACATCCAAGAAACACACAATAACATCAATGATAGACATCATCTTAGGATAAAAGAGTGGAAAAAATATTTCAAATAAATGGACCTAAGGAATAAGCTGATAGAGCAATTTTAATATCTAACGAAACAGATTTTAAACCCAACTTATCTTAAAGGATATGGAAGGACACTATATGCTAATCAAAAAAATAAGGCTACCAAGAGAACATTAAAATTTTTAACATCTATGCACCAAACACAATGGCTCCCAAGTTTATAAGAAAACAAAACAACAGCAGCAACAATGAACTACTACTACGGCTTAAATCACATATTGCCCTCACAACCTGACAGTGGGAGGCTTCAGTACTCAAGTCTCACCAGCAAGCCAGTCATCCAGACAAAAACAATGTAGAAAATTGCTGGAGCGAATTAATACTATAAAACAAATGGACCTAACAGATATTTACTGAACATTTGACCCCAACATAAGGAATATATAATTCTTCTCAATACCTCAAGGAATTTTGTCCACAATTGACCACATATTCAGACAAAATGCAAGTCTCCATACTTACAAGAAAATAGAAATAACACTCTGTGTCCTGTCAGACCACCACAGATTTAGATCTACATATCAATGACAATAGAAACAAGAGAAAGCTAACAAACTCAAGAAACCTGGATATCTCACCACTAAACAAAAGAAAGGTAAAGAGAGAAATTAATAAAGAAATTAAAGATTTTTGAGGAATTGAATTAAAACGAGTACCTAACATATCTAAACTTATTGAACACAATGAAAGTGGTTCTAATTGGCAGTATCAAAGCTCTAAGGACCTTCATTAAAAAAAATAGAGAATCTCATACTAGTAACTTAAGAGCACACCTCAAAACTCTATAATAAAAAGAAATATTCACATCCAAGAGGGGTAGATGGCAAGATATAATCAGACTCAGGGCTGAAATAAATACCATAGAATTTAAAAAGTAAAAATAAAAAGAATCATTGAAAAAGAGCTGATTCTTTGAGAAAATCAACAAGATACACAAATCCTTATCCAAACTAAGTAGAAGATGGAGAAAGAATATCCAAATTAACAAAATCAAAAAGGAAAAAGGGGGCATTACAGAAGACACTGAGGAAATCTAGAGAAATTGGAAAATGTAAAAGAAACGGATAATTTTATTGATATGTATCACTTTCCAAAGTTAAGTGCAGATCAGAGAAAAACACCCCTTCATGAAAAAGGCTTGGAGAAATAGGAATACAAAGTACCTACCTACTTCATCATAATAAAGGCAGTTTGCAGTAAGCTCATAGCCAACATCTAGTTAAATGGCAAGAAACTCAAACAATTTCACTAAAATCAAGAATAAGTTACAGTTGTACACCTTCTCCCTATCTTTTTCATTTAGTATTTGAAGTCCTAGTTAGAGTAAGAAAACAACTGAAAGAGATCAAAGGAATACAATTTGAAAAGAAAATGGTGCTGGTTAATCTGAACAGCTGCAAGTAGAAGTATTCAGACAGATCCATACTTTTCACCCTGAACAAAACTCAACTTCAGATGGGTTAAAGCCCTCAACAAAAATCAGATATACTGTACCTGATAGGAGAGAACATGGGGAACAGTCTTGAACTCATTTGTATAGGAAAAGACTTTCTGAAATAGAACACCAATGGCACAGGCACTAAGATCAACAATTAATAAATGGGACCTCATGAAACTGAGTAGCTTCTGTAAAGCAGAGGACATCATCATTCAGACAAAACATAAGCCTACAGAATGGGAAAAGACTTTTACCAATCACACATCTGATTATTGGCTAATATCCAAAATATATAAAGATCTCAAATTACTGTATATAAAGATCTCAAAAAACTGGACATTCAGAAAACAAATCACCTAATTTAAATTGGCTTAGATATCAAAACAGAGAAATCTCAAAAGAGGAAACACATATGGCCAAAAAACACTTAAAATTGTTCAACATTGACATCCTTAACTATCAGGTAAGTCAAAGTCAGAATGGCCTTTTTATATGCTCAACTATGTTCATAGCAGCATTGTTTGTAATAGCCAGAACCTGGAAACAACCTAGATGTCCTTCAATGGAAGAATGGATGAAGAAAGTATGGAATATATACATATTAGAGTACTACTCAGCAGTAAAAAACAATGACTTCTTGAATTTTGCATACAAATGGACGGAAATAGAAAACACTATCCTGAGTGAGGTAAGCCAGACCCAAAAAGAGGAACATGGGATGTACTCACTCATATTTGGTTTCTAGCCATAAATAATGGACATTGAGACTATAATTCGTGATTCTAGAGAAGCTAAATAAGAAGGTGAACCCAAAGAAAAACATATAAGCATCCTCCTGAATATTAACCTTCATCAGGCGATGAAAGAAGACAGAGACAGAGACCAACATTGGAGCACTGGACTGAAGTCTCACGATCCAAAGGAGGAGCAGAAGGAGAGTGAGCACAAGCAAGGAACTCAGGACTGCGAGGGGTGCACCCACACACTGAGGCAATGGGGATGTTCTATTGGGAACTCACCAAGGCCAGCTGGCCAGGGTCTGAAAAAGCATGGGACAAAACCGGTCTCGCTGAACATAATGGACAATGAGGACTACTGAGAACTGAAGAACAATGGCAATGGGTTCTTGATCCTATTGCACGTAATGGCTTTGTGGGAGCCCAGGTAGTTTGGATGCTCACCTTAATAGACCTGGATGGAGGTGGGTGGTCCTTGGACCTCCCACAGGGCAGAGAAACCTGCTTGCTCTTTGGGCTGAGGAGGAAGGAAGACTTGATTGGGGGAGGGGGAGGGAATGGGAGGTGGTGGCTGGGAAGAGGCAGAAATCTTTAATAATTAAATTAATTAATTAATAAAAAAAAAGTCAGAATGGCCAAGATCAATAAAAACAAGTAGTAACTAATGCTGTTGAGGTTGTAGAATGAAGGGAACATTCATCCACTGCTGGTGGGTGTGCAAATTTGTATGGCCTATAGGGAAATCAGTGCAGCAGTTCCATGGAAATATGGAAATCTATGTAGCTCAAGATTCACCTGTACCACCTTATGTACATAACAAAGGATGCTTCATTCTGCCACAGAGACATTTGTTCATTCATGTTTATTGCTCCTCTATTTGTAACAGACAGAAACTGAAAACAACTTAGATGTCCCTCAATAGAAGAATAAAAACACAATGGAGTATTCCTAAGCACCCTCCATAAAAAGGAAGGAAGAAAGAAAGAAAGAAAGGAAGGAAGGAAGGAAGGAAGGAAGGAAGGAAGGAAGGAAGGAAGGAAGGAAAAAAATCATGAAATTTGAGGACAAATAGATGGACTTAGAAAAAGTTCTTCCTGAGTAAGGTATCCTATACCCACGAAAACATATTTGGTATGTATTAACTTATATGATAAGTCAACACATCCAAACTACAATTTCTAGATCCACATGTTAGGTATACAATAAGGGACTAGAGGGAACCAGCAGCTAAGAAAGAAATCAAGTAGAAAAGGGAGACAGAGGCATGAGGGAGGGAAAACAAGGAAATATAGCTAAAATTAAGAGCTATTTAAAGAATAGTATGGAAACCTAATTTAATAGAAGCTTCCTAAAATATTTATGTACATGAAGGCATAAGGTATTCTAAATCAAATTGTCCAATAATGGGCAAGACACACCCCAACTTGTCACCAAATGAAGTTTTCATCATCAGAAATGGGTTATATATAAAATTGAGTTGTTGGCCAGAGGGATCTCATGAGAATCTCCAAACAACCCAAAATGTTGCCAAGACATGAATTGTTCTCCAAAAACTCATGGCAAGACCTGTTGCTGACAATAGCACCTATACAACTCATTGAACACGGAGAAGTTTAGCTGGTACCTACATAGAACATTGATGCCTAAGTGTTTGGTACAGTCTTTGGTACAAGTACTCTGCTTTGCTACCCAAAAGAAACATAAACATAAACATCAAGCCAGACACAAAATCCTTTATCTCCAAGATATGCTAGGGCAATGGTGGCATGGAGATTGTGGGTGTAACCAGCCCATATCTGATTTGACTTAAGGCCCATTCTATGACATGGAACCTGGCATTGCTTGGCTGACAAAGAACTTGACTAGATAGCCCCAAGATCTAGGGTAAAACCAAATAGTTCTGTTTAAATAAAATAAAAATTTAGCAATAAAATGACTCCTAATGACATTCTGCTATATTTCTAGAACAACGCCTTGATGAGACATCATTAGAGAAACTTCTCCTGCAACAGATGGAAACAAATATGGAGGACCACAGCTAATAGCATGCAGAAAGTTAAAGCCCTAGGAACACTCAGCCTTAAATGGGATGTCTCCATCAAATCCCTTCCCTCGGGGTTCAGAGAACCCTGGAGAAGACAAGGCAGAAAGCAGTGTGTAAGATCCAGAGGGGATGAAGGACACCTCACAAATAAGGGTCCTCTAAATGAACATGATTAAAGCTTATATGACCTCACAGAGACAGGAAGCAAGCACAGGGCCTGCACAGGTCTGGGCAGACCTTTATGTATGTACTGCAGCTTTCACCTCAGTGTTTTTATGGTACACCTGCATAAACAAGACGATCTGTTTCTTCTATCTTCTTCCTGTGCTCATTTATTTCTGTTGGTTTGTCCAATTCCAATGTGTTAGTTTTGTTTTATCTTATTATATTTTATTTACAAATAAGTGTATTGCACTTATAAAAATACAAATTAAAAAAAAAACAAAACCTGAATACCTTGCCCAAAGCCTACCCCTGTCCTGGAACAAGTGAGAAATGGCCATCTGCCTGCTTGGTCTGCTTGAAGGACATGGTACACCAAACTTGGAGATCAGGCTAACATTGCATGCTGAACCAGTGTCTTGAGGAGGAGAATGTTTTCTGTGATCTTCAAAGTGGTTGGGAAAGGAATTGAATTGGATAAAACTTTGGTTTTTTACAGGCTATTTGATTATGAAAAAGTTGTTTTGCTCTATATTCAGAATTAATGATGGTAAAATAAAAATAAATCTGAAAATTCTATGAATCTAAAAAAAATCAATTGATTAGGGATATGCTTCAGAAATTTTTCACATAGCTGAGAACATGGCCCAGCCAATTGAATTATTGCTCCATAGTCATGTGTTGGAGAAAGGAGCCACTTGTTGGTTCCCGGCCATTCGGTGAGCTTAGACTCAAAATAATCACATAGAAACCATATTATTTAAATCACTGCTTGGTCCATTAGCTCTAGCTTCTTACTGGATAACTCTTACATCTTAATTTAACCCATCTCCATTAATCTGTGAATCAACACGAGATTGTGCCTACCAGCAAAGTTTCGGTGCTTCTGTCTCCAGCGATGGCTCCATGGCTTCTCCCTGACTTCCCCCTTCTTTTCCCCAGAATTCAGTCTAGCTTTCCCTGCCTACCTAAATTCTGCCTTGCTATAGGTCCAAAGCAGTTTCTTTATTCATTAATGGTAATCACAGCATACAGAGGGAAATCCCACTTCAGTCATGAGGACCTGGGTTCACATTCTAAGCAAATGTGTGCAAAACAGGTCACAAACACCCAAAGGATTATAAGTGTTTGTAACCCAATCCCTGAGAAGGTGGGAGACAGGTATATTCCTAGAGTTCATTGGCTAGTCAGCCTTCTTGATCTAGTGAGCTCTGGGTTCTGTCTCAAAAATTAGAGAGTTTTTGAGGAAGAAACAAAACATAAATTTCTGACCTTCAAAACACACAAAAGAACCCACCAACATGCACATTCATATTTACTATAAAAACAAACAAGCATATTCCCCCACATAAACATATTCTACACACACACACACACAAATACACACACACTATAAAAGGAAATATAGTCTTCAAAGACCAGGCAATACTATACTGGGAATGCACAGTGACTATGAGGGCTTTTGTTTCCTTCTTCCCAGGAATTAATCCATGTCATTCTAACAGCAAATATTCAGGAATGGTTTTTGAGTGAGAACATAAATTCTTGTATTAGACTGAATGGATTCACATTAAACGAAAAGAGTTTTCCCTGACTGAAATCTTGTCATTGTTTCTCATCCTCTTGCCTTTCTTCTTCTTATTGTACACAATTGTTAGGTCATACCAGGCAGCTTGTGATTGCGTACAACATGCTGTGTCATGAAGACATTGTATCTAATGCTTTCTCTGCATATCTTCCCCACGTAGTACATCATCTTGTCTTTGAAACTTTCCCTATATCTGTATGAAAAGAAATCCTTGTTTGCACTCCAATGGTACACATAAATCATCTAATTAAATACACACTTGCCTTTGTAGTCCAAAGGAATTTGAGAAGTAGACTAGAACCTAAAAAGACTATGCAGCATGCCAGGTTTTATGCATGAGTAAGAAGAGAGGAGGACATTTAAGTAGCTGGAGAGAAATTGTGTCTTATCCTCCCTTCATTCACAGGAAGATGGTGGCTTTCTATTTTTAGTGTATGCATGATTTTCTTGACTTCTGTTCCATCATAGGTGCATTTCCTCTGTGTTTCACAATGGCTATGGGCGCGTGTGTGTGTGTGTGTGTGTGAGAGAGAGAGAGAGAGAGAGGGAGAGAGAGAGAGAGAGAGAGAGAGAGAGAGAGAGAGAGAGAAAGAGAGCCCTTGTGTGTTTCTTTGTGTTTGTGCATGCACATGTGCATTGGTCAGATCCATCTCTAGTATTTCTAAGGAATACTGCCTTTATTGTGATTCCTATGGAAGACCTTGCTCACTTTCCTACAGTCTGACTCTCCCTCTCTTCCTTCCCATAAAGTGATACAGCTAAGGTTTTCCCTCCCATCAACCTTGTAGATGAACATGTCAGAAATAGATTCATCTATGCTGCAAGAGGTGAAGAATAGCAAAAGCGTAAAGGTGAAGAAAAAATGAACTTTTGCCAGTTTCCTCGGAGGATTGATTTCAACTTGAAAGTGTTACTTGTAAAAGATTGTCTATTACTCTCCAGAGGGAACAAAAAGGCCCAGGTAGGAATTCATGAATAAAAAGAATAATCTCCTTTCTTTTGAGAGGCAGTTAAATAGATTTATTTTTCGACAACTCACATTGTATTGAAAAAGAACATTATTAACTATGAATTTAAATATATACCCAAATATTATAATTGCAGCTATTTCTTAGAAAGAGTGAAATATTTATGAAAGATTTCAGACTAAATTTAATTCCAGACCTCTTTAAGAATAATTTATTTAGTTAAAGGTACTGCCTAAAATAAAATTACTTTTGTGTACAGGATTTTTCTACTTTTGGAGTTTGGAAATCACTGTTTTTGGTTCTGGATTGAACTTTGGGAAATATTTCTTCCCATGTAAAGAACTTCTTAAGACATTGAGTAATGAAGTGGGTTGGAACTTTTAGCCAGCAGGAAAATGCCACTGACTGAATGTTGACTTCATTAACTATATAATGATTGTCTCTCACAGGCAAGAAGGCATGGGGACAGTGAAACCATCACCTGCCTGAGCAACCTGTGGGGATGGACCAACTATTCCAAATTCATACTATCATTTTCCTCTAATAACTATTCAGGAATATATTTTGAAAAAGCAAAAATTTCTTTAAGCACCTGAACTAGAATAATTGTAAAATTATTGATGACTACACAGCTTCCTTTTCTCTCTTCTCTCTTTAGCATGGTTTCCCAGACTGCCTTTCATCCACAGTTCTGTTGCTTCTGCCTCTGTCTGTTGAGATTACAGGTGTGCACTGACCTGCCAAGCCTTGCCATCTTTACATTTTCATTTTGTTTGACTTTTACGTATTTTTTATTTGTTATGGGTATGGATATTTTTGTGCATGTAAATTGTTGTCTGACTGGTGCCCAAGGAGGCCAAAGAGGACGTTGGATTCCATGAAACTGGAGTTACAGACAATTGGGACGTGTCATGTGGATTCTCTATCTGATTAGTAAGTGCTTTTATCCGTAGAACAATTTTTCCATCTATGTCAACATCTTTAGCTTTCCTAAAGATCAAATATCATGAAGAGCTCTGCAAATATCTTCCTATTTCTAAGTAAAGGGAAGTGATTTTCTACCTCATTTTGTGGGAACTTTGTATATGAGTAACTATGTTGGTCAAAATTTGTGCACCTTATCCCAAACTTTGCCCTCCTGTTTTCAGCCTGTGTGAACTAAACTTGACCTGTTATACATGTTCTCACACCAGACTGCACCTAAAATTCTGATTTTCTCTTAGTAATTTGTGTGACTTAATTGATCATGTGATATGGCAGAGGACCACATAGTGACTCCTCCTATTGTCAGAGAATCCATGGTGCATAAACTGGAGAAACCTTGAGGCAAACTGAGCTTTTCCTTGGATGGGGTAGGCATGCCTTTTTCTTTTGAGTTCTCTCAAAAGCAAGTTTCCTGTGCTTCTACTTTTCACAGTGGTTTCTGCAAAAATGACACGAAATGTGTCAGCATGTCTTGCATGTCCCTGGTGATTAATCAGGGCAGAGAAGGAAATGTCAAAGTCCATGGGGCAAATGGAGACCTGCAAACTGCTCTCTAAGACTCTAGGATCAACCCACAGAAAAAACATTTTCTAAATCTAAGAATTTTTTTTTTTTTTTGGATTTTTTTGCGAGACAGGGTTTCTCTGAAGTTTTTGGTGCCTATCCTGGAACTAGCTCTTGTAGATCAGGCTGACCTCGAACTCACAGAGATCCGCCTGCCTTTGCCTCCCAAGTGCTGGGATTAAAGGCGTGCGCCACCACTGCCCGGCTTAAATATAAGAAATTTTTAAAATAGCACAAAGGTATTACACCCCGGATAATTTTAAGCTGCTTTAAAAAAACACCCAGGGTAAAGGGGATACTTCATTACTCCATACAGAGCTATATATTAAACACAACCAGACAGGAATCTTTGGCTATTCAGGGATAAGTACTGACTCCTGGTTTGGAGAAAGAGGAGACGAGGGGATGATTAACTGTTTTTACTTCTCCCAGGTTTCTTTTCCTTTAAAAAATCAGAGAGGGTCTTATTTTCCAGGCCAGGCTATCCTCAAACTCATGATCTATCTGCCTCGGTATTTCGATTGCTAGAATTACAGGTGTGTATTGTTACAAATAGCAACGGTTTGAATATTAGTCAACTTTTCAGGTGGTCCTTTATAATTCTGCCTTTAATCTAGTAGTCTTTTTCTTCATAAATATAAAATCCACACTTAGCCTTTGGACACAACTCAGAACTTTATTATTTGTGTATTTGTATATATATGTATTCACATGCCATGACACATATGTAGAGAGGTCAGAGGACAACTTGCAAGTACCGGTTCTCTCTGTGTCAGGGTGCAGGTTCTAGGGAATCAAACCCAGGTCAAATTTTCAGACTTGGTGGAAGATTCTTTTATCTGCTAAGCCACCTTACTCATCCACAACTCAGTGCTGACCGGAAAGGGCAACTGTTGTATAGATAGAGGACTGTTCCCCATCAGGCTCTAAAGCAGGTGACTAGAGGGAGCCCAGAAGCTGGATGAATGATGTTCACATCCTTGCAGGGAAACAGAGGAAACTGGGGGAAATTTGCATCACCCCAAGACTTTGGATTTAGTGGATTCTCCTAGCAAAGGGGCATCAGAGAACAAAGTGCCCTAGTGCTCAGGGCAATTGCTAGTTGAGTCTGTGGCTCGACTCTCAGAAACAAGCTACAGCTTGAGAGCATTCTCACTTAGAAAAGAATCTAAATTAGTGTGGGTTTGGAGCTGGCCGGGTGATCTGCTGTTTATCTGAGACACTATGACTGCGTTTTAACAGAGAGAGTTCTTAGAAAATGTATTAACATGAAAGAATGGATTTCATGTTACACTGAAGTCACTTGATCAGAGTTGTGGTAAATACTTCTGGGCAAGAATTTATTGATTTTTTTTATTTGAACAATGAAGAAGGTAGGCCCTAACTTGAAAATCCAAAAGAATTGCCCTCAAAAGTGATTTTTGTTCTCATTTATAATTTCTATAAAGAATATATTTTGTGAACAGCAGTCTCTTCCAGAATAATGTTAAAATTTTGTCCTTATTGACAATAACGTTAGATTATTCTAAATAATAGTTTACAACCTACTGTTAAATCTTTGATGGCTACTCACATCAACCAGATTATCTTCATGTAGGCATCCAGTTGAGTGGGATTCAGTTTTCTAGAGGCCCCATCTGGCTGTGCTGTGATCCAGGTGGTGTGAAGTGTATCGTCATTTGCTCAGCTGCCCTATTCGTTAGGGGAAATGAGACTTAAGGATCTGTTTAGTTCTAATCCTCAGTTATTTCAGCGTGTGCTGTGCTCTGACTTTCTTGTAGCTGACCTAAGAAACTGCTGGAATAAACAACCCTGTGTATGGATTCAAGGCTTTAAAGTCCCATCTGAGGAGCTCCAGACTGATTTCTAATCACCACAGATCATCCCCAAACCTGACAAACCATCCCTTGGCTGCCTTGCAGCCTGTTACCTAGGAGAGATCTGCTGTAGTTGCAATAACTGCACCTCCAGAGGAAATAAAGCTCTCTGGCCGCATTTCCAATCTCCCTTTTATGGAAGCACTAGAAATTATGATTTCATGGACTCATTCATGAACGACCTTACCCATCTAACTACTTTAGGCACTGCCTGGCCTGATGGATGGAACATCCAGGCCCTTGCCTTTTGCTTCCTGTGTTAATAAATGTTGCTTACTGTGTCTTCTTGCCAGAGATAGAGGTAACGTCAGGGCAGAAAGGTAAGTGGACTATTACAGCACTGAGAATTCTTAGCTCTTTGTCATAAGAATGTGTTTTTGACTGCTAAGGGTAATCTTGACTCCTCTTTCATTTGGCCCTCTTCTCTCCCCCAACTCCCTACTCTATATTTTAAACTGTTTTATATTCATATAAATCTCAAATTTTTTTCTTTTTTAAGTTTAGTGCACTGAAATTTTCTACTCATGCATAAAAGATGCTGAAATTTCCCGTCACGGGTGCATAAGTGCTCATTTATTTTTCAGTCTTTGAGAGTAAGGCTCTGAGATAGTGCTTTCAAGAGTTGACCATTTATATTTTTGTTATATGCTTTAGTTCATCTCTTTTCCCTTTCATCCTATTTATCAACAGATAAGAGGGAGTTCACAATATTACAGAAATAGTTTCAATTGGTGGTTAGTGGTAGAAACTCTGTAAATAGGTGAAGTGGGTAGGTGAAGGGAAAAACAGAGCTATAAAAAGTGTGTCATTTATATGCTATAAAATTTATTGCAAAGCAGATTTAAATAATATCAAATTAATAATTTTAAGTTAAATGCAAATTTAAAATAGAACAAGCAATTCAATTATAAAATTTTTGCATTTTGATTTGGGATATTATCAATTATAAGAATTATTAGAATGAAAACTTCAATAATCAGAGAATTTGTAACAAAGGAATCTCAAATGTTGCTGAGAAATTTTTTAAAAATGTTTAATGTCTTTAGCCATAAGGGGAATGTAAATCGAAACAATTCTGAGATTTCGTCTTACACCTGTCAGAATGGCTAAGATTGAAAAAAAAAAAACCACAAGTGACAGCTCATGCTGCCAAGGGTGTGGAGTAAGGGGAATACCCCTCCATTGCTGGTTGGAGTGCAAATATGTATAGCCACTTTGGAAATCAATATGGTGGTTTTTCAGAAAATTAATAATCGATGTACTTCAAGACCCAATTATACCACTCCTGCCCATATACCCAAAGGATGCTGCACCAAACCACAAAAACACTTGCTCAGGTATGTTCATAGCATCTTTATTTGTAATAGCCAGATCCTGGAAACAACCTACTTGTCCCTCAATAGAAGAACGGATAAAGAAAATGTGGCACATTTATACAATGGAGTTTTGCTCAACTGTTTAAAACAATTATAAAATTTGCAGGCAACTGAATGTAACTTGGGCAAAAATGTCACCCCGAGGGAGGTAACCCAAACTTAGAAACATAGCCATGGTAGGTATTCACTTAACAGTGGACATTAGCTGTTAAGTAAAGTATAATCATATTATGATGCATAGTCGCAGAAAGGCTAAGTAACAAGGAAGGCTCAAAGAGATACACATGGCTTTCTCTGGCAAGGGGAAGTAGAATAGATTTTGCAGGTGTACTAGGTGTGGATAGAAATGAGAACCATAGGTATCTGGTGGGCAGGTGGATGGAGAGAGTACTGGGAGAGATGAATAGAATTAGGGAGCGTTTCAAGGGTGAAAAGTAGTACAATGGAAACTCCCAAGAATCTATCAGGATGTCCCTAGCAAAGACTCCTAGTGATATAGGATATGGAGTCCGAACCAGTCATCTCCTGTAACCACACAAGGCTTCCACTACCATTTCACAGTGCAAGCATAGAAATATACTGATATGTGCTGCTATCAATAAGATGTACTTTAGGCATTTTTTAGGAGTGAGGTGCTGAAGTTTCATAAAAAATGGTTAGTGCTGGGCACCCAGGAGGCAGAGGCAGGCGGATCTCTGTGAGTTTGAGGCCAGCCTGGTCTACAAGAGCTAGTTCCAACAGAGAAACCCTATCTCAAAAAAAAAAAATAATAAAATAAAAAAAACAGGATTCTATAAGGCATTTCATATGATAGCCTCATACTAAGCCAATAACCAAAGTCATCCTAGGTCTAGTTGACAGGAAAATGCATGTTGGCCATTTTACGTCTGAAGTATTTCAAAAGGATATTCTCCATAGAACACTGAATTTTAAAAATCATCCCATCCCATTACTAATAATGACCATGTTATTCTGTTACTTTTCGCTTGCTCATCAGGACCTGTTTACCTGGCTATGGCATTAAAAAGAAAATATATTGTTTGGGCAAATGTTTGATAGAGATAGTACGAAGATTCAATTCTCACATCTAAGATAATTTAAATTAAAAAGCAACCAGATGACTTTATAAATATTTAACTATGTTTAAAAAACAATAATAAGCAATGAATGTTTGCATATGTGAGAAGGAAAAAAAAATTCATCCAGTATCCAACTGAAGTTTGTTTAACGTTGAGTATAACTTCAGATGCTTTTTTTTATTGACAAAAAAAATTTCCGCCTCCTCCCAGCCTCCCATTTCCCTCCCCCTCCTCCCACTCCTCTCTCCCTCCCCCCACTCCTTTCCCCCTCCCTCTCCAGTCCGACGACCAGTCAGGGTTCCCTGCACTGTGGAAAGTCCAAGGTCCTCCCTCCTCCATCTAGGTCTAGGAAGGTGAGCATCCAAACTGGCTAGGCTCCCACAAAGCCAGAACATGAAGTAGGATCAAAACCCAGTGCCATTGTCCTTGGCTTCTCATCAGCCCTCATTGTCCACCGTGTTCAGGGAGTCCGGTTTTATCACATGCTTTTTCAGTTCCAGTCCAGCTGGCCTTGGTGAGCTCCCAGTAGATCAGTCCCTCTGTCTCAGTGGGTGGGTGAACCCCTCGTGGTCCTGACTTCCTTGCTCATGTTCTCCCTCCTTCTGCTCCTCATTGGGACCTTGGGAGCTCATTCTGGTGCTCCAATGTGGGTCTCTGTCTCTATCTCCATCCATCACCAGATGAAGATACTATGGTGATATGCAAGATATTCTTGAGATGCTTTTGAAAAAGAATTGAAGTCACTGAAGACTCCGGGAGCTGAGGTAAGGATACATCTTCATGGAGGTAACAGCCTATCAACAGAAACCTAATATTGATCAGGCCTACTATTTCTTCTCAGAGACTGACAACTTTTAACAAGGAATTCTCATCAATTAATTTATACCTTGTCATCTGGACACTGAGAGTGAGGTTATCCAGAAGTCTGTAGATGTGCTAGATGGAACATTGTTATAGATGCTCCTGAGAGAAAATATACATGGGATGAAAGAGTCCTTTAGGCAAATGCTTCCTTACCTGATGGATGGTTTCTGAAGACCAATGCTACATTTCCTGTGGCGCAATGTTATTTTTAATATTCCTTTTACAGCTTAAGATCCTCTTTACCTCATTTGCTTCGTGTACTTTGGAAAGGGTGCAGCTGCGAGAGTCGTTAATCATGATCTAGCTATAGTTACTCTATCAAAAAAGAAGAAAAAAATCCTCTGATACAATTTTTCCTCAAAGTGTTTAAAGGATGTAGGCCAGGAATTGCCTAGAGTGAGCGGAATCAGCGTCGAGTGTAATATAGATGCAATAATTCTCTATTTCAGCACACCTGTCCACAAGGTTAATACAGCTGTCATTTGTCACAAAAGGCTTTTGGGAGAGCAAATGCAAGATTCTTCCCTTTAGCTAAAACCTACCTGCCTAGAAAGAAAATTGCTGGGGAGGGTATGGAATAGCTAACATCCATTTTTCTCTTGGGAATGTGCTTACCTTGCATTCTCTTATACAAAAACAGAAGAAAAGAAAGTGCAGGGTAGCTAGGGTCTGGAATCCTATTAGAGACACCTGTGCTATGTCCCATTAACTGCCACACTTGGGAAGAAGCAGAGACTTCTTCCTGACGAATGCTTGTCTCTGTTTCTAATCCCCAAAATCCAATTCATAGGTTATTTTTCAATGTCCTTAAATTTTTTAGTGGGAAAGTTTTCTCCCTTCCTCCGTGTCTTTGTCTCTGTGTCTGTTGTGTATATATGTGTCTGTATTTCTCTCTCATCTATTTATTGATCATCTATGTAACTATACTTACATGTCTTTTTCAGTGAGTTTCTAACTATGAATTTTCAGAATTCCTTTCTTTATTTTTCTGAGACAGGGTCGCACTGTGTAGCCCTGTCTATCCTGGAACTCACTATGTAGACCTGATTGGCCTCGAACTCACATAGATCCACCTGCTTCTCCCTCACAAATACTAGAATTAAAGGCATGTGCCACCACTGCCCAGCTGTGCCACCACCACCTGGCCAGAATTTCTTTTGAAAACCAAACTGAATTGGTCAAAAGGTAGCCAACACAGGTTTAGCAGGATACCACACCCCTGGCTTTCTGCTGTACAATCCTCACAGTGTTTCCTTTTGGGGAAACTAAGTTGGGCATCATCTCTAAGTGAATTTCAAACAGGGCTGTAATATTTCAGGGGATAAGAGTTGGTTAGCTCTGGCTCCCATTCTGAGCAAAGCAGGCATGGAGAATAGCTGCCTGGAGCACAGCTGAGTTCATTCCTTCAGGCGATGCTCTACATTTCAGTTGAACAAAATGAAGAAAGCTGAATGAAGCAGAGCATGCTAAAGAAGACACAAAGTCATATTCACCACCTTGCAAAATAGTCTGGCAAAAGGCTGGGGAATGAGGTAAGCACACCCTTGAAGCCTACCGCCATCATTCCAGGAACAAGTTCAACAGGAGACCACGCTCACAGACTGCACAGTAAGCATCAGCATCAGCTGAGTGACTTACTGAAGTGGTTGTCTCCTGGGAGTACATACAAGCATTGAATTATCCTGCTGTGTTTGAGGAAAGACACAAAAGAAATGTTACTTTGACTGTAATCCATATTAGCCTGTATAAAAACTATAAGATTCTCTTAAATCAGCAGTTTTCAGCTTGAGAGTGGAGACCATTTGGCAAACATCTATCTCCAAATATATTTACATTACAATTCATAACAATAGCAAAATTACAGTTATGAAGTAGCAATGATCATAATCTTATGTTTGGGGTCATCACAATATGAGGACCTGTATTAAAGGGTCATAGTATTAGAAAGGTTGTAAACCATTGTCTTAAATTTTTAATTTAATTCTTTGGGTTCAAATAACTATCTTATTTTTAATATTTTTCCATCTCATTTTAGCTTAAAAATAATTTTGGGACCAGTTAAAAAATAAATAACACATTAAAGTAATACAAATTTGTATAGGAGATAATTCAGTGTATTTTCCGCAAAAAATACTTTTACTTTGTTTATGCTTCGCAAATGATTGTTGTGAATCTAAGATTAAATCATTTGCTATTTCCTAAATGTGTTGAGTTTAGCCTATAGATAATAATGAAGGTCCAGTAGTTATATAAACCTATCAATACATTTACTAAATTCCTTTTTGTGGCAGGTTTAATTGGATTTCAGGAAGGATCTTTTATTTTGTCCATAATTACATGTCAGGATTATATGTTGTGTTTTAGATATAGACAGCAATAGAGAGGGGATGCAATTTCAACTTGGCTGATAGCAATATTAATGATTTCTATTTAATGGTTGGAAAATACACATTTCCATTGTTTACACATTTCATAATTATCACCAGATGTGCCATAATAGGAATGGATTGTTTCAACTAAAGCAATTACTTCATTAACTTACAAACAAAACCCATATTTGACATGCCAAAGTGCAAGCCCTATCCAATCTGTTGTTCTTTGTTTCCTCCTTGCCTTAGCTGCTTGCAGATTGCCTCAACATTCAAATCCATAAACCACTTAGTGCTCGACAACTCCTGCTGAGGCAAAGCTTTGCCAGTTCTGGGTAATAGATCCTCCAGCAGCACTGGAAATACATCAGTGTTAAGGAGAGAAGCGTGACATTAGTGCTATAAAAAAACAGAAGCCTCCCTTTTCCTTTGCCTCATTCTGTAGTCTTTAATAAGAAATGCTGTAAACTTCTGCCTTGCATGCAGGTAAAGGACCTATACTGACTTGGGAGATTATATCTACAGTATTCTGGAGATAAAAAGTCTGAAAATTAGTGATAGAGACATATTTGAAAGTAAAGAAGACTACATCTTTGCATGAAGAGGTCACATTCATCCTTCTTTGAAAGTAGAATACATTTGACTTTATTTTAATTTATGAAACTTGAGTTATTAAAGCCATGTTTTGGGAATCTGCAGCTTTATGGGACATTTTCATTGGTACTATAGATTTTAAACCACATTATATGCTCCTTTATAGCACATTTTACAGCTGTACGGTAAGGAGACTTTTAAATTGCACTTACTTTCCTTTTAACATTTGAATTGTAGATTGGATAGAGACTCCACTCAATTCTCCTTAAAAGATGCTACCTACTAGAATAAAGTTCTGCAAGTAAATTATTACATCATTTATGTAGATTTAAACTTACTATGTAAAACATGCTTCGTTAGTGATAACTATGTTGATTTAATTGTCAGTTAAATTGGGAGGTTGGAGATATAGATCAGGTAATTGGTAACAAATGGCTTCCTCTAGTCTAGAAAGTTAAAATGTGGGTCAAATAGGTGGTGGTAGTTTTCTGAAACCTTGGCTATACCTGCTAGTATAGACCACTCAGCACACAGTGAAAAAACCCTACAAACACTCTTTTCTTCATCAACCAATACCTACAGTGAGGGCTACAAAAAGTGATATGGACATAAACAGAACAGATTCAGCTATTTTATTTACTTGTATTTGATAAAGTTCATAAAAAGCATAAAAAATTGGGTCTTGCCTGTTCCTTGGGTATATTATTTTTTTAATTTTCATTTATGTTCATTGGTGTTTTTCCTATATGTATATACGTATGAGATTTTTAGATACCCTGGAACTGGAGTTACAGACAACTGTGAGCTGCCATATGGGTACTGGGAATTGAACTTGGATCCTCTGGAAGAACAGCCAGTGCTCTTAATGACTGAGCCATCTCTCCAGCCCCAGCTTGGGTATGTATATTTTTAAATGTTTTCCCATTTGATTGAGCCCGGGAAGCTGAGGTAAATTGACTTACTACGGAAAGTGTTTAGTTATTGTTGGTTTTGTGCTGTTAATTTACTAATTGAACTAAGACAGGTGTTAACTTTCTCTCTGAAGAATGTAACGATGAGAAATCACACTTTGCATGTTTTCCACTCACCGTAGTAAAGCTGTTTGGTTTCTAAATTCTTCGGGAAATTTTCTGAAAGTGTGTGTAATCGCTGCCACTCTGCTACTGCTAGCTATTGTGGTCAAGCAGCGTCAGGCAGTGAGATAAGTTAGAAAAAAACCACAGTGGATGCACTGACAATTCTAATTCATGTCATGTTTGAATATTCTAGTAGAGGCTCTTTCATCTTTTACAATAACCTCCCTACTGCTTCCCATGTCTTGAGAGTCTCCATTTTGTTTTAGAGTGAATGTTTAGACAGACATAAGAAAGCATCAAGCTTCTGCTTCAAACCCTCCAATTGTGTTTATTATATTGAAAAATGCGTGTTTCCTCCCAAAGCTCCAGTTCATTAAAAACTTGTCCTGAGAGATGCCCTTTGTCTTATCTGTTCCCTGTTTTCTGTGCTCAGTCATTATCATCTTAATGTGCCTTCAAATTACCAGCACTTAATCCACACTGAGAACAATGCTTGCTTCTGGCGCAGCAGAACTTTCTGTATCCTATAAACTCCTCTTCAGTTTCACTTACATGCTTTTGACATCTTCTAATAAGAATCGAGTGTTCAGTGACAGAAAATCCTATCATACTGCAGTAAAAGGGTTTTTTTTATCTTTCTTTATGTTTTTTAATCAAGAGTCCCTTGCAGTCATTCCCCAAATTACCTTGTTCTTTAAATAAAATCATTTGAGTCATTAGAAAATTATACTTTTTAAGTATTTAAAATTTTCAGATAGGGTCATTACTTGAGTCTGAAGTTCAACTTCATTCCTATTGTCTCCTCTACTCCTACACTTTTCTTGCAGAGGCTTTGGCTTTGGATCAGCTTCTGGAAAGCAAGTAAATTAGAATATTAGAAATTATAATGCGCACAGAAACTTCATATTTTCTTTAATCAGCATCTCTGAGTCTGTTGTCATGTAATAACTACCAAATACCATTTTTTTTTTTTAGAGTTGAAGACCAAACCCAGAGTCTTGCTCTTAAGCATTCTGCCACTGGGCTAAATCTCCCCAAACCCTAATACCAAACTTTTGAGCTGCCTATCTATCTATGTATCCATGTACTTTTGAGCTGCCTATCTATCTATGTATCCATGTATCTATCTATCTATCTATCTATCTATCTATCTATCTATCTATCTATCTATCTATCTATCTATCTATCTATCCAATCTCTTGCTTAGCTTTCTTCGAAGCCCACACTTTTATTTTCCAAATAAGTTGTATGAAATCAAGTGTTTGGACTCCCAAGTATATAATGAGGAGAAGACAAAGTCCTGCTGACTGTGCCCCCTCCAGTGAAATGGAGCAAGTTGCTGGGCATGCTTTGTTTACCCAAAAGGAACCAATGTTGTCCAGTCCAATCCCCATGGATGAGCAGGCAATTCATTTGCTAGCATCTGTGTACTGTTCTGAGCACCACTGCACAGCGTGTTGTACACACATGATGTAGTATAATCATCACCCCTGTGTCTGTTGTGCCTACAGAACGTACTACTTGCAATCTCTTTCGCACTGATGTTCTAAGGATTAATGGACTAATATCTATAGGTATTTAAGGCTCCTTGGAATGGAGGCTTGTTTAAGTACCAGAGAATCTGATTGTTGTTAACCCAGAGCATCACATTGCCACCTCACTGTCTTTTATTGCCAAGAGTAGTTGTGAGGATTGTTCAAAATCCCACTGAGAGAAGATGTAATTTAACATTAAAAAATCGTGCATATGTATAGGTGTGTGTGTGTTTAAGATGTTCATCGAACCCAGTCTCTTAGGCACACACATTTCTATTCTGAATTATATTGGCTATGATTAACCTAAAGTTATTTGCTGAGAAATTTCAAGCTGGGTTATGAAGCTAAGTGTTTTGAATCACATATTCTATTGGGAAAAGGCAATAAAACAAAAAGATAGAAAATCATGTTAGAAGCTTTTTCACAAGGCTACATTTAACTGATTTTCATAAGGATTTTACTAAAACTACTTTGGTAATCAATGGTGTTTTCTAGAACCATATATACTACTTTTCTTTAAATAATACCTCTTTTGTTAAAAATAAATATTTCATAAATTAAAAACTGAATTTTAAATCAGAAATAAAGTGTGAAAAGTACTAACACGAATCAGAAACAAACCATGTACGTGTAATGAAGAGTTAGAGTTAAATGCTTTTATATATTGTGTTACAAAATGTTTTGCATGTCACTTTAGGTTTTACTTTTAAGTCAAAATATAGATATTTCACATCCACCTTTACTTTTTTCCCTTCAAACCTTCCCATGCCCCTCTCTCAAACCCCTCATATTGTGTATGTGTATATGTGTGTGTGCGTGTGTGTGTATGTATGCATCTGAGTGTAGGTGTCCAAAAGTGTCAAAGAGCTGGAGTTGTACATGGTTTGGGGCACTGGAACTGAACTCAGGTCCTTTGCAAAAGCAGTACGTACACTTAACAGCCAAATCATCTCCCCCAGCTCTGCCTTTTTATACTGTACTTTAAGACCTTGAGTAATAAACAAGAATATTTCAGTGCTGTTTTAATATAAATTACTTTATAGTATTTACCATTCTGTCTCCCTTTTAAATGTTCCATCCACACTTCCATCCAGCCGTTCATCCATCTGTTCACATACTGAGCATTCATCCATCAACCCATGTATCCAATGATCCATATTAAGTAGAATTCTCTAGAGGCACAGAACCAGTAGAATAGACGGCAGATGTATGGGTAATAGATATATTTTCATGAGGAATTTCTCATACTGGGAGACTTCCCAACCATTTTCAAGCTGGAAAAAAAATCAGGAGTGCTAAAGGTGCAGTTACAGAAAGAAGGAGAATTTATAGCAAAAACAAAAGTCCCCAAATGGGAAACCAGTGCTCTACCTCAAGCAAGAAGAAGATCCTGAATTCTCCTTTTTCCAAGTTTTCTTCATTCTTATCAGGCTCTAATTCAACTGAATTGTGGCTATTCCTCTTAACTAAGGGCATTTACCTTAATTGGAGTCCATCGATTCAATTGATAATTTTATCCAACATGATCAACACACCTAGTAATAAAGTTTAATATGGCCATTCCATAATCTAGTATGTTGACACACAGAGTTAACAATCCTTTCACAAATCCATACATCTCTCTATCTCCATGTTTTTCAGATATCTAACAATATTTCCACAAAAATGAAGACCAACTGTGACGTTTCACAGTTATGGGTAAGCTGAACTATCTAGACAGACGTCTTTGTTTCAAAGTCTCCATTGATTATGTGAATACTCTCTGTAAGTTGGCTTATGATGCTGTTCCTATTTCCTCATTTGAAAATAAAACTATTGACCTAGCCCAACCTATAAGAGGCTGTTAAAATGTTTACTTAAAGATACCTACATTCATCTAAACCATGGAAAAAACACTTAATAGTTCTACTTATGAATAGTCATGGCAATTATTTCCATATTAATATCTTACAGTTTCCTTTGTCATTTCTTACAGTTCCAGTACTGGAACTGTTCTATCCATCCAGTGAATATTACTGGGTTCCTTGAAAAGAATTCTAGAGTTGTATCAAGAAATCCATTTATTTAACCCTATTTTGTATATTTGAATTGCATATTTTCTGCCCACTTGTCATCTCTAGAGTAGAAATTACACAGGTTTTATCCATTACCTCACAGTCATAGGAGTAAAACATTTAAACACGTATCAAATGTTTCAAAATTGTAAAAATCAGTGGAAACATGGTCTCATTGAAAAATTATATAAACTGTGTATTATTCAGCTGTCCATCACTATAATAAAATACCCAAGGCAGACTACTAGTTAAGAAAAGCAGGCTTGTGCAGCTCAGTTTGTGAAATTAAAATCCCTGGCACAGAGTAATGCACATAAGTTAGCAGAGACAGAAATATCAATGAAGAAGGATGCTTAAAAGAAATCCCACACTAGCTCAGAATTGAGAAATAAACTGTTATTTGTTTAGGGGTAGACTCACAAATCAGAATCCTCTGCTTGAATGAAGATCAGAAACCGAATCCCGTAGCTGGAAAAGAGACCAGACACATGCTCTACATTGGCATATGTAGTATAAGAGGCCATGCCCCAGTGGGTGGGTAACCACTGGCTGTAAGACTTCCTACAGCACCTCCCCCTTTTGTTTAAAGCAGAGAGTTCTAAGCCTAGCACATAATTATATGCAATAAGAACAAATATAATCAATAATTATCCTATTCTAACTAGTTTGAGTATTGTATAATAAATAACTTGACCAAGTCATGAGAGGAAAGTAACTACAACTATCTAGTCTTCAACCCCATTGAAGATCCGAGAAGGGAAATAATGATACTTGAGTAAGCAGGAAATGAAATCAAGCAACTTCCAAAATGTGCAACAAATGACAGGGACAACTGGCTACCTGGACAATCACCCAAAGTCTCATTTGCAACATTGAAGCAATCAACTTTGGCTAAGGTCTAGAATCACTGACATACCATTTTCAAAAGCAGGTAAGTTTTTCAAAACCATCTTACCCTGTCTTGGCAATATTTTACAGTCCTGCTAATCCATTTCTGGATACCAGGTACCTTTTCAGTGGTTGAGGCATGGGCAATTCTTTTCCCAAAGGCCAGTTTTGACAAGAAGAAAACAAGCTCCAAGTGGAATGTCTTCAGTGCTCAACATTCTCTCAGGAATAGATGCATGCTGCCAGAAACAATTGTCTCTCACTTCAACAGAATCCTAAATTATTTAAATTCCATAATCTATGCAGGAGCCAACATCCAGAGCAGCTGCAACCAAGCTTTTTACCATTTTAAAAGCTCTTCAAGATAGTAGAGAATTACAGATAATGCAATAAGGACAGATTCAGACATAAAAAAAATCTCTAAATGGATCACATTGTTAGATAAATTTACATAGGCTTGGGAGAGAGGAAAAAAGATTATAAAGAGTTAAAAAAGCGTATCATTTTTAAAAAGTCTTTAAAGAGATATAGTACACACATTAATAGATTAAAAGAAATAAAAAAATAAGCCACATAAAGATGGAAAATATATAGAGAGACTGAATTATGAATATTATTGTGTTATTTTGAATTTTTTGACTGTGGAAGAGCTAAGTACAGAGAGACATTTCATTGTATGGGCTGCTTAGTTAATCCAACTCCAAAATGTGAGTCTAAGGACATGCTGCTTTGGAAAAGAGATTCTTCTTTTGTTTTCACAGAAGAACCCATGGATTGCTTTTAGACCAATATGGCTTGACAGATCATGCCCCCCCCCCGAAAGGTCACTGTGAACACCCTCAAAAATTACTTCACTAAACTGATGACTGAAATGAACCTAGCACACAGGATATACCATTAAGTACCTGATTAACAGTGCCCCTAAATAGCAGGAAGATGTATGGAGAAACTTACACCCATATTCCCAAATATAATGTTTGTTTACATTTAAAAGGGGATATGATATAGATACAAATAATTTGCATTGGTATGGATCTTGGTTTATTGATACAATTTTAAGGCCAATTTGTTATATGTATATGTATTTTTGCTCTTGATTAAGGTATTGTGTTTGTGTAGCTCATTTAAAAATATAATGTATAATTAAGAAATATAGGTTAATAATCATCTATAATAGTCAAGGTGTAGTTATGTTAGTTAGATTTTTCTAGATGTATGGAGGTATATGTTTCAGTTAGGTAGATATTCTTTAAATCATTCAGAGACCTTCAGAATACGGCATTTAAAATGTTTAGGAACTTAGGACTTTTCATGACAGTGAGACACATTTGCTCCTGGCAGCGCCAATCTACTTCAAGAGGAAGATGGGCACTGAAAAGGCTCCTTATAGAGATTTTAGCCATTTGGGCAAGAAACTGCTCTTGCTGGAACTACTTCATGGTATGCTGTATAAACTGAACATGCAGAACTCACAGAGAAATGACTGATGAACTTGCCTAAAGGAGAGATGATCCTTCAGGGTTCCTGCTTCATGAAAGAGTCTGCTAGACATTCTGAAGGACACAGAAGAAAGTGACTGACAAACTACCAATATAGGTGGAACTGTCTTTGAAATTTCCTGCTTCATTGAAAAGTCTGCTGGGTACTATGGGCCTATAGGCTGATGATGGATGCCCCAGCCGTGCAAAAGAACTTTGGGTGACTGTCCAGGCAGCAAGATGTCTCTGTCAATTCTAGAGTTTTAGAAGTTGCTTACAATGTACTTCCTGTTTACTTAGGTAATATTATATCCTTCTTTGATGGAGTTGAAGAATTTATAGTTATAGTAATAGTTTACTTTAGTTATGATAAAAGATAAAGTAAATGAAAATATTGTAACTGTAATTTTTGCTTGATACCTATTTTGTTATATGTAGTTTTGCTATGTTAAAGTTAAAGCCTTCCTTTTTGTTTAAATAGAAAAGGGGAAATGGTGTAATGTGTCTATGTGTTGCTTTCATTAATGAATAAAGAAACTGCGTTGGCCTGTTGATAGGGCAGAACTTGTGTAGGGGGGGGGAGATGGAACTGAATTCTGGGAAGAAGAAAACAGAGTGGATTCTCTGCCTGAGACAGACACCAGTTAGAATCTTTGCCGGAAAGCCACTGCTATGTGGTGATATATAAATTAATAGAAATTGGTTAAATTAATATAAGAGTTAGTCAATAAGAAGCTAGAGATAATGGGCCAAGAAGTGCTTTAATTAATACAATTTAAGTGTGATTATTTGGGTTCTGGGCAGCTGGGATGAACAAGCGGGCCCTCCTCCTACATACCAATAAATAATAATATTCATCTAAGTGTTGTAGGGAAGTACTAAGTTTTCAAATATCTGAGCTAATTCAAACCACGACATTCTACTACCTGACCCCCATAGACTAATATTCATATCATATCACAAAATGCACTTAGCCTTAAAGTCCCCATGGTCTACCAGTTTCAACACTGTTTAAAATACAAAGCCTTTCTTGATACACAAAACATTCTCTTAAGTATAAACCTTTATAAAATTTAAAAAGAGAAAATTGCAATGGCACAGAATAGACATTGCCATTACAAAAGCGAGGGAGGAATAGTGAGGAAATACTGAACCAAAGCAAGATTGAATCCCAGAAGAGCAAGCATTATAGTGGCTTGAGTAGGAATGATCCCCATAGGCTCAAATATTTGAATGCTTGGTCATTAGGAAGAGAAGCTACTTGAGACAGATTAAGAGGTAAAGTCTTGTTAGGGTGGGTGTGGCTTTGTTGGAAAAAGTGTGTTAGGGGTGGGCTTTGGGCTTTCAAAAGCCCAAACCAATACCTGTGGTTTACCCTCTTTTTGCTTCCTGAGTTTTGGATTTGAATGTAGAACTGCCAGCTCCTCTAGCACCATGTTTATCTGCATGCTGCCATACTTCCTGCCATGCTGATAATGGACGAAACTTCTCAAATTGTAAGCAAGCCCCAATTAAATGTTTCTCTTTATAACAGCAGGGGACACTCTGACCAAGGTAAGCATCAAATTTTGCATCTTCATGTCCTGTGTCTGGGCCATTATTCTCTAAGGATTTAGTTCCCTCTAGCTTTGCTGCTAACAGTATGCACCCTCTCTTGGGTTGATTTAGTGCACAGTGTAGATACCTTTGCAGAAACTTCACTGCTTTTGCATTTCCAAAATTTTCCCCTTTCCTGTGCAGCCCAGGCTTTACTTTCAAGGAATTACACAGTGGCTTCTCTGCCTCCCAAGTGCTGGGATTAAAGGCGTGCGCCACCATTGCCCGGCTACACAGTGGCTTCTTGGGGTCTCCATGCATCTCTACTCTGCCACATATTGCCTGGTTTTGACAGCTCACTGAAACCACAGAGGGAAATCCCATGACCCCTTTACTCATGCATCCTTCATGACTCTAAAACCAGAACCACATAAATGACATTGTCAAGTTCAGCACCAGCTTAGATAGACCCTTGTCCCCTTGAAACACATTAGCAACAGGTTTAGTCTGTTGCTTCTTTATAGCAGCAGGAATGTCCTTAGATCTTTTCATTTCATAAATGGGGACACTTAACTGGGTGGCATCTGGCAGACAGGGTCAATGTTAGATTGTCTTGAAATCTCCTCTGCCAAGCAAATTAGTCCATGACTTTTAAATGTTACTTCTCACAAATCCTAGGACATGCAAGAAAACAGCCTGACTCTTTTCCTTCCTTCCTTCCTTCCTTCCTTCCTTCCTTCCTTCCTTCCTTCCTTCCTTCCTTCCTTCCTTCCTCCCTCCCTCCCTCCCTCTCTCCCTCCCTCCCTTCTCTCTCTCTCTCTTTCTCTCTTTCTTTCTTTCTTTCTTTCTTTCTTTCTTTCTTTCTTTCTTTCTTTCCTTTATGTTAGTATTTTGGCATCTGTACTGACCTGCCCTTAAACAATCCTGACAGGATACATTCCCAGCTGCAGCCACTAAGAGAACCTCCTATGCATATTTGCTATATTTCCTTTTAAAAGATGGGCCTGCCCACTTCTTGTCTGTTTCTCCTATTTTCTCTGTCTCCCACTCTCTAGTTCTCTTTCTCTCCCCCTTTCTGCTACTCTTGTCCCCAGGGACCAGTCTCTGTACCTTCTCTGGTCCCTTATCTACCCCTTCTCTTTTCGTTTCCAATAAACCTCTTATATGAGCCTTGTTGCATGCCATGACTTCTCTTTACAGCATTTTTAAAATTACAATATTGGTTCCTGGTGCAGGACAATTATCTATATTCTGTCAATTATGTTTTAAATAAACACTGATTGGCTAGTAGCCAGGCAGGAAGTATAGGCAGGACAACTAGATAGGAAGTAGAGGCAGCTCAATGAGAACAGGAGAATTCTGGGAAGAGGAAAGCTCCCTCTGCAGTCCTGTCCAGATACAGAAAAGCAAGATGTGATTGCCCTGCTGAAAAAGGTACTGAGCCATGTGGCTAACTTAGACAAGAAAAATGGGCTAATATACATTATAAGAGTTAATAAGGACCTTGGGAGCTCAGATCAGTGCTCCAATGTGGGTCTCTGTCTCTATCTCCATCCATCGCCAGATGAAGGTTCTATGGTGATATGCAAGATATTCATCAGTATGGCTATAGGGTAGGGCCATTTCAGGTTTCCTCTCCTCCGCTGCCCAAGGAACTAGCTAGGGACCTCTCCCTGGACACCTGGGAACCCCTCTAGGGTCAAGTGTCTTGCCAACCCTAAAATGGCTCCCTTAAATTAAGATATATACTACTCTGTTCCATATCCACCCTTCCTTTATTCCAACCATCCCATTCCCCCAAGCTCTCCCCATCCTCCCCTTCTCAGTTATCTCCCCCTATTTCCGTTTGAATGCTCACCTTCCTAGACCTGGATGGAGAAGGGAGGACCTTGGACTGCCCACAGGGAAGGCAACCCTGACTGCTCTTTCGACTGGAGAGGGAGGGGGAGAGAAGTAGGGGGAGGGAAAGAGGAGTGGGAGGAGGGGGAGAGGAGTGGGGGAGGGGGAGAGGAGTGGGGGGAGGGGGAATGGAAGGCGGGGAGGAGGCGGAAATTTTTTTCAATAAAAATAAAAATAAATAAATAAATAAATAAAGAGTTAATAAGAAGCCTGAGCTAATGGGCTAATCAATTTATGATTAATGTAGACCTCTGTGTGATTTCTTTGGGACTTAATGAATGCAATAACCAGGCAGGATCAGAAACCTCAGACAACAGGTTCCCACACTGGGAGAGGTTCTCCTGGTGCTTACTCCTGTCTACTGACAGTCTGAGGCACACCAGGATGCTGGAACCCAGTCACCAAACAACAGCTTCATTTTTTCAACTAACAGATCATTGGACCCTTCCACCTAACACTGGAAAAACTGGTAAGACTCCTCTTCTCCACCTCTGGTTGTTTTCCATGAGTGAGCATGACTTCTCACCTTCTTGCCTCTTTAAGCTCTGGTACCAGACAACCATGGCCCTCTTGGTCTCAGAACCCTTGGCCCTTGCTCTGTGTTTGACAAATCACTGAGGCAGGACATGCCTTCTTAAAATTAAGCCTCTCTGATTTTTCTGGGATGCTAGAAATTACAGACCCTTGGGTCTCACTTACTTGCCTATCTCATGGGGACTCTGGCATTGTCTATACCTCCAACTTTTACACTTAGTGCTCAATTTAAAGGCTTCTAAACCCATCTTTGCAGTTCGATCTTGCCCAATTATCTCTTAGATAATGCTTCCTGATGTGCGTTCTTCCACCCATAGCAAATCTGCTTTCTCATTCACTGATAACCAACACCAACAGTTGGGTCTCTGATGGGGTTATCCACTTCTGACCATTCCCCTGAATGTAAGGCTTCTTTCCTTCTTTTTTCCTTCCTTCCTTCCTTTTTGCCTTCCTTCTTTTTTCTTTGTTCTTTTCTTTTTTGTGATGCAGTCTATTTGGTGTTCTGTAAGCTTCTTGTACCTTTATGGGCATATTTTTATTTAGGTTGGGAAAGTTTTCTTCTATGATTTTGTTAAATATGTTTTCTGTGCTTTTGAGTTGAACTTTTCTTTCTTCTATATCTATTATTCTTAGGTTTGGTCTTTTTATGGTGTCCCATATTTCCTAGATATTTTGTGTTAAACTTTTGTTAGATTTAATGTTTTCTTTGACTGATGAGTCAATTTCCTCTATTGTGTCTTCAGCACTTGAGATTTCTATCTCTTGTATTCTGCTGTTTATGCTTACATTTGTGGTTCCTGATCATTTTCTCATGATTTCTGTTTCTATAATTTCCTTGGCTTGTGTTTTCTTATTGTCTTGATTTCAGTTTTCAAGTCTTAACTAGTTTCTTTCATATGTTTGATTGCTTTTTCTTGGTTTTCTTTAAGGGATTTGTTGATGTCTTCCAATTTTTTATTTGTCTTTTCCTCCATTTCTTTGAGAGAATTTTTATTTTCCCTTTAAGGGCCTCAAACATTCTCCTAAAGTTATTTCTTAGGTCATTTTCTTCTGCTTCATCTACATTTGGTTGTTCAAGTCTTGCTGTTGTAGGGTCACTAGTTTTTTACCAGTGCCATGTTCCTCTTTGTTGTGTTGTGTGTGTTCTTATCTTGTCTACCCATCTTTTCCTCTGGTTGGTATAGTTGGGGCTGTCTGTGACTCTGGTTATCAATCTTCCAGGTGCCAGTTGATCCAAGGCTTAGATGGTTGCTCCTTGTGGTGCAGTCAGTGCTGTGGTTCCAGTCACCATGTTGGTCATTCCATGTTCCTGGAGGTTGCTCATCACTCCCAGTTTTTGCTCTGCTCCTATGGAGTTTGTTGTCTAAGGCCTGCTCTGGCCTAGGTTGCTGGCTCAGTCCTATTTCTGAAAATGTACCTGGTTTGTATCCACTCCTTGGTCCCTGGCTTAGGGCTGGTCCTGAAAAGGTCACTGGCTCTGATCTACTCCCTCAGAGGTCCCAGACTTGGGTGTGCCAAGATCTGCAGAGTTCCTGGCTTAGGCTTACTCCCTCACAGGTCCCAGACTCACATCTAGATCTGCAGAAGTCTGTGGTTCTTGCCTATTCCCTCAGGGGTCCCAGACTGACACCTGTACCTGCAGATGTCTCTGGCTTCAGCCCACTCTCCCAATCATTGCTCCCCAGACCCATTCCTATGGAGTTTGCTGTCTCAGATCTGCTCAGGTCTAGGTTGCTGGCTCAGTCCTGTTTCCTCAAATGACCCTGGTCTGTATCCACACCTGAGGCTTACTTTCTTAAGTTCAGTCCTCCCCTCACCTTCTGGCTTTTCTCAATGTCCTGATACCAGTGACTGTGTCTCTCTTGGGCTCAGAGCCCCTGGCCCCTGTTCTTGTATGATGATGTACTGAAACAACTTGTGCCCACTTAGTCTGGTCCTCCATGAATCCATGGAATGCCAGCCTATTCAGGCCTTGGATCTTCTTTCTCTATCTCCCTCTGCGTCATCCTTGGGAATGTGTCATCCACCTCCTCACTCCTATTGGGATGTCTTTGCAGACCCACTGACTGACCACTCCTTTCAAATCACACATGGCCTCAGAATTCCTTGGACCAGACAGGGAACTGTTTTTCTTTGCTTCAAAAGCTACATATGTATGTCTGTTCTCCCTGTCTAAATTCCCTGTCTGGTTGCTGTCTGGTGTGGGTCAGATGAAGAAGCCAGTGTCCTCTTTCTCAGCACACACTGCTTTTCTTTTTACTTTATTCAACTCTTCTTTAATCTTGTGTATGTTTCTTGTGATCTCCATGGAGTCAACTTGGATGCATCTCAAACAGCATTTTTCCAGGTCCAATAGGTAGCTGATGGTTTTAAAGGACCTGGACAGTGAAATGTAACAGTCTGCTATGCTAGAGTACAGCCAGCACCCCAGCTTTCTCAGACCACCTCCGAAGATGATGTCCTGAGGACAGCATGAAGCAGTCTCATCCCTGCCTCACCTGCTATAACTTTCTAACTCCTCACCTTTTTATAATAAACAAAATGGAGGAATGTTAGTATTTAGACATCTGTGCTGGTGTGCCTATAGTGTCCTGACAGAATAATCCTCAGCTGCAGCCACTAAGAGCACTTCCTGTGTGCATTCATTATGTTTCATTTTAAAGGGTAGGCCTGCCCACCTCCTGTCTCTATTTTTCCCTTTCTTTCTCCCTCTCTTTCTCTTCTGCCAATCTTGTCCTCAGGGACCAGTCTTCTCTGTCTCCTTTTCTGTCCCCTTCTCTGTCCCTTTTCTGTTACTTTTCTTTCCTGTTCCAGTAAACCTCTATGTGAACCTTGTTACATAGCACAATTTCACTTCACAGCATGTTTTAAATTATAACACTTTCTTCCATCCTTCTTTTCTTCCCCCCCCCTCTCTCTCTCTCTTTCTTTCTCTCTCATTCTTCCTATGCCAAACTATCCCAAAATAGTCTCTAGCCCAGTTATTAATATTGCTCTGCTCTAAAACATCTTGAACTGGCCTTTATAGTCTGTTTAGCCCCCAACATTACTATCTTCCAAGCTACCACTAGGATGGTCCATTAAACTCCACTTATAGGATTCCATGATGAAGTAAACTTATTGAAAAGGGGGTTTATTGGGGCTTACAGTTCTGGAGGGTTAAAGTCCCTGATGGAAATAAAGTGTGGCAACAAGCAACAGACACGGCTGCTGAAGCAGGAGTGGATGGCCATCTGAAACCACAAGCAGGAAGCAGAGAGCATGAACTCAACATGGCATAAAAATTTAAACTCTCCAAACATACTTCCAGAGGCATACTTCTGCCAATAAAAGTCTCCTCTGAAACCTACAGAATAGTCCACCAATGTGGAACCAAGTATTCAAAGTTGTGAGCCTATAGGAGAAATTTTTATTTGAAGAGCCACACAAAGCAGTATATGCTTGTTGCTGCCATTCATTTTTTTCTGTTACCTTTGTGATGCCATATATACCGTAGTTTTAACTTTCTCCAAGAACTTCCCATATTAGCCCAAATTTGTGCATTGATTTTGAGCCCCAGAGGCTAAGTTTCCCCTCCCTTATCAGTTTTTTTCAGCTATTAAGTACGTCTAATTTTATTTATTTATTTATTTATTTATTTATTTATTTATTTATTTATTTTTGTTGTTGTTGTTTTTCGAGACAGGGTTTCTCTGTGGTTTTGGAGTCTGTCCTGGAACTAGCTCTTGTAGACCAGGCTGGTCTCAAACTCACAGAGATCCGCCTGCCTCTGCCTCCCAAGTGCTGGGATTAAAGGCATGCACCACCACCGCCCAGCAAGTATGTCTAATTTTAGATATAGTATTTTCTTCCATTAATCTCATAAACTGGTGTTTGTCAAACAATTAAATGACTTCATTTTAGTTCCCAAGTCAAAAGCTCAATTATTTTATTTTGTTTTCTTCTAACTAGATAACTATTAAAAAAAAAATTGGAGTAACATGATTGAGCCTATACGAGTCAGAAATGGCTCTGGGGTGTACCCGTTAGCTATAATGATCTCATTGGTCCAACATAGTCAAGGAATTTCATGCATAGATGACTTACTTTTCTTGGGTAATTAGTATGCTAAGTGTTTTCTGTAGGGTAATAACACAGAAATAAGATTTTTTTGACTATAGATAAAATAGAAAAAAAGCTACCATCCATTGTGTATTTTGCTTATTTGGTGTGTTTGTCACTTACATAGCCCATCTTTGAGATATCTATAGGTACAGTTGTCAGAGCCACCAGTCAACACACATTACTATCAAGGCACATTTTGATAGAGTAGAAAAAAATGCAAGGCTCATTTATCAAGCTCTGAATCCTCCTATCCCTGTCTGGCTCCCTACTTTTGCCAGACCAATTTCTTCTTCTTAGGTTTTGTCTTTAACATATGATCATGAGTTGGAGGGTTTCACGCAGATATAACAGGGATTTGAACAAAGAAAACTGGCAAAAACGTATCCTGGGACAAGTTGGTCTCTTATATAAATTGTTTTTGTGAGCATATTCCAGTTTTCCTGCTGTTCCTGAGCTGTCATTTTGTCATTTTCACTATATTCACTGAAAGTGTTAACAGAAAAGCAGCCATCAAAAAAGAAATGCTCAGGGAATAAGACTGGAAAGCCTGGTGCCAGTCTTCCATATGGGGTGTTTCCCAGTTTCATGTGTCATGTACATGTGCGCGTGCGCGCACACACACACACACACACACACACACACACACACCAAAGGGATATTCTCTCAGTTCCCCTTGTGATTCCCATATACCCCACACATGGGAAATGAAGATATTTCCCAATGTCCCCTGAGCGCGTGCGCGCGCACGCACACACACACACACACACACCTTACATATAATGTTAGCTTTATATTCTCATTTTTCTTTCTTCAAATATATAAAGCAAAGGAGAAAAGTCAGACTTTCTGTGAGTTCTTAGTTGTAACAGAAAAAGAAATCAAAGTCCTTTTCCACACTTTCTGAGTCTGAGTTAAGAGAGACAGATGGTTCTCTGATGTTCACCTAAGTATCATGAACCCCTCATCTCTGTTTTCTTTCCTGCCTATTGGTCATCATTAGTGTGCTCTACCTTTGACTGCAGGGCAGAGTGGTCCAAGCCTACCCCATTAATCAAGCAACAGATGGAGAATTAAGGCTCTTGAACCTAAAGAGCTGGGATTCTTTCCCTCCATCCACCAAGATTTATTTACAGCATCCCCAGGCTAGAGTTGTTGAGAGATTATCATGTAGGAGTAAGCTTCATGAATGTTAGCTTTTCTAGTGGGTGGGTATGTAGGGGGGGGGGAGGTGCACAGTGAAGATTGCTATTTAAACCACCAAGCAGTGTATTGACTGCATTTTCCAAAGTGCTTTTAAATCCATGTCTTAAGTACAAGCTGGGTTTAACACACCAGTGGTACCCTAATGCCAGTGCTCAGTAAACACTTCCCTGGCGTGCTTTTGAATTTCACTTAGAGCCTGAACTGGGAGTGCCTGTTTAATATTTATGGAAACTCACAACATATTAAATACCAAATGGGGCTGATGGGAGTTAGTGTTCAAGGATGGCTTCATTTTGTTTACTAAGAAATGAGAGTGAAATGTGTGCCTCATTGGTTACAAACAGGTTTCACATAGTCATTATTCTGTGAGGACATTTGATCTGGTAAGACCATAGGCTGGCGGGATGGCTGAGATGGACGAAAAGCAACTCTGTGTTGCTGTTATTAAGTGCACAAACTTTTACCATGCAGCTGTATGACTTTTACACGTGCACGTATACCCATATAACCACATCCCGGCAAGACAGCCCAGCGTCTATTACCATATTGCTGTCTAGGGCCCTGTTCTCAGGGGTTCCCCTCGTTCCCAGAACTAATCTGTCTATGGCCCTGTTCTCAGGGGTTCCCCTCGTTCCCATGGCTAATCTCTGTCTAGGGCCCTGTTCTCAGTCACCCCACACGTTCCCATGGCTAATCTGTCTAAAGCCCTGTTCTCAGGGGTCCCCTCGTTCCCATGGCTAATCTGTCTATGGCCCTGTTCTCAGTGGTTCCCCTCGTTCCCATGGCTAATCTCTGTCTAGGGCCCTGTTCTCAGTCACCCCACACGTTCCCATGGCTAATCTGTCTAAAGCCCTGTTCTCAGGGGTCCCCTCGTTCCCATGGCTAATCTGTCTATGGCCCTGTTCTCAGGGGTTCCCCTCGTTCCCATGGCTAATCTCTGTCTAGGGCCCTGTTCTCAGTCACCCCACACGTTCCCATGGCTAATCTGTCTAGGGCCCTGTTCTCAGGGGTCCCCCTCATACCCATGGCTAATCTGTCTAGGGCCCTGTTCTCAGGGTCCCCCTCGTTCCCATGGCTAATCTGTCTAGGGCCCTGTTCTCAGGGGTCCCCCTCTTTCCATGACTAATCTGTCTAGGGCCCTGTTCTCAGGGGTCCCCCTCGTTCCATGACTCTTTTCACAGCTCTCACTGTGGATTTGTTTGGCAGATTAATGAACTCCATGAACTTGAAATTATTTTTTTAACATGTATTTGTCTTTATTTAGGTAATTGCACCTTAGATTCATCTATGGGGTTCATTTAACTTAGTTTTAATAATAACAACAAATAAAATTCCTTGCATGAAAGCCCTATGCTCCCTACCTCTTTCCTAGGTCATTTTTCTCCCTAGTATAATGGTCCTATACTTTGTGAACGAACTCCTTATTTCTTTATTGTTAGTTTCAAGAAAATTATAACTCATGTTCTGCATTGTTCCAAGCCACACCCTAAGTGTGGACAAGCTCTCCTCAGGTCTTGAAGAGCTGAAATGCTAATTAATCTCCAGCTTCTCATTTTCAGATCTCAGCAGCTCGCATGTCCAGCGCTTCATCTCCCTGTGACCACTGTTTTTCAAACCAATAGTAGACAGGACAATTTAGTCAGCTTTTTGCTAACCTGAGGAAAAATCTTCCATTGAGTGCTACCTAAAAGGCATCTCTCCTGTGAAGAAGTCTTTTTTAAAGATGCATTCTCTCAATTCACTGAAATTTAGTACTTTCTCATCAATTTTAACCTTTGACTTTGCTGTAAGGCCCATACTGGGGATAAGCTTGCCTGGAAAACTTTGTAACTATTTTTCTTTTAATTCTACAACCAAGCTGAAGAAGCTGAGGGTACCAGACTCTTTGCTAAGCAAGCTTCCTCCCTGCTGTGCACGTCAGGGTTGATCAGACTCTGCTCACACCATGTCTGTTCCCACAGTGCACAGTTGTGTGTAGACTGAAAAGCAATGCAGGCAGATAGTCTCTCGGGAACCTCTGTGCTGCCTTATGGATGCCGTGTGACGGAATTGCCAGTGGAATAATTTAGAATCCTCGATCTACATTTTATCTAAAGCACTGGAGAAGGCTGCCTTGGAGCTCATACACTTATAGCTCATCAATCTTTTCCTTCACTGGTGGCCAGTCAGGTAGTGAGACTGAAAATAGTTCCTACACAGGTCTCAAAATGCTAGTTAACACCATGCTTATTCCAGTGCTTGGTGCCTGCATGGGCAATTTCAATCAAGCATTTCCTGGATTTTTAAAAACTATTTCTATGCACATACCTGTTTATACTCTTCCCATTTCCCTTGGGGTGAACTGTTAGAAGAAATTCAGTGTGAAGGCCAGCATTGTATCGTTAACAGCAAGCAAGAGTGGGTTTTGGGCTTTAACAGTAAAGAATTTAATGTGCTAAGAGAAAGCAAAGGTGGTGATGTTTGTGATACAAGCTCTGTGTAAATACAGCTTTCTATTTCCACCTCTTGAAATAAAGTGGTAGATGCCAGAAAAGCTGACAGCATGCCTGTTGTGTAAACATCACGACCTGTTCAAAAGAGTGTGATACCTAGCTGTGGGAATTCAGCCTCGGCATCTCACCTTCTTTTCTTCCCATATTCTCTCTCTCCCTCATCATTTTAATAGCGTGTTTGGGTGCCTAATGAATACCAAGTATCGGTGTAGTCTTTAACAATAAACACAGTAAATAAAATAATACAAAGACCCAGTGCCGAAAACGTATTTCCCCCATCTTCCTGTTTTCTAGTGTGCTTCACGTCATGTCACAGTATTAAAAACTAGAGTAGCTTAGGGAAAAGACAGTGACATCCTCCATGTTTCCACCCACTCAGGAAATCCTGCAGGAGAAATGGTGCTGCTTCTGTAGGCTCATCTAAGCCTATATGGGTGGCATGGAATAAGCTCAATATGGAAAAGCTCTTGCTTGCAACCATATTTATGAATGTCATAAAATAAGGTAACGAGGGCTGCACCTCTGTTGTGTGCCCATGCATCATGAAGGCCCACGTTAGCTTTGATTAGACTTCCAGAGTGACAATTATATTGCTTAGGCACTGCTCATGCCTTCTCCCAGGGGCAGCAATCAGGCCTCTGAGCCTGCCAGGTCAGAGGAATAATCAGATACCTGGGACCAGACACTGTGTCTCTCAGCTTCTCACTCCAGACAGTTTCCTTGGCTTTTAATTATTGTGTGTTCACGTGTGTTTCCCAGGAGAATCTTCAGACCATACCTCAGTCTTGCTGTGATTTATTTCATCTGAACTGCAGTCATCTAACACCTGCCTTTGCTGTCCCACCAAGTGGTGGCTGTGATGAGTGCTCATGAAGCTCCTACCGTCAGCGAGTCTGAGTCACACAACCCACTGGAATATTTTCCTTTTCACTGTGAACACTTCCATTCCTAAAATGGTTGCTTTAAATCCTTGAATTTCAGCTTCCTTTCATCTTCTATAACAAGTGGCCTAAGTATTGTACATAGTGTTTGTCTAACAAGCAATTTTTTAATGAAAGAATAAGCAGTTCTTAATCACGTTGTTGAGGCCTGGCCTGTACAAAATCACCTCTTATCAGGGTAGGGTTGTTGGAATTCTAGAAATATAAGAATATTAATATGCATAAAGATAATATGACAGAAACCATAGAATAATGCTGGGAGGACATTCCAGTGATTACTGAAATTATTTGCGTTTATTTTTTCACAGCTTGGGTGGGGCAAAGAGAAGCTAGGAAAAGAATTTATTAACATGATACAAAGGATAGCTCACAGAGTCAATCACTTTATCACTGTGAAACATTAAATCATTAGCATTCTGTAGTCTATGTAGCGAAGCTACCCTAGACCATGTATCCTAAAGTCTGCCCTTCCCCATGTGACCTCATAGTTACAAAAGAAGGAGCAGAAGTACATTTGTACATCCTGACCACCTGTCAGGATGGCATGGAACTATTTCAATGAATCAAGCAATCACATCCTGAGTTGGGACATGCAACTACACTTGTCGATCATTTGAGCAACCTCCAAACTCTCTGACCATCAGGCAAGAAGGAAATGGATCCATATTTTTGGGCCTCCACAATTCCTCCCATTTTATTAATTTTAATAAAGCCTGTGTTTCTGCAACAGGACTGATAATAACATCTGCCTTAGTACCACCATGCTGCAGGCCGAGAAAAGGGGTACCTAATCCTTGGGACCAAGCTTAGGATGTGCCTGGCCAGCCTGCTGCCAGGCACTGGGCTTCGTCCAGACACTCGGGATGAACACCGCCAATGAGGCTGCTACTGCTGCTACCATGATCCTAACAAAAGCTTGCTGCAATCTGACAAGAAAAAAAAATCATGACGACAACTGGTGATTTCCAGCTTCTTGATGGATTTGCTATGCAGACTTCCAAACATAGTAAATCTTGTTTACCTTGGAGTCAGACCAAAACCACAGAATATCATTTGACTGTTTTACTCTTTTTTACAAAACTCATTTTGACAGTATGACATTCAATCTGCTGTCAAAATATTGGACCTAAAATTTGAGACCTCAATTTCCCCTTGGGGGGGGAGGTCTCATTATAAGGAGTGACTAAAGCCCTCTTCAGATATGAGAAGGGTACCTAAGGATTTTTTTTTGTTTGTTTGTTTGTTTTGCCACTGCTCAAAGACAGAACATCACATGAAATTTGAATTTTATTTTTCACAAAGTTTGCTTTTTCTCTGTCCTCAGTTCATCATTCAATTTAACATGAATGCAAGAATTTGCTGCCTCTAAAAAATAAAAGATGAAAAATTGCCAAAACAATAAATGATTTTTCTTATTTGAGGTTATACATACTTAGGGTCTCGCTAAGTTAAGATACGTTTACAAAAATCTCTCCTACAATTTTATCATGAACAATATTGACACATTTGACAAGATTCTACTTTCTTAATGCTTTTGAGATTCTACAGTATTTTTTTTTACAAAAGATCTAATCAATAAGCTATATAAACAAATACAGTTATGTTAGTGGTTCATATAGGAGAATCTTAAGTCACTACCTCCTTCCTTGTATCTCCGGATTTCTGTTTCTCAGGGTGCCCTTGCCTTGTTCACAATAGCGAAGGCTGTACTAGAATTGTCCAGTTAGGAACCTTCCACCACAGATCACTCTTAAAATGAAAACAAATGTTCACCTGACTATTCTGAAGAACTGAAGCTGCCTTCTTTCCATTCAAGGACCCAAGGGCACTTCAGTCCATGTTAGTTATTCATAAACGGGATTTAGGAACATCAAAGAAAGTTGCACTAGACAGAGTGAGACAGGTAGGAAGACTTTATTAAAGACTACTGAAGTAGAGGTGAAAGATTAAACTCAACCTGTGTGTAACAAGACAGTAAGATTTTTTTGAGCACTCGAATGAAGTATGATGAAAGCCCTGGAGGGCGCAGGGGAAGATGGTCAAAGTGCTCAGGCCATCTGTGTCTGCTAATTGAGCTTATTAAAGTCGTGCTCCTTCTCTCCCACAGAGACCATGCAAAAGGGAATCTATCTTTCTTTATAATGTCTTGTCAAAAGGGTTTTTCATGGCCCTTTGAGAAAGACACTTGGCAAGAGGCTAGGAGAAGATTTATCTATACTTCAAAGGGCATGGGAAACTTACAATGCTAAGTTTCTAAAGCAAATGCTCTAAGCAAAAGGAGGTCACGGTCCCATAGTTGAGTAGAAGTCTGCCTAGAAGAGAGTGACAGAAGAGAGTGCGCAGTCAGGTGTAGGCACAGCTCCAGCTCACTGCATTGTTCTCCCAGCCTGTGGTGGTGTGAGGGGCAGTGCAGCTCAGTTCCCCTTACAAGTTCACACTCTTTCTGTACCCGCAGCTGGGAATGAACAAGCATCCTCTGCCTACAACAGAGGGTTGTTATCTCCTGCCATTCTCTGGAAAAATAATTTCAATTAAAAATTCTTTACATGTGTGTGAATTCTCCCATTCTACAATGTGGATCCCAGTGCTGAAACTTAGTTCATCGGGTCTGGCAGCAGCTTTTTTTCTTACTCATCAGTCTATCAACATGTAAGTACCACTCCCATGAGCTCATCTAAACCCAAATACTTTGCAAAGGCCCTTCCTTTCAAATACTATCATATTGGGGATTAAAGAATTGATGTGCACATTTTAGGGGACATGGAATTTCAGTTCATAACACCTCTTATGTAAAGACAGAAAGAGGATATAGCAACTTTGATAGTCTGGGTCTAGAATAGATGCTTATACCCTCAGTGATATATAATAGTAGAAATGGCTGTTCTTTTTTATTTTATTTTGAATTTTTGCTGTTGTTATTTTGTTCTATGAGATTAGGATTCTCTATGTATTCTTGGCTGTCCTGGAACTCAGTCTGCAGACAAGACCAATTTCAAACTCAGATGATTTGCTTGCCTCTGTCTCCTGAATGTTGGGATTAAAGATGTGAGCTACCACTGCATGGAGATGACTTTTTGCTTTATTGTTTTTGAACAGCTATTCTTTAGCAAATGATACTCTAAATAGAGACTGAACACTCATTTCCTTGCTACCCATACTTGAATAATCACACAGAAACTATATTAATTACAATAATGTTTGGTCAATGGCTTAGGCATATTCGTAGGTAGCTCTTATTTCTTAAATTAACCCATTTCTATTAGTCTATGTATCACCATGAGGCTGTAACCTATCGATAAGGTTCTGGTGTCTTTCTACTTTGGCAGCTACATACCATCTCCCTGACTCCACCATCTTTCTTCCTGCATTCAGTTTAGTTGTCCCACCTAGCTTTATTCTGCCTTGTCATATGCCAAAGAAGCTTCATAATTAAACAATGGTAATAAAACACATTCATAGCGTACAGAGGGGAATCCCAAATCATCTCCCCATTTCTGTCTAAATATAAAGGAATATTTTTCACTTAAACATAGTAAAATTGCATATAATAGAATATGCTTTTAAATATTTTTGTTTAATAGATATCAAACAAAAATACAGTTATAATATTTCCTTGTAAGTTTAAAGTTTCATATCTAATTTATCTTTTATCATAACAAAATAAAACTATAATTATAACTGTCTTCATCTCCATGAAAGACCCTAGAAGCATATAATATTGTCTAAGTAAACAAGAACTGCCTTGTAATCAACTTCCAAAACTCTAGAATTGACAGAGACATCTCACTCCCTAGACAGTCACCCAAAGTTCTTTGGTAATATTGGGGAATCCATTTTTAATCTACAAGCCTATTGTGTATGGCAAACTTTTCTGTGAAGCAGGAAATTTCAAAGACAGTTGCTCCAAAGGTAGTTTGTCAGTCACTTTCTTCTGTGTCCTGCAGAATGTCTGGCAAATTCTTTCATGAAACAGGAATCTGGAAGGACTGTCTTACCTTCTTTAGTCAACTTCAGTAGTCATTTTTCTGTGGGTCCTGTATTTCCAGTTTATACAGCATACCAGCAAGCAGTCCAGGAAAAAGCAGTTTCTTGGCAAAATGGCCAGCGTTGTCACATTGAAGGAAATTTTATAACAAGTTTCCTAAATGTCCATCAGATTCTCTAAAGTAATTGGTGTTGCCAGAAGAAGACATGTCTCACTGTTGAGAAAAGTCTAAGTTCTTAAAACATTTTTAAAGCCATAGTCTGTAGGTCTATGAAGGTTTGAAGAATACCTATCGATCTGAAATATATCTAAGTACATCTAGATAAACCTAACTAACATGACTAAAAGTTTGATTATTATAGATGACTATCTATTAATTTGTATTTCTTAACAATACATTACATTTTTAAATGAGCTTCACAAACATAATACCTTAAACAAGAGCAGAAATACATATACACAGTGTAACAAAATAGACCTTAAATTTATATCAATAGACCAAGATCCAAACGAAAGCAAATTATCCATCTCTATATGATATCCCACTTTAAATGAAAACATATATTTATAAACAATCATTTTGGGAATTTGGGTGTTGTTTCCTCCAAAATGCTTCCTGTTGTTTGTCAGGTGAAGTACTTTTAGGGTTCATGGAGACTTTTAAGTGGATCTTGTTCCATCAAACCACATTAGCCTGGAGGGGATCCTCAAGTTCTCATCCTCTGTAGATACAAAGCAGAACCTCTTTTCCAAAGTAACATATCATTAGACTCAAATTTTGAAGTCAAGAACCCTTTAAAACATATATGATGAAGGTTAATATTCAGGAGGATGCTTATATGTTTTTCTTTGGGTTCACCTTCTTATTTAGCTTCTCTAGGACCACGAATTAAAGGCTCAATGTCCTTTATTTATGGCTAGAAACCAAATATGAGTGAGTACATCCCATGTTCCTCTTTTTGGGTCTGGCTTACCTCACTCAGGATAGTGTTTTCTATTTCCATCCATTTGTTTGCAAAATTCAAGAAGTCATTGTTTTTACTGCTGAGTAGTACTCTAATATGTATATACTCCATACTTTCTTCATCCATTCTTCCATTGAAGGGCATCTAGGTTGTTTCCAGGTTGTGGCTATTACAAACAATGCTGCTATGAACATAGTTGAGCATATACTTTTGTTGTATGATAGGGCATCTCTTGGGTATATTCTCAAGAGTGGTATTGCTGGGTCCAGGGGTAGGTTGATGCCGAATTTCCTGAGAAACTGTCATATTGCTTTCCAAAGTGGTTGCACAAGTTTGCATTCCCACCAGCAATGGATGAGTGTACCCCTTTCTCCACAACCTCTCCAGCAAAGGCTATCATTGCTGGTTTTTATTTTAGCCATTCTGACAGGTGTAAGATGGTATCTTAAAGTTGTTTTGATTTGCATTTCCCTGATTGCTAAGGAAGTTGAGCATGTTCTTGTGTCTTTTGGCCATTTGACCTTCTTCTTTTGAGAATTTTCTGTTCAGCTCAGTGGCTTCATCAGGTGATGAAAGGAGACAGAGACAGAGACCCACATTGGAGCACTGGACTGAAATCTCAAGGTCCAAATCAGGAGCAGAAGGAGAGAGAGCACGAGCAAGGAACTCAGGACCGCGAGGGGTGCACGCACACACTGAAACAATGGGGATGTTCTATCGGGAACTCACCAAGTCCAGCTGGCCTGGGTCTGAAAAAGCATGGAATAAAACCGGACTCGCAGAACATAGCAGACAATGAGGACTACTGAGAACTCAAGAACAATGGCAATGGGTTTTTGATCCTACTGCACGTACTGGCTTTGTGGGAGCCGAGGCAGTTTGGATGCTCACCTTACTAGACCTGAATTGAGGTGGGTGGTCCTTGGTCTTTGCACAGGGCAGGGAACCCTGATTGATCTTTGGGCTGACAAGGGAGGGGGACTTGACCGGGGGAGGGGTAGGGAAATGGGAGGCAGTGGCAGGGAGGAGGCAGAAATCTTTAATAAATAAATAAATAAAACATATATGTTGGTTTAACTTAACAATCCATACAATGAAATGTCTTTCTGTAGTTAGCTCAGTCACAGTCAAAATATTCAAAGAAACACAATATACAAATTCCAGACTCTGTATATTTTCCATCTTTATGTGGCTTTTTTTACTTTGTTACTTTTTAAATATTTATTGTGTTATCTTTACTGCTTTAATCTATGAGTGTCTGTACTCTTTCTTCTCTCTCTCTTTAGCCCAAGTTCATTCATCTAACAGTGGGGACCATTTAGATGTCTTTTTCTTTTGTCTGAATCTGTCTTTATTATGTATCTGTAATCTTTTCTGACCGGGAGCCCTTCTTAAAATGCTAAGTGACGTGGTTGGGACTAATGCTGCAGCTTTGCCTGTTTACTCTGCCCTGTTTAACATGGCAGATGCATGTTCACTGCTAGGTCTGTGAACCATGCCCACCACCCCAGCTCTAGAAATTAAGTGAGTCTATGTCACCATTCAACAGTTTGTAGCACTCTGCTCACAAGTCCCATTTAAGTGTTGTGTAACAGGACCTAAAGAAAGAGTCAGACCCATTCATGTTGCCAGCATGAGCCAGGAAGTTGGATCTTAATGAAACTGTGCCTCTGCTTATAGCCAGTAAACAGAGCCTATCTGAAAAAATGCTGCTACCAAGAAGCTCCAATTGACTGCCATTTTTGTGGGTTTAGAGCCCCCACCCCTTACTTAAGGTTTCTTAGGCTTTATGTGAATGCATGATGCTAAACATTTGGATGCCATAATGAAAATGGAGACTGTACGTTGGTTTCCCAGTTGCCCAGACCTGAATAATCACACAAAATCTATATAATTATACAGCTGTTTGTTCAATGGCTTAGGCATATTCTTATCTAGCTCTTATATCTTATATTAGCCCATTTCTATTGGTATATGTAACACATGAAGCTGTGGTCTTCTGGTAAGGTTCTGGCATCTTTCTCCTTTGGCAACTATATAGCATCTCTCTGACTCTGCCTTCTTTCTCCCTGCATTCTGTTTAGTTTTCCTGCCCAGCTCTATTCTGCCATACCATAGGTCAAAACAGCTTCTTTATTAACCTATGGTAATAAAACATATTCCTAACATACAGAGGAAAATCCCACATCATGTTACCTTCTCATCCATGATGAAAATGGGGTTGGCACATCTCAGTATGATACCTGCACAATCACCAAACAGCTGTGGATCTAGAAGAAAACTGTCAGATATTTTGCACAACTCTTTCTCCATCTAACCTGATTCCATCACTATTGTGTGGGTCCAGAGTTTATCATTAAGAAGTGGCTTGGGTCAAGATTCAGAACTTTTGATGCTGATTTCTAATTCAGTGATCTTGCTAATTTTGTTATTATTTCACAATGGTGTTGCAGGTGTGTCACCTGAGCATATGGATCTTCTAGTAGATTTCATTGAAACACTCAAAAAATGAGCAAATTTCTTTCTTTATATTGTATTTCTGCCACCACAAGCCATTAACTGTATTTAAGCTCATGATAATTCAATGATACTATTATCAACTGACAGTTTAGTCTGGTTTCTGTTCTAAAAACATACAACAGATTGGAGTTAAGTGCATGTAACTCCCTGGTCCCCACAGGCTTGTAGCCACATCACAGTGCAAAATGAATTTAGTACAATTTCCTAAGTCTCTATAGTCTTTTTATAGTTTCAATGAAATTTTTAAAGTCCAAAGTTCAGAATCTCTTCTGGGACTCTAGGCAATCTCTTAACTGTAACATGTGGAAAGTCTAAAATGAAATTATAATGAAATTATATACTTTGAATATACAATGGCACAGAATATATATTAACATTCAAAAGCAAGCATAGTGATGAAACACTGGATAAAAGAAAGCCTGAAAACCAACAGAACCATCTCTAAATTCTGTAGTAGTCTCTGTGATGTCAAAAGGTTCACGTGGCTCTGCACTTCTGTCTCTTAAGTTGGTTCAACTCCCTGCCTACAGCTTTTTTTTTTTTTTCAGATATAGCATGTCTCTCGCATCTCCAAAATTTTGGCATCTCCAATTTAATAGTGGCTAAACCTTCACAGCTTCACTCTACGGCTTTTCCTAGACTATATGCAGAGATTCCCCTCCCACATCCGTGGCCTCCAAGACCTTTCTTTAACTGCAGAGAAAGATTCCTCAATCCCTTTACTCCTGTATATTTCATGACTCTAAATCTAGAACCATGTGTTGGATGCTATCAAATTGGTGTCACCTGGGTTGAACCTGGCCCCTTCCTTGCATCACATTTGTACAATCTTTTAATTGGTGTTGCTTTCATTGTGGCATTATCTTTCCTTTTTTGGTAGCTTAGTTGGATGTGGTTTTGCCCTGACAATATCATTTCTTTTTTTCCAGTTTGCATAAGGCCTCTCTGTACCTCTTCTAGTACAAGTCATAACTACAACAACAAATTCCCTGGTGCTCTTTTTCTCCTTAAAATGTACATTTTTGTATTTAATATTATCATACTTGCCCCTTTCATTGTGGATCTATCTCCTCAAGAGTAATCACAAGCAATCAAGAAACAGAGTTAATATTAGTCTGTCTTGAAATCTCCTTTAGAAATTAATCCCAAAATTTTTAAACATAGCATCAGGTAGATTCTTAGGGCAAAGAAAAAAGCAGTCTCTTTTATTACTAAAATTTTATAAGAATGGTCACTAGCCTAGTTACTAATATCATTCTCGCAATACAATTGTTTTACGTTACTACAAAGAAGCCCTATTAATTTCTGCTTATAGCATTCAACTATATTCCTAGTCTAAACTCTCAAAAGTCTTCCGTATTCTTCCTACAAACAACAACAACAACAACAACAACAACAAAACAAGCAAATAAGGAAACAAATAACAACACCAGAGCATGGTCAGGTCTGTCAAGCAATAGCCCACTTCATGGTATCAATTTCAGTCATAGTTACTTTTGTATTGCTGTAATAAGACATCATTGCATCACTACAGGGCACTGACAGTTTCAGAATGTGAGTCCACAACATCATGGTGAGGAGCATGGCAACTGGTAGACATAGCGTGAAAGCCGAAAGCTGAGAGCTTACACCATGAGGATATGACCACAAGGCAGAGAGAGCTAAGTGGGAATAGTTACGTCTTTGGAAACCACAAAGCATGTGGCCAGTGATACAATTTGTCTACTAACACAGAACCTCCTAATGATTCCCAAATAATTCCACCAACTGAGGACAAAGTATTTAAATAAATGTGCCTATGGGGCGCCATTCTCATTCAAACCACCTCAAAAAGGTAACATTCCAAGTTCTTAAACTGATGAATGTTGTAGATTTAGCATCCATCCATGTTGATACTATGTCAACTGGGCCCACCCTCCTGCAAAAAAGCTAAGTATTTGGAAATCTTGTTGATTCCTGGACAAGATTATCATACTTGCCCCTTTCATTGTGGATCTATCTGCTCAAGAGTAATCACAAGCAATCAAGCAATAGAATCAATGATAGTCAGTCTTGAAATCTCCCTTAGAAATTAATCCTAAAATTTTTAAACATAGAACCAGGTATATTCTTAGGGTAAAGATAAAAGCAGTCTCTTTACTCCATCATGATGTAAAATTTGAAATTCTTAGCATGGCTACATGGCTATAATGTTTTGGAAGTAGCCAGATAGCAGTTGAGAAACATTATCTGAGACCTGCTCATTCCGACATATATCCTAAATTGTCAGACTTGGCTTCCAAACCTTGTTGTTTGACAAGTCCATTCTATGTCAAAAGTTCTTGCTTTTGAACTTTCCCAAGTATCAATGTGCTTTGTCCTACTGTGAACTGAAGTGTCCACCTACACATGTGCTCACGATTCTGATACACAATGCTAATTTTCTACTTAGAACTGTGTGACTATGGAGTCAGATTATTATAAATCCTGATCAAATTATCTTGGGCTATTTTAATCCCTTGAGGAGCAATTTACTATCCACTTCTCTGTCTGACTTTTATCATTGTGAACTGCAGGGAAAACATTTTTTAAATGTATTAACTTTACAGATCATTGGACTCCATAAATTAGCAAAAACATCATCAGATAATATCTGAAACCTATAACAGAGATTTCCTTGCTTTGCTGTAATGTGCATATCACATATTTCCACCAATGAAATTTGAAAAATTCCTTCATTTATTGCTTGTAATTTGTTTTTTAACTATTAAAATTTTATGAAACTATTCATTGGTGTATATTATTCAGTATAGCATAAATATATATTCCTGAACTGTGTTTGCAACTGGATGTTTCTCTTCCTGCCTGCTCCCACACCTGCTTTTAAAATAACCACTCATAGGCTTAAAATTAATTACATTCTGTTTGGCTTATTAGCTCAGGATTATTATTAAATAGCTCTTAGAACCTAAATTAATCCATTTCCATCTATCCAAGATTCAACTTTAATCCCTTAGTGAAGGTGCAGACATCATAGGTGAATCCTAAACTATCCCCTGGGAGATTCCGATTTTAGTATATCCTTTTTGTAGGATACCTGCACAGCTCCCAAACATGGAGTCTAGTATATTTCTTTGGGCTGAGCCTCCATTATCACCTTCTGCTTCCCAACATTTATTGAAGGTATATGTGGCAATAACATTTGTATTTTTCAGGTTTATGGGAAATTCCTTTTCTCCTAACATTTCCACAGTAAAAAAATAAAGATCACCAGGTTTTTAAAAATGCATTTCTGAAAAACAAAAAATAGAAGTCTTGGTGTTTCACTTGTTTCCTTATTTCTGTTAGTGAAGGTCAGTTTTCTGCCCTGAGGTTATGAAATGGCTGAGCACACAGTGCAGAACAATGAGCAGAGGAGATTGACAGCAGTCACTAGTCACTTGGAGTTTCAGATCAGGGACGATGACAGCACACCATGGGGTTGCTCATGAACAGACTGAAAAGCCTAAGACTGTAGAAGGTAGGTTTTATAATATCCAAGGAGGAAGAGTACCCTTGGATTCTGGGGAAAAATATTAAATTAGCCTGGTTGTATAATTGCACTGACTGACAAGGAACTGAAGCTTACTATTCTGCGATAAGCAGGAACTGCAAATGGATACTTTTCTGGAAAAGGTTATTTGAATAGATGATTTATCTTTAAAGACATTGAACGTGTCATTTCAAGTCCTCTTGGTTTTATAAGCTATTCCCAACAGTATTGAGGCAGATTTTGACTATCCACTTACATGGATTTTTCTCAATTTGTGTGTCTAAGTATTTATTGTTGTTTTGAATCTTTATTTCTGTCTAATTGATTTAATCTCTTTCTATCATCTATCTGTCATGTATCTATTTATCAACTTACCATGTACCAGCATCTATAGATCTATTTGTCTTTATGTATACATCTAATTAAGGGAACATTTTAACAGTTTACAAGTATGGGTTTGTAGGCAGAGACTGCTCATTCTTTTCATGGCCACCCAGATCTGAATAATAGCTCAGAACCATATTAATTATAAGACTGCATGGCTTATTAGCTTAGGCTTCTTATTAACTAACTCATACATCTTAAGTTATCCCATTTCTTTTCATGTGTGTATCGTCAGGAGGCTGGGGCTTACTGGTAAGGGTCTGGCAGGCATCTTTCTCCTTTGGTGGCTACATGACGTCTCCTTGACTCTGCCTTCTTTTCTCCTCTATCTCTGGAATTTCTGCCTTGCTGTATTCTATGCTGCCATAATGTTGGACCAAAATTATCTCAGAGCCTGTACCTTGAAGTCTGTAGGACAGAGAAAATCCTGGCTTGGATTTGAAGAGTAGTCTTAAAGCTACCAAGGATGAGACAGCAAAATCTAGACAGATACACCTCTAGCCAGAGGGAAGGCTTGGCTGTCTCTCATTGCCTGGAGATACCCCCACATAACACGATGTCACTTAATCTATATAAGCTGATGCTTACAATAATAAACTGAGTTCTTTCTTTGACTTGACTCCTTATTGCATTTGATTGTCCTACATTGTGGAGCTGAAGATCTGGTTGTCCTGCATTGTGGGGCTGCAGAATGGGTGGATAGCACACTTAACCTTTTCCTGGGTAATAAGGCTAAGGAGACCTGACACCACAGGCCCAAAGAAGTTTCTTTATTGATCAATGGTAATAAAACATATTCACAGTACACAGAGGAGAATCCCAAATCATCATCCCTTTTCTGTCTACATAAAACAGGAAGGTTTTAACTTTAACATAGCAAGATTACATACAACAAAACAATTGTCAAGCAAGAATTATAGTTACAATATTTAGTTCTATTACATTTGGCAAATTAAGGAAAATACTTTATCATCTATCCTATCTTTGTGAGTCTAAAGTATTATATCTTATCTTTTATAAATAAAACTATCTTTCTTCAAGTCCATCAAAAACTTTAGAAAGATATAATATTACCTAAGTAAAAGGAAGTGCATTATAAGCAACTTCCAAAACTCTAGAATTGACAGAGACATCTCACTTCCTAGACGGTCACCCATAGTTCTTTGGTAACATTGGGGAATCCATTTTCAGCCTACAAGCCTATTGTATATGGCAGACTTTCCCAAGAAGTAGGAAATTTCAAAGACAGTTCCTCCTATACTAGCAGTTTGTCAGTCACTTTCTTCTGTGCTCTGCAGAATGTCTGGAAAACTCTTTCATGAAACAGGAACCCAGAAAGACTGTCTCACCTTCTTTAGTCAACTTTAAGAGTCATTTTTCTGTGGGTCCTGCATGACCAGTTTATACAGATTATCATCAAGCAGTCTAGGCAAGAGTAGTTTCTTGCCAAAATAACTAAACTTGCCACATTGAAGGAAAATTCCATAATGAATTTCTTCACTGCCCATCAACCTCTCTAAAGTAATGGGTGTTGCTAGATTATCTCACTGTCAAGAAAAATCTAAGTTCTTAAAACATTTTAAATGCCATATTCTATACATCTTTGAAAGGTTTGAAGAATACCTATTGATCTAAAATATATAAAACCTAACAATATGACTACAAGCTTTACTATTATAAATGACTATCTATTAATATGTAGTTTTTAACTATACATTATGTTTTAGAGGAGTTGCACAAACCCAATACCTTAAATAAGAAAAAAAATACATAAAATAAAATTGACCTTAAATTCATATTAATAGATCAAGATCTATACCAATGCAAAGTTTCACCTCTATAGCATATGAGCTTTTAAGTGTAAACAAACATTTATAAACAATGTTTAGGAATTTGGATATAGTTCTTTCCAAACTGTTTCCTGCTTTTTGTTGGGTGTTAGGGGTTTATGGAGACCTTTCAGGGGGTTTTGTTTCATCAAACCCCATTAGTCTGGAAGGAATCCATAGGTTTCCATCCTTTATGGAAACAAAATAAGAACTTCTTATCCAAAGCAAGATACACTTAGACTCACATTTTGAAGTCAAGATACCTCTAAAGTTTATATGTTTGTTTAGCTTAGCAGTCTCCAAAATCAAATATCTCTCTGAACTTAGCTCATTCACAGTGAAAAAATTCAAAGAAAACACAATAATATACATAATCCAGAATTTTTGTGTATATTTCATCTTTATGTGGCTTATTTTTATTATTCTATTACATTTTCTACATGTTTAATATTTATTTTATTGTCTTTACTCCTTTAATCTATGGCTTCTGTACTCTTTTATATTGTAACTGTCTATGCTCTTTTTTCTCTCTCTCTCTCAAGCCTATGTACATTTATCCAACACTGTGACCTATTTAGAGGTTTTTTTCATCTAAATATGTCTTTATGGCCTGTCTGTAATCATTTCTTTTTTAAATGCTAAGTTGGCATGGCTAGGACGAACTCCATGGCCCTGCTTGCTTGTTCCACCCAGTGCAACATGGTGGAGTTATGTTTACCACCAGCTCTGTGAGCCATACTCTCTGCCCCAGCTCCAGAGACACAGCAGGTATATATCTCCATTAAGCCATTTGTAACACACTGCTCACAGACCCAATTAGAGTGTGGGACCTCCTGAAAGAGCCAGAGTTTATTCATTCAGGGAGATGTTTCTTAATGAAGCCACACAGTTTTTTGCTGCTAAAGCTGAGTCAGGACACTTCTTGTAAAGAAGTTGTGCCTCTGCTCACCCCCAGCAAACAGAGTTGATTGAAAAAAATGCAGCTACCAAGAAGTTGTACTTAAGTCTCTCTTTGTGTGTGTGTGTGTCTAGAATTTCTTCCCAAGCTCTCTCAATTTTTATGTGGATTGTAGTTGCCTCACGTTAGCACTCCATTTTTTATGTTGAAAGTCTGCTTTGTTTGCCTTTGATTATATGCTCATCAGGTATTCTTGTTTCTTGAATTTTTGGTTACTTTGAATTACAATAACAGTTTGTCTTGGCTATGAACATTTTAGACCTTTCAAGCACAGACTTTATACCCTAAGTTCCCATTTCTATTTTTCTGTAGAGATGTTATATTTGATCCTGGTGATATGACATGATCTAGTTCCTCATATCCCTCTGAAGGGGATCAGAGTGAGAACAGAGAATCTATGCATACCTCTATGGCAAAAAGTCTCTTGAGTGGTGTAATTAGCCCCACCTCACTGGTGATAAGATTTTCTTTCCTGGTATGACATACTTTCCCAGCACCAATATGTCATCCCTATGGCCTTTTCTTACTAGGGTCTACTTATCTTCTTCATCTCTCTTGGTGAATTTTAAAGTGAACTTTGAGGACTATAGATAAGAACATTTCATATTTTATGAAAACTGATTGACAGTTCCTGAAAACAAAATCCTAGGAAGAGAAATCAGAAGCCATTTTGCTAGCCCCTTGCTTCCAAGCACTTAAGTCGAAACTGGTTGCAGTCTAAATGCAGTGCTCTTTATTCCCTTGCCTTTAAAAGCATCTTTATAGTGGAGGATCTGCCACCTTCTTTTCCTATGCTTTACTCAAACATGCTTCTAACACCCCAAATGTAGATCGTTTTTCTTATGATGTAAACTCATTTTTATAATCTTATCTTGTAGTCCTTGTTACCGTAACTCTTCGACTGTTTCTTTCATATTTTATTTCAATTGTAGATAAAAGTAATAATCTAAATTCTCTTCTGAGATGACATAGTCCCAGAGGCTTCAGGCAAAATGACTCTGCTTTTTCCCTAAGGTTGCTGCCAAACTGAGGGCTTACTCTCTCTCCAGATTCTCCAAATGAAAAAGAGAAAGCTCTTCCTTCAAAGAAGGTAAGAAAAGATAACAAAAAGAAGCAGGAAAAAACCCAAGGAAGCACTCAGAGGATGTGAAGTTTAGAGATCAGCTGGGGAGCTGTTCTTCCTACAGTAAGCCCAGAGTATTTTCCCTGTTTTTTAGAAAGCATTACTAGAGGCTGGCCCCACTGGAAGGTTCACTAGTATGCCATTGCCTAGTCCAATGCTTGCCTCTGTCTTTTCCTAAAGGTGAGAAGAGGAGCAGTGTTAGATACAGCCACCAATCACCTAAGTTCCTTTCCTGTCATCAAGTATGGACAATTCACTTTTAACATGTAACTTAAAGACAAAAGAGAATGAAGTGGTATTTTTAATACATTTATACAATGATCTATGACCTACCTTCTCTTTAACAAACCAAGGAGTGTTGATGTCCACACAGCACGGAACTGTTTACATTGCTTTTCAAATATTAACATCCTTTGTCGTAGTCCTTTCTCCTCCCTCTTCTCTTCCTCCTCTTTTTTTTTAATGAGTCTGAGAATGTGTGTCTTTTATTCTGTCAGAGTTATTTCCATGACAGAAAATAATCTGAGTTTTAAGAATGAATTACTATTTCTTCAGCATTTAGTAGTTTAGAATTATGTATGACTAAGAAAAGAACTAGACCATTATTCTTTTGGAAGCTGTACTTATATACTCAAAGAAGTTTTTTTGTTTGTTGTTTTCTTTTTGTAATAGGTGTCAAGAACTCCTAGAATGCAAATGTTTTATTATTTCCAGAAAGGCAAAATTGCAATTATTGTTTCTATTTTATGAAGAAGAAGGTAGGCCTGATTGCCTGCCTTTTTAGAGGTTGGAAGGAACTGTACAGGACTGACATTTCAGTGGATCATCAAAGCATTCTTCACTTTAAACACATACTTTAAGTGTGCCAGATGCACCACTGTAGCACGTCACCTGACATTTTCTGCCCAGTGTTTTCACTGTCTGTGTCTTCTGCCTGCTGCGTGCCAAGCCACACCACTTAGCATTGCATCACTCCATTCCACATTATATCTGTTTACGGGGGAGCTATTTCATATGCTAACAGATTGTGTCTGTGTGTATTATGTATCTCTTAAATTCCCTTACCGCTTTTACGCATTTCAAATGATTGTCTTGATCTTTCCTTTGATTGCTTAAAAGGGTAATATTTTCAGTATTTTCAGCAACGTTGAATACAGCAAAAAGCAGTGTTCCCAGCCATTCTCTTCCTGAGCAGCTGTTGTCTGAAAGTGTTGAGAATTAATGGTGATGTCCACATTACTAAAATGTGCTTTTATTCCCAAATTATCTAAAAACCAACAAGGAGGTTCTGAAAGATAGGGAAGTAGAGCATGAGAAAGGAGAGCACTTTCATGTGTTTAATTTAAAAGGAAAGAAAACACAAACAACTTCCACTTGTCTTAGTCTATGTTTATAAAGGCCCTAATAGTTTCCCTGAACTAATTGTATTTTAATCGTTTAATGAACGAAAACCACTGGAGGCTGTGGTTTGTAACAAGACAGTAGCTGGTATAAAATCGGATCTTTTGTATGCAGATTTCTTTGGTGAAATAATATTTTTCAAGAAAATAAATTGTGACACAATTTATGCTCAAAGATCTTATGTAGTGCAGAGAATGTATTTATTTTTGCCTCAATTACACATGAATGGTTGAATGCTATTTCAATGCTTTATATTCTATTTCATTGTATGCCAAATGATACCTTTTTTCACAGGTGATGGATGGGCAGCTCTATTGAGGCATCACAATGGACATAGAGCCATTAAGGAAAGCACTGATTGTAGAAAAGTATCATTGAATGACTCATAAGAGAATCAAGACACAGAAGCCAACATAACACTGGTCATTGTCTGCGTGCTACCTGTGAGCACTTTGAGCTATAGCAAGCCTATCTGTTCTTTGGCTCCTATCTGCTTCTTTTAGTTGAAACCTAATGGTGAACTAAAAAAAAAAAAAAAAAAAAAAAAAAAAAAAAAAAAAAAAGAGTCCCATTTGGGAAGGGGATATTCACTATAGAAATGTTTTATGAGAAACAGAAACTATCCTGGAAAATTGCAGTTAAAATCTCTGAAGCAAGAGAGAATTTGCCTTAGACATATGCAGCATTGGAAATTTTAGGAGACTTGCTGTTTTTTTTTTTTTTTTTTTTTTTTTTTTTTTTTTTTTTTTTTTTTTTTTTTTTTTTTCGACAGGGTTTCTCTGTGGTTTTGGATCCTGTCCTGGAACTAGCTCTTGTAGACCAGGCTGGTCTCGAACTCACAGAGATCCACCTGCCACTGCCTCCCAAGTGCTGGGATTAAAGGCGTGCGCCACCACCGCCCGGCAGAGACTTGCTGTTTTATATTATGACATGCAAACACATGTTCATGGCATAATCAACCACACAATTAAACTAATGCACTTAATAAAGTTTTTATTTATGTTAACTGGCAAATGGAGCCCAGCTTTATTTCTAATCTTATTTACTGTGAATGTCAAAAATTAATCTAATTGTAGATTGCAAAAATTCTACAGAATGTTTCAGCAAGAATGGCTTTTGAAGGTCCTTTCATAACCCCTTTTTTTCCTGATCCTATACATTTTAACTTCTGAGGAACCAGGATAGCATATTCAGCCCACTTGTGCTATGCCTTGAATAGCAGCGTGTCAAACCCACAGGGACTCAGCTCTTGATCTGAGCTGTGAAGGCCATTTCAGTGTCCTGTAGACTAGCAACTTCTTCATGCTATAGCGGAGAAGAAAACCAAAGGGCCACATACGCATGTGGCCACTGTACCTTCTCCAACACAAACTAGGTCTCTTATATGTAAGTTGTGTTATGAAATGTTTTATATCAACAAATTGTATAGACTAGCCCTCCGTTCTGCACAGAAGATGCTCTAAGACACTCAGCAGAAGCTTGAGACCTCAAATAGAAACAAATCTTTTATGTGTTATGATTTTCCTATATTGTACACCCTTTCCTCTAAAATTTCATGACTTATTCTTACTGTAAGGTTTAGAAACATCAACATTCACACACACATTTCTTTCTTTATTAAGTAAACATTTATTTTTTCATGTAAAGTACTTTATAGTTTCTCTTTGACATGTCAGGACCATCAAAATTAATACTCTTTTACTTTGGGCCTGTCACTAAGTGAAATATGATTTACTTGAGCAAAGTTCTATGATATAATAGCAAACCTGCAGCCTTAAATGGCTGCTATGTGACTATCAGGTGAAATACAGATATGTGTGTGTGCAGGCATGTATACATATATGTGTAAATATATATATATATGTATATATGTTGGATACCCTGAAGACAAGATGAATCTCATATGCCAGGTAGGATGGGATGAGCAGAGTGGAATCATGTGAGATTTTTATCATAATACTCAGAATGATATAGGATTTAAAACTTTTTATTTTTAGACTTTTTCTTCTAATAACTTTTGACTATGGTTGACCATATATAGCCAAAACCATAGAGAGTAAAACCAAGAATGAGAGTTGACTTCCACATTGCGTATACTCTCACAGAGCTTTTGCTTACTGGAAAGGAAAGCTATAGGAAGCCTGTAGATTCAGACCACTAAGACACCATCAGCATCTGCCCTATAACCAAATTGCTGTCAAGTAGATGATTTGAACTATATTACCATACTGCTGCTGACATCAAGTACATCAGTGACTATAGATTTGAGGATGGAAATCTAATCTTGATTGAGCCTTCTATATCCCCACCATCCCCCTAAGGCTTCTTTGTCCCTGGACACTGAAATGCCTGAGAGCAAAGGTTGTCTGCTATCATTGGGTGGATGATTTTCCGCATCTGACTTTTCAGTGGTCACTTGTGCTAGATGTAATCTGTAGACACTTGTGTGAATACAAACATTTACGTGCTTTGAACTCAGATTCACAGCGAACCAAAGCCCTCTGCCACAGTCAGCCTTGACTTTGCCCTTGCTCCAGTCCTTTGTTCATCTTGTTTCCCTTCCAAAGGATTTGTTTTTAACAAAGTTTTATATGGATCACTAGTCCTGTCATTTCTTCTACCAGGAGCTGATGACTCAGTGTTCCTCATAGCTCTTTGCACAAACCTACTGAAGCCTGAAGTGCTTTCCAGGACTAGCCCAGAGTAAACTTGTCACTGCACATCTGTCTTTTTTCATTTTTTAGTTCTTCAGCCATATTACGAGTGGATCCACCCATAACGAAGGCTTAGACTTAAAAATAAAATTCTATCAAATTATTTTATAGGGTCTCCAAGAAAATCAAGAGTTATGAATGTAATATATATATATGTATAAACATGTATATGTACATATATAACATATATAATATATATATATATATATATATATATATATATATATATATATATATATATATATAGTGGGGTAGAGAGGGTGCTTTGTGGAAACCACAAATAGTTTTGTTTCCAAGAGATTCTTATTGAACCATTTGATCTGTTGTGTGACTAGCCTGAGTTGCAGAGCCCGAAAGACCCCACTCATGCGGCTAACCTGTGATCCTTAAGGGTTTATCCCTCATCTCTGATGCACTTTTTTAGTGAACTTGGGTCGTAAAGGATCTGCTCACCTTGGTGATGACATCAATCATGCTGTGACCCAGGCTCTTCTCTGAAGCATGTAGAGGAAGTCAGGGGTACTCTGCTGTGATAGGCAGAAGAAACCACACTGATTAGCTATGCTAACAATTTGAATTAACAAAGAGGAAAAACTGTAGAATGTGCTGCCTCTCCTGTGGCAGAGGAAATAGTGGAAGTGCTTAGAGTTTTAAAATCTTCCTAGAGGCAGGTGGTGCTGTTGCTTCAGAGGCTTGGAATTTCCCCATGTTGCTAGACCTCATCAGGTCTCTCGGGAGGGTGCTGATGGGTCAGTAATGACATTTCAGAGGCTAGCTCAAATAATATAGGAAGAAACCAGAAAGGGATCAACCATGCTTTTAGGAAAATTGTTATTCTAATATGATACCAGCAATGCAGCAAGAAAACCAGAGAAACAGGCCCCATTTTCCTTCTCCAGTATTCCTGACTCCTTTCTAACTATCTATTGCAAATCACTAGGAAAGAGAAATGGGGAATGGGGTTAGTAGGGTCTCAAACTCATATAACTGAACTGAAGGATCCTGAGCTCAGGTCCATGGGGTGCATAATGAAACTCTGTCTCAAAACAAAACAAAAGGAAAGGGAACAGTCACAAAGGGAGTTCAGAAATAAGAGGCAAGGACAAGACTCAGCAATGTAACATGAGAGAGTGAACGGTTAAACAATGGAGAAAAACATATGAATCTAAATCTGGTCAATTCTCATGAATACAGGTGCCTACTGTTAAGTACTTTGTAAACAACATCTATGTAAGTTTGTCTCTTCTCAGGTTCTCAAGTTGGTGAGGTCTTAATCCATATCCCCACCTCTCTCTCCCAACCCCACTCCTCTATTTCTCTTTGCTTCTCTCTGTTATACTGATTTTGGAAACACTTGCTGCACATATACTAAATTACATCTGTAATCTTGTGAACATTTGCTTGTCCCCAAGAATCCTTTTTTTTTTTTTTGCTGCTGTTATTGATAGTGGTAATAGTGGTTGTGGTGGTGGTGGTGGTGGTGGTTGTGGTGGTGGGGTGGTGGTGGTTGTGGTGGTAGTGGTGGTGGTGGTGGTGGTGGTGGTGGTGGTGGTGGTTGTGGTGGTAGAGGTGGTAGTAATTGTGGTGGTTGTGGTGGTGGTAGTATGTGTGTGTGTATTTCTGAGATGGCACCTCGTGTACCCCAGTCTAGTCTTGATCTTGCTATGGAGTCAAAGTTGTCCTTGAATTCCTGATTGTCTTTGCACCTCCCAAATGGAGAGATTATAAATGTGCAGTAACGATTCCATCAAGTATGCTTAAAGATTCTATGAGTTATGTGTATTGATGAACTATCCCTACTCCTGAATATTTAGAAGCATATGTATGAATGGTTCAATGCTCAAAAAAGAGATCATATCTATCTCCTCAGGCATTTACTGTTTTTCTATTTACAACCTTTTCTTCTAGTTTCTTAGAAAATGCCCTTCCTTGTCTGCACCTCCAGTCACCTGTGTGCATCAGCACAGAAGTGGCTTCCCAGGCTGAACTGCGTCAGTATCTCCTCATCTCTCTCCCAGACTCCCTGAGACCAACATTCCTCCTACTCCAACTAGAGGAGCTGGAAGTAGAAGACAGCAGAAGCTTCAAAGCAGATCCAAGAGAAGCACTCTTTCAGTTGACGGAAGTCCCAAAGCTGTCCACTCTAAGTGGAAGAGGCCAATGAGAAAAACATAATCTTTAAAATGGCATATTTATTTTCAGTCAGAGTAGAGGAAATCTATTCATTTTTGAATCATTGTTATATTTTGGATGCATAATTATCTATACTTTCTCATAGAAGAGGGAAAAGAACTTTACAAACACATACAGTCTGCATAAGGAATAAGAATGCTGTTTGAAAAGGAATCAGAAAAATTCTAATGAGGAGTATGCATAAAATACACTGTTCATCAGTGCACAAAATGTAAAATAATGTGTAAACAAAGATGAAATGAGTACCTCCAGCTTGTTGTTGCTCTAGTCATGCTGGGAACTCCTGAAAGGCATTATTTTGTTTGCATGGTATTTTCTTTTTTCTGCTTTGACTCATTATTGGTTTTTAATTTATTTTATAATTATCTTAATTAAAACATCTTTCATTCACCACCCCCTGGGTCAAGGCGGAGTATAATTTGCAAAACCAAATAGTTAAGTGTGAATGCCTTCTTGAGCTTTTCTATCATGGTAAGAAGCAGTGTCGATTCTATTGATGTAGAAAGAACATCCAGGGGAAGTCTAAGATGTAACAAACTAGTGTTTGTTGCCCAGGAGCACCTCACACTGACATCTAGGAAGGTGGTGTTATCTCTAGTAAACAGACATTTATCCTGCCCCTTCCATTGTTGATTGAGGAGCATCTTCTGGGTACCTCTATTGAAACAGGCCTGTTAGCTGTCCTGGTTACAGCATGCCCTAGAGATCACTCACCTCACATAACAGAGAACAAAGAAGAACAGGAATAAGACAATTTCAAATGGATTCTTCCACAGTAGGGATAAGGGTAGCAGTGCTTTGCTCATTTTGATGGAATTGATACTCTCTGCACAGAGGTTTATATGCCATTCAATCACTAAAACATTCCTTACCATTCTGTGTTTTTTTGTGTCACACAGCAACTAAAATAAGACAGTGACATTTATGAATGTAATCTTAAACACAAAAGCTTTCATACATTCCCCTAGTGCTTTTGAAACAGAATTTTCTTCACTGAATGGCATTTTATTTAATGTATCTATAATAAAATTCAAATTTGATCTCACACAGTAGTAAAATTATGTTTATAGTGATAGTGTTTAGTAGGAACAATGTATATATAAGATATGATATAAGTGTACATATATATATATATATATACACACACACACAGACACACACACAGTGGTAGATAGTTATTTGAAGAGAGAGGTAGGGAGAGATCAAGGGCATACAGATAGAAACAAAGACTCACTGAAAACATTTTATGTAGGATGTCAAATTTCTCCTCAAGGAGCATCCATAAACCTTGCTCTTGGGCAGTCTGTCAAGACCTCCCAAGGTGTACTCACATTGTTAAAAGAAGTATTCTACCTGCTATCAAGAAAATTACCCTTCTTTTTTTCTTCTTCCCTCCCTCCCTCTCTCCTCCCTCCCTCCCTCTCTTCTTTCCTTTTTCCCTTCCTCCCTTCTGCCCTTTCTTTCTCATTATCTGTTTTCTTATTTTCTTAGATTTATTTTTTATTCTTTCACAGTTTCATGTACATATACATTTTAATGATTTTTACTTCTATTAACCTCTCTCATTCCCCCTACCCCTTTTTGAAGCAACCCTTTTCTTCTCAGGAAATCCTCTTCGTTCCGTGCTTCTGTGTGGGGGTGGGGTGGGGATGATATCTTGCTAAATTTAATTAGAGTTGCTTGTACACTCATGGGTAGGAAGTTCCTTATTGAAGCATGGGTTACTTTTCAGAGGGTGTACAGCTGAAGAGAAAATGGCACTTCTTCAACTAGCAGCCATCAACTGTCAATAGTTCCTCAGGGACAGATGGGGCCTCATATGCTCTCTCCCGATGATTAAATAGTGATAGATCCAATGTTGTGTATGTAAGTATAGCATCAATGAGTTTATGCATGCATGGGTTACATCATGTTCAGTACACATCTTCTTGCAGTACATCAGCTTGTCTAGCTCTTCCATTCTTGCTGCACCCTTTTTGAAATGTCCCTGATCCTTTGAAGGGTGGTGTAGATGTGCACTTTGGACCAAGCATTACACCATCACTTACTGTTGTCCTTTGTCCAGTGAAAAGCTCCTGTATTAATAGCTGTCTGCTTCTCTGAGTAAGGATGGGAGTGGCAATAACCTATGGGTAAAATCATAAATATTAGGATTCAGCTGAACTCATGTATGTTTATAAATGTACTAGCATAGCACTGTTTAGGGCCTCTCACCTCCACAAACACTGGCTGGTTTAGATCTCATAATGGGATTTTCTACTGTAAATAAGGAAATCTGGTCCTAAGAAGGAAGACTGTTTTGTTACCTGCAAGAGAAGAGAAAGAAAACAGGCAAAATAATTTCTGCAATTTGTAATTTCTGCAATTATATCTGCAATATTTTCACAATAAGATAATGGACTCAGTGAAAAAGGCTTCATTGCATACTACAGACAGATACAGATGCTGCAGTTTCTGTTAAAAGCAGCTGCCACCCTGACTGGAGAAGAAAAATGCTGTTGTAGTCAATAAAGATTTGAGTGACTTTACAATGAATGGAACATATGCAGCCTTCTTTCTTCGAAGCAGAATAGTAATTACAGGGAGGAGGTAGGGGCCTGGCACTCACACTGGTCCTTTATTCCCAGTGCATTTTGCACCAGACATACTAACAGGGAGGTGTCTCAGGTGACAGTTGAGTTTTGCTAATGGTATTAAATAATATTGCACGATTCTGAGATACAATTTTAAATTCTATATTCTGTTTTTATGCTCTAAAAGTAAGTTTAGTTTGTTACTGTCTCTTCCTTCCAACTAAAAATACTGCTACACCCTTGCATTTACATCAGAATATGGAAACATGCCTATTTTATCAGACATTGTATGTACAAATGGAAAAATGACTTTGTATACCTTGCTTTTACTTTGTATGGAACAGAACTTTTAGATAACCAGGATTCCTATTGTCTAAATTTCTCATTGATGAATTACCTATTTTTGCAAAAGGATGAGCTGTCCATCAAAAGATCATGTTTTGCCTTCCTGACTTCTTAGCTCTACCCCCAGAGAATGTCAGAATCAAATTTTTCATTTGTGTTATTAAAATATGTATATATTTGTAACTTATATATTCAATAGAAATTTGCTTGAAATAATTTCTTTGACAATTTTTCTTTAGATTAATATAACAATGACATCAGAAAATTCCTGTGAAAGAGCACAATGTCGGGACTCTCCGTATGTTACATGGCTGGAACTGCAGTTCCTCCCCTTGATAACCCAACTGTATAAAGAAAACTTTGTTATTTATGTGCAACTCAAGGCTCCTTTGCTGCAAGTACTTTTTTTTCTATTTTAGAAAATTATTTGTGCTTGCTTTAGAAAAGAAGCAATTCCTATTAAGAGATTATTTTTGCTATCCTGTTGATTTTAGATATTTGCACAAAAAGAAGTTTGGGGTCACTGTATCGCACTTCAACAGAATTATTGGATGCCAGTTATGTCATGATAAAGTATTGAGAATAAAATGACATATATTGAAAAATTCAGATATCTGACAAACCAATAAATAGATTAAACAGACAGCATAAATATTTCGATATTATGATAAAGATGAGCTATAATAATACCATCTTTAGGTACTTACACTATGTTGGTTCTTCTTTCTAAGTCCTTTTTTTGTCATTATGACAGAATATATGTCAGAGCAACTTAAACCAGGAAGGATTTATGTAGGGTTTATTTTGTCTCATGGTTTCAGAGGTATTAGTCCATTACTGAGGGGAAAACACAGTGACAGCAGCAGGTGGGTCCATGCTTAAAGGCGTATATGGCAGGAGCGTAACGTGAGCTCAGGCCAGAACCAGGAGATAGCACCTTCAGGCCCACCCCAGCACCCACTTTTGTTAGTATAAAAGTCTCAAGGTCTTCCCAAGCTTCTAAAACAGCAATGTCAGCTGGGGACCAAGTGATCAAAGGCACAAATCTGTGAAGAACATTTTATATCTGAATTGTAAGCATCCCATCTACTTTTTTCTTCATTCATTTAAATTTCAGATGAAACTTTGAATATATCTGTTTTGTTTTACCCATTTTATAGACAATGTATCTTAGGGACCAGAATTCTCCCAAAACTCACAGTATGTACCAGAAAAACACATAAAAGAACTCCTAAATTCCATCATACTTTCTAGCAAAAAGAACCGATTTATTCTGCTTAGTAGTATAGAATTGGAGAGATTAGCAAGTGAGGTATCTTGGAATTATGCCTCAAAGAATGATAAGAATCTTATCCAATGGCAAAAAGAAGTACATTTCATGAATCAATGAACTAGTTAGCATGAGCTCAAGCACAGATGAACTAAGAGTATGCTATAGTCGAAGAAAGGGAAAACAATTCAAAGTATAAGGTAAGATGATGAAAAATAAGAAAAATAATTGTTGTATTTTTAAGTGTTTATTTCCAGAATTAAAATGGTATGTTGAAAAGTGAATGGATGCATTCATTGCTAACACAGTGCCTCAAATTTTCTTGTCACAGATACTCATCTTTAACTGTATCAAATGCTTTGCAACATATACAAACTCTCCAAATGTTGCAATTTTTCAGTGTGAAAGGGGTGAGTGCATAGGTAGAATAACTATAGACTGGTCATCTACATGATCAGTTTTGTTAAATAAAGTATTATCTTACTCTAGATTTATATGAGTGAATTGAAAACACTTGCTTAGAGAGTGAGTAAACAAGCTAACATATAATGAAATATTTTTCATCTTGGATAAGCCCAACTTCCTCACTTCATTAGTTTTTAATTAAACTTCTGTTTGATTGAGTTCTCTATATCTTTCCCAAAACCTTTTGCTTCTAAAATCTCTTTCATTTGGTCCTTAACTTCCAGGAGGGGTGAAAGCAACACTGTTTTTTCTCTTGTTTACATACATCATCTGTTAGAGTTGCTTAAAATACAGTGTAAGAGAAATCAGAAAAGCAGTTCTATTGGGTACAGTTGTGTGAACAGAATATCCAGCATATTAAAATTATAAAGATCCAAAATCTAGTTAACATGGAATAGAGCACAGTACAGACCATCTCTACCGTGAGAACCATAGTAAGATTCCTGTTCTGAGTTGGGCATATAGAGGGGAGTCCTCTGTCTCTCTCCTTCCTTTGTCACTTATGGAAAAATTACGTGTCTCTCCCAGATCCTGATCAACTGGAGCTACTTCAAATGTCTGCCCCATATTCTCCAAGCTGCTTCCAAATCCTGTTGTAGTTTGTTCCCTGCCTACTTGCTCAAAAACATGCTATTGCCTGTTGACCAATCCTTTAACAGAAAACTGAATTTGTCAAAGGAAGCTGCTAGCATAATGGAAGGAGTTTGTAACTCTCACTGCCTTGTGCACAGCTCATGAGCCTGGCTCCTACAGCTTCACACTTCAACTGTAAAGGAGAGAAGGAAGTTCCCACACAGCCTCTGACATTTGCTTAGTTTTACAGGTTATAGCTGTTAAGAGTTATCCACTCTGTTCTCAAAACTTAATGAAGAGTAAAGGACACAGAATACTCTTCTGTCTACATTTTCCTTCAGTGATGGGTGTTGAACTAACTAAATCATTCTTTTGGTGATAAACAAAGTCTTTTGTTCCTCTTCCAGTTTTTATTTGTAGAGCAAGCATTTCCTGAGAGCCACAGTGTGAACCCACGTAAGAAGGAGTAGCAGACACATATAAAACTAAACACAATTATAGGAGCAATGCATGGAAGTGTTCGGTCTCTCAAAAGTAGAAGAAACCAGGTTTGGGCAAGGTGATTAGAGGGTCCTGGGTGCTCAGGTGAGTAAGTATTAGGTCTCCCCTGGACAGGTTTTACGTGGGGAAAAGAGTCCAAATGAAGTTGGGTATAGGTTACTTTTAAGCACATTTTTCTGTTAACTGCTCTGGAAGACACTGGAATTCATGGAGCTGGAGACAGAATTGAGCAGTCGGTTTTAAAATGAGAATTGACTTTGCTCAAAAGGAGCTTAGATCCCAGGGGCAAGCTGTAAAGTGCACAGCATTGGTGTAATACTTGTCTTTATGTAGGAATCAAAGAAAGCTTGTACAACATGTTTTATTTCAGTAACAAAATGTCGAGCTTCAGGTTTAGCAATAGGGCAAATTTTTAGACGGCTAATCAATATAACTGTTCTATCCCTATCTCCTCCTAATTATGTAATTATCTACAGAACTATTCCAAGGACAAATAGCCTGCTATCTTTTCTCCCTACCTTTAGCTGGTAGAGTTCTATTTCTTGAGTTTTCTTATCATGTTCCCTAAATTTTAAGTTTTAAACTGTTTCACCTGAAAGCAATCATTTTTGCAGTCAATTTCCCAAATAAAAACATCTGGCTTTTCAATTCAGACAGCTATGAGTTAAGAAATCCACCAGGGGAGTAGAATTATGTTCTCTTTTGGAAAGTAGAGATGTTTACAAAGACGGATGCCAGCTGCCTGGTCTGCATGGCTAGTGAGCTCTTGTGTCTGAGAAGTGAGGACCCTTAGTCTCCCTTCTTCCTACTCCCTGGGAAGATGTTGGTCACATCCTGATTGTTAATCATGTCTCTTGTATTAATTGACCTTTTACAGAGACTACTGAGACCAGCAAGCTCTGAGGGCATTAGTTCTGACAGCAGCTGTTTTCCTGTGGTATCTATTTGCATGGCATTTGTGATACCAACATGCTTTAAAATAATTTCTCTTCGGAGACTTTCAGCAGCCATTGCAGAAATCTGTTAGGAAGGTTTTGGGGGGCAATGTTATTTCTGCCAACATTACTGGGTCTTTCCGAGTACTGAAGTCTGGAAAAGAAAAGTGGCTGGATGCGTGATATGAAGTAATATTTTTATCTTCCCTAGGTCTGCACAAGGCAGATATGGAAAATGATGAAAGATAAAATTGGTATATTTTTTGGAGAATGTTTGAAACTTTTAGAGGATTGATTTTAGCCCATTGCTGATAACCTTGTGAAAGCTTGTGAAGATTTTTAGAAAATAGAAACAATATAGAGTTTCCCAGGCCCCGCCCTCTTACATGCTTCTATTGATCAGACAGCCACATCACAGAGCTGTTTACAGAGATGACCCCCGAGAAAGTCACATATGCAGACACACGGACTGTCTCATCTTAGTTGCCTTCTTTTACCTTGTCACAATGCACATATACCCCCAAAGGCTCCAGGACATGTCATGAGGAGAGAATCTGCAGTCTTTATTATTGTTATTATTATTAATTATTATTCTGCTAAACAATACATCACGACCACAGCTTCCCTTCCCTCCATTCCTCCCAGTCACCCATCCCCAGATCCATTGTTCCTCCTTCCCCTTCAGAAAGCAGCAGGTCTCCCTGGGATATTAACCAAATATGGCATAAAAATGCTAGAAAAAGATAAGGCACAAATCCTCATATCAAGGCTAGACTGGGCAGCCCAGTAGAAGAAAGAAGATACCAAGAGCAAGCAGAAAAGTCAGAGACAGCGCCTGCTACCACTGTTAGGAATCCCACAGAACACCAAGCTGCACAATCATAACATACATGCAGATGACCTAGGTCAGCCCATGTAGGCAGATCCAGTGACTCTGGCTGTCACTCCAGTCTCTGTGAGCCTTTATAAGCTCTGCTTAGTTGGTTCTGTGAGCTGTGTTCTTCTGGTGTCCCTCTGGCTCCTACAACCCTTCCTTCCTCTCTTCCAGGGGTTTCCTGAGCTCTGCCTAACATTTGGGTATGGGGCTCTTTCTGCATCTGCTCCCATCAGTTGTTGGATGAAGCCTCTTTGATGGTTGGGCTTGAGTATACCAGAATATCATTAGGAACCATTTCATTGACTTGTTGTTGTTTCTGCTGCTGTTCATGTGTGTGTGTGTGTGTGTGTGTGTGAGAGAGAGAGAGAGAGAGAGAGAGAGAGAGAGAGTTATGTTTGGTCCTATCCTAGGTCTCTGAGATATCCAGGCATGGTTGAGCATAGGCTTCCTCTCTTGGGGAAAACCCCAACTCATTGGACTAGTCAATAGTTAGCCACGCTCACAAGTAACACCAGACAGACAGGACAAATTGTAGGTTGAAGTTTTATGGCTAAATCGGTGTCCCAGTGTCACTGCTGGAAGTATTGCCTGGCTGCAGAACATGATCGGTTCAGGATCCTTATTCTCCCATTACTGGGAGTCTTCGGTAGGGTCACACTCATAGATTCCAGGGAGTTTCCACTGCACTAGGTTTCCAAATTGCCCCTCAAATTCACCCCTCTTCAATTCCAGTCATCTTTCCTCATATTCTCTCCTTCTCCTCCTCCTCCAACATGATCTCTCCTGTTTCAATTCTCACATGGCCCCAATCTACCTGCTAAATCTGTTCCCCTCCAGGGAGATAGATCCATGTGTCTCCCGCTGAACCCTTCTTCTTACTTAGTCTCTTTGGGTCTGTGGATTTTAGCATGATTATCCTTTATTTTACAGCTAATTATGCACTTATAAGGAAGTATATATACCTTGTCTTTCTGGGTCTGAGTTACTTCACTCAATATGATTTTTTTCTAGCTCCATTAATGAATGAGTCTGCAAATTTTATTATATTTAAAAATGGCTGAGTAATACTCCAATGTATAATTATGCCATATTTTCTTTATCCATTCTTAAGCTGAAGGACATCTAGGTTGTTTCCAGTTTCTAGTTATTATGAATAAAGCTTCTATGAACATATTTGAGCACATATCCTTGTAGTAGGATAGAGAGTCCTTTGGCTATGTACCCAAGAGTAGTATAACTGGGTATTGAGGTAGGTAGATTCCCAATTTTCTGAGAAACCACTATATTGATTTGCAAAATAGCTGTATAATTTGTACTTGCACCAGCAATCATGGAGGATTCCCCTTGCTCCACATCCTCACCAGCATGAGTTGTCATTTGTATTTTTGATCTTAGTCACTCTGATAAGTATAAGGTATAATTTTTTCTTCTTTTCTTTTTTATTAATTTTTAAAATTTTATTATTATTATTACAAATTTTCACCTCCTCCCCTGCTCCCATTTCCCTCTCCATCCCCCCATTCCCTCTCCCCCTCCCTCTCCAGTCCAAAGAGCAGTCATGGTTTCCTGCCCTGTGGGTAGTCCAAGGACCTCCCCGTCCATCCAGGTCTAGGAAGGTGAGGATCCAAACAGACTAGATTCCCACAAAGTCAGTACATGGAATAGAATCAAAACCAGTGCCATTGTCCTTGGCTTCTCGGTCAGCACTCATTGTCAGCCACGTTCAGAGAGTCCTGTTTGATCACATGCTCCATCAGTCCCAGTCCAGCCGGCCTTGGTGAGTTCCCATTAGATCAGCTCCACCATCACAGTGGGTGGGTGTACCCCTTACGGTCCTGACTTCCTTGCTCATGTTCTTTGTCCTTCTGCTCCTCATTTGGACCTTCGGAGCTCAGTCCAATGATCCAATGTGGGTCTCTGTCTCTATCTCCGTCCATCGCCAGATGAACGTTCTATGGTGATATGCAAGATATTCATCAGAGTGGCTATAGCATCAGGCCAGTTCAAGCACCCTCTCCTCAGTTGCTCTAGAAACAAGCTGGGGACATCTCCTTGGACACCTGGGAACCCCTCTAGAGTCCAGACTCTTGCCAACCGTCAAATGGCTCCCTTAATTAAGATATATACTTCCCTGCTCCCATATCCACTCCTCCTACATCCCAACTGTCCCATTCCCCCAAGCTCTCCCCATCCTCCCCTTCTCACTTCTCTCTCCCCATGTCCCCTTACCACCATCCCACCCCACCCCCAAGCTCTCAATTTTTGCCTGGAAATCTTGTATACTTCCAATATCCAGGAGGATAACTACATATTTTTTCCTTTGGGTTCACTTTCTTAATTAGTTTCTCTAGGATCACCAACTATAGGCTCAATGTCCTTTGTTTATGGCTAGAATCCACGAATGAGTGAGTACATACCATATTCATGTTTTTGGGTCTGGGTTACCTCGCTCAGGATAGTGTTCTCTATTTCTACCCATTTGCATGCAAAATTCAAGATGTCATTGTTTTTTACTGCTGAGTAATACTCTAATGCGTATATATTCCACACTTTCTTTATCCATTCTTCCATTGAGTGGTATCTAGGTTATTTCCAAGTTCTGGCTATTACAAATAATGCTGCTATGAACATAGCTGAACAAATGCTTTTGGTACAGGATCAGGTCCCCTTGCTTGCCAGGAATCTTGCAGACAAAAGGCCTACCTTGCTGCAGGCAGGCTATTGAAACAAAGGAACTCCCACCTGGTTGCGCTCACCACCCTGTGCCAGCACCAAAACAGGCTGAGCTGGGGGATCTTATGGACCCTAAGAAGGGGGGAAGAAGGGAGGGGTTTCTTGGGTGCAAGCTGGAATGGGATAGGAAGAGGGAGGCAGGAGCCGGGAAGTGTAGCCCCTGCAGAATGACCAGGAAGTATAGGGAGAAATGTCTGTGCTCCCTCTCCTGGGATGCTTCCATGGGTCAGGAACTCACTCACCCCTGTGATGGATCTTCCAGTACAGGATCAGAGCCCCTAGCTGGCCAGGGACCTCACAGACAAAAAGCCTACCTTGTTGCAGGCAGGCTATTGAAAAAATGAAACTCCAGGGAGGTTGTGCTCACCACCCTATCCCAGCGCCAAAACCGGCTGAGCCGGGGAATCTTATGACCCGGAAGAAGGGAGGAAGAAGGGGGGGGAGGTTCCTGGGTGCAAGCTGGGATGGGATAGGAAGAGGGAGGCAGGAGCTGGGGACTAAAATTTATTTATATACCAACCACACTTTTTCCTCCCCATCTCTTCTCTTCCTTCCTCTCATCTCCTTCCTACCTCCCTCTACTTAATCTTAGAGTCATTTGATTTGCATTTCCCTAATGACTCAGGGTGTTAAACATTTCTTGAGATTTTTCTTGACCATTTAAGATTTCTTTGTTGAGAATTCTCTGTTTACATCTGTTGCCCATTTTTCAATTGGATTATTTGGTTTATTGATGTCTAGTTTCTTTTATTCCTTATATATTTTGGATATTAGCCCTCTAGCAGATGAGGTACCTCATTCTGTATGCTGCCATTTTGTTCTATTGATGGTGTCATTTGCCTTACAGAAGCTTTTTGGTTTCTTGTGTGATGGAGGAAGGTCATTGGTTAAAAAATAAAGAAGCTGCTTGGCCCTCATATGTTAGAACATAGGTGGGTGGAGTAAACAGAACAGAATGCTGGGAGGAAGAAGAAGTGAGCTCAGACTCGATAGCTCTCCTCTCTGGGGCAGATGCGATGAAGCTCCAACCCAGGATGGACATAGGCTAGAATCTTCCCAGTAAGCGCACCTTGGGGTGCTACACACATTATTAGAAATGGGCTAGTCCAGGTGCGAGAGTTAGCTGAGAAGAGGCTAGATATAATGGGCCAAGCAGTGTTTAAAAGAATACAGTTTGTGTGTTGTTATTTTGGGGCATAAGCTAGCCAGGCAACCAGGAGCTGGGGCGACAGGAACACAGCCCACAGCTCCCACTACACTTGTGGTTCTATTTATTTTTGCTCTTTGTGTCTGCCCTATTGGTGTTCTTTTCAGGAAATTGTATCCTGTGCCAATGTTTTCAAGGCTATTCCACACTTTCTCTTTTATCAAGTTTAGTGTATTTGGCTGTGCACTGAGGTATTTGATTCACTTGGTCTTGAGTTTTGTGCAGAGAAATAAATAGGAATTTATTTGCATTATTTTATATGCAGACATCCAGTTAGACCATTACAATTTGCTGAAGGTACTTTCTTTTTTCCATTTGTATTCCTGGCTTTCTTAACCAATGAAAAGTTCTTGGCTCTCCTCTAGCATTTCCAGTCTATAACAACTACATATTATTTTACTATACTTTCAACATATTCTACCTGATCAAACTATATACATTTTTCAAATGCTTTTACTTTGTTTATTTTGTTTTGCCCCAAATTCTTCACAGCAACAACTGTGATACAGCCTGAATTCCAATCTGTCTTGAAACTTCCTTCACCACATTATTTGATATATGGACTTTAATCTTGGCCTCCCTCAATGTTTCAGAGGAGACCAAATGTAGGCAAATTATTTATCAGCATGCACCGTGAGTGACCCCTGGTCCAATTTTAATGAATTCCTTATTCACATCCAAATCTCATACATTAGACTTGCAGTGTAGTCTTTAACGTCTTCCTTTGCTTCAGCATTCTGTCCTTCTGGATTCCTACCAGAATTGTCTATGAACCCTAGCTTATAGCATTCTTGTGTTTCTCTAGTCTGATTCTTGAATTTTCTATGTTCTTTTTACAAATCACATAGCTGGGTATTGTCATGGAAATGACTTTATTCACCTAGTACAAATGTCTGTGTTACTTACTGGTATTATTTACCTGACAGAAGCAATGTGCAGAAGGAAAATGCGCATGATTTGCTACTCCCAAATACATGGGAAGAACATCTCAGGAATGGAATTACACAGTGTAGCAGGTACTTCTCTTGATGGAAAGGCAGACAGGAAGAGGTTAAGGATAATATGCCCTCAAGGACCATTCTGAGTGATCTGCTTCCTCCAGCTAAATCCAACCTCACAAAGTTTCCACAACATCTCCAAACAACTGTCCACTTGACCATAAATTTAATGTAGGAGACTCTGTGTGATATTTAATGATCAAACTGGAAGGACATTTATTTATTTTGAAATAGGAAATTGGACTAAGAAGATCTGAAGTTTGTAAATGGTAGAGCACTCTGTAATTTAATCTTATTTGTTATCCTTGCCCCAAATTGATTAGCAAGGGAATATGCAATTTGTTTAGTGTCTTAGGTATAAGTACTCTATATACTTCAGTTTTCTCATAAGCATTGAGTACTATCCAAAGAAAACACTTTCTTTACTGTGTGTGTGTGTGTGTGTGTGTATTAGATAATACTTAGAAGTAGAGAACTGTGCTCTGTGCATCTGATCTCATGACTGCCCCCAAATAGTTTAAGAGTTTAAATGTTCTTACTTTATATCAATAGTTGTTACATCACATTCTCTTCAGGGGATAGGGTAATAAGTTTCCTTTATTATATGGAAATGTTATGCCACATGTTCTTCAGGTAATATGTCTGGAAATCAACACTAGTCCTGGAGTTATTTTCCACCACATCATCTACATTAAGAAACAGCACTTTAAAATAAGATATCCATTTGAAGCATAAAGAATGACCTTTGCTCCTTGAAGGGACTTTGGAATACAGACTCAATGCAAGCTACCAGGATAGTTTGCAGGACTATGCTAGTAACTGGAAAAGTTTTGTTTTTTTCCTGCTCCTTCCAGTTTGTTTTTCCTTTTAAGCATTCAGATTCCTTCTTTGTTCTTTTGTGTTCACTCTCACCTGGCATCTAAAAGTCTGAATGGAGTTCACATTTGGTTCTCCATATGTGGGCAGTCAGGGGAAGTTCAAGTCAACCTGGGTGGTCCTGAGGAGAAAGAGTATAGACTGAAGTTCAGGTTCAGATTTTAAGTCTTTCAAAGAAAAAATGTCTTTTTTCTTCTTCTTATGTTATGATTCTCAGGGCCCAGTATGGTAACTTGCATTCTTTAAGTTCTTATAGCTGCAAAATTACACTGTAGCAAGGATGTTTTCAAAGTCCATGTTTATGAATATGAGCTATGGTTTTTCTTCTAATACGCTAGACAGAACATCTTTATAAATTATCATTCAGCCCCTTTAATATCCTTATTTGATAATTCTTGCTCTTCCCTCCCATCTGGATGGCTCCTGCTGGTGGCCCCAGGTCACCTACAATGCCCTATATATGTTCCATTTGGCTGTTTTTTGATTGTATTCTGACCCTGGAAGCTTGTCTGTAGTTTGAGTTTTGTTATAAAGAGTGATGATTTTTTTTTCTTGGAGTAAATTAATTTGCATCAGAATCACTCAATTCTTTGGGGGCTTGTTACTAAATGTTATTAAGATGACTCTGGAATAGCCATGTTCTGAGATTAGCATAGGCTTGCTTCAGAGAAACATTTTCACAGGATCCTACAAATACTTGCTTTGTCTGGTGAGTTGTCACCCTGTGTTCTTCAGGCCTTGGTGTCTCCACTCATCTCTCTGCTCCCCTCAGCTGTTCAAGGCTGACTTGGGTTTCCAGTGCACATTTGTACTCTAGGAAAAGCCTCCCATCAGAAAACTCAAGAGGCTGTTGAAACATGGCTGTGAGCATTATTTCCTTGTGGATCTGTCTTATTTGCTGCTGTTTAACACTTGAGTTGTTCTTGTACATTTGGAAGGCTAGTCCAAATGCCCCTGTAGATTGTGATGGAATCACATATCAGAATTCTCCTATTTGTGCTAAGAGTGAGCTATACTACTTTGGAATACTCCCATGGAGTGCACATGTGCATTTTAAAACAGGTACTGTGACCAGGAATAAAGTTGTCATTAGAACAATATGATTGTCTCCTATATTGCAATCAAGCTTTCAAGTTACATGTTTCCTACAACAGAATGACAGAATGGATGGAAGGAAACTAGTTACAAAGTCATGGTATTTCCTCAACATTGATTTCATTAAGAAAAATTTGAGCCAGCTATTATACACACACATATTCATGTGCATGTAAATGAGCATGCAAACAGAGCACAGAAAAAAATAAGGTTTTTCCTCATGTACTTTACATATAAGATATGCTTAACCTGAACACCTCTTTCAGTTTTTCATTTATAATTCAGATTAAATTGTATCTACCCCAAGGTATTTTTTGATTACTGTTCACAAATACTAGTAAGGTATTTTTCCTGATGGTATGCCCTGCAGGAGAAGCAGGAAATAGGCACAAGTTACTGAGTTTGAGTCAGGTCCTACCAGGTCTCACTCAAGATGACAATTTTCTCATTTGTTATAGAATAACACTCATCTAACATTTCTTTCATAAGATTTAAATCAAGAAATATTAAACATATACTTAATCTAAAATGCAAATTGCCTTTTAAAGGTTATAAAAACATCTCTAATGTAAATATAAACAGACAAAATAATGTATGTGCACCCCTACAATTTGAGCTCTTTCAATCACTAATTGCTTTTTGTTTCTGTATATACTCAAGTGATTAGCATTTTAGAGTTGTCTCCCAGAAAATATAGTGTAGTCTCTCATGAAAACCACACCTTTTAGTAGAGCAAAGCCTTTCTTAATATCCCAGCTTGACGGTTCTTATAAGAAAAGTCCAATAAAAGTAGGGCACAGGAATTTTTAATATTCTTTAAGTGATATTTGTCTCCTAATTTTGGGTTCTTGATCCAATATTTTATTACAGAGCTCCAAGAAAAAAATTGGGCAATTAATGGCTTTACTGAATCAAAAGAATATTAATAAGAAATTGATACTGAGAGAATGAACAGATTGTGTATTTGACTTATCTCCTCATATTCCATAGTCAACTCTGTCTGTACAGTCATCTTGTGTAGAGAGCCATGTGGAGTCACACCTGACGGCTATGTGTAGAGAGCTGCGTGGAGCCGCACCTAATGGTGCTGGCTTCTGCCCTCCGCGATCCCGAAAGCAAGTGCTGTCTATGATAATCAACTCCTAATATCAACTAGGCCTGACTTATGCTATTATCGTGCAATGATCATTAGCTGCTTACATATGCGTGGACCTATGGGCAGTGCCCACCTGGCAATCCGGGATTGGTAGCCCATGTCTCCTTAAGGGCTGGGAGAGGTTTGCCCAGAGAGAGAAAAGGAAAGAGAAAGAAGTTGTGACTAAAGTCCTGAATAAAACTGCAGCAAGAAGAGCTCCGGTGTGTCGTGTGTCATCCTTGCAGGACAAGGTAGAGCTGCAACAGGTGGTGGCACGTAGAGGGACAAGTCGTACGGGGACAGTTGGACAAGCATACGGGGAACCTCCAAACCTCTCTCCGTGGAGCCCAGAACTTGCTGCAGTCAGGGGGTGCACCGAATAATCCTCAAGGTAAAGATTGGGGATCCGAGAAAGAAAGAAAAAAAAATGCGGGTTTTCCGCTCTCACTGGTAGAAGGGAGAGCGGGGGTAATAGGGCTGCGACTAAAGCCGATGGATCAAAGTGAAAGGGGACAGTATAGCCACGACCAAAGTGGACGGATCAAAGTGAAACTAAAAGGAAGATGGGATTTTAGAATGGGCGCTTCAACATCACACCTGATTTTTCTGGCTCTTAACGAGCTGTTACGGAGTGCATTGAAAAGGTTTTTGACTGAATGTGACACAATTGTTCCTTGGTTTGCCGTCTCTGGCAATCTTAATGTGTCATCCTGGGACAAGCTTGGTAGAGATCTGAATTTTGCCGTCGAACAAGGTACACTAAGGAAGGGAGTTAGATTCATGTGGTTTGAATTACCAAGACCTAAGTTTGCAGTGGAGTGTGAGCAGCTGCGGCTCCAAGGCCAAGGAGCTCCAGGTGGCTCCAAGGCCAAGCAGCACTGAGGGTCTTCGAAGCTGCAAACACCCGGGACCTGGCTCAGGGCATAGAAGCACAGCACAACCACGGTGAGATCTGTTGGCCTCGACCTCTGTCCCTGCCCGGGGCAAGAGGCCGAGATGGGATCCATGTCACCCCGATGGGGTCAGGGCCTGCCGCTCTGCGCTGCCACGCCTCCACCTTCCAGCTCCGTGGGGAGGTAGATCTCCGCCTCTCCCCAGTCTGTGACCTGCATCTGAGCACGGCTGAAAATGGCAGTAAGAATGCAACATCCCTGCTCAGCAGGAAGTAGCCAGAGAGATTGACAACGTCCAAATTCCCTATAAGATGATTTAAGCGGGGTCCCTTCAGAGCAGCAAACCTGCTTTCCTGAGTTCCATTCCACTCCATGCACCAGTTTGGACCCAGAACGAGTGCAGCTGGGGCTAGAAGGCAGCTGGAGCAGAGCTTTGCTAGGTGGCTGTGGTGGAAGACACACTGCCTCAGCCCAGTAGGTGCCTTGCCTGGTGGATGCCACAGCAGCGCCAAGAGTATCAGCAAATGCAACAACAAGTGCTGGAGCTGAGATAAACTGGAGCACAGACCCCACAGGGCTGCCCGAGAACGCAGCGTAGCCGCGGGGCAAGGAAAAGGTAATGGTAGTTTTAAGCTCTGCACACCACTGAAGAGTCTGCGGCAGAGCGAATTTAAATCAAGAGACTGCCCTATTGTAGGAGCAGGTGGACCTATGGCTGGTAGGTTGGGTTCAGTGGTGATTGGGGACCCTACTGCTGGCAATCTTAACACCTGTTGTCATGGGCATTCATCTTTGAATCCTGTGTAAGATCAGACAACCCATGAGAATGCAGCATATGGTCACTTAGCAGAAGCAGGATCAGCTGGACTGCTAGGGAAGCCAAAGAGGTGCACAAGGGAGAAGGTGTCTTCCATGCACTCAGCTGAGAAGAATGAATGTGCCACGGGGATATGGCAGTTGGGGTATGTTATTTAGGGGACTGCTGAAGGAGCAGTGGTTTCTGACTGCTCCTGGGGTCATGGCAAAACCACTCCTAAAAGTCCCGAGTCTGATACAGTCACACACCTCTGTTCACTTGAGGGGAAGAGGGTGTGTGGGAAATAGTAGGATACGGGGGAAAAAAAGAACCCAGGTAAAAGAGAGGCAAGTCTATACCCTAGTCTGTCAGACATTTCTATCCATCCGGGGCTGTGTGTGACCAGCATTCAATATGACTCATGCAGCTAATTTGTCTAAAGAATTGTCTAGATATCTTTTAGGTAATTGGTCTGGTGAATTCGAACAACTGGAAAAGCTATGAGTGGCGATTGAGACTGCAAATTCCACACGCATGGATACCAGCCTGGCAGAAGGACTATCCTCCTGGATCATCATAGCCATGGATCATCTGAAGGAGTGGGCAGGAATAGGAGCCCTAACAGGCTTAATGGTGCTTGCCTCCCTGGTATGCCTGTGGTGCATCTGTCACATAAGGGTTTTACAGCATTGCAATGCAGTTATGGTCATTCAGGCCTTCACGGTCATTGAAACAGGACAGTCCCCTCAAGCTTGGTTATCTATATTTGAGCACAGGATGCGAGGCTTGTGCACTGCACTTGAGGTCAGAAAAGTCGACCTCAAGAAGAGCAAGTCTGATTGCATGTGGGTTGGTGTCTAGCTCCCACCTCTGTAAAAGGACACCAGACAGGTCTAGTGTTTTCTGGGTGGATGACACCTGGACAGACACTAGTACATGTTCCATTTTTAACAGAGATCAGACCTCTACTCTTGCCTGTTGCTTTGCAAAACAAAAAGGGGAACTGTAGAGAGTCGTGTGGAGTCACACCTGATGGCTATGTGTAGAGAACTGCGTGGAGCCACACCTGATGGTGCTGGCTTCCACCCTCCATGATCCTGAAAGCGAGTGCTCTCTGTGATAATCAACTCCTAATATCAACTAGGCCTGACTTATGCTATTATCATGCCATGATAGTCAGCTGCTTGCATATGTGTGGACCTATGGACAGTGCCCACCTGGCAATCTGGGGTTGGCGGCCCAGGCCTACTTAAGGTCAGAGAGAGAGAGAGAGAGAGAGGAGGAGAGAGAGGGAGAGAGAAGGAGAGAGAGAGAAAAAACAAGGTCCTGAATAAAACTGCAGCAAGAAGAGCTCCGGTGTGTCACGTGTCATCCTTGCGGGACGGACGAGGTGGAGCTGCGACAATCTTCCACATTTTGTGACCCACCTTCACTTAGAGCTGTGTTTGATTTTTGGTATAGATCTCAGTTATTTTAAAGCCATCATATTTACCAAGTTAGGTAAAATCTTCTAGTAAGATAATTATAAGATTGTATTTCTGCTGATCTGAACACTTTTATTGTTTTTTTTATTTTTTATTTTTTTTGATTTTTCGAGACAGGGTTTCTCTGTGGTTTTGGAGCCTGTCCTGGAACTAGCTCTTGTAGACCAGACTGGTCTCGAACTCACAGAGATCCGCCTGCCTCTGCCTCCCAAGTGCTGGGATTAAAGGCGTGCACCACCACCGCCCGGCTAACACTTTTATTTTTCATTTTAATACATTTATTAATTTTTGGTGCAGGGTGTAATGCAGACCAGTCACATCTTTGTGTGCTAAGGATGACATCGAATTTCTGATCTTCCAGCCTCTGCCTTCTGGATGCAGATATGTGCCACAATACTCCACCTGGTTTTTGCAGTGCATGGACTCTACCCAGGGCTCTGTGCGTTCTATGAAAACTCTTTGCCAACTGCATTATATCCCCAGAACTGAACTGATCACTTTTAATCAAACAATAATAATTTTACTGATTTGTTTAAAAATATTATTATAAACGGGATTAATAATTGCTTCCTTTTCAGATACATGTTTTGTGATAGTCCAAAAATGTGAGCCTATTTCCACCTTGTCTGAGGTCAAAGAGTTTGAAGTTGCTCAGTTAACAACAATCAGGGCTGTACATCCTAAATCAGAATGTGGCTACTTGGTTCTTTGGACATTAAGATGGCTCACACAAGTAGATCCATTCCATCCTGAGAGATCATCAGGATATGAAATGTACTTCTGCCCCATCTTTTGTAATATGAGGTTACCTGTGGAGTTACCTTCAGGATACTTGGTCTAGAGGGGCTTCATTGCCTAAACAACAGAGTGCTAATGACTTGATGTCTCAAATTGTTAAAGCAATTAACTGTTGGAGTTGTCCTTTGTATCATGTTAAAGAAGTCTCTGTTGCCTTCTTTCCCATTTTGTATTGTGGTATAAGCGTATGGAAAATTAAACACAGTGATTTCAGTATTCACTGGAATGCCCTCCTGGTATTATTCTATATTTCTGTTTTATTGTTTTTCATGCGTATTCTTATTCTTTACTAATATTTTTAAATTCCCACACCCCTGCCTTGGAGAAGTGTTTTTGTTGAGGCTGTTTTGCCCAAATCCACAAAGTCCCCCAAAAGCCAACAAGGAGACCAAGTCCCATATTTAAAAGCAAAGAGCCTTTATTTTATGCAAGTTTGCAAACTCAGTATCTCTGGATGTCCAATGTACTGGAATAAACAAAGAGCCCCAGCTCAGTTAGAGTTGGGTTTTTATAGTAGTAAAGGTGGGAGCGAGGGGTTTCTGAGGTTCAGGACCCCTGATTGTCTGACATTCGTCAAGGGGTATCCTGGTGAGTGTGTGCTGGCAGGTGATCCTATCTATAGTCGTTGGAACATTAGGCATTTTCTTTGGATGGTCTCTTCTTGGGTGGTGCTCGGGTAATCTCAGTTTGTGGTCCTTCCTGCAACAAGGTACTGCCTCAGGGTAAACTACTAAGACTCAGGTCTCCATTAAACTTTTTGATATCTGAGTCCTACTCTGGCAGGTGATAATGGTTGGAAGAAAAGAACTTCCTTTGGGTGATCTGTTCATATTTAGCAAATCATGGCTGGATCTTACAGTCCCCTACAATATTTAATGAAAATTAGGGTGACTAAGTGTAAATGGCTTCAGGTCTTGGCCAAAGAAATCCTCACTTGTTCTTGGTGGATCATGGTGGTACCTGCTCTTCCAGTTTATTGTGGCTAGCTTTTCTGGCTTATGGTAGTGTTGGTTCGTGACCAGGGTTTTGTGTATGTTAACTTTGTCCATCTTAGCATCTCAGACCCTTACAACAACAGGAATTAGGCCTTCAGAACATCCCAGCCTATGCTTGTGTGGAAAAAAATGACAGAGTGGCAGCCCAATTGTCTAAGGCTCAGTCTCCTAGCTGCGTGCTGGGGAGGGCCATCTGAGATATTCAGTGGGTGCACTCCAGAGTGAATCAACGTCTCTACAGGTGAGGGCTTCCTGATGTGTTCAGTGAGCGCACACCAGGGAAAATCACCTGTTTCTGCAATCCTACACCAAATATACCTGGTTGTGTGGCTTCAGCCAGAACACCAGATTTCTCACTGGTAACATACATAAAATATTCATTTTTACTGCAAAGGGCTGATGTAAGTTCAGATGAGTCCATGCACATAAAATGCTTAAAACAGTCTTGGTACACTAAATGCACTGAATAAATCATTACTGCTCTATTTCCCCCTTCATATGACATGCAGTTATGTTTCTTCACTGTCTAGCTTGGCTTGCTCATCTGACTGCTTCTGCTTCTGTTGCATGGGCCTAAGTGAACAGAAGTGAGCAGTGAAAAGCAGATCCTGACCTTTGGGCAAGTTAGAAAGAATTATTCAGAAGTGTGGATACAGTAGCTCATGTTTAAGGGCATGAGCATTGTTGCAGATAAGACATAGTGTTATTATTTCCACTACCCAGTGCTTTGACAAAATGTCTAGCCACCACAAGCGCTGGCACTTCCAGGTTCCAGTGCCACACATGTGTCATCAAGTGCTCAGGCAACTTCAATAGCCACCTAGGGCCCTCAAGCCCTGCGTGATCTACATGCAGCATGGTTACATGATCTGTGTGTTCATGTAACAGCTACATAATCCCCTGTGTGCATGCACTAGACAGTCTTTAAAAGCTGGACATGCCCACTCCAAGCTCTCTTCCTGTACCAACTTCCTCAGGCCTATGCCGCACGAGTTGTTCTCTGTCTCAATAAACTCAAAGTGGGTTTTGTTGTGTGTCTCATGATCTGTTCCCACTCGTGTCTGGTCATTCCATAGAGGGGTAGACTCTATTATCACCAAAGTGAGGCCAGAACTATGCTTTGCCTATGTCAACCCTTTGCACTGTACTGCACGAGAAGTGAATATACTAGACTGTAGTTGCTTTATGTAGAATATAGATTTTCCTCTTGGGATATTCTGTTCAGAAATTTCTATTCTTCTACTGTATAGAAGAATAGAAATGCAGAAGTGAACTTGGGTTTGAGTTCATTAATAATTTACCTTTACCTAATTTTCTACACGCTAAAAGGCAGAAAACTGAAGTTAGGCAGATGTCTCATGGAAGAAGAGGTCTATGCAGTAAGCCACTGTTGATTCTTCTTTAAGATTTAATAGCATGTTGGTCCTTACCAGTGCAAAAAATTGAGTTCCTTTGTGCCTGACTCAGTTTTTTTTAAGCAAATTATTCTATGACTTTGACTTTCCATTTCCTTAACTCAATGTGGAATTACTTGTGTTATGATAGACAAAACAATGGTTGCCCAGAGAATGATCACTTCTGAAGCCTCAGATTGTAACTATGGGTTTCTCCAAAGCTCCTGGAGGAGACTACAACCCTGTTGGCACTGGAATTTAGAACTCTAGACCTCTGTAGGGGTAAGATAATGAATTTGCATATTGCAGTAGGACTATGGAAATACTATGTGTAGCTTGCAGTTTGTAGAAAAGATAAAGCAGTGAGTGATGAGCACCAGATGTTCTGTGGGTACCATCATAGCACCTCCTGGGCCTTTTGAGTCTGTCTGTGCAGTTGTCTGGTTATGAGTCATAGCTATCTTTTAGAAAAGTAACCATAACATTAAAACATCTGCAATATTTCTCAGCTAGTGAAATGACTTTATGGGATTGCTGAACTGAAAATTCCTGAGAGAACCAGTGTAAAGTGGAACTGTAAAATTAGAATTATAGAACTGTGAATAAAACGCCCATACCAATTCTAATCAAATATTTGAAGGCATCATTGGTGCCAGATTTTATTGTTCTCCCATAGTCCAAACTCTGTCACGTCATTGGGTGCATCCTTCTGGCTTGTCACTGGACTCTCCCCTGGGGTGGGGGCGGATGTATATGTGGGCATGGGTGAAAATGTGTGTGTAGTTGATGTATGCTTGTGGAGGCCAGAGTACAGTCTGTTTTCGTTCCTTAGGAATGTCATGCACCTTAGTTTCTGAGGCAAGGTCTCTTTTGGCTGTAGATTGCCTATCAGGCTAGGCTGGCTGGCCAGTGAGTCCAAAGCATCCACTTGGTTTCCATGCCCAGAATTTGGGGTTACAAGTGTGAGGCACTGTGTCCAGCTTTATTTTTGTAAACGATGAGTTCTGGAACTAAAACTCACTCCTTATGTTTGTAAGGCATGCATGCTCCTCCCATTTCTAAAGCCTACCTTTCACCTGCTACCAACTCTGAAGATAAGACGTTAAGAAAAGATCCATCCCGTTTCCCTTTTCCTTCTTTATTCTACCTTTAAGGTCTAAGCAAATAAGTTTCTTATCTTTAATTTTTTTCCAGAGCTATTTTTTTAACCTTTCTAAAAAATTGGAAGGAACTTAATTTTTTAATCATGTAGCATGTGGGGGTAGGGAGTGGCTAGTCCAGGTGCATTCTGTTTTCAAGCTTTCCAGCCATGAAATATTTGTGAAACAATTCACTCACCCTGGCTGAGCTCCAGCCTCCCCTGGAAATGGAATGTCATTGCATATTATTCTGAAATGCTATTTTCAGAATAACAGCTTCAAATGGCTAGAAAGCTTTTTAAACATTCCTCTGCCATTAAATACCGTCTTCAGACTAGGCTTCCAAATGTCCAGCGATTCCAAAACACCTTTAGGCAATATCGTCAAAGTAAATTCCTGCCGCTGATTGACAGAAATGGACTCCTAGGGTGTTAAAATATACACCTCCCCTTTACTGTTACATTGATTGGAGCACTTTACATTGTGGAGTCAAATCTGTTGCAATGGCCCTTTGGACAAGTTTGTCTTGTTGGATGTTGAATTGTATTCATTTCTGGCTGCTTGGTATAGTTTGCATCTCTTTAGGGTTCTCAGTTTTCACGGACATCTGCTATAGATACTGTCTGACTAAGCTGTTTTTATTTTCCTAAAGAGTGATGTGCCCTAAGGATAAGAAAGAAAAAAAGAAAGAACAGGGAAGGTCAAGATTTCACAACAAAGTGGGATTCCAGAGAGATTCCTCTTTTCATCAGAATTTAGGGGCAGGAGGCACGGACAGAGCGCTGCTGTGCCTTGCATGCCGTTCTGCACAGGTGCAGCTGTCAGGAGCCTTGGCTGTGACTTCGCAACTTTGTCCTTCCAAAGGAGAAGTTCCAGGCTTGCTCTTTCAAGATTTTCCCCAAAGGGAGGAAGTAATTGGTTATGCACAGTAAATCAAACAGCTTGGGAAATAAAAAGTGCTAACACCAAGTTGAGGGTTCCATTTAGGGTTGGAAGGTTTTTTTCTGAAGGAGTACGGAAGGGTTGGAGTCGAAGTTACTCCCCTCCCCTCAGAATCCCTGAACTCCCCAAGGGGATCACTTCCTGCCTGGACATTTTTGAACAGGCAGGGAGCACCTGAGGCCTTGGTCCTTTAGATTCAGCATTGAAAATAAAGGGAGACACCCCTACTCTACAGGAAAGAACAGTGCTCTGAAACAAAGGTAGCTGATCTTGACAGTCTCAATTGACAGTTGCAAAGACTCTTTAATCTTTTTAATGATATCATTCATCTTCACATTTTACCCTTGTAGGGGAGTAAAGCTGTTGTGAGTATAGGGGAAATGAGGATTAGGAAGCTGAGGACTTCTCTGGAGTTCACCAGAGCAGTCAGTACAAAAGCTTTAATGTTGTAGGGAGCTGCGGGCAGCATTCCCACCCGACTCCTGGCCGCCTGGCTAGCTTATGCTCCGAAATAACAACACACAAACTGTATTCTTTTAAACACTGCTTGGCCCATGAGCTCTAGCCCTTACTGACTAATTCTCATATCCCGATCAACCCATCTCTAATAATCTGTGTAGCACCAGTCTTACTGGGAAAGATTCAGCATGTCTGACCTGGTGGCTTGCTTCATCGCATCTGCCCTGAGAGGAGCTGCCCTGCATCTGAACTCACTTCCTCTTCCTCCCAGCATTCTGTTCTGTTTACTCCGCCTATCTAAATTCTGCCCTATCAGATGGGCCAAGGCAGTTTCTTTATTGACCAATGACCTTCCTCCATCACTTTAACAGCATGTTGACTCTGACTTTGACCCTAGTTAACTACAAAATAACACCATAACCATAAAATATCTGAGAAAAAAGACTCACTATTGCCTCTTTAAATATTTCTTCACTATAAAAATGTAGTAAAATGTCAATTTATGTTTCATTTAGTGCATTTTCCTTTCTGACACAAGTGGAACTGAAAAAGTTAAGACATAACTTTTATATACTCAAATAATTTCCGGTAAGTGCCATGGGTGTTATCATTCATGAAGCAGGTGACCCAAGGCCTGTCCCACAAGGCCAGTCTCTCCAGGGGCAGCGGTTGGTGACTGGAGGCCTGGACAGTTCCCCTAGCGGGTGGGAGACAGACAGACAGATACACCATGCAGAAAGAGCTTGGTATAGAGTTTATTTAGTGGGTACTGGGAACAGTATAAAAGGATTAGCAGGCGGTGATGATTCTTTCATTTAATCCCAGCACTTGGGAGGCAGAAGCAGGCAGATGCCTGTGAGTTTGAGGCCAACCTGGTCTACAAGAGCTAGTTCCAGGACAGGCTCCAAAGCTACAGAGAAATGCTGTCTTGAAAAACCTAAATAAAAAAATAAATAGTACAGGGGTTTCAGGGTGGGGGGATGACGGGGAGAGAGAGGAGGTAGGAGAGAGAAAGAGAGAGATGGGGGAGGGAGTGGCAGAGACTGCCTCTTCAGAATCCTCCCTTCTGTTTACTCAGAAGCTTGAGTCAGCAAAGTCAAGAGGAGAAGACAATGCAGATGATCTCATCTGGAAATGACTAGACTCAGCAAACAGACAATTATGGCAGCTCAAATCCAGAATGCAGCTGTATCAGGTAATTCAGTGGGGGAAGGTGCAGGGAGTGAAGAGAACAAGGAAAAATAAGCTTAGGTCTTCTGGTGAGATATCATCTGTCAATTGATCTCTCTGTCACTTCTGAATGATGGTAGTATCTGCTCTGAGCATTGTAAATTTAGGTAGTTCAGGAAATCCGAGTAAAAGTGTGTTGGAGAAAGAGTGCAGGACTGCCTCTGGCTTCCCTTTCCTAGTGAGACAAGTATGCAAGACACCCAGACATGTTTCTTTAACACTACATTATGAACTATGACTAAAAGGGGAATAGCAAGCACTGATTGCTTATTTAAAATCATTTGGTGTAGGGTATCAGGAAGAATTTTGTTTCATTGTAAGAAATGGAAGAAAGAAAGGAAAGATAATTTACTCCAGAAAATGAAATGGAAATGAGGATATAATAATGAGATAGTTATATATGTTTTGTGTTGAGTATGTCCTGTTTTAGCAACATCTTATCCTCTTTAAGACCAGACTTCAGGAACTAGAAAGATGGCTCCTCCATTTAATATCACATGCTACTTTTGCAGAGGACCTGGGTTCAGTTCCCAGCATCCACATTGCTGTTCACAACTATCTGAAACTGCAGTCCTGAGGTTGAGATGCCCTCTTCAGACCTCCACGTGCATCAGGTATGTACGTTGTGCACATAGATAGGTGCAACCAAACCAGTTTTACACTTGAAATAATAAAATAAAATCTTTTAAAAATTACAAAAAAATAGACTTGAATCTTGGAATCTTGCCTTTAGAATTTGTATGTGTCTTGTGAAATAAAAAACTGAATGTTTATTTCAGACTAATTATGATATTTTCTGAAGTGATATTTTACTATTTCTATGAGGATATCCCTTTGTGTATAGATCCTGTCTTCCAATAGGGGCCAGTTCAATAGTGAATATCATCAAAACTGAGCACTCTTGCTTGTTTTTCCTCTTCATTTCCTCATCTCAGACATTTATGATGACTGTAGCCCTGGACTAAAAGAATAATGCCTGGAGAGAAATTGTTTTTCATTCTCATGCAATTATTTCTATAATTTTTATCTGAAAATTTTATGTGCATTCTTTTTTAATTTCTGGTTGTTCACTTTCTGGATAATCATTTGCATTTGTAATAGGTGCAAAGGTAACATCTGCCTCCAAGTTAACTCCTCTGTTCACTGTTCAATGAAGCATTGAAACTGTGAGAACATCTCTCAAATGTTGCTGCTAGTTAATAATTCTTCATGCTTGGAGTGTTGCATCTTTTGCACCCTGAGTCTATTAATCTTGAAAATAACATGAGTTACATGGTTCTCACTCAGCGCTTTTGAAGACAACAACAGAAAAGTGGGATAAGAGGGAAAGGGAATTCAATTAATGTTTCTCACTGCAAGCTTCTTGTAAATACTTTTGAGAGCAGCTTATAAAACAAGAGATAATAATTTTACTAATATAATATTTTATTTGTTGAATGAAAATTGAGAGTGATATGCCAGCTTCAGGAACAAGCCAATACTCTGAAAGGCAGACGGATGATTGTTACTTGGTTAGGGACGGATGCTTGTGTGAAGGTCTCCCTCTTGGCACTGAGACACTAGCAAGCACCTGTGCAGGCCCTATGCAGGCGCTGTGCACACTTTCAGTCTTTGAGTTCACATGTGGTCCGTGATACTGGGACCATTCCCTCTGGCTCTAATGACAATCATTCTGCTTCCTCTGCTGCACAGATTCCTGGCGGAAGAGTTTGAAAAACACATCATCCCACTTAGGACTGAGTCTTCAGAAGTATCTCACTCTCTAGAGATCAGAATATCTTGTATGAAAAACTTTTATATTCAATAAACACCCCCCCCAAACACACACAGAGACATCCAATACAGTTCTACCCCTTTGGGAAATTGGAGGTAGCCCATAACCACATGAAAGATATTCAACCTTGCTAGTTTGCTAGTAGGTGAAAAGTGCTGTAATATAGATAATAGAACAAAATATTTTCCTTTTCATTTGCTTGATTCCAACCAAAAAATAGAAATATGATATCTAGTATTTGTAGGAAGAGCTTTTTTTTTTTAAGGATAAAATTTGGTTTATATTTTTCTGAAGGTAATTTGACAACTTAGGCCAAATACTTAGGGGAAAAATTGTTTGGCGATTTCAATTCTCAAAGTTTATTGTATAGTAACATAAAATATTATATATATAGTAGTATAGATTCATAAATATGTAATTGTCAGATGAAATAAATATATTGAATAATTTAAACTGTCTACATTTTGTATAAAGTAGGATTGAGTTAATCCATATGCTAAATGGATATATTTGACAAAAATGTCTTAAACCATTAAATATGAAATATGAATGAGCATTTAAAGTTAAGGGAGAAAAATCCTATTGTTAATTGAAAAATACTTTACAAAACCTAATGCCATCTGCTTAAAGAGTGTTCTTTTTACTGCACAAATAAACATTTATGAACATGTACAGTAGCGTCCATCCTGAAAGTTGTCATTTATGAGAAACTTTTTTGTTAACTTAAGTGAATTTGCTCACCTCCAGTGTCTCAGCTTTGAAAATAACATGGATTATTTGTGTAATGAAAGCATGGGTATGTCATATGCCGGGAAAATGATAAGCTTAGCTTACTTAATATTTTATTATTTAAACAGCATAGCTGCAAGCTAAATGAATTTTTTCACCTCTTATTTTCCTTCACTTTTTCATTCAATAGTCATTCCCACTCTGCATATAAAGGACGAACCATGCTAGATTAAACATACCAAATGAGCAGATGTGGCAGAAAAGCCTACAATAAATTCCATGTGAAAAAGTTATGGAGCAAATCTAAAGTAGGGTATTGGCCAATTCAAGACTCAATTAACAGAAAATTTGCAATCTCGTCAAAATAAATGTTCAAATAAAATGGAAATATGTATGCCTTTTACCACTTCACAACTGAAAATGAAATTTCATAAAATCTATACATAGAAGATATAGTTTAAAATTTCAACTTTCCTTTTAACTTTCCATGAAGTCTGAGAGTACTCCTACTGCCAGCTCACAGTTGCTATTTCACACAGAAATGGAATCGGTTCCTATTCTCTAGTAAACGGAAGCAATGCATGTGCAGCCCTCATTCTAGAAAGTAGTGTTACAACCAACCTGCTTTGAAAGCCCCTGGTAAGCACAGAACAATTTTAGATATGAAGTATTTTAAATTAAACTTGTGTTCATGGTCATCATTATAGAAGAATTAGATGGTTGCTAAAAGATGAGGTTTGCATTTCTGGGTGGAAGATAGAGACAGATAGGACCAATGAGCTCAGACTCCAAGAATGAAGGAGAATGAGAGAAGCAGATAAAGTGGGATCCAAGAAAGGGAACGTGGTTACTTGGAAAGAGAAACATTTTCTGCTTAAAATACCACGTAGCTTAGTCTTCTGAGAATGCACATTGTGGGGTGCACCATACTTTTGTTGGCAGAACTTTAATTCATCTTGGATTTTGGATTGAGAAGAAGGAAAAGGATATGTAGAGATACAAAAGAATGCAAACTGTTGACTTGAAGCTGCATCAATCACTGTGTTCTGTCCTTGTTCACTCAGTAAATACATCTGTTGAGCGTTCTCTGTGTCCTAGCAACCTCCACACAGATACCGCAGAGGTGAAAGTGACCTAGGTCTCTGTCCCAGGAAGATGTGAAGAGTCTGGTTCTGATACAACTTTTATGTCATATTTATCTTTCACTTTAAGTATGTCATAAATGTAGTTTACTCATAACAAAAGACCATAATAACAAAAATTAAGAAATTATCTTTTTATATGGCAATGTATCACTGAATGAGCTCATTTTTGATTTTCAGACGAATGTTTTAGTTATGCACTGTGTTATGATGGATTCTGACTGCTTTTTCTTAAACAAGAACAATAAAAAGTACACTTTATACCATTTCATTATTCACAGACATGCATGTAAAAATTCTTATATGAATTAGAAGTGTCAGAGGAGAAAAGAAAAAAATGATTGGAATTAAGCCAGGTGGTGGTGGCACATACTTTCAATCCCAGCACTTGGGGAGGCTGAGGCAGGTGGATCTATGTGAATTAGAGGCCAGCTTGATCCACAGAGAGAGAGAGTTCCAGGACAGCCAGGGCAGTTACACAGAGAAATCCTGTCTCAAAAACAAAACAAATAAAAAATACTGCAACATGGATGGGCCTGGCTTGTTGTTGGGGTTTTCATCCCACCCGGTTCCCCACAACTGTTTAGCCCCAAAGAAAATCACACATAGGTCTCCATAAATTATAAGCTGATTGGCCCATTAGCTCTAGCCTCTCACTGACTAACTCTCACATCTTGATTAACCCATTTTTCTGATCTATGTTAGCCATGTGGCTCAGTACCTTTTTTCAGTGGGGCAGATTATATTCTGCTGCTTCGGTGGTCTGGGCAGGAGTGGGAGGAATCAACTTCCTCCTTCCCAGATTTCTCCTATTTTCATTACATCATTTCTATTTCCTGTCTGGTTTTCCCTCCTATATTCCCTGCCTGGCCAATCAGCATTTATTTAAAACATGATTGACAGAATACAGACAATTCTCCCACACCAAAATACAAATAAGAAAACCACCACCACCAATAACAACAAAGAATTATAATTAAGGACTGAAATTACAAAAGTATGGGCGGCGGGAAACATTTTAATAGGAAAACCTATGTGCATGTGGTAAAGAATAAATTTGTAATTAATTTATAGTATCAAAAAAACAGTTCTGCAATCAATAGACACCAGTTGTCAAATATAATATAACTTCCTTAGGCTGAATTAGGAGGAATAAAGAATAGAGCTAGCTTTGAGGTATGACAAATGGGACATAGGGAAACAAACTAAAGACAAACAGAAATTGACAAATTTGACATCAAACAAACAGATGTGTATATATCAAATTATAGCACATAAGAAGAAAAGATAATACTAATACTCCCACTATGGCATAAAAGGAATAGTTAGGTTTCCCTAATAGAACTTTGATGCTTATGTATGTGTGGGGCTTTTGGAGAGAATTAAGTCATGGATTGTCTGGGCTTGTTCCCCCTCATAGAGGACCCCATGAAAAGGTGGTCATGCAAAGGTAAAAAAAGGATCTCCTCTAAAAGTAAAATCAGCCAACACCTATATCTTAAACCTCTCAGCTTCAAGAACTGTGATAAACAAATGTTGATGATGCTGTACCTAAGATATCTACTGTACAAAACTAGCAAGGATACAAAGATTTCTTTAAAACTGCAAGAACAAAACAGAAAAATGAGGTTGTAGAACTGAGCCATGAGATGAAAGCCTTCAGAAGGAAATAACGATGTAAGAAGTTTCTTGACTTTACTAGTTTTTAAGGGAGCAAGCAGTACAGATTAAAACCACAGCAAGATTCTGCTTCATAGCCATAAGTTGGCTTAGCCAGTTTCACCTCACAGATATTGGCATGAATATGGAGTATCTAGGAGTCCTCATACATTTCCATAGAAAAGTCAGTCAACTATTGTGAGCCATTTGGAGAGCAAGTAAGGAAAATATAGTAGCAGAGATATCTTGTGTGAATCTTTGTATTACATCATTGCAGAAACAAAATATGGAAAATGATCTAACTGTCTATCAATAAGATATGACTAATTAAATCACAGCACATCAAACATAGAAATGCATTGCAAATGAATGTACTTGCAGGTCAGTGTTATTGTATACAAATCCCTGATGACCTTGAGTGATAGAAGATTATGTAACCATATATGAAGAATAACATTCTGATGCATATTTGGCTTTTTACTATTGCCTCGTATTCTATGACTAACAATATATCTATTATAAATGTATGTTTATGACAAATCTCAATTCAGAGCAGCAGCTACTGATCTTAGCTTGCTACAAGAATTCAGAGTTCAGAAAAGGCATCTAATAAATGATAATATTTGTTAGAAAGGCAGGGTACACAACAAAGTCATTGAAAAAACCCGCCTGTGACACATGGAGGGGGCCTTATGGGAGCAATCTGGATTATACTCTGTGGAGTTCTTTAGTGGAGACACAGGCATGTGTCAATTTGCCCAGCAAAGATGTGTGGCTGCATTTGTGAAGCTGTGGCAATCATGGGAGCTCTCTTAAGCTACTTGAGCATGCATGACCTCAGCTTTTTCAGTTCTATGCCCTGCCCCACCTCATAGATGGAAGACAAACAAAAGTTAGGCCCTTACCGTAGATGACAACGTTATCGTGAACTATTTGAAATATCACTTAGCTTAAAGCTTAGAAAGATATGAAACAGTCTTAGATGGTTGAGTTCTGAAGAGGCCTAAAGCTTGGGGCTTAGTGAGGCCAGCCCAGAAGCCCAGTCTCCATTTAGAGTGTGCATGAACATGGTTTTCCAAATGAGGCATGTGGAGGCAGCTGTTCCCTGCCCTCCCACAGAGAAAGAGGTATTGACTTGTGGTCGCACTAATACAGAGGAACTCCAAGGAGAAATGCAATCTATTAAGTGCAATTTCATGAACTGGGAGTGCGTATATAAGTGTTCTTTATAAAATTCTCTAGGTAATTTTATGGTTAGCTGAATAAGAATACCAAAAGGCAGTCAAGGTACTACAGAAGCCGGGTGGTGGTGGCGCACGCCTTTAATCCCAGCACTTGGGAGGCAGATCTCTGTGAGTTCGAGACCAGCCTGGTCTACAAGAGCTAGTTCCACAGAGAAACCCTGTCTCGAAAAACCAAAAAAAAAAAAAAACTACAGAATCCATTATCCATGTATTTCTAACAGCTAACATTATTATAGCTGATAATCAAGATTTAAAATTGATAAAATTTGATTACTCAATTCTGTTTGATTTGAACAAAGAATTTACCATATCAAAGTGTTGCTCAAGCTTTTCTCATGTGTTTTTGGTTTCAGAGACATTGGGCAGTCTCAATACTGTTGTAGTACTTGAGTGGCAATCTTTTTAACAATTTCCCCATGGTCTTACCCAAATCTAGATTAATTCACAATTTTGAATATGGCAGTCTCTCGTGCTTTCGTCCTTGGAGTGGTTCTTCTTTTTTTCCACTGCCCTCAAAAAACTCTATGCTACTGCTTTCATGTAGCTCTTAAAGACTCCACAGACAGAGTCATCTCTGAGGAATCCGTGTACTCACCAGTTTCATGTCTGAGATATGGCTGGAGTGTGTCAGAAGAGCTCATGTCAGTGTGGCCCTGCTGATAAATGGTGGGACCTTTAAGAGGTTGAACTCTAGCGGAAGTCCTTAGACTCTTGGGGGTGGTGATCTAGGAAGGGATTGAGTAGCAACCACCAGACCCCTGAGCTCTTTCAAGATTAAGTTATAGAAGTGAGCCCCACCCCTCAACCAATTTTTGGACTTCCTGTATATTGATGCAGCCTCTCCCTCCATTTATTTACAAGGATGTCCTTGCTGGAGCCAGCACTATAATGTTTGATTTTTCGGCTTCTAAAACAGCTGTAGGCTCAAAAGTCAGCAGCTTCAAATTTTAGTTATAAAAGTGAAGAATGGACTAATATGAGGATAGTAAAATAGGCTTTCTTGAGCACTGGGGATGTTCTTCATGGCTATTAAATACAGGATTCCTACAAAATTCAATCTGGAAGTGTTCTTCTCATCTTACCTTTTAGGTTACTGTGGTACTGAAGGGTAGCCATGCGCACACGATCGGTGAAGGAGAACCATAGCAGGGCTTGGTCGTGTACCACAGTCTGCAGGCCTCGCCAAGAAACCTACTGCTGACCTAGGAACTTAATTCCTGAAATTCTACCTTACATTTGTCACGTCATGGAATGGCCAACAACAATCCCCCTCCCCAATCTAGATGTTGTTTGAGCTCCTATAAAGACCCCACATCCTAGAAAAATGCATAGTATAGAGTAGAAACTAAGAACATTTATTAAGTTAATAATCATGTTGCTATAGAGAATAGAATTCACTAGAGTATATAATTAAGTATGGTGTGAATGGAATGTTTCAGTGTAGAAACACTGTTAAAAACCTTTGTAAGATATTATACATACATATATATTAACATATATATATATATATATATACTTTAATAAGAATAATAAGAACACCAAATGATAAACAGAGTGTATAAGAGACTTCTATGCTTAGACTGGCTTCATGGAGATATGTTAGTGTTTGGTCACAGATGTTACAATGGTGGTTAAAAATCATATCTTCTTCATCTTATTTTTCTGAACCAATGGAATTAAAATTTAAACATAATATTGTGATTTTTATATTCATCTATAATGCATATAAATATTCATGGGTATTTATTTCTGTTCATTTTGAAAGCACACATATGCATTCATTAGACAAGCCATTTTTTTTTTTTTTTTTTTTTTTGTTCTATAAGGAACAACCATTGTATAGCTCACTGGAGAGAAAAACAGACTTTCACCCAGTTCCTCTTCTAAATTATTGAATTGTATGTTAAAAAGAAGACATATCACCGGTGTTGTCCGAAGGAGACCTTTTTCCATTTAACTTATCACCTTTTAAGGGGGTTGCCATAAAGGGTGCTGGCTGTTGACATAATAGCCTCCTTCCTTATTTCTTAAACCAAACCTTTACAAAAATTTATTGCTCCATTTTTTTTTTTTTTGCTGTTTCCATTTCCTTTTAAACATTTTACCTGCTTCTCTTCTTCAATTTGTAGTTTGTTTGACTCTCATGGCCAAGGAAAAGATCCTTTCTTACATTAAATCTCGGCAGTGTCAATCTATGCTAACAAATCTATTTCCTAGCCAATCAGGAGGAATACATAAATCAAAGGTAGAGCTGCAAGCCTACAAAGACCCTTTGTTATTGTTGCTGCTGTTGCTGCTGTTCAGCACTGTAACAGAAAGCAAAAGCCTGAGCTCATGGTACCAGAAGAAATTCAATATGATCAGAGCACCCAATGATCAGGCACAGAGACTAGTTCATCTCGGTGACAGACAAAGCCTTGCTTTGCATTCCAATAAGCACAAAAGAAAGAAACGCCCTTTTCCATCAGCCCAGTCCATGTGGAAGGAAGAAAGCAAGCTGAAAATTGTAAGAGAGTTGATTTCACTACATGTTTATGTTAATAGGGCATTTGACTTTTGAATGCTTCATAAACCTTGTTATGTTCTGTGCTATTTGAGGAGTAAAGCAGCTGGAACCCTGCCAGGAGCCTTAATTGGAATCGACTTAGCAGGGGCTGACAAGGGTTCCTAGTGTTTAGTTTCAAGCTTATTATAAAAATACAAAACTACGTGCTATTTATTTTCTATTCCATGTTGGGATGTGCCATAAAGGTAAGACTTAGCTGCATTAGGAAATAAGCTAATTCTTCCCTTGTCTGCCCCAGACCAATGACTCTAATGTGAGCAGCTCTGATGTGGTCTCCCTCACCAGCTATAGCCTCCTTTCTAGTTCACCAGAGGACCTCGTGGAGATACTCTCCCTCATGTTTAGATTATTGGCTAATTGGGCATGAAAAAGGCCAACCTATGATTGAGCTTGTGAGCTGTGTAGTGGATCAGCCACTCATGTGGTAAGCAAGGCCACAGAAATATATTCTATATTCTAAAATGGCTCATAAGGTCTCTTGAATTTTCCACTACTGGGGGTTAACCTGCCACAAGTTGATAGTCACAAGCACAGTTTGGTTAACTTCCAGCTACAGAGAAGGGTGAATTCTTTGGTGGCTGACAAACTTTATGGAATTTATGATTTTTTTCCATAATTTTTAATTGAAAAAAACGTAGAAAACATTCTGATCTCTTTGCCTCTTCTGCATAGCTCTCTGAGCCCTGAGGGGAGAGATATGATGATGTCATCCTATTTAGAAAGGTGTTCCAAAATCACATTCTTTCTTCACACTGTCCCTTTGAGGGTCTTTGTGCTAGTTCCTGTCTCCTGCAAGAGGAAGCATCTCTGATAATGGCTCCAGGAAGCACTGATCTACGGGGAGAGCAGAATGTCATTAAGAATCATTGCTATGCTCCTTAGCAGAACAACAGCATTTGGTTGTTCCCTTAGGTCTGTTCAGTATAAGGTTGACTGTCACAAGCAGGCTGGTGACTTCCAGCCACATGACACTGATGAGTTAGTTTCTCTTTCCACCAGGATTTAAGAATTTTGTGATTTTTTTGTTGTTGTTAAATTAAAATATAATGACATTTTCTCTGTTCCCCTTTCTCCATTAAAAGCAACTATGTACCTCTACTCATACCCTTAAATTCATGGCCTTTGGCTTCTTTTCTTTCAGGTAGGATATTTTTACCTTCAGTCTGTTCCAGTGTTGACTTATTCTACCTTGACTGTATTACTTGGTATACTGTGGCCTCAAATTTCAAAATCATCTGCTTTCTGGAGGTATGTGAAGTGTCATGTGATGACTTATATACTAATGACACAATGTCTGTATGACAAGGGGCTCCGATCTTGACATCCTTAATGGCATATAGATGGAACAAAAATTTGAATACATGGATTTAGCGGTGAGTGAATTTTCATCCAAAATATTATCTGTTTAGTAGCCCTGACATCAAGAAAATTAAATCTAAAAAGGGTGATATGAACCTAGTATTAAATTCTGGAAGGGGACTAATGAAAAAAAAAAAAACAACATGTATTCTTTTGGGATCAAGTCATGCATCCGGCTTTTGTTTGATAAGAAAGATATCACCTGAAAACATATGCTTGGTTTATTATTCAACATTTGTCTTGAAGGCAGCACGGTATTGAAGAGAATGATCAAATGAACATATTACCTTGTTGCTCACCTTTGAAGCAATGCTTTGATCTTTTTTTACTAGAAAACATTTTTGATGTCCCGTACCAGGTTTCTCACATCTTCTAGCTACTAAGACTTTGAGTTTTCCAGTTGCTGGTCATTTGTTCGGTTAGTTTTTAAACAAGAAACAAATATTATATATTCACTAAGTGCTTTACTGCATTTCTAGGTGTAACATTTCTTTCAACTCATTAATAATGATGAATTATACTCATTTATTTTAGAATGTTAAACCCACATCACTTTTGTAGTACAACTCTAGCCATGTTCTTGGATTTCATTCTCCTTTCTTCTTTCAACTTCTTGCAGTAGACACTGTGGACTTTGATTTGGAAACTTTTTCCTAACGTTGGTCTCAATGAATCTCCCCCTAATTATTGCTTTATCCTAACTCATATAGTTTGATAATACAGGTTTTCATTTTTATGAGGTTCAAATGCTTTCTAATTTAGCTTCAAATTACATTTTAATACAAAAATTAAAATATAAATTAGCAAAAAAGAAAAGAAAAAATACTGGGGAATTTCCCAAACTTGGATTATCTATACCAAATATCAATTTCAGCTTAATTCCATTAGCATTAGTGAACATTTTAGCAAAGATTCTATTATTATCTTGATTATCAGTGATGTGTTGAAAAGTAATTTCTATAGACTTTAAAAGAATGTCTACTGTTAATCTATGTCAAATGGGATTTAGTTTATATTAAATCTTTCTCTCTCTCTCTCTCTCTCTCTCTCTCTCTCTCTCTCTCTCTCTCTCTCTCTCTGTGTGTGTGTGTGTGTGTGTATGTTATTATCTGATTTTTGGTATGTATTTGCCACATAGTGTGTATATAATCCAAGGACAACCATGAGTGTGGGTCCTCACATTCCAGTTTATTTGAGATGGCATCTCTTGGTCACCACTGTGCGGGCCAGGATAGCTGGTCTGGGAGCTTCCTGGAATTCTCAGTGTCTGCCTGCATTTTGCTATAGAAGAACTGAGAATATAGGAGTGCTTCACTTTAGCAGGGCTTAAAACCTAATATGTCCAAATGTGTGAATAAGCCTATAATAATCCTTGAAGAGAAGTGCATTAATTTCTATATAAATATTGCAAAGGCAACTGCCCATTAGGAATTGTGTAGTTGTTCATTTATCCAACATGAACCAAGCAAATATTTTCTGATTTTGAGAAAATGATGTTGAATATGTAAAATTAAAGTACCTGTGTTGCCTTCTTATCCTTATACAGTTTTGGTGTCAGTACTTGATCTTCTGAAAAGATGCAACTGTATCATAAGAAAGATCTTACTGTGCAGTTGGGAACAGGTGAAGAAAAATAAAACATTAACTACTCAAATTATGACTATGAACCTTCACGTGATATTTCCCGTGTGTAGTCATTCTTTCTTGTTCCACATGAGCACACCAGGATTTTTCTCTCCTGGAAACTTTAACACCCTCTCCATCCTCACTAACTCTAAGTTAGTTTCTCTTATTGTTAAAATAATTGAAACCAGCCCAGACTACTTGCAAACTCACTGCTTTCCTGTGTGCAGCTATTGCAGCTGCCATAGTGATGATGTGCGGCTATCCAAAATGAATTCTTTATTCATTACACAGGTCCCATCCTCTTTTACGTACTCATAAACCTATTTCCAATAAACTTCCTCTCTCATTTCTATAATTCTTTGATTTTTGCTGTGTAATTCAAAATAGAATAATTTGTTCATCCCATTTCAAAAAAGCTATTTTTTTTCTTTACAGTAAAATTTGGAGTTCTCTTTAAAATTTCTCTCCTTTCTCTCTCTCCCTCTCCAGTCCCCATTCTTTGCTCATTATTCTCTGTTGTTCTCCCATTTACAACAGCTTCTTTTTCTTTTTCAAGCAACAAACAACGTCTGCCTTGATAAATCTCCTGGGCCACTCTTGGCTTTTGTGTTAGGCCTTACATCAGCAGCATTTTTATACAAATCCTCATTCACCCTGTTTCTGATGCCACATCATCACGTGGCTTTTAGATCTTTGTGCTCCTCTTGTTATACTAAGTCAGTTTCTTATTGTCCTTTTCTGGCTCCTGAAACCTTTGCCTGACTTCTAACAATATGAGCCCCAGGTCTTCAATTCTGTTCACATCATCCTTTCCACTGACTCTCCAGTTTTGTCTAATCTGATGGTTAAATGTGTCACCTTTATTCTGACATGTGTCATGAGTTTATCCTCCCAATTAAACATCTTACTGAATGAACTTGTGTGTCTTATGCTCAGTGTAGGTTAGAGGAAGGGGTGTGTGTGAATCAACTGCTCTTCACCTAGACAGTCAGGGATGCAAGGGGAGCAAAGCTCTTTCATCAACAAATGACACTTGGAGGTTCTTGAACTGCATCTTTTCAAAAATAAATTTATTTGGTTATTTATTTTATATCCCAGTGCCTCCCTCCCATCCCCCTCTGTTCCCACCCCAATCCAATCCTCCTTTATTTCTGTTTAAGAAAGGGCAGGTCTCCCACAAATATCATCAAAACATGGCATATCAAGTTGCAGTAAGACTAAGCATCTCCCCATGTATTTAAACCTGGGAAAGGCAACCCAGTATGATGGACAAGGTCCAAAAAGCCAGCAACAGAGTCAGAGGCAGCCCCTGTTCTCACTGTTAGGAATTCCACAAAAGGACCAAGCTACACAGATATAACATATATGCAGAAGGCCTAAGTCAGTCCCATGCAAGCTCCTTGGTGGCTCAATCTCTGTGAGCCCAGGTTAGTTGATACTGTAAGTTTTTGAGTGGTGTCTTTGACTCCTCTGGCTCCTACAGTTTGTGTGTGTGTGTAATAATTTTTCAGAAAACTTTTTTTTTTTTTGGTTTTAGTTTTTTGAGACAGGGTTTCTCTGTGGTTTTGGAGTCTGTCCTGGAACTAGCTCTTGTAGACCAGGCTGGTCTCGAACTCACAGAGATCCGCCTGCCTCTGCCCTCAAGTGCTGGGATTAAAGGCGCGCGCCACCACCGCCCGGCTCTCAGAAAACTTGTATTGCATATTTTTCTTCAAATTGGAGGTCATCATATGGCCCCACATAGCTAAGGGAGGCTGGAAATATTGGAGAATCCATGCCTAGCCCTAGTTATAAACACAATCTTGTGTATGAGGTTGCTAAAATGTGGGTATGTTAAGTTTTATCTTTAACACCATCTTTTGAACAATAAAACTTTGCTGGAATTTATACTTGTCCTTTCTAAAATATTCATGTTTCAAAATGGGCGTATTATACTGACTTTATATTTTGAAGATCATTAAGTTCAATTGTATAACTAAACGCAAATTTTGTTGAAGTCAGTTTGGTAGTTTAACATTTGGTTTATGAAAAAGAAAGAGGAAAGGGTGGGATATATAACAAAGACAAAGGGCACTAAGGAATTCACGAGCATGGGGAATATGAAAACTGTTGGTGAAAATAGACTTAAGGAAAAGACTATCAGAACAATCCTTGTGCTCCATCAAAACAGGTACAATAAAGCAGTCTGGGAGTCAGTGTTGGTGACTTCAGCTAGGTGTGTCGAAACCTCTGGTGAGACAGTGACAAATATAAGGAAATGGTCTCACATGGGTGAAGAATCAGGTGAAAAGAAGATGGTCATTGTTAAAACTAGGACTGCAGAGTCCAGCGAGGAATGTATTGTATAGGACATAAAATGTATTGAGCTGTTAGTCTATATTGTAGGGAAAGCTAGAAATGGATATAATCTTAGTATTGTTAAGGAAAAACTTTATGTATTGTATGTGTTGCTACCCTTAGGAGATATATAGAGCAACTGTATGAAGCACTGTATATTTGAAAGTAAGGCTGTGTAACTGGCTTGAAAAGGAAATTAGTTTTACATAGTGATATTTGTGTAGGTAGAGGGAGACATCTTATAATGTCAGATTTGAAATTGAGTCTCCTCTTGTTTCCAGTAATAGTGCTCCTTCTACCCTTTCTGACAAGTAAGATGTTTGTTTCTAATGCTGACAGCAAAGAGTTGAGGAGAAAACTCTGCACTGATAGGGGATAGACCCACCTCATTGCCACATTGTCCAATTTAGGACTAGGCTTATTTGATTGCAGTTATGAACTTTTGAGTATACCTATTATCATAGACTGTTTCCATGAACTTCCATGTATTCTTTAATAAAATAACCAGCTATGCAATTATTAAAAGAGATATTTATGATTGAGAAAAATATCCTTCACATTTGAGAGATCAAGTATAATTGATAACTGTATTCAGAAGAATTTCAGCAAACTGACAGAATGGAAACCTTTGGAATGGGTTGCCTAGAGGAGTAAATGGGTGGAGAAAATTCAGGAACAGTAAGTTACACAGCTTTTTAAAAAAGTTTGACTTCAAATGGAAGGTGGAAGTGCTGTCTCTTCAGTGTTTAAGCATACAGTTTAAAAGTACCTCCATATGAGCTACTGCTTTCCTTAAGTTATTACTTTAAAATCAAACACATTCTCTTTTTTCCAATATATATATTTTTATTGGGAATTTCACACAATGCACCCTGCTCACATTCACTTTCCAGTCCTCTCAGGGTACACTCTATACTTGTGGCCTCTTCCTGCCAGAAAGGAAGGAAGGACGGAAGGAGGGAGGGAGGGAAGGAGGGAGGGAGGGAGGGAGGGAGGGAGGGAGGGAGGGAGGGAGGGAGGGAGGGAGGGAAGGAAGGAAGGAAGGAAGGAAGGAAGGAAGGAAGGAAGGAAGGAAGGAAGGAAGGAAGGAAGGAAAAGAATGAAAGAAGAAAACAGTACGAGTTCAGTGTGTGTTGTCCATATAGTCACTGGAGCATGATTAAACTCCTGGTGACCAGCACCTTAAAGAAAACTGAGTCCTTGAAAGAAAACTGATGGCCAGAAGCCATCAGTTGTGGAGAGCTAACCTTCAACATCCTTATCACAATTTTTAAGAGCTCTCTTCAATGGTTTCTTGTCTAGTCTGTTACATTTTGGGGGGTGGTAGTTTCACGGAAGCCTTCTATGTTGGTTTTTCTCAACTATGAGTCTGTAGTCATCAACACCAGTGCAGAAGCTTCCTTGCCCTTTACAGTCAGAAGGAACATGGATCATGGACTTCCACATGGTTTCTGCCTACAGCATAGAGAGCAAAAATCCCCATGGCCTCTGGCATTGGGTTAAGATACAGAATTTCAGGCAATCAGTGAAAATTAACACAATGTAGCAGATTTCCTGAAGACAGAGGCTTAGACAAAGAGCTTCTGTTAGATACATTTAGTCGCCTTCTTTACTCAGTGGAGATATCTCGTGAGTTGGGGAAAGAGAGGAAAGAGGGTGACTGCTGAGAGCATTTTGTTCTAAATGAGAGGGTTTGGGGTTTACACCTCTCTCTTCTAAAGAGAGACTGATGATAATCTTGGATTTCTATAGGCTCAGCTCATATTCTGAGGATTGTATTTTCATCCTTTACAACAGGACAGGGGCTTTTCAAAAAACATCTGGTTAATATGTGATTCCTCTGACATCACACATCCTGTGAATTTTATTTCCTTTTGTAGGTATTCGGGCTTTTGATAAGGGCATCTTTTGCTGCTGATAACCACCATTTAGATGATTGGATTTGGGCTCAGCATATTCTCCCTCATTCAGCCAGCCATACTTTTGTATACTGTAGTTTCATATTTCCAGGATGTCCTGAGAATGGATGATAAGCTGACTGAGCATGATGCATGTAGACAGTAATGAAATACAAGATCTACAGATTTCAGTTACAGTGCTTACAGTAGTTAGACCCAGACTGTATAGATAAATGGTTAAACTATAGCAAACGAGTAAAGGAAAGCTGTATGGCAAATACAAGGAATTACACAGCTGTCAGGAACTGATAATAAAAACAAAAAGGTCCTCCAAATTGTTCTGACCATAAGAATCAAGACAAGTAGACAAAACTGCAAACAATATAAAGGTAGAAATGAGATTATTTTCTTCATTCTCTGAAAACCATTTTGTTGCTTTTGCCCTTTTAAAGAGCACAAGCTAAAGGCTTCCTTACTAAGACCTTTGCCTGACATTGCCATTAAAGAAATGGATTATAAAAGAGCAGAAAACGCCAGCCCTGAAGGTTCTGTGAAAATGCTGGTCATAGGAAATAGGAATTGGAAAGCAAAGACTAGGCATGCTGAATTTATCTTCTCTGGTGCAAATGCTTTTCCCCCTGCTTCTCTCCCCCTCAAGCCCAGGGGTGGAAGCAATGAAATTCACTGACATAACTGGGCCAGTTGCTTTTTATTTCAAGTATGCTGCAAGGAATAGTTGAGAGCAATCATCTGTGCACAGTAATTGGCTGATGAAGCTCAATATCCTCGGCAATTACAGTCACTGTTCATTCAGGAAGTCCTCCATACATCATTTGAAGGGAGGGAAAAATTGTAAATTATTATAATGCTAACCTGTGCAACAGTAGTAGAACATGCTGTTATACTGTTAGGAACAGAGTGAGACTTGGAATAGAAATTCCTGGCAGAGAAAACACCAGGCCCTTCAGCTTCAAGGAGAGTGGAAAAGAAGAGCTTGTGGCGCAGGGGCAGTCCTGATGACCCAGACTTACTCCCCAAGCTAATTTTGTGTTCAGAAAAGGCAGCCAAGAATATGACTTCAGGGTCAGAATGAGATTCACGAGAACAAATCACACAGCTGTCTACCTGCCTGAATCTAAGAGTGTAAGAGAACATTTATATCACCCTAAGCATGCCCTTTAGTCACAGGGCTGGAGCGGGAAGGTTGCCAATGATTGGCCTAGAAATATATAATCATTAACGATCTGGTGCCTCTTAAAAAAGAAAGTAACGGGAAATGTGGCTATAAAGACCAGGAGCGAGAAGCAATGTATTTCCTACCGAGGCAGGTGCAGCAGAGATCACATCTAGAAAAAGATTCTGGTGAGGCAGAGCTAACGTCCCAGTTTATAACTCAGAGTATTAGCCATGAGAAACTAAGTGATATTTCCAAGATAATGCCACAAAAAGATGACAGAGTTCACTTTTGAATCAACTCTCAAAAATATATAGCCTTCCTTAGCCTCACACTCCTGTTTATTAGCTTTGATTGTAATTCAAAGGTTGTAGTCATTTAGGTCTATGGTCTACAGGTCTGCTATAGAGAGCAACATTTTAGTACTTCAATTTCAGGCTTTCTTATTTGCTTTCATCACTAATATTTACCTGTTAAAGCATGATATATATTGTTTTGTTATTGGAACCCACATCTCTTTGGATAAGTGTTTGTTCTGTGCTGTCTACATACTCAGTCTCACTGATGGAGTTACTGTCAATCTAGTGTCCACCAAAACATGGATTATAAAGAGGTTACTGAAACACTTCTTTCTTGAATTATTATGTTTTTGAATGAACTGAAAAATGGAGGCCTTCTAGGAAGAGTCCCCCCTCTTTTTCTCTCATGTATATGTGTGTATGTACATGTGTGTGTACACACACACACACACACACATATGTGTATATATTCTGTTTTGTGCATGTGTATAAAGGTGTGATTTAACATTATGTATCAACTCCTATGTTTCTATCTTCAAAATCTTTTAGATTCCCTTTTGCATATCTAGTTTGCCAAGAATTATCTGACACCTTATCCTCTCTACATTTAACTCAATGATAAGTGAAAAATTTTAGACAACCAAGCAAAAAATCTGTCATATCAAATATATCAAACAGCACATCAAAACCAGAAGCCAAATAAGTGTGCATATATGAGTAAATTAGATTAATAAACACTGTTCTCCTAGGGCTTATTTTCTCAGAGTCTACTTCCACATATACGTATTTTCCTGGTAAGTCTTTAATAAATCTCAGAGTTCTCTCAGTGTATAAGCTATATATCCATAGGTAAATTCTAAAATGTCCCAAGAAACACACTGATAACCAAATTTTATTATGAGTCTAGTGGGAAAGTAAGGTAAATGGGATGCCTTGTATCTTCTTGTATCACCTCTCTACTGCCTTCTAAAATCCCTATTCTGGAAATAGTCCCATCTTACATTTTCATTTCTGTAGTTACTAAGATATATACTTACATCTCAGACTTGGAGCTAGGAGCCTCAAATGAGAGGAAACATGAGATATTTGTCTCTTTGGATCTGGGTTACCTCATTCAGTATGTTCTTTCTAGTTCCATCCATTTACCTGCAAATTCTGTGATTTTATTTTTCTTTACAGCTGAATAGTATTTCATCATGTGTATGTATCACATTTTTATTATCAATTTGTTGGTTGTTCCCATTGTCTAAAAACTTTCTAAGAACTTTCAGGCTGTTTCCATTGTTTAAAAATTATGAATATAGTAGCAAGGAGCATGACGGAGCAAGTATGTGTTGAACAAATTATCATGTCCTCTGGGTATATGCCAATGAATGACACATACCAGGTCATATGGTAGATCTATTTTTAGCTTTTTGAGAATTATTTATACTTGTTTTCATAGTGACTGCAATGGTATATTTTACAGACCTATCAACATTGAAGGAGGGATTTACCCTGTAGCATGCGTTATTGGTTGCTGGTCTTTGCCATTTTGATTGAGGTAAGATAAAAATCTCTGTATTTCAATTTGTATTTTCCTCATTATTAGGGATGATGAACATATTTTAGACAACATTTTTCTGAGATATTTCTTAGCCATGGCTTGCTTTCTTCTTTTGAGATTTGTCTATTCAGGTCACAAGCCCAATTTTTGACCTTTTGTGTTTTGAGTTTTGTATATTCTGGGTTTTAATTCTTTGTCAGATATGTAGCTGAGTAGTAGCATGCATTTGTTGCTCTCATCTGACTGCAGTGGAGATGCGACTAGAGACCATAACTTTCTCTGTGCTAGACTGTACCTTTAACTGTCAACTAATATACCTCCCTCCTTCTTCAAGCAGTGCAGCTGCTTAGCTTTACAAAGGAAAGTTTCTGCACAGCTAAAGGAACAATCCGGTAGGTGAAAAGTTGTCTAATGGAAAGTATTTAGCTCAAGAGGGCTCCAGTCTCGTGAGCTCCTTAACATAAGTAAGTCCTCATGCAAGCACTTAACAAGGGAGTCCATCACATCCCTGCCATTTATCTCTGATACGTGAGGAACAGCATCTCTCCATTTTGGAGCAGATAATTTTCAAGAAACTACTTGTGAAGAAGGGGGTCCTGTTTTTGTCATAAACTTCACAGTTTCAGGAACTGCAAGAAAATTATTTTCTGATTATTGTAACTCCCAACACTTAGTATTCCATCATAGCGCCATGAAATAACTGAGCCATTCATTCATCTTTCATGTACTTCTCATCCTATTAGAAAAATTTTGGATGACTTTATGGTCAAACACATCTAAGAGGATGTCTTAATGATGTTTCTGGGAAATATTTATTTTCTTGGTGACTAAAAGCAGAAAGCTCTGACCTTTGACTCTCCTGCCAGCCTCGTTTATCAATTCTGTCTTTAAGCATTGCTCTTCAGCTTGGAACTGCAATAGCCACTGTCAGACCAGGAGGAAAGAAGCTTTAGGGAATAGATGAGGTACTGAAGATAAGAGAACCCAAGGCCACGAGAGACACATTAATCACTAAAGAATGCCAAACTCTAAAAACTACTTATTTCCACCTATGTGACCACCCCTCTCTGTACTTTCCTTCCTTCTTTGCATTCTTAAAAACAAATAAAAACCTGCAAACACACACGTTCTACTTTCTTGACTTCAGTAGTACACTCAAACTCCCTGTGCCATAGTTTCTTTAATGATGAAGTGGAAATAATGATTTTTTCACAAATATAAATCAAGTGAGATGTATGAATAAAAATGTTAGGGAATATAAATTATACCCACAAGAGAATTAAATGTATCTGACATCAATATTCCTGCTTAGGAGCTCAGGTTTCTTCATTAACGAGAAGATAGCATTCATATTCAAATGCCAGGACTTACGGGACATTAATTATTATACACACTCTTCGCACAGACTCACTTAGTGACCTTTAAGAAGTCATTGAACTTACTTGCCCATTGTTTCTTTCCTCACTGATAAAATTAGACTGCAAGACTTTTTCTACCTATGTAATGAAGTTGTTGAAGATGAAATTCAGTAAAATATTCAATACTTTCAAAATTATAGTATGCAAATATATTATTTTAATATATCATTTGAGACTTATACATGAGACTAGGTTCTCTCCCATCTGTCGATTATGGATCTCAAATACTGAAGCCCTAAGAAATTCCCAGTTATTATTCTGGAGTATATTCTACGTTGCTAGTAATCTAATTTTATTTTTATATTTTAAAATATATATTCTTAGAAATATGAAGGGCAAATACAGCTTCAATTCTAAGATATTGTTATTTTATTTAATATAACTTACCACATTATTAAAAGAGTTTTAAATGTTATTTTATAATTACTACTCAGGGAAAGAACAGCATAAATATACTTTGGGAGAACTAGAGATGTGTGAACATACAAAAATAAAGTGATAGCTTACAATTAATCATAAAATAAAATTAAAAGGTAAATGAGATATATTTCTTCATATTGTATTAACAAACAGTTTCAATTACAACTTTATAATAAAATTTAGTAGCTATCTCTATTTTCATAAGATTAGCAAAAAGGGTAGATCTACTTGTGTGTGTGTGTGTGTGTGTGTGTGTGTATGTTAACTTGTTTATGCAGAAAACTAAAGGCATGCATCAGAGTATGTGCTCACTAGGATTTCTAGATTCTTGTCTTCCACAACAAGGCATTTGACCAGAGACACGTGGAAAGTAAGAGAAATCTATAGTTCATTGGGGAAGAAAAGCCCCTCTGAGAATGGAAGTGGGCTAGAGGCTTGGGAAGGTCAGGAGCTCAGTGGTACCTGTAATGGCACAGGTACCTGTGGTTGGCACATTTGTTCAACATGCACCTTTCCTGCTCTTACTGTTCCATATAAGCTTTGGGTAGAGTGGAGGACTTTCCAATCTTTCTTTATCACTGCTTTCTTTCATATGCTGATTTTGTTGCTTCTGTCTCTCTCCTATTTTCTTTCCAAATAACAGATGTGGAATAGAGAGAAATAATAAATAGTTTTTACCTACATTGTAACACACACACACACACACACACACACACACTGATTCAGTTCTTTATAAGTAAGATCCTGGTTTTTGCATGCTTAAAAGGTGCCATGAGTGCACTGGATGATGGGACTTCCAAATATTTTGTTGACTTTTCTACTTTAACACTCCTGTAGAGCACAATGGGACAAATATTGTTAACCCAAGGGGGATGCCATCCTGGAGAAAGTTATATGCATATACAAGGGCCTGCAATCCCTCATTGTGTTGTTGGTATTTGCAGTGGCTGTCAGTGTGTTCTGACAATGCTGTGCAGGAGACTGAACTCTCCCTTTCCTCTCCCAAAAACTGCTCTTCTCAAATAGATGGCTAGATTCAACTGGCCTTCTTTTGGAGCTGACAGCAGTTGCTCTAACTACAGTTATTTTTAAGCCTGCTTGCTTACTGTTATGTGTTTGGATAAGGTCTTGACCAGCTGGACAATTATTGGATGCTGCTGCCTGTCTGCATTCTTATCAGACTGTTGTAGAAATGGTTCACCTCCCTCATTACCTTTCTATCTGCCTGATACTCCACAACATTTGTTGTTGTTGGGAACAAGAAGCTATTCAATATAGAAAAACATTTATCCTGTCTAAAATCTAATCTAATTGAATTCCTAGAACATGATCATTACCATTGTTATAAGAGCTACAAAAAAATTGACTTAAAATATAAATTAGAATTCACAGGTTCTATTTGATGCATCTAGCTAACTCCATGACCCCATTTTCTTCCCACTAGAAAGAAAATGAACAAAATGTGTGTGAACCCTTCCCCATGTGATTTGGATCATGAGGTCACAGCACCATCATTCACTCTTTTTAAACTACCCAGTTGCTTCTGAAGATTGTACTCACTTGTTTGGCTTTTCATCCACTTCAATTTTGTTCCTAAATAGACCAATTCAGAGTTTAAACCCAGGTGCAGTTAGCAACTAGCAGGAGTTTTCAAACTCAGACAGAACACATCCTGTCTTAGTCTTGACCTTTACACCATCCTAGAAGAAAAATAGTTGTAAGGGTCAAATAGTGTTCAACACTAACAGAAGCACTTGATACTGTCTTAAGCAATGAGCTATTTAAATGGGGAAATGTTACTTTGCAAGTCCATTCTCTGCATTTCTGAATGTTTTCACTTTTTTTTTGTCAAAGTCATCCACTTCAGAAATGAGATAACAAAAAAAAAGCTAGTACAACTTTACCAACTCGGCATAGCAAAAATTCAATATTCTTGTAAATTCATACTATATGTGCTATTTTAATGTGGGGTGTTGCTGAATTCCTTCCCTGGGAAAGGTATAAAGCATCATCTGTTCCTCTCCCCAAGGTCCCAATGACAAACTGATGATTCCACAAAAGTTCACAATGGGAATTCAAGGAATTGGCAAACTTTCTAACAGAGCTTAGGTGGGAGGTTACCTACAGCTATGTGTTCACTCCTCCCCTAACCAGTTGCACTCAAAAATCCTCACCCAACACCCAGCAAGACATTCCCTGTAGGTACATAGATGGAATCCTCCACTTGAGCCTTCGAAACTCTGTTAGATTCCCTACCCCAAGTCACATGCAATCGTGCCAGGTCATAGAGAGCAGCTGGCCACTCAGGTGAGTATTGTGTGCCTAACTCTGCTCCTCCATGTGTGGCTGTACAATATCAATAAATCCATTTGGCATGATCTTTTACAAATCTGAGACACAGCTGGATTCCTCAGGATGGTGGTTGCTTGGGTTGGAGAACAATCTCGCATGACAGTGCATCTGGGTTGACACAGGCAAGAGTCATTTGGAAAGAGAAAGTATCAACTGAGAAGATGCCCCCATTGAATTGGCTTGTGGGTAAACCTAAGGAATAATTCTTAATTAATGATTGAAGTGGGAGTGCTGAGCCCATTGTGGGTGGTGCCACTCTGGGTGCCTTAGAAATAAAACTTAGCAAGCCAAGAGAACAAGCCAGTAAACAGCACCCCTATGACCTCTGCATCAACTCCTGCCTCTAGGTTCCTGCCCTGAGTTCCTGTACTGACTTCCCTCAGTGATGGACTGTTTTACCTGTAAATATCAGAGAAAATAAACCCATTCCTCTTCAGGTTGCTTTAGGCCATGATGTTTTATCATAGCAATAGAAAGCCTAACTGAGACATGGGATTATTTTAAAGAACTCTTGTAAATATTAAAGGGAATTATCTGTGAAGAGTCCAAAGTGTTAGCAGGTGGATAAACCTTACAGGATGTAATGATACAACATCTATTAGGTAAGGGTGATATGGTTCATATCTATCTGAGATTAGAATTTACTTTAATCAAACCTCTTAACGGATAACTTGTTTTGTGCTTTGCATCAATGAATAGTAAATCTCAGTGCAGATGCCTTAGATGAAACGCATTACTTATTTGCAGTATTTGAAAATTGAAGTGTAAATATTCTATCTAACCTGAAAAGTGTTTTTGTTGGAAAGGGGAAAAAATAAATTCCTTAGAAGTGTATTTGTTGTCATTTTCATGAAGATTCTAAATGGGAATGATAAATTTCTCTTCATTAACAAGCTGAGAATATCTGGAAAAAATCCAAGTTCAGATGTGAAGCACTGATTTTACAACTGAAGCTGTTGGTATAAGAAGCAACCACATGGCTACACTTTAGTGATTAGTGCCACTAATTTGTGGTTTATGGAGCTTGGTTTTAATTTTTATGTCCTCCACAAGGAAGCAAACTGCATATTCAAATATGTTACTTTTATAAAAAAAATAGGACCTTAGCTGGAGTTACAATTTTTTGAGAACTTACTACTTGTGTGCAAAAAGAAAATTATAAGCCAGATTTCCAAACTTGAAGACCAAAAACATTCTTTTTATCTCTCTTTCAGTGACAATATGAAGTGAACTTCCAGGTAGCTTAATTTCTGTCTCAGTGATATCATATTGAAACTGTACTATTACTGTTTGGAAACAATGGCTATTTTTCCAATATACAGTGCTAAAGAACATAACATAATTGAGACTATTTTCCTTTTAAGGAAATTGCTTTTTGACTGTAATGTATTACTACTGGTTTTAATAGAAACTTCTTTAAAAACTTGAGCTATTAGAAGCTGAATTTGAAACCAATTTCTCATTAAACAAGATTGTTCCTGAGTTACCTTAATGTTTTTAGAGTGTGGATGAATAATTTAAACAACAAAGAAAAATGAATTTATGAATGGATCTACTTTTATCTGATAAATGGATTTTGGTTTAAATATCACTTTTGTTAGCCAAAAGGATCCAAGAGTGAGCGGAATCAGACTCTGTTTCTCCCTCTATTCATCTTGAAATTCATCCAGAAATAATAAAGTGAACAGTAATTCAAATAATAATATCACCCTCTATTAGCTTTGCAGTCCTCTGCAACCTTGGTCCTCAGTTTGTGGAAAATAAGAATTGATAATGAAAAAAAGAGTAAAAGACTCAGGGGAGGAGGATGTACAAATCTACATAACCACATGGGAAAACTGATGGGGCAGCAGGCAATTCGCTCTACAAAATTATATGTGTTGTTTACTACAATATTCCAATATTCAAGAGGACAGTATTGCTGACAAGGTGATCTTTGGCATTTGCTCTAAGAAGCAATTTCATACCTAAGCCCATCTTGGCCCCATTGTGGGAAACTTCTCCATTACACCTTTGGCACACTTTGAATTACAGGACACTCAGGAGAAGGTCAGAGGAAAGAGAGAGAAATGAAAAATTAAAGACTATAATTTCAAATCTTGGAACTGAGCATATTTATCTTTAAATTTATTTGTTTGTTCTCCAGAATAATAAATGAAGATGGATGAATTTTGCTATTTATTACCTTGAAATTTGTTAATATGAACAAATGAAAAGCACTCAAGAGCCAGACATGCTGGTCTATCCCTTTAATCCCATAATACAGGAAGCAAAGGCAGGCAGAGCTCTGTGAGTTAGAGGCCATCTTGGTCTACAAAATGAATTCCAGAACAGCCAAAGAAACAGAGAAATCCTGACAAACAAAACAAACCCCCAACCACTCAAGGCAAATATAAGACACTCAAAACAAAACAAAAAGTTTTAAATTTGACTAAAAACATGTTTTGATATTTTTAGTATTTAGTCATGCCAAAAGGCAAATGACAAAGTAAAAATATTATGCAAGTTATGTCATTACAAAGTTACATTTTTAATATATGAAGTACACTTATAAGTAATTAAAAGAATAAGACAAAAATCAAAAAAAATAAAAATATCAAAACATGTGCTAAGCCTTGAGTTTGAACTCCAACATTGGGAAAAGACACATATAAACAGACAAACAAAGCTATCCTATCCCATAATAATAACACTATACTGAACAGGTTTTATTTAGAGAATAACTCACACACACACACAAACACACACACACATGAACACAAATACACATATGTATTAATGATTTATGAAAAAATTGGCCATAAATTTGAAGAAGAGGGACATATAGGAAGGATTTTTGCTAGTAAAAAGAAGGGAAAAGCATTATAATTAAATTTCAATCTCAAAAATAAACAATGACACAATATAAAGGCAAAATGTCATGTCAAAACCATCACAGGAAGAAAAAGCTAATAGTATTCAGAAGAGAAGTGAAGCCTCTTCTGCATTCATAACAAGAGAGCTACAAATTAACATTAAAATGATGTTGTATACTTTAAATCTAACAGTTGATGAAAACAAAATGACAATGTTATTGAAAGTCAGGTTCATTCATACAAATGTGATTAGCATATAGTTGGTGCAATCTTTGTAAATTCTTAATTGTCATGTAAGAGTGTTCTGGGTAACCTAGGACGTCTTGTTTCAATGGCAACATGTTCTATAAATGTACTTGTACTGACACAGAATTTGGAGCCATTAAACTTGACGAAGTTAACGTAGAACTTGCATTTAGTGGACTATTGACTATCATATACAAACAATATGTTCTCATATTGAAGACCTTCAAGATGGATTGTGAAGTGATAAAAATCAAAGTTGTAAATAGAGAACAAAAGGATATTTGCACAAATTTCTTTTATTCACAAATGTCTCTGTATATTTCAGTTATTCGAGTTGTGCAAACACTTTTGAGCTACGAGATAAAAATTAATATTTGATGGTAGTATCTCTTCAGAGATTAGCTGTTCCTTAGAATTTCAGGAATGTGAAATTTACTTCAAAGCATTGATACAAATACAGACCCTTCACGGGGTGGTGGTGGTGCACGCCTTTAATCCCAGCACTTGGGAGGCAGAGGCAGGTTAATCTCTGTGACTTTGAGGCCAGCCAGCTGGTTCCAGGACAGGCTCCAAAGCTACAAAGAAACCCTGTCTCGAAAATAAACAAACCAACAAACAAACAAACCAAAAACAAATATATAGACTCTTCATTTGGAAGAAAGGAACAGGACTAGTATCAGGAAGTATACAGACTGGGTTGGGGAGTTCTAGACATATGTTAGCTGGCATTTGCCTGGCTTGGGGTTGAACTGCATGTGGAAAGGTGGGAGGAGCACAAAATATCCATTTTTTCTAGAAGCAAGCATTCTTAACAGCTTTTTAAATCAAATATTCAGGTAGAAATCACCATATCTTGTATTTATTTACAATCAAATCAAGAAATCCCTTTTTAAGCTTTAATCTCTGTGACATGCCTTAAGGAGATAATTGGTACTTTATGTTTACCGCAGAATGAAATGGTTTATACATAACATTAAACAACCTTTGACAAGGTTTATGTATCTCTTTTTCCCAACCCCCAAATTACCTTCCTCTCACATTATCTCTTCACTTCATTTCTCTCAGCTTGAAAGTATGTACATCCTTAGTTATAAGATACATTTTTGAAGATATTTGCAGCAAACTTTCAGGGGATTTTGAATCAAATATAAAAGTATAACATCTTTATTTTAAGAATTGTCCACTGTCTTCATTCCAGCCTGAACATCATGATTATTCTGGATAATTGATCATTGACTAACGGTTTTGCAAACACAAAGGTGGTTACTAGTGTGAACACTATGTGTTGTCTGCAGTGAGCATACCTGGTCTACCTTATAATGTTTTCTGAGAGACACTGTGGTACCCATATTTTGTATTAAGAACAGGGAACACACAAGGTATTTCGTGTGACTAGAGCAAAACAAATGCTTCAGAAGTATGTGTGATCACCAGGGACTAGGAAAGATATGGCTCTCAGATATTGAGTAAACATATAAAGATAGGAGGAAATAAATTTTATAAATAACATTCTCATTTCTAATTATAATGGTGATATCTGGAGAGCTATATTTGTTCAAAGGAGTTGAACAAAGTAGAAACAATATAAAAGAGGAATACTTGAGAACTTGCTAAATGTGTACCCATTCATACTGTATAAAATAATCAATCACATTCAATGGGAACCCTTGATCATGCAGAATACTTTTATTATCACACTTATTAATAAAATATTAAAAAATATTATGATAAAACTTTAGCAAAAGGAAAATTATTTGCCTTTAATCCCAACACTCGGGAGGCAGAGGCAGGCAGATCTCTGTGAGTTCGAGACCAGCCTGGTCTACAAGCGCTAGTTCCAGGACAGGCTCCAAAACCACAGAGAAACCCTGTCTCGAAAAACCAAAAAAAAAAAAAAAAAAAGGAAAATTATTGATAAAATACAGGGACAATTACAACATATACAGTAAACTTTAGACAATGCACAAAATGGACTGTGGAGGGGTGTCAAGAAGAGGAAGCAATAGGCATGGCACTGTCAGAAAGAATCACATAATCAACTATCCTATAGAGTACAACCAGTTTCTAACCAAGGAAGAATACTACATGGAATACCAACTCCAGAACATTGATATCTTCTGACTTCCATAAATACCTGCATTCTGGTATATATAACCACACACAGACATAAAACTGTATATGTAATTTTAAAACAAAAATAAATCTAATTAAATGAATGTCACCATTAATGTAGCAATGTGGCATAGATGTAGAAATAACCAACCACACTCTCTGATTGGATTTATAACACACTCCATGAGATGGAACCCATCACAGACACTGCTCAGATGATCAAAAGCTCAAGATTACATAGGCTGCAGACCTAAGGTCATACCAAATAGTTCTGCAAGAGAAATATAACAATAAAATGACTCTTATTAATAGTCTTTTGTACCAATAGATGAGTATTTCACTCAGTCATCATCAGAAAATCTCTCTCTTGGAGTAAATGGAAACTAATTCAGAAACCCACAAATGGACAATGTTCAAAGACTGAGTCATTTTTGAAACACTCGGTCCTAAGTGAGATGTCTTCATCAAATCTATTACCTCACAAAATAGGAAACTATTCCAAAGAAGGCTAAAATATTATAAGAAACAGCAAGAATTGTAAGAAAAATTGTAAAAAAATAATAATGAAAGTAAAAGAGGAAAGGATTCTAGACACAATAGGATGGATATACAAATGAACTCTTTGAGTCTGTGTCAGAATATAAAGGCCATATGGTGTTTGTTCCAGATCTGGTAGAGGGAATTGGAGATGTCCTCCCACTCATAACTAAGAAGTTGTCTTCAATAGACATCTGATTGTAAAGAAAAAAAATTAGTTTACTCTGATGCAATCTCATTGGGTATATTCTAAGAGTTAGCTCCATGCCCAGTAGTGTATGGCCAATACACAATGAATTCAATGGTATTTTTGTAGACTTTTTGTCTTATATTGCTTTGCTTGGGGGCTGTGGGATAATGCTCTTGTACACTGTAAACATTTGTCACTCATATTGGTTTAATAAAATGCTTATTGGCCAGTAACCAGGAAGGAAGTATAGGCAGGACAATAATCTAGGAGAATTCTGGGAAAAAGAAAGGCAGAGATGCAGCTGCAAGCCAGACACAGAGAAAGCAAGATGAGAATGCCTTCCTGTGAAAAGGTACTAAGTCATGTAGCTAAAACATAGACAAGAATTATGGATTAATTTAAGTTGTAAGAACTAGTTAGTTATTAAGCCTGAGCAGTATGTCAAACAGTTTATAATTAATATAGGCCTCTGTGTGTTTCTTTCTAACTGAATGGCTTTGGGATCAGGTGGGAAAGAACTATCATCTACATCTGGGCACTTTTTTTGTCCTAGTGGTCCTTTGTATATTATAGATTTTTTGATTTTGTGTTTTTATGCGTTATGAGAATGTATGTGTTTCGTTTTTTTTTTTGGCTTTAACTAATTTTTCTTGCTTTTTGCTTTATAAAGTGAGAGAGAAAGAAAGGGTGATGAGTTGGATGGTCGGGTAAGTGGGACAGATATGGGAAAAGTTAGGGAGAGAAACCATGATCAGAATATGTTGCATGGATCTTTTTTTTTTCCAATTAAAAAGTGGAGAGCTTTTGGAAGAGTGACTACTTCCCAATATAACTCAACAAATGATATTTTCACTAGTTATTTTGACTCTACAATAAAGTTACATGTAATAAGTCATTTCTCCCAAAATGAATGCCTTCCACATTAGAACTTTTTACAGTCATAGTTCCTGATGGTCAGTTTAGTTTGACCTTTTCTTATGAATAATCCTCACACAAGTTTGGAAGAAGTTGTGCAGCATAACACTGATGCTGAGATGTGTTCAGAAAGTCTTCCTTTCTCTAAGTTATCTCACAGACTTGCTATAGCATAAGTGCCATGTAATTGTGAGGGCAAGTTATAATCCTTAGCAATAAGAGAAAGTAGGCTTAGGTAGTGTATCAGATTTTATATCTATGTGAATCTATCTTCTTCAAGGGCCTTTGTCATTTTTGAACCATGTTGTTTGACAATGACTTACCTTGGTATACATTGCATAGAAGAGATTGTTCTCCAAGCCAAATTATATAGATCTAAGAAGAAATGGGAAAATGGACATTTTGAATATTTTTGTGTGCCTTTTCTTAATACCAGGCAGGAGGACTGGGATTGTCTGATCACTGCTGTGCTTAGGAAGAGAAGTGGGAAAAGAATGGACAGAGTAGTACGTGTCAGGTGCTATGATGGAGCCAGTGACCTCAGAGCCAACCTCCCAGTTTTGGTTGATTCTGGCTCCTTGAGAAGCTTCTTAAACTTTACTTTTAAAATGGATCTGTGGGTCCTGGGATTTTCATGTCCCTCCATTCTCCTCACCCCTCTTCTGTTCTCCAATCCCCAGTCATACATTTACAGCACCAAAGTCCTAAAACTGGTCTTCCCAGGATCAGAAACAATCCTCAAACCTGCCATGGTCTATTTGGAATTTTTACTCCTATCCTCTTTTAGCTGTGATACTACATTCTACTATTACCATTGTCTCTTTCTCAAGTATATTTTAGTTCTTTATATTTATTACAGTACACCATGATGAGAAAATTTCAATGCTACACATCCTTCATATTTCTCTCGATGGGACTTCACAGTGACTCCATAGGTATTAACTCCATACAGCATAATGTGTCAGGTATTTTTGTAACATTGTTTAATTAACCAACAATTCTATGTTGATTATATTTATTTAACAGAAGACAGATATAAGATTTTAAAGTTCATATGACTTGATAAGCTCATCAGACTCAAAATTGTATTTAGATCCACTTCTTTACTCAAAAACAATTTGACGGCTATTTGTTTATATAAACTGTGTATAATATGTACCTAATATGTCCTTAATGAATATATAATATATGATGTTCACTCATTTCACTTACTGACACAAAATAATAACTATTCTAAAATCACTATCTTTTTACTGCTCTATTCAATAGGTAGTCTGTGGTTACTTTGGAAAGGGAAGCAAGACTCCTAGCCTACCAAAGTTGTCTTCTTATTATGACTGTGTATGCACTTTCTATGACAGTTACATTGCTGTGTGTGAGCATGTTCACACACCTTGCCTATCTGCTCCTCCTACTAAATAGCTTTCTCCCATGACTTACCCAATCGTAATTTTTGTTGCACAATGTATTTGTTACTTGCATGATTACGTGCAAAACATCCAACAAAACAATTTAAAGAAGGAAGGATTTATTTGAGTTTACAGATCCAAAACTTTCAGTTGAGGTGTTGGAAGTAGGAGATGAATACTCTGATCACAGTGCATTCAGAGTCAAGAAGCAGAGGAGATGAATGCTCCTTCTCAGGTTGTTTCTTCATTCGTATTCAATCTGGTGACCTCAGCCTCTGAAAGGGAATTGCCCAGAAATTTGTTTCCATGGTGAATCTAAATCTTATCAAATTGACAATCAAGATTAACCATGACATACCTCATCTAAATCACACAACCACAGTGTCATGGTGCTATTTTTCTGGTTATTAGTTATTTGTTGCTATGAGAAAATATTTTTTTATTTTTCTTCAATTATTTACACTTCCTTCCCTTCTCCCAATCCCCTCCTGTTCCCCCACACCCCCCCTCTCCCTCTCTGACCCTGCTTGAGAGAAGGTAGGGAACCCTGCCCTGTGGGAAGTTCAAGGCCCTCCCCCCTACATCCAGGCCTAGGGAGCTGTGCATCCATATAAAATAGGGTCCCAAAAAGCCAGAACATGCCGTAAAAACAAGTCCCAGTGTCCAGCTGGATTTGGTGAGCTCCCATTAGAACAGGCACACTGCCTCCAGTTGGTGGACCAACCCCTCGCAGTCCTGACTTTTTTGCTCATCTTCTCCCTCCTTCTGCCTTTCAGCTGGACCTTGGGAGCTCAGTCCGTTGCTCTGATGAGGGTCTCTGTCTCTATCTCCATCTGTCTCCGGACAAAGATTCTATGATGATATTTGAGATAATCATCAGCGTGATAGTGGGGCAAAGACCGTTCAGGTAGCCTCTTGTCTGATGTCCAAGGACCTAGCTGGGGAACATCCAGTGGACAGTGTTCTTGGAAGGGAATTTCCAGATGTGCTTTGTCAGCACAAGAAACTCAACAGCATTTACAGAATAGATGGCATTCTAAGCATAATGTTTTTTACTTAGACATTTTAAAAAACAAATTAAAATGTGGTAAGAAACAAGACAGTGGCCAGTTTCTGTACAGAAAAGTCAAATTTCTTATGGCTTAAATTGCTCACTAAGTAATTCTAGAATTTCCATAATTCTGTGATAATTTAGTAGTAAGTTTGAGGCTGCCCACTCATATAACTAATTCCTGACAAGCCAGAATAAGTAGCAAGAATTTCCCTAAAAAGTGCCTTTTAAATGATTTGCTGAGTGTTTCAGTTTAAGCCTTCGTTATAGAAAATTTCACATAAAAGTGTTGTAATCTTTGAGCTAATATTATAAAATTGAAGAACATATATAAAAGAAAATTCATTATTTTATTTCTTAAGTAGAATCAAGTTCTTTAGATAGGATCTAGAAAAGAGTGAATGAAAAGCAATATGCATATTTATGCATGCATGTGAGTGTGCACTAATGTGTGTGTAACATTTTACAATAAATAGCCTCAAATTGCTAGCATTTATGTAGTCAAAAGAGGAAAGCAATTATTTTTGGAGGGCATTTGCTTCCCATGTCATTTCTAATGTCATCAAAAAGAAACTTTATTGTAAATAACTATATCAAGATTCAATTTGTAGTTAGAATATAATTTCACTCATTTGAAAAGTTTAAAGGACAGTAAGGAAAACAAGATAAGATAAATATACTGTAGAGACAATTGAGAAAATTGAGAAATCTACAGAACAAATATATCCATGGTCTGTGTTCTCAACATTGAATCATAAAATGCGCCGGGCGGTGGTGGTGCACGCCTTTAATCCCAGCACTCGGGAGGCAGAGGCAGGTGGATCTCTGTGAGTTCGAGGCCAGCCTGGTCTAAGGGCTAGTTCCAGGCCAGGCACCAAAGCTACAGAGAAACCCTGTCTTGAAAAATACCTAAAAATAAAAATAAAATAAAATGAATCATAAAATGCCTGCACTGAACAGCACTCTAAGAGATGAGTACCCAGCCCTTACATGGAGAGGATTAATTCAGGATGAACATGAATACATTTATGAACATATCTAATTGAAGTTATAAAACACAAACTTAAGTTTTCAAAATGATTGATAATTAATGTTGTAGATGGAAGTTTCTGTCCCATCCAGTCCTGAAGATGTTCAGTCCCCAAAACCACACAGAGGCTTAGATTAATTATAAACTGTTTGGCCTAATAGCTCAGGTTTATTATTAAGTAGCTTTTATAACTAAACCCATAGTCTTTTCTATGCTTAGTCACATGGATTGGTACCTTTTCTCAGTAAGTCATTTTTTTTTTTTTTTTTTTTTCGAGACAGGGTTTCTCTGTGGTTTTGGAGCCTGTCCTGGAACTAGCTCTTGTAAACCAGGCTGGCCTCAAACTCACAGAGATCCGCCTGCCTCTGCCTCCCAAATGCTGTGATTAAAGGCTCAGTAACACATTCTTATTTTGCTTCTTCTGCATCTTGCTGGTGACTGACTCTCTACCTTTCATCTTCTGAGAATTCTTTTAGTCTGGTGACTCTGCCTATATTTCTTCCCTGGTTGCTGGCCAACATTTCTTTATTAAGCTAATAAGAGAGACAAATCTTTATAGGATACAAAAGTATTATCCTACTGCATTTCTTATCCCTCCCTTTTTAAAACAAGAACTCCGAATCTACTTTGTTTAACTTTTCTCTTGACCATTATCTATAACAACTTGTAATCAACACTCTAAACAAGGACAAATATTCACAATCCATTCTCTTTTGGGAACATGGGCATGGTTTTTTAGGTTACTTCCTGCTGATTGGTGGCACTGATAATCATATGGGATCCTAAAGAAAATTTAGGATTATGGTCAAGTCATGACTAGAGTAGTCTGTGAGGCTGGATCACCTTGTTCAGCAATTTTGAGGTTGTTCTGGATGTAGAACTCAGAGAAAACTTCAACAGAGGTCCTCTGAAGCACAGGAACATCTGAGCCATCTGTTCCCATTGGAGATTTTTCAGAGGGTCTTCCTCAATCAAATCTTATTTTTCTTAACCCCGAATGCATCTACAGCCTCTCACTCTCTGTGGAGACAAAGCAAAATTTGTTCTCCAAAGTAACATGTCTTTTGAATTAAATTTTGAAATCAAGTCATTTTCAAACTGCATAGTTTGGATTAATTCAGCAGAATTTATAATCAAATGTCTTATAGCAGCTGTTGCTTCTTCCTCAGAAGTCAAACGATGCAAAAACAACACTATAATATATAGTATCCAGATAGTGTGTATTTTCAATCTTTACAAGGCTTTTATTTTTTACTCTATTTCCTTTATTTTTATTTTTTGGTTTTTTGAAACAGGTTTTCTATCTATATCTTTGGTTGTCCCGGATCTTACTTTGTAGACCAGGCAAACTTCAAACTCACAGTGTTCTGCCTTCCTCTGCCTCTTAAGTACTGATATTAAAGGCATGCACCACCACACCCAACTACTCTATTTCTTTTATAAAGGACTTTCTATATCCTTTTTCTTTTTTCTCCTAAGTCTGTGCATATCTTTAAACACATTGTAAACTGTTTAGAGGTGGGTTTTTTTTGCCACCTGAACCTGTCTTTACTGTATATATCTATCTTTTGTGAGTACATGAGTCTTTAATCTTCTAAATGGAATGACTAGGATTAAAGCTAGCTCTACACCATTCCTTAGCTTCCTGAGAGTCGAGCTTCATGACGGAGGTACAGGCTGGAGCCCTGTTTATTGCCATAACTCTGCAAATTTTCTAGGTTCATGCCACCACCAAGAAGCATGCCACTGGCTGCTCATAAACACTATTTAAATGTTTGTTGACAGGGCATTTTAAAAGAGCTTCAAGATTTTTGCTGCCAATGCTATGTCAGGAAGCCTCTCTTAAAGGAGCCATGCTTCTGCTTGTCTCTATCAAACAGAGCCCACCTGAGAAAATTCTGGTATCAAGAACTCAAGGTTAACTGTGTTCTTTTTGTCTAGAATCCTTTTTCTTTAAGTTTTTTCAGGCTTTATATACAAATTCTTGCCAAATGTTTGGGCACCATTTGTAGATGGAAGTTTCTGTCCTGTCCAGTCCAATAGCCTTTCAGTCCCTAAGAAACACACAGAGGCTTATATTAATTATAAACTATTTGGCATATTAGCTTAGCCTTATTAATAGTTAGCTCTTACAACTTAAGTTAACCCATAATCTTGACTGTTTTGCCACATGGCTGGTACCTTTTTCAGCAAGGCATTCTCATCTTGGTTCCTCTGCATCTGACTGGTAACTAACTCTCTGCCTTTCCTTATCCCAGAATTCTCCTAGTCTGGTTGCACCTATACTTCCTGCCTGGCTACAGGCAAATCAATATTTTGTTAAACTAATGTGAGTGACTAATCTTTACAGTGTAAAAGAGCATTATCCCACAGCATAATGTTGTGAAAAAATTTTAGTCTTCCTTCATTTACATGTTTCCCTCTACATTTATGAAGTTGATTAAACCAAACAGTATGTACAACAGTGTTGATATCCTGGGTCTGTGATTCCACATAATTCAATTTCCACAACCCTTTTGGTGAACTTTAGGTCCTAAGACACAGTAATGGCAGTAATGTCTGGAAGTCATTGATGGTTTTTAAAAATCTGTTCCCATTACTCCTATTTCCAAGTACAGGTATTAAATCAGAAAGCACTAATTTATGTGCCTTCCCCCAAAAAGAAATGTTGAAATACTCACCTGTAGTACCCTCAGTCTGGTCATACTCAGAAATCAGGTTATTACAATGTATTAAAATAAGGTCCCACTGGGATAAGTTGTTTCTAAGAGAGAGGCAGATGGGGGGGATGGTGTAGGTACAGACACATGGGGAGAGCAGCATAGAAATGGGAGGCAGAGATTACAGGAATACATCTGAAGACCAATGTATGGCTGTAGTCATCATCTGGAAAGGGACAAAATGTGTAGATCCTGCCCTCTTGATTCCTAACTTCAACCTCAAAATTTAAGAGTACATTTCAGTTGTTTAAGACACACAGATTTATACATACATACATACACACACACACAGAGAGAGACAAAAACGCGATGCCACACAAACTATAGCCTCATCCTCTAGGGTAGTGCACGGCCACCAATTCAATGCAGGCAGCTGCCTCCAGAATCCTCCCTTGTTCATCAAAGTGCCTATGGAAAATCACAAAGCACTCATCAGTTCAGTAAATTAGCACCTAAATATCTAAGTATTCTAGACACATGTGCAAGGACAGGCACAAAATAATTTCTTCTTCTTATTGTAAGTCATGTGTAATAAAATATTTCAGTATTTTGTAGGACAACTTCCCCAACTCTTGAAATTATACATTAGACTAACAAATAGGCAAATAATAAGCAAAAACAACTAAAACTAAAGCAAAATAAAATAGTGCAAGCAACAATAATGACTATACCCAGTAATTTGGTTCAACAGACAAAGGTACTTGCTACCAAGACTGATGCCTGAGTCAGAATCCCAGGACCCACTGCAGAAAGAAAGAACTGTCTCCTGAATGCTGCCCTCTGTCCTCTGATATTTATCCTCTAACCTCCACACATGTGCCATGCATGCACATGACTGTACACATGAACATACACAAGTAAATAATTAAATAAAAATAAAAATCCACAGCTTTGGAGTACTGAGCAGTTATTTACCTCTGAAAAAAATCTATTTTTTCTCATAAAACCATTTCCAAACTATTTAATAAAAAATATCTAAGACAGTATTTTTCTATCGAGTGACCAAATTGCCCTCTCAAACATTCATAAATGGGTAGATTTTGTTGGAGCAACCATCCTTGATTGAAGTTTGTGGGTATTTTGTTTTTAGCAAACCTCTTGGCCATGAGTCTTTTACTCCTGCCCAATACTGAGAGAAATTCACCAATGATTTTGAAGTGAGAAGACATTTTCTGTGTAATCTCTCCCCTTGGAAACGGGAAATGATCTGCTTTGCAGTGTGTGAGAGAAGAAGAGGAAACAAGAAAAAAAAAGCAATTTCTACTGGTGGAGTGGCTCCCTGCCATTATCCAGGTAAGTCTAGGAGCTCTGATGAGCAGGCCTAGAGTTCCATGAGCAGCTGGGGACCATGACCAGAAATGACTTCCAATCTCCTTTGAAAACATCAAATGGCTAGCTAGGCCAGTATCACCTGTACCTACTGCTTATACTTAATACTTCAAAACCTAACCACTATCAAGGCCACAGGAGTCTATATTTCTTCCTGGTCCAGAGGAAAGGCCTCTTAGGGAAAGGTTGAAAGAGAAAGTTAAACAGTACTTTATGAAGGTCAAGCCACTTAACAGCTTTGCCAGGTGCAATTGGGATCTTGCACTTGCCTTTCAGAAGGTGCTGTAGGTGTGATGTCATCAGAGGCAAATGAGGTCAACGGGTTCCAGTGTTCTATACAGTAGAAGATTCTGTGCTTCTTCGGAGAGAATGCAGAGTACATGAAATGGCTTTTGTGTAAACATTGGCAGTGAGGTTGGCAAACAGAATTTAATTACAGATAGCATAGCTGATTTAAGATCAAAACAGTTGCATAAGTCTCTTTTTAAATGATTAATCCAATACTTTTTGTAAACAGATCTTTTAGCATATTATTATTATATTATTGTCTTGTAGGGAGCAGATTATCATCTATATAGTGTATACTAAAAGCAAGAGGAAACAGCTCTTTATCTTTTTTTAAAGCAGAACAACAAACTTTTGACATAAAGTTGTGCTATTTGTCATTATTGATTTCTTTTTAAAAATGATTCGTTATTATTATTATTTGTATTTTCCATCCTGATCACTTTTTTCTCCCTTCCCTCCTCCCAGTCCCACACCCACTTCACCTCTGCCCTGAACCACCATTTACTACTCCTCTATTTCTCTTCAGAAAAGGTCATGCCTCCCATGGGTATCAATCAAGCATGGCATATCAATTTGCAGTAAGACTAGGCATCTCCGCTAGGATTAAGGCTGGGCAAGACAACCCAATATAAGGAACGTGTACCAAAAGACAGCAAGAGTCAGAGATAGCCCCTGTTCCCAAGGTAAGAAGTTTAGCAAGAAGACCAAGGCATATATGCGTAGTGCCTAGGTCAGTAGCATGCAGCTTCCCTGGTGGTAGGTTCAGTCTCTGTGAGCTCCTATGAGGCCTGGCTAGTTGATTCTGTGGTGTTTCTTGTAGTGTACTTGACCTCTCTGACTCTTACAATTCTTCCTCCCCATTTTCTTTAGAATCTGAAGGATTCTCTGAGCTCTACCTGGTGTCTGACTGTGGGTCTGCATCTGTTTCCATCAGTTGTTGGGTGAAGCCTCTCTCATGACATTTGGTCTAGGCACCAATCTATAAGTATAGTAGTAAATCTTTAGGAATCATTACACTGACTTGTTTGTTTGCCAGTCCTGTTTTGTTCTATCATAGGTCTCTGGGCTATCCAGCATCTGGGTCCTGATGTTCCTGGCAGTGTCAGGTGTGGGTGCCTCGATTACTGTGCCACATTTACCCCAGCACATCCTGTAGGCAAGAGAAATTATAGGTTGAGGGCTAGATGGCGGGGTTGGTGTCTTGAACCCTCCTCTGGAAGTCTTGTCTGGTCACAGAAGATGGCCAACTGAGGCTATGTATCACCTATTGTTAGGAATTTTGCAGATCCCTGGGAGTTTCCATTACACTAGATTTCTACTTCACCCTGAAATGACCCTCTTTTCCAGTCATCTCCACTAGTTCTCTACTCCCATCCAATCCCTACCTGATCCCTCTTGTTCCTATCCTCACTCACCCAACAGTCCACCTGCAACATCTATTCTGTTCCTCCTTCCAAGGGAGATACATGCATCCTCACTTGAGTCCTCCTTGATTCTTAGCTTCTCTGGTTCTGGTTGACGAGTATACTTCACTTTACAGATAGTATCCACTTATAAGTGAGTACATATCGTGTTTGTCTTTATGATTCTGGGTATGGTTTATCTCACTCAGGGTGGTGTTTTTTCTTTTTTGTTCCAAACATTTGGCTGTAAATTTCCTGATGTCATTGTTCTTAACTGAGTAATACTCTATTGTGTAAAAGTACCTCATTTTGTTTAGCCATTCTTCACTTGAGCAAGGTCTATGTTGCTTCCAGTTTCTAAAAAAAGTCCCTATGAATACAACTGAGTTCCTTGTGGTATGGAGCATCCTGTGGTAATATGCCCTAGAGTGGTATAACTTGGTCTTGATATATATAAATTTACAATTTTCTGAGAAACTGCGGTAAAAATTTCCAAAGTGGCTTGTACAAGTTTGCACTCCCACCAGAAGTGTAGCACTGTTATCCTTGCTACATATCCTCTCCAGCACGAGCTGTCACTTGTGTTTTTGTTCTTGTGTAAGATTCCAAGATCTTACACAAGTCTTTTTGATTTGTATTTTCCTGATAAAGGATGTTGAACTTTTCTTTAAGTGTTTCTCAACCATTTGAGATTCCTCTATTTTCTCTGTATAGATCTGTACGCCATTTTTAAATTGGACTATTTGGTTTATTGATGTCTAGTTTCTTTAGCTATTTATGTATTTAGGAAATTAGCTGTATGCCAGATATGGAAATGCTGAAGATCTTTTCCCATTCTTTGACTGCCATTTTGTCCTATTGCTGGTGTCCTTTGCCTTCTAGTAGCTTTTCAGTTTCATGAGGTCCCATTTATTAATTGTTGACCTTAGCGCCTGCCTTACTGGTGTTCTGTTCAGGAAGTGGTCTCCTTTGTAGATGTGTTCAAAGCAATTTCTCATTTTCTTTTCTATCAGGTTCAGTTTATCTGATTGTATGTTGGGAATTTTGATCCACTTGGACTTGTGTTTTAGGTAGGATAATAGATATGGATCAATTTCCATTTTTCTACATGCCAACATCCAGTTAGACAAGCACCATTTGATGGAGATGCTTTGTTTTTTCCTTATACAAATATTTGCTCTTTTCTCAAAAATCAGGTGTCCATAGGTTTGTGGATTTATTTCTTGGGCTTTGGTTCAACTTCACCTGTTTGTTTTTATGCCAATACCATGAATTTGTTTTTATCATTATAACTCTGAAGTAGAACTTGAAATCAGGTATAGTTATACCTCTGGATCTTTTCGTATTGTAAAGGATTGTTTTAGCTATCCTGAATATTTTAGTTTTTTATATGAAGTTGAGTATTGTTCTTTCAATGTCTGCAAAAAATTGTGTTGGCATTCTGATGAGGATTGCATTCAATTTGTAGATTGTTTTTGCTAAAATGGTCATTTTTGGTATGTTAATCCTACCGATCCATGAGTTAAGGAGATCTTCCATCTTATGATACCTTTTCCAATTTCTTCAAAGACTTGAAATTCTCATCATACAGGTCTTTCGCTTGTTTGGTTAGAGTTACAGCAAGGTATTTTATATTATTTGTGGCTATTTTAAAGGTTGTTGTTTCCCCAATTTCTTTCTCAGCCTTTTTATTATTTGTAGGTAGGAGGTCTACTAACTTTTTTGAGTTAATCCTGTATCCAGTCATTTCACTGAAGGTGTTATCAGCTGTTGGAGTTCCCTGTTATAATTTTTGGTGTGTTTATGTATACTATCATATCACCTGCAAATAATGATACTTTGACTTCTTCCTTTCTAATTTGTATCCTCTTGAACTCCTTTAGTTGCCTTATAACTCTAGCTCTAACTTTGAGTCATAGATTCAATAGATACAGAGAAAGTGGAGGGGCTTGTCTTGTTCCTGGTTCTAGTGGAACTGCTTTGAGTTTCTCTCCATTTAACTGATGTTGGCTATCAGCTTGCTATATATTGCCTTTATTATGTTTAGATATGTTGCTTTTATCCCTAATCTCCCCAAGACTTTTATGATGATGGGGTATTGAATTTTGTCAAAGGTCTTTACGGCATCTAATGAGATGATTTTTTTATTTTTATTTAATTTAGTTTGCTTATATGGTAGATTCCGATGATAGATTTTCATATTTCTGCATCTATGGGATAATGCTTCTTGATCATGGTAGATGATATTTTTGATGTGTTCTTGGATTTGGTTTGCCTTTGTTTTTTGAGTATTTTGACATCAACGTTCATGAAGGAACTTGATCTGTAATTTTTTCTTTCTTGAGTCTTTGTGTTGTTTGTTGTTTGGGTATCAAGGTAACTGTGGTCTCATAAAATAAATTGGGCAACGTTTCTTCTGTTTTTGTTTTGTAAAATAATTTGAGGAGTATTGATATTAACTCACCTTTGAAAGTCTCATAGAATTCTGTGCTAAAACCATCTAGCCATGATCTTTTTGGGGGAGGAGTGTTGGGGGTCTTTAATGACTGATTCTAATTACTTAGGCATTACAGGTCTATTTAAGTTGTTTATCTGATCTTGATTTAACTTTGGTAAGTGAAATCTATCAGAGATTTGTCCATTTAAAGAGCCCCACATTAGAGCGCTAAATTGTAGTGGTATAAATAAAGGCAGACAAAAATTATAAAAATATATTCAGCTTTAATTAGGGAAAGACTCACAGAAGCCGTGGTTCCAGCGGAGAACAGAAAAACAAAAGGGGCAGGGAAGAGCACACCAACAATATTTATTAGTAAAAAATATCCTCAGACGACCCCGCCCTACAAACAAGGTGATTGGCTGGGGCTACCCCTACATCACATGAATTTGTAGTGTGGCTTATTATTATTATTATTATTATTATTATTATTATTATTATTTGGATTTCCTCAGTGTCTGTCTATATCTTTTTTTATTGTTCCTAATTTTGTTAGTTTGAATATTCTCTGTCTTTCAGTTGGTTTGTATAAGGGTTTTTCTATCTTGTTTGTTTTGTCAAAGATCTAACTCCTTTTATTCATCGATTTTTTTTTAGTATTATTCTATTTGTTTCTATTTTATTGATTTCAGTCCTCAGTTTTATTATTTCTTGCCTCCTACTCCTCTTGGGGATATCTGCTTTTTTTTTTTTTTTTTTTTTTTTTGTCCCTAGAGTTTTGATGTGTTCATTTGGGGATCTCTCCAAGTTCTTTATAAAGGCACTTAGTGCTATGAATTTTTCTCTTAGCACAGCATTAATTGTGTCCCATGAGTTTGAGTGTGTTATGATTTCCTTTTCATTAAATTCTAGGAAGTATTTAATTTTCTTCCTTATCTCTGACTTGACCCAGGAGTTTTCAACTTAAAGTCTTTCAGTTTTCATGAGTTTATAGGCTTTCTGTTGTCTCTCACTGCTGAAATCCAGCTTTAATCTGTGGTGGTCTGATATGATGCAGGGGGTTATTTCAATTTTCTTGTTCTGTTGATACTTGCTTTGTGACTAAGTATGTGGTCAGTTTTTAAGAATGTACTATGAAGTGCTGAAAGAAAGTATAGAATGTGTGTGTGTGTGTGTGTGTGTGTGTTTGGTTGAAATATTCTGTAGATTTCTTTTAGGTCAATTTGGCTTATAATGTCTATTAATCCATTGTTTCTCTGTTTAGTTTACATCTGGGTGACCTGTCCATTGGTGATGGTGGGGTATTGAAGTCTCCCACTATCAATGTGTGAGTGTCAATGTGTGATTTAGGCTTTAGTAATGTTTCTTTTACAAATGTTGGTGCCCTTTTATTTGGGGTATAAATGTTTAGAATTGAAATGTCATCTTGGTAGATTCTTTCTTTTTTTCATGTGTTTGGAATGTCCTTCCCCATTTCTTTTGATTAAGTTTGGTTTGAAGCATATTTTATTAGATACTAGAATAGTTATACCAGCTTGCTTTTTGGGGCCTCAGTTGATTGAATGGACTAAACTACTACTTCCTTTTTCTCCTCATATGAAGTCAAGAAATGGCATGTTTCAATTCCTGACCCCTATGATTCTGTCAAACTGTGAGTGGAATGCAAAAGCCACAGAGCAGAGAGGGAAAAGCCAGTCACTGGAGCCAATGGTCCCCATCAAACATTTTACAAGGTATTAAAACAACAATTCCATCTCATCATTTGTAAAATAAATATCTTTATAGGAATGTATAGATTCACTGAAACAACTGACAAGGAACTGTATATAAGGCCTCAAATATATCTTTTGATAAATAATAAGTCTTCCCATATTCTTTTTAGATTACTAGGTGTCTATACCAAAGGATATGGTTCACAGTGGGAGAAAATGATTTATACATTGTAATCTTTAGATGTAGCAGGAGAATTTGGATTTTTAAATGTTAGATATAGATTATATTATAATGATACTAGTTTTACTTCAGTTTCAAAAATGGATGACTATTTAAATAATTCAGAGAATGGATAATGAATGAATGAGTGGATGAATGTTGTCTCTGTGTCTGCTCTCTGAGCACCTAATTTTGTCTGGTCTGGACCATTTAGAGAAAACCTTTTAATAGCTGCCATGTTCTAGTAAGAAGAGCTATTGCGAAGTTTGGAAAAGAAAAGTTTGGAGTCTTAGACTTCAGGGAGTGGAATATCATTTTTATTTGGAATATCACTCATGCCATTTGATATCATGAATGGCAAGCATGTTCAGAATGTTTTAGGAGAACTGATCTGGTCAAGGTGTGAAAGCCAGAAGTGGAGAAAGAGAGATTGTTGGTGAGGACTCAAGCTCAGAAGCAGCTGCAGGGATTGTGACAAAATTAAAAGACAATGGATATCATTTTAGCTAGCATTTGTTAGAAAATTGTACCATTATGCATCAATCTTGCACTGTGGTATTAGTAGTCACTATCTACTGGGGACATACTTACTGTATTGTACTATATGAGGAAAGTGAGCCTTAGAGATCAAATGACCAAAAAGAATGACAGGTGGAATCTCAGGCTTTCTGAATTTGAAAGTTTAGAGTTAAGAAATACATTTGCTTGCCAATGCTCTGATGCCAGATCTAATACTTTAGAACAACATTCTTTTATTTATTTTTCCATTCAAAAATTTTCACTTCCTCCCCTCCGCCCAATCCTCTCCTGCTTTCCCACTCACCCTCCTACCTTCCCCTCCCTGTTGAAGAGAGGGCAGGTAACCCTGCCCTGTGGGAAATCCAAGAGCCTCCCCACCTACATCCAAACCTAGGAAGCTGTGCATCCATATAGGGTCCTCAAAAGCCAGAACATGCCATAAAAAACAAGTCCCAGTGTCTTTATCAATAGCTTCTCAATCAGCCCCCATTGTCAGCCACAATGAGAGAGTCCAGTTTGATCACAAGCTCGTTTAGTTCTGGTCCAGCTGGATTTGGTGAGCTCCCATTAGATCAGGCACACTGCCTCAGTTGGTGACCCAACCCCTCAAGGTCCTGACTTCCTTGCTCGTCTTCTCCCTCCTTGTGCCCTTCAACTGGACCTACGGAGCTCATTCCGGTGCTCTGATGAGAGTCTCTGTCTCTATCTCCATCCGTAGCCGGACAAAGATTCTAAGATGATATTTGAGATGATCATCAGTGTGATAGTGGGGCAAGGACAGTTCAGGCACCCTCTCCTCTGCTGCCCAAGGACCTAGCTGTGGACATCCCCGTGGACACCTGGGATCCCTTCTAGAGCCAAGTCTCTTGCTAACCCTAAAATGGCTCCCTTAATGTAGATATCTTCTTTTCTGCTCCTATATCCACCCTTCCTCCATCTCCACCTTCCCATACATGACTTAGTATGCAAATGGGGTCTTTGAAGCACAATAATTAAAAATTCAGAGAGAGAAATTGGGGTGCAACCTGAAGACTTAAAAAGCAAAACAACCAGTCACTGGCTCTTACCTCAACCTCAGTCTGAAATGGCAATCCTACTTCTAAGAATCTCAGAATGAGACTGTGTCTGAGAGCTGTAGCACCCCCCCCCCCGATTTTATATTCCTCTCTATGGCTAGGATTAAAGCTATGCATCACTGAGATTAAAGTCGCACAGCATCTGATTTCTATGGCTATTAGTGTGGCTACTGGGATTAAAGGTGTGTGTTACCATAACCTGGTATGTAAGGCTGACCAGTGGGACTGTTTTGCTCTCAGATCTTCAGGCAGTCCTTATTTATTAAAATACAATTGAATTGCCACTACAGGTCTTAAATAATGAACCAGAATGTCAAACTCTGTTAATCAGAGAACATTCTGATGCTGAACTCCTTAAACTAGGAAATACTTTCAAGAAGAAATTTAAAGAGCTTGTCATGGTCTAGTCTGTGATGTGGTGGGATATTGGAACAGACAGACTCAGTCTGAGTATTGTATAGATGGGAAAACAAAGTGTTAAAGCTGCTTAGTATTCCGAGGAGACTACATAATTGGAAGCAATGTGAAAGGATCAGTCATGATGGACTGGCTCATAGAAGCCATTAGTGACACTTGGTAATAGCTGGCTGAGGCCCCACAAATATCAGGGAATGAAAGACATTATGACAAGGACAGGCATTACTGGAGAAATTGGGCATGATAGAGGCACTGTTGGATGCTTTGTTCACTCGGTCAAAAAGGACTGAACTCACAACAGAGTTAAGAAAGAAGTCAGTTCAGTGGGATCTGAGGACTACATGGGGTGGTGGTAGTTTGGCTGAGACCATGGATAGGATGTTATGATTATGGTGTAGAATCAGCTGTGGAATGTCTGAAGGAATTGGGTCAGGTGATAAATTAGATTTGTAAGGTACTAAAGTATTCAAGAAGGAATGAACAAACCAAAAAGCAGACAGTGGTGCCTGATTGTAATGTAAGTGTAGCAAGATTTGTGTGAAATTAAAGTTTCTAAGGGAACCATTGATAGCAAGGCAAATAAAATATTCATAAACTCTGAGAGGTTTAAAACATCAACAGTTCACCAAACAAGTTTGGATTTCACAGTGACTCGGGTAGAAAAGATGGAGTTTGTTCTGGTGTTAGGCAATAATCTCCATAAAGTATGTTGATTTTCCCTGCAATTCTCCTGTAAAAGAATATACTGAGATTGAGATTGTACATGCAGTTTATGGCCCTTTTAGTAACCGTTGTGACTGACAGAGAGGCAATCTTAACAGTGCTGGTTCAGAGTCTGTAGGAACTGGGGATCTGCCTTACTTGGCAGGTACAATAGTGTGACTGTTGTCGAGCTCCTTCTTGTCATTGAGCTGGGACCAACAGCAGGAATTAGTCCACTGCAGCCTATTGAAATGAAAAAAATGCATTTCATCCCTGTCACTGTGCCTGAAAAAATAAGGACAGATGGCTTATGAGGAATGACTATGGATTATGGGGGATCTATAGGGACTCAATTCCCTACATAGACTACCATACCCAATATTGCTGAATTAAAAATTGATTTAAGTGATGAGTTATTGTTATACTATATTAGTAATGCGTGAATCAATCCCACACCAGTTGGGATTCAAAGGGGTATTTATTTAGGGGAAACTTACAGAACACTGAACAGCCAGGAAAGGAGTCCAGTCGCTGGAGCAAGAGCCGGAACCAAGAAAGCAAGCCAAGGCTTGCTGCTCTTTTTTAAAGAGCAATAGACCATGCTCCAGTGGGCTGGTATTTCAGCGGCTATTGGCTGAAGGAGCAGAAAGCCCTCCCGCAGCATATTAGATCTTGCTAATAGTCATCATCATCTTCATCATCATCATTATTATTATTGTTATTGTTATTATCATTTTCCTTCTGAATCCCAAGATCAATTCATGCTTTCTAGAAATTAATGTCAGTACACGTTCAAAGATCCTGCTCACCCTTGTAAAACAGTTTTATTATATAGTATTATGGTGTCTTAAAGATTTGAAAAAGCATCTGGAAAACCAGAAAAACAACAGTGGGAATCTCAAATGAAGTGTTCTTCTGTGGTTGAAAGAAAGCACCTTAAGAGTCTGTAAGTTTTCAAGTACCTAGGAAAGAACTCTCAGTCCTGGTTATGGGCTATACCCCTGTGAGCTGTAGACTAGGAAGGTCGCTGATTTCATGCAAGCATGAAGATTATTTGTCACTGCTTTTGGTCCCATGTCAGAATTGGATGAAGAAACCTTATTGCTCAAGTTATTGCATACTTTTGGTTGTAGGATATGAAGAAATCAAGCTGATACTAAGCTAAAACTATCATTTTCTACTGGAAATTTTACTTTGTTTTTGTCTTGTCACAAGGTAGTTTTGGGCAAACTGTCACCAATAGTGCTTCATTATGGACAATCAGCAATATGACAGGCAGGATATGCCCACTGGTGCAATAGGGGTACAATTATGTTGTGTGCAACCTACTGCTTTCTGACTGGCTCTAACGTGCATTTCAGGGGAAGCTATGTTTTGTACTATAAACCAGCATAAGACCCCATGTCTGGGTTAGTATTGTGGGGATAATACTGCTATTGTGTATTGGTCAAACAGATGTGGTATGCCTGTCAAGTTGCCTTCTTAAGATTTCTGTTAATGCACACAGATTTCTGCTTCTGTCAGAATTAATCGTGAAAATTCTTATGTTGATGAGCTAATTGTCTCTCTTGGAGACTCATCAATCAAACTGCTAAGAATAGGTAACTAATTCTGTAGCATGCTAGCCCAAAGCTCACTCAACAAAGGACTATACAAATATCTTCTGGCCTCCAAGGACCTGAGAACATCATAAATGACAAGGTTCAAAGAATCTAAGAGTCAGATGATGGGGAGCTTCCTTCAGCCAATTGCCTTTGAGAGACTGGACCAGGTTGAAGTATGGCTTTGGGGCACCAAAAATCTGCAGTCCCACCCACTCAGCCCTCTCTTCCCATGCTCCATACCTGGATGTTGGACCCCTTTCCTGTTCATTGGGTTTTTTCTTTTAATAAAGAAAAACTTTAATATACCCTATTCAGAGGTAGTGTGGGATAATTTGATTCGTGGTCCCCCCATCTGATGCATGACCTACACACTGCTTCTTCTCCAGCTGGTGATCCCCATGGGGCTTCTTCCGCCAGTCCTGCATGCACAGTTTGTAGGTGGCAACTCACAGAAAGTGTTGGGCTTCCTTTGTACTATGACTACCAACTCTGGGAATTGCTTTAATTGTCCTTAATTACTGTTCTTAATATGTTAATCAAAACATATTTCTCAGTATCTTAGTAGGAGGTGGCATACAGAACTAGAGCAAACGATCCCAGAGAAGCCAGTGGAAGCTTCTCCTCCATGTTAATCAAACACCACACTAAAGAATACATATATAAAACATTGTAATTGAGGGATTACAAGACACAGGAGTGGATGAGAGTATCATTACTCCAGAATCTTGGCATCTGAATTGCCATCTTCAAGACACAGATGTTCAATTCCTAGAAATTGAAACCCTATCTCAAGTGAAACAAAGCACAAGATGGGCTAAAGCCATATGTACCTAGTATTACAGTGAATTTATGGGGTCATAACCTGTTGCAGCAATGGAATACCCAGATTAACATTCCTGTGCAGTTCCAAAAACTCATGTTTTTGGAAAGGATATTATAAGGTCACCAGCTATTCAGCCTATACAAGAACACAAAGCAACTAGCAAACATTCAGAGGTACTAATGCCTCTACCTTTACAATGGGTTAAGCCATGGACTTTAACAGAAGAGAAATTGCAAGCTTTAGAATAGTTGGTACAAGAGCAACTAGATGCTCACCATATTGAAGAATCAATCAGTCCTTGAAATTCTTCTGTATTTTCTGTTAAAAAGAAACCTGGAAAATGGAGAATGGTGATAGATCTAAGAGTTGTCAACAAGGTTATTCAACCTATGGGCTCTTTACAGTCTGGAATTCCTCTGCTTTCTCTATTACCAAAAGGATGACCTCCATAGTTATTGATTTAAAAAATTGCTTGTTCAATATACCTTTATAAGAAAGGACAGAGAAAAATTTGCTTTCACAGTGCCTACTAACAATAAATCTCAGCCTACTAGGGAATGCTCAATAGTCTGACCCTGTGCCAATACTTTATAAATCAACCATTGGAAATAATACATAAGCAATTTCCTAAGTCTATAATTTAACATTATATGCTATCTGATTCAAATGCAGATACTTTGAAAAAATGTTTGAAGAAGTAAATAAAGTTTTGCCTAAATGGGGATTAGAAATTTCTTCCAAAAAATACAAAGAGGAGATTCACTGAATTACTTAGATTATAAAGTAGGTTTACAGAAAATTAGAACAAAAAGGCATAAATTAGGAGTGATTAATTGTGGACTCTTAATGACTATCAAAGATTGTTAGGTGAAATCTCCAGTCTATGACCAGCTGTTGGGATAACACCTGATCATATAAACAAAACCTTAGATGGTGATAAAGACTTAAATAATCACAGAAAATTAGCAATTGAAGCTGAGAAAAAAATTAATGCTTATAAAAGAGAAATGTATCATAAATATATATCATAGAGTGTTCCCCTTATTCCACATTCTCTCCAAAATAAGCTATCATTGGTGTTTTTGATCTTAGCCTTTCTGACAGGTATCTCAGAGTTATTTTGATTTTCATTTCTCTGATAGCTAAGGATGTTGTGCATTTCCTTAAGTTTCTTTTGGCCATAGAGATTCTTCTGTTGAGAATTCTCTGTTTAGTTTTATACCCCATTTTTAATTGGGTTATAATTAAATTTAATTGGGTTAGAATTTTAATGTCTAATTTCTTGAGTTCTTTATATATTTTGGAGATCAGTCCTTTGTCTGATGTGGGGTTGGTGAAGATCTTTTTCTATTCAGTAGGGTGCATTTTCGTCTTATTGACTGTGTCCTTTGCTTTACAGAAGCTTCTCAGTTTCAGGAGGTCCCATTTGTTTGTTGTTGCTCTCAGTGTCTGTGCTACTGGGGTTATAAATAGGAAGTGGTCTTCTGTGCTCATGCTTTGAAGACTGCTTCCCACTTTCTCTTCTATCAGCTTCAGTGTGGTCAGATTTTTATTGAGGTCTTTAATCTATTTGGACTTGAGTTTGTGCATGGAATTAATATGGATCTATTTTTATTCTTCTACATGTTGACATCCAGTTATGTCAGCAACATTTGCTGAAGATGCTTTCTTTTTTCCATTGTATAATTTTAGCTTCTTTGTTAAATATCAGGTGTTCATTGGTGTGTAAATCAATATCCAGGTCTTCAATTAGATTCTATTCATCAACATCTCTGTTTTTACACCAATACCAAGTTGTTTTCATTATTGTTTCTCTGTAATAGATCTTAATTTCAGGAATAGTGATGCCTGTGGGAGTTCCTTTATTGTAAAGGAGTGTTTTGGCTATTCTGTTTTTTTTTTTGTTTTGTTTTTCTAATGTACATTTTTTACAGTGTCTTATCTAGCTACAAAACAACAATGACAAATAACACTGCTCAGAAATGATGAGTAACGTGTTTCTTTCTAAACTGATTCTACAATAGCTTTAAGTGCTAGAGGAAAGACAGTGTTTGTTTAGGGAACAATTTTTTTTCTCTCATCTACATAGTTACCTTGACTCAATCTGAGTGATTGTCCTATAGGTGGCTCTGAGACCATGTCACTATGACCACAGTTTACATGTGTCCTTTAGGATTTGGTTATATATACCTTAACTGGACTTCATTCATCTTTGACCTTTTCTTCTACAGGAGGAAATGAGAAACTTCCTAAAGTAGACAAAAGGTTCAACTCAATGGCTTCAGAATATGAGAAAGAATCCAATCAAAGACAGAGAAAGTAAGAGATGCAGAATACAAGAAAGGAGTAAGATATAAAACAGTATTCATTGAGGTTTTTGATGGTCTCATGAAGGGACATATCACAATGCTGTTTTTTTTAAAAGAACTCTTGTGGGTTTCCTTTCTCCCACAGAACCCCCCTTTCAGAATGTTTGTTCATTTCAACATTTACACACATATTCCAGAAGACCAATTGCAGGATGTGATCTGCCTGCAGATGTAGATTTGAGCAAAGAATTAGAATTCCTATGCTTATGGATATATAAAATGCAGCCTCACAGTACACAAGATGATCAATCTTTTTAAAATATGCAAGTATATGGTTATTACTTCTAGATTTAATTTATTCCCAATTAAGTTGTCTTATTACCAAACTTATGTATTCCATTTTCTAAACACCCCTATTTGCTTGTTTCTCTATACTTATAAAATTATCAATTCATAGTTATAATTCTTTGCATCCCCTATTCTGCCATGCATCCCATTAATATTTGCTAAATAGAGACTTTGTGATTAAAGTAAGTTGCTTACTTTGGGTCCAAAATGTCAATGATTTAATTAATTTTACTGATTTCATACCAAAATTCCAGGAATTTTTAGCTTTTATCTTCCAGGGAGTTCTGATTTTTTTCCTTTTGTATCTGCATTAAACATAACCATGAGCCTTGCCAGATTTGATGTAAGTATTGGCTTATATCAAATTGAAATGTAAAACAAAGAAATTTTATCAACAAACACATATATATCTATTTTGCTTATTTTAAAAGCATTATGATATGACGTCTCCGTTCATGCTGCCAGAGTCACAGTGCAACAGCAAAGAAGTATACTTCAGCTTTGTGAGGAGTAAGCAATGCCAGTCAAGGCTGTGTTTTGAGGACAGAAAGTGCCCTTCTTGTCCAAGGGCAGACCACACCATGGCAGTAGCAGTGAGGCCTACAGTGCCCATTTTCAAGTGCACAGCATTTCAACCATCCCTTTCTCAGTCTAGGCCTCAGGCCCCAAAATACTGACTACTCCACTCAAAGCAATTAACACATGTCAAAAGAGTAATAAAGAAGCAATAAGAAACCCAAGCCTTGTTTACAACTCGGAAAATGAAGAGTCATTTTCTCAGTTTGTGTAACAATTCTAGAACTTGCAGATGAAGAATAAAATAAACACTGTTCTCAGAATTTTGAAACTCCAGCCAAGTACTAAAAGTGGAAGAACTATGGAGTCATTGACTAAATTCTATGAATACACACAGTAAATATGATTGTTTATTTGTGATTAAATACAATTTCAATAACTCTTTCCTTTTCTCCCTTCAAACCTGCCAATATACTTGCTTTCTTTCAAATTTAGAGACTCTTTTTTCATTAATTGTGGTTAAATGTATTATAAATATATATCATACATAACATATCATTTTTGTACCTCTATATACATATATGTGTAAATCATAAGCATGACCTGTTCCATCTGTATAATGTTTCATTAGGTTACTTGTATTTATATTTTCAGGGTTGATGATTGATATTGAATTAGTTAATTGGTGTGTTTTTCCCTGGGGAAGACAACTTCACCCATTCTCAGTATTTCCTATTTGCTGCAGTTCTTTGTGTAGAGTGTGTGCTGTTCATACAAATATCTATATATTTTTTTAACAACAATTGATCAGAAAAGAAGCCATACATTTGAGAGGGAGCAAGCAGAGTTATTATGGAATGATTTCAGGAGAGGAAAGGAAGGAAGAAATGATGCATTTCTATTATAATCTCAAAAAATAAAAGATATGGGTGGCTAAACCATAGGCTACACCTTACAGAAAACCCACAGATCTTCTCCCCCCTCTCTCTCTGTTCCCTCAGACTCAATCGCCCAGTTTCACCCTTATTGGTACAGCAAAATTCTAGCTGCAACCTTTTCTTATCCTTCCTCACATCTGTGAATCCCACAGACAATCATCCCCTCCTAGCCACATTCCCCCCAGTTGTTACTTTTTACCAGATCCTAACCCCAGCATGCACTCCCTGATAGCCCAAGGGTAGGTCCTTTCAGGGCAACAAGTAGGCTGAAGGAAGGTGCACACCTTTCTTAGTGCTCCTGAGATCCAGTGCTGCAGTTGCATCCTCAACTCTGTAACTGGAAACCTATTTTGGTCTCCCTTTCTTCTCTGACCCCATTCCCCACAGATAAAAATAACCTTTTCCAAACTTCCTTCCCAGTTTCCTAGCTTGCAACACCCACTGGAATTCCCTGATAAGACAGTAACTGAGCAGAAAACCAAAACAGATTAGACACAACTTTCACACTGTCCAAAAATTCAGAGAGAAAGTAAAAACCAAGGAGCAAAACACCTAACAAAGACAAATTCAGAAATAAGCACCTAGAACAATAATCATCCCAAACACAGATGCCAGCATAAAAACACAATCAACAATAGTCAGGGTAATATGTCTCGACTAGAGTCCAGCTGTCCCACCACAGTAGGCCCTGAATATTCTAATATAGCTGAAGCACAAGAAAAAGAACTTGAAACCAACCATAAGAAGATGATAGAGGCCCTTAAAGAAGAAATGAGTGAATTCCTTAAGGAAATACAGGTAAACACCACCACATAACTGGAAGACATGAATAATCACTCAAAGAAATCCAAGAAAGTGCACACACACGCACACACACACAGACACAATCCATTGAAGGAAACAAATAGAAGTTTAAGACCAAAGATTGGGTATAAATATAATAAAGTAAACAAACAGTGGCTATTCTAGAAATAAAATTGTAGGATTTAGAACAGGAACTAGAGAGGAAAGCTTCACAACAGAATACAAGAGATGGAAGAAAGAATCTCAGGCATTGAAGATATGAGAGAAGAAATGAATATGTCAATAAAAATAAATATTAAATTTAAAATACTGTTGATACAAAACATTCAGGAAATTTGGGATCCTGCGAAGAAAACAAACCTAAGAATGATAGATATAGTGGAAGAAGAAACCCAATTGACAGGCCCAGAAAATATTTTCAACAAAATCATAGAAGAAAATTGTAAAGAAGGAGATGCCTATAAAGTATAAAAAACATATAAACACCAAATAGATTGGACCAGAAAAAAGTACACTTTCCACATAATAATAAAACACTAAGCATACATAAAAAGTCTATTAATAACTGTATAAGAAAATGGCCAAATTACATATAAAAGCATAATTATATCTTGCCTCTCAATGGATACTCTAAAAACCAGAAGGGCTTGGATGGATGTCCTGCAAACACTAGGAGACCACAGATGCCAATACAAGACTATTTTACCCAGGAAAACTTTTAATCACCACAGAATAAGAAAACAAGATATTCCATAATAAGGCCAAATTTAAATAATGTCTTTCTGTAAGTTCAAATATTCAGAAGGTGCTGGAATTAAAAATCCAACTGAAAGAGGATAACTATACACAGAAAGGCACAGGGAATAAATGATCATACCAACATCATACAAAGAGGGGAAACACACACGCGTACGTGCGCCCGCACACACACACACACACACGCACACACACACAAATCATCAATTATTGGTCATTAAACTCTCTCAACATCATTGTTCTCAATTCCCCAACTAAATTATATAAATTATTAGAACTGGTATGAAAATAGTATCCAACTTTCTGCTGCACCAAAGAAACACACCTCAGCCTCAAGGATATATAATACCTCAGGATAAAGGGTTGGAAAAAGATATTCCATGAAAGTACCCAGAAGCAAGTTTGTATAGCCATTGTAATATCTAACAAAATAGACTTCAAACCAAAACTAATCAAAAGGGATGAGGAAGGACATTATATACTCATCAAAAGAAAAATCTACCAAGATGACATTTCAAATGTTAACATCTATGTCCCAAACACAACACAAGGGCACCCAAGTTTGTAAAAGAAACATTATTCCAGCTTAAATCACATATTGACCCACACACACTGAGGGTGGGAGACTTCAGTGCCCCACTCTCATCAATGGACAGGATATCCAGACAAAAACTAACTGATGTTTTAACCAAAATGACATAACAGAACATTTCACTCAACCACAAAGAAATATATATTCTTCTCAGAACTTCAGAGAAAAGTCTTCAAAATTTTTTTTATTTATTTTTTTGTTATCCATTCAATACATTACTTGACATTCTAGCTGAGCAATAACACAATTAAAAGAGCTCAAGGGGATATAGGTTGACAAGAAAGAATTCAAAGTAACACTATTGACAGATGATATGGTAATATACATAAATGATACCAAAAATTCTACCAACTGATAAACTCCTTCAATATAAGGTTAACTTTAAAAAAAATCAGTAGCCCCACTCTACAAATTATGAACAGGCTGAGAAAGAAATCAGGAAAAATCACAATTTACAACAGCCATAGGTTATATAAAATATATTGTTGTTACTCAAACCAAACAAGTGAAAATGAAATACCTGTTTGTCGAGAACTTCAAGTCCTTGAAAAAAGGAATTGCTGAATGGAACTGTCACCCATGCTCATGGATTGGTAGGATTAGCATAGTAAAAATGATCATCCAATGACAAGCACTCTACAAATTGAATGCAATCCCTATCAACATTTCAAAATAATTCTTTACAGAACATAAAATGATAATTCTGAAGTTTATATGGAAAACCAAAATACCCTGAAGAGGTAACAATTCTGAATGATAAAAGAGTTGTTTGATATCCCACCCTTCACAATTTTAAGTTATACTGCAGAGCTATCATAATAAAAACCACATTGTATTGGCATAAAAACAGACACATTTATCAAAGGAATCAAATTGAAGATCCAGACATAAATTTACATTCATAAATATGCTGGTTGGAAAGAAAATGGTCCCCATAAACTCATTAGGAGGCGTGGCCTTGTTGGAATAGATGTCGCCTTGTTAGAAAAGGTGTGTCACTGTATTTGGGCTTTGAGACTTCAGATGCTCAAGACAGGTCTGATATCACTCTCCCTTCCTACTGTCTGGCAATCCAGATGTAGAACTTGCAGTTACCTCTCAAGCACCATGTCTGCCTCATACTGCCATGCTTCCTTCATGATGATAAAGGGCTAAACCTCTGAACTGAATCCCACCTCAATGAATTGTTTTACTATGTAAGAATTTCTGTTCACAGCAATAGAAACCCTAACTAAGAGAGACATGTTTGGGATATTGCTGTGATAGGCCTGACCATGCCTTTGCTTGGAAGAATGCCGACTTTGAAACACTGGATTAGAAAACTGGTTAAACATTTTATGGGTCTTAATGGGTCAAACTAGTAGAAACATGGAAGACAGTGGTACTGTGGGTGATTTTTGCTATGGGAAGCCTGGCACAAAAATTTCAGAGAAGAACTTTAGTATGTGGTCTAGAGAACATTCTTGTAATACAGTGTCAAAGAATGTGGCTGCTTTCTGCCTTTCTCCAAAAAAAATCTGCCTGAGGCTATATTGAAGTTACTGATTAACAGCTTTAGCAGAGGAGCTTTCAAAGCATTCTACTGTTGACTGTTTCCTGTGGTTGCTAGTGGCCAGTCTTATGTAGATATATAATGAAAAGGCGCAAACCGAGGAAGGAAAAAAAAAAGTGTATGGCCTTTAAAGAAAGCAGCACCAGAAAGTATAAACACACTAAGTAAAAGCCTAATGCTAATTGAAAAAATTGGGTGTTAGTTTTTTTTTCAAAATTATTTTCAGGATCTAAGGAGATGATCATATTTTTTTCAGTTTGTTTATGTGGTGGAATACATTTACAGATTTTCATATGTAGAATAATCTCTGCATCCATGGAATGAAGCTTACTTGATCATGGTGGATGATCTTTTTGTTGTATTATTGGATTCAGTTTGTCAGTATTTTATTGAGTATTTTTGCATCAATGTTCATGAGGGAAAGTGATCTGTAATTCTTTCTTTGTTGAGTATTTGTGTGCTTTGAATATCAGGATGACCATGATATCATAAAAATGAATTGGGCAATGTTCTTTCTGTGTATATTTTATGAAATAAAGTCAAGACCACATACAGCTAAACTCCCAATTTGTGAAAAACAATTAAAGAAAAGTGAAAAGAAATTAAAGAAAAGTTTAGGGACAAGTGTGGTAGTATATATCATTAATCCTAGCACTCTGGAGGCAGCAACAGGCAGATCTCTGGTCTACAGGGTAAGCTCCAGGACAATCAAGCTTAGGCAACAAAGAAAACCATCAAGACCAGAAAGCTGGTGTAGATGGGAATCAATGCAGAGAACCACAGCCGGATACTACATGGAGAATCTAAATTGGAGGTCTCCACCAAATCTATTCATTCAGAGCTCAGGGAATTGTCTGGAAGAGGAAGTGAAAAGACTAAAAGCCAGAGATGATGGAGGATACCAGGAAAATGGCATTTAAAATCAACTAAGCAATGTGCAGATAACCTCACAGAGGCTGGGCGGTGGTGGCGCACGCCTTTAATCCCAGCACTTGGGAGGCAGAGGCAGGCGGATCTCTGTGAGTTCGAGACCAGCCTGGTCTACAGAGCTAGTTCCAGGACAGGCTCCAAAACCACAGAGAAACCCTGTCTCGAAAAACCAAAAAAAAAAAAAACAAAAAAAAAAACAAAAAAAAACCTCACAGAGATTAAAGCAGCAAGCATACATTCTACATGGATCTGAACCAGATCCTCTATCATGTGTTATAGCTATTAGCTTATTATTTTTATGGTATATCTGGCTGTGAGAACCAGTTGGTCCATCTCTGAGTCTGGCTGCTTTGAGTCTTTTCCATGTTCATGTTATAGTTTTTGCTTCCTCTTACTCTATTATATTTTGTTTGGTTGTTATCTCTTAGAAGACTGATTTTTTTTCTAAAGAGAGAGAGAATAAGAGTAGATCTAAAAGGCACAGAAGATGGAAAGAAGTGGGAAGAGGGAAAAACTATAATCAGGGTATATTTTATGAGAAATGAATCTATTTTCAATAAAAGAAAAAATGAAAGTAAATGTCAGAAAAAGAAAATACATTTAAGTGATAGGCTATAAAATATATTGTAATTTTTAATATTAATTTCAGAAACTTAGCTACCAATGTGTCAAAACAAAACAAAAATAAAAACAACAAAAAGAATCTGTAGCATGATTAATAAAAGCTTAGAGACAGATAATGGAGTTCAACCAGAAGGTCAGAAAAACAAAAGAGCCAGCCACTGGTTCTTTTGTTTTTGTTTTTATTGATCTATACATTTTTGTTCACTTCACTCCTTTCTCTTTTTCCCCTCTTTCCTTCTATCCTCCCCCTTGACACCCATGCTTCCAATTTACTCAGAAGATCTTGTCTTTTTCACTTTCAGCCACTGGTTCTCACCTCTACAGAAAACTTCTGTCTATAAATGGTGCCCAAACATTTGGAAAGTATTTTCACATAAAGTCTAGAAAGCTTTTTTTTTTTAAATAAATAAATAAATAAAGGATTCTAGATAGACAAGAAATTAGTCACGCACAGCTTCTTGGTAACTGTCTTTTCTCCCGTAGATTCTGTCTGCTGTAGAGGCATGACTCCTTTAAGAGAGGCTTACTGGCTCAGTGTTAGCAGGAAAAACCTCATAGATCTCTTAAGAGGCCCTGCCAACAAACAAATGGTGGTGCGCAGCCAGCATCAGGCTTCTTTGTGGTAGCATAAACCTAGAAATTCTGCAGAGTTGTGACAATAAATCTGTCTCCCACCAGTACCTCCACTATAAAGCTAGACTCTCAAAAAGCTAAGGAATGGGGTGGAGTTAATCCTATCCAAATTGCTTAGCAGAATAAAGACTCATGGGGTCAGAAAAAGATAAAAATACACAGTATAGACAGATTCAGACAAAAACAAACCCACTAAATGGTTTACAATGTATTTAAAAATATATGTAGGCTTGGGAGAGAAAAAAGGATAAAGAAAGTCCTTTAAAAGAAAGAGAGATGGGACTGACAGAGCATGGGATCAAAGTGGAAAAAAAAAGAAAGAGAAATAGAGAGGTCAGGTGTGATGGCACATGCTTTTAATCCCCACACTTAGGAAGCAGAGGCAGATGGATTTCTGTGAGTTTGAGGCTAGGTTGGTCTACAAGACATTCAAATGTGCAAAAAGAAACCCTGTCAAAAAGAAAAGAAATAGAAAGTTTCTTTATTTATAAAAAAAAAAAAATAGAAGTTTTTTTTTCCCATAAAAGGTCACATAGATAAGGAAAACACACAGAGAATACAGATACTAAAGTTATTGTGTTGCCTTTTAATTGTTTGACTACTGAGGGAGAAGCAACAGTTGCTAAAAGATATGTGGTTATAAATGCTGCTGGACCATGTGTGTCTGTATGCCAACATGCTCCTGCCATGATAATAAACTAAACATTTGAAAATGTTCAAATAAATAAAGGTTTTCCTTAAAAAAATGCTGCTGGATTAATGTAACCTATATATTTTTAAAATGCCTTGATTTTATAAATTAAATTTAAAAAATGTTACTTTGGAGAAGAGGGTTAGCTTTTGTTTCCACAGGAAACGAGAGGCTGTGGTTTCATTCTGGGTTATGAAAAATAAGGTTTGATTGAGAAAGATCCCCTGAAAGATCTCTAGTGGGAACAGACATCCCAGCTGATTCAATGTTTTAGAGCACCTCTGTTGTACTTCTTTCTGAGTTCTCCATCCAAAACAGCCTTCAGACTGCTTGCTGAGATAATCCAGCCTCACAAAATACTCCAGTCAGGACTTGACCATAATCCTAAATTTTTTGGGGGTCTCCATTAGATTATCAGTGCCCCCATTTAGTAGGAAGACTAGAAAACTATGCCCACATTTCCAAAGAAATGATTATGGATGTTTGTTTTTGTTTAGTGTGTTGGTTACAAGTTGTTATAGATGATGGTCAGGAGAAAAGCTAAATGAAGAAAAGATTCAGGGTCTTGTTTTGAAAAAAGGAGGAAATGCTGTGGGATAATGTTTTTGTACACTTTAAAGATTTATCCATCATATTGGTTTAATAAAACACTGATTGTTCAGTACCTAGGCAGTGGATAGGCTAGGAGACCAGGCAAGGAGAATTCTGGGAAGATGGAATGCAGAGAATCAGTTACCAGCCAGATGCAGAGGAAGCAAGATGAGAATGCCTCACTAATAAAAGGTACCAAGACATGTGGCTAAGAATGGAGAAAAATTCTGGTTTAATTTAAGATGTAAGAACTAGTTAATAATAACCCTGAAAGCCGGACAACAGTGGTACATGTCTTTAATCCCAGCACTTGAATGTCAGAGGTAGGCAAATGTCTGTGAGTTCGAGGCCAGCCTTATCTACAAGAACTAGTTCCAGCAGAGTTAGGGCTGTTGTACAGAGAAACCCAGTCTTGAAAAACAAAAACAAGAACAAAACGAACAAAGAAAATAACCCAAAAAACATAAGCCTAAATAGTTTATATTAATATTTAATATCAGCCTCTATGTGTTTGGGACTGCTTGACTGTGGAATGGGTAGGACAAAAAAAAAAAAAAAAAAAAAAAACAAAAAAAAAAACTTCTGTCTACAAAAATCCTTTTCCTTTCCCTTTTTATTTTATGGAACCAATTGTTTTATCTTCATTATGGGAATTTTTGTATGTCTCATTGCCTCAGCTTCTCCCTGCTAGCACTCTTTTGCTACTCAATTTTGTATCCTTTATGTTGCTTAACAAAATGACTTACATAGAAGAAATTAAATTAATATTATTGCAGTTTTATTTGAAGGATTATGTAAACATGCTATATAAATACAGCAGGTGATATTTCTTGTCTGAACAACACTGCTTTTTTAAACCATGCCTCAGATCACCTGAGCTCACAAAGCCAAAATGAGACTGAAGAACAGTCAAGACAACTGGACTTGCTTGTTTACTTTAAGAAACTTTTGCTTGGAAAAAATATGGTTATAAACCAACAATATATAATCAAAATTTCAAAATCCAGGATAATATACTGAAAATATTATATAATATACTGTATATTAACTTGGATTTTGATATTTTGAATATATATAGTTGAAGATGTGAATATATAAAAATATGGCCTGGGTCTGAAAAAGCATGGGATAAAACCGGACTCACTGAACATAGTGGACAATGAGGACTACTGAGAACTCAAGAACAATGGCAATGGGTTTTTGATCCCACTGCACGTACTGGCTTTGTGGGAGCCTAGGCAGTTTGGATGCTCACCTTACTAGACCTGGATGGAGGTGGGTGGTCCTTGGACTTCCCACAGGACAGGGAACCCTGATTGCTCTTTGGGCTGATGAGGGCGGGAGACTTGATCGGGGGAGGGGGAGGGAGACTTGATGGGGAACGGGGAGGGAGACTTGATGGGGAACGGGGAGGGAGACTTGATGGGGGACGGGGAGGGAAATGGGAAGCGGTGGCGGGGAAGAGGCAGAAATCTTTAAGAAATAAATAAATAAATAAATAAATAAATAAGTATAGATATATGATTTGTTTTATATTGTTTTTCAAAAAAAGGTTTCTCTGTGTAGCCTTGGCTGTCCTGGAACACACTCTGGCCTAGAACTGAGCTATCTCCCTGCCTCTGCAAATGTTGGGATTAGAGTCATGCACCACCAGTTCTGGGTTATGTTAACATTTTTATGTTGGAATTTTTGACATTTTTCCAGTATTTGGAATATAGAGAACAATTTTCTTTTTCTTGAAAGACTGTTCAGTATGATATAATCTTATGTAAGATTTCTATGAATAAATGAATAGTTCAAATAAAATTCAACATTTTTTGATCTGATGCATTTTTCCTTCTTCCTCACTGCACTTGGCAAACTGTTAATTTAATGTGATATTTTTTCTAGTTCATTGAATCAGTATTAAGTTAGAATGTTTATTTTTGTTCATTTCAAGTCCATGTTTTTGGAATCTAGTTGACACAACCTTGAGATTTTAAATTCTTTGTGAACTATGGAACAATGGTTACTGTGCTCTAGTCATGAAAGAAGCAAAGCAAAGAACTCATTTCTGTTAGCTTGTGACTCAGAATTCAGTGTTATGAGCTTAACTATGTAGCAGCTTTTGTAAGTTGTGAAAAACTTTATATGTGTAAAACTTTCTGATTCCAGACAGGAGCGGAGTGACTGACACTTACAATAAATGAAAGAGTGTTCAGTAAGTGACAGTTCTGAGTCTACTATTAGAAAGCTTTATAAAGGTCTGAATAATTTAACATCTGCTTATGTTTTCACTGTTGTTCAATTGCAAGTATCAGGTCATTCCCCAAACAGAGGTTTCATCCCAAGGAAAGAAGAGAGGAAACCCAGGACAGCATTTGTAGGAAGGGGTCAAGGGACTGGTTGAGGAGCCACACTCCAGAGTCCATAAGAGTCTTTGCAGGAAACCAGTTGATTGTGCTGCTGTGATTTGCATTCAGAAGTGGGTGGGTTTCTCCCTTAGTAACTCACCGAGGAGGAGTCACTTTCCAGAATGACTTTACTGGTAGCCTGGCAGAGTGGTGCAGCCATTTCTGATGGGAACAGCAAAACCATAAGGCCAGCACAGTTGCTTGACAAAGATCCAGCAGTATTAAACCACATGATAGCTGCCATGACACATTTGGTTTTCATCTCCACTTGTTGCATATGTGGGTAACTTTTAATATTGTACAATTTGAGGGTATTGGAAATTTGATGAAAAATTTCTTATGAATCAGTTATGCCTCCTCCCAAGACTATGGTTTCTTTGCTTCCCCAGAAAAGCTCTGAGCATATTGCTCTTTCCAATTTTAGGGACATAGCCTTATCTACTTCAAGGACTTCTTTATACCTTGGAGATTGTGACACACATAAAGAAACTAGAAGTCTCTTTTTATAAGGCTATGAGATATTCGTGAAACATCTGTCCTAGTACTTACTCAGGACCAAGATATTCAAAACAAAATAAACTCAAAAAGGTCAACAAAATTCAATGGACTAGAGGAGTTGTCCACAGATCAGACTACAAGCCTCTTTCCACTATACACTAAGACAATTACATGGCATATAAAGGTGAGGTTAGTTGAAGTTACCTCTGCTCTGCACAGAGGCTTAAATTGATAAGCAAAGAATGATGTAAAAAGATGATGACTGAGATGTCAGCACCTCCCTTTTTTAGAAAAGTTAGCAAATGCAGAGCCACTATGACATCATTTGACCAAGAAACAAAAGAATGCCATGATTAGACATATAGACAGATTTTATAAAGATATAAAATATAAACATTGCATTATGCCAGAATTTGAATAATGACTACAGCAGCTTTGGCATGAGGCTATTTCTTGGGCACTCAAATAATTAAGAGTTAATAATACACTGCTTGGAGCATGACAATCTGCCCAGACTGGCTTGGATATTTTATTTTTGTCTAATGTCCTTATAGCCATAAAAACTGCTAGCCTAAGAACAGGTTGTCATATGCTTCTAGATTCTTAAAAATTAGACTATAGTTGTTTTGAGTAAAATGATAATTCTGTTTATTAATGATGTCAAAACTTGAGGGAAAATGATTGAAAATGATAACTGTTCTGTCATAGTCTATTAATGATTACTAAAACATGAGCATGAGGAAGTAAAACACAAATGCAAAACCACAAAATGGTAATATATGTTTTGGGACTGTGTGAATGTATCTCTGCTTACTAAATTCTGTATAAGTAAAGCAACATTTTGACTGCTAGTCAGTCAGGCTGCAAGATTCTCCTGATTATCATATCATGCCTGGCGCATTCCTCTCCTTGCCTATGTCAACCACCAGAGCTGGGCTGGTTCCTAGCAGCAGAGTTCTAGAATAATTGGGTATGAGTCTCCTCACTTAGCTATGGTTTTCTCCCAGAAGTTTGCTGCATTCCTTAGAACTACTGAGCTATACATCAAATTTCTGAAAGAATTATGGTAGTAATTCTCAACCTTCCTAATGCTGACCTTTTAATACTGTTCCTCATGTTGTGGTGATCCCAACTGATGGAGGAAGCTGCTAATTAGTTCCTGGCTGCTCAGCCCAAAATAATCACACAGAAACCATATTATTTAAATCACTGCTTGGGTCATTAGCTCTAGCTTCTTATTGGCTAACTCTTACATATTAACTTAACCCATCTCCATTATAATTTAACCCATCTCCATTAATCTGTATAGCGCCACATGGCAGTGGCTTACCAGCAAACTTTTAGCATGTCTGTCTCTGGCAGCATCTCCATGGCATCTTCCCAAATCCACCTTCTTTCTCCCAGTATTCTGTTTAGTTTTCCCTGTCTATCTTTGTTCCCCTACAGCTCTGATATAGGTCCAAAGCAGTTCCTTTATTAACTAATGAAAGCAATACCTAGACAGAAGGACCTCCTACACCACCCAACCATAAAATTATATTCATTGTTACTTCATAGTTATGTTTTTGCTACTTATAAACAATAACTTCAATATCTGTGTTTTCAGATGGTCTTAGGTGATAACTGTGAAAGGGATCCTTGATCACCAAATGGGTTGTGAACTACTACATTATACAATACAAAAATAAAGAATCACACATTTTTTTTTAACTGGGGCAGTCTGTTGTGCATCTGGCAGTGAGATCATGATTTATTCCATGTGCCTGAACTGGCTTTTTGGAGCCCATTCTCTCTGGAGACATACCTTGCTCAGCTGAGATACAGTGGGGAGATCCTTGGTCTTGCCTCAAAGTGATGTGCAAGAATTGACTTCCCATGGAATGCCAATTCACTCCTTTCTGAGGAGTGAATGGGGGTGAGGTGGGTGGAAGGAATGGGGAAGAAGAAAGCAAAGCAGATGGATTTAGTATTCAAAATAATACATGTTTGTTTTAAAAAATAATAGATAAAAAATGCAAAAAAAGAATCACATAAATTCTAATGAGGAACACAAGGCAAGAAATAGGCAATTGTTAACACATGCAGACAAGAAGAGCTCTGGTTGAGGAAAACAAAAAGATCTGGTTTCAATTTTAATACTTTCTATTCTTCTGAAGAACCACAAAATAAAAATAGAAAGTGATGTTTATCATAAAGCTTTTTTTCTCTCAAAAAGAATTTTCCCATCCAGAGATTTCTTGTCTTTGTTTTTTACCTTCTTCTAAAATAATTACAAGGTAAATCTTCGATATGTATACAAACACACATGCACACACACACTTTGACATTGTCTTGTAGAAAAAATTGTCAAAAGAAAAACCATTGAATCATAGAAATGGAATAGAAAATAACTTTATGTATTTAGAAAAGAATTTTAAAAACAATGTTCAAAGGCATGCTTTTTTGCTTGTTTCTCAAAGAGGGCAATGTAGAGCACACTGTCTAGCTGACATTAATGAGAGTCTTCTCTGGAGTGTGATAGGTGTAGGAGATGATGAACATCCTAACACGTAAATCCTGTGTAGCTCCCAGGAAAAACTAGCAAACTTCTTGCTGATTGTTTGTGGGTCCTTTTCCAGCGGGAATATGCTTTTATTTCTCACAAATATGGGCCAGTAATTGCCTAAAGAAGCAGGTTAATTAGAGAAGTATACAGTGGGAAACAGAGGTGAGGGTCTAACTGGAGTCCTTGGTTAGAGAGATCCAACTCTGTAGATTCCAGCATATCAAGACTGACCCCAAAGAGAACAAAGCAATAGTTAAAAGGCAAGCTGTATTTGTAAGATGAACAGATCAAGCCTCTCAACCCATATTTGGAATACTATTAAGAACTTTGGTTTAAATATAGAAAAAAAAATGGGATGGGGTGAAATGTATGCCTAATTAAGGAATATTGGTCACTCTTCTGACTAATTGTTATCTCCATCTTAATTCTATAAGATGGATGAAAAAAACCCTCTTTGCTTGAGAGGGGCAGATAAAATGACTTCTCTCTAGCATGGGTGATCTCATCATATAGTGATCAGTTGGTCATCTTGCAATCAAGATTGTTGACAAAATGACAGAGGGATTCTGGAACATTCTTGGAGGTTGGGAATAGGACATTATGAAAACTGCCATCAGAACATCCCAAATGACTTAATTTTGAGCCTTTAGCCTTGAAAGGGGGTAAGGCACTTCAGGTATCTGCGGTGTTTACACTACTTGATGGATTAACACATTTTCCTACAGAGTAAGCAGTTGACTGAATTTTCTGTCCTGTCAGGTTCCTGCAATTGTTAAGTCCCAAAGAAATCACACAGAGCTCTACATTAGTTATAAACTGATTGGCCCATTAGCTCATTTTTCTTATTAACTCTTATAACTTATATTAGCCCGTTACTCTTGTCTATGCTAGCCATGTGGCTCAGTATCCTATTTAGTGGGGCAGTCACATCTTGCTTCTTCTGTGTCTGGGTCAGGACTGCAGAAGGAACTTCCTACTTCCCAGAATTCTCTTGTTCTTATTGACCTGCCTCTATTTCCTGACTGGATGTCCCACCTATACTTCCTGCTGGACCAATGGCCAATCAGCAATTATTTAAAATATAATTGACAGAATTTAGACCATTGTCCTATAGCACTTTCCCCTTGTATTTATAAAACAAAAATTCTGAATCTAATATCCATTGTTTAGATTTTCTCCTCACCATTAGCCATAACAACTTATAACCAACATTCTCACCAAAGGAAAATGTCCATAGTCCATTTTTTGGGAATGTGGGTATAGTTTTTCAGGCTATTTCCTGCTGGGGGGAGCACTGATAATCTTATGGGGACATAAAGAAAATTTAGAATTATGATCAAGTCATGACTGGAGTATCCTGTGAGTCTTGATCATCTCAGGCAGCAGTCTTGAATCAGTTATGGATGTAGAACTCAGATATCTGGGTCATCTGTTCCTACTGAAGATTTCTCAGGTGGTTTTCCTTTATCAAACCTAATTTTTCTTAACTCAGAATGAATCCACAGCCTCTCATTTCCTATGGAAACCAAAGCAAATCCTCTTCTTCACAGTAACATAACTTTGGCTTCAATTTTGAAGTCAATGCATTTTCAAAATACCTATTTTGGATTAATTCAGCAGCATTTATAAACAAATATATTTTAGCAGTTATTGTTCCTTCCTCAGCATTCACGCAATTCAAAAAGAATGTAATATACAATATCCAGACTTTCTGTGTATTTGTCATATTTACATGGCTTTATTTTAACCTCTATTTTTTATTTTTAATTTTTGGCTTTTTGAGACAGGGTTTCTCTGTGTCTGTTGGCTATCCTGGAATTAACTCTGTAAACCAGGCTGTCCTTGAACTCACAGAGATCAGCCTTCTTCTTCCTCCCAAAGCTGGGGTTAAAGGTGTGTGTGTGTGCCACCATACCTTGAACTCACAGAGATCTGTCTGCCTCTGCCTCCCAAGTGTTGGGATTAAAGGTGTGTACCACAATACCTTGAACTCACCGAGGTCTATCAGCCTCTGTCTCCCAAGTCTGGGTATTAAAGGTGTGTGCCACCACACCCAACTACTCTCTTTTTTTATTTTAAGTACTTAATGCTTCTTTTTCAAGCCTACATATATTTTTTAAATTTCTTATTGATTTTTTATTGAGCTCTAAATTTTTCTCTGCTCCCCTCCCTGCTTCTCCCCTCCCTTTTTCTACCCCCCTGTAAGGTCTGCATGCTCCCAATTTACTCAGGAGATCTTGTCTTTTTCTACTTTCTACTTCTCATGTAGATTAGATCTATGTCAGTCTCTCTTTGTGTCCTCATTGTTGTCTAAGTTCTCTAGGATTTTGGTTTGTAGCCTGGTTTTCTTTGCTTTATGTTTAAAAGCCATCTACGAGTGAATGCATGTCATAATTGTCTTTTTGTATCTGGGTTACCACACTAAAAATAATGTTTTCTAGCTCCATCCATTTTCCTGCAAAATTCAATATGTCGTTATTTTTTCTGCTGTGTAGTGTTCCATTGTGTAAATGTACCACATTTTCCTTATCCATTATTTGGTTGAGGGGCATTTAGTTTTTTCCCAGGTTCTGGCTATGACAAACAAAACTGCTATGAACATAGTTGAGCACATGTTCTTGTGGCATGATTGAGCATCCTTTGGATATATTCCCAAAAGTGGTATTACTGGGTCTTGAGGAAGGTTGTTGAATACATCGTACCACAACAGTAAGCAGGAATTTTATTGTAAGTTTTATGATCAAGAAGTCAGATGCAAGGTGCAACCAAGGGTTCCAGGCCTTTATCCTGCCTTTAGTTCACTGCTGCATTTGTACATTTAACAGGCAGTCAGAGCAAAAAGTTCCAGTGGAGAAGGATGTAACTTTAGTCATTTGGAATACCAATGTGTGGTGTGAATACTTGAAAAGAAGCAGAATGCCCAAACTTGGGGTTTTGTAGTCTATGCTAACAACAAGTAACACATGTAGGACTTATAATGTGCTAGACAACCTTATTATATGGCAGCTTCTTAAACTCTACATAGGGGATAAAAGGGATTATTTTATGTGTTTCACAAATGAGGAAGCCAATGCATAGAGAGTGTACATATCTTTTCCTACACTGGGAACATTAAAGGGGGCAAGATTAACTTCTACACTGTTACTCTAAGCTGGTTGAGAAGGTTCTTTAGTCTTTTAGGGCCTTTGACTCAGGCTGAACTAAGATTCATGGCTTTGATGTAGAAAATGACTGCCTAATATGAAGCATAGTTGAATATTTTACTAAATGCTCACATAAACTTTAAATATAAGGATTAGGAAAAACAATCCTGCTCAGAAAAACATACTGAAGAAGACATGTCAGAAGACATGTATGTGTTCAGCTTCAGAAAGACATTCATAAGTCTGTATATTGGTTTATCAAACAGGAGACTCAAGTAATAGTCTTAGCATCAGCTGTATATATCACTTCATCAGCTGTGCACACCACTTCATCAGGGTGCACACCACTTCATCAGCGGTGTACACCACTTCATCAGGGGTGCACACCACTTCATCAGCAGTGCACACCACTTCATCAGGGGTGCACACCACTTCATCAGGGGTGCACACCACTTCATCAGCTGTGCACACCACTTCATCAGCTGTGCACACCACTTCATCAGGGGTACACACCACTTCATCAGCTGTGCACACCACTTCAGCAGCTGTGTACACCACTTCATCAGCGGTGCACACCACTTTATCAGGGGTGCATACCACTTCATCAGCTGTGCACACCACTTCATCAGCGGTGCACACCACTTCATCAGGGGTGCATACCACTTCATCAGCTGTGCACACTACTTCATCAGGGGTGCACACCACTTCAGCAGCGGTGCACACTACTTCATCAGGAGTGCATACCACTTCATCAGCTGTGCACACCACTTCATCAGGGGTGCACACCACTTTATCAGCTGTGCACACCACTTCATCAGCTGTGTACACCACTTCATCAGCTGTGCACACCACTTTATCAGGGGTGCATACCACTTCATCAGCTGTGCACACCACTTCATCAGTGGTGCACACCTCTTCATCAGCGGTGCACACCACTTTATCAGGGGTGCATACCATTCATCAGCTGTGCACACTACTTCATCAGTTGTGCACACCACTTCATCAGCGGTGCACACTACTTCATCAGGGGTGCACACCACTTCATCAGGGGTACACACCACTTCATCAGGGGTGCACACCACTTCATCAGCTGTGTACACCACTTCATCAGCTTTGTACACCACTTCATCAGCGGTGCACACCACTTCATCAGCGGTGCACACCACTTCATCAGCGGTGCACACCACTTTATCAGGGGTGCATACCACTTCATCAGCTGTGCACACTACTTCATCAGGGGTGCACACCACTTCATCAGCTGTGTACACCACTTCATCAGCTTTGTACACCACTTCATTAGCGGTGCATACCACTTTATCAGGGGTGCACATCACTTCATCAGGGGTGCACACCACTTCATCAACTGTGTACACCACTTCATCAGCTGTGTACACCACTTCATCAGCGGTGCACACCACTTCATCAGCTCTGTACACCACTTCATCAGCTGTGCACACCATTTCATCAGCTGTGCACACCCTTTAACCAGCTGTGCACATCACTTCATCAGCAGTGCACACTTCATCAGCTGTCCACACTTCATTAGTTGTGCACACCACTTTATCAGCCATGTATACCACTTGATCAGATGTGCACAGTACTTTATCACCTGTGCACAGCACTTCATCACATGTGCACACTATTTCATTAGCTATATACACCACTTCATTAGCTGTACACACCACTTTCTCAGCAGTGCACTCACTTTGGTAACCCTCATGATTTATTTATTTCAAAAGCAGATAAGATGCTTTTTCTTTTCTCTCTCCTTTGAGAAGTCAGGTTATGGGCTCTCTCTACAAATCATTGGGTAGAATTGCTATCTGGTAAAGAAAACCAAGAATGACTGTGGCACGAGGGATTTAGGGTATTGATTTTCCCTATAAATAAAGTTTCTGGTGAGATTCGCAGAAAGGTGAAGATTTATGATGTGGATGGAGAAGGTCCTTAAGAAGTTACTAACTGCAGAACTATTGCCTCCTGAAAACAGACATCCAAGAAGAAGGGATTCCTTTCTTTCCCATGTCCCATCTGTTCATCTTTCCTCAATAGCATATAGCTATTCTCCACAGTGAGCACAAATTAATAACTATGCTGTTTAGTTTGTGGCTGATGAGGACACAGGATCAGAACAGCAGGCTGCATTTTTAGATCTGTATTCCAGTTGGGCTTGCTGTAATCTTGAAGAATCTCTGGGACACAGAATGGCACAAATGACAGGTCCTCAATTAGAGTGTAGGTTTTATTACCCCTTAAGTAAATGTCTATTTACTGACCATGTGTGTCTGCTTACTACTGTCAGCATCCTGGCCTCAAGTAAAGAATCACAAAGGCAAGTTTTCTGTTTCCTCACAGACTCTGTTTCCTGGACATGTGTCGAATGAATGAATGAAGGTCATGGGTACCTATTGTTGTCTGTTTAAGTTCCTTACTTTGTATTCTAACTCTCTGAAAAATGACTGTACTTTAAATGGACTCTTTTGTGTTTTTTTTTTTTTTTTACAAAAATATTATTAAAATGGGCCTTGGTTTCAAGGCTCCAAGCTCATTTTCAGCATAAAGGATATAAAGAAGGGAAGTGTGAAGACAAAGGATCCTACTTGGCTTTTGACTGACATTGTCTGCTGAAATGCTAATAAGCCAGCTGAGACGCTGCGGTCCTTGATGTGGTGCCTACATTGGTTTGGAAGGAGTGGACTGACCCTTGTAAATGAGTTTAACTTGCTTTTTAACATGGACAGGAATCGTCAGTTTCCTGTCACTGTGCTGCCCTGAGCAGCTCTCAAGCTCTGTACATGTCATTTCCCTCTTGATTTCAAACAACCTCAAGAGAGACCTTGAGGCTGATGAATGCCACGTCAGCTCCTCTTCCTCTTCCCCCTTGGTGCTTGTCACTCTCCATGTGGCTTTAATTTCCTTGAGAAATTGGAAGTCCTGCATTGCTTTGCTGTCTAAACTATGACTATTCTCAAAGGTCTTAGAAAGACTCTCTAGCTGTGGAGGGCAGTGGCGTGTCACAGAGGACTTTCTGAGAAGGCTGGACATCTTCTGGAGTGTGTGTCATTTGTACAGTCAATGTTGGCATTGCCCTCAGTGCTCTGTCCTTCTTGCTGTGTATCCTGAAATACCATGACTGACAGCTTCTTATCTTTGAGGCCTGACCTGTACACATGGCAGATATCCAGGCCTACAAGCATTAGCATCTCATGCCCAGAATCAAAGATCAAACTCATGACTTTTTTCCTCAGTATATGTCACAGTGTTGATAAGATGTACACTTGGGAGACACAATGTGCATTAGGACATTTGTAAGCACCAAAGAATTATTTTCTCAGTCTCTTGTTTCTGTCCCCTTTTCACCTTTAAATGAAAAGAAGAAAAGACATATAGACAATATTATTTGATTATTAATAGTGTCCCTTTATTTGATACATTCTACAAATTCTGCATGTAAATAGATGGTTCAATTTTAGACAAAAATAGATGTTTTCATGCACTAGGACCAGAAATTACAGTAATTTTCTATTCCTTGATTCTCTGATTGCCAATATCTCCTGCTAACTTCAAATGTCATTTTACAGCTTTGAATGCAGCTTCACTGAGGGCTTTCAACCTTCTGGTAAGAACTGACAATTTACCTCTGAATAGATAGCAGTGTAATAGTATTATTCAAGTGGAAGAAAACAAGAGTCATTTTAAATTTGCTTTATAGACAGAGATGAGTAATCCAGGCAAGGAGTTATGATGAAAGATGCACAGGAGAGATGGTTGCAGCCACTGAGAGATAAAGTTCAAACTGTGCCATTCTCTCTGCAGGGCTCTTGCATAAAGGTATTATACAAATACCTTTCACATACAATTATATACAATTATACAAAATACAATTATACAAAGCTGAAGTTTATCCTCCTGTACTCATCATGGAAAGTGATGGAGGAGACATCACTATTAGAAGAGTAATAGTGGAGTAGATAAAGTAACATCTGATGTTATTTTCTTGTTAAAAGATCATACATCCAAGCTTCAATTGCTGCCAGGCAAGGCAGCTCCAAAAAGCATTTGTGATCCACACATGTGTGTGGCAAAAATTTCTTGTTTCTGTGAATAAACAAGGTTAGCAGCGACTTTTTCTCCCTCCTTCCTTCCCCCTCTCTTTCTATCTACTCTCTCCCTCTCTTCCTCCCTTTTCCCTCCCTCTCTCTTTCCCTTTTTCTCTCTGTGTCCTTTAAGCCAATACCCCAGTAATCTAACATCTGATGCCTTGTGCTTCCCTCAGGGTCACCTCTGATCTGCAATAGACACTGGAGTTTTCTCCAGATCCACATATCTGGAGCCAACATGTGTGTTGACCTCATCCCGCTTACCTTTCAGCCACTCCCCTAGACTCCTCTCAAGCTTCTCTCTCACATGCTCTGATGTGGTATGAAAAGTAAAACTGGTTTTCTGCATTTCCCCTGGCAATGTTCAGCTCTTTCATCCTTGCCCTGCATTTACTATATGATGAGCTATTACGTGACCTTGCCAATAGCCTTTCCAGACACATTGCTCAATGACAGTGACTTCTGGTTTGTTGATGTGAATGGTAACAGACCACTTTTGGTTTTTCTCTTTAAATGACAGGGAGACCAGAATTACTAAAATTTCTGTGACTTCTAAGTGTCTCTCTCTTATTTTTTTTTTCCATATCCTCTTTTGCTTGGACTTAGAACCCTTGAACACTAAACTGCTCAGTTCTCTTCCCACTATGGATACAGTGTTTATATTTTAGTCCAAAGTTGTGATTTCTACAGCAGAATGACTTTCCCTTTGAAATTCAATGTGTCTTCCAATTTGGCAAGATTTAGCAATCACTTTTGGATTGTTCTCCTTCCCCTCTGGTGGCCATGCACTTTGTATTATTTAGGTGCATTTGTATGCTACCATGCTCTTTTTTTATTAAAAGTTCATCTGTTCCTGCTGCTTATTCTCCACCTGAAGTTCTAATCCTCTGTTTGTGACAACATAATCATTTCTACAGCAACCGACTGTGATGTGGCAAAGCAGGGATTAGACTTCAGGTGGGGGATAAACAACAAGGGCTGATGAACTCCAACAAAATAACACAAAGTGTCATTTATATGCAAATCTCCCTAAAGGTGGTGAGGGAGAGTGGGAGACACCTGGCTAATGGCAGTGAATAGCAAAGAAAAAGCATTATTTCAATGAACTTGCACACACTCACTTTTTTTTTCTGGGAATTGAGTGGTCTCTCCCTGCAGCTGCTGTTTGACTGGTCAGTTCATTTTGAGTCACCCATTGACCCACCGCTCTATTGACTGTGCTTCCAGATATACAGTTGTTGAATGCATATGGTTCAAGTGTCCTGATGAAGGTGGTCTCGGGGAAAGGATGGAGAAAGAACCTCATTAACAAAAGCTGTTGTTGTTTGTTTGCCTCAAAGTAAGTTTTCAAAGAAGTTCCATAGCCTTCCTTCCCCAAGATTGTGGGGACAGAACATCATGGCCATGTACGTGTGTGTTTTCCTGTTTTTGACCCTGGGTCAATAGTAGTTGAAATGGGACTTTGTGAGTTCTAAAGAAAACAAAATCTAAAACAAGTGGAAGTATGTAGGCGTAAGGAAAGGTCTAACAACCCGAGGAGACTCCATTAGGAATCTGCTCTGCACACAGCTGGCTTCTAAGGCTGACACCAGTGTCACAGCCCACTCCAACAATGGGGAAAGTTCCTTTCTCCTCCAATAACAACAACAACATAAAGACCAATATAGAAGTGCTGATCTGGCAAATTGTCCTCTGAATCAACTTTTAGGGTTTTAGGGTCTGTGAGAAGTCTCCAAAAGACCACCAGTCACGATTTAATCAGTAAGAACATTTTTTATACCACATGCATTTGGGAATACACACACCAGTACAAAATGGTGACAACGCCGAGAGGGACTTGTAAGCAGAGTAACAGGAATTTTAAAAGCAATGTGATCATTGTACTTAGATTTGGCTATACAAGTGGCCATCATATTAGTACATTTCTAATTGGTTAGGGCTAGCAAAGCCTAGGCTAAGGCTGTGGCTATTTCATTCTTGGACAAATCTGGACAAATCCTAGACTTTGTCCTTATTTGGTTATCAGCTATGAAAGATAGGGATTTGGCCCAGGTCTAGTGCTTGCAGGAACTGAGGCCTAGTTCTTAACTGAGTTATTATGGGCTTGTCATAAAATTTCCTCGCCCTCTGAAAGAGTACAATAGACATTAGAAAGTTGGTTAATTAAGTCATGTGACGGTTAAGTTGATTGTCAGTTTGACAAGCCTTGGGGTTGTCTACTGTTATAGTAACAGTAAAGGGAAACCCATCAAGGGAAAACAGTTTTCTTCAGATCAAGAAAGTGGAACATGGTCTAGGTGGGTACAACTTTCTGGTCAAGCTGCTTGTCACCAGGTTACACCCTAGAAAGACATATTAAAGAGATAGGCAAAATAAATTATCCTACTCAAGAAATCGTGTATTTTTCTTCCCAGAATTCTCACCCCAGCACAATTTCTTAAAGACCTGCCTCTGTACAGCTCCATCTTTCCTGAAATGCCTAACCTTTACTTTCTCCCTTTCTCCTTCCTAGCCAGGGTTTCTATAACCATTTGGCCTTACTTTGTTTCTACATCTTCCCTCTGCATCATGTGGCTGACTTCCAGGTCTCTCTCTCTCTCTCTCTCTCTCTCTCTCTCTCTCTCTCTCTCTCCCTCCCTCCCTCCCTCCCTCCCTCCTTCCTTCCTTCCTTTCTTTCTTTTTCTTTCTTCCACCAATAAAATTGTCCTCCTGCTTTCTTAAGTCAGTCTTAAATTCTTTTATTATCAAGACTGAGAACCAAGGGAGGAGACTTTAATTTCCTGGTTATTTGTGGTAACTCTTGCAAAACTCCCCAAAAATGTCTGGTAAGAGAAAGTGGCAAAACTCTGGGCATGTAGGTGGGGAATTTCCAGAACTGTCTAAGAGAGAGAAGCCATTTCCTGAGGGTACATAAGTGAAAACAACTAAGGGACTGGGTCCTGTATCAAATAAAAAGGGTGCAGCACATTCTTCCCTCTGCTTCCCAGCTGAGTGCAATGTGGCCAGCCTTCTGCTGACAGCACAGCAGTCACTCCCTACTCCCCTTCCCAGTGGTGTGGCTGTGCAACTTCAAAGAGCAATACAAAGCAGCCCTTTCCTTAAGGTGGTTCTTCTGAGATATTTCCTTATAGCCATGAGAAAAGTGCTAATTTAGGCACTGTATTTGCTAATAGATGTTTATTGATGCCCTACCCTCATATCTTGTCATTCAGTGAAACTGTATCCTCCAAGGATGATCAGAGTTCAAAATTAGTTCATTCCAATTTTCAACCCAACTCATTCCACTTTCCCGGGATCATCCTTTACAGCTTTACTTATTCTTTCTTATAAAATAAAAAGTTTCAGAAATATAGTTGTGAGCATGCAGGTGGCACTGAATGGACTCAGCAGGCTGTGTTTTCATGTCGATTTACTTATATTTACACATAAAAAGAATGATTGAGGGACACTATGAAAGCAGTGCTAAGAGGAAAGTTCATAGCATTAAGTGCCCACATAAAGAAAACGGAGAAAGCACACATTGGAGACCTAATAGCCCACCTTAAAGCTTTAGAAAGAAAAGAAGCAGACTCACCTAGGAGAAGTAGAAGACTGGAAATAATCAAATTGAGGGCTGAAATCAACAAAATAGAAACACAGAAAACAATCCAAAGAATCAATGAAACAAAAAGCTGGTTCTTGGAGAAAATCAATAAGATTGATAAACCCCTATCCAAACTAATCAAACGGCGGAGAGAGAATACGCAAATTAACAAAATCAGAAACGAAAAGGGAGACATAACCACAGACACAGACGAAATTCAGAGAATCATTAGATCTTACTACAAAAACCTGTATGCCACAAAATTGGAAAATGTAAAAGAAATGGACACTTTTTTAGATAAGTACCATATACCAAAGTTAAACCAGGACCAGGTGAACAATCTAAATAGACCTGTTAGTCGCGAAGAATTAGAAGTTGTTATAAAAAACCTTCCCACCAAAAAAAGCCCAGGTCCAGACGGCTTTAATGCAGAATTCTACCAGAACTTCCAAGAAGACCTAATACCTATACTCCTTAATGTATTTCACAATATTGAAACAGAGAAGTCATTGCCAAATTCCTTTTATGAAGCTGAAGTTACTCTGATACCAAAACCACACAAAGACACAACCAAGAAAGAGAACTACAGGCCAATCTCACTCATGAACATCGACGCAAAAATACTCAATAAAATACTGGCAAACCGAATCCAAGAACACATTAGAAAAATTATCCATTATGATCAAGTAGGCTTCATCCCAGAGATGCAGGGCTGGTTCAACATACGAAAATCTATCAATGTAATCCATCATATAAATAATCTGAAAGAAAAAAACCATATGATCATTTCATTAGATGCGGAAAAAGCATTTGACAAAATTCAACATCCCTTTATGATAAAGGTCTTAGAGAGATTAGGAATACAAGGGTCGTTCCTAAATATAATAAAAGCAATTTATAGCAAGCCGTCAGCTAACATCAAATTAAATGGAGAGAAACTCAAAGCTATTCCACTAAAATCAGGAACACGACAAGGTTGTCCACTCTCTCCATACCTCTTTAATATAGTGCTTGAAATTCTAGCAATAGCAATAAGACAACATAAGGGGATCAAAGGGATTCAAATCGGAAAGGAAGAAGTTAAACTTTCATTATTTGCAGACGATATGATAGTGTACATAAGCGACCCCAAAAACTCCAGCAAAGAACTCCTTCAGCTGATAAACACCTTTAGTAGCGTTGCAGGATACAAGATCAATTCCAAAAAATCAGTTGCCCTCCTATACACAAAGGATAAGGAAGCAGAGATGGAAATCAGAGAAGCATCACCCTTCACGATAGCCACAAATAGCATAAAATATCTTGGGGTAACCCTAACCAAGGAAGTAAAGGATCTATTTGACAAGAACTTTAAGTCAATGAAGAAAGAAATTGAGGAGGATACCAGAAAATGGAAGGATCTCCCTTGCTCTTGGATAGGGAGGATCAACATAGTAAAAATGGCAATTCTACCAAGGGCAATTTATAGATTCAATGCAATCCCCATTAAAATCCCATCAAAATTCTTCACAGATCTTGAGAGGACAATAATCAACTTTATATGGAGAAACAAAAAACCCAGGATAGCCAAAACAATCTTATATAATAAAGGATCGTCTGGAGGCATTACCATCCCTGACCTCAAACTCTATTACAGAGCCTCAGTATTGAAAACAGCTTGGTATTGGTATAAAAACAGAGAAGTTGATCAATGGAACCGAGTAGAAGACCCTGATTTCAACCCACAAACTTATGAACACCTAATTTTTGATAAAGGAGCTAAAAGTATTCAATGGAAAAAAGAGAGCATCTTCAACAAATGGTGCTGGCAGAACTGGTTGTCAACGTGTAGAAGAATGAAAATAGATCCATATCTATCACCATGCACAAAACTCAAGTCCAAATGGATTAAAGACCTCAATATTAGTCTGAACACACTGAACCTGATAGAAGAAAAAGTTGGAAGTACTCTACAACATATGGGTACAGGAGATCACTTCCTACGTTTATCCCCAGCAGCACAGACATTAAGGGCAACATTGAATAAATGGGACCTCCTGAAACTGAGTAGCTTCTGTAAAGCAAAGGACACTGTCACTAAGACAAAAAGGCAACCCACTGACTGGGAGAAGATCTTCACCAACCCTGCAACAGACAAAGGTCTGATCACCAAAATATATAAAGAACTCAAGAAACTAAACTTTAAAATGCTAATGAACCCAATAAAAAAATGGGGCACTGATCTGAACAGAGAATTCTCAACAGAAGAAATTCAAATGGCCAAAAGACACCTAAGGTCATGCTCAACCTCCTTAGCGATAAGGGAAATGCAAATTAAAACAACTTTGAGATACCATCTTACACCTGTCAGAATGGCTAAAATCAAGAACACCAATGATAGCCTTTGCTGGAGAGGTTGTGGAGAACGAGGCACACTCATTCATTGCTGGTGGGAATGCAAACTTGTGCAACCACTTTGGAAATCAGTGTGGCGATTTCTCAGGAAATTTGGGATCAACCTACCCCAAGATCCAGTAATACCACTATTGGGAATATACCCAAGAGATGCCACATCAAATGACAAAAGTATCTGTTCAACTATGTTCATAGCAGCATTGTTTGTAATAGCCAAAACCTGGAAACAACCTAGATGCCCTTCAATGGAGGAATGGATAAAGAAAGTGTGGAATATATACATATTAGAGTACTACTCAGCAGTAAAAAACAATGACTTCTCGAATTTTGCGTGCAAATGGATGGAAATAGAAAACACTATCCTGAGTGAGGTATCCCAGACCCAAAAAGAGGAACATGGGATGTACTCACTCATAATCGGTTTCTAACCATAAATAAAAGACATTAAGCATATAATGTGTGATCCTATAGAAGTTAAATAAGAAAGTGAACCCAAAGAAAATCATATAGTCATCCGCATGGAGAGGGGGAAGTAGACAAGATTGCAGGGCAAAAACTGGGAACTTGCGGGTGAGGTGGCATGGGGCAAAGGGGAAATGGGATGAGAAATATGAGAAGGGGAGGATGGGAGGAGCTCGGGGGATTGGGATGGTTGGGATATAGGAAGGATGGATACGGGAGCAGCGAAGTATATATCCTATCTAAGGGAGCCATCTTAGGGCTGGCAAGAGACTTGACTCTAGAGGGGTTCGCAGGTGTCCAGGAATATGTCCCCAGCTGGTACCTTGGGCAACTAAGGAGAGGGAACCTGAAATGACCCTATCCTATACTGATGAATTTCTTGCATATCACCTTAGAACCTTCATCTGGCGATGGATCGAGGTAGAGACAGATTCTCAATTTGGAGCAACGGTCTGAGCTCTTAAGGTCCAAATGAGGAGCAGAAGGAGGGAGAACAAGAGCAAAAAATCAGGACCACGAGGGATGCACCCACCCACTGTGACAGTGGAACTGATTTATTAGGAGCCCACCAAGGCCAGCTGGTCTGGGACTGAATAAGCATGGGTTGATTCCGGACTCTCTGAGCATGGCGGTCAATGAAGACTGATGAGAAGCCAAGGACAATGGCACTAGGTTTCAATCCTAATACATGAACTGGCTTTGTGGGAGCTTAGCCTGTTTAGAAGCTCACCTTCCTGGACGTAGATAGAAGACCTTCGTCTTCCCGCAGGGCAGAGAATTTGGACTGCTCTTCAGTATCGAGAGGGAGGGGGAATGGTGTGGGGGGAGGAGAAGAGGAGTGGGGATAGGGGGAGGGGAGTGGGGGGAGGGGGCAATATTTGGGAGGAGGGGAGGGAAATGGGAAACGGGGAGCAGGTGGAAATTTTAATTAAAAAAGAATAAAAAAATAAATAAAAAAAAAAAAAAAAAAAAAAAAAAAAAAAAAAGAATGATTGAGAAAGAAGAGACCATGAATTTGGGGCAGGGGATTTGTATGTGAAAGGGATGGGATGGAGGGAAAGGAGAGGGTAAATAAATGCTACTTTATTTAAATAATAATAAAAAAGAATTTCTTTTGTTTCTAATTTAGGAGATAACCTGCAGATGTCATGATTGCCTCATTCACCCCACTGGGATACTCTCCCTTTTCATCTTGTAATAGTTCCTTCTCCTGTGTGATCACACTGCAGAAACACGTTTCTTCTTACCTAATTTCAGATCTGCTTTGACAGTGACATGTACAAATTCAAACAGATTAGCTAAAAGACTTGAGCTGAGAGCTCCAAACTCAGTTCTAATTATCAACACAATTCTCTCTCTCTCTCTGAATGAGTGAGATATGATTGGAACAAAGAAGTGAAATGTCCAAAGTGTGGAGAGGAATGTATGTGACACTAGGGGAACTTGCACTGCATTTCCTCAGGTGCAGATTCTGAGAGAAAGGTTGATGTATGTGTCACATTTATTTTGGTGAAAAATGGGAATAAAGAATTCTGGGAAAGGGTGAGGTGTGTGGGGGGAGTGTTTTTCAATCTGCAAGCATAGGAAAGAGGAATTAATTTCCCAAATGAACTTGGAAACAGTATAAACATATCTACCACTCAGTCAACATAAGAGACACTGAAATTCAGTTACTTATCAATTGGTTCCCGCCCATTCATGGCAAAGAACCCTTTTCTTTTTTTTTTTTTTTTTGGTTTTTCGAGACAGGGTTTCTCTGTAGCTTTGGAGCCTGTCCTGGAACTAGCTCTTGTAGACCAGGCTGGTCTCGAACTCACAGAGATTCGCCTGCCTCTGCCTCCCGAGTGCTGGGATTAAAGGCGTGCGCCACCACCGCCCGGCCAAAGAACCCTTTTCTAGAACAAACTTCTTAGTGTTTCTCATCTGCCCTACTTACAGAATTACAACAGTTGTATAGCCACTTTCCAGCAGAGATTCACAGTGTTTCATTAAAAAAATCACTGCTGAATTTTCTTAATTTAGGTTTTAGACTGTTTATTAATGATATATAAATATGTAATTGATTTTTGTGTGCCTCTTAGGCTTTGTTCTACCACCATTACCTATGGATGAGATAAGTATCTTGATAAAATAAACGGCTTTCTTTGGCTTGCAATTCCAGGTTATAGTTCATCACTGTGGGAAAATAAAGGCAACAGGAAACTGAAGCAAAATGCTCATATCTCCTCTATCATGTTTGCTACTCTTAGTGTCAAATCTTTTGTTCAGGGAATGGTGCCAACCGCAATGGTCACATCTTTCTACGTATATTAACATAGTCAAGATAATCTCCTGTGGGCCGCCTCGACGGGTTACTCTGTCTAGGGTTTGTAACCCGCCTGGCTGGCCAGTTATTCCAGGGTCACGGAGAGGCACCACCTGAAAGGCATAGGCTGATAAGCAGGAAGGAGGCTAAGCTTATTTGTCAAAGCCTCCCTTTATTAGAGTCATGGTTACAGCTTATATAGCCCCTGAATGGGGAGCTTGGGGGGCTGCCACGTGGTCCACGCCCGTCACTTAGTCCGAGAGGTTACGATGGGTCGGGTCACGATTCCTTGGTCGGGAAGTCACAAGGTGACACACCTAGTTGTCTAGATAGTTTGGAATGTGAGGCAGGTTCCGCTAGCAGATAACTCTCTATTAACAGTTAATTTGGGTGTGAGATAGGCTTGGTCAATAAGACTATTCTCAATACAATTGGGAAGTAGAGCTCTCTGCAAAAACTCCTCACAGCGGTGCTTCCTGTAAATTTTGGGGGGACACGGCTCCTGACAATCTCCCATAGACAAGCACATAAACCAGTCTTATTTAGGCAACCCCTGCCTGAGATGTCTTTTTCAAGTGATTCAAGATTGTCAAGTTGATAATTAGGCAACTACAATCCATTCTTAATAACCTCATTTGTTGTCTGTTACTTCTGTTACTTTAGGGTGTTCATAACTACAATCAAGATAATTTTCCTTATTCCTTTCCAGTTTTGATATCTGTCATTTTCTCATCTTGCTTTATTACCTTAGGTAGGACTCTTAGTACAAAATTAAACATTAGTAACTGAAGAAGAAAAACACATCCCTGTAGGTATGAAAGAGTAGAGAACTTTGTCTTGTTCCTGATTTTAGTGGAATTGCTTTGAGTTTCTCTATATTTAACTGGATGTTGGCTGTATATTGCCTTTATAATGTTCCTTGTATGCCTGGTCTCTTCAAGACTTTTATCATGAAGGGGTGTTGGATTTTGTAAAAGGAGTTTTCAGCATCTAATAAGGTGATCATGTAGCTTTTCTCATCTTTTAACCAAGTTGCTTATATGAAAGACTACATTGACAGATTTTTGTTTGTTGTATGACCCCTGCATTTATGGGATGAAGTCTAGTTGATCATGGTGAATAATCTCTTAAATGTATTCTTTGATTTGGTTTGAAAGTATTTTATTGAATACTTTTTGCATCAATGTTCATGAGGTAAATTGGTCTTCATTTCTCTTTCTTTGTTGAGTCTTCGCATAGTTTTGGTCTCAGGGTAGCTGTGATCTAATCAAATAAATTTAGCAATATTTCTCCTGTTTCTATTTTGTGGAATAAATAGAGGAGTATTGATATTTGCTCTTCTTTGAAAGTCTCATAGAATTCTGTGCTAAAATTATCTGGCAATGGGTATTATTATTATTGTTGTTACTTTGTTCTGGTGGTCGGATGTTTAAAAGAAATCCCACATTAGCTCAGAATAGAGAAATAGATAGTCATTTATTAAGGGGTAAACTCACAAATCAGAATTCTCCACTTGATCTGTTGAATCACGTGATCCAAAGGAGAAGCCAGCCAGAAATGGAGCAAGGGAGACTAGAGAGAAGAATGGGTACACACATGTTCTGCTTCCCCATAAAGAATAAGAGAGGGGGCTGGAGAGATGGCTCAGAGGTTAAGAGCACTGATTGCTCTTCCAGAGGTCCTGAGTTCAATTCCCAGCAACCACATGGTGACTCACAACCATCTGTAATGAAATCTGGTGCTCTCTTCTGGCCTGTGGGCATACATGCAGACAGAACACTGTAAAAATAAATAAATCTTAAAAAAAAAAAAGAATAAGAGAGGCCATGACCCAGTAGGTGGGCAAATACAAGCTGTAATACTTTCTGCAGCACCTCCCCTTTTTCTTTAAATAAGAGAGTTCATGGGGCTGGAGAGATGGCTCAGCAGTTAAGAGCATTGTCTGCTCTTCCAAAGGTTCTGAGTTCAAATTCCAGCAACCACATGGTGGCTCACAACCATCTGTAATAAGGTCTGGTGCCCTCTTCTGGCCTGCAGGCATACACACAGAGAAAATATTGTATACATTATATATATATATATATATATATATATATATATATATATATATATAGAGAGAGAGAGAGAGAGAGAGTTCTAAGCTTAATACAATATTATATACAATAAAAACAAATATATTCAATAATTATCCTATCCTAATTAACTTAAGTCTTGTATGACAAATAACTTGGTCAATTCATGAGAGGAAAGTAATTACAATTACCTAGTCTTCAACCCCATTGAAGATCCGAGAAGGGAAATAATATTACTTGAGTAAATAAGAAATGCAATCAAGCAACTTCCAAAATGTGCAACAAATGAAAGAGACAACTGGCTACCTGGACATTCACCCAAAGTCTCATTTGCAACAATGAAGCAACCAACTTTGTCTAAGACCTAGAATAACTGACAGACAATTTTTCAAAGGAAAGAAATTTTTTCAAAACTGTCTGATCCTGTCTTGGCAAGTTTTCTTCAGTTCTGTTTATCCATTTCCGTATACTATATATCTTGTCACTGGTTGAGGCATTGCCCAAAGGCCAGGTTTTTCCAAGAAGAAAACAAGCTCTAATTGGAATGTCTTCGGTGCTCAACATTCTCTCAGGAATAGATCGGTGTTGCCAGGAGCAATTGTGTCTCACTTCAACAGAACAATATTTAAATGCCATTTTCTACAGCTCTTTGAAGTGGTTGAAGATTATCTATCTATGCAGAATATAATCTCTATGTATCTAAAGAACCTGATTAGTCCAACTCTAAGGATGACATAGAAGACTATTCATCTATAATTCTTAATACCTATTTAAAACTAAGACAACAAACAACTGTGCAATAAATGAGGATAATGACTTCTAAATGTAAACAATGTGTAAGTATCTTGGTCAGAGGTAGAAATGTACACTGCAATATGGTAACTATATATCAATATATAAAAAATGTTTTATACAGAGGTAGAAGCATACATGTATACAATATTCAATATAATTTATCTTTGTATCAATATACAATAATCTATACCAATGTAATTGTCTAAAAATAATAACTCACAAGTGTTTACTCTATTATTCACTATTATTATTAGTGTGAGTAAGCTTATACCAATCTCTTATCCCATCCAATTCTTCTTTTTTTTCCCCAAAAGATCTCTGAGCTTATAACTTTCCTTCCCCAACCCTCAACCATATGCAAATTATAATCAACCCCTAAATGATGTCCCTAACCCTGAGGATAAACTTTGCTGGGAAGGGGGACATTGTCTTCTAGAATTACTTCCAGCTCTCATGGGGGCGACATACTTTCTATGGGATTCTGTGAAAGTAAAATGATGATTAAGGGTCAAGATTAATATCTTCTACAATTGCAAATAGTCTCTGAGTATTTTGTGTAGGTATGGCCAGAACATTGTGAAAAAGTGCACCATTTTAGCTAACCAATTTGGAGACATCTTGTGCAGCTGGTACCCAAAACAGGTCCTGTAGTAGCGCTATCAGCATTATGATGTCTTATCAACCAGGTGGAATTGCTGTTGTGGGGCCCCATATTCTTCCTGAAAACTTCAAAAATTGCTGCAGGAAAATTTATTGTTCATTGTTGAAAACCTAAACATTATTTATGTAGATATATACAGACATACATATTCAGTAAAAGGTATGATAAAGACAAAAATAGAGATAAAGAAAAGTAGAAAATGTTTTTCTAAATACTTTATTCTTTCTGTCCCATATCATGGCTTCTGACATGAGACAGGAACTCTGGGTTTCTCTTTTAAAAACATGCTTGGAATTAGAAGGACAGAACTAGTGTCCAACTCCAAAACCATCTCTCTCTCTCTCTCTCTCTCTCTCTCTATATATATATATATATATATATATATATATATATATATATACATATACATGTAATACATTTGTGCTTAAGGAACATATTCTTTTTGATGATCCTTATTGGGTAGTAATCTTTCCATTTGTCAGTATTCAAACATCCAGAGTCCCTTGAATTTTTTGAAGATGAATGTTTTCCTGCAAAGATAAGAACAGAACCCTGCCCCCATCCTATATGCTTTTCTTGCCACCTGTATGGTTATCACCATTGTGGATTAGCTGTCATTTCTTCTTTTCAGAAGGCTTCTTCTCTTCAAACCAAATCTTTATTAATTTTGATGGTATCCATAATTTTCTTCTCCTGTGGAAACAAGAGTAAAACCCCTTCCCCAATGCAACACATCTCCTGGCTTCCATTGTGAGGTCAATACATCCTTGAAATAAACCTGTTGATTTAATTCAGAGGACTTTTCCATTACCCACTGTCTTTCTGCTGCTGTCATTCCTTTCTCAATGGCATTAAGAAAAGTCAAGGTCAATAAAGCATTATGTAATCTATTTCTGGGGGCATTCCCCACCCCTTTTTGTTTGTTTAACATATCCTTTATAGTTCGATTTGATCTTTCTATAACTGCTTGACCTGTAGGATTGTATGGTATACCTGTAACATGCTTAATATCATAATAAGCAAAAAACCATTTCATTTTCCTAGCGATAAATGCTGAACTATTATCTGTATTTATTTGTGTAGGTATTATTATTATTGGCTGGGAGACTTTAATGACTGCTTCTATTTCCTTAAGGGTTATAGGTTCATTTACATCACCTGGCTGACCTAGATTTAACTTTGGTAAATGGTATCTATCAATAAATTTGTCCATTTCTTGGAATTTCCTCAGGGTCTGTTATTATGTGCCCCCTTCTTTTCTAATTTTGTGAAATTGAATGTTGTCTCTTTGTCCTTTAGTTAGTTTCTGTAAGGGTTTATCTATTTTGTTGATTTTCTCAAGGAACCAACTCTTTTTAAATTGATTCTTTGGATTGTTCTCTTTGTTTCTATTTTGATTCCAGCCCTCAGTTTGATTATTTCTCACTGTTTATTCTTCTTAGGTATAATTGCTTCTTTTTGTTCTAGAGTTTTCTGGTGTCCTGTTAATTGCTAGTATGGAGTCTCTCCAAATTCTTTTTGTTTTCAGATCCAGTCAGACAAATTTAATGGATAACCAGTTTCAGCATTACATTATAGGGTTAGAGAGGAGCAACCTAAGGTTTTCAAAAACCAACCTTAACATATCCAGTTACCTTACAGGAACTGTAAAATTATAGAGGCTCTGTAAGACCAAAGTGGACTCTTGTGACAATGTTAGATTTTTTTTGATTTATTAGATTTAAAAAAATACCAATCCAAGTTCTCACTCCGTCCTCTCTTCCCATTCCCTCCACATACCCTCCTAATCCACCCCCATCTAATCCTCAGAGAAGGTAAGGTACATTGTCTTGTGGAAGGTACAAGGCCCTTCCTACTATATCTAGGCTGAGCAAGGTATACATCCAAAGGATTTTTTGGTTGCGAGGTTATTTATTACACCTTCTATTTCCTTGCAGTTTATAGTTCTATTTAAATTGCTTATCTGGTCTGGATTCAGTTTTGGTATATGGTATCTATCTAAAAAATTGTCCGTTTCTTTTACATTTTCCAATTTTGTGGACTACGGTTTATTTTTTTTAATAAGATCTAATTATTCTCTGAATCTCCTCAGTGTTGTTATGTCCCCCTTTTTATTTCTGATTTTGTTAATTTGGATGTTCTCTCTCTGCCTTATGATTAATTTGGATAAGGACTTGTCTATCTTGTTGATTTTCTCAAAGAACCATCTCTTTGTTTCATTGATTCTTTGTATTGTTTTCTTTGTTTCTATTTTGTTGATTTCAGCCCTCAATTTGATTATTTCCTATCTTCTTTTCATCCCATGTGGGTCTGCTTCTTTTTGTTTTAGGGCTTTCAGCTGTGGTGTTAAGTAGCTAATGTGAGCTTTCTCTATATTTTCTTTATGTGGGCACTTGGTGCTATAAACTTTCCTCTTAACACTGCTTTCATGGTGTACCATGAGTTTGGATATCTTGCACCTTCATTATTGTTGAATTCAAGGAAGTCTTTAATTTATTTTTTTCTTGACCTGGGGTGGTTCAGTAGTTCACTGTTTAATTTGCATAAGTTTGTAGGCTTTCGGAGAGTAGTATTGTTGTTGAATTCTATCTTTAATCCCTGGTGATCCGATAAGACATTGGAGTTACTCCAATTTTTTTTTTTGTATCTGTGGAGGTTTGCTTTGTTACCGAGTATGTGATCAATTTTAGAGATGTTTCCATGAGGTGCTGAGAAGAAGGTATATTCTTTTGTGTTTGGGTGGAATATTCTATAGATGTCTGTTACATCCATTTGATTCATTACATCTGTTAGTTCTTTTATTTCTCTGTTAAGTTTCTGTCTGATTGACCTGTGCATTGGCGAGAGTGGAATGTTTAATTCTCCTACTATTAGTGTGTGGGGTTTGATATGCAATTTAAGTTTTAGTAATGTTTCTTGTACATATGTAGGTGCTCTTGTATGAGGGACATAGATGTTAAGGATTGAGACTGCACTGTGATAAATTGTTCCTGTTATGAGTATAAAGTGTCCTTCTCCATCTCTGATTGATTTTAGTTTGAAATCAAATTTATTTGATATTAGGATAGTTACACCACTTGTTTCTTAGGTCCATTTGGTTGAAAAACTTTTTCCCAACTCATTACTCTGAGATAGTGTCTGTCTTTGGGTTGAGGAGCATTTCTTGTATACAGCAGAGGGCTGTATTTTTATATCCATCTCTTAGCCTATGTCTTTTTATAGGTGAATTGAATCCATGATGGAGGAAGGTCATTTGTCAATAAACAAACTGCCTTGGCCCATTTGATAGGCTACCCCTTAGGTGGGTGGAGTAGACAGAATAGAATGCTGGGAGGAAGAGGAAGTGAGCTCAGACTCGACAGCTGTGCTCTCAGGAGCAGACGCCATGCTCCCCTCTCCCCGGCAGATGCGATAAAGCTCCGACCCAGGATGGACGTAGGCTAGAATCTTCCCGGTAAGCGCACCTTGGGGTGCTACATACATGAACAGAAATGGGCCAAGCAGTGTTTAAAAGAATAGAGTTTGTGTGTCTTTATTTTGGGGCATAAGCTAGCCAGGCAACCATGAGCCGGGCTGTGGGAAGAGGCCCACAGCTCACACTACAGATGGCGCCCACGTGGATAACTGCATCCACAGAAAGCCTGAGAAAGCTTGGGAAAGAATAGAGTAAAGCATGTTTTCTTGGTAGCAACAATTTCTCGGGTCTGCTCTGCTTGCTAGAGGCAAGCAAGTGCTCTCATCTAAGAGAGGCTTCCTGACTCAGCTTCAGCTGCAAAATCCTGCAGCTCATTTAAGAGGTCCTGCCACAAAACACTTAAAACGGTGTTGGTGAAAAGCTGAAGGTATACTTTTCGGTTTTCAGCCGTAGCAGGAAAAAAGTTGTGCTGTTTTAAAATGCCGGCTTTGTGGGCCATCCTGCCAGGGCAAACTCTGACTCTTTGAGGCAGGAGGTCAGCTACAGAGAGAGCATTTGAGTGTTGTAGTTTGTTTGCTGACAAGGACCTTGAAACGCCACAGAATTGTGATAAACATGGCTACAGCCGGTACCTCAGCCATGAGGCTGGAAAGCTAAGGAATGTGCTGGATCCAGCCGTCAAAGCCACGGCTTTCGTCCTACTGATATTGCTTGGTAAATTAAAGACTCATGTGGTCAGAAAAAGAGAGATATACAGTAAAGAGAGATTCAAAGACAAAGAAAACTTTAAATGATTTACAGTGTGTTTAAAAATATATACAGGCTGAAAATTAAAGTTCTTAAAAGTGAAATAAGGAAGAAAGAGAGTAGTTGGGTGTGGTAGTACACACCTTTAATCCCAACACTTGGGAGGCAGAGGGAGATTGACCTCTGAGACTTCAAGGTGTGGTAGCACACGCCTTTAATCCCAATGCCTGGGAGGCAGAGACAGACAGATCTCTGAGAGTTCAAGGACAGCCTGGTCTAAAGAGTTATTCCAGGACAAAGATATACAGAAAATATAAAACAAAAGTAAAAATAAACAAAATAGAGTTAAAATAAAGCTGCACAAAGATGGAAAATACACAGAGAATCTTGATACTGTATGCTATTATGCTCTCTTTGAATTGTTTGAATGCTGAGGAAGGAGCAACAGTCGCTAAAAGATATTTGTTTATAAATGCTGCTGAACTAATCCAAGATAGATATTTTCAAAATACCTTGACTTCAGAATTTGGATCTAAGGATATGATACTTTGGAAAAGAGTTTCTTCTTTTGTTTTCACAGAAGATGAGACACTGTGGATTGCTTCTTTGATCACGATATGGTATGATAGACCACGCCCTCCTGAAGGGTTGCTGTGAACACCCTTAAAAAATTGCTTCGCTCAACTGCCAACTGTGATGAACCTAGCAGACAGGTTATCCCATAAAAGACCCGAATAACAGCGCCCCCATTCAGCAGGAAGCAGTTTGGAGAGAAATAACTACGTCCATATTCCCAAATATTGTTTATAAATGTTCTTTTACATTTAAAGGGGGAGATGATATCGATGTGAATAATTTGCATTGATATGAATCTTGGTTTACTGATATTAATTTAAGGTCAATTTTATTATATGTATATGTATTTCTGATATTGATTAAGGTATTGTGATTGTGTAGTTCACTTAAAAATGTAATGTATATAGGTTGCTAATGGATAATTATCAATAATAGTCAAGTTTGTAGTCATGTTAGATTTTCTAGATGTGCATGCTTATATTTTAGATAGACATTCTTCATATCTTTCAAAGATTATAAAATATGGCATTTTAAGTGCTTTAATAACTTAGGGTTTTTCATGACAATGAGACACTCTGCTCCTGGCAGCACCAATCTACTTCAAGAAGAAGATGGGCATCGAAGAGGATCCTTATGGAGTTTGATAGCCATTTGGGCAAGAAACTGCTCTTGCCTGGACTATTTTATAAACTGGACACAAAGAACCCGCAGAGAGAGGACTGCTGAACTTGCCTAAAGGTGAGATGATCTTTCGGGGTTCCTGATTCATGAAAGAGTCTGCGAGACATTCTGCAGGACACAGCAGATAAGTGACTGAACTGCCTTTAAATTTCCTGCTTCATGGAAACGTCTCTGGATACTATGGGCCTTTAGGCCGAAGATGGATGCCCCAACGGTACAGAGGAACTTTGGGTGACTGTCCAGGCAGTGAGATGTCTCTGTCATTTCTAGAGTTTAGAAGTTGCTTACTTTTTGTTTGCTTAGGTAATATTGTATTCTTCTCGAGTCTTTGATGGAGTTGAATAATAGATAGTTATAGTTATAGTTTTCCTTAGTTATGATAAAGATAAAATAGATGTAAATATTGTAATTTTTACTTGATAACTGTTTTGTTATATGTAATTTTGCTATGTTAAAGTTAAAGCCTTCCTTTTTTTTTTTTTTTTGTTTAAACAGAAAAAAGGGAAATGATGGAGGAAGGTCATTTGTCAATAAACAAACTGCCTTGGCCCATTTGATAGGCTACCCCTTAGGTGGGTGGAGTAGACAGAATAGAATGCTGGGAGGAAGAGGAAGTGAGCTCAGACTCGACAGCTGTGCTCTCAGGAGCAGACGCCATGCTCCCCTCTCCCCGGCAGATGCGATAAAGCTCCGACCCAGGATGGACGTAGGCTAGAATCTTCCCGGTAAGCGCACCTTGGGGTGCTACATACATGAACAGAAATGGGCCAAGCAGTGTTTAAAAGAATAGAGTTTGTGTGTCTTTATTTTGGGGCATAAGCTAGCCAGGCAACCATGACCCGGGCTGTGGGAAGAGGCCCACAGCTCACACTACAAATCCAATGATATTAAGTGATATTAATGAAATGTGATTGTTAACTCTAGTTATTTTTGGTGATATTTGTGTGTTTCCCTTCTTTGGCTTTTGTTGGTTGAGGGTTATCAGATGTCTCTGTTATTGTGGGTGTTGTTAGCTTCCTTGCTTTGAGGTTTTCCTTCTAGTACTTTCTGAAAGGCTGGGTTTGAAGATACATATTGTTTAACTCTGTTTTTGTCAGGGATTACTTTGCTTTCTCCATTGATGGTGAAAGAAAGCTTTGCTGGGTATTGTAGTCTGGGCTTGCATCCATTGTCTCTTAGTGTCTGCAGCACATATATCCAGGACCTTCTTGCTTTCCTGGCTTCCATTGAGAAGCTGGGTGTAATTCTGATAGGTTTACCTTTATATGTTACTTCACCTTTTCCCTTTGCAGTTCTTAATATTCTCTATTTATTCTGTAGGTTTTGTGTTTTGATTATTGTATGGCAAGGGGATTTTTTTTTGGTCAAGTCTATTTGATATTCTGTGAACTTGTTGTACCTTCATACAGATATCCTTCTTTAGGTTGGGAAAGTTTTGTTGAATATATTTTCTGTGCCTTTTAGCTGGAGTTCTGCTCCCTCTTCTACCTCTATTATTCCTAGGTTTGGTCTTTTCATGGTGTCCCAGATTTCCTGGATGTTTTGTGTTAAGAATTTGTTGGATTTAATGTTTTCTTTTACCAATGATTCTATTTTCTCTATATTATCTTCAGTGCCTGAGATTCTTTCTTATATCTCTTGTATTCTGTTGTTTATATTTGTCTCTGTAGTTCCTGTCCATTTACCTGGATTTTCCATATCCAGAATTCCCTCTATTTGTGTTTTCTTTATTACCTCTATTTCAGTGTGCAAGTCTTGAACTGTTTCCTTCATCAGTTTGATTGTTTTTTTTCTTGGTTTTCTTGTGTTTCTTTGAGGTGAGGGATTTATTAATTTTTTCCAATATTTTGTTTGTCTTCTCTTCCATTTCTTTAAGGGAATTTTCAATTTCCTCTTAAAAGGTCTTCATCATTTTCATAAAGTTACATTTAAAGTCATTTTCTTCTACGTCTTCTGTGTTATGATGATCAAGTCTTCCTGTTGTGTGACTGCTGTGTTTTGGGTTTCTATGTTGCTTTTTAGGTTGTTGGGGAAATTCTTGTATTGTTGCGTACCCATCTCTTCTGTCAAATGAGTCCTGCAGTGTCTTTGCATCATGGTCTAATCTTTGCTGAGGCTGTCTGAGTGTTTGGGAGTGTTTCTTGGTCTGCTCTGTACCGTCAAAGTCTTTCTCAGAAAGCCTCTGAGATCTTTATAAGCCTGCTCTCTTGGCCTTCTCTCCTGGTTTGCTCTCTTGGTACTCTCTCTTAACCCCCTCAGTGTTATAGCAAACTGTTGGCCCCTCTTAAGTCCCCTCAGTATTGGAGCAAGCAGTGTTTCAGAGTTCCACTGAGGTTGTAGCAGGATAGGCAGGTTTGGGGTGGGGTATGGCTATAAGTTGGGTGGTGGCTGGATGGGTTTGCATGCAGGAAACTCCCTGCTTTCAAGCTAGAAAAGCCAAGGGAGTTGGGGGAGGGGCCCTGGGTTTTGTCCAACTGGGGAGGTTCTTGAGAGTGAGGCATCCTGCCATGTGGCTCTTCACTCACCTCTTAAGTCCCCTCAATATTGGAGCAAGCTGTGTTTCAGAGTTTCACACAGGTTGAAGGATCTCTCCAAATTCTTTTTTTTTTAATTCTTTTTTAATTAAAATTTCCAACTGCTCCCCGTTTCCCATTTCCCTCCCCCTCCTCCCACATATTGCCCCTCCCCCCGCTCCCCTCCCCCTATCCCCACTCCCCTTCTCCTCCCCCCAGTCCACTCCCCCTCCCACTCGATACTGAAGAGCAGTCCAAATTCCCTGCTCTACAGGAAGACCAAGGTCCTCCCACTTCTAGTGCTATTAACTTTCCATTTAGCAGAGTTTTTATAGTGTCCCATAAATTTGGATATGTTGTGTACTCATTTGCATTGAATTCTAGGAAGTCTTTAAGTTTTTCATTTTTTCTCTCAACATAGTAGTCACTCACTAGAGACTTGTTCAGTTTCTATGAGGTTGTAGGCTTTCTGTTGTTTCTGTCCTTGAAATTCGGCTTTAATTCAAATGATAAGATACAGAGGCATTGTTTCAGTCTCTTGAATCTATTGGAACTTGCTTTGTGACTGAGTATGTGGTTAAATTTTGGAGTATGTTCTGTGAGGTTCTGTGTTGAAAATTTCTGTAGATATCTGTTAAGTCCACTTGATTTGTAAGGTATCTTTGCCCCATTATTTCTCTATTCAGTTTTGTCTGGATAACCTGTCCTTTGAAGAGAGTGTGGGTCTTCTTATAACTTGGGACATAGATGTTCTAGACGTTTAGAATTAAATGCCATCTTGGTGCATTCTTCTTTTGATGATTATGAAATGCCCTTCTCCACCTCTTTTTTTGATGTTCTGTACGTTTTTTGTATCTTATAAACATGCACTTCTTTAGATTAGAAAAATTTTCTTCTCTGATTTTGTCAAATGTATTTTCTGGGTTTTTGAGTTGGGATTAATCTCCTTCTTCTATTCTTATTATTCTTAGATTTGGTCTTTTCATAGCATCCCAGATTTCCTGGATGTTTTGTGTCAGGTGTATTTTTTTAAGATTTAATATTTTCTTTGACAGATAAATTTATTTCATCTATTTTATCTTCCATGCCTGAGATTTTCTCTTATATCTCTTGTAGTCTGTTGATATTGCTTGCATCTGTAGTTCTGTTAGCCTACCCAGAATTTGCACTTTCAAAATTCCAGAACTTGTGCTTTCTTTATTGCTTCTATTTCAGTTTTCATGTCTTAAACATTTCTTTCACCTGTTTGTTTTTTCTTGGCCTTCTTGAAATTTTTAAGGGATTTGTTAATTTCCTCCAGTACTTATTTGTCTTTTCCTTGATTTCTTGAGGGTTTTTTTTTAATTTCTTCTTTAAGGACCTTTATCATCTTCATAAAGTTGTTTTTAAGGTCGTTTTCTTGTGCTTCAGCTGAGTTGGAATATTTAGGTCTTGTTTTCATATTATATCTGGGCTCTAGTAGTGCCATATTGCAAAGCTGTTGTTGATTGCATTCTTACATTGGTATTTAGGCATTTGGGTTTGGCATGATTATAGGTCTAGGTGCTGATTTCTGAGTTTACCTTTCTTGGCTGGGTGTTTTGTTCTTTGGATTTTGTTTCCTTTTTGGTCTTCTGGTCTTTGTGGTCTGGATTTCGGGCAGTCAGCATGGCCTCTGATCCACTAGGGAGTCCTTATCCTAGTTTGATGTTGACCTTCTGGGGGCTAGTGTGTCCTTTGGTGCAGCAAATGGTTTCTGTTCATGTGTTCTGACAGGGGTGTCTTGTACCTGAACAGCAGAAATTTGCCAAGGTTCAGATAGTTTTTTTTAAAATAGATTTTCTAATATTATTATAACAATTTTATAATAATACTTATAATATTATTTTTAAATTTCTATAAGATCAATAATAGTGGTTTATCTTTCTTTCATTATCATAATTTGAATCCTCTTTCACACCTTTTCCTTTTTTCCCTTTTATTTCTTTCTCCTTCTTTTTCTGTCAACATAGGTTTAATATTTTCCTCCTAAATGTGTTTGTCAATGAGGAGAAACAGTTTTCAACATTTAAACCCACTAGGAGACTTATCAGATTTTCATGCACACTTTTGAATCTGTCAGAAATGGAAAAGGCTTATTTTGCTCTGTTAGGAACAACTTTATAAAATGTGACTATGGCAAAGATAAGAGTAAGGGCAAGAAAGAAATTGACCACAAGTAAGCTCCCAACATACTGCTTCTAACCTAGTAGTTTATATATGGTACAGTTGCCAGTTATCCAATCAAATCCCACATCCTCATTATGGAGTCAGGGCTGTAAATATGTTTTCCAGAAAGATCTATAATCTCAGCCAATTTACAGGATTTTTTTGACAATGACATGAGGTTGGATTTGACATATATTACTTCTGTGTTGAGATCTGTATTAGTCAGGGTTTTATTTATTTATTTAGAGGAACAGAACTGCCAGTCTGGATATTAGATTGGCTTATATTAGCTGGGCCATGTAGTCCAGTAATGGCTGCCCACACACTGGAAAAAATGGAAACTAATTAGTTGCTCAGTCTGGTGTTTTATTTTATGTCTGTTTAAATTTTTAGTTTAGTCAATAGAGAATAATTATATATTTATGAAGCATAATGTGATATTTTGATATATGCATAAAATATAAAATGATATTAAACTAATTAACATATCTACTATTATGAGATAGACCTTGACAGCACATGCTTCATGTTTAACAGGAGTTTTGTATGTTTTATCAACATCTACTTATTTTCCACCCCTCCTTCTCCTCTCCTTTCAGGCTCCAGTAACCATCCTTCTACTCTTCTTATAAATTTGGCTTCTTATATTCTGTACATAAGCAAGACCATGCCATTCCTATCTAGCTGTTCACTTTAAATCACTACACTTAGCCAAAAGCTATGGCATGGACCTTGGAGGCGATCCTAATGTTCGGAAGTGAGAGGGATGGTGAAAGAAAGCATAGACCAGTGATCTCATTGGAATCATCTTTCCTCCACTTCTCTTTAAAATGTAAGTAGCATGACAGTGAATGAGACCAGAGAAAAGAGGGAAAAATATATTATTTTTATTGCTATTCCTGATAGTGGCAGTTTTCTCTAAGGTAAAATAAAAATGTATAAATAAAAGATTCTAGTTTCAGAATAGAATTAGTATGAAGAGCATATCACATATTTCTGACAAAAAGGCAACCCACAGACTGGGAGAAAATATTCACCAACCCTGCAACAGACAAAGGTCTGATCTCCAAAATATATAAAGAACTCAAGAAACTGGACTTTAAAATGCTAATTAACCCAATTAAAAAATGGAGCACTGAACTGAACAGAGAATTCTCAACAGAAGAAATTCAAATGGCCAAAAGACACTTAAGGTCATGCTCAACCTCCTTAGTGATAAGGGAAATGCAAATTAAAACAACTTTGAGATACCATCTTACACCTGTCAGAATGGCTAAAATCAAAAACACCAATGATAGCCTTTGCTAGAGAGGTTGTGGAGTAAGGGGCACACTCATCCATTGTTGGTGGGAATGCAAACTTGTGCAACCACTTTGGAAATCAGTGTGGTGATTTCTTAGGAAATTTGGGATCAACTTACCCCAAGATCCAGTAATACCACTCTTGGGAATATACCCAAGAGATGCCCTATCATATGACAAAAGCATTTGTTCAACTATGTTCATAGCAGCATTGTTTGTAATAGCCAGAACCTGGAAACAACCTAGATGCCCTTCAATGGAAGAATGGATGAAGAAAGTATGGAATATATACATATTAGAGTACTACTCAGCAGTAAAAAACAATGACTTCTTGAATTTTGCATGCAAATGGATGGAAATAGAAAACACTATCCTGAGTGAGGTGTCCCAGACACAAAAAGAGGAACATGGGATGTACTCACTCATAATTGGTTTCTAGCCATAAATAAAGGACATTGAGCATATAATTTGTGATCCTAGAGAAGCTAAATAAGATGGTAAATCCAAAGAAAAACGCATAGTCATCCGCCTGGATAGGGAAAGTAGACAAGATTGCTGGGCAAAAGCTGGGAACTTGCGGGTGAAGTGGCATGGGGCTAAGGGGAAATGGGGTGAGAAAAGTGAGAAGGGGAGGATGGGGGGAGCTTGGGGGAATGGGATGGTTGGGATATAGGAAGGGTGGATACGGGAGCAGAGAAATATATATCCTAATTAAGGGAGCCATCTTAGGGTTGGCAAGAGACTTGACTCTAGAGGGGCTCGCAGGTGTCCAGGGAGATGTCCCCAGCTAGTACCTTGGGCAACTGAGGAGAGGGAACCTGAAATGACCCTATCCTATAGCCATACTGATGAATATCTTGCATATCACCTTAGAACCTTCATCTGCCGATGGATCAAGTTAGAGACAGAGACCCAACTTGGAGCAACAGGCAGAGCACTTAAGGTCCAAATGAGGAGCAGAAGGAGGGAGAACATGAGCAAGGAAGTCAAGACAACGAGGGGTGCACCCACCCACTGTGACAGTGAAACTGATCTATTGGGAGCTCACCAAGGCCAGCTGAACTGGGACAGAATAAGCATGGGATGAAACCGGACTCTCTGAACATGGCAGACAATGAAGGCTGATGAGAAGCCAAGGACCATGGCACTAGGTTTCGATCCTAATACATGAACTGGCTTTGTGGGAGCCTAGCCTGTTTGGATGCTCACCTTCCTGGACCTAGATAGAAGTGAGAGGACCTTGGACTTACCGCAGGGCAGGGAATTTGGACTGCTCTTCAATACCTAGAGGGAGGGGGAATGGAGTGGGGGGAGGGGGAGAGGAGTGGGGGGAGGGAGCGGTGTGTGGGAGGAGGGGGAGGGAAATGGGAAACGGGGAGGAGGTGGAAATTTTAATTTAAAAAGAATAAAATAAAGAAAAAAATTAAAAAAAAGATGATACAAGAAAAAAATATATATATAGTCAGAAACTCTGAGAGATTGACCAGTTTGATAATAAGTTGGCAAAGACTTGACAAGGCCATCAACCTGCCATGGTCCAAGGCAGATTGCGATGTCTCCACTGCTACAGGTGCCTTCACTGTGCCTTTCCTTGTCTGGAGGGCCTGTTCCTGGAGCCTAGGAAAAGCTAATACAGCTGAGGGGAGGCATCTAGCTACATTTATCTCATGGCAAAATTATTTTCCCATCGTAAAACAAGGAGTCTATGGATATTTTGTTATAGAATATGTCTCTTAGACAAGTATAAACTAACGCTCTCAAAAGGAGAGAATGGAGAGATAAGAAGAGGAGGAAAGGGGGAAGATGAGGAGAGAAAGGCTGAATCTGTTAAAGATACTACAAGACAAAACATTGAAGTTATGAGATATTGAAATGTTGAGGCGAGAAGAGTATAAGATCCCAGGGGATGGAGGTCACCAGGAAAGCAAGGTCCTCTAAACCAACTATGCAGGGATCATCTGAACCCATGGTGACTGAAACAGCAAGCACAGGGCTGACACAGGACTGCACCAGGTCCTCTGTTCACATATTACAACATTCAGCTTAGTATTTTATGGGACTTTTGAGTGTGTGAATGACTGTGTCTCTGATTCTTATGTCTTCTCTTGGGCTCTTTTCCTTCTGTTGGCTTGCCTTGTCCAACTTCAATGTGCTTGTTTTGTATTAACAAATTATATTTTATTTTGCATGTTGTGTTGCTATCTCTTAGAAGCCTGTCCTTTTCTAATGAAAGACAGAAAAGGAGATGGAAGGGGAGTTGGGGACAAATGAGAGGAGTAGAGAGAGGAGAAACTTTATCAGATATATATGGGAAAAGAATGTATTTTCGATGAAAGGAGCAAAGGAAGGCCATGAAGTTGGGTGGGAGTGAGGAGTGATGTGGGAGGAGTAACACATTAATATGACCAAATACATGATACTGCATGTACAATATTTTCAATAAATCTTTAAACATCAAAAGACAGTAAATTATTTTAAAAAGAAAAATACAAAAAAATGCAAACATAATATAAATTCTCTTGGGCTACTTTGAGTTCCAGTTATCTACCACCCACCCCTGCACCTGACCTAACATCCTATAACTCTCAAAATCTTAAACTCTATTCTTAGTAGATCACTAGCTTTCACTAATACAAAAGCTGAGACTGTCATCTGAAACCCACAGTAGAACCATCCCCCACTCCTTTACCCCCAAACCCGTGGTTTCTACCATTGTATTTGATGAATGCTTTTGTTTTCTTACTTTCTTTGTTCTGTAACTATTAAAATCTCCTGTAAGCACATCCAGAGTAAAACATGGTATTTGGAGAAACTGAATGTGTATATAGGGATGTGGTCACTCATTTCTGGCTATAGAATAAATTATCTCTATTCCCTTAGAGGTTAAAAAAAAAGCTTATAAAAAATAGAGGGAGAGGCGGAGACCGGCGCGCACACACGGCGGAGACCAGCGCGTAGTCTCAGATGAGACCGGCGCACAGACGCAGCGGATGTGGAATAGTCCAAGCATGAAACAGTGAAGCCCACACTGAGAGCAGATCACCCCACTACAATTAAATCAAGTAGGTTTCTTGGGGCCTAATCTGCAGAGTGAGAGGCCTTTTATTGGCGAGGTCCTCTGGGCGAACAGGGAGACTGGTCCTGTCCCTGAAGACCTTCCTGGGTGGGGAGAGTGTTCTTGGCCCACAGCAGGACACAGGAAATGCAGCAGGGGCATTCCCCGACCCCCTTGACCCTCCGGTTAGTCTGCCAGGGCTGGTACCCTCTGCTGGTGCTGCTCCTCCTCTGCTGTGACCTCTCTCTCCCTGGCCCATTCCAGCTTGTGCCCAGGGGCCTCTTTCACTCTCCCTCCCTTCCACAGGGCTGCAGGATCACCCAGCTTAGCCTGTTTGGGCTCTGGGTTGGGAGCTCGGGAAAGAGGGCAGCAGGAGTTTCTCTGTTTTGGTGACTGGCCTACAGAGTGGTAGATCTTTTGTTTGCGAGGTCCCTGGAGAACAGGGAGCCTGGTCCTGTTCCTGAAGACCATTCTGAGTGGTGAGAGGGATCTTGGCCTGCGGTGGGAGCCAGGAAACAGAGCGAGGGCCTCTTGTAAGTGGGGCCCCTGGCCAGCAGGGAAACCTGATCCTGCTTTAAAAGAACCATTAGATAGCATCCATAAGAGGAGATGGGCAGGCGCCAAGGCAAGAATTCACCCAACAATCTGAAAAACAACATGAAAACACCAGAACCCAATGATCTTACAACAGAAGGACTTGAACACCCTAACACAGAAGTGGAAAAAATTGACTTTATGAAAGCAATAGAGTCCCTTAAACAACATGTAAAAAACACCCTCATAGAAATGGATGAGAAGTATAACAAAAAGTTTGAAGAAATGAATAAATACGTAAATGATACCCTGGGAAATCAAGAAAAAATGATCAAACAGGTAATGGAAACAGTTCAAGAATTGAAAACTGAAATGGAAGCAAGGAAGAAAACACAAACAGAGGACCAGCTGGATATGGAAAATCTAGGTCAACGAGCAGAGACTACAGAAGCAAGCATAATCAATAGAATACAAGAGATAGAAGAAAGAATCTCAGATTCTGAGGACACCATAGAGATAATAAACACACTGATCAAAGAAAACAGCAAAGCCAACAAATTCTCATCAAAAACATTCAAGAAATATGGGACACAATAAAAAGGCCAAACCTAAGATTAATAGGGATAGAAGAAGGAGAAGAGTCACAGCTCAAAGGCCCAGAAAATATTTTTAACAAAATTATGGAAGAAAACATTCCCAACATAAAGAAAGATATTCCTTTGAATATTCAAGAAGCATACAGAACAACAAATAGACTGGATCATAAAAAAAAATCCCCTCGCCATATCATAATCAAAACACAAAATATACAGATTAAGAGCTGCAAAGGAAAAAGAGCAAGTAACTTATAAAGGTAAACCGATCAGATTTACACCTGACTTCTTTATGGAAACCATGAAAGCCAGAAGGTCCTGGATAGAGGTACTGCAGAAACTAAGAGACCATGGATGCAAACACAAACTACTATACCCAGCCAAGCTATTGTTCACTATCAATGGAGAAAACAAGACATTCCAGGATAAGAACAAATTTAAACAATATGTAGCCAAAAATCGAGCCCTACAGAAAGTAATAGAAGGAAAATCACAACCCAAGGAATCCAACATAGCCAACACTGCCTACAGTAACTCAGGCATCTAGCGACCCTTCACCAGCACGACTCAAAGAAGGGAGACATACAAACTCTACTACCAAAAACAATAGGAATAACTGGAGTAAACAACCACTGGTCATTAATATCACTTAATATTAATGGTCTCAATTCACCTATAAAAAGGCACAGGCTAAGAGATTGGATACAAAAACAGGATCCAACATTCTGTTGTTTGCAAGAAACTCATCTCAACCACAAAGAGAGGCTTCTACTTAAAGGATTGGGAAAAGGTTTTTCAAGCAAATGGTCCTAAGAAAAAAACAGGTGTGGCCATACTAATTTCTAACAAAACTGATTTCAAACTAAAATCAATCAGAAGAGATTGAGATGGACACTTTATACTCATAAGAGGAATAATTCATCAGGATGAAGTCTCAATCCTGAATATCTATGCCCCTAATATAAAAGCACCCACTATATAAAAGAAATATTAAGAACTTAAGGCAGACATCAAACCACACACACTAGTAGTAGGAGACTTTAACACACCTCTCTCACCAAGGGACAGGTCAATCAGACAGAAAACTAATAGAGAATTAAGAGAATTGTTTGAGGTAATGAAGCAAATGAACTTAACAGACATCTATAGAACACTCCATCCAAATAGGAAAGAATATACCTTCTTCTCTGCAGTTCATGGAACCTTCTCAAAAATTGACCACATACTCAGAAACAAAGGAAACCTCCACAGATACAAAAAAAATTAGTGTCCACCTGTATCTTATCAGATCACCATGGATTAAAGTTAGAAGGCAACAACAATGCTACCCCCAGAAAGCCGACAAACTCATGGAAACTGAACAGTCAACAACTGAACCACACCCGGGTCAAGGAAGAAATTAAGGAAGAAATTAAAGTCTTCCTTGAATTTAATGAAAATAAAAAGACAACATACTCAAACCTATGGGACACGATGAAAGCAGTGCTAAGAGGAAAGTTCATAGCACTAAGTGCCCACTTAAAGAAAACAGAGAAAGCATACATCGGAAACCTAACAGCACACCTGAAAGCTCTAGGAAAAAAAAAGAAGCAGACGCGCCCAGGAGGAGTGGAAGACTGGAAATAATCAAACTGAGGGCTGAAATCAACAAAATAGAAACACAGAAAACAGTCCAAAGAATCAATGAAACAAAAAGTTGGTTTTTGGAGAAAATCAACAAGATCAACAAACCCCTATCCAAACTAATTAAACGACAGAGAGAGAACACGCAAATAAATAAAATCAGATATGAAAAGGGGGACATAACCACAGACACAGAGGAAATTCAGAGAATCATTAGATCTTACTACAAAAGCCTGTATTCCACAAAACTGGAAAATGCAAAAGAAATTGACATTTTTTTTTAGATAAGTACCATATACCAAAGCTAAACCAAGACCAGGTGAACAATCTAAATAGACCTGTTAGTTGTGAACAATTAGAAATTGTTATAAAAAATCTCCCTTCCAAAAAAAGCCCAGGACCAGATGGTTTCAATGCAGAATTCTACCAGAACTTCCAAGAAGAGCTATTACCTATACTCCTTAATGTATTTCACAATATAGAAACGGAAGAGTCATTGCAAAATTCCTTTTATGAAGCTACAGTTACCCTGATACCAAAACCACACAAAGACCCAACCAAGAAAGAGAATTACAGGCCTATCTCACTCATGAACATTGACGCAAAAATTCTCAATAAAATACTGGCAAACCGAATCCAAGAACACATTGGAAAAATTATCCATTATGATCAAGTAGGCTTCATCCCAGAGATGCAGGGCTGGTTCAACATACGCAAATCTATCAATGTAATCCACCATATAAATAAACTGAAAGAAAAAAAACATATGATCATTTCATTAGATGCTGAAAAATCATTCGACAAAATTCAACACCGCTTTATGATAAAGGTCTTGGAGAGATTATGGATACAAGGGTCATACCTAAATATAATTAAAGATATTTACAGCAAGCCGACAGCTAACATTAAATTAAACGGAGAAAAACTCAAAGCCATTCCACTGAAATCAGGAACAGGACAAGGATGTCCACTCTCTCCCTACCTCTTCAATATAGTGCTTGATGTTCTAGCAATAGCAATAAGACAACATAAGGGGATGAAGGGGATTCGTATTGGAAAGGAAGAAGTTAAGCTTTTGTTATTTGCAGATGATATGATAGTATACGTAAGCGACTCCAAAAACTCTACCAAAGAACTCCTACAGCTGATAATTACCTTTAGTAATGTGGCAGGATACAAGATCAACTCCAAAAAATCAGTTGCCTTCCTATACACTAAGGATAAGGAAGCAGAGAGGAAAATCAGAGAAGCATCACCTTTCACGATAGCCACAAATAGCATAAAACATCTTGGGGTAACTCTGACCAAGGAAGTGAAACATCTATTTGACAAGAATTTTAAGTCTTTGAAGAAAGAAATTGAAGAGGACACCAGAAAATGGAAGGATCTCCCTTGCTCTTGGACTGGGAGGATCAACATAGTAAAAATGGCAATTCTATGAAGAATTTTGATGGGATTTTAATGGGGATTGCATTGAATCTATAAATTGCCCTTGGTAGAATTGCCATTTTTACTATGTTGATCCTCCCTATCCAAGAGCAAGGGAGATCCTTCCATTTTCTGGTATCCTCCTCAATTTCTTTCTTCATTGACTTAAAGTTCTTGTCTAATAGATCCTTTACTTCCTTGGTTAGGGTTACCCCAAGATATTTTATGCTATTTGTGGCTATCGTGAAGGGTGATGCTTCTCTGATTTCCATCTCTGCTTCCTTATCCTTTGTGTATAGGAGGGCAACTGATTTTTTGGAATTGATCTTGTATCCTGCAACGCTACTAAAGGTATTTATCAGCTGAAGGAGTTCTTTGCTGGAGTTTTTGGGGTCGCTTATGTACACTATCATATCGTCTGCAAATAATGAAAGTTTAACTTCTTCCTTTCCGATTTGAATCCCTTTCATCCCCTTATGTTGTCTTATTGCTATTGCTAGAATTTCAAGCACATATTAAAGAGGTATGGAGAGAGTGGACAAACTTGTCGTGTTCCTGATTTTAGTGGAATAGCTTTGAGTTTCTCTCCATTTAATTTGATGTTAGCTGACGGCTTGCTATAAATAGCTTTTATTATAGTTAGGAACGACCCTTGTATTCCTAATCTCTCTAAGACTTTTATCATAAAGGGATGTTGAATTTTGTCAAATGCTTTTTCAGCATCTAATGAAATGATCATATGGTTTTTTACTTTCAGTTTATTTATATGATGGATTACATTGATAGATTTTCGTATGTTGAACCAGCCCTGCATCTCTGGGATGAAGCCTACTTGATCATAATGGATAATTTTTCTTCACAGATCTTGAGAGGACAATAATCAACTTTATATGGAGAAACAAAAAACCCAGGATAGCCAAAACAATCTTATATAATAAAGGATCGTCTGGAGGCATTACCATCCCTGACTTCAAACTCTATTACAGAGCTACAGTATTGAAAACAGCTTGGTATTGGCATAAAAGCAGAGAAGTCTACCAATGGAATCGAATAGAAGACCCGGACTTTAACCCACAAACCTATGAACACCTGACTTTCGATAAAGGAGCTAAAAGTATACAATGGAAAAAAGAGAGCATCTTCAGCAAATTGTGCTGGCAAAACTGGATGTCAATCTGTAGAAGAATGAAAATAGATCCATATCTATCACCATGCCCAAAACTCAAGTCCAAATGGATTAAAGACCTCAATATTAGTCTGAACACACTGAACCTGATAGAAGAAAAAGTGGGAAGTACTCTACAACATATGGGTACAGGAGATCACTTCCTACGTTTATCCCCAGCAGCACAGACATTAAGGACAACATTGAATAAATGGGACCTCCTGAAACTGAGTAGCTTCTGTAAAGCAAAGGACACTGTCACTAAGACAAAAAGGCAACCCACTGACTGGGAGAAGATCTTCACCAACCCTGCAACAGACAAAGGTCTGATCACCAAAATATATAAAGAACTCAAGAAACTAAACTTTAAAATGCTAATGAACCCAATAAAAAAATGGGGCACTGATCTGAACAGAGAATTCTCAACAGAAGAAATTCAAATGGCCAAAAGACACTTAAGGTCATGCTCAACCTCCTTAGCGATAAGGGAAATGCAAATTAAAACAACTTTGAGATACCATCTTACACCTGTCAGAATGGCTAAAATCAAAAACACCAATGATAGCCTTTGCTGGCGAGGTTGTGGAGAAAGAGGCACACTCATTCATTGCTGGTGGGAATGCAAACTTGTGCAACCACTTTGGAAATCAGTGTGGCGATTTCTCAGGAAATTTGGGATCAACCTACCCCAAGATCCAGTAATACCACTATTGGGAATTTACCCAAGAGATGCCACATCAAATGACAAAAGTATCTGTTCAACTATGTTCATAGCAGCATTGTTTGTAATAGCCAAAACCTGGAAACAACCTAGATGCCCTTCAATGGAGGAATGGATGAAGAAAGTGTGGAATATATACATATTAGAGTACTACTCAGCAGTAAAAAACAATGACTTCTCGAATTTTGCGTGCAAATGGATGGAAATAGAAAACAGTATCCTGAGTGAGGTATCCCAGACCCAAAAAGAGGAACATGGGATGTACTCACTCATAATCGGTTTCTAGACATAAATAAAACACATTAAGCATATAATGTGTGATCCTATAGAAGTTAAATAAGAAAGTGAACCCAAAGAAAATCATATAGTCATCCGCATGGAGAGGGGGAAGTAGACAAGATTGCAGGGCAAAAACTGGGAACTTGCGGGTGAGGTGGCATGGGGCAAAGGGGAAATGGGATGAGAAACATGAGAAGGGGAAGATGGGAGGAGCTCGGGGGATTGGGATGGTTGGGATATAGGAAGGATAGATACGGGAGCAGCAAAGTATATATCCTAACTAAGGGAGCCATCTTAGGGTTGGCAAGAGACTTGACTCTTGAGGGGTTCGCAGGTGTCCAGGAATATGTTCCCAGCTGGTACCTTGGGCAACTAAGGAGAGGGAACCTGAAATGACCCTATCCTATACTGATGAATATCTTGCATATCACCTTAGAACCTTCATCTGGCGATGGATCGAGGTAGAGACAGAGTCTCAATTTGGAGCAACGGTCTGAGCTCTTAAGGTCCAAATGAGGAGCAGAAGGAGGGAGAACATGAGCAAAAAATCAGGACCACGAGGGATGCACCCACCCACTGTGACAGTGGAACTGATTTATTGGGAGCCCACCAAGGCCAGCTGGTCTGGGACTGAATAAGCATGGGTTGATTCTGGACTCTCTGAGCAAGGCGGTCAATGAAGGCTGATGAGAAGCCAAGGACAATGGCACTAGGTTTCGATCCTAATACATGAACTGGCTTTGTGGGAGCTTAGCCTGTTTGGATGCTCACCTTTCTGGACCTAGATAGAAGGACCTTGGCCTTCCCGCAGGGCAGGGAATTTGGACTGCTCTTCAGTATCGAGAGGGAGGGGGAATGGAGTGGGGGGAGGAGAAGAGGAGTGGGGATACAGGGAGGGAAGTGGGGGGAGGGGGCAATATTTGGGAGGAGGGGAGGGAAATGGGAAACGGGGAGCAGGTGGAAATTTTAATTAAAAAAGAATAAAAAAAATGTTCAGCATCAAAAAGAAAAAAAAATGGCAATTCTACCAAAAGCAATCTATAGATTCAATGCAGTCCCCATCAAAATCCCTTCAAAATTTTTCACAGATCTGGAGAAAACAATAATCAACTTTATATGGAAAAACAAAAAACCCAGGATAGGCAAAACAATCTTATACAATAAAGGATCGTCTGGAGGCATTACCATCCCTGACTTCAAACTCTATTACAGAGCTACAGTATTGAAAACAGCTTGGTCTTGGCATAAAAGCAGAGAGGTCGACCAATGGAATCGAATAGAAGACCCGGACTTTAACCCACAAACCTATGAACATTTGACTTTCGATAAAGGAGCTAAAAGTATACAATGAAAAAAAGAGAGCATCTTCAGCAAATTGTGCTGGCAAAACTGGATGTCAATCTGTAGAAGAATGAAAATAGATCCATATCTATCACCATGCCCAAAACTCAAGTCCAAATGGATTAAAGACCTCAATATCAGTCCGAACACAATGAACGTGATAGAAGAGAAAGTGGGAAGTACTCTACAACACATGGGCAGAGGAGACCACTTCCTACGTATAACCCCAGCAGCACAGACATTAAGGGCATCATTGAATAAATGGGACCTTCTGAGACTGAGAAGCTTCTGTAAAGCAAAGGACACTGTCACTAAGACAAAAAGGCAACCCACTGACTGGGAGAAGATCTTCACCATCCCCACAACTGACAAAGGTTTGATCTCCAAAATATATAAAGAACTTAAGAAACTAGACCGTAAAAGGCTAATCAACCCAATTATAAAATGGGGCACTGAGAGGAACAGAGAATTCTCAACAGATGAAGTTCAAATGGCCAAAAGACACTTAAGGTCATGCTCAACTTCCTTAGCAATCAGGGAAATGCAAATCAAGTCAACTTTAAGATACCATCTTACAACTCTCAGAATGGCTAAAATAAAAAACACCAATGATAGCCTTTGCTGGAGAGGTTGTGGAGAAAGGGGTACACTCATCCATTGCTGGTGGGAATGCAAACTTGTGCAACCACTTTGGAAAACAGTCTGGCGGTTTCTCAGGAAATTCGGGATCAACCTGCATCTGGACCCAGCAATACCACTCTTGGGAATATACCCAAGAGATGCCTTATCATTCAATAAAAGTATATCCTCAACTATGTTCATAGCAGCATTGTTTGTAATAGCCAGAACCTGGAAACAAACTAAATGCCCTTCAATGGAAGAATGGATGAAGAAAGTATGGAATATATACATATTAGAGTACTACTCAGCAGTAAAAAACAATGACTTCTTGGATTTTGCATGCAAATGGACGGAAATAGAAAACACTATCCTGAGTGAGGTAAGCCAGACCAAAAAAGAGGAACATGGGATGTATTCACTCATATTTGGTTTCTAGCCATAAATAAAGGACATTGAGCCTATAATTCGTGATCCTAGAGAAGCTAAATAAGAAAGTGAACCCAAAGAAAAACATATAGGCATCCTCCTGAATATTAAACTTCATCAGGTGATGAAAGGAGACAGAGACCCACATTGGAGCACCGGACTGAAATCTCAAGGTCCAAATCTGGAGCAGAAGGAGAGAGAGCACGAGCAAGAAACTCAGGACCGCGAGGGGTATACCCACACACTGAGACAATGGGGATGTTCTTTCAGGAACTCACCAAGGCCAGCTGGCCTGGGTCTGAAAAAGCATGGGATAAAACCAGACTTGCTGAACATAGCGGACAATGAGGACTACTGAGAACTCAAGAACAATGGCAATGGGTTTTTGATCCTACTGCATGTACTGGCTTTGTGGGAGCCTAGGCAGTTTGGATGCTCACCTTACTAGACCTGGATGGAGGTGGGTGGTCCTTGTACTTCCAACAGGGCAGGGAACCCTGATTGCTCTTCGGGCTGTCGAGGGAGGCGGAGGGAAACGGGAGGTGGTGGTGGGGAGGAGGCAGAAATCTTTAATAAATAAATAAATAAATTAATTAATTAATTAAAAAATAAAATAAAAAAATCGAGGGAGAATAGGATGTTGATATAAAAAAAATCCATATCAATTAATCATGAGGATGCTGAGCACTGTTAAACCCAGAGAGGTGATGATTACAGGTGCCTCAAGCTACCACCAAATCAGCTTAAAGTTGGAAAAGAAAGCACAAGAAATTTGACAGTTGTAAACAGAGAACGTGTAAAAATCATTCTTCTGGGTAAAGGGGAAAATTGCACACTGAAGCTTCTTAGTCTTGGGGGCTGTGGTTGTTCATAATGCACAGCAACAGTTTGTGCTCTAAGAGTTCCTAGACTGCACAGTAGAGAAATGCACAGTTTACTGTGTGGTTGTTTATAATGTACAGGAACAGTTTGTGTGGTAAGAGTTCTCAGACTGCACATAGAAAAATGCTCAAATAGTGCACAACAACAATGGGAGAATAACAGGAACATAAAATTACTAAAATCCTCAGCAACTGGAACTAGGCATACTGACATTTGTGTTTCCATACCACACCACATTTAAATACCATAGCACATTTGCAATGAACTGTGTGGGTAAATCTAAAACACCCAATGCTAAGCAATTTGAGTTGCAAAGGATACATATAGAATAATATAATTCGTGTAGAATTATAAATATTCAAAATAATGATGCATATTTATATTTTTACATATGCAAAACATGAAGTTTAAAAATACAAAATTCAGGAATTAGATCATCTTAAAAAGGGGAGGAAGTATATGGTAGAAGCAAATCGGAGACTTATCTACATTTGAACTTTTTCTTCCTTTAAAATGGGAGAAAATAAGAAAAATGTGTTCATTTAACTAACAGGCTCAATTTTTATGCACTTGAATGCTGTTCTCATTTGTCTATATTTTCATTGTTCCTCAAAGGAAGAAGGGAATGAGATAATATGTATTTTTTAATTTATTTGACTCTTAATACCTGAGAACCTTCAGAGATCCTTCAATGTCAAATTTATGCTTTATGTAGTCTGAAAAATTTCCAACAAAGGGCAGAAACGTTTTATGTTTGCAAGGAGAGCCACTCACCTTTATGGAGCTGAGAAACATCAGTGGCTTGTGGCACAAGAACAGAAAGCTTTTTCTTTATCCTACAAGTTCTACTGGAGCCCAAGCATGCTATCCTAATTGAAAGGAGAACAGTTTTAGAATCGTGACTGGATCTGCTGACAAGGAATAGATTGCAGATTGTTCTTGGAAGAAATCAGGTATTGAAGAAAGTCAAGAGGTTATCAGACTGAGTCAACCATGAGAACATTTCATATTGAGAGCAGACAAGATGATATTATTTGTAGGCAAAAATAAGATTAATAGCAGAAAATAGCTCCATCTGTCAAGAGTATGCTCGTTAATGGATTAACAAGAAAATTGCTTGGAAGCTTTTCATGCCAATATAAATTTAAATTAGAGTCTTTTTCAGAGAAATGAGTGAATGCTTTTTTTTTAAAATTATCTTTGAGTTTAGACAGAGACTTCTATGTAAAAAATAAGTAACTTGTTCATTCTACTTATTTTTAATCTAACAAATATTGAATTACATAAGTAAATTCCAGTGGAAATATCATAAACCCAAACCTAACATTGTCTTTGAAATCAATTTGAGTCAAATCTCTACTTGGACAGCTGGCATATAACAGAATAAACATATACTTTGAAGTGTCACAAACACATTGGTTTTTATTTAGTTAACTTCTTCATGAGTGATTCATAAAGTTCTGTTGTGTGGACCAGCAAGAAATTCTATGATACCACATGGACTGTGGAGGGTACTTTGGGTAGCAGTTAAAGAAATAAAAGCAATTGCAAATGACAGGATGCAGATATAAAACTCAATCTGCAATCTGCATTTTTTACTGAAAATAGATCCTGTAGAAGAAAAAGGCTTTTTTTTTGCTGTAGTTATTTTAGCATCTTATAGAAGACACAGACCTACATCCTCTCCTTCATTTTACATCTTGATACTCATGTTATAAAATACAGATTGTGGGAAATGAGAAACATTCATTATAACAAGCCTCTTTATTTCAAAACAAAGACAAACCATGGATGTTTATTCATATTAATTAAAAAATGTTTGTCTAAGTAGAGGCACTAATTTAGAGGAATATAAATAGTCCTTGGAGAACTAAAGGTCCAGAAGGAAAATGGTCTCACAGTTTGGGGTGTTCGGGGACAGAGTAGTACTTTATTTTACAGCCAGTGTGTTTCAGAAAACAATCCAGTTGCTTTATAGGCAGCATCAAATTTTCTCTTTATAGCAAGCAGATAAGATACCCGCTATCTTTCCTCCTTAAAAATAGAAAAAAAAATGGAATGAAGTTTAATTTGCTGCTTAACATAACTCAACTTGAAAGTGGTGAGCATGTAGTATGAAAGGAAGGGAGACTAAAGCCAAAGCACACGAGTCTTCCTCATGTTTTCCCTCTCTTACTGTTCAGGCCAGGGTTTTGCCTAAGAAGATGTTCACCTCTCACCTCTACTGTGATGTATCTTTAGATATCTGGCATCCTCACTCTCATTTTTTTTATTTATTATATTTTTAAAATACACCAACCCAAGTTCCCACTCCCTCCCCTACTCCCACTCCCTTCACATACCCACCCAACCCACCTCCAATCCCCAGAGAGGATAAAGCACACTGCCTTGTGGAAGGTCCAAGGCCCACCCCACTATACCTAGGCAGAGCAAGGTATACATCCAAAGGGAATAGGTTCCTAAAAAGCCAGTCCATGCAGTAGAAATAAATCCTGGTGCCACTGCCATTGGTTCTCAGTCTGCCCCAGCAACTGTCACCCACATTCAGAAGGACTAGTTTGGTCCTATGCTGGTTCCTTCCCAGTACGGCTGGAGTTGGTGAGCTCCCATTAGCTCAGGTAGACTGTTTCAGTGGGTCTTCCAACATGGTCTTGACTTGTCGCTATAAATACTACTCATCATACTTTAAACCCCCAACTATCTCTTTTGTGACCTTGTAGACTGATAATGACATTTGCTTATTTTATGGATGATTTCTGATAAATGTTATCCTTCTACAAATTTTCCAATACTCCTTTGAGGGAGATACTATAATTTCCTCAGTTTACAATATGGTAGATAATAGAACCATAAGTTATTTCAATGTATTGATTGCCATGGCTTTGGTAACTAACAAAATTTCAAGCACAGGATGACTTAAAGAACTGTTGGTCTTTTATTACTCTTCCATTGAGGCTTATTCTTTGCTGTATTCATTAGTTTGTTCTTTTGAGTAACAACACCAAAACTGAGCAATTTAAAACCATAGTTATGAAAATTTGGGCTGCCTGAGGCATTGAGTTTGTCAGCGAGAACTGTCCAAATAGCTTGGGTTTGGACTGTTATCAAAGATCAAAGGTCAAAGGTCATTCCAAGATGTCTCCTGTGGGACTATCTAGAGATAGCCTGAACTCTCTATGTGTCTCCTTGCAGTATTTGAACTTGCCTTTTAGACCAGCATTCAATGTGACCCATCAATTTAGTATGTTTGTTCTTATTTTTTTAAATGTTTTATTTACTCTTTGCATACATGAGTACATTGCCTTTTAATTATATCCACTTACCACTACCTCAATATATCTCCTGCCAGACTCATGTATGCCTTGTTTTTTTCATATATATTTATATATTTCAAAATATTTTTTTCAAAATATATAACCTAGCAACATTTAAAATCAAATGTTTTTTATCAGCTGTTGCTCCTCCCTCAGTAGTCAAACAACTAAAAGACAGCACAATAATCTTCAATATCCAGATTTCCTGCATATTTTCCATCTTTATTTTAAACTGTATTTTGATATTTTTAGTTTTAGTTTTGCTTTTTTTTTTTTTTTTGAGATAGGGTTTCTCTTTGTATCTTTGACTGTCCTGGAACTCACTCTGTAGACCAGGCTGTCTTTGAATTCACAGAGATTCACCTACTTCTGCCTCACAAGTGCTTGGTTTAAAGGTTTGTGCCACCACACCCAATATTCTCTTTCATTTTTTAAGGCCTTTATCCTTTTTCTTTTTCTCTTCCAGGCCTACATACTTTTTTAAATACACTGTGAACCATTTAGAGGTTTCTTTTCATCTGAATTTATCTTTACTGTATATCTCTCTTTGACCACATGAGTCTTTAATGTGGCTAGGATTAAATCCATGGCTTTGAAAGCTGGATCCACCCATTATTTAGCTTTTGAAGAGGTTAGCTTCATTACTGGGGTACTTGAGGGAGCCATGTTTATTGCCATAACTCTATGGAGTGTCAAGGTCCCTGCCACCACCAAGAAGCATTAAAGTGCTTGGTGGCAGGGCTTTTTAAAAGAGCTACAGGGTATTTGCAGCTAAAGTTGAGTCAGGAAGCCTCTCTTAAAGGAGACACGCTTTCCTTTAGCAAACAGAGCCCACCTGATAATGCTGCTACCAAGAAGCCATGCTTACCTCTGTTCTTTTGTGTCTACAATTACTTCCCAAGCTCTCTCAATGTGGGTCTGTTATGTGGATGTAGTTGCCCATGTTGGCAGCATTTGTTGACAGAAGTTTCTACCTGTTCCTGTAGTTGTTCAACCCCAAGGAAACACACAGAGGCCTACATTAATTATAAACTGCTGGAACAGTACTATGGGAAACATTTTAGAAGAATCAAGCTAGACAAGGCATCTAGACATATATCTCTTTCATATGTTTGCTCATATATGATGTTAGAGATGGTGTTTCAATATCTATTGTCTACCTTATAACTATGTGACAGCAGTATTGTTTATTACCATGGTGATGTCTATTAGGGACTCCCAGAAGTGTGTCTGTGGAGTTTACTGCTTTCCCATCTACTGCTTCAGAAAAAGTCTCCCCCAGACTCAGGCACAATCTGTCCTATTGCTTCTTTATTTGTTGTTCAATGATATAGAGAGACTGTGGCTTATTGAACATATGATTTAAGGTTTGGCCAATTACATTCCTAGAAGCCTATTAGATACTTACATTCGGTTTACCCGTGCTATTTTAAAGTGTCTGAGATGTCTGCTGAAAACAGTGGGGGCTGAGCTAGGAACAAACAGCACTGACTTCAGGAAGAAAGTTCCACATTTTGAGCATACTGGAAAAGCTGATAAGAAATCACCTGAGAGAAATGGCATAGTTTTAAAACTATCCCTAATAGAAAACAATGTGTGATACAAATATGTTAAGTGGCAGCATGTATATGTCACGTGTAGGGAGAAGGCAGCTAAAGATTTTTCTTGGTTGCTGAAAGACCTTACCCTTGACTCAAAACACCAGATTTAGTAATACTTATATTATTTTGTCAAATAAAAATATAAATAATTTTAGATTGATGATAGGGTTTATCCCCAAGGTTCATGAATTATGGAAAATACTTCAGTTTTCTATCTAACCTGATAGCTTTGCTATCTTCTAATAATCTTGTTACTACAATATTCTTTGAGTAGTCATTACATTTTGTGGAAATGTAGATCTCTGTGTGTGTGTGTGCATGTGTGTGTATATGTGTATTCCTATGTAGGCATTTATTCTTATTTATGCACATATATGTGAAGTCCAAAAGTTCATGTTGGGTGTCTTCCACCATGACTCTTCATCTTAATTTTTTAGAGAGTGTCTCTTGAGGAATTTGGCTCTCACTGCTGAGCTGTCAGCAAGCTCTTGGCATTCTTCTGCCTGTTACAGGGTTGGGGGAAGGTCTATGCCTCAAAAAAATGATCAGACCCATAACTTGGGTGGGGCAAGATGGAGACAAAGGAAAGTTTAGGCCTCGGATCCTCCTGGGGTTGTCTGCACACATCGTGGGACAAGATTTGTTAGGACAAATGGATGCCGTTATTACCACTGACCACCTAGCCTTTTATGATGATAAAACTGAGCAAAATGTCATCAGGCAGACCCCCGATACCTGGATACACCCAAAAAGTAGAGTCCATGGTTCCCAGAGTCCCCTACCGTTAGGTGGGCATCTGGTAAGCCGGTATGGGTGGAACAGTGGCCATTATCTGAATTTAAACTTAAGATGCTCTAGGAAATCATCTGAAATCTGCTTAAAGAAAGACAGTTAAGGCCCTTGATGAGCCCCTGGAACAGCCTTGTGTTTGTGATATGTAAGCCTAATGGGACCTGGAGCATGTTACCGGACCTATGAGCAATCAATGCCCATATGGAGCTAGTAGGGGACCCTTTACAGGGCTTGCCTTAGGTCACAGCAATCCCCTTCCAGCTTCACCTCACTTTAATTGTTCTAAAGGACTGTTTCTTCTCAATTCCTCTTCATGAGGATTGTGAAAAGTTCACCTTTTCCATTCCTACAGTTAACTCCTCACAACATGATGAAAGATATAGATGGACTGTTCTCCCATAGGGGATGGCCAATAGTTCAGTCTTTTGCCAACAATATTTGTATAGAGTCCTCTCTCCTTATTTTGACAAAGATAATGCCCTCCTATATGTTTATATGGATGATCTAATCATTGGGCATTTGGAGGAATCATGACTAGTTCCCTGGGTAACCACTATTGTTGATATCCCCCAATAACATGGCTTTCAAATAGCCCTAAACAAAATTCAAAAGGTACTCCCATTTCATATATTGGGATCCCAACTAACACTCACTCAAGCTAAAGTGAATGGACCCCAGTTAATCCTGAGCCTCTCACTTTATCTGGGTTATAAAAGATACTGGGGGAAATGAACTGGGTAAGTCCCTGGTTGCCCTGTAGAGACTGGGAGACAAGGGGGCAACCTAATGAGATCATATCTTTGCCCCTGAGGGCCATTAGGCACTCACTAAATTCAGCAACAAGCTCCATCACAGTTCTTTGGCAAGATACAATCCTAACATTCCAATCTAAGGCTGGATATTATTAGGGAAAAAGACCATACTGGCTGCCATTGTACAGCAGTCACAACCACTAGAATGGGTACACACCACTCTAGGGGGGGCACTCCCAGAGTGTACTCTCTAATCGATCAAATAGCTGATATGATCATAAAAAATCAGGGACATGTCACTCTGACATTATTGAAAGATCCCTCTAAATTAATAATTCCATTCAAAATTAAGGATTTAGAATCGGCAGCCAGACATTGTTCTTGATTGAGCCTTGCCCTGGAGGGATTTTTGGGGACCCTGGACACCCACTTTGGGGAGTTCTGGTTAGTGAAGCTGTATCAAGAACTACATTGGAGAGTTCCTTTAGTCTTTTCTTTTTTTCTTTTTTTTTTTTTTTTTTATTTTCTAGACAGGGTTTCTCCGTAGCTTTTTGGTTCCTGTCCTGGAACTAGCTCTTGTAGACCAGGCTGGCCTTAACTCACAGAGATTCACCTGCCTCTGCCTCCCGAGTGCTGGGATTAAAGGCGTGCGCCACCACCGCCCAGCTCCTTTAGTCTTTTCTACTAGGCCCCTGCCCCAATCATTCACTGATTGCACAGATGGCATGAAGAATAAGGTCACGTTTATAGTTTTCCCTGCAGGAGGGACCAAGACAAAGATTGCCAAAATTCTCCCTTGAGGGGAATATAATCAATATAAGAAAATGATGGCTATATATATTTTTCTACAAGAAGTTCCAGAACCCTGAAACCTCTATTCAGACAGCTCTTTTGTGGTGAACCTAATGCCACACTTACCCTATGCCTATATCAGATTGGATGCTAATCCTATTTCTATCTTAAAGATACAACTTGGAATACATTAAGGAGTAGAGGTATTATCTCTTCTTGGAAGTTCTGGTAGAATTCTGCATTGAAACCATCAGGTCCTGGGCTGTTTTTGGTAGGGAGGTTTTTGATAACAGTTTCTAATTCTTCGTGACTTACAGGTCTATTTAGATTGTTCACCTGGTCTTGGTTTAACTTTGGTATATGATAGTTATCTAAAAATATGTCCATTTCTTTTACATTTTCCAATTTTGTGGCATACAGGCTTTTGTAGTAAGATCTAATGATTCTCTGAATTTCCTCTGTGTCTGTGGTTATGTTCCCCTTTTCATTTCTGATCTTATTAATTTGCGTGTTCTCTCTCTGCTATTTGATTAGTTTGGATAGGGTTGTGTCAATCTTGTTGATTTTCTCCAAGAACCAGCTTTTTTGTTTCATTGATTCTTTGGATTGTTTTCTGTGTTTTTATTTTGTTGATTTCAGCCTTCAATTAGATTATTTCCAGTCTTCTACTCCTCCTGGGTGAGTCTGCTTCTTTTTTTTTTTTCTAGAGCTTTCAGGTGTGCTGTTAAGTCTTCCGATCCAATAGCCATACTGATGAATATTTTGCATATCACCATAGAACCTTCATCTGGCGATGGATGGAGATAGAGACAGAGACCCACATTGGAACACCGGACTGAGCTCCCAAGGTCCAAATGAGGAACAGAAGGAGGGAAAAACATGAGCAAGGAAGTCAGGACCACGAGAGGTGAACCCACCCACTGAGACAGTGGGGCTGGTCTAATTGGAGCACACCAAGGCCAGCTGGACTGAGACTGAAAAAGCATGGGATCAAACCAGACTCTCTGAAGATGGCAGACAATGAGGGCTGACTAAGAAGCCAAGGACAATGGTACTGAGTTTTTTTTTTTTTTTTTTTTTTTGGTTTTTCGAGACAGGGTTTCTCTGTGATTTTGGAGCCTGTCCTGGAACTAGCTTTTGTAGCCCAGGCTGGTCTTGAACTCACAGAGATCCGCCTGCCTCTGCCTCCCGAGTGCTTTATGGGAGCCTAGCCTGTTTGGATGCGCACCTTCTTAGACATGGATGGAGTGGGGAGGACCTTAAGCTTCCCACAGGGCAGGGAACCCTGACTGCTCTTTCAACTAGACAGGGAGGGGAAGGGGGTTGGGGGGAGAGGGAGGGAAATGGGAGGTGGGGAGGAGACAGAAATTTTTCATAATAATAAAAAAGATACAACTTGGATAACTCTTAGAAGGTAGAAAAAAACATATTTAGAAGGTAGAAATTTTTTTCTCAACATATTTACTAAACATCTCAGAGGACAGCAAAACCTCTCTGTCTTCATTTCCCAAGGGCATGCTGCAGCTTCAGGGGTCTGTCTCATAGAGATCTCAGCTCTGCCCATACAAAATATTACCCAAATGCAAGAATTAACTCCTGTTAACTGGAGAGGACTCAAATACTTATACCCTCAGATCCCTGCAACAGAATTAAAGAGAATTTTTCATACATGTAAGATTTGCCAACATTTTTTCTGTACCCCCCCTTTTACAAGGGCCAGGGGTGAACCCAAGAGAGTTAGGACCCAATATCATCAGGCAAGTAGATGTAACACATTATCCTCTGTTTGTCAAATTAAAATTAATGTTTGCTACTGTAGACACGTACTCTAAGGTTTGCTAGGCTACTGCCCACACAGGGGAAAAGGCAACCCATGCCAAAAGCCACTTCTCACAATGTTTTGCTACGTTGGGACTACCACAAGAGGTCAAGATTGACAATGGCCCCTGTTTTATAAGTAAAACATTAAAAGAATTTTTCCAGAGATGGAATATATCCCATACCACCAGGATCCCATACAACCCTTAGGCTCACACAATTGTTGAAAGATATTACCAATATCTCAAAGAGGTTCTTATAAAATAAAAAGGGGGAGAAGTCTTCCTTCATCTACAACAGCAAAAGGTGTTACTAACCATCAATATTTTAAATTTTCAAAAATCAGATGAACAAAATAGATTCCAGAAACATTGGGGATCCCTACCAACGAGGCCCTGCATAAAGGTTAGGTGGAAGGATCCTCTCCTAACCAACGGAGGGGCCCAGATCCCTTGTGAAACAGGGCCGAGGATATGGATTTGTCTTCTCAAACAGAAGGGAAACACCTATATGGCTACCCACTCATAACTTTAAATTCCTCCCCTCAGGACAATGGGGAAAACCAAGATGACCAATAAAGGAAGAAAGGAATTATGGTGGACAACCCTTAAATTCAAACACAATTAAAGAAAAATCATCACTGCCCAAGGGAGATTGACCCTTGAGGAAAGTGTTGCCTGTTTATCTATTTCAGATGTCCCTCCCAGTGGTAAGAATGTTAACTCTTCTCACAGGGCTCAAGGTTCAGGTAGCAAGTCCCCACCAACCACAGAAGGTGATGTGGATCTTGTTGAGTGCTGGCACTAGAGGGACCCTAAACCAGACTTCTCAGATGACTACACCCTGAATGTGGTAGCCTGACCTGATGTTTGACCTCTGTGATTTGGCATGTGTGAGCTGGGATGTCGGAGACTAGATTCTGGGGATAGAAGTGAGACCAGAATGCGGAGGTTTTGGGGGTGCACCCTACCCCAGTCATCTCAACCTAATGAGCCTGAGTGTTCTTATGTCCTTAGGAGACATGCCCTCCTGCAGACACCCTTTTATGTATGCCCAGGAAGCAACCGGGCATATTAGAAATTGAGCGGGGGGCATTCCTGATTAATGTTGTTCTTCCTGGGGATGTGAGAGGACTGGAACTGGACATTGGATAAAACAACATAGAGATATGTTGATCTCCAGTGTCTCCCAGGTACCCATATTCTGAAACCCCTATATGGAAGATGTACTCAATTTAGATGTAACCCTCTGGTATTAACATTTACAGAGCAGGGGAAGAAAAGGGACCTATCCTGGTATTCTGGAAAGATGTGGAGATTAAGGCTATATCAAAAGGGGTACGATCATGGCCTTATACTTATGCTTCAAATGGAGATACTTCTTGAGGACCCATCTTGGATGCTGGGTCCTGCTTCCAAGCTAATGCCCATGGGGGATACTCCTGTATAGACCTCAGCTTTACATACCTCAACCCCCAGTCCCCATTATCAACCCCTAAGGTATCCTTCACCAAGCAGCCCAGAAATGTAGAAGGATCAGAAGCCTCACCTTATTTGATGAAGACCATTAAGATGGCCTATATAGCTTTAAACCTTACACCCAATGAAGCCATGGAGGCCTGTTAGTTTTGCTTACAGCCACTATTCCCTCTACTTTGAAGCCTTCGGGGTAAATGGCTCTTATGAAATACTAGATAAAGCTGATATTTGTAGATGGAAAAACCCTGAAATGGGGGAAATGTCGAGACTGACTATTCCCTTTTGGCAGATGTTGAACGAAACTTGTGTCTCATACACCAGACACCCTCGTCTTAACCTCACTTGTGATGTGGCTAATGGGTCTATAGCTTTATGGAGGGTGCCCAAAGATCATGGATATTTTTGGATCTGCTAAGAGACAGGGGTTACTCCCTGCCTGTCTGACCCACTGATCATTCAGCATGACAACACTTGCCTGCTTGCATTAATTTTCCCTCATGTGCTTTACCACATTCAAGAAGAATTCCTAACCCAAAGTCATAAGAGAGAGCCCCTAACAGCCCTGGCTATCACCACATTGATGGGGCTAGGGATGGCCAGGACTGCCCTGGCCACCTCATTCCTGGTGATTTTACAACAAAAATGGGAATAATTCACTCACAATTGACAGCAACCTTAGAAAAGACAGAAACTGCATTACATTATTTAGAAAAGTCTTTGGATTCCTTGGCAAGGGTAATCTTATGAAATAGGAGAGGCTTAGACTTGCTGTTTATGGAACAGGGAGGAATTTGCAGGGTGCTTCGGGAAGAATGTTGCTTCTATGTGGACCACTCCAGGATAGTTACAAAAACCCTAGATGAGTTAAGAAAAGATATTGATTTATTTAAGTCAAGGACCCCTATGAGACTTAGTTTAATTGGTCCCCATGGCTTACCTCACTCATCTCTTTCCTAGTTGGGCCAATGACTATTTGTTTATTGATCTGTCTTTTTGACCCATGCATTCTCCAAAGGCTGAAACAAGCATTCCAAAACCAGATACAACAGTTAAAACTTATGACACTTTGAGTTCATTATGATAGGCTTGATACATCACACACACACACACACACACACACACACACACACACACACCACACACACCCATGAAGTCTCAATTTAAGGATATCCAAACCAAAACTCCAGATAAAGGTGGCCCTGACTCATACTCTCTCCTCGATGGGCTATTCTGGCTTGGTGACCAGAGTAGGATGTGGGATATAAAACAAAAAAGGGGAAGATGTTGAACCAAAATTATCTTAGGGCCTGTACCTCAAGGCCTGTAGGACAGAGAAAAGCCTGGCTCAAGTTTGAAAGATAGTCTCAAAGCTACCGAGTGGGGATAAGACAGCAAAATCTATGTAGATGTCCCTCCAGCCAAAGGGAGGGCTTGGCTGTCTCTCATTGGCTGGAGGTATCTCCACATCACATGCTGTCACTTAACCTATATAAGCTGATGCTCACAGTAATAAACTGAGTTCCTGCTTTGACTTGACTCCCTATCGCTTCCGATTGTCCTGCATCATGGGGCTGCAGATCTGGTTGTCCTGTGTCATGGGGCTGCGGAACAGCCAGATAGCACATTCATCTTTCCCTGGGGAATAAGGCTAAGGAGGCCTGACACAGGTCTATGTAATTGGAGTAATTAAACAATAAAAAGTAAAATGCAAAAAGAAGATTTAAAAAGAGGGTGATCATTTGTATATTCTTTTGTGTATTTGTATCTCTGTGTTTGTTTCAAGTAAATAATGATCTATAAACATGTTTGTTTTATTTTTTAACATCTGAAAATATGACTCTGTTGCCTTCCTTCTTAAAAAGCATAACAACAAAAAACCTCACCTGACTTGTTATGCGATTTTTATCCCTTTATTGAGTACATGGCTTGTTGATTTGTTGGTATCAGATGTTATAAAAGAGCTTTATTAAACAACACCTGGTGTAGATTTCTTTGTGACTGCACTACTGATCTAGACAGAAGAGTCTTTTTTTTTAAAATATTTATTTATTACGTATACAATATTCTGTCTGCATGTATGCCTGCAGGCCAGAAGAAGGCACCAGACCCCATTACAGATGGTTGTGAGCCACCATGTGGTTGCTGGGAATTGAACTCAGGACCTTTGGAAGAGCAGGCAATGCTCTTAACCTCTGAGCCATCTCTCTAGCCCCCTGACAGAAGAGCCTTAAACCTCAGATGACATTGAAAGATTGCTTGCTTTTAAAAATAGGTTTGCCATTTATTCAACAAAACAATTGAGCTAAGTAATTTTCCACAAAATATTTCTCTCTTGAAATTATTTGTTTTAGACTATACATTCTGAACTAATAGATATTAAGTAAATAAACATTTAATTAATTATGAGGAGATTTTGGAGAGAAATTTTTGAAAAGCTCTGCATTTTGCTATGGTCATTGAATTTCTGGTAAATTAGTTTTACTTTTGAAGAAAGGAGACTATACTGCATTTTGACCCTTTTTCAAGTTGATTTTATTGTGCTAAAAACACAACACAACATTTTACTCTCTAGAGGGAGTTTAAATGCTATACAAAGTACTGATGACAAGTTTAATTTTCCACCATCAACCTCCCAGTTCATTTATTTTTCTTAGCTGAAACTTTATGCCCTAAAAGTACTATCTCCTTTCTTCAGAGTACCCAGTCACTGACAACTACTGCTTTATCATTGATTATATGAACTCGTGTGTAATAATTACTTGCTATGATTGAAATCATACAAGACTTGCTCTGTTGTGTCCAGTTTATTTCACTCAGAAAGATGTCCTCAAAAAAAATTAAGCTTATTCCATTTTTCAGAACTTCCTTTTAAGGACCGTTGAATATTATGTTCTATGCATACTTCACATTTTCTTTATTCATATATCTATCCATAAACATCTATCTATGAGACTGTTTCTTTATCTTGGCTATCACAAATATTGCTGCAATTAGTGTGGGTGTGTAAGTGTCTATTTCAGACTCTCTAGTTCTCTTGTGCATGAATCTATTCTAACTTTGCTGCGAGTTTCCACCCTTTTCTGCATAGTGGTTATATTGTGTTAGATCTCTACCAAGAGTGTCCAAAGATCCAATTCTTCGATTCCCTGTTAACATTTGTTTCTCTTCCTCTCTCCATTCCTTGGTCCCCCCTTGACTTCCTCCCTCTCTCCCTCTCCTTTTTCTTCCCTCTCCCCTTTTCTAATTTCCCTCCCACTTCTCTGTCTCTGTCTCTGTCGTTTAAGATGCTAGGCATCCTAACATTGTGAGTTGATAACTCATTGTGCTTTTCCATGATAAATAGTGATAGTAAACACTTTCTATGTATCTATTCAGCACTGTCTTTGAAAAATGTCAACGTATGACTTTAATATATTTTAAAAAAATGTTTTAGGTTTTCTTTTGCTACTGAACCATTTGTTGCACATCTTGGGGATTAAACTCTCTGCTAATAGTACATATATTGCAAATATTTTCTCATTCTATAAATTTCCCTTTTTTCTTTGATGATCATAATTATGTATAAAATTGTAAAATAGAAACACAAAGTTAGCAATATTATACCTCTTGATTTACAAATATGCTACAAATATATAATATTCGGCTGGGCAGTGGTAGCACATGCCTTTAATTCCACACATGCTTTTAATCAGGAGGCAGAGGCAGGCAGATCTCTGTGAGTTTGAGGCCAGCCTGTTCTACAACAGCTAGTTCCTAGCTACACAGAAAAATATTATCTTGAAAAATATTAAAGACAATATTTTCAAGCTTTTATTCTGTTCCACAGACACAAACATTGGACCACCGGTATCTCAAGGAAACACAGTGAAAAGAGACTGTCTCCCCCAATACATGAGAATGGAAGACTGGAGATGAATACCCATAATAAAAAAGGAAATTTGCCTCTTCATTTACACGAGGCACAAAATCATACTCAAAATGGACTAGATACATTGTAAGACTCCAACACAAACAAGTGAGAAATTTTACATGATGTTGGTCCTGACTGCAGTTTTCAATGTGTTACTCTCAATGCTTCCATGGACACAACAAAATTAAAGATAAACATTGGGATTATGTGAAACTAGGAATGCCTTTTAATTTACAACAAAGAATAACAAGAAAATGTACACTAGAAGTTGATCTTTGAACCTATGCAAGTACATCAAAGATGAATATTGATGTGTTAGCTACTTGGTCAGTAAAGGATCCTACTGCCAAGGTTAATTATCTATTGAAGTTTAATCTCCAGGATCCATGTGGTTCCCCCAATAAAAACATACAATTATAGCAAACCTTTTTGAAAAGGAAAAAGACATTGGTATAAATATGCGTCAATGTATATCATGTTACAGAGAATAATTTTGGGAAATCCTTAATGACATTAAGGAATTTGTTCTTGGAAATAGATGAATTTGGCTAAGAATAATTTTATAAAGTAAAATTGAAAGATGAGTGTTCTGTTATTACCCTCAATCTCACTAAACATTGATTCAAGATGCCATTAAACAAGCAAGAGAACTCTAATTTTGCCAGTTTTCACTTCTTTAAAATTCTACCCACTTCTTTGATCCAGAGGTAAAAAAAAACCTTCTTCAAGTAAAGATTTGAAGGTACATGAATATCACATTTATCAGAACTATAGGAGGTACTGAATAAATTACATTTGCAAATTATAAGAGGATACAAGACATGTGATACATTGGAAAACAGAACTCAACATGAGTGGAAATGTCATAAAAAATGTTTTATATGGATATAAAACCCCAACCATGACTAAATTGCTGTGTTCTTGACTTTGAAGTTTCAGTTTTCTATGAAGTGTAGGAGATTATTACTAGGTATAAACTGGTATTTTAACCTTTATCTATTCAAATGTCACAAGAAGAATTTTGACGATCAGGCTGAGGTGAAAGTTTAATGCATTATCATTCTAATCAGACTTTATTTTGTACAGTGTAAAACATACTTGTAAAAATAGAATAATCACCTATTTGTTTGCCCTCATAAAAGAACAAGGTTAAAGACGAATGCTAAGTAATTTGAGTCAAGTGTTAATAATGTATCAAAAGCTTTAATAAAATGGAGAAATATTTAAAGGAACAAATAAAGTGTAGAAAACCTTATTCATGATTAGGTCTGCTGTTTGGAAAATTAAATCACAAAGTGTTCGGTATTTGATAAGAAGGAAGCATAAATGGAAATATTTTAAAGGTGATAGATTTTAAAAATAAAGAGAAGGCTTAAGTTATCTCCAAAAATATTACAAAAATCATCAGAATTATTTTAAACTGTGGAAGAGAGCAGCAGAGTAAATTGTCTGATTAAAAAATGATTGACATGCATCTTCTTCTCTCACTTTCTGGAGATTTTATTTATAGCTTGTTCCTATTTGATATAGTTCCCCCAAGATCATCCCATTACCCTCTCCATCTCCATCACTACCTTCATATCATCATCACTATCATCATCACCACCATCATTATCACCATCACTAACCCCTTGTTAGAGTACTGGGGATTGTAATTGGGTATAAATTACTTATATTTTATTGTTTGTAACACTTTATATTTATAGTTTGGTACACCTTTAATGTATTTCACTGGAAGTAGATGTTAATTTATGTGCTCTGCATGACTCTATCAACCAGTTGGAATGAAGAAAGCAATTTGTTTCTATGATCATGAATAGAACATGAACAGTAATCAGTCTGTGAGCTACAGAAAGAATTTTATAGGCATCTGCAACACCCTCAAACATCTTAAAACTATTTTTGAAAATGTTGATAGCCTGAAAATCATTTTATCAGTAAAACATTTTAAATCTAGGCCATTTCATGGAGCAATAATAATTAGTGTTTTTTAAAATAAGTACTCAAATGTTTGGAATTCAATGTCAAAATAAGGTAAAAAAATGAGAAAAGTATCTATACCCTGTTAAAGAGTCAAGGATATATTAATGCCACTACTACAGAGCAAATTAACAAAGTGTATGCTAGAGTTATGTGAAATGAGCCCATGGACATGGGGACAATGACAAGAATTCTGTGTCAAGTCTGAAAACTTGAGGCTAACTCTTCTTCACTCTACATTGCTCTTTTAATTTTAAGCAATGCATGAGGGAACCTCCTGGTGTGTTTTGTTGCTACACATTAATTCTCTTTGTTCTGGATAAAAGATTAGGAATATCCTTCTTTAAAAGACATGGAACATGTGCTGACTACATTCCATTACTGAATCCCTGTGCTGTCCTTAGTGGCCTTCCCTTACTGCATCCCTGGGTTGTCTATAGTTTCCTTCCCTTACTGCATCCCTGAGTTGTCTGCTTTGGCCTTCCTTTACTGCATCCCTAGGTTGTATGTAGTTGTCTTTCCTTATTGCATCCCTGAGTTGTCTGTAGTTGTCTTCCCTTAATGCATCCATGGGTTGTCTGTAGGTGATTTTCCCTTACTGCATCCATGGGTTGTGTATATTTGCCTTCCCTTAATGCATCCATGGGTTGTCTGTACTTGACTTCCCTTACTGCATCCCTGGATTGTCTGTAGTATCTGTGACATATAACATCTGAAGTGTTTCATATATAGGAGAAAAGATTTGATACCATTATTTTTATTTTCAGAAAATTCTTGGGAATGTAGCTGCTGTGGAAGCTGTGGGATAAGCTATTTTCAAATGTAGTAAGACTTTCAACCTCTAACCTCAGTTTTTTATAGGCCAGTCTAGAATTTTTCAGCAAGGAAAATGCTATGTAAAATGCTAAGATGCTAAGATTTCACACAGTGTCTACCAAGAATAGTCTATGACTGAGAGCAGAAAGTGCAAGATACTCAACAAGGCCAATCATGTGATCATAAATTAGAGTAGAGTCAACTCTTCTTTAGTTTTGTAATGAACATGAAACATAAGGCCTCCTGATTGCAAATGAATAAGATATGAAATCTGTGATTTCTAGGTACAAAATTGCTACAAAGATATGAGCCCTGATGTATGTTTCATTTAATTTATACAAGTATAATATTCTTTTCAAAATAGAGATGACGATGATAACTTTACTTTGCTTAAATAGTAAAAATAGTATCTTTATTCTAGAAAGAAATTCCTAATCAAAGCTTGAAGATGAATATTAAAAAGAAATCCCACACTAGCTCAGAATTGAGTATAATAAAGGGGTATTTATTTAGGGGTAGATTCATAAATCAGAGTTCTCTGCATGAACAGGGAAGGACAAGCAAATTCCACAGCCAGAAAAGACAGCGAATATGTACTCTACATCAGCATTTAAAGTATTCATAGGCCACACCCAAGTGGGCAGGTAACAAAGTCTATTGGCTGTAGGATTTCCTACAGTACTTCCTCTTTTTGTTTAAATAAGAGAGTTTCAAGCCTAATACAAAATTATATACAATAAGAACAGATATCAGGTATAAAATATAGAATTACAACCAGTATAAACAATATCAAGCAAGAAACATGTGATAAATGTTTCAATAATTATCCTATCCTAAAAACTTTAAGTCTTGTATTATAAATAACTTGGTCAAGTCAGGAGAGAAAAGTAACTACTACTATCTAGTCTTCAACCTCATCAAAGACTTGATAAGGGAAATAATATTACTTGAATAAGCAGAAAGTGCAATCAAGCAACTTCAAAAATGTAAAATAAATGACAGAGACAAATGACTTCCTGTGCAATCATCCAAAGCCTTATTTGCAGTGTTGGATTAACCAACTTTGGCTGTGGCCTAGAGTAATGACAGACCATTTTCAGAGGCATGAGATTTTTCAAAACTGTTTTACCTGGTCTTGGCAAGATTTGACAGTCTTTTTCTTGTATCCTGATTATCCTGTCTGGACATCATGCATTTTGTCAGTTTTGCCAAGAAGAAAACAAGCTCCAAGTGGAGCATCTTTGGTGTTCAACATTCTTTCGGGAATAGATAGGTGCTTCCAGGAACAATCATGTCTCACGTCAACAGAGCCCTAAGTTATTTAAATGTCATATTCTACAGCTCTTTGAAGTAGTTGAAAATTACCTATCTATGCAGAATACAATCTTTATGTATCTAAATAACCTGATTAGTCTAATTATATGTATGACAAACATAAATGACTATTGACCTATTGATGTGGGAGCTCCTTTCGCTCCTTGCGCTCCTCCAGCCAATAGCTTCTCCAGCCAATAGCCGCTCCTCCAGTCAATAGCCGCTGAGATACCAGCCAACTGGGGTGTGGTCTCCCTTTATTTATTTATTTATTTATTTATTTATTTATTTATTATGTATTATTTCCAATGACTGACTTACAAAGTATTGGCACAGGAAGAATTCTCTGTGGAAGGATGGTTCACTGGTATCACCTAGTAGATTGAGAATTACTATAAGTAGGCACTGTGAAGGTAAATTTTTCCTCTATCCTTTTCTTGTAAATGTATAGTGAAGAAACAATCTTTTAAATCAATAACTATAAGAGGCCATTATTTTAGTAATAGAGAAGGCAGAGGAATTCCAGATTGTTGATGGTCCACAGGTTGAATTACCTTGTTGACAGCTCTTAGATCTGCCACCATTCTCCATTAATCAGAATTATTTTTAACAACAAATACAGGAGAATTCCAAGGGCTGATTGATTCTTCAATGTGGTGAGCATCTAGTTGCCCCTGTACCACCTGTTCGAAAGCCTGCAGTTTGTCCTCTGTTAAAGGCCACTGTTTAACCCATATTGTTTTCTCAGTTAACCATTTTAGAGGTAGGGCTGTTGATAGCTTTATAGGTTTGCTAGTTGCTTTGTGTTCTTGTGCAGCCTGAATGACTGGTGACCTTTGTGTACAGTACCTTATAATATCCTTCCCAGAAATATGAGTTTCTGGGACTGCAGTAATGTTAATCTGGGTATTCCATTGCTGTAGCAGGTCATGACCCCATAAATTCAGTGCAAAATTAGCCACATACAGCCTTAGCCTTCCTCTCTGTCCTTCTAGTCCTATGCATTCAACACATCTCATGTTTTGTCTCATTTGAGATAATGTTTCAATTCCTAGGAATTGAACATGTGGCTTTTAAAAAGGCCAATTTGAATTTCAAAATTCTGGAGTAATGATAAGTCTGCACCCATGTCTATCAAAATCACAATTATAATGTCATTTATAAGCACTCTTGCTTTGGTCTCTGTCTATTTATAGAAGTCTGTCAGAATATATGTCTCCTATTTCTTATTGGAATTTTTGGATCATCCTTCATGTTTATTCCGTCATCCAGAACAGTCTGTTTTTTTAACAGAAGGCTCTGGATTTTTAATTTTTTCTGGTACAACATGTCCTCCACAGTGACTGGGAATGACTGGATCACTTTTGACTTGGGGACCTGCCAGAGGCCCCTCAAGGAGTTTCTCAATGGTATTGGGTTGCCTTGTCTGTCTTTTGCTGATCTGAATTCATAGGTCCAATGTCAGTCTTTGCCATGTCTTCTACATAATCCAGAAGGTTGACACTTTTTTTTTGCCATTCCCAGAGGAGACATTATTTCTAGGAATTCCTTGTCTATAATCCCTTCTCAGGTGTTCTGTTCTATCACAATAAAAACATTTGGCATTTTGGTGTCTCCTCATACCCTTAGAAACTGCTTCTCCTGCCCAAGATTCAGTATTATAGTCAAATGTCTCAATGTTCATTGTATGCGGGATCCATTCAGCTATTGGTGTTGATCTAACCTTTAAAGGCCCAAGTATATTTTTGGATTCTAAGTTTGCATTTTCAAATGCCAGATATTCAATAAGTACTAGTCTAGCATCTGGGTATGTTACTCCTATGTTTACAGCCTTAATTAATCTTTGTAAAATGTTCTCTTTGGCCCTGTTTAATGCTGGTATATCATTCAGTACCTTTTCTTCGTTCTTGAATCCTGTCCCAAGCATTTAAGTCTGTTTTGTGGCATAGGGACAAGATTTGTTCATGGTAAAGAGCTTGAACCTGTGGATCAGCATAAATTCCTTCACCAAGAACTTAATCTTGGGAAGTCTCAAGTCCTTTTGCTTTTCCCTGATGCTCTAAAATTTTAGCCTCTTTTCTGAAATAATATTTCCACATCAACTGTGGTCCATCATCCAGGACTGCTGAAACTAACTGAAACCAGTCATATGGAGTAGCCTTAATGCTAGAAACCTATGTCTTTACTTTCTCCCTAATAAATGTGGAAGGCAAGCCATAAGTTACTACTGCTTGCTTAATTTCTTTTAGATCATTCATTCCTATCAGTATCCATCTACCTTCTTTGGATCCTTTTGACCATTTAGAACTTGATGTTTTGTCAGAGTAGATTACAGGATAGGAAGCTAAAACCCTGGGTAGGTCATCTCTGATAGGTATTGGTGATCTTAAATCCTGTCCTTGTACCTTCTTGCCTTGCTCATCAGTTCCTGTAATTTCCTCAATCATTTAAAATCTTTTTACTACTGTCTTTTTTAAAGACTAAATCTCTTGGCCTTTATATATTCATTGAGGCACCTAGCCTCTGGTTCTCATTCTGCACATGTGATTCCAAGGTCTGAAGTTTTTTTTTCTTTTAAAGACAACATCTCATCTTTGAACATTATTTGGACAGTGTACAAGATTGCCTTCCTGGAGAGATACTTTATTGGGTAAACTATCATAACTTTTAAACAGATTTTGATTGTCAAATTCGACAGTATGTGTTCTTTCAGATAATTTCTCAGTATCCTTTGACATGGATTGAATTTTGTCTGTAAAACTAATGTTATCCTTTTCAATAGTGTTAATTTTTTAGGTAACTTTTGATTGTTGAGGGTATTAATCTTGTCGGCTAGCTGTTCATTATTAGTCTGTAAAGAATGTATCATTACTAAAAGTTCCTCATTCTTAGTTCTGTTATAAAACCATTTCTTAAGGATATAATATGACAAAAACTGAGTCTCAATTTCCAACAAATGAATGTATCACAATAACCATATAAGCCTTGCAGAATACAATCCATAGTATCAGCAAAATGGTTACTAAAATTCTCTATGGTAATATGGTCTACCATTAGATAACTTTTAGGTTTATTGATTTATTAATTAATCATATATTTACCTGTGTTATCAGGTCTAGTAAATTGTTTTAGGTGTAATAATCTTTATTGTCCAGCAAGTGTTGTGGTTGCAGAGTAGCCACCAGCTTCACAACCAGTGGGGCCACAAACAGACCTGTGCTGCTTTGGTTTTTTGCCTTAGTGCTGGTTAAATATTGAGAAATATGCTTTGTTTAACAAATTTAAAGCAATTAAATCAATTCCATATACAGGGCAAGGATTCCAGAAATTAGGAGCAGGGAGCACATACCATAAGCATCAGGGAATGCAGCAGTTGGGTGGAGGAATGTGTGCAAGCTTGGGAATTTCCAGGTCACCATGTACACTTAGCTCTGCTGTTGCAAGAGTTTTACAAAAAAAAAAAAAAACAAAAAAAACAACAACAACAACAAAAACACTTAGTAACTTAGTAGATGAAAGCAAGCCAAGCCGGCAAGGGTGGGTGACCATCTGGGCTGTAGACCATTTGGGCCTTTATGCCTATTCACCCACTAGGTGTGGAGTTCGGATCCATGTGGGGCTCCAGTTGAAGACAAATGGTAAAAAGAAATCCTACACCAGGTCAGAATTGAGTATAATGAAGTTATTTATTTAGGGGTCGACTCACATATCACAGTCCTCTTCTTGAACAGGGAACAGGGACCGAATCCCACAGCCAGACAAGAGAGAGTACTCATGCTTCCCATCAGCATTTATAGTATAAGTGGCCACGCCCATGTGGGCAGTTAACTTAAAAGCTAAGCTGTGAGATTTCCTATAGCAAAAGTACAGTGATGTAAAAGTTGATACTTTCTTTAAATCTTGCTCTAGTGAGTATCATTATCTTGCTGTTCCAGTCTGTCCTCAATTCTATCAGATTTACTCAGCAAGTCATGAGTCCTGTTAGTGCTGTTGGTATGACTTTATGTGATAGATAACTCAAAGGGACACTAGTTGATACATAGAAGAAAACTTTACAATTCTCATGACTATTAAAAATGTTGTGCCTTCATGCCTTGAATACATATAAATGCACATATTTTTATGCTATCTGGTTAATTTTTAAGTTGTGAAATTATGCAGAATAAAAAGAGATGATGTTTGAGTAAGACATGTTTTGTTTGTCAGCTGCTAAAAATTGAGAAAAAGGTGACTCACAAAAATTTATTTTTTGCTTATTGTAGTGATACATTAGAAAGTCAAATCTGAATGGCTAAGACATACAAGAGGGACTGATTGATAAGTAACTGTATAGCATTCCTCATTAATGATGAACCAATTTTAAACCAAGAGTTCTAGCACTATCTATAATCACAATACCAGAGTAGCTGACATCAGAAGGATTGTGAATTTAGGTCTGAACTAGACATCAAGTTCCAGGCTTGGTTTGCTTGGTGAGATATGAGTTGGAAAAGGAAAAACTAACCAACCAAACAAACAGAAAACAAATGCAAGCTTCAGGTGGGAGATTGCTGCAGAACTAACACTGGCTCCATTTTACTAGTTATGAAACATTCGGTAAAATAATACAATTTTCTTTCAGTTTTGAGATTGAACCTAGTTCCTTATATGTGCTGAACTCTCCAAATAATACATTTCAGTTTCATATTTTTGTATAATGAAGACAATGTACACCTTAAAGATATAGGTTATAAGTAGAACATGCCTGATAAATCTCAAGTCAAGAATGTTCCAGTTGTTCCTCCTCACATGTGTTACAACAATGCAGCGACGTGGGCAGCCTCATCCTCTGACACAGCATATCAATTTGTATAACTGAGCCATGGGAAGTTCACAGAAATACTCCTCAGAGGTCCTGAGGTTTGGACTTGGGTTTCTAGGAGTTAAGACACAGATGCAAATACTTGTGATCACAGTTATTAGACAGTGGGTAATTGTAATTCACTTTTTACACTTTTGCTACTTGGGGATGGTCTAGAAGAGGAGTTTTTGTAGACCAAATCCAGTCTTCACGGTATTTTGTGGACCTGGTCTCAGTAATCAGCATGTGGAGGTAGATTTATGGGCTACTAGTGTGGTTCTGGAACATCAATAGTGAATAGGCTCCTCTTGTTTCATACAATGTCCATTCTTTTTATTATCACTTCCACAACTCAATAGTTCTCAATCTTGTGTTCCTCAGTAACCTGTATGTCACCTAATTTTAGAAAGAGGAGTGGCTGACTGAGGAAATCTTAGCATGACATGTCACATTCACCAACCAGGGACCACTTATTGTTTGTTATATGTCAGCTGTTTTGATGTCACTGATTAATTGCTCAGCAAAGAAGCACATATTAAAGGCTTTCAGAGACAGAATTGTGTGAATAGTGAGTGACATACCTGAAAACAAGTCCACTCCTAATGAGTTTGGGGAAAATACAGCAGGGAACAGAAGCAAAGTTCTGGATTCCAGAATTTGCTTACCTCAATGTCATTTTGGATTTCAGGACAACTTTTCCAACATCTTTTTTCTGATCTCTCAAATATAACTAAATGTCTGTTTTCTCAAATGCAATCATAATGATCTGTACAAGATTTTCTCTTTTTTTTCCCACTCTGAAAATCCTTGTATGCACGTAATTTTATTTCAGTCCTTCATTTTTCATAAAATTTGTTTCAGAATTTGGACTGCTCTTCAATATCGAGAGGGAGGGGGAATGGTGTGGGGGGAGAAGAGGAGTGGGGATAGGGGGAGGGGACTGAGGGGAGGGGGCAATATTTGGGAGGAGGGGAGGGAAATGGGAAACTGGGAGGAGGTGGAAATTTTAATTAAAAAAGAATAAAAATAATAAAAAAAATAAAATAAAATAAAAAAAATAAATAAATCCCCCCCCCCCAAAAAAAGTTTACAAGTAGAATTCCAGATGCCTTTGGACTAAAGTTGTAGGAATTTCAAATTTAAAGAAATGAATCTATATGGTTACATTTAGTCAGCTTTTTAAAAACTCCCTTCTGAGTGTTACATTGCCTTTGTGATAATTTGGAATACCACAGGTAAGTAGCAGGATATATGAATATAAGAAAAAACTAATGATAACATGTTATCAGTGCAGTGTGCCTACTTAGCTATTAACTTGTGGAGTCTGTTTATACTTTACTGAGAACTAAGCAGACTGTCTTCTCTTTAAAGACAGCACAAGACAAAGGAAAGATAAAAGTTTCTCCTCTGTTCTGTAGTTCAGCTCTCAGGTCAAGGACTTGTTAGAGTTATATAATCCTCTTCCTAGGATGGCACTAATTCCACACCTAAAATTTATCTTGCATAAGGTACCCACTTTTGAGCCATTCCTTATGGAAGGTGTTGATTGGCATATCTTTTTTGAACTACACAGAGGCTTTAGCACTGTGCCTACTGTTCATAAAAGTGTTATATTGGTGATATTATCAATACGCAGTGTAATTATGTTGTGCAAGACTTGCTTTTATTTTCTAACACCATCTGGTAGCAAAGATGTGTGGCTGAAGCTTTTTGTTATGAACTAGCTTCTTCCACTGAAAGCTATTTATGTTTATTAAGTGCTCTGACCATTGCATTTTTGTACATCATTTTAAGATAGTGACAAAGTAAAGTTCATTATCTGGAAAATTTGTAGTTGTATTTGGTAGGTTAAGATTACGATGAAAGGAAAAAGGCAAATATTTATTTGGAGAGATAAGTAAGATATACTGTAGTCAGTGGTATCAAAAATCAAAAGAAAAACAAATATATAAACTCCAGGTATGTGTGTGACTATCTTCCTACTCCTTGCCAGTTTTGTCTCATAAAGAACACTGAAGAACTGAATGAAATGTTACATTAGTTTTTACCAGGTAGAAATAAGAAGAGACATCTGTGCTCCTGTATATTTGTACAATACAATTATATATATATATATATATATATATATATATATATATATATATATATGCACACACATGTATGACTCTTTTTCTAGGTTGAGGAAATAAGTGGTGAATAAAATAGACAAAAATTGACTAAAGCTGTAGATAAACACTGTAGGCAAAAATAAAGGAAACAGGTTAAAAAGAATTTGGGTAGCAGGATAACTAGGAAAGATGTATGTGTTACAGCTGAAGGTGATGGAATGAAGCATGTGAGCAACAGCCAGGAACAGAAAACAGTAAGTATGTGATTAGGACACATAACATGAACACTAAAAACAATACAGTGTTTCATGTAGGTGGAAGTGAGAAGAAGGCTCATAAGAGATTAAATGAGAACATGGGAAAAAATCCATGTCCCACTTTCTCTTTTAATCATTATAAAAAAAAAAACTAATTGTCATTAGTGTTTACTTTTCTACATGGTGGTGGGACCTAGGAGACTAGAGTTGATAAATGATGTGGACTAATGTCTCATGCAGTAGCCAACTTTATTCAGAACATCATGCAATTTATACTCTGGATAGTTAATAGTCACTTGAGTAAAGTGTAGAATTGCAAGGGCAAACTGCACATGTGTTGAGCAAGCCACATATGGCAAAGCCATGTTTTTCTATGGAGGCATATAAACAAATAATGATAGCCTGTTGTAACGAATAATCTGAAGTGAACTCACTCCATTTCACAACACCTGGGAGGGATAGGAAAATGTCTTCCATTCTTGAACAAACTGAGGTTGCAGGACTCTTGTCTTTGTTGCTTGGATTCTTCTCACAGGCACTCGGAAATCTCACGTGACTCCTTTCTTTTTTTTTGGATTTTTCGAGACAGGGTTTCTCAGTAGCTTTTGGTCATGACTCCTTTCTTGGACCACATTCTAAAAACTAGAATATTTTGAGCATAAGAGTGACATAATTTTACTCTTACTTATCAAGACAGTTTCAATTGTTGAGTCATGGAAAGGCAAGAGAGCCAGAGAAGAAACAAGGAACTCATTTTGGAAGCTTACCATTATTAAAGTGAAAAATTATAATAATTCAGTCCAAGATAGTTTCAATGAAACTAAGTGTGCATTGCTGCTTATTGGTCAGACTTCTGGTGTATAGAGAAACCAGGACTGTCAGATTGGTTGGTCAATGTGGGGTCTGCAAAAATAAAGGAGTCAGGGAACATTCTAGGGGCCATGGCCTGAGTATCTGTGAGCCTGAAGGTCCTCTGAATATATGGGAAGAAGACTCCAGGAAAAACAGATTTTTTGGAAAACCCAAGGGTTTTGTTTTCAAGATATTAGGTCTAAGAGATCTGTAAAATATTCAGTTCATCACCCTGAAAGACAAGAAACATGAAACTAGAAAACAGAAAGGGTTTAGATCATTATATCCATGGAAATATATATGATCACCTTGAGTGAGAACAGGGAAAGGAGGATGCTGTGAAGGAGATTATTGGAGGTCCTGAGAAGTGACAGACCAGGGGAATAAAAGGGTAAATTAGGAATGCATACTACACACCATGCTTTAAGGATGAAGGAACAATGAATTCCACACCAGCATCATTCTCTGCTATTGACTATCACCTAATATTTATATAAATCAAAGCAGTACATTCTACATCAATTGCACATATTTGCCAACCAAAAATGGAATCAAAACACAGTTCAAGTAATTCTACTGAGAATATCATTTGGGAATTGAAATTGTCATATGGCATCTATTTTGACTATATGAAAGCCAAGTTTCTTTAGTCCACAAACTGGGTCATGAAGTAAGGCTTTAAGTATTGATTGCAGGCCTATATTTCTACATGTGTGGCAGCCAGGCTCTAAAGCCATAGGCCCCATCTGAGGTGGTCATATAGCCTTCCAGACAGGCTGTAGCTGTCCTAACAAAGGTTCAGGATGTTGTTTTGCTCCTTTCTTTGTAATTTGGAGGATTCCTGATAGAGATACTGATTTAAGCCTATGTGACAGCTAGCATACAGAGCAAACAGGTTGTTGTGGATGTGATTAAAAGCCATTCACCTGGTTACCTAGGAAACAAAATGCTAATGTATTTCCCATCAGCTAAGTTTTGGTATAGAGACTGTTTGGAGAATAAAGCAGGAGGAATTCTTCAGGATGTGAACTCAGGATTTCATGAGGGATCACTGAGAATCTCCCTCCCGATAAAGCCATGTGAGTTGTGTATTTCCACGCCTCCACGCCAGTCCAGAGAGATAGTTTATGTTGGGGTCTGGTCAAGAGAAATAACTTATGGTCTGGGCTAGCACTGGACCCTGACAATTGATAACATCTCCACATTAAGGGAACAATGAGGTCAGATTATCTGTGCAACTGATGTATGTATCATTTTAGAACCTTTTAGTTGTTCTTTTCTTTTCATGGTAGCAGAATTCTATGACTTTTATGGAAGGTCAGCTCTATAGGCGCTGTGTGTGCCCTCAGCAGAGAACTCCAGCAATTACAGTGTTCTAAGCACCTGGGGTGTGGAAATGACAGGCTGACAGCTATAGAGAAGTGACAAGAAACCCTGCAATATCACATTTTTTTTCCTACACACTACCTAAGGGCTGAACATATGTCTTTCTATTAGTGAAAATGCATTAATTTCCATCATGAAATGTGAGAACCAAGCATTCATCAAACCAAGTGTTTGAAGATTATAAAATAGCATTTCAGTAATGCTACCATGAATTGGGGTATAAACCAGGCAAGCATGAGTGAGAAAATACTTTATCTTTATTAAATATTTTATTAAGAAGAGGTTTGATTCACGATAACTTTTTTTTTGCAATAGATTCCTGGATATTTATCCCCTAGATTTCACCAGTACGATTTTATAATAATAGGCATCTATTTATCAACTCAGCATTTACATATCTCACTGTAAATTATTACTGTTAGTTTACTCTCAATTTTTAAAACAACTTTATATTTGTGTATAATTTTTCTTCTGATTTTATGCAATGAGATACACAAACCACATTTCAGTCTATCTATAGCAACCAGAAAATGTTCTAATATTGTGCAGGGCACAACACATATTTGATTAATGAAGAGGAATATGTGGTTGAATGTATGGAAATACACAGTTTATAACATTTACCTTAAATTTTTAATATTATTCAAGAAACTCAGTGTCGCTTAGGATTAAATAGGAGAGGCCAGACAGAAACAGGTAGCTTTAGTGTCAAACCATCATGGTGTGGTGGGGGAAACCTTCCAAATGTTGTCCCATTTTATAGGGGTCCTAGAAAATGGCTCAGAGAAGCAATACATTGGCAGTTTCTCATTTTACCCCTTGTCAGTTGGATTTGCTCAGCATCCCACAGGTCTCTGCTTAGCAGTTCATCTCACTTTTATTGGCAGTAGCTTCCTGGAATATCTTGTGCTGACAGTGGTGACAGTTCCAAGAAAGCAGTAGTAAAATCATGTTGGGAATCTGCTGTTCATCTAGTATTGTGTCTGGAATGGGTGCAGCTCAGTTCTCGTGGGGACTGCCCCCTTTATAATAACTTTTTTATCATTTGTTTTCAGGAAAATTCTTAAATCTCCCCAAATTGATTGCTAATAGAGGAAACAGTGATTCTAACTATAGTTCCCGAATCTTTCTTATCTTGTCTTCTGCTCAGTTCTGGCATAACAGCACTTCTCATGCTCATCGAAAGAGCTCTTTACAGAATGTAAAGAAGGGAATCCTTCCCATACCCCTTTCAGGGCTTCCACAGCCCGTTCTTTCCTCCTGCATTTGCCTCCACTTACAGGGCTATGGGAACTGAGCTTTAGCAGCAGTTCTTAATGGAATAGTCTTTCCCCTCCAACTCCTTACTTACTAATGTAAAAACTAAGTTTAAACTGTGTGGTCAGCACATGTGTGTAAGTTATTTAAAGTTGTCTATCACACGCAATGTGCTTGTTTTAACCTCAATTACTACCCCCCCTCCATTTTCCTATTTATAAAATCACTTGAACAATTTGAGATCTTCATTTCACAAGTTAAACAAACAAATACAATGGGAAAAACAACAATAAAAAGAAAAAATATCTATTATAAAGAAATAGAGGCTCATTCTCCAAGGTTTATGTATTAGTTTCATGGATACTTAAAAATAAAGTACTTATTTTGATAGAAGACAAAGTAAGAATTAGGTTTGAACTCCTTGACAGAGGGGTTTCTGAACAGGAAATGGGTAGCACAGGCATTAAGTCCAATAATTAATAAATTGGATTTCAAGAAGCTAAAAAGCTTCTATATGTCAAAGGACACAACAGGCACATACAGAACGGAAAAAGATCTTTACATCTGACAAAGGGTCATAGCTACAATATAAAAATAAATAAAAATAACAAGCAACAAACATACAAATAATATAATTGAGAATAGAATATGAAACAGAGTTCTGAAAATACAGAACAGAAATGACTGAGAACTTAATGTTCAACATCCTTCTTTATCAAGGAAGTGAATATTAAAACTACTTTGATACTTCATCTTATTCTAGTTACAATGACCAAGATCAATAAAACAAATGAGAGTTCATGTTAGAGAGGATATGGAGTAAGGGGAACACTTATTCATTGCTGGTAGAAGTGCAAACTTGTAAAACTACTATGGAAATCAGTGTGGTGCCTGCTTGGGAAACCGGGACTATATATACGTCAAGACCCAGCTCCTAACTCTTGAGGATATACCCAAAGGATTCTAAATCATACTCCAGAGACCCTTTCTCACTCATGTTCATAACTGTTCTATTTGTAATATGCAGAACTTGGAAACAACTTGGATTAATGTCAATCAACCAGTGAATGGCTAATGAAAATACAGTACATTCGCACAATAAAACACTATTCAGAAGTTTAAGAGAAATGAAATTATAAAATTTGAAAATTAATGGATGGATCCAGAAGCAATCATCCTGAGTGAGATAAGCCATACCCCACAGACAAATATTACAAGTTTTCTCTTACATGTGGATGTTAGCTTTTAAGTTGTAAATATCTATGCTTCACTCGGAATAACCACAGATGTTAAGCAGCTAGTAAGAGATCAGTGGGGAAGATGGGTCTTCTAAGGAAGGAGAAATACAATGTTATAAAAAGATAAAGGTAAAATTATAATAGGAAGATTAAAAAGGGAGTGGATGGTAGGATAAACAGGGCAATATGGGGAGGAATAACTGATAATGAAAGTCTTTTGAAAAAGTATATTTATTCACTCTTAAAATGAACAAACCTGATAATTCACAGGTTAGAGGAAATATTACACCTATTGTTTTGCTAAAGGAACATAGTAATATAATGACTCCTAATGATATATCGCTATACCCATAGATCAGAGCACCATTCAACCTTCATCAGAGAAGCTTCTTTCAGTAGGTCGTAATTTAGAAAGAAGTTTACAATGGTACAATGTACAAAAAGTGAGAAAATTTACAGTGTAACTATTAAATGGGATGTCTCCATCAAAGACCTCTTCTAGAGGTTCAGGAACCCATATGGGAGAGGAGGTAGAAAAACTTTGAGAGACAGAGATGGTAAATGACTTCAAGGAGTGAACATCATGTAGACACAGTGGGAATGAAATATGACAATCATGTCGGTGACAGCATACATAAGACCTACACAACTTTAAAGCAGAAAATAATCATAACATTGAGAAGAGGACATGGAAGCAATGTCCCACCCTTAATCAACAAGCTATTTGTAACTGATGCCTTCTGGGAAGAGAAGAATCAGCTAGCTCTGGTGAGGTGTTATTAGGAATATGAACCACATTCTGGTAGACCACATGCCCAAGAGTAGCTGGCCAAAGGCAAATGGACTCAACGATTCTCGTGTGCAAGCTTTTTGTTTGTTTGGGTAGTTTGTATTATGTTTTTGATTTTGTTGTGTGGTTTTATTTTTAGTTTTCCCTCCATTGGGAGGAAAATAAAAAGAGAGAAAGTATGGGAGATCAAACAAGCGTGTAGCTGACTGTATAGGTAGGTGGCAAAATCTTGGGCAGAGTTAGAGAAGGATGAAAGAATATGAAAAAATATATATTGTAATAAAATTTTAAAAGAAAAATAAATTCATTAAGCTTTTGTGTGGGAGTTGGATGGGGAGGATGCACAATTGTTCCCTAGGCCAAGTGTGAAACTCAGAACAACTGGTCAGTTGGATTCTCTTCCTACCATGTATAGGTGATGAAATAAGGTTGTAAGGTTTGGCAGCAAGTACCCTTATTAACTTAGCCATCTTTATAATAATGTTCATTATATTTGATCCTTGACCATACGTATCATACTAATTAATGTCACTATCACCCTCTGTTCTCTTCTATATCTTTCCAACCACTAAAAATCCAATCTGCTCTGTAAGTCCCTCTCCAACATTCAGTTGTTTTTCTTTTGTGAGCCACTGAGTTTAACAAGATCTAACTCTATTTTGGGGACTATCCAGCAAAGCATGGTGGGCTTATCTTTGAGTACAATGTTGGCCCTTTTTCCATAATCAGTCAGTAGCACATAGTTCAGCATGTAGGGGAAGGAGTACATCGGTCCCTCCTAGATCTGTTGTGGTTATCTCTTTTTTGTTACCTTGCTTGTATCAAGACAGGGTTTCTCTGTATATCCTTTACTGTCCTGGAACTCATTTTGTTTACCAGAATGGCCTTGAACTCAGAGATCTGTCTGCCCTGAGTCCAGAATATTGGGATTGAAGACATGCTCCTCCATGACTGGCCTGTGACTGACTAGTGACAGGTCCAGTCTCTGCAGTTCCATTGTAGGCAGCTGCTGATGTTGAAGATTGCATCTCACAATTCTTCTATCTTTGGACTTTTATGTTCCTTACTTCTTCACTTTCACATTGTTATCTATGTCTTAGAAGGTGTGGAATAAAAGTCCGGTTTATGGCTGAGCAATAAATGCTTAGTTCTTGGTATACCAAGCATCCATGAGTCTCTGCGTTTCTCATACACACTGTGAAGAGATGCTTCCTTGTGTGGTGGACTTGATGCAGGTACTGGCATCTGTGGTATTGTCACATATTCATGACAGTCACATAAGACAGGAATGCTCAGGCAAATTTGAGAATTCTAGTTAAGAACCTGGGAATGATGTCATCTCATTTGCTCCTGCACTTACTGTGTCAGGACCCTATCAGTCTTCATGTCGGTGTCTACGAGGCCAACTGAGCCAAAATAACTTAAAAAGTTGGTGACTAGAGGATAACTGACAGTTTTAAAAATATTTCCAGGAGCTTTTTTGCAGTCCTAGATCAATGTGAATTTGTTATTTATCCATTAGATATATTAATACTTTCATAAATTACTTAACTCTGAACAACATAAAAGTGTTGTAATCATTTTGAGGGACCAGCACTGACTAACCCCCACAAATGTTCATGCAGTGCAAAAGACCAATCATGTGAACAGTGCAGCAACTTTCCCTATCTGTTAGTTTGTGTGGGACTTCCCATAAAATAAAAATTTCTTTTCCTTTTTTTCCCCCCACCTCTGTTGAAGAGTTACGCTGAAAGTTTATTTTTGGAAACTTGGACTGTGGTATACAGGAATTTAAAAGAGAATTTAGAAACAAAAGTTGACTTTTGCATTTTGTCTGAAAAGGAAAGTATAAACACAATTAATGCATAATGAGGTTACTGCAAGCCTCGGAAGCAATCTGTCCTGTTTTTGGACTGGCATGAAATGAGCAGTTAAAGGAGAAGCTACCAAGCCTAGTGGAGAATCAGCAGGGGTCTGGACTAAACACAAACTTCTACTCTATACAAAAAAGTTTCTTTTGCCTGCTGCTTTCAACTAAATATTAGATAGTCCATTAGAGTGGTGGCCATACTCCAGGTGCTGAGTATTTGTGTAAATAATTTCATTTTTGTTTTATGAACTATATAAAGCATAGTAGATATGCATGCAATACCTGCATATATAGAAATTATGCATATGTCTACACATGCAAAATATGTGCTTTGGGTGTTTCTTTGAAGGCAAAATTAGTCAAGGCACAATATTTAATGAGACAGTCATAAGAACTGGGATCTTCAGGAGGTCAGGAGGAAACTCTGAGAAGTAGAATGAATGCCTCACAAATGCACAATGCCCTCACAGTGAAGAGGCCTGTGTGAGGTCATGTGCCCTTCCCTATACCCAAGGATGCAGTATTGTAGTAATAAGAGTGGTGGGGCTGTGTCCCCGGCACCCAGCCGCCCACATGGCTAGCTTATGCCCCGAAATAATTACATGGAAACTGTATTCTTTTGAACACTGCCTAGCCCATTAGTTCCAGCCTCTTATTGGCTAGCTCTTACATATTGATCTAACCCATTTCTAATATTCTGTGTAGCACCATGGGCTGGCTTACCAGGAAAGATCTTAACCTGTGTCTGTCTGGAGTGGGAGAATCATGGTGACTCACTGACTCGGCTTCTTTCTCCCAGCATTCTGTTCTGTTTACTCCGCCCACCTAAGGGTTGGCCTATCAAATGGGCCTAGGCAGTAGTTTCTTTATTAATTAACCAATTAAAGCAACAGATTAATACAAGACCCACCTCCATCACAGTATGCCAAGGTAGTGTCCATCAAACAGAAAAGAGGACATCAACCACACAATCTTCCAGGTCTTGATCTTACCAGCTTCCAGAACCAAGAAAAAAACCAATGTTTGTTGTTACAAGCTTCCGTATTTATTTCATTGACCAAACTAACGTTGCTCACAGTTAATAAAGAAGAAATAGTAAATGAGGTTAAGGCTCCCAGTCTTTATATGTTCAGTTTGTTCTAGTATAAAAACCTTCCTTGCTAGCACTATTGCTTGGGAGCATGTTGTGTGTGTGTGTGTGTGTGTGTGTGTGTGTGTGTGTGCATATATGAAGTTTCAGAGGCAATGGAGAAACCCATAAAAGCCTTTCGTAATTTCCCATCTATTTGAAATATTCTTAACCTTCAGTGAGGTTGGTTTTCATATGGCAAAATAAGGATAAACCAAAGTTGTGGATATGAAAGAAGTATGGAAAATTATTTTAAAATAATTAAAGCATAGAAAACAAGCCAGAGAAACCATTGTACCTACCCATGCACAATGATGCAGACTTTTTTCTAGAAAGTATAGCTTCCAGATTTCATAAAGTGAAATGTTAACATATTCATAAAGAAAGGATATGGTAGAACATAGCAATGTCATGCCTATTGTCTCCGAACAGGACATTCTAGCCACATCTGTTCCACTGATGAAGCATTTCTCCGAGGCCACTAGATAGCTTTTGTGGGTCTCTTGATCTTGGCCATATGATCTTAGACTTGTGTGTTTCTTTATCCGTGCTTTACTGAAGTGGTATTGAGAGGCCCAGGACATGCTACTTCAAGTGTAGCTCCTTGGTGTCGAGAAAAAAAATCTAATGCAGAAATGTCTGTCTCACTCCTTTCTTTGTCCTTCTCCTCCAGCACAGGGCATGAGAAAATGCCTTTCTCCTCTGATAAAGAATTCCCTGCAGAGGCCTCCTGCTTAGAAGAGAGGCAGGTATAAGCATTTGAGTGATAGACCTTGCTGTTTCCTGAAATTAGGTCTGCTCTTTAAACAGACTTCTTTACAGCTTCACAGTAAAAATTGTCTTGCCGTTGGGTGGTAGTAGCACATAGCGTTAATCCCATTACTTCGGAAGCAGAGGTAGGCAGATCTCTGTGAGTTCAAGGCCAGCCTAGTCTATAGAACAAGTTCTAGGACAGACTCCAAAGCTATAGAGAGAAACCCTGTCATGAAAAACAAAACAACAACAATAACTAAACAATCAAAAGTTAAAACAAACAAACAAAACCCACAATAAAACAAAATAAAAATGCTTGTCTTGCCATATTTAAAACCCAATAGTCATGATAGATTGGCTATTTATGTGGAATCTTCAACTCCTGACTCTTTTGTTAGGAGTAGCTGCTCTGGCTGACTTCCAGATTCACGTCCTCTTCCGATCAGGGATAGTTTTCTCTGATTTTGGACATTTTTACATATTTAACCGTTTCTATTCATTTTGATTTAGAGGTCTTTTATTATTTCTTAGTTTGTATTGTGAAAATCTTAATTCTCTTTAAAAATAGTGTTGTCCTTAGAAAGAAAGAAAGAAAAGAAAGAAAGAAAGAAAGAAAGAAAGATTACAAAATGTAACATAAAGTCAGTAACAACATAGAAAATTTTCCTTTCCCACACATATGCTCTGGACATTAAATACCTTTATACCACAGCTTAGGAGTAGGTATGAGCAGCATAAAATGTATAAAAGGAAGAAAGTTACATAAACTTGGGTAATATCAGCTTTCTGTACCTTAACATGAAAATTGAAAGTTAAAGTTATGTAAACTTATTTAAATTCTTCCCTTAATTTATGCACATTCAATGTGTTAGTGTTTACTGATTAATAAATTGCACACAAGTTAGTTTAAATCAAGAAAATTACTCACATATTAATGTAATTTTAAATCCTTAAATATCTCTACATTTTTAAGATGGTGATATAAAGAGTTAGAATAAATTTTAAAAATGAGCATAGATGATTGAAGAAATGTTTCTGTGTTTAAGAGCACCTGCTGTTCTTCCAAACAATTTGAGTTTGGATCTAAGCCCTCACATTTGTGCATCAAAACCATCTGTAACTCCAGCTTCAGAAAAAAATGACATTATCTTATGGCCTCTGAGGGCACACATACACTTTTTAAAACAAACATTGGCAATATTCAAACAATAGTATTGTGCTTTCATACTGAAAATATATTAAAATTATCTACTGAAACATTTTTTTCATAGACCAAAAAGCTCTTTTTACTCTTTTTAATTTTCAAAGAAAATGAAGATATTGTCTGGGCCCCTGTGGTGGTTTGAATGATAATGCCTTCATAGATTCACATATTTTAGTACTTGGTTCCCAGTTTCAAGAGCTGTTGGGGAAGGATTCGAAGGTATGTAATTGTTGAATGAAGTGTGTTCTTGTTGGAATAAGTGTGTTCTTGTTAGAGGAGGTGTGTCACTAAGGTTGACTTTGAGGTTTCAAAAACCAATGTCATTCCCAGCCAGCTCTCTTTCTGCCTTTTGTTTGTTGGCGTCCAACGTCGGGCTATTTTGCCCCTGCCCCGGCACAGGGGGGGCAAGCTCCATCTTTCCCAGCCTTTGCGAGCAAGTTAGTTACCTGAGCTCAGGAAGTGCTATTGGGCGAGCATAGCCTGCTAGCTTTTACAGTGCGTTCCCTGCTCGCTTTCCCTTCCCTCATTCCAGGCCATGATATAGTCACAGAGCAGCGACCCCCACAGAGCAGTTAATCGCTCCCTGCTTCTTCAAAGCCTCACCGCCTGAATTAACAGAAGCACCTGCGGTTTTGAAGCAAAAGCCGCCAACCCCTTCCCTTCTCAGGCAGTACAATAATTTTTGTTTTGAGTTGTTTCAGACCGACTCTGGTTTAGACCACGTGGACTCAGGTGCATTTCTTTCGCCACCACATGATGGAGGTGGGTCTTGTATTAATCTGTTGCTTTCATTGGTTAATTAATAAAGAAACTGCCTAGGCCCATTTGATAGGCCAACCCTTAGGTGGGTGGAGTAAACAAAACAAAATACTGGAAAAAAAAAAGCCGAGTCAGTGAGTCGCCATGATTCTCCCACTCCAGACAGATACAGGTTAAGATCTCTCCTGGTAAGCCAGCACGTGGTACTACACAAAATATTAAAAATGGGTTAGATCAATATATAAGAACTAGCCAATAAGAGGCTGGAGCTAATGGGCCAGGCAGCGTTTAAAAGAATACAGTTTCCATGTAATTATTTTGGGTAAAGCCATGCGGGCAGCTGGGTGCCGGGGACGCAGCCCTGCCACAGATATTACTACAGTTTGTGAATCAGACGTGAGATGTCAGGTCCTGTCCCAGTACCATGCCTATCATGGCTGCCACACTCCTCATCATGATGGTTATGAACTCAACCCCTGAAACTGTGACCCCCTAAATAAAATAAACTCTTTTATAAGTTTCATTGTTTATGCTGTTTTATCACAACAATAAAATAGTAACTAAAACCTTAAAACTCATATGCAGCTTGCACTGTGATTCTCTAGTTAGAGTTAAGAATCCTAAGTAACACAGCCTGTGAGATTATGCCACACCCTCTTCCAGGTCTGGCCAGCATATACTGTTCTCACACCAACTTGCTCTGTGTCTCTTTCATACTTTCTGTCCTCCTCAGGTGTCAGTATCACAGCTCAAAATTTATCTCTTTGGTGCAGTTTCCCACTAAGAATTTCTTGGAAGATCTAGTCAATTCTCAACTATAGAGCAACCTTATTATCATATACCTTAGAATTATCACTTTCCATAACCCCTTCCTTTACAAATAATCAAATATTTTTTAGAAATTTTCAATTCTGAATTAAACAGAATATTGAGAGATGTTCCATTTACCTTTTATTCCCACATCAGCATAGCATTCAGGAAGGGTACCAGCAAAACTCATGTGTGATCGTTTGCTACTGCAGTTGAGTGGCTGAACACCTACAATTAACTAATGAAGGTGCTGACCTTCTGATGGTTGGGTGTCACTTCCCTGTGTGGTGGTTTGAAAAGGAATGGCCTCAATAGACTCATATATTTGAACGCTTGATCACTAGTAGCTGGCAATACTTGACAGGGAGTAGTAGGTATGGCTTTGTTGGATTGGTGTGGCCTTATAGGAGGAAACGTGCTACTGGGAGTGGGATTTGGGGTTTTCGAATGCTGAAGGCCAGTGTCTCTTCCTACAGCTTTTCAGCCTCTAGGACTCTCTTTGTTGCTGAAGACAAGAGAGCTTGAGCTTGTTCCTGCTTTAACCTTCAAGATCCAAATGTGGAAATCTAGGTTCCTTCTTAGGTACCATGTCTGCCTGCCTACCACCATGCTTTCCACCATTTTGATAATGGATTAATCCTCTAAAACTGTAAGCAAGCCCAAATTAAATGTAAGATACAGTAAGAGTTGGTGTGGTCATGGTGTCTCTTCACAGCAATAGAACACTGACTAAGATAGGTTGCCAAGGAAACTTGTGCTGAGGGAGCACCTTCTGCTCCTTCAGCCAATAGCTGCTGAGATACCAGCCCACGGGGCGTGGTCTATTTCTCTTTAAAAAAGAGCAGCAACCCTCTGCTTGCTCTCTTGGTTCCTACTCTTGCTCCAGCGACTAGACTCCTTTCCTGGCTGTCGGTGTTCTGTAAGTTTTTCCCCTAAAATAAATACCCCTTTGAATTCAAACTGGTGTGGGATTGTTTCACTCATTAAACTTGGGAAATGACAGACAAAAATCTCAGTTTGGTGAAGGGTGGGCCATAGGGGAGAGTGGAGAGTAGGATATGGATGTTGAGGTTTCGAAAGTAGAGAGATGGCTTAGTAATTAAGAACACTTGCTGCTCTTGTAGAAGACCTTAAGTTTGGTTTCTGGTACCTATTGAAGGTGACTCACAGCTGTCTATAACTCTGGTTCTAGGAGATCTGAAAGAGACCTTCTCAACTGCATGGGCACTTGGACACATGTGGTACACATATATACACTCATTCACATACATGCATATATACATGCATGTAAAATATAAGAGAATAATAATAAAATCCAGCTGGCCTGTTTGATAAGAAGAGCAGGCTCTATTTGACGGCATTTGGGGATCTACCAGATGACTTTTTCTGGAAACTGGACCTTTCACTTGGTGTCCTGAAATTAGGCCCCCAACAATAGAAAATAGCCCAGAGTACTAGCTGGCAGGGAACAAACTGAAAACCTGTGGTCAACCAAATGAAGCACTCCTTCAAGTTTTGGCTGGCTTTCTCTTTCATCTCTTGGGTTCACAACTGCTACATGATTTTACAATTTATTTACTTTATTTTCTACATTATTTACAGCCACACGCATTCAGATAATCAAATTTCACCTAGAAAGCTCTGTAATTTAAGATCTCTGGGATCTTGGAGGAAAAAAAAAAGAAGACTTCAGAGTCTGGCTGGAGTGAAATTCTTAGCAGGCTCCTAGTTCAGGTCCTTGGCCCTGGTCCCAGACATGCTTCAGAGAAAATAGATTGCCATCAGGACACCCTGGAGCCATGCCTGTGGGAGGTTTGCCTGAGGCTTCTACCTACCTCTTACAGGCTTCTTTAGGTTCTTACTGCTCCGCAGCCAAAAGGGCAGCCCAAAAGGGCTCTCTGTGTGGCTGAAGACAAAAGAGCTTGTTCCTGCCTTAGCCTTCCAGCATCTAGTGTTCAATCTATAGATGGAATTGTGGTCCTGAAAGTGATTAGTCTCTATTGAACACCTGCTGCTTTAGACACATGTGACTGGAGCCTTCAAGAACTCTGGTTTCTGTGTCCCCATCAGTGACCAGCTTTCTGCACTAATTCTGCAATGACTGTTGTCTGTTGAAGGCCTGAGATTCTCCAGTAGAATTTGAGATGGAGTGTTTGCTGGCACTCTCTAGGCTGGCTACAAAGCCTGTTGAGGACACAGAACTGCAACACTTGCAATTTCCCTCGATTGGAAGCAAGCCTGTCCCTAGCACACAGTGGTGACACTTCAGTATCTCATACTTTCCTTCCTATTTTTGCCTAGGATCTCAGAGTCTCTAGTTTACTGTCTGAGCTTTCTTTTCCCTGCTGCATTGGTATTCTCATGTGACAAACACTATTCCTTTAATTTTCTTGTGGTTTTCTACAATCTCCATTATTGGAAGGGATGTAAGATGGCAAGCAACCAGAAATTGAAGACTCCACTCTCACAACTACAGAAGAATGTAAGCAGAATACTAAATTCATTCCACTGGATGAATCTAAAATCCATGGTTTGCATCAGATCCACTCTTGGTTCTATGCTCAATGGTTTAAAGGATGTTTAAAGGATGAGTCCATCATTATACCAGAGTAAATAGTTTTTCTCTTTTAAAAGTTATATGCAGCACAAACCCACCCTTCACTCCCACAGTCCTTAGCAACTGCTGAGCATTTCACTGCCACCACGGTTCTGTCTTTGCCAGAAGACTAGTTGGAGCCATAGCACATTGCAGTTTTCTGTTCATTTCTTTCTCTTAATGGCATTCATCTGATGTTCTTTCATCATGGTAGCTCACATATTTTGAAGACTAAGCAATTTTGTATTCTCTGGTAGTGCCATGTGATGTATTCATTCCTTTAGAGAAGCTGCTATAAATAACCAGGTGTCTTTGTGTGGCATATTTAAAATGCCTTTGAAAAATTAGATATGATTTTAGTATTGGATCAAATCTGCAGTTACAGTTTAACTAGGAAATAGCTGGCATAGCAGCATGAGCACTTTTTCTGTTTATTTAGCTTTCTCGACTTATTTTATTAGAGTCTCATAGCCTTTTTTTTTCAAATAGATCTTAGATATGTTTTGTTAGATTTACATCTAAGTATTCTATTTATTTGGATAGCAATGCCAATGATAGAGTGTTTTGAATTGTGAACTCACCTGATATTTTTCATTGTGTTAGAAATCTTACTTATATTGCAGCTGTGACAAAATACCCAAGAGAATAAAATAAAAGAGGGAAGGAATGGTAGCTTGAATGAGAATGCTCCCCAAATCTGGAACATTTGAATGCTTGGTCCCCAGTTGGTGCCAGGTTTTGGTGAGGCATACGAGTTGTAGCCTTGCAGGAAAAAGTATGTCAGTAGAGGAAGATTCAGGAAGCTAAAGAACTCAGGAAAGTTGAGTTCCCTCTCTTTGTTTTCTGTTTACAGTTCAAGATGGACGATCTCGGGCTCTGTTCCTACAACTAAGCGTGCCACTTGTTCTCATCAGACCCTTTAACCTCTGGAGTCATAAGCCCCTTCTAAACACCTCCTTTCTATCAGTCGCCTTGGTGGGGGTTCTTTATCACAGCAATCTAAAATGTTAATACAAACATTTTCAATCTGTAGTCCCTCGGCTGTTGTTTCTGGAAATCATAATGTAGGGAACATGTGATAAAAGAAAGATGCCCAGCTCTTGGCAGCCAGGAAGCGAGGAAAGCTATCAATTAATAGGATATGCTCTGCTGCACATCACCCTCCACTTTACAAAAATTGGAAAAAAATCAGTTTCATCCGGAAACATAAAAAAAACCTCACAAAACCCAATGCAATCATGAATTAAAAAATGTCCTCAAATTATCTACATGCCAGATATCAAATTGTACTACAGAGTTATAGTAATAAAACAGCATTGTATTGGCACAAATGCAGACATGTTGATCAACGAAATCAAAGTGAAGACCCACATATAAGTCCACATTCCTGTAGACAACTACTTTTGACAAACAAATAAAACATACTTACTGGGAAAAAGACAGTACCTTCAACAAACGGTGCTGGTAAAACTGGATGGCTGCATGTAGAAGAATCCATATAATTCCACACCTAGCACCACGCAAAATTGCTTAACTCCAAATGGATCAAGGACCGTGACATACTACCAGATACACTGAATCTGATAGAAGAGAGAATTGAGAACATTCTTGAACTCATTGGCACAGAAAAAAGAATTCTGAACAAGACACTGATAATGCAGACAATAAGGTCAACAATTAATAAATGGGACCTCAAAATAAAATAAAACTGAAATATTTCTTCATGGCAAAGGACACCATTATTTGGATAAATACAATTTTTAATATTTTTTTTTACCTATTTTTACGTGCATTGGTGTTTTGTATGCATGTGTATCTGTGTGAAGTTACCAGATTCCCTGGAACTGGAGTTAGAGATTTGAACGGAGGTCTTCTGTATTGGACAACAAGTGCTCTTACATTATTCTTCCAGTTTAACTCTTTACCTTTCCTCTATTCTGCATGTCTAACTCACTCTATGTCTGGCTCATAGAAGTCCCCACATCTCAGATTCTTCCAGAGTCCCCCTCTCTCTCTGGAAGTCTCACCTATCCTCTCCAGTCTAGCTATTGGACACTTAGCTCTTTATTAAACCAATCGGAAGGTACCCTTGACAGAGACATATATTTACAGTATACAAAAAGATTATCCCATAACACTCCTTCATTGCTGGTGGGAGACCAGTCTGTACAACCACTGTGGAAATCGGTGTGGTATTTCCTTAGGAATCTGGGACTATATATAAAAAGCCAACTCTATTATTCTTGGGCATATATGCAAAGGACTCTACATTCTACTACACAGATGGTTGTTATCCATGTTCATTAGTGCTCTATTTATAATAGCTAGAAATCAGAAACAGCCTGGAGATCCATTGATGAATTGATGAAAAATAAAAATGTGGCACATTTACACAATGGAATATTAATAATTTAGCTGTTAAGAAACCTGCATGTATTTGTATGAAGCTGGAAAAAATTATCCTGGATAGAGTAACCCAGACCCCCCAAAAAATACTGTGTTTTCTCTTATATATGGAGGTTAGCTTTTTAGCTACAGGGGAGAAATGGATGACTCTAAGGAAACAGTATCCTCCAGACACGAGAGGGCTGATGATGATGTGACCTTACAGAGGCTGTGCTATCATTTTCAGGGTGTTGTTCCAGTGTTGAGTGAATACAGACTCTCACCTCTAATCAAGAAGCTTTCTGCAAATGACACCTACTTGTAAAGGAAAATTTAGTTTTTTAGAGTGCAAACTCACTGGATATATTAACCACATTTAAGGATAGGTCCCATGCCTAATCATAGATGAACGAGACAAAGTGAGCTCAATAGTATTTTTGGAGACTTCTTTTTTCTTACATTAGTCTTATTTTATGGTTTTTTGCTTGTATACTATGGCTTCCAATTTTGTGTTTTTATGGGTCCTGTTTGTGTGTATGTATGCATGAAAGTGTGTTTGTTGTGTTTTTTCTTTTATCTAATTCTGGTTTTTTGTTCACTTTGTTTTCCTGTTTGTTTTCTAAATAAACAAAAGAAAGGCTATGGAATAGAGTGAGTGGGTGGAGAGGAGGAGAGTTTCTGAGAGGAGTTTGGGGAGGAGAAATCTTGATCAGAATATATTGCATAAAAATGTTTTTCAATAAAATATCAATTGTTACTCAGTCTGCATATCTTTTTATTTTTCTTTGTTTCTGTGTTAAATGAGAATTAAGTTGAAGCTAAAAAAGATAGTTGAGAAATAGTTATTCTTGTCTGCCAAATAATTTAAAAAATCTCCCCTCACATATCCATTTGTTCTGTTTCTCTGGAGGTCATGGATGAACAGAGTTTTCATCTTGGAGAGTTTAAAGCTCGTAGTTATCCACTCAGAGTCTCCTGAAATCTATCACTTATTATTAAAAATTACCACCTCCAGTACTGGTCCCCAAGAATAATTCTATTTGTGTATAAGTTTTGGCTTTTATATGTTAGAATTTTCTGTACTCAGATGTACATGTTTTAAACCTTGGAGCTGTGCTTTGCCCTGTGACCTCATTTCTCTAACATATCAAAGGACTCTTGTTTTATTCAGTTTGTTCCATTCTTTACATGTGAAGAAAAAAACCTTTGAAGTTTCTTACGGGTTTCGAGCATAGATTTTGTCTGCATTTGTTATATATATATTTATCATCTTTATTTCATTAAAATTTTAACAGTAAGTCCATACACTTAGTACAGAATTCTAACATACATTTAACTCACCTCTAGTTTCTCTGACTTTACCATCATATTGATTCAAGAAACCAGCACAAATACATTACTACAAACTTACTTCTTTAATTTTTCTGTTATTTCCTTTTTTCCATTCTAGAATTTCACATTTTGCTTTGTGATTATGCTCCTTCACCTCCTCTTGTTTGAGAAGGGCCTTTTCTCTTTCCACTATCATCATAGTCTTAATGGGAGATTGCCAGAACACATAAGCTGTTTGCCAATCTTCATTTGCTCTTTATGTTTCTATATTAGAAAGGACAGTTCAGAGGTGAGAGGCCTCTACCTGGTATGTGAAGCACCATACTAACACGTGACTGAATCTGAATACTTTGGTCATCACTGAAGATAGGATCTAAATTCCTCTTTGTTATGTTTCTAGAGTGCACTGAACAGTGTCTTAAATATGCGTATTCTGTGGTGTATTTTGTTCATTGCCTCTCCTACTTGGCAAGAAGTTTCTTTAAACTGGAGAATGTCATGGTCATTGTTCCTTGATTGTCCAGGCCAAAGGTCAGAGCTTAATAGAGAAATGGTAAATATAGGCTTGTTCATTTACTTGTCTGTTTATTTATTTGATGTTTGAGGTATAGGATTTTGATATGCACTCCAGGCTTTCTTGGAACTCACCATGATCCTCCTGCCTCAGACTCCCAAGCACTGTGATTACAGGCATGGGCTACACTGCTAGCCTAAATTAAGTTTTTAAATTAGGTTAAATGTGTTCATTTCTTACTTTTATGGTATGGTATCTTTTATGTGTTCATACAAAGAAAGTAACCAAATTCTTAGGCTTAAACCTTTGAGTGTTCATTTTAAGCACAGATAAAACCCAGACTAATCCTTTCTTATTAATGGACAATAGTCCAAATTGATCTTTATGCAAAAGACTTACTAAAGTTGTTATTTAAGCCCTATCCTTTAATGGTGCCCTCTGGGTCTGCCTCGGTAATTCTTGTTCATTAGATGTTAACTCCTTAACTAGCAGACACTGTGAGTATTCCGGTGAGTTGAATGCAGGCTGGTAATTTACAGCACTGGGGGCCTAACGTGGTGACAGTGAAAGCAAAAAAAAAAAAAAAAAAAAAAAAGGGCTCAAAATAGAGGAGTGAAAAAGATGTTTTCAAAAAGATAAATAAAGTTGTTATAAATATCAAGATCAAGTCTTTACCTGAATCCATCTAGCATGGAATTATTTGCATAAACTGTGAAGAAGTCATACAGGGGGGCTTTTATAAGGCTGATAAAGCTTCTGTTTAAAATAATGTTAGGAACTTAAGGTTTGAGTTTTAATCAAATGCATAATACTTACATGAAAATCATTAGTACACATATGGAAAAGTAGTGTATCAAAGATAATCCAAATTATACTAACTCAGCTCTGTATTTGGGTGATATTAAATAGAGACAAAGTCCACCTAGAAGAAGAATACAGGGTTAGATAGGAAGTATACATACTGATGTTAATAGCATTGAAATACTCTATGCACACTTTCTGCAACAACATGAATGCCCCACAAGCAGGGCTCAGAGTCTTTTTTCTAAAAATGGACCTGTTTGCTTGTTTCAGTTGGTATCATTAAACACTTATTCTATTCTTTTATAAATGGCATGAGTATATCTCCTGGATCTCTACATCACTGTGAGAATAACCTGGCTTCTTTCCATGTTAGAATATCATAATGAAAGAAATATGGTTCTGTTCTTACTGTACGTTTGCCCTCTTCAGCCCTTTGAAGATGTTGCTTTTCTATTTCTGGAAATTCTATAAAGCTGTGTACTATCTATTCACTTAAACACTCTCTCACTTTTCACAGCCTGCACAATATTCCTTTTCATATTTACTTCTTTAGACAATAGCCATTCAAGTTTTTAAGGTAAGAAAAAGAAATGACAGATGAACCAAAACAACATGCCGATCCCTGATCGATATTGTTTAAGCTGTCTTTGGATATCATTGCTCCTATAGTAAAATGTCCCCTGTGCTTTTTACTGGTGATGCCTGTCTGCTTTCCTTTTGGACTTTCCTAAGACAGAAGTTTCTGAACTTCCAATCTCTGACTCCAGAAGCCTTTGGACATGTTGCTGAGAACCATGTGTTCTAGCTCTTTATGTTTGCAATAGAGTCCACCTGACCTTAGGATGGGGCACAAATTCCTATCAAGTGGCCTGGGTGATGACCCAAGTGTCCTATATTGCATTGAGCTAAACTAAAATGATTTTAAAGCTTTTTCCTCAGATTAAGTTTGCTTCTACTGCTTTATCTAAAAGTCTCCCAGCACATGTGTACTCAGACTCGGTCCATCTGCAGTCTTGTCAATCTATTCATAGACATTGGTGTGCCCTCAATCTCCTTAGTAACCTTTTACTGTATATCTCATTTGTATTACTCTGCTGTTTATCATTTTTCTTTGATCTTATAATAAGTACTCGGAGAAGAAAATTATGTTTAACATCTCTGCATACGTCCCAGGGTAGAGAGTCACACCTTTTACACACCAATGACCGAAAAAGTAAATTTTGAATAAATTCAATAGAGGTATTTCTTCTCAAAGAACTTCCCCATCTTCATACAGTTAAGTGGTTGTGTTCATTGCTGGGAGGGCATGATAAAACAGTCAATAGGAGCAGATAGGTAGCAGACCCTGGAACTCTCTCGAAGGAGTGTTGGGGTGCTTATTCAAATCTGCATTTCCTCTATGCATAGGCAGGCAGACTTAGCAGTGACGTTCCCAGGGAGAATCCACAGTCATTAGGGTTTCTAAGCCATTGCTTTTCCTATGGACCCTAGCTGATGCTGCCTTCAAATTGTGAAAGGCCTGATAACTTCTCCTAATGAAAGAACAGTAGAACTATGTAAGTTGCAATGAGAAAGGTCATTTAGTGAGAGATATGTGGAACGACATCCTCTTAAAATAAGAATATACAATCAAATTTTTCAGATAATTGATTGTTAGTAATCTATATTAAATATGGCACTTGTCTTTCTTGAAAGAGTAATGAAAAATTTTAAAGTAGTATTTTTCTTTCTATTACTGTTACTGTCTAAACCTTTTTGTTTTGCTATTTATAAAAAGAACAAGTGAGTACAGTTTATGGAAAATTATTTCCATACCTCATTTCACATCTTAAGAATAATGAGGAAAAACAACTAAGTGTCCAGGAATCTGGAAAAACAAACAAACAAACAAACAACAACAACAAAAAAAACAGAAGACAATGCATCCAGAGCAGAAACCAGAGAAAGCTTCACAGATTGGGGCCCCATCTTTGCTGTACTGCTTTCCTTAGAACACACAAAAACATTTTAAAAGTGTTTCAAAAGACAGATTTTAATACTATAATTAAGAACCATACTGTCTCCACTCAGCAATATTAACTGATAGAAGTAGCCTGGTGTAATTCTGTAGTTTTAGAATGATTTGTCAGAACAAGGGCTTATCCAGTAAGATATTATCAGTTCTTCTTTGAGTTAGCCCTGGACACCAGCAAATGGCTGATTAGAAGGCTGTGGCTGTTCACCCTCCAGTTAGTTCCTGCCTTGTGGATGTGGTGTATATTTTCTTTCTTGGTGCTATCTGAATTCTTGCTGGTGACTAAAAAAAATCTATCTATAAGAGGTGAGGTCTGAAGGGCTGGATTTTCTATATTACAAGATCAGAGAGACAATATGTACCTTATAACAGATATAACTCTCTTAACACAAAGAAAAGTTGTAGGTTTTATTTTTATGGGAACACTGTTGTGTTGGCTGGAGTATTCTCATCATTCTGGCAATGGGCTTAATATTTATGTAAGTATGTGTAGACTCAGAGATATGATCATCTTTGTTGAGAAACTCTTACTCATCAGCACTCACAGAACTTGTTCTAGTTTCTAACAGCTGTTATAGCAAACCATCTTCTTAAAACTATAGATACATAGACTGTCACTGGGGAAAGTTCGAAATCCAACATGTTGAGGGCTTTGATGTGCCTTAGTTGGCTGCCTAGCATGCACGAAGTCCAGACTTTATCGTCAACTGGATACACACCTGAATATACGCACCAGGGAGATAGAAGCAAGAGAACTGAGTTCTAGGTCATTCACAACTACATCACAAGAATTCAAGGAAAGCTTGGATTAAATACATAAAGCCTTGCACCCCCAAAAAATGAAAAGAAATAAGAATATCATGTTGATCAGGCCAAGGTCTTACTGAAGTTTCCTAGGGCAGAACTCTTCCATATTATCTGAAACTGGTATCTGAAACTTCCAGAAATCCTTGGCATACAAATTTTTCATTTCAATGTATTAGTATACTGTCTCCCCTTGTGGACCAATACCTAACGATAATTAAAAATGAATATAAATACTTAATCATAAATGCTTAAGCATTTTGATATTTTAGTCCAGTCACTTTTCTCTTCATTTAGACTTGTTATAAGGCAGAAATGCCATGGTAGAAAGGAATGGGCCTTTAAAACTCTTTACTCTGTAGTAGACAGGAGGTAAGGGATCAGATAAAGTCCTTAGGGACTGCACTCAGGGAGCTACATCTGTGGCACCCGCCTGATTCCCTTTGGAAGACAGGAGCCATTATGCTGTATAGAAAAAAAAATTACATTTACTCTAAGAGCTGAGTTACTGTTTTTGAGCCTGTTTCCTGAACCTGACCTGTCTAACCTGTGACTGAGAATACTCTAACTCTCCTTAATCACATTACAGTCACGTGGTGTTTTTTTAAAAAATTTCTGTAATTATTTATTGTTCCATCATCTCTCTTCTAGAAACCTGCTGTGAGACTACTTGTGATTTTATTCTTTAAAGGATCACCCAAAATGGCTGTTTTCTTTAACCAAACTTTTGAGACAGTCACTGGCCAGCTCTTTGGTGCACCCCAATAAATATCAAGCTTGCTTTAAATTTGTCTTGAAATTATGGTAAAGGTCTTATGCTCACCTGGTGGGACTAACACTTCCTCCTAGAACTAGGACCCACCACCTAGTTTTCATCACTGTCCAATCATAATGTCAAACTAGGAATCCATCAGTGGTTAATCCATAGCTTAAATCACTCACTCACTCCCTTTCTGATCCACCTGCTTTCACAACATCCCACTTTGAAATACTGCATTGAGAATGAAGCTGCAGTACATGAGTTTGGTGGGGGTGCAGGGCATTTCATATCAAACTATGCCACTATAATCTCTATCTCATCTTTGCATGACCTTCCGTCTATATGCTTCTCTTGTGAGGACACAAATTGCTGGAACAAGTGCTCATCTATTTCATTCTGTCTCACCTTATCACTCATTTGCTGAAAGACTAATTTTATATAAGATCACACTTGATATTTTGGGTTGTCATGAAATTTTGAGGAGCTTCAATCACTCCACTTAAGTGTCCTATAGCCTTCTCCTTGCAATAGCACCATGATACTATGGCCACATCTGAAACCCAGATGCCAACCATAGAACTCAGCAATTGTTTCATAACAGCATATTTACAAACAGCCAGTTATTTGCAGCCAACATGTCTTCTTGATGAGACACGAAGCTCTTCTTCCATCATGATGCTATGTTACTGTCACTTTCTGGAAGATATCTAGGATGCCTATTCACAGGGGTGGCTCTTCAAGTGAGGAGTAAGGAGTTCACATGCTCTGTAAATCCATCCAGCAACCCTGTTCTCAGAATACTCGCCTCTATAGTATTCTGCTTGGATGCACTTCTCTCTGGAATACATAGCAGCTTAGAGAATATAGTATTGAATGAGCTTCCTGTGTGTAAGACACATGGCACTGAAGGGCCTCATATATATTTTACAGAATATATGATGATCTTTCATTCACTGATTCTTAAGATATCTTTTGATGACTAAGCTTTTTGGAGAAATCCACCTTTTAGTTAAACAACTACAAGAACACTTTCTTTTTTTTTTTTTTGGTTTTTCGAGACAGGGTTTCTCTGTGGCTTTGGAGCCTGTCCTGGAACTAGCTGTTGTAGAGCAGGCTGGTCTCGAACTCACAGAGATCCGCTTGCCTCTGCCTCCCGAGTGCTGGGATTAAAGGCGTGCACCACCACTGCCCGGTAAGAACACTTTTTAAATCATATTTTAAAACTAGGTTACATGAAATCTGTAGACAGGGTGGATGTACTGCAATCATGAAACTAATGACTTGATTGGATTTTCCTTTTAGTTTTCGGAGCGAGAGATTCTTTTGACCTGTTAAATTCTAGAAGTCCCCTTGCTCCCTACTGTTCCTTTCATCTAACTGTTCAAGAAGACTTAGGGAGGCTTGATGGAGAAGGATCATCTTTCTATCTGTTGCTTTCATTGGTTAATTAATAAAGAAACTGCTTGGCCTCTGATAGGGTAGAATTTAGATAGGCAGAGTAAACAGAACAGAATGCTGGGAGAAAGAAGCCGAGTCAGTGGGTCGCCATGATTCTCTCACTCCAGACAGATGCAGGTTAAAATCTTTCCTGGTAAGCCAGCTCGTGGTGCTACACAGAATATTAGAAATGGGTTAATCAAAGATGTGAGAATTAGCCAATAAGAGGCTAGAACTAATGGGCCAAGCAGTGTTTAAAAGAATACAGTTTCTGTGTAATTACTTCGGGTAAAGCTAGCTGGGTGGCTAGGAGCTGAGCAGTGGGACGCAGCCCCCCCCCCCCCCCCCCCCCGCTCCTATTACAACAGAGGCTCAGGAACAGGTGGCCTGGAGGTAAAAGTGTGACATATTTCGTTTGTTCTAATTATTTGCTCTAGGCTACACAGAGAGAGTCAATTAGGCAGCTAGGATACTGACCACCAAGATCATTATAGATTCAAACTTGCACTTGCTTCCTGATGAGACACAAACAGAAGACTATCTGTTTAAAGGAGTCTAACATTATAACTGCCACCAAATATCACTTCTTCAAGATCGAAAGGCAAGAGCACCACTCCTTAGCATCTCTACAGAACAATTAAATGCAGGAAGAGAAAGCACCAGAGTCTAATTTTAACTTGAAAGAAAATAGTTAATGAGGCACAGGAAGCATTGCTTACTGTAAACCCCCTTTGGTTTTTAAGAATGACATCATATGAAGTTTTATGTATAGTTCCTTATTTCGATATACATCTTTGACATGCTAAATGCATAGAATCAATATTGTGAAATTTTATGCAGGAGAAAATAAAAAGGATGAGCGACTTGTAAGTATTTTGTAAGGCATCAAGGAAGTATGTGAGGAATTTGCCTACTGTGAAATATTTTTACAGATCATTTTTTTCATGTTTTGGGATTTTAATATAATCATATCTCCTTTTAGAGGAATAAAGAGAAATAGTTCCTTGGGGAAAAAAGAGCATAATTGGTGATCAAATCAAATAGAGGAATAAAATATCTGGTGATAATTACTGATGTATGAAGTGATTATTTGTCTAAAGAAGATGTAGTGGAATACACACTTTTAATTAAACATGGCTGTTACAGTAGGTGAAAATTCTCTACTATGGAGATAGGTGTATGAATTTAGATTCTATCAGGTCCTGTAAAGGCCAAGCAGTCAAATGTGATAAAATACGTTTGCTTATGTAGCCTTGATCAGGATTCTGTTACTAAAGAAATTGATCCATGGTAGATAGACAATCATTAGAGGAAATCTAGAGGCTATCAGTGTCTTTCACGAATCATCTAATGTTCTTTAAAACTGTTTCTTTTTTATGTAAATATGGTATCAGTTTATTTAAGGAAATTGAGAAGCCTTAGAATTTTTTATGTGACAGACACATAGTAACAAGAACCTGCATTATTGTTTCCAGATACAGAAGTTTGCATGTTTTGTAAATATTTTTTTTATTTTATTTATTTATTTATTTATTAAAGACTTCTGCCTCCTCCCCGCCACCGCCTCCCATTTCCCTTCCCCTCCCCCGATCAAGTCCCCCTCCCTCGTCAGCCCAAAGAGCCATCAGGGTTCCCTGCCCTGTGCAAAGACCAAGGACCACCCACCTCCATCCAGGTCTAGTAAGGTGAGCATCCAAACTGCCTAGGCTCCCACAAAGCCAGTACGTGCAGTAGAATCAAAAACCCATTGCCATTGTTCTTGAGTTCTCTAGTGACTTCCTTTACAAATCAGTAGGCCTTTGCATTTTACTCTGTGACTACATAGAAAGTATTCAGCTACTATTTAAAAGATGCCAATTTTAATCTAAGAATAGTGAAAATTTTTAAAAATTAAGAACTACTGTTTTTTTGTAATTGAAGTGGATACTCTGAGTACCTGGCCTTTCCCCACGAACTACCTGACACCAAGCATCAATGACTTGTGGAACCTGCTGTGATGAGAGTTGGCCCTTCCATACCTGTGAGGGAGAAGTGTGATAGAAGATGAGTTATCACTATCCCTCCAGCTACTGATTTGCTGCAGATACAGAAGTATGCATGTTTTGTAAATATTTTATTTTATTTTATTTATTTATTTGCCACTCGTTTCTTCCTGGCCACTTAGCCCCAAAATAATCACATAGAAACTATATTAATTAAATCACTACTTGGCCCATTAGCTCTCACATCTTATTGGCTAACTCTTACATATGAATTTAACCCATCTCCATTAAACTGTGTATCACCATGAGATCATGGCCTACCAGCAAGAAATCAGCACATCTGTCTCCAGTGGCGGCTCCATGGCTTTTCTCTGACTCTGTCCTTCTTTTTCCCAGTATTCAGCCTAGCTTTCCTTGCCTACCTAAGTTCTGCTTTGCTATAGGACCAAAGCAGTTCCTTTATTCATTAATGGTAATCACAGCACACACAGGGGACTCCCACATCACTGAATCTAATGACTAACAGGAATTGGGAAACAAACACCTTACAATCCTCATGAAACTGTAAGCTCCCCAGTGGGATTATATGGTAGTAGCCCACAGTGGCACTTAGGTTAATGGTACAAACTTTATTGTTGACATTCTTTCTTGGTTCTTGCTTCCCTGCCTATTGACAAGGCTTCTTGGATTTGTGGTTCCAAATGAATGTCTTCTACTTCAGTGTTATTTCAAATCATATGTCCACTAGAATCAACAGATGTCTCATCTTTTAATTTACCAGATTTGGAGAGTCAATTAAGTATGCATTTAGACAGAATTCATTCTGTGTTCTGGGGTAGCTCGGTCTTTAGGTTACATTGGGAGCAGAATTTAGAGAATTTGTCATCCTAACAACTACTCCACAATGTTACTCAGCCATCTGCCAAACTAAATTCTCAGTTCAAATTCCAACAATCTCTATATTTCACTCACTGATGTTAAAATTTATATGAGGCACATTTTGATCAAGAATAAACAACCTGAATGCACCACTAACTGGGATTTTGTCCTCTGTCATCAGATGTCTGTGTCAATACAAAGTAGGCTGCCTGTGTGAGACTCACTTAAGTCCCCAAGTCATTCACTAAAGAGGCAGTTAGGAATCAGAGAGCACGGGAATCCTCAGGCAAGGCTGGTTCATTAGTGCCTCTGCTGATTAATCAAGACCTTGCTGCCTCTTTATTCCATGCCTGGATGTGGAGTTAGAGGCAATCAGCCCAGTAGAAGCTGCCTGATTGCTTCTTAAGGTGGCAGTTTACTTGTGGACACTGTACTTGCTCCTGTTAGATCAGTACTGTGACCTTTATTCAGCGGTGTGTCCCAGCCTCTAATCCCAGCCCACGGGTGCGCTGTTCAGGAGGCAGTGATACAAAGACAGTGCTACATGATGAAACAGTTATGAAATCAGAGACTACACTTTTATTTTGGTTCCATAAATACAGCCTAATTATCACATTTGTCTTCCTTTTGTATTTAGCTTAGAGCAGATACTCCCACTAAATGTACTCTATTTTTGTCTCCAGTTTTAAAGCATACATTAGGAAAGAGAAGTGGGAACTCCCCTGCCCCATAGTCAACAGCCACATACCAGTAATAAGATTTATGAATAATTTATAATTTGCAAACAAAAGTGCATCTGATTACGCTGAGATGGCAAACACTCTACAAAACAGTGCATATTATCAAAGAGAGTTTCTTTATTCATGCTGGCTAACGATGACTTACACAAGTTTAAGAGAAACAACTGTGCAGACTAATATCTTTTTTTTTAAATTTAACTTTTCAACTTTCAGAATTATATAATAACTATATAATTATTTCCTGCTAATCATTGATAGTGATGCAAGCAAAACATTTTCCAATGTAAACGAACAAAACAGATGCAAACAAAAATATACAAATCATAGCTTCAGTTTTGCTAGAAGCTGACAATGGGGTTATTTTTTTTTTTTTTTTTTTTTTTTTTTTTTTTAGTTTTTTCGAGACAGGGTTTCTCTGTGGCTTTGGAGCCTGTCCTGGAACTAGCTCTTGTAGACCAGGCTGGTCTCGAACTCACAGAGATCCGCCTGCCTCTGCCTCCCGAGTGCTGGGATTAAAGGCGTGCGCCACCACCGCCCGGCCTAATGGGGTTATTTTTTACTAGCAGCTTGTCACTATTTTGTGAGCATTTCTTTTGTTTCATAGAAAGAAGCTCAGAATGAGAAAAATCTCCCTTGTAATCATGTCATCCTCTCTATTCCCTCCTGCCTTTATGTCAGATATGGGAATTATAAAACTCTTATCCATTTTAAGGGAGAAGTATTGTTTAAATCTTGTGTTTTGGTTTGGGATAAATTTGGAGTCAACAAAAAGTTATAAAATGTAGAGTGCTTTTTGTGATGTTTCACTTACATTTCAGCTTGACTAGGTTCAGATTCACCACTTTGGTGGTGGTGGAGGGGGTCTGTGAGAACATTTACAAAAAAGAGGTCTATATGAAGAGGTAAGACAAATTCTGAATGTAGGTGGCACAATTGTTTCCTTTACTAAATAAAAAGACAAACAGGAAAAAGTGAGCTTTGGTATTCACCTTCCTGATGGCAGAAGCAAAGTAATTAGCCAATTCATATTCTAGACATGCCTTTCTTTTTTTTAATTAATTAATTAATTGATTTATTTATTACGTATACAATATTCTGTCTGTGTGTCTGCAGCCAGAAGAGGACATCAGATCTCATTTCAGATGGTTGTGAGCCACCATGTGGTTGCTGGGAATTGAACTCAGGACCTTTGGAAGAGCAGGCAGTGCTCTTAACCTCTGAGCCATCTCTCCAGCCCTAGACATGCCTTTCTTGACACGACCAAGTTGCTTTTGTCACAAGTAGAGAAGTAACCAGCACATTTCTTGAAATAATTCTGTAGGAACATTGTATATTGGAACTAACTTTGACTTAAAATATGATGTCAGCCAACCCATATGTTGAAGGAGCTGTGGGCTGTGTTCATGCCGCCCCAGCTCCTGGTCGCATGGCTAGCTTATGCCCCAAAATAATGACACACAAACTGTATTCTTTTAAACACTGCTTGGCCCATTTCTATTCATGTGTGTAGCACCCCAAGGAGCGCTTAACGGGAAGATTCTAGCCTACGTCCATCCTGGGTCAGAGCTTTATCGCGTCTGCCGGGGAGAGGGGAGCATGGCGTCTGCTCCAGAGAGCAGAGCTGTCAAGTCTGAGCTCACTTCCTCTTCCTCCCAGCATTCTGTTCTGTTTACTCCACCTATCTAAATTCTGCCCTATCAGATGGGCCAAGGCAGTTTCTTTATTAGCCAATGACCTTCCTCCATCATTTCCCCTTTTTCTGTTTAAACAAAAAGGAAAGGCTCTAACATAGGAAAATTACATATAGCAAAACAGAGGATGCAACCCTGTGGATTTCTTCTATCCCAATATGGTATGATAGACCACGCCCTCCTGAAAGGTTACTGTGAACACCCTCAAAAAATTACTTCACTCAACTGCCAATGAGATGACCCTGGCACACAGGTTATCCCATAAAAGACCTGAGTAACGACGCCCCCATTCAGCAGGAAGCAGTTTGGAGAGAAAAAACTGCGCCCATATTCCCAAATATTGTTTATAAATGTTCTTTTACATTTAAAGGGGGATATGATATAGATATGAATAATTTGCATTTGTATAGATTTTAAGGTCAATTTTGTTATATGTATATGTATTTCTGATCTTGATTAAGGTATTGTGATTGTGTAGTTCATTTAAAAATTTAATGTATAATTAGGAAATATAGGTTGCTAATGGATAATCATAAATAATAGTCAAGCTTGTAGTCATGTTAGTTAGATTTTCTAGATGTGCATAGATATATTTCAGATAGGCATTCTTCATATCTTTCAAAGGCTACAGAATATGGCATTTAAGTGTTTTAATAACTTAGGGCTTTTCATGACAATGAGACACATCTGCTCCTGTCAGCACCAATCTACTTCAAGAGGAAGATGGGCATCGAAGAGGATCCTTATGGAGTTTGATAGCCACTTGGGCAAGAAACTGTTCTTGCCTGGACTGTTGCATAAACTGGACACAGAGAACCCATAGAGAGAGGACTGCTGAACTTGCCTAAAGGTGAGATGGTCTTTCGGGGTTCCTGACTCATAAAAGAGTCTGCAAGACATTCTGCAGGACACAGCAAAAAGTGACTGAACTGTCTTTGGAATTTCCTGCTTGATGAAAATGTCTGCTGGATACTATGGGCCTGAAGGCTGAAGATGGATGCCCCAACGGTAAAAAAGAACTTTGGGTGACTGTCCAGGCAGCAAGATGTCTCTGTCATTTCTAGAGTTTTCTTATTTCTTGTTTACTTAAGTAATATTATATCCTTCTGGAGTCTTTGATGGAGTTGAAGAATGGTTAGTTATAGTTATAGTTTTCCTTAGTTATGATAAAAGATAAAATATATATAAATATTGTAACTGTAATTCTTGCTTGATAACTGTTTTGCTATATGTAATCTTACTATGTTAAAGTGAAAGCCTTTCTTTTTTGTTTAAACAGAAAAAGGGGAAATGATGGAAGAGTTAATTTCATTGGTTAAATAAAGAAACTGCCTTAGCCCTTTAATAGGACAGAAAATTAGGTAGGCGGAGTAGACAGAACAGAATGCTGGGAGAAAGAAGCCGAGTGAGTGAGTCGCCATGATTCTCCCACTCCAGACAGACGCAGGTTAAGATCTTTCCTGGTAAGCCAGCTCGTGGTACTACACAGAATATTAGAAATGGGTTAGATCAATATGTAAGAGCTAGCCAATAAGAGGCTGGAACTAATAGGCCAGGCAGTGATTTAAAGAATACAGTTTCCGTGTAATTATTTCGGGGCATAAGCCATGCCGGTGGCCGGGTGCCGGGGACGCAGCCCCACCGCCCTTATTACAACACCCATAAGTTAATGACTCTTATGGTAAAATTACAAACTCTCATTCTGGGTGATTTTCAGGAAGTGAAAGCCATGTCTGAGTTACTAAATATAGTCTGCTTACATTTCTAAAGAGTACTTACTTTATTTTAGAGAATTAATAGGTTTTTTCAAATTATTCAGAAAAATAATCTACTTCCCTTTCTTTATACATTATTACTAAATTCAGTTCAAGTTAGTTTGAACATACTGTAAAAGAGTTTGCAAAACATTGCTATCAGGTTAAATGGTTGTGTCAGACTTCTGCATCCTCAGAACACTCCCAAACCATGGGAGGCATTAGGAATGTTCCCAGTTAAATAGTATAATGAAATTTCTACCTTCTAGGACTACGGAATTCATTTGTAAGCAGCACAAGATTACTTTCTGTAGACCACTGATCTTTACAATTTGCAAAGAGTGCATTTATTTTTCAGACTCTTTATTGGGTATTTTCCCCTAGAGATAGATGTTCTAGTGACAATTGCACTGTTCATCTGTATAAAACTCAAATCTACAGGAATCTCAGAATAGAGAATTAGGAAGCCGTGGTCTGCAAGTATGCCTTCTATGGGAATCTACTCAGACTCTAGAACGAAGTATGAATTTCAGAATCATTGTAAGCATGGTATAATTATAAATCAGGTAAGGACACGATATTAACTAGTGATTTCAGTGTGCCAAACTCCAGATTAGATAAGAGGCCACATGCTGCCACTGTGAAGAGGATGGGAGTTAGTTTGACTGACACCATTCTAGGTTCCCATCTTTTCATCCTCAAGTCACATATTTTGGGCCTTGCACCATTTTGACAAAAAATGTATTTAGAAGATTCATTAGACCAGCAGTCCTCTGAATACACCCTCATTAACACTTTACTTGGAAAGCAGCCTCTGACTCTTTTCAGACTTCTTCACCAGCTGTCAGGTGATGATGAATTTCCATTTCATAATAACCTAAGGTAGATTTAAATCATGCCATAATTCCTAGTTTTCAAATCAACCCATCTCCTCCACACTGCTGCATCTGCTGCTAGTTAGGAGGAGACAGACAGCCCACTAAGGACATTCCAAATAAGAGTGTCACAAAAGAAGACACCTCTAAATTTAACCATAGCTAGTGCCATCTTTCTTAGGTAGCACAATTTGATTTCATAAGAATGGATACACTTTCTTGAATTTCATTAAAACTACTTAAATAATAAATGATTTTATTTCCTTGGCCTTTATTTTCAAGGGTTTCAGTTTCTATGGAAAAGAACATATTTTCGGTCTATATAAAATAATGAAGCACTTCAAGAGATTCAGAAATACCCCACCTGTAAGGAAATTTCAGTCTTGAGTCCTTGATAATGAATGTGTCCCTTTCTGGTTACACCTCAGCTTCTCTAAAGTAGCCTCACAGAGAACCCATGTGAAGGCAGCAAGCACTTTCAGATAGTCTATAATCTTTATCCTTCTGTTATCATTCAATATTTTGTAAGAATAAGTGTGAAACATTCTTGTAAATGGGATGGTATTGATCCCCATGTCATTAGAGATACATATTTAATTCTAACTGTTGTCTAAAATATACAGTTATTTTTGCTTATCTAAGCATTAAATGTATATGTTCAGAAGTTAATCAATTGTCCCTTTTATGATTTTTTTCTACTTTAAAAAAGAGATGCAGAGGAAGTACTGAAGATACAAGTCTGGAACAACCATTCATGTTTAAGATTCTCGTTTTTATTGACCATCACTATAATCACTACCTCCACCAAAACAGGGACAAGCTACACAATGACAGGATTGGGCACCCAGATAGTTCAACAATTGATTTGCAATGATTTATTTGTATTACACTTGAAGTAATATAGACTGAAACAGCTTGCATTTTGTGAAGTAGAGGGTGGCCAGTAGAAAAGGAAAATGTTTAAAAAGTTATCAAAATTTGCAAATTATTGCATATTAAATGTTCTCTTTTAACATGGGAAACACAAATTTCTCTCAAACAAATTTCTCTCAAGGAAAAAAATCACATGCACTTTCTCTTATATATATACTGCTATAACCCAATCATCTAAAATGGCTGTAAATATGTATGAGGACCTGTCCCCCTTAGAAAAGCACTTTGGAAGAGATAATAGGTTAAAAAGACAGGCACCTTTTTGATAGGAAAACAAAGACTCACGTGCATGGCTTCTGAGAAGCTCACCTTGTAGAAATTAAATGGCATTGAGTATTTTTTGGCAGAAGAACAAAGAAAATAGCTATTTCTATGTTTCAGAGAAATTCTCTTGTTCCTCTCTAAGGTAAATGAAAAAGACTCCTCCATACATTAATTTAATCTTTCTCTTTTTTGGCCAAGGCAAAGTTCTTTCTGATCAGAAGAGTCATCTTGAATCTTGTCTTTTGTTATTTAAGATATAAATTAATTGAGACAGCATTTTTGATGAGATTTATTACATTTTATTTGATAATAGCTGTGGTAGATGGAAAATAGAAAGGATAGAAAGTATTATCAAACTTTACCTTGCCTTGTTTGAAATGATAATTGTGGTCACCACCACTGTCTTCACTCATACTACATAAAGAAAAATATGTAATATAGTTCTTGGAATAATAGTTAAAAGCAAGAATCATTCTAATAATCTTATAGCTAAATAAAAGTAAAGTTTGAATAAATAGAAATATGCTGATGTAATGAAATATAAAAGTGGTGATAAAGATTCACGTGGAATCTTCTGGGCCCCTAGTCAAGGTAATTTGCATGACTGTTATTTCTCAACAAATCATTGGCTCAATTTGAAGACACTTCTATCTGTGAAAGTGGAATTAAGACCTTGTTCTCATTTGGTTTTACAGAGATTCTAATTCTGTATAAGTGTTTACCTCTCCAAGAAACTACTCTTCCTAATTGGGCAGTGTCTTGATGAGTGAAAACAATGGAGAACAGTAGGCAACACAGACATCAGAAGAAAAGAATTAACCAAAAGTAGCAAGAGTGAGAAGTTTAGACAGGTTTTTCCCCACATGCTTGCTAGGATACAAAGAGAAACTCACTTTGCTTGGACTACATTATTGTTACCAAAGGATCATGAGACTGACCTGTCAGAAAACAATCATTTTAACATGACATGATACTACTTAATAGCTATTGCATAACTTTTATTTTTATTAATATTATTTGTTATTGATAAATAATAATTATAAATATTGCATGTTACAGTGTGCTGTTTTGATATGTGTATAGGATGTGAAATGATTACAGTTAACAGTACAACTCTATCATCATTTTTACAAATTATTTTTAGCTTGAGACATTTGAAATTAAGAATTAATTGTATGATGAAAACATATCATACTGGGCTGAGGAGGTAGTCCTGTGAGGACTGACATTCCTATTTCCCCAAACTACATGTAAATGTTAATCAGGTATGACTTTCCACTTGTAATTCCAGGACTCTGAAGGTAGACATAGGATCCCCAGAGCAAGTTTTCTTGCTACATTAATGCTGGTCTACAAGCTCTTGGACCAACTGAGAGACCCTTCCTCAATTAATAAGGTTCACAATCATGGAGGAAAACACCTAGCATCAACTTGGATTTCCACAGGCATATACAGAGACATGTTGCAAGTTATCCATCAGAGAAATCCACACAGACTTGGGAATAAACAATAGACATCTTTACTAACTAGCAGGCCACTGACCTGGGTGTTCAGAATCCGTGAGTAGCCTTGAAACTTTCTCACAGTGGGTTGTTAATCACAAAAACCATGTTCTGGATTAGCATACATTAATGAACAAGAATAGTTAACCAGAAGCAGAACTTCAGAATTCCAAAAGTAAGACTCTACATTTAGAGACTTTCCCAGAATTGTGGATTTTGAGGGAATTAGGCTTTTGTTTTTATTTTGACAGTTGGTGTTTTCTACATACTGAGTTTTACGTCCTTAGTGGGACTTCCATCATGGAGTCAGTTGTGCTAAAGTCTGGGGGCACACTAGGATCTTGGGTCCCATTATATTCTCCACTGGTTCTATGGGCATGAGTCAAACCATAAACTCATCTGCAGGAAGGAGGTAGCATTAGTAGTTTAATGGAACGTTTTTTTTTGTTTTGTTTGTTTTACATAGAACTAAGTAGGCAGTTGAACAAGCAGGACCCTATTGTGAGAGCAAGGAGCAAAAGGGTTAATAATCCAGCCATAGCCATATGTAAAGTAGCTAGCCAGGGGACTAAAGAGCAAAGATTAATAACAACTGTTAGATTTTTAATGTCTCTTTTTTTCAGAGGTTATTTTTGACCAGAGCAAAACTTTGTTTTATTTAATTAATTAATTAATTAATTAATTTATTTATTTTAGAGAGTGGGTTTCTCTCTAGCTTTGGAGCCTGTCCTGTAATTAGTCCTTGTAGACCAGGCTGGCCTTGAACTCACAGACATCTGCCTTCCTCTACCTCCTGAGTGCTGGGATTAAGGTATGCACCACCACAGCCCAGCCTATTTTTATTTTTTAATTATCCTTGACTGATTGGCACTAAATCAATAGTTTCTCCCACTGTCATAAATAAACCTTCTTGTCTCATACAGAGAAATCCCCCCTTGATTCTGAAGAAAAACCTTGTATGATAACAGCAGCAGCAGCAGCAACAACAACAATAGTAAAAATAATAAACAATAACAACAATTGGAAAATGTGCCCCTGAGACAGGCAAAGATTGGGCCAGCATCCTACCTTTTTACCTCCTAAGGGCCAGATACACCCACATAAAAAAGTTCATAAGACAAAAGGTACTCATTAGTCTATCCTCAAGTCATTACAGGCCCTGCCAAAGACACAGAGAACTCGTTTCCAGAAGAGTCTAGAGGCTGCCCTTGCCTGTGTCTGAGCCTTCCCACAAACTCCAGCCTGGTGATCTTTTATATGAGTAAAGAAAATCCTAACCCAAAACAATAGCGACCCTTCAACCCCCACACCCAGACAGGCTGTTACCCGGTCCTCTGAACGCTAAAGATAAGACTGACCTGGGCCCTATAATTCTGGGCATCCTATTTTGTTCACTTGCACTTGGGGTGGCACATGTTCCTGGTGCTGTGTGTCTGCTGGTAAAAAGAAGCTGTCCTGCAGTCTATTCATTACTATGGTCATTGCCAAAAGCTAGATGAATACCATTGTGATCAATGGGAGCAAGAATCAACAGACAAAACGAGTACATTCTGGGAGTGAAAGGACTGAGAGAATAACTTCTGAAATTTTCTGGGTAATCTGGCAGATCATTTTTCTGGTTCCTAATAGGAGGGCATATGTCTTAAGCTGGGGGTGTGGGAGAGTGTCTCACATCAGGGACAGCCACTGATCAACACAGGGAAACTTGAGGTGATCAGGAATTTATGCTTCATATGGCCTGAAAAGTAATCGGACTACTCAAAAGAGGGCTAATTGATTTCACAAAAGGACGGGAGCTTTTCCATGTAAGAAACAGACATAACCGTATTCATAAAACTGTTTTTTTTTTTTTTTTTTTTTTTTTTGTCCAAGGCAGCCCACGTTTACTGTTGTCACTGGTGTCACCATAGCAACCGCAACAGCCACTGCTTGCTGCCTAACATGTGCCAGCACTGCTCCTCACTGCCTGGGAGACTATGAGAAATCCTCTGTCACTGGGTGTTTTCAACAGCAAGTGGGGGCCTGGAAAGGATTATTTCTTCAGTCAACAGAACTGACAAAAATATAAAGAAACAAATAGACACACAGTAAAGATAATCAGGGCTGGCTACCACACATTCATGCACTTGCACTGATTAGGGAAGTGTATTATGAATGTCTTATGCAAATCCCAGACCAACACTGGATAAGCAACTGCATTTAGCCTCTTTGCACTAAATAGAATGCAACTTAGACAGGCTTCCCTCTCTACGTAACAGACGAGGACTTTTGAATTTCTTTCCTTTGGACATGTAAGTGTCAGACTTCTCCAAAGTGTTAGGCATTGATCAAAAAGAGTCGCTAGAGCCCTGAAACCTCTTCAGGTTGCGTACTCCTTAGTAGCCTCTGGGCCATTACACTCTGTAGGCTGAAGCTGTTCATTAGTTCCTGGCCACTTAGACCAAAAATAATCACTGAGGGCCTATATTATTTGCAATACTGTTTGGCCAATAGCCTAAGCATATTGCTAGCTAGCTCTTACAACTAGAATTAACCCATTTCCATTATTTTATGTTACCACAAGGCTCATGGCCTACTGTCAAGGTTCCAGCAGGCAGCTTGCATCTTTCTCTCTGGCGGTTACATGGCCTTTCACTGATTCCACATTCTTTCTCCCAACATTCTGTTTATATTTCCTGCCTAGTTCTAGTCTACCCTACCATGGGTCAAAACAGTTTCTTTATTCATTAACCAATAAGAGCAACACATATACAGAAATCCTTCCCACACCAACACTCAACCTCATTCAGATGGGTTCTCGACCCTGGTCTCTCAAAGTCTGTTCTCTGGGAATTTTGGTGAACTCTCCAGAAATGCTGTAGCGTATTCACCAGAGAAGACCAGTATCTGTTAAGTACTTGGAGATTTGGTATCCCAGTACGGCCCTAAGACTATTGAAGGGTAAGCTTTTGAGCACACACACACACACACACACAAAAAAAACCCAAAAAACAAAACAAAAAAAATAGATACTGGGTTGGCATACACCAGTTAACAAGAATATTTATGCAGAAGCAAAACTCCAAAAGCTAAGAAACATGGTTGATACATTTTAAAACATTCCGAGATCTGTGAACTTTGAGAAATGTTTTCAGTTTGGCATGTGGTACTGTCTACATGCTGCATTTTAAGGCCTGATAGGTACTTTCATTATGGAATCAGTTGTGCAAAGGGGCCCATTAATGTCTTAGAGTTACAATATCTGCATGCCTCTACACAGACTTGTGTCCACAAACATAAGAGCATACATATACTCACAACATATACATACAAAGCATACATATAACTAAAACATACAGTCTTTGTTATTGACTGTAGTCATACAACTGTATTCTACCTAGCTAAAACCTTTGATCAGCATTGATACTTTTGCCGCCACCTACTGGAATCCACCTTTACTCGTTTTCCAAGAGTTAAACACATTTTTAGACTCAATATTATTCTTGAATATAATGTTTCTCCTTTCAAAATCATTGAATGTTTGGTCCCCATCATTAAGAGATGACTAGATGCTAAGGACTCTGTATTAATTCATTAAATGATTACTATTTTGAAGATATTATTATAGTGTGAAAACTAAAAATTGGGGCCCAGCTGGAAAAAGAAAGTTTTGAGGAGCATTCTTTGGTGAGCATTTGTGGTTCATGAACTCTTTCAACATGCTTCATGGCTCCTCTAGAGCCAACAGCTTTGCCCTGTCCTGTTCTTGTACGTGATGCTCCATTGTCATCACAAGCCCATAGCAATAGACAACTGGTGACAGAGGCAGATGGAAATTTCTGAACCTGTGGTCCCAAAAAAATCTTGCTTCTTTTAAATCAGTTTCCACAGGCATTTGTTACAGCAATAAAAAGCTAACTGATGAACACATATTGATATAATAATGTGTTAATTTTCTGTGCATGCTTGCCTTGTTTCCTTTAGCATAATGTCTTGTAGATTCATATATATATATATATATATGTATATTTATTCAAATTGCATGATTCTCCCATTCTTAAGGTCTAGTATTAGTTTATTCACATTTATAATATTTTCTTTATTAATTTTCTGTCTATGTTAAAAAATATCTAATAGCTGCATTATTGGATGTTCTCTTAGAGTATTCAGTCTCTTATTCTTCTGGACTTTCCCATTTTTCTCTTTACCTAAAATCATAAAGAAAGTAACTGGGAATAGTGTAGCAGAGATATGTGTTGGGTACAGCACGAGAAAGGAAAAGCTTGTGACATGTACTGAAAGTTGGGGACATTAGTTTACCTGCCGTGAAAGAAAAAGAAACTCAAAAGTGTGCTTATATCCTCTGTCTTGTTCACATGTATCCACTGAATTTTCCCATGATTGGAAATGAGGCTACTGGGGGTTCATAAAGAAATTTTCTTGAAGATCTGGTTTCTCGTATGCTGAAATACTGAAACCAAGGAGACAGATGGGGCTTAAGTGCAGAAAGCTATGAGTGTAGGATGTGTGAATTATGAGGCAATATCTTCAGTGCTTGTTTTTACAGATAATCATCTGATCAGTGATCCAGAGAAGTTTGTATAGGAGAAGAGAGAAGCAGGTATAGATGGAGGGGAAGAAGGAAAGGAAAGAAAAGAGAGAGATAGACAGATAGACAATGACAAGTCCTAAAGCACAGCTTCTGGATGAGTATTTACTTTTGCTAATGGCTCCTCCACAAGTGCTCATGCGGTCAAGCTGCCGAAGGCACCAATGTGTCCACCAGGTTTCCAATAGACTCTCCAGGGACACAGGCAGTGTAAGTGCAATGTTCAGGATAAGTGAGTCAGATGTAGGTCAATTTCCCGATTTCATTATTTCAGTCAAATAAAGTCATTGAGTAGGAAAATTCTGAGGCAATGACTTTTATGCAGTGAAGGGTACCTTAATTCAGATACACAGATTGAGAAACTGAGAACATGCTACATAGGTATGTATATGTTGGTGACTCAGTATATGACTACACAGTTCCTAGTCTGCCAGAACAAACTCATTTCCACTTATCTTCTGTCCCGGAACAACATTTTTTCATGGGTTCTTTTGTTTCTGAAAATATAGTTACATATAAGTTAACATAATAAATTAAATAATAAAAAACTAAATTAATAATGTGGTTTATTTCTTTACATTCTTCTTATTTCATTGTGGTTATTTATTTGTGGTTCTAGAAATCATACAAGTAGAGTGCCAATCTGCTGCTCTACTACTGAGCTATATCCCCAGGCTGAACATTTGAAATTACATGAATTGTAAAACAATTTTTCTTTTATTTTATTTTGGGGTTGGAAATTTAATTTATATCATCCAACATTAGGACTGTGTTTCAGAGTATAACAGTAACTAGTGTAGAGTATTTATTTGTTTAAAGAGGCAATAAAGCACATTTTTATAGGGAACTGTGGGAAAGGGTATATTTTATATTCAGCTTCAATCTGCAGGAGAAGTGTGAAAAATATGTAAAGAACTGTCCCTAAATGTTTACTTTGCATTAGCCCCTTCATTTGGCAGTTTAGAAGACTCCTTACTATTGGAACCAGAGGAATCACAGCAAAAGGAGGAAAGTACTTGGTGTTAGAACAGTTTGCATACTCAGAATTAGAAAACAGGTAGTTATGATGCCAGTATTGTTTAAGGAGCTGACTGAGAGAATCTTGATTGAGAGCCAGGCAATGGCTGGAGTGCAAATGAAAGAGGGCTTTGGATCTCACCTTGAGGGCACCTTCTGACTATATTTCAGATAAGAAAACCCTTTGTTATGGACAAACAGAATGCTTCCTATAAATAACAAATTGTATTCTCTTCAAAACTATACACTGGTAAATTAAAGAGACTCTTTTTGTTTTGATTTGAAACTAGGATCTTTCTATTAACACCATTGAATTTAATTTGAAGATGAATGGCTTAGGTGTGATCTTAGATTTTAACACATTAAATTGTAAATACAAAAGTTCTGGTGCTTTATAGTATGAAAATAACATCCAGTGATGTTTTCATTCCTCTGGCTCTCACAAGAATACACACACACACATAAATACATACACACACACATACACACACACATTAATTTTAAGCCTTAAGCATGATTTGGAAGGAGCAGTTCACCCCCTCATTGGTTTGATTTTGGCATAAGTAAAGAATATACACTGGAGTAAATGTGATAAATATTCCAAAGAAACTATATATACAGTATCATTGTATAACAATGCAAATAAGGTGCTTCTTATTTGATGAAAATTTGCATAAAATATTTTATAGAAAATAAAAACTATACCATGATATATATGCACACCACGAACCTTCGTTAGCTTTTCCTAAGTTCACAGCCTAGCAAAGTTTATCATTTTCTTGTTTCTACGAGAGAGGAGAATACATAGCAATAAACAAATATTAATATGAAATTGAATCCATTATCTTTTTCATTCTCATGGTGTATGCTGGTTTGAATAAAAATGCCCCCCAAAGGTCTATATACCTGAATGATTTGTCATCAGAAAATGTCACCATTTGACAAGGATTGTGAAATGAAATGTGGCCTTGTTGGAGGAAGTATATCACTAGGGGTGTCTTTGAGGTTTCTGAACTCCCCAGTTCAGGCTAAGGTTCTCCTCTTCTCTTCTCTTCTCTTCTCTTCTCTTCTCTTCTCTTCTCTTCTCTTCTCTTCTCTTCTCTTCTCTTCTCTTCTCTTCTCTTCTCTTCTCTTCTCTTCCCTTCCTTTCCCTTCCCTTCCCTTCCCTTCTCTTCCCCTCCCCTCCCCTCCCCTCCCCCGTCCTCCTCCTCCTCCTCTTCGTCCTCCTCCTCCTCCTCCTCCTCTTCTTCTTCTTCTTCCTCCTCCTCCTCTCTCTCTCTCTCTCTCTCTCTCTCTCTCTCTCTCTCTCTCTCTCTCTCTCTCTCTCCCTGTGTATAATAAGAATGGAAAACTCTCAGTTACTTCCCCAGCAACACGCCTTCCTGCCTGTCATGAAGCAGATAATAAATTCAGCTTTGAAAGTGTAAGCAAGTCCTTAATGGAATGCTTTCTTTCATGTTGTGTTAGTCATTGTGCCTTTTAATAACAACAGAACACTAAGATACAGTTCTTGTATCTATGAAAGTGACAAATGGCTCTTGCTCAGAGACATTGTCTACTTATCTACCATTTCTGTCAGCTTTTTAAAATTCATTTTACATACCAACTGCATTTTTCCTCTCTCCCCTCCTCCTGCTCCCCTGCAACCCCCTTTCCATCCACTCCTCATTCATCCTGGCCACCCAAGCTAGCTAAACACAGAAATAACCACACAGAAATTATATTAATTAAATTACTGCTTAGCCCATTTACTCTAGCCTCATATTGGCTAACTCTCACATCTTGATTTAACCCATTTCTATTAATCTGTATATCACCATGTGGCAGTGGCTTACTGGGTAAAATTCCTAGCATCCATCTCTGGTGACTCCATGGCAGTGCTTTCTCTGCTTTCTTCCTGCCAGAATTCAGTTCTGTCCTCTCTGCCTACCTAAGTTCTATTCTACCCTACCAGGCCAAGCCAGTTTCTTTATTCATTAACCAATGAAAGCAACATATAGACAAAAGGTTCCAAGAAAGACCACAAACTGAGACTACCCAGGCACCAGCCAGGAACTGACCATCCAAAGGAAATTTATAATGTTCCAACCATTGTAGCAAGGATCACCTGCCAGCACACACCCATTGAATTTCACAAGGTCATGCATAGACAAATATCAGCCAATCAGGGTCCTGAGCCTTAGAACCCCCTCACACCTACCTTTGCTGTTATGAAAACCCAACCCCACTTGAGCTCTAGGCTCTCTGATCACTCCAACCTGTTGTATACATGAAGAGTAAGAGTTGGTGAACTTGTATATAAATAAAAGCTCTTTGATTTTATATACAGGATTCAGTCCCTTGTTGGTTTTGGGAGGTCTCTATGATCTGGGAATTACTTTGCCCCAGGTCCATTTCATTTTTTGGTCACTGACTAATTTCTGAGACAGGACACCAAAGTCCAATAACCAAAATTCATTATTTGGCTAACAAGTCTAATCAACTCACCTTAGCACAAATTTTTCCCTTTTCTTCTTAAAAACTCTATTCAGAAAAAAAAAACCAACTTGTTTGATCTTTGTCTGTTTGCCACTTCTCTTGCTGCTGCTTGTAGGTAATTGTCTGCCTTTGTAGCTCCATCCTCTCACTCCCCACCCCTCCCACCTGTTGTAAACTTTTTCCTTTCCTGACCACCCAGACTACAAAGTAATCACTTAAAAACCATATTTTTCAAATCAAAGCTTGGCCCATTAACTCTAGCTTCTTATTGGCTAACTCTTACTTAATAATTTAGCCCATCTCTATTAACCCCTATTTTGCCACAAGGCTGTGGTTTACGTGGTAAAGTTCTGGCTCTGTCTCCAGCAGGATTATATGACTCTCTGACTCTGCCTTCTCTCTTTCAGCATTCAGTTTAGTTTTTTTCTGCCTAGCTCTGCTCTACCCTATCACAGGCCCCGAACAACTTCTTTATTAACCAGTGGTATCCACAGCATACAGAAGGGAATCCCACATCACCTCCCCTTTTCTACTTAAATAAAAAGGAAAGTTTTGACTTTAGCATAGTAAAATTACCTATGACAAAATAGGTATTACAGTTACAATATTTATCCCTGCTTTATCTTTTATAACTAAGGAAAACTATAATTATAACTATATATTATTCAACTACATCAAAGATTCTAGAAGGATATAATATTAACTAAGTAAACAGAAAGTGCATTGTAAGCAATTCCAAAACTCTAGAATTGACAGAGACTTCTCACTGCCTGGACAGTCACCCAAAGTTTTTCTGTACCATTGGGACATCCATCTTCAGTCTAAAGGCCCATAGTATCCAGCAGACTTTTCTACAAAGCAGAAAATTTCAAAGACAGTGCCACCTATATTGGCAATTTTTCAGTAACTTTTATTTGTGTCTTGAAGAATGTCTTGCAGATTCTTTCATGAAGCAGGAACCCTGAAGGAAAGTCTCACCTTTAGGAAAATTCAGAAGTCATTTCTCTGTGGGTCCTGCATGTCCAGTCAGTTCATACTGTAACCATCAAGCAGTCAAGACAAGGGCAGTGTCTTGCCCAAATGGCTAGCCAATGCCATAAGAAATCTTTCTAGTGCATATCATCCTTTTGAAGTAGCTTAGTGGTGCCAGGTACAGATGTCTCACTGCCATGAAAAGTCATCAGTTCTTAAATATTTTAAATGCCATATTCTGTAGTCTTTGAAAGGTTTGAAGAATGCCTTTCCATCTGAAATACATCTCTGTAAATCTAGAAAATCTAACATGACTACAAGCTTGACTATTATAGATAATTATCTATTAACCTGAATTTTTAATTTTACATTACATTTTTAAATGAGCTACACAAACACAATACCTTAATTAAGAGCAGAAATATACATATAACAAAATTGATCTTAAATTTGTACCAATGCAAATCTCTATAGCATATCCTCCCTTTAAATGTAAAGAAACATTTATGAAGAATCATTTGGGAAATTTGGGCTTCTGTCCAGAATGCTTCCTGATTTTTGTTGGGCAAAGTCTTTTGGGGGTTTTTCATGACAACATTTTAAGGGGTCTTGGTGCATCTAACCACATTTGTCTGGAAAGTTTCCACAGGTTTTAATCCTCTGTGGAAACAAAACAAGAATCTCTTTTCCAAAGCAACAAATCTTTAGACCCATATTTTGAAGTTAAGATACTAGCTTAGATTAGCAGTCTCCAGTATCAAATGTCTCCCTGCAGTTAAAAAATTCAAAGAAAACACAATAACGTACATAATCCAGACTCTCTGTGTATTTTCCATCTTTACATGGCTTATCATCTTTTACTCTTTTTAATCTATTACAATCTGTACTTTGTCTTTTTAGAGAATTTGTTTAATTTTTTGAAATGATTTTCTTCTTTTTATAACTCTCTATTCTCTTTTTCTTCTCTCTCCCAATCCTACGTATATTTTTTTTAAAACACACTGCATCTTATTTAGAGGCTTTTTATGTCTGAATTTGTCCTTATTGTGTATCTGTAATCCTTTTCTGACCAGGATGGCTTCTTAAAATGCTAAGTGCTTCTTAAGAACCTAAGCGACAACGTTGCTCAGGCAAATATGACCCTGTATGTTTGCTCCACCCAGTCTGACATCATGGAAGTCTGTTCACTGCCTCTGAAACTGCTGGGTGTGAGCCATCCTCACCACCTCAACTCTGATAACCAGTTGGCCCATGCTGCCACCAGGTAATTTGCAGCACACTACCCACAATCCCTATTTAAATGCTGGGCCTCCTGAGAGAGCCAGAGTTCATGCTGTCAGCATGGCCCAGAAAGCCACCATTTCAAAACAGTGCAGATGTTTTTCTGCTTCCACTGAATCAGAAAAACCTCTCTTAAAGGAGCCACAGAGTTAAGCCATACTCAACTCTTTCTTTTTGTGCCTAGAATTCCTTCCCAAACTCTCCCAGATTTTAAGTGGATTTTAGTTGGCCAGGTTAGTGTGCCAATTTGTTCTAGGGCAGCTGTTTGTTTGTTCCTGACTGCTCAGCCCCAAAATAACCACACAGAAACTGTATCAATCACATCACTACTTGGCCTTTAGCTCTAGCTTCTTATTGGCTAACTTTTACATATTAATTTAACCAATCTTCATTAATCCGTGTATCACCATGAAGCTGTGGCTTACTGGGTAAAGTTATGGTGTCTGTCTCTGGTGGGGCAACATGGCTTCTCTCTGATTTCATCTTCTTTCTCCCAGCATTCAGCTTAGTTTTCCCTGCTCTGTTCTAACCTATCATAGGCCCCAAACAGCTTCTTTATTAACCAATGCTATTCACAGTATACAGAGGGGAATCCCATAGTACCCACCTCCACCCCAACCCCTGCTTGCCCCTGTAAGGTTATCAATCTACTTTGTGCTGAGAATTTGGTGTCTAGGTATTTCCTGAAGTAGATCTGAGGGGGCATCCTTATAAGAACCATGTGGCCAAAGCTGCTAAGTTCTACTCTTTATTGGAGCTAGAATGCAGCCCCCTCTGTTAATTACATCTTTATTAGCTTTCTGATTTTGATTATCTCCTTCATTGTATAAGATTGGCCATTCTAAAACTCACTCTACAGAACAGAATGGCCTTGAACATAGACATTTCCCAGCTTCTGCCTTCAGACCACCACAGTGGTATAGATAAAAACTTATAATGATCTGCTCTGAATGTCATTGCATGACATATTTATCTATTACTCAGATAAAAAGTGTTTATGTGCTGCATGCTCCTTCTCAGAGATAAAGTGGTAAGCACGGCTCCTACCTGGGGGTTTCAGAGCTGCTGGTAATGGTACCTCTGCCACTTTGAAAGGCAGGGAGAGGCAGAGCCAGCACCCAGGGCCACTGGAACCAAGCTGCTTACCATTTAATAGCAGCTGTACAGGATAGAAAAAGATTACAAGCCGGGCGGTGGTGGCGCACGCCTTTAATCCCAGCACTTGGGAGGCAGAGGCAGGTGGATCTCTGTGAGTTCGAGACCAGCCTGGTCTACAAGAGCTAGTTCCAGGACAGGCTCCAAAACCACAGAGAAACCCTGTCTTGGAAAAAAAAAGAAAAAGATTACAGATATGCAATCAGATAGATTCAGACATAAAAGACCTCTAAATAAGGCACAATGTGTTTAAAAAATGTATGTGGGCTTAGAAGAGAGAATAGAAAGAATATAAAGTGATAAAAGGAAGTAAATTGTTTAAAAAACAAAATAAATCAAAGTCTTTAAAGAGACGGAGTACAGATAGTCAAAGATTAAAGGAGTAAAGATAATAAAATAAATATTAAAAAGTAATAGAGTAACAAACAATAAGCCATGTAAAGATGGAATATACACAGAGAGTCTGGATTATGTATATTATTGTGTTTCTTTAAAGTTTTTAACTGCAGAGAGACACTTAATACTGGGCACTCCTAAGCTTAAAAATATGACTTACGGATGTCCATTAAAAGACCGAACAGATCTTCAAAATTTCCTGCTTCATGGAAAAGTTTGGTGGATACTATGGGCCTGTAGACTGAAGACGGGTACCCCAACATTCCAAAGACCTTTGGGTGACTGTCCACGCAACAAGATGTCTCTGCTAATTCTAGAGTTTTGGAATTTGCTTACAATGCACTTTCTGTTTACTTAGGTAATATCATATTCTTCTTGAGTCATTGATGGAGTTGAAGAATAGATAGTTATAGTTTCCCTTAGTTATGATATAAGATAATGTAGATATAAATATTATGTTAAAGTTAAAACCTTCCTTTTTTTAAACAGGAAAGGGGAAGTGATGTGGGAAGTCCTTCTGTATATGTGTTGTTTCTATTGGGTAATAAAGATGCTGGCTTGGCCTGTGATAGGGCAGAGTAGAGCTAGGCAGGAAAAAGTAAACTGAATGCTGGGCAAAAGAAGGGAGATTGGGGAGAAGCCATTGAGCCACCAGAGGAGAAACATGTGAGCTACCAGTTGGAACCTTGCCGGTGGGCCATGAACTCATGATAAAATTTAAAATAATAAACATAGATTAACAAATGATATAAGAGATAATTAGCAATATGCTTAAGTGATTCAAATGATACAGTTTTTGAGTGATTATTTCAGGGCTGATCAGCCAGGAATGAAGCAGCCTTCCAATTACAAAGAATTACAGGCCAGGTGCCTTAAATGAAATTTGAGTCTTAGATTCCAAAGACTAGTGACTCAGCCAGGATTTTAATAGATTTGGCATATCTTAGGGTTAGTCTCTTCTACTTCACCCATTGTCTATTTTTCTTTTTCTGTGCTGTTTTCTTTCTGACAAGCTTTTGAATTCTCTGCTGCATCTACCAAATCTTACAGGAAAAATTGCCACAATTAGCCCCTCACTCAACCCCAATTCCTTCTTTAAAAGTCCTGTATATAAACATTGGTGGGTATATCTTCTGCTATATGAATTTGCGGGTGGAGGTTACAATTACCTCCTAATAGGATTTACATTGTCCACATATTGGATAGCATGTGACTATAGCTATGATCCTCAGATGTTGGATGCTTCCTTGAGCATATTTTCCATGGTGTTGTGTCTTCAGTCAAGTGTTGCTGGGCTGTGCCTCTGAAGTAGAAATTATCAGAAGTGTATTCCACAGTCCAGGATTGTCTGGATGTTTCTGACTACCACTCATCCATGAGCAATCTGCTATTGACTTTCAATAATTCAGCCTAATATCAATAGCTGTCTAGTTTTTGACATACATATTTCTTCTTTTTTAAGGTCTCCATATATCATGCTTGTGGCCACAGATTTAACATACTTAATAGGCATGTCTGCATGATTTAACCCTAGGAAAGCTAATAGTGTGAGCTACCTGAAATCTAATTTTAGATAGATATAAGTCAAGCAATTAAATTTAAGATTTAAATGGCAATGCTATGAAATCCCCATCTCAAATTTTATTTCTTTTTCAGTTGAAAGATATATGAATGTACAGTTACATCCCAGAACTCACTGAAATCCCCGAGCCTTTGGACATCTCAGAATTCCACATGAAGGCTAAATGAATATCTTGCAATTGCCAGTGGGTCTTTTGTCATTGAAGTAGCTCATATAAAAAATTGGGACTCAGAGCTCTGATTTCCTCCTCCTAACACTTGTGTTCTGTGTGGGATGTATGCTAACCATCACCACCTTGTCAACTAAGATGATTTAGGTAGTCATGAAAAGCAATCACTTTTACATTTTTCAACATGTATTGATTCTAGAAAGAACAGCAATCTTGATAAAGATTGTTTTTCTCTATGTACAAGTATTTTGGGTGGATGATGTCAATTGAAGGTTCAAGAGCTAAATAATTTGAACAGAAGTATGAATTTAAGAAGTTACTACCAATAGGAAGGTGACTTGCCCCTTTTTTCTCTGGTCATGGAATTTGATGACCATCATGCACTAATTTCTGTCCTGTTTTTTTTTTCTATTTCCTCTGCCATGGTACCAATTTATGAGTTCAACAATTAGCTTCTAGATCTGTCATCTCCCTATGAATTGCACAAATGTGTGCTCTCATGTTTGGGGAAAAGCTCTTTAAAATATGTGACGATAAATGGGAGAGAGAGAAGCTATAAAGAAGCAGAATTATAAACCTCAGGGACGATGCAACATAAGATGATTCCCAATTCTCAGCAGAGTTCATATTTAGAGTATTTATCCTGTGCATTCAGATCTAAAATGTCTAACTATCTATTATTTAAGAAAGAAAAATCACAAAAACATTTTGCATCAGAGCAATGAAATTAACAGCAACTCTCACAGTAAACTACAATCTAAAAGTATATATGTCTCATATTTATTGAATAATTCATATTTTGTAGGGTTTTCCTTAGTTACAGGGAATACAGATAGTGATGTTAGAGGATGTATGATTATATAATTAAGTATACAGAAAAGGCAAGAAATAGGCAGCCTTGTGTGATGAATGATAAACAACAGAGCAGTCTGAGAATTTTAAGGCCCTGGAAATGCAAGAACTTGGGTCTTTCTTCGGGTGGGGAACTGCCCTTATTCTTGAGGTGTTCTTTTTTGGAATATGGGTTGATATATTGTCCCACTCAAACATCAGAAGAAAGACTTGCACTTGTCCTCTACTCTGAATTGCTCTGGTTTAGTAGAATATATGTAAAAATGTTTGTGGAGAGATCCAAATATAGTATACAAAGAATATTTTCCACTATTAAGATATTTGTCCTCATTAAGAATTATGTAATGCAAAATCAAAAACTTCCTTTGTGTCTATATGTTTTGTGAGAACGTCCATGTTCCTTCTATGTCTGAGTCATTTTCTGGACCAGTGAAGAGAATTCTGGGGACCTCTCTCATGAGCATCATCTCATGGATGATTTACCTGGATTGTCCATAATTGATACCAATGTCTGTCTTGGTTTCTTGATGCTTCTATAATTCAGAGAAACAGCAGTGATTTTATCTGTTCCAGAAGATCTATGTCTTCTTGTTTCTTCAGATCTACATTGTCAAATTCTTTCATTTTTTTTCTGAGAGTGTGAAAATCATCACTTTGCACAATTTTCATACCAGATAACATTCTTGCTGCCTGTTAGTGTATGGACACTCTCTTAGGGTCCTAACTCAGTCAATGCCATTTCTTAGGAATTAAAATCCTTCATAACATTTTAAATGTTGGCTTTTACACTTGCCTGATCTAATAGAAACTCACCAAATCCAGCTGGACTGTGACTGACTGAGCATCTATCAAACCAGACTCTGAATGTGGCTGACAATTGCGCAGACTGAGTAGCCAATGAAAATGGCACTGGGTTTTGTCTCTACTGCATGTACTGCATGTATTAGTCTATTTGAATGCAAAGTTTCCTAAGCCTGGATGTAGGAGGACCTAAGGCTTCCCACAGGGCAGGGTATCCTGCCCTCTCTTAGGACTAGAGGGGGAGGGGATAAGGGTTAATAAGGAAATGGGAGGAGGAGAGGAAATAGAAATTTTAAATGGTATTATTTATAAAATAATAAAAAAGTAAAATAAATAAAAAATAAATGTTGGCTTTCTTAGTCCCAAAATAGAAAAGCAGATGTCATGAGTGTTTTCCCTTACAAAGGTAGTAAGACTGACTGTATTTCTCTTGTCTGATGACAACAAACATTTCATAGCTAGATTTCCAATACAGTGTATCCCTGTATCCAAAGATAACTTTAATTCTTAAAGTTGTCAAGATAATATGATATACTATAGTTCAATGTTGTATTTTTGATGTACTGCCGGTATCAGGATGAAGACATGCAATATTTCTTTCCAAGGAAATATGATGATGCTGAACCATATATTTGCACAATTTTATGTTCAGGTTTTCATAGAAAATTAACACATGAAAATATGTTTTTTCCCCTGTCCAAATACCACTCAATTGATATTGAAGTTTGTAATTATAAAGCCATAGAAAAATGTTTAGTTAATATGATAGTTTAGTATAGTGATTCTCAGCCTTCCTAATGCTGAAACCCTTTAATACAATATCTCATGTTGTTCTTAACCCCACCCATAATATTATTTTGCTGCTGCTTCCTATCTGTAATTTTGCTGCTACTGTGTGAATTGTAAGGTAAATATCTCATATGCAGGGTACCTGATATGCAACCCCCCAAAGACCCACAGTTTAAGAACTGCTGCTCGAGCTGATGTGCATATTATATGTGGAAAATGAGAACTTCAAGAAAATTTGAAGCTTTTATATATTTTGTAATTTTCATTTCTTATTGTCATCCCATTTTTAATCGAGAAGAATAATAACAATAAGTAAACAAATATCCAAAAGAACAAAGTATGGATTCTTAGAAAGATCTATTTTTAATATTTGAACAGAAACATAGGATATAAATTAGCAGTGTAAATTGAACCTCACACTTCATCTTAATTATTAAAAGCTTTAAATTAGGGTGACAAAATGTTCAAGTATTCTATTCTGCTATTTTGACAAGTTATTATAACACACACACACACCCTCTGTGTGTGTGCTCAATGCTTTTATCATTTTTAATGTTTTGATTTTATCTAATCCCATATGCACTCAAAGATCTATTACTCTTTGCTAACTGTCCACATAGTTTTGATGTTCATACCTTCTTAAACGTATTGCTTCCATTGGAACGTAGTTGACATACCAATGTCTAAACTCTTAAAGAAGGCTGACTCTCTTTCTCCCAGTGACTATGCTATATATTTTCTCTACTTCTTCTTCTAGGAGTGGGACTTCATGCCCACTTTCCCTCTTAATGGTAAGATTTGTTCTGGCATGAACTTGTGTGCGGTTTGTACATGCTGTCACAACTGCTGAGTTCATCAGTATAATTTCCCTGCTGTGTTCAGGAGACACTGTGTTTACATAGTCTTTTACTACTTGTGACTATTACATTCTTTCTGATCCTTCTTCTAATCATTCTAATGATCCCTGAGCCTTGGGAGGAGAATGTGATATATGATGTATATATCCCATTTGGTAATAAGCATTCCACATTTTTACATTTTTAGCACCATGAATGGATGCTTGTGGTTCTCAGTATTAATCACCACCTATGGCAAAGAGAAGCTTCTATGATGATGACTGAGAGGTGCACTAATCTATACATTTAGTGATAAGTCATAAGGAGTCAGTTTAATAATATGTCCATTTATTAGAATAATAACAATAGATTCCCCCCCCCCCCCGCAGTTTCTATGACCTATCTAACCATAGGTTTTTGGTGCAATCATAGTGTTAAGTATGGTTTTAGTCACGTAGACTTAAATCCTATCAGAGACTGGTTAGCCACCATTCTACTAGTAGGCGTGTCTGGCCAGTCCATTAATTATTGTAGATTTCAGGGCTTATGGGCCACTTCTCTAAACTGTTTCCATTCTGTAGCTATTGTTAATAGATCATCAATGAATATGGGAGAACAGAAATCTATATAAAACCCAGGATGGCTATAGCCATAAAAACTGAACAACAAGCAGCTACTGGAGTTATTACCATCCCAGACTTCAAATTACTCTAGAATTATGTAATGCAAACAGCATGGCACTGAAACAAAAACAGATTAATTAATCAATGGGAGAGAATTGAGGACCCACATGTAAATACCCCTGAAGCCTGCTGAGTTTTAAAAAAGAGGGCAAAAATACATATTGAAGAAAAGATAATCTTGTCAAAAATGGTGTTGGTCAAATTAGTTAGCTACATGTAGAATAATCAAATTGGATCTTTACCTCTCTTTTGTATTGTACATACACAACTGCAGATACATCAAGGAAGCAAAAAATATCAAATGGAAAAAAAGAAAGGATATTTAACAAGTGGTGCTGATATACCTGGATATCAACATATAGAGAATAAAAATAGATCCAAATCTATCACCATGCACAAAACTCAAATCCAAATGAATCAAAAATCTCAACATAAAGCCAGCCACACTGAACCTTATAGAAGAGAAAGTGGGAAGTACACTTGAATGCATTGGCCCAGGAGACCACTTCCTAAATATAACCCCAGTAGTATAGACACTGAGAGAAACAATTCATAAATGGGACCTCCTGAAACTGAAAAGCTTCTGTAAAGCAAAAGACATGGTCAACAAGACAAAACGACAGCCAACAAAATGGGAAAAAATGTTCACTAAGCTCACATCAGACAGAGGTCTGATCTCCAAAATATACAAAGAACTCAAGAAATTGGACACCAAAAGAACACATAATCCAATAAAAAAAATGGAGTACAGACCTAAACAGAGAACTTTCAACAGAGGAAGCTAAAATGGCTGAAAGACACTTAAGGACACGTTCAACATCCTTAGTCATCAGAGAAATGCAAATCAAAACAACTCTGAGATTCCATCTTACATCTGAAAGAATAACCAAGATCAAAAATATTGATGACAACATATGCTGGAGAGGTTGTGGGGAAAAGCGAACATTTCTGCATTAGTGGTGGGAATGCAAACTGGAACAATCCCTTTGGATGTCAGTGTGGCAATTTTTCAGAAAATTAGGAAACAACCTTCCTCAAGACCCAGTATTACTACTTTTGGGTATATATCTAAAGGATGCTCAATCGTGCCACAAGGACACGTTCTCAACTATGTTTATAGCAGCTTTGTTTGTCATAGCTAGAACCTGGAAACAACCTAAATGCCCCTTGACTAAAGAATGGATAAGGAAAATGTGGTACATTTACACAATGGAGTACTACACAGCAGAAAAAAATAATGACATCTTGAATTTTACAAGAAAATGGATGGAGCTAGAAAACATTATTTTGACTGAGGTAACCCAGATGCAGAAAGACAATTATCACATGTACTCACTCATAAGTGGTTTTTAAACATAAAGCAAAGAAAGCCAGCCTACAAACCACAATCCCAGAGAACTTAGATAACAAAGAGTACACTAAGAAAGACTTACATATATCTAATCTACATGGAAAGTAGAAAGTAGAAAAAGACAAGATCTCCTGAGTAAATTGGGAGCATGGGGACCTTGGGGGAGGGTCGAAGGGGAAGGGGAGAGGCAGGGAGGGGAATAGAGAAAAATGTAGAGCTCAATAGATATCAATAAAAAATGAAAAAAAATCTCAACATAAGAGCTGAAACTCTGAATCTGGTAGAGGAGAAAGTAGGAAATATGCTTAAATTTATTGTCACAGAAAAGGATATTGGAACAGGACCGCCATACTGCAGGCATTAAGACCAACAATTAATGATTGGAATCTCATAATGTCAAAAAACTTTTGTGTAGCAAAAGACACTATTATTTCAGTGAAGAGGAAGTCTATGGAATAGGAAACATCCTTATCAGCTGCATTTCTTCCAGGCAGTTAGTATCAAGAATATATAAGGACTCAAACATCTAGGAAAACAAATAATTCAATTAAAAAACATTTGTAACATTTTAGTGCCAGATTGAAACCTTTGTGTTTAGTTTCTAGAAAAAAATAGTTTCTGGAGTACTTGGAACTTTTCTGCTCTTTATATGTTAGTGGTCTCAAACAACTCCTTCTCTTTCTTCTGATCTGTAAGGGCCCTTGAAGGTGATTAGAGTTTTTATTTGTAAACACACTGGATTGCATGCACAGATTCTATTCAAATGGCCTCTATTTACCAACATATTTTGTTAAAAAAAATTTGTGGCTTATTTGTTGTTAAGAATAAAACCGAGCCTGACCAGAGGGCAGGCCTCAAGGTCCCCGCCAGGGAAAGCGGGCCCCTGCTGCTGGGGCTGCAGTCTCTGCTGTGATCTGCTGGACCTGCTCTGCCTGCGCCCTACTTCCCTTAGTCCCTGGCTCATTGGGGCATCCAGGAGTTCCTGTGTAGGTGCTGAGAAGTTTCATCGGGACAGGTGAGTGTGTGCTATCCTGGGGCGGACTGTCCAGGTAGAGAGCACAAACACCCCTCCCCCAGCTCCTGCTGCAGGGCTTGCTCTCCTACACACCCGCCCCCACCCCCACCCCCAAACCTGCCTTGTCTGCAAGGTCCTTAGCTGTGGAACAGTTTCCTGCCATTTCACTAAGGCTACCAACCCAGAGCAGTGAGTCCCTGACTAGAGGGCAGGCCTCAAGGTCCCCGCCAGGGAAAGCGGGCCCCTGCTGCTGGGGCTGCAGTCTCTGCTGTGATCTGCTGGACCTGCTCTGCCTGCGCCCTACTTCCATTAGTCCCTGGCTCATTGGGGCATCCAGGAGTTCCTGTGTAGGTGCCAAGAAGTTTCATCGGGACGGGTGAGTGTGTACTATCCTGGGGCGGACGGTCCCGGTAGAGAGCACAAACGCCCCTACACTAAGGCTACCCAACCAGAGCAGCGGGCAGGCCTCAGCAACCCCCGAAAGGGAGCGCAGGCACCTCCAGCTTTTACTGCAGTGTCGCCTGTGTTCTACTGGACCCCGCCCGACCCCTTGCATTCGGCCTTCTTTACGCGGGTCATTGGAATACCACGCATCCATATTTTGGTGTTGAGGAGTTCACCTGGAAGGGAACGGTTCCTGCCCCTACACTGAGGAGATACACCTAGAGAGTTAGTCACAGCAAAGACTGGTCCAAGACATCAGGCCTCTCCTGGCTCCATTTGAAGGAAAAGATGGGCAGGCGCCAATGCAAGAATTCCCCCAACAACTTGAAAGGCAACGTGACATCACCAGGATCCAGGAATCCCGAAATGAGAAGTCTAAACCCTAATACAGAAGAATTAGAAGAATTCGACTCAAAAGTGAATTTTATGAAAATAAAAGAGGACCTTAAACAGGAGGTGAAAAACTGCCACAACCAATTAGAGATTACAAACAAAAAGGTAGAGGAAATGAATAAATATCTCAAAGATACCCAAGAAAACCAAGAGAAACAAGAAAAAGTAATCAAACAGGTAAGGGAAACGGTTCAAGACTTGAAGAACGAAGTGGAAGTAATAAAGAAAACACAAACCGAGGGAAGGATGGAGATGGAAAATTTGAATAAACGAACAGGAACTACAGAGACAAGTACCACCAACAGATTACAAGAGATAGAAGAATCTCAGACACTGAAGATACCATAGAGAAAATAAACACTCTCATCAAAGAAAACAGCATAACCAACAAATTCTCATCACAAAACATTCAGGAAATCTGGGACACAATAAAAAGACCAAACCTAAGAATAATAGGGATAGAAGAAGGAGAAGAAGTACAGCTCAATGGTCCAGAAAATATATTTAATAAAATTATAGAAGAAAACTTTCCCAACCTTAAGAAAGATATTCCTTTGAAGGTCCAAGAAGCATACAGAACACCAAATCGACTGGATCAAAAAAAAACATCTCCTCGTCATATAATAATCAAAACACAAAACATACAGAATAAAGAAAGAATATTAAGAGCTGCAAAGGAAAAAGGTCAAGTTACCTATAAAGGTAAACCTATCAGACTTACACCTGATTTCTCTATGGAAACCATGAAAGCCAGAAGGTCCTGGATAGATATACTGCAGAAACTACGAGACCATGGATGCAAGCCCAGACTACTATACCCAGCCAAGCTTTCATTCACTATAAATGGAGAAAACAAAGTTTTCCAGGATAAAAACAAATTTAAACAATACGTAGCCACAAATCCAGTCCTTCAGAAAGTAATTGAAGGAAAATCACAAACCAAGGAGTCCAACAATGCCCACAATAACTCAGACATCTAAAGACCCTTCACCAGCACAACTTGAAGAAGGGAAACACACAAACTCTACTACCAAAGGAAAGAAAGAAAGAAAGGAAAAATGACCGGAGTTAACAACCACTGGTCATTAATATCACTTAATATCAATGGACTCAACTCACCTATAAAGAGGCACAGGCTAAGAGATTGGATACGAAAACAGGATCCAACATTCTGCTGCTTACAAGAAACACACCTCAACCACAAAGACAGACATCTACTCAGAGTAAAGGGCTGGGAAAAGGTTTATCAAGCAAACGGACCTAAGAAACAAGCAGGTGTGGCCATACTAATTTCTAAGAAAGTTGACTTCAAACTAAAATCAATCAAAAGAGATGGAGATGGACATTTTTTACTCATAACAGGAACAATTCACCAGGATGAAATCTCAATCCTGAATATATATGCCCCTAATATAAAAGCACCCACTTATGTAAAAGAAACGTTACTAAAACTCAAGGCAGTCATCAAACCACACACACTAATAGTAGGAGATTTCAACACTCCTCTCTCACCAATGGACAGGTCAATCAAACAGAAACCTAACAGAGAAATAAGAGGATTAAGAGAGGTAATGAATCAAATGGACTTAACAGACATCTATAGAACATTCCACCCAAATAGGAAAGAATATACCTTCTTCTCTGCAGCTCATGGAACCTTCTCGAAAATAGACCACATACTCGGTAACAAAGCAAACTTACACAGTTACAAAAAAATATCGGTAACCACCTGTGTCTTATCAGATCACCATGGATTAAAGTTAGAATTCAACAACAATGCTATCCCCAGAAAGCCTATGAACTCATGGAAACTGGACAGTCAACTACTGAACCTCACCTGGATCAAGGAAGAAATAAAGAAAGAAATTAAAGTCTTTCTTGAATTCAATGAAAACGAAGACTCAACATACTCAAACCAATGGGACACTATGAAAGCAGTGCTAAGAGGAAAATTCATAGCATTAAGTGCCCACTTAAAGAAAACGGAGAAAGCACACATTGGAGACTTAATAGCCCACCTGAAAGCTTTAGAAAAAAAAGAAGCAGACTCACCTAGGAGAAGTAGAAGACTGGAAATAATCAAATTGAGGGCTGAAATCAACAAAATAGAAACACAGAAAACAATCCAAAGAATCAATGAAACAAAAAGCTGGTTCATGGAGAAAATCAATAAGATTGATAAACCCCTATCCAAACTCATCAAACGGCGGAGAGAGAATACGCAAATTAACAAAATCAGAAACGAAAAGGGAGACATAACCACAGACCCAGAGGAAATTCAGAGAATCATTAGATCTTACTACAAAAATCTGTATGCCACAAAATTGGAAAATGTTATAGAAATGGACACTTTTTTAGATAAGTACCATATACCAAAGTTAAACCAGGACCAGGTGAACAATCTAAATAGACCTGTTAGTCGCGAAGAATTAGAAGTTGTTATAAAAAACCTCCCCACCAAAAAAAGCCCAGGTCCAGATGGCTTCAATGCAGAATTCTACCAGAACTTCCAAGAAGACCTAATACCTATACTCCTTAATGTATTTCACAATATTGAAACAGAGAAGTCATTGCCAAATTCCTTTTATGAAGCTGAAGTTACTCTGATACCAAAACCACACAAAGACACAACCAAGAAAGAGAACTACAGGCCAATCTCACTCATGAACATCGACGCAAAAATACTCAATAAAATACTGGCAAACCGAATCCAAGAACACATCAGAAAAATTATTCATTATGATCAAGTAGGCTTCATCCCAGAGATGCAGGGCTGGTTCAACATACGAAAATCTATCAATGTAATCCATCATATAAATAAACTGAAAGAAAAAAACCATATGATCATTTCATTAGATGCTGAAAAAGCATTTGACAAAATTCAACATCCCTTTATGATAAAGGTCTTAGAGAGATTAGGAATACAAGGGTCGTTCCTAACTATAATAAAAGCTATTTATAGCAAGCCGTCAGCTAACATCAAATTAAATGGAGAGAAACTCAAAGCTATTCCACTAAAATCAGGAACACGACAAGGTTGTCCACTCTCTCCATACCTCTTTAATATAGTGCTTGAAATTCTAGCAATAGCAATAAGACAACATAAGGGGATCAAAGGGATTCAAATCGGAAAGGAAGAAGTTAAACTTTCATTATTTGCAGACGATATGATAGTGTACATAAGCGACCCCAAAAACTCCAGCAAAGAACTCCTTCAGCTGATAAACACCTTTAGTAGCGTTGCAGGATACAAGATCAATTCCAAAAAATCAGTTGCCCTCCTATACACAAAGGATAAGGAAGCAGAGATGGAAATCAGAGAAGCATCACCCTTCACGATAGCCACAAATAGCATAAAATATCTTGGGGTAACCCTAACCAAGGAAGTAAAGGATCTATTTGACAAGAACTTTAAGTCAATGAAGAAAGAAATTGAGGAGGATACCAGAAAATGGAAGGATCTCCCTTGCTCTTGGATAGGGAGGATCAACATAGTAAAAATGGCAATTCTACCAAGGGCAATTTATAGATTCAATGCAATCCCCATTAAAATCCCATCAAAATTCTTCACAGATCTTGAGAGGACAATAATCAACTTTATATGGAGAAACAAAAAACCCAGGATAGCCAAAACAATCTTATATAATAAAGGATCGTCTGGAGGCATTACCATCCCTGACCTCAAACTCTATTACAGAGCCTCAGTATTGAAAACAGTTTGGTATTGGCATAAAAACAGAGAAGTCGACCAATGGAACCGAGTAGAAGACCCTGATTTTAACCCACAAACTTATGAACACCTAATTTTTGATAAAGGAGCTAAAAGTATTCAATGGAAAAAAGAGAGCATCTTCAACAAATGGTGCTGGCAGAACTGGTTGTCAACGTGTAGAAGAATGAAAATAGATCCATATCTATCACCATGCACAAAACTCAAGTCCAAATGGATTAAAGACCTCAATATTAGTCTGAACACACTGAACCTGATAGAAGAAAAAGTTGGAAGTACTCTACAACATATGGGTACAGGAGATCACTTCCTACGTTTATCCCCAGCAGCACAGACATTAAGGGCAACATTGAATAAATGGGACCTCCTGAAACTGAGTAGCTTCTGTAAAGCAAAGGACACTGTCACTAAGACAAAAAGGCAACCCACTGACTGGGAGAAGATGTTCACCAACCCTGCAACAGACAAAGGTCTGATCACCAAAATATATAAAGAACTCAAGAAACTAAACTTTAAAATGCTAATGAACCCAATAAAAAAATGGGGCACTGATCTGAACAGAGAATTCTCAACAGAAGAAATTCAAATGGCCAAAAGACACCTAAGGTCATGCTCAACCTCCTTAGCGATAAGGGAAATGCAAATTAAAACAACTTTGATATACCATCTTACACCTGTCAGAATGGCTAAAATCAAGAACACCAATGATAGCCTTTGCTGGAGAGGTTGTGGAGAAAGAGGCACACTCATTCATTGCTGGTGGGAATGCAAACTTGTGCAACCACTTTGGAAATCAGTGTGGCGATTTCTCAGGAAATTTGGGATCAACCTACCCCAAGATCCAGTAATACCACTATTGGGAATATACCCAAGAGATGCCACATCAAATGACAAAAGTATCTGTTCAACTATGTTCATAGCAGCATTGTTTGTAATAGCCAAAACCTGGAAACAACCTAGATGCCCTTCAATGGAGGAATGGATGAAGAAAGTGTGGAATATATACATATTAGAGTACTACTCAGCAGTAAAAAACAATGACTTCTCGAATTTTGCGTGCAAATGGATGGAAATAGAAAACACTATCCTGAGTGAGGTATCCCAGACTCAAAAAGAGGAACATGGGATGTACTCACTCATAATCGGTTTCTAGCCATAAAATAAAAGACATTAAGCATATAATGTGTGATCCTATAGAAGCTAAATAAGAAAGTGAACCCAAAGAAAATCATATAGTCATCCGCATGGAGAGGGGGAAGTAGACAAGATTCCAGGGCAAAAACTGGGAACTTGCGGGTGAGGTGGCATGGGGCAAAGGGGAAATGGGATGAGAAATATGAGAAGGGGAGGATGGGAGGAGCTCGGAGGATTGGGATGGTTGGGATATAGGAAGGATGGATACGGGAGCAGCGAAGTATATATCCTATCTAAGGGAGCCATCTTAGGGTTGGCAAGAGACTTGACTCTTGAGGGGTTCGCAGGTGTCCAGGAATATGTCCCCAGCTGGTACCTTGGGCAACTAAGGAGAGGGAACCTGAAATGACCCTATCCTATACTGATGAATATCTTGCATATCACCTTAGAACCTTCATCTGGCGATGGATCGAGGTAGAGACAGAGTCTCAATTTGGAGCAACGGTCTGAGCTCTTAAGGTCCAAATGAGGAGCAGAAGGAGGGAGAACATGAGCAAAAAATCAGGACCACGAGGGATGCACCCACCCACTGTGACAGTGGAACTGATTTATTGGGAGCCCACCAAGGCCAGCTGGTCTGGGACTGAATAAGCATGGGTTGATTCCGGACTCTCTGAGCATGGCGGTCAATGAAGACTGATGAGAAGCCAAGGACAATGGCACTAGGTTTCGATCCTAATACATGAACTGGCTTTGTGGGAGCTTAGCCTGTTTGGACGCTCACCTTTCTGGACGTAGATAGAAGGACCTTGGTCTTCCCGCAGGGCAGGGAATTTGGACTGCTCTTCAGTATCGAGAGGGAGGGGGAATGGAGTGGGGGGAGGAGAAGAGGAGTGGGAATAGGGGGAGGGAAGTGGGGGGAGGGCAATATTTGGGAGGAGGGGAGGGAAATGGGAAATGGGGAGCAGGTGGAAATTTTAATTAAAAAAGAATAAAAATAAATAAATAAGTAAAAAAAAAAAAGAATAAAACCGAGAGTAAAAGGTCTGTTTCTCCCTTGTGGGATAAACTGGCACTATTTGTTGCTCTCTTCTTTACAATTATTTTTCTACTCAAGTAGTGTCAATAATTAAAATACTCAATTTTCAATATACAGTAGGTCTTTGAATGGGTTATTTACTTCAGCTGCTTGCTGTCTTAAAGCTTGTTTTAGATCTCTCTATTTAGGTAAGAAGTTCCATGTTAATTAATGTTTAGTGCCTTGCCTAGAAAGATGAGGAAAAGGAAACAAAACTATGATAGCATGAGTTCAATATATGTTAGGAAAATTTATTGATAGAAACAGGCTTAAATGGATCAAGCCTTAAAGTATGTGAAAAGAGATTTGTTTAGAGATTAAGTCACAATTTCAAGTTTGGGAATAATCATTAATGTCTAACAAAAATGCATGGAACAAAGAATGATAGTGAGTGTTCCAAACTAAAGATGGGATATTCACATTTTATTTCCTTGATTAGGGCTTCTAGGCTCATAGCATATAGGTTTCCAAAAGTGGTGTTCAGTGTGGATTTTACAGATTGAATTAAGTTCCAAAGTACCCACAATATTCTTTACAAAATGCAACCACAATAGAAAATTTTTAGCCAAAACAATCCTGAATAAAATAAAGAATCCTGGAGGAATTTGTATTCCAAACTTCAAGGTAGATTATTATCTATAGTAACTAAAACAGTTTGGTACTGGAACAGGCTTGTCAACAAACTAGATAAATAGAAGACCCCCAAAAATAGATGACTCCTAACAACAGTCATCTGATGAATGACAAAGCATGATAAAACAGATTGGAGAAGAAACAGTACCTTCAACAGAAGGCTGGGAAAACTGTGTGCCCATATGTGGAAGAATGAAATCAGGCTGATATTTAGGAGCCTAAAAGAACTGGATCCAAGTGGATCAGAGAGAACATCAACTTGAAGCAAGTAACACTAAAACTGCTAGGAAAAACAAAAACTAAAGCCAACATAGACAACACACCACAAGATACAGGTATAGAAAAGAACTTTCTGACTTTCTGAATATGACCCCTTTTATTCCAGAGGTTGGCGAGTGGAACGTATCAAAAATGAAAAGCTGCCTTATAGCTAAGGAAACAACTCAGTGAGTGAAAATGAGCACCACAAAATAGGAACGTATCTCAGCCAGCTGTACACATGACAGATGATTAATGTCCAGAATATAAAACTAAGTTAAAAAACCAAAGTCAAGGAAACAAATGACCCAAATAAAAAATGGGGTTAAGTATTGAAACAGAAATTTCTAAATGGAAGAAATAAAAATAGCTAAGAAATACCTCAAAGTGTGTTCATCATTCTTAACAATTAGAGAAATACAAATTAAAACAGCTTTGAGATTATATATCACCCCAGTCAGATGGCTAAGATGGATAAAACAACTGAGAACAAATGCAATGATGTTGTAAAGAAATAGTAAGCAGACTTCAGTGTTGGTGGAGCAGAAATTGGTGTAGCTATTCTCAAAACCATCCTGGAGAGCCCTCGGAGATCTAAAGTATGAGTCTACCATAGGATCCAGCTATACCATCCTTGGCATATGCCCAAAGGACTTAGTACCCTACTCCACAGACACTTGATCAACTCATGTTCAATTCTCATAAAAAGTTCCTGGATTTAAAGATATGGATTACCAATTTATTAATAGTAGAACATGTCAATACCCAACTTGCTCCAGTAGACAGGTCATTTGGACAAAAAGTGAAAAGAGAAACCTCAGAATTAAATGACATTGTACATCAAACATACCCGATAGTTATGTACAGAATAACTATACAAATGTCAGACATTCTGCTCAGCAGCACGTGGAAGCTTCTGTAAAATAGACTGCATGCTGGGACACAAAACTCTTGGAGACGAAAACAACTCATTGTTTAAGAATGAATGGCTCAAAGAAGAAATAAAGAAAATTTAATATTTGAAAAAGCTTTGAATTTCTCTGTGGCCTTCAACAATGTTTCCTTTTGAGTATTTCCCAATATCCCTCAAAATGTGTAAATCTAGTTAACAATGGACCCACAACTTGAGTCCCCAGGATATGCACATCTTTTCTTCCAAAATACAAATATTCCAAATTTCTACTGAAGGTTGAAATCTTGCAGTATAAATTTTATCTTTAAGAGAGTTCACAAATTAACGTTAATTAGGCTTTTCTACAAACCTCCACAGTATTAACGATTCAAGAATTTTTTTGTGACAGACACAAAGAGAGCTTTCTGTGAGGTAAAATGAATTCTGGAACAATGGGATGTTTTGGCTTTGAAATAATTCAGCAGTGTTGCTCTGTTGAGGTTTGCCTCAGATTAAACTAGCCTACTGAAGAGCCACCTGAACTGGGATCGATAACAATGGTGTCACTCTGGGTAATTCTGCAGGTTAACATTCTTAGTGAGGACATTTCAAGGAGAAAGACTTGTTTTATATATTTATTTATCTTTCTCCCTCCCTTTTCTCTGGGAAGACACAGTATGTAGTTATGGTTAATGCACATAAACAACAACATGTTGAATTTCTTTTATTAATTTTTTTAAATTAAAAATTTCTGCCTCCCCCCTCCTCCCTTTTCTCTCCCCTCCCCTCACTTCCCACACCCCACTCCCCTCCTCCTCCCTCTCCAGTCCAAAGAGCAGTCAGAGTTCCCTGCCCTGTGGGTAGTCCAAGGACCTCCCCTCTCCATCCAGGTCTAGGAAGGTGAGCATCCAAACAGGCTAGGCTCCCACAAAGCCAGTACAAACAGTAGGATCAAAATTCAGTGCCATTGTCCTTGGCTTCTCAGCAGCCCTCATTGTCCACCATATTCAGAGAGTCCGGTTTTATCCCATGCATTTTCAGTCCCAGTCCAGCTGGCCTTGGTGAGCTCCCAATAGATCAGCCCCACCATCTCAGTGGTGTGCACCCCTCGTGGTCCTGACTTCCTTGCTCATGTTCTCCCTCCTTCTGTTCCTCATTTGGATTTTGGGAGCTCAGTCCATTGCTCTAATGTGGGCCTCTGTCTATCTCCATACATCGCCAGATGAAGGTTCTATGGAGATATGCAAGATATTCATTAGTCTTTAAATTTTGACTATATCAATTTATTTGCAGAAAAAGACATTATCTATGAAGTTTAAATTAGTTAGGTGTGAATACTGAGCCAAACTTTCCAAGACCATTCAATGCCCTTTCAGTCAACAGTTGATAAGAACGCTGCTTTTTGAACCCTTCTTCAGGTGGTCTTTGGAAGTCAATCACTTACATGCACTCAGGAGCTGGAAGAGCAGTTTCCCACATAATGGGCCCATGCCTTTCTTCTCAGACTGGGACTTTCTAACTGCATGCTTCAGTACCACCTACATGGAGGACTGTTCATCAGACTGCGGGACTCCACTACAACATTTCAAATCCCGTAGATGTCATTCTCGAGTTTCTGCCTTCCTAATAGTTAGGAATTCTAACTATTAAGGAGATTGTATGAATGGTGTTGCCTTGGCAGGGTCACCAGTTTGTCAGAACACTGCCACTTTGAAGCAATGCAAAGATTACGCTTTTATGTTCCCAGATGTGAGCACAATGACAACAATCACCAGTGATTTGCCAATTGCTGGAATAGGGATAAATGAATCCTTGTGGTCTATAATGTGTACAGTGTTTCATTTTGGTTAGAGAAGCCTGAATTAATTGAGAGCCAAGGTCTACATCATATCAGAATTTTTTGAGTGATTTGATGGTGCTGGGTGGGAACCAGAAAGAAAGACTTCCACAGGCTTGTCTATAGGTCAAATTTGCATGATAATCCCTAAACTGGTCAACTCATTCCTTTTTCATTACTTTGAGTTTTCTCATTTTCTTAGAAAAATCTCACAGAAACATGCCACGAGCACAGAAGAATGCATAAAATGTGACAAAAGGAAATGGGTCCTGCCATGCCTATCCTTTTCTGATGATCTTAAGTTGATCTCTAAATATAAATTTGTTTCTGTGATAACAGGCTATTGACTGACAAAAAAAATTGTTTCATATGTACTGTATTGGCTAGTTTAATGTCAGCTTTGACATAATCTAGAGTCATCAGAGAGAGGAAGCCTTACCTGAAAAAAATCTGTAAGCACTGGTTATAAGACACTTTCTTAATTGGTAATCAATGACATGTGGAGGTGGGCAGCCCCTTGTATGTGTTGCCATTCCCTGGTCGTCCTGGCTTCTATAAGAAAGCAGTCTAAGTCAGCCATGAGGAGTAAGCCAGTACCAGTAACCCTCCATCGCCTTTACATCAGCTCCTGCCTCCAGGTTCCTGCTCTGCTTGAGTTCCTGTCCTCAGTGCTTTTAATAATGAACTGTTATATAGAACTCTGAGCTAAATACACCCTTTCCTACCCAAACTGCTTTGGTCATGTGTTTCATCACAGCAGTAGTAACCCTCGCTAAGACATAAATATTGACTCTGCTGTATTGTAGAAAAGTCAGTGGCCTAAAAACTGTAATGAATGCCACTTCTCTTTACTGTGCCTATTTTATGAGGTGGAAAATGTAGGAAAATCAAGGATTTCCAGCAGAACAAAAGAGAACTAATTACTCTTTATTGCTTTGGGATGGTTGGCAATTACCCACTATGACATCCTTCTTTTGAGGGAGAGAATCTGAGGCCAATTAACGACATAATAGATCTTCCAAACTCACTTGTGTATGCTAATGTATCCAATCATAAAAGAAAAAAAAAGGACATGATTGAAGAGTGGGCCAGGTTTCCACCTCTCTAACCAGGACTTCCTGTCATTCTGGAGCCAAATGTCTGCAAAGAGCATTCGACTGTCCGAATATGGACAGCATTTGCCTCTTGTGGGAGCTTACTCCGAGACTGCTGAGGGGAAAGTTAGACCAGGTCTAATTTACAAGTAGGTAAGATTCTGATAAAATAGCCCTTCCTGGAATGTGACCTAAATGTTATTTTGTTATGAGGCATGAATGAAAAGGGAGTAGAACGCAGAATCTTGAGGGATACAGAAGTAGACAATTATCATAGGAGGGTGGGTGGCTGTGCCAAGAACCTTATTTGTGTTTAAGTTGTTGGTGTTGAGGATATTGGGCAATTCTGAATTGAAATATTCAGACTTAGGGGATAGCATTTAAATGAGTAAATAATTAATCAAGTATACAATCATCACAAAACTCAAACTTAAGCGTGATTTAGTGACCTGAATTAATGTAAAACAAGTTTTCAACATTGCTCATGTAGACTTTTAAATAGCTAATAGATAGGTAGATAGATGGATGGATGGATCATGATAAATGGACAAGGAGATAGCACTGGCTATCTGCCAGTATAGAGGAAGCTTTAGACATTTATCTATTATGTGTAGCACCTGGACATATCTGATAGATCTATAAAGAGCATATTGTACATGCTGGCTACATTTTAGGCAAATGCAATGCTATTGAACTGCATCATTTTTAAAGTAAAAATGGGTTAATATTACAAAGACACTGAGGCAAATCATTCATATTAAAATAGTACTGCTGATTATATTTAATTCTTTCTAGACCTCCATATAGCTCAGAGGGACTGTGTGGAGTGCAGAAAGTCATCAGAGTAGTCATTAAAGTTCAAGGGTTTCCCAATTATCAAGTCACATTTAAGAGACAATAGACTGGGATAAATGAAGCATAGATTTTTAGTTTCATATTTTCGAATCAAAGATTTTCAAGGGAGCAAGGCACAGATGTCTGAATGTCATAAATGTCACAGGTGTTTGCCAGTACATTTGGAAATATACTCATTAAAACCCTCTAGTAATTTCATGTTTCTACCTTTTTAACAGTTAATAGAAAATACTGACTTGAAATCTCTCCATGACACAGAACCCATGGGTACATTCGAAGAGTACTTCTGACATTTCTATATCAAAGTTAATATTTTAATCAGGTACATTATAACTCTATAAAAAGAACCTTATCAAACCTTGGTCAGTGAGAGCGGTATTTGTTCTATGCTTAATTTAAATAAAGTTGAAATTCACAAAAGCAAGACATAAAAAGTATTTTTCAAAAGAATGCCCCTTAAGTTATGTCCTGAGGTCAAACAGACAAAGACCTCTTTCTTCTTTATATTTACAACTACTGCTCTATAATCCTCTGTACTATGATCCTAGAAACTTCAAATGGTGCCCTCAAGGCAGTACAGCAAGTATTCATCATAGAAAGATTCAATATATTTTCTGGATAGCCTCTGCTGGGGCAGAAATGGGTGTGACATTTTCCAGGAAATTTTCCAGAAGTATGGGAGAATGGCAGGGCATGACTGAGGAGGCCCGTTGTCTTAAAGTGGCTGCAGAGCTCAAACATACTACCTCTATAACTCTACACATACAGGGCTGGCTAGTGGTACTCAAGCGAGGTCAGCAATCCTCATAGTGCTCTAGCTCTCTAACTTTAGTTCTGTGAAATTATCATCTGACTTTGGGATAAGGTGCTTTTCAAGTAAGTGGGTGGGGATTTCTTAAAGTTTGTGAAAACATCTGTTTTCTCTCTTGACTCCATCCTTCTTCATCTGAGTCCTCAGTTTGATTGTTCTACCTTATTGTATACTGCCTTGCAATAGGCCAAACAGATTTATTATTAACCAATGAGAGTAAAACATATTTAGAGCATACAGTAGGATTATCCCACAGCAACCTGTGTTCTTATCTAGACTTCTGCTTCACCTGGTCAATAAGTGATAGTGTTTTAAAAACACAGAAAATAACAGCAAAAATCCCTTAAAGGAACTTAGTACTCTATACTAACTTCTTCAGGTCACATTAGATTTGACTCCTCCTCAAAGTTCATGAGTCAGGAGTATTTGTTAATATTAGTAAGTCCTCATAAATAATTTAAAATAATCAATGTTTTAATGAAAGGATAAGAAATTGAAACCTTAAAAAATTATTTTAATTTCAGTGCTTGTTTGTTTCTGTACACTCACTCAAATATGATTTACTATTATTATTATTTATTTATTATTTATTATCAGTAGGATTCCAAAGTTCTTCCTTTAGTCAGACTCTCTTCCCTGTACATATCCCTGGTTTTATCTTAACTCCAAAGTTGGAGGATTGCCCCAGTTAATGCATGAATGTTCCTTACTGCCTTAGATTCATACCCTTACACTGAGATTGCTACAGCTTTATCATTTAAGGGTACAACATGGTTATCATAGTCCTGCTTTAGGCATTGAGTGCCTTTCTTTACTCATTTGTTTTTACTTTTTATGTGTTTATGGGTATAGTGCATATGTGTGCCTATATGCATGTGGTGCACATAAATGTGTGTGTTTAAGTTGGGGGTTGGTCATTGATGTTTGCAGTTTTCTTCAATAATTCATGTCTCTTCATTTTTTGATAGCAAGGCAGCTTCTTTCCAAACTGGGAGCTCGCTATTTTGGCTAAGCCACCTGGTTAATGAGCTCTAGGGATCTGCCTGCCTCGGGCTTCTCAGTGCTGGGATGATAATTGTGTTGTCACTGTTCCCAGTTTTTATGCCAGTGCTTGGGATCTGAGTCAGGTCTTCGTGTTTATTTGGTAAACACTTTATCAACTGAATCATCTCTGCACCCCTCCCAGGAATGCATTTAAAGATCATCTAATCATTAGGGCTCTGATGATTTCTTTGCTAAGATGCTGATTATATTAAATCTCTGACAAAATATCAATGCTCCAGAGGCCTTTCCTGAATAAATCTCTTTTATCTCTTGGTTTAGGATTAAGTATCAATTTGTTTTCTATTTTAAGCATCTTCCATAATTTGAAATGATTTTAATATTGACTATGTGGAAATGTTGAAGTAAGACATTATCTCTAATTTCTGTGGGACAATAATTATATTTTTTAAAAACAATAGGGGTATATGTGGAATGCTCTAAGCAGATATATTATTGGGATAGGATAGAGACTGGCTAGGGACTTTTAGGGCTTGCTACAGAGAAAAAGGTAGTCATCAACATAATTCTTCAAGGATTAATTGTTTATTTCTAGGTTGGAAAAAATTGATGGACTGTGTAGATTTAATGGATAGCAGTGACCAATATGGAAATCTCAAGAAAGTGATAAGGTTGTTTGACATACTCCATTGTTTCTTTCTGTCTTAAACAGGACTCAATTTATTTGAGACTCATGATCAAGTTGAAGATATCCTGTTGAGATCTTCCCTGCACATTGGCCATGAGGATATTTATGAAAGTAGATCCTTTGAGCAGGTGGGGATCCTGTCTCTCTTGTGTAACATGTATGCTGAAAGTGAGCATTTATTAAGATAAATAATTTGAAAATGGAGCCAGCAAAATGACTAAGCAGTTAGAGGAGCTTGCAACCAAAACTAATGACCTCAGTTCCATTTTCAGAATCTATAGAGAAGAAGGAGAAAATGGACTACTGAAAGCTGTTTATTACATCCACATGCATGCTGTAGCATCTACACACTTCCACACAAAATATTACAGACATTTTAAAGAGAAAATTATTATGAAAATAATAATGACTTTTGGAAATGTATAGATTTTTTTCTATTATATTCATCTTGATATAAACTGGATTTTAATCAGATTGCTATTATGGTGATAAATGGATCAAAACTTGTGAACATTCTTGGGTGATTTTTGTTGTTATGCACTTCGTATTTTGCATCACAACTGATAAATGTATCATATATATTACAGTTTTCTAAAGATGCATGTATCCTTAAAACCCCAGTTTTCAGGAGAGAAGTACAGATTGTTTGCCAAATGTGGTCACAATGGGGCACAGTTTTCCTAGTTCTTTTTATTACTGTGATTTTACTTTACTGGGAGTAAATAATTGTATAGTGTTCATTGAAAGTGTTTATGTGTGTCATGTGTTTTAGTTCTGACTTCTATGTCAAAGTAATGCTGGTTCATGACAAACAGAAAGTTCTAAGTTCTGGCTGTAAGAGCTCCAGTCAGATCAGTGATACTGACTTCCAGTGAGGTGCTCTTCCAGGATTCACACAGGGAACTTTCAATGTATTGTCCATCCTGGAGATGATGAGGTCTCAAGTCTATTTCGTAAAGGAATGCTATCATCCCTGGCTTCCAACCTTAAAACCATTTTAATCATTTATGTTTCATCTTATACTATTAACATGTGGAGGGGGCAGTGATTTAAATATTTGAGTTTGGAACATACGTGATTGTCTATTATACTGTTTTATCTTACAAGCTATTATAATCAAGTTTTGTTTTAATATGTATTGTATACACACAGACACAGACACACATACACACATACAAAATTTTCCCCAGGCCTCACTTCTATTAACATTTCCTTCCAGATAATTAAAATCCTTAAATTTCAAATAGACAATAATACATATAAACAAAATTTCCAGCAAGTTAAAAGCATGACTTTTAGAAACTTAAATTTCATATTGTCAATAATTATATACTTAATAAGAAAACAACTTTTGAAAGTTTGTTTCATGCATTCTACCATGACATAATGATGGAGGAAGGTCATTGGTTAATTAATAAAGAAACTGCTTGGCCCTGATAGGTTAGAACATAGGTGGGTGGAGTAAACAGAACAGAATGCTGGGAGGAAGAAGAAGTGAGGTAAGACACCTCAGACAGATGCCAGGCCACTGCTCTCCAGGGCAGACGTGATGAAGCTCTGACCCAGGATGGACATAGGCTAGAATCTTCCCGTTAAAGCACCTCAAGGTGCTACACACATAAATAGAAATGGGCCAGACAGTGTTTAAAAGAATACAGTTTGTGTGTCGTTATTTTGGGGCATGAGCTAGCTAGGCGGCCGGAGCTGGGTGGCAGGAACGCCAGCCTGCAGCTCCTTCAACAGAATGGCACCCAATGTGTGGACAACTATATCCACAGAAAGCCCGAGAAATCTTGGGAAAGAACAGAGTAAAGCCTGTTTTCTTGGTAGCAGCAATTTCTCAGGTCTGCTCTGCTTGCTAGAGGCAAGCAAGCACTCTCATCTAAGAGAGTCTTCCTGACTCAGCCTTAGCTGCAAAGCCCTGCAGCTCTTAAGAGATTCTGCCACGAAACACTTAAATGGTGTTGATAAAAATCAACTGAATGCTTGTTTGTTTTCAGCAGTAGCAGGAAAAAAGCTGAGTTGTTTTAAAATGCCAGCTTTGTGGGCCATCCTGCCAGGGCAAACTCTGACTCTTTGATGCAGGAGGTCAGCTACAGAGAGAGCATTTGAGTGTTGTAGCTTGTTTGCTGGCAGGGACCTTGAAACGCCATAGAGTTGTGGTGATAAAAATGGCTCCAGCAGTACCTCAGCCATGAGGCTGGAAAGCTAAGGAATGGGCTGGATCTATCTGGCAAAGCCACGGCTTTAATCCTACCCATGTTGCTCAGTAATTTAAAAGCTCGTTGGTCAGAAAAAGAGAGATAAACAATAAAGAGAGTATCAAAGACAAAGAAAATTTCTAAATGGTTTACAGTGTGTTAAACGTATATGCAGGCTAAAAGTTAAAGTTCTTAAAATAAAAAAACAAAAAAAAAAGGAAGAAAGAAAGTAGTTGGGTGTGGTAGTACACACCTTTAATCCCAACACTTGGGCGACAGAGGGACATTGACCTCTGTGACTTCAAGGTGTGGTAGCACAGGCCTTTAATCCCAGTGCCTGGAAGGCAGAGAGAGAAGGATCTCTGAGAGTTCATGGACAGTCTGGTCTACAGAGTTATTCCAGGACAAATATATACAGAGAACCTGTCTCAAAAAGCAAAAAAATAAAAGTAAAAATAAACGAAATAGAGGTTAAAATAAAGCTGCACAAAGATGGAAAATACACAGATAATCTTGATACTGTATGCTACTATGCTCTCTTTGAATTGTTTGAATGCTGAGGAAAGAGCAACAGCTGCTAAAATATATTTGTTTATAAATGCTGCTGAACTAATCTAAGATAGATATTTTGAAAATACCTTCACTTTAAAATTTGGATCTGAGGACATGATGCTTTGGAAAGGAGTTTCTTCTTTTGTTTGCACAGAGGATGAGACCCTGTGAATTACTTCTATCCTGATATGGTATGGTAGACCACACCACACCCTCCTGAAAGGTTGCTGTGAATACCATCAAAAAATTACTTTGCTCAACTGCCAACTGAGATGAACCTAGCAGACAGGTTATCCCATAAAAGACTTGAATAACAGCGCCCCCATTGAGCATGAAGCAGTTTAGAGAGAAATAACTGTGTCCATATTCCCAAATATTGTTTATAATTGTTCATTAACATTTAAAGGGGGATATGATATAGATATGAATAATTTGCATTGGTATGGATTTTAAGGTCAATTTTGTTATATGTGTATGTATTTCTGCTCTTGATTATGGTATTGTGATTGTGTAGTTTAAGTAAAAATGTAATGTATATAAGTCGTTAACGGGTATCATTAATAATAGTCAAGTTTGTAGTCATGTTAGTTATATTTTCTAGATGTACATAGATATATTTTAGATAGACATTTTTCATATCTTTCAAAGACTACAGAATATGGCATTTTAAAATGTTTTAATAACTTAGAAATTTTCATGACAATGAGACACTCTGCTCCTGGCAGCACCAACCTACTTCAAGAGGAAGATGGGCATCGAAGAGGATCCTTATGGAGTTTGACAGCCATTTGGGCAAGAAACTGCTCTTGCCTGGACTATTGTATAAACTGAACATGCAGAAAGAGGACTCCTGAACTTGTCTAAAGGTAAGATGATCTTTCGGGGTTCCTGATTCATGAAAGAGTCTGTGAGACATTCTGCAGGACACAGCAGATAGTGACTGAACTGCCTTTGAAATTTCCTGCTTCATGGAAATGTCTGCTGGAAACTATGGGCCTGTAGGCTGAAGATGGATGCCCCAATGGTACAAAAGAACTTTGGGTGACTGTCCAGGCAGCGAGATGTCTCTGTCATTTCTAGAGTTTGAAAGTTGCTTATTTCTTCTTTGCTTAGGTAATATTATATCTTTCTGGAGTCTTTGATGGAGTTGAAGAATAGTTAGTTATAGTTATAGTTTTCCTTAGTTATGATAAAGATAAAAATAGATGTAAATATTGTAATTTTTACTTGATAACTGTTTTTTTATATGTAATTTTGCTATGTTAAAGTTAAAGCCTTCCTTTTTTTTTGTTTAAACAGAAAAAGGGGAAATGATGGAGGAAGGTCATTGGTTAATTAATAAAGAAACTGTCTGGCCCTGATAGGTTAGAACATAGGTGGGTGGAGTAAACAGAACAGAATGCTGGGAGGAAGAGGAAGTGAGGTAAGACACCTTAGACAGATGCTAGGCCACTGCTCTCCAGGGCAGACATGATGAAGCTCCAACCCAGGATGGACATAGGCTATAATCTTGCTGGTAAGAGCATCTCAAGGTGATACACACATTAATAGAAATGGGCCAGACAGTGTTTAAAAGAATACAGTTTGTGTGTCGTTATTTTGGGGCATGAGCTATCTAGGCGGCCGGGAGCTGGGTGGCAGGAACGCCAGACCGCAGCTCCCACAACAACATAATAATGATTACGCATTTTCTTCAAGACTTATAAGTCTTATTTGGGATTTCAATTTTATATAGACTTGATACATAGTAGTCATATCACAAAGTTCTGTTTTTCCCAAGAATAAAATTCTTTGGGCTAAATATCTACTCTTAATAACTTTCCTCAATCATTTTACCCCATTTCATTTGTAATCTGTTAAGATTCAGTTTACCACAATTAAAATGTAAGCAACACAGTTAATAAATGTCTAATGCATTCTATTTACTCTTATTTTGGGAGTGAAGTTAGTAAAACAAATACAAAGTCTGTGGTGTCACTGTCTTCTGTAACCTTGAAATATTATGTCAGAGGACAAGAGTTACAGTCTTTTATATAATCTGAAATTCCTTTGTCAGAGTTGAACTTTCACTTATCTGGTGAACAAGTTTGAAGGCTACAATAGTTCTTTTTCCACACATAGATTTTTATTACTATTTATCTAGGCTGAAAAAATGCTACTTTAGGTAAGTCAAATGTTATTATTTTAACTTTCTTCTATAATGGGGTCTTAATTCTTCCTGCTACATGGTGTTTACATCATGACTCTTACCTAAATTTTCCAGAGGCCCCCATCTTTCCTCGTAGTGTGATAGCGTGAGTCCACCACATCCTTACTAACTGTATGAGAACATACTGCCAACTAGATGCTGAGAAGGTGATATGGGAGAATGATGAAAATGATGATGAAAACAGTAACATCAACAACAGCAATGGTGGGCATCATTTGCAACAGACTATATGGCAATTTTATTTTAAACTATGACATATGGAATTTCTTATAGTTTTATAAAATTTTATGTTATTCTTCTCACATTACTTCCCACACTGGGAGCTTTTGTGTGCTGTAGCTTTTCAGATATTGCTCTAAAAACACAGAGCTAAGTCAGTTGAGTGATTTCAATGACACTATCTGAGAGGAGATGGTTTTCTACAAATCTCCTTTCACAAAATCTGTGGTTACTGTGGTCGAACAGCAAAGCAAGCATGCCACGGTCAGGTTCAGATGGCAGCAGACAGCAATATTCCCATCTGAAAAGACATACAAAAATGACTTCTTATATCTTCATCCTTTGTCCTCACTCCATTCTAGATGCACAATAGAAATGAAGATGGTAATTTGTGGTATAAATAAAAGTAATATGCATAAGAGATATAAGTATAAAGAAGCACAGGTACAGTTACACAAAATGAAAAAGAATAGAGATGAGAATTTGGGATACAAATGCATAAAAATCCCAAGTTTACACAATAGTGAATCAAAACTGAGACCTTTGGTACAGGATGCTGTTTTTAAGCATTTAGGTGTTTTGGGGAGAAGCATCTAGGATGGCCCATGACTAAAGCCATAGATGTGAAACATGCATATTGCAGTACAGAGTGAGTGAGTCCTTAGAGGGCCAGAAAGATTGACAAAGCCAGTCTGTGTGTAAGGGTTGATGTGAAGGGCCAGTCTACTCCCCAAAACAGCAGTAAATATATAATGAAGCAAGACAGAAAACAGGAAATCAACAGAAGATACAAAGGTTGATGACATCTATCTGAAAGTCAGTTGAGGACCTAATATCAGAACCACACATGCTCTTATCCATCAATTTTCAATAAAAGATGTCAAGTAAAAGTGGCTCTGTACCTGAGTTGAAACCTATACTTAATCAAATAAAAATGCATTTATGACAAAGCTAGAGTGGAAAACTTTAGGTGTTTAGGGATGCTTTCTATGCACCTACAATTGTAGAATACAATGCAGAATGCTCAATGGAGTTGAAATTAAAAAAAAATAAACAGGAACTAATTTTGTATTCTTGGGTTCTAGTTTATTTTCTTAGTTTAACAGAATGGGTAGAGCCTTGTTCTTATTTTCCTCATACCAGGCTCCATATGGAGTTGGGAACACTTTTATGCTTATGCATATAAACATTGAGGGCAGCTTCCCAAGTCAATTCTGCAGCATTGCTTTGGATTGTTAGTGGAATAATTTTAATGCACAAACATATAGTAAAAGAGTTTAATTGTATAACTTATTATACCATGTGAATTAATGATACATGAACAAAATGCAGATGGCACCTCAACTGCTTAATACATTTAGATTATGATCCATTGGCAAGGGTTATTAGGACTAGTTACATTCTGCCATACAATAGAATTTTCAAATGTGTCCCACACTATTTTTTTCTTTATACACATTGATACACACACACACACACACACACTGTGTGACCATGACTATGCCACTCTATCTTTTTGAAAGAAAAAAACATAGAGTGTATTTATTTTAGTCATATTCTTTGCCTTCGCCCCAAGTCATCCCAGATTCTCTCCCTCACTACCTACTCAACTTCACATTCTTTCTCTTAAAAGAAAAGAAAATCAATATAAAACCACCCCGCCCACACACACAACCAAAGAAATAATGAATAAAATCATGGAGCTTGTTTTGTGCTGTCCAATTACTCCAAGGCATAGGGCCTGCCCCAGACTATGATTAATATACCCAGTGATGTTTCATTAGAGAAACTATTTTTACTTCCCAGCAGGTGTTAATTGATTAGGAATGGGACATATGCTTACTTTCCCTTCTCTACACTTTAAACTTTTCTCATCTGTACACATGTAGATCTTGTGCATGCTACCACAATTTCTGTTAATTCATCAGTCTTGTTAGGTCTGGATCATACTGTTTCACTGGAGTCCTATACCACCACTGACTCTTACCTTTCTTTCTCCTTTTCTACATTGATCCCTGACTTTTGATGGCAGAACTGTGATACAGACATTCTATTTAGAGCTGAGTGCTCTAAAACCTATCATTCTCTGCATCTTGCCTGGTCTTGGGTCTCTGTATTAATTACCATCTACTATAGGAAGAAGTTTTTTGATGTAGTTAGAGGGAGGCTCTGATCCATGGGTGTTACAGTTAGAGTCATTATAATAGCATTTGGAGTTATTATACTCCTCAGGAAGAATAATAATATTAGATTTTCTCCTAGGGGTCATAAACTATCTATGTTCAGGTTCTTAGCCTCATTAACAGTGTTAGGTAAGCATTCCAGCTCATAAATTAGGCATTAAATCCAAGAAAAAGGTGTTGGAATGTTCTTCTGTATATGTGTTGCTTTTATTGGTTAATGAATAAAGCTGTTTCTGGCCAATTGTTTAGTAGAACAAATCCAGGAGAAAAATCTGAGCAGAGATATATAGAGAAAGGAGGCAGTCAAGGAGACACCTTGAAGTAGCTGTTGAAGTAGACAGATGCAGGAACCTAGGGCACACTCTCCTGGTGATACATAAATTAATATAAATGGGTTAATTTAAAATACAAGAGCTAGCTAGGAATATGCTTGAGCCATTTGCCAAGCTGTGTTGTAATTAATATTGTTTTTGTGTGATTATTTGGGTCTCAGCATTAGGGAATCAAATGTATAATCTCTGTTTACAGGTGACTTCCAAAATATTTGTGCCACTGTTCAACCACTGGATATATCTTCCAGACAGGTCACTTCTCTAGCCCCCTGAATCTTCCATCAGTTTTCAAATAGGAAATTATAAATTTATTTAAACAGATTATCGAGCATTTAACAATACTCTTATTGTATTGTAATTCTGTGTCATAAATTCAATCATGAAAATTTAGCAAATTTGCAATCATTTTACATAAAATATAAAATTGTAACACAGTCTGACTATTAATGATATCACTCCTATTTTTCACTATCTCCTTACTCTCCTGCCCAAATAAATATAGTGCTGAAAAAATACATATGAAATTAGTATACTGAGTAAATCAAAAAGTAAATTTCTCATCAAGGATTGTTCTTAGTGTTAGATCATTTTTATTTAATAGAAGGGGAAAATAAGTCCCTTGGAAAGATTTATTTTGAAAAATAGAAACTATTTTTTTGTTTTCTCTTGATTCCTTTCCTGGGGAATGGCACAGTGACCTTGAATAGATTCTGGACACCTCTTGAATGTCTCTGCTGTTGGATAGAAATGCATAGATTCTAGAAACTAAAGCATGAAAACCACAATTCCATTTTCTTTGTAGTTCTAGAGTTTGGGGAAACATGTAAACAAGCCTTTGGTGGAAATTACAAAAAGTGAAGCTATAGATAAGGTAATGTTAATTTTCTTCAAATTAAAGTAAAATGATATCTTATGCATTCATAGAATATTGTGATATTAAAATACTTCATGTTAATTGAGTGAGGCCTGAAATTGGCTTTTTGCTGTTCATGAAATTAATTGTTCAGAGTATGGAAAATTTAGTCTTGTTCTGAAAGAGAGAGAAGAAAGAAAGGCTAAACAACCAAGAGAAAAACGTGGGTGGTGTGTTGGCTAGAGCTGGACTAGACTTGCCTTTATTTCTTTTTTGTACCTACTCATTCTTTGTAAGATTTTTCATTCTTAAGTCAGAGCATATCCAACATCAAAGCTTTAGGTCATAGCTGATGCTTATGAAATTAGTTATATGAAGCAATACAGAAGGGAATCAACATGTCATCAGAGTCCTTGGAGAATTTGGCCTGGCCTAAAGTAAAATTGGAAAGAGTCACAGTTTGTTGTCACTGAAGCAGATTCTGTAGAACTTGCAGGGTAAACTAATAAGAAGGACTATTATAACAAAAACTAGCAGTATAAGAGGCATACAGCAGGAGCTAGAAAACAAGGCTTTTTCATAGAAACAATAACAAATGCTGCCCATCCTTAAGTGTGGCATGTTCTACACTGCAGAGAAATGCCAATACAAGGGAAGCTTTATTGTCTATGTCTTCTGATGTTTCTGATTCAGGTACTTCTCTGAGGAACTCCTACTAGGCAGGAGTCTAATGCAGTTTTTCAGAGGCAGCTGATTTCTGTCCTGGCTGCTTTGATCTGTGTCATTTTTTTTTCTGGACCTCTTAAGCCCTAGGATTTTTTTTTTTTTCAGAATGACCTAGTGTGATGATGACTGATGGCCAGTCACTTTTGTAATGCAAACCAGGTCCGCTGTGCATCAAGCTATCTCCATTAATATTTCCCAGCCCTTTGTGGATAGATTACTAACTCTTTTCATAAGCTTTCTGACCTTGACTTAAGCTTTACAGACCATGGTAATGAATTTATGGAGTGATGGTGACGATGTATGAGCTGTGCAACAGAGACAAATGAGTATTAATTGTTGACAGAGCAGAGAGGAAATATTGCTCGTTACACCTTGTTAGCAAAGGCATGCGCCACTATAACTCCTCTTCAGTGATTTATTCATAAATCTTTTCTCACTTAGTAAAGTACTCCCCACGGCACTTCCAAGCTGACACCATGTTTTTGCAACATATTATTAAAGCCATGTCAGGTCTGAGAAGCAGTGTGCTTGGGGTTTCACAGGGTGGATATTTACCTTCTGCTTCTCAAAAATTCCCCAAAGGCCCCAAGGACATATTGTTCTGCACAACCTATTGCATAAGCACACAGTGCAATCTAAAGTTTGATGGTGGATATGCTTCTTTCACACAGTTCTTACATTTTTTAAATGGAGTTTGGGGGAAACTATTTTAAAAGGAACTATAGGATTTGAAAAAAATTAGAGTTCTTTTCCTCAAAATTATATTCAAATGAATAATTTAACAAAAGCCCAGGACCCAAACTATTTGAATATTTCTAACAATATGTAGTTCTTTTACTAAGAGGATATAAAGAAATTTGTTTTCCTTCTAAGGTCCAAAATTTAAAGGTACATTATTTTTAATTTTTTTGTTTCTTTCCTTCTTTTAAATCAATGCAAGGAGGTCTGTGGATAACAATTGTATGGACTTTCTGGGCTATAGTCAAGAACAACTTGAATTTTCTCCCTTTGCATATGCCAGTTTCCCATGGTCCATATTTGTTCTCACATTTTCTCAGCTGAAATTCAGAACCAGAGCACCAAAATCAATGTATAACACAGTCAATAGGCCTCATGGGCTTGAGGAATTATTAAGTATTGTAGTGGGCCAAGGAACCAAGATGTCTCATAGAAAATAGGAAGTTTTATATATTTAAGCAAATTGTACCTTCTTATAAGTTTCCCAAAGGAGTCAGATAATTTCAACTTGTAGAAATGTAGAAAATAATTATAAATGGAGAGGTACCTGAAATTGTGGGTAAGGTTTCATAGTGGATATTTCAGCACCCATTGTCTAGTTTGGGTGAATATGATCATAACCGGAAAGAGGCTAAATCTACATGGGATCAATTTAAAGTCCCTTGAAGAGTTTTGATTTTTGCAAAATAATCAGAAAATAGATAAATTATAGGTTTAAGTCTGTGATATATGACATAATTATAACAGTACTTCAGGTTGATTAGTCTGGCAGAAGTGAATTAGGTGGATTAGAAAAAAGTAAGTTGGGTGGACATTTATCAACTGGATCACATAAAGCTTGTGCAGGTTCTCTCTCAGCTGCTGGATTCGGTTCCAGGTCCCTGTTTGTGCAGAGGTGTGACCTGTGAATCTATCCCCAAATAAAGAATCCTATATTATACTCAATTCTGAGCTAGTCTGGGATTCTTTTATAGTACCCATCTTCATCTGGCACCCATGTGAATCCCATCTCCACAGCTCCCATCAGGCATGCTTCCCCTGGCCCCCACTGCTTTTCCTGACATGCAGCAACTTGTGCAGCTTCAGGTTTGTGTTCCCTGAGTGTGAGCTCTGGGTTCCTTGATATTCTGCCCAATAAAAAACTGTGTCTATGTACAGAATTGATTTAATTGCTCTTAATTTGTCAGTTAAAGCATATTTGTCAGTATTTAAGCAGGTGTTAATGTGGAACTCAATAGGACTGCTCATATATTTATGTGACAACTTGCATCTCTCTGCCACGTGGCTGCAACTGCAACACCAATAAAGATTATTACACCTACAGCAATTTACTGAAATCTCTTAATAAAGGTAACTTTATTTGATGAATAAATAAATAAATAAAATTGAAAGTTATATAATTGCAGAAAATATTACCTTCCAGCAATTTAATATATTTTTTATACTAGGGATGATATCCTTCAGGCTTATATGGCTTTCCTGATACATCCACTTATTGGATATTGGGATGTAGCTTTGTTTTTCATATTATATCCTTAAGAAAATGGTTTATTACAGAGTCAATAATCAGGTACATGTAGAAAGAATACAGTCTTTACTAATAATGAACAGCTAGCTGAAGAACATAATATGGAAACTCAAAAGTTAAATAAAAAATTAATACCATTGAAAAGAATAGCATTAATTTGACTGACAAAATTCAATTCATGTCAAAGGGTGCTGAGAAATTATCTGAAAGAATTCATACTGTTGAATTTAACAATCAAACTCTTTAAAAAGTTATAATAAGTTAGCATATAGAGTATATCCCCAGAAAGACAGTCTGCATGTCATTCAAGTATTATCCAAGGATGAGAAGTTATCCTTAGTGGATTAATTTCATGCCATAGAATCACATGTGCAGAATGAGAACCAGAAGTTTTGTGAGTCAATAAGATCATCAGAATTACACACAGGTCAAGAAATTCAGGCTTTATAAAAGGCAGTGGTAAAAAGATTTGAAATTATTGAGGAAATTATCAGAACTGATGAGCACTGTCATTCAGACAGTACATGAACACAAAGCAACCAGTAAACCGTTAAAGATACCAACGTACCTACCTTTAAAATGGGTACTGAGAAACTAATATGGGTTAAACAATGGCCTTTAACAGAAGAGAAATTGCAGGCTATAGAACAGCTGGCACTGAATCAGCTAGATGCTCACTATATTGAAGAATCAACCAGCCATTGGAATTCTCCCATATTTTGTTCTTAAAAAGTCATCTGGAAACTGGAGTATGGTGAACAATGTGATTCAATGCATGGAACCTATACAATCTGGAATTCCTTTGCCTTTCCTATTACCAATAGGATGGCCTATAGCTATTGATTTAAAAGACTGTGTTGTGAAGAATGGCGGGGATGCGTCCTGCCACCTGGCTAGTGGGGAGGGGCAAGCTGCGTTCTGCCTGGCTCCCAGCTGCCTGGCTAGCTTGTGCCCCGAAATAATACACGGAAACTGTATTCTTTTAAATACTGCCTGGCCCATTAGTTCCAGCCACTTATTGGCTAACTCTCACATCTTGATTAACCCATTTCTAATAATCTGTGTAGCACCACGAGGTGTGGCTTACCAGAAAAGATCTTAACTTGCATCTGTCTCGGAGAGGAGAGTCATGGCGACTGCCTGACTCGGCTTCTTTCTCCCAGCATTCTGTTCTGTTTGCTCACCCACCTAAGGGCTGGCCTATCAAAGGCCAAGCAGTTTCTTTATTAATTAACCAATGAAAGCAACAGATAGATGACACTCCCACATCAAGACTGTTTCTTTACTGTACCCTTAGAGAAAAATTTGCTTCCACAGTACCTACTTATAATCATTCTCAACCTACTAAGAGATATCAATGGACCATCCCCCCAGAGGGCATGCTCAATAGTTTAACCCTGTGCCAATACTTTGTAAGTCAGCCATTGGAAACAATGCATCAACAATTTCCTAAACCCATAATTTACTATTACATGGATGACATTTTGCTATTTTAAACAAATGCATATACCTTAAAAAGAATGTTTGAAGAAATAAACAATGTTTTACCTAAATGGGGATTACAAATTGCTCCCGAAAAAATACAAAGAGGAGATTTTATCAATTACTCAGATCAAAAAAAATATGTTTACAGAAAATTAGAACACAAAAAACCCAAATTAGGAGAGAGTAATTGCAGACTCTTAATGACTATCAAAGTTGCTTTGACACATTTTCAATCTGCTATGGCAATAATACCTGATCTAATAATTCTTTTAAACAAACCTTAGATGGTGAAAAAGACTTAAATGGTCCCATGGAATTAACAGCTGAAGTTGAGAAAGAATTAACTTCGGTTTAAGAGAAATTTCAGGAGGTGCATGTGGATCAGGTAGATCCAAATCTTAGTTGCAGTCTAGTCATATTGCCTTTCAGAATTTCCTCCACATAAATTTTAATGTAGCAGAAAGATACTATCTTAGAATACCACTTAAACTGAGTAAAAAATTAAAAACTTATGTAGAAATAGTCTCTGAATTTATTATAAAAGAAAAATTGAGACTTTGTCAAATAGCAAGTATAGATGCAACAAAGATTATAAATTCTTTTACTTCTGATGAAATTTTAAAATATGGGAAGACAATGAACCCTGGCAATGAGCTTGTACTAATTTTTAGAAGAGATTAATAATAATTATCCAAGAAGTCATAAATTCATCTTATAAGGGGATCTTTCCCCAATTGTATATATCCCACCGATGACTGCAGCCTGTACATTTTACACTGATAGAAATAAATCAGTTAAAGTATGTTACAAACCAGAAGATTTAAGTTAGGTGGACCAAAGCCCTTAGTTACTAATTGACAATATGTAAATAGAGTGTTTTGCATGCTAAAAGTGATGAATTTATACCAGATGATACAAAATTGACTTCATTATTCGTTGAGGTTCCAGATATAATTAGGAATAGGTTTTGTTCCATCTACATAACATACATCTGATACCATATGGTCTGCCAGGTCCTCTAACACAAGATATGGCAGAAGTTGATCAATTATTGAATGGAAGTATGCTGAAGGCCTCAGAATTTCATAAAACAGCATCATGTTAATAGCAAAGTTTTAAAGAAAGAGTTTTCTATTACATAGCAACAAAATAAAGTGATTATAAAGAGATGTCCTACTTGCTCTTTCTATAACCAAACAATGCTATCTTCAGGGAATAACCCAAAAGGTACTTAAGGGAATGAAACTGGCAGATGGATGTGTTCCACTTTGCAGATTCTGGAAAATTAAAATATGTATATCACACCTTTGACACTTATTTAGGTGTTCAATAGGCAACTACTTTGAGCTCAGGAAAGGTTGATTCAACAATCACACATTTATTAGAACTTATGGCCATCACAGGCATAGCTGTACAAATAAAGACAATGTTCCATCATATTTTTCTAAGAAAATGAAATAATTTTTTTGCTTATTATAATATAAAACATATTACAGGCATACCAAACAATCCTACATGTCAGGAAGTTATAAAAAGATCAAAGTGAACTATAAAAGATATGTTAAACAAATAGAAAGGCATAAAAATACCCCTAGAAATAGTTTTCATAATGCATTATTAACCTTGAATTTTCTTAATGCTAATGAGAAAAGAACAATGACAGCAGAGAGACATTTAATACTAAAAAATAATCTGAATTAAATCAGTCACTATATTTTAAGGATTTGTTGACCTCAGAATGGAAACCAGGCAGCAGAGACACATTGCATAGTAGAAAAAAATCTGAATTAAATCAACTGGTATATTTCAAGTATTTGTTGACCTCAGAATGAAAACCAGAAGAAGTGCTATGTTGGGGAAGAGATTTTGCTTTTGTTTCCGCAGGAGAAGAAAAGCTATGCACACCATCAAAATTAAGAAAGATTCAGTTTGAAACATAGAAACCTTTTAGAAAGAGAAATGACAGCTCATCCACAGAAGTGGCAATTATACAAGTGGTAAGGAAACCTTATATAGGTTGGGACAACATTCTGTTCTTATCTTTGCAGGAAAATATTCATCTTCAAAAAGTCAAGAAATCTTAGACATCTAGATTCCTAAAGAAGAAAAGATAACTATCCAGAAAAAAATCACCAAGTAAAGAGAAATCTGATTTATGATGCCATATCATCTGCATGGTACAATTTCATTACCTGAACATGTGTATGTCTCTAATTAAAAATCAAAGCTGGCTTTGGAGTTCAACAATGGCTATTCTTCTTTAAATCCATGCATGTTGTTAAAAAAAATCAGTGTTTTTGGCTCACATCAGGAGCCATCTGGTATGGGACAGAAAGAAGAAAGTATTAAGAAAAAAAATTTATTTCTCTCCATACCTATTTTATCTCTATTGTACCTATCGTAATTTTTTGTCTATATGAATAATGTTTAAGTTTTCTGCAATGAATAACAAATTTTCATGCAGCAATCTTTGAAGTTTTTAGGAGGAAGATGGGACCCTCCAACAACAATTCCATCTGGCTGATATGATATCATAATGCTGATAGTGCTACTTTAAGATCAGTTTTGGGTACCAGCTGCTCAAATTGATTTCAACTTGGTTATTTGAAATGGTATACCTTCTTACAACATTCTGGCCAGAACTTCAAATAAGAATTTCAGAAAAACCATACCAAATACTCAGAGAATTTTTGCAATTATACCAGATGTAGTCTTGAAACTTAAGCATCATTTTAGTTTTACAGGATCCCATAGAAAGAACATTGCCCCCATGACATCTGGAATCAAGTATAGTAGACAATGTCCCTTCTCCCAACAAAGTTGATTCTCAGGGTTAGTAACATCAAGTAGGGGTTTATTATAACTGGTATAGGGTTGTGGGTTGTGGTGGAAATTATGTAGGCTTAGGGATCTCTTTGAAAAACAGGAAAATTGGATGGGATAATAGATTAGTGTGAGTTTACTCACATTGAAAATAATACTGAGTAATAGAATTAATACTTGTAAGCTATTATTTATAGGCAATTTACATTGGCATAGATTCTTGTATATTGATACAAATTTAAATTATATTTTTTATATTGAATATGCTCCCATTTCTCTTTACTGTATTTGTATACATAGTCAAAGTTATTGTATCATATTATATTATACATGCTTCTACTTTTGCTTAAGATATTTTGTATACTGATGCAAGTTTAGTATATATTTATCATATTTCACTATACATTTCTACCTCTCATCAAGTTACTTATATATTGTTTACATTTTGAGGTCATTTTCCTCATTTGCTGCACAGTTGTTTAAAGATTATTTAATAATCTAATATGAAGTTTTAGTCTTTAAGCTATATCAAGGTATCAAGAATTATAGGTCAATAGTCATCCATGTTTGTCATACTTATAGTTAGACTAATCAGGCTCTTTAGATACACTGAGGTTGTATTCTGCACAGATAGGCAATCTTCAATTACTTCAAAGAACTGTAAAATATGGCATTTAAATAACTTAGGATTTTGTTGATATGTGACATAACTTCTCCTGGCAGTTTTGATCTTTTCCCAAGACAATGTTGGGCACCAAAGATACTTCAATTGGAGATTGTTGTCTCTTGGCGAAATTAGCCTTTGGGCAAAGAAATGCCCATACCTTAATCACAGACAAAATGCATGGTGTCTTAACAGGACAAGCAGGATACAAGAAAAAAGACTGCCAAACCTTGCCAAGACAGGATAAGGCGGTTCTGAAAATTTCCCTGCTTCTGAAAATGATCTGTCAGTTACTCTAGTCCTTAGCCAAAGTTGTTTGCTCCAACATTGCAAATGAGACACTGGATGATTGCACAAGTAGCCAGTTGTCTCTGCCAATTATTGCACATTTGGAAGTTGCTTGATTGCACTTCTCTTTACACAAGTAATATTATTTCCCTTCTCAGGTCTTCAATGGGGTTGAAGACTAGACAGTCATAGTTACTTTCCTCTCATGACTTGGTCAAGCCATTTCCAAAACAAGACTTAGACTCCTTAGGATAGGATAATTATTGAAACAGCATATGTTTCTTAACTGATATTGTTTATGCCAGTTGTAATTCTAATTTTTATACTTGATATTTTTTTCTAATTGTATATAGTTTTGTATTAGACTTAGAACTCTCTTATTTAGAAAAAATGGTGAGGTTCTATGGGAACTCCTTCAGTCAATAGCCTTATGATTCCAACCCACTTGGGCATAGACATTTTCTATAGATGCAGTTGTAAAGCTTGTGCGCTCTCTCTCTCTCTCTTGGCTGCTGGATTCTGTTCTTGTTACCCATTCATGCAGGGGACTGTGATCTGTGAGTCTACCTCAAAATAAAAACCCTTTATTATACTCAATTTTGAGCTAGTGTGGGATTACATCATAGCATCCATTTTCAAGGGTGGGCTGATTTCAAAGGGCCGTCTGCCAGAATAGTGACATTTATCAAGGTTTATAGCTAGCACGTAGCTGGTGTACAAGTAAGAAAGCTCTACTGGTTTTTTACATTTGTGTACTTAGTGTGGGAAAGCCATGAAGTGAAGGGCACACCTGTCATTTGAACCTGACTGGGTAGCGTGCATATGTATGACCTGCGAAATTCTGTGTTCATTAGATGCTAGAGTGTAGGAGCTTGCTCCTACAAAGTCAACTAGGATTCCTGGATCCTTGAAGTCAAAAGAAAATTCAGATGAAAGAAATAGAAGACAGGATAGAACCAGAAGGTCTATCTGGCCATGCAGAAAAAGCCAAACATCCCCAAGTTTACTTCAGAACTGCTTATATACAAAAGCAGAACAAAGCACAGAACAGATAGTCAATATCTAACCACAAGACCATTCCTGTTCTTGAGTGAGCAGGCCCCTCTCACATCTTTCCATTGTGATGTTCCTCAGGTTTGTCATCAGCAGTATACTCTCTGAGATAGAATGTTCTTTTCTCAGAGGCTAAATCAGAAGTCTCTCATAGCCATCAAGGTTATAGAAAAAAGCAGAGCAGGCAAGCTTGAACTCAAATGACTTCTTTAAATAAGAAATGACTCCAGATGAAAACTGAGTCACACGTGGGCTCCTACATCAAAAATAAAAGTCTTCATTTTACTATTGTTTTATGTTTTAATCTTGTGATCTGCTCTGCTTAGTTGCCCTATGGATAGCTTATCTTTAACCTTATGTGTGGTGATAAACTACCTGGGAAATTAATTTATTTCTTTCCCCTTCAATACTTCCCTGATTGCCTGTCTATTGGTTCCCAAGATTGACTTGTCTTAAACTTGTAGTCTGTTTCTAGAATAAAAGAAGCTAGACTACTTTCATGAGACAGTTTGTCTATTAGTAAGATGGAGACATGCCTGTATCAACATGTCACTACATGGATAAAGTAAATTAATAGATGTCTTTGCCAATACAGGCAGACTAAATTGTTATAAGAAGCGAGACTAGGACAATGACTCGGATCTCCTTAATATGGGCCATATCCCTTAGAGTTCCTTACCCACTTTTCTTTCAGATCTCCTTGGTTCACAAAATCACCTTCAATTTGGTCGTTATGCTGATACTGCCTTCTCTATTAGGGTTTTTTCGGTCATTGCCAAGAGTCTATTATTTCAACTTGATGCAATCCATCATTTTAAAACTGTATTGAATACCTACTTCATGAAGGGAGCATGCTCTTTATGATAAATGGCATGCTTTCCATAAAAACATAGTTATTACCTCTTTCCTCACAAATTATTAATCACCATTATTATTTTTAATCAGGAGTAAAAGGTGCCATTCTGTAATTAAGTGTTCTGGGAATTCAGGACTGGGTTGAAATAAGCCCCTCTAGTGAGGGCACTGATGACTGCTGTCAGGATTCTGCTGCAGTTTAGAAGGGGACATTCTAGTTATTTAGAGTAGATCTTTAGAGACAAAGCAGTTAATTAAAAATCTAATTTAAAAATTAGCAATAACACATGGTAGAGTCCATAACAAGGTGAAGGCAAAATACAAATTACATAAGAAGAAGAAAGAACATCAGAAATCCTAGCAAGGAGCCCATACTAACTTTCTATGTGTAGCTCTGTGTTCATCCTGGAACCCACTCTACCTTTCTATGTGTAGTTCTGCGTTCATCCTAGAACCCACTCTACCCTTCAGTATATAGTTCTGCGTTCATCCTGGAACCCACTCTATCCTTCAGTATATAGTTCTGCGTTCATCCTGGAATCCACTCTATCCTTGAGTATATAGTTCTGCGTTCATCCTGGAACCCCCTCTATCCTTGAGTATATAGTTCTGCGTTCATGCTGGAACCCACTCTACCCATTTATGTGTAGTTATATGTTCATCCTGGAACCCACTCTACCCTTTTATGTGTACTTATGCATTCATCCTGGATCCCGCTCTACCCATTTATGTGTCATGTAGTTATGCATTCATCCTGAACAGCTTTTGGGAGTGGGAATTTTCAGTTTATTTGCGCTTCACTAAAGAAGCAAATAAGCATGAGCTTCTCTAATATTTGATGGGCTGAAAATTAAATTCAGTTTTACATGTCTCCACAACTTTCAATATCTACATCTTTTATAAACCTTGTTATAAAGTTAGACCCAGCTACAGGAAAAACTTTTATAAAAATAATGGCTGAATTAATTCTAACTACCATTATTCAGGGCAAGAACTAGAATATGACCACATGCTGGAGGAATGTCTTCCTTTCCTTCTCCAAATGTGTTATGCTGAGACTGACACAATCACTTCTTTGCAGCTTTAGTGGTTTTATAAGCTAAATGCAAATTCTTAGAGTATTGCTTACCTTTTCATATTTTAAAAATGTATTTTCTCAGTACAACTTTATGTCTTGATTCATTTGTGGAATGAAATGCCTTTCTCCAAAATCAATCTGCTAAACAATCCAATCATTTTCTGTGTTGCCTCTCCATGTAGCTGAGGATGGCCTTCCAATTCTGATACTGCTGCCTCATGTCAAGAATGCTGGGCAGACACATGCAGAATATGTCCAGTATGGTATAATTGCATTCTTTTTCTGCTTAATTTTTTACCTAAAGACAATATCTTTAAATATATTCTAATCATATCTTAAATTAGTCAACTTTAATAAGTTTTTAATAGTAATACTAAAATGTATGTTATATACAGCATAGTGGAAAGTGATTCTTCTTCTTCTTTTTTTAAGATTATAACATAATTAGATAACTTTTTTAGCTTTCTTTTTCTTCTTGCCAACTCTACCATGTGGTCATCCTTGTTCTCTTTCAAATTCATGGTCTCATTTTTCACTGATTGCTCTTCCAGGCATATATGTACACCCACAAACACACACTTTCCTAAATATGACCTATTCAGTCTGCATAATGTTACTTGTGTGTCTTTTCAGGGATAGATATTTGGTGTTGGATAACTGTTTGATGTGCTTTCCTGGGGAAGTTAATTTTTCTCTCTCTTGCACTCCTTAGCTATCCATAGCTCTTAGTTATTAGTAGTATTTTTATAAGTTTGAACCTCTTGGTCTTCCTGAATCTATTTTATCATTGTTATTACTGTTGTCCTTGAAACCAAAGACTACGGATAAACATTTTAATCTGAATAATTATAGATTGCTTAAGACATTATAGGCAAGATATTTAATTTTTAAGATTATAAATTTTAATATATGGAATGGACATTACTACCATTTGTTTCTGTTGACTAATACCTTTGGAACATATTTTAATTATTTCCCCCAATCCTTCCATTTTCAGCACTTTGAGTTTATATCAATAGATAAAAATTTAGTAAATAATAATTTTTGTTTAAGTAACTATTTGCTATATTTAAAAACTATCTTGGAATACTTTTGAAACTATTTTAGTATCAGATTATTTTGTGTCATAGTTTTTGTGAAATTGAAGCAAACCTAGACATACATGTAAATAGGGCCTCAGTTCAGGAGCTGAATCAATCAATTTGGTCAGTGGGCATGTCTGTGGAAAATTTTCTTAACTGTTAATTGAGGAAAGAGGTCAAATCCCATGTGGCGGTACCATCCCTTAGCAGGTGGGCATGGGCCTTTAAAAGTGGTCGCTGAGCAGGCTAATAGGCAACATTACTCTACAGTTTCAGAGTTTCTGTTTTTGTTCCCACCTCCAGGTTGTGATTGAATTCCTGGCCTGGCTTCTCTTGATTATGTATTTCAACCACTAAGACAGAGCAGATGCCTTCTTCTTAAAGTTAGTTTTGCTCAGTGTTTTATCACAGTAACAGAAAACAACGTGGGACAGTCTGTCACTTTACCATCTTGTTTTTAGGAAATATGAGAAAGGAAGATAACAAAAAATTTGCAGAGACAGTGTGTAGATTTAAACAGATTTCATGGGGCTGTTGATTTCTTTAGAATAGGACAACAGTAACCCTCCTCATGTATGTAATTCTCTTCCTTTATGTGGATTGACAAATAATGAAATAAAGGACTTTTGGAACTTAGAGAAAATGGTGCTGAGAAGACAGGCAGCTATAATTAGGGTGTTTCCACAAATAGTAACTTTGAACATGCTGTAGCTTGGTTTGTTTTTTTTTTTGTAAGTGCAGCTATGAGCAGAACATAGCATTTTCTCACTTCATAAAGTCACACCTCTCTTTGTCAATGGAATAGTTATTAAATTAGAAAAAATATTTAATGTAAATAGTACTTTTCATCTGGTCATTCTGACCCTCTCTATTTCAAATCAAACAATTTGACTTGGAGGAACTCTTTCCCCAAAATACACTTTTCAAGGGTCATTCACTAATTCAAGAGAGTATTTTAGAAAATATAAGAAAAATACCTTGAACTTGCGTACTTAGTAAGATTGACCAAGTGTCTCATTCTTCAAGCTCCAGAAATAAGCATCCTGATGAAATAAAGTGCTCATCGCCTAGAAGGCAGTCTTAATTGTTATTTCATGAGCCTAGAGTCTGAAGACTGCATTGACATATTTTTTTTTACTTTAGTAATTATATTCACTCATATTATCCCTCACTGTCATAACATATCAGTATATAATGAGTTCACATTATGTTATATCTATGATGTGGAGTTAAATAAAATCATGATAGAAGTTGCTGCTTATAACCAGATATAACAGGTTATCTGAAGTATGCACATTGTGTTTAGAGTACAATCATTTCAGTATTTCATTTTAAGTATAGCTTGTAATTCCCCAGAGGGAATTCTGAGCTGTACCACTTGTGGGCAAATGAAGAAATACCAGGTAATCATCATTTCTCTGTACAGTTCTGGAGAGAAGATGGCCATTCTTAGTCCTGTAGCAGACCATCTCCTGCTTACCACCATCCCCAATCTCCAGTGTATCACACAGATCTTCCTCTCTCAACTTATTTACTCACTCAATGTTATCCAAGTCCCAACTTCATTTAGGCACCCCCTAGAAATCTGTGGGTCACTCCAGTCAGAAAAGAGAGAAGGCTAAATGCAGATCTTCACCTTCCCCTCATAACCTCCAAAACCAATCCCTGAGTTTTAATCCCACACTGCAGCAAATCCTCTGCCATAGCTTCTCTTCCTCACTGCCCCCATCTAGAGTGGATCACAAGATCAACTTCTCTCACCTACACTAACTACTTTATATCATCCTTCAAAACCAACAAGCATTTCCTGGAAATTCAAGAACACTCCTGTCAGAGATCTTTAACTCTTTCTCCATCCCTCAAGCCCAATTACCCAGTCTCATTTCTATATATTTAGCAGAACACTGCCTAGGGCCTCTTCTCATTCACTGTCATCATCCCTAGGTAATTAAGCTGATCCTGGTGGAATACTCTGCTTCTCTCCATCCTATGTAATCCCCCACCAAGCCAATCACATTCCATTCACATTCCCAATACATGTCAGCATAAAGACTCAGGATACCATGTCTCCACTAGAGCCCAGCAACACTACCGCAGCAAATTTTGAGTAAAATAACATATTTGAAGCACAAGAAAAAGACTCTAAAATAGTTTTATGAGTATAATAGTTGTGCTTAGAGAGGAAATGAATAACCCCCTTAAAGAAATCTAGGAAAACTTAGGCAAAAGGAAATGAGTAAACAGTTTAAGACATGAAAATGTAAAGAGAATCAAATAAACCAAATCAAAACAGAAAATCTGCAAATGACAAATTTAGGAGCTGAAACACAAACATCAGAAAAGATGTTTGAATATATGAAAAGAACACAAGAGACAGAATAGAGAATCTCAGTCATTGAAGTCAAAAAAAAGAAACTGATAATTATGTCAAAGAAAATATTAAAAATAAAACAATAAAAACAACAATGAAAAATCCAATCACAAAACATCCAGAAATGATGAAAATACCAAACCTAAGAATAATAGGATAGAATGAGAAGAATCTCAAGACAAAAACCCAGAAAATATATTTAACAAAATCATAGAATATTGATTTTCTAACCTAAAAAACAATATGCCTAAAATGGTACATGAAGTTTATAGAAGACCAAATAGACTGAACCAGAACAGAAATTTGCATTGGCACATAATAAACAAAACACGAGACATACAAAACAAAGAAGAAAATTTAAAAGCTGCAAGGGAAAAAGAACAAGTAACATATGAAGGTATAACTATTAGAATAACACCTCAATTCTCAATGGATAGTCTAAAACCCAGAAGGACATTGAAAGATATTCTATAGACTTTGAGAGACAATAGATGCCAGCCTAGACTCATATACCCAGAAAAACTTTTAATCCCAATTGATGGGAAAATATAAGGCACTCAGAGATAAAAAACTAATTTAAGCAGTGTCTGTCTACAAATTCAGCCTTAAAGAAGGCACTACAAGGAAATTTCAAACCTAAAGTGTTAACCATACTGAGGAAAACACAAGGAATAAATGATTACTGAGCAGCAAATAAAAAGAGAGGAAAAAGACAGGTTGATGGATGCGCGTGCACGCGCGCACGAACACACACACACACACTACCTGACAACAATAACATAATAGGATAACAGGAGCAACAAATACTGTTTATGGATATCTCTCAATGCCAATGGTCTCATTTCCCAAATTTTAAAAACAAGAATAACTCAATGCATATGAAAACAAGATTTATTCTTTTACTGATTCCTCAAAACCAAAGTTATCATCAAGCATAGATATCAACTCAGGGTATAAGGATGGAGAAAAGATACTCCAAGCACATGGACCTTAGAAATGAGCTAGTGTAGCCATTTATTTATATGACAAACATATTTCAAACTGAAACTTATCAGAGTATTTTGGGATGGACACCACATATTCATTGAAGGAAAAAAAGAGGACATTGGAATTTGTAAGATCTATGCCCCAAATACAAAAGTACCCAAGTTCATAAAAGAAACATACAACAACTCAAATCACAAATGACCCTTATACACTGATAGCATAAGAATTCAATACTCTACTTTCACAAATAGAGAGATTATCTAGATACAAACTAAACAGAGAAAGGCTTGAGCTAACTGACATTATAAACTAAATGTACCTAACAGATATTTATAGAACATTTTACCCGAACATGAAAGAATCAACTTTATTCTCAGCACCTTCTGGAACTTTCTCCAAAACTGACCACATATTTGGACATAAAGCAAGCCTCACCACATTTGAATCCCATCACACCACTACAGAGAAACTTGGATATCAGCAAAGAAACAACAGAAAACTTACAATCTCATAGAAACTGAGTAAGTCACTATAGAACTAAAAATGAGCAAAGATAGAAATGAAGAAAGAAACTGAAAACTTTTTACAATTGAATGAAAATGGATTCACAACATAACCAAACTTATTGGAATCAATAAAGACATTTCTAAGAGGCAAATTCATAACAATAAGTGACTACATAAAATACATTGATATATCTCATACTAGCAACTTAACATCTTACCTGAAACTTCAGAACAAAAAGAAGTTATTACAGCTAAAGAAATAGATGGCAAGATATAATCACACTCAGGGCCAAAATCAATAAAACACAAACAAACACACAAACAAAAATTACAAAGAATCAATGAAACAAAGAGTTGTTTTTTTTCAGAAAAATAAATAAGATTGAAAAACCCATACCCAAATTAACTAAAATGTGGAGAGAATAACTAAATTAACAATATTAGAAACAATGGCAATGGGTTTTTGATCCTACTGCACGTACTGGCTTTGTGGGAGCCTAGGCAATTTGGATGCTCACCTTACTAGACCTGGATGGAGGTGGGTGGTCTTTGGACTTCCCACAGGGCAGGGAACCCGGATTTCTCTTAGGGATGATGAGGGAGGGGGACAAAACTTGGAAAAGAAGTCAGCATATTTTTACGTATAGGTGATATGATAGTATATATAAGTGACTGTAAAAATTCCAATGGGAAACCTCTACAGCTGACAAACAAAGCAATGTATTTGGATACAAAATTAACTTATAAAAATAAATATCCCTCCTATATAAAAATGACAAATGGGCTAAAAAAGAAATCAGAAAAGCAATATCTGTCAAATAATGTAAAATCTTTTATATTATATTTCACACACACATATTATGTAATAGTCTAAATAATATAGAATATATTTGGGCAACTCTAAACTGGCAAGTGTAATATTTATTTGATAAAAACTTCAAGTCTTTGAAGAAAAAAACTGAAGAAAATATCAGACATGATCACCCATGCTCATCAATGGGTTGCATTAATATAGTAAAATGGCCATCTTATCACAAACAATGTATAGATTCAATATAACATCCATCAAAATTTCAAAACAATACTTCCCAGATCTTGAAGAGATAATTCTCAGTTTGATAGGAAAACATAAAATAAACAGGATAGCTAAGATATTTCTGACTGAATAATAAAAGAAATGCTGGACATATCACCATCGCTGATTTCAAGTTGTATTGCAGAGATAAAGTAGTAAAAATTGGCACAAAAAGAGACACACTGATCAAGTAAAGTGAATTAAATACCCAGACATAAATCCATATACCTATGGACACCTGATTTTTGACAAAGAAGCCAAAAATATACATTGAAATTAAAATGTTTTCAAAAAACATACCTTCAAATTTGATGACTGCATGTAGAAAAATCCAAATAGATTCATATTTATCACCCTGCACAAATTTCAAGTCTAAATGGATCAAATATTGCAACATAAGGCCAAATATACTGAATGTGATCATAGAGAAAGTGAAGAAAAGCTTTGAACTTAATACTACAGAAAAAGACTTTCTGAACATAATTTTGTTAGCACAAGTGTTAAAATCAATAATTAATAGATAGAACCTCATGAAACTGAGAAGCTTCTGTATGGCATTCAGAAAAATGACACTCTACAGAATGAGATACTATCTTTATCAACCACATATTCAATGTAAGAATAATATCTAAAATATATAAAGAATTAAATAAAAACTATATAGCAAGAAAACAGACAACTCAATTATAAATGGAGTAATGTTCTAATATTCTAAAGAATTCTCTGTAGAGACTATTCAAATGGCAGAGAATGACTTAAAAATGTGTTCAGCATCCTTAGAGAGCAGGGTTATGCAAGTCAACGAGATTCTATCCCATAAGGATGGTTAAGATTATTAGCACAAGTGGCAGTTATATTGGTGAAGGTGTGGAGTATGAAGAATATTCCTCCATTTATAGTGGGAGTGGAAACTTTTATGGCTACTCTAGAAATCCATGTGGCAGTTTCTTAGGAATTTTGGAATTAATCTTCAAGATTCAGCTATATCACTTTTATATATAAACCTAAAGGACAGTTGATACAACCATAAAGATACTTGTTTGTCCATGACAATGGTTGCTGTATTAATAATAGCCAGAAATTGGCAATAATCTAGGTGTTCCTCAATAGAATAATGGATAATAAAACAGTGGCTTAATGTGGACAAGGGAGTAGTATTTAACTATTAAAAAAATGAAATCATGAAAGTGACAGGCAAATGGACAGAACTAGAAATAGTCATTCCAAGTGAGGTATCCTACATCCAGAAAGAGAAATATGATAAAATATGATATGTATGCACCCATATGTAGATATGAGATGTTAAGTCAATGATAACCAAGCTATAGTTTGTATAACTGAAGAGGTTAGGTAAATAGTAAGGAACTAGGATGGATTGATAGATCTCATTGGGAAATGGCAATAGAATAGATAGTTATGAATGGATGGATGGTGATGGAACGTCAAAATCAAATATAGAGGCTGAGGTAGTTGAGAAGGAGGGAATACAGGGAGAGATAGTTAAAACTAAAGTCCATCTGAGTGGTAGTAGGGAAATACAATAGAAACTTCCTAAAATATATACATATATGAAGACAGTCTAAAGAAATTGCCAAATAATGGGGAGACATGGGCCCTGAAGTTTATCTTTTGTCACCAAATAAAGTTTCTTGTATTGGGATTGAGTCATTTCTAATTGAATTGTTTGTCAAATGGTTCCATTTGAATCCCCAAATCACATATGCTATCTGCAAGACAATAGATTACTCTCCCAAAACCTATTATTGAAGTTAATACATATATAAGTCATTGAATGTGGAAAAGTCCCGCTGGTGTTTACAAAGATCCTTTACCCTCTCTGTTCATTGTCTTTTCTTTTTTTTTTTCACACTACAAAATAAAAACATAAACTCCAACCTATCCACAAAACATTTAATCTACAATGGTGTCCTGCTGGTGAGATAAGCTAAGGAAATTGTAGCACAAAGTTTATGGAATTAACCAACCATTGTTAGATAATTAAACCTCATTTTATGAGACCCATACCTAGCACTGCTTGGGTGATCAACTACCTGGGACAACTAGATGTGCCAGAGACCTAGAATAAAAACCAAAATCTGTAGTAATAAGAGCGGCGGGCTGCATTCCTGGCACCCGGCTGCCCGCAAGGCTAGCTTTATACCTGAAATAATTACACGGAAACTGTATTCTTTTGAACACTTCCTGGCCCATTAGTTCTAACCTCTTATTGGCTAGCTTTTACATATTGATCTAACCCATTTCTAATATTCTGTGTAGCACAACGAGTTGGCTTACCAGGGAAGATCTTAACCTGCATCTGTCTGGAGTGGGAGAATCATGGCGACTCACTGACTCGGCTTCTTTCTCCCAGCATTCTGTTCTGTTTACTCCACCCACCTATGGGTTGGCCTATCAAATGGGCCAAGGCAGTTTCTTTATTAATTAACCAATGAAAGCAACAGATTAATACAAGACCCACCTCCATCATTTTCCCTTTTTCTGTTTAAACAAAAAAGAAAGGCTTTCACTTTAACATAGTAAGATTACATATAGCAAAACAGTTATCAAGCAAGAATTACAGTTACAATATTTATATCTATTTTATCTTTTATCATAACTAAGGAAAACTATAACTATAACTAACCATTATTCAACTCCATCAAAGACTCCAGAAGGATATAATACTACCTAAGTAAACAAGAAATAAGAAACTTCAAACTCTAGAAATGACAGAGACATCTCGCTGCCTTGACAGTCACTCTAAGTTCTTTTGTACCATTGGGGCATCCATCTTCCGCCTACAGGCCCATAGTATCCAGCAGACATTTTCATGAAGCAGGAAATTCCAAAGACAGTTCAGTCACTATCTGCTGTGTCCTGCAGAATGTCTCTCAGACTCTTTCATGAATCAGGAACCCCGAAAGATCATCTCACCTTTAGGCAAGTTCAGCAGTCCTCTCTCTGCAGGTTCTTTGTGTCCATTTTATGCATCAGTCCATGCAAGAGCAGTTTCTTGTCTAAATGGCTACCAAACTCCTTAAGGAGTCAATTCGGTGCCCATCTTCCTCTTGAAGTAGATTGGTGCTGCCATGAGCAGACGTGTCTCGTTGTCATAAAAAGCCCTAAAATTTATTAAAACACTTAAATGCCATATTCTGTAGCCTTTGAAAGATATGAAGAATGCCTATCTGAAATATATCTATGCATATCTAGAAAATCTAACTAACATGACTACAAGCTTTACTATTATCGATGATTATCCATTAACAACCTATATTTAAATTGCATTTTTAAATGAACTATACAATCACAATACCTTAATCAAGATTAGAAATACATATACTTATAACAAAATTGACCTTAAAATCATACCAATGCAAATTATTCATATCTATATCATATCCCCCTTTAAATGTAAAAGAACATTTATAAACAATATTTGGGAATATGGGCGCAGTTTTTCTCTCCAAACTCCTTCCTGCTGAATGGGGGCGCTGTATTCAGATCTTTCATCATGTAACCGGTGTGTCAGGGTCATCTCAGTCTGCAGTTGAGTGAAGTAATTTTCTGAAGGTGTTCACAGCAACCTTTCAGGAGGGCGTGGTCTATCATACCATATTGGGATAGACACAATCCACAGAGTCTCATCCTCTGTGAAAACAAAAGAAGACCCTCTCCAAAGCATCATATCCTTAGACCCATATTCTGAAATCATAATACCCTTGTATCCATTCTGGTTTAGCTTGGCAGCCCATATATTGAAATGTCTCTCTGCACTTAGCTCCTTTACAGTCAAAAATTTTAAAGAAAACACAATAATACAAAGAATCCAGACTCTCTGTGAATTTTCCATTTTTACATGGCTTATTTTTCTTTATTTCTTTTAATCTATAACTATCTGTACTCTGTCTCTTTAAAGACTTTACCCTTTTTTTAAGACATTAACTTTATTCTTTATATATATTTTTTTCTCTCTCTCAAGCCTACGTACATTCATCCAACAGTGTCTGAATCAGTTCTATTGTGAATCTGTAATTTTTTTACTATCCAGGAGCATTTCTTTTTTTTCATGAAGTTAATACACTTTATTTTTTTTATTTTTTAATTATTAAAGATTTCTGCCTCTTCCCCGCCACCACCTCCCATTTCCCCCCCTCCCCCAATCAAGTCTTCCTCCCTCCTCAGCCCAAAGAGCAATCAGGTTTCTCTGCCCTGTGGGAGGTCCAAGGACCACCCACCTCCATCCAGGTCTAGTAAGGTGAGCATCCAAACTACCTAGGCTCCCACAAAGCCATTATGTGCAATAGGATCAAAAACCCATTGCCATTGTTCTTCAGTTCTCAGTAGTCCTCATTGTCCGCTATGTTCAGCGAGTCCGGTTTTGTCCCATGCTTTTTCAGACCCCGGCCAGCTGGCCTTGGTGAGTTCCCGATAGAACATCCCCATTGTCTCAGTGTGTGGGTGCACCCCTCGCGGTCCTGAGTTCCTTGCTCGTGCTCTCTCTCCTTCTGCTCCTCCTTTGGATGGTGAGACTCAGTCCAGTGCTCCAATGTTGGTCTCTGTCTCTACCTCTCGACCCAGCAATACCACTATTGGGAATATACCCAAGAGATGCCCTGACATACAACAAAAGTATATGCTCAACTATGTTCATAGCAGCATTGTTTGTAATAGCCAGAATCTGGAAACAACCTAGATGCCCTTCAATGAAAGAATGGATGAAGAAAGTATGGAATATATACATATTAGAGTACTACTCAGCAGTAAAAAACAATGACTTCTTGAAATTTGCATACAAATGGACGGAAATTGAAAACACTATTCTGAGTGAGTTAAGCCAGACCCAAAAAGAGGAACATGGGATGTACTCACTCATATTTGGTGTCTAGCCATAAATAAAGGACATTGAGACTATAATTCATGATTCTAGAGGAGCTAAATAAGAAGGTGAACCCAAAGAAAAACATATAAGCATCCTCCTGAATATTAACCTTCATCAGGCGATGAAAGAAGCCAGGAGCATTTCTTAAAATGTTACGCACTTCTTAAAAACTTAAGTGCACCATGTACAGATAATACGGTACCACCTGTGTCCTGCCCAGTCGAAACCTTAACTGCGCTGTTATTACGGTAGTTCCTGCCTGAGACCAGCACAGTTCAGCACGGCAGAGCTGAGCCGCTCCTGCCTCAGAGCCATTTGGTGCCCCTGAGCCACACGCAGTTCCAGGCACACAGCAGTCCACAAGCAAGCCATAGCACTTTACTCCAAATGCTCCATTCAAAAGCTCTGTCTCCAGCAGGAGCCAGACAGAGATCGCAATGGCGGCACAGCCAGTTTTTTCCTGCTGCTGAGTCAGGACAATTTCTTTGCGGCATGCAACCCACAAAGAGCAAAAAGCTGTCTTAAATTCTCTCTCTCTCCTTTTTAAGCCCTCTCAGCTTTTACGTGGAGTTCATTAGCACGTTGGGTGCCACTCTGTTGTAATAAGAGCGGCGGGGCTAAGTTCCTAGGCACCCGGCTGCCCGCATGGCTTAGCTTATGCCCCCAAATAATTACACGGAAACTGTATTCTTTTGAACACTTCCTGGCCCATTAGTTCTAACCTCTTATTGGCTAGCTCTTACATATTGATCTAACCCATTTCTAATATTCTGTGTAGCACAACGAGTTGGCTTACCAGGGAAGATTTTAACCTGCATCTGTCTGGAGGGGGAGAATCATGGCGACTCACTGACTCGGCTTCTTTCTCCCAGCATTCTGTTCTGTTTACTCCACCCACCTAAGGGTTGGCCTATCAAATGGGCCTAGGCAGTTTCTTTATTAATTAACCAATGAAAGCAACAGATTAATACAAGACCCATCTCCATCAAAAATCTACTATTATAGAAAGAAAGAAATATAGAAAGAAAAAACAAAGAAAGAAAGAAAGGAAGGAAGAAGAAAGAAAAGAAAACAATAATTCAAAGAAAGATCAAATATTTCTTCTCCCTAACATTACTAGGATATTCATTTCTAGTGCATTGGGATGGACAAGGCAATGGATTCTGTTGTCTAATCTCTATATATGAGTGTCAGAATTTAAGGGTTTAAGATATGGATGGATGTTCAGTCTTTGAAAGAGTTAGATAACACTTTTATTATCAGTCTATAAGACTAGTGTCCCTAAACAAACAACATATTTCCAATCAAATCAAGAGTTTCTTGTATGTTTGAACACTTTAGAATTCAGAAGTTTCTTTAAAAAGTTTTTGAATATAATTACATAAATTTTCTACTCCTTTTTTTTCTGTCCAACCCTATACATTCACTGATTCCATCTGGTGCTGCTTGATTGTACATAAATTCATGGTTGACCACTTCTCATTGGATTACCAATCAAGTACTTCATTTCCAGGGAAGATTAATTTCTCTCTGTGTGAATTTTTTAATTTCTGTTGTTTCTAATCTATGAGTAAGGACCCAGGAATTTTCCTCTCCCATGTTAGCATACAATTTTCCTTGCTCAAGTCTTGGTTAGCCACCCATATTGCTGAGGGATCATGGATGAAGATTTGCTGTCATTTATAGGAGACATAATCATACACCAGATTAACTAGTTCTCATTTACCATTTTTCTGCCTCTTCTGTGATGTTTCCTGAGCTTTAAGTGTAGAGTTCTCCTTGTGGATGTATACAGTTTGGTTTTGCACTCCATAAGCAGTTGTCCTTGACAATTTGATAAATTGTGACTTTCTGTAATGGTCTCCTTTTATTGGAAAGAGAAGCTTCTTTGATGATGCATGAGAGCTACAAATATGTGTGTATAAGTATAAATACTAAAATTAAATGTTGAAAGGAGGATCTGTTTGTCATCCCAGCTGCCCAGCTAGCCTACCTCAAAATAACCACAAAGAAACTGTATTAATTAATTCACTGTTTGACCCATTAGCTCTAGTTTCTTATTGGCTAACTCTTACATTAATCCATTTCTCTCTCTCTCTTTCTCTCTTTTTCTCAATATATATAGATATAAATATAGATATATAGATATAGATAGATATATACATAGTAATACATAGGAAAATTCTAGCAAGAATTACAGTTACAATATTTATATCTACTTTATTTTTTATCATAACTAAAGACAACTATTAACTATATAAATTCTTCAACACCATCAACATCTCCAGAAGAATATAATATTATCTAAGTAAACAGAAAGTACATTGTAAGCAACTTCCAAAACTCTAGAATTGACAGAGACTTCTCACTGCCTGGACAGTCACACAAAGTTCTTCTGTACCATTGGGGTATTTGTCTTCAGCCTACAGGCCCATAGTATCCAGCAGACTTTTCCCATAGAGCAGGAAATTTCAAAGGCAGTTCTGCCTATATTGGCAGTTTTTTTAGTCACTTTCTTCTGTGTCCTGCAGAATGTCTGGCAGACTCTTTCATAAAACAGGAACCCTGAAGGATCATCTCACCTTTAAACAAGTTCAGCAGTCATTGTTCTGTGGGTCCTGCATGTCCAGTTTATGCAACAATCCGGGGAAGAGCAGTTTCTTGGCCACATGGTTAACCAATTATATAAGGAGACTCTTTGATGCCCATCTTTCTCTTGAAGTAGATTGGTAGTGCCAGGGGCAGATATGTCTCATTGTCATGAAAAGTCCTAAATTCTTAAACATATTAAATGTCATATTCTGAATGTCTCTGAAAGATTTGAAGAATACTATCTAACTGAAATATATCTCTATACATCTTAGAAAATCTAACAAACATGACTACAAACTTGACTGTTATAAATGAGTATCTATTAACATATATTTCTTAATTATACTTTACATTTTAAAATTAACTACACAATTGCAATACCTTAATTAAGAGCATCAATATACATATAACAGAATTGACATTAAATTTTTATCAGTAAACCAAGATCCATAGCAATGGAAATTATTGTTAGGATTTATGCTTCTTTAATAAGGAGATAGAAGTAGGTTCTCTTTTAAGACTTACCACTTCAGTCACCTTAAGGTTCAGTTAATTTCCAGTACCAGACATGATTCCATTTGTGTTGAGTGCATGGGCCTTAAATAACTAGTCAGCTATTGTTTACTGCCAAGGAATGAGTGATACTATCTCACCCTTAGGGTTATCTTGATATGGCATTTGGTGTTCTGGTTTAAAAGTATCACAAATGGGTAGTACCATTGGTTGTATTCCCCCTTTGGATGCTTACATACCACATAAAAGCTATGAAAATGCTATAAATTCTAGTCCTCAGATAGAAGGTTATATGCAGTTCAGTTCCTCTAAGTCCTATGTTTAAAGTACATAGTGTTCTCAGCAATAGTGACTTACCTTTCACCTCTAGAAGGCAACCAAAGACAACAGCAATAGCAATTATTGTTTCAGGATTCTCTTGGACTTCACTAAAAAACAACTCAAAGGGGATTTATTCATTTTTAATATTAGGGTTTCTATTGAATAGTCCATCATTCTTGGGGAAGCATTCACAGCCTAATTGGTCTGACTTCGTTTACACTTTATTTTATATGCTAATATATGTATTTATATATATTATATGTGATATTAAATAAAACATGATTGCTTATTGCTTTAAAAAATAGACTCAATGTTATTTTTCTGCCCCTCTTCCTCTCCCCAATTAAAGACCTGCACTGCATATCCAGTTCCCTTTAATATTATCTGTATCCTGTTATTATCTTCAGCACTCATCTTCATGTCCTCACTCCATTGTACTTTTTTACTTTCCTAGTTTCTGTCGTTGCTCCAGGCTATGTACTTATCTCTGAAGAATTGGAGCTAGGAACCTCCACTGGGAGAGAACTTGTGAAATTTGTTTAGGTGTCTGGGTTACCTGACTCAATACAATCTTTTCTCATTCCATCCATATGCTTTAGATTTATTTTTCTTTACACCTGAGTACTATCCCATAGAATATGTTAACACCTTTTCATTATATATTCTTCCACTGAAGGACATTTAGATTGCTCCCTTTTCTTAGCTTTTGTGACTAAACTGGTAATGAATAATGTAGAACAGAGAATAGAACATTCCACAGGGAATAGAATGCAATGTCCTTTGATCAAGTGCCAAGTGGTGGTCTCTCTCTCTCTCTCTCTCTCTCTCTCTCTCTCTCTCTCTCTCTCTCTCTCTCTCTCTCTCTCTCCATGCTTGAAGTTTATTGAGTTCTGCACACTGATTTTCAAAGTGGCTATAGCAGTTTGCAATCTCACCAGCAGTGAATGAGAGTTTCCTTTTCCTAACATTCTTGCCAGCATTTACTGTTGGTTGTTTTGTTAACCTTAGCTATTTTGACTGCTGTAAGAGGAAATAACAGTTATTTTGATTTGAATTTCCATAATTGTTAAGGATAAGAATGATGAACATTTTAAAATATATTTTAAAATCATTTTTACCTCCTTTAAGAATTCTCATTAGATATATAGTTAATTTTAAAAGTCTTATAAAAGTTTGCCCTTTTAATTTTTCTATATTGTGGTATTGATCCTCTGTCTGATGTAGCTAGTAAGGACTCTATCATAATCTCTGTCTTCTACTGTACTTAATTGACTATTTTCTTAGCTGTATAGAAAATTTTAGTTTTATTAGATCTCACTTGTCAATTATTGGCCTTTATTCCTGGGAATATAGAACCCTATTCAGAAAGTCTTTTTTTCCATGTCTTGTAGCATGATATCTTTGTTTTCTTCTAGCAGTTTCAGATATCACTTTCAAATCTGTGATCCGTTTGAAGTTAGTTTTCATGCAAAATGCTAGATATGAAGGAAATTTAATTCTTCTACACATGTACATCTAGTTTTCTCAGCGCAATTTTTGATGTTGGTATCTCTTCTCCACAATTTTTAGCTTCTTTGTAAGAAATCAAATGGATGCTGTCTTAGTCATTGTTCTCTTCAATGACTGTGAAGAGACACTATGACCAAGTCTACTCTTAAAAAATAAAGTATTTTATTATGAGCTGGCTTATAGTTTCAGAGGCTTAGTCTATTATCATTATGGCAGAGAATGTGGCAGCATGAAATAGCTGAGAACTATATTCTGAGTTTTAAGCATGGAGAGAGAGAGAGAGAGAGAGAGAGAGAGAGAGAGAGAGAGAGAGAGAGAGAGAGATGGGGAGACTGTAGGCCTTGCATGAACTATCAAAACCTCAAATCATACCCCCAGTTACGTATTTTCTGCAACAAGTTCACACCTACTGATCTTTCTAACCCTTTCAAGAGGTTCCACTCCCTGGTACCAAGCACTCAAATATATGAGTCAATAGGGACCATTCATATTCAAACCATCACAGATATAGGTATATAAACTTGTAATTTTGGTTTTTGGTTCAATTGATCTATATATTTCTTCAACTGTATTACTGATTTTATTACTGCAGCTCTGTAATATATCTTAACAAATGAAAAGGTAATCTCCAAGCAATTTTTGTTCTATTGGAGATTTCTTTGCCAATTTGAAGTCTTTTGTGTTTCCAACTCAAGAGGTTTCAGAAGGGAACAAAGTGAACAATATTGGCAACTAGGTTAGAGATTCTCCTTGCTGTATATTTTCAAGGAATGAGTCTGCTTTCTGCCCTCTTTCTAAGAGTTTACTTAAGGATAAATTAAAATGCAATGGAAAGATTTCTTTGATAGAGTAGATTTCAGAACTGCCTAATATTGGCTCGGTCTCATGGTTATTACTTTAGTATAAGTCTAGGGTGTGGTCCTGCTTGTTTCTTGGCCACCTTGCTAGCTTACACTCAAAATAACAACACAAAAATTGTATTAATTAAATCACTGCTTGCCCCATTATCTCTAGCCTCTTATTGGCTAACTCTCACATCTTGATTTAACCCATTTCTATTAATCTGTATATTGCCATGTGGCAGTGCCTTACTGAAAAAGATTCTACCTGGTGGCATCCATCTCAGGCAGAGAATCCATGGCTTCTCTGACCCCACCTTTCTTCCTCCCAGCATTCAGTTCTCTTTTCCCTGCCTTCCTAAGTTCTCCCCTATCAAAAGGCCAAGGTAGTTTCTTTATTCATTAACCAATAAAAGCAACACATAAACAGAAGGACTTCCTTCACCATTTCCCCTTTTCTTTTTAAACAATAATGAAGGCTTCAACATAGTAAAATTACATATAACAAAACAGTTATCAAGCAAGAATTGTAGTTACAATATTTATATCTACTTTATCTTTTGTCATAACTAAGGAAAACAATACCTATGACTATAAATTCTTGAACAGCATCAAAGACTCCAGAAGGATATGATATTACCTATGTAAACTGGAAGTGCATTATAAGCAACTTCCAAAACTCTGAAATTGACAGAGACATTTTACTTCCTGGACAGTCACCAAAAGTTTTTCTGTATCATTGGGGCATCCATCTTCAGCCCACAGGCTCACAGTATCTAGCAGACTTTTCTATGAAGAAGGAAGTTTTAAATACAATTTCACCTATATTGGCAGTTTGTCAGTCATTTTCTTCTGTGTCCTGCAGAATGTCTTTCAGACTCTTTCATGAAGCAGGAACCCCAAAGGACCATCTCACCTTTAGGCAAGTTTAGCAGTCATTTCTCTGTGGGTCCTGCATGTCCAGTGACACAGTCTAGGCAAGAGCCGTCTCTTGCACAAATTGCTAAGGAACTTCTTTGATGCCCATCTTTCTCTTTAAGTAGCTTGTTGCTGCTAGGAGTAGATGTGTCTCACTGTCATGAAATACCTTAAGTTCTTAAATATTTTAAATGCCATATTCTGAAGGTCACTGAAAGATTTGAAGAATACCTATCTAACTGAAATATACCTCTATACATCTAGAAAATCTAACTAACATGACTACAAACTTGACTATTATAGATGACTATCTATTAACCTATATTTCTTAATTATACATTACATTTTTAAATGAGATACACAAGCACAATACCTTATTCAAGAACAGAAATATACATTTAACAAAATTGACCGTAAGTTTGTATCAATAAAGCAAGATCTATACCAATGTAAATTATTCATATTTATATCATACCCCCTTCAAATGTAAACAAACATTTATAGACAATATTTGGGAATATTGACATAGATTTGTCCATACTACTTCCTGTTGTTTGGGGGCACTGTTAATCAGGTCTTTCATGGTGTATCCCGTGTGTTAGGTTCTTCTCAATCAGCAGTTGGACAAAGTAATTTTTTGAAGATACTCACGGTGACCTTTCAGGGGGTGTGGTCAATCAAACCATATTGGCCTAGAAGCAATCCACAGGTTTTCATCTTACATGAAAACAAAAGAACCTCTTTTCCAAAGCACCATATTCTTAGGCCCAAATTCTGAAGTCAAGCTACCTTTATAATATACATGCTGGTTTAGCTTAGCAGCCCATAGAATGAAATGTCTCTCTGTACTTAGCTCCTTCACAGTCAAAAAATTCAAAGATAACACAATAATATACATAATTCAGACTTTCTGTGTATATTGCATCTTCATGTGGCTTGTTTATACTCAATTACTTTTTAATATTTAATTTATTATCTTTACTCCCTTAATCTACGACTGTCTGTACTCTATGTCTTTAAATATTTAACCCTTTTTTAAACCATTTATTTTTTCCAACTCTCTATACTCTGTCTTTTAGTCTTCCACTCCTATGGACATTTATCCTACACTGTGACCCATTTAGAGGTCTTTTATGTCTGAATCTGTCCTACTGTGATTCTGTATTTTTTTTATTGTCCAGGAGCATTTCTTACAATGCTAAATGCTTCTTAAAAACTTATGTTGCACCATTAGTAGGGGTAATGTGGTACCACCTGTTTCCCTACCCAGTCTAAAAGTTAAGCTGTGCTATTACTATGATAAACACAGTAGTTTCTTCCTGCTTTCTGCACAATTCAGCATAGCATAGCCATGGGTGTCTCTGAGCTGCTTGTGCACTGCCCCACTTCCAGGTATACAGAGAGTTAATGTTTCGATCAAGCAAGCTGTAGCACTTTACTCACAAGCCCAATCCAAATGCTCAGTCTCTGACAAGAGACAGAGGTTACACTAGCAGCATAGCCCAGAAAACCTGCATTTTTAAATTGCCCAGCTATTTTTCTTTTGCTATGGTTGAGTCAGGAAAATCTCTCTCAAAGGTGCAAGCCACCAGCAAACAGCAAAAAGCTGTGTGAAACTGTATTTTTGTGTTTAAAATTAAGCTCTCTCAGGTTATTAAGTGGATTTAGTCTATCACGTTGGAGCCAATTTTTGCAAGTAGAGGGCCTGCTTGCTTTTCCCAGCTGCCCCACTAGATTATACCCTAAATAACCACACAAGGATTATATTGATTAAATCATTACTTGGCACATTATCTCTAGCCTCTTATTGGCTAACTCTCACATCTTGATTTAACCCATTTTTATTAATCTGTATATTGTCATGTGGCAGTGGTTTACTGGGAAAGATTCTAACCAGCGGCATCCATCTCAGGTGGAGGATCCATGACTTCTCTGACTCTGCCCTTCTTCCTCCCAGCATTCAGTTCTGTTTTGCTCACCTACCTAAGTTCTACCCTATCAAAAGGTCAATCCAAGTCAGTTTCTTTATTCATTAACCAATGAAAGCAACACATAAAGAGAAGGACCTCCTACACCAAATTGTCTCATGGTTATTACTTTGTATAGGTCTATGATAAAAAGGAGCAAGTTGAGCAAAAAAGAAATACCCACTATTCATTCATATAAAGTTAGGGAACCAGTAACATGACTCTGCCTTATATTTCTATGTTCTAGCACAGTTAAGAATTCATCTCCACTGAGAAAATTGAATTTCTTTGACTTGATGATTGATATTTTTGCAAATAGGTCAAAAATTAGCAATAATTTTAAAGTTACTCTTCTATATCTGTCCCAGCTATAGAAATAATTGATATAAATATATATATGAATATATATATTATTTAAAATACTGTTAATGAAATACTATAGCTTTTACGTTGAATAAAATAATTGATGCTGTAATCATGTTGGTATTTGTATTGCCGAAATATTTGTTTCCTAGTTGATCCCTACTAGAAGAGTGTCTTAGTAGAATTTAGAATATACTTTACTTTTATTTAAAGCAATTGTCAATATGTATATCAGAATAATTATTGACCTTGTTATTTCATTTTTTTAAAAATGATTTGACTAAAAATAAAGTACCTGATAGTCAGTTTGCATTTGATCTCAAGAATATTTTAGACCAGGAGTTGCTAGCATTACAGAAAATCTACTTAATAGTATTCAGTCTAAAACATTGCCATGCTCTACAGAATATCTTTCTATGAAAATAAATAAAAAATGTTTTTTAATGATTCCCTGGAGATTCATCCACTGACCAGTATAACACTCCTGCATATGAGAGGTTCTAGTATACATCATCTCAGTAGTTTGCCCATTTAGAGTATTTGATAGGTTCCTAAAAGGAAACAGAGGGCAGCCACAGAAAAATGAAATTTTTATGTTATAGTAAATGAAGTGGGAAAAGGATTCATTTCTAATTTTTATTATCTCACTTATAATCTTACTCCACATATTTTACATAGCATAAATATGAACTGTAACATCAATGAAAAAATTCCTTGAAAAAATATAGACATTTGCATTCTGCCTCATTCCTACTGTATTTTACCCAAAACTACAAGTATCACAGCATAGTTGATCAAGTTTTATGGGCAAATTTAAGACAGGCTAAAGAAAACGGTATTTCTGTTGTGTTAATTAGTGTAGTAATTCCAGACAAATATATGGAATTATGTTTCTTACATGTCACTTAACCATTATTAATTTAACTTGGATGATTCAAGTAATTCCAAGCATATAAAACCAATAATAGAGGCCTGCCTAGGATTTCTTTGCTATAATCTATTCATTGTGTTTTGGTGCCAGTATTTGAAGTGAGGCTCTCTACATGCAAGAGACGTACTCGCTATTGCTGAAATACATCTCCACCAAAAGTTATTGCTTTTTACAGTGTGACATAGTAGCCAAATGATTTCAATTATAATTTGTATTGGAACACATTTTTGCTGTCCTTCTGTTGCACCATGATAAAAATATTGGATTATGGTGTTCTTCCAATTTTTTATCATGTGCAGCAGAGGTTATATTTGGCATTAATATTAGTTTCATTTTCTAGACTATCAGTCACCATCTCTTCCTCCTGAAAAATGAATCTTCAGATAGCTGTTACTTACAGAGCCTAATGTTCTATATGTTCATCCAAGGCACTGCAAAAGACCCAGAAACTACTGGGTCACTTATCTCTAAATTTTTCTTTCATCTGTGATATAAAGTATTAAATTTATACTTTATACAGTGTTGCTTTTCTTAATTTTGAATAGTGATTTTGAAAGATATTTGATGAATGTTCAGCTCTCTTCTTCATGTTAAATGAAATTTATCCCAAGTTAGTTCAATAATTTGCTCACCCAGCTTCTTTTCTCCTTGTCTATCTGTACAATGTAAGAGTTTTTGTGTGGGAAAAGGTAGTAAATCATTGTTAGAAGCTGAAAATTAGGAATATAAGTGTAAGCCAACATTGAGAACAAATCTGAGAACTAGTTCTGCATTTTAAAATGGTATTAAATACAGAAACTATTTTAATATGCCTTATAAATAAGAATCAGCAACAGGTATTTTTTCCACTATCACTAGAAATGCAAACATCTACTATCCATTTTGTAAGACAATATTCATCTAGCAGTAACTGATTTCTTCACTTTAACAGAAAGAAGGGAGAAAGCAAATGTGTTTATGTTTTTGGCAAAGAGAAAAGAGACTACAAAGCTTTGATTTTCAGATGTTTATTAAGGAACTTTTACATGGTTCCCATCTGCACATTTCCACCACACCTGTCTCCCTGGTGTGAGACTGATTAGCACCTGTATGAACTCCTTTACAGATACAGACAAGAATTTACAGGACAGCAGTGCAGTGTTGTTGGTATTGTACTGTGACCACAAAGTCCCTTCAGATGTGATCAGATCTGGAAATTATGTACTTTGACATGTCAAGGTTCTCAGGGAGACTTTCCATTTTTAAGAAAAATAAATAAAAATGTCCATATTCTTGATCTCAATGAATGAAATTAGGATAAAAATGTTGTTCAGTGTGACTATCCATACTGTTATTTGTTAAAGTCATAGAGAAAATGTAAGAAAACTAACATCAGCAGCTAAGATTGTCACTGAATTGTTTTAATTCATATAATGTTAATCCTTTTAAAACTCAAACCATAGTTTGAATTACTTCAATTGCCTTGAACTTGGTTTTTAAATGTTTCTTCCATTGGAGTTTATTATTTATTTGTAAAAATGAAGACTAAAGCTTCATAGTAATGGCATGAATTGTATCAAGTTAGAGGGATACTGTTATTCAGCTATAAAATTGTGTAGAAGTGGCTATAAAATGCATGTAAAATCTTAACACTTGAAATATCAATATATCTGAATGCAGTATTACAAGAAATGTGCATCAAATCCATTTGATAAGAATTAGTGAAATTAGGAAGTTTTCTTTCTTTCTTGTTTCCTTTTTGTTTTTGAATCATAGTGCTGTAGGAATTTATACCACCAGTAGCTTTTAAGTTACCCACCCACTTGGTTGTGGCCTCTTATACTATTTATGCAAATTTATTTATTTATTTGTTTGTTTATTTAATTTATGTTTTGAGACAAGGTATCTCTGTAGCTTTGGTGCCTGTCCCAGAACTAGCTCTTGTAGACCAGGCTGTCCTCAAACTCCCAACAGATCTGCCTTCCTCTGCCTCCTGAGTGCTGGGAATAAAGGTGTTTGTCACCACCACCCAGCATTATATATGCCAATTTAAAGCACTATCAGCCCCAGCCTCCATTGTGGCTGGAAGATTCAGTTCCTGTTTCTTGTTCCAGTGGAGGATTGTGATCTTTAAGTCTACTCCTAAATAAATAACTCTCTATTATACTTAATTCTGGGCTAGTGTCCTTCTTTATCTGGAAGCCCCCATGGTCCTGAACTCAACACCTACAGGTGAACTGGCTTAAAGACCTAAACAGTCCACAATCCAGAAAGTGACCCTACCCTCTAGACTTGTTTTTACCTATGTTTTGTTTTTGTTTGTGGTGTTTTTTTGGTTTTTTGTTGTTGTTGTTTGTTTGTTTTGTTTTGTAAAACCCCTGACATAGCAGAGCTAACTGCCTGTGCTGACTTGGAAATTTTCCAAGCACACACACTCTACCACCACCCCGGCTGCCACTACCACATTCCTTGCCACATGGCCATTTGCACAACTTCCAGTTTGTACTCCCAGTTCCTGAGTTCTGGGCTTCTTTCTCCGTGTATAGAATTGATTTAATTGCTTTCAATTTGTCAAACAAAGCATATTTCTAAAACTAAAGCTGTTCAGGACTATTCTTTACATCAGGTTGTGTCTCTAGTCATGATTCTGCAGCCGTGACACCTGCTGAACAATAAAGATTATTACACTTAAAATAATTTACCGTATTTCATAACAGGTAATTAATAAATCAATGAACTTGAACATTATATAATGATAGACAACATTACCATTGAAACATTTAGTAACTTTTTTTGCTAATACTATGGACTATATTCTTCAGGGCTTATATGGTCATGGTGACACACCAATTTATTGGATATTGGGACTTAGATTTTGTCATCATATTATATCCTTAAGAAAATGGTTTCATAACAGAATGAGGCACTTTTAAAAATAATAGAGCCTTTACAGACTAATAATGAACAAGTAGCTGACAGGATTAATAGCATTGACAATTAAAAGTTACCTGAAAAAATAAGCTATTAAATAAGGTAACATTAATTTGCCAGACAAAATAGAATCCATGTCAAATAATACTGAGAAATTCTCTGAAAGAATTCATACTCTTGAATTTGACAACCAAAATTTGTCATAAAGTTATGACAGGTTAGAAGATAGAGTATTTCACAAGGAAGGCAACCTGCATGCTATCCAAATAATGTCCAAGGATGAAATATTATCTTTAAAGGAAAAACTTTGGACCTTGGAATCACATGTGCAGAATGAGGACCAGAGGCTAGGTGCATCAGTGAAATTACTAGAAATATATAGAGGCCAGGAGATTAAGGCTTTACAAAAGAAAGTAGTAAAAAGATTTAAGATGATTGAGGAAATTATTGGAGCTGATGAACAGGGAAAGAAGGTACAACGACAGGATTCAACATTGCCAGTAGCTGTCAGAGATGACTTACCCAGGGTTTTAGTTTCGTACCCTGTAATCTACTCTGACAAAGCATCAACTTCTAAAGGCCTAAAGGATCCAACAAAGGTAGATGGATACCTATAGGAATGAATGATCTAAAAGAAATTAAGTGAGCAGTAGTAACTTATAACTTGCCTTCTGCATTTGTTAGGGAGATGATAAAGACAAGGACTTCTAGCATTAAAGCAATGCCACATGACTTTTTTCAGTTAGTTTTAGCAGACCTGGATGACAGGCTTCAATGGATGTTTAAATGCTATTTCATAAAAGAGGCTAAAATTTTAGAACAACAGGAAAATCAAAAAGACTTTTAGACTTTCCAAGATCAAACCCTTGGCAAAGGCACTTATGCTGACTGACAGACTCAAACTCTTCATGATGAACAAATATTGTCCCTATGACACAAATCAGTATTAAATAATTTGGACAGGATTCAAGAACTAAGCAAAATAATTGAATATTATGTCAGGGTTAAATGGGGCCAGAGAGAACCTTTAATGCCTTTTTACAAAGACTAAGGCTGTACAAACAGGAGTAACAGACACAGATACTAGAGGACTACTTATTGAGTATTTGATTTTGAAAATGTCAACTTAGAATGCAAAAAGATACTTGGGCCTTTAAAGTTTAGATCAACACCAAAGGATGAATGAATCCTACATAAAATGAACACTGAGACATTTGACTATAATACTGAATCTTGTATATGAGAAACAATTTCCAAAGAAATGAAGAGACATCAAAATGCTAAATGTTTTAATAGTGGTAGAATATGACATCTGAGAAGGGAATTCCTAGGAATAATATCTCCTTTGGGAATTGCAAGAATAGGAAGACTCAGAATTCAGGTATATGTAGAAGGTGTGGTAAAGGCCAACATTGGATCGATGAATTTAGATCAACAAAAGACAGACTAGGCAACCCAATTCAATTGGGAAACTCCTTGGAGAACCTCTCCCAGACCCCCAAGTCAAAAGTGGTCCAGTCATTCCCAGTCACTGTAGAGAACATGTCTCATGAGTAAAATTAAATCAACAACAACAACAACAACAAAGAAAACAGATCCTTTTGTAAAAGACCATACTGTTCTGGGAGATGGAATAAATATGGAGGATGAATAAAAAATTCCAATATAAAATGAATGCATTTTTGGCAGACTTCTATAAATGATCAAAGATCAAAACTAAAATTGTATATAAATGGCATTGTAATTGTGGGTTTGATAGATATGGGTGTAGACATGAGTATCAATCATTACTCCAGTATCTTGACATCCAAATTGGCCTCTTCAAGAGGCAATGTTCAATTACTAGGAATTGGAACCCTATCTCAAATGACACAAAGCACAATATTGATTGAATGCATAAGGCCAAAAGAACATAGATGAAAACTGAGGCCATATGTAGTTAATATTGCTATGAATTTATGGGGTCATGACCTACTGCTGCAATGGAATACCAGATAAACATTCCTGCAGTCCCAGAAACTCATGATTCTGGGAAGGATATTATAAGGTACTATACAAAAAGTTACTAGCTGTTCAGTCTGTACAAGAACACAAAACAACTATCAAACCTATAGAGGTATCACCAGCCCTACCTTTGAAACTGAGAAACCAATCTGGGTTAAACAGTGGCCATTAACAGAAGACAAACTGCAGGTTTGAGAATAGCTGGTACAAGAGAAACTAAATGTTCACCATATAGAAGAATCAACTAACCCTTGCAATTCTTATGTAATTGTTGTTAAAAAGAAATCTGATAAAGCAGAATTGTGACAGATCTAAGCTGTAAACAAGATAATTCAACCTATGGGCCCTCTACAATCTGGAATTCCTCTGACTTCTCTATTACCAAAAGGATGGCCTCTTATAGTTATTGAATTAAAAGATTGTTTCTTTACTATACCTTTACAAGAAAGGGGTACAGAAAAGATTGTCATCACAGTGCCTACTTATAATAATTCTCAGCCTACTAGGAGATATCAATGTACTATCCAACCACAAGGAATGCTCAATAGGCTTACTCTTTGCCAATACTTTGTAAGTCAGCCATTGGAAATAATGCATAAGCAATTTCCTAAATCTATAATTTAGCCTTACATGGATGATATTTTGCTAATTGATTCAAACACAGATTAGAAAGAATGTTTGAAGAAGTAAAGAAAGTTTTGCCAAAATGGGGATTATAAATTGCTCCTGAAAAAATAGAGAGAAGATTCTATCAATTACCTAGTTTATAGAATAGGTTTACAGAAAATTAGAACACAAAAGGCAAAAATTAGGAGAGACCAGTTGTGGACTCTTAACGACTTTCAAAGCTTGTTTGGAGATATTTCCTGTCTATGATCAGCTGTTGAGATCTAATAATTCATTGAAATAAAATGTTAGGTGATGATAAAGTCTTGAATAATCCCAGAGAATTAACAGCTGAAGTAGAAAAACAATTGACAGGAGGCACATGTGGATAGGGTGAAACCAAATCTTAATTATAGTTTAGTCATATTGCCTTTTAGAATTTCTCTTATAGGAATTTTAATGCAGAGGGACTATATTATCTTAGAATTGATCTTTTTACAACATAAACCAAGTAAAACATTAAATGTTATGTGGAAATAATTCTTGGAATAATTATAAAAGGTAAATTGAGACTTCATCACTTAGTAAGTATAGACCCAGCAGAGATTATAGTGCCTTTTATTACTGATGAAATAAAAAAGTTATGGGAAACAATGAACCATGGCAAAAAGGTTGTACTATTTTTTTTGGAGAAATTAATAGCAATTATCTCAAAAGCAATAGACTTAACCTTATAAAGAGAACTTCTTGGATTTTCCCTGAATTATACATGATGCTCCAATAACTGAAGCCCATGAATTTTATACTGATACAAATAAATCATGGAAGGCAGGTTAAAAATCTGAAAAATTGAGTAAGGTGTAACAAAGTCCTTATACTTTTGTCCAAATGGCAGAATTATATGCTGTTCACATGGTGCGAAGGGATTTTAAAAACCTCTTAATATAGTTATTGATACATATTATGCAGAAACAGTCATTTCATATATGGAAACCACTGAATTTATACCATATGATACACAATTTACTTCATTATTTATACAGGTTCAAGATATGATCAGGAATAATCTTTGTCCCATATACATAACACACATTAGTCCTATATCCATCTGTAAGGTTCTCTAGCACAAGGTAATGCTGAAATTGATTGATTACTGATTGGAAATGTGTTGAAGGCCCCAAAATTCCATAAGAAATATCATGTCAATAGCAAAGTTTTAAAGAAAGAGTTTTCTATTACATGGCAACAAGCTAAGGAAATTATAAAGAGATGTCCTACTTGATCTTTCTGTCTATAACCAAACATTGCTACCTGCAGGGAACAACCCAAAGGGTACTCAAAGGAATGAAATCAGGCAAATGTATATGTTCCACTTTATAGAATTTGGAAAATTAAAATATGTACATTACACCATTGTGACACTTATTAAGGTTTTCAGTGGGCAACTGCTTTCATCTCAGAAAAGGTTGATTCAGTAATCACACATTCACTAGATGTTATGGCCATCATGAGTATACCTGCACAAATAAAGACAGATAATGGCCCAGGATATGTCTCTTAGAAAGTGAAACAGTTTTTTATTCTCATTATAATATAAAGTCTCTTACAAGTACACCTCATAATCTCAAGCTTAGGCACTTGTAGAAAGATGAAATCGAACTATAAAGGATATGTTATACAAATAGAAATAGATGGAAATACCCCCAAGAAATAGACTACATAATACTTTATTGACCTTGAATTTTCTTAACACTAATGAGAAAGAGACAACAGCAGCAGAGAGACATTGAATAATAGAAAAGTCTTCTGAATTAAATCAGCCAATGTATTTCAAGGATGTGTTGTCCTCACAATGGAATTCAGGAGATGTGCTATGTTGGGGAAGAGGTTTTGCTCTTGTTTCCAAAGGAGAAGAAAAACTATATTGTCAAAATTAATAAAGATTCACTTTGAAAAAGAGAAATCTCTTGAGAAAGAGAAATGACAATGTTGACAACCATTCAGGAGGTAAGTAAACCATATAGGGTTGGGGCAAAGTTCTGTTCTTGTCTTTACAGCAAAATACACATCTTCAAAAAATCAGGAGTGATGGAGGGAGGTCATTGGTTAATCAATAAAGAAACTTCTTGGCCCTGATAGGTTAGGACATAGGTGGGTGGAGTAAACAGAACAGAATGCTGGGAGGAAGAGGAAGTGAGGCGTGACGCCTCAGACAGATGCCAGGCCGCTGCTCTCCAGAGAAGATGCGATGAAGCAAGCCACCAGGTCAGACATGCTGAATCTTTCCTGGTAAGACTGGTGCTACACAGATTACTAAAGATGGGCTAGGCAAGATGTGAGAATTAGTTTTAAAGAGGCTATAACTAATAGGCCAAGCAGTGTTTAAAAGAATACAATTTCCATGTAATTATTTCGGGGCATAAGCTAGCCAGGCAGCCGGGGGCCGGGTGGCAGGAAAGCAGGCCCGCAGCACCTTCAACACAGGAGAACCTGGATATTTGGATGCTGACAGAAGGAAAAATAGCTATCTAATAAGGATAATAAAAAAAGGAATATGATTTGTATGTTCATGTGATCAAAACACACACACACACACACACACACATATATATATATGAATGAGTATATTGAGCTGACTTTGAAGTTGGAGTTGGATAATGGGTATGTCCTTCTCTAAATACAAGCATGTAATTAAAAGAAAAATTCAGAGTGTCTCTCTCATATCAAAAGCCATCTGGTATGGGACAGAAAGAAGAAAGAATTTAGAAAAAAATATACTTTTCTTTATATCTATTTTTTCTCTATTATACATTTCATTGAATATGTATGTCTGTATATGTCTATATAAATAACTTTAAGTTTTCCACAAAATGACCAATAAATTTTCCTGCAGTAATCTTTGATGTCTCCAGGAACAAGATGGGGCCCCACAACAACTCAACCTGGTTGATATGACATCATGATGCTGACAGTGATACTCTAAGACATGTTTTGGGTACCAACTGCTCAAGATGGTTCCAACTTAGTTAGCTGAAATGGTCCATTTTTTTTACAACATTATGGCTAGACCTCCAAAGAGAGGCCTCAGAAAAACCCAACTGAATACTCTGAGACTATTTGCAATTACCAGACAGTAATCTTGGATCGTAACCATCATTTTACTTTCACAGGATCCAACAGAAATATATCATCCCATAACAGCTGGAAGTAATTCTGGAAGACGGTGTCCCCTCTCCCAACAAAATTTGTCCTCAGAGTTAGGGACATAATTTAGGGGTTCATTATTATTATTATTATTTTAGATAGATACTCTTAATTTATTAAAAATGGATATATATTTTTTGTTCAGTGATGAGAACTGAGCCCAGGCTTCATTCCTTTTTATTTATTTATTTATTTATTTATTTATTTATTTATTTATTTTTTATTCTTTTTTAATTAAAATTTGGGGGTTGGGGGAAAATTTTGTAGGATAAGGGATCTCTTTGAAAATAAGGGAAATTGGATGGGATAATAGATTAGTGTGAGCTTACTCACACTAATAATAATAATAATAATAATAATAATAATAATAATAAGTAATACAGTGAGAGCTATTATTTATAGGCAATTTACATTGGTATAGATCCCAGTATATTAATACAAGATTAAATTATATTGAATATGTTCCTATTTTTATCTACAATATTTGTATATCTAGGCAAAGTTATTTTGTCATATTGTATTGTATGCATGTTTCTACCTCTGCTTCAGATATTTTGTATATTGATACAATTTTAGGATATATTTATCATATTGAAATATATATGTCTACCTCTGATAAAGATACTTATATATTGTTTATATTTTGAGGTCATTGTCCTCATTTGTAGCACTGTTTTTTTTAAATATTGTTTAATATTCTAATATGAAGTCTTAGTCTTTAAGTTATATAGGTATTCAGATTCATAGGTCAATAGTCATCCATGTTTCCAATGCTTATAGTTAGACTTATCAGGTTTTTTAGATAAATAGAGATTGTGTTCTGCATAGATAGATAATCTTCGACCACTTCAAAAAGCTATAGAATATGGCATTTAAATAACTTAGATTTTTGTTGACTTGAGACATGGTTGCTTCTGGCAGCACTGATTTCTTCCTGAGAGAATGTTGATCACTCCACTTGGAGCTTGTTTTGTTCTTGGCAAAACTTGTCTTTGAACAAGGAACTGCCCGTGCATCAACCATGACAGAATGCACAATATATGGACAGGACAAACAGGATACAAGAAAAAAGACTGTCAAATCTTGCCAAGAAAGGTAAGACAGTTTTGAAAATTTTCCTGCCCTGTAAATGGTCTGTCAGTTACCCTAGGAGTTAGCCAAATTTGGTTGCCCCAACATTGCAAATGAGACTTTGCGTGATTTCCCATGTAGCCAGTTGTCTTTGTCATTTGTTTTACATTTTTGAAGTTGCTTGATTGCACTTCCTGCTTTCTCAAGTAATATTAATTTTCTTCTTGGATCTTCAATGGTGTTGAAGACTAGATAGTTACTTTCCTCTCATGACTTAACCAAGTTATTTATTATACAAGACTTAAACTCAATAGAATAGGATTTCTATTGAAACATTTATTTCATCTTTCTTGCTTGATGTTGTTTATGCTAGTTGTTATTCTAATTTTCATACCTCATATTTGTTTTTATTATATATAACTTTGTATTAGACTTAGAACTTTCTTATTAAACAAAAGGGGAAGTGCTATAGGAATTCCTACTACCAGTATCCTTTAAGTTCCTGACCTACTTGGGCATGGCCTATTATACTATATATGCACATATAAAGAGAACACCCGACCTCTTTTCTGGCTTTTGATTTTGGTTGCTGTTCCTCATTTCAGAAGAGGATTGTGATCTGTGTGTCTATCCATAAAAAATAGCCCTCTAATGTATTCAATTCTAAGCTAGTGTGGAGTTTCTTTAAAGCGTCCTTCTTCATCAAAATATGGTTAATTTCAATCAATAGTTCAAGGAATAGAACATATCCAAGACTGAAGTGTAGCTTTATATCTTGAAAGGAAGAAGCATTTTCATTATATTTGAAAATAGAAGTGGAATTAAGCAATAATTCACACCTGTTATATACCAGTGATTTTTCAGTATATTGAGTCTAATTTTAGAATGTTTGAATTAGGAGTCTGAAGGTCAGTAGGCTCATTTGCCAGGATTCAGACCTGGTGACTTATGCCAACAAGTATTCTTCTGCCTATTTATTTTCTCTGCATTTCTTCAATTTCAAAGGTAAGAGTTTTAGCTTCTTCTCTGTTAGAACATATTTCTCTGATGTGCTTCTCATGATCCCTACTATAGTAGGATTATTTATGTACATGCTACAATTGTCTTAATGAAGTTTAAGAAAATTCATGTTATAAGCAGTCATTGTATCTTATATTCATTGTTTCTATCTTGAAAATGTGATGATTTAGACAGATAAACAGCAATGCATGTTATTATTTAAGAAAGTACAAGTTCATAATTAACAATTTTCAGTGTTTGTGGTAATCAACCAGATATGAACAAATATGAGAGGATTTTTAGTGTAATGTGAAACTCAAATGATTTTGTGTCATGATTCCATAGACATCTGTTACCACTATTAATGAGAAGCTTCATGGAGACCACATAGGTTTTAGACTAGAAGTGTTGACAACTGCCAAGAGGTATTAGAACTCAATGTTTAGCTTGTTTAGCTGTGGTAGTTATGTTTTATAAGGTTATGATACCTAAAGTCAATGCACTCACTTAGTAGGCAAAGTACTGTCCATTTGTACATAAAGGCAACCTATGGAATATATGTATACAATATTCTGTCTGTGTGTATGTCTGCAGGCCAGAAGAGGGCACCAGACCTCATTACAGATGGCTGTGAACCACCACGTGGTTGCTGGGAATTGAACTCAGGACCTTTGGAAGAGCAGTCAGTGCTCTTAACCACTGAGCCATCTCTCCAGCCCCCAACCTATGGAATATAATAGAGAAATGATATACCATCTAATTTCACTGTAATATTTATAAAAAGTCAGGTATTCATGTAGAGCCAGAGCAAGAAGGGAAAAGCAAAGACTTAGTCAAGTGAAACCAAAGCACTCCCTAGTAAAACCATAACTATCCCCAAAGCACTCTATTCCATCTGAAATATATGGTAGATATCTTTTTGAAGATATATTTATTATGTATATAGTGTTCTGCTTGCATGTATGCTTGCACACCAGAAGAGGGTACCAGATCTTACTAAATATAGTTGTGAGTAATGTGCTAGATATCTTAAACCTTTCAAAACAAGAAAAAAAAGCACAACTCTTGTTTATGAGTTCAATGCAGACAGTGATACCTTTGATGTATATGGATGTGTTTAGGATTACTTCCTTTTTATTGAGGAGAGGTGAGGTGGCATCCTGTTACGCTTTGGGGCTCCATTCATAAATTGTGACCTCATTTTCCAGCTGTCAACCAAATGGCCATTTACCACCAGGTCAGTTATAGTCATAGAACTTTACAAGTATTGTGGAAAGAGCAGGGTGAAAATATCAAGTCCCGCATGATGACTGTATCACATGTTGCTGAGCCATTTCTGAAACTGGCGTTTTCTCCTTGAAGAAACTTTTAGTGGGATGGTTCTTCAAGGCTTTTCATGTTTCCCTTTCCATATAGTTGTTTTTCTTTTTTTTATTAAATTTATTTATTTATTTATTAAAGATTTCTGCCTCCTCCCCGCCACCACCTCCCATTTCCCTCCCCCTCCCCCAATCAAGTCCCCCTCACTCATCAGCCCTAAGAGCAATCAGAGACCAGTGCACAGACGGGGTGGGGACTGGTGCACAGAAGTGGTGGAGATGGGAGGCGCAGATGTGGCGGAGACTGGTGCACAGACGCGGCAGAGACTGGCACGCAGATGCGGCGGATGCAGGATAGTCCAGGCATGAAATAGTGAAGCCCACACTGAGAGCAGATCGCCCCACTACAATTAAATCAAGTAGGTTTTTTGGGGCCTGGCCTGCAGAAGGGTAGGCCTTTTATTGGTGAGGTCCACTGGTGAACGGGGAGCCTGGTCCTGTCCCTGAAGACCCTCCTGAGTGGGGAGAGTGTTCTTGGCCAATGGGGGGACACAGGAAATGGAGCGGGGGCATTCCCAGCCCCCCCTTGGACCCCCCCGTTAGTCTGCGAGGGCTGGTCCCCTCTGCTGGGGCTGCTCCTCCTCTGCTATGACCTCTCTCTCCCTGGACCATCCCAGCTTGCGCCCAGGGGCCTCCTTCACTCTCCTTCCCTTCCACGGGGCTGTGGGATCACCCAGTTTAGCCTGTTTGGGCTCTGGGTCAGGGGCTCGGGGCAGAGGGCAGCAGGAGTTTCTCTGTTTTGGTGGCTGTCCTGCGGAGTGGTAGGCCTTTTGTTGGTGAGGTCCCTGGTGAACGGGGAGCCTGGTCCTGTTCCTGAAGACCCTTCTGAGTGGTGAGAGGGATCTTGGCCCATGGTGGGAGCCAGGAAATGGAGGGAGGGCATTTAGTCAGCAAGGCCCCTGGCCAGCAGGGAAACCTGATCCTGTTTTAAAAGACCCATTAGATAGCATCAATAGGAGGAGATGGGCAGGTGCCAAGGCAAGAATTCACCCAACAATCTGAAAAATAACATGAAAACACCAGAATCCAATGATCTTACAACAGAAGGACTTGAACACCCTAACACAGAAGTGGAAAAAATTGACTTTATGAAAGCAATAGAGTCCCTTAAACAACATTTCCCTTATAGAAATGGATGAAAAGTATAACAATAAGTTTGAAGAAATGAGTAAATATGTAAATGATACCCCGGGAAACCAAGAAAAGATGATCAAACAGGTAATGGAAACAGTTCAAGAATTGAAAACTGAAATGGAAGCAAGGAAGAAAACACAAACTGAGGACCAGCTGGATATGGAAAACCTAGGCCAATGAGCAGAGACTACAGAAACAAGCATAATCAATAAAATACAAGAGATAGAAGAAAGAATCTCAGATTCTGAGGATACCATAGAGAAAATAAATGCACTGATCAAAGAAAACAGCAAAGCCAACAAATTCTCATAACAGAACATTCGGGAAATATGGGACACAATAAAAAGACCAAACCTAAGAATAATAGGGATAGAAGAAGGAGAAGAGGCACAGCTCAAAGGCCCAGAAAATATTTTTAACAAAATTATGGAAGAAAACTTTCCCAACATAAAGAAAGATATTCTTTTGAATATTCAAGAAGCATACAGAACACCAAACAGACTGGATAAAAAAAAAATCCTCTCGCCATATAATAATCAAAAAACAAAATATACAGATTAAAGAAAGAATATTAAGAACTGCAAAGGAAAAAGGCCAAGTAACTTATAAAGGTAAACCAATCAGACTTACACCTGACTTCTCTATGGAAACCATGAAAGCCAGAAGGTCCTGGATAGAGGTACTGCAGAAACTAAGAGACCATGGATGCAAACCCAAACTACTATACCCAGCCAAGCTATCGTTCACTATCAATGGAGAAAACAAGACATTCCAGGATAGAACAAATTTAAACAGTACGTAGCCACAAATCCAGTCCTACATAAAGTAATAGAAGGAAAATAACAACCCAAGGAATCCAACATTGCCAACACTGCCTACAATAACTCAGGCATCTAGCGACCCTTCACGAGCACAACTCAAAGAAGGGAGACACACAAACTCTATTACCAAAAACAATAAGAGTAACCAGAGTCAACAACCACTGGTCATTAGTATCACTTAATATTAATGGTCTCAATTCACCTATAAAAAGGCACAAGCTAAGAGATTGGATACGAAAACAGGACCCAACATTCTGCTGTTTGCAAGAAACACATCTCAACCACAAAGACAGGCATCTACTCAGAGTAAAAGGTTGGGAAAAGGTTTTTCAAGCAAATGGTCCTAAGAAAAAAAGCAGGTATGGCCATACTAATTTCTAACAAAACTGACTTCAAACTAAAATCAATCAGAAGAGATCGAGATGGACACTTTATACTCATAAGAGGAATAATTCATCAGGATGAAGTCTCAATCCTGAATATCTATGCCCCTAATATAAAAGCACCCACTTATGTAAAAGAAATATTACTAGAACTCAAGGCAGACATCAAACCACACACACTAGTAGTAGGAGACTTCAACACACCTCTCTCACCAATGGACAGGTCAATCAGACAGAAACCTAATATAGTTGTTTTTCTAGGTTCATATCCTCCAGCTATTCAGTTCTTTACCTCCATCACAGAGTTATATTGGTGCAGCTGCTTTCACACAGATATTACATGTAAGTCAGAGTATGAGGGAAGAAGAGAACTCAAAACATTTTCATTTCATTAGGATCACCTTTCCTCCTGACCTGGCTTTTTCATAATCTGATATTAATGACACCACAGGAATCTTTGCAAAATGGAAGTATTATTTTTCCCTCACTACCTGGTAGTCATTCACTATATGTAGTTTTGGGAGGGTAGATTGTGGTAATTGTAGCACAATGAATCTTACAAAATGAGTTAAAATAACTCAATGGTAATTGGAAATTCAAAGAAGTCTGTTGCTGAAGGACCATAAAATATAGCCCATGATATTATTAAGAAATATGGATTAAGAACATTAGCAGAAGTGGTTTTATGTAAGTCAAAAATGTTTCCAATATACCATTTAGTTTTCAAAGCAATGTGTTTTATGAAAGTGAAAATCTACTCCAAGCTATTTTATTCCTATAGGTAGTGAAAAAATAGTACTCACATACGCTATGAGCAAATGCAGATCTTCATATAATGATTAATGTTAATATTTTAATTATTTTACAAGAAAAGCACATGATTCATAATTTACAGGGTTTTGGGTTTCTGGAGTATGTCCTTTCTTCAGTCATTTCTGCAACAAAGCAGTATGTTACATAAAAAATACTGTTATTTCCTGACTTTTATATTTAATATCCTTCTTTATTCCAAACCTAAATTATAGCCAAGAGCAATAATTTTATCATCTAAGGACATTTTAATTACAGATAATTTTAAAACATCTTTCCTTTGATCAACTTCTATGGTGTCAGAAAAGTTGAAGGCAGCAGAAACTCATATAGACTTATAGAGAGTTCCTAGACCTTCCAGTTCAAGGACTTACACCACAGGGAACATAATGCAAAGCATATCAATTAAAAGTTTAAGCTTTTCCTCTATGTGCCTGTATGTTCCTTGGTACCCTTACTCTTTACCAAGAATTAGGAACTCAAGTACAGTGTGGGAGTAGTGCCTGGCAGGAATGCAAGGAAGACAGCGCCAGCTTTTATTACACAGGTAACTGGGAAACAATATTAGGCTCTATTGAACCTTGGCAAATGAGAAAGGGAGATGGAAAGGAGAACAAAAGGGGGAAACAAAATAAGAAAATAAAATTAAAAAGTCAATTCTCTGTTGTTACATCTGTCTGATTTCTTTTTGTTTCTTCACTAACTCCCTCAGTTATCTCAAAGTCCAAGTATTTAAAGAAGCTAGAGAAAAGAAAGACAATTGGGTGAATGGCTCGGGGAAAGTGAATGTTATTCCAAATTGTCAAGCATTCCATGTTCCATTTTTTTAAAGAAATATCTTTATTTTAACAGGGTAAGGTTAATCAAAACAGAGAAGAAAAAAAACTGGTTATATGAATGCATTCCAAAGAACTCAGAAATCTATTGCCTTATTCTCTGAAGATTCTTGATGGATTCTAGCATGAAAGTTTCTTCATTAAGCCTCTGAGAGTGCTACAGGTGCATTTTAAAGGAAAGTGTCAGTAAAGTAAAGTAAGCATCCTTTTTCCTTTTATTCTCAATTGATATAACTTTAGAGTCCCCAGGGGAAGGGGATCCTCAATTTAAGAACTATCTCAATTAGATTGGCCTGTGATCATATCTGTGAGAGACTACAGTGACTAATAGTTAATGTGATAATGTCCAACTCACGGTGGGTAACATCATTCCTAGGCAAGTGATCCTGGCACTGTATAAATAAAGTTAGCCGAATATGAGCTAGCAAAGAAATCTTCTATCATGGTTTTTGTTCCATGTTCCTGCCCTAACTTTCCAAACTTACTAAAATGTCTACATGTGCTTTTTCTAATTAATGTTCTTAATATTTCCATTTCTGTCATAACAGACAGAATAAGTTATTTTTCTAGACACAGATAATATTTGCAGATTTCCTACTGTCTATGAAGTAACACTATAGATATCTAAAAACTCTGTAAAAAATGTAGTTCTGAAAACTTTCAATTTTATTTATTTTATATTTGAAGTTGGATCTCATATAGTTAAGGATGACCTTTAACTCATTTATATTCTGCCTTTCTCCACATTTGCCAAACAATTGTTCTGTTTTTGAAAGATCTGCACAGATTAATACTGAAAATATCATTGAATCAAAATTGGTGGGCGGCAAAAGACTTTTCAGGCAAGTTACTCTGAAAATAATTTATCCTCCAAGAAACAATAAAATAATCCACTTTCTACACAGCTTTACCAACACTAGTATTTTAGATACTCTCTTATTTTCTGATTGACTTTATAACCATTTGACTTAAACAAGAGTCATTTAGGAAGAGGGAGTATCAATTGAAAAAAATGTTCCTTCAAGACTGGCCATGGCACATTTTCTTAACTAATGATTGATGTGGGAAGGCCTAGAATCTTATGAGTATTCCTGACCCTGGGCAGGTAGTGGTCCTGGGCTATACAGGAAAGCAGGCTGAACAAGTCACGAGGAACAAGCCAGTAAGCAGGATTCCTCCATGACATCTGCTTTATTTCTTTTGTCTAGGTTCCTGTCCTTCCTGAGTTTCTGCCGGATTTCCCTAAGTAATGGACTGTTGTAAGCAGAAACTGCTCAGTTAGTAGAGCATGAGACTCTTAATGTCAGGGTCATGGGTTCATGCCCCATGTTGGGCACCATTTGTAAATGGAGACTGCTTGTTGGCTTCTCACCCTCCCAGATACAAATAATCACACAGAAACTGTATTAGTTACATCACTGTTTGCCGAATGCTCAAGCATATTTCTAACTAGCTCTTACATCTCGAATTAACCCATTTCTATTAATCTGTGTATTGTGGTGAGGCTGTGGCTTAATGGAAAGTTTCTCATACCTTATCCTTCAGCAGACACATGGTGTCTCCTTGACTCTGCCTACTTCCTCTCTGTATTGATGTGGGAGTCCCCTCTGTGTGCTGTTATTAGCATTAATGTATAAAGAAACTGCTTTGGACTTGTAGCAAGGCAGAACTTAGGTAGGCAGGGAAAGCTAGGCAGAATACTGGGAGAAAGGAGTAAGAGTCAGGGAGAAGCCATGGAGCCTCTGGAGACAGATATGTTGGAACTTTGCTGGTAGGCCATGACCTCGTGGTAATGTACAAATGAATGGAGATGAGTTAAATTAATATGCAACAGTTAGCCAATAAGAAGCTAGAGCTAATGGGCTAAGCAGTGATTTAATTAATATAGTTTCTGTGTGATTATTTCAGGTCTAATCTAGCTGGATGGCCAGGAACAAACAAGTGTCTCCCTCTTCCAACAGTATATCTCTGTTCAGATTTCCTACCTGGATTTGCTCTGCTAAGCCATGGTTAAAAAAGTTTTTATTCATTAATCAATGACAATAAAACTATTCATAGCATAAAGAGGGGAACCTCACATCAGACTGTGACCTCAGATGTTTAAACTGAAATATACATTTGTTGCCATAGTGCTTTTAGTCATGGTGTTTTTTCCCCAATGGAACTAGAAACAGAGTAGTCAAAGGATGGTATATCTTTCCGCTAACATTCTTCTGACCAAACTTAATTGAGAAATGTTAATAAGCCATTTTTATTTTCTTTAATAACTGCTTCGAGTATATCCATTTTCTCCAAAAAATTGCCTATGTATAAATACATAACACAAATTTTAAAAAGAATGATCTGCTGGGGAACATTTGTTTACACTGCAAATATGTGACTTTGTCAATGTGCCTTCTGATTTGTTTAATAAGAAGATGAATGTCTAATATCAAGGCATGAAGAGATTAGGAGGGGGACGTCTGGGGAAAAAGAGAACTCTGAAAGGAAAAAGGAAGAGATGTGAGGAGACAAAGAACAAGCAATATATATGTTAGAACGTTGACAGCTATGAGCCATGTGGCAGAATGTAGATTAATATAAATAGGCTCATGTAAGTCTTAAGAGCTAGCAACAAGCCTAAACTATAGGCTAACTTTTCATAATTAATAAAAAGATTCCATGTCATTATTTGGGAGCTGGTGAGACAGAAAGAGACTTGTTACAATGATATACAGATACAGAATACACTCCAGTCTTGTTTCATTAAACTTAATGGAATGGGATGTATTGAGTACCTTTTTGATTCAGCCTCCATGCTCATCTCTTGCTCTGATACCTCCATAAATACATGCACTTCAACTCTTATTGTTCTTCTCCCCATTAAGTACACCTAGTGGCTAATTGTTTAGGTTCAAGATGTACATTTACTTGAAAACTTTAAATCTTTTTGGTCATTTATTCCACTGCCATTGCTTAACTATCAGAGTATGCCTTTGTGCCCTTTCCTCAGCTGTTTAATGTTCAGTGATTATCTTTATATATAAATAGGGAGAAATAGGGATACATTATTGAAGAGCTGTATTAAAAAGGAAAGGATATATGTCTCATTTGAATTGATTAAAATAATCTGTCTGAAAATTGTTTTTTGTTTTACATGTAGCCATAGTTAAGAGATTGCTTTCAATCTCAGAAGATACTTTGGACATTGGGTTGTAAAACAGTGATCAGAAATTCCTCTCTGTATGTTGTGGATACCATTGGTTAATAAAAAAAAACAAACAAACAAACAAAAAAACCTGCTTTACGCATATAGCAGAGCAGGGCAGAACAGAGAGTTTGGTGGGGAAAACTAAACTGAATACTGAGAGAAAGAAGGCAGAATCAGAGAGAAGCCATGTAGTCCAATAGAACTTCACCTGGTAAGCCACAGCCTTGTGAAAATACACAAATTAATAGAGATGGGTTAATTTAAGACATGAGTTAACCAGAAATATGCTTAAGCTATTGGCCAAACAGTATTGCAAATAATATGGTTTCGGTGTCATTATTTCAGGGAATAAACAAGCAGCCTCTATCAATAAAACAGCAAGGAGACGGAGAAAGATTTTGGGAATATTTAAAGTTGAGCAAATTCATATTATATATTTATGTAGCCTTGAGTCTATGGTGACCAAGGAGTGTAATATGATGATTTGAATGAAAAATGTTCCCCATAGGCTTAAATATTTGAAAACTAGGTACCCAGTGGGTGGTGCTGCTTCAAAAGGTCATGGGAAGAGGAGGACATACCTGAGTGGTTTCATGAGTTTGTACTATTTCCTGTTAACGATCATGCTTGCAATTAAAGATGTAATCTCTCAGTTTCTTGTACTGTGCTATGGGATAATCCTTCTGTACACTGTAAATATAAATTACTCTCATTGGTTAACAGAGAACTAACTGACTGTTTTCCAGGCAGAAAATATAGGTGGGTCAGTCAAACTGAGAAAGCTGGTAGGAAGTATGACAGAGTTAGTGAGTCCCCAGGATACACAGAAGGGAGCAAGACATGCTGGAAGGCAGGAAATATCACGAGCCAGGTGGGAACACATAGAATAATAGAAATGGGTTATTTTAAATTGTAAGTGTTAGTTTGTAGTAATCCTGAGCTATTGACTGAGCATTTAAAACAAATATCAAGTCTCTGTTTAGTTTATTTGGAAACTTGCAGGTGGGAAAGAAAAGTCCACCTACAAATAGAGCCCAACATGGGGCTTGAACCCATGATCCTGAGATTAAGAGTCTCATGCTCTACCTACAGTACTGTACATCTACAGTCAAGTCATCTCTGCTTATTGACTCAAAACTCTGGTCCTGTAAGCCAAAATTAACTCTTTCTATTAGTTGCTTTTGGTCTGTGGCTTTTTATCACAGCCACAGAAAAACAACTAATGGAATAGATATTTATTTCTCCTGAATCAATTTTCTAAAGGAATAAAGCACCTTTACTGGGCATACTTTTCTGGACTCCCAGAATTCTATAGTATACAAAGACCTGCTTTCAGAGGTTGTAACATGCTTTAGCCCTCGAGACACATGGGCAGACACTCTGCATCTTCTTCTGTTTGTAGAACACCTCCTCCAGTACAGAAAACGTGGGTAGGAAGTGAAAGCCTGCTATGTCTTGAACAAAAATATCTAACTTGCATCCACTAAGTGAGGGCGTTGCTCACATCAGAACATTTCTAGTCTTATGCTTTCTGCCTTTTCTTCACTTAGACTGTTCTCTTTCCTTTCCTTTTCTTTCACATCTAAATTCTAATTTTTGTCTCAAATAAGCCAGCACACCATCTTATTATTGCCATTATTATTATTAATGTTTTCACTTTACCTCTGGAGTTATTGTTTATCTTCCATTTATATCTTATGACTTTGCTTAAGTCCTTTAACTTCAGTTTGATATAGCAACACATGAACATGTTTATGTGTGTCTATGCACATATATACACATTAACTTAGACTGTGGAAATCCTACTTGAAATACAGAAGCATCTTTTCAAAGAGTCAATTCTGTATCCTAGGTCAGTTTGATGTCTACTTCTTGCTTCAGGTGTCTTGTGTGACTCTTTTCATCATCTGATTCTTTGCATTTTTCACATCTGATTTTAGACTCCATGTGGATAGACACAGTTGCAAAAGAAAGATAAACTACAGTAAAGAGTTTACTTTTTTAAGTGAAAGGTAAGGTTGGCAGTTTACATTTTGGCATGGGTATAGATCCTTCGAGTTTCTGGTCTGTCATCCTCAGCCTATCCTCAAGGGCGTTTCATGATAAAGATGACTACTTATAAAGTCATCACAGCAGCATTCAGAAAGCAGGTAACAGACTGTATGGAAGACAAATGATACTATTGATCAGTTATTCAAGGAAACTGAAACAGGTGTACTACAAGTTCAAGGTCAGTCTTGATTTGTAGAGTATTAAATTCAAGGAATCTGGGCAGTTTTTATTATTTTATAAAGTGAAAGTAAATTGCTCTAAATTCTGAGAAAGAACTATGCATGTCCTCTCAAAGACTTGGAGATGTGATTTCCTAGTTAAATGCACTGCACTGTGATTATTTACTAGGATAACAAAAGGACATTAAATAATAGATGGCAATAAGAATTCTCTAATTCAATGCACTTGTATTTCAAGATTGATCAATTGTGCTATATGCAGGTAAGAAAAACAGTGCTCAGTGAACAATTGAAATGATTCACAATTTATACTGACAGATGGGATGAGGAGGCAACCCTGACTTTGCTGAGATAGTAAACACTGTATATACTTCCCTGCAAACACCATTTTAATGTTAAGAAAACAGATAAAACAATCCTCATAAAAGATTTATTCATTTTGAAACATAGTTTAGTTTTCTTTAAGTGTTTTTGTAGCTTATATTGAAAGCTTTTTTCTCTCGCTTTCTCTCTAGTTTTTTTTTGTTTGTTTTGTTTTAACAGAATCCCTGAATTTCATCCAGTTGTTTCATTTCTCCCAATTATCTAATGCTTTCTTTAGTCTTTTAATTGACAAGACTGATATAATTTCAAACCAGTCTTAAGGAAAGAACTCTGCAGTTCTTGTAAAAAGTAAGAGTAAGTGAGACTTCAGTCCAGTGCTCCAATGTTGGTCTCTGTCTCTGTCTTCTTTCATCGCCTGATGAAGGTTAATATTCAGGGGGATGCTTATATGTTTTTCTTTGGGTTCACCTTCTTATTTAGCTTCCCTAGAATCACGAATTATAGTCTCAATGTCCTTTATTTATGGCTAGAAACCAAATATGAGTGAGTACATCCCATGTTCCTCTTTTTGGGTCTGGCTTACCTCACTCAGGATAGTGTTTTCTATTTCTGTTCATTTGTATGCAAAATTCAAGAAGTCATTGTTTTTTACTGCTGAGTAGTACTTTAATATGTATATATTCCATACTTTCTTCATCCATTCTTTCATTGAAGGGCATCTAGGTTGTTTCCAGGTTCTGGCTATTACAAACAATGCTGCTATGAACATAGTTGAGCATATACTTTTGTTGTATGTTTGGGCATCTCTTGGGTATATTCCCAATAGTGGTATTGCTGGGTCGAGAGGTAGGATGAACCCGACTTTCCTGAGAAACCGCCACACTGCTTTCCAAAGTGGTTGCACAAGTTTGCATTCCCACCAGCAATGGATGAGAGTGCCCCTTTCTCCACAACCTCTCCAGCAGAGGCTATCATTGGTGTTTTTTATTTTAGCCATTCTGACAGGTGTAAGATGGTATCTTAATGTTGTCTTGATTTGCATTTCCCTGATTGCTAAGGAAGTTGAGCACGATCTTAAGTGTCTTTTGGCCATTTGAACTTCTTCTGTTGAAAAGTCTCTGTTCAGCTCAGTGCCCCATTTTATAATTGGATTGATTAACCTTTTACGGTCTAATTTCTTGAGTTCTTTGTATATTTTGGATATCAGACCTTTGTCAGTTGCGGGGTCCAAAGGAGGAGCAGAAGGAGAGTGAGCACGAGCAAGGAACTCAGGACTGCGAGGGGTGCACCCACACACTGAGGCAATGGGGATGTTCTATCGGGAACTCACCAAGGCCAGCTGGCCGGGGTCTGAAAAAGCATGGGACAAAACCGATCTCGCTGAACATAATGGACTATGAGGACTACTGAGAACTGAAGAACAATGGCAATGGGTTCTTGATCCTATTGCACGTAATGGCTTTGTGGGAGCCCAGGTAGTTTGGATGCTCACCTTAATCGACCTGGATGGAGGTGGGTGGTCCTTGGACCTCCCACAGGGCAGAGAAACCTGCTTGCTCTTTGGGCTGAGGAGGAAGGAAGACTTGATTGGGGGAGGGGGAGGGAATGGGAGGTGGTGGCGGGGAAGAGGCAGAAATCTTTAATAATTAAATAAATTAATTAATAAAAAAAAGTAAGAGTAAGATCACAATTCAATTAGAATTAAGCAAACAGTAAAGCTTTGGGAATTTATGAAAAAAATTAAAAATTATTACCTGAGCAATTGTATTAAAGGATTGCAGGATTCAAAAGGTTTGAAACCATTGATAAATAGGATTCTAAGATATAATGGGCTATATAAGTCCCTGAATTTAAAAAAAAAGCGCAAGAAAAAAAAAACTAACTACAATCAAAGACCAAATACTGAAAACAGCTTAGATGTTCATCAACATATGGAAGGATAAATAAATATTCCATAAAGTAGAATAAATTACAGATATGACAACATGAATGGATCTCAAAAGTAAATATCAAAAACCAGACATTTGACACCTTCCCCACAAAGAATGTTTAGACTATATGACTTTATTCCTCAAATTCCAGGATGTACAATTTAACCTGTAGTTAAAAAACTTTGTTCTGAATTGCATAGCAGTGGGTAGTGAGGGGGAAACATAATTAACCAATATATTTCTTGTGGGGTCAGGCTTTATGGATCTCACCTTTTGGATAGCCATGAGAATTGTTAGGGTATAAACAAGCAGAGTTCCCTGGATGGTGATTATACTTCAATGAACGTGTCAGCATGAGATATAATGCACTTTCTTCACCTGACTCCTAGAATTCTTTCTTGAATGAGAAACCAGGGTGAGAATCACATCTGCTTTTGGTTAAATGGTAGGTGTGCTTTCATAGCTTGTATGACTTCATACCTTCATTTCTTACTAGTCTCCCTGGGTGAAGTGTTGAATCTAGCTAGAGGCCCTAGAGGCACTTTGCATATTCTGAACCCATTGTAAAGATTCTGACATCCACTCTGCACTCAAAATTACCTTCTCTCCAGACTGAAAACTGTTTATTAATGAGATCATTCTTATCTTAGTTGATTGTCACTGACCTGTTCCTTGTTCTCTTCCCAGACAGTGTTTTCACCTGACATAGCTTGTATCTAAGTTATGAATTATAATAATTATGTTCAATATTTTATCATCTTGCTCAAAGCCATATATTTTTTGTTTACCTATTTTTATCTTATTATTTTCTTCCTTTTCCAATGCAGCATCTCTATATAATTGGCATATATTTTATCCTAAATCATCAATAATTTCCTAATATAACAAATTAGCTTAACAATAATATTTGGAGACATCAATTTTCAATTGATATGCGTGTGGACATTGCAGTGTTTTCCATACCCATCTGTCTTTCAAACTCATGTGAAAATTTGTTCTTTTCCTAAATTTGATAATCTGCTTGAAAATGTTATCTTTATACAACAAAGAATATTTTGATCACAGACATGCTTTCTATTCCAGCACATCTGAAATGAGATAGATAAGCAGCAATCACATGGCTCTTCCCTTGGCAAATGAGTTGTGCTTTTATGTACACAGTTTGCTTTGGAATATCCTTGGTATACTCATGCCACATTTAAATTATCAGTGACATTACACACATTAGCATGTATCTCCTTCATTTTCAGATTAACTTGCAATGTGTCATTAGCCATCTCTATTGTATTTATTTCTGATACACACATAGTTATTTTCCTTTTTGAGTTATTACTACATGTTTATTTAATGGTGCCTGCTTTTCCCCAGATACGTTTTCTAAAATAAATAATAAGCAAGCTTACTCCACCAGCTTGAATCATATTACAGCATTTAACCTTTATATATGGATCACTGCAAAAATGCTTCCTTTGGTTATCATCACAAAATTTATCATAGTGTTTTTATAACAGAAAATCAAAAAGGATATTTGTTGCCTTAGTCTTTAAAGTGATCTCAGTGATACATCACTTTGGAGTAGTTTCATGGGTATTTGTCATACTCTTTCTACCATGTTATTTCTTTTTGCCTTAAAAAATCAAGTGGAATTCATGAGATTAATAAATGCAAAACATAAATTCTGGACATTTATTTAAATTCTTGCTTTAATAATGTTTTTATTTTGATAGATTCAAGGATGATTGTTTCTGTTTTGAGACCAGAAATATTTTTTTAAAAATAGATGATTGTTTCTGTTTTGAGACCAGAAATAATTTTTAAGAATAAAGAGTACTATTTATTGCATTTTTAAAATAATAAAAATCTAAAATAAAAGTTAAAAATTTGTAGGTTCCCTCAGAAGTGAGTCCATTTCACTCTGACTGAAGGTCAGAGAGTTCAGACCTTGTCTTGCTCCTTCAAGGTTATTGACAGGAGATTTAACTTTGGTTGCTGCTACTAACAGGGTATCTTGACCTATGGCATGGATACATGTTTTGGATCTTAAGGTGACCCACAGAAGTGGATCCTTCCACCTTGAATAAAAGTCAGAGGGTTCAGGCCTAGTCTTACTTTTTCAATGTCATTGACAGGAGATTTGACTTAGTGGCTAGGACAGATGGTGATTGGACGTTTGGCCAGTGGTAAATGGAAGAACGTGAGGGACACCATAGATGAATAAGACACTGCAGGTGTAGAAGTAAAAGATGAGCACTTGAATAAGCAAAAAAGGGCAGTGATATTTATTGGGAGTAAGATTGTATACAACTGTAGATATGGGACCAGGAAATAATATTCAATTGTATTTACATTTACTTTGGTCCATTTTGATAGCCAGCAGAAACAAGTACAGAAATTTTTAGAATCTGTAGATTTTTTAACTCTACCTCTCCCACACTGGTGGCACAGTTGCCACCATTTTTGGGTTTTGAACTGCTTCTTGGTGTGGGAAAGTAAAAGTGGTGTGGCTGACTTTGCAAGCAGCTGCTGCCACTGCTGGCCTCCAGGAGGACTGTTGAGACCTCTGGGAGCTGCCGTCACAGCCAGTTTCTGGTGTGTGTTAGAACCACTGAGTAGTAGATAGATAGCCAAGCATCTCAGAATGCTAGTGCAGTATATAAAGCTGTTTTAAAGCCTTTTAGAAAGAAAGGTGACATCTCTGATTATATTTCGACTTGTTTAGATACTGGCCGTTTGTATGCACAGGGTCTGGCTGAAGCCGTTGCTTTACAGGGAAAGACACAACAAAGGAATCAAGGCCTAGAGAGAAGAAGGGCTGCAGGGCTTCAGGTGTGGTCTTATGGAACATCAGATCAATCAGTGTCCTGAAAAGAGAGTAAACCCAGGAGTGAGTAAAAACCTGGGATTATACTGGAGATGCAGGAGAGGAAAACACTGGACTAAGGGATGCAGATCAAAGAGAGGTGCCTAAGGGGAAAATGAGCAAAGGGATCCACATCAAGCTCCGAGACAAATCTATGGGGTGATCTAGCAGCCTGTTCCCCCGCAAGGAAATCCATTCAGGACCTTTGCAGAGCAACTGCAGGCGGTGCAGGGGCAGATCCCACCCCAGCTCTTTCATCTGCATAGGTTTACCTTCTGAAATGGGGATTCAAGCTCTTCCCACTGGGCTTTATGTACCTTTACAAGAAGGCACTGTGTAATAATTATTGGGGAAAACTAGAGTTACTATGGAAGGAATCCCTATTGTTCCCGGAATCATTGACACTAATTTTAAAGAAGAAATCAAGGTTATGACTCATCCAATCTCATGTGATTTCTGTGGTAAAGACAGGCCAGAGACTGGTACATTAATTATACTTTCTAAAGTACAAACTAGAAATCAAGTTAAGAGAGGTAAGAGAGGAAAAGGTGGATTTATTTCTTCTGATACCACTAATCCACAGTGACCAGAACTCACTTTGTTTATAAATAGAAAAGTTTTTCTGGTCTTCTGGAAATAATGCCTTAAATCATGCCCTTCTTACTCTAAACTTCTTGAGCAATCTGCTTCAGATTTTGGCATGATGGCACCAGAATGTTCTTCGCTAAAGTAAAATTAAAAGAATGTTGCACTGGATTATAGAAAGAACCTGATCCTGTTTTAATAAGGGGCTAAGAGCATGTTTGTGTTTTTTCCCACGAGGAGAATGAGGCATGATGCATTCTGGAATGGCTGGAGGACAGTGAGCCACTGGTGGCCCCACAGAAAAGTCGGAGTGAGACTGATAAACCTGTGTTCCTTTCCTTCTAATGTCATGCTGTAGTCTGAGAAAGGAAGGAAGATTGTGGTGTTGGTTGGTGATTCCCAACTTCATGGTGGAACTACTGCCCAAATTTCCAGACCTAAGAGAATCCTATTTACTTAGAAGCCTGCCCAAGAATGCTGATGGAATGTTTGACAGTTTATTTATACTATATTTTGGTCACAGGACTTATTTTTGCCAGTATAGTGTTCAATCTGCTGTTGAAATAAAGGACCTAAGAACTGAGGCCTCAGAAAAGTTTTCCTGTGGGGAAAGAGACTTGTTAAAGCAATAGAACTCTAATATGGAGGCAAAGAGATATTGAAGTCCCTCCTCATAGATGAGAAGGAATTGCACAAAAGTTTTGGAGCTACTCAGAGACTGGGCCGGTTCAAACTTATGTTTGAAAGTTAACAGCAATGATACAATTGAACTAAAGGAAAGGAAAAAGACTCATAGCTCACCCATGCCAGAAACTTTTCTTATCTTTTGATTAGAATGGATTTAAGAGAATTGTGATATGACAAATTGTGTGTACGTTGTTAACTTTTATAATACAATTATAGTATTGATCTGTTAATGTTTATAACTGCTTCAGTTCATTATGAAGATGTTACTGATTAGAAAAATGTTAGAGCTTGTCTGAAAGAATTAGACATAATACCAAGTTTTAAATTTGAGATGTTTAATGAGACAAATTTGGATTTTGATGCAGTTAAAACCTGTTAAAGATATCTTAGATCAATTTAAAAAGGCCATCTCATTTTGGTCATCCTCCACTTCTTTAATAGCAGATATTGTGATCAGAGGTGAATGTGTATCGCGGAGCATTTTCTGCTTGCTTATGATTATCTATTTATCTGTGGATTCTCTCAATGGTAAGTTGGTTCAGAGGTGCACAACACCTAGCTACTCATCCTCCCTTAACCTTTTATTTTTAGGAGTCAACATTTTATATTATTGTAGTCAATGATGGGTAAGATCTTTTTTCCCTCCAGGCAATCTAAGGCAGGACATATATGATGGAATGTATATACCAATAACAGGTAAGTCTGAAAATAGAAAGAAGGGCACCAAAGCCAGGAACAGTCATCTATCCTATAGCCAAAGCAAAGGCTTTATTAATTAAACTAAAAAGAATATATGGGAGCCCACACAAGTGAATCTATTCCACCTTGACTAAAGGTCAGAGAGTTCAGGTCTAGTCTTGTTTCTTCAAGGTTATCGACAGGAGATTTAACTGAAGGTGTGGCTACTCACAAGATTTCTTGATGTAGAATGTGGTCACTTGGTGTTTTGGAAACCAAATCACGTTAGGTGGCAATCACTTTGTTTATTCCTTATATCATGGTAAAAATGTCTTTTGCTTTCTTACTTTCTTGTTTATTGGGGTATTTAGATATCATAAGAAATAAGCATGGATACGTTCAATATTCAATGGATTACCCTTCTGGTACTTTCCTATGTCTCTGTATCTCATTTGTATCCCTTTTTGTTCTGCTGAACATTTCTAATCCACATGCCACTATTATGGAGTCTATGAACCCCTCAAGCCAGGACCTCGACAGACATCACACCAATGTGGGACCCAGACAAAAATTCCCATTAAATTAAATTTAATGCTTATGAAGTTTAATAAAATAACTAAAACATTAACTGCACAACCCTTAATTTCTTTAATATTTATTAAATTTGTTCTTCGATAGTTTCATAAATGTATAGAATACTTTAGGTTTATTCTCATTTCCCATGCTTTTTTATGTCCCTCCTCATTCTTGTAATCTTCCCTTCTTTCTTCATGTCTCCTTCTCAGATTCATCTCCTTTTGTTTTGTTTTTGATCAGTTGAACTTAACTAAGGGCCTGAATATAGGTTTGGATCTATGCAATGGAACCTGGTGTGTTCAGAAGTGTGGACAGACACACAAGAACCTTACAGACAGGAAATTCTGGGAAGAAAAAGTACATTATCTTAAAATTAGACTAACTCCTGTGCTCAGTGGTTTTTTTATTTATTTGTTTGTTTATTTTTACTATCAACTTGATACAAATTTGAACTTCCCTGGAAAACCCCAACTGAAAAATTGTTTCCATAATATTGCCACCTAGACATGTCTACAGGGTTATTTTCTTAGTAGGGATTTGTTTTGCTTGAGATCCAGAATGGTAAGCTAATCACTGTGGTTGAGCAAAATGAGAACATGCAAAATTTCCTACTCTGAGTAGGGTGGTAGATATCAAAGAGTATAGCTTGCCTAGTGGCTATGATAAAATTACATAAACCATTATGATATTTTAAAAGGTAGAGGTTTTTGATCAGTCCAAATCCCTTTATAGCACAGTATAGTCTGTAAAGAAGCCAGGCTGCTTCTAAAGAATCATCATAGATTATAAAGAATTATATAAGATAGTTCTCCTCATCCATGTGGCTGAGCTCAGCACTGTTCTTCCACTGAATAACTGATACAAATGGTGATATGTTTTATTAGACTTTAATAATTCATTGTTAAGTATTCCCTTAGCTGTCAGATACTAAGAGCAACTTGTATTCACACGAAACTGTCAACACTGGACCTTTAGAGTACTTTCCTACATTCACCTCCATAGACCCACTATTTCTCAGGAGATGGTAGCCCTAGGCCTTGCTTTGTTTTCCTGTCTTTACACCTATAAAGACATTATATAGAAGACATAATAATAATCCATGAATATTTTTATAGATTTAGGGGAACATCTAAAAGACATACAGATAGAGATGAACCTAAAGTAATAAGGTTGGGGAAAGGGCAATTCATATAAAGCACAAGGCCAGGCAGAGTTGTAAGATGTCCCACAAGGCATGCACTGTACCTGATGAGGTTATTGAAGGAACTTTACAGCAGCCAGGGCCTGCAAATGTGAAAGAGCTGCAAGTGTTCTTGGGACTCCTAGGATGCTAGTGAATTTTCATGCTCTACCTTATTCAAGTTTCCATTCTCTGTATACCTTGATAAAGAAGACCACATGAGATGGGAGAGGAAAAGCTCAAATGTCTTTTGAACAGGCTATGATCCCTTTAGGACAGGCTAAGCAGCCATGCTCCCTGTTATCCCTGTGCTCCCTCACATTGGGGTTACCAAAATTTCAGAAAGCTGCAATTAGGTAGCATGGCTCAATCAAGCCAAGCAAACAGTTTTAATGAGGTTTAAATCTCAGGCATGGAGAAGAGAAGAAGTTTGACTTGTAGTGTTTGACTGGCAATTTCTAGCTACACATATTTACAGCAGTGTTGTAAAGTGTCTGCAAAGCCTGCCACTAATGCCATGCAGGCTATCCTGAGTCCAGTTTTCTTTCAAGTCACTGAGACACCTGCTATAATCACACCAATATCAAAGCCTAATAAAGTGTTAGATGTGACACCACTCATCTGTATAGTTGCCTGATACAGAGATGGTGTATGTAGGTAGGACTACCAAACAAGAATGTGTAGTGATGTAGGATGTGATGTATGCTGTGGATATATTTTATTGCTGTTGGTTAAGTAAAAAGTTGCTTTTGGCCAATGTCGTACAAGAATATTGTTGGGGTGAGCTGCTTGTTTTTTCCAGCCACCCAAATCTGAAATAATCACACAGAAACTCTATTAATTAAAACACGGCTTGGCCCATTAGCTCTAGCTTCTTATTGGCTAACTCTTCCATCTTAATTTAACCCATTTCTATTAATCTGTATATCATCATGGGGTTGTAGACCACCAGCAAAGTTCCAGCACATCTATCTCTAGCATCTCCTGACTCTGTCCTTCTTTCTCCCAGTATTCAGTTCCATCTCCCCACCTACCTAAGTTCTATCAACAGGCCAAGGCAGTTTCTTTACTCATTAACCAAAAAAAGCAACACACAGACCAATGGATCTCCCACATCAGAATATAGCCAGGATAAAATATATATTGAGAGAGAGAGAGAGAGAGAGAGAGAGAGAGAGAGAGAGAGAGAGAGAAGGCAGAGCTAGATAGATGCCATGTAGCTACCAGATAGACACCTGAACTTTGCTAGTAGGCCATGACCTTGTTTTGATGCACAGATTGATAAAAATGGGTTAACTTAAGATATAAGAGTTAGCTAGAAAGATGCTTAAGCTATTGGCCAAGCAGTGATTTAATTAATACAGTTTCTGTGTAATTATTTTGGGTCCGGGCAGTTGGAAATGAACAAGCACTGTCAGTCAACAGTGTAACTGTGGTGATACAAATAACACAAATCACTTAATCCCAGCACTCGGGACGCAGATGCAGGGGGATCTCTGTGAGTTCGAGGCCAGCCTAGTCTACAAAGGGAGTTCCAGGACAGGCTCCAAAGCTACAGAGAAACCCTGTTTCGAAAAACCAAAAAAAAAAAAAAAAAAAAAAGAAAACAAAAAAATAACACAAATCACATTGCTGGAGAGTCAACAGACTTGGCCTGTGATGGTCTGTATTGACAACTGGGTTGCATTCAGAGATCTCATTTTATTGATGGCCCAGAAGGAGAAAAGAGAACTGACAGGTTTTGGGCTAGGCAGTGTGGGGTCAACTAGTAGGGAGGGGAATAGACAACCAAAGTTTAACATGAAACAGAATCCTGATGTTCTTACATGAGTCAGTCTATAGCTTATTGGGCCTTGGAAATCAGGAAGAAGATGCTATTAGTAATGTATGGGCCATTATGAGCCATTCACACTCATGTATCACTGTAAGCTGAACATTTGGTTCATGCAAAGTCTAGTTACAGAGTAGCCAACACAGGTTGTAAAGTATCTAAGGCCTTTGGCCTTCCTTTAAAATATTATGACATTCATGCTCTTCTGTCATACCAGACCTGTACTCCATTGATACAACAGCAAACAAATGTTATGACAAAACATGCAAGAGTCCACTTGTCCTGTAATGACTGTCAGATAGAATATATAGGACCTGGGTCTGTCACTGAGGTTGCAAATGTACCTTAACCTATTTTGATATTGCCACAGCCCTCTTAGATGCATTCCCATGCAAGTAAGCAACAGGTGAGACATAATGAAACGTCTTATCTCACTCAGTTATATACGGCAGACACATGGAAAATACTCTATCTTTGTGATAGTTCATAGTCACAGTGTTTATTTTATTTTTAGTGAGATACAAATGGACTGAAAACAACCATGTGCAAGAGTATTTTCACCTATTATACAATCCTTCTGGACTGTTTTAACCGAAAGTAAGGCCTTTGAAAAGGCACCATGCATGGGTAAAAGGGATCTCCCAGAACCCATAAGGTATAAACATATACCCAAAGGATTCTAAATCCTCCCACAGACTTACATGATTGGGTCGTCTGTATTAACAATGCCTGAGAAATGGAATTTATCAAATGATGAAGAAATAATGAAAATGTGGTACTTTACAAATGGAATTTTATTCAGCTACAAAGTAAAACCAATTTATGTGTTTTTCAGTTTAATGTATGGATCTGAAAAAAATAACTGTACTGAGCAAGGTAACCCATGCCATAAGGGCAAACATCACATATAGGACAGGCCAATTGACTAGAAAGGAACTTTAATTGTCAGAACAGGACCTGACCTGCCTGTTTTTGCCCCAATGGAGAGAGAATAAAGAATGGAAGTGATATGAAAACAGATGAATGCTGGGATGAAAAGGCTTAAGCAGGCTTCCAGGAAATGACAAGGTCATAGAGAAACAAGAAAAACGAAGGTACAAAGAAGAAATAATTAAAAACAGAAAGGAAAGAAGAAATGAAGAAAAAATAAAGGAAGAAAAAGAGGAAGCATATGAAGAGTCACAGAGAAATCTACCTTGCTAGACAATTCAAAAATATAAGCTAGATGGCAAGGATTCCACATGGATCATTAATGTTTTCCCCAAAAGTCACAGTGTGAGACTAAGGATGTTTTTCTGTTGTATTTATGTATGTGGACATTTGCAGACATTGTTTTTTGAGATTCAGACATTATGGTCACTAGGCACTTCTTCAGTAGCAATGGTTTTTAATTACCTTTTCTTCAAGAGGAATGATTTACTGCATGAATTCCAAAGGTATTTGTAGAAAATGCAACTCTTTCAAAAGTGAGAGGGAATAGGTTCTGGATATCTTCTAAAAGTTGATTATATGCTTAAAATCAACCAAACTGTTAACATCTAAATACATGAACTGTTCCTGGGCTTCAGCAAACACTAAGAAGCCTGCCGAGTATAAGATGATGAGATGATTTCTTCAGTCCCCGCAGGAATAGAAGGTGCAGAGCTTGTGATGAAGGACAGAATGATCAATACTGCTGAGCAGCAGCATTTTCTCAAATCTGATGATGCAGATACATTGCTCTATGGAAATTATTGAGAACAAAAGATGCATAGCAATAGTAGGAAATTTGCTAATTACCTTAACTAGCACAGAAATGTTGCTTAAGCTAGGGATGACATAAATGTGTTGTCGAAATGAGGATGGATAATAAGGATATGTCCCGTTTCATATTCATCTTCTTGTGGAGATTTGGTTAATCCTGTTGAAAATCAACTCCTATTTCCATAAAGTGTGTGTGTGTGTGTGTTTGTGTTTGTATAAGAAAGAGAGAGGGAGAGAGAAAGAGAGAGAGAGAGAGAGAGAGATCAGGTTACAATCTGTAGGCTGATACTATTTGAAGACTGCTAGAAATGCAGCAGAGAAAAGCAGAGAAATTCAATATGGCTTTAAGTAACCTAGTTTACCTTTCTGTCCTTTCAATCTCTTTGAGAGAAGTCATCTATTTGTTCGATAAATATTTCCTGAGTTCCCTGCACTATGCCTGACACAGAAGACATAGTGATAAACATCACGGTATTGATCATGGATTTCAAGCTTTTTCTATGTAGCTTTTGTATGAATTTGTTTTCTGTTTCCAAAAACACAAAGCCTGAAGGGGTGAGAAAGAAGAGATGTTTCTTAACACATATTTCTGATGTTTCACGGGCTTGTTTCTAACAATAACCATCTTGCTGTCAGTTTGAGACATTGCAGGTATTCTGTGGGAGAAGATACGGAGCACATATGCATAGACACAACCTTTTAATCTCCACACTTATTCAAACAACACCTAGATTCAATCATGGAGGCTCCATTTTGAAGGATCTGTGTAATCCATATTACTTTTCTCAAAGATACAGTCAAATTAAACTTCTCTCTTCATAACATTAAATGTTAATTAAGTATCAAAAAATGAAGCCTTGTGAGATTAAAACACCATACCCAAATCATAACATCTTGTTATTGAAGGATGTGCACTAGAAAATATAATGAACTCCTGGAACTGTCTAGCTAATTTCATGCATCTTTCATGCACAGCATAGTACAAAGATAGTGTTTGTGAGATATGTGGACTAACAAGTGAACAAAAGTGAGACCAACTGAGCATACCCTCAGCAACTCTACTTGTTCTGATTCTTGAATACCTGGAATAAATAGGGATTTTTCTTTTCCATTAGCTGGCTTTATGTTTTGGTTTCCACTTGTGCTCCATGAATACAGACAGGTATATGTATGTTATAGGAAGGCTTGTTGCTTTAAAAAATAGGAAACATAGGTGTTTGGTTTCCCTGTATCTGGCATCTAGCCCCTTCACTTACAGTGACTTTTATTTCCCTAGTCACCAACAGTAATTTTGTCTTTCCATTGTTTTAATATATTTTTCCATCTCCCTGGAGCACTATGAGAATTGCCTTCTTTTATGCCCAATTCTGTAAAAGGCACCTTCAAGGTCCAGGGAGGAAAGGTTCTCTGCATAATACAAGTAATCTCATACTGATGGGTTGCCAGAATATTGCACGGAATAATTGAATGCTGTCTTTAAAATACGGTGAGATCCACAGAGGGCAAGTGCTATTTCAGTTTCTTTCTGTATAACTAGGTTCATAAACAAAAGTGTATATCTCTTTTCACAGAGCTAGGAATTTTTCTATTTGCAAATATTACATCTCTAGGAATGGAAAGTAAGAATGAAACTTAAAATCATTATTTAAATGATATTCTAATGAATTTTACTGTTGGTTGTATCGCAGAAAGTTCACTGATGTGGAAAGTTGGTAGCTTTGTGCTCTAAAATTCTTTCTGACCCCAGATTAGTATGTTTCTTTAGGAAACTGACAATCTGTATGAACTTTTATAACTTGAGGTTGGTATGTCACATTGCTTTTTTGTACATTGCCTTAGTCAGTGGTTTATTGCTGTTAAGAGACTTCTTTACTTATTTAATTCTTATTTAAATTCTTCTTAATTAAATTGTGGCTTTCTTACAGTGTCAAAGGTTTAGTCCATTATCCTCATGGTGGAGAGCATGGTGTCATACCGGACGACCAGGCAGATGTGAGTTCTACAGTAGGATCTGCATGCGGTAGGAAGAAAGAAAACCAGTGGGCTTGGCTTGGACCCTTAAAGCATAAAGCTAGCACCTAGTGACATACTTCCTTCAAGAAGGCTACATTTTCTAATCCTTTCAATTACTGCCACTTCTTAAGGAGTTGAATATTTGAATGTTTGGGGTTCATTGCTGTTCAAATCACCATGCATGTGACAATTGAATTTTCATTCCACACAAATCTAAGTATTCCCTGGAAGACAGAAATCATGTTTTTTTTTTTTTTTGATTGAAGAATACACATGATATACATTAAAAATGATAGCCCTTTGATAAATATTTTTTGAATTGACTTGTTACTATATAAGACCTGTTAGATATTTTTAAAATTATATCACAATGTTCTGTAATAAAGATAAAAGTATTTTCTCATAGTCTAATAATATTAAGGTTATTATGTGAGCCTATTATTAAATAAAAGAAGCCCGCTAGGTGTGTTAGTTATTGCCTAGAATCCCAGCATCTGGAAACTGAGGTAGAATGTTTATGAGTTCACGGGTGATGTGTATTGTATGTTCAGATAAGCCTTTGTCTCAAGTAATGAGAAAAGTAGATACAGGACTACTAGTGTTTATAATGTGGGGATTTAAGAGAATGAGACAAATAAATTTTTAAACAACAGGCAGCATGAGCTTTGAAATAGACCAGGGATAACAATGTGACTGATGGCTACAAATGAGTCATCACCAATGCACATTCTCGTGATTTACAACTTAACCCTGGCAATGTTCTGTACATGATTGGGGATGGGTCAAAGTCTTTATAGTGACAAATCTGTCTATAGTTTATCTGCAATAAGATGCTTATTCTATGTATTAACAAACATTACATGGACAAAATAGTTAAGTTTTGTCATAGAATATAAAGAAAAGTTAGAAATAAAGAAGGAGACAAAATAAATAGATTCTCAACTATTTATTTACTTGGCATATTTCAAAACAAGAATTCATGCTATGCTTAAACTACTGGATGACCATCTTGAATAGAAGGTTGTCACATGTATTAGCCTAACTCCCTCCTAATCAGGTGTTTCCTGGGATCAAATGGTCTCTATCATTCTTCAAGTTGATATCTCAGAGAGCCTCCAGTGGGGTACACTTTACCATGACATCCTGGCCAACTAAAAAAACTGTATACACAATAGTCAGAAATGCATGAACATTTTCACATTTATTTTTAGAATATATTCCATTCAGTTTTTCTGCATATTTTCCCTCTTCATATCTGTTCAGAATCAGTTCAGAGGACACAATCTGATCCTTTTCCCAAGAGAAAATCTTAATGTCATCAGCTTACCAATTGTCTTTTGCATAAGTGCTGTTTCATGATGTCAAGTTTTAGAATTATAGGATCTGAATATAATTTGAGAAGTATGTAACAGAGCTAGTAGAGTAACAGATCAATTCCACAATTTTTTATCAAAATCTATTTTCATTTTTCCTTTCAGAGAATACCTAGATTAATGTACTCAAAATAAGGGTGTTTATGTATATGTATATGTATTTTGAATAATAATGACCCCATTGGTTCACATATTTGAATGCTTAGAAAGTGGCACTATTTGATTTGTTTCTTAAATAAAACCCCAAAATGTTTTAATATTTAATATCAATAATAATAATAGAATAATAAATCTAATGAATAAAGGCAATGAGTCCAATATTAGTTACTCTAGGAAAGTGAGAGTCTTGCAGAGATGACATTGTCTGTCTTTTGTTGCAAGGTGAATTTTAAGATTGCATGGAATGATGTCTTTTGCGGAGATTTGTTTTCTACACACTCAGAAGAGTACATGTATACCCATGTATACGCTATAGGAAATAAAGCTGCATGAAATTCATGTTGGTGCAATGATGCTAAAAAGAATAATTTGTTTTCCTAATGGTTCTCAGAAGACTCTGGCATTACCAAGAAATGATCTTTTAGCAAAGCTCTCATCCCACATGATCTGTGGATATGAGAGCAATGGCAGAGAACAGCCTTCTGCATTTATTGTAGAATATCATTTTTAAGTTTTAAATATGTATTAAATGCGTATTTGTATTCCGTTGTCCTTTGGCTCTAATGGACTAAAGTTTGATTCAAGGTAAAAACTCATCCAAATGGGAATTATACACTGGAGAAATCTTTACAAGAGGCAGTGTAATCTTTGTAGCTGAGAACATTAGATTTTCTTCTCATATCCAGACAGTTGAAATTGATCTAGTGCATATTTCCTTCTCCCCAGGTCATTTGGTTTACAGATTATACCTTGGGAGTCTGACTTAATTTGGTACCAACCTAAAGATGGGCTGATACTGTTTTGACAATTACAGAGCAAGTGTCTTCAATGCCCTTGGGCTTACAGGCATAATGAGAAGCATAGGATTCAATGGCAGCCATATGTTTGGACTATATCTTCAGCTTCCCATCACCTTGGATGCAATTTAACTCCACACCTTGGTCTTTGAATCATAAAAGACCCGGGCATACACTCATTTTACTTATTCTTATATCAGATGTAATGTTCACTTGTTTCCAGTGCTGTTTACTTATTATTGTTCTCCGACACATCTATCCTGTTCTGCCCTTGGGCAAATTGCCCCACCAATTTCTTTCACTGATATGATTGATTTTCCTTTAGGAGTTCTCTAAGGTTGAAACTTGTTATTTCTAATACTTAGACAGTAATTTAAATGTCTGCATCTTTGAGAGGCTCTGTAACTATTCATGGGAGACTTGTAGAGAAAGCAGATTTTTTTTTTCATTTTCTTTTCTTCACATAGGACAAGTATTGGGCTACTTAAATCTATTTGAAACAAGAACTAATTAAATTCATAAAATTCTGGCATTTTCCACCAACTTCCACAAAACCTCATAAAGCTATTGTTATAGAGAGTTCTCTCAAACTCCTCATAAATATTTCTGCCCTGCTCCTGTATCATAGATGAAGTAAACATAAAAAACCCAAGGAGCCTGTTGCAAATTGCTGCCAAGGGGAAAACACTGTGTTATATTTTCATTGTATTTTGTCAATATTTTTCCAAATCAGTTTGAGATCCAAATATTGTTTTTTTTAAATTCTTCCAATTTCCATGATTGCTTGATGTAGAATGTGCTTCTGTGTATGTGTTGCTTTTATTGGTTGATGAATAAACCTTCTTTGGCCTATGGCAGGCTAGAATACTGCCAGTCAGGAAGATATGTGTGTGTGTGTGTGTGTGTGCACGCGCGCGCGCGCGTGTGTGTGTGTAGAGAGAGAGAGGGTAGGTTGAGTCACAGAAATGCCATATAGCTGCTGAAGGAGAAGGACATGCTGGAAACTTACCAGTTAGCCACAGCCTTGTGGCGATACACAGAGTAGTAGAAATTGGTTAATTTAAGATGTAAGAGTTAGTTAATAAGAAGCCTGAACTAAAAGGTCAAGCAGTATTGTAATTAATACATTTTCTGTGTCTGGATGGTTAGAAAATGAATGAAACACAGTCTCTGTTTATAGTTTGCTTGAGATAACAACCCATGGCATCTTTACTCCATCATGAAACAATTAAGAAAAGAAAAAAAATAATGAAAAAATCAGTGATACCAATGAAAAAATGTCTTTCAATGTCTGGGAACGTAGTAAAGGTTTCTGTTGTTCAGCTTTATTTCTGGCCATGCTCAGTTGTTATTTTAATTTCATACATGTTTTAAATGTTAAAGAAGAAATGAATCAGAAATAAAATAAATGTTTTTATTCTGTAATTTATAATATAAAAGTCTTAAATTTAACTAATATTACAAAAAGACATAGTTCAGAATGTTACTATAAGATAATAGACATAACCCTGACATGGTTCCAAATATGTATCCTCAACCCCAGTTTCAAGATGCTGAGGCACATAAGCTGTGAGTTTAAGGTGAGTTCAGCTTACATGGTGAGTTTAGGGTTAACAGTAAGACCCTGACTCAAAAAATAATAAAAAGAAAACAAGATAATTAAGGTGTATAGTGAAAGTAAATGATGTAATTGTGGTGGTTTTGATAGGCAATGCCCCATAGACTCAAGTGTTTGAACGTTTGGCCCATTGGGAGTGCCACTATCTATTAGGAGGTGTGGCTTTGAGGAAGCAGGCATGACCTTGTTGGAGAAAGTGTGAACTGTAGGAGGCAGCCTCTGAGGTCTTGTATGTGTTCATGTAATGCCCAGTGTAGACACAGTTCCCACTGAGTAGGCTATATTTAGGAATACACATGTTTATACACATTTGCATATCACAAGAGCTAATGAGAAAAGGAGCCATAAGACCTGGATGGAGCTGGGTGGTCCTTGGACTTCCCACAGGGCAGGGAACCCGGATTACTCTTAGGGATGATGAGGGAGGGGGACTTGATGGGGGAAGAGGAGGGAAATGGGAGGTGGTGGCGGGGAGAAGGCAGAAATCTTTAATAAATAAATAAATAAATAAAAAGAAAAAAATGTGAAAAAAACAAAAAAAAGAAAGAAAGAAAAAAAAAGGATACAAAGTTAGGTGGGAAGAGAAGTAGGGGTGGATCTAAGAAGAGTTGGGGTAAAATCAAAACACGTTGTACAAACCCTCAACTCTCAAAGAACTAATAAAAATGCAAATGACAAAAAAAAAAGTAAAAGAGAGCAAGGAATGGTGTACTGGAAGGTTCAAGACAATGATTCTCAACTTGTGGATCATTATGTTCTTGAGGGTTCAAATGACCCTTTCATAGGAATTGTCTAAGACCATAGTAAACACAGATATTTACATTACAATTCATAACAGTAAAACAATTATAGATGAAGTTACAACAAAAATAATTTTATTGTTCGGGGTCACCACAACATGAGGAATTGTATTAAAGGACCCCACCATTAGGAAGGTTGAGAACCACTAGTTAAGAGGGAGAAAGGAAAATGGAGAAATACTGTAATTATTTTATAACTTAAAAACTAAAAGTATCCTAAGAAATGGAGTTTATCTTTCTTCTCTTCTTTTTTACCTATGAAGGAAGGCAACAGCTATTGTAAGCCACACATTTTGATTCCAGTGACTAATTGCATGAATCTTTTATAATGACACTTGTGTTATTTTTCTGAATAGTTATTACAAATATATTAAAAACATGATATTTTTGAGGGGTTTAGAAATATACTAAATGCAAACATTCACTGAAAATAATCTCATTATATACCTTCCATTAATGATGGATAATAGCCTAGTTAGTAGTTTAGAAGAATACAGAGATGAAGGGATATTTTCTGGGGTGGAATTAGTAATGAATAGCATAAAATGAAATCTTGGAATGAGAAAAACTGAAATAATGGAAAAGATAAACAAAAAGCATTCTAAGCTCAGCATTGCTACATTGGAGATATCTGATATCTAGGATTTTTAGGGGAGGAAGACTAAGAGACACACTATGTTTTTTTTATCTTTTTTTTAATTTTTATTCTTTTTTAATTAAAATTTCCACCTGCTCCCTGTTTCCCATTTTCCTCCCCCTCCTCCCACATATTGCCCCCTCCCCCCACTTCCCTCCCTGTATCCCCACTCCTCTTCTCCTCGCCCCACTCCAGTCCAAATTCCCTGCCCTGCGGGAAGACCAAGGTCCTCCCACTTCTATCTAGGTCCAGGAAGGTGAGCATCCAAACAGGCTAAGCTCCCACAAAGCCAGTTCATGTATTAGAATCGAAACCTACTGCCATTGTCCTTGGCTTCTCATCAGCCTTCATTGTCCGCCATGTTCAGAGAGTCCAGTTTCAACCCATGCTTATTCAGTCCCAGACCAGCTGGCCTTGGTGGGCTCCCAATAGATCAGTTCCACTGTCACAGTGGGTGGGTGCACCCCTCGTGGTCTTGACTTCCTTGCTCATGTTCTCCCTCCTTCTGCTCCACATTTGGACCTTAAGAGTTCACACCGTCTCTATCTGGATCCATCGCCAGATGAAGGTTCTAAGGTGATATGCAAGATATTCATCAGTATAGGATAGGGTCATTTCAGGTTCCCTCTCCTCAGTTGCCCAAGGTACCAGCTGGGGACATCTCCCTGGACACCTGTGAGCCCCTCTAGAGTCAAGTCTCTTGCCAACCCTAAGATGGCTCCCTTAGTTAGGATATATACTTCGCTGCTCCCGTATCCACCCTTCCTATATCCCAACCATCCCAATCCCCCAAGCTGCTCCCATTCTCCCCTTCTCACGTTTCTCATCCCATTTCCCCTTAGCCCCATGCCACCTCACCCGCAAGTTACCAGTTTTTGCCCTGCAATCTTGTCTACTTCCCTTCTCCAGGCGGATGACTATACGATTTTCTTTGGGTTCACTTTCTTATTTAGCTTCTCTAGGATCACAAATTATATGCTCTATGTCCTTTATTTATGGCTAGAAACCAATTATGAGTGAGTACATCCCATGTTCCTCTTTTTGGGTCTGGGATACCTCACTCAGGATAGTGTTTTCTATTTCCATCCATTTGCATGCAAAATTCGAGAAGTCATTGTTTTTTTACCACTGAGTAGTACTCTAATATGTATATATTCCACACTTTCTTCATCCATTCCTCCATTGAAGGGCATCTAGGTTGTTTCCAGGTTCTGGCTATTACAAACAATGGTGCTATGAACATAGTTGAACAGATACTTTTGTCATATGTTAGGGCATCTCTTGGGTATATTCCCAAGAGTGGTATTGCTGGGTCCAGGGGTAGGTTGATCCCAGTTTTTCTGAGAAACAGCCACACTGATTTCCAAAGTGGTTGCACAAGTTTGCAGTCCCACCAGAAATGGATGAGGGTACCCCTTTCTCCACAACCTCTCCAGCAAAGGCTATCCTTGGTGTTTTTGATTTTAGCCATTCTGACAGGTGTAAGATGATATCTCAAAGTTGTTTTGATTTGCATTTCTCTGATCGCTAAGGAGGTTGAGCATGACCTTAAGTATCTTTTGGCCATTTGAACTTCTTCTGTTGAGAATTCTCTGTTCAGTTCAGTGCCCCATTTTTTAATTGGGTTAATTATCATTTTAACGTCTAGTTTCTTGAGTTCTTTATATATTTTGGAGATCAGACCTTTGTCTGTTGTGGGGTTGGTGAAGATCTTCTCCCAGTCAGTAGGGTGCCTTTTTGTCTTAGTGACAGTGTCCTTTGCTTTACAGAAGCTTCTCAGTTTCAGGAGGTCCCATTTATTCAATGTTGCCCTTAATGTCTGTGCTGCTGAGGTTATACATAGGTAGCGATCTCCTGTGCCCATCTGTTGTAGGGTACTTCCCGTTTTCTCTTCTATCAGGTTCAGTGTGTTCAGATTGATATTGAGGTCTTTGATCCATTTGTACTTGAGTTTTGTGCATGGTGATAGATATGGGTCTATTTTCATTCTTCTACAGGTTGACATCCAGTTGTGCCAGCACCATTTGTTGAAGATGCTTTCTTTCTTCCATTGTATACTTTTAGCTCCTTTATCGAAAATGGGGTGTTCATAGGTTTGTGGGTTAAAATCCGGGTTTTCTATACGATTCCATTTGTCGACTTCTCCGTTTTTATACCAGTACCACGCTGTTTTCATTACTGTAGCTCTGTAACAGAGTTTGAAGTCAGGGATGGTAATGCCTCCAGAAGTTCCTTTATTGTATAAGATTGTTTTGGCTATTCTGGGTTTTTTGTTTTTCCATATAAAGTTGATTATTGTCCTCTCAAGATCTGTGAAGAATTTTGATGGGACCTTGATCGGGATTGCATTTTTTTTTTGATCCAGTCTATTCGGTGTTAAGTATGCTTCTTGGACCTTCAAAGGAACATCTTTCTTAAGGTTGGGAAAGTTTTCTTCTATAATTTTATTAAATATATTTTCTGGACCATTGAGCTGTAATTCTTCTCCTTTTTCTATCCCTATTATTCTTAGGTTTGGTCTTTTTATTGTGTCCCAGATTTCCTGAATGTTTTGTGATTAGAATTTGTTGGTTTTGCTGTTTTCTTTGATCAGTGTGTTTATTTTCTCTATGGTATCTTCAGTGTCTGAGATTCTTTCTTCTATCTCTTGTAATCTGTTGGTAGTACTTGTCTCTGTAGTTCCTGTTCATTTATCCAAATTTTCCATCTCCATCCTTCCCTCGGTTTGTGTTTTCTTTATTACTTCCACTTCATTCTTCAAGTCTTGAACCGTTTCCCTTACCTGTTTGATTGCTTTTTCTTGTTTCTCTTGGTTTTCTTGGGTATCTTTGTGAGATTTATTTATTTCCTCTACCTTTTTGTTTGTAATCTCTAATTGATTATGGCAGTTTTTCACCTCCTGTTTAAGGTCCTCTATTATTTTCATATAATTCACTTTTGAGTCGAATTCTTCTAATTCTTCTGAAATAGGGTGTACAATTCTTCTTATTTCGGGATTCCTGGATTCTGGTGATGTCATGTTGCCTTTCAGGTTGTTGGAGGAATTCTTTTTTTTTTTTTTTCATTGTTTTGTGTGCACTATATTCTAATCACTCCTTGGAAAGTGACATTGTTTTTTTTTTCTGTTAAACTGATCATAGCACTTTATAAAAATAAAAAATTTAAAAGCCAAACTTGGAATAGAAATGAACTATATTCAGTGTTTTCTTCATTTTTTCTAGGAGATGAGTATGGAAAACATGGCTAAGGGTGAGGAGCCTATACCGTCCAAAATCCATAATTTATAAGTAATTCTATGTGCAATATAATAAGACATTGTAGCTTCAAAATATAAAAGTACATACTGCATGTCCAAATTTTATACACTTTGAGGTTTACTTCAAAGCACCACGTACTTGTGACTTGTTGGAGGAATTCTTGCATTGGTGCCTGCCCATATCTTCCTTCAAATGGAGCCAGGAGAAGCCTGGTGTCTTGCTCCAGTCTTTGCTGTGACTAACTCTCTGGGTGTATCTCCTTAGTGTAGGCACAGGAACCTTTCCCTTCCAGATGGACTCCTCAACCCCAAAACATGGACGCCTGGTAGTCCAATGACCCTCAGACAAAAGGGCGAATGCGGGGAGGTGGGGGGGATGGGCGGGGGGGGGGTAAGGTGGGGTCTATTAGAACACAGGCGACCCTGCAGCACAAGCTGGAGGTGCTTGCGCTCCCTTTCGGGGGTTGTTTAGGCCTGCCCAGTAGGCAGGCACTCACCACTCTGAGTGGGTAGCCTTAGTGTAGGAGCAGGAAGCTGATCCTCAACAAAGGACCTTGCAGACAAGGCAGGCTTGGGGGGGGGGGGGCGCACATGTGTAAGAAAGAAAGCCCTGCAGCAGAAGCTGGGGGAGGGGGGTTTGTGCTCTCTTCCAGGACAGTCCGCCCCTGGATAGCACACACTCACCCGTCCAGATGGAACTTCTCAGTACCTACACAGGGATACCTGGTAGCCCAATGAGCCAGGGACCAAGGGAAGAAGGTGGCAGGCAGGGCGGGTCCAGGAGAGCACAGCAGACCTTGCAGCCCCAGCAGCAGGGGCCCGTGCTCTCTTGTGGGGACCTAGAGGCCTGCCTGTTAGTCAGGTACTCACTGCTCTGGGTGGGTAGCCTTAATGTAGGAGCAGGAAACTGATCCTCAGCAAAGGACCTTGCAGACAAGGCAGGCTTGGGGGGGGGGGGGGTATGTAGGAAAGAAAGCCCTGCAGCAGGAGCTGGAGGAGGGGGGTTTGTGCTCTCTTCCAGGACAGTCCGCCCCTGGATAGCACACACTCACCCATCCAGATGGAACTTCTCAGAACCTACACAGGGATACCTGGTAGCCCAATGAGCCAGGGACCAAGGGAAGAAGGCCACACTATGGTTTTATAGGAGTAAAGCAGTACATGTGTCTTTTAGGCTGTGAGCTATTTTGACACACTGATTTTACTAGGAAAACCGAGCTACAAGTCCAAGAACAGATTGTCTTGAATTTTTATGGGATTTGTAAAGGCTACTTGGCCTCTTTGTGAGATGAATACTTAGCTTCTGTGGGAATCTGTCAACTCCCTTCTGCTCCAACATTTAGTTTGTATATGGTTTTACGTCACTTAACTAGACTCCATTAAAGCTAAGGCTTTACTGCTCTTTATCACTACTAAGACTTATGAGAGATAGGTATCCATGTCACTCTTCTGTGACACTTGAAGTTAACAAACTGTTCTTAAACCATGATGCTAAAAATACGAACTAATTATTTTCCTAACATGTTGCCTTTCTGAGTTATTAGTTAGCATTTATGAGTTATAAGACTTTAGAGTCAACACTTTATCCTCAGAGGATCTCCTCCAGAGAAACCCTCAGAATATTTTATAATAATAAAAAAATTTGTTTCACACCTCTTTAACAAAGTATGTAAATGATTTCCTCCATATAAATATGGTTCCATATTAAGTTTCAGCTTCATAAATATGGCATAGTCAAGAACACAGGTATGCATTAAGTTTCTGCTTCTAAATTTTATTGTGATTTGTGATTGTTTAGTAGCATTTGTATTCAATTTCTTAAAAAAGAAAGCAATCTTTTCTTCATTTTCTATACCAATCCCAGTTCTCACTCGCTCCCCTCCTCCCATTTTCTCTACCTTTCCCCCCTACTATACTCCCCCAACCACTTTTCAGAGAGGGAAAGGCAAATTGCTTTGGGTAAGGTCCAAGGTTCACCCTACTATATCTAGGCTGAGTTAGGTATCCATTCAAAGAGAATGGGTTCTCAAAAAGCCAGTACAAACAGTAGGGATAAATCCTAGTGCCACTGCCATACAACTGTCACCCACATCCAGAGGGTCTAGTTTGGTCCTAAGCTGTTTCCTTCCTTGTCTTGCTGGAGCTGATGAGCTTCCATTAGCTCAGGTAAACTGTTTCATTGGTTGTCTCCATTACGGTCTTGACCTCTTTGCTCATATTTTCACTTTTCAATTGGACTTTTAGAGCTCATCCCAGTGCTCTGCTGTGGGTCTCTGCCGCTGTTTCCATCAGTTGCTGGAAATAGTTAAATATATTCATCATTCTGATTACAGGGTAAGTCTACTTTGGGCACCCTCTCCTCTATTGCTTAGAGTCTTAGTTAGGGTGATCCTTGTGGATCCTTGGCAATTTCATTAGCACCAGGTTTCTTGCTAGCCCCAGTATGGCTCTCTCAATCAAAATATCTCTTTACTTGCTCTCATCTCTGTCTTTTCTCCATCTCAACCATCCCATTCTTCAAGTTCTCCTCCCCCCTCCCTTTCTGCCCTCCTCCTCTCATACTACTCTTCCTTCCTCCTCTTTCCCAAACATCCAATTTTGGCAGGTGATCATGTCTATTTCCCCTTTCCTGATGGAGCTATATATGTTTTTCTTAGGATTCACCTTCTTACTTAGTTTCTCTATGGTCATGGGCTATAAGATTATTATCCTTTGTTTTACAGGTAGTATCCACTTATGAGTGAGTACATACAATGTTCATATTTCTGGGTCTGGGTAACCTCACTCAGAATGTTTTTTTTTCTAGTTTCATCCATTTGCATGCAAATTTCAAAATATCATTGTTTTTACTGCTGAGAGATACTCTATTGTGTAAATATACCACATTTTCTTTATCCATTCTTCTTTGGTTGAGGGCATCTAGGTTGTTTCCAGGTGCTGGGTATTACAAATAATGCTTAGGTGAACAAATGTCCTTGTAATATGATTGCACAGCCTTTGGTATATGCCCGAGTGGTATTGCTGTGTCCTGAGGTAGATTGATGCCCAATTTTCTAAGAAATTAACATACTGATTTCCAGAGTGGTTGTATATGTTTGCATTCCCACCAGCATACTCTCCAGCATAAGGTTTTGATCTTAGCCTTTCTGATTAGTGTAAGATGGTATCTCAGAGTTGTTTGATTTTCATTTCTCTGATAGCTAAGGATGATGAACATTTCCTTAAGTGTGTTTGTACACTTGAGATTCTTCTGTTGAGAATTCTGTTTCATTCTGTACCCCACTTTTAATTGGATTATTTGGAATTTTGATGTCTAATTTCTTGAGGTTTTTATATATTTTGGAGATCAGTCCTCTGTTTGATGTGGGGTTGGTGAAGAACTTTTCCCATTCAATAGGATGCCTTTTTGTCCTTTTGAATGTGTCCTTTGCTTTTCAGAAGCTTCTTGATATCAGGAGGTCCCATTTATTTATTGCTGCTTAGGGTCTTTGCAACTGGTGTTATATTTAGGAAGTGGTCTCTTGTGCCCATGCATTGATGGTTGCTCCCCTCTTTCTCTTCTATCAGGATCAATGTGGTCAGATTTATATTGAGGTCTTTAATCCATTTGGACTTGAATTTTGTGCATGGGGATAGATATGGATCTATTTTCATTCTCCTACATGTTGACATGACAATTATGCCAACACCATTTATTGAAGATGCTTTCTTTTATCCATTGTATAATTTTAGCTTCTTCACCAGAAATCAAGTGTTCAAAAATCAAGTGATTAATATCTTTGACTCAATTCCATTGGTCACTATATCTGTTTTTACACCAAAACCAAGGTGTTTTAATTTACTGTAGCTCTATAATAGAGCTTGATGTCAGGGATGGTGTTGTTTCCAGAAGTTCCTTTATTGTATAGGTTTGTTTTGGCTATTCTGGGTTTTGTGTTTTTCCATATGAAGTTGGTTATTATTTTTTCAAGGTCTGTGAAGTATTGTGTTAGAATTTTGATGGGGATTGCACTGAATCTTTTGATTGCTTTTGATATGATTGCTATTTTGTTACACTGATCGTAGCTATCCAAGAGCATGGGAGATTTTTTTCACTTTCTGGTATCATCTTCAAAATCTTTTTTCAAAGACTTATAGTTATTGTCCAATGCATCTTTCACTTTTTTGGTTCACATTACCCCACAGCATTTTTTTGCTATTTGTGGCTATTGTGAAAGGCAGTGTTTCTCTGATTTCTTTCTCAGTGTCTTTTTCATTTGTATAAGAGGGCTACTGATATTTTTGAGTTGTCCTTATGTCCTGTCACACTACTAAAGGTATTTTTGAGCCGTAGGAGTACCCTGGTAGGATTTTTGGGGTCACTTATTATACAATTCTAACATCTACAAATAGTGCAAGTTTGACTTCTTTCTTTATAAATTGTATCCCCCTTGGTCTCCTTTTGTTGTCTTATTGAATAGCCAAAACTTCAAAAACTAGGTTGCATAGATATGGAGAGAGTGGACAGCCTTATTTTGTTCCTGATTTTAGTGGAATCACTTTGAGTTTCTCAAAAAATCCATTTAATTTGATGTTGGCTGTCAATTTGCTGTATATTGCTTTTGTTATGTTTAGATATGTTCATTGTGTCCCTGATCTATCCAAGACATTTATCAGGAAAGGGTGTTGGATTTTGTTGAATATTTTTTCAGCATATAATGATATTATCATATGGTTCTTTCCTTGCAGTTTATTTATATGATGGATTACATTGGTAGATTTTTGTATGATGAATCATCCCTGCATCTCTGGGACGAAGCCAACTTGATCACGGAAGATGATTATTTTTTACGTATTCTTGGATTCAGTTTGCCAGTATTTTATTGAGTATTGTTGCATCTTAACCTTAAGTTCTATTGCTAGCTAGCTATTACATCTAGTATTAACCCATTTCCAGTATTTCCTGAAGCTTGTGCCTACCAGTAAGTTTCCAGCATGCTTGTTTCTGGCAGCTGTTCCATGGCTTCTCCCTGATTCTGCTTTCTTTCTCCCAGCATTCAGTTTAGTTTTCCCTGTCTAGCTCTACTCTACCCTATCATGCCAAGCCAGTTTTCTTTATTAATTAACCAATTGTATTCACAACACACAAAGGGAAATCCCACATCAATATACTTTCCTCTTAGCACTGTTTTCATAATGTCCCATAGGTTTGAGTACATTGTGGCTTCATTTTTCTTGAATTCTATGAAGTCTTTAATTTCTTTCTTTATTTCTTTCTTGACCCAGCGGTCTTTTAATTGAGCACTATTCAATTTCCAAGAGTTTGTAGGCTTTCTGCAATTAGTGTTATTGTTGAATTTTAACTTTAAACCATGATGATCCAATGAAATACAGGGGGTTATTCCAATTTTTTTGATTCTGTTTGAGGTTTGTTTTGTTACTGATTATTTGATCAGTTTTAGAGAGGGTTCCATGGTGTGCTGAGAAAAAGGTATATTCTTTTGTGTTTGTGTGGAATGTATTATAGATGTACATTAGTCAATTTGAGTCATGACATCTGTTAGTTCTCTAATCTCTCTGATAAATTTCTGTTTGGTTGCGGGGCAGTGGTGGCGCATGCCTTTAATACCAGCACTCGGGAGGCAGAGGCAGATGGATCTCTGTGAGTTCGAGGCCAGCCTGGTCTACATGAGCTAGTTCCAGGACCACAACCAAAAAGCTATGGAGAAACCCTGTCTTGAAAATTAAACAAAAAAAAATTCTGTTTGGTTGACCCGTCCATGTGGAGAGTGGGGTGTTAAAGTCTCCTATTCTTAGTATATGGCATTTGATGTATTATTTAAGCTTTGGTAGTGTTTCTTTTACATGTGTATGTGCTCTTGTATTTGGTTCAGAGATATTCAGGATTGAGACTTCATTTTGCGATTTTTCATTTTATGGTATAAAACATCCTATTTCCATCTCTTTGGAATGATTTCAATTTGAAGTCTATTTTGGTAGATATTAGGATAGCTATACCCTCTTGTTTTTTAGGTCCATTTGATTGGAAAATCTTTTCCCACCACTTATTTCTTAGGTAATGTCTGTCTTTGAGGTTGAGATGTGTTTCTTATGTATAGCAAAAGGATGGACCTACTTTCATATCCATTTTGTTGCCCTGTGTCTTTTTATAGGTGAATTGATTCCATTAATATTAAGAAATATTATTGACCAGTGATTGTTAATTCCTGTTATTTTTTGGTTGTAGTGTTTGTGTGGTTTCCTTCTTTAAGGTTTGTTGGTGTGACATTATCTGTTGCCTGTGTTTTTGTGGGAACAGTTAGCTTTCTTGGGTTGGAGCTTCCTTCTAGTACTTTCTGTAGGGCTGGATTTGTGGATAGGTATTGTTTAAACCTGGTTTAGTCATGGAATATCTTGTTTTTACCTTTGATGGTGATTGAAAGCTATGCTGGGTATAGCAGTCTGGGCTGGCATCCTTGGTCTCTTTGTGTCTGCAGCACATCTTTTCAGGACCTTCTGGCTTTCATGGTTTTCATTAAGAAGTTGGGTGTAAGTCTGGTAGGTCTGCCTTTATATATTACTTGATATTTTCCTTTCGCAGCTCTTACTATTCTTTATTTATTCTGTATGTTTCGCATTTTGATTATTATATGGTGAGGGTACTTTTTTGGTTCAGTCTTCTTGTACCTTAATAGGGATATCCTTCTTTAGGTTGGGAAAGTTTTCTTCTATGACTTTGTGAATATAGTTTCTGTGCCTTTGAACTGGAATTCTTTTTCTTTATCCCTATTTTTCTTAGTTTTGGTCTCTTCATGGTGTCCTATATTTCCTGAAGGTTTTGTGTTAAGACTTTTTTTTTTGATATAATGTGTCTGTTGTACCTATTTCCTTTATAGTATCTTCAACAGATGAGATCCTCTCTTTGATCACTTGAATTTTGTTGGTTATGCTTGACTCTTTAGTTCCCATTTCTTTACCCAGATTTTCCATATCTAGAATTCCCTTGGTTTCTATTTTCCCTATTGCTTTTTCTTTCAGTTTTCAAGTTTTGAACTGTTTGATTCACCTGTTTGATTGTTTTTCCTTGGTTTTCTTTTAGATTTGTTGGTTTCTTCCAATATTTTGTTTGTCGATTCCTCCATTTCGTTAAGGGATTTTTAAATTTCCTCTTTGAAGTTCTCCATCATCCTCATAAAGTTACATTTAAAATAGTTTTCTTATGCTTTTTCTTGGTTAGGATGATCAAGTCTTCCTGTTGTATGACAACTGGGTTATGGTGTTACCATATTGCTTTTTTGGTTGTTGAATGAATTCTTGCATTAGTACCTACCCATCTCTTCCTCTAATTGGTTCTGTCAGTGTCTTTGCCTCTTATTCCAATCCTTCCATTGGCTCTCTGTGTCTTTGGTTACTGTTCTTGGTCTGCTCTGTACTGTCAATATCTGTGTCTCAGGGGGCTACTGAGGTTTCTCTTGGCCCCCTCTCTTCACACACTCTCTTGGTTTGCTTTATTGGTTCACTCTCTTGGTCCACTCTGTGCAGTAACAACCTGTCCTTTAGAGTTCCTCTCTTGATCTTTTCTCTTAGTCCACTCTGTGTAGTTATAGCTTATGCTTCATATTTCTCTGAGGTTGTGGGGAATAGGCAGATTTTGGGATTGAATGGGACTTGTAGCTTAGAGGCTCTGATCGATGGGATGCAGGTGTTGGGATAGTCTACGTGCAGGTAGGAAGCTTGCCTGCTGACTGGCCAGAGAAGCTGAAGCAGGTCAGGGAGGGGCCCGGTGTTCCACTTGGTGGGTGGTCCCTCACCTTTTGGTCCTTTCTCTATAGTAGCAGGCTGTGTTTCAGAGTTCTTCTGAGGTAATGGGAGGTAGGAGAGTTTGGGGTGGAGTGGGACTTGTAGCTTGCAGGGTCTATTTATTAGCCTTAATACGAAGCCTTCCCAGTATGAGAACTGTCAATTTTGAAAATTTTTGATTGAAGCTTCAAACTTGGATGGTAAAAGAAATAATGGAGCAGAATTGACAGATACTTGTAAATTTCCTGCACATTATCTCGTTTTCTCAGGCACTAATGCAGGCAATAAATTAAGAAGAATTTTGCATACACACAAGTAACTTGCACCTGCTAATAGCAATAAAGCATGATCCGAACAGATTAATACAAAAAAAAATCTTTAGCTGAATTCCTTCTACAAAATAAATAGATGTAAACTGCACATTGATCACTGCAAATGTTTGTGCACTACTCATTCTCTATAGTGGGTTATAGACATCTCAGCAACATACTGTTTCCCATGAAGATGTAAAATCACAAAGTATTTATTAACGTTGCTTTCTTTATTAAAACTTAAGGGTATTGCTTTACATGAACGCCATAGTATCTTCCCTCAGAAGAACCTCTGATGTAACAAGAACACTATGGGTAGTTCATTGTGAAGAAATCATGAGCAGAAATGGAAACCAAGTCCATCGACTTCCCTGTTTCTCAGATTTGTGTTCCTTTTCTGCTCTGTGCATGCTACTGTTGTGTAGATTAGGAGATTCTCTCTGTGTACAACTTTTACTGTAATCCTGTGCTTTGGAAAATTCAATTGAAGAATGTAAGAATGGCACCCTCTTTCATTAGGTTGGGTTTGCATTAAAATTTGTGAAGGTGTGTATTAAATTATGAATTCTATATGTGATATCTGGTTGAATCAGAGGAAGCTGGTGTGTGTGAGCCTTCTAGAAACTCTAGATATCATTGAATTTTACTATAAAATGAAACTTCAAAGAAAAAATATGAATAACTGATTTGACAATTGCTATATATGTATGATATCTCACACAGAGACACAAGTACACTCACACATACATAATTTTAGCTCTAAAAACATACTTCAATAATTTCATGATAATTGTTTTCTAAGTGAACAAATAGTAGCTACTATTTGTTGATGTACAGGATCATAAAGGTGAAAAGAAGTTTTTACTTGGGACAGATAAAACTATGATTTAGGATGTTATAAGAAAGTAAGATATTAAATGAATAACACTATTTAAAACCTTGTCACAAACATGGGTGTGGAAATACAGTGCACACAGAAAAGTTACCATTTTGCTCCTATCCTAAGGGCAAGCAAAAGAAAACAGTTTATTAGTTTAGATAAATCTTTGCATAGTGTCTTTTTTTGATGGTATTCTGGGACAGAAGTTACTCACTCTCATTACAAGCCTGTGTGACAGTAGTGGATAAAGCAGAGTGGGACTACTCCAGAAAGAAGCTGAAGAAGAAGAGACCATGTATCATGTTTAGTTTCCTCCACAGTACAAGAGAATCTTTTGTTACCTATTTGATTAACCTTCTTAACTGGAGAGAACTTTCCCCAAAATGAATTCTGATAAAAGTATATAATAGAGATTAAGAATTAATTAAAACCAAAGCCATGAGATATAAAGGGAAGAGTATTTTCTTTTTTTTTTATTTTTTATTGAAAAAAAAAATTTCCGCCTCCTCCCAGCATCCCATTTCACTCTCCCTCCTCCCACTTCTCTCCCCCTCCCCCTACTCATTTCCCCCTCCCTCTCAAGTCCAAAGAGCAGTCAGGGTTCCCTGCACTGTGGAAAGTCCATGGTCCTCCCCGTTCCATTTACATCTAGGTAGGTGAGCGTCCAAACTGGCTAGGCTCCCACAAAGCCAGAACATGAAGTAGGATCAAAACTCAGTGCCATTGTCCTTGGCTTCTCATCAGCCCTCATTGTCCACCATGTTCAGAGAGTCTGGTTTTATCACATGCTTTTTCAGTTCCAGTCCAGCTGGCCTTGGTGAGCTCCAAATAGATCAATCCCTCTGTCTCAGTGGGTGGGTGCACCCCTCACGGTCCTGACTTCCTTACTCATGTTCTCCCTCCTTCTGCTCCTCATTGGGACCTTGGGAGCTCATTCCGGTGCTCCAATGTGGGTCTCTGTCTCTATCTCCATCCATTGCGAGACGAAGTTTCTATGGTGATATGCAAGATATTCATAAGTATGGCTATAGGATAGGGCCATTTCAGGTTCCCTATCCTCAGCTGCCCAAGGAACTAACTAGGGACATCGCCCTGGGCACATGGGAGCCCCTCTAGGTTCAAGTCTCTTGCCAACCCTAAGATGGCTTCCTTAATTAAGATATATGCTTCCCTGCCCCCATACCCATCCTTCCTTTAACCCAACCATCCCAATTCCCCGAGTTCCCCCATCCTCCCCTTCTCACTTTTCTCTCCCCATCTCCTCTCACCCTTATCCCACCCCACACCCAAGATCCCAATTTTTTGCTTGGCAATCTTGTCTACTTCCCATATCCAGGAGGATAACTATATGTTTTTCTTTGGGTTCACCTTCTTTTTTACCTTCTTTAGGATCACATATTATAGACTCAATGTCCTTTATTTATGGCTAGAAACCGATTATGAGCGAGTACATCCCATGTTCATCTTTTTGGGTCTGGGACACCTCACTCAGGATAGTGTTTTCTATTTCCATCCATTTGCATGCAAAATTCAAGAAGTCATTGTTTTTTACCACTGAGTAGTACTCTAAGGTGTATATATTCCACACTTTCTTCATTCATTCTTCCATTGAAGGACATCTAGGTTGTTTCCAGGTTCTGGCTATTATAAATAATGCTGCTATGAACATAGTTGAACAAATACTTTTGCAATATGATAGGGCATCTCTTGGGGATATTCCCAAGAGTGGTATTGCTGGGTCCTGGGGTAGGTTGATCCCGAATTTCCTGAGAAACCGCCACACGGATTTCCAAAGTGGTTGGACAAGTTTGCATTCCCACCAGCAATGGATGAGGGTACCCCTTCCTCAGCAAAGGCCATCACTGGTGTTTTTGATTTTAGCCATTCTGACAGGTGTAAGATGATATCTCAAAGTTGTTTTGATTTGCATTTCTCTGATCGCTAAGGAAGTTGAGCATGACCTTATGTGTCTTTTGGCCATTTGAACTTCTTCTGTTGAGAATTCTCTGTTCAGTTCAGTGCCCCATTTTTAATTGGGTTAATTATCCTTTTAAAGTCTAGTTTCTTGAGTTCTTTATATATTTTGGAGATCAGACCTTTGTGATGTGGGAGTGGTTTCTTTTTAATCTGTTGCTTTCATTGGTTAATTAATAAAAAAAACTGCCTTGGCCCATTTGATAGGCCAAACCTTAGGTGGGTGGAGTAAACAGAACAGAATGCTGGGAGAAAGTAGCCGAGTCAGCGAGTCGCCATTATTTTCTCACTCCAGACAGATGCAGGTTAAGATCTTTCCTGGTAAGCCAGTTCGTGGTGCTACACAAAATATTAAAAATGGGTTAGATCAATATGTACGAGCTAGGCAACAAGAGGTTAAAACTAATGGGCCAAGCAGTGTTTAAAAGAATACAATTTCCATATAATTATTTCAGGTAAAGCCATGGAGGTGGCCGGATGCCAGGGACGCAGTCCTGCCGCTCCTATTACAACACCTTTGTCTGTTGCGGAGTTGGTGAAGATCTTCTCCCAGTCAGTGGGTTGCCTTTTTGTCTTAGTGACAGTGTCCTTTGCTTTTTGCTCAGTTTCAGTAGGTCCCATTTATTCAATGTTGCCCTTAATGTCTGTGCTGCTGGGGTTATACATAGGAAGCGATCACCTGTGCCCATATGTTATAGGGTACTTCCCACTTTCTCTTATCAGGTTCAGTGTGTTCAGATTGATATTGAGGTCTTTGATCCATTTGGACTTGAGTTTTGTGCATGGTGACAGATATGGGTCTATTTTCATTCTTCTACAGGTTGACATCCAGTTGTGTTAGCACCATTTGTTGAAGGTGCTTTTATTTTATTTAAGTATGACCCTTGTATTCCTAATCTCTCCAAGACTTTTATCATAAAGGGATGTTGAATTTTGTCAAATGCTTTTTCAGCATCTAATTAAACGATCACATGGTTTTTTTCTTTCAGTTTATTTATATGATGGATTACATTGATAGATTTTTGTATGTTGAACCAGTCCTGCATCTCTGTCCTGGAACTAGCTCTTGTAGACCAGGCTGGACTCGAACTCACAGAGATCCCCCTGCCTCTGCCTCTGCCTCCCGAGTGCTGGGATTAAAGGCGTGCACCACCACCGCCCGGCTTTTATTGAGGATTTTTAAACCAGGACCAGGTGAACAATCTAAATAGACCTGTTAGTTGCAAAGAATTAGAAGCTGTTATCAAAAACCTCCCTACCAAAAAAAGCCCAGGACCAGATGGTTTCAATGCAAAATTCTACCAGAACTTCCAAGAAGACCTAATACCTATACTCCTTAATGTATTTCACAATATAGAAACAAAAGAGTCATTGCCAAATTCCTTTTATGAAGCTACAGTTACTCTGATACCAAAACCACACAAAGACTCAACCAAGAAAGAGAATTACAGGCCAATCTCACTCATGAACATCGACGCAAAAATCCTCACTAAAATACTGGCAAACCGAATCCAAGAGTATTTTCAATAGCCCTCATTTATACAAGCCAACATGGATTTCTGTAAAAGCAGCTGCTATTTTCCTTCATACTAGAAGACATACAAAGTACATGATAGACATAATTTTGGATGGCGTAAATGTAATTTTTCATAGGTATGTTGTAAAGTCTTATATTTCTATATATGCCTGGAAGATTGTACAACTCTTTTGAAAGAACTGTCTGAGGCTCAAATTTAAGAAAGCTACCTTGTTCACATGAATCTATAGATGCCACGAAATTTCATTCTGGGTTGTAAATGATCCCTTATGCTTTAGCTTGACAACAAAAGTTCCTGAGGTTTATTGTATATCATAGCAGAAAGGCATCTTTGCCAGATTGTTTTGTGTTCAAATAGCAATATTTCTGGCCCTCTAGGAATGACATATTGTTTGGATTACTGAACTCAGACAAGCCTCTGGACTTGGAAAGAAGACTGAGATTTAGTAGGCAATATATTTGTCATCCTTTTGAAAATTGGAATGCCACTTTTAAACTTTAGCAGAAATTATACTGGGTCTTTCAGTTAGGCATTAGAGAATTAATGAACATTTGACTATACTTTATTTGTTTGCTTTCTACTGAGCTAAAAGGTCAGAGTTCCATCTTAAAGAGCATATAATTGGTCAGAGATAACATTTTATTTTGCTACTATTACTTTAAAAGATGATATCCTTGTGAATATTTGCATTGTGTTAAATTTATACACACATAAACACACAATGGTAAGTCTACTGTTTTTGTTAATGTAGAGCACAAACCAGCATAAATGCTGAGATTTCTATGGTTCTGTTACTATAGGAATACTTACTTACTTGTGACAATAAAGATATGGTATCCTAGCCAGGCGATGGTGGTTCTCACCTTTAATCCCGGCATTCAGGAATCAGAGAAAGGCACATCTATGTGAGTTTGAGTCTAGCCTCATCTACAAGAGCTAGTTCTAGGACAGGCACCAAAGCTACACAGAGAAACCCTGTCTTGAAAAACCAATATTCCTTGAGCAAAAAATTCAAAACCATAAGGGTTTAATCCACTGAGACAGTCTGCCTGAGCTAATGGTAGCTCACCAACCTCAACTGAACTGGGAGTGAATGAGCATGGGAACAAACAAGTGCCTTTGAAGGTGGTTGACACTTGGGGTTGACTGAGGGACCACCGATAATGACCCTGGAATTTGTCTCCACTGCATGCATGTACTGGCTTCTTGGGATCCTATTCTCTTTAGATGTATACCTTGCTCAACCTAAATGTAGTAGGGAGGGCCTTGGACTTTTCACAGGATGGCATGCATTGCCCTCTCTTAGGATTGGAGGGTGTGGGATGGGAGGGTCTGGGAAAGAGTGGGAGGGGAGTAGAAGGAGGGGAGGGGTTGGCATTTTTATTAAAGTAATAAAAGAATAAAAGAAAAACCAATATGTATATAAATATATCTATATATGTTGCACACACACACACATATATATATATACATATATTTATATATACATGCATATGTTAACCTAACAAAGGAAAAGTGGATTAAGCTTAGTTTAAATTTATTGGACACGTCATAGCCTTATATTTTATAATGTGCATATATGTTTGATTGCACACAGTATGTGAACATGTTGCACACAAAATGATGTCGAAGGCACCATTTTAATAAAACTTCAACTTCTTTTCTTTCTCTGTTTTTTTTTTCTGTTAGTCTATAAGAAGCTCAGAATTATCTTTATGTTCAAATTTGCTTATAGTAAAAAAGCATTGGATTTTGGATTTTCAAAAGAAGAGGATCTATAAAAATATTTACATTTTTACATGTAGAATGCTGGATTTATCATGCAGGAATTTACAATTGCCATTTTCATCATTTTGATTTCAATATTTTACCTTTTCTGTGGCAGTAAGAAATAGTATTTTAAATCAGAATTTTTACAAACTAGAAATACCCAAACTAACAGGAAAGCAGAGAACAGGGACCAAAGGTCAGCACCCAGGTGTCAACTTAAAAAGACCAAGATTATCACCTCCCAGAGTTTCAGAATCCTGTTACCTACAAATTTGTGGGTGAATGAAGAGCATTCAGTTTAGTATTTTTTATTGAATTCCTAAGTGTGCTAATGGGTTCTAATTTTTATGCTTTCTCTTGAGCTCTTTTTCTTCTGTTGGTTTTCCTTGTCTAACTTTGTTTGATGTAATGGTTTTGTTTTATCTTATTTTTTTATTTTGTTATGTTTTGTTGTTATCTCTTAGAAGCCTATTCCTCTCCAATGACAGACAGAAAGAGAGTGGATACAGATTGCACGAGAAGTGGGGAGGAACTGGGAGCAATCAAAAGAAAGGAAACTGTAATCAGGATACTTTATATGAAGAAATAATTTGTTTTTATTAACAGTGTGGAATGGGACATGAAATTCACGAGTCCACAGAAAGATCAAGTGTTATCATGAGATGGAAATGCAAGTCTAAGGTGTAGAGACATGCCTGGGATAGCACCTCTTCACACCCCAGGTCAGAGCATGTGGCATTTAATTATGACTTTAAAATAGTGTGGATACTTTTTATTCACATTATTTTTTATTCACAATAACATATTTTTAAGGAAAGTAATCAATTCAATGGAAGAATGGATGAAGAAAGTGTGGCATATATACATATTAGAGTAGTACTCAGTGGTAAAAAACAATGACATCTTGAATTTTGCATGCAAATGGATGGAAATAGAAAACACTATCCTGAGTGAGGTAACCCAGACCCAAAAAGATGAACATGGGATGTACTCACTTATAATTGGTTTCTAGCCATAAATAGAGAGATTGAGCCTATAATTTGTGATCCTAGAGAAGCTAAATAAGAAGGTAAACCCAAAGAAAAACATATAATTATTCTTCTGGATATGAACCTTCATCTGGCGATGGATGGAGATAGAGACAGAGACCCACATTGGAGCACCGGACTGAGATCCCAAGGTCCAAATGAGGAGCAGAAGGAGGGAGAACATGAGCAAGGAAGTCAGGACCGTGAGGGGTGCACCAACCCACTGTGACAGTGGACCTGATCTATTGGGTGCTCACCAAGGCCAGCTGGACTGGGAATGAATAAGCATGTGATAAAAGCGGACTCTCTGAACATGGCAGACAATGAGGGGTGATGAGAAGCCAAGGACAATGGCACTGGGTTTTGATCCTACTTCATGAACTGGCTTTGTGGGAGCCTAGCCTGTTTGGATGCTCACCTTCTTGGACCTGGATGGAGGGGGGAGGACCTTGGACTTCCCACAGGGCGGGGAACCCTGACTGCCCTTCAGACTAGAGAGGGAGGGGGAAAGCAGTGGGGGGAGGGGGAGAGGACTGAGGGGAGGGGGAGGAGGGGGAGGGAAATGGTAGGCTGGGAGGAGGCGGAAATTTTTTCAATTAAAAAAAATATATAATACAAAACAAACAGAAGAAATGAACCAAAGAAAAAAATGAAAAACACATAAAACCAACAGACATACAGGTTAGCACAGCACGAAATCTCATAATAATACAAAACCAAAAGCTATATTATATATTCCAGGAAGCTGTAAATAAAAACTGCCTTATGCAGCATTATAAAACAAAGAATATCCAAAGATACCATGAACTTTCTTTGGTATTGACGTAGGGTATTCCCTGAACACTGGAAGTTCTTCCAGTGGAATTCTATTTGAAAATACAATTTCTTCATTTGCAAGGGATTATCATTGGAGCTTGTTTCTGGGTTAGGAATGGGAGCATATATGCTCCTCTCCACTCAGTTCTAGTACTCTAGCTGCTGAACTGTGGAGGCCCTGTGCTTGCCTTACAACTGAGACAGCCCAAGGCAATTATCTGCTCTATTTTGTATCAACTATATTAGACACACTAAATGCAACTTCTTGATTAGTTTATAGCAGATTTCACCATGTAATACATTTAGATATATCTATGTATCTATGTATCTATCTATGTATCTGTCTATCTATAGGTATCATCACCTACTTTTCTATCATTTATATCTATTTTTCTTTATCTATTTTCTATCATTTATTAATCTATTTTCTATAATTTTATCTGTTATCTATTATATATCACCCACCATCTATTTATCTATAAGCAGGTATATAAGCATACATTTATTTTGTGGAGAAGGAAATGGATGTTTCACAGGCTTGCTTATATAAGCAGTGAATTAGAGATACAGGATTCAGACCATGTATTACTAATTCATACTTAGGTTGTCCACTAACAATACTGCTTTTTGTTGAAAAGCCCTGAAACTAAATTGTAACTGTGGAGATTTAAAAAAGATAGAGGAAATTATTTTAATTAGTTGGAAAAATTGCCAAGATGACCTTTGAGACACTTTCTAAGTCTAATATTATTTGATTTTAAATTTGAGATCCTCAAAGACCTGGAGTGATCTTTAACTCTATTAATCATTGACATTTTTATGTGATTGAATTAACAGCTGCTTTGAGTATGGAGAGGTAATGGGTTTGATGGAAGATAGTTAAGTAAGACAGGGAATCACATGGGGGATAATAGGGAAGAGGGGAAAGGGCTAGAGGAGTCTTTGCTTGCTTGAAAAGGAGTCACTTCATTTGCAAAAAAAAACAAACAAACAAAAAAAAAACCCAACTAACTTTGATCATTTGAATTTGCTTAGGTGGGTCTTTGCCTTATCTTGGTTATATTTACTTGAACCATCTAAATTACTAATGATTCCTGAAAAATCACAGCTACCTATTACCTATCTATCTATCTATTATCTATCTATCTATCTATCTATCATCTATCTATCTATCTATCTATCTATCTATCTATCTATCTATCTATCTATCTATCTATCTATCATATCTATCATCTCCTTTCTCTACTGAGAGAGAACTTGCAATTTTAGCAATTTGGATGAGACTGTCAAATTTAAGATGCTGTTGAATTTCTAGAATCTGTTATTGAGACTAAGATGGTCTAGCAAGATTGAAAACTGAGTTTCCTCGCATTTAGGGTGAGTTTAAAGTCACCCAGCAGTTACTGTATTCCTCTGTGCAAATCTGAATATGCCTAATTCAATATCATCACCTAAGTCTACCCTGGCTCTTAGAGAGACTCTTATTAAAGACTGCAAAGGCAGAATTTCTCCTGAGTATTCCTCATCTCGCAAGAAATAGGCTGTGGGTCAGGGGATGTATTTTGAATTCCATAAAAATGCACACCTCTTCAATACTTTAGATTGTTAAAATCTAAATCTTATACCAAAAATTTGATTTTGACTAGAGCCAATTTTAGGAGATTTTGAAATTTCAGATAGAGTATGTGGTTATCAGACATTCAGTTATGTAATGGACACTTACTTATTGGCACTTTTTTTCTTACAGTTACCTAACTTATTCTAGCATTCATTCAGTTTCTGAAAGAACGTAGTAAGGAATCAAGACTGAACAAGGTTTGTGCAGCAGAAGACAAGCAATGTTTCATTGAATAGTCCAAGAACAGAGGGAAGAAAAAGGAGAATATTGGCAGATAAGTTCACTTCTCTATACCATAATTTACTACATGATAGGTGTAACCAGTCCTAGAATAATAATTTATTTCATTAATCATTCCAGCAAGTGTCAAGTCACTTTGGAATTGGAGAGTCTTTATGACTTTATTCGAAACAATAGTTATTCTGTGGACTAGTGTCAAGTGTCTGAAACCAGAAAATGAATATTTACTACCCCATATGAACCAGTCATAAGAGCATTTTTGTATGAATTTTGATTTGAAACTTTTAAAATATAATTTAATTTTAAATAGTTGTTATGTTTTCTATAACTCACATGGGGCAACTCAGAATCATCTTCTTCACATTTAATAGTGTCGTTCCTTACTGTTCATATATTCAAATGGTTGTATAACTAATATGCAAAATACTTCATAATGAAAAATGAGTATTCTATAACTATTTAACAATATTGCCTTATTCTGTAATATCTTAATCTCTAACAACCACAATTCTTGATCTAGTTTTTATGAATTTGCCCACATGGCATATTTCATATAATTTTAATCATACAATATAGTCTTTTAATGACAGTTTATTTCACTTAGCACTTTATAAGAGTTTGTCCATATTTTATTTTTTGTCCATCAGGTTGTCCTTACTTTAGGATCAATATATGTTATTGATATATTGATATTTCTTTAGGACATATTTGACTTATTCATTTGTATATCAATGCCTATGGAAATGTTTCCTTCTTTTGGAAACTTTGAATATTTATACATGAGTATCAGTGCCAAATACCTCTTCCAGATTCTTTTAATTATTTTGACTTTACACTCAGAACTACACTCCAACTCAATGGCAAACTCCCTTAGCTAAGATATTTGCTCATAGTAAGAGGAATATCAACACATCCCTGAAAGACAGCAATAAAGGAATAGGGAGGAATGAGCATGGGGCAGCCTTCACTTCAAGTGGTACAAAAAACCACTGTACATTTTCATCAAAGGAGTTCAGTAGATGGGGAGTCTTTGAGAGATGTGTTTAATTTATCAGTCTCCACAGCCTTCATGTAAACTGATGGTGTTGGGGAGGGATAAGTGTATCTATGTGTGTCTATGAGGAGTGAGTTGTATTGCCTTGATTTAGAGTCCACTTCTCTAGCTTACTTTCTATCCAACTTTAGGAAAACTAAATTCTCATAACCAAATATCTGCAAGTCATAATTATTTTCAGCTGATGATTTTGGGACAGGGCTTTTTTGACAAAGGACTGTTGCTACTATGAAGCCTTTCCTTTCTTCTGAAGACCTTGAAGCTTAAATGATGATTTAATGAAGATCCTGTAGTTCTTGCTTAACATAACAACATTTAAATTAAATTATTATGGTTGTAAATAAAATACTCTTTTCCACATTTTCATTGTTCTTTCTCATGTTTATAAATACAAATGCACATATAAAATCCAGATTATTATCTGTGGGTTTAACCAATATTTTATTTAGTGTGTTAAATACTTTCATGTCAACATAAGCTATAGTTATCTAAGAGAAGAGATTTTCAACTGAGAAAATGCCTTCATAAGATTGGGCTATAGGCAAGCCTGTGGAGTACTTTCTTAATTAGTAATTGATGAGAGAGAGAGAGAGAGAGAGAGAGAGAGAGAGAGAGAGAGAGAGAGAGAGAGGAAAGAGAGAAAGAAAGAGAAAGAGAAAGAGAAGACCTTTGTGAGCTGTCATTCCTTTGCTGGTTGGTTTGAAATTCTATAAGCACGAAAACTGAGAAACCATTAAAAGCCAAGTCCGTTAGCAGCACACCTCTGTGGCCTCTGCATCAGCCCATACCTCCAAATTTCTGCCCTGTTTTAGTTCTTGTCCTGACTTTCTTTAGTGATCATCTATGATGTGGAAGTGTAAGCCAAACAAACCCTTTTCTCCCTAAATTGCTTTTGATTATATTATTTCATCACATCAATACTAACCCTAACTAGGACATTTAGCAAATGTTTGTTGAATAGCTATAGTGAAATCAAGCACTATGTTATACGTAGGTAATGGTACTGTAAGAGGATTAAACACTAGGATGTAAGAAAGGAAAGCAAGCCAAGTAAGGCTCAATATTATAAATAAATGAAATTTAGCAGACTTGTTCTATTTCTGGCAAAACCTAAGAGTTGTTATATAGTTTTAAGGGCTGTTTTTTTGTTTTGTTTTTTTTTTGTTTTGTTTTGTTTTTTGTATCACCAAGCACTTTTGATGATTTTGATCCTGCTTCTATTCCTACCACCTCCTCCCTTCAACTCAACATTGCTTCAGTGTTTGAAAGAAATTAATTTGCACAATCACTGCTTCTGGTTGCTCTAAGCGGTGTCTCTTGGTGAGAGGTGATAAGTGGAGAACAGTGAGCAGAAAAACAGCTGCTTCACTGAACTCTGCTCTTTCCCTTAACTTTTCTCAGGCACATCACTGCCTAATTAGCCAACTAGCACCTACCATAGGAAGCTGAAGTGGCCCTGGGCCAATCCCTGAAGACCCACTTTATTTGTATTTTCTTTACTAAGCAACAAGCTTTCTAGCTTGAAGTGTCTGTGTGATATGTAAATGATGCCCTGAATCATTTTTTATATTCATCTCACTTGGCACTGCAAAAGCAGTTTTAAAGCTGTCAACTCTGCTGAAAGAAATCAAGCCTCAGATGTCAAGGAAGATCCTCAATTGAATTTGGAAAAGCTGAGTATTTGCTTCTTAGCTCTGCTGATTTACATCAGTTTGCTTGATTTATCAGTGATGATGTAGAGGCCTTTGCTGCAGTTCTCACCTTGCAGAACTGGAGGCTAATTAGTCTCCAAGGACATGAGCTTTTGAAAACATTGTGCTGGCTGCAGTTGGAGTTGTGAGAGCTCAGTTGTGGAGAACACTAATGTAGCAAAATATATGAAGGGGGCTTGCTGGGTATAGTCCTGGGAAACAAAACCAGGGGAGGTAATGGCTTAGTCTCTATTTTAGAAAAAGATCCTTGCTGGAAAGTATCCAACATCAGAATATTTGTTCTAAGAAGGAGAACCGATTCTAGATCAGGGCTCCCAGAATCTTGCTTGTGCCTCACCCAGGACTCCTGGGCTGCATTTGGCAGATTCTCAAACCACCAACCCTTTCAGTCTAGGAGTTCCACAACTTTTGGAAGCCATGAGCTTGGGAAGGATCAGAGCACTTCAGATGAATTATGTTGCAGAAACATTGGTGCGATGCCACAACTTTGTAATTCCATTACTGTACAGATGGTGTTCTATAATGCCATGACTTTAGCACTTAACATTTTACCATCATTTTTATATGCTTCAGTTAATCTCACCAATTAGATGTTAAAGTTTACAAAGAAAGGGATTGGGATGCTGTTGTTCCTTCCCCCAGGTGTGGGCATGTGGTAGATATCCATTAAATCCTTAGTTATTGATAAACTGTCCTACAGTTATGACTTCAGGTTTCCTTACTACAAATTGGCACCAACGTGGTTGACTAAAATCCACTTAAAACCTGAGGGGGCTTGAAAAGGAATTCTAGATACAAAATACAGAGTTTAACACAGCTTCTTGCTATCTGCTGGTGGCATGTCACAGCTACTTTAAGAGAGGTTTTCCAGACTCAGCAGTAGCAGAAAACAAAAGCCGCACCATTTTGAAATTCCAGCGTTCTGGGCCGTGCTGCCAGTATGACCTCTGGCACTTTTGGGAGACCAAGCATTTGAGTGGAATTTGTGAGCAACGTGCTACAGCTTTCTCGATGCCAACATGGGCCGTCTCTGTGCCTAGAGATGGGGCACTGTGCATGGCTCTCCAAAGTGGCAAGCAGCCCCGCCATGTTGGAATGGGCAAGGCAAGCAGAAAGTACCATATATATTCTAGCAATGTTGCAGTTTATATTCTTTGCACTTGGCATTTTAAGAAGTGCTTCTGGTCAGAAAACCATTATAGATATGCAATAAAGACACATCCAAATTAAAAAAAAAGACCTCTAAATGGGTCACAATGTTGGATAAATGTACATAGGCTTGAGAGAGAGAAAAAAAAGAAAGTCATAAAATGAAAAAACAAAGTCTTTAAAGAGACAGCATAAGTCATAAATTAAAAGGAGTAAAGAAAAATAAGCCACATAAAGATGGAAAATTCACAGAAAGTTTGGATTATGTATATTATTGTGTTTTCTTTGAATTTTTTTATTTTTTTATTTATTTTTTATTTATTTAATTATTAAAGATTTCTGCCTCTTCCCCGCCACCACCTCCCATTTCCCCCCCTCCCCCAATCAAGTCTTCCTCCCTCCTCAGCCCAAAGAGCAATCAGGTTTCCCTGCCCTGTGGTAGGTCCAAGGACCACCCACATCCATCCAGATCTATTAAGGTAAGCATCCAAACTACCTAGGCTCCCGCAAAGCCATTATGTGCAATAGGAACAAAAACCCATTGCCATTGTTCTTCAGTTCCCAGTAGTCCTCATTGTCCGCTATGTTCAGTGAGTCCGGTTTTGTCCCATGCTTTTTCAGACCCCGGCCAGTTGGCCACACACTGAGGCAATGGGGATGTTCTTTCTTTGAATTTTTAACTGTGAAGGAGCTCAGTAACAAACAGATATACTTTAAAGGTATCTTGACTTTGGAATTTGAGTCTAAGCATACGTTGCTTTGGAAAAGAGGTTTTTCTTTTGTCTCCACAGAGGATGAGAACCAGTGGAATCCTTCCAGATTAGTATTGTTTGATGGACCAAGACCTCCTAAAAGATTACCTTAAATACCTCTCAAAAATTATTTTAGCCCCCCAAAAAGCAGGAATCAGTTTAGGGAATAATTATACTCATACTCCCAAATATTGTCTATAAATATCTTTTACATTTAAAGGGGGATATGTTATAGACATTTGCATTGGTATGGATCTTGGCTTATTGATCAAATTTAAGGTCAATATTGTTATATGTATATTTTTTCTCTTGAAGAAGGTATTATGTTTGTCCAGCTCACTTAAAAATGTGATGTATAATTAAGAAATATAGGTTAATAGATAATCATTTATACTAGTCAAGCTTAGTTAGATTTTCTAACTAAGTTAGAAAATGTTAGTTAGATTTTCTAGATTTACAGAGATATATTTCAGATAGATAAGTATTTTTCAAACATTTCAAAGACCTTCAGAATATGGCATTTAGAATGCTTTAATAATTTAGGACTTTTCATGACAATGAGACATGTCTGCTGCTAGCAACACCAAAAACTTCAAGAAGAAGATGAGCATTGAAGAGGCTCATTATGGAGTTGGTTAGCCATTTGGGCAAGAAACTGCTTTTGCCTGGACTGCTTAATAAACTGGACATGCAGGACCCACAGAAAATGACTACTAAACTTGTCTAAAGGTTAGAAAATCCTCCAGGGTTCCTGCTTCATGAAAGAGTCTGCCAGACATTCTGCAGGACACAGAAGAAAGTGACTGGCAAACTGCCAATATAGGCAGATATGTCTTTGAAATTTCCTGCTTAATGGAAAAGTCTGTTGGATACTATGGGCCTGTGGGCTGAAGATGGATGCCCCAGTGGTACAGAAGAACTTTGGGTGACTATCCAGGCAGTAAGATGTTTCTGTCCATTCTAGAATTTTGGAATTAGCTTACAATGAACTTATTAATTACTTAGGTAATATAATATCTTCATGAAGTTTTGATGCAGTTGAAGAATATGTACTTATAATTATAGTTTTCCTTAGTTATGATAAAGATAAAGTAAATATAAATATTATAACTGTAATTCTTGCTTGATACCTGTTTTAACATAGTAATTTTACTATGTTAAAGTTAAAACCTTCCTTTTTATTTAAACAGAAAAGGAGAGGTGATGTGGGATTTTCCTCTGTATGCTATAATTGCTATTGATAAATAAAGGATCTGCTTTGGGCCTGTAGCCGAACTATAGGGGAACAGAGCAAGACAGGGAAAACTAAGCTGAGTACTGGGAAAAAGGAGACAGAGATGGGGAGAAGTCATTTAGCCTGCCCGAGACAGATGCTGGGAAGTTTATCCAGTAAGCCTCAGCCACATGGTGATACAGACTAATAGAAATGGGGAGTTAGCCAATAAGAAGCTAGAGAGAATGGGTCAAGCAGTAATTTAATTAATACAGTTTTGTGTGATTATTTTGGGGCTGAGCAATCAGGAACTAACTAGCAGCTTCCCCTCCTCCAACACTGTCCTATATAGTTATTACTTCAGGATATCATGTTCTGCAAATGCACCATTGACTGAGGACTTGTTTGACATTATTTTGGGCTATTGAAAACAAACATCAGGCCCTTTACATGTTTTAGTGGACACTTCCCTTGTATAAGTGCAAGATTCCTTTCTGATCTGATATCACAAGGCTCAGACACCACAGGGAAATGCAGACAGCTGTGAGAAGCTATTAGAAATATAAAACTGGAAATAAGAAATATTCTGTATTTCTCCCTTGATACATAGGGAACTTAAGATGCAGAAAAGGAGATGCACATTTAAGAACACAGGATAGGTGTGTTTTCCCATTCAGCAAAGATTTCTACTATTTATCTGTCATTTCCAGTGTAGCCTTTACTTACCTCAGCTTGCTGGGATTTTTTTTTCTTCAAGGCTCTATGTATTGTTGCTAGAAGATGATGCCACTGGGACTGTTACCATGGCAACTGTTTCCAAAGTCGTTTCTTACAAGGGCAGAAAAGGATAAGAGATCTTAGAGATTATGTGTGCAAACGTCTGTTGCCAACATACATTGGTATTTTCATCTGTAGTACCAAATTATATGGGGCCCTTGGGTAGATGACTGCAGGCAGATAAACATATCTGCCTTCTGAGGTAAACCTCAGAAGATCATTGACAAACACAGTAGTGATACTACCATTATTTTTTAATGTTAGGTTATTTGTAATGTTTAGTGATATGATAACTTCTCAATGATTATTTTCTCCAAAGTTCAGTTTTGTGGTGCTCAGTGTTACATGACAACCATATCTTCAGCTCTCAAGGGCATGTATAGAGGTCAGAGGACCACTTTTGGGAATCTATCACTCTTCTACCATGTGGATCCTGGAGATCAAACTCAGGTCATCAGTCTTGGCAGCAAGATCCTTTACCATGTATTGTCTTGCTACTTTATCTGATTGTTTTCTGCATTTAGCTTAGTTGAATACAATGAAATAGTTGGCACTGTTGAGGAAAGTTAGAGAAGAAAACATTTCCTTTTGCGTACCATGATTTAGGACTTAGGGATGTGTATATCTTTTTACATGTGTCATTTTAAAGTCAACAAAAAATGGTACATAAGAGGGTAGCTTGCCTTCATTTTAATACATGTTGATAATTACTAAAATTGATGATTCTCTAGATTAGTTATTCTTGTCACTGAGAGAAAATGCTTGGCAGAAGCAACTCTGTGGAAGAATATTTGTTTTAGTTCATAGTTTGAGAGGAGAGGAACAGCAGAACAGTAGAAATGGGTCCTGACTGTGCCAGGGGAAGTATGAAGTAGCTTGTCACATCTTGTTGTGTCTTCAGGAACCAGAGAAATATCTGAGTTGGAAGAAGGGCTCAATTATAAACCCCAAGCTTTTCCCCACAATAATGTATTTCCTCTGGTTAGGCTATACTTCCCCAATATACCATAAGCTTCCAAGTCAGCATAACTAGCTGGGACTAAATATTTATTTATTTATTTATTTATTTATTTATTTATTTTTTTTTTTTTTTGGTTTTTCGAGACAGGGTTTCTCTGTGGTTTTGGAGCCTGTCCTGGAACTAGCTCTTGTAGACCAGGCTGGTCTCGAACTCACAGAGATCCGCCTGCCTCTGCCTCCCGAGTGCTGGGATTAAAGGCGTGCGCCACCACTGCCCGGCTGGGACTAAATATTTAAACATGCCATGCTGTGGCAAACATTTCACATTCAAACCATCTCCAGTAGATGCAGGTATAAAATATGCGGTCATCATCTACCACCTAACAAACAAAGTTCTTAACTACAGGTTCAAATAGAGCCTTTGGCTCTTTAGCATTTTTCCTCAGTCTCAAAGGTAACATGAAGTCATGTCATAAAAATACTTGTATGGTTGGTTGGTCCTCAGAGGCTATCTCTCCTCTCCTCTCCTCTCCTCTCCTCTCCTCTCCTCTCCTCTCCTCTCCTCTCCTCTCCTCTCCTCTCCTCTCCTCTCCTCTCCTCTCCTCTCCTCTCCTCTCCTCTTCTCTTCTCTTCTCTTCTCTTCTCTTCTCTTCTCTTCTCTTCTCTTCTCTTCTCTTCTCTTCTCTTCTCTCCTCTCCTCTCCTCTCCTCTCCTCTCCTCTCCTCTCCTCTCCTCTCCTGTCCTCTCTTCTTCTCTTCTTTACTATCTTCCTTTTTTCCTTCCCCTCCTTTTATCATCCCCTCCCCTCCTTTCCTTTCTTCTCTGACACTAGAAGCAGCATGACTATCCAATGGGTTTTCTGCTGAACAGTGGAGGACCAAGCCCTGAGAAAAGCTCTGAATATCAAGCAGAAGGGCACTGGGGATGTTCACCAGAACCACTGCCAATATTCTCTGTCCTTTGCAGACAATAGCAAGAAGCCATGATTTTTTCTGAATGAAAGGACTTTTTAAACTAAGTCATGTACATATATATGTCATTTTTTTAAATCAATGTGTATTTATATACATAGGTATATATGAATATGTATTTATTTAAACTAGATCATAATAATTTTATGTATTTAATTATTCATATAATTATATCTATATTATTCTCCAGAGAGACTTTATCTATAAAATGTTATAGGGTCTATATAAGAAATAATTATTTTATCATATTTCTGTATTTCTGACCAACAACCCTTAGTTTCTTTCATAACAATAGTTTGGTTGTTATAGTTAGGTTATTATAAAATGATAGCATCATGTTAATGAATCAAGTCAACCTGTGATTTAATGGCTACTTTGTCACAGATATATTTATAAATTTACCCTAAATTTGGCAAATTATGATGGCAATAGATTAATCTTTGACAGATATTTCACAACTAGCAATGTGATACCTTTAAAGACCTACATCAGGATTTGCATGACTTAGCTGACCTAACATCTAGTAGGAAGTAATTTTTCATAACTTACCTCATTTATTACCAAATCTATTAGCAAACCTGATCTTCCATCATGGTGAGGTGCTGGCCTCCTAATATCCACTCTCTGGGGAAGTGAATAAAAGAACAGTGTCCTTTCCATAGGAAAGGTTTAGATAAAGCTTTGAAAACTCAGAACTCATTGAAAGATGGTGGCTGTCAAGGGGCAGACATAGAGAATAAGGTGTCACAGAGGAAGGTACCCAAGGAGCCCTATTCCTGATAGAACTGGCTTTGTTAGTCTTTACAAACTTTGTAAATGGGGATGAATGGAATGCCTTTTAAATGTTTTTTACTTGTATGTGAAAGGAAATGATAAAGCCGGGAAGTTTTAGACTTGGCTGTGAATGTTTTGGTTACAAAAATATATCTGTATTGGGTTCTTGGACTGTCATCATTTTCTCTGTGAATTTCACAGTCAGTGACTTGGCAGGAAAAAAGCAGCATTACCTATTGCAGGTGTTTGCCAAGGCAGGTGTATGCAGAGGCCAGCAGGTATGCAAGAAACTCAGCTAAGATTGATAAGGAAAGGCCACTGGCTTCAGCATCCTGGGGACAGAGGTTATAGCTTCTGTTGAGCAGCTGAGCATGCAGAGAGATCACAGGTTCCTTCTAAGGGAGATATGTTTTGTGTTTCTAAAAGAATGTTCTCATGGAATGGGAGGATAAGACTAGCAATATAGTCTTTGCAGGTAAGACCATGAGTCCAGGTTTTCATGAGAAGTTTACCAGAGAATTTTTTATTAAAATATTTTTTTTTCATTTTGCATACCAATCCAAGTTCCCCTTCCTCCTCTTCTCCATGCCCTCCTTCCCTTTATTCCCCCTCAACTCCTCAGAGAATAATGTCTCCATTGGTGAGTCAACAAAATCTGGCATACCATCATCGAGTAAGGACCAAGCCCCTCCCTCCTGCATCAAGGCTGAGCAAGGTAACCCACAATAGGGAATGAGCTCCAAAATGCCAGTTCATGCAGCCAGAATAAGTTCTGGTTCCACTGCCAGGGTCCCCCACTCAAGAACATCAAGCCTCATAACTGTCACTCACATTCAGAGGGCCTCGTTTAGTCTCATGCAGGTTCCAAAGTCTGTGAGCTCTAGCTAGCTCAGGTCAGCTGTCTCTCTGGTTTTTCACCATCATGCTCTTGACCCCTCCTTGTTGATTTGATCCCACCTCACTCTCTTCAACTGAACTCCCAGAGCTGTGGATTGCTGCATCTGCTTCCACCAGTAACGAGATGTATGTTCTATGATGACAATTAGGGTAGTCACTAATCTTATTAAAGGGGAAGACCAGTTCAGGAACCCTGTCCACTATTGTGAGGAGTCTTATCTGGGGTCGTTCTTTCATATTACTGGTCATTTCCCTAGCACCAGGTTTCTCCTAAAACCCATATTGGCTTCTTCTATTAAGATTTCTCTTTCATTGCTCTTCCTCTCTGTGTCTCCCACAACTGGGTTATCTTGAGCCATCATGTTCCCATCCCCCATCCTCTCCCTTCTATGCCTCCTCTCAGTTTATCCAGGAGATCTTAACCACTTCCCCTTCCTGGGGCCCAATTTTTTTTTATAACTTACATAACTACACAAGTTTATATTAATTAATTTATCCATGTGTGTGTACAATGAATTTTTTTATTATTCTCACTTTACTCTTTCTTATCTCTAGCCCACCTTTGTCATTTGACATCTCCTGAAGTTCCCTTTCTTATACCCATGATTTTTTTTGTGTGTGTGTGTTGTGAGTCACACCATTTAACTAGGGTCACCTGCTAGTATAGGTTTGAAACTCTGCAGTAATGTTGAGTGGGCTCATCAGTGTGTACAGAGCTGAGGATGACTCTGCCTCCAGCAAAACCCATCAGTAGTCAATATGTCAGTAAGGATGGATATGGCTTGTGAGCCTTTCACCATCCAGGACTGTAGACATGTTTAATCTCGTGTAGGCCCAGTTCATAACTGATTTAACAGTAAAAAGAAAAATAATGGTAAAAAGAGAAGGGAGTAAAAATGAGAAAAAGCATGGTGTCTGTCCAAGAAAACTCTTTGAACTGTGCTCCACTTTGGAAGTTCTTGTCTGAGTCCACACAGCACACTTCCCAGCTAAGGTAGGGTGGCCCATGCTGATTCACTCACAGTGTCACAATATGACTAAGTATTTAACAGTAATTGGTAGGTAATGAAGTTGAACATTACTCCTGCATAATTTTTCTGTGGACTTGACTATTTTGATGTAGCCCAGATGGCTACAGAGTATTATTGAAACAAAGTAAATAATCCATGAAAGTCAATCATTTTTAACCTTGCACACTACCACTTAAGCCAATGTACCAAGAGATGGCAAATACTTATTGTCTCGTGTGGCAGGGTTAGTGACTGCCTGATGGGAAGATTGTCATAGAATTCCATTTGATAAGCCTATGCTCATCAGTTAGGAAAAGTCTTTTCTTGTGGGAGTTCTACATAATATCAACTGTTTTCCATTACCAATAAAGTATGTATCTTTTCTTTATAATATACAAAAATGCCATTGGTTGTCATTTGTCTTTCTTACATTTCCCAACAGACTTTTCTCCCTAACTCTGGCTTGCCTTCTCAGAAATTTGAATTGGATTTTGAGTATTTTTAGCAGAAGTGTTCATCACCTTCTGAGATCTAAAAATGACTCTGTGCTGAACCACATATGCACACTCTCACAATTACACATGGACTCTTCCAACAAGGCTGTCTTAAGTAATTAAAGGTAATGTGTATCAAGTGTTAATTTCAAAATCACTGTGCTTTTCTAAATGGTGCACAATTATTAGCCAAACAGCACAATTATCATTAAACTATGAGGATGCCCTTCAACCATGAGCTTTAACAGTTTATTTTCAGGCCTCCATTTGTTTAATTATGCATATATCTCCATTTACCATATACACAGATGAGTGGATATTTGCCATGTAATGAAGGTTAGCCAAGTGCATTCAGGGAAGTCTAATATTTGGATTCAGTCTTTCCTTGGAGCCATTTGCGTATTTATTTTCAGTCTAATAATAGAAACATTATTTTAATGGAAACTTTAGGATGTGGTCATTTGTTATAGCCCATACCACTCAGGAAGAGAGAAATACCTACAGCTGTATATACTGTAAATTAGGAGCCTGAGATTTCAGGATGCAAAGTAAACCAGACTGCTAAAAAATAAAATTAAAGAAGAAAGCTATAATTTTTCCATTCTAGAATATTTTACTGTCAGATAGGTTGTCACTGTTTGTCCCAGGTGTTAGGAGAGTGATGGACAGCCTGAAAGTGTATGAATGGATGTGTAGACCCGGGACCACTGCTGCTTTCATCCAGAAACCTTACTATGTGCTTTCAGCACAAGAGATTTTACAGGGATGTTTCACAGTAAAATTTTAATAAACAACTCTTTGTCAGACTTTATTGAGTGTCTTTAAAAGAAATAACTATTTCAGTGTTTGAACATAATATATAATTAGAAAAATTAAGGGAACATGCATTATTCCTAATAAGAATTAGAAGCATCTGAGTTTTCAAGTATTTTTTAGGTTTTCTGTCACATGGCCTAAAGCATGTATATAAATAGTATTAGAGAGGATTTGCTTGCATAGAATACCTATGCATAAAATATTTTCATATGGTACTACAAGGAATTTAAACCCTGGATTCACTGATAGAGCTCTCAATGACACTCTAAAGTGTACCTTGGAAAACCCATAAGGTTTGTTTAAACACTGCTGATTTCAGGGTTCTATCATGACGGTTGCTGATTCAGTTGGTCTATGGGTATGAGTTGAGAATTTCACTATAAGCAAGGTTCCTAGTCTGCCTAATACTGTCAGTTTATACATTACAGTCAGAAACCCTTGGTCCAGAACAAGACATTCTTACTTTTATTCATTACCATTTTTTTTCTGAACAACAGAACATAAAGAATAGAATTTGAGCACTATACACTGAACTCTAACTATAATATGCTTGTTTGAAACACTTATCTTGGAAAATGGTTCAAATAAAGAAGAAAAGTGAGGCTTTGGATATAAAAGGCAGCTCATTTTAGACATACATGACAGAAGTATTAAAATAACTTCAAATGTTGTTTAATTATTGGTACACTAAAATTATGTATTGCAATAATAGCTGTTGCATGCAGTATCATTATTTTAAATTATTGGTGATATGAACACAATTTTATGACCACATAAAAAAGAAAATTTCTTCACCAGGAGCTATTAAAAGTAGTACTATCCTATAAATATTTTGGCCTATAAGGAAGTAATTTTATACTTATTAAACTTTTTCTTGGCCTCAGGTTTGATCAGATGACTATGTACAAAAGATCAAAGGGTGCTGCTTTTAATGCATATGATTCATCACTAAAGTCAAGGTTGATGGTTTTCTAACTCTTTGTAGTGCAGACTCAATGCTTTCACACATCTGCAGTGTCTGGTCTTACTGTGCTCGGACCATAGACACTACTAGACAACATCACCATTGTTTGTACAGGGACTATCGCCTGTAATCTCTGTGTACATGTGTGTTTTCTTTCCTCACCTGGGAAACACTGCTTTTTTAGTTTGTTGCTGTGTATCAATCACAGGCACTTTAAGGAAGGGATCACATATTTTGTTTTCTGGTTCTTAGGACCATCTGGAGTTTATCAAAGTGTTTGATTTAATTCAAGATATCAGATATTGAAGACATACCAGATTTAGCCATTGTATGTTTTAAACAAATTATAAGCTCCAGTAGGCAGCCCTAGGCCATAGTTTACCTGTTCTGATTTGCTACAAGCAGTGGTGTTTAAAATAGGACAACATGTGTACAAACATTCTAGCATCCTGTAAACCAGGCATAGGGGTATGCCTGCTTTGCTCCCAACACTTATACTTAACTACTGATCATGCTTTCGTATATTGCACTTCCAGGGCTGCAATAACACGTTGGAGATATATTTATATTCATATTTTCAAAATTAACAGGAGATTTGTTGAAACTTTGCAATTATAATAATAACAATATGACAGGAAGTATGATTTTTCTTGACCATTTCATTCCCTTCAGGGCCTAGGAAAACACCCAGTAATCACAAAAGATAGACAGATATCCACAGGCTATTAATTTGGCATATATAAGTGGGCATTAAAATAAGAATCTCTAATAAGTTGTAAGAATCTCTATTAATTCTTGATTATTTTCCCAATCTTTAGAGACATATTAAATATATTATCTAGTTCATTTTCATAATAACTCTACAAATGACTTACTATGGGTATCTAATAGATTTTGGAATCCAGTTATGAAAGGTTAAATCACTTGCCTAGAGTCATGACCAATTAAAAGGAAAATTTGGGATTTAGGACAGAGTTGAACGTCAAAGCTCAGTTTTTTTACCCTTCTACTGTGCGAAACATATAATTGAGTAATTATCTTTAAATATACATATATGTAACAAAAATAATTTTAAAAGTAGAAGTCGTGTATTTGAAAATGATCAAGTAGGTGTTATATAGGAGGACTTAGAGAGAGTAAAGGGAAGGGAAAGATGTAAATATTCTGTATAAGTGGCATGTACTCATGGGTGTGTGTGTGTGTTTGTGTGTGTGTGTGTGATATGTGATATTTAGGTAGATGTGTCATATAGTGTATGTGTAGAGGTCTGAAGACAACTTTGAGAGTCAACTCAGCTCTTTCATTCTGATTTATGGGGCATATGCAGAACATCAGGCTTGTGAAGCAAGGGGTCTACCTAAAATATCTTACAGGTACTTGAATAGGCAATATTCTTACCCTTTATTATACCTTCACTTTTAGCCACTTAAATATATTTCTTTTTAATTACATGGGTTGCTGCTGATCTAAACCTTCTTAATATGAAAATTAGAACAATTAGGTAAAAACTGTTTACCCTGATCTCTATGGTACATGTGTGCATGTATGTAGTTTATGACACCTCTATAATTCCAGCAACATTATATAAAAGGGAACTATACTCTTCACTTCCAAAGGTATTTTTCTGCTTCTTTTGTCTGAGATGGCCTACTGATTTTAGGTTTATTCTTTGTAAAAGCAATAGCCATTTCTTTCTTGGATGTGTGCCTCTTTCATATTAATGGCTGAGATCCAGTTTGGGTATGTGAATAGTACCACTCAGGTATCACTTCCAATTATATCACAGGTTTGATTGATTTTTCAGAATTTCAACCCTATCTAAAAATTTTCAGCCTACATAATGTACCCTTTCTTCCATTTTAGACTTTCTGTAAGTACTTGCACTTTAACATCCCAAATTCAGTTCATACTTGCTATTTTCATTTCCTAAGTCAAAGAACATCACGTTTACTCTGACTAAAAGCAACAGAATCATATTTTTCATTCTTTCATCCAAGATGTATTTTTTCTTTAAATTTTTATACAATACTAAGCTATATTATCTTGCTTAAAAATGCAAAAATGCAAAAAAATAAAAATTGAGACAAATTATCCAAAAAATAACTCACCAAAAATAACAACAATAAAATAAACAAAAAAAAAAGAGTTTATTTTGAGTTGATCAATAACCCCTGACCATGGGCCTGGACTGAGGTTGAAATGCCTAGTGATACTCCCTTGCAGGAGATATCAACTGTAAATAACTTTGTGCTCTTCATTAGAGCCCCAGATATGTTCTCCATCTCAGTGCTGGAACCCTGTATGGCCTGAACATATGCGGGTCATGTGCATAATGCTACAATCTCTTCCAGTGAGCATGTGAATCAGCAGTATTTTCTCAGGAAGACTAACTGTAGAATGGAGGAAAATTATCAATTACGTATTGATAGAGTTAGTATAATGAGCATAGTAAAAATTGCCTTTTAGAGATGTAAAAATAGTTCAGTAAAGATCCTCACTACATCCAAGATTACATCTGACAACCTTAACTCAGACTCGGTGACAACACTCACTCAAGATAATCAAAGTCCTAGAACTCCATGATGTCCACTAGACAGTATCTAAACAAAGACCAAGAGCAACGTTCTGCACTACTGGAGAGATGCCACTTTGTTCTGTCCTGTGACTAGAGAGTCTCCAACTGGATCCTGAATCTCAGCAAAGAGACTTCTAATAGAGACTGGACCTGATATTCAGCTAAGACAGGGAAGATAGGCTTAGGACCATATTAAAGAATTTAGAGTGTGAACCTTGTAACTTAGCCTAATAAAATATAAATTTTGATATACTAACTGCATGTATCTACCTTCTTGCCTATGACAAGATTAATTACAAGACAAAGCCAACTGAACAGAAACAAATAATACAAATAAAATAAAATAACATAATTAAATCTGTGTTATATAACTAATCAGAGTTTTCAAAAGGTGAAACATAAATTGCTGAGAAACACTTAAATTTGAAATACCTTAGCCATTAGGGAAATTAAAGTAAAAACTACTTTGGAATTTTAACTTATCTAATTCAATATTGTGAAGATTGGTAAAAAAAAAATGACAGTAAATGGTGAGGAAATAAATTATCTATTCCTGGCGTGAGTGCAAACTTGTACAGTCACTATGAGAATCACTGTGGTGGATCCACAGAAATGGAATACTTCTACTTCAAGATCCAGCTATGCCACTCTTGTGCACACTCCCAAATGATTCCGTATACATCTACAATGACACTTGCTTGTCCAGGTTCACTGTTGTTCTTCTCATAACAGGCAGAAACTAGAAGCAGTATAAATGTCCAATTGATGAATAGATAATAAAATGTGGTAGATTCATGTTTAATATTTTATATTACTAAGCATAGATATTTATAATCTATCTCTCTCTTTTAATTTTCATGATCACTTACTTTGCTAAGGATTTTTATCATAATTCAGTGAACTAATATATCTTCTTTCATGCTGTTATGCCTGTAACTTTTTCCCACAGTTCACAGATTTGGTTCCATCTTGTGGATTTCATCTATCTCTAACTTTACTGTTACTCTTTTATTTTCTTATTTCCTCTTCCCTCTTTCCTCAGAAAATCACTTGCACTACTATTGAAGTATTGAAGATTTTTTTCATATGTGTGTATATATCTTTGTGCTTTATTTTTCTTTATATACCTGCTATTAATTCTCAGTCATTCTTTAATTTATTTCAACTATTACTTCCTTAGTATAAACCTTCTTTTGATGTGTCATATTGAATTAATCATGATACTTTAGCAATTTTGACATACACTCTTAATGATAAGGCAGTGTCTTTGAGTCATATACCTTAAGCTTAGACTCCATAAAAATTCCTCTTATTTTACTTTTCAAAGGCCGATGGAAGAGTCAAAATATATATTTGATATTTAATTACTATTGGTCTTTTATTTGAAAGTGTTTCCACACTAATTATAACTCACCTTACTCACTGTTGACTCTGAAGATCATGGGGGAAAAGAATAGTCTTGGAAGACACAGTCAACCTGAATAATTCCGTACAGAGTAACTTAGGGGTAAACACTTTCAAATCTGTGCCACGTTATTGTTTTGTTAAAAGTTAGAAATATTGTTTTTTTTCTGGAAAACATGGAACGATATCTCTTTGACAAGTTTGGATCACCGTGTCCCACCTCATAATTATTTTTTTTTAAAGATTTTATTTATTTATTATGTATACAACAGTAGGCCTCCATGTATGCCTGCATGCCAGAAGAGGGCGCCAGATCTCATTACAGATCGTTGTGAGCCACCATGTGGTTGCTGGGAATTGAACTCAGGTCCTCTGGAAGAGCAGTCAGTGCTCTTAACCTCTGAGCCATCTCTCCAGCCCCATAATTAAAGTTTTTGTCTTTGCCTATCATTATTCATTTTAATTAATCAATGGTAGTTTATAGAACTATGTTCTTTGGCTCATATTGAGTTTTCCTAAAACTCTCCTAGGCAGAAATTCTCATTTTTGTCTGTATTTCAAGTTTAACATCTTTGTTATTTTTATTCTAATGTTAATGAAGTCCTATTCCATAAAGTATCCTGGAAGTTTCATTACTATTTGACTAGCAATTCCTAAAAACATGAGTCTGTAACATTTCTTGAGCATTAAACATTTCTGGCAAACGATGCCTTATTTTCTGGGTTTCTCTGGGTAACATATCAGGCAGTGCCTATCATGAGTCCAAGCCCTGTCATCCCCAAAATACCTGAATTATTTCAGACACAAAGCATGGAAATAACTTAGAGCTTTATTTGTAGAAAGAGGAGGCAGAAGTCTAAAAAAAGGAGCTTATTATATTTTCAAATGCTCTTTAGTAATGTGCACCAAAAATTTAATTTTAGCAACTGTATTACCTATAGTTAAAATTTTGCTCTTTAAGTATATTTGTTAAGTTAGTTACTTATTTTAAAATATAACAATTCTAAATTCAAAGCGTGAGTAAAGTGTCTACCCACCAAACACTGTTGTCTGAGGTTTTCTGTCCTGCTCGATTCCTATAGTCATTAAGTCCCAGAGATATCACACAGAGGTCTACATTAATTATAAACTGCTGGCCCATTAGCTCATGCTTCTTATTAACTCTTATAACTTATATTAGCCCATTATTCTTGTCTATGTTAGCCACGTGGCTCGGTACCTTATTCAGCGAGGCAATCACACCTTGCTTCTTCTGTGGCTGGGTCAGGACTGCAGACTAGGACTTCCTTCTTTCCAGAATTCTTCTGTTCTTATTGACCCACCTCTATTTCCTGTCTGGTTGTCCTGCTTATACTTCCTGCCTGGCCAATCAGCAATTATTTAAAATATAATTGACAGAATACAGACTATTGTCCCATACCAAAATACAGTTACTAAAAATAAATATATGATCTTAGAAATAGTAGGAAGTACTTTTATTCATCTAATTTCTCTAACATAAACATCAGATTTTGTTGTCTTTAAGATGATAAGATGCAAGGCCCAGCCGGGCAGTGGTGGCGCACTCCTTTAATCCCAGCACTTGGGAGGCAGAGGCAGGCGGATCTCTGTGAGTTCGAGACCAGCCTGGTCTACAAGAGCTAGTTCCAGGACAGGCTCCAAAACCACAGAGAAACCCTGTCTCGAAAAACCAAAAAAAAAAAAAAAAAAAAAAAGGATGCAAAGCCCAACACATAGTGTCAATCAACATAGTAAATCAGATTATAGCAGACTCCTGTTTTCTGACAAACAGAAGATACATTCCTCATATTATCTTTTGTGATATTGATAATTATAGATTACTAGGTGCTCAAGAGGTTTTTACAATTTATTTCTGTTTTCTGTTATGGAAAACTCTCAGAGGCATTTGGAGTCAAGATCTCCCTTCAAAGACCTTTTAAATGGTGCTGAGGAACAGGACACCAGGTTGGCCTCTAGAACTATATTTACCCTAGAACTGTATATATCTCTGATTTAGATTTGAGCCTTTTTAAGAGTATTAAGTAGTCTTCTGGTCTACCTGTCCTTATTAATGTTACCTCTATTGACAAAATTAAGAAAAAAAATGATTCTAGTAGATGCCAAATTTACAAACTGGCTCATTGATCAAAGTGAAGAAAATTACAGTTTCCCAAAATGAGATTTGAGAGAGTTAGAAATGATGGTTAGGTCTTCCACATATTCTATCCATTAATTCACAGAGCAGTTGAAATGTCACCACTGACAGTTTTGACTAAAAGGGCATCTATATCACAGAGTCTAAACTGCTAATTTTATAGTAGAGGAAATTGAGGCTCACAAGGTTAAATGACTTGCCTAAATGACTTGCAATGAAAAATATCAAGAAAAAATGGTATTGCAAATATATAGTATTTTCGATTATGCAGGGGTTTGTGTGTGTGTTGGGAGGGTTGTGCTTTATAGGAATGCAAGTTTGCCTTATAGAAGTAGCATATTTTCAGAAATGTGGTAAAAAGTACCTTCTGAAGTTCATCCAAAGAAATAAAATAAAAGCCCGGGAGACAATAAAGAATCATAATGGTATGTACAAAAGAGTGAAAGAAGTTAGAAGCTAATTTATTTCTTGTGGAAATTTCCTTTGTTAAAAGAAACGATGTTGGATCAAAAGTATAACTTCTTGTATAAAAGCATAAGTCCTGTCGTTAAGACTAACCATTCGGTATTGCAGAACCAATGGATGTATTGTTCCCTGGGTAAAACAATTTCTCCTACTAGCAGCATATCTTTCATGCTAGCAGTTCTTTGTGTAGAGTTGAGGTCTTACTGTTATTCTCCCATCCACTATGGTATGTCCATTGTTATATCCCTGAAGACATACGTGCAATTAACATTACACAGACTAAACAGGTTTTATTTATAAATATGTATATTTAGGAGGTCCCATTTATTCAATGTTGTCCTTAATGTCTGTGCTGCTGTGGATAAACGTAGGAAGTGATCTCCTGTACCCATATGTTGTAGAGTACTTCCCACTTTTTCTTCTATCAGGTTCAGTGTGTTCAGACTAATATTGAGGTCTTTAATCCATTTGGACTTGAGTTTTGTGCATGGCGATAGATATGGATCTATTTTCATTCTTCTACAGGTTGCCAACCAGTTCTGCCAGCACCATTTGTTGAAGAAGCTCTCTTTTTTCCATTGAATACTTTTAGCTCCTTTATCAAAAATTAGGTGTTCATATGTTTGTGAGTTAAAATCAGGGTCTTCTACTCGGTTCCATTGATCGACTTCTCTGTTTTTATGCCAATACCAAGCTGTTTTCAATACTGAAACTCTGTAATAGAGTTTGAAGTCAGGGATGGTAATGCCTCTAGACGATCCTTTATTATATAAGATTGTTTGGGCTATCCTGGGTTTTTTGTTTCTCGATATAAAGTTGATTATTGTCCTCTCAAGATCTGGGAAGAATTTTGATGGGATTTTAATGGGGATTGCATTGAATCTATAAATTGCCTTTGGTAGAATTGCCATTTTTACTATGTTGATCCTCCCAATCCAAGAGCAAGGGAGATCCTTCCATTTTCTGGTATCCTCCTCAATTTCTTTCTTCATAGAATTTAGAACCTTCATCTGGCGATGGATCGAGGTAGAAACAGAGACTCAATTTGGAGCAACGGTCTGAGCTCTTAAGGTCCAAATGAGGAGCAGAAGGAGGGAGAACATGAGCAAGAAAATCAGGACCACGAGGGGTGCACCCACCCACTGTGACAGTGGAACTGATTTATTGGGAGTCCACCAAGGCCAGCTGGTCTGGGACTGAATAAGCATGGGTTGAAACTGGACTCTCTGAGCATGGCGGACAATGAAGGCTGATGAGAAGCCAAGGACAATGGCACTAGGTTTCGATCCTAATACATGAACTGGCTTTGTGGGAGCTTAGCCTGTTTAGACGCTCACCTTCCTGGACATAGATAGAAGACCTTCGTCTTCCCGCAGGGCAGGGAATTTGGAGTGCTCTTCAGTATTGAGAGGGAGGGGGAATGGTGTGGGGGGTGGAGAAGAGGAGTGGGGATAGGGGGAGGGGAGTGGGAGGAGGGGGCAATATTTGGGAGGAGGGGAGGGAAATGGGAAACGGGGAGCAGGTGGAAATTTTAATTAAAAAAGAATAAAAATTAAAATTAAAAAAAATGAATATGTATATTTATATTCTTAAAACAATGATTAATGAAGAAAGAGGCCATGAATTTGGAAGAGATTAAGGAGTGGTTTCTATGTACGAAAAAGAGAAAAGGGAAGGGAGAAATGGAATTATGTTATGTTCCCAAAAAGAAGGAACAATAAAAGTTCAGCAAAATATATACATTTTGTGTTGAGATATTTTTAAGCACATTCCTCATTTAACAGTTTCATGAGTGATTTAGACAAAATAAATGAGACTGACAAGGTGAATCAGCAGGTTGTTACTTGCAACCAAATTTCTAGACTTGAATTTGATCCTTAATACTGACACAGTAGAAGGAAATAGCTGAATTCCACAAGTTACTCCGTGACCTCCACACACATGCTATGAAACATGTTATTTGAAATACATGTACAATAAATAAGTAAAGAAAGAGATAAATATCCATTATGTTAAAATGGGAATCCAACATTGTTCATGAGATAAAAATGGACCACTGTATCAAGTATAGTCTTTAGACTTGGAGTTCATGTAGATATTCTACAGTTTGGGGGATTGAGAAAAAGACTAGAAAGAATGTAAGTATAATCCATCCATTACTATGCTTTTAAATTTGAATATATAGTGAGCACTAATCATATACCAGTACAAATTTCTTTGGGTGTGTACATGAGGAAATCTATTTATCTTCAGTTGTTTTTGGAACTGTCTGAGGCCTCAACCCAGGAAGACATAAATTCTTTAAATAAAAACTAGTTAATTTATTTTTCAGGAAATATCTCCAAAATCTAATCAAACTTGTTTTGGAACCAAATTTTGAAGAACACTGTGGTTAAAAAGAAGCTGCCTCATTTGGTCAGTGAATCTTTGGTGACAGCAGGTTAATATCCCATTAGGCGCAATAGTTTAACTTCCCTGCTGGAAAAGTATATCTGGGAGGACAATTCTAGTTATTGCCCCTATCATTCTTGATAGTAAACCTAACTACAGAACTCTTACTTTTATGTATAAAAATTTCTCATAGCTTTTGTTTTATGACCATTTGAAATGAGGACTTGTGGGTATCATTTTGAGTTTTTAGCTGGGAACCATTTAAATATCAGATAAAAAGAGAAAGAGAAAATGTTTCATAGCATATATCTCACATTCAAGTGTCAGGTACACAGGACCACAATAAATCTCACAGGAGTGGCTTTCAGTTCAAGCTTAAAATAAGAACTTAAAAACAAAGACGGTTGTGGGGAAACTGGTGAAGTGACAGTGACCAACAGAAGCCATGGAACCAGAATAAGGGATCTTATGCATGTTTAACCTGTTGCCCTTCCCTTTCAACAAGGATATAATGACTTGAAATCATCCTCTGTGTCTAGTTGATGGAGAAAATATTAAAACAGAAGTCAATTTTGTACATCTAAATAATCTTCCAGAAGAACAACATCTCTTCTGATTTTCAATGCTCTTACATGTCCAGGCCCTTAAAGTAACCCTTATGCTTTAGAGTTGTATTTTGGTGTGACATACTTCTACACATACCATACACCTCTCAATTTCCTGTCATTCTTCATCCTTTCATTTTATATTGAAAATAATGTCTGTAATTTCATGTGTATTTTCATTTGCAGAAGTCTATTTTTAAATAAAGAACAAGGATATTAATTGTTTAGGTGTGTGATCCTTTCAGCATGCAGAGCACTAATGAGAGGAAGGGTAAGCCCACAGGAAAGCATGGCTTCACAGCACACCCCAGGGGCTACAGCACATGCTGAATGCTCAGGATCCTGCAAAGGCTGTGTATGGCTCAAAGGAGACTGCCTGCTTTCTGACCTCCTCTCCCACAAAGCCATGAATCGGAAATGTTCTGCACTGTCTTTACAAGATCAGTATTGACTGCCCTTCCACCCCTGCCCCTGCCTGCCTGCTGCAGGTAATGGCTCACCCATGCAATTACATTCTTTTGTCTTTTCAGAGTTCAAAATAAATTATTTCAACTTCTTTTCAGGGGCATTTGAAGCCAAAGTTATTTTTAGGAGAAATATTTTTTTTTTCTTGTAAGATGCAGCAGTTATTGCTCCTCAGGCACCTGCGAGAAAAATGAAAGGCACTTCGAGTCTTCTGAAAGCCAAATTCTGATGTTTAGTTAGAGATCAAAGAGAAAGTCTGAAAGGGGAAGTGGAGGACATGCCAGGATGTGAAACACTATTCCTTTTGAAGGAGATGCTGTTACATTTCTCATCTTTGAACTCAGAAACTTACTTCACAAGAATGAATTGAAGCCCTTGTGCTTGTCAAGCTAGTAACCAGGTAACTTCAGCAATATGTACCAACCTTACAAGCTAGAAAGCAGGCTACATTCTTGAATAAAATTAAAGCAGGCCCAATGAGAGTCATACTTGTAAACAATCTGAATTCTATTAATAAACCTTTCTTCCACGTACAGATTAAAAATTCCACCTGTCAGGGGCGGGCATGTTAGTGATTGTTTTTGCTCTTGTACAGTGTTAATGGCATAGTAATATTACTAAACAGAGGTCCATCAGCTTGTTTGACTATCATCTACTATGGGAGATCGGAGAAATGACTGTGTTCCTTTTTACTGCAGTTCACATTTTATAGAGGCTAATAAAGTAAAATGGTAACGGGATAAAGGTTGATTTTGAAAGACTGTCTATTGCAAGGTCTTAACAAAGGGTTTGTTGTTTAGATTTTTTGCATCAAGATGACTTCCCTGTTGAATAACTTCATTTTCAGTGTTATGCAGACAAGGCTGTAAAATATTTATTTAAATACCTAGAGAGATCCAACTCAGATTATGTAAAGCTCCATAGTCAATTACCTACAAGTAGTGCTTTTCATTTAATAGATGTCCTGCTTACTAAGGGTTACCTGTAATACCACAAAGATCATGCTGTTCACAGTGAAGGAAACTAGTGTTTCTCATCCTTTCTGGTGTGAAGAGGTGACTATAACACCACAGACACAGAAATCTACCACAGAAGTTTACTTATGGACATGTTCCATTTCTCATCATCCAGACATAACTACTATAAAGTCTTTAACATTTAATTTTTCAGTCTCAGTTATATCATGATCATTTCTGAACTTTACCCTACATGAAACAATAGATGCTAGAAATTCATCAGATTTAGTATCTTGACTTCAAAATTTCAAAACAATCAGCATGAGGTCCAAGATTTCACTCTACTGTTTTGTCACATGGAAACAGGAAGAAGTGCATGGAAAGAAATCCCACACCCACTCAGAATTGAGTATAATAAAAGGTTATTTATTTATGGGTAGACTCACAGATCACAATCCTCTGCTGTAATGGGGAACAGCAACCTAATACCACAGCCAGGAGAGGCTGGATATGTGATTTACGTGGGCATATACTGTATAAGAGGCTACGTCAAAGTGGGCGGGTAACTGAAAGGTAACAGTAAGATTTCCTTCAGCAGGAGCATAAATAACCATTAGAACCAGGAAGTATTGCAATGCTTTATACCTCCCTCTCAAACCTTGTCTTTAACTATATGCATTTCTAGCTGTTATGTGCATAATGATTTTGTTCTCTGTTTTCTGTGCAACATTGTCAATACAATATACATCCATGTGATTTTCTTTTAATATTATAAATATGTGAAGAAAATATCAGGATTCTATACTATGTTACTTATAAAATATTGTTAGCAAAATGATATTCTCATTGCATTTTAAGTACTTCAAACTTTTTTTTTTTTTTAGCTTTTTGAGACATAGGTTCTCTGTGTAACATTTCTGGCTATCTTGGAACTCCCTTTGTATACCTCAAACTCACAGTCCTCTGCCCCTTCCCTTACTCCAGTTCAGGGATGAGAGGCTAATTTTAGATTTTTTTTTGAGTGATGCTAATAATTTTAGCATACTGTGAAATATTTAGGATAAGATTTATTTAGGTGTTAATGAAATTTGATGTCTCATAACAAATTCAACAATATTGCCTATGAAACAATTTTTTTAAAGTATAGTAACAATTTTGATGTATAACTATGACTTTTTTATTAGTGGAATGGTATAACTATCAAAGTAAATATAAATTGGTTATTTTCTGAAGAAACCTGAGAGGTTTGAATTCTCTCTGTTTACTTTTATCATCTATTTCCTACTACATTTGGTTTCAGTTATGCTCAGAAATCAAGATCAGTTTCAGAAGATCAGTTCTACTCCTGGAGGTATTCAAAGTCATATGCTACTAATTCTGCATGCAAGAGAACAGACAGTTCAATAATGCTTTGGTTAGCGATGGTATTATGGATATTGTTGACTTGCTTTATAGATAACTAATTTGTATGAGATCTCAAACCACTGTACCTCACATATTTTGTTTGAGTTTTTAACAATATAAGATTAATGTGGTCTATCCTATCATAGTCATTTGAAAACACTTATTAAAGGGCAGGAGATATAGCTCAGTAGTCAAGAACACATGCCGTTCTTCCAGAGGACCTAAGTTTGGTTCCAAGAACTCAAGTGCCAGAGCCCACAGAAGTGAATCCATTCCACCTTGCCTAAAATGTCAGAGTTCAGACCTATTCTTGCTCCTTCAAGGAGGTTTGAACTAAGATGTGGCTACCAACTAGATGTTTTGACCTCGGGTTTGGTTACTTGATAATTTTTGGTATTAAGAAAGTAATTAATTTGTTTGTTATTTGTATCTTGGTAAAGAAGTCTTTTCTTTTCCCCTGCAGTTTGGGTTAGACTCAAGAAAGACTATGAGAAATAAACACGAGGCAAATCTCAGTATTTACTGGATGCCCTGTCAACTCTGTATGTTATCTCTTTTCTATTTCTTTTTTCAATCCTTACCCCCCAGAAGCACAGACAAATGTATCAGACAGGACCTTTGAGACAGATTACACCTCCGACAAGGAGATTAGGCATGGAAGAATAATGTGATGGACCCTGCAGATAAATAAGACACCACAGGTGTAAAGTGAAAAGTGAGCACTTGGATAAATAGTAAAGGGGAAGTGCTGTAAGTATTGGAGTAAAACTGTAAATAAAATTTAGATGTGGGGCAGAAAGAAAGTAATCAATTGTCTATAAAATTACCTAGAAATATATTAAAGGCCAGAGGATCTCATATGCAGCAACAGCAAGCACAAACATTTTTAGAATTATAAATATTTTAAACTCCCCACTCCCTCTATCACACTGGAGGCACAGACACCACCTTCTCTAAGCTGTGCCAAGACTCAGGGAAATAAAGGTGTGGCCCAGCCCATGTTCCCAGAGAGTCCGAAATACGGATGATATTGTCTTTGAGCTGCATACTATGATTACCATTGATAAATATACTTCTTTGGGCCTATAGCAAGTTATAGGGGAACAAAGCTAGGCAAGAAAAACTAAGCTGAATGCTGTGAAAGAGAAGGCAGAGTCAGAGAGAAGCCATGTAGCCGTGTCAGAGCCACATGGTGGGAACTTTAGTTGGTAAGCCACAGCCACGTGGCACTACACAGATTAATAGAAATGGGTTAAACTAATATGTAACAGATAGCCTATAAGAAGCTAGAGCTAATGGGCCAAACAGTGATTCAATTAATATAGTTTCTCTGTGATTATTTTGGTGTTGAGTGACCCCTTCCCTCCAACAGAATGACGACTAATGTGGTAGAATAAAATCTACATAAAACCCGAAAATCCTTGAAAAAGAATCCTACACACAAAATAACAGAGTTAAGCACGGCTCCTTGGTAGCCAGCATTTTGCTGGCAGCACGCTGTGGCTCCTTTAAGAGAGGTTTTCCTGATTCAGTAGTAGCAAGAAATAAGCAGTAGTTTTAAAATACTGGCTTTCTGAGTGATGCTGCCAATGTGAACTCAGACTTTTTCTGGATGTCCGTCTATGGAGCATTTGAGTAGGGTTTGTGGGCTTGTATGCCTGCTTGGGAAAGTATCAGAGACCATGCGGGCAGCTCAGTGCCCCCTGCCTGGGCAGGTAACAGGATCAGGACTGCTAGGAGTGCACAGGCAGGAAAATATGGCAGATTTCTGCTGCTATACAAAGAGATATTTCCAGGCTGCACAACGCTCTGCATAGCATATTTATCTGTTATTCAGATAAAAAGGGTTTCTGTGCTGTATGCTCATTCTTAGAGTTAAAGAGATAAGTGTGGTTCCTACTGGGCAGTCCCAGAGCTGGCAGTAATGGTACCTCCACCATTTTGAAAGTGGAGAGAGGCAGAGCCAGCATCCATACTAGCTACAAATTATTTTAAAAGCTCTTTAAGACAGTAAATAATTACATATACACAGTAGGACAGATTCCGATATAAAAGACCTCTAAATGAGTCACAGTGTTGGATAAATGTACATTGGCTTAAGAGAGAAAAGAAAAAGAGTACAGACAGTTCTAAAAGGAAATAAATGGTTCATAAAAAATTAGAACAAAGTCTTTAAAGACACAGATTACCGACTGTCATAGATTAAAAGGAGTAAAGAAAAACAAGTCATATAAAGATGGAAAATTCACAGAGAGTCTGGATTATGTATATTCTTTGTGATTTCTTTGAATTTTTTGACTGTGAAGGAGCATACAGAGAGACATTTCATTATATTGGATGCTAAGCTAAACCAGCATGTATATTATAAAGGTATCCAGACTTTAGACTTTGGGTCTAAGGATATATTGCTTTGGAAAAGAGGTTCTCCTTTTGTTTCCACAGAGGATGAGAACCTATGGAATCCTTCCAGACTAATGTGGTTTGATGGACCAAAACCTTCTGAAAGGTCACTTTGAACACCCCTCAAATATGTTACTTCACCCAACTGCTGACTGGGATAAACCTAACACACAGGATGCACAATAAAAGACCTGATTAATAGCACTCCAATCAGCAGGAAGTAGTCTAAAAAAACTATGCCTAAATTCCCAAATATTGTTTATAAATGTTTCCTTATATTTAAAAGGGGGTATGCTATAGAGATTTGCATTGGTATGGATCTTGGCTTATTAATATAAATTTAAGGTCAATTGTGTTATACTATGTATATGTATTTCTGTTCTTGGTTAAGGTATTGTGTTTGTACAGCTCATTTAAACATGTAATGTATAATTTACAAATATATGCTAATAGATAACCATCTAAAATAGTCAAAATTATAGACATGTTAGGCTTTCTAGATATAAAGAGATGTTTCAATTAGATAGGTATTCTTTAAATCTTTTAGAGACCTTCAGAATATGGCATTTAGAATGCTCTAAGAATTTAGGACTTTTCATGACAGTGAGACACATCTGCTCCTGGCAACACCAATTACTTCAAGAAGAAGATATGCATCAAAGAGGCTACTTATGGAATTTGCTAGCCATTTGGGCAAGAAACTGCTCTTGCCTGTTCCGCTTGATGAACTGGACATGCAGGACCTGTAGAGAAATGCCCGCTGAACTTGCCTAAAGGTGAGAGCATCCTTAAGGGTTCCTCTTTCATGAAAGAGTCTGCCAGACATTCTGCAGGACACAAAAGAAAGTGACTGACAAACTGCCAATTGTCTTTGAAATTTCCAGCTTTGTGGAAAAGTCTTCCAGATGCTATGGGCCTGTATGCTGAAGATGGATGCCCCAATGGTACAGAAGAATTTTGGGTGTCCAGGCAGAGAAACATCTCTGCCAATTCTAGAGTTTTGGAAGTTGCTTACAATGTATTTCCTATTTACTTAGTTGATATTATATCCTTCTGGATTCTTTGATGGAGTTAAAGAATATATATCTATAGCTATAGTTTTCCTTAGTTATGAAAAAAGATAAAGTAGATATAAATATTGTAACTATAACTCTTGCTTGATACCTGTTTTGTTCCTATGTTAAAGTTAAAAGCCTTCCTTTTATTTAAAGAGAAAAAGGGAAGTGATGTGGGATTCCCCTCTGTATGCTGTGAGTATGAATGTTTAATAAATAAAGAAACTGCTTTGGACAGATAGCAGGGCAGAACTTAGGTAGTTGGGAAAAACTAAACTAATTGTTGAGAGAAAGGAGGCAGAGTCAGGGAGAAATCATTTAACGCCCGCCAGAGACAGATGTCAAAACTTTAGCCAGTAAGCCACAGTTACATGTCAATGCACAGATTAACAGAAATGGGTTATGTTAATATGAAATAGTTAGCCAATAATAAGCTAGAGCTAATGGGACAAACAGTACTTTAATTAACACAGTTTCTGTGTGAATTTCTTTGGGCTGAGCAGCCAGGGATCAGCAAGCAGCTCTCTCCCACTACAAAGGAACAATATCTGAAAGGGGGAAAAGGGGGACCATGAAGAGCAAAGTGAAGTAATTCTATTTTAATTAAAATTATTTTAAGAAAATAAAAGACAATATACACAGCAAAGAACTCTTTCTCTTTGTTGAAACGTATAACATTGGGAGATACATGTGTGAATTCACAAGTACTATACATACCTGCATCTAGTACACAAACTGTCTTTCTGTGTATTATAATATGTTTTAATTTTAAAGAATATTTTGATGAAAAGAAGAAAGAAGCTGGACTGTGCCAACGGATCTCATCTATTGACAACCATGCTGATGAATTACAAAGAATTTCTCTTCAGAAAGTCAGATGTCTTAATCTCTCTAAGCTGAATAGCAAACTCCCATATGTTGGTGGCTTATGGACAACATTTATTTCTAACTTTTCTGGGGGATGGTGAACTTAATACGTATACACATTCAATTGTTGGTGAATTTCTGTTCCTTATTTACTATTTCTGCTTTTTGCACTCTTTCGTGTTAGAAAAGAGTAAGCAAGTTTATAGGAGACCCTTCCTATTGACACTTTAGGAAGACTCCAGTTATTTAATCACCATGTAAGTTATCAGCATATGTGTGATGAAGAAATCATTCAGATCGTTAGTGCCAAAAAGACAAAAGAAAGTAAAATGAAATATTTCACAGATGAAAGGCACTAAAAGTTAACTCAAATTTTTGTACACATACATGTTTTCAATACAGAGAAAAATGACTCTTAAAGAAACAATATTTGAGATTGTCAGTCACCAGAACTTAACACATACTCTGTACAGTGATGCAAAAGAACATTGTAACTAGAATTTCCTTTCCTGTCTGCCAGTTCTAAAATATTAACTCTGAGGCTTAATATTCATTGTAGATTGTTTGGCCCATTTCTCAAGCTTATTACTAACTAGCTTTTACATCTTAATTTTTTTGAGATTTATGTTGGGGATAAGCACCCTATACCTCTCAAAGTTCAGAAGGATTACAATAGCAGGTGAATACTGGCTAAAGATATCTGAAGGTAAATAAAATAAATTATCTCACGTAAGTCTTTTTGTCATGTCTCATTTATTTTTCTATGCTTTCTCCAATGCTTTATTGATGCTTCCCTTTTCATACCTCTTACTGTTGCTCACTGTACCCCCCTTCCCACATGGTTTCCAATTTATATACCCAATACATAGTTAACAAGCATGTTTTTCACATAATTACAAAAACCTGGTGGACCTGGCAAGAAGGCACCATGTGTTTCAGCAGGGGCATAGCTGTGAAGCCTCCCAACAGATACCAGGAAGATTAGTTATGTATTAATACAAAACTCAAAGTTTATATGAACTGACTACATATCTTAAATGAAACTCGTTAAACTAGTTTGTGATTAATAATTGGAGAAACTAGTTGAACTAGTTGTGATTAATAATTGGAGAAAAATACAGTAGTGCTGTTGCAGTTTCTGAGCACCTCCACTTTCTTCCCCAGCAGCAAAAAGCACAGTCTTGGTAACCATAGTGACCTCCTGTTCTAGGAGGAAAACAAAAGTGTATGAGTTGCATCAGGTATAGCTAGCTGAATTAAAGAGAATTCTTTGGAGACTTTTTACTTCCAGTTCCAGCCAGCACCAAGGTGAAAATTAATTTCTTTCTATGGGGCTGGTTTAGTGACTCAAACCCTTTTCCTGTATTTCTAGATGTAAAGGCATAACAGTCAATTTACTGGGCTATGATCTTATGCTTATTGAAACTAACGTGAAGAGTGAATACAGAATATTAATAGCGTGTTAGGATAGAGAAAAGGATCAATTGATTATGCTTTCCTGAGTCTGCTGCTAGAGCAGACATACTGTCTCTCAGCTCAATACCACCTTCTTAGGGTTCATTTCTTGTCAATTAGTCTTGTCAATAAGAACAACAACAACAGTTGTGGGGGATTGGTTTATGTAGACTTGATTATTAGAACACAGGTTTGACTGAGTAAATATTTTCACACCAGGGCTGAACACTATGGAGAAAGGCATCCTATTGCTTGTACAGAAAAAAATCAGTTTAAAGAATGATTTATACACTGTTGGGATACTTTGGAAAGAATCCCATTATGGAAAGGAGAAACACCATGATTTCACAAGACACAGTTGACAGTGACTATCTAAAAAAAACAAATGTTTCCAAAGCTCTGCAAATCAAGTTCTCTACTGGATTGTACTTCTGTAGATCTGTCCATGCACCTATCAGTTGTACTTTTACTGTATGATATGTGGTGACTCTCATCATAAATCAATCTATTTCTATGCACTGCTATGTTATTGTGGCTTTACCTCACATCTTGCTTCTTTGGTGTCTCTCTTGATGTGCCTTCTTTCTCCCTGTATTCACTTTGGCTTTCCTGCCTAACTATATTCTGCCCTGCCATTTGACAAAACAACCATGTTCATCAATGAATAAAAGCAGCACATAGTCACAGCATACATGAGGATATTGTGCATCAAGACAGAGACACATAATCATAATATAAAGTGGCAAAATGGAGTAGGAAGTGAATTATATTATAGCAGAAAAGATTTATTTATTTAATAGTTTAACCATAACTGTTTAAAGAATTGAGAGCAACAAAATGAGAAAATAGGTAAGTGGGTAAAAAAAAATTAAAGGCAACAGTCAGGAAATACAAAGGCAAAAGGTATGGATATTCCCTTAAGGGTTCGAAAATCTAGGGAAATTAGATAAAAACATGGACTGGAAAATCACAAGTGAGTAACAAAATCATTTAAAAGTATAATTTATATGTTTAAAAAGAAGATAATATTGGAGTGTCATAAAATAATTAAACCTGTAAGAAGCAATGACACTATAAGCTAGGGGAAGAAAAATAAAAAATGCAATAAATGATAAACATTACAAACAGTTGATTTAATCAAACTGTACTAAATCTCTTGGAATGCAAAGGAATAAGTAAGTGAAATACAAAGATTATCAGTGAGGTTAAAAAATAAATAAAAAGCAATTGAAATAAAAAGAAGAAAAACCGTAACTAAAAGCTTAAAGTAAATAAATCAATAAAAAAATAAAATATATGTTGTCTCTAAAAAGTCATTTAAATAGCTAAGAGAAACTGTGTGGATAAATTTATATTCAGTTTGTATAAACAAACTTAATGGTGAACTATCTACATTCAGAAAAAGTAGCTTTGAGAACAAGGAAAAGTGATAATAAGAAGATTTTATTATTTGATAACAAAGTCAACTTAATGGTCAACAAAGAAATTCTACATTTATTTGTACCCCCAAACAGTATTAATACGTAAATGGAATTAGTAAATGTGTAAAAAATCAAGAATTCCACTAGTAAAGGTCAGATGTCTAGTTAGCTTTCAGCAATCAATAAAGTGCTCAGAAAAGCAAAAATAAAGGCAAATTAAAAATCATTGTAACTATACAAATACCATTTAAAATAGTCTCTAAAACTGAATATAATGTAGAAGAGTCAGCTCATAGTCAATAGAAATATAAACCACAATAAGCTGTATTGTGTACCTAAACAATTTATCAAGGTGTCAGTCCAAACCATAAAAAGTTTGTGCACAAACTACATCATAATAAAACTAGAAATGAAGAATGTGGAAAATCCCTAATATCAATAAATTAAAAATGTTTCAATTGATAGATTCAAGAGAAATAAGAAAAATAAAACATTTTTGTGCTGTTTAGAAACTGTGCTAAATTTAGAGGAATGTGTTACATTGCATATATACAATGAAAAATTAAATTTCCAAACAATAACATAAGTTCTTGCCTTGCGAAACAAAAGAAATTTAAGTAAAAGAACATACAAGAAAAATAAAAAAAATTAGAACAAAAATGACTAAAAGTAAAAGTAGAAAACCAGTAAAACCATATAGGTTCTTCTTTATTACTTTTTGTTTGAAAGATTACAATATAATTATATCATTTCCCCTTCCCTTTCCTCCTTTAAACTCCATCCATGTATCTCCCTGTGCTCTCTTTCAAATGTCATTTGTTGCTACTAGCATATATGTATGTAGTATATGTATATATACAAATATTCCAAAATATAGTATGTCTTAGTCCATATAATGGTACTTGCACGTATGTTTTCAAGGCTGATCATTTAGTGTTGGATAATCAATTGGTATCTTCTTCCCTGAGAGGACTTTTTGCCTTCACTATTAAGCATTTTTAGTTGCCTCTAATTATCTATGTAGGACTGAGTACTCAAAGGCTTTTTCCCTGTTCATATTGACTTGTCTATTGCTGTTGTTCTTATTCATTTTATGTTTAGAGAGTTATTGTGGTGAGATTTACGAGTGTAGTTTCTGACCTTTCTAGGGAATGTATTCTCATAGCCAGTTCTCTAAACCTCTGAGTCTTAGATTATTTCTACCCACTTTTCCACAATATGCCTCAAGCCTTAGATATGTTGATTGTTTTATAGATGTATCCATTGAAACTGTGCTCCAAAACTCTTCATTTTGATCTATGATTCCAGAAAAGAGTATGCCAGATTTCAAAGGAGGGAATCAATCAATAGTCTTACTCAGCTATATTGTCTATGAACGACAATGACAATTATGACACATTATGGGTACAGTAGTGACACCAATACCTGGGGAGCAACGAACAGCTCTCTCTTCGGATGTAAGACACACTCAACAAAAGAAAAATCATGCCTAGCACTAAAATCCTAGCAAATACCTAGGGCTGCTGAAATAATGGATTTTGAAACAGAACCTAAAGCACCACTTTTCTAAGCCACCATAATCATAATCTCTTAAAACATTCTTAATATTTGTCCTTTGTGTAACAGTGTACAAATATCTCACAATATTTCCCTATTTTGTCTAAATAAAAAGGAAAAGTTTTTATTGTAGTTTAGTAAAACTGTATACAATAAGATTAATTATCAGGTATGAATTATACTCACAATGCCCAGTCTATTTGTATTTGGCAAGTTTGTAGGAATTACTATAATATCTGTTTTATCTTAGTAATTTTAAAATTTCATACCTAATTTACATTTTATCCTAACTTATATTACCACTCCAAATCTATCTATTTAAATCTCAAAACATTTCCTTAGATAAACAATTTAAGCTTTTATGTCTCTCAACCACATACACCTTATACCTTTCTTGTGAGTTTCTTTTCTGAATTTGGTAACAAGAAAAGCTGTAACAATAACTGTCTTGTATTCAACTCAATTAGACACCCAAGAAGGATATAGTACTATCTGACTAAAGAGGAAGTATAGACTACACAACTTCCAAAATATAGAAATTAAAGGGACATGTGACTACTTGGGCAGTAATCTAAGGTTCCTCTGTAATATTTTCTTCAGTCTATAGGCCAACAATATCTGACAAACTTTTTTGTGAAGAAGGGATTTTGAAGGACTCTTTTGTCTTGTCTTGGCAAAGTTAGGCAGACATATTCTTTTGTTGTTCTGCTTGTCCAATATGGACAGCATACTGTCAGCAGTTGAAGAAAGGACAGTCTCTTGCCCAGATGGCTAACTTTACTATGGCAAACTCCATATAGAGGTTCTTCTAGGCCCATCATCCTTTCTGGAAGTAAATTGATGCTACCAAGAACAGACTTATAGTGTCATGAAAAGCATTAGATTATTAAAGCATCTTAAATGGTATATTCTGTAGGTTTCTGAAGTATTTGAAGACAACATATCTATATAAAATATATCAGTTTAACCTTGAAAACACAGCTAGCATTATGATTATTATAGATGACTGTTAACCTGTATTTCTTAATTATACATTGCATTCTTAAACGAGCTGCATAGGTGCAATATCTTAAACAAAAGTAGAAACATATATACAGTATAGAAAAATAAACTTGTATCAATATATAAGAATGCTTTAAACAAGAGTAGGAACATAAATATAGTAGGAAAGAAAACCTTAAATTTGTATAAAAATACAAAAATATCTTAAACAAGAGTAGAAACTTATATAGAGCATTCTAACCAAAATAACCTTAAAATCACTGTATAAAATCCATACTAATTTAAAATAAGAGATTAATAATTAATTTTTAAAGTTTATCCAATAATCTACCCTTTTCTCTTATGTATTCTGAATCCCCACTGTTTAGTTTTCCAGAAAGAGGTCCTTGAATCAAACCTCCCTTGCTTAGCTTCCTGCCTTACTGTGATCAGTAACAATTTGTAAACACCCCCCCCCAAAAAAAAACCATTGACAAGTATTCATAACCTAAATATGATACAAAACTACCCACCATACCTTATAGGAATCTGGGTGTCATATTCTTAAAATTGCTTACTGTTGTCTAAGGGTGATGTCAATTTTAGGAGACCCTGAAAAAATTGGGATTATGGTCAATCCTGGGAAAGCAAGCTGTTGTCCAGTTTTAGTGTGATAGAAAATTGCAAAACTTATTCGCAGTTTTGACTGGATAGACTGTGAGTCGGTGTGGCAGTTTCATAGAAAATTTGTAACCAATCTAAATTAAGACCCAGTTTACCTTTCTTGTCATATTCCTAAAGGATACTCAATTATACCACAAGGGCACCAGCTCAACTATGTTCATGGCAGCTTTATGTGTAATAACCAGAACCTACAAATAACCTTGATGCCCCCCAACCAAGGAATGGATAAGGAAAATGACGTATATTTGTACAGTCTTCAATGAGATAAATTAGTGTTGTCCTTAGTGATAGGGCTTTACCATCAGTTTGTGAAGAACAATTATAGCCTTAGCAATAGCCTTAGTTGAATGGGGTTTTCCATGGGCCTTCCTTTTCCAATAACTCAATTATTTTTAACCCATTCGCAAAGCATGGGACAAAACCGGACTCGCTGAACATAGCGGACAATGAGGACTACTGAGAACTCGTGAACAATGGCAATGGGTTTTTGATCCTATTGCACGTAATGGCTTTGTGGGAGCCTAGGTAATTTGGATGCTCACCTTACTAGACCTGGATGGAGGTGGGTGGTCCTTGGACCTCCCAAGGGCAGGGAACCCTAATTGCTCTTTGGGCTGACTAGGGAGGAATACTTGATTGGGGGAGGGGGAGGGAAATGGGAGGCGGTGGCGGGGAAGAGGCAGAAATCTTTAAGAAATAAATTAATTAATTAATTAAAAAGAAATAAAAATAAATAAATCTTTAAAAAAAGACATCTTGTTGAAACTTTGTCTTCCTAATATTTGGTTACTTAATTTAGATTTATTTCATATATGTACATATTTTAAGAAGTTTTGACTTGTTTCCATATGTTCCCTCAAATGGCCCTTGGTATTGCTTGTCCTTCTGGCTTTTTTGAGCCTCCATACTCTGCTAGTCATTATTCCCCAGGGAAAGGTGAGTACACTATTTTCCCATTTCTGCAGTTCTCTATGCAGGATGCTTGTTCCACAGCCCCACAATGCAGGACAGTAGGGAGTCAAGTGAAGTAGGAACTCAGTTTATTACTGTGAGTATCAGCTTAAGTAACATGGTGTGATGTCATGGTACCTCCAACCAATGAGAGGCAGCCAAACCTTCCCTCTGACTGGAGAGGCATCTACCTAATTTCTGCTGTTTCATACTCACTCAAACTCAAGCTAGGATTTTCTCTGTCCTACAGGCCTTGAAGTACTCCAGCCAGCCTTTTCTCTGTCCTATAGGCCTTTAGTTACAGGTCCTGAGATAATTTTGGCCCAACAACTTGTCCCTCACTGTATTATCCCCTCTTCACTCTGCCATCATTTTAAATTCTATCTAAAATAATTGTTATAAAGTATAAACTAATTACTTTTTCATATATTTTCTATCTGCAACTTCATGACTCTATACTAATAAGGAGAACAACTAAGAATATTAATAAAGAGGTCAATGACAGTTTATTGAGCATTTTTAATTTTAATTGCATTTTTAATATTACTGTCATCATAACTAATTTTTCAAATGCCCAACTTATGTATTGAAAAATACTTCCATGAAATTTAAGATTTAGAGTAAGATGTTATTCCAGCAGAGCCAAGGTATGTTGTGTGCATGGGCCTCTCTAACACAGATAAACTGAATTCCTTATAGAACAGAGGAAATCTGGACTTTACAGCCCAGGTCACCTGTATAGAAAAATAAGAAACCTCCTTTCATCCATGACATACTGACTGCAGTTATGAAATAGCAAGACCAGTTCCCACAGGCTTGGATGGTGGCTATGAAGAGGTGAAAGCCTCTGAAAAGCAACAGATGAAAGATTAAGTCTCACTTTCTTTAGTACTGAGACAATGCTCCTATGTCTGTTACCACAGACTCTGGGAAGATGGGAATTGTCACACCCCTCTGCACAAAAGGAATGGTCATTATAAAATCCAAATAGAATATTTGCTATATATACCTATGCTTGTCAGTCTCCAAAAATCTCCAAAAATCTCACATATATAAATATATAAATATTACTGAATCCAAGATAACTCTCATGACTCTAGTACATTCTTTCAATTAATTTGTATTAAATATAACAAAATATTGTGGTGTAGGAAGTCCTTCTGTCTATGTGTTGCTTTCATTGGTTAACAAAGAACTGCTTTGAGCCTATGGCAGGGAAGAATAGAACTAGACAGGAGAAAGCTAAACTGTATGCTGGGATGAAGAAGATATGCCAGATACAGACGCTGGGAATTTTACCTGGTAAGCCACTGCCACGTGGTGATACACAGATTAATAAAATGGGTTAAATTAAGATGTAATACTTAGCCATTAAGAAGCTAGGGCTAATGGGCCAGGCAGTGATTTAATTAATACAGTTTCTATGTGGTTATTTCAGGGCTAAGTGAGCCAGGTAGCCTGGACAAACAAGCAGGCCCTTCTTACAACAACTGGTCCTCCAACGTGGTTGACTATATCTACTTAAATCCTGAGAGGGCTTGAAAAGGAATTCTAGACAAAAAATACAGAGTTTAACACAGCTTCTTGCTGTTTTCTGGCAGCATATGGAAGCTACTTTAAGAGAGGATTTCATGACTCAGTGATAGCAAAAAAGCTGTGCAGTTTTGAAAGGCCAGCTTTCTGGGCTATGCTGCCAGTACAGCCTTTGGCTCTTTGGGGAGATGGAGCATTTGAATGGGGTTTGTGAGCAGACTGCTGCAGCTTGCTTAATGGTGTCATGGACTGGCTGTGTGCTTGAGACTGGGGCAGTGTGCACAACTCAGTGGCACAAGTAGTTCAGCCATGCTGGACTGTGCAGAGCAAGCAAAAACTACCGTATATACCATAGTAATAGCGCAGCATAAGTTTGTAGACTGGGCAGGCACACAGGTGGTACCATATTACCCCTAACAATGGTACAGCTGAAGTTTTTAAGAAGCACTTAGCATTTTAAGAAGTGTTCCTGGACAGTAAAGAATAACAGGTTCACAATAGGACAGACACACACACACACAAACCTCTAAACGGGTCACAGTGTTGGATAAATATACATAGGCTTGGAAGAGAGAAGAAAGAGAGTATAGAGACTCATAAAGCTAAATCTTCAAAATAACAGGGTAAGGTCTTTAAAGAGACTGACTACTGGTAATCATAGATTAAAAGGGGTAAAGGAAAATAAGCCATGTAAAAATGGAAAATTCACAGAGAGTCTGGACTATGTATACTATTGTGTTTTCTTTAAAATTTTTGACTGTGAAGGAGCTAAGTACAGAGAGATATTTCATTGTATGGGCTGCTAAGCTAAACCAGCATGCATATTATTTTGACTTCAGAATTTGGGTCTAAGGATATGGTGCTTTGGAAAAAAGGTTCTTCTTTTGTTTTCAGCAAAGATGAGAACCTGTGAATTGCTTCTAGACCAATATGGTTTTATGGAACAAGACCCCCCGAATGATTGATGTGAACACCCCCACAAAGAAAATACTTTACCCAGCTGCTGACTAAGATGAACCTAGTACACAGGATACACCATAAAAGACCTGATTAATAGTGCCCCCAAGCAGGAGGAAGGAGTTTTGGGAGAAATAACTATGCCCACATTCCCAAATATTGTTTATGATTATTTGTTTACATTTAAAGGGGGATATAATATAGATATGAATAATTGCATTTGTATAGATCTTGGTTTATTGATACAAATTTAAGATCAATTTTGTTATACAAATCGGAAAGGAAGAAGTTAAACTTTCATTATTTGCAGACGATATGATAGTGTACATAAGCGACCCCAAAAACTCCAGCAAAGAACTCATTCAGCTGATAAACACCTTTAGTAGCGTTGCAGGATACAAGATCAATTCCAAAAAATCAGTTGCCCTCCTATACACAAAGGATAAGGAAGCAGAGATGGAAATCAGAGAAGCATCACCCTTCACGATAGCCACAAATAGCATAAAATATCTTGGGGTAACCCTAACCAAGGAAATAAAGGATCTATTTGACAAGAACTTTAAGTCAATGAAGAAAGAAATTGAGGAGGATACCAGAAAATGGAAGGATCTCCCTTGCTCTTGGATAGGGAGGATCAACATAGTAAAAATGGCAATTCTACCAAGGGCAATTTATAGATTCAATGCAATCCCCATCAAAATCCCATCAAAATTCTTCACAGATCTTGAGAGGACAATAATCAACTTTATATGGAGAAACAAAAAACCCAGGATAGCCAAAACAATCTTATATAATAAAGGATCGTCTGGAGGCATTACCATCCCTGACCTCAAACTCTATTACAGAGCCTCAGTATTGAAAACAGTTTGGTATTGGCATAAAAACAGAGAAGTCGACCAATGGAACCGAGTAGAAGACCCTGATTTTAACCCACAAACTTATGAACACCTAATTTTTGATAAAGGAGCTAAAAGTATTCAATGGAAAAAAGAGAGCATCTTCAACAAATGGTGCTGGCAGAACTGGTTGTCAACGTGTAGAAGAATGAAAATAGATCCATATCTATCACCATGCACAAAACTCAAGTCCAAATGGATTAAAGACCTCAATATTAGTCTGAACACACTGAACCTGATAGAAGAAAAAGTTGGAAGTACTCTACAACATATGGGTACAGGAGATCACTTCCTACGTTTATCCCCAGCAGCACAGACATTAAGGGCAACATTGAAAAAATGGGACCTCCTGAAACTGAGTAGCTTCTGTAAAGCAAAGGACACTGTATATGTATTTCTTAATTAAGGTATTGTGCTTCTGTAGCTCATTTAAAAATGTAATGTATAATTAAGAAATATAAGTTAATAGTTATCTGTAATAGTTAAGCTTGTAGTCATTTTAGTTAGATTTTCTAGAATTATAGAGATATATTTCAGTTAGATAGTATTCTTCAAATCTTTAAGAGACCTTCAGAATATGGCATTTAAAGTGTTTAAGAACTTAAGACTTTTCATGACAGTGAGACACATCTGCTTCTGGCAGCACCAAGCTACTTCAAGAGGAAGATGGACTTCTAAGAGGCTCCTTTTGGAGTTGGTTAGCCATTTGGGCAAGAAACTTCTCTTGCCTGTAGTGTTTAACAGGACATGCAGTACCTGCAGAAAAATGACTGCTGAACTTGCCTAAACGTAAGATGATCCTTCAGTGTTCCTGCTTTATGAAATAGTCTGTGAGACATTCTGCAGGATACAGAAGAAAGTAACTGAACTCTTTGAAATTTCTGCTTCATTGAAAAGTCTGCTGAATACTATGGGCCTGTAGGCTGATGATGGATACCCCAATGGTACAGAAGAACTTTGGGTGACTGTTAAAGCGGTGAGAGGTCTCTGTCATTTCAAGAGTTTTAGAAAGTTGCTCACAGTGCACTTTCTGTTGACTTAGGTAATATTATATCCTTCTGGAGACCTTGAAGAAGTTGAAAAATAGATAAATCGATGTAGTTATAGTTTTCCTTAGTTATAATAAAAGATAAGGTAAATAGAAATATTGTAACTGTAATTCTTGCTTGATAATTTTTATTATATGTAATTTTACTATGTTAAAGCCTTCATTTTTGTTTAAACAGAAAAGAGGAAATAGTCGGGGAGGTCCTTGTGTCTATATGTTGCTTTCATTGGTTAACAAAGAACTGCTTTGAGCCTACGGCAGGGAAGAATAGAAATAGGCGGGAGAAAAGTTGACTGTATGCTGGGATGAGGAAGAACAGAGTAGGAGACACCATGGATTTGCCAGGGACAGATGCTGGGAATTTTTCCAGGTAAGTCACTGCCATGGGGTGATACACAGATTAATAGAAATGGGTTAAATTAACATGTAAGATTTAGCCAATGACAAGCTAGAACTAATGGTCCAAGCAGTGATTTAATTAATACAGTTTCTGTGTGGCCATTTTATGGCTAAGCTAGGCAACAGCCGGGACAAACAGCATCCTTGCCCTGCAACAAGATTGGAGACTTGTCAAAGTTTTATCTTTCCCAGAAGTTACATTTCTCAGGGATACTGTATAATATAAATGTGGACATAATGACAAATAAGCATGAAGAAATTGCAGTGTGTTGTTGACAGCATGCAGTCATAATTCTGAAGTCAATGAGACATGTGGACTTGTATAGTCACTTTCAGATTTAACTTTAACTGTGTGGCTATTTCTCTCTAAAAAATTTTTAGTGTTAAACCTTTAAAAGCTAAAATTTTTCTCATTTAAAAAATATTTACATAATATATTTTTTAAATTTTATTTTGAGTATATTCATGCTTGTCCCAATTTCTTCCAGACAATTTTTACCATATGCCAAATTTTGAATTATTAAGCAAAAATAGTGTCATATACTGTCATTGTAGACACCTGTCAAACACATTAATACTTTCATGTTATAATTCTATAGATTGAATTGCCACATAGCATTTATGAAGGTATTAGCAAATTATTTTAATATTTATAATTATATACATTAGTTTGTAATATATTAGCTAAATTTAAACATTTATTGCTATTGTATAATTTTCACTTTGGAGATATGAACAAATGTCTACTTACTCCACATAGAGCACAGATGACAGACCAAAGTAAAGACATTAAAATCTAATTTGGTGGTTTAGTTAGCCAATGGTTTAATTTATTTTATTTCATTTTTCTGTTACTTGCAGAAGTATAGGTCAGGGGTTCCTCGCAAGGGCATGGATGAGTCAATAGTAACTATATCAATGAAAAACCTATTCAAGCTTAGGTAATGATTTCTGAGTTCTAGAACTCTCCACGTATGTCTCTCAGGAAGCTCTGTAGTTTGGTTAATTTTCTCTCTATAGAAGTTCTTATTATTTATTTGTGAGAAAGGACCTGGAGAATGTTGTGAGTTTGAATAATTTCCTGAGACACATAAGTTGTTACTTTCCCAAGTCTTAATCAGTCCTGCTACATGATAAAGATCTCAATTAGGAGAACATTGCTACGAACATTCAATAACATATTACCATATTATTTTATATTTAAGAGTATTATATTTAAATATAGGCAAAATATGAGTAAAATATGACAACAAAAGATGGTAGAATATTAAGAAATTTGTACATACTTGGAGAGAATGATGTATATTTTATTTGAATTTTTATTCCCCAAATCACTAATCTACACAATCAGGGGGTTCTTTAGTTTCCATGGAAGACAGAAAAGTAGTAGAAATAAACTCTGTAAGCAACTGCTTACTTAAAATAGTTATCATTATTAAAGTTACACTGTTTTCATGTGTGTATAATGCATTCATTCTATTTGTTATACACACATTATTTATTAGGATTTCTTGAAGCTCAGAAGATAAAGAAGTAAACAAAAATATTAATAAATATTTGCTTATACCCATTTTACATTTTTCCTGGGAAAAAGAACTATATTAGTAAATTCATCAATTTATTATCAGTTGGTGTTCTGATGGAAACTAAGCAGAGAACAAAGTGGAGAAGAACGATATTTCAGGGTTTTCCTAAGTAGGACAGTTGGAAAGGTGTTGTCCTTTGTTGTCCACCTGTGCAGACACAAAATGAAGGAAAAGAAGCAGCTATACCTGGGGCAGAATATTTCAGATAGCTAGAAAGAGTACAAAGACCCTTTGAATAAGTCAGCTTGCTATGTCTGAGGAACAGCATGAAGCCACTGAGACTGGAGAAGACTGAGCAAGGGTAGAGCTGTATAAAAGGAAATGAAAGCAGCTCCAAGGAAAAAGATCACATAGCACATCTTTTAAATCATAGCAGGGGCTTCTAAAAATAGTTTTCACCAAGCAGGTTTAAACACACATAAAAAATGAACTGAAGGGACACAGCTATCCCATATACCCATTGACCTATTATCTAGACAAATATGTACTTTCCCTTATCCATATCCCACACGCTTTATGCATTTTTATATAGAACATAGCAATGAAACTCATGGCATGAATGTTGAGTATCATCTATTCCATCAATTCCTCCTCCTTCTTTGTCTTGAAATGAAACCCATAGTCATCACATGTTTTACAATAGAACAACTATAACTCCATATGTGCGTTTTTTTCAATATTGAGATACGGAGTCCCTGGGAAAGAAAATGAAATCATGAAAGTCACATGATAGCTTACTGTTCTGGCCTTGTGTGAGTGTAGGGCAGATAAAAGAAAACTTATTAAACCATTAAAAGGTTGCTAAAATTTGGGCAAGAACTTCCAGCTATTAGCTATTTGAATTTCAATGCTCATGGTGGAGAAAATTGGAAGTTCTTACATCATGATTTATTCTGAAGGTAGAAGAGGCCATTTGAGGAAATAATGCTTTAAAATGAATTGAACATAGAATTTAGGGAAAATAGTAGAACTGTCAGGACACATACTAACATTTTTATCTATATCTATGTGATTTTTGAATGCACATAAACATTTCAATCAGTTTGAAATTTAATCTTTAATTAAGATTGATAAATTGATGGAAGACTACAGGTTACAGGATATGATTGCTGACATCTGTGTGGTCTGGAAATGGCTGCTGTTTATGCATTTACAGTTCTGTGTTTGGGAGTAGTGCCAAGAGCATGCTGAGATTCATAGAAATTGGTTATGCACAATATCAAAAATCAGTTCTAATAAAAGTCAACTCTCAGTGTTTGGGCTAAATAGTAATTAAGTCTTTAAAAGGACTCAATTTAAAGTTCGAAGGCATTCTATAAAAACCAATTTGCTAATGAGTAGCCTCTAAAATCTCTGGATTTATTAATTGTTAATTGCCATGGATTTATTAGGGCACAAAGTGTAGCTTGCGTAATGCTGTTAAACAAATGGTTCTAATAAATGTGATACTAGAACATGCCATTTGTGTAAAATACACATTAATTGATTTTAGTTTAAAAATTTGGTTTGTGAAATTCTTCTTCCTTTAAAAGGCTCAGACTTTTGTCATTAACATAGCATTAGCATTACATCAGCATAGTCTTACTATAACCTTTGGTTTCAAATTCTATTGTAGGTTTTTGTTGCCTTTTGTATTAGAAATAAACTTTGCAGTGCTCTGTCGTCTCTCTTCTTTCTTTCCATTGGCCTTTTCTGATTGTTTTTCAATTGCTTTGATATATATATATATATCCATAGTCCTAGTAATCTTTTATGAATTTTCTTATCTTCCTTGAGCTTTTATTCAGTTCTTGTAATATGTAATTTTGCCTATCTTAATTCATCAAATTCTAATAATTTTTGCTTTAATGCATTTATGCCTCTCCTATTTGTGTTTCATCTACATGTGGGTTTTTAATTCTAAGAAAATAAAGGGAAGTGTTTATTTTGTCCTTTTATCCTTGGGTGGTGAAAGCTTGGTAGTAGGGAGAATGAGTTGCCTGTGAAATGAGAATAGTGCCATCAATAGCAGAGGTACAGTACCAATAAGCTGAGTGGTAGTTTGATTCTGCAGCCAGTGGTAGGAGAGACAATCACGTTGGGGCATAGCATGGGCAATTGAGACTATATAAAAAGCAGTTAATACTATAAGACAGGAGGCCATAGTTACTTGATAAATTGGAACCATTAACAGAAATTTTACTTATGTGGAGTTGTTGAAATAGTCAATATTCTTTATTGAATAGAGAGAGAAAAGAAGCAAAAGTGAAGAGCAGGAGGGGAAAACTATCCAGCCTAATTGGCAATCAAAATTCCTTATTATTCCTCATATTTGAATCAGGTTTTAGATCTTGAATTATTTATTATAATAGGTTTTGTTGCACTTCTAGAAGAAGAACCATTGCAAGTGATAAAGGTTTTAGTTCCACCTCAGGGGTTTTAAAGTACTTACTTGCTAATTTTATTCCAAAGAAAGGGACCACTATGAATATTTTAATGATTATTGGTTAAAAATCTGTTTTTAAGATTTAGGACCCATAGTTCCAAAGCAGTAGCATAACACTCTCTCTGTTAGCAGGAACAGAAAGAACACTACCATAGTTCAGTGACAGTGTCCTACTCATAAATTAACAGGCACAGAATGCATGATTAGAATTGAAATATTTGACTTTGGGTGTAGGTAGCCACACACTGGCTCTTACGTTATGATGGTTTGAATCTGAAATGTTTCCCAAAGACCAATCTTTTGAATAATTATTCCTTGACATGTGGAACCTTTATAACTAGAGTGAAAAAAGAAAAGGATCACATGGTGGAGGTGGAGGAAGATAGTAGGACACAGGTGCTATGTGTAGGAGAGATGAAAGAAACGGGGAGGAACTTTATCTAGGAAAGGAAGAGCAAAAAATAAAAATAAAGGAGGAATGTAATACTAAGATTGTTTTAAGGATCCATACAGAAACATTGTCTTTTATTTCTACTTAAAATAATATGATATATATAACACTGAGTTACCTTTGCTGGAAAAGGCTTATAAACCTTAGGTATAAGGCCACTGCTTTTGTCAACAAGTTCTTTTTAATTCCAGTGAAAAATAAAGTGAAAATTAGATAAAGCTGACATTGATAAGGGACTTCTAATACTTCCTTAAGGTTTTATTCCAGGAATGGAATAAAATATTGAAAAATATTTGGTGTAGAAACAGCATTGTTAATACACTTCTCCAGATTGTCAGATATATGGACAGATGTTTGACTATTCATGTAGAAAGCACAGCAGGGAAGATCTCAACCTGTCTTGGTCACTACTATGGCTGAAACCTGTCCACCCTGTTTCAGATTTGTTTTATATCAACTTGACACAAGCTAGAGTTTTCTGGGACAGAGAACCTCAGTTGAGATAATGTCTACATCAGACTGCCTGTAAGTAGATCCACAGGGCATTTTTCTTAAGTAATGATTTATGTGGGTGATTTCAGACCACACTGAAGGTGCTCATCCCTGAGTGGGACAAGAAAGCAAGTTGTGGATGTCATAAGGACCAAGCCAGTGAACAATGTTCCTCCATGGCTTCTGTTTCAGACCTTGAGCCAAGTACATCTCTTGCTTGAGTTTTTGCCATGATTTTCCCCAGTGGTGAAATGGGAACTGAATCTTGTAAAATGAAAGAAAATCTTTGCTCCTCAAGTTGGTTTTGGCCATAGTATTTTATCACAGCAATTGGCCAAAACTATGACAACAGCTACTTTCATGCATGCAGAACTTATACCCAAGTAATGATCTCAAGGTTTTATTTATGGGGATAGTTAATAGAATAATTCTTTATGGATTTTCAGACGTTGTTCTTTTAAACCTCTTCTCTCCTTCTGTATTTACTTCCCTCTCCACTCTCTCATTAGGGTCCTCCATCTTTTTCTATTCCCCTGATCACTTGCTCTCTATGTTCCTCCCCCACCCCTTACTCTGACAATGGTCCTGTTTTACTTTCAAAGGTTCTACAGTTATTCCAGGCACTGTTGTAACTACGGATCTGGTAGTACTCACATCTGAAGACTTGGAGCTGGAAGCCTCAGATGAGAGAGTACATGCCACATTTTTTTTTCTTTCTGGGTAACATCACACCGTATAAGGTTTTTGTAGAGTCTCTTCAACAGTGGTGCATCTGGGCCATGTGGTCGATTTATTTTTAACTTGTTGAAAACTGTCCACACTGATTTCCACACTGGCTGCATCAGTTTCCAATGCCACCAACAGTGAATAAAGTTTCCTTTTCCCCTATGTTCCTCCAACATTTGTTCTTTGTTTTGTTGAACTTTACCATTTTGAGTGGGGTAAGATAAAACCTTAAAGTAGTTTTGATTTTTTATTTTCCTAGTTATTGTGGCAGAGGAATGAATGTTTTTTGAGATACTTCTTAAACATTTTTTAATAAGTTGTTCTTTTTTGTTGATCTTTTCTTTTAGTTTTTAACTATTTTTTTGCTTTTATTTGTTTTTTGAGTTATTGACATATTTTAGATATTAATTGTCTGTCACATATATAGCTGAGAAAGCTTCTCTCCTATTTTTGGGGATTTCTCCATACCAAGTGAAGTCTGAAGTCTGATTGTTTCTTTAACTGTATTGACGCTTTTTAGTTTATGAAGTAAGTCTCACCTATCAATTGTTGGCCATAATTCTTTGGGCAAATAGAGTCCTATTCAGAAAGTCCTCTCATAGACAAATGTCCTGCAGTGTAACGTCTGTGTTTTTATATATCAGCTTCTGGTACTTATTAAGTTTAAGATTTCCACCCTGTGGCTCTAATGGTATCAGTGTTAAATTTTGGGAAGAGGAAGAGCTCTAATAGGTCACCTATCCTCTCATGGTCTTTGTGTTTCTAACCCTGTCTTGAAAAACCAATCTAAATAAATAAATAAATAAATAAATAAATAAAATTTAAAAAATTGACATTGCAAAATTGGAAATCTTGACACCTGGAAGATCTAATTCCCATGCTGTGTTATTCATCACTGACTGCCTTGGCAATGCCATGGAATGGGAGGCTTTAACAGGAGACATTTCTCCCCCTTCTGGTTTCTAGAAATTAGAAGTTCCGAACTAAGGTGTTTCTGATAAGGATTCACTTCCTGGATTATAGCCCACTGCCTCCTCAGACAGTTCTATGCAAGCAGACACTGTTCTAGTGTCCTTTCTCTTATAAGGATACCACTTGAACTGGATTAGATTTTCACTTTTGAAAACTCCACTTCGCTTTAATAAATTTCGAAAAGGTGTTAATATTAACCATCTCCAAACACAGTTGCATCTCAAGTTAAGAATTCAGCCAGGCAATGGTGGCCCATGCTTTTAATCCCAGCACTTGGGAGGCAGAGGCAGGCAGATCTCTCTTAGTTTGAGGCTGGCCTGGCTTACAGAATGAGCTCTAGGACAGACTCCAAGGCTACACTGAGAAACCTTTTTTTGAAAAACAAAACAAAACAACAAACAAACAATTAAGGAAATGAATTTGGCGGGTTCATAATTAAGTCTGTAAGATTTAGAAAAAAAATAAGGGCTCATTGAACAATATACACACTCAACTCCAAAAAAGTTTATGATAGTTGTGACATGTGTCATCAGGTAAGACAGTAAGTATTGACCCTAAACCCCGTATCCAGGAGGACAAGGCAGGCTAGTCATGAACTAGAGGTCAACCTATGTTACAGTGTAAAATACTGTCTCAGGTATAAACTAAAATAAAATAGAAAAATGAAGTAAAAAATACTAGTTACTTAACTGAAGTAACACAAACTAATTAGAAAAATGTTGTAGATATTTTATGATCTACTTGTATTCTTTTCAATATGTCTTTGATTCAGCCTGTACAAACTCATGACTAAGAAGTGAGTGTTTGCCTTCATCATTTCAGAAAAAATGTTCAGGTATTAGACTCAAACACAAAGATTAGAATTCTTAGATGTATTTAATAGCTGGATCTATTTTGTCATTGTTCCTTCAAGGATTTTAAATCTTCATATGATCACATGTATATCAAGAAAAGGGACAGGAAGATCTCATTGGTTGGAAAAGATCAGGCCATAAGCAACAATTCACTGAAACAAAAAAAAAAAGCTTTAATAAATGTATTATAAAAACTGATACATGTAGGCTTTGCAAATAATATTATTGAAAAGTTACCCCCATTTTAAACAATACTTCAAATTAATTCATCACATTATAGTAGAAAAGGATAATAATGACTTGCTGTAGGGAGGTCAGGAAATGAGTAGATGCAACATTAAATGTTTAAGTTTTTTAAAGCAATTTTTAAAGTAGGAATATTCAAAACAAATTCTAGTTATCAATGACATGGTATCATACACATCTTTATGTACACAACACACCCTCCTGCTTCTAAAGCATACTTTGTTCCAACAATTAGTTTTACAGTGACTGAGATGCTTGGCAGTCATGGCATTTCCACACCTTTCCAGATGAAGAGATGTGGTTCCAGGCAAAAGCCCTCTTTATCCTGGTACACCAAGTTTCTCATCTGGTTTCCACAGCTTCATACAGATTGTTGACTTGTCATTTTGTCTGGATTTTCTACACACAATTTTTTCATTCTCTTGCTCTAATTTCAGTGATGTTTGTTTAAATCTCCACCTATCTGCATTGGAGTTCTGATTTAACATAAGCTCTAAAAGAAAAAAAACATTATGTTTTAAAGGTACATTTAAGGAATAACAACTGGTTGTTTATAGTTATCACATACTTTGGGAAGTAGGCTTAAAACATGAGTTTAAAGAAAAATAGTGTATTAAGAGAAAGTAATATTGATTCTGCAAATAAGATTGCATAAAATCTTTGAATGATTTGCTTACTTTACCAGCATATGAAGATCTTAGTCTCCATGGTACATGCCCAGCAGATCACCCACTGTGTACTAGGTTTTACTATTATAATATGTATTGTGAATCCTTAAGACATGAGGTGATCTATTGATATTTGGTTAAAAATCCTTACACAAGGAGGCAATATTAAACATAACAGATCAAGTTTTTTATTCTACCTATAGCAAAATTTAAATACCCAAGGGAGTTAACTCATAATTATTCTACTGTTTTTCATCACTATTCATGAGTTTCTCCTCAATTTCTATCTTCTCAGTTGAAAAAAAAATCAGTAGAAAAATACTCTCAAATTGTAGACTATCAAGATGTGTTGTAGTATTATGACCTTAAGAAGAGTTAACTGTTTCTGAAGAAACAGGGACCAGAATACAGCTGTTTGCTTCTCAGGTTACTTCACCTCAATCTAAGGTCTGACAAGATGTATCTTCACTTTCCTCTGGTTATCTCATATCTTACTTCTTATATACTTCATCTCTGTTTTCATTAAATGAGTACAAGTATCATTCTGTCATGAATTCAAAGATTGTTGTAATATAATTAGTGATAAAGAACACTCACAGATTGTGTATATAAACAAACATGGGTGCTCTAATGTATAATCAAGGTTTTTCTGTCAAGTTCTGGATATGGTGGTTTCATCTGAAACTTCATGTATAGGGTGTTTTACACTGAATATACCAAAATACCAGTACAGAGAAAAATAAAATAAAATATTTTTTGAGATAGGATCCCACTATATTTGGCCTGGAACTCACTATGTACACCACTATTAAACTCATAGAAATCTAACTACCTTTAAGTCCCAAGTGCTGGGACCAATGGTGTGAACCAACAAGCTTAGCTATCCTTTCATGTGTATATATTTCAAAAGGCCTTTACAGTATGTTATTCCTTTCAGAATTCCCTTTTCTAGTTTTCCCTCCTATCTTATATATCAGTTTAATGCTTTCTGCTCTGTTATCTCCTGAAACCCCGAATAACAATGTTTACTCTTCTCTTTCTTGGAATACACCTCACTATGGCCCCTTACTAATCTGACCCACATGAGAACTCAAAATGCAATCCACATATTGGAAGATTTAACACTATTGCCCATGGGTGAGAGTAATCATAATTTTTTCTTTTATATGTCTTGTTACTTGACTCAGAATAATTGTTTTTAGCTGCTTCTATTTTCATGCAAATTTAATTTTTCTTAGCAGGTGAATAATATTGAATTGTGAAAATGTAATTTTCATGATCAGTTATGGGTATGTAAGTTGTTTCTAATATCAGTTATTGTGAAAATTGTAGCAAAGAACATGGAGTTCCATTCAGAACATTGTTCACACAGTGCCTATACATTCAAATGTATTCCCTATTCTCTCCTGTATTCAGGGTCTCAAATTATATGCAAAGACTGTGCTTTCATTTCCCAGCTGCCCTGACCTAAATAATCACACAGAAACTATATTAATTACAATACTGTTTGGCTGATGGCTTAGGTGCATTTCTAGGTAGCTCTTATATCTTAAAGTAACCCAATTCTATTAGTCTATGTATTGCCCTATGACCTTGATTTTACCTCATTTTCTACATGTCTTATTTCCTCAGCAGCTGACTGACATATGCCTACTCTATATAGCTTTATTCATCAACCAATAAAAGCAACACATACATAAAAGGACATCAACTCCTTTTTATACATTTTTTAATTGATATTTATTGAGCTCTACATTTTCTCTGCTCCCTTCCCTGCCTCTTCCCTCCCCTCTTCAATATTCCCTATCTAATCCTCATCCTCCCAATTTACTTAGGAGATCTTGTCTTTTTCTACTTTCTACTTCCCATGTAGATTAGATCTATGTAAGTCTCTCTTAGTGTCCTCATTGTTGTCTAGGTTCTCTGGGATTGTGGTTTGTAGGCTGCCTTTCTTTGCTTTATGTTTAAAAACCACTTTTGAGTGAGTACATGTGATAATTGTCTTTCTGTGTCTGGGTTACCTCACTCAAAATAATGTTTCCTAGCTCCATCCATTTTCCTGAAAAATTCAAGATGTTGTTATTTTTCTTCTGCTCCATTGTGCTCTTGTTTTAAGTTCCAAGTCTATTTTGAGGTGGTCTTTGTGTAATGTGAGAGATAAGGATATAGTTTTATTTTTCTATATGTATATGTCAAGCTGACCACACCATCTATTGAAGATGATGTTTTTTCTCAGGGGTGTAATTTAACTTCTTAGTCAAGGAAGTGGCCATAAATGCTTGAGATTACCTGTGGGTTTTTGGTTCTACACCATTTTTAAATTTATAACAGCCTTGCATTGTGACTGAAAATCAAGGATGGTGATACCACTAACAGTTCTTTTATTGTTGAGAATGTATTGTCTATCTTTAGTGTTTGTTCTGTGTTACTTATGAAATTTAGAATTTTTATTATTTATATTTATTTATTTATAAATTTAGTTATTAATTATTTTATTATTATTTATTTATTTATTTGTTATTTTTATTATTTTACTATTGCATTGAGGTTTTGATGGGGGTTGTATTTAAACTATAAATAGTTGATGAATATTCCATTTTTGTACGTGACTAAGATTGTTGATGTCTTTTCCTACCCCATAAAATTAACATTCCTTTCACTGTTGATTGTTCTCTCTGTCTCTGTGTGTGTCTTTCTTCTTTGTGTCTTATACACATAATAAAATATGTGGAGTGCACATGACACACACACACACCTCTTAAGTATTCATGTTTTTCAATAGTTTCAGTCTAGATAAAACACCTCAGATCTCTATAATATTGTAGATGATAGTGCTTACTTTTCAAATACTGAAATTGTTGGTTTTATGAATTTTTAAAATAAGTACAAAATTGTAGTTAAATGAATGCTGTTTAGTCAGATAAGCAGAAGATAGAAACTGCTACCTACAAGTTATTTAAATTTTAAAGAACTGGTGCTTTTATTTGGTGGGTGGGTTAACATATGCCTGATTTGTTGGAATTTTGTAGGATTAACCTATTAGATCAGGGCCAGAATTAGCAGAGTCAATGTTAAGCAAAATAGAGTATTAGCATTTTGTCATTACATAAATAATAATACTTCTATAAGAATTGACTGGAACTTTTAAATGTTTTCTTTTCTAGCCCTTTGTGATCTAAAGAACATTCCTTTAAATCACTTCTAACTTATTCATACAGCAGGCCTTCCAAGCAAAGGGCTTTACTGCATTAACTTGAAACATGGGTCCTCATTTAACTGCACTAACAAACGGAGTGAACATTGTCACTTTTACTGAAATGGCACCATGTTCAAAGGAAGAAAAAAAGACAAAATATCCCAGGAGTCATTAGTTCAGTGACATACATGGTAGTCATCTGACCTGTGTGGTGGATGGTTCCTAACCCCAAACTTATTTATCTTGAGCTCCAGTCCATCATCAATCAAGTTATTTTCAATGACTGGGATGGGAATGAAAGAAATGTCTATGTATGAATGAAAACTTTTCTTAACACTTTAAGCCTTAAGACACAAATATTGAGTTGACAGGGATTGAAGTGATTGCATTTTCAGGAAGGTCCTGTCTATATAAGGAACTATATCAGACAGGAATGGTTAAGCTGGAACAGGAAGCACTGCTCCTTTAAAGAAGTATCTCTTGGCATCATGTTTTGTGCCCTCTTGCTGCTCTCTGCCTCCTCTCAGTTATTTTATGACTATCTGGGGAAGGGAAGGTTCTTCCTCAGAACCCTAAAGCAGAATTCTGATGTCAATTCAATAATGCACCTTTCAAAAAGCAGCAAGAAATGACAAGTAACAATTTTTCTTCTTCATTTGAAAAGTTAGATATGTTAAAAGCCCATAATCATTTTCACCATAAGTCACAATTGGTTTTACGGAAATGTTAACATAGCTTCAGAGCAAAAAATAAAACATTATTATGCAAAATTCTCAGACCAGTACTATGTAGATTTGAACCCTCTTCTACAAGTACAATTTTGAGTAAATCTCTCAGAATGTATAAAAAATCAGTTGTTCTTAAGTCTAGACAAAACAAAAATAACTACTAAAGCATCTGAAAGCAAAGCCTACAAATGGTTTTCATGCTGTGCAGATGGCTATGCCATGTGTGTGCTCTGTTGCTGCAGACAGATTGTAGCAGTCTGACTTGGAGGGTGCTTACATCAAGGCCATCAGTTTTGATGTAGATTGGTAATTGCCCAGCATGCTGTCTTGAAACTTGTCTCAAGTTGTTTATATTCCTTTTTACTAATTCTACCCAATGTTTTCATATCTTAAATTGCATTAATAGTGAAGAGCCTGTTAGAATGTCAAAGAATGTTTAAGCTATTAAATTGATTTATACTTTCATTACTTCTTAACCTTATTAAAACTAGAGGGAAGAGAATCTATAAGTGTCAGCTGAGAACTTGCTCTGGAGCCCCTCACTAGAGAGATTTATACTTTTTTATTCTTAGATCAACTCTGTAATTCATGTTGAGTTTACAGTTGACATTAGCTCATTCATTCATTCAGCTATTCAATAAACAACACCTGTTACTATTTTCAGTAATTCTGTTATTGAGAATTGAGGCTACCAAGTATGTCCAGTCCCCTATTCTCAATGACTCTTTGGTGTTTGGGAGTAATTTATAAACAACATTACAAGTAAAAAGGTTGTGTAGAGATACATCGTGCAGCTAAGGAATTCTAAGAGAAGGAGAAAGAGTCTTCCCCAGAAGAGAGATCCCAGTTGGTTATCCAATACTCAAAGTCATAGTCATACAGCTAATGTTATATGGGCTGAGCAGGTATATGTGTTTGTGCGTTTCTGTGTGTGAGAGATAGAGAGAAAGAGAGGCACACATACACACAAGTGTATCAGATAGATAGACAGAGAAATGGATAGATATGTCTAATAACAAAGAAACAAAGAAAAGGAGGTCATGAATTTGATGGAATGCAAACTGAGGTACATGGGAAAGATTAGAAGCGGGAGGCAAGAGAAGAAGTAAACTGATATAGTAATTATATTTTAATTTTAAAAATAAAACAAAATATTAATTTAATAAAGATTATATAATACACTTGCTATCAATTGCTGTCTAGCAACCAGTGAACATAAAGAGTTACTAATACTCTAAGACTTCACAGGCTGTAGGAAACATTTCTGGGATTTTGGTTTGTGTATTTATTTCCTTATCAGGAATTACTAATTTCTTCCACTTATTCATTTGATCATCTTTGATCAAACTTTTCAAGTTTATACTGATATGTTCACTGCTTTGTGAGTATTCCAGAATTCACCTTAAAGAATCAATCATTTTCCTTTTCCATAGTTTGATGTGTTCTTATCTATTAAAGTAATTGTTCTTAGGACAGTGGGTTTCTTGGAGAGATCCTGAGACCTTTGATGGTGGTGGCATTATATGAGAACTTAATAGATATATAAACACTTTGACTTTTCCTTGTAAACATTAAAAAAGAATTCCTGGAGCATTGTTTAGTAATCTCCTCCTCTTACACCATGTAGGAATTTCAAGCAAACTTGAGCAATTCTGCCATTTTGTGTTAAGATGCCAAATGTGTCTGTCCTACTGAGGTATAAACTATTCAAATGTATAAATAATGATGTGTCACCTTAAAAAATGGACTGTTGTGTGCATAACCTAACATATTGTAGGCAATATAGAAACATTTTAGAGAAAATGCAATTAAGCAATAATGACCTTTATTCTTTTAGATAATATTCAGTTTCTTTAGAAAGCTCAATTGATAAGTGCGTTTTAAAGAGATATATATTTGGGAAGATATGTAATCCATAAGTCATCACAAATTCCTAACTGAGTGTGACACACAACTGAGTTGTGAATCAATTAACAATCAAATCATATTTGTACTACTCAGAGAGGACTGCCTAACACTTTTCAGTATTGTAAATATGTATGACACTGGTGGTAATATGTAAATTACAGGCAATCCATGAATATAAAATGGGAAAAAATTTAAAAAACTGAGTAGTGTACACTATAATCATTATTTCTGCTTCTTCTAGGAAGTCTGAATTGTCTACTAGAGAAGTAGACATTTTCATTTTCTTTGCTTCAGGATTCAAGAGATATAAACATACCTGCTCTTTCAGATGGTGAATGTAGTTAATACAGATTCTCAGTGGTTATTTTGGGGTAGAAAATATTGCCTGTAATCCCTGTGGAAGATAAGATGATCATTTCTTTACTTCCCAGGCACATTGGTAATGTAATTGTGTGTGTTCTGGTGTGCCCCTATTACAAGCAGTGTTTGCTTTAAGACTCTGAATAATGCATTGCAGACACATAAAGATGTGTAAGAAAGGAGAGAGACATGTGTATCTTTTGAATTCTCTTCATTTCTAAGTCCAGTTAGTGGGAAAATCTCATCTATCTCAGGGTATTTTGATGATATTCTGGATTTTAGTATTTTGAGATGTTACTAGAACAAGGTAAATATTGGGGACTTTTGGTATTTGTGGGTTGGAAGTCAGTAGTTGAAGTTGACAAAATCTTATGATTTGAATGTTTATATCTCTCTAAAATCATAGCAAACTTAATTCCAAATGTAAATGAATAGTTTGTTCAGATAGTAGTTTTATGAATGGTGTCACTGAATTTATGAAAATGTTTGAGGGTCTCTGCTAGTTCCTGTTTGCTTTTCTGTCCTTTCTACCATTATTTATGAATAACACAGTTACCAACATACATTAAATCTCTTACTAACATGATTTTGATTGTGGATACAATTCATTCTCATTGTTTATAAACTACTCAACTTAAGTTACATTGTTACAGTAACCCAAACTTAGACAATTACTTAACATTTTTGTATAATATTCTATTTTATTTTATTAAGGAAAATGGGATTCATTGGTAATATGGTTTGATATGAAGTATAGGTAGAAGATATGCCAGAAGGAACATGAGAAAAAGAAAATACTTACCAATCAAATGAAAAATAAGTTACAATAGGAACATGCCTCAGTTCATTTCATATTCTACAATTTCACAAATTCAGAGTAAAAGATTATAAGACATATCAACAAGGAAGTATGTAAGCAAATAATCAAATAGCTGCGGAGGCCATAATGAAATAATACAGTCATCATGGAAGTAATGACTTTAAGTATAAATCATTACTAAAATATCACATACAATTTTATATTAAAGGGGAATATTTATGCAACTTCACATATCTCATCAAATACTATTTAACACCTGGGAACCAGAGACATAGTTAAGCGAACATCAATAATGAACAAATTAGTGCCATGTCATTTCTGATGTGAGGCACTAGGAAGGACAAGAAGTCACTTACACATATTACTGTAAAATATTCATGACTTTACTCTTATAATGAAGATTCACCAGCAAATACAATGTGAGAGAAATTTTAAATACCACTGGTCCAATTCTTCAAAATTAACTACAAAGAAATAAGGAAAAGTAGTAAGACTTGTTTAGATTAAAAAGCAATTGTATTATGAGCAACCACAGGAAGAAAGTGTATCAAGAAACAATATTGAAGCAATTCTTAACTCTTAAACTTATACCATGTACTAAAATATTATAAAATAATAAATTACACAAATTTATTTTGTAGATGTTTTATTTCTTTTGATATAGTTCTTTTTTTCTATTTCTTTTCTTTGCAATAAATATATACTGAATTATTTAGGATTCATGGGGGGAATGACAATGCTTACATTTCAACATTAAACCATTCTAAAAATGATATCTGCACTTGTTTGCACACATACACATATGTGTATATTTACACAAACACAAAGTGTGATACTGAAAAAGACAACAAAAGCAAATGTAACAAATGCTTTTGGTTGGTGAGCTGTATTGAAATATAATCCTTTGTTCAGTTTCCTTGCAATTCTTCCATGAGTTTGAAGATATTTCAAAGTAAAAATCAAAAGAGGTAAATTAAGTCACAAGCTTATATAATTACCTAAAGTGTCTAGAAATACAAAATAAATTATTTAGAATAAAGCCAAGACCAAAAGGCAATAAAGATACCTTAGTGTATAAGAGTATCTGTTGTTCCTTCATAGAACCTGCGTTTGATTCCTATATCAACATGGTGGCCCGTATTCATCTGTACCCTAAGTTTCAAAGAATTTGATCCATTTTTTCTGGGTTCTGCTGTCAAAAGGTATACAATGATACATAGACAGTCATGCAAGCAAAATATTTGTACACATTAAAAATATCAATAACAAAAATTGGAAATGGTAATAGGACTAAATATAAATGCACCTGTTTACCATTTTTCTTGTTTTTAAGATTAATTTCATTCTTAATTACATGTGTGTGCTTATGTGATTTCAGGTATCAACACAGACTAGAAGGAGGCTGTGGATGCACTGCAGCTGGAGTTACAAGTGGTTATTGTTAGAAATATTCTTAAAACGAGCCTCTCCACCAATGCAAATAATTCCAATCAGAACAAATTAGACCAAATAAATGCTGCCCACGTTTACTGCAACACTCCCGGGTGGCTGGGAGCTTGGTGAAGGAAAGAGAGAGATAGAGGGGGGACCATGCAAAACCCGAAGACCACATTTTCATTTTCTCGGCAGCAGCCTAAATAGCCTGTGAGATTGGTCCTGACGCTCACAGAGGAGGGTCGGTCCTGACGCTCACAGAGGAGGGGTCAGCACTTGGCAGGCTTTCTCAGAGGTGGAGTCTGGACCAAGGCAACTCCCAGGGGGAGAGGCCTTGAGATGGAGTTTTCTGCTCCATTGGTGTTCCATTGGTGCCTCAAGGATGAATGCTAGGGGCTGGTGTGACACTTCCAATCCAAACACCTCAGAGTTCTTGGGTATCAGCGTGTTGGGGGTCTCACTTTTGATCAAGCAGTTAGGACCTTCCTGACAGCGGTGTTTGGAACTAAACTTGTTCTTCTGAATGAGTAATAAATACTCTTAACCATTAATTCAACACTCCAAACCCTGGTTACTTTTCTGTAGGGAAGATATATTTTCACTTACAATTTTGATGGAATACAAGGAGCAACAACTAAAATTAAGGGATTAATTAAAAGCAATTTGGAAACCTAACACAGAAGAGGCTTCCTAAAACACAAACATATATGAAGGAGATATAAATGACATTACCAAATAATCGGGGAGACAGAGTCCCAAATGGCCATCTTTCATCACCAAATAAAGCTTAAAGTAATGTGACTGGGTTATATATACTTGAGTTGTTGGCCAAAGGCGCCCCATGTGAATCCCCAACAACTCAAGCTGTTGTCAAAGTTAGAGGTTGCTCTCTAGAAACTGACTGAAAGGGTCCGTTACTGAAGACAACACCCACACAACTCATTAAACAGAGATGTCCAGCATGTGCCTACTTAGAACCTTCATCCCTCTTTGGTACAGAAATATATTCTTCACCTTATCAGAAGAAAAGTGTAGATACCAAGTCAGCCACAATCCTTTATCTATGATGGTGTCCTGCCTGCAAGATAATTCTTGTGGGAGAAGCCAAACAATAGTTGACTTGACTTAAAGCCTGCTCTATGAGGTGAAACCTTGGACAACAATTAGCCTGAGACTAGTTAGCCAAGAAACATACAGTAAAACCAAATAATTGTCTAAAAAAAATAACAAAAATGATAGTAATAACTTCTTTTTAAAAATTTTTTTTAATTAATTAATTTATTTATTTCTTAAAAATTTCTGCCTCTTCCCTGCCACCGCCTCCCATTTCCCTCCCCCTCCCCCAATCAAGTCTTCCTCCCTAGTCAGCCCAAAGAGCAATCAGGGTTCCCTGTCCTGTGGGAAGTCCAAGGATCACCCACCTCCATCCAGGTCTAGTAAGGTGAGCATCCAAACTACCTAGGCTCCCACAAAGCCAGTACGTGCAATAGGATCAAAAACCCATTGCCATTGTTCTTCAGTTCTCAGTAGTCCTCATTGTCCGCTATGTTCAGCGAGTCCGGTTTTGTCCCATGCTTTTTCAGACCCAGGCCAGCTGGCCTTGGTGAGTTCCCGATAGAACATCCCCATTGTCTCAGTGTGTGGGTGCACCCCTCGCAGTCCTGAGTTCCTTGCTCGTGCTCTCTCTCCTTCTGTTCCTGATTTGGACCTTGAGATTTCAGTCCGGTGCTCCAATGTGGGTCTCTGTCTTATATTTAATATTGTTATATTTTAAAACTGAATAAATGAATAACATCATATCCATGAAGGTAAATGTTAAAAACAGAACTGTCACATATACCTGCTGCAAGAGGGAAAACCTTTTTTTCTCCAATAGAGTAACCCAGGGGTATATCAACCACTACAGGACAGGCCTACTATGTAGGAGCAGTTGATCACCATAAAAAGGATTCCACAGTTTTTTTCGTGTGCTTTGGTTTACAGTTCAATTTGGTGTGGGGGTTATTTTGCTTTTCTTGTTTTGGGGGGTTTGTTATAATACTGGTATTTTGTTAGTTTGAGAAAGAACTTAAATTAGGATGGAAGGGAGGTAGAGAAGATGGCAAAGAATATGGTTAAAATATATTAAATTTAAAAATGTCTTCAATAATACCAAATATTATTATTTTATAAATTTTATGTGTTTTATAAATTTATTCTTCTCTCATATATTATATCCCAACTACAGTTTCCCCTCACTTTTCCCTCTCTAGGCCCTGACTTCACATCCCTGATCCACTATCCCCACTCCTCCTCCATTTTCCTTCAGAAAGAAGAAGCCCCCCCCCCCCCGCCCAGGGATTTCAACAAACATGGCATATTGAATTCCAATAATAGTAGGCATCTCCCCTCATATTAAGGTTGGATAAGGTTGCACAAGTTATAAATGATCTTAATAATAAAAACCCAAAGCCAAATATTGGCATAAATGCTGAAAGATTAGAGAGATAAAGGAGCAAGCCACAGACAACCCTTACCCTGATAACTCCTCTGCTGAAATAGGGCTGAGCTCAAGCCTCATCCCACTTTATATTCTTCTCTCTTCTCAGTCATATCTTTTCCTGTCTGTCTGTTCAGATCTCTAGACCTCTATGGCTAACTAGTACCTAGTTCTGCCCATCCTCTTACTGGAAACTTCAAAGATTACTACAGGAAAATTTATTGTTCATTGTGGAAAACTTAAAACTTTATTTATATAGACATATACAGACATATATATTCAATGAAAGGTATGATAGAAACAAAAATATGTATGAAGGAAAGTAAAATTTTTCTCTAAATTATTTTTTCTTTCTGTCCCCCCCCTCTCTCTCGTATGTATGTATGTATGTATGTATGTATATATGTATGTATGTATAGGCTTTGATTATCTCTCCATACAAGTCATTTGGTTTTCTTGATGATCCTTATTGGATAGCTATTTTTCCTTCCAATCAGTAACTCTTGAATTTCTGAAGAACCCTGCCCCAACCCTATATTGTTTTCTTACTACTAGTATAGATGTCAGCATTGTGGATGAATTGTCATTTCTCTTTCTCAAGAGAGTCGTCTTTTTCAAAACAAATATTTTTGAATTTTGATGGTATTCATAGTTTTTTTTCTCATGCAGAAACAAAAACAAAATGACTTCCCCAACATAGCACATCTCCTGGCTTTCATTGTGAGGTCAACACATCCTTGAAGTACTCTGGCTGATTTAATTCAGAAGAATTTTCTATTATCCAATGTCTCTCTGCTGCTGTTGTCTTTTTCTCACTAGTGTTAAAATATTCAAGATTAATAAAGCATTATGTAATTTATTTTGGAGGTTATTTTTCATTCCTTTCTGTTTGTTTAACATATCCCTTATAGTTCGATTTGATTGTTCTATAACTGCCTGACCTATAGGATTGTGTGTTATACCTGTAACATGTTTTATATTATAATAAGGAAAAAAACTGTTTTATTTTCTTAGAGACATATGCTCAACCACTGTATCTTTTTTTGTGTGTGTGCAGCTATACCCATGATTGTCATAACTTCTAATAAATGTGTGATTACTGAATACTTTTTCTATCTTAATGCAGTTGCCCACTGAAAACATAAATAAGTGTCAATGGTATGGAATACAATCATCTGTCAGATTTCAATCCTTTGAGTACCCTTTGGATTAGTTTCTTCAGGTAGCAGTGTTTGGTTATTGAACAAGCAAGTAGGACATCTCTTTATAATTTCCTTAGCTTGTTGCCACATAATAGAAAACTCTTTCTTTAAACCTTTGCTATTAACATGACATTTCTAATGGAATTCTGAGGACTTCAACACACTTCCAATCAGTAATTGATGAATTTCTGCATTACCTTTTGCTACAGGACCTGGAAGACATGTATGGGTTCAGATGTGTGTTATATATACATATGGGACAAAGCCTAGTTCTGATTATATCTGAACCTGTATGAATAACAAAGTCAATTTTGTATCATCTGGTATAAATTAAGCACTTTCAATATGCAAAACAGCTCTTTCTGCATATTTTGATTCAGTAATATATTAAGATTTTCTTTAAAATCCCTTAGCACCATGAGAATAGAATATAATTCTGCCTTTTGGGCAGATTATAAGTACTTTGTTTCACCTTATTTAATTCTTCTGATTTGTAACCTGCCTTCCCTGGTTTATTTGCACCAGTATAAAATGTATAGGCTCCAGGTATTAGAGCATTACATACAATTAGAGGAAACAATTCAAGAAATTCTCTTTATAATGTTAAGTCTATCATTTTTGGGATAATTGCTAGTAATTTATCCCAAATAATTAGCACAAGCTATTTGCCATGGTTCATTGTCTTCCCATAACATTTTTGTTTTATAAGTAGTGAAAGAACTGTAATCTCTACTGGATCTAGAGCTGCTAATTGAGAAAGTCTCAATTTTCTTTTCATAATTAATTCATAGACTTTTGCCACATAAGGTTTTAATTTTTTTTCTTGGTTTATGTGGTTAAAAGATCCATTCTACGATAATATCATCCTTCTCCTTTAAAATTCCTGTAGGGGAAATTCTGGAAGGCAATATGACTAGAATACAGTTAAGATTTGGATTCACCCTATCCACATGTGCCTCCTGGAATTTCTTATCAACAATTGTCAATTCTTTTTCCACTTCAGCTGTTAATTCTTTGGGACTACTCAAGTCTTTATTACCATATAAGGCTTTGTTTAAATGAATTATTAGATCAGATGCTATCCTAATATCTGGTCATAGACTGGAAATGTCTCCTAACAATCTTTCAAAGTTATTAAGAATCCACAGCCTGTCTCTCCTAATTTGTGCCTTTTGTGTCCTAATTTTCTGTAAACATATTCTATAAACTATGTAATTGACAGAAACTCCTCTCTGTATATTTTCAGTAGTAATTTGTAATCCTCATTTTGGCAAAACTTTCTTTACTTCTTCAAACATTCTTTCTAAAGTATCTGTGTTTGAATCAGATAGCAAAATGTCATTCATGTAATGGTAAATTTTAGATTTAGGAAATTTTTAATTTATTATTGCATTGGCTGGCTTACAGAGTATAGGCATAGGGTGGGGATATTGAGAATTCCCTGAAGAATGACGGTTCATTGGTATCTCCTAGTAGGCTGAGAATTATTATAAGTAGGGATTGTGAAGGCAATTTTTTTCTGTCCTTTTTTTGTAAAGGTATAGTGAAGAAACATTCTTTTAAAACAATAATATGCCTTTCTTTTGGTAATAGAGAAAACAGAAGATTTCCAGAATGTAGAGGGTTTATAGGTTGAATTGCCCCTTTGACAGATCTTAGATCTGTCACTATTTTCCATTTACCAGATTTCTTTTTAACAACAAATGCAGGAGAATTTCAAGGACTGGTTGATTTTTCAGTGTGGTGAGCTCTAGTTGCACCTATACCAGCATTCTAAAGCTTGAAGTTTGTCTTCTGTTAATGGTCACTGTTAACCCAAGTTGATTTCTCAGTTAACCATTTGAAAGGTAGGACTGTTGGGACCCCTAAAGGTTTTCTAATTTCTTTGTGTTCTTGTACAGCCTGAATGATTGGTGACCTTTGTGTATAGTACTTTATACTATCCTTCCTAGAATTATGAGTTTCTGAGACTACGGGACTGTTAATCTCAATATTCCATTGCTGCAGCAAGTCACAAACCCATAAATTCACTGCAATAATAGCCACATATAGCCTCAAATTTCCGCTCTGTCCTTCTGAACCTATCCAATAAACCCATCTCATACTTTGCTTCACTTGAGATAGGGTTACAATTTCTAGTAATTGAACATCTGCTTCTTGAAGAGGCCAATTTAGATCCCATTATTCTGGAGTAATGGTACTCATGTCCACAACAGTGTCTATCAAACCCACAACTACAATGTCATTTATATGCACTCTTAGCTTAAGTCTTTTATCACTTATAGAAGTCTGATAGAATATATGTTTCCACAAGTTTGCATTCCCACCAGCAATGGATGAGAGTGCCCCTTTCTCCACAACCTCTCCAGCAGAGGCTATCATTGATGTTTTTGATTTTAGCCATTCTGACAGGTGTAAGATGGTATCTTAATGTTGTCTTGATTTGCATTTCCCTGATCGCTAAGGAAGTTGAGCACGATCTTAAGTGTCTTTTGGCCATTTGAACTTCTTCTGTTGAAAATCTCTGTTCAGCTCAGTGCCCCATTTTATAATTGGATTGATTAGCCTTTTACGGTCTAATTTCTTGAGTTCTTTGTATATTTTGGATATCAGACCTTTGTCAGTTGCGGGGTTGGTGAAGATCTTCTTCCAGTCAGTGGGTTGCCTTTCTGTCTTAGTGACAGTGTCCTTTGCTTTACAGAAGCTTCTCAGTCTCAGGAGGTCCCATTTATTCAATGATGTCCTTAGTGTTTGTGCTGCTGGGGTTATACGTAGGAAGTGTTCTCCTGTGCCCATGTGTTGTAGAGTACTTCCCACTTTCTCTTCTATCAGGTTCAGTGTGTTTGGACTGATATTGAGGTCTTTAATCCATTTGGACTTGAGTTTTGTGCATGGTGATAGATATGGATCTATTTTCATTCTTCTACAGATTGACTTCCAGTTCTGCCAGCACAATTTGTTGAAGATGCTCTCTTTTTTCCATTGTATACTTTTAGCTCCTTTATCGAAAAGCAGGTGTTCATAGGTTTGTGGGCTAAAGTCAGGGTCTTCTATTCTATTCCATTGGTCAACTTCTCTGTTTTTATGCCAGTACCAAGCCGTTTTCAGTACTGTAGCTCTGTAATAGAGTTTGAAGTCAGGGATGGTAATGCCTCCAGACGATCCTTTATTGTATAAGATTGTTTTGGCTATCCTGGGTTTTTTGTTTCTCCATATAAAGTTGATTATTGTCTTCTCCAGATCTGTGAAGAATTTTGATGGGATTTTGATGGGGATTGCGTTGAATCTATAGATTGCTTTTGGTAGATTTGCCATTTTTACTATGTTGATCCTCCCAATCCAAGAGCAAGGGAGGTCCTTCCATTTTCTGGAAACTTGTGCAACCACTTTGGAAAGCAGTGTGGCGGTTTCTCAGGAAAGTCGGGTTCAACCTACCTCTCGACCCAGCAATACCACTATTGGGAATATACCCAAGAGATGCCCAAACATACAACAAAAGTATATGCTCAACTATGCTCATAGCAGCATTGTTTGTAATAGCCAGAACCTGGAAACAACCTAGATGTCCTTCAATGGAAGAATGGATGAAGAAAGTATGGAATATATACATATTAGAGTACTACTCAGCAGTAAAAAACAATGACTTCTTGAATTTTGCATACAAATGGACGGAAATTGAAAACACTATCCTGAGTGAGGTAAGCCAGACCCAAAAAGAGGAACATGGGATGTACTCACTCATATTTGGTTTCTAGCCATAAATAAAGGACATTGAGATTATAATTCGTGATTCTACAGAAGCTAAATAAGAAGGTGAACCCAAAGAAAAACATATAAGCATCCCCCTGAATATTAACCTTCATCAGGCGATGAAAGAAGACAGAGACAGAGACCAACATTGGAGCACTGGACTGAAGTCTCACGATCCAAAGGAGGAACAGAAGGAGAGTGAGCACGAGCAAGGAACTCAGGACTGCGAGGGGTGCACCCACACACTGAGGCAATGGGGATGTTCTATCGGGAACTCACCAAGGCCAGCTGGCTGGGGACTGAAAAAGCATGGGACAAAACCGGTCTCGCTGAACATAATGGACAATGAGGACTACTGAGAACTGAAGAACAATGGCAATGGGTCCTTGATCCTATTGCACGTAATGGCTTTGTGGGAGCCCAGGTAGTTTGGATGCTCACCTTAATAGACCTGGATGGAGGTGGGTGGTCCTTGGACCTCCCACAGGGCAGAGAAACCTGCTTGCTCTTTGGGCTGAGGAGGAAGGAAGACTTGATTGGGGGAGGGGGAGGGAACGGGAGGTGGTGGCGGGGAAGAGGCAGAAATCTTTAATAATTAAATAAATTAATTAATAAAAAAATAAAATAAAATAAAAAATAAATACCTTTACATTTGCAAAAAAAAAAAAGAATATATGTTTCCTATTTCCTCTTGGAATTTTTGATTTATCCTCCATGTTTATTTCATCATCGAGAACAGTATGGTCTTTTACAGAAGACTCTAGATTTTTTTTTTTTTTTTTTTTTTTTTTTTGGTTTTTCGAGACAGGGTTTCTCTGTGGTTTTGGAGCCTATCCTGGAACTAGCTCTGTAGACCAGGCTGGTCTCAAACTCACAGAGATCCACCTGCCTCTGCCTCCCGAGTGCTGGGATTAAAGGCGTGCGCCACCATCGCCCGGCCAGACTCTAGATTTTTTAATTTTCATGGTGAGACATGTCTTCAACAGTGACTTGCAATGACTAGACCACTTTTGACTTGAGGGCCGGTGAGAGGCCCCCTGAGATGTTTTCCAATAGTATTGATTTGCTTTGTCTGTCTTTTGTTGACCTCCATTCATTGGTCCAACGTCAGCCTTTATTCCACCTCCTACATGTACCTGAAGTCTGAGTCCTCCTACTCTTTCAAGTCCCAGAGGAGATGTTATTCCTAAGAATGCCTTGACTACCAATCCATTCTCAGATGTCCCATTGCACCACAATTAAAACATTTGGCATTTTTATGTCTTCTTATTTCTTTAGAAATTGCTTCTCCTACCCAAGATTCAGTATTACAGTCAGATGTCTCAGTGTTCACTGTATTCAGGATCTATTCATCCATAGGTGCAGATCTAACCTTTAAAAGCCAAAGTATCTTTTTCCATTCTAAGTTGGCATTTTTTTTAAATCCAGAGATTCAATAAGTACTTGTTTAGAATCCGGGGCTGTTACTCCTATTTGTATAGCCTTAGTTAGTCTTTATACAAAGTCACTAAAGGGTTCTCTCTGGCCCTGTTTAACCCTGATATATGATTTAAATTTGTTTTCTTCATTCTTGAATCCTGTTCCAATTATTTAAGGCTGCTTTGTGTCACAGGGACAAGATTTGTTCATCATAAAATGCTCAAACCTGTGGGTCAGCATAAATGCCCTCACCAAGAATTTGATTGTGGGAAGTCTCAAATCCTATTGGTTTACCTTGTCGTTCTAGAATTTTAGCCTCTTCTATGAAATAACATTTTAATGTCACTTGATGCCCATCATCCAGTAGTGCTGAAACTAACTGAAGCCAGTCATGTGGTGTCACTTTAATGCTAGAAGTCCATATCTTTATCATCTTGCTAATAAATGTGGAATGCAAACCATATGATATAACAGTTTGCTTAATTTCTTTTAGATCATTCATTCCTATAGGTTTCCTTCTACCTTCTTTGAATCCTTTTGGGCCTTTAGAAACTCATGCTTTGTCAAAGTAGATTACAGGGCAGGAAGCCAAAAACCTGGGTAAGTCATCTCTGACAGCTACTGCCAGTGTTGAATTCTGTCCTTGTATTTTTTCCCTGTTCATCTGCTCTAATATTACCTCAATCATTTCAAATCATTTTACTATCTTTTTTAAAGCCTGAATCTCGTAGCCTATCATTCTAATGATTACATTGAGGCTCCTAGCCCCTGGTCCTCATTCTGCACATGTGATTCCAAGGTTTGAAGCTTTTTTTTAAAGATAATACCTCATCCTTGGTCATTATTTGGATAGCGTGCAGATTGCCATCCTGGAGAGATATTCTATCTAATAACCTATCATAATTTTTTAACAAATTATGATTGTCAAATTCAACAGTGAGTTCTTTCAGATAATTTCTCAGTATCCTTTGACATGGATTCAATTTTGTCTGTTAAATTAATGTTACCCTCTTCAAAAGTATTAATTTTTTCAGTTAACTTTTAGTTTTTGATGTTATTAATCCTGTCAACTAACTGTTCATTATTAGTCAGTAAAGACTGTATTATTTCTAAAAGATCATCATTCTTGGCTCTGTTATCAAACGATTTTCTTAAGGATATAATATGAAGAAAATAACTGAGTCCCAATAGCCAATAAATCGATGTATCACCATAACCTATAAGCCTTGCAGTATACATTTATAATATTAGCAAAATGTTACTAAAAGTTTCAATGGTAATGTTTTCTGCAATTATATAACTTTCAAGTTTATTGATTTATTAATTAATAAAATATTTACCTGGTATGATATCCCGTACATTGTTTTAGGTGGAATAATCTCTATTGTCCAGCAGGTGCTTTGGTTGCAGAGTTCATGACAAGCAGCGCAGCCTATTGCCACAAAGAAACCTGAGTCACTTTGGCTTTCTCACCTTGATGCTAGTTAAGTACTGAGAAATATACCTTACTTGACAAATTAAAAGCAACTAAATCAGCTCCATACACGGAGCAAGTATCCCAGAACTCAGGAGCCAGGAGTATAAAACGGAACTTTTGCTAGTCACTATATGCCAGGGAACATGCCAGGGAACCTGGCAGTGGGGGCTGGGTGCATGGGAGTGCTTGGGAAATTTCCAAGTCACTGCACGCAGTTAGCTCTATCGTGGTGGGGGCTTTTCGAAAATCCACTTAGTAGGTAAAAGCAAGTCAACTGGGTGAGGGTGGGAGACTTTCTGGGCTGTGGACTATTTAGCTTTTTAAGCCTATCCACTGGGTAGGTGTGGCGCCATGTGGGGTGCTAAATGAAGGACACTAAAAATGAAATTACACACTAACTCAGAATTGAATATAATGAAAGGTTATTTATATAGGGATAGACTCACAGATCATAATCCTCTGATGGAATGGGGAACAGAAACTGAATCTCACAGCTGGAAAAGAGAACAGACGTGCACTTTACATTGGCATATACAGTATAAGAGGCCGTGCCCAAGTGGGCGGGTAAACTAAAGGCAACTGGCTGTAGGAATTCCTACAGTATAACAAGACTATAAGTTTGATTGTAAGGACTAACTACTAATTTGCATTTCTTTATATCCTAATTATCTGGTAATAATAATATTCAAGGACTAGAAATTTACATTACATTGTTAAATGAGTTCTATAAGTACAATACCCTGAACAAGATTAGGAATGTATATAAAACATGTTCTAAAAAAGATAACCTTAAATTTGCATCAATATATGAAAATCCATATCAATATAAAATATTTAAAATTAGTAGTTGCAACTTTGTTTTAAAAGTAGAGGCAATAATCTACATTTTTCTCCTATTTCTATAACCCTCCTTTTTCTTTTCAGAGGAAAATCAATAATCTACCTTAATATCCTGTAATATCTATTAAATGAAAAGCCCTCCCCCCCTTATTTTCTTTTTGAAACAAGAACCCTGAATATAAACTCTTTTTCAGTTTTATTCTGACAATTACCAATAACAGCTTATAAACAATCCCCCTAAAAATTGATAAGTATCCTTATCCCAATGAAAGATTAAAAACCACCCATCCCACCTCTTGGAAATATATTCATCATGTTCTTAAAAGTTACTTCCTACAGTCTGGGGTGGCAGCATCTTTAGGTGACCTTGAAAGAAAAATTTGAGTTAATTTTCAAGTCCTGGAAGATGTAACTATATCATTTTTTGTCCAGAGTCTGTGTAATGGGAAGTGCAGGGCTTGTCTCCAGTCCTGGCTAGAGTAGTCTGTGAGGTTGGATCATCTCAGTTAGCCATCTTGAAATTGTCCTGAGCAGTTTGTAGTCCAAAACTGATCTTTAAGTGATGTTTTCAGCTTAGTGGAGCTATCATAGTCCTGGTGAAATCATCATTTTGGAGCCCCATCATCCTTTTGGAGACTTCAATGTTCACTGCAGAAAACTTAAACATTTTAAATGTCATATGAAACTGATCTCAAATTACTTAAAGGATCAATATTTGTTATGCACATCCATAGTACAAAAACTTAATTCCTAGTTACCTGATAGAGACTTGAACACAAAACCATGTATAGGAAGCTAAATGAAGCCTTTTTCTAAAATTAGTTAGTACTCTATGTGACTTTATGTGACCATTAATGTCATGACATATATATTTGTGTGTGTGTATACATATATATATATATATATGTTACAAATTTTGAGATAATATTTATAACATAAGAAAAGCTGTTAGAGTCAAAATAAAATAAAACAAAATGATTATTAAATTACTGGCAATAAGATGGTCATTTAATTTTGTTTTTTCTTCTGCCCCATTTTAGGTGGCTCTTCTGACATGAGACAGAGATTTTAGATTTTACTTTAACAAGCATGCTTGTGTTTTGAGAAGGAGAGAGCCATACTCCAATTCCAGAGTAAGCTTTAATTATTTTTTTCCGAGGTTGGCCTCAAAGTCACAAATATTCACCTGCCTCGGCCTCCTAAGTGCTGAGATTAATGGCAAGTGCCACCACTGCCCAGCATCAGCTTTCATTTTTAGTTGAACTGGGACAACAAAAAGACCATTTGTATTATATGTCTGTAGAGGACAGCAGAAAAGAACATTTGGAAAGATTTATGAAATTATAACTTGTTGGACATGTAATATACCACTAGGCCAAAGACTCTTTTTGGTCTGATATTTTTTTCTGTATGTTTTGTCCACTTTCTTCAAATGTTTTGTTTGTTCAATGGCCTTCAAAGTCCTTATCTGGAAGCTTTTATTCTCCTTGAAGGACAAAGAAAAAGTCCTTCTCGAACCCTAATTTTTGGGAGGTTCTTTTGGCAAGTTATATCTGATCAAACAAAAAGCATTTGTTATTTTTATACATTAGTTTAGATTTAACATCCATGATGTTTGATGAACTATCATCCTTTTTAATTAAGAGGTCTCTCTTGCTCAAATCAAACCTTTATCAATTTTAATGGTATCCATAGCATTTCTTCTCCTTCAGAAACAAAATCAAACCTCTTCCCCAACATAAAATACATCCTTGCTTTCATTTTAAAGTCAATACATGTTTAAAGTATACAGACTGATTTTCTTATGTAATTTTTTCTATTATTCAATGTCTCTCCACAACAGTTGTTTCTCTCTAATTAAAATTTAGAAAAATCAAAGTTAATAAAGGATTATGCAATCTATTTTTGTGGGTCTTTATTACTCCTTTCTGTTTAAATAGCATACCCTTTAGAGTTTTATTTGATTTTTCTATAACTGCCTGTCCTGTAGTATTGTGTGGTATACCTGTAATAGGCTTAATACACAAAATACTGTTTAAGTTTACTAGAGACATATTCTGGACTCAGCCTTGATTTATACAGGTTTACCCACAATGACCATAACTTCTAGCAGATGTGTGATTACTGAATCAGCCTTTTCAGAATTGTCATGGAAATCCTTAATAGGTATCAATGGTGTGGTGTACATATTTTAATTTTACAAATTCTACAAAATAGAACATCTCCATCTGCCAGATTTCATTCCTTTTAGGGTCCTTTGGTTACTTCCTGCAGGTAGTGGTCTTTGATTGTATAAAGTCCAAGTAGGACATTTTCTTATAATTTCCTTGGGTTGTTTCCAAGTGATGGAAAAAATATTGTTTTAAATCTTTTCTATTCACATAATGCTTTTTATGAAATTCTGAAACCTCCAGAATATTTCCCATCAATAATTAGTCAATAGCTTAATTATCTTTTGTTAAAAGGCTTGGCTGACACATATGGGATTAGATATATGTTATTTATATGAGATGATTCCTATTCCTAATTACTTGTTGTCACTGAATAAATAATAAAGTAAATTCTGTATCATCTGATATAAGTTCAGCAGCTTCAATATGCAAACATTGCTTTCTGCATATTGCAAATACCATGGTAATAGCATATAATTCTGACTTTTGGACAGAATCATGAGGGCCTTGAGCCACTTTAGCTGTTTCTGATTTGTAACCTGTCTTTCTTGATTTATTTACAGCAGTATAGAATGTAGGAACTCCAGATATTGGCATTCCCTTACAATGCAAGGAAAGATCCAGTTAATTCTCAATATAAAATGAATTTTCTTGCTTTTTGGATATTTATTATTAGTCCCTCCAAAAATTTTAATGCAAACTCTTTGCCCATAATTTGTCAATTTTAAAATTCATTAAAGGTAGTATAATTTCTACTGGGTCAATTCCTGATAATTGACAAAGTATCATTTATCCTTTTAGAATCAACTCAGATACATTTTCCACGCAATTTTTAATTTTTTACTCTGTTATGTTATAAAAAGTTCCATACTAAAGTAATATGTTCCCTATGCATTAATATTTTTGTAAAGAATGCTTATAGGGTATAAAAATCAAAATGCAATCAAGTTTGGATCCAAATGATCCACATGCGCATCCTGTAATTTCTTTCCACCGAAGATAATTCCCTCTCAGATTCAACTGATAATTCTCTTGGACTATTTAAGTCGTTGCCATCATCTAAGGTTATGAAAATATTGCTCAGTTTATCTTTTTTTAATCCAAATAGTTGGCCATAGATAGAAAATGTCTCCTAACAATCTTTGAAAGTCATTAAGAGTTTGCAATCAATTGCTCATAGTTTGTAAATTTTGGGTACAATTTTCGTAGACAATTTTATATTCTAAATGATTAATAGAATTTCCAGTTTGTATTTTTTAAAGAGCAATTTGTATTCTCCAACAAGGCACTTTTTTGCCTCTTCATAATTCTTTCTAATGTATCTAATCAGGTAGTAAAATATTGTCCATATAACATTTAAACTATAGATGAGGAAATTGCTTACATATCATTTCTAATATCTGACATATAAACTATTGGCACAAAGTGAGGTTATTTAACATTGTCTGTGAGAGAATTTTGCACTGATACTTCTTAACAGTATGGAAATTATTATACGTAGACATTGTGAAGGTAATTATTTTTTGTCTTTTTCTGGTGAAAGTATAGTGAACAAACAATTTTTTGCATCAGTAACTATAAGAGGCCATCCTGTAGATAATAGAAAAAGCAAAGGAATTCAAGACTGTAGAGAGTCCCTTGGCCAAATCACCTTATTAAAATGACTGTGACCTATTACCCTTTCTCCGATTTCCAAATTTCTTTTAAATAATAAATACAGGAGAATTCCAATGGCTAATTGATTCTTCAATATGCTGAGCATTACCCTGCTCCTGTGACAGCTATTCTAAGGCCTGAAGGTTCTATGTTATTAAAAACCATAGCTCAACCCATACAGGTTTGTCCATCAACCATTTTAAAAGTAGGGCTGTCAGTGTCTTTGAAAGATCAGAGGTCATTGTACCCTATTCTTTTATACACTGAATGGTCACTGACTCTTCTTTATAATACTTCCTAATACTTTCCCCAGAAATATATATTAATTTATTTTTTGGTTATAATATTGGAGGAATGTTAATCTGAGTATTCCATTGCTGTTACAAATCATGTACCCATAAATTCATTGCTGTGTTAGCCACATATAGCTTTAATTTTCCTCTCTCTCCTTCTGACCCTATATATTTGACCTACTTCACTCTCTAGTAGTTTACCTGAGATAATGGTCCAATCCCTAAAAGCTGAATATTCACCAACTGTAGAGCCCAATTTGGATACCAAGATTCTAGTGCAATTATTGTTACATCTGCACTAGTGCCTACAAGACCTTTAATGAGAAAGTCATTCATTCATATTTTTAATTTTGGTTATTGTTTATTTATAGAAGTTTGTCAAAATATTTGATTTGTGGTTTCTCCTAGATTTTTGATATATCTTCCATATCTTTTCTATAATTCAGAACAACATGGTTTTTTACAGTTGGCATTATGTTTTTAATTGCTCCTGAAAGAAGCTTCCTCCAGATGATAGGAAGCAACTAATCTGAATTTGGCATGGGGGCCTACAAGAGACACCGCAAAATGTTATCTTAACTGTTTGTTGTTGATCTACATTTGTTAGTGCAATGCCTCCACTTGCCACACTTTCTGCATAATTCAGAAGGGAGTGGCATTCTTTTTGTATTATGTTTAGAATAAAAAACATTTTTTCTAGGAATGCCCTATTTACCATCCTTTTTAGGTGACCTTGTTTACTGCAAGTGAATCACTTGACATTTCAAATTTTTTTTTTCAAACCTCTGGAAATCACCTCTCTTTTCTAAGTATCATCATGGTCATGAGATTCAATGTTGAATGTATCTCAAGTCCATTGCTCCAAGGCTGCTGATATTGACCTTAACAGCCTAATTACCCTTTAGCAATGTGCATTGGAACTTTTGAAATCCAGAGATTCAATTATCATTTGTTTAGCTTCTAAAATTGTTATTATTCTATTTACTGCTGAAGTCTATCTTTGAATAAATTGTGAAGGTTTCCTTTGGGCTCTGTATGACTTTAGTAAATGGCTCAATTTTCTTTCCCCCTTCTCCAATTCTGTCCCAAGTATTCAAAACTGCTATATGGCACAAGTCCAGGCTGTGGTCATCATATAAAGATTGCCTTTATACATTATCATAATATTGCTCTCCAAGAAGTTGTTCTTGGGAGATTCTCATACTTCTAGACCTAATCTATTGTTCTATGGTCTTAACCTCATATTTTCACCAGTTCCTATACTGTGATGGAGGACCATGCTCCATGACTGCTATAACCAAATCTCTCCATTCTTCAGATAATTCAATAACAAGTTTAACATCTACTTCCCAAAAGGTGAATTCATGCTATATGAGACTATCACTTCCTTGAATATCCTTAAATTTAACATTTCTACAGGAATTCATTCAGCTCTTGTACTGCTTTAGGGATACCTGTCATTTAGCAGTTGTTCCTGTACTGTTACTGGATAAATTAAAGTTGGTTGTTTGAAAACCTTAAACTATTTCTCTCTAGCCTTAAAGTGCAATGCTGAGACTGGCTCCCCTTTAATTTCCCCTGCCTGTGTCTAAATATCTCTATGATCTGTTTTAATAGGGTTTTCTAAGGCCTGTATTTTGACAATCATATTAATTAGCTTTTAAATGGATAAACCAAGAATTATCCAGCCAATAATAAAGGTGATCAAAATGATAATCAACATTATGTCAATCCTGGTTGAATTGATTATTTGTTCAATTTTAAACCATCAATTGTGTAAACATACAGAGACCCAACTCTCTCCATTATAGTAGCATCCCCCCCCCCTTTTTTTTTTTTTTTTTTTTTTTTTTTTTTTCTTATTGAGCCCTTTATTTTTACAGATGGAGAAGCTGAAGCAGAGCATCATTTCCCCCCTTAACCATCATGGAACAAGTTACTTGCTGCACAAACCACAAGTAATAGGTCTTAGGGAAGTAACAAGTAATCACCCAGTTCCCAAAGCTTTCCTTGATAATTCCACTATATGGAGATTCTAAGACAAACCCAACATGACTGCACATATCTAGAATCTAGTTCATCATCAATATAGAGAGAAAAAAAACAATTGATCTCATCCAAGACTGATTTATTTGCCCCCCCCTTTTTTTTAACTTGGATAAAACTCTCTCTTGTAACTAATTCCTCCCATTAAGAGTTCTCAACTGTCTCACCAAATCTACTGACAATGATGGTGAAATGTGAGGTGAAGCCCATCTGAGCAGAGAGCACAGATGGTCACAGTCTGGGTGAGGACAGCTGCAGATGCTAGCATGTAGCCATGAGCTAAGAGTGTGTAGTGTATGCAACAGGAGTAGAAGCCTGAGCAAGTGTCAATACAGATACCTAGTATTGCAGCACCTCGATGAGAGGTTTCACATGGAGCCCACAACCCACAGGGAAGAGGAAGTCAGCTCTCTGAAAAATGCACATGGGATTGTGCAGAAGAAGCATGTGTGAAAGGAGTAGCATAAAGGTAGAACCAGGTGGTCTTAGGTGGGTAGATACTGTGGCATTTAGGAGGCCAGGTGCTTCTGTAGTTTTTGTGTGGGCAACTGGAGAATGTTGTAGAGAGGTTACACATGAAAATCCCGAACTCACTCATAGGCTTAAGTATAAAAGAAAAGAAAACCTAGCCACTGTGGTAGTGACTCTGGTGGGAGCCCTAGCCTGTAGTTCAGGTGTGTGCTAGTGGCTTCAAGGCCACAAGTGTCAGGACCAGCCTCAATAGAAACAACACTTGTAGAGGTGTGGGGATTTAGAAATTTTAAGTAAAAATTATGAAGACACGTTAAAAAAATAAAACAGAAATTATAGAATAGTATCAAAAGGACATTTTAGTGAATATTGAAATTGTTTGTTTTTATACTTTTTATATATTTTATGCCCCAATACAAAAAAGGGAAGGAGGCAACAAAAGGCTTTTTGAACATGATACAAAGGACAACTTGAGCAGTTAATTGCTTTAACACTTGAGACATCAAGTCATTAGCATTTTGTGGTTTAGGCAGTGAAGTCACCCTAGACCAAGTATCCTGAAAACTACTCTTCCCTAGGTAAACTTCAATTACAAAAGAAATAACAGATGTATACTTAAATATGCTGACCATCTGTCAGGATGGAATAGATCTATTCGAATGAGCTATCTTAATGTTAGAATAACCAAGTAAACACATCCTGAGTTGAGACATGTAGCTACACTTGTCCACCATTTTGAGCAACCTCCAACTCTCTGACTATCAGAAAAGGTGGCAATGGGCTCACATTTTTGGGCCTTTGCACATAGGCAAGTGACTTTTTCACAAATTAATTCCTTAAAGTTGGATGTCAATTGAGGCACAAGTTCTAAACGGTCTTAAAAACCCAGAGTCAGGGAGTCCTCGTCCTCATTGTCGCCATGCCCACCGACATCAGCCAGTGGTCCAGGCAGCTGAGCCTGGAGAGGTGGACAAATGTCCCCAGCACGTGCTGTGGGTCGCCTACACTGGGGTGGAGGTGGACGAGCTAGGCAAAGTGTTGACGCCCACCCAGGTTCAGAAAAGGCCCAGCAGCATTTCGTGGGATGGCCTTGACCCAGGGAAACTCTACACCCTGGTCCTCACCGACCCAGATGCTCACAGCAGGAAGGACCCCAAATTCAGGGAGTGGTACCATTTTCTAGTGGTCAATATGAAGGGCAATGACATCAGCAGCAGCAAGATCCTCTCTGATTACGTGAGCTCTGGGCCTCCCAGTGGCACCACTATGTCAGGCTGGTGTATGAACAGGACAAGCCACTGAACTGTGATGAACCCATCATCAGCAACACGTCAGGAGATCATCCCGGCAAGTTCAAGGTGGCGGCCTTCCGCAAGAAGTATCACCTGGGATCCCCGGTGGCGGGCACATGTTACCAGGCGGAGTGGGACGACTACGTGCCCAAGCTGTATGAGCAGCTCTCTGGGAAACAGAGGAGCCATGGAGGCCAGTGGTCCTGGGGACCCCCACAGTATTGTCAAGTTGTGCAGAGCATGCTGTTTCTCCTCCTTCCTTCCTACCCCCTCACAGGGAGTCCTGAGCTGTGCTAGAATAGAGGTGTAGGGTGACTTCCCACTGCCCATCCTTAGGATTCTAATAATCGTATCCAGGTTTGTGTTTGCTCGAATTTAGGCTCCATCTAGTGGGTGTTTGTTGTTCTGATGGAGTGCTTGTGTTGTTAATTTAAGATTTGCAACTCTGAAAAGTAAAGACACTCTGCTCCATGTAAGGGTGAGGGCTAGTGTTGTCTGTACATGGTTTGACAAGGACTCACCCAGAACCAGGCACGATGGCATCTTTCTGAGATGTGTTTTTCGAGTTCTGTCCCCCTGAGATAACTCAAGGCTTCCATCTCAGCTGGGGCAGGCGGCTGCACAGGTCTTGGTGTCCTGTAGCTCTAAAGAACAGGGCTACTGTGCTGAGAAAAGCCCCAGGGAGAGGGCTAAGTCTTGCTTCTCAAGTAGTGTGAGCAAAAGTTCCTGGAGTTGCTAGGTGTGTTAATACTGTCTTTACATTACATCATCAAATAAAAATAAAGGCATTGGATTCAGGCAAACAAAACAAAACAAAACAAAACAAGAGTCAGATAGTGAAGTAAATGCTGAAAGATCAGAAAGAAAGTAGCAAGCCATAGCCAGCTCTTACCTTGCTAATTCCTTCAGCAAAAAAAGGACTAACTCCTACTTTCTTCTTCCTTATATTCCTCTTTCTGTCCAGTCATATCATTTCCTATCTGTCTGTACCTCTATAGTTAATTTGTTGCTAGCTCTGTCCTCTAATCTTCAGACAAATTTTATTTATTAGAGTACAAACAAAAGATCACTACAGAATAAGGCAACCTAGTTGGAGTAAAAAATGGTCACAGAAGCAGGCAAAAAATTCAGAGAGCCACTGCTTCCATTGTTAGAAGTCCCACAAGAAGACCAAGCTATACAACTATGGCATGTATACAAAGGGCCGAGGTCACATCCATTCATGCTCCCTGATTATTAGTTCAGGTTTTTTTTTTTTTGCCCCTATGAGCCCAAATTAGTTTTCTTGTGGTGTACTTGACCCCTCTGGTTCATTAAATCCTTCTTCCTTATATTGCACAGGATTTCCCAAGTTCCACTTAATGTTTGGCTGTGAGTCTCAGCATACGCTCCCATCAGTTGCTGAGAGAAGCCTTAGTGGTAACAACTTTACTATGTAGCAATCTATGAGTACAGCAGAATTTCAGTAGGAATCATTTCATTGATTTTTATTGTCAGCCATGTTTGGTTATATCCTGTGTCTCCAACTGTCCAGCTTTTGGGTACTAGTCCTCCAGGCAGTGTCATGGTGGGGTCTGTATGATGGCATGGATCTCAAGTTGTACCAATCTTGTTTGGCTACACCCACAAGTTCTGTGACACCTTTATCTCAGCACATCTTGCAGGCCAGAAAAATTTTACATCAAAGATTTTGTGGATAGGAGGACTTTCCTAGTTACAGAAGATGGCTATGTCAGGCTTTCTATACCCCATTAACAGAAGTTTAGCTAGTGTCACCCACATAGAGTCCTGGAAATATCTATTTCACTGGGTTTATACCTTGCTATAACATGAGGGCCTGCTTGTTTGGGTTTCTGTCTTGCCCAGTTCCCACAGCTGGTAAGCATCAAAAAAAAAAAAATCACACAGAGGTCTCCATAAGTAATAAACTGATTGGCCCATTATCTCAGGCTTCATATTAGCTCTTATAATGTATATTAGCCCATTATTCTAGTATATGTTACCACATGGCTCAGTACTTTTTTCAGCAGGGCAGGTCACATCTTGCTTCTTTGGTATCTGGACAGGACTGGGGAGGAATGGGCTTCCTCCCTCCCTGAATTCTTCTGTTCTCCTTGCCCCCCCTCTACTTCCTCTCTGGTTGTCCCGCCTATACCTCCTGCCTGACTACTGGCCAATCAGTGTTTATTTATAAAATGTAATTGACGGAATACAGAATTGTCCCCCACCACCTTGCCCATGAAATGATTTCCAATTCTAGTTGTCTCTCCCGGTATTCTCTCTCCACCAATCCATCAATAAACTGATCCCTCCTGTTTTTATCTCTACATGTCACCAGTCAACCCTAGATACCTATGTTATTTGAAGTAATGGATAACCATGATACAATCTACAGCTCTAGAGAGACTAAGTAACAAGGAGGGCTCAAGTAATTCTTCAATAATCTCCCTGGAAGGGGTAATATAATTCTGTGTCTTCGAAATCTGTACTACTTAGGATATATTCCAAGAATCATACCAATTTTGCAAATAGACAAAGAGGGAAACAGGCAGAGATTGGATAATAGAAGTCATGGAGATGTATGGGTGTGAAAGGCCAGGTCACTAATGTTAAAATCATGCCAGGTGCTACTCCAATATAATCCAAGTGGCTCTAATTTTTCTAAATGATGATAACATAGTGGGTAGGATGGAAATATATTTTTCAGTGTTCTCTGACTCTCATCATTAAAGACGCAGTAAGTTATTTTCATCACTCCTTTAATATTTTAAGATTATCATTGCATGCATGCCACCTACCTTTTCATTGATTGTTGTTACATGTATGTATGCAAAGGCATGACAACTGTCCAACCCTCTTATTAAAATTTCCTATAGATGTGAATTATAGTCATGGTGAATTTAATGCTGTCAAGTCTTAGATATTTGGGAATTTTTATTAATCAGTCAGGGACAATAGTTGGAAGAACTGTGATGCCACACATTCATTATCCAAATATGGTATTTCATTATTTCCTCCCCTTTGAAGTATCTTCCCCCTCATCACCAAATTAGTTGCTTAATCCCAGCAACATTCTGTCATTCTTACTAGCTTTCTTTCTGTAAAACATGTTTTTTCTTTCTTTCTTCTTTCCATGTAAAATGCTTTGAGGCCTGCACTAAATTCCTATAGTGGATGCTGTAGGTATAGCAGTGGAGTGCAAGGGTACCATTCTGCCTTCCTGGTGTGAATGTCTAGTGTAGAAAACCTGCATCAAAGACTCATTCAAACTTTATGCTTCTGTATTAATGGGAAGCACAGTGCGGAGGATATGTAGCTTGATCTCTAAGAACAGAGAAGAGATTCCTAATTTAATTATGAATTCTCATACAATTTTGTGTCTAATGCCAGTTTTGCATTTAATAATATCAATAGGGCCATTTTTACAAAATGTACTTTACTTAAGATTTGCTTAAGATTATTAAATATTATTGTATAGGATTATGTGATTTCACATATTTTAATGAGATAAAAAGAAAATGAGTGATTGGTAACCAAAATTATTGCTTTTATTATTATCATAAAATTCAAAGAATATTAGGATGGTTATGACCTGTAATTTTTAATAAGTTTAAATTAAATCTAATACTTTTCATTACTCACTTTTTAAATTAAAAGTGAGGTCTTCTCAATTTTCTTAGTGTACACTAACCATCTGAAACTGTATAGGAGATGAGAGAGTAATATGCTTGTAACAATGATCATCAAGGAAGAAGAGACTACAAACTTGAGAATTGGGGTCATAGGAATGGTTTATGGAAGAGTAGTTGGAAGGGAAATAGAGGGAGAAAAGAGGGGAGGAGAAGTGATATAAATCTATTTCAATAAAAACATACACAAAATCACATATGCATGATATATGTTTGTTATTCGGAACACATTGCACTGGTTTTCTGACTGTAGCCACAACTTCTGTAACCACTGACTCAGACACAAGGTAATTTTTTTTTTATTCTTTTTTACTTAAAATTTCCAACTGCTCCCCGTTTCCTATTTCCCTCCCCCTCCTCCCACATATTGCCCCTCCCCCTGCTCCCCTCCCCCTATCCCCACTCCACTTCTCCTCCCCCTAGTCCACTCCCCCTCCCTCTCGATACTGAAGAGCAGTCCAAATTCCCTGCTCTACATGAAGACCAAGGTCCTCCCACTTCTATCTAGGTCCAGGAAGGTGAGCATCCAAACAGGCTACGCTCCCACAAAGCCAGTTCATGTATTAGGATCGAAACCTAGTGCCATTGTCCTTGGCTTCTCATCAGCCTTCATTGTCCGCCTTGTTCAGAGAGTCCAGTTTCAACCCATGCTTATTCAGTCCCAGTCCAGCTGGCCTTGGAGAGCTCCCAATAGATCAGTTCCACTGTCACAGTGGGTGGGTGCACCCCTCGTGGTCCTGATTTCCTTGCTCATGTTCTCCCTCCTTCTGCTCCTCATTTGGGCCTTAAGAGCTCAGACGGTTGATCCAAATTGGGTCTCTGTCTCTCTCTCGATCCATCGCCAGATGAAAGTTCCTGTGCCATTCTCCTTGGCCTCTCGTCAGCTCTCATTGTCCACCACATTAAGAGAGTCCGGTTTTATCCCATGTTTTTCTCAGTAGCAGTCCAGCTGGCCTTGGTGAGCTCCCAATAGATCGGCACCCCTGTCTCAGTGGTTGGGTGCACCCCTCATGGTCCTGACTTCCTTGTTCATGTTCCCTCTCCTTCTGCTCCTCATTATAACCTTGGGAGCTCAGTCCGGTGCTCCAGTGTGGGTCTCTGTCTCTATCTCCATCCATCGCTAGATGAAGGTTCTATGGCGATATGCAAGATATTCATCAGTATGATTATAGGATAGGTTCATTTCAGGTTCCGTATCCTCAGGTGCCCCAATGAGCTAACTGGGGACATTGCTCTGGGCTTCTGGTAGCCATTCCAGGTTCAAGTCTCTTGCCAACCCTTAGGTGGCTCCCTTAACTAAGGTATGAGTTTCCCTGCTCCCCCATCCAACCTTCCTTTACCCCCAATCACCCCGATTCCCCCAGTTCCCCTCATCCTCTCCTTCACACTTTTCTCTCCCCATCTCCCCTCATCCCCATCCCACCCCACCCCCCAAGATTCCCATTTTTTGCCCATCAATCTTGTCTATTTCCCATAGCTGGGAGGATATCTATATGTTTTTCCTTGGGTTTACCCTCTTGTTTAGCTTCTTTAGGATCACAAATTATAGACTCAGTGGCCCCTATCCATGGCTAGAAACCAATTATGAGTGAGTACATCCCATGATCTTCTTTGTGGGTCTGGGTTACCTCACTCAGGATCGTATTTTCTATTTCCATCCATTTGCATGCAAAATTCGAGAAGTCATTGTTTTTTACCGCAGAGTAGTACTCTAATGTATATATATTCCACACTTTCTTCATCCATTCTTCTATTGAAGGGCATCTAGGTTGCTTCCAGGTTCTGGCTATTACAAATAATGCTGCTATGAACATAGTTGGACAAATGCTTTTGTCATATGCTAGGGCATCTCTTGGGTATATTCCCAAGAGTGGTATTGCTGGGTCCAGGGGTAGGTTGATCCCAATTTTTCTGAGAAACCGCCACACTGATTTCCAAAGTGGTTGCACAAGTTTGCAGTCCCACCAGCAATGGATGAGGGTACCCCTTTCTCCACAACCTCTCCAGCAAAGGCTATCCTTGGTGTTTTTGATTTTAGCCATTCTGACAGGTGTAAAATGATATCTCAAAGTTGTTTTGATTTGCATTTCTCTGATCGCTAAGGAGGTTGAGCATGACCTTAAGTATCTTTTGGCCATTTTAACTTCTTCTGATGAGAATTCTCTGTTCAGTTCAGTGCCCCATTTTTTAATTGGGTTAATTATCCTTTTAAAGTCTAGTTTCTTGAGTTCTTTATATATTTTGGAGACCAGACCTTTGTCTGTAGCGGGGTTGGTGAAGATCTTCTCCCAGTCAGTAGGCTGCCTTTTTGTCTTAATGACAGTGTCCTTTGCTTTACAGAAGCTTCTCAGTTTCAGGAGGTCCCATTTATTCAATGTTGCCCTTAATGTCTGTGCTGCTGGGGTTATACATAGGAAGCGATCTCCTGTGCCCATATGTTGTAGGGTACTTCCCATTTTCTCTTCTATCAGGTTCAGTGTGTTCAGATTGATATTGAGGTCTTTGATCCATTTGGACTTGAGTTTTGTGCATGGTGATAGATATGGGTCTATTTTCATTCTTCTACAGGTTGACATCCAATTGTGCCAGCACCATTTGTTGAAGATGCTTTCTTTCTTCCATTGTATACTTTTAGCTCCTTTATCGAAAATTAGTTGTTCATAGGTTTGTGGGTTAAAATCCGGGTCTTCTATATGATTCCATTGGTCGACTGCTCTGTTTTTATGCCAGTACCACGCTGTTTTCATTACTGTAGCTCTGTAATAGAGTTTGAAGTCAGGGATGGTAATGCCTCCAGAAGTTCCTTTATTATATAAGATTGTTTTGGCTATCCTGGGTTTTTTGTTTCTCCATATAAAGTTGATTATTGTCCTTTCAAGATCTGTGAAGAATTTTGATGGTATTTTAATGGGGATTGCATTGAATCTATAGATTGCCCTTGGTAGAATTGCCATTTTTACTATGTTGATCCTCCCAATCCAGGAGCAAGGGAGATCCTTCCATTTTCTGGTATCCTCTTCAATTTCTTTCTTCAATGCCTTAAAGTTCTTGTCAAATAGATCTTTCACTTCCTTGGTTAGAGTTACCCCAAGATAGTTTATGCTTTTTGTGGCTATCATGAAAGGTGATGATTCTCTTATTTCCCTCTCTGCTTCCATATCCTTTGTGTATAAGAGGGCGACTGATTTTTTGGAGTTGATCTTGTATCCTGCCACATTACTAAAGGCGTTTATCAGCTGTAGGAGTTCTTTGGTGGAGTTTTTGGGGTCGCTCATGTACACTATCATATCATCTGCAAATAATGCAAGTTTAACTTCTTCCTTTCCAATTTGAATCCCCTTTATCCCCTTATGTTGTCTTATTGCTATTGCTAAAACTTCGAGAACTATATTGAAGAGGTATGGAGAGAGTGGACAGCCTTGGCGTGTTCCTGATTTTAGTGGGATGGCTTTAAGTTTCTCTCCATTTAATTTGATATTAGCTGTCAGCTTGCTGTATATAATTAAATTTAGGTATGACCCTTGTATCCCTAATCTCTCCAAGACTTTTATCATAAAGGGATGTTGAATTTTGTCAAATGCTTTTTCAGCGTCTAATGAAACGATCATATGGTTTTATTCTTTCAGTTTATTTATATGATGGATTACATTGATAGACTTGCGTATGTTAAACCAGCCCTGCATCTCTGGTATGAAGCCTACTTGATCATAATGGATAATTTTTCTAATGTGTTCTTGGATTCGGTTTGCCAGAATTTTGTTGAGGATTTTTGCATCAATGTTCATGAGTGAGATTGGCCTGTAATTTTCTTTCTTGGTTGGGTCTTTGTGTGGTTTTGGTATCAGAGTTACTGTAGCTTCATAAAAGGAATTTGGCAATGACTCTTCTGTTTCTATATTGTGAAATACCTTAAGGAGTATAGGTATTAGGTCTTCTTGGAAGTTCTGGTAGAATTCCGCATTGAAACCATCTGGTCCTGGACTTTTTTTGGAAGGGAGGTTTTTGATAATTGCTTCCAATTCTTCACGACTAACAGGTCTATTTAGGTTGTTCACCTGGTCCTGGTTTAACTTTGGTATATGGTAATTATCTAAAAAAGTGTCCATTTCTTTTACATTTTCCAGTTTTGTGGCATACAGGCTTTTGTAGTAAGATCTAATGATTCTCTGAATTTCCTCTGTGTCTGTGGTTATGTCTCCCTTTTCATTTCTGATCTTATTAATTTGCAAATTCTCTCTCTGCCGTTTGATTAGTTTGGATAGGGGTTTATGAATCTTGTTGATTTTCTCCAGGAACCAGCTTTTTGATTTATTGATTCTTTCAATTGTTTTCTGTGTCTCTATTTTATTGATTTCAGCCCTCAGTTTGATTATGTCCAGTCTTCTACCCCTTCTAGGTGAGTCTGCTTCTTTTTTTTCTAGAGCTTTCAGGTGGGCTGTTAAGTCTACAATGTGTGCTTTCTCTGTTTTCTTTAAGTGGGCAGTTAGTGCTATGAACTTTCCTCTCAGGACTGCTTTCATAGTGTCCCATAGGTTTGAGTATGTTGTTTCTTTATTTTCATTGTCTTCAAGGAAGACTTTAATTTCTTTCTTTATTTCTTCCTTAATCCAGGTATGGTTCAGTAGTTGACTATTCAGTTTCCATGAGTTTGTAGGCTTTCTGGGGGTAGCATTGTTGCTGAATTCTAGCTTTAATCCATGGTGATCTGATAAGATACAGGTGGTTATTAATATTTTTTGTAACTGTGAATGTTTGCTTTGTTACCGAGTATGTGGTCGATTTTTGAGAAGGTTCCATGAGCTGCAGAGAAGAAGGTATATTCTTTCCTATTTGGGTGGAATATTCTATAGATGTCTGTTAAGTCCATTTCATTCATTACCTCCATTAATTCTCTTATTTCTCTGTTAGGTTTCTGTCTGATTGACCTGTCCATTGGTGAGAGAGGAGTATTAAAGTCTCCTACTACTAATGTGTGCGGTTTGATGGCTGCCTTGAGTTTTAACAATGTTTCTTTTACGTACGTGGGTGCTTTTATATTAGGGGCATAGATATTCAGGATTGAGATTTCATCCTGATGAATTGTTCCTGTTATGAGTAGAAAATGTCCCTCTCCATCTCTTCTGATTGATTTAAGTTTGAAGTCAACTTTGTTAGAAATTAGTATGGCCACACCTGCTTGTTTCCTAGGTCCATTTACTTGATAAGCCTTATCCCAGCCCTTTACTCTGAGTAGGTGCCTGTCTTTGTGGTTGAGGTGTGTTTCTTGTAAACAGCAGAATGTTGGATCCTGTTTTCGTATCCAATCTCTTAGTCTGTGCCTTTTTATAGGTGAATTGAGTCCATTGACATTAAGTGATATTAATGACCAGTGGTTGTTAACTCCGGTCATTTTTTTTTTAGTAGTAGATTTTGTGTGTTTCCCTTCTTTGAGATGTGCTGGTAAAGGGTTTCTAGATGTCTGAGTTACTGTGGTCATTGTTGGACTCCTTGATTAGTGGTTTTCCTTCTATTACTTTCTGTAAGGCTGGATTTGTGGCTACGTATTGTTTAAATTTGTTTTTATCCTGGAAAATTTTGTTTTCTCCATTTATAGTGAACGAAAGCTTGGCTGGGTATAGTAGTCTGGGCTTGCATCCATGGTCTCTTAGTTTCTGCAGTACATCTATCCAGGACCTTCTGGCTTTCATGGTTTCCATAGAGAAGTCAGGTGTAAGTCTGATAGGTTACCTTTATAAGTAACTTGGCCTTTTTCCTTTGCTGCTCTTAGTATTCTTTCTTTATTCTGTATGCTTTGTGTTTTGATTATTATATGGCGAGAGGATGTTTTTTTTTTTGATCCAGCCTATTTGGTGTTCTGTATGCTTCTTGAACCTCATAGGTATATCTTTCTTTAGGTTGGGAAAGTTTTCTTCTATAATTTTATTAAATATATTTTCTGGACCGTTGAGCTGCGCTTCTTCTCCTTCATCTATTCCTATTATTCTTAGGTTTGGTCTTTTTATTGTGTCCCATATTTCCTGAATGTTTTGTGATGAGAATTTGTTGGCCTTGCTGTTTTCTTTGATCAGCGTGTTTATTTTCTCTATGGTATCTTCAGAATCTGAGATTCTTTCTTCTATCTTTTGTATTCTTTTGGTTTTGCTTGTTTCTGTAGTCTCTATTCGTTTACCTAGATTTTCCCTGTCCAGCTGGCCTTCTGTTTGTGTTTTCTTCTTTGTCTCTATTTCAGTTTTTAAGTCTTGAACTGTTTCCATTATTTGTTTGATTGTTTTTCCTTGGTTTCCTAGGGTATCATTCACTGATTTACTCAATTCTTCAAACTTTCTGTTATACTTCTCATCCATTTCTATAAGGGCATTTTTTACATGCTGTTTAAGGGCGTCAATCACTTTCATAAAGTCAATTTTATCTACTTCTTCATGATTAAGGTGTTCATGTCCTCCTGTTGTGAGGTCGCTGGGTTCTGGTGGTTTCATATAGTTTTTCAGATTGTTGGGTGAATTCTTGCATTGGCGCCTGCCCATCTCTTTCTCCGAATGCTCCCCTATGGATCTTCTTTTACCGGATCAGGTCTCCTTGCCTACTGATGTACTTTCCCAGTGATGGCACCCTGCAGTGATAGCTCTCCTGGTGCTCCAGTGATGTCTCTCCTGGTACCAATATCAGATCTCCGTGCCCAAAGACGGCAATCCTGGTACCCAGATTAGCTCTACCACTGATGGCTCTCCTGGTGCCAAGATCAGATCTCCGTGCAGGTTGGGTAGTTTGTAAACAAAGGCCTTACCTTGTTTGGTGCAGGCAGGCCAGTGAACCAAAGGAAGTCTCGCCTGCCTACTTGCCCTGAGGATTTGCCCCCAGCATCAGACAGACTGAGCTGGATGGTGTTATGTGCCCAAAGAGGAAAGGGGGCAGAAGGAAGAAGGGTTCTGGATGCAAGCTGGGTGGGACAAGAAGAGAGAGGCAGTATGCAGGGTGTAGAGCCCCTGCAGGGAGCCCAGGGAGTATAGGGTGGGGGATGAAGAACTTCAGAGTTCCCTGCCCAGGGCTGCTTCCGCTGCAGCCGGTCAGGTCACAAACTCACCCTGCTGCTGTCTCTCCTGGTACCTAGATCAGATCTCCGTGCAGGTTGGGTAGTTTGTAAACAAAGGCCTTACCTTGCTTGATGGAGGCAGGCTGGAGAGACAAAGGAAGTCTCGCCTGCCTACTTGCCCTGAGGATTTGCCCCTAGCGCCAGACAGACTGAGCTGGATGGTGTTATGTGCCCAAAGAGGAAAGGGGGCAGAAGGAAGAAGGGTTCTGGATGCAAGCTGGGTGGGACAAGAAGAGAGAGGCAGTATGCAGGGTGTAGAGCCCCTGCAGGGAGCCCAGGGAGTATAGGGTGGGGGATGAGGAACTTCAGAGTTCCCTGTCCAGGGCTGCTTCCGCTGCCGCCAGTCAGGTCACAAACTCACCCCGCTGCTGTCTCTCCTCCACAAGGTATTTTTTTTCAAACCTATATTGGTTTTGAAAAAATATTCCCTGAAGGACTGACTAATGTAGGACTAAGTTGCTTGAAAAGAAAGTGCTCTCTTTAAGAGAAATGTTTTTATGGTAAACATATAGAAGTTATTATCTCTTATGATGAGTTAAGAATGAAAGTCCAAACCTTTGGTTATTATTTCTTGGGAGTAGGCAGAGTAGAGAGCTCTAGGGAAGAGTACATCCTCCCAGGAACAATTCACTGGGTACATTCTCTGATGAAGACATTTGCATCTATGCAAACTTTTTAAAAGTTACAAGTGCCAAAAGAAGTACTGGATGGTAAATTTTGTATTGTTTAAGTTAATTTCTGGAGAGGTTGATATTTAACAAAGCAATAATAGTCACACACTGGTCGAACGTTTGCCCAGAATGTGTAAGATCATGGCTTTACTTTGCACTGCACTGGCAAAACCTCATGACAACAATAAAGTGTTTGTATCAAAATTTCAGCAGTTATACTAAGGGATGGGAAGAAAATAATGGAGATCATGTTAGAACATTATTTTATGTACGTATCCAAACTCAACACACACACACACACACACACACACACATACACGGGAGGGGGTTCATTATGTGATTTTACAGTGTTAGCATTGCTAGTCTTTCTCCCTCACTCATCTTCTGCTTTCATATCACATGTATTCTATTATGCTGTTTTAAATTATGTTTTCTTTCCTAAACTTTTTATGACATATTTATTTTTCCATTCAAATATTCCCCTTTCCTGTTTAATGAACTACACTACACACACACACACACACACTCAAGAGAGAAGGAAAGAGAGAGAGAAAGCGCGCGCGCGAGAGAGAGAGAGAGAGAGAATGAATATGGGCAAACTTTGGCAGAGTGAGAAGACAGTCTGTAGAATGGAAGAATATCATGGAGTAAAATACAGAGTATACAAAAAACTAAAACAACTGCAGAAACAATGCTACCTCCACTTGTTCTAATTAATAAATAGGCAAATAAAATGAAAAATTCCTTATCAGAAAAAATACCAACAGTGAGTAAATATCTTTAAAAGTGAACAAAAACCTATGAAAAACCTATCTAGTCAAGTAAATCAAAATTAAAAGAACTGAGTGGTTGTTTCACCTGACTTAGAATAACTAACATCAAGAAACAAATATTGGTGAAGCTGAGATAAAAGAGAAAGCTTTATCAACTGTTGGTGAGAATCTAATCTTTCTCAGCCATTGTAAAGATTTACCCAGTCTTATCATTCTTGGGTACATATCTGATGGACTCTGTATCTTATCACTCAGAGTCTTATTTATTTTGTTTGTTACTTATTATTCATAGCAGCCAGGAGATATGCACTGTGTAGATGCCCATCATAAGGTAAATAAAATTATGATGCTTATAGGAAAATTCATGAAATTAGAAATTATAATAAATGAATTATCCCAGGTTCAGACAAAAAATAGTTCATTTTCTCTTAGTGGAACATTCTTTTAAGAAAATTCTATTACAGATGTTTTTTGAAATACAGTGTGGATTTTTGATATATTCATTGTACAAAGCAATGTTACATAACTATATTTTCATTGTACAAAGCAATGTTACATAACTATATTTTAAACTATGTACTTTAATTATACCCATTATCCACCTCTATTTACTGGTCCTTCTCATATTCATTCCTTCCTATAATATGATATTTTAAGTTAGAAAAGCAAATTCAATGATTTTAAGTCAAAAGGACTGTGAAAAAAATTTAATTGGCATTTAGAGTATCTTTGATAGACTTATTTACTTTTATTTTCTTATATAAAATATTCCATATTAGATCTTATATTATATCTAATTAGTATTAAAAGTGGCGATATATAATTTTTGATAGTTCAATAATTAGCATCTTTTTAATTTTACAAATATCTTTATAATTTGACAAGAATGAAATGTGAATGTAATGAAGTAAGGCATAACAATTTATACTTTGTAAAGTGAATCATGATGGGAATGTGAATTAGAAATGTTAGCATATATGAAAATATGCACAGGGAGTCACATATGATTTCTTTTTAGGAAATTGCCTGTATTGCTTTTGAACCTGACTAAAATCAAGTGTAGGAAAGATTAGTCCAAAAATAAACTGATACTTTTGTTAATGAGTATGACTCATGAATGCACTAATACAGTAGATAGTCTTGAATTAGTCTGAATATAAACTGAACATAGGAATATATTCCAGTTGAAATTATCCTTTTATTTATTTATTTTTAATTATGATGATGAGGTGGTGGTAAGGTGGCTCAGTGTTTTAGAGCACTAGATGTTTTTCCAGAGGTCCTAAATTCACTAACTTCCAACCACATGGTCCCAACCATCTATATTGGGGATCTGATGACCTTTTCTGAAATGTAGGTATTCAAGCAGACACAGCACTCATATTTTAATTAATTAATTAATTAATACACAATAAATAAAAATGAAAAGAAAATTTAAAATACAATGTGAATATTAGTAGAAATTCATATATAGGAAAAAATACAAACCTAGTAAATATGGCATGTTATGTAGGAGCAATAAATATTTTGTTTTATTTTTAATGAGCTGGCAGTATATCCAAATACTATCTACCAGAATATATTAAAAAACCTTCCTGTCATTAGATTAATCCCATAATGCTCTGACAGGACATGTCCAGTATTGTTTATGATGTTTTTTATGAACCAGGTAGTGGAATAAGTTGTGTCAAACAAAATAAGAGTAATTATTATTGATACATAATGTAATTACCAATAATGTATTGGCTACAAATGAAGAGGAACATTTTAACCTTCAAATGAATCAAATGATATCTACATTCCATTTGTACTCATAGCAAGTGTTCCCATGAATCCCAGTGACAACAGGAATAGAAAAATGCTCTAATGTGGGTTCATCTCAGAAGAAAGAGGAAGAGTGGTCTCTAAGAAAGATTTTTTGTTTGTTTGTTTTTGAAACAGGGATTCTCTATGGCTATGGAGCATGTCCTGGAACTCCCTCTTGTAGACCAGGCTGACCTCAAACTCACAGAGATCCTCCTGCCCCTTCCTCCCAAGTGCTGTGATTAAAGGCGTGCACCACCACCGACTGGCTGAAAGATATTTTTTCTTAACAAAAAACAATTTCTACTCCACAGTGCATAACTAAATCCTCCTTGTCGTTCTAAGCACTACCTGTATGCTGCTTTCCCCTAAAGGGGACAATTCTTTTCAGGGTTTGTCTAACACAAAGTGAAATTTCTCTTTAAGGAAAAAAAAGAAAAAAGAAAACACCTGTGTATAGTTGTGGTCAAATGCTGTGCATGTACGAGATTCATTTAATTATCCATATATTAAACTAAAGATACTGGTGGAGAATTGTTGATAGTTCCAAACATGCCCCCACATAATATCAGGTGGAAGTGAAAGACTATGCATTACTATTTTGGTGTGTAGCTAACGGTGTAATCAGATTACAAAGCATTAGAATAAAACCCATAGACTCCAAAATTTTATCCTTGATGCAATTTTCTGAAATAAAAATGTACATAAATTTATTTTCTATCATAAAAACAAATGAAATATCAATAATTTAGAGAAAAAAATCTCCAAATTTGCTGAACAAATTTTCAAACTAAAGAAACTTTTTTCATTTCAATTATTTATGACTGTTTAAATAATCAATTACATTAAATTCTTCTATATTTTTTTAGGATTTTCTAGACAGGGTTTCTCTGTAGCTTTTTGGTTCCTGTCCTGGAACTAGCTCTTGTAGACCAGGCTGGCCTCCAACTCACAGAGATCCGCCTGCCTCTGCCTCCCGAGTGCTAGGATTAAAGGCGTGTGCCACCACCGCCCGTCAAATTCTTCTATTTTTGAGATACTTCATGGAACCATTGTATAAATCTATCTGATTGGCCAATTAGATCTAGCTTCTTATTTGCTAACTTTTACATCTTGATTTAACCTATCTCCATTAATCTGTGCATCACCATGTGGTCATGGCCTATCAGCAAAGTTTTAGTTTCTCTGTATCCAGTAGTAGTCCATGACTTTTTCCTAACTCCTCCTTCTTTCTCCCAGCATTCACTTTATTTCTTCCCACCAGCTCTTTCTGCCCTGCTCTGCCATAGGCTCAAAGCAGTCCTTTATTAACCAGTGGTAATCACAGCATACAAAGGGGAATCCCACATCAGCTAGCTATTTATGCCTCACTCAAATTATTAACAATTTTCGTGTTTCTGGGTATTTATCAGAAACAACACTGCATTTGACAATATTGATAATACATTTAAATGAATGAACAGTTTGATTGATAGGAAATGAGTTGTCTTTGATAACCTATATATCTCTGCTTCAAGCAACATAAGGGAAAGCAATTATATTCTATATGTATTCCCTAAATATGGTAAATCAATTTACCTGTGGTCAAAATAGTCCTTTGTTTGCCCTGCATAGAGTAAAATGGTCTGTATGAGAGACAGAATAAGCTAGAGCTATGGAAATAACAGCCAGTAAAATCTCTACATGTCTGACTTTGAAGGATGATTTTGACAGTATTACTTGTTTTTTTCTTATTTATTACTTCTTTTTTTTCTTATGTTTTAAATATTCATGGATAATTATCATTTGGAAGACTTATTTCAGAGTAATTGATTTCTGTTAACATAGGTTGAATTTCCTCTTAAGTGATTTATATATGTAGAATGTGACTTTTTGTTTGTTTTTTAAGTGTTTGTAAATGTCCGTGCATGTTATGTGAAAGAAAATGTGCATATTACTTATGTGTGGGGATATATCTATATCTGTATCTATATCTATCTATATATTCCTATAAGTACAGCAGTATGACTTAGAGAGTCTTCCTTCATTATTCCCTGTGTTATGAACTGATATATTTTAACTGAATCCATAGCTGAATATGAATACTTTTGCTAGCAACATTCCTGCCACACCACCTGACATTTATGTCAGTGCTAGGGAACTATACTCAAGTCTTTGGGTTTGCATAGAAATTCCTTGCCTCTTATCAAATAAAAATTTCCCTATCTCCTTTTTTTGTTTATTTTGGATTGATTAAAATTTATTTTCCTGAAGAATGTATGGTTTTAAAATATATACTGTACAACAAATAAATCTAGTTCATTGAAATGTCATTATATCTCATAGTTACCACTTTTGTGGTAAAATTTTACAATCCCTAAAAGTATTTTTAAGAACATGATGTGCCATAATTATATACAGTTATGATAATGAATAATAACTCTTATGGCTCTATATTTATCTTCTTTTAATAAAATGGTTTATATTCTACCCAAATAAAAGAATAATACTGAAAATTATCCTTGCTGTAAAGAAAATTACTTGTGGAAATTAAAAAATTTTGGCTGGTAAATCATCTGTACCATGATGCTGCAATCTTCTCTAGCATATACACTTGGATTTAGACAAAAAACAATTTAAAGTTATTGTCTTCTTTCTCTTCATTTCACTTAAAACTAAGTTTCTTCTAGAGGTGATGAAATATTTTCATTGCTTTTCTTTTATCTTATTGATATACTTCAAGTTTCTTGTGGTTTTAACATAAGTTAACAATAAAAAAGGTAAAAATACATGGATTTTTAGACTGAACAGTTTAACAGTTCCATGTTAATTATTGTTGAGTTTACTTTAATCTAGCTATTTGAAAATATTTATTATGTACTAAATTATGTTTTTATTTATTGTTGGTTTTTTATGTTGTTTAGTTTTGTAGTGATTAATATGCTTGTATCGGAAACTGAAATATTCTAAGAATATTTCTGTCCTGGAATTGGTTTGTGTTGTAAGGAAAAAAAAGACTGCTTGTGAACCATCAGGAAAAATAGCTCTTACCTCTGTCTGTCAGGTAAGAGCACATTCAAGCCACAGAACTCTAAAGGTTTTAAAAGCAGGATATGGACATATTTGAACTACAGTATGCTAAAGTTTACAAACTTGTAAAACAAATAAATTAGAATTTCAGGATTTTTTTTTCATTTTTTTTCCAGCTTAAATTCTTTGTAATGGATTTTGAACCCAACCTAAAATAGCTTGTCCTGCTGTTCTACAAAGTTTTTCTGAGCAGTGATACCCTAGGTAAATGTAGAGGGAAGTAATTTCCACAGGGATACTGTGCTATGCGAAGACATTTTATCCAACCTGTGTACATGAGTGGAATTGGATTTTAAGGTTTAGTGTCTAAGAAAATATTGTCCTCTTATGCCTTGAAACATTTTGTACTCAGCAAGTTAGTGACTTGCAATGCAATTGCTCATAAAAAGAAAATATGAAGTAAAAACTGCAAAAGTAAAATTCAAATTGAGTCTTAACTGAGGCTAAATTGTCACTTTCACACTGACTTATTCTGTAAAGACAAACTAGAAATGTTTTTTTTTTCATATACACCAAATTATTTTTTCTAAATTCATTTTTCCCAGGAGCTTTCTGTGTGAATGTGGTATATTTTAAAACTTAGGTCATTAATAATGCTTTTCCAAATCATTGATTTCTGCTTCTGTATAGGATTTTTGCAAGGCAGGCATCAATAAAAACTATCAGCAAAATCAAAGTTTAGATGACGCAGAGGCCAGAGACCCTACCAGAGCTATTTAAGGAGATCAAGGTTTTACTTGGTCATATTGTGGTGTCCTCCTGGTTATTGCTTTCCTTCTATCCTACAGTGGTGGAAAATGTTGTATCATTTAGATCATTAATATACATATTGCTGTTAACATGTTTGATGTCTTCAGCAATACTTTCTTTTAACAAATTTAATCTTTATCAACTATTACAACTAAAATTCACAGAGTGTGTATGGTTTCCAAATATTTTATAGCACTCAGAAGTACATAATCATATGTGAATGTTAAATTCCTTACTTTACAGACAACAGATCTGAAACTAGGAGAAATCCAATCATTTTAGCATCACATTTGATTAGGTAATGCTTTGGCTCAAATTCAAATTCAGATTAGTCTATTATCTAGTCTATAGTCCTTGCTGCCAGAAAACCAGGTTAATAAAACTCAGGCGTTTGGAGAGGAATGCAATCACTTAGGCAGTCATGTTGTAAGAATACAAACAACTTTCACTTGCACTTCACTGTGTCTTATCTATAAAGTATCACTCAGTTCACTAATTCTATAAGAGCTAAGGCTGAGTTTTTAAAGACAGAAAGTGCAGCAGTATAGAGTGAAAAGAAAGTGCTTTCTCTCTGTGGAATCACAAAGGAAAAGAAAGGTCACATTGCCAGCTGGAGCAATGCTGTCTGTCATCAGATTTTATAATATGGTATAAACACAGGGTATATGGCACTGAACAAGCAGAGACTAGCTTATTACCTCCAAAAATAGCACAAATGCCAAGCAGCTTTAACTCTCTTAGCCTCAGGAAATTTCTCCATTTTCTGTGAGTGCACAGTTGCATTAAATTATTTAGAAACTACAGACTTGAGTGTATCAGAAACCTAAGCCCTAGTGCATTATTTTGAAAATATTTAAATATGATTGTTTTAAATTAAGCTTGTTGTATTTTCACTTTAAGTTTTCTAATGATTTCTAATATTAAATCAGGTGCTCAATTATGAAAATAAACATAATATTCTATAAAATGAGAATTCAAATGATGAATTAATTAGTGAAAGACCTACTATTTATTGTCTTTTGAATTTAAAGTGGAAGAGCTATTTCCCAGGCAAAGTTGTCTACCAGGTATCATTGTGCATGGAAGATTTTAAATTAAATTATAAATCCCCAACAGAGATTTTCTGATTGAGGGAAAGATGACAGAATCTTAACCAAAAAGCAGAACTCTGTAGCGACAAAGACGTATGGTAGCTCTATATAATTCTGAAACAGTGAGAAAAACAGAGGGAGGCAAGCACTAAGTATAGTTTATGTTCATTCATTCTTTACTCTCACTAAATTAGCTTTGATAAATCTCTTTGAGATAATTGTATATTACTTAAAATCCTCAAAAGGAATGTTTGGTTTAAGAAAACTTTTCTATTTAAAATAAAGTCCTACTTCATTTTTGTTTTCAGAAGACAAGCATTGAATATTCATATTTTTCTCATTCAGGATATTTTTCTCTTAAACAAGAAAGTTGTTTCTTCATTATCCACATTCATACTTCTTTTGATTCTGCCTCTCTTATCCAACTTTCCTACAATTTACTTGGCAAGAAAATGGTTTTTCAAACTTTAGCAATAGAGTTGTATTTTCAAATTAAATACTATTTAGCTGGAGAGATTTTTCAGTGGTTTAGAGCATGTAATGTTTTGGCAAAGGATTGGATTTGGTTCCCAGCAGTTACATCAGGTTCATGACTGTGTATAACTCCAGCTCTAGGAGATCTGAAAACTTTTCCTGGTATCTGCAGGCAAGACATACATGATGACAGAAGTTACAAAATAATCCCACACTAGTTCAGATTTACCTATAGTAATGGCTTACTTAATTAAGAGAGACTCACAGATCACTCTCCTAGATCACAGTTCTACATGAATGGGAAACAGGAACTGAGTCTATCAGCCTGAAGTGAAATCTGGAAGCAAGAGAGAAAACACACACTTTACAGTTGCATTTATAGTATGAGACCATGCCCAAATGGGCTGGTATTTTAAAGTTTACTGGCTGAAGGAGCTGAAGATGCTTCCATAGCATCTCCCGTTTTGTTTAAGTAAAAGAGTTCTAAACCCAATACAAAACTATATACACTAGAAACAGATATTAAGTATAAAATTAGAATTATAACCAGCATAAACAATACTAAGCAAGGAACATATCCTAATGTTCTAACAAACATTCTATACTAAGGAGTCTTGTATTGGAAGTGGCTTGGAAGATCATAAGAGGAAAGTAACTACTACTGTCTAATCTTAAAACTCATAGAAGGCCTGAGAAGGAAGATAATATTACTTGAGTAGGAAGGAAGAGCAATCTAACAGTTCCCAAAATGTTCAGTAGATGACAGAGTCAACTGACTGCCTGAGCAATCACCCAAAATCTCATTTGCATTGCTGAAGCAACCAACTTTGGCTAAGGTCTAGAGTAACTGACAGACCATTTTAAGAGGGAGAAAAATCTAAACCAATGTAAATTGTCCATAAATAACAGCTCATAAATATTTACTTTCTTACTCACTATTATTATTATTATTAGTATGAGTAAATTCTCACTAATATACCTATTATCCCATTCAATTTTTCCTCTTTTTGTAATCTCTGGGCCTCTGTAATTTCGACCCTAACCCCCTTCCCTATATGAGTAACATTCAACCTCTAAATGGTGTCCCCCTCCATGAGGACAAACTTTGTTGGGAGAGAGGACGTTGTCTTCTAGAATTGCTTCCTGCTGTCATGGGGGTGATGATTTTTCTATGGGATCCTGAAAAGTAAAATGATAGTTAAGTTTCAAGATTGTTGTTTTGTATAATTGCAAATGGTCGCTGAGTATCTATAGGATTTTTTGAAGTTCTTATTTGGAGTTTTAGCCAGAAAGTTGTAAAAATGTGCACCATTTTTGCATTGGTACCCCCCAAAAAGTCTCATAGTAGTGCTGTCGGCATCATGATGTCCTATCAACCAGGTGGAGTAGTTGTAGTTTGGAAGTTTCAAAAATTACTGCAGGAAAATCTATTGTACACAGTTTAAAACTTAAACATTATTTATACAGACATATGTTCAATAAAAGACACAATATAGACAAAATGATCATGGAGAAAAGTAAAATATTTCCTTAAAATTGAACTTCTTTCTGTCTGTCCCATACCAGATGGCTCCTGACATGAGAGAGAAATTGTAAATTTTTCTTTTAACAACATGCTTGGATTTAGAGAATGATAACCATTGTTCAACTCCAAAGCCAGCTTTTATTTTTAAGTAGCGATATATACATATCCAGATAATCAAATTTTATCATGCAGATAATAAAGCATCGTAAGTTAGATTTCTCTTTGCTTATTGATTCTTCTAAATATCTGTATTTTTTATCTTTAAACATCTAGATGTTCAAGAATTCTTGACTCTTTGATGATAAATATTTGCCTGCAAAGACAAGATCAAAACCCTGCCACAACCTGCTGTCGGGGTTTCTGTTCTGCCTCATTTCTGTCCTCTTAACAGGTCCCATAGCCATTAAGCCCCAAAGAAAATACAAAGAGGTCTATATTAATGATAAACTGATTGAGACATTACCTCAGGCTTTTTATTAACTCTTATCACATATTAATCCATTATTCTTATCTACATTAGCCACATGGCTGGGTACCTTTTTCAGCCATGCAATCACATCTTCCTTCTTCTGTAGCTGGAACAAGACTGGGGAGGAATGGGCTTCCTTCTTCCCAGAATTCTCCTGTTCTCATTGCCCCACCTCTATTTCCTATCTCCCCCTTTGGCTGACCCACCAATGCTTTCTGCCTGGTTATTGGCAAATAAGCATTTATTTAGAACATAATTGACAGAATAGACAATTGTCCCACACCACTTCCCCCTCTTTTTTAAATTTTATTTATTTATTTTTATTTTTTTCCATTCAAAAATTTACACTTCCTCCTCTCCCACCATTTCCATCCCACTTCCCCACTTACCCTCCTCCCTCCCTCTCCCTCCTTAAGAGAAGGCAGGGGATCCTGCCCTGTGGGAAGTCCAAGGCCCTCCCCCCTTCATCCAGGCCTAGGAAGCTTTGCATCCAAATAGACTAGGGTCACAAAGAGCTGGTATGTGCAGTAGAAACAAATCCCAGTGTCTTTATCAATGGCTTCTCAGTCAGCCCCCATTGTCAGCCACATTCAGAGAGTCCAGTTTGATCACAGGCTCTTTGAGTCCCCATCCAGCTGGATTTGGTGAGCTCCCATTAGAACAGGCACACTGTCTCAGGGGGTGGACCAACCTTTTGTGGTCCAGACTTCCTTGCTCATCTTTACCCTCCTTCTGCTTCTCAGTTGGACCTTGAGGCATCAGTCCATTGCTCTGATGAGGGTCTCTGTCTCTATCTCCATCTGTAGCCTGATGAAGATTCTATGGTGGTATTCAAGATAATCATCAGTGTGATAGTAGGGCAAGGCCAGTTCAGGCATCCTCTCCTCTGCTGTCCAAAAACCTAGCTGGGGACATCCCCATGGACAACTGGGATCCCCTCTAGAGCCAAGTCTCTTGCCAACCTTAAATTTGATCTCTTAATGTAGATATCTTCTTCCCTGCTCCTATATTTAGCTTTTCTCCATCTCCACCCTCCCACTCCCCCAAGCTGTATCCAGTCTTTCCTTTCTCCTTTGTTTCTTCCCCTCTCCCCTTTCTCCATCTTTACCCTTACCCATATCCCCACCCCCAAGCTCCCAACTTTTGCCTGGCAATCTTGTTTGCTTCCAATTTCCAATTTCCAGAAAAACATATATTTATGTTTTTCTTTGTGTTCACCTTGTTATTTGGCTTCTGTAGGCTTGCAAACTATAAGTTTAATGTCCTTTGTTTATGACTAGAGTCCACTAATGAGTGAGTACATACCATATTCATCTTTTTGGGTCTGGGTTATCTCATTCAGGATAGTGTTTTCTATTTCCATCCATTTGCATACAAAATTCAAGATGTCATTATTTTTGACCACTGAGTAGTACTCTAATGTGTATATATTCCACACTTTATTTATCCATTCTTCCATTTAGAAGGTTGTTTCCAGGTTCTGGCTATTACAAACAATGCTGCTATGAACATAGTTGAACAAATGCTTTTGTAGTATTATTGGGCATCTCTTGGGTATATTCCCAAGAGTGGTATTGCTGGATCCTGAAGTCGATTGATTCCCAATTTCCCGAGAAACCACCACACTGCTTTCCAAAGTGGTTGCACAAGTTTGCATTCCCACCAGCAATTGATGAGTGTTCCCATTTCTGCACATCCTCTCCAGCAAAGGCTATCATTGGTGTCTTTGATTTTAGCCATTCTGACAGGTGTAAGATGGTATCTCAGAGTTGTTTTGATTAGTATTTCCCTGATCGCTAAGGAGGTTAAACATGACCTTAAGTGTCTTTTGGCCATTTGAACTTTGTCTGATGAGAATTCTCTTTTCAGTTCACTACACCATTTTTTAATTGGGTTAATTATAATTTTAATGTCCAGTTTCTTGAGTTCTTTATATATTTTGGAGATCAGACCTTTGTCTGATGTGGGGTTGCTGAAGATCTTCTTCCAATCAGTAGGATGCCTTTTTGTCTTAATGACAATATTCTTTGCTTTACAGAACCTTTTCAGTTTCAGGAGTTCCCATTTATTCAACGTTGCTCTCATTGTCTGTGCTACTGGGGTTATATGTAGGAAGTGGTCTCCTTTGCTCATGTGTTGCAGCCTACTTCCCACTTTCTCTTCTATCAGGTTCAGTGTGGTCAGATTTATATTGAGGTCTTTAATCCATTTGGACTTGAGTTTTGTGCATGGTGATAGATATAGATCTATTTTCATTATTCTACAGGTTGACATCCAGTTGTGACAGCACCATTTGTTGAAGATGCTTTCTTTCTTTTATTGTATACTTTTAGCTCCTTTGTTGAAAATCAGGTGTTCATAGGTTTGTAGATTAATATTCTATTCCATTAGTCAGTGTCTCTGTTTTTATGCCAATACCAAACTGTTTTCATTACTGTAGCTCTGTAATAGTGTTTGAAGTCAGGGATGGTAATGCCTCCAGAAGTTCCTTTATTGTATAGGATTGTTTTGGCTATCCTGGGATTTTTTTTTTCATATAAAGTTGATTATTGTTCTCTCAAGGTCTGTGAAGAATTTTGTTGGATTTTGATGAAGATTGCATTGAATTTATAGATTGCCTTTGGTAGAATTGCTATTTTTACTATGTTTATCCTACCCATCCAAGAGAATAGGAGATCCTTCCATTTCCTGGTGTCCTCTTCAATTTCTTTCTTCAAAGTATTAAAGTTCTTGTCAAATAGATCTTTCACTTCCTTGGTTAGTGTAACCCCAAGATACTTTATGCTATTTGTGGCTATTGTGAAAGGTGAAGTTACTCTGATTTCCCTCCCTGCTTCTCTATCCTTTGTGTATAGGAGGGCTACTGATTTCTTTTGAGTTGATCTTGTATCCTGCCACATCACTGAAGGTATTTATCAGTTGTATAAGTTCTTTGGAAGAGTTTTTGGGGTCACTGATGTACACAATCATATCATCTGCAAATAACAAACGTTTGACTTCTTCCTTGCCATTTCAAGTCCTTTGATCTCCTTATGATGTCTTATTGCTATTGCTATTGCTAGAACTTCAAGCACTGTGTTGAAGACATATGGGGAGAGTGGACAGCCTTGTCTTTTTCCTGATTTTAGTGGAATGGCTTTGAGTTTCTCTCTTTTTAATTTGATGTTAGGTGTTGGTTTGGTGTATATTGTTTTTATTATATTTAGATATGATCCTTGTATCCATAACCTCTCCAAGACATTTATCATAAGGGGGTGCTAAATTTTATCAAATGCCTTTTCAGCAGCTAATGAAATTATTATATTTTTTCTTACAGTTTATTTATATGATGGATTACATTGATAGATTTTCATATGTTGAGCCAGTTCTGCATCTCTGGGATGAAGCCTACTTGATTGTAATGGATAATTTTTTATGTGTTCTTGGAATTAGTTTGCCAGTATTTTATTCAGAATTTTTGCATTGATGTTCATGAGCAAGACTGGTTTGTAATTCTCTTTCTTGGTTGAGTCTTTGTGTGGTTTTGGTATCAGGATAACTGTAGCTTCATAAAAGGAATTTGGCAATGACTTCTATTTCTATTATGTGAAACACCTTAAGGAGTATAGGTATCAGCTCTTCTTGGAGGTTCTGGTAAAATTCTGCATTAAAACCATCTGGTCCTGTGCTTTTTTTGGTTGGAAGGTTTTTTATGACAGCTCTATTTCCTGATGACTTATAAGTCTATTTAAATTGTTCACCTCGTCTTGATTTAATTTTCCCAGAATTCTCCTGTTCTCATTGCCCTGCATCTACTTCCTATCTGGTTTGGTTGTTCCACAAACACTTCCTGCCTGGCTACTGGCCAATAAGCATTTATTTAAAACATAATTGATAGAATAGATAATTGTCCCCTACCACTTCTTCCTTAAAAAAAAAAAGAACATCCAAAGTCCTCTTTCTTTCTTTCTTTCTTTCTTTCTTTCTTTCTTTCTTTCTTTCTTTCTTTCTTTCTTTCTTTCTTTCTTTCTTTCTTTCTTTCTTTCTTTCTGTTTTTCCAGGCTACTTCTAGCTGGTTGGGGCACTGATAATCTTATGGGGATCTAAACAAAATTTAGAATTATGATCAAGTCCTGACTGGAGTATCTTGTGTCTCTTGGTCATCTCAGACAGCAGTCTTGAGTCTGTTCTGGATGTAGAACTTAAATATCTGGGCCATCTGTTCCTACCAGAGATTTCTCAGGTTGTCTTCCTTGATCAAATCTGATTTTTCTTAACTCACAATGAATCCACAGCCTCTCATTTTCTGTGTAAACAAAAGCAAAATCTCTGCTCCAATGTAACATACATTTTGACTTCAATTTTGAAGTCAAGGCATTTTAAAAATACTTATCTTGGATTAATTCAGCAAAATTTATAAGCAAATACCTTTTAGCAGCTGTTGCTCCTTCCTCAACATTCAATTTAAAGAGAGAATAATAGCATACCGTATCAAGATTCTCTGTGTATTTTTTATCTTTAGTGGCTTTATTTTAACCTCATTTCTTTTATTTTTACTTTTACTTTTTGAGACAGGTTCTTTGTATATCATTGGCTATACTGGAACTAGCTCTGTAAACCAGGCTGTCTTTGAATTCACAGAGATCCACCTGCCTCTGCCTCCCAAGTGCTGTGATTAAAGGTGTGTGCTACCACACCTTGAACTCACAGAGTTCTCTCTGTCTCTGCCTCCCAAGCACTGGGATTAGATTTGTGTGCCACCATGCCTTGAACTCACAGAGGTCTGAGTGCATCTATTTACGAAGTGTTGGGATTAAAGGTATGTACTACCATACCCAACTATTATCTTTCTTTCTTTTTTATTTTAAGGACTTTAACCTTTAGCCTGCATATAATTTTAACACACTGTAAACCATTTTAGAAGTTTTCTTTATCTTTAATTCTCTCTTTACTGTATATCTCTTTTTATTCTGACAATATGAGCCTTTAATTTGCTAAGTAATATGTAGAGGATTAAAGCCATGCATTTGATGGCTTTATCCAGCCCATTCTTTAGCTTTCTAAAATTCCAGGCTCATGGTAGATGTACCAGCCAGAGCCATGTTTATTGCCACAACTCTATGGTGTTTTAAGGTCCTTGCCAGCAAGTCAACTGCAACAGTGTGTCTATAAACAACACTCAAATGCTCTCTCTGTAGCCAGACCTCCTGCCTCAAAGAGTCAGAGTTTGCACTGACAGGATGGCACAGAAACCTGGCATTTTAAAACAGGGAAGCTTTTTTTTCTTGCTATCACTAAAAACCAAAAAGCTTTCAGTCAGCTTTTATCAACAACATTTATGTATTTTGTGGCAGGACCTCTTCAAGAGTTGTCGGGTTTTGCAGCTAAAGCTGAGTCAGGAAGCCTCTCTTAAATGAGAGCACTTGCCTCTAGCAAGTAGAGCATATATGAGAAATTGCTGCTACCAAGAAGTCATGCTTTACTTTATTCTTTTCTGTTTAAAATTACTTCCCAAGCTCTGTCAGGCTTCATGTGGATGGAGTTGTCCACATGGGCATCATTATGTAGTCTTAAAAGATTTACATACCACTTGTATGATTTTTTTCTCTTTCTCAAGAGGTTTCTCTTTTTCAAAATTAATCTTTATTAATTTTTATGGTATCAACAGGTTTTCTTCTTTCATTGAAACACGAGTAATACTCCTTCTCCAACATAGCACACCTCCTGGTTTCCATTGCAGGGTCAGCACATCCTTGAAATACATTGGCTGATTTAATTGAGAAGACTTTTCAGTTATCCAATGTCTCTCTTCTGCTGTTGTTCCTTTCTCATTAGGGTTAAGAAAATTTAAGCTTAATAAAGAATTATGCAATCTATATCTGGGGTGTTTTCTATCCATTTCTATTTGTTTAGCATATCCCTTAGAGTTTGATTTGATCTTTCTATAATTATCTGATCTGTAGGATTTTTTGGTATACCTGTAACATGATTTATATTTTGATAAGCAAAAATATGTTTTATTTTCTTAGAAACACGCGCTGGACCATTGTCTGTCTCTATTTATTCAAGTATACCCATGATGGCCATAACTTCTAATAAATTTATGATTAAGGAATCAGCCTTTTCTGAGCTAAAGGCAATTGCCCATTGAAAATCTGAATAACATTCAATGGTGTGGTGTACATATTTTAATTTTCCAAATTCTGTAAAGTGGAATACATCAATCTGCCAGACCTCATTCCTTTGAGTACCTTTGGGTTGTTCCCTTCAGGTAAAGGTGTTTGGTTATAGAAAGAGCAAGGAGGACTTCTCTTTATAATCTCCTTAACTTGTTGCCATGTAATATAAAACTGTTCCTTTAAACCTTTGCTGTTGATATGATGTTTCTTATGAAATTTTGAAGAATTCATCATACTTCCATTCAATTTCTGTATTACCTTGAGCTAGAAGACCTGGCAGACCCATATGGGATTGACTGTGCATTATGATTATGGGACAAAGCATATTCCTAATTATATCTTGAACCCCTATAAATAATAAAGTCAGGGCTGGAGAGATAGCTCAGAGGTTAAGGACACTGACTGTTCTTCCAGAGGTCCTGAGTTCAATTCCCAGCAACCACATGGTGGTTCACAACCATCTAAAATGAGATTTGGTGCCCTCTTCTGGCCTGCAGTTATACATGGAGGCAGCAATCTGTATTGTATACATAATAAATAAAATCTTTAAAAAATAATAATAAAGTCAATTCTGTATTATCTGGTATAAATTCAGCAGTTTCAATATGCAAGAGAACTCCTTATCCATATTGCAAATCAGTAATTATATTAAAATGTACTTTAAAATCCCTTATTACCATGAGAATAACACATACTTCTGCCTTTTGGACAGAGTTACAAGGGCTTTGTTCCATCTTGCTTTATTTTGATTTGTAACTTTTTATAAGGTTAATTCTATCACTTTTGGGATAATTGTGATCAATTTCTCCCAAGAAATTAGCACAAGCTCTTTGCCATGGTTTATTGTCTTCCCATAATTTTTTTTAATATTTATTTATTTATTATGTATACAATATTCTGTCTGTGTGTATGCCTTCAGGCCAGAAGAGGGCACCAGACCTCATTACAGATGGTTGTGAGCCACCATGTGGTTGCTGGGAATTGAACTCAGGACCTTTGGAAGAGCAGGCAGTGCTCTTAACCTCTGAGCCATCTCTCCAGCCCCTCCCATAATTTTTTAAATTTCATCAGAAGTAAAAGGAACTATAATCTCTGCTGGATTGATACCTGCTAGTTGATGAAGTCTCAATTTACCTTTTGTAGTTTTATAACTAATTTACCTTTTATAATTAATTCAGAGACATTTTTTACACAGGTTTTTAATTTTTTGCTTGGTTTATATGGTAAAAAGATGCATTCTAAGATAATATTATCCCTCTGCATTTAGATACCTGTAGGGGAAATTCTGGAAGGCAATATGACTGGAATAGAATTAATATTTCGATTCACTCTATCCACATTTCTCTTCAACAACCATCAATTTTTTGTCTTCTTCAGCTGTTAATTCTCTGGGACTATTTAAGTCTTTGTCACCATGTAAAATTTTGTTTAAATGAACTATTAGATCAAGTGTTATCCTAACTGCTAGCCATCGACTGGAAATGTCTCCTAACAATCTTTGAAAGTCTTTAAGAATCCACAATTAGTCTGTCCTAATTTGTGCCTTTTATGTTCTAATTTTCTGTAAACATCTTTTGTAACCCACGTATTGAATGAGGTCACTTGTTCATTTTTTGGCTGCCCATACTCTCAAAATAATTATACAGAAGCTATATTATTTAAATAACTGCTTGGTCCATCAACTCTAGTTTCTTATTTGTTAACTCTTACATCTTAATCTAACCCATCTCCATTAATCTGCACATCACCACAAGGTCATGGCCTACCAGCAAATTTCAGTGTGTCTGTCTCTTGTGACAGCTCCACGGCTTCTCGCTGACTCTGCCCTCTTTCTCCCAGCATTCTGTTTGGTTTTCCCCAACTATCTCTGCTCTCCCCTATCATAGGCCTCAAACAGCTTCTTTATTAAACAATGGTATTCACAGCATACAGAGGGGAATCCTACATCACCTACGTAATTGACAGATTCTCTTCTTTGTATTTTTCAGGAGCAATTTGTAATCCTCATTTAGGCAAAAAATTTTTTTTTTTGCTTCTTCAAACATTCTTTTTAAAGTATGTGCATTTGTGTCAGATAAAAAAAGTCATCCATGCAATAGTAAAATATAAAGTTAGGCAATTGCTTGCATAAAGTTTCCAATGGCTGATTTACAAAGTATTGATACAATATGGGACTACTGAGCAGTCCCTGTGGGAGGATGCTACACTGGTATCTCCTAGTAGATTGATAATTATTATAAGTAGGCTCTAGAAAGCAAATTTTTCTCTTTCCTTTTCTTGTAAAGGAATAGTGAAGAAATAATCCTTTAAATTAATAACTATAAGAGGTCATCTTTTGGTAATAGAGAAGGCAGAAGAATTCCAGATTGTAGAGTGTCCATTGGTTGAATAACCTTGTTGATAACTCTTAGATCTGTCACCATTCTCCATTTTCCAGATTTCTTATTAACAACAAATACAGGAGAATTCCAAGGGTTGGTTGATTCTTCAATACAATGAGTTTCTAGTTGTTCCTATACCAGCTCTCCTAAAGCCTGCAGTTTGTCTTCTGTTAAAGGCCATTGTTTAATAACCCATGTGGGTTTCTCAGTTAACCATTTTAAAGGCAAGGCCATTAATACCTCTGAAGGCTTACTAGTTGCTCTGTGTTCTTATACATATTGAATGGCTGGTGAAGGCAAAGGCGTAGGCCACAAACAATCCCATGCCTGTTTGGAATTATGATTAATATAATGGTTATTTATTTAAAGGGGAAAAAACTTACAGATCTCCATCCCAGACAACAGCCCTCTGTGTAATCAGGAAGGGAGTCTAGTCGCCAGAAGTGGAGAAGGAAGTAAGAGAGAGCGAGGAGGGAAGTGGCTGCTTTTTTAAAGGGAGAGAGACCATACCCCAATGGGCTGGTATCTCAGCAGCTATTGGCTGGAGGAACAGAAAGACCTCCGGCAACACCTCCCCCTTTTGTTTAAGTAAGAGAGTTCTAAACCTACTACGAAATTATATACAATAAGTACAAATATCCTATTCTAACTAGCTTAGGTCTTGTATAATAAATAGCTTGGCCAAGTCTTGAGTGGAAAGTAACTACATTAATATAGTCTTCAAACCCATCGAAAATCTGAGAAGGGAAATAATGTTACATGAGTAATTAGGAAGTGCAATCAAACAACTTCCAAAATATGCAACAAATCACAAAGACAACTAGCTACCTGGGCAATCACTCAAGGTCACTTTTGCAGAGTTGAAGCAACCAACTTTGGCTAAGGCCTAACATAACTGACATACCATTTTCAAAGGCAAGAAACTTATCAAAACTATCTTACCCTGTCTTGGAAGGATATGACAGTCCTGTCTTTTCCATTCATGGATTCTCTGTATCTCTGTCAGTGGTTAAGTTTAGCCAAGAAGAAAGGCTACAGGTGGAGTGTCTTTGGTGCTCAACATTCTCGCGGGAATAGAGTGGTGTTGCCAGGAGCAATTGTGTCTCACTACCACAAAACTCTGAGTTAGATTAAAGGCTATTTTCTACAGCTCTTTGAAGAGGTTGAAGATTATCTATCTATATTGAGTATAATCGCTATGTATCTAAAGAACCTGATTAGTCTAATTATAAATGACAAATTTAGAATACTATTGATCTATATAATTCTCAATACCTATCTAACTTAAAGACTAAGACAATAAACGACTGTGAAACGAATGAGGACAATGACCTCCAAATATAAACAATGTACAAATATACATTGCAGTATGGTAAATATATATCAATACACAAACAATATATAAGTATCTTAATCAGAGGTAGAAATGTACACTGCAATATGGTAAATATATACAATATATATATATATATCAATACAATATATGTCAATACATAAAAAATGTTTTAAACAGAGGTAAAAACATGCATGCATACAATAGTCAATATAATATTACTTTGTATCAATATATAAGAATCAATACCAATATATTTGTCTCAAAACTATAACTCACAAATACCAACAAGTACCAATCTATTATCCCATCATCCCATTATACCTCTTTTTTTAAAAAAAAAAAGATTCCTGAGCTTATAAAATTCCTCCCCCAACCCTCAACCATATACTAATTATAATCAACCCCTAAATGATGTCCCTAAACCCAAGGGCAAACTTTACTGGGAGAGGGGACGTCGTCCTTTAGAGTTACGTCCAGCTGTCATGGGAGCAACGTTCTTTCTGGGGGATCCTGTGAAAGTAAAATGATGGTTAAATTTCAAGATCAATGTCTTTTAAAATTGCAATTAGTCTCTGAGTATTTTGTGCAGGTCTGGCCAGAATGTTGTATAAGAAGTTCACCATTTCAGCTAACCAAGTTGGAACTGTCTTGTGCAGCTGGTACACAAAATAGGTCTTGTAGTAGGGCTATCAGTATCATGACGTCATAACAACCAGGTGGAGTTGTTGTTGTGGGGCCCCATCTTCTTCCTGGAAACTTCAAATGTCACTTCAGGAAAAACTCACTGTTCATTGTGAAAAACTTAAACATTAATCATATAAACATATATATATATATATATATATATTCAATGAAAGGCTTGATAGATATAGTCAATGAAAAGTATGATAGATATGAAGAAAAGCAAAGATGTTTTCTAAACTCATATTTCTTTCTGTCCCATATCATGGCTCTTGACATGAGACAGAAACTTCAGAAACTCTAGGTTTTTCTCTTACCAACAGGCTTAGAATTGGAGAGGGACTGAGCCAGAGTCCAACTTCAAAACCCGCTCTATAAATTTAGAAATATGGTTTAATATATTTTACTTACACAACCTATTCAGTTTTCTTGATAGTTCCTATTGGGCAGGTATTTTTCCATCTGTCAGTATCCAAACATCCAGGGTCCCTTAAGTTTTTCAAAGATAAGTGTTTTCCTGTGGAGATAAGAACAGAACCCTGCCCACATTCTATATGTTTTTCTTACCACCTGTATGAATATCATCATTGTGGATGAGTTGTCATTTCTCCTTTCCAAGAGGTTTTTCCTCTTCAAATCAAACCTTTATTAATTTCAATGGTATCCACAATTTTTCTTCTCCTGTGGAAAGAAGAGCAAAACCCCTTCCCCAACATAGCACATCTCCTGGTTTTCATTGAGAGGTCAGGACATCTTTGAAATAAATCGGTTGATTTAGTTCAGCAGACTTTTCCATTATCCAATGTCTTTCTGCTGCTGCCGTTCCTTTCTCATTAGCGTTAAGAAAATTCAAGGTTAATAAATCATTATGCAATCTATTTCTGGGGGTATTTTCTGTCCCTTTCTGTTTGTTCAGTATGTCCTTTATAGTACGATTTGATCTTTCTATAACTGCCTGACCTGTAAGATTATTTGGTATTTCTGTAATATGTTTTATATTATAATAATCAAAAAAGCATTTCATTTTCTTAGATACATATGCTAAACCGTTATCTGTCTTTATTTGTGCAGGTATACCCATGATGGCGATAACTTCCAAGAAATGTTTGATTACTGAATCAGCCTTTTCTGAGCTCAGGGCAGTAGCCCATTGAAAACCTGAATACGTATCTATGGTGTGGTGTACATATTTTAATTTACCAAATTCCATAAAGTGGAACACATCCATCTGCCAGGTTTCATTTCTCTTAGTACCCTTTGGGTTACTCCCTGCAGGCAACGGTGTTTGATTATAGAAAGAACAAGTAGGACATCTCTTTATAATGTCCTTAGCTTGTTGCCATGTAATGGAAAATTCTTTCTTTAGGCCTTTACTATTTACATGATGCTTCTTATGAAATTCCGAGGCCTGCAACATGCTTCCATTCAATAATTGATCAATCTCAGCATTGCCTTGTGCTAGAGGACCAGGCAGACCGGTATGGGACCGGATGTGTGTTATGTACATTGGACAAAGCCTGTTCCTGATTATGTCTTGTACCTGGTAAACAATGAAGTCAACTCTGTGTCATCTGGTATAAATTCAGCAGTTTCAATATGCAAGATAACTCTTTCTGCATATTGTGAATCTGTAACTATATTAAGAGGTTCTTTAAAATCCCTTAGCACCATAAGAATGGCATATAATTCTGCCTTCTGGACAGAATTATAAGGGCTTTGTTCCACCTTATTCAATTAATCTGACTTGTAACCAGCTTTCCCTGATTTATTTGCATCAGTATAGAACATACGGGCTCTAGTTATTGGAGCATCACGTACAATTCTAGGAAGAATCCGAGAAGTTCTCTTTATGAGGTTAAGTCTACCACTTTTGGGATAGTTGCTATTAATTTCTCCCAAAAAAATTAGCACAAGCTCTTTGCCGTGGTTCATTGTCTTTCCATAACTTTTTTATTTCTTCAGTAGTAAAAGGCACTATAATTTATGCTGGGTCTATACTTGCTAGTTGACGAAGTCTTAGCTTACCTTTTATAATTAATTCAGAGACCTTTTCCACATAAGTTTTTAATTTTTTACTTGGTTTATTAGGTAATAATATCCAATCTAAAATAACATCTTCCCTCTGCATTAGAATCCCTGTAGGAGAAATTCTGGAAGGCAATATGACTAGGATGCAGTTAAGATTTGGGTTTATCCTATCCACATGTGCCTCCTGTAACTTTTCCTCAATCATTGTCAGTTCCTTTTTCTGCTTCAGCTGTCAGTTTTCTTGGACTATTCAAATCTTTATCACCATCTAAGATTTTGTTTAAATGAACTATTAGATCAGGTGTTATCCCAACAGCTGGTCATAGACTGGAAATGTATCCTAACAATCTTTGGAAGTCATTAAGAGTCTTTAACCAATCTCTCCTAATTTGTGCCTTTTGCGTTTTAATTTTCTCTAACCCTATTCTGTAACCTAGGTAAATTAATAGAATTTCCTCTTTGAATCTTTTCAGGGGCAATTTGTAATCCCCACCTAGGCAAGACTTTCTTTTTTTTTTTTTTTATAATTCATATACTTTATTTTCTTTTTTTTTCTTTTTTTTTCTTGCTGATTTTTTTTATTAATTAATTAATTTAATTATTAAAGATTTCTGCCTCTTCCCCGCCACCACCTCCCGTTCCCTCCCCCTCCCCCAATCAAGTCTTCCTTCCTCCTCAGCCCAAAGAGCAAGCAGGTTTCTCTGCCCTGTGGGAGGTCCAAGGACCACCCACCTCCATCCAGGTCTATTAAGGTGAGCATCCAAACTACCTGGGCTCCCACAAAGCCATTACATGCAATAGGATCAAGAACCCATTGCCATTGTTCTTCAGTTCTCAGTAGTCCTCATTGTCCATTATGTTCAGCGAGACCGGTTTTGTCCCATGCTTTTTCAGTCCCCGGCCAGCTGGCCTTGGTGAGTTCCCGATAGATCATCCCCATTGCCTCAGTGTGTGGGTGCACCCCTCGCCACCGCCCAAGGCAAGACTTTCTTTACTTCTTCAAACATCCTTTCTAAAGTATCTTTACTTGAATCAGACAACAAAATGTCATCCATGTAATAATAAATTATGGACTTGGGAAATTGCTTACGAATTATTTCCAATGGCTTACTTACAAAATATTGGCACAATGTAGGACTATTGAGGATCCTCTGTGAGAGGATAGTCCATTGATATCTCCTAGTATGCTGAGAATTATTATAAGTAGGCACTGTGAAGGCGAATTTTTCTCTATCCTTTTCTTGTAATGGTATAGTAAAAAACAATCTTTCAAATCAATAACTATAAGAGGCCATTCTTTTGGTAATAGAGAAGGCAAAGGAATCCCAGGTTGAATTACCTTGTTGACAGCTCATAGATCTGTCACCATTCTCCATTTACCAGATTTCTTTTTTACAACAAACACAGGAAAATTCCAAGGGCCGGTTGATTCTTCAATATGTTGAGCATCTAGTTGCTCTTGCACCAGCTGCTCCAATGCCTGTAATTTATCTTCAGCTAGAGGCCACTGTTTGATCCATATTGGCTTCTCAGTTAACCATTTTAAAGGTAGGGCTGTTGGTACCTCTAAAGGTTTGGTATTTGCTGTATGTTCTTATACAGCCTGAATGACTGGTGACCTTTTTCTATAATACCTCATCATATCCTTCCCAGAATTATGAGTTCCTGGAACTACAGGAATGTTAATCTGGGTATTCCATTGCTGTAGCAGGTCACGGCCCCATAAATTTATTGCAATATTGGCTTAGTCTTCCTATTTGCCCATCAGGCCCTATGCATTCAACCCATCTTGTACTTTGTTTTACACGAGATAGGGTTCCAATTCCAAGGAACTGAACATCTACCTCTTGAAGAGGCCAATTCGGATGCCAAGATTCTGGAGTAATGATACTTACATCTATACATGTGTCTAATAAGCCTTCAATAAAAGTGCCATTTATAAAGACTCTTAGCTTTTGTCTTTGATCGTTAATAGAAGTCTGCCAAAATATATGTTTACTCTGTCCTACTGGGTTTTTTGACTCATCCTCCATGTGTAATTCATCATTTAGACCAGTATTACTTTTTACAGTAGAACTTGGAGCTTTTAATTTTCTTGTGGAGGCACGTTCTCCACTGTGACCTGGAATGACTGGGCCACTGTTGGCTTGGGGGCCTGCGAGAGGCCCCTCAAGGAGTTTCCTGATGATATCGGGTTGCCTTGTCTGTCTGTTGTTGACCTGCATTTGTTGGACCAATGTCAGCCTTTACCACATCTCCTACATATACCTGAAGGCCGAGGTCTCCAATTTTTGTCATTACCAGAAGAGATATTATTCCTAGAAATTCTTTGCCTGGAATCCTTTTGCAAATGTCCTAATTTACCACAATTAAAACACCTGGCAGTTTGATGTCTCCTCATTGCTTTGGAAATCGCTTCTCCTACCCAAGATTCATCGTTATAGCTAAACGTCTCAATATTCATTGTATGCTGAATCCATTCATCCATAGGTGCTGATCTAGACTTTAAAGGCCCAATTATCTTTTTGCATTTTATGCTTGTATTCTCAAAAGCTAGAGATTCAAAAAGTATTCGTCTAGCTTCTGGGTCTGTTACCCCTATGTCCAGAGCCTTAATTAATCTTTGTAAAAAGTCAATAAAGGGTTCTCTCTGTCCCTGCCTAATTCTGGTATATGATTCAACCCTTTTTGCTGGATCTTGTAGCCTATTCCAAGCATTTAAAGCTGCTTGGTGACATAGACACAGTACTTCATCGCCATAAAGATCTTGGACTTGTGCATCAGCATATTCTCCTGCACCAAGAATTTGATCTTGGGAAACCTCCACACCTTTTGCTCTTCCTTGCTGTTCCATATGTTTGGATTCTTCTCTGAAATAGATTCCAAACATCAAGGAAGGTCCATTATCTAAAACTGCAGACACTAACTGATGGAAATCATGGGGGGTAGCTCTAGCATTCGAAGCCCAAGTCCTTATCATTTCCTTAACATATGCAGAGTGCAAGCCAAAGGTAACAATAGCTTGCTTAATTTTTTTTAGATCATTCATTGCTATTGGAGTCCATCTAGCTTCTCTGACTCCCTTTGAGCCTTTAGAAGTTGACGCTTTGTCAGAATAAATCACAGGGTATGTCACTAAAGCCCTGGGTAAGCCAGTTCTAATAGCTGGTGGTGGCATTATATCCTGTCCTTGTACCCTCTTACTCTGTTCACCAGCTCCAATAATTTCTTCAATCATTTCAAGTCTTTTTTTTATTGTCTCTTTTGAATCCTGAATCTCCTGACCTGTGTGAGTTTCTAGTAAAGATTGTATGGTTCTTAGGAGTGCAATAATCTTCCTAAATGATAGATTATTCAAAAGAATACTGAAACCTAGTAACCAGTAAATTAAGTTATCCCCACAGTCATATAAACCTTGCATGAAATAACCCATTGTATTGGCAAACAAAACAGTAAAGTTTGTGTTGGAAATGAAAACTGCCATATTACCTAATATCCAGCAGGTGGCGCTGTTGCCAAGTCGCGATGAAAACGGGGTCCTGTTTCAGTGTCTGCCTAGTATTTGTTAAAAACTGAGAAATGCAAGTTGCTCAACAAAGTAAATGTAATTGAATCAATTCCGTACACAGAACCATAAACCAAGAATCCAGGGGTAGAGAAGAGTAACCTGGAAGCCGTGTATGCCTCCACATGACAGAGTCGCCCTGAGGGCTTGCAGCTTTCAGCAACCCGCAACCGCGTGCTCTGGTTCGCGCCACTCAAGCACCACGCTTGCAAGGGAGATTTAAAAATGACTCAGAAAAGTTCAAACCATGTGGGCAGAGACTACGTGAGCCTGTGGGGTTTAAATCCACATGGGGAGGCAAACGATAGGCTGCGTGGAGACTTGAAGTCAATCTGAGGTACCTAAAGGGAAAATATAAAGAACTGCATCAAGAAAAGCCACGGTGTGATGATTTATGTTAATCTGCTGGCTCCATGCACAAGGCACAGGCCACAAGGCACAGGCCATGGCTGAGGGAGGGAGGGATCGCTCCAAGCCAAACTGGCGGCAGGCAGCCGAGTGGGGGAAGGAGGGGGTCCTAAAACCAAACATTGGGCGCCAGATGAAGGTGAAGGCGTAAGTCACAAACAATCCCACTCTAGTTTGGAATTATGATTAATATAATGGTTATTTACTTAAAGGGGAAAAAACTTACAGATCACCGTCCCAGACAACAGCCCTCTGCACAATCAGAAAGGGAGTCTAGTCACCGGAAGCGGAGTAGGAAGTAAGAGAGAGCAAGGAGGGAAGTAGCCACTTTTTTAAAGGGAGAGAGACCCCACCCCAACGGGCTGGTATCTCAGTGGCTATTGGCTGGAGGAGCGGAAGAACCTCCCGCAACAGGCTGGTAATCTTTGTTTATAATATCTCATAGTATCCTTCTTAGAAACATGAGTTTTGGGGGACTGCACGAATATTAACCTGAGTATTTCATTGCTGCAATAGGTCACAGCCCCATTAATTCACTGCAATATTAGCTACATATAGCCTCACAGCCTTTTTTCTGTTCTTCTGGCCCTATGCATTCAACCCATCTCATGCTTTGTTTCACTTGAGATAGGATTCCAGTTCCTAGAAATTGAATACCTTCTTCTTGAAGTGGCCAATCTGGATGTCAAGATTCTGAAATAATCATACTCAGGCCCACACCTTTGTCTAGTAATTCCTCAATTACAATGTCATTTATATGTACTATTAGCTTTGAGCTTTGATAATTATAGAAGTCTGCAAAATATACACTTTTTTTTCCTACTGAAGATTTTGATTCATCCTCCTTGTCTATTTCACCATCCAGAACAGTATGGGTTTTTACAGTAGGCACTGGATTGTTTAATTTTCCTGGTTAGACATGTTTTCCACACTGACTGAGAATGACTGCACCTTGTTTGACATTGGCACCTGTGAGAGGCCCCACAAGAAGTTTTTCGGTGGTATTGGGTTACCTTGTCTGTCACTTGTTGATCTACATTTGTTAGTCTAATGTTGGTCTTTGCCACACCTCCTACATATACCAGAAGGCTGAGTCCTCCTATTCTTGCCATTCCTACAGGAGACATTATTCCTAGCAATTCCTTGTCTACAGTCTTTTCTCAGATGTACTGTTCTACCACAATAAAAACATTTGGCATTTTGGTGTCACCCCATATGATTAGAAACTGCATCTCCTACCCATGCCTCAGTACTATAGTTAAATGTTTCAACATTCATTGTATGCAAGGCCCATTAATCTATGACTGCTGATTTGACCTTCAAAGGCACAAGGATCTATTTACATTCTAAGTTGGCATTTTCAAAAGCCAAAGATTCAATAAGTACATGACTAGCTTCAGGGTCTGTCACTCCTGTTGTACAGACTTACTCAGCTCTCAATGGGCAGTCCATGAAAATTTGGCAGTCTTCTTTAGAAAATAGTGAATTGTAATGTCTGCTACAGTTGACTATCTGGATTCCATTTAACTCAAATATCTGTTAAATATTCATTGAGTTTTCCAAATTTCAGGCATGAAATATTTTAGAATAACAAAGAAGGAGAAATAATAATGGGTTTTTGTCTGATTTGTGTTAAATATATTTGAAAGAACTCCACAGTTTATTATGAGCAAATTTCAAAGTAGTATTGGACATTTCAATATTGCATTACTTAGAATTTTCCAGATAAAATGAAAAAGATTATCTTTTTATATATGTATATTAATGACATGTTTGCTTTTGAAGAATTGAAAAACTGGAATGTGTTTATAGAAACAGTCAAATTGGAAATCTCCTGCATAAGCAAATAGCAAGAGAAAAAGCTGTTTCATTAGTGTGGTTGAATTTCTTGTGGGCTGTCTAAGCTTTTTTCTTATGACAATCAAAATCCATGAGATCCACCAATTTTATTTACTTAATAACAATTGACTATAGATTTTAAACCACATATCCAATGCAGTTTCATACTAAGACCTAACCTAACATTTAGTTAAATAATTGGGTGTCATAGTCTGCCCAACTTGAATCACAAACAGTAATCCTATAAATAAAATAATTATTTACACTTGATAGATATTTTTGATACAATGAATCAATTTAAAATTATCTCAAAATAAACTTATTTTAAAGTAACATGATAAATATTTTAAATGAATTATTACTTATGTTAAGATGTAGAACTATTCAATAGCTATCTTTTCCATGATAGCATAAATGATGCTAATTTTTCTTTTTAATTAATATACAGAGGCCTTTGTATGAGTGTACTTTCTTCAACAATAAAATATTATGAAGTGTGTGTCTGTTGCCTCGGATATGGCATACAATAACCATGCAAGTATTCTTTTATCACATCCTGATGGTTTGATTGTTGGTGCAACTTGGCATATGAATATGTGCGGGATTATGAGAACCATCATATATGAAGGACTTTTTAGAACCACCGTTCTCAACTGTTTTATCTGTGTTGGTTCCTTTAATCCTCACAGCCACTTTTTATGGAACATATTCTTTCTACTACATTTTGCATATTTGATAACTGAGGCATTGAATAGGCAGATGGTACATAGTCTCATAATTCAGATTTATGCTTAAAATACTGAACTGGAGACTGTTCCCCACCCATCACACTGAATACACAATTATGTGTTTGCTCTAAGCCAAAGCAAATGTCTAATACAGAAAAGTAATGGGAAAAATATCAATAATCTGATATAGGTGAATCAATAACTTATCCCATGATATGTTTAAAATTCTTTTAAGGATCATTTCTTTTAGAGTTAATTCATTACAGAACAAGACATGTATTTTCAAAAGTCTTAATTTAAAGGTTTATACACATCAAATTGGTATTATTTATCATGTTCAACATCTGTTGTCTTCCTGCCATTTTCAGAATAACAAGTAGAGTTAATTTTGATATACACTAAAATTTATGTATTCTGTTTTTCAAATTATAACCATTTCATAACTTGTGATTAATCAATTATTTTATAGGTGAAGTTCATATCTAATGCTGAATTAGTCATTACACACATAGTTTCATTTTTAAAGTAGAATTCTTTGATGATACAATGATGCTGCATATGAAATGTATCTGATAGATACATGTGTATGTGCAGTTTGAGTGATGACATGTTATTCAAGATGTACAGATTTGAGAATCATTTCTCAAAGCATTTAAATTGAGACACTACCTAACTAAACCTTATATAAATATTCACAATTTATTATCTTCTACATTTGTAGTACTTTTTGGCTTTTTCTGATCTACATCTATTTGTATGTAATGAAAGCCTTAAGTATTAATTTTTAATTATATGTTTAATATAAAAAATTAAATTTGTCCTAATCCAGATTACATAAAATATACCATAAAATGGAAATTTAAATCACTTTTGCTTTTATTAAATTATATGTAAGAACTTCCCAAAGTCTATTATCCTTTACTCACACAGGATTTAATACCCAAAGAAAATAAACAGTACTATTTCTAAAGCAAACTAGGGAAGAATTATATCATTTTACAAAACCATTTAATCCCACCCTTATTAATCTCACTATGTTTACTTATATTTTAAAAGGTATGTATGATACAATGAGGATTAAATTGTGTGAACCACAAACTACCTATAATGATTAGCTGTTTCAGAACCTTAGGACATACAATTGGTAAAATTATCTTCTGAAATAGTTTTGTTTCCAGAACAAATAGTGGGTGACGAACTGAGATACACTGGGAATACATTCTGAATTGTGAACATTCCTTCCCCTGGTTTCTGACACATATTCAGCTTGTCTTTATAGCTTTGTATCTCTCATTAGAAAAATCACACGGTCTTTTTTTGATGAATACAACTTAACTCATCACATAAGTCTTTGTCCAGAAATTCTTGGCGCATTCTGGATACCTGGAGCTTGTTCTCTTTGATTTTGGCACTTGTCTTTGCTATGTTGGCTCCTGTCCTCCCTGTGCTACATTGTATTTCATTGAAGTTACTTAGAAAGGCATGCTAGCTACTGTAGCAGATGGGAGAATATGCACCTCAGAGTTGGTGCTTGAGGGACTAACAGCTTCACCTGCCCTGTGCTGAGTGGTGCAGTAGTATATTAGTACCAGGTCATAATTTCCTCAGCTGTTCCCAGCCAGTGACTGCAACATGGGTACTTACCTGCTCTTGTTGCCTTAAAATACAGGGTGCATGTGAAGACAGTTCCTGGAGGATTACTCCTCTTTGTTTTAAAGTTGTCCTTGAACTGCACTGCAGTCCGAAGCCATCTTCTCTTTCTTTCTTTTTTTCTTTCTTGTTTTATTTATTTATTTTTCTATTCAAAAATTTATACTTCCTCCTCTCCTCCTATTCCCCTCCCGCTCACCCACTCACATGCCTCCCTCCCCTTCCCTCCTTAAGAGAGGGCAGGAAACACTTTCCTCTGGGAAGTCCAAGGCCCTCTCTCCTACATCCAGGCCTAGGAAGCTTTGCATTCAAATAGACTAGGGTCCCAAAAAGCCAGTATAAGCAGTAGAAACAAGTCCCAGTGCCTTTATCAATGGCTTCTCAGTCAGTCCTCATTGTCAACCACATTCAGAGAGTCCGGTATGATCGCATGCTCATTCAGTCCCTTTTCAGCTGGATTTGGTGAGCTTCCATTAGAACAGGCACACTGTCTCAGTGGGTTTTGTGGTCCAGACTTCCTTGCTCATCTTCTTCCTCCTTCTGCTCTTCAACTGGACCTTGGGAGCTTAGTCCATTGCTCTGATGAGGGTTTCTGTCTCTATCTCCAACTGTCACCAGACGAAAATTCTATGGTGATATACATAGCGTACAGGCACCCTCTTCTCTGCTACCCAAGGACCTATCTGGGGACATCCCCGTGGACACCTGGGATCCTTTCTAGAGCCAAGTCTCTTGCCAACCCTAAAATGGCTCCCTTAATGTAGATATCTACTTCCGTGCTCCTACATAGGTCCTTCCTCCATCACGACCCTGCCCCTCCGCCAATCTCTCTCAAATCTTTCCTTTCTCCCTTCTCTCTCCCCCTCTCCCATTCCCTCAACTTCACCCCCATGCTCTCAACTTTTATCCTGCAATCTTGTTTGCTTCCAATTTCTAGGAGGATCCATTTATGTTTTTCTTTGTGTTCACCATGTTATTTGGCTTCTCTAGGCTTGCGAACTATAGGCTTAATGTCCTTTGTTTATGGCTAGAGTCCCCTAATGAGTGAGTACATACCATATTCATCATTTTGGGTCTGGGTTATCTCACTCAGGATAGTGTTTTCTATTTCCATCCATTTGCATGCAAAATTTAAAATGTCATTATTTTCTACCACTGAGTAGTACTATAAGTCGTGAGGAAATAGAAGCTGTCATAAAAAAACCTCCCAACCTTAAAAAGCACAGGATCAGTGGTTTTAATGCAGAATTTTACCAGAAATTCCAAGAAGAGCTAATACCTATACTCCTTAAGGTGTTTCACATAATAGAAACAGAAGAATCATTGCCAAACTCTTTTTATGAAGCTACAGTTACCCTGATACCAAAACCACACAAAGACTCAACCAAGATAGAGAATTACAGACCAGTCTTGCTCATGAACATCGATACAAAAATTCTCAATAAAATACTGGCAAACCAAATCCAAGAACACATCAAAAATAATCCATTAGGATCAAGTAGGCTTCATCCCAGATATGCAGGGCTGATTCAACATATGAAAATCTATCAATGTTATCCATCATATAAATAAACTGAAAGAAAAAATATGATCACTTCATTAGCTGCTGAAAAAGATTTGACAAAATTCAACACCCCTTTACGATAAAGCTCATCTTTTCTTTCTATCTTCTTCAACATGCTGAAATCTGCACAGTAGGTGGCTAGTGTTATACCTTTCTCTAACTGCTTCACTTTTCCTCATAATTTTCCCCTAATCTTTCCTTGTGCTCAAATGATTATGGCATTGTTCTGAAAGGGCTGAACAAATTGCCTTTACAAGTACAAATCATTGCATATTTCACTGCCCAAAAAATCTGGCTTAAAAAAAAGATTGAAAAAGTAAAAATGTCTATCAAACAATTAAACATATTCATGTTGAAAGGTTAAATCCTAATAAGAAAATGACATATTTGAAACAAATACATTTCTAAAGAAAATATTTCCAAAGTGGCTGTACAAGTTTGTACTCCCATGAGCAATGAAGGAGTGTTCCCCTTATTCTGTATCCTCCCCAGCATAAGCTATTATTGGTGTTTGTGATCTTAGCCATTCTGACAGGTGTAAGATAGTACCTCAGGGTCATTCTGATTTACATTTCCCTGATGTGTAAGGATGTTGATGATTTCCTTAAATGTCTTTAGATCATTTGCAATTCTTCTATGAGAACTCTCTGTTTAGATCTGTACCTAATTTTTAATTAGATTATTTAGTATTTTGATGTCTAGTTTATTGAGTTCTTTCCATGTTTTGGAAATCAGTCTTCTCTCCTATGTTGTGTTGGTAAATATATTTTCCCATTCAATTGGCTGCTGTTTTTTTCTTATTTACTTTGTCCTTTGTCTTTCAGAAATTTTTCAGTTTCAAGAGGTCCCATTTATTTACTGTGCTCTGGGTGTCTGAACTACTGATGTTATATTTAGGAATTGTTCTTCTGTGACCATGCATTCAAAGCTACTTCCCACTTTCTCTTCTATGAGGTTCAGTGTGGATGAATTTATGTTGAAGACTTCTCAGAAAATGGAATCAATCTACCTCAAGACCCAGCAATACCACTCGGGCATATACCCAAAGGATGTACATGCATATCAAAAGGATATTTGTTCAACTATGTTCATTTTTAATAGCTAGAACTAGGAAACAACCTGGATGCCCCTCAACTGAAGAATGGATAAAGAACTGTGATACATTTACACAGTGGAGTACTACTCAGCAGTAAAAACAATGACATCTTGAGATTTGAAGACAAATAGATGGAACTTAAAAAAATCTGGATGAGGTAACCCAGACCCCAAAAGACAAACATGGTATGTACTCACTTATAAATGGATACCAGACATAAAGCAAAGAATAACCAGTGTATAATCCACAATCTCAGAGAAGCTAGGTAACAAACAGAACCCTAAGCGGGACATGCATGAATCTCCCTGTGAAGGAGAAATAGACAAAAACTCATGAGAATATTGGGACTTGGGGTGAGAGAGGACAGAAGGGCAGGGGACAGGAGAAGGAAAGGGGGGAGGAGAACCTGAAGGAATGGGATGGCTGAGATGGGGGAAGGACAGAGAGGGGAATAAGGAAATAGATTTCTTTATGAAGGAGCCATTGATGGGGCTAGCAAGAAACCTGGAACTAGGAAAATTAGCAGAAATCCTCAAGAATGACCCCAGCTAAGACCCTAAACAATAGTAGAGATGGTGTCTGAGCTGGCTGTTCCCTGTAATCAAATTGATCTCTATTTTAATTGTCGTCATAAAAATTTCATCCAGTAACTGATGGAAGCAGATGCAGAGATCCACAGATTGCACTGGGCCATGCACCCAGAGTCCTATTGAAGAGAAGGAAGAGTGATAATAGGAGCAAAAGGTTCAATACAATGATGGGAATACCCACAGAACACCTGACATGATCTAATGGGAACTCACTGACTCTGGATTGACAGAAGGGAAACCTGCATAAGCCCAAGATAGGCCCTCTGAATGTGGGTGACTATTGTGAGGCTGGGGTAACCTGTGGGTCCACTGTCAGTGGGACCAGGATTTATCCCCAGTGCTTGAACTTGCTTTTTAAAGCCTATTCTCCTTGGAGGGATACCATGTTCAGCCTAGATATGGGTTGAGGGGGCTTGGACCTGCCTCAAAGTAATGAGCAAGACTTTGTTGACTCACCATGGGAAGCCTTACTGTCTCTCAGGAGTGGATGGTTTGCGAAGTGGGTAGAATGTTGGGGAATCAGGAGGAGGTGAGAAAGAAGAAACTGGGATTGGTATGCAAATGAGAAAAGATTCTTTTACAAAATAAATAAAAATAAAAGAGAAATAAAATTAAAAATGTGCATTTCATATTTCTGAAAATTTAGTATTTTGTAAAGAAATTATGTTACCTTTTTATACTGAGTGTATTTTTATTAGCTTTTATTCTTTTGAAAACTTTGCATAAATTTTTGCTTCAAGTATTAACATATGAAAATGCTTATCTCTAAACCAAAGTTTTCATTTGCTAGAAAATTAAATTTATTAGAATTATTTTATTTTTGAATTCTGTGCTTTCCTACATAGCTACTCTCTTTACTCTCAATGGAAACTTGTAACAAATGAGAATACTACTGAAAAAGAATTGCTTAACTACAGAACAAAGCCTTTTGATTTAAAAGAGATTTAAAATATTCAGAAAAGAAAATATACCTTGTCTATTTAAGAAAACAAACATTTCAATTAAAGAAAGTTAACAATCAAATGCTTTTTATTATTGCTCTGGAGTGTCCACAAGAGAAGACCACTTTGACACAGTTCTAAGTCAATGGAACATCTTTATTAGATGTACAGTGATTACACAGGTGAGGATCCCAGTGTAGACCCAAGCCTTTCTCAGGATGAGCTTTTAAATACAAAAATATATCATGAGCTGACACACTTCTGTTTGTAAGAAAGTTATAAGAAAAACTACAGAAGCCCCAAAACATAGTCATTACATGAAGTTTCCAGAATTATGAACTTTCATCAATTAAGCCTGTGTTTCAGTTTTTGCAGGTGGTGCTGTCTACATGTTGTTTTCTATGGCCTGTATGGTGCTTCAATCATGGTATCAGTTGTACTAATCTCTGGGTTCTAGGAACATGCTATATTCCCACAAATTCTATGGGAATGAGTCAAATTGTAGATTAATCTGGGGCAGAGAGATATATTGTATTGTTTGCATTAGTTGTTTAACAGAGTTTTTTGTTTTATATAATTAAGGCAGTTGACATAGCAGGGTCCAATAGAGAGAGCTAGTAGTTAATAAAGTAATGGCTCAACCATGTCTGTAAGTAGAGTAGTTAATGGGGGACCAGGAAAACAACACAGGGCACTAGTACTTGGAGTTTTGAAAATCTCTCTTTTTTTAAGGTAATGTCATAGGAGTAACACATTTCTCCCAGTGACATAGAGATAGACAGACCTTAACTGATAAAGAAGAGGTCTATCTTTTTGTGGTTTTTGAATAACAATTCTGGTTAAAGAATGTAACTAGGCTTTCATAATGAATGCAGAAATTTCTAGATAGCTCAGGTCTATGTCTACTTGAGTACTGAATTTCTCAAAGCTGTATCTCACATATGTAAGACTGATGATCCAACTGTATAGGAGCCCTTGATACCTGTCCCCACCAATAGAGAAATGAGAATGGGAATGACTTACCATGCATGGAAAAGCCCAGAATCTATATTTAGGAGGCCCTGTCATCTTTTTCTTTATAGAGGAACACCTGTGGTACAACATATAAAAGGGCACAAAGATTGGGTTCTCCTCCAGTGTAAATAATTTAGAAGATTTAGAAGATGCACACTTGGTTAGTCCTTTGTGTGAGCAAGCCACGTAGTCGCTGGAGCCCTGAAATATGTTCCATACCATTTCTGGAAATAACCTGCTCTTTATTACCATTTCTGGAAATAACCTGCTCTTTATAGCTACAGAAGTTTTCATGGAGGAAGCTATCTGGGGGATATGTTGATACTATTAACAGACATCTTTCCTCCGGAGATCCTCCAGGGTGATGTTAGGTTGGTGGTATTTATAGCTGTTAGGGTTGGAAATGGAATTCATTGTTTGATTAGCTTCAATCCCAATATAAAAGGGGTCTTTGACCAAGACACAACCAGAAACTCTGACGTATGTGTAGTTGAGAAGAGTTGAGAAGAACTGATATACTCTTTCTGGCAATCTGATGACTGAAGGGTTGGCTTCTGCTCTTTCATGAATCTTTGTTTGCGGGTGTCAAAGGAATTCTGGGGAAATTGGAATTCAGAGGCTTGCCATATTAGGATGCTTGTATTCTGGGGTTATCAAGTTAGGTTGCTTTGTGCCAATGGGCTGGATGACTATAGGTACAATGTAGTTTTTAATCATTGTTGACCTTTGTCAGATTTAGGCAAACCCTAGCCATGAAATCTAATGAATTGCTAGACTTCAGGAAGAAGGGCAACCTAAATCTAGTAATAATATCTTGGTCTGAATATCTCAGCAGTGTTATTGGCTTCAAAATGGGTGGTTTGGTACATTTAACAACCATCTGTCTTACAATAATGGCAGGGTGTACAGATTGCTGGTTGGTTAAGAACCACCACTCATTTGTTCCTACTTGATTTCTTTTTTATTTCTGTTGTTCAATTGACCTTTTACTTTGCAAGCACTGGGCTCTGGAGCAACTAAGATTTAGGCAAGGTAGCCAAGATATGGAGAAATCCCACTGGATCTAGGACTGCCTTCCAGGAGGCCAAATCTGCTGCCTTCTTTTCTTGGGCCCCTGAGAATTTTTCTTTTTAATTTTCTTTTACTGACTGAACTGAGAAGCTGACTACCCTGTATATATAGTGGGTCCCATGGACGGGGGTCTTGACAAATGCATACCAACTATACAATGTTGACTTTGCCTTTACCCTAGCAAAGTGCCTGATTTATGCTGGAAGCTCAGCACTTTGTACTGATGTCCCTCAGTTGAAGGACTGGGACCATATCTTCATGTCAAAGATGACAACTACAGACACAGTATACCTGATTTTATCTTAAACAAAACTATTTCTAACAGTGTACAACACTTCTTTGGCTTCTCAGAGTGGTACACCTGTTAGGTCAGGTCTAGTGCATTGAAGCATAACAGTCATTTTAAGTGCAGAAGAGATCAGCAGTAAGGACAGAGGACAGAGGCTCCTGGACCACTAGCTTTGGAAGCAGAGCTGAGTGGAACATACACTATCCCAGTCATGGGGCAGCCACAGCTAGTGCAAAGGATCTGCTTGTGGCAGTAGTTGAATCCATTTTTCACCATGGCCATGAGTGCTTCAACATTGCCAGCACCTCCATGAATGAGCTGTGAACTGGTTAAAGACAGGAATATCTCCCATCATGAGGGTCAGTACAGGTGACCTGTCCACATCTACTGCATCATCGTGGAACCTGTGATTTCATAATGGAACCATGTAACCTGCTATGCCACTCATCTGGTTGGTGGAGTCTGAGGACACTAACTTCCATGCTGTCTTGGAGATTCTCTGTTGGGTTATCATCTGGTTATCGGACTGGCTGGGATAAGGGTTGAAGATTTAAAGAATCAGACATGGGGCTTGTCCATGAGAATGACAAAGAGGTAATGATAATATGGCTGGTGTCTGATAATGTGTCGTTATTTGGGCATTGTATATGTACTTCTATGAGATTCCGTCAGAAGGGCCATTACTGAGTGTAGGGTGGTTAGGGATTGTTCCTGTACCAAAGTCTGTTTTTCAGATTTATTCATTTGTCTGTTAACCATCTGTCTATCTATTTATTTCTAGTTTAGTACTAATGGCAATTACTCACAAACAAGCTAGCCAACCTGCAGAAATAGGACCAGTCTTTTGGACAGTTAGGCCAATACCCACTTACAGGGTTCTGGTAAATGGCAAGGAACCCCTTCATAGGACTGCCGGTCTTCTTTTCTTCCTTTTTCCAGTTCTCTCTGACTACCTACTTTGGATCTATTTTATATTGTAAACGTTTTTAAGCAGCCCTAATAATTGGCATCTGTTTATAATCTTTTTAAAAAGTTATTTATTTTTTCCATTCTGACCAGAGTTTCCCCTTCCAAATCATCTCCAGGACCCTCCTGACATCATTCCTGCCCCTCAACCCACTGCTTCTTAGTTTCTATACAGAACTAAACTAAAGCTGGCTTTCCACATGGATACTAACAAAACTTGTCCTATCAAGTTGCAGTAATACCAAGCACATCTCTTGAATTAAGACTGGGCAAAGCAACCCAGTATGAGAAATAGGGTTCCAAAATCCATCATGAGTCAAACACAGTCCATGCTTCCATTGTTAAGAGTCCCACAAAAAGACCAACTTACACAAATGTCTTTTATATTTAAAATATCTATGTCAGTCCCCTGTAGGCCCCCTGGTTGTTGGTTCAGTCTCTGTGAACTCCTATGAGCCAAGGTTAGTTGATTCTGTGAGTTTTCCTGTGATGTTCTTGACCCCTCTGGTTCCTACAATCCTTTCTGTTCAGCAAAATTCTCTGAGCTTGGTCTAAGGCTTGGTTGTGGGTCTCTGCATCTACTTCAATCAGTTTCTGGACAAAGCCTCTGTGATGACAATTGGGTTAGGCACCAATATTTGAGCATAACAGAATATCATTAGTCATCATTACATTGACATTTTTTCATCAGTCATGTTTTATTCTATCCTAGGTCTTTGGACCATAGAGCCTTTATGTCCTGACTCTCCAGGCAGTATCAGTGGTAGGCACAATTTTAAAGCATGGGTCTCAACCTAGACCAGTCATTTGTTAACCATTCCAATCTCTGCACAACCCTTACCCCAGGACATACCATAGGCAGGACAGACTTCAGGTTAAAGGCTATATGGCTGGGTTGGTGTCCCAATCCCTTCACTAGAAGTCTTGAATGGTCATAAGAGATAACCAGTTCAGACACTTATTCTCCATTGATAGGAGTCTTAACTGTGGCCATCCTTGAATATTCCTCAGAATTTCCTTTGCATCAGATTTCTACCTGATGCTGAAGTGTCTCTGGTTTCCAATTATCTGTTTTAGTACTGTCTCCCAACCCTGCCCACCTGATCCCTCATGTGCCCATCTCTACCTACTTCCACTTACCCATGAAATTTCTTTTATTGCCCTTTTCCAGGGAGATATTAATGTTCTCCCATTGAGCCCTCCTTGTTACTTTGCATCTGTGGGTCTGAAGATTGTCTCATGGTTAATTTTTACCTCACAGCTAATATACATTTATAAGTTAACATAAATAGAATATAACATAATGTAATAATATAATATATAATATGAATATATATAAAGAAATATTTCTCTTTCTGGGTCTGGGTTACCTAGCTCAGTATGATTTTTTCAAATTCTATCCATTTGCCTTTAAATTTTATATCATTGGTTTTACCAGCTGATTAATACTCCCTTGTGTAAATGTACCACATTTTCTTCATCCATTCTTCAGTTGAGGGACATCTAGATTTCCAGGTTCTGTCTGCTATGAGTAAAGCTGCCATGGACACAGTTGAGGAAGTGTCCTTTCGGTAGGATGAGTAAATGCCCAAGAGTGGTATAGCTGGGTTTGGAGGTATATCTATTCTCGCATTTCTATGAAATCACCATCTTGATTTCCTAAATCGTTATACAAGTTTGCACTCCCACCATAAATGGAGGAGTGTTTCTTTTGCTCTAAATCCTTTCCAGCATGAGCTGCCACTTATGACTTTATCTTTGACATTCTGAAAGGTATAAGATGGAATCTCAGAGTCATTTTGATTCACATTTCCCTGATGGATAAGGATGTTGACCATTTAAGTGTATCATAGCCATTTGATATTCTTCTGTTAGGAATTCTCTCTTTAGATGTGTATGCCATTTTTAATTGACTTATTTGGTAGATACTGTTGATATGTAGTTTTTTGAGTTCTTTATATATTTTCAAAATCAGTCCTTTGTCAGACATGGGGTCGATAAAGATGTTTTTGCATTCTGTATGTGGTCATTTGTCCTTGGCCTTATAGGTTTTTTTTGTTTTAGTTTCATGGGTTACCATTTATTAATGATGGATCTAAATGTCTGCCCTATTGCTGTTCTGTTAATGAAGTTGTCTCCTGTGTTAATGTGTTCTAGGATATTCCCCACTTTCAGGATCAATGTTTCAGGATTTATGCTGAGGTCTTTTATCCACTTGGATATGAGTTTTGTGCAGGGAGATAAATATTGCATTCTACATAAAGACATTCAGTTAGATAAGCACCATTTGTTGAAGTTGGTTTCTTTTTTTTTTCATTGCATAATTTTAGACTTTTTGTTGAAAATCATATGTGTGGATTTAAGTCTGGGTCTTCCATTACATTCCATACATTCACCTGTCTGATTTTATGGCAAAAAATGCAGTTTTTATTACTATAGTTCTGTAGTACAGTTTAATATCAGGGATTGTGACACTTTTGGGAGTTCCTATATTGTACTGGAATGTTTTAGCTATCTTAGGATTTTGTTTTTCCATATGGAGTTGAATATCATTCTATAAAAGTCTGTAAAGAATTATTTTGGGATTTTAAATGTGATTTCATTGAATCTCTAGATTGCTTTTGGTAAGAAGACTATTTTTTTTTAGTTAACCCTACTGATTCATGAGCATGGGAGATCTTTCAATCTTTTGATATCTTCTCCAATTTCCTTCTTCAAAGAAGAAGTTAAGTTCTTGTCAAACAGGTCTTTCATGAGTTTAGTTAGAGTTATACCTGGATACTTTATAATAGTTGTGAAAATTATGAATATCATGAAGTGTTTTGTTCCTCTGACTTATTTCTCAGCCCACTTACCATTAGTATATAGAAAAGATACTCTTTTTGTTTGTTTGCTTGGTTTTGGGTTTTTGTTTAGTTCTGTTTCTCAAGATACGGTTTTTCTGTGTAGCTTTGGAGGCTGTACTGGAACTCACCCTATGGACCAGGCTGACCTTGAACTTGCAGAGATTCACCCCCCTCTGCGTCCCAAGTGCTGGGATTAAAGGTGTGTGCCATCACCACCCAGCTGTTTTTTTTTTTTTTTAATCTGAGTTAATCTTCTATGAATTCATTTTACTAAAGGTATTTAAGAGCTGTAAAAGTTCCATGGTAAAATTTTAGGTTCTCTTATTTATATTATCGTATCTTTTATAGTTAATGATACGTTGACTTCTTCCTTTCCATTTTGTATCTTCTTGACCTCCTTTTATTTTCTTATTGTTCTAGTTAGAACTTCAAGTACTACATTAAATAGATATGGAGAGAGTGGATAGCCTTGTCTTGTTCATAATTTTTGTGTAATTGCTTTGAGTTTCTCTCTACTTTATTCAGTGTTAATTGTTAACTTGCTGCACATTGCTCATATTATGTTCAGGTTTGCACCTTGTATCCTTGATCTTTCTAAGACTTTTGTCATGAAGGGTTGTTGAATTTTGTCAAAGGCCTTTTCAGAATCTAATGAGATATGAGATGATTTTGTGTTTTCTTCTTTTATTATGTTTATATACTGAATTTCTTTGACAGTTTTTTCCCTATTGAGTCATCTGTATGCTCTTGGTTTTGATTTGTGAATATTATATTGAGTATTTTTGCATTAATGTTCAAGGGAGAAATTGGTCTATAATTCTCTTTTTGGTAACAGTGTGATCACTGCCTCATGAAAGGAATTTGGAAATTTTTATTCTTTTAGGAAGATAAGGCCTACCAGGCCGAGGCATGAGCCAACCTGGTGTATACCTGATGGCCTATCAACAAGCTCTCTGACAGTGCCTAGCCAATGAGTGGTGACCATACAATGTTACTGGATATGAACACGGCATGAGTGCCGGGAGGAGGGTATATAAGGCTCTTCCCATTGCTGAATAAATGAGCGAGTCATCTGTTTCCTTTTACCTCATCCCAGGGTCTATACTATTGACTCCACACCCTTTTATTTCCTCCCCAAAAAGAGTAGTTAGGACTCAGCAACACATGCTATTTGTATTTTGTGGAATAATTTGAGGAGAATTGATATTAGTCCTTCTTCTAAAATCTGGTAAAATTCTTCTCTAATACTCCCTGACACTGGTCAGCTTATTGTTTGTTGATTCTAGGAAGTTAATTTCTTAAATTGGGAGTCTTTAATGACTACTGTTATTTCTGTTGGGCTTACAGATCTATTTATCTCATTTATCTGATGTCAGTTTATTTTTGGTAAGTGTTTCTATCAAGAAATTTGTCTATTTCTTTTAAATTTTTCAATTGTGTGGAGTACAAGTTTTTAAAACATGACCTAATGAGTCTTTGGATTTTCTAAGTGTCTGTTGTTGCAAAACTTTTTTATTTATATTTTTTATTTATTTATAATTCATTACTTATTTATAATTTGTTAATTTGGATATTTTGTCTTGGCCATTTAATTAGCATGAATCAAGGTTGGTGTTTCTGATTTTCTTAAAGAACCAACTCTTCATTTCATTGATTCTTTGTATTGTTCTCTTTATATCTATTTTATTGATTTCAGTCATCTGATTATTACCTGTTCTCTACTCCTTTTGGGTGTCTGCTTCTTTTTCTGTAGAAATTTCAGGTGTAATGTTAAATGGCTTATATGAGATATCTCCACATTCCTTTTTAAAATATGTTTTTCATTGTATATACATCTATTTCCCCTTCCCCCACTTCTCCCCTTCCCCACATCCCCACAAACCACCAACTATCCACTCTTCAGAGGAGATAAGGCTTCCTTTGGGGAGCAAACAAAAGCATACCATGTTGAGGCAGAGCCAAGCCCTTCTTCCCTATATCAAGTCTGAGCATGGTATCCAACCATAGAGAATGGCTCTAAAAAGCACCCAGGATAAATTCTGGTCCCACTTCAAGGGGTCTCCCAACAAATAAAGCCACATAACTGTCACCCACATTCAGAGGACCTAGTTTGGTCCCATGCAGGCTCTCTAGCTATTTGTCTAGAGTCCATGATCTTTTACAATGCCAGGTAATATGTATCTGTCAATTTCCCCATCATAATCATAACTTCCCTTTGTTCATAAAATGTTTCCTTCTTTTCTCTCTTTGACTAGACTCCTGGAGCTTAGCCTGGTGCTTGACTGTGGTTCTCTGCATCTTCTTCCATCTGTTACTGGATGAAGATTCTATGCTGACAGTTAGGGTAGTAACCAATCTGATTATAGGGGGAGATCAGTTCAGGTATCCTTTCCACTATTGTTAGGAATGTTAGTTATAGTCACCTTTGTTCTTTTGAGGTCTAGGAAGAATTGTGTTGGTATTTTGATGGGGATTGCATTGAATCTGTAGATTGCTTTTGCTATTTTTATTATGTAGATCCTACTTATCCAAGAGTATGGGAGATCTTTCCATTTTCTGATATCTTCTTCAACTTCTTCCTTCAAAGACATAAACTTCTTGTCACAGAGGTCTTTCACTTGTTTGGTTAGAGTAACCCCAATATATTTTATATTATTTGTGACTATTTTATAGGGTGATGTTTCTCTGATTTCTTTCTTGGCCAGTTTGACATTTGTATATAGGAGGTCTACTGACTTTTTTTGAGATAATTTTGTATCCCACCACATTACTGAAGGTATTAATTAGCTGTAGGAATTCCTTGGAAGAATTTTTGGCGTGACTTATATATACTATAATATCATCTTCAAAGAGCAAAACACTGAGTTCTTCCTTTGCAATTTGTGCCATTTGATCTCCTTTTGCTGTCTTATTGCTCTAACTAGAACTTTGAATATTATATTGAATAAATATGGAAAGAGTATACAGTCTTATCTTTTCCTTACTTTAGTGGTATCACTTTGAGTTTCTCTCCATTTAATTTGATGTTGGCTGGTGACTTACTATAAATTGTTTTTATTATGCTTAGGCATATTCCTTTTATCCCCAATTTCTCCAAGATCTTTATCCAGAATAGGTGTTAGATTTTGTTGAAAGATTTTTCAGAGTCTAATGAGATGATCATGCAGTTTTTCTTTGACTTATTTATATGTTTGTTTACATTGACAGATTTTTGTATGTTGAACCATCCCTACATCTCTGGGATGAAGCCTACTTAATCATAATGGATAATTTTTGATGTGTTCTTGGATTCAGTTTGAAGTTTTTATTGAGTATTTTCGCATCAATGTTCATGAGGGAAATTGATATGTAATTCTCTTTCTTTGTTGCACCGTTGTGTGGTTTGGGTATCATGGTACCTAGACACATAAAAGGAGTTTATCAGTGTTCCTTCTAATTATATTGTTTCAATCAATTTTACGAGCATTGATCTTAGCCCTTCTTTAAAAATCTGGTAGAAATCTGCACTGAAAGCATCTGGCCCTGGGTTTCTTTTGGTTGGAAGACTTTTAATGAATACTTCTATGTTTATAGGAGTTATAGGCATATTTATATTATTTATTTTATCTTTATTTAATTTTGATATTTGGTACTTATTCAGAAAATTATCCATTTCTTTAAAAATTTGGAATTTTATGGAGTACAGGTTTTTGAAGTTTGACTTGAAGATTCTCTGAATTTCCTCAATGTGTGTTATTTTCTCTTCTTCATTTCTTATTTTGTTAATTTGTGTATTCTCTCTCTGCTTTTTGGTCATTTTCTATAAAGGTTTGTCTATTTTGATGATTTTTTTGGATAATCAACTCCTTGTTTCATTGATTCTTTGTATTGTTCTCTTTGTTTCTATTTTATCGATTTCAGCCCCCAATTTTATTATTTCATGTCATCTACTATTCCAAGAGTAACTATGCTTTTTATTATAGAACTTTCAGGTGTGCTTTTAAATCACTAATGTCAAATTTCTCCAAATTCTTTATGTAGGCACTTAGTGCTATGCACTTTCCTCTTAGTACTAATTTTATTCAATTTTAGGAAAACTTTAATTTCTTTCTTATTTCTTACTTGACCCAGTAGTGATTCAGTTGAGCATTATTCAGTTTCCATGAGTTTGTAGGCTTTATGTAATTTGGGCTGTTATTGAATTCTAACTTTAAGCCTTGTTGATCTGATAAGAAATTTGAGGCTTATTATAATTTTTTTACATCTGTTGATATTTCCTTTATGACCTAGTATGTGGTGGATTATATAAAAATTTCCATGAGGTGCTGAGAAGAAGGCATATTATTTTGTGTTCTGGGCAAATATTCTATATATCTGTTAAGCCCATTTGAGACATAATATCTGTTATTTTCCATATTTATATGTTAATTTTCTGTCTGACAGACCAAAGTGGGGTGTTTAAGTCTCCTACTATTAGTGTGTGGGATTGGTTGTGCAATTTAAGCTTTAGTAATATTTGTTTTATATATGTGGGTGTTTTTGTATTTGGGGCACAAATGTTCAGAATAGAGACTTCATTTTGATGGGTTTTTCCTGCAATAAATATGAAATGTCTTTCTCTGTCTCTATTGTTTAGTTTTCATTTGAAGTTTTTTTTTTTTTTTTTCTAGAATTTAGGATAGCTACACTAGTTTCCTGCTTAAGTCCATTTGATTGGGAAGTCTTTTCCCAACCCTTTATTCTGAGGTAATATCTGTATTTTGAGGTGTGTTTTTTGAATGCAGCAGAAGGTAGACTTCTGTTTTCATATCCATTCTTTTAGCTTGTGTCATTTTCTAAGAGTATTGAGTCTATTGATATTAAGGGATAAATATGACCAGTGACTGTAAATTTCTTTTATTTTTTGGTTAAGTTATTATTGGTGGTAGTATATGTATGTTATTCTTCTTTGGAAATTTTCTGGTGTGAGATTATTTATTGCCTGTGTTTCTGTGGGGGTAGCTAATATCTTTGAGTTCAAGTTTTCCTTCTAGTACTCTCTATAGGGCTCAATTTATGGATAGGTATTGTTTAAATCTGGTTTGTCATGGAATATTATGTTTTATCTATCTATAGTGATTTATCGTCTATAGTGATTTATTATCCATCTATAATGATTTATAGTTTTGCTCAGTATATTAGTCTGGGGTGGTATCTATGGTCTCTTAGTGTCTTCATAAGATCTATTCAGGTTCTCATGACTTACGGAGTCTCTATTGAGAAGTTGGGTGTTATTTTGATGGGTCAGCCTTTGTGTGTTACTTGGCTTTTTCCTTTTCAGCCCTTAGAATTTATTTTATTTTACATATTTAATGTTTAATATTATTTCTTTATTTTGTATGTTTAATGTTTTGATTATTATGTGTCAAGGGGACTTTTTGGTTTAGTCTATTTGTTTGGTGTTCCGTAAGCTTCTTGTATCTTCATAGGCATTTTCTTTTTAGCTTGGGAAAGTTCTCCTATATGATTTTTAAATATATTTTCTGTGCATTTGAGCTGTTATTTGTCTCCTTCTTCTATATCTATTATTACTAGGCTTGATTTTTTCATGGTGTCCAAGGTTGCTTGAATGTTTTTTGTTATGACTCTGTTGGTTTTAATGTTTCTTTGACTGATGAATATATTTCCTCTAATTATCTTCAATGCTGTTTTTTGTATTCTGTTGGTTATGCTTGTATCTGTAGTTCCTGTTTGTTTTCCCAGAATTTCCATTTCCAGAATTTCCTGTTTGTATTTTCTTTTCTTTCTTTATTTTTTTAATTTTTAAATTTATTTATTTTGTTCTTTTTTAATTAAAATTTCTACCTCCTTCCCATTTCCCATTTCCCTCCCCCTCCTCCCATGCATTGACCCTCCCCCCACTCCCCTCGCCCTCTCCCCACTCCTCTTCCTCTTTCCCCACTCCATTCCCCCTCCCTCTTGACACTGAAGAGTAGTCCAAATTCCCTGCCCTGCCGGAAGTCCAAGGTCCTCCCACTTCTATCTAGGTCCAGGAAGGTGAGCATCCAAACAGGCTAGGCTCAAACAAAGCTAGTTCATGTATTAGTATCAAAACCTAGTGCCATTGTCCTTGGCTTCTCATCAGCCTTCATTGTCCGCCATGTTCAGAGAGTCCGGTTTCATCCCATGCTTATTCAGTCCCAGTCCAGCTGGCCTTGGTGAGCTCCGAATAGATCAATGGCCAAAAGACACTTAAGGTCATGCTCAACCTCCTTAGCGATAAGGGAAATGCAAATTAAAACATCTTTGAGATACCATCTTACACCTGTCAGAATGGCTAAAATCAAAAACACCAATGATAGCCTTTGCTGGAGAGGTTGTGGAGTAAGGGGCACACTCATCCATTGCTGGTGGGAATGCAAACTTGTCCAACCACTTTGGAAATCAGTGTGGCGATTTCTCAGGAAATTTGGGATCAACCTACCCCAGGACCCAGCATTACCCACTCTTGGGAATATACTCAAGAGATGCCCTATCATATGACAAAAGCATTTGTTCAACTATGTTCATAGCAGCATTGTTTGTAATAGCCAGAACCTGGAAACAACCTAGATGCCCTTCAAGGGACGAATGGATGAAGAAATATATATATATTAGAGTACTACTCAGCGGTAAAAAACAATGACATCGTGAATTTTGCATGCAAATGGATGGAAATAGAAAACACTATCCTAAGTGAGGTATCCCAGACCCAAAAAGATGAACATGGGATGTACTCACTCATATTTGGTTTCTAGCCATAAATAAAGGACATTGAGCATATAATTTGTGATTCTAGAGAAGCTAAATAAGAAGATGAACCCAAAGAAAAACCTATAGTCATCTGCCTGAATAGGGGAAGTAGACAAGATTGCCGGGCAAAAACTGGGAACTTGCGGGTGAGGTGGCATGGGGCTAAGGGGAAATGGGGTGAGAAACGTGAGAAGGGGAGGATGGGGGGATTTTGGTGGAATGGGATGTTTGGGATTTAGGAAGGGTAGATACGGGAGTAGAGAAATATATATCCTAATTAAGGGAGCCATCTTAAGGTTGGCAAGAGACTTGACTCTAGAGGGGCTCGCAGGTGTCCAGGGAGAGGTCCCCAGCTAGTACCTTGGGCAACTGTGGAGAGGGAACTTGAAATGACCCTATCTTATGCTGATGAATATCTTGCATATCACCTTAGAATCTTCATCTCGCGATGGATCGAGATAGAGACAGAGACCCAATTTGGAGCAACGGACTGAGCTCTTAAGGTCCAAATGAGGAGCAGAAGGAGGGAGAACATGAGCAAGGAAGTCAGGACCACGAGGGGTGCACCCACCAACAGTTTGTATTTTCTTTATTGCATCTATTTCAATTTTCAAATCTTGAACTGTTTCCTTCACCTGTTTGAATGATTTTTGATGGCTTTCTATGAGAGATTTATTGATTTCTTCCAGTTTTTATTTATTTATTTTTATTCAGTTTCTTTAAGGGAATTTTTCAGTTCCTCTTTAACGAATTGATTATCCTCATAAAGTTGTCTTTAAGTTCATTTTTTGTCTGTTTCTTCTTCATTGAAATGTTCAGGTCTTGCTGTTTTAGAACCATTAGGTTCTGGTTATGCCATATTTCTCTTTATGTTGTTGAATGAATTCTTGCACTAGTATCTACCCATCTCTTCCTTCAATTGGTGACGGCGTGATCTGCGTCTCTGGGTGCTGCTGTTAGTCTAATCTGTAGAGGTGGTGACTGTGTCTCTGGGAGTCACTGATGCCACAGATGTTGGTTGGTCTTTAGATTACATAGTCTAATGGGGGGTGACCCACCTATAGGATCCTTGTCTGATTACCTGATAATGGTGCTGCAATGGTATATGAAGAGCATTAGATGTGTCTTGAGGCCTAAGACTTAGAGAAGAGACTGTCCAACAGGGGGACCAGTCACTCACCTCCTGATCCAATTGCTGTAGACTGTATCTGATCTCCACATTCTTTATGTAGGCTTTTAGTGCCATAAACTTTTCATTAGCACCACTTTCATTTTGTGCTATAAGTTTGGATATGTTTTGAATTTGTTTTCATTGAATTTTAAGCAGACTTTAATTTCTTTCTTTCTTCATTCTTTGATATAGTGGTAATTCAGTAGAGAGTTGTTCAGTTTCTATGAGTTTGTAGGATTTCTGTTATTTCTGTTATAATAGAAATTCATTTTTAAACTGTCATGATATGATAGGGTACAGGTGATTCTTTTCAATATTCTTTTATCTGTTGAGACTTGCTCGGTTACCGTTTCAGAGAATATTTCATAAGGTGCTATCAAGAAATTGGATTCTTTTATGTTTGGGTTAAATGCTCTGTTGTTATCTGTTATATCTACTTGAGTCATAATGTCTGCTTTTTCCAGTATTTCTCTGTTTAGTTTTTGTCTGTATGATCTGTCCATTGGGAGAGTGGAATACTGAAGTCTCTCAAAATCAATGTGTGAAAGTCAATGTGTGATTTAAGCTTTAGTAGTGTTTTTTTTTTTTTCTTTTTTCAAACATGGGTGTCCTATGTTTGGGACATAGATGTTGAGAAACGAGATGTCATGTTGGTGAAATTTTCCATTGAAAAATTCATTCTTCATCTGCTTTAATTATTTTTGGCTTGAAGTATATTTTTACTCATTGTTAGAATAGCTATATCAGCTTGCTTCTTGGAGCCATTTGCTTGGAAAATCTTTTTTTAAGCTTTTTCTCTGAGGTAATGTCTATCTTTGATATTGAAGTGTACTTCTTGTATGTAGCAGAACGATAAGTTTTTTTTTTAACATTTATTCTGTTAATCTAGGTCTTTTTCTTAGAGAACTGAGTCCACTGATATTGAGAAATATCAATGCCCAATGATTGCTAATTTCTGTTCTTTTGTTGTAGTTGCTGATGGTGTGTATGTGTGTGTGTGTGTGTGTGAGAGAGAGAGAGAGAGAGAGAGAGAGAGAGAGAGAGAGAGAGAGAGAGAGAGAGGGAGGGAGAGAGATTTTATTCTTTGGGTTATGTTGGTAAGAAATTATTTGTTTCCCTTGTTTTCTTGGGTGTGAGCAACCTCCTTGTGTTGGCATTTTAATTCTAGTACCTTGTGTTTGACTAAATTTATGGATCGATATTGTTCATATTTAAATTTGTCATGTAATATCTTATTTTCTCCATCTATGGTGAATAAAATTTTTGCTGGGTATATAGTCTGGAATGGCATTTCTGGTCTCTTGAAGTCAGCAGCACATTTTATACAGGCCCTTTAGGCTGAATAAAATAGACATCTATTGAAATGGCAGGTGTAATTCTAGTGGATCTAACTTATTTATTATTTGGTCTTTTTCTCTTTCAGCTTTTATATGCCTTTTTGTTCTCTGTGTTTAGTGTTTTGACTCCTATGTGGTGGGGGGTCTCTCTTTTTCTCATCCAATCTATTTGGTATTCTTTTTTCTGATCCAATATATTTGTTATAGGAATGTCCTTCCCTCCCCATTTTTTCTTTTTTTATTTATTTATTAAAAATTTCCATCTCCTCCCATTCTCTCATTTCCCTTCCCCTCTCCCCTTCTCCTTCCACTCCCTCTCCAGTCCTAAGAAAAATCAGGGTGCCCTGCCCTGTGGGAAGTTCAAGGTCCTCCCCCCTCCATCCAGGTCTAGGAAGTTATGCATCCGACTAGACTAGGCTCCCCAAAAGTCAGTATATGCAGTAGAATCAAAACCCGGTGTCAGTATCATTGACTTCTCAGTTCACCCTTATTGCCAGCCACATTCAGAAATGTCCTTTTTTAGGTTTGGAAAGTTTTCTTCTATGATTTTGTTAAAAAGTTTTTCTGGGTCTTAGAGCTGGGTTTTTTTTCTTCTTCTATTCCTATTATTCTTCAGTTTGGTCTTCTCATAGTGTCCCAGATTTTAAGAATGTTTAATAGCAGGAATATTTTTAGATTTGACATTTTTCTTTGACTGGTGTACCTATTTCTTTCATTGTATCTTCAACATCTGAGATTCTTCCTTCCATATTTTTTTTTTTTGCATTTTGTTCGTAATGGTTGCATCTGCAGTTCCTGTTTTCTTATCTATATTTTCTATTTCCAGATTTCCCTCAATTTATGTTTTCTTTATTTAATTTCAGGACTTGATTTTAGTGTTTTCTTTCAATTATTTGCTTGGTTGTTTTCTTAACATTCATGAAAAGATTTATTGATTTTCTCTTATTTTTGAGTGTTTTTTCTTTGATTTCTTTAAGGTATTATTAATTTCCTCTTTAACGACCTCTATCAGCATCAATTAACTCATTTTATAATCCTGTTTTGTGCTTCAACTGTGTTGGATTATTCAGGACTTGCTGTAGGTGAATAGCTGACATCTGGTGTTCATATATTGCCCTGACTGTTGTTTATGTTCTTACATTTATTTTAGTTATTTTGATTTGGAATGGTTATTTGTCTAGAAACCAGTCTCTAGATTTGTCTTTTGGGATGGCTATTTTCCTCATTGGTTTCTGTTTTCTTTCTGATCTTCTCATTGTCCTGGACTCAGATTAAGATGAGGGTCTCTACCCACATTGGGGGCTAAATTTCTGATGGCCTTGATAGCTTTTGGTTCACCAGTGTGATGTGGGATTTCTGTCTGTATGCTATTAATATGTTTTATTACCATTGGTTAATTAAAAAGTTGTTTTGTCTTATGGCAGGGTAGAATATAGCCAGGCTGGAAGAGATATAGACCAAGAGTCTGAGAGATGCCATGTAGCTGCTCAAGAAGCAAGAGGTAGCAAACCACGAGCCTTGTGGTAAAATATAAAATAATAGAGATGGATTAATTTAAGATGTAAGTGTTAAAAAGAAGCCTGGGGTAATATGATAAGCAGTGTTGTAACTAAAATAGTTTCTGTGTGTATTGGACATATAAGACTCACAGAAAAATGACTGATGAACTTGACTAAAGAAGGCAAGACAGCATTTCAGGCTCCTGCTTCATAAAAGAATCTGTGAGACATTCTGCAGGATATAGAAGAAAGAGACTGAAAAACTTCCAATAGAAGCAAAGAGTCTTTTAAATTTCCTCCTATATGGAAAAGGCTGCCAGATATTGTAGGCCTGTAGACTGAAGAATGGTGCTCCAGTGTTACAGAAGTACTTTATGTAACCATCCAGACTGTGAGATGTCTCTGTCAATTCTAGAGTTTTGGATGTTGCTTACAATGTACTTTCTGTTTACTTAGGTAATATTCTATCCTGGGGTCTTTGATGGAGTTGAAGTATAGACAGTTATAGTTTTCCTTAGTTATTATAAAATATATATAATATATAAAACTTTAGACTCATGAGGATAAGATAGATGATTGAGTATTTTCCTTAATGTGCCAAATGTAAAAGCATCAAATATTATAAATATAATTCTTGTCTGATACCTCTTTTGTTGTATGTAATTTTACTATGTTAAAGATAAAGCATTCCTTTTTATTTAGACAGAAAAGGGGAGATCATGTGGGATTCACCTCTGTGTGCTATGACTATGTTTTATTACCATTGGTTAATAAAGAATTTTCTTACCGCAGAGTAGTACTCTAAGCTCTTAAGGTCCAAATGAGGAGCAGAAGGAGGGAGAACATGAGCAAGGAAATCAGGACCACGAGGCGTGCACCCACCCACTGTGACAGTGGAACTGATCTATTGGGAGCTCTCCAAGGCCAGCAGGACTGGGACTGAATAAGCGTGGGTTGGAACTGGACTCTCTGAACATGGCGGACAATGAAGGCTGATGAGAAGCCAAGGACAATGGCACTAGGTTTCGATCCTAATACATGAACTGGCTTTGTGGGAGCTTAGCCTGTTTGGATGCTCACCTTCCTGGACCTAGATAGAAGTGGGAGGACCTTGGTCTTCCTGTAGGGCAGGGAATTTGGACTGCTCTTCAGTATCGAGAGGGAGGGGGAGTGGACTAGGGGGAGGAGAAGAGGAGAGGAGATAGGGGGAGGGGAGCGGGGGGAGGGGGCAATATGTGGGAGGAGGGGGAGGGAAATGGGAAACAGGGAGCAGTTGGAAATTTTAATTAAAAAAGAATAAAAAAAATGAGAAAAAAAAAGAATTTTCTTTGGCCTATAGCAGGACTGAGTATAGCCAGGCTAGAAGAGAGACAGAGTTAGAGTAGGCAGAGTAAGAGATGTCATGTAGCTGCTGAAGGATAAAGAAGCAAACCACCACCAGAACCGTAACTATATTCCACAACATTATGTCATCACAGATTAATAGAAATGGGTTAATTTAAGATGTAAGAGCTAGATAGGACTACACTAGGGTCATTGGCTAAGCAGTGTTATAATTAGTTGTAAATAGTTTCTGTACTATTATTTGGTTTGGGGCAGCTAGAAAAGGAATGAGCAGCCTCTATCTACACCAGTGAGGTGCTGTCCAAATTGGGAGTTGGAGTTCTGGTTATGTGTGTGGTCTCTGATCTGACTAGGGTTTCAGTATGCTGGACTGTCTTCTGTTGGAGTAAGAAGAATCTGCCTGGGAAGTATTCAGGGAGTTGGCCTGGCCTCTGATGGGATGGAAGGGTTCCAAAGTTGAAGGATGAGATGTGGTGATGAGGAGAAAAGGGATAGTTGCTGTTATGCTGGGTAAGTGCAGGTAGAAAAGGAAGCAGTAGGAAAGGGTTCAGGATGAACTGGTCTCTGGTTGAGTAGGAGACTTCCGTCAGAGGTGTGGGCAAAGATATGGTGATAAGAAAAGGAGGGACTGTTGTGGTTATGGTGGGCATGTATGGTGGGCTTGGGGAGAGTCTTACTTGGGGTTCAGGATGGTGACCTGGCCTCTAGTGAAGTAAGAGGTTTCCATCAGAGCCTGGGATATTGTGATAAGAAGAGGAATGCCCTTGGGCTTATACTGGTCTGGTACAGGTGGGGAAGTTGGTATCATGGCTTAAATGATATTCTGGCCTCTGGTAGAGTAGAATTCTTTTGTCAGAGGTGTGAGCTGAGATATGGTGAGCCTATTAATCTTAAAGCCTTTTATTTTTGAAGATGGTTTTTCTAACTAGAGCTGATTGTACAACAAAAGCAGTATTTCTGGATGTTGTCCTTAATTCTTTAGAAGTGGCCTGGAACAAATTGTTTAAAGTCTTATCTGGGCCAGTGTTGAATAAAAACAGTCATCCATTCTATTAGTATCATACCGTCCAGTCATGATCAACTCCCTACTTACTCTTCCAAACTGTCAGATTTTTCAGAGAATGGTAAGTTTTGAATTTTCAAGTTATACAGATCATTAGTTGAAAAGAAAAAAAAATAAACCATGAAAGAGAAAGGAGTGGGACATTTTCTTTAATCTAGGAATGTCTTATTGGTCTTTGTCCCCCTTCTTTCCTGTAATAGGCTTCTAAGATGAGACTGGGGAGGAAGTAGAGGAAGCCTGCAACTTTGGAATTATTTATTCCTTCCAGCATGCCTTGTCCTTAGATGACAGGGGGCCTGTAGACATTTTCCCATATTCTTACAGGGAACAGGACTAAACTTGGAACTGGTGTCAAGTGAGCAAGCAATCCCATAACCAGCATGGGGACATGGTTAATTTTTTATGGAGGGACTGAGCGAACAGGCAGAGGTTTCTGGTTCTACTAGGTAACATGGTAGAGTCAAAAGGATCCAGGTTCCCAACAAGAGGGCACAGATTTTTAGTGTAAATAGAGGTCAAGTAGGGCTATCTTGTGCCAGAGAAAGCCACTCATCAATGCAGAGAAACTGTTCCGTGGCCTGGGATTTTGTGTTTCAGATGGTATGAGTCATTACTGGGCAACACAACTCCCTAAAAGTTGATTTCACAGGTCTGAAGTTTTTTTGATAGAAACAGATATCATATCCATTTTTCTCCACACATTCCACATTTGGGCAGAGGACCCAGGTCAACTTTGCTGTGGGCATCTCCAGTATAACAGCAGTTTTGATCTGTTTCTCCAATCAACAGAACTGACAGACACACACCGAGAGATATACAGTAAAAAAATCCTGGGGTGGCACTGAACATTCACGTTCCTGAATAGTACTGAGGATCGGTGGTGAAATGCGACCTTTCCTTTGTGTCCTAAAAACAACAATAACAACAACAACAACAAAGGCACCTTTACCAGACTTACCTCTGAAGTTGACAGACTCACCAACATTCAACTTTGTTTCCTTTTGGGGTAGAGGTATTAGTGATTGATAAAAGAGACTACTCACTCTCTGGAACATCTTTAGGGTGAGCATCCTCTAGCAGTCTTTTGCCTACTCTGCTATGAGGGGATATGAATCCCCCGAGCACGGATGTCTATCCTTTTAGGATTTCAGTGGGACCTTCAGAAATGTTGTGGGCTGCCCACTGAAGAAGTCTACTCAGAAGAGGATTTAAGCAACTAGAAAGTCTTTACTAGCTGGTTGATGACTAAACTAGGGGTTCTCTATCTCAGTGTAGCACATAGTCTTTCCTAGGTGAGATTTGAGCACAAAAACTTTTCCTGGATTGATGTACTTTAGTAGACAAGAACAATTAGATATAAGCAGAACTACAGTAGACAAGTAAGTAATTCTAGTATATTTAGCAACTTTCTCAGAACTATGGATTTTGATATAGTAGGACATTTTTTTTTTTTTTTTTTTTTTTTGGCAGATGATGTTTACATGCTGGGGTCCACGGCCTTAATGGGACTTTTTATCATGGATTCAGTTGTGTTAAGGTCTGGGAGCCTATCTATTACATTATGTTTTAAGAGAAAACTAAGATTTTTCCTTCAACAGTTATACACTACAAAAGAGCATAGACTACTCTGTGTGAACACCAATTAAAGTTGACACTTTATAATCAAAAATATTTTTAAATATTTTATTATTTTTACATAAGAGATTACAATATAATTATCTCATTTTCTCCTTCCAAATCCTCTGATATAATTCCCATTTTTTTAAATTGATGGCCATATTTTCATTGGTTGTCATTACAGACACAAATACATAAACATTCCTTATAAGTAGCTACAAATTGCTCAGTTGGTATAATGCTGTTTGTCAGTACATATTGAGGGTTGACTATAGAGTCTCACCAACCCATACTGAACAAGTGTACCACCAACAGTTATGCTAACATGCAGGGAGAGTTCAGTTCCTGAATCCTCAGCCATGCACAACTATACACAACTAAGGAATACTGAGAGAGAGAAATCATCTTCCACAAGGAAAACTTATTAATTAGTTATCTAATTGTTTTATTTCAGTTATTATAAAATTTTTCTAGAATTTAAATTTTTTCTTCTTACCTTAGTACCAGTTCATTCAAATAATATGATATGTATATTATAACAATGTTTTCTTCTCAAACTATAAATAAGTTTATGTGCCAAAATCATCAACAATAAAACATCACGAGGAGCTGAGGGGAGAAAATCAGCATATGGTGGAAAAGATGGTATTACGTCTCCATTTCTCATTCAGCAGCATAGTTAATAAAGCAAAGAAAGTCTAGGCTCTGTTTTGTACCGGAGGGCCGGTTGCTCTAATATCATAAAGTCTATTTTCTTTTTATAACAGCATAAAACTTTCTATATTCTTTGTTTTCCCTCATTGTCCCTTTCTCCTACTTTATTTCTATCTAAAATATCAACACTGAGATTTTGGAAATCATAATCCACCATAAATAAAACCTTTATCTCCACTTCTCTAAAATTTACCTTCTTAATGATAGCCATTCTGACTGAGGTTAGTCGGAAACTCAGTTGTTGAATTTTAATTTACATTTACATGGTAACTAAAGATTATATCTTTATATGTTTACTGTCTATGTATACATCATATTTTCACATTTAATAAGCATGATACTAGCCCATTTATTTGTTGATTGCTTTTTATTTAGATTTTGTATTTTTGTATATATTTTTGTATATATTTAGTTGTATATTTTAGATAATAATGTTCAATGTGCAGTCAGCAAAAACATTTTCTCATTCTGTAAGACAGCTCTTTATAGTTCCCTTTATATAGAGATACATAAAATCACATATACATATAAAATCATTTCCATATGAATATAGAAATATGAATGAGAGAGACTGACTTAAATAATTAAAGAAATTAATAACTTAGGGGATAAATATGGACGATGAATTTTCATAGTATGTACATTATACATATACATTGAATTTCTGTTCATTAAAACCAAAATAAGACAGTACTAAAGAACATAACCATCAACTCAAGCTGCATGAAATTCAGATCCTCAATCAGGCAGCTTCCTCTGCAGCATGCACTTGAAGGCTGATGTATCTTCTATCCTTATGACACTAGGTATTACTTTGTCATGGTATTTTTGATAGTCTGAAATAATTTCCAATGTTAGTGTTCTAGACTTCCACAACAATTCTTATAAGGTCATTATCTTTGCTCACACATTTTTATTGCTAAGTAAGTTTTCAATTGTGGTGATCATCTCAACTTTTTTTAGACTCTTCAAACCACATCATTATCAGGGATCAAGGTTCTCTTTCCTTCCCTTAGGTAGCATGATTTCTGACCTTTGACAAATCTGGCCTATTGCCTTGAGTTCTGTTTTGATTCAAATATCAGAGAAATTAGACATGCCTACTATATTTGAAACTGCAAACAATTTTAATATATTTATTTTATTGTTATTTTTTACTTATTCAACACTTGTTTTTCTTTGAATGTACTATCAAGAAGCTAATTCTGAAATGCATAATATACTCTGTAGTGATATTTTATTTGCATTTTCATAAATAGAGCTTGTCTGAAGATCAGAGTGCAAACATAAGCAACCAGAGGCCACGGAGTGGTGGCACACACCTTTAATCCCAAGATTCAGGTGACAGAGACAGACAGATCTCTGTGAGCTCAAGGTTACTCTGGCCTATACAAGATCTACTCAGAAAGAGAATCAGGTGGTGGTGTATCACACATTTAATCCCAGTGTATGAAAGTCACATCCCTTTAATCCCAGCACTAGGGAAGAGAGAATAGGAGTAATATGGATGGACAGATAGAGGACTATAAAGGAGAAATAATAGGAACTCACTGGAGTGTGGATTCTGGGGTTTAGTTGGAGACACAGTGAAGTCTAGGCAGTCTGAGGATCACACTTTTGGTCTGAGCATTGGTATAGGTGAAGAGTGTCTCTAGTGGCATTTACTGTTCTGTTTCTCTGATCTTCAGCATAAACCCTTATATCTGACACTGAATTTTTATTATTTGTGCTACAATATACTTATTACATAGCTAGGGTCTGCTACAGCTAGATACTTGTTATGATCCGAATGGTGGTAGATACTGAAATTCATATATTGGAACATAATACCTAAGATAACAGTGTTAAGAAATAGGATCTTCCAAGAAAAGATTAAATCAGGGGATTTTATGAGCTCACAAATGTGTTAAGAACTCTTTATTGATGCCTTATAAAAGATGTTAAAAGTTTCAATAATCCCTTTCAGTGTGCAAAGACATAACAAGCAGGTACCACCTTAGAAGCATAGAAAAGTCCTCATGAGAATTTACATTAGCTGATGATATTATCTTAGAATTTCCAGACTACAAAATTGTAGCAATAAATTCCTGACATTTACAAATTAGCCATTTTAAGGTGTTTGTTCTAGCAACCCAAATGGACAATTTCAGTGCTCAATGATTACTTTTTTAATGAACACTGAATGAATTTATTGTAAGCATAATCTTTCATTCAAATAGTACATTTATATTTTTCTAAGATAAATGTTATTTCTTTCTTATTTACATAATATATTTCTAACTTGTTTTCATTATATTAATGGTTCTCTGATTGCAATATTCACATGAATAAAATAAACTTCTGCCTGCAAGAATATATATTGAGTTCTTGGTGTAACTAGAAAGTTAATATTGAATTTTGGGTTAGACAAATAAATTTAGGAGATCTAAAGTCCTAAGTAAACTACAGACCTGTAGAAAACAACAGAGGCAGAAAATGAATATCTTTATGTTGTCAAAACCTTGTAGGAAAGTAGATTCAGTGTTTTAAATACAAAAGGGCAAAATCCAAACAAAATCAGAGCAAAGGAGATAGAAGGGAAATCTTGGATTTTAATAGGTACATTTATGGCATTAGTTGGGATGATTGTTTCATGGTATATTGATTTACTCCCAGTTAAGTTTTTACATATGACTTATAAATGCCAACAACAGATCGGTGATGTAGGAAAAAGATGAAGAGATTGATTTATATTTAATTCTTTTTTAGAAAGCTACAAATGATTACCAAATAATTTCAGTGCGATGGAGAAATAAAGCTCATATTCCCAGGGACCGAGCACCAAATGTTGTGTGAAGCAGGTCTGAAAATGTTACAAGATTTTCATTCATTTGAGTTGAAAATGGAGCAGTGAGTGAACAATCTGTCACAGTGTAAGCATGAGCTAACAAACAAGAGTATCTTTGAAGGCAAAAAATATTCAGCAGGATGCTTAAAATTTAGTATAGCTTCAGCTAAATGTCACAATGTTTCAAAATCCATAGAAAAGTGTGGAATGAAGATTTAAATAGAAGAGGTCAAGGAAGACAATAATAAAACAAATACAGCTGTACATTGATATGTAGGAAAGAATGCTATAGCAAATAAACTGACACTGAATTTAGTATGGTTTTAAATAAAGAAGTTAGTTTTGCTGCTGTCGTAGACTAGAAGTTCTCCTACTAAGCTAAAAAGTATCTGTTATTTGGAAGACATAATGGAATTGAAGAAAATGAGGTTCTAGAAGGAGTAATCCTACTGACATTACAGATCCCTTTAGGTGTCAATCTTTAAGCATCCACTAGTGGTCCTTTCTGTAGACTCTGATCACAAGTTTTACTATACAAGTGTCATAAAATAAACATTATAATGTAATCAAAAAACCTGGGAGGAAAGATGGAGAGTGGATATCAATGATATTGTGTGATGGATCTAGAAATGAAAGAGGACATGCAGGGTTGGCAAATGAAGCAAAGATGAAGGAAACAGAAATCTTTAGTTGTCTCACAACAGAATAAGAATTATGAGTCAAATCATAGATCATCTAGGTAATGAAATATAAAGTGAGAGAGTGACTGCAATGAAACTACTCACTAGTATTTGAGATATTTTGTGTTCAAGGTATTGTTTGTTATGTAGAGGGGTAAATATTATAATCATAGATGATGTCCCTTAATTTGAGTCTATAAAAGATAAATTCATAGGCACAGGAAAATATCAGGTATTTTTTGTTCAACTTGACAAATGCCAGAATTACGTGGAAAGAAGGAAGCCCAATTGAAACATTGCTTCCTCCTGTTCTATGGTCAGGATTTTTTTTTTGTTGTTGTTGTTGTTATTTTCTTTATTAGTGATTGTTATTGGAGACCCCAGATTGCTTTGGGTGCTGCTACCTCCATGAAAGTGATCATGGATTGTATAAGAAAGCAAGCTGAACTTGCTTTGGGAAGTAATGGGAAGCAATCTACAGGTAACAAATTACTATATTCTGTATCTCTCTATGGCCTTTTATTTATATCATGCCTTCAGTTTCCTCCCGTCAGTTCTTTTCCTGGCCTCTCTTCAGGACAGACTGCAAGATAAAAGATAAAATAACCTTACTTTATTACTCCTAGTTATTTTGGGTTAGCATTTTATCACAGAAACAGGAAAGCAAATTACTATTGTCTTAGTTAGGATTACTGCAGCTATCATGAAACACTATGACCAAAAGCAAGTTGAGGAAGAAAGAATTTATTTAACTTACATGTCCATGTCACTGTCCATCATTAAAAGAAGTCAGGGAAGAAACTCAAATAGGACAAAAACTCAAAAAGTGTAGGAACCTGGCAGCTGAAACTGATGCAGAGCCTGTGGAGGGGTGCTGCTTGTTAGATTGCTCATATTATGGTCTGGATCCTGGCCCTACATGTAGTGTCTGGGGTAGGCTTACTCTCGTAGTATGGGTTTCACCTTGGACCAGTCATTAGTTGGCCACTCCTTTAATTTTTGTGCCACCTTTGCACCCGTGTATTTTGAAGGTAGGGAAAATTGTGTTGGGAGGCCTTCTGGTCAGAGGTTGCAGTCTCTCATGGCCTGGCAGCTTCCTCCAAAGCATTGAAATGTGGACAACTCTGTCCCTAATGAGACATTTTGCTCTCTACTTGCCCTTATTTGGAGACTGTCTCTGGGTCAGAACTACTGACCTTATATTAAAGCTGTTTCTAAAGTTGGATGCTTTTTTGTCTTTACCATGACCAATGACAGTCTCCAGCTAGAAGTCTTTCCCCTGCTTCACATGTGATAACTAAGACTTGTACTGGGAGCTTTGCTATAGGACACTACTGTCACATGATAAAGCCTTATGATAATGCAAATTAGATGATGCCTAAGGCACCGTCCCCAGCCTTTATAATCTCTTTTCTTTTCAGAATAACAAGGAGTTATATAATTTAAACTGTCTCCTCAGAGAACTGTCTCTTTTGGCTAACATCCTTCTGACCCTGGTCACTCACAGTCTCATTATCCCCCACTCCCGCAACCCTGAGGTTAGCAGCTGATGATCTCAAGAAAGAAGCAGACTGACAAACTGTAGCTGGGCTAAGGGTTCAAATCCCTTCCTTAGAAGTCTTGCCTGTTTGCAGGAAATAACCAGTTCAGTCTCTGCATCCCATGTTGTTAGGTGTCTGAGTTAGGGGTCACCTTCATAGATCACTTTGGATTTCCACTGCACTAGGTTTCTAACCAGAGATGTCCTTGATTCCAGATGTCTTTCCTGGTACTCTCTCCTTCCATTTTCCTCTCACCTGATTTCTCCTGTTTCCATACCCATCCCTAATTCCAGACTCCTTCCCCATCTATCTGTGATGTCTATTATGTTTCTTTCACAGTGGGATTCATGTCTCCCACTATGAATCTTAGTTATTACTTAGCTTCTTTGGGTCTGTGGATTGTAGCATGGCTATCCAAAACTAATATCCACCTAAAGTGAGCACATGCTATGTTTAATAGCACAGCCACTAAGACCCATGGGGCCTCATAAAGTTGAAAAGCTTCTGTAAGGCAAAGGACACCATCAAAATAACAAAATGGCAGCCTACAGAATGGGAAAAGACCTTCACTAACCTTACCTCTGAAAGAAGGTGGACTTCAAAATACAGAATTCAAGAAATTAGACATCAACAAACCAAACAATCCAATTTAAAATTGATACAGATCTAAACAAAGCATTCTTGACAAAGGAATCTCAAATGGCAGAGAAACACTTTAAGAAATGTTCAGCATCCTTAACCATCATGCAAATGCAAATCAAAAAGATTCTGAGATTCCATCTTATACCTGTCAGAATGACTAAGATAAAAGAAGCGACAGCTCATACTGGAGAGACTGTGGAACTACGGCAACACTCCTGCATTGCTGATAGTGTGTAAACTTGTACAGTCACTTTGTAAATCAAAGTGGAGTTTTCTCTGAAAATTGAAAATACACCTACCTCAATACCAAGTTATAACACTCCTGAGCATATACTCAAAGGATGATCATTTACTGTACCACAAGGAAGCTTTTCCAACTATGTTCATAGCAGTTTTATTCATAAGAGGAAGAAACTGGAAACAACCTAGGTCTCAATCAACCAAACAATGCATAAAGAAAATGTGGTAAACTTATACAATGGATTGCTGTGAAATAATCCTCTTGTACACTGTAAAGATTCATTATAAACACAAAATGTATAGGCAGGGTTACTAAACTAAGGATGGTGGGAAATAAAAAGGTGGAGAGAGGAGTCATCAGCCAGAGGCAGAAGGAGCAGAAGGTGAGCAGGCCATGCTAATAAAGGTACCGCAACATGGCAAAGCACAAATAGAAATGTGGGTTAATTTTAATGCAGGAGTTACCTAATAATAAGTATGAGCTATTGGCTGATCATTTATAATTAATGAATATTACGCCTCTGTGTGGTAACCTAAGAAGTGGCTTTCAGTGATTTGGGAACAGGAATTTGGGACAAAAAGTTTATTTTACAGCGGATTATTACTCTACTGTTAAAAAACAATGTCATCATTAAATTTTCCAAATTTTCAAATGGATAGAACTAGAAAAAAATCATTCAGAGTGAGGTAACCCAGACCTAGAAAGACAAACATGGTATTTTGATAGCATACATTAGGAAAAAGGAGAGCCTCGTTGACAAATTATGTGACTACAGATATCCATATATATGTGAATGAAACCTGATCTTTATCGATCATTAAAATTCCTGAATGGATCTAAGAACTTAATGCATTATTTGAATAGCACCCATATAATCTCTAAAGCTCTTAGATAAAAATTTTAACATAGGCAAGAACTTTCTGAAAAAATAGTTGTTCAGGAAATGACTCAGAGAAATGGGATCTAATACAATTAAAAATGATTTTGCATAGGGGCCACAGGAAACAAACACCAGAGTGAAGAAACAGCTTAAAGAATGGAGAAAAGCATTTCTAGCTATACATCTGACAGAAGATTAATATCTAGTTACCGAATAATATATGAAAGACTCAAAAGACTAAATTAAAACCCAACAGCTTTGCTCATCAACAATCTAATCAAATATACAGTTAGGTCTCAATCCCTCATGCTCAGGGCTCAGGAAACCACATGAAAGAGCAGGGAGAAAGAGTGTAAGACCCAGGCATAGATGACACCAAGAAAAGAAGTGCCTCTAAATCAAATGACCCAGACTCATATAAACTCTGAAACTGAAGCAGTTAGCACAGGTCCTTCACATGTCTACGCCAGGTCTTCTGCATATGCATTGTGGTTTCCAGATAATTGTTTTCATGGGATTCATGAATGTTTGAACATTGGGTTCTCTGTTTCTTATGCCTTCTCTTGGGTTCCTTCACTACGTTGTTTATTTCTTATTCATCTTCAATATGATAGTTTTTGTTTTATCTTATTTTATTATTATCCCTTAGATGCATTTGTTTCCTATTAGGAAACATAAATAGAGTGGCTCTGTAAGATAGAGGGTTTAGGGAGAACTTGGCTGGAGTTGTGAGATCAGAACCATGAACAGGACATACTACATTAGAAAAAAATTCATTTTCAATAAAAAGAAGAAAATATGAGGCATAAATGACCAATATACCTAAAAAGTATTCAGTATCCATAATTATCTGAGAAAAGCAAATTAAAACTACATTCAGATTCTAATCACTCTAGACATAAATGACTATCACAAAGCAAACAACACATGCTGGGGAGCATAGAGGAACGGTACCCTTTTATATGTTTGTGAGAATATGTAAATCACTATGAAATTTCTTCACAATGATGAAAATAAAATCATATGTGATCATCTGACCAAGTTACAACAGTTCTGAAAGTATACCAGAAATTATCTAAATTGACATATCATGACTCTTGTATCACCACAATTATTGTAGCAATATTCACAATAACTAGATTCTGCAATAAGCCTTTTTTATGAACAGATGAATAAACAGAGAAGGTTTTACATATATTAAAGCTTTGTTCAGCTATGAAGAGAAATGAGATTAGGTTGTTGCTGTAAAATGTGTGAAATTTGAAAGTATGATAGTAAGCTAAAATAATTCAGACCCAGAAGATAAAATAGCAGGCTATGTCATGCTTGTAGATCCTAAAATATATATCAAAGCATGAACCATGTACATATGAAAACTAAAAGAAGTCATTAAATATTTATAATGAATTTTACTTGTTTTTATAGTGTTGATTCAATTATATTTCTTAGATCTTCTATGTAGATTAAGCGCAATCCTATGAGCATTCTTTTTGTTTGTTTGTTTTGTTTTGTTTTGTTTTTTTCAAGACAGGGTTTCTCTGTGGTTTTGGAGCCTGTCCTGGAACTAGCTTTTGTAGACCAGGCTGGTCTCGAGCATTCTTAAAAAGGGTATCTACTTCACAGGGGATGCTATTAACCATTACTTCACAAAACCTTGTTTTCTGTATTTGCACTTTGATAACAAAGTCTTGTGTGCATGGATAAAATGTAACAGGTACCACAATTAACACCATGTTTCACTGCCACAAAGGTTATTGCACCCTTACTTCCCAAAGAAGACAACTTTTGAGTACTTGTCTAATGCCCATGATTAATTCTATAAAATCATTTATCAAATTAATTGTGTTCTGTGCATTTTCACTCTTTGTATATTATTTATAATACAAATATGAATGACATACTCAAATATCTTGAGTTATTTACACTTGTGTCTGAGAAAACTCAACTCTAGTCCCATTATTGGGTAAGTGCTATGTATTAATTAATAAATATTTTTATACTTCACCTGTCTGAAAGAAAAATAATAACCAAACAATGGAATAAGAATTAATAATATTACTATAACACCTTGCATTACTATGTACTTTATGAATATATTCTATAAAAGCATTCAAGGTGGGTAGGAATTCAGATTTATAAAGCTTGAAACATATTCGAGTTGTATGTTGAGTGTGATCATAAGGTTTAGGAATACTTATAGAAGAGCAACTAGTTTTGAATTAATGGAACACAGATGTAGGAGTAAGAATAAAAGCACATATAAGATTAAGCTGGAAAAGTAGGCTTCCTAGTAAAACATAAAATTCTAAATGTAGTTATTCTTATTCTAATATGGTTACCTATTTGGTGTTTTCCTTATTCCTTTACTCTGGACTACTCTGCTAGTTATTTATGTTCAGGAATAATACATTAAAATTGTTCAGTATCAACCCCTGAAACTGATTAGTTGACCTAGTTGATATCATATCATCCATAAGTGTCTGTAGTATAAATGAAGAGATGGAGCTCATGAGGGAATGAGAACTCATTTCCTAATGACTCCATTGCTTCCCAAAAGCTCCATCAACAGGCAACCAAGCATTCAAGATGTGTGTCTTGGGAAACATTTGAGAACCAAGCCATAACAATTAACATTGCCATATAACATTGCTTCACAGAAAAGTAAGGAAATATCATGATTGTTTCTGATTTATTTTTCCAAAGTCCATGGGTATGGTAATGATTGAGTTTTTGCTCTAAACAGCAAAACTCTGAGGTAGATCTGGTTTGTGAACACATCATCCATTTACATTCTTATCACAACGATGTTCACCATAATTTTCTTTATATTTCCTGACAATGATTAAACTTGTAGTGAGGTATTTCTATAGTACAAAATTATCAAAGTTGTTTATGAAGGGTAAATTTTAACTTTATGATACTTTAGTAACCTTTGTGCCTCATTTATTCAGTTTTTGATGTCTCAGATAGAATCCAAGGCTCTGAGCAGCACAAAGAGCAACCTTTCTAATGGAGCAATAATTACTCCCTGCTTTTTCTAGATATATGCTGGATTTTTGTTGTTTTTTGTGTGTTTTTATTTTTTCGAGACAAGGTTTCTTTTTTAAAAAATTATTTATTTTTTATTGAAAATTTCTACCTCCTTTCCTCCGCCCACTTCCCTCCCCTCCTTTTCCTCCCCTCCCCCTCCCTCTCCAGTCCAAGGAGCAGTCAGGATTCCCTACCCTATCGGAAGTCCAAGGTCCTCCCTGCTCCCCCCAGGTCCAGGAAGGTGAGCATCCAAACAGACTAGGTTCCCACAAAGCCCATCCATACAGTAGAATCAAAACCCAGCGCCATTGTCCTTGGCTTTTCCGTCAGTCACATTCGAAGAGTTCGGTTTGATCACATGCTCCGTCAGTTCCAGTCCAATTGTCCTTGGTGATCTCCCATTAGGTCAGTCCCGCCGTCTCAGTGGGTGGACGCACCCCTCGAGGTCCTGACTCCCTTGCTCATGTTCTCCTTCCTTCTGCTCTTCATATGGACCCTGGGAGCTCAGTCCAGTTTCCATGTGAGCATGCTGGTTTGAATGTTGTAGCCCTGGTTTCTTCTGGACCACATCCTTTGTATGTTGATTCTGAGGAAATAGTTTCCAGAAGATTTTGTACCATTGATGATGGATTCTTATATAACAACTCACTTTTTCATCACTGATATCTAGCATCAAGTGTCCCAGAAAGAAAAAGTTTGTTTTCAGTGGTCCTAGTCTCTTGCTAATCATACATGACCTTTCAATACCAGTTGGCCAAAAAAGTAAAAAAAAAAAAAAAAAAAAAAAAGGTCCTAGTTCAAAATATTGAGGCACAGTCCAGACAGAATCTTTCAGGAACCTCAAAGTTTTCTTCTGACACTTCCCAAGCCAGATCTTTTACCCCATTATCAGTCCTCATTAAAAGGCAGGGTTAGTCCTCCCTTACAGGTATATCTGTGCTTCCCATTATATTCCTATCTAGTCCTCAGATGAGAATGCTGCAGGTCTTTTGGGAAGAAAATTCCTTATTATACAAACATTACACATTTGATTTTGATGCAAGTCGAGTGTCATCCAACTCAAATAGGTTACATGAAACTCATGGGTTCTCAAGACTTTGTGAACAAGGTTTCAGACACATGCTGGGCCTGCACACAGGTCACTGTTATTTATCAACTAGTCTGTCAACTGTTTAAGAGAAATTGGCTTTCATGTTCACCTTCCCTACTCCCATACAACCATGAGGTAAAGGGCTCAAGGTTGTAACAAAGAATACCTATAACCCTAAATGGAGTCCACATAGAGAATATATCTTCAATGACAAAGGAACAAAGATATCCATAATTGGTAAGAAAAGCCACCACAATCCCGTTAATCATCAAGATTGAACATTTCAAGAAACAAATGTTGGACATCTGTTGCTGACGGAAGTCTTACACCCAGTAGTAGATAGTTGTAGTTACTTTCCTCTCATGACTTGGCCAAGTTATTTATTATACACGACTTAAACTAGTTAGGATAGTATGATTATTGAATATATTTGTTATTATTGAATATAATTTTGTATTAGGCTTAGAACTCTCTTAATTAAACAAAAAGGGGAGGTGCTGTAGGAAGTCTTGCAGCCAGTAGTTAATAGCCCTCTGGCACATGGTCTTTTATACTTTTGATGCTGATGTAGAGCATTCGTCCAGCCTCTTTTCCAGCTGCGGGATTTGGTTTCTGGTCTCCGTTCTAGCAGAGGATTCTGATTTGTGAGTCTACCTCTAAATAAATAACTATCTATTTCTCAATTCTGAGCTAGTGTGGGATTTCTTTTGAACATCCTTCTTCAATCTCTAAAAGACTCTTAATCACTAGGTGCTATGTAACAGTTACCTCTGAGCAAGGAACAGTACTCCTACAGGAAAGATTTTAAAGCACAGAAGTAAATAACTCAAAATAGCTTTAGAATATCCTCAAAACTGACCAGATTCACTAGGCCCCTTCTTGCCAGAGTAAGCAGTAAAAGGCTGAATATACACACTCAGTCATACAACATTACAAAACAACTCCAATACCAAACCAGTTACCTGGAAGAGGTTTTGACAAGAGTCATTTGCAAACCACAATTTCCAAACTCTTGAGCTGAGTGGAGGCTTTGCAGTGTGTTCTAGGTTCCAAGGTTTTGTGAGTTTCAGGCTCTGTTGGCATAGGCTGTAGTGATGCAGCTGTCTTTGAGTCATTTCTGCTCCTGTAAATAAGCCCTCATTCATGTTTACATAAATAATCTGAACAAAGTTTATTGGTTGACCAAGCTAGATTTAAGTGACATTAGTACTTTAGTCTGTTGTGAGCTTTATATATGGAGTCAAAAGATGTGTGTAATGAAAAATATTTCCTGCACAATTATAGGATAGCATTATTTTCTGACTTCTGTAGGCCATAGTGACCAGAGCAGGGACAGGATTATGGTCTTTAAGATGGAAAAGCAGCATCCACAATAAAGTAGGCAGTGAAATTCCACAAAAACCCACTTTGTTGCTAAAGAACATGGGAACCTAAAAGAAGAATCATCTCAGGGTCTCAGAACAAGTCAATAGACCTACCAAGATCCAGTGCCTAACACCTTCTTAGTCTTCTGACCCTGTAGGGTTAACTAATGTGCCTCTCTGTTGCTTCTGGGGACTGTCTTTATTTATTGATAATAGTTTCTGGAAATTGAGAATTACCTAGGAAACACAGAAACCTTCATCAGCCACTTAGATGTCTCCTAGGAAGAAGCTATTGTGTCTAGCTTTCTATGAGTACTTTATGAAGGCTTTCTACTCTGCTGGTTGTTGCACATTCTAATATTTTCCATCTTTTAGTTTCTAGTTAGACCAGGCCCATATGCAGAAAATATGAGGTATAGGATTTCTTTTTTTTTTTTTTTTTTTGGTTTTTCGAGACAGGGTTTCTCTGTGGTTTTGGAGCCTGTCCTGGAACTAGCTCTTGTAGACCAGGCTGGTCTCGAACTCACAGAGATCCGCCTGCCTCTGCCTCCCAAGTGCTGGGATTAAAGGCGTGCGCCACCACCGCCCGGCGAGGTATAGGATTTCTTACAGCTGGTGGATGTCGATGAGAAAAGACAATATCTAGGGGAAATTTTAATAATGATTACCCATCTGCTTTTAGGCTCAGAGGAGGCAATGGTGCAACTTTCTTTGGTCATCCCAAATTCGAGTTTATCTGACACCGGCCGCCTCCACCATGTTACCCAAGTTTGATCCTAAAGAGACCAAAGTTGTATACCTGAGGTATACAGGTTTTGAGGTAGGTGTCACATTTGCTTTGGCACCCAAAATAGGACTCCTGGGTCTGTCTCCAATAAAAGTTGGTGATGACAAGGCCAAAGCAACCAGTGATTGGAAAGGCATGAAGAGTATAATGAAATTGATCATCCAGAACAGTCAGTCCCAGATGGAGGAGGTGCCCTCTGCCTCTACCTAGATCATGAAAGCCCTCAAGGAGCCACCAAGAGACAGGAAGAAGCAGAAAAACATTAAACACAGTGGAAATGTCTCTTTTGACGAGATTATTAACATTGCCTGGCAGATGTGACACACGTCTTTAGCCAGAGAACTTTCTGGAACTATTAAAGAGATCCTAGGAAACTGCACAGTCTGTGGGCTGCAATGTGTATGGCTGCCACACTCACGACATCATTGATGACAGCAACAGTGGTGCAGTGGCTTGCCCAGCTTGCTGAGAAGCAACAAGAGAAAATGTTTCAATAAAAGACCATCTGCCATCTAAAAAATAAAATAATAATAATAATAATAGTAATGATGTTTACCCATATGTATACAAAGGAATATATATTGGAATGTCTTTCATGTCTATTTTGTGTCCCGCTCCATTGGAGACAGAAAATATTAACAATGTGGTTGTATTCGTTAGGGACTCTGTTGCTGTGAAGGGACACCATGACCAAGAAACTCTTATAAAGGAAAACGTTTAATATGCAGTTCAGAGGTGTAGTACATTATCATCATGACAGGAAGATGGTGTGTAGTCAGACATGCTAAAAAGGTAGCTTAGAGTGTTATGTCTGGATCCACAGGCAAAAGGAAAAGACCGCCACACTGGGCATGGCTTGATAATCTCAAACCTCAAATCCTGTCTCCAAGTGAGACCCCTCCTCTAACAATACCACACTTACTCCAATAAGGCCATGCCTCCTAATAATGCCATTCTTTATGGGCCTAGGGGGACATTTTCACTCAAATCACTGTATTCCACTCTCTGGCCACCTTTGGCTTTTAGCCATATCGTAATGTAAAATGCATTTAGTCCAACTTCAAAGGACCCCATAGTCTCATATTCCAATTCCAAATTTGTTTAAAAATCCAAAAGTATCCTGTGAGACTCATGCAGTCTCTTAACTGCAATCCCTTATAATAAAATCAAAATGACAAAGAAAATAATATACTTCCACCATACAATTTCACAAGATACACATTACCATTCCAAATGGTAGGAAAGGGTGCATAGTGAGGAAATTCTGGACCAAAGCAAGACTGAACAGTAGCTGTGCAAACTCTAGACTTTGCTTCTCCATGTCTGATGACAAAACACTCTGCAGATCTCCAATTCCTTTTGGCTTTGCTAGTTACAACACAGTTCTTTCTCTTGGACTGGTTTCCTTCCCTATTAGTTGATCTGGGCAGGCATCCAATGACTCTGGCATGCACAACATTTTGAGATCTTCATGGCAATCTAGGCTGCACCTTCACAACTTCATACAGTGATCTTCATGACACTCCTGACATTTGCCTGGCTACAGCAGCTTTGCCTAGTCACAGAGGGAGATTCTGTAAACACTTTCTTCTATCCTAGACTCTAAAGCAAGAACCACAAGGCTAAATTTGCCAAGTTCTGCTGCTTGTTGCATTTGGAACATGCCCCCCTAATTCAATTACATCTCTGATCTTTATGGTTTTCTTCACTGCCTAAGCTTTTCTGCCCTAAAACTTGATCTGTAGATCAGGCTGGCCTCTGATTTAGAGCTCAGCCTGCCTCTGCCACCAGAGTACTCGAATCAAAGTCATGCAACAACCTACCCAGCTTTTCTTTAATTCCTTTTCATAAGTTGGAAGTTTATATGGATAGGCTCTTGCCTTAAAGACCCTTTATTCCATAACATCAGGCTGTTCTTTAATTGTTTATCTATTTGAACACAGGATTTAGTTACTTTTCACTTCCTGGATTTTCCTTGAACTATGCATTCTGTATTTTTCCTTGCTCAATTTCTCCTTTCCAATATAGAATCTCATAAGAGTGAACACTAATAACCTAGAATAGAATCAGTACGAGACTGTTTTGAGACTTTTTTGGCTAAGACAATCCAAAACTCTTCAATTTAAACTCCAGCAGACATTTTGGACAAAAAACATCCACATTCTTCATCAAAATATTACAAGAATGGTCTCTAGGACACATATTAAAATTCTCCTCAGAAACCTCTTGATCCTGACCTCCCTAGTTTAAATCACCCTCAGCTCTACTGTCTTACATGCTTTTATTAGTATGGAGCATTAAGTCCCATTAAAATGTAAAATTGCTTTTTAATGCAAAGTCCACATTCTTCCAAACAGATGCATGGTCTGGCCTATCACAGCAATACCTCATTCCCTAGTACCAACTTCTGTCTTAGCATTTCTATTAATTACACTATGACCACAGCAACTCTTATGAGGGAAAACATTTCATAGGGGTTGGCTTACAATTCAAAGGTTTGGTGAACCATTATCATGGCAGGAAACATGATGGCATGCAGGCACACATGATACTAGAGAGGAAGCTGAGAGTCGTACATCTGGAATCACAGGCAACAAGATGAGACTGTCATACTGGGTGACTTGAGCTTCTGAGACTTCAAATCTTGTCAGCTCTGAGCACACTTCCTCCAACAAGGCCACACTTATTCAGATGAGGCTACAATTCTTAATACTACCACTCTTTATGGGGCTATGGGAGCCCATTTTTATTTAAACCACCACAATTGGCATGGGTATCTGTATACTGTCCTTCCTCATCAGCAACAATGAAAGGGGGAGGGGCTATTAAGGTTATTTGTTCTTGTTAATATGGCTCTTTGAAAGCCTCTTACACTAAAGAATTGCTAATCTTATCTTACCTGAATAAAATCCACTACTTAAAGAACCTAAGGTGTAATCATTCCTACTGACCTTTCCCACACCCTCCAGTTTATATTCTGTAAACAACTACCATGCAGTAACATAGAGAACATGGAGAAACGGAATACTCTTCTCCCTCAGCTTGTTTATGTCACAAGAATTGCAAAGAGAAAATAAAATTGGGACACACGTGGTGCAATGGGGTAGAAGCAATAGTAGACATTAAGACTCACTGGAGCTCTTGTCTTTTGCCCCCAATCCTAGCAGGTTGATTCTTCTCTGCTTTTAGTTCTAACTAGCAGCAACTTGTCTAGGACTTGAACCTGGACTTTTGCAAATTCAGTGCTGGTTATGCAGCTAGGGCCTCCAGTTTGTTTAGGCTCTGTCCTTTTTTTCTTTGATCTCTATTTACAACCCCACAGCCAGCCCTTCCACGTTTTCTTCCCCACTCTTCAGCAACTCAGATACTTTAAGAAGCTCATATATTTATTTGCAAGGCCAGAAAAGTGCTTATCCCATTTCAGCAGTGACATGCAGCCTGGGCTAGAGAAAGAGCACGTGTGTAAAGTCAGAGATGTTATCTCCCAGACAGTACAGCTAAGGGAGGCTGTCCTTGTCAGACCACTGCTTTCTCATACATATCCCATCAAAATATTCTTTCTTCTTTATAGCAGCAGCAGCAGCAGCAGCAGCAGCAGCAGCAGCAGAAGAAGAAGAAGAAGAAGAAGAAGAAGAAGAAGAAGAAGAAGAAGAAGAAGAAGAAGAAGAAGAAGAAGAAAGAAAGAAAGAAAGAAAGAAAGAAAGAAGACAACTTTCAAGCAGTCATACAAGTTTCAGACCAGTAGCTAAAACCATTCATGTATGCTAGCACCCAACAAAGATTTTCTACACAGAATAGGAACTTTCTTCCTAGTTCACTCTGAAAATCCTCCATTTGTATATCAAACAAATCCCACCTCAAATCTAAAGTATAGTTGTTGTGAGAGTTTATTTCATCTATGTGACAGTGTTGTTTGAAACCAGAAGAATGTTTAGTCTCCTGGAGTCAAGGGTGGTTGTTAGTCATCCAACTTAGGTGCTGGGACATAAGTTCAGTTTCTCCAGGACAGCAAACAGACACTGAACCTTTGATTCATCTCTTCTGTTCAATAATTATAATATGTTAATGTTTTTTATTTAAGAATGTATTATAATACAATTTTGGCATTCTTTGTATGAGTTTGTAAACTGCTACAATATCTTCACATTCTGAGAAGATATTTATATCATATATAGAGTGATGATCTATAACTGATAATGTTTGAGAAGAAAATATAATAAAGTATATAACATATAATAAATTAGAAAAAAAATCAATCTAAATTTTAGTCAGAACTATCCAAAGTTAAACCTATTTAAACATAGGTAAAAGGAGTCAGCTTTGTATAGAGGCCTGGAAGGCAAGAGCAATGACAGGATTTGTGCTTGGGTTGTTTTTTTCGGTAGATTTGGTCAAATAGTATTAATGTATTTTGAACTTTGAAATTCCAGCCTGAGCTTAAGAAGTCTTTTACTTAATTCCCCTGCTACCTGCAATCACTAAGTTTAATACACACACAGTTCTAATCCATTAAAGTTAACAACTTTCAGAGCCATTAGCAATAATGACTTCCTCCATCAGTTTCTCACAACAACCCTCTGTGTAGGGTTTATACAAAAGCAGATCAAGAAAAAAATAGAAAAAAAATATTTTCAAATCTGTTACTATTGGTGGTGATTAACAATGGTCAGGGCCATGGGAATGTGCAGAGCTGACCAGAATTTAGCAGACTCCATCAAAGACTTTATTTTAGTTCCTGTTACTACAGGTCATAAGTCCATTTTTGTTCCTGAATTTTATAATTCTAACTGTTTCTCTATCATGACATCTACAAACCACTTGAATAGATCAGTTTTGAGAGGGGTATGGGAGGTACATCCAGAGTTATCTTTCTCCTGGTTCTTGCTTTACCAAGATATAAGTACTTTGAAGATTGCTCCTCCCAGCATGCATGCTGTTAAATGCTTTTGTCTTTCTTGGACTTGTGGTTTTTCATTTTCATACTTGGGGTGGGTTTAGATCACCATTTGGATCCAGTTTTTTCTCTTTTGTCTCCTTTTAATTTTAGCACAAATCCATGTAAAATGGAGACAAGAAGACAAGCAAAAGTGAGGACTAAGATGAAATGTTTTTATTTTTATAATTATTTTATTGCAATAATTTAAAGTTTAGGTGTTGTCTGCTTTCTGCTCTTCTGAAGGCCTATGTACTTATTTATTTCTATTAACGTTTTCTCTGACAATTTCCTGAATGTATACATGTGTTCTGAATACTCCCACTCACACCTTTCTATCTCTCATTTGCCCCTTTTGACCTCAACTTATACCTAAAACTAAGTTTCCTATTTTCTTGTCTTTTTGTTGTATTTAATATTATGTTAGTTTAGACAAGACCATCTGTCTGTGTGATCATCAATGTAAAATTATCCAGTAATTTTACTTGGCTCATCAGTTGCTATTTATTGCTCTGAAGAGACATTATGACCATGGCAACTCTTATAAAGAAAACATTTAATTGGGGCTAGCTTCCTGTTCAAAGGTTTAATCTATTTTTATCATGGTGGGAGACATGGCATCATTCACTCAGGCATGGTCCTGGAGAGGGAGCTGAAAGTTCTACATCTGGATTTAAAGGTAACAATTAGAGAGAGTGACATTGGGCCTTCTTTGAGCATCTGAAACCTCAGAATTCACCCCCAGTGACACACCTTCTCTAACTAGACCATACCTACTCTAACAAGGCAATAACTCCAAAGAGTGAGACTCCTTATGAGCCTAGGGGGGTCATTTCACTCATACTACCACAGAGGGGTAGGTCACATTATTCCCTCTTTAATTTGTAGCTGGGTATTGATAGGTCCAATTGTGTGTAAAACCATAATAGGCAACTACAACTGAAGAATTAGTGATTATAGTAGCAAATTCTGATCAGAAGGTAGTATTTATCAGTCCTTCTCCATAACTTATGCTTCTTTCTATTGTTTTGGCTTTTTTGATATTCTCTAAGATTTAGAGGGCATGCTATATATGCATTTTATAGCTGATTCCTTAGCATTCCCTTATTTTCAAAACTTAGAAAAGGTGAGAGTCTTGGCCTTCAGCATGAATGTCTGGAGTTTGCATTTATTTTCCATCTTAATGTGCTTTAGTGTAGTAATATTTTTTCTTCTTCATTATAAAACCATAGATAGTGACAGGACAATATTCTGGGGAAGATTCCTTCAAACTCCTTAGAAAGTGTTAATTTCAACAAGTTTTATGTGATGTCTAATTGATTGGGAAGGTTATGTTAAAGTAGGACATGAATGGAATCCTAACATACTTTAAAATATTATTTAACATACAACCACTAGCTTATTTTATTATATAATTATGATAATGTCAGTACCATATTCAGAAATAAAGGCATGACAATAATAGCTTGTATTACATAAACAATTTAATTTTTAGTGAACTTTGATTTTAGTTGTGATATGTGTATTAGAATTTTCAAGAGAAACTGAACAGAATAAATATACAGTTACATAGAGAATCTGTTACGTTGACCAACACGACAAGAGGCTGAGCTGTTCCACAGTGTTGTTTGCAGGCTTGAGCTCCAGGAAACTGTAAATTACCAAATCCAGGATACTGAAACATTAAATCAGAGAGGGACCAGCATGAGGCAGAATACCTTGAAGACCCTGAGGCGTCACTAGTGAAAAGCCATAGTAAAGACACAACATCTTAGACTCAGATGTCTATCAGGGAGAGCAGCAGACACATGCTCCCAAAAGAAGGGTCAAATCTAGGAGAGAGATTTTCTCTCCTTTCATTTTTATTACACCTGAGAGCCATCCTAGGACAAATGCTACATCATACATTCTGATGTCATCAATGCATATCCATCTTTTCAAGAAACAACATCTCCACATATCTAAAAATATGTCTTACCACTTTTCAAAGCAAAGAAAAAAATCTTTGATGCTTGTCAGTGAAGCAAACAAAATTAATCATCACATCAACTTATAGGTAAGGAAGAATATGTTCATTGTTAGATGAGCGAAGATGTAACAGATTTAATAAACAGCAATTTATTTTCTATTCTTGCTCCTTAACTTCCTAGCAATTACTTATTTTAGCATTTAGTATCCTTAAGATTGAGAATATCTAACTTCTGTCAAGAAATAAGTTCTGTTTGATACTATGGAAACCTTATAGGAATTAGGATCTCAGCTCTTTTACTTGCCCCTGCTCTATAGGAGATCTTCTGTATAAGAAAAGAGCATTGTATGCATTTTTTTGTTATGGATTTCTTTGATCACTAGCTCATTGGATGTAAAGCTGATCTGTACTTTGGCATATTTATTTTTAAATCATCCTGAGGATAATAACAGACCTAGAAGTTTTACTCTGTACTATATAGGAAGTTAGGACTATAAATATACCTCATTGATGGGTATAGAGTTAAACAATAGTGCAAAAAAATCAGAAAAAAGAAAATGTGAATTGAAGACTAGGAAGGGGTCACAGCAGGGTATCAGGATCCCACTGTGATTCAGGATCACAATGTTCTCTGTGTCAGTTATGAAGCAGGAGTTGGGATTAAAAACTTCATGAGGCCTTAGAATCTACTACTAAACATCCTGATCTTAATAACTTTACAGATTTTATTTTAGTTGCTAGTGCTATCCACTTTTTTTTCTTTTCAAATAAACACTTTTTCACTTGCAGTCTGTATAAGACTTTTTATGTATCTGTCTTCTGCTAATCAACTGGACGTTCTCAGTAAATCTTTATTCTTCTTTTAACTTATACCACTATTTAAAATTTGCATGCATTTGGGTCCTTTGAATTGAAATGGAATTCTATTATTGTTGGCTATAAACAGAAACAGTTCATTCATTCCCCAGCTGCCCAGACCAGAAAAATCTTATAGAAACTATATTAATTACAACATTGTTTGGCCAATATGTTAGGTGTATTCCTAGCTAACTCTTGCATCTTAAATTAAGCCATTTCAGTTCATCTTTGCATCACCATAAGGCTGTGTCCTACTGGTAACTTTCTGGTATCTTTCTCCTTCGGCAGCTGCACAGAATGTCCTTGACTTGGCCTACTCTCCCTCTCTGTTTGGATTTCCTGCCTGGCCATAGGTCAAAGCAGCCTCTTTACTAACCAATGGTAATAAAACATATTCATAGTGTACAGAGGGGAATCCCACAACAGTTAGCATATGAAACACTCACATATTCAGAGAGTTTTATATTGAATAAAGAATGAATTATTAAGCCGGGCAGTGGTGGCACACGCCTTTAATCCCAGCACTCGGGAGGCAGAGGCCGGTGGATCTCTGGGAGTTCGAGGCCAGCCTGGTATACAAGAGCTAGTTCCGGGATGGGCACCAAAGCTACAGAGAAACCCTGTCTCGAAAAACCAAAAAAAAAAAAAAAAAAAAAAAAATGAAGTATTGGTTTTTTATGGGACACTTGTAAGTTATCCTCCAAATTACAGAACTGCACTGTTATATAGACAGTTCTGATTGATAACATTGCTATCTTGGGTTCTTATCTTCTGTTTTTCTTGCTATCTTCATTATTATTAATTAAGATTTTTTCTTTTTGTATTTTATTCAGAATCCACTTTTCTGCTTTGAAATGAAGTTTTAGCTGAGTGTTTGTGTAGTTGAGTATACCTTATTATCTTAGTGATTTCTTGTTCATTTCTCATGATGATGTTACTAGCAAATCTTCATGTAGCATCTTCTTCCATAGTTGACACTGAGAAATGGTCAAAACTCTTGTTGTAAAATATCAACTTATAAAGGTAGACAAGAGCCTTTGGATGAAATGGAGACTCTTTTGGGGGGTTTCAGGAATTCTGATACTCTAGAGGACTCACAACAAAAATGGAAGAAGTGATTATCATGTAGTGTTTTTAGAATAATGGACAAGAAATTTTACAGTGAGGTGATTTTAGGTCTTAACCCTGAAAAAAATTAGGAGCACATTAATGAGGTCTTATCTGTGTTTTTTTTAAATTACTTTTACACTCCCAGAAAAAAACTTCAATTTTAGATAATTTGTTTTTATCCTGTATATTTTTTTCTATCCATTTTATTCTCTCACTTTTTCTCATCAGAGGTTTTTGTTTTTTGGGTTTTTTTTTTTTTTTGAAAAGTAATTTATATTTGCTCAATTTTATTACAAAAGCAGTCACCTGATTCTGTACAAAACGGTAATCTTTGTCAGTTTTTATAGATGACATTCTTATTGTCTAATTCAACAGTGTTTTTCTGTTATATCTTATTTTACCTTTTTCTGTCATTTATGACAGGTTATCATTCCATCATTCCATTGTTGACACTCACACATTTGTTTGCTCTATGCTATTAATTTCTCTTGTTCTTGCATGGATACTGTCCTCCTTACATAGCCTTCCTCTATCTCATGTTGCTTAAAGAATGTTACCAAAACTAAGTTATGTGTTTCTCTTTAATTAGTAAATTACATGTTTTAAAAATGTAAGCTAACTGTACTATCCAGGTCTCTACAGCGAAGGAGTATATGAGTTTTCTGGTCGTAGCCAATTCTTAGTAGCACTAGCACTGATTATAACATGATTTGATCAGTGAAGTTGTATATGCTTCCAAGGTCTATCCACACATCTGGTTAAGAAATAGGCTGCTAGTAAGGATTCAAGATTCTACTTGCCTTTCTTCTATGTGTCATCTTGAATGCCTGATTAGTTTTGCAGAATAATTTTCTTTTGTCTTAAATATCAAATTGTTGATATGAAACCCATGTGCTTCATTGTTGTTTACTATTTGTGATAGTCAAAGGAGCAAGTGTTTGTTAAATTCTAGAGATCTTCAATCATGTATTATTTATTTATTCCCTTAGCATAGTGATGTGGGATTCTCCTCTGTACACTATGAATACCATTGGTTAATAAAGAAATTGGTTTTACCTGATAGGGTAGAGAGATGGGGGAAACTAAACTGAATGCTGGGAGAAAGGAGGCAGAGTAAGGAGAAGTCGTGTAGCCCCTGCCAGAGACAGATGCCTGACAGAGCATTACTCAGTGGCCCACAGTACATGGCAATATACAGATTAATAGAAATTGGTTAGTTTGGGATATGAATTAGCCAGAAATATGCTTAAGCTATCCACCAAACACTATTGCCAATAATATGTTTTTTGTGTGATTATTTCAGGGCTTAGAAACCAGTAACTAACTAGTGGCTGATGGAGGAAGGTCATTGGCTAATAAAGAAACTGCCTTGGCCCATCTGATAGGGCAGAATTTAGATAGGTGGAGTAAACAGAATAGAATGCTGGGAGGAAGAGGAAGTGAGCTCAGACTCGACAGCTCTGCTCTCTGGAGCAGACGCCATGCTCTCCTCTCCAGAGCAGACGCGATGAAGCTCTGACCCAGGATGGACGTAGGCTAGAATCTTCCTGGTAAGCGCATCTTGGGGTGCTACATACATGAACAGAAATGGGCCAAGCAGTGTTTAAAAGAATACAGTTTGTGTGTCATTATTTTGGGGCATAAGCTAGCTAGGCAGTCATGAGCCGGGCTGTGGGAAGAGGCCCACAGCTCCCTACTACAGATGGCGCCCACGTGGATAACTGCATCCACAGAAAGCCTGAGAAAGCTTGGGAAAGAATAGAGTAAAGCATGTTTTCTTGGTAGCAGCAATTTCTCGGGTCTGCTCTGCTTGCTAGAGGCAAGCAAGCGCTCTTATCTAAGAGAGGCTTCCTGACTCAGCTTCAGCTGCAAAACCCTGCAGCTCATTAAGAGGTCCTGCCACGAAACACTTAAAAGGTATTGATAAAAGCTGACTGCATGCTTGTTTGTTTTCAGCCGTAGCAAAAAAAAAAAAAAGTTGTGCTGTTTTAAAATGCTGGCATTCTGGTCCGTCCTGCCAGGGCCGGTATCTCCGCCATGAGGCTGGAAAGCTAAGGAATGGCTGGATCCAGCCGTCAAAGCCACGGCTTTCGTCCTACTGATATTGCTTGGTAAATTAAAGACTCATGTGGTCAGAAAAAGAGAGATATACAGTAAAGAGAGATTCAAAGACAAAGAAAATTTCTAAATTGTTTACAGTGTGTTAAAAGTATATGCAGGCTAAAAGTTCTTAAAAAAAAATAAGGAAGAAAGCAGTTGGGTGTGGTAGTACACACCTTTAATCCCAACACTTAGGAGACAGAGGGAGATTGACCTCTGTGACTTCAAGGTGTGGTAGCACACGCCTTTAATCCCAGTGCCTAGAAGGTAGAGACAAACTGATCTCTGAGAGTTCAAGGACAGCCTGGTCTAAAGAGTTATTCCAGGACGAAGATATACAGAAAATATAAAATAAAAGTAAAAGTAAACGAAATAGAGGTTAAAATAAAGCTGCACAAAGATGGAAAATACAATGAGAATCTTGATACTGTATGCTATTATGCTCTCTTTGAATTGTTTGAATGCTGAGGAAGGAGCAACAGCTGCTAAAAGATATTTGTTTATAAATGCTGCTGAACTAATCCAAGATAGATATTTTCAAAATTCCTTGACTTCAGAATTTGGATCTAAGGATATGATACTTTGGAAAAGAGTTTCTTCTTTTGTTTTCACAGAAGATGAGACACTGTGGATTGCTTCTTTGATCATGATACGGTATGATAGACCACGCCCTCCTGAAGGGTTGCTGTGAACACCCTTAAAAAATTGCTTCGCTCAACTGCCAACTGAGATGAACCTAGCAGACAGGTTATCCCATAAAAGACCCGAATAACAGCGCCCCCATTCAGCAGGAAGCAGTTTGGAGAGAAAAAACTGCGCCCATGTTCCCATATATTGTTTATAAATGTTATTTTACATTTAAAGGGGGAGATAATATAGATGTGAATAATTTGCATTGATATGAATCTTGGTTTACTGATATTAATTTAAGGTCAATTTTATTATATGTATATGTATTTCTGATATTGATTAAGGTATTGTGATTGTGTAGTTCACTTAAAAATGTAATGTATATAGGTTGTTAATGGATAATTATCAATAATAGTCAAGTTTGTAGTCATGTTAGATTTTCTAGATGTGCATGCTTACATTTTAGATAGACATTCTTCATATCTTTCAAAGATTATAAAATATGGCATTTTAAGTGCTTTAATAACTTAGGGTTTTTCATGACAATGAGACACTCTGCTCCTGGCAGCACCAATCTACTTCAAGAAGAAAGAAGACGGGCATCGAAGAGGCACCTTATGGAGTTTGATAGCTATTTGGGCAAGAAACTGCTCTTGCCTGGACTATTGTATAAACTGGACACAAAGAACCCGCAGAGAGAGGACTGCTGAACTTGCCTAAAGGTGAGATGATCTTTTGGGGTTCCTGATTCATGAAAGAGACATGAATTCATGTAAGACATTCTGCAGGACACAGCAGATAGTGACTGAACTGCCTTTGAAATTTCCTGCTTCATGGAAATGTGTGCTGGAAACTATGGGCCTTTAGGCCGAAGATGGATGCCCCAACGGTACAGAGAAACTTTGGGTGACTGTCAAGGTAGCGAGATGTCTCTGTCATTTCTAGAGTTTAGAAGTTGCTTATTTCTTGTTTGCTTAGGTAATATTATATCCTTCTGGAGTCTTTGATAGAGTTGAAGAATAGATAGATAGTTATAGTTTTCTTTAGTTATGATAAAGATAAAATAGATGTAAATATTGTAACTGTAATTCTTACTTGATAACTGTTTTGCTATATGTAATTTTGCTATGTTAGAGCCTTTCCTTTTTGTTTAAACAGAAAAAGGGGAAATGATGGAGGAAGGTCATTGGCTAATAAAGAAACTGCCTTGGCCCATCTGATAGGGCAGAATTTAGATAGGTGGAGTAAACAGAATAGAATGCTGGGAGGAAGAGGAAGTGAGCTCAGACTCGACAGCTCTGCTCTCTGGAGCAGACGCCATGCTCTCCTCTCCAGAGCAGACGCGATGAAGCTCTGACCCAGGATGGACGTAGGCTAGAATCTTCCTGGTAAGCGCATCTTGGGGTGCTACATACATGAACAGAAATGGGCCAAGCAGTGTTTAAAAGAATACAATGCGTGTGTTGTTATTTCGGGTATAAAGCTAACCATGCGGGAGCCGGGCTGTGGGAAGAGGTCCGCAGCCCCTACTACAAGTGGCCTTTCTCCAACAAATTGGTGCCAATGTGGTTGACTAAATCCATGTAAAACATAAGAAAGAATGGAAAGAAATTCTAGACACTAAAAATCAAAGTTTAGCTATACCCCCCCCACACACACACCTGAATGGGCTTTGCTTACTGATGCCATGCTGTGGCTCTTTTAAGAGAGGTTTTCCTGATTTAGCAGTGGCAAAAAAAAAAAAAAAAAAAAAAAAAAATGGTGGTTTTTAAAATGCCAGCTTTCTGGGCCATGTTGCCAATGTGACCTCTAGCTCTTTCAGGTGGCTGAGCATTTAAATGGGCTTTGTGAACAGAGTGCTACAACTTACTTAACGGCAATATAGACTAGCAGTGTGCCTAAAAATGGGGTTGTGAGCATGGTTCTCAGAGGCAGCAAACAGCTCAGGCATACTGGACTGGCTATGGCAAGCAGGTAGTGACGTATTTCCCCTAGCAGTGATATGGCTTAAGTGCATAAGATGGGCTTAGCTTTTTTTTTTTCTGTTTTTTTTTTATTTTTTTGTTGAAAAAATTTCCGCCTCCTCCCTGCCTCCATTTCCCTTCCCCTCCTCTCCCTCCCCCTACTTTTCTCCCCCTCTCCTCACTCCTCTCTCCCTCCGCCCACTCCATTCTCCCTCCCTCTTAAGGGTAGTCCAAATTCCCTGCCCTGTGGGAAGTCCAAGGTCCTCCCCACTCCATCCAGGTCCAGGAAGGTGAGAATCCAAACAGGCTAGGCTTCCACAAAATCAGTTCATGCAGTAGGATCGAAACCTAGTGCCATTGTCCTTGGCTTCTCATCAGCCCTCATTGTCCTCCAAGATGGGCTTAGCATTTTAAGAAGCACTTGTGGTTAGAAAAAAATATAAATACACAATAAAGACAGATTCAGATGGAAAAGACCACTAAATCAGACACAGCATGTTTTAAAAATGTACATAGGCTTGGGAGAGAGAAGAAAAAGAATATAGATAGTTATAAAAAGAAGTAAATGTTTTTTTTTAAACAGGTAAAGTCTTTAAAGAGACAGAGTACAGATAGTCATAGTTTAAAAGGATCAAAGAAAGAATAAGCCACATAAAAATGGAATAAACACAGAGAGTCTGGATTATTGTGTTTTCTTTGAATGTTTTGACTACAGAGAAATATTTGATTATGGAGACTGCTAAGCTAAACCAACATGTTTTAAAGGTTTCTTGGCTTCAGAATTTGAGTCTAAGAATATGTTGCTTTGGAAAAGAGGTTGTTGTTTTATTTCCACAGAGGATAAGAAACTGTGGATTCATTCTAGCCTAATGTGGTTTGATGGGCCAAGACCCACTAAAAGGATACCTTGAACATCCCTCAAAAAAACTCGAGATCTGCACCTGAGCCAAAGAAACCCGAGGAGAGCCCAGCCTCTAAGTTCAGCTCTGCAAGCAAGTATGCTGCTCTCTCTGTGGATGGTGAAGGTGAGACCAAATAGACGACCACACTAAGTAGACCTCCACATGCTGTGCTTTCTTCTAGTCTCCACCCCAGAACACTCAATGGCAAACCAAACCTCTATTCAGAATAGGAAAAAATAAAACTCACCATCTCCTGGGAAAAAAAAAAGGAAAATTACTTTGCCCAATAAACAGCAGGAACAGGTTTGGAAAGAGTTACACTCATATTTCCAAATATTGTTTATAAATATTTCTTTACATTTAAAGGGGGCTATGCTATAGAATTTACATTGGTACAGATCTTGGTTCATTGATACAAATTTAAGATAGATATCGTTATATGTATATTTCTCTTCTTGATTAAGGTATTGTGTTTGTGTAGTTCATTTGAAAATGTATTTATACACAGGGCAGAGAAACCTGCTTGCTCTTTGGGCTGAGGAGGAAGGAAGACTTGATTGGGGGAGGGGGAGGGAATGGGAGGTGGTGGCGGGGAAGAGGCAGAAATCTTTAATAATTAAATAAATAAATTAATAAAAAAAGAAATATAGGTTAATAGATAATCATCTATAATATTCAAGCTTGTAGTCATGTTAGATTTTCTAGTTGTACATAGATATATTTCAGATGGATAGGCATTCTTCAAACCTTTCAAAGACCTTAAGAATAAGGCATTTAAAATGTTTAAATAATTTAGCACTTTAATGCCAGGGAGAAACATCTGCTCCTTGTAGATTCATTCTACTTCAAGATGAATATGGCCATTGAAGAGGCTTCTTATTGAGTTGGTTAGCCATTTCGGCAAGAAACTGCTCTTGCCTCTACTCTTTAATGGACTGGACATGCAGGACCTGTAAGAAAAATGACTGCTAAACCTGCCTAAAGGTGAGAAAGGGACTTCAGGGTTCCTGCTTCATGAAAGAGTCTGCCAGACACATTCAAGACACATAAGAAAATGACTGACAAACTGCCAATATAGGTGAGAACTGTCTTTGAAATTTCCTACTTCATAAATACTATCGGCCTGTAGGCTAAAGATGGATGCCCCAATGGTACAGAAGAATTTTGGGTGACTTTCCAGGCAGTGAGATGCTCTGTCAGTTCTGGATTTTGGAAGTTGCTTACAATAAACTTATTATTTACTTAGGCAATATTGTATCTTTCTGCAATCTTTGATGGAGTTGAAGAACTTATAATTATAGCTTTCCTTAGTTATAATAAAAGATATAGTAAATATAAATATTGTAACAATAATGCTGGCTTGGTACCTATTTTGTTATATCTAATTTTTTTGTATTAAAGTTAAAATCTTCCTTTTTATTTAAACAGAAAAGGGGAGGTGATGTGGGTTTCTCCTCTGTATACTGTGAATACTATTATAAAGAAACTGGTTTGACCTGATAGGGTAGATAGGTGGGGAAAACTAAACTGAATGCTGGGAGAAAAAAGGTAAAGTAAGGAGAAGCCACGTCACCCCTGCTGGAGACAGACGCCAGGCAGAACTTTAATCAGTAAGATTGGAGTTTAGAATATGAGTTAGCCAAACAGTATTGTAAATAATATGGTTTATGTGTGATTATTTCAAGGCTGAACATCCGGGAACAACTTACCAGCCTTCCTCCAACAGCACGGTTAAGGATACTTTTGAATTGAAGCAGCATGATGAACCATCCTAACTGTACCTATTAGACACTCTTCCTCCAGTGTATAGTGAGCTATTCACTCTATCAATCCCAGTGTCAGGAATTTTCTTACCTATATTTCCTCAATAGCTACTTTAACCTGGCTCTCATTATTTTTCAATTTCACAAACCTCCGAACTTCATTTTTTTTTTTTTTGTTCTCTTTAAAAAATGAATTCTGTGTCTAGGCCATTATCAATAGCTCATTGCTTTTTATATTCCTCCTTATTTGTTAGCAAGCCTCTGTTTTTTCTGTCATGCTTTTCCTCTTTCAACATTTAAAAGTATTATCACTAGTGTTACTGACACATCTATGTATTTCTCTCTGTAAGCCTTGCTTATTGAAGTTTCTTTTCTTGGATTTGATTTTCTTATTTTTAAGCATTTTTTTTGTATTCAATGTATTCTATAAGTGACAGGCTAGAAATTTCTCTTGAATAGTAAATGTCAAAGTGCTTTTCATGTTAACATTTTGGAGATGATTAATATCAAAACTCTCCTATGAAGAGCCTTTACCAACCACCGCATGGTTCTCAACATTTGACATTATGTTATTTTCAGTCAGAAACATTAGCAAAAGTCTGGGATAATGGAAGCTGGAAGAGAAGCTGAGGTCTCCAGTAGCTGAAGTTGTAGTTAGTGAATTTCTTTTGCATCAAGGATCAGAGTTAGTGAATATTTTGCCCTCACCTCTGTATGAAACATATTCCATATTGGCAACTTCACTTTCTGTGTTTCAGAGCTGAAAGGAGAAAGGGACTTGATTAACGTATGCTCCCGAGTTCGTCACTTTGCCTGACATATAATTATAATTGACTTTTATTTTCTATATTTAAATGTGACAATTGCTATATTACTTTTTACTTATTTGAGAGATTTTAGAATGAATAAAACCTTTTATATACATTTTGTAAACAGCTAACTATGGGGACTTCATGGAATGGTTTATAGATAATTGGTGATTCCTCACTCCCACCTCTTTTCTTATTAGATGCCTTCTCTTTAGAGGACTTTATTCTGTTGCAGAATATTATTTTAAGATGCGTAACATTTGGCTTTTGTAGAATATTTTTAAAGATATGTTATGCTGTTTATACAATGCCAGATTTGTTTAATGATGCAAAGATGTGTTGAATTATTTTATGTTGCATTTGTCTAACTCTCTGAAGCTGTGTTAAAGCTGTCTAAAGCTTGTGGTGAGCTTAACGGCAAATAGTATGGCAGGAGAAAGGATAGGCATAGCTGGAAGGCAGAGACAATAAAGAGATGGAGAAAACTTGAAGGAGAAAATCAAGGAGCAGGAGAACAAGGAGAGGAAAATGCTAGAGACCAGCCAGCCAGCTACACAGCAAACCAGAGAATAAAAAGTAAAGAAAGATATGTAAGATAAAGATAAAAGCCCAGAGTCAAAAGGTAGGTGCATTAAGTAAAGTTAAGGATAGCTGGCTTGAAACAAGCCAAGCTCAGGTTGGGTGTTTATAAGAAAGAATGAGACTCCATGTGTAATTTATTTGTGAGATGGATGTCAGCCCCCCAAAAGAACAAAGAACAAAAGAGTCAGTCTAAAACAAATTCTTGACCCTCCAACCACTCTTCTAAGGAAGTCTGGTATGGCTTCTGAGAATAAAGAGTTATTTTAGCTAAGTTTTAAGGTAGAGGAGGAAAGTAAGTTTAAATCGAGTATTTAAATATATAATAGCCTGTATTGGGATGTTTGAAAAACTATAAGAACCTCTAAATAAACTTGGAATTTAAGGAGTTTCTAAAAAGAAAATTTCTGGTTACATTACTTAACTAACAAATTCCATCAAACATTAAGAATTAGCTACTTCAGAAAATACAATAAAGTATAATAATTTTCAGTGTTACTGGAGACCAATCTTACACTAGTAAGAGTTTTATAAATATAATAAAAACACTATAGATAAGTGAGTAATTATCAACTATCACCTAATTACATCAAATACCCTGCAAAAATGTTTAAAAATATGTAATAAACAATTAAATATGGGAATTTAATGTTGACTTTGCTTTCTGATAACAAATATAATGTAATTTCACAAAATGCATAGACTACAGAATAAAGTTACTTGGATTTATTTCAATAGGTAGAGAAAAATATTTAAAAAACAATGTACCACTTTTTCACATTAACAAGTGTCAGTAACTTGTAAGATAAAATATGTTTAACTGGGTCAGAAGCATGCACTGAATGGGAAGCCTCATAATTATGAACAAGATCTTTACAAGATTATAAACAAGAGCTGTAAATATGGCACATATCTCCAGAACTCATGTGAAAACCAGCAAGATTGTATGTATCTGTAATACCTTGCTCCAACTGTGATATGGGAAGTAGAGACTAGAACTAACACAATAACTGCCCTGGAATAGAAACAGCAAATGATAACAGAGATACCCTGACCTCAGACATAGTAGATGGCATAATTATACTCATATGTGGAGGTCCAAGAGCATGCACTTGAACATCACACAAGCTTCTCTCTCTCTCTCTCTCTCTCTCTCTCTCTCTCTCTCTCTCTCTCTCTCTCTCTCTCTCTCTCACACACACACACACACACACACACACACACACTGAAATATTACAGATAAAGGGCATAAACAAATGATATATTGTATTTCTCATGCAAAATTTTTAGGAATCCTTGCCCCAAACATTTACCATATATAAATAAATATCAGTTGGAAATTGATGTTTTGAATTGATAATGGAAGTTACAAAATAATCGCATACTAGCGATTATTATCAGAATTGAGTATCATAAAGGGTCATTTATTTAGGGATTGACTCACAGATCACAGTCCTCTACACAAAAGGGAAACGGGAACTGAAACCAGTAACTGGAAAAGAGCGAGAAAGCTTTTCTTTGGCTTTTACAGTATAAGAGGTCAAGCCCTAGTGGATGGGTACCTTAAAGGCTACTGACTGAAGGAGTTCCTATAGCAGTTATTCAAGGGAAATCTGACATTAAAACTTTGTTCTAGATGCAATTAAGTTGTTTGCTTTATTCATAATTTCCTCTACACATTTTAAGGTAAAGGATTTTCCACATACATTCTATACATGCAGATACATACAAATTTATATATAAAATAATAGCCATTTTCAGTCTTCCAATTTTTATTATTACAGGTGATGTAAAACAAATATGAAGCTTATAGTTTTATTTTAATTAAAATCACTTGTAACTATATGAGGCAATTCCATGCTTTTCATAAAATTTGCAAGATGTCAGGATATAATGTTCTTTACATAGCAACAAAAGCTATAACCTTACAGTTGGATTTTCCTTTTACCCCAAAATCTTCAGTTTACATTATGTGTAGGTTCCAAACATACTCTGATCTTGAAGAAGAATTGAATAAGTATAAAAATACATGCTCTAGTGCATTAAAAATAATTGGGTGATTTTATCTGCCTGGTATATGCATTACTCCATGCAATCAACCAAAAAGGGCATTAATTTTGTTCATCAGAGCTTCTTGTAGATAGTGGCAAAGTTGAAGTTGAACTTCTATGGTGTGTCCTTCAATTTCACAGCTAGTAGATCTGTTACTTGTGTGGGTTAATCTTTTATTGATGGCCCAGCTTTAAGTGCTTTAGTAGTACAAGACTTTCTGAGCAGCAAAGATGAAGATGGAAGAAGAGAAGGAGGAATACAATTGAATATTCCTTCAGAAGCATTTCAGGACTGACTTTTAATTCACATGTGATGCTTGCAGCTCCAGGGCATGATAAATGAACCAGTGAGAAACTTAGCTGAAAAAGCAATGAAGTCATAATTTGAAAACATTTTAAAGCACTTCTAATAAATTATGGGTGCTTGAAGAAAAACATCAGAGGTTTAAGTCTATGTTTTCTTTAATTGTTCTGTAATATTTTCATTCAGAAATATTTTTATTCAAATGATTTAAAAACCTTAATGTGCTTTGGTATATTTTGAAATATTTCAATCTTTTAAATTATGTGTGTAATTTATTCTGTTTTCAAAATTAGCTTGATTTTTGGGCATTACCTTCTGAATTACATGATTGGCAGGTATGTTATTGTTAAAAATTCATAATTATATATTTTCTGTGGAATTCATTATGATGATTTTAAATGTTTACAACTCACAACTGAGGAATATTTTTGTGTTCCTTTATGTTTCATTTTCAAAGGAATATCTTCATTAGCATAATGTAAATGACATCAGTGAAAGAGTTTGTGTATTTCCTTCTTATGAATATTTTATGAGTTAGAGTAAAATAAGAGCCTCCTTTGTTATATTTCAAAGGATCAAATGATAGAAAATTGTTTATATGATGTAGAATGGTAGTGTTAGCATTATAAAATTTGTCAACATGTTTTTAAAAACAAGAAAAAAGCCATTGTTCTTTTTAGAGAAAGAGAATTTTTTTAAGGGAGGCATCTGATGACATGCAGTGGGGCTCAGGAAAACAGTGTCATGGCAGGTACCTCACCTCAACTATTGAACTCACTCTATGCCGGCCATGAGTCTGTCAAAAGTTCCAGCCAGAAAGGCCCAATGCGGGAGACATGGATCTCCCTGGGAATGGGAAACGGAAAAGATTTCCAGGGTGGATGAGGATGGGAAGTTGAGGGATCAGGTTTGGGGTAGATGGAGGGGGAGAATACTAAAAGAGATGCCTATAAAACGGGGTGTCTCGGGATCAGTGGAAACATTGTGTAAGGAAAACTTCCACAATTCAACAAGGATGACCATAACTAAGACGAGTTAAGACTCCTAACAATAGTGGATAAGCAGCCTGAACTGGCCATCTCCTGTGATCATATTGGTGACTTTTTTTGTCATCTAAGAGCCTTTATCCAGTAAGTGATGGAAAAAGATGCAGACCTACAGCCAAACATTAGGCTAAGCTCAGGAAATCATGCTGAAGACAGGGAGAAAGGGTTGTAGGAGCCAGAGGAGTCAAGGATTACACAAGATACACACAGAAACAAGAAATCTAGGTCATAGAAACTTGGAGAGTCTGACCCAAGAACCAGGGAGCTTGTGTGAGACTGGCCTAAGCCCTCTGCATATATGTGATATTTGTATAGCTTTTACTATTTTGAGGACTCTTAACATGAGAGCAAGGACTTTCTCTAATGCTTTGCCTAACTCTTGGGAATCTATTTCTCATACTGGATTGCCTTGTCCAGCCTTAATACATGGGAAGGTGCTTAGTCTTCCTGCAACCTGATGTGTCATGTTGATACCCATGAGAGGCCTGCCCCTCTCTGAACAGAAACAGAAAATTGCTTGAGAGGGACAGAAGGAGGTGGGGTGAGGGAATAGGAGGTGAAAAGGGAGGGGAAACTGTGATCAGGATGCAAAATAAGTAAATTATAAGAAATTCTCATGTGGAAAAGATTTTCTAAGCCTTCTATAGACTTAATGGTCCACTTAGGTCCATGAAATATAGAGAAATTAAATAATTTTTCTATATTTAAACAAATTCTGGCCATGAGGTACTTTTCAAGCTAATACTGAAATAATAAGAGGAACTGAAGTGAGAACTCACAAAAGTTTATCCATCAGTTTATTAAAGGGTGCAATGATAAGACAAACTCATGAAAACAGAACAAAGCAGATGCCACTGCTGATCCAGATGTCTTCATCCAGTCATCCCACCCAAGAGACAAGGGCACCAACCACAATCCTCTTCTATGCCTCTTGCTCCATTTCCGACAACACCAAGAAAGCACAGAGTCTTCCTCAGTTCTGTCTGGTCATGTATTCAGAGAAAACCAGACCCATAGGAAACGAGACCCTCAAATGTCATTTGCTAACCAAATTGAGCTCCCACAACATTATAATAATGAAATAGCAAAAGCAAGTGCACCTGTTATATATAAGATTCAATGAAAATATTTTATAATATTGCATTTAATATGTAAGTATGTCTCTTTTATGAATTACAATGAAAGCACAGAGTTGTTAACTAATAAGCTACTGCGCACATAAGGAGGATTTGAGAATTTTCAAATTCCATATTTACTTGAAATGCATTATTTCTCTTCTTTGCAAAGCCAAAGATGACTGGGTACCATCAACCAGTGTTTGCTTTTTAGACTTTATATCTTATTTTCCTTTCAGAAGCTGCAATGTATTGAATTGTTTCCCTCTAGAGACTACATGTGGATGCAAATCATCATGTGATCATGTTAGGATAAAGAGCTAAAGTAAAAGATACAAAGGTGGTTAAACCAAATGAAGTTCTATGGACAAGGTTTCAATTCAGCAGGAAAAAAACTTAATTTCTCATGAGAAAAAGAAGTGGTTGAATGTTCACATTCAGGGTGTAGAAGAAGAACCAAGTGATAATATGACATAAACACTGTGCACTGGCCTAAAGAGATACTACTGCTGACACCCTGGCCTTAGAGTTACAGCTCACAAGTGAAAACATAGATTTTTCTTCTCTGAGATACCCAATCTGGGAAATTCTGCTGTAACAACCTGAGGAGGCTAATCTAATCTCTGAGAATCTAAAGCAATTGGCCGTATCTTCTTTTTTTTTTTTTTTGACTGATAATGGGTTTGTTTTTTTTTTATTTATATTTATTTTTTTAATTAAAATTTCCACCTGCTCCCCGTTTCCCATTTCCCTCCCCTCCTCCCAAATATTGCCCCCTCCCCCAGTCCCCTCCCCCTATTCCCACTCCTCTTCTCCTCCCCCCACACCATTCCCCCTCCCTCTCGATACTGAAGAGCAGTCCAAATTCTCTGCCCTGCGGGAAGACGAAGGTCTTCTTTCTATGTCCAGGAAGGTCAGCGTCTAAACAGGCTAAGCACCCACAAAGCCAGTTCATGTATTAGGATCGAAACCTAGTGCCATTGTCCTTGGCTTCTCATCAGCCTTCATTGTCCGCCATGCTCAGAGAACAGGCATGGATGTGAATAGCAATTTTATTTGCAGTATGCTGATAATTTCCTTCACACACACACACACATCTTGAAATGTAAGAACTTCTTTGTTAACTAGAGCCAAGTTTTCTGTTGTTTCCTTTTTACCCTGTTTAACACATTCCGATAAAACAGAGTATCTGGACAACTCTCAACCAATTGAAGTGTGCAAATAAAATTGGTCAGAACTAGCAAACCCATTCTGGAGTCTAAAAAATTTTCTCATATATGTTTTCCCAAAGCCAGATCTTTCTTCTTTTCAACTACTCTGAAAAGTGAGATTTCCTCCTTCTGAATATATTCACTTCTCTTTATTTTTGCCTTAAGCAACCACTCTTTTTTTTTCATTGAATAATTTTCTTGGCCTCCAGGTTTCAGAGGTCCTTCTGCTTTTGCATATTAACTAACTGCAAACATGCACAGAGAGCATTAACCCCTTTTAATTACACCACACTTATTTTCCTACTAGTACAAATTTCAAAATATGACTAGATATTTATGCACTCACTAAAAATAGTGTTGGTGTTGTTACAGGTCACCAGTTACTGAAAACCAGCAAAACTGTCTTATTTAAATGTTCTTTAGACACAGCATGCAGAGGATGCATTTAGGACACTTCCCACAACAGCATACATGAAAAGTTAAGATATTTTCTGAAATGTTTCTCAATATCAAAGTAATTCTGCTTAGATTAATTATAAAATATAATTTTATTAAATGATTAATATCAATTAAACAGCTGTCAGTAATCATCATGTTGGGTATTTATTATATCATATAGTAAACAAATGATTCATTCAATGAAAGCTGCATGTGTTTTTTGTACAACTATTACCCATCAAAGAGGCTACCACCTCAATGATGGACCAAGAATGTTTCTGAAGCTGCTCAGATGAATCAGAAATATAAGGAAGCATATGTGTATTTCTCAGTCAGGTCATTAATTCAGTGTATTTAAAATAAAAGAAAAATTGAGTTGCTTAAGGTGATGTCTACTTCTTCCCTATACTTGGTTTTATCTTCACCGTTCACTAAATATTTATAAGGTCTGATTGCTACACCAGGCTTTTCATTTCCTCATCATTTTTTTTCAATCTCAATGAAAATAACTATGTATAAAAAGTCCTCATTCGACATGATATCAAGGTGTCTGGTTTTTTTGCCTGTATTGACAAGTTCAAAGTGACATCAAGTAAGAAAGCACCACTGTATCATATCAAAAGTAAGCTGTTCTTTGTGTCTTTGCTTTGGTTACCCATCTTTACATTGACAATAAGTTCTCCACTTTTATACTTAATATTAAATGTGAGGAAGAAAGAAGTAACATGTGGAGGGAGGGTAATGAAAAACTGGCAGTTTGACCAAAAGTAGGAAAAACGTTTCTAGATCTAGAGAATAACTATTCCAGGTTATCTCTCTTATATTTGAATGATCAACAAATGAATTAAAACTTGTACCTATTCCTGACAAAACTGTTGAAAATATATTGCTAGTTACCAGAGGAAAAATAGCCTATTTGGTAAATAGGGCCATTACATTCACTTCTTACTATCCCAACAAAGGGACATTCAAGGTTAAAACTTACAAAGTACTTTTACAGTAATGATATTTTCCATTAAGCACAACACAATAAATCTTATAAGGACTTTTTTGATGTATTTTTTTTCTGAGCTGTATTTAGCCTCGAACAAGGCATTTTGATGAAAACCTTTCCAGAAACTGATGTTGGAAAACAAGAGCTTATGAAATTCCATTTTATCAGAAAAGAGAAGAGACAGCTATGAACTGAAGGAGAACTCATTACTACAGCTGAAACATTGTAACTCTTTTGCTACTAAAAATTCCTTTATTGTATTAACACTGTGTCTGAACATATAAGCCTATTTCACAGAGCAATCAATTCTAAAACAATTGCAAAGCTTGCAACACAGCTCTGGAAGAGATGCTTAAGTGTTCCTCCATGAAAAATTCTCTGAAAATAATAGAACTGAATCATTGAAGGGGCCCTTAGAATTTGATTACCCAAGTAAAATCATTTGAACTAAATCATTTATTTATTGGTTAGTTTGTTGTTTTGTTGTAGAACGTCAGAAAAACTCATGCAAATAGACAATTTACTGTTTAATAAGCTACTGGTAATTTCTGTTTGCATTATGTTGTAAAAATGCTTGCTATGTCTATCTATGTATGTATTTTTCACATTACTAACTCTAAAGAAAAGATATTGGGCTTCCTTCCTTTCTGCTTTACAGACCTGGAAGCATGCTACCTTTATCAATGAAATTCAGAAGTAAGATGATGATCAAAAGGTGTAAGAGAAGTGAATTGAAGATGTAGGCAAAGCCGTTCACAGTTATTAGTTACAACATAATGTATCATGGCACCTCTTGGAGAGCGCAGCACATCCACGGCTGAGATGGAGTAGAACCATGCTCTCAGGGATGTCAGGATAAGACACACCTAAAAGCAGAAGATAACAGTGTCAGTATGCCCTATAATGTGGAGAAAAGTGCTCTGAACTGGTGGTGTTTGCCCCATTGTGACCATACACTTCGTCTTTTCCAGGACGTTGTCAATCCATGAGAGATAAGGAGAATCTTGAAATGACTCAATGCCTATACCTTGAAGACTAAGACTTCAGTCAAATGGGACTCAGATTGTTTGGATTTGATAGTTTTTCTCCTTAAATGAAAGTGGAAAATTTAAAAATTGAGTATAAAAACTGAGTTCATATGTCGTGAAGAGATTTACCTGAGTGTACATTTAAATGGAGGAGGCATGTAACCATTATTTTACTCACTCTTAATAGATTCATTAATCACCAGTCCCAGTCCCCACTCACTCCCTATTTCCCACTCTTTCCACCTTCCCCCACCTTACCCCCATTCACCCTTCAGTAAAGGAAATGCTTCCCACGGGGAGTCAACAAATTCTAGCACATTGCTTTGAGGCAGAATCAAGGCCCTCTCCATTATATCTAGGCTGAGCAAGGTATTCCTCTAGACAGAATGGGCTGCAAAAACAGTAAGCAGTAGGAATAAATCCTGGTCTCACTGCCAGAAGCCCCACAGTCTGCCCCAGTCATACACTGTCACCCACATTCAGAGAGCCTAGTTTGGTCCTGTGCTGGTTCCTTTCCTGCCAGTACGCAGTTGGTGGGCTCCCACTAGCTCAGGTAAGCTGTTTCCGTGGGTATCTTTACTTCTTTGCTCATGGTTTCACTCCTCCCACTCTTTGACTGGACTTTGGGAGCTCAACCCAGTGCTTTGCTGTGGATCTCTGCCTCGGTTTCCGTAAGTTGCTGGAGAAAGGTTCTATTGTGGTATTTGAAATAATCAGCAATCTAACTACATGGCAAGGGCAGTTCAGGCACCCTCTCCACTATTGTTTAGGGTCATCCTTGGAGATTCCTGGGAATTTCTCTAATACCAGGTTTCTTGCTAACCCCCATAATGACTCCCTCAATCAAGGTATCTTTTTCCTTCCCCAATCTAGACTGTCTCATTCCCTCAAGTTCTCCTTCCCCCTCCCATTGTTCCCTCCTCCTCCTTTCAGCCACCTGTCCCCCCCTCATGTTCCCAATTGTCTCAGAAGATTTTGTCTATTTCACCTTACCAGGGTGATCTATATATGTTTCCCTTATGGTTCTCCTTGTGACTTAACTTTCCTGGGATTGTGAGCTGTAGACTTGTTGTCCTTTGATTTACAGCAAATATGAACTTATGAGTGGGTAAAAACTATGCTCATCTTTCTAGGTCTGGGTTACATCACTCAATATGGTGTTTTCGAGTTCCAGCCATTTGCATGCAAATTTCAAGATGAGTAGTTCTCCATTGTGTAAATATACGACATTTTCTTTATCCATTATTCAGTTGAGGGCATCTAGGTTGTTTCCAGGTTCTGATTATTACAAATAATGCTGCTATGAACATAGTTGGACAAATGCCTTTGTAGTATGATTGAGCACTCTTTGGGTATATGTCCAAGTGTGGTATTGCTGGGTCTTGAGTTAGGTTGATTCCCAATTTTCTGAGAAACAATGATACTGATCTACAAAGTGACTGTACATATTTGCATTTCCACCAGCAGTGGAGAAGTGTTCTTTCTTGCTCTGCATCCTCTCCAACATAAACTACCATTGGTGGTTCTGATATTACCCATTCTGACTTGTTTAAGATGATATCTCAGTCATTTTGATTTGCATTTCCCTGATGGCTAAGATATTGAACATTTCCTTAAGGGTCTTTTGGGCATTTGAGATTCTTTTGTTGAGAATTCTCTGTTTAGATCTGTACCCCATTTTTAATTGGATTATTTGGTATTTTGATGTCCAATTTCTTGAGTTCTTTATATATTTTGGAAAATAGTCTTCTGTCTGATTTGGTGTTGGTGAAGATCTTTTTCCATTCTTTAGACTGCCTTTTGGTCTTATTGACTGTGTCCTTTGCTTTATAGAAGCTTCTCAGTTTCAGGAGGTCCCATTTATTTATTGTTGCTCTCAGTGTCTACTACTGGTATTATATTTAGGAAGTGGTCTCTTGTGCCCTTGTATTGAAGGTTACTCCCCGCTTTCTCTTCTATCAGGTTCAGTGTGGTAGGATTTATATTGAGGTCCTTAATCCATTTGGAATTGAGTTTTATGCATGGAAATAAATATGGATCTATTTGCATTCTTCTACATGTTGACATCCAGTTATGTCAGAAGCATTTATTTAAGATGCTTTCTTTTTTCCATTGATCCTCCTGTTTGTTTTCATGTCAATAACAAGCTGTTTTCATTACTGCAGTTCTATAATAGAACTTGATGTCAGGGATAGTGATGCCTCTGTAAGTTCCTTTATTTCATAGGATTGTTTTGGCTATCTTTGTTTTTTTTGTTTTTCCATATGAAGTTGAGTATTGGTCTTTAAAGTTCTATGAAGAATTGTGTTGGGATTTTGATGAGGATTGCTTTGAATCTATAGATTGTTTTTGGTAGGATTGCCATTTTTATTATATTGATCTTACCTATTGAAGAATATGGGATATCTTTCAATTTTCTGGTATCCTCTTCAATTTCTTTTTTCAAAACCTTAAAGTTGTTGTCGAACAAGACTTTCACATTTGGTTAATGTTACCCAGATATTTTATGTTACTTGTGGCTACTGTGAATGGTGATGTTTCTCTGATTTCTGTCTCAGCTTCTTTATCATTTGTATGTAGGAGGTCTACTGATTTTTTTTATTTTTTGAGTTGATCTTGTATTCTGCCACATTGCTCAAGGTATTTATCACATTACTGAATTCCCTAGTAGAGTTTTTTGGGTCACTTATCTATACTATCATATCATCTGCAAATAGTGAAAGTTTGAATTCTTTCTTTCTGATTTGTATCCTCTTGATTCCTTTTGTTGTCTTCTTGTTCTAGCTAGAACTTAAAGAGTTATATACATAGATATGGAGAGAGTAGACAGTCTTTTCTTGTTCCTGATTTGAATGGAATCACTGAGTTTCCTCTCCATTTAATTTGATTAGACTGACGGTTTGCTGTGTAATGCTTTTATTATGTTTAGACATGTTCCTTTAACCCTTGTCTTTAAGACCTTTATCATAAAGAGGTATTGGATTTTGTTGAATTTTTTTCAGCATCTAATGAGATGATCATATTGTTTCAGTTTATTTATATGGTAGATTATATTGATAGATTTTTGTATGTTGAACTAAGATGAAGCTGAGTTGATCATGGTGGATGATTCTTTTGATGTGTTCTGGGATTCAGTTTGTTAGTATTTTATTAAGTATTTTTGCATCAATGTTCATAAAGGAGATTGGTCTATAAATCTCTTTCTTGGTTCAGTCTTCATGTGGTTTTAGTGTCAGGGTAACTGTAGCCCCATAATGAGTTTGGCAATGTATTTTCTGTTTCTATTATGTTGAACAATTTGAAGAGAATAGGTATTAGCTCTCTTTTCAAATTCTGGTAGAATTCTACACTGAAACCATTTGGCTCTGGGCTTTTTGCATTGTTTTCTTTGTTCCTGTTTTATTGATTTCATCCTTCAATTTGGTTATTTCATATTATCTATTCCACCTATGTTTTTCTTTGGGTTCACCTTATTACTTAGTTTCTCTAAGAACATGAACAAAGGATGCCCTTTGTTTATGGCTAGAATCCACTAAAGAGTGAATGCATACCATATTCATTTTTGGGGGGTCTGGGTTACCTCATTCAGAATAGTGTTTTCTACTTCCATCCATTTGTATGCAAAATTCAAGATGCCATTTCACTGAAGGTATTTATCAGCTGTAGGAGCTCTCGGGTAGAGTTTTGGGGGTCATTTATATACACTATCATATCATCAGCAAACAATGAAAGTTTGACTTCTTCCTTTCCAATTTGAATCCCCTTGATCTCCTTATGTTGTCTTATGGCTATTTCTAAGACTTCAAGAACTATGTTGAAGATATATGGAGAAAGCGAACAGCCTTGTCTTGTTTCTGATTTTAGTGGAATTGCTTTGTGTTTCTCTCCATTTAATTTGATGCTAGCTGTCGGCTTGCTGTATATTGCTTTTATTATATTTAGATATGATCCTTGTATCCCTAGTCTCTCCAAGATATTTATCATGAAGGGGTGATGAATTTGTTAAATACTTTTTCCATATCTAATGAAATGATCATATTTTTTTCAGGTTATTTATATGATGGATTACATTGATAGATTTTTGTTTGTTGAACTAGCCCTGCATCTCTTGAATGAAGCCTACTTGGTCATGGTAGATGATTTTTTTGATGTGTTCTTGGATTTGGTTTGCCAGAATTTTATTGAGAATTTTTGCATCCACGTTCATGAGTGAGATTAGTCTGTAATTTTCTTTTTTTGGTTGAGTCTTTGTGCAGTTTTGGTATCAGGATAACTGTAGCTTCATTAAAAGAGTTTGGCAGTGAGCCTTCTGGTTCTATTATGTGGAACACTTTGAGGAGTATAGGTATTAGCTTTTCTTGGAAGTTCTGGTAGAATTCTGCACTAAAACCATTTGATTCTGGGCTTTTTTTGGTTGAGAGACATTTGATGACAGCTTCTATTTCCTTGCAGCTTATAGGTGTATTTAAATTGTTTCTCTTGTCTTGATTTCATTTTGGTAGATGGTATCTATATAAAAAATACTATTTATTTTACATTTTCCAATTTTGTGAAGTATAGATTTTTGTAGTATGGCCTACTGATTTTCTAGATTTCCTCTGTGCCCATTGTTATGTCCCCCTTTTCATTTATGATTTTGTTAATCGGAGTGTGTTCTCTCTGCCTTTTGATTAGTTTGGATAAGGGTTTGTCAATCTTGTTGATTTTCTCAAAGAATCAGCTCTTTGTTTCACTGATTCTTTGGACTGTTTTCCATGTTTCTATTTTGTTGATTTCAGCCCTCAGTTTGATTATTTCCAGTCTTCTACCCCTCCTGGGTGAGTCTGCTTCTTTTTTTTTTCCTAGAGCTTTCAGGCATGCTGTTAGGTCACTGATGTGAGCTTTCTCTGTTTTCTTTATGTGGATACCTAGTGCTAGGAACTTTCCTCTTAGCACTGCTTTCATAGATTCCCATATGTTTGGATAGGTTGTGTCTTCATTTTCATTAAATTCAAGGAAAATTTTAATTTCTTTCTTTATTTATTCTTTGACCCAGGGGTGGTTAATACTTGACTGTTCAGTTTCCATGAGTTTGTAGGCTTTCTGGGAGTAGTATTATTGTTGTATTCTAACTTTACTCCATAGTGATCTGATAAGACACAGTGAATTACTCCATTTTTTTTGTATTGGTGGGTGTTTGCATTGTTACCAAGAATGTGTCAATTTTAGCGAAGGTTCCATGAGGTCCTGACAAGAAGTTATATTGTTTTTTTTTTCTTTTTTTGGGGGGGGGTGGAATGTTCTATAAATGTCTATTAAGTCCATTTGATTCATTACATCTGTTAGTTCTCTTATTTCTCTGTTATGTTTCTGTTTGTTTGACCTGTTCATTGTCAGGAGAGGAGTGTGTGAGGATTGATGTGTGATTTAAGTTTTAGTAATGTTTCTTTTATATATGTGGGTGCTCTTTTATTAGGGACATAGATATTCAGGATTGAGACTTCATCTTGCTGAGTTGTTTCTTTAATGAGTATAAAATATCCTTCACCATCTCTTCTGATTTTACTTTGGAATTCAATTTTTAGTAAAAATTCAATTTTGTTAGATATTAGGATAGCCATACCCTTCTTGTTTCATAGGCCCAATTGATTGGAAAACCTTTTCCCAACCCTTTACTTTGTATCTGTCTTTGAGGTTGAGGTGTGTTTCTTGTAAAGATCAGAATGCTGGATTCTGTTTTTGTAACTATTCTCTTAATCTGTGTCTTTTTATTGGTGAATTAAGACCATTGATATTAAGAAATATTAATAACTAGTGGTTTTTAGTTCCGGTTATCTTTTGGTAGTAGTGTTTATGTGTTTCCCTTCTTCGGGTTATGCTGGTGGGGGCGGGGGGGGCGTTATTAGATGTCTGTGTTATTGTGGGTGTAGTTAGCATCCTTGGGTTGAGGTTTCTTTTCAAGTACTTTTTGTAAGGCTGGGTTTGTGGATACATATTGTTTAAATCTGTTTTTGTCATTGAATATCTTGTTTTCTCCTTCAATGATAAATGAAAGCTTTTCTGGGTATAGTAGTCTGGGCTTGCATCCATGGTCTCTTAGTTTCTGCAGCATGTCTATCCAGGACCTTCTGGCTTTCATGGTTTCCATTGAGAAGCCAAGTTTAATTCTGATAGGTTTATCTTTAAATGTTACTTGAACTTTTTCCTTTGCAGCTCTTAATATTTTTCTTTGCTCTATATGTTTTATGTTTTGATTATTATATGAGGAGGTTTTTTTTTTTTTTTTTTGATCCAGTCTATTTGGTGTTCTGTAAGCATCTTGTACCTTCATAGGAATATCCTTCTTTAGGTTGGGAAAGTTTTCTTTCATAATTTTGTTGAATGTATTTTCTGTCCCTTTGAGCTGAAGTTGTTCTCCTTCTTCTTCCACTATTATTCTCAGGTTTGGACTTTTCATGGTGTCCCAGATTTCCTGAGTGTTTTGTGTTAAGAATTTGTTGGATTTAGTGTTTTCTTTGACAAATGAGTCTATTTCCTCTATAGTATCTTCAGCACCTGAGATTTTCTTCTATCTTTTGTATTCTGTTGGTTATACTTGTCTCTGTATTTCCTGTTTATTTACCCAGATTTCCCATTTCCAGAGTTCCCTCAGTTTGTGTTTTCTTTATTACCTCCATTTCAGTTTTCAAGTCTTGAACTGTTTACTTCACTTGTTTGATTACTTTTTCTTGGTTTTCTTTGAGGGATTTATTAATTTCTTCCAGTTTTCTGTTTGTCTTCTCCTCCATTTCTTTAATGGAGTTTTTTACTTGCTCTTTAAAGGTCTCCATCATTTTCATAAAGTTATTACTAAAGTCATTTTCTTCTATATCTTCTGAGTTAGGATGATCAAATCTTCCTGTTGTGTGTCCGATGCGTTCTGGTGTTACCATGTTACTTTTTAGAACGTTGGAGGAATTCTTGCATTGTCACCTTCCCATTGCTTCCTCTAATATCCACCAAGTATTGGTCTCCAGTAGGTGGCAGGGAATGGTGGGTTGGGAGCCAGGTGAATTTATGGCTAGTAAGCCAGCTCCCTGATGGCAGCTAGAAATGCTAAAGGGACGTGGAAGGGGGGTGGTTCTTGGTTTTCTCCCACATGGGGTTTTTAGGGATTGAAAGGTCTGGGGCCACAGGGCCACTGCTAACTCACCTCTAATGTTACCAAGTATTGGTCTCCATGAGTTCTCTGGTTGAGGGCGGGCTCTCCACCTTCTTTATGTGCACTGATAAGAGGAAAGTGTCCCATAGGTTTATGTATGTTGTGTCTTCATTTCCATTGAATTCTAGGAAGTCTTTAATTTCTCTATTTCTTCCATCACCCAGGTGTGATTCAGTTGAGCACTGTTCATTTTCCTTGAGTTTGTAGGCCTTCTGCAAATAGTATTGTTGCTGAATTGTAACTTTAATACATGGGGTCTGATAATATACAAGGGTTTATTCCATTTTTTTAATCTGTTGAGATTTGCTTTGTTACTTAGTGAACATGTGAAATGTTACTGAGTGAACTGTTCTATAGATGTCTGTTAAATCCACTTAAGACATGACCTGTTAGTTCTTTTATTTCTCTGTTAAATTTCTGTCTGGTTGACCTTTCCATTGTGGAGAGAAGGTTAGATGTGTGATTTAATCTTTAGTATTTTACATATGTGGGTGCTCTTGTATTTGAGGCATAGATGTTCAGGATTGAGACTTCTTTTGATGGATTTTTCCTGTTATGAGTATAAAATGTCCTTGCTCATCTCTTCTGATTGGTTGAAGTTTAAAGTCTATGTTGTTAGACAGCTATAATCTGCTTGTTTATTGGGTTCAAAAAGATTGGAAAAACCTTCCCAAACCTTGACTCTGAGGAAATGTCTATGATGTTGAGTTGTATTTCTTGTATACAGCAGAAGGATGGACCTGTCATATCCTTTCTGTTAGCTAGTGTCTTCATTATGGGTGATTTGAGTCCATTGATATTAAGACATATTAATGATCAGTGGTTATTAATTCCCGTTATTTTTGGTGGTAGTGTTTGTGTGTTTCCATTCTTTGTGGTTTGCTGGTGTGAGGTTATCTGTTTCTTTTGTTTTTCAGGTCCACTTAGCTTCCTTGGTTTGAAGTTTTCCTTCTAATACTTTCTATATGGTTGGATTTGTAGACAGGTATTGATAAAGTCTGGTTTAGTCATGGAATATATTGTTTTATTCATTGATGGTGATTGAAAGCTTTGCTTGGTATAGTATTCTAGGCTTGCATCCTTGTTCTCTTAGTGTCTGCAGTACATCTATACAGGACCTTCTTACATTCAAGTTATCCATTCAGAAGTTAGGTAAAATTCTGATAGGTCTGCCATTATATGTTACTTCACCTTTTCTCTTTGTAGCTCTTAATATTCTTTTTTTTAATTATGTATCTTTGGTATTTTGATTATTATATGACAAAGTTATTTTTTTTGATCCAGTCTATTTGGTGTTCTATAAGCATCCTGTACCTTCATAGGGATATTGCTCTTTAGATTGGGAAAATTTTCTTCTATGATTTTGTTGAATATATTTTTTGTGCCTTTGAGCTGGAGTTCTTCTTCTTCTATCCCTATTATTCTTAGGTTTGGTCTTTTCACAGTATCCTAGATTTCCTGGATGTTTTGTGTTAAAAATTTGTTGGATTTAATGTTTCTTTTGACTGATGAATTTATTTCTATTGTATCTTCAACACCTGGGCTTATCTCTTCTATCTCTTGTATTCTGTTGGGTATGTTTGCATCTGTTCCTGTTCCTTTATCCAGAATTTCCATATTTAGAACTCCTTTGGTTTCTGTTTTCTTTATTACCTCTATTTCAATCTTCAAGTCTTGAACTGTTTACTTCACCTTTTGATTACTTTGCTTAATATTCTTAAAGAGATTTATCAATTTCTTTCAATTTTTTGTTTGTCTTTTCCTCCATTTCTTAAAGGAAAATTGTTGTTTCTTCTTTAAAGGTCTCTATCATCCTCATAGAGTTATATTTTAAATCATTTTTTTCTGCTTCTTCTTGGTTATGATGATCAAGTCTTCCTGTTGTATGACCACTAAGTTCTGGTGTTATCATTGTGTTTTAGATTGTTGAATTAATTTTTCCATTGACCCTACCCATTTCTTCCTCTACTGTTACTGGAAATGGCTTTACCTCTTGATCCAATCCTTGCATTTTCTGTCTGTGCCTTACAGAGTTGCACTTAGTCTGCTCTGTACTGTCCTCTTTATGTCTCAGGGAGCCACTGAGGTCTCTTTTGGCCAGCTATCTTAGCCTGCTCTCTTATCTGTTCTGTACAGCCACTGCCTGTGCTTCTGAGTTCATCTATGGATACATGTGATAGGTGGTTTCGGGGACAGAGTGGGACTTGTAGCTTACAGGCTCCCATCAGTTGGGTGGGGATTTTGTAACAGCCTACCTGCAGGAAGTTGTCTTTTGGCTGACTAGAGAAGCTGAGGCAGTAGGGGAGGAGTCCAGGGTTTTGCCCTGGTACTTAGGGTCTAGAGAGTGGGTGATTTGACACCTTTTATTCCACTCTATGCAGTCACAGCCTGTGTTTCAGAGTTCCTTATCATTCACAGGGAATAGGTAGGATCAATCAAATCTGTTTCTGTTATCAATTTTCAGCATATTTTAAATATGCTGGGTGGGTAAACATTTACCTCTTAGTCCATTCTGTACAGTGGAAGCCTGCACTTCAGAGTTCCTCATCATTCACGGGGAATAGGTGGGGTTAACCACATCTATTTTTATTTTCAATTGTCAACATATTTGAATTGTATTTCTATAATTAAATTTATATCAAATACATGGTTTTATTTTTCTTTAATTTTTATCACATGAATATATTGTATGAGAATTAGTTTGGAAAATGTGTGTTTTTTCACTGCATAGATGAACATAAATCTATGAAAATTGTTTTTCACATAGAATAAATAAATTTTATTAGTTCAGTGTAGATAGTGAGTCTCAGTCACTTATAAAAAATTAGAATATATAATATTTAATCATTATTAATATGAAATAATAAACCTTTCTTCTCTTCAGCACAATAAGTGAACATTTAAATCCTTTTATGTTATTTCAGTGAAGATGTATTCATATAAACTTATTTACACACAAAAATTAATTTCAATAACAATAAAATATTTTCTTTTTGAAAGACAATTGTTGGAAAATTAGACATAGTAAAAATGGCAATTCTACCAAAGGCAATTTATAGATTCAATGCAATCCCCATCAAGATCCCATCAAAATTCTTCACAGATTTTGAGAGGATAATAATCAACTTTATATGGAAAAACAAAAAAACCCAGGATAGCCAAAACAATCTTATACAATAAAGGAACTTCTGGAGGCATTATCATCCCTGACTTCAAACTCTATTACAGAGCTACAGTAATGAAAACAGCTTGGTATTGGCATAAAAACAGAGAAGTAGACCAATGGAATCATATAGAAGACCCGGATTTTAACCCACAAACATATGAACACCTCATTTTTGATAAAGGAGCTAAAAGTATACAGTGGAAGAAAGAAAGCATCTTCAACAAATGGTGCTGACACAACTGGATGTCAGCCTATAGAAGAATGAAAATAGACCCATATCTATCACCATGCACAAAACTCAAGTCCAAATAGATCAAAGACCTCAATATCAATTCGAACACACTGAACCTGATAGAAGAGAAAGTGGGAAATACCCTACAACATATGAGTACAGGAGATTGCTTCCTATGTATAACTCCAGCAGCACAGACTTTAAGGGCAACATTGAAATTGGGACCTCCTGAAACTAAGTAGCTTCTGTAAAGCAAAGGACACTGTCACTAAGACAAAAAGGCAACTCACAGATGGGGAGAAGATCTTCACCAACCCCACAACAGACAAAGGTCTGATCTCCAAAATATATAAAGAACTCAAGAAACTAGACTTTAAAATACTAATTAACCCAATTAAAAAATGGGGCACTGAACTGAACAGAGAATTCTCAACAGAAGTTCAAATGGCCAAAAGACACTTAAGGTCATGCTCAACCTCCTTAGCGATCAGGGAAATGCAAATCAAAACAATTTGAGATATCATCTTACACCTGTCAGAATGCCTAAAATCAAAAACACTAATGATAGCCTTTGCTGGAGAGGTTGTGGAGGAAGGGGTACCCTCATCCATTGCTGGTGGGAATGCAAACTTGTCCAACCACTTTGGAAATCAGTGTGGCGGTTTCTCAGGAAAATTGGGATCAACCTACCCCTGGACCCAGCAATACCACTCTTGGGTATATACCCAAGAGATGCCCTATCATATGATAAGAGCATTTGTTCAACTATGTTCATAGCAGCATTATTTGTAATAGCCAGAACCTGGAAACAACCTAGATGTCCTTCAATGGAAGAATGGATGAAGAAAGTGTGGAATATATACACATTAGAGTACTACTCAGTGGTAAAAAACAATGACTTCTTGAATTTTGCATGCAAATGGATGGAAATAGAAAACACTATCCTGAGTGAGGTGTCCCAGACCCAAAAAGATGAACATGGGATGTACTCACTCATAATTGGTTTCTAGCCATAAATAAAGGACATTGAGTCTATAATTTGTGATCCTAAAGAAGCTAAATAAGAAGGTGTACCCAAAGAAAAACATAAGTTATCCTCCTGGATATGGGAAGTAGACAAGATTGACGGGCAAAAAAATGGGATCTTGGGGGTGGGGTGGGATAGGGGTAAGGGGAGATGTGGAGAGAAAAGTGAGAAGGGGGGTGAGGGGAACTTTTGGAATTGGGATGGTAGGGATAAAGGAATGATGGATATGGGAGCAGGGAAGCATATATGCTAATTAAGGGAGCCATCTTGGGGTTGGCAAGAGACTTGAACCTAGAGGGGCTCCCAGGTGCCCAGGGGGATGTCCCCAGTTAGTTCCTTAGGCAGCTGAGGATAGGGAACCTGAAATGGCCCTATCCTATAGCCATACTGATGAATATCTTGCATATCACCATAGAACCATCATCTGGTGATGGATGGAGATAGAGACAGAGTCCCACATTGGAGCACCGGAATGAGCTCCCAAGGTCCCAATGAGGAGCAGAAGGAGGGAGAACATGAGCAAGGAAGTCAGGACTGCGAGGGGTGTACTCACCCACTGAGACAGAGGGACTGATCTATTGGGAGCTCACTAAGGCAAGCTGGACTGGAACTGAAAAAGCATGGGATAAAACTGGACTCTCTGAACATGGCCGACAATGGGGGCTGATGAGAAGCCAAAGACAATGGCACTAGGTTTTGATCCTACTTCATGTTCTGGCTTTGTGGGAGCCTAGACAGTTTGGATGCTCACCTTCCTAGACCTAGATGGAGGAGGGAGGACCTTGGACTTTCCACAGTGAAGGGAATCCGGACTGCTCTTCAGACTGGAGAGGGAGGGGGAAAGGAGTGAGGGCAGGGGGACAGGAGTGAGAGGAGGGGGAGGGAAATGGGAGGCTGGGAGGAGGTGGAAATTTTTTTTCAATAAAAATAAAGTAAAAAAAAAATAAAATAAAAAAGAAAGGTAATGATATGAAAAATCCTTCTTTATATGTGTAGCTTTTATTTTTTAATGAATAAAGAAACGGGCTTGGTCTGTGATAGGGCAGAGTATAGTTAGGTGGGGAAAACTAAGCTAAATTCTGGGAGAAAGAAGGTGGAGCCTCCAAAGGAGAAGCCATGTATCCCTGCCACAGACAGACTCGAGACAGACTCTTGACAGTAAGCCACAGCCATGTGGTATTGTAGGAAGTCTTACAGTTAGTGGTTACCTGCCCACTGGGGTGTAGCCTCTTATACTATATATTCTGATGTAGAGCATGCATCCAGCCTCTTTTCTGGTCTCTCTGTTTCAGTTGCAGGATTCATTTTCTGATTCCTGTTAAAACAGAGGATTCTGATTTGTGAGTCTACCCCTAAATAAATACCCATCTATTTTTCAATTCTGAACTAGTGTGGGATTTCTTTTAAGTGTCCATCTACATTTGGTGCCCACATGGATTCAGACTCCATGCCTCCCAGGTGGATGGCCTACTGGTCTAGCCAGTTCACAGCTCAACCCTGCACATCTGGCTTGCTTTTACCTAAGCAGTGTTTCTTAGAACCCCAACCACAATGGAATTTACTGTGTATGGCAACTTGGAAATTTCCAAGCCCACACACAATTGCCACATTCTCTGGCATGGTTTCTTGCTGCATGGTAACTTGTGCAGCTTCCAGTTTCTGCTCCCTGCCCATGAGTTCTGGTTTTCTTGCTCCATGTGTGAAATTGATTTAATTTCTTTTAATTTGTCAAGCAAACCATATTTCACAGTATTTAACCAGTACCAAAGCAGGAAACTAAAGCAGCTCAAGACAATTCCTGTTGCCACCATGAATCTGCAACCACAACATCTGCTGGATGATAAAGGTTAGTACACCTAAAGCAATTTACCAGATTTCATAACAGGTAATTAATAAATCAGTATGGAAGATTACATTAATATTGAAACTTTTAGTATTTTTTTTTTGCTAATACTATGGATTGTTTTTATGCAATGCTTCTCTGGTTATGGTGATACTCTAATTTATTGGGTTTTGGGATTCAGTTTTCTTCTCCATATTCTATTACTAAGAAATAATATGGTATTTTAAAGAATGATACAGTCTTTACAGATTAATAATTAACAGCTAGTTGACGGGATAAATATCATGAAAAATCAAAAGTTACCTGAAAAAGTTATTTTTTTAAAAATGGTAACATTAATTTTACAGACAAAATTGAATCAATATCTAAGGGTGTTAAGAAGTTATCTGAAAAAATTCATACTGCTAAATTTGACAATAAAAATTTGTTAAAAAGTTATAATAAGTTAGCAGATATACTATCTCTCTAGGATCACAATCTGCACGCTATTCAAGTGATGTCCAAGAATGAGAGTTATCTTTAAAGGAGAAACTGCCGGCCTTGGAATCACATGTGCAAAATGAGGACCAGAGGCTAGATGCCTCAATAAAATCACTAGAAATAAATACAAATACAAGCCAGGAGATTCAGGTTTTATAATAAACAATAATAAAAAGATTTTAAAGAATTTAAGAAATTCTTGGAGCTGATGAACACAGAAAGAAGGTACAAGGACAGGATTCAACATTGCCAGTAGCTATCAGAGATGACTTACCCAAGGTTTTAGCTTCCTATCCTGTAATCTACTCTGACAAAGCATCAGGTTCTTAAGGCTCAATAGGATCCAAAGAAGGTAGAAGGATACCTAGAGGATTGAATGATCTAAAAGAAATTAAGCAAACTGTTGTAATTCATGGCTAGCATTCCACATTTGTTAAGGAGATGATAAAGTCTTGGGCTTCTAGCACCAAAGCAACACCACATAATTTCTTTCTGTTAGTTTTAGCAGTTCTGGATGCTGGACCTCAATTAATGTTTAATTTTTTTTTTTTTTTTTAGAGAAGAGGCCAAAATTTTGGAACAACAGGAAAAGCAAAAGGCCTTGAGACTTACCAAGATCAAATTCTTGGTGAAGGCTCTTATGCTGACCCACAGGTTCAAGCTCTTTATGATGAAAAAATCTTGTCCCTATACCACAAAGTAGCCTTAAATGCTTAGGACAGGAATCAAGAACTAAGAAAACAAATTGAATCATATACCATGGTTAAACAGGGCCAAAGAGAACCTTTATTGACTTTTTACAAAGATTAACTAAGGCTGTATAAATAGGAGTAACAGACCCAGATGCTAAATGAGTACTTATTGAATCTCTGGCTTTTGAAAATGCCAACGTAGAATGCAAAAAAAATACTTGGACCTTTAAAGGTTAGATCAACACCTAATGAGGAATGAATCCTGCCTACAATGAACATTTACATTTGTCTATAATACTGAATCTTGGGTAGGAGAAGCAATTTCCAAAGGAATGAGGAGACATCAAAATGCCAAATTTTTAATTGTGATAGAATAAGACATCTGAGGAGAAATTGTAGACATGGAATTCCTAAAAATAATATCTGCTGTGGGAATGGCAAAAATAGGTGGACTCAGCCTTCAGGCATATGTAGAAGGTGTGGCAAAGGCTGACATTGGACCAATGAATTCATATCAATAAAAGACAGACAAGGCAACCCCATACCATCAGGAAACTCCTTCAGGGGCTTCTCACAGGCGCCCAAGCCAAAAGTGACCCAGTCATTCCCAGTAACTGTCTGGGAATATCTTACAAAATTTTAAATATCCAGAGCCTTCTGTAAAAGACCATACTCTTCTAGATGATGGCATAAACTTTGAGGATAAGTCAAAACTTCCAGTAAGATATAAGAAATGTATATTCTGGCAGACTTCTATAAATGATCAAACACAAAAGCTAAGAGTGCATATAAATGTCATTGTAATTGTTGGTTTGATAGAGACAGGTGCAGATGTATCATTACTCCAGAATCTTGCATCCAAATTGGTCTCTTCAAGAGGTGATGTTCAATTACTAGGAATTGGAAACATATCTCAAGTTAAACAAAGAAGAGCTGGGTTGACTGTATTAGGTCAGAAAGTCAAAACAAAGAGGGAAGCTAAGGACATATTTGACTAATATTGCAGTAAATTTATGGGGTCATGATATGCTGCAACAATGGAATACCAAGATTTATATTCTTGCAGTCCTGGGAACTCATCATTCTGGGAAGAATATTATTAGGTACTATATACAAAGGTCACCAGCCATTCAGGCTGTTCAAGAATATAAAACAACTAGCAAACCTTTAGAGGCATCAGCAGCCCTACCTTTAAAATAATTAACTGAGAAGCCTATATGGGTTAAGCAGAGGCCTTTAGCTGAAGATAAGTTGCAGGCTTTAGAAGAGCTAGTACAAGAGCAACTAGATGATCACCATATTGAAGAATCTACCAGCCCTTGGAATTCTCCTGTATTTGTTGTGAAAAAAAAATCTGGTAAATGGAGAATGGTGACAGATCTAAAAGCTGTCAATAAGGAAATTCAACCTGTAGACCCTCTCTACTCTAAAATTCCTCTGCCTTCTCCTTTACCAAAAGGAAGACATCTTATAGTTATTGATTTGAAAGATTGTTTCTTCACTATACCTTTACAAGAAAAGGATAAATAAAAAATTGCCTGCACAGTGATTACTTATAACAATTCTCAGCCTACTAGGAGATATCAAACTCCTAGACTATCCTCCAACAAGGAATGCTCAATAGCCACACATTGTGTCAATTTTTAAATCAGCAATTGGAAATAATATGTAAGCAATTTCCTATGTCTATAATTTACCATTGCATAGATGACATTTTGCTCTGATTCAAGCATGGATTCTTTAGAAAGAATGTTTGAAGAAGTAAGGAAAGATTGCCAAAATGGGGATTACAAATTGCTACTGAAAAACTATAGAAAGGAGATTCTGCCAATTACCTAGGTTATAAATTAGGTTTGCCGAAAATAAGGACAGAAAAGGCACAATTTAGCAGAGACTGGTTGAGGAATCTTAAGACTTTTATTGATAGGAAACATTTCCAGTCTACGATCAGATGTTGAGATAACACCTGATATAATAATTCATTTAAACAAAACCTTAGATGGTGATAAAGGCTTGAATAGTCCCAGAGAATTAACACTCTAGCAGAAAAGGAATTGACAGTTGTTGAGGAGAAATTACAGGAGGCACATGTGAATAGGGTAAATATAAATGTTAATTGTATTCTTGTCATACCGCCTTCCAGAATTTCTCATACAGGAATTTTAATGGAGAGGAATACTATTACATTAGAATGGATCTTTTAACCACATAAACCAAGTAAAAAAATTAAAAACTTATGTAGAAAAAGTCTCTGAATTAATTATGAAAGTTAAATTGAGACTTCATCAGTTAGCAGATATAGACCCAGCACAGATTATAGTGCCTTTCACTATTGATGAAATAAAAAAGTTATTGGATGACAATAAATTATGGCAAAGAGCTTGTGCTAATTTTTTGGAGAAATTAATAGCAATTATTCCAAAAGCGATAGATTTAACCTTATAAAGAGACCTTCTAGGATTCTTCCCCGAATTGTACATGATGCTCCAATAACTGAAGTCCCTACATTTTATACTGATGCAAACAAATCAGGGAAGGTAGGATTCAAATCAGAAGAATTAAGTAAGTTGAAACAAAGCCCTTATAATTCTGCACAGAAGGCAGAATTATATGCTATTCTCATGGTGCTAAGGGATTTTAAAGAATGTCTTAATATAGTTTTGATTCTCAATATTCAGAAAGAGTTATCTTGCATATTGAAACTGCTGAATTTACATGAGATGATACAGAATTGACTTCATTATTTACCCAGGTGCAAGACATAATCAGAAATAGGCTTTGCCCTATATACATAACAGATATCTGATCTCTTACAGTTCTGCCAGGTCCTCAAGTACAAGGTAATGCAGAAATTGATCAATTATTGATTGGAAGTGAGTAGGCCTCAGAATTTCATTAAAAATATCATGTCAATAGCAAAGGATTAAAAAAATGTTTTTTTTTTTATTACATGGCAACAAGCTAATGAGATTATAAAGATATGCCCTACTTGCTCCTTCTATAACCAAACACTGCTACCTGCAGGGACTAACTCAATTGGTACTCAAAGGAATGAAATCTGGCAGATGGTTGTGTTCCACTCTGCAGAATTTAGAAAATAATATATGCTTAGAAAAAAAGCTGTTTCTAGGAATGCCCTGTTTACAGTCGCTTTTTAGGTGAGCTTATTTACCCCCAGTGAAAGAGTGATGCTTCAATTTTTCTTCAAACCTCTAGAAATCACCTCTCCTATTCAAGTGTTATCACTGTCATGAGATTCAATATTGATTTTATTTCAGATCTTTTTCTCCAAGGGTGTTGTTCTTTCCTTTATTGGCCTAATTACCCTTTTTATTGTGTATTAGCATTTTTAAAGTCAGATATTCAATTATTATTTGTATAGCTTCTGAATTTGGTATCATTCTATTTACTGTTGAAGTCAATCTTTGCAAGAAATCAGCAAAAGTTTCTTTTGGGTCCTGTATAACTTTAGTAAATAACTAAATTTTCTTTCCTACTTTTTCAATTCTCTCCCTACAAAGTGACTGGATAAATTAAGCTGGTTCTTTAAAAAACCTTAGGATTTTCTTCTCTAACCATATAGTGTAATGTTGAAATTGGTTCTCCTTTGTATTTCTCTGTCTGGTTGTGAATATCTCTATAATCTGTTCCAATAAATTTTTCTAAGGCCTATATCTTGACACTCATATCAAACAAGCTTTTAATGGATAAACAAAGAGTCATTAAACCAACAATAAAGTTTATCAAAATGATAATTGACTTTATGTCAACCCCAGTTAGGTTGAATATCAGTTCATTTAGTTCTTCCAAATTTAAATCACTCATTGCATAATCTTACAGAGACCTAACATTCTCCATTGCAATACTTTCCAACTTTTAATACGGAAAAAAATCCCTTTATTTTAACTAATTCCTCTTTTATAGAATTTTCATTTTTCTCACCAAATACAGTGACAATAATGATTCAGATGATGGTGAAATTTGATGTTAACTGCTGCTGTGTAGAAGCAAAAGCCCAAGACGGTTTCAAAGGAACTACCCAGTTTTGCAGTGGACCAAGAAGGAATCCATGAAGAGCCCACAACCCACAAAAAGAAAAGAAGTCAAAGGGGAAATGTGTGAAAGTAGCCAACTGCTATGGCATTTAAGTCCAAATGCCTACTTAGTTTGCTTCAGAGGCTAAAACAGAAAAAAAGTGTACTCACTTTGAGTCTTAAGAAAAAAAAACAGAAGAGTAAGAACCTAGCAAGGTGGTGACTCTGTTGAGAGTCTTTGGTGCAACTAAGGCCTCTGTAGATACCTGCAAAGCCACAGGCAAGTGGCTTTTTTTTTGTGAATTCATGCCTCAAATTTGGACACCAGATGTACCAAGAGTTCTTATTAGTTTTAATAATAAAACCCCACAGTCAGGTATTAGGTAAATGCTGAAAGTTCAGAGAGACAAAGGCAAAAGCCTCAACCACCTCTTACCTCTCCAAATTCTTATCTAAAAAAGGTCCCAGCTCCCGTCTCTGCCTTGTTTTATCAGTTCCTCTCTCCTCATCCAATGTGCTGGGATTAATGGTGTGTGTCACCACTGTCTAGCCTTTATGGTTAGCTAGTGGCTAGCTCCACACTCTGCTCTCCGGACAAGCTTTATTTGTTAGAACACAAACAAAATATGACCACAGTGAGAAAATTGTTGTTTTCATGTGTTAGTCAAGTAAAAGTAACAAAGCAGGCTTTTAAGTGTCTTACAGTCCTTGTGGTACAATAGATCCAGTTATGATGCATATCCTAGTATATTTTCTGTACATCAAAATTATATTAATGAGAAGTCATCTTCCTGATCACCCATGGATATATGTGTCCCTACAATTGAGGTGTAATAATGAGATTGCAAATACACATCCTATGAGATTACATCCTACATTGCTGTTAGTTGGGAGACAACATAGTTGCTTTTGCACATGTAAACTTACAAACAGGAGCAGTTTTCAGAGTCAGTGGTCCCACAGGCCTTTTCTGGATGGGATTCTCCTCCCCAAGGGAATCATTTTTTTTCATGGGTTGACATCTGAACACTAGTTGTTTCCTGTGGCAACTCACACAACCTCCAACAAATTAATTTATCTTACAATCACTGAAGCCTGTAATGAATGATTCTGAAAGAAATCTCTAATAAGGTCAACAATAACTTGGATGTGACCTAGGAGAGGATCTACAAACCTGATGACAAACTTGCATATTTTTTTTCCAGCTAAGCACATGAAAAAAAAGGAAAGAAAAAATAAAGCAGATCATAGTCTCAGTGAGGTGGGACACAGTGTTAAGCTACAGGGGAACATGACCAGCAAGCAATTTAATTTGTGAGTACAAAGGAAATAAACAAAATGCTCATTCAAGAAAGTAAACATTTAAAGGTATACTTTTCAATAATATATTCTCTGCACAGATGCTTCATAATCAGAACCCAGGATAACCCAACTCTCTTTTGCACATCCAAGGTAATGGTTTCCCATCCTCATCCTACCTAAAGATACAATGCCTCATCATTACATTAATCAAATTGTGTCATTGTTCTTTTCTTGTAACAATATTATTCATTCATATATTTTCCACCTCTCAGTACTAAAACCAACTGCACAGGAGTCTTATTTTCCATGCTCAGTATTTAATTCTGGGAGGACATGTTTTCTGCTAAGTTATTTATCCTTGATGAAAGGCAGACTCTAAGAAATGAGATTATTGAAAACTAAATACAAAGAATCAAAATTGTAACCAAAAAATGGACTTTCTCAGGCAAAGGTATCAGGTAGATCCTCATATACTCAGGATAAATAGCCCACCAGTCCCTGAAGACTGACTTAGAGAGCATGCCATGCAGTCAACATTCTGGTCGTTTAGTTATCTTTGTGAATTTAATCAGGCTGTTGGAATCTGTGTCTACAATACATCTTTGGCTGGAGTATTCTCCAGCTTGCTTCTGTTTGGAAGAACTTAAGTAGGTTAGTGCAGGTCTTTCATCTACTTCATTAACTTTAATTTCTTTTTTGCTTTAAATTGTTTCTCCTCATTTCAAACTAACTTAAAAGCAATTGGTGGTAACACACCATGGTACACCTGGCCTATACTGCTCTTAATTGACCTAAACAGGAGTTCTAGTCTTCAGGGATTTCCCGCTGGGAGAGTGAAATTTATGAATGTAAAAAGGCCTACTGGGTGTTTCCTTTCTGTAAGAGAGTCCAGCATAAATATCTGTCTTCTATTGTTATGAATTCTTTCTAGTGAATTTTATGTTATGAACACATCTGCTCATGTGTTTGAACATTTGGTCCCGAATTATGGTGCTGATTGAGGAGAATGCCAAGCATTCAGCAGGTGAGTATTCTATAGAGGAAGTTGGTCACTGAGTGTGGACTGTGACATTTTAAAGCATTGCCCTATTTTTGTTCACTTTGGGTTTATGATTGCAAATGCAAAGTGAACAGCTACCTCTTTTCCTTGTACCTTCCCTGTCATAGTGGTTTGTACCAACTGAAAGCCTGTGAGATGAAATACACTTTTCAGTCTTTAAAATGTCTGTTATATTGTCACAACAAATTGATGGAGGAAGGTCATTGGTTAATTAATAAAGAAACTGCTTGGCCATGATAGGTTAGAACATAGGTGGGTGGAGTAAACAGAACAGAATGCTGGGAGGAAGAGGAAGTGAGCACAGATGCCATGCCTCTGCTCTTCAAGGCAGATGCGATGAAGCTCCGACCCAAGATGGACATAGGCTAGAATCTTCCTGGTAAGTCACCACCTCGTGGTGCTACACACATTAATAGAAATGGGCCAAGCAGTGTTTATATGAATACAGTTTGTGTGTTGTTATTTTGGGGAATAAGCTAGCCAGGCGGCTGGGAGCTGGGTGGCAGGAACGCAGCCCACAGTTCCATCAACAACAAATAAAATGTAACTAATATAAAATTATCCTTGGCAAATATTTGCTAGAATTTTTTGTTTCTACTTCATTAAAGTTCATAATGTACTTTGATAGCATTCTCATACACACCCTTATTTTCTTAGCCCCATCCCACAAACAGCTTTTCTTCCATTGATATGTCTCCCCAAATTTATGACTTTGTGCTCTCTCTCTCTCTCTCTCTCTCTCTCTCTCTCTCTCTCTCTCTTTGTGTGTCTCTGTGTGTACATAAGACCAAGTAATTTGATAGTAATTGTCAGTACTATCAAATGATGAAGTTGATAAAGCATTCACATAAAACATAGAACTACCTGTGACTTCTTCATCTTCAAATTTTATTTAAGTTCTAACAAAACATATGTTCATTACATTTTTTTCATAGCATAGTATTTTTGGCATTCATTCTTGCTACTTTTCCAGAATTTCCTTAGGTTTTGGGCTCTATTTTTTAATTTTGCTTTTATTTTTTTCATTCCTTTCCACAATTTGAGTTCTCACAGTGAATACACTTGTCAGAGTTCTTCAAATGTGTAATCTTGTTTTTTTTTTTTTTGTTTGTTTTTTTGAGACAGGGTTTCTCTGTGGTTTTGGAGCCTGTCCTGGAACTAGCTCTGTAGACCATGCTGGTCTCGAACTCCCAGAGATCCACCTGTCTCTGCCTCCCAAGTGCTGGGATTAAAGGCGTGCGCCATCACCACCCAGCAAAATGTGTAATCTTGATATAGAAAAAAGTATTTCTTTTTTTTACTATGATATGCCAGGCATTACAGAGATGGAAAAAGTATCAAATATTTTCAGACATTTCTTTACTATAATCTTTTCAATAATATCATTATGACTTATCTAACTCTATAAACTTGTACTTGAGGTAATTCAGAACAAGAATTATGTATTTTTTTTTTTTTTTTTTGGTTTTCCGAGACAGGGTTTCTCTGTGGCTTTGGAGCCTGTCCTGGAACTAGCTCTGTAGACCAGGCTGGTCTCGAACTCACAGAGATCCGCCTGCCTCTGCCTCCCAAGTGCTGGGATTAAAGGCGTGCGCCACCATCGCCCGGCCAGAACAAGAATTATGAAATCACTGATTGTGGGATGACAATAGATGGAGGTAACATGGGGGGTTTATAATCTCATCAGATCTCTCCAATTGTCTCATTATCTTTCTTTCTGGCAGGCTTTAAATTTGAAAAGATCCTATTTACAATTCCCATTCACTATATCTTTCAAATTAAGCAGAACAATTTTTAGTAACAAATTAATTTCTCTGTTTAGCTGAAAATTTTACTTTTACAAATAGTGAATCACTGTTTAGCACCTGCCTCAGGGAAAACACCAGGGTCTACCTGTGCTTGGCATCTTCTAGCTAGCTCCAGCTGTGGTTCCAAGTGAATAACAGGGTTTAAAATTGAGAGTACACCATGGCTATATTCAATAGCTTGTCTTTCTCTTGAATAGAACCTTCTTCACAGTATCACCAGATCTTTCGTTGTCAAGTTGTAGTAAGAAGATAAAGCTTGACTATTTCTTATATTGTGTTAGGGAAGACAGATACAATCATTTGCTTTGCAAGCTGATGTATATGCCAAACAACATGCATCAATTACAACCACATTTCTGTAAGTTTGCAAACAACTGCAGAAAGATATGTGCTGCTGTGTATGATGATGTATTTTGTTATCATCAGAGTAATCTTTTTGTAGTCATTGATATTTATACATACTCATGCATTACGTATAACATAAACTAAATAGAACTCATACTTTCTAAACTAGGGGATTTTATTGTAAGAGATTTAATGGATGCAATTATCATAGTAAAGTGGCATTATGTCTCAAGATCTTCCAAGTTGCTGTGAAATATGTTGGTGAAAAGCCTGTTTTCCACCTAAAATGAGAAAAATGTAATCAGAAGAGGTGCTATGTCAGTTTCCTTAGAATATATAAAGTATCACATTCATAATTTAGTTTGTGGCCTCCTTTCTTGATTCCTAAGACATATCTGAATAAAAAAATGCAATGTCCATGAGTGAGAATGAAAATTTTCTCTCTTTCCTTTCTTTTCCTTATCTTTCTTTTCTTTTCAGATTGCTAACTTTCAAACCACTCATTATATTAATTAGGTAACTGTAGTTTTGTGGGCTTGTTGCTGCTGCCTGTTGGGATATCCCTGTTTCCCCGGGCAGGGAGGTGAGAAGATGCAGAGGCAATGATATGGACTCTGGGAGATTCCAATGCAGAAGCTTTTTATTGTAAAAAGTTTTGGGTATTTTATGGGGTTAGGAAAATTAAGCTGCAGCAGGAGCATTTCTGTTGGTCCCTTTGAAACTGACAGTCACTGCAAGTATGGTGTGATTGGCTAAAAGTGCATATGGTTACCATGTTTTTGGTCCAATGACAGGTTGTCCTTGCCAATTTTGCTTACTTTTTTGAGTTTTCATGCATGTGCTTGTGCTCTTGCTATTGCCCTGACTCAGGTAACCTATCAATGAAGACACATTTCCAAGTGCTCAAAATACTTCTAAAATACTTTAGTACTTTAGATATTTATATTTGCCTATTTTATTTGTTATTTTTGAAACTGGCAGATAATGTATTTTGTTACCATCTATAAAACAGTAATTTAAAATAAAAAAAGATTAAGTCTAATTGATGAAAGGTTACTCTCACACAGGTAATATTTCTCCACTGAGAAAATCTAATATTCATCTCTCCATAATATCTGTCTTTTTAAAAAATGTCTGTGATATCTTGCAATCTTATTCCTCCTCACCGAATCTCTGTCTTTGACTAACATTGCATTATATTCCTCTATGCAATGTGCTTCTAACATCAAGTAAGCAGCTATCTGCTCACAACCACTTTAAGACCAATCATTTCAGATTCTAATTTATCTTATTTTACTTAACATAATGATCTCTGGTTACACTGACCATATTGCAAATGGCATGATATCTTTTTTTATGACTGAGTGGTATACCATTGATGGGCAATAAATAAACCCATAAATTGGTGATGAAAAGTGCTGTTGTAAATATGGAGATTTAGCTCCTGAACATATTAATTTTATTTGCTTTGTGTTTATGTATAGGCCTGGGAATATGGGAACTATTTGACTATGTTATAATAAATTTGATGTTACTTATTAAATAATTAGGGTTTTTGAAATTATACCTACCAATCATCTGTCTTCCAATGAATAATGTATGGAAAACATAAAGTTGAAGCCAGGATGTGTAAGAACAACATGTCATTTACTTGTCAAATTTGTCTTCTCATATAAATACAGACTGCAGGCAAAAGTAGTATATTTTAGGAAGTCATTAAACTCACACAGACTCTTTATATGAATCTATTTGTGCTAAGATGATATTATGTTATAAAAATTTTCATTATTTCTAAATTTCAAGAAAAAAGGGGAAAAAATTTATAAGAAGTTCAGAGCCATCTGGAAAGACTTTTCTATACTGAATAGCCTCTTTAACTCCCTGAAAAAAATTATGACTGACAAATAAGATGTATGTGAAGAAATTCTATTTAATCTTCTTTATGTAAAACATAATATAATGTATTAAGTTAAAATGCTGTGGATCTCTGTGCAGTGGCAGGAATGCTGCAGGTCTTCAAGTGGTGGCAGTGGGCAGTGGGTCCCAAGAGAAGAAAGTCCCCAAGCAGGGACAGCATATTTCCCAAATAGCTTCAGTGGGCCATGAGGGGCAGTGAGTCCCATGAAGAAAGACAGACAGATGGGCACACCACGAGACCCACGAGACCATGCCACAGGTCTTTAAAGGCGACTGGTCCTGGGCAGGGAGACACACAGTGGACAAGAGATAGAGACATGGATGGGCACGCCATGCAGAGTAAATAATGAAGTCAATTCTGTATCATCTTGCTTAAATGGAACAGTTCAATTTAACTTTAATAATTAATTCAGAGACTTTTTTTTCACAGAAGTTTTTTAATTTTTTACTTGGTTTATGTGGTAAAAAGATACATTCTAAAATAATATCGTCCCTCTGCATTAAAATTCCTGTAGGAGAAATTCTGTAAGGCAATATGACAATAATACAATTAACATTTATATTTACCCTATCTACATGTGCCTCATGTAATTTCTCCTCTACGATTGTCAATTCCTTTTCTGCTTCAGCTATCAATTTTCTGGGACAATTCAAGAATTTATCACAATCTAAGATTTTGTTTAAATGAATTTTTAGATCAGAGGTTATCCCAACAGCTAGTCACAGACTCCAAATGTCTCCTAACAATCTTTGAATGCCGTTAAGAGTCTGCAACTGGTTTCTCTTAATTTTTGCCTTTTGCATTATATTTTTTTGTAAATCTATTCTATAACCTAGGTAATTGACAGAATCTCATCTCTATATTATTTCAGAAGCAATTTGTAATCCCCATTTTGGTGAAATTTTCTTTACTTCCTCAAGCATTCTTTCTAAAGGATCTATGTTTGAATGAGATAGCAAAATGTCACTCATGTGATGGTAATTATATATTAGGAATTTTTATGTAATATTTTCAATGGCTGACTTAGGAAGAATTGGTATAAAGTGGGGCTATTCCCTGTGGAAGGATGGTCCAGTGATATATCCTAGTAGGCTCACAATTATTATAAGTAGGCACCTTGAAGACAAATTTCTTTCTCTCCTTTTCTTATAAAGGTATAGTGAAGAAACAATCTTTTAAATCAATAACTATAAGAGGCCAATATTTTGGTAATAGCAAAGGCAGAGAAATTCCAGAGTGGAGAGGGCCCATAGGTTGAATTATCTTCTTGACATATCTTAGATCTGTCACCATTCTCTATTTACCAGTTTTCTTTTTAGCAACAAATACAGAAGAATTCCAAGGTCTGGTTGATTCTTCAATATGACAAGCATCTTGTAGCTCTTTTACCAGCTGTTCTAAAGTCTGCAGCTTTTCATCAGCTAGAGGCCATTGGTTGACCCATATTGCTTGTTCAGTTAACCATTTTAAAGGTAGGGCTGTTGGTACCTCTGAAGGTTTGCTAGTTGCTTTGTGTTCTTGTACAGCCTGAATGGCTGGTGGCCTTTGTGTGTGTAGTACCTTATAATATCCTTCCCAGAATTATGAGTACCTGGGACTGCAGGAATGTTAATCTGTGTATTCCATTGCTGTAGTAGGTCAAGAACATATAAATTTACTGCAATATTAACCACATATGGCCTCAGCTTCACTCTCTGACCTTCTGGTCCTATGCAGTCCACTCATCTTGTGCCTTGTTTAACTTGAGATATGGTTCCAACTATTAGTAATTGAACATCTGCTTCTTGAAGAGGCCAGTTTGGATGCCAAAATTTTGAAGTAATAATACATCCGCACCCATGTCTATCAAACCAACAATTACAGTGCAATTACTCTTAGCTTTGGTCTTTGATAATTTAAAGAAGGCTTTCAGAATATACTTTCCCTTTCTCCTATTTCCATTTTTTATTCATCCTCCAGGTTTACTCCATCATTTAGTAGAGTTTGTTTTTTCTTACAGAAAGCTCCAGATTTTCTAATTTTCCTAGAGAGACATGTCCTCCATATTCGCTGTGAATGACTGGATCACTTTTGACTTGGGGGCCTGAGAGAGGCTCCTCAAGGAGTTTTCCAATGTTATCAGGTTGTCTACTATGTCTTTTGTTTATCTGCATTTATTGGTCCAATATCGACCTTTGCCACACCTACATATACCCAAATGCTGAGTTCTCCTATTCTTTCCATTCCCAGAGGAAACATTATTCTAGGGAATTCCTTGTCTACAATCCATTCTCAGATGTCCTATTCTACCACAATTAAAATATTTGGCATTTTGATGTCTCCGCATTCCTTTGGAAATTGCGTTTCCTTCCCAAGACTCAGTATTATAGTTAAGTGTCTCAGTGTTCATTGTATGCAGGATCCATTCATCCATTGGTGCTGATCTATCTTTTAAAAGCCCACATATCTTTTCCCACCTTTTTCTAAGGTGGCATTTTCAAAAGCTAGAGATTCAATAAGTACTCCTTTGTTTCTGTGTCTGTTACTCCTATTTGTACAACCTTAGTCTTTGTAAAAAGTCACAAAAGGGTTCTTTCTGCCCATGTTTATCCCTGGAATATTATTCAATTCTTTTGTATACTTCTTAAATCCTGTCCTAAGCATTTAATGCTACTTTGTGGCATTGGGACAAAATTTGTTCATATTGAGCCTGTGGGTCAGCATAAGTGCCCTTACCAAGAATTTGATCTTGGGAAGTCTCAAGTCCATTTATTTTTCCCTGTTGTTCTAAAATTTAGCCTCTTATCTGAAATAACATTTAAACATCAGTTGAGACTTGTCATTCAGGACTTCTGAAACTAAATAAAGCCTGTTGTGTGGCATCCCTTTAATGTCAGAAGCCCATGTCTTTACCATCTCCCTAGCAAATATGGAACACAAGTTAGAATATTTTGCTTAATTTCCTTTAGATCATTCATTCCTATAGCTATCCATCTACCTCCTTTGGATCCTTTTGGATCTTTTTAACTTGATGATTTATCAGAGTAGATTATAGGGTAGTAAGCTAAAACCCAGGGTAAATCATCTCTGGCTGCCACTGGTAATACTAAATCCTGTCTTTGTGCCTTCTTTTCTTGCTTATCAGCTCCAATGTTTTCGTCAATCATTTCAAATCCTTTTACTACTGACTTTTGTAAAGTCTGAACCTCATGGTCTGTATATATTTCTAGTTATTTTATTGAGGTACCTAGCCTCTATAGTCTTCCTTTTGCACATGTGATTCCAAGGTCTGAAGTGTTTTCTTTAAAGATAACACCTCATCCATGGACATTATTTGGATAGTGTGCAGATTGCCATCCTGCAGATATAGTCTATCTGCTAACCTATCAAACTTCTAAACAAATTTTGATTGTCAAATTCAACTGTATGACTTCTTCCAGATAATTTCTCAGTTTCCTTTGACATGGATTCAATTTTATCTGTCAATTTAATGTTTCTCTTTTCAATAATATTATTTTTTTCAGGTAGTTTTTCATTTTCAATGTTATTAACCCTGTCAGCTAGTTGTTCATTATTAGTCTGTAAAATCTGTACCATTTCTAAAAGTGCCTCATTCTTGGTTCTGTTACTTACCATTTTCTTAAGGATATAATATAAACAATTAACTGAGTCCCAATATCCAATAAATGGATGTATCACCATAACCATATAAGACTTGCAGAATACAATCCATAGTATTAACAAAAAAGTTACTAAAAGTTTCATTGGTAATGTCTGTCATTATATAATTTTTAAGTTTATTGCTTTATTAATTACTTGTTATGAAATCTGGTAAATTGTTGTAGGTCTAATAATCTTTATTGTCCAGCAGGTGTCATGGTTGCAGAATAGTGCCTAGAAGTGCAACCTGGTGCCACACACTCTCCTGGGCCATTTTGATTTCCCTACCTTGGTGCTGGTTAAATACTGAGACATATGCTTTGTTTGACAAATTAAAAGAAATTAATCCAATTCCATATACATAGCAAGAAGCACAGAACTCAAGAGCTGGGAGTACAAACCAGAAATTGCTCAAGTCCCCATGCAGCAGGGAACCTGGCAGTGGGGACATGGGGGGGTGCACACACTTGGGAAATTTCCAAGTCACTGAACCCAGTTAGATCCACTGAGGCGGGGTTTCACAAAAAACACTTAGTAGGTCAAAGCAAGTTGAACCAGTGGGGGTGGGAGGTTTTCTGGGTTGTCGATCTATCATGTAGGGATTTAAGCTGATCCACCTGGTAGGTGTGGAGTTCAGATCCACGTGGTACACCAGATGAAGAAGAATGCTTAAAAGAAATCCCACACTGGCTCAGAACTGAGTATGATACAGGGTTATTTATTTAGGGGTAGACTCACAGATCATAATTCTTTGTTGAAATGGGGAAGAACAACTGAATCCCACAGCTGGTAAAAGAGGCTGGATGTGTGCTTTAAATCAGCATGTATAGTATAAGAGGCCACTCCCAAGTGGGCAGGTAACTTAAAGGCTACTGACAGTAGGAAGTCCTTCTGTAGACATCAAGGCCCTGATGTTGAAGACAACAGCTATACAACTCATTGAATGTTGAGATTTCTAGCTTTTACCTATACATAACCTTCAGTTCTATGTGCTAGAGTGTTAGTCTGTACACTAGCAATGGAAAAAAATAAACATCAACCCTGAAACCAACCCTGTGATCTACAATGCTATCTTACTTGCAGGATATGCTAAATCAATAGTGATACAAATCTTGAGAGAGTAACCAACCAATGTTTCATTTGACTTAAATGCCATTCTAAAGGAAGGAATTCAATCAAGAAATAGACTACATAGCCCATACCTAGAGTAAAACCAAATACTAATATTTCAGTAAAACCAACCAACCAACCACGACCATCAAAAACAAAATGTAGCAATAAAATGACTCCTAATGGCATTTCTCTGTACTCATATATCAGTATCTTGCTCATTCATCATCAGTGATGCTTGCTACTTCATCAGATGGGAAAAAATAGAAAAAAACACAGCCAGTCACTATGCAAAGAACAAGAGACCTTGGAACACTCAGCACCAGAGGTGATGTCTCAGTCAGATCACCTGTTCCCCTGCACTTAGGTAACTATGCATTTAAAAAGCCAGAAAGAGTGTCAGAGCTGGAGGGGATGGAGAGCATTAAGAAAATAAGACCCTTTAAATATACAAGAGCAAAGCACAAATCAACTCACAGAGACTGAGGTAACATGCACAGGACATGCAAGAGTCTGTACCACATGGATCTGAGAGCTGAATGGGGAAGTGGACACACACTTTAATCCTTGTTCCAGAACCAATCTCCAAATGATAATCAATTACAAATGAAAATCTAGTTTTCTTCAAGAAAATCTCACTGGAAAAAAAATTACTTTTAAGGATAGACAGTTTGAATAGCCGTAGAAAACAAACAGAAATGAAATCAAGAACATCTTTGGAAGTTCTTTGTATTATGTCATGTCTGAGATTTTTCTTTTGTTTTTCTTAATTTTACCACACATACATGCTTATGAAAGATAATTTGTGTGTGTGTGTGCATTGTTAGAGAAGCAGGCCTGGCCGGGCGGTGGTGGCGCACGCCTTTAATCCCAGCACTCGGGAGGCAGAGACAGGCGGATATCTGTGAGTTCGAGACCAGCCTGGTCTACAAGAGCTAGTTCCAGGACAGGCTCCAAAACCACAGAGAAACCCTGTCTCAAAAAACCAAAAAAAAAAAAAAAAAAAAAGAGAAGCAGGCCTGCTTTTGTTCCCAGCTGCCCTGCTAGCTTACACTTGATAAAAGCAGACAGAAATTGTATTAATTAAATTATTGCCTGGGCCATTATCTCTAGCTTATTATTGGCTAACTCTCAAATCTTGATTCAACCCATTTCTAATAATCTGTATAACACCACAAAATCATGGCTTACTGGGAAAGATTGTAACCAGTATCAGTCTTGGGAAGGGGCTTCATGGTATCTGCCACTCTGTCCTTCCCAGAATTCTGTTCTGTCTTCCCTGCCTACCTGAGTTCTGCCCTATAAACTAGGCCAAGGCAGTTTCTTTAATAACCAATGAAAGCAATACAAATACAGAAGGACCTTCTACACCATTTCCCCTTTTCTGTTTAAAAAAAGGAAGGCTTTAACATAGTAAAATTACATATTACAGGTATCAAGCAATAATTAAAGTTGCAATATTTAGATCTATTTTATCTTTTATCATAACAAAGAAAGCTATAATTATCTATCTATTCTTTAACTCCATCAAAGGCTCCAGAAGGATATAATATTATCTAAGTAAACAAGAAGTAAGCAACTTCCAAAACTCTAGAATTGACAGAGACATCTCGCTCTGTCACCCAGAGTTCTTTTGTACTGTTGGGGCATCCATCTTCAGCCTACAGGCCCATAGTATTCAGCAGACATTTCCATGAAGCAGGAAATTTTATAGACAGTTCAGTCACTTTCTGCTGTGTCCTGCAGAATGTCTCACAGACTCTTTCATGAATCAGGAAACCCAAAGGATCATCTCACCTTTAGACAAGTTCAGCAGTCCTCTCTCTGTGGGTTCTTTGTGTCCAGTTTATGCAATAGTCCAGGCAAGAGCAGTTTCTTGCCCAAATGGCTATCCAACTTCATAAGGAGCCTCTTTGATGCTCATCTTCCTCTTGAAGTAGATTGGTGCCAGGATCAGATGTGTCTTATTGTCGTGAAAAGTCCTAAGTTATTAAAACATCTTAAATGCCATATTCTGTAATCTTTGAAAGATATGAAGAATGCCTATCTGAAATATATCTATGCACATCTAGAAAATCCAACTAACATGACTACAAACTTGACTATTATAGATGATTATCAATGAGCAACCTATATTTCATAATTATACATTACATTTTTTTAAATGAACGTCACAATCACAATACCTTAATCAAGATCAGAAATACATATACATATAACAAAATTGAACTTAAACTTGTATCAATAAATCAAGATTTATACTAATGCAAATTATTTATATCTATATCATACCCCCCTTTAAATGTAAAAGAATATTTATAAACAATATTTGGGAATATGTGCACAGCTATTTCTCTCCAAAATGCTTTGTCCTGAATGTAGGTGCTGTTAATCTGGTCTTTCATGGTGTATCCTATGTGTTAGGTTCATCTCAGTAACCAGTTGATTGAAGTAATTTTCTGAAGGTGTTCACAGTGACCTTTTAGGAGGGCATGGTCTATCATACCATATTGGTCTAGAAGCAATCCACGGCGTCTCATTTTCTGTGAAAACAAAAGAAGAACCTCTTTTTCAAAGCATCATAACCTTAGACCCAAATTCTGAAATCAAGATACCTTTGTGGTATACATGCTGGATTAGCTTAGCAGCACATACAATGAAACGTCTCATTGTACTTAGCTCCTTCACAGTCAAACAATTTAAAAAAAAAACCCACAATACTACATATAATCCAGACTCTCTTTATATATTCTGTGTGTGAATGTATGTGTGCGTATGTATAGAGACACATTCTCTTTCTACACTATAGCTCCTCTGAGTATACATTGTTTTCTAGTTCAGTGATTTTATGATATTTCTGAATGTGTAAGCAACCTGGTCTCTGCATCTTTATGACTTTTTTTGTGCCAGTTCTTCAGCTATTTTGGTTTGTCCTATTCTGATGTTAGTTTTTAATTTGTTTTAATTTATCACTATACCTTAGAAGCCTGTTTGTTTTCTAAGGAGAAACCTAAAATAGGTAGGCCCAAATGTGAGGGAAAGTAGTATGGAACTGGAAAGAGAAGATGAAAGAGAAACTGTGGTCAAGATATATTATGTGAGGAAGGAAAAAAGTTACTTTAAATGAAAGAAAAAAAAGAAGAACTCAACAGAACAGACAACAACAACAACAAAAATAAGTGCACCAGTGAGATTATTGCAAACTAAAAAGTCTCTGCATGTCAAGGGAAACATTCAACAGAATAAACAACCCAGAAAATAGTAGAAAATATTTGTAAAAAAATTAATTTGAAAAAATAATATCTAGAATATATAAGAACCCAACTAGCTTGATTTCAGCAAACCAATCATTCAATAGGGGATAAATGTGTAAATAGATATTTACTTCTAAACTAGACTCATACATGGTTTATCATTGTATAAATTTTTCAGTATCACTAACCATCATTAAAATTTAAATAGGAAACAAATGAACCATGTCCAGTTAGAATGGATATTTTAAAATACACAGAAAATAAAAATGCATTTGATCCTTTTTCAGAAATGTAGAGTAACTTCACTCCTTCAGGTATTAAGTTGTTAAAGAATCTCTTGAGTGGTTTTTCAGGAGTTCACCTGAAATAAATGTGTGGCAATGAGGGTACTATATCATTGTTTGCTAATAATAAGTTGAAGATATGATCTTTCAAACAAAAATAAAAAAAATAGGCACTTTCCATAACCTTTCCATATCAAGAGGATTCAATCTAACAAGGAGTATGAACAATACTAATAGTAGAAGTTGTGAAACATGTTTCAATTTATACTTAATAAATAGTTCTGATTAATGGAAAAATTTCCCACTGATGAGATATACGGTGTAACAGCTAGGACAAGAGAACCAAAAATACTTAATTAGTTCAGGATAATTGTGCAATTTAAGTTTTCCTTGACTTCTAATCTGATTAATTTAGAAAATGAAAATGGTAATGCATATTGATTTTGCTAGTTGTAGGCAACATATATGCATATAAAATTATGTATATAGATATATGTATATATTGGTAACTATAAATACAAATAATGGGTAACAAAATAAAATTCAATAATTAAATGGAGAATGTTTACTGATTTGATATTCTTGAGCTCTGGGACCAAGAAGTTCCTCAAAGACATTCATCTGAACAATGATTCAACAGCTGCCAAGTAAATTATGCCCCTGTATTTGCTATTTCCTTTTGTTTATCTCAATCATTTTAAATGCACAATAATAGACAGCTCAAAAGAGTTTACAGTCTTGTGTCTACTGGTTAAAGACTTAATTAAGTCATGTTGAATGCAAATTAATCAGTGCTTTTAATCTGGAGGCTATTTTACTGACTGTGTACATGTTTTGCTAGTGTTTATAATGCAACCAGGCATTGCCCATAGGTTTTAAAAATTGTGACAGCAGTTGGGAATGCCTGAGCCCTGCAAATATACTTTCAGAAATTAATGATTCCTCCCTGAAACACACATTTGCTAGTCTGCAAAATGAATAGATGTTATTGTCAAATTCTAAGCCAAAGTATTCTATGTTGGGCCTACTTTTGTTTTGAAAATTGTAGATATTACAAAAGTTGAATATTTTCTTTAAGGTTAAGGGACTGAGAATGATTTGCTATGAGGTAGAAGATACTTGAATCACTTATTATAGATTTTCTAGAATTCTGCAAAATAGTCTGGGTGTATCAAAGCTTTGTAAACTGTTACAAGAGCAATGACACCATCAGCATATGCATTTGTCCTCATGGTAAATATTGAGGAAATATTAATAGAAGAAAGAAAACTGAGTAATACCTTCGTTCCTTTTTCCTTAGAGTGCATCTTTAGATAAGCACAGTACAATGTTTTACGGAATAACTAATTTGGGTCATTTGAGTATCTATATATATTATGTACTCATAGCTATTTGTGTGGCAGCCAGAGGCCACAAGTCTTAGGCATGACCAGATGAGCAGACTGGGAGAGGGATGCAGTGCACGCTGCAGATGCCCATAAGAGAGTCCCCAGCTGTGTATTTTGCTTTTAAAAATGGATGCAAAATTAAACTTACCATAATGACTTTTGTTAAAGTCAGTGATAATTTATTCTTAGTGGCACAGGTGCTAAGAGATAAAGTGAGTTTTGTAGCACTTGTAACATAAGGGATAAGGAATGGAGAAAATGTATGCTACAAGTTATGTAGCACAGGTATCTAAAGGGATAAGAAATGTAGAAGAAAATGTAAGCAAAAGTTTATTTCTAGATAAAATTTTCAAATCCTTAAAAATGAATTTTAAAACTTCTGTAGAAAAAGAAAAGTAATTTTCACCAGTTGCCAAAATAAATGGGAGTGGAAGGAATGTTTTCCAAACTTCTAAAATTCTAAAAAGAGGTTAGGATACATGGGTGACACATATGATAAGCTGAGCTCTTACTCAGGATCCAGAGACAGTCAGATCCTCCAGTGTTTCATTTCATTTTTGGGATTAACAGATTTTTCTGGTACCAAGAGGCCTTGTTTTGTGTAGAGCTCCTAATTCATGGTGTACAACTGTAGAAGAATTGAACCTATGTCATTTCTGTTCCACTCAACTTTTCCACGAATGCACTGAACATATTTACAATTACTGAAGTGAATAAGTGAGAGTAGAAAGAGTCTTTTGCTATATTTTTATACCAAAAAGTTTAGGGAAAACAAAGAAGAAGATCAAAAAGAGCATCTGGAAAAGCCTTACTTTTAACTTTAGAATTTTGTATATGGTAATTGAAGCATTGTCTTAGGAAGGTCAAAAAGCCATGCCACTGAAAAACCACATCCGGAGGCTTCTGAGATAAAAAAAAAAAAAACAAAAAAACAAAAAAACATGTAATGGGTTGTTTCCCAAACTCAAATCCTGGCTGAGTCTATATCAAGTTGTACAAGAGAAAAACAAGATATTTCTAGAACTGACTGTATCCCTAAATGCAGACTCTATACATTCTTCAAATAAGTAAACAGATCAACAGATTCAAAACTCTGTCAATTAATTATACATACTTAAAACTCAAGTAAACAATTAGTCTGTTCTCATCTTTTACAGGGTTTTTCTGAGAATTTTGACTTGAATGCAAATTGAGCACTTGTATATTTCTCATGGAATAGATACGTCTTGACTCTTAAGAGGAATAAAGCATGTTTAGTGTCCACAGGAAGCTGGGTTACATGATATACTGCTCATTGTTATCTTTTACCATCTTAGACTTAATTACTCTCCTATAACTTGGCCTCAACAGACACTTTCATCTTGAGAATTTGCCCCATTTTCTGGAAGGCAAAAGTATATTATACCCCTTGATTATGAAGTCCCATCCTTTCTTTGTAAAGTTAGCTCTTAACATGATCTGTTGACTGAGTCCAACTTTTACCAGGTTTATGTTTCTCTGAGAACTCTGGCCTGTCTGGAACTAGACACTTGAAATTGCGTGGGTAAATTTTAGAGATATTCAGAATGTGCATTCTGAGCAGTAGGTACTCTCTCCTCTCAGAAAATTTGGTTCAAAGCAAAAATAGAGAAATGAAGTAATGAGAGTCTAAGGTTTCTGGCATTTCCCCCATGCTGATAGATGACAAAGTATAGGTGTCCTACACAATTCTTCTAAAGATATTGCAAACAAATGAAGAGGTAGTTATTTTCATAAAATACTAAGAAATGGTTGAAATGGCATCTAAATTTAAGTTTATACATTCTCTCTGTTCAAGATCTCTTCATCTCTTTAGTTTTCTCTGTTCTAACTGCATTGCAATGCCAGTGACTGCATTTCTGTATGAATTTGTAACTAAGCTACTCTGGTAGGAAATGTGTTCGAAAGCATATATTTCTCAAAGTATAGCATGGACAGGCAAGATTCACCTAATAACTAAAATTTAATGTTAACGAAAGTCTAGTTATAAAATCTTATCTCTTGCAATTTTAAAAACTGTTTTTTCAAGATTTCATCCAATGTATTTTGTTTGTGTTTGTTTCCCTTGTTCACATCCTCCCAAATTCTCCCCTCCTAAAGTCTCACTCCCTCAACTAAGAAAAATATTTATTTATTTATTCATTCATTCATTCATTCATTCATTCATTTATGCATTGCAAGTGACAGGACCTTTGGTATTTACTAATGAATTTTATCAAATATTTTTTAGAAGAAATACAAAGATTTTTGCATAAACTCTTTGAAAAGCAAATGGAAGAAATTGATTTTATACTGTTTTATGTAGTCAATATTCACACAAGACATTGCATTCTTATGATCTGCCTCCACATCAGACAGGAAGATAGAGAGAGAGAGAGAGAGAGAGAGAGAGAGAGAGAGAGACGACCATGAGGAGCACAATCACCCTCAAACAAAGCTGGACCTTAGGGCTATGGAAACACTTGACTTTGTGCTCATCTATTATTATTACTCTTGGCCATTGTACAAATGAGTGTTTCAGACCTGAAGTTTGATTCTTGTATAGCATGCTGTATTTCTGTAATAGTGTCCTTTATATACTTATGAAATAATTTAACTTGAATTTTTCTTTTTTTCTATTTTATTTTTTGACTTTATTTTCTCTCTTCTTTACAATTTTACGATAATAAATGAAAAGGGTACTTCAGTAAATATAGATCTTTGGCTAATATCTAACAGAAAATGTTGTAAGAGCCTGCAGTACCTGTAGGTAGGTAGCAAGTCCTTTCATGAAAAAGCTTTACTCTTTTTTTTTAAATGTTAAAAGCCATTTTAATTGCTTACCAGTATACAGAACAAGTATCTATAAATAACAAAATCAAAAGCATGAAAGTGAAGCAACAAAGTGGAGAAAAAGTGTTGCGTTTTGTAATGTGGTCATGGTCAAGGTATCTTTGGATTAAAGAGAATGACACCACAGTACCATGTTTTATATGAGCCGTGTGAAAGAGCAAAAGCTATAGAAACTACACAAAAGAAAGAAAGGAATCAACGCACATCGCCAGAGAAAACATGTAATCCAAAGATAAGCATGAGAGAACGAGAAGCAGGAAGTATCTACAAACAAGCTGAAAGCAATTAACAAATCAGTGGCGGGAAGTCATCGTCCATCAAAAATTGCTTTACATGCAAGTGGATTCAATTTTTAATAAAAGACTATAAGGTGAATGAACATATTAAGATGTATCTCCTAATATGTTGCCTATGAGAAACACACTATGCCTCTAGATAGAAACTGGTGAAGGAATGAAAAAGATTTTCCACACAAGTGGAAACAAAAAGAGAATTAACAACTCTCAGATCAAATACACTGTACTAATATCGGCAAATGGAGATGAAGAAGACCATTCTGTAATAAGGAGGTCAATCTTTCCTCAAGATGGAACTACTATAAATACATGTGTACACAGCATGGAAATGCCTAAAATATGAAAAAAATAAAGAAAGAGGGAGAGAGAGAGAGAGAGAGAGAGAGAGAGAGAGAGAGAGAGAGAGAAAGAGAGAGAGAGAGAGCAGTAGTCCATTAGAGGGATTGAAAGAGCAGAGAGAGAGAAAGAGAGAGAAAAAGAGAGTAGTGGTCTATTTATATCAATGCACAAATCACCCAATAGAAAACTAATAAGGAAACATTGGCCTCAACATATCCTCAGACCAGAGACCCACAGACACACGTGTGACATCATTTAACAGCAGTAGAACACATACACTTCTACAAAGCATAGCAACCACTTTCCAAGATAGATCATGTACAAGAACACAGACACTATAGCTAGAAAGATTTAAATTATCTTACTTTTCCCTTGGCTACAAGAAGAGGGAACAAGAAATTAGGAACATAATTTTAGAAAACCTGTAATTATATGGACACAGGGCACCTGGACAGTAAGTTAAAGGGAAAACACAAGAGGAAACTAAGAAATAATTCAAGACAGTATCCATTCTGTCTTGAAAAGCTTTACTCTTTGCCGGGGTGATTTGTTTTATTGGAAGTGGCTAACCATTATAAAAAATGAATGCCTTGAAGTAAATGGCAAAAATATAGCAAAGAGTCACTGGTACATACCCTAGAAAAATAGAAATGTATTTCCCTGGAGGAAGACTAAATAAGGAAAAAATGTCAAATATTATATAGTAGAAAACATACTTTATTTATAAAAGTTCATATTATAGCCTGAGGGAGGCTCTAAATTTTGTCTTCTGGTATGTGTGTGTATGTGTGTATGTGTGTGTGTCTGTGTTTGCGCGTTTCAAATGTTTTAAAGAAGAGTTTGTTTATACCATTAAATTGTTTCCAGACAGCTCTAAAGTAAAATTAAGCATAATTCAGCTAAAGGAAGAATGTCTTTATATATTTGAATAAGAAAATAAGTTAAAAATTACATTAGACTTAGCATCATAACACTGCAAAATAATAGTTTCAGATGTTCAGTGCAATTTTTATGGTAAAAATGTTTGTATTTAACAGCTAAATACAGGTTTTACAGATTTGCATATATTATTAGACTTCTTGGCTCTCTTGAGTCATATGTCAACCTTCCTGAGTCATATTCATATGCTTAACAATCACATAGATGACTATCACTATCTCCTATGTAATTTAATTTACTTGGAAATAAGATGCATTGATGCAAGGTTCTGTAATACTTTTACTTTTGACAAAAATTAAAAGTCTCTTAACTGCAAGAATATTTTTCTTATAATTCTGAACCCCTAGTGCTAACTTCTTAGTCTCTGGGATTCAACATCATAATTTTAGCTGACAAATTTCATCCTGGGCCTGTGTGTGTAAGTACTTGTGGTGTTTACACAAATGAAGAAGTTTCAGCTGCAATGTAGCTGAGCGAGACAGCTGTTCAAGCAGTGAGTAGCTGTGGAGTCTATGATTATAATAAGCATAAGACAATGGATGTGGACAGCTTTCGCCAATCATAGAAGGCTTAGACTTTTACTATCTTAACTCTGGGCACCATGGATTTTTATTACTAAACAGGGTAGTTCCCGAATGAAGTGTGTTTACTTCTTTCTTTTATGCGTTTTTTTCAAGCCAATACTTCATGAAATTTCCTTGGTGTCCACATTTATTTTATTTCAGAAAAAAACTTTCCAATACAGAACCAGACCAATTTCTCCAAGTTTTGGTCCTGAATTATGTGGCATCTTCAGAAATGGGACCTTACTTTCTTTTTTTGGAAGGTAAGTAAGGGCTGTGTAAGAAATCCATATTGTTGGACACCTCTAACAAACAACTGTAAAGGAGGTTCTGCATCTCATTTACCGGGGTTTTGTTGCATAATATAAACTTTTATTTTTGTATATATCTTCAGTTAGTATTATTAGAAAATAACTAGACTAACTTTCAAATACATAAAAAAAAGCAATTGTATACATAAGTGTTGTTTTTCCATCAGGGATAAGATTTCCAATTAATGAAACAAATGGCATTTATGTAAGAATAAAATGTCTCAAGATGATAAAAAATTAACTTATGCTTCTGGATTCTTAACTCTTAAACCTGTGAAATGAAATAATTTTAAAATATATAAAAATAGAAATAATTTTCAAGTTTTGATTCCTTTTTCATAAAAATAGTATGTAAAAATAGTTATTTGAGAGTTTTATACACTGTTAATCATGTTCATTTTATTCTCCCAATCCTCTCAGATTCATCTCATTCATCCCTATCCACACAAATTTGTGTTTCTTTTCTTAAATCCACAAAGTCTAAATTATGTTCTTTAATATATGTCCTTCCAATAAAGCATACCTGACCTATCCTTAAAGAAAACTGAATATTCCTATTTCAGAATCAATCAGTTTCCAATAACTCATCATCTAGGTGTGTAACTTCACACCCACCTTATTCCCCATACTGGGATTTCTTGACATGAGCTTTTATAGGTCTTTTGATGCCACAAACACTGTGAGTTCAATTGTGAAACTGCCTTTCTGGAGCTTGTAGACACTGTTATTTTTGCTCTCATGCACCATCTCTGCCACTGAAAAGCTTCCTGATTTATATTCTGCAATGATCCTTGGTCCTTGGGAGAAAGAGTGCAGTATAGATGAGCCATTCAATGCTGAGTATTCTTCTCTCTAATTCTCTTCAACATAGCCAGTGGTAGGTATGTGGGTTAATCACAATATATTTCAAACAGAAGTTTCTCTAATAAGGTTTGAGAGCTACATAAATCTATGGTTATAACAAGAAGCCATGAGCATCAATTTATCACAATGTTGATTAGCAGAATAATAGCAATAGGTTATTTGATTGCATGGTGAAACTCAGAGACTGTGTTAATAAGACTAACATTGGATGGAGATATGCTCTTGGCTTGTAGATCCAAAGATGGATGCCCCAATGTTGTACAGGCTTCTTGGTGATTGTTCAGGCAGCCAGCTATCACTGTCCTCTAGTTTTAAAAGTTGCTTGCTGTAAATTTGTTATTTAATCAGGTAATATTTTATCCTTTTCAGGTGTCTGATGGGGGTCTAAGACTAGATAATTATAACATTTTCTTTGTTACCAAATCCTGACAAGGAATTTGCAAAGATATATAAATGAATTGGACATTATGGATGCAATTTTTACTTGATAATTGTTCTTATTGTATCTAATTTTACCAAGTTAGACTTAAAACTCTTCTTTTTTATTAAGACAAATGGGGGAAATGTTGTAGGATATTTGATCACACTGTGAAACTGTAAGACAGTGTTGATTTAAAAAAAATCTTTTTAGAAGTAGATAGTAAGCCCTCTTCCTGAACACACCACATACTGACTCGAAGAACATGAAAAAATAAAGCTGGTATTGACTTACAAGTTTCATCTTTACTAGCTAGTTTTTATAATGTTAGAAATTTCTACCAATGCTAAAGGAGGAAAAATTATTCAATACTCTTAATTTGGTGCACATTTGTGAGCTATAGTAATGAATGGACTTGTAAGGCAAACACACTGATGAAATAGTTGTATAACTTCCATTCTTATCACTGGTTCTTTTATTTTTTAGCCTAGGAATGGTTTTACCCTGTTATAGATTAATTTTTTAAAGCTCTCTCTCTCTCTCTCTCTATATATATATATATATATATATATTATAATATATAATATATAATGCAATTTATATAATATGTGTGTATGTGCTTCTACAGTAGTATTTCCATATTGCTTGTTTTGAAATACATTTGTCAGTTATTTATTACCTCATTTCATTTTCGAATCTTCCTTCCAATCCTCTAAGAAACGTATCCCTTTAAGAACAAACTTAGTTTACATTGTTTGCTTTTCCTAAAATAAGAATTGTTAACTTTAGGTTCAGTTTTGAACACTTTGTTTCCAATTGATATCAGTGTTTATAGTCTCTCTCCATATTCTGCTCACTCTTAGATTAATGGTGTAAGATGTGATCTCTCTTAGCCTATTGCTTCATTTTCCTGCTGTGATATCTCTCCACATTATGGATTCATATACTTCTGAAACTGTAAACCCAAATAAACTCTTCTTTCTATAAGTCACTTTTGGCCATGATTTTTTAGCACAGAATCATAAAAAAAAACAAAACAAACAAAAAAAAAACCAAAAAACAAAAAACTGGTACAGATGTCAATAGCATAGAGTTGTCTGATGCTAGGAAGAACTTATTGTGCATAACTAACCATGCTAACATTTTAGTATGTGGAAGTCATTGAAACTTTGGAGTAGAAAAAAAAAAACCAATTTATTACTTTAAGCAGAGCCTAATGGGCCATTGTAGGAGAAGCATAGAAGACAGTTGTACTTAAAATAATTTAGAAGGTAGTAGAGTATTTCAAGAGTTTCAAGTGTGGAACAATATTAGCAACTGAATAGAGGTCATTCCTGTGAAAGTTAACCAAAAAAAAAAATTGGCTGCATTTTGTTATTGTATTAAGCATTTTCCCTGAGTCTTACCTCTAGGTTGAATTACAATCAAAAACTAGTTCATAAAAGTGTTTCTAAAAATTGTGCCATCTCAGAATATATCATTTTTAAATTCACATAAAAAGACTGTGAGATCTTGTAGAATATTTTGTTTCTTAAACCTATGGTGTTTTTAGCTTTTGTCACTTTTGTACAAACAAATGTATTTGGTAAAAGGATACTTACATATTTTTTTTTTTTTTTTTTTTTGGTTTTTCGAGACAGGGTTTCTCTGTGGCTTTGGAGCCTGTCCTGGAACTAGCTCTTGTAGACCAGGCTGGTCTCGAACTCACAGAGATCCGCCTGCCTCTGCCTCCCAAGTGCTGGGATTAAAGGCGTGCGCCACCACCGCCCGGCTCTTACATATTTTTTTGATGCATCTCTTTGCTGGCATTTTTATAACTGATGATTTCCATGGCATGCGATATCCGACTGTAAGTCGCTACACTTCTGGGCAGATGCTCCAAGAGCCATAGCAATGTAGATGAATATGATGCAAAGAGAATGCCAGTAAGCAGTTTTCCTTTACAGTTCCTGACTTTGTTCCTACTTGAGTTCCTCTCATGAATCATCTCATTGATGTACTGGATCAGGAATTTTAAGCCAAATATCTATTTTTCTAAAACCACAAAATGCTTTTGGTCATGATATTTATGACAGCAAAAAAAAAAAAGGCAAATGAGGGCCTTCATTAACTTGAATGAGCCATGCAATACCAACACCTAACAAGAAAATTTACCTATGCAGATAAGAATAACATAGAAAAATTATAGAGAGGTAAATGATGAAGGGAAATAGTTTCTTTCTAATATCTAAGTCTGAGGGTATTTCCTTAAGAGATTTTAATGAAAGAGGGAGTGATGTGGGATTCCCCTATGTATACTTTAAATACTTTTGGCTAAAAAAGAAGCTGTTTTGGGTCTGTGATAGGATAGAGCAGGGCTAGGATGGGAAAACTAAACTGAATGCTGAGAGAAAGGAGGCAGAGTCAGGAGAAGCCATGGAGTCACCACCAGAGAACCTTGCTGGTAGGCCACAAGCCTCGTGGTAAAATATAAAACAATGGAAATGGGTTAAATTAAAATGTAAAACCATTAACCAACAAGAAGTTTGTGCTAATAAGCCAAGCAGTGATTTAATAAATACAGCTTCTATGTGGTTATTTCTGGGGTCCGGGCAGCCAGGAAATGAACAAGTGGTTCAGCAGCACAGACATTAAGGGAAATATTGAATAAATGGGACCTCCTGAAATTTGAAGCTTCTGTAAAGCAAAGGACACTGTCACTAAGACAAAAAGGCAACCCACTGACTGGGAGAAGATCTTCACCAACCCTGCAACAGACAAAGATCTAATCTCCAAAATATATAAAGAACTCAAGAAACTAGACTTTAAAATGCTTATTAACCCAATTAAAAAATGGGGCACCCTGTCTCGAAAAATCAAAAAAAAAATGAGGCACTGAACTGAACAGAGAATTCTCAACAGAAGAAATTCAAATGGCCAAAAGACACTTAAGGTCATGCTCAACCTCCTTAGCGATCAGGGAAATTCAAATCAAAACAACTTTGAGATATTATCTTACACCTGTCAGAATGGCTAAAATCAAAAACACCAATGATAGCCTTTGCTGGAGAGGTTGTGGAGGAAGGGGTACCCTCATCCATTGCTGGTGGGAATGCAAACTTGTCCAACCACTTTGGAAATCAGTGTGGTGGTTTGTCAGGAAATTTGGGATCAACCTACCCCAGGACTCAGTAATACCACTCTTGGGAATATACCCAAGAGATGCTCTATCATATGACAAGAGCATTTGTTCAACTATGTTCATAGCAGCATTATTTGCTATAGTCAGAACCTGGAAACAATCTAGATGCCCTTCAATGGAAGAATGGATGAAGAAAGTGTGGAATTTATACATATTAGAGTAGTACTCAGCAGTAAAAAACAATGACATTGTGAATTTTGCATACTAATCGATGGAAATAGAAAACACTATCCTGAGTGAGGTAATACAGACCAAAAAGAAGAACAGGGGATGTACTCACTCATAATTGATTTCTAGCCATAAATAAAGGGCATTGAGCATACAATTTGTGATCCTAGAGAAGCTAAATAAGAAGGTGAATGCAAAGAAAAACATATAGTCATCCACCTGGATAAGGGAAATAGACAAGACTGCCGGGCAAAAACTGGAAACTTGAGGGTGGGATGGGATGGGGGAAGGGGAAATGGGGTGAGAAAAGTGAGAAGGGGAGGATAGGGGGAGTTTGGGGGAATGGGATGGTTGGATAAAGGAAGGGTGGATATGGGAGCAGAGAAGTATATATGCTAATTAAGGAAGCCATCTTAGGATTGGCAAGAGACCTGACTCTAGAAGGGCTCACAGGTGTCCAGGGAGATGTCCCCAGCTAGTACCTTGGGCAACTGAGGAGAGGGAACCTGAAATGACCTGTCCTATAGCCATACTGATGAATATCTTGCATATCACCTTAGAACCTTCATCTGGCAATGGATAGAAATAGAGACAGAGACCCACATTGGAGCACTGGACTGAGCTCCCAAGGTCCAAATGAGGAACAGAAGGAGGGAGAACATGAGCAAGGAAGTCAGGACCGCGAGGGGCACACCCACCCACCGTGACAGTGGGGTTGATCTATTGGGAGCTCAACAAGGCCAGCTGGACTGGGATGGAATTAGCATGGGATAAAACTGGACTCTGAACATGGCGGACAATGAAGGCTGATGAGAAGCCAAGGACAATGGCACTAGGTTTTGATACTACTACATGAACTGGCTTTGTGGGAGCCTAGCCTGTTTGGATGCTCACCTTCCCGGACCTGGATGGAGGGGGGAGGACCTTGGACTTCCCACAGGGCAGCGAATGCGGACTGCTCTTTAGACTTGAGAGGGAGGGGGCGAGGAGTGGGGGGAGTGGGTGAGGAGTGGGAGGAGGGGGAGGGAAATGGGAGGCAGGGAGGCGGAAATTTTTTCAACAGCAAAAATAATAATAATAATAATTAATAATAATAATAATAAAAATGAACAAGTGTCTTCCTACTACAAATTGGTGCTCCAAAAAGTGCCTGTGAAATTCACATAAAACCTGATAGGGCTTGGAAAGGAATTCTAGACACTTAAAAACAAAGTTTAGACACTTTTTTTCCCGGATGAGCTCTGCTTGCTGGTAGCATGCTATAGTTCCTTAACAGAGGTCTTACTGATTCAGCCGTAGCAGAAAAAAAAAACCACATGGTTTTAAAAGTGGCAGTGTCCTGATTCACCATCACAAACGGCTTTGACTTTTTCAGGGGTTTTGGCTATGGAGCATTTAAATGGGTTCTGTGAGCAGAGTGCACAACTTGCCTAATGGCAACTTAGACCTGCTGAGTGCCTAAAAATGGGGCAATGTAAATGGCTCTTGAAGGCATTGAACTTGCCTCTGCCATGTCTGCCTGGGTGGAGCAAGCAGGCAGGCCATATTTGCTCTAGCAATGCTGCCTCTTAGGTTTGTAAGAACAGCTTGGCATTTTAAGAAATTGTCTTAGTCAGAAAAGGATTACAAATATACAATAAAGACAAATTCAGACGGAAAAGATCTGTAAATGGGTCACATTGTTGGACAAATGTATGTAGGCTTGGGATAGAAAAGAAAATGTGTATAGACAGTTATAAGAGGAAGTAAATGGTTTATAAAAATTTTATGAAAAAGTCTTTAAAAAGATAGAGGATAGACAGAGATTAAAATGAGTAAAAGAAAGTAAGATGGAAAATTCACAGAGAGTCTGGATTATGTATATTACTGTGTTTTCTTTAAATTTTTGGACTGTGAAGGAGCTACATAACAAGAGACATTTCATTGTATGGACTGCTTAGATAAACCAACATAAAGTATCTTGACTTCAGAATTTGGGCCTAAGGATATGTTGCTTCAGAAAAAAGGTTCTTCTTTTGTTTCTACAGAAGATGAGAGCCTATAGATTTTTTCTAGACTAATGATGTTTGATAGACCAAGACTCCCAAAAGGTCTTTGTGAATACTTCAAATTTACTTTGCCCAATAAATAGCAGGAAGCAGTTTGGAGAGACTATGTCCATATTCCCAAATATTTTTTATAAATGTTTCTTTATATTTAAAGGGGGATATGTTATAGAGATTTTCATTAGTATGAATATTGGTTTATTGATACCAATTTAAGGTCAGTTCTGTTATATGTATATTTCTGCTCTTGATTAAGGTATTGTATTTGTACAGCTCATTTAAAATGTAATGTATAATTAAGAAATATAGGTTAATAGATAATCATCTGTAATAGTCAAGCTTATAGTCATGTTAGTTAAGTTTTCTAGATATATAGAGTTAAGTTTATACACACACACACACATATGTATTTCAGTTAAGTATTCTTTAAATCTTTCAGAGACCTTCAGAATATGGCATAAAATGTTTTAATAAATTAGGGGTTTTCATGACAGTGAGCCACATCTGCTCCTGGTAGCATCAATCTATTTCAAGAGGAAGATGGGCATCAAAGAGGCTCCTTATGGAGCTTGTTAGGCATTTGGGCGAAACAACTGCTCTTGTCTGGACTACTTGATGTTACGATACATGAACTGGGTATGCAGGACCCACAGAGAAATGACTGCTGCCACTGCTGCTTAAAAGTGAGATTGTCAGTTAGTGGTGCTGCTTCATGAAAGAGTCTGCCAGACATTCTGCAGGACACAGAAGTAAGTGACTGACAAACTGCCAATGTAGGTGGAACTCTCTTTGGAACTTCTTGTTTTGTGGAAAAGTCTGCTGGATACTCTGGGCCTGTAGGCTGAAGATGGATTCCCCAACAGTACAGAAAAACTTTAAGTGACTGTCCAGGTAGAAAGATGTCTCTGTCAATTCTAGAGTTTTTGAAGTTTCTTACAATGCACTTCCTGTTTACTTAGGTAATATTATATCCTTTTAGAGTCCTTGATGAAGATGAAGAATAGTTATGAGTATAGTTTTCCTTAAAAGACAAAGTAGATGTAAATATAGTAACTATAATTCTTGCTTTGTATCTGTTTTGTATATGTAATTTCACTATGTTAAAATTAAAACTTTCCTTTTTATTTAAACAGAAAAGGGGAGGTGATGTGGGATTTCCCTCTGTATGCTATGAATACCACTGGTTAGAAAAGAAGTTATTTTGGTCCTGTGATAAGGTAGATTAGAGCTATATGGGGAAAACTAAACTGAATTTTGGGAGAAAAAAGGAAAATCAGCAGAAGCCATGGGGCCGCTGTTGAAGACAGATACCCTGGAATGTTGCTGGTAGGCTGCCAGCCTCATGGTGAAATATAAAATAATGGAAGTAGAATAAATTAAGATGTAAAAGCATTAACCAATAAGAAGTTAGAACTAACAGGCCAAGCAGTGATTTAATTAATATAGTTTCTGTGTAGTTATTTCCAGAGTCTGGGAGGCAGGAAATGAACAAGCAGCCTTCTACTACAAAAGAGGAAACTGGGAGATCAATAAAACAGGGAAAATGGTTAAGGAGATTTGATTGCATGAGACTGATTACAAATATTCTACAGGTATAGGAAAGTACCTTAGTACAGATTATGAATATCAGAGTATAGGAAAGAATGCAATGAATTCTTTGGTAATAATAGTATTGACATAATAGAAATATGTATATTGTACTGGTAGTAATCATAATACAGATTATGAATATCAGAGTATAGGAAAGAATGCAATGAATTCTTTGGTAATAATAATATCGACCTAATAGAAATATGTATATCATACTGGTAGATTTAATGTTCAAAGGAAGATGAAAATTATATTCACAGTAACAAAAGTAAGGAAAAATACCAAGAAGTATGCTAATAGCTTACAATTGGGCATTTTGTGTTTTTTAATTATTCAGATTCTTAAAATGTAAATATATACTTTTAAATGTAGACAAATGTGGTGATTTGTGTATGTGAGGGTCCATAGTAAAGAATATGCCAACATGACCATTCCATAATATGATAAGTTTTTTATTGTGGATGAGAAAAGGAGACAAGATAGCTACAGTCATATGGAAGAATCCAGGGCAAAGAAAAATGGAGGCTGAATATAACCAATCGATTTTACATGACTAGGCTTAGGTAAGTGGGAAAGATATAGAGCAAGGAAGTGAGAGCATAGCTAGAGAGAATAGCCAAAAAAGAAGTAAGAGTAGGTGGGAGGAGGCAAGCCTGTGATCTGGATGTAGTTTCGAATAGAAGAGGATCTGAGTAGTGTGAAGGTGCTAATGAAGACTGAAATATATGGCAGACATGTTTGACACTAAGGAAGCCTGTGAGCACGGATGACTTTGATATGCTGTTAGATACCAGAGATATAGGTCAATGAGGAACCATATATCTTTCTTGTCAGAGGTAAGTCTAACGATTCCTTTTGGCAGATGTGAATCAGTTTAACAGGTTCCTGAGAAACTCTGACTTTATCTAATCTCCAGAAATCTTGTAGTCCTGCTTGAGATGAATTCCTGAACATTTGAACTGCCTGTGACAGCTAACAATTTGAATGAGAATGGCTGCCATAGCCTCATTTGCTTGGATGTCTAGTTATCAATTGGTAGACAATTTAGGAAGGATTAGAAGATGTGGCCTTATTAGAGGAGGTATGTCACTGTCAGTGGGTTTTGAGGATTCAAAATCACATGCCTCTAACTCCTGGGTCAGATGCAAGCTCTCAGCTAGTTTTCCAGTTCCATACCTGACTGCCTGTTTCCATGCCTCCCACCACAAAGATCATGGGCTCACATTCTGAAACTGTAAGCACAATCTCCATTAAATGCTTACTTTTACAAATTGGCTTAGTCATTGTGTCTCATCATAGTAGAACAGTAACTAAGAGAATAGTTATTAGAAAAGTAAAAGGCAGTATAATATGTTTATTCAAAAGATAAGTGGACTGTAATATAGTGTACTTCTTAGTTACGATTCAAGTTCATGTAATTTATGAGACTAGTCAAAATAGATTTATGTGTTATTCTCTAGCTGTATGTATATACATTGGTGTGTGTGTGCATGTGTGTGTATGCATAAAAACACAAACTAAAATGTAAAATCCATGAAACTGAGAAGTAATCATCATCTTGAAAAGACCAATAATAACAAGCATAAGAGTTAAGTGTATATACAAGGACTGGAGATAGTGCATACACATGAACTGTATTGTGCAAAATGTGGGAAGAATATTACCTTCAAGTGTGTGGATACAAAGGGAGAGAAATATGGCTCAAGAAACTTAGGTTCAGGAGAAGTTGATGAATTATTAAATTTAGAGAACTTGATGGAATGACCTAAAAGGGTAGCAAGACATGCTCAGTGTTTAGAAGCTTAAAATTTATAGTAAACTTCTATATATTGGTATGATGAGCTCTATAACACAGATTCTCAAATTCAACACAACTGACATTCTGGATTGTGTAGTAGGAGCTGCGGGCCTCTTCCCACAGCCCGGCTCGTGGTCGCCTGGCTAGCTTATGCCCCAAAATAATGACACACAAACTCTATTATTTTAAACACTGCTTGGCCCATTTCTGTTCATGTATGTAGCACCCCAAGATGCGCTTACCAGGAAGATTCTAGCCTACGTCCATCCTGGGTCAGAGCTTCATCTCGTCTGCCGGGGAGAGGGGAGCATGGCGTCTGCTCCAGAGAGCAGAGCTGTCGAGTCTGAGCTCACTTCCTCTTCCTCCCAGCATTCTATTCTGTTTACTCCACCCACCTAAGGGGTAGCCTATCAAATGGGCCAAGGCAGTTTGTTTATTGACAAATGACCTTCCTCCATTATTTCCCTTTTTTCTGTTTAAACAAAAAAAAAAAAAAAGGAAGGCTTTAACTTTAACATAGCAAAATTACATATAACAAAACAGTTATCAAGTAAAAATTACAATATTTACATCTATTTTATCTTTATCATAACTAAGGAAAACTATAACTATAACTATCTATCTATTATTCAACTCCATCAAAGACTCGAGAAGAATACAATATTACCTAAGCAAACAAAAAGTAAGCAACTTCTAAACTCTAGAAATGACAGAGACATCTCACTGCCTGGACAGTCACCCAAAGTTCCTCTGTACCGTTGGGGCATCCATCTTTGGCCTAAAGGTCCATAGTATCCAGAGACGTTTCCATGAAGCAGGAAATTTAAAGGCAGTTCAGTCACTTATCTGCTGTGTCCTGCAGAATGTCTCGCAGACTCTTTCATGAATCAGGAACCCCGAAAGATCATCTCACCTTTAGGCAAGTTCAGCAGTCCTCTCTCTGCGGGTTCTTTGTGTCCAGTTTATAAAATAGTCCAGGCAAGAGCAGTTTCTTGCCCAAATGGCTATCAAACTCCATAAGGATCCTCTTCGATGCCCATCTTCTTCTTGAAGTAGATTGGTGCTGCCAGGAGCAGAGTGTCTCATTGTCATGAAAAACCCTAAGTTATTAAAACATTTAAAATACCATATTCTCTAGCCTTTGAAAGATATGATGAATGCCTATCTGAAATATATGCATGCACATCTAGAAAATCTAACTAACATGACTACAAACTTGACTATTATTGATAATTATCCATTAACAACCTATATACATTACATTTTTAAGTGAACTACACAATCACAATACCTTAATCAAGGTCAGAAATACATATACATATAACAAAATTGACCTTAAAATCTATAGCAATGCAAATTATTCATACCTATATCATCTCTCCCTTTAAATGTAAAAGAACATTTATAAACAATATATGGGAACATGGGCGCAGTTTTTTCTCTCCAAACTGCTTCCTGCTGAATGGGGGCGCTGTTAATCAAGTCTTTCATGGTATAACCTGTGTGCTAGGTTCCTCTCAGTCGGCAGTTGAGCAAAGTAATTTTTTGAAGGTGTTCACAGCAACCCTTCAGGAGGACGTGGTCTATCATACCATATTGGGATCGAAGAAGCAATCCAAAGAGTCTCATCCTCTGTGAAAACAAAAGAAGAAACTCTTTTCCAAAGTATCATATCCTTAGATCCAAATTCTGAAGTCAAGGTATTTTGAAAATATCTATCTTGGATTAGTTCAGCAGCATTTATAAACAAATATCTTTTAGCATCTGGTGCTCCTTCCTCAGCATTCAAACAATTCAAAGAGAGCATAATAGCATACAGTATCAAGATTCTCTGTGTAACTTCCATCTTTGTGCAGCTTTATTTTAACTCTATTTTGTTTACTTTTACTTTTACTTTCTGTATATCTTCGTCCTGGAATAACTCTTTAGACAAGGCTGTCCTTGAATTCAGAGATCTGTCTGTCTCTGCCTCCCAGGCAGTGGGATTAAAGGCGTGTGCTACCACACCTTGAAGTCTCAGAGGTCAATCTCCCTCTGCCTTCCAAGTGTTGGGGATTAAAGGTGTGTACTACCACACCCAACTACTCTCTTTCTTCCTTATTTTACTTTTAAGAACTTTAACTTTCAGCCTGCATATATTTTTAAACACACTGTAAATCATTTAAAGTTTTCTTTTGTCTTTGAATCTCTCTTTACTGTATATCTCTCTCTCTTTTTCTGACCACATGAGTCTTTAATTTACCAAGCAATATCAGTAGGATGAAAGCCGTGGCTTTGACGGCTGGATCCAGCACATTCCTTAGCTTTCCAGCCTCATGGCTGAGGTACCAGCTGTAGCCATGTTTATCACCACAACTCTGTGGCGTTTCAAGGTCCTTGCCAGCAAACAAGCTACAACACTCAAATGCTCTCTCTGTAGCTGACCTTCTGCCTCAAAGAGTCAGAGTTTGCCCTGGCAGGATGGCCCACAAAGCCGGCATTTTAAAACAGCACAACTTTTTTTCCTGCTACGGCTGAAAACCGAAAAGCATGCCTTCAGCTTTTCACCAACACCGTTTTAAGTATTTCGTGGCAGGACCTCTTAAATGAGCTGCAAAGTTTCACAGCTGAAGCTGAGTCAGGAAGCCTCTCTTAGATGAGAGCGCTTGCTTGCCTCTAGCAAGCAGAACAAAACCAAGAAATTGCTGCTACCAAGAAAACATGCTTTATTCTTTCCCAAGCTTTCTCAGGCTTTCAGTGGATTCAGTCATCCACGTCTGGGCGCCATCTGTAGTAGGAGCTGCGGGCCTCTTCCCACAGCCCGGCTCGTGGTCGCCTGGCTAGCTTATGCCCCAAAATAATGACACACAAACTCTATTATTTTAAACACTGCTTGGCCCATTTCTGTTCATGTATGTAGCACCCCAAGATGCGCTTACCAGGAAGATTCTAGCCTACGTCCATCCTGGGTCAGAGCTTCATCTCGTCTGCCGGGGAGAGGGGAGCATGGCGTCTGCTCCAGAGAGCAGAGCTGTCGAGTCTGAGCTCACTTCCTCTTCCTCCCAGCATTCTATTCTGTTTACTCCACCCACCTAAGGGGTAGCCTATCAAATGGGCCAAGGCAGTTTGTTTATTGACAAATGACCTTCCTCCATTAGGATTGTAGTAGCACTTTCTTGTCAGGATCGCTAGACCAAAAATTCAACATGAAGACTTATTATTTATTATGAAAACTTGAACTTAGCTTAGGCTTATTTCTAATGAGTTCTTATAACTAAAATAAACTGAATTTTTAAATATATGTTCTTCCATAAGGCTCATTATCTCATCTCTTTGCTGCCCATCCTGCTTTTTCAACATCTGTGCTGGTGGCACTACAATTTTTCTTCACAGAATTCTTTCTCTTTCTCTGCTCCAAAGTCCTATCTATACTTTCATGCCTAGCAATTTGATGTTTAGCTTCCTATTACACCAATCATAGCAATACATCTTCACAGAGTATACAAATATCCCACAACAATAGACTTCAGAAAATCATTTTGTGTATATTTCTATGTAGGTGTTTCTGGCGAATTGCTTCTGTAATACCAGGAATTTAGTAGCACCCTTCTTATTCTCTAACTCATTAGATGAGCAGAGCAGTCCTCATTTTAAGTCAATATGACAATAAACATGTCTAAATACATTGTTACATTTTTTTCCAAAAGGAAAAGTATCTTTCTTCAGGCTGAGATTCATTGGTTTTGACTACAACCTCTGGGACTGACTTGGGGGAAGAAGATGAAGTTCTGAGTGAGTGTATATTATTGATATAAGAACATCCATATCAAGAACCCTTTTGCCTTAGACTCAAGGAGAATTGGAGCAGGGAAGTTTAATAACAATAATTGACTTTTATCTAACACCAATGAATCCAGAGAATATCAGCAGTTTCTACTTCTAAAAGGAAAATGACTGTAACCTGAGACTGTCCTCCTACAAAGACCTCCCATAGAGACTAGCTAACTTGCATTGTCCTACTTAGTGTTGTCCACTGTAAATATTCTGAGCTTCAGGGTTGCTGTTGTTGCATCTTGCTCAGAGTTTGTGGTTCACTCAGTCTGGCCCCAGCTTTTCTGTTCAGGTGTCTGCTGTTATCACCAGAGTGGACATGTTCCGGTCCTGGGAGGTAATTGTATAAGTAATAGGAAGTGTAAGGTTTTCAAAGAAATGAAACAAAGAGGTTCAAAAAGTTTCCAATTGTAAAAGTTTGCCAATAATTAAAGAAGCAACCATGTAAAACCCCACCCCAAAAGGAAGCTCTTCAGATATTATAGAGGTGTAATTTGTAAACAGATGATATTGTCTGAATTTTGCCATTATATATGAGTATTCAAGTGAGAACTCTGGAGCAAATGGAAGAAACATGATGTAGCAATAATAAAGGGGCAACTGTACCAAGCTCTTACCAGTGGAAATAAAACTAGTTATAAACAGAGGTTTTATAAATATGATGTACTCAAGGGAGAGTACATTTTTGTTAATAACAGTAAAATGGAGTAAGTGATTAGACAGAAACTCTATGGGAATTTTTGCTGCTAATTTTCAACAAGGATGTTACATAAACTGAAATAGAGAAGTACTGAGAATTTCAAAGAAGTATAGAATCAATATGTGTGTGTGTGTGTGTACACATTTGAAGAGCTTAAATCTTTGTATTTAGTAGACAAACATGGGATGGCACATAGAGGATAAGAATTCACAATGATTTCAAATTAGTCATTGTTTGAAAGGCCATGAAGTCTAGAAATAAAAGAAGTTTGCATCTGAAATAGAGTGTGAGGCAAATCTGAGCCAGTGAACATAGATGCTGAGGCAGTGAAGTGGGGAAATGATAATAGGTGAGGTACTGAGCACACCCTTTTTGACTCATTTCTATGAAGAAAAAAGTCCTATGGATATGTGTCCCACCATCACATAAACAGACATGACTTTGATCCTAAGAACTGGATATATTTATGAACAAATCTACATAGATATCAGAAAAAAATCTAGAGTGATCAAGAATTACAAAGAAAGAAACCTTCTGAAATTGAGCTCTTATTGGTACATTGTTTGTCTCAAAGGTCAGCATGTAAACTGCTAAATGCATCTCAGGATTGTGTTTTGAAAGTGAATAAATTAAATATATAATATATAAAAATAGATTATATTCTAAAAGATGAAGATATCCACATAGTAAAGATTACTTCACAATCAATGTCTCAATACTTAAAATATTCAAGGTCTATATACCAGTTCCACTGTCCCCCCCTTTCTCTGTCTCTATCTCTATCTCACTGTGTAAGTGTATGTGTATGAATGTGTGTGTGTGTGTGTATTTCACTTGAAACCTTATTTAACACAAAAAAATATACTGAAGATACCTTTGACTTTTATCTTGGTTAGGGCATGTTCTAAACTTATTTTGCCTGTCTTACTACCTGCTTATCTAATTATTCTACTACCTTATGGAATACACTATTTAGAGCTTATATTATGATAGAATAATATGGCAAAACACAGCTTGGGGAGTGTCTTAGTTACTTTTCCATTTTCAGGTTAAAGCACCCAGCAACTTAATAGATAAGTCACTTAATTTGGGTCTCACAGTTCCAATGGGTAGTATAGTCCATGATCATCATAGCAGTGAACATGGTACAGACAGGCAGGGCATAGTAGTGGAGCAGTACTCAAAGCTAACATGTGGAGACAACAGGTATGAAATAGAAAGAAAGGCAGAGAAAGCTAACTGGAAACTGGGTGAAACCTCAAAGCCCACCCCTGAATGACACACTTCTTTCTTTCTTTCTTTCTTTCTTTCTTTCTTTCTTTCTTTCTTTCTTTCTTTCTTTCTTTAAGATTTCTGCCTTCGGAGTTTGTGACCTGCGGCGGCGGAAGCAGCCCTGGACAGGGAACTCTGAAGTTCCTCATCCCCCACCCTATACTCCCTGGGCTCCCTGCAGGGGCTCTACACCCTGCATACTGCCTCTCTCTTCTTGTCCCACCCAGCTTGCATCCAGAACCCTTCTTCCTTCTGCCCCCTTTCCTCTTTGGGCACATAACACCATCCAGCTCAGTCTGTCTGGCGCTGGGGGCAAATCCTCAGGGCAAGTAGGCAGGCGAGACTTCCTTTGGTTCACTGGCCTGCCTGCACCAAGCAAGGTAAAGGCTTTGTTTACAAACTACCCAACCTGCACGGAGAGCTGATCTAGGCACCAGGAGAGACAGCAGCAGGGTGAGATTGTGACCAGCAGCAGCGGAAGCAGCCCTGGACAGGGAACTCTGAAGTTCCTCATCCCCCACCCTATACTCCCTGGGCTCCCTGCAGGGGCTCTACACCCTGCATACTGCCTCTCTCTTCTTGTCCCACCCAGCTTGCATCCAGAACCCTTCTTCCTTCTGCCCCCTTTCCTCTTTGGGCACATAACACCATCCAGCTCAGTCTGTCTGGCGCTGGGGGCAAATCCTCAGGGCAAGTAGGCAGGCGAGACTTCCTTTGGTTCACTTGCCTGCCTGCACCAAGCAAGGTAGGAGCTTTGTTTACGAACTACCCAACCTGCACGGAGATCTGATCTTGGCACCAGGAGAGCCATCAGTGGGAGAGCTAATCTGGGTACCAGGAGAGCCGTCTTTGGGCACGGAGATCTGATATTGGTACCAGGAGAGACATCACTGGAGCACCAGGAGAGCTATCACTGCAGGGTGCCATCACTGGGAAGGTACATCAGTAGGCAAGGAGACCTGATCCGGTAAAAGAAGATCCATAGGGGAGCATTCGGAGAAAGAGATGGGCAGGCACCAATGCAAGAATTTACCCAACAATCTGAAAAACTATATGAAACCACCAGAACCCAGCGACCTCACAACAGGAAGACATGAACACCTTAATCATGAAGTAGTAGATAAAATTGACTTTATGAAAGTGATTGATGCCCTTAAACAGTATGTAAAAAATGCCCTTATAGAAATGGATGAGAAGTATAACAGAAAGTTTGAAGAATTCAGTAAATCAGTGAATGATACCCTAGGAAACCAAGGAAACACAATCAAACAGATAATGGAAACAGTTCAAGACTTAAAAACTGAAATGGAGGCAAAGAAGAAAACACAAACAGAAGGCCAGCTGGACAGGGAAAATCTAGGTAAACGAATAGAGACTACAGAAGCAAGCATAACCAACAGAATACAAGAGATAGAAGAAAGAATCTCAGATTCTGAAGATACCATAGAGAAAATAAACACGCTGATCAAAGAAAACAGCAAGGCCAACAAATTCTCATCACAAAACATTCAGGAAATATGGGACACAATAAAAAGACCAAACCTAAGAATAATAGGAATAGAAGAAGGAGAAGAAGCGCAGCTCAACGGTCCAGAAAATATATTTAATAAAATTATAGAAGAAAACTTTCCCAACCTAAAGAAAGATATACCTATGAAGGTTCAAGAAGCGTACAGAACACCGAATAGGCTGGATCAAAAAAAAACATCCTCTCGCCATATAATAATCAAAACACAAAGCATACAGAATAAAGAAAGAATACTAAGAGCAGCAAAGGAAAAAGGCCAAGTTACTTATAAAGGTAAACCTATCAGACTTACACCTGACTTCTCTATGGAAACCATGAAAGCCAGAAGGTCCTGGATAGATGTACTGCAGAAACTAAGAGACCATGGATGCAAGCCCAGACTACTATACCCAGCCAAGCTCTCGTTCACTATAAATGGAGAAAACAAAATTTTCCAGGATAAAAACAAATTTAAACAATACGTAGCCACAAATCCAGCCTTACAGAAAGTAATAGAAGGAAAATCACTAATCAAGGAGTCCAACAATGACCACAGTAACTCAGACATTTAGAGACCCTTTACCAGCACATCTCAAAGAAGGGAAACACACAAAATCTACTACTAAAAAAAAATGACCGGAGTTAACAACCACTGGTAATTAATATCACTTAATGTCAATGGACTCAACTCACCTATAAAAAGGCACAGACTAAGAGATTGGATACGAAAACAGGATCCAACATTCTGCTGTTTACAAGAAACACACCTCAACCACAAAGACAGGCACCTACTCAGAGTAAAGGGCTGGGATAAGGCTTATCAAGTAAATGGACCTAGGAAACAAGCAGGTGTGGCCATACTAATTTCTAACAAAGTTGACTTCAAACTTAAATCAATCAGATGAGATGGAGAGTGACATTTTCTACTCATAACAGGAACAATTCATCAGGATGAAATCTCAATCCTGAATATCTATGCCCCTAATATAAAAGCACCCACGTACATAAAAGAAACATTGTTAAAACTCAAGGCAGCCATCAAACCGCACACATTAATAGTAGGAGACTTTAATACTCCTCTCTCACCAATGGACAGGTCAATTAGACAGAAACCTAACAGAGAAATAAGAGAATTAATGGAGGTAATGAATCAAATAGACTTAACAGACATCTATAGAATATTCCACCCAAATAGGAAAGAATATAACTTCTTCTCTGCAGCTCATGGAACCTTCTCAAAAATCGACCACATACTCGGTAACAAAGCAAACATTCACAGTTACAAAAAAATATTAATAACCACCTGTATCTTATCAGATCACCATGGATTAAAGCTAGAATTCAGCAACAATTCTATCCCCAGAAAGCCTACAAACTCATGGAAACTGAATAGTCAACTACTGAACCATACCTGGATTAAGGAAGAAATAAAGAAAGAAATTAAAGTCTTCCTTGAAGACAATGAAAATAAAGAAACAACATACTCAAACCTATGGGACACTATGAAAGCAGTCCTGAGAGGAAAGTTCATAGCACTAACTGCCCACTTAAAGAAAACAGAGAAAGCACACATTGGAGACTTAACAGCCCACCTGAAAGCTCTAGAAAAAAAAGAAGCAGACTCACCTAGAAGGGGTAGAAGACTGGAAATAATCAAACTGAGGGCTGAAATCAACAAAATAGAAACACAGAAAACAATTGAAAGAATCAATAAATCAAAAAGCTGGTTCCTGGAGAAAATCAACAAGATTGATAAACCCCTATCCAAACTAATCAAACGGCAGAGAGAGAATATGCAAATTAATAAGATCAGAAATGAAAAGGGAGACATAACCACAGACACAGAGGAAATTCAGAGAATCATTAGATCTTACTACAAAAGCCTGTATGCCACAAAACTGGAAAATGTAAAAGAAATGGACACTTTTTTAGATAAATACCATATACCAAAGTTAAACCAGGACCAGGTGAACAACCTAAATAGACCTGTTAGTCGTGAAGAATTAGAAGCGGTTATCAAAAACCTCCCTTCCAAAAAAAGTCCAGGACCAGACGGTTTCAATGCGGAATTCTACCAGAACTTTCAAGAAGACCTAATACCTATACTCCTTAATGTATTTCACAATATAGAAACAGAAGAGTCATTGCCAAATTCCTTTTATGAACCTACAGTAACTCTGATACCAAAACCACACAAAGACCCAACCAAGAAAGAAAATTACAGGCCAATCTCACTCATGAACATCGACGCAAAAATCCTCAACATAATTCTGGCAAACCGAATCCAAGAACACATTAGAAATAATTATCCATTATGATCAAGTAGGCTTCATACCAGAGATGCAGGGCTGGTTTAACATACGCAAATCTATCAATGTAATCCATCATATAAATAAACTGAAAGAAAAAACCATATTATCATTTCATTAGACGCTGAAAAAGCATTTGACAAAATTCAACATCCCTTTATGATAAAAGTCTTGGAGAGATTAGGGATACATGGGTCATACCTAAATTTAATTAAAGCTATATACAGCAAGCCGACAGCTAATATCAAATTAAATGGAGAGAAACTTAAAGCCATCCCACTAAAATCAGGAACACGCCAAGGCTGTCCACTCTCTCCATACCTCTTCAATATAGTTCTCGAAGTTTTAGCAATAGCAATAAGACAACATAAGGGGATAAAGGAGATTCAAATTGGAAAGGAAGAAGTTAAACTTACATTATTTGCAGATGATATGATAGTGTACATGAGCGACCCCAAAAACTCCACCAAAGAACTCCTACAGCTGATAAACGCCTTTAGTAATGTGGCAGCATACAAGATCAACTCCAAAAAATCAGTCGCCCTCTTATACACAAAGGATATGGAAGCAGAAAGGGAAATAAGAGAATCATCACCTTTCACGATAGCCACAAATAGCATAAAATATCTTGGGGTAACTCTAACCAAGGAAGTGAAAGATCTATTTGACAAGAACTTTAAGGCATTGAAGAAAGAAATTGAAGAGGATACCAGAAAATGGAAGGATCTCCCTTGCTCCTGGATTGGGAGGATCAACATAGTAAAAATGGCAATTCTACCAAGGGCAATTTATAGATTCAATGCAATCCCCATTAAAATCCCATCAAAATTCTTCACAGATTTTGAAAGGACAATAATCAACTTTATATGGAGAAACAAAAAACCCAGGATAGCCAAAACAATCTTATACAATAAAGGAACTTCTGGAGGCATTACCATCCCTGACTTCAAACTCTATTACAGAGCTACAGTAATGAAAACAGCATGGTACTGGCATAAAAACAGAGCAGTCGACCAATGGAATCATATAGAAGACCCGGATTTTAACCCACAAACCTATGAACAACTAATTTTCGATAAAGGAGCTAAAAGTATACAATGGAAGAAAGAAAGCATCTTCAACAAATGGTGCTGGCACAATTGGATGTCAACCTGTAGAAGAATGAAAATAGACCCATATCTATCACCATGCACAAAACTCAAGTCCAAATGGATCAAAGACCTCAATATCAATCTGAACACACTGAACCTGATAGAAGAGAAAATGGGAAGTACCCTACAACATATGGGCACAGGAGATCGCTTCCTATGTATAACCCCAGCAGCACAGACATTAAGGGCAACATTGAATAAATGGGACCTCCTGAAACTGAGAAGCTTCTGTAAAGCAAAGGACACTGTCATTAAGACAAAAAGGCAGCCTACTGACTGGGAGAAGATCTTCACCAACCCCGCTACAGACAAAGGTCTGATCTCCAAGATATATAAAGAACTCAAGAAACTAGACTTTAAAAGGATAATTAACCCAATTAAAAAATGGGGCACTGAACTGAACAGAGAATTCTCATCAGAAGAAGTTAAAATGGCCAAAAGATACTTAAGGTCATGCTCAACCTCCTTAGCGATCAGAGAAATGCAAATCAAAACAACTTTGAGATATCATCTTACACCTGTCAGAATGGCTAAAATCAAAATCACCAAGGATAGCCTTTGCTGGAGAGGTTGTGGAGAAAGGGGTACCCTCATCCATTGCTGGTGGGACTGCAAACTTGTGCAACCACTTTGGAAATCAGTGTGGTGGGTTCTCAGAAAAATTGGAATCAACCTACCCCTGGACCCAGCAATACCACTCTTGGGAATATACCCAAGAGATGCCCTATCATATGACAAAAGCATTTGTCCAACTATGTTCATAGCAGCATTATTTGTAATAGCCAGAACCTGGAAGCAACCTAGATGCCCTTCAATAGAAGAATGGATGAAGAAAGTGTGGAATATATATACATTAGAGTACTACTCTGCGGTAAAAAACAATGACTTCTCGAATTTTGCATGCAAATGGATGGCAATAGAAAATACGATCCTGAGTGAGGTAACCCAGACCCAAAAAGAAGATCATGGAATGTACTCACTCATAATTGGTTTCTAGCCATTGATAGGGGCCACTGAGTCTATAATTTGTGATCCTAAAGAAGCTAAACAAGAGGGTAAACCCAAGGAAAAACATATAGATATCCTCCCAGCTATGGGAAATAGACAAGATTGATGGGCAAAAAATTGGAATCTTGGGGGGTAGGGAGGGATGGGGATGAGGGGTGATGGGGAGAGAAAAGTGTGAAGGAGAGGATGAGGGGACCTGGGGGAATCGGGGTGATTGGGGTTAAAGGAAGGTTGGATTGGGGAGCAGGGAAACTCATACCTTAGTTAAGGGAGCCACCTAAGGGTTGGCAAGAGACTTGAACCTGGAATGGCTACCAGATGCCCAGGGCAATGTCCCCAGTTAGTTCATTGGGGCACCTGAGGATAGGGAACCTGAAATGAACCTATCCTATAATCATACTGATGAATATCTTGCATATTGCCATAGAACCTTCATCTAGCGATGGATGGAGATAGAGACAGAGACCCACACTGGAGCACCGGACTGAGCTCCCAAGGTTATAATGAGGAGCAGAAGGAGAGAGAACATGAACAAGGAAGTCAGGACCATGAGGGGTTCACCCAACCACTGCGACAGGGGGGCCGATCTATTGGGAGCTCACCAAGGCAAGCTGGACTGCTACTGAAAAAAACATGGGATAAAACCGGACTCTCTGAATGTGGTGGACAATGAGAGCTGACGAGAGGCCAAGGAGAATGGCACAGGAACTTTCATCTGGCGATGGATCGAGAGAGAGACAGAGATCCAATTTGGATCAACCGTCTGAGCTCTTAAGGTCCAAATGAGGAGCAGAAGGAGGGAGAACATGAGCAAGGAAATCAGGACCACGAGGCGTGCACCCACCCACTGTGACAGTGGAACTGATCTATTGGGAGCTCTCCAAGGCCAGCTGGGCTGGGACTGAATAAGCATGGGTTGAAACTGGACTCTCTGAACAAGGCAGACAATGAAGGCTGATGAGAAGCCAAGGACAATGGCACTAGGTTTCCATCCTAATACATGAACTGGCTTTGTGGGAGCGTAGCCTGTTTGGATGCTCACCTTCCTGGACCTAGATAGAAGTGGGAGGACCTTGGTCTTCCTGTAGAGCAGGGAATTTGGACTGCTCTTCAGTATCGAGAGGGAGGGGGAGTGGACTAGGGGGAGGAGAAGTGGAGTGGGGATAGGGGCAGGGGAGTGGGGGAGGGGGCAATATGTGGGAGGAGGGGGAGGGAAATGGGAAAGGGGGAGCAGTTGGAAATTTTAATTAAAAAAGAATAATAAAAAAAAAGATTTCTGCCTTCTCTCTGCCACCACCTCCCATTTCCCTCCCCCTCCCCCATCAAGTCCCCCTCCCTCATCATCCCTAAGAGTAATCCGGGTTCCCTGCCCTGTGGGAAGTCCAAGGACCACCCACCTCCATCCAGGTCTAGTAAGGTGAGCATCCAAACTGCCTAGGCTCCCACAAAGCTAGTAAGTGCAGTAGGATCAAAAACCCATTGCCATTGTTCTTGAGTTTTCAGTAGTCCTCATTGTCTGCTATGTTCAGCGAGTCCGGTTTTATCCCATGCTTTCATACCCATTCCAGCTGGCCTTGGTGAGTTCCTGATCGAACATCCCCATTGTCTCAATGTATGGGTTCACCCCTCGCGGTCCTGAGTTCCTTTTTCATGCACTGTCTCCTGCTCTTGATTTGGACTTTGAGATTTCAGTCCGGTGCTCCAATGTGGGTCTTTGTCTCTGTCTCCTTTCATTGCTTAAATGTTTTTCTTTGGGTTCACCTTCTTAATTAGCTTCTCTATTATCACGCATAATAGGCTCAACGTCCCCTATTCAAGGCTAGAAACCAAATATGAGTGAGTACATCCCATGTTCCTCTTTTTGGGTCTGGCTCACCTCACTCAGGATAGTGTTTTCTATTTCCATCCATTTGCCTGCAAAATTCAGGAAGTAATTGATTTTTACTGCTGGGTAGTACTCTAATATGTATATATTCCATACTTTCTTCATCCATTCTTCCATTGAAGGGCATCTAGGGTGTTTCTAGGTTCTGGCTATTACAAACAATGCTGCTATGAACATAGTTGAGCATATACTTTTGTTGTATGATAGGGCATTTCTTGGGTATATTCCCAAGAGTGGTATTGCTGGGTCCAGGGGTAGATGGATCCCGAAATTCCTGAGAAACCACCACACTGATTTCCAAAGTGGTTGCACAAGTTTGCATTCCCACCAGCAATGGATGAGTGTACCCCTTTCTCCACAACCTCTCCAGCAAAGGCTATCATTGGTGTTTTTTATTTTAGCCATTCTGACAGGTGTAAGATGATATCTTAAAGTTGTCTTGATTTGCATTTCCCTGATCACTAGGGACGTTGAGCATGATCTTAAATGTCTTTTGGCCATTCGAACTTCTTCTGTTGAGAATTCTCTGTTCAGCTCAGTGCCCCATTTTTTTAATTGGGTTGATTAGCCCTTTACGGTCTACTTTCTTGAGTTCTCTATATATTTTGGAGATCAGACCTTTGTCTGTAGCGGGGTTGGTGAAGATCTTCTCCCAGTCAGTGGGTTGCCTTTTTGTCTTAGTGACAGTGTCCTTTGCTTTACAGAAGCTTCTCAGTCTCAGGTGGTCTCATTTATTCAATGATGCCCTTAATGTCTGTGCTGCTGGGATTGTACGTAGGAAGTGTTCTCCTGTGCCCATGTGTTGTAGAGTACTTCCCACTTTCTCTTCTATCAGGTTCTGTGTGTTCGGACTGATATTGAGGTCTTTGATCCATTTGGACTTGAGTTTTGAGCATAGTGATAGATATGGATCTATTTTCATTCTTCTACAGGCTGACATCCAGTTTTGCCAGCACCATTTATTAAAGATGTTCTCTTTCTTCCATTGTATACTTTTAGCTCCTTTATCAAAAATCAGGTGTTCATAGGTTTGTGGGTTAAAGCTAGGGTCTTCTATTCGATTCCATTGGTTGACTTCTCTGTTTCTATGCCAATATCAAGCTGTTTTCAATACTGTAGCTCTGTAATAGAGTTTGAAGTCAGAAATGGTAATGCCTCCAGACAATCCTTTATTATATAAGATTGTTTTGGCTATCCTGGGTTTTTTGTTTCTCCATATAAACTTGATTATTGTCTTCTCCAGATCTGTGAAGAATTTTGATGGGATTTTGATGGGGATTGCATTGAATCTATAGATTGCTTTTGGTAGAATTGCCATTTTTATTATGTTGATCCTCCCAATCCAAGAGCAAGGTAGATCCTTCCATTTTCTGGTGTCCTCATCGATTTCTTTCTTCAAAGACTTAAAGTTCTTGTCAAATAGATCTTTCACTTCCTTGGTCAGAGTTACCCCAAGATATTTTATGCTATTTGTGGCTATCGTGAAAGGTGATGCTTCTCTGATTTCCCTCTCTGCTTCCTTATCATTAGTGTATTGAAAGGCAACTGATTTTTTGGAGTTGTTCTTGTATCCTGCCACATTCCAAAGGTGTTTATCAGCTGTAGGCGTTCTTTGGTAGAGTTTTTTGGGTCGCTTATGTATACTATCATATCATCTGCAAATAATGAAAGCGTAACTTCTTCCTTTCCAATACAAATCCCCTTGATTCCCTTATGTTGTCTTATCGCTATTGATAGAACTTCAAGCACTATATTGAAGAGGTATGTAGAGAGTGGACATCCTTGTCGTGTTCCTGATTTTAGTGGGATGGCTTTGAGTTTTTCTCCATTTAATTTAATGTTGGCTGTTGGCTTGCTGTAAATAGCTTTTATTATATTTAGGTATGATCCTTTTATCCCTAATCTCTCAAAGACATTCATCATAAAGGGGTGTTGAATTTTGTCGAATGCTTTTTCAGCATCTAATGAAATGATCATATGGTTTTTTTCTTTCAGTTTATTTATATGGTGGATTACATTGATAGATTTGTGTATGTTGAACCAGCCCTGCATCTCTGGGATGAAGCCTACTTGATCATAATGGATAATTTTTCTGATGTGTTCTTGGATTCGGTTTGCCAGTATTTTATTGAGGATTTTTGCATCAATGTTCATGAGTGAGAAAGGCCTGTAATTCTTTTTCTTGGTGGTCTTTGTGTGGTTTTGGTGTCAGGGTAACTGTAGCTTCATAAAAGGAATTTGGCAATGACTTCTCTGTTTCTATATTGTGAAATACGTTAAGAAGTATAGGTATTAGCTCTTCTTGGAAGGTCTGGTAGAATTCTGCATTGAAACCATCTGGTCCTGGGCTTTTTTTGGAAGGGAGATTTTTGATAACTGTTTCCAATTCTTCACGACTAACAGGTCTATTTAGATCGTTCACCTGTTCTTGGTTTAGCTTTGTGATATGGTACTTATCTAAAAAAATGTCCATTTCTTTTGCATTTCCCAGTTTTGTGGCATACAGGCTTTTGTAGTAAGATCTAATGATTCTCTGAATTTCCTCTGTGTCTGTGGTTATGTCCCCCTTTTCATTTCTGATCTTATTTATTTGCGTGTTCTCTCTCTGTCGTTTAACTAGTTTGGATAGGGGTTTGTCAATTTTGTTGATTTTCTCTAAGAACCACCTTTTTGTTTCATTGATTCTTTGGACTGTTTTCTGTGTTTCTATTGTGTCAATTTCTGCCCTCAGTTTGATTATTTCCAGTCTTCTACTCCTCCTGGGTGCTTCTGCTTCTTTTTTTTCTAGAGTTTTCAGGTGTGCTGTTAAGTCCCCAATGTATGCTTTCTCCGTTTTCTTTAAGTGGGCACTTAGTGCTATGAACTTTCCTCTGAGCACTGCTTTCATCGTGTCCCATAGGTTTGAGTATGTTGTCTCCTTATTTTCAGTAAATTCGAGGAATACTTTAATTTCTTTCTTAATTTCTTCCTTGACCCAGGTGTGGTTCAGTAGTTGACTGTTCAGTTTCCATGAGTTTGTCGGCTTTTTGGGATAGCATTGTTGTTGCCTTCTAACTTTAATCCGTGGTGATCTGATAAGACACAGAGGACACTGATATTTTTTTGTGTCTGTGGAGGTTTCCTTTGTTACCGAGTATGTGGTCAATTTTCGAGAAGGTTCCATGAGCTGCAGAGAAGAAGGTATATTCTTTCCTATTTGGGTGGAGTGTTCTATAGATGTCGGTTAGGTCCATTTGCTTCATTACCTCCAACAATTCTCTTAAGTCTCTATCAGGTTTCTGTCTGATTGACCTTTCCATTGGTGAGAGAGGTGTGTTGAAGTCTCCTACTACTAGTGTGTGTGGTTTGATGTCTGCCTTGAGTTTTAGTAATATTTCTTTTACATAAGTGGGTGCTTTTATATTAGGGCCGTAGATATTCAGGATTGAGACTTCATCCTGATGAATTGTTCCTGTTATGAGTATAAAGTGTCCCTCTCGATCTCTTCTGATTGATTTTAGTTTGAAGTCTGTTTTGTTAGAAATTAGTATGGCCACACCTGCTTTTTTCTTAGGACCATTTGCTTGAAAAACATTTTCCCATCCCTTTACTCTGAGTAGATGCCTGTCTTTGTGGTTGAGATGTGTTTCTTGCAAACAGCAGAATGTTGGATCCTGTTTTTGTATCCAATCTTTTAGTCTGTGTCTTTTTATAGGTGAATTGAGACCATTAATAGTAAGTGATATTAATGACCAGTGGTTGATTACTCTGGTTATTCCTATTGTTTTTTGTAGTAGAGTTTGTGTGTCTCCCTTTTTTGAGTCGTGCTGGTGAAGGGTCGCTAGATGCCTGAGTTATTGTAGGCAGTGTTGGCAATGTTGGATACCTTGGGTTGCGATTTTCCTTCTATTACTTTCTGTAGGGCTGGATTTGTGGCTACGTATTGTTTAAATTTGTTCTTATCCTGGATTGTCTTGTTTTCTCCATTGATAGTGAACGATAGCTTGGCTGGGTATAGTAATTTGGGTTTGCATCCATGGTCTCTTAGTTTCTGCAGTACCTCTATCCAGGACCTTTCCTGGCTTTCATGGTTTCCATAGAGAAGTCAGGTGTAAGTCTGATCAGTTTACCTTTATAAGTAACTTGCCCTTTTTTCTTTGCAGCTCTTAATATTCTTTCTTTAATTTGTATATTTTGTTTTTTGATTATAATATGGCGAGGGGATGTTTTTCTTTGATCCAGTCTGTTTGGTGTTCTGTATGCTTCTTGAATATTCAAAGGAATATCTTTCTTTATGTTGGGAAAGTTTTCTTCTATAATTTTGTTAAAAATATTTTCTGGACCTTTGAGTTGTGACTCTTCTCCTTCTTGTATCACTATTATTCTTAGGTTTGGTCTTTTTATTGTGTCCCATATTTCCTGAATGTTTTGTGATGAAACTTTGTATGTTTTGCTGTTTTCTTTGATCAGTGTGTTTATTTTCTCTATGTTGTCTTCAGAATCTGAGGTTCTTTCTTCTATCTCTTGTAGTCTGTTGATTATGCTTGTGTCTGTAGCCTCTGCTCGTTGACCTAGATTTTCCATATTCAACTGGTCCTCATTTTGTGTTTTCTTCCTTGCTTCAATTTCCGTTTTCAATTCTTGAACTGTTTCCATTACCTGTTTGATCGTTTTTTCTTGGATTCCCAGTGCATCATTTAGGTATTTACTCATTTCATCAAACTTTTTGTTATACTTCTCATCCGTTTCTATAAAGGTGTTTTTCACATGTTGTTTAAGGGACTCTATTGCTTTCATAAAGTCAATTTTTTCCACTTCTTCTCTGTTAGGGTGTTAAAGTCCTTCTGTTGTAAGACCATTGGGTTCTGGTGTTTCCATGTTGTTTTTCATATTGTTGGGTGAATTCTTGCCTTGGCGCCTGCCCATCTCCTCCTAACAATGCTATCTAATGGGCCTTTTAAGTCAAGAACAGGTTTCCCTGCTGGCCAAGGGCTCCGCTTACAAAGTGCCCTCGCTCTCTTTCCTGGCTCCCGCCATGGGCCAAGATAACTCTCACCACTCAGAAGGATCTTCAGGACCAGGACCAGGCTCCCCGTTTGCCCAGGACCTCATCCACAAAAGGCCTACCCCTCTGTAGGCCAGCCACCAAAACAGAGAAACTCCCGCTGTCGTCTGCCCCGAGCTCCCAACCCAGTGCCCAAACAGGCTATACTGGGTGATCCCGCAGCCCCACAGAAGGGAGGATGAGTGGAAGAGGGCCCTGGGCACAAGCTGGGATGTGCCAGAAATAGAGAGGTCGCAGCAGAGGAGGAGCAGCCCCCGCAGAGGGTATCAGCCTTAGCAGGCTTACCACGGGGGTGAAGGGAGTCTGAGAATGCTGCCGTTCCATTTCCTGTGTCCCGGCGCAGGCCCAGAACACTCTCCCCACTCAAGAGGGTCTTCAGGGACAGGACGCGGCTCCCCGTTCGCCCGTGGACCTTGCCAATAAAAGGCCTCCCTCTCTACAGGCCAGGCCCCAAAAAACCTACTTGATTTAACTGTGTGGGCCGGGGTTCCACCGCTTCTGTCTGCCGCGGGCCGGGGTTCCGCCGCTTCCCCACACTTCTCCAATAATGCCAGATATCGGCCAACAAGATATTCCTAATTCTTCCGAAACAATAGTAAAACAAAAATTATATATGTTGGCATATAGAAAAATATATTTGCACATATATGTGTATGTATGTGTATATGTATATGTGAGTATATGTGTGTGTATATGTGTGTTTATAGTGACCATTCTCATTTGAACTACCACTGAAGAAAGGGTTTGTTTCAGCTTACTGCTCCCAGCTTCCACTTCATCACTGAGAGAAATCAGGGAAGGGATCTTGAGGCAGAGACCTGGAGGCAGGAACTGAAGTATAGCCCACATAGCTTTCATAGCCTGGTATAATGATTCAGTTATGGGATTATCAAATTGGAAGACAAAGGTGTCTTTTTGGAATATCTACATTTCTGCCAAGACAGCAAGAGTTCCTCTTTTTCTATTTTAAGATCTCAAGCTTGAAATAGAAAATATATCTGTACTGCAGAATATTCCTTCTGAATACTCTAAAGATTTGTCACTTGAGTTGGTTTAATAAAATGCTGAATGGCCAGTATTAGGTGGGCAACCTAACTAAGGATAATGGGAAGGAGAAGAATGCAGTCAGGAGTTTCCAGCCAGATGCAAAGGGATCAGGAGATGAACAATGTATACTAGTAAACTTACCACCACATAGAAGAGTGTAAATAAGGAATATAGCTTAACTTAATGTGTAAGAGTTAGTTAGTAATAAGTCTGAGATGTCAGCTGAGCACTTATAAGTAATATTAAGCATTGATTAAGTTATTTGGGAAGCAGCTGCTGGATATTTGGGAACAGGTGGTTGGGAGGGAACTGTCCAATTATATATCTGTCTGAAACAAATACAATAAACAGAAAGCAAGTTGGGATCAAGGTTAGAATATAGTTAGTTTGCTCCAGGTAGCAGTGTATAAAAAACAGTTTTATAACCTCTTTGCTTTTAATTGCCTTTCTAAGGAGTAGCATAAGCAAAATCATTGGTGCCTTAGTGTAGTGCTGTGAAGAGCTAAAATGATCAAGGAAACATTTATGAAAGAAAATATTTAGTTTGAAACTTCCGTACAATTTAAGAGGATTAATCCTTGATCATAATGGTGGGGGGCATGGTACTAGGGTAGCTGAGAGGTTTATATTTTGACCCCCAGGAAGGAGGCGGAGACAGACCAATAGACACACCAGGCCTGACATGTGATTTGATATCTCAAAGCCCACCTCCAGTAGCAAATTTTGGTGTAGAAAGATGTCTTAATTGTTAAGAATATATGCTGCTGTGGCAATTCACAAGAGTTCCCTTCCATTAGCCCTTATCATTTCAGTCACAATCACCTTTAATTCTATTTCTAATGCATCCAATGGCCTTTTTTTTTTTTGGCTCTGAGGGACATTAACATACATGTGCTACATGCACATAGACATAAACAAAAACACAATAAATATTTGAAAACTAATCTTCGAAGCATTTAAGGTTTAGAAAAATCCATCTTTATTAAGATTAATTATACTAAAACATTTAAAAAATTTTTAATTAAAGTCTAATTATGTCATTTCCCCCTTTCTTTTCCTCCCTCAAACCTTTCCCAAGCCTCTCACCCTGTTTCACTTCCTTGGAAATTCATGCTTTGATATATATAGTGTGTGTTTGCACATGAGTGTGTTTGTGTTTGTATGTCACTGCTGAGTCTATTCAATATTGCTTTTAGGTATGAGATTTTAGGGCTGAACAGTTGGTATTGTATAAAAATTAGAGAACTGTTCCCCAGGAAAAACTAGTGCTTCTTTCACAACCATTAGTGGTGGCTAATTAAGTTGAGGGTCTTAAAATATCAGGGTGTGTCCCAATGGGATTTCCCCTTTCCCGGGTCAGCATGCTAAAATATCTGTTGGTATTGCATCCTTCAGGTTTGGTTTAGGTAGACATATTGTTTTGGTATCATGAGTATATTTTGCCTGCCATTTGGAAGGTACACAATCTTAGATGGCCCTATGGCTTTTAAAATCTTTCTAAAGTCTTCTTCAGTGTTCTGTCAGTTTTAGGTTCAGAAATTGTGGTGTAAATGTATCATTTGGGTTGGGTCTGGACATCTCCTAATCCATTTACAAATGTTGACCAGTTGTGTAACAATCTGTCTGCTGTAAACAGGAAGCTTCTTTGATGAGGATTAGAGCTGCACTTCTCTGAGACTGTGAGGGTAAGTTTTAGAATGCAGTTAAGAATGATGTTTGGTCCAAATTGGGTCTCTTTCTCTCTCTCGATCCATCGCCAGATGAAAGTTCCTGTGCCATTCTCCTTGGCCTCTCATCAGCTCTCATTGTCCACCACATTCAGAGAGTCCGGTTTTGTCCCATGTTTTTTTCAGTAGCAGTCCAGCTGGCCTTGGTGAGCTCCCAATAGATCGGCCCCCCGTCTCAGTGGTTGGGTGCACCCCTCATGGTCCTGACTTCCTTGTTCATGTTCTCTCTCCTTCTGCTCCTCATTATAACCTTGGGAGCTCAGTCCGGTGCTCCAGTGTGGGTCTCTGTCTCTATCTCCATCCATCGCTAGATGAAGGTTCTATGGCGATATGCAAGATATTCATCAGTATGATTATAGGATAGGTTCATTTCAGGTTCCCTATCCTCAGGTGCCCCAATGAACTAACTGGGGACATTGCCCTGGGCATCTGGTAGCCATTCCAGGTTCAAGTCTCTTGCCAACCCTTAGGTGGCTCCCTTAACTAAGGTATGAGTTTCCCTGCTCCCCAATCCAACCTTCCTTTAACCCCAATCACCCCGATTCCCCCAGGTCCCCTCATCCTCTCCTTCACACTTTTCTCTCCCCATCACCCCTCATCCCCATCCCACCCCACCCCCCAAGATTGCAATTTTTTTGCCCATCAATCTTGTCTATTTCCCATAGCTGGGAGGATATCTATATGTTTTTCCTTGGGTTTACCCTCTTGTTTAGCTTCTTTAGGATCACAAATTATAGACTCAGTGGCCCCTATCCATGGCTAGAAACCAATTATGAGTGAGTACATCCCATGATCTTCTTTTTGGGTCTGGGTTACCTCACTCAGGATCGTATTTTCTATTGCCATCCATTTGCATGCAAAATTCGAGAAGTCATTGTTTTTTACCGCAGAGTAGTACTCTAATGTATATATATTCCACACTTTCTTCATCCATTCTTCTATTGAAGGGCATCTAGGTTGCTTCCAGGTTCTGGCTATTACAAATAATGCTGCTATGAACATAGTTGGACAAATGCTTTTGTCATATGATAGGGCATCTCTTGGGTATATTCCCAAGAGTGGTATTGCTGGGTCCAGGGGTAGGTTGATCCCAATTTTTCTGAAAAACCGCCACACTGATTTCCAAAGTGGTTGTACAAGTTTGCAGTCCCACCAGCAATGGATGAGGGTACCCCTTTCTCCACAACCTCTCCGTCTGAGCTCTTAAGGTCCAAATGAGGAGCAGAAGGAGGGAGAACATGAGCAAGGAAATCAGGACCACGAGGCGTGCACCCACCCACAGTGACAGTGGAACTGATCTATTGGGAGCTCTCCAAGGCCAGCTGGACTGGGACTGAATAAGCATGGGTTGAAACTGGACTCTCTGAACAAGGAGGACAATGAAGGCTGATGAGAAGCCAAGGACAATGGCACTAGGTTTCGATCCTAATACATGAACTGGCTTTGTGGGAGCGTAGCCTGTTTGGATGCTCACCTTCCTGGACCTAGATAGAAGTGGGAGGACCTTGGTCTTCCTGTAGAGCAGGGAATTTGGACTGCTCTTCAGTATCGAGAGGGAGGGGGAGTGGACTAGGGGGAGGAGAAGTGGAGTGGGGATAGGGGGAGGGGAGCGGGGGGAGGGGGCAATATGTGGGAGGAGGGGGAGGGAAATGGGAAACGGGGAGCAGTTGGAAATTTTAATTAAAAAAGAATAAAAAAAAGAATATAAAAAAAAGAATGATGTTTGGCAAGTGTAGGTGCTCGCACACTCTTCTCTAAGATCCACCCTCCACTGCCTAGATGTGTGACCAGGTTAACAGTACCAAGCCTTTTGCACAGACCTTAAGTTTGACAGTCCTTTTCCCATGAATTCTTTTAGGCGGAATAACATCTTAATTTCTTCAAAATCTCTCAGATCTTGAGAGAAAAAGAATCCTTTTAGTGGATGACAGGGAGAATACTTGTGTATATAGGGGAGGTAACTCAGTTAAGATTCCAGGAGAAATACCCCATGATTTCTTTCAAAACTAACTTCTGTTTTAGTCACTTACTTTCCCCATGACTTTGCAGTATGCAACTTTAGATGAGAATGAGAAATACTATAAAAGGTTTTGGAAACAGAGTGCTCATGCCTGTAAAATTTAACACTCAAAGTTATTTGTAGTGAGGTTCATTTTCAATTGAGTGTGGGGATTTAGGAAAGCAGAATGTTCCTTCAAAGAAAAACTTTTTAAAATATTAGATTCTCACTAGTAACAAATATCAACTCCATATTGCCTGATGGAGTTTAAGACATACTTACCTACCATTTGAGAGAGTATTTTTCTCTGCATGCCTATACAATGTATTCTTATGTTCACTCTTAGGGACAACAAGCAAGGATTTTATTCTCATGCTTTTACTTCCAAACTCATCAAAAGAAATTAAAACATACAGATGAATAGATGCACAGAAAAATTCAGAGAAATTTTACTGGAGTTTTTGATCCTATCTTTTCAAAATAATTTTCACTGTGGATATTTCTTTTGTCTCCTACTCCCAAAACTCAATGTCACACTGCAACCATTTTATCTTTTCATTCCTCATAATGCATTGTATTTTCCAAATATTCCAACCATACAGAACATGTTCCAGGTGCATACTGACTGGCCTTGGAACATTTATAGGAGCGTGTTTGTCAAAGTTCAGAGCTTAGCAACATTTACTGCTATTCTAACTTTCTCTACAATGTTATGGTTGTAATTATTTGGAGTTATTCTGGGAGTTAATTGCCAGGAAACAAAATTAAGGGAGCATGTCTGATCCTTTCCCTCCTCTGAGACTACTGAAAAGGGAATTGAAAAGAGGTGAGCCTTATTATCAATCCAGCATGGGCCATTTCTCTTGTCATTGGTCTCACTGAAGGAGCTCACTCCAGAAAGTCACAAAGAGGTCAGAAAATTTTAAACTGTCAGCTTAGAACTGCACTACAACTTTCAAAGACTTAGCAATTTAGTATACCTACATTAAGATCCAGTACTCTTTTTCTTTTCCTTTCTTTTCTTTTCTTTTTTGTCTACCATGAGACTGTTGAGTAAAATCCTGATTTTTATTGTGTTAATTGAGGAGTTCTTAGAAAAATATTTACATGACTCTCTTTTTTTCTATTCTCCTTTCAGATCATTATATGTTCAATTGTTAGGAAATATAAATTTTAAATCATTTGAGAAAGTTTAGTGACATCATTGTCTAAATTCTAATCAAATGGTGATTCAGACTGAAGAATATTTGAATTGGATCATTAATTCTAAAAGAGGATTACCACCAACAGGATGTAAAGCTCAGAGGGTTTATGTTAATCACTATTAGACTCATCATCCTGGGTTATTCATGGTTTATTGCTTCTATTCTGACATTTGCATACCCATATTCTCAGAGGACAGTGCTGGGCATACTCAGGGTGGTTTCTTTATCATTTGAAATAGAATACCTTTAGCACCATTTGGTTCTATTCCATCTTGATCCCATTATCAATTTCAGTGAGAGTCTGTCTCTCAAGACAGTTCATAGCAAGATTGTGTTTTTGCCTGTGTCTGCATTCCTTCCTTCTTCTTCTTCAGCTTTCTATCTGACTGATCCTAGGTTTCTCTTAGTAAGCTAGTGCTCATTTTGAATACAAACAATTAGAAGGGAAACTGTTTGTCTTAATTACTGAGCTTCCAACAGATGTTTTCTTAATAGTGGAAAGGCAGCTTCATCTAAAGGATTACTTTAAGATGGCAAAGTACTGCCTGGTGATAAAATTTGCATTGTTTTAACTGAAAACATTCACATTCCACTTTGAAGGGCATACAGACTTAAGAATAACAATGCTTAATACCACAATATCATATAAACTTACAACTGATTATAAGTAACCAGCATATTAATAGAATGCATGCACATGCTAGTGTTTATGGCTGGGAAAATTCTGCTAAGAAATAGATCAAATCACTGAACTATGCCAGGAATAGTGATGATTATCTATCTATCTTGTCAGGTCTTGAGGAGGTTAAGAAAAGTGGTCAGGAGTTTCTAGCAAGATTGGTCTACATATCAAGAACCTGTCTCCAAAAATGCTATCTGTTGTTGTTTTTTGAGAATATATAATATATAAGTGATTTTATAAGGGAAAGAATTATGTTTTTATTAAGTAAATTGAACTTCATACAATTTTAATTTCATTAACTGGTAAAACTTTTCTTCAACCTATATCGTAAATTTTAGAATATAATATCTCCATAAATTTTTCTAGCATATATAAGTTTGCTGTACTAATAGACCAAAGATTTCAGAGATCTGGCCATCTCCACCTCCTCAGAGCTGAGAGTAGATCCATGCCACCATATCTGGCTTTTGTGAGTTTTAGTAATTAAACTCAGCTCTTTATCCTTGCAAGATGAGCCATTCACAAACTTCAAGATCTTCCCATCCCCTATGTAGCCTGTGTCTCCGTTATCCCCTAGTAAAACAATAACACTCATTTCCCATGTGCTTTGTGTTATGTGAGATCTATCACCCAGATAGCTGTGACGGTTTTTCCTGATGTTTAGCTTGAAACATCTTGGATTAACTAAAACCTAAGCAGCTGGGGATATTTGTGAGAGATATTTCTTGATTGGATCATTTGAAATGAGAAGACCCACCCTAAAACCACATCTTTTGGGATTGATGACTCACCCTAAATGGTAGCCTATATAAAGGACATAGAAAGGCTAAGCCCTTTTTCTTTGTCAGCTGGTCCTCACTCTTATTGGCAAGTCTTTTCCTTCACTGGCATTAGAGACTACTTCTACAGAATTCCAGTGTATTCTGAAGACAACCAAGACATACAGTGTGATGGACCACATGACAAAAAGGTTTCTAGACTTTCCACCACAAGACAACTATTATTGGAATAGTCAGACCTTAGCCTGTACTTCATGGTAATAAGTCTCTCTCTCTCTCTCTCTCTCTCTCTCTCTCTCTCTCTCTCTCTCTCTCTCTCTCTCTCTTCTCTCTCTCTCTCTCTCTCTCTCTCTCTCTCTCTCTCTCACACACACACACACACACACATACACACACACACACTCACTCTATCAGGTTTGGTTTACTAGCGAGAACCTTGACTAAATAAAATGTTAGCACTTGTTTTTTTTTTTTTTCTTAGTAAACCGTTGCCTAGAATAAGATACCCTTCAGATAAAATATTAAAAGCCACTTGATTTTGGGGTAGTATATGTCAGAGAGTCTGGTGATTCTGTTAAGTTATAGATTATGTTTTATTCACTTCAGATATATGTATACAAATATGAACTACTTTACTCCTCAATTTTATTGCAAAATAAGTACTGGAGATGCACTATATAAGGAAATATTAATATTTACTAATATTGACTAGGATCTAATTTCTCATGTATTTCAAATAAAGGGACTGTAATTAGTAGAAAATTAAATAGTATCCAAAAGAAAGAATAGAAAAATATGATTATGAGAGATAGAAATCAAACTGGAGCCAAAGTATATTTTAATATAAATTGCAAGACAGAGGGTCATAAAAATAATCATAATATGGGTCATTCACACACAGGAATGGATAATCTAATGAGTGTATATCCATCACTTGGTACTACCAGGTATGTCTCCATCACATGCTCTCCTCAGGGTGCGAGAGCTGTTCAGAAGAGGATACAGACAGATTCCAAGAGCCAGAGGGAGCAGGGCTGATTCCTGGAAACAGTGTCTTGCAGACAGAACAGAACTGATGTACATATGAATCCAGAGATGGCGGCAGCATAAATAGGAGCTGCACATGTTCAAGCCAGAAGATGTCTCTAGGCTAAGAGTGAAAAGTGAACATGATCTCAAACACTCAACCAACAAGCTATCTGCAATGATATCTACTTGGAAAAGAAAAAAATTGTTTTCTCAATGGAATTTTACTGGGTATATTAAGCATACCAGGGTAGACCCTCTGCTCAGCAAGAGATGAACAAAACAAAATGAACTCAATGGAATTCGCATACACTTTTTGTCTCAAATTGATTTTTAGGCATTTTTTTTGTCTTATTGATCTTTCTCTTGAATATTTTGGTTACTGACTTCTTGGGGGTATTTGTTTGTTTTACTCTGTGTGTGTCTTAATGCTTTGCTTGATTATTTAGTTTGGTTTTGTTTTTAAGAAGAGAGAAAAAGAAAGGGCAAGGAATTGGATACTTGTAGAGCTACAGAGGATTTAAGGAATGGAGAAAGCATGTTAATAATAAGCATAACATAAAAAATCATAAAAAAAAAATCCTGGAGGGAAATGAAGTGAAAATGACAGAGGTCCCAGAAATAAACATACACACAATGCCAATTTATCTTAACAAAGATTTTAAAAAAAAAAATTGCAGGAGAAATTTAATTCAGAATGTAGAAACTATTCACTAAATATTCTTTAAATAATGAGCTTTCATAGGGAAACATTAAATTAGACCCAAATGGTAACACAAAAACAATACAAGCTTATCCCCTAAAATATGAAATTGTAAAGTAGTGGTAAAAATATAGTCTTCAAGATCTGTGAAGTTTACAAAGATATGCAAAGTACAACTCCAAACAGCAGACAATACAAATGTTTATTGAATTAAATGTTCATGGCCTGCTACTAAAACAACAACAAACTTAAACAAACAAAGAAACAAACAAAAACAAAAAAGAAGTGTCAATACATGCTATAATAAGGAAATATTTGCAAAATATAGGTCAAAATATAGGTCAGTATTTGATAAATACAAACTCAAAAACAAAAAAGAAGTTATTTTGAATGTGGGCAAAAATTATGAACAGACATTTAACTTTAGGAGCCATACAGCTGGCAAATAAACACCTTCCAAAGTACTATCATTAGATATCAAGGGGGCTTCAGAGCAGAAGCACATGGGAAAGCTTTGTAGGCATATTGCAATATCAGGAGCGAAATTAGCACTACTGCCAAATCTGAACAAGATCTCTGATCATGACAGCTGATTAAAAATGACAGATTTTCATTGGCCATGCCTTTTTTTTAATAGTCACCATTAATTCCAATAAAAAACATCAAGACAGGGTTTATAGGGTTAAATAATCGGTCATCTAGAATTTAGGGAGGTATTGTGGCTGAGTTAATATGGGCTTCTTTTCAGTAACATGGATGTATACACAAACACACACATACAAATACACCAAAACAAAATAACAATAACAGAAACAAACAAACAAACAAAAAGCAACCAACAGAACAAACAAAAATATTTGCAGTGAAATGCCTTACATATGTGTGTGGAGTGCTAAAGTTTACACCAGAAACAGTTTTTTATAGTCCTGGGACTGTACTACATTGCATATGCTGGTCTGATGTGACTCAGGCTTGAACAGCAGCAAGGTTTTAGTTTTTATCATCAAATAATAATCCTTAACTTGGGCAGTTGCACGAAGAATCCAGATGGTTTATCAGCAGCAGTGATTAGCTTGTGCAATGCAGGACCTCAAAGGAAGGAGTGTTAATCTGCCAGTCTGTCTTTTTCCAAGTGGCAGACCAAACACTAGGCTTCTGGCAAGAGTGCAGGCTTCAGGAAAATTGCACCAAGCTTCACAAAGGTGATCACCTGCAGGCATCTAAAACTGTATTAGTTCTGTCCACTGAGCTGTGCCACCAGCTCATTTTTCTATTCTTCACAGCTGGTGTTGAGGTTGAACAGACGCACAGGCCCAGACAATTCCAACAATTTTAAATGTAGCCAAATCATCAATGGACCAGGCCCAGACTTTTTGGAAAATATCTCTGAATTAGGTTCTTCAGGGTGTTCTAGCACCTTTTGTATAAAACAGAGCATGAAATTTCTGTCAGACTTTTTTTCTCCTTGTGTGTGTGTGTCGCTTTTAAGAAGTCCAAGCAGACCACTCACACTCTTATTTATAAGGTTTCTATGTGAAAAACTTGGCTTAGGGTTCTTTCTAAGTTTGTAAGAATGGTAATCTAAGCTAACTCCATGTCAAATTCAACCCTTAAATTTCAAAGGAACCCAGGAACAATTCAATAATCATAAGCTTGGATGATGTCTTTCTGCAGTAATGTTACTATAACCCCATGTGTGGCCTCTCCAGTAAGGTCTCAAGTGTGAACATCACATTAGCAACATCAGCTCTGTAGACTCCAGGTTCAAAAGTATCGTTAACATAGGGGAAATGCAAAGATGCTCTCCAAAGTTTTCTGGGTTACTTCTGTTCAGATGAAAGACTTGGGCCCCAATTAAACAAAACTGAGTGTGGGTTCTTCAAAATAAATAGCCAAACATGACAGCTGGAAAAATGGTTCACCGGTTAAGAGCTCTGGCTGTCCTTTCAGAGGTCCTGAGTTCAACTCCTGGCAACTGCATAGTAACTCACAGCCATGTATATAAATGGCCCATAGTGTCAAATTTAAACACACATTTGATTACTCAAAGCTCTATAGTTTTTGGCTACTATTTGCTGTTCTGAAAGTGACCAAAACAATCCTACTTTGATTATTAATTTTGTTAAGTATTTTGGATCTATTCACACTTTTGCAAGAAACTTAAGTTGGTAGACATTGACATGAGTCACACTGAGGTAGAGCAGCAGATTTTGCAGATAGTTGTATAACATCCTATTTACAGATATTGACAGATATTCACAGATATTGGCATCATGTCTTATCAGTCAAGGAGATGCTAGGTATATAGTGGAAACTTTGAAAGTCAATTTGTGGATGTATCCAGACATATGCTATCTAATCACAGATTATAAATGAAAGGGGCATGGATTTAGAGAATTCACATGTACACTGACTATTTCTTGTGCTTTTTCTAGAAGTAGAGAATAGCTTCTATTACACACATGCTGTAGGACGGACATGAATATAAAATCAATTCCAATTACAGTAGCAATAATATTTCTTATAATTTGCTCCAATGATTCCATTCATTTCTTAAAGTCATTTGGTAGATTTGATGACACTTTCTTCCCTAGTCAGGAAAACACTGTATTCCACAATACATGGACCATCACAATCCTGATAGTATGTAGCATCTTTGATCCCTTTCAGGGAAATAGCAACATAAGTATCTTCAGTAGTCATCTTTATTTACCTCAAGGTAAATGAGTTTAGGATAAAACTTAATCTGGCCCAATAGCACAGAGCAGGAAGTGGAATTCTCTTTCATGATAAATCTTGATAATAAAGAGAAGGGTATGATATATTTAGGAATGAGCACTTGAAAGTCTATTATTCTATGCAGGTTGAACATCTTTGGGTCTCATAATCTATTATAGAAAGAAGCTACTATAAGAGACTCATTTATCCGTAGGTAATAGGTAAGTACTTATGGAGTAATGTGATGTCATGATCATTTAGCAGCATGATAGTAAAAGATTCTCCTCTAGTGTCAACAATCTCAGCCTGAGAATATATGGTTTTTCAGTACACTTTTCCACAATTCCATTTCCATCTCATGGAGTTTAGAAGATTGATTTTATTTGATATTCATGCAAAGTATCAGTAAATTCTCATCCCATTGATGTTAAGAAAAGTCAAGGAACTAAGTCAGTAAAAAAATTCATCACATGCAAACATAATACAGTATTTGTGCTGCATCTTTGAGCCTCAGATTTTATCGGCTAATGCAACTAAGAATAGAACATGTCTATTCTTACCTCCATCACAGAAGAGGTAATCTAGCTTGTGGGCATTCAAGATCTTTATAAACAGCATGAGCTTGAGTAAACCTCAAGAATTTCATGAACATTGCCAATAAATGTTTGAGTACTATAGTTAAAATTCAATCACAATGTTAAATAGTTCTGAAAAAGAAATAATATATTATTTGCTCTTACTTTCAAAATTTAATTTAATAAAAGACATTCTGTTTTTATTTTTATATTATGGTAAAATACAATTTCTTGTATTTCATGGGTGTACTTTTCCTTAACAGAATAAACAACATTAATTCTCAATTTAGAAATTATAGATCTGAAAAGGTATTTGGATGTTTAGAAAATAATTCCTGTTACATTCAATGTCACCAACACTGAAGAGTGGGACAGTAAAGCTAAACTACTGAACTCTAATAGTTTATGTTGCATGTTTTTCTATGTGCCATGAATCATTGTGGTATATTTGTTCGTACAGCCATTCCATTGTGCCAATAAAACACTTTGAACAAAAGTCAGAGTCAGCAATTAATTGGCCAGTATTAGCCATAGACTTCTGGGGGACTAGGGAGGTCTCCTAAGAAGACAGAAAGAGAAAAGAGGATTACCTGTGAGGTAGTTCAGGAAAAGCTTTAAGAGAGGGTCAGCCCATCAACTCTCTGTTGTTCTTGAATTTATAAGGTCTTTATTTCAATTTCTGACTTCAGAGATTTTATTATGCTGGAATAATTTAGTTATTTGTTACCATGAATAGCAACTGAAAAGTTAAAGGCATACAATATTTGGTTTACTTGACAATTACGTATCTTTTTCTGAGAATATAACACATTAAATTATATATACATATATATATATGTATATATATATATAAGCATTTTTAAGAACATTGTTCTTAAGAAGAAGCATTGTTCTAAAGGCCTAATGACATTTCTCTAGGAAAATCTTTTCCGCTAAAACGATGATGGCAGATTGACTGAAGATATAGCTAAAAGTATACCACATGCTTACTATGCATAAGACCCAGGTTCCATATTTTCCAGCACAAAATCAAGGGTTTGTATAACAGAAAATATCTCTTTAACATGCTTGATGCTTAATAAGAACCAGCCCTCAATCTCTCAATTTGGAAGAGAACAGAATATTTGAGCCTCATGTCCCATTTCCTTTTCCATTAATTTTTGCTAAAGGAGATTTTAACATAAAAAAGCAAAGTTCTAGGGCTGTGCACAAATCTTTTCCATACTGAAGTACAAAATTGCCAGATGCTTCACATCCAGTGGACAGGTTCAAGGTCAACAGGCATGGCTTGTTATGCTTGTTGAGAAGTGTTTCACTGATAGATTTATACCAGCAAAGTCAGCAATACACATACTCAGCTTTGCAATGCAGCAGCAGAAGCATAAAACAGGTGGTAATTTAGTGCAACCTTTGGGGATACAGGTGTTACAGACAACTCTTTATTTCTCTTCACTCTCTTCAAACAGTCAGAACGCAAGGTGTTTTAGATCCAAGATTGCAAGACATAGTTTCTTTTCTTTGTTATTCTGTCATCTCTGAATATTCTATTGTGTTCTAAATAACTTAGGAATGTTTTCTCTTGATCTTAATGACATACAGCATGTGCTAGTATATGTATGCACATGTGTGGTTTGTGTGGTTGTGTGGTTGTGCAGGATAAGGACTGATCTGTATTTGAAACACACACACACGTATACACATAAACATACATACAAACAAACACACACATATGAACACACATATACACACACAACACACCTTCTCTTCCCCAAAAGGACAATTCGAAATGTTGGAAAATGTATATAGAAAACAAAAATAATTAATAGAGACATCCTTTAAATTTTAGGAAATTTCCTGAGAAGGAGGGGGATGAAAGAAGGGAATATGGGGACGAAAATTACTAAACCTCACTTTGTAAGTGTTTGAGTCTGTCAAACAATCAAAAAAACCATGATCCACTGATGAATATACTTAATAGTTACTTAGGAGAATTAACATATTTGGCCCTATCCACGTGTAGAGTTATGTTTATAGCAACATTATTTGTAACAGATAAATAAAAAAAGTTTGTATATGTCCCCCCCCAGTTCCTCAAGTGATGAAAGAAAATCTCCAGTATTGATGCAAGATTATTCATACAGTTAGTACACAGAATCTTTAAGCATGCTGCTAATCCCAACAACAGAGTGCTTGTTTTGGTATTGATTTTCTAATCTAGAAAATTTTCTTACCCCTAGAAACAGAGATCTTTCCATTGTTGTGCTTGTTTTTGTTTTGTCTTGAGGTACAAGAGAAGACTGAACTAGAAAAAACAAGGGACACTTGGAGGAAAGATTTTGAACCATGGATTTTTGTAACCATTCGTTTATTAAACTGTATACCTCAAGTAGGCACTTAAGTTCCTACTTATTTAAAATAAGATCATCTAATATTTTTGCATCTTTGAGATGATTCACATATCACTCTTTTCAAATATTTGACTTGAGCAATTCAGTAGTATTTATTACATTGCAAATTTGAACAATGAGAACTAAAATATATTTTCAAATGTTTTAATATTAATTGAAATATCCTGAAAGATTCCACTATATTAATGTAATTTTCTCTCTTATCACTCTCACATCTCTTTTATCAGATCTTATTTTTTTCTGATTTATAGATATAGAAGAGTCATATGCAATAACATAATAGTTATATTACATAGTTTTCTGGACAAAAACCTTTGTAATTAAGATTGATGAGTTTTTAAGATTATCAAATATTCAGTGCTATGGAAATAGCATGTATAAACATGAACTCTGAATAGAATGAGTAGGCATATTAACTAAGACTAAATCTGAGATAAGGGGCAAATTTAGAAATTATTTTTTGAAGGAAAGAAGTTTTATTTATTGACATCTTGGTAATCAAGAAACATTATTTTGAATGGTAACAATTATTGTATAGGACTGTTTAGGCTATTCTGGGTGTTCTGCTTTTCCATGAGTTAGGTACTTTTCTTTTGAGGTCTGTGAAGAATTTTGCTGGGATTTTGATGGGCATTGCATTGACTCTGTAGATTGTTTTTGGTAAGATATTTTTTAAACTAATGTGGAACAGATTTTATTTACTATTCAGCTTTCAAATCTATACTTTATTGTCATATAATTGTCACTCAGTAAGACCTACAACAAGGGAATCATAAAAATAAAAGTAAATATTTTGTAGTACTAGCAAACAATTTTGAACCAAAATTTCAACAATCCTTCCTTTGGGAGGAGCAATTGCAGAAGAGATTTCGAAAGACTAGCAGAGCTGAAAGAATACAGTGGTGTCTTGTGTCCTTGGTATGATATGGTTTTTGACAACAAATGCACAGCAGCTGTTGTTTCTTTTATAGGGTATGAGGGGTGGAGCAGAGATTCATGCAGGTAAGAGGGAGTGTAATTGAGAAGGAGAAAGTGGCTGTTGAGAGTGTGAGAGAGGCAGGAGTAGGGATGAATGTTATCATAGTGCAGTAAATACAAGTATGATACTGTCCAGACTAAAAACAGATTTTTAAAACATCTGCCTGTTACATCGTAAAAAAGGCAATCTTACCAAAAACAATCTATAGATTCAATGCAATGCCCCAAATCCAAAACATATGATAAAATTCTGTTATACTTATAGTAAAAATGTTTCAGTGAAATTCTGAAGTTTTAATTAATTCACCTACATCCATGAGAGTAAAATTTTTACAGGTTTGATTATCATCTTACCAGTTGAACCTGGTTTCAACAATGTGAAGAGTGTGACCTGGAGTGATTCTAGTTTACTAGCACTCACATAAACATTTTCTTTTAGCTTATTTAGAAGTTCAGAGGTATTTGCTGTAATTGGCAAGGAACTCTCTTACTGACAGTATTCTCTACAAACAAAAACTGGTGAATATAAATTGATTGTTTTGATTAAATAAAATGAATTTTGTGATCATGAAGTTCAAAATGGGAAAAGTCTTTATATTTAGAGGATTAGAATACTAGTTTTTAAGAAAGTATATTAATTATTCTCAAACATATGGAGATAAAGGTTAGAATTGCATCTCATTTTAATAGACATATTTTTTTCTCTTAAAGTACTCATGTCAGCTGCCTCTTCTAGACGTTTCTTACTGGATGAATAAGCATGTTTCCTTTTGTAGTATTCTTCCAAATGTCAGTTGCACCATCCTTGTACTTTAGATGCTGTAGTAGGTATATTTTGTTGCTGTGATAAAATACCATAACCAAAAAAAACTTATGAAGGGAAGTTTATTTGTTTTTATAATTACTGAAGGATAACTGGGAAGATACGGCAGCAATCATCCATCAGTCTTAACAATAGTAGTAGAAAGCTGAGCATTCTCATCCTCAAATACAAGAATAAGACAGAGAGACCAAACTAGAAATGAACTGTGGTTTTGAATTTCATTTTTTCTTAGTGTTATACTTCCTGCAGAAAGGGCTCATCTATCTTTGATCTCCTAAAATAGCACCAACAACTGGTTTTATTAGACATAAGGCAATAGATAATTTGATCTAAGTAAGAAATTTTATTTAATGAATAATATCAGTAAACATGAAAAATCATAACCACTGGTAGAAGCAATTCAAACTTGGCCAGTTTTGTATTGTTGGCTGAATTGTAGAATTAATCATATTTGTAAGATTGTGCTTTATTTTACAATTGTTTTAAAAAGTTGTTTAACTTCTAGTACACATTACAGATGCATTTGTAAATACTGACTAAATATCTTCCAATATGATACCCTAGAAAATTCTCTTTAACTAATGTGATCAGTGAATAAATTTAATATTTAATTACTTTCTTTCTAAAAACTAATGGTACCATAGAAAAGTAAAATTATCTAGTAATAGAGAAGTGTTTCAGCAACGGATAATAAAGACTAAAAGGTCAATATTTACTATAATCAAATTTTAGGATTGAGAAGAAACATATTGATTATGCTTGTTTCTGTAGTCTCTGCTCGTTGACCTAGATTTTCCGTATCCAGCCAGTCCTCAGTTTGTGTTTTCTTCCTTGCTTCCATTTCAGTTTTCAGTTCTTGAACTGTTTCCATTACCCGTTTGATTGATTTTTCTTGGTTTCCCAGGGTATCATTTATGTATTTACTCATTTTTTCAAACTTTTTGTTATACTTCTCATCCATTTCTATAAGGGCATTTTTTACATGTTGTTTGAGGGACTCTATTGCTTTCATAAAGTCAATTTTTTCCACTTCTTCTGTGCTAGGGTATTCAAGTCCTTCTGTTGTAAGATCATTGGGTTCTGGTGTTTTCATGTTGTTTTTCAGATTGTTGGATGAATTCTTGCCTTGGCACCTGCCCATCTCCTCCTATCAATGCTATCTAGTGGGTCTTCTAAAACAGGATCAGGTTTCCCTCCTGGCCAAGGGCCCTGCCTACAAAATGCCCCCCCCCCCCGCTCCATTTCCTGGGTCCGGCCACAGGCCAAGAACCCTCACACCATGCAGGAGGGTCTACAGGAACATAAGCAGGCTCCCTGTTTGCCAGGGACCTCCTCAACACAAGGTCTACCCCTCTGTAGGCCAGCCACCAAAACAAAGACACTCCCGCTGCCCTCTGCCCCAAGCACCCAATCCAGCACCCAAACAGGCTAAACTGGGTGATCCCATGGCCCCACGGAAGGGAGGGAGAAGGAAGGAGGCCTCTGGGGGCAAGCTGGGATGGACCAGGGAGAAAGAGGTCACAGCAGAGGAGGAACTGCCCTAGCAGGCTGTCCGGGGAGTCAGGGAGGTCGGGGGGTGCCCCCACTCCGTTTCCTGGGTCCCACCGTGGGTCAAGAACACTCCCACCACTTAGGAGGGTCTTCAGGGGTAGGTCCAGGCTTCCCGTTCACCAGGGACCTCGCCAACAAAGGACCTCCCACTTTGCAGGCCAGCCACCAACACACTTACTTGAGTTAGTTGTAGTGGGATGATCTTCTCTCAGTGTGGTCTTCACTGTTTCAAGCTTGGACCATCAGAATATATAAGTTCGTGTCTGCCGAGTCTCTGCCCGTGTCTGCGCGGGTCTGCCTGCTCCGGTCTGCCTGTGCCGACAACCGCGTCTGCGCCCGTCTGCAGAGAAGAAACATAAAAAACAGAAAATCTCCAATCTTTTTCTCCCCCAAGAAATAAAAGCACAATGTCTACCTAGCATGCAAAATCTACAAACTATAGAATAATTTTCATGGATTATTGTTTCTTTCATTTTTGTTCTTGATGAAATTTATTGAGTCCATGAAATAACGAATGTTTTTGCTCTTGTGTGCACTCAGAAACAATGATAATATCTCTTAAACTTTTTCTTAAGGCTAGATTGATGCTCAGAGGTTAAGTGTATACTGATTTTGAAGAGAACCTAAGTTGAATACTCCATGTTAAGATCAAGTAACTTTCATACACCTGTAAATCTATCTATAGGATTGAATTCGATCTTTTGGCTTTGATGGGTACTTTTGCTCTACTGCACATATTTCCTTACAGACAAAAACAAATTGACTAAATTAAACATGATAAAAATGATTTGTTGAACATTTATTTTTGAAGTATTTTGTTCTCACAACATTTGTGAGTCTATCACCAATACAAAAGTCATCTAAACAAAGATGAACAGAGTTTTATTGGAGCTAACTGGCATCATAACTCAAATGGACCTAACAGACACATATATAAGCATTCACTCTAACATTCAAGAACAGGTAGTCTTTTCAGCAGCCTATGGAACTTTCTCCAAGATTATTCACATTTTAACATACATAGAAAGATAACAAAGAAATAAATTGAAATAATAACTTGCATTCTATATGGTCACAATAGAATAAAAAATATATCAACAGCAATAAAAACTACAGAAAGCGAACACACTCATTGAGACTAAGATCAAGCTATTACATGATAATTGTGTAAAAAGAGAAATAATTTATAATTTATGAAAACAATGTGTTTATTAAAATATACTAAATATTCATATGAACAATATGTATGCAAAATATAATATTTTTTAAATATTAACTTGAACTTTAAAATAAATTTTGTTTAAAGTATACCTAATTACTTCCAATATCCAGAAGGATATCTATGTTTTTCTTTGGGTTCACCTTCTTATTTAGCTTCTATAGGATTATGACTTATAGAATCAATGTCCTTTATTTATGGCTAGGATCCACTTATGAGTGAGTATATACTATATTCATCTTTTTTGGTCTGGGTTACCTCATGCAGGATAGTGTTTTCTATTTCCATCCATTTGCGTGAAAAATTTAAGATATCATTGCTTTTTACCACTGAGTAGTAATCTAATGCGTATATATTCCACATTTTCTTTATCCATTCTTTCATTGAGGGGCATCTAGGTTGTTTCCAGGTTCTGGCTAGTACAAATAATGTTGTTATAAACATAGCTGAACAAATGCTTTTGTAATATGATTTGGCATCTCTTGGGTAGATTCCCAAGAGTGGTATTGCTGGATCCTGGGGTAGGTTGATCCCTAATTTCCTGAGAAACCACCACACTGATTTCCAAAGTGGTTGCACAAGTTTGCATTCCCACCAGCAATGGATGAGTGTTTCCCTTACTCCACATCCTCTCCAGGAAAGGCTATCATTGGTGTTTTTGATTTTAGCTATTCTGACATTTGTAAGATGGTATCTCAAAGTTGTTTTGATTTACATTTCCCTGATTGCTAAGGAGGTTGAGCATGACCTTAAGGGTCTTTTGGCCATTTGAACTTCTTCTGTTCAGTTCAGTGCCCCATTTTTTTTTTACCTTTTTAAAAAATATTTTATTATTTTTTATTATTAATTTTTTTATTAAAAATTTCTGTCTCCTCCCCACCTCCCTTTTCCCTCCCCCTTTCCACACTTCCCATGCCCCACTCCCCTTCTGCTCCCTCTCCAGTCCAAAGAGCAGTCAGGGTTCCCTAACCTGTGGGCAGTCCAAGGTCCTCCTCTGTCCAGGTCTAGGAATGTGAGCATCCAAACTGGCTAGGCTCCCACAAAGCCAGTACATGCAGTAGAATCAAAACTCAGTACCATTGTCCTTGGCTTCTCAGCAACCCTCATTGTCCACCATATTCAGAGTCCCGTTTTATCCCATGCATTTTCAGTCCCAGTCCAGCTGGCCTTGGTGAGCTCCCAATAGATCAGCCCCACTGTCTCAGTGGGTGGGTGCCCCCTCACGGTCTTGACTTCCTCGCTCATGTTCTCCCTCCTTCTTTTCCTCATTTTTAATTGGGTTAATTAGCACTTTAAAGTCTAGTTTCTTGAAGTAGACAAGATGGCCAGGCAAAAATTGGGATCTTGGGGGTGGGGGTAGGGTGGGGAGTATGGGGAGATGGGGAGATGGGGAGAGATAAGTGAGAAAAGGAGGATGGGGAGAGCTTGGGGGAATGGGAGGGTTGGGATGGAGGAAGGGTAGATATGGGAACAGGGAAGTATATATCTTAATTAAGGGAGCCATTTTAGGGTTAGCAAGAGACTTGACTCTAGAGGGGTTCCCAGGTGTCCAAGGAGATGTCCCTAGGTAGTTCCTTGGGCAGCTGGCAAGAGTGAGCCTGAAATGGTCCTATCCTATAGCCACACTGATGAATATCTTGCATATCACCATAGAACCTTCATCTGGCAATGTGTGGAGATAGAGACAGAGACCCACACTGGAGCAGTGGACTGAGCTCCCAAGGTCTAAATGAGGAACAGAAGGAGGGAGAACACGAGCAAGGAGGTTAGGACTGTGAGGGGTGCACCCACCCACTGAGATGGTGGGGCTGATCTAATAGGAGCTCACCAAGGCCAGCTGGACTGGGACTGATGGAGTATGTGATCAAACCGCACTCTCTGAACATGGTGGACAATGAGTGCTGACTGAGAAACCAAGGACAATGGCACTGGATTTTGATCCTACTGCATATATTGGCTTTGTGGGAGCCTCGTCTGTTTGGATGCTCACCTTCCTAGACCTGGATGGAGGTGGGAGGACCTTGGACTTCACACAGAGCAGGGAACCCTCACTGCTCTTTGGACTGGAGCGGGAGAGGGAGGGGAATTTGGGGATAGGGGAGGGAAATAAGAGGAGGGGAAGAGGTGAAAATTTTTAATAATAATAATAATAGGAAAAAAGTATACCTAATTAATATCAAATCATATTTAGATCCTCCCTCTCACTCTTTTTATGGTTTTGGTGAATATTAATGTAGACACCTTAGCCAGTGATATCAGATGCTTTGACATATGTTCAGTCACTGGTCTGCTTGTCCCCTTATTTCTTTGTAAATATCAACCAGAAGAATTACTTCTGAATAACGCAGGGTTTGTCTTTGTTTACAGATATTTTTATTTATTTATTTATTTATTAAAGATTTCTGCCTCTTCCCCACCACCACCTCCCATTTCCCCCCCTCCCCCAATCAAGTCTTCCTCCCTCCTCAGCCCAAAGAGCAATCAGGTTTCCCTGCCCTGTGGGAGGTCCAAGGACCACCCACCTCCATCCAGGTCTATTAAGGTGAGCATCCAAACTACCTAGGCTCCCACAAAGCCATTACGTGCAATAGGATCAAAAACCCATTGCCATTTTTCTTCAGTTCTCTGTAGTCCTCATTGTCCGCTATGTTCAGCGAGTCCGGTTTTGTCCCATGCTTTTTCAGACCCCGGCCATATTATAATTAGGATTTTTTTAAGATCAAAATACAATTGTATCATATCTCCTTTCTCTTTCTTCCCTTCAGTCTTGCAGATGCAGCCCTTTTACTATTTCTCACATTATTTTCTTTTTCTTTAAATAAAACCTATATATTTCTAAATATATAAACACAACATGCCCAATCCATACAACTTTAACTCTATCTTCCTAAGTTTGAGAATGACTGCTTTCTATTGGATTAATAGTGGTAGGTTTTTTTTTTTTGTTTGTTTGTTTGTTTTGTTTTCCCCCAATGAAGGACTGGTTCTCTTGCTCTCAACATTCTTTAGTTGCTTTCAGTTTTAATCTGGGGTTACATGGAATTTATTAATGATACAATTGTAAGATGTTATGCTTTATAACTTTCATTTATTTTCTCTCTGATTTAAGTATTTCTCAAATATTGCCTTGCTGCATCAGAAATGATGACTTTATTTTATAGTGTTAGTTATACAACAAGTATAAATATTTTTATAGAATAAATACAAGGCACATAATTTTCACCTTGTCTATAATTGGAAAGCATGACAAAAATATTAAAATTTCTTTTTCTTTACTCAATTGGAAATGTAATACTGAAATATAGATTTGGGCTTTGGACTGTTAATTAAATCATCACTCATTAAATGGAGGAAAATGGAAGTTCTGCTTTAAATATATTTTTTTTCTTTTTTGGTTTTTTGAGACAAGGTTTCTCTGTTGCTTTGGAGCTTATTCTGGAACTAGTTCTTGTAGACCTGGTTGACCTCGAATTCACAGAGATCCACCTGCCTCTGTCTCCTGAGTGCTGGGATTAAAGGCGTGCGCCACCACTGCCTGGCACATTTGTTTTTGTTGAAAGATGAAAAGTGCTCTTATTAAAATATTTCACAGTGATTTGTATAGGATTTCATTGAAGGTAAGTATAGGGTCATACTCTATGTTTGTTCTTGAGAGCGTTTTACAGCTTCAGAGTTAGTCACTCACTGCCATGAAGAGTATGGTGGCATGCAGGCAGGCATGGTGCTGAAGAAGTAGATAAGACCTACACCCTGATCCATACACAGCAGATAGAGATGCACAGGTCCTGGCATGGGGTCCTGAAACTTCTGAAATCACCCCCACAGACACACCTAATCCCAAATGGCCGCACCTCCTAATCCTTTCCAAACAGTTCAGCAACTGGGGGCTAAACATTAAAATATATGAACCTATGGGGGCCATTCTCATTCAAACTACTGCACCCATGTAGTCCTCAATAGCAAATTTAGAAGGCATTTTCTTGAAGTGCTGGAGAGAGTAGAGGAAGAATTAGTAGAGAGAATGTGGGATGCTTTTATCAAAACGAATTGTGTGTGTATATAAATATTAAATAAAGTTTTAAAAATTTCCCCCAAAATGATAGGATTATTAAGGCCATATTGTCATACTATGTCATCATTTGTTGACATAGTTCCTTTCTGATCCTTTGCATATATTTTCTGTCATTACATATTTTTTCTCTCAAGCTAACTATGATTTTTCTGAGAAATTTTTCAAATTACTTTTAAGTAGAAAACTTAATTTTTATATAACTGCTGATAGTTGATACCATAGAAAGAAACAGTAACTCTTTTGAAGGTTGTGTACTAGAAGGTTGTCTCTACTTTTCTGTACCTAATGTTCCCATAGATCTGAGCTGACAAAGATTTCTATCCTCACCTGAGATTTTCTATTGTTGGTCAGGATCATCCAAGCCAGACTGGTCTTTAGGTTACTGAACCCTGAACTAGATCTCTTCAACCTGGGTTCCTCAGTGAAAGTAGATGGCTTTTGTTCTCCCTGGCCGTGATCTCTAAAACTATCTAAAAAAAACTTCCCCAAACCTCCTAAATCAGCCTCTCTACTTGGTCTAGAAATATTTTAATTTTAAGGTCCGTTATTTCAAAATGTAAGAAAATCATATGAAATGGATGTTTATGGTATTATGTGGGCATTAGTTAGATTTCAGTAGAACTACAATGGGTCCTATGAATCTGGATTGATTTGAAGCAAATAGCTCTGTTTTAGTTAGGGCTATAAAGAGACACCCTGGCCATTTCAGGCTCCCTCTCCTCAGCTGCCCAAGGAACTAGCTGGGGACATCTCAATGGACACCTGGGAACCCCTCTAGAGTCAAGTCTCTTGCCGACCCTAAAATGGCTCCCTTAATTAAGATATATACTTCCAGGCTGGAGAGATGGCTCAGAGGTTAAGAGCACTGACTGCTCTTTCAGAAGTCCTGAGTTCAATTCCCAGCAACCACATGGTGGCTTACAACCATCTATAATGTAACCTGGCACCCCCTTCTAGCTTGCACGCACAGGTGGAAGGAATGCTATACACATAATACAATAAATAAATATTAAAAAAGATATATACTTCCATACACCCATATCCACCCTGCCTCCATCCCAACCATCCCATTCCCCCAAGCTCTCCCCATCGTCCCCTTCTCACTTTTTTCTCCCCATTTTCCATTACCCCGACCCCATCCCCACCCCCAAGTTTCCAATTTTTGCCTGGCAATCCTGTCTCCTTCCAATATCAGGTGGATAACTATATGTTTTTCTTTGGATTCACCTTATTTAGCTTCTCTGGGATCTCATATTATAGGCTCAATACCTATCCTATAGCCATACTGATGAATATCTTGCATATCACCATAGAAACTTCATCTGGTGATGGATTAAGCTAGAGACAGCGACCCACATTGGAACACCGGACTAAGCTCTTAAGGTCCAAATGAGGAGCAGAAGAAGGGAGAATATGAGCAAGGAAGTTTGGACCGCGAGGGGTGCGCCCACCCACAGAAACGGTGGGGCTGATCTAATGGGAGCTCACCAAGGCCAGCTGGATGATTGAGCGTGTGATCAAACTGGACTCCCTGAACTTGGCTGACAAGGAGGGCTGACTGAGAAGCCAAGGACAGTGGCACTGGGTTTTGATCCTACTGCATATAAGGACTTTGTGGGAGCCTAGTCTGTTTGGATGCTCACCTTCCTAGTTCTGGATGGAGGGGGAGGACCTTGGACTTTTCACAGGGCAGGGAACCCCGACTGCTCTTTGGACTGGAGAGGGAGGGGAAGGGGAATGGGGGAGTCGGAGGGAAATGGGAGGAGGGGAGGAGGTGGAAATTTTTAATTAAATAATAATAAAAAATGCAAAAAATGAGACACCTTGGCCATGGCAACTCTTACAAATAAAACCATTTGATTGGGGCTTGCTTATACATGCATATGTTAAGTCCATTGTCAGGATAGATGGTGTAGTACAGGTAGGTAGATGTGGTCCTGGAGAGGTAGCTGAGAGTTTTACATTCAGGTCAGCAGATAATACGATGAGAGAATGTCGCTGGGCCTAACTTGGGCAATTAAAGCCTACTTCCAATGACACATTTACTCCAACAAGTCTACACAAAATATGCCACTCCCTATGAGACTATAGGAGCCACTTTCATCCAAAGCACCACTTTCTAGTTCCTGGCCTCCACAGGCTTGTAGCCATAGTACAATACAGAAAACATTCAATATAACTTAAAAGTCCTCATAGTCTGTCAGTCTCAACCCTGTTTAAAAGTCCAAAATATCGTCTGACTCATGGAGATCTCTTAACTGTAATCTTCTAAAATATCTAAATAAAAAAAAACAAAACAGATTACATTAATTCTAACATATAATGGCACAGGACACATATTACCATTCTAAAAGTTAGGAAAGCAAGCATAGTCAGGAAATACTTGACCAAAACTGTACTGAAAACCAGCTAGTCACATTTTAAATTCTGCATCTTTAGGTCAAAGTCTCTTCAGATCTTCAAGTACTTTCAGTTTTTCTTACTGCAATACAGCCCCCCACCCCTGTTTCTCTCTCCCATGGACTGGCTCTATTCCTGATATCAGCATTCCTTGGCAGGTATTTAACAATTCAAGAATCTTTAATATCTTTGGGTCTCATTTTTATAGCTTCACACAATGACCTTTCTGGACCTTTATGTAGGAAGATTCATACTTCATGTTTGGCGTTTGACTTTCTTTACACTTTGGGTAAGATTTCATATACCTTTCTTCTGTCCTTGCCTCTAAAACCAGAAGCACATGACTAAAGCTGCCAAGTTCTGCTGCTTGCTGGTGCTGGAACATGGTCCCCTTGTACAGTACTTTCACCTACTTTCTGTTCTTTATCATTTCCTTCACTTCCTAAACTTGGTTGTCATGACATTTGCTCTGTAGAGCAGACTGGCCTTGTGAGTGATGGGATTAACGTTGTGCACCACCACACTCAGGACTAACCTTTTTTTAAAGTTCCTTTTCACTATTCTTTACTTCCTTTTCTCAAGTTGTAAGCTTAGTTGGGTGGGTTCTTATTCTGAGATCACTTCTCCCTAAAGGACTAAAGACTTCTTTAATCTGTTAACACTGTCATACCCTTTTCACCACAAACTGTACATTTTGTATTTTCCCTTCTCAACTTGTGCCTTTTCATTATAGATCTGCATAATTATAGCCACTAATAATTAAGCAACACAGTCAACACTAGGGTTTCTGGAAATATCCTCTGCCAAAACTATTAATTCATAACATTTCAATTTATCTTCAGGCATATTTTTTAGACCATGACATAAATTAACCACATTTTCACCAAGACATCAAAAGATTGATCTCTACATTATTTTAATTCATCTGCTCTGAAGCCTCTTGAGCCAGGTCCCCCCAGTTTAAATTACGTTCAATACTACTGTCTTCTAAGTTCCCACTAGGATGGCCCATTAGGTCTCACTTAAATTGTCTGATCACCTTTCTGGTCCAAAGTCCCAAAGTATTCCAAATTTCTCCATATAAAAATATGATCCAGCATATCACAGCAATATCTGAGTCCTTGGTATCAACTTCTGTCTTCAGTTAGAGTTCCCATTACTATGAAGAGACACATTGAACCCAACAACTCTTAAAAAGGAAGGCATTTAACTGGGGCTAGCTTACAGATGTGAAGATTTAGTCCATGTCATCATCATGTGGTGTGGCACACGTAGACATAATTCTGGAGAGTTCTACATCCAAATAGGCTGGCAGAAGGAAGAGAGCACACAACTGGGCCTGATTTGACTTTTAGAACTGAAAATCCTACCTCTAATGACACACTTCCTCCAACAAAAACAGACCTCTGTGGTCATTTTCATTCAAACTAGCACAAATTCATTGCTTCTATTGTTGATGTTTACATCCAGTCTCAATGGTAATATTTTTCTTATATATATGTAATTATATATATATCAATTGTGAAATATATATAAATTTATACATAAAATTTATATTTATATAAATTATATATACACACATATACATAACTTTCACAATTTATGTATATAGGTGAATTTATATATATATGTTCATATATAAAATTTATATTTATAAAAATTACATATATATATACACACATATATACATAAATTTCACTGTTGAAGTACTAGGACAATTTAGTTCTGTGGGAAGAGTTTGTGGCATTAACCAATATTGACATCTGGCAGCATTTGCTAAAGCAATTGTGCCCCATCAAGTTTCACCAATACCTTCGTAGTTGAGTTCTTCCCTTCTGCTTCCTGTCCTATTTCTCTACTACACCTCTGTGTAGAGACAATTTTTCAAGTTGTAAAAATACTGGAAAAAATAACCTCAAACACCCTGATTGTACGAGGGCTATTGGTCTTTCTAATGATAACATATACTACACAGTTCCAGGTTCAGTAAAGTCTCTTAGATATGGTTATTTTGCTGTATCAATTGCTTTCTGAATTTATTGTCTTGTTCAGTTAGAAAACATGACATGTGCTTCCAATGTCCAAATGCTTTTTAAAGTGATAGCAATGTTTTGGTTTGACAACTTGCAAAAGTCAATGCCTTCAAAGCACTCCTCGGAATATTGTTTGTTGCTATTAATTGAAAAGTAAGCAAAGATTCTGGATATATTAAAGTCAGATCATGTAAGACTATTATTACAATAGATATGGAAGTATAGATTAGAAACTAACAAACATGGGTACAAGAATTTAAAGTCATTAACATTATATTCAGTTCATTTATGTTTTAAGAACTAAATTTGGGATTTGGGGACTCAGATTTACATGAAAAGGTAAAATATTCCTTTTGCACAACAGCTATGGACAAGAGGTATTTGCAATAACTCCCAGGTGAAATTTGCTAAGATTTGCCTTGAAGATTGAATCCTACCTATCTGGAGACAGCAGGGGAAATATTTAAAGGCTGTAAAACTCTAGAGAAATAGTACTGTACTTCATGTGTTAACTTTGTAATGACAATTGTAAATTTACTATTTTGGAGTTACTATTCTTTTTGCTTTAAAGCAATTATCTAGGGAGATTTTTTTTTCTTGAAAACAAGATACAAGAATGCATAGTGTCTGTTAAAAATTAAAAGAAGGGACAAAGGTACTCAGATAATATAGAGTTGTTATTAGTTTGCTCCTTTAGAAGTCACAGATTAGCTCTGAACTCACACTCTTGGGTGCCAGTTGAAGTTCTTAAAGGAATACGAAAGAATTGTACTCAATGCAAGTTAAAACTAATATGAAAAATGGCATGTTGTAAAAAACTTACTCCTACATTCTGGGACATTAGCATTACAATTAATTTGACACGTTGGATAGTTCCTATAGCCTCCAAGGGTTAAAATGCAATACAAAATCACATTGCATAAACTTACAAAGGGAAAAACAAGTGATCTTTAATTATCACACAAATGAACTGTGTGTATGTGTGAAATGTAAAGGAATGAATCAGTGAAGGCCCATTACAAAACTTCCTTAATAATACAAATATGTGCTAACGTGCAGTATTAAACTACAGCTATTATTCTTGGAATCAAGCAAATATTCATAAAGATACTTTGACACTCTGTAGATAAATCAAGGTTACCTTCTAGTTAAAATTAAGTAAACTGAAAAGTACTATACTTCTTTCTGAAACTTCAAAACCTGAACTGTATTATGCATAATACTCTAAAAACTGAAAAACTATAACTAAATTAAATTTTAGCTATTCCTTATGCAGACTCATATGCCCATATAAAACATTAGAAAATTGATACCTACTATTTTAAAACTTCTCATTGATTCTTGAATTTCTATTTTGAAGTTTAAAATTCTTGATTTCAATAAGACTTAAAAAAAAACCTACCTAATTTGTTACCATCCCAGTAGTGTAGTTTTAAGCTTCTAGAAATTTCACCTGTCATTTATGTGATATGGGATGGTCTCTGTGTATTTTCTGATTCTCTTGCTTATGGGCACTTTATTTGATATTCAGCATCACATTCCTAAAATGATCATGTTAAGGCCATGTAAAAGTCTTAAATATTTTTTCTGTTATCCAGATACTGTTCTCTCCAGCACTTGTCATTTCTTCACATCACTCATCAACCATTACCATAATTCCATACCCTGCTTCTCTATTACTAACCTACAAGTATGTTTGCTAAGAGAAACTTTTTTTTTCAAATTAAATGTTTTTAAACATTATAATTACAGTAGGTAAAAAAAATAGTTTCACTTTTACTAACAAAACCCAACTGTAAAAAGTCATGGAAAAATTCAAAATTATTAAATTCCTTCAGGATATTCTGTGTTTTTTATGGCACACAGAAAGTGGATAGCATTCCTTATTTAAAATGAAAAAATGTTAGTATGTGTTAAAGGGTATATTGCTTAGAAAATACAAAACTTACTCAAGATAATTTAAAAAAAATTAGAAGAGGATTGAGGACAGAGTAATTTTAGATATTAATATTTCACATTCTGAACTAATACTATAAATTCTTTCGAGCTATATGTAGTGTGAGTTTTTGCACAGCTCAGTTGTCAGCCATTTCACCCCATTTCCCCCAAATAATATGCAAAGGTCTTCTACCTGAATTTACTAGCTTCATGACTTTATATTATTTCATAATTGCTTAGTGTGTATGGAATGATGAATCCTATTAGTGGTTTATATTCCCAACACTAGTGACATTTAACTCAGAACAGTTATTTCCGGGAGGGCTTACTGTGTGCATTATAGAGTGCTGAGAAGCAGCTCTGTTCTTCTATTCCATAGACATTAGCTTATCTCTCAGTTGTAAAGGACAAAAATATCCCTAGATACTGCAAAAGTCAATGCCTAACCAAATTGAGAACACTGCTTTAGCTTGTGTTCCTACTTCTCTGATAAAAGCACTAAGATCAAAAGCAATTTGCTAAGGGAAGGGTTTATTTCATCTTACACTTCTCCAGTCATAGTCAATCTCTGAGATAAGGTCAAGAACTCAAGACAGAGACATATAGGCACAAACTAAAGATACAGGCATAGGGAATTCTGCTCACTACCTTTCTCTGCATGAAGGACCCAATTCATTTTCTTATACCATCCAGGGCAATGGGCAGAGGAATAACACCACTTCCAGTAGGCTGGGTCCTCTTACATCAATGATTAATTAGAAAAAGTTGTTTAAATGCCAGTGATAGATGTATTTTCTCAATTGAGTTTCCTTTTTCCAGATAATGTTAGCTTGTGTCAAGTTGAGAAAACAGACAAATAAACATGCAAATAACAACAATTACCCCACACTGACCCCTTGTCAACTTGGCACACAGACACATCACCATCCAACTACAACATTTTCTTTTTCAGTTGTGTCTAAGATGGTAGTATGTTTATATTAATATAACAATATAAAACATTCAAACTTTTCAAAGTCACACCTTATTTAAAACTTCATTTTCAAAAGTCTGTCTCCTTAAGACATCTAAATTTCTTTAAGATGTCAAAAGGTTTTTTTCCAAAGTTTAAGTTAGTTTTTTTTTTTTTTTTCACTTTTTTTTTTCGAGACAGGGTTTCTCCGTAGTTTTTTTTTTTAAGTATTTTTTTTATTGTTTATTTATTTATTAAAGATTTCTGCCTTCTCCCCGCCACTACCTCCCATTTCCCTCCCCCTCCCCCATCAAGTCCCCCTCCCTCATCATCCCTAAGAGTAATCCGGGTTCCCTGCCCTGTGGGAAGTCCAAGGACCACCCACCTCCATCCAGGTCTAGTAAGGTGAGCATCCAAACTGCCTAGGCTCCCACAAAGCCAGTACGTGCAGTGGGATCAAAAAGCCATTGCCATTGCTCTTGAGTTCTCAGTAGTCCTCATTGTCCATTATGTTCAGCAAGTCCGGTTTTATCCCATGCTTTTTCAGACCCAGGCCAGCTGGCCTTGGTGAGTTCCTGATAGAACATCCCCATTGTCTCAGTGCGTGGGTGCACCCCTCGTGGTCCTGAGTCCCTTGCTCGTGCTCTGTCTCCTGCTCATGATTTGGACCTTGAGATTTCAGTCCGGTGCTCCAATGTGGGTCTTTGTCTCTGTCTCCTTTCATCGCCTAAATGTTTTTCTTTGGGTTCACCTTCTTAATTAGCTTCTCTAGGACCACGCATAATAGGCTCAATGTTCCCTATTCATGGCTAGAAACCAAGTATGAGTGAGTACATCCTATGTTCCTCTTTTTGGGTCTGGCTCACCTCACTCAGGATAGTGTTTTCTATTTTTTTTGGTTTTTCAAGACAGGGTTTCTCTGCAGCTTGGAAGCCTGTCCTGGAATTAGCTTCTGTAGACCAGGCTAGCCCCAAACTCACAGAGATCTGCCTTCCTCTGCCTCCTGAGTGCTGGGATTAAAGACATGCGCATCAGCACCCAGATGGAGGTCTCTGTTCTAAAACATCTATAAATACTTGTTGAGTCCAGGAGGAAAAATTCAGGGCTTAAATCAAGAATCAAATCAAAGCAATAACAAACTTAATAGTGTGAAAAATTCTGTGTTTGACGTATGAGGCTCCACTTATTTTCCTCTGGGTCCCAGTGCACAACTGATTCCTCTTTCCTCATAACTCCAAATTTTATGAAGTTGATAAAACAAAACAAACAAGTACAATAAAGAGCAAACTAAAATACATTATGAGAAACAAAACATGTCAGACAGATTATATATCATGTTTGGTATAAAGACAATGTATAAAAAATGATATATCAAAAGCTGAGTATTGATTAGAATAGCAATGTATAGAGACAAGGAAAATATGAGGTTGATTGGATATTCCTCAATGAATAAAGTTAGAAGGAATGAGGTCTGATGTTCTATGCTAATGTACTGTTAATACAACTTAGTATTGTACAATAGATTTTATGGGTGAATGATTATGTATATTTAGATGAGAGTAATTTGAACATATTTACATAAAATAAATGTTTATTTAGATAAATTTCTGATTACTCTGATTTTTATTTAATGCACACATGAGTCAAAATGTCACACCATACTTCATAAATACATGCAAATATTTTAATCAATAAAATAAAATGATACATTAAATATAGTCTGCATGTATGATGCACATATGTATGTGGTCAAATGTATTCTAAGGTGTTTATGTTTATGTAGGTTCAAATTTATGCATGTGCTTGTGTTGGTGTGTACATGAGGAAGACAGAAGCTGAAGTCTGGGTTTTCATCTATCATTTTTTAACTATCCTTATCTATCTTGGGTTTTAAAATAAATTCCTTCACTAAATATGGAGCTTATTGATTTAGCTAGTCTTGGCTAGAAAGCTGTAGGGCTCTTGTTGTCTTTTCCCCTTGGTGCTGGGATTAGAGTTGTGCATTACCTTTCTTTACAAATCACAAAACAAGTTAATGTGGGGTATCTGAACTCACATCTTTGTGTTTACGGTGCAAGCACTTTATCAACTGACCTAGCTGATTACTGAGTGAATACATATTTACTTGAGGGATTTGTGTTGTGACATGATATATTTTGCAATAATTATTTCTGTTAAGGTTTTCTAATCTTTCCTCCTTTCACATAACTCTTAAAACCCTCTAACAAAGAATAAGATAAACTATTACTACATTGCTTAAGTTTAGTTACCATTAATATTCTCCAAGGAATGAAAACAAACTCTCTTGTCTTCAAGGATAAGATTACTTGAGTATTATAGTATACCAAGCATATTACAACAAATTAAACAGCAAATCAACATCACTTGAACAAAATGTACAAAATTATTATTGAAATTTTATAAAAAGAAATCCAACAACAAATAGTATATGAAAAAACCTCATTACTTGGGTTTGTCCCAGAAATGCAATGATGCTGAAAACATGTAAGGTGATTAACCAAATAGATGGATCCAACATGCTCTGATATTTCTGAAATTCATGTTAGAATTTATATCCCTTTGTGGAGTGTTATTGAGCTAGATCCACGAGTATATTTATAACTCGAGTTTAAAACAAACCAACAAACAATATACCCATTCTATGTTATTATACACATTAAAATAAACTAAACCCAATGCTTTACCAAATATGTATTGGAAAAGTACTTGACAAACTCTAAACTACTTCTAACTAAGAGTATCACTTTTAGAACTAGAGGAGAATCAACTGGATAAAGATAATCTATATAAGACAGGCCATACCTGCCAGAAGACCAGGTAGTCTGCCTGTGCACCTTTCCCATCACTCTCTCATCTCTGATCTAAATCTCAGGATCACCTAGTACAACAGACCACCATTTGAAGCTCACCCTCACCCTGTCCATGTCTCTGGATCTCACAGATTATCCACCATGGCCCTCATTCCCCACCGCAACATTGTGGAAAAACACCAAAAACAAAGTGGAAGAGACAGTCCCTGCTCGAGCACAGGTGACACTTGCAGTAAGAACAAGCTGGGTGCCTGTGAACCTTCAATAACTGCTAGGTTACCAGAAACTCCATTTACCTGCTTTTGCCTATAACTGCAACAGAACACCAGCTGCTGTTATCCCTGTTTTCTGTCCACATCTCCTGTGGATACCACAGACTATCTCCCCTTGACCTCCTCTTCCCCCAGCCTCAGAAACCTACTAGCTTATGACAGTGACAGAAATAAATCAAGAAAACAACACCCTTCACAATAGCTTCAAATAAAATAAAATATCTTGGAGTAATTCTAACCAAGAAACAAAAGAACTGTATGACAAGAACTTCAAGCCTTTGAAGACAGGATTTGAAAAATATATTGGAATATTGAAACACCTCCAATTATTATTAATTGATAGGTTTAACATAGTAAAAATGGTCATTCTACCAAAAGCAATCTACAGATTTAATGCAGTCCCCCAAAAATACAACAAAATACTTGGCAGACTTGAAAGAACAATTCTTAGGTTTCTATGGAAAAACTAAACTAATGGATAGCTAAAAGAATACTGAACAGTAAAGATAAAACTGCTAGAGGTAACATCATCCATCATTTCAAGTTGTATTATAGAGCTATAGTAATAAAAACTGTACAGTATTGGCATAAATAAAATACATTGATCAATGGAATCAAGCAGAAGACCCAGACATAAATCTACACAACTATGGACACCTGATTTTTGACAAAGAAGCCAGAAATATGCTATAGAAAAGGAAAGTCTCTTCAACAGATAGTGCTGATCAAATGATGTATGCATGAAAATGAATGCAAAGAAACTCATAGTTTTCAACCTGCACAAAATTCAAGTCCAAGTGGATTTAGGATATCAATGTAAAACAAAAAACTCTGAATCTGATAGAAAAGAAAGTGGTGAAGAGCCTTGAACACATTAGAACAAAAAACTTCCTGAAAAGAACACCAATAGCTCAGGCAGCTAAGATCAACAATTAATGAATAAGACCTCATGAAAGTGAAAAGCTTATCTAAGGCAAAAAAAGAAACACTGTCTCTCAGACAAGCTGTCAGTCCACCTAATGATTTTTATCAATTCCCATTCCACAGAGTTGTAATATCCAAAATATATAAAGAATCCAAGAAACTAGACAGCAGCAAACTAAATAATATAAGTAAAAAATGAGTTACAGATCTGAATAGAAAATTCTCAATAGAAGGATCTCAAATGATTGAGAAACCATTAAGAAAATGTTCAACATCCTTAACCACTAGGGGAATGAAAATCAAAACTACTTTGAGATACTACCTTACATCTATCAGGTGGCGAAGCTCAAAGACACAAATGTTTGCTCATGGTGGCAGAAAAGTGGAGCAAGGGGAACAATTGTCCATTGGTGGTGGTGTTGCTAACTTGTACAGCTACTAAAGAAATCAATATTTTTCTTCAGGAAATTTGGAAATGATTTTCCTCAAGGTCTTTCAATACTGCTCTTAGCCACATACTCAAAAGAGTCTCCATCCTACCAGAGAGACACTTGCTAAAGTATGATCAAGGAGGCTTTATCCACAATAGCCAGAAACTGGAAACAATCTAGATATTCTTCAATATATGAATGGCTAAAAAGTATTATATTTGCACAATTGAGTATTACTCAGCTTTTACAATTATGACATCATGAAATTTTCAGGCAATTGGATGGAAAATATCATCCTTAGGGACATAGCCTAGACCCAGAAAGACAAATACTGTGTGTACTCAATTACAGGTGGATTTTAGCTGTTATGTAAATGATAATCATGGTATACTCCACAGACCCAAGAGTTCAGGGGCGGGGCACATGTACCTCCTTTGGAAGGCAAAGTTGTATAAAGTTTGTGGGTGGACTGGGAGCAGGTGGGGTTGGGAGTCAGAGTGATCAGGTGGTGGAGGGATAGACAGGAGAGTGTTGGGAAAGACAACTGTAATTGGAAAGCATTGATGGAGTGGAAAACTTGTGGAGTGAAAACTTTCTGGAACGTGTGAGGTAATACTCGTAGTATAAATACCTAGTGATAACTCCTATTAATGAAAGATATTGAATCTGAACTGCTCATGTTTTGTAGCCAGTCCAGACTTCCAGTTGTGAGACTATATTTCATTTGATTGAGTTTTGGTAGAAGAGTTCTCTTGGAGATCCCTAGACAACCCAGGCTGATTCCAGAAAAAAAGGGTTACTCTCTGAAACCTGACAAAAGAACCAACTCCATTGTTGAGGAAAACATCCACACAACTCTTTGATCAAAAATAGTTGAGCAGGCTGATACCTTCCGGGAGCCCTCAGCCATGGAATCTTTTCTCTTTCATGTGAGAAAGTACTCTGCAGGCTATGGAAAAACAAATGTAGATACCAACCCAGCTACTAAGCATTCCACCTACAATATGTCCTGCCTGGGTCAACAATGACACAAAATTTATGTGAGTGACCAACCAGAATTTGCTATAATTGAAGCCCAAGACCATGAGAGGGAGTCCATGCCCTACTCTACCTACAAGGCCAGGAAACAGAGGCAAGATAGCCTGGAGATCTATGGTAGAACCAAAAATGACTTGCAAAAAATAATCAATGCAATGAATTCTAATTTCTAATGGTATTCTGCTATACTCATATATCAGGTAGCAGATGGGAGTGGGTGCAGAATAGCCAGACATTATGCAGAGAGATTCTAAATTAGAATTCTCCATCAGGTTCATTCCTTTCAAACTTGGAGAACCCTGTGTAAAATGAAGAAATTTTGTAGAAGTTAGAGGGAATGCAGTGTACAAGGAGAATATGGCCTATTAAATCAACTAAGCAGGGCTCACATGAACTCACAGATATGGATCCCAACAACATGGGGTCTCCATGAGTCTGCACCAGCCTCTCTGTATACATATTATGGATATTAGTTTTGAGTTTTAGTGGGACACCCAGGAGTGGGAGCAGGTATTTATCTTACTCTTTTGCCTTCTCTTGGGTCTCTTTTCCTCCTGTTTGTTTTGTCCAGTCTCAATGTGAAGGTTTTTTGCCTTCTCTTACTGGATTTTATTTTATCCTGTTTGACTGTAGTGTCTTGAAGGACTGCTGTTTTCTGAAGAGGAAATGAAGCAGGAGTTGATCTGTTTAAGAGCATACATTGAGGGTAGCTAGGAGGAGTGGAGGGATGAGAAACTGTGGTTGGGATGTGTTGTATGGGAGAAGAATCAATTTTCAGTTAACAAAAATATAAAATAGGAAGAAAACCTATATGAAATGTGTAGCTTCATTATGTTGAACATGAAAACAAACAATAATCTACACGACCAAACTCTGCCTATGATAAAACAAAAGCCTAAGTCTGTGCATGTGTTGGGGCAACAACTCCGGCCCCTGAATGTGTACAAGAAATAATTTAATCGGAAATAAAAACATGTATGTGGGGGAGACAAGTTGAGCCCAGCATTAATTTTACTTTTCAAAAAAGTCGTGTTGTCTCATTTTTGGTGACAGTGATGATGCCTTATGTCCTTCATCATCTTGTACTGTAGATTTTTGTCATGCTAATCTATATAACTTCTTAATCTGAGTCTAAATAAGACATTGTTTAAGCTGATTTCTGTCAGGTATTTTTGTGATAGAAAGGAGAAAGTTAACTAATGAAGAAATAAATTAGCAAAATTCTTTTTAAAAATGGCTGTAACATTTATCTATAAGTCTGAAAGAGGACATGGAAATAGACACACACACACACAAACAAGAACAAATACATTCAACAATGTTATAAATAAAAGATGCGTATTCATAAATCAAAATTTTCTTTTATACAAGCAAGGGACAGTGCAAACTGAAACTTAAAAATATACCACTATGAGTAGGCATGGCTGTCCCGAGTGCCATGTCGGATTCCTCTAGCGTCGCCTTGAAGAAGGTGGTTCAGCAGCTCCAGCTGGAGGCTGGGCTCAACCACGTGAAGGTTTCCCAGGCAGTTGCAGACTTGAAACAGTTCTGTCTGCAGAATGCTCAACATGACCCTCTGCTAACTGGAGTGTCTTCCAGTACAAATCTCTTCAGACCCCAGAAAGTCTGCTTCTTTTTGTAGTCAGCTATCTTGAGGTTTCTTAAACCACTTTTCATGAACCAGTGGATATTCTGAAGTCTGTACAGAAGCTTCTCTAACACGTCCATAATACACAGTCTTTACTTGTCAATCCTGACCATCTACCTCTCTGAATCTTCATGGATTTCTGTTTCACAAGGTTTAACTATTTTATATACACTGGCTGTTGCATACAATAAAACAGCATAAAAAATATGCCACTATTAATAAATGAATTACAAAACACCCATTACGAAGCTCATGCAACACTGTGGAAGAAGGGGACAGACAGAAAGAGGTAGAAGATGCCAGAAGGGCTTGTGAATGCTATCTTCTGTACATGATGCTGGTGAATGCTATCTTCTGTACATGATGCTGGTGAATGCTATCTTCTGTACATGATGCTGGTGAATGCTATCTTCTGTACATGATGCCAGAAGGGCTTGTGAATGCTATTTTCTGTACATGATGCTGGTGAATGCTATCTTCTGTACATGATGCTGATGAATGCTATCTTCTGTACATGATACTGGTGAATGCTATCTTCTGTATATGATGCAGCTACCGCGGTCATGCACAACATGCAACTCCACCTGCCTACAAGTATTCGTAAGAATTATCCTGCTGCTAGCCAACCACAGATGGGAAAGAACTACATGGAACTAGTTCCTCTTCTCCTTTACTGATCTAGTGGCCACTGATAGATTATGAAAAATGATGAGCCACTGTCTTGAGCTGCATGACCATTGGTGAACATACTAGACTACAATGGAGACTTCCAAACAGATGGTCACACAGATGTACATGGCTGAACTCAGTAGTCCTTTAAAGAAATTAATGAATATAATTAATATAAGAAATTACTCTTAGAATAGGTGGTAGGAGGAACACATGGGAATCTGAGAGAGAAAGTATTTTATACATATATGAAAATAACAAATTCAATATTGACTAGTCCTGAAATTCTTTTCTTTGTAGAAGGCAAACACTTAATTTCAGCTAAATACAGGTTTATAGAAAATGATGGAAGTCTTCAGGTTGAGTAGTAAAATTCTACTTGTGTCCCACCCATTGCAATACTTCATACTTCCTTCACTCTTATGTATCTTTCATTTTAGAGTCAGTTGTCTATAGCCATTTCCAGGGAATAACACACAACAAGTGACTAGAGTATCAGGAGGATGTTAGAACCTTCCTAAGTAGTGGAAGAAGCCACTTTTCCTGGCCATGGTCCATAAAGAAATGTTGACTGGGCTTCTGCCAAAATCAAATGTCTTCAGTTACAGGAACTTAAATCAGACTCCCATCATATAGCAAACAAAGAAGCAGTAGATTTTTCTATAAGAGGCAACTATTTTCTAGTCCATGTACTAACATTTTTTACCGATTTTTATTAGATTTTTTTAAAAACAATACCAATCCAAATTCCTACTTCCTCCCCTCCTTCCATTCCCTCCACAAACTTTCCTACCCCATCCTCCTTCAATCCTAGGTGAAGGCAAGGCACCTTGCCCTGTGGAAGGTCCAAAGTCCTGCCCACTACATCTAGGCTAAGCAAGATATATATCCAAAGAGAATAGGATCCCAAAAATCCAGTACATGCAGCAGAGACAAATCCTAGTGCCACTACTAATGGCCCCTCAGTCTGCCCCAGCCATGCAACTGTCAACCACATTCACAGAAACTTCCTTAGTCCTATGTTCCATCCCAGTCAGGCTGGAGTTTGTGAGCTCCCATTAGCCCAGGTAAACTGCTTCAGCGGATAAACCCCTCATGGTCTTTATCTCTTTGCTCATATTCTCATTTCTTCTAGTTTTCAACTGAAACTTGTGAGCTCAGTCCATTGCTCTGATGTGGGACTCTGCCTTTGCTTCCATCTGTTGCTGGATGAAGGCCCTATGGTGATATTCAAGATAATCATCAATCTGAATACAGGGCAATGCCAGGTCGGGGACCCTCTCCACTATTGCCTAGTGTTTTAGCTGGGGCCATCCTTGTAGATTCCTAGAAATTTCTCTAGAGCCAGGCTTCTTGCCAACCCAATAATGGCTACCACAATCAGTGTATCTCTCTCCTTGCTCCCATCTCTGTTCCCCCTCCATCTCGACCGTCTCATTCCCTCAAGTTCTCCTCAACGCTCCCCTTCTCCCCTCCTCTTCACCCTCTCCCCCTTCCACTTACTGCCCCTCTACTTCATGCTCCTAATACTGTCAGGCCACCCTGTCTGTCTCCAACCCCCAGGTGGGTCCATATATGTTTTTCTTTGGGATCCCCTTATTACTTAGCTCCTCTAGGATCATGAACTATAGGCTCAATTTCCTTTGTTTATAGCTAGTATCCACTTATGAGTGAGTACATACCATATTCATCTTTTCAGGGTTATCTTACTCAGGATAGTGTTTTAAAATTCCATTCATTTGCATGCAAAATTCAAGATGTCATTGTATTTCCCTCTGAGTAGTATTCTAATGTATAAATGTGCCACACTTTCTTCTCAGGTGTAAGATAGTATCTCAAAGTTGTTTTGATTTGCATTTCCCTGATAGCTAAGGAAGTTGAACATGTCCTTAAGTGTCTTTTGGCCGTTTGAAATTCTTCTGTTGAGGATTTTTTGTTTAGTTCAGAACATCATTTTTAATTGGGTTATTTAAAATTTTACTGTCTATTTTCTTGAATTCTTTCCATATTTTGGAGATTACTCCTTTGTCTAATGTGGGGTTTGTAAAGATCTTTTCCCATTCATTAGGCTGCCTTTTTGTCTTATTGATTGTGTCCTTTGTTTTATAGAAGCTTCTCAGTTTCAAGAGGTCCCATTTATTTATTTTTGCTCTTAGTGTCTGTGCTACTGGGATTATATTTTGGAAGTGGTCTCCTGTGCTTATGCATTGAAGAATACCTCCCACTTTCTCTCCTATCAGGTTCAGTGTGGTCAGATTTATATTGAGGTCTTTAATCCATTTGGACTTGAGTTTTGTGTATGAGGATAGATATAGATCTATTTTCATTCTTCTACAGATTGACATCCAGTTATGCCAGTTCCATTTCTTGAAGACACTTTCTTTTTTTCATTGTATAATTTTACCTTCTTAGTCAAAAATCAGGTGTTCATAGGTGTGCGGATTAATATCTGTGTCTTCAATTTGATCACTTTTGTCAACGTATCTGTTTTTATGCCAATACCAAGCTGTTTTCATTACTGTAGCTATGTCATAGAGCTTGGTGTCAGGGATGGTAATGCCTCCGGCAGTTCCTTTATTGTAAGGGATTGTTTTGACTCTCCTGGGTTTTTTTTGTTTTTCCATATGAAGTTGATTATTGTTTTTTTTCATGCTCTGTGAAGAATTGTTTTGGGATTTTGGTGGGGTTGAATTGAATCTATAGATTGCTTTTGGTAGGAATGTCATTTTTACTGTTTTCCCTTCTATCCAAGAGCGTGGGAGATCTTTCCATTTTCTGGTATCTTCTTCAATTTCTTTTTCCAAAGACTTAAAGTTAATGTCAAATAAGACTTTCACTTTCTTTGTTAGTGTTACCCTAAGATAATATGTGTTATTTTTGGCTATGGTGAAAGGTGATGTTTCTCTGATTTCCCTCTGAGCTTCTTTATCATTTGTGTATAGGAGGATTACTGTTTTTTTTTTTTAGTTGATCTTGTATCCTACCATATCACCGAAGGTATTTATCAGCTCTAGGAATTCTCTGGTACAGTTTTTGCGGGTCACTTATGTATACTATCATATCATCTGCAAATAGCAAAATTTTGACTTCTTCCTTTCCAATTTAAATCCCCTTGACTTCTTTTGTTGTCTTATTGTTATTGCTAAAACTTATAGAACAATGTTGAAGAGATATGAAGAGACTGGACAGCTTTGTCTTGTTTCTGATTTTAGTGGAATCACTTTGAGTTTGATGTTAACTGTTGGTTTGCTCTATTATATTTAAATATGATCCTTGAATTCCTAACCTCTCCAACACCTTTATGATGAAGGGGTGTTGGATTTTATCAAATGTGTTTTCACTATCTAATGAAATGATCATATGTTTTTTTTTAATTTATTTATATGATGGATTACAAAGATAGATTTTCATATGTTGAAACCGTCCTGCATATCTAAAAAAGCTAACTTGATCATGACTGATGATTTTTTGATATGTTCATTGATTCAGTTTGCCAGTATTTTATTTTATTTATTTATTTATTTATTTTTATTATTTGATTAAAAATTTCCACCTCCTCCCATTGCCCACCCACTGAGACTGTGGGGCTGATCTAATGGGAGCTCACCAAGGCCAGCTGGATGATGGAGCATGTGATCAAACTGGACTCCCTGAACGTGGCTGACAAGGAGGACTGACTGAGAAGCCAAGGACAATGGCACTGGGTTTTGATCCTACTGTATGTAATGACTTTGTGGGAGCCTAGTCTGTTTGGATGCTCACCTTCCTAGTCCTGGATGGACGGGGGAGGACTTTCCACAGGGCAGGGAACCCTGACTGCCAGTATTTTATTGAGAATTTTTGCATCCATGTTCATGAGTGAGATTGGTCTGTAATTCTCTTTCTTTGTTGAGTCTTTGTGTGGTTTTGTTATCAGGGTAACTGTAGCCTATAAAAAGTGTTTGGAAATGACCCTTCTGTTTCTGTTATGTGGAACACTTTGAGAGTATAGAAATTAGCTCTTCTTGGAAGTTCATGTACTAAAGTTTTTCTAATTCATTTGGAGGTCTTTATGACTATGTCAAAATTAGTAGTCCCTGGATAATTGAGGGTGGTTGTTGATGATTGATAGGGAATCTAATTTTGTATTATCTTTGTGTAAGATTGTTCATAATTCCAATAAAAATGTTATTATTTTGGCAATGAGGTAGGCATTAGGCATTAGAACTGTGTATTTAATGTAGATAATTATATTAATAGAATTTTTACTATAATAGTTATCTTTAGAAAACTAGATGCACAAAATTAAAATTCTGGATATTGAATTTGACACAGTTGTAATTCTTTCACCATTTTTAGTCAAAATTTTTATTATATTCAAAATCATTTTAACACATGGTTATTCAATTTTCTATACTTTCAGTCCTTAATTTCTAAAATCTTAAATGCTTATTTTTAAAATATAACCATATTTTACATATCAAGTCAGAGCTCTTTATGATTTGATCATTTAATTTAAAATAACAAACTTTCTTAGTAAAGTACCATATGGCTGCTATTTTAGGTGTGAGCCCCAGAGTGACAAACTTTAAGTGTTCAATTCTGCTGCTGATAGGACAGCAGCTATCAAGAATAGTTATAGAATAGGCATAATCTTCTCTCAGTAAGATTTAATTTATGCATACTTAAATTTAAATATCATACAAATTTATAATCCAGAAAATGTTACCTTTTATTAGTTCCAATTATTTATACTATCTCTTAAAATTTGTTAGCCTCAGGACTGTTTAGATACAACTGTAGTATCTCCAAATCTGCTGACCCTTCTCTCTAACACAAGTTATGTGGCAGCCTTGATTATAAATCCATAATGAATGACTTGTAGAATTGAAATCAATAAAACAAATTTTATAAAATAAATGTATTACATTCATGAATTATGCATATCCACATTATTCTAAATACAGCCAATTCATCCACAGAATCGAGAAATGTGTAAAATAGATGCATTCACATTTGATGGTTTTCCAAATTTAAGTCATATAGAAAACAACTTTATACATTTTGTACTTGTGAAAGTATACTTATCAAGATAGAAAGATACAAACTATTTTTTAACACATTTTTAACTTACTTTATAGCTCTGAACACTAACAGACTGTGGAATGATGTATGCTCTGGCTGCTTACTCTCCCAAGTGTAGCTGTAGCTTGCTACCTGATTGCCTGTTATATTGACTCACTTGTTGGCATTTCATCCTAAATCTCATCTTTTATATCTGCCCATAGAGTCCCTTCTACCATGCCAAGATTTCTGACAAGCTGGAAATGAAAGTATTCAAAAACAGGTCTGTTTTGAAGAAGGGAAGATGAAAGATGGGAAGAAAGAGATAACCCATAATTTATAAAAGCAGAAGATTCCCTTCATCAAATTTCACAGGATACTCCTTAACTCCTTTGGTCCCTCCCAGTTACCCAGAGTGGAATCTTCCCTCTGCTGCCCTCCATTCCCAATTTGATAGCCAGTTTAAATTATTATGTATGTGTGTATGTGTGAGCACAAATACCAAAATACAACTTAACGTGTTCATTTTTGTTGTTTGTATGCAAATAGTTTTAAAACTGATGACTGTTTATTGGACAATAATAAATATTGTCCATCTGTGGTAGAGGATAGCAATCATTTGTTGCTCATGGGTGGGATTCCATGATATTATAGTACTTTCATGTTAACATGAACAGTCCTGTTTATATACTTATTTCTAGGAGAGACTGTTTCATAGAAGACTTCCTGATTTCCTGCAAAGTTAATCATGGGTGCTGGGGTTGTGTCTGTTGAGGCTGAGATCCCTGTTTTGTATAATTGAGATCTCTGCATTTTGTACAGTTGTGTTTTTCAGTGTTTGCCATTTTGTGTAAGATAGGTTTCTTTGATGAGGGTTAGTACAATTATCTTTGATGGTAGCTACATTTATATATGGGTATAACAAAAATAATTTGCAATACAAATCCCCTTGATCCCCTTATGTTGTCTTATTGCTATTGCTAGAACTTCAAGCACTATACTGAAGAGGTATGGAGAGAGTGGACATCCTTGTCTTGTTCCTGATTTTAGTGGGATGGCTTTGACTTTTTCTCTGTTTAATTTAATGTTAGCTGTCAGTTTGCTGTAAATAGCTTTTATTATATTTAGGTATGACCCTAGTATCCCTAATCTCTCTAAGACCTTTATCATAAAGGGGTGTTGAATTTTGTCGAATGCTTTTTCAGCATCTAATGAAATGATCATATGGTTTTTTTCTTTCAGTTTATTTATATGGTGGATTACATTGATAGATTTGCGTATGTTGAACCAGCCCTGCATCTTTGGGATGAAGCCTACTTGATCATAATGGATAATTTTTCTAATGTGTTCTTGGATTCGGTTTGTCAGTATTTTATTGAGAATTTTTGTGTCGATGTTCATGAGTGAGATAGGCCTGTGATTCTCTTTCTTGGTTGGGTCTTTGTGTGGCTTTGGTATCAGGGTAACTGTAGCTTCATAAAAGGAATTTGGCAATGACTCTTCTGTTTCTATATTGTGAAATACATTAAGGAGTATAGGTATTAGCTCTTCTTGGAAGTTCTGGTAGAATTCTGCATTGAAACCATCTGGTCCTGGGCTTTTTTTGGAAGGGAGATTTTTGATAACAGTTTCTAATTCTTTGCGACTAACAGGTCTATTTAGATCGTTCACCTGGTCTTGGTTTAACTAACAAAAATAATTTGAATGTAGTAAAGGATTATGTTGAGTCTAGCAAAAACAACAGTAGTGAATTATTTTAGATTTCCAGGACTTGGCATGATTCTCTTTCTGTTTAATGAGCCTCAAGTAAAATTATATAGCTGTTTGTTGTCTACTACATGTTAGTGCCACTTATTGACTCTTTATACATATCTTGCCATGTTGGTAAATGTCATGTTCATAGGTATCATAGGTGGAAATGACTGTTTGATTGCTTCCCTACCTTAGTAGACTGTGTATCGATTTTTGGAGCCGTGAAAACTAAACAATAGGAAAGAGGCTTTCAGACAAGACACAACTAGACTTGTCTGAGTCATTTCTCTTAAGTATGTGGTGTGTTCAAAAATAAGAGCCCAACTAAATCCCTATGAAGCAAACCAAGGACCATATTGACAATCTATATTGTTTTGGTAGTAACTTACCTTGACCAGCCATTTGCATGAATGTTTTACTGAATTAGTTCTGGATTTTTTTGGTGGTTTATGGGTTTTGTGGGGAGTATTATTATCCCAAAAGGATTGATTGACTTCCTTAGATATTTCACTCCAGTTAAAATGGCAAAGAACAACAAAACAACTAAAAACAAATACTGGTGAGGATATTGAGAAAGAGAAACCATTACTCACTGTTGTTGAGAATGCAAAATGGTGCAACCACTCTGGAAATCAGTCTAAAAGATCCTCACATAAAATAAATCTACTGTATAATGCAGATATATCTATGCTTGACATATGTCTGAAGGACACTTGCTCAACAATGTTCACTGATGACATATTTGCAACAGGAAAGAAATTGTAAAACAAATGTAAATTTCCTTCAATAGGAAATTGGAGAATGAAAATGTGATACATAGACACAATAAAACATTATCCAATAGTAAATAAAATTATGAAATTTGAAGGGAGATGGATGGTATTTGAAAAATTATATTAAGCAAAATATTATTGACTCAGTACCATATATTCTTTCTCACCTACTGTTTCTAAAGCTGAATCCTCGAAGTGTGTATATGACGAGCAACCACTGAAGCTGGGAAAGCATAGAGGGCAGCTTGCGAGGGGAACAGCAGGATACAGGTGACATGAAATAGCAAATGAAATATCTGGGAGATGAATTAAACTGGAGAGGAGGAGGAGAGTCAATACAAATGGAGAAGGGCACCCATTTGGTGTGCTCCTCCCTTGGGAGGGTCACTTCTCTACCTCCCAATTTTATTCAATTGTCTATAGTTCTTTGTGTAGGGTTGAGGCCTCATGGGCCTTTCCCTATACAGTTTTGCATTTTCATTGGCTTCATCCTTGTTTAGCTCACAATGCTGTTGTGATATTGGTGAGACTTCATGGGTGAAGCTTCTCATAGCGCAAAGAAACATAGTCTCATGGCAAAGTCTCTTATCCTTTGTCTCCTCCAACCATTCTTCCTCATATTATTCAATGTTCTCTGAACCCTAGGTATAAGAGAATTCTGGAGAGGAATCCATTAGGACTGGGCTCCCAAATTCTGCATTTAGATTGGTTGTGATTTTCTGTAATGGTGACGAATTTGAAGGAGACTGGGGAGGTGAATATGGGAGCGTTTGGATGGAGGAAACAGAAGTGAGAAATATAATTAAGTATAAAACCAAAATAAAGAAAACTATTATAAGTTAAAAAATAAAAATTTAAAATATTTATCCTTTTGTAAAGTAAGAGGAATGAGGAGCAAATATCAATCATGTCCAATAAAGCATCAAGAAATTGTATTATTTTATGCTTACCTAAATTATACATTATATACACACTTATATAAATATATGTGTATAATTAATATCTCCATTAATTTTTTTACTCAAATTCCAGAGATTTCTCCAAAGTTAGAGTGGCATGTAATCTTCATAAAATTTATAACAATATGTGTACTAACCAGTTTTTTGTTGAGTTTAAGCATTTCAAAACTTGCAAAACAAGAGAGCAAACACTTTTTCATTTTCATTTGAGAGGAATGGAGTAAATTAAATGTATGAACCTTAAACATGCTGTGACTTTTAAAATATCTTGAAAAAGCATGTTTGACCTATACTTTGATAATGGTTGCTTAATCATATTTCAATTGGAAATTGGGTAGTTGAATGCCTTTTTTTCACTCTTCTCTTACACACCACATATCTACTGCAGCTTCTCATCTGCTCTCCTCTCCCCGTCTCCCTTCCATATATTCCCTCTTCCCAGATCCATTCCTCCTCTCCCTCCCCAGGAAAGGGCAGGTCTTTCAGAGCTATCAGTCAAACAAGTCACACCAAGCTATAATAAAACTAAATATATCCCCTTATCTCAAGGCTGAATGAAGATCCCCAGTAGGAGGAAAGGGTACCAAAAGCAGGCAAAAATGCCAGAGACAGGTCCCCGCTCCAAAAGACAATTGTGCTACAGGAACACCAAGCCACAGAATCACAACATATATGTGGAAGATCCAGGTCAGATCCATATAGGTTTGCTGACTTTTGACTAGTATTTGTAAGCCCTTATCATCCATTTTCCTGTAGTGTCTTTACTTTTCTGGCTACCATAGTCCCCACTTCCTTCCCTCAACAGGATTCCATGAACTCAGTCCAATGATTGTCCATGCGTCTCTGAATCTGCTCCCATTAGATGTTGGAAAAAGCTTCTCTGGTGACAGTTAAGCTAGACAATTAAGCTGCCTGGTGACATAAGATGGCCAGTTCATAATCCCTATTACTCATTACAAGGAGTGTTCCCTAAGTTCACCTTAGATTATTCCCTTTGCAGTAGTTTTCTACCTGGCATCCAAGATGCCCCTGATTCCACTCTTCTTTTCCATTACTTTCTCTCCCAGTCTTCCATCCAATTTATTCTATTCCTATCCCCTCTTGGCCCAGTCCCCCAAAATCTATTGTGTTCCCCTTCCCAGGGAGATTTATATGACTCCTCCTTGAGCCTTCCTTGTTAGCATCACTGGGACTGTGGAGGGTCATTCATATTATTTCTTACAGCTTTACCTGACATTGTCCCTCATCATTATCCTTTACTTACAGCTAATATAAACTTAGAAGTGAGTACAGACCATATTAGTCTTTCTGGGTATGGATTACCTCACTCAGGATGATATTTTTCAAGTTGCATTCATTTGCCTGCAAATTTCATAATATCATTGTTTTTTTTTAAATTAACTTATTTTATATCCTGACCACAGATTTCCCTCCTTACTTTGCCCAATTATTCTTTTCCCCCTCTCCCCACTCTCCACACCCTCAAACTACTCCTCCATTGATTCTGTTCAGGAAATCACAGGTCTCCCAGGGATATCAACAAAATATGGCATATCAAATTGCCTTAAGACTAAACACCTCCCCATGCATTAAGGATAGGCAAGGTGACCCAGTATGAAAAGTATGGTAGTTAAAGAGTCAGATAGCCTCTGTCCTAGTCTTAAGAGTTGAACAAGAGGACCAAGTTACACAACTGTAACATATATGCAGAGTGCCTAGATCAGTCACAAAGATGTTCTCTGATTGTTGGTTCAATTTCTGTGAGCCCCTCTAAGCCCAGGTTAGTTGATTCTGTGGTTTTTCTTGTGGCCTTGACCCCACTGGCTCTTACAATCCTTCTTCCATCTCTTCCATGGTGTTTCAAAAGCTTGGGCTAATGTTTAGCTATGGGCCAGCATCTGTTTCCTTCACTTAGTGGATGAAATCTCTCTGATGATAATTGGGATAATCTTTGAATACAGCAGAATGCTGTTAAACATCATACAATTAAAATCTTTTCCCTTCTATCATGTTTGATTTTGTTCTAGGTCTCTGGGTTATCCAGCCTTGTAAGTCTTAGTGCTCCAGACAGTATCAGGTATGGGTTTACCCTTTCTGGCATGGGTTTTAGGCTATACCAGCCTTTGGTTGGTCACTTCATCAATCTGTAGTACATCTTTTACCCTAGCACATCCAATATTCATGATAAACTGTAGCTTGAAGGTTATGTGGCTGGATTGGTTTTCCACACACTCCACTTCAAGTCTTCTCTGGCTACAGAATATGGTCAGTTTAGGTTACATATCTGCTATTGCTAGGACTCTTAGCTTGTGTCATCCTTGTAGATTCCTTGGAATAATTCCCCTGTTCCAGGTTTTTGCACGACTCTGAAATGGCTCCCCTTTTCAGTAGTCTCATTCAATATTCTCTCCCTTAGTGCCACTGCCAAAAAATCATTGTATTTTAATATCTGAGTAACATTCCATTGTGCAAATGTATTATATTTTCGTTATCCATTCTTCACTTTAGAGACATTTAGGTTCTTTCCAGTTACTGACTATTATGAATAAAGCTGCTATAAACATAGTTGAGCAAGTGTCCTTTTGATGAGATGGGTCATTCTTTGCTTCTATGATCAGTAGTTGGTATGGCTGGACCCTGAGATGCAATGATTACCAATTTTCTGAAAAATATGCATACTGATTTCCAAAGTATCTGTACAAGTTTGTATTCCCACAACAGTGAGTGAGTATTCCCCTGAAGTTTGGTGAGTTTGGGTTCCTAGATCCTGTGAGTCCACCATTTCTTCTGTATTGTTGCCTATAAAGTCTGTTCTTCCAACTGGTGTGTGTATCATGGTTAATAAAAACCCAGAGAAAGATATTGGGATTCAACTTGATTGTCAGAAAAGCAAAACAGCCACCCTGTGACTCTTACCTCTACCTCAGTCCAAAATGACGATCCTGCCTCCAAGAATACTCAGAATGAGACTGACTGAGAGTGCTCTTCTCCCATGTTATATTCCTCTCTAGTGATGGGATTAAAGGTGAGCATCACTACCTGCTGTTTCCTATGGCAAATTAGTGTAGCTACTGAAATTAAAGGTGTGTGTCACCACTGTCTGACCTGTAAAGTTGACTAGGGTGACTGTTTTATTCTTTGATCTTCAAGCAAGCTTTATTTATAAAATTCAAATGAAAGGTCAGGCGGTGGTGGTGCACGCCTTTAATCCCAGCACTCGGAAGGCAGAGGCAGGCTGATCTCTGTGAGTTCAAGGCCAGCCTGGTCTACAAGAGCTAGTTCCAGGACAGGAACCAAAAGCTACGGAGAAACCCTGTCTCGAAAAATAAAAAAAAAAATTCAAATGAAATATCACTACAGGTGTGTGTTGTACCTGTGGATGTTGAATTTGCTGAAGTTTCAGGGAAGGGATGACCATGGGAATGATGATGATGTGAGAGGAATTAGGGGGCATAATGGGTCTTGGTGAAACAGAATCCAGTGAGCAGTCATGGTGCATCCTGCAGGCTGGTCTCTCACCTGCTGGATGGCTGCTGGGGACTACTTCAAAGCAGTGAAGTGCCATTCGAGTTGCTGCTTTGCTGGTACAAAGATGGGAGTGGAGAGAAATATGTGATGTGACCTTGGTCTTAAAGTCTGCTCGCTGGTGCAGTTTGTCTTTGAGGCCAGTCACTGACCTGTTCTTCCAACTGGTGTGGGTTGTGCTTCTGCCTATGATGTCATCTGAAGTTTCAGGTGAGAGATAGCCACAAGGAGGATGAGTAGGAGAGTGGTTGGTTTACAGAATGGGTCTTGAGGGGACAGAATCCAGTGGACTGCAGTGGTTGATGCTTTGATTGAAACACTGGAAACAGTGTTTCAGTATCTTACTCTGTTTAAAATCCTTTATATAGCTTTCATGGGGGCAATATTGTAGTAATAATGTGGTGTGGGAAATCCTTCTATACATATGTTGCTTTTATTGGTTAATGCATAAAGAATCTGGTTTGGCCTGTGATAGGGTAAAGTCGAGTTAGGCAGGGAAAACTAAACTGAATTCTGGGAGAAAGAAGGTGGAGTCAGGAGAAGCCATGTAGCCACTGCTGGGGACAGACACAGCAGAACCTTACTGGTAAACCACGAGCCTTGTGGTAAAACATAAAATAATAGAAATGGGTTAAACAAAGATAGAAGAGCTAGCTAGAACTATGCTTATGTGATTGGCCAAGCAGTGACTTAAATAATATAGTTTTTGTGTAATTATTTTTGAGAGTCTGTGTGTCCAAGAAATGAACAAGCAGCCTCCAACTACAGATTAGCACGCTAATTAAAACAGAGTTTAATGCAGCTTCTTGCTCTGTTTGCTGGTGACTCCTTTAACAGAGGTCTTTCTGACTCAGCAATAGCAGCAAAAGCTGCTCAATTCATTTAAGATGGCTTGCTGGTTTACCAGCATGAACCAGGCTCTGGTTCTGACTCTTTGAGGAGGTCTGGCTAAGGAGCATTTAAATGGGGTACGTGACCAAAGTGCTACAACTTGCCTAATAAGGACACAGACCTACCGTGTGCTTAAAATGGGGCAATATGGATGGATCACAGAGGCTGTGAATATGACTCAGACATGCTGGAGCCAACAGGCAGTGCTTTGGAGTTAGTCTTAGCCACAGCCACTAAGCATTAAAAAGAAAATGCTCTTGGATAGAAAAAGATTTTAGATACACAATAGGACAGATTCAGACAAAGAACACCTCTAAATGAGAAACAGAGTGTATAAAAAATGTATGTATGTTTGGGACAGAGAAGAAAAAGAATAAAGAGACAGTAAATGTAATGTAAAAAAGTACAGACAGTAATTTATTAAAGGAGCAAAGATGGTAAAATAAATATTAAACGTGTAGAAAAAGTAATTGACTAAAAACAATAAGCCATGTAAAGATGGAATATACACAGAGATTCTGGATTATGCACATTATTGTGTTTTATTTAAATTATTTGACTGTAAAGGAGCTAAAAGCAGAGAGATATTTCATGGTATGGACTCCTAAGCTAAACCAACAATATACTTTAAAGGTATCTTATCTTTAAAATTTGAATCTAAGGGTATGTTGCTTTGGAAAAGAAGTCCTTTTTTTCTTTCTACATAGGATGGGAACCTGTGGATCTTTCAGACTAATGTGGTTTGATGAACTAAGATCCCCTGAAAGGTTACTGTGAACATGCCCCCCCCCAAAAAAATAATTTTGCCAACAAAAAGTAGGAAGCAGTTTGAAGAAAACTATGCCCAAATTCATAAGTGATTGTGTACAGATGTTTGTTTACATTTAAAGAAAGGTATGGTATAGAGATTTTCATTGGTATGGATCTTGGTATATTAATAGAAATTTTAGGTCAATTTTGTTTTACATATATATATGTGCATATATATATACATATATATATTTCTGCTCTTGATTAAGGTATTGTGTTTGTTTAGCTCATTTTAAAATGTAATGTATAATTAAGAAACATAAGTTAATAGATAATCATATATAATAGTCAAGCTTCTAGACATGTTAGATTTTCTAGATTTACAGAGATATATTTCAGATGAATAGGGATTCTTCAAACCTGTCAAAGACCTATGAAATATAGCATTTAAAATAATTAAGAACCTAATACTTTTCATGACAATGAGACACATCTGATCCTGGCAGCATCAATAACTCCAAAAGGAAGATGAGCATTGAAGAGGTTCCTTACGGAGTTTGCTAGCCATTTGGGTAACAAACTGCTCTTGCCTGGATTTTTTCAAAGTATGCCGTATGAACTGGACATGTAGGACCCACAGAAAAATGAGTGTTGAACTTTCTTAAAGAAGGTAAAACAGTCCTTAGGGGTTCCTGCTTCATAAAAGAGTCTTCAAAACATTCTGCAGGACACAGAAAATGTTACTGACAAACTGCCAATATAGGCAGAAATATCTTTGAAATTTTTGGATTCATGGAAAAGTCACCAGGACAAGCAAGATATTCATCAGTGTGGCTATAGGACAGGGCCAGTTCAGGGTCAATCTCCTCAGCTGCCCAAGGAGCAAGCTGGGGACATCTCCTTGGACACCTGGGAACCCCTATAGAGTCAAGTCTCTTGCCAACCCTAAAATGGCTTCCTTAATTAAGATATCTTCTTCCCTGCTCCCATATCCACCCTTTCTCCATCCCAACCACCCATTCCCCCAAGCTCTCCCCATCCTCCCCTTCTCCCTTCTCTCTCCCCCTCTCCCCTTACCCCCACCCCAGCCCCACCACCAAGTTCCCATTTTTTGCCTGGCAATCTTGTCTACTCCCAATATCCAGGAGGATAACTATATGATTTTCTTTGGGTTCACCTTCTTATTTAGCTTCTCTAGGATCACGAATTATAGGCTCACTGTCCTTTATTTATGGCTAGAATCCACTAATGAGTGAGTATATACCATATTCATCTTTTCTGGGTCTGAGTTACCTCACTCAGGATCTTGCTTATCACCATAGAACCTTCATCTGGCAATGGATGGAGATAGAGACAGAGACCTACATTGGAGCACTAAGGTCCAAATGAGGAACAGAAGGAGGGAGAACAGGAGCAAGAAAGTCAGGACTATGAGGGGGAGCCCATCCAATGAGTCGGAGGGGCTGATGTAATGGGAGCTCACCAAGGCCAGCTGGACTGGGACTGATGGAGCATGTGATCAAACTGGACTCTCTGAATGTGGATGAGAATAAGGGCTAGCTGAGAAGCCAAGAACGATGGCACTGGGTTTTGATCCTGCTACATGTACTGGCTTTGTGGGAATCTAGTCTGTTTGGATGCTCACCTTTCTAGAACTGGATGGAGGGAGGAGGACCTTAGACTTCCCCCAGGACAGGGAACCCTGACTGCTCTTTGGACTGGAGAGGGAGGGGGAGGGGGATTGTGGTGAGGGGAAGAAAAATGGGAGGAGGGGAGGAGGTGGAAATTTTTAATAAAAAGAAAAAAAAAAGAAGTCAAAAAAAGTCAGCAGGACACTAAAAGCCAATAGACTGAATATGGGTGCCCACAACATTACTGAAGTACTTTGGTTGACTGTCTAGGCAATGAGATGTCTCTGTCAGTTTCTAGTGTTTCAGAAGTTGCTTACAATGCACTTCCTGCATTATTAATCATCAAGCTGATTAATCTTTCATTAGTGATATCTCTGATTATAAAAGAACGGTCTCAAATCCTTTCCATTTCTGGAAAATCAGTTGGTTTGGGCTATTTGTCAGGTATATTTCTATTGTACAATAACATGTAAATTATTACTGAATCACAAAATTGAAGTCATTTTATGAATGAACCCCAAATTATCAATTTCTGATTGGAAAGAAGTCAATAACATTTGTGATCTCTGATCATTTACATGAATGTTTCATTACTTTACTTTTATGAATTAGTTATTTCTTGAGAAATCTATATTACAAATGTGTTCTTTGAACTATAATCTTTGAATCATTTTAATAATTGCAAGTGTTATAACTGTTTAGTCATTTTACACATGAAATAACATTTCATTTAGTGAAAACTATTTAGTAAAACTGAAGTAAGAAAATTTTGCTAGTTAGAAGTACTGCATGTTTCAATTATTTTTTCTCTGTATTTCATAGTTCTCTGCCTGTTTTTCAAACAGGCCCTCTGTTTCTCAGAACAGTCTTTAATTCAATCTATAAACAAAAATGATCCTGGACTCCTGTTACTGTTCCTCTCTCTTGAGTACAGTGATTATAGCATCACTGTTTTTCCAAGTTCTGGGGTTAAATCCAGGAATTTAAACATGTTAGGAAAATAGTTCAACAAACTGGATTACAAGAAGTTTACATTGTTTTCTTTATTTTTCACCAACACTTCTCTCTATGACAATTTCCCTTCTAAAATGTGTTCTATGGAATATAGAGTGCTACTGATGAAAACACGGTAAAACATTAATAAATATATGAGTAGTTCAATTAAGAGCAGTTAAACACTGCTGCTTCAATTGACTGTGCTACTTAGGGGCAAATAATTTGAAGGATAAAAACTTAAATTTCAAGAAGGTAGCTAGCTATTCAAGCAGATGAGTGATAGATTCAGACTTTTAACTTAGGCCATCGGATTTCTGAATATGTGCTGTGGTTCTTTTTGAGATCTTATTTACTTTATTTGTAAGGGTATTTTTCTTATACGTAGTTACCACAGAGGCCATAAAAAGGTATTGAATCCTCTGGAATTGGAGTGGTAGAGACTTGTTAGTTGCTATGTGGGTGCTGGCAAATGAACCTGGATTCTTTGGAATAGAGTTAGTGCTTTTGACTGATGATCCATTTATCTAGTCCCAAAGTAATTTGCTGATATATAGAAGCTACTGGATTGAAAATAAAAATAACAATACTTGTTGTATGTAGTCATGGCTTGTAATAGTGTGAATTTAAAAAGAATGGTATAAGAGTGCCTGAACTTATCTTTTTACAGTTGCATAACTCTGTGGACAAATAGAAAACTAAGGATTTGAACACAGTGTAAAAGTCTATTCACTCCAGAGAGTACAGACAATTGATCCCAGAAAGGAAACACTGAATTCTAGCTAGGCAAATCAATAAATTTTGAGATTACATGTAAAAATAGCTGTATCAGCAAACAACATGTTTCTGAATAATTGATGACTCAAACAAACTGTATCCTTGGAGATTCATGCATAATATATAACAATCAAAACTGAAGAGTATCTACCCCTGCAAAATTATTCACTGCTTTTAGAGTTGAGCAGTCTCTTGGGACTCATCAATTTTTATCTTCTTGAGTGTTATAAATTGTGTGGGCATCTCTAGTCTTACAAGTTATCCTCTTTGCTCTGGAACAAAAATTTCAATTTGGAGGAAATAGCAATTCAACATCTCTCAGAAAAATAAATGAGATAAGTATCTATGGTGTTTACAGAGGTCATGCCGTGCTGAGATCCAAAAGAAAGAAGAAACTGAGAAAGATAAAGCTAGTCCTACTGCCTTTAATCCAAATTTATGGCCAGTTCACATTTTGAGCTTTGTTTGAATACAATCTGGAATTAACTTTTATTTCTAGTTCCAATATTTTTTTTTTTATTTTGTGTTATTCAATCAACCTTTTTTTTGGACCACCAGTTCCAAACATGCATAACCCACAGAACAAGCAAAGCCATCCATCCTGCCTGTTGGGAATGTAGGTGTCCTGATCTTGAAATAACTTTCTGCTGCCAGGGGCAACTGCATCTTTAGGGAACTCTGAGTAAACTGAGATAATAATCAATTCCTGAGAGTTACCTGTTGTCCAGTCTCAGTGTGATGGGCAAGGCTTTAAAGTACTGGACTGAAGTAATTTATGAGGCTGGATCATCTTTGCTAATTGATTTGAAGTTGTTCTAGATACAAATTTTGAAGAAACTGCAATAGAGACATTCTAAGAGTCTGGATCACTTATGATTCTTGTCTTCATTGGTGTCTCGTTTTTTTTTTCTTTTTGTTCCTGAAAACACACAAACTTTTAAAGATGACATATATGTCTGCAATAACACAGGTATGGAATGTATGGTGTGCATAAGTCAGAAAAATATGAGTTTTTTTTCTATATTTGATCAAGAAAACATAACTATATAAGTCCACTTTTGATGTGAGTTTCCCATCTATATGCTATAAATACCATTGGCTAATAAAGAAACTGGCTTGGCCTGATAGGATGGAGCAGAGCTGTGTAGGGAAAACTAAACTGAATGCTGGGAGAAAGAAGGAGGAGTTTAGGAGAGGCCATGTAACCCTGCCAAAGACAGACACTTAAACTTTAGCCAGTAAGTTACAGCAACATGGTGATACACAGATTAATAGAAATGGGTTAAATTAATATGTAAGAGTTAGCTAATAAGAAGCTAGAGATAATGGGCCAAGCAGTGATTTAATTAATATAGTTTCTGTGTGATTATTTTGGGGCTAAGCAGCTGGATTCTAACTAGCCATCTCCCTCCAACACTCTTGGACTCTATAAACAAACTGTAATATAAATCTCCTCCATGACATATGAAAGGATGACATATAAATCTTGAGGGCTCTGTAACTAAGAAGATTTATCATGTCTCATTCAGTCTCAGAGAGGTTCACATGTTGAGGGATCAGTTTTTGCATCACATGTCTTAAACTTTTTCTTGGTTTCTTCCTTGATGTCCACAACTAAGATTTTTTTAGAAAATTGCCTCAAATAAAATCTCATATTAGTTAATTTTGAAGAACTCTGAAGCCCTTATTTCCTATGGAAACAAAAATCATCACCTCTCACCCAACACAAAGGATTCCTGGTTTCCACTCTGAGGTCAACATGTCTTTAAACTATACAGTTGATTTTATTCACCAGCTTATTATTATTTTTTTACTATGAACTATCCCTCTTCACTTGTCATTCCTCTCTCACAAGTATTTAAAACATTAAAATTAATAAAGAACTGTAAAAGATTTACACAATCTGTGTATTTCTCATTCTTGCATCGCTTATTCTATTATACATTTTATTCTTTTTTTATTTCCAATAACTTCAGCTTTTTTCCATTCAAATTTACATTTCCTCCCCTCCTCCCATTCCCCTTCTGCTCCCCCACTCCCCCTCCTTGTTTGAGAGAGGGCAGGTAACCCTGCCCTGTGGGAAGTCCAAGGCCCTCCCCCCTATATTCAGGCCTATGAAGCTGTGCATCCAAATAGACTAGGATCACAAAAAGTCAGTACATGCAGTAAGAACAAGTCCCAGTGCCTTTATCAATGGCTTCTCAGTCAGTCCCTATTGTCAGCCACAATCAGAGAGTCTGGTTTGATCACATGCTCATTCAGTCTGGGTCCAGCTATATTTGGTGAGCTTCCATTAGAACAGGCACATTGCCTAAGTAGGTGGACCAACCCCTTGCAGTCCTGACTTTCTTGCAACTCTTCTCCCTCCTTCAACTGGAACTTGGGAGCTCAGTCCTTTGTCTGAAGAGGGTCTCTGTCTCTATCTCCATCCATTGGCAGACAAAGATTCTTTTGTGATATTAGAGATAATCAAGAGTGTGATAGTGTTGGGGCAAGGACAGTTCAGGCAACCTCTGTTCTGCTGTAGAAGGACCTAGCTGGGGACAACCCCCTGAACACCTGGGATCCCCTATAGAGCCAAGTCTCTTACCAACCCTAAAATGACTCCCTTAATGTAGATATCTTTTTTCTGCTCCTATATCCGCCCTTCCTCCAGCTCCATCTTCCCATTCTCCCAAACTCTCTCCAGTCTTTCCCTTCTCCCTTCTCTCTCCCCCACTCTGCTTCCCCCAACCCCAGGCCCACCCCTACCCCCACCCCCATGCTCCCCACTTTTACCCAGCAATCTTGTTTGCTTCAAATTTCCAAGAAGATCAATATGTGTTTTTCTTTGGGTTCACCTTGTTATTTGGCTTCTCTAGGCTTGTAAACTATAGGCTTAATGGCTTTTGTTTATGGCTAGGGTCCACTAATGAGCGAGTACATACCATATTCATCTTTTTGGGTCTGGGTTATCTCACTCAGGATGTTTGTTTTTCTATTTCCATCCATTTGGATGCAAAATTCAAGATGTCATTGCTTTTTACCAATGAGTAGTACTCTAATGTATATATATTCCACACTTTCTTTATCCATTCTTCCATTGAGGGACATTTAGGGTGTTTCCAGGATATGGCTATTACAAATAATGCTGCTGAACATAGTTGAACAAATGCTTTTGTAGTATGATTGGGCATCTCTTGGGTATATTCCCAAGAATATATTGTTGGATCCTGGGGTAGGCTGATTCCCAGTTTCCTCAAAAACTGCCACACTGATTTCCAAAGTGGTTGCACAAGTTTGCATTCTCAGCAGCAATGGATGAGTGTTCCCCTTACTCCACATCCTCTCCAGCATAGACTATCATTGGTGTTTTTGATTTTAGCCATTCTGACAGTTGTAAGATGGTATCTCAAAGTTGTTTTGATTTGCATTTCCCTGATCGCTAAGGAGGTTAAGCATGACTTTAAGTGTCTTTTGGCCATTTAAACTTCTTCTGTTGAGAATTATCTGTTCAGTTCAGTACCCATTTTTTAACTGGGTTAATTAGCATTTTAATGTCTAGTTTCTTGAGTTCTATATATTTTGGCGATCAGACCTTTGTCTGATGCAGTGTTGATGAAGATCTCCATTCAATAGGATGCCTTTTTGTCTTAATGACAGTGTCTAAACTGGCCTTATCCTATAGCCACACTGATGAATATCTTACATATCACCATAGAACCTTAATCTGGCAATGGATGGAGATAGAGACAGAGACCCACATTGGAGCACTGGACTGAGCTCCCAAGGTCCAAATGAGGAGCAGAAAGAGGGAGAACATGAGCAAAGAAGTCAGGATCACGAGGGGTTTGTCCACCCATGGAGATGGTGGGACTGATCTAATGGGAGCTCACTAAGGCCAGTTGGACTAGGACTGATGGAGAATGGGATCAAACCGGACTCCCTGAATGTGGCTGATGGTGGAGACTGACTGAGAAGTCAAGGACAACAGCACTAGGTTTTGATTCTATTGCATGGACGGGCTTTGTGGGAGCCTAGTCTGTTTGGATGCTCACCTTCCTGGATCTGGGTGAAGGGGGGAGGACCTTGGACTTCCCATAGGGCAGAGAACCCTGACTGCTCTTTGAACTGGAGAGAGATGGGGAGGGGAGTGGAGGGAGGGAAAGAAAGTAGGAGGAAGGGAGGTGGTGGAAATTTTTAATTAAATAAATAAATAAGTAAAATATTGTGAACAAAAAAGAAGCATATTGAATATAGCAAATATAATTTGAACTTGTATCAATATAAAAAATCCATGCCAATGAGTATTGTCCATAAATAATAGCTCACAAATATTCACTGTATTATTAACTACTATTATTATTACTGTGTGTAAGTTCACATTAGCATATCTATTTTCCCATTCAATTTCTCCCCTCCCCATTTTTATGGAAATAATTTTCCTACATAATTTCCACCCCAACCCCCACCAATATATGAGTAATAATCAATCCCTAAATGGCAAACATTGTTGGAAGAGGTGATGTCATCTTCTAGAATTGTTTCTAGGTGTTATAAGGGTAATGTTCTTTCAATGGGATCCTGTAAAAGTTAAATGATTGTTATGTTTCAAGATTACTATTTTGTATAATTTCAAATATCTCTGAATATTTGATAGGGTTTATCTGAAGGTCTTTTTTTTTTTTTTTTTTTTTTTTTTTTTTTTTTTTTTTGGTTTTTTGAGACAGGGTTTCTCTGTGGTTTTGGAGCCTGTCCTGGAACTAGCTCTTGTAGACCAGGCTGGTCTCGAACTCACAGAGATCCGCCTACCTCTGCCTCCCGAGTGCTGGGATTAAAGGCGTGCGCCACCACCGCCCGGCTTATCTGAAGGTCTTAATTGGAGTTCTGGCCAGAATATTGTAAGAAGGTTGACCATTTCAGCAATTAGTACCCAAAAACTGGTCTTTTTTGGTACTATCAGGCATCATGACATCTATCAACCAGGTGGATTCATTATTGTGGGGTCCCCATCTTCTTTCTTAAAGCTTTAAGAATATTGCAGTAAAATCTACTGTTCATTGTAGAAAACTTAAAAATTATTCATATAGACATATATTCAGTGAAAGATATGATATAGACAAAATGGGCATGGAGAAAAGTAAAATATTGCCTTAAAAAATCTATCTTCTTTCTGTTACACACCAGATGGTTTCTGATATAAGACAAAAACTCTGCATTTTTCTTTTAACATGTTTGGATTCAGAGAAGGAGAGCCATTGTTCAAATTCAAAAACATTTTTTCAAATCACCTGTGCTCATAAATATATTTCTTTTTGTTTGATGATACTTTATTGATAGCTATATTTTCCTGATTAGGAATTCAAATGTCCAAGGTCTCTTGACTTTTTGAAAATGTATATTTTCCTGTAAAGACAAGAAAGAACACTACCCCAAAAGTTTATGAGGTTTTCTTCCCACATGTAAGGTTTTCACCTACGTGGATGAGTTATCATTTCTCTTTTCATGAGGTTTCACTTTTTCAAACTGCATCTTTATTAATTTTGATAGTATCTATAAAAGCTTTAGCTTTTCTTCTCCTGTGGAAACAAGAGAGAAAACCTTTCCCAATGCAACACATCTCCTGGTTTTCATTTCGGGGTCAATACATCCTTGAAATATACTGGCTGATTTAATTCAGAAGTGGTTTTTTATTCAATGTCTCTCTGTTTTCATTGTTCCTTTCTCATTAGTGTTAAGAATATTCAAGATTGATAAATCATTATTCAATTATTTCAATGGGTATTTTCCATCCCTTTCTGTTTATTTAGCATAAATTTTATAGTTCAATTTATTCTTCTATAACTACCTGACCTATAGGATAGTTTGGTATACCCATGATATGCTTACTATTATAATAAGCAAAAACTGATTTTCTTAGAGATATATAAAGGACCATTGTCTGTATTTATTTGTGCAGGTATACCCATGATGGCCATTTAACTTCTAATAAATGTGTGATTACTGAATCAGTCTTTTCTGAGCTCAAGGAAGTTGCCCATTGAAAACTTGAATAAGTGTCAATGGTGTGATGTACATATTTTAATTTTCCAAATTCTGTAAAGTGGAACACATCCATCTGGCAGATTTTATTCCTTTTAGTACCTTTGTATTTAGTCCCTACAGGTAACAGTATTTGGTTTTTGAAAGAGTAAGTAGGACATCTCTTTACAATCTCTTTAGCTTATTTTCATGTATTAGAAAACTCTTTCTTTAAACTTTTGCTATTGATATAATGATTTTTAATAAAATTCTGAGGCCTTCAGCACACTTCCAATTAGTAATTGATCAATATCTATATGACCTTGTGTTAGAGGATCTGGCAGACCTGTATGGGATTGGATGTGTGTTACATATATAGAATAAGCCTATTTTGATTATGTCTTGAACTTGAATTAATAATGATGTCAATTCAGCATCACCTTTTATAAATTCAGTAGGTTGAATATGCAAAACAACTGTTTCTGAATAATAAGAATCAGTAACTATATTGAGAGGTCATTTAAAGTCCCTCAGATCCATGACAATATCATATAACTTTAACTTTTGGACAGAACTATGAGGGCTTTTTTCTACTTTACTTAATTAATTCTTATGATGTACAACCTACCTTTCCTGATTTATTTGCATCAGTAAAATATATATGGATTCAAGTCATTGGTACATCATATACAATTTGTGGGAAGAATCTAAGTAGTTCTATTCATAAGGTTAATTCTATCACTTTGGGATACTTGCTATTAATTTCTCCCAAAATATAGCATAATCTTTTTGCTTTGTTTTATTGTGTTGCCATAACTTTTTAATTTCATCGGTAGTAAAAGGCACTCCAATCTTTGCTGGATCTATATCTCCTTGTTGACAAAAGATCCATTCTAAGATAATGTCTTCCCTCTGCCTTAAAATTCTTGTAGTGGAAATTCTGGAAGGCAACATGTCTAGAATAAAATTAATATTTGGATTAACCCTCTCTACTTGTCCCTCCAGTAATTTCTCTTCAATGATCATCAATTATTTTTCTGCTTCAGCAGTTAATTCTATGGGAATATTTTTTGTCACCATCTAAGATTTTGTTTAAATGAATTATTAGATCAGATGTCATCCCTAAAGGTGATTGTAGACTGGAAATGTCTCCTAAAAATCTTTGCAAGTCATTAAGAGTGTACAATTGGTCTCTTAATTTGTTCCTTTTGTGTTTTAATTTTCTGTAAACCTAATTTGTAACCTAGGTAATTGACAGAATCTTGTATTTTTATTTTTTTCAGGAACATTTTTTTTTTAAAATCCTGATTTAGGCAAAACTTTCTTTACTTCTTCAAAAATTCTTTCTAAATTATCTGGATGTAAATCAGATAACAAAATATCATCATGTAATGGTAAATTATAGACTTAGGAAATTACTTATGCATTATTTCCAATAGCAGACTTCAAATAACTGACATAGAATGGGACTGTTGAGCATTCCCTTTTAGAGGATAGTCCACTGGTATCTCCTAATAGGCGGAGAATTATTATGAATAGTTACTGTGAAGGCAAAATTTTCTGTCTTTTTCTTGAAAGGTATAGTGAAGAAACAATCTTTCAAATTAATAGCCATAAGAGGCCATTTTTTTGATAATAGAGAAGGCAGAGGAATTCAAGATTGTAGATGGCCCAGAGGCAAGGCCGATAGTATCTCTGAAGGTTTGCTAGTTGCTTTTTGTTCTTGTATAGCCTGAATGACTGGTTACCTTTGTCTATAATACCTTATAATACCCTTCCAGAAACATGAGATTTGGGGACTGCAGGATTTTTAATCTGGGTATTCCATTGCTGCGATAGGTCACAATCCCATAAATTCACTGCAATATCAGCTACTATGGTCTCAGCCTTTTTTCTGTCCTTTTGGCCCTATGCATTCAACCCATCATATGTTTTGTTTCACTTGATATAGGGCTCTCAATATTTGCCTCTTGAAGAGGTTAATTCAGATTCCAAGATTCTGGAGTAATAATACTCATGTCTGTACCTAAGTCTATTATTCCCTCAATTACAATGTCATTTATATGCACTCTAGCTTTGGTCTTTGATCACTCATATATGCCTGCCAAATTACATATTTTCTATTTTCTACTGGAGTTTTTGATTCATCCTCCATGTTTATTTTATCACCCAGAACTGTACAGTTTCTTACAGTAGACACGGGATTGCTTAATTTCCATGGCGAAACATATTCTCTACAGTGACTGGAGATGATTTTTTTTCATGTTTGACTTGGTGGCCTACGAGAGGCCCCCCAAAGGGTTTCTGGATGGTATCAGGTGACCTTCTGTCTTCTGTCAATGTACATTGATTATTCCAATGTCAGCATTTGCCACACCTCCTAAATATAACAGAAGGCTGAGTCCTCCAATTCTTGTCATTTCTAGAGGAGACATTATTCCTAGGAATTCTTTTTTCTACAGTTACTTCTTGGATGTCCTATTCTGCCTCAATTAAAGTAAAGGAATGAATAAGAAAAATCACATAAGCCTTGCAGAATACCATCCACAGTATAAGCAAAGTAATTATTAAACTCCTGGATAGTTATGTTATCAGTGATTTTTTGTAGTTTTTCAGATCTATTACAGTGAATTGGAGTAGTTGTAATAATTGTTACTGTCCAGCAGGAATCACAGTTGCAGCCACATGGCCAAGGGATGTGAGCACTAGTGAACAACATGTGTTGATTGCTTAAGTACTGAAAGATATGCTCTTCTTAACAAATTAAGAGCAGTTATTATTGCGATCAAAGTGATTCTGAGAGATAGTGACAAGGATAAAGAGAATACCCAACGTTTTCTATCAGTGTGTATCACGGACTATATGAGATGGTGGAGACTACAGGAAGTGGCCTATGGGTTGGCATGTAATGCTTCTAGCATGTGGGTTGTCACTCGGGGAGCACTGAGCAGCAACATGCTGCATCTGAGTGCCGACTGGAGCTGTGGGCAGGAGAGTCCATGCACAATGCACTAGGAGGCTGGTGAACCAGGAGCACTGTGGGGGTCCTGAAAAGCATGGACTGGTCCCCCTGATTGGGCACCAGATGAAGATGGACGCTAAAAAGAAATCCCGCACTAGATTAGAATTGAGTATAATAAAGGGTTATTTATTTAAGGGTAGACTCACAGATCATAGTTCTTTGTATGAACATGGAACAGAAACTGAATCCAACAGCTGGAGGAGAGAGAGAGAAAGGGGTACTTTACCTCAGAATTTATAAGAAATCACACCGAAATGGACTGATATCTTAAAGGCTTTTGACTGAGGGAATCATCTGCAATAAACAGTTACTGATATTTCTTCTTTTTTATTGTTTTTTTTAGCTATATATTGTTCTCCATTCTCCTCCAATTCTCCATCCTCTCTTTTTACCATCTCTGAAGATCTCCATGCTCATAATTTACCCAGGATATCTCACCTTTTCCTTCTTCCCATGTAGATTAGATCCATGTATGTCTCTCTTGGGGTCCTCTTTGTTATCTAGGTTCTCTGGGGTTTGAATTTTAGGCTGCGTTTTATTTTCCTTTATGTCTAAAAGCCATTTATGAGTGAGTGAGTACATATTCTATTTGTCTTTCTGTGTCTGGGTTACCTCACTCAAGAAGATATTTTTCTAGATCAATCCATTTGCATGCAAATTTCAAGATATCATTATTATTTTCTTCTATGTAGTATTTCATTGTGTAAATATGCCAAATCTTGTTTTATCCATTCTTCACTCAAGGGATATTTACATTTTTCCAGGTTCTGACTATTACAAATGAACATAGTTGAGCACATATCTGCTGTAGGAAGTCTTGCAGCTTGTGGTTACCCACCTACTAGGGTGTGGCCTCTTAGACCATATATGCTGATGCAGAGCCTGCATCTGCCCCTTCTTTTTCTTTTTCCCCAGAAGCTCTTTCAGACTGCTGAATTGCTGGATTTGATCTCTGTTCACTGTTCAAGGAGAGAATTCTAATTTGTGAGTTTACCCCTAAATAAATAACCATGTATTTCTCAATTCTGAGCTAGTGTGGGATTTCTTTTAATCATCTGTTCCATACTTGGTGCCGATGTGAATTTAAACTCCATACATACTGGGTGGATGGCCTAAAGACCTAGCCATTTCATGACCCAGACAGTCTCCCAACCCTCCACCCTGCCCCCTTGGCTTGCTTTTGCCTAAGCATTTTTTTCTTTTTTTTTTTTTTTTTTTTTGTAGAATCCCTGCCACAGCAGAGTTTACTGCATGTGGCAACTTGGAAATTTCTCTGGGGCCTTTCTTTGCCATGTGGCCACCTGTGCAGCTTCTGGGTCTGCTTCCTGCCCCTGAGTTCTGGGTTTCTTGCTCGTTTATGGAATTGATTTGATATCCTTTAATTTGTCAAGCAAAGCAGATTTCTCAGTATTTAACCAGTACCAAAGCAGAAACTAAAGTAACCCAGGAGCATTCCTGTTGTCACTGGTTACATTGCTTCTAGTCACAACTCTGCAAACACACAACATCTGCTGGACAATAAAGATTGCTTTTTACCAGGTCACATAACAGGAAATAACAAATTATTGTCATAGATTTCATTACCAAGACAAATTTTAGTAATTTTTTTGCTAATACTATAGATAGTATTATGCAAGACTTATATGACTATGGTGATACTTCAATTTATTAGGTACTTGGATTCAGTTTTCCTCTCCATATTCTATCATTAAGGAAGAATATGGCATTTTTAGGAAGGATACAATCTTTACAGACTAATAATAAACAACTAGTTGACAGGATTAATACCATTGAAAATCAAAGGTTACCTGAAAAAGTTAATACTATTACAGACAAAATATCTAAAGAGACTAAGTTATCTGAAATAATTCATACTATTGAATTGGCAATCAAAAGTTGTCAAAAATTTATGATAAGTTAACAAAAAACCTGTTATTCCAGTATGGCAGTCTACGTGATATTCAAGTAAAGTCCAAGAATGAGATGTTATCTTTAAAGGAGGAAATTTAGACCTTGGAATCACATGTACAGAATGAGGACCAGAGACTAGGTGCCTCAATAAAATCACTAAAAATACATACAGGCCAGGAGATTCAGGCTTTACAAAAGACAATAATAAAAATATTTGAAATAATTGAGAAAATTATTAGAGCTGATGAACAGGGAAAAAAGGCACAAGGACAGGAATCAACATCACCAGTAACTGTCAGAGATGGCTTACTCGGGGTTTTAGCTTCCTATTCTCTAATCTACTCTGACAAAGCACCAGATTCTAAAGACCCAAAAGGATCCAGAAAAGGTAGATGGATACCTATAGGAGCGAATAATCTAAAAGAAATTAAGCAAGTTATTGTAATTTATGTCCTGATTTCCATGTTTGTTAAGGGGATGATAAAGACTTGGGCTTCTAAAGTCAAGGCAACTTCACATGATTTTTTTTCAGTTAGATTATGCAGTCTGGGTGATGGACCTCTTTTGATGTGTAGAATTTATTTCAGGGAGAAGCCAAAATTTTGATACAACAGGGAAAAGCAAAAGGCCTTGAGACTTCTCAAGTCAAATTCTTGGTGAAGGCCCTTGGGCTGACCCACAGGTTCAAGATCTTTACAATGAATAAATCTTGTGCCTGTGCCACAAAGCAGCCTTAAAGTTGGGGACAAGATTCAAGAATAGGAAAAAGAATTGAATCATATACCAAAGTTAGACAGGGACAGAGAGAACACTTTGCTGATATTTGCAAAGATTAAGTAAGTCTGTACCCATAGGAGTAACAGACCAAGATGCTAGATAAGTACTTCTTAAATCTCTAGCTTTTGAAAATGCAAATTTAGAATGCAAACAGATATTTGGGCCTTTAAAGGTTAGATCAGCACCTATGGATGAATGGATTCTGCTTACAATGAATGTTGAGACATTAGTCTATAATACTGAATCTTGGGTAGGAGAAGCAAATTTCCAAAGGGATGAGGAGACATCAAACTGTCAAATGTTTTAATTGTGGTAGAATAGGACATCTGAGAAGTGATTCTAGACAAGGAAATCCTAGGTGTAATATCTCCTCTGGGAATGGTAAAAATAGAAGACCTCAGCCTTCAGGTATATGTAGAAGGTGTAGTAAAGTAGCTATTGGACCAATAAATGCAGATCAACAACAGAAAGACAAGGCAACCCAATAACATTGGGAAACTCCTTGAAAGGCTTTTCACTGGCCCCTAAGCCAAATGTGGCCCAGTCATTCCCAGTAACTGTGGAGGACATGTCACACCAGGAAAGTTGAAAAAACCAGAGCCTTATGTACAAGATCATACTGTTCTAAATGATGGCATAAATGTAGAGGATAAGTCAAAAATCCCAATAGGAAATAAAGAAGTATATTCTGGCAGACTTTTATAAATGATCAAAGACCAAAGCTAAGAGTGTATATAAATGGCATTGTAATTGTTGTCTTGATAGACACAGGTGCAGATGTGAGTATCATTACTCTATACTCTTGGCATCAAAATTGGCCTCTTCAAGAGGCAGATGTTCAATTACTAGGAATTGGAACCATATCTCAAGTTAAACAAAGCACGAGATGGGTTGAATGCATAGGACTAGAAGGACAGAGATGAAATCTGAGGCCATATGTGGCCAATATTGCTGTGAATTTATGGGATCATGACCTGTTGCAGCAATGGAATGCCATATTAATACTCCTGCTGTCCAAGAAACTCATGATATATATAGAATATAATAAGGTACTATGAACAAAGCCATTCAGGCTGTACAAGAACATAAACCACTAGCAAACCTTTAGAGGTACCAACAGGCCTACCTGTAAAATGGTTAACTGAAGCCAATATGGGTTAAGCAGTGACCTCCAGTTGATGATAAGTTGCAGGCTTTAGAACAACTGTTATGAGAACAACAAGATGCTCACCATATTAAAATATTAAGCAACTCCTGTAATTCTCCTGTATTTGTTGTAAAAATGAAATCTGGTAAATGGAGAATGGTGACAGATTTAAGAGCTGTCAATAACTTTATTTAACCTATGTGCCCTCTACAATGTGGAATTTTTCTGCATTCCCTATTACCAAAAGAATGTCCTTTTATAGTTATTGATTTGAAAGATTGTTTCTTCACTATACCTATACAAAAAAAGGATAGAGAAAAATTTGTCTCCGTAGTGCCTACTTATAATAATTCTCAGCCTACTAGGAGATATCAATGAACTGTCCTCCCACAGAGAATGCTCAATAGCCTCACATCGTGCCAATACTTTGTAAATCAGCTGTTGGAAATAATATATAAGCAATTTCCTAAGTCTATAATTTACCATTACATGGATAATATTTTGCTATCTGATTCACACTTGGATACTTTAGAATGTTTGAAGAAGTAAAGAAAGTTCTGCCAAAATGGGGATTACAAATTGCTCCTGAAAAAATACAGAAAGAAGATTCTATTACCTAGGTTATAAAATAGGTTTGCAGAAAATTAGGACACAAAAGGCAAAAATTAGGAGAGACTGGTTATGGACTCTTAATAACTTTCAAAGATTGTTAGGAGCCATTTCCAGTCTATGATTGGCTGTTGGGATAACCCCTGATCTAATAATTCATTTAAACAAAGTCTTAGATGGTGATAAAGATTTAAATGGTCTCAGAGAATTAACAGCTGAAGAGGAAAGAAGTTGACAATGGTTGAGGACAAATTACAGGAGGATGTTGATATTTTGATGAGTCCAAATCTCAGTTGTATTCTAGTCATATTGCCTTTCAGAATTTATCCTACAGGACTTTTAATGCAGAAGGATGATATTATTTTAGAATGGATCTTTTTACCACATAAATTAAATAAAAAAATTAAAAACTTATGTGGAAATAAATCTCTGAATTAATTATAAAAGTTAAATTGAGACTTTTCAAATAGCAGGTATAGACCTAGCAGAGATTATAGTGCCTTTCACTACTGATAAATTAAAAAAATTATGGGAAAATAATGAACCACAACAAAGAGCTTATGCTAATTTTTTGGGAGAAATTAATAGAAACTATCCCAAAAGCAATAGACTTAACCTTATAATGAGAACTTCTTGGATTCTTCTCTGAATTGTATGTGATCCTCCAATAACTGGAGCTTGTACATTTTTACTGATGCAAATAAATCAGGGAAGGCAGGTCACAAATCCGAAGAATTAAGTAAGGTGGGAAAAAGGCCTTATAATTTTGTCCAGAAGGCAGAATTAAAAGCTATTCTCATGGTGCTAAGAAATTTTAAAGAACTGCTTAATATAGTTACTGTTTCATAATGTGCAGAAAGAGTTTTCTTACATATTGAAACTACTGAATTTATACCAGATCATAAAGAATTGACTTCATTATTTATCTAGGTGCAAGACGTTATGAGAAATAGGCTTTGTCCTATATACGTAACACACATCTGATCTTATATGGATTTGCCAGGTCCTCTAGCACAATGTAATGCAGAAATTGATCAGTTATTGATTGAATGTGTTTTGCAGGCCTCAGAATTTCATAAAAAATCATCATGTCAATAGCAAAGGTTTAAAGGAAGAGTTTTCTATTACATGGCAACAAGCTAGGGAGATTATAAAGAGAGGCACTACTTGTTCTTTCTATAACCAAACACTGCTACCTGCAGGGACTAACCCAAAGGTTAATCAAAGGAGTGAAATCTGCCAGATTGATGTGTTCCACTTTGCAGAATTTGGAAAATTAAAACATGTACACCACACCATTGACACTTATTCAAGTTTTCAGTGGGCAACTGCTTTAAGCTCAGAAATGGCTGATTCAGCAATCACACCTTTATTAGAAGTTATGGCCATCATGGATATACCTACGCAAATAAAGACAGATAATGGTCCAGCATATGTCTCTAGAAAAATGAAACAGTTTTTTGTTTGTTATAATATTAAGTATATTACAGGTGTACCACACAATCCTACATGTCAAACTATTATAGAAAGATCAAATTGAACTATAAAGTATATGCTAAACAATCGGAAAGTGGTGGAAAATGCTGCCAGAAATAGATTGCATAATGCTTTATTGACCTTCAATGTTCTTAATGCTAAAGAGAAAGGGACACAGCAGCAGAGAAACATAGGATAATAGAAAAGTCTTCTGAATTAAATCAAAGAGTTTTTTTTTTCAAGGATGTGCTGACCTCATAATGGAAACCAAGAGATGTGGCACGTTGGGGAAGGGGTTTTACTCTTATTTCCACAGAAGAAGAAAAAGTATGGATACCATCAAAATTAATAAAGATTGAGTTTGAAAAGAAGAAACCTCTTGAAAAGGAGAAATGATAGCTCATCCACAGTGGTGATATCAATACAGGTCGTAAGGAAAGCATATAGGGTGGGGACAGGGTTTTATTCTTGTCTTTGCAGACAAATACTCATCTTCAAAATTCAAGAGACTCCAGATGTTTGAATGATGACAGATGGAAAAATAACTACCCAATAAGGATAATCTAGAAAATCAAATAGGACTTGCAAGTACAAATGATAGAATATATATATATATGTATATATTTATGAATATATAGAGCTGCTTTTGGAGTTGCACACTGGCTCTGTCATTCTTTAAATCTAAGCATGTTGTTAAAAGAAAAATCCAGAGTTTCTGTCTCATGTCAAGTGCCGTCTGATATGGGACAGAAAGAAAAAAGAATTTAGAAAATATTTTGCTCTTCTTAATATGTATTTTTGCCTTTATCATACCTTTCATTGAATATATATGTTTGTATGTATCTACATAAAAATGTTTAAGTTTTCCACAATGAACAATGAATTTTTCTGTAGTAATCTTTCAAGTTTCCAGGAAGAAGATGGGGCCCCACAACCACAACTGCACCTGGTTGATATGGCATCATGATGCTGACAGCACTACTACAAGACCTGTTTGGGTACCGGCAGCTCAAGATGGTTTTAACTTGGTTAGCTGAAATGGTGCATTTTTTTTTTTTTTTTACAATCTTCTAGCCAGACCTCCACCAAATACTCAGAGACTAATTGCAATTATACAAGATGTGAATCTTGGAACTTAACTATAAATTTACTTTCACAAGATCCCATAGAAAGAAAGTCACCCCCATGACAGCTGGAAGTAATTCTAGAAGACAATGTCCTCTCCAAACTGTTTGTCCTCAGGGTTAGGGATATCATTTAGGAGTTGATTAAAATTGGTATAGGGTTGAGGTTAGTGGGGAAATTTTTCAGGCTCAGGGATCTCTTTGGGAAAAAAGGGGGAAATTGGATGATATAATATATTGGTATGAGCTTACACACACTAATAATACAAAGTTACATTGTAGTGAATATTGTGTACATGCATGCTTCTATCTCTGCTTAAAACATTTTTATATATTGATGTAGATTTATTATATTGCAATGTACATTTCTACCTCTTATCAACATATTTATACATTGTTTACATTTGGAGGTCATTGTCCTCATTTATTGCACAATTGTTTATTGTCTTAGTCTTTAAGTTATATAGGTATTAAGAATTATAGCTCAATAGTCATCTATGTTTGTCATACTTATAGTTAGATTAATCATGTTCTTTAGATACATAGATATTATATTCTGCATATATAGATAATCTTCAACCACTTCAAAAAGCTGCTGAAAATGGCATTTATATAACCTAAGGTTCTGTTGAAGTGAAACAAAATTGCTCCTGGCAGCACCAATCTATCCCTGAGTGAATATTGAGCACCAAAAACACTCCACTTGGAGCTTTTTTTCTTTTTGGCAAAATGGCCTTTGGGCAAATAAATGCCCATGCTTCAACCACTGACAAGATATATAGTATCTGGAAATGGATAAGCGGGATTGTCAAATCTTGCCAAGATAAGGTAAGATGGTTTTGAAAAAATTCCTGCCTTTGAAAATGGTCTGTCAGTTATTCTAGGCCTTAGTCAAAGTTGGTTGCTTCAGTGTTGCAAATGAGACTTTGGGTAATTGCCCAGGTATTCGGTTGTCTCTGTCATTTTTGCACATTTTGGAAGTTGCTTGATTGCACTTCCTGCTTACTCAAGTAATATTATTTCCCATTTCAGATCTTTGATGGGGTTGAAGACTAGATAATTGTAGTTACTTTCCTCTCATGACTTGGCCAAGTTATTTATTTATTTTTTATTTATTTATTTATTTTTATTTATTTTTGTTTTTGTTTTTTGAGATAGGGTTTCTCTGTGGTTTTGGAGCCTGTCCTGGAACTAGTTCTTGTAGACCAGGCTGGTCTCGAAGTCACAGAGATCCGCCTGCCTCTGCCTCCCGAGTGCTGGGATTAAAGGCGTGCACCACCACCGCCTGGCTGGCCAAGTTATTTATTTTACAAGACTTATAATAGCTAGGACAGGATATTTGTTCTTATTGTTTATAGTTTTGTATTAGGCTTAGAACTCTCTTATTTAAACAGAAGCAGAAGGTGCTGTAGGAAGTCTTGCAGCTTGTGGTTTCCTGCCTATTCGGGTGTGGGCTCTTAGACCATATATGCTGATGCAGAACCTATTAATTAAAGATGATTCTATTAATCCTTTAGGATATAGAGTAGTTCTACAAAAGATTAGACCCCAAAAGGTTTAAATTAGGAGAGATAAATTATAAACTCTTAATGACTTTCAAAGATTGCTACAATACATTTCGAATTTATGACCAACTATTGGGGTGAAATGTGATGATCTGAGTAATTTGTTCAAAACCTTGAATGGTGACAAGGACTTTAATAATCCCAGGAAATTTTCATCTGAAACTGAGAGAGTATTGGCTTTGGTGGAGGAGAAATTACAGAACTTACAAGTGAATCATGTGGATCCAAAGACTGATTGCATATTTAATTATAAGAAATTTTTTTAAGTTGATATTTCAGCTTTTTTTATTTTTTTATTGAAAAAAAAATTTTCCGCCTCCTCCCCGCCTCCCATTTCCCTCCCCCTCCTCCCGCCCCTCTCCCCCTCCCCCCACTCCTCTTCTCCTCCCTCTCCAGCCCCAGGAGCAGTCAGGGTTCCCTGCCCTGTGGAAAGACCAAGGTCCTCCCCACTCCATCCACGTCTAGGAAGGTGAACATCCAAACTGTCTAGGCTCCCACAAAGCCAGAACATGAAGTAGGATCAAAACCCCGTGCCATTGTCCTTGACCTCTCGTCAGCTCTCATTGTCCACCATGTTCAGAGAATCCGGTTTTATCCCATGCTTTTTCAGTCACAGTCCAGCTGGCCTTGGTGAGCTCCCAATAGATCAGACCCACTGTCTCAGTGGGTGGGTGCACCCCTCATGGTCCTACCTTCCTTGCTCATGTTCTCCCTCCTTTTGCTCCTCGTTAGGACCTTGGGAGCTCAGTCCGGTGCTCCAGTGTGGACCTCTGTCTCTATCTCCATCCATCGCTAGATGAAGGTTCTGGCTATGGGAAGTAGACAAGATTGTCGGGCAAATAATTGGAATCTTGGGGGTGGGTGGGATGGGGGTAAGGGGAGATGGGGAGAGAAAAGTGTGAAGGAGAGGATGGGGGGAACTTGGGGAAACGGGATGATTGGAGATAAAGGAAGGTTGGATAGATGAGCAGGGAAGCACATATCTTAGTTAAGGGAGCCACCTAAAGGTTGGCAAGAGACTTGAACCTGAAGTGGCTACCTGGTGCCAGGGCAATGTCCCCAGTCATTTCCTTGGGCAGCTGAGGATAGGGAACCTGAAATGACCCTATCCTATAGCCATACTGATGAATATCTTGCATATCACCATTATAAGAAAATTTTGTACTTGTTCTTTATACAACCAAACTCTACTACCTGTGGGAAGTAAGTCAAAGGATACTCTGAAGAATGAAATCTAGAGAAGGATAATGTACTTCATATTGTAGAATTTGGAAAATTAAAATATGTACACTGCATCATTGATACCTATTCAGGATTTCAATTGGAAACTGCTTTGAGTTTGGAAAAAAATGATTTAATAATCACACTTTGTTAGAAGTTATGAACCATATGGGTGTACCTATACAAATTAAGATGTCGATGCTCAAGCATATGTCTCTAGTAAAATGAAACAATTTCTCACTTTTTACAATATAATGCACATTACAGGTCTACCACAGAATTCTACAGGGGAAGACATTATAGAAAGTCCAAATAGATCTCCAAAGTATATGCTAAATAAACAGAAAGGTGTAATAAAGACCCACAGAAATAGGTTACATAATGCTTTATAAGCTTTGAATTTTCTAAATTCTAATAAATAACAACAGAGGATAGACATTGGATAATAGAAAAAACCTACAGAATTAAATGAGCCAGTATAGTTTAAAGATGTGCTGACCTCATAATAGAAACCAGGACATGTGTTATATTTATGATGGGGTTTTGCTTCTGTTTCCACAGTAGAGGAAAAGCTATGGATACCATCAAAATTGATAAAGGTTTGATTCTAATGAGTGAAACCTCTTAATTAGAAGGAATAACAGTTAATCAAACGGTATAGCTGTTTAATCTGACTTATGAAAATAATAAATGCTTTTCTTTTGGTCAGATGTTACTTGCCAAAAAGTCATCTCCCCAAATTTTGGGTTGCAGTAGGGTTTTGTTTTTTTCTTTTTAGGAAAATGGAGGTATCTACTTAAGGAATCTGATGAACACTGAAAAAATGCAGCATGTAAAGAAAAAGGACAAATTATTCAAAAACAATATCACAAGAAAATGAATAAATTGACCTTTTGCTCACATATACAAAGGGATAAAATTTCATAAATCTTTCCAAATATTTGGTCCATCTGTACTCTAACAAACACATACTACAAATTGTATTTTTGAAGTCCCATCTTAAGTAAAAATTTTAAACTGTATTTGGATTTAGAGTGTGGCTCTCTCCTCTAAACCCAAGCAAGTTTCTTAGAGTAAAATTCTAAATTACTATCACATGTCAGAAGAGCCACATAATATGGAAGAGAAGAAAAACAAACATTTGGAAATTATTGTATTACCATTAGTCTCATAATCCTTTGATGTTATTTGGATTTCTTTTGTTTTTTAAAGCTCTTAAGATATAAATATTATCTCAAAATTTATAAGATTCATATATATACTAAACTTTTTTCATGATACTAATGATCATATAAAGTACTAATTAATTCTAGAAAAAGGCTTCATTTAGCTTCCTTACATGAATTGAGTCTCTATTAAATAACTAGGAATTAAGTTTCTGTACTCTGGATGAATATAACAATGTATAGTACTTTAACCTCTTTAAAATCTGCTGCATATAACATTTAAAATGTTTAAGTTTTCTGCAGTGGACAAAGATGATGCCTAACAATGACCTTTGAAGTCTCCAAAAGAGTGATTAGGCCCTACAATGACAATTTCACCAGTAATAAGATATTAGCATTAAGCTTAAAAACACCACTGACCTTAGGACTGACCTTGGACAACAGACTGCTCAGGAAAATTTCAAAATGTCTAGCTGAGATGACCCAATCTCACAGACTACCCTAGTTGGGACTAGAGATAAGCACTGCATTTTCCCATTATTCAGAAACTCGACAACAAATGATACAGCTACCTGTCCTAAGACTTGATAATTCACCAAAATTTTTCTTTTCAGGATCCTGTAAAGATGCCATCACTCCCAAAGAGCAGGAAGTAAATTTAAGAAGACAACACCCACAATCCCAAGAGATAGGGTGGTTGGTTTTGAATCTTTCATTTGATTATGGATATCTGTCATTATTTAGGGGGATTTGTTACAACTTCTTATTGATAATGGTCAAAAATAAATAGAATAGCAGATATTAGATTCAGAGTTCTTGTTTTGAAAAGAAAAAGGAGGATATAGTTAATGATTCAATGAAAAGTTAGATTATTGAGTCTACACTGAAAAGAAAAAGGCAGAATATAGAAACAGGATAAAATGATCGATTATTGAGTCTACTTTTAAACAGAAAAGGCAAGTACTTGTTTAAAATATTTTACATTGATATGAACCTTTGTATATTGTTACAAATTTGAGAATAATTGTACATGCATTTCTAATCTTGTTAAAATCATTTTATCTATAGATGTCATTTAATAATGTAATGCAAACTTCAAGTCCTTTAAAATTATTATTATTAAATAATAAATATATAAAGAAATACAAGTTAGTAGTTAGCAATTAAAATCAAACTTGTTGTCATATTAGGTATGTTTTCAATGGCAAACAGATATATTTCAGGAAGACAGGCCATCTTCAACACTTCAGAAATCTATATAATATGTTTTACTTTTCTTTTTTTTTTTTTTTTTTTTTTTTTTTTTTTTGGTTTTTTGAGACAGGGTTTCTCTGTAGCTTTGGAGCCTGTCCTGGAACTAGCTCTGTAGACCAGGCTGGTCTCGAACTCACAGAGATCCGCCTGCCTCTGCCTCCCAAGTGCTGGGATTAAAGGCGTGCGCCACCACCGCCCGGCTATGTTTTAATAAGATGTTTTAATAACAAAAGTTCTTTTATTTTTTCATCATATTGAAACATGTCTGTTTCCATCAGTACCAATCTACTTCAGAATAGATGGTGCACATCAAAGAAACTTCACATGTACTTTACTTTCTTTGTGTCAAGTAAACCTCTGAGCAAGAAAGTGCTCTTGCCTCAACTGCTGACAGGATGCTGTCAAAATTGGACAAACAGGACACAAAAGAATGTGGTTGTCACACTTTGCCAAGACAAGGTATAGCATCCCTTCAGAATATCTGGTTTCACATAAAGGTCTGTTAAGATGGTCTAATCCTACAGGCCAAAGATCCATGCTCCAATATTGCTGAGGAAATTTGAGTGACTGTCCAGGTAGCCAGCTGTTTCTGTCATATCTCACATTTTTTGGAAGTTGTTTATTTGAACTGCTTGCTTACTCAGGTAATATTAGTTCTGTCTCAGGTCTCTGACAAAGTTGGAGAATTTATAGTTATAGTTTTTCTTGTTACTAGATTGAGAAAAGAAATTCACTTAAGAGGTGTGAAGTGTATAAGGTTGAGAGACATTAAAAGATAGTATTGGTAATTCAAGTTAGAATAGAAAGTAAATTAGGTACATTTTGGACTCATTAATAAAGGATAGATATGGAGTATATTCTCTATATTTTTAATTGCTAATTGATTAGACATTGTGGATGTATTTATTATCTATATATTGTATATAGTTATTGTATTTATTGGATGTTTTTCTTATTATTTGTAACTTTTTTAATTTTAGAGAAAAATGGGAAATGTGCTGATATTTTCTTATACTCTACAATAAGCTTGCCTAAAGATTAGAGTGAGGGGCCAGCCATTAGTTAACTTTAGAGGTATGGAGGTCTGTACAGACAGACAGGAAGTGACATGACTGAGTAGAGAAAGAAAATGATAAGTTAGAGTGGAGAGAGGAACTTGATTTCTTTTGGGGCTGAGAGATAAGATCTCTCTTTGCTGGCTGCTCTGCTTTTCTGATTTATAAGCTTTCATCTCCTATTGTCTGTATTGGGAAATTATGGTTAATACCAATTAGAACTCATGCAACAGTGTCTGCATTGAGGGAGGTGTTTGGACTTAGGGCTGAGTAGTGGTCCTGGATGCTCAAGTGTTCAGCTACACAGCATAGCCTCTTAATGGAGCTGAACTTCTGTAAACCATGAGCACCTTGTTTGCTTGGGAGATGGAAGTTACTAATAAGCCTTGTAGAGCTCCATGTTTGGGATTTTCTTTATTCTACTTTCTTGGGCACTCTGTAGATATATCCCTGTTGGATACCATTATAGCTACCAAATAATGACATGGAGATTTCTTATGAATTCTTGGCCTTATCTTAGGCTTGTTTACAAATAGCTCTTCCTTTTTTGAGATTGAATTTCTCTGTAGCTTTGCAGTATGTTTTGGAACTCACTCTGTAGGCCAGGCCGGTCCCATTACATACAGTAGGACCAAAACCCAGTGCCATTGTCCTTGGCTTCTCAGCAGCCCTCATTGTCCTCCATTGCTGGACAAAAATTGGGAACTGGGGGTTGCGGTGGGATGGGGGAAAGGGGAGATGGGGAGAGACAAGTGAGAAGGGGAGGATAGGGAGAGCTTGGGGGAATGGGATGGTTGTGATAATGGAAGGATGGATATGGGAGCAGGGAAGTATATATCTTAATTAAGGGAGCCATTTTAGGGTTGGCAAGAGCCTTGACTCTAGAGGGGTTCCCAGGGGCCCAGAGAGATGTAGCCAACTAGGTCCTTGGGCAGCTGAGGAGAGAGAGCCTGATATGGCCCGATCCTATAGCCATACATATCTTGCATATCACCATAGATCCTTCATCTGGCGATTGATGGAGACAGAGACAGAGACCCACATTGGAGCAATGGACTGAGCTCCCAAGGTCCAAATGAGGAACAGAAGGAGGGAGAACATGAGCAAGGAAGCCAAAACCTCGAGGGGGGCACCCACCCACTGAGACAGTGGGGCTGATCTAATAGGAGTTCACCAAGGCCAGCTGGACTGGGATTGAAAATGCATGGGATAAAATTGGACTCTCTGAATATGGTGGACAATGAGGGCTGCTGAGAAGCCAAGGTCAATGACACTGAGTACTGGCTTTGTGGAACCTAGCCTGTTTGGATGCTCACCTTCCTAGACCTGGGTGGAGGGGGGAGGACCTTGGACTGCCCAGAGGGCAGAGAACCCTGACTGCTCTTTGGACTGGAAAGGGAGGGGGAGGGGAGGGGTCGTGGGTTGTGGAGGGAGGGGAAAGGAAAAAGGAGGCGGGGAGGAGGCAGAAATTTTTAATAAAAAAATTTTAATAAAAAAAAGATTTTTTTTTTAACTTGCAGAATGCTCTAATCACCATCTCTTATCCTGTGTTTTTCATAGTCAGCTGAGTTGGACCCTGAGATTTGGTTGGGTATAACTGTCAGAGCCTCTGTCTCTTTACAGACTTCCCATTGACCTTATAAATTCTTTAATTCATAAATTAATGCAAACAGCATTTAGTGATGACTTGCTCAATGATATATCCATCCAGAATAATCATCTTTTATAAAAAGACAAATGCAAAGGTTAGAAACAAAATATTTCAACCTTTTTTCTTTATTTTATAAAATTTGCCACTGGCAATTTGATGTGTTCTTAAATTCAATGTGGATTTATCTATGTGATCAGGTGACAGCCAGATGATTAATAGAAATTAAATGTGTAAAGAGAAACTTTATTCCTTTTTATGAAAATATGGTTATGCAATATCAGGTTTTATATCATCTTTGAAAGGTACATGCATAATTTTATTAACCTGAAATGAAATATGTTACAATATGCTTTTTATTATCAGATAATTACATAAGTCTTCCAATGCCTTTAGGCAGGTACTTAGACTTCCTAATTATAAATATATTTTGTCAAGCTAGTAGTCAAATCTCCACTTATTGTTATTCTTCCTATTCAAATTCTTTATTGACTTTTTCTTTAATAAGCCTGAATTATGCATAAGCCATAATCATATGAAACTCCTTTTTTCCTCAGTCTTTTTCTTGTGTAGTTATGTGAAGGCTAATCTTGGCTGATAAATTCAGTACACTTGGGAAGAGGAAACAGCAGCTGAGGTAGTGCCTCCATCAGAGTGAAATTGAACTTATCTGTCTGGTTATGCTAACTGATGAAGGGTAGGTCCTCTGTGTGCCTTTCCACTCTGAGAACGTGGTCCTATGTGATAGAAGAAAACTAAGTGAGCAAGCCATTGAAGAAGAAAGTTAGTAGGCATCCTTCCCTTCTTGTTTTTGTTTTAGTTTTTGAACCTATGTATCTGCCTTGGCTTCTGTAGATGAGAGACTAAAACCTGTAAGTCCAATTTATTCCTTCCCTAACTTGCTTTTGGATAGGGTATTTATTTATTTATTTATTTATTTATTTATTTATTTATTTAATTTTTTTTTTGTTGAAACAATTTCTTTTTTTTTGAATTCTCCAAAATTTACTTTAATGTTATTTTCTTTTTTTTTCTTTTTTTTCTTATTGAAAAAAAATTTTCCGCCTCCTCCCCGCCTCCCATTTCCCTCCCCCTCCTCCCGTCCCTCTCCCTCTCCCCCCTTCTCCTCCCTCTTCAGTCCAAAGAGCAGTCAGGGTTCCCTGCCCTATGGGAAGTCCAAGACCCTCCCCCCTCCATCCAGGTCCAGGAAGGTGAGCATCCAAACAGGCTAGGCTCCCACAAAGCCAGTTCCTGAAGTAGGATTGAAACCTAGTGCCATTGTCCTTGGCTTCTCATCAGCCTTCATTGTCCACCATGTTCAGAGAGTCTGGTTTATGAGAAGTAGACAAGATTGCCGGGCAAAAACTGGGAACATGGGGGTGGGGTGTGATGGGGGTAAGGGGAAATGGGGTGAGAAAAGTGAGAAGGGGGGATGGGGCGAGCTTGGGGTAATGGGATAGTTGGGATAAAGGAAGGGTGGATACGGGAGCAGGGATAGGGTATTTTTTAATGGCAAGAGAAGTAAACTAGGACAGTCTATCAAAGACACATGGTCATTTCCCTAGCTGCATAGAGTTCTATGTGGGTCTATGTCTTAAGAAGAACAATGTTCTGTTAAGAATGAATAATTAGGAGATGATAGCTTCTTCTTTTTGGAGGAAGATAGCTTTAATATGTGGTCCGGGCAATTCTTAAATATGTCCAAGACAGATCAAATAGCTTATCTAAGGTGTTAATGCTTTAATAACCATGATAATATAGAAAAATAGAATGCTGTAACTAAATAAATATATAAATGTATATCTTTGAAATAAACCTCTTGCCTTTATCTAAGAAGAGATACTGAAAGATTTCTGTTTATTTCCCATTCTCCTCTGAAGTCTATCTTCTAAATTTTTGTTGGTTATACTATTATAATTAGATTAATTGAAAGACAGAAGTATGAAGGAATGTAGTAATTGAAAATAATGTGTTTATATTCAATTACAATAGTGATAAAATTAAACTAACTAAATGGACTGAGACTATAGATTACATAGAATTTACTAAAACCATTTGTTCCCTATAAAATAAACCATATCTTTCCTGAGTGGAGTCCAGTGTCCTTGACATATTTTAGAGTTGAATTCTTCATTTTTCAGAAGTTCAAATAGCTGAGCATCACATATTTTCCCCTGTAAAATCACCCAGTCCACTCTTAGTGACTTAAGGCAGCAATCCCAAAATTTAGGAGGCTAAACCAAGGGGATTCTGCAAGTTGGAGGATAACCTATGCTATACTGTGAGTTCTAGAACATTCTTCACTACTCTGCTCAAAACTAAAAAAATAATAAATAAATAAATAAATAAATAAATAAACCATTATTCATTATTCTTCTCTAACCTCTGTGCTGCAGAATTTGTTATTTTTCATCTAAAACAGAAATAGGTGACATAGTGTTATGTGTTGATAGCTCATCTTCTACACAATTTACCTGTATTGAACATAATTATGAGAACAAAGGAAAGTATTGTTTAGAAAATACATGTTCATTGTTCAGATATTGATGATGGAAAAAGAAAACACTCTGGGCTTTTCCTCAGGTGACATCCACACTCAGATTACTGGTCCTAAAGACAGCTGATCCTGTGTGTTCTGAGTAACCAATGCATACAACCACATGAAAACAAGTTTAGCCTTATAAAGAATCACACATACCAGAATGTTTGTGCTCATATGTTATCAAACCTACTTGAAAATTGATGTTGCATCACAAGTTATACTAGAAGTACATACCATATTTGGCTGTTATAGTTTATGCCATGTATGTGGGGATTATACATTGATGTTTTAGGCACTGTCTCTTGATCAAGGAATTGTGAGTGATTTATGCTAGTAACAAACTAATGGCGCAGGTCAGATGCAGATAGGCATTCCAGAGTTCTCTTTATGAAGAGCATAAAGTTCACCAATTTAACACAACTCAATGCCTTGTTTCTGCTTACACACTTCTACTATAATCATTTAGAGATACTGAATTTTAATAATTCACCAAACCTTTGAAATCAGGCCATATATTGTACAGTCATAATTTTTAGCTGTTTTTTATTATTTATTAGGACACACTTTTTTCTTATTCTCCTCCCCCATGTGTTTAGAGTATGAAGGAACTAGTATTTTAAAACAGAAAGGAACAAGATTAATGATTTAATGAAGGTAATAATTTTTTAACAGCAGAAATAAAACTATAATGCCAAATCCTAGTGTTGCTTTGCACATACAAAGTAGTCTTAATCCCATTGAAGGAGAGTAAATGCAATTACCCAAATTCTTTGGTCAAATCATGCATGTAGTATGTATTTGTCAGATAGGGCTCTCTCCATAATATGGGGTTTGAGAAAATACCATTGAACATATGAAAAAATTGGGTTTATACAGCCACCTCCCTGTAACAAATTTCAAGACTAGGGTGTCTTTCAGAGAATTTTGATTATATAGGAACTTGACTGAACATCTCAAATTTATTTAATAGGACATCTTTTCTTTTTATGGTGTAGGTTGGAATATAGGTTATAGAATATGTCAGGTTCCAGAAAATGAGCCAAGACCTAGTCAAATTCATTTTTTTAATTAAAATTTCCAACTGCTCCCCGTTTCCCATTTCCCTCCACCTCCTCCCACATATTGCCCCCTCCCCCCATCCCCTCCCCCTATCCCCACTCCTCTTCTCCTCCCCCCAGTCCATTCCCCCTCCCTCTCGATACTGAAGAGCAGTCCAAATTACCTGCCCTACAGGAAGACCAAGGTCCTCCCACTTCTATCTAGGTCCAGGAAGGTGAGCATCCAAACAGGCTAAGCTCCCACAAAGCCAGTTCATGTATTAGGATCGAAACCTAGTGCCATTGTCCTTGGCTTCTCATCAGCCTTCATTGTCTGCCATGTTCAGAGAGTCCAGTTTCAACCCATGCTTATTCAGTCCCAGTCCAGCTGGCCTTGGAGAGCTCCCAATAGATCAGTTCCACTGTCACAGTGGGTGGGTGCACGCATCGTGGTCCTGATTTCCTTGCTCATGTTCTCCCTCCTTCTGCTCCTCATTTGGACCTTAAGAGCTCAGACCATTGCTCCAAATTGGGTCTCTGTCTCTCTCTCTATCCATCGCCAGATGAAAGTTCCCATGCCATTCTCCTTGGCCTCTCGTCAGCTCTCATTGTCCGCCACATTCAGAGAGTCCGGTTTTATCCCATGTTTTTTCAGTAGCAGTCCAGCTGGCCTTGGTGAGCTCCCAACAGATCGGCCCCACTGTCTCAGTGGTTGGGTGCACCCCTCATGGTCCTGACATCCTTGTTCATGTTCTCTCTCCTTCTGCTCCTCATTATAACCTTGGGAGCTCAGTCCGGTGCTCCAGTGTGGGTCTCTGTCTCTATCTCCATCCGTCGCTAGATGAAGGTTCTATGGCGATATGCAAGATATTCATCAGTATGATTATAGGATAGGTTCATTTCAGGTTCCCTATCCTCAGGTGCCCCAATGAACTAACTGGGGACATTGCCCTGGGCATCTGGTAGCCATTCCAAGTTCAAGTCTCTTGCCAACCCTTAGGTGGCTCCCTTAACTAAGGTATGAGTTTCCCTGTTCCCCTATCCAAACTTCCTTTATCCCCAATCACCCCGAATCCCCCAGTTCCCCTCATCCTCTCCTTCACACTTTTCTCTCCCCATCACCTCTCATCCCCATCCCACCCCACCCCAAGATTCCAATTTTTTGCCCATCAATCTTGTCTATTTCCCATAGCTGGAAGGATATCTATATGTTTTTTCTTGGGTTTACCCTCTTGTTTAGCTTCTTTAGGATAACAAATTATAGACTCAGTGGCCCCTATCCATGGCTAGAAACCAATTATGAGTGAGTACATCCCATGATCTTCTTTTTGGGTCTGGGTTACCTCACTCAGGATTGTATTTTCTATTTCCATCCATTTGCATGCAAAATTCGAGAAGTCATTGTTTTTTTACCGCAGAGTAGTACTCTAATGTGTATATATTCCACACTTTCTTCATCCATTCTTCCATTGAAGGGCATCTAGGTTGCTTCCAGGTTCTGGCTATTACAAATAATGCTGCTATGAACATAGTTGGACAAATGCTTTTGTCATATGATAGGGCATCTCTTGGGTATATTCCCAAGAGTGGTATTGCTGGGTCCAGGGGTAGGTTGATCCCAATTTTTCTGAGAAACCACCACACTGATTTCCAAAGTGGTTGCACAAGTTTGCAGTCCCACCAGCAATGGATGAGGGTACCCCTTTCTCCACAACCTCTCCAGCAAAGGCTATCCTTGGTGTTTTTGATTTTAGCCATTCTGACAGGTGTAAGATGATATCTCAAAGTTGTTTTGATTTGCATCTCTCTGATCGCTAAGGAGGTTGAGCATGACCTTAAGTATCTTTTGGCCATTTGAACTTCATCTGTTGAGAATTCTCTGTTCAGTTCAGTGCCCCATTTTTTAATTGGGTTAATTATCCTTTTAAAGTCTAGTTTCTTGAGTTCTTTATAAATTTTGGAGATCAGTCCTTTGTCTGTTGCGGGGTTGGTGAAGATCTTCTCCCAGTCAGTATGCTGCCTTTTTGTCTTAATGACAGTGTCCTAAGCTTTACAGAAGCTTCTCAGTTTCAGGAGGTCCCATTTATTCAATGTTGCCCTTAATGTCTGTGCTTCTGGGGTTATACATAGGAAGCGATCTCTTGTGCCCATATGGTGTAGGGTACTTGCATTTTCTCTTCTATCAGGTTGAGTGTGTTCAGATTGATATTGAGGTCTTTGATCCATTTGGACTTGAGTTTTGTGCATGGTGATAGATATGGGTCTATTTTCATTCTTCTACAGGTTGACATCCAATTGTGCCAGCACCATTTGTTGAAGATGCTTTCTTTATTCCATTGTATACTTTTAGCTCCTTTATCGAAAATCAGTTGTTCATAGGTTTGTGGGTTAAAATCCGGGTCTTCTATATGATTCCATTGGTCGACTTCTCTGTTTTTATGCCAGTACCACGCTGTTTTCATTACTGTAGCTCTGTAATAGGATTTGAAGTCAGGGATGGTAATGCCTCCAGACGTTCCTTTATTGTATAAGATTTTTTTGGCTATCCTGGGTTTTTTGTTTCTCCATATAAAGTTGATTATTGTCCTTTCAAGATCTGTGAAGAATTTTGATACGATTTTAATGGGGATTGCCTTGAATCTATAAATTGCCCTTGGTAGAATTGCCATTTTTACTACGTTGATCCTCCCAATCCAAGAGCAAGGGAGATCCTTCCATTTTCTGGTATCCTCTTCAATTTCTTTCTTCAATGCCTTAAAGTTCTTGTCAAATAGATCTTTCACTTCCTTGGTTAGAGTTACCCCAAGATATTTTATGCTTTTTGTGGCTATCGTGAAAGGTGATGATTCTCTTATTTCCCTCTCTGGTTCCATATCCTTTGTGTATAAGAGGGCGACTGATTTTTTGGAGTTGATCTTGTATCCTGCCACATTACTAAAGGCGTTTATCAGCTGTAGGAGTTCTTTGGTGGAGTTTTTAGGGTCGCTCATGTACACTATCATATCATCTGCAAATAATGCAAGTTTAATCCAATTTGATTCCCTTTTATCCCCTTATGTTGTCTTATTGCTATTGCTAAAACTTCGAGAACTATATTGAAGAGGTATGGAGAGAGTGGACAGCCTTGGCATGTTCCTGATTTTATTTTATTTTTTTAATATTTATTTATTTATTATGTATACAATATTCTGTTTGTGTGCATGTATGCAGGTCAGAAGAGGGCACCAGACCTCCTTACAGATGGTTGTGAGCCACCATGTGGTTGCTGGGAATTGAACTCAGTACCTTTGGAAGAGCAAGCAGTGCTCTTAACCGCTGAGCCATCTCTCCAGCCCCTATGTGTTCCTGATTTTAGTGGGATGGCTTTAAGTTTCTCTCCATTTAATTTGATATTAGCTGTCGGCTTGCTGTATATAGCTTTAATTAAATTTAGGTATGACCCTTGTATCCCTAATCTCTCCAAGACTTTTATCATAAAGGGATGTTGAATTTTGTCTAATGCTTTTTCAGCATCTAATGAAACGATCATATGGTTTTTTCTTTCAGTTTATTTATATGGTGGATTACATTGATAGATTTGCGTATGTTAAACCAGCCCTGCATCTCTGGTATGAAGCCTACTTGATCATAATGGATAATTTTTCTAATGTGTTCTTGGATTCGGTTTGCCAGAATTTTGTTGAGGATTTTTGCGTCGATGTTCATGAGTGAGATTGGCCTGTAATTCTTTTTCTTGGTTGAGTCTTTGTGTGGTTTTGTTATCAGAGTTACTGTAGCATCATAAAAGGAATTTGGCAATGACTCTTCTGTTTCTATATTGTGAAATACATTAAGGAGTATAGGTATTAGGTCTTCTTGGAAGTTCTGGTAGAATTCCGCATTGAAACCATCTGGTCCTGGACTTTTTTTGGAAGGGAGGTTTTTGATAATAGCTTCTAATTCTTCACGACTAACAGGTCTATTTAGGTTGGTCACCTGGTCCTGGTTTAACTTTGGTATATGGTATTTATCTAAAAAAGTGTCCATTTCTTTTATTTTTCCAGTTTTGTGGCATACAGGCTTTTGTAGTAAGATCTAATGATTCTCTGAATTTCCTCTGTGTCTGTGGTTATGTTCCCCTTTTCATTTCTGATCTTATTAATTTGAAAATTCTCTCTCTGCCGTTTGATTAGTTTGGATAGGGGTTTATCAGTCTTGTTGATTTTCTTGATTTTCTCCAGGAACCAGCTTTTTGATTCATTGATTCTTTCAATTGTTTTCTGTGTTTCTATTTTCTTGATTTCAGCCCTCAGTTTGATTATTTCCAGTCTTCTACCCCTTCTAGGTGAGTCTGCTTCTTTTTTTTCTAGAGCTTTCAGGTGGGCTGTTAAGTCTCCAATGTGTGCTTTCTCTGTTTTCTTTAAGTGGGTAGCTAGTGCTATGAACTTTCCTCTCAGGACTGCTTTCATAGTGTCCCATAGGTTTGAGTATGTTGTTTCTTTATTTTAAAACAGAAAATAGGAATGTATTTATTTTGATCTTGTAATAAGATAGTTTCTAATCTTATGATGAAGTCACACTCATCCATCACTAGCTCAAGCATTGGTGGTTTTCTTTCTCTGTCAACATTGAAACCTAATATACATTGCCAAAAGAGTGAACTTTGTGATGGAATGATGACTGCAGTCAATGATGAAGTATTCTACACTTGGAAAATGTTGTGAGTGAATTTGAAGTATTTCACCACAAACATGTTATAACACATTATTAATTAGGTATATCCAACCATTTCATAACATATACAAAATTCACAGAGACATGTTTCATAAATAAGTACCTATAATTCCCACATACTAAATTTTAGACAGTAATTACATGCAAAATCTTAGATTTTATTCTTTCTCTGTGCCAAAGACAAAATGTGTTTCATACATGAGCATGTCTGTAAGTATAGTTTACTTAAAATTAGTTCATGCCATTTCATCATGTAGCATGTAGTTCTTAAGAATTACTGACAGAAAGGTTTGATATTCTTTTATGGATAAAGTGAGGCCACAGGGCATCTTCAAGAACACATGAATCCTGAAGCCCAGCTTTCTGAAAAGGCATTCGTTTGTCAGTACTTTAAATGTTATCATCACAATTTGGATTTGGCTTCAGACTGAAACAGTTTAACCTTCCTACTTCTGGAATTTTAAAGTGCAGAATCACGTAAACACATTTGTAAGTGGTAAAACCGACAAAAAAAAATCAGTCTTGGTGTCATTGTTTCTGAATGGTAATTTACCTTATGTATTATTTTATTTCTTATAATTATTAAATCTTTTACTTTCCTAGGGCCCCAATATTGAGAAAAATGTCAGGTATAACAAGTCCATTTCACAAGACTGGGCTTTTCTGGGGCTCAGTCAATCTCCTGATAGCACAAATACCATAGAGATATGGTTGCTTTTGTCTAAAGCTTTATTTTTATACTGGCCTTTATTTGATACTTTTCTTTAAGCATGGCATTCATGCTCACAGTTGAATCTTTTCAGAGAGAGAGAGAGAGAGAGAGAGAGAGAGAGAGAGGGAGAGAGAGAAAGAGCACAGTATAATGAGGGATTTGGATCAACAAGGCCTCACAGGTCCTATGCAAAATCCTATGATCCAGATGACTTAAGAGATGAATACCTAATTCCTCAGTCTGCCATCCAAAGATTTTCTTGTTATATCCTCATTCTGTTCACTGAACCTCTGCATTCTGTGTTAAGAAATCTCAACTGGGGCCTCTTTAGCAGACAATCCTCTAAACTATTACTGCCTATCAAATAATGTTTTCTTCATGAGCACACAAACATATACACCCAGGCATGTGCACACACACACACACACACACACACACACACCATTTTTCCACAGTGATGGAAATGTACTTCAGTTTATTTCAAAAGTTGTTGTCATTTTCTTATTTATGCCTTTTGAATTCTGGAATGTTTGTACAGCATTTCTTTTTTTTTCTTTATTCAATACAAAAGATATTAAATGAAATTACTATGTGACAAAAATAGAAGTTGAAAGCTAGGATTTTTGTGAGGTTATAAGGTCAGCAGGGTCAGAAGAAAAACTAAGTAATAAAGCACTAAGAGGATCTATACTTTGTATCAGTGTTCTTTGTTTACAACAAGATGATTTGTAGACATTCATATTGTGTAATTTATGTTTTCAAGTACGTTAATGTAGCACAATCAATAGAATTTTTCAGTTTTTTATATTAGAAAGAAAAAGATTGAATGATTGTATGACTTATCAATACAGAGATTCCAAAGGTGGAATGATAATTTTCGGAAGATTCCTTCCACTTGGAATGTTGACAAACAAACATTTTGAGTTCATCCACCTGCTGATAGTAATTGGAAAGTTTATCCTTTCAAAGTCAATTTAACTTTTATTTACTAAGCCAAATTCATCTAGACATTGATTCACTTGAATTCCATTTGCCAAGTCTAACCATTTGTAAAATCTCTGGTAGTCCATGCCCATGCATTATGCTTTCCAGAAAAATGAACTAATTTTCTTGCTATAATCAATATGAATTTATTGCACTTCACATCGATATTATGTCTGTATAATTGGTATATGATATTTATCTATAAACATAAAAAACTCCTAAAATAAAAATATAAGTTTATTTATCTAGATGTATCTTCTATTTGTCTATATTGTGTATAAAATATTAAGTTGAATTAATAAGCCCTCTCAGGTTAAGTGACAAGTAATTCACTCATTAAACTAGTGTCTGTCAAGATGCCATTCCTTTAACACAAATTATAAGCTAACAGATTATATATAAATGCTAACATGACAGAGGATTGTAGTGAAAATTTGTATAGAGATTTGGCACTGATTTGTAGTGTATGCTCTTGAACTTGGTCTTCTTGTATTTCAAGTCATATTGCTTATTTTGCAAAGAATAATCACTATAATTTTTATTGATATTAATCATTATATGTTAAATTCATATATAACAAATAGCCTGAATATATAGATAAATTATTTGAACTGTATATTTTCTACCACTGTAGAAATAGAAGGTTGTATCATTTTACAGGTTTTGTTTAGCAAGTATTGCTGTAATATCATGGATATAGTGTACCTTTTATATCCATGAGATACAATCTCATGGTATACTTTCTGGTCCTCTGTCTCTTAACACTCTTTCTTCCCTGTTTTCTGTGACATTACCTGGGCCTTAGGTACAGGATTTGTGTTGTAGATATCGGCATTGTGACTGGGAATCCCATAGTTGATATCTGTATAGACCTCAGAATTTTGAATTTACATAATCATGAAAATATAAATAGCACATATGTGTATATCAATAGTCAAAGTGAATGAAGGGGTTGAGGGAGGAGAAGAGGAGGGATGTGAGGAGGAGTCATTGGAACGGTTGAAGGGATGAAAGTGAAAGGATCTTAATGCAATTGGATTATAATTAAAAAGGGAGTATCAAAATAAGCAGATGGATTTATTTGTTTCCTAGCTGCCAGTGACAAAAGAACTCAAACTGAGAGAGACCAATACTGGCACAGAAAGAAAATCCTACAGTAGGTAAAAGTACAATAATTATTCACAGAACATTAAGGTCTCTCTAAATATTTGCACTTTCTAAAGACAAATGATTTTTTACCAGTAAACTTTATATACCATTCTTGGTAAAGTCTGAATTTCAACTTTTGTTTCCATAGACTTAGTTTTGTCTCTGCTTAAAGCTAATGAATAGCGAGTTCATGTAAAAAGTAGTAAGGTGAAATAATTAGTTTTTTTTCTCAGTTGTATGTTGATATAAAGTCTGAATAATATATTAGCCTTCTTTCTGAACAATTAAACATATTGATGGTATGTGCTTATTTAAAAATTGCTGAGGACATGAAGACTCCAGGAAAACCTAATACTGTTACTTTCCTAAGCTAGTATAATTTCTACCAGCATTCTTCATATATGTATTTTATTACATAAAATATATAATATATAAATTATCTAGGTATATAATATGTATATATTTATATATACTAGATAGATAGAAATAATAGATATATGGATAGATAGGTAGATAGATAGGTAGATAGATAGATGATAGATTGATAGATAATAAAGTATACCTTGCATTCCTTAGTTTTTAAAAAAGCTTCCTTCTTTTTAAACAATAAATAGAGACTATTTTAAAAAGTCACTGCTTGTTAAAATACAAAGTACTACCCAGTGTGCTATGCCCAGTCACAGTTGTCTAACACACAACCCCATATACCTAAGGCTCAAAAATCATATCAGAAGTAAAGAAAGACTGTAAAAACCTGAAGAGTTACAACAAGGTCTTTGTCTTCTGTACCTGTGAGAAAAGGCATACACATGAAATCTAAACAATATGCTAGTCTAAAAGAGACCTTAATGATGACAATACCAGACAACTTGACAACATGTATGGAGAAAAAATTTATAAAGCCCCACCCTAGATAGAAAAACAATAGGCAATTAGGGAATATAGAGAAAATCCTCTGTCCCTAGGTAATAGCTGCCTAAATCGTTATTCAATACCAAATAGTCAGCCCCACACATATACATACAAGCAACACTAAAAAGACTCAGGAGTTGGTATTTATAAATTTGTATGTATATCTAGAAATACACACAAATACCCAAGTTTATGCCAAAGAGTTATCACAAGGCTTTTTGATATACAGCTGATACAAATGAAAATTTGGACTAAACAGATTCTTGGACATCTGTGTTCATTCACAGCAAGCTGCACAATATAAAATTCTCCAAGAAGGAAATCAGGTGTGTGTTCATTGATAGCAAATCTTTCAGAGAAATGTGGTAGACCTATGCAAAGGAATATTTAGGTTTGACAAGGATGATCATATGAGACAGACTACATACAACATGCAAAATTTGTCAAATTGAAGAAAGCAGTAACAAAAGAACAAATAATCTATGTGATCACTGATATCAGCTCCTGCTGTGGGACAATGGATGGTCTGTTTCCTGTCACTTATATTTTAAAAATAAATTATGATTGGCCAGTAGACAGACAGAAAATATAGGCAGGGCGATAAGGCAGGAAGTAGAGGAAGGGTAATGAGAATTCTGGGAAGAGAAATGATTCAGTCTGCAGTCCACATAGAGGAACCCAGACACAGAGAAAACAAGATGAGACTGCCTCACTGAAAATGGTACCAAGTCACATGGCTAACACAGATAAAAATTATGGACTAATATAAGTAATAAGAGTTAATATGAAGCCTGAGCTAATAGACCAACCAGCTAATGATTAATGTAGACCTCTGTGTGCTTTTTCGGGATTGAACAGCTACGGAATAGGGCAGGACACAAACCCCAGTCAAAAAGCTCCCTAAAACATCATTTTGAAGCACAGAGTAGAATGGTTCACATCTAGGATGGTAAAGGAAGGAAAGAAACTCATTATGTAATTACTTCACTATTATTTGAAGAATATGCAGAAATTCTAGAAATGGGCAGTATAAATGGTCATATAGCATTAAGTAGGTACCGGATAGTAAGGAAACTTATGATTAAGACAATTATGGTGACAAATTTTATATTATAGGCATTTTCTGAAATAAAAGTACAGTTTCTGTAATATCATTTTATAACTTATATTCATGTCTCTATTATTTTAAAACTAGCTCAAAACGTTTATCTTAATTTCATAATAAACAGAAAAGAGTAAGCTGGTGTACTGGTGGTTTAATAAATTTAGTTTTATACACATAAATTTTTTTAGAGGTTCTCTAAAAATTTACTTGTATCATAGTGAATACAATTCTGACCTCTTTCTGTGTATTTTCTCGACATTAACTTTACTAGGATTTTGGTGGTTCCATAACCTTTAACTTCTACCAGTTGGTAGAGCTGCTCGTGAATTCAGCATAATAAATAAGAGAGCAAGAAATAGATGTTTTATAATTATTCTCAGGAAATCCTATCAACCCTTTTGTGTTTGTAAATTTTCAGGTACTGGGCTATTTCCAAAATTATTGTAAATCCCACAGACTGTGTCTCAACTCAATGTTAAATTTACCTATAACAGCAAGAGCTATGAGATAGAAGTAGCATTTCTGCACTAAATGTAGAACTGGATTGATCATCTAGCAATGTATTCTGAACTTAGTGTTTAATCTTGTGGGCTGATGAATTCTTTCATGTCTAGATCCTTCTGCACAAATTTATACTCACTCCTGATTCATATCTTATGTATTTTGTACTGTCTCTCAAATCTAATGCAAAGTAATTGGAGAACTCTCTGACTCATCTCTCACAATAGTTTTGAAAATAAAATGAACTGCTTAGCAAGGCAATATCTTTGCTGTTTGCAGGTCACTCAGCTTTAAAGTATGAAAACTTGAAGGAAACTAAACATTAAGAAGAGTTAACTGTGTTTACTTTATATTTATATGATATTTTGTTAAATTCTAATTTCAATAGTTCATAACCATCTCAAACTTTCTGCATAGGTCCACAGGGCTGTTTTTTTTTTTAATAATAGAGTACAGTTAAAGTAGCTAGACGGTTAGAGGAAATATAATCACATTTATGAACCATTAAAAGGGGAGACATTCATTAAAATTTAAGATAAAAGTTTAAAGATACAGCTTTAAATGCACAGAGAGTGATAGACTTTGAGGAATTCAACACTTTAGCCCTTAATTGGATACCATTTCAAACCTCTGTCCTGTAGACTGAGGATTTATGCAGAAGATGAGGTTGAGAAATATTAAAAGTCAGAGGTGGTATGTGATTACAAGGAAACAGTGTCTTTCAGGTACAACAGAATTGATTCACATATAAAATTCAAGGGAATGTGACAGCATGCACAAGACCTGCACAAGTTTCCAAAAGACAAAATTGCGCATGGACAGGTGGCTATGAACACAAAAGCCCAATCATAACATAGAAAAATTTTGTAATTATCCCTGTTGGGAAATGGCAAATCAGTAATCTCCGACAGAGTATTACTGGGTATACTAACCACACTCCAGGGTAGGAGTCATGTTCAAGGTCATTGATCAGGGCAAGACAGACTCTAGATTTTGTGTCCTTTCTTTTATTTAGGTCTGTTCTTTTTTTCTCCCTTCCTCCCTCACACCCTTCCTCACTTCCTTTGTTCTATTCTTTCTTCTTTCTTTTTCTTTCTTCCTTCTTTTTCTCTTTCATTTTTTTCCCTTTTTGAAATAGTGTTCTTTATTTGAATTTTCTTTGTTGTTTGTGTGTGAGAGAAAAGAAAAGAACAATATGTTGGGTGTGGAGGGAGATGAAGACAATCTGGGAGGAAGTGGTGTATGAGAAACTATGATCAAATATATATTCTACAAGATATTTTTAAATACTATATTTAAATTAAAAAATACACTTCTTAGAAAACCTTCTCAATCTTCCCCTATTCAATGTATGCCTTAATGTAAATTGGTCCTTAATATTTAGTGTGCTATTTTTGGAAACTTCTTTACTTGCATCTTCTCTGAGTTCTAGATATTAGTTCTTTATCACAAAATGCATCACCCCAGTTATTTCTGCAATCAGTTTTTTCCTAAATAAAAGATAATTCTTAAAATTGCTTATTAAAGTGTTATGTTTTGGTCATTGTTCTGTTGAAAAATATATAGTACGTCTTTGTGTTTCTTTGTGTAAAACACTTGATTAAAAAAAAAACTGTCTACCAGAGTTTAGACCATACCCTCTCTTTTGTCCTGCAAAAACAGTGGGGATCATAGTGGGAAGAAGGAATTGTATCATTTCTTATGCCTTGTCATACTGTGACACAATATAACATGGTTTATTGGATCATAATCATATGCTGCTTTACCATGTACAGATAGGTCATCTTATTTTTAGTCCTTTTATAAAATTCCATGCAAACTATTTTCTTTCTTGTCTTATGTCAAAATCATATATAAATATCAAACACATTGTAATCCGGCTGCCTTCACTCCCCCTGACTGGCAGGGGGAACTTCCTTGGGGTCTGTAATTGACAAGGATCTTTCTATTCTTTCTTGCCAGTGGTTTTCCACAGAAGCAGTAGAGGTAAAAAAGGTTTTAGCTGAGGCAAAATAAAGGTTGCTGTTCTTCCACCTAAAAAGAAGCCTTTCTGTCTCAATCCCAGTACCCTCCACCAATCTCAGCTATCCAGGCTGTACTGGCTGCAGCAAGTGGAGGTTCCACTGAGATCTGGAAAGTGAGGATTTGTGAACGGGATCACTCTGTCTGAGAAGCGTATTGGGAAAGGTAATGCTTTTTTTTTTCATCCCCAGAGATATTCTTAGGGACACCCTCTTAAAGATTAGCAAGTATAAAGAGTCGGGAGGATGAATTGAAGTTCTCTAAAAGTAATTGAAACTCTTAAAGCAACAAGGCAAGGAAGTAACAAGAAAGACAGCTGGATATTTTGTACAGGAGGCGATTTAAATGTTCCAGACTGGGAACAAGCCAAGTCAGATTAAAAAGAGTATGTGTTTCTTCATTCCCAGAGATGCTCTGAGGGGTGCCCTCTAGAAGACTGGCCAGTAGGTAAGTAATAAAGAGGAGGCAGGAGGGTGAAATGAGGGCCTCAATAGATAGAATGTGTACAGATGTATGTTATTGTGTTGTCTTTTTTCTTCTGGACTGGAGAAAGACATTTGATTTTGGGAACTGCTAAGAAAGGTATTTTGACTTTAAAACATCGGCCTAAGTATTTGATGCTTTGGAAAAGAGGTTCTGCTTTTGTCTCCACAGAGGACGAGAACCTGTGGATTCATTGTAAATTTATGTGGTCTGAGTCATTGAGACCCCCTGAAATGTTGATTAAAATACCCTCCAGAATGCAGCACCCCCACTCAGCAGGAAGTAGCCAGACAGGTTGACGATGCTCAAATTCCCTAAAAGATTAAGTGGGGCCCCTTCAGTGGATCCAGAGCAGCAAGACTGCTTCCCTGCTCCTCTCCATGCACCCTCTGCAGATGGCTGAGACTGTCAACCAGATGGCTGGAAGAGTCTGCAATGTTTTGGACATTCAAAATGATCTTAATGGACATATTCATTTGGGCATATTGACTTTGAACCAACAAGTGGCTCTGATTTAGGAGCAAATGAACTGTGTTTGTACTTTTCAATGGCTAACATGTACCAGCTTTTATCATGTTATGTGTGTTACTTATGGCACTCTATCGCATGCTTCTGCTACTGTTATAGAACTCAACTGTCATATGAGAGGGGTTTAGAATATTGCTTTTGTTAGTTTTACCACCCATTTAGTGCATATTAGATGTTTGCAGCACTGGTCTGTTTTGTTGGCGCTGTCAGTCCCGGGGATACTTGGTTTAGGGCTATGTGTCTGGGTAGCCACAGATGGGCAATACTTTGGGGGCCACCTAAGACAGGGAATATTAGAGGGCAATGCCCCATGATAGGCAAGGTATTCCACCCAAAGTATAAAATAAAATGTGGGGAGTTGTTGTGATTCAGTTACCCTTACTCCCCCTGAGTGGCAGGGGAACTTCCTTGTGGTCTGTAATTGACAAAGATGTTTGTGATCTTTCTGGTTGGTGGTTTTCCACAGAAGCAGTAGAGGTATAAAAGGTTTTCGCTGAGGCAAAATAAAGGTTGCTGTTGTTTTGAGGTATTGTACAAATCCCTTACTACTGCGCTATATCCCAGCAATTTAATTTATTTAATTAATAAATTCATTCTTCTAAAATCAAGCTTTAATTTTAAATAAAAAATTAGCATATATATATAAATTAAGCATCAGCTAACATGTAAATATTTAGATATAAGTAGATATATACAAATGGATATGTCATATAGATAAATACAAGTTATATTCAATTCATAACTAAGCATGTGTATTTACAAATTTTATTTTGTTTAAGTATTTTACATTGTGAACATTGTGCTATCCTCTCCCATAGTTGAGTATTTGTTTATAACACTAAGATCTGAAAATATTAAAACTTTTTCAATGTTGGAAATAACATATATGGAATGTGTTCTATGAATAATAACAAAATATATTCATTTTCCAGGCATCAGACAATAAGTGTCCTATGATGCTTTCACTCTGCTTAAAGTCCCAATGGTATTGGTAATGCTTTCATGTCATTTTATAGATGAGTTTGTAGCATTTATATCATGCTATCATAGTGATGTTATTGTACACTCATAAGTAGTTAAGAAACTACAATAATTATATATCATGTTTTTTATCTTAGGTTTAGTTCAATATCCTACATACAAGATTTTGATGCTGATTATTTATGAATTCACATATTTTATTTACATCAGAGCAACAGAACAAACACAGTGCTATGAATCACATCATTATAATTAAGGTAGTTACAATTTTGAGACTTTGAAGATGCAATATGTTCCAACCTAGTATCATGAGAAATGAGAGATAAATCAGAAAATGAAATCAGGACTTATGGGATATACAATACAGTTGAACTAATTTTGAGGCCTCCTGAAAGAACTGAGTGGATACAGAAACAGCTAAAATTGCTCATGAAGTCAGTGAAAAACACAGGTTCAGGTGGGTGGCATGGGAAAAAAAATTTGAACAAGACCTTAGTAGGACATACACTAGAGGAATAATTAATACATAGCATTCATGAAACTGACATCTTTTGTGTGCTAAAGGACACCACCAGTCAGAGAGAGTGGGAGCATACAGAATGGGAAAAGATATTTCCTAACTACACATCAGATATCTTGTATGTATCTAAAATATATAAAGAACTAAAAAACAAAATAGGAATTAAATATCAAAAATAATTCAAATAAAAACTGAGGCAGGGAAATATATTCAGAGTTATCAAAAGATAAATGGTTGAGAAATGCTTAAAGAAATGTTCAGCATCGTTATCCATTAGGAAAATGCAAATTAAAACCAATCTTATCCTTGCCAGGATCGCCATGATTAATAACATGAAAGACAGTACATACTGGTGAGGACGCGGGGGATTGGGGAGAAAACATACGCATCACTGGTAGATGAACACACTTGTAGAGATACTAGAGAAATCAGTGAAGCAGTTCCACAAGATAAGCAAAATAGATCTAACTAAATATATCCTATACCATTTTTGGCATATAACCGAAGGATTTTTCAACCCACTACAGAGATTCTTGCTCATTCATGTTTACTGCTATTCTGTTCATAATAGCCAGAAATAGAAGCTGCATAGATGTCCATCAATTGATGGATGGATAAGGAAATTATGAAACATATATACAGAGTTGGATAGTATTTAACTATTCAAAATAAAATTAAGATTTTTTTCAGGTAATTGGATGTGCCTAAATACCTTATCTTGCATGAAATAACTGTGATTCCAAAAGACAAACATTGTATTCTAGATAGGTTTTAATTTTTAAGCTTTTGATATGCATGTTACAATCCAAGTACCTAGTAAGGGACTCGGAAGAGGAAGCAATCTCCCATGGGTTATGAAGATACAGGGGAGAGACTGGATAGTGGACTTAAATTAGAAAGGGATGCCAAAATTTAGCACAGAGGGAATATCTAGTGGGACACTTAATACTAAGGCAATTTGAGAAACCCTATGGAAGCCTGCTATGTAGAGTCTTCATAACACACATACAAATAAAGCAAATCTAAATACAATAACAAAATAATAGGAGAGATAATACCAAATGCAGATATTTTACACCACCAAGTGAAACCTCCATTGCCAAGAATGGATTATGTAAGTTTGTATTTGATAAAAGAGTTACACTTAAATCTCTGATATCCCAAACTATTACCAAGGGCTATTTGTTCCACTCCACCGACTTATAGTACTGACCTATTGCTGATGACCACTCTTACATATCTCATGAAACACAGAGAAGTTGGACTGGTACATAACTAGGGCTGCATGCTTCTTGACAAGCATTCATGATATTTATTCTATATGGTACCACTGGGAAAAGGTAACCATTAATCCAGCCTCATTCACTGTGATATACATGATGACCTCTCTACAAGACATGCTAATGCAGCAGTGGCACAAATATGGAAATAACTATTCCTTCTCTGTTTTGATATAAAACCCATTTTATAAAATGGAACAAAAATCTGACAGGAGTAGCTGGGGTCTTCAGATTGTATTGGACATGGACCTAGGGAAAAACAAATGCTATATTTCTATTAAGGGAACATAGAAATAAAATAACTCCTATTGACATTCTCCTGTACCCTTAGATCAGAACAGTCACAATGATAGTGGACTTTTGTCTTAATACCATAAAAGTCAATGTTGTTCATGATGCATTGGGATTTTGGAGCAATTTGATACAAATATAATTTGTTCAATTTCTAAAGAACAAAAATCATAGTACATAAACAGAGCATGAAGTGCGTGGAATAGAATCTAAAGTTCCTGACTAATACAAAAGTCCAATCTCATAGTAATATGTAAGATGTTTAGACTTGGGAGAAAGGTTTCTGGAGTTAAATTATATACACTAGCACACACAAATTTGTGTATGTATATGTACATATGTACATTTATACATGAATACGCACACACACACATATGGAAGCTTCTCCATGTCATAATTGATAGACTTGAGCTAGGTCCTTCACTTGCTATGCTGAAACGATTTCATTTTAAAGTTTAATGTAATGACAGTCTTACAACTGTTAGGAGTATATAAAAGTATTAGATGACCCTTAAGACAAATAATAGTGATTAATTATCATAAGGTTTGTTAGCTTTGAGTTACACTGGAATTTAAATAAATTGAATCTTGAGAAGGTTTGTCTTATAAATCTTGCATTATTACGTTTGATATTAAAATGTTAGAAATCTCCTAAAAAGCCAAAGTTCACTTTAAACTTATTTTTAGTTTTCTTATTTGTAAGTCACATTTTATTTTAGTTTAGTACACTCTTAGATGTGTAGACAAAGTAGAAAAATTATTGACATTATCGACATATTTTCTGTATTGTTGAGATAGTGTTACAAAAATTTTGTTGGAGAAAGTCTTAGGTTTTCTATTACTATAAAGAGACATCATGTACACAACATTTATAAGCAAAGTATTTAATTCAGGGAGCTCACTTTTCAGAGGTTCAGTCCATTATCATCATGGTGGTGATCATAGGGGTATTCAATCAACTATGGCACTAGAATAGTAGCTGAGACTTCTATATCTTGCAGACAACAGGAAGTCAGATGAGACACTGGGAGGTACCCTGAGCATAGGAAAACTAAAATCTCAAGTAAGAAAAGAACTTAAGAGACATTCTTCCTGTACTTAAGAAATGTTCAGAGAAGGCATAGAGACAAATGACAAGACTGGATCCTGTTCCAGAATGTAATGTGTGCTCTTGATACATTGTGCTATTTAAACATAGTTGCCATATTTTAGTTCCGTGCTTGAATGGATTGTTGAGGATAGAACTCCATATTTGGTTTATGTTGTCTTATTTTGAGTCTAGTTACTGTACCGACATTGAATTTGGCTTCCCTTCAATTCATCTGGTCCCCTAATAAATTTATTATCAAAGTAGTATTTTGATCATATTCACCCAAAACATGTACTCTGCAGCTCTAGGAAACCATGAAAATCTTTTTTAATATTACTCACAACCTTTAGTGTTTCTTTTTCTCTAGGTTTGAAGGAGTATTTTCTATGACTACATCCTATGGATTTTATTTTAATGGATTTTCCTATCTCTATGGACATATTATTTCCAACTTCATTCTCTTCCTCTTTTTCACCTTCGCATTTCTATTGCAAGAAAAATACATAAAAAAAAACCCAGCTTCCTTTTACTTCCTTTATATTTCATCATCTTTTGTTCCACCTGGGCATTAAATGCCACAGATTCTATATTATGGATGCCTATAAATGTACCTCTTCCATATTATGACTTGGAAGTCTGAGTGTCAAATTTGATCAATGAAGTGAAGATGGAAGTGTAATGCAAAGGTAAAATAATTAAGTAATTTTTAATTTTATATTAAAGTTACTGAAAAGTGTCTTTCTTTCTTCTCTCTGGAACTCTCCCACCCAAGATCTGTGCTATATCAGTTCAGGCATTTAGACCACATTCATTCATTTAAGAAATTGCTTTCAACTTCAGAAAGAAAAAAATGTGTTTGCTCAGTAACAGAGAAGCATAATAATTATAATTGTTCAGTTTTATAAGTTATCAATGTAACAAGCTTTTATCTAACATATCTGAAAATTAGTGATGCTAGGGTAATTTAAAATCCAGAAAGAAAGGAATAATGCTTGGTACATAAAGAGTAAAGCACTGTACTTAGTGCTCTGAATAGCAGTCTTAGCTCAAGCCTTTTTTTTAGCACCTTTGCTGCCACAGAATTGCCTTCACTAGATTAAGTTTTAATGTTGTCCCCTGAACTTTTATTGATGGGCACTACATCAAGACAACTGTGTAAAGTCACTAGCTCTCTCACCATAAAACTGTTTTGTGTGATGTGTCCTCTATGTCCTTCATTGTGCTCATAAAGTCAGATTTGTTTGTAGTAGAAAAGACCTAAGAAAACCTATATGGCTCTTGAGCTATGACTTTCTGCATCCTGTCAGTTAAAGAGTCATGTGGGCAATCACCCATGTTGTTGTTCCAGCTGAGAAAATGATTACAGAAATAAACAAGAAAAAGAAAATGAAAGTTCTGTAACTATTAGACTCTTCTGTCTGCTTTGGAAAAATCTTCGGCTTTCAGGTTTTATTTCCTCCTTTTTTCTATTTTGTCATTAGTTTCTTTGAAACTATGTTAATCATAAAATCAATGAAATAAGCACTGCCGATAACTCCACTTTCCTTTTCATGTAGGCTATATTATTTTTTTCACAAAGCCAGAAGCGTTCAAAAAAAATATTATGTTTCCTCTGCCAGAGATAGTAGACAAGGTTTGGAGAATTTTCTTTTCTATCATAAAAAGGTTGGTATTGACCTTTGAAGGGTACAGATGAAGGATATGTCTTAGTATCTTCCAATATGCAGGACAATCCTCATCAACTCTAAGGTAAATTAACACAAACTCATATTTATGTAATGTTACTCATTTTTGTCAGTGTTCTTATGTTTTATTAATACCATTAACTGCTCCATTCTTTTATTACTTAAATTGACTGATTCACTTCTTTCACTTTTCAGCTATTCAATTTTTCAGTTATTTTTGCTATTTTAGGTGTTAATTTTGTTTACTATTTTATAATTATCATTTTAATTATTCTCTTTCCCATCCTTTTGTAAGCATATATTTATACAATTTGTTTTTCCCACATTCTTAGTTACTATCCCTATTTTAAAGGCCCTCATTGATTTTAATTCTTACTTTGTACAATGTTTTACAAAAAAAATGACAAAATAAAATATGCTAACTCTTGAAGTTGGCTATATTTGCTTATGGGGTTATCACAGGTCATTCCTGTTCATTAATGCTGTTAGCCACCACTATTACTGATGCTACCAATTGTATTCCTCTGGTGTATGAACCTGATTATAATTTCTTAATTAATTTCCCCTGTTTCAGTGATAATCTCTAAGAAGACCACATTCTAACTTGTTCTCTATGGATTGCATGAACTATAAGAAATGCTTTTATACATTTATTTTCACTCACAGAAAGCCATTTGCTGCAATGAATGAGTATAAATTCTCAGGTAATACAAATGTCTCCCTCTCTTCTCTAATACAAAGAAGATTATGTTTTGAAATTGTAATAAGATACAGGTAATTTTTAGGCAGAGAAGTGATATATATAAGTATAGATACAGAATATTATTCCAAATTGCCAGAATACCCATGGTGAAAATGGATCTTTATTCTTAAAAAGCCCTCCTTGCAAAGTGATATTTGAACTGGTAAAGAGATGAGTGAAATTTGTAGGTCTTCATAAAAGGGTTCCATGAAATGCACATAGGGCATCATGAAAACCCCAAGGAGAGAATTAGTAAAAATTGAAAAATAAATGGTGACTGAGCAATGATGACAAAGCAACAGGAGACAACATGGAGAACTGTGGCTGTGAACAGAGTAATATCCAAAAGTTTTGTTGGTGTTTCAACTTTCAGTGTTCACTATGCTCTTAAAAACATTAAAAAAGCAAATAGTGTGATTGATTTATTGTTCTTGTGGTGCACATGAACATGCATATTCATGTATGTACATGTTACATACATTCACCATATATGTACACATGTGGAGTTTAGAGAAGGAGGTTAAAGGTCCTCTTCAATCACCCTAAGAGTTATGTTTTAAAAACAGGGTCTTTACACAACTTTGAGCTCAGTGATTGGGCCAGATTTGGTGGCCATCAAACACCAAAGAGCCTCCTGTTTCTTACCTTGCCTTACGACAACTGGCTCATGCCTCTACCTCCAGATTTACATCGTTTCTTGAAAATAGCCCCTGGTCCCTATGTTTTCAGCTAAAAAGTACTTACTTTGCTCAGTTAGCCATCTCCATATTTATGATTTATTTTTTATTTAGATTGACTAGGAACATGTTTCCTTATGTCATTTTCATGTGTACTTATGTTTTTGTTTTTAACCATTATTTGTGGTATCACAATAATTTGCTTCAATCTTTCATGTTTCTCTTTTCCCCTAACACTTCTACACTCATTACCTTCAGCACAATCCTTTGACGTTCAACTCACATGAGTCTTATTGTCCTTATCATACTCCTTCCTTAAAATGACCCCTTTTCCTCTAGTGGCTCCATAACTGAGATGACAAAGATTACAGATATCCAAGAAGGGACATCAGTCCGTCTGGGTATATTTTATTTCTGTTGACACATGTGCTTTATCTTTCTAAAAAAAATTATTTTAGATAATCCTAGATAAGCTCATAATTCCTTTTTAAAGATTATATTTTGATTCTGATATTTTTCCTTCTATTTCCTCCACCTTTTATATACCCTTTTTTGCACTCCTTCAAATTCACTGCCTCTTTTAAAATCTATTATTATTGTTTGCATATATTATTTGTATATGCATATATTTCTAAATAAAACACGTGAGATCATATAATGGTACTTTTATATGTTTTCAGGACTGTTTGGCACTGGACTTCAAACTGCTGTACTCTTTCTTCCTTGGAGAAGGTTACTACTCCTGCTCCTAGTCTTACCAGCTGCTTTTTCATGGTTATGTTTCAAAAAATTTTTCTATTATATTTTGTATAATTGTTCTAGGCACTGAAATTGTTATTTTAAATTGCATATTAATTAAACAAGACTAAAATTCAACACAAGCAGCTATAAGATGTCAAGTTCCTTTTGGAGGAATCCTTGCTCTTGGCACTCTATTATAGTCACAGAAATGCATATGAATATTACAGAGGAAGTTTCCAGAAAAATATCAAAGTCCAAGCATGGAAGTCTAAGATTCAAAGATAATGTGTAAGATCATAATAGGGAACAGTAATAGTTAAAATAAGCTGAGTACGTGGTACACTATTTTAATTCCAGCCACAAAGACATTGAATAGAAAGACTGAGGACTTGAAACAAGCTTTAGCTAATAAGGAGATCTTATCTCACACATATAAAGTTAAAAGGATAACCAGAAAAGTTTATCAGTGCTAAAAATAGAGAAAAGTATGTGATTACATAGCCTGTGCTTGCAGAAGTAAAAACTCCTTATTATAATAAGAATCTAATATTATGAGGCACCAAACACTTCATTTTAATTAGTAGATTTATATTTATAGTTGTGATATAAACTTTAATTACAATTTATTTTGGTCATTGAGTAAGTATAAAGCTGGAATAGATACTTAGAAGAAAAAATGCTATAGTGTTATTTCAAATAGCTAAAGAAAAAGCATTAGCAAAAACATATAATTATAAGTTGTAGGAAGATTTTACTTGTGGGCTTTTAAAATAGTTCCTGACTTACTTTTGTTTGGAGCAGTTAATCCACAGTGGTTCTTCTATACTATACATTCCATATCAACATTAACTCGTACTTTGATGTACTTTATGAAATATCCTGGTTTGACTTGAGCTTATTTGAAAGCAATATCAGCCTATTAAGGGAAACAGTTAAGTTATTTGAGTTCCCTGAATAGTGTAGATAATGTGAAAATCTCTCAGAGCACCAGAAGCTCAGGCAGAGCAACTTCACATTTTATTAGCCTGGGAATAAAGGAATAAGTTGCGATGTTCTTGGTTTTTCATTGTATTGAGAGTTCAAATTGCAATTTCATATTTAATGTCTATCAAGATATCAAATTTGGGTGACCCCAATCTCTGTTTATATGCTTACCACAGATCTTAGAACTGTTACCTTTTTGGCTATAGCTAGAAAAACAAATCATTGAAGTATTGGAGAAATGTTGGTCAAGGTTCTAATTTCAATATCCAAATCACACACACACACACACACACACACACACACACACACACTTGAAATGTCCTTTTTAATGCAAGTCTAGGTCTAGTCTCTGGATCTCTGAGACCATAAGTTGGAAGTAAATTATTCTACCCGAGGAAAAACATGTTCACTTTCAAATTCAGAATCTAGAGTGGAGCAACCACAACCATCTTCTACTGACTCTTCTTATAGTCAAGGCTTAGGTAACAGCTGATGAAATAAAGTCTTTATGTTTAGGATTTGCTAGGCATAAGCAGAGGTTCTCTGATATGTTTGAAATAATATGGTGTCTGAATGGTGTATATGTATTTATCGTTTTTCTATACCATAAGACATGAGAGTTAAATTTTGGAACTGAAATAAAATATAGGAAAACAATCCAAAGTTAAATAAGTCTAAAATTAAAGTAAATATCAGGCATTCAAATTACAGGCCCTTATTTATTGAGCATGAGAACAATTACTAACTGATGACAAGAAAGAAAGTGTTAAAGGGAATAGCATAGTTGTATGACTAGTGAAAACTAAATTTCCATATTACCTTGGGACTCTCCTAACTTCCTATTCAAATATGAAATTTATTATACCAATCAAATACTTGTCTTCTATGATGCTTTCTTTGTGGGTAAATGGGCTCCCAGCAGGATTTTTAAATGGGCTCTCCCACTTGTCTATCTTTTTATTATTCAAGAGAGTACATCAATATCTTTAAATTTAATACCTTCTTAGTTGAAACAAGCAAGGCAGATCTATAAAAAGAAAGTTGTAGAAGCCAAACTCTCAGTTAATGAGATATTATTTTATCACTCCTTAAAAAGTGTGAGCTCTATTGACATGGTGCCAAGGAGTAAAAAAGAATACTGAAACAAAATGAAGCAAACCGAGTTTACCATTTTCCCAGCCCCAGAGACAAGAATGCAAAATCACATTGCTTACCAGCATCTGGCAATGAAATACTTTCTGAGCACCTGAGGTAGTAAAGATGTCTAGTGGAGGGTTTTGTCTTCGGTCAGTTCAGTAAGTTGCAAGGGACCTAAAGTAAGTTTGCTAAAAATTGCCCACAGTATTATACAGTATGTGTGTTTAGATTGGATTTTTTTGTCTTTTCCTGGTAGTGAACAAAGTATAAACAAACAAACAAACAAACAAACAAACAAATAAAGTTAAAGATTCTATCTTTGTTCCTTTTAGCCCAAAATGCACACACACTATTTAATAAACTGTACTTTAATGAAGCTTAAACTAAATTATTCTTTACTGATAAATTTGCTAATTTGGGTTAAACAAAAGTGAATATATTTGAATTTATATTTAGCCCAAGGATAATACTTTAGCAAGATAATATACATTTATAATTACTGTTTAATACAAGGATCTTGTGTCTTTTCCTGACTATAGACAGAATGCTTTAGTAGTCCAGAAGAAAATGGAAGGAGAAGGAAGAGTGAGTAGCTTTTGGTGTTGCATTTTCTTTTTTGTTTTCCACTTAATTCTATTAGTCCAGTGCTTCTTTGCTATTACCTTTATAATCCTTTAACACCAAAAGAAAAACAGATATCTTGGATTTGATGCTTATTTTCAAATTGACAACTGGAATATAAGTACTTATTTCACTGCCCAAGAATATAAATCATGTTTGGGGTAATTAATAATTAAGTAACAGACTTGCAATCCCTTACCTTCTATCTGTCTAGTACTTCAGTTGTGTAACTAGAGATTATCAGGATACTCTAAGTAATTTTTGTGTGCTACTTTAGCACCACCTCATGTGATAAAGACTAATTAAAAAGTGCATAGAGCCTTCCAGAAAATGATTTGCTTTACATCCTAATTTCTAGCTGAAGTCAGAATTTGCTTTTTCTTCTTCTTTTCCTTCTCTCATACATTACATCCTGACTGCCGTTTCTGTTCTCTCCACTCCTTCCGGTCCCTCCCTCCCATTTCCCCTCTCCTCTAAATTCAGTCCCTTTAAATTTTTCTTTAGAAAAGTGAAGTCCTCTCACTGATATCAACAAAACATGGAATAACATGTTTACAATAAGGCTAAGCACAAATCTTCAAGTCAAGGTTGGATAAGACAACTGAGCACAGAACTTGTGAGAGTGGTCATCGAATTAATGATCCAACCTGAGGCCCATACCATAACGAAGACGCCATACCTGACACTGCCTGCATGGCCATGAATGAGAGGCTGGATAGTCCAGAGACTAGGATAGAACCAAACATAGCTGGCTAAAATGAAAATAATGTAACACAATAACAATGAAGCAAGAAACAGTCAATAAAATGATTGTTGATGATATTCTTCTATACTCATATATACTCATAAATTGGAGCCTAGTCCAATACATCATCAGAGACACTTCTTCCAGCAACTGATGGGAATTTATATTCTTATGTCATAAGATGTAGTACACACTAGTTTTCTATGTTAGTATTTTACTCACTAACCTATTGAGATGGAGATTAGGCTTATTAAACTTTAGGGACAACCAACTTAATAAAATTCATAGGTAATGCCATTAAATCAGCTTCTCAAGGAAGAATTAAAGGTATGAAGATGATAGGCACCTATATGATGAAAAAACAGATATTTTGAAGTAAAATCCAAACTGAACCCAAACAGAAATTTCTGAGAATCATGAGGGAAAGTGGAGCTAAACAATTTTGTTAAAATCAGTTCTTACATATTCAGATCTACCTGAATGCAAGAGTCTCTGAAACCTGAGGTCCATTTTCTTAATCAAAATGCAACTATCCCAGCTAATTGTCTTGCTTCATTGTCAGATTTAATGGCCCCTGAACACCACACAGCAAAACACCCTTGAATGGGGCTCTTATTTATGGAAATATCTACAAATTTAAAGAAAGAATAAAGTGGACCATGTAAGTGTATAAAATGCATACTGCAGAGAGTTCAAGAAACAAGTCTGCAGGGGACACATACTTAGTCTGATTGCCCCATCTAGTTAATTGATTGCAGAGTGAAGAGGCTTGTGGTAGCCAGCTTCACACTAATCAGCAGTCATGGCACAGTTTTTATCACTTTAGTGAATTTTATTCAGTAGCAATGGGAAAGGAATATCTTGGAAATAGCCATCAATAGAACTCTCCAAGGAAAGAAGATGCACAAAATTTACAAGTGAATCAATTGAGCCTCTATCAGATATCCTAGGCAGCTTCAAATGGGAACTAACTGGGGCTGGCACCCTATTACATCCTCAGAGTAGTTTATGCTGCAAAAAGGTGCAGTTTAAGGATATGAGTTTGGTGGTTTCAAATAGTTTAATTTTTGAGATTCAAATACCCTGGATGTATTATTTCTATTTCTGGTCAAAACGGGCCCTTTATGCTACTAGTAAGCAGGAATGGGCTTGGAGACATAGTACTGCCAATCTCTCCTCATTCTCATCACTTTCCAACAACATGGTTTATAAAACACTTGTGTATTAAAATCTACAGCTAGGTCTACACTGTTAGGAGTCACCATTTTCACTCAACAAATGATGAGTCTACACTGTTGAGAATTTCGTATAGAATTGGGTTTGAGGAAGGCTTCGTTTTGTATAGTTGTGTAGTGTAATTTTGAGGTTGTATCTTACTTGAAATAAAGTCATTGGTGATTTTTACTCCAAAATAAATAAATAAATAAATAAATAAATAAATAAAACACTGAGAAGTCAATGTACCCGGTTTAAAAAATACCTCAAACTTTGAAATGTTTAACTACTAGGTATCTTGCAAAAATGTCATCACACAACTCTGGCATGTGGGAGGCATGAGCAGGATAATCATGAGTTTGGGGACTGACTAGGATACATAGAGAGAATCAAGAGAAAATAAGTTAAGAAAAAAAACAGATGTGTGAAATCACAGTAAAAACAAATCAGCAGAAAATGTGCTTTGAGGAAGCTGTACTGGACTATTAGGAAAAGGGGAGTGCAGGATATGTGGTAGGAGAGCAAATACACTATGGACTCTTATATCATTATCAGGGTTCCTTTTAAATTTTGTTTCAGATATTCTCAGGAACAAATTTAGCTATGTTCTGGTGAAAATTTCATCATATGTATCATATATGACAATGAATATTGGTCAACATGTATATATGCAAAATGTGTATTTTGAGTCATAACTTCATCTAGCTTCAAAGAACCTAACAGTGATTGTAACTTCCTTTATATATCTTAAAAATTGTTTTTTCATCCTTCTGTAATCCTGTGATATCTGTCTGAAAAGGGAAAACAAAAGAAAAATTAGCATGAGAGCTATTTTGCTGCTCCATTGTTCAGGCAAAACATCAGTGCTTGTAATCTTCTCCAAGAGAGGATATGAATGAACCAAAACAAGAATGCATAAAGGAGGGCTCCTGATTTCCACAAGTACACTAAGGCATAAAGTCCTCTCTCACAATAATAATGAGTAAAACAAAAAAAAGTGATGTCGATAACTAATATACAATGACCTCAAAATCTATTGGAATGTCATTTTATTTACAAATACAGAAGAATATATGTCATCAATTATAGAAGCCTTTAGACTTAAAGTCAAAGGGACTTCTCCCTCCCACAGAATCTCACTGTGTAGCTCTAGATGTCCTGAAATGCAATATGTGGAATGAGAAGACCTTGAATTCATTTAGGTTATGTCTCTGTTCCAGAGTGCTAGGATTAAAACATGAATAACAATGCCTCATTTATTAATTTTTCTGCACTAAAATAAATTTAAAAGTTTGTCCTTTGGGAATCTGAAAAATTGCCTTTAATGATGAGTAGAAAAATAGCATTATTACATTTAGATGAGAGTAGCCATCTAATTCAAAGTCGCAGAATCTGAATAAGTAAACTTGAAAGAACTGCCCACAGTTTAATATTCCATGGACCCTTTATTGTTAAGAAGAATACATTTATAAATAATATTTTGATTATTGTGGCTATTTAAGTTCATAGGTAATCATCAAAAATAAAAACATGACTTTTGAAGTATGTATTTCAAATATAAAATTGGAACACAGTATACATAAATGCAGATAATACAAATAGAGTTAATTACATCAAAATTATTATACAAACTATTACAAATATGTGTCATTAAAGTGTGCCTTTGTATGCATTTTTGGATAGCTTTTTCAAATTTCATACTGTCAATTTTTATATCAGTGTAAAATGATATGATTTTAATAAAACAATTATTATGAATACTGTAATAATTCTCCCAGAGACTTAGTATTGATAAATAACTAAGGAAACATCTCATTTTAAAACTGCAGACATTAATACTTAATTTCTGTGTGTGTGTGTATGTGTGTGTGTGTGTGTCACAGTGGGTGTGCACATTCCACAGTACAAAGAGAAGTCAAAGGACTGATGGAGATGGGTCTTGTATTAATCTGTTGCTTTCATTGGTTAATTAATAAAGAAACTGCCTAGGCCCATTTGATAGGCCAACCCTTAGGTGGGTGGAGTAAACAGAACAGAATGCTGGGAGAAAGAAGCCGAGTCAGTGAGTCACCATGATTCTCCCACTCCAGACAGATGCAGGTTAAGATCTTTCCTGGTAAGCCAGCTCATGGTGCTCCACAAAATATTAGAAATGGGTTAGATCAATATGTAAGAGCTAGCCAATAAGAGGCTGAAACTAATGGGCTAGGCAGTGTTCAAAAGAATACAGTTTCCATGTAATTATTTTTGGGCATAAGCCATTCGGGCAGCCGGGTGCCGGGGACGCAGCCCCGCTGCTCTTATTACAACAAAGGACAAATTTTAGGAGCCATAGTTTGCCTTGAACATTCTTTCGAAGTAGAATCTATTTTGTGGTTTCTACAGCTTAACTGTTTACTCCAGGATAGCAGGCTTCCAGAGCATTGTCTAGTCCACTTCCTATTCTCCACAGTACTGCCTAGATTGCAGAGGTGCACTACTGCATCTGGATTTTATGTGCATTCACATGAAGTATTTCCACAACTGTGAATACCGGATAATGTTCACATCAGTATAAACATGATCTATCAATCTATCATCTATCTATCTATCTATCTATCTATCTATCTATCTATCTATCTATCTATCTATCTATCATCTATCTATCCATCTACCTATCTCACCAAAACTTTATTTTTGTAGTAAAAATAAAATTTTGCACTCTTGTTTTATTTTCAACTATATTATCTGTTTTCACCTAACTAAAATAGACAAAAACCTTTTAAAAATATTTCGTGTCCTCCTGAGATTCAGAGATCATTGTGAAAGAGGTGGCAGAAATAATTTTAACAGCCAGAGGCCATGGATGACTATAAGGAAACAGTGTTTTCTGGACACATGCAGAACAACTGTACATATTAATCCAGAGCAGGTAAGAGACAGTGTCCAAAAACTTTGCAAACTAAAGACACAAAAAATTAGAGAATACACAGGGGTATTGCCCCAAATTCAGACCCATATATAAGGAGCTACTGACAATTGATAATTTCTAGAAGATGGGGAGTTGATTTTCCTTATATGGGTTTACCACTAAAGAATATATTGCAAGCCAAACAGTTAAGAGTATATGGACAGTTAGAAGAGTACTTTAGGTGTTTAAAATTTAAAAAGAGAGAAAAGCGGAGGGGACTGGTGTGGCACAGATGCAAGCAGCAGGGATCGGTGTGCAACACTGAGAGCAGATTGCCCCACTGCAATTAAATCAAAGAGGTAGGTCTTTTGTTGGCGAGGTCCCTGGCAAACGAGGAGCCTGGTCATATTCATGAAGACCCTTCTGAGTGGTGAGAGGGATCATGGCCAACGACAGGAGCCAGGAAACAGAGTGAGGGCATTTTGTAAGCCCCTGGCCAGCAGGGAAACCTGATCCGGTTTTAAAAGACCCATTAGATAGCATTGATAGGAGGAGATGGGCAGGCACCAAGGCAAGAATTCACCCAACAATCTGAAAAACAACATGAAAACACCAGAACCCAATGATCTTACAACAGAAGGACTTGAACACCCTAACACAGAAGAAGTGGAAAAAACTGACGTTAGGAAAGCAATAGAGTCCCTTAAACAACATGTAAAAATGTCCTTATAGAAATGGCTGAGAAGTACAACAAAAAGTTTGAAGAAATGAGTAAATACGTACATGATACCCTGGGAAACCAAGAAAAACCTATCAAACAGGTAATGGAAACAGTTCAAGAATTGAAAACTGAAATGGAAGCAAGGAAGAAAACACAAACTGAGGACCAGCTGGATATGGAAAGTCTAGGTCAACGAGCAGAGTCTACAGAAACAAGCATAATCAATAGAATACAAGAGATAGAAGAAAGAATCTCAGATTCTGAGGACACCATAGAGAAAATAAACGCACTGATCACAGAAAACAGCAAAGCCAACAAATTCTCATCACAAAACATTCAGGAAATATGGAACACAATAAAAAGACCAAACCTAAGAATAATAAGAATAGAAGAAAGAGAAGAGTCACAGCTCAAAGGCCCAGAAAATATTTTTAACAAAATTATGGAAGAAAACTTTCCCAACATAAAGAAAGATATTCCTTTGAATATTCAAGAAGCATACAGAACACCAAACAGACTGGATCAAAGAAAAACATCCCCTCGCCATATAATAATCAAAACACAAAATATACAAGTTAAAGAAAGAGTATTAAGAGCTGCAAAGGAAAAAGGGCAAGTAACTTATAAAGGTAAACCAATCAGACTTACACCTGACTTCTCTATAGAAAGCATGAAAGTCAGAAGGTCCTGGATAGAGGTACTACAGAAACTAAGAGACCATGGATGCAAACCCAAACTACTATATCCAGCCAAGCTATTGTTCACTATCAATGGAGAAAACAAGACATTCCAGGATAAGAACAAATTTAAACAATACGTAGCCACAAATCCAGCGCTACAGAAAGTAATAGAAGGAAAATCGCAACCCAAGGAATCCAACATTGCCAACACTGCCTACAATAACTCAGGCATCTAGCGACCCTTCACCAGCACAACTCAAAGAAGGGAGACACACAAATCTTACTACCAAAAACAATAAAAATAACTGTAGTAAACAACCACTGGTCATTAATATCACTAAATATTAATGGTCTCAATTCACCTATAAAAAGGCACAGGCTAAGAGATTGGATACAAAAACAAGATCCAACATTCTGCTGTTTGTAAGAAACACATCTCAACCACAAAGACAGGCATATACTCAGAGTAAAGGGATGGTAAAAGGTGTTTCAAGCAAATGGTCCTAAGAAAAAAGCAGGTGTGGCCATACTAATTTCTCACAAAACTGACTTCAAACTAAAATCAATCAGAAGAGATCAAGATGGACACTTTATACTCATAACAGCGACAATCCATCAAGATGAAGTCTCAATCCTGAATATCTATGCCCCTAATATAAAAGCACCCACTTATGTAAAAGAAATATTACTAGAACTCAAGGCAGACATCAAACCACACACACTAGTAGTAGGAGACTTCAACACACCTCTCTCTCCAATGGACAGGTCAATCAGACAGAAACCTAATAGAGAATTAAGAGAATTATTGGAGGTAATGAAGCAAATGGACTTAACAGACATCTATAGAACACTCCACCCAAATAGGAAAGAATATACCTTCTTCTCAGCATCTCATGGAACCTTCTGGAAAATTGACCACATACTCAGAAAGAAAGGAAACCTCCACAGATACAAAAAAAATCAGTGTCCTCCTGTGTCTTATCAGATCACCACAGACTAAAGTTAGAAGGCAACAACAATGCTACCCCCACAAAGCCGACAAACTCATGGAAACTGAACAGTCAACTACTGAACCACACCTGGGTCAAGAAAGAAATTAAGAAAGAAATAAAAGTCTTCCTTGAATTTAATGAATATAAAGAGACAACATACTCAAACCTATGGGACACGATAAAAGCAGTGCTAAGAGGAAAGTTCGTAGCATTAAGTGCCCATGTAAATAAAATGGAGAGAGCATACATTGGGGACTCAACAGCACACCTGAAAGCTCTAGACAAAAAAGAAGCAGAATCACCAAGAAGGAGTAGAAGACTGGAAATAATCAAACTGAGGGCTGAAATCAACAAATCAAAACACAGAAAACAATTGAAAGAATCAATGAAACAAAAAGTTGGTTCAACAAGATCGACAAACCCCTATCCAAACAAATTAAACAACAGAGAGAGAACATGCAAATAAATAAGATCAGAAATGAACAGGGGGACATAACCACGGACACAGAGGAAATTCAGAGAATCCTTAGATCTTACTACAAAAGCCTGTATGCCACAAAACTGGAAAATGTAGAAGAAATGGACATTTTTTTAGATAAGTAACATATACCAAAACTAAACCAAGACCAGGTGAATGATCTAAATAGACCTGTTCGTCGCGAAGAACTAGAAACTGTTATCAAAAATCTCCCTTCCAAAAAAAGTCCAGGACTATATGGCTTCAATGCAGAATTCTACCAGAACTTCCAAGAATGGCTAATACCTATACTCCTTAATGTATTTCACAATATAGAAACAGTAGAGTCATTGCCAAATTCCTTTTATGTAGCTACAGTTACCCTGATACCAAAACCACACAAAGACCCAACCAAGAAAGAGAATTAAAGGCCTATCTCACTTATGAATATCGACGCAAAAATTCTCAATAAAATACTGGCAAACCAAATCCAAGAACACATTAGAAAAATAATCCATTATGATCAAGTAGGCTTCATCCCAGAGATGCAGGGCTGGTTCAACATATGCAAATCTGTCAAGGTAATCCATTATATAAATAAACTGAAAGAAAAAATGTGATTATTTCATTAGATGCTGAAAAAGAATTCGACAATTTTCAACACCCTTTTATGAAAAAGGTCTTGGAGTGATTAGGAATACAAGGGTCATACCTAAATATAATAAAAGCTATTTACAGCAAGCCGACAGCTAACATCAAATTAAATGGAGAAAAACTCAAAGCCATCCCACTAAAATCAGGAACACGACAAGGATGTCCACTCTCTCCATACCTCTTCAATATAGTACTTAAAGTTCTAGAAATAGCAATAAGACAATATAAGGGAATCAAGGAGATTCATATTGGAAAGGAAGAAGTTAAGTTTTGTTATTTGCAGATGATATGATAGTATACATAAGCAACCCCAAAAACTCTACCAAACAACTCCTACAGCTGATAAACACCTTTAGTAATGTGGCAGGATCCAAGATCAACTCCAAAAAATAGTTGCCTTCCTATACACTAAGGATAAGGAAGCAGAGAGAGAAATCAGAGAAGCATCACCTTTCACGATAGCCACAAATAGCATAAAATATCTTGGAGTAACTCTGACCAAGGAAATAAAAGATCTATTTGACAAGAACTTTAAGTCTTTGAAGAAAGAAATTAAAGAGGACAACAGAAAATGAAAGGATCTCCTTTGCTCTTGGATTGGGAGGATCAACATAGTAAAAATGGCAATTCTCCCAAAAGCAATCTATAGATTCAATGCAATCCCCACCAAGATCCCATCAAAATTCTTCACAGATCTGGAGAAGAGAATAATCAATTTTATATGGAAAAACAAAAACCCAGGATAGCCAAAACAATCTTATACAATAACAGATCGTCTTGAGGCATTACCATCCCTGACTTCAAATTCTATTACAGAGTTACAGTATTGAAAACACCTTGGTATTGGAATAAAAACAGAGAAGTCGACCAATGGAATCAAATACAAGACCCTGACTTTAACCCACAAACATGAATACCTGATTTTTGATAAAGGAGCTAAAAGTATACAATGAAAAAAGAGAGCATCTGTAACAAATTGTGCTGGCAAAACTTGATGTCAACCTGTAGAAGAATGAAAATAGATCCATATCTATCACCATGCACAAAACTCAAGTCCAAATGGATTAAAGACCTCAATATCAGTCCGAACACACTGAACCTGATAGAAGAGAAAGTGGGAAGTACTCTACAACACATGGGCACAGGAGACCACTTCCTACGTATAACTCCAGCAGCACAGACATTAAGGGCCTCATTGAATAATTGGGACCTCCTGAGACAGAGAGCCTTCTGTAAAGCAAAGGACACTGTTACTAAGACAAAAAGGCAACCCACTGACTGGGAGAAGATCTTAACCAACCCTGCAACAGACAAAGGTCTGATCTCCAAAATATATAAAGAACTCAAGAAACTAGACTTTAAAATGCTAATTAACCCAATTACAAAATAGGGCACTGAGCTGAACAGAGAATTCTCAACAGAAGAAGTTCAAATGGCCAAAAGACACTTAAGGTCATGCTCAACTTCCTTAGCGATCAGAGAAATGCAAATCAAGACAACTTTAAGATACCATCTTACACCTGTCAGAATGGCTAAAATAAAAAATACCAATAATAGTCTTTGCTGGAGAGGTTGTGGAGAAAGGGGTACACTCATCCATTGCTGGTGGGAATGCAAACTTGTGCAACCACTTTGGAAAGCAGTGTGGTGATTTCTCAGGTAATTTGGTATCAACCTACCCCTGGACCCAGCAATACCACTCTTGGAAATATACCCAAGAGATGCCCTATCATACAACAAAAGTATATGCTCAACTATGTTCATAGCAGCATTGTTTGTAATAGCTAGAACCTGGAAACAACCTAGATGCCCTTCAATGGAAGAATGGATGAAGGAAGTATGGAATATATACATATTAGAGTACTACTCAGCAGTAAAAAACAATGACTTCTTGAATTTTGCATGTAAATGGACAAAAATACAAAACACTAACCTGAGTGAGGTAAACAGATCCAAAAAGAGGAACATGGGATGTACTCACTCATATTTTGTTTCTAGCCATAAATAAAGGACATTGAGCCTATAATTCGTGATCCTAGAGTAACTAAATAAGAAGGTGAACCCAAAGAAAATCATATAAGCATTCTCCTGAGTATTAACCTTCATCAGGCAATGAAAGGAGACAGAGGCAAAGACCCACATTGGAGGACTGGACAGAAATCTCAAGGTCCAAATCGGGAGCAGGAGAGAGAGAGCACGAGCAAGGAACTCAGGACCGCGAGGGGTACACCTACACACTGAGACAATGGTGATATTCTATTTGGAACTCACAAAGGCCAGCTGGCCAGGGTCTGAAAAAGCATGGGATAAAACCAGACTCGCTGAACATAGCGGACAATGAGGACTACTCAGAACTCAAGAAAAATGGCAATGGGTTTTTGATTTACTGCATGTACTGGCTTGGTGGGAGCCTAGCCAGTTTGGATGCTCACCTTAATAGACCTGGATGGAGGTGGGTGGTCCTTGGACTTCCCACAGGGCAGGGAACCCTGATTGCTCTTTGAGCTGACGAGGGAGGGGGACTTGATTGGGGGACGGGGAGGGAAATGGGAGGCGGTGGCAGGGAGGAGGCAGAAATCTTTAATAAATAAATAAATTAAATAAATAAATAAATAAATAAAATTTAAAAAGAAGCTAAAGTTGGATAGCAAGGGAAAGGATAGATCTAAAAAGAATTTGAGTAGATGAGCAATATGATCAGAATACAGTACATAATATTTAGAAGAAACTAATAAAACATGACAAAAACATGTGTTTATGTAAGCTGCATAGTCCTAATCTACTGATATGAGTTTGAACCCTCCAATTCACATTACAGACCATGCAAAAATAGAACTCAAAAAGGCATAAATAGGACCGAGATCTGATCTCGGCACCAGGAGAGCCATCATTGGGGTGAGTTTGTGACCCAGGGCAGCAGCCCAGGACAGGGAACTCAGAAGTTCCTCATCCCCCCTATACTTCCCTGTGCTCCCTGCAGGAACTCTACTCCCCACATACTGCCTCTCTCTTCCTATCCCACCCAGCTTGCATCCAGAGCCCTCCTCCCTTCTGCACCCTTCCCTTTTCGGGCACATAACACCACCCAGCTCAGCCTGTCTGGGCGCTGGGGGCGAATCCTCAGGGCAAGCAGGCGGGCAGGAGTCCCTTTGTTACTCTCGCCTTCCTGCACCAAGCAAGGTAGGTGCTTTGTTTATGAACTACCCAACCAGCACGGAGAGCTAATCTCGGCACCAGGAGAGCCATCATTGGGCACAGAGATCTGATATTGGCACCAGGAAAGACATCACTGGAGCACCAGGAGAGCCATCACTGGGGATTGCCATCACTGGGAAGGTACATCAGTAGGCAAGGAGACCTGAGCCTGTAAAAGAAAATCCATAGGAGAGCATTCGGAGGAAGAGATGGGCAGGCGCCAATGCAAGAATTCACCCAACAATCTGAAAAACAATATGAAACCACCAGAACCCAGCGACCTCACAACAGGAGGACATGAACACCTAAATCATGAAGAAGTAGAAAAAATTGACTTTATGAAAGTGATTGAAGCCCTTAAACAGCATGTAAAAAATGCCCTTATAGAAATGGATGAGAGGTATAACAGAAAGTTTGAAGAATTGAGTAAATCAGTGAATGATATCCTAGGAAACCAAGGGAAAACAATCAAACAGATAATGGAAACAGTTCAAGACTTGAAAACTGAAAGAGAGGCAAAGAAGAAAACACAAACAGAAGACCGGATAGACATGGAAAATCTAAGTAAACAAATAGAGACTACAGAAAAAGGCATAACCAACAGAATACAAGAGATAGAAGAAAGAATCTCAGATTCTGAAGATACCATAGAGAAAATAAACACGCTGATCAAAGAAAACAGCAAGGCCAACAAACTCTCATCACAAAACATTCAGGAAATATGCGACACAATAAAAAGACCAAACCTAAGAATAATAGGAGTAGAAGAAGAAGAAGAAGCATAGCTCAACGGTCCAGAAAATATATTTAATAAAATTATAGAAGAAAACTTACCCAACCTAAAGAAAGATATACCTATGAAGGTTCAAGAAGCATACAGAACACCGAATAGGCTGGATCAAAAAAAAAAAAAAATCTCTTCGCCATATAATAATCAAAACACAAAGCATACAGAATAAAGAAAGAATATTAAGAGTTGCAAAGGAAAAAGGCCAAGTTACTTATAAAGGTAAACCTATCAGACTTACATCTGACTTCTCTATGGAAACCATGAAAGCCAGAAGGTCCTGGATTAGATGTGTTGCAGAAACTAAGAGACCATGGATGCAAGCCCAGACTACTATACCCAGCCAAGATTTCATTCACTATAAATGGAGAAAACAAAATTTTCCAGAATAAAAACAAATTTAAACAATACGTAGCCACACATCCACTGCTGCAGAAAGTATTAGAAGGAAAATCACTAACCAAGGAGTCCAACAATGACCACAATAACTCAGACATCTAGAGACCCTTCACCAGCGCAACTCAAAGAAGGGAAACACACAAAATCTACTACTAAAAAAGTGACCGGAGTTAACAACCACTGGTCATTAATATCACTTAATGTCAATGGACTCAACTCACCTATAAAAAGGCACAGACTAAGAGATTGGATACGAAAACATGGTTCCAACATTCTGCTGTTTACAAGAAACACACCTCAACCACAACGACAGGCACCTACTCAGAATAAAGGGTTGAGATAAGGCTTATCAAGCAAATGGACCTAAGAAACAAGCAGGTGTGGCCATACTAATTTCTAACAAAGTTGACTTCAAACTTAAATCAATCAGAAGAGATGGAGAGGGACATTTTCTACTCATAACAGGAACAATTCGTCAGGATGAAGTCTCAATCCTGAATATCTATGCCCCTAATATAAAAGCACTCATGTACGTAAAAGAAACATTGCTAAAACTCAAGGCAGCCATCAAACCGCACACATTAATAGTAGGAGACTTTAAAACTCCTCTCTCACCAATGGACAGGTCAATTAGACAGAAACCTAACAGAGAAATAAGAGAATTAATGGAGGTAATGAATCAAATGGACGTAACAGACATCTATAGAATATTCCACCCAAATAGGAAAGAATATACCTTCTTCTCTGCAGCTCATGGAACCTTCTTGAAAATTGACCACATACTCAGTAACAAAGCAAACATCCACAGTTACAAAAAATATTAGTAACCACCTGTATCTTATCAGATCACCATGGATTAAAGCTAGAATTCAGCAACAATGCTACCCCCAGAGAGCCTACAAACTCATGGAAACTGAACAGTCAACTACTGAACCATACCTGGATTAAGGAAGAAATAAAGAAAGAAATTAAAGTCTTCCTTGAAATCAATGAAAATAAAGAAACAACATACCCAAAACTATGGGACACTATGAAAGCAGTCCTGTGAGGAAAGCTCATAGCACTAAGTGCTCACTTAAAGAAAACAGAGAAAACACACATTGGAGACTTAACAGCCCACCTGAAAGCTCTAGAAAAAAAAAGAAGCAGACTCACCTAGGAGGAGTAAAAGAATGGAAATAATCAAACTAAGGGCTGAAATCAACAAAATAGAAACACAGAAAACAATCCAAAGTTTCAATGAAACAAAAAACTGGTTCCTGAAGAAAATCAACAAGATTAATAAACCCCTACCCAAACTAATCAAACAGCAGAGAGAGAATTTGCAAATCAATAAGATCAGATATGAGAAGGGGGACATAACCACATACACAGAGGAAATTCAGAGAATCATTAGATCTTACTACAAAAGCCTGTATGCCACAAAACTGGAAAATGTAAAAGAAATGGACACTTTTTTAGATAAATACCATATACCAAAGTTAAACCAGGACCAGGTGAACAACCTAAATAGACCTGTTAGTCGTGAAGATTTAGAAGTTGTTATCAAAAACCTCCCTACCAAAAAAGTATAGGACCAGATGGTTTCAATGCGGAATTCTATCAGAACTTCCAAGAAGACCTAATACCTATACTCCTTAATGTATTTCACAATATAGAAACAGAAGAGTCATTGCCAAATTCCTTTTATGAAGCTACAGTAACTCTGATACCTAAACCACACAAAGACTCAACCAAGAAAGAGAATTACAGGCCAATCTCACTCATGAACATCGACGCAAAAATCCTCAACAAAATACTGGCAAACCGAATCCAAGAACACATTAGAAATGTAATCCATTACGATCAAGCAGGCTTCATCCCAGAGATGCAGGGCTGGTTCAAGATAAGGTAATCTATCAATGTAATCCATCATATAAATAAACTGAAAGAAAAAAACAATATGATCATTTCATTAGATGCTGAAAAAGCATTTGACAAAATTCAACATCCCTTCATGATAAAAGTCTTGGAGAGATTAGGGATACAAGGGTCATACCTAAATTTAATTAAAGCTATTTACAGCAAGCTGACAGCTAACATCAAATTAAAGGGAGAGAAACTTAAAGCCATCCCACTAAAATCAGGAACACGACAAGGATGTCCACTCTCTCCATAACTTTTCAATATAGTTCTTGAAGTTTTACCAATAGCAATAAGACAACATAAGGGGATCAAGGGGATTCGAATTGTAAAGGAAGAAGTTAAACTTGCATTATTTGCAGATGATATGATAGTGTACATAAGCGACCCCAAAAACTCCACCAAAGAACTCCTACAGCTGATAAACGCCTTTAGTAATGTGGCAGGATACAAGATCGACTCCAAAAGATCAGTCGACCCCTTTACACAAAGGATATGGAAGCAGAGCGGGAAATAAGAGAATCATCACCTTTCACGATAGCCACAAATAGCATAAAATATCTTGGGGTAACTCTAACCAAGGAAGTGAAAGATCTATTTGACAAGAACTTTAAGGCATTGGAGAAAGAAATTGAAGAGCATACCAGAAAATGGAAGGATATCCCTTGCTCTTGGATTGAGAGGATCAACATAGTAAAAATGGCAATTCTACCAAAGACAATTTATAGATTCAATGCAATCTCCATCAAGGTCCCAACAAAATTCTTCACAGATCTTGAAAGGACAATAATCAACTTTATATGGAAAAACTAAAAACCCAGGATAGCCAAAACAATCTTATACAATAAAGGAACTTCTGGAGGCATTACCATCCCTGACTTCAAACTCTATTACAGAGCTACAGTAATGAAAACAGCCTGGTACTGGCATAAAAACAGAGAAGTCGACCAATGGAATCGTATAGAAGACCCGGATTTTAACCCACAAACCTATGAACACCTCATTTTCAATAAAGGAGCTAAAAGTATACAATGGAATAAAGAAAGCATCTTCAACAAATGGTACTGGCACAACTGGATGTCAACCTGTAGAAGAATGAAAATAGACCCATATCTATCACCATGCACAAAACTCAAGTCCAAATGGATCAAAGACCTCAATATCAATCTGAACACACTGACCTGATAGAAGAGAAAATGGGAAGTACCCTACAACATATGGGCACAGGAGATCGCTTCCTATGTATAACCCCAGCAGCACAGACATTAAGGGCAACATCGAATAAATGGGACCTCCTGAAACTGAGAAGCTTCTGTAAAGCAAAGGACACTGTCACTAAGACAAAAAGGCAGCCTACTGATTGGGAGAATATCTTCACCAACCCTGCAAGAGACAAAGGTCTGATCTCCAAAATATATAAAGAACTCAAGAAACTAGACGTTAAAATGATAATTAACCCAATTAAAATATGGGACACTGAACTGAACAGAGAATTCTCAACAGAAGAAGTTCAAATGGCCAAAAGATACTTAAGGTCATGCTCAACCTCCTTAGAGATCAGAGAAATGCAAATCAAAACAACTTTGAGATATCATCTTACACCTGTCAGAATGGCTAAATTCAAAAACACAAAGGATTGCCTTTGCTGGAGAGGTTATGGAAAAAGGGGTACACTCATCCATTGCTGGTGGGGCTGCAAGCTTGTGCAACCACTCTGGAAATCAGTGTGGTGGTTTCTCAGAAAAATTGGGATCAACCTATCCCTGGACCCAGCAATACCACTCTTGGGAATATACCCAAGAGATGCCCTATCATATGACAAAAGCATTTGTTCAACTATGTTCATAACAGCATTATTTGTAATAGCCAGAACCAGGAAGCAACCTAGATGTCCTTCAATCGAAGAATGGATGAAGAAAGTGTGTAAAATATACACATTAGTGTACTACTCTGTGGTAAAAAACAATGACTTCTCGAATTTTGCATGCAAATGGATGGAAATAGAAAATACTATCCTGAGTGAGGTAACCCAGACCCAAAAAGAAGATCATGGGATGTACTCACTCATAATTGGTTTCTAGCCATGGATAGGGGCCACTGAGTCTATAATTTGTGATCCTAAAGAAGCTAAACAAGACGGTAAACACAAGGAAAAACATATAGTTATCCTCCTCGCTATGGGAAATAGACAAGATTGCCGGGCAAAAAATTGGAATCTTGGGGGTGGGGTGGGATGGGGGTTAGGGGAAATTCGAAGAGAAAAGTGTGAAGGAGAGGATGAGGGGAACTGGGGGAAACGGGATGATTGGGGATAAAGGAAGGTTGGATAGGGGAGTAGGGAAACTCATATTTTAGTTAAGGGAGCCACCTAAGGGTTGGCAAGAGACTTGAACTTGGAGTGGCTACCAGGTGCCCAGGGCAATGTCCCCAGTTAGTTCCTTGGGCACCTGAGGATAGGGAACCTGAAATGAACCTATCCTATAACCATACTGATGTATATCTTGCATATCACCATAGAACCTTCATCTAGCGATGGATGGAGGTAGAGACAGAGACCCACACTTGAGCACCGGACTGAGCTCCCAAGGTCCTAATGAGGAGCAGAAGGAGGGAGAACATGAACAAGGAAGTCAGGACCACGAGGGGTGCACCCACCCACTGAGACAGTGGGGCCGATCTATTTGGAGCTCTCCAAGACCAGCTGGACTGTGACTGAAAAAGAATGGGATAAAACCGGACTCTCTGAACATGGCCGACAATGAGAGCTGATGAGAGGCCAAGGACAATGGCACGGGGTTTTGATCCTACTTCATGTTCTGGCTTTGTGGGAGCCTAGGCTGTTTGGATGCTCACCTTCCTAGACCTGGATTGAGTTGGGAGGAACTTGGACTGTCCACAGGGCAGGGAACCCTGACTGCTCTTGGAACTGGAGAGGGAGGAGAAGAGGAGGGCGGAGGGGGAGAGGTGCAGGAGGAGGGGGAGGGAAATGTGAGGCGGGAAGGAATCAGAAAATTTTTTTTCAATAAAAAAAACAAAAAACAAAAAATAAACATCTGATTCTCACATATAAAAGATGCCTTCATTTAAAACAGAATCTCAAAGTATGTAGAGTTTTATAATAAATTTCAAATCATTAATAGAAAAAAAAAGGCATAAATAGTTAAACAAAGAAACTGAAACAAGAGAATACATTAGAGGCAAATGGGATAAATTATCAACATTGGCTTTGATGAGCTACAACCACAGCCACACTTTATCTTTCATATCAGGGAGGAAGCTGATAGTCTAGTGCCTATTTCAGTATTAAAAATCAAAATTACTCTCTGTATTTCTTTGGCAACTTAATAGCAATCTGCCCATTTCCCAAGTGACTTAATAAAATCTTAAATTTATATATAATTTATTTTAACATATGTTAGTTTTATGGAGCAATATGTTTCTTTTTGACATTTTTATATATGCATATAATATACTTAGATCATACTCATTTCTACTTATTTTTCTTAAGGACAAGATAGGAAGCATTAAAAAAAGTATCCAAAATAAATAAAATTGTAATGGTATCTTTCATCTATTTTATGAGAATATCAATAGAGTCATTCTAAAGCTTCAAATTAATCATAGAAAACCAAACATAACTTATCAACTTTCTTCTTTGTTACATTCTAAAAATTAGAAAATAAAATACAATTTATAAATGGCATAAACAAGAGAAAGTATATGCAGAGATATAATGATTACAAATACTTGGACATTAAATCCATAAAAATCACATAGTCATTGAATAATTTAAAATACATTTGAATACTAAAATGTCCCTAAAAATGAGAATTTGAAATCACATCAATATCCGCTTCTAATAGAACATTACAATATCTCTTTGAAGGCAAGGTACATAATGAGATAGAAAAACAACTATTTTTAGGTAAAGTAGAAACAACCATAGTTTTTATTCATGTTCATATTTGTCACAAAAGTCTCCCACAGTCACTGGAACACACACCAAAGTAGTTCTGCAGATGAACAATATGGCACTTCCAGAAAGCATGTGCTAAATTGACATGCTCATTTTAATTCAATCATCATAATTAGTTCCAGGTGCTAAGAACTGAAAACAAGGGTATATGGAAAAGGACAAGTATTTCCTAAAGAAACAAAGCAAAGCAAAACAAAATAAAACAAAAACAATACCTGAGAAAACTGCAGAGCATGCCCTACCCACCAAAGCATCATTGTGTGAATTGGTTGCATTAGCGGTTTTTAATTTTCTAAGCCCTTGTATTTACTGCCCAGGCACAATCAGTCCATCTTTCTAGTGAGGGCATAGCAACGACTCAGAGCAGGTTTCTATCATTAATCACTTTATGGTTTGTAAATGACAAGAGCAAAAGTACACCATTGTGCAGTTCTGTGTAATCTGAAATAAGGGACACTAGTTGATGCTGGGGAAGAAAACTAAAGAGCATTTGCATGAGGAAAAGCCTTTTGCTTTTAGATCTTGAAGTGTGAGTAGGATTATTTTGCAAGTGGCTTTATTCACTTTCTTTACTCTGTAAATGTTCTATATTCTAACAGTCTACATTTCTCAAATCTGATTTTCTTAAATACAACTTGTGCAAAACCCAGATGCTAATTAACAAATAACCAGATATCTTTTGTTTTGATTCTTTAAACTTCCTTTCATTTACCTTTGATGGGTTTGTCCTGTCCTGGTATCCTTGTGTCAATCTAATCTATCTTTCTTGGAATTATTTGTTCTTTACTTTCTGCTTCTTACATGTCTTTACTAAAGCTTAACCTTTAGTTATAGTAATCAGTCGTAATTTTTCCTTTACTTTTATCATCTTTTATCTTTTTTATATAAATCTCAGGTCAGTCCTAGGCATTACATACTAAAGAAAGACACTATATATAAATGCATTGAAAGCACCTCAAATGATGTTTAACCTACAGAAGAGGAGGGTCACTGGGATGTGAAAATATGCCTTCAATTATTTAAAGGATGGTTGCATAAAAAATACATTTATTTTGATTTCCAGAGGGATCTGCTAGCATCAAAGAGCAAAATTTTAAGGAGACATATTTTTGGATCAGTTTAAGAAGGACATTTTAAAACATTGGGTTGAATAAAAATATTGAATGGTCAGGATATAAAAATTTTGGGGGACATTTAAAGACTGTCAAGCACAGGTTGAATGACAATTTGTTTGGGTGATATACTAGGAAATGGTGCATTAGATGAAGATAGAACGTTATAGTTTTCAAAGTCTCTTGCTTTGCACAGATAATATTGTGCTATGATCCCCTTAGAGTTTCAACTGTTCTCTTAAGTCAAGCATACCTCTGACATATTTTATCATGTTACTTTTAATTTGCTTTCCAGATGACTTCCCATCTGCTACAAGGACTATCTCTACCAATCATCTTGTGCCCTGGAAATGTAGAATCCAACTCTAGCTCACTTCTGATTCTTTAGTTTCTCATAATTTACCAGTCATGCAATCCACACACTGGACCTTGGTAAAGACTCTTACATTTCTTTTTTGTTCTGTCCATGTTATGTCTTGTGTTTTTGAGCCTTTTCCATCACTCTAGCAACAAAGGTATTTATTTTCTTTCATAATAGAATACCTTTAGTTCCTGGCCCTATATGTCCCATGGAGGATATATCATATTAGCTTTAAATATCTTCACCGTAAAAAAGCATACATAACAAAAATCAAATACAATAACTTGGTTTGCCCAGAGATGCATAGTGGTAGTAACACAAATCTGCTATCAAATATCTGTTTACCCTTAAAATGAAGTTTTCCTAACATTTGTAGGTTCCTTTAATCTTGCATGCCCATTCATAATTATGTTTTGCTTCTTATATTTGTCCTACTTTTATCTCATTGTTAAAACATCATGACTTATATTTTTATTTAAAAAGTATTGACTACTTACTTTTATGCATAATTCATTTAAAAAAATACTTTTGTTCAGAATTTCGTACAATATGTTTTGCTCATATTCCCTGGCATTTACAAATCCTCAAGATAAACATGCTCTTCCTCATGTATTTAAGTTTGTGCCTTCTGTTGTTGTTATTGTTGTTTCTTTTGATTCCACTCATCAAGTCCAGTTTAGGCTATTTCTATATTCCTGGAAATACAGTCTTTCATTGGAACATAGTTGACTTACTGGAAATAACACTCTTAAAACTCAGTTGCCACTCTCAGTGGCTTTCACTTGTTAATTAGGTGTGAGATTTCATGCACAACCCCTGCTTATTTTGGGATGTGATGTTGCTTGACCTTGCATGGGGATTGTGCATACTGTATCAATGGCTGTGTGTTTCTATGTGCAATATCCCAGTTGTGTCTGGAAGATACTGTTTTCTTAAATTCTACCTACTCCCTGAGCCTTTACACTCTTTCTGTCTCCTCTGCTACTATGATCTCTGAAACTTTAAAGGGGGGTTGTGATATACATATTCCATTTCGGGCTGAGTGGTAAAGAACTTCTTATTCTCTAAACTTTGGCCTATTGTTAGCTTCTGTGTTAATTACTATCTACTGCAAATAGAACTTTTCAAATGCTGCCTGATAAATGTTTTAATCCTCTGTTGTATATATGATTGAATTAATTTTGATATTAAAAATGGGCTACTAAATCTTTATATAACTTTTTAATTATCTATTTAGTATACTGCAAAGTAAACTTTTTAAAGGAATACTGTTATGTCAAACATATTTGCCAGAATTTAGAAATTGTTTTGAACCTTATAATATGTATAGTGTCACACCAGCCTGGTTTGTTTTTAGCTCAGATTTTGTTGATTAAAGATTGTTCCCTACTGTGGGAAATTTGTTTAGTTGGTTTACCTTTCCGTTTTGAAGCATATTCTCTCTATGTAACCCAAGCTGGCCAAAGTACATAAGTGTTTAAAAACACAGGTTCAGCATTTATGAATTAATACCTGGTGAGGCACATGCCAGCATCTCTCCCAGCTGTGCTGCATTTACTTTTGTAGATACACTGTAATTTGTAACTGAGAATCAGATATTTCAAGAAACATGAAAAGTTGGGATTGCTTGTGGATTGTAACAATTGTGTCATGCACAATCTTGATAAATATTTTTGTGAATCTTCATAGAACAATATTTTTAAAAAGATGATAAGAACATGGAAAAATTCTATCTTAAACAATGTCATATGATTAGTGAATCCCTCATATGGCATTAGAAGTTTCTTTGCACAATGGAAGGCAGTTAAAGCAGAAAGAAAAACTCCTCAAAGCTCTGAGGATAAATATGTATGAGCTGTTCAGTCATGCATTGGACATCTCTATCATAACATCTCACAAGTCTCAGGATGCAGTGTGAAAGGGTGAGGAGAAAGATTTTAAAAGCCAGAGGTTAGCTGAGATCAATGTATATTAAATATCGCAGGATTTGCAGGATTTTCTGTGATTGAATATATAGCCCATACTGGCCTAAAACTTACTATCACCCTTCTTTAACTTACTCAGTTGAAAGATAGCCCTGTACTCATCACGCCAGGCTGTATTAATGAAAATCTAAGCAAAAGCTCTATTTTTTCATCACTGAGATATCATTAGGTAATTGGCATGATTAGCATGCAAGTTTATATTTCCAAAATTCCACAAAAAAGTCCTTAGTCAAATTTCACGATGCACTTCTAAGCACCAATGATATACTCTGGAATCACAAAATCCCTTTGGATATGGTCACCAACTCACTCCACCAGACATTGAAGGGAAGACTCCTGCATTAGATGGCAAGGATAAGTCCAGCCTTTAAGATGGTCTCCTTCATAATCTCCATTTAAATTATCTTTTTCTGGTAACTTTAAGCCATCCACATTGACATAGTTCTAGACAGTTCTTTCCTCATCTATTTCTTTTTGACTGCATTCAGCTAGGGAGTAAGGTCTGGCTTACAGAAGCCAAAGAAACCCAACTATTTATGTGATAACAAGGTGTAGGCTGGAAGCTGTGCTGTGCAAGCACATGTGTATGAAGACAATGGAGAAGTTCAATAGATATCCTGGTCCTCAGCTTGACTAAACTCAACTTGATCATTAATAATCATGAAACAGCTAAAAAATATTCAGACAAACAGAATGAGAAGTTAGCTACATATTCTGTGTTGTTTTAAAGGCTAGGTTCATGTAGCATAGACTAGGGAATTCAGGTCAGTCAAGCCTCAACATCACAGGTGCTGGCATATCAGGCACACACCACCAAGGGCTGCAGCAAATTTTTTTTATTTTTTCCTTTTTAAATTAAAATTTCAGCCTCCTCCCCGTTTCCCATTTCCCTCCCCCTCCTCCCACACATTTCCCCCTCCCCCCACTCCCCTCCCCCTGTCCCCACTTCTCTCCCCCTCCCCCCCCACTCCATTCCCCCTCCCTCTCCATATTGAAGAGTAGTCCAAATTCCCTGCCCTGCAGGAAGTCCAAGGTCCTCCCACTTCTATCTAGGTCCAGGAAGGTGAGCATCCAAACAGGCTAAGCTCCCACAAAGCCAGTTCATGTATTAGGATCGAAACCTAGTGCCATTGTCCTTGGCTTCTCATCAGCCTTCATTGTCCGCCATGTTCTGAGAGTCCGATTTCATCCCATTCTTATTCAGTCCCAGTCCAGCTTTAAAAGATAAAAATGTATAAATTTAAACCCTTTGAGAGTTGCTGTTTTCATGTCATAATGACAAACTATTCTGGGTTTTAGAAACTCTTCCCAAATATACATTTGAAAAACAAATGACAGTTGTTAAATGTTATGAGAAATATGTATATACTAAATTTAAGAGAAAAAACACATGCCCCATGTTAGTAATTGCTTTATAAAAATAATTGTTTTTAGAAATCAGCATATTCCTCTGTTTTTAAGATAGTTTTATATTAGAAAATTAATATTTAGTTAAAGATGAAATATTGATCACATACATATAGAAAATGAATGGATTTTAATATTAAACCTGAATTCATGATGCATTCCTCAGCACTCTAGAATGTCTTCTGAATAATTCATAGTATTCAGTATAACTCCTCCTAATTCAGTATCAGTAAGGCACTCACTGTATGAACTGAATATCAAAGAGTTTTCTACTTATACAATGAATGTATTCACTACAAGTAGAAAATGATCTTACAGCTTACTGTTTTTTGACCTTTTTTCAAATGTTGAGGAAATGACAAAAGACTATTTCTTTTAGTCAAAATTTTATTGTAAAATAAAAATAGAGCAACATTCATTTATTGTATGGGTGATAGGAACATTTTAAAAAATAAGAAATTCTTTTCCAGCATTTTAATCTGCCTCCACTTTGCTCGAAACACACACACACACACAAACATATATAATACATGCATACACACACACACACACACACACATATATATATATATATATATAGAGAGAGAGAGAGAGAGAGAAACCTATGTCTGAAACTCCTATTATTTCAATTTGTTGATTTTCACAGTAGTTCTTAAATGCCGTTGTTACCCAAAGGGTTCTCTAAGGATATGTTGGTTTTTCTAATTTTTTTAGTTCCCTCATTTATTTTTCTTTTTTTCATAACCATTCTTTCTGTAAGAGGGAAAGAAAAAAAGCCCTGGGGTTTTCTTCTCCATTTGAAAATTACTAAGAATTCCTCATTTGATTGTATAATTGTGAGAGTTATTAACTTCACAGAAACATTGAAGGTTTAATCCCAGCACATGAATAGTTAGTTATTCATGACTTTGATGTTACTTATGACTGAGATGCACCACATATTCATTTAAATATCATAGAAAAATCTGCCCACTCCAGGGAACACATGTGCTGCCATCTTGGCCTAATTATAACAGGTATAGTAGAAATTTAATGAGTAGTAAACTTTAAACATATTTTGTTTATGAGAAAGTTTACTATTGGTCTAAATACCCAAATCAAATTTTGAATACTTCATTGACATTTTGTAGAAAATTTACTTTCTCTTATATCTTAAAATTTTATGAAAATCCAAAAAATAATTTGTCATTGTACATATAAAACAATACTATATATTTTCTCTACTACTTTAAAGTACAATATTATGTGTCAATAATGAATACAATCATTAAGGGATCTGTATCTTCTTTTTCCTGAGCAAAATAAATTTTAAAGAAAAAAGTTATGAGAAAAATAAATATAAATTGGTGCTTGCCAGAGATTAGCACTCTTACATTAGGAAATTATCTAATTTTTAAAAAAAATGTTTATGAAATATTTTTATGGAAATAAAAATTAGAAATCTTTTATAATTAAATAAATCTAAATCTACAAAATATTTCAATGTATGTTATTCTTTTAACATGAAAATCAAGAAGCAACTCCACCAAATTTTTGAATCAATCAAAGGATGATAAGGAGAAATAAGAAAAAGTATGAAATGTAAAATGTAATTTTTAATTACATTGTGACATGTATGTTAACAATAAAAAGAAGAGAGAGAAAAACAAATATTTACGAGTAAATTAAAATCTGGATTTTGTCCCAACCATCCCATATCCCCAAGTTTCCCCCATCCTCCCCTTCTGACTTTTCTTGCCCCATCTCTTATTACCCCCATCCCACCCCACCCCAAGATACCAATTTTTTGCCCAGCAATCTACTTCCAATATCCAGGAGGATAACTACATGATTTTCTTTGGATTTACCTTCTTATTTAGCTTCTCTAGGATCACAAACTGTATGCTCAGTGTCCTTTATGGCTAGAAACCAATTATAAGTGAGTACATCCCACGTTCATCTTTTTGGGTCTGGGTTAACTCACTCAGGAGAGTGTTTTCTATTTCCATCCATTAGCATGCAAAATTCACAATGTCATTGTTTTTTACCGCTGAGTAGTACTCTAATATGTATATATTCCACACTTTCTTCATCCATTCTTCCATTGAAGGACATCTAGGTTGCTTCCAGGTTCTGGCTCTTACAAATAATGCTGCTATGAACATAGTTGTACGAATGCTTTTGTAATATGATAGGGTAACTCTTGGGTATGTTCCCAAGAGTGGTATTGCTGGGTGCTAGGGTAGTTGATCCCGAATTTCCTGATAAATCACCACACTGCTTTCGAAAGTGGTTGCACAAGTTTGCATTCCCACAAGCAATATATGAGTGTTCCCCTTACTCCACAACCTCTCCAGCTAAGGCTATCATTGGTGTTTTTGATTTTAGCCATTCTGACAGGTGTAAGATGGTATCTCAAAGTTGTTTTGATTTGCATTTCCCTGATCGCTAAGGAGGTTGAGCAGGATGGGTGGATATGGGAACAGGGACGTATATATCTTAATTAAGGGAGCCATCTTAGGGTTGGCAAGAGACTTGACCCTAGAGGGGTTCCCAGGTATCCAGGGAGATGTCCCCAGTTAGTTCCTTGGGAAGCTGAGGAGTGGGAACCTGAAATGGCCCTATCCTATAGCCATACTGACGAATATCTTACATATCACCATAGAACCTTCATCTGGCAAGGGATGGAGATAGAGACAGAGACCCACATTGGAGCACTGGACTGAGCTCCCAAAGTCCAAATGAGGAGCAGAAAGAGGGAGAACATGAGCAAGGAAGTCAGGACTGCAAGGGGTGCACCCACCCACTGAGACAGTGGGGCCGATCTATTGAGAGCTCACCAAGGCCAGCCAGACTGGGACTGAAAAAGCATGGGATAAACCCGGACTCTCTGAACATGGCAGACAATGAGGGGTGATGAGAAGCCAAGGACAATGGCACTGGTTTTGATTCTAGTGCATGTACTGGCTTTGTGGGACCTAACCAGTTTGGATGCTCACCTTCCTAGAGCTGGATGGAGTGGGGGAGGACCTTGGACTTGCCACAGAGCAGGGAACCCTGACTGCTCTTTGGACTGGAGAGGGAGGGGGAGAGGAGTGGGGGGGAGGGGAACAGGAGTGGGGGAAGAGCAAGGGAAATGGGAGGCTGGGAGGAGGCAGAAATTTTTTTAATAAAAAAATTCAAAAAAAATAAACCAAAAAGAAATAAACAACCAAAAAAAAAACAAAACAAAACAAAAAAAATCTGGATTTTTGACTCTGCCAATTCTATAAGAATTAATGTGTTTCTGAACTCAAAATAAACTTCATAAATATTAAGAATAAATGTATATTTCTGTATTTCACATTTCATTTATTGTATAACAATTCAATATGTTCTTTTAGTAAAATAACTAATTTTGCTTCAGTCAATAATATTTGTGTTCTACGTATGGGACAATGGTCACTGACTAGAATGTCCTAACATGCTATAAATCAAATTATACCTGATAAGTTTATGAGGAATCCTTAGATTCTTAAATTTTTTTTATCACATTAAAATTTGAATAATACCTCCTGTATCCAAAGCTCAAACACCACTGGGAATGGGGGTATAGAGAATATAAGAGACAGAGTAACAGGGGTATTGCTATGATGTTGTGTCTCCTAGAAATGTCAGAAGCAACACCCATGAATTCTCACAAGTATTGCTTTTTAAACATGACCCAAAAAAGGATCAGACATGCTAACTTGAAAAGGAGACAACTCATGTGATTTCAAAGAGGTGGAGCTAACTATAGGTCTTAGGGTTATAATTGCTGTGATGAAATATGATCAAATCAACTTTGGGGGTTGCAATTTGGCTTACACATACATGTCACTGTTTATCAATGATAGGAGTCACAAAATGAATTAAACAGGGCAGGATCCTGTAGGCAGGAGTTGTCCAGAGGCCATGGAGGGATACTACTGATTACTGGCTTGCTCATCCTGCCTTTTTTTTTTAATAGAAATAGAACTCATGACCACAATCCTGGAAACTGCACCATCCATGAAGGGTTGGGATTTTACCTGTGATCTTTTGGAGACATTTTTTTTTTCAGAGTTAATTTTCCATTTTTTTCAGAAAACTCTATTTTTTTGTTTTGTTTTGTTTGTTTGTTTTCATTTCTTTGTTTTGTTTTTTTTTTGTTTCTTTTCAAATAACTCTAACTTGTGTCAAGGTGACTGAACTTTTCAGGTCAATTGAACCCTTGTCAACTTGACACAAAAACACATCACTAAATGCTGTAACCTTTCCTTTTTTGTACTTGCCCAAGATCACACATTAATATCAGCATTACAGTATAAACATTTCAAGTTTTAAAAAATCCCATATTCTTTAAAGGATTCAACATTTAAAAGTCAGATTCTTTAAAATAGCCAGTTTTTTTTAAAAAATACAAAGTGTTTCCAAACCGAAAGTCTAGAGGGGAGATAGAGAGTTGAGTGGAGAAAAATATATAGATCAATAAAAACAATGAAAAGGTAAATAAAATCAAAATGTTTCAACTGTGGACTCTTATAAAATCAAAAATAATCTAAATATTTTCTTTTTCAGGAGGGAAAAACCAGTACACAGTCACAATAAAATCATAGAAAATCCAAAGTTCTACTGTTTAAATTACTGAATATCCAACATCTAGGATCCACTCATGACACCCTGGATTCTTCATAATGACTTCGGTCCCTTATCTATGTCCACTCATTGTTCACCGTCTATGATCCAAATGGCTCTACTCCACTACTGTTGCTCATCTTGGTGGGTGCTACTGGCATCTCCAAAATCCTGGGTATTCTGCTTCAAGCAAACTTCGCTTTCACCTGGAGCCTTCCCTGAGCTCTTTATGGTTCTACACCTCAATTTTTCTGCAAGATCCTTCCAACCCTGGGCTTTCAACTGCTTTTGAGGCAGTACCTTCATCAATGACCTCTCTTAGACTCTGACAATGACAAACCTCTGTAATTCTCTGACTTTATCATGCCTTCAAAACTCATACCACCTGCGTGACTCTTATCAAAGTTTAGCTGCCATGTCATAGAACAGCCTTGGCTATACCTGAAAGGCCTTCTGTGTACTTATTCTCACTGAAAATTTTTCAAATTTCACCTCAGTGATACAATTCTCTACTGAATTACAGCTGTTTCTTTAGCACCAACTGAGCAGCAAAATATAGGTTTTACTTTAGGTTTCTGGTCTCTTATTAATCTCACAGCCTCTATTTCGCTCCAGCTAACCAGACATCACTGATTCTTCAGTCAAAGGTACAGTAGTCTGTAAAACTTCTCAAGCTAGTCCTTCATAGTCTGTATTTCTCTCAACATTCTTAATTCCCAGGCCCTTATAAAATTACCCATTGAGCTCTCAATACTCAATGGTTTTTCTAACCAAGGTTCCAACGTCTTCCACTGTCCTCCCCAAAACAACATAGTCAGGTCTGTCACAGCAATACCTCAATATCCTGAAATCAACTTTTCTTAGTTAGGATTTATATTGCTGTGATGAAACACTAATATCGAAGCAAGTTGGGAAAGAGTCTGTCTGGTTTATGTTTTCATATCACTATTCATCACTGAAGAAAATCAGAACAGGAACTCAAACATGGCAGAAACCTGGTAGCAGGAGCAGAAGCAGAGCCATAGACAAGTATTACTTATTGACTTGCTTATTTTGACTACAGTCTGTTTTCTTATAAAACCCACAACTACCAGCCTCAGGAGGCACCTCTCAACAATTGTCTAAGGCTTCCTTCATCAATCACTGGTTAAAAAAATGCCCTAGAGCAGGATGGAGGCATTTTCTCAATTGATGCTCCCTCATCTCAGATAAGTAGCTTTTGTCAAGTTGACAAAATCACCCAGCACAATAGTGAAAGCTGTGCTCTGGAGAAATAGTCTTTTCTATGGATTGAACATGTTGTATTCAATATTTAGGAACACACACACACACACATTCCCAATACAAAACACACACATATATAACCACAGTTAAAGAAAAAGAAGACATGAATTTGAAAAAGGAAAGAAGATACTTGGGAAGGTTTCAAGAGAGGAAATGCAGGAGCTAAACAAAATTATATCACAATATAAAAGTCTAAAACAATTATTTATATAAAAGTAAACATTTACAGAGGTCTCATAAGCCATTGTACTTGCTCACATGTATGCCATTACCCAGAGATAATATTTTGTGCAAGAGTGATATATTTAGTTAAACTAAGTAAAATAGCATTATTATCCAAATTTTAAGGCTTATATTAGTGACAATTCTTTATATTGCATATTATAAGGTGTTTCACTTATGAAAATGGCAAGCACAGACAATAAATGAACTACATGAATTTACAGTTTCATACCTATATTCATTTCTCCCTACTCCCAACCCCTTAGCAATCACTGGTGTTTATTATTGATTCCATGGCTTTATTCTTCCTGAAATTTCATATATTTGGAATTGTACAAAATAAAATATTTTAAGGGGAATGCTGTTCACTTGACTGTATGCATTTTAGTTCTTCAGTTTGTTGGAGAGGCTTAATACATATTTTTAGGCATAGAATAATACTTCACCATTGTTTATGGATGCAATAACCTACTTTAGGACACTTGTTTTGTCTGATATTTAGCTATTCTGAGTGAAGCTGCTATTGATGGCCATATACAGTTCTTTAGGTAGATACAGGCTTACAGTTTATGTGAGTAAACACCAAAGAGAACATCTACTGGATCACATTAGAGAATTACTTATAAGAAGATAGGAAAATGCCTTTCTAAAACATATTATCTTGCATTCGTACAAGCCAGGGATGCAAATACTTATCCCATACTTTCCTTAGCACTTGTTGTCAATTTAGCTTTAGATTATAGTAGTCATACAGAGACATCTATGATTATTATTTGAATTTTTATTTATTATTAATGAACATACAGGTTATTAGCATTGTGCTATCAGATCATGAAGAATTTCCCAAATATTAAGACAGAAAAGGAGAAGTAATCAGAACTGAGATAATTACAGGTTATTAAGAATTAAAACACTATCCTGAGTGAGGTAACCCAGACCCAAAAAGATGAATATGGTATGTACTCACTCATTGATGGATTCTAGCCATAAATAAAGGACATTGAGCCTATAATTTATGATCCTAGAGAAGCTAAATAGGAAGGTGAACCCAAAGAAAAACATGTAGTTCCTGGATATTGGAAGTAGACAAGATTGCCAGGCAAAAATTGGGAGCTTGGGGGTGGGGGTGGAGTGGGGGTAGGGTAGATGGGGAGAGAGAAGTAAGAAGGGGAGGATGGGGAGAGATTGGGGGGAAGGGACGGTTAGGATGGAGGAAGAGTGGATATGGGAGCAGGGAAATATATATCTTAATTAAGGAAGCCATTTTAGGGTTGGCAAGAGACTGGACTCTAGAGGGGTTCCCAGGTGTCCAAGAAGATGTCCCCAGCTTGTTCCTTGAGCAGCTGAGGAGAGGGCGCCTGAACTGGCCCTATCCTATAGACACACTGATGAATATTTTGCATATCACCATAGAACCTTCATCTGGCGATGGATGGATATAGAGACAGAGACTCACATTGGACCACTGGACTGAGCTCCCAAGGTCCTAATGAGGAGCAGAAGGAGAGAGAACATGAGCAAGGACCTCAGGACCGTGAGGGGTGCGCCCACCCACTGTGACGGTGGGGCTGATCTAATGGGAACTCACCAAGGCCAACTGGACTGGGACTGATAGAGCATGTGATCAAACCGAACTCTCTGAACGTGGCTAACAAGGAGGGCTGACTGAGAAGCCAAGGACAATGAAGCTGGGTTTTGATTCTATTGCATGTACTGGCTTTGTGGGAGCCTAGTCTGTTTGGATGCTCACCTTCCTAGACCAGGATGGAGGAGGGAGGACCTTGGACTTCCCACAGGGCAGGGAACCCTGACTGCTGTTTGGACTGAAGAGTGAGGGGGAGGGGGGATAGGGAAGAAAATGGGAGGAGTGGAGGAGGTGAAAATTTGTAATAATAATAATAATAAAGAAATCTTAAAAAAAGAATTTAAACTTCTGATTTAAATTATTTTATTTATGTCTTATAATTTTTAAGACTTTTATAATAGGAGTCCGTGACCCTCAGCAGTTCTCCTGGACACAATTTTTCTTTATTCTATATAGCTATTTAAGTTACTGTTAATATTAGCTGATGATTGTGTAAAAGGGATGATGAAATGAAACCTCCCTATAGATGCAGATTGTAATCACAAATTAATAATATCACAATAGTTTAATTCTATGAAATTTAATACTTACAATGTATATCCTAAGCATAAGTAGATTAATTCATCATGAAACTATGAAAACTATGTCATTCACATACATCAAAAATGAATCTGTTTGAGGTTGAAGATGTTACTTAGCAGGTGAAACCATTTTTTGCCAAGTCTGTGCACCTGAGGTTGTTCCTTATGGGCTACAGTGTGCAATGAGAGAACCAACTTCTAGCAAGGCATATTCTGATCTTCACTCATGGGCTATGGCATTAACACACACACACACATAGAACGAGACAGAGAGAGGCACAGACTCACTGTCTCTCTGTCCCTCTGTCTGTCTGTCTGTCTGTCTGTCTGTCTGTCTGTCTCTCTCTCTCTCTCTCTCTCTCTCTCTCTCTTACTATCTTTCTCTTCAAACACACATGTTAAATATTAAAACAATTTAAAAGAACTTATTTGCTTGATTTATGAAAACTAAACCATGAGATTCTCTAATGAAACACAAACCTAGAAGCTAACCATCTATAATACTAATACATGTGCCAGATAGAATTTTTTGGTGTATCACATTTTATAGCTTTTATTTGGTAATATTTAAATCTAAACAAATACCTTTCCTCTTTGTCACAAACTGTTTTTCAGTTAAAGCTTCTTGTAATTCACTGAAATATGTTTTGATTACTCTGGCATGGTGCAATCAAAGACCCTGCTGGTATGGCTGTGTTTTAAGTCTGGCTGCTGGAACCACAGTTAAATTTCTGGTCACCTGGCTGGGAAGTAGCTTATCTCTTTTTATCATCAGCAGATAAAGCATACATACATACAGGCATAAACAACATATTCAGAGCAACAAAGACATTTCACAAAATAAAAATAGCAGCAGTATAAAACAATGGACATAACTCAAAGGAATATTACATCAAGGTTCTGGTTTATCAGCAAAACTTACCTTGTAATTTTATGCATTGCTACAAAATCTACAGAGACATTATAGTGCTTACTTAAAGTTTCATTTTTAGGAGAAATTTACACATTTAGACAAATCTGTATTTTCTATCAGTAATAAGTGTGAACAAAAAATTATCTTCAAGCAAACTTCACTTAACAGATAGATATTAATTTTAATATAGATTCATATAGTATTGAATTATGAATGTTTATATTCCAGTAAACATTCAAGAGTGCATCTACTTTGCCCTGTGAATGTTGAACTAGAAGATTAATTAAAATAAAATTAAGAAATTATGCTGGTTCTGTGAATTCTTAAATTTGCTAAAGAATCACTGTGTTTTATAGTTCATTCTAGTAAAATAATATACTTAATATCTGTATTTAACAAATATGCTTATTTTCTTTAATGAGTTATTATTTTCCTGTGTATTTATAATTTTTGTTATTACTTTATGAATAATCTAAGCACTGATATAGGCATATAATATTCACAATTGATAAGAATAAAAACACTTTACTGAAATTGAACTTATCTTCAAGAGCTAAAGGAATGAAATTTTAAAAGCATAGATAATATGACTTATGAGACAATTAGTCTGATGATAGAAAAGTAACAGAATGGTGTGATATAGCAACAAGTGGAATTTATTATGTGGCTGAAGTACACAGAATGACCATTCAGGGTAGCATTAGAAGATTGGATTTCAAGCAGGCAACAAGAAAGCAAAGGTTTTCAAGAACATCAGTGAACAACTTGAGGAACAAGATGGTATGAATTAACAGAAAACTAAGTCAATATAAGCAGAGATTGTCGAAACTTGGATGAAAGACTCTGTACCTAAGTGGAATCAAAATGAAAAGATTGTACAGTGTTTCATTTAGTGGACATAGTGATGTATTTAAATCATGATTTATATTGTAAAATTATCATGCTAGAAAATTGCATTTTCATTATTTGCAATATGAAGAAAGACTTTGTTATTTTCTTTGTTTGTTTCAGAAATACCAAAAAAGAATGAACTGCAAGAGTCCTGAAATGGGTGAGGTTGAGTTTATTTCTTCTTACTGGCAAGAACACTGTATTTGAAAAATACATATCTACTGTGAAATAGTTGAGAGAGCTTGATGGTGACATGAAGTGGACAAAGAGTAAAGAAATAACATTTATTTATAAAAAGAAATCAAGAACAAATCCTAGAACTGGATTTCTGAAACAGATTGATGATTCTAATCGGTGAGACGAGAGTTGATAAATTAATTTTCATTTCAGGATAGGATGCTGTTCTAGAAATCTCATTTTAAAGGGATTTAATGTTTTCTTGGTCTAACATTAAAAGCATCATGGCTTACACAAGGAAGCAAGTTAGGTTCATGTCTTCAGCAATCAATTCAGTATCTGTTCATATGCCATATATTCATTTTGATTGTGATGGTTAAGGGAGGTGAAGCATATGCTATCACTGATGTTAAAAGTAAAGCATTTTAAGGAGTTAAAAGGAAAACATATACATACATAATACATACATACACACATATATACATAGTGTATATACTGGTAGAAATGCCTTTGCACCTATTTGAAGCAGAAAATGGCTTATAAAATAACACCTCAAGTATACAAGAAGATTAAATGTAGGCCATGCTCATTGTTGAGAAAGCTTTTAAATTTGCTTTATTGATTCATTGCTCTTACCTCATCAAGTCTGCATTTAGAGAGCTGTTTTTTCTAACTCCATTCCTTTTCTCAGTAACTTGTCAATTTTAAAGCTTAAGAAGCTCAGGTTAAAATATATAGATTTAGATGCGAAATCCTGAGAAGAAATGAGAAAATATTTATCACAGAACTCATTTCACTGAGAGAATGTGACCTTACCTACTCCAAAGCCAGAAAAATTTGTGACTTCTTAAAACTGCATTGTCCTTAGTTAAGAAAATAATCTTTAAAAGCAACAACCTAGTTCTATCCAAACTGTCTGTGTTACTATTATGTTGGCAAGGATGCTCTAATGTTATTTTCCTTTTCCTTTTCAGGTCATAGTGAATTGCCAACCTTCTGGAAATAGTAAGTCTTCTCTTTATGGCTTGCTTAACATGCATTTGGCTTCCTTCCAGTTCAGAGGAAATGAGCCTTTCTAGCCATTGAAAAGCTGCCAAGTGCAGAAAGGCCAATGAAGGTTTGATATCCTCAACTTCAGCCTGCAGAGAGGTGTTATAAATTTCTGAAGTTATTGATCAATTCTAACCAGAATTCTTTTCTAAAGCGACAAAAAAATACCACCCTGACTACTCCTGAAGACATTGCTAAATTTAAGTTCACAAGTTCCCCTCTGAAATAAATATCTGAAATAATTATTATCTAGAGATAGGGACTTTTTGATCATGTTTATATTTAAGAAAGATTTATGCCCTCAATTTATATTGTCTTTCTAAAAGTCTGAAATCTAGAGACTTAATCATTTCTGATTGAAAAGACATAAAAAGTAATAAGATTTGCTTCGTAGCAATATTCCATTGTTTTCTGCATTAACAATGCTCAAATAATGATGCCTGCTCAAAATGATTACATGTGCAAATTTTAAAAATTTGAACTGATTTTCTACTGTTGCACAAAAAAAAAGCCATGAGACTTTTACTCAAAACCTATATGCTCCCTCATACATGTATATACAGGCACTTGTGGGATTCTGGTTTGCTTAGTAAACAGCATGCTATTCCATGTTCAATAGTACCAGAGATGCTGTATTCATATCTCAGAGCAAGAGTGAATATTAATATCTATGAAAAATCCATGAAAAATAAAATACTTGTATTTTAAACTTTGACATATATTGTAAAAATTAAAGATACGTTAATATCAGTGACTCCTATCACAAACTGAATCACACCGGGCGGTGGTGGCACAAGCCTTTAATCCCAGCACTCGGGAGGCAGAGGCAGGCAGATCTCTGGGAGTTCGAGGCCAGCCTGGTCTACAAAGGGAGTTCCAGGACAGGCTCCAAAGCTACAGAGAAACCCTGTCTCAAAAAAAAAAAAAAAAAAAAAAGAAAGAAAGAAAGAAAAGAAACGGAATCACTGTAACTGTACCTATGAAATAATTGTATGAAGCACACTAACTTCAGACTTGTGTCTGGTCCAACAGACATTTTCTCAATATGCATCTTCTTAGGATTTAAAAGGATTTCTGGAACAATTGAATCAAAATTAAATTGATAGGAATCCTGGAGTTGAGCAATTGCTATTGTATTACTATTTATGTTCCACTCTTAATGATTTACAGAGTAAAGACGTACTTTAATTTTTATTATTCAAACACTCTTGAAGGAATAAATCCATACTTATTTTATACCAAAGCCATGAATGAACAGTGAAGTCAGAATAATGAGATTGCTTTGAGTGGAAGTTAGCTTGAAGCATTCTTTTAAAGGAAACAAACAAACAGCAAAAGTAATTTATATTTACCATGTTATTTGACCACTGTTGTGGTTTACATTCTAGTGTCCCTTGAAAAAGATTTCTAGTATTTTTATTTTATATTTAATATTGTTTTATAAAAAAATGCTTGTAAAATTATCCTATCTAAGGCAGTTCCTATAAGACTATGAAGAACAGGATAGCAATTGTCTTGATACTCATGTTTCAAGATTTCAGCTCTGGATCTTGTCCATAAACTAGAGCTATTGTAGAATATACAAGAAACCTGTGTCTTGTATAATCTTTTCTAGGTTAGGGAAATTATAGCATGTAGAATATATTGAAACCTGTAAATTCTTTCTTTAACATTTTAAATCTGAGAACATAAAACTTATCTATACCTACTCATCTATCAGACAACAAAAAGCTGATGAATGTACACTAAATTTTAAGATTTATATTGATCCATATAACATGGAAATAAAATTTAATTTGTGTGACCTAACTTAGAAGGAGGTCAAAGTCTTGCAGGTCAGATAATAACTTGCAGAAATGAGTTGTCTCCTACCCTATGGTTCCCTGGAATAACATGAGGTCATTAGGCTTGATGATAGTCACAATTTCTTGTCTATATGAAGAGCATCTTAATAATAGATATAAAGAGTGCAAGAATATGTCTGCTGATTCATTTCCCCCTTAGCTCAATACCTAGATTTCTGTATTATTCAGACTTAGTTACAAAGGGTCATGGGACAATTGAAAAGTTCTTCAATATATCACTGGAGAAATGATTTTGTGTTTGAAAGGATTATTTATTTTATTTGTTTTTGTTTTGTTTTTGCTTTTTGAGACAGGGTTTCTATGTCACTTTGGAGTCTGTCTTGGAACTAGCTCATTAGAGGCTGACCTCTAATTCACAGAGATCCACTTGCCTCTGCCTTCCAAATTCTGGGATTAAACATGTGTGCCACCACCCACCACAATCCCATCTGGATTATTTATTTTAATAAACATTAAAATCTTTAAAGTTGTGCTTCATTGGTTCTTTTATAAGCACTACCAACTCTTCCATTAGTTTGATGTGTCTGCTGATTGAATGCTGTTAGCATTAGAGGAATTATTTCAAAAGATGTAATTATGAAATACGCAGTATAATTATGAGTACATAGTGTTTTAGAGCTAATGCCTCTTTTCTGCAAAATACTGCATACAAGCCTTTGAATAAAACATTTATATTATAATACTTCTTCAATTTAGTGAATAAAATATATGAATACCTTTAGTTCATTTATCCATGCTTATTTACCTTTATGAAGAATATCATTAAACACATTTGACCTATTTTAGGCTGTCTTGTAGCTTGAAGTATTAGACTCTCAGTACTGAAGCATCTTGAATTCCTACCTACTGTGTAACACACATCATTTATTTTTTCTTTATTTATTTTTGAGATTAATCACAACATTTGTCCCTTCCCTTTTATCCCTCTTAAGCCTCCTGTATGCACATCTCCATTTTCCTTCAAATTTATGGCCTCTTTTTCATCAGTTATAATTGTGTGCCTGTATGTACATATATATTTTTCAAACAAAAACTGTTCCTTCTATAATGTTTTCAGGGCTGACAATTTGATAATGAACAATTACTTGTTATGCTCTTCCGTGAGGAATATCATCTCTTCTGTTCCCAGACTTAGAGGGTTACCTATAGTTCATTTTGTGAATTTGAGACATACTATCTCTAGTCTCGATTGAATTTTGCATGTTTTTTGGGCATCCTTCCTGTATAGTTCACGGTTAGATGGTCATATTAGTGGGACATTATAGGTATACGTTTTGATGATATTAAGAGACACAGTCTCAATGGAAAGACCCTGTTTCTCTGACTCTTATAGTCCTGCTTCCTAACCTAGGTGTGGGTTTATTTTGTAGATGCATTCATTGGTAATGGGCTCCACAACTCTACATATTAATTGGTTGTGACTTTCTCTAATAGTCTTTGTCTGTTGCAATAAGAAGTATCTTTGATAAGATATGAAGACTACCTTTATCTGTATATAAGAGGACTAATATCTAGAAATTGTTAGGGATTATTCTAGATTAATAAATTAGTAGTTATAGATTCCCTTTCATAGCTGTTATTTCACTAGCACTGATTAGGTAACTAGTTTTACAGTCACAAGCATGGTATCTCTCTTAGTGGTTTGGTCATAAGTCCAATTAGAAGGCATTGGTTACCACAAAGGTATGTGTGCCACTACAGCACCTTGTAGGGATATCATACTATAATGTTTTTTTTATGTGCTTTATAGGCAAAAATATGGGTGGAACTCTTGGTGTTTCCAGAGGAATATTTCATGATGCCTTTTGATACAATGAAAGCTAAGCTGCAGGGAAAGAAAATTCAGGTCTGTCCAGACCAGATTGTCTCTATGTCCTGTTTCTGAAGTTCATAATGTATTCAGCAATAGAAACTTACTTTCAACTTCTGTGGTTTTAACAGAAATCGACTGTAAATTTTCAGAGTTGCTTAGACAGCTTTAACAAACAACTCAGAATGGTGCTTTTCATGTCTAATATTAGAAATTTTGTTAGGAGGTTTTTGGCTCTTGGAGGCAGCATTCTAAGAGTTATATATTAGGGGAAACAGAAAAGCAGTAGGCTTCTTAGGGAAGAGAAAAGAGATAAGTAGAGAAGGAGCATGGGAGTAGTTAAAATAATGATATGGATAGCTGAAAGAGCCACAGCGAATCATTTCATTTTTACTATATAATTTAATTATATATAAGAAGAATTTTCACATACATAAAAACTTAGAAATTGTGGAACAAAAGACCAATAAGATTTTATTTTAAAAATGCAACAGGAAACATTTGAAACAAAGATTAGTTGTTGTACTAGTATAAAACATGTATATATTAACAAGAATCCTCAATTAGGATTATCTTCCAGTACTCATCAGAGAAAGCACTACACTCTGTTTTGCACACATGATGGCCATAATTATCTTCAACTTTGTTTTTCATTGCTGTTCTGACTAGGAAATAGAGCCTGGAAATATTTTGCAGATAATTTCTAGAAAATTTTGTGCATATGAACTATAAATCAAGATGGCAGGTCAAACAATACCTGCTGAGGGATTTCATTCGGGAGAACTTTTAATTTATTCATTAAATTACTTATCAATTTCAGATGTACTCACTAATGAAAGTAACTGAAATAAATCATCACTCGACTTGTTTATGAAGACTTTGAAATAAGAAAATCATTTTGATACGTAAGTAACATAAGAAACCATTTCGTAAGATCTAAGTAAATAAAGTCAAAGATCAGTGTGAATATTATACACTTAGACACTTCTGAGGGTATGCTATGAGATAAGAAGATAGATGTGACAAATGACATGCTTACCAGCATAAGCCAAGCCTGGAAAAACATCAGTCTTTTGGCTTTAAATAAAGTTTTTCTAAGAAAAGTTTTTTTTTTTTTTTTTACTTTTCTCTACTAACATGCTGATTACTATCAAAGTTAATCATCTGGAAAGAATATGTCAGTTATACTTTGTATATAGGATCTTATACTAAAATTCTGAAGGACAATCATGTGCAGCGGCAACAATTTGTAATTTTCTGCAATACCCCTTACCACTAACTCTAGGCAAAGTAGCACACAGCTGTCAATGAGCATTAAATTTTTTATTCATATGTTTCTAGAACTTTAAATGTGAACATTCTTTGTATATCACCTTTGCCCTCTCTCCCTGTACCAGTCTTCCTGTGTCTTACCTCTTTCAAATTAATGAATTTTTAATCTATGTTGTTGTATATATGTAACTATGTGTGTGTGTCTGTGTGTGTGAACAAGCATGTAACAACATATCTACACGTGTGTATGTGTGTGTGTGTGTTTATGTGTAAGACTGGATAACCTATTAAGAAGTTCATCACTTGAACAATACTGATCCCCCCTAATTCCCTTCAGTGTGTTGCCTTTGACAAATTGTAGTTCTCCACCTAGATGTAGACCTTGCAGAAACTTACCTATCTACATTATGACATCAACTAGAAGTACCATTATATGTGTTGTTTGGGTTACCATAGTATTTGAGTTCATGGTTGAAATTTTCTTGTCATATTTAGAAGACAGTATCTAGCAGAAGTTGTACTAGTCTTCTGAATCTTATAAGATTTATGTCCCATTTTTATGATCTCCTGGGGGCTGTATAATGGTAAACTTCATATATCAGTTAGAGTTTGCCATGACAGGATCATGTATTGTCTAAGTTTGAGCAGTTTTGTTCTCTGAAGTAGTGTATACCTGGTGTAGAAAGAATAATTTTTAAAACAGGACGACAAGTAAAATTATCTATAGGTGAAAGGATAACAATTTCTATTTACAAATTATATTATTTCAGGAGAATTATAATATTAGGTTCTTTTCTAGGATCTATGACCTTGTTTTGGTCATGCTTATTTTGCTATAAGCAGACACTATAACCTAGGCAACTTATAAAAGAAAGAATTTAGTTGGTGCCTTGCTTACAGTTTCAGATGGTGAATCCATTACCAGCATGAAGGGATGAGTGCAACAAGAAGGTAAGCATGGCACTGGAGCTGTAGTTGAGAACTTACCTCATTTGTAAGCAGAAAGCAGATATTGAGGCTAGGCTTAGCATGGGTTTTAATACCTCAAGCCCACTCCTAGTGACACACCTCTATCAAGAGTGCCACACATGTTAGTCTTTCCTAAATAGTTCATTAACTAGGAAGCAAGCATTCAAATATATGAGCCTGGGGGAGGGCATCAGTATTCAAACCACCACAGACCTCTGCAGTCTTGAATAGTTTATTGGATTTATATCAGTCATGTATTCTATGCTAATGAACGTGTATTGAAATACAATTATACAGCTGTTGCTTATCTGCAAGATAAAAGTTATACCACTGGGGATATTTTTCTGGGTCAGTATTTGTTGTAACTTGTAGTCATTACATCTGGGTAGGAATACCCATTAGGACTTTCCTTTGATAGCTGCATAGGACTTTCTAATAGCATTAGATCAATATTCTGGAAGAAAACATCCAGACAGTTTTAGCTTGATTTCTCCAAATATTATATTCAAATTGTGTAGTGTCTTTGAGAACTTATCTTACATTCAAGTTCTGGAAAGCAACCAAGGACAATGGCAACACAACAGATTGTATTGAAATCTCTTTTATAACCCTTAAGAAAAACTTGAGGGGAACTTTCACATGTCACACACTGAGGTTTTCATAAATACTCCTTGTATTTGGTGGATTCTAAGTTACAAATTTCCATTATTTATATGCCTGTACATGTAAACACTATCATTCCATGTCACATATTTTCATTATATATATACATATATATGTGTGTGTTTATATGTATATGTTCATATGCACTTATATATGAGTGTGTACATATGAATATGGTTTATATGGTGGTGATAAAATGCAACATGAGAAGCAACATGGAAATAAAAAAGGGTTTCCTCTTCATTATTATTTTATACTTTATAATTCATCACCCAGGGAAGTCAGATTAGGAGGCCAGTGGCAGGAACTGATGCACAGATAGAGAAAAGCTGAATACTAGCTTGCACTATATGGCTTGCTCATTCTGTATTATTATGCAAGTGATGACATTTCCTTAGGTTTGACTTCACTCACAGTGAACTAGCACTTCCTATAGCAATTAGTAATTAACAGAATTTCCTACATATTTGCCTATATGTAATCTGATGGAGGAAATTTTTGGTTTTTAAAAATATTTATTATTTCTTATGTTATATCATGATTAAAGTTTATATTTTCTCTACTCCTAAATTCTTCCCCATCTTCCCACATATCCAGATTCACCTCCTCTCAGTCTTGCATTTGAAAACAAACAGGGATATCAATAACAAAAAATAAATGTAGTATGATAAAATTAATGGTAAAACATTGTAATCTATAAAACAATCAAGTACAAGGAAAAGATTCCAAGATAAAGCACAAGAAATAGATACAAATTTGTTATCCCATTCAGAAATTCCATAAAAGACAGTAAACTGGAAGCTGTAATGTATAAGCAAAGGACTAGTAGGGTAAAAAGGGAGAAGAAAATATATAAAAATGAAAAAACGAATGGAAAATAAAATATTTCTAATTTAAATAAACAAGATAAAATTTAAAAACTAATAAAAATAACATTTAAACATAGTAAAAGAGCCATGAGACAATTTTATTTGCCAAGTAACCTCCAAAAATACTATTGAGCTAATTTTTTGTTGTCTATGTATTGTTGGGCATGCGGCCTACTCTTAAGACTTGTTTGTTTGTTTTGTGATTGTCCCTTGGAGAAAATTAAATTTCTAAATGGTTTTCAAGCAGAGATTGCTTATGGGTTTCTGTTTAGGATGTGATCATGTATCTACTTCTCCTTTCAGCTCTAGGATCCGATATGATGCAAGACTTGTGCATGCTGCTTCAGTCTCTGAATTCATCTCTGTGTAGATCATGTTGATTTAGAGGTTCTTCTTTCCTTGATATCCTCTATCCCATCCAAATCTTACATTCTTTCTGCCTCCCATTCTACCATGTTTCTTGAAACCTCAGATTAAATTTTTGATGGAGACATTGTATTCAGAGATGAATTTTCCAAGGTCTTACACTCTCTACATAATATCTGTCTGTGGTTCTCAATATTTCTTCCCATCTGTTACAGAAGGAAGCCTTCTGATGATGGCTGAATAAGACACTGGCCTATGGGTACAGCAGAATATCATTAAGATACATTATCACTACATTTTACTTGTTTTTTTGTTTATTTTAGAACATTATTACTTGATTTTACCCTAAATCCCAGGGTTATCAAATATAGATTCTTTGTAATCTAATCAATGGCAGGATGAATTCAATATCATGGGGTGGGACTTCAGTCAAATCAGATTTTTTGGTTACTCCCACAAACTTAATGCCAATATGGCACTAGCATAGAGACAAGACATTATTGTCATTTAAAGGTTTATGGTTGGGTTGATTTTTACTTTTCTCTTTTGATATCTTGCAGAGTATGAAGATATTTTTTTCAACTGAGGTTCATGTTACAAGTAACTCTATTTTGTGTGAAACTGACAATATACAAGCCAGGTCAACACACACACACACACACACACACACACACACACATATATTAGACATATGCTTTTATGTACGTTTATAAGTTTTTGTTTCACTATGGCTTTTTCAAGCATGATTAGTGTTATCTCTCCTGGCACTGTTTTTCAGATTACATTTCCTCCTTCATCTTGAATGAAAATCCCCCTTCCCATGTTGGGCATATATCCAAGAACTCAATATTCTACAATAGCAATATATTCTCAGATATTGTCCACTGATTCTCTATTCATAATGGCTAGGTAGTTAAAAATGAAATACATGTTCTTTAACTGAAGAATGAATAATGAAAATGTGGTAATTTACTTTTAATTTTATATCCTCTGGATTTGGGGATTTTTTTAAAACATCAATAGTATTTGTTTTTACCTGCCTACTCCCTTTATGATCTACCCTTATATCTTCTTCTTCATTTAACCCTGCCTGTTAAGATTTTTGCCCAGCTGTGAATTTTGTAAACCACCATAAAAACCCTGTAACGTGATATTTACATTTGTGCAATAATGTAAATGTTGGAGGAAAACAAACCAATTATTGATTGAATTTAGGGTCTACTCCACAAAAGTGACACATACTCAGAACCCATGGAGGGGAATCGTAAGCCCTAGTGATGAGCCTACAACTATTATTTTTTGTTTTTTTCTTTCTTTTTTTATTAAAATTTTTATTAAAAATTTCTGCCTCCTCCCCGCCTCCCTTTTCCATCCCCCTCACCCCACTCCCCACTCTCCTCCCGCTCCCTCTCCAGTCCAAAGAGCAGTCAGGGTTCCCTGCCCTGTGGGCAGTCCAAGGTCCTCCCCCCTCCATCTAGGTCTAGGAAGGTGAGCATACAAACAGGCTAGGCTCCCACAAAGCCAGTACATGCAGTAGGATCAAAACTCAGTGCCATTGTCCTTGGCTTCTCAGCAGCCCTCATTGTCCAACATATTCAGTGAGTCCGGTTTTATCCCATGCATTTTCAGTCCCAGACCAGCTGGCCTTGGTGATCTCTTAATAGATCAGCCCCACCATCTCAGTGGGTGGGTGCCCCCCTTGTGGTCTTGACTTACTTCCTCATGTTCTCCCTCCTTCTGTTCCTCATTTGGAACTTGGGAGCTCAGTTCATTGCACCAATGTGGGTCTCTGTCTCTATCTCCATCCATTGCCAGATGAAGGTTCTGTGGTGATATGCAAGATATTCGTTAGTATGGCTATAGGATCGGGCCATTTCAGGCTCTCTCTCCTCAGCTGTAAAAGGATCTAGTTGGGTACATCTCTCTGGACCCCTGGGAACCCCTCTAGAGGCAAGGCTCTTGCCAACTCTAAAATGGCTCCCTTAATTAAGATATATACTTCCCTGTTCCCATATCCAACCTTCCATTATCCCAACCAACCCATTCCCCGAAGTTCCCCCATCCTCCTCTTCTCACTTTCCTCTCCCCATCTCCCCTTTCCCCCATCCCACCCACAGTTCCCAAATTTTTGCCCAGCAATCTTGACTACTTCCAATATACAGGGGGATAACTATATGTTTTTCTTTTGGTTCACCTTCTTATTTAGCTTCTCTAGGATCGCGAATTATAAGCTCACTGTCCTATATTATGGCTAAAAACCAATTATGAGTGAGTACATCCATGTTTATGTTTTTGGGTCTGGGTCACCTCACTCAGGATAATGTTTTCTATTTCCATCCATTCGCATGCAAAATTCAAATAGTCATTGTTTTTTACCACTGAGTAGTACACTAATGTGTATACATTCCACACTTTCTTCATCCATTCTTCCGTGGAAGGGCATCTAGGTTGTTTCCAGGTTCTGGCTATTACAAATAATGCTCCTATGAACATAGTTGAACAAATACTTTTGTAGTATGATAGGGCATCTCTTGGGTATAATCCCAAGAGTGGTATTGTTGGGTCCTGGGATAGGTTGATTCCAAATTTCCCGAGAAACCACCAGACTCCTTTCCATAGTGGTTGCACAAGTTTGCATTCGCACCAGCAATGGATGAGTGTACCCCTTTTTCCACAACCTCTCCAGCAAAGGCAATTATTGGTGTTTTTGATTTTAACCATTGTGACAGGTGTAAGATGGTATCTCATAGTTGTTTTGATTTGCATTTCCCTGATTGCTAAGGAGGTTGAGCATGACCTTAAGTGTCTTTTGGCCATTTGAACTTCTTCTATTGAGAATTCTCTGTTCAGATCAGTGCCCCATTTTTAATTGGTTTAATTAGCATTTTAATGTCTAATTTCTTGAGTTCTTTATATATTTTGGAGATTAGACCTTTTTATGTTACGGGGTTGGTGAAGATCTTCTCCCAGTCAGTGGGTTGCCTTTTTATCTTAGTGACAGTGTCCTTTGTGTTACAGAAGCTTCTCAGTTTCAGGAGGTCCCATTTATTCAATGTTTCCCTTAATGTCTGTGCTGCTGGGGTTATAAGTAGGAAGTGGTCACCTGTGCCCATATGTTGTAGAGTACTTCCCACTTTCTCTTCTATCAGGTGCTGTGTGTTCGGACTTATATTGAGGTCTTTAATCCATTTGGACTTGAGTTTTGTACATGGTGATAGATATGGATCTATTTTCATTCTTCTACAGGTTGACAATCAGTTCTGCCAGCACCATTTGTTGAAGATTCTCTCTTTCTTCCATTGTATACTTTTAGCTCCTTTTTCAAAAATGAGATGTTCATAGGTTTGTGGGTTAAAATCTGGGTCTTCTACTCAATTCCATTGATCTACTTCTCTGTTTTAATGCCAGTACCAACCTGTTTTCAATACTGAATCTCTGTAATAGAGTTTGAAGTCAGGGATGGTAATGCCTCCAGACATTCCTTTGTTGTATAAGATTGTTTTGGCTATCCTGGGTTTGTAATCCATCATATAAATAAACTGAAAGAAAAAAAAACATATGATCATTTCATTAGATTCTGGAAAAGCATTTGACAAAATTCAACATCCTTTTATGATAAAGGTCTTGGGGAGATTAGGGATACAAGGGTCATACCTAAATATAATAAAAGCTATTTACAGCAAGCTGACAGCTAACATCAAATTAAATGGAGAGATACTCAAAGACATCCCACTAAAATCAGGAACACGACAAGGATGTCCAGTCTCTCCACACCTCTTCAATATAGTGCTTGAAGTTCTAGCATAGCAATAAGACAACATAAGAGGATCAAGGGGATTTGAATTGGAAAGGAAGAAGTTAAACTTTCGTTATTTGCAGCTGATATGATAGTATACATAAGCTACCCCAAAAACTCTACCAAAAAACTCCTATAGCTGATAAACTCCTTTAGTGATGTGGCAGGATAGAAGATCAACTCCAAAAAATCAGTTGCCCTCCTATACACTAAGGATAAGGAAGCAGAGAGGGAAATCAGAGAGGCATCACCTTTCATGATAGCCACAAATAGCATAAAATATCTTGGGGTAATGCTGACCAAGGAAGTGAAAAATCTATTTGACAAGAACTTTAAGTCTTTGAAGAAAGAAATTGAAGAGGATACCAGAAAATGGAAGGATCTCCTTTGCTCTTGGATTGGGAGGATCAACATAGTAAAAATGGCAATTCTCCCAAAAGCAATCTATAGATTCAATGCAATTCCCATCAAAATTCCATCAAAATACTTCACAGAACTTGAGAGGACAATAATCAACTTTATATGGAAAAACAAAAAACCCAGGATAGCCTACAACTATTTTTAAAAGCTCATAGTGGTAATATGTTTCTAATACATCTATACCCATATATTAAAGCAATCATTATACTTTACAAGAGATAACACACACACACACACACACACACACACTATCACACATTGATTAGATTACGAAGAATCTATACTTGATAACCCTGTGATTTAGGGTAAAATCAAGCAATAATGTTCTAAAATAAACAAACAAGTAAAAATGTAGTGATACTGTCTCTCTCTCTCTACATAGATGTGTGTGTGTGTATGTGAAATGCTCAGCCATAAATAAGAAATTGGTATTGCATACCCTCCTCCAAGACAGAGAGATTCTCAGGAAAGAAGACTGTAGAACATAATAAAGAATGAATTATATATGTAGATCGAAAAGAGATCCAACTGTGGTGATTTCAAAGAAAATTGCCCCCATAAGGAGTGGTGCTATTAGTAGGTGTGGCTTTGGTGGAGTAGGTATGGCCTTGTTGCTGGGTGTGGTCACTGTGGTGGTGACAGCAATAGAAACCCCATCTAAAGGAGAAGTTGGTACCAGGAACTGGGGATTGCTGTGATGGGCCTAACCATGCTTTTGTTCTGGGAAATAAGGACATTGGAACTCTGATTCAGAAAGCATTTTAATGCTCCAAGAGGGACTTATGTGAAGCCTAGTAAAAATATAGAAGACAGGAGTGCTGAAAGTTATTTGAAATGTGGGAGCTTGGTTTAAGAGGTTTCAAAGGAGAAGAATGCTAGTATGTGCTATAGAGACTGGTTTTGTTGTACTTTTGTGAAGAATGTTGCTGCTTTTTGACTATGTGTATAATCTTTGCCTGAAGCTAAGGTGAAGAGTTTTGGATTAATTCTGCTGGCAGAGTGGTGTGGGACAATTATGTATTCTGTTAATTACGTTTTAAATAAACTTTGATTGGCCAGTAGCCAGGAAGAAAGGATAGGCGGGACAATCAGACAGGAAGTAGAGGTGGGGCAATGAGAACAGGAGTATTCTGGGAAGAAAGAAGCTCTCCAGTTATATCCAGACACCAAAGAAGTAGGATGTGACCTGCCCTGTTGAAAAAGGTACAGAGCCATGTGGCTAACATGGATACAAATAGTGGGTTAGTATAAATTATAAGAGTTAAAAAGAAGCCTGAGCTAATGGGCCAATCAGTTTATAATTTATGTAGAGCTCTGCATGATTTTCTTTGGGGATAAATGGCTGTGGGACCTGGTGGGAGAACAGAAACCAGGCAGGACAGAAAACGTATGCCTTCAGCAGAGAAAATTTTAAAACAGTGTAGTACTGAGTCTGTCTTGTGGCTATTAGTAGTATTAATTCTAATGAAGTTTTATAATGAAGTTGATCAAGAAAAATTACAATGTTCAGAGAAAAGTAACACCAGGAATTGGAATGGATTTATGTCCTGTGTTCAAGTAGATAAACAGATTAAGAAATTAAATAAAGGGAGTGGTGACCTCATGGCAAGGCTCTACCTAGCTGAACTTCCAATTTGTGAAATGTGATTAAAGAAAAACTCAGAACTGGATGTGGTGGTACACACATCTATTCTCAGCACTCTTGAGACAGAGAAAGGTAGATCTCTGAGTTCAGGCCAGCTTGGTCTACAGAATGAATTCAAGGACACCCAATCTTAGACAGTGAAGGGAAACATCAAGAGCAGAAAGATGGTGAAGATGCAATTTAATAAGGGGATCAAGTTTCAGATTTAGCAAGTAGCACAACTTGGCAACTTCAATCATGTGGTTCTAGCTTAAGAGCCTAGGACAGAATAAAGGGGTGATGGAATCTTGCTCTTTAACTAAGGAAGGCTGTTGATGTTAGGGTTGTCCCTGAATGAAGAGGCCTCCAGAGGCCATAGCAGGAAGTTGTGATGGTGGAGTGTGGATTGCCTGGGAGAATTCAAAATGTTGGAGATTTCAGAGTTGTGGGATACCTGCAGAGGAGAGTTGTTAACAGGACATGGAACCAGTTCAAGAGAAATAAGTGTGTTACAGACAAAAAAGATGAAAGGAGATGAAAATCTGAAGAGTGTTTTGACATCAGACAGGGAGATTCAGTTTGGACATTTCCAAGCTTGTTTTTGGCCTTGTTTTGGTCCAGTTTTTCTTGGCCTCAGACATATGGCTTGGTTTCTAGTACCAAGCCTTGTTACCTTCCTGTTGAGTGGGCCTAAATTCAATTATATAGCTGTTAGTTACCACGAATACATTATTCCCACTTGATGGAGGAAGGTCAATGGTTAATTAATAAAAAAAAAAAAAAAAACTGATTGGCCTGAAAGGTTAGAACATAAGTGAGTGGAGTTAACAGAAAAGAATGCTGGGAGGAAGTGTAAGTGAGGTAAGACAACTCAGACAGATGTGATGCAGCTCGTCTCCAGGGCAGATGTGATGAAGCTCCGACCCAGGATGGATGTAGGCTAGAATCTTGCTGATAAGCCCACCTCGTGGTGCTACACACATTAATAGAAATGAGCCAAGCAGTGTTTATATGAATACAGTTTGTGTTATTTTGGGGCATAAGCTAGCCAGGTGGACGGGAGCTGGATGGCAGGAATGCAGCCCGCAGCTCCTTCAACAGAATGGTGCCCACGTGGATAACTACATCCACAAAAAGCCTGAGAAAGCTTGGGAAAGAATAAACCATGTTTTCTTGGTAGCAGCAATTTGTCGGGTCTGCTCTGCTTGCTAGAGGCAAGTAAGCGCTCTCATCTAAGAGACACTTCCTGATTCCACTTTAGCTGCAAAATCCTGCAGCTCTTTTAAGAGGTCCTGCCACGAAACTCTTAAATGATGTTGATGAAAAGCTGAATGCTTGCTTTTCAGTTTTCATCCATAGCAAAAAAAAAAAAAAAAAAAAAAAAAGCTGAGTTGTTTTAAAATGCTGGCTTTCTGGGCTGTCCTGCCAGGGCAAACTCTGACTATTTCAAGCAGGCAGTCCTGACTATGGAGCTTTTGAGTGTTGCTTAATACTTTTGCAGCTTGCTTGCTGGCAAGGACCTTGAAACACTGTAGACTTGTGGCACTGAACAGGGCTCTGACTGATACCTCAGCCACAAGGTTGGAATGGTAGAAAGCTAAGGAATGAGGCTGGATTAAGCAGGCAAAGTCACGGCTTTAATCCTATCCATATTGCTCAGTAATTTAAAGGCTCATGTAGTCAGAAAAAGAGAGAGAGATACAATAAAGAGGGATTCAAAAACAAACAAACAAACAAAAACCTTTAAATGATTTACAGTGTGTTAAAAATATATGCAAGCTAAAAGTTAAAGTTCTTAAAGTATAAAACAAAAAAAAAAGGAAGAAAGAGAGTAGTGGGTGTGGTAGGACACACCTTTAATTACCAACACTTGGAAGGCAGAGGGAGATGGATATCTGAGACTTCAAGGTGTGGTAGCACACGCCTTTAATCCCAATGCCTGGGGAGGCAGAGATAGGTGGATCTCTGAGAGTTCAAGGACAGCCTTGTCTACAGTGTTATTCCAGGAGAAAGATATACAGAAAACCTGTCTCAAAAAATAAAAGTAGCCAGGAGGTGGTGGCACACGCCTTTAATCCCAGCACTCGGGAGGCAGAGGCAGGCGGATCTCTGTGAGTTCGAGACCAGCCTGGTCTACAAGAGCTAGTTCCAGGACAGGCTCCAAAACCACAGAGAAACCCTGTCTCGAAAAACCAAAATAAATAAATAAATAAATAAATAAATAAATAAATAAATAAATAAAAGTAAAAATAAACAAAACAGAGGTTAAAATAAAGCACACAGAGAATTTTGATACTGTATGCTATTATGCTCTCTTTGAATTGTTTGAATGTTGAGGAAGGAGCAACAGCTCCTAAAAGATATTTGTTTATAAATGCTGCTGAACTAATCCAACATAGATATTTTGAAAATACCTTGACTTCAGAATTTGAATCTAAGGATATCATGCTTTGGAAAAGAGTTTCTTTTGTTTTCACAGACAATGAGACCCTGTGGATTGCTTCCATCCCAATATGGTATGATAGATCATGCCCTCCTGAAAGGTTTCTGTGAAAACCTTCAAAAATTACTTCACTCAACTGCTGACTGAGATGAATCTAGCACACAGGTTATACCATGAAAGACCTGAATAACAGTGTCCCCATTCAGCAGGAAGCAGTTTGGAGAGAAATAACTGTGCCCATATTCCCAAATATTGTTTATAAATGTTCTTTTACATTTAAAGGGGGATATGATATAGATATGAATAATTTGCATTGGTATGGATTTGACTTTATTGATATAAATTTAAGGTCAATTTTTTTAAATGTATATGTATTTCTGATATCGATTAAGATATTGTGACTGTGTAATTCACGTAAAAATGTAATGTATATAGGTTGTTAATAGATAATCATCTATAATAGTCAAGTTTGTAGTCATGTTAGTTAGATTTTCTAGATGTACATAGATATATTTTAGATAGACATTCTTCATATCTTTCAAAGACTACAAAATAGGACATTTAATGTTTTAATAACTTAAGGGTTTTCATGACAATGAGACATGTCTGCTCCTGGCAGCAACAATCTACATCAAGAAGAAGTTGGACATCGAAGAGGCACTTTACGAAGTTTGATAGCCATTTGTGCAAGAAACTACTCTTGCCTGGACTATTGTATAAACTGGACACAGAGAACCCTCAGAGAGAGGACTGCTGAACTTGCCTAAAGGTGAGATGATCTTTCAGGGTTCTTGATTCATGAAGGAGTCTGCAAGACATTCTGCAGGACACAGCAGATAGTGACTGAACTGCCTTTGAAATTTCCTGCTTCAAGGAAATGTTTCTGGATACTATGGACCTGAAGGCCCAAGATGGATGCCCCAACAGTACAAAAGAACTTTGGGTGACTGTCCAGACAGCAAGATGTCTCTGTCATTTCTAGAGTTTGGAAGTTGCTTATTTCATGTTTGCTTAGGTAATATTGTATTCTTCTGGAATCTTTGGTGGAGTTGAAGAATAGATAGATAGTTATAGTTTTCCTTAGTTATGATAAAAGATAAAGTAGATATAAATATTGTAACTGTAATTTTTACTTGATAACTGTTTTGTTACATGTAATTTTGCTATGTTAAAGTTAAAGCTTTATTTTTGTTTGTTTAAACAGAAAAAGAGGAAATGATGGAGGAAGGTCATTGGTTAATTAATAAAGAAACTGCTTGGCCTGATAGGTTAGAACATAGGTGGGTGGAGTAAACAGAACAGAATGATGGGAGAAAGAGGAAGTGAGATAAGACGCCTCAGACAGATGTGATATAACTCTTCTCCCGGGCAGATGCAATGAAACTCCGACCCAGGATGGATGTAGGCTAGAATCTTCCTGGTAAGTGCACCTCGTGGTGCTACACACATTAACAGAAATGGGCCAAGCAGTGTTTAACATTAATAGAAATGGGCCAAGCAGTGTTTATATGAATACAGTTTGTGTGTTGTTATTTTGGGACATAAGCTAGCCAGGCGGCCGGGAGCTGGGTGGCAGGAATGCAGCCTGCAGCTCCTTCAACACCCACTATTCTACTTTCAGGGATTTCTTTTTATGCTGGTCATTGTTATGTTTAATAGATGCATGACATTGCCTGATAATACATTGATTAGTTCTCAGTTTCAGCAGGTACTATTCTAACTTCTGATAGAATCTAAGGTAGCCTATATAAAGGAAGATTTCTGATTAGATCCAAGTAAAACCTTCCAAATTATGTGTCCAATGTATGAAATGCCTTAAGTATGAAGACTTACCTTCAACCTCTAAGAGGCAACCAAGTATGACAGAAAGTGTTATGTTTTATTGTCTGTAAAGTCAATTGAATTATTCTGACCAACAATTTGACTAGGTGTTTTGCACTCCTGGTAATATGGTTGTGTGTGTGTGTGTGTGTGTGTGTTCATGTGTATGTGTGTGTGTATGTGTGAACATATACTTCTTTTTTGTTTTATTTTTAAACAATATTTTTATTTATATATCAATCTCAATTCTCTCTTCCTCCAGTCTTTCAGACTCCACACCTTCTCCCCACTTCACTCCCCATCCATTTCTCAGACAGGGTGAGTCCTTCAATGGGGAGTCAACAAAGTCTGTCACATCACTTGAGGCAGGAACAAGGGCTTCCTCCCTGTTTCTATGCTGATCAAGGTATCCCTCCATAGGAATGGATTCTAATAAACCAGTTCATGAACTACAGATAAATCTGGTTTCACAGTCTGTGGCTCCACAAATTGCCCAAGTCACCCAACTGTCACATACATTCAGAGGGCCAAATTCAATCCTATGCTTGTTCCACAGAATGTCAGTCCAGAGGCAGTGAAGTCCACTAGCTTGGGTCAGCTTTTTCTGTGGGTTTCCCCATCATGTTCTTGACCATTTTGTTCATATTATTGTTCCTTCTCTATGACTAGACTCCAGGAGCTTGGTGTAATATTAGCTGTGGATTTCTGTATCTGCTTCCATCAAATACTGAATGAAGGTTCTAGATGAAAATTAAGGTAGTCATCAATCTGCTTATACAGGAAGGACAGTTAAGTTACCCTCTTCACTATTGCTTAGATTTTTAGCTAGGGTCAACCAAAAAATGGATGAAGAAAATTTGGTACATTTGGATTGGTATTTTTAAAAAATACCAACTAAAAAAAAATCTAATAAAAAAAGAGAAACAAACCACTGAGCATCTCTGCTCCATGGCTTCTGCAGCAGTTTCTGCTTCTAAGTCTTGACCTGCTTCACACCTTGTCCTATGCTCCCTGTAGGACAGACTATGGTGTGGAAGGGAAAGCTAGATAAGTACTTCCCCTAGATTTTTTGGTCATGTGTTTTATTACAGAAATGGAAACGCTAACTAAGAGACTAGGTTTATGCTTAAATTCACAAAGAATATGTGTTCTGCATGTCTACACAGTGATATGATGTACTGATCCGGATTGGGATTAAACATTGTGTTCAGTTTAATACAAACTAACCTTTTTAGCTACACGTGACCCTCCAATTGTAGGGAATTTTGTGCCTGTAAACGACTAAAGTTCAATGGTTAACAGTTCAAAAGAATTAATTTATATCCCCAAAGTGAGAGTTATTTTTCTTTTGCTAATTTCCTTCTCTTCAACAAGCACCTGACTTCTTAGGGTTGACCAATATCTCCTGCTACCTTCACAAGGTTGATCTATCTCCTGCTTCTCTTGGTTGCCCTCTACTGAATTGAAAGAGACAAGATAAATTAATTAATTATTTTTAGTCCCTTTCCAAAGTCACATCAGAACAATTTTATTTTTGTTATTTCTTTGATCTAGAAAGGAAATTTGGCCATAAGTGTATAAAATACTGTTTTAATTTGAACCAAAGAGGAAAATAGTCTTGGTTTCTTGCTCCACTTCTTTAATTATAAAATTAATTTAAAAGGTAATAGTAGCTTTGTTTTATAAGTTGGAATGCTTGTGTTAATTTGAACTCTGCATCAAGAAGAGAAAAAATATTCATTTTTGTATCAATAAATAATTTTTTTTTTTTTTGGTTTTTCGAGACAGGGTTTCTCTGTGGTTTTTTGGAGCCTATCCTGGAACTAGTTCTGTAGACCAGGCTGGTCTCGAACTCACAGAGATCCGCCTGCCTCTGCCTCCCGAGTGCTGGGATTAAAGGCATGCGCCACCACCGCCCGGCTCAATAAATAAATTTTATGAAACAAAAAATGTCTATGTTTTGAAAATCTTCATATGTCATAATTAATTCCATATAACCAAAAAAAAGTTCAAAAATTAAAAACTAAAAATCGAACTCAGGTTGGAAACATGCTTCCAGTTATGTTATCGAGATGCCTTTCTAATGTATATCTTTTGCCAAACACGATTATTTAGTTTGACTAATCTCCCAATATCTAGATCTTATCATTTTCTAAAAGTGGTTTTAGCAAAAATAAGTAATAGCCATATTGACTGATATTATAGGTAATTCTCATACAGTTTCAGAGATTTAAGTTTATTTTTATTTAACTTCCCTTTCTGAGTGACGTCAGTGAATGCTTTTATATTTTGGCAATCTGAAATGTCGTATACTAAAAAAGAAATGACAAAAATTTTATATTCATATTTGGTTCAGAATTTATTTATTTACTTTAATTGTGTGAGTGTGTGTGTGTGTGTGTGGTGTTTGTGCATATGTGATGTACGTGTTCACAGAGCCCAGAGAAGAGGATCGGATGTCCTCAACTATCACTCTCTTCCGACTGATTTGAGACAAGTTGCCTTCCTGAAATCAAAGCCTCTGTGTTTTAGCCTAGACTGGCAGTTAGCATTTCTCATTAATTCTCCTGTGTCTGCTTTCTCTGATAGTGGAGTTACATAAGTAGGAAAGATACCTATGAAGGTTTTGTTTTTTGTTTTTGTTTTTGTTTTGTTTTTGTTTTTTTCTTTCGAGACAGGGTTTCTCTGTATCTTTGGTGCCCGTCCTGGAACTAGCTCTTGTAGACCAGGCTGGCCTCGAACTCCCAGAGATCCGCCTGCCTCTGCCTCCCGAGTGCTGGGATTAAAGGCGTGTGCCACCACCCCCCGGCCTATGAAGATTTTGGTATCTGAATGCAAGTGCTCAGATGCTTGTTACCAGTCTACCATCTCTCCAGCCTCGGATTTAAAGTTTAAAACCTCATTAATATAAACAATTACAAAAGACCAAAATATATGCTGTGTAATTTCGTTTGCAAATGTTATAATAGTAACTCTTGCCATTGGGTCAAACATGAAATATGATACCTGTATCTGAAAGTGTGACTCAGAAATAAAGGAAGGGAAAATGAGATAGGTATGGTGACAAAATGGTTTCAGAAAAAAATATGTAATTACATTAAATTTAAACATGCTCTCTATTTCTGCCTCATATCTGATGGCCCTCTTGAGGAAGAGACCTGGTCAGTCATCTTCATCAACTTAGACAATGAAATCCAATATGGAAAATTCTACAGAACTCCCATATATATGGGCTATCCATGAATGCTTCAGCATTGCCAGGAAATAAATTTCAAATTCGGTAAATAGAGGAACAGATAAATTAATAGATGTAACAAATACACAAAAGACAATTTATTATCAATTGTTCACTACAATGTAAAATAAAGGTGAGTTTGTCTAAAACTTATTTTAGCTATGGAATTCAGTCTTCACTGGAGACAAAGAAAAAATAGATACATATATAGACATGCTGATAGATGATAGAAGAAAGATGACAAATGACCTATTATGAGATAATATATTTCTGCTTTTTCACAGTTGAGGATTTCTTCTGTTTTTCAGTAATCATATATGTTATTTAATAATTATGTTTACTATAAATCCTTTTAATAAGACATGTAATATGTGTGTTTTATTCCGATTTTTTAAAATATCAAAGTATAAATGTTTTCATATAGTTCATCAAATTCTATTTGGTGGACTTGAGCTGGTTATCTTTCAATTCTTTAGAATTTCTATTACTTTGGTGGAACATTCTGGTTATAAGATAAATTAACATGTATGCAAATATTTACAAATATACATGCATACAAATATACTTAAGTCCATGGACTTGAAATAGTATGTGTGTGAGAGAAAAACACAGAGTGGCAAAGAACTAAAAAAGCTCCAAGCATGATGGTATGGACTTGCAATTTTACCTACTTATGAAGCTTAGACAAGAGGACCTCAAGTGCAAATCCAGCTTTGCCAACTGAGATCTTGACTCAAAATATTAAAACAAAATAGAAAGAAATAAGAGAACTAAAAGATACATACCAGTGTTATTGACCATAAGCTCAATAACAAGATTATAATATAAGAACAGTGGCAGATACAGAGATAGAGAATAATCATTTAGGTAATTCTTCTGATTTTAAAGTTTTATTTTTGTATTTATATTTATTGCATTTTTAGAAATGTTTAAATTAATTAACATGGAATAAAGAACTAGCATGGCCAGTCTAAATAAAATTTGGATATCTGTATATCATATTTAATTTTTTTTTATTGAAAAAAAGTTTTCCGCCTCCTCCCCGCCTCCCATTTCCCTCCCCCTCATCCCACCCCTCTCCCCCTCCCCCCTTCCTCTTCTCCTCCCTCTCCAGCCCCAAGAGCAGTCAGGGTTCCCTGCCCTGTGAAAAGTCCAAGGTCCTCCCCACTCCATCTAGGTCCAGAAAGATGAACATACAAACTGTCTAGGCTCCCACAAAGCCAGAACATGAAGTAGGATCAAAACCCCGTGCCATTGTCCTTGGCCTCTCATCAGCTCTCATTGTCCGCCATGTTCAGAGAGTCCGGTTTTATCCCATGCTTTTTCAGTCACAGTCCAGCTGGCCTTGGTGAGCTCCCAATAGATCAGACCCATTGTCTCAGTGGGTGGGTGCACCCCTCGTGGTCCTGCCTTCCTTGCTCATGTTCTCCCTCCTTCTGCTCCTTGTTAGGACCTTGGGAGCTCAGTCCGGTGCTCCAGTGTGGGCCTCTGTCTCTATTTCCATCCATCGCTAGATGAAGGTTCTATGGTGATATGCAAGATATTCATCAGTATGGCTATAGGATAGGATCATTTCAGGTTCCCTATCGTCAGCTGCCCAAGGAAATAACTGGGGACATTGCCCTGGCACCTGGTAGCCACTCCAGGTTCAAGTCTCTTGCCAACCCTTAGGTGGCTCCCTTAACTAAGATATGTCCTTCAATACCACTCTTGGGAATATACCCAAGAGATGCCCTATCATATGACAAAAGCATTTATTCAACTATGTTCATAGCAGCATTATTTGTAATAGCCAGAACCTGGAAACAACCTAGATGTCCTTCAATGGAAGAATGGATGAAGAAAGTGTGGAATATATATATACATTAGAGTACTACTCTGCGGTAAAAAACAATGACTTCTCGAATTTTGCATGCAAATGGATGGAAATAGAAAATACTATCCTGAGTGAGGTAACCCAGACCCAAAAAGAAGATGGGATGTACTCACTCATAATTGGTTTCTAGCCGTGGATAGGGGCCACTGAGTCTATAATTTGTGATCCTAAAGAAGCTAAATAAGAGGGAGAGCCCAAGGAAAAACATATAGTTATCCTCCTGGCTATGGGAAGTAGACAAGATTGCCGGGCAAAAAATTGGAATCTTGGGGGTGGGGTGGGATTGGGGTAAGGGGACATGGGGAGAGAAAAGTGTGAAGGAGAGGGTGGGGGGAACTTGGGGAAACGGGATGATTGGAGATAAAGGAAGGTTGGATAGGAGAGCAGGGAAGGTAATATTTAATTTTTTAAAACGAGCAATTACAAAAGTAATACTAACAGGTCTCACTAATAATTTAATGTACAGTATTTATCATAAACATTGGATACCGTTTTTATCATGTGGATTAGATGTGCCTTGGTATATTTTCAGTTTTCCATCTATTCTGTTAAATAATCTACAAAGGATTAGTATAGTGGCAATAGCTCTGAGGAACCAAATCTGTAAGTAGATTCATCTCCATCACACAAACATGTGGCTGACATAACTTTAAGGAAGATGAGAGAGATGTTTCTAGATCATGTAAGTTTTTATATCTCTTACACAAGATTCCTCTCCAATTACAGTGTTCTCATTGCTTTTGGCTATTTGAAAAGTAGGCTTTTGTATTAATACCAATCTAAAATAATTAACTATTTTCTGAATTATAAAAATTTAAAAACTAATTTCTTATAAATTGAGGTTTTATATATTATAAAATTTAAGGTTCCCATATAGAAATTCTCTGTATTTTTCTGATTTCCAAATATCTTCATATTGTAGTCAAAAATAAAACTAATAATTTTATGTTACATTTAAAAATACCTATAATGTCAAAGCATTTGTTTCCTGAAATAATTGCTTAAGCATGGCAGCAAACTGATCATATGATAACCACTGGGAGATTTCTCACCTTCAAAAATTAATGACACTTCGTTTAAAAAGGCACTTTGCTGTATCTACAATGGAGACTTTGCACAAAATTCTGTGGTATTTGGCCAGAAAATTTCATTAATAATCCTTCAATAAGCTTGTATGGATGTATCTGATAAACACTCCAAACTTAATTATTAATTTTGGCTTTTATCATTTTGTAAATAAAAAATCAGTTTTAATATCTGTAGTAACAAAAAATGTAGTGATAATGTCTCTCTCTCTACATAGATGCGTGTGTGTGTTTGTGTGTGTGTTTGAAATGCTCAGCCATAAATAAGAAATTGGTATTGCATACCCTCCTCCAAGACAGAGAGAATCTCAGGAAATAAGACTGTAGAATATAATAAAAACTAAATTGTATATGTAGATTGAAAAGAAATGCTAGAAATCCAACTGTGATTATTTGAAAGAAAATGCCCCCCATAAGGAGTGGCACTATTACCTACTTATGAAGCTTAGACAAAAGGACCTCAAGTTCAAATCCAGCTTTGCCAGCTGAGATCTTGACTCAAAATATTAAAACAAAATAAAAAGAAATAAAAGAACTAAAAGATACATACCAGTGTTATTTACCATAAGTTCAATAACAAGATTATAAGAACTGTGGCAGATACAGAATCAGTTTTAATATTTGTAATCACAAAAAATGTAGAATTACTGTAACAAAACAAACATTTTGCAAGTAAGCTTGTGCAAAAGACTCACTTAAATTATTCTCCCTAATCCTAGGGAGTAGGCAGGTTGTCTAAATTAACTATTGTTTTGTTGAGAATTTCATACATGAATGATGTGAGATGTCCTTCTGTATATGTGTTGCTTTGTAGGTTGATTAAAACCTCCTTCAGCCTGTACTGGGCAGAATAAAGCCAGGTAGGAAATCTGAACAGATATATGGGGAGAGAGAGTCTGTGGAGTCAGGGAGATGCCATGTAGCTGCCAAAGGAGAAAGATGCCAGCTGACAGCCAGAACCTTACCAGGAGGCCACAACCTCGTGTAAGATTAATAAAAATCGGTACATTTAAGATGTAAGAGTTAACTAAAAATATGCCTAAAGTTTGGGCCAACAGTTGTTATAATTAATATAGTTTCTGTGTGATTGTTAGGGTCTGAGAAGCCTGGAAAAGAAAGAGCATGAACATGCTGAGTTTTGATCAAATCTAATACCAATCCAAGTTCCTACTCTGTCCCCTCCTCCCATTCTCTCCACACACCCTCCCACCCCACCCCATCTAATCCTCAGAGAGGCTAAGGTACATTGCCTTGTGGAAGACCCTAGGCCCTCCCTACTATATCTAAGCTGAGCAAGGTATACATCCAAAGATAATAAGATCCCCATAAAACAGTACAAGCAGTAGGGATAAATCCTGGTGCTACTGCCAGTGGCCCCTCAGTCTGCCCCAGTCATGCAACTGTCAATTACATTCAGAGGAACTAGTTTGTTGACCAGATACTTCTGTGTGTGTCACTATGTACTCAGGCATAAGTAGCATTTCAGAATCAACATCTTTGAAGGAAATAAAGTTCCCTCCTTGGCAGCCTTGATTGCCAATAGCTTCCCAGCTATAGGTGGAAATTCTTGAGAAACTTTCCCATCCACACTGGGATTCTGGTTGGTCTGATCTTGTGAAGGTTTTACTCATTCAGTTATAGTAGCTGTAAGTTCATTTGTTCAAGGGTCATGACATACCCAGCAAATATTTTTTTTTTTTTTACTGGAGGCCTTGACTACTTTGGCTTTTACAAATTTTCCAGAAACCTTTTTCAGTGATACATGAGCTACTGGTGTCAGAGATGTGATAGATATATTCTCTTTAAAGCTGAAAAGTACACAGCCTCTTATTCTTCTCATGTTCACCCTGATGTGGATCTCTGTATTCATCACCATGTATCACCAAAGATGCTTCACTGATGAACGCTGAGAGTTTCTCTCAGCAACGATAGATGAGAATTTAGTTGACTGTTTATTATGATGCTTGTTTAGCAGACTAAAAGTAGCAGGTTCTACTTAAGGGTATGACCGGGCCAGGTATAAGGACTTTTGCCACAGTAAACACTAACAGTTGAGAGTTACATTTTGTGGAGCTGATATTAAGCTGTACTGTTGGTCACATTTCTTCCTTGATATCACAATTCTAACATTCTGGGACGAAAGCAAGTTAGTAGGAATGAAACTTTCACGTGAGTACTGGATGTCCTTTGTTTACTGTATATAGTACCGTCAGCAATAGAATATCAGCATCAGTTTCTAGAAGGAAAACAGGAACAATGATAATGGACTGTAATGTTGGGGTTCTGTCAATGACATCCCATCAATAAACAACTTGAAAAACAGGAAATTAATTGTGTGTGTGTATGTGTGCCCACATGCATGCATTTTTATCATGTGTGTATGTGTGTTGAGAAGCTTATATAATAGATTTTCATAGAGCATTTAAAAATCTTTCCCAGTGTTCTATCCTCTACCACATTTCCCCACGAACAGCTAATTTAACAATTCCTGCTCTGTTATTTCCCTTCCCCTCTTCATAACACCAGTATTTTCTCTGTCATGAAAACCAGTGGTCCTTTACTATTTTCATGACTTTTATGGGTACTACAATTTAAACACAGATTTAAATTTTAAATCCACTGTCAACATATGACAGAGAACATGTATCTCTCTCTCTGAGTGATTGTCTTTCCTATTCCATCCATTTATACATATTTTCTAATTTATTTTCTTCACATCTGAATAACATAACATCGTAAATATAAACTATTGTCTTTATACATTCATCAGTTTACAACATCCAAATTGTTTTCATTTTTGGCTAATAGGAATACAGCAGGAAAGAACATATATCAATAAGAATCTCTATAGTAAGATGCAAAGTCCTTTCAGAATATTTATTATTGATAAACCTATTTTGAGAACAAATTTTAATTATGGAATTTTTAATTGCTTAAAGTTCCCAATTCAAACGTGTTTGATAATAATTTTCAACTTTGACAAATCTAAGCATAATTACAAAATGGTAATAGTACTTAGCAATTTTAATTAGACCCATTATCAATATTAAAAAGAAGACTTTAAACATACATGTTTATTACTGACTATTTTAGGATATAGGGTTCTACAGTTCTAGGTATTAAAAGTTAGTTCAGCTGTTCAAGGCAGTATCTTCTCCTCCTGGAAATCTAAAACCCATGTGGAGGGACTCAGAATTGACTATAACTCCACCTAAAGCAGGTTTATTGTCTCTTCTGGTCTCCAAAGGTACCAGCACACAATGAGTTCACATAAATATTCATGCACTTGGTGCATATGTGTGTGAGCACACACACACATACACACACAGAAAGAAAAATATTAAATACTAGATATTCATCATAGAAAGAGACAGAGACACAGAGAGAAAGTAAAAGCTAGAGGTTTCCATCAAATCCCTCTCACTCAGAGATCATGGAATCCTATGAAAGAGGAGTCAAAACGAGTGTAGGAGTCAGCGATATGAGAGGAAAAAGAGACAGAAACACAAAGCTGCACTGGGAAGGAAATTCTGTGAATCCTGAATCCTGAATCCATGCTCATCTATATTCCACATGCTTATATACTTTACTACAAAAGGGAAGGGGAGTAGGCATCAGACTTTATTAACATCATACAAAGAATAGACTTGAATTCTCCAACCTTTGGTTCATGGAGAGGATCCATATCAATACCCAAAATGCTAACTGACGACACGCTAATTCAAAATCTCTAGATTGTAATTACATCTGTTGTCAACAACTTTGATAGAGCAAAAACAAATTTAAACTCTCTAACTTCCAGTCAAGGTGGAACAGGTTCACATCTGTGGGTCCTCATAATCAATTTCAATACGAAAGACTGCTTCATTTTATTCTATTTTATCCTGCCATGCTTCATTTTTCTTTCTTAGAAGTCTGTTCTTTTCTAATGAAAAACAGAAATGAAGTAGATCTTAAGTGGAAGGTATGTGAGAGAAACTGGGAGGAATTGAGGGTAAGGAAATAATCATGATATATTATATAAGAAAAGTACATATTTTCAATAAAAGAAAAATAATAATTAAAACTTTTGAAAATGTTATTGAAAACCTTAAAATACTAGATATTCATCTCTCTGCATTTTATCACTTCACATTCTTCTCTCCCCTACAAATTCTTTCATTCTTCTAACCACCTCATGACATTTAATTCTTTAATGTAATTATTGTTACACATATTGTTACACACTGTAGGAAGCACATGCTAGTGTGTGTGTATATACAACCCACTGAGTTCATTTAGCATTGTGTGTATATACATTTGCCCAAGGCTAGTGGCTTGAGATTGAATGACCTATATCTACAGGAAACTGATTCTCTCTCTCTCAGCAGCCATTTATTACTTGGATTTCTTCACTAGGTGTAGTACTTGAAGGAATTTCACTAATGTCGATATGCCAACAAGTGTTATAAGTTTTGTTCAGATAACCATATTATTAAAAGTTCATGGGTACATTTTCCAAGTAAAGTCTATGTAACAATATCTATCAACAGGAATCCTGGACTTCCAGCACTAATAATAGTTCTATCCTTTCTTATATGATGTTCTCTGAACCTTAGGCAAAATGAATTTAATGTAAATGTATCAGTTGCAATTGAGCACCCATGGGCACTTGTTCTCTGTATTTTGATCAACTTCTTTAATGAGGATTGAAAACTACACTTGCCCGTCATATAAAGCATTTAGAATATGGCTAAAAATTACACTAGTTTATGGTATAGTATATATTGTCTCAATCCACAGGTGTTGACTAGGTTTATAGTATTGGTCATGAATTCCTCCCATTGGACAAATTTTAATTCCAATTAAAAAACTTTTGGTTAATCTCAAAATTTATTTGGTTATATACTGATGCATATTTGGGGATATATTAGTGGTCCAGTCATTGTGGTTTGTAGCAATGGCAGCTGTTGACAGTTTACATAGCAATTTCAGAAACTATAGGGAGAAGGCTTTTTGCTCAGTTTCAGCTAGGTTTCTCTAGGTCCTACACTGGATCTTCAGCAGTTGGATCTTACCTTCAATTTCTTGAAGCTAAACAGAGGAAAACTTGTTTGGAAGACACTGTATTTCCATGACAACAAAAGAGAGGGTGTCTGATACCCTGCAGTGGATATTTTGTTAAGTGGCACATGGCTCTGCTTTTTATTACTTGAATGAATTGAAGAATCTAATTGATTTCCATGAGTTGAACTTATGTTTTGTTTTATAATTATCCACATATTGTAACTTAACATGTGTTTCATTGTTTATAATTTACCACTTATTATATAGGTTCATAATGGCATTTTTATACATAAACATCCTTGCAGTTTGTGCTAATTGTCCCCTTAGCCTAGTTCACATTTCTTACTGGCCCCCTGCCTTCCCAGAAAAAGAGAAGCTATTCTGCTTCTGGTTGCAGCATCAAGGAATATTTTTTAAACATAACTTATTGTACTTCATACAGAGGTATTCTAAAATTAAGTTTAAAACCTTATATATCAAGAGATTTGAAGAAATACAGTCACCCCTAAGTCACCAGAATGCAATATAACATTATAAAAATAGGACCAAACATCTCAAAGATAGTGTTTTTAAAATGGACTCCTTAAAGGTCATTGTTTAAAAAACTAATGCAGTCAGATCGAATATTGAAAGTAAATATCAGCAGTTACTTTCCAGAACATGTGGTTTAAAGATTTCTTACACCAGGCAATGCTCTTGGGCAGCTTTCCTGGAGCATAAATACAATTTAACACTGGTATCTAAAGTCTCACTTGATTTGTGACTGCTGACAGTGTCTAAGCAAAAGGATTAATGGCAAGGAGATTTCTCCAGTGGCTAGACTGCTTAGTGCTGACTTAGTGTACATGTAGTTTTCAAAATTTGCTTTATAAAAAAGATTTTCCTCAATTATGTTTAATACTGCCAGTATCACATTTCAATATCATTAATATTCAAAACATATTTGCCCTAATCCTGTTTTCCATTTTGGTCTTATTTGTCAGAGGGCTATGTGTTTTTCAAAGTTGATGACACTAATTTATACCTGTGACCATATATTTTTTATAAAATTGTGTGGAATAGTACCATAATGCCTATTTCCATATACAGGGATTCAAGTATTTAAAAATTTTTGAAAATATAATTCTAATGAATGACCTAATGTAATTTGGCAAATATATATTTCTGTGATATGTAAGCATATTATTTTAAATGGTTTCAGAGTTCATTGAATAATTGTTCTCAATTAATAGACTCTCACACAGAATACATGTTAGTGTATCAATTAGGTCCTCAAAGAGAACATTCATTAACTTTGCAACAGATAACTTAATTGTACAAATAACCCAAAGCATTGTAATTACTATGTGATTATATTCCCATTTCTTTATGACAGAGTGAACTTATAGTTCAAGTTACTGGTGCAAGTAAAATGGAAATGGGTTTGAGATTGTTAATCATCCACTAAACACCTCTGTTTTGGGACTGGCCATGGAGGAATGGTTCCATTCTCTGTGTAGTGTAACAATTTTCTGATAAATAGATTTAAACCCAATGATGAACTCTTGTTTTTTATTTTAGTAAAAAAATAAACGTTAATTGGGAATTATTTGATGCTCTGTGTTACTTAGGTATTATTATTGGTTTATGTATACTAATATTTATAAGTTTTTTGTGGTCAGGCTATATAGTTATACAATAGATAAATTTAGAAATATGAGATACATCATGATCATATTTAGTATTTGCAAATATACATTTCAGGAGATTAATGCCAGTGACTGTTTATAAAAGGATTGATGTGGGATTCCCCTCTGGGTGCTGTTACTACCATTAATGAATAAAGAAACTGCTTTGGACCTATAGCAGGGCAGAACTTAGATAGACAGGGAAAGCTGTACCAAATGTGCGAAGACCGGCGACAAAGTCAGGAGAAGCCATGTAGCCCCACTGGAGCTAGATAGAACTTTGCCAAGTGAGCCACAACCACATGGTGATACACAGATTGCTAGAAATAGGGTGAATTAAGATATAAATGTTAACCAATAAGAAGCTAGATTTAATGGGCCAAGCAGTGTTTTAATTAATACAGTTTCTGAGTGGTTATTTTGGGGCTGAGCATTCAGAAACAAAACAAGCAGCCTCTCATTCAACAAATTGGTGCCAGTGTGGTTGTCTAAGTTCATGTAAAACCTAAAAAATGTTAGATAGGAATTCTTGATACTACAAAACAAAGTTTAGCCACATTTATTTCCATGAATGGGCTTTGCTTGTTAGAAGCATGCTTCAGCTCCTTTAAGAGACATTTTCCTGACTCAGTGGTAACAACAACAACAACAACAACAACAACAACAACAAAAAAAAACGCCCGGCCATTTTGAAATGCTGGCATTCTGGGCCCTATTGCCAGCGCGAACTATGACTCTTTACATAGACCACCTGTGTGCCTAACACTGGGGCTGTGAGCATGGTTCTCAGCGGCAGCAAAGAACTCTGCCATGTTTGGTTGGGTGGAGCAATAAGGCAGGGCCATATATATGCTAGAAATGCCACAGCATACGTTTTTAAGAAGTGCTTAGCATTTTAAGAAGCACTCCTGGACAGTAAAGAATTACAGACACACAATAGGACAGATTAGACATAAAAGACCTCTAAATGGGTCACAGTGTTGGATAAATATACATAGGCTTAGGAGAAAGAAGAAAAAATAAATATAAACAGTTATAAGGGATTAAAGATATTAAAATAAGTATTAAAAAGTAATAGAGTGAAATAATAATTGTTAAAAGGAGACCAGGCCTTTTGTTTGTCCTGGCCACCGGGCTAGCTTACACCCGAAACAACCACACAGAAACTGTATTAATTTAAGCATTGCCTGGCTCATTAGATCTAACTTCTTGTTGGCTAATCCTTATATCTTAATTTAACCCATTTGTGGATTTCTGGAAATATCCTTAACACCAGCTTTCTCCCTAACCCCATAATGACTCCTTCAATCAAGATATCTCTTTTATACCTCTCCCATTCCATAATCCATCAAATCTACTATTCCTTTCTGTCATGATCTCATCCCCTAACCCCTGCTTTCTACTACACCTTCCCTGCTCCAAGTTTTCCCAGGAGAACTCATTTAATTTGGCTTTCCAGGGAGATCAATGTAGCACTTTTGTGTCCTCCTTTTTACTTAGATTCTCTTGAGCTATGGTCTATAGTGTGATTATACTTTGATTTATGTTTAATACCCACTTATAAGTGAGTACATAATATATTTTTCTTTCTGGATATGGGTCACTCGGGATGCTTTTTCTAGTTCCATCCACTTGCTGCAAATTTCATGATGTCATTGTTTTTAGCAGTTGAGTAATACTCCATTGTGTAAATGCACCACAGTTTTTTTTTTTTTAACCATTCTTCAGTTGAGGGGCATCTAGATTGTTTTAATGTTCTGGCTATTATGAATAATGCTGCTATGAACATAGTTGAGCAAGTGTTCTTGTGGTATAATTGAATATCCTTTGGCTTACTCTTATATCTTAAATTAAACCATTTCCATTACTTTGTATATCACATGGCTGTGGCTTACTGGCAAGTTTCTGTCTGTGTGGCTTCTCTCTGACTCCACCTTCTTTCTCCCAGCATACAATTTAGTTTTCCCTACTGAGCTCTGTTCTATCCTGCTATAGGCTTAAAGTAGCTACTTTATTATTCAATAATAATCACAGCATACAGAGGGGAATCCCATGCCTCCTCCCTATTCTGCCTAAATGCAATTATACCAGACAGTAATCTTGAAACTTAACCATCATTTTACTTTCACAGGATCCCATAGAAAGAACATTGCCTCCATGATAACTGGAAAGTAATTCTAGAAGACAACATCTCCACTCCCAACAAAGTTTGTCCTCAGGGATATCAATCAAGGTTGATTATAATTGGGAAATTATGTAGGCTCTGGGATCTCTTTGAAAAAAAGAGGGAAATTGGATGGGGAAATAGATTAGTGTGAACTTACACTAAAATAATAGTGAGTAATAGACTGATCTAGGCACCAGGAGAGACAGCAGCCGGGTGAGTTTGTGACCAGCGGCGGCGGAAGCAGCCCTGGACAGGGAACTCTGAAGTTCCTCATGCCCCACCCTATACTCCCTGGGCTCCCTGCAGGGGCTCTACACCCAGCATACTGCCTCTCTCTTCTTGTCCCACCCAGCTTGCATCCAGAACCCTTCTTCCTTCTGCCCCCTTTCCTCTTTGGGCACACAATACCATCCAGCTCAGTCTGTCTGGCGCTGGGGGCAAATCCTCAGGGCAAGTAGGCAGGCGAGACTTCCTTTGTCTCACTGGCCTGTCTGCAACAAGAAGGTAAGGGCTTTGTTTACAAACTACCCAACCTGCAGGGAGATCTGATCTAGGCACCAGGAGAGACAGCAGCTGGGTGAGTTTGTGACCAGCAGCGGCGGAAGCAGCCCTGGACAGGGAACTCTGAAGTTCCTCATCCCCCACCCTATAGTCCCTGGGCTCCCTGCAGGGGCTCTACACCCTGCATACTACCTCTCTCTTCTTGTCCCACCCAGCTTGCATCCAGAACCCTTCTTCCTTCTGCCCCCTTTCCTCTTTGGGCACATAATACCATCCAGCTCAGTCTGCATGGCGCTGGGGGCAAATCCTCAGGGCAAGTAGGCAGGCGAGACTTCCTTTGGTTCACTGGCCTGCCTGCACCAAGCAAGGTAAGGGCTTTGGTTACAAACTACCCAACCTGCAGGGAGTCCTGATCTAGGCACCAGGAGAGACAGCAGCGGGGTGAGTTTGTGACCAGCGGCGGCGGAAGCAGCCCTGGACAGGGAAATCTGAAGTTCCTCATCCCCCACCCTATAGTCCCTGGGCTCCCAGCAGGGGCTCTACACCCTGCATACTGCCTCTCTCTTCTTGTCCCACCCAGCTTGCATCCAGAACCCTTCTTCCTTCTGCCCCCTTTCCTCTTTGGGCACATAACACCATCCAGCTCAGTCTGTCTGGCGCTGGGGGCAAATCCTCAGGGCAAGTAGGCAGGCGAGACTTCATTTGGTTCACTGGCCTGCCTGCACCAAGCAAGGTAGGAGCTTTGTTTATGAACTACCCAACCTGCACAGAGATCTGATCTTGGCACCAGGAGAGCCATCAGTGGGAGAGCTAATCTGGGTACCAGGAGAGCCGTCTTTGGGCACGGAGATCTGATATTGGTACCAGGAGAGACATCACTGGAGCACCAGGAGAGCTATCACTGCAGGGTGCCATCACTGGGAAGGTACATCAGTAGGCAAGGAGACCTGATCCGGTAAAAGAAGATCCATAGGGGAGCATTCGGAGAAAGAGATGGGCAGGCGCCAGTGCAAGAATTCACCAAACAATCTGAACAACTATATGAAACAAACAGAACCCAGCGACCTCACAACAGGAGGACATGAACACCTTAATCATGAAGAAGTAGATAAAATTGACTTTATGAAAGTGATTGACGCCCTTAAACAGCATGTAAAAAATGCCCTTATAGAAATGGATGAGAAGTATAACAGAAAGTTTGAAGAACTGAGTAAATCAGTGAATGATACCCTAGGAAACCAAGGAAAAACAATCAAACAGATAATGGAAACAGTTCAAGACTTAAAAACTGAAATGGAGGCAAAGAAGAAAACACAAATAGAAGGCCAGCTGGACAGGGAAAATCTAGGTAAACGAATAGAGACTACAGAAGCAAGCATAACCAACAGAATACAAGAGATAGAAGAAAGAATCTCAGATTCTGAAGATACCATAGAGAAAGTAAACACACTGATCAAAGAAAACAGCAAGGCCAACAAATTCTCATCACAAAACATTCAGGAAATATGGGACACAATAAAAAGACCAAACCTAAGAATAATAGGAATAGAAGAAGGAGAAGAAGCGCAGCTCAATGGTCCAGAAAATATATTTAATAAAATTATAGAAGAAAAGTTTCCCAACCTAAAGAAAGATATACCTATGAAGGTTCAAGAAGCATACAGAACACCGAATAGGCTGGATAAAAAAAAAAATCCTCTCACCATATAATAATCAAAACACAAAGCATACAGAATAAAGAAAGAATACTAAGAGCAGCAAAGGAAAAAGGCCAAGTTACTTATAAAGGTAAACCTATCAGACTTACACCTGACTTCTCTATGGAAACCATGAAAGCCAGAAGGTCCTGGATAGATGTACTGCAGAAAGTACGAGACCATGGATGCAAGCTCAGACTACTATACCCAGCCAAGCTCTCGTTCACTATATATGGAAAAAACAAAATTTTCCAGGATAAAAACAAATTTAAACAATACGTAGCCACAAATCCAGCCTTACAGAAAGTAATAGAAGGAAAATCATTAATCAAGGAGTCCAACAATGACCACAGTAACTCAGACATCTAGAGACCCTTTACCAGCACATCTCAAAGAAGGGAAACACACAAAATCTACTACTAAAAAAAAAAATGACCGGAGTTAACAACCACTGGTCATTAGTATCACTTAATGTCAATGGACTCAATTCACCTATAAAAAGGCACAGACTAAGAGATTGGATACGAAAACAGGATCCAACATTCTGCTGTTTACAAGAAACACACCTCAACCACAAAGACAGGCACCTACTCAGAGTAAAGGGCTGGGATAAGGCTTATCAAGTAAATGGACCTAGGAAACAAGCAGGTGTGGCCATACTAATTTCTAACAAAGTTGACTTCAAACTTAAATCAATCAGAAGAGATGGAGAGGGACATTTTCTACTCATAACAGGAACAATTCATCAGGATGAAATCTCAATCCTGAATGTCTATGCCCCTAATATAAAAGCACCCACGTACGTAAAAGAAACATTGTTAAAACTCAAGGCAGCCATCAAACCGCACACATTAATAGTAGGAGACTTTAGTACTGCTCTCTCACCAATGGACAGGTCAATTAGACAGAAACCTAACAGAGAAATAAGAGAATTAATGGAGGTAATGAATCAAATGGACTTAACAGACATGTATAGAATATTCCACCCAAATAGGAAAGAATATACCTTCTTCTCTGCAGCTCATGGAACCTTCTCAAAAATCGACCACATACTCGGTAACAAAGCAAACATTCACAGTTACAAAAAAATATTAATAACCACCTGTATCTTATCAGAGCACCATGGATTAAAGCTAGAATTCAGCAACAATGCTACCCCCAGAAAGCCTACAAACTCATGGAAAGTGAATAGTCAACTACTGAACCATACCTGGATTAAGGAAGAAATAAAAAAAGAAATTAAAGTCTTCCTTGAAGACAATGAAAATAAAGAAAGCAACATACTCAAACCTATGGGACACTATGAAAGCAGTCCTGAGAGGAAAGATTATAGCACTAACTGCCCACTTAAAGAAAACAGAGAAAGCACACATTGGAGACTTAACAGCCCACCTGAAAGCTCTAGAAAAAAGAGAAGCAGACTCACCTAGAAGGGGTAGAAGACTGGAAATAATCAAACTGAGGGCTGAAATCAACAAAATAGAAACACAGAAAACAATTGAAAGAATCAATAAATCAAAAAGCTGGTTCCTGGGGAAAATCAACAAGATTGATAAACCCCTATCCAAACTAATCAAACGGCAGAGAGAGAATCTGCAAATTAATAAGATCAGAAATGAAAAGGGAGACATAACCACAGACACAGAGGAAATTCAGAGAATCATTAGATCTTACTACAAAAGTCTGTATGCCACAAAACTGGAAAATGTAAAAGAAATGGACACTTTTTTAGATAAGTACCATATACCAAAGTTAAACCAGGACCAGGTGAAAAACCTAAATAGACCTGTTAGTCGTGAAGAATTAGAAGCAGTTATCAAAAACCTCCCTTCCAAAAAAAGTCCAGGACCAGATGGTTTCAATGCGGAATTCTACCAGAACTTCCAAGAAGACCTAATACCTATACTCCTTAAGGTATTTCACAATATAGAAACAGAAGAGTCATTGCCAAATTCTTTTTATGAAGCTACAGTAACTCTGATACCAAAACCACACAAAGACCCAACCAAGAAAGAAAATTACAGGCCAATCTCACTCATGAACATCGACGCAAAAATCCTCAACAAAATTCTGGCAAACCGAATCCAAGAACACATTAGAAAAATTATCCATTATGATCAAGTAGGCTTCATACCAGAGATGCAGGGCTGGTTTAACATACGCAAATCTATCAATGTAATCCATCATATAAATAAACTGAAAGAAAAAAACCATATGATCGTTTCATTAGACACTGAAAAAGCATTTGACAAAATTCAACATCCCTTTATGATAAAATTCTTGGAGAGATTAGGGATCCAAGGGTCATACCTAAATTTAATTAAAGCTATATACAGCAAGCCGACAGCTAATATCAAATTAAATGGAGAGAAACTTAAAGCCATCCCACTAAAATCAGGAACACGCCAAGGCTGTCCACTCTCTCCATACCTCTTCAATATAGTTCTCGAAGTTTTAGCAATAGCAATAAGACAACATTAGGGGATAAAGGGGATTCAAATTGGAAAGGAAGAAGTTAAACTTGCATTATTTGCAGATGATATGATAGTGTACATGAGCGACCCCAAAAACTCCACCAAAGAACTACTACAGCTGATAAACGCCTTTAGTAATGTGGCAGGATACAAGATCAACTCCAAAAAATCAGTCGCCCTCTTATACACAAAGTATATGGAAGCAGAGGGGGAAATAAGAGAATCATCACCTTTCACGATAGCCACAAAAAGCATAAAATATCTTGGGGTAACGCTAACCAAGGAACTGAAAGATCTATTTGACAAGAACTTTAAGGCATTGAAGAAAGAAATTGAAGAGGATACCAGAAAATGGAAGGATCTCCCTTGCTCCTGGATTGGGAGGATCAACATAGTAAAAATGGCAATTATACCAAGGGCAATTTATAGATTCAATGCAATCCCCATTAAAATCCCATCAAAATTTTTCACAGATCTTGAAAGGACAATAATCAACTTTATATGGAGAAACAAAAAACCCAGGATAGCCAAAACAATCTTATACAATAAAGGAACTTCTGGAGGCATTACCATCCCTGACTTCAAACTCTATTACAGAGCTACAGTAATGAAAACAGCGTGGTACTGGCATAAAAACAGAGCAGTCGACCAATGGAATCGTATAGAAGAACCGGATTTTAACCCACAAACCTATGAACAACTAATTTTCGATAAAGGAGCAAAAAGTATACAATGGAAGAAAGAAAGCATCTTCAACAAATGGTGCTGGCACAATTGGATGTCAACCTGTAGAAGAATGAAAATAGACCCATATCTATCACCATGCACAAAACTCAAGTCCAAATGGATCAAAGACCACAATATCAATCTGAACACACTGAACCTGATAGAAGAGAAAATGGGAAGTACCCTACATCATATGGGCACAGGAGATCGCTTCCTATGTATAACCCCAGCAGCACAGACATTAAGGGCAACATTGAATAAATGGGACCTCCTGAAACTGAGAAGCTTCTGTAAAGCAAAGGACACTGTCATTAAGACAAAAAGGCAGCCTACTGACTGGGAGAAGATCTTCACCAACCCCGCTACAGACAAAGCTCTGATCTCCAAAATATATAAAGAACTCAAGAAACTAGACTTTAAAAGGATAATTAACCCAATTAAAAAATGGGGCACTGAACTGAACAGAGAATTCTCACCAGAAGAAGTTAAAATGGCCAAAAGATACTTAAGGTCATGCTCAACCTCCTTAGCGATCAGAGAAATGCAAATCAAAACAACTTTGAGATATCATCTTACACCTGTCAGAATGGCTAAAATCAAAAACACCAAGGATAGCCTTTGCTGGAGAGGTTGTGGAGAAAGGGGTACCCTCATCCATTGCTGGTGGGACTGCAAACTTGTGCAACCACTTTGGAAATCAGTGTGGCGGTTTCTCAGAAAAATTGGGATCAACCTACCCTTGGACCCAGCAATTGCACTCTTGGGAATATACCCAAGAGATGCCCTATCATATGACAAAAGCATTTGTCCAACTATGTTCATAGCAGCATTATTTGTAATATCCAGAACCTGGAAGCAACCTAGATGCCCTTCAATAGAAGAATGGATGAAGAAAGTGTGGAATATATATACATTAGAGTACTACTCTGCGGTAAAAAACAATGACTTCTCGAATTTTGCATGCAAATGGATGGAAATAGAAAATACGATCCTGAGTGAGGTAACCCAGACCCAAAAAGAAGATCATGGGATGTACTCACTCATAATTGGTTTCTAGCCATGGATAGGGGCCACTGAGTCTATAATTTGTGATCCTAAAGAAGCTAAACAAGAGGGTAAACCCAAGGAAAAACATATAGATATCCTCCCAGCTATGGGAAATAGACAAGATTGATGGGCAAAAAATTGGAATCTTGGGGGGTGGGGTGGGATGGGGATGAGGGGTGATGGGGAGAGAAAAGTGTGAAGGAGAGGATGAAGGGAACTGGGGGATTCGGGGTGATTGGGGATAAAGGAAGGTTGGATTGGGGAGCAGGGAAACTCATACCTTAGTTAAGGGAGCCACCTAAGGGTTGGCAAGAGACTTGAACCTGGAACGGCTACCAGATGCCCAGGGCAATGTCCCCAGTTAGTTCATTGGGGCACCTGAGGATAGGGAACCTGAAATGAACCTATCCTATAATCATACTGATGAATATCTTGCATATCGCCATAGAACCTTCATCTAGCGATGGATGGAGATAGAGACAGAGACCCACACTGGAGCACCGGACTGAGCTCCCAAGGTTATAATGAGGAGCAGAAGGAGAGAGAACATGAACAAGGAAGTCAGGACCATGAGGGGTGCACCCAACCATTGAGACAGGGGGGCCGATCTATTGGGAGCTCACCAAGGCCAGCTGGACTGCTACTGAAAAAAACATGGGACAAAACCGGACTCTCTGAATGTGGTGGACAATGAGAGCTGACGAGAGGCCAAGGAGAATGGCACGGGAACTTTCATCTGGCGATGGATCGATAGAGACAGAGACCCAATTTGGATCAACCGTCTGAGCTCTTAAGGTCCAAATGAGGAGCAGAAGGAGGGAGAACATGAGCAAGGAAATCAGGACCACGAGGCGTGCACCCACCCACAGAGACAGTGGAACTGATCTATAGGGAGCTCTCCAAGGCCAGCTGGACTGGGACTGAATAAGCATGGGTTGAAACTGGACTCTCTGAACAAGGCGGACAATGAAGGCTGATGAGAAGCCAAGGACAATGGCACTAGGTTTCGATCCTAATACATGAACTGGCTTTGTGGGAGTGTAGCCTGTTGGGATGCTCACCTTCCTGGACCTAGATAGAAGTGGGAGGACCTTGGTCTTCCTGTAGAGCAGGGAATTTGGACTGCTCTTCAGTATCGAGAGGGAGGGGGAGTGGACTAGGGGGAGGAGAAGTGGAGTGGAGATAGGGGGAGGGGAGCGGGGGGAGGGAGCAATATGTGGGAGGAGGGGGAGGGAAATGGGAAACGGGGAGCAGTTGGAAATTTTAATTAAAAAAGAATAAAAAAAGAAAAAAATAGTGAGTAATAGAGTGAATACTTGTGAGCTATTATTTATAGATAATTTACATTGATAAAGATTCTTGTATAGTGATACAAATTCAAATTATATTGAATATGTTCCTATTTCTGTCTACAATATCTGTACACCTAGACAAAGTTATTTTGTCACATTGTATGTATGCATACTTCTACTTCTTCTTAAGACATTTTGTATATTGATACAATTTTAGGATATATTTATTATATTGCACTATATATTTCTACCTCTGATCAAGATACTTACACATTGTTAATATTTTGATGTCATTGTCTTCATTTGTTGCACATTTTGGAAGTTGTTTGATTGCACTTCCTGCTTACTCAAGTAATATTATTACCAGAATGCCTCCTCTCTGAGGACTAGCTGTGCACACTTCCAAAGAAAAGAAAAAAACATCATTCTTTCCCACCTAGTAGGCCTATGATTCCCATCAATGTTCAGCATAGCCAGATAACCTGAAGGTACACTAGTGCTGTGTATAACTTGTTAGTGAATAACAACTTTCTAATTGCCACCAAGAACCCCTCAACAAGAGGAAAATCATGCCTGGTACTGGAAGCCTAATGTATTAGTTCACATTGTTATTAGGGGAGAATCCACAACTATTAATTTACTATGCTACCATTATTTATAAGAACAATTTACAAACATTTGTCCTCATACTCAGAAACAAATATAGTCTTCCCCGTCATTCACAAAACATCTCTTTACAATAAAGGGAGACCACTACAGTTAATTAAATCTTGGAGCATGGATCCCAGTCTCAATGCATCTATAAAACACTTATACATCTAAGTTTCAGGGAATATTGAAGAAGAGAGACTGAAAGACTACAAGAACCACAGAATCAAGGAGTTTGCTTTGAGACTGTCTCCCAGTGACTTTAGAAGCTCTACCTTTAACACTTTAGAGATATGACTTCCTAAATGTACATTGAACAGAATGACAACCAATGAACAATGGACATACAAAGTATATGGAAAAATTTTGCAGGAGGCTTCAATGAGACTAAAAGAACTATAGTAAACTGAGTAATGTTAGGGGCAAGAAAAGTGAAGTGCTTGTGCGGGACATATGGTCAATCATTAAAACACATAGAAGTACCATTATTTTGTCTATGCATTATATATTTTTAATTTAGAAGGAACATCTGTTTCCCTATGAATTAATATTATCACTGAATATTCAGAGGGATAACAACTAAGGCCCCTCTACACAGGCATCTTTAGCACCCAAAGAATATTATGAAGTCATATTAAAGACATCCTCTTGGACACCGATCAAAGTTGAATTCAGTCATTCTTATGAAGAGAATAAGAATAATTAGAAGAGATAAAAGAAACAGTTGAATTTATCAGTATTAAAATAAAACATGAAAAATATCAGAACCATAACCAGCCAGACTAATGACAGAGAAAACCACAAGACACTGTTCCATATTTTTTAAGAAGTGAAGTTTGCATGGTAATGTTGATTCTACTTCTGCAGAGCTCCAACCATTCTTCCTTTATTATATAATCCCCAAACTTCTTCCCCACATGGACATCATATTCTACATAAGTCCTCTCCCTAGTTGTTCGTAATTTTTTTTTATAGAGACATGTCTCACGAGGAAAAAGAATAATGGCATGATGTATCTGGAGAGGTATGTCATGTCTGAGACTGAGATACAAGGAACACATAAAGAATTTAACATACAAGAGATAAGACAGCTCCATCAGCTAATCCAATTTTTCAGAATTAAGAAAATTTTCAGAGGTTATGAAGAAAATCAGCCACTGAACGATTTGCAGAGATCTCAGTGCAGATGTTGAAATGCTTGGTGCTTAGTACCAGATCCAATACTTAAAGATGACTTTAGACTCCGCTTCCAGATGAGTTGATTTATGTCTCAAATAAATGAAATTTCAAAAGGTATCTTATGCTTTATGACAAACAATCAAGCCAGTGTTGAGATGCTATCACCAGCTTTCCAAATTGACCCCCCAGACTCATTCATCTTTGAGCAGAAGATTACTCAGGGAGGAACTATCTAAAGCAAATTAAGAACTGCACAAAATTCTCATTTTATCTTTTTGAAAATTTGGTCTCTTAAACTATTATCAGTAAAAATAGTTTGAAAGAAAACCTAAAATTTTAAAGCTTTTTTTCCATTTTGAATAATCTAAAAAAAAACTATTTATGCACTGCTTTACCTAATTAAAGCAACCTGAGTTTAGGATGCCAAGGACATAATTCTTATATGTTATGCTAGAGGAAAACCAAATCTTACCCCTTACCAAAGATTTTTCATAAATTATATGATCTTCACAATCCTCTCTCTGTCTACTTTGATAAACTTCAAATTTTAAAGAATACACTTTAATTTAATTTCCTAATTTTTCCTAAGTTTAAATTTTTTGGTATAGGGAAGAGAAAAACATTTTTAAGAGGCTCTAATGAACTGTGTGAAACATCAAAGCACTTTTGGGAGTAAAGAGAAGAGGCAATGACATGTTTTAATTTTCTCTAAGGAAGAAGTTTATTCAGCAAACCCTAAGTGTCTTAAAATTGACTGGCAGGAAGGAGGAGCTTCTGCCTGTTAAAACTCTCTGTCTAATTTTAACATTCCATTATTCATGTAATCTCTCAGAACCATCAGGCAAGCCTGTCAAGATTTTTTTTTGTTAACTTCACATACAAAATTCATATTCTTGTGATACACACATGGGAAATTTTCTAATGTTCTCATTGGCCCGTAACAGGCCTGATTTATCTAAAACCTAGTATAGTATAACTTATTTATTTTCTACTTTTTAAAAGATACATTGATTGAGCAAATAATATTTTTTAGAATTCAGTGTTATTTTTAGTAATTTGTTTCAGATTTCAACATCAAATGTATTCAAATTTAAAGAACAGCATTTATAGGAAATTGTTAATATTATTTTCAATGAATTTTAATGATATCAAATTTCATTTTGGAGGAAATTTACATATTCTAGTTTCTTTTAAAAACTTACTAGGTAACTTGGAGTGTATATGTATGTGTTCTTTTTAAAGTACTCTCTGATTTCTGCCAATTTGTCACGTTATCATTAGCTCATTTATGCTTTCCTTATATGTGCTTTACTGTAGCCACATTGTACTATTATTACTATAAGCACATAGAGATTCTATGCATTTGTTTCTATTCTCATTAGGCAAGCTAGATAATTGCAGTGTTATCAAAGAGTGAATTATGAGAGCTTTTGATACTCCAAGAAGATTCTTGAATTATGAGAGCTTTTGATACTCCAAGAAGATTCTTGAGTGGCTTATGAGTTAATATTTTAAACTGATGTTGAGTTATGCTTCCATAAACAGATGTTGAATTACACTTACAAAAAATAAATATCTACAAATAGTTTTTCAACCTTTGAAAATGGTAACTGGTAATTAGTTAAATTAACAGTGTATGTGGAATTTTAATAGTTCTTCTATATCAGGTTAGACTTAAAATATAAACAGTAAAATTCATAATGGGTAGAACTCATCATTTTATTAAGAATATATTGAATTGTATCTTGTGGACATGAATGAAAATAGTACTGAAAATATTACTATGATAAAGATTAAAAACTTTCTAGAATGTAAGTACACATTTAAAAATTATTATAAGGATATGTTGATTTAAAATATAATAATCAATGTGATTGCTTAAGTTTTTTTTTTTTTTTTTTTTTCGAGACAGGGTTTCTCCGTAGCTTTTTGTTTCCTGTCCTGGAACTAGCTCTTGTAGTCCAGGCTGACCTCGAACTCACAGAGATCCGTCTGCCTCTGCCTCTCGAGTGCTGGGATTAAAGGCGTGCGCCACCACAGCCCGGCTTGCTTAAATTTTTTAACTAGAAGTTTTTTTCTTTCATTTTCCATACGAACCTCAGTTCCTCTCATCTCCCTCCTCCTACTCCCCGCTACCTTCCCCCTACTCAACCCACATCCACTTCTCAGAAAGAGTAAGGCCTCCCAGTGAGTGTACAAAATCTGGCAAATCAAGTTGAGACAGGACTAAGCCCCTCCCCATGCATTGTGGCTAAGCAAGGTATTCATCTATAGGGAAGGGAATCCTAAAATCTACGAGGACACTAAGACAACCATGCAAGGATGCCCCTGGGAAGGGGAAATAGATATGATCTCTGGAGGAAATTGGCAGCATGGGGGAAGACGGAGGCAGGGGTGAAGGGAAGTGGGAAGGAGATCATCATGAAGAAATAGGATGGCTGAATTGGGGAAGGACAAAATGGGAGAGCAAGGAAAGATTTATCTTTATAGAGGGAGACATTACAGGGTTAGGGAGAAATATGTTGCTAGTAGATACCTAGCACCAGGGTGATTACACATGACCACAGCTATCGTAAGTGAGGTAGTACTTTGTTATTGATAGATATGTACTTACTCTAGATAAAAAACATTTCCTTTGTGTTTATAATCAAGTTTTTTATCTGCAGACACATGGAATATTTTATCCACTACTTAATCATATTTCACTTAGCATTATTTTTCACCATGAAATCAATCAACAAACCAAACTTCAAATCTACATAACCACCAAGAGAACTGAACAACTTGTTATACTAAACATCTTGAAGATATTGGCTCCTAATAACTGTCAGTTTGAACTAAATGGTTCAGTGTGTTGGAGACCTTTATTACAATGCTTGAAGAACTGAATTTCAAATGGCTGCAATGGGTTGCATACCAGAGAGATAAAGACAGGAAAATCTCCCAGAATTCATGGGTCAACCAATTTGTAAAACAAAATTAAGCAGAACCATTAAGATAGACTTTGCCTCAAAACCAAGATAGAATAAGAAGACTGACTCTCAAAAAAGGCCTTATGATTTCACATGTGTGCAATGGAGAATAAACAGCTGCACGTGTGTGCATGCACACACACACACACACGCAGAGAGAGAGAGAGAGAGAGAGAGAGAGAGAGAGAGAGAGAGAGAGAGAGAATTGTAGACAGAGACAGAGAGACAGAAAGGCAGAGACTATTATTACTACAAATGACAAGAAGCGTTTTAAAAACTCATTTTTAGTGCTAGTCAAGTGACATTGCTTTGTATGGATTCAGAGTGCATGGAAATCATTTGTATGCTCAGAATTAATTTATATCACAGGGCACTATTTTCCAGAGGAATGTAAAATAGTATTTTATTTTACTGGAATAAGACCTCTGGGATCTCTGTGGGTATAAATACACAAAGAAGAACTTCAGTGTTGTTTGGAGAGACCAATCCTGAATCTCAAAAGGAAACTGGGCAACTCTCTCAGCACAGGAAAAGAAGAGAAATCAACTCTACACCATAAGTGTTCATTTAAGGAATCCCGCTACATTACCATATGTGTAACTAAGGTAAATGACAGAGCATAAAATTTCTATTAAGACAAGACACATAAAAGCCCAGACTTCAGGAAAGAAGATTTTGGGGAAAATATAACTAAACAACTGAAGTTAAGCAAAAGAAAAATATGCAGTGAAATAATGTTGGTGTGTCTATTAAGTTAGACCACATAACCATGTACTATCAGATTATGGGTAATTTGAGTTATGTGGCAATAATACCAGGAATGACATTTCCTTTTTAGTGAAGAAAAGAGCAACATACCTATATGCATACATGAGCAGATACCACATTTTCTCTACCTTTCTTCTCAATGTGTTACTTAGTGACTTCTCTGCTGCACCTATTTTATATTTAAAATCAAATAAAAATAGTATAAACTCACTAACAGATTAACTTTACAAAACTCTTTGATCTATTTTGAGCTGAAATTGATTCACTGAGCAGTTAAGCAGACTGAGAAACATATGATTGCAATCTTCTGAGAGATTTAATGGCAGCAGATCTCTGTTTTTGTCCTCTCACTCTTGTACCTGACTCATCTTTCACCAGAATAAATATGTATCTGTTTTTATTTAGTCTAATAGTTAATAAGGTATCATTCATTATTACTACTCCTTATATAAAAGCCTCCAGTTCTGAGATATCCCTCAGACATGTAACTTTACATTTATTAATTGATACTTTGATATAATATCTCTTTGTGCTATACATATATTGCAGTGAATTTCTTAATTCTCATATCTTTGATCTTCTTTTATTTAAATTTAAAATAACATCTCTTGATGTTTTCAAAAAAATATCTTTTGAAGGACAGGCAAAATTGCTCAGCAGTCAAAGGCAATTGCTGCTAATTCTGATGTCCTGAGTTCAATCCTCAAGACCTACCTGATGAAGGAAACGAACTAACTCTTGTAAGTTGTCTCTGACCTCCACTCACTAACATTGTACTTACATGGACACACACACACACACCAAACAACTTAAAAATATAAAATTTATCTTTTTAAATAAAATATCTTAGCAATAGCTGATAGAATTTGTACTGAATCATCTTAGACGTTTTACATATTTAATCTCATCTTCCACTACGTTGTCCTTGCTAGAACAGTTTAGGGGCAGCAAGGCACATTTGTAAAATCTGTAATTCTGTATAAAGAAACTGAATATTTCCCTACTGTAGCATTTACTAGCTTGGATACTTTTAATTTCTTGCCTTAGTTTGCAGCTACTCTGCTTGGCCTTTATCCTGCTTTGTGTTACTAGGTCTGATGAGTTCTCTTCATGTGAGACTTCTTTGCAAGGTAGTGGCATTTCTCCCAGGAAAACCAGATAAAGAAGTCCATCCATCATTAAGGGTTTCAGTTTTCTGCATTCTAACATTCTTCCTAGCATATTATGACAGAAGATTTTGTTGTAATTTTTATCAGATTCTGTAACTATGGATGACAGGAATGATAGTTATATGTAACTATTCAACCACTACCAGAAGCAAAACTGTATGTCCACATGTAAAGGAGATTCATGGTGTATGTGTGAGCTTGAATATTAGAAATCATCTGCCATTTATCATCCTGTGGAGTACAATTTTCACAGCTGGTAGACTATCTTAGAAGTGTGAGAAACCAGCATGAAACTTTATTACAATCATGTGTTTTGTATTATTTAGATTGTTATATATAGAACTCAGTATTTCTTTCATAGCAAGTCTTAAACTATTTTTAGCATAATGATTTCAGTATGCTGTATATTAAATCATGAAGGAATTCTATTTACATTTTGAACACTTACCCATAACTTTTTAACAAATTTATTTGGAAACTATAATTATTATAAGGAAAGATATAGCTTCAGGTTGCAGAAATTTCCTTGAATGGAAACAATGTTAGTTCAAGCATATATTTGTCTCTGAGTCAAAAACTAAGTTTTATTTGGACTTCTACAAGAATATATTAAGAAAATGTGTCCCTTTTTTAATTTTACAACTATCCTTTACAACCTGACGTATAGAACAGCCAGTTGATTTCATATACTGTCAACCTGATAGCTGGATAAAAGTTTAGGTACATAGATAAATCTAAAGATTCACATTAATGTGATTTTGTTAAGTATTTCTCATGTACACAATTTTAAGGCAATCTGCCTAAAGAAGGATTTATCACATAGTTTAGCCACAAACTATCCATTAAATTTCAAATGGTTTGTTTTAGCAGATTCTAAACTGTTTCATATTATTTTAATAAAATTGCTAAAAGAACTAGAAGAGAGTTACTAGTTATGAGTAGGAAGTGAAGCCCTTTGCTCTTTGAGAGCAAATGACAGCCTCAGTGATGTGAGGAAAAGTAGAAAATTGTAGGATTTTTTTTCAAAGTGCACCTGTTTATTTCTATGAATTGTAGTCTTACAGAAGAGTGGATAAGAGTCTGGTTTGCTTGTCTATAATACTGATGTGTGCAGAACCTACTTCCACACAAAATATCTCAAGACGTTGTGGTTCACTCAATGTCGATTTCACTACTTTTATGCAGAATTATTATGCTGAGGTCTCATGGCTTTAGAGAACAGGATAAGCCATTTTTTATATATAAAATTACTTACCTTTTGAGCACCTGTGAAGCTAAATAATAAGCACTGGATAACATCAGTACAGACTTATGTTTCTTTACCAAATCTGATAAAATTTTATCTATTTTCTACTTGAATACAACAATTTTTGTGTTATATATTTGATAATCTCACTGTGTTTAAACCTCACCCTTTTTATTTTTGTCTCTCTGTATCACTCTCTCTCACACACACAGACATACTGATAAACACACACATGCATTCATTCACACACACACACACACACACACACCTTTCTTGTAGGTAAAGTAAAAATTTCTCTTTATTGAGGCATAATAAAATTGTGATAACTTAACACATATAAGTTATTTTGCTTGGTACATCCGCAAAGGATTTTAGATTCCTTGTAGTTTCTGGATATTAGAACTACCTCCTTTCCTTATAACATAGAGAAAGAGACACCTTTCTAAAAACTTATATTCAACTGTAATTTATAAAAATTTAGTTACTGGTATTGAACAAATGTCCACTGTATAAGCTTGAAAAATATATCATTGTTATGTAATGATGTAAAGAAAGTGGAAGAAAGATACATATAAAATCTACTGTGTTCCAAAATCTTTGATAATTCTAAGCTTATTTACAAAGTGAGTTTTATATTGCATCTTGCATCACTAAAGCATTTTTATTTGCTGGACTTATTCTTCAGTAAGGTTGGGACTCATTTTCGCATCCTTGTTTTATTCCTATATTTTCTTCTAGGACCTTTTGAATTCACTATTTCCATGGTCCTCTTTATCCTTGTTTAATAAGTAAAGAAAAGATTCTTTATGGTTGATTTGGTGCTTGATGTATTTAAAAGACCTTTTACTAGTTGAGTTTATATTGCCTTGAAAGGTGCTCTCAAATATTCTTTGATTCTATAAGTTTCCATTGCGCCTGACCTGCATCATTCTGTGCTGTTTGTTTCCTTCACACACAAACAAAAATCATTTCAAGAGACTCATGCTATATACACTGTTTCCCATTCAGCAGACACAATAGATTTTTCTACTTTATTTACTATCTGAACTTTATACTTGTTTTACAACAGAAACTAGTAATAGAAAATTAGAGAAGCAAAAATGACCCTTGGCTTAATTATCACAAAAAATAAACAAAGATACTATCTAAATAAATAAGTGTGGGCTGTGAAGGCCAAATAACCTTTGCAATGTTCTTTGTCTTATTCAGTGTTTGTTTTCATGTTTGGTTATCATGTTCACTTTAAATTATCAGATAGTATAATTTTTATAAAAAATTTTTTTTCTTTTGCCATTCATTGTTTCTGACTTACATTCTTTTAGGCTCTTCAAAATATTTAATCACCGTTTAGAACTATTCATACTTTACCTTTCTGAATCACTGAACCACTGTATATTCACTACCATTTATTATTGAGCAACTAAACATCATTTAATTCTCTGAGAATTCAATCATCCTTATTTCATGGCTATCATTCTGAAAAACTGGCCAACTTCCCAGAAACATTTCTCCATTTTTTCTGATCTCCTTAGTTAGAGCCTTTGGCATTTCTAATGCCCTTCACTCTCTTAATCTGACTCTAATCCTTTTACTAGTTCTTATTTATAGAACTTTCTCTCTAAGATTTATGCTTCAATTTTATGAATTATCTTGATAAGAGGACTTTGACTTCTGCCTTTACCTAATGTTCTGGAAGTCACTGCTATTTTACTCAGCATAATTTGTACTCATTTTCACCATGATCTTCTAATATATTTCAAACTCTTCAAAAATTGAACCCATTCATTTCATTCAAACAATTGGCCCATCTCCTTGTATTTGTTAGTGTCAAAGATGAAAATAACTTCTCCAAGAGTGAGAGCACTTATTTTGATCCTAAACATTATTCTATAGCCAGAATCTACACAATTTCTTTAAAGTCTTGCTTCATTTTCATTTTGCCTTTTGTTACTCTTTTCAAGCACTCACTACCTTTCCTAGAATTTGGGAGATACTTCCACTGTAGGTCACTCTTCTAAATAGTGCACATAGACCATAAACCAAGACAGTTTTTGGTCTACATTCCTATGTTGTAATCCTTGCTGATCTTGTTCTGAAGGTATTTGATTTGCTTTCAGAGTTTCAGTATCTCTGTTGGAACACAATCACAAAATATGAATTTATGTTGTTGTTTGTCATTGGAAAAAACCCAAGGGATCATATAAGTACAAAATTTCTATGTGTAGTAATTCTGGAAACATCTTAGTTGGGAATTCTTTCCTGTAGCTTTGGAGCCTGTCCTGGAACTCAGTATGTAGACCAGGCTGACCTTGAACTCAGGGAGATCCACCAGTCCCTGTCTCTGTCTCTTCCTCCCTAGTGCTGGGATTAAAGGCATGCACCACTACTGTCCAGCAAATTTTAAAGGTTTTTTTAAGAAATTAAATCTTAGGAAAACCTGGGATGTTTTGAGAATTATATGTATAATTTGGGGGAGATTAATCAAGAACTTAACTGATTTTTAAAATGTATTTTATTCAGTACTTTTTATATCATCACAGAAGATACTAGCCCAGCCTGTCAGAAAAGTGCAATATGTATGGTCTACTTTGACATTTTGAAGGTTATATTGACTTATTAGCTGTTTTGAAATGCTTGGAAACCTGAAAGAAAATTATTTGCAATTAATTCACAGTTAATAAACATTTTAAAAGTTTTAAAAAAATGATAGTAGGGTCCTTGTCCAACTTTCTACAACTTAAAGCAAAGTTCTCAGTCCTCAACCTATTTTTTAACACTGTGAAAAACAGAGGAAATTTAAAATGAAAATCCATCCAGCACTCACCTCATGGCTTCCGTGATCAGATTATCTGAAAAAAAAAAATTGAAAACAATGTCAGAGGTGTGAGATTTTGTGTTGAGATGATGAGGAGTAAAAGATGACATTGGAAGAATGGTTTGTAGCATCTGATTCAGAGGAAAAGTACAAATTCATAGACAGGGAAAGAAGAAAATAAGTAATAATGAATAACAGTTAAAAAATGAAGAATATTGAGAAATTTATACTACCATGATAGGCTTGTCACTATTTCCACAAATCAAAAATATTTAAGAGTCAAACAGGTGTATGTTTGTCTGAACTTGTAAGTCAAACGTTGATTGAGATGGAAGGTAATCTTGGTAAGAAAGAGAAAGGACAAACCCAGGTTTCTACTCTGGCTTTTCTTTTAGAAAGGATGTATTATATTTTGCAGGGATCTAATTATATTTCATTTTCAGGGAGTTGAGCTCATTTTTAAGATATCAAACTTTTAAATCCATTCCTCATATCCTAAAGTTATTCTCATTAGACATGTTTATGCTGTTACTTAACTACCTTATTTGATGGTTCCTTTATAAAATCAACACCGTGAGGTCTTGTTCCAATTGTGAGATCCTTACAAGTATCTCTAATGCTTGAAATGCAGTTTGACCTATAATATAGAGTAATATTTTTTGTATATGTAATTATGTAGGACTGTGCACATATGTCTTTGTGTGCTGCATGTGTACAGGTATACTTGCACAAATATATGTACAAAACCTGAGATTGGCATCATTATCTTGAGGAAGGATGCTTAAAAGAAATCCCACACTAGCTCACAATTGAGAATAATATATGTCTCTTTATTTAGGGGTAGACTCACAAATCAATATCATCTGCTGGATTGGAGAACAGCAACCAAATCCGGCAGCTGGAAAAGAGGCCGGACACATTTTACATTAGCATAACTAGTATAAAAGGCCATGCCCCAGTAGGCAGGTAACTTAAGGGCTACTGGTTGTAGCATTTCCTACAGCATTTTCTTTCTTGTTCAATCTCCACATTATATTTTGTGGGGTATCTCACTGAAATCAGATCTACCATTGTGGTTAACCTGCCCAGCCAGGTAGCTTAGAAAATCCCTTAGTTTGCTCCCAAGCTTTGGTGTTACAAAATGAGTCACAATGCCTGCCATGCATTTGCCTGTTTATTGAGAATCACAACTCCAGTTCTCATGCATGTAGGCACTCACTTTACCTAATAAGGCATCATCCGTGCCCTATATTGAAAGATTACTTTTGAAACATCCAGGGTTACAGAAACCTTGTAGATACTGAGATTCTATATATTTCTGCTTTGACTATTTAGATTTTTTCACAATATCCTAGATGTCATTAAGACAGAAGATATTTTAAACATTTCTGTCTATCCCTGACATTTTCTCATGAAAATTGCATATTGAAAATTTTTAGGGTTATAATTATGAGTATGTCAATACTTCCTTTTATAACCTCTTAGTTTTTCCTTGTTTTTAGAACAAAGACTAAATATCCTAAATATGACTTAAACACTGAGTGGATGAGATTTTAAATCCCTATACAGAGTTTATCTGAGATTCTTCCAGTAGTTATGATTTGAAAGCATGTTTATTTCAGATCATTTCAAAAAAAGGCTTCTTATTCATCTTAGTGTATTGCATATTCTTTTCTCATCATAGTCCAACATATCCAATTGTTTCTATGACTCAGTTATGTTCTGCAACAAGTATTTAAAGAAAATATTTTCAAAAAAAAAGTTTTTTATGATATAGACAAATTAATGTATGTAACAAAGATATTGTCCTGGGTGTTATATAAATGCATATTTATATCATCATGATGTATCTTTTTTATGATGAGTAAATAACACAAAAGAATAAAAGTTAAAGGTTTAAGAACACAATGAACAGCATTTACATTATGGAAGAAACATTATAGACTGTATATTCACAATAATGGGAATTATTGATGCCAAATGAAAAATAAAACAAACTATTGATTAATTTAATCTATGGTTTAAATACTGTATTTGCTTGTATCTTTATAATAAAAAGATAGCATTTTACATACATGGTATTAAATAGCAATCAAGCTCTGTCTAAGAACATACACAGAAGTGTTGTAAAAGGAAAATACATTCACAAGTTAAAACATAATTTTTCATAAAAGATAGTGTATAACACAAATTCTAATTGTCTTAATAATAAAACCACAGAATCAGATATTGTGGTAAGTACTGAAAGATTAAAGAAGTAAGGAGCCAGCAACTAAAAAGATTTCTTACCTCTACTAAATCCTCAAAACAAATGGGCAAAATCCTGTCTTCATCTCCCCAGTGTTAGGCTCAAAGACATGTGCCTCCATAGTGCTGGGATCAAAGGCATGAGATCACAAGTGCTGGGATTAAAGGTGTGTACCAGCACTGCTTGGCCTCCATGTTTAACTAGTGGCTAGCCCTGCACTCTGTCTTCAGGCAAACTTGTTTGTGCCTTAGGGCACAAACAAAACACCACAATTATGTATACACACATTATAAACTTGATAGGTGAGCCAGTGTGTAAATATTAGCAACAACAACAACAACAAAAAAACAATTTTACGTCCTAGTAACAATTATTTAACAGTTTTTTAAATAACACTGCTCAAACACATAGGAATCTCACTGAGTTTGGCCTGGTGACATTGAACTTCATATTTCAAATTGACTTGAGTGGAAATGTTCGTGTTGGTGATGAAATTTCATTACTGAGTGTGTTCACGGTTGTTTCTCTGGAAGAAAATCATATCTGAATCAATAATATTGGTAAATATTATTCAGTCCTAGTGGTGAGAGCCAGCAATATTCAATCGGTGAGGGTGTGAGAAGAAATAAAAGACAGAAGAGATAATCTTTCCCTGCTTTAACTGAAACACAAATCTGTGCTCTGTTGTCCACACTCCTTGTTCTTTGACTGTTAGGCTCTACTATTTTTTTTATTAATTAATTAATTTGTTTATTAAAGATTTCTGCCTCTTCCCCGCCACCACCTCCCATTCCCCCCCTCCCCCAATCAAGTCTTCCTCCCTCCTCAGCCCAAAGAGCAATGGAGTATTAGTTGAAGATGTATTGCACTTGTATATACTGTGGACTTTTGGTGATGCAAAGATGTGTTGCATTCTTTTTTTTGTTACATTTTTTTAAACTCTATGAAACAAAGAGCAATGGAGTATTAGTTGAAGATGTATTGCACTTGTATATACTGTGGACTTTTGGTGATGCAAAGATGTGTTGCATTCTTTTTTTGTTACATTTTTTTAAACTCTATGAAACAGTGTTACTTTGCCTGTCCGAAACATCTGATTGGTCTAATAAAGGGCTTAATGGTCAGTAACTAGGCACGAGAAAGGGTAGGCATGACTGGCAGGCAGAGAGAATAAATAAGATTAGAAATCTGGGCAGAGAATTGAAGAGCAAGAAAAGGAAAAAGATCAGACATCAAGGTCCAACCACTCAGTTACACAAGCAGCAATGGAGCAAAGGAGTAAGAAAAAAAGAAAGGTATATAGAGTAGAGAAAGATAAAACCCAGTGGCAAAGGGTAGATGGGATAACTTAAGCTAAGAAAAGCTGACTTCACAGAAGCCAAGCGAAAGTTGGGCTTTCATAAGAATGAATAAACATCCATGTGATTTATTTGGAGGGACACTCAAAGAGTAAAGTGTTAAAAGGGCAAAGAGTAAAAAAACAAAACAAAACAAAACAAAAAAACAGACTATGACCTTCCCCAGTGTACTACAAATTTTTGACCCCAGAGTGAATAATTACTGGTTTTTCTGGTACCAGAGATGACAAATTACAGATCTCTTATGTTTCCACAGCAGTGTGAGTCATTACTTATTTTTTATAATTCACATTATTTATTCATTATTCATTAGTTTCTATGCCAAACTGCAATATTGCTTAAAATATTTGTCCAAAGGCTGTTGCTGAAAACTTCACCATCTGATATTTTACTTTCCTTGGTTAATATGTGTTGACATAGTGTGATGAAATCACCTAAACCTGTCCCAATTTTGAAAATGATAAGTATGTGCCACTGCATATATCAAGTGACCTGTTCATAGCATCAATGCTGACAGCAAGCTCTTAATATTTTAAAACATTGTCCTTGTATTGAGGCTTTCATAACACTTTATAAAATAGTTTTGGTTATTTCTTTCCTAAGTGCTTTATAATAAGAACTATTGTGATAGTTATAGGGATAGTTTTCCTTAGATCTGATAAAGATAAAGTAGATATAAATATTATAACTGTAATTCTTGCTTGATACCTGTCTTGTTATATGTAATTTTACTATGTTAAAGTTAACACCTTATTTTTTCTATTTAAGCAGAAAAGGGGTGGTGACATGGGATTCCCCTTTGTATGCTATGAATACAATTTGTTAATTAATAAAGAAAACTAGCTTGGCCTGATAGGGCAAAAGAATAGAAGTAGCCAGGAAAACTAAACTGAATGATGGAATAAAGAAGGAAGGAGTCAGAAAGAAGCCACATAGTCCCACCAGAGACAGACGTTGGTTAAAATCTTGCCTTTAAGCCATAGCCATGTGACAACACACAGATTACTATAAATGGGTTAAATTAAGGTGTAAGAGTTAGCCAATAAAAGTTAGAGCTAATGGGCCAAGAGGTGCTTCAGATAATATAGTTTCTGTTTGGTTATTTTGGTTCTGTGCAGTTGGGATGAACAAGTGGCCTTCTACTACACTTTACCACCAGCAAAACAAGCAGAATGACTCCCTAATTTGGACACACCTTCTTTCTTGAAATTAAACATTCAATAGTTTACTACTGAGATTTAAAACCTACTTAAAGCCCTGTATCTATCTACAGGGGCATGTGAGACCTTAAATTCTATAGCTTATACCACTATAAAAGAAGTTTGTTAAGGCTGTATATTTCCCAGTAAGTATGCCAGAAAAATGCTGAATAATTAAATTAAAGGATAAACTGACATGATGTGGAAAAAAAGAAGGGAAGAAGGATAGCTGCCTGTAGGACAGATATTTATGATTTAGCCTTGCAAAACAGTAGAAGTGAAGATATTTAGTACAATATCCACGAGTTTCTCTGTATGCTAGTACAATTATGCCAGGTCAAGAAAAAGTTTTTTCCCAAGTATAATATATTTAATCTTATTCTCATTTTTCCCCTTTTAGTGAGACCTGTATCTAAAGTAATATGGACATTAGAAAAATTTATGGCACAAATCAAATAGGTCTTTATAACTGTCCTGAAAACATCTGCTTAGTAATGGGGTTTCCATATTTATGAGTCCTTAACTTTGAAGAAATATTGTAATGGTGATGCTGACTATACCAACATAGACAGTAAATTTCCTTTATGCCAGGAACTCTTATATGTATTTTATGACACTGAGTGTTGTAAAAATCTACACTTTGTCTTGAAAGCCTTGAGGCACTATAATCTCTGTTGAGTATAGTCTTGCTGGTTGACGAAGTCTCAATCTTCCATTATAATTAATTCAGAGATCTTCTCCATATAATTTTTTAATATTTTACTTGTTTTGTGTGGTAAAAAAAGATAAATTAAAGATAATGATTCTGCATTAAAATTCCTGTAGGGGAATGTATGGAGGTCAATATGACTAGAATGCAGTTAAAATTTGGATTCACCTGATCCATATGGCCCTGCTGTAATTTCTCTTCAACCAAAGTTAATTTTTTTCAGCTTCATCTGTTTATTCCTTGAGACTATTTAAATCCTTCTCACCATCTAGGGTTTTGTATAAGTTATTTATTAAATAAGGTTTTATCCCAACAGTAGGTTGTAAATAGGAAATATCTCCTAGGAACTCTTGAAAGACAATAAAAGTCCACAATCAATTTTACCTAATTTGAGATTTTTGTGTTCTAATTTTTTATAAACCTATTTTATAACCTAGGTAATTGATAGAATCTCCTCTTTGTATTTTTCAGGAGCAATTTGTAATCCCCATTTGGGCAAAAATTTTTTATTCCTTCACATATTCTTTCTAAAGTGTCTTCATTTGATTCAGCTGACAGAATGTCATGCATGTAATGGTAAATTATAGTTTTAGAAAATTGTTTACATATCATTTCCAATATGACTTACAAAATATTGGCAGAGGATAGGGTTATTGCACATTCCCTGTGGGAGGATGATTCATTGATATCTCTTAGCAGGCTGAGAATTATTATAAGTAGGCATTGTGAAGGCAAATTTTTCGCTGTCCTTTTTTTGTAGATTGATATAGCAATCTTTTAAATTAATACCTATAAGAAGCCATCTTTTAGGTAATAGGGAAGGCAAAGGAATTCCAGATTATAGAGGGCCCATAGGTTGAATTACCTTGCTGACAGCTCTTAAATGTGTCACATTTCTCCATTTTTCAGATTGCTTTTTGCAAAAAAACAAAAAACAAAAAAAAAAAAAACAAAAAAAAAACCCACAGGAGATTTTACAGGCCTGTTTAATTCTTCAATATTATCAGCACCTCATTGCTCCTACACCAGTTGTTCTAAATCCTGAAGTATCTCTTCTGTTAAATGCCATTGTTTAACCCATATTGTTTTCTCAGTTAACAATTTTAAATGTAGGGTCATTTTTAATTCTGAACATTTGTTAGTTCTTTTGTGTTCTTGTACAACCTGAATGGCTGATGATTTTTTATGGTACCTTACAATATCTTTCACAGAAACATCAATTTCTGGGATTTTAGCTGTGCTAATCTGTATATTCCATTGCTACAGCAGGTCATGATCCCTTATATTCACTGTAATATTCACATATAGCCCTAGGCTTCTTCTCTGTCTTTCTGGCCCTATGCATTCAAATCATCTCATGCTTTGTTTAACTTGAGATAAGGTTCCAATTCATACATCTTCTCCATAATCAAGAAGGTTGAGATCTTCTATTTTTGTCATTCCCGGAGGAGACTTTATTTCTAGGAATGCCTTATCTATAATCCCTTTTCAGATGTCCTATTCTACCTTAATTAAAACATTAGTCATTTTGGTGTCTACTCATACTTTTGGAAATTGGTTCTCTTACCCGAGTCTCAGTTTTATAGTCCGATATCTCAACATTCATTATATTTGGGACCCATTCATTCAATGGTGCTGATCTAAATTTTAAAGGCCTAAGTAACATTCTAAGCTGGCATTTTCAAAAGCCAGATTTTCAATAAGTAATTGTCCAACTTTTGTGTAATTTACTGCTATTTGTATAGCCTTTGTTAATATTTGTAAAAAGTCACTAAAGGATAATCTTGAACCTTGTTAAACCATAATATGTGATTCAATTCTTTTTTCTGGTTCTTGAATTCTGTGTCAAGCATTTAAGGCTGCACTATGGCATAGGGACAAGATATGTTCTTCATAACATGTTTGATCCTGTGTGTCAGCATAAGTGCCCTGACCAAGAATTTGATCTTGGGAAATTCAAATTCTTTTGCTCTTCACTGTTGTTCTAATTTTTTTCCTCTTATCACTTGTAGCACTTCCACAATAGTTGCAGCCCATCTTCAGGACCAATGAAACTAATTGATGCCCATCCTTTGGGGTTACCTTATTGCTAGAAGCTCTTGTCTTTACCATCTCCCCAACAAATTGTGAATAAGATACTACTGCTTACTTAATTTCTTTTAGATCATTCATATCAATAGGTTTCCATCTATATTCTTTGGATCCTTTTGGGTATTTAGTGTTTGATGATTATCAGAGTTGATTACAGGGTAAGTAGCTAAAACTCTTGGTATGCCATCTCTGACATTGACAAGTACTGGTGATATTAAATCCTTTCCTTGTACTTTATCTTTCTGCTCATTAATTCCGATAATTTCCTCAATCTTTTCAAATATTTTTACCACTGTCTTTTCTAAAGCCTGAATCTAATGACCTGTTAATATTTCTAGTAATTTCATAGACTCACATAACCTCTGTTCCTCATTCTTCACATATGATTTCAAGGTATACAATTCTTCCATTAAGGATAACTTCTCATCCTTGGATATTGTTTGGATTGCATGCAGATGATTTTCTGGAAAAATACTCTGTCTTCTAACTTATCATAACTTTTAAAGACATTTTACTGTCAAATTCAACAATATGAATTATTTTAGATAAATTTTCAGCACCCTTTGACATGGATTGAATTTTGTCTATTAAATTAATGTTATCTTTTTCAATTGTATTATTTTTTCAGCTAACTTTTAATTTTTGATGGCATTAATGCTGTCAGCTAGCTGTTCATTATTAGTCTATAAAGATTGTATCATTTGAGAAATCCTGTCTCGAAAAATCCAAAAAAAAAAAAAAAGATTGTATCATTTCTAAAAGTACTTCATTCTTGGTTCTCTTATAAAACCATTTCTTAAGAATATACTAGGAAAAATAAAGCTAAATTCCAGTATCAAAAAATGGATGTGTCAGAAAAACCACATAAGTCTTGCAGAATACCATCCACAGTATAACAAAAAGAGTATTAAATTTCTTAATGGTGATATTATCTGTAATTATGTAACTTTCACGTTTACTGATTTATTTATTACTCAAATAACATTACCTCCATCATGAGATTTCTGTAAATTGTTGTAATTATAATAATATTTATTGGGCTGTAAGTGTTGTGGTTCCAACTGTGTGGCAGATAAAAGTGAGCAATGGCTGGTGAACAGTCCCACTCTCTCCCACATTATCACCTGCTTATATACTGACAAATATGCTGTTCTTGTCAAATTAAGAGAAATTAAATTAATTCCATACACAGAGAGAGTTTTTCTGGTGGCCAGAATATCAAGGAAACCAGAGCTTGTGAGCTGGAAACACAAACTGGAGGTTACACAAGTTGCTACACAGAAGGGAAAGTGGTGGTGGGGAGCATGTGCAAGCCTGAGAAAATGCTATGCATGCTATGCAGCCACACAGTAGCTTCACTGTGTCAGCGTTTTGCCAATAATAATAATAATAATAATAATAAAAACTGCTTAGTTAGTGAAACCAATCCAGGCAGGTTGGTTTGGGAGATATTCTGAGCCACAGCCCTTGGAACTGTGGATCTTATGGGCAGGGCCCAGTGGGCATGGAGGCAGTATTCATTTGGGGCAGCAGATGTAGATGGACGCTATAAAGTATTCCCACACAAGTTCAGAATTTAGTATAATAAAGGGTTCTTTATTTATGCATAGTCTCACAGATCACAGTCCTTGCATGAACCATGGAAAGGAACTGAATCCAGCTGCTGAGACAGAAAGACCACACAAGCTTTATATCTACATTTATAGTACAAGAGACAAAGCCCAAGTAGACTTTTATCTTAACGTTTACTAGCTGAAGAAGTTTCCATAGCATTTTGTGACCAAGCATGATAATTAAAGTTCTATATTCAGGACCTATATGATAGAAAGAGATAGTTGACTACTGCAAGTCATTCACTGAATTCCACATATGGTTCATGGCACAACTGTATTCTTAAAACATTAATGAGTAACAAATATAATAAATAAAAAGAAAAAGCAAATGATTCCTCATCCTACCATGGAGATACTTTTCCTAGTTTGTTTTGTTCTATAATTAAAAGCAGGCCGGGCGGTGGTGGCACACGCCTTTAATCCCAGCATTTGGGAGGCAGAGGCAGGCGGATCTCTGTGAGTTCGAGGCCAGCCTGGTCTACAAGAGCTAGTTCCAGGACAGGAACCAAAAGCTAAGGAGAAACCCTGTCTCGAAAAATCAAAAAAAAAAAAAAAATTAAAAGCAGAATTAAATCTAAATATACTGAGTTTTCAATGTGGCCATTAGTTATTTTTATGTTTTCAGAGAAACAAAGAGAAAGGAAACAAGCAACTTGAAACCATTAATGCCTGGACCATCAGAAACAGCATAAAGCAGTGTGAAGAAAACTATGCCCAAGTTTTCAAATATCATTTATAAATGTTGTTTTTTATTTAAAGGAGGTTGAACCTAAATTGTTAATGGTCACAGCCAAGGTCTTTCTTAAGCAATATAAAGGGGTAATGGATGGGCTGGGATATTAGGTAGATTTCTGTGAGGTTACTCACACTGATAATAATAGTAATAGTGAAATTATTTGTGAGCTATTATATGTAGACTATTTACATTGGTATAGATTCTTGTATGTTGATAGAAATTCAAATTGTATTTGTTATATTGAATATGCTTCTCTTTCTATTAACAAAATTTTTGTACCTATGCAAAGATTTATTGCCATATTTTATGCATGATTGTTTCTACCAATGCTTAAGATACTTTGAATATTGGTGCAATTTTAGGATATATTCATCAAATTGCACCATACATTCTACCTCTGATCAAGATACTTATATATTGTCTGTAATTCAAGATCATTGTCCTCATTTCCTGAACATTTGCTTAAAGATTGTTTAACACTTTAATATAAAACATTAGACATTAAGCTATGCAGATATTAAGAATTATAGGTCAAAAGTTATCAATATTTGTCATACTTATAATTTGACTAATCAGGTTCTTTGGATGCATAGAGATTGTATTCCACATAAAATCTTCAAAGAACTGTAGAATATGGCCTTTAAATAACTTAGGATTCTGTTGACAGGAGGCACAATTTCTCCCAACAGCACTGTCTATTGCTGAGAGAACTTTGGACACTGAAAAAACTCCACTTAGAGCTTGTATTCTTCTTGGCAAAACTGGCCTTTGGGCAAAGAACTGCCTCTGCCTCAACCACTGACAAAATGCACAGTGTCCAGACTGGGCAAACAGGATATAAGAATAAAGACTACCAAACCGTGCCAAGTCAGGGTAAAATGGTTTAAAAATATTTCCTACCTCTGAAAATGGTCTGTCAGTTACTCTAGGACTTAGCCAACATTGGTTGCCCCAACATTGTAAATGGGATTTTGGGTGATGGCCCAAGTAGTCAGTTGTCTCTAACATTTCTTGTGCCTTTTGGAAGTGGCTTAATTGCATTTCTTGTTTACTCAAATAATATTATTTCTCTTCTCAAGTTTTTGATTGGGTTGAAGACTAGATAGTCATAGTTACTTTTCTCTCATCACTTAGCTAAGCCATTTTTAATACAAGACTTAGACTCCTTAGGATAGAATAACTATTGAAATATTTAGCATATGCTTTTTGTTTGATATTTTTATGCTGTTTGTAATTCTAATTTTTATGTCTCTTTTTGCCTCTTCTTTTCCCTGTATAATACTTGATATTTAGTATTATTGTATATAGTTTTGTATTAGGCTTAGACCTCTCTTATTTAAACAAAAGGGGGTGTTATGGAAACTCCTTCAGCCAATAGCCCTTAAGGCACTGTCCCACGTTGAGTATGGTCTCATGTAATATAAATGCAAGAGAAAAATATGTGTGGGCCTCTTGGCTGTTGGATTTGGTTTCAGTACCCAGTACATGCAAAGGCCTGTGGATTGCTACTCTTTTGTGAGTTTATCCCCAGATAAATAAACCTTTGTTATATTCCATTCCAGGCTATTGTGGTGCATGTAACTTTTGTGTTCTCATTGTGAACTATCTAAGTTCATTTAGTACTACCTTTATGTAAATGAGTACAGTAAAATTTGCTTGAGCAATAGGGATTATATTACTGAAGAAAACCCATGCTTTGCCCTACCATCACATGGAAATATTTAATGGTAAATGGCTAAAAGTCGTTAATATAAGGGAAAATAGCATGATGAGATGAAGCTGGTATTCATGTTAGCAATGAAAATTTGATTGTATTTAAAGGATGTATTATTAAGTGTATAGAATTTGTTGATTGTAGAAAATAGGCAATTTAAAATTAGGTTTATTAGAATGTTGTTCTTACAATAGAGTGTGAAATTTCACATTGCACATTGAACTACAAGGACAAAGATAGAAATAAGATGTCATATAAGTTATTAAGTCATATACTGATGTCTGCTTTCTTGGAAGATTCATGCTGAGTGGAGCAAAATTCCTCTGCATTAAAAAAAAGACATGTAACTTCAACTCTTAACCCCAAAAGAATTCAAAATATTCAAAGATACTAATATTGTGTTTAAGAATTCAAAATCAAATTTACATTTTGATAGTACTACATTGGTCTAAAGAACATTTCCAGATTATGTCATTTGACAGTTTGAATCAGGCCAAGTTTAAAAAATATTTTTTGTGAATCCTTTTATTTTATAGGTGTAAAAATGGTAAACCCCATACTTTTATTTACACATACAAGAGGATGTCTAAGAACAATGAATGGTTCTTGTTTTCTTGGTTTGTAAGAACACATAGTCCCTGTCCACTGAACTCCTGCAGTAAGAATTTGTTATCCAATGTTGTGGAGTATGCTGCAGTAAGTTATTAACTCTTACAATTGCTGCTTTGAAAAGAATGTAAATAAATAAAAGGAAGGATCAATGTGTTTAATTTTGTGAGCTTATTTGTCTGTGTTAAAGGTGATAGTCTCATATCTCATCCTTCCTCCTGTCAAACTGCACAATTATAAGCAAACCATAGTAATTTTTTCTTAATTGTCTTTTTTACATTATTAGGCCACCCTTTCAAAATTCAATATCCAAATTTCAGGAATGAATGAACTTTAATTGAAGTTTTAGGTCTCTTTATGTTCTTAGAGTTAAATTATCATTTTCTCCTACTCTCAATTCAAATGGAAAAATCTAGGAAGTTGTGTCCAATTGTTAACTGATATAAATGGTTGATTCAAGTCCATCTAAATGGCTGCCTCTCAAAAATCACTTAAAATTTGACTTTGCATTTAATACACTAATTGTGTAACAATGTTTGTGAGCATATTTGCTATTAAAATCCTTAATGCACAATTATTTGTTTGAATTCAGATTTTTAATTTTATAAGTTCTGTGATAGTTTATTTTTTTAATTTTTGTTTCCTTCCTTGTTTGAGACTGCATTTTTCTGAATAGTTCTGACTATCCTGAAACTCAGTGTGCAGCCCAGACTGTCCTCAAACTCAGAGAGCTCCTTACCTCTGTGTCCCTAGTGTTGGTATTAAAGTTGTGCACCTATGAATTTCACATTGAATCTAGTGTGAAAACAGAATTATTACATGCTCATTTTACTTTTATATTTGCTTCAGTGTTAGTTTAAAATTAATAAACATTTTTTATTGGTCTGGCAGTAAAAATTTCTCCAGACATTCCTTATAAATCACATGGTAGAAGGAGAGAACCACTTCTAACAAGTTGTCTTTTGACCTCACATTCATGATGTGGCACATGAATAATCACACACACATAATCATGCAAAAAAATATTTCTGAGTGCAAAGAAAACAAATAGTAAAATCAATATAAATTTCATATTGAGTAATTGAAATAGATTCCTAAATGTTTCTTTTAAAATATTGATGCTATAAGTTTGACCAGCACAACTAAAATTTCCTTTTCTACTCCTATTTTGTAGATGTTTCCTGTACTATTTGCATTATGTTACTGTTTATTTCTACATTTTTTTTAAAAAGTTAGGGTAAAATCATTTTAAAAATATCTGCTAGGTAAATGTGTTAACAAATTTTGAGTATGGTTTCTATTTAGATCTCATACTCATAATTCATACTATAGTATTTAAAAAGTATATGTAAAAAACCTGGTTTTCATACTAGGACTTTTAATATTTGACACTGTTTATCTCTATTAGTTGGATATACTGATTTAGCTTCTTTCAGAATATTTTTTAGTGCTATAGTATACATTTTTCCTGGGTAGAAAATTAATATGCTAAATAGTTAATCCTAGCAACAAAGCAGTTGGAATTGGCATGGGAGCAATTGCTGAGCACATAGCATGTTCTGTTGGCTCTTATCAGATCTCTCACATATATGGACTCAGTTGTTAATTATGAATATTTGAATTAGACCCAGTATTTTGAAGAAGATGTGGTATTTAGGCAAGTAAAATAATTTGCTTTGAGATGTCAATATGAATGATAGATTATCCAAATCCGAAAATGTTCAAGATAACACAGTCATTTTTCTTTTAATTTTGATTTGTTTAATTCTCTTTAACTTGTATCATGTTGATTAAAATAATATAGGATTGAAAGAATTTTCTACTTACAACCACAAATATTAACAAAATAAATAATAAACTTTAAGTTTGGTTCGCAAAAATTACAAAGATAAGTGGAATTCAGAATGAATACATACAAGCTGCAGTGGAGAAAATAAGGTTAATAGATAATGAGAATAATTAATGGCAGAGTGTTTCAATTAAGCAAAAAGTAAACTCAAGTATATTTACTTACAGATGTCTCTTGTGGAAGGTTCCAGAAATGTTTGGTGGCATACTACATATGTTTCATTAATGGATCACTTGTTTGGTATGAGGCACTAGCAAATTTAAATGATTTACATCAAATTACATTAACCATGTCAACATCCCATGTTGTTTGAACCTGGATAAATATAAAGTGATCTGAGATTGAAGACATACTTAACAAAAAAATCTTACTCTGTCTTTGAAAACAGAGAAATCAAAATCAAGGTTTTCCTTTTCATTTTTTTATTGATTTTATTGAGCTATATATTTTTCTCTGCTCCTCTCTATTTCTCTCCCCTTCTATCATCTCCCATGGTTCCCATGCTCCCAACTTACTCAGGAAATCTTGTTTTGTTTTTTTTTCTACTTCCATGTATGTCTCTCTTAGGGTCCTCATTGTTGTCTAGGTTCTCTGCAATTATAAATTGTAGGCTGGTTTTCTTTGTATATGTCTAAAGCCATTTACGAGTCAGTACATATGATATTTTTCTTTCTGGTTCTGGGTTTCCTCACTCAACATGATGCTTTCTAGATCCATCCATTTGCCTGAAAATTTCAAGATGTCATTATTTTTTCTGCTGTGTAGTACTTCATTATATAAATGTACCACATTTTCTTTATCCATTCTTCAATTGAGGAACATTTAGGTTGTTTCTAGGTTTTGTCTACGATAAACAATGCTGATATGAATATAGGTGAGCACACGTCTGTAGAAGCTGGCTCCTACAAGGTCAACTAGGGTTCCTAAATAGGAGATCCTCTAGGAAAAAAAAAGCCAGAAAAAAAAAAGAGAACAGAATACAGGATAGAATTGGGAGGTCTCTCTGGTCATGCCAAAAGAGCCAAACAGCACAGAGTTTATGTCAGAACTTGCTATATACAAGGCATTCAATTTATGTTCCATTTTTACATCTATGTCTTCTTGTGTCTCTAGTGTCATAGAAACATTCTTAAACAATTGATTAACAATTCACAATTCCAATATTTTGAATAGACTGAGACAAAGTCACTGAAGCAAGTAGAGTAGTAGTGAGCATAAAAATAAGAGCAGAAATTTATGCTACAACTAATCCAATAGCATGCTTTTGTCTACCTAAATATTTCTTATTTTCTTCATTTACTTGTAACTCTTTGTCATCAAATCAGTGGCTTTGTCTCAGTCCTGTTATGTCCATGTGATGTTATACTTTAATGGGATAATACCAGTGTATTGTCTCCACAACAAAGTTCTATTAGATGCTTGTGTTGAAGGAGGTTGTTTGTTTGTTTCCTGGCTGCTCAGCAACCAAGATAATCACACAGAAATTATATTATTTAAATTACTGCTTGGTTTATTAGGTCTAGTTTCTTTTTGTAATTTTTTTTCATTTTTTGAGACAGGTTTCTCTGTAACTTTGGAGCCTGACCTGGAACTAGCTCTTCTAGACTAGGCTGGCATCAAACTACCAGAGATCCACCTGCCTCTGCCTTCCAAGTGCTGGGAATAAAGGCATGTGCCACCACCCCCTGGGCTAGCTTCTTATTAGGTAACTCTTACATATTAATTTAATCCATTTCTATTAATTTGTGTATCACAACATGCCTGTGGCTTACCAGCTAAAGTTCTAACATCTAGATCTAGAGGGGCTACATGGCTTTTCTCTGACACTGCCTTCTTCCTCCCAGCATTATGTTTATTTTTCCACACCTAGCTCTGTTCCCTGTACAGGCCGAAGATAGTTCTTATTAACCAATGGTAAGCACAGCATACAGAGAGATATTTGATATTTCTTTTGTTTTAAGTTTGGCTTAATTTTTAAACCTTGTTGTGTTGCAAATTATATGACAGGTATGTGTGTGTGTGTGTGTGTGTGTGTTAATGATGCCTGAATATGACTCTTTTTTAAATTATTAAAATTTTTTTTAATAAAAATTTCTGCCTCTTCCCAGCCTCCCTTTTCCCTCCCTCTCCCCCCTCTCCCCACACTCAACTCCCCTCCCCCTCCCTCTCCAGTCCAAAGAGCAGTCAGGGTTCCCTGCCCTGTGTGCAGTCCAAGGTCCTCCCCCCTCCATCTAGGTCTAGGAAGGTGAGCATCCAAACAGGCTCGGCTCCCACAAAGCCAGTACATGCAGTAGGATCAAAACTCAGTGCCATTGTCCTTGGCTTCTAAGCAGCCCTCATTGCCCACCATATTCTGAGGCTGGAAAGCTAAGGAATGGGCTGGATCTAACTGGCAAAGCCACAGCTTTAATCCTACCCACATTACTCAGTAATTAAAAGGCTCATGCGGTCAGAAAAACAGAGAGAGACACAGTAAAGAGAAATTCAAAAACAAAGAAACCTTTAAAAAATTTACAGTGTGTTAAAAATATATGCAGGCCAAAAGTTAAAGTTCTTAAAGTAAAATACAAAAAGAAAAAAAGGAAGTAGTTGGGTGTGGTGGTACACACCTTTAATCCCAACACTTGCAAGGCAGAAGTAGATTGACCTCTGTGACTTCAAGGTGCGGTAGGACACACCTTTAATCCCAATGCCTGGGAGGCAGAGACAGAAGGATCTCTGAGAGTTCAAGGACAGCCTGAACTACAAAGTTATTCCAGGACAAAGATATGTAGAGAACACTTCTCAAAAAATAAAAGTAAAAATAAATGAAATAGAGGCTAAAATAAAGCTGCACAAAGATAGAAAATACAATGAGAATTTTGATACTGTATGCTATTATGCTCTCTTTGAATTCTTTGAATGCTGAGGAAAGAGCAACAGCTGCTAAAAGATATATGTTTATAAATGCTGCTGGACTAATCCAACATAGATATTTTGAAAATACCTTGACTTCAGAATTTGGATCTAAGGATATGATACTTTGGAAAGGAGTTTCTTCTTTTGTTTTCACAAAGAATGAGACTCTGTGGATTGCTTCTATCTCAATCTGGTATGATAGACCATGACCTCCTGAAGGGTTGCTGTGAACACCTTCAGAAAATTACTTCACTCAACTGCTGACTGAGATGAATCTAGCACACAGGTTATACCATAAAAGACCTAAATAACAGCACCCCTATTCAGCACGAAGCAGTTTGGAGAGAAATAACTACGCCCATATTCCCTAATATTGTTTATAAAAGTTCTTTTACATTTAAATGGGGATATGATATAGATATGGATAATTTACATTGGTATAAATTTTGCTCTATTGATACAAATTTAAGGTCAATTTTGTTATATGTATATGTATTTCTGATATTGATTAAGGTACTGTGACTGTGTAGTTTATGTAAAAATGTAACGTATATAGGTTGTTAATGGATAATCATTAATAACAGTAAAGCTTGTAGTCATGTTAGATTTTCTAATGTACATAGATATATTTTAGATAGACATTCTTCATATCTTTCAAAGACTAAGAATAGGACATTTAATGTTTTAATAACTTAGGGCTTTTCATGACAATGAGACATGTCTGCTCCTGGCAGCACCAATCTACTTCAAAAGGAAGATGGGCATCGAAAAGGCACCTTATGGAGTTTGATAGCCATTTGTGCAAGAAACTGCTCTTGCCTGGACTATTGTATAAACTGGACACAGAGAAGCTGCAGAGAGAGGACTACTGAACTTGTGTAAAGGTGAGATGATCTTTCGGGGTTCCTGATTCATGAAGGAGGCTGCAAGATATTCTGCAGGACACAGCAGATAGTGACTGAACTGACTTTGAAATTTCCTGCTTCATGGAAATGTCTGCTGGATACTATGAGCCTGAAGGCCAAAGATGGATGCCCCAGTGGTACAAAAGAACTTTGGGTGACTGTCCAGGCAGCGAGATGTCTCTATCACTTCAAGAGTTTTGGAAGTTTCTTACTTCTTATTTACTTAGGTAATATTTTACCCTTCTGGAGTTTTTGGTGGAGTTGAAGAATAGATAGATAATTATAGTTATAGTTTTCCATTGTTATGATAAAAGATAAAAATAGATGTAAATATTGTAACTAATTCTTACTTGATAACTGTTTTGTTATGTGTAATTTTGCTATGTTAAAGTTAAAGCCTTTCTTTTTTGTTTAAAGAGAAAAAGGGGAAATGATGGAGGAAGGTCATTGGTTAATATACAAACTGCCTTGGCCCATTTGATAGGCCATCCCTTAGGTGGATGGAGTAGACAGAACACAATGATGGGAGGAAGAGGAAGTGATCTCAGACGCCATGCCAGATGCAATGAAGCTCTGAGCCAGGACGGACATAGGCTAGAATCTTCCTGGTAAGTGCACCTAGTGGTGCTACACAGATTATTAGAAATGGGCTAAATTAATACATGAGAATTAGCCTAGAAGAGGCTAGATATAATGGGCCAGGCAGTGGTTAAAAGAATACAGTTTGTGTGTTGATATTTTGGGTATAAAGCTAACCATGTGGGAGCCGGGCAGGACAAAAAGCAGGCCCGCAACTCCCTTCAACAGGAGGGAGGCCCCCTCGCGGTCTTGACTTCCTCACTCATGTTCTCCCTCCTTCTGTTCCTCATTTGGACCTTGGGAGTTCAGTCCATTGCTCCAATGTGGGTCCCTGTCTCTATCTCCATCCATTGCCAGATGAAGTTTCTATGGTGATATGCAAGATATTCATTAGTATGGTTATAGGATTGGGTCGTTTCAGGCTCACTCTCCTCAGCTGCCCAAGCACCTAGTTGGGTACATCTCTCTGGGCCCCTGGGAACCCCTCTAGAGTCAAGACTCTTGCCAACCCTAAAATGGCTCCCTTAATTAAGATATATACTTCCCTGCTCTCATATCAATACTTCCATTATCCCAATCATCCCATTCCCCCAAGCTCTCCCCATCCTCCCATTCTCACTTGTCTCTCCCCATCTCCCCTTTCCCTCATCTCACCCCACCCCCCAGTTCCCAATGTTTGTCCATCAGTCTTGTCTACTTCCAATATCCAGGAGGATAACTGTATGTTTTTCTTTGGGTTCACCTTCTTATTTAGCTTCTCTAGGATCATGAATTATAGGCTCAATGTCCTATATTTATGGCTAAAAACCAATTATGAGTGAGTACATCCCATGATCTTCGTTTTGGGTCTGGGTTACCTCACTCAGGATAGTGTTTTCTATTTCCATCCATTTGCATGCAAAATTCAAGAAGTCATTGTTTTTTACCGCTGAGTAGTATTGTAATATGTATATATTCCACACTTTCTTCGTCCATTCTTCTGTGGAAGGGCATCTAGGTTGTTTCCAGGTTCTGGCTATTACAAATAATGCTGCTATGAACATAGTTGAACAAATATTTTTGTAGTATGATAGGGCATCTCTTGGGTATTTTCCCAAGAGTGGTATTGCTGGGTCCGGAAATAGGTTGATCCCAAATTTCCTGAGAAACCGCCACACTGCTTTTGATAGTGGTTGCACAAGTTTGCATTCCCACCAGCAATGGATGAGTGTACCCCTTATTCCACATCCTCTCCAGCAAAGGAAATCATAGGTGTTTTTGATTTTAGCCATTCTGACAGGTTAAAGATGGTATCTCAAAGTTGTTTTGACTTGATATTCCCTGATCGCTAAGGAGGTTGGGCATGCCCTTAAGTGTCTTTTGGCCATTTGAACTTCTTCTATTGAGAATCCTCTGTTCAGTTCAGTGCCCCATTTTTTTAATTGGGTTAATTAGCATTTTAAGGTCTAGTTTCTTGAGTTCTTTGTGTATTTTGGAGATCAGAACTTTGTCTGTTACAGGGTTGGTGAATATCTTCTCCCAGTTAGTAGGTTGCCTTTGTGCCTTAGTGACAGTATAGTTTGCTTTACAGAAGCTTCTCAGTTTCAGCAGGTCCCATTTATTCAATGTTGCCCTTAATGTCTGTGCTGCTGGGGTTATATGTAGGAAGTGGTCTTCTGTGCCCATATGTTGTAGAGTACTTCGCACTTTCTCTTCTAGCAGGTTCAGTGTGTTCAGATGGATATTGAGGTCTTTAATCCATTTGGACTTGAGTTTTGTGCATGGTGATAGATATGGATCTATTTTCATTCTTTTTTGTTTATTTTGTTTTGTTTTGTTTTGTTATGTTTTTCGATACAGGGTTTCTCGGTAGCTTTTGGTTCCTGTCCTGGAACTAGCACTTATAGACCAGGCTGGCCTCAAACTCACAGAGGTCCACCTGCCTCTGCCTCCTGAGTGCTGGGATTAAAGGCGTGTGCCACCACTGCCCAGCTATTTTCATTCTTCTACAGGTTGACAACCAGTTCTGCCAGCACCATTTGTTGAAGATGCTCTCTTTCTTCCATTGTATACTTTTAGCTCCTTTATCAAAAATCAGGTTTTCATAGGTTTCTGGGTTAAAATCCAGGTCTTCAATTCGATTGCATCAATCAACTTCTCTGTTTTTATGCTAATATCAAGCTGTTTTCAATACTAAAGCTTTTTAATAGAGTTTGAAGTCAGGGACGGTAATGCTTCCAGACGTTCCTTTATTGTATAAGATTGTTTGGGCTATCTTGGGTTTTTTGTTGTTTTATATAAAGTTGATTATTGTCTTCTCAAGGTCTGTGAAAAATTTTGATGGGATTTTGATGGAGATTGCATTGAATCTATAGATTGGTTTTGGGAGAATTGCCATTTTTACTATGTTGATCCTCTCAATCCAAGACCAAGGGAGATCCTTCCATTTTCCGGTATCCTCTTCAATTTCTTTCTTCAAAGATTTAAAGTTCTTGTCAAATAGATCTTTCACTTCCTTGGTCAGAGTTACCCCAAGGTATTTTATGCTATTTGTGGCTATCGTGAAAAGTGATGCTTCATTGAAGGGCATCTAGGTTGTTTCCAGGTTCTGGCTATTACAAATAATGCTGCTATGAACATAGTTGAACAGATACTTTTGTCATATGATAGGGCATTTCTTGGGTATATTCACAAGAGTGGTATTACTGGATCTTGGGGTAGGTTGATCCCAAATTTCCTGAGAAATCGCCACACTGATTTCCAAAATGGTTGCACAAGTTTGCATTCCCACCAGCAATGAATGAGTGTGCCCCTTACTCCACAACCTCTCCAGCAAAGGCTATCATTGGTGTTTTTGATTTTAGCCATTCTGACATGTGTAAGATGGTATCTCATAGTTGTTTTAATTTTCATTTCCCTTATCGCTAAGGAGGTTGAGCATGATCTTAAGTGTTTTATGGCCATTTGAATTTCTTCTGTTGAGAATTCTCTGTTCAGTTCAGTGCCCCATTTTTTAATTGGGTTAATTAACATTTTAAAGTCTATTTTCTTGAGTTCTTTATATATTTTGGAGATCAGACCTTTGACTGTTGCAGGGTTGGTGAAGATCTTCTCCCAGTCAGTGGGTTGCCTTTTTGTCTTAGTGACAGTGTTTTTCAATGGAGGAATGGATGAAGAAAGTGTGGAATATATACATATTAGAGTACTACTCAGCGGTAAAAACAATGACTTCTCGAATTTTGCATGCAAATGGATGGAAATAGAAAACACTATCCTGAGTGAGGTATCCCAGACCCAAAGAGAGGAATATGGGATGTACTCACTCATAATTGGTTTCTAGCCATAAATAAAGGACATTGACCATATAATTTGTGATCCTAGAGAAGCTAAATAAGAAAGTGAACCCAAAGAAATTGTATAGTCATCCGCCTGGAAAGGGGAAGTAGACAAGATTGCCGGACAAAAACTGGGAGCTTGCAGGTGAGGTGGCATGGGCCTAAGGGGAAATGGGGTGAGAAATGTGAGAAGGGGAGGATGGGAGGAGCGTGGGGGATTGGGATGGTTGGGATATAGGAAGGGTGGATACGGGAGCAGCGAAGTATATATCCTAACTAAGGGAGCCATCTTAGGGTTGGCAAGAGACTTGACTCTAGAGGGCCTCGCAGGTGTCCAGGGAGATGTGCCCAGCTGGTACCTTGGGCAACTGAGGATAGGGAACCTGAAATGACCCCATCATATACTGATGAATATCTTACATATCACCTTAGAACCTTCATCTGGAGATGGATCGAGATAGAGACAGAGACTCAATTTGGAGCAATGGTCTGAGCTCTTAAGGTCCAAATGAGGAGCAGAAGGAGGGAGAAAATGAGCAAGGAAGTCAGGACCACGAGGGGTGCACCCACCCACTGTGACAGTGGAATTGATCTATTGGGAGCCCACCAAGGCCAGCTGGACTGGGACTGAATAAGCATGGGTTGAAACTGGACTCTCTGAACATGGTGGACAATGAAGACTGATGAGAAGCCAAGGACAATGGCACTAGGTTTCGATCCTAATACATGAACTGGCTTTGTGGGAGCTTAGCCTGTTTGGATGCTCACCTTCCTGGACCTAGATAGAAGTGGGAGGACCTTGGTCTTCCCGCAGGGCAGGGAATTTGGACTGCTCTTCAGTATCGAGAGAGAGGAGGAATGGAGTGGGGGGAGGAGAAAAGGAGTGGGGATAGGAGGAGGGGAGTGGAGGGAAGAGGCAATATTTGGGAGGAGGGGGAGGGAAATGGGAAACGGGGGCAGGTGGAAATTTTAATTAAAAAATAATAAAATAAATAAATAATAAAAAAAGAAAAGTGATGCTCCTCTGAATTCCCTCTCTGTTACTTTTCCTTTGTGTACAGGAAATCAACTCATTTTTTGGAGTTGATCGTGTATCCTGCCACATCACTAAAGGTGTTTATCAGCTGTAGGAGTTCTTTGGTAGTGTTTTTGGGGTTGTTTATGTATACTATCATATCAGCTGCAAATAATGAAAATTTAACTTCTTCCTTTCCAATTCAAATCCCCTACATCCCCTTATGTTGTCTTATTGTTATTGCTAGGACTTCAAGCACTATATTGAAGAAGTATGGAGAGAGTTGACATCCTTGTCTTGTTCCTGATTTTAGTGGAATGGCTTTGAGTATCTCTCCATTTAACTTGATGTTAGCTGTCGGCTTGGTGTAAATAGCGTTCATTATATTTAGATATGACCCTTGTATCCCTAATCTCTCCAAGACCTTTATCATAAAGGGATGTTGAATTTTGTCAAATGCTTTTTCAGCATCTAATGAAATGATCGTATAGGTTTTTTCTTTCATTTTATTTATATGATGGATTACACTGATAGATTTTTGTATGTTGAACCAGCCCTGCATCTCGGGGATGAAGCCTACTTGATCATAATGGATAATTTTTCTAATGTGTTCTTGGATTCCGTTTGCCAGTATTTTATTGAGAATTTTTGCATCAATGTTCATGAGTAAGATAGGCCTGTAATTCTTTTTCTTGGTGGTCTTTGTGTGGTTTTGGTATCAGGGTAACTGTAGCTTCATAAAAGGAATTTGGCAATGACTTCTCTGTTTCTATATTGTAAAATACATTAAGGAGTATAGGTATTAGGTCTTTTTGGAAGTTCTGGTAGAATTCTGCATTGAAACCATCTGGTCCTGGGCTTTTTTTTTTTTTGGTAAGGGAGGTTTTTTATAACAGTTTTTAATTCTTCGCGACTAACAGGTCTATTTATATTGTTCACCTGGTCTTGGTTTAAGTTTGGTATATAGTACTTATCTAAAAAAATGCCCATTTCTTTTGCATTTTCCAGTTTTGTGGCATACAGGCTTTTGTAGTAAGATCTAATGATTCTCTGAATTTCCTCTGTGTCTGTGGTTATGTCCCCCTTTTCATTTCTGATCTTATTAATTTGCGTGTTCTCTCTCTGCTGTTTGATTAGTTTGGATAGGGGTTTGTCGATCTTGTTGATTTTCTCCAAGAACCAACTTTTTGTTTCATTGATTCTTTGGATTGTTTTCTGTGTTTCTATTTTGTTGATTTCAGCCCTCAGTTTGATTATTTCCAGTCTTCTACTCCTTCTGGGTGATTCTGCTTCTTTTTATTTCTAGAGTTTCATCTGTGATGTTAAGTCTCTAATTTGTGCTTTCTCTCTCTTTTTTTTGTGGCCACTTAGTGCTTGAACTTTCCTCTTAGCACTGCTTTCATAGTGTCCCAAAGGTTTGAGTATGTTGTCTCTTTATTATCATTAAATTCAAGGAAGACTTTTATTTCTTTCTTTATTTCTTCCTTGACCCCAGTGTGGTTCAGTAGTTGACTATTCAGTTTTCATGAGTTTTTTGGTTTTCTGGGGGTAGCCTCATTGTCCAATCCTAACTTTAATCCGTGTTGATCCAATAAAACACAAGTAGTCACTAAAATTTTTTTGTATATGTGGAGGATTGCTTTGTTACCGAGTATGTGGTCAATTTTCGAGAAGGTTCCATGAGCTGCAGAGAAGAAGGTATATTCTTTCCTACTTGGGTGGAATGTCCTATAGATGTCTGTTAAGTCCATTTGCTTCATTACCTTCATTAATTCTCTTACTTCTCTATTAGGTTTCTGTCTGATTGACCTGTTCATTGGTGAGAGAGGTGTGTTGAAATCTCCTACTATTAGTGTGTGTGGTTTGAGTTCTAGTAATGTTTCTTTTACATAAGTGGGTGCTTTTATATTAGGGGCATAGATATTCAGGATTGAGACTTCATCTTGATGAATTGTTCCTGTTATGAGTATAAAATTACCATCTCTATCTCTTCTGATTGATTTTAGTTTGAGGTCAGATTTGTTAGAAATTAGTATGGCCACACATTCTTGTTTCTTAGGACCATTTTCTTGATAAGCCTTTTCCCAACCCTTTACTCTGAGTAGATGTCTATCTTTGTGGTTGAGGTGTGTTTCTTGTAAACAGCAGAATGTTGGATCCTGTTTTCGTATCCAATCTCTTAGCCTGTGTCTCTTTATAGGTGAGTTGATTCCATTGATATTAAGTGATATTAATGACCAGTGGTTGTTGACTCCGGTTGTTATTATTTTCTTGGTAGTAGAGTTTGTGTGTTTCCCTTCGTTGAGTTGTGGTGGTGAAGGGTCGCTAGTTGTCTGAGTTATTATAGGCAGTGTTGGCAATGGATTCCTTGGGTTGTGATTTTCCTTCTATTACTTTCTGTAAGGCTGGGTTTGTGGCTACGTATTGTTTAAATTTCTTCTTATCCTGGAATATTTTGTTTTCTCCATCGATAGTGAACGATAGCTTGGCTGGGTATAGTAGTCTGGGCTTGCATCCATGGTCTCTTAGTTTCTGCAGTACCTCTATCCAGGATCTTCTGGCTTTCATGGCTTCCATAGAGAAGTCCGGTGTAAGTCTGATACGTTTACCTTTATAAGTTACCTGACTTTTTTTCCTTTGAAGCTCTTAATGTTCTTTCTTTAATCTGTATGTTTTGTGTTTTGATTATTATATGGCGAGGGGATTTTTTTTTGACCAGTCTATTTGGTGTTCTGTATGCTTCTTGAATATTCATAGGAATATCTTTCTTTATGTTGGGAAAGTCTTCTTCCATAATTTTTTAAATAAATTTTCTGGGCCTTTGAACTGTAATTCATCTTCTATCCCTATTATTCTTAGATTTGGTCTTTTTATTGTGTTCCATATTTTCTGAATGTTTTGTGATGAGAATTTGTTGGCTTTGCTGTTTTCTTTGATCAGTGCATTTATTTTCTCAATGGTGTCTTCACAGTCTGAGATTCTTTCTTCTATCTCTTGTATTCTATTGATTATACTTGTTTCTGTAGTCTCTGTTCATTCCTCTAGATTTTCCATATCCAGTTGGCCCTCAGTTTGTGTTTTCTTCCTTGCCTCCATTTCAGTTTTCAATTCTTGAACTGTTTCCATTACCTGTTTGATTGTTTTTTTTTTCTTGGTTTCCCAGGGTATCATTTACATATTTATTCATTTCTTTAAACTTTTTGTTATACTTCTCATCCATTTCTATAAGGGTGTTTTTTATATGCTGTTTAAGCGACTGTGTCGCTTTTATAATGTCATTTTTTCCCCCTTCTTCTGGATTAGGGTGTTCAAGAACTTCTGTTGTCAGATCACTGGGTTCTGGTGTTTTCATGTTGTTTTTCAGATTGGTGGAGGAATTCTTGCCTTGGTGCCTGCCCATCTCTTCCTTCAAATGCTATCAGATGAATCTTATGGAACAGGATCAGGTTCCCTTGGTGGCCAGGGACCTCACTGACAAAGGGCCTACCTTGCTGCAGGCAAGCTATTGAAGCAAAGCAATTTCCACCAGCCTGTTGCCCTCAGCACCCCTTCCCAGTGCCCTTACAGGCTGAGCTGGCAGATCCCGTGGTCCCGCAGAAGGGAGGAAGAAGGGAGGACGTTCCTAGGTGCAAACCGGGGTGGGTTAGGGAGATAGAGGCCCCAGCAGAAGGGAGGAGCGCTGCTGAATGACCAGGGATTGAAGGGGGTCAGGGAATGTCCCAGCTCTGTTTCCGGGCTCCTGCTGCGGATCAAGAGCATACTCACTAACCACTCTGATGGGTCCCCAGGAGCAGGACTAGGTTCCTTTGCTGGCCAGAACCTCGCTAACAAAGGGCTTACCTTGCTGCAGGTAGGCTATTGAAGCAAAGCAATTCCCGCCAGCCCCGTTGCCCTCAGCACCCCTTCCCAGCACCCAATCAGGCTCAGCTGGCGGATCTCATGGCCCCGCAGCAGGGAGGAAGAAGGGAGGAGGTTCCTGGGTGTAAACTGGAATGGGCTAGGGAGAGACAGGCTCCAGCAGAGGGGAGCAGCCCCTGCTGAATCTATATTATTTCTTATAACTAAGGAAAACTATAACTATATAAATTGTTCAGTTCCATCAAAGACTCCAAACGGCTATAATATTACCTAAGTTAACAGGAAGTGAATTGTAAGCAATTTCCAAAACTCTAAAATGACAGAGATATCTTACTGCCTGGACAGTACCCAAAGTTTTTCTCTACCATTGGGGCATCCATCTTCAGCCTACAGGACCACAGTATCCAGCAGACTTTTCATGAAGCAGGAAATTTCTAAGACAGTTCCACCTATAGTGGCAGTTTATCAACCACTTTCTTCTGTATGCTGCAGAATGTTTAGCAGACCCTTTCATGAAGCAGGAACTTTGAAGGATCATTTCAACCTTAGGCAAGTTCATCGGTCATTTCTCTGTGGTTCCTGCATGTCCAGTTTATAAAGCAGTCTGGAAAAGATCAGTTTCTTCCCCAAATGTCTAACAGACTCTATGAGGAGCCTCTTTGATGGCCAAATTCCTCTTGAAGTAGCTTGGTGCTGCCAGAAGAAGATGTGTCTCACTGTCATAAAAGTCTTAGGCTCTTAAAACATTTTAAATGCCACATTCTGTAGTCTTTGAAAGGTTTGAAGGATGTCTATCCATCTGAAATACAACTATGTACATCTAGAAAACCTAAATAATATGACTAAAAGCTTGATTATTATAGATGATTATCTATTAACATATATTTCTTAATTATACATTATATTTTTAAATGAGCTGTACAAACTCAATACCCTAATCAAGATCAGAAATATATATATTTATCAGAACTGACTTGAAATTTGTATTAATAAACTAAGATTTATGCCAATGCAAATTTCTCTGGCATATCCCTCTTTAAATGCAAATGTACATTTATAAATAATACTTGAGAATATGGGTGTTTTTTTTTACCCAAGACGCTTCCTGCTATTTATTGGGTTAAGTAATTTTTGAGGGATGTTCAAGGTGACCTTTCAGAGTGTCTTGATCCATCAAATCACATTAGTCTAGAATGATTCCACAGGTTCTCATCCTCTGTGGAAACAAAAGAAGAACCTCTTTATTAAACCCACATATCCTTAGACTTAAATTCTGAAGTCAATATACTTTTAAAGTAAATCTGTTGGTTACTTCATTCCTTCATAGTCAAAAAATTCAAAGAAAACACAATAATACACACAGTCTAGTATCTCTGTGAATCTTCCATCTTTATGTAGCTTATTTTTTCTGTACTTCATTTAATCTATGACTGCCTGTACTCTGTCTCTTTAAAGACTTTAAGTTTTTAAAATCCATTTACTTCTTTTTATAACTATCTGTACTCTTTTGCTTCTCTCTCCCGAGCTTATGTACATTTATTTCTCCATCACTGTGACCTATTTAGTGGTCTTTTATGCCTGAATCTGTTCTATTGTGTATCTGAAATCCTTTACTGTCCACAAGCACTTATTAAAATGCCAAACACTTCTTAAAAATTTAATCTACAGCATTACTTGGGTACACATAGTATTTTCTGCATGCCCTTCCCAGCCCAGGATAGCAGAGCTGTTTGATGCCTCTGACAGCTATGCCCACAGCCCCATTCTCAGGCATACAACCAGTCCATTCTGCCATTAAGCAAGAAGCAGCTGTCTGCTCACAAACTCCACTCAAATGCACAGTAGCCAGACCTCCTGCCTGAAAGAGTCTTTAGTTTGTGTTGGCAGCATGGCCCAGAAAGCCAGCATTTCAAAACAGTACAGCTTTTTTTCCTGATACCGCTGATCAGGAAAACCTCTCTTAAAGAAGCTGTGGCAAGCTGCCAGCTGAAAAAAATGTAGCTAAACTTTGTTTTTTAGTGTCTAGAATTCTGTTGCAAGCCCTTTCAGGTTTTAAGTGGATTTCAGCTAACCCCGTGGGAGCCAATTTGTTGAAGGAGGCTGCTTGTATGTTTCCTGGCTGTCCAGAAACTCAAATAATCACATAGAAAATATATTATTTAAGTAACTGCTTGGCCTGTTAGCTCTATCTTCTTATTGGCAAACTCTTACATATTAATTTAGTCCATTTCTATTAACCTCTTTATCACCACGTGGCTGTGGATTACAGGCTAAAGTTCTGTCTGGTTCTGGTGGGGCTACATGGCTTCTCTCTGACTCTTCCTTTTTCCTCCCAGCATTCTGTTTAGCTTTCTCCACCTAGACTGTTCCCCGTGCAGGCCCAAGACATTTTTTTTATTAACTAATGGTAATCACAGCATACAGAGGGAAATCCCACATCACTCTCACAGTTCCTTCATGCATGGAGGAAAACTTTGAAGAGGAAAATTATTATTTATCCAATTACCTTGAGGAAGCAATCACTTTTTAAAATTAGTACTTTGTCATGTTCCATATTTAATTTTGGAAACATTCCAAGACATCCCTCTAAAGCAATATTCTTTGCAAACATAAAGAAATTGCTTTATCATACCCAACCTGAGAAAATTTTCAAGTAATCAGGAACTCTTGTATGACAGGTTGATTTAAAAGATGTATGTCATTGACTGTGACTACAATCTCCTTTCCTTCCCAAACAGCAGGATGTAGCATAGGTGTATCAGGAACATAGGCCTAATTGGTCTCACTCTGGCTTTTCTAGATTTTCATCAGAAACACCAGAATCCGCATCTTTCTGTTCCACACACTGTACCAAATGAACTTCAATTTCATCCTGTGCAAAACACAAACATGCCCTCTCCCCATACCAAAACATTGTTGGGACCCTTTCATAAACAAGTAGATGGATCTTTTCATTAAACTTGAACAAATTATGTGGTGGTACTTTCATGCTGATGGTGCTTTCATGCCAAAATCTGTTCATGGCAGAATGCTCACAAACATCCAACTTTAAAACTTAAAATTTTTAAAATAAAATACATATATGGTGACTGTTGGTATAACCCTAATTTCCACATTTTTGTTATTTTCAATTAAGACTCCAATGTGTGCTTTCAAAATTCCTTGCCCCTGCATAGTATTTCATCTAAAAATCCTTGAAATGATTTTTTCCAGAGACTGATGTTGAGATTTTAATATCATTACTTTAATAGCACCCAGATAGGGATTCTTTATTAAAGATATTAATGACCAAATTCCCTGTGATGACTGACAGAGAAATTTCCTTTTTATCTATCATTCCAGAGGGGAAAAGGGATGATATATTCATTTCTGTGATTTTTCCTGCAAGGCTTAGGACATTTTTCTTGGGGTCCTGGAGGGCTAGAATGTTAGTCAAAATCAATGAGGAAACTTAGAAGGATCTGGTTCACTAACATGCTGAAAAGAGCAATCACATTGGCTGGATTGTTTCACGTCAGGTTTCAGCAAGGTCAGGACTCATACTCATTTGGAGCAGGTTTTTTATCAGCAATTGATACTTAAATGTGTTTGTCAGTCAAGTGGAAACTGGTTAAAACACACAAACTGGGAACATAAGTTAAATTTATTGAATCATTCGAAACTTTTATACTCATATTCTGAGTAATTGAGGAAGGGGAAGAGTCCTAAGATCAGAAGAAAGAAAAAATACCATAATCATTTTGACTTGTGAGAAGTGGATTTAAGCTATATAATTTTTTAAATTTTCCAAAGTTTTTACGAATCTCCATTTTATAAAGGACATAAAGGTTTCAAATATATTAGCATTAGTCAGTACTGAAATCCATATTGTAGAAAAAGGAAGTAACAGGTATATGTAAAACAACAGTAGTAGAATCATATCATTGAGTCCTAACAAAAACTATGATTTGGGTTAAGCAGCATTATAAGCCTACATTCAGATGACAACCAAAACAATTTAAAATCTTGAGATTGTGATCCAAATAATAATCAATGATTGCTCTATTAGCTTGTCAAAACTCTATTAATAAATGTTAAACTCTGAACTTTTGAAATTCTAGTATAATAATATTATGAAAGGGGAATGAAATCTTGTAAATTTCTATATACATCTTAAGCCATTATTTCTCATAAGTTGTATCTATATTTTTAGAATATCTTCACAGATCCACATAATCTTCAAACTTTTATGCCTTCAAATCCTTACAACCTGTATTGATGTTCTCAGTTCTTTATTTTTTTGTCCCTCAGAATTAATATAGACTCATAATAAACATTTTGTCCTATGACTAAATATTATAGGAACAGTTAGACAGAAGTTTTCATTTACCTACCTGAATGCGATGTTGAAGTTTTTAAGAACATGTTTGGATTTCTCTGTGGAAGTCAGAATAGCTAAGAGTTTTAGCCTTGTTATTTTATAGCAGGCCAATTATATCAAACTCTATAACTGAGAGGGTTGCACTGTGATGATTAATTATTAACTTGTAGGTAGGAACTCAGTCTTCTTTTTCACCTTTTTTAAAAATTTATTTATTTATTATATACACACTTTCCAGGATACAGTGCCAGATCTCATTACAGATGTTTGTGAGCCACCATGTGGTTGCTGGGAATTGAACTCATGACCTCTGGAAGAACATCTAGTGCTCTTAACCTCTGAGCCATCTCTCCAGCCCCTTCTTTTTCACCTTTAAAGAACATGATCACATAATTATCATGACTATTCTTCAGTGAAGAATCACCAGCCTTATTTATAGAAAAATTAATCATAATTAGCATAACACAGTTAAATATTCAACATTTTTATAGCTTTTCTATAAACTAAGCATTGTACATAGATGAATTCTTTTATCTGTCATTTCAGTCTCTTGTTTGGCCCCTTGTCCTTCAGACAAAATGCAAATCTCCATCAATGTCTCTTCTCATTAGTTCTTCCAGCAATCCAGAACATTGCATAGCTACATTTTAAGCAGGAGCCAAAATATATAATATGTATGTATCACAATAAGAAAAATTTAATTTTGCATTAACATATAAAAACCTTTACTAATGTGAAACTTTTGAAATTAGCAGCAGTTTTCTTTATCTTAATCAATAATAATTTTTTTTTTTTTTTTTTTTTTTTTTTTTTTTTGGTTTTTCGAGACAGGGTTTCTCTGTAGCTTTGGAGCCTGTCCTGGAACTCCCTTTGTAGACCAGGCTGGCCTCGAACTCCCAGAGATCCGCCTGCCTCTGCCTCCCGAGTGCTGGGATTGACTTTAAGGATGATAAGTATTTGTAACCCATTGGATCTAAATGATTAAAACCTATATATTTTAATTTTTCTATGAAATCAAAAGCATAATTTTCCCCAAACATAATGAAATCTTTGACTTTTACTTTAAAATCAGTGCTTTCCAAAGTACAGAGGTTGGTATGACTCAACATTTTTTCAAGCAGTATCAATACAGAGAAGGGCTAAGATGAGAAACTGTTGGCCAGCAGAGGAGAATTTGAGTGTTATCACAATGAAGAAGAACTTGACATAGGAAAGAATTATGGAGAGAAGTGCTGGTGGTCACAAGGTGTCTTTTGACTACTGGTATACCTGAAAATAAAAATCTTGTTAACTTCTCCGGAAACACCAAAAGATTCTCTGTTACACATCCATGCAGTTTTTCAACTGCAAGCAGTCAATTCTCTGCTGCCCCATACACAAGCGCATGTCTCTTTGTAGTATCTCTGCCTGCCTGAGAATGCATATGAACTCCTTTCCCTCTGCAAGAGCTGCTGGCTGGCTATGGGCCAGGGAACAACAAAGGGAAGTGGCCCTTGCCATGCCTCTCCTTTGAGAATTTTTGCTTTCGGGCCCCCAAATCCTGGAACTGATCGAATAAAAATGCAGAGGAGACTAGAGTTAGAGGTTGCCTGTCTCATCTCTTCCAAGATAACAAAGAAGATCAATAGACAAAAATGAGCAGTAATGAGAGACAAATAGGTACCAGTACCATTTAAACTTTTTAAAGATATGATCACATAAAACAGAAACATAATAACAGTCAAAACAGGGACCAAGGCAAAGCACACTCATTCATTCACACACACCCTTTTAAATCTCTAAATTCATATTACCTTCTGCAGGGAACCAGGGTCATACATCCTTTATACATTTCAAAAACTGAAGCAGTTGCTGTTCTCCTTCCTTAGTACCAGTAAAGTTTAAAATATCTATAAGTAAATTTACAAACAGCTGTTTGCTGTTGTCTTGCCCCGTATTTACTTTTTTTACACTTATGTACAAGTTACTTCTTAATTTACTTCTTATTTTACAATTACTTAGTTTACAATTATACCCCAGTTACTTCTTACTTCTTTTTCACACTGCACAGCTAATTTCATTTTTATATTTACACTGTACAACTGCTAATTCTCCCAGAATATACTCACTGCACCCTTGGAATCTGCAGTATCCATATGTAGACACCCCTCCCCAGAAGGCCTCACAGCTGGGCGCCACCTGTAGGAGCCGACTCCTACAAGGGAAGCTATGGTTCCTGGATAGTGGATCCTCTAGGCCAAAGAAAAGTCAAAAGAAACAGAAGACAGCCCAGAATCAGGAGGTCTATCTCTTCATGTCAAAGCAGCCAAACAGCCCAAAGTTTATTTCTGAGCTTGCTTATATACAAAAATAGAACAAAGCACAGCAAAATGGTCAGTCAGTAACTAACACAAGACCATTCCTATCCTTGAGTGAGCAACTTCCTCTCCAATATGTGCTTGCTGCTTGTAAGCAGCCTTAATTTTTTTTTGTGTGGTTTGTTGTCAGCAGTTTACTGTCTACTAATTAGAGTGCTCTTTTCTCATGGGCTAAATAAGAAATCTCTCATAGCCCTCAAGGTTAGAAGAAAAAGTAGAGCTGGCAAGCTTGACCTCAAATGACTTCTTTAAGTCAGAAATGACTCCAGATGGAAACTTAGTCACATGTAAGCTCCCACACATGTCCTTGTGGTATGATTGATCATCCTTTGAATGTATACCCAAGAGTGGTATTGCTAGGTCCTGCGTAAGGTTGTTTCCTAACTTTCTGAAATCACCATACTGATATCCAAAGGGGTTGTACAAGCTTGCTGTCCCACCAGCAATGCAAGAGTGTTTTTTTCACCCCACATCTTCTTTAGCATAAGTTGTCATCAGATTTGATCTTGACCATTCCAACAGATGTAAGATGGAATCTCAGACTTGTTTTGATTTACATTTCTCTGATGGCTAAGATGTTGAGCATTAAAATCAAGGTTTTCTAAAAGCAAAGAAATATATAATACTTCCATAGGAAAAATAATATCAGATCAAGTAAAAGAGACACTACCCTTGTCACAAAACACTGAATTTAAAACAATTTAATAAATGCATCGCAAATGGTGTCAGGCAAACTCTGAAGGAGCTTTTCCTCCCATATATTAGTCTTCTGTACCATTTTAGAAGTGAGTGTGAAATTTTAGTTGTTGATGACAGTTATTGCTCACCTTCCTAAAATTAGTCTTTAAAATGACTTTGTGCATTTATGCAGACAGAAAAATTCTTCATTCTGGTGATCAGCTCCTAAGCCTGGGAACGGTACAATCAATCATGTGTAGTACTGATGGAGGTGTCAGGCAATAAGCACAGTTTCAAGGCCACTGACTTGGAATCTAAAATCTGACTCAATTCCTTTAAAGTCTCTGGCTTTGAGGCAAATGAAGGGTCAGCAGCTTTTCACTTGGACAGAGTGCATGAAACAGTGAAATGAAAGCTAAGCACAGTGAACATTGGAATGCAGAATATTTTACTTTAATATTTACAAATTTCAAATAATGATAAGTAAAAATTCCACTTAATGAAAGAATTTTTCCTTTAATTAATAAATTAATTACTAGTCATTGAAGAGTTTATGTCAAGGCATTTTTGATAATGCTATGGTATTTGATTTAGATACTTTTTCACAATGAATTCATGGTTATACTTATGTATAACAACAAGAGAACAACTTCAATATCTTTATTACTATAGAATTCATCTTGGAGAGGAATTAAGGCAAAATGAAACAATATAAAACACAAAATAAAATTGTCAAACATAAAAGAACAAAACCCATAAAATATTCTGTAAAAGAAATACATTGATATCCAATATACTTAATCATTTAAAATTAATTTTAACTACCCCATTAATTTTATTTTTATAGGTGTATATTATATCTTTTCATATTTTTTATATTTAATCATCGATATGGGGTTCACTTCCGTATGCTATGAATACCATTGGTTAAAAAAATAACAGTCTTAGGCCTGTGCAGGGTAGAAAATATGTAGGCCCAGAGATGAAAATTGAATGCTGGGAGAAAGAAGGCAGAGTCAGGAGAAGCCATGGAACTGCCAGAGGAGACAGAGATGAGCCATCAGCCAGAACCTTGCCAGTAGACCACAAGCCTCGTACTAAAATATAAAATAATGAAAATGGGTTAATATTAGATAACAGAGCTAGCTAGCAAAACACTTAAGTGATTGGCCAAGCGGTGATTTAAATAATATAGTTTCTGAGTGATTATTTTGTGAGTTTGGGCAGCCAGGAACACACAAGGCACCTCCACAACAAATCATCCTTTACAACACACAGAAACTAATTCATCTTATTTCCTTTATAATTTGTGTCCTAAGTTATCCACAACTCTATCAACAACTTTCTTTTCCTTAGCTTAGTGTCAGAAATATCAAACACTTATATTTCCATTTCAAAGAGATGACGAAAATAATTTTGGTGTTGGGAGATGCAATCTAGTATTTCAAGCATGACTGATAAAAAAAAATTAGATCTTAAGCATGGCCCACTATCACTGTTATTTTAAATCCAAGTGAATCAGTGTGCCATTTTATATCCTACTTTGAGGATTGATGAAGAACTGATGCTCACATGAGGAAGGTGCGAGGAGCTCACAGTCATGGAGATAGAAGTGTCATCTAGTATATGGATGCCTGACTCTGATGTCCACTCATTAACACAGTTGTGCTGTTGGAACAGCAGAGCACAGCTTCAACACAGGGGACTAATTGCTTATAAAAATGTAAGATTCTACTCCTTTCATATAGCAACCATATCTTTGAACAACTGGACATTGCAGTTCCATAATTGCTGAGACATAGAACTCTGTTTCCAGGCCGGAGAGTCTTAGAATTTTGAAGTCTTATGTTAAATATTTTCTTTCTTATTTTCAGTTATTTACTAAAACTATCCTTATGACATTTATTTTACATTTTCTAGGGAATCATTTATTCTGAACAAAATAGTTTCTTCTTTAGTCTCACTTACCTTGGGATGCCAGCTTACAGAAGGGGCTGAGTCTTTTCCTGACATAGCCTCTTTCAGCTTACTCTGCTTCAACTACAACCCAAGATCCTACCTATGACATTCAACTCTGGTGAATCATCAGTAAGCATATACGCTCTATCAGTAGTTCAGAGGGAAAAAATAACTATTCTGTATTATTTATGAATTTGAAAGATGTCATAAGGCACACACCTTTCTGATCATGGGTATCAAATATTCTATATGTATATTATATATGCAGAGCTATTAGGTGGTGACAGCTTTGGTCACCCAGGCAAGATTCCAAATAAGGACATGTCTTCTTATAATAATCTCTTTATCCATATTTAGGCAATTAGAAGCAAGCTTGCTAAAGGCTAGGTCCTTACAGGCAAAAATCTGTGTTTCATTTTCCAGTGTCCCTGCTTCTTAGAACTAAAATTCTCTGCTGAAAATGCTTTATTTTAGTATTGGATAATTAGCACAAATCACTAATGCATCTCTCTCTCTTACTATGGATTTCTTCATCTTCAAAAATACTTTACCAAGATTATCATTTAACTAATTATTTATTTATTTTTATCTATATGGTTTTTCAGGACAGGGTCTCTCTGAGTAGCTTTGAAGCCTGTCCTGGAACTGGTTTGCAGTCCAGGCTGGCCTCAAACTCAAAGAAATCTGCTAGCTTCTGCATCCTGAGTGCTGGATTAAAGGTGTGTGCCACGACCGCCAGGGCAATCTAAACCAATTTTATAAGTATTTACTAATACATGGTTTGAAACAAACTGTTATGTTCTGTTGTCCAATTACATCAGAGTTTGAGTATCATATGCCGTTAATATTGAATGTGAAGATTACATTACCAGTTATTCTTTAATCTTCTGGTTTAACCCTGGGATAGATTTAATATCCATCCAGTGTAATGAACTAATGCAGCTTTGCTACCAACAAGGTCTATGCACAATTGTTTTCATCTTCTACTTAACCCTGATACCATTGTGTTATATTTTCCATGAACTTGGCCTCTATCCAGAATCTAGATTGATGATTATGCCTTGTGAATTATAAAATATTTAATCCAGGTGGAAATGTTAAATGATATGATGTTATGTGTCACTGTTCAGCATGGTGTACCTTCATATTAGCATATTTTTAGCAATTTTCTCTCATTATGTTGCAGTAGATTGTCCTAAATTATTTTGCCTTATTAATTATACTATTTGATGATTAAAGCGGAGTTGTATTGAGAACCAGAATAAAAAGAAAATTAAATAATTAAAGATCTGAGAGAGAAAAGATTTCCTTTTAAATTTTACTAATTGGTAAAATATTGTATTTATTAGACAGAAGTGTGATTCATAGTTCAAATTCATGCTTGTTATAGGAATTTTACCAAGTAGATCTTTGTTACAGTGTGGAGGAATGTAAGTTTGACAGTTTAATCTTACAAATACTATCCAATTAAAATATAATTTTGTGTATCATGGAAACAATGGAATTTTAGTGACATAGCTCCTTCAGTTGTTTTCCATATGATAGGTATATGTGTATGTATGTGTGTATGCAGGTATGTGTATATGTACTTTAATATTTATCTCGAGAATTTTATAAATGAGTACAATATTCACATCATTTACACTCCTTTGTTTTTTTCCACACTCCAGTTCCTACCATGTTTCCCCAACTTACTCTCAATTTTGAGACCTCTTTTAAGTTATTACTCATACACACAGGCAATGCATACATACATTGGTATGCATAAATAAAACTTTCTGAGTCCACTTAGTATGCTCATACCTGTAGTATTTATGGCAAAGTACTTGGGCTTAGACAATCTATCAGGGACTGGTTCCTGGAGAAGACTGATTCCAATTTTTTTAGCAGCCATTAATTACTTCTCTCTATCTACAATGTGGCATTGTGAGATTTCCCATTTCCAAGCTGACATATCAACTCTTGATAATCCATAGATTTTTGTTTAGGTACTGTGCTGGATAGCTAGAGTCATTTGAAAGTAGTGATCATTAATTTAGAAAATTCTGGACCTGGATGGAGGTGGGTGGTCCTTGGACTTCCCACAGGGCAGGGAACCCTGATTGCTCTTAGGGATGAAGAGGGAGGGGGACTTGATGGGGTAGGGCGAGGGAAATGGGAGGCAGTGGCGGGGAGAAGGCAGAAATCTTTAATAAATAAATAAACAAACAAACAAATAAATAAATAAATGGAAAAGAAAGAAAATTCTTCCACAAGATCTGACAACAGAGTATTTTCTTAATCAGTGAATAATAGAGAATAGCCCTGTCCAATGTGGGTGATACTAACGCTGTGCTGGTGGGCCTGAGTTTTAAGAGAAAGTAGATTGATCAAACCATGGGGACCAAGCCAGTGAACAGCACCCTTCCATGATCTCTGTATCAGCTCCTGCCTCTAGAATTCTGCCAGGTTTGAGTTCTTATCATAGTTAAATATATTGTAGATCCTAAATATGTTTCCCATTACTCTCCAAAGCTATTTCATTCTTTCACCACTATCTCTAATTTTCTATTTGCAAATGATATTTCAAATTACATCAACAAACACAATTCCCATCCCATATATACAAGCATACCAAAGGAAAATGGCACATTTATCTCAACTGCCACAGATATAAAATAAATTAGGTGAGAAGACAAATGTATGAGTTGTTTTGATTTAAAATTCAAGAGACACAATTTCTAGGTCAAACTATATTTCTAATAAGTAGGTAGATATATGCTGAGAACTTCATTCTAAATTTAGATATTAATAGTTTTAGTCCTAAAACTAATATATTTTGAGATAAACAACTTTGTTTGGAGTTTTATCTCTGGGATTTATATGTCATTAAATCTTTTTATTGAATTTCTACTTTTTTAATTTATAATACTAGGATAATATTACCTTCTCAGAAGCATAGGAGTACAAGCCAGAAATATTAAAGTTTTGTGGCTTATTTTATGTGTAATTTCATCATCTAAATCCACTAATCCATAAAATGAGTTTATTTCACTACAGATTATAGTGTTTCCTAATATTTTAAAAACACTATCAAATCAATAAACATTTGAGTGATTGAACACGAAGCTTAAAAGAAAAATGTAAGAATATTCATACAGGTGACAGTCATTATAACTAACTTTTTCCAGCAAATGAAATTGTGAGCAAAATTTTATAAAATATATACAATGGTCAGTTGTATATGAATGTTCATGTTAAATTGAAGTTAATGAGGTGCTTAATTTTATGATTTTATTTGCACTTATTGTAGTGCTGTTTTGACCTTAAAACTTTTTCATTTTTTTTGTGTGTTGTATATTTCTCTCTCTCTCTTTGTGTGTATGTGTGTGTGTGTTTATGTATGTGTTGTTGTCTGTTTGTGCCTGTATCTTTACTGTATATTCATGGAGACAACAGTGCCCTTCTGTGGAACTCTTTCTCCATTACTTATTGTTTTTCCATACTTTTCTTTTTTTGAGGCAAACTTCATATCTTGCCTGATGGTTTTACTTACTTAATAGTAAATTATTATATGACTGTCAACACCCTCCTTAAGCTAGTCTTCAGTTTGTAGTACCAGCAAGACCATGTGACTTCTGGGGGCTTATCTTAGTAAGGGTTACTTTGCTTTGAAGAAACACCATGACCAAAAGCAAGTTGAGGAGGAATGGGTTTATTTCACTACCAATTCCAGTTAACAGTTCATCATCAAAAGCTGCTGTGCAAGAACCTGGAAGCAGGAGGTAATGCAGAAACTATAGAGGAATGCCTCTTACTGACTTGCTTGCAATGGCTTGCTCAGTGTCTTTTCTATGAAACACAGGACCACCAACACAGGGATGATACCACCCACAATGGGCTGCACTCACCTCCATGAACCACTCATGAAGGTCTTGAAGAGAGTAAGAATATAAGAAACCTACCTAAACCTAAGAAAGGCAAATTATAGCAAGCCAAAGGCCAACATCAAACTAAATGGAGAGAAACTCCCAGCATTCCTACTGAAATCAGGAACAAGACAAGTTTGTCTTCCTATCTATTCTATATAGTTCTTGAGTTCCTAGCTAGAGTGATAAGACAACAAAAATTCTAGCAAGGAACTTCTTCAACTCAGAAACACTTTGAGTAATGTAGCAGGATACAAGATTAACTAAAAAAAAATTAGTAGCCCTCTTGTACACAGATGATAAAAGGACTGAGAAAAAAAATCAAAGAAACATCACCCTTCACAATCGCTGCTGAAGGGAGTGGGGCCCCTTTTTTCCATCTCACCCAGAAAAATTACATCTGAAATAATCACACAGAAATTGTATTAATTAAATTACTGCCTGGTCCATTATTTCTAGCCTTTTATTGGCTAACTATCCCGTATTAGTTTAGCTCATTTTTAATAATTTGTATACCACCACAAGGTCATGGCTTACCAGGAAAGATTCTAACCAGCGTCTGTCTCACACAGGAGAATAATGGCATTTGCCATGTATCCCTTCTTCCCAGGATTCTGTTCTGTCCACTCCACCTATCTAAATTCTGCCCTATTAAAAGGCCAAGACAGTCTCTTTATTCAACCAATGAAAGCAATACACAAACAGAAGAACCTCCTTCACCAAATAGAAACAAATAGCATAAAATATCTTATAGTAATTCTAACCAAACCAGTGGAAGACATGTATGACAAGAACTTTAAATCTTTGAAGAAAGAAATTGAAGAAGACACCAAAAAGTGGAAAGATCTCCCATACTCTTGGGTAGGCAGAATTAACATAGTAAAAATGGAAATCTTACCAAAAGCAAACTACAGATTCATTGCAATGCCCAACAAAATCTTCACAAACCTAGAAACAATGGTACTCAACTTCATGTGGAAAAGCAAAGATCTTAGGATAACCAAATCAATTCTATTCAATAATAGAGGCATCACGATCCCTGACTTCAAACTCTACTACAGTGTTACAGTACTATAAACAGTCTGGTATTGGCATAAAAACAGACAGGAGGACCAATGGAACTGAATCAAAGATCCAGATATTAATCCACACACCTTCAAACATCTGATTATTGAGAAAGAAGCAAAATTATCAAATGGAAAAAAGAAAGCATATTTAACAAATGGTGCTGGAATAACAGGATATCAACATGTAGAAAAATGAAAATAGACCCATATCTATCACCATGCACAAAACTCAAGTCCAAATGGATCAAGACATCAACATAAAGTCAGGCACATTGAACCTTATAGAATAGAAAATGAGAAGTACACTTGAATACATTGGCACAGGAGACCACTTTATAATTATAACCCTAGCAGGACAGACATTGAGAAAAACCATTAATAAATGGGACTGGTGTGGAAAATTGTCTATATTCTGTTAATTATGTTTTAAATAAATTCTGATTGGAAAGTATCCAGGCAGGAAGTATAGGTCGGACAACCAGACAGGAAGTAGAGGTGGGTCAATGACAACAGGAGAATTCTGGGAAGAGGAAACTTCCTTCTGCAGTCCTGTACAGACACAGATGAAGCAAAATGTGACTATGCCACTGAAAAAAGTACTGAACCATGTGACTAATACAGATAAGAATAATGGCTAAATCAATTTACAATTAATATAGACCTCTATGTGATTTGTTTGGGACTTAATGACTGCACAGGAACTGAGAGGGAGGCAGAAACTCAGTCAACAAATGGTGCCAATGTGTGGATGACTGTATCCACATAAAGTCTGACAGAACTTGGGAAGTAATTCTAGACAGAAACGAATAAAGTAAAGCATGGCTTCTTGGTAGCAGCAATTGTTTGGGTCTGCTGTGCTTGCTAGAGTCATGTGCTCTCATTAAAGAGAGGCTTCCAGACTCAGATTTATCTGCAAAACCTTGCAGCTCTTTTAAGAGGTCCTGCCACAAAACACTTACATGGTGTTGATTAAAAGCTGACTGCCTGCTTTTTTTGTGGTAGCAGGGTACAGACCTAAACAGAAAACTCTCAACAGAGTAATCTAAAATGGGCTGAAAAACACTTAAGAAAATGTTCAACATCCTTAGTTATTAGAGAAATGCAAATTGAAACAACTCTGAGATTCCATCTTACACCTGCAAGAATGGCCAAGATCAAAAACACTGATGATAACTTATGCTGAACGGGTTGTGGAATAAAGGGAACACTCCTGTATTTCTGATTGGAATGCAAGATGGTTCAATCCCTTTGGATATCAGTGTGACAATTTCTCTGAAAATTAGAAAACAACCTTCTACAAGACCCAGTAATACTACTTTTGTGTATATATCCAAAGGATGCTCAATTGTGCCACAAAGACATGTGCATACTATGTGTATAGTAGCATTTTTTATCATAGGCGGAACCTGAAAACAACCTAAATGCCCTTTGGATTAAGAATGGACAAGAAAAATTTGGAACATTACACAATGGAGTACTAACTCATCAGAAAATAATAACATCTTGAATTTTGGTTCTCTAGAATCATGAACTATATACTCAATATCCTTTGTTTATAGATAGTATCCACTTATAAGTGAGTACATGTCATATTCATCATTTCAGGTCTGGGTTATCTCTCTCAGGATAGTGTTTTCTAATTTCATCCCTTTCATCATGCAAAATTCAAGATGTCAAATTTTTACAGCTGAGTAGTACTCTAATGTGTAAATGTGCCATATTTTCTTTACCCATTCTTCAGTTGAGGGGCATCTAGGTTGCTTAGAGGTTCTGGTTGTTATAAATAATGCTGCTATGAAGCATAGTTGAACAAATGCCTATGTAGTATGATTGAGCATCATTTGGGTATATTCCCAAGAGTGTTATTGATGGATCCTGAGGTAGAATGATTTCCAGTTTTCTGAGAAACCACCATACTTATTTTCAAAGTGGTTGTACCACTTTGCATTTGCACCAGCAATGGATGGGTGTTCCCCTTACTCCATATCCTCTCTAGCAAAAGCTTTCAGTGGAGTTTTTGATCTTAGCCATTTTGACAGTTTTAAGATGGTATCTCAGAGTTGCTTTGATTTGCATTTCCCTAATAGCTAAGGAAGTTGAACATTTTCTTAAATATCTTTTGGCCATTTGAAATTCTTCTGTTGAGAATTCTCTGTTTAGGTTAGTATTCCATTTCAATTGGGTTATTTAGAATTTTAATGTCTAATTTATTGAGTTCTTTAAATATTTTGGAGATCAGTCCTTTGTTGCATGTAGGGTTGGTGAAGATCTTCTTCCATTCAGTAGGCTGCCTTTTTGTCTTACTGACAGTGTGTTTTATTACTTTACAAAATATTTTTTGTTTCAGGAGGTGTCATTTATTTATTGTTGTGGTCAGTGTCTGTGCTACTGGGATTATATTTAGGAAGTGGTCTCCTGTCCCCATGCATTGAAGATTACTTCCAACATTCTCTTCTATCATTTTCAGTGTGGTCAGATTTATATTGAGGTCTTTAATCCATTTGTACTTGAGTGTTGTGCATGGGAATAGATATGGATCTATCTTCATTCTTCTACATGTTGTCATTCAGTTATGCCACCAACATGTGTTGACGAAACTTTCTTTCTCCCCTTGTAAAATTTTAGCTTCTTTATCAAAAATCAGGTGTTCATAATTGTGTGGATTAGTATCCAGGTCTTCAATTTGATTCTATTTTGCAACCTCTCTGTTTTTATGCCAGTATTAAGTTGTTTTCATTATTGCAGCTCTATAATAGAGCTTGATTTCAGCGATGCTGATGCCTCTAAAAGTGCCTTTATTGTAAAGGATTTTTTTGGCTATCCTGGGTTTTTTGTTTTTTCATACCAAGTTGATTATTGTTATTTCAAGATCTGTGAATCCTTGTATTGGGATATTCATTGGGGTTGCAATGAATCTATAAATTGTTTTTGGTAGGAATGCTGTTTTTACTATGTTGATCCTTCCTCTTAAAGAGCATGGGGGATCTTTCTGTTTTCTGGTATCTTCTTAAATTTCTTTCTTCAAAGACTTAAAGTTCCTGTTGAATATGTCTTTCACTTCTTTGATTAGTGTTACTCCAAGATATTTTATGTTATTTGTGGCTATTGTGAAAGGTGATGTTTCTCTAATTTCCCTCTCAGCTTCTCATACACAAAACTATGAGATACTATGAAAGCAGGGCTAAGTGGAAATTTCATAGCATTAAGTGCCCACCTAAAGAACATATAGAAAGCTCACATTAGCGACTTAATAGCACACGTAAAAGCTCTAGAACAAATAGAAGCTGACTCATCCAGAAGTTATAAAAAGCAGAAAACACTCAAATTGAGAGCTATAATCAACAAAATAGAAAGAAAGAAAACCACAGAAAGAATCAATAAAATGAAGAGCTGATTCCTTGACTAAATCAACATAGACAAACCGTTATCCAAACTAATCAAAAGGCTGAGAGAGAACATTCGAATTAACAAAATCAGAAATGAAAAGGGGGACATAACAACAGACACTGAAGAAATTCAGAGAATCATTAGGTCATACTTCAAAAAACTGTACTTTACAAAATTTGAAAATGTAAAGAAAATGGAGAATTTTCTAGAGAAATACATCAAAATTAAGACAAGATCAGGTAAACAATTTAAATAAACCTATAAACTACGAGGAAATGAAAGCTGTCATCAAAAACCCCCCAACCCCCAAAAAGTCCAGGGCCAGATGGTTTTAGTGCAGAATTCTTCCAGAACTTCCAAGAAGAGCTAATACCTATTCTCTTCAAAGTGATTCACATAATTGAAAGAGAAGGAACATTGCCAAACTCTTTTTATGAGGCTAGGGTTACTGTGATAGCAAAACCACACAGAACCCCAACCAATGAAGAGAAGTCCAGACTAATCTCACTCATGAGCATGGATTCAAAAATTCTCAATAAAATACTGACAAACCAAATCAAAGAACACATCAAAAAAATTATCCATTACAATCAAATAGACTTTATCCCAGAGAAGCAGGGCTTATTCAACATACAAAAATCTATCAATGTAGTCAATCATATAAATAAACTGAAAGAAAAAAATATGATCATTTCATTAGATGCTGAAAATGCATTTGATAAAATTCAACACTCTTTCATGATAAAGGTCTTGGAGAGATCAGGGATACAAAAAACTTACCTAAATATAATAAAAGCAATATAGAGCAAGCTGACATATGACATAAATTAAATGGAGAGAAACTCAAAGCTATTCCACTAAAATCAGGAATAAGACACTGCTATCCACTCTCTCCATATCTCTTCAAATTAGTTCTTGAAGTTCTGGCTATGGCAATAAGACAAAAAAAAAAGAAGAAGATCAAGGGGATTTAAATTGGAAAACAGGTCAAACTTCGTTATTAACAGATGATATGATAGTATATATAAGTGACCCCAAAAATTCTACCAGACAACTGCTACAGCTGATAAGTAACATCAGTGATGTGGCAGGATATATGATCAACTTAAAAATTTAGTAGCCCTTTTATATATAAATATTAAAGAAGCAATATTTTAAGTATATTATATTTGCAGTAAAGCACAGGTATTTAAAATCTATACTTCTTTCAATCTTTTTATATTATATACAGATAGCATGGTATAGTGATCACACAACAACTACAAATGTCCATTGTGATATACTATCCATCTTTTTGTTTCTGAAGTAGATTCTTTCATTAGCCAGGAAGTTTCAGACTAAGGTATGCTAATTAGCCTGAAGGCAAATTTTTTGTTTTCCCAGTACTAGGACTTCAGAAGAATCATCAGAAATTGTTTTTTGTTTGTCTATATTTTTCTTTTTAGCTGTGTTTTGATGGAAAGGGATCAGGTCCTCAAGTTTGTAAGTCCAACACTTGTCTGTTAACTTTCATTGTTACAAGACTTGCTACTGTGATTTAGTTAGAATCTCTATTGATTATATATTTGGCTGTAGAAAAAATGTTTTTCTTACTTGTATGTTTTACTGAAAATTTGTTTATGTATAGACTGAATTATCTAGCTTGCATACCACATTTTCAATTAAAGTATTGTGTGCAATTAACTTGTGCATTGAAGATTCTTTAATAGAACTTTAGCCACTCCATAACATGTACATGACAATTACATATTAAACGTTAAAATAAGTGTTACACAAAGAGGTACAAAGTATTAAAATGACTTTTCCAGTTATTATAAAATGTTATTAGGATGATAAGTATATTAAAAACACACAGATTTCCATCCATTTGCACGCAAAATTCGAGAAGTCATTGTTTTTTACTGCTGAGTAGTACTCTAATATGTATATATTCCACACTTTCTTCATCCATTCCTCCATTGAAGGGCATCTAGGTTGTTTCCAGGTTTTGGCTATTACAAACAATGCTGCTATGAACATAGTTGAACAGATACTTTTGTCATTTGATGTGGCATCTCTTGGGTATATTCCCAATAGTGGTATTACTGGATCTTGGGGTAGGTTGATCCCAAATTTCCTGAGAAATCGCCACACTGATTTCCAAAGTGGTTGCACAAGTTTGCATTCCCACCAGCAATGAATGAGTGTGCCTCTTTCTCCACAACCTCTCCAGCAAAGGCTATCATTGGTGTTCTTGATTTTAGCCATTCTGACAGGTGTAAGATGGTATCTCAAAGTTGTTTTAATTTGCATTTCCCTTATCGCTAAGGAGGTTGAGCATAAGCCAAGGACAATGGCACTAGGTTTCGATCCTAATACATGAACTGGCTTTGTGGGAGCTTAGCCTGTTTGGATGCTCACCTTTCTGGACGTAGATAGAAGGACCTTGGTCTTCCCGCAGGGCAGGGAATTTGGACTGCTCTTCAGTAACGAGAGGGAGGGGGAATGGAGTGGGGGGAGGAGAAGAGGAGTGGGGATAGGGGGAGGGAAGTGGGGGGAGGGCAATATTTGGGAGGAGGGGAGGGAAATGGGAAATGGGGAGCAGGTGGAAATTTTAATTAAAAAAGAATAAAAATAAATAAATAAGTAAAAAAAAAAAAACCACACAGATTACTTAAGTACATTCTTTTGGGAAAGTTGTGATCTAAGTTCCTTGGCAAAGACATTCTACTCAAGATATTACATCTATGCCCAATGTTCCTCATTTTATATGAATTCCTGGATAGAAAATTTGTGACATTTTCTTTATGAGTAAATGAATTAATGACTGTTATTTTAGAACAACTTCATGTAACTGAGTTAAGTAGCAAATTGACTTAATATATTTAGTGTACTATTATAATAATAATTATTATTATTATCGTAATACATTATGAAGTTCTCAAATAAAGGAAAAACACAAAATTATATTAGTGTGTTCCTGCAATTGAAATTCAAGAAAAGAAGTTTAATAAGCAATTCAAAAAAGAATTTTAATAAGCAATTTGTGTGTGTTAAGAAAAGAGTTGGGTTTTGCATATATATATTCTTTTCAATATATAAATACATTGTATATATTTTGAATTCTATATATTAGATTCATATGTATGAATCAATATACACAAATATACACAAATCCATATATGTGTGAATTTAAATTTATATGTGAATTAACGTATATGCATATATAAAATATTATATAGATAATTTTATGTTTATATGTGAATTCATCTATCTATATAATATATACATATACACACATATATACACACACACACACACACACACACACATCCAGATGTAATTTGGAGCAAAAATTGATGTAAATAATATCTAGTGTCCAAACACATCACAATTGTTTATAGCAAGTAACTTGGCATGTTTGGCAGCATCATAATTCATAGGAATCTTCCAAAACATTTAGAAATGTTATGTTAAATGATGCACTAGTAATTTATAAAAATTTTAGACTTTTGAGAATGAATAAATATTTTCATAATTCTCTTTCCCTATAACTGTGTTAATATTCATAATATTGTAAAGCTTATATAAAGATTATTATTTAGTTAAATGAGTAGCTTCAAAAATAGAAAAGCAGTTAGATGTCATTATCTAAAATGTGATCTTGTTCCAAAATGCTCACTTTATAGATATACCCTGTGCAGGTTCAATTAATATAAAGGAAAATTACTTTATATTTATAATAGGCTAAACACAAACATATTAAGATAAATAATACTTCCCAAAGAAGTAACAATTTATAATCAAATTTAAACATATCAACCCAAAACTATAAAACAGTTTTATGAAATTAAAATATCACATATAAAAACACACCAGACACAGATATATCCAAATTCTTTATTGAAGTTATCATACTAAATATTGATTTTTGATATTTTTGAACTGATTGTCTATTTAACAATTTGAAGAGTATAGTAACTGCTTACTATATGAAGATTTTATTATTATGTGGTATTACTTTTAAGACAAATATATCAATGATAATAAACAGCTACATATTCAGATAAAGTTCAGATTTTTCTTTTTAGATCAAGAGTATAAAAACTTATTTCTAGATTCAATCCAGGTGAGTAAAATGCACCTAAAGACCAGCCTAGTTCCTCACAGTCCAGGATTATTGAAAACATCCTTATGGTGCTGGGCCAGTAGGTGCCATTATAATGAGCAAATATATGGTGGTAAAATAGGAAAGAAAGAGAATCAGTAAGATCCCTGTGTTATGGAAAGAGGCAAAACTGAAGTAACTAATGCAGTACGTAACAGGCTGCTGTGAATGGCCTGCTTACCACCTGGTACCAGGATGACATTCAGGACTAAGCTGCTGTCAAGGGTCATGTTTGGGTTAATGATCCTGCCACAACCAAAGTCTGAGTTGGTGTTGATGGCTCTTGTTGCCACTGAGGGCTCTGCATATGCCAGGATTCTGATCAGTCACCTGAGAACATGCTGGTATTAGAGGGCCAGGTTGCCACTGGGGCCACACTGATTTTGATAGCCTGTGCTGTCACCTGGCCAGGGTATCACCTGGGCCTGAGCTGCTGTTGAGTCCACATGACTGAGACCATGACTCTGCTGCAGCTTGGGTATTTGTTGATGTCCATAGTCCATGTTACCAAAGGAGGCCATAGTAACTATATGTGTTGAAATCTGAGGACCTTCCTGATCCTATCCCACCTTTACTGGCACTGGGACAATGGGATAGCTTGCCCTGTCCCACAGTGGACATTGCAGAAGAGCTAATTCTGTCCCTCATGGGAGAGCTGCCTGATCTCTGCTATCTGAAAAAAAAAATGCTTAATTTTTCACCTGAAGTGGACAGTCCCAGTGGCCTGGACTGTCCATCACAACTGCTACCCAGCAACAAGTACTGATCATTGAGTTGGTCTACCCTCACATCTATTTTATCTATGACCTGCTGGAGCTTGTGAAATGACTCCTCTGTTAAATAATAGCCACAGGATCCCCATGACTAAGAGCAGCAGCAGGACATCTAAGAGGAGTTTCAGTGAGGTTCCATCAAAGATTGTGTGCCAGAGTCCAAAGGCCTTGAATCAGAATAATGACTCTATGCAATTACCATTTATGTGTGTTCAAAAGAGTATAATGCTGTGGTACACCTCAGCTTCCATTACCACAAAAATGAATGAAGAGGTTTTGGAGAGGTGGCAACAGTGGAAAAATGAGGTGGTTTTTTGTTTGTTTTGTTTTTAACTAATTTTCAAGGCTCTTTTGATGAGATGTTGTGGGATGAGGGGTGGAATTATGGAGAGAATGGGAGATGAACAAGACATTTTCCAAAGTCCCCAAAAGAATCAACAAAGAAGAATATTATAAACAAACAAACGGGGGCTGGAGAGATGGTTCAGAGGTTAAGAGCACTATTCTTTTAAAGGTCATGAGTCCAATTCCCAGCAACCACATGGTGCCTCCCAGGTACCTATAATGAGATCAGGTGCCCTCTTCTGGCATACAGGCATGCAGGACACTGTATATAAAATAAATAAATAAATAAATAAACAAACAAACAAATCTTTTTTTAAAAACTTACCTCTTAAGGAATAGTTGCAATTTTACCCAGACTGATGTGTTCTGGAATCTAGAAACAGAATTGAATATCACAGCAGACAAACAACCAACAAAACATCCACTTGCCCAGATTCATTGCAAACACTCAATCAATATAAAAACCCAAGACTTTGTGTCCTCATCCAATTCTATAGAAATGTTTACCAATCAAAATTACCTAGTTGAAATCTAGCATAAAAAAATTAAAAGAAAACTCATAGAAAGGATTAAAAAATGCAAAGAGTGTAAAGAAGTTATTAATAATCATACCAATGGACTTAAAGATGACAACAAATTCCTGACTGATGTTTAAAAACACAAGTGACTGAATAAAGCTGCAATGATTCCCTCAGTTGTTCATAGTTCTTTGTGTACTTTTAAGGCCTCATGACCTTGTCTTCACCCACTTTGCCTTCCCATTGTTGTCCTCGTTGAGTTCATTTTGGGGGAGTTAGTAAGACTTTATGTGTGTAACTTCTGACGTTTCTAAGGGATACAACCTCTTAGCAAACTCTCTGATTCGCTGGCCGTTACAATCTTTTGGACCTCTTTTTGCAACATTTCTAATGCTTAAGGAGAAAGTATTGTGTAGATGCATCTTTTAGGAATGTGCTTTATAATTTGAATTTTGATTGGTTGTAGTTTTCTGTCATCTCAATCTCCATCTGTTTCAGAGACATTTCCTTGGCTAGAGACAAAAACTACACTTATTTGTGGGCATAAGAACAAATTTTATAGATTGTGGTAAAGGATTATGCTGTTTTAGTAAAGTATTTGTTGTAGACTCTTCAATATACATGACTTCAATGGGATCATAAAAACAAATTATCCCAAACTAAGGAAAGACATGTACAACAAGAACATAAAACAACAAAAGGCAGGAAAAGAAAGTAACCTCTTAACATCATTTTATACTTAAAACACTTAATAAAGAACAAAGGGAGAGTACTTAAGTCTCCAATAGAAAAATCATCAGTCCCATATGAAAGAAACCCCTTCTGAACAACAGCTTGCATAAAAATGGAGTCTTTAAAAGTCAGAATGAATAAAAAATTCAAATATACCACAGTTGCCCAACTAAGGCAATTTTATCTAGTAAAATTATCTGCCACAGTAGAAAAAAAATACAAAACCAAACTAAACTGTTTATGATATAAACAAGCCAAAAATTCATATCCATTGAAACAACTCTACAGAGAAAACTGAAAGCAGTACTTTTGATTGAAATGATAAATTAACATATAGGAGAAGACATAGAGAGTAAGTAAACATACAATTGCTAAAACAAAATAGGGCATAGAATATGAACAGCAAAACAAAAAGAAGAGTAATTAACAAAATTTTCTATAATAAATTTAAATAATAGTTTTCTTATCAACATACAGAGACTGATCAAACTGATTTAAAAGTAATCTGTCATTTCCGTATCCACAAGAATTCCACCTTAGCCGGGCGGTGGTGGCGCACGCCTTTAATCCCAGCACTCGGGAGGCAGAGGCAGGTGGATCTCTGTGAGTTCCAGCGAGGCCAGCCTGGTCTACAGAACTAGTTCCAGAATTCCACCTTACCTTTAAGGATATGTGCTACCTTAGAATGCAAGGACAGAAACAAGTATCATAAGAAAATTGGACATAAGAAAAACAGACACTGCTTTTTTTATATCTGGAAAAAATTGCTAGCTAATATTATCCAGAAGAGACAAAGAAGGGCACTTTATTCTGATGAAGAGAACAATTAACTAAGGAGGTAATTTAACACAAAACCCATATGCATTAATCGCTGGCAAACTCTGTTTCATAGAAAGCAAAGTACTGTACTTCAGAAAGAAGATTAACTGAAATTTGGTAATAATAGGTATTTTCAATATCCCATTTTCTCCAACAGACAGGTCATTCTGAAAAGTATTTAGGAGAGAAATATAACTAAATGGCTTAATATAAAAATTGACCTAACAAATATCTGCAGAATATTCCACTAAAGTACTGAAGAACACATATTATACTCAATGGTCCATGAAAACATCCATAAATGTATTCATTATGAGATACAAAGTGATCTCAATAAACACCAAAGATTGAAATTTTATGTGCATCCTATCTGACCATAATGCAATAAACTTTAATTCAGTAACAAAGTAATCTTTAGTTACTGCAGTAACCTATGGAGATTTAAAACGCATTACTGAAAGTTGAATGGGTCAAAGAAGAAATCAAGAAAGAAATAAAAATCAAATAGGAGTACAAACAAAAATAATAAAAAAATACTTCTATGACATTTGGAAATCAATTCCAAAAGAAAACTTGATAGCCCTAATTACCTTCATTAGAAACCCAGAAAATAAACAAATAAGTGATTTAATGTTGTAGCTCAAGGATTCGGAAAGATGCAAACACCCCAAATTCAGAAGGCAAAAACAAGTATTCTAAAGTCACACCAGAAATTAAATAAATAAAACAAAAGTAAAAGGAACCAATGCATCTCATACCTTGCTCTTTGAAAAGGTAAAATATAGACAAAAATTTTGCACGGCTAACAAAAATGAAAGACAGACAAAAAAGCATAAAGAAAAGAAGGAAGGAAAGAAGAAAAGGGATGACCCAATTTAGAGAGTCACAGTTGAACAAGAAAACATCACAATGAGCAAAAAATTCATTCCAATCATAAGAAGAAAATATTTTTAAAATATACACTTCATTAAGTTAAACTAGCTTAAAGAAATGATTAAGAACACAAACAAAGGTGATATGCAAGATATTCATCAGTATAGGATAGGGTCATTTCAGGTTCCCTCTCCTTAGTTGCCCAAGGTACCAGCTGGGGACATATTCCTGGACACCTGCGAACCCCTCAAGAGTCAAGTCTCTTGCCAACCCTAAGATGGCTCCCTTAGATAGGATATATACTTCGCTGCTCCCGTATCCATCCTTCCTATATCCCAACCATCCCAATCCTCCGAGCTCCTCCCATCCTCCCCTTCTCATATTTCTCATCCCATTTCCCCTTTGCCCCATGCCACCTCACCCGCAAGTTCCCAGTTTTTGCCCTGGAATCTTGTCTACTTCCCCCTCTCCATGCGGATGACTATATGATTTTCTTTGGGTTCACTTTCTTATTTAGCTTCTATAGGATCACACATTATATGCTTAATGTCTTTTATTTTATGGCTAGAAACCGATTATGAGTGAGTACATCCCATGTTCCTCTTTTTGAGTCTGGGATACCTCACTCAGGATAGTGTTTTCTATTTCCATCCATTTGCATGCAAAATTCGAGAAGTCATTGTTTTTTACTGCTGAGTAGTACTCTAATATGTATATATTCCACACTTTCTTCATCCATTCCTCCATTGAAGGGCATCTAGGTTGTTTCCAGGTTTTGGCTATTACAAACAATGCTGCTATGAACTGATGAATATCTTGCATATCACCTTAGAACCTTCATCTGGCGATGGATCGAGGTAGAGACAGAGTCTCAATTTGGAGCAACGGTCTGAGCTCTTAAGGTCCAAATGAGGAGCAGAAGGAGGGAGAACATGAGCAAAAAATCAGGACCACGAGGGATGCACCCACCCACTGTGACAGTGGAACTGATTTATTGGGAGCCCACCAAGGCCAGCTGGTCTGGGACTGAATAAGCATGGGTTGATTCCGGACTCTCTGAGCATGGCGGTCAATGAAGACTGATGAGAAGCCAAGGACAATGGCACTAGGTTTCGATCCTAATACATGAACTGGCTTTGTGGGAGCTTAGCCTGTTTGGACGCTCACCTTTCTGGACGTAGATAGAAGGACCTTGGTCTTCCCGCAGGGCAGGGAATTTGGACTGCTCTTCAGTATCGAGAGGGAGGGGGAATGGAGTGGGGGGAGGAGAAGAGGAGTGGGGATAGGGGGAGGGAAGTGGGGGGAGGGCAATATTTGGGAGGAGGGGAGGGAAATGGGAAATGGGGAGCAGGTGGAAATTTTAATTAAAAAAGAATAAAAATAAATAAATAAGTAAAAAAAAAGAAATCTCACTGAAGATCAAAAGCAGAGAATTTTTTAAAAATAAAAACACATTTAAAATTCAAAAAAAAAAAAAAGAACACAAACAAAAACATAACAATGAGTTCTGAACATTAGTAAGAAAGCTTCTAATCAGCAAAGTTCTAAAACTGGTAGATTAACAGCAGAATTTCACAAGACTTGCAACTATCTATGACCAATACTTCTCAGTTATTCAAAATAACATGAAAGAAAAAAAAAAGGACAGTAGAAGTATCATATCCTTAAATTCTTTCACAAAGTCCATCTTACTCTTTTTGTAAAGCCAGACAGGGAAAGTTCACTCACTCTAAAGAAAGCATTTCAAAACGGAGTATGACATTAGGGCTGACAGAGATTAAAGGTACCAGGTTGAAATTAGCATATCCAGGCTGCTAAAGTAGCTCCCTTGTAACAACACTTATGACAGATAAAAAACCATTTTTTTTCCTCAGAGACAAACAACTAATCGACCACCACATCGCTGAGATGTTATTGGTTCTTGGTGACATAAAAAAACTTTGAAAGTCATTGGAAAGGCTGATCTGATCACATTTTGTTTCATTTGAGGAAGTCAATTCTGGCAGTGACTCAGAGGATGAATATGAGATCAACCTAGCATGAGGATGACATGATTGATAAATTTGCAAAAGCAAAGACGGAAAATGAGTGGAAATATAAAATGATTGTTGGGTTAATAGAACTCCGAAGAAAATTAGGGCGAAATCCTGAAATGAGTATTGTCGTACATGTTTGAATTGAAGTGACTTAAGAAATTGAGGAAGAGCCGGGCGGTGGTGGCACACGCCTTTAATCCCTGCACTCTGGAGGCAGAGGCAGGCGAATCTCTGGGAGTTCGAGGCCAGCCTGGTCTACAAGAGCTAGTTCAGGAACAGGCACCAAAGCTACAGAGAAATCCTGTCTCGAAAAACAAAAACAAAAACAAAAAAAAAAGAAATTGAGGAAGAGGACCTAAGGGTATACTGGCATATATCAGAGAAAGTTATAGTGTATTCTGTCATGAGCACAGACACAAATATTAACTTTTCTTAATATGCTAAAAGAAAGAAGAGAAACTACCTGAAATTATCATGCCTCCTGAAATTCAATTATAAAATTGGAAGTAAATTGAAATAAAATATTCTCAGTAAAAAAAGATGATCAAACACATGCCTATATTTTTTATCAAATGACACAAAGCATTGGAATTGGGCAAAAGAACAACAAGGAGCCCTGTCACAAGCTTTCCGAGCACTTTGTGTGGTTAATTTATATAATCCATTCAATACTTGCTGAAAAAGTAGAAAGTATGTTTAGGCATTTGTTGTAAGCCATCAAATGCAAGTACAGAGAATTAGTATTAGGTTTGTTGGGAAAAAAAGAGGCTGCTTTGCAATCAGTTTGCTCAGTCTGCGACTATGTTAGCAGCATGTGTACATATTGTCACTGCTGTTGTTGGAGATGTTGCTGCTGTAGGTGTTAGAGAAACAAGAGAAATACCAATAAATAAGATGATTAAATTTCTTTAAGCACTGTGCTAGCATACTAATGGAAGTGGTATGTTCATAAAGAATATTGTAACACATGTCCAGAGATTCAAGAGCACAGCCAATGAATGTGGATAGAATGCAGGTCCTTGCAGGACCCTGTAGGTTCTTACGGAAATCTTAAATCATGGAAGCTTAATAGGAATGGTAATTTGTTTTAGAGCAAGCAAACTAAATGGTCAGTTTTAGCATTTAATGAAAAGATGACTCTGGAACCTAGTGGAAAATGCATTTATAAATGCCAGGATAGAAGTAATAATTTCCATAGTGGGTAGTTTAAAATTAGCTGAAATTTAACTAATAAAGGATGTATTAGCAGGAACATGTTCATAAAATTAGTGAGAAAATGTCTACAGAGCTTGATATGCAGCAGTGGTACTTGTGACTACATGGACATAGACTTTTGTTGATATCTGTGCCCAAATTCTTCTTCTCTTACAGCTCCTGATCAAGGTAAAAATGATTTAGCCACGTCATCCCTGCAAAGAAGATTCACTGTTAATGTAAATACTGGGGCACACTTAACTGCTAAGGAAATTTTTGAAAACATTTCTAAAGTAGTGACTTCTTTCTCTGAAGATTTTGAGGATTTTTTAAGTGCTAAATGAAAATTGTATTTATAATATTATTAGAACATATATAAACACATATGTAAGCATGGTTGTGTGGGCCATGAGTGTGTGAAAATATCTCAGAAAATCATAACCTAAATTCTTGTACTTACTTTTGATTAGGTGTCTTCTCCAAATTTTTTCTTTTTACTTATCAAATTTCACTAAGTTCTTACATAAAATGTAAACTTCTCAGAGAAAATTGACCTTGAATATTTTATGTGAGGAAGCTCCAAACACACTCCTCTCAGACATTTGATGTGATTTCATGCTGTGTTTCTTTCCCAACAGTTTGCTATTTTCAGTTTGTTTTCTTGTGTATAAGAATAGACACTCCACATGGAATATTAGATAAATTTTCTTTCTTTTATATGTTGTTACCTTACAACCACAAAAATGTTATTTCTTGAATAATAAAGTTTTCTTTAAATTTTCTGATTCTATTATATGTTAAAAGACCCTTTACTTTACCAAAGAATGTCACATTATGCTATTGTGAAATATCATATATACCAAGTGAAAGTTCAGTATGTTATTATTTCTCCTTTTAAATTAATAAATGTTGTTTTAGAGTTTAACTCAATATCCAAAAGAAAATTTGTAGGATAAATTATTTTAACAAAGTGGTTTTTTTATTTTTAAAAAATTATAGCACAATTATAGCATATCACTCTCTTCCCTTCCTTCCCCAAACCCTTTGAAATATAAGGCCTCTTTTGCTTTAATTAGTCTCTCTCTCTCTGTCTCTTTCTGTCTCTCTCTTTCTTCCTGTCTCTAAAACACACATGCTTTTGCACGTGCACACATGCACAAACGACAAACACACCACACACACACACACACACAACACCTGTATTTGTATCTACTTTTGTACTCCTAAATACATTAATGAAACCTTTTAGTATATATGATGTTACTTGTATGCATGTGTTTTCTGGGATATTTGGCATGCTTTTCCCTGGGGAACACTATTTCATTTTCAAAGTTCCTTATTGGCCTGTAGTTCTTAGTTTAGGGTCTAATCTTGTGATCTTCATTCTTTTGTAAAAACAAGTCTATTGGTGTCTTTTTTCTGGGTCCTCTACTTTAATTCGTGAAAGTAATACTTTAGGCAGTAATATTCATGTGAATTCATGGATGTTACTTTCCTGTCATTTCTAGATACACTTTCACAGAAAATATTCTATTTCTCTGGCTTTTGTAACCATCCTCTCTTCTCTGCTACAATGATCCCTGAGGTATAAGTGCAGGGGTTGTATTGCGAATAACTCAGTTGGGACTCTGATCTACCAGTCAATATTAGATTATGTAAAATATGACAACACTTTCTTTAAGCACATTTTCTGAACAGCAAGTGATTTAAATATGGAATGTGAAGTAATTTATTCTAAACATAGAAAAAACACATGCTTCATGATTTAATTTTCAGTACCTAATGACATTTCACACTTCAAGTCTGTAGGTAAAAAAACAAATTGTCTTTACTTTTATGACAAGCAATGTTCTTATATTTCTTTTCAAAAATTTTAAAAGATGTTTGCAATTTAAAAAAATGACAACAAATATATCACAAGGTAAAATACCTCTGAGTCTTCTGTCACTTATATTTCCAGGCCCTTTGAGCCTTGTAAGCTGATGAAACATTGTCAACTTTTATATAAAGAAGCACAAAATAAAACACCTGATGTATTTCAGTATGACATCCACTGGAGCATCCCACTATACTCTTACTTGTCTTCCAGTTTTACTTTGCTGCTATTAAAAATGAAATAATATGTAACTATAGTTAATTAAATATACTCATAATATAATTAACTAAAATGTTTAAAATATTTGCTCCTCTTAGCAGCATGACTTTTTTGTTCCTAAAATTTCTCTATATTTTAGGAATAAAGAGGGATGTTCTTGTTAAAATATTAATGCCTAAGTGTCTGTGTTTTAGTCCTATCAAAAACTTTAGGTGTGAATGTTTCTGAGTGGTGAATGATAGCTATTCATGCATAGTCAGTGTCTCTCTACTAAAATATTATCTTGCAAACTACTGTTATGAAAATTCTATTACCCATTGTAAGACAATAACATAAAAGCATTCAGATATTAAATCTTGTCTTTATTGAAATGTTGAGTCCTGATGTGTGACAGTTTCTGTGCTTGACTGTTAATTTACAACACAAAACATTGTTAATACAGTTCAGTTATAAAGGGCACAACTCTTAAAATTCATTCTTCTCTTTATTTGCTGTCTATTATGTAAACATGTGCAACTTAAGTATGTAAGTTTTTATGTGTTTTTATATACTTAAGTATACTTATAAGTATATACAATACATACACATATATGAAAATAAATATTGAATATATTGTATATTTAAGACAAATTTGGGTGAGGTAAGGTAGAATACAAAGAATACTCAATTAGAATGCAGCATTATACACAGCCCCTGTGATACAAGCCAACACATATTTATACTAACAATGCATCTCTTCAGTGTCAACTAGAGATATGACCTAAAGTCTTTGAACACATGTACTTTTTAAGATAACTATTTTACTTTCTGGTTTAATAAAAAGTATCAAGGCACAGAAAGTTCTAAACAGTTCAAAATTTTGAGTTACTGCTTGCCAAAAGCTAGTTGATCTTTGTAACTCTATTTAAAAGAGAAATTGCATATTATTAATTGTTCATTGGTGATTATAATTTGTATTACCAATTATTGAACTTTTCACCTAATATCTACTCTTGTGTTTTCTGTTTTCTCATATTTATATTTAAGAAAATGATAGTGAAAATAAGAATTTCAATCAAAGCATGACTTCCTGACAAACACAGTTTAAGACATATCTATGGAGACAAGTTGCTGTCCATGGAGACAGAGCTCACATATGTTCTTTGCAGAACCCAATTTCAATGAAGAACAACTCTTCTCAGTTTTTTTTGCAATGATAATGCAATGTGAAAAAAATGTAGGTTGACTTTAATATAGCTGTATGAATGAATTATCATTAACATAACGCATGCATTCCAATTTTTTTTTTCTCATTAAACTTGCTTTAATGGGTCTCAAAATTCTGTGACAGATTTTTGGTCAAGTTGTTCCATTAAAAAGTACTGATTTTGAAAACTAATAAGTTAAAACTGCCACACACTAAAAAAATGGTCCACAAAACATTCTCCTTTCCTTCTGAAGGTTTTACGATGCATTGTTATCATTCACCAGTCTTTTACTATTAAACTTAAATGGCCAATTGAGACAAACAGTTCTGAGACCGTTCTTCCACCACTGATTAAGACTGGGGTGGCAGGTGTTAGGGATAATATTCATTTAGCCTTCTGAGCTTTCTGGGAGTGATTTATCCAATGTTTCACTGTTTTAACGTATGTTTTCATTATGTAACCAAAACTCAGTGTCATATATTAATGTCTGTGAAGAGTCAAATCAATGGGAAAGTTCCTACATGACAGTTTAATCTATTTTGGTTATTAGTCTCCTGGGTTCTTTTATAGTGTTTCGTTATTTGTTTTCTACTTCTTCCTTTAAGTAATATTTGATAATCCAAAGAGGAGTTGAGAAGCTGAAATTCTTTTTATGAGTTAATTATTCATGCACTATTTTTTATATCAAACTTGCCAGCTACTTTGTTCTGTGCTTGCTGAAGCAGTCTCACAATTTGTCCCTTAAACACTTCTCTCTATCCACAGAGTGGCCTATTTCAGTGGTCTCACGTACAAATTCCACAAATAAAAGAACATTAATCTCTTGACTCCTGAAGAAGCCTAGAAATTTATTTTCTAGACCCTCCATGTTGGACCTCTGCCAAATGATTCCTTTCAAAACTGCAAGGACAGAAGCAGAAACACCAATACTGTAAATATATGTGCATAAGTAATAAAAGAATAAAATAACAGAGCTGTACATATAGCTCAGCTGTTTTGAGAACTGACTGTTTTACTGGAGGAGCCAGATTCAATCCAAGCACCCACACAGTGCCACACTTATCTAAGACTCTAGATACAGACTACCTTATTTCCTCTGGCTTGTAGGGTCAACAAGCATGCACATGCTTACAGACACACATTAAGGCAAAGTCCCCATATGTGTAAAATAGAATGATGAGAAGTTAAAAAATAAAATAAGTGTCTTCCTATACTAATCTGTTAATATTATTATAATTTGTTACAAAAGCAATGGAAAATGACAACAGTACAGCATGTCATTTTTTCTGTAGCTAAAAGCAAGGAAACTTAAGAAATTCTAAACAGGCCAGCGAAATGTCACATCAAGTGAAAAACTTGCCACTTAGTCTGATGATTTGACTTCTTGGGACCTACATGATCTTTCTGACCATCATAGATTAATGTGCTGACTCTCTCTTTCTCTCTCTGTCTCTTCTCTTTGTCTCTCTCTCTCTCTCTTTTATCTCTTTCTCTAAAAAAGTTAAAGGAGTCAAAAATTCATAAATGTAAAGTTTAGAATACTAAATACTGCTTATTTAGCATTATTTTATTACTTATATTTATAAATATTTAGTATTATTTAATTTTTATTTCTGTCTATTAATTTAGTTTAAATTTATTTTATGTGTATGGGTGTTTAGGTTGCATGATAGTGAATGCATTATTTGCTTTCCTCCTACCCTTGGAGGCCAGAAAATGACATTTTATCCACTAGAACCACAGTCACAGACATCTATGAGCTGTCATAGCAAGTTTTGGAAACTGAATATGGTCTTCTACAAGAGCAGTAAGTATTCTAAATCATTAAGGCATCTCTCCAGATAACGTGTAATTGTAAATATTTATGGATTACATTGTACTGTTTTTAAACATATCTATTTCTATGGAGTATTATTCAAACAATTAAATATTCTGTTCATCAAAATGTATCATCCTGTGGTGATGACAACATTCAATAACTACTGCTTATTTTAAAATATGGATGCAAACAATTATTTTGTAAGACATTACAATTTCAATTAAATGCAAAATTTTTCCAATTCCTCAATTTTATCTAATCACTCACTCTTCTCTGTTTTATATTGCCTCTCCTAACCACTTTTCAAATAAATCAGTGACCACCTTTCATTTTTAATTCTACAAATAAGTGAGATAATGAAATATTTGTTTATATATTTGCTTTCTTTGTATACATAAATGTTTATCAGAACCATCCATGTCACCAAAATGAAAAAAAATGAATGATGTTAGAAAAATAAATTTATAGACAAAAAAAGTTTGGAATAAGCTATTTGTTTAACTATTTAAAATGTGTTGTATTTGTTCATGTTGCTTTTGTTTAACTGTGTAAAGATTTGTTGCTTTTCTTTATACCACATTTGTTTAACTTTGTAAAGATGTGATGCTGTGCTTGTCTAAAGTACCTGATTGGTCTAATAAAAAGATAAATGATCCATAGCCAGGCAGAGACCAGCTGTTTATCAGCCAGTGAGGAGCTAACTCACAGGGGGCCAGACACCCAGCCATGGAGTAGCTGGAAAGTAGAATGGATAGTTTGTTGATGATGTAGATAAACCTTAGGGCAGCACACAGATTAAAAGAAATGGAGTAATTTAAGTCTAAAAAGGTAGCTAGATACAAACTTAAGCTCAGGCCAAACATTCATAATTAATAATAAATCTCCCTGTCAAAAAGGCCTTGTACATTTTTACCCAATGTGGGGCATGTCTTTCTATGTAGGGCATGAGAAGGCTGGGGGTAAAAAAGCAAAAGCATGGCTACCTAGTAGCCCAGTGTTTGTAGATTATAGAGGCACAACTCTGCCAATCAACAAGAACTTCAGCAGCTAACATGTTAATTAAAAACAACAGGCTAAGTAAGAAAACAAGTGTTACACTGCAGGCACCAACTTTCTGGAGCAGGAGTGGTTGAATACTGCTCCTCGTTAAACACAACTCCCAGTTAGATTCAGGTCTTGGCCAGACCTGCAGGGCATAAAGCTCATCTCTCAGGGACCCAAGTCGGGTAGAAGCAGTCACCAGTGAAAAGCTGCAGAGCAAGTTGAATTTTTGCCTTACATAACCAGAGAATGGTACAGAAGTACAGAAAAGCAGGTCCAGACCAAAACAAAAAACAACAAAAACAAACAAACAAACAAAAAACTTCTAGACAGGTTACAGTGTGTTTTAAAATATGCAGGTGCTTAAGAAAAGAAAGAAAGAAAATGGAGATAGATCATCATAGAAAAAGAAAAAAAATAATAAAGTAAGCCTTTAAAAGTAACACATAAAGATAGGAAAAACATAGGGAATCTAGATTCTGTATGTTTGAATTTTTTGAATGTTAATGAGTGAAAGGCAGCTGCTGAGAGATATTGGAATTGAAAAAGGACTGCTGAATTAAACCAGCCTAGATAGTGTAGGGGTGTCTTAACTTTAAAATAGAATTCAGAAAATGTATTTCACTGGTAGGAAGGTTATGCTTTTAGAAACAAATAACTGCATTTGTTCAGGCTTATTGGAGACCAGGTTTGATCAGAAGATAATTCCTGGAAACCTTGGCTACAAACATAAAGAAATAAATGTAGAAAAACAAGACAGGTAATACATATACTGATCCCTTAAATAATATAAACCGTAAATCTTTCATTTCTTTTTTTTATTATTTTTATTCTTTTTTAATTAAAATTTCAACCTGTCCCCATTTCCCATTTCCCTCCCCCTCCTCCCAAATATTGCCCCTCCCCCCACTCCCCTTTCCCTATTCCCACTCCTCTTCTCCTCCCCCCACTCCATTCCCCCTCCCTCTCGATACTGAAGAGCAGTCCAAATTCCCTGCCCTGCGGGAAGACCAAGGTCCTCCCACTTCTATCTAGGTCCAGGAAGGTGATCATCCAAACAGGCTAAGCTCCCACAAAGCCAGTTCATGTATTAGGATCGAAACCTAGTGCCATTGTCCTTGGCTTCTCATCAGCCTTCATTGTCCGCCATGTTCAGAGAGTCCAGTTTCAACCCATGCTTATTCAGTCCCAGTCCAGCTGGCCTTGGTGGGCTCCCAATAAATCAGTTCCACTGTCACAGTGGGTGGGTGCACCCCTCGTGGTCCTGACTTCCTTGCTCATGTTCTCCCTCCTTCTGCTCCTCATTTGGACCTTAAGAGCTCAGACCATTGCTCCAAATTGGGTCTCTGTCTCTATCTCGATCCATCGCCAGATGAAGGTTCTAAGGTGATATGTAAGATATTCATCAGTATAGGATAGGATCATTTCAGGTTCCCTCTCCTAAGTTGCCCAAGGTACCAGCTGAGGACATCTCCCTGGACACCTGCAAGCCCCTCTAGAGTCAAGTCTCTTGCCAACCCTAAGATGGCTCCCTTAGTTAGGATATATACTTCGCTGCTCCTGTATCCATCCTTCCTATATCCTAACCATCCCAATCCCTCAAGCTCCTCCCATCCTCCCCTTCTCACGTTTCTCATCCCATCTTTCTTAAAATCCTCTTTAGGAAATTTGATACCTCCATCTATAAGACTTTAACATGAGTATTTCTAAATTTAAGAGAATGTGAACACATACACAAATATCATTGGGTATTGGTTGATTTATGAGACTATTTTGAAGTGTTTCTTAAGAATTTCAAAACTAAAAAAAAGCTATGTTTTTCCACTTAAATTTTGAAGTCAATGGGGTAAAATCATTTTTATATGCTTCTGAAAATAACCAATACAATCTTTAGAAGTGTTCAATGAGTTCTCATAGAATCACTCAATCAGTTTTAAAGAACAGAAGACTGGAATTTGTTCATATCCAAGATGACCATTCAAAACTAAAAGAAATTATTTTGATATAAATGAATATGCTTACCAATTTTATTTTTTGTATCAGTTGTAAATCCTACTTTATCAAGCAAAACAAAGGAGGAGAAACTGGTTTGAGCAAAAAAGTGTTCATTTCATGTTTTGCTTTCAGTTTGAAGAAGTCAACGATAAAACATCCTTGTCAGTTTCAATAAAACCATTATGTGTCTGGAGTGGAATTGCTCATGAGAATAGCAATATAATTCTGCCTTTTTGACAGAATTGTAAGAGCTTTACTTTCTCCACATTAATTAAATTTTCTGATTTTTAACCTGCTTTTACTGATTTATTTGCATCAATATAGAATGTAAAGCCCAAGTTATTGGTGTGTCACATAAATTGTGGGGAAGGATCCATGTAGTTCCCTTTATGAGGTTAATTTTATTGCTTTTGAAATAATTGCTATGAATCATTCCTAAAAATTAGCACAGGCTCTTTGCCAGGGTTCATTTTCTTCCATATTTTTTTTAATTTCATCAGTTGTAAAAGGCACTACAGTCTCTGTTGAGTCTATTTCTGATTGTTGACAAGTCTCAATTTTCCTTTTATAATTAATTCAGAGAACTTTTCCACATAAACTTTTAATTTTTTACTTGGTTTATCTGGTTAAAAAAAAGAGACATTTATATCTTCCCTCTGCATTAAAAATTCTGTTGGGGAAATTATTGAGGACAATATGACTAGAATGCAGTTAAGATTTGGATATAACTGATCTACATGGACCTTCTGTAATTTCTCTTCAACCAAAGTTAATTCTTTCTAAAAGTAATCTGTTTATTCCCTTGGACTATTTATGTCTTTGTCACCATGTAAGATTTTGTTTAAATTAATTGTTCGATGAGGTGTTATCCTAACAGTGTGTTGTGTTTGGAAGTGTCTCTTTGCAACCTTTGAAAGTCATTAAGAGTCCACAATATCTCTCCTAATTTGAGCTTAGAAAGTTCTGATTTTCTCTGAACCTGCTTTATGACCTAGGTGACTGATCAAATCATCTCTTTGAATATTTTCAGGAGCAATTGGTAATCCCCACTTAGGCAAAATTTTCTTTACTTCTTCAAACATTTTTCTAAAGTATCTATATTTCAATCAGATATCAAAATATCATCCATGCAATGATAAATTATAGATTTATATTATTGTTTATATATTTTCCAAATGGCTAACTTACAAAGTATTCATATAGGTTGTGGCTATTGAGAATTCCCTGTTGGAGGACAGTTCATTGATATCTAGTAGGCTGAGAATTTTTATACATGTGCATTGTGAATTCAAAAATTTCTGTCTTTTTTTTGTAAACATATAGTGAAGAAACAATTTTTAAATCAATAACTATAAGAGGCCATCCTTTAGGCTATAACAAAAGCAAAGGAATTCCAGATTTTAGAGGTCCCATAGATCAAATTACTTTACTGACAGCTCTTAGATCTGTCATGATTCTCCATTTTCCAGATTTCTTTTTAACAACTAACATAGGAGAAATCCAGGACTGGTGATTCTTCAATACGGAGGGCATCTAGTTGATCCTATAACAGCTATTAAAGTCTGCAGCTTCTCTTCTGTTAAATGTCATTGCTTAATCCATATGGGTTTCTCAATTAACCATTTTAAATGTAGGGTAATTGTTACCTCTAAACATCTGTTTGTTCTTTTGAGTTCTTGATCAGCCTGAATGTCTGGTGATCTTTTTTGGTAGTACTTTATAATGTTCTTCCCAGAAACTCATGTGTCTGGGACTGCAGGAATGTTAATCTGGGTATTCAATTGCTTGAGTAGGTCATAACTCCATAAATTCACTGTGATATTATCCACATATGGCGCCATCCTTTTTCCTTGTGCTCCTGGCCCTATGCATTTAACCTACCTCATGTTCTTTTTGACTTGAGATATCGATCCAACTCCTAGGAATTGAACATCTGCCCTTGAAGAGGTCAATTTGGATGCTAATATTTTGGAGTAAGACTAGTTATGTCCACTCCCATGTCCAATAATACCTCAATTATAATCTTATTTATACATACTTATAGCTTTGGTCTATGATCATTTATAGAAGTGGGTCAAAGTATTAATTTCCTGTTTTCTATTGAAATTTTTGATTCATTCTCCATGTTTAACCCATTATCCAGAACACTATGTTTTTTTGGTTTTTTTTGTTTTTGTTTTTTGTTTTTTTTTTTAGCAGGCAATGGATATTTTGATTTTCCTGGTGAGACAAATACTTCCACAGTGACTGGGAATAATTGGACCATGTTGGACCTGGGGGTGCACAAGAGGCCCACAAGGAGTTTCCCAATGGTATCAGCTTGCCTTGTTTGTCTTTTGCTGATCACATTTATTGGTTCAATGTTGGCCTTTGTCAATCTTCTGCATATATGCATTCCTTTCCTCTGGGGTCTGTGATAGTTTGAATGTAATTGACCCCCACCACCACATAGGGAGTGGTACAATGAGGAAGTGTGGCTTTGTTTGAATGTGTATTGTTGTCAGAAGTATGTCATGGTGATGGTTGGCTTTGATATTTCCTATGCTCAGGATACCTACCAGTGTCTCAGTCCAATTCTTGTGGCATTAAGACTCCCAGCTTCTCTTCCAGTATCATGTCTGCCTGGATATCCCCATGTTCCCATCATGATGATAATGGACTTAACCTTTGAAACTGCAAGTGAGACAACCCTAATTAAATGTTTTACTTTTTAAGAGTATTGTGCTAATGGGGCCTCTCCAGAGCAGTTGTAGAAACCCTAACAAAGACAAGTTGTCACAAAGTATTTCTTCTTCTTTTTCTCATGGGATGTTATTGGACTTATTGGATTAAGTTATTTATCAAGGCTGTCCTACTAAATAGTAGACAGAAAAACAAAATCGCTCAAAAGTTAGATCAGTAACATAAATTTCTAAAGAGTCATCAACTTTGTTTCCACCAAACCAATTAAAAGTGACTAGCAATATATGGAACTGGAATAAACATCCAGTTATAAGAAAATACTATTTTATCAATAAGTCAGGGCTATTTTCTTCATGGGACAATGGTGTGCTCAGCAGGTAAAGGCCCTTGTCACTAAGCCTGATGACCTTGTTTACATCACTATAGCCCACAATTTAGAAGAAAAGAACCCTGAAAATTGTCCTTTGAATTCCATCTCTATACTGTGTCACACAGACACACATCACATGTATACACATGCACACACACACCATAACACAGATACCAGGATGCTATACACAATATATACATAAATGCACATGATAAAAATACATGTGAATATGGGGAAACAAAACTGGTAGTAGTTTAGATGTTCATGCCAATGATCACTTTTACTCAAAATCAAAAGATGAACCATGGAGTTATTTTATAACCATTAATTTCCCCTTCTAACTAAAATACCTTTCCCCAAAAGTTGAATGTATATCTTAATTTTACACCATTTGCATTTGGATTATATGGAATCTGAAGGAGGCATTAAGGTTTGATTCATCTCCCTTTCCTGCAGGTGCTCTGCAATTCTTTTCAAATATGTGTTTAATCTTCTGATGCACCAATTTCCCAAACTATCTTATTATTAAAAGGAAAGTGAATAAGAAAAGATGAATGATAAAAATTTTAAAATGTGATAACTCCAAGTTAATCAAAATTTGACTTATTGTCCTTTTACTTTGTCTTCTTTTTACTTTATATCTCCTCTCTCTCCACACATATATTATCTTCCTTCCTCCCTCTGATTTTTTGTTCTTCCATCCTTCACCCATTCTCTTCTTCCAGTATTTCTCATCTGTCTTACTATAGTTTTTTTTTTTTACTTTGCAGTTCATAACTTCTTCTTGTCTATCTGTATAATTTCTCCACTTTTATTCTCATATGATCCTTCAAGAGATGAAAACAATATATATCTGTTGTAAAAGATTGCTTGTTTGTTCCCACTACTTACATGCAAAATAATTACACAGAAAATATATTATTCACAGGACTCTTTGGTCAATAGTTTAAGTGCATTGCTAACAAGCTCTTACATCTAGAATTAACCCATGTCTATTAATCTGTGTATCGTTATGTGGCTGTGATTTACTGGTAAGTTCTGGCTCATCTGTTTCTTGCAGCATCTACATGACATCTCCCTGATTCCACCTTCTTTCTCTCAGCATTCAGTTTAGTTTTACTTACCTAGCTATGTTCTGCCCTTTTCTAGGCAGTTTCTTTATTCATTAATGTTAATCACAGCATACAAAGAGGAATCTTACCTCATCTCTCCTTTTCTATCTAAATGAAAAGGGTTTTAATTTTAATATAGTAAAATTACATATAACAAAACAGGTATGAAGCAAGAATTACAGTTACAATATTTATATCTACTTTATCTTTGATAATAATTAAGGAAAACTACAATTATAACTACCTATTCAACTCCATCGAAGACCGCAGAAGAATATATTACCTAAAGAAATAGGAAGTGCATTGTAAACAACTTCCAAAACTCTAGAATTGGCAAAGAACACTGGTTATTCAGTGTTCTTTTGTATTGTCAGAACATACTCTTCAAGCTACAGGCCCATAATATCCGGCAGACTATTTACAAAGCAGGAAATTTCAAAGATAGTTCTATTTATATTGGAAGTTTTTCAGTCACTTTCTTCTGTGTCCTACAGAATGTCTTGCAGACACTTTCACTTGCAGAAACTCCAAAGGATCTGTGGGCCCTGCATGTAACATCAAGCAGTCCAGGCAAGAGCAATTTCTTGCCCAAACGGCTAACCAATGCTGTAAGGAGTCTGTTAGGTGCCAATCTTCCTTTTTAAATAATTGGTGCTGCCAGGAACAGAAGTGTCCCATTGTCATAAAGAGTCCTAAGTTTCAGACAGGTGGTAGTGGCACACATACACCCTTAATTCCAGCACTTGAAAGGCAGAGACAGGCGGATCTCTGTGAGTTCAAGACCAGCCTGGTCTACAAGAACTAGTTCCAGGACAAACTTCAAAGCTACAGAGTAATCCAGTCTTGAAAGAAAAAAATAAAAGAGAGTCCTGTGTTTCTAAAGCATTTTAAATGCCATATTCTGAAGGTTGTTGAACGATATGAAGAATCCCTATCTAAAATATATCTCTATACACCTAGAAAATCTAACACGACTACAAGTTTGACAATTATTGATGATTATATATTAACCTGTTTTTCTTAATTATACATTACATTTTAAAATGAGCTACACAAACACAATACCTTAATCAAGAGCAGAAATATAGATATAACAAAATTGACCTTAAGTTTGTATCTATCAATAAACAAAGCCCCATGTCAATGCAAAGTATTCATCTCTATAGCATATCCCCCTTTAAATGTAAAGAAACATTTATAAATAGTCATTTAGGGAATTTGGGTGTAGTTCTTACCAAACTGCTTCCTGTTTTTTGTATGGTGAAGTAATATTTGTGGGTGTTCATGGTGACCTTTCAGGAGGTATTGATCTACCAAACCATACTAGTCTGGAAGGATTCTACAGTTTTTCATTGTCTGTGGAAACCAAAGAAGAACTTCTTATTCAAAGCAACAAATCCTTTGACTCAATTTTTGAAGTCAAAATATTTTTGTGTTGGCTTAAATTAGCAGCCCCCAGAATCAAATGTCTCTCTGCACTCAAAAATTTCAAAGAAAACACTGAAATATATTTAATCCAGATTTTCCGTGTATATTCCATCTTTTCATGGTTTATTTTGCTTTACTCCTTTTAATCTAGCCAGAACCTGGCTGGTAAATTATAGCCACAGGGTGATACACAGATTAATAGAGATGGGTTAATTATAGATGTAAGAGCTATCTAGTAATAGACTAAAGTTATTGGCCAAACAATGCTGTAAATAGTATAGTTTCTGTGTGATTATTTTGAGTCTAAGCAGCCGGGAACAAACATGTAGCCTTTTATAACATATCTCCTCTCCTGATAACTCCCTTTTTTTTGGTTTAAAGAAATAACCAGTAGAGATATGATATGTCTTCATATTGTACATTTAATAAGTCTCAAAAATAGGTGGTTTATTCAATAAAAGGTACATATTAATTCACAAAACTAAATTCTCTTAGTTAATTTTATTTGCAGTGTTTTACAATATCTGATGGGAAAAAACTTGAAATAAAGGCCCATTTTGACTCTTGCTTGAGCAAAGATAGTCCATTTTTGTTGAAAAAGCAAAAATGTTAAGTGAGTCATTAATAATGGGGGTGATTATGGAATAGACCTAATCTGGAATTCTTTTCTGTATGCTGTGAATATGTTTTCACAGCATTCTCTCATGTGGTTTCTATTTGATAGAAGCAAGCAGAAGCACAATTCTTTTAGGAGAATGCTTCCTAACTCAGTGGTGCACCCCTCGTGGTCCTGATTTCCTTGCTCATTTTCTCCCTCCTTCTGCTCCTCATTTGGACCTTAAGAGCTCAGACCATTGCTCCAAATTGGGTCTGTGTCTCTATCTCGATCCATCGACAGATGAAGTTTCTAAGGTGATATGTAAGATATTCATCAGTATAGGATAGGGTCATTTCAGGTTCCCTCTCCTAAGTTGCCCAAGGTACCAGCTGGGGACATCTCCCTGGACACCTGCAAGCCCCTCTAGAGTCAAGTCTCTTGCCAACCCTAAGATGGCTCCCTTACTTAGGCTATATACTTTGCTGCTCCTGTATCCACCCTTCCTATAACCCAACCATCCCAGTCCCCCAAGCTCCTCCCATCCTCCCCTTATCACGTTTCTCACCCCATTTCCCCTTAGCCCCATGCCACCTCACCCGCAAGTTCCCAGTTTTTGCCCGGCAGTCTTGTCTACTTCCCCTATCCAGGCGGATGTCTATACGATTTTCTTTGGGTTCACTTTCTTATTTAGCTTCTCTAGCCAGAACCTGGAAACAACCTAGATGCCCTTCAATGGAGGAATGGATGAAGAAAGTGTGGAATATATACATATTAGAGTACTACTCAGTGTTAAAAAACAATAACTTCTCGAATTTTGCATGCAAATGGATGGAAATAGAAAACACTATCCTGAGTGAGGTATCCCAGACCCAAAAAGAGGAACATGGGATGTACTCACTCATAATTGGTTGCTAGCCATAAATAAAGGACATTGAGCATATAATTTGTGATCCTAAGTCAGTGGTATCAGGAAATACGGCATGGTTCCTTTAAGAAGGCTTTTTAGTTTGTGCTAGTTCCATGAACAGCTCTGGCTCTTTTAGGAGGCCAAGCACTTGCACTGGTTTGTAGCAGCATGGACCAACTACTTACCAGAGTTGAGATAGTGAGCACAGTTCCCACCTTCTGGTACCTCCAACATATTGAAATTCTGAGAGAGTTGCAGCCAGAATTCAGGCCTGCCACAACCACACTTCTTATCATTTTAAAGTGCTCCTGGTCAGGAAACAATTAAATAGATATAATAAACCTCTGAATGTGTTAGAGTGTGTTTTAAAAATGCACATAGGCTTGAGAAAAAGAAAAATAATATAGAAAAAATAAAACAAAGTCTTTAAAGAGACAGTATACAGACTGTCATAAATTAAAAGATTAAAGAAAAATAAGCCACTTAAAGAACAAATATACACAGAGAGTCTGGATTATGCATATTACTGTGTTTTCTTTGGAATTTTTGACTACAGAGAGATATTTAATTATGGGGACTGCTAATCTAAACCAACATATATATATATATATATATTAAAGTTATCTTGACTTCAAAATTTGGGTCTAAGGATATGTTGTTTTGGAATAGAGGTTCCTCTTTTGTTTCAACAAAAGATGAGAACCTGTGGAATCCTACCAGACTAATGTGGTTTGATGAACCAAGAACTTTGAAAGGTCTCCATGAACTCCCAAATGCTTCACTGAACAAAAAGCAGGAAGCAGTTTGAAGAGAACTATCCCCAAATTCCTAAATATTGTTTATAAATGTTTGTTTATGTTTAAAGGGGGATATGATATAGAGATGAATACTTGGTATTGGTATGGATCTAGGTCTATTTGTACAAATTTAAGGTCAATTTTATTATGTGTATATTTTTGCTCTTGATTAAGGTATTGTGTTTGTGTAGCTCACTTAAAAATGCTATGTATAATTAAGAAATACAGGTTAAAAGAGAGTCATCTATGTTAGTCAAGCTTGTAGTCATGTTAGTTAGGTTTTCTGGATCTACAAAGATATATTTTAGATTAATAGTTATTCTTCAAACATTTCAAAGAATAACAGAACATGACATTTCAAATGTTTTTTTAAGAACGTAGGACTTTTTATGACCATGAGACACATATGCTCCTGGGTGGAACCAAATTACTTTGAGAGGATGATAACATTGAAAATGCTCCTTATGGTGTTTATTAGCCATTTGGGCAAGAATCTGCTTTTGCCTGGACTGCTTAATGGTATGGCTGTATAAACTGGACATGCAGGAACTACATAAAAATGAGTGCTGGAGTTGCCTAAAGAAGTTGATATAGTCCTTCAGACTTCCTGCTTCATGAAACTGTCTGCCAGACATTCTGCAGGACACAAAATAAAGTGACTGACAGATAGTCAATATAGGCTGAACTGTCTTTGAAATTTTTCCTGCTTTATGGAAAAGTCTGCCAAATACTATGGGCATTTAGGCTGGAAATGGATGAATGCCCCAATATTACAGAAGAAATTAGGGTCACTGTCCAGGCAACAAGACGTCTCTGTCAATTTTAAAGTTTGGGAAGTTGTTTACAATGCACTTCCTGTTTACTTAGGTAATATTATATCCTTCTGGGTCTTTGATGGAGTTAAAAAATAGATATTTATAATTAGAGTCTACCTTAGTTATGATAGAAGATATAGTAGATATAAATATTGTAACTTTAATTCTTGTATCATACTTGTTTTATTATATGAAATTTTGCTATGTTTAAGTGAAAACCTTCTTTTTATTTATGCAGAAAAGGAGAGGTGGTGTAAGATTCCCCTCTATATGTTGTCAATATGTTTTATTATCATAGGTTAATAAGGAAGTTGCTTTAGCCCTATTGCAGCACAGACAAGAGCAAGCAGGAATTCAAAGCAGAGATAGAGGAGAAAGAAGGCAGATTCAGGGAGATGCCACGTAGCTACCAAAAAAGACAGATACCCTGGAACATTACCAAGCCTTGTGATAAAATTTAAAATGACAGGAATGGGTTAATTTGAGATGTAAGACCTAGCTACAAATATATTTAAACAATTAACCAAGCATTATTGCAATTAATGTAGTTTCTGAGTGATTATTCCGGGTCTGAATTGCTAGGAAGAAAACAAGCTTCCTCCTCCTACAAGAGACCCACATTCAGTCCTGGAGGCAGATTACAATCTGTAACATAAATTGTATATGACTTCTTAAGGTCATCCCTTAATGGCCTTCTATCTCTGCTAGGCCCATCTCCTACAGAGTGTACAGCTTTTCCAAATCACCTTGCCCAATTGCATTGCCAAAAAAACACAGAACAAAGTCTTCAAATACATGATTTATTTGAGAGTATTTTAGACTCAGAAAAAACATGTACATAGTTGAAGATATTTTCAGAGAATTCTAAATTTTTTATTTTGTTGAAAATCTTTAAAACTCAGAAAAGTCAAGCTAAGTATTTAAACTGGAATGCCCATGTTCTTTTGCCCTTCGAATACTTTGCATATTAAGTCTTGGCATATATAAAACACTTCATGCTATCTCTAAGTAGAATATAAGATGGCTATTAGAAAGGCATGTCTTACTCCATTTGAGGGTTTAATGAGGTGTCAAGAACTTAAACTGACTTATACTTTCAGAAGGAAATGCATTTCAGTGGAAATATGTGGTCAGATAAGGATCAGAAGCCACCAAAATTTCAGTTTCACCTCTTCCATGGATATTCATCCCCCTTGGATCTACACATTCTTTCTTTTCTGCCTTGCCCCATTCTGCCACAGAGTTTATGGGAAATGACTAAGTAATCATTTTCTTTGTTTGTCTTAATGGTATACATTATTACTGTTAGCTGTTACATTAACAGCTACCAGAGAAGGGGTTAGATTTTTAACACTCCAGTTTGTTTTACTTAAGTTTATTCGTTGATTTAAAAAAATGTGTTAAAGTTATAGAGACTTCACAGGAAAACGTACTGAGGCTTGGGAACAGACTTAATTACCGATTAGATTCAGCAACGCCCAAGGATTCCCACATCTAAGCATCTCCACCACAATTTCTGGCCACCTCAGGGCCATTTAGTTCTGAAGGGACATTAGGCCTTTTGGTGATTGAGAGATTCCATATCTTGATACAGCTTGATCAGAACTTTTGAACTTAAAACAGGAAACATAGTAGATTCCAGATAGGTTACACAATCACTCAGATAGCCACATTTCTCCCAGAACTCAAATTTTAACTTAGGAATCATATGGGCTCAGATATAAATTAGTAGGAGCCCTTCCTCCCAATTTACCTTCCTTCTCAGGGAACTCTGCCTTCTGAAGTTGTCCCACCTTAATTCTTTTCCAACAGTCATGTCAGGCATCCTTTCAAGCCCATCTCCATTAATATATTTCAGCTGCTGATCCATAGAAATACTTTCTACTACTGCTCTGAGACTCAGATACAGGATTTTCACTATTCTTCTTGTCCTTCACCATGTTCTCTCTTTATTTAGTTTTTTAGTGGCCTGATTTACTAAATCCTTCCTCCAACCATGCTTCACCTCATTTCCCCCAAAACTCTGCATTTTGGTGCTGACCTGGTTCCCTCGCTATTTTTCCAGTCACTCAGCCTTCCTCCTAGGGCATCTTAATTTCATTCTATTACCCACTGACCTGTAAAAACACTCTATATTAGGGCAACAACAACCAAAGAAGAAAATGGCCACCCAAAAAGACAAAACCTGATACTGACACCAATAAACATTTCAAATATAGCAAATACTGATGCCTAGAGCCCAGTGGAGAACATAAAAAACACACAAAAATGAAGACCCATGAGAGAATTTTTGCCAGTAGTCAGTAATCCAATTTCTGTAGTCCTTAGAAAAGCAACATAGTTGAAGTGCAGAAAAGGGCTTCAAGAAAGCAAATATAGATATGTACAAAGACCATAAAAAGGATATGAATACATACCTTAATTAAGTCATTGAAAATACAAACAGTTAAATGAAATAGTAAAAACAATTTATGGCATGAAAATAAACATTAGCTACAAGACAAAAATGGCATGAAAATAAACATTAGCTACAAGACAAAAATAGAATAATTCAAAAATAACAAAACTGAAATAAAACTGGCATTGAAAACTCACAATTTAAAATTCAAACAATAAGAGGTAACCCTAACAAAAGATGCTAAAATATTGAAGATAGAATTGCAGATATTGAAAGCAACGTATAAAAAGTGAATATGTCAGTAAAAGAAAATGTTAATTTCTTTTTTTTTTTTGGCTTTTCGAGACAGGGTTTCTCTGTGGTTTTGGAGCCTGTCCTGGAACTAGCTCTTGTAGACCAGGTTGGTCTCGAACTCGCAGAGATCCGCCTGCCTCTGCCTCCCGAGTGCTGGGATTAAAGGCGTGCGCCACCACCGCCCGGCTAGAAAGAAAATGTTAAATTTAAAATAACTAAAATCACATGCTTCCAAGAAATCTGAAACGCTATCAAAGACCAAATCTACAAATTATAGGGAGAAAGAAAATGGTAAAAGGTATAGAAAATATTTTTTAAGAATATTGTAAGAGCAAATTACTAAAATCTAAACAAGGAGCTGCTTATGATGCATTCTGAACACATTAAATTGGCAAGATTAGAAAAGAAATTTCCTATGACACATAGTAATTAGAACACTAAATGTGGAGAAAAAAATAATATTAAAAGCTTCAAGGGAAAAAGACCAAGTCAAATAATGGTAGGCTCATTAGAATAATACCTAGTTTTTCAATCCAGATTCTCAAAATCAGAAGAAGTTAAATGAATGTTCCTCAAATTTCAGAACACACAGAATCCGGACCAAATTACTATACTCAACAATATTATTAATCACAATAAGTGGAAAAAGAAACACATAAAAATATTCAATGTTAAAATAAAATTTAAGCAAATTGTATCTACTAATCAATATCAACAGACAGCATTAAAAGATAAACTTCAGTCAGAAGTGGTTAACTACATTCAATAAGACACTGGGAATAAACAATTTTAGATCTATAAATAAAAAGAGAGGGGAATCCTATAACATAGTAATAAAATAATAGGAAAATATAAACACTACTCATTGATAACTCTCAAATTTCATTGTCTCAATTCCATCAATAAAAACAGAAATTGAAAGAGTGAGATAGAAAACAAGATCCCTATTTCTCCAGCATTGAAGAAACACTCCTCAATATGAATAATAGACAGTACCTAAGGGTAAAAATAAGCAGAAAGATATTACAAACAGAATAGACTCAAGAACCAAACTGGTGTACTGGTCTTGTTAATATCTGCCAAATTAGACTTCAAACTAAAACTTATCAGAAGATATAAAAAAAAGTGAACTACAAATTAAATAAAGAAAAAATTCATCAAAAAATAATAGACTTCTAAATATTTATGCAACAAATATAAGGGCACCCAAGTTAATTAAAGAAACACAACTACAGTTAAAAACACATATTGATTCACAAACAATAATGGTGACATTAAGGCACCAGATTAGGCATTAGAGAAATCATTCAGCAGCTTTTATACAGAAAAATTCTGGAGTTAAAAATATCATAAATCATTGCAACCTCAGTGAAACTCTGAAACATGGCTTGCTCCAATACTGAGGGGACTTAACACCTCACTCTCTAGGACCTCCAGAGTGGGACAAAACCTCAGACCCCTTCCTCTAACTCCCTCAGCTTTTCTAGCCAGCAGGAGAATTCTCTGCAGTTAGGCTTACCCATTACCCAACCCTATGCAATGTTCCTTGAGAACTACTAACCTCATCACACCCCCAAACTTGCCTATCCTCTGGCAATATCAGTGGAAATCTGAAGCACAGCTTTCTACAATATGGAGGAGACCAAGAACTTGCTACATCACTAAGGGGACCAAGAGAAAGAATCAAGAGTGTGAACCAGGAGAGGAGACCTAAAGAGCAGGCTTACAGAGACCTCAGAAATTTCTTGAGACACAGATATTGACAGTACATAGCAGAACAAGAAAAATCCCCAAACACTCAGAAAGCCACTTCAAGGATGGACCAAGAAGCAATGACAGCCGGCCTCATTGGAAAGAAGAGATGGGCAGGTGCCAATGCAAAATTCATCCAACAACCTAAAAAGCAACATGTTAACACCAGAAATCAGTGGTCACACAATAGGAAAACTTGATCATCCTAAGCCAGAAGAAGCAGATGAAAGCGACTTTAAACATACCTTTAAGAAAATGGAGACCTTTAAAAAGGAAATGAAAAAATCTCTTTAAAAAATAGAGGAAAAGACAAACAAAAAATTGGAAGAAATTAATAAATCCCTCAAAGGAACCCAAGAAAACCAAGGGGGAAAAAAAAACAATCAAACAATCAAACAGGTGAAGCAAACATTTTAAGACTTGAAGAATGAAATATAGGGAAAAAAAAAACACAAACCAAGGGAATTCTGGACATGGAAACTCTGGGTAAAAAAACAGGAACTAGAGAGACAGTATGACCAATAGAAAACAAGAGATACAGGGAAGAATTTCAGGTATTGAAGTTGCTGTAGAAAAAAAAATAGAAGAACTCCAGCTCAACATTACAGAAAATATATTCAACAAAATCATAGAAGAAAACTTTCTCAACCTAAAGAAGGATATTCCTATGAAGGTAGAAGAACCTTACAAATCACTAAGTAGACTTCATCAAAAGAAGTTCTCTCCCCATATAATAATCAAAATACAAAATATACGAAATAAAGAATGAATATTAAGAGCTGCAAAGAAAAAGGTCAAGTAACATATAAATGTAGACCTATCAGAATTACACCCAACTTTTCAATGGAAACCATGAAAGCCAGAAGGCTAATGTGCTGCAGACACTAAGAGACCAGGATTAAAACCCCAGACTACTTTACCCAGCAAAGCTTTCAGTTAACATCAATGAATAAAACAAGATATTCCATAACAAAAACAAATTTAAACAATGTATTTTCATAAACTAAGTCCTACAGAAAGTACTCGAAAGAAAACCCAAAGCCCAGGAAGCTAACTAAACCCACAAAAAACACAGGCAACAGATAACCCCACAAGCATATTTCAAAGAAGGGAAACACTCAAATATTACTGAAAAAAGGTACTGAGCCACATGGCTAACATAGATCAGAAAAATGGGTTAATCAAGATGTGAGAGTTAGCCAGTGAGAGGCTAGAACTAATGGGCCAATCATCTTATAATTTATGGAGACCTATGTGTGATTTTCTTTGGGGCTAAACAGTTGTGGGGTACAGGGTGGGACAGAAACCCCAACAAACAAGCAGGCCCCTTCATGTTACAGGTAAGTAGTATCATTTATGCAACTGAAATTGAACCTGGAAAACCTTAAACAAGGATCACAAAAGGTACAGTAACAACCTTGTAATCCAGAATAAATGGGAAGTTTGTAAAGGTCTTTCAGTAAAAGTATAATTTGTTGCTATAAAGACTTTGTGCAAATATCTTTGAAGAATAAATTGGAGTTAATATTTAGGTAAAAACATGGAAATGACTTACCTTTGGATAATCTATGATCCACAGGAGTTAGTTTTAAAATAAGACTGTCAGACCAAGAAAATGAGGGTTGTGAAATAAAACAATTTCTATAATCTATACAGGAACTGGAAACTTGCCAATAATAAATCTCATCATTGTGTCCTTAATTTTATAGATAACTCCTTTATCAGGGGAAACACAGGGCAACCATTGTGTATACTTTGTCATAGGACAAGTATGATTGCATTTAGCATTATTAATAGAAGAGGGCATAATAAGAAGAGTGGGTTTTGTTTTGTTTTTTCGGTAGTAGCCAAAGCTGTTAGAAAGAGCCTATCTATTACAGATACAAAGTCCAATGTCCAACATGACAATTGTCCCTACACCTATTACCCTTAGGCGAATCAGCTAACAAAGTCCTAAAGAAATACTAACACCTCCTGAGGGAGAAGAAATTACCAAGAGTAGAAATAAATAGCCTATTTGTCTAATCAGAATAATTTAGTGAAGAAGGGTTACATCTACTTTTTGAATCTGAACAATTTCTTCAGCACTTGTTGTCAAGTCCTTGACTTGGCCCCAAGTTGGCAAAGAAATGTTCCAGGTTGTGTTTGCATGTCATATCAACTGTAACTAACTTGTGAAAGCAAAGAGGTAAGTGTATCATCAGCTTTAGGATAACCATAATCCACTGTGTCTTTCTCCATGATCAATGGCTATAGCTAATAAGTCAGACAAGGTCTGTAATACCTCTGATTCAACAGGAAAAGAGATGGATTTCAAGGGTCTATCATATGCTCAAATCAAAGGATCTGGAACTCTGAGTGATGTTTTAGCATTCTGTAGAAAGATACACGCACACCCTCTTCTGGAAGTCAAAAAGACATTCAGTCCCTTTAATTTTTTTTTTTTTTTTTTTTTTTTTTTTTTTTTTTGGTTTTTCGAGACAGGGTTTCTCTGTGGTTTTGGAGCCTGTCCTGGAACTAGCTCTTGTAGACCAGGCTGGTCTCGAACTCACAGAGATCCGCCTGCCTCTGCCTCCCGAGTGCTGGGATTAAAGGCATGTGCCACCACCGCCCGGCAGTCCCTTTAATTTTTTGTTAAGAGATTTTTCCATTTTACCATAGATTTTTTTTGTGTGTAATTAATAATCAGAGTATCTCTAAGAAGCATAAATGCCTTCTGAGTCTAAATTAAGATATGCACAATAAACATTGATTTAAAATGCAAAATGGGGAGAAATATTTATACTCTCTTTTTTGAAGCTTGTGGAGCTGGGAACTGTACTAATGTGATCCATAGAAAAGGGCAATGTCTATGATTGAATTGAGGACTGTAATGCTTTTAGCAAGGAAAAAAATGTAGTCTGTGAGACAGGAAGCACAGCAATTTCAATATGAGAAAACAAACTTGCAATATAACAGGAGTCAGTATGAAGATTAAAAGTTTTATTAAGCTAAGTTGCAAACACATTTAAGTAGCCCCTAACTCCACTTTTTGAGCCAAACTGTTGTTAGTTTGAAAAGAAGTTGACCTTTCATCAATAACAAATGAAGCAACACATTAGAAGAGCCATCAACAAAATCTAAAGAAGCCGGTAAAGACAAAAGTTTGTTTTATAAACTTTTGGAAAAATAAAAGAGTGTATCTTTAAGAATTGCTAAAATGGTGAGCTGACAAACAGTTTTAAATGTCCCTGTAAATCTAACTGTGGCAATCTGTCAAGCATCTAAATCAGTCAACAATGTGGTCCACTAGTTGGTGGTTTAAGGTGTAATTATCTCAGAAACATATATGCCAAAAAGTTCATTTCTTCTTTTTCTACCTATTTCCAATAAAATAGCCACTGATTCTAATAAGGAACAACAATTTACTTGGTAGTAGCAGGAAGATAAAGTCATTATAAAGGCCCTTTTTGCCATAGTCAGTAATTGCTTACTTGATTTATTTGGGTAATTTGTAAGGATAAATGTAAATTCAAAACTACTTAGAAATTCTATCTAATACTTCTCCGAATGGTTAAGTTCAATCACACAAGTGATAGCTCAGGCTGATTAGGATGCATTGCAAAGTGAAAGTATCTTCATTGCTGAAAATGCAAAGCTATACAGTCACGATTGAAATCAATATGGTGGATCCACAGAAAATTGAGAATTGACCTACCTCAAGACCAACGTATACCATTCCTTAATACACACCAAAGGATACTGTAGCAAATAGCAAGGACGCTTGCTCACCTGTGTTCATAGCAGCTTTATTCTTAATAGCTAGAAACCGAAAAAAAAAAAAAAAACTAGATATACTTCACCTGAAGAAAGGGTAAAGAAAATGTGGTACATTTACACAGTTGTGTATTAGTCAGCAGCTAGAATAGTGTAGCATCATGTAATTTGCAGGCAAATTGGTGGAATCACACTGAGGAGGCAACCCAGACCCCAAAAGACAGTTATGATATGTAAGAACTTTTAAGTGGATTTTAAGTATTATGTAAAAGATATTATAACCCACAGACCCAGAGAGGGTAAATAAAAGGTAAGACTCTAGAGGGAAGCATTGAGTTTGGGAAATCTGGCAGAAGATGTGGAAGGAAGATTGCAGAAGCCAGAGGGGTCAAAGATATCAGGAGAAAAAGACTGACAGAATCAAATAAGCATGGATCTTATGGGCTCAGAGAGTGACCAAAAACTCAGAGGGTGAATGGGTCTGCACTAGCTTTTCTGCATCAGGTTGTGCTCATTTAGCTTGAACATCACAAGTGATTGTTTAGCTTGCAGTTTTGGGGGAGTGGGAGTGCCCCTGACCCTTTTGACTGTTTGTGGGACACATTTTTTCCTACTAGGTTGACAAGTTTAGCCTTGATATGAGGGTTTGTTACTATCCTTATTGCACCTTGTTATGCTCTGTTCAGTTGATGGCACTGGGAGGCCTGCTCTTTTCGGAAGGAAAATTGATTAGCAATGAATCTATGGGAGATGAGAGATAAGGTTGATGGAATTGAGGCTACTGTGGGCTGTACTATATGAGAGAAGAATAAATTAAAAAGATAAAAATCATATGTACTCACTCATATGTGGTTTTTAAACATAAAGCAAAGAAAACCAACCCACAAATCACAATCCCTGACAACAATGAGGACCCTAAGAGAGACATACATAGATCTAATCTACATGGAAAGTAGAAAAAGACAAGATCTCCTGAGTAAATTGGGAACTAATGCAGAAACCTTCAACTGGACAACATTCAGAGTGAGATTTTTGTACACTCACACTCAGTCCTTCACTAAGCTAATGTCTTCATCAAACTTTTTTCACGGATGAGGAAGCCACGTAGAAAACAATGAAAGGTTTTAAGAGTCAGAGATAATGAGTGACTCAAAGGACACAGTGTCTTCTAGACTCTAGAGAATTTATGTATGTGAGTTCCTGGATGCTGTAGGAGCACCTTCCGTTCCTTCAGCCAATAGCCACTGAGATACCAGCCCACTGGGGGCGTGGTCTCTCTCTCTTTAAAAAAGCAGCGGCAGCTCTTCTTGCTCTCTCTCTCTTGCTTCCAGCTCTGCTTTCGGGTACTAGACTCCTCTCTTGCTTCCAGATCTGCTTTCGGGTACTAGACTCCTTTCCTGATCGCGGAGAGGGCTATTGTCTGGGACGGTGATCTATAAGTTTTTTTCCTTCAAATAAATAACCATTCTATTAGTCATAAATCCAAACTGATGTGGGATTGTTTGTGATTTACGCTTTCACATGGAGATGGTGGGAACATGAACAAGGCCTACACAGGTCAATCCATACATGGTCACAGCACTGAAAGAGGGAGCTGACATGATCTTCCACCGCCTAATGAAGAAGCAATCTCCAAATGACTTTCCTTTGTAAGTACAAAGGAAAGATCAGTCCTCTCCATTGTGGTCTCACTGGGTTTATAAGCCAAACAATAGGGTAAATTACATGCTCAGCAATAGTTGGCACACAGAAAACAAACTTCATGATAATTTTATAGCTATTTTCATCTCATAATGCTTTGTTTGAGCATTTGTTATCTTACTCATATTTTCATTTTCTATTATGGTTTCTGATTTTAAGCTTTTCTGAGTTTTATTTGTATATATTTATGTGCGTGTTTCTTGTGTTTTTTTTTCTGCTTTCTTTTTATTTGATGGTTTTCCAAAGAAACAGAGAAGAAATAGCTTGACTAGCATGAGTAAGGAGGTAGGGAGAATCTGTGAGGTAGGAGGATATAGGAGAAAACATGGGAAGGTAAAACATTATCAGAACGTTCTTTCTTTCTATCATATGGATTCTGCATACTCAGAGTCATCAGGCCAGCAGCAAGTGCCTATACCAATTGATCTATCTTGTCAGCCTCCAAAATTAATCCATTTTCCTCTTTCTATTTTCTGAGCCTGTTTATGTGGTAAACAAAAGAAAAATGAAACCATTATAATATAAATTTGTTACTAAATCTCTTTATATTTAGCAAACCTTCCTGTGTATAGAATTAACTATGATACAGATGAAGTAGGAGGATTGTTAACTTTATAAATATGACTGAGAAATTAAAATGTTATGGTTTAAAAACTGATGAAATGCAAATTTTAAAAAATGGTTGGAGGATTATAGAATCCAAGAAGTAAATAGAAGACAGTAAGCCAATGAAAATATGCTCATCACCACTAGAAATAGATGAAATATAAATTAAAATTAAAGTTTATTATCCGTGTATTTTATTTATTTGAATGTCTAAAATAAAATTCAAACCAAAAGGATCTTAGCACTGTATACTGGTGATGATGAAACATACTGCATCCAAGACAAGTTACAGATGCAAATATGACACTACATCTTAATAACTTATAACATAATGTATGCAATTACTATATATTCTATTGATCTCTTAGGTCTTTACTCCAAGGAAAGAAAAGCATATGTTCACATGTACAAGAATATTCACATAGAATGCAGAAAAGTATAGAAAGTTGAACTAGAAAACATGTCAATGTCATGCCCTTTATTATAGTATTATAGTATATTTTATCATTTTTTCAACTGGAGGATCTGTAAAAGTGATGCAGAAGATCTCTCTTTGTTCTTAAAAGTGTAAACTAATCTAATCTAGACTTATTTTAAAAATTATGATAATTAAATTTTATCAGGAAAACAGTATTTTTTTATTTTTATTTATTTATTTATTAAAGATTTCTGCCTTCTCCCCGCCACCACCTCCCATTTCCCTCCCCCTCCCCCATCAAGTCACTCACCCTCATCATCCCTAAGAGTAATCCAGGTTCCCTGCCCTGTGGGAAGTCCAAGGACCACCCACCTCCATCCAGGTCTAGTAAGGTGAGCATCCAAACTGCCTAGGCTCCCACAAAGCCAGTACGTGCAGTAGGATCATGTTGTTTTGTTGTTTTTTTCCAGAAAATACTGTTTTTGTTGTTGTTGTTTGTTTGTTTTTTATAGGGCTTTGTGGTATAATAAACTTTACTGGATGAATAGTCAGGATTCTCTAGAGGCTCATGGTGTTGGTGGCACCACCAACATCCACCCAGTTGATAATTTGTATATAGGATGGCTACTAATTTTTTTTTTTTGAGTGACTCCAACCAATTTGCTGAAGGTGTCTTTCAACTGTAGGAGTTCATGGTAGAATTTTTGTGGTTGCTAATGTATACCATCATATCATCTCTGAATAATGACTCATTTACTGATTCCTTTCCAATTTATATCCTGTTGAACTCTTTTTGTTGTTTTGTTGCTCTGTCTAGAACTTTGAGTACTATAATGATTGATATGGAGAATGGGACAGCTTTTTCTTATTCCTGCTGTGCACTGCTTTTATTATGCTAAGGGATATTTCTTGTATCACTGATCTCTCAAGACTTTTATCATGAAGAGATGCTGAATATTGTCAAAGATTATTTTAGGCATCAACTTAGATGATCATGTTTTGTTTTTTATTTCAGTTTGTTTATGTGGTACACTACATTGATAGATTTCATATGTTGGAACATTCTTGCATTGCTTACATAAAGACTATTTGATCATGACCGATTTTTTGATATGTTTTTGGATTTGTTTGGCCAGTATTTTATTGGGAATTTTTACATTAATGTTCATGAGGCAGTAATTCTATATATTTGGAATTATCTTTGGGCCACCCACCAACTTCCCAATAAAGACACAGACACCTAAATTAATTATGAATTCTCGACCTTAATTTAGGCTTGTGCCACTAGCTTTTTTAAGCTTAATTTAAAATGTTGCTATTCATCTAAATTTTGCTTCAGGGCTTTTTCCTTTCTTTTATTCTGTTTGATCTACTTTCTGGTTTCCTCCATGTCTGGCAGGCTGATCCCTGGCAACTCCCTGGCATCTGTTTTCTTTCTTTTTTTTCTTTTTTTTTTTTTGATTCTGTGTGTTCTTTATTGAATCAAGGCCCTTGAGAATGTATGAGTGATAACCAGTGAATAAGGCTTAAGCACTGTATTCTTTTTTTTTGAACACTTCATGAATTTGCCTGTCATCCTTGCGCAGGGCCCATGCTAATCTTCTCTGTATCGTTCCAATTTTAGTATATGTGCTGCCGAAGCGAGCACTACACTGTATTCTTTTGTACTTGGTTTCATTTCTTGTAATTCACTTTAATGTTAATGCATATGGTAGCATGTCATTATACCTTATTTTCTTTATTATTATTATTATTGAAAAAAATTTCTGCCTCCTCCCCGCCTCCCATTTCCCTCCTCCTCTCCCCACTCCTCTCCCCCTCCCCCCATTCCTTTCCCCCTCCGTCTCCAGTTCAAAGAGTAGTCAGGGTTCCCTACCCTGTGTGAAGTCCAAGGTCCTCCCCCCTCCATCCAGGTCTAGGAAGGTGAGCATCCAAACAGGCTAGGCTCCCACAAAGCCAGTACAAACAGTAGGATCACAAGCCAGTGCCATTGTCCTTGGCTTCTCATCAGCCCTCGTTGTCCACCATGTTCAGAGAGTCCGGTTTTATCCCATGCTTTTACAGTCCCAGTCCAGCTGGCCTTAGTGAGCTCCCAATAGATCAGCCCCACTGTCTCAGTGGGTGGGTGCACCCCTTGAGTTCCTGACCTCCTTGCTCATGTTCTCCCTCCTTCTGTTTCTCATTTGGACCTTGGGAACTCAGTCCAGTGCTCCAATGTGGGTTTCTGTCCCTATCTCCATTCATCGTCAGATGAAGGTTCTATGGTGATATGCAAGATATTCATCAGTACGGCTATAGGATAGGGCCATTTCAGGTTCCCTCTCCTCAGCTGCCCAAGGAGCTAACTGGGAACATCTCCCTGGGCACCTGCAAGCCCTTCTAGAGTCAAGTCTCTTGCCAAACTTAATTAAGCTATATACTTCCCTGTTCCCATATCCATCCTTCCTTTATCCCAACCATCTCATTCCCCAAAGCTCTCCCCATCCTCCCCGTCTAACTTTTCTCTCCACATCCCACCCCACCCCCAAGTTCCCAGTTTTTTCCCTGCAATCTTGTCTACTTCCAAAATCCAGGAGGGTAACTATATGTTTTCCTTTGGGTTCACCTTCTTATTTAGTTTCTCTAGGATCATGAATTATAGGCTCAATGTCCTTTATTTATGGCTAAAAGCCAATTATGAGTGAGTACATCCCATGTTTATCTTTTGGGGTCTGGGTTACCTCACTCAGGATAGTGTTTTCTATTTCCATCCATTTGCATGCAAAATTCAGGATGTCATTTTTGTTTTGTTTTGTTTTGTTTTCCCACTGAGTAGAAGTCTAAAGTGTAAATGTGCCACACCTTCTTTATCCATTTTTCTATTCAGGGGCACCTAGTTTGTTTCCAGGTTCTGGCTATTACAAATAGTGCTGCTATGAGCAGAGTTGAACAAATGCTTTTTTAGTATGATTAGGCATCTGTTGGTATATTCCCAAGAGTGCAATTATGTGATCCTGAGGTAGGTTGACTCCCAGTTTCCTGAGAAACTGCCACACTGATTTCCAAAGTGGTTGCACAAGTTTGTATTCCTAATAAGAATGAATGAGTGTTCCCCTTACTCCACAACCTCTCCAGCATAGACTATCATGGGTGTTTTTGATTTTAGCCATTCTGACAGGTGTAAGATGGTATTTCAAAGTTGTTTTGATTTGCATTTCCCTGATCGCTAAGGAGGTTGAACATGACTTTAAGTGTCTTTTGGCCATTTGAACTTCTTCTGTTGAGAATTCTCTGTTCAGTTAAGTATCCCATTTTTTTAACTGGGTTAGAGTATTAATGTCTAGTTTCTTGAGTTATTTATACATTTTGAAGATCAGACCTTTGTCTGAAACAGGGTTGCTGAAGATCTTCTCCAATTCAGTATGTTACCTTTTTGTCTTAATGGCACTGTCCTTTGCATTACAGAAGCTTCTCAGATTCAGGAGGTCCCATTTAATCATTGTTGCTCTTATTGTCTGTGCTACTGGGGTTATAAGTAGGAAGTGGTCTCCTGTGCCTATGTGTTGCAGACACATCCCTCTTTCTCTTCTATCAGGTTCAGTGTGGTCAGATTTATATTGAGGTCTTTAATTCATTTGCACTTGAGTTTTGTGCACGGTGATAGATATGGGTCTATTTTCATTCTTCTACATGTTGATATCCAGTTATGCCAGCACCATTTGTTAAAGATGCTTACTTTCTTCCATTTTATATTTTTAGCACCTTTGTCAAAAACCAGGTGTTAATAAGTTTTTGGGTTAATATCCGAGTTTTTGATTCAATTCCATTGGTCAACATCTCTGTTTTTATGCCAATACCAAGCTGTTTTCATTACTGTAGCTCAGCAATAGTGTTTGAAGTCAGGGATGGTAATGCCTCCAGAAGTACTTTTATTGTATAGGATTATTCTGGTTATCTTGGGTTTTTTGTTTTTCTGTATATAGCTGATTATTGTTCTCCGAAGGTCTGTGAAGAATTTTGTTGAAATTTTGATGGGGATTGCTTTTGGTAGAACTTTCATTTTTACTATGTTGATCCTCCCCATCCAAGAGCATGGGAGATCCTTCCATTTTCTGGTATCCTCTTCAATTTCTTTCTCAAATACTTAAAGTTATTGTCAAATAGATCTTTCACTTCCTTGGTTAGAGTTACCCCAAGATACTTTATGCTGGGGGCCGATTCGAGTGGCCGCCATTACAAGATGGCGCTTGGCTCCAGCCTCGCTTGCTGGACAGCTCCATATTAGGCAATGCAGTGGAACCGTGCCTCTCGTATGTGCAGTGACGATGATGTGCTTAGGGCCAATCCCGTGGCCAGGAGCATTGGCAGGTGCGCATCGGCCAATCCAGGCACGACTCGTTCCCTTACCCCCTATATAAGCAGCCGCCGTTTGGCGCTCGGGGCCCCTCGCTTCCGCTCTCCCTTCAACCAAGAAGCTCCAATAAAGCGTGATTTGGGAAGAATCCTCGTCTGGTGGTCGTCCTTTCCTGCTGGTCAGGGAGTTCGCCGCAACTTTATGCTATTTGTGGCTATCATGAAGGGTGATGCTTCTCTGATTTCCCTCTCTGTTTCTTTATCCTTTTTGTATAGGAGGGCAATTGATTTTTTGGAGTTGATCTTGTATCCTGCCACATTACTAATGGTGTTTATCAGCTGTAGGAGTTCTTTGGTATAGTTTTTGGGGTCCCTTATGTACACTATCATATCATCTGCAAATAGCAAAAGTTTGACTTCTCCCTTTCCAATTTGAATCCCTTTGATCTCCTTATGTTGTCTTATTGCTATTGTTAGAACTTCAAGCACTATATTGAAGAGGTATGGAGAGAGTGGACAGCCTTGTCTTGTTCCTGATTTTAGTGGAATTACTGAGTTTCTCTCCATTTAATTTGACGTTAGCTGTCAACTTGCTGTATATAGCTTTTATTATATTTAGGTATGACCCTTGCATACCTAATCTCTCCAAGACCTTTATTATAAATGGGTGTTGAAGTTTGTCAAATGCTTTTCAGGATCTAATGAAATGATCATATGTTTTTTTTTCTTTCAGTTTATTTATATGATGGATTACATTGATAGATTTGCATATGTTGAATCAGCCCTGCATCTCTGGGATGAACCCTACTTGGCCCTAATATATAATTTTTCTAGTGTGTTCTTGGATTCAGTTTGCCAGCATTTTATTGAGAATTTTTGCTTTGATGTTCATGAGTGAGATTGGCTTTCTTGGTTGAGTCTTTGTGTGGTTTTGGTATCAGGGTAACTGTAGCTTCATAAAGAGTTTGGCAATGACTCTTCTGTTTCTATTATGTGAAATACATAAAGGGGTATAGGTATTATTTCTTCTTAGAAGTTTTAGAGTTCTGCATTGAAACCATGTGGTCCTGGGCTTTTTTGGTAAACAGGTTTTTGATAACAGCTTCTAACTCCTCACGAATTATAGGTCTATTTAAATTGTTCATCTGGTCTTGATTTAATTTTGGTATGTGGCACTTATCTAAAAAAATGTCCATTACTTTTACATTTTCCAATTTTATGGCATACATGCTTTTGTAGTAAGATCTAATGATTCTCTGAATTTCCTCTATGTCTGTGTTTATGTCTCTCTTTTCATTTCTGGTCTTAATAATTTGCATGTCCTTTCTCTGCCATTTGATTTGTTTGGATAGAGGTTTGTGAATCTTGTTGATTTTCTCCAAGAACCAGCTTTTTTTTTTCCCATTGATTCTTTGGATTGTTTTCTGTGTTTCTATTTTATTGATTTTAGCCCTCAGTTTGATTATTTCCAATCTTCTACTCTTCCTGGGTGTGTCTGTTTCTCTTTTTTATAGAGTTTTTAGCTGTGCTGTTAAGTCTCTAATGTGTGCTTTCTCTGTTTTCTTTATGTGGGCACTTAGTGCTCTGAACTTTCCTCTTAGCAATGCTTTGCTTTTATACTGTCCCATAGGTTTGGGTATATTGTGTCTTTATTTTCATTGAATTCCAGAAGACTTTAATTTCTTTCTTTATTTCTTCCTTGATCCAGGGGTGGTTCAGTAGTTGGCTGTTCAGTTTCCATGAGTTTCCCAGCTCTCTGGGGGTAGAATTGTTGTTGAATTCTAACTTTATTCCATGGTGATCCGATAATACACAGGTTGTTACTACATTTTCTTTGTATCTATGAATGTTTGCTTAGTTACCAATTATGTGATCAATTTTTGAGAAGGTTCCATAAGATGCTGAGAAGAAGGTATATTCTTTTCTGTTTGGGTGGAATGTTCTATAGATTTCTGTTAAGTCCATTTGGTTCATTACATCTGTTAGTTCCCTTATTTCTCTGTTTAGTTTATGTCTGTTTGACCTGTCCATTAGTGAGAGAGAAGTGTTGAAATCCTCTATTATTAGAGTGTGGGGTTTGATGTAGGTTTTGATTTCTAGTAAGGTTTCTTTTACATATGTGGGTGCTTTTATATTAGGGGCATAGATATTCAGGACTGAGACTTCCTCCTGATGAATTGTTCCTGCTATGAGTATAAAGTGTCTTTCTCCATCTCTTCTGACTGACTTTAGTTTGAAATCAATTTTGTTAGATATTAGTATAGTCACACCCGCTTGTTTCTTTGGTCCATTTGATTGGAAAACCTTTTCCTAACCCTTTACTCTGAGGAAGTATAAGTCATTGAGGTTGAGGTGTGTTTCTTGTAAACAGCAGAATGTTGGATCCTGTTTTTGTATACATTCTCTTAACCTGTGCCTTTTTATAGGTGAATTGAATCCATTGATATTAAGTGATATTAATGAAAAGTGGTTGCTAACTCTGGTTATTTTTTTCTGGTGGTAGTGTTTGTGTGTTTCCCTTCTCTGAGTTGCACAAGTGAAGGGTAGTTAGATGCTTGTGTTATTATGGGGGTTGTTGGCTTCCTTGGTTTGTGGTTTTCCTTCTAGTATTTTCTATAATGCTGGGTTTGTGACTATATACTGTTTAAATCTGTTTTTGTCCTGAAATATTTTGTTTTCTCCATCAATGGTGAATGCAAGCTTTGCTGGGTATTGTAGTCTGGGCTTACATCCATGGTCCCTTAGTGTCTGCAGTATATCTATCCAAGACCTTCTGACTTTCATGGTTTCCATTGAGAAGTCAGGTGTAATTCTCATAGGTTTCCCTTTATGTGTTACTTGACCTTTTTTCCTTGCAGCTCTTAATATTCATTCTTTATGTTTTGTGTTTTGATTATTATATGGTGAGGGGATGCTTTTTTTTTGATCCAGTGTATTTATTGTTCTGTATGCTTCTTTTGCCTTCATAGGAATATCCTTCTTTAGGTTGGGAAAGTTTTCTTCTATAATTTTGTTGAATATATTTTCTGGGCCTTTGAGCTGTAATTCTTCTCTTTCTTCTACCCCTATTATTCTTAGGTTTGGTATTTTCATGGTGTCCCAGATTTCATGGATGTTTTGTGTTAAGATTTTGTTGGATTTGTTATTTTCTTTAATCAATGAGTTTATTTTCTCTATAGTATCTTTAGCATCTGAGAGTCTTCTATCTTTTGTATTCTGTTGGTTATACTTGTCTCTGTAGTTCCTGTTTGTTTATCCAGATTTTTCATATCCAGCCCTCCCTCAGTTTTTGTTTTCTTCATTACCTCCATTTTATTTTTCAAGTCTTAAACTGTTTCCATTACCTGTTTGTTTGCTTTATCTAGTTTCCTTATTTATTTCCTATACCTTGCTTGTCTTCTCCATTTCTTACAGCAGTTTTTCACATCCTGTTTAAGGTCCTCTACTATTTTCATAATGTTATGTTTAAAGTTGATTTCTTCTACTTCTTCTGGAATAGGGTGTTCAAGTTTTCTTGTTGTGTGATTCCTGGAATTTGTTGTTGTCATGTTGCCTTTCAGGTTATTGGAGGAATTCTTGCATTGGTGCCTGCCCATCTCTTCCTTCAAATGCTGACAGGAGAGTCTTGGTGCCTTTGGCCAATCTATGCTGTGACTGACTCTGGGTGGATCTCCTCAGTGCAGGAGCAGGAACTGTTCCTGGACCAAGGACCTCACAGACAATAGGTCATTCTTGGGGGAGGCTGGGTCATGTGGAACAAAGGAGCCCCCACAGAGGAGCTGATGGAGTCCTGTGCTCCTTTCCCAGGTGTTCCACCCCACCCCAGGATGGCCCCCACTCACCAGTCTGGATGGTTCTCCTCAGCACAGGGACAGGGACTCCTGGAGGTTCAAGGATCCCGCAAACAAAAGGGCATACTTAGAGGGACAAGAGGGTCATGTGCAACAAAGAAACCCCTGGCAACAGGAGCTGAAGGTGCCCAGCACTCCCTTCTGGCTGGGCGGGTGTACACTCACCCCTCTGGGTGGATAGGCTCAGTGCAGGAGTAGGAAATGTTCCTGGGCCAAGGACCTTGCAGAGGTTCCAGGGCAGTCTTGGGGGAGGCAGGGTAATGTGGAATAAAGAAGCCCCTGGCAGCAAGAACTGAAGGGGCTCTGTGCTCCTTTCCCAGACATTCCACCTAGTCCTGGGATGGCACCCACTCACCGGACTGGATGGTTGTCCTCAGCACAAGAACAGGGACTCTTGAAGGTCCAATGACCCCGCAGACCCAAACCTCCTATTTTAAATGAAGGGACACGGGAGTATGCTTGAGTTCACCGACCTTTGGTCAGAGTGGAGCAGATGTGCCTCTAGTAGATCGTCTTAATGCCCAAAACACTAAATAAACATACCCTAGGTCAGCATACCTTGTTTTGTAGCCACACCTGTTGTCAACAACTTTGAAAGAGTAAAAATAAGTTCAAACTCTCTGGCCTTCGGATAAGACCAAACACCCGTGTATGTGTGCCCTGACACAAGAATAAAACACCCCACATCCACATGTACATGTATGTATACACACATACAGATACATTGTACATATACAAGAAAACAAAACAAATATGGAAATGCAGGTGATACCAATACTGTTATTGGCGAGACAGAATAATCACAATGCTCTGAAAGATCAAAGTAAAGTTAAACTAAAATAAACATTAAATTAATAAGAAACAGTAATAGAGTTTAGTTGTGAGATTAGAAACATGAAAACTCAAATGTTTTGACATATAAAGAAAATTGGAGAGTTTAATGATTTCAGAATTCTGGTTCTTCAATTAAAATATCAAGGAATTGGTAAAGGTATAATTTTATGGTTTTGATCATAAATATTAAGCATTTTGCAAAATCTTAACAGATTAATTTTAAAAACTTGCAGCCAGCATTTGGAATATACAAATAAAAGGGTAAAGAATTATAAAAGAAGAAAAATAAACATAGCAAATATTTTTCAAAGCAAGCCCTAAGTACCTTGGTATAATTAAATGTATGCAAGGCCTCCAAAGAATCATCCACCTGTAATTATAATGTTTGATAGTCTGAAAAAGTTTCCAGTCATCCGTATGTTCCTGGAGGGAAAAACAAATGAAAAAATCAGTAAAAATAAATAGTTGCCTAGGTTACAGTGGTTAAACAGAATATGCATGTATTTTCAAAATACAGTGTTACATATAGACTAAAAATAATGTGAATAGCATTGGTTAATCTACTTTTGTAATCAACAAGATTGAAAACTGCAACACAATTTCTAAGAAACAGTGGAATAGGACAGTACAGCTAAGAAAGGCCAATAGCTGCAGTTATATAAATCAATGATCATCTTTACAAATACAGTTGTTGTAGAACGGAGCTGCGGGCCATTTCCCACCACCCCGCTCTTGCACGGCTAGCTTTACCCAAAATAATTACATGGAAACTGTATTCTTTTAAACACTGCCTGGCCCATTAGTTCTAGCCTCTTATTGGCTAATTCTCACATCTTGATTAACCCATTTCTAATAATCTGTGTAGCACTATGAGATGGTGGCTTACCAGGAAGATCTTAACCTGAGTCTGTCTCGGAGAGGAGAGACATGGTGACTGTCTGACTCGGCTTCTTCCTCCCAGCATTCTGTTCTGTCTTCTCTGTCTACTTAATTTTCTGTCCTATTAAAGGGCCAAAGCAGTTTCTTTATTAAGCAATGAAAGTAACAGACAGACAGATGACCCTTCTCCATCAAGTTGTAGAAGTGGGGATACAATTATGCCAAATCAATTACACTGCTATGATATGTACACATATGTTTTCAGCATACTTTAAAGGAATAAGAAAAATATAGGAACAACATTTTAGATATATCATACTTTGAGGTATGAGACACTAGTTTAAGTGATCAGAGAGGACACCGAGATAATGTGCCCCAGATTATATTAGCTTATAAGTGTTAACTTTAAGGTATGTAATTATTATTAAGATTGCATTGCCTTCTTCTATGTTTACATGTATATTTTATATGAATCCATTGGATAGTCTATGATTTTTTTATAAACTAAGTAAGATGAAATAAAAAGATAAATATAATGAAATCTCAAATGATAAAATGAGGCTATAATAGTAAAATAGGATAAGTGACAAATATGAACACTGTCAAAATACCAATATGTGAATTTTGGTTGAAAGAGAAACGACTAAAGTTGTAAAAGATGGGAATTTTTTTACCTTGATATATCAAAATTATATCATTCTTCATTAAGTAAATTATACACTAAGTATAAGAGTGCCTCATGCAGAAGTTCCCTTTAAATCATAGCTAACCCTCCTCCTTAGTTAAGAACAGGGCCTTTGATAAGAAAACTGTTCTTTGCTGGTGGCTATCAGAACGGATCCTATGTATTCTGCTAAATCAAGCAATTCTTTCTTCTTTCTAGTAATCAATCAGTACTTTTTCTTTTCTGAGACAATGTTTCTTTGTAGAAGTCCTTGTAGTGGCTGACCTGAAACTCACTTTACAGATCAGGCTTTCCTAGAACTCACCAAGATCGGTTTGCCTCTGCCTCCTGAATGCTGGGATTAAAGGCATGCCCTACTACATCCAGTTAAACAATGAATTTGTTAATAGTGCATATGTCTGTTCATTCCATACTAGAGCAATTTTGAGATAATTATTAAATAAGTATGTGAACATATGAGTGAATAAATAAATGATATAAAACATAAATCCTCTTATATAACTAAATTAAACATAATTAGTATTCAATAATACAATTGAAAATATTTAATTTGGTGAATCTCTATTTTTGTTACAATTATTTCCTAGAAAAGATTGCTTAGTTTTTACTGATTTTTCATGACAATAGTCCAAATAAAAAATGGAATATCTATTCACCTTATCTCAACTGTGCTTGATATAATTTATGAAAACATTTATGTCAATGGGGTTCTCTTAATAATTCACTGCAGGAGGCTCAAAAATATCATTTTTTGCTCAAGGCTCAATACTACGCTCTGATTTGTGTATAGTTTGAAGCAGCAGAATTCTTCTAAATATTTAATTTGCACAGTTGTCTCTGGATATTTGAAGGACTAAGGATTTCATTTATTTTTATGTAAAGCAATATTATAAAAAGAGAAATGAAGTGAAGGTCCCTGGTACACTTTTGACAGATTGGAAGCAACAAGCTTCAGCTACAGCTAATGGGTGAGTAGATAGAAAAGTGAGCAAAGAAATGATGCATGCAATTATAAAAGGAAAATAACACACAGGAGGAGCACACAGGTGGCAGAACATAGTGGGAGCTGATGATGAATGGAATACTGACATTTGAAAAATATGAGCAGACTCAATATGAGTCAGAAATATTTCAAAACAGACTCCTAAATTTTAGAAGACAGAATCAAGAACCCATCTGGGGCATATATAGAAATGTATCCAGTACATGGAAACTATGTACAACCTCTGTCAAACTGAACAAGGGATTTAGTATCAAATTTCAAGAATTGATTCATTGTTCCTAAGAGTTCATTATCGAACTTGAATAATACATTTGTTTACAAGTTAGGTTTTAAGATGGCATCTATGAGCACAATAGTTTAAAGAATAGAACAATAGATAACAGTGCAAGGAAGTAAGGCTTTAATCAACCTAACTGCTAGCAACATTTTGTCTTATCAATATCATAATTAAGGCCTTTATAAAACCGAACACATCAATACAAAAATGTCTCAATGTCACAATGCATTAAAAAGTCACTAAAGCTTTCATTCCATCAAAGACAGAAGCACAACAAGGACTGGATGCTCTTTTCCACGATTTGTGCATTTTGTACTGGATGTTTGTTGTTGAATCTTCTAACCACCTAATATTATGTTCTTTCTCTGTTTCCCATAATTTTAAATAATTCTGTTTTTCATAGTTTGTCCACAAATATTTTTCATAACATAAATTTTAAAAATCTGTATTAGAATTTGACATTAATTCAAATCATTTACATTTTGCTTATAAGATGTGTAAAGTTCTGGTACCTTTATTCAAGTATTCAGTGAATAATATAACAATGTTGATTCGAGCAAACATTCACGTTTGTCTCTGCTCTTAGCTTTGAGAAACAAATTGCTCTGTTTTCATACAGATTTTTACATTGAAATTCATGATCCAAAGGGAAATTAGTTCTACTTTTTAAGTAATACCCCTTGTTAGTAGTTATGATGTAATTACATTATTTTTCTCTTTCCCCTTCCTTTATGCAACCACTTCCACGAATCCTTAATGTTCCCTATCAAATTCATGTTGTCTTTTTCTTTAATTCTTGATATATTCCTAACCAAAAAAGCAAAACCTGGAAAATCCATATAATAGAACCTATATATAAGCAATCTCATGATTGGTCATCTAGTATTAGATAACTTGCTGGAGTACTCTTTCCTAAACAAGATAAGTTTTCCTATTTTCAGCATTCCACAGTTTCCCATAACTTTTCTGTCTAGAGTTGAAGTCCTGAAAACTTCCTTTCTTACCGATTCACTCATGCTTGTTATACTTCTTTAACTCTGTGAAATTGTGTTACTTTGCCTGTCTAAAACACCTGATTGGTCTAATAAAGAGCTGAACAGTCAATAACTACACAGAAAGATAAATAGGTGGGGCTGCCATGCAGAAAGCATAAATAGAAGGAGAAAAAAGATGGAAGAGCAAAAGAAGGAGCAGGGGCTATCAAGGGTCAGTCACCCAAATACACACTAAGCCACAGGGTAAAATTAAAGGATGGTATATGGAATAGAGAAATATAAAATCCCATGGCCAAAATTTACATGGGATGATTTAAGTAAAAATAAATAAATAAATAAATAAATAAATAAATAAATAAATGCAGGCTAGGATGAAGCCAAGCTAAGGCTTACATTCATAAGTAAAAATAAGACTCAGTGTATTATTCAGGAGCTCGGTGGTGGATCACCAAAGGGTAAAACTAACCAACAATACATGCCATCTGTGTACAGGTCCTTTTAGGCACCTGTATTGATGTACTCTATAGTATAACCTCTCTGACATTTCTAGGAGACATAATTCTACAGAAAACTTACTGTTCTAAGTGTTGATTTCATCTTTCTAACTCTTCTTCTCTAAAGAAGAACCTGAGGTTTTGGTGCAGGATTTTTTTTTTTTTTTTAGATATATTAAGTGAAACTGAACTCTACACCTCTGCATTATTTTGATTGTTTGTGGTTATGTAATGATTTTTATCTATTGCAAACAGAAATTTCCAAGATGAGAAGATGCTACATTTATTCATCATTAAAAAGTCTATGATTAGAATTTAATTAGGGATTATGCTGTTTTAGTAAAGTAGCTGTCTTAGTCACTGTTCTATTGTTGTGAATAGACACTTTGACAGAGGCAGCTATTACAAAAGAAACATTTATTTGGAGGTTTTCTTAGCCCAGTATCATCATGGCAGGAAGAATGGTGATTGGCCTGTCAAGCATAGTATGGGAGAAGAAGCTCAGAACTATATCTTCATCTACAGGCAATAATCAGTGAGAAAATCTGGGTCTGAGATAAGCTTTTAAAACCTCAGAGCCTGCCTCTAATAACATACTTCCACTAACAAAGCCATACTTCTTAATCTTTCTATTTCTTCCAAAGAATTCCATCCTCCTGTGGCTAAGCATTCAAATGTATGAACCTATGAGAGTCGTTATACAAATCACCACAGTGGCCAGGCGGTGGTGGCGCACGCCTTTAATCCCAGCACTCGGGAGGCAGAGGCAGGGGGATCTCTGTGAGTTTGAGACCAGCCTGGTCTACAAGAGCTAGTTCCAGGACAGGCTCCAAATCCACAGAGAAACCCTGTCTCAAAAAACAAAAACAAAAACAAAAACAAAAAAAATCACCACAGTGGTGGCTGTAGAATCTCATCAATGACTTAAGTGGTGGACTAGGTTTCTAGTAGTTGATTTGTATTCCTTTTTGTTGATCAGGACTTATAACCATATAGAAAGCTTTTGTTTGTTACCAAAGTATGCATGCCAGTACTGCTATTGTACCTTTAGTGTTACCATGCCACACGGATCATTGTTATTGTACATAGATGCCATTGCTAGGTAGGACTATTGCATGTTTTTCTCCCTTGGAAGCACACATGGTGTCTTCTGCTACCGTGAAAAACAGTCCTCAGAGAGTAGGCATAAGTTCATATCCAACTCAGGTCCTCTATATATTGTATCCAAAAAGATGTCTGTTTTATACTGCAATAATGATTTATCATTGATCTCTTAGTGGAGACCAAGGACAGAGATAATATATTGAGAATCTATTTGACAACCCTGACTCAGAAAGGAGTTTCTCATGCCTGGTGTTGGGATTTGATGGAGGAAGGTCATTGGCTAATAAAGAAACTGCCTTGGCCCATTTGATTGGCCAGCCTTTAGGTGGGTGGAGTAAACAGAACAGAGGAGGAAGAGGAAGTGAGCTCATACACCTTAGCTCTGCTCTCTGGGGCAGACATGATGAAGCTCCGACCCAGTGTGGATGTAGGCTAGAATCTTCCCGGTAAGCACACCTTGGGGTGCTACACAGATTATTAGAAATGGGCTAAATTAATACGAGAGAATTAACCTAGAAGAGGCTAGATATAATGGGCCAAGCAGTGTACAGAGAAACCCTGTCTCGAAAAACCAAAAAAAAAAAAAAAAAGAATACAACTTGTGTGTCATTATTTTCGGGCATAAGATAGCCAGGCGACCAGGAACTGGGGCAGCAGGAACGCAGCCCGCAGCTCCCCACTACAGAAAGTTTAATTTTCTCCAGGGGTGTCTCAATGGGTATATTAACCATACCATATGAACCATTCTGGGCCGTACTTGCCCAATAGTAGCTGGCCAGCTAAAGTGAACTAAATGTTATTTCAGCAGACTTTTTGACTAATATTTCTTTGGTTAGGTAATTTTTACTTTTTTGACTTGTTTAGTTTGTCTTGTTGGTTGGTTGGTTTTGCCTGCATATTATTCTTTCTGATCTTGTGTTTTTTATTGGCTTTGCTTATGTATGTTTTTGTGTGCTTTTTTATTTGTTTTACTGTTCTCTTCTCATTTTCTGCTTGTTTTGTTTCTCTTGAATTCTAAATATATAGTGAAAGAAAATGTGTGTAGTTGAATGCATGGAGAGTTGGGATGTGGGGAGGGGAACATATAATCAGAATTTTTTCAATGAAAAATTAATTGAAAAATCTAATACTGTCAGCATGCTAAAGGAATATATCAATAAAAAATCTCCTAATAGTAAACATCTGTAAATACACACATATGAGAAGATTCTTCTAGAAGTAGATGGGAATAACACGGAGACCCCAAACTGAACAATGTCATAAATATGTTGTTTACCTCAAACCCCTACTCTCAAGGATCAAGAATCTATATAAAAGAGCAGAAAGATTTTATAAGCCAGAAGTGATAGAAAATCTCAAGAAACCTGTGTTTTATAGTCACAACAGAACTGATGTACATATGAACTTTCAGAAATCATTTCAGAGTGCATAACAAACAAGATGGGGTTTCATCACTGTAAAGAATAAATATTAGACAAAATTCCATTACTAAACAAGAAACTACTTACACTTAATACTGTTGGCAATGAAAAATCAATTTTCTTCAATGGAGTCTCACTGGGTATGTTAACTAAATTACATGGAAGTCCCAGTGATAAGAAGTAGTTTCTCAACACAAACAGAACTTAATAATTTAATTTATGAACTTTTGTTATATTCTTTATTGTTTTGACAGTTTTTGGTCTTATTGATCTTTTGTCTATTTGTTTTAATATTTGCTAGTGCATTTTGTTGCTTTTTTGATTCTTGCTTCTGAAAGAGAAAGAGAAATAGAGAGAGACAAAATATAATTATGTAGGTATATAGGTGGAATAGAGTTGAGAGAAGTTCACAGAAGGGAAATAATTTACAAAAATGTTGTATGAATCATATTTAGACCTCTGGGTATATTTAATCACTCATTTCATAATAATGTAAACAGTTCTGAGATTTTCTCAGTAGCATGCTCTCAGTAACTTATATCCTATCATAAAATAACATTACTGAAATCTTTGCTTTTGGAATCTTCTTTACTGTCTTTTGAACTGAGGAAGAAGGGAAAGGATGGAGAAAACCTACATTTTGATGTTCGATGTTCTAAAAAGGGTTATGTCAATTCTTATTCTCACTCTACCCAGTTTTCATTAGACAAAACAAGCCACAAGATCTTAAGATCAGTTTAATAAAGATAATATTTTATAATAAAAAATAAACACAAAACAAAAAGCAAAAAAGAAAAAGAACATGCATTTGTAAAATATATTTATTTTGCTGGTATCCCACATTGTGCTTGTCTATATTAACTTTTTGTTATATGTAGATTTTGCTCACAGCTTCCACAAAGATACATCCTAAATTCAGTTAGAAAGAAACTTTTCCTGTTTTGAAATATAGGCTTTCTAATCAAGACATATTCATTCCACCCCATCATATACAGTTATGGTTGTCATTTTTGTTTCCAAATACAGTGTTATAGCAGCCAGGACTCCCACTTGGAATAAAAGGGGTTGAATGACATATGTAACCAAAGCAAAAGGAAATAGTTGTCACTTCTCCAGAACTAAGAGAAATTTAGATAGGTATTTCAGGGATATCATACTTTAGGAGTAGGAGATATTCCTTGAATACTTCCTCATCTTATAATTTTACCTGGTTTCCTGTCAGCCTGCTCCATTTTCCTTTAGTAATAAGGAGAACATTTTGCTTTGAAGGCTCCTTTTATTTTTTTAAAAATATGTATCTTTTACTTTTAAAATTATAATATAGTTAGATTATTTTCCCATCCCTTTTCTGTCTCCAAATTATCTCATACACCTCTCCTTGTGATTTTCTTTAAATTCATGTCCTCTTTGTTCATTAATTAGTTTAGAATGTATTACATATATTTCAAAATTTAGATTCGTCATTCTATATCATATTATTCATATGGATATTTTCAGGGCTGGTCTTTCACAATGGACCACCAATTGATATACTGTAGTATTAAAATGCTAATTATGTTTTTAGATTGTTTATAAGTAGAGTACAGAGAAAAAATTCACTTTTCGCTTAATCTTGTATACTAGACACTTAGTTTAAGTAGTTCTGCATTGTGACTAATGATTTTCTGTAAACAAGGTCATTTATAATATGTATAACTTTTCATAGGTTTTCTCACCTTCAGAAGTTTAAAGGCAGAAATCTGTTTTATTTTCCTGAAAAAAAAAAGCATTTAGTACAACTTTTCAAAGTATGGGAGAGAGCAATGGGTATTGGATATGGGAAGGATTGGTGGAATAAAAGAAGAGGTGGGTAGGATGTAATTATATTTTAATTTTTAAAAAATAAATTTTTAACATGACAGAATAAAAGATAACAAAATAAAGCAAAAACTATCATATAGAACCTTGACATTGTCACCCAACAGAAATAAATGTCTCAAAAGCAGGATCAAGAGTTAGAGACTCACTTGTTTTCACAGTCAAGAATCGATTAAAATGTTAAACTAATATGGACAACATATAAACAGAGGATGTATGAAGACCATGTGCTTGCATCTTCAGTCTTTATAAGCTCATCTGTGTCTTTCTTAGTAGATTCAGAGGCCTTGTTCTTGTCGAACAAAAACAATGCATCTCACTCAGCTAGAATATTTTCTAAATAGTCTTAGTTCATAGCTGGATCTGTAGTGGATATCAATTCATAATAAAATATAGGAATTTCATTCCTAGAGAATGAATGCATTTTTGCACAGCGGTACATCAGACCTACTTACATATAGATTTTTGTCTTTTTACTAATAAATTGTTCTCATTTATTTTACATCTCTACTGTAGTTTCACCTTCCCCTTCTCCTCCTCTTTCCCCACCAGCTACCCTCTACTACCAACCCCATTCACTTCTCCTTTGTTTCTGTTGAGAAAGTGGCACGCTTCCCATGAGTGTCAACAAAGCATGGCATATCAAGCTGAGGTAGTACTAAACTCCTTTGTATTGAGGCTAGACAAATCAACTGACAATAAATTTAATTATTTATTTACTTTCCATCTTTACCAGTTGCCCCTACTTCCTCTTCTCCAACTCCCTTCCCCTCAACCACTCCCTGTTCTTACTCACAATCTACTCTTCCTCCATTTTTGTTTAGTAAAGAGTAAGTTTCCCAAGAGTATCAATGAAATATGACATATTAAATTTAAGTAATACTAAACATATTCCCATGTATTAAGGCTACGAAAGGTGACAGTAAGTAAGACTGGTAGGATTCCTAAAGCAGGTAAGAGTCAGAAAAAGCCCCTGTTGCCATTATTAGGATTCTTACAAGAGGACCAAGCTATATACCATAACGTATGTGCAGAATGCCTAGAACAATGTAATGCAGGCTCCCTGATTGTCTGTTCAGTAACTTGTGAGCCCCTCTGAGCCAAGGTGAGCTGTTTCTGTAAGTTTTCTTCTGGTGTCCTTGATACACCTGGCTCCTACAATCCTTTCTCCCCCTTTTCTGCATGATTATCCAAACTCCTCCTAATGTTTGGCTGTGGGCCTGCATCTATTTCCAGCAGTTACACAATGGACACATCTCTGATGACAAATGGCATAGGCACCAATCTAGTCTTAGGATGATGCTTTTCTAATGACTATTGGGCCAGGCACCAATCTACTATGACCAATAGTCATAGTAGATGGCCAGTTCAGGCTATGTATCCACTATTTCTAGGAGTCTGCACTATCATACTCTAAGATATCATCCTTACCCATCAGGGAAACACAAATCAAAAAGACTTTTAGATTCCATCTCATACCTACTATAATGACTAAGTTTAAAACCATAAGTGACAGCTCATCTGGAGAGGATGCAGAGTAAGCAAGACACTCCTCCATTAATGGTGGAAGGGCAAATAGGTATAACCCCTTTGAAAGTCAGTGTGGTGGTTTTTCAGAATACTGGGAATCAATCTACCACTTGGCTCAGCTATACCACCCTTGTGCTCAATCTTACCATAAGGACATGTGCTCAGCTATGTTTGCTACAGCTTTATCTGTAATAGCCAGAACCTGGAAGCAACCTAGATGTCCCTCGACTGAGGAGCTGCTTAAGAAAATGTGGTACATTCCACATGGACAGCAGGAAATTTGAAGGGATAGAGATGGAACTAGGAAAAAATCATCCTGAGTGGGATAATACAGACTGAAAAAGGCAAGCATGACATATACTCACTCATACGTAGATATGAACTGTAAAAATAAAGTCTTTATTACAATCCACAGACCCTGACAGAGTAGGCAATAAGGATGGTTCATGTAGGAATGCCAAGATCTCGGTGGACAGCAGAAATAGAAAAGATTTTTTGAGTAGACTGAGGGTGGGTGATGATGGGAACATGAGTGAGCAGGTTGTAAGGTGTGGAGGGGGAGAGTACAGACAAAGACATTTGGAAAGGGCATGCTACATTTAAGGGTCAGGTAAAAACCTGGCACAAGATAATCTCCCCAAAATCTGAAAGGATGGTGCAGTTTAACTTGCATATATTTTCATTGAATAGCAGAATGATAACAAATAGTGTGCCACTCTATGCATGCTGTCATGAACACTGAATTCATTTGTTCGGTTTCTCTGCTCTGTCTTGACATCAGTATTTTCTTGTAAGCTGTCCATGGCTTCTAGTTCTGAAACTTGTATATCTTCTATTGTGAAATGATTCTTGAACCTCAGGAGGGGCTGTCAAATGGATGTCCCAATAAGGCTGTGTATTCTGTCATGTTTAAGCAGTTGTGGGCCTCAATTGCTTAAACACTTATCTATCAATAAGATGTTTCTCTTATTATAATTGATCAATGTACTAATCTATGGTTTTATAATGATAAATCATTTGGAGTTTATTTAATACCATATATGGGTATCAGTATAACAGTAATACGATCTCCTTTAGGGCATCTGACTTTTATAACTATACATTTGTGGTCCCAATAATAGTGTTATTCATGAGTTACAGCTTGCATTATGATTCTTAAATCCAACCAGAAAGTGTTTGGGTACTCACATGTTATTCATGTTATTTGCCACTATGGTACCACTAGCATGTGTTGCCAGGTTGGTCATTACTGTAGCTCATGGTTCAATCTTGAGCAAGATTCATGATTTTTTTTCCCTTTGGTGTTGTGCATAGCAGGTTTTAGAAGCAAGGAAGCTTGCCAGTAGAGGTGAAGCTTCTAGATGAATTCCAGCTTAATTTCTCCATGTTATATGAGTCAAGTATGTGATTTCTTCAGAAATAAGGCACTATTGTCAAGTTTTCGACTGTAGCTAACCACAATAGCACTGACTTAAAATGTTTGGCTGGTCAATGGGACAAGTTGAGACTACAAATCTGGAAGAAGTAATTTATTCACAATCAATCAAATCAATAATATATCGTAATTATCCAATCAAACCAAAGAAGCTGTGCCCTTTGTTTGCACACGGTGTATAGTACTGACATTGTTGGGTAGCTCAATTTGAATTGTTTTTATTTTCTGTGCATGTGCATATTTTAGAAAACTACAAAATTAGGTTTCCATTTGACTGTTTTTGAAAGTACTATTATTTATGCTTCTTTATAATCCCTTCTCTACCCTGCCCTACTATCTTCTACCTCAGCTTAATCCTCATTTTCCATTATTCTCCTTTATTTTTTTATACCACTGAGTTCTAGACCTTCTTCCAAGACTACTACTAACATTTTGACCAAATGTAAACTCCTTGCAAATGAAATACAAATATTTGAATTTTCAGAGTCAACATCCACATAAGGGAAAAAAGAGAAAACATTATTTTACTCAGATAGATAATTTAAAACATCTAAAGAAGTAAAGAAGGAATGGAAAGATGATTCCTTATTATTAGTTTGATGATTTTCTCATGCTTGTAATTAATAACTGTAATTATCTTGTAAACCCTCAAAGTATTTCTGACTTATTCATTATCGTAATATGTAGATAGTTGTTACAATTTGCAAAAGATTCATATTAAAATTTTATTGTTGAATAATTGAAACTGTGCAAGCATTATATATTCTAAAATATAATTTTCAAAAATATACTGTTTGTGGACAACTTCAATTTAAGGCCTAAAATTGGCTTTAATGAGTTCTGTTAATATGCTGTATGATGACTTAAAACCAAGCCTGCTGTTATTCTCTGCATGTGCTTTTGACTAGGTACAATGCTACTCATCTTTATTCTTTGATGCTCTCTCCAGTTCTATGTTGGTTCCATGTACGTAGGAATAAATTTCATATATACATATGCTATGTATATGCAGACAAAACAATGTTTTTGATTCTATTAGATATTCCTTTTGTTTGAAAAACATATTTATTTGCTTATCCAAAGAAAATTAGCATATTGTGTGGAATTTTCTCTTTCATTTTTGAGAACACTCCATCATGCAATTTTCAAAGGATATACCCCATAGCCAGAGCTATGAGGATAGCATAGCCAGTGACATGCTTGCAGGGCTAACATGAGGACTTGAATTCAGATCCCAGAAGCTTCTTAGAAAGCCAGCCATTGTGGCAAACACTTGCAATCCTATTAAGAAGGGAGAAAGAGATGGGAAGAACTAGTGATTCATAAGATATTCAGCCTAGCTTAACAGTGAAGTTATTTTACTCACCTGTTATTTTTCCTTTTTATTTTTTAATTAAAAATTGATTGGCCTATTAGCTCAGGCTTATTATTAACTCTTATAACTTATATTAGTCCATAATTCTTGTCTGTGATGTCTGTGATAGCCACGTAGCTTGGTACATTTTTCAGTGAGGCAGTCACATCTTGCTTGTTCTGTGTCTAAATGATGATTGCAGACTGACTGTTTCCTCTTCCCAGAATTCTCCTATTCTCCTCACCTGCCTCCACTTCCTACCTGTTCACCCTGCCTAAACTTCCTGCGAGGGTACTAGCCAATCAGCATTTTACGAAACAAGTATAAGAAACAAATCTTTACAGGGTAAAACCATTGTCCAATAACAGTTGTCCTTTATTATTTTGTGAATATCATTGAAACAAGCCCTTTTGTACTTTATGGATTCTTTTGAGAACATTCTCAGTGCTTTTGACCTTAAAATCCCTTCTGATTTATGAAGACTGCCATGTCTATTTTCCATTAGGATAGTGGTAGGAAAAGGCTGATTAGTACAGAATGCCCAGCACTCAGGCTTCCCATAAAGTTCTGAAGAGCAATGGGAAGGTGAAGGTGCCATTTGACATGGCCTTTCTTTTTTATCATGTAAATTTTAATTGATTTTTATTGAGCTCTACATTTTGCTCTGCTCCTCTCCCTGCCTCTACCCTTCCCTTCAACACTCGCCCAAGGTTGCCAGGCTACAAATTTATTCAGGAAATCTTGTCTTTTTCTACTACCCATGTAGATTAGATCTATATATGTCTCTCTTGGGGTTCTCATTGTTGTCTAGGTTCTCTGGGATTATGATTTGTGGGCTGGTTTTCTTTGCTTTATGTTTAAAAAAACACTTATGAGTACATGTGATAATTGTCTTTCTGTATCTGGGTTACCTCATTCAAAATGATGTTTTATAGTTCCATCAATTTACCAGCAAAATTCAAGATGTCATTATTTTTTTCTGCTGTGTAGTACTCCATTGTGTAAATGTACCACATTTTCCTTTTCCATTATTTAGTCAAAGGGAATCAAGGTTGTTTCCAGTTTCTGGCTATGACAAACAATGCTGCTATGAACATAGTTGAGCACATGTCTTTGTAACACAATTGAGCATCCTTTGGATATATACATACATACATACATACATACATACATATATATATATATATATATATATATATATTTAAACTGGGTCTTGAGAAAGGTTGTTTCCTAATTTTCTGCAAAATTTCCACACTGACATCCAATGGGGTTGTACCAGCTTGCATCCCCACCAGCTATGCAAGAGTGTTCCCTTTACCCCAAAATCTCTCCAACATAAGTTGTCATCAGTGTTTTTGATCTTGGACATTCTTACAGGTGTAGGATAGAATCTCAGAGTTATTTTGATTTGCATTTCTTTGATAACTAAGGATGTTGAACATTTCCTTAATGTCTTTCAGCCATTTTAGATTCCTCTGTTGAGAGTTCTCTTTTTAGGTTGTACTACTTTTTTACTGGATTCTTTGTTCTTTTGATGACTAATTTCTTGAGTTCTTTGTATATTTTGGAAATCAGACCTCTGTCTGATGTGGTGTTAGTGAAGATCTTTTTACATTCTGTGGGCTGTCATTTTGTTTTGTTGAGCATGTCATTTGCTTTACAGAAGTTTTTCAGTTTCAGGATGTCCTATTTATTAATTGTTTCTCTAATTGTATGTGCTACTAAGGTTATATTTATGAAGTGGTCTCCTGGGCCAATGCTTTCAAGTGTACTTCCCACTTTCTCTTCTATAAGTTTCAGTGTGGCTGGCTTTATGTTGAGGTCTTTGATCCATTTGGACTTGAGTTTTGTGTATGGTGATAGATATGGGTCTATTTTCATTCTTCTACATGTTGATATCCAGTTATGCCAGCACCATTTGTTAAATATGCTTTTTTTATTTGCTATTTTTTGCTTCTTTGTCAACAATCAGGTGTTCGAAGGTATGTGGATTAATATTTGGGTCTTTGACTCTGTTCCATTGGTCTTCCTATCTGTTTTTATGCCAATACTAAGCTATTTTTGGTACTGTAGTTCTATAGTAGAGTTTGAAGTCAGGGATTGTGATGCTTCCAAAATTTTTTTTTTATTTTACAGTATTATTTTGACTATCCTGTGTTTTTTTTGTTATTGTTTTTCCATATGAAGTTGAGTATCATTCTTTCAAGGTCTGTGAAGAATTTTGCTGGGATTTTGCTGCACATTGCATTGAATCTGTAGATTGCTTTTGGTAAGATTGCCATTTTTACTATGTTAATTCTACCTACCCAAGAACATGGGAGATATTTTCACTTCCTGGTGTCTTCTTCAATTTCTTTCTTCAAAGATTTAAAGTTCTTGTCATACATGTCTTCTACTGTTTTGGTTAGTGCTACACAGATATTTTATGCTATTTTTGGCTATTGTGATGGGTGATGTTTCTTTGATTTCTTTCTCAGCCCTTTTTTCATCTGGTTTTTTTGATTTAATCTTGTATCCTGCTACATTAATGAAAGTGTTTATGGGTTGTAAAATTTCCTTGGTAGAATTTTTTGGGGTCACTTAAGTAAACTATCATATCACCAGCAAAGAGTGAGAGTTTGAATTTTCTTTTCCGATATGTATTCCCTTGATGTTCTTTAGTTGGCTTATTGTTCTAGCTAGGACCTCAAGAACTATATTAAAGATATGAAGAGAGTGGACAACCTTGTCTTGTTACTGATTTCAGTGGTGTCACTAGAAGTTTCTCTTCATTTGGTTTGATTTTGGCTGTTGGCTTCCTGTATATTGCCTTTATTATTTTTGGGTATGTTCCTTGTATCCCTGCTCTCTCCAAGACCTTTATCGTGAAGGGATGTTGCATTTTCTTGAAAGCTTTTTCAGCATCTAATGAAATGTTCATATGGTTCTTATTTTTTAGTTTGTTTATATGATGGATTACGTTGACAGATTTTCATATGTTGCACCATCCCTGCATCTCTGGAATGAAGCCGACTTGATCATTGATTCTTTTTATTGTTTCTTTTTTTTTCTATTTTGTTGATTTCAGTTCGTTGCTCCAATGTGGGTCACTGTCTCTGTCTCCTTTCATCGCCTGATGAAGGTTAATATCCAGGAGGATGACTATATGTTTTTCTTTGGGTTCACCTTCTTATTTAGCTTGTCTAGGATCACAAATTATAGGCTCAATGTCCTTTATTTATGGCTAGAAACCAATTATGAGTGAGTACATCCCATGTTCCTCTTTTTGGGTCTGGCTTACCTTACTCGGGATAGTGTTTTCTATTTTCATCCATTTGCATGCAAAATTCAAGAAGCCATTGTTTTTTACTGCTGAGTAGTACTCTAATATGTATATACTCCATACATTCTTCATCCATTCTTCCATTGAAGGGCATCTAGGTTGTTTCCAGGTTCTGGCTATTACAAACAATGCTGCTATGAAGATAGTTGAGCATATACTTTTGTTGTATGATAGGGCATCTTTTGGGTATATTCCCAAGAGTGGTATTGCTGGGTCCAGGGGTAGGTTGATCCCAAATTTCCTGAGAAATCGCCACACTGCTTTCTAAAGTGGTTGCACAAGTTTGCATTCCCACCAGCAATGCATGAGTGTACCCTTTACTCCACAACTTGTCCAGCAAAGGCTATCATTGGTGTTTTTGATTTTAGCCATTCTGACAGGTGTAAGATGATATCTTAAAGTTGTCTTGATTTGCATTTCCCAGATTGCTAAAGAAGTTGAGCATGACCTTAAGTGTCTTTTGGCCATTTGAACATCTTCTATTGAGAATTCTCTGTTCGGCTCAGTGCCCCATTTTATAATTGGGTTGATTAGTTTTTTACAGTCTAGTTTCTTGAGTTCTTTATATAGTTTGGAGATCAGACCATTGTCAGTTGCGTGGTTGGTAAAAATCTCCCAGTCAGTGGGTTGCCTTTTTGTCTTAGTGACAGTGTCCTTTGCTTTACAGAAGCTTCTCAGTCTCAGGAGGTCCCATTTATTCAATGTTGCCCTTAATGTCTGTGCTGCTGGGGTTATATGTAGGAAGTGGTCTCCTGTGCCCATGTGTTGTAGAGTTTTCCATCACGGGTTCACTCGTATATTCAGCCGTGTTCATCCGGGTCATCCATTAAAACTGCTCCATTCTTTGTGAAAAAAAAGGGCAACATTGATTTCAAATCTCAATTTGATTATTTACTGCTGTCTAGTTCTCGAGGTTGAGTTTGCTTCTTTTTGTTCTAAAGTTTTCAAATGTTCTGTTAATTCACTAATTTGGGATATTTTCAGCTTCTTATGTAGGCATTTAGTGCAATGAACTTTCTTCTTAACACTGCTTTCTTTGTGTCCCCAAAATTTGAGTATGTTGTTTGGTATTTTCATTGAATTCTATAAAGTCTTTAATTTCTCTATTTCTTCCTTGACCCATTGATGATTCAGGTGAGCATTGTTTAACTTCCATATGTTTTTGGACTTTCTGGAATTAATATTGGTGTTGACTTCTAGTTTTAAACCACAGTGATCCAATAAAATACATGGAGTTATTCCAATTTTTTTTGTATTTGTTGAGGTTTGTTTTGTTACCGAGTATGGGGTCAATTATTGAGAAGGTTCCATGAGGTTCTGAGAAGAAGGTATATCCATTTTTGTTTGGATGGAATATTCTATAGTCTGTTAAGTGAATTTGAGTCATAACATCTGTTATTTCTCTTATTTCTCTGTTCATTTTTTGTCTGACTACCTGTCCAAATGGTGAGAATGGAGTGTTGAAGTCTCCCACTCTTATTGTTTGAGATCTGATGTATGATTATATCTTTAGAACTGTTCCTTTTACAAATGAGGGTGCTCTTGTATTGGGGGCATAAATGTTCAGTATTATGATTTCCTTTTGGTGGATTTTTCCTGTGACTAATATGAAATGTCCTTTGTCTCTTTGATTGATTTTAGTTTGAAGGTTTTTTTTGTTGTTGTTGTTGTTGTTGTTAGATATTAGGATTGCTATACCCATTTGTTTCTTAGGTCCATTTGATTGGAATATTTTTCCCAACCCTTTACTCTGAGACAATATCTGTCTTTGAGGTTGAGGTGTGTTTCTTGTATTCAGAAGAAGGATGAATTCTGTTTTTGCATCCAATCTGTTGGTCTGTGCCTTTTTATAGGTGAGTTGAGTCCATTTACATTAAGGGATATTAATGACCAGTGATTGCTATCTCCTGTTAATTTAGTTTTCATTGTTGGTGATGTTGATTTGTGCATTTTTCCTTGTTTTGTGATTTGCTGTTATGAGACCATCAATTGTCTGTGTTTTTGTTGATGTAGCCAACTTCCTTGGGTTGGAGTTTTCCTTCTAGTATTTTGTGTAGGGCTGGGTTTGTGGTGAGGTGTTGGTTAAATCTGGTTTTGTTATGGAATATTTTGTTTTGCCCTTCTATGGTGATAGAAAGTTTTGCTGGGTATAGTAGTCTGGGCTGGCATTCATGGTTTCTTAATGTCTGCACAACACTTGACCATGACCTTCTAGCTTTCACTGTCTCCAATAAAATACTTAATTCTGGTAGGTCTGCCTTTATATGTTACTTTGCCTTTTTCCTTTGCCGCTCTTAATATTCTTTCTTTACTCTGTATGTTTAGTTTTTTGGTATTGTATAGTAAGGAGACTTTTTTTTTTGATCTGGTCTGTTTGCTGTTCTGTAAGCTTCTTGTATCTTCAGAGACACATCTTTATTTAGGTTGAGAAAGTTTTGTTCTATGATTTTGTTAAATATATTTTTGGTGCTTTTGAGTTGAACTTCTTCTCCTTCTTCTATACCTATTATTCTTAATTTGGCCTTTTCATGGTGTCCCATGTTTTCTAGATATTTTGGGTTAAGCTTTTCTTAGATTTAATGTTTTCTTTGACTGACGTGTCTATTTTCTCTATTGTATCTTCAACGCTTGAGATTCTCTCTTCCATCTCTTGTATTCTGCTGTTCATGCTTGCTCACTCTCTTTCTCTGTCCACCCCTCATCTTGGCCATCCTGTTCCCTCATGTTCTCCAACCCCATTCCCTTCTTTTTTCCTTCTCAATCCCCTCTGTCCCCCTTACAATGTTTCCAATTTTTATGAGGAATTCTTTTCCAATTACCATTCCCAGGGTTATCCATGCATGTCTCTCTTAGGGTTTTCCTTTTTACCTAACTTCTCTGAGGTTGTGAACTATAGGCTGGATGTCCTTTGCTTTACATCTAATATCAACTTATGAGTAAGTACATTTCATGTTTGTCTTTCTGTGTCTAAGTTAACTTCACTCAGGATATTTCTTTCTAGTTCCATTCATTTGCCTGCAAATTTAAGGATGTCTTTGATTTTTACTACTGAGTAGTACTCCACTGTGGAAAATGTACGACATTTTCTTTTTCTATTTATTGTTTGAGGGGCATTTAGGTTGTTTCCAGCTTCTGGCTTTTATGAATAAGTTATGAACATAGTTGAGTAAATGTTTTTGTGGTATGAGTTTGCATCCATTGGATATATATCTTTGTGTATATTGCTGGGTTTTGAGATAGGTTGATTTCCAATTTTCTGAGAAACTGTCATACTGATTTCCAAAGTGGCTTACAAGTTTAAACTCACTGCAAGATTTTGACTCAAAAGGTAGTTTTGGTTTTGACTGTGAAGTAAATTCAAAGTCTATCTCTGCCTTACATAGTGTATGTATAGAAGAGCTGTAGAGTTATACATATATGCCATACTCACCCACAGATACCACATATGCACATATATAAACCATAAAATCTGACCCATGCACAGATTTCTAGTTCCCTTACACTTATTATGGAGACCTTCTTTTAAATCCTGAGAGGTTTCCATAGAAGCTGGACTTTTAGGGTTCCTGTAACCTGGTGCCTCTAAATCGATAATCAGGATTCAAAAGAAGCAGGCATCCAGACACACCCAGGGAAAGAAGTGTTGCTTACATGAAAGCTGTCCTGAGAGAGGAAGCTTCCCCAGTTGTACGGATCAGGAGACCTCTTTTGAGGGACAATCAGGCTGATGCATTCAGCATTAGCCACAATTAAGACCTCACTAAGGGTGCTGCAGACCCCAAGAACTGACCCACTCGTTGGAATGGTGAGTAGGATTGAATATCCCACCCCCCGGGGAGGGAATCCTAGAGAGGTCACTTCTGAAAGAGTCCCAGAGGCACTTCTGAAACAGCAACTTTTCAGAGAATCCTAAACAACAAAATGTTTGGACGACGTAAATGCTCTGTTAAGGATGATTGAATTTCCCCCCTTAAACTCTTCTCTTTTTGTAACTTTCTTTCTTACTAAAGGTTAAACAAAATGCAACAGGCAATTGTTCAAATTAACTGTTCAAGAGACAGATAAATCAGGCATAGAAAAATATACCTTATAGGACATAACTTTAAGTCAAACTCTCAGACAAAAATACTCGCCACTATTTTACTCAGGTAGACCCTGAATGTAGCTGAGAGGCAGCAAAATGCTACACTTTAGGTAACCACTTTAAAAAGGCTGCCTGATAATGAAGGCAAGGGCCAATAATGTTTTTGCCACGTTCTCCCACAGCTCTATGGGTTGACAGTTCAAATTCCTGCCTATTCCAAAGAGCTTTCTTTACTATAACTTCTGGAAGCTTCACAGTTAAATTTTGCACTAAAGCTCCTCAAACTACCTGCTTCAGGGAGCTCAGGTGTACCTGCTGTTCCTCATTTGTGTGCAGAGTGGGCAGGCAGTTTCTGCACCTACAGGTTATAAAACTCAGGCTGGTATAAAAACCTCAAAGGATAATTTCCCAACCTTCATAAAGTGCTTCTCCAGGCTGTTTTTCCTATCAGTGCACTAAAAATCTTTCTCTCATTCTCTTTATCTATATATCGATGAAACTCCAGGTTTGTTTAAAAATCTCGGCCACGTACATGATCTTCTGGTTAGCCCATCCCAGACAAATCCCACATAGAGGATAATCTTTCTGACAATTTCTAAAAATTCTACAGTATGTTTTTCAGTACAATTGAAGATGTTCAAGAAAACTGCACGAATCTTACTATATAACATGTACTATCTCCTTGTGTCTCTGCCTCTGACTGCTTACACTCTTTGCCTTCACCTTGGCCTGTGTATTTGTCCCTCTCCCCTGCTCTTTTACTGTCATGTCTCAGATTCAGCATCCTGGACGCCCTGAGATGTACATCATGTGTTTGAACACTAAAGTTCTCATTTAACTATAAAAAAAAAAAAACTCTCATCCAAAGAGTAGGGACCTATTTCTTCAGTTGTCCAATTGTCTTCTTATTAAATGTCATCTTCCTTATAGCTGTAGATAAAAATACAGCCACACAATGTCTGTCTTTTTAAACTGCTTTAAAAAAAATGTCTGAGCTCATACTTTATCTCTGTTATCCTGTCGCCTCTACAACAGTTTCAAATACATTTCCCCCTTTTCTTCACCTACAAATGAGTTGTTTTGGACTCTTTACTATACCTGATATCTCTCATGATACATTATAAAGGATTTGTAATTGCCAATCTCCTTATATATTGTATTTCTTGTTAAGAACTTACATCCCCATACTGAGTTAACTTCATTATTAAACTTTTATGCTAAATTTAACAGATAAAATATAAAATTCCAAGTTCATAAATTAATTAATTTGAAAATTATTAACAGTAATCATCCTTTAATCATAAATTAATAACAGCCTAATGATTAATTATCTAAGCAACTCTTTGAGTAATTTGTTTAATTATTATGGTAATATGCTAAAATAAATACAGACAAATATGTTACATATAAATATTAATAAACTTAAAAATAAATTTACTTTGACTATAAAACCTACAACTAATTAATATAAATTTTTTACTGGATTTGTAAGCTAAAATTTTTACCTAATTTATAAGCTATTATTAATTTAAAAATGCAAGTTGTTGACTAATCTTATAAAACTATTTGAATATATTCTCTAATATATACATAAATATATTTGTATACATTTATAAACATTATTATTGATATAAATGACTTCTTATATATAAAACTATGCCTTATTCTAGTTTTTACAAAGGTTATATGTTAATTATTCATATTATTGGAGTGCATTGCCCTTATTTATCTGTTAAAAATTTAGCTTAAAAATTCTCCTAATCTTGATGGAAACATCTCTTTAATTTATATACATACAGCCTTTTAAACAAGAAAGGGGATAGTACTGCTTTTAACAAAAATAATTTTTAGGATTCCAAACTTCTCTTATGACTCAAAGATCAGTTTCCTTCCTTCTTCTACAACATGGATTTCAATAAGACAACAACTATTTTGTAACCTGAGATATCTAATATTTTTATCTCTTAAGCCTCTTAATAAAGTTTTTTTATGAGCTTCAAAAGACCAATTTAGATCCACCAACATCATCAGAATTAAAAATAAACTCAGATAAGTATTATTTGTCTACTGTTTGCTTTCCTGTCCCCAGATTCTATTGGGGAGAGGAACTTTCCCTCTCTCCCTTACCTGTAATGGTTTCTTTCATCTGTAAAACCATGCACTTAAAAAATATGCACCTAAGAAGAAGGGTTTCCTCTCAAAAAGGTCTTAACTTCATGTTCTCGCATTAACACGTGTTTATTCCACCAGATTTATAATCATTTAAAGTGTTCCTCTGGCTATGACAGCCACTTTCCTGCAACTGTATGCCCTTTCTTCAAGCTCTCACCTCAGATGGGGGAGTTGCATTCTCCAGAAACTAACTTCTCCAAAGCTACCTGCATGCCTCACAGAAACTAACACAACCTATATTCTTCCAGATCTCCAGTGTTCTACTCTCTAAGACCTACAAGTTCGCCCCTTATCAGCAGGAAGTAATCATGAAAGAATCCTACACCCCATGTCACCTTTTTGAACTATATACCACCAAGAACTGAACTGCCTTTAAAAAATGTTCCATTACTAATTGTATAGCTTCTCCCCACAAACTTCATATGTTTTTCTGACAATTGTTCTACCATGAAAATCTTGCCATGTATGTTTTTGAGACAATTGCTACTGCCCTCTCATAGCCAAAATGATTTACTATTGCCTTGATTACAAATTTGATTCATCAGGTCCACTACAACTACAACCTTGTTCTTGCCTTACACATGCATAGCACTAACCAGGTAAACTGTATCTAACAATGCTTCATCAAAATACAATGACTAACAGATAAAACTAATATTCTATAGCTAACGGTTGTTTGTTATTATAACTCCAGCCTGTAGGCTTTAAGACTACTTTAAGACACACTTAACAGCGTAGTGTCATGCTGATTGTTAGTAGATTTGTGTTACACGCCTGCCCTTTAATGACTCAGAAATGTCCTGGTATAGTACAAACCCACCTGAATGGTGTCTGAAATATTTCCCAGTTGGGTATATATTCTCATATTAGTGCTGTCAGCCATTCCAGACTCCACCATTCTGTGCAGAAGAGAGTCAATTACTTCATTAACTCAGTCAAAGATTTTGTTTATAATAATTCCTTATGGAAACTTTTTATTAACTTGGTGATTATAGAATCATTAATTCTTTTACTTTTATTCTTTATTCTAGCCATCATCAAAAAATTAGGATCAGCTATATGTGTTACTCAGAAAAGAATATCATACTTCATTTATCAAACAAAAAAAAAAGAAAAATGTGAATTGCTACAAGCCACACATTATACCTATAATTATTCAGCTACCTTTCCACAAGAGACTTGTCAGAACCAAGGGATCTGGTAAAGGCTAAACCAAAAGTCAAGGCTTTTTGGCATTATTGCTTTGTGAATAAATTGTCTGTTCTTTTCTGTAGATTTTCCACTGTAGCTAACTTCCTTTCTGTTACATATTTGGGTATTAATTCCCACAGTTCAGAACTGTTTAGTGAAAACAGTTTCCCGCTGTCCAGGCCTTGCTTCTCTCTCTTAGGTTAGGTGCAGAGATTTGCCTTCCTGCAACTATCTTTATCAGCAGGCATTTGGTCAATGCTTGGGGTCCAGGCATAGGGCAATCCATTTAAGATATTCACAAATCTCCAAGTACATAGAATTACTACCCGCCCAAGTTGCTTTTCTGGTTTTATCCCAAGTCCAGAGTGGCTGATAACAACAAAGACCAGAACTAACAATTTAGAGAAATAACGAAACACTTAGCCACCTTATTTCATGTCAAGATATAACTGGGTATTATTTTTCCTTTGTCTTAAATATTTTGCTCTTTATGGAAATAGAAGGGAGAAACCTTTTCAACTGGAGGATTATGAAGTACTGGAGGCCTCGTAAGAGGGCAGTTAGCAGTACACATATGATATGAAGGTAGACATGGGATATACAAGATGTTGAAATGTTTAAGTAGGCATGTGGATAGGACTTAGTAGGAAGGAAGAGGTGGTAGAAGCTGTAAGCAAAATGAAGAATCTGTAATAAGCTTTATGGAAAACTACTAGTTCACAAGTTCTCTAAAACAAAATTTTAAGTAAATGTTTCAAATGCCTGCACCATGCATGATTGTACAATGATCTTCACAGAAACCCCAAATGTTGTTTTTAAATTCCTGTATAGAAAGTTTCCTCACAAATATCACAGGCTATTCCCAATGGTGTTGGCTACCTTCCACAATGATATATTAAGACTCTATTGCTAAAGATACTACAAATTTTGGTTTTAGGTCTTGAGCAATCAAACTAGATCTGAGGGAGAATTTTCTTTGTGCTGTCTAGTTTCCATAATATTACAACACAGTGTTCAAGCTCTGTAGAAGAAAAGTCAGAAACAATATTACCATGTTCCATAACTCATGAGCTACAGAAATGATATGCCTGAAAAGATGCCCACTTTTCCTATATTTGTGTGACTGTTATCGGAGTTATTAGACACATTCTGACATAATTTGAAAGGTACCCCAAGGGGATTTCTTACTTGGTATTGTAAGCCTAATCAAAACAGGTAGCTGGGATGGTCATATACCTTAGTAGAGATCCTGTTACTATTGTTTTGATAAATAGTCATATTGCATTGTCTCCCAATCTAATGTTTATGACTGTTATTAATGTTTCCTGAGCCTTCATAGGAACACTTGTGCTTTAGTAGGGATTGGTTAATACAGAGACTAACAAGAGTCAAAGTGTCAAGAATAAGTTGTTGTGCTGTGCAGTGCTCATCTCAGAAAAGGATGCATACACATCAACTCCTCCCTCGAGGCTAAAGGAGCATCGTAGGCAACCCAATAGGAGGAAGAGCCCCAAGAGCAGGCCAAAGAGTCAAAGACATACCCATTTCCACTCTTTGGAGTCCCACAAAATCACCAAGCCCACAACCCTAAAATATACAAGAGGATCTGGTGCAGACCCATTCAGTGAGCGAAATTCTTCTGATGTCCTACATCCCCTCTGACTCCTATAGTCTTTGCTCTCCCTCTTCTGTGGGGTTTCCTGAGCTTAAGGGGAGCTAACTAAATGGGGACACCCAGTTTGACTCCCCAAATAATATCTGGCTGTGTTTCTCTACCTCCACTCCCTTCAACTGCCAAAGGAGCCTTTTTGATTACCATTAGACAAGGCAGCAGAATGTTATTAGGAATGATTTCATTAACTTTTTTTTGCCAGTTATGTTTGAAACTGTCCTAGGTTTCTGGGAGATCCAGTAAACCATTCCTGACTATCCAGGAAGTTCACTGAGATAGCCTCAGTTAAATTAGACACAGGTTGACACTTCCAGAAGTTCTGTGTCACTGTTGCCCCACCACATCTTGCAGGCAGAAGAGATTGTAGGTCAAGGATATTGTGACTAGGTTAGTTTCCATTGTTCTCTTCCCTTATCATGAAGAATACCATCCTATGCTAAAGAGACGTGAACACAGGGATAAAGGCTTTATGCAGGCAACTGATTAGTCTCAAGATATGTAATGAGCTGTGTAGATGTTATCCTCAGCAATGGGACATTTCTGTTTGTGGAGAGCAATCCTCGTTCCAGCATCAGTCTGGGTTGTTTAGGCATCTCCACAGGAGCCCCCCTGTCAAAAACTCAACTGAATTATAGACAGTCCCACCCTGGTAGCTTTCCTTAGTTACAAAAAACAATCAGTTAAGACTCCATGTCCTCCATTGCTAAGAGTCCTCACTGGAATCATCCTCATAGATTGCAAGAAATTTCCACTGCACTAGTTTTTTTTTCTTCGCCCTCCAAATGCCCCCCAATAATTCAGTGACAAAAAAAAAATCAAAATGTTAATTGCAAGTTATATCAGAAACAATTTAAGTCAAAATGTGAAGTTCCAATTTTAGAGAGATTAGCTTCTTTGATTCATTTTATAAAAATTAGAAAGGAATTAACTCAAAAGTCATCAAAATTGTAAAAAGGGGAATGAAAACTAAGAAAGTTTGGTAAAAACTGACAATTTATAAGATGAGAAAGTGCTCCAAACCAAATAATAGTATATGTTTTGGGAGCTGCGGGCTGCATTCGTGCCACCCTGCTCCCGGCTGCCTGGCTAGCTTATGCCCCAAAATAACAACACACAAACTGTATTCTTTTAAACACTGCCTGGCCCATTATATCTAGCCTCTTCTAGGCTAATTCTCAGGTATTAATTTAGCCCATTTCTAATAATCTGCATAGCACCACTAGGTGCGCTTACCGGGAAAGATTTAGCATGTCTGACCTGGTGGCTGGCTGCATCGCATCTATCTCTGAAAGGAGCTGCCCTGCATCTGAGCTCACTTCTTCTTCCTCCCAGCATTCTGTTCTGTTTACTCCACCCAACTATGTTCTAACCTATGAGGCCAAGCAGTTTTTTTTATTAGTTAACCAATAACCTTCCTCCATCAAGTATATTACCAATAATCATAAGTTATATATTAAATATGTGATCCTTTATGATATCTATATATAGATATCTCTGAATACAAATGGTTAACTGTATAAACACATACACTATGGATAATATATGTCAAGTGATTTATTTCTATAGCAATATAAGTTTTATTTGAAATATATAAATGCAAAGTTTATGAAGGAAATTTTAAGAGATTTTTATAAGGACTATATATAGGAGCCTGTTGCTCCTTTTATGGTAATTTTCAAGTAATTCTTGCAACTTTTATTTTGCATTTTTTGCACTGAGGGGCTTGCACATAGAATTTTGTCTATGCTAGTTAAGCCCTCTTACCTTTAGCAACACATCAAGCTTAGTTTTAAAACTAGTCCACCTTATAATTCAATATCTTTTTCTTTGACATTTTACAGTCAATTAGGTCGTATTTTTTAAAATAAAAAATAATAAAAGAAATAGATATCTATATTGAGATAGTTATCTGCATGCACAGCAAAACATTATAAGACTTCACCATTTTAAATGTATCTAGTATATTATTTATTAACAATAGCTCAATTCTTACAGTTTTGATAGCATGTGCTTTACTTAAGTGAGTTCTAAGAGAGAATGCAGCAGTTAGTGTCTATGATGTGTTGATGCTGTACATATGCTGAACTCATTTTCTATAAATTGTAAGGGGAGCACATCACACTTCTAGAGAAAGAGATGAAAGGGCTAAGGAGATTCTCAGTCTGTACCAGAAGTTGGAATCTCCAGCAAATGAAGTTGAGGTGGGGGAGCTGCATCTAAGCAGGTTGTTAGAGGGCTAAAGGTAATGGAGAAGAGTCAGAACAGTGTGATTTACCTTTCTGATTTCCTGTCAGCTGTAGACACTGGGATCCTAGGTAGAATGTGTTCCTAGATATTCGGGGCTAATACAAAGCATAGGGATCACACAGAAGGGAGGACTGAAAGGATCCACACAAAGGTTCAGCAAGAAGGATGAAAAGTGGGTTTACATCAAGACTCTGCAGTCTCCTTGTAGTGGACGTAGTGTGTACCTGGAGACATTGGAGTCTGAGGTAATTCTGTGGGTTATTTTTGAATAACTCAAATAAAAAGTTCAAAGACTCAAGTACATGAAAAACACAAAAGACTAGTATACTAATTATTTTTTAAAAAATATGTTAACATTTATAACAATATGGAAATGCAATTGTGACATTTGATGTGGTTTTATCTTTTTGAAGTACAATGATAATTTAATCTAAAAAGAAATTAAATTTAAAGTAATTATGATTTAACAAAATTTTGTTAATATTTTCATATCATACATGTGTCCATTGTATATATGAAAGTTCTCCATAAATTTTACATACACTAAACTCACAAGTTCTGTATCTAGTCAAGTGGCTATTGAGGCCTGCTGTGAAAGGGAAAGTCAGTTTTCTTCAATGGATTGTCACTGGGTATAACAATCCTCAAGGGGAGTTCTCATGTTAATGACACAAATTGGACTCCTTTTCTTCTAGTTTACCTATTATTTATTTATTTATTTATTATTTGTTTATTTTTATGAAGAAATAAATGTGTGATAGGGAGATAAAGAAGAATCTTGGAGGATTTAGGGAAGGAGAAATAGTATAAACAAAATATACTGTATGAAATTCTGAAAGAATAAATAAAAACAAAACAGTAATTATATAATGGAGAAATATTAAGATCATAGCAATATTGAATAAAAAAACGAGTTGTCACATAATTTCTTTCCCTCTTACTCTACCTAAATAGTGTCAAATACTATAAGCATATGTTGACCCACCACAGCCAACAAGATTAATTTTCTGTGAATCAAAGGAAATGCCAAAGATCTGAATAAATGAACTAGAAGACTCAAGGTTTTTGTTCTTAAGAACAGTTCAAAAAATCACTTCTAGCTTTTATTGCTAATGCAAGCAATACATGAGGTACTGTGTATAGTTAGCTTAAGCAAATATAAGTCCAATGATATACCACACAATGTGTTGTATCAGTTGAATGTCATATTTGATCATGTGAAAATCCGGTGCCAGCACAGTCTTTCTGGTGGGTGGTGGTGGGTGGGTTCTGGGATTGAGACGTGGAGGCTTCTTTTCAGGTGGAAGAACAGCAACCTTTATTTTTTCCCAAGCTAAAGCCTTTTATACCTCTACTCCTTCTGTGTAAAACCACCAGCCAGAAAGAACACAAATATTTTTGTCAATTACAGACCACAAGGAAGTTCTGCTGTCTGTCAGGGCGAGTGAGGGCAGCTAGGTTAAAACATGAAAGAGCTAAGAATATTGCTGCCAGGCCATCATTTTATCCATAGAGGTAATGTGGACAAATTAGGACATTTTCTTCATGTCCTTGCTGTCAAGTACATTTACTTATCATAGTTTATGCAATTCTTTTTAGAAGGCTACCTTCTGGGAAGAACCTTCTACAATCTGCCTCATCTAACATTCACAGGAGATTCACAGCTTTCTTGTACATGATCCCACAGGAATTTACTTCTTAGTAATCTGTGAGCATACAATGACATTTATTATTATTTACTCTTTAGTTTATACTAGTGTTGACCTAAGATAGTATGCATTCTGAGTTTTAACAAATACAAAACAATATATATTCAACTTTCTTTTTTTTTCTTGCTGATTTTTTTATTAATTAATTAATTTAATTATTAAAGATTTCTGCCTCTTCCCTGCCACCACCTCCCATTCCCTCCCCCTCCCCCAATCAAGTCTTCCTTCCTCCTCAGCCCAAAGAGTAAGCAGGTTTCTCTGCCCTGTGGGAGGTCCAAGGACCACCCACCTCCATCCAGGTCTATTAAGGTGAGCATCCAAACTACCTGGGCTCCCACAAAGCCATTACATGCAATAGGATCAAGAACCCATTGCCATTGTTCTTCAGTTCTCAGTAGTCCTCATTGTCCATTATGTTCAGCGAGACCAGTTTTGTCCCATGCTTTTTCATTCCCCGGCCAGCTGGCCTTGGTGAGTTCCCGATAGATCATCCCCATTGCCTCAGTGTGTGGGTGCACCCCTCGCCGTCCTGAGTTCCTTGCTCCTGCTCACTCTCCTTCTGCTCCTCCTTTGGATCGTGAGACTTCAGTCCAGTGCTCCAATGTTGGTCTCTGTCTCTGTCTTCTTTCATCGCCTGATGAAGGTTAATATTCAGGGGGAGGCTTATATGTTTTTCTTTGGGTTCACCTTCTTATTTAGCTTCTCTAGAGTCACGAATTATAGTCTCAATGTCCTTTAGTTGCCTTCCTATACACTAAGGATAAGGAAGCAGAGAGGGAAATCAGAGAAGCATCACCTTTCACGATAGCCACAAATAGCATAAAATACCTTGGGGTAACTCTGACCAAGGAAGTGAAAGATCTATTTGGCAAGAACTTTAAGTCTTTGAAGAAAGAAATTGAAGAGGATACCAGAAAATGGAAGGACCTCCCTTGCTCTTGGATTGGGAGGATCAACATAGTAAAAATGGCAATTCTACCAAAAGCAATCTATAGATTCAACGCAATCCCCATCAAAATCCCATCAAAATTCTTCACAGATCTGGAGAAGACAATAATCAACTTTATATGGAAAAACAAAAAACCCAGGATAGCCAAAACAATCTTATGCAATAAAGGATTGTCTGGAGGCATTACCATCCCTGACTTCAAACTCTATTACAGAGCTACAGTACTGAAAACGGCTTGGTACTGGCATAAAAACAGAGAAGTCGACCAATGGAATAGAATAGAAGACCCTGACTTTAGCCCACAAACCTATGAACACCTGATTTTCGATAAAGGAGCTAAAAGTATACAATGGAAAAAAGAGAGCATCTTCAACAAATTGTGCTGGCAAAACTGAAAGTCAATCTGTAGAAGAATGAAAATAGATCCATATATATCACCATGCACAAAACTCAAGTCCAAATGGATTAAAGACCTCAATATCAGTCCAAACACACTGAATCTGATAGAAGAGAAAGTGGGAAGTACTCTACAACACATGGGCACAGGAGAACACTTCCTACGTACAACCCCAGCAGCACAAACACTAAGGTCATCATTGAATAAATGGGACCTCCTGAGACTGAGAAGCTTCTGTAAAGCAAAGGACACTGTCACTAAGACAGAAAGGTAACCCACTGACTGGGAGAAGATCTTCACCAACCCCGCAACTGACAAAGGTCTGATATCCAAAATATACAAAGAACTCAAGAAATTAGACCGTAAAAGGTTAATCAATCCAATTATAAAATGGGGCACTGAGCTGAACAGAGACTTTTCAACAGAAGAAGTTCAAATGGCCAAAAGTCACTTAAGATCATGCTCAACTTCCTTAGCAATCAGGGAAATGCAAATCAAGACAACATTAAGATACCATCTTACACCGGTCAGAATGGCTAAAATCAAAAACACCAATGATAGCCTCTGCTGGAGAGGTTGTGGAGAAAGGGGCACTCTCATCCATTGTTGGTGGGAATGCAAACTTGTGCAACCACTTTGGAAAGCAGTGTGGCGGTTTCTCAGGAAAGTCGGGTTCAACCTACCTCTTGACCCAGCAATACCACTATTGGGAATATACCCAAGAGATGCCCAAACATACAACAAAAGTATATGCTCAACTATGTTCATAGCAGCATTGTTTGTAATTGCCAGAACCTGGAAACAACCTAGATGTCCTTCAATGGAAGAATGGATGAAGAAAGTATGGAATATATACATATTAGAGTACTACTCAGCAGTAAAAAACAATGACTTCTTGAATTTTGCATACAAATGGACGGAAATTGAAAACACTATCCTGAGTGAGGTAAGCCAGACCCCAAAAGAGGAACATGGGATGTACTCACTCATAATTGGTTTCTAGCCATAAATAAAGGACATTGAGACTGTAATTCGTGACTCTAGAGAAGCTAAATATATTCAACTTTCTTTCCTTTGGTAGTAGAGTTTGTGTGTTTCCCTTCTTCAAGTTGTGCTGGTGAAGGGTCTTTAGATGTCTGAGTTATTGTGGGCATTGTTGGACTCCTTGGTTTGTGATTTTCCTTCAATTACTTTCTGAAGGACTGGATTTGTGGCTACGTATTGTTTAAATTTGTTTTTATCCTGGAAAACTTTGTTTTCTCCATTTATAGTGAATGAAAGCTTGGCTGGGTATAGTAGTCTGGGCTTGCATCCATGGTCTCGTAGTTTCTGCAGTATATCTATCCAGGACCTTCTGGCTTTCATGGTTTCCATAGAGAAATCAGGTGTAAGTCTGATAGGTTTACCTTTATAGGTAACTTGACCTTTTTCCTTTGCAGCTCTTAATATTCTTTCTTTATTCTGTATGTTTTGTGTTTTGATTATTATATGACGAGGAGATGTTTTTTTTTGATCCAGTCGATTTGGTGTTCTGTATGCTTCTTGGACCTTCAAGGAATATCTTTCTTAAGGTTGGTAAAGTTTTCTTCTATAATTTTATTAAATATATTTTCTGGACCATGGAGCCCTTCTTAACTATATTGGACTTAGTTTGAGAAATTTTTGTCCCAGATATTCAACAGTCGGAAATGTCACCCCTGTCTGGTGAGCTTTTTATACTTGTCTTCAGATTGTGAAGAGAGAATTTCACCTTCACAGACTTTAAGTGACAAATAATAGAAAAAAATAATATTATATTATTTGAAGTTTGGAAGAAAGGAGGAAGCTACTGATTTTTAGATGTTGATTTGTGTCTTCCACTTAGCTGAAAATCTGTATCATGTTTAAAGATATCTAGCAGAGTCCTTTGGGTCTTCTAAGAGTAGGATTTCATTGTATATAAATAGAGATAATTTGTCTTTTTTTCTCATTCATACATATATTATTCTTTTTTTGTTTTTTCCTAAGTTTTTTTCCCTGCCATTTAGGAATAAGCCTGATTGAAAAGACTTAAATAAAAGAATAGTTTTAAAATAATTGTAGAAATGTAGAATTTTGTTTTTTTTTGTTGTTGTTGTCATTGTGTTTTTTGACATACTATGAACCTTCTTATTTAAAGAAATTTCTCCATCCTCTCTCTCCAAGTGTAGGGAGGTTGTTCAGTGGTGAGTTGGGGAAGATCTCTGTAGTGTTTAGGGAAGGGAAAGTGTCATATTAATATACATTTTTTTATCTTATTGCTCTAGCAGTGTTTCAACTATACAGAGAGTGTACATAGTCTTATTCCAGAAATGTTCTCAATTTTCTATTAGTTAGTATGTTGGCCACAGGTTTACTTAAACATTTATGGGATGAGGGGAGGATTTAGAATGTTCAAAGCTATATCGGAGTTGAAAGAATACACTGAAAAACACTCCAGAAGTATGAGCACTGTCTCTGAGTGTGACTACTAACTTGTGTGAGAGATGCTTTCTAAAGAATGAGCTCTGACTGACAAAACACAGAGGAATAATTTCTCACTCTCATTCAAATCCAGAGATAATTTTAGCAAAAGTGAATACAGAGAGAATTTTAATATGTGCATAAGTTTATAGGGCCTAAGAAGGATGTTACTTCGGCATGAGGCTATGTAAATCATATATTATAGTATTCCATAAGTAAACGCCAATGTCAAAAAGATAAAAACTGTTTCAAATAAAATAACTGAATCTCAAAATTTATCTCAGAAATTTACAAAATATTTTTTTTAAATTTCATGTCTAGCAATAATTTAATGTTGCTCATTTTCTTATCTAAAATTATCAGAGTTTTAAATGGACAGAAAATTTTGACTAACAAGAATGACAGATTTATTCAATTGAATATGCATATGCTAAAATATACAAAACACAATTGAAGGAAGAAAATGCCTATAAATAAATGTACTGGTGTATGTTGTTTATGGTTTGCAAGACATATAGTAAAAATGATGATTTTCAATATGATTGATAGATTCAATATAACTCACAGAGTTTCTGGCCAGAATCTGTGAAGAACTAAATGATTTTCATTGTATATGCCAGTACACAAGAGGTGACAGAAATACATCTGCTACACATAGCACAAAAGGGATCATTGGGAAGATTAGAAGAGGTTTTTGACCACCAAATTTTAAAATCAAGCTTAAGAGGAATTTTTATAAGAAAAGACCCATTACTAAGATTAATATGTCAGTACCAAAAGAGAAGCCATTCATATCTTAGAGAGCACGGATGCATGGATTCATTTACATACATGCACAAACACATACACACACACACACGAGATTCTGATTTTTAAGATCATTTTTATTAAATTGTTTTCATAAACTTTGTTTTGACCATTTTCTCTTTTCAGATCCTTCACAAATATTCCCTACCTCCTTACCAACACAACTTTATGTTCACTCTCTCTTTCTCAAATGAAAAACAGCAAAAACTAAAATAAAAACCTAATGAACCAAGAAAATACAAACCCACAAAAAATTAAAATTAACACAATACATGCTAAACCAAAGCAAAACCAAATGAAAATCCTTCAAAAATACTATTGAATTTGTTTTGTTTTGGCTATATACTACAAGTCACTCTGTCTTAAACCTGTGCTGTCCTTGTTCATACTCTCATAGTTTCTGTGAGTTCATATATGCAGAAAATGCACAGATGCTGTAACTGAAGACTAGAAAATCAATAATATTTTGAAGAGGAAATGAGTAGGGTCGAGACTGATGCAGGTAATAAAAATTGAACAAGAATTTAAGCTGATACTATGGCAGAAATTAACATCTAGATTATAACCAGATATATCACAGGGCAATATATAAAATAATTGGGACATGTCTAGTAGGAGACAATCAAATATAAGTGTGCTTAGGTTTTGAGTATTGAAAATATATGCACAGAAAGACAAAATTTCATTTTTGCACCCTATCTAAACTTTAAACAAAAGCTATAATAAATCACATAAGAATGTGGTTTTGAGGGTGAAAAGAAATTGTGTTATTCTATTAATTACTTCTTTAAAAAATATAACAGAATTCTAAGTAATGCTCAGAAAAAGGTATATATTTACTGTTTCACACTTTCATTGGGGTGAGAATCAGGGCCTAATATAAATGAGTTTTAGATTTTGTAACTGTAATGATACAAAATCAAGAGAAGATCCAGAAACTTAATATTTTTAATAGGGTCCACAATAAAAGTACTCACTTTCAAGATCACATGATTATTGATAGATTTGCTTCCAACATACTAGCTACAATTCACTCCGTTGAAACCAGCAAAAGAAGAAAATTGCAATGGTTTCAAATTATTTATTTTCTTTATTAAAATCTAGTCATAGTTTACACACATATTAAGGGGAGCAAATTAGTTTATATGGTGAATATTGATAAACAATTTTAATTGGGGGCTTTCACTAGAGTGTTTACTGCATACTTAGTAAACAATTATCCATTTCTAATATTTGCTTCCTCCAGTAGAACTTGCTGTTGATACATATAACTAAGGATGATTTTTTGTTCTCTTGCTAAGTCTACAGCCACTTCTTGATCTTGGTTATTCTCAGTACTACCTTTTTATAAACTTCTGGAAAAGAAAAATGAAACTAAGATATGACAACATATCTTCAGTGGATTGAGGAAATCCTAATATCACACATCACTGTTACAAATGATTATTTCAAATGAGAACTCTGTGGGGGTGTCTGTAAATACTATAGCCAGCAGAGTATTAATTTGGGTGGGGCAAGAAGAAAATTGAGTTCAACATGACTCAGTCATCTGTGTTGGTTCAAACTTGTAGAACTTGACATTGATAGTTTATTTTAGGCATATTGAAACAAAGCACAATTTTGGAAAAAAAAGATTCCTGAAGATAATTAACTCAATCCCATGTTAACAACAATACTGAAGACATGACTACATTGAAATGCTTTTCTTAATGTATATAACTTCTCATATGAAGATGGGTTCTATTGAATGAGACACAATGCTCAACATAAACATCTAGGGAAGAATAATCTATGATAAACAGAGAGTCTGGTGGAGTCAGATGTGGACTGATCCTGCAGACAGAAAGGATCACAGGACTATTAGATACATCTATTGGGAGACATTCAGACAGAAATCAGATTATACACGTCTTTCTTTGAAGAGACAACTCTGTGTGTTCATCATTCCCTGATTCCCTAATCTTTACCTGTGATCACAAGAACCTTGTTCTCTCTACAGACAATATTTAAATAAAAGGTCTATCTGAGAAATTGTATATGTTGCAGTGAATACTACCAAACACAGATCATGTAATTTAGGATACAATCTAAAGTTCTGTGACTCAAACACCTGCATTAATTACACTGAATTTAGTTACACAAATGAATACATCAAAGTTTAGGATTGTATATATTCCATACTTTCTTCATCCATTCTTCCATTGAAGGGCATCTAGGTTGTTTCCAGGTACTGGCTATTACAAACAATGCTGCTATGCACATAGTTGAGCATATACTTTTGTTGTATGATAGGGCATCTCTTGGGTATATTCCCAAGAGTGGTATTGCTGGGTTCAGGGGTAGGTTGATGCCGAATTTCCTGAGAAACTGCCACACTGCTTTCCAAAGTGGTTTCACAAGTTTGCATTCCCACCAGCAATGGATGAGTGTACCCCATTCTTCACAACCTGTCCAGCAAAGGCTATCATTGGTGTTTTTTATTTTTGCCATTCTGAAAGGTGTAAGATGGTTTGTTAAAGTTGTCTTGATTTGCATTTCCCTGATCGCTAAGGAGGTTGAGCATGACCTTAAGTGTCTTTTACACTTAGGTACTACTCAGCAGTAAAAAACAATGACTTCTTGAATTTTGCATGCAAATGGATGGAAATAGAAAACACTATCCTGAGTGAGGTAAGCCAGACCAAAAAAGAGGAACATGGGATGTATTCACTCATATTTGGTTTCTAGTCATAAATAAAGGACATTGAGCCTATAATTCGTAATCCTAGAGAAACTAAATAGGAAGGTGAACCCAAAGAAAAACATAAAGCCATCCTCCTGAATATTAACCTTCATCAGGCGATGAAAGGAGACAGAGGCAGAGACCCACATTGGAGCACCGAACAGAAATCTCAAGGTCCAAATCAGGAGCAGAAGGAGAGAGAGCATAAGCAAGGAACTCAGGACCGCGAGGGGTGCATACACACACTGAGACAATGGGGATATTCTATTGGGAACTCACCAAGGCCAGTTGGCCTGGGTCTGAAAAAGCATGGGATAAAACCGGACTCGCTGAACATAGCAGACAGTGAGGACTACTGAGAACTCAAGAACAATGGCAATGGGTTTTTGATCCCACTGCACGTACTGGCTTGGTGGGAGCCTAAGCAGTTTGGATGCTCACCTTACTAGACCTGGATGGAGGTGGGTGGTCCTTGGACTTCCCACAGGGCAGGGAACCCTGATTGCTATTCGGGCTGAAGAGGGAGGGGTGACTTGATTGGGGGAGGGGGAAGGAAATGGGAGGCCGTGGCTGGGAGGAGGCAGAAATCTTTAGTAAGTAAGTAAGTAAGTAAGTAAATAAATAAATAAATAAAAAGACCCCCCCAAAAAAAGTTTAGGATTGTATAACATTACAGGGATAGAACAGAAGTTACTTATTTTATGCCACAGATCTCTGATTGTGTCTTATCATGGGTAGACACTCCATTGATGGACAGTAAGAGTTGTAAAAGATATATGTAGGTAAAAGATAATGTGTACAATAAAAGAAAAATTAAAATTACATGATTTCAGTGTTCAGTAAACAATGTATATCTGATACCTGTTATAATAAAGGGGGAATGTAAGACTGTTAAATGAGAGTACAGATTATAATAAATAACTAACAATTACTCAGTCAATATAATGGGAAGCTATTGAGCATAAATTATCTCTTAGAGAAGCCTAATGCTAGGCAGAAGTGGCCAGTTTCTAGGCACCCCAGGATGTTTAGTAATTGGCTAAAACTTCTGAGAGAATAGAAGCCTCTCAAGACTGGGGAGACTCTGAGAGGAACTAGTAGCTACAGACTCTTCCTTAATTGTATACCTTAAAATGGAGTGAAAATACAATAAGAAAGAACAAAGAGGTATTACTGCATAGCAACTCCATTTTAGATTTCTAGGTTTGTACGAAATCATTACTTGGCCAGAAGGATTTAAGTTTATGTGTTTATGTAGTATCTTTATAATCAATAATTCCAGATACATTCCAAAGCTGTCTCCAGAAGATGGAACTAATTTTTTAGGATCTCTCCAGGCTACATCCAGTGCTTATGAAAAACATTGAAGAGAATAAACACACATACCTACACACACACACACACAGAGAGAGAGAGAGAGAGAGAGAGAGAGAGAGAGAGAGAGAGAGAGAGAGAAGTTGGGAAAATACTGGGAGATACACAATGACAATTAGATACCTGCTTTTGTCAGTATAGACCAGAGGACTGAACTTTTGAAACTGACTCATCACACAGAATTTTTAGGAACATATTCAAATGCCTCCTGAAGGAATAACTTTTTTTGATGTGACATTGGAGGAAATGTCTAGGTCCACTAGTCAAAATTTCAGACTCTCATCTACTGTATATTTTTCACACATTTTTTTCAACCCCTGAGTGTCATTTCCTTGTTTTATATTATATACCACTAACACAGTTTTTAAAGCAATGAAGATCACTTAGCAAATAATAAAACATCCAGAAAGCTAATGGCTTGTTATGTTTTCAAAATACCGGAAGGTAAAAATCTTATTGCTTGTTAATGGACTGTTTCCATGTGTTGCAGATAGAGATGATTCTGTGTATTCATTGGAGGATTTAAATAATCTTCAGAAGCATATTGCATACACAAATTGCTTGTGAAAGATGGTGAAGTTGACAAACACTAATTAATAACAAATTATATCAGCAATGTTTTTTTCTGTGTGTTTGCAGAATAAATTTTCAAAAAATGTTATTTTATTAAATTTCAAAATTTATTTTACATACTGACTATAGTTTCCCCTCCTTTCTCTCCTCCCACCTCTGATCAACCACCTCCATCCACTCCTCTACGGTCTCCTTTCAGAAAGGGACAGGTTTCTCATGTTCTTCAAGAAAATATGGTTTATCAAGTTGAGGAAGGATCTACTCATTTGGATGGGACAGGGAAGAAGAAAACCTTTCTGGGTCAGAGTCAGATAAGCATGGCTTTCCATTTTATTCCCATGAGGTTTCAGAATTTTATACTGTTATGAACCTATTTGATCTTTAAAATTTTAGTTTTGATTAGGTTACCATCTTTTAAATGATGTTACTGGTTTCTCAGTGTTCATGTAAATATTAACAAAAGATTCTAGAATTAACACATGGCATTTGACTCATAATAAAAACTTAAAAATAGTACATTTTTCATTCTTCAGTCAGGGGTAAACTAAAAAACAACAAAAAGCCATATTCTCCCTTCTCTATAAATTTTCATGCCTGAGGTTTATGTCCTTAGCTTGATTAATATTTACAGAAGGATTTGTGAGGTGGAAATTTAATCACATACCCATAATATTTATCAAACCAATGAAGCCCTAGATATTTGTTTAATGAAGTAACACAGATCATGTTAGATAATTATTTTCCTTGGCATTATTGTGAAGCATATTTCTGAGGATCACAAAATATTTTAAAATCAAAAAGGGGAAACATAATGAATAACAACATAACCATAACCAAAAATTACTTTGTATATGAAGGTATTCATCATTTCTACAAATTTTCAGGTTTTGGTAATATTTTGAAAAATCCATTTTATTTCTTAGTTTACTTACTCATAGAGTGGCTAACATAAATTCTCTGTATGTCCCTATTTCTATGATTCTAAGAAATGGCAGGGGTTCCCAAGCAGCAGCAGTGGGTACTCAAAGGGGCAATGGTTCCCCAAGGGCCAGCAGCAGGCCATGAGGAACAGCCTGTTTCAGGCAAGGAAAGAAAGAACCTTGGCATGTGGGAGATTGTGGTTGGTGAGAGAGAGATATTCTATGCAGAGTGTGAGTATAGAGTTTATTTAGTGGGTTAATAAAAGGGAAAGTCAAAGGGCAGAGAGAAACAGACAGACAGACAGACAGACACACACACACACACACACATACACACACACACACACACACAGAGAGAGAGAGAGAGAGAGAGAGAGAGAGAGAGAGAGAGAGAGAGAGCAAAACGCCCATAAATTTTGTAAAGAAACCTAAGAGGCTTGAGTAACTAAAGGTATTGCATTACATTATTTACAACTATACTCTACACAGTTATAGATGTATCCTCAGTAGTTTTTATTATCCATTGGTATAGTCTTTATGACATCTTTAAGGAGAATTTAGTGCACTCCATATTATGACTTAGAAAAGCAAATTCAAAGAATAATATTTCTAACAGCATTTGTTTTGCTTATAATAATAAGAAAGTTGACATGTTAACATTAATTCAAAAATATTTATGTTAAGACCAAGGTATGGATGTAGATTTTGCATATGTGAATATCATATAAAATCAAAAGATATTAATAGATGAATTAAACATTAGAAAATACATATGTTAAGCAGAATATTATTGTAGGTTATATATGAAGAAAATGTGGTACATTACACCATGTCATATTTTTTGGTGTTAAAAACCATTGACAGCTTGAAATTTGCAGGCAAATGGATGGAACTAGAAAAAACATCCTGAGTTAGGTAATCCAGACCCAGAAAGACAAACACAGGATGTATTCCTTCATAAGTAGATATCAGATGTAAAGAAAAGGATAACCAGGCTACAATCTACAACATCAGAGAATCTAGTAAAAAGGGGAATCCTAAGAAAATAGTAAAGATCTTCTAGGTAAACTGGGAGGGGGTAGAAGAGATGAGTTGGGGGATGGAAACATGAGTGATCAAGACCTAGTTGGGAAAAGGACAGAGGAAGAAAGAAATGAATGATAGAGGGAACCATTAAGGGATTAGGGAGAAATCTGTTGTTAGAGAAATCCTCGGGAATTCACAAGGAGGACCACAGCTAAGACTCCTAGCAATAGTGAAGTGGATGTCTAAAGAGCCTTCTTCCTCAATCAGATTAACGACTACACTAACTGTCATCATAAACCTATATCCAATAACTGATAGAAGCAGATGCAGTGACACACAACCGAGCACTCAGTTGAGCTCCTGCAGTTCATTTGAAGAGAGTGAGGAGGGATCATGTGTTCAAGGGGGGTCAAGAGCATGGTGGGAAAAAACACAGAAACAGCTGACCTAAGGTAATAAGAGTTCACAGACTATGAACTGATAGCTGGGGAATTTTCTTGGGATTGAACTAGATCCTATGAACGTGGGTGACAGGTATGTGGCTTCATCTGTTGGGGCCTAGCAGTGACACCAAGACCTTAAGTTGGTGTGCCTGATTTGTTTACGTCCTAAAGAAAAAACTCTCGGGGCTGGAGAGATGGCTCAGAGGTTAAGAGCACTGACTACACTTTTAGAGGTCCTGAGTTCAATTCCCAGCAACCACACGGTGGCTCACAACCATCTGTAATGAGATCTGGTGCCCTCTTCTGGCCTGCAAGTATACATGTAAGCAGAACACTGTATATGTAATAAATAAATAAATAAATAAATATTTATTAAAAAAGAATAAACCCTATGAGGAGTGGGTGAGGGGTAGAAAAGAGGAAGACGGGACAAGAAATAGGAAGGGACGGTCAACTGGGGTTGGTATATAAAATGAAAAGTATTTTTTTCTAATAAAAAAGAATATAGATTGTTTATAATCAGACAAGAAATTAATGGTCTTTGAGGAAAAAAAATTCTCCGAGGATTTCACATTTAGTTCAAAAAAATTAATATGTTGAGAAAACTCAAAAGGAATGAAATTAAGCTGAGCTTATATAAGATTCTAATATTTTCACCGGGGCCTAGCAACCAGTGAATAACTAAAGATGCTGGAAACTGACCACTGAAAATGCTAAACATACTGATGGCTCCCGAGACACATGTGCCTTGCACACATGCATGTGTGTTTTCTTTCATCATTGAGTTGTTATTTTTTTATTCTAGAAGTCAATGTACTTCTAAAGATTTTGAGCAAGTGTGTGATCTTATCAACTTAATATTTCTTTATAAGATATTTAGATTAATACATTTCATCAAATTTGAAATATGTAGGCAATGCACATTTCCCACTGTTTTTCTTTGAAAAATCCATCATTTTTTTTTATATAAAAGAAACAGGACAGAATTTTGATAAGATACATTCCATTCTTGGCATCAAATTCATGTAGGAAGGAAATGTCAGTTCATGTTTCTGCATTATAATACTGAAATATTTGAAATAAACTGATATTTTGTGTTAGATAATGTCACTGTCACCCAAGGTATGCATTTATGATGCATTTATAACTTTAAATTCATCACACATAAAGAATTGTTTCGGTTAACTCTGGGATTTTATTTCCATCTACTTTAAATATTCACTCATATCCTTACTCATTTAACATACACATATCACTTTTCAAAAACTAAGTGGTATTTTCTTTAAATTATTGTAAAATGTCCTTTATAAATTATAGGTGCATATATACATATATATAGTAACTATTTAAAATTAAAAATATTTTCTAAGTAGACTGTTTTACCACAATTTCTTAATTTAAGCTATATATATTTACTTAATTCTGAATTGCAATTGCTGCTTGAATTTGCAATTATAAAAGACTGTAGCATGTATGTTTTACTGTGTTGTTTGATATAAACATAAATGCATAAATTGTACTTCATAGTGAAAAATATAATAAACACCTGCGGAATAATATCAAGTCAGAGCTATCTTTCTGAACAATACAAAATTTTTGAAATCCAGTATGTTAAAGTTGTTCTACTCAACTGCTTTTCAGAGAAGAGCCAACCCTTAATCAGTAATTTCTTATACAAATGATGTGGATTAAACTTTTTGTCCACTGTGAAGATTTTTCACTTTGATTTTTTAATAAAAAGCTGATTGTCCAGTAGCAAGGCAGAAAGTATAGGCAGGGTAATCAAACTAAAAACATTGGGGAAAAGAACTAGGAGTCAGAGGACATACCATCAGAATCCCAGAAAGCAGGATGTGTAGAAAATGAGGTGACAAGCCATGAGCTGTGTGGCAGAGGGCAGATAAGAAATATAGATTAATTTAAAATGTCAGAGTAAGCTAACAACAAGCCTGAACTATCAGCTGAGCCTTTACAATTAATATTAAGTTTCTGAGTGGTTATGTGTGAGCCAATGATCATGAAAAACTCTGCCTATGAATGGGTTTTCAATGTGGGCCTACAATTTCCATGTAGACCTTGACAAAGTTTGAAGGATGGTTCTAAAAATGTGGAGGAATGGAAAAGAGTACAGCCTCTAGTCTATTCTCTGATGCTGATCACAGTACAGAGATGTCCACAGCTGACTGAGGCCTTCAGCTACCAGCATGACCCATGCAATCAGGCCCTGAGCTAAGTAGCATGGTGGGTTCCCACAGTCTCTCACATGGCAAAATGATTTGAGACACAGTTAATACTGGAATCTCATGAACATGATGATACATGGATAGGAGAGATAATTTCCAAATGTTTGATGAAAAACCAAAATAAAAACTGCTATAATTGTAATAAATAAGGTCACTTTAAAAAGAATTGTAGGCAGGACTCTCCTAGAAGCAATGGTTTTTTATATAAGAATAATCCATTCAAAATATCTATCACTTCTGGATTTTGTGCAAAGTGTGTCAAAGGCAGGCACTGGATGAATGGACGTAGGTCAACAACGAATATTCATGGTATTTCTTTTCTGTCAGGAAGCTCCACAAGGAGACTCTCACAGTCTCCCATGACAATTTCAGTCCCTTTGATATGCCTGAGTCAGTTGTTCCCTGCCATCCTAGAGGAAACTTTTTACCAGAACCATTAAAGAATTTAATGCCAATTGTAAGAAACCACACTTCTCTGGATAGTAGAACAACTATAGAAAGTGTAACAAAAATCATAAGAAATAATAAATCAAGTTTTTGGGAAAATTCTATAAAAGAACTAAGACTGAAATTAAAATTAAAATTAAATGACATCATTAAAGGCCTGATAGACGCAGGTGTAAATGTAACAATAATTTCATCAGAATCCTGGCATCCAAATTGGCCTCTTCACTACATACATGTTCAGGTTTTAGGGATTGAAACTTTCACTCAGATAAAAGAGAACACAAGATGGGTCAAATGTATAGGGACAAAAGGACAAAGAGAAATATCAAAACCATATTTAATTAACATAGCAATTAATTTATGAGGCTATAATATGTTACAACAATGGAATACTCAGATTAACCTTCCCCCAATCTTAGTAACAAACCTTAGACTAATGTATGTTTCTGGAAAAAAAATATTAGAAAGTATTATAAAGAACAGTCACCCACCATTCAGATTGTACATGAGCAGGGTACAACAGGTGCTAATATTTCAAAGGCACCAAGAGCCCTACTTATAAAATGGTTGACAGACAAACTTGTATGGATTAAGCAATGACCTTTAACAATAGAGAAATTGCAGGCTGCAGAACATCTGGTATAGAAGCAAATAGATGGTCTGCATATTGAAGAATCAAGTATCCCTTGGAATTTTCCTTTATTTGTTTAAAAAGGGAATCTGGAAAATAAAGAATGGTAGCAAATCTAAGAGTTGTTAATAAGGTTATTCAGCCAATGGACTCTCTAAAGTCTGGCATTCCTTTGCCTTCTCTATTGCCTAAAGCATGGCCTCTTATTGATTTAAAAGATTATTTTTTCACTATACTTTACAAGAAAAAGAGAGAAAAAATTGCCTTTACAGTGCCTACATATTATAATTCTCAACCGACTAAAAGATATCAGTAGAATATGATCACACAAGGAATGAGAAATAGCCATATCCTGTACCAATATTTTATAATCAGTCATTGGATATAATACACAAGTAATTTTCTGAATTTATTAGGGGGAAGTAATTTCATTGGTTAATAAAGAAACTGCCTTAGCCCATTTGATAGGCCAGCCCTTAGGTGGGTGGAGTAGACAGAACAGAATGCTGGGAGGAAGTGAGGCAGACGCCATGCCTCTCCTCTCTGCATCAGACGTGATGAAGCTCCAGCCCAAGATGGATGTACACTAGAGTCTTCCTGGTAAGACATTACCTCATGGTGCTACACAGATTATTAGATATGGGTTAAAGCAAGATACAAGAGTTAGCCAGTAAGAGACTAGAGCTAATGGACCAAGCAGTGTTTAAATGAATATAATTTGTGTGTTGTTATTTCTGAGCATAAGCTAGCCAGGTGGCCAGGAGCCAGGCGGCAGGAATGCAGCCCGCTGCTCCATCACAAATTTATAGATTATCACTATATGTATGACATTTTGATATCTGATTCAAATGTAGAACTTTAGAAATAATTTGAAGAAGTAAAGAAAATTTTGCCTTGTTGGGGATTACAAATTGCTCCTGAAAAAATAAAAAGGTAAGGTAAGATGACTTTATTAGATTGGCTGACATGCTTTTATGGCTTTGGGGTTGAGTCCCAATATCTGTCTCTGGGTTTTTATTATTCGTGCTACAAAAATAGTCTAGAAAATGATGCCCACATTCTCATAAATAAGTTACAGATGTTTACTGTCATTTACTGAGAGGTTGATTACATATTGTTATTGGTAATGGAAAAAAAATCTTAATCAAAGTTGTTAAATTCAAAGATCTCTTTCTGAAAGAAAAAAAGAAGCTATAATATAGAAATGATGATGTAAAGGAATATTGTTGAATCTACTTTAATCAAAGAAACAACTATTCTCAAAATATTTTACATTGATATGGATTTCAGTTTGTTGATGCCAATTTAGTGTTATTTTGGTTATACTATGTGTATGTTTCTATTCCTGTTTGATGTACTGTATTTATACAGCTCATTTGAAAATAAAAAGTAGAATTCAGAAATAAAAGTAAATAGTAATATATAATGGTCAAATTCATAGTCATGTTAGGTTTGTTTTCAAGTCATATACAGATATACTTAGATAGATGGTTTTCAAACATTTCCAATACCTAAAACAGAATTTAAAACATATAATAACCTTTTCATGTCAGTGATACACATCTGCTCCTGACAACATCTATGTACATTAGATAAGATGAAGGGCATTGAAGAAACTCTGTATTAAGTTTGCTTTCTTTATGCCAAAAGCTATTCAGTTATGAAATATATATGCCATCATCTCAATTACTGGCAATATACTGTCCAAACAGGGGGCATAAAAAAAGCTACTGCCAAACATTACTAAGACAAGGTAGAACAGTTATTCAAAATTCCCTGCTTCTCAGAAAAGTCTGTCAGTCATACTTGTTCTGTAGGCTAAATATGGATTCCCCAACATTACAGAAGAATTTTCAGTAACAGCCCAGGCAATCAGCTGTCCCTATTATTAGATAACATTATACCTTCCTGGGTTTTTTTTTTTTAAGTTAAAGACTAAATAATTAAATTTAAAAGTTTTCCTTACTTATGATAAAAAGTAAATTAGAGAAAGAACTTTAGACTCAGAAAGATAAGATAAATAATAGAATATTTTCTTGAATTTTGTAAAATATAAATTGGCTGGGTATTACAGCTGTAATTCTTAATGACTATTTTGTTGTATGTAATCTTATTATATTAAAGCTAAAACATTCCTTTTTAGTAGGACTAAAAGGGAGAAATACTGAGGAATAATCCTTTTGTACATGTGAGTATTTGTTACTGTGATTGGTTTAATAAAATAGTTATTGACCAGTAGCCAATCAGGAAGTATAGGTGGGACAATCAAACTAAGAACACTGAGAAAAAGGAGAGGGTTTTGCAGGGAGCAGGCCTGTTTGTTTGTCCCATCTTGTGATTTATTATTTATAAACAAATACATTGTATAGATTCTTGTATATTGATACAAAGTGAAATTATATTGAATATTGTATGTATACATGCTTCTACCTCTGCTTAAAATATTTTTATATATTGATATATATTTATCATGTTGTAATATACATTTCTACTTCTGATCAAGATACTTATACATTATTTACATTTTGAGGTCATTGTCCTCATTTATTGCACAATTGTTTATTATATAATATTTTAATATGAAGTCTTAGTCTTTAAGTTATATAGGTATTAAGGATTATAGATCAATAGTCATCTATGTTTGTCATTCTTTTAGTTAGACTAATCAGATTCTTTAGATACACAGATATTATATTCTGCATAGATAGTTAATATTCAATGACTTCAAAGAAACGTAGAATATGAAATTTAAATAACTTAGTGTTTTGTTTAAGTGAGACACAATTACTCCTGGCAACACTTATCTATTCCTTAGAGAATGTTGAGCACTGAAGACATTCTACTTGGAGCTTGTTTCCTTCTCGGCAAAACTTGCCTTTTGGAAAAGAAATGCTCATGCCTCAACCACTGACAATATACATAGTATTCAGAAATTGATAAGCAGGACTGTCAAAGCTTGCCAAGACAGGGTATGACAGTTTTTAAAAATTTCCTGCCTTTAAAAATGGTCTGTCAGTTATTCTAGGCCTTAGCCAATGTTGGTTGCTTCAACATTGCAAACAAGTCTTTGGGTGATTGCTCAGGTAACCAGTTGTCTCTGTCATTTGTTGCACATTTTGAAAGTTGCTTGATTGCAATTCCTGCTTACACAAGTAATATTATTTCCCTTCTTGGATTTTCAATGGGGTTAAAGACTAGATAGTTGTAGTTACTTTCTTCTCATGACTTGGCCAAGTTATTTATTATACAAGACTTAAACTAGTTTGGATAGGATAATTATTAAATATATTTGTTCTTATTGTGTATAATTTGGTATTAAACTTAGAACTTTTTATTTAAACAAAAGGGGGAGGTGCTGTAGTAAGTCTTACAGCTAGTGGTAACCTGCCCACTGAGGCATGACCTCTTATATCATATATGCTGAGGCAGAGCTTGAGAATGGTCTCGTTTCCAGCTTCTTCCTCTGTTCAGGTTCAGATTTTGGTTTCTGATCTCTGTTCCAGCAGAGGATTCTTAATAAATAAACATCTATTTCTCAATTCTGAGCTAGTGTGGGATTTCTTTTAAGCGACCATCATCAGAGAGGGAATCGATGGAGACACTAGAAGACACAGGAAAGCAAGACGTGTAGAAAATGAAACACTGCCTACATACAAAGATGTGTTTTCATCTGAACTAAAACATAGCTGCCCATCAGGAAATATAAGGAGAGAGCTAACAATCTGCTAAATAATTAATCTCTTTAAAATAGAATCAAAGTATTTGTTTTCCTTAAAATTGAACTTATTTGCTCAGCAGTAGTGACACACCATTTAATCCAGCATTTGGGATGCAGAGGCAGGTGAATCTCTATGAGTTCAAAGCCAGCTTGGTTTACAGAGCAAGTTCCAGTACAGGCTGCACAAAAAATAAATGCTACAGATATGGGAGGGCAAGCTGGGACAATCCCTTTGGATATCAGTATGGTGATTTCTTAGAAACAGCAACAAATGCGAATATATATAATACTAATGAGTTGACATTAAATTAGAAAATGGTGCTTGAGAGATGGCTCAGTGATTTTGCATGCTTATTGTTGTCTCAGAGAATCTGGGCACATATGGGTTGACAACTGACTATAGCTTCCATTCTACAAGATGTTTAACTCTGTTCTGGTCTCCTCGGGAATCAGGCACCGTCTCATTGGGGATGGGGGTATGTGAGCAGCCTGCCTGAAAGAAGCTTGCCTATTCACTGACTAGTGAAGTTGAGGTGAGAGAGGGAGGGGTCTAGGGTTTTACCATGGGGCCTAGGGCCTAGAGACTAGGCTGTCAGGCTGAAGGGTTGTTTACTCATGTCTTGGTCCACTCTGTCGGTGAACGATTTTGGGTTATGCTGACTACTATAAGATGCATTCTAGAAAGCCAGAGAATATTTTCTGGTAAAATGAAAATAGACAAGAACATTTGACTTCAAGGTCGTACTAGGCTGTGACTCTGGTGCCTAATAGCCAGCCATGCAAGTGAACATGCAACTATCATTATATGGACTGTGCAGGATATGTTTAGGTGTGTGTGTGTGTACAAAACAATTAATGAAAAGCAGGCCATGAATTTGAAAGAGATATATGAGAATTTTAGAAGGCAAGAAAGGCAAGTAAAAAAAGAGTTTAATTGTATTATATTCACAAAACCAAGGAAAAGAAGACATTACAATCTACTATTAAATCTACTTTTATGTAGATTTAATATGCTATATTTAATATCTTTTCCCAAACTCCGATATACCCAATTTCATTAAAAAAAAAACATTTAAACACACACACTAAAATCAATACATTACTAGTAGGTGATTTCAATATGCCACTTTATCCAATAGATGGGTCATCTGAACGAACAAAAACAAACAAAAAAAAAAACAGTGCTGGAGGGGTTACCATTCCATATTCTAAAGCATATTACAGAGCCATAGTAATGTTTGATGCAAATGGCACAAAATCAGACCCATAGATGGGTACATATAATTTCAGGCATGCAATATTTAACAAAGATGTCAAAAGCATTGTACTAAGTATGCTTGAAAAAGTTATAAGGAATAAAATAACATTATTAACAAGCCACAAAGTAAACCTATAACAGATTTAAGTCTGATTGTAAGAACTAGAGTAAGAGGGAGTTTGTTGTGTGTCTCCTGAAAAAATAAGAAGCTACACTAAATACAGTCTCACCAATGAGATAGTCAAACATCAGCTGAATAAGAAGAGCAGCAATACACATGCCAAAATGGAAATGAAAAATGAGATCTCAATCCTTCAATCAAGAACTATGTGAAACTAAAGATGTTTAAAACAGAGAGATTTCCTCTTCCAGACATGAGCAAAAGATTTGTATATCTAATATCCAAATGTTCATCCCTAAAACTACACATACAAGGAACATTATACAGACTAAGCAGTTTATATATATATATATATATATATATATATGTGTGTGTGTGTGTGTGTGTGTGTGTGTATTCATATATATACATATTTATGTATATGCATATACATATGTTTGTGTAATAATAATCCATTCAAAAAGAGGCCATAGGTTTGAAAGAGAGCAAGGAAGTATTCATGGCACTTTTAGATGATGAAAAGACAACAGGAAATATAATTATAAACTCAAAATAAAATAAATACAAAAGAAAATCACACATTCATGAGATATAAAATGCATTTAGTGTCAATAAATTGCAAGACTCTTCTGGAAATGATTCATTAAACAGTTTGAAATTTTTTAAAACTTATATCCAACACCTCTAAAACAAAATAGGTTAAAGTTTAGTCATATTAATATGATCAAATATTAAATGTAAAGGATTCATTATGTCACTGGCTAGTTTAAATGGTATTTTATTATCTTATATGTATATATGTATATTATGTAATATTTGCTAATATACTAATATATAGTTACTATTACACATTAATTATATTAAGTACATAAAAGTAGTGGAATTGCTTATTTCCTTTATCAATATTAAACATTGCAAGTGTTATGCTTCCTTATAGCAGGAAATGCAGTGGAAATTTTTAATTCTGACTTCTGGGAAATATCCGCAATAAATTGTTTCTATGATATCATCACAGCTACTATCAGATAATGTTTTTCAGCTCTGATAAAATCATAAAGGGCCACAGTTATAAATGGACTTCATCCCTGATGGAACTGTCCTCTTACTATTATTGACAAGAGAATATATAGAAGCATTCAGTTCTATTCATCGAGACATTTGAGTTCATATTTCAGTAAAAATTCTCAGAACAGGAAAGAAACACTGAATGGTTTTTAGACTTTCCTTTCTTTCTTTTTTGTTTCTTTTCTTTCTTTCTTTCTTTCTTTCTTTCTTTCTTTCTTTCTTTCTTTCTTTCTTTCTTTTTTGTTTTTGTTTCTTTTTTTATTTGAGACATGGTTTCTCTGTAGCATTGGAGCCTGTCCTGGAACTGGCTCATGTAGACCAGGCTGGCCTTGAACTCACAGAGATTTGCCTGCCTTCACCTTCCGAGTACTGGGATTAAAGGCATGTGACACCTGTGCCCAGCTATACTCTAATTTTCTAAACACTGATAATGTTGGCGACTTCCTAGCAAATCCTCTTGTCATGTGAATTAAAATTTGTGCAAATCTTTCAATGTTCTAAGTTATTACAATATATTCATACACAGAACAAGAAAAAAAACTCAAAACCAGTAGGTGATTATGAAGTTTAACTTTGTTGTTAAATTTTAGATGACCTTTCGTTTTTTTCTTCATTTCATTTTACGACTCAACATAGAAACTGTCAGAATCAGTTAATCTAGTACAGCATCTTCCGCGGAAAGGTGAAAGTTCCTTCTCTTCCATAAAGCTTCTGCATGCTCACAGGTTTGTTCCATGGACTATGCTTTAAGATGTTTACTTTTAGTGAGTGTAAATTACCTTTTGCACTTCTAATCATCATATAATATAAACTTATACTTTAATAAGTTGAGATAAATTTCTGGGTATTTAACTAGTTGTTAATAGTCTTATAAAACAACTGTAATCTTCCATTTAAAACAACTTTAATCTTTCATTTTTTATTAATTATGAAATTATTCTATATGTCTTCTTTAAATGGTTGAATATAGAGACACATATGAAATCTTAAAAAAATAATTTTAAAGTTCATTTATTGCAAGTATTCATTATAGGAACACATTTCTTCATATTCCCCCTTTCCCTCATTCCCTACATTTAATATTTTTCAAATTTCTGTAATTTTTACTCCTCAGGTATGTCTTAAATAATTTCCTTGAATTGAACTTCATTGTAAATATGTGAGTTTAATATCTTATAAGTTTCACTTTGAGAAATTGCCAGATCATTTATCTCTATCCATTCTTGCTGCTTCAAAATATTGTGACTGTACTGATCTTCTTAAACACAATCCCAATCTGTCATTATTCTAAGCAAATCATCTTAAAATAGTTAGAAAAAGTAATATTGAAGTCAAAAGGAAGTTCCCTGGGGCATCTTGTTTTTTTGGCACTAAGACAACAGTATATTTGTACTACTAAATGTGTTGCCAAGATTTAAATTTTGATACTTAGAAAAGTTCACTCTCTACCGAGAATGACCTTTGTCTTCAAAGGCTGTTTTAACCTTTGAATGGGGACATGGTTTTGTTTATTTTGTGTTGAACAGTTAAATTTGTGCTGTGATGGTCTCTTTTCATGTTGTTTACTCTTATAAATATTTTGGTCTCCAGTACTCTTAGTCATTTAATATGAATAGTATTTTAGAGATTATGTTACTTGTACAAACTCACAAATACTTACATCATCAAAAGTTTCCTTAAGATTTAAGTTTATCTTTGAAAATGATTACAATGTCAGAAACATCTCAAAATTGCTTATAAGATAGATTTATCTAGGTTGATAATATAAGGTATTCCTCAGATTAGAGTTGCTCAGTAATGAATGGTAAGCGATAAGCACATCCAAAGAGTTATTAGTGTCAACGGTAATCATATATTAACATTTCTCTGAATAAGATACTGTGTTTTAGTTTAAAGTAATATGAAAATTTAGATTTATTATAGATTAAATTGGTAAGACATCTGGGACATTTAATTCTACTTGCATATTCATCTGCTAAATTCAAATATGAAAAGCAAATTTCACCTCTCTATATATAATTCATTGTCTGCAGTTTCTCATTCATGAATGTCCAAGAAGACAAATTGTTCTCTATAAAACATGATTTCGGCAAGGAACTGGCATAAAAAATCCAAAAAGCTGCCAAAGTTTGGATTTCACAAAACTTTATGCTTTCTTCAGACTCTATTGCAATTTGTCACTATGTGTCAAGTTGAATGTGTTTCTTTGAGATTGCTAATACCCATTTTGGCAGATAAATCATAACATTTATTACTGTTATACTTTAAACCTCATCTAAATTAGGGATGAATCCAAGAGACATTAGTGCCTCTAAGGTAAGGAAGTAAGCCTCCTTTGTGTCCTTCTGAGTAAGAGCCTTATTCCTGCACATGTTTATCAACCAGTATTTTGCTGGAACCTTATGTGTGCTCTTTATCAATAATTCCTCTAGCTTCAAGTGATGCTTGGGTTTTGAGAATTTGATATGTGATTTATCTGATTTCATAATTTTATGTGTTTTTCCTCATTTAATATATAAAATATTATAGAAGTGTTGATTGTCATTATTAAAATTCAAATTTTTATTATAATAAATTAACTCATGTTTTCATTTGACAATCCCAATATACAAAATATTCAACACCAAACATTATTAATAAGAGAGTATAACGGTATTGTGCTGAGCTAAATGTATAATTAATTACAAAAATAGTAAAGAAAAGTATCAATTAACTATCATCATTTCAGAAGGTATTAATGAATTACATCTCTTAAATATTATTATATTAATATAATATAAAATGAATGTTCCTATAGCTCTCTCACTACTTTCAAAATAAATTAAGTCCTTTTGGTGCTAGTTACCAAGGAAAAAATAATACCCTTCAAATGTGGAGATTTTTACTTTAGAACAGACAACTCATTAAAATAGGGATTCATGGAATAAAATATGTTTGTGTACATTCACATGGTTATTTCCCTATAGCAGGTCAGACTTTGGCTACTGAGTCAAAGCTATTAAAAAAATATGTGTGTGTTATCTAAACACTCGGTTAGAGTTTGGCACCAATAATCAAATTTTAGTTTTTGTCTAATAGGTGCAGGTTGATCCTTGTATCATCCATATATATTGTATGGTTTCCTAGTTAAAAAACAGTACCATCAAGGTGTTTGTTTTTTGATTAACAGAATTGAATTGACTATTTTTGCAACAATGAAACATTTCTATCGACATCTACTAAACTTTCTTGTGCTTTTCTGAGCTAATTTACAAAAGCTTATAAGTGGTGCGGGAGAATTGTCTGTATTCTGTCAATCATATTAAAAATAAACGTTGATTGGCTAGGCAAGAAATATAGGCGGGAAAACCAGACAGGAAATAGAAATAATGTAATGAGAAAAGGAGAATTCTGGGAAGGAGGAAGTTGATTCCTCCCACTCCTGCCCAGATCACTGAAGCAGCAGGATGTGATCTGCCCCACTGAAAAAAGGTACTGAGCCACATGGCTAACATAGATCAGAAAAAATAGGTTAATCAAGATGTGAGAGTTAGCCAGTGAGAGGCTAGAACTAATGGGCCAATCAGCTTATAATTTATGGAAACTTATGTGTGATTTTCTTTGGGGCTAAACAGTTGTGGGGTAAAGGGCAGGACAGAAACCCAAACAAGCAGGTCCCCACTCATGTTACAATAATAAAAATAAAGAAATTCATTTGAGATACAATATTTAAGATTTAACATTTTATTTTAATTAAATTATTAGAATTAAATTTTTTCTTTGCAAATATGTTTCTATTTTCTATGTACTTTAAAGAGCCCTCAACAAACTTATGTTGGCAATTTTAAAGCCACTTCTTGCTAAGTTTAGAGTTTGAATCATAAATATGGAAGTCTTTTCTGTGCTTTTTATTTACATTTTAGGTGTATAAACTTATATTTTTCATGCTATATTAATTTTTGTTTAAGTTTGGACTTTTTTAGTTATATAATAGAGGCTGTATAAGTATGACTAACATAATAATTCATTTTGGTCTGGTTAACCTTCACTGTTGCCTAGTGTTTCTCATGTTTGAAAATCAGAGTCTTCATAGATCCTGAATAAAATTTTATTTCACTTGGTTTCTCTTAATTTGGGTTTGTGATCCGTCTTACCTCTGATCTTTGTACCTCCTAGATGTTTCTTATCAGAGATATGGCATCATGCCAGTCTTGGAGATGAAACTGAATATTATGAAGCTAGGCTCTTTGTTTATGTGAATCATTAGTTGGGAAGGAAATGCTCTTTAAAGCTGTGTTCAAGCTTTTTAATCTGGGGCTTTTGCTACTATATATTCACTTCCTTCAGTGTTTCACATTCATGAAGTTTTATGTTCTTTATTTGTATTTCTTTCACATTTGGAGATGTAGAAAGTTAAATCAGGGAGCCATGGAAGTGAAACTTATTCTCTAGGATAATGAAGTCCAGGTATTGTCTTTCTTTCTGCAAAATAGTACCCATGTGGAAGAATCTGTAGGCATTATACACTGAATTCTGCAGTCCCTACATAACCTTGCCCAGAGAAAGTGACATATCTTTCCAGGTTCTGTACTCTGGATTTCCATTTACATATATTTTAAAGTTCTAAAACACATAAGTGAAAAATCTGAACACCTTCTATTTTAAATTGGTCTTTAGTCAGCCTACAGGAGTTTACAAAAGTAAACCTTAAACCACCTTCCATTTCATGATTCTGTAAGAGTCTGGGAAGTCTTATGTTGTTTCTTTGAACTTAATTGTTGCCATAATTCAATTTGGCACTTTATTACTTCTGTATTTTTGTTTGTTTTTATTTTTGTTTTTGATATCTTTATGTAAATCTATGATTGTCTACAGAACTTTATATTATAAAAAGGGGAAGAATAATACCTGTGAGATCAAAATGTCAAAGATGAAATAAGAAGTGTAGAGATCTTCTGAGATTTTTATTTACTTGTTTGTTTATGTATTTATTTTTGGTGTTTTGAGGCAGGGGTTCTCTTTAAAACAGTCTTGACTGCCCTGGAACTCACTCTGTAGACCCAGTTTGTCTTGAACTCAGAGATCCACCTGTCTATGCCTCACAAGTTCTGGGATTAAAAGCACATGTCACCATTGCCAGGTATTTTTTGTATTTTTCAGATTATAATTACATTTCTCATTTCCTATTCCTCCCTACAACCCTCGAACACATGTCTCTTCACTCTCCTTCAAATTCAGGGTCTCTATTTTCAATAAATGTCATTGAATGAATATGTGTGGGGGATTACATGCATATGTGTGTATGTGTGTGCTCATGCACCGTACATGATAATGTAATTAACTTTTATGGAAACATTAATTTTAAAAGGGGGCAGCAACAAAGAAACCTATGACTTGGGTATTTTGATGTCTGCTTTGTTTCCTTTTTTGACAAGGAATAGCATACTGTATTTATTTTGAAAACATTTCTGAAGATAAAAAGGAAATTGTTACTTAGATGTAGAAGACTGTAAACCTGTATAATGAATAGTGTCTGATCAATAAGCATGTAGATGAGTCTGTCAGGAATGGAAGTTTAATAGATTTTTTTTTGCCTCTGTCCCTGGGCTAAGATTAATTTAGAATGAATGTCCTTATATCTATGCACACCAACAGTAGCCTTTGACAGGATCATTTATGTACCACAGCGAGTGATTTCTTGTCCTTGCAATATGGTTTCCTGGAAAAGTTTGAGCAATGAGAAAAGAAGATCCATTAAATCCATATTTATACTTTCCCTAACATAAAGATTCAATTGTGCTTCAAATTATTATAAATGTCAGATTTTATGGGTAACTTGGAAGCAAAATTATTATTTACAGCAAATCTAATTATCAAGTTGATGATATCTCAATTTATCTGTGGGATAGGCCTATGAGAGAATTAGCTTATCATCATGTGTAGATAGGTGGGAAGACCTGCCCACCATATATGCCACCCATTCTCTAGGTTGGAGTACGAGATATATAAAAATAGTAATTGACATCAGCACTAGAAATAATTGTTTGGTGTTGCTTGATTGTGAATGTGCTATTTTGAGTTGCTCCATGCTCTGGTTTCCGTTGCTGTCCTGCCATTGTGTACTTACCCCCAAAGTTTGAGATAAAAGTACCTACTCCTTTAGTTTCGTTTTGTTTGTATATTTTATAGTCTACAACATGAAGAATAACTAACTGTGAAGATGAACAAGTCAAAACAAAGTAGACAAGTATGAGTTTACAATTCATATTTGGGGATAAGACTGGCCAGAAATTTCTTGTGGGATAAAAGATTAAATTATTAATAGTTTTTAGTATAACTTAAAATTAACTTCAAAACACTACAAAAGTTAAAATACGTTAAATTTTATAAAACTATACAGATGATTACTTTGAATATTTTATATTTCTTTTACTTTATTTTACATTTATTAGTGATTTGAGTAAGTTTCCCATTTAATAACATAGAGGAATCTTTGAATCATTGACTTGCTTTATAAATTCAAAGCTAATTTTAATTAATAAGTGAAAATACTAATTAGAAATGTGTGAAATTTCCTGGAACTAAAATGAAACAATAATTTTTATGATGGTTTTGTTATTTTTATTTCTTCTAAATGTTAGGCAACTGGAGTGAAAGACAAGCATCATGTGTCTCTAGGTGTGCTTCTGTAGAAGATCCATGAAACTTCTAATAGCTTGGTGACTGAGATCTTACAGGAGCATAATAATTACAGGTACTTACTTTAATATTATGTAATAGGTATGAAAATAAAGAAATTTTAATATTATACAATTTACATAAAATTTGCATTCATGTTCTTTTTACCAAACTGAACATCAGAGACAGTAATTATGATAATAAAGAAAATGACAATAATTACTGCTAGTTTTAACTAAATCTTCCAATTTGTCAGACAAGTGACATCGTAGCTATAAAGTATCAGATAATCTATCCCAAAAAAAAAGCACCTCATAATGTTTTGGCCCAATTTTTATTTTAGAAGAATATACCTAAAGTATTTATTTGTTTTTGGTTCTAAGACTGCTCCAACAATCTTTAGACAGAGCAGAACTCAAGGAGCACATGTAAACAGAAATTATTAATGAAATATTGAGCTATTTTCCCACTTCATTTTCTCTGAAATTATTTTAGATAATATGTGAATTTTAACATCATAATTGAAATTTATTACCTGATTTAGAGTTATTTTTGAAAGAAGCATAAATTTTAATATTTTGTGTCAGACAAAAGTGAGTTTAAATGAAAAACTTAATTAGTTTGTTCTGATATCATTGAACCGTTTTACTGAGTAAATTTAGGATGATACCTAGCCAATTCCACCATTACCCAATTAAAATTAATGTACTCATCTATTAAAGTAACTAACACACTAATTGAGATAAATTAGACCATAAACCAAACAGTTTATGAAAGATAGCAGTTAATAATAATTCAACAGGAGACAAATGAGAGTATTTTCATCTTCTGGAGGAAATTTTTAAAAAATTGCCCTTCACTTTATCCATATAACATTAATTTAAAAGGTAAAGATGAATTTATTTTCTTAAACTTTTACTTTCTCTTTGTTTTTTATTTTGTTCATGGTGGCTAATATTTCTAATTACATGTTTTTTTAAATCATCTGGATCTGGCAATAATTCACTTTTTTAAAAAATACATGTACCTCCTTTCTTTTAGACCCAGAGTTCCATGTAGTCAAGACTAAACTACTTATGCAAACGAGAACACCTGGTACACCTTCGTCCCTCTGCCTCTACCCCTATAGTTCCAGGATTAAAGAGTACACCACCATAACTTGTCATACACTTCTGGGGATCAGATCCAATACCTCTAGCATGCTAGGTAAATATTCTACTAATTGAATGTTTTACTCACTAAGCTTCCCTCTCTTCCACTAAATATATTTTTATACACCCAGAATCCCAATTTTAACCAAGAACCCTTATTAGGTAAACAACTCATGCTATCAACTCTGACATTCTAAGAACAACCAGATCTGGTAACTTCTTCAATGCTTGAGTTTCTTTCTATTTAGTCATCACTCAAAGGTTTATAAATCTATCTCACTATCTGACATGGAGTTTCAATATTGCCAGCTTTATTTATTGTTCCAGTGTTCTGCTTATTAATCTTTAATTATGCTAAAACTGTCTTCTATAGGGCTTGCCAGGAACTTAAGCTATTTAAACAGATTATTTGTACATTAATAAGCTACTTGGCTTATAAGATATGCTTCCATATTCATTAATAAAGAATCTTCCAGTAGAGCTGAACATATTGTGTCAGCTAAGTGATGCATTGTTTTCTTCAATAACTGGTCAATACAGGTTATAGTGTGTTTCGAGCCTAATATTTGGAATGGTCATCCAGAATAAAATTTTATTTGATTCATAAATGGTTTATATTAACTATTATTGTGGAAGTTTCTATATCTTCATAAATCACATGGTATCGCATGCTACAATAAAATTAATGGTAAAATCAACAGAAAGAAAGTGTTCTGTAGAATTTTAGCTGCTTCAGTACTTCAGATTAGCAAGTCAAATATCACCATTTCAATGACAATCCTCTAACTATTTGAGACTTTATATTTTTTTCGGAAGACTTACTAAAATTATGATACAACTTTTCTTGCCTTCATGCTTCAGTAAATTTTCTTTTTTATTTTGACCAGGGAGGTCTTGTGACTGTAAGGATAAACTATTATGATTAATCCTCACTATGATTCAATCTTATAACAGACAAACAACATAACACAGAAAAATAATTTGTGTGAAATTTATTTGCATCATTGGTTCTGAAAATTCTCAAGTACCAACTCAGTAATTATCCATCAATGTATATTTTATATCAATGCCTCATCTTATCCAATATTCATTCAGTCTGTCAGTTGAATTGTTGTAACCAGACAGATATTAAACAGTATTCTGCCTTCTACTGTAAGGGCTTTGTGTGATCAAAACTATAATAGTTGGTTCAGTTGAAGGTCTGTTTTCTATGAGATACACCCTGGAAAGAATATATGGGTGTAGAAATGAATAAGGAAGTTGTGGAGAATTTATGCCTAGAAAGAACAATCTGAAAAGTGAAAATGAAGTGGTTAATGAGAAGCAAATGTTCAGTATTGATGTAGTTTGAAACAAATTCTTTCATATACTAATGCTGATCAAGAGCTAATTATTCAAATGAGAGAGTAAAAATGCCATGGATGAAGTTCTTTAGGCAATGATATTTTTTAAAAATTAATCTTATATCATTCATCTGTCATTATCATTTAGTCTTGCCAGGTATGATCCTTTAACAGAAACAATGTGCTATCATTTATTGTTAATGTTTCATCTACAATATTAAATGGGAGATTTTATATGAACTTGTAATAAAACAAATATAGAACAATGCTTACAATAAATATGCATATGTGGAAAAATCTAAAATTATCAATTTTCAACTTCTTTAAACAGTAAAATCTCTTTTAAATGATTTAAATTTGCTTCTACTAAAATCAATGTGCTTATTTTATTCCAGTTTCTCCTCAGGGTCTCACTGGCATACCACTGGCCTTCATACAAAAAATTCAGGGAAGTTTCTCTGAAAGAGTTATATTTTGAACCAAGATGTAAAATTAATACGTCGTTGAGTAACAAAAGGGGATTCTGAGAATTTCTCTGAAATTCTTTTAAGAACTAAATTGCGAAAAAAATAGTTTGATAACAATTACTAATAGTATAATTTAATAGTAGGCTTAATTTTTCTGAGGAATACGAAAAATCCAAAACAATGTGGGTAACAACTGCCAATTTTTGGAAACAAAAATTGTCCTGATTTACTATAGGAGTTGATGGTCTAAGAACTCACACAATAAGACAATACATTTTGTAATTTATTTATATATAATTTGTTCCTATAATTACATATGATATTTGTATTCTCTTGTGATTTCATATAAATGTAGGGAAATGAGGACATAAAATGCATTGATACGTATTCATCTGTTTTATACCAATATCTTAGATTAAGCATTATATATGCAAATTATAAAATGTATTGACTGATTATTTTGGAGTTTGAAAAATCCTACAGAAAAGGAAGTGTAAGTTCTCAGACCATTCTTTTGTCCACATTGAAGAGAAAGAAATCTACAGAGTGAGCACTGTCCTGAATGCTCTTCCTGTGGAAGCAGAAATCATTTCAAGACAGTGTCGCATTCATACCAGATCAAGTTTCTGAAGACCCATATCTTCACAGGATTCCTTTTGAGATTATAGTTCTAGCACAAGAATTTAAGGGAACAAATTTAGATTTTAATAGTCCCTTCCCAAGGTTCATATTTTTTTGTTCTATGACTAGGCTATTTTAATCAGGACCATCTATCTGAACATTGAACATTGAACATTAGAACAGTTCATTTGACCACCTCAGGTCATCAATGAATACATGTCTTAGTTTGAGTTGCTATTGTTGTGACAAAACTGAATGGCAAAAAAAAAATGATATTGGGAGAAAATGATTTCTTTCATCTTATAGTTAGTAATACACCATCTAGGGAAATGAATGGAGAAATTCAAAAGAACTGTAGATAGGAACTGACTCAGAGGCCACAAAATCCTGCTTATCCTGGTTTGTACAAATTCTTTTCTTTTCTTTTTTTCTTTTCTTTTCTTTTCTTTCTTTCTCTCTTACTCTCTTTCTTTCATTGAATCTTATTTATTTTACACTCTGGCCTCAGTTTTTTCTCCTTCCTTTTCTCCCAGTCCCTCTTCCCTACACCCCCTCTCTCCCCACCCCACATATGACCCTCTTCCTTTTTTGTTCAGAAAAGGATTTGAACAAAACATGGCATATCAAGTTGCAGTAAGACTAAGCACCTCCCCATGTAATAAAGAAGGGAAAGGTTGAAAAAGAGTCAGAATTATCACCTATTTCCATAGTTAGGAGATATGCTGTGAGATATTTGTACACTGTGAAGATGTATGCTGTAATTAGAACAATAAAAACTTAAAAGTCATTAGTTAGACATGAGAGATAAGCAGGACTTCCAAACAGAGAGAAGAAGGAAGAGGAGATAATCAAGGCATTCAAGGGAATCCAGTGAGACCCCAAAGGAGCAGGATATGCAGGAGGAGAGGTACCAGCCATAAACCACGTGACAGTACATATATTAATAGGAATGGCTTAATTTAAATTATAAGAACTAGTAGGAAAAAATCTAAGCTATAGGTTGAGCTTTCACAATTAATTAGAAGATTTCATGTCATTATTTGGTGACAAGCTAGCAGTCCAAAAGAAATCCTGACGACAGAGTCCACAAGATGACAAAGCTGTAAAAGTGTAACATATATGCAGAGTATCTAGGTCAGTTCCATGCAGGATCCCTGGTTCTTTGTTCAGTCTCTGTGATCTGAGGTGAGTTGAATCTGTAAATTTTCTTGTGGCATCCTTGACTCCTCAGGCTCCTATAATCTATTATCCCCATATTCTGTAGGATTCCCTAAACTCTGCAAAATGTTTGCTTGTGTGTCTGAATCTTTTCATCAGTTTGTGGATGAAGTTTCTCTGAAGACAGCTGAGATAGTCACCAATGTCTGAAGATAGCTGAATATGATTAGGCATCATTACATTGACTTTATTCCTCCAGTTGTGTATGGCTCTATTTTACCTCTCTTTATTATTCAGCCTATAGGACCTCATATTCCAGGCAGTGTCAAGGTTGGGTTTACTCTGATCTGATGGGTTTTAGCTAGAAGTCTTTTGTTGTACACTCCTTCAATCTCTAGGGCACGCTCACTCCAGAACATCCCATAGTCAAGACAGATTGCAAGTCAAAGGTTATGTGACTGGGAATCTACAAGGATAACTCCCACTAAGACTCCTAGAAATGGCAGGTATGTGGCCTAAACTGGTTGTCCCCTGTTACCAGAAAGGGCTTGAAGTAGATTCATTTGTGTCAGGATTTCTATCTTATCCTGAAATGCCCTCTTTCCAGTAGAATCTTCAGTTTTCTCACCCACTGTCCCCCTTCCTCCAACCTGATTTTTATGTTTTCATCTTCACCTGTCAAAAGTCCATCCATGAAAACTTTTCTGATACTCCTTTCCAGGGAGATCCAGATGTCCTCTCTTGAACCCTTCTTGTTAAATAGTCTCTCTTGATCTGGAAAATATAGTATACTTATCCTTTATTTTACGGGAAATATCCATTTATGAGTGAGCACTTACAATTTTTGTCTTACCGAATCTGGGTCACCTTACACAGGATGTTGCTTTTCTATTTCCATCCATTTACCTTCAAATTTCCTAAAGTCCTCATTTTTAATAGCTGGGTAATAATTCAATGTGTAAACGTGCCATGTTTTCTTTATATGGTCTTCAATTGAGGGACGTCTAAGTTATTTCCAGAATAAGCTTTTTACAAATAAAGCTGAAATGAATATAATTGAGGATAGAGAGTTCTGTGGGTATATTCCCAATAGTGGTATAGTTGCATTTTTTGGTAGATTTCTCACTTTTCTGGAAAACCGTGATAATGATTTCCAGTGAGACTGAACAAATTTGCACTTTCACCAGCAATGGAAGAGTATGCCCCTTGCTCTGTATTCTCTCCAGCTTGAGCTGTCAATTCTGTTTTTGATTTTAGCTATTCTAACAGATGTAAGATAGAATCTGATTTGCAATTTTCTGATGGCTAAGTGTGTTGAACTTTTTTTTTTTTTTTTTTTTTTGGTTTTTCGAGACAGGGTTTCCCTGTGGTTTTGGAGCCTGCCCTGGAACTAGCTCTGTAGACCAGGCTGGTCTCGAACTCACAGAGATCCACCTGCCTCTGCCTCCCGAGTGCTGGGATTAAAGGCGTGCGCCACCACTGCCCGGCGTGTGTGTTGAACTTTTTAAAGTATTTCTTAGTCATTTGAGATTCTTCTGTTGAGAATTCTCTAATTAGATTTTTACCACATTTTTAAAATAATTTATTTAGATTTTTAGATATCTATTTTCTTGAGTTCTTTATATATTTTGATTATTGTCTCTCTATCAGATGTGGGTTTGGTAAAGATCTTTTCCAATTCTGTGGTCTGTTGTTTTGTTCTTTTTATTGTATTTTTTGTCTTTTCAGTTTCATGGAGTCCCCTTTTTTATTTGTTGATCTTAGTGTCTGCATGGTTGGTGCTATGTTCAGGGAATTGTATCATATGTCAATGCTTTTTAGGCTATTCCCTTCTTTCTTTTCTATCAGATTCAGTGTATCTAGTTTTATATTCAGGTAAATGGTCCACTTGGACTTGAGTTTTCTGCAGAGATCTATTTGCATTCTTCTACATGTCAGCATCCAGTTATGCTAGCACCATATGCTAAAGCTGCTTTCTTTTATACATCGTATAATTTTGGAGTCTTTTATAAAAAAATCAAGTGCCTATAGGTGTGTGGATTTACTTCTGGTTCATTATTTGATTTCATTGATACAACTGTCTGCTTTTATGCCAATACCATTGCTCTGTAACACAACTGAAATCAAGGATGATGATACCTTTGGAAGTTCTTTTATTATACAGGAAATTTTAGCCCTCCTGGAATTTTTATTTTTCATTATGAGGCTGAGTATTGTTCTTTAAATATCTGTAAAGAATTCTTTTAATATTTTAATGGTGATTGTATTAAATCTGTGGATTGTTTTTGGTATGATGTCCATTTTTACTATGTTAATTCTATCAATGCATGAGCATTGGGAGATCTTTCTATCTTCTGATATCTTGTCCAATTATTTTCTTCAAAGATATAAAGTTCTTGGCTTAGAGAACTTTCACTTATTTAGAGTTGCACCAATATATTTTATTTTAGCTGAGGGTGTTTATTCACTGTCTTATTTCTTAGCTGGTTTATCATTTGTATATAGGAGCCCTATTCGTATTTTTTATGGTTCTTGTATTCAGTCATTAACTAAGATTTTTCTCAGCTGTAGGAGTTTCTTTGTAGAATATTTGGAGTTACTTATATATACTATCATATTATATCATCTGTGATTATTTTGACTTTTTGATTTCTAATTTGTATTACCTTGATTTTCTTTAATTGTCTTATTGCTCTAGCTAGTGCCTCAGGTACTGTATTAATATGTATGGAAGCATGTGGGAGGAGGGGGAGGGAAATGGTAAATGGGGAGGAGGCGGAAATTTTAATTAAAAAAGAATAAAATAAATAAATAAAAAAATTTAAAAAAATATGTATGGAAACAGTGAAAACTTTCTCATATTCTTTGTTGTGGTGAAATATGTCCTGAGCATCTCTCCATTTAATTAGAAGATTTTGATTGGCTTGCTATACACTGTTCCTATTATATTTATATATATCTTCTATATCCCTGATCTCTGCAAGACATCAACCATGACATGGTTTTATATCCTGTCAAAAGATTTTTCAGCATTCAATGAGATGATCATGTGATTTTCCTCTTTGAGCTTGTTTATATGGTAGGTTATAATGAAAGAGATTTTGTATGTTGACTGTTATCTGCACCTCTGAATGAAGCCTACTTGATCATGGTGGAAGTTTTTTTTTTTTTTTTTGATGTGTTATTGGGTTTGATTTACCTTATTTTATTGATTAATTTTCATAAGTTAAATTGGTCTGTTATTCTATCTAGTTCTTTGTTGTGTTTTCTGTAGTTTGTGTACAGGCTTTCATAGAAAGAATTTAATAATGTTCCTTCTGTTTCCACTTTTTGGAATTATTTGAGGAGCACTGACATTAGCTTTTGCTTGAAAGTTTGATAGAATTCTGCATTAAAAACATCTGACCTTGGATGTGTTTTAGTTAAGATGTTTTGAATAACTACTTCTATATTTTAGATCTACTTAAATTGTTTGCCTGATTTTCATTTAACTTTGATAAGTGGTTTCTAAATTTGCCCCATTTCCAGGCACAGAGCTGGTTGAAGTTGCCATCAAGCAAGCTGCAGTATGCTGCTTACAAACCCATCCACATATTTGGGCTCTGGAAGAGTTAGAGGTTGCACTGGCAGCATGGCCCAAAATGGAGCAGCTCTTTTCCTTTTATGTCTGAATTATGTAAACCTCTCTTAAAGGATTTGCTGCATGCCACCAGCAAAACACTGGCTACCAAGAAGCCAAGCTTAATTCTGTTATTTTGTGTCTAAAATTACTTTTTAAGCTTTCTCGGGTTTTAAGTGGATTTTAGTTATCAGTGTTGGTGCCAATTTGTTGTATGGAGGCTGGTAGTTCATCCCGGCCACCCAGAACTGAAATAAGCACAGGAAACTATATAAATTAAAATACTGCTTGGCCTATTAGCTCTAGCTTCTTATTGGCTAACTCTTACAAATTTATTTAACTCATTTTAATTAATCCATATTTCATCATGAGGTTGTGTCCTACCAGCATATTTCAGCATGTTTATCTCTGGTGGCATCCCATGGCATCCCTTGGATTATGCCTTCTTCCATGATGCTATAGGCTAAGTCAGTTCCTTATTCATTAAACAATAAAAGCAACACATAGACAGAAGGACCTTCCACACCAGTCATATATATGCAGAATTGAGACATCATTTTGGTGGGTTTTACCTTTGATTAATATAAAATGTCCTTCTCCATTCTTTTGATTAAATTTAGTTGTAAATCTATTTGCTAGATATTAGGATAGCTACGCCAGCTAGCTTCTTAGCTCCATTTGATTGAAACATATTTCCAACTCTTTAGTTTGATTTAACGTCTATATTTGATGTTGAACTACATATGTATACTATATATATATTTATACTATATATATATATATATATATATACACACACACTTTTGGTGTTTTGAGCTTGATTTCTTCTCCTTCTATTACTATTTTTCTTAGGCTTTGTTTTTTCATAGATTTCCTGCTATTTTGTGTTAGTAATTTTTTAGATTCAACATTTTCTTTGACAGATGAATCTATTTTCTCTATAGTATCTTTAAAGCCTGAGATTTTTCTCTCCCTTTTCTTGTATACTCTTTAGCTTCTCATTTCCTACACTAATTTTTCATTTCCTGAATTCCTCAGCTTGTGTTTTCTTTATTGCTTATATATACATTTTCAGTTATTTAACTGTTTTCTTCTCCTATTTGTTTTTTCTTGGTGTTCTTGACATCATTTAGTGATTTTTTAATTTCATCCCTTTTTTATTTGTCTTTGTCTCAATTTAGTTAGGGAATTTTTTCATTTGATGATGATGATGATGATAATCATGTCTTAAAAGTTAAAAACCTCGGGAGATCTGATCTCGGCACCAGGAGAGACAGCAGTGGGGTGAGTTTGTGACTGGCAGCAGAAGCAGCCCTGGACAGGGAACTCTGAAGTTCCTCATCCCCCACCCTATACTCCCTGGGCTCCCTGCAGGGGCTCTACACCCCTCATACTGCCTCTCTCTTCTTGTCCCACCCAGCTTGCATCCAGAACCCTTCTCCCCTCTGCCCCCTTTCCTCTTTGGGCACATAACACCATCCAGCTCAGTCTGTCTGGCGCTGGGGGCAAATCCTCAGGGCAAGTAGGCAGGCGAGACTTCCTTTGTTTCACTGGCCTGCCTGCACCAAGCAAGGTAGGCGCTTTGTTTACGAACTACCCAAACTGCACGGAGATCTGATCTCGGCACCAGGAGAGACAGCAGTGGGGTAAGTTTGTGACTGGCAGCAGAAGCAGCCCTGGACAGGGAACTCTGAAGTTCCTCACCCCTACCCTATACTCCCTGGGCTCCCTGCAGGGGCTCTACACCCTGCATACTGCCTCTCTCTTCTTGTCCCACCCAGCTTGCATCCAGAACCCTTCTTCCTTCTGCCCCCTTTCCTCTTTGGGCACATAACACCATCCAGCTCAGTCTGTCTGGCGCTGGGGGCAAATCCTCAGGGCAAGTAGGCAGACGAGACTTCCTTTGTTTCACTGGCCTGCCTGCACCAAGCAAGGTAGGCGCTTTGTTTACGAACTACCCAACCTGCAGAGAGATTTGATCTTGGCACCAGGAGAGCCATCAGTGGGAGAGCTAATCTGGGTACCAGGGGAGCCGTCTTTGGGCACGGAGATCTGATATTGGTACCAGGAGAGACATCACTGGAGCACCAGGAGAGCTATCACTGCAGAGTGGCATCACTGGGAAGGTACATCAGTAGGCAAGCAGACCTGATCCGGTAAAAGAAGATCCATAGGGGAGCATTCGGAGAAAGAGATGGGCAGGCGCCAATGCAAGAATTCACCCAACAATCTGAAAAACTATATGAAACCACCAGAACCCAGCGACCTCACAACAGGAGGACATGAACACCTTAATCATGAAGAAGTAGATAAAATTGACTTTATAAAAGTGATTGACACCCTTAAACAGCATGTAAAAAATGCCCTAATAGAAATGGATGAGAAGTATAACAGAAAGTTTGAAGAATTGAGTAAATCAGTGAATGATACCCTAGGAAACCAAGGAAAAACAATCAAACAGATAATGGAAACAGTTCAAGACTTAAAAACTGAAATGGAGGCAAAGAAGAAAACACAAACAGAAGGCCAGCTGGACAGGGAAAATCTAGGTAAACGAATAGAGACTACAGAAGCAAGCATAACCAACAGAATACAAGAGATAGAAGAAAGAATCTCAGTCTCGGAAGATACCATAGAGAAAATAAGCACTCTGATCAAAGAAAACAGCAAGGCCAACAAATTCTCATCACAAAACATTCAGGAAATATGGGACACAATAAAAAGACCAAACCTAAGAATAATAGGAATAGAAGAAGGAGAAGAAGCGCAGATCAACGGTCCAGAAAATATATTTAATAAAATTATATAAAACTTTCCCAACCTAAAGAAAGATATACCTTGAAGGTTCAAGAAGCATACAGAACACGGAATAGGCTGGATCAAAAAAAAAAAAAAAAAAAAAAAAAAAAAAAAAAAAAAAAAAAAACATCCTCTCGCCATATAATAATCAAAACACAAAGCATACAGAATAAAGAAAGAATACTAAGAGCAGCAAAGGAAAAAGGCCAAGTTACTTATAAAGGTAAACCTATCAGACTTACACCTGACTTCTCTATGGAAACCATGAAAGCCAGAAGGTCCTAGATAGATGTACTGCAGAAACTAAGACACCATGGATGCAAGCCCAGACTACTATACCCAGCCAAGCTTTCGTTCACTATAAATGGAGAAAAAAAATTTTCCAGGATAAAAACAAATTTAAACAATACGTAGCCACAAATCCAGCCTTACAGAAAGTAATAGAAGGAAAATCACTAATCAAGGAGTCCAACAATGACCACAATAACTCAGACATCTAGAGACCCTTTACCAGCGCAACTCAAAGAAGGGAAACACACAAAATCTACTACTAAAAAAGTGACCGGAGTTAACAACCACTGGTCATTAATATCACTTAATGTCAATGGACTCAATTCTCCTATAAAAAGGCACAGACTAAGAGATTGGATACGAAAACAGGACCCAACATTCTGCTGTTTACAAGAAACACACCTCAACCACAAAGACAGGCACCTACTCAGAGTAAAGGGTTGGGATGAGGCTTATCAAGTAAATGGACCTAAGAAACAAGCAGGTGTGGCCATACTAATTTCTAACAAAGTTGACTTCAAACTTAAATCAATCAGAAGAGATGGAGAGGGACATTTTCTACTAATAACAGGAACAATTCATCAGAATGAAGTCTCAATCCTGAATATCTATGCCCCTAATATAAAAGCACCCATGTACGTAAAAGAAACATTGTTAAAACTCAAGGCAGCCATCAAACCGCACACATTAATAGTAGGAGACTTTAATACTCCTCTCTCACCAATGGACAGGTCAATTAGACAGAAACCTAACAGAGAAATAAGAGAATTAATGGAGGTAATGAATCAAATGGACTTAACAGACATCTATAGAATATTCCCCCCAAATAGGAAAGAATATACCTTCTTCTCTGCAGCTCATGGAACCTTCTCAAAAATCGACCACATACTCAATAACAAAGCAAACATCCACAGTTACAAAAAAATATTAATAACCACCTGTATCTTATCAGATCACCATGATTAAAGCTAGAATTCAGCAACAATGCTACCCCCAGAAAGCCTACAAACTCATGGAAACTGAATAGTCAACTACTGAACCATATCTGGATTAAGGAAGAAATAAAGAAAGAAATTAAAGTCTTCCTTGAAGACAATGAAAATAAAGAAACAACATACTCAAACCTATGGGACACTATGAAAGCAGTCCTGAGAGGAAAGTTCATAGCACTAACTGCCCACTTAAAGAAAACAGAGAACGCACACATTGGAGATTTAACAGCCCACCTGAAAGCTCTAGAAAAAAAAGAAGCAGACTCACCTAGAAGGGGTAGAAGACTGGAAATAATCAAACTGAGGGCTGAAATCAACAAAATAGAAACACAGAAAACAATTGAAAGAATCAATGAATCAAAAAGCTGGTTCCTGGAGAAAATCAACAAGATTGATAAACCCCCATCCAAACTAAGCAAACGGCAGAGAGAGAATTTGCAAATTAATAAGATCAGAAATGAAAAGGGGGACATAACCACAGAAACAGAGGAAATTCAGAGAATCATTAGATCTTACTACAAAAGCCTGTATGCCACAAAACTGGAAAATGTAAAAGAAAAGGACACGTTTTTAGATAAATACCATATACCAAAGTTAAACCAGGACCAGGTGAACAACCTAAATAGACCTGTTAGTCGTGAAGAATTAGAAGCTGTTATCAAAAACCTCCCTTCCAAAAAAAGTCCAGGACCGGTTGGTTTCAATGCGGAATTCTACCAGAACTTCCAAGAAGACCTAATACCTATACTCCTTAATGTATTTCACAATATAGAAACAGAAGAGTCATTGCCAAATTCCTTTTATGAAGCTACAGTAACTCTGATACCAAAACCACACAAAGACCCAACCAAGAAAGAGAATTACAGGCCAATCTCACTCATGAACATCGACGCAAAAATCCTCAACAAAATTCTGGCAAACCGAATCCAAGAACACACTAGAAAAATTATCCATTATGATCAAGTAGGCTTCATACCAGAGATGCAGGACTGGTTTAACATACGCAAATCTATCAATGTAATCCATCATATAATTAAATTGAAAGAAAAAAACCATATGATCGTTTCATTAGATGCTGAAAAAGCATTTGACAAAATTCAACATCCCTTTATGATAAAAGTCTTGGAGAGATTAGGGATACAAGGGTCATACCTAAATTTAATTAAAGCTATGTACAGCAAGCCGACAGCTAATATCAAATTAAATGGTGAGAAACTTAAAGCCATCCCACTAAAATCAGGAACACGCCAAGGCTGTCCACTCTCTCCATACCTCTTCAATATAGTTCTCGAAGTTTTAGCAGTAGCAATGAGACAACATAAGGGGATTCAAATTGGAAAGGAAGAAGTTAAACTTGCATTATTTGCAGATGATATGATAGTGTACATGCGCGACCCCAAAAACTCCACCAAAGAACTCCTACAACTGATAAACGCCTTTAGTAATGTGGCAGGATACAAGATCAACTCCAAAAAATCAGTCGCCCTCTTATACACAAAGGATATGGAAGCAGAGAGGGAAATAAGAGAATCATCACCTTTCACGATAGCCACAAAAAGCATAAAATATCTTGGGGTAGCTCTAACCAAGGAAGTGAAAGATCTATTTGACAAGAACTTTAAGGCATTGAAGAAAGAAATTGAAGAGGATACCAGAAAATGGAAGTATCTCCCTTGCTCTTGGATTGGGAGGATCAACATAGTAAAAATGGCAATTCTACCAAGGGCAATTTATAGATTCAATGCAATCCCCATTAAAATCCCATCAAAATTCTTCACAGATCTTGAAAGGACAATAATCAACTTTATATGGAGAAACAAAAAACCCAGGATAGCCAAAACAATCTTATAGAATAAAGGAACTTCTGGAGGCATTACCATCCCTGACTTCAAACTCTATTACAGAGCTACAGTAATGAAAACAGCGTGGTACTGGCATAAAAACAGACAAGTCAACCAATGGAATCGTATAGAAGACCCGGATTTTAACCCACAAACTTATGAACACCTCACTTTCGATAAAGGAGCTAAAAGTATACAATGGAAGAAAGAAAACATCTTCAACAAATGGTGCTGGCACAATTGGATGTCAACCTGTAGAAGAATGAAAATAGACCCATATCTATCACCATGCACAAAACTCAAGTCCAAATGGATCAAAGACCTCAATATCAATCTGAACACACTGAACCTGATAGAAGAGAAAATGGGAAGTACCCTACAAGATATGGGCACAGGAGATCGCTTCCTATGTATAACCCCAGCAGCACAGACATTAAGGGCAACATTGAATAAATGGGACCTCCTGAAACTGAGAAGCTTCTGTAAAGCAAAGGACACTGTCATTAAGACAAAAAGGCAGCCTACTGACTGGGAGAAGATCTTCACCAACCCCGCTACAGACAAAGGTCTGATCTCCAAAATATATAAAGAACTCAAGAAACTAGACTTTAAAAGGATAATTAACCCAATTAAAAAATGGGGCACTGAACTGAACAGAGAATTCTCAACAGAAGTTAAAATGGCCAAAAGATACTTAAGGTCATGCTCAACCTCCTTAGCGATCAGAGAAATGCAAATCAAAACAACTTTGAGATATCATCTTACACCTGTCAGAATGGCTAAAATCAAAAACACCAAGGATAGCCTTTGCTGGAGAGGTTGTGGAGAAAGGGGTACCCTCATCCATTACTGGTGAGACTGCAAACTTGTGCAACCACTTTGGAAATCAGTGTGGCGGTTTCTCAGAAAAATTGGGATCAACCTACCCCTGGACCCAGCAATATCACTCTTGGGAATATACCCAAGAGATGCCCTATCATATGACAAAAGCATTTGTCCAACTATGTTCATAGCAGCATTATTTGTAATAGCCAGAACCTGGAAGCAACCTAGATGCCCTTCAATGGAAGAATGGATGAAGAAAGTGTGGAATATATACACATTAGAGTACTACTCTGCGGTAAAAAACAATGACTTCTCAAATTTTGCATGCAAATGGATGGAAATAGAAAATACGATCCTGAGTGAGGTAACCCAGACCCAAAAAGAAGATCATGGGATGTACTCACTCATAATTGCTTTCTAGCCATGGATAGGGGCCACTGAGTCTATAATTTGTGATCCTAAAGAAGCTAAACAAGAGGGTAAACCCGAGGAAAAACATATAGATATCCTCCCAGCTATGGGAAATAGACAAGATTGATGGGCAAAAAATTGGAATCTTGGGGGTGGGGTGGGATGGGGATGAGGGGTGATGGGGAGAGAAAAGTGTGAAGGAGAGGATGAGGGGAACTGGGGGAATCGGGGTGATTGGGGATAAAGGAAGGTTGGATAGGGCAGCAGGGAAACTCATACCTTAGTTAAGGGAGCCACCTAAGGGTTGGCAAGAGACTTGAACTTGGAATGGTTACCAGATGCCCAGGGCAATGTCCCCAGTTAGTTCATTGGGGCACCTGAGGATAGGGAACCTGAAATGAACCTATCCTATAATCATACTGATGAATATCTTGCATATCGCCATAGAACCTTCATCTAGCGATGGATGGAGATAGAGCCAGAGACCCACACTGGAGCACCGGACTGAGCTCCCAAGGTTATAATGAGGAGCAGACGGAGAGAGAACATGAACAAGGAAGTCAGGACCATGAGGGGTGGACCCAACCACTGAGACAGTGGGGCCGATCCATTGGGAGCTCACCAAGGCCAGCTGGACTGCTACTGAAAAAACATGGGATAAAACCGGACTCTCTGAATGTGGCGGACAATGAGAGCTGACGAGAGGCCAAGGAGAATGGCATGGGAACTTTCATCTGGCGATGGATCGAGAGAGAGACAGAGACCCAATTTGGAGCAAAGGTCCAAATGAGGAGCAGAAGGAGGGAGAACATGAGCAAGGAAATCAGGACCACGAGGCGTGCACCCACCCACTGTGACAGTGGAACTCTTCTATTGGGAGCTCTCCAAGGCCAGCTGGACTGGGACTGAATAAGCATGGGTTGAAACTGGACTCTCTGAACATGGCGGACAATGAAGGCTGATGAGAAGCCAAGGACAATGGCACTAGGTTTCGATCCTAATACATGAACTGGCTTTGTGGGAGCTTAGCCTGTTTGGATGCTCACCTTCCTGGACCTAGATAGAAGTGGGAGGACCTTGGTCTTCTTGTAGGGCAGGGAATTTGGACTGCTCTTCAGTATCGAGAAGGAGGGGGAATGGACTGGGGGGAGGAGAAGAGGAATGGGGATAGGGGGAGGGGAGCGGGGGGAGGGGCAATATGTGGGAGGAGGGGGAAGGAAATGGGAAATGGGGAGCAGTTGGAAATTTTAATTAAAAAAGAATAAAAAAATGAGAAAAAAAGTTAAAAACCTCAGAGTGTCTTCATAATGTAATTTTTAAGTTAATTTTCTTGTGCTTCGACTGTATTAGATTATTCAGTTCTTGTTGTTATTGGATAGCATGGTTCTGGTGATGCCATATTTTGCTTTTTGTTATTGATTATGTCTTTACATTATCATTTAGGCATCTGAATTTGGAATGGTTATAGGTAAAGTTGTTGATTCCTATATTTCTCTTTGTTTGGTGTGTGTTTTATTCCTTGGTTTCTCTCTTCTCTCTTGTCATCTGGCCCAAATTGCCAAGGGTTTTGGTGACAAGCAAGTCTTCAGGTCCAGTTCAGGTATTTCCTCTAGAGCTTTTGAGGCCTGGTGTTTTGTAATTTGCCATGACCGCCAATAATCCAAAGTCTTCTTCTCAAGTTATAGGTCAGTATATGTAGTCCAGGGGATGGTATACAGTCTGGGGACATTGGGTGAACATAAAGTAGTTTATTGGGTGGTAGATGGTATTTATCTTGGGTCAATAGAACGAGCATGGACTCTGGTAAAGCTGTCAGGGCTATATGTCCTAGTATAGAGGCAGTAAAATTTGGGTTTGTTGGGCAGGTTTTTAGAACTGTTAGTGGAAGGTGGGAGTTGTCTTACTTAGAGTTCCTTGATATTGCCTGGCCTCTCATAAAGCTGAGGACTTTTTCTTAAGTTCTAGGCAAGTATATTAACCCCAGGGGTTGGTTTTCAGTCTGTTCAGATTGTTTCGTAGCCATTCTATGACTGCTTACCTAGAGGCAGTACCAAGCACAATAGTGTGGAAACTCCCACAGCGATAAAAAAAAATGTTTCAAAAGCTTGTCTATTTACTGGTCTAATTGAGGTATTTTCTTAATTCTCTCAGGTGACTCTAGGATATGTCACATTTATTTTTTTTTTAAAAAAGGCAACAACAAAATAATAAAAGCAAAACTAGGAACCACAGTATGTACACAAAGGTAATAGCTCCATATATCATTGAATCTTTCAACCAATTATTAAACAGAAAGGGTTAGGGTGCAGTGAATTCTTCCCTTTTCCCTCCTGAATATCAGTAGGTTCATTCTTTGCAGATCTATTGCAGGCAACCACAACTACTGTGACTTGCTGATGACAATGTCTATGTCTTACTTAGATGTTAACATTTCCAGCACTTTTCTCTGTTTTCTGACCTTCAAATTCTATCTGTCACTAGCACTTTGTTCCCTGAGCTATAGATAGTAAAGTAGTAGTATTCTTGTTTAAAGCTGATCCTTAATCCCTCATTGTCAACATCAGTGCAAATTCTGAATTTATAAACATTACTGGAAATAGAGGGCTGTCTAGGACTGACAGCAATTTTTTCCCTATGGATGTAGGCAAAGATATGTAATTATATTATATTTAAATATGATATAATTATAATTAATTATACTTAAATATATTTAATATTATAATTATATATCACTTTAGCAAAATGACTTATGCAAATAAAAGTCTTCTGCAAAGGAAACAACAAAGGAAATGACAAGTTGCATATGTGTTTTGAAAAACTGCAAACTATATAAAAAATAATGAGATTATCAGTTAAATTTGTAAAGTCTCCTACAACTAAGTGAAAGAAAATTAAATAAACTTATGTAAAGTAGGACTTTGAATACATGCTTACTATCATTACTCTCAAAGCAACACAAATCAAAACCTCTGTTAAATGTCAAATTATATGCCTATCATTGTTATTACCAGAAATATAAACATTAATGGATATTGGTAAGAATGTAGAGAACATGAATCCTTAATTTTGGTGGCTAGGATATTGATTTTTGCAGGTAATTGACGAGACCGTAAAATAGCTTATAAAAAAAGATCTAAGTAAAACAGGCCAGTTAATGACAATCTTTCTTCTGAGACAGCTTATAAATGTTCTTCAACACCATTGTCATTGCAGAATTATTTAAATAATCAAAATGTGGAAAGTATCTATCCAACAAGTAATATATTAAATCTGGCAAACACATACCAAGGAACATAATTTAACTCTAAATAATATTCTTCTCAATGAAAGAGTAGGAGAACAAAATAACACCAGGAGAACAAAATAACAGATATGCCAGGTGAAAAAAATCTAGGTAACTCATGTACAACAAGAAGACTAAAAATACAAACTATATTTTATTTGAAAAACTTGCAAATCAGTGTATTTTAACTGTTATCAAAATAATGCTATAAAAATTTAAAAATAGGAATAATTCTGTTAAATCATGGACTAAACATTTAAGTATTCAAATGCATCCTACACTACTTATATCATATATGCTAATGAACAAAAAATAGATTCTAGAAATTCTTTTTCTCACTGAATCTCTTTATATCTTATAGGTATTTTAGCTTGACTTATAAACAGAGCATTAAGACACGGATCTTTCATGACAAGGCTAATACTGGCTATATTTGAAGTTTCTTTTCAGCATATAAATTTATAGATGATAAGCATGTAATGAAGATTCATTCAAAATCCTTACTAAGTATAACCCACTTAAACGTATATATCTTTACAATTAGCACATTGGCTTTTATCTAACACAACAATTCAGCACAAATGCATTACAAACTCTGTGAAATGTATATTGAAAAGTAGAGTCCTAGCTGATGTGTCACAAATTTATAATGAATATTGATCTTACACTAGTCTGGAAACTTTGAGAATTTTCCCTGCAATATACAGTCTCAGATCTCCAATTTGTGTGTTAATATCGAAGCAACATCTCAGATTTTTCTCACTGGTTATTTTTTCTTCACGTTTAAATGTATAATTCAAACAAGTTTAAATAGTTATAATATTTTAACATTTTGAAACTTCTTGTATGCTTTCCTTTGTGTACTGTTTTACTACCATCCAAATCGTTAAAATATGATTTTTCATAATGATCTATGTTATCATGGAATTAAGATCAAAGCTAGAACTTTCAGACACATATTACTAAAAATCTTTCTCAAGACTGCTACACATGTAGTGATCAAGAAAACTTAAGTACAAAAATCATACATATACCAATACATTGACACACAGCAAAATAAAAATTATATTATGTAAGTCTATAGCAACTATTATTCTTAGAAAATTGTTTACTCTTGTTTTAAATGTATGGAAGTCTAATGATCTTGGATAACCAATCCAATAATTGAACTAGCCACACATCCAGTTCAGTTATGCTATTTTCTCATATTTTTCTGTTTTATTGGCTTTTATTGGTATATATTTATAAATATTTATGCATTACAGTGTGGCATTTTGAATAGAATCCATACTGAATATTTACTCTACTTAGCTCAAAGACTTTTATTATTTTCTTACAATATGTGCTTTAAAAATAAAAACCCAATCTTCTTGGAAATAGAGATGACTCACCAACTAACAACACTTTTTGTTTTTCCAAAGCCCTTAAATTCAGTTCCCAGCAATTTAAGTTAATCTCTCAGCAAGAGGAGCTAATATGCCTTGTTTAGTTTCATTTGAACTTGCACACATGGTATTTGAACATGAAGTCACACTTACAGACACAGACACACACACTCTCTCACCCTCTCCTTTTCTCTCTCTTTGCTACCATTCCTCTATTTGTTATATTGTGTAATAGTAATATGTTATTTTATCTTGTTGATAATTGATATTATCACTTCTGATTTTAAATTAATTAATATAATAAAATATAAAACTAGTATTTTGTAATTTTACAGTGTAAACTCTGAGTTGAAGTATGTACAAGTGTAATAATGAATGAATTAAAACAGTAGTACTTACTTGCACAGAGTCTGACACCAGGCTGTCAGTAACACATACTCCTACCAAAACCTTGAGTGGCATCCTACCTTTTCATTCCTTAGCTACCCTGGTGGACTTCAGTGACTATTATTTATGCACTGTTATCCTTGTAATATCTTTTCTTTGGTCACATGGCTTTCTCACTGCTTTTGTCTTCATATTATTTTCTGAATAAATAAATATCATCTTGAGTTAGGTCTACCCTACTAGTTGTGTCTTATGTAATTTCTCATCAAAGACTATCTTCATGTAAAGACACAAAGAAATAGTAAAAATTCAATATATAGAAAGCAATTCAAGGGCTGGAAATAGAAATTGATTATAATCTGTAAACAAAAACTGCACATTTGTTTCCTGACTGCCAAAACCCAAATGATCACATTGAAAATATATTAATTACAATGCTGTTTGGCTAATAGCTTAGGTAATATCTAGGTCTTACATCTTAAATTAATCCATTTTATTAATCTCTGTATCACCACAAGATTGTGCCCTATGAGTAAGTTTCTGGCATCTTTCTCCCTTTGGCAGCTATGTGGTATTTCCCTGAGTCTGCCTACTTTATTTATCACTATTCAGATACCCCATCTGGCTTTACTCTGCTAAGTCATTGGCCAAAATATTTTATTTAATTAACCAATAAAAGAAATACATATACAGAAGGACATTTCACATCAGTGATCTTGTTATATTGCTTTTAGGTTATGCAGTCATCATCTGTATTTATATTTGAGTGACTCTTTAGAGCTCATAATTTTATTAGTAGTAATGTCTCATTTTGAATCCAGACCCATCCACAACCAAAGAAACTGATGTACCATTGAATTACCTTCCCTGCCTTATTTTCGTACATTTTAAATAATAGATTAATCATTTGCTTGGAGACACTTGATCTATTTTTCTGTAAAGTAATTCAAAGAGCAAAGAAGTGAGCAAGCCTGTGATCATTCCTCAAGTGCTCAGAGGTGGTTTTGCAGTCACTGTTGCAGGCACCTCAACTGTGCATTTGGTGATACTTTCTTTGCTTCACACCACTTCAGAAATAAAACTAAAGATTGTGTATTCTTTTATTTTCCATTCAATTATTTGCACTTCCTTCCCTCCTCCCAATCCCGTCCCACTCCCCCACACCCCCTCCTCCATCTCCCACCCTGCTTGAGAGGGCAGAGAACCCTGCCCTGTGGGAAGTTCAAGGCCCTCCCCACTACATCCAGGCCTAGGGAGCTGTGCATCCATGTAGATTAGTATCCCAAAAAGACATAACATGCCATTAAAACAAATCCCAGTGCCTTTATCAATGGCTTCTCAGTTAGCCCCCATTGTCAGCCACAATCAGAGAATCTGGTTGATCACATGCTCATTCAGACCAGGTCCAGTTGGATTTGGTGAGCACCCATGAGAACAGGCATACTGCCTCAGTTGGTGGATCAACCCCTCATGGTCCTGACTTCCTTGTTCATCTTCTTCCTCCTTCTTCACTTCAACTGGACCTTGGGAGCTCAGTCCATTGTTCTGATGAGGGTCAGGATAGCCGAAACAATCCTATACAATAAAGGAACTTCTGGAGGCATTACCATCCCTGACTTCAAACTCTATTACAGAGCTACAGTAATGAAAACAGCTTGGTATTGGCATAAAAACAGAGAAGTCGACCAAGGGAATTAAATAGAAGACCCAGATATTAATCCACAAACCTATGAACACCTAATTTTTGACAAAGGAGCTAAACGTATACAATGGAAGAAAGAAAGCATCTTCAACAAATGGTGCTGGCACAACTGGATGTCAACCTCTAGAAGAATGAAAATAGATCCATATCTATCACCATGCACAAAACTCAAGTCTAAATGGATTAAAGACCTCAAATATAAATTCAACCACATTGAACCCGATAGAAGAGAAAGTAGGAAGTAGACTGCAACACATGGGCACAGGAGACCACTTCCTATGTATAACCCCAGTAACAGAGACAATAAGGGTAACATTGAATAAATGGGATCTCTTAAAACTGAGAAGCTTCTGTAATGCAAAGGACATTGCCATTAAGACAAAAAGGCATCATACTGAATGTGAGATCTTCACCAACCCTACATCAGACAAAGGTCTGATCTCCAAAATATACAAACAACTCAAGAAAATAGACTTTAAAATTCTAATTAACACAATTAAAAATGGGGCACTGAACTGAACAGAGAATTCTCAACAGAAGAAGTTCAAATGACGAGAAATACTTAAGGTCATGTTCAGCTTCTTTAGCTATCAGGGAAATGCAAATCAAAACAACTTAGAGATACCATCTTACACCTGTCAGAATGGCTAAAATCGAAAACACCAATGATAGCCTTTGCTGGAGAGGATGTGGAGTAACGGGAACACTCATCCATTTCTGGTGGAAATGCAAACTTGTGTAACCACTTTGGAAATCACTGTGGCAGTTTCTCAGGAAATTCGGAATCAACCTACCTCAGGATCCAGCAATATCACTCTTGAGAATATACCCAAGAGATGCCCAATCCTACTACAAAAGCATTTGTTCAACTATGTTCATAGCAGCATTATTTGTAATATCCAGAACCTGGAAACAACCTAGATGCCCCTCAATGGAAAAATAGGTAAAGAAAGTGTGGAATATATATGTATTAGAGTACTACTCAGTGGTAAAAAAAAAAAAAAAAAAAAAAAAAAAAAAAAAAAAAAAAAAAAAAAAAAAAAAAAAAAAAAAAAATTTTGAATTTTGCATGCAAATGGATAGAAATAGAAAATACTGTCCTGAGTGAGATAACCCAGACCTATAAAGATGAATATGGTATGTACTCATTCATTTGTGAACTCTAGCCATAAACCAAGGACATTAAGCCTATATAGTTCACAATCCCAGAGAAGCCAAATAACTAGGTGAACCCAAAGAAAAGCATATATAGATCCTCTTGGAAATTGGAATCAAACAAGATTGCAGTGTAAAAGTTGTGAGCATGGGGGTGGGGGCAGGAGTGGGTGTGAGCTTGGGGGAAGGGGAGAGGGGGAGAGGGAAGGGAGAATAGAAGAACTGGCAACAGCTTGGTGGGGGGTGGGAGGGTGGAGCTGGAGGAAGGGCAGATATAGGAGCAGGAAAGAAGATATCTACATTAAGGTGTCCATTTTAGGGTTGGCAAGAGACTTGGCTCTAGAGGGGATCCCAGATGTCCACAGGGATGTTCCCAGATGGGTCCCTGGAGAGCAGAAGAGAGGGTTCCTGAACTGTACTTGCCCCACTATCACACTGATTATTATCTCAAATATCACCATAGACTCTTAATCCTGCGATGGATGGATATAAAAATAGTGTATTCTGTCAACAGACTAAGATAATGTCAGTAGGCAATAGAGTCTGAAGTGTTTACAAACTTGCAAATGAAGACTCTGCCATTAGTAGGAATGCATATAATCAAATGATTCCATCATAATTGCAGCCTTCATAATCTATCATAACCTAGCAATTTCTAGTACATTAGTTGCAGGTTATATAATTGTGAAAATAGAACTAATAATCACAACAAATGCAAGTTTTCATGTTACTGATAATGTTCTTTAAAAATCTTTTTCTGTCAACATCAACCAGTTACAGTAATCCCCAGTGTCTGTTTTTGTACACTACACTAGTCTTATGTTGTAGAATCATACTTTAGCTTAGAAAGGTTCTTTTCTACACTGCTTTAATTGAATACCATGATCCTCAACACATTTTACAATATAACAAAATAATTTTTGAATTAAAAATTTCTGTCTACATTTCTCAAATATTAAATGCACATATATAATAGCTAGAAGCTAGGATCTGCTTATATTTGATAATATACAGTATTTGTGTTTTTGAGCATAAATTATCTTTTCCTTTACAGATGAAAATAAAATCAGAATGTATAGCATAATATAGTCTCAGTATCCAGTGATCTGTTAATTTAACATGTATGGTGATTTCATTCCCTGGTATTATAAAAACAGTAGCAATCAATATAGATTTGAACTTACCACAATGATAGTCTATAGAGTGGATTGAGTATGTGCCCAAGGATTGTATAGGGGGTAATGTGGTGAAAATTTCTGGTTATATAGTGTAATAAGCTGGAAATATATTAAGAAAATAAAATTTAAGTAGAGGTATAACATGGAGGACAGCAGGAAGCTTGTAGTTTTTGCTTTTTATAATAAGCATTTTGAAGTGTTTGCAAATATAAAAATACCATAGCATATTCTTCAAACTTTGCTAATAATGATTTCTCACTGAAGATGAGTGAAATACAGCATTGATAATTCCATGATATGAAATAATGTTGCTTAAATAATTGAATTGCAGGTTCATTTTCATCACTTCACACTTTCTCCTTCATAACTTGTTGATGACATTTTATTTGGTCTTCCTTTGAAAAATTGTGAAGAGAAATATGCTCCATGTAAAATTGTATTTCAAATATTAAAATACTCTCTATAAAAAGTAAATATACTATAAAATATATATATATATATATATATATATATATATATATATATATATAGAGAGAGAGAGAGAGAGAGAGAGAGGGATGATGATGATGGCATTATTACCTGGGAGGTATGACCTTTTTGTAAAGCTATTGAAATATGACCTGACCTTGAACACTGCTTTGTTAGGACACCTTCATCTTTGTTTAACATTCTAAAATGTGCCTACATTCACATCAGGTTTAACAATTGATAAACATACTGCAAGGGAAAAGTACAAACTAATTTACATTGTGACATAAACAATGGATGATCTTTGATATTAACAATAGATGAATAACAATATTACACTTGTAAATAATTTTGAAATACACACATAGATAAAGCCTTTATTATTGTTAATAATTTTTTTTTTACTTTTAAAAGTAATAACAGTTGCAACCTCTGGATTCCTTATTACTGCAAGAAAATAACTTTTCAGAAGAGAGAAATAAAATTGCTTTCATTATTTTAATTGTATTTCATTTCTCTCAAAAGAAGACATGCTGACTTTTGAGCCTTTGAGAACTTGTCATGGGAAATAAAAGTCCTTGTCAGATTTCAGCAGCATTTGCTCTTATTTCAGCTAGCAAAGAATGTGGAGCTTTCTACACCTGTTCAATATAAAACATGTGGCACTGAGAATTTAGCTTTCTTTTATCTGTAGGAATATTTTCTTCAGCATGTTAGAAGCTCAGTCAGGAGAATTTCTGCAGTGAGTTCATAAACAGCCTGGGCTACTATGAGATACTATATCATAAAACCAATGGAGTGGACCCAGTTTGTCTAATAGAGCTACAGAATTCCTGACTGTGTCCTTTTATATTTTACCATTTTTTATTATACATGTAAAAAAAATTTCACCCTATTTTTTCATTGCACTTATTCCAAGTTCTCCCTAACACATACACTTTCTCTTCATAAATAGGGTAGAAAAGTTATGTACAGTTTGCCATTTATGGACAAAAAGCAGCAAAAAGTCAGTAATAGACATGTTGTAGTTCTTAATAATGAAGAAAATATTCTATTGGACACAGGGATGTTTACGGGATGTATACTTACATTTTTACTTTTTAGCATGGTTTTTATGAAACACTGCAGCAATGAAAGCATAAATTGCAAACGTTCACCATCTAAGCATTTTATTTATAGAGTTCCTCAAATCTAGCACTTTATGTACTTAGTGATATATAAGTCCCCCCAAAAATTAAGGGGTTATAACTATTCTCTAATTATGGATTACCATGAAAGCTTAGAAGGAAAAACTTTAAAAATCAAACTGTAACACATCTTATAGGTAAGAAAATATTGCGTCAGCATACTTTACTTCAATCATCTATGGCATAAAGAAACCAAGGTTAGGGTGTAGGCAAACAGCTTTTCTTTCCTAATGAACAGTTTCTACATCTCATATTTATCTACTTTCTGCCTTGTTCATCTCAAAGTAAACAGTGTTTTAAAAGGTGGTAATAATCTCCCATTGTTTGAACATTCCTAACAAACACACACATGTGTGACTGAGTGTTGTGTGTGTGTTTCTATGTGTATGTTAGAGACTCTATTCTAAAGCTGTTTATATATGTACATGTATATATATATATATGTGTGTGTGTGTGTGTGTGTGTGCAGCTAACACATTCAAATAAAATTTCAAATACTTCATGGTTGCTTTTGGTTTACAAATGGTTTGGTGTGGTTGTAGAATTCTACTTCTCAGATGTATTCTCATATACAATTGGAATTCAGTTAGTATAATGTTTGTAAAGTAGATTTAGAGATGAAGCACTACAGAAAAAATATATCTTTGATTTGACTTCTAGCTGTTCGAAGTATAATTGTCACCCTTTAAAATTTCAGTAAGAGAAAAAAGGCAAGGAAAAACAAAGAAATAAAAATGTGTTTAATGTTCCAAATAACAAAATTAAGTATTTTTGAGAATATTTTTCAGCTATATAGATTCAATATTTGAGTTTAAATGCTGAAAATAAATAAAAATTACATTTAAAATGTCATTTATTAAACATGTATTTTTCCTAAATAAAATGTTCATTGTCTCCCTGATATTTGGGAAAATTGAACTGGTTCTTAATCTTTATATTCAAGATAAAACTTGTTTATAATTTTAGTGAACTTTGTTATCCACAATTAAACTACTAGTTTTAATGATCTTAAATACATCAATAAACACTCACAACCTTATGCATATATATTATGAATAGTTACAAATGTCCATCTTGATTACATCTTTGGGATATAAAATTTATTTGTGTATTTGCAGATTTTCATTCTAATATTGATTAAACATATAACAAATTTTACCTTCCTATTTAAGTTTCTATTTATATTTAACTATGCTAAATGCAAATTTCAAAAATGTTATAATTCTGTAGCCATCACTACTATCAAACATCAGAATGCTGTTCTCTGTACTTGTCATATATAATTTATATGTATACAATGAAATAATTTTTGTATGTTTGTAATTTTGTTTGTAAACTATTTATGATCTTTTGAAGTTACCTTTTGCCATATATATGCATCATAATTTCCTCATTCATAATGATCAGAAGTATAGTCTATGTATACATATTTATAATTCACATATTTATTTATCTACTGCAGTTATACCACTGCTTTTAAGAATAAGTTTTCTGGAGACACTGTTGGATCAAGACTGAGCCAGTGTTCTGATTCAGAGTCAGCGATGTCCAACGGAACCGGAACCGAAGTTGGTCAGAACCAATTACCCAGGAGAGAGAGAAAACAAGCTCCACTGGGAGCAGAAGCTAGGAGCAAATCCAGTTCTGGGAGCTAACCCAGTCCTAGGACACTAGTATCAGGACTGAGCCAGCAACCAGATCGAGTCAGCTTTCTCTACCTGTTCAGTACAGAGGAATAACCACTGAGTAAGTGAGCCAGAGCCAGAGACCGCTGAGGGTACAGATGTGAATCTGGGACCTTCAAGGAAGTAGAGCTAAGCCAGGACCCCAGTGGGTCTGGTAGTAAGTCTATGACCTCCCAGGAACTAGACCTGAGCCAGGACCTCTGCCAGTCTGGACGTGAGGGAACCTGGGACCTCCAAGGAAATAGGCAGGAACCAGAGATCTCAGTAGGGCACAGCATGAGTCTGGGTCCTCAGAGGGAGTAGGCCTGAGCCAGGACCTCTGTGGGTCCAGGCATTGGTCTGGGAGATCAAAGACAATAGGCAGGAACCTGGAACCTCTGTGGGTCTGAGTGTTAGTCTGGGACCTCTGAGGGAGTAAGCAGGTCCTCTGTAGCTCCATTCACACCCAAGTCTTGGACCTCAGAGTCAGTAGACCAGAGTCAGAAACCTTCTCACGTCCAAATTCAACACAGAGACTTCTGCAGGAGGAGTTCCAAACCAGGACTTACAGAAACAGGGCAAAGCCAGCAACCTAGGCCAAAGTAGGCATGAGACAGTAAACTCCAAGGGAGCAGAGCAAAGCACAGGAGTGCTGGCCTATATCCAGGAACACAGAGTAACCAACGGGGTAACTAGAACTGTGTCACTAATGGTTCCAAGGGGGAAAATCTTCTGAGCTTTGGATTCACTGGAAACTAGAAGATTATTCAACAGAATCTCAGACAACCACAACCACAACTATTAGAAGAAAAAATGAGTAGAAACGGTAAGAATACACGCAACATCGCAAAGAGCAACACAACACCAGTAAAACAAAAAACTCTATAACAGCAAGACCTGAAAAACAAAATATGAATGAAGCAGAAGAAAATGACCTAAAAATATCTTCAAGTAAATGTTTGAAACTCTAAAAGAGGAAATGAGTAATTTCCTTAAATAAATGTGGGAAAAGACAAACAAAAAATTGGAAGACATCAGCAAATCACGATTTTTATTGAGTTCTACATTTTTCTCTGCTCCCCTCCCTGCATAATTTGTCATCAGTGATTTGATCTTGGCTATTCTTACAGGTATAAGATGGAATCTCAGAGTTGTTTTGATTTGCATTTCTCTGATGACTAAGTATGTTGAACATTTCCTTAAGTGACTTTCAGCCATTTTAGATTACTCTGTTGAGAATTCTCTATTTAGATCTGTACTCCATTTTTTTAAAATTGGATTATGTGTTCTTTTGTTGTCCAATTTCTTGAGTTCTTTGTATATTTTGGAAATCAGACTTTTGTCTGATGAGGGGTTAGTAAAGATCTTTTGCCATCTGTAGGCTGTTGTTTTGTCTTGTTGACTTGTTTTGTCCTTTGCTTTACAGAAGATTTATGGTTTCAGGAGGTCCCATTTATTAATTGTTTCTCTCAGTGTCTGTGCTGCTGGGGTTATATATAGAAAGTGGTCTCCTTTGTCAATGCGTTCAAGTCCCACTTTCACTTCTATGAGGTTCACGATGACTGCTTTATGTTGAGGTCTTTGATCCATTTGTGCTTGAGTTTTGTGCTTGGTGATAGATATGGGTGTATTTTCATTCTTCTACATGTTGACATCCAGTTATGCTAGCACCACTTGTTAAATATGCTTTCTTTTTTCCATTTGATATTATTTGCTTCTTTGTCAAAAATCAGGTTTTCGAAGATGTGTGGATTGATGTCCGGGTCTTCTATTTATTTCCATTGGTCCTCCTTTCTGTTCTTATGCCAATACCAGGCTGTTTTCAGTACTATAGCGCTGTAGTAGAGTTTGAAGTAAGGGACTGTGATGTCTCCAGAAGTTCTTTTATTGTACAGGATTATTTTGGCTATCCTGAGTTTTTTTGCTTTTCCATATGAAGTTAAGTACCATTCTTTTGAAGAATTTTTCTGGGATTTTGATAGGTGTTGCTTTGAATCTCTAGATTGCTTTTGGTAAGATTGTCATTTTTACTATGTTAATTCTGCCTACTCAAGAGTATGGGAGATCTTCCCACTTTCTGGTGTCTTTTTCAATTTCTTTCTTCAAAGATATAAAGACCTTGTCATACAAGTCTTTCACTTGTTTGGTTAGAGTTACTACAAGATATTTTATGTTATTTGTGGCTATTGTGAATAGGGTTGATTATCTGATTTCTTCCCAATCCCTTTTATAATCTGTTTACAGGAGGGCTACTGAGTTTTTTTGAGTTAATCTTGTATCCTGCTACATTATTGAAAGTGTTTATGAGTTCCTTGGTAGAATTTTTGTGGTCACTTATTTAAACTATCATATCATCAGCAAACAGTGAGAGTTTGACTTCTTTTCCAATTTGTATCCACTTTGACCTTTTTTGGTATCTAATTGCTCTAGCTAGGACCTCAAGAACTATATAGAATACATATGGAGAGAGTGGACAACCTTGTCTTGTTCCTGATTTCAGTGGAATTGCTGGGAGTTTCTCTCCATTTAGTTTGATGTTGGCTGTTGGCTTGCTGTATGTTGCCTTTATTATGTTTAGGTATGTTCCTTGTATCCTTGCTCTCTCTAAGACCTTTATCATGAAGAGATGTTGCATTTTGTCAAAAGATTTTTTGGCTTCTAATGAGATGATCATTTGGTTTTTATATTTCAGCTTGTTTATATGGTGGATTACAATGACAAATTTTTGTATGTTGAACCATCTATGCATCTCTGGAATGAAGCTGACTTGATCATGGTGGATGATGGTTCTGATGTGTTCTTAGATTCAATTTGCCAGTATTTTATTTAGTATTTTTGCGTCAATGTTCATGAATGAGATTAGTTTGTAATTCTCTTTCTTAGTAATGCCTTTCTGTGGTTTGGGTATCAGGGTAATTGTAGCTTCATAAAACGAGTTTTGCAATGTTCCTTCTGTTTCTATTGTGTGGAAAAAAACTGAGGAGTATTGGTATTAGTTCTTCCTTGAAAGTCTTGTAGAACTCTGAGCTGAAACCATCTGGTTCTGTGCTTTTTTTGGTTGGGAGAGTTTTGATAACTGTTTCTATTTCTTCAGCAGTTATAGATCTGTTTAATTTGCTTATCTGGTATTGAATTAATTTTGGTAAGTGATATTTATCCAGGATGTTGTCCATTTTCTTTGTTTTCCAATTTTGTGAAGTACAGGTTTTCAAAATATGACCTGATTTTTCTCTGTATTTCCTCTGTGTCTGTTGTTATGTCCTCCTTTTCATTTCTGATTTTGTTAATTTGGATATTCTCTCTCTGCCTTTTGGTTAGTTTGGATAAGGGTTTGTCTATTTTGTTGATTTTCTTGAAGAACCAATTCTTTGTCTCATTGATTCTTTTTATTGTTTTAATTGTTTCTATTTTGTTGATTTCATCTCTCAATTTGATTATTTCCTGCCTTCTAGTTCTCTTAGGTGAGTTTGCTTTTTGTGGTTTTAATGTTTCAAATGTTATGTTAATTCACTAGTGTGGGATTTTTTTTTCAGCTTCTTTATATAGTAGTGCTATGAACTTTCTTCTTAACACTGCTTTCATTGTGTTCCATAAATTTGGGTATGTTGTGTGGTCATTTTCATTGAATTTATGAAGTCTTTAATTTTTCCCTTTATTTCTTCCTTGACCCATTGATGATTCCATTAAGCATTATTAATTTCTATGTGTTTGAGGGTTTTCTGGAATTAGTATTGCTGTTGACTTCTAGTTTTTTTCCCATGGTTATCTGATAAGGTACATTGGGTTATTTCATTTTTTTTAATATTTGTTAAGCTTTGTTATGTTACCGAGTATGTGATCAATTTTTGAGGTGGTTCCATGAGGCTCTGAGACTAAGGTGTATTCTTTTCTTTTTGGCTGGAATATTCTATTTATATTTGTTAAGTCCATTTGAGTCATAACATCTGTTAGTTATCTTATTTCTCTGCTCATTTTCTGTCTGATTGACCTGTCCAGTAGTAAGAAGGGAGTGTTGAAGTCTCCCAATATTAGTCTGTCAGGTTTAATGTATGATTTAAGGTTCAGAAGTGTTTCTTTCACATATGAGGGTGCCCTTGTATTTGGAGTATATATGTTCAGTATTGAAATTTTCCTGTGACTAATATGAAATCATCTTCTTTGTCTCTTTTGACTGATTCAAGCTTAAAGTCTATTTTGTTAGATATTAAGATAGGTACACCTGCAAGTTGCTTAGGTCCATTTGATTGGTATATTTTCTTCCAACCCTTTACTCTGAGACGATGTCTGTCCTTGAGGTTGAGGTGTGTTTGTTTTATGCAGAAGAAGGATGGATTATGTTTTCCTATCCAAACTGTTAACCTGTGACTTTTTATAGGTGAGTTAAGTCAATTTACATTAAGGGATATTAATACCAGTGATAGCTATCTCCTGTTAATTTAGCTTTCATTGTTGATGATGTTAATTTATGCATTTTTTTTCTTTGGGGTTGGCTGCTATGAGATCATCTGTTGTCTTTGTTTTTTGGGGGTAGCCCACTTCCTTGGGTTGGGTTTTCCTTCTAGTATTTTGTGTAGGTCTGGGTTTGTGGCTAGGTATTGGTTAAATCTGGTTTTGTCATAGAATATTTTGTATTGTCCTTCTATGATGATTAAAAATTTTACTGAGTACAAAATAGTCATCTGGGCTGGCTTCTGTGGTCTCTTAACATCTGCATAACACTTGACCATGACCTTCTGGCTTTTGTTGTTTCCAATGAAAAGTCAGGTGTAATTTTGATATGTCTGTCTTTATTTGTTACTTGGCCTTTTTCCTTTGCAGCTCTTAATATTCTTTCTTTACTCTCTGTGTGTAGTGTTTTGATTATTATGTGGCAAGAGAACTTTCTATTTGGATACAGTCTATTTGGTTTTCTGTAAGCTTCTCGTATCTTCATAAGCATATTTTTCCATAGGTTGGGAAAGTTTTCTATGATTTTGTAAATATATTTTCTGTGCTTTTGTGTTGAAATTCTCCTTATTTTATACCTATTTTTCTTAGATTTGACCTTTTCATGGTGTTCCATATTTCTTGGATATTTTGGATTAAGTTCTTCTTAGATTTAATGCTTTCTTTAACTGTCTCTTCTATTGTATCTTCAACCCTTGAAATTGTCTCTTCTATCTCTTGTATTTTGCTGTTCATGCTTGCATTTGTGGTTTTTGATCATTTTCTCATTCTTTCTGTTTCTATAATTCCCTTTGTTTGTGTTTTCTTTATTGCCTCTATTTCAGTTTTCAAGTCCTGACTAGTTTTTTTTTTTTTTCATATACTTGATTTCTTGTTCTTGGTTTGCTTTACGTGATTTGCTGATGTCTTCCAATTTTTTGTTTGTCTTTTCCCACATTTATTTAAGGAAATTACTCATTTCCTCTTTTAGAGTTTCAAACATTTACTTGAAGATATTTTTAGGTCATTTTCTTCTGCTTCATTCATATTTTGTTTTTCAGGTCTTGCTGTTATAGAGTTTTTTGTTTTACTGGTGTTGTGTTGCTCTTTGCGATGTTGCGTGTATTCTTACCGTTTCTACTCATTTTTTCTTCTAATAGTTGTGGTTGTGGTTGTCTGAGATTCTGTTGAATAATCTTCTAGTTTCCAGTGAATCCAAAGCTCAGAAGATTTTCCCCCTTGGAACCATTAGTGACACAGTTCTAGTTACCCCGTTGGTTACTCTGTGTTCCTGGATATAGGCCAGCACTCCTGTGCTTTGCTCTGCTCCCTTGGAGTTTACTGTCTCATGCCTACTTTGGCCTAGGTTGCTGGCTTTGCCCTGTTTCTGTAAGTCCTGGTTTGGAACTCCTCCTGCAGAAGTCTCTGTGTTGAATTTGGACGTGAGAAGGTTTCTGACTCTGGTCTACTGACTCTGAGGTCCAAGACTTGGGTGTGAATGGAGCTACAGAGGACCTGCTTACTCCCTCAGAGGTCCCAGACTAACACTCAGACCCACAGAGGTTCCAGGTTCCTGCCTATTGTCTTTGATCTCCCAGACCAATGCCTGGACCCACAGAGGTCCTGGCTCAGGCCTACTCCCTCTGAGGACCCAGACTCATGCTGTGCCCTACTGAGATCTCTGGTTCCTGCCTATTTCCTTGGAGGTCCCAGGTTCCCTCACGTCCAGACTGGCAGAGGTCCTGGCTCAGGTCTAGTTCCTGGGAGGTCATAGACTTACTACCAGACCCACTGGGGTCCTGGCTTAGCTCTACTTCCTTGAAGGTCCCAGATTCACATCTGTACCCTCAGCGGTCTCTGGCTCTGGCTCACTTACTCAGTGGTTATTCCTCTGTACTGAACAGGTAGAGAAAGCTGACTCGATCTGGTTGCTGGCTCAGTCCTGATACTAGTGTCCTAGGACTGGGTTAGCTCCCAGAACTGGATTTGCTCCTAGCTTCTGCTCCCAGTGGAGCTTGTTTTCTCTCTCTCCTGGGTAATTGGTTCTGACCAACTTCGGTTCCGGTTCCGTTGGACATCGCTGACTCTGAATCAGAACACTGGCTCAGTCTTGATCCAACAGTGTCTCCAGAAAACTTATTCTTAAAAGCAGTGGTATAACTGCAGTAGATAAATAAATATGTGAATTATAAATATGTATACATAGACTATACTTCTGATCATTATGAATGAGGAAATTATGATGCATATATATGGCAAAAGGTAACTTCAAAAGATCATAAATAGTTTACAAACAAAATTACAAACATACAAAAATTATTTCATTGTATACATATAAATTATATATGACAAGTACAGAGAACAGCATTCTGATGTTTGATAGTAGTGATGGCTACAGAATTATAACATTTTTGAAATTTGCATTTAGCATAGTTAAATATAAATAGGCAGCTAGAAATGAATAAGTGTCTCTCTGCTCCTTGCTACAGTGGTTCATCACTTGTTGGGAAAATCCATTTCCTTCATCTTTTTGACTCAGGAACTTTATGGCAACTGTCTTTTGGAAACCAGACTCAACTCCATGAGCCAAGCTCTTTTCAATCCTGAGACTCTTCCAATGATTCCCTCATAGTATGGCAGAAATCCCTGTGCCTTTAGAGGAGTAACTCATTCCCATATCTTTGCTGTATAATTGTGATTAGGAGCAAAGCACTGAAGTTATAAAACAGCACTGCATATCACTTGCATTCTGCATCAGTGGGTTTCTCTCCTGTTATGAAGAAGAAAATTTAGAAAAAGAAACCTTGGATTATAGTTTTGAATTTAAATGTACAAATTCTATTATTCTGAAAATATCCATAATGTAAATGACCAATTCATGGTACAAAACTGCAAGCAGTTTGGCCCCAACAGCTCAAGTTATTTCTTTCTGAGACTTTTTTTCTTTAGTGAGCATTTGTCCCACTCTCCAAAAGTGAGTTATTCTAACACATGGACAGTGTTAAGGGAGCAGGGATGAGAAGAAGGCCTACACAATTTCACTTGGCTTTTTTTTTGTCTTCAATATGCGACAAAACCTGTGTAAGTTAGTCTCACACATATGAATATTTGTAAGTTTTTCATAATTAACCCTGACCATGTCCATATATAAGCATAGTCCATATTTTTAAAAAACTTAATTTCATTAATCCAGTGCTAGGTACATGTCATGCCTTTTGGAGGTGGAAGTAAGGGAGGTCCTAAAGACTACCCTGTTAAACATTGGAGACAATTTCTGTTTCTCCTTGATACCTTATAGAACTGACTTCTTAGTCATAATTTTTTAAACAAACACACACTTGAGTCACATGGCACGGAGAAATATATTTACACGGAGAATCCTACCAACTACCTGCTTTCACAGAGCTACATGTTCAGTACATACTATCAGAAGTGATGCATATTCTATAGTCTTACCTGGCTGTGAATTATACAAGAAAGAATAATTATAGACCTGGATTGATTTGCTATCTGAGGCAATAGTGGCACAAATGCAGGGTTAGCCAACACTTGCTTCTTGGGTTTATAGCACACTATACAAAATGGAATCCATAATTTAGTTAAGAGGTCAAAATAAAATATGGTTGGATATAGTACATAAGCCCTATGGAAGTACCTAATATTATTTTGCGAAATGGATAAACTTGTAGGTGCAGGGCCCACTTGTTTGTTCTGGCTGCCCAGAACTGAAATAACCACGCAGAAATTGTATTAGTTAAATCACTGCTTGGCCCATTAGCTCTAACTTTTTATTGGCTAACTATTACATCTGAATTTAACCCATTTTTAGTAATCTGTGTATCACCAAGAGGCCGTGACCTACCAGCAAACTTCCAGCACATCTATCTCTGGAGGCAGATCCATGGAGTTTCCTCTGACTCTGCCCTTCTTCTTCTCAGCATACAGCCTAGCTTTTCCCACCTAGTTTTGTTCTTTCTTGTTATAAGCTCAAACCAGTTCTTTTATTAACTAATGAAAGCAACACATAGACAGATGGACCTCGTACACCATTTTCCCTTTTTTGTTTAAATAAAAAGGAAGGTTTTAACTTTAACATAGTAAAATTATGTAACAAAACAGTTATCAAGCAAGCAACAATTACAGTTATAATATTTATATATAATTTATCTTTTACCATAACTAAGGAAAACTATAATTTTTTAACTTCATCAAAGACTCCAGAAGGATATAATATTGCCCAAGTAAACAGGAAGTAAATCGTAAGCAACTTCCAAAACTCTAGAATTGACAGAGACGTCTCCCTGCCTGGACAGTCATCCAAAGTTATTCTGTACTGTTGGAACATCCATCTTCACCTTACAGGCCCATAGTATTCAGCAAACATTTCCTCAAAGCAGGACATTTTAAAGACAATTCCACCTACATTGGCACTTTGTCAGTCATTTTCTCCTGTGTCCTGCACAATATCTGACAGACTTTTTTTTATAAAGTAAAAACCCTGAAGGATCTTCTCACTTTTAGGCAAGATCAGCAGTCATTTCTCTGCAGGTCCTGCATGTCCAGGCAAGAACAGTTTTTTGCCCAAATTTCTAACCAACTCCATAAAGAGCTTCTTCCATAAAGTGCCCTCTTACCTTATTTATCTTTTTGTGTATAGACCAATGTATCTCTTAACCCTCATTGTAGAAGCTTTTATTTACACTTAATGATGACTATTGGACGTTGACAGAGGTTTCTGCCCCACCCAGTCCCGCAGTTGTTCAGTCCCAAAGAAACACAGAGATCAACTTTAATTATAAACTTGGTGACCTATTAGCTCAGGTTTCTTATTAATTAATTCTCACATCTTACATTAGCCTGTAATTCTCATCTGTGTTAGCCATGAAGTTTGATGCCTTTGTCAGTGAGGGATTCTCACCTTGCTTCTTCTGCATTTGAGTTACGACTGCAAACTGACCATTTCTTATTTCAAGAATTCTCCTCTTCTCATTGCCCTACCCCTACTTCCTGCCTGGTAAACCTGCGTATACTTCTTGCCTGGCTATTGGCCAATCAGCATTTTATTAAAATACAAGTGTCAGGATAAAAAACTATTGTCCAATAGCACTTCCCCCCATTTTTTCATAATAAGAACTCTGAATCAAATATTCTTTGTTTAAGTTTTTGTCCAGACCATTATCCATAAAATCTTGTAACCAACACTCTAAACAAAGATAAATATCAATAATGCATAATCCATTTTTGGGAATGTGGACATAGTTTTCCAGAGTACTTTCTGCTGATTAGGCATTAATGATTATCTTATGGGGAACTAAGGAATATTTAGAATTATGATCAAGTCCTGGAGTGGAGTATCCTATGAGGCTTGATCACCTCAGCCATCAGCCTTGAAAGTGTTCTGGATGTAGAACTAAAACAAGTGGGCCATCTGCTACTATCAGGTATTTCTTAGGGGGTCTTCCTTGATCAAACCTTATCTTTACTAATCAAGAATAATTCCACAGGCTCTCATTTCCTGAAGAAACAAAAGCAAAACCTGTTCAAAGTAGCATATCTTTTGACTTCAATTTTGAAATCAAGGCATTTTCAAATACTTATCTTGGAATAATCCAGCAGCATTTATAATCAAATGTCTTTTAGCAGCTGTTGCTTTTACTTTAGCCATCAAACAATTTAAAGACAACACAATAATATGTAGTACCCAGACTCGCTGTGTATTTTCTATCTTTCTGTGGCCTTATATTAAACACTATTATTTTTATTTTTAATTTTTTGAGACCAGGTTTCTCTGTGCATCTTTGGTGGTACTCATTCTGTAGACCAGGTTATCCTTGAATTTACAGATATCTGCCTGTGCCTCTGCCTCCCAAATGTTGAGATTAAAGGTGTGTGTTACCACACCCAACTATTTCTTTCTTTCTTTCTTTCTTTCTTTCTTTCTTTCTTTCTTTCTTTCTTTCTTTCTTTCTTTCTTTCTTTTGTTTTTAATTTTAAAGGACTTCATCACTTTCTTTTCTACATATATTTTTAAACATACTATAAGCTGTCTAGAGGCTTTTTGTCTGAAACTTATATATATAACTTTTACTTTATCTATTTCTGAGCACATGAGTTTTAATTTGCTAAGTGATATGGCTAGGATTAAAGTCATGTCTCTGACAGCTGGATCCACCCCATTTCACCCCATTCCTTAGGTTTCTGAGAGTATAGCCTTATGACAGAGGTACTGGACAGAGCTATGTTTATTTTGCCATAACTCTATGGAGTTTCAACCTCCCTGCCACCATCAAGAATCATGCTGTTGACTATTCATAAACACCATTTAACTGTTTGTTGGCAGGTCTTCTTAAAACCACTACAAGGTTTTTGTAGAATTAGGAAGCCTCTCTTAAAAGAGACTTGTTTGCTTCTAGCAAACAGAACCTACCTAAGAAAATGCTGTTACCAAGAAGCCGTGTTTAACTCTGTTCTTTTTGTGTCTAGAATTTCTTCCCAAACTCTCTCAGGATTTATGTGGATTTAGTTGCCCATGTTAGCACCATTTGTTGACAAAGATTTCTGTCCCACCTTGTCCCAAAGAAACACACAGAGGTCTACATTAACTATAGACTGGTTGGCCTATTAGCTCAGGCTTCTGATTAATTCTTACATCTTACCTTCGCCCATAATTTTTGTCTGTGTTAGCCATGTGGCTTGGTTCCTTATTCAGTGAGGTCACATTCTCATCTTGCTTCCACTGCATCTGGGTTATGTCTGTAGACTGACCATTTCTTCTTCTCAGTATTCTCCTTTTTTCTTTGCCCTACCTATACTTCCTGCCTGGTTACTGATCAATTAGCATCTTATTAACATACTATTTGTAACATAAAAGACCATTGTTCCACAGAAATTGGAGAGACAAGCAACTGATCAACATGAACAGAAGAAAAAATAACAGAATACTCCTGTCTCAAGGATACAATGTGTCATATTTCTACCTTCTGAGGCTCAGGGACCAATGATCGTTAAGTGGTAGAAGGATCATAATGACCAGAGGTAGAAGACATCTTCTCTCAAACACTGTTTACCAGATAATGCATAAGATGACCAAAAGTTTACACAAAAGTAATGTACACACTATTATCAATGAATGGAGTGTATGTGATATGTGCTCATTTCAAAATCTATATTTTGTTTTAATAATACTGGTTTTCATCTTCAAACCTCACTTAGTTTTAAGAATTCCAAAGACTTAAGGGTTTTATCGGTATTTTTTTCTTTATAAAGTGATATCACTACTGCATTTAGAGTAAAATCCCACTTTTGTAATCCCATATTTTTCAGAATGTTTGTTTTTTGAATTTAAAAATACAATTCAAAAAGTGGAATTTCCTTTATATGATGTTCATTTATATAATTAATTACATTTTATTTAAAAAAAGAAACTATCTTTTTTTTTTCATTTTACATACAAATCTAAGTTCCAACTACCTCCCCTCCTCCAATTCCTTCCACTTATCCCACCATCACCTTCTATCCACTACTCAGAAATTGTAAGGTACATTGCTTTGGGTAAGGTCCAAGATCCTCCTTAATATGCCTAGACTGAGGGAGGTATTCATCCAAAGAGAATGGGTTTCCCAAATACAATACAAGCAGTAGGGAAAAATCCTGGTGCCACTGCCAGTGGTTCCACAGTCTGCCACAGCTATGCAACTGTCACCCACATTCAGGGTGTCGAATTTGGTGAGCTCTCATTAGCTCAAGTAAACTGTTTTGGGGCATCTCCACATTGGCCTTGACTCTTAGTTCATATTCTTACTCCTCTGACTTTTCAGATGAACTTTGGGAGCTCAGCCCAGTCCTCCATTGCATGTCTCTGCCTCTATTTCCATCAGTTGCTGGATGAAGGTTCTATGGTTATTTTTAAGATATTCATTAATATGACTATAGGGCAAGGCCAGTTTGGGCACCCTCTCTTCTATTGCTAACGGTCTTAATTGGGATCATCACTGTGGATTCATGGGGATTTCTCTTGTGCCACGCTTCTTGCTAACCACATAGTGGTTCCCTCAATTGCTGTAATATGGAGTGGCAGGGCTGCGTCCCTGGCACCCGGCTGCCCACATGGCTTTACCCGAAATAATTAGATGGAAACTGTATTCTTTTGAACACTGCTTGGCCCATAAGTTTTAACCTCTTATTGAATAGCTCTTACATATTGATCTAATCCATTTCTGATATTCTCTGTAGCCCCACGAGGTGGCTTACCAGGGAGACCTTAACGTGCATCTGTGTCTGGTGGGAGAATCATGGCGACTGCCTGACTCGGCTTCTTTCTCCCAGCATTCTGTTCTGTTTACTCCACCTATCTAAATTCTACCCTATCAGAGGGCCAAGCAGTTTCTTTATTAATTAACCAATGAAATTCACACAAAACACAAGACTCTCCCCCATCACTCAATCAAAATATCTCTTTGTTTGCTCTCATCTCTGTTTCTCCATCTTGACTATTCCATTACCTCAAATTCTCCTCACCCTATCACTTCTTCCCTTCTTTTCCTCTTCTGCCGTCCCATATCTCCCCTCCCCCATGCTTTGCTTTTTTTTTTTTTTTTTTTTTTTTTTTTTGGTTTTTCGAGACAGGGTTTCTCTGTGGTTTTGGAGCCTGTCCTGGAACTAGCTCTTGTAGACCAGGCTGGTCTCGAACTCAGAGATCCTCCTGCCTCTGCCTCCCAAGTGCTGGGATTAAAAGCATGCGCCACCACCGCCCGGCTCATGCTTTCCAATTTTATCAGGGGGTTTTATCTATTTCTTCATTTCAGGTGGATCAATGTTTGTCTTCCTTAGTGTTCATCTTGTTAAATAGGTTCTCTAGGATCATGGACTATAAGCTCATTATCCTTTGGTTTACAGCTAATATCCCCTTATGACTGAATATATACAATATTCATATTTCTAGGTCTGGGTTGCCTTGTGCAGGATAGCTTTTTTTTCTAGTTCTGTTCACTTGCTTTCAAATTTTAAGATGTCTTTTTTTTATCGCTGAGTAGTAATTCATGGGGGTAATGTCCTACATTTTCTTTATCTATTCTTCAGTTGAGGGCATCTAGGCTGTTTACAAGTTCTGGCTATTATAAACAATGCTGCAATGATCATAGTTGAACAAATGTCCTTTCATTATGACTGAGAATCCTTTGGGTATATTCCCTAGAGAGGTGTTGCTAGGTCTTGAGGTAGGTTGATTCCCTATTTTCTGAGAAACCACCATACTGATTTTCTAAGTGGTTATACGAGTTTACTTTTCCATCAGCAACAGAGGACTGTTCCACTTGTTCCACATCCTCTCCAACATAGCCTATCATTGGTGTCTTTGATCTTGCCATTCTTAGTGGTATAAGATGGTATCTCAGAGTCTTTTTGATTTGCATTTTTCTGATGGCTCAGGATGTTGAATATTTTCCTAATTGTCTTTTGGCCATTTGAGATTTTTCTGTTGAGTGTTCTCTGTTTAGTTCTATACCCCATTTTTTTTTCTTGGTTTTTCGAGACAGGGTTTCTCTGTGGTTTTGAAGCCTGTCCTGGAACTAGCTCTTGTAGACCAGGCTGGTCTCAAACTCACAGAGATCCACCTGCCTCTGCCTCCCAAGTGCTGGGATTAAAGGAGTGTGCCACCACCGCCTGGCTCTATACCCCATTTTTAATTGGATTTTTTTTTTTTTTTGGAATTTTGATGTCTAATTTCTTGAGTTCTGTATGTATTTTGGAGGTCAGTCTTCTGTTGGATGAAGAGATGGTGAAGATCTTTTCCTATTCAGTAGCCTTTCTTTTTGTCTTATTGACTGTGACCTTTGGTTTACAGAAGCCTCTCAGTTTCAATAGGTCCCATTCATTTATTGTTGCTCTCAGTCTGAATACTATTGGTGCTATATTTTGAAAGTGATCTTCTGTGGCCATACACTGAAGGCTACTTTCAACTTTCTCTTATATCAGATTCAGTGTGAACAGATTTATATTGAGATTTTTAATTCATTTGTACTTGAGTTTTGTTCATGGGGAGAGATGTGGATGCATTTACATTTTTCTACATGTTTACATCCAGTTATGCCAACACCATTTGTTGAAGATGCTATCTGTTTTCCCATGTATAGTTTTAGCTTTTTTGTCAAAAATCTGGTATTCATAGGTATGTGGATTAATATCCTTGTCTTTGATTCAATTCCATTGTTCAACCTGTCAGTTCTTAGACCAATATCAAGGTGTTTTTATTACTAAAATGATGGAGGAAGGTCATTGGCTAATAAAGAAACTGCCTTGGCCCATTTTATTGGCCAGCCTTTAGGTGGGTGGAGTAAACAGAATAGAATGATGGGAGGAAGAGGAAGTGAGGTAAGATGCAGGGTAGTTCCTCTCAGAGCCAGACGCAATGAAGCCAGCCACCAGATCAGACATGCTGAATCTTTCCCGGTAAGTGCACCTAATTGTGCTACGCAGATTATTAGAAATGGGCTAAATTAATATGTGAGGATTAGCCATTAAGAGGCTAGAACTAATGGGCCAAGCAGTGTTTAAAAGAATACAGTTTCTGTGTATTTATTTTGGGGCATGAGCTAGCCAGGCGGCCGGGAGCTGGAAGCTGGGTGGCAAGAACGCAGCTCGCAGCTCCTACTACACTAAAACTCTATAGTAGAGCCTGATGTCAGGGATGGTGATGCTTCTGGAAGTTCCTTTATTGTACATGTTTGTTTAGGCTATCATGCTTTTTGTATGTTTGTTTTTTCATATGAGGCTTAGTATTTTTCTTTTAATGTCTATGAGGAAATGTTTTGGGATATTTATGGGGATTGGGTTCAATATGTAGATTCTTTTTTGTAGGATTGCCATTTTTATTATGTTAAAAATTAACATATTTTTATACATATCCCAAAGCATGAGAGATCTTTCCATTTTCTGGTCTCTTCTTCAATTTCTGTTTTCAAACACTTAAACTTTTTGTCAAATAGGTTTTTCACTTCTTTCCTTAGTGGTATCCTGAGATATTTTATGTTATTTGTGGCTATTTCCCTGATTTCTTTCTAAGATTCTTTTTCATTTGTATATAAGGGGACTTCTGATTTTTTTTTTGAGTTGACTAGGTATCCTGCCATATTACTGACAATATTTATAAGCTGTATGAATTCCCTGGTAGAGCTTTTAGAGGTAGTTGTGCATACTATCATATCACCTGCATAAAGTGAAAGTTTGACTTCTTCCTGTCCAATTTGAATCCCCTCGATCTCCTTTTGTTGTCTTATTGCCCTAGCCAGAACTTCAAGAACAATGTTGAATAGATATGGAGAGAGTGGAAAAGCCTTGTCTTGTTCCTGATTTTAGTGGAATTGCTTTGAGTTTCTCTCCATTTAATTTGATGGTAGCTGTCAGCTTTTTGTATAAATAGTTTTTATTATGTTGATATATGTCCTTGGTATTCCTGATCTTTCCAAGTCTTTTGTTATAAAGGGGAGTTGGATTTTGTCAAATGCTTTTTCAGTATCTAATGAGATGACTATATGTTTTTTTTTCAGTTGATTTATATGATCAATTATATTGATAGATTTTCATATGTTGACCATCCCTGTATCTCTGGAATGAAGTTTACTTGATCATGGTGGATGATTTTTTCTTTGTATTTTTAGATCTATGTTGATGAGATTGGTCAATAATTCTCTTTCTTGGTTGAGTCTTTGTGTGGATTAAGTATCAGGGTAACTGTAGCCTCATAAAAAGAGATTGGCAATGTAGCTTTTGCTTTGATTATGTGGAACACTTTGAGGAATATAAGCATTTGTTCTTCTTTGAAATTCTGGTAAAATTCTGCACTTAACTCTTCTGGCCTTGGGCTGCTGTTTTTGGTTGGAGGCTTTTTATGACTCTTTCTATTTCTTTGCAGGTTATAAATGTACTTTGATTGTTCACCAGGTCTTGATTTAATTTTTGTATGTCACACCTTTCCAAAATATGTCCACTTCTTTTACATTTTCCAATTTTGTTGAGTACAGGTTTCTGTAGTATGACCTAATGTTTTTCTGGATTTCCTCAAGTGTCTGCTGTATGTCCCTCTTTTCATTTCTAATTTTGATATATTGGATGATCCCTCTCTGCCTTATGACTACTTTTGAGTAAGTGATTTTTGTATTCTTTTCTTTTTTCTCTTACTGACTTAAGCACTCAATTTGATTATGACCTGTTGTCTACTTCTCCTGGAATCTGATTCTTTTTTCTAGAGCTTTCAGGTGTGCTGTTAAATCATTAATGTGAGATTTCTACACTTTTTTCATGTAGGTATTTAGTGCAATGAACTCCTCTCTTTGCACATTTTTCATAGTGTCCCATGGGTTTGAAAAGGTTATGGCTTCATTTTTTTGTTAAAATCTAAGAAGTTTATTTTTTTTTTTTATTTCTTCCTTGGTCCAGGGGTGGTTCAAATGATCACTGTTCAATTTTCCTGAGTTTGATAACTTTTTGCAATTAACATTGTTAAATTCTAACTTTAAACCATGGTGCTCTATAAAATATGAGGGCTTATTCCAACTTTTTTGAATTTGTTGACGTTTTATTTTTGTTACTGAGTATGTGGTTAGTTTTAGAGAAAGTTCCTTGAGGTGCTGAGAAGAAAGTGTATTATTTTGTGTTTGGGTGGAATGTTCTGTAGATGTCTGTTAAGTCCATTTTAGTCATCTGTTAGTTCTCTTATTTCTCTGTTATATTTCCAACTGGTTATCTATTGGGGTTAGTGGGGTGTTGAAGTACTTAATTTTAGTGTGTGGAATTTGATGTGTGAGTTAAGCTTTAGCAATTTTTTTTTTTTACACATGTAGATCCTCTTGTATTTGGGACATAGATGTTTCAGTTGAGACTTCATCTTGATGGAATTTTCTTGTAATGTGTAGAAAGTGTCCATCTCCATCTCTTCTGATTAATTTTAGTTTGAAGTCTATTTTGTTAGATATTAGGATAGCTATATCCTCTTGTTGTAGGTTGGTTTGATTTGAAAATCTCATAACCCTTTGTTCTGAGGTAATGTATGTCTTTCAGACTGAGGTGTGTTTCTTGTATTCAGCAGAAGGATGGATCATGTTTTTATATCCATTCTCTTTGCCTGTGTTTTTAACCAGTATGAGTCCATTGATATTAAGAGATATTTATGACCAGTGATTAATAATTGTTGTTAATTTTTGTTAGTAGTATTTTGTGTTTCTTTTACTTGGGTTTTGCTAGTGTGAGGTTATCTGTTGCCTGTGTTTATGTGTGTGTAGCTAGCTTTCATGATTTGTAGTTTTCCTTTGACGTTACTTTCTGTTGAGCTTGATTTGTGATTAGGTTTTGTTTAAATCTGTTTTTGTCATGAAATATCTTATTTTCTCCATTGATAGTGATTGAAATCTTTGCTGGGTAGAGTAATCTGGGCTTACATCCATGTCTCTTAGTGTCTACAACACATCTATCCTTTCATGGTTTCCATTGGGAAGTTAGGTGTCATTCTCACAGGTTTACCTTTATATGTTACTTGACCTTTCTCCCTTACACTTTTTAATATTTTTCTTTTATTCTGTATGTTTTGTATTTTGATTATTTTGTGTCAAGGGGGAGTTTTTTTTTTTTCTTTTTGGAGGTCTATTTTGTATTCTATAATCTTCTTTGCCTTTATAAGTATATACTTCTTTAGGTTGGAAAAAATTACTTTTATGATTTTGTTGAGTATATTTTTTGTGCCTATGAGTTGGAGCTTATCTCCTTCTTCTATCCCAATTATTCTTAGATTTATTTCTTTCATGGTGTCCCAGATTTCCTGTATGTTTTGTGTTATTAATTTATTGGATTTAATGTGTTTTTTTTGACTGATGAATCTATTTCCTCTATAGCATCTTCATCACCTTAGATTCTCTCATCTGTCTCTTGTTTTCTTTTGGTTGTGCTTGCCTTTGTCATGCCCATTTATTTTCCATATCCAGAATTCTCTCAATTTGTGTTTTCCTTATTGTATCTACGTCAGTCTTCAAGACTTGAACTGTTTGAATCATTTACTTCACCAGTTTGATAGTTTTTTGTTTATTGAATTTCTTGTGTGTTTTTAAGAAGTCCATTGAGTTCCTCCCATTTTTTGTTTGTCTTTTCCTCCATTTTAAGGGAATTTTTTATTACCTATTTTTTTGTTGTTGTTGCATGACCACTGGGATCTGGTTTTACCATGTTGCTCTTTCGGTTGTTGAATAAATTGTTGCATTGGTGTCTCTTCCTCAAATTGCTGCCAGCAGTGTCTTTGCTTCATAATCTAATCCTTACAGTGGCTCTCTTTGTCTTTGGGAACTGATTTTCGTCTGCTCTGGACTGTAACTCTCTGTGTCTCAGGAGCCGCTGAGGTCTGTCTTAGCCTGTTCTCTTGGTCTGCTCTCTTGGTATACTCTGTGCTGTCACTACCTGTGCTTCAGAGTTCCTCTCTTGGTACTGTAAGGAGTCTGCTCCAAAACCCCACACCATCTTTTAGATTCTGCAAGTTACATGTCCCACTCTTGCCTGAAACTCTTATTGCCCACCTGCAACCTGAGAGGAACTCTGAAACACAAGCTGCAACTACACAGAGAGGACCAAAAGAGGAAGGTGGGGGAGGGGCCCAGGGTTTTGCTCCAGAATGGAGGGTCTAGAATTTGGGGTGTCATGGTGGGTGGATCGTCACTCACCTCTTGGTTTTCTCTGTGTAGTAGCATGCTGTGTTTCAGAGTTTCACTGAGGTTGTGGTGGGGAACAGGATAGAATGGTTTGCAGATGGAATGAGACTTGTAACATGTTGAGTCTGATGAATGGGATGGGGATGTTTGAGTAGCCTATCTCTATATGATGTGCTTTCAAATGGTGTAGTCAGCTTTTTATTAGCTCTTCTAAATACAGCAAAACAGTTAAAGTATAAATTAACTCAAGTGTTTCTGTCTTGAGGCCTATCTTGGGTGGCATTTATAGGACAGGAGGTCTACTTGTTTCAATACTTCTGACACAGAGTTATTTCTGGGATTAAGACATGGAGATGCTCTAGCTCAGGAAACTCACATGGGTAGGAGTCAGAAAGTAACATCTCATATTTGTTTAAACTTAACTCAGATTTATGACCTTGTAAGTCATTCAATTTTTCTGGATCCTACTTCTTTCTACTTGAAATTAAATGACAAAAATGGAACTTCTAATAGATTGCAAAATTGAAATAGGTCTTGTTAGCCTCTATTTGATACTGTTGTCATTGCCTTTCTTAAAAATAACACTGACTTTAAAAGCTTATCAGTTGCTTTCTTTTGACTCCTGCTGGATGTCTGGCAGTATCTTTTGTAATGAAGGAACCTTGAGGGAAAAGTCTTTCATTTGGAAAGTTCAACAGGCATTTTCTCTGTGGGTCTTGCATGTCCCATTCATGTGGCACAACTTGAAAGAGCACAGGAAAGAAGAGTTTCTTGCCCAAATGGTTAACCTTGTCTAATTGAAGACAAAGTCCATAACAAGTTTCTTTAATGCCCATCAACCACTCTGAAGTTATTTGTGCTGCCAGATGCAGATATGTCTCATTGTCAAGTAAGTTCTTAAGTCTTAAGTCTAAGTTCTTAAAACCTTTTAAATACCATGATTTATAGGTCTTTGAAGTGCTGAATATTATCGATCTAACTGAAATGTATCTCTGTATATTTAGAAAGCCTAACATATTTAAAAGTTTTATTATTACAGATGACTTTCTATTGTTTTGTATTTGTAACCCATATATTACATTTTTAAATGAGTTGTACAAACATAATAACTTAAACAAGAGCATAAATGAATATATACAGTATAACAAAAATCAACCTTAAATTTGTATCTATAGACCAAGGTCCAAAACAATGCAAACTATTTATCTCTATAGCATATTCCCCTTATTATCTCTTTGAAGTAATTCAGTTGACCACATTCATTTAAAATCAATTCTTTTAAAAATAAAAACAAACATTAAAAACAATAATTTTACGAATTTGGTCACAGTTTTCTCCAAAACTGCTTTTTACTGTTTATTGAGCAAAGTGTTTTTGGGTTTCGTTTAAAGGGACCTTTCCGGAGGTTCATGTTTTACCACAATATTAGCCTAGAAGGAATGCATAGGTGGAAACAAAAGCAGAGCCTCTTTTCCAAAGTAACATATCCTTAGATTCAAATTTTGAAGTATAGAAAACTGTAAAATATATGTGTGGGTTTAGCTTAGCAGCCATCTATCTATCTATCTATCTATCTATCTATCTATCTATCTATCTATCATCTATCTATCTATCTATCTATCTATCTATCTATCTATCTATCTATGACAACCAAAAGGAATTTAAAATCTCTGCCACACCAGCGCAAGCATCAATGGCTGCGGCTGGGGGGTGGGGGGGTTTGCTGGGATTGAGACAAGGAGGCTTCTTTTCAGGTGGAAGAAGAGGAACCCTTATTTGCTCTGAGCTAGAGTCTATTATTTGTCTAGGCAGCTGGCCCAAAACATGCTGAGCAGCCAGAGGTCAAGATCAGGGCATCGTGTCCCGGGAGCGAGAAAGAACACAAACATCCTTGTCAATCGTAGAGTACAAAGAAGCTCCACTGTTGGTCAGGGGGAGTGAGGACAGCCAGATCACAACAAATCTCAAGCATGTGACCCAAACAGTAAGTACTTATTTCTCTACCAGTTTATCAGAACTAAACCATCGAAGGGGAAAGAAACCTAAAACATTTTTATATACCATATATTTATATATTCATCTTTTGAGACCCTTAGAGATTATGATTATATCCTCAGCCCTCTATATACAATGAGGTAACAATCTGGCTATAAACTTTTAGAAAGATCTAGTTGTCTGATATTGCCAAGGTAACAAAGTCATTGCTAGCTTAGCCATAAAAACTATCAGAGGTCCTAGAATAATAAATGAATTATACCTAAGTACAGACCAAGAATTTTCCAAATTTATTGGAAATAGCAGGAACCAATCCTTATTCAGTAATACCTAAGTCTCCATAGTCTGCATTGGAGGCAGAAGTACCAGAACATCAGACTTCACCAGGCCCATAGGGTAGAAATTTCTTGTGAAAGAGGGAAATGAAAAGGGCTGACCTCATTTTGCCTATGCAAAAGTGGTGTAATCAATTGTCCAGTATCCTGCTGTTTGTCCAGAGTCTGGGTTGGGTCCTGGCAGCAGGTGGTGAATTGGGACACCTTGCTCAGTGGTCAGCATTGTATTATCTAGGTGGAGACATCCTGGTTCTCCATAATCTTCTTTGGAGATCTTGGATCACTGCTAAGATGTGGGTGTCTCTGACTGATATAAACTTGATAATCATTATTTTAAATGTCATAGTCTGTAGATATCTGAAGTATTTTAGGGATGCTAGGTATATCTGATTAGACAAACTTTGTTTCTAGTTACTCATTTTAAGCTTGAATTTAAAAACCTATAAAGGGGACTAAATAAGCCTTATCCCCATAAGTAGTTATATCAGTACTTTAAGGATGACAAATTAATAACTTGTATTTCTTAATAGTTTAAGAAGACCAAGACTTCATTTTACAGTTTTATCAGATTTAGCCTTTAAATGAATGATTCTCTGTTGAAGCTCATAATGAAACCAAATTAGCCATTCTGAGGGTAAAAACAGAACAAGTTTGTATTATATTGCCATATATTAATAAAAGGACCACTAGATCTTTTAATATATATGATTCTGTTTATCCAAACACATTAATTTTGACAAAGTTAGAAAAAATAATGAGGTTATATACATTTTTAAGCCTGATCAGTCCTTGTATAAGGGGAGACATTTCTTTAAACTATTGATTTTTAACTTTTTAAAATCCAAACATTAACAATATAGAATATTTTAAAATAACAGATGTTTCCTTACTTATTTTACTTCACTGTAGCTGTTGCTTCTGGTGGCCATCACCTGACATTGGCATGTCTAAAATTGCTAAGGTCCATTCTTGCAACTGAACTTTCTTTAAGTATAATCTCAGCTGTTACTTGTGAGCCCTTTATGTCTTTTACCTGTGTGACTCTTGAATTACAAATTTTAACTGCCAGAGCAATGTATATTCATGTGTATAAACAGCATTGAAGTGCAGCTTTTCATTAAAGAACAGCAAAAAACCAGTTTCAACATTTCATAAAAACGTCATATGAATTCCTTCTATTCTAAATCCAGTGACCAGAACCCAGAGAAAACTTACAAGTACAAAGCTTATATTTATTCTGGAAAACATAGATTGAAATTTCAACAAAACAAACATATATAATTTTCTCAAGAAATAGTCATAACTATTTAAGAAGACAACTTTTTCTAACCATATTAATCTAACATGATCATGCATCTATGTTTTCTTTTCAGAATTAGTATTTGCAAGTACAAAAGCCACAGCAAACATATTTGACATCCTCTAGCCTTTTATAGTTTCTCACATACCTTCTACAAATCCTCAGGTGTGGATTCTATACCGCTGTTCCTCTGGATTAATCAGTTTTAGATGAACAACTCTTTTCTTTCTCTTTACTATTTCAGTGGCCAACCTTCTCTTGCTATCGAGACAACATATAAACCTCCATCAAAATTTTTCTTGTCTCTCATCTCCTTTCCCAGAAAACTTGCAAATTTCCATCAAAGTATTTTTCTGTGATTTCTTTCAACAGTCCAGAACATTGCATAGATACAACATTTAAAGCAAAAGCAGAAATATAATTTACCTTTTACTTTTACTGTAAAATTAATGCTTCCCAAAATACAGAGGTTGGTATAATTTAGGACTTTTTACAAGTAGGATCAGGACAGACAAAGGTTAAGATGGGAAACTAGGGCCAGCAGAAGAGACCTTGTGTGCAATCACAGTGAAGCACTTGGCTTAGGAATGAAAGACGGGGAGCAGCACTGGTATGCACAGCATGTGTCCGTGACTTCCAGTATTCCTGAAGAAAAAAATTTCACCATCTCCAATTCTCTTTCACATTCGCTCAAATTTTCACATTAAGCACTCAATTCATTGCCTTCCTGTGTTCACACACATTTCCCTCCCATCTTCAAACAGGTGGGCAACCCTGAAGATACATAGACAGTGCCTGCGGTGCTGGGTATGGGAGGAAGAGGCAGACCCAGTCCCACTGCCATCCCCCACCCCCAGATTTCTTGCACCAGCTTCTCTCAGCCACTCTGCTCCCACCACCTTCCTTCTGAAGTGGCATACCTCTGTCTCTCCCTTTTCCCTATATCCAAGCTCTTCCCTTTTCCTAACAAAACTCCACATAATCAGAACTGACAGATGGTGAGGTACATGTCAGTCATTCAGAAACAAAAATATGGATGAATACAAACATTACAAAAGACAGAGGACACAGGAGGAGAGTTCACCCTAAGAAGATGGCAGAAGGATTGGCATTCTCAGGTGAGACTGACCTTCCGGACTCAATTTCAGCAAAAAAAAAAAAAAAAAAAAAAAAAAAAAAAAAAATGTTCAGACTTGCAAGGCTCTCTCCTATACTCAATTTATCCACAGCGAGGTGGGACTCGAATCCATGATCTCCCTCCATAGGCAGGTGGGATTTGAACCCACAATCTCCTTCCTCAGAGTCTAGAACATCTTCCAGTCCCTTTCAGCACATACCTTGAAGATCTAAACAACCAGAGTGGTACTCTAACCCAATTTCCTTTAACCTTGACTATTACTAGACCACATCACACATTCTGCGTGCTTTATTAAATGAAAGTGCTATCACGAACATAGGGGGAGAGAGAGGTAGAGAAAAAAACAGCCAAAGAGACTTCCTGGCCATTCAGAAACCCCTCAGGCTGGGGTCTGTGGGTCTTGGGGTATCCAGAATGAGCTCCCAAATGTTATGCATGTGTCACAGGACTGCCAAACAAGACCACCACAAAGCCAGTATCCAATGCTAACTTGGATTGTAATCCAATACACCAGCACAGCAAGTTGGGGAGAATGCCGGGAGGCTTTAAGGTTGAAGGATTTTAAAGGGAAAAACTGAATAGCAGGGTTGGACAAGCCTTGACATTTTGCGATTTGATAAAAGTATATAACTTTTGAATTCGTTGCTTGGGGCATAGGAGAATTTCAAAACAGTCAAAACAATGGCTAATCAGGTACCTACAAGGATGTTCAAAACAAGCAGATGTTCTTTGGTCACCCTGCTGATTCACTTTGACCAGGGCTGGCACAGTTTCTTGGGAATGTTTATGAATTTTCTGGGCTGCATTCACCCCCCAGTTATATAGTTATGTCCTATATAAAATAGAGTTCCTTTTCAAAATGGAGTTTGCTCTGCTCCTTCAAGTGCTCCATAGCAGGACCTCTCATAATAGCCAGAGCCATGATTTTGCTTGCCACCAAAAAACATAGCCTACTTTTTTAAAAATGCAGCTAGGAAGAAGCTGCAATGAACTCCCATTTTTGTGTATTGAAATTGCTGCAATGATTGCAAATTCAATGTCTTATTAATCACATTTTGAAAGTCAAAGGTGACTAAGAGCTTTTTGGAATGACCAACCATTGACTGCTCTACCTTAAGGCCCATGCCACAATGTGGAGCCCATTCCCAACACAGCCTGTGTGACCTGTAACCTAAACGTGGATGAGGCAGAGACCAAAGATAAAACCAAACATGAATGACCAAAAAGAAAAAAAAAGTCAGTGAAATTTGAAATTATTTTTAATGATATTATGCTGTACTTATATTAATGAAAATTATAAAACTTGCTGGTTCTTCCCTTTTTTATAAATCATAATCTAGATATGCTTTTAAGAAAAAATACTAAATTCAATTTATTTTAGAAATCAATAAAACCTTTTCTTGATTATGTCACCAATTGAAACAATGGGTGCTGCGGAATAATGCTTTTGTACACTGTAAAGATTTATCACTTGTACTGGTTTAACAAAATGCTGAATGGCAGTAGTTGGGCAGGAAGTATAGGCAAGATGATCAGACTAGCAGAATTCTGGGAGGAGTAAAGGCTTAGTCTGTAGTCATCAGCCAGATGTAGAAGAAGCAAGATGAGAATGCCTCACTGAGTAAGATAATGATAGATAAAAACTATGGGAGCTGAGTGGGTGGTGGTGGTACATGCCTTTAATCCAGCACTCAAGACACAAAGGAAGCAGATTTCTGTGAGTTTGAAGCCAGCCTGATCTATAAGTGATAGTTACAGGACAGATTCAAAAGCTATAGAGAAACCCTGTCTCAAACAACAACAATAAAAATTATGAGTGAATTTAAGTTGTAAGAGCTAGTTAATAATAAGCCTGAGCTAATAGGCCAACCATTTAATTAATTAAATATAAGCCTCTGTGTGTTTTGTTGAGAATGAATTGCTGTAGTACTAAGCAGGACAGAAACCCCAATCTAAATAGGAATTTTATAATGTCAAGGAAGGTATCAGAAAGAATAAACCAAATGAGCCTAAAATAAGTAAGTTTATGACTACATACTTTCTGAAGGTGGCAGTGATCTGTCAAAATAAACATAGCAGTAGCCTCACAAAGGAAGTTGCAGAATATATATCATTGTGCTTTCATCGTCTCTGAAAGAGCAGGAATTAAGCTAGTTTTTAGAAATTTAAGTGATGGCAAAACACTGTTTACATGCACCACTATTATACTAATTTTAGTGTCTTTATGTCATAATGAATGTTCATAGTAATAAAGATCACACAAGAAGACTGACAATGAGAATGTCTTATATGTATAGCGAGAATAAAAGTCATTGTTGTTGTTACTCTCTGAATATTGAAAATAAAATATTTCAAACTAGCCATGTTGATTTCAGGATCATTTTCATTTTTAAAATTTTAAAATATTTGTACCTTCACACACATATAAAATTGTTATTCTGAGAAATAATGACAGATAAAATTATAAAAACATAATCTACATTCTTCTGACCTCTTTTATCTATTGTTCAATAGATATCTACATAGCATGATTTATTTTTTAAGTTTTTGAAGCATCTAACATATTGTCAGCATTTGGGAAATAGATTACCTGGGATAAACTCCATATTCCGAAATGGTTAAAAGTGTTTTAAACATGTGTTCATGTTCAACAGAAGATTTTTAGATATATTAAGGATCCAAAATACTATTGTTTAAAAAATAATTTTAAATTACATGTACTGTGTATTGAATAAATCTTTTTAATTATGCAAAATAACCATATCTAATGTAAGAAAACCTGCTTATGCCTACATAATGCATCCATTTAGAGAAAAAGTATGAAAAAAAATTGTTGGTAGGAGACCGCTAGTTAGTTCCTGACTACTAAACCCCGAAATAATCACACAGAAACTATATTAATTAAATTACTGCTTGTTCCATTAGCTCTAGCTTCTTAGTGGCTAACTCTTACATATTAATTTAACCCACTTCTACTAATCTGTGTATTGCCATGTGGTTGTGACATACCAGGTAAAGTTCTGTTCCGACATCTGTCTCCAGTTGGGCTATATGGTTTCTCTCTAACTCCTCCTTCTTTTTTCCAGCATTCCATTTAGTTTTCCCTGCCAAGCTCTGTTTCCCTATAGCTCTGCTATATGTCCAAAGCAATTCCTTTATTAATCAATGACATTAACAGAATACAGAGGAAAATTCCACATCAAAAATTAGGTATTTATTATTATTTATTTATATATATTTGTGTGTACTGGCAAGATTTCATGTGCCACAAGAGTCTGAAATTTCCATGCAGTGTCCTGAAGTACTAGAATCCAAATACAGGCTTTCAGAAAGAACTTCAATTGCTGTTAACCACCAAGTGTGTGTGTATATATATATATATATCTTATCTGAATCATCACTGAAGAGTTAATTACATGTTCTCACCAAGAATTATAGTATGATCTGCAGAGCAAAGCTCATTATATTACCTTCATATCATATGCGAGTTGTTTCTAAACTGAGTCAACAAACATTTCAAGGAAAGTTATATAGATTACCTACTGAGTTTTGTATGGCATCTGTTTGCTGTTAGTATCACTTTATGAAATAAACTGTCCCTTCTTCTTCCCTTTACTATTTTCTCACACCTCCCATATCTTTGTATCCTCCTTACCTTGCCCATTTTTTTAAATAGTATCTACCAACTAGTACAATGCTGATTTTATATAGTGATTCTCTTTTTCCTCCTGGCTTTTGTTTAGTTTTACTTACTTTGAGACAGTTATCAAATACTGCAGATGAGACAGAGACAATAAGCTCAATATTTAGGCAAGTTTTAGCAAGAAATCCTATCAATCCTGCCTCTGATTCCCAAGTTCTAGTATTAAAAGCATGTGCTACCATGTTTGCTCCTGAAATATTCTGTAATATTTGGAAACTAGGATGTGTAGCAATTCCTCCAAAGTAAGAAAGTCCTTTTGGAGCAGAGCTTGTCAAGGCACATTATGTACAAAAGCAAGACAAAATATTCCTTCCTGCAGGAATGGTTCTTAAACTCAAATACTGTACCTCTCGAAAGCTTCAGAGAGTTACTAGATATCTTCTCCCCCCAAATATGTATTAACTACTAAGGACTGCAAAAAGAAATCTCAAACAAGCTTTGAAGCCTAAAACAGGCTTAGACATGCTAAACCATATGGAAGAAATAGAGACAAGTCAACAAACAGGTAGGAAGTAGAACCAGCAGAGCCTCTAGAAGGTTGCAGAGTTCAGCTCAATCATCCGGAAGAGACTCTGACCACCTGATCTGTCTGAAAAAGATACTCTTTAACATTGTGTGTTTCCTGAATTTGAACAAGGGTCTTCCAGATTCCCAGGTTTCAGAGCTGCCATCCATACTGGGATAAATTTTTAAATATGCAGCTGTCTTTGAGTTATTTCTACTTCTGTAATTAACCCCTCACCCATATTTCTATATGTAGCCTCACTGAAACTCATTTCCCAGGTTGGAATTTGGTGGTATAAATATTTCAGTCTTTCATCAGTTGCTACCTAGGGTGAACAAACATTTAACCAAGAGTAAGTTCATGAAACAGAAGTCATGTAGAATCAAGTTCAATGAGATACAACAAAGGGAAACATTTTATATAGGATGAGGTTTGTACAGTTTATTTTCTAAAGTTGTTTTTAATTATAATCATTCTTTTCAATGTGCTTAGATGTTGGATTATATTGACTGATCTTTTTTCATGTTTAACTAACCCTGATTCTTTGGGGTAAAGTCTATATTCTCATGGTGGATGATCTTGGATTTGGTTTGCTAGTATTTTATTAAGTGTTTTTACGTCAATATTCATGAGGAAAATTGGTTTTTAATTCTCTTTCTTTGCTGAATCTTTGTGTTGTTTGGGTATCAGGGTGAATGTGGCCTTATAAAAGGAGTCTGGCAAAGTTCCTTCTTTTTACATTTTGTGGAATAATTTTAAGAGTATTGATATTAACTCTTATTTGAAAGTCTAGTAGAATTTTGTGTTAAAATCATCTCCCTCTAGATTTGTTTTGGTTGGGAAACTTTTAACAACATCTTCTTTTCTTAGCTATTTACAGAACTATTTAATTGTTTATCTGATTTTGATTTAACTTGGAAAAGTGGTGTACCATTTCTTTCAGATTTTTCAATTTTATTGAGTACAAGTTTTTTAAGTATGATCCAAGAATACTTTATGAAATATCACATTCTTACAGAGAAAAAAACCAAAGTTGTCACAGAATATAGGCTAAAAGTATTAAAAATTCATTTAATATGTTTCAACTAATAATATCTACTCTTCAAAGTGGGAGACAGGCATTTATTGATGAGAAAGAAATATATTTATGTTTGACAGACTTCACACAATTTAATGGAAAACTGTTTCTGCTTAAAAGTGGAAAAAGAAAATTCAGAAGTCAGTCAGAACAGATAGGTGGACCAACAGAGTGTAATAGAAAGAAAATATAGAAGTAGCCTGGATCCTGTACCAGAAGATCCGTCCTTCTGGAGGGGTGAGTGTGAGCCTGACCGGCAGCTGGGTAGACGCCCCAGAAAGGGAGCTCAGCTTGCCCCCAAGCACCCCTTTCCATCTGCGGGGTCATAGGATCCCTCAACTCAGCCTGCTTTGGGGCTGAGGGTCTGGGGACAAAGTGGTGAGGGCAACTACTGCAGGAGTTTCTTTGTCCCTCTGAGCCTGCACCCAGCAAGGTTCCTGGCCAGCAATTGGCCTGAATCCTGTACCAGAAGATCCATCCTTCCAGAGAGGTGAGTGTGTGCCCTACCGGCAGCAGGCCAGATGCCCCGTAAAGGGGAGCTCAGGCACCCTCCATTCCCCTAAACTTTCTGGCCATTCAGTGGGGGCTTCCCCCTGGCTACTGCCTTACTCTTCTTATTCCATCCCAGCTTGCCCCCAAGCACCCCTTTCCATCTGCGGGGTCATAGAATTTCCCAACCCAGCCTGCTTTGGGGCTGAGGGTCTGAGGACAAAGTGGTGAGGGCTACTGCTGCAGGAGTTTCTTTGTCCCACTGAGCCTGCACCCAGCAAGCGTGCCCTTTAGTGCCTGCATCCTGTACCAGAAGATCCGTCCTTCCGGAGGGCATTTGAAGAAAGAGATGAGCAGGCCCCAATGCAAGAATTCCTCCAATAATCTGAAAAACCACACGATGACACCAGAATCCAGCGAACATATAACAGGAAGACTTGAACAACCTAATCCAGAAGACATAGAGTAAATAGACTTTAAATGTAACATTATGAAACTGATAGAGTCTCTTTAACAGGATGTGAAAAACTCCCTCAAATAAGTGGATGAGAAGAATAACAAAAAGTTTGAAGAAATTAATAAATCCCCCAAAGATACCCAAGGAAAACAAGAAAAAACAATTAAACAGGTAATGGAAAGAGTTCAGGACTTGAAAAATGAAATATAGATATTGAAGAAAACACAAACTGAGGGATGGCTGGATATAGAAAATCTGGGTAAATGAACAGGGGCTACAGAGACAAGTATAACTAACAGAATACAGGAGATAAAAGAAAGAATCTCTGACACTGAAGATACTATAGAGGAAATAAATTCATTGATCAAAGAAAACAGCAAATCCAGCAAATTCTTAACACAAAACATCCAGGAAGTCTGGGATACCATGAAAAGATCAAACCTAAGACTAATAGGGGCAGAATAAGGAGAATTATAGCTTAAAGGCCCAGAAAATATTAAACAAAATTATAGAAGAAAATTTTCCCACCCTAAAAAAGGATATTCCTATGAAGATACAAGAAGCATAAAGAACACCGAATAGACTGGATCAAAAACAAAACAAAACAAAAAAACCATCCCCTCACCATATAATAATCATAACACAAAACATACAGAATAAAGAGAGAATATTAAGAGCTGCAAAGGAAAAAAAGTCAAGTAACATATAAAGGTAAACCTACCAGAATTACCCCTGACTTCTCTATGGAAACCATGAATGCCAGAGGGTCTTGGATAGATGTGCTGCAGAAACTAAGAGACCATGGATGGAAGCCCAGACTACTATACCCAGCCAAGTTTTCTTTCACCATCAATGGAGAAAACAAGGTATTGCAGGATAAAAACAATTTAAAAAATACGTAGCCACAAACCCAGTCTTACAGAAATTAATAGAAGGAAAATTACAACCCATGGAACCCAACAACACCCACAATAACTTAGACAACTAACAATCCTCCACAAGCACAACCCAAAGAAGGGAAACACACACACAAAAAAAAATAAAATAAAATAAATAACCGGAGTTAACAACCACTGGTCATTAATATCACTTAATATTAATGGTTTCAATTCACCTATAAAAAGGCACAGGTCAAGAGAATGGATGCGAACACAGGATCCAACATTCTGCTGCTTACAAGAAACACACGTCAACTACAAAGACAGACATTTACTCAGAGTAAAGGGTTGGGAAAAGGGTTTTCAATCAACTGGACCTAAGAAACAAGCTGTGTGGCTATACTAATATCTAACAAAATTTGATTTCAAACTAAAATCAATCAGAAGAGATTGAGATGGATACTTTATACTCATAACAGGAACAATTCATTAGGATGAAGTATCAATCCTGAATATCGATGCCCTTAATATAAAAGCATCCACATATGTTAAAAAAAAAACACAAAAAAAATTACGTTAACTCATAGCACAGATCAAATCCTGCACACTAATAGTAGAAGACTTCAACACTTTTCTCTCACCAATGGACAAGTCAACCAGACAGAAACCTAACAGAGAAATAAGAGAATAATGGAGGTAATGAATCAAATGTACTTAACAGACATCTATAGAACATTCCACCCAAATAGAAAAGAATATACCTTCTCAGCATCTCATGGAACCTTCTCAAAAATTGACCACATACTCGGTAACAAAGCAAACTTCCACAGATACAAAAAAAAAAAAAATTAGTAACCACCTGTGTCTTATTGGATCGCTATGGAATAAATTTATAATTCAACAACAATGCTACCCCCAGAAAGCCTACAAACTCATCAAAACTGAACAGTCAACTACTGAACCACCCCTGGGTCAGAGAAGAAATAAAGAAAGAAATTTAAGTCTTCCTTGAATTCAACAAAAATAAAGACACAACATACCCAAACCTATGGGACACTGTGAAAGCAGTGCTAAGAAGAAAGTTCATAGCACTAACTACCCACATTAAAAAAAATGGAGAAACCTCACATTAGAGACAATAGAACAGCTGAAAGCTCTAGAAAAAAAAAGAAGCAGACTCACACAGGAGGAGTAGAAGACTTAAAATAATTAAACTGAGGGCTGAAATCAACAAAATAAAAACAAAGAACACAGTCCAAAGAATCAATGAAACAAAGAGTTGGTTCTTTGAGAAAATCAACAAGATTGGCAAGCCCCTATCCAATCTAATCAAAAGGCAGAGAGAAAATGCACAAATTAACAAGATCAGAAATGAAAAGGGGATATAACACAGACACTGAGGAAATTCAGAATCATTAGGTCTTACTACAAAGACTTATATGCCACAAAGTTGGAAAATGTAAAAGAAATGGATGTTATTTTAGATATATACAATATACCAAAATTAAATCAAGACCAGGTGGACAATTTAAATAGACCTATAAGTCGTAAGGAAATAGAAGCTGTAATATAAATAACCTCCCAACCAAAAAAATCTCAGGACCAGATGGTTTTAATGCAGAATTTTACCACAATATCCAAGAAGAGCTGATACCCACACTCCTGAATGTGTTTCACATAATAGAAACAGAAGAGTCATTGTCAAACTCTTTTTATGAAGCTACAGTTACCCTGATACCAAAACCACACAGAGACTCAAACAAGATAGAGAATTACAGAACAATCACACTTCATGAACATTGAAGCAAAAATTCTCAATAAAATACTGCATAATAATTCAAGAACACATGAAAAAAATAATCCATTACGATCAAGTAGGCTTCATCCTAGAGATGCAGGACTGGTTCAACATACAAAAATCTATCAATGTAATCCATCATATAAATAAACTAAAAAAATATGATAGTTGCATTAGATGCTGAAAAAGCATTTGACAAAATTCAATACCCCTTTATAATAAATGTCTTAGAGAGGTTAAGGGTACAAGGGTCATATCTAAATATAATAAAAGCAATATATAGCAAACCAACAGCTAATATCAAATTAAATGTAGAGAAACTTAAAGCCATTCCACTAAATTTAGGAACAAGACAAGGGTTCCATTCTCACCATATCTCTTCAACATAGTGCTAGATGTTCTAGGAATAGCAATAAGACAACACAAGGAGATCAAGGGGATTTGGATCAGAAAGGAAGAAGTCAAACATTCATTAGTTGCAGATGATATGATTGTGTACATCAATGACTGCAAAAACTTTTACAAAGAACTCCTACAGCTGATAAACACCTTTAGTAATGTGGCAGGATACAAGATCAACTAAAAAATAATCAGTAGCCCTTCTATACACAACGGATAGAGAAGCAGAGAGAGAAATCAGATAAACTTAACCTTTCATGATAGCCATAAATAGCATAAAAATATCTTGGGGTTACACTAACCAAGAATGTGAAAGAACTATTTGACAAAAACTTTAAGGCTTTAAAGAAAGAAATTGAAGAGGACACCAGAAAATGGAAGGATCTCCCACGCTCTTGGGCAATCTATAAATTCAACGCAATCCCTATCAAAATCCCAACAAAATTCTTCACATACCTTGAGAGACCAATAATCAACATTGTATGGAAAAACAAAAAACCCAGGATAGCCAAAACAATCCTATACCATAAAGGAAATTCTGAAGGCATTACTATCCCTGGCTTCAAACTCTATTACAGAGCTACAATAATGAAAACAGCTTGGTATTGGCATAAAAACAGAGAAGTTAACCAATGGAATTGAATAGAAGACCCTGATATTAACCCACAAATCTATTAACACCTGATTTTTGACAAGGGAGCTAAAGGTATATAATGGACGAAAGAAAGCATCTTCAAAAAAATGGTGCTGGCATGACTGAATGTCAACCTCTAGAAGAATGAAAATAGATCCATATCTATCACCATGCACAAAACTTAAGTCCAACTGGATTAAAGACCTCAATATAAATCTAACCACACTGAACCTGATACAAGAGAAATGGGAAGTAGACTGCAACACATGAGCACATGAGACCACCTCCTATGCATAACCCCAGTAGCTCAGACAACAAGAGCAACAGTAAATAAATGGGACATCCTGAAACAGAGAAGCTTCTGTAAAGCAAAGGACATTGTCATTAAGACAAAAAGGCATCCTACTGAATGAAAGAAGATCTTCACCAACCCCACATCATACAAAGGTCTGATCTCCAAAATATATAAAGAACTCAAGAAACTGGACATGAAAATTCTAACTAACCCAATTTAAAAAAAAATGGGATACTGAACTGAAAAGAGAATTCTCATCAGACGAAGTTCAAATGGCCAAAAGATATCTTAGTCATGTTCAACCTCCTTAACGATCAGGGAAATGAAAATCAAAACAACTTTGAGATACCTGTCAGAATGGCTAAAATCAAAAACAACAACTATAGCCTATGCTGGAGAGGATTTGGAGTAACAGGAACACTCATCCATTACTGGTGGAAATGCAAACTTGTGCAACCACTTTGGAAATCAGTGTGTTGGTTTCTCAGGAAATTGGGAATCAATCTACCTCAGGATCCATCAATACCACTCTTGGGAATATACCCAAGAGATGCCCAATCATACTACAAAATCATTTTTTCAACTATGTTCATAGCAGCATTATTTGTAATAGCCAGAAACTGGAAACAACCTAGATGCCCCTCAATGGAAGAATGAATAAAGAAAGCATGGAATATATGCACATTAGAGTACCTCTCAATGGTAAAAAATTTTGAATTTTGCATGAAAATGGATGGAAATAGAAAACACTATCCTGAGTGAGATAACCCAGACCCAAAAAGATGAATATGGTATGTACTCACTCATTAGTGCACTGTAGCCATAAACAAAGGACATTAAGCCTATAGTTCACAAGCCTAGAGAAGCCAAATAATAAGGTGAACCCAAAGAAAAACATATATAGATCCTCCTGGAAATTGGAAGCAAACAAGATTGCCTGGCAAATGTTGAGAGAATGGGAGTGGGAGTAAGAGTAGGGATGATGTTGGGGGAAGGGGAGAGGGGGAGAGAGAAGGGAGAAAGGAAATACTGTAGAGAGCTTGGGGGGCGTGGGAGGGTGGAGATGGAGGAATGGTGGATATAGGAGCAGGAAAGAAGATATCTACACTAAGGGAGCCATTTTAGGGTTGGCAAGAGATTTGGTTCTAGAGGGTATCCCAGGTGTCCATGGGGTTGTCCCTAGGTAGGTCGTTGAACATCAGTGGAGAAGATGCCTGAACTGGCCTAGCCCCACTATCACACAGATGGTTATCTCTAATATCACCATAGAATCTTTGTCCAGCGACGGATGGAGATAGAGACAGAGACCCTCATCAGAACAATGTACTGAGCTCCCAAGATCCAGTTGAAGAGCAGAAGGTAGAAGATGAGCAAGGAAGTCTGGACTGTGAGGGGCTGGCTGGTCCACCAATTGAGACAGTGTTCTAATGGGAGCTCATCAAATCCAGCTGGACTGGGAATGAATGAGCATGCGATCAAACTGGACTCTCTGAATGTGGCTGACAATGGGGGCTGACTGAGAAGCCATTGATAATGGCACTGGGATTTGTTTCTACTGCAACTACTGGCTTTTTGGGACCCTAGTCTATATGTACAATACAGAGTTACACAATTTATTAAATAAATCAAGACCTTTTTAAAATTTTGGTGTCTGCTAAACTAACACACACATGTGTGTTAGCATGTGCACATACACACACCCCTCAGTCAAATGATTAACTAAAGAAATTATAAAAAAAATAAATGTGCTTGTTTTGAGTGCTGGAGTAATGGTTAAGAGACTGGTATCACAGAGACATAGACACCTTCAGTCTCCTGTCCATTCAGTCAGGTTTGAAGGTTCTGAAAAATTCTATCTTATTTATTTCAGTACAGATAATATAACGCCAATAACTACTTTGACTTTTGTGTACATGAGATAGGTAGAGAATACAAAATGCTGTGGACTTGTTAGTGTGTCATAAATCTTAGCTATTTATATGCAGAATGAATAATGCATAATAGAATATGTACTTAAACTCTACCACTCCTGTTTTATTATGTAATTTATAGTCTATGAAGTTATTCCTATGTACATTTTGCTTAAATGATGATCCTTACTTTAATTTTGTTTATAGATTTAAATTTCCATTTATCTTAATTTTAGAAGGAATTTTCAGATAAGACGTATTTGTGTTATTTTTAATTGGTAAGCAATATACGGTAGTATAAAATTTAATATTTAATCAACACATGTTTGATACTTAAAGGTCTTATTTAAATACTAACTACATAACACATCTCATAAAATAAAAATATGGCATTTTAAACTACTTTATATAGAAAAATGACTGTTTATATTCAATAATTAAATGATTACTTATTGAGTGCCTTCCTGCAAAAAGATTTTCTTCTGCAAGTTTATGTATAACTTCCCCCCTATGGTTTGGTACCATGTCATTATCGATCATTTTACTGCTGTTTAATTTAGCAGAATATGAACACTTGGGTTTCCCTTAGGCCATTCCTACCATATCCCAGGTTCTTATATACTCAAGCAATATCAGGCATGCATCCTTCTCATAGAGTAATCTCTAAATCCAATCAGAGAGTGGTAGGATAGTCCCGCAATATGTGTGCTACTATTTCACTAGCTTATCAGCAGGTGTGACCAGAATAGCTTGATTGATGGTCACTTTTCTCCTCTGATAGTATAAAAAGTAACTTCTAGTCCTATGAATACTAGTCAGTAGGAGTGAAGGCCTTACTTTTCTCTCTTCAGTGTGATACATGATTACTGTCTTTACCAAGTAGGATGTATAAACAGTTTTTGAAGAGTAAACAATAACTTTGGCAACAGCCTGAATTGTTTGGGGGTTTCCAAGAGTTCTCTTGAGTCAATGTTTCAATTACTTTCAATACATTCTTGGCATTGAAAGTTTCACTAGATGCCAAAATATGTTATGTGGAGAATTGTTTCCCAATTATTTGGTGATTGCATTTAGATATTTTTATATGTGTATATATTTTAAGATGTTTATACAGTAACAAATTTATATATGACCTCCTAAATGGAGGTTGTCCCTTTGTATATTCCTTCCCTTATCCCATTTTTCCTCCTCTTCCTTATTTAATACTTTTGTTTTTATTTCCCCTTTCCCAGGAATTCCCCTTTCTCAGTAACTTAGTCTATAACTAATTTTTTGGTTATGTGGATGATAGCCTTTCTGTGGAAGACAAGAGCTAATATCCATGTATAAACATATCTACCATATTTATTATTTTGGGTCTTTTTCACTTCACAGAGGGTGATGTTTTCTGTTGACCTGTGATTTCACAATTTTTTAAATAGCAGCTAAGTAATATTTTATTGTATAAATATATCACATTTTCTTTATCCACTAACAGACTTTTAGGATATTTTCTCAACTGCTGGCTGTTATGACTAGAGCAATGATGACCATATATAAGAATAATCTCTGTAATAGGATATAGAGTCCTTTGAATATATGAGCATGATGAATATAGCTGATTCTTGAGGCAGATTTATTCCCAGCCTCCTCAGGAATAGCCAAACTGATTTCCACCGTGATTATACCAGTTTGAACTTCAATCACCAATATATCAGAGTTACCCTTTCCTTGTGTCCTCATGAGCATGAGTTGCCAATGTTTTTTTGCCATTATTACTTGGGTAATATGAGTTCTCAAAATAGTTTTCATTTCCTTTCTCCTGATAACTAAGGATGATGAACATTTTTCTAAGTGTATCTCAAATATTACCATCTCGTATTTTGAGTATTGTGTTTAGTGCTTTTCTTGGGTGACAGATATTGAGTAGATAATTTGAAAATTATTCTTACTTTAGGTATAATCAATGCTAAAAAAGTGATGCAATATATTTATAGAAGTTTCTATTGGGAGAGCATCCATTATTTAGAGAAGGAGATAAGTGAGAGTGCCTTATTCAAAGTGTAAATGAAATAGGCTGTGTATATTTAAAGGAATTACCTAGATAAAAGTAAAAGTGTTGAAAGAAAAAATTCCTAGAGAGGAAAAAAATTTAGAGAAACATACTCAATTCAAAAAGGAAAAGACCAGATAAAAGAGCTTCAAAATGCTGCCATGGGCTTCTGAAATGGTTAAGCAGTTAAAAGACTGTTCTTCCAGAGAACCTGTTTAGATTCCCAGGACATGACAGTTCACAAACCTTAGAACAACAAGTCAAAATGACTGAGTGCTCTTTTCTGGTATCTGTGGGTACGTATGTGGTACACAGATTGTATACTTATAAAATACCTATATATATATATAGGTATTTTATAAGTATATATATATTACATATGCATAATATATATTAACATCTTTAAATATTAATGCTATTGTGGTTGGGCAGAAAATGGAAGCATGGGATTGTATGGAAAAGAGACTAGTATTTTTAGTATTTTTGTATGCAAAGAAAATGTGTTTGTCATTAAGAACATTATTTCATGAGCAATACAGTGTCATTGAGAGTATCACACAAATCAATATTGTAAGTATCATTGCACCTGTGCCCATTGTTTCCTGAATATTCTTTATTTCTTAGTCCTAGCTCTATAAGTAATCCTGCTGTCATTTTTTACTGATGAAAAATACATATCAATAAATGATAGTATGCTCAGAGGGGAGACTGAATTATTTTGTGTCAAGGGGAGATATGTTCATTTAGCAGACACTCTGCTTTTGGCCCTTTGATAGTGGTGAACCTAGACAGAAACCAAGATGATGTGCTATTTAAATTAAGGTAAAAATCAAGTTATGCATCAATTCAGTTATGCAGACATTCTCCTCAGTGTACAGTAACATCACTCTTGTTTTATACAGCGTTTTTGAAAGCTACACATTGAATAAAAGTTATTTGATACTTATTGTCAACAGTTCCCCCATGTTTTGCCTTTTACTCTTTCAATTCTGGTTTTGTAATGAAACTCAATTCATCACTTTTATTCTGTATGATAACTGACAGCTTAGTTAGGTTATGTAACTATTTTCATACCCATGTGCTTGACTTGTTGATTTCACTCTTCAAATAGTGCTCTCCATATATATATATATGTGTGTGTGTGTGTGTATATATCCTCATGCAGACTTACAGACTACCATGTATAAGCATATATTTAATATACATATGCTTTTGTACATGTCAGAAACATGTATGCGTTTGTATGCCTATTTTCATACTCCAAAGCATACTTCTATAAAAATATAAATATATGCATTTTATCTTCATTTAAAGCAACTAACAATTATTGTTGCTTGAGACTAACCTTCTCATAGCCAAGTTTTCAGAGGTCCATTTATACTCATAAAATGATGATTTTGAAATTGTTTCTGCCTTGTTTCTGCTGACATGGCAAGAGGAGCTAATGTATCAAGTGTCAGACAGCTCTTTCTGAAATAGCATCTTGTTCTGGGGCAAGGTATTATTAGGAAGTGAGGCAGAATTCAAGATGCATTGTTATGCAGTAAATCTGTCACAAATGGGTAAAATTGAATTATTGTGGCAATTTATATTATGAATTCAATAAGTACTTCTGATTTGTTCTAGAAAGTGAACAACATCTTAAATTAAAAATGTGTCATGAATTTAAAAGAAACAACTTTAAAATAGACATTTATAAATAGAATAGACACCTCCAAAGAATTGCTTTTTTCTCACAAATACTAAATATTGATCAGGCTTACCTATTGTCATTGTGACTTTGATATTAATGAGAAGGTTGCAAATCAGGCACTTCTTTATATAAAATTGTGCAAAAATTGTGCAAGTACAAAAATAAAGGGTTAAAAGATATAAGAACAAGGAATATACTGAAATTAAAAAAAGGCAGTTTTATTCCTCATTCTTCACACATCCTTGTGTTCATATATCTCCCTGGTCTCTTGAAATTCTTATATGGATTTCATGGCAGGTGTAAACTGCAAGGTTAAGCAAGGGGAAACAATTCAGCTTTTGTTTCATGTTAGATTGTTCTGAGAATGTTTACCTTTGTCCTATTATTTGCTTTAGGTTAAGAGGTAGACCCTTGAGATTTTTAGAAATATGCCGTAGAGTATATAGTCCTTCCAACTTTTCACCTGACAAGGCTAAGTGTGCATTGCAAACACAAATCAAAGTTAGGATTTGGAATATATATTCTACTGAAGAAACATCTGACATGAGGACTGTAATAATAAAGGCTTCAATGGCAAGGAAGGTGATATTTGTTATGCATTTTAATAACAGAACTTTGAAGCTAATGCAATAGTATCTAAATCTGTTGAACACATTTCAAGTCACATCAGTGATGTGCCTTTTTCTCCCCAAGGAACCTGATAGGACAGTCAGCTTAGTACTGCCTATTTTTATCTTAATTACTACAATGAGCTGATCTAACACGGAATGACTTGGAGACATGTTCTGTGATTATAACCAGACACACACTCTTGACGTTTGTTTTCAATTTTGTCAGCATTAAACTCTAATTCAACATTTTAAAATTATTACTTTGAAGATAAATTCCACACATTTTGAATAATTCAAGTATTGTACGCATGCAATAATTGCAAGGTTTTATTTGTTGACTATCAACTATCAAAATATATAGCTGATACCAAATAGTAGACTTTAAAGCTTGTACTGGAACTGTTCAGGATTTGACACTGAAAGACCCTCGGGGACGACCTTCCCTCAGGAGGAGACCCCTGAACCCAAGGAGCAGTCCGAGACCACTGGCTGTAAATAGCAAGAGGTTTATTGGGTGTACACAGGTACCTGCGGGCCGCAAAGTCTTTCGGAGGACTTGTGCGCCCCCAGGCTGGGCAGGGGGTCTTTTATATGGAAACGGGCATGTGGAGCAGGCATATAGAAGCAAAGGCATGGATACAGGAATCCTATTGGTCAATTCGAATGAGGAGATGGGTCAATTTGGGGACAAGTTCCTCAGGGACACGTAGATCTGATAATAATAGCTGACTTGGCCCTATCTAGGGCACATGTAGTTTTTCCCAGGACTGTTCGTTCCCCTCCTGCGCCTGATGTCTGACCATAGATATCCTGTTTGACCGCCTAGGAGTGCTGACTTTACCTTGAACTTACATCTATTTGTGTGAAAGCTTTGCAAAATGGCATTACAGCAGCTAAGCTGGGGTCTTTCATTATGATTTCCACTGTTAGAGAAAGGTAGAGTAGGTCCATTCTGAACAGCACTGATAGCCATGTTTAGAGTAGATTTCCAGGGAAATAGTGTAAATTTTGTTGGATACACTGAAATTTCTGAGGCATTTTGTTGAAAAGTAAATAACATAAGCTAACTCAGATGAAGCAAAACTTGCAAGCTGTGTAAAGTGAATATTTTGGTTAAGAGACTAAATTGTATCTTCAGCTTGAAAAATACTACATTGTAGTATTTGTCCTAAGTATCTTTCATTTCTGAGAGTTTTTTTAACTTAGTATGCTTTGTGTTCATAATAAAAGTTAAATTTTTACTTTTGAATTACATTAAGTTCATTGGTAAACTTAATGAGCTTACTATTTTTGCAAAATTTTGGTAATGTAGAAATATAATGTTTCATCAGAAATATCCCAAAGGCAAGACACTTTATCTCCTTCCTTTTGGTTTCATTATTATTATTGTTTCTTATTTTATCTCTGATGCCATATATAGAGTAAGCAAAGGTGATTTCTCTCAGAAGTCTTGGAAATTCTGAAGGTTTGAGGTTGTACCCACTACTTCAAAATTTCTCATTTCCTTTTCTCACTTCCAAGATGTAGTAAAGTATATATATATATGACTTGGAACACAGGTCCTCATTCAATGTTCTCTTCTTAGACCAACACTACCAGTTAACCATCATCAGGTGTCACATCTGTGTTATTTTAATATAGGAACTATTGACTCCAAAAATATTAAACATAAATTGAAAGGTAATTAAATAAATTTAAATCCTAAATTAAAAAAAATACTAGAGATCTTATTCTAAACTAATGCTATCAGGCATATTCATCAAATTCCTCACAGCAGCACAATGACAAGCATCATAGAATATGGAGAAATAGTGTGATCTGAAAACAAAATATAGAATTAAATATGTTGTTTATTTAAGAGAGATAATTATGTTATACTTCTTTCCTTATCAACAATGTGTTCTGAAAAATATAAGCTCAATAAAAATAAAAAATGTGTTCTGAAAGCAAACAGAAATTTCTGAATTTAAGAATGTTAATGGTATGATCCTCAAGATCCATTCAAAAAGATTGCCCATGTAGCCATTATGTCTCCTTTTGTGTTACCAAAAAAAAAAAAAATCATCACACTCTGTAAAACACTGAAGACATTTATTCTTACAGTGACTTGTCTTAAGAGATATAGTCTTAACTTTTTCCTCAAAATTTTAAAAAGTATCTCTTATTTTTTTTATTTTCTAAGAAGAAAACAAACTATCTTTTTCATTATACATACCAATCCAAGTTTCCATTCCCTCCCTACCTCCCATACCCTCCCAACCCACCCCTATCCAATCCTCAGAGAGGGTACAGTTCATTGCTTTGGGGAAGGTCCAGATCCCTCTCTACTATATATAGGCTGATCAAAGTATCATCCAAAGAGGATAGGTTCCAAAAAGCCAGTACATGCAGTACAGATAAATCCTGGTGTCTCTGCCAATGTCCTCTCAGTCTGCCCCAGCCATGCAACTGTCAACCACACTCAGGGGGAATATTTTTATCTATGCTTGTTCTTTTCCAGTCCAGCTAGAGTTGGTGAGGTCCCATTAGCTCAGGTAGGCTGATTCAGTGAATGTACCCATCATGGTCTTGACCCCTTTGTCCATATTCTCATTTCTCCCACTCTTCAACTGGACTTTGTGAGTTCAGTCCAGTGTTCCAATGCAGATCTCTGTCTCTGTTTCCATCAGTTTCTGGATGAAGTTTCTATGGTGATATTTAAGATATTCATCAGTTGCATGTTAAACCTGTCAGAATGGCTAAAACCAAAAACACCAATGATAGCTTCTGCTAGAGACAATATGGACTAAGGGGAACACTCATCCACTGCTGGTGGGAATGCAAACTTGTACACCCACTTTGTAAATCAGTATGGTAGTTTCTCAGAAAGTTGGGAATCAACCTACCTGAGGATCCAGGAATACCTTACGTGGGCATATACTACACGTATGTAGTTCAATCATACCACAAAGGCATTTGTTCAACTATTCTGTTCACAGCAGCATTATTTGTAATTGTCAGAACCTGGAAACAATTTAGATGCCCCTCAAATAAAGAGTGGATAAAGAAAACGTGTCATAGTATCTTTTAATTTTAAAATTACCTTGACAAGACTTTCATCAATGGTTTGTTCTCATCATTGCATTGACAAACCTTCTTGTGCGTAACGGAATCATCTTGAACTAAGTTTCTGACATGAACCTAGATTTCTGACTTTTGTGTGTGTGTGTTTAATTAATAATTTTTTTTTTTTTGGTTTTTCGAGACAGGGTTTCTCTGTAGCTTTGGTGCCCGTCCCGGAACTAGCTCTTTTAGACCAGGCTGGCCTCGAACTCCCAGAGATCCACCTGCCTCTGCCTCCCGAGTGCTGGGATTAAAGGCGTGCGCCACCACCGCCCGGCTTAATTAATAAATTTGTTGGTGCTTTTTTGCAGAGTTTTAGTTAAAGGACCCTTCGGTGTCCCTTTTGTCAAGGACTTTGCATCCAGGAAAGAGACGCTGGGGAATATGTGGTCTACACTGATAAATGGCCATGGACAGCCAAGACAACTCAAGAGACTAGCACACGTACTTCTCTTTAGGTCAAGGCCTGTTTGATCTGCTAGATTGTGAAATCCAGTGGCAAGAAGCTTGACAAGTTCAAGTCAGATATCTCTCAGGCACTTGTGAAGTTGGAGAAGATTCCAGACCTCAAGATGAGAAAAACATCACCAGGGTCAAGAAAGTTCAAGTTGCTGTTGGTCAGAAAGCTTATCATATTTTTTTTACCAGTTTTTCAACTGAAATTTTTCCCAAATACTCAAACCTGGATAATTGTGAATTTGGGAGACATTTTACCAGGAAGCACATAGTTTTCATTGTTCAGAGGAAGATTCTTTCTTGACAACTAGAAAAATTTCACAAAAAGTACATAGAAGTATCACAGATACTCCTCCCTGACTGCAGTACATATCATCCTTGAGGATCTGGTCTTCCCAAGTGAAATTGCACATAAAAGAATCCTAATAAACTGGATGGCACCCATTCATCATCATTTACACAAAGCACAACAGAACACCACAGATCATAAGGTCAAATCTTTTTATGGTGTGTGTAAGAAGCTCATGGGGAAATGTGTTAATTTTGAATTCTCAGAGGTTCAGTTGTAAACAGACTAACTAAAGTGTCATTCCAAAGGAAGAAAGAAAGAAAGAAAGAAAGAAAGAAAGAAAGAAAGAAAGAAAGAAAGAAAGAAAGAAAGAAAGAAAGAAAGGAAAAGAAGGGAGGAAAGAAGAAAGAAAGATCTGTTCACCCACGTATTAGAGAGGTTTTGAGGAGAAGATTAATGAGAGTCCTATTGTTTCTTTCAAGCCCTATATTTTTTTTTGTTGTTCTTCTATTCCCTCTCCTTCTGTCTTGGCCTCTTTTGCCAGTTAAATGCTTACTTTTATCATTTTCTGTTTACATAATTTTTTCTGTTCTCCTCTATAGCATGCTACCTCCAAAGATATGTTCAAATTAATGGTTTTTATGTTTATTCCAAGTTATCCATCTCTAAAGATATGGAGCTAGTAAATACAGGGGGAAAAACATATAATTTTTGTCTTTCTCAGTCTGAATTACTTCACTCAGCATAATATTACCTAGTTCTATATATTTGTCTTTTTTAATCATGATTTTGTTTCTTTTTTCTTTACCTATGAATAGAATTCTATACCCGACATCACATTTCATGACCCATTTACCAGTTAAAGGACTTTTGGAATCTATACATTTTCTAGCTATTGTTACTAGAGCAGCAATGATCTTAGCTGAGTGAACAACTATAAAATATCTCTGCAGTCCTTGGTGAAAATAAGTAGAGTCATACACCTGAGTTTATTTGTAGATTTAATGTTTGAGAATTATTCACACCGATTTACATAGTACCTGGTTTTGTTTGCAATCCCAACAGTGAATGAAGGCTCACTTTTCCCCCATCATTGTCAATATTTGGACATCAGTGGAATTGTCGTCTTGCATTTAGATATTCCAATTAGAGTAAGATATGATCTCAAAGTTGTTTTGATATTCATTTTCTTAATTTCTGTCAATGACGATCATTTTGACATGTCTTATTTTTATATTTCCTGAGCTCATTGTTCAGATCAATAACTCATTTATTAAACTCTGCTTTAGTTTTACTGATTCTTTGCTTTTTTCAGTTTTTTAAATGTTGTGGAAATTAATTATATCTTTAGAGACATTAACACTTTTTCCACTCAAATTTAGTCTCTAGATTGCATTACTGTTCTTGATTTTAGTCTTTCTATTCTCTCAACTGAGATCATCTACCTCTTTAGTAATATTATGAGTAAGCTCTAAAGAGCTTACTTTCAGTTATTTCATATTTAAACATGGTTAGTATAGAGTAGACCTATAGCGTCTAGGAACATGTATTAATTTATTTTTAAATGCTCTTATTTTGGTAACTGAGGTGGTTAATTCCGTAATATTTCCTGAATGCAGGCCTAGTGATTTCTTGAAAAAGGAAAATTTTGTAATCCACACTTTTAATGATGCTTCTTGAAATTTATTAAAATGATTAATGTGCACTGTTGTAAACTTAGCGTGGAAATACAACTCAGCTGGTTGAAAACACTTGTAGACATGCAAGGCAGCTTGAGTTCCATATCTGCAACCCATGTACAATTGAAAGGACATATTGTTTTCCTCAAAAGGCTGTTCTGTCTGTTACATGTACTACATGGCACATATGCACTACACACACATGTAGGATGAAGGCTGCTAGATAGTTCCCAGCTGCTTAGCCCCAAAATAATCACACAGAAACTGTATTAATTAAATCACTGCTTGGCCTATTAGCTCTGGCTTCTTATTAGCTAACTCTTATATTAATTTTACCCATTTTTAATAATCTGTATATTTCCACATGGCAGTGGCTTACCCGCTAAAGTTTCCAGTCTGCTACTGGTGGCTCCATGGCTCCTCCTTGACTCTGCCCTTCTTTCTCCCAGCATTCAGTTTAGATTTCCCCGCCTAGTTCTGTTCTTTCCTGCCATAGGCTCAAAGCAGTTATTTATTGTTTGTTTGTTTTTTACCAATAAAAGCAACACACAGACTGAAGGATATCCCCCCCACACACACACACATACACAGACACCATATACCCATATATCCTACACACACACACACACAAATACCACCTACATACACACACTCTCATATATACACAAACTCTCTCTCTCTCTCTCTCTCTCTCTCTCTCTCACACACACACACACACACACACACCAAATGCTGAACTAAAATAATAGTGATTTAAAAATTATCAAAACTGCAGTTATAAACTGTCACAACATAAAACTAAATAATTAATTTTGTTGCTGGTGTTGTTTCTGTTTTGCTTTTTACCAGACTAATTTTGACAAGGTGAAAAAGATAATTGAAATTCTTTAAAATGTTCTAAAGTTTTACTTGAGTATTTTTACAGTTCAAGAGTAGTTTTTACTTTTTTGTAGCTTGCTAAGCATAATTAAGTATTTTTAGCTTTTCCTTATTCTTAGGATTCTCATTCATGTACATAACAAGATATGATCACAGCTCTTTCCCATTTAACTTCCCTAGTTCCTTATATACCACCATCAAAAATAACTTCCCTATTTTCTCCTCCTCCTCCTCCTTCTTCTTTCTCTTCCTCTTCTTCTTCTCCTTTTTCTCCTTCTTCTCATTCTCCTTCTTCTTCTCCTTCTATGTCGCTGTCTCGTTTTCCTCCTCCATGCACAGAAATGTGGAAATTCTACCAATATTCACATCTTCAAAAATTGTGATTCTCTCCTTTTTTTGAGAGAATTCCTACCTCCAACATATGTTGGTATTTTGTAATCAAATATGAGTGAATTCTGTACTGTGCCTTTCTAGAGAGATTTTAAAATTAACACACAGGGATTAACTGCTTTGGAGATTTTATTTCCTCTGAACATTGTAGAGTCTGTCTAATTTTTTTTTTGTTAGTCCTCTATCTGTATCATTGAGAACATATCAACCTCCTGAGAAACAGATAAAAATGAACTTTTTTTTCTGGGATTACTTCTCTTCACCACAGAAAATATCATCAATAAAGATATGATTTTCCTGACTTTTTAAAATTTCTTTAACTTTAGGGATACTCTTCACTGTTCCTTTAGTCTGCAACTTCATTTTCCTGTTCCCTTTACATTGTCAGGGCCACACAGAGAAACTCTACCTCAAAATAAACAAATAAACAAACAAATAAATAAATAAAATTGGTCAACAGCTTCTTGAGGGGGAAAGGGTTTATTTGATTTACCTTTCCAGATTCCAGATTATAATCTACCATTTTGAGAATTCTGTACAGGAACTCAGGGCAGAATCTTGAAGCAAAATCCTTGGTGGAATAAAGATTGCTGGCTCAGTCTTGGGTGATTCTCTTGGCCACAGAGTTATGCTTACCTAACTATATAGTCCAACACCACCTCTCTAGAGATGGTACATTATACAGTGGTCTGGGTGATTCTCTTAGTCACAGAGTTATGCTTACCTAACTATATAGTCCAACACCACCTCTCTAGAGATGGTACATGATACAGTGGTCTGGGTGATTCTCTTAGTCACAGAGTTATGCTTACCTAACTATATAGTTCAACACCACCTCTCTAGAGATGGTACATGATACAGTGGTCTGGGTGATTCTCTTAGTCACAGAGTTATGCTTACCTAACTATATAGTCCAACACTACCTCTCTAGAGATGGTACATTATACAGTGGTCTGGGACCCCATTTACCAAATAATTATCAAGATAACCCCATGCAGACATGGCTACAGATAATTTTACAAAAATAATTACTCACATGACAGTTACTCACTTACTTCAAGTGATCCTAGGTTATCTAGATAAAAGCTCATGCTAGACACGTCTAAAATATCTTTGCTTTAAAAAGAAAAATTCATTTGTATCTAATACAGGACTCCATATACATGCATGGGTAGTAAGAAATAGAAAGTTTAGTTGAAAGAACTTGCAAAAATAATACACTTTTTGTACATGAGCTTAGCAGAAGGAAGAGCAATATTTTAGATTTGTTCCACCGAGCAAAGCAGACATGGAGAGACATTGAGGATGAGCTAAGCCTCTGGAATTTTCCAACTACCCAAGTGAATCTTCCTTCCATACTTCATAATCTTTCTCAATCAGATCCACCCACTAGTAACCAGGTATACAAATCTATAAGCCTAAGGCCAGGCGTTTCCATCCAAACCTCCACACTGTGCTATCAGATCTGAAATTGCAAAGGATATTGAACATTCCTAGTGTCATTTTAATGGAGAATATTCCAGGAAAATTCATCATCTGGCATGATTTCTGAACCACTGTGGTAGAGAAACAAGAGATTATAAGCTTCTGACAGTCATAAATGAACATTCATGTGAGAGTATAGGAGTTTATCATAGAGAACAAATAAGTCTGACCTTAAAATGATATTATATATTTGACCAAGAACCTTGGAGGATATAAAGTATAGAAGGATATTCAAAACAACATTGTGTGTGTTTTTTGCAAGCATGTGAAACTTTGTACACTACCTTTCAGACAAAACCTGTCAGATAAAATAACATTATAGGGATTATTGCATAAAATAATATCTATCTATCTTTCTCTTTTTTCTATCATTCTTTTAACCCATCATTTATCTATGTCTTTTCAAAAGTTAACAAAATGCTGGGACTTGTATATGTGTTTTCTTATCTTTTACTTGAACAGACAATAAACTGCATCAATAATGACAGAAAATCAAGTAAAATAAAAGTATCTGCTTCATTACTTCTGTATGGCAGGGGCCCTAAAATTTGAATCTGCTAAATACACTGGCTTGAGTGCTTTATAGAGTCCATTGATTCTCTATTTTACTTATTTATCCTATATTGACATCAGCCCCCATACCTTCCCATCATTTCCCTTTGGGATGTTTGCTGGGAGCAAATCAATTACTTTGGATTATTATCATGTTGTATGTTTGTGTTCTAATACTATACTTTTAATTATAAAAGGATAATGAGACATATAGTGTAGACAAAGTTTTAAACTTTTATCTTCATAGACCTTTTGTATAATTCTTTTCAATCACATTCAATGTAGAAACATACTCAATTCCTCTATTTCTCAATGTCTGTTTAGGAATGGTCCAGGTAGACCCAACCTCCTTATGCAAAGAAACACCTGTAAGGTCCCACTATAAAGCTGCACCAATAGAAGGGATCTTATTACAAAATCCAGTCTATTGGACAAGTTCTTCCCTCCCCTTACACATGTTTTAGACAGTGGGTAAACAAGAATTTCCTGAATGATTTAGTTCAAACAAACAATTCTTCTTGCACAACATACTCTATCCTTAAAGATACATAGTTTCTTTCCTAGAGAGAGGCCAGGAAATAGTCTAGAATATGATCACAGTCAACAAGAAAGGCAGGACCTAATTTTAAGTGAAAGTTCAGTGACTCAACAAAAGTGGCAAAACATCCCGACCAGCAATCACTAAGGCGTAATAATAGAAACTACTATATTTTTCGATATATGTGTGTATGTATATATGTATATATCTTACATAACACACACTCATATATAACCACATATACATCTTTACACATACTTATTCCCAGGAAAGCTGTACAAACCAAGATAAAGTTTTAAAATTTGCTTCAGCAACACATGGGGACTTAAAATGAGCAAAAAGCCAAATTTAAATGCAAAGATAACTACTAAGCCATTGATGATTACATAATATTCAATTGTATCAAATAATACAATTAAGAAAAAATATTGGAAATTTAAAAAAAAGAGATTGGAAGATGAATCTATTAAACTATATTCTAAAAGATATCAAAATTATGTTACAGATTAATGAATAGTACAATGTAAATAAATATGATTAATATGCCTTTTTCACCTGAAGAAAACCATACAATTTTTAATTTAATAATTCTACTGCTTGTACTGGCTTTGTGGGAGCCTAGACTATTTGGATGCTCACTTTCCTATACCTGGATGGAGCGGGGAGGACTTTGGACTTCCCACTGGGCATGGAACTCTGACTGCTCTTTGGACTGGGAGGGGGAGGCGGAGGGAAATGGGAGGAGGGAAGAAGGTTGAAATTTTTAATTAAAAAAAAAGAAAAAATTTTAAATTATTTTTTTTAAAGCTGTGTAGGGCAAATGCATTATCAAGGTACTGGCATCTAGTAAGGAAGTCTAGCTGTGTCACAATATGGTAGACATCAAAATGTTGAGAACATGTACACCTTAGAGGGAATAGCATGAAAGAACACATTTCTTTTTATATTTTATATTAAACTTCTGTGGTATATAAAATTTGGACATGTCCCCAAAGTTTCCTTTCAGCAATGAATTTATACCTTTTTGATTATTGGGTTTTATAGTAGTTGATGTATTTTTGAAGTGATTTATAGATAGTTTCACAAATAAATCAGTCTTAAGAGTGAAAAATAGTCTTCAGGAGCTTGGTTATCAGAAAGCAATATTTGCAAAGGGAATTGAAAAGTCTCCTACTTGAAGGTTACTCTCTTTTGTTGAATTGTCTATAAGACATCATGCAATGATGGTCTCTACTTCAATAAATTAGCTTATGGACAGGAGCCAAGAAGTCAATATAGTCTTCAGGCCTATATTATACAATAGTAAGTTTTGGAATCACTTAAATTTAAAAGTAAATATTAATCAGGTAATGTTATCACATTCCCTGCCAAAATCTTGAAAGTACCTGAAGGATGATGACATGTTCTACAAAAGGCAGCATTCTGAATTAACTGTTTTAACACTGTGAAATAATGAAGGCATATTATTTTAAACTTTGTTGAATAATTTAATTACACAAAGTTAACACAGTTTTGTTCACCAGCAATAATTTTGGTTTGAGTGTTGAATGTCTACCTTTTACTAGTTTATGAAAAATAGATTACTGGAATGCTCAGATAAACACAGGTGAAGTGTTACTTTTCTTCCTCTTTGCTGGGTTCATTGTTTCTAAACAAATTTTTACCTAATGAATTATTAATACATTTATCCTTTCTACTGCTACCAACCAAGAATAACTTTGGGAGAAATTACTGGCTAAGAACACCTTCTTGGACCATGTGTCCTGTATGGTAGTAAGCTTTTAGGACAAAAGTTGTCTTTGTTTTTGTTTTGTTTTGTGTCTTCCTATGAACACATGGAGCTACTGCCTAAAGAACACAATGATACGCATATACCAGGATGTCATGAAAAAGGATGGACTCTTTACAAGTGAGCAAATATCCTTTCAACTTCATGACAAATAAAACTGTATTAAGCTAAGTAACATAAAGAATTAAATTTGTACCTGATAAAATGTAAGGTTTAGAAAGAAGATTGGTACAGATTCATAGATTGGAGAGAAGGGGAGATCTGTGTTTCTCATCGACAAATGTTAAGATGTTTTCTTTCCTGAGTATTTTTACTTAATTTTGCATTTTGTCTTAATAAATCTCTTTGCAAGCAGCGAATTTTTTCTGAGATCCAATGATTTGTGAAAGATCTAGATTATTTTTTTCTAGTTTGGGAAGGAAAGAAAGAGGGGAATAAGGAAGGGAGGGGAAGGAGACTAGGAGGGAACCAGATGGCAAAGATGAGGAAAGGACAGAGAGGGAGAGAAAAAAAGAGATATCTTTATTGAGGGAGTCATTGTGTGACTATCAAGAAATTTGTCTCTAGGGAAATTTCCAGGAATCCACAAAGATGACCCATGCTAAGATCGTAATCAATAGTCAAGAGGATACCTGGGAATTGGGTTTCACCTGTAATCAAACTAATGACTATATGATTGTCATCATAGAACCTTCATCTAGAAACTGATAGAGGTATATGCAAGAGATATACAGCTAATACTGGACTGAGCTCCCAAATCCAAAAAGAGGAGAGTGATTTTATTAGCAAAGGGGACAATATCATGGTGGGGATACATGCAGAAACACCTGTGTACTGAACTTGTGGGAGCTCACTGACTATGGACTGACAACTAGGGAACCTACTTAGAACCAAAGTAGGACTTCTGAATGTGTGTGACAGTTGTGTGGCTGGGGCAGTCTTTGGGGGCACAGACAATGGAACCAGGATTTATCTCTGATGCCTGATCTGGCTTTTTAAAACCCATTTTCTTAGGAGGGAAATCTTGCTCAGCCTAAATATAGGGGGAAAGGCCTTTGTCCTGCCTCAAAGTGATATGTCAGATTTTGTTGATTCCCTATGGGTAGCAATATCCTCTCTGAGGAGTGAATGGTTGGTGGTGTAGAGTAAATTTGGGGAAGCAGGAAGAGGGAAGGGAGTGGGAACTAGGATTGGTTTGTAAAATGAGAAAAGATTGTTTTACAATTAAAGTGCAAAAAAGCTCATGTGGTCAATAAAAATTTTAAAATACACATTAAAGAGATTCAGATAAAAAGAACTGTTTTTATATTTATACCATTATCTTCAAATACTTACCTGAACCCTGAATTCCTGAACTTGTGAGAAAAATTAACAGGTTATTGCTCATTAGATCACATTCTAGCACCAGGTGATGTTAATACATATCCTCATTTAAGAATTTCACATTTGAGATTTCTGTCCGGTGCTCCAATGTGGGTCTCTGCCTCTGTCTCCTTTCATCGCCTGATGAAGGTTAATATTCAGGAGGATGCCTATATATTTTTCTTTGGGTTCACCTTCTTATTTAGTTTCTCTAGGATCACTAATTATAGGCTCAATGTCCTTTATTTATGGCTAGAAACCAAATATGAGTGAGTACATCCCATGTTCCTCTTTTTGGGTCTGGCTTACCTCACTCAAGATAGTGTTTTCTATTTCCATCCATTTGCATGAAAAATTCAAGAAGTCATTGTTTTTTACTGCTGAGTAATACTCTAATATGTATATATTCCATACTTTCTTCATCCATTCTTCCATTGAAGGGCATCTAGGTTGTTTCACCAGACAGAAATCTCAAGGTCCAAATCAGGAGCAGAAGGAGAGAGAGCATGAGCAAGGAACTCAGGACCGCGAGGGGTGCATGCACACACTGAGACAATGGGGATATTCTATTGGGAACTCACCAAGGCCAGCTAGCCTGGGTCTGAAAGAGCATGGGATAAAACCGGACTCGCTGAACAGAGCGGACAATGAGGACTACTGAGAAATCAAGAACAATGGCAATGGGTTTTTGATCCTACTGCACGTACTGGCTTGGTGGGAGCCTAGGCAGTTTGGATGCTCACCTTAATAGACCTGGATGGAGGTGGGGGGTCCTTGGACTTCTCACAGGGCAGGGAACCCTGATTGCTCTTCGGGCTGACGAGGGAGGGGGACGTGATTGGGGAAGGGGTAGGGAAATGGGAGGCGGTGGTGGGGAGGAGGCAGAAATCTTTAATAAATAAAATAAATAAATAAATAAATAAATAAATAAATAAATAAATAAATAAATAAAAATATGTTTTGACCAAAGTATTGCTACTTTGTCATCAGGTGGAATGATATATTCTATCTTGGCTGCTCCGCATATTTCATAAATGTCATAGTTTGTATGTAATCAGCCCCAATAATCACATAGCAAGGTACCCTATTAGCAGGTGTGGCTTTGTTCGAGTGAGTATGGAGTTATGGAGAAAGTATGTAAGCAGGCTTTGAGGTTTTCTCTGTTTAGAATACTGACCAATCAGTGAGTTGACTTCATATTGTCTGTAAGATGCAGGACTCTCAGCTATTGTTTGCCTGTAGGCTGACATGTTTCCCCCATGATTATAATGGCATTAATCTTTGAAACTGTAAGTGAGCCAACCAAATTAAATGTCTTTTATTTAAAAAAGAAAAAAAGAATTTCACATTTATATGATATTCATAAATTCCATTCTCTACACAAAAATAGTGGGTATAAAATGATTGATACCCAAATCACAATCCCATTACATTATTGATAAGATAAAATTTAAAAAAAAAGAAAGTCAAAAATACTAATTTAAATATTTAAGCTAAACAATACTGGGAATTAAGTAAATATCAATTTAAAAAAATTCTAGTCTTGTTACCATACCCGTAGTTTTTATTGAGAAACTGGGTGTAATTCTGAATGGTCTGCCTTTATATGTTACTTGGTCTTTTCTTTTGCAGCTCTTAATATTCTTACTTTATTTAGTTTAATGTTTTATTATATAGCATGGAGACTTTCTGTTCCAGTCTATTGGGTGTTCTACAAGCTTCTTGTACCATCATAGGGATTTCCTATGGAAAAGTTTTCTTCTATGATTTTGTTGAATATATTTTCTGTGCCTTTGAGCTGGATTTCTTCTATCCCTATTATTCATAGGTTTTGTCTTTTCATGGTCCCATATTTTCTGGATGTTTTGTGTTAAGGACTTGTTGGATTTAAAATTATCTTTGACTAGTCAATCTAATTCATGTCTTCAGCTCCTAAGAATCTCTTTTCCATGTCTTATTAACTGTTGGTTATGCTTGCATCTGTAGTTCTTGTTTATTTACCCCAATTTTCTATTTTCAGAATCCCCTCAATTTTTGTTTCTATTTCAAGCCTTGAACTGTTTGAGCTGTTTGTTTTACCTGTTTGATTATTTTTTTTTAATTTATTTAAGCAATTTATTGATTTCTTTCAAAATTTGGTTACCTTATACCATTTCTTTAAGGGAATTTTTATTTCCTCTTCATTTTCTGCTATCATCTTCATAAAGTTATATTGAATGTAATTTTTTTCTGCTTCTTCTAGATTAATATGTTCATGTCTCTTTATTGTAGAACCACTAGGTTTTGTTGGCACTATATTGATATTTATGTTTTTGGATATGTTCTTACACTGCATCTGCCCAACTCTTCCTTCAGTGGCTGGAAGTTGGGTCAGTGCTTCAAGGGATACCTCTTCCTCCATTTGGTAAAAATGGAGGCTGTTGCTTAGGTGGTTGCTCTTCTTTCTACTGCAGGTGGGTCCATGCCTCTAGTCAATGCTAATAAGGCACTGGGGCTTCGCTCCAAAGTCACGCAGTGCCAAGGCTATCTCCAATGGTAGTCTGGGTCAAGGCTTTTTCCAGGGGTCACTGGACTCAGGTGGTCACAGATGAGGTAGAAGATTTTAGTATGTGTATAGAGGCTGCTTAGGGTCTCTAGAGCTTGATGGGCCATGTTCCTCCCAATGCAAGGTCTCAGGCAGACACATTTTAAAAACACTAAAGTCTTTGGATACTAGCCTAGATTACTATATGCAGCAAAGCTTTCAATAACTATATATGAGAAAGCAAGGTATTCCATGACAAAACCAAATTTAAACATTACTTGTCTACAAATACAGCATTACAGAAAGTAGTAGAAGAAAAACTCAAGATCATAGAAGTTATCTGCAATGAAAAACTCACAGGCATCAAGTAACCTTACACCTAATATTAGCAAACTACATAGCAATCTAATACTAGCAATCTACACAAAAACACTACCACTGTAAAATAATAGGAATAAACAATCATTGATCATTAATATCTCTCAATATCAATGGACTTAATTCCTCTAGTAAAAAGACACAGATTAGCGAATGGATATGAAAACAGGATCCATCTTTCTGTTGCATACAGGAATCTCAACTTCAAAGACAAATATTACCTCAGAGTAAAGGGATTGTAAAAAAAAATTCTAATCAAATGGACCTAAAAACCAAGCAGGTATAGGTATCCTAATATATAACAAATAGATTTAAAACTAAAGTCAATCAAGAGAGATGGAAAAACACACTTCATACTTATCACAAGAAAAACCCATCAAGACAGAGTCTCAATTCTGAACATCTATGCCCTATATACAAGAGTACCCACTTATGTAACAGAAACATTGTAAATGCTTATATCTTGAATCAAACCACATACACTAATAGTAGGATATTTCAACAATCCCCTGTCACCAATGGCCAAGTGTGTCAGACAGAAATTTAGTATAGAATTAAGAGAATTAAAAGATGTCATAACTCAGATAGACTTACCAGAAATCTATAAAACATTTGACCCAAACAAACTCACAACACAATTCTTCACAGACCAGGAATGTATAATACTCAACTTCATAAAAAAAAAAAAAAAAAAAAAAAAAAAAAAAAAAAACTAGCATAGGCATAATGGTTCTCTACAATAAATAAACTGTCAGAGGTATCACCATCATTGAAATCAAACTCTAATATTGAGTTATAGTAATAAAAAGTGCTTGTTATTGGCATAAAAGAATACAGGTGGATCAATGGAATTGTATAAAAAGACCTTGATAATCATCCACACACCTATAAAAACTTGATTTTTGACAAAGAAGCTAAAGAGAAGAAAAAGGAAAGCATCTTCAACAAATGCTAGGGATGTCAACATGTAACAGAATGAAAATAGATCCATATCTACCCCCATGCAAAAAAATTCATTCCAAATGGATCAAAGACCTCAACATAAATCCAGCCATCCTAAACTTTATAGAACAGAAAGTAAAAAGTGGTATTGAATGTACGGGAACAGGAAACCACTTTCTAAATGTAAACCACTAAACTCAAGACAGTCATCAAATCACACACACTAATAGTAGGAGATTTCAACACTCCTCTCTCACCAATGGACAGGTCAATCAGACAGAAACCTAACAGAGAAATAAGAGGATTAAAGGAAGTAATGAATCAAATGGACTTAACAGACATCTATAGAACATTCCACCCAAATAGGAAAGAATATACCTTCTTCTCTGCAGCTCATGGAACCTTCTCGAAAATAGACCACATACTCGGTAACAAAGCAAACTTACACAGTTACAAAAAAATATCGGTAACCACCTGTGTCTTATCAGATCACCATGGATTAAAGTTAGAATTCAACAACAATGCTACCCCCAGAAAGCCTATGAACTCATGGAAACTGGACAGTCAACTACTGAACCACACCTGGATCAAGGAAGAAATAAAGAAAGAAATTAAAGTCTTTCTTGAATTCAATGAAAACGAAGACTCAACGTACTCAAACCTATGGGACGCTATGAAAGCAGTGCTAAGAGGAAAGTTCATAGCATTAAGTGCCCACTTAAAGAAAACGGAGAAAGCACACATTGGAGAATTAATAGCCCACCTGAAAACTCTAGAAAAAAAAGAAGCAGACTCACCTAGGAGAAGTAGAAGACTGGAAATAAACTGAGGGCTGAAATCAACAAAATAGAAACACAGAAAACAATCCAAAGAATCAATGAAACAAAAAGCTGGTTCTTGGAGAAAATCAACAAGATTGACAAACCCCTATCCAAACCAATCAAACGGCGGAGAGAGAATGTGCAAATTAACAAGATCAGAAACGAAAAGGGAGACATAACCACAGACACAGACGAAATTCAGAGAATCATTAGATCTTACTACAAAAGCCTGTATGCCACAAAATTGGAAAATGTAAAAGAAATGGACACTTTTTTAGATAAGTACCATATACCAAGGTTAAACCAGGACTAGGTGAACAATCTAAATAGACCTGTTAGTAGCGAAGAATTAGAAGTTGTTATAAAAAAACTCCCTGCCAAAAAAAGCCCAGGTACAGAAGGCTTCAATGCAGAATTCTACCAGAAATTCCAAGAAGAGCTAATACCTATACTCCTTAACGTATTTCACAATATAGAAACAGTGAAGTCATTGCCAAATTCCTTTTATGAACCTGCAGTTACTCTGATACCAAAACCACACAAAGACACAACTAAGAAAGAGAACTACAGGCCAATCTCACTCATGAACATCGATGCAAAAATCCTCAAATTGGTGTGCCAACATGGTGGATTAAATCCATGTAAAATCTGAGAAAGCTAAAAAAAATTCTCTATATAAAAAAACCCAAAGTTTAACTGCATTTATTTTTCAGCTGGCGATATGCCACAGCTCCATTAAGAGAGATTTTCCTGATTCAGCAGTAGCAGGAAAAAGTCATGGCCATTTTAAACTGCTAACTTTCTGGGATGTGCTACTAGCATGACCTCTGGCTTTTTCAGGAGACCAAGTATTTGGATGGGGTTTGTAAGCAGCATGTTGCCTGCAGCTTGCTTGATGGCAACTTGGACCAACTATGTACCTGGAACTGGGGCAGTAGGTGTGGTTCAGAAGCACAAGTGGCTAACCCATGCTGGACCATATAGATAGCAGGATGTAATATATATATATATATATATATATATATATATATATATATATCATAGTAATTGTGCAGCTTAAGTTTCAGACTGGACAGGCAAGTAAGAAGTACCATACATACCATAATAAATGCATAGCTTAAATTTTAAGAAGCACTTACCATTTTAAGATGTGCTTTTGGTCAGAAAATAATTACAAATATTCAATAAAGACAAATCCAGATAGGTCATAGTGTTGGATAAATATACGTAGGCTTGGAAGAGAGAAGATAAAAGCATATAGAGAGTCATAAAATAAAGTTAATGCTTTAAAGAAAAGGGTAAAGTCTTTAAAGAGACAGACCACAGATAGTCATAGATTAAAAGGAGTAAAGAGAAATAAGCCATGTAAGAAGGGACTATACACAGAGAGTCTCGATTATGTGTATTATTGTGTTATCTTTGAATATTTTGACTATAAAGAGGCTAAGTACAGAAGGACATTTCATTGTATGGGCTGCTAAGCTAAACCAGCATGTATATTATAAAGGTATCTTGACTTCAGAATTTGGGTCTAAGAATATATTGCTTTGGAAAAGAAGTTCTTTTTTTTCTTTTCACAGAAGATGATAACCTGTGGATTGTTTTCAGACTACTATGGTTTCATGGACCAAGCCCCCTTGAAAGGTCACTGTGAAGACCCTCAAAAAATTACTTCACCCAATTGCTGTCTGAGATGAACATAGCACACAAGACACACCATGAAACACTTGATTAACAATGCCCCTCACACAGTAAGAAGCAGTATGAAAAGAATGACACCCATATTCTCAAATATTTTTTCTTTAAATTTAACGAAGGATATAATATAGATATGAATAATTTGCATAGATATTGGTTTATTGATACAAATTTAAGGTAAATCTTGTTATATGTATATTTCTGCCCTTGATTAAGGTGTTGTGTTTGTGCAGTTCATTTTAAAATGTATAATTAAAAAATATAGGTTAATAGATACTCATTTATAATAGTCAATCTTGTTGTCATGTTAGTTTGGTTTTCCAGATATATAGAGATATATTACGGTTAGATAGATATTCTTCAAATCTTTTAGAGACCTTCAGAATATGTCATTTAAAAGTTTTAAGAACTTAGTACTTTTAATGACAGTGAGACGCATCTGCTCCTGGCAGTACCAGGTACGTCAATAGGAAGATTGGCATCAAAGAGGCTCCTTATGGAGTTTTCTAGCCATTTGGGCAAAAAACTGCTCTTGCCTGAACATGCAGGACCCACAGAGAGAGGACTCCTAAACTTGCCTAAAGGTGAGATGATGCTTCATAGTTCTTGCTTGAGTCTACAAGACAATTTGCAGGATACAGAAGAAAGTGACTGACAAACTACCAATATAGGCAGAACTGTCTTTGAAAGGTCCTGATTCATGGAAGAGTCTGCTAGATACTATGGCCCTGTAGGCTAAATATGGGTGCCCCAACAATACAAAAGAACTTTGGATTACTGTTTGGGTAGCAAGATGTCTCTGTCAATTCAGGAGTTTTAGAAGTTGCTTATAATGTACTTCCTGTTTACTTAGTATTTACTTACTATTATATCCTTCTAGAGTCTTTAATAGAGTTCAAGAATAGATAGTTATAGTTACCATTTTCCTTAGCTGTGTTAAAAGATAAAGTATATACAAATATTGTAAATATAATTCTTGCTTGATAACTGTTTTGTTATATGTAATTTTTACTATGTTCAAGTTAAAAAATTCTTTTTATTTAAATGGAAATGGGGAGGTGATGTGGGAGTCCCCTCTTTATGCTATGGTTACCAATAATGAATAAAGAAACTGCCTTAGCCTGTTGATAGGGCAGAACTTAGGTAGGCAGGGAAGATGGAACTGAATTCTTGGAGAAAAAGTCAGAGTCAGGGAATGCTATGGAGCCGCCGCCAGAGTCAGACATGCCATCACTTTGCTGGTAGGCCACAACCTCATGGTGATATACAGATTGATATAAATGGGTTAAATTAGTGTAAAAGAGTTAGCCAATAAGAAGCTAGAATTAATGGGCCAAGTAGTGATTTAATTAATACAGTTTCTGTGTGATTATTTTGGTTGTGGGTGGCTAGGACAAACAAATATTTCCAGGCAACAGACAGACATGAACCCCCTGGGAAGTGGAAACAGACAAGATCTCCTGAAAAAAAAAATTGAGGGTATGGAGTAGAGAAGAGATGATAGATGTAGAGAGACAGGAGACAAGGGGAGGAAGTAGAAGAATTTCAGGAAAGATGATGATCAAGAAGGGAGAAGGACAGAGAGGGAGAGCAAGAAAAGTGATATCTTGATTGAGAAGCCATCAAAGGGTTAGCAAGAAAAATGACACGAGGAAAATTCTCAGGAATTTACAAGGATGACCCCAACTAACACTCTAAGCTACAGTGGAGAGGATGCCTAAACTGGCCTTCCCATGTAATCCAATTGATTATTACCTTAATTGTCATCATAGAATCTTCATACAGCAACTAATGGAAGCAGATACCGAAATCTACAGTGAAGCACTGGGCTGACTAGTCCAAAAGAGGGATGAGTGATAATATGAGCAAAGGGGATGAGACCATGATTTTAATACCTACAGAATCAGCTGACCTAAGCTACCGAGAGCTCATTGACTCTGCACTGATAGCAGGAGAACCTGCATAGGACCAAATTAGGTCCACTTATTGTGGGAGACTAATGTGAGGCTTCAGCAGTCTGTGTGGTTACTGGCAGTGGGACCAGGATTTATCCCTAATGCTTGAACTGGAATGATGGAACACATTCTGTTTGGAGGGACATCTTTTTCTGCCTAGATATATTGTGGATGGCCTTGGTCCTGCCTTGCAGTGAAGTGTCACAATTTTTTGACTCCCCATGGAAGCCTTACCTATTCTGAGGAATGGATAAGGGTATTTGGGAAAGAATCAGATGGGAAGAGAAGGAGGGAGTGGTAATGTCTCTAGCTATGTAAAATGAGAAAAGATTATATTTTTAAAAATTGTTAATAAAAAATTCTCTTTCGTCCAAAGGCAATTTTTTTTTAATTTTTAACTTAATTTATTTGCAGTATATAGTGTATGTGTGAGGAGGAAGAGAGGACTACCTATGGGAATCTGTCCTTGCCCTTCCATTGGTTCTGGGCATAGAACTTATATCATCAGTATTTTGTGTAAAATACAGTTTGTACCTGCTGAGTAATCTTCAGGGGCTGGAAAATTGTCTTTAACGATGGCATAGTCTGAACTTCATTCCAGTAAAATAAAACATATAAGTTAGGATACACTGTAGAGTAGAAAAATCTAGCCCAACTTTTCTTGTTATACTTTGAAAATATTGATGCTATATAATCAGAAATCATAACATGTGTATATGCACTTATATATAATATATACATACACAATTTTGAATGATATAAGTCATTTAGTTATCAATTGGAAACATTAATGATAAGAAGTATTATCTAGGAACAACCTGCTTGGTTCTGGAATCAGAATGATCATTTCACCATTTTAACCTTTTAAACTTTCAGATTTTCACAGGCATGCATCTTTAACATTAAGAGAAATATTTTTAATAGAAGCAATGTTCTTCTCTGAGATGTTCTTCAGAGCCTACACAATGTCAAACTTTTCAACGTTTTTTCTTTCACTCCATTAGCTCCATGACTCAGATATTTCATGAAAGTGTTTTGCTTGAATCAATGATTAGAAAGAACCTTGGAATCACTGTAACTACATTAAGCAGAGTGAAAATAATGTGTGGAATGATTTATAAAAATCATTAGATGACACTAAAAAACTGTCACATTGAAGGAACCACTATGTCCAAAATTCAAGCCTCACATTACTTTCCCAAAGTTCCTTCAAGGGCAATCACTAGAATATTAGCAGTTTGAGATCATATGTATAAAATTTGGACCAAAGTCAGAGTACTGTGACCCACAGGGATCCATCACTAAAGCTACAGAAAGGGTGTCCACATGATTTTATTGACCAATATGACTTTTTTCTTTATTAATATTTGCTATAATCAAGTCAATTATAAATTAACATTTTTATTTTTAATGGTTTAATTTTATTTATGTATATGTGTGTCTGCTTCTTTATTTAGGTATGTGCACAGGAGTAGAGTAACTCTTTCAAGTCAGAGGTCTCAGATAATCTGATATGGATCATGAAAGCCAAACTTGGGTTCTCTGGAAGAGCCATCTTGCTAGCCCCAATTTTAGGTTATTATTTTGATAAAAATCTTTATTAGGGAAGCCCAAAACATCAGCTAAATACATTGAAATGACACCCTGTAATATTCAGAAATTTGTTTTGTGCTAGAGAATAGCTGTTATAATAAACAGCATATTATCAATTATAATTTGTTGACAGAGGTTTCTTATTAATTCCTTTAACTTATGTTAGCCCATAATTCTTATCTATGTTGGTCATGTGGCTGTGCTATGGGACAATGATTTTACCCTGTAAACATTTGTTTCTTGTACTTGTTTAATAAATTGCTGATTGGCTGGTAGTCAGGCAGGAAGTATAGGTGGGGCAATGAGAACAGGAGAATTCTGGGAAGAGGATTCTGCAGTCTACAATCATAACCCAGCCACAGTGGAAGCAAAATTTGACTACCTCGCTGAAAATCATACCAAACTACATGGCCAACATAGACAAGAATTATGATCCAATATAAGTTATAAGATTAGTTAATAAGAGGAGCCTGTGATATTGGGCAAATCAGTTTATAATTAGTGTAAACCTCTGTGTGATTCTTTGGGACTGAAAGACTGCAGGACTGGTCAAGAGGGGAACCTCAGGAAAAAAAATAATTGATTCAAAAGTTAGGAGTATTAAATTTTACAAATATTATTTTAATATATTTGCAGACTTATTGCTAGCTTCATTTATTTACAGATTGTGTCAGTCTTTCCAAATTTTCTACACTTTTATATATTGGCTCAGTAATTCCCTATATAGAATGCTCAGGAAAATTAACTTGAATTTTCCCATGTTTTCAAGATTTTATATCTCATTGTTAGCATCATTCCATTGCAAATAAGTGTTTTTCCTACTTTCCCATACATTGTCATCTTTCCTGTGGGATGCTATTATTCTGTCACAACTGCTCAGAAAGAAAGTTTTCCATCAGGAACAGAATCTTCACCTTCCACAGTACACTAACATCTCATATGCTAATTGAGGCTTCTTGAATGACTTCACAGTGAATCAATTCCATAACACTATCCTTACTCTGGCAGAAGGCAATTTAACTAAACTGAATGCTTTTGATGGCTGATTCTAAAAGCTAACCAAATATGAAAGTGGCTGTCTCTTCTTTCCATTGTTTTCTCTGAAGACCACATTTTCTGTAAACATGCTATCTTCTTCTGCCCCTCATCTTGATAACTGCGATCATATAGAAGAGTTTCTAAATAGCACAATAGTATGACAATAAACTTTACGTAAAATACAAGGAGAAAATTTAATTATTTTCAGTTTACTAATAATAATTCTTAATTGCATCAATATAAGTTACTTCTAAATATCTGTTATATAATTCATTGATATGTATGCCTGCTTAATCTGTTCTTGGTATAATATATTCTCAAGAACATAAGCTTACATTTTCTCAAAAAAATTTTGTAGTCTATAAACAATTTTTAAACAATTTCTAAATATTCAAAAAGGTTTTTAATTGTCTCAACAACTTTGGTTTTTCTCTCTCATAAATACTTGAATTATATAGGAATTGATTTCTATTCTATATTTTTTGCTTTAAAATCAAGTTTTTTCATGTCTTTTCTGTCTGCTATTTCTCATACTCAAAACCTGTTTCACAGCTCTACAAACAATATCTTATCATTTATAATGTTTTGACATTATTCTTGTGGTACACTGGTGTTTACAAAAATGTGGTTATTACATGGCACACCATTTGTTTTCACTTTTGTTTCACATGGCATTTGGTATGCTACTTCTAAACACTCTGAGTCAACAGTTAGTTCATGTCATCTCTTGAACAAGAGATGTATACTCCAACAATTAGATGTTGTAACAGTAGAAACAAGAATTGACTTTATATTTTACTATATCATTATTCATTGTGATCTGTGAAGAAGTGTAATTAAAATGCCAGACACAGAAGTCCCCAAGACACCAACTGCAAAAAATGCTAAAATGTAATCTGAATATACTCAACCTTATTATATAAAGCAGTATCATTAAAAGTGTAGTATTTTCCAAAAAGTCTCTTCATTCTAGATCTCATTTTAGGTAAATCAAGCAAGAATGTGATTAAGGTTTTATATTTCCTGTAAATGTGTTTAAAAGTTTTCAAATTGTAAATCTTTGTAAATTACTATTGTCTCATTAGCCTTTCTTATACATTTAACTACATCATATTTTGTATATAAAATAGAGATATTTTAATCTTGAGCTTATATGAGCTTATTTCATGGTTTGCTCAACAAATTTAAAACATGCCAGAATGAATAAAAATGAAGTAGAAAAAAAAGGAGTCACTAAATTGTCACCAATTTGGACCATTGTTTGGATAAAAAGAAGCTGATAACATCAACATCAACGAACTTGTCATTGTTTTTAAAATTCATGTTCTTTTGAAACAAGGATTTGCAATACAGCGAACTTTGTTTTGACTTTACATTTTATTTTTCCCCCTCTTCCAAAAGGATTAAAGGTGAGGGTCATTAAGTCTGAGAGTTTGATGTGATTAATATTAAAGTTTATTCTAACAAACTAATTTAAAATGTAAACACAGATCTGTGAATAAGATAATGATTAGACTAGCTTCTAAGCATTGGTGATAAATAAGCATTCAACAAGTACATGCACTTTTAATATAAAAATGGGCATTTTCTAAGTTTACTATTTTTCCATATATTATAAATTCCACAATTCATCCCAAACACTGAGGTTGTCTTATACATTGAATCTTAAGTTTTTATGTCACAAAGGAACATCTAAAATATGTTCTGTTATTGTACAGGAACATATGCTAGTGATTTAAATCTAATAACCTCACAATTAGCTACTTTGTAACTGAGTGCACACAATAAAATCTTACAAAATAGAACATTGAGGTCTAGAGAAAGCTCAGTCGTTAAGATGGCTTTGTTCTCCAAAAGACTGGAGCTGAATTCCTAGCACACAGCCTAGGAAACTCAAACACCTGTATCTTGAGGTTCGGGGCATTGAGCATTTTCCTCTAACCTCTAGGGTGTTCATAAACACAGAGACACACATTACACATAAATAATGAACAGCAAAAGGCAGTATTACAGTGTTAATAACCATAGATTTAAGAATAATTAAAGTCTACCAGTTTGTCATTAAAAGCAAAGATTTATAAAACTTTTTCCTAAGTTTTCTTACTTTTTTATTCATTAACCTACTTTAGGGGGGAAAACTCTATCTAATGAACTAGGTAAATTGTTTTTATCAAACCCATGTAACAATTTGTGAGAAATAAAAGCTGTTTATTCATTGTGGCATATTAAGCAGAAATGGTATTCCTTCCAGCAGTCTAGTAATCAGGACATAACAGAGCTATAACTTGAAAATTTGTTTAATTTCTCCCTCTTATAGACATTTCACATTTAATTTAAAGGTTTTTTTTTTTGCTTCACAAGGTGTTTTGAAATTGGCATCTCATCAGTTTTTGTGTGCTGGCAGTAGCTCTAGGTTACTTAACATTGACTAAGAATTTCCATTTTGACCTTTTCCAGGTTTGCTATTTATTAGCTGTTGTTTGCAATTTCACAGAGATGACTGCACAGAATTGGGTATTTTTTTTTGCTCCTTTTCGAATTTCATCTCTTAAATTATTTTTACATTGACCTTTAAAGTCAGACTATGGTTAAGATTTGAAATCCCTCTTAAAATGTACCCTACTGAGATATAAGGCAGTCTTTTGAATTTACAACAGACCAGAATCCAGTAGTTGAATGTTGCAGAGAGCTGGGGATAGAGAGACAAGATGAGATACAGGGAAAAGATTTTGCAGGAGAAACTGCTTAAGCAGTCATGATGGCTATTTGATTTGGAAACATTCAGTAACTCAAGGAAAAAGAATTCTAAATAAACGTTATTTTGTGTCAAGAGCTTTGTTAGCATATGTATGTATGTGGAGAGTGGGTTTTTGTGTTTTGGCATGATCACTTATGGTTGTATTTGTATATATACTCAAGTGGTGTGCTTGTGTGTGTATGGGGGGGGGTGTACATGTAAAAGTCACTAGGAAGATTTGTCACCTCATCTGCAGCTCACAAAGCTACCTAACCTGGCTAGCCAGTGAGCCTCATGGATATCCCATTCTTTTTCCCCAGCGCCAAAATCACAAATGAACACCTCTACACCTAGTTTTACATGTGTTATGAGGAGAAAATTTTTGTGCTTGTACTTGTACTTCTGTGCCAAGTATTTAGTTACCAGAGCCATCTCCCTAACTTTAAAAACAGGCTTTTACTTTCTGTTTACTTTTATACCTAGAATGCCTAATTATATTCCAGTTTAATCTCATACATTTGACTTCCTTCACTTAAATCTGAAGGACCATCATGTTTGTAACTGTGGCCACAGACTAGTTTATATTTCCTACTTGATTTGTTACAGAATTCATATGAACATTGACACAGCTATTTGACATGAAATAAAAGCCATAATTCTTTTATTGCTATGTAAAATAAAGTCACACATGGGATTAATTGATGCATTTAGATGAATTCTAAAGAATGTTGAGTAGAATTGCTACCTGAAAACTCCCACTTTGCTATACCTCAGGTAACTAGAAGAAAACTGTGTGTTACTTGTGTTTTCTAATAGTTATTAACGTACTCTTTGTCTTCATTAAAGTGATAAAATTCTTGGAAATAGCAGGGATGAAAGGGCCATACCTAAACATAATAAAAGCAATATAAAACAGGCCAACAGCCAAAACCAAGTTAAATGGAGAGAAACTCAAAGTGATACCACTAAAATCAGGAACAAGGCAAGGTTGTGCTCTCTTTCCATATCTGTTCAAAATAGTACTTGAAGTTTTAGCTACAGCAATAAGATAACTCTACTCTAGAGCCAAAATAAGGAAAACACATTGGCATAAAACAGACAGGGGCATCGATGGAACCGAATCAAAGACCCAGATATCAATCAACATACCTATGAACACCTTCAACTTATGAAAATGAATTAAAGAAAAATTTAGAGTAGGGTGTGGTGGTACATGCCTGTAACTGCAGTACCCTAATAACATGTGCTGGCAGATCTCTGAGTCTGAAACCAGTCTGGTCTACAGAGAAGTTTCAGGGCAGCCAAGGTTAGGCCTGAGAGACAGACAATTGAAGAAGGGGGCAGGGGAGGCATGCTCAATTCCCAGAAGGCAGCAACATTTGACAGTTTTAGCCGTGTTCTAGCTTTAGAATCAAGGAAAGAAAAAAAATGGGTTATGGAATTTGCCTCAGTTCCCAACAAAACTCTCCGAGGCCAGGCATGTGTCAAGGGTGTCACTGAATGTCAGGCCATTGCTTGAAGTTGTGAAGTTGAAGCCTGGATTACGTTGCAGACTCCATGATATTAGAGATCTGAGTGTTGTGTGATAACTGCTGCAGAGAGCAGCTAACAGGGAGTAGAAGCAGTCCCAGAGAAAGAAGGGTGTGGCAGTCAAAAGCTGAGCAGACTTGGAAGGATGAAGAGTGTTTTACCACCAGAGATAGAGACGTAGAGTGTGGAGCTTGCCCAGCTGGTTTTCAGGCTTGCTTTGGCCCAAAACTTCCTTACTAGGCTACCTTCTCTATATTTTAGAATGGAGATGTACATTGTATGCCATTAGATGTTAAAAACATGTGTTCTACTTTTTGAATTTGATTTTATAAGGGGAGTACAGTTAAGAGTGTCCTGGGCTCAGAAAAGATTTTGGACTTTCAAACCTTGTTGAGACTTTTAGAGACTATGGGGACTTTTGAAGTTGGACTGGTTTCAGTTTTGCCCTATGATATGCCTACAAGTCTTTGATGGGGGTACAGAATATAATTTGTTGGTTTGAAAGAAAATAGCTCCTAAAGGAGAGTCACTGTTATGTGTGGTGGCTTTGTTGAAGTAGGTATATTGCATTTTGTTACTCTATTTAAATCCACTTATTAGTAACATATATGGAAAATGAATTCACTGCCTAGCTTTGAGCATGATAAATTTCCTATAAGTTTTGCCTAGAATTCCAAAAAATCCCTCACATATAAATGAAATACACTCTTTTACTATTTTATGATTTTCTAAATGACCTAATTCTGTCTGTATGCTTCTCATTCCTTTTCCTCCCCAGTTTCCTCCATTCATTCACAAAACAACAACAATAAAACACTAAATTTTACTAGTTCTGAAATTACATAATTTCTCACTTACCCTTGGATAAAATTTAATTCCTATAGAATAAATAATCAGAAATATGATATTAAAATAATTTTTCCATTTTGGATAATTAAAATTTTATACAATCTTAAGCATAATTATGGTATACTTATTATTAGAACTTCCTAAAAAACACTACAGCTTTAGATTTTGTTATATCTAAAACAGATATAATATCATGCAATCTGACTGCACAAAGATAGTAATATAAATAAAGTTTTATATCTTCCATATATATACAGAAGATGCATACATACCAAAAATGTATTAATTTCTTCCCTGGAAGAACATTTTAAATCTTCCATATTGGGGTTCATTAAATTATATATAATGATAAAGTATGTATGCCAGTTTAAAGCAATGTTCCAAAAGACAATTATGATAATACTAAAATATTGATATGCTTATTAGCCATATGTCAGTTGTTCAGAAATTACTCATAGATTAGTTTTAAAGCAATTCCAGTGTTTTAAGGTTAAGATTTTCACAATTCTGCAGAGTTTAAAATTAAGCTACTACCTAGTCTTAACTGATACAAAGAAAAGTTAAAAAGGAACAACCTTTGAAATACATAAATACAAATTAAGATGAAATAAATTATCTTTCTGTTGATAAATAAAAAACAAAAATCACTTTTCCTGCCACAAATAAGAAGAAAAATATTGATAAGAGTTAATCTGTATAATGAATTATAGCCAAAATGTTTTCTCATTTGCATGAAACAAATAAGAGAGGAAGTATATGATTGGAGTCTGAGATAAAGTAACACTAAAGAGATTTATCAGTCTGTAGAAATGTTTTATGAACAAAGAGAATGTTAGTATAAGAATTTGAAGAAAACTGCAATGCTGTAATGAAATTGTCACTAAATTACAGATTATGCCATAATTCCTAGGATGTGTGACAGCTGCATCATTGATGGAACCCCATTATTTTATTTATTTATTTATTTATTTATTTATTTATTTATTTAAGACTTCTGCCTCCTCCCCGCCACCGCCTCCCATTTCCCCCCCTCCCCCAATAAAGTCCCCTCCCTCGTCAGCCCAAAGAGCAATCAGGGTTCCCTGCCCTCTGGGAAGTCCAAGGACCCGCCACCTCCATCCAGGTCTATTAAGGTGAGCATCCAAACTGCCTAGGCTCCCACCAAGTCTGTACCTGCAGTAGGATCAAAAACCCATTGTTCTTGAGTTCTCAGTAGTCCTCATTACTCTTTCAGACCCAAGCCAGCTGGTCTTGGTGAGTTCCCGATAGAACATCCCCATTGTCTCAGTGTGTGGGTGCACCCCTCGCGGTCCTGAGTTCCTTGCTCGTGCTCACTCTCCTTCTGCTCCTGATTTGGACCTTGAGATTTGTGTCCGGTGCTCCAATGTGGGTCTCTGCCTCTGTCTCCTTTCATCGCCTGATGAAGGTTAATATTCAGGAGGATGCCTATATGTTTTTCTTTGGGTTCATCTTCTTATTTAGTTTCTCTAGGATCACAAATTATATGCTCAATGCTACTCTTCTATCCTGAGTGAGGTAAGCCAGACCCAAAAAGAGGAACATGGGATGTACTTACTTATATTTGGTTTCTAGACATAAATAATGGAACCCCATTATAATCACCATAGAGTAAGGAAATCACACTTCTACTGCTTCTGTGCATGTTAAGTCACTTAAATTCCGATGTGCGTCTACCTTCTGCTTTCTGTGGAGGGTTAATGTGCATCACACCAAGTGAATGCAACACTCAGTAATTACAGTAATTGACAGAGAAATGTATTCCCTCGAGGTAGCCTTTCTACCCCCACTATCAACCTTCTGCATCTCAGTGAAATACAAACATGACCTGGCCCTGACAAATTAGGCATGAACAAATGTTTCACATAAATTAAAGGACTTTGCTGAATATTACAAGAGCTACTTGGGAAAATAATGGATGACATTATGGAAGTAATAGATCTAACAACAAGCAGCTTGTTCGAGATTACGATATAGTTTCAGTATGTGGATTACAAACTGAAAATGGCCCGTGACCCATCTATTTGCCAACCATAGGAAGGCCAAAGTAACAGAGACTTCTTAGAGGTCATACCAAAGCTAAGAAATGCAAGCTGCAGTGTCTGAAACAGAGTGAGAAAACAAGGTGCTGCTTCTGAATAACCTCAAGAAAGAAAGCAATAAACAAGAAACCAAGTCCAATTTTTACTTGGTGATCAAAAGCTCTCCATTTTCAGTCAGTATTTGATTAAATTAACAAGCATAAATTACAGGTGACATGTTCAGGTTTGTTTATACAAGCAAAAATATTTACATACTAAGACAGGAATATAGACAAGTGTTAATGCATCTTCATGCAGCATATCAATTTAATGTGCTTTTTCCCAGCCTCTTAATTCACTGTGAGTTGGGTTACAGATTCTTTAAACACTAGCAGCAGGGGAGTATTGTTATTTCTTCTGCTTTGGAGATAGTGTCTGTGATAGGAAATGTTGCCTCCACTTTTTAGTATTTTCTAATTGTTTGTTGTTTTCTGAAATAGTATTGTATGAAAAATTAAAATTGAAGTATCATGAAGAGAAAAAAATAACCCATGGAATATAGAAGGATAAATATGTGGTTAGTAGAAGGGTTATCATAAAATGAATTCAGTAGGGCTTGAGTCAGGTACCAACCTTTTAAATATAAGGCACCCTATATCACCTATGTTTTGTCAGGTATCCACAACAGAATTCTGTTTATGGGAGTAAATGGTCCACAAATTGAATATTATTTGTGAATATTATTCTATGTTTTGACTTTAAAAGGAAATTTCTTGATGATTTGGGTTTCATATTAACATGTTAGAAAATGTTCTTTTGACTATTGGATGGGAAAAACAGTGGAGAAAATGAAGAATACAAAGAGAGAGAGTCATTATTTCACTAATTTGATTGTGCATAAATTCTTGCAGTATGTATCTATTCTATAGACCTTTTGTTTCTGTTTTCATGTTGCAACTAAATTTATCTGTATGTAAAAGGTTAAAATTTTGACTATTCATACTTAATCTATTGTAAATACTGATTAATAATGAATTCAGACATAATTGAGTTACATATGTATTGGAGGCTCAACAAAGTAACCCATAGTTAAATGTGTATTTGTATTAGTCACTAGGAGCTGTGTTAAATTAGCAATCTGAACAAGAAGTAATTCTTATATACCCAGAAACATTCTGATGGTATATTAATAGTAAAGTTATTACAAATTCTAGGCTTCATGTCAAGACAAAGATTCATCTTTGCAAATCACAGTACTTTGACTTAAATTCTTAGCATATTTCACTAGAGTAATACCTGGTAGTATACTAAATATTTTATTGTAAATACTTCAGACTAGTCACTATGTGAATTTTAATTATACAGAAATGTGATTTTCTTTGGAGTTTATATTAAATATTAAGAATTAAATTTCAACAATAGAAGAAACTTCATCAGTCACCATCTATGTTCTTACCTGTTAGTATTTCTCATCTTTTAAAATACATCTTTAATACTTAGTAAGATATATGTGGATATAATCTATATTGGAAGTAGAAAAAGAGAGTATCTGCTGAGCAAATGGGGTGCATGGGGAACATGGGAGAGGATAGAAGAGGAGAGGAACCAATAAAAATTAAATCAATTAAAAATAAAGATAAAAGCTTCTATTCCATAGATTTGTCTCAGAGTAAGTGATGTTAAGGTAAAGATGACAGTGATAGTGCTAATAGTTTTATTGTTTAACTCATGTTAATAAAGCTTTTCACTGTATTGCTTTTCATTTTTTTTGTTATTTTCTAGGATCTTTATGACCTGTTTCCTGTGAAAGAAATGGAATAGAATTCTAATATCAAACTTGTAGTTCTATATTTATATAGAATTGCTTTTGCATTTGAGTATTTATTAATTCAGTAAAATTTACATTGCATTTGGTGGGTACTCTATATATTATGGTTGAAGTTTTAACGAGATAATAATTTATTTTTTCACAATTGAAATTATTTATAATTATTTTTGACAATGAGAATAGATTTTTTTCTAAAATATTTCATCCCTATCCTATGAAATTAAAAAGGAAATTTTGAGAGCATCTCAATTCAACACAAAACTTAGCAGTTCATTAATGTTTTGAACTAACATAATAAAGTAAGAGTGACTATTTGTGATATGTTAAGTGCATGAACTATCAATTCATATTATATATGAAATTATATTTAAATAAGGAAAACATGTTTGATTTCGGCTATAATACATATGAAAACCTTCATACTAGGATACTAAGTAGCTAATATTAGTTCTTATAATAATGAAAAAATATTTAACTGATAAACAAGAAGTTTCTTGACTTTTCTAAATTCTTCTATTTGCTTGAACTTCCATTCAACTTCTAACATGATTTATTTTCACAATATATTAAACAAAATCATTTCTCTAATGGATTAACTTCTTTCATATCTATCTGACTTTACCTGGCATCTAGTGAATACCTGACAACATTGGCTAGAAAATCTTTCCTTGTGCTTTATGTCTTATAATTTTAGAAACACACTCAATACCTCTTTATTTACAGATTCATCACACATATTTAAGTTTTTTCTTAACAGATACTCTGATGCATCATTACCTTCTATAGTAATTTGTATTGGTTTAACAAGCAATATTTATATAATGATGGACATTTCAATTATTGTGATCTTTTTATTTTGTTTTGCTGAAACCCTCATCATTTTTGATTAATATAATTTGTTAATTTAAAACTGACATCTGGGTTATGCTATTTTAGTGGTTTGTGAATGAAATTTATGATCTGGCAATGCTAAAGCATGCAGAAATAGCCCGTTTAAGGTGGTTCTGTTGAACGTGGCCATATTGGGTCCCATGGTTTATGTTGGTGAGGATGACTGAACAGGTATACCTATAATATTTCATTGAGGTGGAAAGTTTAATTTCTTATTGTGTGGATTTTCTATGCTTTGTTTTCTAAGTTTGTTCTTTGATATTAATATCATGACTTTCTAAAGATTTCTTTCCCTACTAAGAGAGAAGGTGGTATTTGAAACTCTTCCTCATGGGTGCTTTTCATCTGAGCCCAAAATATAAAATCAAAATATTGAGTGATTGTTGTGAGCGCACTTCACCATGTTACTTACACAACTGAAATAATCTCAGAAGGTACTTGGTATAATGAACAGAGGAAGTTGGTAGTAAGTGTGTGATGCCTCAGAGAAGCAGTTAGCCAGGAGTGAAATAATATATCATCAAGGCGGATACATTAAAAGAGAAGAAAACTACAACAAAAAACAATTTTTTTTCTTTCAGAATCTGCATTGAGAATTCGGGTGTAATTCTAATAGGTCTGTCTTTATATATTACTCGACCTTTTCTCTTGCAGCTTTTAAAATTGTTTCTTTGTTATGCATATTTATCACTTTGATTATTGTATGATATTGATACTTTCATTTCTGACACAATCTGTTTGGTATTTTGTAAGCTTCTTGTGCTTTTTTAGTCATTGCCTTCTTTAGGTTAGGGAAACGTTCTTCTGTGATTTTTTTAAATATATTTTCAGGTTTTTTTGTGCTGAGATTTCTATTCCTAAAGTTCTTAGGTTTGATTTTTTTTTTTTGTGGTGTCCCAGATTTCCTGGATATCTTAGATGAGTTGTTGTTATTTTATAGATTTAACATTTTATTTGACACATAAATCTATTTCTTCTACTCTATCTTCAACATCTGAAATTCTTTCCCTCTTCTGTGTCTTATATTCTGTTAGTCATGCTTTTATCTGTAGTTATCCAGACTTTTCATTTCCTGAATTCCCTCAATTTGTGTTTGCTTTATTGCTTCTATTTTTATTTTCATGTCATGAATTGTTTAACTTCACTTGCTTGGGTTTTTTGTTTGTTTGCTTGCTTGCTTGCATGCTTTTTCTTGGTTTTCTTGGCATTCTTTAAGGGATTTTCTAATTTCCTATATTTTTTGTTTGTCTTTCCCCCAATTACTTTAAGGGACTTTCTTCATTTCTTCTTTAAGGACCACTTCATAAAGTATTTTTAATTTCAGTTTCTTGTTTCTTGTCCTCTAACTGTGTTGGACATCTTGTTGTCATATAGTATGGCTGTACTTTAGGGGTCCCAGAAGATTGTCATTGGCTATAGTTGTTTTGTTTTTTTTTTTTTTTTTTTTTTTTTTTTTTTTTGGTTTTTCAAGACAGGGTTTCTCTGTAGTTTTGAAGCCTGTCCTGGAACTAGCTCTTTAGACCTAGTGACCTAGCACTAGGGAGGCAGAGGCAGCAGAGGCAGGCAGATTTCTATGAGTTCAAGGTTGATTGTATTTTACACTAGCATTTAGTAATCGTGTTTGGCATGATTATTTCTAGTCCCTGATTTCTGAATTTGTCTTTGTTGGATAGGTGTTTTGTTCCTTGACTTCCTTAGTCTTTGTTGGTTTGATTTCTGGATGTTGTCAAGACCTCTGGTCTTGTATTGTATTGTAAGTCTCTGACCAACTTGGGATTTTGCCTTCTCACATTTAGGTTGGCCTTTGATGTAACAGAAAGTTTCTGTCTTTTTGTTTGTTTGTTTGTTTTTGTTTTTTTTATTGGTGTGTGTGGCCTCCATTTATGTTTAAGAATCTATTTCTTTAAAAACTTAAAAGTGTGCAGAAAATTTTAAGTGACAGGCATGAATGATAACTTATTGAGTAAAATAAATTCTTGTGTTGATGTCATTATTCATTCTTTTCATTTTTCATACAATGCTTTGAAATCATCTTTTATTTTTTGAGATGTGATCCTTCCCTTTTTTCCCTTACACATTTCCATATAATCTTCCTTGCTCTATTTTAAATTTATGGCCTGCATATTCATTAATTGTTGTTTTAAAAGTATATGAATATTTATATATTTATGCATAAATATACTTGTTCAGTTTCTATAATGTTATTTGTTTATATGATTTCAGGGTTGATCATTGGGCATTAGATAATCTATTGGTATGCTCCATCCTGTGGCAATATAGTTTCTAAGTGATTATTACGTGGTCTGGGTAGCCAGGAACGAAAAAGCAGCCTCTCCCAACACGTCTGCTGTCAGAATACTTCAGTTACCTGTAGTTCTTCTTCTGATTTGAGTTCCCTTTTCCACATTGGTATGTCCTTTTATTTCTGTCCTTGTTCAGCTCATGTTGAGGCAGTCATGTTGATGAGATATTATTGGTATAACTTATGGCATTCTTAGGAGACACAATCTACGTAAACTTGTAAATACTCTTCTTACCATTTTTCTGCTCCCTGTTCTACAATGTTCCCAGTGATTTATATAAGGGAGTTGTATTGTAGATGTCTCCCCTAGGACAGATTGGTCTGAATTTTCAACCAGTGGTCTGTTTTCTGCAATGATATCCATCTGTTGCAAAGAGATGTTTCCCTGAAGTATTCTTCAGGGAATAAAGCTCACACTTATACCTGTAGTCTTGTAGCATTAGAAGAGTAATAATATGTAAAATTTGTCTTTCTGAGTCTAGATTTTCTCATTCTTTATGATCTTTCTTTTTCTAGCCATTTATTTCAAAATTTATGAGTTTAGAATTCTTACTGCTAAAAAATATGTCACATTGTATGTGCATCTCATTGTCATTATCAACTCATTGCTTGAAGAAAATTTATGTTGTTTCCTTTTCTTTCTGTTATAACTAGGGCAGCATTGAAATTATGAATATATATATATATACATATGTATATACATACATCTACAACTTTTATTAATCATGTAATGTTTAGAAACAGAAAATAGTACACAAACATGATAAAATAGTTTCAATTCTTAAGTAATAGGTATAATTGTAAATAAATTTCTTCTGAATTTACTTGTTTTAAATATTTTAATTATCTATTTTAATTTTAATTATGTACATATATGTGGAGGGGCATGCTTGTATGAGTGGAGGTACCTATAAAGTTCAAAAGAAGGTGCCATATTTCTTGAACTGATGTTACAGACTTCCATAAACTTCCTATATAGGCTTTGAACCTAATTGAACTTGCGTGTACTCTTCAACTCTAAGAGATTAAATTTAAAATTTAAATTTTTTATTTTATATTTTAGGGTGTTATATAAGAGAAACACTATATTTGAAGTGCTTCCACCCTTTATCTAGTTCCTCCAGTTCCTCCTGTATCTTACCAACTACTTCTCAAATACATGAAGACTGAAGAAATATTCTTAATTATTATTTACTTTCTTGTTGTATACACTATCTTTCTATTATCTATCTATCTATCTATCTATCTATCTATCTATCATCTATCTATCTATCTATCTATCTATCTATCTATCTATCATCTATCCATTTATCTACCATCTATATATCTATCCATCTATCTATCATCTGTCAATCTAGCTAGCTAGCTATCATCCATCAATTTTTCTATCTATCTATCTATCTATCTATCTATCTATCTATCTATCTATCTATCTATCATCTATCTATCTTTCTGTCTATATATCACCTACCTATTTATCTATCATCTACGTTGCTAGCTAATTACCATTTATCTATGTATCATCTATCTATTTTCTAAATAGCTTGGTAGATGTTGGATTTCTAAATGGTAATTGCTACACCTTTACATGTAATAACACTAAAGGAACTGGGTAGGGTATGTGATATGTAAATGTGTTTAGCAATGATAATTTAGAATTGGGGCTTGTCACTGAAGAAATTTGTTTCTTTCCCTCTCAACAGCAACTGGTTCCCTGCTTTATTTCATCTTATATGGGAGCCTTGTGAAATTCCCCTACTGAGTAGTTAGTGTAGACAATTATACTTTTAGATGCAATGTTTGCAGCACCACTTTCACAACTAGAAGACAATACCTCTCAGTGAGTGCCCTGGTCTCTGGCACTTATAACCTTTCCATCTTTTCATCTACTATTCTTATTTTATCTATTAGTACTAAGGACCCTAAACCTTAGTTGTAGGTGTTGCATTTTAGTTGCATCAATTTTGTTAGTTAACTTATTATATGCACTTTTCTGGTTATTTATTTGTGTAAAAATCTTCATCAGCAAAACTGAAAAAAATAAGATATGTCACAGCATGATAGTGATCTTCTTAAGAGTCACAGACTATCTAGCAAAATCCCCAGTGATAATCACGCAAACCTCCATATGAATTGTTCGCTGGAGGAACCAAAAGGATCCAAAAAATATATCACCTATTTGTGTTGTCAATTTTTGTATATTGTAACTTTAATTTGAGACCTTATTGCTAAAAATATTACATGCTTCGAATAAAGAACCCAGAGGATTCAAACTGAGATTAAACAAGGAATCTCCTCCATTAAGTTGAGTTTCCACATCATTGAAGATGCTGTGCAAGCTACAAATAGAGAAAAGCATTCGATAGTTCTATGTAGCTATAAAGCCTATGGACCAGTACTACTGGGACAAAACTTCAGCACCACAAGAAAATAAGTATAAAGATATAAAGATAGATGACAAAAAGATAGATAGATAGATAGATAGATAGATAGATAGATAGATAGATAGATAGATAGATAGATAGATAGATACTTGTGCCATACAATACAATAGTTTGTAAGTACACCTTATAGGGCATTTTTATCTGGAATTTATGATTAAAATTTAAGAAAATTATATACACAGTTATCATTTGTGCCTAGAAACAAATATTTGAATACAATAATATGTGATGATTACATAGGAAAAGAACTGACTATAAATATACAAGTGCTGGGGTGAGGGCATGGAGGAAGAGAGGATGGAAAATGTGTGACTGGAAAGAAGAATCTATTTTCAACCAAAAGAAAAGGAAAGGTAGGAGGCTGTAGAGCATGCATTTAATTCCAGCACTTGGGAGAAAGAGGCAGAGGCATGTGTATCTCTGTGAGTTCAAGGCCAGCCTGATCTATAAGAGCGAGTTCCAGGACAGGCTCCAAATCTACAGAGAAGTGCTTTCTTAAAAAAAAAATGAGAAGAAAAAGAAAAGAAGCAACTGATTAAAAATTGAAGCAGATTTATGCAAATAGTACATTATTGTAGAATGATATCCATTTTTATGAAAATATACATTTAAGAGTTCATCAAATATATCTCTCAAAATTGGGCATATATATGGAAAAATAACATAAATTAGATTGTGAAGAAATTACATTTTAGCGATAGCAATATTTCAGAGTAATTCTTCCCTTTAGAGAAGCATATGAAAATGTTTTAATGTAGTAGTTCACAGTAAGATGCATGCCAAAGATTTAGAAACACAACACACTTCACTTTCTTTATGGCAGCCATCAAGAGTATCCTTATTGTTGTATAGGAAGAGAGGAATCAGAGAAAAACTGTAGTAAACTCAGTGTAAATAACAATAGCTTTGCAGTTACTCAGAGGACATAATGAAAGTAAGCCAAGAACTTGGGTCCACACCTATAGTATTAGGGAATTGGGAAGGGGGGTTAGTGTGGCTATAAAAATAAAAGAGTAGATAATCAGACAGGGTTCAAAAACTGGATAATTTTTAAAGATTTGATTAAAATGTGTGAAAACAGACAAAAAAATACCTGGGTATTGAAGCCAGGAACTTGATAAAGTATTATGAAGTGGTAAGGAGAATTTGTAGTTTCAAAGTTAAACATTTTTATCAATTGGTGAAAATTTAAGTATACTTGCCAATTTTCAAAGTTCTTTAATTTTCTCAATGTGTTTTGGCTGTTATGTACAATTACTTGAGGGTACATAAGAAGAAAGAAACCATAAATTGCAACAAGAGTCTTTCTTAAATGAGTGAAAAGTAACACTGACAAACATAAAATTAGGTGCTTCATAACATAACTATCAGAATCATCAAAAGAACAATGGCAATGGGTTCTTGATCCTATTGCACGTAATGTCTTTGTGGGAGCCCAGGTAGTTTGGATGCTCACCTTAATAGACCTGGATGGAGGTGGGTGGTCCTTGGACCTCCCACAGGGCAGAGAAACCTGCTTGCTCTTGGGGCTGAGGAGGGAGGAAGACTTGATTGGGGGAGGGGGAGGGAATGGGAGGTGGTGGCGGGGAAGAGGCAGAAATCTTTAATAATTAAATAAATTAATTAATAAAAAATAAATAAAAAAATAAAAAATAAAAAAAATAAATATTCATAAAGTACTTGAAAAAAAAGAAAAGCATGAAGGAATATAATCATCCTGACAATTGCTAGAATAAAATTATATGTGTAGTGTATATGATAATAAGATATCTATTGATTGAAATTCACCTGTCATTTTTCCAAATCTTCATAAATACTCAATTGCTATTTAGGTGTAATTTACTGATAGTAAGACAGTTAGTGTTCTCATTATTCAGTGGAAAATGAGAAAAAAAGGTAAGTGAGCACCATCCATGTACATTACTAAAAATGACTCATATAAACTAGATCCAAAATCATTATGATATTCATAATTTTAGCCTGTTATTGAAAGAAGACTGTGAATGGGTAGATATGGCAAAATTAGAATATGGGAAATTTCTTACTTCAGTTTTTCAGAACTCACTAAGGATTTTCTTGCCTCTGTAGACTATTGACATATATGTTCTTTTGAGAAAATTTTACAAAGTGAATGATGTTTTTACATCACAATTTCATTTTCCATACATATGGTTTTATGCTTACATATCACTACCTGTTTCTGGTACAGCACTTTGGATATTTTTGTCCTACCAAGACTGGAACTAGCAGCGTCCCGCAGTTCCTTAGACCCACATTACTAGGATTATTGGCAAAACTCAACACATCTAATTTTTTCCGTGGATACTGGAGACCCAATATTAAGCCCTAAGGTTTGTACAGAAATTATGGTACACTGAAAGATCTCCCCAGTGCCAAGGTATTTAATGTTTTGAAAATTTCTATGTATGCATTTTGTCTGCAAATTGTGTGTGTGTGTGTGTGTGTGTGTGTGCGTGTATTATATGATAACTGCTGCCCTTTTAGGCATGAAAGGGGCATTTGGGCTACGGGGAATTGGAGTTAAAGTGGGTTCTAAGCATTCTATGCTCATGAACTAGGGAATTAGAAAGTTGTAATGAAGTTGACTCATAACTTACCATTACATAATAATCAAGGATCTATACATTTGTACAGCGCACACACACAGAGATTTATGACATTTAAAATAAAAATCATAATCTACTCTTTGTGGCTGTTTCTTGAAGCAAAGAGGAAATTGGTCAGTAACTCACTCCTCCTCAGACAAAGGTAAGGAGTCTACACCCTATTCACCCTTTCAGAAAAGTAAAAATGGCCTTCAAGGGCTGACAGAGAGGGCAGTGCAATCACGTAGTTCCCTTGGCAGTACATGTGACTTCATAATTCTTTTACCTCCATAAATCTTGCAATTAATTCCTTCCTATCTCCCTGTTGTCATTGCTTTATAAGACCTTTTGTGAAGAGGTTAATAAGGAAAATTGTGTTTTCTGAAATGATTAGGTTAGAGGCAACCACAGAATAGAAATAAATGTTCCTACTGTTCCAAATATAACCAACTCAAGACAGTTTCTGAAATGTTAAGACGATTAATTTTAGCACACCAATCTGAAGGCTTAAAGACAAGAAAGTATATGAAGAGAGGAAAGAACCTAAGAATTTCTAGCCATATCTTTTTGTAACTGTCTGTGTCTATGTTGCAAACCTAAAATACTGTATGTACCTGAGAAAAGCTGGGAGAAAAGAGGTGTTCACTCACAGGAAGAGCCCACCTATTGGTTCTTCAATGTCAACAGTTAGCCTTAAAAACATACATAAAAGAAATAATATATGAATTGAGCAGGTTATAATTTAGATAATAGATGTATAACAATGTAGTTTAGTGAAAAAAAGCAATAAATTTTAAAGAGGGCAGGAAGGGATTATGAGGGTAGTGGGCAAAAAAGAGAATGGAGAAATGTAACTATATATCTCTCAAAAATACTGTGAAAAATGAGTTATTTTATTTTAATATACTATGGAGTTTTCAGTTGTTCATTTATTTTCTTATAGTTTAATTTTTGTTCTTTTGGTTTTATCAAGACTGGATTTGTCTGTAGCTTTAGAACCTGTCCTGGTACTAGCTCTTGACCAGGCTGGCCTCAAATTCTCAGAGATCTGCCTGCCTCTGTCTTCTAAGTGTTGGAATTAAAGGTGTGCATCACTAACACCCTATTTTTATATTTTAAATTTTTGTTTAATCAACATTTTTGTTTATATTATCTTTTACTTTTCTGGAGATTAAAATGGTAAACATAAAAGAAAAGTGTATTTCTTTTTACTTTATTTTGAATTTAGGTAATGTTTTGTTCACCAAACAATCATATACATGTTAGTCTTCCAACAGAACATCATGCTTTAGTGCCTACAAATAGGTTCAGAATTTTAGTGTATATTCTATCCCATGAATTTTTCTGAAAGCAGGCATAAGTTTTCCCAAAGGATATTTTCATCTGCACTCTTGCTGGAAGATTTTATTCTCCTGTATTTAGAAAAGAGTCAGAGATTCTGAGCTATCTTTGCATATCTGTGTATACAATGTTTATTGCTGTCATGTTGATGGGATTTAGAAACATTCTGAGAAGCAGACCTCTTGGTGTGTTTCTTAAAATATAACTGAGATGGGAAAACCAATCCTTAATTTTGGTACCAATCCACAGCATTTATCTTTCTTATTTAACGACTTATCTTTCTTTACCAGCTGCCTTATGGTCCTGGTATGATCCTTACTATGATAGTGAGATAAAATAAACCTTGACAGTTTTAAGTTGCTTTTATCAGAAATTTTATCATAAGAATAAAAAGCATTAATTAATAAAGGAAATTGGTTCAAGGAATGGTTTAATTGCAATGAAAAACTTGAGTTGAATTTCAGGTTTTGGGACAAGTTTGCTGGAATAATGTAGAAGAGATTGGAGTTGCAGGCTAAAGACACCATAGAATACTGAGGCAGAGACTAGGGCTGTGAGATAAAAATAGTAGAGGTTTATCTCCTGACATTTCAGAGGGAAACAAGGACTCATTCTAGATCCAGACCAGAGGATCCATGTCACAAACTTGCAAAAAATCAGTCTGTATTCTTCCAAGGTCCTGAGAACACCAGTGAGGCTAAATTAAATAGTCATGGGCTAGTTTATTTGATGAAGGGAATTTATTTCACTGTTGCAAGAATAATGGCCACTACTCTTATGTAGATCTATACTTCAGAGAGAAAAGCATCTGCAGCAGAGAGATAGGAAAAGGGGTAAAATAAAAATGAAAAAGATATGTTTATCATCATTTGATTACAGGGAATAAGACTTTTTAACCCAGGTCTAAACTTTGCTCAACATTTATTGCTGTTTGTGTTGCTTTAGCTTATTTTTCTTTGCTTTGGAGTAAAACTCAATCCTCTTGGATGCTTAGCAAGCATTCTACTACTGAGCTGTTGCATGCCTTGTTCTAGTCAATTTTCTTTTGCTATGATGAAACACCATGGCTAGGGCAAGTCATAAAATGAAAGGTTTATTTGGGCTACAGATCCAGAGAAAAGAGTTCATCTTGGTGAAGAAATGTGTCATCAAACAGCATCCAGGCAAACTGTAACAACAAGGTAAGAGGTTAATTGCCTCATGCTCCATAGCACCAAGTAGAGAAAGGAAACTATGCAATTCCATTCCAGTGACAACAATCCTCTAATCCTCTCCTAACAAGGTCACCAACTAGGGACTAAGTTTAAATCTCATACAAAACTCCACATTAACATATCCAATATTCACTCAACAGATTTCTAGTGTAAAACTTATTTTATATTAGAGCACAGAGGACATCTGAAGCTAATTTCTGAATATAAAAAATGATTTTGCATCTCCTGTATTTAATAATAAGGAAAGTAAAATAAAGGTCAAATTAGATCCAATGCTTAATTAAGCAAATAATAGTACCAAACTTATCCTACTAGAATCTAATATTACCATATGAGAAATATTGTACTTTTTTTGTTGGAAAATGAAATGTACATTTTTGTTTACTAGTTTAACTAAAAAGGTCTAAAGGTGTAAAAGCCTTTGTTTGCCATGAAGAAAACTATTGATCAGTAATTATACTGTGTGATACACTCTATGAAGTATACCAGAGCAACACAGCTGCCTGCTATACATAACATGGCCAGAAACCATGGAGCTACTCAAGGAAGCTCTGCCCTGACTGCCAGGTTTTCATCATGTTTAATGATTCTGAGAGGGGTGTCTCTTTTACTGCCCTACGGAAGACAGACTTATAATATTCATACAAAAGAAACTTGCTTAATAACCCAGCATTTGACAGGCAGCGGTGACACATGGCATTAATCCCAGTACTCGGGAGGCAGAGGCAAGTGGATCTCTGTGAGTTCCAGGCCAGCCTGGTATACAAGAGCTAGTAACAGGACAGGCTCCAAAGCTACAGATAAATCCTGTCATGAAAAAACAAACAAACAAAAAGAATCCAGCATTTTTATCTTTAACTAATCGATTAATGATTTCAGAATATTTGTTCAAATGATTTTCTATTCTGCTTCCAGATAAACAATGCAAGTTAAATATTATCAGCTGAAAATGCTATATAAGAATGTATGCTGTCCAAAATTAAAATAGTAAATAGTCCAATACTGACTTGTTTTACTTGCTACAGTATGCCACACAATAACATGACAGAAAATTAAAGTAACTTTCATATAAATTTTTCAAATTTTCATCAGAAAATAAATCAAAATACATTGATAAGATAATTAAAATAATGATTTTTAACTTGTACATTTATTTAATTATTAATATTTCACTGAAATATTATTCTATATATCATCTGACGAACTGCTGCTACTTGATTCATAGTTGTAATATAGATATTTATATGTGTATTTATGTACATAGAAATATGATAGTTATACAAGCATGCATATGTAATAGTTGACTTGAAGTATATATATGTGTTCAATTTTACTTGGTTATGCATAATTTCCTTTTAGAATGTTTGTGTCATTTTATACAGTTTTGAAATATGCATAAGAGCTCCCATGAGTTCAAATTGTTGAAAACACTCATTATTACCAGATATTAAATTTTTGGAGCATATGATATGTAAAAAATATTATTTTATCATTTCTTGATTGCTAAAGAAAATAAGAATGATTATATTCTGCTTGGTAAACTTTTGCCTATTCATGTCTATAAAATTTTATTTGCACCTCTAGTTTTTCTTTTGTTAAGCATGATTTTTTTCCTCACATAATTTTCTGATTATGTTTTTTCCTCCCTCTCTTCTCCACATTCCCCCCCCTTCTTTTTCATTTGGATTTCTGAATCCACCCCCTTTACGTAGCTAATAAAATGTATATATAAAAAGGAAAATGAGCAAAACAGAACATAACAAAAATAAACAAACAAAAACCAGTCTGCTAAAAGATAATAACAATAAGGCAAATGTAGGCAGATCTCTATGAGTTTGAGGCCTGCCTGGTCTATAAAGTGTGTTCCAAGACTGCCAGGGCAATTACACAGAGAAACCCTGTCTCGAAAACTACTACTACTACTTATAATAATAATATTAATATTGTAATAAAATAAAATCTATCACATTGGAATAGGACAAAAACAAACAATAGAAAAAAGAGCCCCATAAAGACACAAGAAACAGACACAGATGCAAAGACACACTCATTTGTCCTCCTAGGAATCCCATAGTAATTCTAAGCTAGAAACCATGACATATCAGCAAAGAACCTGTAGGTTAAGAGTGTGTGTGTGTGTAATGTAAGTATATTTATATGCTACATAATAAATATAAATATAATTAAATTAAAATTTTAAAATGGAAAAGACATAATATAAATTTACAAGGCAAAGAACCTGCAAAGATGGAACTTCTAATGTTGCTATTAAGTATGCTTACTGTTAGCCACCTACTGCTGGGCATGAGGGCACCCTTAAGATTCTTTTCAAAAATACTAAAGTTTTATTTGAAAACAATTTGGAGAAAAATGATTTATTTTGCTTAAGCATTTTGATCATAGTTATCACTGAAGAAATTCAGGAAGGGTATTAAGTATGAAACTGGACATGGGAAACAAAGGCCATGGTAACCACTGCTTATTGTTTGTTCCTCAGGACTTTTTCAGCTAGCTTTCTAATACTATGCATTCAACAAGTCATTGGGTGGCAACTCTAACAATAGGTTAGACCCTCCTTCATCATTCATGAATCAAGGAAATGTCAGATAAAATTTGTTATAGGCAATAGTATGGAGGCAATATTCAGTGGAAGGCCCCTTTTGCCGTATGACTCTAGTTTGTATCAAGTCAACAAAGATAGCTTGAAAAGTACATTGATATATCTGTAAATTTTCTGCATAATAAAAACATTTCATAGTTGTAAATTTCTTTCCTGCCATTCTTAACATTTTATAAATTCTTATCTTTTTACAATTAAAATATATTATTTTTTGATAATGTAATACATAATTAGTTATATCATTTCCACATTCTGTCTCTGCCTTCCTAGTCTTCCTGTATCCCTGTACCAGTCCTCCTCAAATTCTTGCACTCTTTTTCTTTTTAAATTTTTTATTACTTTATAAATAATACCAATCAAAATTTACACTTCCTCCTCTCCTCCCACTTCCCTCCCGATCCCCCCCCATCCCCTCCTTTCCACCTCCTCCAGTCCTAAAAGAGGGCAAGGTACCCTGCCCAGTGTGAAGTCCAAGGCCCTCCCCACTTCATCCAGGCTTAGGGAGGTATGCATCCAAAGAGAATAGGATTCCAAAAAGCCAGTACATGCAGTAGAGACAAATCCCAGTACCATTATTATTGGCCCCTCAGTATGCCCCAATTGTCAGCCACATTCAGTAGGTCCAGTTTGATTCCATGCTTGTTCAGTCCCAGTCCAGCTGGAGTTGGTGAGCTCAGGTACACTGTCTCAGTGGGTGAACCAACCCCTCGTGGTCCTAAGTTCCTTGCTCATATTCTCCCTCCTGCTCTTCAACTGGACCTTGGGAGCTTAGTTCAGTACTCCAATGTGGGTCTCTGTCTCTATCTCCATCCATCGCCAGATGAAGGTTCTATGACGATATTCAAAATATTCATCTGTCTGACTCCAGGACAAGGCCAGTTCAGGCACCCTCTCCTCCACTGCCCAAGGTCCTAGCTGGAGTTATCCCCATAGATTCTTGGGAACCCCTCTAGAGCCAAGCATCTTGCCAATCCCAAAATGGCTCCCTCAGTTAAGATAATCCCAGCATTCAGGAGGAAGAGGTAGGTGGATCTCTGTGAGTTCGAGTCCAGCCTGTTCTACAAGAACTAGTTTCAGAACAGGCTCCAAAGCTACTGAGAAACCCTGTCTCAAACCCCTCCAAAAGACATCTCATTCCTTTCCTCCATCGCAACCATCCACTCCCCCAAGCTCTCCCAAACCTTATGCTTCCCTCCTCTCTTTCCCCCTCTCCCCTTTTCCCCACCCTCACCCCTATGCACCCAACTTTTGCCTGATGATCTTGTCTGTTTCCAATTTCCAGGAGGATCTATATATGTTTTTCTTTGGGTTCACCTTATTAGTTAGCTTCTCTAGGATCACGAACTATAGGCCTGATGTCCTTTGTTAATGGCCAGAATCCACTAATGAGTAAGTACATACCATATTAATATTTTTGTGTCTGGGTTATCTTACTCAGGATAGTGTTTTCTACTTTCATCCATTTGCATGTAAAATTCAAGATGTCTTTTTCTTAATGCTGAGTAGTACTCTAATGTGTAGATGTGCCATACTTTCTTTATTCATTCTTCCATTGAGGGGCATCTAGGTTGTTTCCAGGTTATGGCCATTACAAATAATGCTGCTATAAACATAGTTGTACAAATGCTTTTGTAGTATGATTAAGCATCTCTTGGGTATATTCCAAAAAGTGGTATTGCTGGATCCTGAGGTAGGTAGACTCCCAATTTTCTGAGAAACCACACTAATTTCCAAAGTGGTTGCTCCAGTTTGCATTCCCACCAGTAATGGGTGAGTGTTCTCCTTACTCCACATCCTCTCCAGCATTGGCTATCATCAGTGTTTTTGATTTTAGCCATTCTGACAGGTGTAAGATGGTATCTCAAAGTTGTTTTGATTTGCATTTCCCTGATAGCTAAGAGAGTTGCACATGTCCTTAAGTATCTTTTGGCCATTTGAACTTCTTCTGTTGAGAATTCTCTGTTCAGTTCAGTACTCCATTTTTAATTGGGTTATTTAGAATTTTAACGTCTGGTTTCTTGAGTTCTTTATATATTTTGGAGATCAACCTTTGTCTGATGTGGGGTTGGAGAAGATCTTCTCCCATTCCATAGGTTTCCTTTTTGTCTTAGTGACAGTGTCCTTTGCTTTACAGAAGCTTCTCAGTTTCAGGAGGTCCCATTTATTCAATGTTGCCCTTATTGTCTCTCCTAGCTTTGTCCGATGCAGGGTCGGTGAAGATCTTCTCCCATTCAGTAGGTTGCCTTTTTGTCTTAATGACACTGTCCTTTACATTACAGAAGCTTCTCTTTAAGGAGGTCTGATTTATTCATTGTTGCTCTTATTGTCTGTGCTACTTGGGTTATATGTAGGAAGTGCTGTCCTGTGCCCATGTGTTGCAGACTTCTTCCCATGTTCTTTTCTATCAGGTTCTGTGTGCTCAGATTTATATTGAGGTCTTTAATCCATTTGGGCATGAGTTTTGTGCATGGGGATAGATATGGATCTATTTTCATTCTTCTACAGGATGACATTCAATTAAGCCAGCACCATTTGTTAAAGATGTTTTCTTTCTTCAATTGTATAATTTTAGTTTCTTTGTCAAAAATCAGGAGTTAATAGGTGTGTGGATTAATATACAGGTCTTCAATTCAATTCCATTGTTCAATGAATCTGTTTTTATGCCAATACCAAGCCATTTTCATTACAGTAGCTTTGTAATAGAGTGTGATGTCAGGGATGGTAATGACTATGGAAGTTCCATTATTGTAAAGGATTTTTTTGCCATTCTGTTTTTTTTTTTCATATAAAGTTTAGTATTGTTATCTCAAGGTCTTTGAAGAATTTTGTTGGAATTTAGATGGGTATTGCATTGAATTTATAGATTGCCTTTGGTAGGACTGCCATTTTTACTATGTTGATCCTACCAATTTAAGAGCATGTGAGATCTTTCCATTTTCTGATATCCTCTTCAATTTCGTTCTTCAAAAGAATTAAAGTTCTTGTCAAATAGCTCTTTCACTTCCGTGGTTAGTGTTACCCCAAGATAATTTATGCAATTTGTAGCTATTGTGAAAGGTGATGTTTCTCTGATTTTGCTTTCAGCTTCTTTATCCGTTTTTGTACATGAAGGCTACTGTTTTCTTTGAATTGATCTTGTATTTTACCACATCACTAAAAGGTATTTGCCAGCTGTAGGAGTTCTCTGATAGAGTTTTTGGGGTCACTTATGTACACTATCATATTATCGCCAAATAACAAAAATTTGACTTCTTCCTTTCCAATTTGAATCCTCTTGATCTACTTTTGTTGTCTTGTTGCTATTGCTAGAACTTCAATCACTATGTTGCAGAGGTATGGAGAGAGTAGACAGTCTTGTCTTCTTCCTGATTTTAGTGGAATCACTTTCAGTTTCTCTCCATTTAACTTGATGTTAGCTGTTAGCTTGCTGTATATTACTTTTATTATATTTAGATATGATCCTTGTATCCCTAATCTCTCCAATACCTTTATCATAATAGGCTGTTGAATTTTGTCAAATGCTTTTTCTACATGTAATGAAATGATCTTATGATTTTTTCTTTCAGTTTATTTATATGATAGATTTTCATATGTTGAACCTGCCCTGCATCTCTGGGATAAAGTCTACTTGATCATAATGGATCATTTTTGTGATGTGTTTTGGATTCGGTTTGCCTGTATTTTATTGAGAATCTTTGCATTGATGTTCATGAGTGAGATTGGTCTGTAATTCTCTTTCATGGTTGAGTCTTTGTGTGGTTTTGTTATCAGGGTAACTGTGGCTTCATAAAAAAAATTGGGAATGACTCTTCTGTTTCTATTATGTGAAACACATTAAGGAGTATAGGTATTAGCTCTTCTTGGAAGTTTTGGTAGAAATCTGCACTAAAACCATATGGTCCTTGGCTTTTATTGGGTTGGGAGGTTTTTGATGACAGTTACTATTTCCTTGTGACTTTTAGATCTATTTAAATTGCTCACCTTGTCTTCATTTAATTTTGGTATATGGTATTTATCCTAAATAATTGTTCATTTCTTTTACATTTTCCAATTTTGTGGAGTACAGATTTTTGTGGTAAGACCTAATGATTCTCTGAATTTTGTCATTGTCTATTGTTATAACCCACTTTTCTTTTCTGATCTTGATAATTTGCATGCTCTCTCTCTGCCTTTTGATTAATTTTGATATGGGTTTGTTGATCTTGTTGATTTTCTCAAAGAATCAGCTCTTTCTTTCATTGATTCTTTGAATTGTTTTTTGTGTTTAAATTTTGTTGATTTCAAACCTCAGTTCGATTTTTTTCCAGTTTTCTAGTCCTCCTGAGTGAGTCTGCTTCTTCTTCTTTTTTTTTTTTTTTTCTAGAGCTTTCTGGTGTTCTGATAAGTCTCTAATGTGAGCTTTCTCTGTTTTCTTTATGTGGGCACTTAGCGCTATGAAATTTCCTCTTAGCACTGCTTTCATAGTGTCCCATAGGTTTGGCTATGTTATGTCTTTATTTTTGTTGAATTCAAGGAAGACTTTAATTTCTTTCTTTATTTCTTCCTTGACCAAGGGTTGGTTCAGTAGTTGACTGTTCAGTTTCCATGAATTTGTAGGCTTTCTGGTGGTAGTATTTTTGTTAAATTCTAATTTTACTCCATGGTGAACTGATAGGAACAGGTGGTTACTCCAATTTCCTTTTTTGTATCTGTGGATGTTTGCTTTGTTACTGAGTATGTGATCAATTTTTGAGAATATTCCATGGGGTTCTGAGAAGAAGGTATATTCTCTCCAGTTTAGGTGGAATATTCTATAGACGTCTGTTAAGTCCATTTGATTCATGACATCTGTTAGTTCTCTTATTTCTCTGTTAAGTTTCTGTCTGGTTGACTTGTCCATTGGCAAGAGAGGTTTGTTGAAATTTCCTACTATTGGGGTATGGTGTTTGTTATGTGATTTGAGAGTATTAGCAATGCTTCTATTACATAAGTGGGTGCTTTTATATTAGGAGCATAGATATTCAGGATTGAGACTTCATCTTGATTAATTGTTCCAGTTATGAGTGTAAAGTGTCCTTCTCCATCTTTTCTGATTAATTTTAGTTTGAAATCAATTTTGTTATATATATTAGGATAACCACACCTGCTTGTTTCTTAGGTCCATTTAAGTGAAAAACCTTTTCTCACCCCTTTACTCTGGGGTAGTGTTTGTCTTTGAAGTTGAGGTGTGTTCCTTGTAAGCAGCAGGATGCACAACCTGTTTTTGTTTCCATTCTCTTTTTTTCTAATATTTTTTTTATTAAAAATTCTGCCTCCTCCCAGCCTCCCTTTTCCCTTTCCTTCCCCCCATGCCCTTCCCCCTCTTTCTCCAGTCCTAAGAGCAGTCAGGATTCCCTGCCCTGTGGGAAGTCCAAGGTCCTCCCTCCTCCATCCAGGTCTAGGAAGGTGAGCATCCAAACAGCTAGGCTTCCACAAAGCCAGTACATGCAGTAGGATCAAAACTGAGTGCCAGACCTTGAGAGGACAATAATCAACTTTATATGGAAATAAAACCCCAGGATAGCCAAAACAATCTTATATAATAAAGGAATGCTTCCATTCTCTTAACCTGTGCCTTTTTATAGGTGAGTTGAGTTCATTGATATTAAGTGATATTAATGACAAGTGGTTGTTAACTCTGGTTATTTTTTTGATGGTGGTGTGTGTTTCCCTTCTTTGACTTGTGTTGGTGGAAGGTTATCAGATGTCTGTGTTATTGTGAGTGTAGATGGCTTTGTTGGGTTTTCCTTCTATTACTTTCTGTAAGACTAGATTTGTGGATACATATTGTTTAAATCTGTTTTTTGTCATGGAGTATCTGTTTTCTCCATCAATGGCGAAAGAAATCTTTGCTGTGTATAGTAGTCTGAGCTGGCATCCATGGTCTCTTAGTGTCTGCAGCAATCTATCGAAGACCTTCTGACCTTCATGGTTTTCAATGAGAAGTTAGGTGTAATTGTGATAGGTTTACCTTTATATGTTACTTGACCTTTTTCCTTTGCAGATCTTAAAATTCTTTTTTTTATTCTGTATTTTTTATCTAGTTTATTTGGTGTTCTATAGGCTTCTCATACCTTCATAGGGATATCCTTCTTTAGGTTGGGAAAGTTGTCTTCTATAATTTTGTTGAATATATTTTCTGGGCCTTTGAGCTGGAATTCTTCTACCCCTATTATTCTTAGGTTTGGTCTTTTCATGGTGTCCCAGATTTTCTGGATGATTTGTGTTAAGAATTTTTTGAATTTGATGTTTGCTTTGGTCAATGAGTCTATTTCCTGTATAGTATCTTCAGCACCTGAAATTCTTTCTTCTATTTCATGTATTCTGTTGGTTATAATTGTCTCTTTAGTTCCCGTTCGTTTACCCAGATTTTCCGTATCCAGCCTTCCCTCTGTTTATGTTTTCTATAATACCTCCATTTACATCTTCAAGTCTTGAACTGTTTCCTTTACCTGTTTGATTGCTTTTTCTTGGTTTTCATGGGTATCTTTGAGAGATTTATTAATTTCTTCTAAATGTTTGTTTGTCTTCTCTTCCATTTCTTTAAAGGAGTTTTTTGCTTCCCGTTTAAAGGTCTCCATCATTTTCATAAGGTTACATTTAAAGTCATTTTCGTCTACTTCTTCTGATTAGGATGTCAAGTCTTTCTGTTGAATGTTCACTGGATTCTGATATTACCATATTGCTTTTCAGGAAATTGGAGGAATTCTTACATTGACATCTACCCATCCCTTCCTTAAACTGAGGCCAGCAGAGTCTTGGTGTCTTGGTTCATTCTTTGCTGTGGTTGACTGAGTACTTAGGAGTTTTTCTTGTTCTGCCTTCTCTTAGGTTCCATCAGAACTGGAGCAGGCACTCAGATTCCCTCATCCCTGAAGCAGGCTGTGTTGTGGGTTCCAAGGACCTCACAGATGAAAAAGCAGGTTTGGGAGCAGGGTGGAATGGGGTCAAGAAAGTCAGCAACAGGGCCATACCCGCTGGATGGCCAGAAAAGCTTAGGGAATTCGAAGGGGGCTGGATTTAGTCCCCCTGGGATGGTCCCAGAGAGTGGCACTACAGGCTATCTGGCGGTGTGACCACTTACTTACTTCTCCAGTTCCTCTTAGCACAGGAGCAGGGTCTCTTGCAGGGTTCCAAGGACCTCGGAGACAAAAAGTCGGACTTGGGGGCAGGGTGGGCTGGGAGTAGAAGGCCCAGCGGAAGGAACACTCCCTGCAGGCTCTCCAGTTTCCTCAGCCCTGAAGCAGGCTGTGTTGGGCATTCCAAGGACCTCAGTGGTGGCGCACGCCTTTAATCCCAGCACTCAGGAGGCAGAGGCAGGCGGATCTCTGTGAGTTCGAGACCAGCCTGATCTACAAGAGCTAGTTCCAGGACAGGCTCCAAAACCGCAGAGAAACCCTGTCTCGAAAAATCAAAATAAATAAAAAAAAAAAATAAAAAAGAACCTCACTGACAAAAAGGTGGGCTTGGGGGCAGGGTGGGCTGAGGTAAAGAAAGTCAGCAGCAGGAACACACCCCACTGGATGTCCCAAAAAGCTTAGGGAATTTGAGGGGGCCTGGATACAGTCCCCCAGGGACTGTCCCAGAAGAGTGACACTTAAGGCCATCCAGCAATATGGCCCCTACTCACCTCTCCAGTTCCCCTCAGTATGGAAGCAGGATCTCTTACAGGATTCCTAGGACCAGCAGACTCGTGTGTGTGTGTGTGTGTGTGTGTGTGTGTGTGTGTGTGTGTGTGTAAAGCTTATACTGTCTCTTGGTGTTTCCCTATGCACATGTATTAGGGATTGATTATTGAGTCAAGTTAATTTATCAGGGTTCTTATCTATAGAGAAAGTTCTGTCTCTCACTAGTCACTAATTGTCTATAGATCTCTTCACCTAGAGAAGTGATTTTTGAAGACTGTTTCCCATTTAGATTGTTATGTGTGAGCAGATTGGTTTTGCACAGACCTTCTTTAAGCAATTTGTACTTTCTATTTAGATTATATAGTATCAGACCAGTTTCTACCATTACCTTCTGCAAATGCTGTTTATAAAAGAGTATGTATTTTTGCTACGTTTGGTATCCTCCTTATTATCATTGTTTCATACACTAAAAATTCATTGTTTTCATCAATAATGATTTACACAACCTTGGAAATTAATAATGGTTAAAATATATTATATCAAAATTTTATTTTTAATAAAATATATAAATATAAATTAAAAATGAATTCATTCATAATGTAGAAATGGAAATCTGCAAATATTTTTATAAAGATTTTTCATGTTGATGATTAAAAATTTAAAGTGCTAGACTTATAGTGTTTTGAAAGACCCCCATACTTGAAAGACCACCCCCATACTTGAAAGACCTCCGTGCCCACATACTATGTTAAACTCTGCTGAAAATTTAGCTGGGCCCCGGGCTCAGCTGATGCTAAAACTGGATATCTATGGGTTGCAGACTCACTGACTAGGCTAAGGAGAGGGATACTCCACCCCCAAGGCATTCTATCTAAATTGTCAACTTGCTGCAGTGTGCTATATCTAGCTTTTTGGTTTTTCGGGACTAAGGAGAAGGAATACTCCATCCCCCAAGATATCCTATCTAAACTGTCAACTCGCTGCAGGGTGTTTTATCTGTCTTTATGGTTTTTCAGGGAAATTCAAGAATAGACATGGGGCCATTCCCAGGATGAGCTAACCCCACCAATTTGACAGTCAATGAAATGCTTGTGCTATACTACCCTCTTATGTAATCATTTTCCCCTATAAATATGACTGTTTGAATTTGCCTGGAGTGTGCAGTTGGTGTAAGGTACTGTTGCAACCACAGGCACGTGTGTAATCAATAAAGACACCTCTTGCTGATTGCATCTGTTGGCCTGAATTATTGAGTCTGGGGAATTTCTCCCACCGCCCTTGAAAATGAGGGTCTTTCAGTTTTAGAAAGACCCTTGTACGTTAAATTCAAGTCTACCCTTAGTGTGGGTTTTAAAAATAATTATAGAGTTCAGACACTGTGAAAGATTAAAGGAAATTGATCATTTCACTGTATTTACTCTTTCTAGGTTTCTAGAAATTAGATACTGCCCACTTACCACCTATCCAACCCCATTTATTCTTTTTTTTTTTTTAGAAAACACACATGCAAATAAACAAACAAAAAATGTAAATTTAAAGTAAAAAAAAACCTATCCACAACACGTAGAGAGGCACATACACACACTCCACAAAAATCAAAGAATCAAAAACCATAACATACATGTGAATTATAAATAAGATCAAAAAATAAAAGAAAAATAAAGAGAAAAGAAAAATATCAGACAAATTCACATGATACAAATGATCTACAAAATTGTCATTGATTTCATTTTGTGTTGGCCATATACAGGTGGGTCCTATATTTGCATGTTGTTAATATACATAGTGATAGTCCATGGGAGAAAATAAATTTTTCCCTTGCAAGCTGATGTCAATTGGAACTAGCTGTTTGGTTAGGGATTATGTCCACTCTTCTTTCTCACTGAAAGGACCTCATTTGAATTCAGCCTATGTAAGTCCTGTGACTCTGCACATTCATAAATACATTAGTCCTGCATTTTAAAAGCAAAGCTTGAAAGAAGCATCAGAAAATAATTGAAATCCCAGTACCAATCATAAAAAGGCACTCATTAAATGGCTATGTTGGGGCAGTTCAAGTGACTTCCAAAACAATATAAATTATTGAAGCAGCTCTTGGTTGTCTTTCAAAGGCTGAAGTAAAAACCAGTGTTGCTGAAGACACCAAACACTTAGAACACAGAGTTTGTTTTGTTTGAGCCAGTTCTAAGCAGGAATGTCCCTTCCTCAAGTGTAGTTCTCATGCTTTCAGAAAATACATTGCAATCTGCCAAAGCAGGGAAGTAATTAATAGTTCTGCCATAGCAATAACAAGATATCCATAAGGGTGCAACAAGTAGTACTAACATGTTGGGAATAATCAATGGCAGTGACACTGAATTTAGTGCGTATTCAACAGAAGGGAAATCATGCGTTGTACTAGCAACCTGGCCAATTCCAGGGCAAATGAGATCATTGATCTTAGACTATAATCTACTATGTAAACAGAGACTATGCATTCATTTTCTAGCCACTCAGACCAGAATGATCACACAGAAACTATATTAATTACAAAACTATTTGACCAATAGGTTAGGCATGTTCCTAGCTAGTTCTTGCATCTTAAATTACACCATTTCTATTAACCTGTATTTTGCCATAAGGCTGTAACTTACCAGTAAAGTTCTGGCATTTTTCGTCTTCAGCAGTTATATGGTTTTTCCCTGATTCTGCCTACTCTCTATACATATCTCTGTTTGGATATCCCAACTGGCTTTATTCTGCCCTACCATAGGCAAAACCTTTATTAACCAATGGTAATAAAACATATTCACAGCATATAAAGGAATACCCCACATAATCTCCTTTTTTCTATCTAAATAAAAAGGAATGTTTTAATTTAACATATTAATATTACGTACAACAAAAAATCAAGTGAAAATTACACTTACACTATTTAGTCTGTTTCTGTATGGAAAGTTTCATATCTAATTTATCTTTTACCATAATTAAGGAAAACTATAACATCTGTCTTCAACTCTATCAAATACCCCAGAAGAATATAATATTACCTATTGAAACAGGAAATGTATTACAAGCAACTCCCAAAACTCTAGATTTGAGCGTAATCTTGCTGCCTGGACAGCCACCCAAAGTTCATCTCTAACATTGAGGCATCCATCTTCTGCCCACAGGCCCATAGAATTACGCAGTCTTTTAAATGAGGCAGAAAATTTGAAAGACAATTTTGCCCATATTTTTTGTCAGTTACTTTCTTTTGTGTCCCGCAGAATGTCTGGAAGACACATTCATAAACCCTGAAGGTCTGTCTCACCTACTTTTGGCAAGTTTAGTAGTCATTTTTCTGTGGCTCCTATATGAACAGTTTATACAGCATACCAAAGAGCACTTCAAGCAAAAGCAATTTATTTCTCAAATGACTAGCTTGTCACATTGAAGGCAAATTCAATAATGTGCTTCTTCAAACCCCATTAACTTCTCTAAAGTAATTGGTGCTGCCAGAAGCAGACAAACATCTCTCACTATCGAGACGTGTCTAAGTTCTTGAAACATTTTAAATTCCATAGTCTGTAGGTCTTTCAAGTGTTGAAGATTGCATATCTAACTGTAATATATCTAGAAAACCTAACTAACATTACTGCAAGTGTGGCTATTTCAAATAATCATCTATTAATCTATAATTTTAATTATGCATTACATTTTAAATGAGTTGTATAAACATAATAAATTAAACAAGAGTAGAAATATACATATAACACAATGGACCTTAAATTTTTACCAAAAAATCTAAGTCCATACCAATGTGAAGTACTCACTTCAGTATCATATAACCCCCCCTTTTTTTTATTAGAGATTGACTATGAACCTTATCCAGTTAAAATCAACTCACTTTAAATGAAAACAACCATTTATGAACAATCATTTTGGGAATTTGGGCTTGGTATTCTCCAAACTGCTTTCTGCTGTTTTTTAGACAAAGTATTTTAGGGTTTATGGATACCTTTCAGGGGGTTTTGTTCTATCAAAACACATCAGCCTGGAAGAAATACATAGGTTCTCAATTTCTGTGGAAACAAAAGCAGTACCTTGTAGTCAGAGGCTGCTCATTCTTTTCCTAATTGCCCAGACCCAGAATAATTACACAGAAATTGTATTAATTAAATTATTGCTTGGCCTATTAGCTCATGCTTCTTATTGGCTAGCTGTAATATTTTAAATTAACCCATTTCTATTAATCTGTTTATCATCATTAAAATTTGGCCTATAAGTAAGGTTCCATCCAGGGTACAGTGTCTCTCTCCTGTAGAAGCTACATGGTGTCTCTCTGACTCCACCTTGTCTCCTCCTCTATTTGCTTAGAATTCACACCTTGATGTATTCTGCATTACAATAGTGAAGATGGACACTACAAAGAAACCCCACACTAGCTCAGAAGTGAGTACAATAAATGATTATTTATTTAGGAATAGATTCACAAATCTCAGTCATCTGCATGAACAGGAACAGAAACCAAATCCAGCAGGTAGAAAAGAGAGTCATGAAGGATTTACATTGGTATTTATAGTATAAGAGGCCATACCCACATAACTTAAAAGCTATTTGCTGTAGGATTTCCTACAGCACCCTCTCTTTTTTTAAATAAGAGAGTTTTAAGCCTAATGCAAAATTATATACAATAAATACAAATATCAGCTATAAAAATTAGAATTACAACCAACATAAACAATATCAAGCAAGAAAGATGTGATAAATGTTTCAATCCTATCCTAAGGAGTTTAAGTCTTGTAAATAGCTGGGCCAAGTCATGAAAGTAAAGTAACTACAACTATCTAGTCTTTAACCCCATCAAAGACCCAAGAAGGGAAATAATATTACTTGAGTAAACAGAAAGTGAAATCAAAGTCACTTACAAAATGTTCAACAAATGGCTGAGACAACTGGCTACCTGGACAAACACCCAAAGTCTCATTTGCAATGTTAACACAACAAACTTTGGCTAAAGCCTAGAGAAACTGACAGATCATTTTCAGAGGCAGGAAACTTTTCAAAACCGTCTTTTCCTGCCTTGGCAAGATTTGACAGTGTTTTTTTCTTGTATCCTGCTTGTCCTGTCTGGTCATCACGCATTTTGTCAGTGGTCAATGCATGGCCAGTTCCTTGCCCAAAGGCCAATTTTGCCAAGAAGAAAACAAGCTTCAAGTGGAGTGTCTTTAGTGCTCAACATTCTCTCAGGAATAGATCAGTGCTTCCAGGAACAATCATATTTCATGCCAACAAAGCCCTAAGTTATTGAAATGCCATATTCTACAGCTCTTTGAAGTGTTTGAAGATTTCCTATCTATGCAGAATACAATCTCTATGTCTAAATAGCATGATTAGTCTAACTATAAGTATGACAAACATAGATGACTATTGACCTATAATTCTTATTACCTAAATAGTTTAAAGACTAAGATTTCATATTAGAATATTAAACAATCTTCAAACAACTGTGCAATAAATGAAGGCAATGACCTCAAAATGTAAACAATGCATAAGTATCTTAATCAGAGGTAAAAATGTATATTGCAATGTGATAAATACATCTGAAAATTGCATCAATGTACAAAATGTCTGAAGCTGAGATGGAAGCATGCATGAATAAAATATGACAAAATAACTTTGCCTAGGTATACAAATATATGCAAAAATAGGAAAATATTCAATTTAATTTGTACTAATATACAAAAGGCTATAAGAATTTAAATTGCTTATAAATAATAACTCACAAGTATTCACTTTATTACTCAGCATTATTAATAGTGTGAGTAAACTCATGCTAATCTATTAGCCCATCCAATTTCCTTTCTTTTCAAAATAATTACCTCCAATCCTCAACCCCATACCAGTTATAATCAAACCCTAAGTAATGTCCCTAACCCTGAGGAAAATTTTGTTGGGAGCGGGGATGTTGTCATCTAAAAATACTTCCAGCTGTCATAGGGGTTTCCTTTCCATTCTTTCTATGGGATCCTGTAAAAGTAAAATAATGATTGATTTTCAAGATTACTGTTGGTATAACTGCAAATAGTCTCTGAGTATTGGGTAGGGTTTTTCTGAGGTTCCTATTTGGAGTTTTATTAAACATTCTATTTCTGGGGGTATTCTCCATCCCTTCCTGTTTGTTTAGCATATCGTTTATAGTTTGATTTGATCTTTTTATAACTGTCTGACCTGTAGAATTGCTTGGTATACCTGCAATATGCTTTATATTATAATAAGCAAATGATCAGGGAAGCTCTGTTAACCAATCATGCCTAGTTAAGTGTGGTTACCTGAAGCCCAGGAAGATATTTCTAAATATATAGAGCTGGTTTTGGAGTTGGACACTGGTTCAATCCTTCTCTAATTCCAAGCCTATTGCTAAGAGAAAAACCCAGAGTTTCTGTCTTATGTCAGGATCCATGATATGGGACAGAAAGAAAAAAAGAAGAATTTAGAAAACATCTTTACTTTTCTTCATATCGATTTTTGTCTTTATCATACCCTTCATTGAATATATTTGTCTGAATATATCTATATAAATAATGCTTAAGTTTCCACAATGAACAATGAATTTTTCTGCAGTAATCTTTCAAGTTTCTAGGAAGAAGATGGGGCCCCACAACTACAACTCCAACTGATTGATATGACATCATGATACTGATAGCACTACAACAAGACCTGTATTGGGTACCAGCTACACAAGATGGTTCCAATTTGGTTAGCTGAAATGGTGTACATTTTTACAACGTTCTGGCCAGACCTCCATGAAATACTCAGAGACTATTTGCAATATTACCAGACATTAAATTTAAAACTTAATCATCATTTTACTCTCACAGGATCCTGTAGAAATAACTCTCACAGGATCCTGTAGAAATAACGTCTCCCCCATGACAGCTGGAAGACGATGTCCCCTCTCCCAGGAAAGTTTTTCATCAGGGTTAGGGACATCATTTAAGTGTTGATTATAATTGCTATACAGCTGAGGATTGGTGGATATTCTATAAGCTCAGGGATCTTTTTGTAAAAAAAAAAAAAAAGAAAAAAGAATGATGGGATAATAGATTGGTTTGTGAGTTATTATTTGTAAACAATTACATTGGTATAGATTCTTGTGTATTTATGCAAAGTTAAATAATATTGAATATTGTATGTATGCATGCTTCTACCTCCGCTTAAAACATTTTTATATATTGATATATATTTACAGTGTTGCACAATACATTTCTACCTCTGATCAAGATACTTATACATTGTTTATATTTTGAGGTCATTGTCCTCATTTATTGCACAGTTGTTTATTGTCTTAGTCTTTAAGTTATACAGGTATTAAGAATTATAGATCAATAGTCATCTATGTTTGTCATACTTATATTAGACTAATCCAGTTCTTTAGATACATAGACATTATATTCTGCATAGATAGATAATCTTCAACCATTTCAAAGAAATGTAGAAAATGGCATTTAAATAACTTAGAGTTTTGTTGATGTGAGACGTAATTACTCCTGGCAGCACCAATCTTTTCCTGAGAAAATGCTGATCACCAAAGACACTCCACCTGGAGCTTATTTTCTTCTTGGCAGAACTGGCCTTTGAGCAAAGAAATGCCCATACCTCAACCACTGACAAAGATACATAGTATCCATAAATGGATAAAATAGGACTGTTATATCCTGCCAAGACAGGGTAAGACAGTTTTAAAAAATTTCTTTGAAAATGGTCTGTTAGTCATTTTAGGCCTTATCCAAAGTTAGTTACTTCAATGTTATGAAAGATAATATCTTAGAATATATCTTTTTACCACATATATAAAGTAAAAAATTAAAAACTTATGTGGAAAAAGTCTCTGAATTAATTATCAAAGGACAATTGAGTTTGTCTATTATCAGGTATACACTCAGCAGAAATTATAGTGCTTTTTACTCCTGATGAAATTAAAATATTATGGGAAGACAAATAACCTTGGCAAAGAGCTTGTGCTAACTTTTTAGGACAATTAATAGCAATTATTCCAAAAGTGATAGAATTAATTTTATAAAGAGAACTACTTGGATCCTTTCTGACTTTGGAGCCCATCATCCAGGACTGCTGAAACTAACTGAAGCCAATTATAAGGGGTGGCCTTAATGTCTTTACCATCTTCCTAACAAATGTATAATGTAAGCCACAAGTTACAACTATTTGCTTAATTTCTTTTAGATCATTCATTCTTATAGGTATTCATCTACCCACTTTTGATCCTTTTGGACAATTAGACCTTGATGCTTTGTCAGAGTAGATTACAGGGTAGAAAGATAAAATTCTGGGTAAGTCATCTCTGACAAGTTTTGCTGATGTTAAATCATGTCTTGAACCTTCTTTCCCTGTTTATCAGCTCCAATAATTTTCTCGATTGTTTCAAATCTTTTTACTACTGTCTTTTTTAAAGCCCGGATCTCCTGGCTTGTATATATTTCTAATGATTTCATTGAGAATGGTCCTCATTCTGCATTCCATGGTCTGAATTTTTCCTTTAAAGATAACATCTCATTCTTTAACGTTATTTGGATCATGTGCGGATTGGTTAAATACTGACAAATGTTTATTTGTTTATTATGCATACAATATTCTGTCTGTATGTATGTCTTCAGGCCAGAAGAGGGCACCAGACTTCATTAAAGATGGTTGTGAGCCACCATGTGGTTGACAGGAATTGAACTGAGGACCTTGGGAAAAGCAGGCAATGCTCTTAACCACTGAGCCATCTCTCCAGCCCCTGTAAGTTCTTAAAACATTTTAAATGCCATATTTTGTTAGTCTTTATTTATAACGTAAATAACATGACTACAAGCTTGACTATTACAGATGATCATCTATTAACCTATATTTCTTAATTATACCTTAGATTTTTAAATGAGCTTTTTAAACTCAATATCTTAATGAAGAACAAAATATGTGTGTGTGTGTGTGTGTGTGTGTGTGTGTATATATGTATACAATATTGACCTTAAATTTGTATCAATAGACCAAAGTCTATTGTATCAATGCAAAGTCTTCATCGCTATGGTATATCACCATTTAAATGTAAGCAAACTATTATAAAAAATATTTAGGAATGTGGGAATCCGACATCAGAACCTATTTTCCAAAGTGGCATATCTTTAGAATCATATTTTGAAGTCAAGATACCTTTAAAATATCTATGTTGATTTAGTTTAGCAGCCACCAGAAGCAAATATTTTTCACCAGTTTACTCATTGCTAGTCAAAAATTTCCAAGAAAACACAATCATACTCATAATCCAAACTCCCTGTGTATATTCCATCTTTATACAACTTATTTTTTACTCTATTACTTTTTAATACTTATTTTATGATCTTTACACTTTTATTCCATGACTGTCTATACTTTTTTGTAATACTTTTACTGTCTCTTTAAAGACTGTATTATTTTTTTAATTATTTCTTTCTATAACTGCAAACACCCATTTTCTTTTTTTCCTAAACTTACTTACAATTTTTCAACATACTATGACTTGTTCAGAGGTTTATTTCCATCTTATTCTGTGCTTTTTGTTTATCTGTAATCATTTTATAATGAAGAATGCTTTTTAAAATTCTAATCAGTGAGGCTAGGACTAAAGCTGAGGCTTTATCTTTTTCCAAGAAGCTCTATTTGACTCCTATTTCTGTGTGTCTAGAAGGCCTTTTTAAAAATCTTTTTTAGGTCTTATGTGGATACATTCCACAGACACTGGGCACCATTTTGAAACAGAGACAGACTTTTGGTTTCCCAGCCACTGAGACCCAAATAATCACACAGACACAATACAAAGTACAACACTGTTTTGCAAATAGCTTATGCATATTTCTAGCTAACTCTTACATCTTAATTTAGCTCATTTATATTATCTTTATATTAGCCCTGGACTGATATATATTACCTGTAAATTTCTGACATTTTCTCCTTTGACAGATACATGGAATCTCCCTGATTCCATCTACTCTTTATATCTCTGTATGAATTTGCCACATGGCTTTATTCTGTCATACCATACGTCAAAGCAGATTCTTTATTAACCAATAATAATAAAACATATTCACAACATACAGAGGGGGATCCCACATTCCTACTATCCCCATTTAATAGGTTACCTTTATTCCTTACTATATTTTAAATTATATCTTATACCCACAGGAAAGTATAGCCTCCACCATTCATTTAAGAAGCTCCTCTTTACAGCACATTGAAACTATCACAGACACAAACCACAACCAAATACTGCAGACACCAAGGATGCTTTGGGAGTCCCTTTGGATACATCTACACTACAGCCCCTATATCTGTGGCATAAGGAACAACACAAAAAAGAAGGAAGAAAGATTAGAAAGGTCAGAATACCAGGAAGTTAACTATGAACACTGTCTCCAAAAACTATTTGCTTAGACAAGACAAATATAATAGCAATATCAATAGACAGGCTAACATAGATGGGGAAAAGTATAAGGAGTTTCTGCTCCTGGTCAAATGGTATTTATATAATGTTTGATTGCTATGATACATAGAATAAGCCAATCCCAAGGATAAGTTCCTTTATTGGTTGTCCAATACAAAGTGGTAAGTTCTGCAACTGCATACACTCAAGCACCAAAATAGACTTAGCAGTTTGTATTTACACATTTGTGCATATATATGTAACAATAATAAACAAATAAAAAGAGGCTATCAACCTTAGGGGGTTATCAAGGATTAGAAAAAGGTATATATATATAGGAAGGCTGGAGGAAGAATGGAAAAAGTCAGTAATATATTTCATTTTAAAAAGTATTTTTAAAAAATAAGTGACTATAGAAAAGTTCTGAAGAAAGGTTTCATATTTAAGGTATCATTTTACATAGAGTGGTATATTTTTAGAAAGAAAACTTGCTTAAATACCTTGCCAAATATGCTGCAAGATTCCTGGGAAATATCCATGTGCATGACAGGGGAGTAATGGTAGTGATACATGTATATAAATTATACAAAACATGTTAAAATATCAGATTTATTAAAAACATAGAAGGAAGTTTAATGATATGAAGAAAGGGAAGACGTACCTGGGAACACAGAACCAAAGAAATGATTTCTCACCCATATGACTTATGTCCACAAATCAGCTTCTGTAAAAACTTCCTACTTTCCATTCTCTTGTGTGGCTTCCTTTTCTGCCTTTTTATATCTCATGCAAATACCAACACTGAGAGAGTACTGCTACATATTAAATGACACATCTCTATTGATAAATTATAAAACTCATTATATATATATTATATATATCTTAAACTGCTTTCCTTCATCAATATATATATAGCTTCTAAATCATATCATCATACCCACAGATCAGTATAGTTACTGTTGACCTGATGAAATATGTCTGTAAATATGTCTGTAACTGGGTGTACTATTGCTGTCCCTTACAGAGATATCAACTAATTAGTTTGTAACTGATTTTATAAGGGACATGAAATGAATTCCTGCAAAACAAAATGACAAAACTGATAACTTGTATATCATTTATTCATATCAACAATAAAATTCTTTTCTATAATAGACAGCAAAATTATCCCAATATAATACGTCAATATCACACCCCATCTTAATTCATTGCATTTAATGTACCATGTGCTAAAAATAATTTAAAAGAAAAGCTATGATATATCATCACAATAGGATTTTAAATTTAAGATAAATGAATATTTTTAGACTACTTATAAGGTCTGGATAAATGGTTCAGCACTTATAATCATCTGTAATTCAAAAAAAAAAAAGGAATTTACAAGTCGTGTTAGTCTCAACAGGCAAAAGACACCCAAGTGATACACAAAAAAAAAAATAAGTCTTTTAAAAAGAGAAAAAGAACATTTCACAAGTTTTTGTCCATTTTCTAATAAGAAAATACATCACAGATTTATGTCACTCTCTGATACTATGACAATAGTATCCTTTATGTGAGAATTTTCCACAGAAGATCAAACTTGTGAAAAAAATCTAATCAATTGTCCTACGAGCAGTACATGGCTGAGTCCCCCTAAGATATCTTGGTACTTGATGTACAACATCCAGACGAACACGCTGCACTGTTCAAAGAAAACTTAATCAGATCTTACTCTGTTTTGCTTAAAGCAGAACAATTGAAAGTGCTATCTTCTCGTTAATAAATTAAATGAAAACTTTCCTCCTGCTTCTTGCTTGTTTATGCTTCTTTAATTACATGGCACAAATAGCAGCCACTTAGAAACAGTAAAAAAATGGTGGCCTTTTCAAATTTTCCCCAGGCACTTAGGTTGTTCGACATGACAAGATGAGTAGGGGATTCTCAAGCAAATGACCTTCCCTAGCCTCTGTATCTCAGGATAATTGATGAATATGTAAACATCGGTACACCATTAACAATTCTAGAAAACTTTAAAAGATATTTGAGAAGATCTGGTATTTGAAACTGAAATAATTTGATAGCCAATCCCCAAGCATATATCACCAGCAAGCAGTCATTAAAATAAAGTTTTCCCTGGCCAACTTATTTTCCTGAGCTGTCATAACTCTTACTGATTTCTTTAGTTGACAATGGCTATTGATTTTGAGGCTAAAAAAAACAGCTACTTTAAAATGCCACTCACATGTATTCAGAAAGAAGAGAGTTGAAAGCTAGAAAATTCCCATAGGAAAAAGAAACATTCTTTAATTTTTGGCCCACTAATGTGCTGCCATCCCATGACATTTAAATACGCACTTAACCAGATGATGGAAATGTTAGGATTTATAGTGACAGGGTAAAAAAAAAAAAAACAATAATAACAAATCTAATTTAAGCAAGCTCCACTGAGAATGCCTGTTCACTTCCTCTTGTTTGCTACCAGAATTATCAAAAAAAAAATGAATAAAATGCATTTTAAAAAGGAGATGAAGCTTGTTGTGTAGTTTAGGGCTCTGCAAAATTTACTTAATCACTGACTTCTGGCTGAGATCTGGGAAAGGCACATCCTAATCTTTCTAGATGTCTCACTTTCTGCTGCTTTTTGAACTTTTTAGAAAAGCTGATTCTTTTATAGCATACTTTGGACTTTAAATATGTTTCTATTATTTATTTATTATCTGGGGTTATTGGATACGTTTTCTCATAATATTTTCTTTCTTCTTCTATAATAACAGAAAAGACCTTTTGATTGTCCAAGAATTAATGGAAATAAAGCATATTCAGATAAGTCTTATGATATTATTAAAAGAGATCTAGGTTAATATTAATTATCATACTAATAATATAATATGAGCTTAATCATTAAGCTTATTAGCTTAAATATTAGAAAAACATAAATATGAATCAAAGAATTCCGTAAGTAATTGGAATAAGCAACTCTAGCATCATGCTCTAAGTTGAGCAAAGCAGAAACAAAACATGTTATCTTTCAAGCTATGCATAACTACATTTGTAGGGTAGTTAAAATTTACTGTGTTGTTAGTTATACAAAACATTGATGGTACCATTTACTCAATCTTTTTATCTTTCACTGTCCCTCTTTTTCTTTCTCTGTCTCATTTTCTCCTCCACTTTCCCAACCCTCTCCTCCTCTTTCATCCTCCACTTCTTTCTCTTTGTTTCTGTAATGGTCTCAGTATGAAAAGTTGAATAGCCTGGATTTTGCTAAATAGAGAAGTTGATCAGGTGGCTGTCTTTAATCTCACAGATATCTGCCTGCATCAGTATCCTGTGTGTTAGGAAAAAGGGTGCAGATGACCACACACAATTCAAAATGTTTGTGATCCCTTTTTAGGTTGTCTAATAAGGTCTCTTAGATTTCTCTTTTATTTGACTTTCCTCTTTTCATTTCTTATATATAAAGAACCATTTATTTTTCAGTGTTTTTCTCTAATATTAATTAATAATATCAATTATATCAGAGTAAGGAGCACATAAAAAGGAAACCAGAGAGAAGAAAAGAGAAACATAGAGGAGAAAAGAGGCAGAATTAGAAAATAGCTTTTATATGGGAATTTTTATTACTGTGCCAAAATGTTGCAGCTTCGTAAATATTTTTAATAATCATAGTGTACTTCCTTGAATGCTAAAGATATTTTTGTGACTGTGAAATGTGAACAACAAAGCATACTTTTTGACATAGGCTAATGTACAGTCTTGTTTTTTTTCTGATTTTTAATGAGACAATTGGGCATAATTGCTAACTTCATTTTTATAAATGATTGGATTATGTGACAAATTGATGGTACCATGAAAACCCATAACATTACTGGTATACCGTGAGCACAAAAGAACTCAGGGAATATTAATGACAGCTGATATAACTAAGTAGATTGTGAACATTCATTCAGCATAATGACTCAATGAGTGATATCATTAAATGTACGGTAAAAGGAGTTGGAGGCTGAGAAATTTGACAAATACATAAAGAATTAAGTTAAGCTGGAACTTGGGGTAGATATTGCCAGTTCCTGAGTACCTATAAATTTTTCTTTGAAAAAACATACCTTGCTAAAGACAGATAACCACAAAAGTCTATGAAACACTTGTTTGATTGGTTGAAATGAAAGATACTAGATATCAAAAAACAAAGAATCTGACAGGTTTTGAGGGCTTTAATTGTCGTTTATTTTTGTTTTAATAATTTTTAATTAAATTAGAACTATATCACCTTTCTTTGCCCCTTTTCTCGTTCCCGCCCTTCCAGACACCTTCTCACAAACTCTCCTAAGCCCTACCCACTCTAAAACGGAGAGCTTCTTTTGCTTTGATTATTATATTTGTTTAGTCATCTATGGAATCCTGTTTAACAGAGTCTTTGCATATGGTCTTAAGTCTGATGACACTGCAATGAGTTGCCAATATGGGGTTCATGCCTGGGAGAAAATAATTTTACTTCAGTCAGCAATCTTACTTGTCTGTACTTCTTCATTCTAGAGTGGAAACTCACAAATTATGTCCCTTACACTTTACATAGTTCATTTATATTGTCATTATTCAATCTCTCTCTCTCTTTCTCTCTCTCTCTCTCTCTCTCTCTCTCTCTCTCTCTCTCTCTCTCTCTCTCTCTGAAACCATTTCTAGGAGGGGATATTTCACAGCAGACTTCCTGGTATCCTTACTCTTATAATCTTTCTGCTCCCTCTTTAGCAATATTCTCTGATACATAGATGCTAAAGCTATTATATAGATGTGTCTATCAGGCTGGCTTCTGTGATCTGATGATCTCTGTACTGTGTCCATCTGTGGTTTCCTGTGGTGATCTCCATTTGCAGTAAAAAGAAGTGGGAAGGGATTGTTGGCAAGTCAGTTTATGAATATATATTTTTTTCATTAACTATTTTGTTTTAATTCACTACAAATTTACACATAATTATTGAAATTGTTTTTAAAATTTTTAGCTGCATTTCTTTTCATGTATTGTGTATGCATGAGGGGGCAGGGTGCATGAAAATATCACAACAGACATAGAATTTCAAGGAAAAACTTACTTGATTTGGTACTTTCTTTCCATTATAAAGGTCCCTGGATTTAAAATTTGGGTGTCAGTCTTAGCTGCAGGGTAATGAGTAGTCTCAGTACCTTACAATTAGTCTTTCAGTCAATACTTTTCCAATTACCTAATAATATAAATGCATTAAAATCCTTTAAAATTCTGGTTTCATCATATTAATTATTAATCTTTAGTCTTCAAAAGTTATGAACATTCATTTGGAATGTGATTTTGAAAACTATTGCAGAGTATGTAGCAGACAAACTTTAGAATTTATAAAAGATCTTCTCAATATTACAAATACTTATTTTGGTGAGTCCCCATTAGATCAGCCCCACCGTCTCAGTGGGTGGGCACACACCTCGCGGTTCTGACTTCCTTGCTCATGTCCTCCCTCCTTCTGCTCCTCATTTGGACCTTGGGTGCTCAGTCCAGTGCTCCAATGTGGGTCTCTGTCTCTAGCTTCATCCATCTCCAGATGAAGGTTCTATGGTGATATGCAAGATATTCATTAGTATGGCTATAAGATAGGGCCATTTCAGGCTCCCTTTCCTCAGCTGCCCAAGGATCTAGCTGGGGACATCTCCATGGACACCTGGGTGCACCTCTAGAGTCAAGTCTCTTGCCAACTCTAAAATGGCTTGATGGAGCATGTGATCAAACCAGACTCTCTGAACTGGTGGACAAGGAGGACTGACTGAGAAGCCAAGGACAATGGCACTGGGTTTTGATCCTACTGCATATACTGGCTTTGTGGGAGCCTAGTCTGTTTGGATGCTCACCTTCCTAGATGTGGATGGAAGGGGGAGGACCTTGGACTTCCCATAGGGCAGGGAACCCTGACTGCTCTTTGAACTGGAGAGGGAAGGGGAAGGGGATGGGAGAGAAGGAGGGAAATGGGAGGAGAGGAAGAGGTAGAAATTTTTAAGTAAAAATAAAAAAAATATTGTGAGAAAAAAGAAAAATAAAAAAATACTTGTTTTATTTGCTCATATATTCTCTCTTTCTGCAAAAGTTTAAAATTAATTATAAACATATTCTAATAAAATTTGAAAATTTTAATTGTAAATAAAATGAAGCATAATGTTTTGTAATTAAACACAAGATTAATTAATTATCACAATTAAAAGAACATAAACAGAAAAAAATGGATCAACATTAGTTTTTCATTTACAAATGTAATTTATATGCTGTGCTTTGTTATTACTTACTGTTATATATTCCTAGAACTGGATGTCTTATAATATATTTAAAGGATAAAACATTTAAGCAGAAATTTCTCATTAAGTATATTTTTTAAAATACTTAAAGGATAAAATTTACTTGGAAATTTATATTTTCTTCAGTATTATTTTCTTGGTGGGACAGCTACTGAAAACATAACTATTATTCTTTCAAATATGAAGATTTAAAATGGAAGATAAGATCAAGGTCATTATAAATTTTGATAATATAGCATTTAGCATCATGAGAAAAGCATAAACTATAAGCATTTCAGTGCCTGAATCATATACTATTTTATGAATATGTTTCTACAGTTGTATTCCTGTTTCCCTCTGTGTAAGAATTGAAAGGAATCTAAATGGGAATTAAAAAGAAACCAAAACAGAACAGATGTTACTATGATTTTTCTCCCCTATGCAGAACACTATAAACAGATGGAACATCCTGTCAGGTACAATTGCTAAGGAAATACACAAGGAACATTCAAAAACCAATGCATGCTATTCTAACGAAACCAAAAACTTCAATAGGATAATTCCTGGTGGGCCTATAGTCTTGATGAGTGAATAGCTTCAGCTAAATAAACTTTTTATGATCATGACTTCTTTTGAATGTAAATTTCATTGCATTGTGTTCATAGATTGTGAGTTCTAAGGCAAGTTTTGTCCTCTAAAGAAGAGTGTTACCAGTGTTTTTCATCTGGATTAAAAGTGTATACATGTGGTCAGTTTATTTTATTATCTTTGATATTTAAAAGAAAGAGTTATTATTCTCATTTCTTCCATATAAAGTATAAGGGGATAAACAGGTATAAACAGAATAGTTTTAAGTATTAAATAAATTTTGGAATTTTAAAAGCACATGATACAAAAATATATTAGGAAGAAAGTTATAAAAGAATATTAAGAAGTAAATAAAAATTATGACCTTATAGGCAGGGCACAACATAGCATCATATACAAAAGCTAAAATAAGTGGCCTTAGAATCCTGTGCTACTTTTATAGTCATTATTATTATTATTATCACTGGAATTTATTTTCTTAGTCTTGTCTCCTTCTATTTCTGTTCCTCAGGTATTAGTTAATGGGAAAGCCACACTCAAGGCTATCTTTGAGGAGAGGATCTAAGCTATTTTTAATTTTTAATTTCTTAAAATAAAAGATAGAATTGCATGCTGTGGGACAATGGGCTTGTACTCTGTAGAGATTTGCCACTTGTACTGGTTTAATAGAATGCTTATTGGCCAGTTGCCAGGCAGGAAGTATAGGTGGGATGACCAGAACAGGAGAATTCTGGGAAGAAGAAAGGCTAAGTCTGCTGTTATTACTCAGACGCAGAGGAATCAAGATGAGAATGCTGCACTGATACAAATTACCTAGTCACATGGCTAACTCAGACAAGAATAATGGGTTAATATATGATATAAGAGTTAATTAATAAGAAAGCCTGAGCTAATAGGTCAACCAGTTTATAATTAATGTAGATCTCTGTGTGTATTTTTGGAACTGAACAGCTCAGGACTGGGAAGGACAGAAACCTCTGTCACCCATTGCAGATTCTCCAAGAAAGAAAAGTTAGATGGTATGGATCTGGAAAAATAGAATGTTGTGGAAAAAAAGCAGACACAGTCTTCTTCAGCTTACTCAAGTTCTTTCTCTCAAACATCTCTGATGATATTTGGATTGCCAATAGAAGTGGAGTTTGACGCAGAAGCGGCATGTTCTTGGTTGTCCACAGGCTTCAGAAAGGATGTACCCTTCATTGTACCACCCTTCCCTTAAGGCTAAACACCTAAAAGTAATGGTCTAGATACCTTTTTCTTGTTCTCTGCAACAGCAGGGTGCTAGCTGTGTGGAGGTCCCAGCTGTCTTCGAAGAAATGCCACTGATATTTGGGAACAATGAGACTGAGTCATACTTAGGGAGACAATGTATTTTAACATCAACAATGTAGAGTGTTGACAAAATATTAATCATTACTGTTCTCAAACACATAAGAACACCGTTGGAAATTATGGCAAATCTCTTTCTTGCTACTAAATTGTCTTTCTTTATATTCTACCCCTGGGAACCACAGTTTAACTTCATGTTGGGGTAATGTAGGTAGTAGTCTTTGTTTAATTTTAGATGAAAAATTGTCAGGGTGACATCAATCTCATGAACCTCTTCTCTCAACTTCCTGAGTTTCTGGAATCACAAGTGTGCCAATATAGCTAGTATGTAACTGTATAATATTTAAGAGACACAGGCAAATTATAAAATTATCTAGTGCTTCACATATGCTAGGTAACTATTGTATTATAAGTTACAGGCCACAAAACAAAATACCTAATTTATTTTCTTAATTATTATTTTTTGTGTATATGGGGATTATAACTGCAGGCATACCTGTGCACCATATGTATGCTAGAAGAGTGGGTCACACACTCTCACCCTAGAGTTACAGATGGTTTTTAGCCACTGTATGTGCCCGGTATCCATGGAGCCCAATAGAAGGTGTTGGATTCCCTAGAATCGTAATTCCCGGTGGTCATGTGTGGTAGTAAAATAAAACCTAGATCCTCTGGAAGAGAAATCAGGAATCTTAGACTCTGAGTCATTTTTCTAGATCTAATACTAATTAATTAAAAGAAGCAATGTATATTTAGTGGGGAGGGTTAGCCAACAAAGCACGATCATGGTTGCTTGTAATCCCAAGCACTCAGAAAAAGAGACAAAAGCAGGATGTGGGTTCAAAGCCAACCTGGGCCACGTGTCTCAAAAAACAATCCCCAAAATAAAGTCTAACTGAATATGATGAGAAACATTTGCAATGTTGGCACTAGGAGACAGAATCGTATGTTTTTTATGTCTGGACTGTTTTGTATAGATGCACGTTGTCTAATTTTAACTGATGATAGCAGCAATGTGTCCTAATATGATGACCTTTTTCTTTAACATTGAGTGTCCATTCTTCTTAGAAATATATGTGTTATTTCCATCAAATAGTACAGAAATTTAACAGTCTGTTTCTTACAGTTCACTAGGTATTGAAGCTCAGTGGTACATTATAAATTATGAAATTGAATATTTTCTAGTTTCCAAATATAAAAATAATTCCATATGAAAATTTCAAAAGATTCAGTCTTGCCCTTAAAGACTATTAATTTATCTTTCTCTTCCTCGTTGAGAATTAATTTATCTAATAGTTAAGATGTATGTGTATATGTTGTTGATATATAAATGTAGAATATAGTTGTATGACAATCCTGAAAATAACATTTTCAGAAAAAAGAATTTATTATTTAGAAAATTATACCAATCCATTGTAAAATTTTGATCATATTATATACCAATTATGTATTAAGTACTCCATCTCAAAAATTTTATATATTCTGTGTCTTTATTGCTTTGTTGTTTAGTGAACACTGATCAGGGTACAAATATATGCATTAGAAATGCCTGAATTATATTTGGTAAGTGGTTTTTATGTGTGCTCATTTATTTTGTAATTGTATTCATGTACAATAGTAAAGAAGAATGGGGAGAAAAAGTATTTACATTATGTTCTATTAAATTGATACATTTACCTGTGGTTTTCTATACAAGAAGTTAATCTGTTGAAGGAGGAGATGGTGGTATAATTAACTTTGTGTCAGTGACTGAGGGCAGATTATCATGAAGTATCTTTGAACTAGAAATTAGTTGTTAATGCAAATTTGTCTAATGTATTGCTGAATCCTGCTGAAGCATGAACTTTGTCTTATTAATTTTCTCCAACTAGATACAAGCTCTAAAATGACAAATTTTAAGACTGTCCTTGAACATTTACTAACAATTTAGATCTCATTTGGCCTATGAGATATGGTCTGTTAGGCCCTCCTCATTTTCTCTCTCACAGACTCAGGAATTTGATGCACCTTTATTTCTAATTGCAATATAGTATCTTTATCACTTTCTTTGAATGTTTGATTTAATATCAACAACACATGCATACACACAGTCAAGATAAAATTGTATTTTGAAATATATATATATATATTTCTGCTCATGAAATCTTACATAATAAGAATATTCTCACTGATACCAAATATTACTTTGCCTCAATTATATACCTCACTATTTATTATATTGATATTGTAATTTTTAGCCACCCGTAAGGCTGCACTTCTGGGTTCTGAGGCCAGTCCATGTATCCCAGGTGCACATGCGTGAGTTGCCCGCCATCTGCATCACCAGCGTCTGACATAGAAGACCCCGTGCAAAGGCGCAGGTCGTAGCGTTGCCCATCATCATCTGAAGTAGGCACATCTGTCCCCTCATGTGCATGTGCTAGAAAATCTTTAAAAGCTAAAGGTGCCATTTCCATTCTCTCTTCCACCCCTTCTGTTCACTGTTCCAGGAGCTCATCTGCACAGATCTTTTTAATAAACTTATACACGTGGGTTTGTTTGTGTTTCGTGCTCTCTCCTCATCTCCACAAGACATTTTAGATATCAATGCCAGTCTTGTGACTTTACATGTATAGAGATAATATGCAATAATACCAATTTCCTCAAATATGACTAAGTTGTAAGATACACAGTTGGAGCCTGTGCCTTCCACATTTAACATCAAACTCATAAAGAGACTATTCACTGTACTATCTCAGACTCCATCGTGGTTTATTATTCACAGCAGAAGTTGGACCTGACTCTGTAGAGAAGGATGATAGTTAATTGCTACAGGTGAAACCAATATTTCCTTTCCCACCTCCACAGAAAGCAGACAATTCCATCTATATTCCAAAGAAACTTCCATGTACTGAACTGGGGGAATTATTAACAGAAAACAATGTGACAAAAGTAAAATATTCATTATTAGTGATACCAATTTTTGTCCTATTTATACTATATTTTCTTTTGGAAATCTCATTAAGCAGTTTCTACATTGCGGAAATATTTGTTGAGAAAAATGAGAGAGAAAAATGGATGAAAGTGACTATATATCTTCCTTTATGACATGCGATATGTATTCTAAGAATATGATAAATGAATCAAGCCCCCATTTCCAGTGTGACCTTTGGATGTAGACAAATAACCTCTATCATTTAAATGACCTATAGTCTCAAGCTTTTCTCAGCTTATCACAAGTCAGCTCTAGATTTCCTTCTCTGCAAATGTCTCCTTATCTTTAGGCAGAGCATGTCAACTCTGCCCTGCAGCTTCCCTTCTTGTATGGAGTGTGACCTGATGCCTATACCATGGATTTGACTTTCCTAAGTCAGCACACTTTTTTTATTGACACAGTTGTGTTTTGGATTCTATTTACTGTTATAAACATAGAATGGAACACTGCAGGAAGCAAAGACCTGTATTTTGAGATCTGCATTTTGTTTACAACCGTCTGAAGCTCACAAGTTAATAAAAATATTTACTTCTATCCCCCATGCAGGGTCTAGGAAATCAACCTGGCATCTTATCTCTTAGCAGAGACCTGCAGGCTCCAGGCTCTGGAAAATATTAGCATTTTCCTTTGTTAGTCAACAATCACAGACCCTCAGTATTTGCTTAGCAGCTAGGGATATCTCTGGAACTGAATTCCAGCAAACTGGAGTTTCCTGACACCCCCCCCCCCCCCCCCGCATACCCTTTTCTTCTTCTCTTTGCCTGTTTGCTATATAACAGCTTCTGAGGAAATAATAAACTGAACGCCTTGATCAGAAATCCTGTCTTACCGTCATTTCTCGTGTCTCTTGTCCTTTCATTCCTCTCCTGTAGGTTTATCAGGGACCACCGTTTGCATCCCTCTGGCTGGGATAGGACGCAAACAAGGGTCACACTGCCACAGGGGCCGTGCTGATTTGAGTAGCCTGTACTACCCTTGGGCCATGGAGACAACCGAGCCTGGAATGCTGCAGAGGGTCCCTGGTCCTACCAAAGTCAGGGTCTGTGTTTATGTTGTGGTTCCTGATACAATCCAAGGAAATGTACATACCAGGGGTCTGGGGTGACACCTGTGGCAATGTTTTTGTCTGAGGGTCTTCCTGACAAAAAGCCTTGACAATTCAAGTGACACGTGTATAGGCACACAGGGTCTAACAGCATTCAGAGTTCGGGGATGATGTTCATGGCTCCTGCTACCACAGGAAGGGAATATCAAGAAATTTTGATTAGCTGGATGGTGGTGGCACATGCCTTTAAACCCAGCACTCAGGAGGCAGAGGAAGGTGGATCTCTGTGAGTTTGGGGCCAGCCTGGTATACACGAGCTAGTTCTAGGACAGGCTCCAAAGCTACAGAGAAACACGGTCTCACAAAAACAAACAAACAAACAAAAAAGCAAGCAAGAATGCAAGAAAGAAGGAAAAAAAGAAAGGAAGGAAGGGAGGAAGGAAGGAAGGAAGGAAGGAAGGAAGGAAGGAAGGAAGGAAGGAAGGAAGGAAGGAAGAGAGAAAGAAAGAAAGAGTTTTATAATACAATGAATGAATGCTCAAGAAGAAGGATAGCCTTATCAAAGTGAATGAGCTTCCTCAGAATTTTGGATAAACCATCTCAACAACTGATGGTAAGTAGGAGCTGAATTATACTTTTAATGAAATGTTCATAAATGAGGCAGGATTTTCTGATGTACATGTGTTGCTTTTTTTGGTTATTAAATAAAGCTGCTTTGGCCTATGTGAGTGCAGAATATATTCAGAGAGGGAGAGAGAGAGAGAGAGAGAGAGAGAGAGAGAGAGAGAGAGAGAGAGTTAGTAGACAGAGTCATGGAGATGCCATGTAGCTGCCAAAGAAGAAAGAGACCCAGATCATTTGCCAGAAGACACAGGCTCATGGCGATACAGAGATTAATAGAAATGGGTTAATTTAAGATATAAGTTAGTCAGTAATATGCTTAAGTCATTGGCCAAGCAGGGTTGTAATTCATAAAGGTTATATGTGACTATTTGGGTCTGGATGGCCAGGAATGAAAGACCAGTCTCCATTTACAATGTTTCCATTGTAGGATGTGTTTCCATTTTGTCTTTAAAGGATGTTATTTTGAATGTCTCACTAAATCAGTTGCATGTTTAGAACATATAATTCTACAAGATAATGGTGAGTAGAAGAAAATATGAACCAAAGAGATGTTCAGTTAGTGATTTTCTTGGGAAACTGCTAAAACTCATAAGGCTTAGGTACACAAAAGACTACTTCACAAAAGGCTACTGTCTAGTTTCTAAAAGCAGTAAAAACTATTGGAAGATTTCTTTTTCTTCATTATAACAGGTTAAAAACTTAGATTTTTGAAATACTCATTTGCTTCTTCAATCACATAAAAAAAATTTTATTAATTAATCAATTTGTATATAGCAATAAATATTTTATATTTGGCAACCACAAAACAAACCAAAAATATCTTCTACATTAGATTTCTTTCTTCTGTAAATTAATTTTATTTTTTTATATATGTGGGGGGTGTTATGTTTCTGTGGCCAAAAATGAGAAAAGAACGTACAATCCTCTTGAGCTGAGTTACAGGATGTCATGCTCTCTCTGGTGTGGGTGTTAGAATTGGAATTCAGGGACTCTGGAAGAGCAGCCCGTATTCATAAGCACCGAGCTTTCTCTACAAGTCCTACTTTAGTTTTCTTAAGGTGCTGAAATGGGACATGTGGGTTTGAGCATGAATTATTATGAAAACTAGGGACCCAAATTACAACAAATCTTTGAAATATTATTCAAAATAGAAGTATTTTTTTGTCTCCTGGCTTCAGTAGGAATTTAGCTCCCTCATTCAGCTGTTACTCTTCTCTGACTCACTAAACACCTAATGCTGAGACAAAAATGAGGAACTTACTTCTTCATTAGATTGGGCCCATCATAGAATATACATAGCCTAAAATACAATATCAACTCTTAAAGATACTTCAAAGCTCTCTTCTTATTGAACATCTACAGAGTTCTACTTTGTGGATGTGTCTCCCCAGTGCTCAGAGAAATATTTAAATGAATTCACCTCTGCATAACTTCTCTCTCTCTCTTTGGTTTTTTGAGGCAGGCTTTCTTTGTATCTTTGGAGCCTGTCCTGGAACAAGCACTTGTAGACCAGGCTGGCCTGGAACTTACAGTGATCCATCTGGCTCTGCCTCCCAAGTGCTGTGTTTAAAAGTGTATGCCACTACCACCTGGCTAACATTTTCTTTATGTAGTTTTTACACTAAGCATGAAAAGCAATTACATAATTCAGCAGAAGAAAGTGTTTTCCTTTGCATTTTATTTCTATTCAATTATGATTGACCACAATAAGGCTTAAAGAAAATTTAGTTCTTAATAAAGGAAACTAAAACTTGAGATTTTTATAAAATTATAGATAAGTATAAAAGGTACTTGAAATTTGCTTTCATTAAAACAGTGTTTGAATCCCCAGAGTACCCTAAAGGAAGATAAAATCCATCTTCTGCTGGATGTGATGCAGTAGGAGGAACTCTGTAAGACTGAAGCCAACCTTCTGTGCAGGATTTGCTTCAAGCCAGCTGGGGTAAATAGTGAGACTCTGTCAAACAAAACAAACAAAAACTTAGTAATCATGCCTTCATTATTTAACTTTCTTCCATGTCCCAAAACTTTGAGTAAAGCCTCTGCTTGACTCTGTATGAAGATATACCAGTGTCAAAAGGAGTATCTGTCTAAAGCCCAGTGAAACTAGTGCCTTGCCCAATTGGCAGTCTTCAAAAGACTCCACATAATCTCCAACAATCACCTTAATTTTGGTCCATCTCCTCATACTCCACAGAAACATTCAGACAAGTATGTCTATGATCAGCTCACCAACACCCAGAAACAACCACTCCACTTGAACCCATTCTTTCAGGCAAAAAGAAACTTTGGAACCATTTTGTGCAATCTGAATACACCTCATTTTAATCAATTCTTTTTCAAATATGAGTGCTTTTTATCACTTGCTATAATTTTCCCTCTATTTAAACTCAAATCTGAAGTCACTACCTTAATATTGGTAATACATTTAAATGCCTTCATCTCTGAACATATGGAGTTGGACCCATGTACTTCAGTTATACCAACACATGTGATAGGAATTATCTTTTCGTAAGTGTATGAAACCATAATATTTAAATAACTGGTATATTAGGTATAAGGAAACTGAAAAAAAAACTAATCCTGTATTTGAATGATTAATAATATGACTAACATAATGTGACATTTAAGTATGATTTAGTGTAAATAGGGATGGAGACATACCTCAGTGGGTAAAGTGTCTATGTAGCATGTAGAAAATTCTGGAGCTCGATTATTTGCATGGCATAATCTGTGTGAGGTAACTGATGCAAGTAATCCAGCATTTAGGTAATCAGGATAAGCATCAAAAGTTTAAGGTCATCATCAATTACAAAAGAGGTCAATGTGAGACACATGAGACCAAGATTCTGTCTAAATCAGAACAATGAATACAAAACAAAAGAAAAATTAAATACTATCCTTTCAGACTTAGTCAAAAGAATTGAGTGATTTTTTTTCCCCTGAATTGTCAGATTTATAGCATCTGTATGCAAGCATTTTATATGTCCCTTCTGTATTGGTACCTTTACAAAATGTACTGTGAGACTTCTCAAACGTCATTTGATAAAATAATGTAACTTTACTAAAATTAATTCTATTGTTTTTCTACAGAATATGTATGAAGCAGGATGATGTCCCAGATACAAATGCAGTTGAATAATCCACCATTGAAATTCTAAGATGGTTCTTAGAAATTCCTCATCCAAACCAACTGTAGGTGCAAGATAATTCTTTCTCTAGAGTCAGCATCATGTTTTGCTTTGTCAGAGACATAGCCAAAATGAGAAATGTGATTTTACTGTTTTTCCTTTTATAAATTTATCTGTAATCTATATATCTATTATTTTTCTATCATCTTTCATCTATTTATAAACCTATAATTCATCTGTCTGTCTATCTATCATCTATCTATCTATCTATCTATCTATCTATCTATCTATCTATCTATCTAATTACTTTCCTGTATTATCAATACATTTTATCATTTCTATCATATATAACTTTTATTACATATCATTTACCTATTAGTCATTGGTCTGACTATTTACATAATTCATTGAGCAAAATGGTTTTGATAGGTACCTTTTAAAATCATAAATATGAATTTAAGATTGGGAACTCAGTGATATAAAGAGACATATTTAGTGCATCTTTATCCAATAGTGTTCAAACACAGATATACCTGTTGAGTTATTAAATACTCTAAAATGGTAAAGAAAAGCTGAAATAATTTCTTGGAGAAAAACAGCTAAATTTTCAAATGCAAAATAAAAAAATACCAGTAAAAAAGTCCCTGAATACTTTCACTTAAAAACATAATTAAGAGTTCTAACAGGTTTGTTCTGTCATGGTCCAATTTCTGCACAATGTGTATTCTCTCTCAAGGCCTTTTGTTTTTGACTAATATACATCCTTTGAAGTTTTCTGTTCATTCAAAGGAGTACATACATAATAATAATACATCCATAATATATTTCATAAACTGACCTCACTTATGTAACCAGTATTCACAACAAAGAACAGGTCAGTAAACGGTTCAAAAGCCTCTCTTGGTAACCAAAGATGCTTTCTAACAGTATCTAAGGGGGTCAAATGTTATGTACATCTTTTAGCATGATTTTATTCATCCAATTAATTTCATTTATAATATAACAAAATATGCATTGTTTGTTATTATTCCTGGATTCCAGATGACACATTTAAACTTCTGTAGATTTCATGTTATTTGTTACTTCTCATTTTGGTAGTATCTGATAAAGGGTTGACAGATGATACTTTAGTATTACTATTAGGATATCAATTATACGGATCTGTTTTTTTCATCAATGAGCATTTGTGATACATTTTATAGATTAGTCCTTCTGTGGGCTAAAAAGGTTTAGTTTGTTCTTTATAAGAACAGAAAAATAACCATTTTGTTCATTTTAATTTTTTGTGACAATGTCATTTGAGTATTATATTTACATCGTTTCCACTGTCTTTCCCCCATGTGATCTGACTCCCTCTACAATTTGATAGTTTAAATATATAGAGAAATACATAATATATCATTAATATGATAGATATAGAGAAATATGACAAATGATATAAAAATAGATAATAGATATAGATAGCTAATTTTTATTCTATAGATGATAGACAGAAAGACAGACAGATAAATAAAACCTACTGAATCCATTTGATGTTTCTTTTATACACATGGGTTTATGACTCACTTCTAGGAATTAGATAATCTATCAGAGTGTTTTTCCTTTTGCCTGCTATAAATGTAATTATAACTAAAAAAATTCAAGTTTCTTTCAAAACTTTCAGAAATCATCATTTTTGGTCCTTTCTGTAGACATGTATCTATATCATTTGTTTAAAGTTATGCTAATTCCTCATGTGTTCCAGTGTCTTTTCATTCCATTCCATTTTTCTTACACCTCTTGTTTTCTTTCTCTCTCTTTTCATTTTGCCAAAGGTGATTAAAGTGTATACTAGACAAGAAGCACTCTACATTTGACATCCATCACAATTTCCAAATTTCCTATGCTATATTGTCATTGCTAACCCAGTATATTTGATATTTTTTCTGCCACTCATGACTTGTTCAGTATTGCATGATGATTTATGAGAACTAGAATTTTCTAAAGTAATTTGTATTGATATAGGAAAAATACTCTGAAATACATTAATTCTTTGACCTGATTGAGATTCTGTTGGCAGAGGTTTCTATCCTTCCTAGTCCTGCAATAAACACACAGAACCGATATTATTTGCAATACTGTTTAGCCAGTACCTTCAGTGTATTTCTGGCTAATTCTTATAGCTTAAATTAACTGAATTCTATTAATCTCTACATCACCACATGGTTGTGGCTAACCAGGTAAAGTTCTGTCCCTGGTGTCTGTCTACAGCAGAGCTCCATTGCTTCTTCTGACTCTGTCTATTCTCTTAATATATATTTTCCAGCCCTGTTATATTCTGTTAAGCCATTGGCTGAAAGCAGCTTCTTTATTCATTAACCAATAAAAGCAATACAAATAGAGAAGGACTTACTACACAATTTTCTTTTTTTCGTTTAACTAAAAAGGAAGTTGTTTATCGTCTTAGTATTTAAGTTACATATGTATTAAGAATTATAGATCATTAGTCATCTATGTTTGTCAAACTTATAGTTAGTTAATCAGGTTCTTTAGATACATAGACATTATATTCTGCATAGATAGATAATCTTCAACCACTTCAAAAAATGTAGAATATGGTATTTAAATAATTTAGGGTTCTTTTGAAGTGAGACACAATTGCTCCTGACCTCACTGATCTATTCCCCAGAGAATATTGAGCACCGAAGACACTCCATTTGGAACTTGTTTTCTTCTTGGCAAAACTGGTCTTTGGGCAAAGAAATGCCCATGCCTCAACCACTGAGAAGATACATATTATCTGGAAATGGATAAGCAGGATTGTCAAATCTTACCAAGACATGGTAAGACAGTTTTGAAAAATTTCCTGCCTTTGAAAATGGTCTGTCAATTATTCTTGGCCTTAGCCAAAGTTGGTTGCTTGAATGTTGCAAATGAGACTTTGGGTGATTGACTAATAGCCAATTGTCTCTGTCATTTGCTGCACATTTTGGAAGTTGCTTGATTGCACTTCCTACTTACTCAAGTAATATTCCCCTTCTCAGATCTTTGATGGGGTTGAAGGCTATATAGCTGTAGTTAGTTTTCTCTCATGACTTGGCCAAGTTATTTATTATACAAGACTTAAACTAGTTAAGATAGAATAATTATTGAATATATTTGTTCTTATTGTACATAATTTTGCAGTAGGTTTAGAACTCTCTTTTTAAAACAAAAGCATGATGTGCTGTAGGAAGTCTTATACCTATTGGTTTCCCACCCATTGGGGCATGGCCTCTTGTTCTATATATGCTGATGTGGAGCTTGTGTCTGGGTTCTCATTTCTGGTCTGTTACAGTTGCAGATTTCAGTTTCTGGTCTCTGTTTGAGCAGAGAATTCTGATTTGTGAGTTTACCTCAAAATAAATAACCATCTATTTTTTCAGTTCTGAGCAAGTGTGGGATTTCCTTTCAGCATCTTTCCTCATAACAAAACTGGTATCAAGAGAAAATTACAGTTACAATCTATTTTCTCCTTTTCTTTTATTATAACTAAGAGAAACTATAATCAAAGCTATCTATACTTTAACTCCATCAAAGACCCCAGAAAGATATAATAGTATCTAAATTAACAGGAAGAATATTATAGGTGACTTACAAATCTCTAGAATTGACAGAGACATCTTGCTTAAAAGTTCTTTTGTAAAATTAAGGAACCCATCTTCAGCCTATATAGGCCCATAGTATCTAGTAGACTTTTACATGAAGCAGGAAATTTGAAGATTTCTTATACCTTGTATTGGCAAAATCCATCAGTTGCTTTCTTCTGTGTCCTGTAGATTGTCTGGCAGAATCATTCATGAAGCAGGAATCCCAAAGGACTGTCTCACCTTCATAAAATGTTTGCCATCATTTTTCTATGGGTCCTGAGAGTCCAGTCAAGCATTTTCTTTCCCAAATGGCTAACAAACTTCATTAAAAGCTTATTTGATGTCCATCATTCTCTTGAAGGAGAATGATGCTGCCAGGAACATATGTGTCTCATTGTTAAGAAAATTTCTAATTTCTTAAACATTTTAAATGCCATATTCTATTAGACTTTGAAAAGTTTGAAGGATAACTATCTATCTGAAATATATCTCTGTACCTGTAGAAAACCTAAATAACATAACTATAAGCTTGACTATTATAGATGACTATATATTAGCCTGCATTTTTATTAAACATTACATTTTTAAAGGAGCTGCACAAAGACAATACATTAATCAAGAGACACTTGCTTTTACCTTTATCTCAGTCTGAAAATGGCAATCTGCTTTTCAGGAATCTCAGAATGAGAATAAGACTGAGAGCTGTCTACTCCTGTATTAAAATCCTCTCTAGTTCTGGGATTAAGTGCTTGCACCACTGAGATTAAAGGTATGACCAGCCTGGTTTCTATGGCAACTAGTGTGGTTACTACCATTACATGTGTGTTTTACTACTGCCTGGTCTCTAATACTAAGCATAGGGCTATTTTACTCTCTAATCTTTATGCAAGTTTTGCTTATTAAAATATGAATGAAATTGAACTGCACTTCCTATTGTTTTGTCTAAAATAAAAAGATATAAATATAAGAAAATATAATATAAGAAAAACTGTATACAATCAATATAAAATATATACAGACAATAGATACATAAAAATGTCTAGTCCATATGCATTTGAAAAAATCATAGAAATTACTCCATATCTATCCTATCTTGGTGAGTCCAAACTTTTGTACCTAATTTACATTCTATCATAATTTTCTTTCTGTGTCCGACAAAGGGGAATTATAACAATCTAGTCTATAACTCCCTAAGATATCCAAAAAGGAAATAATATTAACTGATTAACCAAGAAGTGCAAGGAAGTGACTTCCGAAATATGAGTAATGACAGAAACATCTGGCTGCGTGGACAGTCACCCAGAGATCCTCTACAGCATTGGGTTAAATATCTTTGGTCTACAGGCCGATCATATCCGAACAGACTATTCTGTCGAGCTGAATATTCTAAAATCTTGTCCATCTTGTCTTGACAATGTTTGGTAGTCACTTTTTTGTGTGTCTTGTTTGTCCAATTAAGACAGCACCCTCTCAGCAAACAAGGCAAGGGCATTTCCTTGCTGAGCAGCTTACTTATGCCACAAATAATGGAATCTCCATGTGGCATTTCTTTAATGCCCATTATCTTTCCTGAAGTAGATTGGTGGTGCCAGGAGAAGACTTGTCTCATTGTCATAAAAAAGAAGAACCTAGGTTCTTAAACATCTTAATCCATATTCTCTATATCTCTGAAGTGTTTGAAGGTGGCCTGTCTAAAGAATATCTTTATTTGACCTTGAAACATACCTAATGTGACTATAAGTTTAATTATAATAGGTGGCTATTTATAAACCTTCATTTCCTTATTATCCTAAACAGTTGGTAATAATCATTTTCAATGACTAGAAAAATGTATTACATTGTTAAATGAGTTATATAGGTACAATAGATGGAACAAGAATAGAAATGGATGTACAATATGTTTTAACAAATTAATCACAAATTTATGTCATTGTACAAAATTTTTATAAAATATACAAAAGTCCAATCCAATATAAAACATTTAAAACTAGTAGTTGCTTTTTTAAAGTAGATTTAACAACTTACCTTTTTATCTTGTATCTGTATCCTTCTTTCTTCTTTTCAGAGTAGATCTAATAATCTTCCTTTTTACTCTATAATATCTATAATATTAATAATCCATTAAATAATAAAAAACCTACAGCTCCACCTCTTGGGAATGTGGATGTTGTATTCTTAAATTTACTTCCTGCTGTCTGTGGGCAGTGGTATCTTTAAGGGATCCTCAAAAAATGGGTTAATTGTCATGTCCTGGGAGAGTAGCTGTATCATTTTTTTTTGTCCAGTCTATGTATAAGGGGACAGTGCAACACTTGTATCAAGTCCTTGCTTGAGTAGTCTGTGATGTGAGATCATCTCGCCCAGCTACCTCAAAATTATTCTGAGCAGTTTTTAGTTCAAAGCTAATTTTAAGAGGTATTATCATCATAATGGCATCATGTGAATCAGGTGCAATTGTTGCTTTTGGGCCCCCATTTTCTTCCTGAAGACTTCAAAGATTACTATAGTAAAATGTATTGTTCACTGTGGAAAATTTAAACATTATTTAATCAAAACAGAGAGCTTGAATTTCAATAGACATATTCAAAGAAAGGTATCATAGAGATGAAAATAGTTATGGGAAGAAATAAAATTTTTGAAGGTAGAGTTTTTCAAATTTTAGTCTCTATATTTTATCTTCCTTCCGTGCCATACCAGGTAGTTCCTATTATGAGACAGAAACTCAGAATTTTTCGTTTAACAACATTCTTGGATTTAGAGAAGGAGAGCCACTGTCTAACTCCAAAGCCAGTTTTGATTTTTAAATGAGTCTCTACTACCATTATATTAAAAAGTAGGGAGATACATATGTTTAGTTAGTGAGATTTTATTTTTTTTCATGCAGAGGATATTGATATCATAAGACAGATCTTTCTTTGCTTAGAGATTCTTTCTGGATGTTTTTATTTTCTTCTTTAGGCATCTAGATGTCCAAAGTCTCTCAACTTTTTGAAGATGGATGTTTTTCCTACACAGAAAAGAACAGAACCCTACCACAACACTTATGCAGTTTCCTCACAACCTGTAGGACTGTCACCTCTATGGATGAGCTGTCATTTCCCTTTATCAAGAGATTTCTCTTTTTCAAAGTGAATCTTTATTAGTTTTTATATCTGTAGCTTTTCTTCTAGTCGAAACAAAAGCAAAGTCCCTTCTCAAACATAGCACATCTCCTGGTTTCCATTCTGAAGTCAACACATGCTTGAAATACACCAATTGATTTAATTCAGAAGTTTTTTTTTTCTAAAATCCAATGTCTCTACAGTCTTTTCTCATTTCTCATCAGCATTAAGGAAATTAAAGATTAATAATTATGCAATTTATTTCTGGGGGTCTTTATCATCACTTTCTGTTTGGTTAACATATCCTTTATGGTTCAATTTGATCTTTCTATAACTGCCAGACCTGTAGGACTTTGCAGTATACCATTAATATGATTTATATTATAATAAGCAAAAAACTTTCATTTTCTTAGAGACATTTGTTGGAGCATTGTCCTTTTTTTTTTTTTTTTTTTTTTTTTTGGTTTTTCGAGACAAGGTTCCTCTGTAGCTTTAGAGCCTGTCCTGGAACTAGCTCTTGTAGACCAGGCTACCCTCAAACTCACAGAGATCTGATTGCCTCTGCCTCCAGAGTACTTGGATTAAAGACATGCACCACCACTGCCCAGCTTGAAGCATTGCCTTTATTTGTGAAGGTATAGCAATGATGACCATAACTTATAGAAAATATATGATTATTGAATCAGCCTTTTCTAAGCTCAAAGCAGTTGGCCATTGAAAACCTGAATAGGTGTCAAACGTGTTTTGTACATATTTTAATTTTCAGAATTCTACAAAATGGAACACATTCACTTGCCAGATTTAATTTCTTTTAATACCCTTTGGGTTACTTCATTTAGGTAGTGGTGTTTAGTTGTATAATGAATAAGCAGAACATCTTAAATTTTTTTGTCTTGTTGTCATGCATTAGAAAAGTTCTTTACCAAACCTTTGCTATTAACAAGATGATTTTTGAAATTCAGAGACCTTCAACATATTTCCCATCAATAATTAATCAATTTTTGTATTACCTTGTACCAGAGGATATGGCAGACCCATATGGTGTTAGCTGTGTGTTTTGTATATGGGACAAAGCATATTCTTGATTATATATTGAATCTGAATGAATAATAAAGTGAATTCTGTATGATCTGGTATAAATTTGGTGGTTTCAATATCTAAGCAACTTTTTCTTCATATTGAGAATAAGACACTATGTTGAAAGGTTTTTAAAAATCCCTTAGTACCATGAGAATAGTATATAATTTTGACTCCTCAACAGAATCATTAAGGTTTTGTTCCACTTTACTTAAATTTTTGAATTTATAACCTGCCCTTCTTGATTTACTTGCATGTAGAATATAGGAGCTACCATTATTGGTATGTTCTTTACAATGTGAGTAGGGATCCAATTAGCCCTCTTTATAAGTTGAGTTCTCTTGCTTTTGTGATAGATGTTATTAATCTCCCCTTTCCCCCCAAAAATGTACAATCTCTTTGCCAGGTCCACTATGTTGATAACAGAGCATGGTTATCTTTTGGAAGGAGGTCACTTGTTTATTTCCAACAACATAGCCTTGAAATAATCACTCAGACACTATATTGATTAAATCACTGCTTGGCCCATTAGCTCTACCTTCTTATTGGCTACCTCTTACATATTAATTTAACCCATTTTTATTGATCTGTATATCACCACGTGGCAGTGGCTTATCGGCAAAGTTTCGGGATGTCTGTCTTTGGCACCACCTGCATAATTTCTTCTTGACTCTACCTTTATTTCTCCCAGCATTCAGCTTAGTTTTCTCAGCCTACATAAGTTCTACCCTGCTATAGGTCCAAAACAGTTTCTTTATTCATTAATGGTAAACATAGCATACAAAGGAAAATCTCACATCAACGCTATCTTTCCATAATTTGTTAATTTCATCATTAGTAAAAGACACTATAATTTCTCCTGGGTCTATTTATGTTAATTGATGAAATCTTAATTTTCCTTTTATAGTAAAAGCAGAGATATTTTCCACATAAATTTATAATTTTTTTACTTGATGATTTATGTGGTAAAAAAAATCCATTCTAAGAAAATATCTTCATTCTGCATTAAAATTTATTTAGGAGAATATTTGGAGTGTATTATGACTAGAATACAGTTAAGACTTGGACCCATACAATTCACATATTTCTTCTGTAATTTCTCTTCAATCAAACTCACTTCTTTCTCAGATTAAGCTGATAACTCCCTGGGAATATTTAAACCTTGTCTTCATCTAATATTTTGTTAAATACAATATTAGATCAGGTTTTATCCCAGTAGTAGACCATAGATTGGAAATATCTCCTAGAAAGCTTTGGAAGTCATTAAGAGTCTGCAATCAATCTCTCCTAATTTGTGCTTTTTTGTTCTAATTTTCAGCAAATAAATTTAATAACCTAGACAATAGATAGAATCTCCCCTTATATTTTTTTCAGGGGCAATTTATAATCCCAAATGAGGCAAAACTTTGTTTATTTCTTCAAATATTCTATCTAAAGTGTTTACATTTGAATCCAATAGCAAAATATCATCAGTGTAATGGCATACTATAGACTCGGGAAATTTCTTATGTATCATTTCCAATGGTTGACTTCAAGAATACTGGCACGGGGTAAGGCTATTTAACATTCCTTGTTGGAGAATATTACATTGATATATTTTAGCAGTCTGAGAGTTATTATATGTAGGCACTGTGAAAGCAAATTCTTCTCTGTCCCTTTCTCATAAAAGAGCAGTGAAGAAATGATCTTTTAACAATCACTGTAAGAGGCCATCTTGTAGGCATTAGAGCTGCCCAATTAATTCCAGATTTTAGAGGGCGTATTGGTTGAATCACCTTATTAACAACTCTTAGCTCTGTTAGTATTCTCCATTTTCCAAATTTTTAACAGCAAATACAGGAGAATTCCAAGGGCTGATTGATTATTCAATATGCTGAGAATCTAGTTGCTCCTGTAGCAGCTGTTCTAAAGCCTGCACTTTCTCTATTGTTAAGGCCATTGTTTAAGCCATACATGTCTTTTTTTTTCAAGTATTTTAAAGGTAAAGCCATTGATACCTCTGAGAGTTCTCCAGTTGTTATTCATTGGTTTTGTACAGCCTGAATAGTATTTGTTTATTTTTTTAGTATTTTATAATATCTTTCCCAGAAACATGAGTTGGTTTATGGTCTGTTTATAAGACTCCAGGAATGTTTATCTGGGTATTCCATTGTTGTAGCAATTCGCAATCCATAGATCCACTGCAACATTAGCCACATACGACCTCAGCATTTCTCTCTATCATTCTGGTCTTATGCATTCAACCCATCTTGTGCTTATTTTACTTGACATGTGGCTCCAATTTATAAGAATATAACAATTGCCTCCTGAAGAGGCCAATTTGAATGCCAAGATTCTGGATTAATAATAGTTACATTCAAACTTGTATCTAATAATCCTTTCATTATAATGTTATTTATTTGTACTCTCAGGTTTGGTCTTTGATCATTTATAGAAGTCTGACAAAATATGCATTCTCCTTTTTTTTGTTGGAATTTTTGTTTCATAATCCATGGTTATTCTACCATTCAGAGTAGTAGGCTTTTTTTTCTTTTCTTTTTGGTTTTTTGAGAAAGTGATTCTCTGAAACTTTGGAGTCTGTCATGGAACAAACTCTTGTAGGCCAGGCTGGCCTCAAACTCACAGAAATCCACCTGCCTCTGCCACATTAGTTCTAGGATTAAACTGAGTACCTCCATTGCCCAGCTGCAGTATAGTTTTTTATAACAGGCATTAGATTTTCTAATTTTCCTGTGAAGGCATGACATCCCTAGTGACTGACAAGGACTGGACAATGTTTCACCTTTGGACCTAAAAGAGGCCCCTCAAGGAGTTTCCCTGGGATAACAGGTTGCTTTGTTTGTCTCTTTTTTTTCTCTCCACTAATTGGTCCAGTGTCAAATTTTGTTGCATCTTCTGTATAACCCAGAAGTTTGTTGCCTTCTATTTGAGTAATTACCAGAAGAAACACTACCCTGTCTATATTCACTTGTCAGATGGTCTGTTCTACCACAATTAAAGTTTTTGGTATTTTAATGTCTCTTCATAACGTTGGAAATTGCTTCTCCAACCTACTTTTCAGTGTTTAGTCAAAAGACTCAATATTGGTGTGTTTAGGATTCATTCATCCATTGGTGGTGATCTGACCTTTAAGGGCCCAATTATCTCTTTGCATTCTAAATTATTATTTTCCATAGCTAGAGATTCAGAGAGAATTCATCTAGCTTCTGGGTATGGTACCACTATTTATACAGCTTTAGTTAATCTTTTCAAAAAGTCACCAAAAGGTTCTCTTGGGCCTTCATAACCTTAGTATATAATTCAATTTATTTTTCTGGTACTGAAATCTTGTCCCTAGCATTCAAGGCTACTGTATGGGATAGGGACAGCATGTGTCCATTGTAAGTTGATTTTCTGTCTGTATTAGCATAAGGGCACTCAGCAATAATTTGATCTTGGGAAGACTAAAAGCCTCTGACTGTATTTTGATGTTCAAAGGCCTTAGTTTCTTCTTCCCAAGAATTCTTTCACTGAAACTGTGGACCATAATCTAGTACAGCTGACAGTAGTTGAAGCCAATCATGTGAAGTACTTATATTTCTTGAAGTCTATGTCTTTACCAACTACCTAACATATGGTAATTGCGTGCCATAAGATACTACTGCTTACTTAATATCTTTTAAATCTTTTATACATATAGGTTCCCATTCACATTCTTCATATCATTTTGGTTATTGAGGACTTGACAGTTTTTCAGAGGTAATTATAGGATAAGTAGCTAAAACCCTTGGTAAGTCATCTCTGACTCTGAGAGATACTGGTAAGGTTCATTTTTTGCTATTGTCTTTTGCCTGTACCTCCTTCTTATATTTATCAGTTCTGACAAGTCCCTCAATTGATTCAAATCTTTTCATCACTGTCTTTTATAAAGTCTGAATCTCTTCACCTGTGAATATTTATAATTATTTAATCAAATCAAAAAATTTCTGGTGATTCTGTACTTGTTATTCCAAGTTCTTAAATTTTTCCATTAATGATATCTTCTCATCCTTAGAGATTATTTGGGTGGTACGTAGATTGCCTTCCATAATGGATGTTACATCTGCCAGCTTGTCATAACTTTTTAATAGATTTTAATTCTCAATTTCAACATTATAAATCTTTTCAGATAATCTCTCAGTACCATTTTGTAATTTTCAAACCCATTTATATGGATTTATTTTTGCCTATCAAATTATGGCTATCATTTTTAATGATAGGACTCCTTTCAATTAACGACACATTTCTAGTCTATAATGTTTGTATCATTTCTAAAATTTTCTCATTCTTGACTCTATTATTAAACCATTTCTTTAAATACATAATATGAATTATCAAACTGTTAGCAGCTATTGCTAAGAATATATAAATCCCAGGTAGGTCATATATCTCTCTTAGAATTCCAACCGTAATCTTAACAAAATTGGTGTGGGAGAATTGTCTGTATTCTGTCAATCATGTTATAAATAAACACTGATTGACCAGGCAGAAAATATAGGCAGGAAAACCAGACAGGAAATAGAAATGATGTAATGAAAACAGGAGAATTCTGGGAAGGAGGAAGTTGATTCCTCGCAATCCTGCCCAGACCACCAAAGCAGCAGGATGTAATCTACCCCACTGAAAAAAGGTACTGAGCCACATGGCTAACATAGATCAGAAAAATGGGTTAATCAAGATGTGAGAGTTAGCCAGTGAGAGGCTAGAGCTAATGGACCAATCAGCTTATAATTTATGGAGACCTATGTGTGATTTTCTTTGGGGCTAAACAGTTGTGGGGTACTGGGCGGGACAAAAAAAAAAACACAACAACAAACAGGGCCCCAGTTCATGTTACACAAAATGGTTACTAAATTTTGGATGTGGACATTATCTGCAATTATTTTAGGAGTGGTTTAAAAATTGCAAAAACCATAATATTTAGCACCTGACTTACTTCTGTTAAAATCCTGGTTTAGTTGAGACTTTTAATATGTAATAATGATGTGGGACAGAAAAAAAACTGAATTTTCTCAGCAGTACTCAAAACCAAACTGAGCAGAATTATGTTACAAAGAAGCCAGTCAGCACAAGCTGTGCAACAGTTGCACATCTGTTTCATGAGTCAGAGAAAGGTGCAGTAGCCACATGGGAGCAGCATGCACATGGGGCATGGGGCAAGCCACAAGATTGTAGGATCCACAGGAAGCTGTAGGGTTCCAAGGAATATCATGTGGGTGCTCTGCAGGTGGCAGCAAGAACTGTCATGACAGGAAAGGAAGCTAAGTCTGATTGAATGGGAGCTGAGAGCACTAGTTCTTCTCCTGAACCTAGGTGTGGGTTCCAATTCCCAAAACTGAAGGTCCTTCCAGCTCTGATCTGGGCTGGTGGCTGAAAAAACTGAGTCAAATGGCTTTTTCATAAATTCGTGCCCAAAATATTATGCACCAAAAGGAGCATGATTAATGAAAACTCAGAGATAGATATTGGGGTTAAACCTGAAGACCAGAAAAGCAAAGCAGACAGCCACTGGCTCTTACCTTGGCCTCAGTCTGAAAATGGTGATCCTGCTTCCAGAAATTTCATAATGTGACTGAGACTGAGAGTTGTTTTATAATCCTCTCTAGTTCTGGTATTAAGGGCATGCACCACTGGGATTAAAGGTATGTGCCGCCTAAGGTTTCTATGGCAACTATTGTGGTTCCTGGGATTAAAGGTGTTGCTTTCACTACCTGGTATATAAGGTTGACCATTGGGGCTATTTATCTTTGTGATCCTCAGGGAAGCTTTATTTATTAAATACAAATGAAATGCCACTACATCTCCGAGTTAAAATATCCACGTTGCAATTACTTTTTCTTAGTGTTTTGGTTTCCATAAATTCTTTCACCTATTTGGTTAATATATTACAGACCATCTTAATATACTACTTAAGCTAATAACTATCTTAATAATGTACATGTCAATGGGTTGATTGCAACGATCTATGGATGTTTGCACCAGTTTTATCTAGGGTTTCTGATATTAATTCACTTAGTGAGCAGGTAGGAAATCTGTTCCAGTTAGAACATCCAATAGCTCATCCATTCATATGTGAAGGATTTATATAATAGGAATATTCCTTTTTCAAGAAGACAATGGCAGAGCAACAATTAAAATGAAGAAAGGCTTTGTAGAAAATGTCCCAAATAAGGGCCTGGATTATTTGCACATTCCATTTATTTATTGTATAGACCCTTCCTGTATTCATCATGTACTATCACTGTGCCATGTTTTATACCACTAAGTAAGAATTGTTGCTCTGCCAATATCTCCTTAAAGAAAGAATATTAGTAGTATAGATATTTATTTGGACCAACTATTAAGATTTTTGTTAAACTTCTCAAATATATGATATATTTACATTCAATTTTCTAACTATTCTTTAATTTATTTATTATTTACTGATGTATTCCAGACCATCAGTTCTTTGTTGTTCTAAGAGCTCTTAAACACAACTATTTCTAGGTTTTTCACTATTTTTCTTTTAAATAGTTATAAATTTAGTTCCATATTATATGCATGTCTTCTATCAATTCTTCTATTTCCATTTGTAAATATAACTTACAAATTTATATTTTAAATATTTTAATATCATGTGCTCTCTTTATATCTTTAACATCTGATGGCATCATATGTTCTTCATTTTCTCTGTAATATGAGACAGATTTGATTCATTTATTCATCCTACTGCATCTTACTCTTCTTATTTGTTTGGAGGTTCCTTCTTCAGCAATTTGCCTCCTCTACTTCCATGTTACCTGCAGAGGAAAACAACCATATTCAACAACCATCACATCTCCATTTTCTTTTTCTGTCCCAAAAGACCAGTACATGCTCTGTTAATTTTTCTCTTCCTAGAAGCAGTCCTCTTCTGGGGCATAACCTACATTCTCAGCCTCCTTCATAAGGCAGATTCAGCAAATCCCTCAGGGAAACACTTCTGGAGGTGTCAGCCCTGTGCTCAGAGGTTGCCTCTCCCTAGAGTTACATGAGCCCTCATTATCCTTCTTTAGGCACTTCCCTGGTGCTTGGTATTGCTTTTTATATTTTATCAAAATATTCAATTAGATTCACGTAAAATCATAAATCTTCCCAATTAACTCTTATGTACCACAAGATTTAATTGTTACATATGTGTTTCAGTGAGTTCTGTAATTTTATCTGTCCTTAAATACTCTAATTACATTCAATTAAAATAGATTTTTCCATGAATATTATTAACTATATGTTTTAGATTGGATATTTCCTGTTTTATTTATAATTGTGTTCATATTTAGATTTTCAGTATAACAGTAAATTAGAAGCTTTTAAAAATATATGTGTTTTGGTTACCTTCATTGCCTGAGATAGTATAAGAGCTTACAAAACAAAATACTTTGGAGATCAAAGTAGTAATAAGTAGAAATAACATCATGATGTTGATCATTTTAAATCATGTTCTCATTCAAAGGAAATAATTTACAATTGTCAAAACATCCAAAGCACCTCATTATATTCCTTAGACTCAGCTTGAATTCACCATGTATTTGAGACTGTATCCAAACAGAATCTTTCTACTGTAGCCTCTAAAATGATTGAATTGCAAGAATGAGCTATTAGACCATCTATAAACCCTTTATTTTCCTTTTTTTTTCCCAATACTGAATCTCAAATTCAGGGCATTGTACAGGGAAAATATCTCTAATTCTTACAAACTTAAGTATAATTTTCTACAAAATAAGTAAGCATTTCTTCTCTACATTCCACTGTAACTGTGTTAATATTTGGTTGCTCTTTGCCTATCATTTCTATCTATATAAAGGATTCAATCCTCATAATATATTTTATTTGACATATGTAAAGACACAAAAGAATAAATACCATATTTTATTCATTTAACGAAAATATTGACACATGTGACAAATTACATAACTGTTTTTATGTAGAGCATCGAGAAGCACATGTAAATATACAATAATTTTCAAAGCACATTTGTAGGGCAAATAAAATTACATCCTAATATTGAAGCTTAAATACCTACACATATTTACTTTTAAATCTTGAGAAGAATTTGAAAACTGATTGCAGTTGTTGAACTGAAATATTTAATCTGTATGTAGAAAAATATGAATAAAATAATATTACATTTGTAATTTAATCTTTGCATTTCAAAATATTTTTCAATTTTTAAGACAAGGTTAGTTATTTTTACCAGTCTGAAATAAGACAAAGACAAACTTTATGATTGATAGGTGATTGATTTCCATTAAATATGAATGGGCACAGTTTTTAATTCTCACCCTTTGGAACCTTTATATTTAGGAGTAAATATTGCAATCTACGTAGTGTTACTATGGAGTGGAAGAGCACAGTTTTCATCATAAATACTTTAAATAATGATTTAGATGTTATTAAGCTCCCAAAAGATGACTAGAGAGACCAACTCATTGAAATGAAAAAAAAAAAGGGTTTATTGTGTACACAATACAAGCCAGTAGGGACCTTGTCAAAGCAACTGGCACAGTAAGAGCAAGAGGAGATATTTTGCCCTTCTAGAGGGCATTATTTAAAGGTAAGACCAGAAAAGTTACATTAGCAGGGTACGGAGTGACAGGTTTCTAAGGTTTAGGACGTTTGATTGCTGACATTTGCCTAAGGGTGCCCCAAGTTCAGTGAGAGTTGGGTTTTTATAGTAGTAAAGGTGGAGGTGAGGGAGTTCTAAGATTTAGGATCCCTGATTGGCTGTTTTGATGAAAAGTGACGGGTGTGTACTGGCAGGTGACCCTATCTATAATGACTGGAACATTAGTAATTTCCTTTGGATGGTCTGTTCCTGGGTGATGTCTGGGTTGTCTCAGTTTTTGGTCTTTATTGGAAGGGGGTATTTCCTCAAGGTAAACTACTGAGACTCAGGCTTCCATTGAACTTGTCAAGGCTGGGTCCTACAATACCACAGACTGGCCTAATTATTATCTTCAGACAAGAGAAAAAAAACCGAAACACAAAACCAATAGAAGCAGCACACTAGTCAGTGCAGTTACTTGCTTCTTTGCTTCTACTATTTTCTTATGATCCATGAGGTTGAAAGCAAGATTTTCAGAATGAAATCCTCTAAACAGATTGATGGGCTTTACAGAAAGGATTTTCAACTGAAGAGAAATTGCTGACTCATCTAACAAATACCATGTGATTTCAGATGCACTATTTAGAAGCAAGTATAGTAAAAGAGGCCTTTTTTGTTTGGTTGGTTTTTTTCACATTATTTTAGTTTTTTAAAAAGAAAACAAACTATCTTATTTCATTTTACATACCAATCCCAGTTTCCAGTCCCTTGTCTCTCCTGTTCCCTCCCCTTTTCCTCCATCCTCATTCTCCATCCATTCCCTAGAGCGGACAAGGCACATTGTTTCCAGGAAGTACCAATGCCCTCCTGAATATATTCAGGATGAGCAAGACATCCATCCAAAGAGAATGGTTTCCAAAACGCCAAGAGAAGCAGCAGGGACAAATCCTGTTGCCACTACAGTGGACCCCCAGTCTGCCCCAGTCATACAACTGTCACCCAAAAATAAGAAGACTAATTTGATCCTATGCTCATTCCTTCCTTCTATGGCCATTGATGGTGAGCTCCCATTAGTTCAACTAATTCTGTTTCAGTTGGTGTCATCATCATCGTCATGATTTCTTTGCTCATATTCTCACTCCTCCCATTCTTCAGTTGGACTTTGGGAGCTCAACCAAGTGTCCACTGTGGGTCTCTGCCCTTGTCTCCATCAGTTGGTACATAAAGGTTCTATGGTAACATTTAAGAGAGTCATCAATCAGAGTGCAGGGCAAGGCCAGTTTAGGCACCCTCTTCACTATTGATTAGGGTCTTACCTGGGGTCATCCTTGTAGATTCATTGGAATTTCTCTATTGCCAGGGTTCTTCTTAGCCTCATAATATTTTCCTGAATCAAAATATCTCTTTTTTTGCTTTCCTTCTTTATTCTTCTCACATCTCAACTATCCCATTCCCTCAAATTCTCCTCCCCACTTGCCTTCTCCCCTCCTCGTTCCACTTCTCATTTTGTCCTCCTCTCTCCTCCTACCATCAGATATCTCGGAAAATTGGGAATTAATCTAGCTAAGAACCCAGCAATACCACTCTTGGGCATAAATCCAAAGGATGCTCCTTAATACAAGGACATTTGTTCAGCTATATTCATAGCAACATTATTTGTAATAACCAGAACCAGGAAACAACATAGATGCCTCTCAAAGAATGGATAAAGAAAATATGGTGCCTTTACACAATGGAGAACTAATCATCTGGAAAAATCAATAACATCTTGAAATTTGCATGCAAATGGATGGAACTAGGAAATACCATCCTGAATGAAGTAATCCAGACTCAGAAAGATGCACATGGTATGTACTTACTCATTAGTGAATATTAGCTGTTAAGTAAACAATAAAGAGCCTATAGTCCATGACTCTAGAGAAGCTAAGTAACAAGGTGAATACTAAGAGAAACATATATAAATCTCCCTGAGAAAGGGAAATAGACAAGACCTCCTGACAAAATTAAGATGACTTTTTTTTTAAAGATTTATTTATTTATTATATATACAGTATCCTCAGTGCTTTGCCTGCAGGCCAGAAGAGGGCACCAGATCTCATTACAGATGGTTGTGAGCCACCATGTGGTTGCTGGGAATTGAACTCAGGACCTTTGGAAGAGCAGGTGGTGCTCTTAACCACTGAGCCAAAGTCTCCTTAAGAGGACTTTCTATGGCACTGATTCATAGAACTGCAGACACAGCATAATTCTTTCTTTAAGACTGACTAGTTAACAAAATAATTCATATTACCTACATCACAATAGCGGTATATATTTATATGCAGTAAAACAACATATATATGACATAATAAAATTAAGAGAGTCAAAAACACAGGTATGGTGACACATGGAACTCATAGATTGAAGACACGTCTTCCATGCTATAGGAAGAATATTATGATGCTTTACTGTGAATTGAAACAATCCTTCCAGAAAGGAAAGATGAAGCCATTGAAATAAACCAACTGCATATATCTGTAAAAGCTGGAAATAACATGAACTAAGGGACCCCTCTTTCAGATTCCAGATGTAGTAACATTTGGTTGGGGAAAAGTCATGGACTCTTATGACTTCCTGGAGGAAACTCGGCTTCTTCTAAAGATTCTCAGAACTATGAACCTCCCTGCAAGTCCTCCAGAAAGGTCAATGGTTGCAACTTAGATACTAGACTGGGATTTCCTGTGATATATCTTCCTTTGAGGCATTACTGCAACTTTAAGTAACACCTCACCCATACTGCTATACACAAACTCAATAAACTCATTGTTTTTCTGGTATGGTTACTGAGTAGCTGTTCTTGTATGTATGTTTGTGTGTGTGTTTTGTTTCCTCTGGAAAATTCTCACACTTATACAATGGCAAGTCTCAGAACACTGTTCTGAAGTAGGTAGCATGTTCAATGAAACCACTATCCTATTATGCTCTTTGAAGGACTGTAAACTATATACCAAAGAAGATCACCTAAAGTCACTCTAATGTCCATACTAAAATTATAGAAATTTGATAACAATATTTGGTCTCAACTTTTTTGCTATGTTGTATGTATACATGGTTACACGAACACTCATGTATATGTACATATGATGATTATATGGGTTATATGTGTCTATTGGACACTCCAATATTCTTGTAATAGAATCTGATTTGTATAGTCATTCTGTCACATTTCCTACATTAATTTCAATGTAGATGGAGGCTGCTTATTTGTTTCCCAGCTGCCTAGACTCAAATAATCACATAGAAACTATATTAAATACAACATTGCTTGGCCAAAAGCTTAGGTGTATTTCTACCTAGCTCTTATATCTTAAATTAGCCCATTTCTATTAATCTGTGTTTCAACAAAATATTATGGTATCACCTCACTTTCTTCATGTTTTGTTTCCTCTGCAGTTGGCTGGTTTCTTCCTCCTTTGGCAGCTACATGGCGTTTCCTTGACTCTGCCTACTTCTCTATATATTTCTGTTTAGATTTCCTGCTTGGCTTTATTCTGCTCTTCCAATGGCATAAGCAGCTTCTTTATTAACCATTGGTAATAAAACATATTCACAGCTTACAGAAGGGAATCCAACATATCTCCATATTCAAATTCTAACAAAAAAACCTAACCATTTATTTAAAATTCTTTAAGTCTGGGTTGTAATATTTCTTCTAAAATATTCTTGATATACAACCTGTAAAAGTTACAAATTATCTCTGTTTATATATAATAAGACATGTTATTATCTAAAGTTAATGATTTATATACTTACATTTCAAATAGAAATCATTTATGAAAAGTATAAAAAGTATAATATGGTACTTTATATTTAAAGACTCATTTTATTACTCAAATATGGCTCATTAACTCAGAATTTTTCATGCATAGTTGGAATTACATGTAGTAATTGCCTTACATTCACAAATAACAATGAACCAAAATGACAACTTTTAAATGTTTAACTCTTAATAAAATAAAATCTTCATATTTTATAGCTTTAATAACATGTGGATATAGGAAATTCTAATGAGCAAGCATGAAATGTTTCATATAGTTTGAAAATGTTCAATTATCAAAAATATTATATTTTATATTATTTTATGGAAAGAAATGCTACTCAAATGTTTATGTATCTAAACATCCCAAATGAAAACCAAATTAACTACAGAGTACCTCTCACTTTTCGCACTCTGTCATTTTCTTATTGGACTGTATTCTTATATTGTTGAACTCTTGACTGCTTTGCTATAATAGGATGCTAACAGAGACAGCTGACACAGAAAAAAAAAAAACTGTCCTGCTGCTGGTCAGTGTGTAATATAGAGCAGTAACAGAAAAATCCAAGAGAAGAGGAAATTTACCATTTAAACATTTATACCTAAAGGTCAGTCATCTTTCTAATATTAGAAAGGCAAAGGCATTTCAGCATTAGCATTTTTGACATAACATTTATCATTGTAAGGTAGTATTGATCTTTGCTATGACACAGTTTCCTGAAATATAGAACATCCCAAGCCCTTGCTGATTAGAAGACAAATACCTTCTGTTTTCACAGATGCTAAGTACCTGCTAATTTAGTTCTATCTGCTAATGGCCATTAAGGACTGAAAACTTGTGACTACAGCACCATAAATCATCCTCATGATGAAACATTGATGAACTACCTTTATCTACAGGAATGCATTCTTTTTGTAAGCAGATGAAGCGAGTCCTGTTCAAATATGAACATGTGGAGTATGCAAAGACAGAAGTGCTAATGGGATGAGGACGCAGATTAGAGCCTGCTCCAGTATCTGCATCTTACCCTAATGTCCCTGGAAGAAGGCCCCGGATGTTCTATTCTTTAATTTTTTTTCTATTGAGAGTTTCATGTACATATATAATTAATCATAGTTGTTTTACAACCATATAAAAGAAAATGTTACATATTATCTCATTCAACTCCTTCAGAAATGGCTAAAATTTTGGCTTCATTGAGAAACAGCACAACTGATGGCAAAGCAGAACTCAACCCAAAGCAATCATCCCTAAGTAGTTGGAACAGATATGTGTGTGTTCTCCAATGAGTCAAACTCATGATTAAACCAAATTATGGGACAGATTCTTATGCTGTTTTATTTCTTCTAAAAATATGTTATTTTCTTGAAATTATCAGCAATATTTAGCTTACATATTTATTCATATAAAGATGGACTTAATTACAATTATATTTAAAATATTAATCTGAATGCTAGGGGGTCTAAATATTTTAAGGTTTATTTTTCTGAAATAAAAAAGTGCATGATTAAGATGCATTAAAATAAATTATCAGTATTCAGAATATAATCAGCAAATTTTATTTTTAATATTTATTTACTTACAAATATGTTTGCTTACCATTTAAGCTTATCAAAGGGAACTGGATGCACTGCCAGAAGATTTGGGCTTGATCCCTAGCAGCTACAACTATGTATACCTACAGTTCCTTAGAATCTGATGTCCTCTTCTGGCCTCCACAGGCATCGGGCATCCAGGTGGTACACAAACCTACATGTGAATAAAGCATATGTATGAATAAAAAGTAAATAAAAAATTTGTAAATTCTCTGATTTCCAGCTACTTCCTCTAACAAAATATGGAATGTGCTGAATTGTAAAGAAATGATCATGGTGAGTTTGTGGAGGTTTTTATTCGCTTGTGTGACATTACCAGGGGAGATGCCTCTCAAATCACTATGTAGCCAGAATGTTCTGCAAAATCAAAGACAATGCTTTTCATATACAGTAAGGAATGCATAAAAAGAATAATTTTGGAAGATATGCTTTTGTGTGTGTTTCTGTCTGTCTGTCTGAGTTTAGTGTGTGTTTGCTCTTTGTGGTTGTAAATGCTGGGAACTAAGCACAGGACCTTGGCCATTGCTGAAAGCTTCAGTAGTGTGCCATACCCCAATTCCAGTTATCCTTTCTACATACATAAGGTTGTACAAACAACATCTTTTTCAGAGAGTTTCAAACAATAGATGAACTGGTTTCGGTGAAAAGAATAAGTCAATATTTAAATCTATTCTTGCAATTAAAGATAAAGGGGAATCATTTATTTATAATACTAATTTTATAATATATAGCTAATACAGGCATCCATGTAAACTTAAAATGAATAAATCTGGGGAAAACTAAAAACATTTACCTAAAAGAATTTATCTTGATGCAAAAACGTTGCCAGAAATAAAGTTATTTGGACCTACTCTTCAGAGGAACAAATATTGACTGTAAATATGTCAACACTTACACTTTGTGCTCAGTCACATGTAATAGTAATTCCAGTGAAATCCCAACATCAAATACCAGTGCAGTGTGAGGTCATGTTGTCTAAAGTCTTCTCTCATTAAGAATAATGTTAAGTTCTATATTGTTACTGTATTCTAGCTATAAATCCAATCTTCTTGACAAAAATAACTTATAAGAAAATATTCTGCATCTTCTACATGAAACAATACTCAAAACAATTACAAGTAAAATCAACATATCTCAAATATTAAATGTATTTTAAAACAAATGGTAAAATTTTTGGTACCTGAAATTAAGGAAATGACAAGCCAAGTAAATAAAGGATAATTTTTTTTTAAAAAATGGAAAAATATGTAAGGAAATAAAAGTGTTAGCTTAAAAGTGGTTAATTAAACTAGGAATGATAGTCTATATTTCAAATTCCACAAAATATATTTTTCTTTTTGATATTTTTTCTTTTAATTAATTTTTAATCACTTAAGATAATTTTAAATTTAAGTACATTTGATCATATTCTTCCTCTCCCCAAAGTTTGTCCATATCCTCTCTACCTACACATGTTTAAGTTTTTTCTCTAAAAGCAAACCTAGACCCCAATGGGACAGCAAAATGCTACAAAACTAGAAAACCAAATATAACATTACCCCAGCAAACAAACAAACAAAGCCCCACCATACTGTTAACAAATAAATTGCACAACAAAAAATTTGTGGGATCTATTGTTTGTTGCTTAACTATTCCTGAAGATTATGAGATCTGCCCTGGAGTGGTTGATAAAATGTGCACCATGGTAATCTACATGAATTCAGAGTGCAAAGATGTAAGTTGGTTCCACAATCTGACAGCAAGGCCCCATTGCTGAAATTATCACCCACACAATTCAATGAGTATGGAGATATTGAGTTGGTGTCTATATAGAGCCATAACTCCTTCTTTCTATTGTCTTTATTACTGAAAGGTATTTTTGCATAGTATCAAAAGGGAAACAAATTCCAAGTCAGACACAAACCCTTTATCTAAAATGGTGTACTATCTGTAAGATATGCTAAAGCAATGGTGGGACAAATCTTGTAGGAGTACCAATCAAAAACTGATCTGATTTAAGGCACATTCCACAAAATAAAACTCATATTGACACCGTTTGGGTGGCCAGGAACCTGAGACCAGATAGCCCAGGTACTTAATGCAAAACCAAATGATATTTGTCAAAAAGAAGAAGGAGGAGGAGGAGGAAGAGGAGGAGGAGGAGGAGGAGGTAGAAGAAGAAGAAGAAGAAGAAGAAGAAGAAGAAGAAGAAGAAGAAGAAGAAGAAGAAGAAGAAGAAGAAGAAGAAGAGAAAAAAAAAGCTATAGTGATAAAATGACTCCTTATGATATTCTACAAAATGCACAAAACAGTGCCTTGTTCAACCATTATCAGACAAACATCCTCATATAGCAGAAAGGAATAAATACAGAGACCTATAGCCAGACATTATGCAGAGAATGAGATATTTTGGATCTCAGCCCTAAATGAGATGTCTTCAACAAAACTCTCCCCTTAGGGAATCCAAATGTAGGAGAGGGAGAAAGAATATAAGAGCCAGAGGTGATGGATAACACCAGAACAAGACCTTCAATATCAACACAAACAAAGTCATATGGACTCATGAGACTGAAGCAGCATGCATAGGACCTGCCCCAGGTCCATTTCCCTTATTCTATGTCTTCCAGTTTGATGTTTTTATAGGATTCCTGAGTTCAAATGAGTAGGTCTCTGAATTTTGTGCCTGCTCTTAATCCCTTTTACATTTATTGTTCTGTCTCTTCAGACATCAATATGATAGCTTTTGTTTATATCTTATTATATTATATTTTTTATATTTAAGAATGAATAAAATTAATTTGTGTTATTACATGTACATGTGGAAAGACCACAAGCTAATTAATGGTATTTTTTTGGGGAAGGTAGAGTAAGCCAAAAAGAGACAAACTGATTCTGAAAACAAATCAAGTATGACAGCTAAGTAGCAAATGATTTTGATCCATAGGAGGAAGTAAAATAAAATATGAAAATCTTTCAATAACAACCTGGAGACATTATTCAACAATAATGAATACAATTTAAATAAGAAAAACAAATCCCTAATAGTGACATTCTTGTCAGTCCATGAGGCCTAATTTATTTTTACACTGAAATATATCTAGAGAACACTGAGTAATTAAAATAATTAAAATTATGATCAGAAGAAAGATACAATTTATTAATTATTTAAAAAGAATTATCAGTGGAATTAATTTTATATTTTATATTTCCTTAGATTTAGACATTTTATTACATATCACTTATTTCTGCAAAGCAGTATTATTTGTCCAAATGCTGTCAGTATAGGTTATTTAGAAATAGAAAGGACACTGGATTTGGGAATGTAACTCAGTTGATTGATTATTTTCCTACCATGTACAGAGTCTTTTACTGATTGTCACAACTGCAAAACCAAACATGGGAGCACAGACTTGTAATTCCCATTCTTCACAAAAATAGTTAAGAGAAAAAAAAATTGTAATCTTCAGATAGTTAATGCTTTGAGTGAGGTTTCTGTCCCACCCAATCTTGCAGCTGTTCAGCTCCAAAGAAAAACACAGAAGGTTACATTATTATATATTGGTTGACCTATTAATTTAGGCATCTTATTAACTTATTCTTACATGTTAAATCAGCCTATAATTTTTATCTGTGTTAGTCACATGGTTTGGTACCTTTTATCAGTGAGGCATTTTTATCTTGCTTCCTCTACATCTGGATTATAACTACAAACTGACTGCAGAATTCTCCTGTTTTCTTTATGCCACCTCTACTTCCCGCCTGGTCACCCCACATATACTTCCTGCCTCACTACTGGCCACTCAGCATTTTATTAAAATAATACAAGTGACAGGATACAAGACCATTGTTCCACAGCAGTAATGCGTAGTGGAAAATAGTTTTCCAATAACTCTTAGAAAGAAAGCAAAGGATGAAGGAAGAGAGAGATGGGGGCGAGGAAAGAACAAATGAGAAGTAATTGATTGTGTGTTGAGATGGACAAGAATATAGTCAAAGAAAAGGAAGTGATCAAGTTTAACTAAAATAGCTAGAATTTAAAGAAGAGTTTTTTTTTCTTTTTTTTTTTTAGCATTCACTTGGCAATGTTTAATGTGTTACATGTGACAAAAGAATGCAAACACAAATAGACACAAATCAAGAAATACTTTTCACATTGTGGAAATATGTGAGGAACACATAAGTGTTTATTCATTAGCATTCTGTGAATTGTTGAAAGAAGCCTCAAAGATAAAAGATAACATGTATTGATATAGGAGCACATCCATAAATTCAGGGTTCTTTTATTCACACAAGAAAAGAAGGAACTCAAAATTTTTTGGTAAAGTAACAGAATAAAACTCTTCAGTCATCTAAAACAATAGAAAATTAAATCCCCAAATAGCATCAAATTGAGCAAATATCTAGGGAATATCAAGACTTTACAAAAGTTCTAGGAGTAGAAAATTTTAAACCTTTTTAAAAGAAACCAAAACAATATTGAGATTTATTTCAACATTTGTGAGAGCTGAATGTGTAATTTTATCTCACTAATAATAACATTCAAGTTTAGAGTAAAATAAATTGATGAGAAATATATAATATCCCTGTCTCCTGGAATTTTAAAACACTTTGTGACACAAGATTTAGCATGAAAGCAATTATGAAACAACTGTATCCACAGACCATTTTGATTATTTTAATATCACTTCAATGCCTGTAAGCAAACAGAAAAAAAAAAACAGTAATTTATGCTACCATGGCTCCCCAGAAGAACTTGCATTTTTCAAATGTTATCTAAATCATTCCTGCATTCTCCCTAAGTGTGTTTCTAGATGTTTCATCATTCTGCAGTCCCCATTCCAGATCAGCACACATTTCCTCTGAGAACAAATTTTCTTAGGTGGTATATGTTACCCTACATTTACCACTGCAGCTAACACTCTTCTTGCCTGGCAATCTCATAAATCTTCATACCCTTCTTTAAATTCATTTTAACAAAAATTGAAACCACAGCAATGCAAACAAACATGAATTTAAAGGAAAAGAAAACAAAAATATTTATATCTGCTATAGATGCTTTCAGAATTAAGAAGATGAGATGCAAGATGTCATGCAGATAGGATCTATGTCTGTCTCAAACAGGGGAGATGGAAAGATAGTAATTTTCACTTTTAATCAAATCATTTAATTTGGAAGATTTTCTTAGGACTGAAATTGAAATTAATCATTATTCATTGTTGTTGAATACTATCTGATAAAATTAATCATTTAGTTATTACTTAGTTCACATGTTTAAAATTTGTTAACAACTACTCATTAACTTCCCTTAAATTTATTAGGCAGTATCACAACCCCCAAATGTTCATTTATCTTTGATGACACAAAATAAAATGTATTATAATCACACAAAGAATACTATTCATTGATGAAAAGTTAAAAATTGATTTAAAAATCAAGGTGACTTTTGGTCAAAAGACAGATGATGAAGGAGTTCATTAAGTTGAAATATTCAGGATCTAGAGAAACAGAAGTCATCATATAAGTATAATGCCCAGGAAAAGAATAAAATTTGGAAAATTTGAAAATTGTCATTGGAAATATAGCTGATTTAGACAGTAAAAATAAATGCAGAACTCCAAGTATGCACTGAAACACCACTTGATAGTACATTTTAAAATGGTTAAGATGGTGTAGTTTAGGTTTTTGTTACTGTTATCTGAATATATTAGTAGAAAAACATTCAAATTCATTATATTCTTAGTTTCCAGTAAGCAATTGTAAGCAAATTAGTGTTGAATAAGTTACATAGCTCACTTTAAGCATTCCCTAGAAATTAAAGATTGAGTGCAAGCTCTTTACTCCCTTTACAGCACATGCTTCTTGACACACAGCACAGACAGCATTAACTTAACTGGCCAATATAATGTAATTGCTTTTTGGTATTATTTTACTGTAATTTTCATCATAATGTCCTAATTTAAATATTTCTGCCTTTGTTAGTGTTATAGGAGGTTTGGATTAGGCACATTTTGTGATATTCTATGTCTTGTTCTGGTATGAGAAACATCCTATGGATAGTTATTCAAATTTCCATAAATGCTAACTTGAGGCACACTGTGTCTATCTATATGGAATTGAACCATATTTTATTGATAATTTTCATCCTAAAATTGTAGTATTTCTGCTGTCATTTTAAAACATTTACTTTTATTTCTGTTCATGTGGGTGTGTCTGTGAGAATGTATGTCACATGTATACTGGTATCTCCAGAGGCCAAAGGTGGGTATCATTCCAATATAGTTGAAATTACAGGTTATAAGTTGTGTATCAAGAGTCCTGGTGCCTGAACTGGGTCCTCTTAAAGAACAGCATCATGCCTCTCTGGCACCCTCTTGTTATCTCTTGGCTTTACTCATAGCAAATCTTGACTATTTGAAACATTAACACTTTATTTTTAGAACTCATTTGTAAGCATCGCCTTGCATTGTCAAATATTACCTCTAATTTTAATCAAACACATTATGTTAGTTTGCTTAGAAAATCCTAGTTCTAGATTCAGAAAATTCATTTGACCTTGAAAATGCATTCTGTCTCCTTTTTGCCTCTTTGTAGCTTAGGATAACATTGAGTTCCCAGGAAGAATTGGTAATTTCAGGAATTATAGCCTCATAAAAGCCTTAATTCTCACTATAAAAATAATATATGAATTAGGGAACTATGAGGATGCTTTACATCATGCAATATAGGTTTAGGAGCACTACTATAAAAATTTATAACACTTATCTATTTGACAGTGATAAGCAAAGGGAAATGTTACTTAAGTTCAGCTGGATTATAAACAAATTAATACGTTAGGGGAAAAGTTCAGGACATTTTTGAACAAATGAATGTTAAAGACGTTTTTAAAAACTATTTTCTGTACATGAATCTCTAAAGCATTTTCTCAATAAAGCATAATGAGTGAAATTTGAAAAATGTTATACTGTATGGATAAATGAGACAGTGAACGTTGTAATTAAATGAACACAAAATACTGAAAAATAGAAAAATACATTCAATAAATTTCTGCAGATGCTGCCATTAGCAAATAATAGCCAATTCAACATCTGCAAGCTCAGGGCTCTGCATCTCGTATTAACCCCGCTTGACCAATGTGTATGCCCCAAATGCCAGAATCCTCTGTATTCTGATGCACAAGGGTCACGACTCAACACTATGATTTTGATTGTGGTTTGGGTTTTCTGGAAATAGTATTTAAATTACGAGAGTATGAACCCACAATTTCAGATAGAAGACTGAGTAAGTAAGGTTGTATTTGTCTATTGCTGTTGCATTTAAATGGTCTTATCTTAAAACGGTAAACAGACACTTAAAAGAAATCCCACATCAGCTTAAAATTGAGAAATATTTATTTAGGGGTAAACTCACAAATCAGAATCCTCCACTTGACCGGTTGAATCACTCCATCCAAAAGAGCAGCTGGTGGAAAAGGAACAAGGGGAAGGAGAAAAAGGGATGGACCTAGATTTTTCATCCCCATATATAGTATAAGAGGCCACGCCCGAATAGACGAATATTTAAAGCTGAAGGTCTTCCTACAGCACCATTTCTTTAATAAAAGCGAATAATTTTTATAAGATTTTTGCAACTTTCTTGATGTCAAGGACAATATATTTAGGCAAATGTTTTTATTATTTTTTGAGTTTATTTTTTAAGTTAAAAAATACAGAACTTAAACTTCTATAGATCATTTATATAAAAGTTTTATTTTTGTTCAAAATTTATTAGTGCTCTTTTCTCTTTCATTTTGGTTTTGGAAGGCCATGTCTCACTGTGTGGCACAAACAGATTTTGAATATAAGCTTGATCATCTTGGGCTAGCCACACCAGTATTAAAACTGTAGACTTGAAGCTAACACTTCCAATTTCTTCTCTTTATTTATATACTAAACTTGGAGGATTTTCCTTTAACTCTGTATTTACATATTGTGTATGTTACCATGAATGCTGTTTTTTCCTATTCAGGTTACTTACACAAGACAGCTTTTATCTTATTATCAGAAAGTGTAGTCCAATGTGCTGATAACACCCGAAATCCTTCGCAGACAAAGGTGTCCTTTGAGGTAAACTAACACAAAAACAAAACATAACCCTTGTTTTGCTTATTTAGAATTGGTTAGGGAAAATGTCTGTGTTCCCAGACTATTTTTTTAGGATTCTTCAAAGGTTTTTGGAGTTATTTTTCAGTATTTCTGCAGGAAAATCTCTTCATCTCTTCCGTTATCCAACAGAAACAAAGGTGCATTCCTGTTGCTTCACATGGCCATCCAACAAAACCACTGAAACAATGGACACATGCTAAAGATTAAACTCAAGTGTAGAAACAAAGGATCTGCCTCAAAGAACTGAATCCTTAAGGCTTCCATTAAGCCACTGAATCAATGATGCTTCATGTCCTACTTAGAGCTCTAGGTTCTGTTACATAAGCGAAAGAAATTTCTTATCTTTAAATCTACTTTTAATATTATTATGTTTACTTGCTTTGTAAGTATATTATTTGACAGGTATGTGTTCTTCTTATCTCCTATTTTATTAGTGGTTAACTATCTGAAAAGTATTTCAAACATCATATGTATATTTCATTAAGAAGATTTTTTTTTCAGTCAAATAATTCAATAGCTTTTCTTTACCTGTGATCATATTCAGGGCTGTGTTTTGAATTTTTTAAATATTTTTATTCTTCAAACCTCACTGATACGCAGTTGTGTTGTTTTGTTCTGGTCTAGAGCATCCAAGTATTGATACTTTCTCAATATATTATGCTGACATTGGTTGGGTATTTACTTAAATTAAAACATTTTGTAAGTTTTTTAGTATTTTCTTTTGTACATCTTCTTTACATGAACAAAAGCTCACTGACTTATGACAACTCTTTCTCCTGTGAGCTTAGACTTTAGGGAATGATGCAAAAATTTATGAATGTCTCCATTATAACTTAATGATTCCTAGGACATCACTGGATTAGAGAAGTATTTCACAAACAAAAATCAATAAATAAATTATTATTACTATGAAATAAAGAAAATTTCTTTACTGTAAAATTTATACTTAAGTAAATGATAGAAAAGAAAGTTTGTCTTCTCTATTAAATCATAGATATTCAGAGAATCTTCTCACTTGATTAAAAGCCATGATAGGCATGTAAAGAAGCATTTTCCCATGTGCACTTGGGCATAAATTTAATATGCTATCAAATCTTTGTTTTGCATAAAAAAATAAGTCATGAAACACATGTTATAGCAACCATCTGCCTTCTAGTCACATGAATATTTTTGAACACTGCAAAAATAGGAAAAGAGTAGGTACAGATACAATTATTGCTTCAGATTTATAATTTTCAAAGGAAAATTGCAGCTTTCATTACTGCTTTCTAAATTTAGACAAATGAATGCAAAATCAGTAAGTGAGTTTTGATGTTCTACATGTTTAAATTAAGAGTTTGCAAGAGTTTGGAATCTGTGTTTCCCAGTTTTCTGCATTTTTTATTTTGAATAAGCATTCCAGAATATGGAGATTGCAGAGTGCATTTTAAAAGTATGTAAGTTACTCTTTATACCAGTGATGTACTTTACTTTATCACTTATATCTGAGAAGTTAAAATAATTCTGTATCAGATCTGGGAGTATTTGCAGAATGGAAAGAATAATAAAAATTAATAGCATAAAAATCTATTATTAATATAAACTCTACTGCATCAATAAAGTCACAGCCTTGTCGTTTAAGTAGAGTTGATCTTATGTGACTATGAAAAGTTAATAAGAACTAAGGAAACTCTGCCCCAAAACTAAAATGTCACACTATATTTACATATACTCTTAAGGTATTGTGGCTTGTCTTACCTCTCCCAAACCATAAGATAAATAACAGAAAGATTTACTTTAATCAATTTAATGGTCCAGATTATTAAAGAACTATTTTATTACTTTTTCAAAAAAATTCCCCCCCCCTTTTTTATAGCTCATTTTGATTTTTAAAATAGTTTATACTTTACATAAAAGTGTGGTGGAAAGTAAAAGATTCCCACACATAACTTTTACCTTCCATGTTGCTGTTTCCTTGATTGATATATGATTACTGTGATGAATGTATTTTATGTTGACTTTTTCTCTATTTTCATATTAATCTTAGGTTTTGAGATTATAGAATAATAATATTATTTCCCCCTCTATTTGACTTTGTCTATATTTACTCATTGTTCCTTGCAGTAGTATGTCTGCCATACATCAGTCTGCAATTCCTTTTATCCTGCAGAGAAAGAAGAGCTCAGATCAGTCAAGTATTCCTTCAAGATAGTTCCTCTTTCAGTAAGATTAATGAGGATTTTAATTAAGTTACATGTAGTTACACTTCTAACCATTTTAGGACAATAAATTTTGCATAAACAAAATGTAAATTCACAGAATATTTTTGGAGGAAGAAAGTTTTTAAATATTCTACTGTTGGCTCAGAAAGTTCTTATGGTGCTTCCCATAGAAAGCATGAATTAACTCCCAATATATTATACACATTGCAGAATTTATAAAAAAAAAAAAAAACAGATGTAATAGGTCAGGGCTCTTTTATAAGTTAACTTTAGCATTCATTCATTCAAGTGAGTTTCATTGTGATATTTGCAATATATATGCTTCTTAATTTTTATGTTGCTCAATTCCTTGCTTCATATCCTTCCCACCTGATATCTGAGGTCCTTTCTCTCACCAGGTCTGCTACTCCATGTACTGCGATATTCATTTCTTACCACATGAGTTCTATCATGCTGTTTTTCACCTCCTCTTTAAAATATCTGTCCTTCTCATAGAAACAAATGTCTATCATACTTAGATTATGTAAAACTTTGGGAGAGAATTTATTTCCAGATTCATGTTTAAAGTTGTAAAGATAGTCCTCATTGGTGATGTAATTTCCCCCAGCTTAGATATCACAAAGGTGATGGAGTCATCTTTAATTTAGAAGCTGAAATGTCGTTGATTACTCTGAAGGTGGTAGAAAGGAGATGTTTATATAGTATTGAGCCAAGAATAGTACATAATAAGATTTAGCAGGTGTCTTTTCTTTTAGAAAAATTGAGAAGATAATAATTGCATAGTCTGAAGTGCATAGAAACATGAGTTACAAAATACAAAGATAAAAGAGATGTGAACTGTGTGGAAGAACAAGACAATAAAAAGAATAAGAAATTCACGAATAAGCATTTCTTTTCCAGAAACTGTAAAATGCATTGATGTCAAAGGCTTGAAAAGTTAAACAGAAAAAGACAATTCCCTTTTATCTTTTATAGCATCTTTTCTCTGGAAGAAGATAACATAGTTTATCTCATAGAAAATATAACCTTACATTCGTAAGCACAGAGTTCCCCATGTGAACTGTAAAATAACATTTTTACCACTATTAGATAAAGGAAACAACAACAGAAGTTCCAAAGAAAGTGTCTATATTAAGAGTTTCAGCTGGAAGAAGATGAATTCCATAGCTAATGTAAACAGACTGAGAGAAATCTTATAGGACAAATATGACAACATTAGTTGTAAACTAGCTTATTGAAATGCATAATTAGATAATGGAAAATAAGTAGGAATATAAGAAATGAGTCAACTACCATAATAATTTTATTTTCTTTAATATGATTCAGGTGAAATAAGACAGAAAAAAATGAAGAGAAATCACATTTGACCAACATGAGTTATTGTGCTCTTTTTCCTTGTGTCAATTTTATGGTTTAGTTATGAAATAAAGAATCTAAATCCCACAAGGAGTTGAGTAAGTGCAGTCAGGTTTGGCAAACACATAACTTCTCTTAAGTAAAGTACAGTCATGTTACATTACCATTTGCAATCTCATCTGAATTCATCTACCCATTCCTTTAGAAAATACTTATAAGACACACTCAAAGTAGTTGTAGTTCCCAAGCTAAACAAGTGAAGGAAAGCTTACATTTGTTTGAGGGTGATCCATTCATTAGTGTATGAGCAGACAGTTTTCCTTTTCAAAAGTAAGAAAAACTATAAAAATAATTTAAGAAAACAATAAATATAGCAACTTGATAAAATAACCAACTCAAGAATACAGTTTTATTTTGGAAGTAAGAAAATTCTTCAAGTAGATACTGCTTGAGGTGAAATCTTAAAAATAAAAATTAAACAAAATACTGTATTTCTTAGAACAACAATTAATATGCAGAAAAATAATACCTCTTCACTGAGATCTGAGAAATAGTGAATGAGTAAACAAGAAAGAAGATAGGTTTAGTGACATATACTTATGAGAGCAGATTTCTCCCTACATCTCATTTGCCATTAAAGTCAAATAAAGCACACACACAAATAAATCCATTAAAGAAGTTTATGTCTAAGGTGTAGGTTTACACACAGTATATAATTACTGAATAAAAAAATCACAGTTCAACAGGTAGAAAGATGTATATGTTTTGTTACTGTGAATTCAGTGAGGGTGAGGAAGAGGAGAAAGAGACATATGTACCACCAGGTCTGTAAACAATGTTTCTATGATCATGCTTGAAAATCAAAGTACTGTAAAAAATGTTGGAGTGTTAAATTGTGGAGGCCATCACTGAGATTCACTGAGCTAAACACAGTGAGAAACATCCTAATTCTTACATACAATTCTTATAATGTTCTTATGTTTCATGTGTGGTTCACTACTGGTTATATAGTTATCCCATAATTCTTAACATACATATGTATGCAACATTAGAGATATCCTGCTGTACCAGAGAATGTTCACAAATTAGAGAGGAAACAAGGGAGTTATGTGGATCATAAAATTAAGGTCATTTGTGATACGATATTTAGTTACTGATTCACTTTTTTTAAATTGAGTACCACAAGCTGTTCCTTTGTGGCACAACATAAGTGATGATCTCATAAAAGTATCACTTGTTCCAACTATGTGCACAGACTAAAAAGGCACTGCTCTACTGTAAGTTAAGGCATGTGTATATAATGACAATGGATGCTTGTTTACAGACATCCAGGAACTATTAACTACTGGGAAGAGTTTATATGCTGCTCTTTGTTGAAATTTCAATTTACTTTTTAAATGGTATGAGCATTATATGACAGTGTATCATTACACAATTTATGCAAAATAAAGCTCTTAGTTCTTTGAAGTTTGCATTCTTCATTTTTGCCTTCCAAAGGGTCAGTTAAAAATTAAACACAGTACCCAGATACTCTTGTATTGCCAACATCCCTTGTTATTACACTCATATTTGAGATGTTTTACTAACTTCCAATTATCCAACTGCAGGGAGCTGCATTGAACTTTCCTTTTTTATGTCCTCCTCTATAGATCTCATATTGAGATCTGTAGAAAACAGAATATCAGAATATCCTGACTTTAAGAGGGCACTTATAGTTTTATGAGGCAGTAAATGACAAAATATTTCTATATGTGGATATTTCACTGCATGTTACATTATTAAAGGTACAGGCGCTCTGTGCCCTATTTCACAGCTCTATGAATGGAAGTGAATGTTTTCTTTGTTTTTGATTACTTTAGCTCCTGATGTAATTTAAATTGCTAACTCTTGAGCAAAGTAAGTTTTAAAGGTTTAATTCTGTTAAAAAATCAATGTTCTAAAATAGCCATTGGAATGGCAGATTAGTTGCTGATCACTGTCTTACAGGTTCTTGCAAATAGAAGAAAGCAATCATTTTTACATTATGAAATTACTCTAGAAAAACAATGATGAACTTCTGGGATTGAGGCTGTTACATTTATTTGAGGTTTGTTAAATTATCTTAAATATGGAAGTATGCATAAATAAAGAGACAAACTAAAATACTAGTTATGCTTGTTTTCATGTATTTGAATATATTGCCAAATTTATTTGTAATAAGCTTGTTTCTGTCCTTAACAGAACATGGTCATAAAATCAAAGTGTGTATCTTTAATAGCAACTAGACATCTCTGGATAATGAAATCAGGAATTGTACCTAGAGGTGATGTCAAGCTGTTCCCCTTGCCCCAAGGAAAGGAAGAACAAAAGAAAGGCACAATAGAATGAACTTCAAGCAGTGGTCTGTAAGATGAGCACTAATGCGAACAAATTTCAGTGTAGGAAAGGATGCTCTGAATGAGAATATCCATAGGTAAAGTTATAACATCATGATCATCGAGGACACATGACACCAGAGCAGGATAGAAAGAAACGAATTATGTAGCACTGCATTCTTCATGGTGGATAAAAAATAGCAGGAGATAAATCTGAAGAGTATCTAGGAAAGGATTAGGAAAGGCCATTATATGAAAATAAAGATATTGAAAGTATCATGCAGCAATATGAGACCATTAACTGGCCCAGAACAAAATAATATAATTTTATCAGGACTTTGGGATTATAAACACCTACCACAGGCAACAATCAATTTAAAGGTAGTCACAATAGAGGAGTTAAGTAAAAGCACATGTATTTCCACAATTTCAGGATGAAAACGGGTGAATTGGAAAATGAGTGCAGACCTTGAGAAAAACCAGATAAAGGAATAAGCACAAGTAGAATTTCTTTTTTTTTAAATATTTATTTATTTATTATGTATACAATATTCTGGTGCCAGAAGAGAGCACCAGACCTCATTACAGATGGTTGTGAGCCACCATGTGGTTGCTGGGAATTGAACTCAGGACCTTTGAAAGAGTAGCCAATGCTCTTAAGCGCTGAGCCATCTCTCCAACCCCCACAAGTAGAATTTCAAGTGTCAATAGAAAATCTGAAACACACTATCAGTACTATGAACTGATAAAAAAATGGTTGCAGAATGAACATCGTAGAAACATCAAGAAAAGCACAAGTATATAGAGTATCACTGGAAACCACTTGGCAAGTCAGTTTTGAGGCTTTTGTGAGATATCTGAATTATAGGCCAGTGGAAAGAGCTGGTGTTTGGTTTTGAGAAGAAATATTCTATATGAATTACAAAGCAGCTGAACTTGCACAAATAGAGGGAAATTAAAATGACTGCATGAAAATAAATGAGGTCATTCACAGTATCTCACTAGAGCTTTTGTGCCTCCTCTTGCAAGAAAATCAAAGGCAGTTAGAACTGAGAAAAAAGCATTTTAACCATGTGGAAAAGTATTCAGTACTGCCCCCCTCTGTATTTAACTCCCTTCCCAGTGTAGGTGGGACTTGTGATAGTGTGTATGTGTGTGTATGTATGTAAGTATGTGCGGGTGTGTGCATGTTTGGGTATGTGTGCATGCACATGGAGGCTTGTATGTATGCATATATAAATCTGTGAATGAGGAAGTAACAGGAAAATCTCACATGTCATTTCAATGCCATCCACATAATATTATATGCATATACATTTGTGTATACATGTACACTATGTGTGTGTGTGTGTGTGTGTGTGTGTGTTAAGACAAGGGTCTCAGTAGCCTAGAATCTGTACATTTGGCTGCACAGACTGACCAGTGATTTCCTGGTGTAGGAGGGTCTTCTTTCTATGTGTTGTTTTCATTGGTCAAATAAAGAAACTGCCTTGGCCTTTTGATAGGGAAGAACTTAGATAGGTGGGGAAGATAGGGCTGGATTCTGGGAGGAAGAAGGCAGTGTAGCAGATGCCATGGCTCTCCTCTACGAGATGGACACTGGCTAGACTCATGCCAGTAAGCCACAATCAAGTGGCAATACACATTAATGGAGATGGGTTAAATTAATATTATGAGAGTTAGCCAAAAAGGAGCTAGAGACAATGGGCCAGGCAGTGTTTAAATAAATACAATTTCCGTGTGGTTGTTTCCGGGAGTAAGCTAGCCGAGTGGCCAGGAGCGGGGCGAGACACAGCCTGAAGTTCTTCTTAATACTACAATTTCCCAGGGATCTGTATGCTTCTTCTTTCCATTTGTGGTTTCAGAAACCTGCCACCATGCTTAGCACATTTTTTTTTCATTTTTATTTATTTTCGGCATGTTGACTGTGTAGTTTAAATTTATAATATGTTAGGAATTTAAATGAAATTCTAAAATTTCAACAAATACTGTTTTATTATTTTTTAGGTAGATGTTAATCACAATCCAATGACATGCAATTAACATGTGTGCTTCTAAGTAGCTCAAACTAGAGGTATTTTTTTTCTATTGACTGTCTATGTATGAAATATCTTTTAATCAACAAAGAAAAATAAGAATTTAAAAGTGTTTTAAATTATATTTTTATGAGTCAGTTTCTTTCAGAAGGAAAGATGGAATCTATTAAGTAGAAATTACAGTGTATTTTTATTTTTATTATTTTTCATTTTAAAGATCATAATTACATTTCTCTTTTACTCCCAAATCCTCTAACCTGATCTTGTATTTATAATCTTTTTCAATAACTGTTATTTTGTACACATATATAAGCATATATGTACATATAAATAGAACCTAAATATAAACTATTCAGTTAATATATGTTAATTTTACGTATATTTTCAGGACTAACCATGCAGCAGCTGACAAACAATTGGTGTGTTCTTCTCTGGGAAAGACCACCTCTCCTATTCACAGCTCTCTGCAGTGTCCTACATTTCTTTAAGTAGGATTCATGTCTTCTACTATTTTATCCATACATTTTGGCATGCCCGTTGATCCCATCTCTTTTCAGCTAACATTGGAGAAATCTTGATGTTGAAACTCTAAAGATGTAGCTTGTAATATTAATTGGAGATGCATTCTCAGATCAAACTCTCAGACCCTTCATATCTTACAATCTTGTTTTCCCTCTTGTTCTGCTTTTCCTGAACCTTAGGGCTGATGTGTTTTTCATTTGTGTATATTGGTGTGGGCTTCACAGCTCTGTATTTTTTTGTTTGTGGCTTATAAAATGTTCTACATTTGTGGCAAAGAGAAAATTCCTATAGGTGTGAAGACTATACTTATTTGTGAATAGAAGACAAATGTTTATAGGTTGCTGCTTGCAGATGCAGGGAAAAGGAACCCTCTTACAATGTCGAGACGATTATAAACTGGTGCAGTCACTATATAAATCAGTGTGGAGAATTATCACAAGCTAAAAATAAATTTACTACATGTCCCAGTTATATAGTCATAGGCACATACTCCACGTCTCTTCATCCTACACCACAGAAACTTGTTCAGCCATCTTAATTGTTGCTCTAATCACAATGGCTATGAAATGGAAACAACCTAAATGTCTTACATCCTACATCTGCTAAATATTTAGTGACATACTGTACATGTACACTATGGAATGCTATTCAGGTACCGAGCAATATGGAATCATGAACTTTTCAGGTAAATAAGGGAAACTAGAAAAATAATAATATTTAGGGAGGTAATCCAGACAAATTTTGCATGTTTTTTCTCATCAGAATCTTCTTTAAATCTTTAGATAGTAGTATATAGCCAGTTGGAACTACAGAAACCAAAAAAATAAAATGGGAATATTGCCAAGATATGGGAGTTTGGGAAAAAGATACAGGGGAATAGCAGTGTGCAAGTCAGCTGTTAAGTTGAGTGGGAAATAGAAGACTATTTCTTGAATCATCTTTATTTTGAGTTTAGTATGGTTTGGTTTTATAGCATTAGGATTCAAGAACACTGAAGAACTAATTTCATCACTTCCAGGGTAGGGATGATTAATATTCTACGCTGAGAGAGAGGTAACATTCTGAAATTTGTACACAGAAGGGCCCACCCACTTCACTGTCTTTCTGTAGTGTTTATGTAATCCAAGATACAGGTTATTAAACACAATATGGTCAAGGAGGGGAAAGGAGGTAAAATCTGAAGATGAGAGGAGAGTAAAGAGTAAGAACGGAATATAAGATTTGATGAAAAAAGTGTGCAACAGGAGCTCATTAAGGTGGGAGGAGCAAGGTTAGTACATAAGGACAAGAGTCTAAAATGATAATAAGGATGACCAAAAATGTCACCGTGGATAAAAGAATTAGCTATTTTCATATATATTAAATTTGTAATATATATCATATATTAAAAATACATCTGTATATATGCTTTATGTATAGAAAAAGAAAGTAGAATATAATTTTGTAATCATGACAAAGGAACAAACTTTCTCAACTGGAAAGGACTTTCGAAACTGGATCTTGTGGTACAATCTACGAGAACCACAATTAATAAGTGGGACTTCTGGAAGGTAAAAACACTTAGCGAAGAAATCACCACTCAAGCCAAATGGTAGTATATTAGCCTGTAAAACATCTTTATAATTATATTTGATGAAGAATTAATATCTAGAGTATATATAGAACTAAAAAATGTTCGTGATCAGATATTTTCTTGTCTTCTGGTTATTGATCACTGGTAGGTTTTCATCCTCCCAAGCAAGCACTTGAGAGATTGAAAAGTTCTTCCATCCCATTTTCTCTCTATCTCTCGCTGTCTCTGTCTCTCTCTCTCTCCATCTCTCTTTCTCTTGATAGGGTTTCTCTGTTTAAGAGTCCTACCTGTCCTGGATGTAACTCTTGTAGATCAGGTTGGCCTCAAACTCATAGACATCCACCTTCCTTCCTTGTTCTGGGCTTAAAGGTATGCACCACCACCACCCGGCCTATTTTCTCTTTTAAATAGAAGATGAAGCAAAGATGAGGTATTATACAAACTTCAGCACAGAAAACTTTACTGCACAGTAGATCTAAGTCAGTTGTACAGAAAGATATATCTCATAAATGAAAGAATGTTTCTCTTTTAGACAGATCTCACTAGGTATCACAACCTTAATTTAATAACTACCCTGCTGCCTGTCTGTTTTAGGGATGAAAATTATTTTATATGGACAATATATAGCTAAAAGTAAGTTTGATAAAAGTTAATAAAATAAATATCTAACGTGCATATACTAAATATTAAAGGCTGGTCACTTTGTTAATATTCTCTAAACATATTGTAGATATTTCAGTATATTTAGAGTCTAAATTTCAGTTGATTTATTATTATTATTATTATTATTATTATTGTTGGTCAGTATCATCATTTGTTGTCCTAATAAAATATTGACGTTATTCAAATTGTCTTAATCTTTAATCATTCATAGGTATATGAGCACAGTAATATTTTTAGGGTACACTTGAATACTTTTGAAAAATGATGCTTTCTGTGTACCTTTTGAAAAACTCCATGATATACTAGAAGGAAACTTTTGGTTTTAGTTATGAACAAAAATAAATATTATATTCTTTCTCATGAATACACACATACATGCACAAAATAACTTTATATGAACATAGTTATACGCAAAAAGAGATAGGTAGGAAGAAAATAATTTAATAGTATTAAAATTTTAAGTGGTAACAGAAGGCACGCATATCTTTACAGAGTGCCACTCCACTTCTCCTCCCCCCAGTCCACTCCCCCTCCCTCTCAGTACTGAAGAGCAGTCGAAATTCCCTGCTCTAAAGGAAGACCAAGGTCCTCCCACTTCTATCTAGGTCCAGGAAGGTGAGCATCCAAACAGGCTACACTCCCACAAAGCCAGTTCATGTATTAGGATCGAAACCTAGTGCCATTGTCCTTGGCTTCTCATTAGCCTTCATTGTCCGCCTTGTTCAGAGAGTCCAGTTTCAACCCATGCTTATTCAGTCCCAGTCCAGCTGGCCTTGGAGAGCTCCCAATAGATGAGTTCCACTGTCACAGTGGGTGGGTGCACGCCTCGTGGTCCTGATTTCCTTGCTCATGTTCTCCCTCCTTCTGCTCCTCATTTGGACCTTAAGAGCTCAGACGGTTGCTCCAAATTGGGTCTCTGTCTCTCTCTCGATCCATCGCCAGATGAAAGTTCCTGTGCCATTCTCCTTGGCCTCTCATCAGCTCTCATTGTCCGCCACATTCAGAGAGTCCGGTTTTATCCCATGTTTTTTCCAGTAGCAGTCCAGCTGGCCTTGGTGAGCTCCCAATAGATCGGCCCCCCTATCTCAGTGGTTGGGTGCACCCCTCATGGTCCTGACTTCCTTGTTCATGTTCTCCCTCCTTCTGCTCCTCATTATAACCTTGGGAGCTCAGTCCGGTGCTCCAGTGTGGGTCTCTGTCTCTATCTCCATCCATCGCTAGATGAAGGTTCTATGGCGATATGCAAGATATTCATCAGTATGATTATAGGATAGGTTCATTTCAGGTTCCCTATCCTCAGGTGCCCCAATGAACTAACTGGGGACATTGCCCTGGGCATCTGGTAGCCATTCCAGGTTCAAGACTCTTGCCAACCCTTAGGTGGCTCCCTTAACTAAGGTATGAGTTTCCCTGCTCCCCAATCCAACCTTCCTTTGACCCCAATCACCCCGATTCCCCCAGTTCTCCTCATCCTCTCCTTCACACTTTTCTCTCCCCATCACCCCTCATCCCCATCACCCCTCATCCCCATCCCACCCCACCCCCAAGATTCCAATTTTTTGCCCATCAATCTTGTCTATTTCCCATAGCTGGGAGGATATCTATATGTTTTTCCTTGGGTTTACCCTCTTGTTTAGCTTCTTTAGGATCACAAATTATAAACTCAGTGGCCCCTATCCATGGCTAGAAACCAATTATGAGTAAGTACATCCCATGATCTTCTTTTTGGGTCTGGGTTACCTCACTCAGGATCGTATTTTCTATTTCCATCCATTTGCATGCAAAATTCGAGAAGTCATTGTTTTTTACCGCAGAGTAGTACTCTAATGTATATATATTCCACACTTTCTTCAACCATTCTTCTATTGAAGGGCATCTAGATGGCTTCCAGGTTCTGGCTATTACAAATAATGCTGCTATGAACATAGTTGGACAAATGCTTTTGTCATATGATAGGGCATCTCTTGGGTATATTCCCAAGAGTGCTATTGCTGGGTCCAGGGGTAGGTTGATCCCAATTTTTCTGAGAAACCGCCACACTGATTTCCAAAGTGGTTGCACAAGTTTGCAGTCCCACCAGCAATGGATGAGGATACCCCTTTCTGCACAACCTCTCCAGCAAAGGCTATCCTTAGTGTTTTTGATTTTAGCCATTCTGACAGGTGTAAGATGATATCTCAAAGTTGTTTTGATTTGCATTTCTCTGATCACTAAGGAGGTTGTGCATGACCTTAAGTATCTTTTGGCCATTTTAACTTCTTCTGATGAGAATTCTCTGTTCAGTTCAGTGCCTCATTTTTTAATTGGGTTAATTATCCTTTTAAAGTCTAGTTTCTTGAGTTCTTTATATATTTTGGAGATCAGACCTTTGTCTGTAGCGGGGTTGGTGAAGATCTTCTCCCAGTCAGTAGGCTGCCTTTTTGTCTTAATGACAGTGTCCTTTGCTTTACAGAAGCTTCTCAGTTTCAGGAGGTCCCATTTATTCAATGTTGCCCTTAATGTCTGTGCTGCTGGCGTTATACATAGGAAGCGATCTCCTGTGCCCATATGTTGTAGGGTACTTCCCATTTTCTCTTCTATCAGGTTCAGTGTGTTCAGATTGATATTGAGGTCTTTGATCCATTTGGACTTGAGTTTTTTGCATGGTGATAGATATGGGTCTATTTTCATTCTTCTACAGGTTGACATCCAATTGTGCCAGCACCATTTGTTGAAGATGCTTTCTTTCTTCCATTGTATACTTTTAGCTCCTTTATCAAAAATTAGTTGTTCATAGTTTTGTGGGTTAAAATCTGGGTCTTCTATACGATTCCATTGGTCGACTGCTCTGTTTTTATGCCAGTACCACGCTGTTTTCATTACTGTAGCTCTGTAATAGAGTTTGAAGTCAGGGATGGTAATGCCTCCAGAAGTTCCTTTATTGTATAAGATTGTTTTGACTATCCTGGGTTTTTTGTTTCTCCATATAAAGTTGATTATTGTCCTTTCAAGATCTGTGAAGAATTTTGATGGGATTTTAATGGGGATTGCATTGAATCTATAAATTGCCCTTGGTAGAATTGCCATTCTTACTATGTTGATCCTCCCAATCCAGGAGCAAGGGAGATCCTTCCATTTTCTGGTATCCTCTTCAATTGCTTTCTTCAATGCCTTAAAATTCTTGTCAAATAGATCTTTCACTTCCTTGGTTAGAGTTACCCCAAGATATTTTATGCTTTTTGTGGCTATCGTGAAAGGTGATGATTCTCTTATTTCCCTCTCTGCTTCCATATCCTTTGTGTATAAGAGGGCGACTGATATTTTGGAGTTGATCTTGTATCCTGCCACATTACTAAAGGCGTTTATCAGCTGTAGGAATTCTTTGGTGGAGTTTTTGGGGTCGCTCATGTACACTATCATATCATCTGCAAATAATGCAAGTTTAACTTCTTCCTTTCCAATTTGAATCCCCTTTATCCCCTTATGTTGTCTTATTGCTATTGCTAAAACTTCGAGAACTATATTGAAGAGGTATGGAGAGAGTGGACAGCCTTGGCGTGTTCCTGATTTTAGTGGGATGGCTTTAAGTTTCTCTCCATTTAATTTGATATTAGCTGTCGGCTTGCTGTATATAGCTTAATTAAATTTAGGTATGACCCATGTATCCCTAATCTCTCCAAGACTTTTATCATAAAGGGATGTTGAATTTTGTCAAATGCTTTTTCAGCGTCTAATGCAACGATCATATGGTTTTTTTCTTTCAGTTTATTTATATGATGGATTACATTGATAGATTTGCGTATGTTAAACCAGCCCTGCATCTCTGGTATGAAGCCTACTTAATCATAATGGATAATTTTTCTAATGTGTTCTTGGATTCGGTTTGCCAGAATTTTGTTGAGGATTTTTGCGTCGATGTTCATGAGTGAGATTGGCCTGTAATTTTCTTTCTTGGTTGGGTCTTTGTGTGGTTTTGGTATCAGAGTTACTGTAGCTTCATAAAAGGAATTTGGCAATGACTCTTCTGTTTCTATATTGTGAAATACCTTAAGGAGTATAGGTATTAGGTCTTCTTGGAAGTTCTGGTAGAATTCCGCATTGAAACCATCTGGTCCTGGACTTTTTTTGGAAGGGAGGTTTTTGATAACAGCTTCTAATTCTTCACGACTAACAGGTCTATTTAAGTTGTTCACCTGGTCCTGGTTTAACTTTGGTATATGGTATTTATCTAAAAAAGTGTCCATTTCTTTTACATTTTCCAGTTTTGTGGCATACAGGCTTTTGTAGTAAGATCTAATGATTCTCTGAATTTCCTCTGTGTCTGTGGTTATGTCTCCCCTTTCATTTCTGATCTTATTAATTTGCAAATTCTCTCTCTGCCGTTTGATTAGTTTGGATAGGGGTTTATCAATCTTGTTGATTTTCTCCAGGAACCAGCTTTTTGATTTATTGATTCTTTCAATTGTTTTCTGTGTTTCTATTTTGTTGATTTCAGCCCTCAGTTTGATTATTTCCAGTCTTCTACCCCTTCTAGGTGAGTCTGCTTCTTTTTTTTCTAGAGCTTTCAGGTGGGCTGTTAAGTCTCCAATGTGTGCTTTCTCTGTTTTCTTTAAGTGGGCAGTTAGTGCTATGAACTTTCCTCTCAGGACTGCTTTCATAGTGTCCCATAGGTTTGAGTATGTTGTTTCTTTATTTTCATTGTCTTCAAGGAAGACTTTAATTTCTTTCTTTATTTCTTCCTTAATCCAGGTATGGTTCAGTAGTTGACTATTCAGTTTCCATGAGTTTGTAGGCTTTCTGGGGGTAGCATTGTTGCTGAATTCTAGCTTTAATCCATGGTGATCTGATAAGATACAGGTGGTTATTAATATTTTTTTGTAACTGTGAATGTTTGCTTTGTTACTGAGTATGTGGTCGATTTTTGAGAAGGTTCCATGAGCTGCAGAGAAGAAGGTATATTCTTTCCTATTTGGGTGGAATATTCTATAGATGTCTGTTAAGTCCATTTGATTCATTACCTCAATTAATTCTCTTATTTCTCTGTTAGGTTTCTGTCTAATTGACCTGTCCATTGGTGAGAGAGGAGTATTAAAGTCTCCTACTATTAATGTGTGCGGTTTGATGGCTGCCTTGAGTTTTAACAATGTTTCTTTTATGTACGTGGGTGCTTTTATATTAGGGGCATAGATATTCAGGATTGAGATTTCATCCTGATGAATTGTTCCTGTTATGAGTAGAAAATGTCCCTCTCCATCTCTTCTGATTGATTTAAGTTTGAAGTCAACTTTGTTAGAAATTAGTATGGCCACACCTGCTTGTTTCCTAGGTCCATTTACTTGATAAGCCTTATCCTAGCCCTTTACTCTGAGTAGGTGCCTGTCTTTGTGGTTGAGGTGTGTTTCTTGTAAACAGCAGAATGTTGGATCCTGTTTTCGTATCCAATCTCTTAGTCTGTGCCTTTTTATAGGTGAGTTGAGTCCATTGACATTAAGTGATATTAATGACCAGTGGTTGTTAACTCCGGTCATTTTTTTTAGTGGTAGATTTTGTGTGTTTCCCTTCTTTGAGATGTGCTGGTAAAGGGTCTCTAGATGTCTGAGTTACTGTGGTCATTTTTGGACTCCTTGATTAGTGATTTTCCTTCTATTACTTTCTGTAAGGCTACGTATTGTTTTTTTTTTTTTACTTATTTATTTATTTTTATTCTTTTTTAATTAAAATTTCCACCTGCTCCCCATTTCCCATTTCCCTCCCCTCCTCCCAAATATTGCCCTCCCCCCACTTCCCTCCTCCTATCCCCACTCCTCTTCTCCTCCCCCCACTCCATTCCCCCTCCCTCTCGATACTGAAGAGCAGTCCAAATTCCCTGCCCTGCGGGAAGACCAAGGTCCTTCTATCTACGTCCAGAAAGGTGAGCGTCCAAACAGGCTAAGCTCCCACAAAGCCAGTTCATGTATTAGGATCGAAACCTAGTGCCATTGTCCTTGGCTTCTCATCAGTCTTCATTGACCGCCATGCTCAGAGAGTCCGGAATCAACCCATGCTTATTCAGTCCCAGACCAGCTGGCCTTGGTGGGCTCCCAATAAATCAGTTCCACTGTCACAGTGGGTGGGTGCATCCCTCGTGGTCCTGATTTTTTGCTCATGTTCTCCCTCCTTCTGCTCCTCATTTGGACCTTAAGAGCTCAGACCGTTGCTCCAAATTGAGACTCTGTCTCTACCTCGATCCATCACCAGATGAAGGTTCTAAGGTGATATGCAAGATATTCATCAGTATAGGATAGGGTCATTTCAGGTTCCCTCTCCTTAGTTGCCCAAGGTACCAGCTGGGGACATATTCCTGGACACCTGCGAACCCCTCAAGAGTCAAGTCTCTTTTGGACTCCTTGATTAGTGATTTTCCTTCTATTACTTTCTGTAAGGCTGGATTTGTGGCTACGTATTGTTTAAATTTGTTTTTATCCTGGAAAATTTTGTTTTCTCCATTTATAGTGAACGAAAGCTTGGCTGGGTATAGTAGTCTGGGCTTGCATCCATGGTCTCTTAGTTTCTGCAGTACATCTATCCAGGACCTTCTGGTTTTCATGGTTTCCATGGAGAAGTCAGGTGTAAGTCTGATAGGTTTACCTTTATAAGTAACTTGGCCTTTTTTCCTTTGCTGCTCTTAGTATTCTTTCTTTATTCTGTATGCTTTGTGTTTTGATTATTATATGGCGAGAGGATGTTTTTTTTTTTTTTTGATACTGCCTATTCGGTGTTCTGTATGCTTCTTGAACCTTCATAGGTATATCTTTCTTTAGGTTGGGAAAGTTTTCTTCTATAATTTTATTAAATATATTTTCTGAACCATTGAGCTGCGCTTCTTCTCCTTCTTCTATTCCTATTATTCTTAGGTTTGGTCTTTTTATTGTGTCCCATATTTCCTGAATGTTTTGTGATGAGAATTTGTTGGCCTTGCTGTTTTCTTTGATCAGCGTGTTTATTTTCTCTATGGTATCTTCAGAATCTGAGATTCTTTCTTCTATCTCTTGTATTCTGTTGGTTATGCTTGCTTCTGTAGTCTCTATTCGTTTACCTAGATTTTCCCTGTCCAGCTGTCCTTCTGTTTGTGTTTTCTTCTTTGCCTCCATTTCAGTTTTTAAGTCTTGGACTGTTTCCATTATCTGTTTGATTGTTTTTCCTTGGTTTCCTAGGGTATCATTCACTGATTTACTCAATTCTTCAAACTTTCTGTTATACTTCTCATCCATTTCTATAAGGGCATTTTTTACATGCTGTTTAAGGGTGTCAATCACTTTCATAAAGTCAATTTTATCTACTTCTTCATGATTAAGGTGTTCATGTCCTCCTGTTGTGAGGTCGCTGGGTTCTGGTGGTTTCATATAGTTTTTCAGATTGTTGGGTGAATTCTTGCATTGGCGCCTGCCCATCTCTTTCTGCGAATGCTCCCCTATGGATCTTCTTTTACCGAATCAGGTCTGCTTGCCTACTGATGTACCTTCCCAGTGATGGCACTCTGCAGTGATAGCTCTCCTGGTGCTCCAGTGATGTCTCTCCTGGTACCAATATCAGATCTCCGTGCCCAAAGACGGCTCTCCTGGTACCCAGATTAGCTCTCCCACTGATGGCTCTCCTGGTGCCGAGGTCAGATCACCGTGCAGGTTGGGTAGTTCGTAAACAAAGCCCTTACCTTGCTTGTTGCAGGCAGGCCAGTGAAACAAAGGAAGTCTCGCCTACCTACTTGCCCTGAGGATTTGCCCCCAGCACCAGACAGACTGAGCTGGATGGTGTTATGTGCCCAAAGAGGAAAGGGGGCAGAAGGAAGAAGGGTTCTGGATGCAAGCTGGGTGGGACAAGAAGAGAGAGGCAGTATGCAGGGTGTAGAGCCCCTGCAGGGAGCCCAGGGAGTATAGGGTGGGGGATGAGGAACTTCAGAGTTCCCTGTCCAGGGCTGCTTCCGCCGCCGCCGGTCACAAACTCACCCCGCTGCTGTCTCTCCTGGTGCCGAGATCAGATCTCCGTGCAGGTTGGGTAGTTCGTAAACAAAGCCCTTACCTTGCTTGTTGCAGGCAGACCAGTGAAACAAAGGAAGTCTCGCCTGCCCACTTGCCCTGAGGATTTGCCCCCAGCACCAGACAGACTGAGCTGGATGGTGTTATGTGCCCAAAGAGGAAAGGGGGCAGAAGGAAGAAGGGTTCTGGATGCAAGCTGGGTGGGACAAGAAGAGAGAGGCAGTATGCAGGGTGTAGATCCCCTGCAGGGAGCCACAATCAACACTTTTTAAATGTTAGAGGAATGTATACTAAAGCTAAATTAATCCTCTACAGCTAATATTTTGGACAATGGTGATTAATAATAGTGACATAAAAGAAACAGCTAATTTTTATTAAGCTAATTAGAGGGAAATGTTCTGAGTGCTTTAAATATTTCTTCATGTGCTTCATAAAGATATTCTGTTAGTGACAGACAATGTACAGAACTGAAAAAATTCTTATTTCCTAGCAATGAATTGTTTGTCACAAAGTCCTAGTCAACTCAGTACTCATGATTTTGGGGAAATGGTGATGCTAGTATATAAAAACACAGGCCATGGCTGTAATTGCAGCACTTGAAAGACTGATGAAGGATGACTGAGTTAGAGGCCGGCCTGGGCTATAGAGTGAAATGCTGTCTCAAAAAACAAAACACAGAAACAACAACAAAAATAAACATAACACCTACTGCTGTGCCCTTAACTTGATAAGGATAACAAGTATTACTGGTTTACATGTATCTTGGCCTATACGTCTAATTGTTATTTTTAAGTATGCTTGTGCTGATAAATAAAGTAATCAAAACAATGCAAATAAATTTTAGATGAACCACAAAATCAAGAAAGTTAGACAAGGTTGCTTGGGAAAAGTACATTATGGTTTTTAGTTTGTGGTTTTATTAATGTATTTAAGATGTTGACATGAATGTACTTTTAATATACTACTCAAATAACAGGTACAAAGGATCAGAATACTATATACACTAATGGGGAAATCACTCTATCTTAAGGGTAGAAGAAGGGAAGGAGGACAGAGAAGACTGAAATAAGGACAGGATAGTAAGTTGTGACTATGAAACAACTGGGGAGATTCATTTGGTAATGAAGCAGAGGAGAGAAAATTTCTAACTCATTAAAATAACTGACATGAAGAGACTCTTGAAACAAATAATGCTGGTTTTATCCTTATTTTTATTGTTTGAGTAAAAAAGATCATCCCCAAGGAAGAAGAGAGGGTGAAAGCATAACACATTTTAATCAATTGCTAAAGGCAAAACCTGAAAAACTCAGAGGCCAATAAAGAATGGTCTATTTTAGAGCATATTCCTCCAAGGCAGAGAAGGCCATAAGTAGAGAACATGGACACTCACATGAGTGTATTGCCATGCCCCATTTTATGTACAAATATATTTAAATATACACTGATGAACGCACTGATGGCAGAAAATGTTAGGTTTGTGTTCAAATAAATTAAGAATATCAGCATTTTATGGGATTAAAAAAAAGAGATGGAGTTTAAATGAAAGACATACCTCCAAAACAAGAAGAGTTGAAATGAAATTTGAGAAAAAGGAGTCAATTGTAACCATTTGTTTTAAGGCATAAGTGGAAGACAAGCTCTGGTATACATTGAAGAATGAAAAGACCAAATAAGATATAATGCATATGAGCACCTTATAGTTAGCATTGTGTGAGAATCATGAAGTGAGGAGATGCGAAAATTATTTTCTAGGTATTACATTACTTTGGCTCTTACAAACTCTACTATCTGTAGTTATCCTCAAAAGATCAACCTCACTTTAGCATGGATGAGGCAGGGCCTATTGAGTCTACATCCTTAGATGAGGAGCTATTGGCTGTTTATTTTGGTTCTAAGAGAGAAAGTCACTTTTCTTTGGGGCTATTCATTGTTAGGTTGACCATGCTCTAGCAGATGACTGCGCATCCATGTAAATATGGACAGCACTAACTGGATACCATACCTGTATTTAAAATTTAGAGAATTTACTCTAGAGGGGCTCCCAGGTGTCCAGGGCGATGTCCCCAGCTAGTACCTTGGGCAACTGAGGAGAAGGAACCTGAAATGACCCTATCCTAAGCCATACTGATGAATATCTTGCATATCACCATAGAACCTTCATCTGGCGATGGATGGAGATAGAGATAGAGAGCACCGGACTGAGCTCCCAATGTCCTAATGAGGAGCAGAAGGAGGGAAAACATGAGCAAGAAACTCAGGACCGTGAGGGGTGCACCCATCCACTGTGACAGTGGGGCTGATCTATTGGGATCTCACCAAGGCCGACTGAATAAGCATGGGATAAAACCAGACTCTCTGAACATGACCGACAATGAGGGCTGAACATGGAGGACAATGGCACTAGGTTTCAATCCTACTGCATGAACTGGCTTTGTGGGAGCCTAGCCTGTTTGGATGCTCACCTTCCTGGACCCGGATGGAGGGGGGAGGACCTTGGACTTCCCACAGGGCAGGGAATCCGGACTGCTCTTCAGACTCAAGAGGGAGGGAGAATGGAGTGGGGGGAGGGGGAGTGGAGTAGGGGAAGGGAGGGAGGAGTGGGGAGAGGGGGAAGAGGAGGGAAATGGGAGGCAGGGAGGAGGTGGAAATTTTTTCAATAAATAAATAAAAAATAAATAAATAAAATTTAGATACCTGTAACATTATGACAACTGAATAGGTTATGCTTTGTAATGTAACAAAAATAGATGCAAAAAGAGACCACACATTTTAGAGAGTAAAGAGTTTTGTTAAAGGATTAAAAGGAAGGAAAATAAGTTATTAAAGATATAATGTTTCAAAAAATTAAGATGGCATGAAGTTTGTAGGGAGTCATATTTGGGGGTCACACCCTAATTAATTTTAAAAAGTTAAAATGAAATTATTATTTTTTTTATGCTTTCATTCCTCCTCTGGGATACTTCCTGTAAATCCTGAGAGGTTCTCTCAAGACAGTAAATCAGTACCTTTAGATTTATAGCTGGTCATAGAAATGAGCCTATGCCACTTTAGCAAAACTTCTAGGACTGCAGGAGGCTGTATGGGATCTATGTTGAAATACAATTTAACTCAGCAGCTACTTCTTATTTCTTGGTGAAATATTAATTTTTATAGTTATACAAGTAATGTATTTCATGTTGTGACCTAATAAAATATGTGCAAAGAAATAAAAAGTCTTCTAACATAGCAAGAAATCTCTATCTGTTCATCCAGTTTAACAACTTTTAAATAAAATTAGCACTACAAGTAGAATCTAGATAACTTTCTTTTGTGCTTTGAACAAGTTAATACATAGATATTTAAATCTCATTCAGATTCATATCAAACCAATAAACAATTTTAACTCTATGGTTTATTTTTTCTCCATTAATATGAATTATATTAAAGTTTTATTATTTAGGTCAATTCAATAGCTTCAAGCTCATATCATTCTCTGTATTCTTGTACCTATTATTATTCTTTTAATAATATGCTGATGAATGCTGGTTACAAATAAATCTTATGTTTGCAGGTATTGCCTATTTTGCCTGTAGTAATTAATTCACTTATGTAAAGAAAATAAACAATGACTGTGCTAAGCCTATCAATACAAATAAAGGTTATACAATGAACTCTATCAATTGCTCAGCTCAAGATTTTTATTGTTACTTTACCTTCAAAACCTTGATTGTGGCAGAGATGAATCCTGGTCCTTTGCAACCTGTGAGTCTCTTAAGATTAGGATAGTATACTTAATTTACTTTCAAACCATGGGATAAATAGAACTGCTCACAATTCTATTTCAACATGCTTTATTGCATAATTATTCACTTTTGTAAAGAAAAAAAAATATACTACTAAACTTTTATGGCTTGTTTATGTCAACTTGACACAACAAAGAGTCCTCAGAGAAGAGTGAACTTCTGTTGACAAAATGTCTAGAAAAGGCTGGGAAGTAGGCACACCTGTGAACATTTTCTGTTTAGTAATTCATGGGAGATTATCCAATTTAATGTGGGTGAAGTACTCACTGGGCTGATAATCCTGGCCTCTATAAGAAAGCAGGTTGACCATGCTGTGACTAGCAAGTCAGTCAGCAGTATTCCTTCATGACCACTTCATTAGCTCTTGCTTCCATGTTGCTGCAATTGTTTAGTTCCTGCCTTCTGTACATTTTAGAACTGCATATGAAATTCTAAGTAATACAAATATTTTCTTCCTTAAGATGATTTTGATCATGGTGTTTCATTTTAGCAATGGTATCACTAATTTACATATGAACTGATTATTTATAAGGGTAATAAAATTAATCATCCAATGGCAGTTGCTAACTGTTGAACTAAAGCTAAATCTGGCCACACTAACATAGAGACAGTGATTCCAGCTTTGATGAGCCCCTTGTCTCAAAATGTGGACAAATGTATCATGGTTATCGAATTTCACATTGCTTTTAGTGTTGATGTACATGTCCATTTACTGTTCATGTTAAAATATCTTGGGAACAGAAGACATGTTTTGTATTGTCTCCCATAATAATGCCCCAAAGAACACTTAATCCAGATGAAGATGAAATTAACTGCTTTATGAAAATGCTAGTTTCATTTATTTTAATTGATTATTATTGAGCACTACATTTTTATATGCTCCCCTCTTTGCCCTTCCTCTGTGCTTCAACCCTCTCTCAAGGTCCCTATGCTCCCAATTTACTCAGGAGATCTTACCTTTTTCTACTTCCCATGGAGATTAGATCTATGTTTGTTTCTCATTGTTGTCTATGTTCTCTGGGATTGTGATTTGTGGGCTGGTTTTCTTTGCTTTATGTTTAAAAACCACTTGTTAGTGAGTACATGTGATAATTATGTTTCTGGGTCAGTTTCACTTTCAATACCATGACTTTGGATTAGACTTTATGACATGGGAGAAATTACTTAACTTCAACTCTTGCCTTCATACATGTTATGAGGACCTTATTGTCAAAAGATACATATATCAGTGTTCTTATGATCCCAAATGAAATGCATGAGTGTAAAATGTACAAATAATATCAGATTTCATACAGTAAAAAACATACATAAAATTATAATATAGTAATGATAATAATTAAAATCTGACATGGAGTAGGAGATCAACAAATACTAGGGAATACATTTTGAGAAAAAATTATTGATCTCTTAGTCTGTTTTATGATATAGAAATTGAGGTAGAATTTCTACTTCTGAAAAATCCAAGATAATTAATTCAAAAATAATTTCGAACTGATTTTTTTAAGTTATTATTTAATGAAATGGCTTTTTGAGCATTTAAGATACCAGTATCTGAATGCTGAAACAAATCTAATTACTTTACTTTCTCATGAATCCCAAGAAGAATTTAGACTACAAAGTAGAAGTTGTAGAAAAAATATACCAGTTTCTGATCATTTAACTTTGATGTTTCTGAAGGTTCTGTTTGTTTCTCTTTGTGTTTCTGGGGCAAGGTCCACCAAAAGAATCATCATTTTCTAAATAAAATATTATTTTCATGAATGATTAATCAGTAGCAAAAGAAAATTAAGAGGATGCAAATAAGCTGATGGAATTTTTCAAATGAGTTGTTTGGTGAAGCAGCATATGTAGACTATTTCACTGTCCCTGGTTCCAGTTGTAGGACTGTGCCAGGTCGAAGAAGACAAGTGAGACACACTGTTTTTAAATCACCAGTAAGACATTTGATCAATTTTCAAGTGGCAGACTAGCCTCATTATCACAGTGTCCAGCAGGTACATGTATTCAGAAGGCGACTGTATTAGAGCATTTTGTATGTATGTGATAATTATATTTCTCATTTCCAAGAAGCAGCAGTTTAATCACTGTAACATTTGTCCACTTGAAGCAGGTAGCCTAGGTACAATGAAAGAAAAAAATATGACTTTGAGATCACATGCAGCTCTGCTGGAATTCTAGGAAAGACAGAAAATCCATCCTTTATATCTCACATGTCATAAGAAAATTGAGCCATCATTGCACATGTGTTTTGAATTTGTGTGTAGTGTATGTTATATTGCGATTCACTGTTACATGTGCATTGTATTTATAATTAAAAAGATAATAAGCTCTTTACTTTTATCCTATCATAGGACATAGAAAACTGTGTGTGTGTGTGTATGCATGTGCATGTGTATTCTTTTATTTAGTCCTCAGAGAAGACATTGATTTCATCCAATTGTTTAAAATACAGAGAGTTGAATTACACGTCCATAAACAGAGTTACAGAACAGACCCACAATTTCAATCAAGACTCTTGGTTCTAAAACATAAGACATACTGTTATTGCCAACAACACATCCTTCAGCACACTATCCAGACTTTTAATTGAAATAAATAAGTTGAAAACATTAAATGAGAAATGGAACAATATAAAGCTTTGTGAGATATAATTGAATTTGCCCTGTACACATCATCAATACTCTATTTGTTTTATTAGTTCTCAAATGTGCTCTGCAATCAATTTTATGAACCACTCTATTGGCTTTTAGGTACAACAACAAAGTCAAATGTCCAAAGAGCTATTAGAAACATGACCTTAAATTTTAGATCATTCTTCTTTGATAATATTTTTCTTTCCTGTCTTAGTTCCTAAGAAAAGCAAATTAACTAAAATGTGCTTTTCCTAAAATAATTATTTTGAAAAATAGGATTTAATGTGTAATTTAAGGAATAATGCAGCTGTAATACAGTATTTCAAGTGACTAAAGAATGTCTTTTATACTCTCAATTTTTATATCATTTTGCAAATTTATTTGTACATATTTTCAAAACTCTGCCAATTAATTTTATTATCATTAGAATCTAAGTTAGACATCAATTTCATATATATAGGCACTTGACTTTCAATGCTCATTTAGGATAATCTTGATTAAAGTTAAAATAATAGTATTTTAAATTTTTAATTAAAGTAAAAACATCACATTACAATATTTTTCATCTTCCCTAATTCAATATTTATGTCTTATCTCTTTTTTGCTGTTATTAAAGGAAATGACTATGGGAAAACTAGTCCATTAGCTCACAAGAAGAAATCAAACCATGCATATAGAATTTCTAACCCAATAATTGTATCTTATCAAAGATGATCCCAGTATCTAATTTGTCTTCTTTCTTCTTTCATATACCTTACATATTTTGCTCTTCCATGAAAGAGCTAGAGAGACAGAGAGCAAGGGATTCTCTCTCCCTCTCTTTCTGTGTGTGGGGGGGGTGGGTGTAGGTGTATGAATATATGTGTTACACCTTAGCAAGACTTCCTGTTAATATCTACCAAGACTTTCCCATTACCCATACAACCATTATTCCTTAGTGTCAAGAAGTTAATGATATTATTCCCATATTAGTTTCCCCCTCAGAATAAGAGAATTATTAGCTGACACATGATTGTCACACTTATGTACACATAAAAATGTTTGTCTAATAGTGTCACTGGAATGCTCTCCAGGTACTTTCTATGGTTTCTGTTGTTAGTTTTCATGCATCTTCATTTTTTTTTACTAATATTTCAAAAACCCTGTGCCCTACCCTGGCAAGATATTTTTGTTAAGGCTGATCCATGACATGTGGCACTAAATATGGGGCTGACCGGTGAACCCCCAAACACACAATAGTATGGCAATGTGTACAAGGGAGTGCATGAAGGAATCCGTAAGAAAATTGTATCACAGAAGGACAAATGAGTAATGAGTGCTCAGAAATAAATAGTAGATACAAAAAAGGAAAGAGAAAGGCAGGGCAAAAATGCTGGAGTCAAACTGTAAATATTTGTAGATATGGGACAAGGAAATAGTATTCAACTATTTGTCCAGTTACTTGGATGCATTTTGATAGCTAGAAGAACTGAAGTGTAGCAAAAACAAAGGCAGAAATATTTAGAGTTTGTAAACATGTTATTCCCTGCACCTGCCACCCTCAGGCTGTTCCTTCTCTGGGAGGCCAAAGAAAGACCTTACCTATGCAAGCGTGGTGCTATGGTCACCCAGCCACTGTCTCTGTTGCTGCTGACTGGGTGGGAAGAATGAAAGGAATGCAGTGTTTGGTCCAAAAATGCTGAGATTGTGGCAGTCCATCTACATGTGCTGTGTCGTGTCCATCTGAGTCTGATCCATGCATTGTGGTGGAGCCAGGGAAGACACAGAAAGGTTTACAGGGCTATTCCTCTCACAGTCAGCACCCAGAGCCTAGAGGTTAACTTACCCATGAGCCAAGGAGCCTATAATGGACAAATCTATGACTTTTAACAGAGGAGAGGATTTGGGAAATCACCTAATTTTGTGATTACAAGATTTAAAACAAAAAAAGCAAGGATAGTAACGATCTGCATGGCTGTCCCCAAGCTTGTGGTCTCATGCTGCAGTCTCAGAGCCACAAAAATGGCTGACGCCTGAGAACCTGTAAATTTGTCAGCCTCCTCTAACACTAGCCTCTGATGGCACTGCTAAATGTAAAAAGCACAATGAGGAACAAGCATTTCCTGATTTCAAGTCTCTCGGGGAAACTGACAAGCAGAGAGCATGACTTGTGTCGTCGTCGTCGTCGTCGTCCCTCCCCCTCCCCCCCCCCCCCCGCCATGCAGCACTTCACTTAGGAGCCTAGCTTGAACTGACAGCCAAGATACAGAAAGGAAATTTCAGGAAACTGCAGCCAAGTGTTTGTGAAAATGTAAGTAATCAGGTTAAATATGCTTTCCTTTTTCCACTTTGTATTTTCTGCTTCTTTGTCAAAAATTAGTTGTTTGTAGGTGTGTGGAATGATATCCATGTCTTTGAGTCAGTTCCATTGGACCTCCAGTCATTTTTTATGCTAATAGAAGGCTCTTTTCAGTATTGTAGTTCTATGTAGAGTTTTAAATCAGGGACTGTGATGCCTCCAGAATTCCCTTTATTGTACAGGATTGTTTTGTCTATCTTGGATTTCTGTTTGTTTGGTTTTTGTCCCCATATGAAGTTGAATATTGTTCTGTTGAGGTCTATGAAGAATTTTTCTGGATTTTGATGCATATTACACTGAATCTGTGATTTGCTTTTGGTAAAACCAACATTTTTACTATGTTAACTATAACTATCCAAGACAATGGGAGATCTTTCCATTTTTTGGTGTCTTCTTCAATTTCTTTCTTCAAAAATTTAAAGATCTTGTTTTTTCCTACTTTCCATGGAGATTAGATCCATGTATGTCTCTCATTGAGTCCTCTTTGTTGTCTAGTTTTTCTGGGGTAGTGAATTGTAGGCTGGTTTTTCTTTTTTTATGTCTAAAAACCATTTATGAATGTGTACATATTACATTTGTCTTTCTGAGTCTGGGTTTTCTAATGCAATATGATTGATGTTTTCTAGATCCATCCGTTTACCAACAGATGTCAAAATGTCATTATTATTTTCTGTTGTGTAGTATTCCTTTGTGTAAATGTACCACGTTTTTCTTATCCATTCTTTGATTGAGGGGCTTTGAGGTTTATTCCAGGTTCTGGTTATGACAAAAAAAAATGCTGCTATGAAGAAAATTGAGCATATGGCCTTGTGGTATGATTGAACATCATTTGGGTATATACCCAAAAGTAATATTGCTGGGTCTTGAGAAAGATTGTTTCTTAATTTTCTGAGAAATCACCATACTGGTATCCAAAGTGACTACACCAGTTCGCACTCCCAACAGCAATGGAGGATTTTCCTTTTACTCCACATCCTCTGCAGTATAAGTTATCATTAGTGTTTTTGATTTGGGCCATTCTTTTTGTTGTTGGTTTTTTTTTTTTTTTGCTTTGGTTTTTCAAGACAGGGTTTCTCAGTAGCTTTGGGGCCTGTCCTGGAACTAGCTCTTGTAGACCAGGCTGGCCTCAAACTCAGAGATCTGCCTGCCTCTGCCTCCCGAGTGCTGGAATAAGGCGTGCGCCACCACCGCCCGGCTGGTTTTGGCCATTCTTCTCAAAGTTGTTTTGATTTGATTTCCCTAGTGGCTAAGGATGTTGAGCATTTCTGTAGTTGTCTTTCAATCATTTTAGATTCATCTGTTGAAAATTGTTTAAGTCTGTAACCCATTTTTTTTGGATTATTTGTTTTTTGTTGACTTATTTCTTGAGTTCTTTATATATTTTGGAGATCAGCCCCTTGCCCAACATGGGGTTGGTGAAGATATTTTTCCACTCTGTAGGCTGCTGCTTTGTTCTGTTGACAGATTCATTTGTTTTACAGAAACTTCTCTGTTTCGGGAGGTTCCATTTATTAATTGTTACTCTCAGTGTCTGTGCTAATGGAGTTATATTTAGGAAATGGTCTCCTGTACCAATGCATTCACATGCAGATCCCACTTTCTCTTCTATGAGGCTCAGTGTGTTTGATTTTCTGTTGAAGTGTTTAATCAGTTTGAACTTCAGTTTTGTGAGTAATGATAGATATGGAACTATTTTCATTTTTCTACATGTTAATATTCAGTTATGCCAACACCAGTTTTTTAATATGCTTTCATTTTTCCTTTTTCCTGTCAGCTAGGCAGACTTGCAACTTGGATTAAAGTGATAGTTTACAAACTATTAATAAAATGCCCAATGCTTAAAACTTAATTTAAAATGTTGTATGAGACACCTTGGGCCACTAAGCAAAATTATTTAAGGGAGCAGTGATCCATATTTCAGTAGACAGCTAACAGAAGCTGCCAGACAGGTACTCACCTAGGTAGAGAATGCTATACAATATATTAATTATGGTCAGTCTTGGAGAGCATGTACCTTAACTACAAAACTTACTACTACAGCAGTATTATGGCAAAATGGTCTGCTTCTATGGCTGTACTATTCTGTTTCACCAATTAAGTTATTAAACCTTTATTTTGAAGCAGTAGCTTGCTTAGCACAGAAGAGCAGGATGGAAACTGGAGATACTTTGGTAGAAAACCATCTATGATTAATGTTCCTTATACTAAGCAACAGATTGATTGGTTATTTAAAAATAGTGGCTCTTGGGCAATTGTGTTTGCTCAGTTTAAAAGCCAGGTAAATAATCTTTCACCAGCTGATTGCTGCTGCAATTTATATAAATATATTATTTTATTTTATCTAAAGTTGTAGCAAAAGATCTCTTAAAAGATGTTATGCTAAATTTTACAGATAGTTCTTCCAGTAGAAGTGTTGCATATGTTGTTAATGGTGAAAAGGAATTGTGGAGCATGTCCATGACTCCTTGAAAACAACTTAAATGAATAAAACCAGGAGAATTAAGAATTGTTACATAATGCCTTATGCCATGCCCATGAGCAATCTGCAGCAGACAGATTTTGAACTCAATGCAAAAAGACGACCTTTGCTAAGGCTTTGCACTGGATTATGGAAATGATCCAACTCTGTATTAATCTGGGGTCAAGAATATGTGTATGCTTTTTTCACATGAATAAAATAAACCTGGATGTGAAAACTGCATGCACAGCAGAGGAGTATCTACTCTGACGACATTGCAGCTACTGATGACTCCATCAGGAAAGCAGAAGGAGGTTTCTGAACCACAATCCTGACTTCCTCATATAACTATGCAGCAGGACAAGGAAAGGGGTACATGAACCTATGTTTCTGACTCATTACCACTTGTTGAAGCCAGAGAAGAGAGAGAAGATTGTAATGACAATTGGTGATTTCCCAGCCTCTTAGTGGATTTACTGTGCAAACTTCCAGATGTATTAAGTACTGTTTGCCTTCGACCTAAACCAGAAACACAGACTGAACATTTGATGTTTTACTCTTTGGGACACAGAAATCATTTTTCCAGTATGGCATTCTCCTGTAGAAATATAGGACCTGAGAACTGAGACATCAGTTTTACCCTCAGTGAAAAAAAAAAGGGGGGGGGACTTGTTAAAAGGAGTGACTGAAGCTTTTCTTCAAATATGAGAACGGTAGCCTAATGGTTTTTTTCACTGCTGCTCAAAGGCTGGGACAATTAGTTAATTGTACTCTCGTCTGTCAGAAAATTCTTTATTGTTTGATTAGAATGGATTGAAGACAACTATGATGTGACAATTGTGTGTTTATGTTACCTTCCACTCTAGAATTATTATATTGACCGGTTGATGTTTGTAATTGCTTTAGTTCACTGTAAGATGTTGAGAAAACTTTGACATATGAGTGCTTGGATTTGACATATTTGATAAGAAACTTAGATTTTGATAGAGCTAAAAATTATTAAGAAACACCCTAATTGAAAAGGGCATTCTCAACACTAGTGATCCTTAGCTTCTTTAATTGGGAGACTGTAGCCATTATGAGCATGTTTATTCATAAAACATTATCTAATTGCAGATGAACTCTCTTGACAGAAAATTGGCTCAGAGACACAGAGCCCAGAGGCATTTCTTCCCCTTAACCCTTATAGTCAGAGGTTGCTTGGTGTTTCCAGCTGCCCAGAACTGAAATAATTACACAGAAATCTATATTAATTGAAGTAGTGTTTGGCCAATAGTTTGAGCATATATCTATCTAGCTCTTACACCTTAAATTAACCTATCTCCATTATTTTATATTTTACCATGTGGTAGTTGCCTACCAGCAAGGTTCCAGCTTCTGACTCCTCCATTTACTAAATGGCTTCTCCCTGACTCCACCTACTTTTTCCCAGTATTCAGTTTAATTTTCCTGCCTAGCTCTATTCTGCCTTGTCATAGGCCTAAGCAGCTTCTTTATTTATTAACCAATAAAAGAAGAAAAACCAGAAGGACATCTCACATCAATTCCCCTTTTCTGTCTAAATGAAAAGGAAGGTTTTAACTTTAACATAATAAAATTACTATGAGAAAACAGGTATCAAATAAGAATTACAATTACAATATTGTATCTTCTTTATCTTTTATCATAACTAAGGAAAGCTATAATTATTACTATCTATTATTCAACTCCATCAATGATCCCAGAAGAATATACTATTACCTAAGTTAAAAGGAGGTGCACAGTAAGCAACTTCCAAAACTCTAGAATTTACAGAGGCATTGCCTGGAGAGTTACCCCAAGTTCTTTGTAACATTCTTCTAGGCATCTATCTTCAGCCTACAGGCCATAGTATCTGGCAGACTTTGCCATGAAACAGCAAATTTCAAAGACTGTTTCACCTCTATCAGGAGTTTGTCAGTCATGTTCTTCTGTGTACTTTAGAATGTCTGGCAGACTCTTTTTTTTTTTATTTATTTTAATTTTTTAAATTACCTGCTCCCCATTTCCCATTTCCCTCCCCTCCTCCCAAATATTGCCCTCCCCCCACTTCCCTCCCCCTATCCCCACTCCTCTTCTCCTCCCCCCACTCCATTCCCCCTCCCTCTCGATACTGAAGAGCAGTCCAAATTCCCTGCCCTGCGGGAAGACCAAGGTCCTTCTATCTACGTCCAGAAAGGTGAGCGTCCAAACAGGCTAAGCTCCCACAAAGCCAGTTCATGTATTAGGATCGAAACCTAGTGCCATTGTCCTTGGCTTCTCATCAGTCTTCATTGACCGCCATGCTCAGAGAGTCCGGAATCAACCCATGCTTATTCAGTCCCAGACCAGCTGGCCTTGGTGGGCTCCCAATAAATCAGTTCCACTGTCACAGTGGGTGGGTGCATCCCTCGTGGTCCTGATTTTTTGCTCATGTTCTCCCTCCTTCTGCTCCTCATTTGGACCTTAAGAGCTCAGACCGTTGCTCCAAATTGAGACTCTGTCTCTACCTCGATCCATCGCCAGATGAAGGTTCTAAGGTGATATGCAAGATATTCATCAGTATAGGATAGGGTCATTTCAGGTTCCCTCTCCTTAGTTGCCCAAGGTACCAGCTGGGGACATATTCCTGGACACCTGCGAACCCCTCAAGAGTCAAGTCTCTTGCCAACCCTAAGATGGCTCCCTTAGATAGGATATATACTTCGCTGCTCCCGTATCCATCCTTCCTATATCCCAACCATCCCAATCCTCCGAGCTCCTCCCATCCTCCCCTTCTCATATTTCTCATCCCATTTCCCCTTTGCCCCATGCCACCTCACCCGCAAGTTCCCAGTTTTTGCCCTGGAATCTTGTCTACTTCCCCCTCTCCATGCGGATGACTATATGATTTTCTTTGTTTTCACTTTCTTATTTAGCTTCTATAGGATCACACATTATATGCTTAATGTTTTTTATTTTATGGCTAGAAACCGATTATGAGTGAGTACATCCCATGTTCCTCTTTTTGAGTCTGGGATACCTCACTCAGGATAGTGTTTTCTATTTCCATCCATTTGCACGCAAAATTCGAGAAGTCATTGTTTTTTACTGCTAAAAGCTGGTTCATGGAGAAAATCAATAAGATTGATAAACCCCTATCCAAACTAATCAAACGGCGGAGAGAGAATACGCAAATTAACAAAATCAGAAACGAAAAGGGAGACATAACCACAGACTCAGAGGAAATTCAGAGAATCATTAGATCTTACTACAAAAATCTGTATGCCACAAAATTGGAAAATGTTATAGAAATGGACACTTTTTTAGATAAGTACCATATACCAAAGTTAAACCAGGACCAGGTGAACAATCTAAATAGACCTGTTAGTCGCGAAGAATTAGAAGTTGTTATAAAAAACCTCCCCACCAAAAAAAGCCCAGGTCCAGATGACTTCAATGCAGAATTCTACCAGAACTTCCAAGAAGACCTAATACCTATACTCCTTAATGTATTTCACAATATTGAAACAGAGAAGTCATTGCCAAATTCCTTTTACGAAGCTGAAGTTACTCTGATACCAAAACCACACAAAGACACAACCAAGAAAGAGAACTACAGGCCAATCTCACTCATAAACATCGACGCAAAAATACTCAATAAAATACTGGCAAACCGAATCCAAGAACACATCAGAAAAATTATCCATTATGATCAAGTAGGCTTCATCCCAGAGATGCAGGGCTGGTTCAACATACGAAAATCTATCAATGTAATCCATCATATAAATAAACTGAAAGAAAAAAACCATATGATCATTTCATTAGATGCTGAAAAAGCATTTGACAAAATTCAACATCCCTTTATGATAAAGGTCTTAGAGAGATTAGGAATACAAGGGTCGTTCCTAACTATAATAAAAGCTATTTATAGCAAGCCGTCAGCTAACATCAAATTAAATGGAGAGAAACTCAAAGCTATTCCACTAAAATCAGGAACACGACAAGGTTGTCCACTCTCTCCATACCTCTTTAATATAGTGCTTGAAATTCTAGCAATAGCAATAAGACAACATAAGGGGATCAAAGGGATTCAAATCGGAAAGGAAGAAGTTAAACTTTCATTATTTGCAGACGATATGATAGTTTACATAAGCGACCCCAAAAACTCTGGCAGACTCTTTAATGAAGCAAGAACCATGAAGGACCATCTCACCTTTAGGCAAGTTCAACAGTCTTTTCTCTGTGGGTCCTGCATGTCCAGTTCATACAGCATAACATCAATCAGTCTTGGCAAGAGCAGTTTCTTGCCTAAATCAAGCTCTATATGGAGGCTCATCAATGACCATCATCCTCTTGAAATAATTTTTGCTTCCAGGAATAGAGGTGTTTCACTGTCATGAAAAGTCCTAAGTTCATAAATTACATTTTTATTTATTAGATTTGAAAAAAAATACCAATCCAAGTTTCCAATTCCACCCTCCTCCCATTTGCTCCACACACCCTCCCATTCCACCCCATCCAATCCTCAGAGAGGGTAAGATACATTGCTTTGTGATAGGTCCAAGGCCCTCCCCACTATATCAAGGCTGAGCAAGGTATCCATCCAAAAAAAAAAAAATAGGTTCCCAAAAAGCCAGTACATGAGTAGGAATAAATCTGCGTGCCACTGCCAGTGGCCCCTCAATCTGCCCCGGAAATTCAACTGTCCACCATATTCAGAGAGTCAACTTTGGTCCTATGCTTATTCCTTCTCAGTCTGGGTGGAGTTAGTGAGCTTCTAGTAGCTTAGGTAAACTGTTTCAGTGAGTGAACCCATCATGATCTTGACCTCTTTGCTCATAATCTCATTTCTTCAACTCTTCAACTGGACTGGGAGCTCAGTCCAGTTCTTCAATGTATGTGTCTACCTTTGTTTCCACCAGTTGCTGGATGAAGGTTCTATGGTGATATTTAAGATAACCATCATTCTGAATACAGGGCAAGTCAAGATTGGGCCCTCTCTCCACTATTGCTTAGGGTCATAGCTGAGTCATTCTTGTGGATTCCTGGGAATATTTCTAAAGCCGGGTTTCTGATAACCCTATAATGGCTCCCTCAGTCAATATATATATATATATATATATATATATATATATATATATATATATATATATTTATCCATGCTCTCATCTCTGTCCTTCTTCCATCTCAAATATCCCATTCTCTCAAGTTCTCCAATCATTTTCCCTTTCTACTTTCCCTTCTCCCCCAACCTCCTTGCCCCAAATTTTATCAGGTGATCATGTCTGTTTCCAATTTCCAGGTAGATCTATATATGATTTTCTTAGGATTCACCTTATCACTTAGCTTCCCTAGGATATTGAACTAATGGCTCAATGTCCTTGGTTTATACTAGTATCCACTTATGAGTGAGTACATACTTAATTCATCTTTTTGGGTCTCTGTTTCTAATTCCATTCATTTGCATGCAAAATTCAAGATATCATTGTTTTTTACTGCTGAATAGTACTCTAATGTGTAAATATGCCACATTTCATTTTTTATCTATTTTTTGATTGAGGGGCATCTAGCTTGTTTCTATGTTCTATCTATTACAAATAATGCTGCTATGAACATGTATGAAGAAATGCTTTTGTAGTACGATTGAACATATTTTGGGTATATGTGCAAGAGTTATATTGCTCAATCCTGAGGCAGGTTGATTCCCAATTTTTTGAAAACCACCATACTGATATCCAAAATGATTATTCAAGTTTGCATTCCCACCAGCATGAATGAGTGTTCCCCTTAGTCCACATCCTCTCCAGCATAACTATCAATGATATTTTTATCATTTTATTATAGCCATTCTGGCAGGTGGAACATGGTCTCTCATAGTTGTTTTATTTTCATGTCCTTGATGGCAAAGGATGTTGAACATTTCCTTAAGTATCTTTTGGCCATTTGAGATTCTTCTGTTGAGAATTCTCTGTTTATGTCTGTATGACAATTTTTAATTGGAGTATTTAGTATTTTAATATCTTTATATATTTTGAAGATCAGTCCTTGGTGAAGATCAAGGTTGGTGAAGATGTTATTTCATTCAGTAGGCTGCCTTATTGTCTTATTGACTACATCCTTTGCCTTACAGAAGCTTCTCAGTTTCAGGAGTTTCATTTATTTATTGTTGCTTTAAGTGTCTGTGCTACTGGGGTTATATTTAGGAAGTGGTCTCCTGTGCCCATGCATTAAAGACTACTTCCCACTTTCTCTTCTATCAGGTTCAGTGTGGTCAGACTTATATTGAGATCTTTAATCCATTTTGACTTGAGTTTTGTGCATGGTGATAGATAAGGATCTACTTTTATTCTTCTACACCAGCACCATTTATTGAAGACACTTTCTTACATTGTATAAGTTTAGCATCTTTGTTCATAGGTATGTGGATTAATATCCTGGTCTTCGATTCAATTCCATTGATCAACCTCTCTGCATTTATGCCAATACCAAGCTGTTTTTATTGCTGTAACTCTGCAATAGATCTTGATGTCAGAGACTGTAATACCTCCAGAAGTTCCTTTATTGTACAGGATTGTTTTGGCTATCCTGGGTGTTTTGTTTTTTTCATATGAAGTTGATTATTGTTCTTTCAAGGTCTGTGAACAATTGTGTTGGGATTTTTATGTAGATTCCATTCAATCTACAGATTGCTTTTGATAACATTGTCATTTTTACTTTGTTGATACTATCTATCCAAGAGCATGAAAACAAATTTTATGTTCTGGTATCTTCAATATTTTTTTCTGTTTATTTAATTAATTATTTATTTATTTAAAATTTCCACCTCCTCCCATTTTCCTCCCACTCCCCTCAACTCCCTCTCCCCCTCCCTCTCCAATCCTAAGAGCAGTCAGGGTTTCCTGCCCTGTGGGAAGTCCAAGTATTTTATTGAGTATTTTTGCATCTATTTTCATGAGTGAGATTGGTCTGTAGTTCTCTCTTTTTGGTTGAGTCTTTTGTGGCTTTGGTATTAGGGTAACTATAGCATCATAAAAAGTGTTTGGCAATGTTCTTTCTGTTTCTATTATGTGATCACTTTGAGGAAAATTGGTGTTAGCTCTTCTTGGATGTTCTGTTAGAATTTTGTATTAAAATCATCTGTCCCTGGACTATGGTTTTGTTTTTTTTTTGGGGGGGGGGGGTTTCATGACTGCATCTATTTTCTTGCAATTTATTTAATTTCTTTACTTGTTCTTGATTTAATTTTGGTATGTGGTATTTTTCTATGTCCATTACTTATGCATTTTTCAATTTTGTAGAATATATGTTTTTGTAGTATGACCTAATGATTCTCAAAATTTCCTCAGTATCTGTTGTTATGACTCCCTTTCCATGTCTGATTTTGTCAATTTGAATATTCTCTCTCTGCCTTTTGAATCCTTTGGATAAGGGTTTGTGTTTCTTGTTGATTTTCTCAGAGAACCAGCTCTTTGTTGCACTGATTCATTTGTATTCCTTTCTTTGTTTCTATTTTGTTGATTTCAGCCCTGAATTTTATTATTTTCTGTCTCCTACCCCTCCTGGGTAAGTCTGCTTCTTTTTGTTCTAGAGCTTTTAGGTGTGGTGTTGTCACTAATGTGAGCTTTCTCTGTTTCCTTCATGTTTCCTTTTAGCATTGCTTTCATAGTGTCCCATAGGTTTGGATACACTGTGCCTTCATTTTCCTTGCATTTAAGGAAGTCTTTAATTTCTTTATTTCTTCCATGACCCAGGGGTGGTTCAGTAGTTCACTCTTCAATTTCCATGGGTTTATAGGCTTTCTGAGAGTAGTATTGTTAAAAATATAACTTTAACCCATGGAGATCCAATAAGACACAATAAGATCCAATTATATATCTGTGAAGGTTTTCTTTGTTACCAAGTTAGTGTTCAATTTTCAAGAAGCTTTCAAGAGATGCTGAGAAGGTATATTCTTTTGTGTTTGGGTGGAATGTTCTATAGATGTCTGTTAAGTGCATTTGATTCATTACATCTGTTATTTCTCTTATTTCTCTGTTAATTTTCTGTCTGGTTGACCTGTCCACTGAGTGAGAGTGGAATGTTGAAGTCTCCTACTATTAATGTGTGTGTGTGTGTGTGGGGGTTGAAGTGTGATTTGAGTCCTAGTAATGTTTCTTTTAATATGTCAGTGCTTTTATATTAGGGGTGTAGAAGTTCAGGATTGAGAAGTCATCTTGATGAATTATTCCTGTTATGAGTGTTATTCTTAAAACATTCCCCGAGGTGGGCTGGCAGAGCCTGCCATGCGACAAGTGGCTACAATTTCCCACCAGTGGGAGGGCACACAAAAGATAGGCATAACGCATTTTATTGAGGGGGAGAGAGAGAAGAGATAAAAGAGAGAGAGAGACAGAGAGAACATGTGCGCACACCAAGAAAGCAGAAAAGGAAGGGGCAAGATGGAGGCAGGTAATGGGAGTGGGCGTGGCTTGTCCCTTAAAGGGCATGGAAAGCACAACAATGAGTATAAAGTGTCCTTCTGCATCTCTTCTGATTGATTTTAGTTTTAAACAAATTTTGTTAGATATTAGGATAGCTACATCCACTTGTTTCTTAGGTTCATTTGATTGTAAAACCTTTTCTCAACCCTTTACTCTGAGATAGTTCCTGTCTTTGAGGTAGAGGTATGTTTCTTTTATACAGCAGGATGCTGGATCCTGTTTTCATTAGCCTGTGTCTTTTTATAGGTTAATTGAGTCCATTGATAGTAAACAATATTAATGACAAGTGGTTGTTAATTCTGGTTGTTTTTTAGTAGTAGTGTTTGTGTATTTTCCTTCTTTGGGTTATGCTGGTGGTTGTTTACCAGATGCCTGTGTCTTTGTAGGTGTAGTTAGTTTCCTTGGATTGGGGTTTTCCTTCTAGTCCTTTCTGTTGTGCTGAGTTTGTAGATATGCATTGTTTAAATCTAGTTTTGTTATATAATATCTTGTTTTAGCCATTGATAGTTATTGAAATCTTTGCTGGGGAGAGTAATCTGGGCTTGCATCCATGTCTTTTAGTGTCTACAACATGTCTATCCAGAACCTTCTGGCTTTCATGATTTCCATTGAGAGGTTGGGTGTCATTCTGACAGGTTTACCTTTATATGTTACTTGATTTTTTTCCTTGGCAGTTCTTAATATTCTTTCTTTATTCTGTATATTTTGTGTTTTGATTATTATATAATGAGGGAGTTTTCTTAATCCAGTCTATTTGGCATTTTATAAGCTTCTTGTACCTTTGTAGGGATATCCTTCTTTAGGTTGGGAAAGTTTTCTTCTATGATTTTATTGAATATATTTTCTGTGCCTTTGAGTTGGAGTTCTTCTTCTTCTACCCCTATTAATCTTAGGTTTTGTCTTTTCATGATGTCCCAGATTTCCTGGATGTTTTGTGATAAGAATTTGTTGGATTTAATGTATTCTTTGACCAATGAGTCTATTTCTTCTATAGTATCTTCAGCACCTGAGATTCTTTTTTCTATCTGTTATATTCTGATGGTTATACTTGTCTCTGTATTTTCCATATGCAGAATTCCTTCAGCTTGTAATTTTTCATTACCTCTATTTTAGTCTTCAAGTCTTGAACTGTTTGCTTCACCTGTTTGATTTTTTTTCTCTTGGTTTTCTTGGGTTTCTTTGAGTGATTTATTAATTTCTTCCGATTTTTTTGTTTTTCATTTCCTCCATTTGTTTAAGGTGGTTTTTCATTTCTTTTTTTTAAAGATTTTCATCATTTTCATAAAGTTACATTTAAAATTATTTTCTTCTGCTTCTTCTGGGTTAGGATGTGCAAATCTTCCTGCTGTGTGAATACTAGGTCCTGGTGTTACCATGTTCCCTTTTAGGTTGTTGGAGGGATTCTTGCATTGCAACCTACCCATCTTCATTCAAATAAGGCAGCAGTGTCATGTGTATTGGTCTAATCCTGCAGTGGTTGTATGCGTGTTTGGGAGTTTTTCTTGATCTGCTCTGTACTGTCAATGTCTGTCTCAGAAAGCCTCTGTGGTCTCTATAATCCTGCTCTCTTGGTCTTCTCTCCTGGTTTGCTCTCTTGGTGGTGTCTCTTAACACTTCAGTGTTGTAGCAAGTTGATGGTACCCTCAGTATTATAGCAAACTTTCTGCTCTTAGGCGGGGTATGGCTAATAGCTTGGGGAGTCTAGTGGATGGGTTTGGGTTTGGGGGAGCCTATCCACAGGAAACTCCCTGCTGGTTGGCTAGAAAAACCAAGAGAGTTAGGGGACCAGCTTGGAGATTTGTTCCACTGTGGAGAGATACTATAGAGTGGGGTGTCCCACCATGTGTCTGTTCACTCACCTCTTAAGTTCCTTCAGTATTAGAGCAAGCTGTGTTCCAGAGTTTCACCAAGGTTACAAGATGATAGGTGAATTTAGGGTGTGGATAGCAGTTTAGATGGGCACCTGAATGTGTTTGGGTTTGAGGTAGCCCCTGCTGGATGGCTAGAAAAGCCTAGGAAGTTGGGGAATGGGGCCCAGGGTTTTGTCTCCCTGTGAAGGTCCTGGAGAGCATGGTGTCTCATTGCAGATCTGTTCACTTACCTCTTATGTACCCACAGTATTAGAGCAAGCTGTGATTCAGAGTTCCACCCAGGTGACAGGAGTATAATTCGGTTTGGGATTGGAATGTGGTTATAGTTTTGATGGGCTGCTGAATGGGTTTGTGTTTTGGGGGAGTCTACCCACAGGAAACTTTCTGTTGGCTGGCTAGAAAAGCCTGGGAGTTGGGACAAGGGCATGAGGTATTGTTCCACTATGGACGCCCTAGAGAGTGGGGTGTCCCACTGTATGACTGTCCACTAACCTCTCTCACATCTTAAATCTCCTCAGTATTGGAGCAAGCTGTGTTTTGGAGTTCCACCAAGGTTGGAGGATGATAGTTGGGTTTGGAGGTGGAATGTGGCTAATGATTTGGATGGGCTGGTGGATGGGTTTGTGTTTTGGGAGAGCCTACCCACAGGAAGCTCCCTGATGGCTGGCAAGAAAAGCTTAGGAAGTTGGGGCAGAAGCCCAAGATTTTGTTGCACTGTGGAGGTCCTAGAGATTGGGATGTCCTGTCGTGAAATTATTCACTTACCTCTTAAGTCCCCTCAGTATTGGAGCAAGCTGTGTTTTAGAGTTTCACTGAGGTTGTAGGTGGATAGACGGGTCTGTGCATGGGGTCTCTTAAAATATTGTAAATGCCATATTCTGTTAGTCTTTGAAAGGTTTGAAGAGTACCTATCCATCTGAAATCTATTTGTATGTATCTATAAAAGCTAACTGACTGACTAACTACCCAAACTAATATGGCTATAGTTTGACTATTACAGATTACTACCTATAAATCTGTATTTCTTAATTATACATTACATTTTAAAATGAACTGCACAAACATAACACCCTAATCAAGAGTTGAAATGTACATATAACAAAACTGACTCTAAATTTGTATTAATAGACCAAGAGCCATATCAATGCAAAGTATTAATCTCTATAGCATACAAACATTTATAAATAATATTTAGGAATTTGGGCATAGTTCTCTCCAGAGTGTCTCCTGTTTATTTATTTTATTTTATTTTTTTTTTTTTGAGCAAAATAATTTGGGGACTTCATGGAGACCTTTCAGGAGGTCCTGGTCCATCAAGCCACATCATCCTGGAAGGAATCTGCCAGTTCTCATTCATTGTGGAAACTAAAACAGAATTTCTTTTCCAAAGTATCATATCTTTAGGCCCAAATTTTAAAGTCAAGATACATTTAAAGTATACATGTTGGTTCAGCTTAGCAACCCATACAATAAAATGTCTGTCTATATGTAGCTTATTCACAGTCAAAAAATAATATATATAATCCAGACTCTATGTACATATTCCATCTTTACCAGGCTTAATTTATTTTTTTCTTCCTTTAATCTATGACTGTCTATTTTTGCCCCTTTAAAGACTTAATTATATAAACCATTTGCTACTTTTATAACTCTCTATAGTCCTTTTCCCCTCTCTCCCTAGCCTACATATAGTTATCTAACACTGTGACCCATTTAGAGGTCTTTTCCAACTGAACTTGTTTTTATTGTGTATCTATAATGATTTTCTGACCAGGATTGCTTTTAAGTAGGCAGCTTGGTTGCAGAGGCCCTGGATGCTGGCTCTACCTTTCTCAAGCTTTCAATATGGCAGAGGTTCACCACGAGCTCAGGCCCACTGAGTGGAAGCCATCATCTCTACCTCAATTCCAGGAAATACAATGTAGCATATAAGCCCTTTTTTTTTTTAATCTGAGTAAAGGCTAAATCTGACATGCAGCACACTGTGCAACCTGGAAATATCACTGTGTATGGCTGCAGGTGCCTGTGTACTCCTAGCAGACCTGATCCCATTGCCTGTCCAGGTGTGGGGCACTGAGAAATGAGCATATTCTCAGCTCTTTTCCTCCTAACTAGAGCAGGCACAAAAGCATCTGGACCCACAAACCCCATTCAAGTGCTCCATGGCTGGACCTACTGAAAAAGTCAGAGTTGTTTGTGCTGGTGACCAGGAACCTACTGCTGTGTGGTTTTTCTGGTGCTAATGTTGAATCAGGAATAATTTTTTAGAAAAAACATGGTGCCCCTGCTCACTACCAATATACAGAACCAATCTGAAAAAAAAAAAAGTTGCTAGCAAGAAGCTGTGAGTCTAAAAGCTGCATATTTTTTTTTAAAAAAATCATTTTTAGGCTTTATGTGGATGTACATTGCCAAACATTGGGCATCATTTTGTTGGTGGAGTTTGCTTGCTCATTGCCCAGTCATGCAGACACGTAAGAATCACACAGAAACTATTATTACAACACTGCTTGGCCTATTAATTCATGCCTTATTGGCTAACTCTTATATCTTAAATTAACCCAGTCATATTATTTTAAATTTTACCATGAGACTTATGATCTACCAGTAAGTACTGGCTGGCAGCTCCCATCTTTCTCCTCTGGAGGCTACATGGCCTTTCTTTCACTCCACCTACTCTCTCTCTCTTAACATCTATGTGCTTAAGATTTTCATCTTGCTCTATTCTTCACTACAATACATCCAAAGTAACTTCTTTATTAACCAATGATATTCACAACATACAGAGGGAAATCTCACAACAAAGTCTTTGCTTACAGAGGCTGGCAGTCACACACAGGTTTGACCCATTTTCCTCCCAGGTGACTAAGACATGGTTTGATTAAAATAATATACTGAAGATGGGGAAGTCTGAGAAATGAGAAAGTATTCACCTAAGGCAGACACAATCTGTTCTCTTGGAGAAGTACAGGCTTTATTAAAATTAATAAAAAGAAAAAATTATAAAGACCCAAAAATTTAAGCCTATTTCTACATTGTCTGAAGATCAGTGAGTTAGATGTTGCTCTAAGTGGTTGACAAGCATTGTTGCATATCCCAACTCAGGATGTAATATCTTGATTCTGTTGACATTAAGTTAGTTCATACAACTAGGTCCATTCCATCAGGATATGCAAATCTACTTCTGCTCCTTCTTTTGTAACTCTGAGGTCACATGGGGAGTGGCTATCTTCAGGATACATGGTCCAGGACAATTTCACTGCCTAAACAACAAAATGATAATAATGTCTCAAAGTGTTAAGGTGATGAACTGTTTGAGTTGTCTTTTGTGCCATGTTATAAAGTCTTTTGTTATATTTTCCCTCCTATTTGTATTTGGGTATGAAAACATATGGAAAATAAAGGCAGGCAATTTTCAGTATTCACTGAAATGCCGGCCTAGTACTTTCTATGTATTCTGCTCTTATTATTTCTCATGCATCTTCATATTCTTTACTAATATTTCAAAAAACCTCATGCCCCTACCATGGCAAGAGATATTTTTGTCAAGTCTGGTACACAACAAATTGTGTTTGTTCTCCAGAGCCTAAGAGTCCTAGAAATACCAAACAGACCGTGTGTAAACTTCTTTCCATCCCAGATCTTGTTTTTTCACCAATGGTAAGGAATACTTGAGTAGCATTTATCTGTTTTTTTTTCTCTTAGCTGAAGTGACTTACATATCCATTTGAATCACTTCAGCAATATGATTTTTTCTCCCCACCAAATAATTTGAGTTTTGACTGGTGACTTGATTATCCCAATTTTTTTTTATTTGTTGAAGTTTGTTTTCTTACCAAGTATGTGGTCAATTTTGAGAAGGTTCCATGAGGTGCTGAGAAGAAGGTATTTTCTTTTCTGTTTGGAATAATTCAATGTACGTTATGAGATCACCATACTTTAAAACTAGAAATCAACAGCAATACCAATTCCAGAAAACCCACAAACACATGGAAATTATTCAATGCTCACCTGAATCATCAATGGGTCAAGGAAGAAATAATGGAAAAAATTAAAGACTTCCTAAAATTCAATGAAAATAACCACAAAACATACCCAAATTTATGGGGCACAATGAAAGAAGTGTTAAGAGGCAAGTTCATAGCCTACATAACGAAACTGGAAAAATTCCACACTAGTGAATTAACAGAACATTTGAAAACTTTAGAACAAGAAGAAGCAAACTCACCTAAGAGAACTAGACAGCAGGAAATAATCAAATTGAGAGCTGAAACAAACAAAATAGAAACAAAGAAAACAATACAAATAATCAATGAGACAAAGAGTTGGTTCTTCAAGAAAATCAACAAAATAGACACACCTTTATCCAAACTAACCAAAAGGCTAAGAAAGAATATCCAAATTAACAAAATCAGAATTGAAAAGGGGAGCATAACAACAGACACGGAGGAAATACAGAGGATCATCAGGTCATATTTTGAAAAGCTGTACTCCACCTGAGTCATCAATGGGTCAAGGAATAAATAAAGGGAGAAGTTAAAGACTTCCTAAAATTCAATGAAAATAACCACAAAATATACCCAAATTTATGGGACACAATGAAAGATGTGTTAAGAGGCAAGTTAATAGAATTAAATGCCTATATACAGAATCTAGAAAGTCCCAACACTAGTGAATTAATAGAACGTTTGAAATCTTTAGGAAAAATAGAAACAAAATCACCCAAGAGAACTAGATGGCAGAAAATAATCAAATTGAGAGCTGAAATCAACAAAAAAGAAACAAAGAAAATAATACAAAGAATCAGTGAGACAGAGTTGATTCTTTGAAAAAAATCAAGAAAATAGACAAACCTATATCCATACTAATGAATAGGTAAAAAGAGAATATCCAAATTAACAAAATCAGAAATGAAAAGGAAGACATAACAGCAGACAAAGAGGAAATACAGAGAATCATTAGTTCATATTTTCAGAAAATTGGAAAACTTGAAGGAAATGGGCAACTTTCTGAATAAATATCACTTACCAAAATTAAATCAAGACCAGTTAAGAAAATTAAACAGACCTATAACTGCTGAAGAAATTGAAACAGTCATCAAAATCTCCCAATCACAAATAGCTCAGGAACAGATGGTTTCAGCTCAGAATTCTACACGACTTTCAAAGAGGAACTAATACTAATACTGTTCAAATTATTCCACACAATAGAAACAGAGGGAACATCCAAACTCTTTTTATGAGGCTATAATTATCCTGATACCCAAACCACAGAAAGACAATACTATGAAAGAGAATTGCAGATCGATATCACTCATGAACATTGGTGCAAAAGTACTAGCAAATTGAATCCAAGAGCACATCAGAACCATCATCCTCCATGACCAAGTCAGCTTTATCCCACAGATGCAGGAATGGTTCAACATACAAAAATCTGTCAACGTAATCCACCATATAAACAAGCTGAAAAATAAAGACCACATGATATCTAATTAGATGTCGAAAAAGCATTTGACAAAATACAACATCCCTTCATGATAAAAGTCTTGGATAAAATGTTTTTTTTTTTTCATTTTACTATACATTTTGTGCTTTTTTTCTTGTGTTTCTCCGATTTCAGTCTGATATAATTTTACTATACATTGTGTGTTTTTTCCTGTGTTTCTCTAATTTCTGTTTGATATAATTTATCTTTTCGTTATTCATCAGAGATTTCAGGCATGCATTGCTTTACTTTGTTTCATATTATGTTATATTGTTTTGCTTTTGCTAAGGATCATATTGTGGAATTAAGAAAATGTTCTGAAGAATCTATTACCTATATAAGTTTCTTGTCACTCCCAGGGTAGATAGCTAAATGGCACTGAGATACTTAGAGTTTATATCTGTTGTTAGCTGACTTGAGTCCAGCATCTTACTTTAGTTAAAGTGCTGATATCAATTCCTCATATCCTATGAGATCAGCAGAATTTGTGTATTCCTTTTGCATTTTCAGTATACACATCAAAATTTATGTGCATTAAAATATATAAAAAATCTTTGATCAGTGGAATTTATGTGATAAGAGAAAATATTGAATTTACAAAATACAAACTAACATGGTGTAATAACCAAGCAATGCCTGAGGCCCTGGTTGTATAGCAATTTCTTCTAAATTGAAATATTTCTTCCTGCAGGGAAAGATGATACTCATAAGAATCAAGAAGCTTCTTAAACATACTAGAATTAAGAAGCTCAGAAAGTAAAAAGTATCCATTCCCATCTTTATGTAAACACATACAACTTCCAGGTTGGGGTTGGGCTAGAAGATATTTTTACTGGGACTCCTTCAATGAAAGTAACCTGAGCTAGCTGTTCATTGATACAGTTGCCTTTTAATCATCCATGCTGTTTTTACAAAACCCAGTGATCATAACTGTACACTGAACTAGACATTGGTGGATTCATTTCTTTCTTTTATTGTCAGTGCACATTATGGGATGAATGGACATTTGTTCATATCTTTATGGAACATGCCCCACACCAGCAAGAAGATCAGAAATTCATTAGAAATTGAATGAATAGAACTAATGAGTTAGAACAGCAGATTAAGGCATCCCTATCATGGTTTTGACTTTTTTGCTCATATTCTCATTGTTCTCACTCTTTGACTGGACTTCAGATATACCCAGTGTTCTTCTGTGGATCTCTTCATCTGCTTCCATCAGTTGCTGGATGCAGGATCTACAATGTCATTTAACATAGTCATCAATCTGACACAGGAACCTATAGCCCGTGATCCCAGAGTAGCTAAGTAATGATGACAACCGTAAGAGAAACATACATAGATTTCCCTTGGAAAAGAAAATAGGTAAAATCCTCAGAGAATGTTGGGAGGATGGGGACGTAGATAGAAGGCAGAAGGGGAAAAGGAAGGGAGAGAGGGATGGGAGAGGAAACCTTGAGGGAATGGAGTGTTCAAGGTGGAGGAAGAACAGACACAGAGAACAAAGAAAGATATATCTTGATTTAGTGAATCATTATGGGCCTTAGCAATAAACCTGATACTAGAGAAATTTCTAGGAATCCACAAAGATGATCCCCAGATAAGACCCTAAACAATAGTGGTGAGGGTATCTAAACTGGCCAAAAAAAAAATGGAAATTATAAATATTTGTGGGTAGAGAGTAACAAAAAAAAAAAGAAAAAAAAAACAAGTGTTTATAAAAATCAAAGAAAAACAACAAAAGTATAAAGCACACCTGAGGGTGAAAAATTACAAAACTTGACCTTTCAATTATATTCTATTCATTAAAAACTTTAAATGAAATTAATATAATTTTATGTTGCATGATTCATATCAAAAAAGAAATCTAACCTATCAAGTAAGATAAATCAACTAATACAAATAGAAAGTGTCTTTATGGAGCAACCAAATGCTTTCTTCATTAGTTTTAAAGCCTATTTCATAAGAAGGTAATGTGGGATGACCCTCTGTATGCTTTGAATACCATTGGTTAAAAAGGAACTGGCTAAGCCTGATAAGGTAGAACAGAGCTAAGTGGGAAAAGTTAAACTGAATGCTGGGAGAAAGTAGGTGGAGTCAGAGAGAAAACATGGAGCTGCTGCTAGAGACAGATGCTGAAATTTGCCAGTAAGCCACAACCATGTGGTGATACATATGTTAATAGAAATGGGTAAAATTTAGATGTAAAATACAGCCAATAAGAAATTAGAGCTATAGGCTAAGAAGTGATTTAATTATTACAGTTTCTGTGTGGTTATTTTGGGGCTGAGCAGCCAGGAACAACAAGCAGCCTCCTTACTACAAGAAGGAATTCACACATTTCACTGTAAACATTGTCAAAACATTTGGCTGGGATCATATGCTTAAGAGCACAAGTTTTTGGTGCTATCTTATCAAATGGATTTTCTTTCATATTGTATTGTAATGAATTACATTTATTCATAAATTTGTGCTGCTCTCAATTTTTGGACAGAAGTATTCTTTGCAGTACACATCTGCCAATACATAAAACTGTTCAAAATGATAAGAACTATTATGTGCAATTTGTAGTAAGTGGGGCACCTATATATACACTCTACCTATTTCAGACAAGGTATCATAGAATGCAATATAATGATGAAAAGAAAAAATTCAAAAGCCAAATTGTTGTGGAGGGTAGGGGGAAGCATGGTGAAATGTGGTCTTCTACACATGACATGGCTATTGACAGGAACTTCAGTCCCATCTGGTCCTGCATCCATTCACACTCAAATAAACACACAGAAGCTTATATTAAAAATTAACCATTGTTCTATTGCTCAGGATTATTACTTACTTTCTCTTATAACTTAAATTAACCCATAACTCTTATCTACGTTCAGCCATGTGGGTAGGTACCTTTTCTCATTAAGGCGGTCTCACCTTGCTTCCTTTGCATATGGTTGGTGACTGCATCTCTGCCTTTCCTCTTCCCAGAATTCTCCTAGTCTGGCCGCCCCACCTACTTCCTGTCTGGCTACTGTCCAATCAGTACTGTGTTTAACCAGTAAGAGTGACAAATCTTTACAGTGTTTAAGAACATTATATTACTGCACATGGCTGTTATAAACATGGACATGTCTGGCTACTGACCAATCAGCACTTTGTTAAACCACTAAGAGTGACACATCTTTACAGTATACAAGAACATCATAACACTGAACATGGCTATTACACACATGGAACATAGCAGCTATAGTTACCTGAAAATGACCTGCAAAGGATCAAGCCAGTTGATAAATGTAGCCAGAAAATGAGAGGGTCAAGAAAAGTCTCACCCCTTACTGAGATATTAAGGAAAATTGACAACTGGCACAGGAGGTAGAGTCACTTTTCATTGAAAATTGACTATGCCTAGGTTACCAAGTACCCAGTTGACAACTTCACAGTCATAGATATCTGAACTTCACTGGTTAGACCCAGGAGGTAGCAAAAAAAAGAAAAAAAGAGCAAGAGATTTTGAAGCAGGAAGGACAACATAATTGTCAGCATCCTCTACAGTCTTGGAAGGATGGAGTGGGAGGGATAGATAAAAATAAGATACATTATTCATATGTATGACATTTTCAAAGAAAAACTTAATATAGAAACTCAGAAGAAAATTAGACCCAAGAAAACTTCAAATTTCCAACCAAACTGAAAACCTTTGTTTTTTTGGAAAGCTTATGAAAGGAAGTTAGGCATTGTGGTTCATGTCTTTAATCCAAGCACAAATGAAGTAAAGGCCACAGGATTTCTCTGAGTTCAATGCCAGCTTGGTCTATAGACCTACAAGAGGAAAATATACACAAAGATTTCCTTTATTGAAAACTGTATACATATAAATGTGTGTGTTCCCGTGTGTGCATGTGTGTTTGGGTGTGAATGTATGCATGCATGTGTGTGTGGTATAGAAGGACTGGCAGAGCACAGATGTTTAGCAAAGCAAGACTGGAAGAGTATGACTAAAGATACAGCTCTGAGGATGGAACTCAGAATCATACATCCTCCCAAAAAGTCCATCTTTTGAGTTGGATAGTAGTCAAATAATTTCTTCAGAGGAAAGTCCTTAAGAATATTATTCTACTGAATAAATCAGAGCTTTACAATTAAGTCACTGCTCCAAACACCATCAGGTGGCAGATATTTCCCCAATATTGACCCTGTATGTCACACTTTATATTTTAAGCATAACATATTCAACAACAAAGTGCTATTCTACCTAGATATTATTAAATATACAATACTGAACACTGCTGTGAATAACAAAGATATAAAATTACAATTATACTTTAATACATTACCAAAGAATCCAGAAATATGTTATTGGATAAGACAAAATAGAAAACAACCATAACATTTAGAATCAATCTCTCATATACTTTTCATACATTGGCCACTAATTTATCTATAATCTATATGTTATGGATTTCTTTGTTTTTTTGTTTGTCTGTTTGTCAATCTGACTGCCTCTCTATAAGCTAACTCTTTTCTGTTTGTAGCTTGCTCTGGTCACATGTGCCTTAGAAAACAGCAGAATAAAGTTAAATATTAGATCTGAGGATTGACTGACCAAATGATGTACATCAAATAAAGCCTCACATTAGTTTAATTTACCCCCAAGAAATTATAGGAAAATGATGTTTATAAAAACAGTGTGTAGAAGATTAAACTTCACAACTGTGATATTTAAGATTTAATTAATCATATTACAGAAATGATATTTTTTAAAACTAGGGGTTTAAATTTGTAATATCTTTCCTAGATTGTCACAGCTACCTATAAACAGGGACTAGAATAAAACCTTTGCCTTTTGGCTTCTTTACCTTTGCTAACTTTTTGTTTTTCTTTTTTATATTATTAAATATTTCCTTATCTAGAACAGCAAAATTTTGGTGCATTGCCAACAACCATATTGAAGGTAACCAGAGACAACTGATTCTTGTCATGCAAGTGATATATATTAGAAGAAATGTGTGCTTCTCACAGATTCATTATTGAGATATTTTCTGGGGAGTTAATATGACTCAAAGGCAAATAATAATAGTTTTATGGATATTTTATTTACTCATGCCTTAAATTTTGAGTGCATATGCAAATTTCCTAAAAAAGATTTTGGTTTTCTGCTACTGATTGGAATCCTTGGGGATTTAATTAGAACACTATCCATGTTCATCTGCCTGCCACATTCCCCAGAGATTGGTGTCTATGTTCAATATCACAGAAAATCTGCCAGTTATTCCCAAGAGAGGCATGAATACAGAGTCAGGATGAATTCCTCAGTGATTTGTTTAAAAGATGGAGAAAAAGCAACTCTACTTCAATTTAAATCATGGTTTTCCAGCCCAGGAAAAAGAGTCATTGGTGAGCCACTTTTTCATTTGTACACACTTAGCACTTTTGACTTCACACCATATTCAATACTCTAATACCTATAGAATGTCAATTGTGTTATTGTAAACATCCATTAATTTTCCTTATTTAGATGTATATAAGACATACGATTAGGTCAACTAAAACATTGAGTCTCCATGATGCCAGACTGAAATATGCTTTAATTGTTCCTCACTTTATAAATAACAAGCTGCAAACATGACTACAATTTCACTACCATGAGTACTTGTCTCTAAATAGAGATTTCTCTTTTAAACAAGCTTTCATTAATGTTCCTTTATTTTTTTTCTTCATGAAGCCCTGATGGTCAGAATATCTGAAAAATAAAGAGCAAAGACTAAAACTGAGTGGGACAAGTTAGAAAGACAAATTCTTGAACAATACTATGTGAAACTGTAGAGACATCACAGAATCACTTCAAGAGAAATCATCTGCTAATATTATGGGGAAAAAAAGCATCACTCTTAAACAGAAACACATTTTAGCAACGTAGTACATAATTTCTGAGTGTTTCAGATTAGCTCGTGTTTGAGATTCTGAGACCACAGAGTCATCATGGTAACTTTTCACATTTGAATGTCTTTTCCTTCTTCTGTTTTTCTCTAGAGATGCCATCTTTTAAAGTATGTTTTATATTTACCATCTGCTATAGGTTATACATCTTACCACTTATAATTCCCATCTTCTCATTATGTATCATGCTACTTCTCTTCACTATAAAATAGTATTTGCTTCTAGAGTTTAGTGTCATTTCCAAATAACAATGAACAGTCCTAGAGATTTAGTATGGACTCAATAATTCTATTGGTTTATTTCTGAAAATATTATACTTATGAGAAGGAATTACATTAAGACAGACTTATGTTAATTTGGAAAGGAAAATCTTAAGCAAAATTATTTGAAGTTAAATAAACCTGTACCTTTTGCAATATTTGAATGATAGCATTAATTTGTAGTAAAAACATGTTTTTTGAAAATCTTAAAATCATACATGATTAGTTTTTCTAACTTAATAAAGCTTAATATTATTAAACTTCTTAATAATCTAGCCAAAACCCAAAATTATATGTTTTAACGTATGAGAAATATCTGAAATAATTAAATCCATAGGAAAAGAATATAGAATTTTAGGTACTATAGTATGCTTCAAAGAAAAGAGGTTTCTCAATGGATATAAAGTTTTGTTTTAACAAAATAGCACAATAAAAGTATGTTTTATAAGTCTGTGAAAACATAGAGCACTAAGGAATTGTACATATCTCATAGATTTTCATGATATATTCATTTGCCTAATTTTTTTTTTTTTTTTTTTTTTTTGGTTTTTCGAGACAGGGTTTCTCTGTGGCTTTGGAGCCTGTCCTGGAACTAGCTCTGTAGACCAGGCTGGTCTCGAACTCACAGAGATCCGCCTGCCTCTGCCTCCCGAGTGCTGGGATTAAAGGCGTGCGCCACCACGCCCGGCATTCATTTGCCTAATTTGAAATACTTTTGTTCTTAAAGTAGTTTATGTCTATTTAACATATATTAAAGTACAAATATTCTTAATGTAATAGCAAGTATGGGGATGAGTCTGAGTAATGAGACTCCTTTCTTTATTCTTTTGATTTTTTGAGACAGGGTTTCTCTGTAGTTTTGGAGCATGTCCTGTAACTAGCTCTTGTAGACCAAGTTGGCCTTGAACTCACAGGGATACTTCTGTCTCTGCCTCCCAAGTGCTGGTTAAACGTGTGCCCCACACCACTGCTGAACAGCAGAAAAGCATTTTCTTGACTCTAGAGAAAAGTAGTTGCAAATAGATTTGAACATCACCATGATTCATTTACATCTGCCACAGTCCATTTCTGGTCTGCTCAAAAGATTTTCCAATACAAAAATTCAAGTGACTGAAGAGCAGTTGATGACTCTTTGGAGAGTGTTAATTTGGACACTGGAATGTTGCAAATGACACATTACCCATGCACACATCATAGCACCCTCTCTCACACATGGTGTAAGAGAAAATAGGACATGAATTTAGTATGTATACATGTTAGGAAAAATTTTTAATTAGCTGAGGGAAAAGGAAAGAGGTGGATATGTTTAAAACACAGTATATTTGAATAAGTTTTTTTAAAGAATCATAAAGAAACAAAACAGACAAGTCAAGCCAATCTGTCATCTTCAGAGATATTAGAGTCTCCTTCTATTTTTATTATGAAGTCTTGCATTTTTATTTTGCAGTTAATTCTGAGCATTCAATAATCTATTTTTGAGTGCTATTCTCCATTGCCTTCCAGCTGCACATACATTCCTTTCTTGGTCTTTCAGTATACCATCACGTCCTCATGTCCTAAATGTTCCCATTTCAAACCCTTGGTAAAATGTTCTGTACTCCAATGCATTCTCCCAGCAGTTAAGTAGGGTGTTCTGAGAGGTTTCCCTAATGAGTTAACTTCCAGTTACATAGTTAGGCAGTTTCTCTACCATGCCACCAAAGAATTATCATGACACGACATGAACTATGTATCCAAAATATTTTTCTTCACTTTTACTCTCCTCAAGAGATAGATTTCTTTAAATGCACATATCAATAAGGAGCTTATATGAGGATGGCCAGAACAGGAATACCAAATATCAAACTTGTGGTTACCCAAATTTTTATAATATGAACATTTTAGAATGTTTAGATATCTCTGCTTACCTTTCCATCTTACAGTGGTCCCAGGACTTTATAAAGGCTTGTGGAAGTATCCTTTTTTCTATAATGGCTAAGTTATATATTATTTTCTTTTTTCTAACACTCAGTGTAACTTTTATAATCTGTAAAGTAATTATGGGAAGAATTTTTAAATAGAGAAAAATCGCCTTAACTTGATGTGATATTGTTATAGAGGAGCAATTAAGACATCCACCTAATATAAATGAAATGTTTTTTCTGTTAGTTGAAACCCTTATAGATCTTAACAGCTATTCATACAGTATTTTTGTCTATAATCAGCTGTTTCCAAAAAAACAGAAGTTGTAGCTGTATGGTCTTAAACTCTGAGACAAGATTTGCTTAATGTTAGACCCCTCAAGAATCATCTATATTGTTTAATGTTATTAAATTCATTATATGTAAATGGGAATCATATTGCATTTTATACATGTGAGGATTTCTATCTGATGCTCTTATGTATAGCCTTTTATTGAAGGACTGTCTATGCCCATGCTTAATACTTCTTCAAATTGTGTTATGAGGATTCTTATTATATTTTTTAGATCACCCTTCTCACATTTCTTCTACAAAATAAACAATTTCACTCTAGTTTTCAATTATTTGCTTTCTGTAGGTTACTTTGCATCCTGCTGACTATACTCATTGGAAACCATACTTTTTTCTTTTCTATTTCTGGTTGTTTACAAGGAACATGATATTGTGTGTGTACAGATGTGGGGAAATTTGAGAAGAGTTATGGTAGGGGAAAACATTAATAAAACATATTGAAAGGGAAGAGTTGAAATAAACATATTACAAAAATATCTTTCTTTACTTCATGATCTCAAGTTATAAGGAAGCAGCCTAATCCCAACATTGCTGTACAGCTACCAGTGTTGTGTATTCTCATGAAATGTCTTTGCTCAGCATGAAAGTAAGCATAAACTTCCATTCCATATATTTTGTCTTGTCAGGCATTTGCTCAGAACAATAAGAGACTAACTAATGAAGCAATTCTTCCTTAAGATTATTTGAATAAGCCCATGGAAAATATGGCAAGGTTCTCCGACAGTTGAGGCTCCTAGCAGTCAAGGTTTTAAGTTCACCTTCATGTAGTCATTTACAGTCTATTAAAATACCATCTGAATTTTCTCTCACATGGTTCTATGTTTGCCAACTCTTACACTAATACTCTGAGAAATAGGTATTCTTTTGAGGGAGTTTATTGACCTTTGAATTCAGATTATTTTTCTTTGATCTCTAGTGGATCTGTGGAAGATGCTATTTTTTTTCCAGCTTTTAGGGTGGCAGTCTTACTCATTGAACACTTCTACATCTTAACTACAATAGGAATTAAAATGATTAGAAAATTCAAAGTGCCAAAGATTATTGTAATAGCACATCCCCATGTAGTAACCAGAGCTAATCTCCTCAAAGAGGCACTTTCAAGTTGATGGCAAATACATTTTGATTGATTAATACTTTCAAGAAAAATAATGTGAAGGAATAAAAATCTGAGATCACTGTTACATAAGCCTGATTTGATAAATGATAAAATGTTGGAAATCAATGTGATGAAGGATAAACTGGCCATTTATCCTATGAAATTTAATTATATTTTTCTAACAAGTGATGGTAACTGCATTTGCAAAGCAAAGGATTGCTACTGACAGGCTATACTGTTTTCCCAGTCTAACTCTGTATCTCAAGTGCTGAGAATGTGAATTGTCTTCAGTGAAAGAGGGAATATTGCAGATGAGGAATTCCAGGGAGATAAATTCTCAGCAATGAGATAGAAATCTGAGAGGTAATGTTTCACTTTATGTTTGCCCAAGTGTATGATGTATGTGTGCACAAGAGAGGAAATCCATTGTAAAATTGTAAGAAGAGCCTGCTTTGTTCCTGGCTACCCAGACACAAATAATCACACAGAAACTATATTAATCAACACATTGTTTGGTGTATCAGCTCAAGCTTCTTATTAACTGTTATATCTTAAATTTAACCCATTTCTATTAGTGTGTGTATCACTACGAGGATACGGCTTACCTGAAAGTTTCCAGGTGTCTTCCTTCTTAGGCAGCTACATGGAGTCTCCTTGACTCTGCCTATTCTCTCTCTATATCTCTGTTTGGAATTCCTGCATGACTTTACTCTTCTAAGCCATTGGCCCAAACATGGCTTTATCAACTATTAAAAGCAACACATATATAAAAACACATCCCACATAATTTCCCCCTTTCATTCTAAAAAGGAAGGTTTTAACTTTAGCTTAGGAAAATTAAATATAACAGAACAGGTATCAAGCAAGTGTTACACTTACAATATTTAGTCTATTGTCTCTACAAAGTTTCACATCTAATTTATCTTTTATCATAACTAAGGAAAACTATAGCTATAACTTTCAGTCCTCAACTCTTCAAAGACCCCAGAAGAATATAATATTACCTAAGTAAACAAGAAATACATTGTAAGCAACTGCTAAAACTCTAGAAGTGATTGAGATATCTTGCTGCATGTACAGTCACCCACAGTTCTTCTATAATTTTGGGGCATCCATGTTCAGCCTACAGGCCCCAAATATTCAGCAGAATATTTATGAAGCCAGAACTTTGAAGATCCATTCTTCCTTGTACTGGTAAAGTTCATCAGTTGCTTTCATCTGTGTCCTGCAGGATTCCTGGTAGTTGCTTCTGTGAAGCAAAGACCTTTAAGGGCCATTCTGTCTTTTGGAAAGCCCAGCCATCACTTTTCTGTGAGTTGTTCATTTCCAGTTCATAGAACATACCATAAAGCAGTCCAGGCAAGAGGAATTTCTTCCCAAATGACTAGCCTTGTCACATTTAAGGCAAGTTCCATAACAAGTTTCTTCAATGCCCATCAAACTCTTTGAAGTAATTGGTGCTGCCAGAAGTAGGTATATCTCACTGTTGAGAAATAACTAAGTTCCTTAAACACTTTAAATCCCTAATTTCATAAGGCTTTGAAGGGTTGAAGATTATTTAACTGCAATGTATCTCTATATATCTAGAAAACCTAACATAATTAAAAGTTTGATTATTACAGATGACTATCTATTAATGTATGTATCCTAATTATACATTTTAAAATGAGCTATGCAAACACAATACACCATATACACATTGTAACAAAACTGACCTTAATTACATGTTAATAAACCAAGATCCATACCAATGCAAAGTATTCATCTTTGTATCATACCCCTCTTATTATTTTTTAGAAATTGACTGTGACCATTAACAAATTATAACTAACCCATTAATAATGAAAACAAATATTTATAAACAACCATTATGAGAATTTGGATGTTGTTTTCTCCAAACTGCTTCATGCTCTTTTGGGTGAAATATTTTTAATCACACAGAAACTGTATTAATTGTAACACTGTTTGCCTAATTGCTCAGGCTTCTTATTAAACCCTACCTCTTAAATTAAACCATTCCTATTATTCTGTGTATTGGCACGGGGCTGTAGCTTAGCAGACATGTTCCTGATTCATTTTTCTTCAGCAGCTACATGATGTTTCTTTGACTCTGCCTATTCTCAGTATATATCTTTCTTTGTTAAGATTTCCAACTTGAATTTACTCTGCTAAGCCATTGGCCCACAATCTTTTTTAATCAACTAATAAAACAACACATTTACAGAAGGATATCCCACATTATAAAATGCAATATTCACCTCTTTATAAAACAAGCAAACTCAGTCAGTTTTTAAAATGAGATATAATTCAGAGTATATATTCCTTTAAAATAGTTCATTTATTCTATTAATATTTAGAGTGTAATACAAATAGCTATAAAAATGTACTTCCTGAAATATCTATATATTTACATGAAAAATATCAAATTTTATGAGCAATTAGAATATGAATAGCAAACTGAACAGGAGTACTGGAAAGAGTCCAGAGAGAAAAGGAGTGAAACACTGTTTCTTCAGATACCTCTATCAGCAAAACCATAATATATATATATATATATATATGTGTGTGTGTGTGTGTGTGTGTGTGTTCCAATCCAATCCTGATTATGCTTTCTATGTGCAATTTTTTTCAAAGTCTAATCAGGCTCTGCTGTTCCAGATTTAACCTTTCCACCTCTTGTGGTTCATATTATGTAAATGAAGTCAGAAATGTAATAGGTCAAATTTTATTATAGCAAATTCGTGCTTGTGGTATTAAAAGGGAAGTTGACACACAGGATTCTAGATACATATATTCTATGTTATAAGCATATTAGTTAAGGCATTAACAGGCCATTTTTGCTTTTACATTGTAAGCAGTATACATTTTATTTGAAGGATAAGTTAATACCTGTAAAAATATCTTTCAGTTCCAAATAGCTTTCACAAGTTTCCTATTTCCAAAAGCACCACAGTGGAATGTAGGTACCCAGAAGAAATATGATATCCTTTGTTCCTTATGCAACTTCATCTGCTCTGACATTTTCCTTGCTGTTTCTGATGAAAAGTTGGGAAAGTGCCACAGAAGAATTAAGTGAGAAGGGTAGTTTAGGCTGTCCACTGGCACTGGTTCCTCTGGCCTTTTCCTTGGATAAATCAAATCAAATGGCCAGTCATTATTGAAGGAGCAGTGAATAAAGATAGTTATGTATATCAAAGAAAATGTACACTTGTACATTTTCTTGTAGAGTGAGAGCAAATAGCAGACAGTCACAAAGTTAGCAAACCTTTATCACTTAAGTACTAAATTTGTGTGATTAATAACTTTTTACAGTAGGTCAATTGTGATAGCGTTAATTCATGACTTAATTTGATCTAGATCATGTAAAAGAGCAGCTATTAGGCATACTTAACAAGTATTTTTTCTGACTTTTTGAGACAGGGTTCCTCCATAGCTTTGGAGCCTGTCCTGGAACTCGCTCTTATAGACAAGGCTGGCAGCAAATTCAAGAGATCTGCTTGCCTCTGACTCCTGAGTGCTGGGATTAAAGGTATGATCCACCACCGGCTACATACAAGCAATTTTTTAAATCAGATTGTAGGTGAAACTCTTGCAGCATAGCTAAATTTAAAAATTATACAGAAAAACTGCTTTATTTTTCAATTTGTCCATCAATTATCTTTCTAGGTGTTGTGTGTCTGTCTACCATGTTGCTGAGGCTGCCATATTTACTGCCATCAGGATTCACATATTTTTGTTTTGGTCTTTACTATTGACTGAAGTATGCTATAGACCTTCTGCACTAGAAGTCTGAGGAATCCAGCCTTATAGATATAGCCTCTACTGAGTTGTCAACTTCTCTACTAGGAAGACAAACAAACACTTAGTACTGGGGCTGTATTGTGTAAGCCAATCCAATAAATCTCATTTTATTATGAACACATTCTATTTGTACTGAGAACTTAAGAAGTCACAAATGCAAGTTAGTAGTCAAAGTGAATAAATGGAAACATATGGAATCACAATATTGATTACAAATATATCAAGTGACAAATAATGATTCAAAAATGGAATATGGTCAATCAGGGCAAAAGAAGTGATTACATCACATGTCTCCACTCAATACTGAATATAGTAGTATGTTTACATGATTATCAAAATTCCTAGCTGTCTTTACTTTTTATATATGTAAAGAATGAGGGATTTTAGAAGGATAAATTAATACATTTTGCATATTGAAAGAAAAACATAATCACAAAAATTAATAATTGCAATATTGAAAATGACTTAGCTAAAAAGTGAAAACTTTATTTTCTAGGAATGCATCTTTCCAAAATATGTTGTGCAATTTTTAATTCTTTAAGAATTTCAAAAAATGTAACTCCTCTTAGATCCAAACCTACCTATCCACCCACCCAATATCTTGTTGTTTACAAATGCAATAAGCACAAGAGACAATCCCCTGGAGTTTAGTAAATCTACTAAAAGTCACATGCTTATAAAAACAAAACAAAGAAAAAACCTTACTCTTCCTTTCCTAGCATCTATCAATTTATGAATAGAACCTCATCTAGAGGAAGGACATCATGCCTACCTTTTAGTTCCATGTTGGGATTTTGTCTCCTTTGGACTTTGCAAGTCTGCATACTGACACAAGTATTGTGCCTTCATTTGAAACTGCTATGTCATATGCAGAATCTGCTGCTTCTGTGTAGTCATCTGCTATCCATGCCTCTAATAATACTTTTGTTCCATATTCCACAATGATCTCCGAGACTTGGTAAGAGCAATATGATACAGATGTTCTACTTATCACTGAAGATTCCATAATCCCTTATTCACTACATCTTGACCAGTTTTAGACTCTTTATTATTCACCATTTATTGCAAGAAGTGTTTTTAATGAGTGTATAAGTTATCAAAAGTCATTTTAATATTATGTCAATGTAGCAGAGAAAACAATAGCAAGTTCTGTACTAGGACTTATACTATATCTAGTAACAGGTTCTGGCTTCAGTAACGTTGCCAGGTGTTCATTTAATCTTTCAGAGCATACGTTAAATCTGATCAGAATGTGTTTGGGTGCTCCCATAATCTTTATGTCACTATTATACCATAAACATATCAAAAAATGCCAGTAATTACTCGTGATTGCCAAGATGGTTATTAGATAATGCTTTATCTTCACATTTTCCTCCTTCAGCATGAAGATAACCATCTAGAACTTTAAAAACTAGTTAGTAGTGAAGAAGCTTCAAGAAAAGTACCACCTTGACATTCCCATATTTCACAACTCTATTATGTGATGTTTTCAGGATTCAGATCTAACCATCGGGTTATAGAGAATAAATAAGAGTCATGACAATAGCCTGTAAAGTTTAGTTCTCTAAAATTCAATGACTCCAAAGAAGGTAACCCATTCCTAGCACTACATTTTTAAAACTTTTTTTTAGCCCATGTTGTCAAGTAGGGGGAGTTCTTATTAAAATTAACTATATTTAAACTTTTTGGCAAGCATATAAAGTCATACATTTTTATATGTCCTTTTCAAATAATCATTAGTTTGCTCTCCCCATACTACTTTCTTTACTCTGCCTTTCTGTCATCCACTCCATTTAATAGTTTCTATTTCATTATGCTCTTTCCTGTGCTCTAGTTTTATTTTTGTTGTTATGATAAATAGTCTGAACAACATTGGGAAAAGGGTGCTATCTGCTATACAGGCTATATTCTAACATGGAAGAAAGTCAAGAACAGGAGCTGAAGGTAGGACACTCAAGGGAGATTGTAAAAAAGAGACTACAGAGAAATATTGATTGTTGGTTTGCTTCATAAGTTTAGCTTTATCATAAATCATAATCATTTGCCAATGTATGATTTTGTCCATAGTTTCCTGGGATTTTCTGTTTCAAACGTTAATTAATTGCCCTATATGTATGTCTTCCAGACAATCTGATGGAGGTGACTCCTCAACTGAGGATTTCTTTTTGGAGGTGACTTTAGATTGTGTGAAGCTGACAAAAGCAATCCAGCATAATCCCTTTATATCACTTCAGTCTGTTCTTTCTGATTTAATACCCATTGGTTCCTTACTCATAGTACTTTGACTATTCCAAATGAAACATACATCATATTGGTTCAAAAATAGAATCTGCATGTGAGGAAAACACATAACATTTGCCTTTCTGGGTCAGATTTATTATAGTCTAAATGACTGTTTACAGTTTTATCAAAGTACTAGTGAATTTTCTGAACAATAACAATAATAAAAAACCTCAAATCAAAATGAGACAAAGACATAAAGATAAGTTTGATACCTTGAATCAGATAAAGAAGAAGGTAAGGACTATGCTTGAACTTAAGGGACAGAGAAGGAATTTCTGTGATGTCATTAAGACAAACAACTGACAAATTGAACCTCCTTAGATGAAAGAGCTCCTGAGCAGAAGCAAATACCATAATTTACATGAAGAGGTAGTCTAGAGAATGGGATTTTTTTTTACAAGCAGTACATCTGACAGAAAGTTAATAACTAAATTACATAAAGATCTTCAAAAATTTAAACATCAAGATCCCCATGGAAGAGTATAACTCCAAATTGCCAGCCCTGAAATATATACATACAAGGAACAGTACATAGACTGAACAGGTTGATTGCAGAAATATATTAACTAATTAATATATTATATAATAAAAATGATAAAATAAATAGGCAACAATTTGAATAAAATGAAGGAGGTCATATGAGTGGGTTTATAGGGAGGAATAGGAATGGAGAAATTTTGTAATTACACTAAAATCTCAAAAATTAACAGTCAAAATAAAAAATAAGTCACAGAACTATGTAACATGGATGGGTCTGACTTGTTTGTTGTTGGAGTTTTTGTCCTCCCACCAGGTACCCCACAACTGTTTAGCCCCAAAGAAAATCACACAACTTTATAACTCTGTAAGTTATAAAGCTGATTGGTCCATTAGTTCTAGCCTCTCACTGGCAAACTCTCACATCTTTATTAACCCATTTTTCTGATATATGTTAGCCATGTGGCTCAGTACCTTTTTTCAGTGGGACAGATCACATCCTGCTGCTTTGGTGGTGTGGGCAGGACTGGGAGGAATGAACTTTCTCCTTCCCAGAATTCTCCTGTTTTCATTACATTACTTCTACTTCCTGTCTGGTTTTCCTGCCTATATTTCCTGCCTGGCCAATCAGTGTTTATTTATAACATGATTGACAGAATACAGACAATTCACCCGCACCAGAACTATATATTGGAGATAACACAAGATGAAATGAAAATGGCTAAGAAATGCTTTAAAAATATTTGACATCCTTATCCATCAGGTAAATACAAATGAAAACTCTTTTCAGATTTTACCTTATATAAATTAAATTGGCCAAAATCAAAGAAACAAATGACAGAAACTTTTGACGTTGATTTGGGGAAATGGCGCACTTAATAATTTTTAGTAAAGGTGGAAGGTGATAGTTACTATGAAATTTAATCTGGATGCTCCTAAAATATCTGTGAATAGATGGACTCTAGTCCTAGTTCTAACACCAGTGAACCAAAAGCCAGGGGACTCTTTATCCTTCTATGGAGTTATTTTCGCATCTGTTCACAATGGCAAGAAAATGAAAACAACTTTGTTTTCTATTATTTCATGAATAGAAAATAAGAATGTGGTATATTTACATAATGTAAGAACATACTTCTGTCAAAACCTTTTCCATATGTAAGTATTTTTACATCTTATTTTGCTAAGGACTTAATAGTGTCATGATTTTATTTTCTTTACAAATGAATTATGCAGTCTTAATAATTTCTTACTTGTAGAGAGTAGAAATTTAGAAATCCCCTGAGAACTGTTTTCATTTCTTTTCTTTTCTTTTTTTTTTTAAAGATTTTATTTATTTATTATGTATACAACAGTCTACCTCCATGTATGCCTGCAGGCCAGACGAGGGCACCAGATCTCATTACAGATGGTTGTGAGCCACCATGTGGTTGCTGGGAATTGAACTCAGGTCCTCTGGAAGAACAGTCAGTGCTCTTAACCGCTGAGCCATCTCTCCAGCCCCTGAGAACTGTTTTCAAACTTCAACATTTAATAACTTTAAAATATACCCAGAAATTTTTACCTATATTTGAACTAGCAAATTATATTAAGAGAAAAGAAAGTCCAAGATATAGCTGGTTAAGGATGTAGAAAAAATACCCTTCTTTATGACTCTCACCTTTAAGGGAAATGAAAGTGGTACTTAAGTGTCAATATAAAAATTCTGTATACTCACAAATACAAGACAGGGATAGGATTACTATATACCCCTTATTTCACAGTGGCATTGTTTCACATGGTCCTACCAATGAAATAATTTTTGGAGAAAGACATTTGCTAAATGGTTCTTGAGTCACTGGTTTGAAGCCACTAAAACAAATAAAGAAAAACTTCATAAGCTTGGATTGTTCCAGCCAACTAAATAAATGCTTCTTGACTTTTCCTTGAATGCCATAGTGGATCATTTTCAAATGGATATTCATAGATATTGCAGGTTTCAGGCATCTAAATAATGTATGCAAACATACATTATTGGTGTAATTTCAATTAATTAAAGTATTTGCAATTGGAATTCTTTTAGCTCCCAACATAATTAAAACTGGTTCTGCATTTAAAATGCCTTTATAACTATGTATCATTTGTTGCCCCAAAGAAAACCTTGTTACCATATCACATGATATTCTTTGCAAATTGCAGGACTGATTTTATGTGGACAATTCCTCTGGAGTCCAAGATTCTTGACTCATGCTTCTGCCCCTCCTGAACCCACAGCAAATCAGTCATAAAAAAACACACAGAGGGCTACATCAATTATAAACTGTTTGGCCTATTAGCTAAGGCCTCTTATTAACTGACTCTTACATCTAAAATTAACCATAATTATTCTTTGTGATAGCCACATGTCTTGGTACCTTTTATTAGTGAGGGATTCATATTCACCGATTTCTCATTTAAGAACACTTTTCCAATGCTTACTAGCCTGGTATTAACCAGAGATTTTTAGTCTAAACCACCTACACTTGATTCATTGCCAAGTGTCCATTACATTAACAAAAAGTAATTTCATTTTCTCCTAAAATAAATTTCAAAGAATTTTTCATTTTCCATTTTTCTTATTATATATCTTTATAAAATAGAAGGAGCTTAGCTACAGGGGAACTTAAAGCAATTTTGATCAATGACTTAAAAAGTTCCATGAAAAAAATTTACTTCTTGAATAATAGCCATGTAGTAAAATTTATTCATGATGATTACAATTAATTTTATTACTTAATGTTCACATATTCTTTCATAGAGGATCGTTCATATTAATTTAGGCAAGTTGATCTGAAGTTGTTCAATTTTACTTAAATTGAGCAAGATTTGGTTTCTAAATTTAGCAGTAAGTTTTAATTTGAAATTTGAGTTGCTATATCTGTATTTTATATCAATGCACAGCAATCTTCATGACACCCAGAAAATGATAAAAGTATTAGATAAAGGGAATACAATAAATGGAAAATTAGAAGATTAATCAGGGGGTTTTATAATCTTTCTTAATATGAAATATTCCCATATTCTTAGACACAGGCAGCCTGCTTGTTAGCTAACCAGCTTTTAAGGAGTGAGTGTGTTGTGAAGGTTCTCACTTAAAGATAAAGCTTATTCTGAATTCATATGCAAAAAATAGTGACACACACACATTGTAAGGTAGTAAAAGAAAGACAATAGGTCAAATTGCCCAAAATTTATTTTACTATTTCTTCTTGTTACTTGTCCTGTCTTGTCCATCAAAATGTAAACTATCCTGTAATGCCAATTCTGAATAATGACAGAGTGAATCTCCTGAAACTATCATAGAAAATAAATATTTCTTCTTGTAAATTTTGTTTTATGGGTATTAACTACAGAAATGGAAGAAAAGAGTACTAAAAAACTATATAGCAGAGTAGAATTATTTCTTGAAACAAACAAGCTTTTGTTTCTTTTTCAATTGGATTGAGTTGTAGGTTATGGGCACTAGAGAAGTCCCGGATTGAAACGAGCAGATTTAATAGTTAATGTGAACAGTTGTTCTGAAGTCTAAGATTGTTGGCTGAGGCTTCTTTGCCACCTGAACCCACAGACAATCAGTCCCAAAGAAACACACAGATTCCTACATTAATTATAAACTGGTTGCCTTATTAGCTCAAGCTTCTTATCAACTAGCATTTAAATCTAAAATTAACCATAATTATTGTCTCTGTTAACCATGTGGCTTAGAACCTTTTATCAGTGAGGGATTCTCATCTTGCTTCCTCTGTGTCTGGATGACAACTACAGAAATCTTTTATTCTAATCACCCCACCTATATACTTCCTGCTTGACTATTGGCCAATCAACATTTTATTAAACCAATTCAAGTGATAAATCTTTACAGGATACAAGACCGTTGTCCCACAGTACTTCCCTTGTTTTTATTTTTTTCAATACAAGAATACTGAATCTAATCTCCTTTGTTTAGCTTTTTTTCCTGAACATAATCCATAACAACTTGTAACCAATACTCTAAACATAGATAAACATCCATAATCCATTTTTTAGAAATGTGGGTATAGTTTTCTAAGATACTCCTGCTGATTAGGGATGCTGATAATCTTATGGAAACCTAAAGAAAATTTAGAATTATTGCCAAGTCTTGATTGGTTGGTTCTGTGAGTATTGATCATCTCAGCCAGCAGTCTTGAGATTGTTCAGGATTTAGAACTCAGAGGAAACTCCAACAGAGGTTGTCTGAATTAGTGGATCATCTAGGCCATACACTCCTTTCAGAGATTTTTCCGGGGTCTTTCCTGATCACACGTGATTTTTCTTAACCCAGAATGAATCCACAGCCTTTTATTTCCTTTGGAAACAAAATCAAAACCTCTTCTTCAAAGTAAAATATCTTTTGACATAAATTTTAAAGTCAAGGCATTTTCAAAATACTGATGTTTTATTAATTCAGCATTTATAATCAAATGTCTTTTAGCAGCTGTTGCTCCTGTTTTCAGCAGTCAAACAATTCAGAGACAACACAATTCAGAGATACAGTATCCAGATACTCTGAGTATTTTCCATCTTTAAGTGGCTTTATTTTAAACAGTATATATATATATATATATATATATATATATATATATATATATATATTTACTTTCTTTTTTTTTTGATACAGGGTTTCTCCTCTGTGTATATTTCTCTGTCCTGGAACTCACTCTGTAGAGCAGGTGCATCCCAAGTGCTGGGATTAAAGGTGTGTACCACCACACCCAACTCCTCTCTTTCTTTATTTTTTAAGGACTTATCTTTTTTCTTTTCTAAACCAAGCTTATATATATTTTAAAACATACTGTAAACAATTTAGAGTTTTTTTTATCTGAATCTATCTTTACTGTATATCTTTCTTTTTCTGACCACATGAGTCTTTAATTTTCTGATGATATGGCTAGGATTAAAACTGTGGCTTTGATTGCTAGACCCACCCTATTTCTTAGGCATTTTTAGAGTCTAGTTTTATGGCAGGGGGCATGTTAATTTCTGCAACTCTATGCAGTTTCAAGGTCCCTGCAACCACCAATAAGCATGCTGCCTGGTATTCATTAACACCATTTAAGTGTTTGGTGGCAGAACCTCTTAAAAGAGCTGCAAGATTTTTGCAGCTAAAGCTGAGTCAGAAAACCTTTCTTAAATGACATATGCTTACTTCTACAAAACAGAGCCCACCCAAGAAAATGCTGGTACCAATAAGTCGCACATAATTCTGTTCTTTTGTGTCTAAAATTACTTCCCAAGCTCTCTCATGTTTTATGTGAATTAGTTGACCATGTTTGTACCATTTGTTGGCAGAAGATTCTGTCCCCCCTGGGCCCACAGCCATTCAGTCCCAAAGAAACACACAGAAACCTACATTAATTATTAATCATTGGTAACTAACTCTTTTTAACTAACTCTTACATCTAAAATTAACCCATAATTTTATCAGTGTTAGCCAAGTGGCTTGGTACCTTTTATCAGTGAAGCATTCTCATCTTGTTTCTTCCATGTCTGGGTGATGTCTACAGATTGAACCTTTCTTATTTCCAGAATTCTCCTATTCTGCTTATCTCAGCTATAATTCTTGTCTGGCTATTCACCAACCAGTGTTTTATTAAACCAATACAAGTGACAAATCTTTATAGGATATATGATCATTGTTCATCAGTACAAGATGTTTATATTATACTGGCACATTTATAGAATGTAAAGGTTATAGTATCACTTAGTCTTCCACTTAGATTTTAAAAAAAAAGTATCCTGGGAAGGAAAAAATATAAGAAAGAATCAGAATTTTTAAAAAAATTATCTGTAAGGGTGGTACATGTCTTTATATGGTAAATATAAGCTATAATATCAGAATCATAGCTCATGAAAGTTGCAAACAAAAAAATGCTATCTCCAAGTAATGAAGTCATGTATCTGACAGTGTCATAATTCTAACAGCAGTAGATTCTTTCAAGCCCTTTGAAGCCAATAAAGAGCATCACTTATGGTATATACTATAACAGAGATACATGACAAATTTCCCACAGTTTGTTTATGTTTTGTATTTTGAGACAGGATTTTTCTGTGCACCCTTAAATGTCCTGAAACACACTATACAGAACAGAACTCAGAGAAATCTACCAACCATTGCCTCCCAAGTACTGGGAGTAAAGGCATGCATGACCACTGTCTGTTCCAATTTGTTTTGGAATTATTTTGCTTTAGTACTTTAGTTTCCAAATCCCTATCCTTTAAAAATAAAGTATCTATGCTGTTATGTGTTGGGGGTATATAGCTTTTATTTGGGGGTTTATAGGGATTCACTGCAAGGAACTTAACTTGAACCATAGAAACAGTTGGAAATTTTTGCTTTGAATTTCTGATGGAAGTTACAAAATAATCTCACACTAAATCAGAATTGAATATAATAAAGGATTATATATTTAGTGGTAGATTCACAGATAACAGTCCTCTGCATGAATGAGAAATGAAATGAATCCAGCAGCGAGAACTGAGAGAGAGAGTAGGCATTTATGTCAGCATTTATAGTATAAGATGCCATGCACAAGTGGGCTGATGTCTTGAAAGCTATTGGCTGACGAAGTTCCTATAGCACTTCACCCTTTTGCCTCAATAAGTGAGTTCCAAACCCAATACAAAACTTTATATAATAGGAACAAATATCAAGTATAAATAATATCAAGCAAGAAACATATGCTAAATGTGTCAATAATTATCTTATTCTAAGGAGTCTAAGTCTTGTATTAGAAATAGGTTGGCCAAATAGTGAGAGAAAAGTAACTACAACTATCTAGTCTTCAACCCCAATGAAGACTTGTTAAGGGAGATAATATTACTTGAGAAGGCAGAAAGCACAATCAAGTAATTTCCAAAAATGTGGAATAAATGACAGAAATAACTGCCTACCTGGAAAATCACCCAAAGTCTCATTTGCAATGTTGTAGCAATCAACTTTGGTTAAGGCCTAGAGAAACTGACAGATCATTTTCATAGACAGGAAAAATTTCAGAAACATCTTACCGTTTGTTGGCAAGGTTTTACAGTCTTTTTTTCTTATATTCTGCTTGTCCTATCTAGACACTTTGCAATTTGACAGTGGTCAAGGCATGAACAGTTTCTTGCCCAAAGACCAGTTTTCCTAAGAAGAAAAGCTCCAAGTGAAGTGTCTTTGGTACTTAACATTCTCTCAGGAATAGATCGGTGCTGCCAGGAACAATTGTGTCTCACATCAACAGAACCCTCATTTGTGTAAATGTCATATTATACAGTTCTTTGAAGTAGTTTAAGATTATGTATATATGTAAAATGCAATCTCTTTGTATTTAAAAAACCTGATTAGTCTAACTATTCATATGACAAACATGGAGAATTATGTTCTTATTGTCATTAAACTATAATTGACCTATAAATTTTAATACCAATATAGTATAAGGACTAAGACTTCATATTAGAATATTAAATAATCGTTAAACAACTGTGCAGCAAATGTATAAGTATCTTGATCAGGAGTAGAAATGTATAGTACAATATGATAAATATATCCTATAATTTAATCAATATATAAAATGTCTTAACCAGAGGTAGAGGCATGCATGTATAAAATATAACAAAATAACTTTGTCTAGGTGTACAAATACTGTAAACAGATATAGGAACATATTCAATACAACTTGAATTTATATCATTATACAAGAATTTGTACCAATGTAAACTGTCTTTTAATAATAGCTCACAAGTATTTACTCTATTACTCACTATTAATATTAGTGTGAGTAAGTTCACACTTGTCTATTATCCCATCCAATTTTCCTCTCCATTTTTTAGAGTAATCCCTGAGCCTACAAAATTTTCACTCCAAACCTCAACCTCTTATCAGTTAAAATCAACCCTTAATTGATGTCCCTTTCTCTGAGGAAAACTTTCTTAGGAGTTGGGACATTGTCTCAATTTTTCTTTTATAATATAGTCAGAGGCCATTTCCATGTAAGTTTACAATTTTTTATTTGGTTTCTGTGATAAAAAAACTATCTATTCTAAGATAATATCTTATTCTTGCATTAAAATTCCTGTAGGGAAAATTCTGGAAGACAATATGATTAGAATGATATTAATATTTGTGTTCACCCTATCCACATAAGTCCCCATTTGTTAATGAAGATAATGTGCTTATGCTATTACTGCAGTTAGAGAAGTCTAAGTATAAAACAAAATAACTTCATCTGGTCTTCAAAAAAAGGGGGTTAGGGATTTAGCTCAGTTTTAGAGTGCTTGCTTAGCAAGCACAAGGCCCTGGGTTTAGTCCTCACCTTTGAAAAAAAGACAAAATGTTGTAATAAGAGCGGCAGGGCTGCGTCCCCGGCACCCAGCTGCCCACATGGCTTATGCCCCAAAATAATTACACGGAAACTGTATTCTTTTAATCACTGCCTGGCCCATTAGTTCCAGCCTCTTATTGTCTAGCTCTTACATATTGATCTAACCCATTTCTAATATTCTGTGTAGTACCATGAGCTGGCTTACCAGGAAAGATCTTAACCTGCGTCTGTCTGGAGTGGGAGAATCATGGCGACTCACTGACTTGGCTTCTTTCTCCCAGCATTCTCTTCTGTTTACTCTACCCACCTAAGGTTTGGCCTATCAAATGGGCCTAGGCAGTTTCTTTATTATTTAACTAATGACCTTCCTCCATCATTTCCCCTTTTTCTGTTTAAACAAAAAAGGCTTTCACTTTAACATAGTAAAATTACATATAACAAAACAGTTATAAAGCAAGAATTACAGTTACAATACTTATATCTATTTTATCTTTTATCATAACAATGGAAAACTGTAACTGTAACTAACCATTCTTCAACTCCATCAAAGACTCCAGAAGGATATAATATTACCTAAGTAAACAAGAAATCCAAAACTCTAGAAATGACAGAGACATCTCGCTGCCTGGATAGTCATCCAAAGTTCCTCTGTACCATTGGGTCATCCATCTTCGGCCTACAGGCCCATAGAATCCAGCAGACATTTCCATGAAGCAGGAAAATTCCAAAGACAGTTCAGTCACTTTCTGCTGTGTCCTGCAGAATGTCTCGCAGACTCTTTCATGAGTCAGGAACCCCGAAAGATCATCTCACCTTTAGGCAAATTCAGCAGTCCTCTTTCTGTGGGTTCTTTGTTTTCAGTTCATGCATCAGTCCAGGCAAAAGCAGTTTCGTGCCCAAATGGCTCACCAACTCCATAAGGAGCCTCTTCGATGCCCATCTTCCTCTTGAAGAAGATTGGTGCTGCCAGGAGCATATGTGTCTCATTGTCATGAAAAGTCCTAAGTTATTAAAACATTTAAATGCCATATTCTGCAGTCTTTGAAAGATATGAAGAATGCCTAACTGAAATATATCTCTATATATCTAGAAAATCTAACTAACATGACTACAAATTTGACTATTATAGATGATTATCCATTAACAACCTATATTTTCTAATTACACATTACATTTTTAAATGAACTACACTAATACCTTAATCAAGAGCAGAAATACATACATATATATATATATAAAACAAAATTGATCTTAAAATCTATACCAATGCAAATTATTCATATCTATATCATATCCCCATTTAAATGTAAAAGAACATTTATAAACAATATTTGGGAACATGGGCACAGTTTTTTCTCTCCAAACTGCTTCCTTTTGTATGGGGGTGCTGTTATTCAGGTCTTTTATGGGATAACCTGTGTGCCAGGGTCATCTCAGTTGGCAGCTGAGTGAAGTAATTTTTTGAGGGTGTTCACAGTAACCTTTCAGGAGGGCGTGGTCTATCATACCATATTGGGATAGAAGAAATCCACAGGGTCACATCCTCTGTGAAAACAAAAGAAGACCCTCTCCAAAGCATCATATTCTTAGACCCATATTCTGAAATCATAATACCCTTATATCCATTCTGGTTTAGCTTGGCAGCCCATATAATGAAATGTCTCTCTGTACTTGGCTCCTTTACAGTCAAAAATTTTAAAGAAAACACAATAATACAAAGAATCCAGACTCTCTGTGAATTTTCCATTTTTACGTGGCTTATTTTTCTTTATTTCTTTTAATCTATAACTATCTGTGCTCTGTCTCTTTAAAGACTTTACCCTTTTTAAGGCATTAACTTTATTCTTTATATATTTTTTTCTCTCTCAAGCCTACGTACATTCATCCAACAGTGTCTGAATCAGTTCTATTGTGAATCTGTAATTTTTTTTTTTACTATCCAGGAGCATTTCTTAAAATGTTAAGCACTTCTTAAAAACTTAAGTTGCACCATGTACAGATAATACAGTACTGCCTGAGCCCTGCTTAGTCTAAATCTTAACTGCGCTGTTATTATGGTAATTACGGTAGTTCCTGCCTGAGACCAGCACAGTTCAGCATGGCAGAGCTGAGCTGCTCCTGCCTCAGAGTCATTTGGTGCCCCTGAGCCACACACAGTTCCAGGCACACAGCAGTCCACATTGCCATCAAGCAAGCCATAGCACTTTACTCCAAATGCTCCATTCAAAAGCTCTGTCTCCTGCAGGAGCCAGACAGAGATCACGATGGCGGCACAGTACAGAAAGCTGCCATTTTAAAACAGCCGGTTTTTTTTCCTGCTGCTGAGTCAGGACAATTTCTTGCTGCACGCAACCCACAAACAGCAAAAAACTGTCTTGAATTCTCTCACTCTCCTTTTTAAGCCCTCTCAGGTTTTACATGGAGTTCATTAGCACGTTGGGTGCCACTCTGTTGTAATATGAGCAGCAGGGCTGCGTCCCCGGCACCCAGCTGCCCACATGGCTTATGCCCCAAAATAATTACACGGAAACTGTATTCTTTTAATCACTGCCTGGCCCATTAGTTCCAGCCTCTTATTGTCTAGCTCTTACATATTGATCTAACCCATTTCTAATATTCTGTGTAGTATCACGAGCTGGCTTACCAGGAAAGATCTTAACCTGCGTCTGTCTGGAGTGGGAGAATCATGGTGACTCACTGACTCGGCTTCTTTCTCCCAGCATTCTCTTCTGTTTACTCCACCCACCTAAGGGTTGGCCTATCAAATGGGCCTAGGCAGTTTCTTTATTGTTTAACTAATGACCTTCCTCCATCAACAAAATAACAAAAAGACCAAATGAAGATTGACTCTCTCTTCAATGACATTTTTTTCCCTCAGCTTCAGCTGTTAATTCCCTGGGACTATTTAAGTTTTTGTTACTGTATAATGTTTTGATGAAATGAATTATTAGGTAAGGTGTTTTCTCAAAAGCTGGTCATAGACTGGAAATATCTCTTACCAATCTTTAAATGTCATTAAGTGTCCACAATTGTTCTCTCCTAATTTGTGCCTTTTTTGTTTTAATTCTCTTTAAACCTATTATATATCATAGGTATTTGACAGAATATCTTTTTTATATTATTTCAGAACTAATTTTTAATCCCCATTTAGGCAAAACTTTCTTCACTTCTTCAAACATTCTTTCAAAAATATCTACATTTGGCTTCTTTAGGATCATGAATTATAGGCTCACTGTCCTTTATTTATGGCTAGAAACCAAATATGAGTGAGTACATCCCATGTTCCTCTTTTTGGGTCTGGCTTACCTCACTCAGGATAGTGTTTTCTATTTCCGTCCATGTGCATGCAAAATTCAATAAGTCATTGTTTTTTACTGCTGAGTAGTACTCTAATATGTATATATTCCGTACTTTCTTCATCCATTCTTCCATTGAAGGGCATCTAGGTTGTTTCCAGGTTCTGGCTATTACAAACAATGCTGCTATGAACATAGTTGAGCATATACTTTTGTTGTATGATAAGACATCTCTTGGGTATATTCCCAAGAGTGCTATTGCTGGGTCCAGAGGTAGGTTGATCCCGAATTTCCTGAGAAACCACCACACTGATTTCCAAAGTGGTTGCACAAGTTTGCATTCCCACCAGCAATGGATGAGTGTACCCCTTTCTCCACAACCTCTCCAGCAAAGGCTATCATTGGTGTTTTTTATTTTAGCCATTCTGACAGGTGTAAGATGGTATCTTAAAGTTGTCTTGATTTGCATTTCCCTGATTGCTAAGGAAGTTGAGCATGACCTTAAGTGTCTTTTGGCCATTTGAACTTCTTCTGTTGAGAATTCTCTGTTCATCTCAGTGCCCCATTTTATAATTGGGTTGATTAGCCTTTTACGGTATAGTTTCTTGAGTTCTTTATATATTTTGGAGATCAGACCTTGAACCCAAAGAAAAACATATAGTCATCCTCCTGAATATTAAACTTCATCAGGAGATGAAAGGAGACAGAGGCAGAGACCCACATTGGAGCACCGGACTGAAATCTCAAGGTCCAAATCAGGAGCAGGAGAGAGCACGAGCAAGAAACTCAGGACTGCGAGGGGTGTACCCAAACACTGAGACAATGGGGATGTTCTATCGGGAACTCAACAAGGCCAGCTGGCCTGGGTCTGAAAAAGCATGGGATAAAACCGGACTCGTTGAACATAGCGGACAATGAATTCTACTGAAAACTCAAGAACAATGGCAATGGGTTTTTGATCCTATTGCACGTACTGGCTTTGTGGGAGCCTAGGCTGTTTGGATGCTCACCTTACCTAGACCAGAATGGAGGTGGGTGGTCCTTGGACTTCCCACAGGGCAGGGAACCCTGATTGCTCTTCGGGGTGATGATGGAGGGGGACTTAATTGGGGGAGGGGAGGGAAATGGGAGGTGATGGTGGGGAGGAGGCAGAAATCTTTAATAAATAAATTAATTAAAAAAATCTACATTTGAATCAGATAGCAAAATGTCATCCATGTAATGGTAAATTATAGATTTAGGAAATTGTTTATGTATTATATCCAATGTCTGATTTACAAAATATTGGCACAGGATGGGGTTATTGAACAATTCCTGTGGGAGGATGGTCCATTGGTATATCCTAGTGGGCTGACAACTATTATAAGTAGGCACTGTGAAGGCAAATTTTTCTCTGTCATTTTCTTTTAAAGGTATAGGGAAGAAACAATCTTTTAAATCAATAACTATAAGAGGCCATTCTTTTGACAATAGATAAGGCAGAGGATTTCCAAGTTGTAGACGGCCATTAGATTGAATTACCTTTTTGACAGCTGTTAGATCTGTCACCATTCTCCATTTTCCAAATTTCTTTTTTGCCAACAAATACAGGAGAATTCCAAGGACTGGTTGATTCTTCAATATGGTGAGCATCTAGTTGTTCCTATGCCAGCTGTTCTAAAGAAACCAGTTTCTATTCTGTTAAAAGCCATTGTTTAATCCATATTGGTTTCTCAATAACCATTTTAAAGGTAGGGCCATTGGTACCCCTAAAGGTTTGCTAGATTCTTTGTGTTCTTGTACAGCCTGAATGGCTATTGACCTTTGTTTATAAGACCTTATAACATGAGTTTCTGGGACAGGAGAAATGTTAATCTATATTACATTGCTGAAGCATATCATGACTCCATAAATATACTGCAATATTAGGCAGATATTGCCTCAGTCTTCCTCTCTGTCCTTTTGGCCCTTTGCATTTAACCCATCTCATGCTTTGTTTAATTTGAGATAGGGTCCAAAGCCTAGAAATTGAACACCTGCCTCTTAAAGAGGCAAATTTGGATGCCAAGATTCTGGAGCAATGATACTCATGCCTACACCATGTCTAGCAATCCCTCAATTGCAATGTTACTTATATGCACTCTTAGCTTTGGTCTTGGATCATTTATAGAAATGTGCCAAAAGAATATACTTCCTATTTCCTTTTGGAATTTTGGATTCATCCTATATGTTTATTCCATCATCTATAACAATATGTTTTTTTTTTCAGCAGGCAATAGATTTTATTTTTAATTTTTCTAGTGACACATGTCCTCCACAATGACTAGGAATGACTGGACCATGTTTGACTTGGGAGCCTGTGTGAAACCCTCAAGGAGTTTCCCAATGATATCAGGTGTTGCCTTCTCTCTCTCTCTCTCTCTCTCTCTCTCTCTCTCTGATATGTATTCATTAGTCTACTGTCAGCATTTGTCACAACTCATATACAGTCCAGAAGAGTGAGACATTCTATTTTTGCCATTCCTAGAGGGAACATTATATCTAGGAATTTCTTGTCTACAATACCTTCTCAGATTTCTTATTCTACCACAATTAAAATATTTGGCATTTTGATGAATCCCCATAATTTCAGAAATTTCTTCTCCTACCCAAGCCTCAGTGTTATAGTCAAGTGTCTCAAGATCTAACCTTTAAAGTTCCAAGTATCATTTTACATTCTAAGTTGGCATTTTCAAAAGATTCAATAAGTATTCATCTACCTTCTGTGTCTTTTATTCCTATTTGTACAGACTTAGTTAATCTTTGTAAAAAGTAACTAAAGTATTCTCTCTGGCCCTGTTGAACCCTGGTATATGATTCAATTTATTTTCCTAGTTATTGAATCCTGTCCTAAGCATTCAAGGCTACTCTATTGGACAGTGACAAGATCTGTTCATTGTGAAGAGCTTGATCCTTTGGGTCAGCATAAGTACCCTCACCAAGAATTTTATCTTGGGAAGCCTCAAGTCCTTTTGCTTTTCCTTGTTGTTCAAAAATTTTTGCCTCTTCTCACAAATAGCATTTCCACAATAGTTGTGACCCATCTTTGAGAATCACTGAAACTAATTAAAGTCAATTTTGTGGGGTAGCCTTATTTCTAAAAGCTCGTGTCTTTACCATCTTCCTTAAAAAATCTTGAATGCCCGGGTGGTGGCAACGCACGCCTTTAATTCCAGCACTTGGGAGGTAGAGGCAGGCAGGTCTCTGTGAGTTTGAGACCAGCCTGGTCTACAAGAGCTAGTTCCAGGACAGGCTCCAAAACCACAGAGAAACCCTGTCTCGAAAAACCAAAAAAAAAAAAAAATCTTGAATGCAAACAATAAGATACTATTGCTTGCTTAATTACTTTCACAGCATTCATACCTATAGACCGATAGGTAACCATCTGTGTTCTTTGGATCCCTTTGGGCATTTAGAACCTGATGCTTTTTCAGAGGTGATTACAGAGTAGGAAGCTAAAACCATAGGTAAACCATCTCTGACTCTGACAGGTTTGGTGATATTAAATACTATCCTTGTACCTTACCTCCCTTCTCATAAACTCCAATAATTTCCTCAATCCTTTCAAATCTTTTTACTACTGTATTTTGTAAAGCCTGATTATTTTTGGCCTGTATATATTTCTAGTTATTTTATTGAGGCAACTAGCCTCTTGTCCTCATTCCAGACATGTTATTCCAAGGTATGATGTTCTTCTTTAAATATAACATCTCATCCTTGGTCATTATTTTGATAGCATACAGATTCCCTCCCTGGAAAGATACTCTATCTGTTAACCTATCATAACTTATTAACAGATTTTGATTGTCAAATTCAACAATATGCATTCTTTCAGATAATTCCCCAGTACCCTTTGACATATATTACATTTTGTCTGTAAATTTGATATCTTTTTCAACAGTATTAATTTTTTTCAGTTAACTTTTGATTTTCAATGCTATTAATCCTGTAACCTAGCTGTTCATTATTAGTCTGTAAAGACTGTATCATTTCTAAAAGTGCCTCATTTTGGTCTCTGTTATCAAACCATTTTCTTAAGGATATAATATGAAAAGAAAACTAGGTCTCAATATTCAATAAATAAATGTATCAAAAACATATAAGTTTTGCAGATCACCATTCATAGTATAAGCAAAAAAGGTTATTAAATTCCTGGATGGTCATATTGACTGCAAATATATAACTTTCAAGTTTACTAAATTACTTATTAATCAAATAGCTTTGTTATCAGATTTTGAAAAATTATTGTAGGTCTAATAATCTGTTTTGGTCATCAAGTGTTGTGGTTGAAATTGCATGGCACTGAGACATGATCAGCTGTACCATGAAGAGTTCTGTGCTGCTTTGGTTCCACATATCAGTGCCTGGTTAAATACTGAAAAATGTGTTTTGCTGCAGGATGGGGTTAGAAATTGTGTGAGCCTGGGAAATTTCCAAGCCCTCTGTTTAGCTCTGCTGTGATGAAATCAAGGCAGACCAGCAGAACTGGCAGATATTCTGGGACACATACCTTTTAAGTATTTTAGGTTGGTCCACCTGATAGGTGTGGCACTGGGATTCACATTGGGCACCAGACAGTAATGTGGAGATAATATTGGATTGCTTTCTGTATGCAGTGAGTGTATTTTATTGCCATTGGATAATAAAGAAGCTGCATTTGGTCAAAGGCTTAACAGAGTAAAACTAGGCAGGAATATTTAAAAGAATGTTTGGAAAAAGAAGGAAGAGTCAGAGAGACACCATGTGTGGCCCACAAGGGAAAAACTTGCCAGAACCTTGCCAGTAGGCTACAACCATGTGGCAATACACAGATTAATAAAAATGGGTTAACTTAAGATATAAGAGCTATAGAGTAAGAAGCTAGAGCTAATACACCAAGCACTGATTTAATTAATACAGCTTCTGAGTGCTTATTTATGCTCTAAGTGGCCAGTAAGCAAACTACCAGCCTCCACCAACAAGTTGGAGTGCCAGCATGGAAGAAAAATTTCCATGTAAAGTCTAATAAAGTTTTTTAAAAAAGGGTTCTAGACACACAAAAATTGGAGCCAAGAACAGCTTCTTGGTAACAGCATTTCTTCATATAGGCTCTGTTTACAAGAGAGCTGCAGTAAAAGCTGCATGGCTTCTTTAATAATGGCAGCTTCCTGGTTCATCAGCACAAATGTCTCTTATTCTTTTGGGGGGTCCAGCGATGGAGCATTTAAATGGGGTTTATAAGCATACTGCTACAAGTTGCTTAATGGGGACATAGACCCACTGTGATCCTGGAGTGGGAGATGCATGCATGACTCTAAATATAAGGGGAAAAAAAAGTGGTCTTAGACAGAAAATAATTACAGATATGCAATAAAGACAGATTCAGATGAAAAAAGTAAATGGGTAACAGTGATAAATAAATTTCTGTAGGCTTCAGAGATAGAGAAAAACGAGTATAAACAGTTATAATATAGAAAAGTATAGACAGTCATAGATTAAAGGTGTAAAGATATTAAAATAAATATTAAACTTGTAGAAAAAAATAGAGTAAGAAAAATAAAGCACATAAAGATATAATATACTCAGAGAGTCTGGATTATATATATTATTGTGCTTTTTTGAATTATTGGACTGTGAATGAGCTAAGTATAGACAGAAATTTTATTGTATTGTCTGCTAAGCTAAACCAACATATATACTTTACAGTTTTCTTGACTTCAAAATTTGAGTCTGAGGATATGTTGCTTTGGAAAAGAAATTCTTCCTTTTTTTTTTTCCACAGAGGATGAGAACCTGTGGATTCCTTCCAGAATAATGTGCTATGATGGAGAAAGACCCCCTAAAACCGTGGCCCAGATGGTTTAAAATCCATGATGGCATCAGAATTGCTTGCTCAGATGGACCTACCACACACAATAACCCATGACAGACCTGATTAACAGTGCCCCAAATTTTGCTTACATTTTAAATGGGGATATTCTTTAGATATGAATATTTGCATCGGTATGGATCTTAGTCTATTGATACAAATTTTAGATCAATTCTGTTAGATGTATACTTCTGTCCTTGCTTAACATATTGTATTTGTGCAGCTCATTTAAAAATGTAATGTATAATTAAGAAATACAGGTTAATAGATAGTCATCTATAATAGTCAAGCTTGTAGTCATTTTAGTTGGGTTTTCAAGATGTGCAGACATATATTTTAGATGGTTAGTTTTTCTTAAAACCTTCCAAAGACTAACACAATATAGCATTTAAAATGTGTTAAGGTCTTAGACTATTCATGACAGTGAGACACTTGTGCTCCTGGCACACCAATCTACTTCAAGAGGATGATGGGCTTCAAAGAGGCTTCTCATGAAGTTGATTAGGCACTTGTGCAAGAAACTGCCCTTGCCTGAACTGCTTGGCTGGACTTTCAGGATCCAAAGAAAAATGACTGCTGAAGTGGCTGAAAGAAGTTTAGACAGTTCTTCAGGTTTCCTGCTTCATGAAAGAATCTGCCAGGTATTGTGCAGGACACAGAAGAAGGTGACTGACAAACTGCCAATATAAGTTAACCTGTCTTTAAAATTTCCTGCTTTATGGAAAAGTCTGCCAGATACTATGGGCCAGTAGGCTGAAGATAGGTTCCTGCAACATTACAGAAGAAATTTGGGTAACTTTCTAGGCTGCGAGATGTCTATGTCAATTCTAGAGGTTCTGAAGTTGCTGTTAACTTAGTTAAGTTCTTGTTAACTTAGGTAATACTATATCCTTCTGGAGTCTTGATGGACTTGAAGAATATAGTTATAATTACAATTTTCAATAGTTATGAAAACATATAAAGTAGATATAAATATTGTAACTGCAATTTTTGCTTGATACGTGCTTTGTCATAGGTAATTGTTCTATGTTAATATTAAAACCTTCATTTTTATTTAAACAGAAAAGGGAAAATGGTGTGGGAATTCATTCTTTATATGTGCTGCTTTTATTAATTAATGCATAAAGAAGCTGCTTTGGGCCAGTGGATTAACAAAACATAGCCAGGCTGGAAAAGACATAAAGAGAGAGTAGGCAGAGTCAAAGAAAAGTGATGTAACTGCTACAGGAGAAAGACACCTCCACCAGAACCTGCCAAAACTTTGCTGGTAGTATACAACATCATGGTAATGCACACATTAATGGAGATGTGTTAGTTTAGGATGTTAAGATTTAGCTAGAAATATGTGTAAGCAATTGGCCGAAATTATTGCAAATAATGTAGTTTCTGTGTGATTATTTTAGCTCTACACATCTGGGAATGAATGAACAACCTCCCCAAACATTTAATTATGATGGATTGTTAAAACTTGGAGGAATCATAGAGAAGAAACAAGTGCAATTTGCATAGGAGATGCAATGAACATTTGGAAACCAAGAGTAGAATGGTATGATTATAAAGGTGAGACTGACTAAACCTTCATGTTTTGATAACAGCTAAGAGGTATTCTTAAAGTAATTAAGACTTGAGAGCTCTGACACAATCAATTAATCCATTGGTGCATTGATAAAGTGAAGACTTTATTAGAAGATGGTGATTATTAGAAGATGAAACTAACTGGGGGAGGGGGGTTAGAGTCATTTCTTGTAAGCTCTGCGTTGCCTACCTCATTCTGTTTTTTCTTTCTCTGTTTCTAGTACAACACAAAGAATGGAAATGTTCTGTCACATGCTCTTTTTACAACATGCATTGGTGTAATGTGTTGCAATACTATAATTATTTATTATATAAATGAAGACTTTATGTTTTTGTTATTTTCGTATAATAATACAGGAATGTCTTTTCTATAAATCTTAAAATTGCCGGGCGGTGGTGGCGCACGCCTTTAATCCCAGCACTCGGGAGGCAGAGACAGGCAGATCTCTGAGGGTTCGAGACCAGCCTGGTCTACAAGAGCTAGTTCCAGGACAGGATCCATTAGCTACAGAGAAACCCTGTCTCGAAAAACCAAAAAAAAAAAAAAAAAAAAAAAATCTTAAAATCTTCATTAATACCTAGTTTTGAGATAAGGTCTCATTATTGATTAATTGATTACACCCTGATTTTGAGATTGAGACACTTTTCCCCCATCTTCTTAAGTGCTAGTTATATAGGCATATATCACTCCTATATATATATATATATATATATATATATATATATATATATATTATCCATATATCTGGATAATTTTACATAGTTATAATCAACTATTTTTATTTACAAAATGCTTTTCAATTATTTATTTGCATATATTAAGTCTGGTAATTTTTGAGCATATACAGTGAAAAGAAGCTTCAGAACATAGAACAATCTGTAATGGAAGTTTTTGTCCTGCCCTGTCCTGCAGCTGTTCAGCACCCAAAAAACACACAGATGCTTAATATTAAATCACATACTCTAGGCCTCTTGCTGAGGTTTCTTACTAAATAACTCTTACAATGTAAATTAACCCACAATTCTTATAAATGTTTAGTCATATCGCTGGGTAACTTTGCTCAGTAAGGCATTCTTATCTTTTTTTCTCTGTATCTGACTGGTAACCACATCTCTGCCTCATTTCCAAGAGTTCTACTAGTCTTGTTGCCTTGCCTATACTTCCTGCCTTGCTACTGACAAATCAGCATTTTATTAAACAAATATGAGTGACCAACAGTGTACAAGAGCATTATCACACAGCAATAATCTCTGATTTTCTATAACTAGTAATATTCATCATTATTTTAATTATATGAGATTTTGGGGGGGTTGGGCTATATTCTATCTCAAACTCATTGTTGACTTGTGTGTGTATGTGTGTGTGTGTGTACTGCTAAAAATTTATGAATATTGGAAATAGGCAAAAAGATATCGGCAAAGTATCCATTTACTGTTTCATTTTGCACATTCTCACAGCCACCTGATAATAATAGTTTTTATTTTTCACATTTTTTAAGGACAAATGTATCTTTGATACCTCAACTCATCCATATAGATAAAGGTAATGTGTTATTCTTATAGCACTCAAAAAAAAATTCCATGAACTGAGTGGTGTATGTACTGCAGTGAATGAATTAATTTCAGTATCTCACATGTTACAAGGAACAGTCTGTTTGGCCCCCTTCCACAAGGAAACAGATTCCATTCATGAAGGCAAAACCTAAGAGACTAAGTATGTTCTAAAGCCTCGTCCTTTTGGGCCTATGGTACTGGAAATAGGGTTTTAATAGGATGCTTCAGAAAATCAAAATATACAGTACTCAACTATTTCTCTAGTACATGTAATGATAAAGTACATTCAAAACAAATTAAAGGAATTAGAGAGATGACTGCTCTTGAGAGTATTTGTTGCATCTCAGAAAACCAGTGTTTTATTTATAGTACCCATATTAGTTAATTCACAAGGACTGCACCTCTTGCTTCAGAAGATCTAATGTACTCTTCTGAGCTCCATAGCATTCTCTCTCTCTCTCTCTCTCTCTCTCTCTCTCTCTCTCTCTCTCTCTCCCCTCTCTCTCTCTCACACACATACACACAGGTGCACACACAAACACACACTCTTACTTGTAAACAAAACTGTAAGAATACATCTTTCTGAATAAATAGAATCCAGGCTCATCAATTTTATTGATTTTTCTGAAAGAATCAGATTTTGGCTTCACTGAATTAATGTATTATAATTTTAGAAGTTTTACACCATTGAATTATGTCTAGGAATAGCATTTTCTTTAGTTTTGGTAATTTTATGATTAAATTGTATTTTCTGTTCTAGCAAGATTAACGAAAGATTTAAACCACTAAATGCGAGATTTTCTTTTCCTTCATAAAATATATCTTTAGTGATATAATATTCACTCATAAAGTGGTTTAATTTAATTAGTATCCTACACAGTGTTCTAAATTATTTCCCCTTTCTTTTCAAAGAAACTATACATTTTTTTCTTTAGTGTTTTTCTTCTAAATATGTACCTGTATTGAGTAGTACCAACTATTACAGTGTTTTATATAATTCATTTTATTATTGATCCCTAACTAAGAGCAAATGATGAAAAATATTTTTATCACAAATGTATCTTAAAGGGTTTGAAGTATTTTTGTATGAAATACATATGCTTGGATATCTTTTCTGTCATTGGGTAGCATTTGAAAAAAAATGTATTTAATTCACCATGCTTAAAAATGCTCTGTAAATGACAAGCTATCTAATTCTATTGACCTTGTCTCTGTTACTAATTGGCTGATGGTAGAGAGAGTAAAATTGTGCTGTTTTCTGTTTAAATGTTCCTGTATTTTCTCTCTCTCTCTCTCTCTCTCTCTCTCTCTCTCTCTCTCTCTTTTTCTCACTTTTGTGTGTGCAACTTTAATTTTATTTTTAAATTTACAAGTTTTCTTTGATGGAGTAACAATTTTATTTTTATAAAAACTGATGATTCTATTTATTTTGACATCTTTATTAATTGCTGTGATAATAGACCTTCCAAGAATTTTGGATTACTTTTGGCATGAAGCATTATTTTCTATTAGATTTCATATAATCTAAGTGCTTCTTGTATTAGAATGCACTTTTGTTCCTCTCTGTGTGTGTGGATGTGTGATTGTCTGTGTGTCTGTATGTATATGTTTCCATATTCAATGTTACAATATTAGCTTTGCTGCTCATTGAGAAAACGTTTAGAACATTTACAATATTATTTAAATGTTTCTTCACTTCCATGCTTCCGTTGCATCAGTGTTTATTTTAGAGTTGTTTCTCACAATAAATTAAAGAGCCTTATGAGTGGCCAGGTACAACACTTTATCAAAAGGTAGTGTCTGTAAAACCAATTCAGTATGTGCTTTCCAGAAGGCTCCTTTATTTCTACTACAATCTATTACTTGGAATTAAGTCAGAAGGTCAGAGAAGTATGTATGTGATCCAAATCCTCTTCAGTCACATATACCCTTTAATTATTTATGAGTCACATGGGACATTTATGATGAGTCTAGTTCTTAAATTGTCAAGTAGTTTTGTTGAACCATATGCTAGTTGATTTTCATGATCCTGACACTCTAATTTGGCATTATAGTTTTTTTCTTAAAAGTTAAGTACACCAAACTTTTCTCTGTCTTTGATTGATTATAGATTTTACATGTGATGGTACTCTAAAGGATGCTAATAAAACATGCTTATTTTAACACTTTAATTTGAGTTTTTTTTTTTTTTTTTTTTTTTTTTTTGGTTTTTCGAGACAGGGTTTCTCCGTAGCTTTTGGTTCCTGTCCTGGAACTAGCTCTTGTAGACTTTAATTTGAGTTTTATGTATATTATTATATTCATTAGTAGGGTAGTTATTCTGTGTTGGTGCTAAGTGACCTTTATAAATATCAGTAGATTCTTAATCATATTATTTTTTATAATTTATTTATTTATTCTACATCCTGGTCATAGGATTCCCCTCTCTTCTCTCATCCAATACCCTCTCCTCCCCATTGTCCTTATTCTGGGGAAGGCAATCCAATAAGAGCAATGGGTTTTCAAGAGGCAGCCAAAGCATTAGGGACAGCTTATAGCCCCTTCTCCCATCTATAACAATTCCACAAATATATCAAGCTATTAAATTGTCATATAGAGATAGAGGACTTAGGTCAATCCCATTCAGGCTCTTGGTTGTTGGTTGAGTCTCTGTGAGCTACTTTGAGTCAAGGTTAATTTTGTCTGTGGGTTTTCTGTTGGTTGTGCCTTTACCCCACTGACTCCTACAATTCTATCTTTCTCCTTCTTTTCAGTAAGATTCCCTGAGCTTAAACTAATGTTTGGCTATGGGTCTCTGCATATACTTATTTCAGTTACTGGATGAAGGTTTCCTGATGACAATTGGGGTAATCAATCTAGTTATAGGAGATGGCAATTTCTGGCTACTTATCCACTACTGCTAAAAATCGTAGCTGGGGTCAGCCTTATAGATTCTACCTGACGCCAAAAATCTTCCCTCCTCCAGTATTACCTTTCAGTACTCTCCTCTGCTACTCACCCTAACCAGTCCTCCAACCTCCCATCTCTACTGTCCCAGTCCTCCTGGAAGATTGTTTCTACTTCCCTTTCCCAGGGTGATTTATATGCGCTGCTTTAGGCACTCCTTGCTACCTTGTCTTTCTGGGTCTGTGAATGGTAAGATGGTTATTCTTTGCACTACAGCTAATATTTGCTTGTGAGTGAGTACATACCATGTTTGTCTTCTGAGGTCTAGATTCCTCACTGAGGATGATTGTTTTCCTAGTTCCGTGAATTTGCTAGCAAATTTCAAGATGCCACTTTTTTAGCAGCTAAGTAATACTCTCTTGTGAAAATGTAACACATTTTCTTTATCCATTCTTGAATTGAGGGCTATCTAGATTGTTTTCAGGTTATGGATATTATAAATAAATCTGCTATGAATATGGTAGGGCATTGTCTTTTTGGTATGGTTGCACATTCTTTGGATATACGACCAAGAATGGTATTGCTGGGTCTATTTAAAATTTTCTGAGAAACCTCCATATTGATTTCACAAGTTGCTGTGTAAGTTTGCAGTCCCCCCTGCAAAGAAGAGCTCTTACCTTTGCTACAAGTCCTCTCCTACAAAAGGTATCATTTGCATTTTTAACCTTGGGCATTCTGAGAGTTGTGAGATGGAATCCCAGAGTCCTTTTGAGTTGCAGTTCTCTGATGGTTAAGGATATTGAACATGTCATTAAATGTTTCTCTACAATTTGACATTCTTCTATTGATAACTCTCTGTTTAGATCTGTATCCCATTTTAATTGGATTATTAAATTTGTTATATTCTAGTTTCTTGAGTTTTTTATGTATAGCCCTCTGTCAGATATGAGGTTGGTGAAGAACTTTTTCCATTTTGTATACTGCTAATTAATCCTATTGGCAATATTGTTGCCTTACAGAAGCTTTTCAATTATACGAGGTACCATTTATTAATTGCCAGTGTTAGTGTCAATGCCTTAAAGACTGTTTCCCACTTTCTCTTCTATCAGGTTCAGTGTAGTGTAACTGGTTTTGTTTTTAGGTCTTTGATCCACTTGGACTTGAGTTTTGTGCAAGGTGTTAAATATGTTATCTATTTGTATTCTTCTACATGCACATTATAGTTATACCAGCATCATTTGTTGAAGATTCTTGTTTTTTCAATTTTCTCTGTAATTTCTACTTTCTTTGTCAAAAATCAATTGTCCATATGTTTGTGAATTTACTTATGGGTAAAGTTTTTATTTTTATTTTTGGTAAAAATTTGATTGAAATGCTCAATATGTGTGTTTTAGGCCTATATTATGTAGGCCCATATTTCGGTATGGCACAAGAGCCATTAGCCCTGTCTGAGCTGATCACGTAACTCTGTAGACAAGCTGTCTCCACCTAACAATAGCCAGGATGTGCTGCTCCTAGTTTCTTTTGTTATAATAAGTGTAGATTACCTGAGAAGAGATGTTGGTTGAAGCTGATGACTTAAGAGTTAAGAGGTTCGGTGCTTCCTCCTATTGTAATTTGGAGGATGTCTTATAGAGATGCTAATTCATGGCCTAGCTGACTGCTAGCATAGAGGTAGATGAGGATGTGATTTGAGCCCAGGCATTGTGGTTACCTAGCATACAGCCTAATGTGTTTTCCCCCACTCAATTGATGTGATGATATATAAGATGCTTGGATAATAAAGGGAGATCTGGCCCTTCCATGATGACCATGTAAGCTGTGTCAGTTTTATTCCTCGCAACTCCGTTCTAGTCCAGTTAGGAAATCTCTGTTGGACCCACACGGTCTCCAACAATATTATGATGGTTTATTACCATAATTCTATACAAATGCTTAAGATCAGGTAATGTGCAATTTCTAACAGTTCTTTTATTGTATAGGACTGTTTTAGCCATTCTGAGTTTTTCCTTTTCCAAATGATGTTCATCATTGTTGTTATTATTTTTTATGCGGGGGTGTTGTTCGGGAGGGGGAGACACGAGACACGCGGGGTTGGGAAGGAGAGACGAGACACGCGGGGTCCCACATGGGTAAACTTTAATGGGGGAGGGTAACATACAAGGAGCGGGAGTGAAGAGACGAAAGGGAAAAAGGGAGGGGAGAGAGAGAGAGAGGAGAGAGAGGGCGGGTTGGAACGCCCATTTTTAAAGGGCTCTGGGCATTTTGGGAGGAAGTGTCCTGCGCGTGCGTGGTTTTCCATTGTACCACTGGGGTTTGTAGTCCACTTGGAGACTGTATTTTCTGCGCATGCGTGGCCTTGTCTCCAAAAGAACAGCAATTGTTCTTTCAAGATCTGTAAAGAATTGCTTTAAATTATTTTTAGGATTTCAATGAATCTGTAGATTGATTTTGGTAAAATAGCCATTTGTACTATGTTAATTCTACTTATGCATGAGCATTGGAGATTTATCAATCTTCTGTTATTAATTTTTCTTCAAAGACTTGAAGTTCTTGTCATACAGGCCTTTCCCTGGTTTGGTTAGAATTATTCAACAATATTTTGTATTGTTTGTGGCTATTCTGAAAGGTATGGTTTCCCTGATTTCTTTCTCAACCCATTATTGTTTATTTTTAAGAGGGTTACTTATTTTTTTAAGTTAATCATGTATGCAGCCATATTGCCAAAGGTGTTTATCAGCTGTAGAAGTTCCCTGGTAGAATTTTTTGGGATTGCTTGTGTATACTATTAGGTTATCTGCAAATAGTGATACCTTGTCTTCTTGTATTCCAATTTTTATCTACTTGATCTCCTTTTGTTGTCAAATTATTCTACTTAGAAGTTTGAGTATCATATTGAATATAAATGAAGAGGGTGGAGAGCCTTATGTTTTTCCTGTTTTACTGAAATTTCTTTGAGTTTCTCTCAATCTAATTTGGTATTGGCTATCAGCATGTTGTTTATTGCTTTTATTATATTTATATATGTTTCTTGTATCCATGATTTGAAATAGATTTAAGATAGCTACTAGAATAAACATCCATATGACCTCTAACGTTATTGTAAACCATGTTATTCAAAAAAGAATTGAATATCTCTCCACTTTGTTATTCCTCATTTTTCTCTTATTATTTTATGTCCCTCAAATTCTGTCCTGTTTGATGGAGAAGCAAAATGACATTGCAGCCTCCCAATTCTATCACAGCCAAGAATTCATGGACCCTTTCATGCTCAGTTGGTTTCAGTGTTGCTTTTGGTTTCACTTGTCGAGAAAGCAAATTCTCCAATTTACTGACAAAAGCTGGGGAGAGGACTTGGTGTGAACTTCATGTCTTTGCCTATGCCCTTCCAAATGTAACATTGACTACTTTACAAACGAGAAAAAGAAAGAGACAGAAAGATATGGAAGTCCCTTGAACTTCCAATTTGTACAAGGTAGGTAGCTATTACATAACATCTACTATGCATTTTCTCTATTTATGGTGAGGGTATCACTGCTACCAAAGGGGAAAAAAGGAAAAAAATTCAGTCTTAAAGTAAAAGTATATTTTTCATGTTTCACAAAGTGTTGCATTCAGATATAGACTTAATATGCCTACCTAGATTTTATTCATAAAGCAATAATTTCACGTTTTCAATTTTGCTTTATTTTTAGTTTGTTGGGAAAAATCAAATGCATTTTTTCTGGTAGTACTTTGCCAAGTTTAGTCAAATTTTATGATTCATTTTATGTGAACTCCAAAGGTACTACCATATTTCCATATAAGGCATGTATGTTTTTATAATAAAATTACCTCAATAATAGTGTTTACTTAATAAGAATTATAGAAAAAGCATATAACAAGATGACATGGTTAAAAGTACTAATTTCCTAAATACAATTTTAGACTATTGTGATTTTTGGCATAAAATGGCTTTACATTATGACAACACATGGGGAAAAAACAAAAATGAGAGGAAATGGATAGGTTCTTAGCAGTGGATTTTATCAAGAAAGCTATTAGACTTTTATAATACTTTTGGGTGTAGTGCCAATATACTACTTACCGACTTGGGTCTTAATAATTGAAAGGCTTTAATTTATCAAATGTGTCTAATTTCTCAAATATCCTGTTGATTGACACTCATGCAACACAGGGTGGTGTGATTTAAATATGAACTATTCACCACTAACTCCTTGTTTGAGTCCTGTGTGTCCAGCAGTTGGTGATATTTAAGAGGGATTTGGAATGTTGTGGAAGTGATTTTCTGGAAGTAGGTCTCTAGTCAGAGCTCACCTCTTGGTCATTCTGCCTTCTGACTAAGAATTTGGTGAGACAAGCTGGCATGTTTCTTCTGAGTATGCTTATTATGACTCAGGAATGTTCATAAAGTGTAATTCAGAATATACCTTCATTTCTTAAGATGCTTTTGGTAGCATGGTTATCACAGCATTGATAAAACCAATAAAATGCTATACTTAAATTCGTTCTTTTAGTTTATACATACATTGAATAAATTTTGTTGTTATATTTGAATGTTTTTGATCACTTGAACAAAATGTAGTGTCAATTTCTTTTCAAATCTGATCATTTCTTCTCTAATATGAAAAAAGTCTAAATTCTTTATGCATAAGTTGCTTTGCAATTGTATCTATGTACTATGAGTGTATACATATGAATCTCAGCAAATGTAGCTACACATATGCATCTACATATATCTGTGCGTGTGTGTACTTGTGGAGGCCAGAAATTGATGTCATGTATCTTCTTAGATTGCTTCCTACTTTACATATTTAGGGAAGATCTCAAATTGAACTTATAAGTCATATTTCAGTCAGCCAATGTGCCAAGTGGCTTTTGCCATCCCTTGTCTTTGTCTTTTATCCACTGGAATTATTTTCAGCTACAAATGCTCACCCATCATTTTTCATGGGTTCTAGGAAACTGAACTCTGTTTCTCTAACTTGCATGGGCAGTATTTTATTCTCTGAGACATTTATCTGGCCCTTCACTAATTAATACTTAACATTAAGTATAAATTACTGGAATCTCAGCTTGCTACAATATTGCCGGAACTAGGAGGTGAATGAACAGCCACAAGGTGGGCAACCCACTCTCTAGGACATTCATAATGGGACAAAAACCCAAGCCCCTCCCCCAACTCCCTTGGATTCTCTAACCAGTCAGCAGGAGATTTTCCTGCAATTAGGCTGCCCCATACCCACCACCAACAATCTGACCTGCAAGCTGCTAGCCCCATCCCATTCCCAAACTCACTTATCCTCCCTCCTACAACCTTGGTGGAACTCTGAAACACAGCTTGCTAAAATACAGGATTAAGAGTTGAGTAAACAGCCCATTGGTAGGGCACCACATTCTCTAGGACCTCCAGTGGGGAACAAAGCCCAGGGCCCCTCCTCCAACCTCCTTGGCTTGTCTAGCCAGCCACCAGGAGAGTTTCCTGCAGGTAGGTTCCCCCAATACACACCAACATCCAACAGATGCTGCTAACCCCATGCAGCCCACAAACTAAAAGCTTGTTTCAATACTAAGGGGACCAAGAGCTTGCTGCAGTACTGAGGGGACCAAGAGAGAGGGCCAGGAGAGTGCACCAGGAGAGAATACCAAGGGAGCAGGCTTAGAGAGACCTCAGAAGTTCCCTGAGACACAGACACTGACAGTACATAGTAGACAAAAAAAAAAATTTCTCAAAAACTCAGACAGCCAATTCAAGGATTGGGTCAAGACACAAAGACACTGCCAGCCTTATTTGAAGAAAGAGATGGATATGCAAAAATTGCAAGCATTTATCCAACAACCTAAAGGCAACAGGGTAACACCAGAACCCAATGGTCACACAACAGGAACACTTAATCATCCTAACCCAGAAGAAGCAGAAGTAAACAACTTTAAATGTAACTTCATAAAAATGATGAAGACATTTAAACAGGAAATGAAAAACTCCCTTAAAGAAATTGAGGAAAAGTAAACAAAAAATTGGAAGACCGGAAAAGCATGGGATAAAACTGGACTCGCAGAACATAGTGGACAATGAGGACTACTGAGAACTCAAGAAAAATGGCAATGGGTTTTTGATCCTACTGCACGTACTGGCTTGGTGGGAGCCTAGGCAGTTTGGATGCTCACCTTAATAGACCTGGATGGAGGTGGGTGGTTCTTGGACTTCCCACAGGGCAGGGAAACCTGATTGCTCTTCGGGCTGATGAGGGAGGGGGACTTGATTGGGGGAGGGGGAAAATGGGAGGCGGTAGGGGGGAGGAGGCAGAAATCCTTAATAAATAAATAAATAAATAAATAAATAAATAAATAAATAAAAGTGGAAGAAATTAATAAATACCTCAAAGAAACCCAAGAAAACCAAGAAAAACAAACAAACATGTTAAGTAAACAGTTCAAAGACTAAAAGACTGAAATAGAGGTAATAAAGAAAACACAAACCGAGGGAATACTGGATTTGGAAAATCTGAGTAAATGAACAGGAACTACAGAGGCAGGTGTTATGCCCAGATTACTACCACCAGAGAGAGACCACCAGAAAGGCCCAGACTGTAATAATGAAGGTTTAATCAGAATATTACAAACATGTTTGGAACTCATCTCCATCCCCATTACAGCCAGGTAGAGAGGAGTTGTATCTCCTCTGTGGAGTAAGCTTTTAAAGGCATAACTACAAAGAGAATCTTTGAAGATTCTTTGGAATGGGTACAAGGACTTTTGCTCCCTCCCATTCTGGTAAGTCAGCTTTTTCATTGTTTTTAGAGCAAGGCCACTGTTCTTGAGTTAGGCCACCTTTATCAGCCTGTACCAGGTGGCTGGCTGGGCTGAGCTAAGTGATCTTGTGCTTAGAATCTCCTGTGTAGGAGAGGGGAAGGCCACTAACTTCCTGGGAAAACATTTTGTTAGGAAATTTCTTCTTGCCCCTTTGAGAATACCAGGTGAGGGTCCCACAGCAAGTATAACAACAGAATACAATAGATAGAAGAAAGAATCTCAGGTGTTGAAAATACTATAGAGGAAATAGATTCATTGACCAAAGAAAACATCAAGTCCAACAAATTCTTAATACAAAATATCCAGGAAATCTGGGATACCATGAAAAGACCAAATCTAAGAAAAATAGGGATAGAAGAACTCCACCTCAAATGCACAGAGAATATATTAAATTGTAGTGATGAGGCGAGCAGGTCTGCTTTTCATCCCGCCTGGCTCCTGCAGCCTGGCTAGCTTATGCCCCGAAATAACAACACAAAAATTGTATTCTTTTAAACACTGCCTGGACCATTAGTTCCAGACTCTTATTGGCTAACTCTCACATCTTGATTAACCCATTTCTATTAATGTGTGTAGCACCACGAGGTGGTGGCTTACCGGGAAGATTCTTAACCTGCATCCATCTCGGAGAGAATGCTATGGTGTTTGTCTCACTTCCCTTCTTCCCAGCATTCTGTCCTGTCTATTCCACCTATCTAAATCCTGCCCTATCAAAAAGCCAAGGCAGTTTCTTTATTAACCAATGAAAGTAACAAATAGATGAACCTCCTCCATCATTAAATAAAACCATAGAAGAAAATTTTCCCCACCTAAAGAAGGATATTCCTGTAAGGGTACAAGAAGCTTATAGAACATCAAACAGACTGGATAAAGAAAAAGTCCCCTCATCATACAATAATCAAAATGTAAGTCATACAGAATAAAGATAGCATATTAAGAGCTGCAAAGGAAAAATGTCAAATAAGGTATAAAGATATGCCTATCAAAATTACACCTGACTTCTCAATGGAAACCATGAAAGTTAAAAGGTCCTGAGCAGATATGCTGCAGACACTGAGAGATCATGATGCAAGCTCAGACTACTATATCCAGCAAAGCTATCAATTACCACCTATGGAGAAAACAAGATATTCTATGACAAAACCAGCTTTAAGCAATGCATATTTACAAACCCAGCCCATAGAAAGTACTAAAAGGGAAACCTCCACCCAGGGAAGCTAACTACACCTACGAAAACACAGACAACAGATAACCTCCCACCAGCAAAACCAAAAGAAGGGAAACACACAAACAATATTACTGAAAAAAACGGAATTAACCACTATCAGCCATTAATATCTCTTAATATCAATGGACTCATTTCCCTATAAAGAAAAGATAAAGACTAAAAGAATGGATATGAAAATAGGATCCAACCTTCTAATATATATATATGAAACACATTGTAACCTCAAAGATAGATACTATGTCAGAGTAAAGGGTTGGGAAAGGTTTTCCAACAAAATGGACCTAAGAAACAAACAGGTGTATTTATCCTAATATCTAACAAAATAGATTCCAAACTAAATTCAATCAGGAGATACGGAGAAGGACACTTTATACTCATAACAGGAACAATCCATCAAGATGTAATCTCAATCCTGAATATTGATGCCCCTAATACTAGAGAACCCATATATGTAAATGAAACATTATTAAAACTTAAGTCACATATCAAACCACACACTAGTAGTAGGAGACTTCAACACCTGAATATCACCAAAGAACAGGTAATCAGATAGAAATTTAACAAAGAAATAAGAGAACTAACAGGGGTTTTGAATCAAATGGACTTAACAGACATCTATAGAACATTCCATCCAAACACAGAAGAATATACCTTCTTCTCAGCATTTCATGGAACCCTCTCTAAAATTGACCACATACTCAGTAACAAAGAAAACCTCCACAGATAAAAAAAAAATGGAATAATCCCTGTGTCTTATGAGATCACTAGAATTTAACAACACTACTCTCAGAAAACCTACAAACTCATGCAAATTGAATAGTAAACTATTAAACAACCCCTTGATCAAGAAAGAAATAAAGAAAGAAGTTAAAACCTTCCTATAATTCAATAAAAATGAAGGCACAATGTATCCAAATCTTTGGGACACTGTGAAAGCAGGGCTAAAAGAAAAGTTCATACCATTAAGTGCCCACAAAAAAAAATAAGGAAAGATCAAATCAGTAAATCAACAGCTCACCCGAAAGTTCTAGAACAAAATGAAGCAGACTCAACCTTGAGAAGTAGTAGACAGGAAATATGGAAAGTGAGAATGAAAGACCCTACAGATCCCCTCTTCAGAACCCGCAGCTAGCAGGCTCCCTGGGAGAACATCCTGTTTGCTTGAAAGATTCTCAAGATCAGCAGCTAGCCTGCTCTCATGAGAGGAAAACAGGATATCTATAAGATAGGACATCTACAAAGCAAGATGGCTGCAAAGTAGGATATCTATAAGATAAGAGCAGGATGTCTGCTGCCAGACATCCATGCTGGGAGAGGAAAACCATTCATGCCCCCGCCTCATTCCGATAACCAAGCTTCTGCTTCTGTAAATTGCTTTTTGCTGCCCTCTTTCCTATAAAAAGTCCTCCTCCCAGTCTGCAGGCGCGCAAGTCCTCTGAAAGACTTTGCCGCCCGCAGGTACCTGTGCCTACCTAATAAACCTCTTGCAGTTTGCATCTGACTCGTGGTCTCGGCCTGGTCTGTGGGTCCGGGGTCACCACCTGAGGGAAGGTACCTACCGGGGGTCTTTCAAGGGCTGAAATTAACAAAAGAGAAATAAAGAAAACAATACAAAGAATCAATGAAACAAAGAGCTGGTTCTTTGAGAAAATCAACAAGATAGACAAACATTTATCCAAAATAATCAAAAGGGAGAGCGAAAACATCCAAATTAACAAAATCAGAAATGAAAACAGAGTAAATTCAGAGAATCATTAGGTCATACTACAAAAATCTGTACTCCACACAATGGAAAAACATAAAAGAAATGGACAATTTTCTAGATAGATACCTATAGCAAAATTAAATCAAGACAAAGTAAATAATTTAAATAGACTTATATACTGCACAAAAATAGAAACTGTCATCCAAAACCTCCCAAACAAGACAAATCTAGGGCTGGAAAGTTTAAGTGCAGAATTAGATCAGAACATCCAAGAAAAGGTAATGTCTATACTCCACAAAGTGTTCCACATAATAGAAACAGAAGGAACATTGCCAAACTATAAGGTTACAGTTACCCTGATACCAAAACCATACAAAGACTCAACCAAGAATAAGTATTACAGACCAGTCTTGCTCATGAACATGATACAAAAATATTCAATAAAATACTGACAAATTAAATCTAAGAACACATCAAAAATTCATCCACCATGATCAAGTCAGCTTAATCCCAGAGATTCATGGATGGTTCAACATATGAAACTCTATCAATATATTTCCAGTAGCCCTCCTTACACAAAGGATAAAGAAGCCAAGAGGGAAATCAGAGACACATCACCTTTCACAATAGCCACAAATAATATAGAATATCATATGGAAACACTAACCAAAAAAGTGTAAGACCTATTTGACAAGCACTTTAAGTCTTTAAAGAAAGGAATTGAAGAAGATACCAGAAAATGGAAAGTTCTACCATGTTCTTGGATTGGTAGGATAAAAAGTAAAAATGGCAATGCTATCAAAAGCAACTTATAGATTGAATATAATCCCCATAAAAATCACAACACAACTCCTCACAGACCTTGAAAAAACAACAATCAACTTCATACAAAAAAAAAACAGACAAAAGAAAATCCTGTACAAAAAGGAGTTTCTGGAGGTATCACAATCTCTGACATCAAGATCAATTGCAGAATTACAGTAATGAAAACAGCTTGGTATTGGCATAAATACAGTGAGGTTGACAAATGGAATTGAATTGAAGACCTGGATATTAATACACACACATATTAACACCTGATTTTTGACAAAGAAGCTAAAATTATACAATGGAAAAAAGAAAGTGTCTTCAACAAATGGTGCTGGCATAACTGGATAGCAATATGTAGAAGAGTGAAAATAGATCCACATCTATCACCATGCACAAAACTCAAGTCAAAATGGATTAAAGACTTCAATATAAGTACAACCACACTGAACCTGATAGAAGAAAAAGTGGGAAGTAGTCTATAATTCATGGGCACAGAAGACCACCTCCTAAATAAAACTGCAGTAGCACAGACACTTAGAGCAACAATAAATAAATGAAACGTCTGAAACTGAGAGGCTTCTGTAAAGCAAAGGACACAGTCAATAAGACAAAAAGGCAGCATCCTGAATGGGAAAATATCTTCATCAGCTCCACATCAGACAAAGAACTGATCTCCAAAATATGTAAAGAATTAAAGAAATTGGACATTCAAATTCTAAATAATTCAATTAAAAAGTAGGAATAAAACTAAACAGAATTCTCAACAGAAGAATCTCAAATGGCCAAAAGATACTCAAGGGAATGTTCAACATCCTTAGCCATCAAGGAAATGCAAATCAAAACAGTTATGAGAGACCATCTTACACCTGCCAGAATGGCTAAGATAGAAACCACCAATGATAGCTTATACTGGAGAGGATGTTGAGTAAGGGGAACACTCCTCCATTTCTGGTGGGAATGCAAACTTGTACAAGCATTTTGGATATCAATATGGTGGTTTCTCAGAAAATTGGGAATCAACCTACCTCAGGGTTCAGCAATATAACTCTTGAGCATATTCCCAAGAGATGCTCAATCATACTACAAAGGCATTTACTCATATGTGTTCATAGAAGAATTATTTGTAATAGCCAGGAAATAGAAACAACCTAGATGACCCTCAGCTGAAGAATGGATAAAGAAATGTGGCACATCTACACATTAGAGTACTACTCAGCAGTAAAAAAACAATGACATCTTGAATTTTGCATGCAAATGTATGGAATTAGAAAACACTATCCTGAGTGAGGTAACCCAGACCCAAATAGATGAATATGGTATGTACTCACTTATAAGTGGATACTAGCTATAAACAAAGCTAGTTTATAAATAAGCCTATTGATCATGATCCTAGAGAAGCTAAGTAATAATGTAAACTTTAAGAAAAACATGTACAGATACCCTGAAAATTCTAAATAGAAAATGGTGCCTGACAAAATTGGGAGCATGAGGATGTGGGGAGAAAAGGGGTGAATGAGAAGAGGAAGGGTGATGGGGAGGGATAAGGAGAACTTGAGGAAATGGGGTAGTCAAGATGGAGGAAGTACAGAGATGAGAGCAAGGAAAGAGATATCTTGATTGAGGGAGCCATTATAAGGTTAGCAAGAAACCTGGCTCTAGCAAAATCCCTAGGTATCCACAAGGCCGACCCCAGCTAAGACCCTAAGCAATAGAAGAGAAGAGGTCTAAACTTGGCTTGCCCTGTATATTAATGAGTATCATAAATATTATCATAGAACCTCCCTTCAGCAACTGATGGAAACAGAGGCAAAGACCTGCATTCAAGCACTGGACTCAGCTCCAAAGGCTAGATGATGAGTGAGAATATGAACAAAGAGGCCAATATCATGATGGGTAAAGTGAGAATATGAACAAAGAGGCCAATATCATGATGGGTACACCCAATGAAAAAGTCTAACTGATCTAATGGGAGCTCACCAACTCCAGTCAGTCCGGGAAAAAATCAACATAGGACCAAACTAGTCCCTCTGAATTTGGTTGAAAGTTGAATTACTGCGGCAGACTGAGGGGCCACTGGCAGTGATACCAGGATCTATCCCTACTGCATGTATTGCCTTTTTGGGAACTATTCTCTTTGGATGAATACCTTGCTCAGCCTAAATGTCATAGGAAGGGCCCTGGACCTTCCACAAAGCATTGTGCCTTACCCTCCCTGAAAAGTGGACGGGAGTGGGGTGGGAGGTTATGTGGAGGGAATGAGAGGATGGGAGTGAGCTGGAACTTGAATTCGTATGTATAAAGAAAAAAGATAATTTGTTTTCTTTAAAAAAAAATTCTTTAAGGAGAGAAAAATGTATGAATTATTATGAATATGGAACACAATCATTATTTATGACTTAAAATTTTACTTCTGAGGTTTGAGGCATAACTTCAGAATAGTTACTATTCTTGGATTAAGTTCTTAGCACTCAGATGGCAGCTTGCTCCATCTATAATTTTATCTTCTGAATTCATAGGGCAGTGCACTACTGTGGTAGTCATAAATGCATGCTGAAAAAACACAAATTAAAATATGATTTTACTAAAATAAGTAAAAGTATCATAACATTGATGATTACAGTTCCTTAGTATCATTTATTGTTGCAGTACTAACTTACTAAGACCAAAGCAGCTTAAAAATGAAAAGAGCTGTTTTAGTTTATTGTTCCAAATAACAGTTAATCTTATATAGGAAATTATATCAGAAAAAACTTGAGGGAATTGGGAACATTGTTTCCTCTGTCAATAAGTTGAAATAAATATATTTGAATGCTTTGTATGCTTTCTCCATTTTTGTCTATGATACCCTCCTCATCTGTTACCTGTATTAATTGATTTTCTCTAAGAAATAGAACTAATAAGATGATTGTTCATGTGTGTGTGTGAAAGAGAGAGAGAGAGACAGACAGACAGACAGACAGAGAGACAGAGAGAGAGGGGCAGAGAGAACAAGACAGAGAAAGAGAAAGAGAGAGATTTATTTATCAGACTAAATTACTGTCTTTATAGCACAAAGTTGAACAATGACAATATTATGATTAAGAAAAACTAAAATCATTAGTTCTTTCTTCCATGAAGCAAAAGAATGTCTTGCAATATGATAGATGAACTTGCCAGAAATATTAAGTTCAAAGAGCCAATAGGCAAAGTTATTTTCTTCCATGTTCTTTTCTGTAGGTGGCCACTAGATTTACTGTAGAACAACCAATTATTAAATTAAATAATGTAATAAACAAATTCTTCAGCAGCTTTATCAATAGCTTGTGTTTTAGTTGAGTACATACATGGTCAAGCACACAAGCAAATTAGTCATCAACATCTGTCCAAAATTAAAGTGGCTCTTTCCACATCAATTCACATAAGATAATACCTATATATCCAGTTTCAAAGTCCCATATCCTAGATTGTGACCTACAGACAATGAACATTAACTATCATACACTGTTCCCAGATCAATCAATTAATTTTCTTTTTTGACAACTGTTTTTTATTTATTATAAAATATCTGTTTTCATCTGGATATGTGGGTGGATATAGAACACACGTGTGTGGGCTTAATATTTAAAACATTCAGCGGTAAAAAACAATGACATATTGAATTTTGCATGCAAATGGATGGAAATAGAAAACACTATCCTGAGTGAGGTAACCCAGACCCAAAAAGATGAAAATGGTATGTACTCATTCATAAGTGGATTCTAGCCATAAATAAAGGACATTGGGCCTATAATCCATGATCCTAGAGAAACTAAATAAGAAAGTGAACCCAAAGAAGAACATATAGTTATCCTCCTGGATATTAGAAGGAGGCAAGATTGCCAAGCAAAAATTGGAAACTTGGGGTTGGGGGTGAGGTGGGGGTAAGGGGAGATGGGGAGAAAAATGTGAGAAGAGGGGCATGGGGAGAGCTTGGGGGAATGGGACAGTTGGGATGAAGGAAGGGTGGATATGGGAGCAGGGAAGTATATATCTTAATTAAGGGAGCCATTTTAGGGTTGACAAGAGACTTCACTCTAGAGGTGTAACCAGGTGTCCATGGAGATGTCCCCAGCTATATCCTTGGGCAGCTGAGGAGAGGGAGCCTGAATTGGTCCTATCCTATAGCCATACTGATGAATATCTTGCATATTACCATAGAACCTTCATCTGGCGATGGATGAAGCTAGAGACAGAGACCCACATTGGAGCGCTTGACTGAGCTCCCAAGGTCCAAATGAGGATCAGAAGGAGGGAGGACATGAGCAAGGAAGTCAGGACCGCGAGGGGTGCAACCACCCACCGAGACAGTGGAGCTGATCTATTGGGAGCTCACCAAAGCAAGTTGGACTGGGACTGAAAGAACATGTCATCAAATCGGACTCTCTGAATGTATTGGACAAGATGGGCTCAATGAGGAGCCAAGGACAATAGCACTGAGTTTTGATCCTACTGCATATACTGGCTTTGTGGGAGCCTAGTCTATTTGGATGCTCACCTTCCTGGACTTGGATGGAGGGGGGAGGACCTTGGATTTCCCACAGGGCAGGGAACCCTGACTCCTCTTTGAACTGGAGAGGGAGGGGATGGGGATGGGGATAGGAATGGGGGAGGTGAAGGGAAATGGGAGGAGGTAGAAATTTTTAAGTAAAAATAAAAATAATAAAAAAAACACTCTTCAACTTACAGAGCACTGTAATCACCAACTTGTGTACTGGATACTGAGCTCTAGCTTTCTGTAAGAGTAGTACAGACACTTAACCATCACAAGCTGGGGTCATGCCACTGAACCCTGCTTTAGTTGTTTAATCTATAGTTTATTTTCATTTGTAGTAATGGAAGTCATTTATTTATGAATAGGGAAAACCATTTTTTCTTATAACTTCTTCCAGACCTGTTTCTGAAAATCTTATATTAATAAAATATTGAAACAAAACACTAGAATAGCATGCAACTAACTCGATTCCGCAATAAAAGAAGACTTATTTAATATTTTCACCTTGAAACCCATAGCAGAATCTAAATGAAATAGTTTTACAAAAATACATAAGCTAGTTACCCTAATGGTGATTAATTTAATGAGACAATATGAATTTCTTATTACTAAACATATACAATATTTTAAATTTATTAAATACATTGTGATTTTGCAGAAAGTCTTTTACTATTCATCTGAAGATGAACATAAATCTAAGAGAGAATGAGTTCTGAATATTTTCTTCAAGCTCAATTGCTGTGGGAGCACATTCTGCTTCTTCAACCAGTAGCCTTTAAGATACCAGCCTACTTGGGCATGGTATCTTATACTGTAAAAAGCAGCGGTAACTATGTGCCCACTCTCTTGCTTCCAGCTCTCACTCTGACTGCTAGACTCTGTTCCTGTTCACTCAGAGGACTGCTGTCTACGACAGTGATCTGTAAGTTTTCCCTTTAAATAAGTAACCCTTTTATTATTCATAATTCTGAACTGGTGTGGGATTGTTTTGTGATTTATGTCATCACTCAGTATTTCATAGTGTTTGGTCACTGAATTCCTGAGTATTAATAAATATTTCATTTTCAATTTGAAAATCAAGAAAACTTTGAGCACTTGAAAAGCATTCTTTAGTTGTTGATTCTCCAAAATAAAATAAAAAAGACAAAACATGCTTTGGGAAAATTTCCTCTTGACATATACTAATAGACTAGAATGCTTTCTTGATTTTTCTGACACAGTTATATTAAAAGAAGAGATCAGTAACCTTCAACAGACGTTCAGCAATACTTGGCAACATTTTGATTGAGGAAAAATTGAATCTCTGAAGTTTGAGTGGTCAGACATGCACTGAATTTGCTGTGCTTTATTGCCATATCCCGGAAAGAGTTTCTCATCATCTTCCCCTAATGAGCTTATTAGTAAAAGGCTGAAAGAATCACAGATTGTCTATCAAGGCAGATTGTCAGTCACAAACTGTTAGCAACTTTTCTGCAATTTGTACATCACAAGAAAAGAACCGAACGGTGCTAAAATGCTGCTTATTATGTTCACAGTTGTGCAGTGACACAAAATGTGTGGAGCAAAGGTTTAAAGGAGAAAAATAACTTCTGAAGAAGAAAAATCAAAGTAAATTAGAGAGAATAACGCCTTACCACCTCCAATTTTCTTCACTCATAATTATAAAGTGAAAGGAAAATCAAGGGACCAGGAGCTATAATTGCCAGTGTCCAAATGATGCCATTAAAATCCAGTTGGAAAGCTGAAGAAAAGATATCAGTCTGCTTGAATGCTGTCAGTATTAGGTAGAACTGAATTTCCCTATTGGAGTATAGATATCCATATATCAAGTATGTAGTTATGGTTTCTGTTTTCTAACTCCTCATTTACACCCTACTTTAGCTAAAATCAAGATTCTGAAAATTGGGCTAATATCTCTTCTTTCTCTTCTTTCAAGTAGGTGTCTTTGTGCCACATTAATGTACTGATATTGTACCCAGATCAGTGAAAATAGACACATTAAATTTTATATATTTGGTTCCTTCATATTTTGTTTTTATTTTTATTACCATACAACTAGTATCGCTTTACTGTAATACCTTTCTTTCTTCATCAGGAATTAGCAACAGTATACAAGTGTTGTCAGGGTAATGGAAAGAAAGTAGAGAACTAAGCCTGGTAATGGCACAATACTTTAATTGAATCCCAGCTCTTGGAAGGCAGAGGTAGGCAGATCTCTGTGAACATGAGGCTAACCTGGTCTACAGAGTGAACTCAAGGACAGCCAAGGTGTTATGTGAAGAAATAATCACTTGAAAAAACCAAAAAGAAGAAAGATAGAAAGATGAAAGAAAGGTAGAAGAGAGGAGGAGGGGGTACAGGGGAAGGAGAGAGAAAGAGAAGATTCCCTTATCTTCCTGATAAATGGCACTTCTAATAAATGTGGTGTTACGTTGGTCGGTGGAATGTTCTTTTTCTAAAGATGTGCTTTATTCTATGAGAATTATATGCAATATAGTGTCTTTTTCCCCCACCAATTTTTTCAAATACTTCTTAATTTTCCTATCCAACACAATCTATGTTTCTCTCTTTTACAAATAAAATATAATCACAGAAGAACATGGAATATGATTTGTTTTGATCAGCTACTCCTAAGCATGTGACCTCACCTGGAGTGTAGTTAATACGTCACCTGTACCTAAAAAAAATAAATTTCCCCATTTCAGTCACAATCAATAACAAATAGCCTCTCAGTTAAGAGTGGGAATTTGTGCCCACTTTCTCACCACAGTTCTGGGATGTTACGTGTCTTCAACTGGCACGTGTCTTATGAATTTTGTTATAGTTTCTGTAAGTTAAGCACTTCTGCCTTTTTATGTCTGCAAAATATTGTTTCCTTGAGGTCATCTACAACCCCTGATTGTAACCACATTGTGGTCCCATACATAATCCCAAGTGTATCAGGAGAGGTGTGATATAGACATCACATATATCATTGGGCACTCTAAAATCTGACTCATTGAATATAGGGCAGTTGTGAATCTCTAAGTTAATTACCAACTCCTGCACAAAAAAGTCTTCTATAACAAAGGCTGAGTGTGTACTGATCTGTTTGTACACAAATGTTATTAGAAGTCTTATTACTCTGTTAATTTAGCAGAGTTATAGTATTTATTCCCATGTCTCAAAATCCATCTAATTTTAGATTTTTGATCTCATTGATAGTGTTAAGTATGGGTTATATCTAATAGAACAGACTTTAAATAAAATACCCATAATCAATGCATAAAAACAAAATGAATTACTGCCTACAATAAATACGTTTAGAATACAGAAATTTGTGAAATATTTTGTCATATAAGGTGATGTATAAAAATAGATACACTATAGATTAAATATTCTCTGAAATATGTTAACCACCCAATTTCATCATCACAAAAACTGAAAAATTGAACTTATAGTAATTACTGCCTACAATTACATAGGTTTAGAATATAGAAACTTGTGAGATATAGTATCATATAAGGTGAAGTATAAAAAAACAGGTATAATATAGACTAACTATTCTTTGAAATATCCTAGCCACCCATTTTCATCATCAGAAAAACTGAAAAATGGGACTCATAGTAGAAGGACAGATTTAATTCCAAAAGGCTGACTTCAAAATGAGATTTATAGCAAATGTACATTCCTGCATTTACATCATACACTTACATATATAATATAGAAAAATATATTTATATTATTAGAAGTTATTTAAGTAAACAAATAATAAATAATATGGAAATCACAAAAGGTATGGAAAAGGGTAAAATGTAAATAAAAATAATATAAATATAAATAAATGTTAATAAAGGACATATAATTTTTTTTCAGAAAATGACTTTATGGCTATAGGTTTCCCTAAGTAACAGAAACACAATACATGCTCAAAATATGCATATGATGATCTTATAAAGTAAAATTTGTATGTTTTTTTCTGAATACATATTGAAATATTATGAATTTAACTTAAATTTAAAATGTATATTCACTTTTAGTTGAATTTGAAAATTCCTTTCTGAGGGCCTAGTGATGACATATTTCATAATATAAAATATTTTAAAGAAAAATACTTTAAAATATTTTTAAACAAATGTACTATATAAATATTAGTTGAGAATAGAGACTATAATATGTAATATTGTGAAATACATTATTTCCTTTTATTGAAAGTATAATTTTTTTATCACATAGCATTCTTTGATTATCATTTCCTCTCCCTCTACTAAAACAATTAACTCGAACTACCTCCCTTTTCACCCAGATTCATCCCATTTTCTGTCTCTCATCAGAAAACAAACAGGCTTCTAAGAGATAACTAAAATCAAATCAAATAAATATAATATATATGATTAGTACAAAATAATAATGCAAAGAAAAGGGGCCAAGATAGGGCAGAAGACACATACATAAATGTGGATATACCCATAGACACACTCATAATCCTGTAAAAACATTAAACTGAAAGTCATAATGTATACATAAAAAATTGTTTGGCAAAAGATTAGAAAAGCAAACAGATAATAAATACATAAAGAAAATAGAAATAAAAGTGTGAAAACTTAAAAAAGAAAGAGAAGTACGGAGGGGGAGAAAGAGTGAGAGAAATGAATTATGGAAGTTAGGAAAAAGGAAGGAAGAACAGAAGAAAGAAAGAAAGAAAGAAAGAAAGAAAGAAAGAAAGAAAGAAAGAAAGAAAGAAAGAACTCTGTCAGGACTTTATGAGACAAGCAACTTCCAAAAATGAGTTCATTTGCTTGAGTTCAGTTGCTTTTGGCTATCTACTACTGTGCATGGACCCTACCTTTAAGTGTAGCTTGTTTTCACAGTGAAACTCTCTTGGAGAAAACTAAAGTTTCATTTGCATCTGGTTATCAGCTGGGGATAGCTTCTGGGTTATAGGCATGGTGACATATGTCTACTGTAGAAAGAGACTGCTCATTCGTTTCCTGACTGTTCAAACCTGAATAATCACAAAGAAGCTATATTAAATACAACACTGTTTGACAAATGGCTCAGGCATATTTCTTACTATGTTTTATTGATTAATAATTAATAAGAAATTAATAATTTCTTTTAATTTATGTATTGGCAAGAGGCTGTGGCTTACTGGTAAGGATCTGGCATCTGTCTCTTTTGACAGTAACATGGCATCTTTTTGACTCTGCCTACTCTTTCTATATCTCTGTTCATATTTCACACCTGGCTTTACTTTACTAGGCCATTGGCCAAACGAGCTTTATTCATTGATCAATAAAGACAACGCATATACAGAAGAACTCCGCATATCAGTCCACTGCCCATTTTGGCTTTAGGACTCCCACTTCATACAGATCCTGTGCAGGCCTTGTCATGCTGCCTCAGTCTCTCTGAATTCATATGTTCACCTGTTGATATAGAAAGACCTGTTTCCTTGTTGTCCTCCATCACCTCTGGATCTCACACATTTTCTTTTTTCTCTTCTAGAGTTCTCTGAACCCTGAGAGGATAGATTTGATGGAGATATTATTTTTAGGGTTGAGTTTTGAAACCACTTTTAAATGCAATACAGCTTTTGAAATGAAGAATGTCTTCAAGTGACATAGAATTATAACATATATTATACCAAAGTGACAATATTTGTGAAGCATGTAGAATTTTTATCATCAACGTGCTTATTTCTTCATTCTTAAATTTTAACTGAAAATAGACTTCTCTCCCATACAATATATGATGACCACAGTTTCCCTCCCCCACCTCCTTTCAGCTTTCCCTACCTTGCCCTTTCCCAGATCCACTCACACTCTATGTCTTCTTCAGTTTTGTCTCATTTTGCTATTTTTTAAAAGTAAACATAACATACATCAGTATGCATAGAATGGCAGCCTATATATGTGAATTTAGATAAATCATTTGAAATATGGTAATAAAATTTGAACATACTTGTACACATATAATTCCTCTATGTTTATGTTTCTATTCATAATTTCAGCTCATAATTTTTCTTGTAATACTTGATATTTAATACTGTTTAATATTTTAGATAGTGCATTTAATTTTTATAATGACATAATGAAGGCTCTTGTAAAATTATACTCCTTATTAGTTTAGCAACAGTACTCTAAAGGTCACTGTTTTCTTGCATCATATATACGTCAGCAACATAAATCAGAAATAAAATGGTTAAACAACCCTTCATAGCCATCCTTGTCATTGAGAGTAATACTGAAAGTTTAAAGTTGTGATACAAAAAATTCTACTGTAGATTCTGGATATTCTGTTAAAAGAGTTGAAAAACAAAACTTGTCTAAATGGTATACATGTAAAACAAAGTTCCCCAAACATACAAAACTCTCAAAATTGTAACTGATTTCCATTTTTATTAAATATCTTCAAATAATCACACTTGCCATCACACTTACTTTTGATATCAATTCAGTAGGAAAACATCCTTGTTGGAAAACTCCCTCCAAGTATTGTCTGGTTTTCTAAGGCAGACACCGTCCTTCATGAAACTCATCTTGTTTTGTCCTGCAGCATATTTTACGTTACACAGCAAAAGATTAACAATTTTTGTTAATGGCAAAATATTATCCTATTTGAAATCCAGATTTCAAGATATAAACATGCTAGAAAAAAACAACACTCTTGTTGGTTGCACATGTGTTGTAATATGAGCAGCGGGTCTGCGTCCCCGGCACCCGGCCGCCCGCATGGCTAGCTTATGCCCCGAAATAATTACACGGAAACTGTATTCTTTTGAACACTGCCTAGCCCATTAGTTCCAGCTTCTTATTGGCTAGCTCTTACATATTGATCTAACCCATTTCTAATATTCTGTGTAGTACCACGAGCTGGCTTACCAGGAAAGATCTTAACCTGCCTCTGTCTGGAGTGGGAGAATCATGGCGACTCATTCACTCAGCTTCTTTCTCCCAGCATCCTGTTCTGTCTACTCCGCCTACCTAATTTTCTGTCCTATTAAAGGGGCCAAGGCAGTTTCTTTATTACTTAACCAATGAAACAACAGATAGAAAGATGACCCACCTCCATCATTTCCCCTTTTTCTGTTTAAACAAAAAGAAAGGCTTTAACTTTAACATAGTAAAATTATATATAATAAAATGGTTATCAAGTAAAAATTACAGTTATAATATTTATATCTATTTTATCTCTTATTATAACTAAGGAAAACTATAACTATCTATCCATTTTTCAATTCCATCAAAGACTCCAGAAGGATATAATATTACCTAAGTAAACAAGAAGTCCAAAGCTCTAGAAATGACAGAGACATCTCATTGCCTGGACAGTCATCCAAAGTTTTTTTGTACCATTGGGGCATCCATCTTCAGCCTTTAGGCCCATAGTATCCAGCAGACATTTTTATCAAGCAGGAAATTCCAAAGACAGTTCAGTCACTTTTTGCTGTGTCCTGCAGAATGTCTTGCAGACTCTTTTATGAGTCAGGAACCCCGAAAAACCATCTCACCTTTAGGCAAGTTTAGCAGTCCTCTCTCTGCGGGTTCTCTGTGTCGTTTATGCATCAGTCCAGGCAAGAGCAGTTTCTTGCCCAAATGTCTATCAAACTCCATAAGGAGCCTCTTCAATGCCCATATTCCTCTTGAAATAGATTGGTGCTGCCAGGAGCAGACATGTCTCATTGTCATGAAAAGCCCTAAGTTATTAAAACATTTAAATGCCATATTCTGCAGTCTTTGAAAGATATGAAGAATGCCTATCTAGCTGAAATATATCTATGCATATCTGGAAAATCTAACTAACATGACTAAAAGCTTGACAATTATCGATGATTATCCATTAACAACCTATATACATTACATTTTTTAATGAACTATACAATCACAATACCTTAATCAAGATTAGAAATATGTATATACATATAACAAAATTGACCTTCAAATCTACACCAATGTAAATTATTTATATATATATATCATATCCCCCTTTAAATGTAAAAGAATATTTATAAACAATATTTGGGAATATGGGCGTAGTTTTTTTTTTTTTAAATTGTTTTTTGTTGAATGGGGGTGTTGTTATTTAGATCTTTTATGGTGTAACCTGTGTGTCAGGGTCATCTTAGTTGGCAGTTGAGTGAAGTAATTTTCTGAAGGTGTTTACAGCAACCTTTTAGGAGGGCGTGGTCTATTATATCATATCGGGATAGACGCAATTTACAGAGTCTCATCCTCTGTGAAAACAAAAGAAGACCCTCTCCAAAGTATCATATCCTTAGACCCATATTTTGAAATTATAATACCCTTGTATTTATTTTGGTTTAGCTTGGCAGCCCATATAATGAAATGTCTCTCTGTAGTTAGCTCCTTTATAGTTAAAAATTTTAAAGAAAACATAATAATACAAAGAATCCAGACTCTCTGTGAATTTTTTATTTTTACGTGGCTTATTTTTTTTATTTTTTTTTTATTTATAACTATCTGTACTCTGTCTCTTTAAGGACTCTATTTCCCCCTTTTTAAGGGCATTAACTTTATTTTTTTTAATTTTTTTTTCTCTCAAGCCTACGTATACTCATCCAACATTGTGACTCATTTATAGATCTTTTATGTCTGAAATCTGTTTTATTGTGAATCTGTAATTTTTTTTATTATCCAGGAGCATTTTTTAAAATGTTAAGCGCTTCTTAAAAACCTAAGTTGTAACATTTAGAGGTATTACGGTACTGTCTGTGTCCTGCCCAGTCTAAACCTTAACTGTACTGTTAATATGGTAATTACCGTAGTTTCTGCCTGAGACCAGCAGAGTTCCGCTGAGCTGTTCCTGCATCAGAACCATTTGGTGCCCCTGAGCCATACACAGTTCTAGGCACACAGCAGTCCACATTGCCATCAAGCAAGACATAGCACTTTACTCCAAATGATCCATTCAAAAGCTCTGTCTCCAGCAGGAGCCAGACAGAGATCGCGATGGCGGCACAGCCCAGAAAGCCGGCATTTTAAAACAGCCAGTTTTTTCCTGTTGCTGAGTCAGGACAATTTTTTTGCTGCACGCAACCCACAAACAGCAAAAAGCTGTCTTAAATTCTCTGTGTGTCTTTTTTAAGCCCTCTCAGGTTTTACGTGGAGTTTATTAGCACGTTGGGTGCCACTCTGTTGTAATAGGAGCGGCAGGGCTGTGTCCCCGGCATCCGGCCGCCCGCACGGCTACCTTATGCCCCGAAATAATTACACGGAAACTCTATTCTTTTAAACATTGCCTGGCCCATTAGTTCCAGCCTCTTATTGGCTAGCTCTTACATATTGATCTAACCCATTTCTAATATTCTGTGTAGTATCACGAGCTGGCTTACCAGGAAAGATCTTAACCTGCCTCTGTCTGGAGTGGGAGAATCATGGCGACTCTCGACTCCGCTTCTTTCTCCCAGTATTCTGTCTGTCTACTCTGCCTACCTAATTTTCTGTCCTATTAAAGGGGCCAAGGCAGTTTCTTTATTACTTAACCAATGAAACAACAGATAGAAAGATGACCCACCTCCATCACACATGTGACTGTTATGACATGCTTCCACATCATTATGATGCATTTCAATTATATTCTCACTCCATTATCATATTGTGCCCTTCCTCTTCCCACTAAACTCTTCCCAAGTAGCCTTCCTTCTACAGTCCTGGATTTAGTATCTTGTCAAGTGAGTTTAATTGTCCCTTTATTATACATATGAGTATTTTTGTAGCTTAATTAATGTAATATAATATAGTTATATGTAATGTAAAATACATTGCAAATGTAGTTACATGTATGACCATGTTATCATAAACTTTAAAAATAACCAGGTATTGTTTTCCACTCATATTTTATGAAACTTTCTGTGATTATCGTATTTGTGCATCTTTCCTTTGAGCGCTTACCTTATGAGAGGCCACGGAAGCACCAGGACCAGGCTTCTCCTGGACCCAGCATTGCTGTGCCTGGTTCTGTTTCCTTTCACTTTGCTTTAGCTTCCACTGGGCCTTGGTCCCAGCTAGCTTTCACTTTCAGTTGGTTTAAGTTTCACTTTTGTTTTCTGTACTCTGTTAAAGCAAAAAGAAAAAGCCAATGAAGTTCAGGATGTCATAATCTCCAGTGAATTATGTTCAGGATGGCCTACCCACCCTCCCTCCCAGTTCTGGTTGCTTATAAAGTAAACCTGTGAACTTTATAAGAGCTTGCAATCATTTTGTTTTCTGGCTGGCAGATCCCAGCATGCTGAAATAAACAACAGTCTTGGTGATGGTTTGTGAGATATTTTATGTATCCTAATATTTAACAAGAATTGCATGAAATTTTCCATATGAAAGTTTATATAGGGCTGGAGAGATAGCAGTTTAGAGCATTGCCTGCTCTTCCAAAGGTCCTGAGTTCAATTCCCAGCAACCACATGGTGGCTCACAACCATCTATAAGGAGACTTGGTGAACTCTTCTGGCCTGCAGGCATACATGCAGACAGAATACTGAGAATACTGTATACATAAGAAATAAATCTTTACAAAAAAAGTTAAAAAAATAAGTTTATATATTGCTTGAAATCAATCACTTTAGGAAAATGTATATTTTGTCCTGAAAAAGACTTAACTTAAATCACATATATACAACTACACAAAATCAGCAGACTAAGTTTCCTTTATAGGTGTGTTTGTTTTTGTGTTCATGTTCTGTGTTTACAATAATATAGACATAGGGCTGAGGGGACCTGAGAGCCTGCAGGGCGTGTTCCTGGGGCTGCTCTGCTTTCTTTCCCACGACTCATCCTGCCCCCAAGCTCACCCTTTCACCTGGAAGGACCTTGGAACCCTGCAACACAACCTGCTCTAGTGTGAGGAGACCAGAGATGTGAATCAGTGGTGCCACAAGTGACACTCTCTGGGACCTTCCCAGCGGGACAGAATACAAACCCCGGCCCAAACTCCCTAAACCTTTCTGGCTAGCCCACCCTGCCCCATGCCCGCCCTTTTGCCTATGAGGTCCTTGGAACCCTGTAATACAGCCTGCTCCAGTGCTGAGAAGACCAGACAGGACCCTACAAGAGAGTTTGCCCCAATACTGAGGGGACCTAAGAGAGGACAGACCAATAAAAACTCCACTCAAACAGCCACAGCAAAAAAAAATTAGCTCAAGATGCCAAGACTCTGTTGGCCTTATTTGAAGGAAGAGATGGGTAGGTGCCAATTCAAGAATTTATCCAACATCCTAAAAAGCAATATGGTAATACCAGAATCCAGTGGACACACTACAAGAAAACTTGATCATCTGAACCCAGAAGAAATAGAAGAAAACGACTTTAAATGTAACTTTAAAAAATGATGGAGACCTTAAAAGAGGCAGTGAAAAAACCCCTTAAAGAAATGGAAGAGAAGACAAAGAAAAAGTTAGAAGAAATTAATAAATCCCTCAAAGATACCCAAGAAAACCAAGAAAAAAATCAAACAAGTGAAAGAAACAGTTTAAGACTTGAAGACTGAAATGGAGGTAATAAAGAAAAAACAAACTGGGGGAAGGCTGGATATGGAAAATCTGGATAAACAAACAGAAACTATATAGACAAGTATAACCAACAGAATATAAGAGATATAAGAAAAAATCTCAGGCACTGAAGATACTACAGAGGAATTAGAAAACATTAAATCTAACACATTTTTTTCATTTGTATTTTATTTTATTTATATTTTTATTGAAAAAAAATTTTCTGCCTCCTCCCCGCCTCCCATTTCCCTCCCTCTCTTCCCACCCCTCTCCCCCTGCCCCCACTCCTCTTCTCCTCCCTCTCCAGCCCCAAGAGCAGTCAGGGTTCCCTGCCCTGTGGAAAGTCCAAGGTCCTCCCCACTCCATCCAGGTCTAGGAAGATGAACATCCAAACTATCTAGGCTCCCACAAAACCAGAACATGAAGTAGGATCAAAACCCCGTGCCATTGTCCTTGGCCTCTCATCAGCTCTCATTGTCCGCCATGTTCAGAGAGTCCGGTTTTATCCCATGGTTTTTCAGTCACAGTCTAGCTGGCCTTGGTGAGCTCCCAATAGATCAGACCCACTGTCTCAGTAGGTGGGTGCACCCCTCATGGTCCTGCCTTCCTTGCTCATGTTCTCCCTCCTTCTGCTCCTTGTTAGGACCTTGGGAGCTCAATCCGGTGCTCCAGTGTGGGCCTCTGTCTCTATCTCGATACATCGCTAGATGAAGGTTCTATGGTGATATGCAAGATATTCATCAGTATGGCTATAGGATAGGGTCATTTCAGGTTCCCTATCCTCAGCTGCCCAAGGAAATAACTGGGGACATTGCCCTGGCACCAGGTAGCCACTCCAGGTTCAAGTCTCTTGCCAACCCTTAGGTGGCTCCCTTAACTAAGATATGTGCTTCCCTGCTCACCTATCCAACCTTCCTTTATCTCCAATCATCCCGTTTCCCCAAGTTCCCCACATCCTCTCCTTCACACTTTTCTCTCCCCATCTCCCCTTACCCCCATCCCACCCCACCCCCAAGATTCCAATTTTTTGCCCGGCAATCTTGTCTGCTTCCCATAGCCAGGAGGATAACAATATGATTTTCCTTGGGCTCACCCTCTTATTTAGCTTCGTTAGGATCACAAATTATAGACTCAAATCCTCAGGGCAAGCGGGTGGGCGGGAGTTCCTGTGTGTCAATAACCTGCCTGCACCAAGCAAGGTAGGCGCTTTGTTTACAAACTACCCAACCAGCAAGGAGATCTGTTCTTGGCACCAGGAGAGCCATCTTTGGGCACGGAGATCTGATCTCGGCACCAGGAGAGCCATCACTGGAGTACCAGGAGAGCCATCACTGGAGAGTGCCATCACTGGGAAGGTAAATCAGTAGGCAAGGAGACCTGATCCTGTAAAAGAAGAACCATAGGGGAGCACTCAGAGGAAGAGATGGGCAGGCGCCAATGCAAGAATTCACCCAACAATCTGAAAAACAATATGAAACCACCAGAACCCAGTGACCTCACAACAGGAGGTCATGAACACCTTAATCAAGAAGAAGAAGAAAAAATTGACTTTATGAAAGTGATTGACGCCCTTAAACAGTATGTAAAAAATGCCCTTATAGAAATGGATGAGAAGTATAACAGAAAGTTTGAAGAATTGAGTAATTCAGTGAATGATACCCTAGGACACCAAGGAAAAACAATCAAACAGATAATGGAAACAGTTCAAGACTTGAAAACTGAAATGGAGACAAAGAAGAAAACACAAACAGAGAGCCGGCTAGACATGGGAAATCTAGGTAAACGAATAGAGACTACAGAAACAAGCATAACCAACAGAATACAAGAGATAGAAGAAAGAATCTCAGATTCTGGAGATACTATAGAGAAAATAAACACGCTGATCAAAGAAAACAGCAAGGCCAACAATCTCTCATCACAAAACATTCAGGAAATATGGAACACAATAAAAAGACCAATCCAACAAATTTTTAACAAAATAATTCAGGAAATCTGGGACACTATGAAAAGACCACATCTAAGAATAATGGTGGTAGAAGAAAGAGAATAACTCCAACTCAAGGAACAGAAAGTATATTCAACAAAATTATAGAAGAAAACTTTCCAAACCAAAAGAAGGATATTCCTATGAAGGTACAAGAAGCTTACAGAACACCAAATAGGCTGGGTCAAAAAAAAAATCTATCTTTTTGACATATAATAATCAAAATACAGATATACAGAATAAAGAAACAATATTAAGAGCTGCAAAAGAAAAAGGTCTAGTAACATTTAAAGATAAACCTAACAGAATTACACCTGACTTCTCAATGGAAACCAGGAAAGCCAGACAGTATTGGATAGATGTGCTGCGGACACTAAGTGACCATGGATGCACGCCCAGACTATTATACCTTGCAAAGCTTTCTTTCAACCAACACATACCAAAGAAGGGAACCACACAAACACTACTACCAAAAAACAACCAGAGTTAACAACCACTGGTCATTAATATCACTTAATATCAATGGACTCAATTCACTTATAAAATAATACAGGTTAAGGGAATGGATATGAAAACAGGATCCAGCATTCTGCTGTTTACAAGAAACACATCTCAACCTCAAAGAAAGACACTACCTCAGAGTAAAACTTTGGGAAAAGTTTTTCCAATCAAATGAACCTAAGAAACAAGTGGGTGTCACTATCCTAATATTTAACAAAATTGATTTCAAATTAAAATCAATCAGAAGAGATGGAGAAGAACATTTTATATTCATAACAGGAGCAATTCATCAAGAAAGTCTCAGTCCTGAATATCTATACACCTAATATAAGAGCACTCACATACTAAAAGAAAATTACAAAAACTTAAATCACACATCAATCCCAAACACTAATAGTTGGGAACTTCAACACTCTTCTCTTGCCAATGGACAGGTTAACCAGACAGAAATTTAACAGAGAAATAAGAAAACTAACAGATGTAATGAATCAAATGGACTTAACTGACATCTATAGAACATTCTACCCAAACAGAAAAGAATATACCTTCTTCCCAGCACCTCATGGAACCATATCTAAAATTGATCACATACTCAGTAACAAAGCAAATATACAAAAATCCAAAAAATGGGGTAACCCACTGTGGTTTATCAGATTACAATAGATTAAGTTTAGAATTTAGCAATAATACTACTCCTAAAAGCCCACAAACTCATGGAATCTGAACAGTCAACTACTGAACTACACCAGGTCAAAAAACAAAGAAAGAAATCAAATTCTTTCTTCAATTCTATGAAAATGAAGGCACAACATATCCAAACCTATGGGATATTATGAAAGCAGTACTAACAAGAAAGTTCATTGCACTAAGTGCCCACATAAAGAAAACAGAGAAAGGCCACGTTAGAGACTTAACAGCACTCCTGAATGCTCTAGAAAAAAAATAAGCAGACTCAATCAGGAAGAGTAGAAGACTTGAAATAATCAAATTGAGGGCTGAAATCAACAAAATAGAAACACAGAAAACAATAAAGAATCAATGAAACAAAGAGCTGTTTCTTTGAGAAAATTAACAAGACTGAAAAACTCTCATCCAAACTAAAGAAAAGGTGGAGAGAGAACATTGAAGTTCACAAAATCAGAAATAAAAATGGGACATAACAACAGATACTGAGGAAATTTTGTAGGTCTTACTATAAAAGCCTATACTCCACAAAATTGGAAAATGTAAAAGAAATAGACAATTTTTTAGATAGATACCATATACCAAAATTAAATCAAGACCACATGCGCAATCTAAATAAACCAATAAGTTGTGACAAAATAGAAGCTATCATCAAAATCCTCCCAACAACAACAACAAAAACCCCCAGGGCCAAATGATTTTAGTGCAGAATTCTACCAGAACCAACAAGAAGAAATAATACTTATATTCCTAAATTTGTTCCACATAATAGAAATAGAAGAGTCATTGCCAAACTCTTTTTATGAGGCTATAGTTACTCTGATACCAAAACTGCACAAAGAATCAACCAAGAAAGAGAATTACAGACCAATCTAACTCAAGAACATGGATGCAAAAATTCTCAATAAAATACTGGCAAACCAAATCCAAGAACACACAAAAAAAATCATCCATTAAGATCAAGAGGGCTTCATCCCAGAGATGTAGGGCTGGTTTTACATACGGAAATGTATCAATATAATCCATAATATAAAGAAACTAAAAAAAAACCCATATGGTCATTTCATTAGATGCTACAAAAGCATTTTGACAAAATTCAACACCCCTTCATAATAAACGTATTGGAGAAATTAGGGATACATGGATCATATCTAAATATAATGAAAGCAATAGCAACAAGTAATATAAAATCTCTGGGCATAACTCTAACCAAGCAACTGATAGATCTGTATGACAAGAAATTCATGTTTTTGAAGAAGGAAATTAGAGATGATATCAGAAGTTTGAAAGACTTCCCATACTCCTGGATAATTAGGATTAACATAATGGCCATCTTAATAACAACAATCTTCATATTCAAGACAATTCCAATAAAAATCCCACACATTTCTTTACAATTTTTTGTTTATTTATTTTTTATTATTGAAAAAATTTCCTCCTCCTCTCCCACTCCCATTTCCCTCCTCCCCCTCCCCCCACTTCTCTCCCCCTATCCCCAGTCCTCTCCCCCTACCCCCACTCCTTTCCTCCTCCCTCTCCAGTCCAAAGAGCAGTCAGGGTTCCCTGCCCTGTGGGAAGTCCAAGGGGCTCCCCCCCTCCATCTAGGTCTATGCAGTTTATTTTTACTTAAAAATTTTCACCTCCTCTCCTCCTCCCATTTCCCTCCCCCTTTCCCATCCCCATCCCCCTCCCCCTCCCTCTCCAGTTCAAAGAGCAGTCAGGGTTCCCTGCCCTGTGGGAAGTTCAAGGTCTTCCACCCTCCATCTAGGTCTAGGAAGGTGAGCATCCAAACTGGCTAGGCTCCCACAAAGTCAGTTCATGCAGTAGGATCAAAACCCAGTGCCATTGTCCTTGGCTTCTCATCAGCCCTCATTTTCCGCCATGTTCCGAGAGTTGGGTTTTATCCCAAGCTTTTTCCGTCCCAGTCCAGCTGGCCTTGGTGAGCTCCCAATAGATCAGCCCCACTGTCTCAATGGGTGGGTGCACCCATCGCGGTCCTGACTTCCTTGCTCATGTTCTCCCTCCTTCTGCTCCTCACTTGGACCTTGGGAGCTCGGTCTGGTGCACCAATGTGGGTCTCTGTCTCTATCTTCATCCATCACCAGATGAAGGTTCTATGGTGATATGCAAGATATTCATCAGTATGGCTATAGGATAGGGCCATTTCAGGTTCCCTCTCCTCAGCTGCCCAAGGAACTAACTAGGGACATCTCCCTGGATACCTGGGAGCTCCTCTAGAGTGAAGTATCTTGCCAACCCTAAGATGGCTCCCTTAATTAAGATATATACTTCTCTGCTCCCATATCCACCCTTCCTTTATCCCACCCATCCCATTCCCCCAAGTTCCCCCCATCCTCCCCTTTTCACTTTTCTCTCCCCATTTCCCCTTACCCTCATCCCACCCCACCCCCAAGTTCCCAATTTTTGCTTGGCAATCTTGTCTACTTCCAATATCCAGGAGGATAACTATATGTTTTTCTTTTGGTTCACCTTCTTATTTAGCTTTACTTGGATCACAAATTATAGGCTCAATGTCCTTTATTTAAGGCTAGAAACCAATTATGAGTGAGTACCCACGTTCATCTTTTAGGGTCTGGGTTAACTCACTCAGGATAGTGTTTTCTATTTTCATCCATTTGCATGCAAAATAATCTCACTCATGAACATTGACGCAAAAATCCTCAATAAAATACTGGCAAACCGAATCCAAGAACACATTAGAAAAATTATCCATTATGATCAAGTAGGGTTCATCCCAGTGATGCTGGGCTGGTTCAACATATGAAAATCTATCAATATAATCCATCATATAAACAAACTGAAAAAAATATATGATCATTTCATTAGATGCTGAAAAAGCATTTGACAAATTCAACATCCCTTTATGATAAAGGTCTTGGTGAGATTAGGGATACAAGGGTCATACCTAAATATAATAAAAGCTATTTACAGCAAGCCAACAACTAACATCAAATTAAACAGAGAGAAGCTCAAAGCCATCCCACTAAAATCAGGAATATGACAATGCTGTCCACTCTCTCCATACCTCTTCAATATATTGCTTGAAGTTCTAGCAATAGCAATAAGACAACATAAGGGGATCAAGAGGATTTGAATTGGAAAGGAAAAAGTTAAACTTTTGTTATTGCATTATTTGCAGATGATATGATAGTGTATATAAGCGATCCCAAAAACTCCACCACAGAACTCCTACAGCTGATAAACACCTTTAGTAACGTGGCAGGATACAAGATCAACTCCAAAAAATCAGTTACCCTCCTCTACACAAAGGATAAAGAAGCAGAGAGGGAAATCAGGGAAGCATCACCATTTACGATAGCCACAAATAACATAAAATATCTTGGCGTAACACTAAACAAGAAAGTAAAAGATCTATTTCACAAGAACTTTAAGTCTTTGAAGAAAGAAATTGAAGAGGATACCAGAAAATGGAAGGATCACCCTTGCTCTTGGATTGGGAGAATCAACATAGTAAAACTGGCAATTCTTTACAAATTTTGAAAGAGTAGAAAAAAAAAAACCAAAAAACAGTAGAAAACAACTCCCCCAGTCCAAAATAAAATAAAATAAAATAAAAAAACAGAAGAGCAAAAACAATCTTGTGCAATAAAGTAAATTGTGAAGATATCATGCTTGATTTCAAGCTCTACTACAGAGATATAACAAAAAAAAACTGCTGGCATAAAAACACATTGATGGATCAATAGAATGTAATTGAAGGCAAAAATTCAAGTCCACACACCTATGGTCACTTTATTTTTGACAAAGAATTCAAAATTATACAGTAGAAAAAAGAGTATCTTCAATATATAGTCTGGCATAACTGGATATCTGCATTAGCATAACACATATATGTCGGCATCTATCACCCTGCACAATATTCAAGTCCAAAAGTGGATCAAAGACCTGACCATGAATTCTGGTAACTAATCCTGATAGAAGAGAAAAGAGAACATAATCTAGATTGCTTTGGCCCTGAAGACAACTTCCTGAAAAGAATACCAATTGCTCAGTCACCGAGATCAACAGTTACTAAATGGAATCTAATGAAATGGAAAAGCTTCTGTAAAGAAAAGGACACTATCAATATGACAAAAAGGTAACCTATAGAGGGGGGAAAGGTATTCACCAACCCACATTTGTAAGTTTGGAAGACAAACTTCCAAAATATATGAAGAACTCAAAAAGTAGACATACAAAAACAGTCAGTAAAAATGGGATATAAATCTACACAGAGAATTTTTACAGAGGAATCTCCAATGGCTGAGAAATATACAAAGAAATGCTCAAAATCCTTAGCCATAAAGGAAATGTAAATCAAAATGTCTCTGAGATTCCATCTTACATTTGTCAGTATGGCTAAGATCAAAAACACATGCTACAGTTCATGTGAAGCAAAATTAGCATCCCTCCATTGCTGGAGGGAGTGCAATCTTATATAGCCACTTTGAAAATCAACATGGCATTTCCTCAAAAAATGGGAATGAGTTTATTTCAAAGCCTATCTATACCACTCTCTCAAAACATAAGGACGTTTGCTCAATTACATTCATGTCAAATTTACTTATAAAAGCCAGAAACAAGACACAACCTATATGCCCCTCAACCAAAGAATAGATAAATAAAATGTGGTACATTAACACAATGGAGTAGCACTCATCTGATAAAAACAGTAACAACATGAAATTTGCAGAGAAATGGATGTAACTTGAGAAAAATTCATCCTGAGTTAGGTAACTCAGACTCAGAAAAAGAAACATAGTATGTCTTCCTTATGACTGGATTTTAGGAGTAAAATAAAGAATGACCATCCTATAATCCACAGATATGGAGAAGCTAAGAAACAAAGAATATTCAATAGGGGAAGATTAGACCTTCCTGGGAAATGAAAATGAACTAAATTTTTCATTTGTACTAGGTCTCTGGGGTGGGGCAGAGGGGATTTAGTTGGGCTGAATGGAGTGGCAGAGTACTGAAAAAGAAGACTGGAAAATGGGAGTTGGGGTAAAGTACAAAATAACAAGGTGAACCCAAAGAAAAACATATATAGATTCTCTTGGAAATTGGAAACAAACAAGATTACCTGCAAAAGTTGGGAGTATGAGGGTAGGGGTAGGGACGGAGTGGGGTTGGGGGAAGAGGAGAGGGGGAGAGAGAAGCTAGAAGGGAAAGGCTGGAGAGAGCTTGGGGGAGTGGGAGGATGGAGATGGAGGAAGGGCAGATATAGAAGCAGGGAAGAAGATATCTACATTAAGGGAGCCATTTTAGGGTTGGCAAGAGACTTGGCTCTAGAAGGGATCCTAGGTGTCCTTGGGGATGTCCCCAGCTAGGTCCTTGGGCAGCAGAGTAGAAGGTGTCTGAACTGGCCTTGTCCCACTATCACACTGATGATTATCTTGAATATCAGCATAGAATCTTCCTCCAGGGACGGATGGAGATAGAGACAAAGTCCCTCATCAGAGCAACTGTCTGAGCCCCCAAGGTCCAATTGAAGAGCGGAAGGGGGAGAAGATGAGCAAGGAAGTCAGGACCACACAGGGGTTGGTCCACCCACTGAGACAGTGTGCCTGTTCTAATGGGAACTCACCAAATCCAGCTGGAGCAGGGACTGAATGAGCATGCGATCAAACCGGACTCTGAATGTGGCTGAAAATGGGAGCTGACTAAGAGGCCATTGATAAAGGCACTAGGACTTGTTTATACTGCATATACTGTTTTTTTTTTTTGGGGGGGGGGTGGGACCCTATTCTATTTGGATGCAAAGCTTCCTTGGCCTGGAGGTGGGGGGGGCTTAGACTTCTCACAGGGCAGGGTTCCCTGACCTCTCTTAATGAGGGAGGGAGAGGGAAGAGGGTAAGTGGGGGAGCAGGTGGGGAATGGGAGGAGGGGAGAAAGTGTAACTATTTTAATGGAAAAATCAATCAATCAATCAATCAATCAATCAGTCAATCAATCAATCACCTAGTGCAATAGAAACTCCCCTGTAAGCTACTATGGTGACCTCAGCTAAGAGCCTAGCAATAGAGGATGATTCATAGCCTGAAACAGCTATCTCCTGTGAGCAATCTAGACCTCCAGTAGAGGAATTGAAACACCGACCCATCCAGAAAACTTTCCACTACAGATTTGGCCTTACTACAAGATGTACTGAGATAAAAGTGACATAAAAATCGAAGGAGAGGCCATACAAGAAGGTCCAGCCTGAGACAAAGGCCACAAGATGGAGTCCATGCCTGGCAGTGCCTGGAGTGTCAGGACCCAATGGCTGGATAACCCAGAGATCTAGGATAGAACCTAAATGACTTAGAGAGGGGAAAGTCAGTGCAATGATGCCTTAGGATATTCTGCTATATTCATATATTTGTACCTAATGCAATTGTCATCAGAGAGACTGATGGAAACAGATGTAGTGATCTATAGCCACACAGTAGGCCAAGCTCCAGTGATCCTATAAAAGAGGAAAAGGATTGTAGAAGTCAGAAGTGTCAAGGACACCACAAAAAATTTCATAGAACCAACTAATTGGTGATTATAGGGCTCACAGGGACTGAACTGACAAGCAGGGAGCCTGCAGAGGACTGACCTATACCCTCTGCATTTATGTGGCAGATATGTAGCTTGCCCATCTTGTGTGACTCCTAACAGTGGGAGCAGGAACTGTCTCTGACACTTGTACCAGTTTTTTGGATACTGTTTCTCATAATGGGTTGCCTTGTCCAGCTTTAATACAACGCAAGGTGCCTAGGCTTACTGTCAGATGATATGCCATTTACGGTTAATATTCATGGGTGGTCTGTCTTTTCCAAATAGAAAGGGACAAAGAATGGTTGGGAGAGGGACAATGGGGACATGGCCCAGAGGGACTAGAGAGGAGGGCTGGGAAAATGTAATTGATTGTGAGATAAATTACTATAATAACAACAGCAATAATATCAATTTTTAAAACAGAAAAAAATTGTGAAGTACAATAAAAATATTATTCCAAAATGCTTCTAATATTCCTGTCAATATGGCACATGCTAGCTTTTATCTTTGTAATAGGAAAAATAAGACTTCTATCCTCTAGGGTTTAGAAATTGAGAAATTTTATCACAGAAATATATTGACAAAATGATTTATTATATAAACACATATAATTATAAAATATGCACAAAATGACTGATAGTTTTGGAAACAATAGAATACTGATATAAAGACAATGTCACTCCTACATTTCAACTTATGAGTTTAGGGATGTTACTGAAACAAAGAATTTGATGTTGAAATTAAGTGTGAAGAAGTGGATATAAAATATATCCACAGTTATTATTTTATATGAGCAAAACTATGTGATTATATTTGTTTTGTCAATATATAGCATTAAATATTAATTCATTACTTTGTTATATCAAAGTTAACTAAAGACCATAATAGATAATGTATCTACATCTTTTATATGTTTATACTATAAAGACACAGTTATCTAAATATTTTAAAAGTCTAAACAAAATAGTATAAGCTATAAATCTTGGAAGATTTTCATTTAAATTACTTAATAATTATATGGTTATTATATATTATTAGTTTTATATTTTATTACCTTTTATTCAAAATAGCTATGAATAGCATGACAAGAGTAGAAAATATTTTAAGTCAATCTGATTTTGATTTTATTGCCTATATGAAAGCATTACATATATTTTCATAATTAAATCATAATCACTTCTAATTTTTGAAAATGTTATTACTTTTATTTCAATCATGATTTTATGAAATAAAATATTTTAAATTATTATGTAATAAGAATAGTTATATTATAAATATGTTTGACTTTTTTTTAATAAGCAAAATAAACATATAGGAGAAGGACTAAATAATCTAAGTGGACTGAGAACTGGCTTCTCCTTATATCTCTGTAATGATTGTTTGACCAGGAAGACTTTTCCAGTTTTATGATCTTATAGGACTCACGAATATCTCTTGTAACAATTTTTATGGGAGTCAATGCCATAATTAATAAGTTTTAAAAATACACAGTTCTGTCATTTGAAGTAATCACTAATGTATTTTATTTGTTTATAATTGGCATCCTGTATTTTATTTAATTTTATTTTATTTAATGTATTTTATTTGTTTATAATTGACAAAGGTGAAAATAATGAAATTTTCACTTGTCTCAGTAAATTTTGTCAAAATACTTTATTTCTCTGTAAGGTAGGATTTGGTTAGCACTTTTCAAAGCTTCATGATACATCTGGTTTTTTTTTTTGTTGTTGTTGTTGTTGCTGTTGATTTCAATTTTAACTAATTAATTACTTTCAAACACACTAGACATTTCTAATATATTGAGATTTGAGCATTTCTGACATAGCTTAAAATATTGGATAGTGCACATTTGAACATCTGAAATCTGATATTTAGTGGAAAAAAATCATTATTTCTTTGTTTTAATTGACAAAGTAATAAATAATTTATTAGCTGTTAAAACAACATTTAATCTTTGACTTGGTTTAAATGATTCTCCTTTCTTAGTCATTAATTTCTACTTTCAGGAACAGTTCTTCCTAAAAGAAAAGAGTTGAGTTCTTCCACACCCTCACGGCACAGACAGTTAAATTTTCCCTTGCTCTGTCCATGTGCCTTATCTCAAATCCCTCGAACTGAAAGACAAAATCTCCTTATATAAGCTTCCTCATATGACTGCTACTTCTGTCTGATGATTCGATGACAACTCTCAAAGACGACATTTACAAGCACTTTGTTATAAATGCAATAAAGGACGTAAGAGTAATGAAGTAGAAATTCTTAATCATATTGATAAACCACATGATTTTTAACTAGATCTATTAAATGCATTCTATGAGTTGTTGAATGTCAGCATTTTTTTGTGTTATGTAGATAGGCATCTCAGAGAGTCACCATGTGTCTCTATATATGTACTTTTCCTTCTCAGAAAAATAAAATTAACTAAGATCATAATTTTCCCACACTCTAATATCAATAAAATAAAATTTTAGCAATAAACATCTTCTTTCTAGAGACCGTTGATTCTATGGGAAAGTCATATGGAATGTCCTGTCTACAGTAAGATACTCTGAGAGAACTAGAAGGAAGGCATACCATGTAAACAGAATCATAGCAATAGACAGCCTAGGGAATCTCTCAGGGAATCTGATTGGTATGGTTTCTATTTTGGGTGATACTGTAAGTCTCAACAGTCTTCACATTCATTACCTACCTCCCTCCCTACCTACATACCTATCTAGCTATTATTGACTTATTTTTTAATTACGTCTATAATCTCTCTCTCAATCTCCCTGTCTCTATCATTCTGGGTATGGAAGAGAGGAGCAATTTCCTATCAGAGCTATTTGTTCTATAGAAAAGCATTATTTGTTGGAGATGGTATCTTGGGAACAGTAGTAGAATAATAGGTCAAGATATAGTTGGTAATGTTTCTTATAAAACATTAAAAACTACTGTACTTTTGACAGGAGTACAGGCCTTTGTCATCTTTGTGATCTGCAAAGCATAGACTGATAAATTCTCTTTTCTTCCAATCTCTTGACTTAAAGAGGGAATCAAACCAATGGACCCTCTAGCCAAGTGGATTGTTTACAGTGGTTCCATTAAGCAAGTGACACCAAAATTTGCCAAATGCCTTCTAGTTCTCAAGCATTTTTCTTTTTAAGTTTTTTGTATGGGAGCCAGTTAGAATACTTCTCATATCCAGAGTAAATCTTGAATAAGGACCATGAATGTCAAAGAAGAAACAGCACTTGTAAGTGCTACTGACAATCAGGGTCATATGGAGAAAATGTAAGCATATATACAATTAAGCAAACCATTAAAAAATAATTTGCTAAATACTTGTTTTACCTTGAGAACTTTGAGGAACAATTTATTCAGATCAAATGCTTGAGTGTTACCTTGACAAAGATGTAAAGAGCATCAGTGCTTCTCTTATTAAGTTTGCTTTGAAGTCTGTTATGTCAGCTATTAGAATGGCTACACCTGCTTGTTTTTCAATTCCATTTGATTGGAATATCTTTTTTATTCTTCTTTCCCTGAGAAGGTATATATCACTGGTAGTGAGGTCTGTTTCTTGTGTTTTAAAATGGAGTTTAGCTTAATAAACTCATGCATCTACTAATCTGTTTATCTTTCTTGAGGAAATGAGACAATTAATACAAAGAATCATTATTTAATAGTATGTATCAATTTCTGTCTTTTCATTCTTATATGACAATCCATTATAACTGATTTTATTCAGTATTCTAGAATTGTTAACTTTCTCATGATGACTTGGGCATGTTTAAACTTCTTTTCAGAAAGAATTCCTTTAAGTCTTCTGTAGGGCAGTCCTAGTACTCATAAATTCATTAGACCTGATTTTATTATCTAAGTTTTTCCTTGGATATATATTAAAGGACCCTATAATCTACAACTGAAGTACTTGATTATGTTCGCTGATGCCCTATTCATAATAACCAGGAAATTGAAACCATCTGTAACATCATTAACTTGAATGAATAATGAAAATGTGTTATATTTATTTATTTAACTGAATTTTACACAGGAATTAAAAATGAAATTATAAAACTCAAAGGTAAATGGGTGGTGATGTAAGAACTTATTCTGAAGGATATAACTCAGGCTTAGAAAAACAAACATCACATTTTCTCTTATTTATGGATAATAGTTTCAAATCCAAAACCAATATTTTTCCCTTGGAATACCACAAGAGGTCAAAAAATTACTGAAGAATTATAAATTGACCTTCAAAGGATGGAAGACAAATTGACCTGATATAAGTTATTGAAAGGGAAATATGAAACAGGAAGGGATAAATTAGTGTTGGAGAGAGAGGGGCAGTTTAGAGGACATAATATGTAAAGGGATCAAAATTCTTACAAAAATTTCATGAAAAACTGCTATTTTAGAAAATAATTATTGTTTGTCTTTACACAACACAAAAAGTTTAAATGATATTATCCTATTCATCAGTCAACAGTGATCCTACACTAGCACACTGTGGGGGACCAGTTCCCAGAACTACAACAAGGATAGCAAAAAAAATACATCCAGAAGAACAGAACTTAGAAAAATAATTCTTATTTATCTCAGGATCTTTAGGAAAAGAACATCCATGTTCCAATGGAAACTTTCTTCATTACTGCATTTTGAAATAAAAAAAAAAATTCTCTCTTGTCCTGAGAATCTCTCTACACAGGTACATCTCTTTACCTACAGATCTTCTATACACATCTATTCTCTCTACTCTGCTACATTTCTTCACATACAGCTCCCTTCTACATCATTTACTCATTCACTCACTCTCACTTTCTCACCCACCCACTCAGTCAGTCAGTCGGTGACTCAGTCAGTCACCCACTCAGTCAGTCACCCATTCAGTCAGTCACCCATTCAGTCAGTCAGTCAGTCACTCACTCACTCACTCATTCACTTACCCACCCACTCACTCACTCTCTCACCCACATACTCACCCAACCACTCATTCACCCACCCACTCACTCACTCTGTCACTCACTCACCCACTCACTCACTCACCCACCCACCCACTCACTCTTTCACTTACCCACATACTCACTCACCCACACACTCAGTCACTCCCTCTGTCACTCCCTCACCCACCCACCCACTCACTCACCCACCCACTCACTCACCCACCCACCCACTCACTCACCCACCCTCCTACCTCACTCACTCTTTCACTCACCCACCCACCCACTCACTCACCCACCCACTCACTCTCTCACTCACCCACCCACCCACTCACTCACCCACCCACTCACTCTCTCACTCACCCACCCACCCACTCACTAACCCACCCATTCACTCACACACTTACTCACCCACCCACTCACTCACCCACCCACTCACTCTCTCACTCACCCACCCACCCACTCACTAACCCACCCATTCACTCACACACTCACTCACCCACCCACTCACTCACCCACCCACTCACTCTCTCATTCACCCACCCAAACACTCACTCACTTGCCCACTCACTCTCTCACTCACCCACCCACTCACCTACTCACTCATTCACTCACTCACTCACTCACTCACCCACCCACCCACTCACTCACTCTGTCACTCACTCACTCACCCACCCACTCACTAACCCACCCACTCACTCACTCTGTCACTCACTCACCCACCCATTCACTCACCCACCCTCCTACCTCACTCACTCACTCACTCTTTCACTCACCCACCCACCCACTCACTCACCCACCCACTCACTCTCTCACTCACCCACCCACCCACTCACTAACCCACCCATTCACTCACACACTCACTCACCCACCCACTCACTCACCCACCCACTCACTCTCTCATTCACCCACCCAAACACTCACTCACTTGCCCACTCACTCTCTCACTCACCCACCCACTCACCTACTCACTCATTCACTCACTCACTCACTCACTCACTCTCTCAGTCACCCACTCACTCACACACTCAGTCACTCACACACTCAATCACTCACACACTCACAAACACAATCCTCCTTCAATTGCAAATTCTGGATAATTAAAAGCTACACATACAGGGTCCTAGCTATTCTAATAACACAAGATAAGTACACAGTCTATCCCAGCATAAGGAGGTAACACTTACAGGGCATGGCGGGTAAAGTAGGCACATAGCTCTAAGTGGTCAGGATTCTCAGATAAAGAGTGATGTTGAAATTCAGGACTTAAACAACAAATAGCTATTTTTTGCTGGACTTTGAGTCCTGTATCACTAAAGGAGGCTAGGAGTGCTTGAAGAAAGTCAATTGCTGAAGGTTGTTCTGACTTTGGCTCAACAAACCGACAGCTGGGAACTTGGTTTTGTTCATATTTTCCAGGGCTAACTTGTTTATTCTGAATATGCTCTGAAGTCTAAAATCAACTAAACATATAAAAAGCTGTCTCTGTATTTGAGAATATTATAGTTTACCTATGTCAGTAAGAGCTATGAAGAACATCCTAGTGTTATTTCTATTCATCAAAATTGTACAATTAAGCAGGAATCATCTTCCTGACAATCTACAACTATATGTGTACCTAGTAGATGAAATATGAATATTATATAGGATAAACACATAGGCAGTGTGAAAAATACCCATAGTTGTTGTTAGGAAAGAAATGTAGAGACACATGAGAAAAAAATTATAGATGAAAACAAATGTATTCACAGTCAATGACCCCATGGTCTTTCCAAGTGAGATTTCCTATCAGAGAGTTATTCATATGCTGTGCTGACCTGTTGAATACTAGCTGTCATCTTCTGTATATTTCTCTGACCTCTGTCACTGCAGACACCAGAAGCTAAAAAATTAAAAAAAAAAAAAAGACAGTTCAGGAAAGGATTATTTCTTTTGGGGTTACCAGCCAATGAGGTTGTAGTGATTCCCAAACATTACATAATTTTGCCTATGTTCTTGTCATCCCACCTCAAAACCTGATAGTAAGATCCTATTTCTTGATATAGTAAATACTTGAGTCACAGCCTATGAAGAAATCAAGTAGATGCTGACTGGAGAAATTCATCATTACTTGTTGTTTTCATAATCCTGGAAGGAGTTATGCATGGTACTTGTTAATTAAAGCAAAACTAATCATGCGCACCTATGGCCTTTGTGAACTACAGTAATAACAGACGTGGAAAACATGAACACTTGTGCAATTTTTATTCAAACTCCATTCACCTACCTTCTGCCTAGATTTAAGTATAATTCCACAAGATTGAACCCATGCCTTACAGCACCTATAACTAGACTGGGTATGGTACTTGAGGGAGTAGTTACTACTACTATTACAGTAGATGGACATATTATTATAGTGACTTCTATAAGATTTATTATATTCATAGATTAAAACCCCATTCATGTCTTACCAGAGACCATTTTACCTGCAGTAAATGATCAAAACAGACATTCAGTGGTCAAAGGGTAGAGAATATGGAACTGTAAAATATTCAGCTACAAAGGAACCATATATATATGTGTGTGTGTGTGTGTGTGTGTGTGTGTGTGTATCAGAGATTGTTGTGGAAGAGAAAGTGACAAGATTATAACAATCAAATATGGTAGCTTACTATAAGGAAACAGTGCCTTCTGAACACAAACCTGGAAACTGCACACAGTATCTCACAACCATAATGACAGCATATACAATGCCTGTGAAGGACAAACACAACAAAATTCAAGTTTAAAAAGGAAATATAGGCAAGAATTTCCATACCCACCTGAAAAAGCTGTTGACAATTCTTAGCTGCCAGGTAAAGAAGGGTCAGCTTCCTCTATACATAAAGTGTAAGTATAAGTAAGCCATGCTCCACTGAAGGGGAGCATGAATCTTAAAAAAGCTCAAATTGGCCTTCGTGGGGTTGTATGGAATTCTATTGAATAAATAACTAGAGTGTCAAGGCTGGACAAGATAGAAATGACCAAAATAGAAGTGATTGACAATGGAGATAAGTACTGTATGAATTAACTTTCTACTGATATGTATACCATAATCAAGACAGAAATATTTATTTTATATCCTTCAATATAAAAGTATATATTTTGAGAAAAAAAATTTTAAACTTAAAGTAACCATAGAAATAAATAATTCAATAGTATTATGGCCTATTATCAGACACCTTTTATACAAATATTGGTTTAATTCTCCTAATTTAAAAAATGTCTCTTAAAAATCACTGGGGATATTGATGTGAGAAAATTTGTGTAATATATTTAAAATATAATAATATATTTTAAAAATTGTTAGAGTATTTTTCAATTTTTTACGAATTGTTATGTTATATCTAATATACTGTTCAATTGACTATATGCAAAAAATTAATATTGCTCCTCTCCAATTTTTTTGAAAAGACTGTGCATGTCTGAATAAGCCCCTTATTTTTACACACTTCATTGATTTTCATTCATTAATTACCGTGAACTTATGTAATGAGTATTTGTAGGAGCTAACAATGATACCTAAAGCAATATTGTCTATAAATAACAAGATTTCAATTTGAAATTTGAATGATGTACCCACAAATAGAAATTTCAAAGCTGGACTTTTTCATCTGGTTTCTTTTGACTTTCTTTATGCTATCATTCTTGTTTTAATGACTCAATAATATAGAGATTTTAAAAATTTGGTTGTATATTTTAAAACATATTGTTTACATATGATTTTTTTAATTTAGTTTTAGAATTTTACAGTTACTTTAAAGGTTTGTAACACAGAATTTAAATGACTAAATATTCACTGAAATTCATGCTTCAAAAATCTGAATATATGTAAGTAAATATTATATATATTAAAATATTTGAAAACAAGTATTTATGTTCTTGTTAATTTTTAAAGTATTTGACTTGACAAACCATTGGAGACTTAATGTTTATAAAATATCATAAACCTTAAGTTTTGTTTATCCTATGAAATCTCATGTTACCTTAGGTTTAACTTATCAAGTGAATCATCAAATTTCAGGAAGGTAGTTTTATGTGGGAGGTTGACAATTAATGATTGCCAACTTCAAATTAATCACCAAATTTGAAGAAGGATGCTTAAAAGAAATCCCACACTAGCTCAGAATTGAGAAATAGATGGTTATTAATTTAGGAGTAGACTCACAAATCAGAATCATCTGGAACAAAGATTAGAAACTGAAATCCACAACTGGAACAGAGAGTTATGAAAAAGAGGCTGCACACATTCTCTTCATCTGCACATATAGTATAACAGGCCACACCCCAGTGGGATGGTAATCACTGGATCTAAGACATCCTACAGCACAAATTGATCATTGTACTTGCTAATACTGAATGTTCTGTATCTCTCTTTGCTTTGCTAACAACTCATGAATCCTAGCCAAGAAGTCTCATCTCTTATAGATGTTACAGAAAATGTATGCATCTGCTCCCCTAGGATACTCTATGCAACTTTTAAAGTTATTTAAAAAACCCAGGGATTAAAAAAAAAAAAAGAAAAAAGGAAAAAACAAAAAACCCAGGGATTTTAGAAAGTTAACTCTTTCATAAGTAGTTTTAATTCAGATTTTACTATTGCTTTCATGATGAAGACTTAGACATTTAGCACACTCTAGATAATAAGACAGAATATTTTAAAAACAGTCATCCATTTATGAAGATGTTTTACCATTAGAAATAATACTTTTTCTGAAAAATTATGAACATTTAACTTTTTAAATATTGTATCTAGTTAGGGGAGGTACTAGCGTTATAAAAGTTGAAGATTAAAAGTAATTGCAACTCACTAGATATAGTGACTCAAGTCATTAATCACAGTCACTGAAATTGCAAAATAGAAAAATGTGAAGTTTAGTGTCCACATGGTGTATGGATTGAATACACAACCAGACTGGTTAACTTGGTAAGACCCCTCTCCCTACACACAATAAAAATTAAAAACTGGAATGAGGATGTATCTCAGAAGTAAAATATTGCTGAGTACTTGTGAGATTTTGGGAGCAGTCTTAAGTCCCCAAAATCCCTATAGAAACATCTTTCCTCAATCCCAAATGAAGAACAATGATAGCATGTATGTATAGACTATATAATTATGCATGTTTTAAAGCATAAATTCCTTCATTATGAATTGAATAATAATTTTAACTTTTTTCGGAGGGATGGACTTGTAATGCACTCCAGCATTGATCAAAAAATTACAACATACAGAAATCATCAAAAGCAAAAAATTTTTCTGATCCTTTTCCGAGATCAACAGACAATTACTGTGGGAGCACATTCCGCTCCTTCAATCAATAGTTTTTAAGATACCAGCCTCTTGGGCATGGTTCCTTATACTGTAAAAGCAGCTGTAAAGCATGTACCCCCTTTCTTGGTTCCTCCCTCTCTTGCTTTTGATTCCCGCTTCCAGTTGCTAGACTCTGTTCCTGTTCACACAGAGGACTGTTATCTAGGACAGTGATGTGCAAGTTTTTCCTTAAATAAATAACACTCTATTATTCATAATTATGAACTGGTGTGGAATTTTTTGTTACTTCTGTCATCGGACAATACTATAACTATATATTAGACATCAAATAAATATTTTTGCTACTGAATAATTTTGCTAATGGATTTGGAATGTTTAATGACTATTATTGATTCTTTAACTTCTATTGAGAGTAATTTCCTAGTCTCCATTTTATTTTGGCATAATAATATATTTCATTAATTTAAAAGAACTCTACTCTTAGATATTGCAACAGGTTTTTTTCAAAATGTAATGATTTAGCACACTGAATCAAATATTTTCTGTTAGCAATTTGTTGCTTTTCTTACAATAGCTTCTGACATATTAATCTGTAAACTTAAATGCTGATAAATCTTTCAACATTTTTAATTTACAATGTTATATATAATGTTGAGAAGTTAATGAAGATAAAATTTCTTGTATTTTCTCATCATATTTATTTTTTGAAGTTCTCCAGTTTCTTTTTGTCTGTTACAGAAATAGATAAATATATGTTATATATATTTAAACAAGTAAGTATACCAACAGGTTTATAAAAATTTCCCTATGCATTTTTTACCTTTATGATATTTATATGTATATGTATATATATATACATTTATATATATATATATATATAGAGAGAGAGAGAGAGAAGAGAGAGTAATTTCCTAGTCTCTATTTTATTTTGACATAATAATATATTTCATTAATTTTAAAGAACTCTTTGCTCTTACATGTTGCAACAGTTTTTTTTTTGTTGTTTTTGTTTTTGTTTTGTTTTGTTTTGTTTTTTCGAGACAGGGTTTCTCTGTGGTTTTGGAGCCTGTCCTGGAACTAACTCTTGTAGAACAGGCTGGTCTTCAACTCACAGAGATCCGCCTGCCTCTGCCTCCCAAGTGCTGTGATTAAAGGCTTGCGCCACCACCGCCCGGCTGCAACAGTTTTTTTTTAAATGTAATTATTTAGCACACGGAATCAAATATTGCATGTTATGTATATCAAATCAAGACTTACCTCAGTGCTAGGCTACACATAATCAATTTCTATCACCTCTTCATTATTTTAGAAACATACCGAAGTCTCTTCCTGTGATTTCTGACATTTTGTTGGGAAGTGACCACCAAACGCCAGAATTCTGAAAAATTTGGTGATTTTTTAAAATAACCTGCTTTATTTCTTCTTGTTTTAGCACACAGTTTTTTATACAACTTATGAAAAATGGGCTAGTTTAATTTAATAGGGCATGATATGTCTGTATGTTCAATTAGCTAGAAAGTTGAGAAGTGGTTTACTCCCTTTCCCTGTGTTAAATTTGCTTGTTAATTTGAACTCTCTGGAATTGTATGCTGATCTTGAATCACCGTGTATAAATAGGTCAGTGTACTAAAAATGCATGTTTTGCGGAGTTAGAAGAGTGCCAGTAGCAGTGTCTCTTTTCATATTACTTATTTATTCACATAATAATTAGAGTATAGAAATTGATGCCTTTCTCTTGCAAGTCATCTGTCTGAACTCTTGGTGTTTACCCAGTATAAGAAAAGGATTCTCCAAGAGTGAATGTGTGGAGGTGCCAGTCACAGATTTTGACACTAATTTGATTGAGTTCAAATTAGGTTTAAATTTGGGCAATTAACATACTGTGTCTGTACCCTGACTTATGATGAAAATGAAGAACAATTATGAAGTTAAGTGTTCATATGGTGTTAGACATTTAGTGCTGTTATCATCTTTGTTGTTATTGATATTCTCCATCCTGATGCTGAGCATTCCATGACCTTGAAACACTAAATATGAAGGTTTCAATTTTACAATATATAAATAAAAGAAATGCACTACACTATTTTGAGCAATTAAATCTATATTGAATGTTGACTACCTGATGTAACATATCAGTTATCATGTAGGAAAGAGTAATTCTACAAATCTGTAATTAGCTTAAAAGTGTTTGGAGAAAACTGCATACATCCAGAAGAAAGAGAGAAATAATTATTGTATGTGTTTGTTCCTTAGAAAAAAAAAGCATTTTGAAAACAATCTGGTCATGTGAAAAGTTTGAAATCACTTTCTATTTTCTTAATAAAGAGTAAACTTTTAACCCACCAAGACATCTGTCCCCACCAGAGCCATGGCACAGTCTGTCCTTGAGAAATAAGCATCTGGGTCCCACATAGAGGGTTCAGATCTCTAAACCCTTGCTTGGAGAGGAGCACCACATTTTTCATCTCCGCTTACCAAACCCTGGGGACCCCAAGCAGCCTCCACACATTTGAAACCATCCCCACTGCATCTGTAACCAAGGGAGGTTGACTTAGATTGCCCCTAAAGAGGAGCCTCAGAGGCTTATCAGATTCACTAGAGGCACAGACCCTACAGATCCTGTAGGAAGAGCCAATACCCAAGCCACAAGTTCCACTGTCACTGATTTGAGGAAGAGAGATCTCTGGAAGCACAGGCCCTCATCTGCCCTGAGTGAAAGAAAACAAGGGAAGACAGCAGTGTAATCATGTCCAACAATATAAAGACTATCAAAAACTAGTGGTCCTACAACAGGAAGACCTGAACATCCCAACACAGAAAAAGCAGAAGAAAACAAACTTCAATATAACTTTTTGAAGATGATAGATATCTTTAAAGAAGAAATAAGAATTTCCTTCAAGAAATGAAGGTAAAGACAAACAAAACAAGGGAAGAAATCAATAATTCTTTTAAAGAAACCCAAGAAAAATCAATCAATCAATCAGGAGAAGCAAAGAGCTTAAACAATTGAAGACTTGAAAACTAAAATAGAGGCAATAAAGAATACAGAAAAGAGAGAATTATAGAAATGGAAAATTTGGGCAAATGAATAGAAAGTACAAATTCAAGCATAATCAACAGATTTCAAGAGATGGAAAAGAAATTTCAGGAGTTTAAGATAGAGGAATTAGATTCATAAGACAATGGAAACATTAAATTCAACAAGTTCTTAACATCCAGGAAATCTGGAACAGCATGAAAAGACAAAACTTAAGAATAATAGGGAAGAATAGTAGGAGAAGAAATCCAACTCAAAGCTACAGAAAATATATTTAACAAAACCATACTAGAAACTTTCCCAACATAAACAAGGATATGCCGATGAAGATACAAGAATCTTGAAGAAACAAACAAACAAATAGACTGGACTAGAAAAAAAAATAATATCAAAAGAAAAAGCATATAGGAAAAAAAAAGAAGATTAAGACCTGAAAAGGAAAAAAAGGCCATGTAACATAAAGACAGACACACCAGAATCACACCTGATTTGCCTGACTTGCCAATGGGAACTCTGAAAGGCAGAAGGTCCTGGTCAGTTATGCCACAGACACAAAGGAATCATAGATTCAAGTCCAGACTACTATAGCAAGCAATACTTTCAATCACCATAAATGGATAAAACTAGATATTCCATAACAAAGCCAAATTTAAACATTACCTATGCACAAATCCAATATTACAGAAAATACTTGAAGGAAAACTGCAACCCAAGGAATTTGCTGCACCCATGAAACACAGGCAACATGTAACCTCACACCTCACACTAGCACATCCCAAAGAAGTACAACACAAAATCACTACCTCCAAAAAATAACAGGGATAAGCAATCACTAATATCAATTGACTCAATTCACCTATAAAAAGACACAGATTAACAGAATGGATAGGAAAATGGGATCCATCCTTTTATTGCATACAAGAAAGACACCTCAACCTCAAAGACAAGTATTGCTTCAAGGTAAGGGGTTGGGAAAAGATTTTTTGATCAAATGGACCTAAGAAACAATCAGGTGTAGTTATCTTAATATTTAAAAAATAGACTTCGAACTAAAGTCAATCAAAAGAGTTGGGGAAGGACATTTCATGCTCATCAGAGAAAAAAATCCATCAAGACAGGTCTCAATTCTGTACATCTGTGCCACTAATACAAGATCACCCAAATATATAAAAGAAACATTACTAAAGTTTAATTGCACATAAAACCCCACACACTAGTAGTAGAAGATTTCAACATTCCACTCTCACCAATGGACAGGTCTTGTAGACAGAGACTTAAGAGAAATATGAGAACTAAGAGATGTCATGATTCAAATGGACCTAATAGATATCTAGCGAACATTTCACCCAAACACAAAATTATATAATTTTTTAACACCTCATGGAACTTTCCCTAAAATTAATCACATACTTGGTCACAAAACAAATCTCAACAGATGTAAAAATATTGGAATAACTCCATGGATCTTATTTGAGCACCATGGCTTAAAAGTAGAATTCAACTACACAAACTGCAGAAAACCTACAAACACATGGAAATTGAACAGTGCTGAAGTGAATCACACCTGGCTCAAGGAAGAAATAAAAAAGAAATTATGAACTTGCTGGAATTCAATGAAAATAAATGTACAACATAACCAATCTTATGAGACACTTTGAAAGCAGTACAAGAAGGAAGTTCATAGCACTATGTGCTTATATAAAGAACGTGGACAAATCTCAAAGAAGCAACGACTTAAGAGCACATCTGAAAGCTCTAGAACAAAAAGAAGTGAATTCACCCAGGAGAAGCACATGCCAGAAAATAATCAATTAAGTAAAAACAAAGAAAGCAATGCAAAAAATCAATAACACAAGACTTGGTTCTTGAGAAAATCAACAAAATAGACACATCCTTATCCAACCTATCCAAAAGGCAAAGAGAGTCTATGCAAATTAACAAGATAGGAAATGAAAAGGGGGGATATTACAACAGACACAGAGGATTATCAGTTCATACTTCAAAAACCCGTACGCTACAAAAATGGAAAATTTTAATGAAATGGACAATTTTCTGGATATATTCCACATACCAAAATTAAATCAAGAAAAGATAAATAATTTAAATAGACCAATAATACCTAAGGAACTATAAGTAGTCATCTAAAGTCTCCCAACCAAAAATAGTCCAGGGCCAGATGGTTTCAGCACAGAATTCTACCAGAATTCCAAAGAGGAGGCAATACTGTTACTCTTCAAATTGTTCCATACAATAGAAACACAAGGGACATTGCCAAAGTATTTATGACACAACAGTTACCTTGATACCCAAACCATACAAATATGCAAATAAGAAAGAGAATTACAGGTCAATTTCCCTTATGAACACTGATATAAAAATATTCAATAATATACTGGCAAACTGAATCAAATAAATCATCCACCATGATCAGTTTGGCTTCACCCAGAGAGGCAGTGATAGTTCAACATACAAATATCTGTTAATGTAATGTAGTATATAAATAAACTGCAAGGAAAAAATCATATGATCACTTCATTAGACACTGAAAAAGTATTTGACAAATCTAATACACCTTCATGTTAAAGGTCTTTGAGAAGTCAGGAACAAAAGGAACATATCTAAACATATTAAAGCAATATACAGCAAGCCAACAGCCAACCTCAGATTAAATGGAGAGAAAAAAAATGGGAACAAAACAAGGCACTCTCTCCATATATATTCAACATAGTACCCGAAGTTGTATTTAGGGCAATAAGACAACAAAAGGAAATCAAAGGGATACAAATTGAAAAAAAAAAAAAGAGAGAGAACTCAAAGATTCATTATTTGCAGAAGATATGATAGTATACATAAGTGACTCCAAATTTTGATGAGGGAACTCCTATGGCTGATAAACATTTTCATTAATATGGTAAGATCAACTCAAAAAAATCAGTATACCCTTCCTATATACAAATGAAAAATACTCTGAAGAACAAATTAGGGAAATGTCACCATTTATAATAGCCACAAATAACATTAAATATCTTGAGGTAACACTAACGAAAAAAGTAAAAAAACTGTATGACAAAATCTTTGAGTCTTTGTGTAAAGAAGTAAAAATGACAATCCTACCAAAAGCAATCTACAGATTTAATTCAATCCTTATCAAGAGCCCAGCACATTTTTCACAGATCTTGAGAGAATAATACTCAACTTTATATGGAAAAACAAATAGACAAACAAAGAAAAAATCCAGAATAGCTAAAATAATCCCATACAATAAAGGAACATTTGGAGGCATTACCATGCCTAAGATTAAATTCTATTATAGAGCTCCAGTAATGAAAACATATTTCTATTAGCATGAAAATAGATATGTAATGGAATAGAATCAAAGACACATACCTATGAACACCTGATTTTTACAAAGAAACTAAAATTATACAATAAATAAAGAAAGCACCTTCAACAAATGATGCTGGCATAATTGGACTTCAGCATGTAAAAAATACAAATAGACCCAAATATACTCCCATGTACAAAACCCAAGCCTAAATGAATTAAAGACTTTAACATAAATCAAACCACATTGAACGGCACTGAAGAGAAAGTGGGAAGTAGCCTTGGACAAATGGGCAAAGGATACCACCTATAAATAAACCACCAGTAGCACAGATACTGAGAGAAATATTAATAAATGGGTCCTCCTGAAGTTGAGAAGCTTTTGTAAAGAAAAGGACACAGTCACTGAGAGAAAATGATAACCTACTAAATGGGAAAAGATCTTCACTAAACCTACATTGAACAGAGGACTGATCTCCAAAATATATAAAGAACACAAGACTAGACATTAAATTACTAAGTAATCCAATGGAAAAAAAATGTGGCATAGTGAATTTTCAAAAGAATTGCAAATGGTTGAAAGATGCCTAAGAAATTGCTCAATATTCTTAGCTATTAGGGAAATACAAATCGAAATGACTCTGAGATGTCATCATACACTGGATAGAATGGCTAAGATAAAAAAAAAAAAAAACAATGATAGCTTATGCTGGAGAGGATGAGAAATAAGGGGAACACTCCTCCATTTCTAGTGGGAGTGAAAACTTGGACAGCCACTGTTGAAATCTTTATGGCGATTTTTTCAGAAAATTAAGAATCAGATTACCTCAGGACCCAGAAACGCCACTCTTGGGCATATATCCAAAGGATGAACACTCATACCACAGGGCATTTGCTCAACTGTGTTCATAGCAGCATTATGTGTAGTAGCCAGTACCTGGAAGGCACCTCAACAGAAGAATGGATAAAGAAAATATGGTACATTCACACAATGTAGTATTACTCAGAGGTAAAAAGCAACGACATCTTGAAAATTGCATGCAAATGGATGAAACTACAAAAAGCCATCCTGAGTGATGCAACGCAGATCGAGATAGATAAACATGGTATAAGGACAAACAACATATATAGTCCATGATCCCATAGAAGCTAGGTAACCCTAAGAGAGACATATATGGATATCCTTAGGAAGGCTCCACAGCTACGTATTTAGATTGGCTGTGGTCTTCTGTTATGCTTTTACTACACTTATCAATGAGTACGGATACAGATGTTTAGAGTGTTTGCCTTAGTCAATGTTCTATTGCTGTGACGTGACACCATGACAACGACAGCTCTTATAAAGAAAAACATTTAATTGGGGCCGAGTTTCAAAGGTTTAATTTATTATTGCAATAGTAGCAAGCATGATGACAAATGTAGACATGTTGCTAGAGAGGTAGCTGAGAGTTTGGCATCTGGGTCTGCAGGCAGCAGAAGAGCTAGATATTCAGCCTGACTTAAAAATTTGAAACCTCAAAGCCCACTCCAAGTGATACACTTCCTCCAATGAGGACAACCCCATCCCCAACAAGGTTTTATCTTCTAATAGTGCAATTTTCTAATAACTAAAACATTAAAATCTATAAGCCTATGGAGTCTATTCTTATACAAACTACCACAGTGTTATATAAATAAAGTAGAGATTGTAGTTTTTTTTAATCAAAGATACTTTTCTTCATGTGATAAGGGATAGAGGAAAGCCTATGAGTCTCCAACCCTATACCAAGAATTATAGGTAACTTAAGAATGCTGAGAATGTGAGAAATATTTTACACCAGGGAAGAGAATACCAATTGATTATCCAACATAAAAAGATCAGTCCTGAAAAATCTATGTAACAATAACATTTAACAGATTGAACAGGATGTATTTATAAAGATCATATATATATATATATATATATATATATATATATATATATATATATATATATACATATAGCAGTTAAGTTTAAAAGTTTCCAGAAATTTGAAAGACTGCAAGGAGAGGTGTATAGGAGTATTTTGAGGGAGAAAAGGAAAAAAGAAAATAGTCTGATTATAGTTTCACAAAATAAAAGATAATTTTCAAAGAAAGGAACAGATATAAGAAAGACAGAAATGCTTAAAAAACGAAAATATGTAGATAAAGAAAAGCTTCTAATTTTGTAACTATATTAAAACTATAGTGATTTTATTTACTATCAATAATTACTGCATACTTTAAATAGATTTAAAATATTTAAATGTTACTAGCAATCACCATCTCAATTTTAGACACAGTTTTAAGACAAATTACAAATATGTGGTATTAGATATCACTTATTTCACACATATTTTATATCATTTCAGCAACAGTCAAAGTTTAACAGTAATACTTTGATTTTTTATGAAATTATAGATGATTCTAAACAACATGTAAGAAGTGATGGAAAAAATTTCACTTGAATGTTTTCTCTTAAGCTGGAATTAGTATATTATTGTATACTTAAAGAAGGACTTTATTTAAAAATAAAATATCTTGTATTTAAATAGACAATAAAACCATTTATTTTTTAATTTTTTACTTTTTCTATTGCTGGTTTTTATTCCTATGAATTTTTGCAAGATGACAAGTTTAAATCATGTAATTGGAAGATAAATAGGAGTAAACAAATGGAAAGTATTGTTAAAAAAAATGAAACTTAACAACGTTCACCATCAAAGGAAAATGCCATGTAGATTGCTCATGAAGAGCTCTGTGCCCTAGTAGTTGTGCTCTGGAGCCAGGTGGTTGGCTTAATGAGGGCTCTGGCACTAAACAAAAGGTTTTGTCATTTGAATTGAATAGCATGCTCATGTGCCAGGTTGGGCTGCCCTGGAATTGATGGCAATTTGTTGTACCTGTATATGTGTAGTATTTAAGAAGAAAGGGCATATCTGGGCAGCATGCAAAACACAGACAGTAGAAATAGATGGAAAACAACTTCAGAATATACTGGAATCTGAAAAAAAATTTAGCCAATTCATGGGCAACCCATCAAGGAGCAAAGATTGGGCAGTCAACTGAGACATATGGTCATTCTGCCTGGCCACTGATGATAAAATAAAGGCTTCCTGAATCCTGCAAAAATTATGATGGTTTCCAATGTTGCTTACATTTCCCTATCAAGGATATATCAGAGTGTTATGTTTACTTCAGTTTTAGAAATCAGTGAACTTTTCACTGTAACCAATCTTGAGAGTGGGTTATACTTTTAATGTCATTTCTTCCCTAACATACAGATCATGTACAAAAAGAAAACAAGATTAACTTTCCTTACATGAGATTTAAAATTTTGTCTAAGATGGGCACATCTAAAGAACTTTCCATCAGACAATTGGATTCCTTCCCACATAAGGACTGTGTAACATAACACCCATGTGTGAATCTCACCCATATACTTACAATAAAGGGATCAACCACACTTGCTCTTCTCTGATAATGTTCACCTGATACAGTTTATGCTTTGTGTCCTTAAAGAGTGTCTTTATGTTAAACAACCAATTTAAAAAACTTGAATGCAAGAAAAAAACAGGACATGTAAATAAATTTTTGATGGCCTATTCAGAAAAGGGGAAAGTGTAGGTGATATTTGAGTTTAGCATATTTATATTCCTATTATATTAATTAGAAACAGGTAATGAATAAAAATCATTTTCCCTTCTAACTTGCGTGAAGTTTTAGTTTTGCCATAAATAGAAGACAGGTGTCTAAGTAGGAACAGAGTATATACCATTCCAACCATATTTATAGAATATAGCCATCTTAAGTCTTCTGAAGTATTAGCTTTCCTGCTTGATAAGATTTAGTGACATTTCAATTGTACTTTAATAAATAAGGCTTACCTGGGGATCAGGAAAGTAAAAAAGCCATACTAGCCAGCCTTAAAGATCAAGTATCAATAACATACTTCTTTAATCTTAGTAACCACAATGACACACATATTGAATACCACTAAACACACTACTTGCCATAGAAACCAAGTGGCACTGGTGCATGCCTTTAATCCCAGTTCTAGAGAGGATTATAAAATGGGAGGAGACAGCTCTCAGACACAGTCTCATTTTGAGATTCCTGGAGGCAGGATTTCCATTTCAGACGTAGGTCAGCATGAATACCAGTGGCTGGGTATTTTGCTTTTCAGATCTTCAGGTTAAACCCCAATTACTCTCTTAGTTTTTATTAATCAAGAATCATATGGAGTGTCCTATCTACAATAAGATACTCTGAGAGAACTAGAAGGAAGGCATACCATGTAAACAGAATCATACAAATAGACAACCTAAATGTGTCAGGGAATCTGATTGGTATAGTTTCTATTTTGGGTGACACTATAAGTCTCAACAATCTTCACATTCATTACCTACCTACCTACCTACCTACCTACCTACCTACCTACCTACCTATCTACATACATACATACATACCTATCTAGCTATCATTCACTTAGTTTTTATTACATCTCTAATCTCTCTCTCAATCTCCCTGTCTCTATCATTCTGGGTATGGAAGAGAGGAACAATTTCCAGTCAGAATTTATTTGTTGGAGATGGTTTCTTGAGAAGAGTAGTAGAATAATAGGTCAAGATGTAGTTGGTGTGTTTCTAATAATATATTAAAACCTATAGTACTTTTGACAGGAGTACAGGCCTTTGTGATCTGCAAAGCATAGAGTGATTCTTGTATGGGAGCCAGTTAAAATACTTCTCATGTCCAGAGTACAAAATCAGGGGGGCTTACACAGATTATTCTTTCTTTCTTTCTTTCTTTCTTTCTTTCTTTCTTTCTTTCTTTCTTTCTTTCTTTCTTTCTTTCTTTTTTTCTTTCTTTCTTTCTTTCTTTCTTTCTTTCTTTCTTTCACACCTATTCTGATAACCTCCTAGTCCCTCATATTCTTCCTTGATGGCTGCAGTGTCCTCTCAAGAGAAAATTAAAAATAATCAACCACAAGGAAATCATGTAAAAAAACAAACTCAATAAACAGTCCACAAAAAGAAGGAAGGAAGGAAGGAAAGAAAGAAAGAAAGAAAGAAAGAAAGAAAGAAAGAAAGAAAGAAAGAAAGAAAGAAAACTTTGCTCCTCTGTCTTTTTCACCTCTCCAACATCTCTTCATTGGGACCTAAAATGTGTCACATAGAATACCCTTTTGTCAAATTAACTTTACTAGAAAATGGTCATTACAATTAGTCATTGTCCTGGTTCAAGTCTTTTCATTTCTGGTCAGTATTATCACTGGATCCTCACTAAAACACCTCCCTAATATCCTGCAATCACCCCAGTCATGAAAATCCTGTGGGTATCATTCTCAAAGGACCAGTCACTTCACAAGCTCCATTAGATCCAAGATGGGGTAGATATTAGGGTAGGCCAACCCAAGGCCCAGCTGTGGGCTAGAGTAGCAGGTAAGCCAATAGCTCTGGGTCCATGGGGTTACCCCCTTAGGTGAGATGGTGAAACTCATTTAATGAGAGTCAGTTTACCCCAGTGTATGTGGGTGGGTTGGCAGCTTTCCTGTGAATGTTGTGGCCTGCTTTCTTCCATCAGTGTCCAATGAGGATCAGGCCCAACTTTCTGAGGATCAGTGAAAGGTGGAACAGGATAAGCATGGCCCTCTGATTTCATCATATAAGATTCCTATGGCCCCTTGAGATGACACAGACTACAAACAAACACAGACCCCAGCTACATCAGGATCACAGATGCAGACATGGCCCTTGGCTGCAACTCAAGTCTGCATATCATCTTGGCTCCAGGAAAAAGCACTGGTTGCTCACATTAGGATGGCTCTGGTGACAGCATGATCCCTGACACCCAATAAAGACACTGGTTTGCGGCTTCTATGTGAAATTTGATCTCAGACTACAACACAGACCCAGGCTGCATTACAGTCAGGGACTTAGACATAGCCATCAGCTCTAGTTCTGGTCCAGATGACTCTGTGGCATTGGGTAGCAGCACAGTCCACTCAGATCTGTATGGTCACACCTCAGGTGCCTGACCTCACCCTGGCATCCACATGGCCCTCTGTGGTAACTGGAGGCACAGACATCAGTACAACTATAGGACTACCCGCACTGACATAGTCCTTGACAGAAGGCCATGTCTGGGTATCACCATGGCCCTTTGTGGCAGCAGAAGCCACCCAGATCAGCATGGCCCTAATGACAACATGGCCCTTGAACACCAACATGGCTTGCAAGTGGTACTATAGATCCTGGGAATTTGCATGTCCCTAAATGACAACAGGAGCCACGGACATCAACACAGACCCTGGTTTCAGTAGGGCAATGGAACCAGACATGGCCCCCAGCTTCAGTCCCATCTGGGAAGTCACCATGGTACTGGGCAGTAGCATGTGCCACTCAGACCTGTATTGCCCCACTGGGAACATGGCCCTTGGTACCAACGTGGTCCAAGGTGGGTGATATCCCGGGCAAACACATAGCCTCAGTTACAACAGGAGCCACAAACATCTACTCAACCCTCATTGCTGTAGACCTGCAGATGCATGCTACCCAAACCATCATGGTTCCAGATGTTACCATGCCCAGGGTGGCAAGCAGACCTCTCACATCAGCCTTCTTCTTATCACCTTCACTTCTTCCATTCTGCCTTTTCCCACAGCACATAAGCATACAGTTTCTCTTTCCTGTTTTTCTGTGACATATTTGTCCCTCATAATGGGACCCACCTGTTTGGTGCTGTGAGATGCTGGGACCCAGGTTAGCCTGTGGGTGGCTAGCACCTGCCTGAATGAAAATGCCAGGCAGGCTGTGGGTATCTTCCCACCAGTCCAGGGCCTTCACACAGATTCTTTCTTTAATCGTTATCTTTCTATGCTACCCACATCTTTTTCTAGGACATCAGCAGATTAGGATAAAAGTGACAATAAATTTTAATTCTGATTTTATAAAATATTTTAATGAATGTGCCAAGATATTTTTACAGATATCATTTTAGGTCATGAAAACTATTCAAAGACACTGTTATGACAGAAGTTAAAGAGTAATAAACTACTTTATTATTGTGAAGAATATAAAGGTATGTTGAATTTCACTTACAGTAGACAAGCTAGTAATCTTCTAAGCTCCCAAAATAGTTATTCATCTACTGTCTAACACTCACAGTTCAGGCATTTGAACCAGCATGTCTCTGGAGTTGATAATATTTTCTCACACTTTCAAAGGAATAAAATTTGTTTTAATACGATGTAAATAATATATTTTATGACATTAAGTTTTGTCAATTTTGACTCATTTTGACTTTTACATTAGTCACAATACTTAATGTTTTCAGTAACAAAATTTGAAAAAAGAGTTTAAACAAAATAATAAGATATACAACAATAGAGTCATACATATAAAAGAACAATTGACTGTGATATTTAAAGTGAAGTTAGGATAAAGGTAAGGCAGGTTGCTAACTCAATGCATGTGTCAGGGTAGACATGTATTTGTATGGATAAAAATGTCTAAAGAAGCCAGAAGAATGCATAATCTGTACTTAGAATCATAGGCAAATATAAGGCATTTGATAAATGTGCTGGGAACCAAATCTGGTCCTTGGCTAGTGTAGTGTATGCTCATAACTGCAGAACCAACACTTCAGATTAAAAACTGCATTTACATTTAAATGTAAATTGATGAATGCAAGTTAGCAAGACTAGGTAGAATTTTGGGTATGGCCCATAAAATGTGAAGAGGGCATTTGCTCTTTATTCTTAATTAATTCACTTAACAACAATTACATATCTTATATTTCTATTGTATAATTTCCTCTTAGTAGCTTCATCCAGCTCTTCCCCACTACCTACCCATGTTCGTGCCTATCTATCATCTATCTATCTATCTATCTATCTATCTATCTATCTATCTATCATCTATCTATCTATCTATCTATCTATCTATCTATCTATCTATCTGTCTGTCTGTCTATCTCTTTCTCACACAAAAAGTAAATCAATACCAAAAACAATAAAAAGAAATAAATGAGAAAATAAAAACAAAAAAAGTTACATTTTTGAGTCCTTGTCCAAAGGAGTTCAATGGATCCTGCAAACATCATAGGTTATTGACAAAAAAAAAAAAAAAAAAAAAAAAAAAAGCTACTGGTTACTCTGCAAAATCTGATAGTTAAGCCCCTATTTCTGAAGAGACAACTTAGTTTTGTCATCAAATTCTAAGATATTCTCCAGTTCTCTGTGATGGTAAATCCCATTTTATTCTTCAAAATGTACGGTTTCATAAAGATGTATTTTCCACACAAATTTTCATTGCCAACTAGACAACATATATTCCTCAATAAAATCCCCAATAACAAGATTGGCTTCCTTATTTTTGATTTTTTTGGCCAAAAATTTCTGATTGAGTCTCCAAACATTACTGGTTTGCAACAAAACCCTTTGTTACCCCCAATGAATTCACAGTGATATTCTATTGTTGAAGAAAACACAAACTTAAGTAAAAGAACATGGAGAAACATACTCATCGCTGTCTTGGATATTTGATGTCCATATTACTGAAATGTATTATGCAGGTTATCAGATGGTAAAATACTCCAACTCACCCAACTGTAAGCTACAATAATGATTTGATAAAAAGAATATGTATATTGGTGCAATATTTGCACAAATTTTATGGGACAACTAGGTACTTTATTTTTGGAATTAAGGCATATTCCATGAGATAGAATTCATACTTGACATATTTAATGAGAACAAGTACCTGAACTTAGATATACCATATATCCTACTATGTTGATAAAAGGGCATAGCAACATGTCTCTTAATGACACATTGATATACTCATATGTTAACTATATGCATCATTCAGCCCTTATCAGAGAAGTTTCCCTTTGCACCAGTTGACAATTAACACAGAAACCCACAACTGTCCAATGAAAATGAAAAACATTGGCACTCTTAGGTTTATATTGGATGTGTATATCACTCTTCTTTGATCAAGGCTCAGGAATCCATGTGGAAGAAAGAGCAGAACAGTATAAGAGTCAGACGTGGTATACAATTCCATGGAAACAATATTTGTATAACAGAGTTAGTATACTTATGAAATCACCAAGACAGTGAAAGTATACATAAAACCTGGAAAAGGTTAAGCCAGATCAAACAGCTGCCTGGAGGTGAGGAGACTGACAGTAAGTTTCGCCTCTAACTAAAGATCTGTAGGCATTTGATTACTTCTGGTAGAGAGCAAGTTAGTTTGATTTAAAAGAGTAAAAACTGGAATCACAGATCACACTCTTATAGAAGGCCCTACAGCCCACAGAAGTTGGCCAACATAAAATGGGATCCTTTTTCTTCTTCTTCTTCTTCTTCTTCTTCTTCTTCTTCTTCTTCTTCTTCTTCTTCTTCTTCTTCTTCTTCTTCTTCTTCTTCTTCTTCTTCCTCTTCCTCTTCCTCTTCCTCCTCCTCCTCCTCCTCCTCCTCCTCCTCCTCCTCCTCCTCCTCCTCCTTCTTCTTTTTCTTCGCATAAATTTGGAGAGAAAACTTTGTTTCTATTTTACATATATCTAATTTCACTGACGTTCTTGACTTCACAACCCAGGGAGTGATGTTTTAATTCTGAGGGAATATTTATCCCTTCCTGGTTCTTTCTTATTGGGTGATTTATGTTTTCATAATACTTTCACAACAATATAAAAATTGGGTTATTTTGTAAAGAAATTTAAAATTTCACCATTTGTCTTTAATGTGTTGTGGGCAAAATGGAGCTAAGCAAACTGAAATTACAACTTACAACTTCCTTTGCAATAATCTTACAGAATAAAACATTTTATAAAAATATATAGATTTTATATTCACATGGTTTATTAAGCTTTTTAAATAAACAACTTATTGAAGACCTATACAGAGGTCTTCATTCCTATAAATAAGAATGAAAAGAAGGAGAGAGCTAAGCTAGAAAGTATCAGGGGCTCCAAGGTATTTTAACAATTTTTGATGATAGAAAACTGTTTAATTTTTTATCAATATTTACACTTTGCTTTAGATTGTAAATGCTACAAATGTCTTCTGCTGTGCTAAGTGTTGAATATTTGTCCTGCTAATGCAATCATTAGGAAAGGATAGAGAATATGTATTGTTAAGTTATTCATCAGTATTATTTTTCATTATGCAAATAAAAAACAATTCAGTGATGTGTAATATAATTTTGAAAATGCTACATGTCAATATGTTTTAAAAGAAATAAATTTAACTTTAACCAGTCAAAATTCAATACATTTGCAAATATTTTTTTAAAATATTTCAAAGATACCTAAGTAAAGTAATAGCTTTGAAATTTATCACTAAATATAACTTAGAGATTAACAAATGAATATTCAAGGATATGAAGGAAAGGAGATTGATTCAGAAACTTAAAAGTTACAACATATCTCTTTCCTTTCCCTATCTCACTTTTTCTGTCTTCATTTATCAAGTGATCTTTGTTATTTATCTCTCTTGACTCAGTAAAATGTATCACCTCCCAAACCTCCCAATAATTATTGCCAGCACAGTGTCTTCTTTACATTTGTGAACTATAAACACAAATTTTCACCTGAAAGGGTGTAAAATCTTTATTTTGGAGCCAAATATGGTTGGCCATATCTGGGAAAAACAGATTTAGGTTTATTCCAATCCATTGTTCAGATTTGGTAGCTGTTTTAGGATGTTTTTATAAGAAGTAATCAAGGCAAGTAAACCAAACTAATTTTCTAGTACATTGTTTAAAAAATCTGGTAGACAGGTAACAGAAAAGCAATGATACCTCTGATGCAAACAGGCCCCAGAGGATACCAGAGAACATTGTCAGCTTTTTGCTTTAATCATATGGGTCCATCAATCCATTCCAAGCTATTTACCCAATTATCAAAAGGATGCTGAGATCTTATTTAAGAGTGGAAACTAGATAGATATTAGACACTGGGTGGGCATTTTTCTTTGCATAAGGAGGCAGAAGACAGTCTAACCTAATTAGCATCTGGACGTAGGATGTTCCAACTTCTTATCAATGAAATTCAAATTTGTCAGCAGTGACTGTAATTACAGTTTCTGAGAACTTTCATATACATGTTTCAAGCATGAAGCCTCTAAATATCTGTGTCTATTAAAAGTGCCCTGACAGCCTACGTGTGATAGACAAGAGTTTATGTAATCAAGAACCTTTGTTGTCTGTTCTCTAGGTGCCAATAACACTTTCTGCTTTTTATCTTCATAACCCTATTCTTATATCAGGTTCCACAGAGAGGGTAGAGGCAGAAGGTGTGTTAGCACTAAATCTGTATCTAAACAATATCCATAACCAGAGATTGGATTCACTAAACCATGGAAATTTTCAGCACTTTTGGTTAATTTGGGTAAATCTTGATTCTTCTCTTGTATTCAGTATATTGAAAAAGAGTTTAAGCCCAATGGCATCTATAGCAATTTACAGAAGGGAATTCTTGGAATAAACCTTCTGTCACTTCTGCTATAATATTTCAGTGTTTTCTTTTATGTTAATATGCAAATGAAGCTTGGAGTCAAATTTCCATATGCTATTTTAGAGGGAACTAGAATTCAATATAATAAAAGTATTAGTTGAACAAGCTGTTGATAGTCACCAAAAATTGCTGATAATCACTTGTACACCAACTATATTATGTTGGCATGTTGAATTATATGATATAAGGAATGGAATAACAGCTTTAGAACAGCATAAGAAGCAAACACTCATTCATGTTTTCCTTGAGTCATTGAAATTCTGAGAAACTTATTTTTCATTAAAATTAAAACAATACCATACCTCATAGTGACTTTTCAAATAAGATGTGCATTGTTTGTTCAACATAATTATGAAGATAATTTAAAAACAACTATTGCACAGCAATTGTAAGATCTTCTTTTTAGTCATTGAGCATGCGGAATCATATCTTATGCCATCTGTTGACAAAATAGATATCTACTGCCTAGAAGGCTCCTGAATAAACCTTAAGTGTGTTAGTTCTGGATGGCTCCTGCATATACCTGAAATATGCCAGTACTGGAAAGCTCCTGAAAATATCTGTAGTGGCATTTAACTTATATCTTAATAAATAAAGCTTGCCTGAAGATCAGAGAGTAAAACAAACCCACTGGTCTGCTTTACAGATGATTAAAACACACACTTTTAATCCCAGTACCCACACTAGTTGCCATAGAAACTGGGCGGTGTATGCATTTAATCCCAGTGGTACATGCATTTAAACCCAGCCCTAGAAAGGATTAATAAATGGGAGTAGACAGCTCTCAGTCTCAGTCTCCTTCTTAGATTTCTGGAGGCGGGATTGCCATTTCAGACTGAGGATGAAGTAAGAGCCATTGACTGGCTGCTTTGCTGTTCACATATTCAAGGTTGAGCCCCGATTTCTGTCTCTCAGTTTTTATTATTTGTGCTTCACCAACATGAAGTGTGTTAGTGTTTGTAGCTATTTAGTCAAGATAGAAGCAGCAAGTACAAGGCAGCAGCAGCAAAAAAGCCATGGGGCGTCCTCATAAAAAAGCAAACAAAGAAAGATCTAGAACTGAGAATAGGGAGTTTATATCCTTCTTTATTTGCAAACATCTGCTTACTGAAACATTCCAATTTAATTATATGGCCAAATTACCATCTCTTACAGAACTATTGTTATGATTTTCAGATTCATCCAAGTGTCAATTTCAGTGTAACTCCCTGTATATTACAAAACGATGCCTGGAAACCATCCTCTTTTTGCAGTTAGGTTATATTTGAGGGTATGTTTTCTTTATTCTATTTCATCAAATTTTTAATCTTACTTCCCTAAAAATAACTAGCTTTTTATTCATATGTGTATGTAAGCCTGTATATACATGTATGCACATATATTTTCATATGTGTGTGTACATATATATGTATGTAAATATGTGCTGGTATTTCTTTTTGTTTGTGTGTGTGTGTGCGTGTGTGTATGTGTAGGCCAAGAACATTCATCTTTGAATTTTACGTATATATTTAATAAAATAAGTGCTTGATTTTTATGGAAACATTGAAAATGTACACTTGTATTCCCATTATTTAGTCTTAGCTAAAATTTCTGGTTATAACACATATGCCAAGAATATTTAAAATAAATATAAATAAATATAACCTACTAAAGATAGTTGAAATTAATTGTAAAATTATTTATATTTTTTAAATGTTTTTGTTGATGTTGTTTTATTTTTGTCTGAAAAACAAAAGTCTTTTTCTCCAATTCTCAGACTACAAGCTGAACTCTGAAAATACTCAGCATCACAATTATTATTGAGCTTAACTCTGGTTGTTTTGTTTTATTTTTTGTTTTTTTAGAAATAAACTGTTTATCTTGGTAATCTAACAGAGTCTGAAGCTGAGTCCTTATTGATGAAGATAGCATCCTTCAGATGCAGACCTCAGAATTTTGAACTGGAACTTACCTGGAATCCATAACCATCAGATCTACTTTTCCTTTTATTGGAAGGTTCTATTCCTCTAGCAGCTTCCAAATAAACACAAATTATTAATTACAAATGTTTGTCCAATAACCAAGGATTGTTGCTTTATAACTAGCTCTTATATTTTATAATTAACCTATATTTCTTATTTACACTCTGTCATGTGGTGGTACATTTATTAACATGGCTACTGGGGTTATATTTAGTAAGTGACTTTCTGTGTGCCAATGCATTCAAATGTCCTTTTCACTTTTTCTTCTAAGAGATTCATTGTGGCTGACATTTTCTAACAAACTCTTTAGGAAATTGCACCCAGATAGTTTTGTTGTTGGGTTTTTTCTTTTCTTTTTTTTTTAAAAAAAGAGAAATGGCAGATTCTTTTTTCTTGAACTGCATTTTCTAATCTTTAAACTCTAATTTTTAAAAGTATTTAATATGATGCATTATTCAATAATTTAGTAGGAAAAGAAAGTTTTGTTTCACTGATTCATTCATTGGTTTTTTCTCCAAAATAGTGACTACTTTAGAAGAACAAAAGCATTATGTTGATCTGAGTCTACTTCCCCATGTCAGCATTTACATAAGACTCACCCTTCATAACCCTTCTCAGAATCCTTCTTTGTAGAAAATGTTAATAATATTAAAGAATATGTGAGAGAAAATGTAAAGTCTATAGTTCATTTTATAGTCATGAATGTGTTATTATTTTCTTAACATTTTGAAAAATATTTATATCTAGACACACAGTACCCAAACAAAGAAAAATTACTTACACAGAAAATTTCTTCCTACTGTAGAGTGTCTATTACTGTGATAAACCATGACCAAAAGTAACCTGAGGAGAAAGAGGTTTACATTCTCTTACTAAAGTGAAGTTAAGTCCTGTCACTGAGTGAAGTCAGAGCAGAAACTGAAGTGGAAGTCACAGGACACAAAAAATGAATAATGCTATTCGTGTTCTTTCCATGTCTGTTCAATATCCTTTTTCAAACACAACTCCAGGTCATCCCATAGCTACCCATGTCTTGCTCAGTATTCTTTTTCAAACACCCCTCCAGGTTCATCACACAGCAATCAAGAAAATGCCCCACACATTATCCAATCTATTGGAAGATTTTTTTTCATTTGAAAATACCTCTTCATAAACAACTCAAGCTTGTATCAAGTAGACATAAAACAACGTAGAACATGAAAGTATAAACAGATAAAAAAGAACACTTGGTGTTATTCTCAGTAATGTTGATTCATTCACATGTGGAAACATCTACAAGACATGTGGTGTAATCATAACCAAGACACATTATGATGAAATGTTTTAGAATTATCTTTATGAGACTAAGGAACTTACTGATTATCACAGCCATTCTCCTTACTGTCATTAGCATAACATGTTTTATTAATGAAATATATACTAGCTTACAACCCCTTTTGTTGTAAGTAAAAGCCATTGTTTGACCTGCAATATTCTCTATTCCACTTTGGACATAACGACAGCAGTGAGATCTGATTGCTAAGGTCATTGGTAATTCTGAAAATAAATAATATAAGCTCAACTAATTATAAATATATAAAAATCAATGAAAATTACAACAGCCATCAAATAAAAATGTTTCTAAAATTAAGACACTCAATAATTTGATAAAGTAAATCTCTACTCTCAGAAATTAGTTTTTATCTTTGTACACTAGTGCATATTTCATTTGCTAAAAAAATGAGTATCTAATTTTAGAAAGTCATGAATTACTGATGTTAACACAACTTTCCAGAACTCATTACTAACATATAATAAAAATATCTTAGTCTTCCCAATAATTAAGTTTATAAGAAAAGACATTCTGAGCAACCCAACTGAATGTCATATAGTTTTAGTACTTTATCATAATTTATTGATATGCTAAACAAATTATATCCTCAAGTATCTTCTATAGCCTTATTCTTTAAATGGTTTAGCATATCATATTCTTGGAAAGCAAGAAGTGAGTGACCACACACCCAGTGGAACATGCCACTCTATAGACCCTCCATACTTGGGCAAAACTCTAGGCACCTGTCCCACCTTCCTCAGCTCCTCTAGCCAGCCAGCAGTGGAGTTTCCTGAAGGTAGGCTGCTCCAACACCCCATCCCATCAATCTGACCCTAAAGCTACAAGTCTCACTGTGTCCCCAAACCTTCCTATCCCACTGCAACCTCAGAGGAACTTTGAAACATGGCCTGCTACTACACAGAAAGGACCAAGAGTTGAGTGATCACCTACCAGGCTGAACACCCCACTCTCTAGGCCCTCCAAACTGTATCATAACCCAGGGCCCACCCCCTACCTTCCTCAGCATGTCTAAAAAGTCTGCAGATTAGTTTCCTGCAGGTAGGCTGCTCCGTTGCCCAAATCCCATCCATTAGACCCTGCAAGCTACAAGTCCTGCTCCACTCCCAAACCCACCTATGCTCCCACAACCTCAGTGGAAATCTGAAATGCAGCCTATTACAACACAGAGAGGACAAAGAAATGAGTGACCACCCACCTAGAGGGATTGCCCACTCTTTAGGAGCTCCATACCAAGGCATAAACCCTGGCCCCAGGCCCACCCACCTGCCTCAAATACTTGATGTGGGAAGGTCATTTGTCTATCTGTTGCTTTCATTGGTTAATTAATAAAGAAACTGCTTGGCCTGATAGGTCAGAACATAGGTGGGTGGAGTAAACAGAACAGAATGCTAAGAAGAAGGGAAGTTAGGCAGATGCCATGCCTCTCCTCTCCAGAGCAGATGACATGGATCCAGCCACCAGGTCAGACATACTGAATCTTTCTTGGTAAGCCACCACCTTGTGGTGCTACACAGATTACTAAATATGGGTAAAAGCAAGATGTGAGAATTAGCCCAAAAGAGGCTAGAACTAATGGGCCAGGCAGTGTTTAAATGAATACAATTTGTGTGTTGTTATTTGGGGGCATAAGCTAGCCAGGTGGCCGGGAGCCAGGCAGCAGGAATGCAACCTGCAGCTTCTTCTACAGATGCTCTAGCCAACCAGCATGTGAGTTTCTACAGGTAGGCTGTTCCAACACCCCCACCCCATCAAATGGACTCTGCAAGCTACAAGTCCCTCTCTGCCTCCCAAACCGTTCAACAACCCCTCTCCCCTTCAGCCTCAGAGGAATGCTGAAACACAAACTGCAACTACACAGAGAGGAGTAAGAGACAGGACCAAGAGATGAACCTGAAGCACAAGCTGTGACTGCACAGAGTGGAAAAAATAGAGTGAACCAAGAGAGTGGACCAAGAGAATGGGCCAAGAGAGACCTCAGTGGCTCCCCTGAGACACAAACAGTGACAGATGAAATGGAGGTGGGACAGAGATAAGAACAATGACAGAGAAATTTTGATTGAGGGAGCCATTATAAGACTAGCAAGAAACAAGGCACTAGAGAAATTCCCAAGAATCCCCAAGAATGACCCCAGGTAAGACCCTAAGCAACAGAGAAGAACATGCTCAAAATGGCCTTTCCCTATGGTCAGATTGATGAATGTATTAAATGTCACCATAGAACCTTCATCCAGAAACTGATGGAAGCAGATACAGAGAACCAGAGCAGAGCATTGGGCTGAGTTCCCAAAGTCCAGTTGAAGAGTAGGAGGAATGAGAATATGAGCAAAGAGGTCAAGACCATAATGAGGACACCCACTGTAACAGTTTACCTGAGCTAATGGGAGCTTACCCACTCCAGCCAGACAGGAAAGGAACCAGCATAGGACCAAGCTAGACCTTCTGAATGTGAGTGAGGGTTGTATGGATGGGTCAGACTGCAGGGCCACTGCCAATGGTGCTGGGATTTGTCTCTTCTGCAGGTACTGGCTTTTTGGGAACCCATTCTCTTTGGATGGATATCTTGCTCAACCTAGATGATGTATGGAGGGCCTTGGACCTTTCCCAAAGCAATGTGACTTACCCTCTTAGAAGAGTGTATGGAGGTTGGGATGGAGGGATAGGTGGAGGAGATGAGAGCTGGGATTGATATATAAAATGAAAGAAAAGATAGTTTTCTTTTTTAGAAAATAAATATTTAAAACCAAAAAACCCACTTCATTTTCTCATCACTTGATACATTAGTTATAGTCTCATAATAACTGGAAGGACTTTTGAAAACTCTTCTGTTAATTCTGAGAGTACTTCAATGAAAGAAAACACTGACTCTGCCTGAATTCTGACCTCTCATTCATTGGTTCAACACATGTTGGTTTTCCTGTCTATATTAATACTGAGAACTTCTTATGGCTTCAGAAACAGACAGTGAATCCACTGCCATGAAAATAAAGTTTATACACATAAGTAAATTTAACACATGATTTAATTTTGCGTGTGTTCAGCCAGGATGATCAAAACTTTTGATTTTTTCCATAAGACCCTTCTTACCATACGAAGTACCCTGCTTCATGATAGGAATGTGACATGTGCTCCACATGTTTCTCTGTGGTTTTGGAGCCTGTCCTGGAACTAGCTCTTGTAGACCAGGCTGGTCTTGAACTCACAGAGATCCGCCTGCCTCTGCCTCCCAAGTGCTGGGATTAAAGGCGTGCGCCACCATCGCCCAGCAATGTATTTAAATCTTTAGTTAACTGTTGTCAGGGGTATTTTAGCAGCTTGTGAAAAATTTTGTAGTGAGGTATTATTCTGTTAACAAAGCAAAATTGCTGTTTTCCTGCTTGTATTAACACAAATTTCTTTTCAATAAATTTGAAATGGATAAGTGTGACCAGGAAGGCCTACATAACTATTATCCAACCTATTTTGGTGTTTTTTCCTTTGCTCCCTATGTTGCTGTTTTGTGAGGAGATTAGTTGTCGCAGTTGCATTTTCTCTCAACATCATGAAGCTACATGGAGTCCTGTCCTCTTGAATGTGTTTGGATACATCTCCACCAATCATGATTCAAAATAAATATTTTCTTATTAGTGTTCAGTCACAGCAATGAGATAATTAACTAATAAATGTATAACCTTAAACTTCCTGTAACATGTACTAAATTAGATGAACCTTCTTATAGCGTTTATAATCAAGTATAACTTATTAGAAACACTATTATTTTATTTCTTTTATAAAACCTGTTTTGCACAAGACAACACAACTCAAGAAATTAAGAAGTAACAAGCCTCAACGAAGTTATAGACACACAAAGAGGCTGTGAAAAAACTGTACCTAAAATCTAAAATTCTTCTCAACATTTTAATTTCATTAACCTTTCCTAGTTGAGGCTCTCATTGCTCATAATTAAAAACACTAAGTCATTCATCTAAACTAGCACTTTAATGCTGTTATTCATTCATAATCTCAGTAACACTGACTAATTGATTGATGAAGTGACATTTAATTTACATCCAACTAATTTCATATACATTTATTTACAATGACAGCTTTCCATACAGAGATTCTATTAATCACACAGTGTTTCAATATGTCAATCACTAAGGCATTTTTGTTTGTGTGGGACTCAATGACTTTATTTGATTTAGTACTTAGGTAGAAAAATACAAAGTTCAAAGTAAACTATTTCATATAATAAGAAAAGTAGTATATTCTGGCTTCTTTTCCTTTTTCTTAACTTAAATAACAGAATGTAATTCATCTAATTATTAAAGGCAAGATAAAGGATCATTTTAGGAATGCTATTCATAGAAATGATTATATATATATATATATATATATATATATATATATAATAAATATATATATTTAAGTATTTGAGTATTTGCCTGTCACATAAGAACCTAGCTTCACTATGGACCACTATGGAATATGGACCATAAACAAAAACTAATTTTCTCTTCTATAATAAAAAAAATGTAATTTGAAAAAAATTGTGCTCCTTTCTTGATTTATTTCTATTAATTTATTTTGAGAAAATAGTAGGCTGATATACAAATATATAAGCAATTATGATGAAATGGTTGTCATTTTGTAATAGTATATATTATATATTTTATATGACATAAATTACCCACATTGTGCTTTATTCAAGTAAATTTATAGCGACTATAATCATTAGGAAAATCCTTATATGTAGGATACAGTACCAAATATTGAGGGAGAGAACAGTGAAGCAGAATACATTAGATGAATTGGTGACATAAAGAGGGCTTTGAAAGCCTGCCATGGATTTGAATCTTATTTCAAAGATAGAGTTGAGATACTGAAGGGAGGAATCAAATGAATGACATTACATGACATATATTTTCCCATACTTACCAAAGCGTCAGGCAAGAAAATGAAATGAAAAGCCGAATATTGTCATTGTAAAAAGCTTTCAGGAATAATAAAAGTTACATGGAAAAGTATTTTAACATTAATTTAAAATATAAATACAGATATTTCTTGAAATATAGAACACTTATAAAATGCTTAGAAGTTATTTGTCTATATGTGAAGTTCTATAAAATTTATCATTTTCTCTAACTATTCCTGTAGTCAAGGCAAAGAAAACACACCTGTGTCTTAAGAAATGTCCATATTTTTTTTTGAAAATCCTAGGTACATTTTATGGTTCTGATATTATCAGTCATGATTTACCCTACAGAAAAACAGTTAATTTTAGCTGTAATGCAAATAGATTTCTGTTTTATTCATATAAACCTATCAGCAAAGGTGGTTAAGTATGAGGATGCATGTGTAACCTGTTAGATTCAGCTTGAATAATGGAGAGTAAATTGTAAATGGGATATTAACATATGTTCTACAATATAGCCTTTAAATTAAAACTGTTTGGAGACAAAAATAATGTTTATTTTAAAAGGAAAACAAAGATGAAAGTGAAAAAAGGAAAGAAAAGAAGGGAGGGATGAGGGAAGATGAGCTGGATTGTATAACATGAACCTGATTGTTATAATTGCTATGTGGGAATCTTGCTTTCATCATCATGACTGCATCGAAAGGCAGTGTTTTATATCCACAGAAAAAGAATTGTCTCAGAATAAAATTGTAGACACGAACCCAATAGAGGGACATTCCCTGTTTTGTATGATTGTTGTTTTTTCTCATCAGTGTATTCAATTAGTTCTTCATAAGCAATTGTTCCCTAAGGTCTCTGAGAGTATGATGTTAATATTGTAGAGACAGAGAGAAAGAAAAACAACAACAATGAGAATTCCACACAAGATTCTTGATGGTACATACCGAGCAATTGTGGTAATTACTGTGCGTTTCCACACACAGTACTAAGTACAATTTGACCTGTAGAGATGCAAACATTCTTTGTTCTAAACAAAAGACAAAGCCCACTATTCAAGCCTTCAAGAATTCTAATAGCCAAAAATTCACAAGGTCAATAAGTTCAAAAAATGTTTCTGAAATTGAGTTTGATGTTTGAAAATGAATTCTTACTTTTTTTATGTGTAATCATTATTTGGTTTTCCAAGGTACATTTACTGCAAACACGCGGGATGTTTGTTGTAAGTGATGAGCTAGTTAAATCAAACCCCATGTATATTTGAAATTCATTTAACACAGCCATTATTAAATGAAAACACAATTTCTTATCACCATACTAAGAGTTAATATTGGAGGGAGAGGCAGGTGGATCTCTGTGAGTTCGAGGCCAGTCTGGGCTACAAGAGGTAGTTTCAGGCCAGGCTCTAAAACTACAGAGAACCCTGTCTCAAATCAGGCCCCCCCTGCCGAAAAAAAGAGCAGTGTTGGTATATATGTGTGAACTGAAGATGTGAAAAATCTTTGAACTTGAACACTCAGTTATGTTTGTGCAGTAGTTATTTATAAACTAGCAACCTGATAACGTATCGTATCACATTTGATATTGTAATTGTCCCTGTCCATTGGAACAGCCATGTCTGCTTCAGAAATATCACAATCCTAGAATGGCATTATTATCTTGCAACTTTCAAGCAGAGAATATATTCACATACATTCTGGTGTGAAATAAAAACAGTGCTTTATATATCAAATACAAAAGGTATTATTATTGAGTAGAATTAAGCAGTGTAGTAGTGTCTAATTGATGTTTTTAACTTTCTTGTTTATAACAGTTCTCAAGAGAATATGAAAATTAAGAGTAAGATTTACAATATGTATTATCTTCACTAGCTGAAAGACAATACTATTAAGCATTTGGAGTTTTATTATTTTTCATTCACAAGCTAAATGAGGGAGTAGATGATGAAAAAGCATTTTAAGACAAAAGGAAATATTACATTTTCTGAAATGAGCTGTGTTTGGACACAGCTGGGTTGTTGTTTTTACTATCTGAAGTTTGTATCAGTATCTGCTGGAGGGTGTACATGTTCTACTAGAAGGAAATTAGCACAGACATCCAGAAGCATGTGTACATAGCATAATAATGAATAGACATAAAAAAATCATTTAAGTTTATAACAAAACAATTTCTGAATTTTAAGGAGGCATAAACTTTCTAATCTCCTCAAAACTGAATAATTACTTTGTTTTCTCATTGCATTCAATATTGAATTCCACAGAGGTTAAAAATAAAGAATAGCAGAAACCTATCTGACACATTAACAAACTTTCTGCTGATGTACCACATATAGCCAGACCACGGCATCTCACATTCCTTCTAAGCATGTGCCTCAAGAACTCTTCCACATGCTATTATCCATGTCCAAGATAAAAACTGTTTGTTGAAGACTTTGTATTCTAATGGAAAGTGGTCAATTTATATTTTATTTTCATTGACTTCTGTAACTTTGAGTTTGTCTAATAGTTCTCCCACTCATACACCTTAAGAATTGAACTTATTTAATACTGAGATATTGTGAGTAATAAATTCATTTTAAATGAATTTAGAATATTTTGGCACAAATGGATTAATTACTATTTTTATTGTATTTATTTTTCTCTCACACATGACACACCAAACAGCTTCTCCTCCCTCCAGTCCTCTCAGGCCGCCCACTTTCTCTTTCCCTAGCATCTACTTTTCCCTTAAGAAAAGAGCAATCTTTCCAGCCATATCAACAAAATACACTATAAGAGGATGCAATAAGACAAGGCACAAACCTTCATATCATGGCTGACTGGGACAAAACAGTAAAGAGAAAGAGGGTAACAAGATCAATGGAAAAAAGTTAGAGAACCCATTCCCCACTCCCATTCTAAGGAGTTCCACCAAAGACACATTCTAAACAGCTACAGAACGTATGCATAGGACCTAGTGTAGACCCATGTAGGCTCCATGATTGTAGCTTTAGTTTCTATGTGCTGATATGAGACCTGTCAATAGATTCTGTGGGCCTTGTTCATGTGGTACCATGAATCTCTCTAGTATCTACAGTACATCTTCTCTCTTGTCAGTGGTATTCCCTGAGATCTGACCACTACTTGTATGTGGATCTCTGCAGATGCTCCCATCAGCTGCCTATCCAGTGACTGAGCTAGACATCAATCTATGAGTATAGCAGATTATCATTAGGAATCATTTCATTGATTTTCTTTCTAGTTGTATTTGGTTCAACTGTTATTCTCTGAGTCATCCTGTCTCTGGTTTCTGGCCATGCTTTCAATGTTGGACATGGATATTACATCAAATCCATATATGACAGAGGGATAATATTCAAAATAAATATAGAACTGAAAAACTAGACAGCAACAAATCAAATAATCCAATTTAAAATGGAGTACAACGATTCTCTCTTCCATTTCAATTATTCTCTTGGTGATCTTTCCATCTGTAGTGTCTGTTTGCTTACTCTGAGTTTCCATTTTCAGAATTCCCTACATTTATGTTCCTTTATTGTTTCTATTTCCATTTTAAGGTCTTGAATAGTTTCCTTCACACACACACACACACACCCATACACACACACACCCATACACACACACACACACACACACACACACATATATATATATATATATATATGGTTTTATCTGGGCTTATTGGCATTCCTTAAATGATTTATTGTTTTTCTCCAATTTTTTGTCTGTCTTTTCCTCAATTTTTAAGGGATTTTTTCTTCATTTCCTTTTTAAGGACCTCTATCATTCTTATAGATGTGGTTTTACCGTCATTTTCTCATAATTCAGCTGCATTGGGATGTTCAGGTATTTTCTATCTTAGGATTTCTGGGCTTCAGCCATGCTGTATTGCTTTTTCTGTTGATTGTCATCAATGTAGCTTACCAGTATAACAGCTGAAGCAGACTGCTGATTGCATAGGACTATTGTGCTTCATTTAGAAGCTCAAAAGAAGCAAGCTACTTCTCACAGAGGTGACTTTCAGGTTATTTCGAGAAACAAGGACTTAGCTTCCCCCTCATGCTTCTAAGCAACACCAACACCAACAGCCTACAATATTAGAGAGTCTTCTGAACAAGCCTGACAAGCAACTCAAAAGAGGGCTGCCATTGGATGGTCTCTTACTGGTGGTAGTAGCATTGTTATCCCACAGGGGAAATTTTCATTTAAGCTTGTGTCATATTTCTACACCTGCTTATGTGTGTTGTAATTACTTTTAGTTAGATTGCTAATAATGTAATTCCTTATGACTTTTTTCACATATCCCTACTGCTATTTCTTTTTATTAATTTTTATTACTTTATAAATAATATGAATCAACATTCCAACTTCCTCCCCTCCTCCCACTTCCCTCCCACTCCTACCCCCACCCCCTTCAGTCCTAACAGAGGGCAAAGCACACTGCCCTGTGGAAAGTCTGAGCCCTCTCCCCTACATGCAGGCTTAGGAAGGTATGCATCCAAAGAGAATAGCATCTCAAAAAGCCAGTGCCTTCAGTGAAACAAATCCCAGTGCCATTATCATTGGCCCCTCCATCTGCGCCAACTGTCAACTACATTCAGAAGTTCCAGTTTGATCCCATGTTTGTTCATTCCCAGTCCATCTGGTGAGCTCCCATTAGCTCAGGCAAACAGTCTCAGTGGGTGAACAAGCCCCTTGTGGTCCTGACTGCCTTGCTCACATTCTCCCTCCTTCTGGTCTTCAACTCTCCCTTGGGAGCTCAGTCCAGTGCTCCGATATAGGTCTCTGTCTGTCTCCATCTGTTGTCGGACGAAGGTTCCATTGTGATATTCAAGATAGTCATCAGTCTGACTAGAGGGCAAGGCCAGTTCCTGCAACCTCCCCTCCACTGCCCAGTGTCCTAGCTGTGGTCATCCCCGTGGACTCCTGGGATCTCCTCTAGAGCCAAGTGTCTTGCCAACTCCAAAATTTTTCCCTCAATTAAGATATCTCCTTCCCTGCTCCCATATACGTCCTTCCTCCATCTCAACCATCCCACTCCCCCAAACTCTCCCCAACCCTACCCTTCTCTCCTTCCCTCTACCCTCTCCCCCATGCCCCCATGATCCCAACTTTTGCCTGGGAATCTTGTTTGCTTTCAGTTTCCAGGAGGATCAATATATGTTTTCTTTGGGTTCACCTTATTACTTAGCTTCTCTGGGATCATGAACTATAGGCTCAATGTCTTTTGTTTATGGTTAGAATCCATTAATAAATGAGTATATACCATAATCATATTTTTGGGTCTGGGTTATATCACTCAGGATATTATTTTCTACTTCCATCCATTTGCATGCAAAATTCAAGGTGTAATTGGTTTTTTACCACTGAGTAGTACTCGAATGTGTAGTTGTGCCACACTTTCTTTATTCATTCTTCAGTTGAGGGGCATCTAAGTTGTTTCCAGGTTCTGGATATTACAAATAATGCTGCTATAAACATAGTTGAACAAATTATTTTGTAGTATAATTGAGCATCTTTTGGGTATATTCCCAAGAGTGGTATTACTGGGTCCCAAATTTCTGAGAAACCACCACACTGATTTCCAAAGTGGTTGCAAAAGTTTGCATTCCCACCAGTAATGGATGAGTGTTCCCCTTACTCCCCATCCTCTCCAGCATAAGCTATCATTGTTTTTTTTTAATTTATTTATTTTAGCCATTCTGACAGGTGTAAGATGGTATCTCCAAGTTGTTTTGATTTGCATTTCCCTGATAGCTAAGGAATTTGAATATGCCCTTAAGTATCTTTTGGCCATTTGAAATTCTTCTCTTGAGAATTCCCCGTTTAGTTCAGTACCCCATTTTTCAATTGGATTACTTAGAATTTTAGTGTCTAGTTTCAAGAGTTCTTTATATATTTTGGAGATTAGTCCTTTGTCTGACGTGTGTTTGGTGAAGATCTTCTCCCATTCAGCAGGTTGCCTTTTTGTCTTAATGACTGTTCTTTGCTTTACAGAAGCTTCTCAGTTTTAGGAGGTCCCATTTATTCATTGTTGCTCTTATTGTCTGTGCTGCTGGAAGTGGTCTTAGGAAGTGGTCTCTATGCCCCTAAATTGCAGTCTACTTCCCACTTTCTTTTCTATCAGGTTCACTGTGGTAGTATTTATATTGATATCATTAATCCATTTGGACTTAATTTTGTGCTTGGTGATAGATATGTATCAATTTTAATTCTTCTACAGGTTGACATCCAGTTATGCCAGCACCATTTGTTAAAGATGCTTTCTTTCTTCAATTGAATAATTTTAGCTTCTTTTTCAGAAATCAGGTGTTTGTAGGTGAGTAGATTAATATCTGCATCTTCAATTTAATTCCATTGGCCAGTGTCTCTGTTTTTATGTCAATACCAAGCTGTTTTCATTACTGTAGCTCTCTGATAGAGCTAGATGTAGAGATTCTAATACCTCTGAAAGTACTTTTATTGTGTACAGTTGTTTTGGCTACCTTGGGTTTTTTGTTTTTCCATACAAAGTTGATTATTGTTCTCTCAAGATATGTGAAGAATTGTGTTGAAATTTTGATGGGAATTGCATTGAATCTATAGATTGCTTTTGGTAGGTTGCCATTTTTACTATGTTGATCCTATCAATCCAAGAGCATGGGAGATCTTTCAATTTTCTGGTTTCCTCTTCAATTTCTATCTTCAGAGACGTAAAGTCTTTGTCAAATAGGTCTTTCACTTCCTTGGTTAGTGTTAGCCCAAGATACTATATGCTATTAATGGCTATTGTGAAAGGTGATATTTCTCTGATTTTTCCCCTCACCTTCTTTATCCTTTGTGTATAGAAGGGTTACTGATTTTTTAGAGTTGATCTTGTATCCTGCCACATCATTGAAGGTATTTATCAGCTGTAGAAGTTCTCTGGTAGAGTTTTTTTTTGTGCCACTTATGTACACTATCATATCATCTGCAAATGAAAAAAACATTTGACCCCTTCCTTTTCGGTGAATCCCCTTGATCTCCTTATGTTGTCTTATTGCTTTTGTTAGAACTTCACGCACTATGTCGAAGAGGTATGGAGAGAGTGGACAGCCTTGTCTTGTTCCTGATAATAGTGGAATCACTTTAATTTGATGTTAGCTCTCAGCTTGCTATATATTGCTTTTATTATATTTAGATATGTATCCCTATTCTCTCCAATACCTTTATCATAAAGGGGTGTTAAATTTTGTCAAATGCTTTTTCACCATCAAGTAAAATGATCAATTTTTTTTTCATTCAGTTTATTTAGTATAAGGATTACATTGTAGATTTTTGTATGTTGAACCAGCCCTGCATCTCTGGGATTAAGTCTACTCTAACATAATGGATGATATTTTCGATGTGTTCTTGGATTTGGTTTGCCAGATTTTATTGAGAATATTTGCATCAATGTTCATGAATGAGATTGGTCTGTAATTTGCTTTCTTGGTTGAGTCTTTGTAGTTTTGTTATCACGGTAAGTGTAGCTTTGTAAAAAACATTTGACAATGACCCTTCTGTTTCTATTATGTGAACTCATTGAGGAGTATAGGTAGTAGCTCTTCTTGGAAATTCTGGTAGAATTCCGTACTAAAACCATCCAGCCCTTGACATTTTTGGTTGAGAGGTTTTTTGATGACAGCTTTTATTTTCTCATGACTTATATGTCTATTTAGATTGATCACTTGGTCTTGATTTAATTTTGGTATATGGTATCTATCTAAAAAATTGTCCATTTCTTTTACACTTTCCAATTTTTGTGGAGTACAGGATTTTGTAGTAAGACCTAATAATTCCTCATTGTCTGTTTTGTACCCCTTTTCATTTATGATTTTGTTAATTTGGGTGTTCTCTCTCTGCCTTTTGATCAGGTTAGATAGGGGTTTGTCAATCTTGTTGATTTTCTCAAAGAACCAGATCTTTGTTTCATTGATTCATTGGATTGATTTCTTTGTTTCTATTTTGTTGATTTCAGCCCTCAGTTTGATTATTTCAAGTCTTCTACTCCTCCTGGGTGAGTCTGCTTCTTATTTTTTCTAGAGCTTTCATCTGTGCTGTTATGCCACTTATATGTGCTTTCTCTGTTTTCTTTATGTGAGCACTTAGTGCTATGAACTTTCCTCTTAGCACTGCTTTCATAGTGTCCCATAGGTTTGGGTATGCTGTGTCTTAATTTTTGTTTAATTCAAGGAAGACTTTAATTTCTTTCTTTATTTATTCCTTGATGCAGGGTTGGTTCAGTAGTTGACTGTCCAGTTTCCATGAGTTTGTAGGCTTTTGAGGGTAGTATTGTTGTTAAATTCTAACTTTTCTCCATGGTGATCCAATGAGATACAGGTGCTTACTCCATTTTTTTTTTTTGTATCTGTGGATGTTTTCTTTGTCACTAATTATGTGATCAATTTTTGAGAAGGTTCCATGTGGTGTTGAGAAGAAAGTATATTCTTTCTTGATTGGGTGGAATGTTCTTTATATGTCTGTTAAGTCCATTTGACTCATTTCATTGGCTATTTCTCTTATTTCTCTTTTAAGTTTCTGACTGGTTAATCTGTCAATTGGTGAGAGAGGAATGTTAAAATATCCTACTATTAGTATGTTGGGTTTGATGTGTGATTTAAGTTTTAGTAATGTTTCTTTTACATATGTTGGTGCTTTGCTATTAGGGGCATAGATATTCAGGATTGAGACTTCATCTTGATGAATTTTTCCTGTTATGATTAGAAAGTGTCCTTATCCATCTCTTCTGATTGATTTTAGTTTGAGATCAATTTTGTTAGATATTAGGATACCCACACCCACTTTTTCCTTAGGTCTGTTTGAATGGAAAACCTTTTCCGAATCCTTTATTCTGAGGTAGTGTCTGTCTTTGAGGTTGAGGTGTATTTTTTTAAACAGCAGAATGCTAGATCCTGTTTTCATATCCATTCTCCTAACCTGTGCCTTTTTATAGGTGAATTGAGTCCATTGATATTAAGTAATATTAATGACCAGTGGTTGTTAATTCCAGTTATTTTTGGTGGTAGTGTTTGTGTTTCTAATCTTTGAGTTGTATTGTTGGACGGTTATCAGATATCTGTGCTATTTTGGGTATTGATAGCTTCCTTGGGTTGAGGTTTTCCTTCTAGTACTTTCTATAAGTCTGGGTTTGTGGTTATGTATTGTTTAAATCCGTTTTTGTCATGGAATAGCTTGTTTTCTCCATTGATGGTGAAAGAAAGCTTTGCTGTGTATAGTAGTCTGGGCTTGCATCCATGGTCTCTTAGTGTCTGCAGCATATCTATTTTTTTTATTGAAAAAAAAATTTTCTGCCTCCTCCCCGCCTCCCATTTCCCTCCCCCTCCTTCCGCCCCCTCTTCCCCTCCCCCCACTCCTCTTCTCCTCCCTCTCCAGTCCCAAGAGCAGTCAGGGTTCCCTGCCCTGTGGAAAGTCCAAGGTCCTCCCACCTCCATCCAGGTCTAGAAAGGTGAACCTCCAAACTGTCTAGGCTCCCACAAAGCCAGAACATGAAGTAGGATCAAAACCCTGTGCCAATGTCCTTGGCCTCTCATCAGCTCTCATTGTCCACCATGTTCAGAGAGTCCGGTTTTATCCCATGCTTTTTCAGTCACAGTCCATCTGGCCTTGGTGAGCTCCCAATAGATCGGCCCCACTGTCTCAGTGGGTGGGTGCACCCCTCGTGGTCCTGACTGCAGCATATCTATTAAAGAACTCCTGGCTTTCATAGTTTCCTTTGAGAAGTCAGGTATAGTTCTGATAGGTTTGCCTTTATATGTTACTTGACCTTTTTCCTTTGCAGGTCTTAAAATTCTTTCTTTACTCTGTATATTTTGTGTTTTGATTATTATATGGTGAGTGAATGCTTCTTTTTGATCCAATCTACTTGTTGTTCTGTAAGCTTCTTGTACCATCATAGGGATATCCTTCTTTAGGTTGGGGTAGTTTTCTTCTATAATTTTATTGAATATATTTTCTGGGTCTTTGAGCTGGAGTTCTTCTCCCTCTTCTATCCCTATTATTTAAGGCTCGGTTTCTTCATGGTTTCCAGATTTCCTGGATGATTTTCTTAAGAATTTGTTGGATTTGAAGCTTTCTTTGATCAATGAATCTATTCCTTCTATAGTATATTCAGTGCCTGAGATACTTTCTTCTCTCTCTTGTATTCTGTTTGTTATACTTGTCTTTGTAGTTCCTGTTTGTTTACTCAGATTTTTCATACCCAGCCTTCCCTTGGTTTGTGTTTACTTTATTACCTCCATTTTGGTCTTCAAGTCTTGAACTGTTTCTTTTACCTTTTTCATTGCTTTTTATGGTTTTAATTAATATTCAATTTTATTTAATATTTGATTAATTTAAAAAAGATACCATGAGTTTGAAAGACTGGCATTCAGAGTAGCCAAAGTTATGAAAAGGAGGCAAGGAATTATCTACTTATGTTATAATCACAAAAAATAAGGTAAATAAAAAGCATAGTATTTTAGGAAACATTTTGATTTGACAGTTTAGGAGTATTTATAAATAGGTTAAAGTTGTAGAATGTTAAATCTTTTATAAATGTTAACAGTTTTAATATAGGGGAAAATCACTGATATTATTTTATTTTTTTAAATTTGTATATCATGTAACATTCAATATATATTCTCTGTCCATTATTTCTAGCCCCATGTTCAAAATTCAAATTATCCTCATATGAATCCAACATGCAAAGTTTGTTATTCTGGGTCTGGGTTTCCTCACTAAATATAATCCTTAATCTCATCTATTTTCCTGCAATCTTCATGATTTGATATTTTCTTTAGAGATGAATAATATTGTACTTTTGAGCTATTTCACAGTTATTTTCCCCTTCTTTTTGAAGCTTGCTGATAAGGTCTCAAAATCACTTTTAGCTTTTCTACTTTTTATTTTTTTCTAATATTTTTTAGGTTATAATATAAATTCATCATTTCCCTTTCCATTTCTCCCTCATCACCCTTCAAGTTTTCTTCCCAATTTCAAAACTTGTTTTCAAATTGATTGTGTGTATGTGTGTGTGTGTGTGTGTGTGAATGAGTGTTTGCTAATATTTAACTCTACAGTTTTTGTTTTGTTTTACATTCTGGAAAAAAATCTCTGACAAATGTATACTTTACAAAGAGTTTCTCCTTTTTAGAGGGCTTCTTCTTAGTCCAGTTGATTATTTCTTCAGCTGTCTGTGCAAAGGTTATGGAGGTTTTAATTTTAAGAATTCCCACTTGTGATTGTTGGCTTTTTCTCGTGGAAAATGAAGTAATCTCCAGGAAGTTCATTTCAATACACCTGTATCATGTAGGTTCCTGACTATGTTTCTTTATAACATTTTTTTTAAATGAAACAAACTGTCCCTTTTTCATTATACATACCCAATTTAAGTTCCCACTCCCTCCCCTTCTCCCACTCCTTCCACTTACCCCACCATACACTTTCCATCCATTCCTCTGACAGGGTAAAGTCCTCTTTTTTGGAGGGAAGGTCCAAGGCCCTGCCTACTATATCTAGGCTGAACAAGGTATCCATCCAAAGAGAATAGTTTCAAAAGAGCCAGCACAAGCAGTGGGGATAAATCTTGGTACCTCAACCTGTCCCACCCATGCAACTGTTAAACACATTCACAGGGACCCGTTTCATGCTATGATTGTTCCTTCTCAGTCTGGCTGGTGTTGTTGAGCTCCCATTAGCTCAGGTAGACTGTTTCAGTGGATGTCCCTATCATGATCTTGACTACATTACTCATATTCTCACTTGTCCCACTCTTCAAATGGACTTTAGGTGCTGAGTCCAGTGCTCAGCAGTGGGTCTCTTTCTCTTTTTCCCTCAGTTGCTAGATGTAGGTTCTATGGTGATATTTAAGATATTAAATATTCTGACTATAGGACAAGACCAGTCTGGGAACCCTCTCCTCTAAAGATATTAAGATCCTAGAGAATATAAGTAACAGGGTGAACCTAAAGAAAAGCATATACAGATCCACCTAGAAAGTCAAAATAGACAAGAGCACCTAACAAAATTGGGAACACAGGGTTGGGGGAAGAAGTGAGCATAGAAGTAAAAGAGGAAGGGAAAAAAAGGAGGGTCCGGAAGAACTTCAGGGAGTGGGATAGTCAAAATGGAGGAAGGACAGAGATGAGAGCAAAGAAAAAGATATTTTGATTGAGTGAGCCATTATGGGGTTAGCAAGAAACCTGACTCCAGAGAAATTCCCAGAAATCGACAAAGATGACCCTATCAAAGACTCTTTCTAGCAATTTTAGTACTTCAGGTTTCATGTTTAGATCTTTTATCTATTTATGGTTAGTTTTCTTGCAATGTGACAGATACACATCAAATTACATATTTCTGCATATGCTCACCAAGTTTTCTGGAAACATATTTGAAGGTGAGTTCTTTTGCTAGCATATGTTTGTGTGTGTGTGTGTGTGTGTGTGTGTACGTCAAATAATGAAATGGCTGAAAATGTCTATATTCATGTTTGCATCTTTAATTTTGTTTTACTGGCCTAAATGTCTTTTTTTGTTCCAGTTTCATATTGTTTATTACTGTGGCTCTGTAATATATCTTAGGAATCTGGGATGATAATTATTCCATTGTTGGTCTTTTAGTTTTGAAAATCCACGTTTTCTTCACTTTTCATATGGATTTTAGAGTAGTTATTTTCTTTAGTTTTTCAAAGAATTAGATGGCATTTTTTTATTGCGATTGCACTGAGTATGAATCCCTACATAGTTTTGGTAAAAAGATCACCTCCACAATCACAATTGTTCTAACTCATGAACATGGCATGTCTTTCTATTTTTTAGTATTTCTTTTCACAAATGTATAAAGTTACATTATACAGATCCTTCACTTCCTTGGTTAAATTTATTAAATAGTTTGTTTTCCTTGAGGATATTGTGAATAGAGAGTGTCCATAAACTTTGTTTGAAAGTGGTGATGTACACTTAAGGTCGTGCTCAACCTCTTTAGCGATAAGGGAAATGCAAATTAAAACAACTTTGAGATACCATCTTACACCTGTCAGAATGTCTAAAATCAAAAACACCAATGATAGACTTTGTGTGAGAGGTTGTGGAGAAAGGGGCACACTCATCCATTGCTGGTGGGAATGCAAACTTGTGCAACCACTTTGGAAATCAGTGTGGCGATTTCTCAGGAAATTTGGGATCAACCTACCCCAAGATCCAGTAATACCACTCTTGGGAATATACCCAAGAGATGCCCTATCATGTGACAAAAGTATCTGTTCAACTATGTTCATAGCAGCATTGTTTGTAATAGCCAGAACCTGGAAACAACCTAGATGCCCTTCAATGGAGGAATGGATGAAGAAAGTGTGGAATATATACATATTAGAGTACTACTCAGCGGTAAAAAACAATGACTTCTCAAATTTTGCATGCAAATTGATGGAAATAGAAAACACTATCCTGAGTGAGGTATCCCAGACCCCAAAAGAGGAACATGGGATGTACTCACTCATAATCGGTTTCTAGCCATAAATAAAGGACATTGAGCATATAATTTGTGATCCTAGAGAAGCTAAATAAGAAAGTGAACCCAAAGAAAATCGTATAGTCATCCGCCTGGAGAGGGGAAGTAGACAAGATTGCAGGGCAAAAACTGGGAACTTGCGGGTAGGTGGCATGGGGCAAAGGGGAAATGGGATGAGAAATGTGAGAAGGGGAGGATGGGAGGAGCTTGGGGGATTTGGATGGTTGGGATATAGGAAGGGTGGATAGGGGAGCAGCGAAGTATATATCCTAACTAAGGGAGCCATCTTAGGGTTGGCAAGAAACTTGACTCTAGAGGGGTTTGCAGGTGTCTAGGGAGATATCCCCAGCTGGTACCTTGGGAAACTGAGGAGAGGGAACCTGAAATGACCCTATCCTATACTGATGAATATCTTACATATCACCTTAGAACCTCATCTGGCGAGGGATTGAGGTAGAGACAGAGACTCATTTTGGAGCAACGGTCTGAGCTCTTAAGGTCCAAATGAGGAGCAGAAGGAAGGAGAACATGAGCAAGGAAATCAGGACCACGAGGGATGCACCCACCCACTGTGACAGTGGAACTGATTTATTGGGAGCCCACCAAGGCCAGCTGGTCTGGGACTGAATAAGCATGGGTTGAAACTGGACTCTCTGAGCATGGCGGACAATGAAGGCTGATGAGAAGCCAAGGACAATGGCACTAGGTTTCGATCCTAATACATGAACTGGCTTTGTGGGAGCTTAGCTTGTTTAGATGCTCACCTTCCTGGACATAGATAGAAGACCTTCTTCTTCACGCAGGGCAGGGAATTTGGACTGCTCTTCAGTATCAAGAGGGAGGGGGAATGGTGTGGGGGGAGGAGAAGAGGAGTGGGGATAGGGGGAGGGGAGTGGGGGGAGGGGGCAATATTTGGGAGGAGGGGAGGGAAATGGGAAACGGGGAGCAGGTGGAAATTTTAATTAAAAAAGAATAAAAATAAAAATAATAAAAAAAAAGAAAGTGCTGATGTACATAGTATGTTTCAGGGTTTCTTTGGCTAAAGAGAAAACGTTTGTCAAAAACAAAACAAATATTTAAATGGAAAGGAACAGGAAAATACTCGGTTTATAAGGAAAAGTGGAATAGTTTCTTTCTATTGACTGTACATATAAAATATTTTAGCAAATTTGTATAAAAACTAAAATTACTTTAAAATATTATTTATTATAAAAAAGATTTTACTTGTGCAGGATGATTCTGTATCCTAATACATTGTTGAATTTTTTTTATAAATGTTATAAGTTTTCTAATAGAATTTTGTGAATGTCTAATCTATAATATCCTGTTTTCTGCAAATAGGAATAGCTGTTCTCTGTCTCCTATTTATATCCATTTAATTTTTCCCCTTCATTTTCTTATGACATCAGCTTGTGCTGCAAGCAGAATACTAAAAAGACATCAGTATGTTGGATCCACTCCCAGAATTATAGCATTGCAATGATAGTTCTTATCTGTTATGTTATCTTTAACTTTATTTTACATAGAGAGTACAGAGTAATTAATATAATTATATTCCCTCGTGAACACTGAGGATAATCAACTTGTGAATGAAATTAAAGCATGCTCTTAAATTCATATACATCCAAAAGAAATGATAAAGCATTTATTTTTAATAGAAAATTGTATCTTTTTATTTCCTTGAACTTTCATACCTGTGAAAACATGCATACATAAAAATGCAAATATATCTTTTTGTGTCAGTATTGAGGTTTATAAGTCTTTCCTTTTCGAATTGTAATTTCACAATACTGTGGATTTCACATTCTGTTACATATATACACTTCACAAACAAAGATTATATCTGAGGCTAAAATTGGCATTCATTATAATTAGGAAGAGGGAGAAGGAGAGAAAAAATGTTCGTTTGGTGTATTTATGATCATGATTTTTTCAATGTAAATTATCACAGTTCAAAATATTATAAAGACATTTATCTATTGATTCTTTTATTTAATAGTTATTCTTTAGACTTTATATTGGAGACCAGGCTTCTCTATAGCTGTGGAGACAGTCCTGGCATTCACTCTGTAGACTAGACTGGCCTCAAACTCATAGATATTTACCTGCTATGCCTCCTGGGTGCTAGGATTAAAGGCCCACAACCACCCAGCTGTAATATAACTCATAGCTTCAATATTCAACATGGCTGAAGAAAAATCCATTATGCCTTTGCATACATGAGATTTTCTTGCTTCATTCCAGCAGTGGAGATGCAAAGGAGTATAGACTTTAAGTAGAATCTTTGGTGGACAGCATGAGTGGAGGGAAACGGTATACTTCTTAGGCTGAATGCATGGATGAGAGGTTGAGAGGTTGTACTGTGAGAGAGATGCAGAAACTATCAACTATCTCCAGCCATTAGACAGTATTTTCTCTTTTTTGTAATTCTTAAATTTCTTTTATAAAGCAATATTTCCTCATTTTACATACCTATTCCAGTTCCTCTTTTTGCTCCCTATAGACAGTGACTACCCTTTTCTTTCCTGACCTCCCAGAACAAAGTAATCACACAGAAATGATATTATCTGCAATATTTCTTGGCCAATAGCTCAGGCATATGTGTAGTTATATCTTTCATATTAAGTTAATCCATTTATATTAGTCTGTGAATGCCTACATGGCTGTGACTTTACCTCATTTTCTGCTTGTCTTGCTTCCTCTATTGCTAGCTGGTTTCTGCTTGACTCTACCTATGTTCTATCTAACTTTCTGTTCAAATTTCTGGACTGTCTTTACTCTGCCAAAAAATTGCCCAAAAACCTTTATTCATCAACCAATAAAAGCAACACATAGACAGAAGGACATGCCACATCAGCTCCCTCCACCTTCCACAAATCCCACCCCTTATTCACTCCTCAGAAATCATAAGCCTTCCCATGGGGATTCAACAAAGTCTGTCACATCTCTCTGAGGCAGGATCAAGGTCCTCTGCCTTATATTCAGGCTAAACAAGGTATCCCTCCAAAAAGAATAGGCTCTAAAAATCCAGTGAAAATATTAGAGTGTTTCAATATATACCTGTTTTAGAAGTCTTTACTAATAAGGATTCTGTAGTATAAATTGGTTGATGTTAGAAAACTTAGAGAGAAAAATCAAAAGATGTTTAATTACCTAAAATATTTAGCCCCAACACAGGTTTAACCCCTTCAGTAACACCTAATTCTTAATACCATCAAAGTCAGACATTTGTCTTGAATACAATAAAGACTTAAGAACAAATTGTTGATTGGATGAATAAATTTAAGCAATAATATTCTTCCAAATTTATCTATAATTTATTCTTATTCAAATATATACATAGAATACCTAATTTAAACTTTTGATAGATGTTTAAATTAGAATATAATTATGTGTTATTTTAGCTGACTGAAGAGACCCTATCAGATGACTCACATATGCAAGGAAGTGATAAACTAAATTAGGTTCTAACTTTGAAAAAGTATTAAATTGATCCATTTTCTTTGTATGCTTCTCCAGGTCACATGAGGCAAATGATACTTTTCCTGTTTTCTTTTATAGTTTTTATTTGTTATACCTTAGACTTCTCAATTTGAATTCCTAGAAAATATCTTAAGTGAGATTGTGGTCTTAAAAGAGCTAAATACATACAATTGAAAATAACAAATGTTTTAAATGAGGACATCTAATTGAAAATAACAAATGTTGTAAATGAGGAAGTCTGTTAATTGTACTATGATTAAAAGCATACATTAATTATCAACTTGCTGTCAAAATCTTGATATCTTCTATTTGATTATAAACATTTTGGAAAAAAAGCAGTGATGAGAGGTCAAGAGAATTTCATATACTTTTTCTACAATATTTGGTCCCTGAATGCTTAAAATTATCAAACATCACAATCACATTTTTCACAGTTTTGAGTTTAGGTGGAACTATTATAACATATCCATGTATTACCTAATTATTTTTGGTAGATAAGAGCATGTAGAAAAGCTTAAATATCTAGCCTATTAAAAATGTAATTACCTTTTTATGTAATTTTTGATTTTATATAAAGTAATTTCAGTGCCTATAAATATAATTTCTCTCATCAAATATCAGATTCTGGCTTTACTGTATGTTCTTAACTTTAATGAGTCATGTGACTACTTTGAAAACACTTTGCTAACTTATATTCTTTAACAATATACAAACATTGCTTGTTTTAACAAAAAACACAGAGTATCTCAGTGACTGACAATTGATTATTTTACTTCTTTTTAAATATTTCCAGAACATAAGTAAAAGACAGGGAAAACTAAAAAGTCCCTGCTATTAGATATGCAATAAAATATATGTATTAACTGATACTTTATAACATTTATAGATATAAATGGATGGACTACATATTGATAAAGCATTGAAATATGTCATATGACTACACTGTTTAAAACTAAATAAAATGGCAGTTTTATTTCACATGTTAAAAAAATCCCTGATAAAATAGAGTCCCTGATAAAATGTAAAATGTATACATTCCATAGCAAATATTTTCCAATGTACTTCCAAGTAGAAAATGACCATCTCTGTTATATACAAATAGATGTATGCCAAGTTCAATCAATATAAAGACTCTGGCAAAAGAAAATTAAATATTTCTCTGAGAACCAGAATACCCTCACAAAAAAGGCACTACTTTTCATCCTACATTTGTCTTGATGCGATACATTTTGAAATAATACTTGAGTATTTAATCTATGCATAATTTAAAAATTAGGATCATGGAATTACTTCATAGATATATATTGCACTGCATAAGTATTTTATCCAGTTATGCCAGCACCATTTGTTTAATATGCTTTTTTCATTTTATATTTTTTTATTATTTTTCAAAAGTCAGGCATTTGTAGAAGTGTGGGTTGATATTCAGGACTTTGTTTGATTTTTTTTGGTCCTTCTGCCTATTTTTATGTCAATACCAGGCTGTTTTCAGTACTGTAGTAGAGCTTGAAGTCAGGGACATATAGAAGACTGAAAACAGATCCATATCTGTCACCATGCACAAAACTCAAATTCAAATGGATTAAAGACCTCAACATAAAGCCAGCCACACTGAACCTCATAGAAGAGAAAGGTGGGAAGTATACTTGAATGCACAGGAGGCCACTTCCCAAATATAATCCCACTAGCACAGACACTGATAGAATCAATTAATAAATGGGACCTCCTGAAACTGAAAAGCTTCTGTAAAACAAAGGACACAGTAAACAAGACAAAATGGCAGAGTACAACATGGGAAAAGATCTTCACCATTCCCATATCAGGCAGAGGACTGATCTCCATAATAAACAAAAAACTCAAGAAATTGCTCATCAAAAGAACAAATAAGCCAATAAAAAATGGGGTAAAGACCTAAGCAGAGAACTCTCAACAGAGGAATCTAAAATTGCTGAAAGACACCTAAGGAAATGTTCAACATCCTTCACCATCAGAAAAATGCATATTAAAAGAACTCTGAGATACTGTCTTACACAGGTAAGAATGATCAAGATAAAAAAACATTGATGTCAACTTATGCTGGATAGGTTGTGGGGTAAAGGGTACATTCCTGCATTGCTTGTGGGAGTGCAAATTGGTACAGTTGCTTTGGGTAACAGTATGGTGATTTCTCAGAAAATTAGGAAACAACCTTTCTCAAGACCCAGCAATACCACTTTTGAGAATATAACCAAAAGATGCTCAATAGTACAACAAGGACATGTGCTCAGATATGTTCATAGCAGCATTGTTTGTCATAGCCAGAACCTGAAAACAACCTTAAAGCCTCTTTACCAAAGAACAGATAAGGAAAATGTGCTACATTTACACAATGGAGTACTACAGAGCAGTGAAAAATTAGTGATATCTCGAAATTTGCAGGCAAACTGATGGATTTGAAAACATCATATTTAGTAAGGAAATCCAGACCGAGAAAGACAAATATCATATGTACTCACTCTTAAGTGGCTTTTATACATAAAACAAACAAAAAACAAGCCTATAATTCACAATCTCAGAGAACCTAGACAACAATGAGAACACGAAGTGAGACATATGTGTATTAATCTGCATAGGATATGAAAAAAGACAAGATCTCCAGAGTAAATTGGGAGTATTGGAACCATGGGAGAGGATATAAGGGGAGGAGAGAGTAAAGGATAGGAACAGAAAAAAAATGTATAACTCAATAAAATCAATAAAAAATTTAAGAAAGCATTTTAATTACAGATTGGTTGCTTAGTATACATCTTATATATTGCAACACTAATGGAGAAGCTGAAAATGTAATTTACACTGACTATTTTTTTCTAAAACATGCATTGATATAACAATAATTGAGACCTTATATTTATAAAGAACATTTTAAATATGCTTCATAAAGTATGCCAAAGAGAGAATACTGAAAATAGCTATAAGACTGCTAAGAGGATAGATCATGAATTTAAAATGTGAACTTAAACCAACTATTTAAATTCATCCAAGACTTGCCATGTCTATTCATTTAATTTAGTGATTTTTAAAGTTTACAAATATCTTCTAAACCTGACAGAAACAAAACCATATTTAGATGAACTGGATATTGCCTTGCCCATCTGTGTTCTATAATGTATGTGTGACTCTTCCTTTACCAAGCTTATATTTTCATAATTGGCCCCTTAATCTAAATTCCAAATGATCAGAAATGAATGCCAGCTGGACTGGGATAAGAATTACAAGCATATGTACTGTACCTCGGGTTATTATTGTCAAACCAGTACAAAATATGTCTGCAACTCTTGTATGTAAACACATTCTGGGTCAATTATAGTTGATAATGACATGACATTTTATTCTAATCAGGATTGCTATGGATGCAGAATAAATGTTACTTAGCTATATTAAGTCATTCTGAACACAGATGAAACTACTGAAGGTTGTCTGGGTACAATAGCAACAAAACTAGGAGATTCAGTGGCACAACAGTGCTGTTCATGGGGCTGAGGATGGGAGTAAGCCTCAAAAGTGATCAAGAGTTTTGATCCATCACATATTACAATAATATTTTGATGGTCATACACACACACACACAAACACACACACATATCCTTTGTGTCATATATAGAACATGCTATTTATCTCAGTAATTTGTATAATAATGGCTTCGATTTACTTTGCTAGACAAAAAATGATCATATGCTAAAGCAAGCTTCTCATATAGTACAGTATGAATTTTGAACTGTTGATCATCTTGTCTTTATATGATGGGTGCTAAAATGACATTATTGACTCACTAATACTATTAATAGTATTTGATTTAACAGTAATCAATAAACTAAAAAAACTGGACAATCTAGATTTTTGACTGATTATGCTTTGGGCAGGAGAGATTAGGATGGAATGAGACAACATAATCATAGGGTTTAATTTTTTATCTTAATTATTAGCAGTTACAAATTTCAAAGTGATAAGAAATATTACAATGAACCCTGGGACAAAACCAGCTGTTGGATCTAAATTGTTTCTATTTCTAGCTTTTATTCATGTGTTCAAATTAGTCAACAACTCTCAAACTAAAATCACCCATTTGTTGAATTCTTAGGGGAAAAAAATAGCTTTTCCAAGCTGCCTCTACTCTGATACTCTTCATCTTTCTGCAAATCAAGAATCATGGATATCCTGTATTAGCTATTCCTTTATAACATTGGACATAAACTTTTTTTGTGAAAATCATGATTTCTAACTCCTCTTTGTTATATCCAAGGAGAAATATCCAGAATTCAGCGTGTGGTTGTCATGTGGTGTCATTCAAAAATCATTGAAAAATGAAAAAAAGTTTGAGTCATAAAATACATTTGAACAAAATTGTTTAGCAGGGTTTCTTAACAGTGTTATTTAAAGTATTCTTATTATGAACACAGTGCATTGTCTTATTTATTTTGTTCCTAGGAAATAAAGGATTACTTGTTCTTGATGTTATGTATTGCTTAGAAATTTATTCAACATGGATAGTTACACAATATAAAAATTAATATAACTGTCTTAATTAGACAAGATTATTTTTATGTATTCTGAGACAAAAGATCCTTATAAATATAATCATATACCTAGCTTGCTCTTCTGGCCATATCATTGGAAGAGGACAATTAAATTCTAATTTGCATTCCTGATAGAAGGTGGAAGTCATAAAATAATCCCACATCAGTTCAGAATTATAAATGATAAAGGATTCTTTAATTAAGGGAAGCTTAGAGATCACTGTCCTAGATAACAGTCTGTTGTATGGACAGCAACAGACTCTATCAGCTGGAAGCAAGAGTGGGAAGCAAGAGAGAGAGTGAATGCTTTACACCTGCATTTACAATATAAGAGACCATGCCCAAGTGGGCTGGTATCTTAAATGCTATTGGCTGAAGGAACAGAATGTGCGCCCACCACACCTATCCCTTTTGTTTAAATATGAGAGTTCCAAACACAATAAAAAACTATGTACACTAAAAACAGATATCAAGTATAATTAGAATTAAAACCAGCATAAACAATATTAAGCAAGGTATGTATGCTAAATGTTTTAATAAACATCCTATCCTAAGAAAATCATACAGGAAATCATTTGGTTATATCATAAGAGTACAGTAACTAGGACTATAAAATCTTTAAACCCATCAATGGCCTGAGAAGGGAGATAATATTACTTGAGCAGGCAGGAAGTACAATCAAGCAGCTTCCAAAGTAAGTAATATATGATGGAGACAATTAGCTACCTGAGCAATCACCCAAAGTCTTACTTGCAACATTGAAGCAATCAACTTTGACCAAGACATAGCATAACTGACAGACCATTTTCAGAGGCAGGAATTTTTTTCAGAATCATTTTACCCTTTTTTGGCAAAATTTGACAGTTTTTGTCTTGTGTCTTGCTTATCCATTTCCAGATATCATGTAGTTTGTCAGTGGTTGAAGTATGAGCAGTCCTTGCCCAAAGACCAATGTTGCCAAAAAGAAAACAAACTCCTAATGGAGTGTCTTCTGTGCTCAACATTCTCTTGGGAATAGATTAGTGCTGTCAGGAGCAATCATGTCTCATGTCAATAGAACCATAAGTTATTTAAATGCCGTGTTCTACAGATCCTTGAAGTGGTCAAAGACTACCCATCTAGACTACAATCTCTATGTATCTAAAATCCTAAATGATCTGACTATATGTACAACAAACATGAACAACTATTGACCTATAATATTTAATACCTGTATAACTTAAAGACTAAGGTTTCATGTCAGAATATTAAATAATCTGTAAACAAATGTGTAACAAATAAGAACAATAACCTCAAAATATAAACAATCTATAAGCATTTTGGTCAAAGGTAAGAGAAATATATAATGCAATATGAAAATATATCCTAAAAAGTTGTATCATATACAACATGTCCTAAATAGAGATAGACACATGCATATATACAATCTGACAGAATAACTTTTCATAGTTGTTCAAATAATGTAAATAAAAATAGCAAATACAATTTGAACTTGTATCAATATACAAAAACTATACAAGTGTAAATTATCCATTAAAAATAACTCACAAGTATTCATTCTAATAACCACTATTATCCTTCTTCTTTTTAGAACAACCATAGTTTACACACAAACCCTCCACCTGATACAAGTAATACCACAAACCCTAAACTTTGTCCCCAACCCTGAGTACAAATTTTTTGAGATAGGGGACATCATCTTCTACAATTGCTTCCCACCATCATGGGGGTAATATTCTCTTAATGGGCTCCTGCAAAAGTAAAGAGATGGTTAACTTTCAAAATTACTGTTTAGTATAGTTGCAAACAAGTTTGAAGCAGTCAATAAGGTTTTTTTCAAAGTTCTTATTTGGAATTCTGGCCAGAAGGTCATGAGAAAGTGCACCATTTCAGCAGCTGATACCAAAAAACCACTATCAGCATCACAATATCATCTCAACCAGGTGGAGTTGTTGCTGTGGGGCCCCATCTTCTTCCTAGAAACTTCAAGGATTACTGCAGGAAAAGTATTTAAAAGAAAATCTATTGTTCATCATGGAAAACTTAAACATTATTCATAGAGACATATATTCAATAATTCATTAAAGAATATGATATAGACAAAATAGACATGGAGAAAGTAAAAATGTTCCCAAAGTCTTCCTTTTGTCTCCTAACAGATGGATCCTGATATGAAACAGAAACTCTGAATGTACCTTTTAACAACAAGCTTGGATTTAGAGAGGTACAGAGCAGAGTCATTGTCCTACTCCAAAACCAGTAGAACATATTAATATGTGTGTGTTTAATGTATGTGTATCTATTACCTGACCTCCTAATCTATATTCCTTTTTCAAGATGATTCTTAGTTGATAGTTATTTTCCTTCTGTTAGCATTCAAACATCCAGAGTCTATTGAACTTTTGATAATGTGTATTTTCCTATAAAGATAAGAGAAGAACCCTGCCCCAACCCTATATGCTTTCCTTACCACCTGTATGGTTGTCACCATTGTGGATGAGCTGTTATGTTTTAAAGAGTTTTCTCCTTTTCAAAGAGAATCTTTATTAATTTTGATAGTATCCATAGTTTTTCTTTTCCTGTGGAAAAAAGAGAAAAACCCCTTCCCCATCATAGCACATTTTTGTTTTCCATTGTAAGATCAACACATCCTTGAAATACACTGGTTGATTCAATTCAGAAGTTTTTTTCATTATCCAATGCCTCTCTCCTGCTGTTGTTCCATTCTCATTAATGTTAAGAAAATTCAAGGCGAATAAAGCATTGTGCAATCTATTTCTGAGGGTATTTTACATTCCTTTCTGTTTGTTCAGCATATGCTTTGTAGTATAACTGCCTGACCTGTAAGATTTGATATACCTATTATATGTTTTATATTGTAATAGGCAAAAAGTTTCCTTTTGTTAGCTACATATGTGGTGTGCAGTCAGAGCTGAAGGATCTGAAACCAATGAGTTGGGTGCCAGATGAAGGTGGAAGACATAAAATAATGTCACACCAGTTCAGAATTATGAATAATAAAGGGTTATTATTTAAGGGAAACTTAAAGATCACTGTCTTAGATAGCAGTCCTCTGCATGAACATCAACAGAGTCTAGCAGCCAGAAGCGAAAGCAGAAAGTGAGAGAGAAAGCGGGGGGGGGGGGAGGGGGGAGTGCACATATTTTGCAGCTGCATTTACAGTATAAGAGACTATGCCCGATGGGGCTGGTATTTTAAATGCTATTGGCTGGAGGAATAGAATGTGATCCCACAGCATATGATTATTTTCTATAGCATTTTCTTATAGTTTCAAGTTCTGAAATGCTGTGAACTCTGTTATCTTTCCTTTCCAGATAATCAAAGATAATGTTTCCTTGGTGAATTTTCACTAGGTAAATGTGCTTTCATGTTCTCTGTTCTATGATGTTTGCATGATTATTATATAATCTGTTCTATTCTATACAACTAAAGCTATTTTCTTTTCTTTATATAATTTTATTTTTAAGATTATAATAAAATTACAGCTCTCTCCCTTCCCCTTTCTCCAGCAAAATCCTCACTTTTACTCCTCATTGCTCTCCTTCAAATTTGAGGCCTTTTTTTCATTGTCACATGTTCATTTCAAATAATGTTACCTTTCTGTGTGTTTTCAGGATCAATCACTTGGCAATAAACCATTAATTAATGTGCTCTTTACAGGAGAACACCACATTTTCTGCTCACAACTTTCTTCAGCTGCCAGTAGTTCTTTGTGAAGGGTGGAGGCCTAAGGGATTTTTCTATTTTGGAACATATATTAGTTTTGTTCTTGTTCAGATTGTATTTATAATATAATGTTGGTGAAACTATATGTATATAAACTTTTACATTATTAGGAGGCAAAACCTCACATAAACTGTCTGATTGGCTGGCTTTTGTAATTTTTTTAGTCTTCTGGATTGCTCCCTGATCCATAGCAGCAGGAGTGTTTGCTCTTTCTTTCTTTCTTTCTTTCTTTCTTTCTTTCTTTCTTTCTTTCTTTCTTTCTTTCTTTTGTTTTGTTTTTTGGGTTTTTTTGTTTTTGTTTTTGAGACAGGGTTTCTCCATATCTTTGGAACCTGTCCTAGAGTTAGTTCTTGTAGACTAGGCTGGCCTCAAAACACAGAGAAGGAGTGTTTTCTAGATGTATCCATTGGAACTGGGTACCACAATTCTGCATTCTGATTGGTTGTAGTTTAATCATTCAAACATTATTGTTTTGTGGCCATTATAGCAGAGTTGCATTGGCATGCATACTTTAAGTAATCACAGCTAATGCTGTTTTAAATAATGTATTCATAACAAGCATAGATAATGGGTTTGTTAGATATATTAATCTGAACACTTTAAAGGTGGCAATTTAAGTATACTAGACTCCACACAGCAAAGCAGGGTCTCATGTAATAGGGTATCCCCTCAGTGGCTAGCACAAGAGATCTAGAAAGTAAGAGTGGTACTTAGAATTTAGTTCATGGAGCAGATTTATCTCTTAAACTCTTATGTAAGAATAGTGATTATCTATGTGTAGAAGTGAACACAAACAAATTATAGATAATATCAGCTAATTTAAAATATATATAAAGATCATTTCTATAACAAAACATTTTCTCAATTTCTTCTTTCAGCAACCAATACTAGTAAAACTACAAAATCATTTTATATATTTCCTTTATTTTTGAGAATTTTATTCAATGCATCTTTATCACAATCAGCCCACCATTCCTCTCCTAACTTCTCTCATATCCATGCCCTACTCCCTTTGCCAGCAATTAACTTTTTAAATGAGAATCTCAATTACCCAAGTCAAATTACAATAAGCATTGGAAAGGATGATCTTCCAATGTTGTTCACATGCTTTATTCTTGAAAAGCCTCTACATTTCCCTCTGTATCTGATTACCAACATTTCTATGGTCTAGAAAGAAAGTAAGAAAGAAGAGGGCTTACTTCTTCAGAAGTCTTCATTACTTTGAAAGTAACAAATGTTTAGGCTTGTGTCAATTTCCGTGGACATGGGATTGGGCAGCTTGCATGTCATAGCAAAGCTGGAATTGTTTTCTCATTGTTTTTTCCTAAAGTAAATCTTCTCTTTTCTGATTTCTTGATAATGTACTTCACACACATCTAAGACAGATTCCTGTGTACAACTATCATTCTACATATTTATATTATACTTTAGCATGCCTGCTGCAGGACCTCCTTCCACTCCTTTAGTCAATAGCCGTTGAGATACCCGCCCACTGTGGCATGGTCTCTTTCTCTTTAAAAAGTAGTAGCAGCACTCCACTCTCTCTATCTTGCTCCAGCGACTAGATTCCTTTCCTAGCTGTCATGTAGGATGGTGTTCTATGAGTTTTATCCCTCAAATAAATAACCCTTTGAATCCAAACTGGTATAAGATTGTTTCACACTTTATCTGGTACCCACCGTCTGGTTTTACAACCATTCCCCACCCCCCATCTCCCGGCTCTGCTGCTTGCCTCTGGCTTGGCTGCCTGCCACCAGCTCAGTTTGACACAAGCCCTCCCTCAGCCATGGAAACTCCATGCCTCCCAGGATCCACGGCCCGGACAGTCTGAGTGAGTTTTATGTGCATGGCTTGGGCAGCCATTGTCATATATGGCGGAAGCACTATTTGAAATACCTGCCACAGCATTTGCATTTTCACCATGACCTTTGTCCCAGTGGACCAGCATATGATGCTGGGCAGGTAGTCAAACATTCTCAGTCAGCCTCTTGCAGCAGCTGTGTCACAACCTCCTGTATTGGGTTGGAGCAGGGCAGGCGCCCGGGTGAGTCTTGCTGTTTATCAGCTGCTGGATTTTTGTACATCTAACTTCTTGAGTACCACAGGACCTAACCTGACACCCTTCCATTGATTCTGGTCATGAATCGGAAACAGTACCATCTGTTGGTTAACAGGAAAAATGGCAGGTTTCATTTTAATGGGACTGTAGCCGCGGCTTTTGCTGCCATTTTAAAAGAAATCACAGAAGCCTATATGCCTATGGAGGTACCTCAATTTACTGGTTATTAGGTTTCAGTTTCCTTCTTCATATTATATCATTAAGGAAGTATATGGCATTAATTGATAGGATTAATACCATGATAGGCAAAATTGTTTCCTTATCTAAGGGTACTAGGAACTTATCTGAAAAGGTCCAGGCTGTTGAATTTGACTTTCAGAAGTTATCACAGAGTTTTGATAAGGTAACAGACAGAATATACCTCCAAAATGGCAACTTACACAAAATCTGGGGGCAGTTCAAAGAGGAGATGTTATCTTTGAAAGGCAACATTAAGACCTTGGAATCACAGGTACAGAATGGGGACCAGAAAATTAATACCATAGGGAAATCACTAGAAACCTTTGCAGGTCAGGAGAGTCAGGCCTTTTGTAAGACAATGATTAAAAGATTTGAAATCATTGAAGAAATTATTGGAGCTGATGAACTGGGTGAGAAGATACAAGGACATGATACAATGCTACCACCAGCTGTCAGAACTGGTTTTCCCAGAGTTATAGTGACATATCTTGTAATTTATTCTGACAAAGTGTCAACTTCTAAAGGCTCAAAGGAGCCAAAGAAACTAGATGGAAGCCAGTAGGAATGAATGACCTAAAGGAAATTAGGCAAGCTGTTGTTAATTGTGGCTTAAACTCTACATTTGTTAAGGAAATGATAAGAACTTGGGCTCTAATGTCAGGGCTATACACAATGATATCTCCCATTTAGCATCAGCAGTATTGGAAGATGGACTTTCCTTGATGTTTGGAGTTTATTTCATAGAAGAATCCAAACATATGGAACAGCAAGGCAGAGCAAAAGGTGTGGAGGTTTCACAGGATCAAATTCTTGGCATAGGAGTATACGGTGATCCACAGGTCCAAGCTCCTTATGATGAAGAGGTATTGTCCCTATGCCACAAAGCAGCCTTGAATGTCTGGGATAGGATACCAGAACAGGAAGAAAGTTAGAGTCATATACCAGGGTTCGGCAGTTACAGAGACAACCCTATACTGACCTTTTGCAAAGATTCATTAAGGCTCTGAACACAGGAGTAACAGACCCAGAAGCTAGATGACTAATTCTTGAATTGCTGGCTTTTGAAAATGCAAACTTAGACTGCAAAAAGATAATTGGGCCTTTAAGATCTAGATCAGCACCATTGGATGAATGGATCCAGTATACCATGAATTTTCAGACCTTTAATTACAATGATGAATCTTGGGTGGGAAAAGCGATTTTCAAAATGATGAGGGGACATCAACCTGCCAAATGCTTTAATTGTTTTAAATTAGGACACCTACAAAGGGATTGCAGGAAAGTAATTTCTAGAAATAACACTTCATCTTGGAATAGGAAACCTTGGCCTTCAGGTATATGTAGGAGGTGTGGTAAAGGATGATATTGGACCAATGAATGCAGATCAAAAACAGACAAGGTAACCCAATATCATTGGGAAACTCCCTGAGGGGCCTTTCACAGACACCAAAGCCAAAAGTGGTACAGTGTAATTCCCAGTAACAATGGAGGACATGTCACACTAGGAAAGTTAAAAACTCTAGAAGCTTCTGTGCTAGAGAATAAGGTTCTATATGATGGCTCAAATTTGGAGGAAAAGTCAGACATTCAAATAGGAAATAATAGTCATATATTTTGGCAAACCTCTATATTGGTCAGAGACCAAATCTGAGAGTATATATAAATGGAATTGTGATTATTGGCTTGATAGACATAGGAGTGCATGTGAGTATCATCACTCCAGAATCTTGGCATCCAAATTGGCCTCTTCAAGAGGAAAATGTTCAGTTACTAGGAAATGGAACCATATCTTGAGTTAAACAAAGCATGAGATGGGTTGACTGAATTTGAACTAGAAAGTCAAAGAGTAAAGCTAATGCCATATGTAGCTGATATTGCAATAAATTTATGGGGCTATGACCTGTTACAGCAATGGAATACCCAGTTTAACATTCCTGCAGTCCCAAGAACTCATAATTCTGGGAAGAATGTAATAAGGTAATGTGCACAAAGGTCACAAGCCATTCAGGCTGTACAAGAATATAAAGCAACTAATAAACCTTTAGAGGTACCAACAATGCTACCTTTAAAATGGCTAACTGAGCAGCCAATATGGGTTAAGCAATGGCCTCTGGCTGAAGATAAATTGCAGGCTTTAGAACAATTGGCACAGGAGTAATTAGATGCTCCAGATATTGAGGAGTCAACTAGCCCTCGGAATTCTCCTGTGTTTGTTGTAAAAAACAAATCTGGTAAAATGGAGAATGGTGACAGATCTAAGGGATGTCAACAAAGTAATTCAACCTATGGCACCTCTACAGTCTGGAATTCCTCTGCCTTCTCTGTTACCCAAAGGATGGCCTCTTATAGTTATTGACTTGAAGGATTGCTTCTTCACTCTACCTTTACAAGAAAAGGATAGAGAAAAATTTGCCTTCACATTGTCTACTTATAATAACTCTCAGCCTATTAGAAGATAGCAATGGACTACCACAGGGAATGCTCAATAGCCCCAGCCTGTGTCAACACTTTGTAAGTCAGCCATTGGAAATAATATGTAAGCAATTTCCAAAGTCTATATTTTACCATTACATGTATGACATTTTGATATTTGATTCAAACAAAAATACTTTGGAAAGAATGTTTGAGGAAATAAAGATAATGTTGTCTGAAAAGATTCAAAGATGAGATTCTGTTAATTACTTAGATTACAGAATATGTTTACAGAAAATTAGGACACAAAAGGCACAAATTAAGAGAGACCAGTTATGGACTCTTAATGACTTTCAAAGATTGTAAGAAGACATTTCCAGTCTATGAATGGCTGTTGGGATAACCTGATCTAATAGTTTATTTAAACAAAACCTAAGATGGTGAAAAAGATTTGAATAGTCTCAGAGAATTAACAGCTGAAGCAGAAAATGAACTGATGATGGCTGACGAAAAATTACAGGACACACATGTGGATAGGGTGAATCCAAATCTTAGTTGTATTCTATTCATATTGCCTTCCATAATTTCTTCTATGGCAATTTTAATGCAGAGGGAAAATATTATTTTCAAATGGGTCTTTTTACTACACAAACCAAGTAAAAAAATTAAAAACTTATGTAGAAACAGTCTCTGAATTAATTTTAAAATGTAAATTGAGACTTCATCAACTAGCTGGTATAGACCCAGCAGAAATTATAGTGCCTTTCATTACTGATGAAGCAAAAAGGTTATGGAAAGACAATGAACCATGGAAGAGGGCTTGTGCTAATTTTCTGGGAGAAATAGCAACTATCCCAAAAGTGGTAGACTTAACCTTACAAAGAGAACTTCTTGGATTCTTCCTCGAATTGTACATGATGCTCCCATAACTGGAGCCCATACCTTTTATACTGATGTTAATAAATCAGGAAAGGCAGGTTATAAATCAGACGAAATGAGTAAGGTGGAACAAAGCCCTTATAATTCTGTCCAGAAGGCAGAATTATATGCTATTCTTATGGTACTAAGTGATTTTTAAAGAACCTCTTAATATAGTTACTGATTCAGAATATGCAGAAAGAGTTATCTTGCATATTGAAAGAGCTGAATTTATACCAGATAATACAGAATTGACTTCATTGTTTATCCAGGTACAAGACATAATCAAGATAAGCTCTATCCAATGTACATATCACACATCTGGTCCTGTTGTAATAAGGGCTGCGGGGCTGCGTCCCCAGCCACCCGCATGGCTAGCTTATGCCCCGAAATAATTACACGGAAACTGTATTCTTTTAATCACTGCCTGGACCATTAGTTCCAGTCTCTTATTGGCTAGCTCTTACATATCGATCTAACCCATTTCTAATATTCTGTGTAGCACAACGAGTTGGCTTACCAGGGAAAATCTTAACCTGCGTCTGTCTGGAGTGGGAGAATCATGGTGACTCCTGACTTGGCTTTTTTCTCCCAGCATTCTCTTCTGTTTACTCCACCCACCTAAGGTTTGGCCTATCAAATGGGCTAAGACAGTTTTATTAGTTAACCAATGAAAGCAACACATAAAATACAAGAACCACCTCCATCATGGTCCCATATGGGTCTGCAGGTCCTCTAGCACAAGGTAATGCAGAAATGATCAATTATTGATTGGAAACGTATTGCAGACCATAGAATTTCATAAAAAAATCACCTCAATAACAAAGGATTAAAGAAAGAGTTTTCCATCACATGGCAACAAGCTAAGGAGATTATAAAGAGATGCCCTACTTGCTCTTTATATAACCAAACACCCCTATCTGCAGGGACTAATCCAAAGAGTAATAAAAGGTATGAAATCTGGCAGATGGATGTGTTCCACTTTGCAGAATTTGGAAAACTAAAATATGTACATCACACCATTGACACTTATTCCAGCTATCAGTGGGCAACTGCTTTATGCTCAGAAAAACCTGATTCAGTAATCACACATTTATTAGAAGTTATGGCCATCATGGTATACCTGCACAAATAAAATCAGATAATGGTCCAGCTTATGTCTCTAGGAAAATGAAACAATTTTTTTGCTTATTATAATATTAAGCATTTTACAGGTATAGCATACAGTCCTACAGGTCAAGCAGTCATAGAAAGATCAAATTGAAATATAAAGGATATGTTAAATAAACATAAAGGGGTGGGAAATACCCCCAGAAATAGATTACATAATGCCTTATTAACCTTGAATTTTCTTAACCCTAGTGAGAAAAGAACAACAGCAGAAAAAAGACATTGGATAATGGAAAAGTCTGCTAAACTAAATCAACCGGTTTACTTCAAGGATGTGCTGACCTCGCAATGGAAGCCAGGAGATGTGCTGCATTGGGGAAGGGGCTTTTCTCTTTTTTCCACAGGAGAAGAAAAATTGTGGATACCATCAAAATTAATAAAGGTTTGGTTTGAAGAGGAGACACCTCTTGGAATGGAGAAATGACAGCTCATCCACAATGATGATTTTCATACAGGTGGTAAGAAAAACATTTAGGTTGGGGGCAGAATTCTTGTTTTTGCAGGAAAACATCTTCAAAAATTTAAGGAACATTGGATATTTGAATACTGACAGATGGAAAAATTACTACCCAATATGGATTACCAAGAAAATCAAATATGTTCCATAAATAATGTTTATATATATATATATGTGTGTGTGTGTGTGTGTGTATGTATATACATATATTTACACGTGTGTGTATATATAGTTTATTTATATTCATAAGTATATAGAGCTGGTTTTGGAGTTGGACTCTGGCTCAATCCCTCTCTAATTCTAAGCCTGTTGTTTAGAGAAAAACTCAGAGTTTCTGTCTCATGTCAAGACCCATGATATTGGACAAAAGGAAAAAAGGAATTTAGAAAACATTTTTGCTTTTCTTCATATCCATCATACCCTTCATTGAATATATCTATCATAGCTTTCTTTGAATATATGTATTTCTATATATGTCCATATAATTAATCTGTAAGTCTTCCACAATGAACAATGAATTTTCCTTCAGTAATCTTTGAAGTTTCTAGGAAGAAGATGGGGCCCATGACAAAAACTCCTCCTGGTTTATATGAAGTCATGATACTGTTATTGCTACTACAAGACCTGTTTTGCATCTAACTTGGTTAGCTGAAATGGTGCACATCTTTTACAACATTCTGAACAGACCTCCACAAAATACTCAGACTATTTGCAATCTTAACAGATATTAATCTTGAAATTTAACAATCATTTTACTTTCACAGAATCCCCCAGAAAGAATGTTGCCCCCATGACAGCTGGAAGTAAATCTAGAGGATGACGTCCCCTCTCCCAGCAAAGTTTGTCCTCTGGTTTAGAGAAATCATTTAGGGGTTGATCATAATTAGTATATGGTTGAGGGTTGGGGAGGAATTTTATAAGCTCAGGAATCTTTTTGAAAAAAAAAGGAAAAATGAATGATGGGATAATAGATTGGTATTTGTGAGTTATTGTTTAAAGATAATTACATTGGCAAAGATTCTTGTATATTGATACAAAGTTAAATTATATTGAATATTGTATGTATGCATGCTTCTACCTCTGTTTAAAACATTTGTTATATATTGATATATTTATTGTATTGATATATATTTACCATATTACAGTGTACATTTCTCCCTCTGATTAAAATATTTATATATTGTTCATGTATTGATATGTATTTTTACCATATTGCAATGTATATTTGTACATTGTTTGCATTTGGAGGTCATTGTCCTCATTTATTGCACAGTTGTTTATTCTCTTAGTCTTTAAGTTAGATATGTATTAAAATTTTTAGATCAATAGTCATCTATGTTTGTCATGTTTATAGTTAGACTAATTAGGTTTTTTAGATACATAGAGATTATATTTTGTATAAATATTCTTCAACCTCTTCAAAGAGCTGTAGAAAATGGCATTTAATCTAACTTAGAGTTCTGTGGTAGAGAGACACAATCACTCCTGGAAACACCAATCTGTTCTTGAGAGATTGTTGAGCACCAAAGACATTTCACTATCTGCTGTGTCCTGCAGAATGTCTTGCAGACTCCTTCATGAATCAGGAACCCCAAAAGGTAATCTCACCTTTAGGCAATTTCAGCAGTCCTCTCTCTGAGGGTTCTCTGTGTCCAGTTTATGCAATAGTCCAGGCAAGAACAGTTTCTTGCCCAAATGGCTATCAAACTTCATAAGGAACCTCTTCAATGCCCATCTTCCTCTTGAAGTAGATTGGTGCTGCCAGGAGCAGTCGTGTCTCATTGTCATGAAAAACCCTAAGTTATTAAAACATTGAATGTCATATTCTGTAGTGTTTGAAAGATATGAAGAATGTCTATCTAAAATATATCTATGCACATCTAGAAAATCTAACTAACATGACCACAAACTTGACTATTATTAATGATTATCCATTAACAACCTATATACATTACATTTTTATATGAACTACACAATCACAATACGTTAATCAAGATCACAAATACATATACATATAACAAAACTGACCTTAAATTTCTAGCAATAAGGCAAAATTTATACAAATGCAAATTATTCATATCTATATCATATCCCCCTTTAAATGTAAAAGAACATTTATAAACAATATTTGGGATCATGGGCACAGTTTTTTCTCTCCAAACTGCTTCCTGCTGAATGGGGGCGCTGTTATTCAGGTCTTTTATGGGATAACCTGTCTGCTAGGTGCATCTCAGTCAGCAGTTGAGCAAAATAATTTTTTGAGGGTGTTCATAGCAACCTTTCTGGAGGATGTGATCTATCATACCATATTAGGATAGAAGTAATCTACAGGGTCTTATCCTCTGTGAAAACAAAAGAAGGATCTCTTTTCCAAAGTATCATATCCTTAGATCCAAATTCTGAAGTCAAGGTATTTTCAAAATATCTATCTTGGATTAGTTCAGCAGCATTTATAAACAAATATCTTTTAGCAGCTGTTGCTCTTTCCTCAGCATTCAAACAATTCAGAGAGAGCATAATAGCATACAGTATCAATATTCTCTTTGTATTTTCCATCTTTGTACACTTTAACTCTATTTCATTTATTTTTACTTTAACTTTTTGAAACAGGTTCTCTGCATATCTTTGTCTTGGAATAACTCTGTAGACCAGGCTGTCCTTGAATTCTGTCTCTGCCTCCCAGGCATTGGGATTAAAGGCATGTGCTACCATACCTTGAAGTCACAATGGTCAATCTCCCTCTGCCTCACAAAGGTTGGGATTAAAGGTATGTACTACGACACCCAACTACTCTCTTTCTTCCTTTTATTTTTTTGTTTTTGTTTTTTTACTTTAAAAACTCTAACTTTTAGCCTGCATATATTTTTAACACACTGTAAACCATTTAAACGTTTTCTTTGACTTTGAATCTTTCTTTTACTGTATATGTCTCTTTTGTGACCACATGAGTCTATAATTTACCAAGCAATATCAGTAGGACTAAAGCCGTGGCTTTGCCGGCTGGATCCAGCCCATTCTTTAGCTTTCTAGCCTCATGGCTGAGGTACTGGCTGTAGCTATTTTTATTGCCACAACTCTATGGTATTTCAAGGTCCCTGCCAGCAAGCAAGCTGCAGCACTGCACTCAGAAACCACATTCAAACACTCTGTAGTCAGATCGCCTGCCTGAAACAGTCAGAGTTTGCCCTGGCAGGAGAGCCCAGAAAGCCGGCACTTTTAAACAGCGCAGCTTTTTTCCTGCTACAGCTAAAAACCGAAAAGCACGTGTGGGCACCATTCTGTTAAAGGTCACTGCAGGCTATGTTCCTGCCACCCAGCACCCAGCCACCTGGCTAGCTTATGCCGCAAAATAATGACACACAAACTGTATTCATATAAACACTGCTTGGCCCATTTCTATTAATGTGTGTAGCACCACGAGATGCGCTTACCAGGAAGATTCTAGCCTACGTCCATCCTGGATCAGAGCTTCATCGTGTCTGCTTCACAGAGGAGAGGAAATGGCATCTGAGCTCACTTCCTCTTCCTCCCAGCATTCTGTACTGTTTACACCACCTACCTAATTTTCTGTCCTATCAGGGCCAAGGCAGTTTCTTTATTTAACAAATGACCTTACTCCATCAACCACTGACATCATCAAACATGTTCTTTTCCAGTCATATGGGAAGTAATGTCTCTTCAGCTCCTTCAAAGATGACATGAAACCAACACTGACTTTAGTAATAGTCGTGTTTTTCTATGTCTTCAAACTGATCTCATTTTAACTTTTTTCTTTATATTTAGGCAAGGAGAATATCCTTTTGTCAGTCCTACCAGTTAATATTCTCCAAATATTAATATTTTGTAAAACTGTTATTTATGACCTTGACTAGTTATCCTTATGATACCAAAAATATATCTGTGCACATAATATACAAATTTGAAACCTTTTGAAAGTGTTTTCTATCACATTCTGTAACAATCTGTTCTGGGTTAACCAATTGTCAATAATATACTTTTATTAGTTATTAGCCTAGGTTTGCATACCAGACCATTACATTTGCATATTCTAAGCAACAATGTGGAACATACTACATATTTATTTAATAAACAACAAGCATATGAATAAGTACTGAAAAATGATACATAGAAATATTTGAGAGGCTTCAGTGCTGAAGAGTTCCATCTGGACAGGTGAGTGTTGCTATCAAGGGGCAGCCTGTCCCGGAAGAGGGCACAAACCCCTCTCCCCCAGCTCCTGCTGCAGGGCTGTCTTTGCTACACACAACCCAGTTCCCCATGTCCCCCCCCCCAGACGACTGCCCTGCTGTCTGCTAGGTCCTTTGCTCAAGAACAGTTTCCTACTCCTACACTAAGGCTACCCACCCAGAGTGGTGATTGCCTGCCTACTGGGCAGGCCTCAAGGTCCCCCGCAAGGGAGTATGGGCACCTTCAGCTTGTGCTGCAGGGTCTCCTGTGTTCTACTCGACCCCTCCCTGCCCCCCACATTCTTCCTTTTGTCCGTGGCTCATTGGGCTACCAGGCATCCCTGTTTCGATGCTGAGGAGTTCAATCTTGATGGGTGAGTGTGTGCTATCCAGGGCGGCCTGTCCCAGAATAGAGCACAAACCCTCCTCCTCCAGCTCCTGCTGCTGGGCTGTCTTTCTTATACATGACCCAGCCCCCACCAAGCTTACATTGTCTGCAAGGTCCTTTGCTCAGGAACAGTTTCCTGCTCCTACACTAAGACTACCCACCCGGAGCAGTGAGTGTCTGTCTACCGGGCAGGCTTCAAGGTCCTCCACAAGGGGGCGTGAGCACCTTCAGCTTATGCTACAGGGTTCGACTAGACCTGTGTTCTACTCGACCACACCCTGCCCCCCAAGTTCGCCCTTTTGTCCACGGGTCATTGGTCTACTAGGCATCCCTGTTTTGGTGCTGGGTAGTTCCATCTGGACGGGAAAAGTTCCTGCTTCTACACTGAGGAGATCCACCTAGAGAGTCAGTCATAGCAAAATTTTCCAGGATAAAAACAATTTTAAATAGTATGTAGCTACAAATTCAGCCTTACAGAAAGTAATAGAAGGAAAATCACAACCCAAGGAGTCCAACAATGCCCACAATAACTCAGACCTCTAATGACCCTTCACCAGCACAACTTGCAGAAGGGAAACACACAAACTCTACTACCAAAAGAAAGAAAGAAAGAAAGGAAAAATGACCTGAGTTAACAACCACTGGTCATTAATATCACTTAATATCAATGGACTCAACTCACCTATAAAGAGGCACAGGCTAAGAGATTGGATACGAAAACAGGATCCAACATTCTGCTGCTTACAAGAAACACACCTCAACCACAAAGACAGACATCTACTCAGAGTAAAAGGCTGGGAAAAGGTTTATCAAGCAAACGGACCTAAGAAACAAGCAGGTGTGGCCATACTAATTTCTAAGAAACTTGACTTCAAACTAAAATCAATCAAAAGAGATGAAGAGGGACATTTTTTACTCATAACAGGAACAATTCATCAGGATGAAGTCTCAATCCTGAATATCTATGCCCCTAATAAAAAGCACCCACTTATGTAAAAGAAACATTACTAAAACACAAGGCAGTCATGAAACCAAACACACTAATATTGGAGACTTCAACACTCCTCTCTCACCAATGGACAGGTCAATCAGACAGAATCCTAAGAGAGAAATAAGACGATTAAGGGAGGTAATGGATCAAATGGACGTAACAGACATTTATAGAACATTCCACCCAAATAGGAAAGAATATACCTTCTTCTCTTCAGCTCATGGAACCTTCTAGAAAATTTACCACATAGTCGGTAACAAAGCAAACTTCCACAGTTACAAAATATATTAGTAACTAACTGTGTCTTATCAGATCACCATGGATTAAAGTTAGAATTCACCAACAATGCTACCCCCAGAAAGCCTACAAACTCATGGAAACTGGACAGTCAACTACTGAACCACACCTGAATCAAGGGAGAAATAAAGAAAGAAATTAAAGTCTTTCTTGAATTCAATGAAAATAAAGAATCTACATACTCACACCTATGGGACACTATGAAAGCAGTGCTAAGAGGAAAGTTCATAGCACTAAGTGCCCACTTAAAGAAAATGGAGAAAACACACATTGGAGACTTAACAGCCCACCTGAAAGCTCTAGAAAAAAAAGAAGCAGACTCACCTAGGAGGAGCAGAAGACTGGAAATAATCAAAATGAGGGCTGAAATCAACAAGATAGAAACACAGAAAAATATCCAAAGAATCAATGAAACAAAAAACTGGTTCTTGGAGAAAATCAACAAGATTGATAAACCCCTATCCAAACTAATCAAATGGCAGAGAGAGAATATGCAAACTAATAAGATCAGAAATGAAGAGGGGGACATAACCACAGACACAGAGGAAATTCAGAGAATCATTAGATCTTACTACAAAAGCCTGTATGCCACAAAATTGGAAAATGTAAATGGAATGGCACTTTTTTAGATAAGTACTGTATACCAAAGTTAAACCAAGACCAGGTGAACAATCTAAATAGACCTGTTATTCGCAAAGAATTAGTAGTTGTTATCAAAAACCTCCCTACCAAAAAAAGCCCAGGTCCAGATGGTTTTAATGAAGAATTCTACCAGAACTTCCAAGAAGACCTCATACCTATACTCCTTAATATATTTTACAAGATAGAAAAGTCATTGCCAATTTTTTTTTATGAAGCTACAGTTACTCTGATACCAAAACCACACAAAGACTCAACCAAGAAAGAGAATTACAGGCCAATCTCACTGATGAAAATCGATGTGAAAATCCTCAATAAAATACTGGCAAACCATATCCAAGAACACATTAGAAAAATTATCCATTATGATCAAGTAGGCTTCATCCCAGAGATGCAGGGCTGGTTCAACATACGAAAACCTATCAATGTAATCCATCATATAAATAAATTGAAGGAAAAAAACCATATGATCATTTCATTAGATGCTGAAAAAGCATTTGACAAAATTTAACATCCCTTTATGATAAAGATCTGAGATTAGGCATACAAGGGACATACCTAAGTATAATAAAAGCTATTTAAAGCAAGTCTACAGTTAACATCAAATTGAACGGAGAGAAACTCAAAGCCATCCCACTAAAATCAGGAACACGACAAGGTTGTTGACTCTCTCCATACCTCTTCAATATAATGATTGAATTTCTTGCAACAGCAATAAGACAACATATTGGGATCAAGAGGATTCGAATTGGAAAGAAAGAAGTTAAACTTTTATTATTTGCAGATGATATGATAGTGAAAATAAGAGACCCAAAAAACTCCACCAAATAACTTCTACATCTGATAAACACCTTTAGTAATATGGCAGGATGCAAGAATCACTCCAGAAAATCAGTTGCCCTCCTATACACAAAGGAAAAGAAAGCAGAGAGGGAAATCAGAGAAGCATCACTTTTCACGATAGCCACAAATAGCATAAAATATCTTGTGGTAACTCTAACCAAGGAAGTGAAGGATCTATTTGACAAGAACTTTAAGTCTTTGAAGAAAGAAATTGAGGAGAATACCAGAAAATGGATGGATCTCCCTTGCTCTTGGATTGGGAGGATCAACAGAGTAAAAATGTCAATTCTACCAAGGCAATTTATAGATTCAATGCAACCCCCATCATGGTCCTATCAATATTCTTCACAGATCTTGAGAGGACAATAATCAACTTTATATGGAAAAAATAAAACAGGATAGCCAAAACAATCTTATACAATAAAGGATCTTCTGGAGGCATTACCATCCCTGACATCAAACTCTATTACAGAGCTTCAGTATTGAAAACAGCTTGGTATTGGCATAAAAACAGAGATGTCGACCAATGGAATCAAATAGAAGACCCGGATTTTAACCCTCAATCCTATGAACACCTGATTTTCGATAAAGGAGCTGAAAGTTTACAATGGAAGAAAGAGACCATCTTTAACAAATGGTGCTGACATAACTGGATGTCATCCTGCAGAAAAATGAAAATAGATCCATATCTATCACCATGCACAAAACTCAAGTCCAAATGGATAAAAGACCTCAATGTCAATCTGAACACACTGAACCTGATAGAAGAAAAAGTGGGAAGTGCTCTACAACTTATGGGCACAGGAGATCACTTCCTACGTATAACCCCAGCAGCACAGACATTAAGGACAACATTGAATAAATGGGACCTCCTGAAACTGAGAAGCTTCTGTAAAGCAAAAACACTGTCACTAAGACAAAAAGGCAACCCACTGACTGGGAGAAGATCTTCACCAACCCCGCAACAGACAAAGGTCTGATCTCCAAAATATATAAAGAACTCAAGAAACTAGACTTTAAAATGCTAATTAACCCAATTTAAAAAATGGGGCACTGAGTTGAACAGAGAATTCTCAACAGAAGAAATTCAAATGGCCAGAAGACACTTAAGGTCATGCTCAAACTCCTTGGCGATCAGGGAAATAAAGGACATTGATCTTATAATTTGTGATTCTAGAGAAGCTAAATAAGAAGGTGAACCGAAGAAAAACATATAGTTATCCTCCTGGATATGAGAAGTAGACAAGATTGCTGGACAAAAACTGGTAACTTGCGGGTGAGGTGGGATGAGGGTAAGGGAAAATGGGGTGAGAAAATTGAAAAGGGGAGGATGGGGGGATCTTGGGGGAATGGGATGGTTGGGATAAAGGAAGGGTGAATATGTGAGCAGGGAAGTATATATCCTAATTAAGGGAGTCATCTTAGGGTTGACAATTGACTTCACTCTAGAGGGGCTCGCAGGTGTCCAGGGAGATGTCCCCATCTAGAACCTTGGGCAACTGAGGAGAAGGAGCCTGAAATGACCCTATCCTATAGCCATACTGATGAATATCTTGCATATCATCTTAGAACCTTTATCTGGCGATGGATGGAGACAGAGACAGAGACCCACACTGGAGCACTTGACTGAGCTCCCAAGGTCCAAATGAGGAGCAGAAGAAGGGAGAATATGACCAAGGAAGTCAGGACTGTGAGGGGTGCACCCACCCACTGTGACAGTGGGGCTGACCTATTGGGAGCTCACCAAGGCCAGCTGGACTGGGACTGAATATGCATGGTATAAAACCGGACTCTCTGAATATGGCAGACAATGAAGGCTAATGAGAATCCAAGGACAATGGCACTAGGTTTCGATCCTACTGCGTGAACTGGCTTTGTGGGATCCTAGCCTGTTTGGATGCTCACCTTCCTGGACCTGGATGGAAGGGGGAGGACCTTAGACTTCTCAAAGGGCAGGGAATCAGGACTGCTCTTCAGACTGGAGAGGGAGGGGAAATGGAGTGGGGGGAGGGGGAGAGGAGTGGGGAGAGTGGGAAAAGAGTGGGGGGAGGGGGAGAGGAGTGGGGAGAGGGGAAGGGAAATGGGAGATGGGGAGAAGGCGGAAAGTTTTTCAACAAAAAAAAATAAGTAAATAAATAAAAAAGAAATATTTGAAATAGTTTATGAAAAGGAGGAAATTTGAAAGGAAAGCAGATTTAGTAAGAAATTCTGTGGCATATAATTTTGGAACCATGTGCATTTAAAAGTAAAAGACTTTTGGATTATTTTTTTGCTTACAAAATATAAACCATATGCTTTATTTATTAAGTAGAAACTAAATTCACAAATGATATCATCCCACATCCTTAACCAAATCTTATAAAATTATAAATCTTATGAAATCTCATTAGAATCCTTTATTTAGGTGACTATTAGACAGTTGATCATAAATGTAGCAAGCAACTATTTAAAGAAATACTAATATCAAGTTATCATATTTGTTCTCCATTTTCTAAGTATATTTTCATTTTAATAATTTCATACTTATGGTACCTATAAGAGATATTACATATTTATATCCCAAACTTTTCCTTTTGATTTATTTTGTTTTTAAAATTATAATGTAAATTTATAATTTCCCTGTTCCCTTTTTTTCTTCTAAAATCTCCCATAAGCGCTTTTTACTCTCATTTAAATTTATGACCTCTTTTTAAAAATTAATTTTGTTAAATATTGTATATATCTATAAGCATAAATTCCTAATATGCAATAATTTCCTGTTTGTCTATATAATTTTACTAGTATACATATGTTTTCTGAATTGATCTTTTGGTGTTGGATAATCAATTAGTGTGCTTTTTGCTCTGGAAGACTATTTCTCTTCTATTCAGCATTCCTTAATTTTCTATAGTTAATGTTTTTTTTTTTTTTTGTTTAGACCTTGTGTTCTTTCCACTGTCTACTTTAACATTCCTATTGGTTTCATCTTTTTCTGCTAGTGTTTAGGGAATTATGTTAGTGAAACTTTATAGATGTAACTTCCTGGAATGATGGCAATACAGATGAAGACTCCATATTCTACTTGTAATTTTTTTTAAAAAGAAAATTTATGGATTATTTATAAAACTTAATTACAGAAATGAAACATATAAGAGTCCTTTGGTCAAGTGTGACATAGTTTTATATCATCAGTTGATATCTCTTTGCAGTGTCATATGTTATTTCAGCAACAATATCTCTATATCATTTCAACAGAATTTTATGCAGTTGCAGAAGCATGGAACTTTACCACTGTTACATTTAAAACTTAAAAGTTCCCATCTTGATTGACATTATCTAACATGATACAGTACTTTACTCATAGAGAAAGCAATATGTAAAAGGAAAAACCACAGAAACTTAAATGTGGAACTGTGTCAAGTTCACTCTGATGACACTTACAAACTCAGAGAGAGGTATGATTGTGTTTCAGTGTAATCTTAACAATGGGGCAAGGGAAACAGGAGGAATAACAATATCTTGATATTACAGTACCTCATCTATCATTGGATGAAGCTCCTTTAGGGAGAGTATTAATAGACCAGCATCCTTGAAGATTCCTATATATGTCATATACAACTCCAATGTCACTCCAATATGGTTAGTAGCTGATAATTAATCCTAATTACTTGCCTTCTCCATCCACTAAGCGAGCTCATTAATATACAATACTTTAATTTCCCAAGTGTTTTTAAATTTACTCTGTTCATAATCTCTCCTGAAGAATTTAATATGTATTTCAGATGGCATAAAATTTAATAAAGAGTAATTACTATGTCAGTTTCCAAATAATAGGTAAATATCAAATTGATTCAAGATTAAGAATCAGTAGAAAGTATTTAGAGAAACTTAATATAGATGCTTTTTCCTGCTTCCTTTTATGTCCCCTAAGGTGATCTGTTCTTAGTAGCATAGTCTCATGGTAAAATAACATTGCTAATGCTGATTCTTCAATATTAAGTGTCAAATAATAGAAAGAAGACTGGAAATAAAAACATTTTAAAGGCTTTACTAACTATAGATTTTTTTTTAATTTTTATTGAGGTCTATATTTTTCTGTGTTCCCCTTCCTACCTCGCCCCTCTCCTTCAACCCTTTCCCAAGGTCCCCATGCTCCCAATTTACTAAGGAGATCTTGGTGTTTTCTACGTCCCATGTAGATTAGATCTATGTATATCTCTCTTAGGGTCCTCATTGTTGTCTAGGTTCTGTGGGATTGTGATTTGTAGGCTGTTTTTCTTTGCTTTATGTTTAAAAACCACTTATGAGTGAGTACATGTGCAAAGGATGCTTAATCATGCCAGAGACATTTGCTCAATTATGTTCATAGCAACATTGTTTGTCATAGCCAGAAACTGGAAACAACCTAAATGTCCTTTAACTGAAGATTAAATAAGGAAAATGTGATACATTTACACAATGGAGTACTACACAGCAGAAAAAATAACAACATCTTGGATTCTGCAGGCAAATGGATGGAGATAGAAAACATCATTTTGAGTAAGCTAACCCAACTACAGTTTTCTCATGAATTGCTCTTTTGTTTTTTTTGTTGAATGATAAGATGAATAAACAGGGTTGCAGTCCCATAGTTATAAGCAGCTAATGGAGCATCCCACTAGATAAAGTGTTTTTGACAGCTGGCATAGTATACTGTTTATAAATCAATATTTTCCCTTGATTTTGCAAATACATACATACATACATACATACATACATATATATTTGACTTTGGAGAATCAAATGTTCTTCTGAGTGTTCTTTATTATCAAATTTTTTAAAGTTGTTGATCAAAAACAATTTGTCAGCTGAGAATTCTTCAAAGTATAAAGTGGGAAAGTATTACACTGATTTCAGGATTTAGTTTATAGAGGACTTGATTTTTTTTTACATAATGCATCAGGCCAAATGTCCTCAGAGGATAGAAAGTAAAATAACAGTTACCCCAAAATAGTTCCTGGGAGTTGGTGAGATATGAGTTGAGAAACTAAAGATATTCATGTGTTTGATCAACCAATTACTAAGCAATATTTGCAATTAGATGATGTATATTACTTTTATATAATTTATTTAATAAGCTAATATTTATATAATGAAAGTTTCAAGTTTACTTATATTTGAATATCTCAAGAATTTCTAATGTCTCTTAAATGAACATTTTATATAATAGAAAAATGAAATTATTTACAGAATTATTTAAGCTTTTGAAGTTTTATTAAGAATTCTTTCATGGGGCTGGAGAGATGGCTCAGAGGTTAAGAGCACTGACTGCTCTTCCAGAGGTCCTGAGTTCAATTCCCAGCAACCACGTGGTGGCTCACAACCATCTGTAATGAGATCTGGTGCCCTCTTCTGGCCTGCAGGCACACATGGAGGCTGAACACTGTGTATACAATAAATAAATAAATCTAAAAAAAAAAAGAATTCTTTCATTTGAACTTCTTCTGTTGAGAATTCTCTGTTCAGTTCAGTGCCCCATTTTTTTAATTGGGTTATTCAATGTTGCTCTTATTGTCTGTTCTACTGGGTTTATACATAGGAAGTGGTCTCTTGTGCCCAGCCAAAAGACACTTAAGGTCATGCTCAACCTCTTTAGTGATCAGGGAAATGCAAATCAAAACAACTTTGAGATACCATCTTACACCTGTCAGAATGTCTAAAATCAAAAACACCAATGATAGCCTTTGCTGGAGAGGTTGTGGAGTAAGGGGTACACTCATCCATTGCTGGTGGGAATGCAAACTTGTGCAACCACTTTGGAAATCAGTGTGGTGATTTCTCAGGAAATTCGGGACCAACCTACCCCAAGACCCAGTAATACCACTCTTGGGAATATACACCCAAGAGATGCCCTACCATATGACAAAAGCATTTGTTCAACTATGTTCATAGCAGCATTATTTATAATAGCCAGAACCTGGAAACAACCTAGATGCACTTCAAGGGAAGAATGGATGAAGAAAGTGTGGAATATATACATATTAGAGTACTACTCAGCGGTAAAAATACAATGACATGGTGAATTTTGGTGCAAATTGATGGAAATAGAAAACACTATCCTGAGTGAGGTAACCCAGACCCCAAAAGATGAACATGGGATGTACTCACTCATAATTTGTTTCTAGCCATAAATAAAGGACATTGAGCATATAATTTGTGATCCTATAGAAGCTAAATAAGAAGGTGAACCCAAGAAAAACATAATTATCCTCCTGGATATTGGAAGTAGACAAGATTTTCAAACAAAAACTGGTAACTTGGGGGTGGGGGTGGGATGGGTGTAAGGGGAGATGGGGAGAGAGAATGAGAAGGGGAGGATGGGGAGAGCTTGGGAGAATGGAATGGGTTGGGATGGAGGAAGGGTGGATATGGGAGCAGGGAAGTATATATCTTAATTAAGGGAGCCATTTTAGGGTTGGCAAGAGACTTTACTCTAGAGGGTTCCCAGGTGTGCAAGGAGATGTCCCAGCTTGTACCTTAGGCAGCTGAGGATAGGGTAACTGAACTGGCCTTATCCTATAGCCACACTGATGAATATCTTGCATGTTACTATAGAACCTTCATCTGGCAATGGATGGAGAATGAGACAGAGACCCACATTGGAGCAAAGGAATGAGCTCCCAAGGTCCCAATTAGGAGCAGAAGGAGGGAGAACATGAGCAAGGAAGTGCCCACCCACTGAGACAGTGGGTCTGATCTAATGGGTGCTCACCAAGGCCTGCAGGACTGGAACTGGTGGAGCATGTGATCAAACCAGACTCTGTGAACATGGTTGACAATGAGGGCTGACTGAGAAGCCAAGGACAATGGCACTGGGTTTTGATTCTACTGCATGTACTGGCTTTGTGGGAGCCTAGGCTCTTTGGATGCTCATCTTCCTAGACCTGGATGGAGGTTGGAGGACCTTGGACTTCTCACAGGGCAGGGAACCCTGACTACTCTTTGGACTGGGGAGGGAGGGGGAGGGGAGGGTGGAGGGGGAGTCACATGGGAGGAGGGGAGGAGGTGGAATTTTTAATAAAAAGAGAATTCTTTCTTTATAACTGGACAAGGCAACCTATGTTTTGCCATCTTTGTTTGGTATCCCAGAAAAAATAGTTCTTTTCTGAAGACAAACTGGGGAGCAGTGGATCTGGAATAGATGAGAGGTCAACTGGAGTTGTGTATTTTGGAAGAGTAAAAGAAGGGGGGGAAATGATGGGTATTTGTATTTACAGAGAAGAATAAATAAAGGAAAAAATAAATTAAAAAAGAATAATCACTTTTATCCCAATGTTACATGAAAATGCTTACAATAAATCTCCTAGAAAGCTTTCCATGAGAATTTGAATATTCTTTGGCAGCACTTAGCAGAGCACTTATAAATTATGTTTTATAATATTTTTGTCTATTATTTATCAAATTGATTAGAAAATGGAAATGATGAGAAATAATGTATTTTTATAGTTTGACCTTTCAAATTTCTTTAAATTGCTTAATTATTATCAGCTCAATCAATCCCTTGATACCAGTTGTAATCATGTGAATTACAGACAGTATATATGAACTATAAATCACAATGAAGCCTTTCAAAAAATTAGAGCTATTATACTTCCAATGAATTTTTGGTGCATTTAAAAATATATGCTTTCTTCATCTTAATTTTGAGTTTTATTATAACATTTGTTTTACTGACTAAGTAAGCAGACAAAGCACTGGAAAGAATAATGTTAGATGTCCTTCTGTATATGTATTGCTTTTATTGTTTGATGAATAAAGCTGCTTTGGCCAATGGCATAGCAGAACAAAGCCAGGAAGTAAATTCAAACACACACACACACACACACACACACACACACATATATGTATGGAGCGAGAGAGAGAGTAGGCAGAATCAAGGAAATGCCATGTAGTTGCCAAAGGAGACAGATGCTGGATTCTTACCAATAAGCCACAAACTTATGCCAATATATAAATTAATAGAAATAGGTTAATGTTAAAAAAAATAAATCTACACTGTGAGAATCATCTAGCTTTCAGGAAAAGTGTAAGATTTCTTTCTTTTATTTCATTGAAGCTACTCTGTACAATTTCAGACTGACTTGTAATAAATACCTTTGCTAGACATTCTAAATCTAAATCAGAATTTCATTATCAATTTAGAAAATTTTCAGGGAAATATTTTCTAATGTGTATTAATAGAATGCCTACTTGCCCTTTCTTATATACCAAATGAGTTAATATTTTCCCTTCTGGACAAACATTAAAACCCATTTATATATATTTTGATCTATGACACAGACAATCTGCACTAATATTTACTTTTATCATTTCAGAATAAAAAGCCTGTTACTGTTATCTACTGTTATCCAGAAATTTAATTAATAAACATATATTATCTTTCATTAAAGATATTCACATTAGTAGATTAGTTAAATTTGATGTGAGATTCACCGCTGCATGCTGTAAATATGTTTTATTACCATTGGTTAATACATAATCTGTTTTAGTCTACAGCAGGACAGAATATAGTCAGGCTGGAAAAGATATAGAGAAGGAGTATGTAGAGTCAAAGAGATGCCATGTAGCTGCTGAAGCAGATAGACATTGGAATCTTATTGGTTAAGTCAGAGCCTCATGGTGATACACAATGTAATAGAAATAGGTTAATTTAAGATGTAAGAACTAGCTAGGAATATACCTAAGCTATTGGCCAAGCAGTGTTGTAATTAATTTAGTTTCTTTATTATTATTTGGGTCTAGGTGGCCAGGAATAAAAGAGCAATCTCCATTTACATAAATCAAAGTATATATTCTTATTACACAGTGACACATTTTTTAAGTATTACATGGAGGCACATTTGTCAGAGTTCTAAAGCAGTCTATTCCAAGTTTATACACATACCTTCAATAAAGTATTTCAAGATTATCGTCAATCATTGCTTCATCTGTTTGTTTAAAAATGAATCTGGCATTCTATTGTTTTTCATAATTGCTCCTTCTGAAAGAGATATTAAATGCCTGACTGAAGAATGAATTTCAATCTATATTTATTTTATTATCTATTTATTATAGGTCAGTTCTTTGACTTCTAGAAAGAATGAACACATTTTCTAAGTCATTTAGAGGAAATTCAGGTTCTCTCCTGTTCAGACACAGACTTTCTTGCCTATATCATCTTTAGTGCGCTAGTTTGGAGAAGTACTCCTTAGTCCCTTATTTCTAAGTAGCTACAATTGCTACTTAAATATTTAGTAGATTCTTCTGAAAATAAAGTGGACTGCAATGTCAAGATTTTTTTAAGTTTTAAGGTATGCAACACTGAATTTTCATGTATATTTATTTTTATTATATTTTGTGATTATAATATTATTACAGCATGTCTCCCTTTCCTTTCCTACCTCCAAACTCTTCTGTATACCATGATTTGTTCTTAGTCAAACTGAAGACATATTTTTTACTAATTGTTATTGCATTCACCCATGTATACACATGTATATTCTTTTTTTTTTTTTTTTATGGTGAAAAAGTGTATATTTAGAATTAGCCGGCTGGGCTCAGTTTAGATGATTCCAATTTTGTTGGCAACATCCAGAGCATCATAATCAGGAGCCAACCGAAAATATGCCTTCTTCTCTCCGTCCGGCCTTATGAGGGTGTTGACTTTGGCCACATCGATGTCATAGAGTTTCTCCACAGCCTGTTTGATCTGGTGCTTGTTGGCCTTGACATCCACAATGAACACAAGCGTGTTGTTGTCTTCTATCTTCTTCATGGCTGACTCGGTGGTCAGGGGGAATTTGATGATGGCATAGTGGTCAAGCTTGTTCCTCCTGGGCGCGCTCTTCCAGGGGTATTTAGGCTGCCTTCGTAGCCGCAGGGTCTTGGGCCCCCGAAAGGTGGGCGATGTGCAGATCTTCTTCTTTTTGTGGCTGTGAACGCCTTTCAGCACTGCCTTCTTGGCTTTCAAGGCCTTCGCTTTAGCTTCGGCTTTGGGAGGGGCAGGAGCTTCCTTCTTCGCTTTCGGCGCCATCTTGACGAAAAGGCCACATGTATATTCTTATACATAACTTGAGTAGTTAGTATAATGTTACTTTTGTATGTTTTTAGAACCAATTTGTCATTGGAAAATCAATTAGTGTGCTGTACTCAGAGGAAGACATCTTTCAGTTGCCTTAGTTCTTTGAATAGTTTGGAGGCGTCTTATACTTTTCCCCATCCTCTTTGGAATGTTCATTGGTATAGTCTTCATTCAATTATATTTTGACAGTCATGGCTTTATGGGTACAACTTCTGAAATTAACAGGGACGCAATATCATAGCAAACTCTGACCTTCTACCTTTCTACCTCATCCCCTGCAATGTTCCTCTAAGCCTTAGATGTAAGGGTGTTTTCTAAATAAATTCATTTGGACTGAGCTCTAAAGCTCTGCACTTTGATTCATTGTAGTTTTCTATAGTGGTCTCCATCTGTTGCAAAGAGAAATTTATTGGATGAAAGGTGAGAACCGAACTTATCTGTGAATACAAAGACAAATGTTTTTAGATTGTCCCTAGGGATTATGCTGGTTTAGAATGTTGCTATCTGTTGATTATCCTCAAATAACCCATGTATTCAATATCACTGATTGGTTAACTAGGTTTCCAATATCAGGGATATTTTTCCATTTCTCTAGCAGGTCTTAAGTCTAATGATCTTTTAATTGCTGTAGTAAGACTTCTCATTGGGACTGCCAGCCTACAAATAAGTACATGAAGACATATCATTATTTATAAAAGTTTGGCATTCACTTAGGCTTGTCTCAACTATCTCTTATAGCAAATTAAATCATTTATATGAGTCCATGCTCTGCCATGTGAAGTTACCTCCCCTCCATCTTTTTTTTATTTTTATTGAAAAAAATTTCTGGCCGGGCGGTGGTGGCGCACGCCTTTAATTCCAGCACTCGGGAGGTAGAGGCAGGAAGATCTCTGTGAGTTCGAGACCAGCCTGGTCTACAAGTACAAGAGCTAGTTCCAGGACAGGCTCCAAAACCACAGAGAAACCTTGTCTCGAAAAACCAAAAAAAAAAAAAAAATTTCTGCCTCCTCTCAGCCTCCTATTTCCCTCCCCCTCCTGCCACTCCTCTCCCTTCCCCCCACTCCTTTCCCCCTCCCTCTCCTGTCTGAAGAGCAGTTAGGGTTCCCTGCACTGTTGAAAATCCAAGGTCCTCCCTCCTCCATCTAGGTCTAGGAAGGTGAGCATCCAAACAGGCTAGGCTCCCATAAAGTCAGAACATGAAGTAGGATCAAAACCCAGTGCCATTGTCCTTGGCTTCTCATCAACCCTCATTGTCCACCATGTTCAGAGAGTCCAGTTTTATCCCATGCTTTTTCATTTCCACTCCATCTGGCCTTGGTGAGCCCAATAGATCAGTCCCTCTGTCTCAGTGGGGGCACGGTCCTGACTTCCTTGCTCATGTTCTCCCTCCTTCTGCTCCTCATTGGGACCTTGGGAGCTCATTCTGGTGCTCCAATGTGGGTCTCTGTCTCTATTTCTTCCATCACCAGATGAAGGTTCTATGGTGATATGCAAGATATTCATCAGTATGGTTATAGGATAGGGTCATTTCACGTTCCCTATCCTCAACTGCCCAAGGAACTAACTGGGGACATCCCCCTGGGCACCTGGGAGCCCCTCTAGGTTCAAATCTCTTGCCAACCCTAAGATGGCTCCCTTAATTAAGATATATGCTTCCCTGCTACCCGGATTTTAACCCACAAAAATATGAACACCTCATTTTCGATAAAGGAGCTAAAAGTATACAATGGAAGAAAGAAAACATCTTCAACAAATGGTGCTGGCACAACTGGATGTCAACCTGTAGAAGAATGAAAATAGACCCGTATCTATCACCATGCACAAAACTCAAGTTCAAATGGATCAAAGACCTCAATATCCATCTGAACACACTGAACCTGATAGAAGAGAAAGTGGGAAGTACCCTACAACATATGGGCACAGGAGATAGCTTCCTATGTATAACCCCAGCAGCACAGACATTAAGGGCAACATTGAATAAATTGGACCTCCTGAAACTGTGAATCTTCTGTAAAGCAAAGGACATTGTCACTAAGACAAAAAGGCAACCCACTGACTGGGAGAAGATCTTCACCAACCCCGCAACAGACAAAGGTCTGATCTCCTCCCCTCCATCTTGCAGCTTCTGTTTCCTTCCTGTGTCTGGCTAGTGGCTGCAGCCTTCTTCTTCCCAAAGTACTCTCTCTGCCCAGAAGTTCCACCTATACTCCCTGCCTAGCTATTTTCCCTTCAGTTTTTAAGTACACCAATCATATTATGTGAGAGGTCCTTCTATCTATGTGTTGCTTTATTGGTTAATGAATAAAGAAGCTGTGTTGAACCTATAGCAAGGAAGAACATAGGTAGGCAGGGAAACCTAGGCTGTATGCTGGGAAAAAGAAAAGCAGAGTCAGAGAAAAGCCATGGAGTCACTGGAGACAGATGTGATGAAACTTTGTTGGTAGGCCACAACATCGTGGTGACGCACAGACTAATAGAAATGGGTTAATTAATATGTTAGTGTTAGTAAATAAGAAGCTTGCACTAATGGGCCAATCCGTGATTTAATTAGTACAGTTTCTGTGTGGGTATTTTGGTTCTGGGAGTCCAGGACCATCAAGCAGCTTGCTCCTTACAACAAACTGGCGCTAATGTGACAAACTAAAACCCACTTAAAAACCTGAGAGAACTTAATTCTAAACCCAAAAACACAGAGTTTAACACAGCTTCTTGCTGTTTGCTGGCAACGTGCTGCAGCTCCTTTAAGAGAGGTTTTTTGACTCAGCAGCAGCAGAAGAAAAAAAGCCATGCTGTTTTAAAATGTAGGTTTTCTGGGGCATGGTGCCAGCATGACCTCTGCTTTTTCCAGGAGACCAAGTATTTAGATTGGATTTTTCAGCTGCAATTTGCTGCAATTTGCTTGATGGCAATGTGACCAGCTTTCGGCCTTGAACTGGGGAGCTGAGTGCGACTCAGAGGTGCATTTGGATCTGCCATGCTGGACTGTGTGGAGCATGCAGAAAGCACCATATATATCATAATAATGTCACAACTTAAGTTTAAACTCAGTGGGCAAACAGAAAGTACTGTATATATTTTAAAAGTGCTACTGGACAGCAAAGAATTACAAATATGCAATAAAGACAAATCCAGATGAGTCATAGTGTTGGATCAATGTATGTAGGCTTGGAAGAGAGAAGAATAATAGTGTAGAGCATCATAAAATAAAGTTAATGCTTTAAAAAAAGGTGCAGTTTTTAAAGAGACAGAGTACAAGTAGCCATAGATTTAAAGGAGTAAACAAAGAATAAACTATGTGAAGAGGGAAACTTCACAGTGAGTCTTGATTACATATATTACTGTGTTTTCTTTGAAGGTTTTGACTGTGAAGGAGCTAAGTACAGAGAGATATTTTATTGTATAGGTTGCTAAGGTAAACCAACATAAAGGTATCTTGATTCAAAATTTGAGTCTAAGTATATGTTGCTTTGGAAATAAGGTTCTTCTTTTGTTTTAGCAGAAGATGAGAACCTTTGGATTGCTTCCAGACCAATATGGTGTGAAGGAACAAGAACCCCTGAAAGGTTTCTGTCAAGACCCCTACAAAGAAAATTCTTCATTAGTAAACAGCAGGAAGATGTTTGGACAGAACTATGCCCATATTCCCAAATATTATTTCTATATGTTTCTTTATATTTAAAGGGGGACATGCTAGAAAGATGGTTACTTTGCATTGGTATGGATCATACTTTATTGATACAAATTTAATGTCAATTTTGTTATACTGTGCTTATATATTTCTGATGTTGATAAGGTATTATGTTTGTATAGTTCATTTAAAAATGTAATGTATAATTAAGAAATATAATTTAACAGACACTAATCTATAATAGTCAAGCTTGTTGTCATGTTAGATTTTCTAAATGTAGAGAGATATATTTCACCTAGGTAGGTATTCTGAAAATCTTTCAGACACCCTCGGAATATGGTATTTAAAATCTTTTACTAGCTTCGGATTTTCATGACAATAAGACATGTCATCTCCTGGCAACACCAATTACTTAGAAAGGAAGATGGGAATCAAAGTAGCTTCTTAGCCATTTGGTCAAGAAGTTGCTCTGGCCTGGACTGCTGAACTGGACATGTAGGACCCACAGAGAAATGACTGATAAACTTGCCTAAAGTTTAGATAGTCCTTTGGGGTTCCTGCTACATGAAAGAGTCTGCCAGACATTCCAGAGGATAGAAGAAAGTGACTGATAAACTACCAATATAAGAGGAACTGTCTTTAAAATTTCCTGCTTCATGAAAAAGTCTGATGAATACTATGGGCCTGTAGGCTGAAGATTGGATGCCCCTACGGTACAAAATCTTTGGGTGACTGTGGAGGCAGCAGGATGTCTCTGTCAATTCTAGAACTTTGAAAGTTGCTTACAATGCACTTCCTGTTTACTTAGGTAACATTTTATCCTTCAAGAGTCCTTGATAGAGTTGAAGAACAGATATTGTTTTCCTTAGTTATAACAAAAGACAAAGTAGGTATAAATATTGTAACTGTAATTCTTACTTAATACCTGTTTTGTTATATGTAATTTCACTATGTTAAAGTTAAAGCCTTCTTTTTTGTCTAAACAGAAAAGAGGAAATGGTGTGGGTGGCCCTTTTGTCTATGTGTTGCTTTTATTGGTTAATAAAGAAAGGAACTGCCTTGGCCTGTTGTTAGGGTGGAACTTAGATAGTCAGGGAAAGCTGGACTTAATGCAAGAATAAAGAAGGCAGAAAAAGAGATGCCATGAAGCCAAAGATAGACATGCTGAAACTTTGCTAGTAGGCCACAACCTAATGGTGATTCACAGATTAGTGGAGATGGGTTACTTTAAAATGTTAAGAGTTATCCAATAAGAAGCTAGAGCTAATGGGCCAAGCAATGTTTTAATTAATACAATTTTAATGTGATTATTTTGGGTCTAAGCTACCTGGGCTGCCAAGAAACAACAAGCAGCGTTTCTCACACTACAAATACATCTTCACACAGTCTACAAATAGCCCACCAAAAGTTACTTCCATGATAAGAGTGCCACTACTTCACCCTAAGCATTATCATGTTGGTTGTTGATTTTTTCATTGGTCTTATAGATATGTATGACTGTTAGTTGTCCTTTTCCTTTAGAATATTGCATAGTTCTTTCCAGTACCATGAAAGCTAACCCTTAAGAAAGGGCCATTCATTTCAGTTCCAGATCAAGATCTCTGGGCCCTGTTCCTAAAGTACATCATATCTTCATCAATCAGGACTTACCTTCATCTCATTCAGAGTTTTCAAGGACAACAGCAATAGCATGCATGTTCTGGGAATATCATTGACAGCCCAGATCAACAGCTCTAAACAGGACTTTCAATTACGGAAAAGAGTTTTTATTTTGTGATCTTTGGATATTTGAGGATGTAACATCAATCCATATAAGAAAAGTTTGTTAAAAGTTATGTATGCATAACTATACATGTAGTTGCATGAATTATAGATATATTTGCTTAAGTAGTGAAGTTTTATCTCATTGTTATAAGATAAAAGTAATTAGGGAAATTATAAATGAAGGGCTCTCTAGGGAGAGATCAAAAGCTAAATATAGAAGAAGGTATGGTGTCTGTAAAGGATAATAGCAAGATACTAGTGATTTTATAAAGGAAATGAGGAAAATGGTCCTCTTAAAGAATTGGGGAGGAGGTAAATTCAGAAGAAGCAGCAATATGGGCAGATGAAAATAGAATGACTGAAAAGCAATAAGGAGTTACACTATAAAATATTCTCAATGATTTTGATCAATTTCATCATTTCAAAAGTTCCATGAGCTGTGTTTGCTTCTTAAGTAAAACATCTAGATAACAAATAGTATCTACCATGTTTTATCATATAAAGAAAACATATTCTGTTTCCTTCACTTGTTACGTATAATTACCAATTGTCCTACTACTTGAAACCATGGAGAGCAAGTTCTGTTATAGAAATTTTTTTCCAGTGCAATTTGCCCAGAAAGTAACAAGAAATGCCAATAAGTAGCAATATGTATATTGGAAGCAATGCTCAAGATTTATGATTTGCAAAATGTTTTCATATTCAGTTGGTTTAATTTATACCATTAGGCCCACAGAGTTCAGTTTGACTACTCATATTTGCAACTGGCTGCTATTCTAAATTTTTATATTTTAATTTTATCTGTTACTTTGTCTTCAAAATTAGGAACTCTAATAGTACCTCATTACAATTAGGAGAAACAGTAGCTTTAAATTTTCATAGTAAATACATTTCAGAAAACAAAAAACAAAATAAATTCAATGCTAGATCTAAAGAGACTCCAGTAATCACACAGCAATTTATTCCACCAGTTGTGGGGGTGTCTGACCAAAATTTCAGTACTTGGCTGTAAAGAAAAACTGATTATTAGTTCAAGGCTAAGCAGAGTTGTATTAGTATTATACAATTTTGAGCTATACTGTGATATTTAGCAAAATAAACGAACAAGTAAATAAGTAAATAAATAAATAATACTCATTTTAGAGCAGATGCATAATAATTAAAGCACTTTTTCCTATCACTCTTAGATACAAAAACAATAGAACATTTTTAACATAACCATGAACCCCCAGCTAATGATGGATATACATATAAACCTGTAGAGATCACATATGGAAATTAAAAACAAATGGTTACTCAGGTTTTTTAAATCAGTAGCATGGAAGATAATGAGAACTATTGCCTTCTTCCACAAGACACAGAAAATTTATTTATTTAAACATAAAGCTGTTTTAATTATTTGGCATATAAAATGTATCTAATCATATAGTTTTCCAATATGATTTTATAGAATAAAATTTTTGCCATAATTATTTCTAACTTAATACAAATCTTTATGTAAACAAGTGTGATTATCTGATCCCACAATATGAAATATTTTTGATACTTTTCAGTCTTTTCTTGAAGAAGTACAGCTTCTATAAATTGATAATCCTTTAACCTGACACTAAACAACCTGCATATTAATTCCAATCCACTTTTGGACATTAAGTCCTCACCACTTATTTTTAGCAAGGAAAACTAGTAATATTCAAACATATAAAGAATATTCTCCTATTTTTCACAAAAGTTATTGCTTTCCTTATCAACATTTTATATTTCTGGCAATTATCTTTACCTTACACATGTACCCTTTGATTTTCATTTGTCTTTTTGAGACTTAAATGTTGCAACAAAAGACATCTCCATGTTTCTATAATGGGCAGAATACTGTTCAGGATTTATTTCTTGCACTACTCAACTTTCCACATTTTAGTAGAATACTATATAACCTTTGTTAAACTAATTTCTAGATAACTTAGTTAAGAAGCATAACAGTGAATGCTTACCTAACCAATGTAGTCATTCTTATTTCTTGGTGCTTGCATGCATATGATGATCATAATTAATTAAACTGAATATTGCATTGCCAGATATATAGATGTTTTAAAGCTGTTAGTTTGAGTCTCCATATCATAAATTATTTAATACACATTCATATGCATCTTCACATAGGCATAAACACACTCACAATATCTTTATCATCATAACATATTGATCTTTACTTATGAGTCATACTCATAATGCTCTAAGAAAGATTATGCACCTTTTCAAATAATCAGAAATGTCATTTAGTTGAATTGTGAAGAAAAATATTCAGTTGTCCGATGATTTTAAGCACATTTTGTTTTCAGTTTCACGTACATTTTATCCCCTGAAGTCTTCCTACAAATTTAAAATGTATTAACATTTTCCACTATATGTCCCTACTACTTGATGGATAATTTAAATTGCCTGCAGCCATAAAGGCTTGCACTTGAAATTACTTACACTGTTAAAGTTTTGTCATTTAGGACCTGTACTGACTAAGGACTTTGAAAGCAATATTCTGAAATGACTATTAAGTGGATTTCTAAGTTCGGTATATGTCATCAATACCTAAGAACTAGTATTGGAGTGAAGCCTGGCCTGGTCTTAGAATAAAGAATACATAGCAAGTCATAAGTGATTCTGCTCACATATCCAACTTTTTCAGTGATCAGGAATCCAGGACACTTTCTATAGGGGAGGGATTTGCAGGAAATACAATCAGCAATATTTATGTTATTATGTTTAAGTTGCTATCCTCCACTATATTGTTTACTCCATGAACATTATTGTGTTCATTTGCTTTCTATTCTACATTTAAAAAGTTGCAACATGCTGGGTGGTGGTGGCGCACGCCTTTAATCCCAGCACTCGGGAGGCAGAGGCAGGTGGATCTCTGTGAGTTCAAGGCCAGCCTGGTCTACAAGAGCTAGTTCCCGGACAGGAACCAAAAGCTACGGAGAAACCCCGGCCAAAAAAAAAAAAAAAAAAAAAAGTTGCAACATGTATAAATATCGTTTAAACAAAAACATTAGATTAACTTTTATATTTGTATAAGATGAATTTTTTACTGTCATTAAGCAAAAAGACTATTATCAATAGTCACATTTATATAAAACCATAAGTACATGAGAAAAATAGAGTTAAAGGAATGCATTATATTTTAATCATAAATGTATTTCAAAAATTATATTTATATTTAAATAAATATTTGTATCTGTTTATTCTAAATCATTAAGAAGTTGTAGTCTTGGGTTGAGAATTAATTCGCTGATTATATGTGCTTATTGTTCTTGCATAGAAATTAAGTTTGGCTGCTTGAATCCATATGCTGGCCCACAAGAGACTTTTTCTGCACTTAGAGGGGACATGTTACCCTCTTCTGATCTCCACAGTCAACAAGTCTACATATATTCAGATACACACACATACACACATACACTCAGAAAATAGTATTTAAAAAAAGAGAGAATATTGTCTGTGCTGAATGACCTAAACCATGAGTGAATGATATATGTACTTGTGCGCAGAACATGCATACGTATTTGTATAGATATATAATAAAATAGTGCAGACTAAATGATTACACAAAATATGAAAAGTTATTCATAATAAATTACTTCATAAGCCTACTATTCACATCTTATACCTTCATGAGATTGAGGTATGCTGGGTCCCATCAATTTGAGGCCATTCTATGCCTACTCAGTGAGTTACAGGCCTCCTTAGTTATAGAGTCACTATACTACAAAGCATTAAAGTAAAAAAAATGAAAATTTACTATTGTTTTTGTCAAAACCATATTTTTGTTTTAGTCTGATATAGGTTTCTTTTTGTCTTTAATTTATAGCACAATAAAAGTTGATGCAAAATGTATGCACACATGATATACAGAAAGGCATTGGTGAGTTTAAATGTTTTGTGTGCAAGCCTGATGATATAAATTTGCATCTATAAGACACCTACAAAGTGTTAAATATTTTAACATATGCCTGAAATCCCCACACTCAAAAACTGAGGTGAGAGTCAGAAAGAGAAGAGTCACTACTATTAAGGTTGTAGACCACCCAGCCTGGAGTATGAATCACAGATGCAAGAAAAAAGAGAAATGGTCCAAGAACTGACTCCTGAAAGTTTTCTCCAAAAACATAAACCAGTGTGGCAATACACATGAAAATCATACTCATATATATGTACAAATGTATTTCCTATTAACATTTAAAAAGTATTCACATGATCATATTATATTAATTGTTCCCATTAATTCCTGAAGATTATTTAACTATTTAATATCATTTCTATAATGAATATACAATGTATCATAATATATATATATATATATATATATATATATATATATATATATATATATATACAAGAAACTGGAAGATCAATTGTATCTAAATTATCCTCTTAATGTTTTTTTCTATATTTAATTTTAGCTATGGGTGTTCTGAGTCATTAAATTGCAAAATTATCACCACTCTTTGGACATACCATAGACATATTTCACTAGATATCAATTCTATTTAATATTTATTGTTTTTTCAGCAAGAATAGCTTGAACTAGTGTTAATTTATTTAATACTTATTTGAAGTGACTCACAATTTTCAATAATACAAGAAGACTTGGCAATTATAGAAAGTTCAAGAGCTTTTAATGATCAGACATGCCCAGAGATAACACAACACCACAGAATATACCTTGTATGGATATATATGTCAAAATTATCTGGATAGTTTTTAGTGAATGATGTTGTCCCTGGCTTGAGTATGCCAGGAAGGGCAGGATTTATAACTATTTCCTCTAAGTTGAAGAATTTCCTTTTTAGTCAATTTTTTTAAGACGTTAGAATCAACTAAAACTCACTACACTTAAATCCAGATGTTACAAGACTCACAAAGACCATACTCCACCATACATTATTCATAAACATCCTCTCAAGTTTGGCAAGGAGTTCTGAGATTCTGTTACCAAGGATCATTGCCAGTGCTTTAGAGAAAGTTCAGGGTGATGTTTCCTTTGTGTCGTCCGTACTCCTGTATGCAACTTCAAAAAATGTATTAGTTCACCAAACAGGACAAGGAGGAACTGCTCCTTTGTGCTCTGTTCAGTACTCTATTTCAGGTTAGTTGACATTTGCCTCCACCTTTCCCTTTAAAATAAAACAAAATTCCAGAGTGTTTATTCTGCTTGTCAAGATCATAATAATTATTTATTTCTAAAATTTTGGTTTTGATATGACAATTGCTTATCTAGTGATGAATTTATGATATGGAAAGAGACCTCAGATTTCAGGTGCTTAAAATAATTGACAAAGAAGACCTTTCATCTTAAAGCATTATATACTCATGATTAGCAACATAACATGAAAGCATTTACGTTAGTTCTTAACTTTGTGATTTTGATAAAATAGTTACCACGGCTATTTTGTAAAATATAGAATGATTTTTGACTATGCATGCCTTAAATTAAATTGCAAATGGTTTGCACAAAAATGTCAAGGTTTATAAGTCTCGGATGATGTTCAAACTTTCAGATATTAGTTCAACCTTTATCAAAACAACTAAACTAAAAATGCACTAAAATGTCATGTAGGCCTCCCCAAATTAATATTCTACTATTTTCAACCACTGTTTGCTCACAAAGAGATTCAAAAAGAAAATTCTAGATGCTATAAGAGACAAATGAGTTAGATTATCCAGACATTTATTCTTTTGTACCTCTTCCCCACAAAATTAATTCAAGTAAGCTGTTTCAGTGGGTATCCCTATGATACTCTTGACCCCTTAGCACTCCTTCCTCTCTTTGACTGGACTTTGGGCACACAACACAGTGTTTTACTGTGGATCTCTGCAAGTGCTTTTATCACTTGCTGGGACAGTGGGTGAACCAGCATAGGACCAAACTAGGCCATGTGAATGCGGTTGAGAGTAGTTTGGCTGGGGAAGTCTGTGGGGCCACTGGCAATAGTACAAGGATTTATTCCTATTGTTTGAGCTAGTTTTTTAGCACCCATTTTCTTTGGAGGGATACCTTGCTCAGCACAGATATAGTGGAGAGGACCTGCCTCCAATTAATGTGCTTGACTTTGTTGACTCCTCATGGGAAGCCTTACCCTCTTTGAGCAGTGGATGCAGGTGGGTGGGTGGCAGGTAGAGGGAGAAGAAGGAGAGGTGAGAGTGGTAACTGGGATTGGTATATATAATAAGAAAATATTTTAATTAATTAGTTAATTACAAAAACATTCAGAAAACCAAAAAAATTAGACAACTGAATAGGGTTGATGAAAAGAAATATCTGTCTTACCACTATGAAACTTGATTTAAATTTCTCAAGTAATGCAGTACTCATTTACTATTGTATAAGTATGTACACAATCACAAAAACATTCACTCTTCCCATTATTTTAACCATATGATTTTAAAAAATGAAAGAAGTGTATTGAAGAGACACTGTTCTGAGGGTAAAGATATAGACAAACCTCTGAACAATGCTGGAAGAAATGAGAAGTTAGATTTCTTGCTCTAAGTTACTCTAGGGAATGTAGTAATAACATGAAGGCACCAAAACATGCATAATAAAGAATAGTAACTTATTCTAAAAAAAATTACTCAAGTATAAAGTATATGTTACTGCCTCATAATACATAAGAAGTTGAGCTTATATAGTTTTATACTTGTTCCCCAGTTGTTGGAATTGTTTCAGGAGAAATTTTAGGAGGTAATCTATTTGGAAGATGTGTCATTGAGTATGGACTTTGAGGTTTCAAAATCCCATTCCATTCCTAGCCAATAACATTGTCTCTTGTTTATGTACCAAGATGTAAGCTCAAACTATTTCAGTGCCGTGAAAATATGCCTGCCCATGCTCCTTGCCATGATTGCTTATGGATTTTAACCACCTAGAACCATATGCCCTCAGATTAAATGTACTGTTTTTTATAAGCTGCCTTGGTAGTGGTGTTTGGTCACAATGATATAAAAGATACATTTGTTTGTAGATTGCAGGGATATTCCACTCAAAAATCCTTTCAGCTGACTTTAATAGGTAAGATATTAGAATATGGAATTTATATGTTCCACAATATAATAAAACAAAGGAAAAACATTACATATGCTGAGTCTCAAAACTGATAATTTCAAATCATCAAATAGCAATTAATATGTTCAAGTGCATGCTGAATGGAGAAGCATACTATTTATGCCATTACTGGAATCAACAATGAAAATATTCAACAATGAGCTCCTTTCTACATGTAGTTAATTTCTAAATTTGTCTTGTAGTGATGTATTTTTCAAAATAGAAAGTACTAAGTCTGAAATATTTAACTTTTCAATATTTAGTCTTCAAAAGGAAAGCTTCAAAATTTTGAGATAAATTCTTCTCCCCACCACAACCACACATGTTTATGCTGAAGAGTCTATGAGGTTAAATTAGATTGTTTAGAAATTTGTTATTATAGAATCTTGGAGTCTTACAAAACAAAAGCAAATTTACTTTGGGCTTTCTTAGTAACTTAAATATTAATTTAGTACCCGACTTTCTATGTCATGGGTAGTAGGTTACAGCTGTTAGATTGCATTTTTAGCAGAAAACTGGTTTCCACCCATTTACAAATTAGGTTTTATCAAACAGCATCTCTGACTTATAGAAGGATTTTGGTATAAACTCCGTTTAGTTACAACTCAAAATTTTCTCATCAGTATATTTAACAAATGCCTTGATGTATGATTTTTCTTGTTGTTCTGAAACTATAATGTGTATGAGTGCTAAATAAGAGAACTCAGATGGTAAAGATGTTTGTTGTTAAATCACAGGTTAATGCCCAGTCCACATGGTAGAAGAAGAAATCAACTTTTGTATTTGTCCTCTGACCTCTGCATGAGTGCTATATCAGGTGTTTTAACACCAACATCCTCATACACAAAATAAATAATATGTAAGTTTTTGATAAATCTCTATAAAGAGACTTTCATACTGAGATATATTATTTGAAAAACTTGAATCTTTGCCAGCAGATCTTGATGATTCATATTTTCCTCAGAATAAACCTACATTCAGTTCAGTTTAAGTGAGAGATGTTTTGTGTCAACACAATGTAATTATAATTTTAGAATATATAACATATTCAAAACATCTTTGAGAAAGCTGAATGTATATGATTATACATTGTCTCAGTTACTCTCATCTTTTCAAATTATTTTCTTACATTTCATTTCCCTATTATATTTTTTCTAAAATTACTGTAATTACACAGTTTGAAGCTGTGAAATTTTCTTAACTCTTGCATATATTTATAATAATATCTTTTTAATATGTTTGATGATAATACTTTGTTATTAATATTTATATCATTGGTTTCCTTTATTTCTTTACTCCAATGTAATTTTGAATTTTATTTTACATTTGCTTGATGGCTCAATTTTTAATGTGTCTTTTAGTATTTAATTTTAAATGTGGTGAAGGATTAATTTGAGGAAGTTATTTTACTAAATGAAAGGTTCATTTATTTGCTACACCATTAATCTAACTTTTTAAAAGTTTAATCTGATAGTTGCTATATCTATAACCAGTTTTCACTCACAAATCTAATATTCATCCACATTAAACATTAATAAAAATAAGACTATTTTTGTATCATATTGATTAGAATTCATGGTATTAGCATTATGTTTGAAAGTTAATTGTATTGACATTTTTTCTAAAATTGTGTTTTCTTAAAATATTAAATCCATCAGATACATGTTAGTATGTTAAAATATAAATTTGATTTGCAGTCCTATGTGTATTACAAAATTCTTTGAAATTTCCCCCATATTTGCCCCCCATTATTTATCTGTTTACCTATGATTAAATAAAAAAAAAAACAATAACAGCTACTGCCATCCTTTATGGAAGTTTTGAAGGTTTTCATTTGGTTCTGCCAAAGAGTTATACCATTGGAAAAGAGAAAAATTAGTTCTCAAATATATCAAAACAGTATAACAACTGTTTCTTGAATCAATAAATTTGATGACAGTTTAATTGCCTTAAAGATTCAGAAATGAAAAATCTTTCCACACAAAGAACATTAGAAAATGTAAATGTTCACCATTATTAGCAATCAGTCAAAATGGTTAAGGGAAAAGTCATACATGAAATGCTAGCTAGGATGCCAGGTGCATTTACATAGTAGAATTTTAGTCATCTTTAAAGAAAAAAAAAAGAAATGTAGTATCTACAAATAAATGACTGGAATTTGAAACAACTCCTAATGAGACAACCTAGACCTTGGAAGAAATAACACATATTTTAATGCAATTATGCATGTTAGCCTTGAATCTGAAGGTGTGTGATTCATTGGGCCTGTAGAGGACAAAAAGGACACTTATTTGGAAACTTCATCTTTACTGAGAGCTTTCACAGTACTGGACTATGCTATTTATGCTACCAAAATAAAATAATATAATTTCATCTAACTTTAAATTCTTCAAGTTGCAAAAGCAAATTGCTAGATAAGACACATGGAGTATCCATGAATATTTTTGTTGGATTTAAGTCCTGTTGGATAAGATGAATGAATGCCTATTTCATAAGATATCAGGGCTAATAACCTATGGTTTGACAGGTCATATGCCAAAGGGCCAACTATTAACATTCTGCTAAAAGTCCTTTTTGTCACAGGGTCTTTTGAGGACTAACTACTACATACATCCACAGATTATTGCATCCCTCAGCCCTAATCAGAAAAAGTTATTTTTGTAGCAGATGAAGATTGAAAGAGTATCATAAACACTCACAGGGCATAGACTAATTCATGCCCAAATCATATTTCTATATCTCCCTTCCTCATCCAAAGTCTCAGTGATCATTGCAAGAAGTGGGGGCTGTACTCCAAAAATTTTAAGGTCCAGAGGTGGTGAATTGCTGTGGAAAAGCTATTTTCTTCCACAGTTGTACATATTGACACACAGTCATGGTGATATTGATCAGAAAATCTTTTCAAGTCAAGTTAGAAAGAAAATCAGCACAGAGAGGGGAAGTGGGTAAAAAGTCTCATATCAAAATGAGAAGTTACTGACCATTGATGCTTGAAGGAGAATCAGTTGGCATTATCCCTGGGAATTGGTCACTTTCAGTAGAAGGCCACACATTCAAGAGTATATGAATAGGAAAAATTGTGCTTGATATGTTTAAGAAAGGAAGAAGCAAATCAAGCATGAAGAGTTTGGGGAGATATGATGGATATGATAAAAACACATGATATAAAATCTTAAATAACTAAATTACAAAAGAAATTTAAGGATAAAACAATCCAGATTCTCAAAATATCTCTAAAATATCTCATGAAAAATATGAAGAATCCACTCATTTTAAAAGAGAGAAGACCCAATAGACAACAGAGAATTAGCACAGAAATCCAGATATTTTAATTTTTAAAATGCATCAGTTACATTGTTACACAGAAACTGACTTCATGTAGAAACAGTCATAGGGTTGGATTGGCTGAATTAATCATAGAGTTTGAATCGTCCTAAAATCCTCTCTCTTCCACATGGAGGCCCAGTAAATCTGTACACATAGTTCAAACTAATCCACACACCAAAGCCAAGAACCTATGACATAAATTCCAGTTCGGCCAAAGTCTCAAAATTCAGAAGCACCTTTCTGAGTGCTGGAGAAGGTAGATGTGGCAACTCAAACCTAGAAAAAAAAAATTGTCCTTCCTAGTCCTTATTGTTTGATTCAGGGCTAGATCACATTTCCTGCACTGTAAAAGAACATCATCTTTACTTTGTTTCCAGTGAAGGTAGGCAGGTGGGCATTTTTCCAGACAAGCACTCATAATCATAAAGAGAAACAACATTGAATTACTTGAGAATTTACTAAATACAGTCAAACTTATGAGCTGTCATATGTTTTATATATATATATATATATATATATATATATATATATATATAGAGAGAGAGAGAGAGAGAGAGAGGGGGGGGGGAGAAAGGAGAGAGAGAGAGAGAAGATAGAGGGAGGATATCATTATAATTTGAGTCAAAATAAAGTTCAGGCATATCACACCCTACTACAACTACATCTCTTTAAACATAATAAGTCTACAGCACTCATGGCCACCAGAGTTTGTGTACACATACTAACACATAGACACACTTGCATATACATAACCAAATATTAAAATAAATATTTAAGACCAGATATGTTTGCTGCTAAAGAGATGGCTCAATAGTTAATAGCACTATCTCTTCCTGAGGATTCAGGCTATGTTCCCAGCAAGAGTTTTGGTGACTCACAACCATCATTATCTCACATCCAATAGAAATTTGCATTCTTATGGTCCATATTTGTAACACATTTGTTACATAAAAAAGCATTCAGACAAAATACCGATATACATAAAATAAAAATAAAAATAATAAATAGATAGGTTGCATGAGACTTTAAAAGACATGGAAAGGAAGAAAGTCAACATAACAATTCTCCAGCATGTATTTTAGAAGAAGAAACCCTCAGGCATGGCACATATGCTATGTTACACTATTGCAAAATTACATTTCTTGTCTCTGAAAATAGGTATTAGTTTTAAACACTTTTTGGTTAATGATAAGACATATTTCTACTTATCCTTGTTGAGGTCTTCTCTGACAGAATTGAATTTGTGTGGGTCTCATGTACACTGTCTCAATTTTGGGCTTTCCTATGTAAATCATCATTTTGTATGTTTATTATTTTATAGTTACAAAAGAAAACAAATTATCTTTTTTTTTTCATCTTGCAAACCAATCCCAGCTCCCACTCCTTCTCTTCTTCTCATCCTTTCCATCTGCCCAATTACCCATTCCCAACCACTCCTCAGAGGGGATAAGGCACATTGCTTTGGGGAAGAGCCAAGGCCCTCACTATTACATCTAGGCTGAGAAAGGTATCCATTAAAAGAGAACGGGTTTCTAAAAAGGCCAGTACGAGCAATAGGGATAAATTCTGGTGCCATTGCCAATGGCCCTGCAGTCTGCACCAACCGTATAACTGTCGGCCACATTCAGAGCGTCAAGTTTGGTCCTTCCCTGTCTTCCTGAAGTTGGTGAGCTCCCATTAGCTCAGGTAAACCGTTTCAATCAGTTTCCCTACCGTAGTCTTGACCTATTTGCTCATATGGGAGATATTTATATTTTTTGGTATCTTCTTCAATTTCTTTATCTTCTTCAATTTCTTTCTTTAAAGACTTAAAGTTGTTGTCAAACAGGCTTTCACTTCTTTTGGTTAGTGTTACCCCAAGATATTTTATGTTATTTGTGGCTATTGTGAAGATTAATACTTTTCTAATTTCTTTCTCAGCTTCTTTATTATTGTATATTTGTACATATATTTTTGAGTTGATCTTTTATCCTGCCACATTACTGAAGGTATTGCTAAGCCATAGGAGTTCCTTGGTAGAGGTTTGGAGGTCACTTATGTATACTATCTTATCATCTGCAAATAATGAAAGTTTAAGTTTTTCCTTTCCAATTTGAATCCAATTGATTTCCTTTTATTGTCTTATTGCTGTACTCAGAACTTCAAGAAGTACGTTGAATAGATATGGAGAGAGTGCACCTCCCTTTCCTGTTCCTGATTTTAGTGGAATTGCTTTGAGTTTCTCTTCATCTAATTTGATATTGACTGATGGCTTGTCATATATTGATTTTGTTATGTTTAAGTATGTTCCTTGTACCCCTGCTCTCTCCAAGACCTTTATCATGAAGGGGTGTTGAATTTTGTTGAATGCTTTCTCAGTATCTAATGAGATGATCATACTTTTTTTCCTTCCAGTATACTTATATGGTGGATATATTAATTTTGTGTGTAGAACCATCCGTGCAACTCTGGGAAGAAGCCAACTTGATCATGGTAAATAATATTTTTGATATGTCCTTGGAATCAGTTTACCAGTATTTTATTGAGTATTTTTGCATCAATATTTATGAGTGAGATTATTCTGTAATTCTCTTTCTTGGTTGAGTCTTTATGTGGTGTCACTATCAGGGTGACTGTAGCCTAATAAAACATGTGAGGCAATGTTCCTTCTGTTTCTATTATGTGGGACACTTTGAGAGTATACGTATTAGCTCTTCTTTGAAATTCTGTTAGAATTTTGCACTGAAACTATATAGCCTAAACTTTATTAGGTTGGGAATCTTTTGATGACCATTTGTATTTCCTTGCAGAATATAGATCTATTTAAATTCTTCTTCTGGTCTTGATTTAATTTTGATATGTGGTACCTATTCAGAAAATCATTCCTTTTATATTTTTCAATTTTTTGGAGTACAGGTTTTTGTAGTATGACCTAATGATTCTCTGAATTTCTTCAGTGTCTGTTGTTATGTCCTCCTTGCATTTCTCATTTTGTTAATTTGGATGTTCTCTCTCTGCATTTTGATTAATTCGGATAATGGTTTGTCTATCTTGTTGATTTTCTCAAGGAACCAGCTCATTGTTTCATTGACTCTTTGTATTGTGTTCTTTGTTTCTATTTTATTGATTTCAGTCCTCAATTTGATTATTTGCTGCCATCTAATTCTCCTGGGTAAGTGTGCTTCTTTTGTTCTATAGCTTTCATGTGTTCTGTTAAGTCACTAGTGAGAGATTTCTCCACTCTCTTTGTATAGACACTTAGTGCTGTAAACTTCCCTCTTAGCACTGTTTTCATACTGTCCCATAAATTTGGTTACCTTGTGTCTTTATTTTCAGTGAATATTTCTAAGTCTTTAATTTCTTTCTTCCTTTACATTGTGGTGATTCAGTTGAGCACTGTTTTGTTGTCCTGAGTTGATAGACTTTTTGCAGTTAATGTTGCTGTTCAATTTTAACTTTAAATTGTGGTGATTCAATAATAAACAGGAGATTATTCAAACTTTTTTTATCTGTTAAAGTTTTCTTTGTTACTGAGTATGTGATTAGTTTTAGAGAAGGTTCCATGGTGTGCTTAGAAGTTATATTCTTTTTGTTTGAGTGGAATGTTCTGTAGATTACTGTTAAGTCCATTCGAATCATGGCATCTGTTATTTCTCTTATTTATCTTATAAGTTTTCGTCTACTGACCTGCTCATTATGAGAGTGGGGTGTTGAAGTCTCCTATTATTAGTATGGGAGTTTGATGTGTAATTTAAGCTTCAGTAACGTATCTTTTATATATGTGGGTGTTCTTTTATTGGGGAATAAACGTTCAGGATTGAGAAATCATTTTGATGGATTTTTTCTTTTATGAGTATAAAGTGTCCACGTCCATCTTTTCTGATTGATTTTAGTTTGCAGACTACTTGTTTTAGATGTGAGGATAGCTATATCCTCTTGTTTCTTAGGTCCACTGAAGAATCATTTTTCAATCCTTTTTTTGATATAATGTCTGTCTTTGAAGTTGAGATGTGCATCTTCTATACAGCAGAAGGAAGGACACTGCTTTCATATCCATTATCATAGCCTGTGTCTTTTTTATTAGATTTTTTTAAAAAATACCAATCCATGTTCCAGCTCCCTCGAGTCTGTGCATTTTAAAGTTGAACTAAGACCATTGATATTAAGAGATATTATTGACAAGTGATTGTTGATTTCTGTTATTTTTCAGTGGTAGTGTTTGTTTGTTTTCATTCTTTGGGGTTTGCTGGTGTAAGGTTATCTGTTGCCTGTGCTTTCTTTCTGTGAAGTTAGCTTCTGTGGGTTGGAGTTTTGAGTACTGTGTGTGGGGCTGGATTTATATACAAGTAGTTTTTCAATCTGGTTTTGTCATGGAATATTTTGTTTTTTCCATCAATGATGATTGAAAGCTTTGCTAATTATAATGGTCTGGGCTTGCATCTATGGTATCTTATTGTGTGCAACAAATCTGTCCAAGACCTTCTGGCTTTCATGGTTTCCACTGAGAAGTTGGGTGCAGTTCTGGCATATTTATCATTATATGTTACTGGATATTTTCCTTTTGAAGTTTTTAATAATATTTCTTTTTTCTGTATGTTTTACATTTTGATTATTACATGGTGAAGGGACTCTTTGTTGTTGTTCCAATCTGCTTGGTGTTCTGTAAGCTTCTTGTACCTTCATAGAGATATCCTTCTTCAAGACTGGAGTTTTCTTCTATGATTTTGTGGAATATATTTTCTGTGCCTTTGAGCTGGAATTCTTCTCCTTCTTCTATCCCTATTATTCTTAGGTTTGGTCCCTTCATGGTGTCTCAGAATTCGTGGATGTTTTGTGTTAAGAATTTGTTGGATATTATGTTGTCTTTGACTAATAAATCTATTTCCTCTATAATGCTTTCAACACCTGTAATTTTTCTTCTATCTCCTATATTCTGTTGGTTATGCTAACCTCTGTGGTTCCCATTTATTTACCCAGATTTTCCATACCCAGAATGCCCTTGGATTGTGTTTTTTTATTGTCTCTATTTGAGTCTTCAAATCTTGAACTGTTTGTTTCACCTGTTTCATTATTTTTTCTTTTTTTTTTTTTTTTAGTGGGAAATTTGTTGATTTCTTCCATTTTTTTGTTCGTTTTTTTCCTCCATTTCTTTAAGGAAATTTTTCATTTCCCATTTAAAAGTCTCTACTATCTTCACAAAATTATGTTTAACATCATTTTCTTCTGCTTCTTCTGGGTTAGAATAATCAAGTCTTTCTTTTGTATGACCACTGTGTTCTGATGTTGCCATATTGTTTTCTGGGTTGTTGAAAGAATTCTTGCATTAGTGCCTACTCATGTGTTTCTCCAATTGGTGCTGACAGTAGGCTCTTTTTTTTTGCCTCTTGGTCCAATCCTTATAGTGACTGTCTGGGTCTTTGTGAACTGTTCTTGGTCTCTGTACTGTCACTTTCTGTGTCTTAGTGAGCTGCTGAGGTCTCTCTTGGCCTGCTCTCTTGTTCTGCTTTCTTGGTCCACTCTTTTCAGTCACAGCCCATGCTTTAGAATTCCTTTCTTGGTTCTCCCTGTGTAGTTAGATCCTGTGATTCAGGGTTCCTCTGAGGTTGTAAAGGATAGGAGGGTTTGGGGTGAGCTGGAACTTATAGCTTATATGGCAGTCAAGGGGGTGGAGGTGTTAGAACAGCCTACCTCTTTGCCCTCTCTGTGCAATTGCAGCCTGTGTTTAAGAGTTACTCTGAGATTATGGATGATAGGAGGGTTTGGGGATGGACTGGGACCTGTAGCTTACAGGATATAGTCAATGGGGTTGTGGTGTTGGAGTAGCCTACCTGCAAGAAGCTTACCTGCTGGCTTGCTAGAGAACCTGGGGTTTTTCCTCAGTATAGAGGGCCTAGAGAGTGAGGTGTCCTGCCAAGAGGGTGGCCACTCATCTCTTGTTCCTCTCTGTGTAGTTACAGCTTTTGTTTCAGAGTCCACCTGAAGTTGTGGGTGATAGGAAGGTTTAGTATTTTCTATCTTGAAAACATTGTTTTCTGGATTGGTCAGTCTTTGTTGGAACCATGGAGCACAGAGCACATGATAACTAGTATTTAAAATGCCAATGTACCAAATCAATGATTCTTTGTTGGGGAACCTAACTTTGAATGGTCAATGGGGCCACTGGCTGTAGATAACTGTTTATCTCTGTCTGTAATTTCTCTCATGAGTCACTTCAATTCTTTCCAAAGAATTGTTTTCCACTGCTTGTGTGAAAATATCCTATCTCCTCACATGCATATAATTGTGGATAGTCAAGAAGCTGGCTTCTTATGGAATGCACAATTTTGATATATAAAAAATACTAGGAGCTTTTCAGATTCAGGAGGTCCCATTTATTAATTGTTTTTCTCAGTGTCTGTGATGCTGGGGTTATATTTAGTAAGTGGTCTCCTGTGCCAGTGCATTCAAGTGTACTTCCCATTTTCTCTACTATAAGGTTCAGAGTAGTTAGCTTTATGTTGAGGCATCAGACACGGTCAACAAGACAAAACAAAAATGTACAGAATGGGAAAAGCTTTTCCTAACCCTATATCAGACAGAGGTCTGACCTCCAATACAAAGAACTCAAGAAATTGGTCATCAAAAGAATGAGTAATGCAATAAAAAGTTGAGTACAAACCTAAACAGAGAGCTCTCAACAAAAGAATCTAAAATGGCTGAAATATACTTAAGGAAATGTTCAACGTCTTTAGTCATTAGAGAAATGAAAATCAAGACAACTGTTTAATTTGCTTACCTGGTCTTGATTTAATTTTGGTAAGTGATATTTATCCAGAAAGTTGTCCATTTTCTTTAAGTATTCCAAATTTGTGGAGTACAGGTTTTCAAAATATGGCCTGATGATTCTCTGTATTTCCTCCATGTCTATTGTGATTTAACACTTATTATTTCTGTTTTTATTAATTTGGATATTCTCTCTCTACCTTTTGGTTAGTTTGGATATAGGTTTGGGTTTTTTTTGTTTGTTTGTTTGTTTTTGAAAAGAACCAACTCTTTGTCTTATTGATTCTTTGTATTGTTTTCTTTGTTTCAATTTGGTCGATTTTAGCTCTCACTTTAATTATTTCCTGCCATCTAGTTTTCTTAGGTGAGTTTGCTTCTTTTTGTTCTAAAGTTTTGACATGTTCTGTTAATTCACTAGTATGGGATTTTTCCAGGTTCTTTATGTAGGCGTTTAGTGCTATGAACTCTCCTCTTAACATTATGTCCCATAAATTTGTATGTTGTGTGGTCATTTTCATTGAATTTTAGGAAGTCTTCAATTTCTCCCTTTATTTCTTCTGATGGTTCCAGTGAACATTGTTAATTTCCATGTGTCTGAAGGTTTTCTGTAATTAGTATTGCTGTTGACTTCTAGTTTTGTTTTTGTACCATGGTGATTTGATAAGGTACATTTGGTTATGCTATTTTTTTTGTATTTGTTGAGGTTTGTTTTGTTATCAACTATGTGGTCAATTTTTGAGAAGGTTCCGTGAGGTGCTGAGAAGAAGCTATATGTTTTATGTTTGGATGAAATATTCTATAGATGTCTGTTAAGTGCATTTTAGTCATAACAACTGTTAGTTCTTTTATTTCTCTGTCCATTTTTTGTCTGATTGACTTGTCCAGTGGTGAGAAGGGAGGGTTGAACACTTCCACTCTTAGTGTATGAGGTTTGATGTATGATTTAAGCTTTAGAAGTCTTTTTTTCACATATGAGGATGCCCTTGTATTTGGGTTATAGATGTTCAGTATTGAAATTTCTACTTGTTGGCTTTTTCCTGTGACTAATATAAAATGACTTTCTTTGTCTCTTTTGACTGATTTTAGCTTGAAGTCTATTTTGTTAGATATTATGACAGCTACACTCTCTTGTCTCTTAGGTCCATTTGATTGATATATTTTTTCCAACCATTTCCTCTGAGACAATATCTATCCTTGAGGTTGAGATGTGTTTCTTGTATGCAGAAAAAGGATGGATTCTGTTTTTGTATCCAGTCTGTTAGCTTGTGCCTTTTTATTGGTGAGTTGAATCAACTTACATTGAAGGATATTAATGACCAGTGATTGCTATCTCCTGTTAATTAAGTTTTCATTGTTGGTGATGTTAATTTGTACATTTTTCTTTTGGGGTGATTTGCTGTATTGAAATCATTAATTTTGTTTTTGTTGGTGTAGCCATCTTCCTTGGGTTGGTGTTTTCCTTCTAATATTTTGTGTAGGGCTGGTTTTGTGGCTTTGTATTGGTGAAAACTTGATTTGTCATGGAATATCTTGTTTTGTCCTTCTAGGGTGATTGGCAGTTTTGCTGAGTATAGTAGTCTGGGCTGGTGTCCTTGGTCTCTTAATGTCTGCATAACGCTTGACCCCAACCTTCTGGCTTTCATTGTTTTCAATGAGAAGCTAGCTGTAATTCTGAGAGATCTAAATTTATATGTTACCTGGCCTTTTTACTTTGCAGTTCTTAATATTCTTTCTTTACTATGTATGTTTAGTGTTTTGATTATTATGTGGCAAGAGGATTTTTATTTGGATCCAGTCTATTTAGTGTTCTGTAAGCTTTTTGTATCTTCATAGGCATATCTTTCCTTAGATTGGGAAAGTTTTCTTCTATGATTTTCTTAAATATATTTTCTATGTTTTTGAGTTGAACTTCTTCTTCTATACCTGTTATTCTCAGATTTGGCCTTTTCATTGTGTCTCATATTTTCTGGATACTTGGAGTTGAGCTTTTGTTAGATTTAATGTTTTCTTTGACTGGTGAGTCTATTTCCTCTATTGTATCTTCAGTGCTTGAGATTTTCTGTTCCTTCTATTGTATTCTGCTTTTTATGCTTATGTTTGTGGTTCCTGATCTTTTTCTCATGGTTTTCTTTTTCTATAATTTTCTCAGCTTGTGTTTTCTTTATTGTCTCTATTTCAGTTTTCAAGTACTAAAAAGTTTCTTTCATATGTTTATTGCTTTTTCTTGGTTTTCTTTAAGGGGATTGCTGATGCCTTCCAATGTTTTGTTTGCCTTTTTCTCCATTTCTTTGAGGGAATTTCTCATTTTCTCTTTAAGAGTTTCAAACATTCTCCTGAGGTTATATTTTTAGGTCATTTTCTTCTGCTTCATCTATATTTGGTTGTTCAGGTCTTGCTGTTGCAGGTTCTTTAGGTTTAACTGGTGTTGTGTTGCTCTTTGCGATGTTGCATGTGTGATGTTGCATGTGTTCTTAACTTTTCAACTCATCTTTTCCTCTCCAATAGGTGTGGTTGGGGTTGTCTGAGATTCTGTTGAATAATCTTCTAGGTGCCAGTGAATCCAAAACCCAAATGGCTGTTCCCCATGGTACAGTCAGTGTCATAGTTCTAGTTACCCCATTAGTTACTCTGTGTTCCTGGAGATAGGTCAGCACTCCTGTGCTTTGCTCTGCTTCATTGGAGTTTGCTGTCTCAGGCATACTTTGACCTTTTGTTTCTGGCTTTGCCTTGTTTCTGTAAATCCTGGTCTGGAACATCTCCTGCAGAAGTCTCTGGGTTGGAGTTGGACCTGGACAGGTTTTTGGCTCTAATCTACTACCCCAGAGGTCCCAGGTTTAGGTGCTCCTGACTCCCTCAGAGGACCCAGACTCATGCTACGAGGTTCCAGGTTCCTGTCTATTCCTTTTGATGCCTCAGACCAATGCTCAGGTCCACTGAGGCCCTGGCTCAGGCCTACTCCCTCTGAAGACCCAGATTCATGCCTGATGTCACCAAGATCTCTGGTTCCTGCCTATTCCCTTGGTGGTTTCAGCTTCACTCATGCCCAGACTGGCAGAGGACCTGGCTCAGGCCTAGTTCCTGGGAGGTCCTAGACTCACGCCCAGATCCACTAGGGTTCTGGCTTAGGTCTACTTCTTTGAAGATCCCAGATTCATGTCTGGACCCTCAGCAGTCTCTGGCTCTGGCTCACTCACTCAGCAGTTATTCCCCTGTACCTGTTCAGGTGCAGATCACTGACATTGGATCTGGTCACTGGCTCAATCCTGATCAGCCAGTGTCCCGTGACTGGGTTAGCTCCCAGGACTGGATTTGCTCCTGGCTTCTGCTCCCAGAGAAGCTTGTTTGCTCTCTGTCCTAGGTAGCTGGTTCTGTCTCACTCTGGTTCTGGTAGAGATTGCTGACTTTAAATCAGGTCACTGGCTCAATCTTAGTCTGCCAGTGTCCTGGAACTGGGTTGGCTTCCAGGACTAGTTTTGGTCCTGAAAGACCCAGATAAATCCAGACCCCCTAGTAGAAAAAATAGAGCCAAAAATCTAGCAGAAAAAATAGGGCCAAAAATCTAGCAGAAAAAAATAGAGCCCAAAATATAAGCAGGGAGAGAAGAATCAAAAATCTAGATTAGCCCAGTTCAGTGACTCTGTTTCAGGAACTAGCTGAATAAAGTTAGATTATAATCTTGAGAAACAGGGAGTTACTCCCTTGTGATTATCACTGGTATTTTCAGAATTTTTCAATAATCACTGGTATTTTCGGAATTTTCCAATGATACCCTCCCTACCGCCTTTGGATTATTGGATTATTTTCTTCCCTTAAATACCCCTTCTCCTAGCTACTTGGGGTCCTAGTCTCTACCTCTGCATGTGAAATGTGTTTCCGCCCCAGTGCACTGGTTCCTGTCCCATCAATAAATCTCGTGTGATTGCAGCAAGGACAGTCTCTCGTGAGTTCCTTGGGGGTCCTGTTATCCTGAGACTTGAGTGACAGTCTCCCCGCTCTGGAGGTCTTTCACTCCTGACTTCTGCTTCTGGTGGAGCTTTAGTTTCTCATTTTCTATACTGGGTTTTGTTATTCTGAATGCATAGCTGTTGTTTCTAACAAATCCACAATCTTCAGGAAAGAAGTCAAAGATTATGACAATAATAACCAGTCCATTTATATTTTAAGGTTATTTCTTTTGTTAAATCTTCTGTCCCAATAGCAAACCAATCCATGAAATACTTTACTTCTATTAACCTTGGCTTTTATCCATTAAAAATATGGAAATTTGATTTGTGATAATATTGAGTACTTTTTTAAAAAATAAAGTGTATTTTTTAATGGCTTTCGTTATTAGGTAACAGAAGGATTTTATCTACTGGTTTCCAAAGTAAATAAAAATCACATGATCCAGATTTTATGCTGCAATATTTGGCAATAATACTAAGAAATACACTGCTTTTGGTCACAAAGTGGCTTAAGTGATTGGGCATATCAAAGAATGTCTCCTGCATTTAAACAGAAGACTTTGGCTTTTTTCTTCATAACACTGAATAAATCAAATAACATTTCTACTTTGGTTTCACAAACATGTAACAGAATTAATGCAAAATTTAGATTCTACCAATAATATGTTGAACAATAATTAAACCCAAACATGAAAATATATGTGATCGATATGTGCTTTTAAGATTCAATTTAGATAGCACTTCTTTCAATTTTAAGTATTTTTATCCCAAGTACTTAATAATAAAAGCTGCAAATGAACATATCAACAGGTGCTTATATCAACATGGAAGAAAGGATATGAATACTAACTATAGGAAAGTTAAGTGTCTTTGTCAGTTTTCTGAAATATAATAATGTGTGGCATTGATCAAAGGAACTGTTTTTAAGTGTTTCAGACTCCCAAACTTCATGGAATGTCAATCTTGTTGCTCTAGGAACTGTCACTTGTGATTTGGGTGTGATAAATGTTTCTTTTATTAAATGTAGATGCTGTTCATTTTCGGGTTTATTGAGGTCTCCCATCAAAATACTAACCAGGTCTGACTTAGTTTAGCTTCCGTGATCCAATGAGATTAGGCACTTTCAGGGTACTATGATTTATTGACTAGCCAGCCTAAGGTAGACTGGATTTGCCAAAGACATAGAAGTACTGTCTCTATTAGACTCAAAGTTGAAAGAGAAGCCTGCCTAATAACAAGGAATAAAGCCAAGTGCCTTTGAAACTGACACTGCTTATTTTAATGTATTCATATACATAATGCATTTGTTTTCTGCTGTTTTCTTTCATAACATGGCATCACTCCTTGCTTTCCGCTTTGTGTCTACCGTGACTTTTAGAGTGACAGCTCTTGGCAGTTTACATTAGCATCATTAGGAGACTGATGATGTGATTTCTCACTGGGGATTGTCAAGGTTTTATTTTCATTGCAGTTTTAACTTCTATGATTTGAACAGATCTGTATAAGTAGAGAGATAACAATTTGATAGACGCAAACAAATGGAAGCCTTCCTTCTGAAATAAGATAACATAGAATTGACTCTCCTCTCTACTTTTGCCCTGACCTAAACAAGAAGATGAAATAATTCTCAAATACAAAATTATATTAATAAAAGAAACAGACATAACATTATTTATTGTGTATTTATATAATTAACCATGCCATATACATTTTAACACAATTCATATTTTCTCTTGGCATTTTGTTGAATTGGATAGTATAAATATCCCAGAGTTGATTTAAAGTATGCAATAAGATGTGCATGGAATATTTGCTGATATTCCCACATTGAATCGTTTGACAGGTACCCCTACAACTTGGCTTCTGTGAATTCTACAGAGTGCCCTTAAATGCAAAAAGATGACAGAAATCAATCTTCCTGCATATATACAGTGTACCTTTTAGTTTTTCAGATTAAGTATCTTTGTGGTTTGAGAACCATATCAATACCCCTCCTACTAAGGGACACTGTCATTGCTAGAATGTGGTACTCATCTTTTAAAGGAGTTGAGTGTGTCACATCTGATAGGAGTACAGTGAGTAAAGGATATGGTGAAGACAGAATGTCTAAAACACTATAAGTTTTATATATAGAGGAAATAAAGGTCACTTACAAATTAGGAAAACCTTGATCTTCAATTATCTTTGTTTGCCCCAATAATGTTTCTTCATAATAAATTAGTACTTATGACTTTTGCTAAGGGATAAAGTCATGTATACTTGTAAAATTTAGCTGGTTGTTGATGATGCACATCTTTATGACAGCACTTGGGATGCAGACACAATCAGATCTCTCTTAGTTCAAGGCCATTCTGGTCTCCAAATGAGTTCAAGAATAGCCAATGCTCAAATCCCTACTCTCAATCAACCATTTTCTAATGATTTCTATTTTAAAAGTGTTTAATAGTCTTGTAAATATTGGGCATCTGACAATATATGCATAATTAACAAAAAACATAATAGAATAGTCTGAGATGTTTTAGAAACCTTTATTGCTTTCCAGTGTTTCATAATCATTTTACAATGCCACATGTGCATGTAAGTGAATCATCAGTAAATGTAGAAGCTTAGGAGAAAGCAAGTGTTGAAAAAACATATGTAAGTCTAGATTCACTTTTATTTTAAATCATTTGTAGATTAGTATGTTTTATGTCATAAAATTATAATGATGTTTCATGAGCTAGTGTATGTGAAAACACACTGCAATGGGAAAATACCTTAACTTAAACATCATTTACATTCCTTTGATGCTTTGTAAAGTTCTTGTTCTTGTTTTATACACTTGTTTTCATTGCCTATTACATTTGTGAACATTTGTTATATTTTATAATTACCTGATGGCATATTTTATCATTTTACAGGTTTCAATTCTACCAGTTTCTTTTTTTCAGAAAAGAAGCATAATTTGAGTAGGAATGTTCTCTTTTCTGGATATCTGTACAGTTAAACATGACATAAATTCCTCAGTATATTTGAACCTACAAAGAACATTTTTAAAGTGTAAAATAAAATGACAGTGAGAAGGTAAAATATTTATAGCTTGTTTTGCAAGGGAAAAATGTCTTGATGTGTGCAAAATATAAAAGCTAAAAGAGGTGGAATTATTGGTTTGAATCTTCGACCATTACCTAATGAGTACAATTACAAAGATTTTCTATGCTTACCTGACCACAAATATTTCCATCAGTAAAATCAATTGACTTATCTGTTGGTACACTAGCTATCAATGTATAAGGAAATATAAATGTGGCAATTGAATTTTTCTTACAGTTAAGCATCTATGAGACACTTCTAATGTAGCAGAGGCTGTTAAATGTGACTTTCACTTAACAAAGACAGAAATATTTTTATATATACATATGTAAACAGAAAAAAATCACAGCTGTTTTGAATAGTTATCTATGTAAAATTAATATGTGTTTTTTTAAAATTAAATTTGAAAATTTTAATTATGCTATTTTCTGTAGTATGTAGGTTTATGTGTATGTGTATGCATCTGAGGAGGCCAGAATTATTCAATCACATCAGTCTTGTTAATCAGAAAGAGGATGCACAAAAGACAAAAACAAAATAACTTACAAAACTATACAGAGTTCTCCTGGTGTCTAGAGGCAAAACCTAACCTAAGACAACAGACACAAGCTGTTTCATGGGTACAACCTGCCTGCCTGTCTATCTACAGAACTGAGATGCCGGGAACATCCCACACATCTATCTACAGAATTGAGATGCTGAGACCATCATGCATACCTATATACAGAAACTGGAGAGATTAACTCTCATACAGAAGGGTCCTTGGACAGAAAGATAGAAGGGCCCTAGGAATGTCTCCCAAGGTGCACTGCCTGTCATCTTGTTGTGCATCCATGTAGACCATCTACACACTCTCACAGATTCTGGGCCCATTTACGGAAGGATATCCAAACAGAAAGAAACAATACAAAGCTTACACACAGAGAACTTGCCAATTAGCTGAAGGCTTTACTGGACAGTGGTCCTGGTGGGCCTGAGGATCCCAGATGAGCCTCCAAATGTTATGCCCAGATCACAGAGTCGTCCCAAAACTCACTAGGAGATCTAGTTATGTTTGTAAAAGCAAAGAACCTCTATTCTTACACAAGTTTGCAAATTCAGTCTCTCTACATGTCCAAGGCATTGAAGTAATTGGAGAGCCATGAGCTCAGTTAGAGTTGGGTGTATATAGGAGCAAAGGTGAGTGTGAGGAATTTCTAAGGTTAAGGACCCCTGATTGGCTGACATTTGTCTAGCGGTGTCTTGGAGAAAAGCAATGGGTGTGTGCTGGCAGGTGGTACAATGGTAGGAAAGTTAAAACTTTCCTTTGGATGGTGTGTTCCTCGGTGGTGCTTGGGTAATCTTAGTTTGTGATCTTTATCAAAATCAGAAATTGCCCCAGGGCTAGCTACTAAGACTCAGGCTTCTATTGAGCTTGTCATGGCTGAGTCCTACAAAATCATGTTATAGTTTTAACAAGGAAAATAAAGACAAAACATACATATCCAAAAATAAATAAATAAAACTTAGGGACACAGATAAGAAGGAATTTTTTTTAAAAAGTTTCTATATTAAAAATATGAAGGAGCTCAAATTTGATAATCCAAGTAATGAATTTTAAAACTCAAGAACAAACCATATCCAAATTCTCTGTTAGGAAAAAACTCAAATTCAGAACAGAAATTAATGAAACAAAACAATACAAACCACCAAGAAATATAAGATCTTTTCATCTTCTTGATGAATCTATGAATCTATGATCTATGAAAGACCCCCCCTCCGGTGCCTAAAAGATCCCCGTGCCTGAGTACTATGTTAAACTCTGCTGAAATTTAGCTAGGTCATAGAAGGAAAGTGCCCCCGGCTCAGCCAATGCTAAAACAGGATATCTATGAGTTGCAGACTCACTGACTAGGCTAAGGAGAAGGAATACTCCACCCCCCAAGACATTCTATCAAAACTGTCAACTTGCTGCAGGGTGCTTTATCTAACTTTGTGGTTTTTTGGGGTGAAATTTGAGAACATTCATGGGGCCATCCCCAGGATGAGCTAAGCCCACCATTTTAAGAGCCAATAAAATGTTTGTGCTATACTACCCTCTTATGTAATCATTTTCCCCTATAAATATGGCTGTTTGAATCTGCCCGAAGTGCTCAGTTGGTGAAAGCTGCTGATGCACCCACAGGCTCCTGTGTGATCAATAAAGAAACCTCTTGCTGATTGAATCTTTTGGCCTGGATGATTGAGTCTGGGGGATCTCTCCCACCACCCTTGAAATCGAGGGTCTTTCAATCTACAGATACTGTTCCAATTAAGCAAAGAAAACGAGTATCCAAAGATAATAGAATTAGAGAACAGAGAGATTTTTAGGACAGACAACAAAGAAATTCAGAAGATTTTTAGACAATAGTATAAAGTCTATACACAATTAAATTAGAAAAAAGCAAAAGTAATATCAGACAACAAAGAAATTCAGAAGATTTTAAGGCAATAATTTAAAGTCTATACCCATTAAGTTAGAAAATACAAAAGTAATGATTAAATTTCTAGATACCAAACAACAAAATTTAAACCAAAATCAACTTTCTAAACAAGCTCAAGGTTAAAAGATTAATAAAAAGTCTTCTCTCATTCAAGAAGCTTTTTATGCAGCAGAGAACATTAAAGAAATTCACGAATGTTCAAAACACAGAGGAAAAACTCGCTGTATATTTCCCTTCTTAGTCAATATGTGAACCATAAACCCTTTCCTCCCTTAAGGGTTATTGCTCAATAGCAATGAAGAATGGTTATAAGAATCTAAGTATAAATGCACAATGACAATACTAGTGGGCACCCCAAAGTACTGGGGATGCTGTTAGTCTTCTCCACAGAGGATATTTCTGATAGGTTAACAAATCTCAAGTGGTCCAGTATAAACACATATACATATGAGGAATGGTAAATAAATCCAACATTTTTTTTTGTTGTGGTGCATTTGTGTGTGTGTCTTTGTGTTTGTGTGTTTTATGTACATATATGTAACAATATTTGTTAATGAAGTACTCAAGAATTTGAAGAATGGAGGAACACAATGGATAAAAATGAGAGATAACACATGTGAAAAGGTCTTTTATGAAATTCTCAAAAAATGTAAATAAAAATCTTTATAAAACTGTTTCAACAGAAAATGTCTTTTATTGTCAAATCATTTAGTTATTAGGCAGACATTGATAACATATTTATAGTAATTTTTCTTTATAAAAGTGAAAAAAAAGAAAGCAGCTGTATTACATCGAGTATTCTAATTCTTTTATTGATTTCTGCTTGTTTGTTTGGTGGGTGGGTAGATGGCAGGGTTTTTGTTTTGTTATGTGTTTTGCAAAGAAGAAATATCACAGGACCTGAACTGAAGATTAAAAACTACAGACAGTTAAAGAATCCTGAGTGTGTGAAAATAAGTATTTGCCCGGAAGGTTCCTGAATTGGTTATCCATAACCAAGTGGTCAATGCTATAATCAGATAAAACAAGTAATCTTACACATACCGAGCTTATTGTTTTTATATATTTAGAAATGCATATCTCTTTGTGTAACAACAATTAAATTCAGAAAGGTCAATATCCATGGATTGAGATAAAAAAATGTATGCTGGGGGAGGGTAAACATAGAAAGAGTTAGCAGGAATCAAAAAGTAAAGGGAAAATGCCATAACCCTTTTGAGTCTGAAAATAAACATATTTAAAAATGAATATTATACTTCTTTGTCATTCATATTGTCAACATTATTGCACAGAAACAAGTAAAAATAAAGTTACATAAAGTGAAATACAAAATTTCCAAACATATGGAAGCAGAAGTAGTCCTATTTGGGATTATACACATGAATATATTTTATAAAAATATTTGAATTGTACTCTAAGTTAGATGTAATTTCCGATCATGATTTCTTGAAATTAAGGTAAAAGGAATTAGATAATAGAATTCCTCTTGAGATTATCCCCATGACTAAAAATTATCTGACTATGCTTCACCAAGAAATATGAAGAGTAGTTTATAGTACATTATTTACAATGCCATAAATCCAGTAAGTTTTATTTCTTTACATGAAATCAAGGAGAGAAAATCAGGAAGTGTTATATATTTTTCTAAAATTATTGAATCTAGGAAAAATTGATATTTTAGAAAGAATAAAATATATAAATCTTACCTTAAATTATGGAAAATACACATAGGATACTTATGAATTTACTTAATATCAGTTAATTCATATTGACCATATTTATATTCAATTTATTTTATCTACATTATAGCCATTTAACCAAAAACATTTTTGTATTTCAAACTCAATTATTATTTCATCTAATCATAATATACTTAATAGATATTTATATTTTATATAGTACTACATATAATGCATACATTACAATACTTTCTTCAAAAGTATATATATATATAATATTGTATGTTATATATAGTATTATGTTACTATCTATAATATATATTATTACTGAAATCATAATATTATACTACTACATATATTACATATAACTATATGAATGTATATATATACACATATGTATATGTAAAATATAAAAGCTTTCTAAGAAATTATAGACTTTTGTGACAAGATGGATCAGCAGTTAAGAGAAAGATACCTGAAACCAAGAGAAAAGACTTGATTTTGATACCTCATACCCACATCATGAAAGGAGAGAACTGATTCCCGACAGTTTATCTTTGACGTCTACACAAGAGTTGTGTCACATATCACAGACACAGACACACAGACACACACCTACTTGCAAATAAATAACTCAGCATCTAACAGTGTTTTAATTCTTATGGTGTACTGTTAGCAGGTGTTATGTAATTTATGTTGAATTTGTTATCAGTGAGCATCCAGATATATTTTAACCACAATCTATTGGTAAATTAAAGATGAAGATCTCTTTTATATGTATAAATGGTAACTTTAGCTGCAATAAATACTCTTGAGGGATTTTTTTGTACTATATATTATGTTTGTTTTGTTGTAATATTTTCATGCAATCATTAAACTTAATATACATACCATGTACCCAACAAAGATTTAGTTTCTACTGTGATGCACTGAAAGATAACATTTTCATCAATACCACAAATATAATGGTTGTACCATGATGTTCTAGTGTATATGGAAATTTCCTTTTAGTGTTATTCTAACCCTAAAGTCATCACTGCATGCTATTTAAACAACAATATAAGGCACCAGAATAACTTAATCTACTACAGTGCTAGGTACATAAAATTAAAAGTACATTTGCCTATATATGACATGTAATACTTGACAATAATATTGGATACAATGATCTACTTTTTTTATTTTAGCATAGTGTGGTGATATTTTGTTTGTGATCTAACTAATAAAACTTGCCTGAAGATCAGAGTACAGAGCTAAGCCACTAGTTAGACATAGAGACCAGGGATCTGTGACACACACACACACACACACACACACACACACACCTTTAATCCCAGCACTCATGAGGCAAGACATATAGATTTCTGTGAGACCAGGGCTACCATGGGCTACAATATGTTGCTCCAGTCTAAAAGGGAAACAGAGGCAGGCAGTGGTGGCTCACACCTTTAATCCCAATACATGGGAGTCACACACCTTTAATTCTAGCACTAAGGAGGTAGAGACAGGATAAAATATGACTGGGCAGAGAGAGGAATTTAAGGCAGGAGGAGACTGTATTATTTAGTCTGAGAACTTGTAGAAACAGATATTTGGTCTGAGTATTTTGTAGACATAAGAACTAGTGACTGGCTGCTCTGATTCTGTGATCAGAAAAGTTTTATTATAACACAAAGAAAACATCACCACAGCATAATCTCTTTACTCTTTACTGTATAGTTTGTGTACATTATATGCATATTTTTGACAAATTTCCCATCTATATACTTTAAAATAAAAAAATTTCTATACAACAGCATCTTTATCTGTTTCATGTATTCCTTTCCTATTGATCTATTGATCAAATTATTATCTTGATGTTTGATATTATATTTTGTTCATAAAAAACTTTTAATCATATAAGATCCTTTACCCTGGGCAAAAGACCAGGAAGACCCAATAAGAAAGCTCGAAAACTGTTATTTATGACTAACCCAATGTATACAAAGGGGGCACAAGGTATTAATTACTTTTATGTTTATTGGGGTAAAATAGCATCACAGAAAGCAATCTATAAAAGAAAATTAAATCTCAACTTTGTTTCCATTGTCGTAGAACCCATAATGTATAAGAAGGCATAGTATGATGCTATATGCTATTCTGATAGCTGACTATATCTTTATCCCTTCAATAAAAAGAGAGATAAGTCAGGAAGTGAACATTTAAAGCCTTCCCCACAGTGATATACTTCCTCCACTAAAGCTCCATCTCCTAGGAGCTCCATAACTTCTGCAACAGCACCACCAATAGGTTAACAGTTGTTCACTTACATGAGACTGTGTGGTCACTTCTCATTGTAGCTACTATCACCAATAAGCTAATTTAACTATGACTTCAATGCCAATAAAATCATTTTCTATAAGTAAGTAGTCTTCACTATATACATAGTTGTATACACAGTATTTGAATTAAGAGTCTTAATGTGCAGTTAATAGCTGCATTTCAGTGAAACACTATCAAAATAATATTAGAACCCAAATTAACTTGTATGCAGTAATAGTGAAAATAAATAGCTATCAAAACCTTTTTTATGAAGGCAAAAAAATGAAGCATATTTCACCAATGTATTTTAATTACTAAGCGTGCGAAATAAACACTCCATACCAACTAAACAACCTAATACGTGCTCTAAACGTTGAATAGAACAACAAATGAGAGAACATCATTATCATTCAACAAGAATATACTTACAGAGAGTATTAGAATGTAAATAATAGGAGAATATATCTCACAGAATATAACACATTCACAAAATTACCTATTTATCTGTACAGTAGAACTGGTATATGGCACATTTCTAGCTATAATAAATTGGTTTTCATTTTTTAAGAAATGTATTTATTTGGTGGGTGGACAGCAGGCTGGAAACGGGTGTCATGCTATGGATATATTTATTGAACAAATAACATAAGTCTGTTTACCCATTTCTTTGTGTAGGTCTTGGGTAACAACCCAGGATTTCAGCCTTTTTAATGTATAGTGGTATATTAATGAAGGCTTGAAAGCTTTTAGAAATAGTCATAGTTTACTTCTTTGTGCTGCAAATAATTTTAAGCAAAAGTAACATTGGAAGGAAAAAGCTTACTTCATTTTACAAATTATAGTTCATCATCCCTGGAAGGCAGGGCATGGCCTGATGGCAGGAATCTAGAGGCAGGACCTGAAGGAGAAACTATGGAGAAGTGTTGCTAATCAGCTTGTACTCTCTGTCTTATTTAGTTTACTTTCTTAACTCAATACTAGCTGTTTAGGGATTCCACCACCTATGGGAGCTGGGCCGTCTCACTTCAGTAGTTGATCAAGAAAATGTTCCACAGTCTCCTCGATCTACACTCTTCCTAGGTTTCCCTAATATATGTCAATTACAAAAAGTAACCAGGACACATATAGTTATCCTCCCAGCTATGGAAAATAGACAAGATTGCCGGGCAAAAAATTGGAATCTTGGGAGTGGGGTGGAATGGGGGTGAGGGGAGATGGGGAGAGAAGAGTATGAATGAGAGGATGAGGGGAACTGGGGAAATCGGGGTGATTGGGGATAAAGGAAGGTTGGATAGGGGAGCAGGGAAACTCATATCTTAGTTAAGGGAACCACCTAAGGGTTGGCAAGAGACTTGAACTTGGAATGGCTAACAGGTGCCCAGGGCAATGTCCCCAGTTAGTTCCTTGGGCACCTGAGGATAGGGAACCTGAAATGAACCTATCCTATAACCATACTGATGAATATCTTGCATATCACCATAGAACCTTCATCTAGCGATGGATGGAGATAGAGACAGAGACCCACACTGGAGCACCGGACTGAGCTCCCAAGGTTCTAATGAGGAACAGAAGGAGGGAGAACATGAACAAGGAAATCAGGACCATGAGGGGTGCACCCACCCACTGAGACAGTGGGGCCGATCTAATGGGAGCTCACCAAGGCCAGCTGGACTGCGACTGAAAAAGCATGGGATAAATCCGGACTCTCTGAACATAGCGGACAATGAGAGCTGACGAGAGGCCAAGGAGAATGGCACAGGGTTTTGATCCTACTTCATGTTCTGGCTTTGTGGGAGACTAGACAATTTGGATGGTCACCTTTCTAGACCTGGATGGAGGGGGGTGGACCTTGGACTTTCCACAGGGCAGGGAACCCTGACTACTCTTGGGACTGCAGAGGGAGGAGAAGAGGAGTGGGGGGAGGGGGAGAAAGGAGGAAGGAGGGGGAGGGAAATGGGAGGCGAGGAGGAAGTGGGAAAATTTTTTTTTTCAATTAAAAAAAAAAAGTAACCAGGACAAAATACCCATTCAAAACTGTCTCTATTTCCATTTGTTATATAATCATAGTGTCCTAAATTTTGATGCTAACTATAAAACTTGCACAAGTTTCAGGAAAAATGAGGGAACCACTAATATTATGCTTGACACTCACCGAATTTGTAAACATTTTATTCAGTGGAGAATAGAACAATTAATTAGAGGAAATATCGGAGTAGTTAAATGTAATCAAAGGAATTTAAGAGCTCTCATAATTGCTGTAAATAATTACAGTGTTTGGATTGCTATCCAATGGCCTTACTTGGATTATTTTTTTTCTCAGTCACATACAATCAATTTGCTTCAATGGTTTCTATTAAGTGAACAAAAGTAACAGCTTCCTAAAGCTTTTTGCTTCAAAATCATCTTGTCTGATTTCTATTAATAGGCACTAAGGTTGGATACTCTCTACATGTGATTTCTTGAAACTTCAGAAGCAATACATAGTAGGATGGATATTCCGATATGTATTTTAGTTTATAATTAATTATTTTGTTACCAAATTGCTTAAATAACTCTTTTATCATGTTTCAGTTTCTATGTCACTTTTCCAAATATTTTTCTTAATCCTTAATTTTACTCTTTGTTATTATCTAGTATTGTTATTCCATGTGAATTTTACATGTATTTATCTGCTTGTGGAACCCCACAGAACAGCTGAAGAAGATTGTAGGAATCAGAGTGGATGGAGGACTTATCATTGCCTCTCTACATTAAGATACTTAAAATTTTAAATATAAATTGAATTAAATGTTTGATGCCTTACTATTCCATCTCCTATATTTATCAACTTGCAAGACTTAATGAGGAAGGAAAAAGTAGGAGAAGAAACAGCAGGAAAATTTCAATAGTAGTGAGTGTCAAGCGTATAATTTACTGGTTCCCTTATTTTTCACTGAAGAAAAATCCAAATAGTAGTTTTGTTATATGTAACACCAAAGACCACATAAAATACTACATGACCACCAATATAAGAAAGGAATAATCAAAATGTGATTATCATATAAGGAAACATTGAGCTGTGAAGGAAAATCAAATGTTCTTTCAGTGAAGAGAGAGTCTAAATTGGAAGTCATCATTAGATACATCCCCTTGAAGCTTATGGAACCGCACAGAACAACAGAAGATTGTAGGAATCAGAGTGGATGGAGGACACTTGGAGAAAATGGTTCACTGGATCAACTAAGCCGGGATCATCACATAGGCTCACAGAGACTGAAGGACCTGTGTGGGCCTTGCCATGTCCTCTGCATATATGTTATTGTTCTTAACTTGGTAGGTTTTCTTTTTTTTAACTCCTAACAGTGACAGCAAGTGTGTCTCTGAATCTTTGACCTGCTCTTGGGGAAATTTTCCTCCTATTTTGTTGCTTTGGCCCACTGTTAGTATGAGTATTGCCTTGTCTGATTTTATTTTTTGGCGTGTTTGGTTGTTGTACCTTGGAGATCTGCTCCTTTCTGAAGAGAAACAGGAGAGAATCTAGATGAGAGAGGAGGTAGGAGAGAGTTTTGAGGAGTGTGTATGGTGGATTTGGGGGGAACTGTTGCTGCTATGTACTATAGAAGAGAAAGGTCTGTTTTTAATAAAACAGGAAAATAAAATTGTGAAAACTACATTCGAATAGATAACACTTTAAACACTTAGTCTGACTGAGGTACCAAAAGCTCAGAAAAACATCGCAGGTTTTTTCTGATTTGTGGATGTTAGTGTTGAATTTCTAGAAATGAGTGTTTCATTTGAAATTCCTACACAGGACAAGAAGTTACCCAGGATTCAGAGTGTGTGTGCAGACTTTCTAAGTAAGGAAGGTATAATGCAGTGATAGAAGTAATAAACCATATTAAAAAATGAAACATTAAATGAGTTGAAGGATGGGAGAGCAGTGCAAACAAGTGAATATGGTGAGGGACAGCTAGACTAAAGAACTTTGGAAAATTCATGTGAAAAACAATTAATGTAAAAAATTTCTGAAATATGATATATTTTATTTGAAAGTGTGTTGTGTCTGTGTGTGTGTGTGTGCGTGCATGCATGGCTGAGAGTGTGTGTCAACACTTTAGATGGAATACCTATACCTAGGCAAAAATTACCTTGCTGATCACCACAGGCTAAAAATGAAAATTCTAGTATTAAGTTTATGTCTAAAAGTTTGTTGGCTACTGAGGTGTCATAACTTCCACCCAACCCTTAAAATGCTACTTACTATCAGCATTGTTTTTGGTTACAAGAATTTTTTTTTGGTTCAGACCCTATTGATGAAGACATTAATTACATGCTTGATTTACAAAACAAGAAAAAATATCTAACTGGTGTTGGCCAGAAATTGCATTCCTACTGGTTAGACTTCATACTGTATTACCTGAAGGTACTATTCATAGTAACAAAGAAGAAAAGTAATCGTTATTCTTATACAATTTTTCACTTTGTGATGTGGAATAATTACCTGCCTGGAAACATGCACCTACATTTTCATTAATATTATATAAATGTCATAGATGTAACCAAATTCTTTCTCATTAAATTGAAGGTTCTCTCAACCACCATATGAAACTAATATCTGGCAGAATTGTTGACCTCAAAAGTCTCTGTCTAAGTAGGTAACAGACCCCAAGGAATAACTTATTTCTGTATTTCTGATAGATGAATATAAAATTAAACCATTTCCCAGATACAATCAAAGAAAATTCCTTTTGCTTTGAGTGGAGACTAACCATGAGACCCACAGAAAATAAGAGTGTTCACTTTTTTTTCCCTTTTTGGCTGTTCAAGATAGAGTTTCTCTGTGTAACAGCTCTGGTAGTCCTGGACCTTGCTTTGTAGACCAGGCTTACTTTGAACTCATAGGGATCTGCCTGCCACTCCATCCCCAGTGCTGGGATTACAGTTGTGTACCACTACCATCCAGCTGAGTGCTTCCTTTTAATTAATATATTTATATCACAAACTTTTTTCCCAATAACTAGGAATCATTATGTTAGACAGGACAGAATTATTGATAGAGCCTTGTGAAATAAAAAACTTCAGTGAATAATCCGTTTTGCTGTTGTTGATGTTTGTTTGCTTGTTTATTTGTTTGTTTGCATACACCAGACAAGGTGCATATGTGGTTCAAGTTAGTTGTGACAGCATACATAAGATCTATGCAGGATCAACCACACAAAATCCACTATGGATGGTGGATACAGTCATATAGCTAAGGAGCTATAGATAGAGAGGGAGACTTAGCTTTGTTTAATGGTGTAGGCTTTATTAGAAATAACCCAGTCTGGTGAATTGTCACATAAGCAAAGGTGTAGAACCATCACTAATCGGACTTAATTCACTTAAAAAATTAATGAGGGCACAAATTTGGGAGTTTATGGAAAGGGAAATAAATTTCGGAGAAGGTAGGGTCCCTGTGTAGGTGCTGAGAAGCTCCATCTGGTTGGGTGAGTGTGTGCTATCCTGGGGCGGACTGTCCCGGTAGTGAGCACAAACGCCCCTCCCCCAGCTCCTGCTGCAGGGCTTTCTTACCTACACACACGCCCCCACCCCCACCCCCAAGCCTGCCTTGTCTGCAAGGTCCTTAGCTGTGGAACAGCTTCCTGCCCTTTCACTAAGGCTACCAACCCAGAACAGTGAGTGCCTGACTAGAGGGCAGGCCTCAAGGTCCCCACCAGGGAATGCAAGCCCCTGCTGCTGGGGCTGCAGTGTCTGCTGCGCTCTCCTGGACCCGCTCTGCCTGCCCCCTACTTCCCTTGGTCCCTGGCTCATTGGGGCTACCAGGAGTCCCTGTGTAGGTGCTGAGAAGTTCCATCTGGACGGGTGAGTGTGTGCTATCCTGGGGTGGACTGTCCCGGTAGAGAGCACAAACCCCCCCTACACTAAGGCTACCCAACCAGAGCAGTGAGTGCCTGCCTAGTGGGCAGGCCTCAGCAACCCCCGAAAGGGAGCGCAGGTGCCTTTGTAAAACCCTTCAGAACAATGTCAGGTTAAAGCAATCACTTCCTATATAACATTAGTTACTGTCAATATTTATTGGTAAAATATTAAGAGCTTCATATTTCAGATATGAATTCCATCTCATGGAGTGGGACTTAAAACCAATCGAAAAGTGGTTGGTTATTCCCATAATATTTGTGCTACTATTGTACCTATATACATTGTAGGTAGATTAATATTGTACATCAAAGTCTTGTATCTGGATGATGTTGATGATTATCTTCTCCTCTAGTGTTATACAAACTACCTTCTATCACCAGGAGCTTTAGTCAGTAGGGTGAATCATATATTTAAGAATCAGATCAATTTCTTCATGTCATAACATGAAATAAGTGGTGTTTTCAGTAATAGGATCTTTTTTCTTGTTTTAGGGATAATAAATAGCCTTGGCAATAGTCTGTGGCCTTATTGAAATCTATATGTTCTCTTTGTCCAAGGAGTCAACAATATATAATCTATTCTTGGCTGTGGGGGCATTATTTAGTGGCATAGAATATTTAATTGTGGAATACTCTCCCCCCTTTATTGTGTGATTCCATTTAAATTCCTTTCATATATGTGCATATTTTATTAGTTTCTACAATAGTAGAATTCCATATGGACTTTCAAAAGGTCCTTTGTGTTCATTGTCCCTCCCCATGTTCTTTCCTTTTCCCTGATTTCCATTTGCCTTTCCATCTAAAGTTTATGGGCTCATTGGGGCTACCAGGAGTCCCTGTGTAGGTGCTGAGAAGTTCCATCTGGATGGCTCCTGCTGACGCTCTGCCTGCACCCTACTTCCCTTGGTCCCTGGCTCATTGGGGCTACCAGGAGTCCCTGTGTAGGTGCTGAGAAGTTCCATCTGGATGGGTGAGTGTGTGCTATCCTGGGGCAGACTGTCCCGGTAGAGAGCACAAACGCCCCTCCCCCAGCTCCTGCTGCAGCTCTGCCTGCGCCCTACTTCCCTTGGTCCCTGGCTCATCGGGGCTACCAGGATTCCCTGTGTAGGTGCTGAGAAGCTCCATCTGGTTGGGTGAGTGTGTGCTATCCTGGGGCGGACTGTCCAGGTAGTGAGCACAAACGCCCCTCCCCCAGCTCCTGCTGCAGGGCTTTCTTACCTACACAGGCGCCCCCACCCCCAAGCCTGCCTTGTCTGCAAGGTCCTTAGCTGTGGAACAGCTTCCTGCCCTTTCACTAAGGCTACCAACCCAGAACAGTGAGTGCCTGACTAGAGGGCAGGCCTCAAGGTCCCCACCAGGGAATGCAGGCCCCTGCTGCTGGGGCTGCAGTGTCTGCTGCGCTCTCCTGGACCCGCTCTGCCTGCCCCCTACTTCCCTTGGTCCCTGGCTCATTGGGGCTACCAGGAGTCCCTGTGTAGGTGCTGAGAAGTTCCATCTGGACGGGTGAGTGTGTGCTATCCTGGGGTGGACTGTTCCCGTAGAGAGCACAAACCCCCCTACGCTAAGGCTACCCAAACAGAGCAGTGAGTGCCTGCCTAGCAGGCAGGCCTCAGCAACCCCCGAAAGGGAGCGCAGGCACCTCCAGCCTGAACTGCAGTGTCGCCGGTGTTCTACTCGACCCCACCCTACCCCCTGCATTTGCCCTTCTTTCCGCGGGTCATTGGAACACCAGGCATCCCTGTTTTGGTGTTGAGGAGTTCATCTGGTAGGGAACGGTTCCTGCCCCTACACTGAGGAGATACACCCAGAGAGTTAGTCACAGCAAAGACTGGTCCAAGACACCAGGCCTCTCCTGGCTGCATTTGAAGGAAGAGATGGGCAGGCGCCAATGCAAGAATTCCCCCAACAACTTGAAAGGCAACGTGACATCACCAGAATCCAGGAAACCCCAAATAAGAAGTGTACACGCTAATCCAGAAGAATTAGAAGAATTCGACTCAAAAGTGAATTATATGAAAATAATAAAGGACCTTAAACAGGAGGTGAAAAACTGCCATAATCAATTAGAGATGACAAACAAAAAGGTAGAGGAAATGAATAAATCTCTCAAAGAAAACCAAGAAAACCAAGAGAAACAAGAAAAAGTAATCAAACACGTAAGGGAAACGGTTCAAGACTTGAAGAATGAAGTGGAAGTAATAAAGAAAACACAAACCTAGGGAAAGATGGAAATGGAAAATTTGGATAAACGAACAGGAACTACAGAGACAAGCACCACCAACAGATTACAAGAGATAGAAGAAAGAATCTCAGACACTGAAGATACCATAGAGAAAATAAACACTCTGATCAAAGAAAACAGCATAACCAACAAATTCTCAACACAAAACATTAAGAAAATCTGGGACACAATAAAAAGACCAAACCTAAGAATAATAGGGATAGAAGAAGGAGAAAAAGTACAGCTCAATGGTCCAGAAAATATATTTAATAAAATTATAGAAGAAAACTTTACCAACCTTAAGAAAGATATTCCTTGAAGGTCCAAGAAGCATACAGAACACCAAATCGACTGGATAAAAAAAACCCATCTTCTCGTCATATAATAATCAAAACACAAAACATACAGAATAAAGAAAGAATATTAAGAGCTGCAAAGGAAAAAGGTCAAGTTACCTATAAAGGTAAACCTATCAGACTTACACCTGATTTCTCTATGGAAACCATGAAAGCCAGAAGGTCCTGGATAGATGTACTGCAGAAACTAAGAGACCATGGATGCAAGCCCAGACTACTATACCCAGCCAAGCTTTCGTTCACTATAAATGGAGAAAACAAAATTTTCCAGGATAAAAACAAATTTAAATAATACATAGCCACAAATCCAGCCTTACAGAAAGTAATAGAAGGAAAATCACAAACCAAGGAGATTAACAATGCCCACAATAACTCAGACATCTAATGACCCTTCACCAGCACAACTTGAAGAAGGGAAACTCACAAACTCTACTACCAAAAGAAAGAAAGAAAGAAAGGAAAAATGACCAGAGTTAACAACCACTGGTCATTAATAACACTTAATATCAATGGACTCAACTCACCTATAAAGAGGCACAGGCTAAGAGATTGGATACGAAAACAGGATCCAGCATTCTGCTGCTTACAAAAAACACACCTCAACCACAAAGACAGACATCTACTCAGAGTAAAGGGCTGGGAAAAGGTTTATCAAGCAAATGGACCTAATAAACGAGCAGGTGTGGCCATACTAATTTCTAAGAAAGTTGACTTCAAACTAAAATCAATCAAAAGAGATGGAGAGGGACATTTTTTACTCATAACAGGAACAATTCACCAGGATGAAGTCTCAATCCTGAATATATATGCCCCTAATATAAAAGCACCCACTTATGTAAAAGAAGCGTTACTATAACTCAAGGCAGACATCAAACCACACACACTAATAGTAGGAGATTTCAACACTCCTCTCTCACCAATGGACAGGTCAATCAGACAGAAACCTAACAGAGAAGTAAGAGGATTAAAGGAGGTAATGAATCAGATGGACTTAACAGACATCTGTAGAACATTCCACTCAAATAAGAAAGAATATACCTTCTTCTCTGCAGCTCATGGAACCTTCTTGAAAATAGACCACATACTCGGTAACAAAGCAAACTTACACAGCTACAAAAAAATATCGGTAACCACCTGTGTCTTATCAGATCACCATGGATTAAAGTTAGAATTCAACAACAATGCTATCCCCAGAAAGCCTATGAACTCATGGAAACTGGACAGTAAACTACTGAACCACACCTGGATCAAGGAAGAAATAAAGAAAGAAATTAAAGTCTTTCTTGAATTCAATGAAAACGAAGACTCAACATACTCAAACCTATGGGACACTATGAAAGCAGTGCTAAGAGGAAAGTTCATAGCATTAAGTGCCCACTTAAAGAAAACGGAGAAAGCACACATTGGAGACTTAATAGCCCACCTGAAAGCTTTAGAAAAAAAAGAAGCAGACTCACCTAGGAGAAGTAGAAGACTGGAAATAATCAAATTGAGGGCTGAAATCAACAAAATAGAAACACAAAAAACAATCCAAAGAATCAATGAAACAAAAAGCTGGTTCTTGGATAAAATCAATAAGATTGATAAACCCCTATCCAAACTAATCAAACGGCGGAGAGAGAATATGCAAATTAACAAAATCAGAAACGAAAAGGGAGACATAACTACAGACACAGAGGAAATTCAGAGAATCATTAGATCTTACTACAAAAACCTGTATGCCACAAAATTGGGAAATGTAAAAGAAATGGACACTTTTTTAGATAAGTACCATATACCAAAGTTAAACCAGGACAAGGTGAACAATCTAAATAGACCTGTTAGTTGCGAAGAATTAGAAGTTGTTATAAAAAGCCTCCCCATCAAAAAAAGCCCAGGTCCAGATGGCTTCAATGCAGAATTCTACCAGAACTTCCAAGAAGACCTAATACCTATACTCCTTAATGTATTTCACAATATAGAAACAGAGAAGTCATTGCCAAATTCCTTTTATGAAGCTGCAGTTACTCTGATACCAAAACCACACAAAGACACAACCAAGAAAGAGAACTACAGGCCAATCTCACTCATGAACATCGACGCAAAAATTCTCAATAAAATACTGGCAAACCATATCTAAGAACACATTAGAAAAATTATCCATTATGATCAAGTAGGCTTCATCCCAGAGATGCAGGGCTGGTTCAACATACGAAAATCTATCAATGTAATCCATCATATAAATAAACTGAAAGAAAAAAACCATATGATCATTTCATTAGATGCTGAAAAAGCATTTGACAAAATTCAACATCCCTTTATGATAAAGGTCTTAGAGAGATTAGGAATACAAGGGTCATACCTAAGTATAATAAAAGCTATTTATAGCAAGCCGTCAGCTAACATCAAATTAAATGGAGAGAAACTCAAAGCTATTCCACTAAAATCAGGAACACGCCAAGGCTGTCCACTCTCTCCATACCTCTTTAATATAGTGCTTGAAATTCTAGCAATAGCAATAAGACAACATAAAGGGATCAAAGGGATTCAAATTGGAAAGGAAGAAGTTAAACTTTCATTATTTGTAGATGATATGATAGTGCACATAAGCGACCCCAAAAACTCCAGCAAAGAACTCCTTCATCTGATAAACACCTTTAGTAGCGTTGCAGGATACAAGATCAATTCCAAAAAATCAGTTGCCCTCCTATACACAAAGGATAAGGAAGCAGAGATGGAAGTCAGAGAAGCATCACCCTTCATGATAGCCACAATAGCATAAAATATCTTGGGGTAACTCTAACCAAGGAAGTGAAGGATCTATTTGACAAGAACTTTAAGTCTATAAAGAAAGAAATTGAGGAGGATACCAGAAATGGAAGGATCTCCCTTGCTCTTGGATTGGGAGGATCAACATAGTAAAAATGGCAATTCTACCAAGGACAATTTATAGATTCAATGCAATCCCCATTAAAATCCCATCAAAATTCTTCACAGATCTTCAGAGGACAATAATCAACTTTATATGGAGAAACAAAAAACCCAGGATAGCCAAAACATTCTTATATAATAAAGGATCGTCTGGAGGCATTACCATCCCTGACATCAAACTCTATTACAGAGCCTCAGTATTGAAAACAGCTTGGTATTGCCATAAAAACAGAGAAGTCGATCAATGGAACCGAGTAGAAGACCCTGATTTTAACCCACAAACATATGAACACCTAATTTTTGATAAAGGAGCAAAAAGTATTCAATGGCAAAAAGAGAGCATCTTCAACAAATGGTGCTGGCAGAACTGGTTGTCAACCTGTAGAAGAATGAAAATAGATCCATATCTATCACCATGCACAAAACTCAAGTCCAAATGGATTAAAGACTTCAATATTAGTCTGAACACACTGAACCTGATAGATGAAAAAGTGGGAAGTACTCTACAACATATGGGTATAGGAGATCACTTCCTACGTTTATCCCCAGCAGCACAGACATTAAGGACAACATTGAATAAATGGGACCTCCTGAAACTGAGTAGCTTCTGTAAAGCAAAGGACACTGTCACTAAGACAAAAAGGCAACGCACTGACTGGAAGAAGATCTTCACCAACCCTGCAACAGACAAAGGTCTGATCTCCAAAATATATAAAGAACTCAAGAAACTAGACTTTAAAATGCTAATTAACCCAATAAAAAATGGGGCACTGAACTGAACAGAGAATTCTCAACAAAAGAAATTCAAATGGCCAAAAGACACTTAAGGTCATGCTCAACCTCCTTAGCGATAAGGGAAATGCAAATTAAAACAACTTTGAGATACCATCTTACACCTGTCAGAATGGCTAAAATCAAAAACACCAATGATATCCTTTGCTGGAGAGGTTGTGGAGAAAGGGGCACACTCATTCATTGCTGGTGGGAATGCAAACTTGTGCAACCACTTTGGAAATCAGTGTGGCGATTTCTCAGGAAATTTGGGATCAACCTACCCCAAGATCCAGTAATACCACTATTGGGAATATACCCAAGAGATGCCCCATCAAATGACAAAAGTATCTGTTCAACTACGTTCATAGCAGCATTGTTTGTAATAGCCAAAACCTGAAAACAACCTAGATGCCCTTCAATGGAGGAATGGATGAAGAAAGTGTGGAATATATACATATTAGAGTACTACTCAGCGGTAAAAAACAATGACTTCTTGAATTTTGCATGCAAATGGATGGAAATAGAAAACACTATCCTGAGTGAGGTATCCCAGACCCCAAAACAGGAACATGGGATGTACTCACTCATAATCAGCTTCTAGCCATAAATAAAGGACATTGAGCATATAATTTGTGATCCTAGAGAAGCTAAATAAGAAAGTGAACCCAAAGAAAATCGTATAGTCATCCCCTGGAGAGGGGAAGTAGACAAGATTGCAGGGCAAAAACTGGGAACTTGCGAGTGAGGTGGCATGGGGCAAAGGGGAAATGGGATGAGAAACATGAGAAGGGGAGGATGGGAGGAGCTCGGGGGATTGGGATGATTGGGATATAGGAAGGGTGGATACGGGAGCAGCGAAGTATATATCCTATCTAAGGGAGCCATCTTAGGGTTGGCAAGAGACTTGACTCTAGAGGGGCTCACAGGTGTCCAGGGAGATGTCCCCAGCTGGTACCTTGGGCAACTGAGGAGAGGGAACCTGAAATGACCCTATCCTATACTGATGAATGTCTTACATATCACCTTAGAACCTTCATCTGGCGATGGATCGAGGTAGAGACAGAGACTCATTTTGGAGCAATGGTCTGAGCTCTTAAGGTCCAAATGAGGAGCAGAAGGAGGGAGAACATGAGCAAGGAAATCAGCACCACGAGGGCTGCACCCACCCACTGTGACAGTGGATCTGATTTATTGGGAGCCCACCAAGACCAGCTGGTCTGGGACTGAATAAGCATGGGTTGAAACTGGACTCTCTGAGCATGGCGGACAATGAAGGCTGATGAGAAGCCAAGGACAATGGCACTAGGTTTCGATCCTAATACATGAACTGGCTTTGTGGGAGCTTAGCCTGTTTAGATGCTCACCTTCCTGGATGTAGATAGAAGACCTTCGTCTTCCCGCAGGGCAGGGAATTTTGACTGCTCTTCAGTATCGAGAGGGAGTGGGAATGGTGTGGGGGGAGGAGAAGAGGAGTGTGGATAGGGTGAGGGGACTGGGGGAGGGGGCAATATTTGGGAGGAGGGGAGGGAAATGGGAAATGGGGAAAAAAAAGAAAAAAATAAATAAAGTTTATTCTAGTTTGCCCTTATTTTTTTTATATAATATTTGACTTGCTTTTCCCTCCCTTTGAAAATCTGCTCTTCCAGCTTGGTACCTTATTAGCTCTGTTACCTCTGTATTTATTATAATTGAAATTTTATCAAAAGCTAAAAGCTGACATGTACATATTTGTTATTTTGGATCTGAGTTACTTCACTCAAAATACTAGTTTCTAGCTCCTAGCTCCATTCATTTAACTACAAACTTAATGATTTCATTATTTGTAAGAGCTGAATAACATTCAGTTGTGTAAAACTACCCATTCATCAGCTGGTGGGCGTCTGGTAGTCTCCAATTATTGACTATTATGAATAAGTTTTAAATGAACACGGTGAACTTTTTTTTTTTAGTTTTTTTTTTTTTTAAGTTTTTTTGAGACAGGGTTTCTCTGTAGCTTTGGAGCCTGTCCTGGAACTAGCTCTTGTATACCAGGCTGGCCTTGAACTCACAGAGATGTATCTGCCTCTGCCTCCTGAGTGAACAAACATTTTTAAGGAAGATGTAAATGTCTTTTCATTTAGAGAGAAAAGGGAGGTGATGTGGGATTCCCTTTAGTATATGTGCTGCTTTTATTGGTTAATGAATAAAGAAGCTGATTTCATCCAACTATTTAACAGAATATAGCAAAGTACAAATATATATATATATATAGTGAGAGAGTAAGCAGAGTCATTGAGACACCATGTAGCCGCCACCAGAGAAAGATATGAGAGAAAATTGCCAGTAAGCCACAGCCAAGAGGCAATACACAGATTAAAAGAATGGATTAATTGAGATGTTAGAGTTTGCATTTCAGTTCTGTTTTTCCCTTCTTTATTGGTTATACTTCTATGTTAAATTCTACATTCATATCTTGAGTTAATTCCATTGCTTCATTCAAGTGTGTTTGTGTTCTTGCTCTTCCCTTAGGCATGCTTTTTGCTTATAACATCTTTAAGGTGCTTAAATGTACTTATGATTGATATTTTTAAGTCTTTAACTTGTACTTTAGCCAAATTTTTCTCCTAAAGGTTGTTATAATAGGGTTGTTGGATTATAGCAGAGACATCTTGTCTTGATTAGTCATGTTTCTCTTTTTGTACTGGGATATGATATAGGCATTTGAAATAATTCTTGCTGTAGATATCTATTTTTGCCTTTTTTGGTTGCATGTTTTATTTGGTAATTGATACATTTAATTGGTAACTGGTCCTAGCCATATTTTATAGGCATTGGGTCTCAATCCTATCAGTTGTCCTGACTATGGTGTCCTAGGTAGTTCTGTATATCCATGGGGAGTAACAGAAGAATGAAGATGGGCTCGAAGAAGAAACTGGAAATGGCACTGGGTTAGAACTAGAAGTACCTTAACCCCTTGTCTATCTTAAGAGCCTGAGTCTCAAATGGGTGGAGTTGGTCTCTCTTAGGAGAGGCTCATGTGGATAAGAATCAGAAGAACTAAGTAATTCTCTAAGAGACCCTTATGTTGAAGGGGAGCAAAGATACAATTGACCCACCTAGGTTCCAATCAAGTGTGATGGCTGTTGAGTTTCTGATAGAGAACATTTCTTTGGGCTATACTGGTTTCAGAAGTGAATGTAGATGGATTCAAAAGAAAAGCTGAAAAGGGCAGAGAAGTAGATTTAAGTAGTCATACCCTGTGACTGCACAAGAAAGCAGAAACCCATAGGGGATGAAGGTGGAATAGAAGAAGGCCTGGTAGGTGGGACTCAGACCTGTAGACAGTAGTACTCACATGAGTAATTCTGGAGAGACAAGAAGGCAGAATGAGGAAGAGGATAAAAGTGCTTTACCTGTGACTGTGAGCTACTAGTAGACATTTTTTTCTTTAGGTAGAGTGTAACATAGTTACTCTTCTATTGTCGTGACAAAACACAGTGAGCAAGTCAAGTTATAAAACAAAGCATTTAACCTGAAAACTCAGGTTTGTTTAGGACTATGTAGTCCAGGACTATATCTAGGAGCATGTCAACAGGTTGGTAGACATGGTGCTGGAGAAATCAATGAGAGAAGCAGTCATGAGCATGAGGCAGACAGAGCTAACAGGGAATAACCTTGGCTTTTGAAACCTTGAAGCTTGTTTCCAGTTACACAACTCTGAAAAGAATGACATACTTCATACTTCTGAGGAAACAGTCTCATCAACTGGAGACCGAACATTTAAATACATAAGTCTATGGGGGACATTCTCATTCAAACCACCAAAGAGGGTAATTACAAAAGCATTGAATATAGCCTCCAAGGATTGGTTTAATGGAACCAAGGGGAAATTAGGAGATTTTGTGAGTTCTTGCTCTAATTTTTAATATATCTACTGATACATGGTAAGGAACTTTTAAGAAGTAAAAAAAAAAGGAATATAGTTTAAGATATGACAAAAATTCAGACTTCCCCACCTTTGTCCAGAAAATTGATTTTGCTGCTTGTAGCTCCAAGTGCAAATCTTCATTTAAAACCAAAACTTCATAATTCTCTAATTATCAAACATGTTGGCTCATAATAACTTTGATAAAAGTTATATGTAGATACCTTAAAATGGGTGAAATAATAATATAAAGAAATAACAAGTGGCCTATAGGTTTTCAGTGTGATTTAAAATATAAAACCACATTTAGGGCATACTATCAAAGGTTTATGTGAACTATATCAGTGATTTACTGACAGAAAGGATTACTAAATTATGGGATAATTTCTCTCTAAGATTTATAGAAATTAAATTGTTTCTTCTTTAATCCAGCATAGAGAGTAATAAAGATTTTGCAAAAGAGGGTCACCTAAAATCCTAAAATTAAATTCAATTTAAGAATAAGTTTCAAATTAGAAGGTGATAGTGCATGCCTTTAATCACAGCAATCGGGAGGCAGAGGCAGGTGGATATCTGTGAGTTCGAGGCCAGGCTAGTCTACAAGAGCTAGATCCAGAACAGGGTCAAAATCCACAAAGAAATTGTGTCTTGAAAAGCCAAAAAAAAAAAAAAAGAGTTAATACAAATTGTATTAGTGTTGCAAGTAAATATATTTAGCAGGGATAGAAGTGATGTGCTTTCTAAAATAGAATACAGAAATATTTAACAGTTTAGGTGAATTTGCAATCATAGTATTGTGCAAACTAGCATTAGGTCTCAATATATTTTCTTGTTTGCTATTGAAAACAGACTAATTTATATATGCTCAGAAAAATATAATGTTTAGCTGGTAAATATATTTTTATATAAATATCTCATTGCTAGCTATCTGTATTCTGATAGTGCTGGAAGTGTAGTCGTAACTGATAGTAACACTACACATAATAAGTTGTCTGTTTTCAGTACTTTTGTTGATTTTTTATCTCAAATTGTGAAGATGTTTGGTGCTCTTCTTTTAAATTTAACATGATTCATAATGAGTATAGAAGACAAATTTATGCCACTACACTAGAGGCTGTGGGTGACATACTACAATAAAAAAGAACTGAGATAAATTGGTGAGGTACTGCACCCCATTGTCCATTCCCTCAATATTTTCTGGTGGTATGATAATTCCCAAATACCAAAAGCAAACCCAGCCAGATACCATGAACCAAGTTGGATGATAATCCATGATATTTAGCATGGCAATGAAACACAATAAAGATATTTTCATCATTTACTGCTATAAAACTTTCTCACAAACAGAAGATAAAGATGTGAAAAATAATGTCCCTATCAAAATCATGTTTGATGGTCTTATATTACCTAGGGGAAAATTCAGAAAATAGTATAACATGTCACTGAAGGTAACTGGTAACTTTTGTACCAAAAAATTTTTAAAAAAATGTCACAATGTAGGAAACTAATACTACAGATATAATTAAGTAGGATTCACCTACCTACTATATGTGGAAAGGTAAAGAGGTTAGTTCACTGGATCAGTGCTTTTACAGTAATATTGTGACTTAATGCTAGCCACTGATCTTGATTAATGAAGCTAGCATGACATTCTGCAGAGAGAAAGCAATTTACATGCTACAACTTCACAAGCAGCAACAGCATCATCAAATACTAAAGTTAAATACTTTATAAAATTGCTACTTAGGAACTGAAAGTGAAAAACTGTCATAAGAAATATAAGAACAATTTGTAGATTACCCCTGGTCAAAATTTATGGGCGTGGTTTTGGGATCTTGTAATTTATTTTGCAAGTACACACATTATTAGTGCTCTATATTCAGTATTTCCTTTAATGCCTGTGAAAGAAGACATGCTCAGGACATTTTTCCTAATTAGAATTTGTACTTCTCATGTTCTCTTTTAAAAATTAGTATTTTATTTTATGTATCCCATATAATTAAGTTTTAAAGAAATAGACATGTTAGGGAAATAATTCAGATTTAACATAATTTAAACCACGGCGAGGAGAAAGTAATCATATTAACTTGAGAACTTTTTGAGATTATTTATACAAGTTTCTTGATAATAAAAAGAAAGGAGAAAGGAATGTTTAAATCCCTACTACTGAATGATGCTACTTCTGCTTAAGCTAAAATAGTTAATTACACCTTGATGTATATACACTTCCCTCATTTGGTTTGAAAGATGTCTCAGATAGCAGATTTAACATAACAGATATTTTAGAAATATTTTATAACTCATAATTCTGAAACTAAATTTGAAAACAATCAATTTGTATGTAATATTATAAACCAAATAATTAGTTATCAATTATTAACTGTTATTAATTATTTCAACAAATATTTCCTCAAGTGATGAGAAAAGTGTTAGGACTTTCGAATTGGGAATGTAAAGGAGATATGTTTTATAAAAAGAATAGAAACTTGTATTAAATTTGAGATTTTTAACATTAGACATTGTTATATTTGCTCCACTGTTACTTTTTTAAAAGCATAAAATATTGATATACATTATGGCTAAGAATGTATTTTGCAGGTTGAGAATATATTTCAATGTATAAGGTCATTTTTTATGGGATTGAAAGGAACCAAGATAAATTTTCAAAATTCAAATAAAATCCTGAGCTGAGGGATTGTGGTAGAGCATGCTGTAATCCAAGCACCAGGACAGTGGGGAAAGGTGGATCCCTGGGTCTTGGGACCAACCATGCTTGTTTAGTGAGCTCAAACCAGAAGGAGACTTTGTCTCCAAAAACTAGGTTCGTTATATGTGAGTAATAACAACAACAGTCATTCTGTAAGTTGTGAAATTGCCATTTGTTGTAGTTCATTCATCTTGTATTATGAGCCTGAGTGCCCAGATAGTTCTTTAATGGAGAGAATAGGAGAAATAATTCTGTGGCACCATATTGTGCAGCCAATGAACACCACAACCTTCTCTGGGAAACTGGAATTACTCATTATATAACACTGATGGAGTAGAGCGTAATCATGGAATGAATATTGTGCAATTTGACTTTTTAAAACATGCTTTGGCCGGGTGGTGGTGGCCCACGCCTTTAATCCCAGCACTCGGGAGGCAGAGGCAGGCGGATCTCTGTGAGTTCGAGGCCAGCCTGGTCTAGAAGAGCTAGTTCCAGGACAGGAACCAAAAGCTACGGAGAAACCCTGTCTCAGAAATCCCCCCCCCAAAAAAAAAAAGAAAAGAAAGGAAACAAAACAAAACAAAACAAACAAACAAACAAAAAAAAACATGCTTTGTTCCTAGAAAACATGTTTCTATAATTTAGTGAAGAACCTACACATGAAGAACATTAACATGATCAAATATTGGATTTCAGTGTTTTTTTTAATCTCATTTATTGGACATAATCATTCCATATACATAGAGACAGAGGCAATGAGAAAATGTGCCTATGAACCTATAGCTGGTAACCCAGGAGCTCAGTACAATAGTTCATGAAGTCTACATCATTGTTATTTTACTTTTCCAGACTTTTTTCCTTATAAATAGAGTAAGATCAATAATATGTTCATATTTAAGAATATAGGACATCCACAATGTGGAAAAAATGTTTAATTATGTTGCCACTTAGACTTCAGTTTATATTCATATAAGTATCTGATTTTCTTTCTAATAAATTTGACATGTTTAAGCTTCTCTCTACACTCTTAGTCAGCAAAAATCAGAAGTTAGTGTGTTTTAATTTATGATCACATTACATATGGTCTTACAATAACTTCATCTTACAATGTCCTTTCAAAATTTTTAACAATTTATTTAGTAAATAAATATCCATCTTCCTATTTTATATAAATACAGTGAATAAACGTAATTCTTCAGTGGTTTAGAGCTTACTTTAAAATTAGCAGAAGTTTGGCTCTTTTTTGTTTTTGTTTTTTGGTTGTTTTGGTTTGGGGGGCAGGGTTTCTCTGAGTAACTGTCCTCGCTGTCCTCACTTAGTAGACCACACTGCCGTAAAACTCATTGTGATCCACCTACCTCTGCCTTCAAAGTGCTAGGGCATTCACCGCTACCATCCAGATTATTTATTTTAATATTGTGTGCATCGGTGTTTGACCATGGGTACTGGGTCTCCTGGAACTAGAATTACAGACAGTTGTCAGCTACCATGTGGATGCTGAGAATCAAAGTTGGGTCCTCAGCAAGAGTAGTCAGTGCTCTTAACTACTGACCCATCTCTCCTGAAAGCTCTGCTTTTAAAGGGGACTTGAGAATACTCACATTTTTCTCTCAACATCCTCACTATCTCTTCAAATACAGGTTGATTCTAGCATTTCTATAAAGTCCTATTTCTAAAAGAGTTGATGATCTCAACAAATATACCAAGTCTTTTCTTCTTTGTTTCTTTCTTTCATAAAACATGTGTGCATAGCGGGGCTGTGGTGGCGCACGTCTTTAATCCCAGCACTTGGGAGTCAGAGGCAGGTGGATCTCTGTGAGTTCGAGGCCAGCCTGGAATACAAGAGCTAGTTCCAAGAGAGAAACCAAAAACTATGGAGAAACCCTGTCTCGAAAAATCAAAAAAAAATGTGTGCATGTTCATGGATGTGAGCATACACATTTGTTATAAAAATAGTCATTGTGCATATGTATATATGTTTGGAGACCAAAGAACAATACTTGCATGTTAGTTTTCATCTTCCATTTTGTTTAAAATACTATCTCTTTGTTCTTCACTACTGTGTATTGAAGGGTAACTAGCCCACAAGTTTTTACTTTCCACTTTGGCATGGAATTATTTTGATTTTTAGTATAAATATTTGCTACTACATTTGATTTACATTAGGTTCTGAGGATTTTAACTTAGGTTTTTGTTCTCGTGTGGCAAGTACTCAACCCACTTGGTCACCTCCTCACATCCTAATTTTTTTCATCATTTTAAGTGACATGTATATCATATTAGAGAATAGAGGCCAATTTTTATCAAGTGAATGTCCAGAGTGGAGGCATGAAAATTTAAAAATATAGTAAAGAATATGAAGACACAAATGAAAATAATAAAATGCAGAAACACATAAGATAATATCAGGAGGGAATTTCAGTGAATACTGAAAATTCACCCATGTTTAATTTTCAACTGGATAATGTATCCCTCACTTCAAAACATAGGAGTAGAACAAAAAGACTGTATTAACATACAAATTGAATGTCATGGGGTACATTCATTTCTCATGCCCTTGACTCATACCCCATACCAAACACTCTGTAGGCAAACCACTTCCTGGCTGGAATCCCAAGTTATATCCATAATGGGAAGTGGAACTTAGTTGGATCCTTAGACTTTTGTTTTAGGTATAAACCAACTACTTCCCTATTTCAGGAGCACAAGGTTTGACAATTAGCCACACCTGTTGACAATAGCCTTGACAGACAGGACTCTGATTTGCAACTAGGTGGGACCTTTGTTAGAAGCACAATAACCTTAAATGAACTAGAAACACAGTAGAAGAAATTAAGTCAAGTGAATTTTAATGGGAAAGGGTAAAAGACATTTAGGCTATTTACAGGAGAATACTAGGTGATTTAAAGAGAAAAAAAAACAAAACAAAAGAAAGCTATGCTTGTTATCTTTGGAGTCCCTAGCCTCAGATACAAACATTTTGCTTGTCATTTTATAGGAAAGATGAGAAGTAGTATGATTTGAGTACAGAAAATGCCTTCTAGACCTCTGTTTGTGATATCATTTTGGTAAATCAAAATAGCAAACTCCTAAGTAAGACTGAATGCTAATGACAGAAAGTTTAAATAGATCACACTGCATGTAAAAACAATGCAAATGAAGTTACAGATGGAACTGAATCAGTGCGCCTTAAATTAGAAACATTAGTGTTGTCTATGTGAAACCAATGTGTAATGTATTAATAAAAATGCTGCAGATCCTCAAGTTGCTGCAGTGGCAGAAATGCTGCAGGTTATGGTTTTCTATCTCTTTAAGAGACAAGCCACGCCCACTCCCTCCCCCATCAGCTGAGGCAGGCTGATGTTCAGCTTCTGGCCTGGGCTCGCTGTCTTTTCCATCTTCCTCTCTGAGAGGCAGCTTCGCTTCTGCCTCTCTCCCCACTTCTCTGCCTACCCCTTCTGTGTCTCTTTCTCCTCTCTCTCTCTCTCTCTCTCTCTCTCTCTCTCTCTCTCTCTCTCTGCCCCCCTTCTCCCTTCCACCTTCATAACCCCCTAAATAAATATTCAACCTTACTCTTCATGTCGTGTTTATCTATGTCTTTGTCTCCTGCCCGCCTGCCATGTGTCTCCCTGCCTGGGACCAGCCACTGCTCAAGGATCGGCAGCCATCTCTGGCTGCTCCCAGAGCCTGCTGCCTGCCACCACATGGCCCACCACCACCACTCAGGCCACCGCTCTGAAACCGGCAGCCATTTCTGCCTGGGACTGGCTGCAACCCGGGCCTGCTGCCTGCTGCCACATGGCCCGCTACCACCATTTGGGACCTACAGCATTTCTGCTGCCTACTGCTGCCAGGGATCTTGCAGCATTTTTTAAAAAAGAATATTACCAGGTCCCTGAATGGTGGCAGACAGTGCCATGTGGTGGCAGGCAGTGGGCAGTGGCTCCCAAGAATAGCCAATCACAGGCAGGGACAGCACAGTTCTCCTAGTGGTTGCAGCAGGCCACAGAGACAGACAGATGGTCATACCAAAAGGCCACACCACAGGTCTCCAAAAGGCTGCTGGTACTGGGCAGGGAGCCACGTCCCAAGCGAGAAGCAGAGACATGGATAGGCATGCCATGAAGAGTGAGGTTGGATATGTATTTAGTGGGTTATGAAAAGGAAGGGGAAAAAAGAGAAGAGCAGAGGCAAAGAGGGGGTATAAAAGAGAGGGGGGAGAGACAGAAGCTGACTCTTTGAGAGGGAGACAGAAAAAGGAACTCGGGCTGGAAGCTGAAGATCAGCTTGCTTCAGCAGATGGCAGAGGGAATGGTCATGGCTTGTCTCTTAAAGAGACAGGGTAGATGATTACATTCCTGTCTCTTTTCATAATAAAATGGTGGGATGTTAGGCACCACAGATTAAAGAAACTGGGGTGACAGATTCTCAAAACTGCTTCTTGATAATTTTTGACACCATCTTTGGAATATAATCTGAGAAGGCTGGGTACTGATCACATCCTGGCATAGTTGGTCTGTTTGTTCTTGTTTGGTGTTTGTGGTAAGGAAATGTCTGGTGACCCTTACACATGTTTAAGCTATTAGCAGAACAGAAAACAAAGTTAAGTTTAGGGGACAAAATATTAAGACCAGGGAAGTGAGGAGGGTGTATTTAATCTGTTTAAGGTGGATACTTCAATTTGGCTACCTGGAACTCACAAGAACTTTTTAAGTCTGTGAAAAGAGAAACTTTAGATATATACATTGTATGAACAGTAGCATATTTATGTCAGAATGACTGTTACAGATATTTTTGCACAATGAAAAGTATTTTAACACAATGAAAGACAGCATGAGAGAGAAATTTAATAGCTTCTACTTGTCTTTATACCTTTATAACTTGCAGGAGCACACCTTAATAACTTATATTTATTATTTATTGAAATTTGTTTGGTAAGGCTGTCCTTTTAAACTGACAAAACCTCTCAGCTGTGAAACTGCATCAGAGATCTCTGATAAATATAAAATTTTACTTGTCTTACTGATTTAAAAATGCAGAGAACTTACTTGGTTGTCAACTAGAGCTACTCCTCAGGGTCCTCCATGGTCATTGAAGGTCACATTTGCCCTCTGTTGTTTAGCACAGGGCCTGCCAGGGTCCAGATGATTCTGTGGGCTAAGAAATCTATAGGAAGACAAGCCTACTTTGACCTGAGCAGCTAGGCTGTCGATTCCAGCAATTCTGTTCATGTCTGGAGATACTCAGTTTAGAAGAAGAGCAGTTTGCCCAGTGGTCAGTGCTTGACAGTTGAAGCAAATTGTGGATGGTCATTGTTCTGTGTCCATTTGTCTTCTGTCTTCTTTGGAGGAAGTAGAGTGTTGCTGCTAGGAGCCAACCTGTCTCTTTTTGTCATTAAAAGTTTTAAAATAATTAAGTATTTAAATGCCATATTCCCTAGATCTCTGAGCAGTTGAGACCTGTTTATCAGGTGTAACTACAGTAAGAATCTGCCTAGAGAGCTGGGTCTGAGCTTGACTATACTGACACTTAACTGGTAAGATTTATGCTCATAAAAAGACAGAAAGAAGAAAAACTGCTTGCAATAGAAGGTTAATGGAAGAACTGACAATAGTATAGAACATTTTAATATATTTTAAATAGGGGTTGGATTCAATATAAACTATTTTTGTAAGAGACTTCAAAAGTACATACCAGTTTAAAACATGAGACTTATTGTTTTTGTAGTCTAAAATGAGATGCAATGAACAAACAATTACAACATTTAACAGTAAACATAGGTGCATTTAAGTTACATATATGAACATACATACAGAGTGAACATGAATTGGATGAAGCAGATGCTCTTGGTGGGCCTTACCAAAGGTATGCCACTGTGCAAAACACATATGCAACAGAGTCAGCAAGATGAATTTAGAGACAAAACATAAGTAAACCAGGGGACCAGACAGAGTATACTTCAGTAAAGACTTGTGTAACATGAGGTCCTGCTTGTTGGGGTTTCTTTCTTGCCCAATTCCCACAGCCATTTAACCCCAAAGAATCACACAGAAGTCTACATTAGATATAAACTGATTGGCCCCTTAGCTCAAGCTTCTTATTAGCTCTTATCACTTATATTAATCCATTATTCTTATCTCTGTTAGCCATATGGCTCGGTACCTTTCTCAGCAGGGTAGGTCACAACGTACTTCTTCTGTGGTCTGGTCAGGACTGTGGAAAGAGCTTTCTTCTTCCCAGAATACTCCTGTTCTCATTGCCCCACCTCTACTTCTTGTCTGGTTTCCTACCTATACTTCCTACCTGGCTACCAGCCAATCAGCATTTATTTAAAATATAATTGACAGGATATAGAATAGTCCCACACCAGACTAGTTCACCTGACTAGCTATCAGTTAGGATGGTGGTGAAGTCACCTGACCTCAGTTAAGATGGTGGTAATGTCACCTGACCTCAGTCAAAATGGCAGCGGTTACATGTTGTATGGAAAAGCCACAATTTTTGAGCTTCAGGGATTTTAAGTTTAATAATAAGAGAAACCTAAAGGCATGATCCACCCTGTCACTAAGCCACCATGCCACAAGATGGAGCAGGAAGCAAACAGCTAGAATTGAAGACAGCCAACTTGTGGATCTGACCAATCTTGTTGACAGCAGTATCTGTGGCAGGGACAGTCTGAGAAAATTTCTTTCATCTGCCTATGCATTGACAGTAGTTAGAAAGCTCCTGTAAAATTGGAGCCAGCAGGACACCAGCTGAGTTAGGTTAGGAGCTCAAGAAATAGGGCATTAAGGACTGGAGTTTAGGGCATCTATCACAAGGGGGACGGACATTGATGGCTTGCTACATATAGCTAAATCTGTGAAAATCCGTGAAAATGGCAACACCACAAGGCACACTGGGAGACGTCTCTCCCCTGTGGGTGGGGTGCGAATTGGTTATAGCAGGTCCAATGGGAGAGTGTCGCCTACCTATGAGTGGCTGCATTCACTCTGCTGCATTCAATCGGCACAATTTGGAAGCCAGAGAAGCCAGAGGTTTCTCCAAGTAGCCTTTCATGGTGAGGGGAAAAAAAGAAAAGGAAAGGAAAGGAAAGGAAAGGAAAGGAAAGGAAAGGAAAGGAAAGGAAAGGAAAAGAAAGGGAAGGGAAGGGAAGGGAAGGGAAGGGAAGGGAAGGGAAGGAAAAGAAAGGAAAAAAGAAAAAGATGAATCTGATGGACCCTGGGCCCCCAGTCACTCCTAGATCGACCCTGGGCCATTGCAAAAGCAATTTTAGCTAAAGGAAGCAATCCAGAGATGATTGTCAGTGAAGGGCTCAACTGTCCATGGTTGGGGGATCCCCCCATTTCTAGGAACATCAGAAGATTGCCGGGAGCTCACCAGTCAATTTCACAGATTCAGAGAAATGGTTAACCTGACCAGAATGGGGGAAACTTACCAACTGGAGCCAATTGTGTGCATAGAAATCACACTGTAGAAATCATGTTTAGGCATATGGAACATTTGGTTGTTGTGAAAAAAAAATCCAGGTTATATATTCCAACCCCGGAAGAGGGGCTTGGGTTTGGAGAGCCTCCCGAGTCTCACAGCACCAATGTAATGGGTTAATTTAAAAATGCAGATTCCCTGAGTGGCTGCAATGGCAGAAATGCTGCAGGTTCCGTTCCCCAAGTGGTGGCAGGCAGTAGGCCATGTGGCATTAGGCAGTGAGCAACAGCTCTCGAGAGCAGCCTGTCCCAGGCAGTTCCCTAAGTAGTGGCAGCAGGCCACAAGAGACAGACAGATGAGCACACCACAAGACCACACCACAAGTCTCCAAAGGTGGCGGCTTCCAGGCAGGGAGTCATGCAGTGGGCAAGAGACAGAGACATGGATAAGCATGCCATGCAGAGTGAGGTTGGATATTTATTTAGTGGGTTATGGAAGGGAAGGGGGAGAAGAAGAGCAGAGGCAGAGAGAGAGAGAGAGAGAGAGAGAGAGAGAGAGAGAGAGAGAAGGGAGAGACAGAAGCCAACTCTTTGAGAGGGGGATGGAAAAGGAAGGAACTCAGGATGGAAACTGAAGATCAGCTTGCTTCAAAAGACAGCGGAGGAAGTGGGCATGGCTTGTCTCTTAAAGAGATGGGACAGATTATTACACAATGAATCTCAGGGGTGTGTACTAAGGAAAGAGGGAAGAAGCATGAATGATAGTTTTCATGTTATACTTCCCCTTGGTGAATTTGAAGATGGAAAAGGTGGTCATTAACCCCCCCCCCCCCATTACAGTGGTGTTTGGATACTTGAAGACACAAGAAAATATTTTTGCTATCATGTCAGAAACTATATTTCAGCTATATTTGTGGCCAGGTTTTAGCCACATGTCATAGAATAGTAACTGCAGAGAATAGTGTTTTTGTGTGACTTAAGAAAATACCCCTAGAAAAAAAATCCTAACACAGGGACCTCCACCTGTGCAAAGAAATCTAGTTAGGTCCGATTAAGCCGAATGAAAATGCCCATTTTTATTAAGTACAGTGCTCTCAGGTGGTCAAGCACATGGTGGGGAGACAGGAAAGCAGGGAGCATATGAAAACCCAGAACCATGTGTTCCTCCTCTGGGAGCCAACTTAAATACCCTTTGGGATTGGGTCAGGACCTGAAATGCTGGGATTTGGAGTCCAGACAAATGCAACTCCCAGCCCGGGGGATGAATGAGATGGGCTGGCTCCCGACTTAGCAGAAGCATTGTGATCATTTCATAGAAAGCACACATATAAATTAAAATAAATTAATTTCACTGTCTACTTACTCACAGCCTAGTATTAATCTCAAAATTTTGGATTGGGTTGATATAAAGAGAGTGCATTGAGAATTAAATATCATTTGTAAGCATTCTTTTTTAGTACATTGAACAAGAAAATTAATTTTTCCTCTTTCTACTGTACATGATACATACTGAAGAGTGATAAGGTTTTGATTGAAGGAAGACAATGAGACCTCCAATAAATTGAAATTTTATGGATTTTTTTCTCTATTCAGCATCTCTTTGGGGATGCTAAGTTTAAGTAACACTTCTAAGAAATTCAGGGAAAAAGCAAATGGAACATATTTTGAGAGAAAACTCCATGTTAATTTTATATTTATAGAGAAAAAAATATTATGGATAAACTTCTTAAATATCACAGTATTATAGAATTAACATTATGAGTATAGGAATTTAACATGATGGTAAAGAGTTTCAAAGTAGTAGTATTTCATGTATGAACACTCAGACTGTTCATCTGGAAACATGGTCCTTGTTTACTTCTCCAAAATCACCAAAAGAAAAGTGGGTTGAAAGTCAAAAAGTCCCTAAAACAGAAATAAAAAATTTTCAAGTTTTGTGTTTATTCTAATGCCATGCAGAAGTATATAAGAAGTGTGCCAAACTCTTTAAATCTGTTTCACTTATTTCCACTTCCTGCATTTCACAGTCATCATTTCTGTGTAATATTAACAATGAGTATGTCTCTAAAATCTTGTGTGTTCTTCAGGACAATGAAAGCAAAATCACCATTGATGCTTCCAAAGATATCATCATAAATTCTTGATGTTTAAGCTAGTATTATCAATAAGATGATGTAGTTCTGTGCTATATTATTTAAACATAGCAAAAGACAATTATATTTAAATTGACAGTTTGATTCTGAAGAAAATTTAAAACCATGCACATACAAACACATAGATCCACCCTCATATGCATGCCCACACAAACATACTCACACACACACACACACACACACACACAAACCAGTGTGTCAGCTATAATTTATCCAAATAATCTTTAGGTACAAGGAAAAGTTATCATCAAAGGTTTAATCAACAATACAAATTATTGATTAAACTATGGCAAATTTAAGTTGGCTCTTCAAAAGTATTAACCAAGAAAATGATGAGGTTATATAATCATGTTTTAATTTGTTATCACACTTCTAAGTTACTTTAAGATCCATATGAAATGGTGGGATGAGAATTTCATGTTTTCAAATCTCTAGATTGTTTATGACTGTTTTCGCTTATATTTATTGGTAGAAAATCCTTAATTTTAAATTCATTCCTATAAATTAAGAGTATATACAGCTAAGGAGAGACAGGCAATACTGTCTGTCTTAAAATAGAAGAGCATTAATATGAAAAATTAATGATGTAATAATTAACCATTGTAAGTGCATTATGGAATTACTGAGGCAACTCACAGGTGATGACTGCATAGAACAGTTGTAAACTCTGTGCTGGGAAAGGGAAGGGGAGAGAGAACCCTATGAATAAAGAACACAGAGAGAGATTGTGAATGGTTACCTGGGTGTAGAAACTTGGTGGCAAAATGCATGAGCAGCAGGTGTAACTGAAGATGGTTCAGGAGGCTACAGATGGACAGTGAAAACAATGGCACCCTTGGTGTTGATAAATGCTGAATGTCCCTGTAAGGGAACATTCTTAAAGCTTAGAAAACATCCCCAACCTTAACTCGTTGCATTACGAAAAAGTTTCTGGGGTTAGAGAGATGATTCAGCAATGCTTGTTGCTTTTGAACGTTTATTAAGTGGCCCTGATTCATCTCTAACTCCTTTAGGCAATCTGATACCCTCTTCTTACCTCTGCTTTCAATCCTATATGCTTGGAGTTCACATAGCCTTATTCACATACTTTAAAATAAAATTAATTTTTAAGCACAGAAATATTTTTTATATAAGAAAAATTTTCATAATTAAACATTCAATGTTAAATAGCCCATTTGCATACACTGCTACACTTTGGATCAAGATCTAGTTTGGATCTTGCTTCCAATGGCCTAAATATTGAAAGGTTGGTCCACAGCTTAACACTCAAGGAATTGCAGGAATTTTCATACTAGGTGTCCACTAGATGTGAACTCCTGAACATCTTTCACATTTTTTTTCATTTCTAGACAGGAAGTAAAACATTTCTCTGTAATTACTCATCCATAATATATAGGCATAAATCCAAAACAAACAAACTAGGCAATAAAAATGTGAAAAATCACAAAAATGTGAACCTTCCTTGTCTGTGTTGAGTTGCTTAAGGCACATACACAAAGGGAGAGATTGAATGACAGCCATATAAAAGTTTCAGTTTCTTAGTTTTGTGATATTTCTACAGTTCTTACATGTGTTCCTAAATAAGGCAAAAGTTTATCAACACAATATTTTTTATTATTTTTATTTTATTTTAAATTTTTTATTTATTTCACATACCAACCAGTTTCCCCTCGTTCCCATCCTCCTGCTCCCTCCCCCACCTTCTTTCTATACCCATCCCCATCTATTCCTTAGAAAGGATAAGGCCCCCATGGGAAGTCAGCTAAGTCTGGCATATCAAGTTGAGGCAGGCCAACCCCCCCCCCCCGCCCGCGCATCAAAGCTGAGCCATAGGAGTGGGTTAAAAAACATCAGCTCTTTGGGTTCACTTTCTTAAGAAAAGAAAATCATATAGTCATCCGCCTGGAGAGGGGAAGTAGACAAGATTGCAGGGCAAAAACTGGGAACTTGCGAGTGAGGTGGCATGGGGCAAAGGGGAAATGGGATGAGAAACATGAGAAGGGGAGGATGGGAGGAGCTCGGGGGATTGGGATGGTTGGGATATAGGAAGGGAGGATATGGGAGCAGCGAAGTATATATCCTATCTAAGGGAGCCATCTTAGGGTTGGCAAGAAACTTGACTCTAGAGGGGTTCGCAGGTGTCCAGGGAGATGTCCCCAGCTGGTACCTTGGGCAACTAAGGAGAGGGAACCTGAAATGACCCTATCCTATACTGATGAATATCTTACATATCACCTTAGAACCTTCATCTGGCGATGGATCGAGGTAGAGACAGAGTCTCAATTTGGAGCAACGGTCTGAGCTCTTAAGGTCCAAATAAGGAGGAGAAGGAGGGAGAACATGAGCAAGGAAATCAGGACCACGAGATGCACCCACCCACTGTGACAGTGGAACTGATTTATTGGGAGCCCACCAAGGCCAGCTGGTCTGGGACTGAATAAACAGGGGTTGAAACTGGACTCTCTGAGCATGGCGGACAATGAAGGCTGATGAGAAGCCAAGGACAATGGCACTAAGTTTCGATCCTAATACATGAACTGGCTTTGTGGGAGCTTAGCCTGTTTAGACGCTCACCTTCCTGGACATAGATAGAAGACCTTCGTCTTCCCGCAGGGCAGAGAATTTGGACTGCTCTTCAGTGTCGAGGAGGAGGGGGAATGGGGTGGGGGGAGGAGAAGAGGAGTGGGGATAGGGGGAGGGGAGTGGGGGGAGGGGGCAATATTTGGGAGGAGGGGAGGGAAATGGGAAACGGGGAGCAGGTGGAAATTTTAATTAAAAAAGAATAAAAAAAAATTAAAAAAAAAAACAAAACAAAAAAAAAAAAATCAGCTCATGCACCAGGGTCAGATCCTGGTCCCATTGCCAGGGGCCCCACCAACAGACCAAGCTGCACAAATGTTGTCAACTACACACAGAGAGCCTAGGCTCATCCCAGGCGGGCTCCCTAGCTGTACTTCTAGAGTCTGTGAGTTCCCTGGTAAGATAGCTCTGAGGGTTCAGATTTTGACCACTATTGCTCAAATCATCCGTCCTCCATCTCTTCAACCAGAATCCTCTAGCTCAGTTCAGGTTTGGCTGTGGATCTCTGCATCTGCTTTCATCAGTTACTGGATGAATGTTCTACTATGAATATTAGGATGGTTGCCAATCTGATTACATGAGAAACCCAGTTCAGTCACCCTCTCCACTATTGCTAGGATAAATATGTTTTTGAAATGATGTGTGACTATTATTAGAAATGGATGAATTTGTGTGCTATATTCCGATAAAATAATAGATTGCTAATACACATACTGTCTGTGCACTCACTGCTTCTCTTCTCTTCTCTCCACTTCCATAGCATCTCCGGCTTACTATCGTTATTTATATCCTTTTATCCTTACACCTAGTCATTGTAATTTGACTTCATCTTGCACTTTCAGGGATTGCAGAAAACATATGAGTAAGATATGTGCTCCACATTGTTTGACAAGAAACAGTATTCAGATACAGGCTTGTAATCTAGCAATGCCAAGCTAAATTTCTGTAAGTTGTTTCGAACAGAATGTTTTCTACATTTTTTTTTTACAACTAAACTGAAACATCAGAGAGGACACAGAAATTAAAGCCTTTGTTTGCCATTTTTACACTATATGATTCTGGTTTTTGAATACAGCATATAAGCACAATAATTTAAAGTTTAAAAAAATGGGAAGTAAGTCTTAGACAACACTTCACTTGTCCTAGATATTGAATTCAAGTTCAATTTTTTTGATCTTATAACAGTTTAGAGTGGATTTTTCATTGTATGTAACTAACACTCCCCCATAATATGCTTTCTGGAAGTTCCTGAGCTTTTGAACTTCTAATGTGATTCTGTGGGTGGAACACAAGACCTTGAACATGCTAAACAAGTGCTTTACCTCTGTCATAGATACATCTTCTACTCCAATTGCTGTCATTATATTTATTTATGGATTTATTCTACATACCAGGAATACTGCCCTACATATAGTAAACTTCATGTAAGTATTCCTGGAAGAATAGAGTTTTTAGAAAACCAGTTTTATGGTTTTCTGTAAAGGCTCTGTCTTTGGCAATGAGAAGTTTCCTCTAATCAGGGGGAGAACTACAATTCTGTCTGAAGATTAGATTTTACGCAAGAGATTCTTGATTTCACATACCTTATAATAGCAACTATGAACAAGTTAATCTAAATTTATTGATTTTTGGCACATCTACATATTATTTTTAAGGGGAAATAAAATATCTGTTATGCGCTTTAATTGATTTCCCTTTCTAGTCTTTATTGAGTTTGAATTTCAATGAGAACAGCACAATTTGAACAGAAATGTTCTACTTTGACAATTGATTAAAAGGCATTTATACCATGGTATTTATACCACTACATTGAAACTAATTAATTGCCTTCCACTTCATTATGATAAAGAACTTTTAATATCTTCTCAAATATCTGTGGAGTACCATTAGTCCCCAGAGCTTCTGGCTATTAATAGCTTCACTTAGTACCATAGTCATTCATCCAATGACAGTCCAACAATGACTTTTCCACTTTATACCATTAAGCTTTTGTTACCAGTGACACAGAAATGACTCCATCAAACACATAGGAAGCAAAATATGTACTGCCATCATAGTCATATTCTTTTTCTCTTTGCTTTCCAGAATTAAGGTCTCTTAAAGCAATCAATCTCATCATTCTCTCTCTTTTTAATGGAATGTTAATTTGAATGCTTAAGTGCCATGTGATTTTCAACTATTTTCTGCATTTCTTTTGTCTCTGACTGTTTCATTCCTTAAAGCAGCAGTTCGCAGCCAGTGATTTGCCATCCTCTTGGTGTTGGGGTAGAGGAAAATAACCCTTTCACAGGGGGCACATATAACCAACTGAAAACAAAAATATTTAAATTACAATTTATAATAGAAAAAGATTGTATTTATGAAGTAGCAACAATAATAATTTTATGGTTGGAGGGTCACCACAACATGTGGAGCTGTATTAAAATGTTAATGCGAGAAGAAAAATTTAGATACTGCCTAAAATGCACCTCTAATTTTTTTTAATCATGGCTTAAAACAGTGGACACACAGATACCCTTTTCAAAATTACAAATTCTAACATTTTAAAATATTACAGACTCTCACATCTGTGATTTTCTTTTTTTCCATTTTGCTTTCTATTTCTATAAGGACATTTTTAAAGGGCTTTGTACAAAGACTTTTTGTTTAATGATATTTAAGCTTTACCTCTTAACAATATAAATTCTGCTTCTGACCATCTGTCTTGGTGTTTCTGTCTCTCTCTTCTCTCTTATCCACTCCACATACAAGCAAAGATTAATTTTGTGACAAATTTAGATATAGGTAAGAGTTGTAAAAATACTGCAGCATTTTTCATAGGTGCTCAAGTAGCTATTGCTTATGTTAACTTCTGAAAACAAAATTTTTTTTTAAATTAAGGAATGTCTTTGCTATGCTATATTAAACTACAAAGGTATTATAATTTCATCAGACTTATTTTAATTTTAGTGGAAGAAACCACATTTATTTAGTAATAATGTATTCTTTGCATGTATATTATTTTTTCACTTACTTGTGTATATATGTAATTGTATATGTAAATGTAAATATAAACATCAGACAAATGTCAAAAATTTCTATTGATTTGAATATTATCTCAGGAGACAAACCCAAGAGGAAAATGATGAAGCACATTTAATAAACCTGAAGACCAGAAAAGCAAAGCAGCCTGCTACAGTCTCTTATCTCGACCTCAGTTCAAAATTGGTGACCTGCCTCCATAAATCTCAGAATAAGACTGAGACTGAGAACTGTCTCCTCCCATCCTCTAATCCTCTGCTGTTAAGGGCCTGCCCCACTACCGCCTGGTTCCTATAACAAGCTATTATCAATACTGGGATTAAAGGTGTGTGTCATTACTGCCTGGTCTGTAAGCCTGGCCAGTGTGGCTATTTACTTTTTTGATCCTCAGGCAAGCTTTATTTATTAAAATTTAGTTTAAATGCTACCACATATTGACTCTTCTTATCCCATCCAGCAACATTTGCCAATAGCTTCTCTTCCAGAGGTGGGACCTCATTATCCTTGAACTCCCAGTTATATTAAGATTTTGGCTTGTTTGTTGTTCTGCATGTAGTCCAGCTGCTGTACATCTGTCTGTTCCTGTGTACTGCAGCCCTCTCGTGTGTGGTAAATACTGTTTTGCTCCACATGTCTGCTAATTTTGCTTCTTACAATCTTTTCAGCCTGTTTCTGTGATGACCCTTGAGTTTTGGGGTAAGGGGGTAGGATTTAGATGTCCCATTTGGACCTTAGAACTCCACAATTGACAAAGAAAAAGTGAATAACCTTAAGCAGGAGAAGGAAGGCTCTCCTAATTGAGGGAGAAGACTGTATAACAATAGATCTTCAAGAAAAGTCTGTGGGAAATGTAGATGGACCTGGTGATGAAGGCCTTTGCCAACATCTGAAGCATGGTTTCTGAGTAGTATGTACAGTTGTAAGTAAGAAAAGTTGAGTTTTTCATCTTGTACAAGAGTATCCAGGGTTATGTAGGTGGAACTAATAGAGAAGTCAGGGTTCCCTGCGGGGTGCAAGTGATGTCTTAACTGTCTTATTTCTTGACTTGGGCATGGTGATGTTGAGCCCTAGTGCTTCAATCCCACAGGAGTAACAAAGTAACAAAGTCTTCCAGTGCTGAGGGTCAGAGAAGTAACAAAGGTTCTGAGAGTGACTGTAGACAGTGAGTGCAGAAAATGTCCTCTGCTTCCTTGTCCCATTGAAAGTTATTGGCCTGAAGACTGCTCCAAATAGAGACTGGCAATATTAGATAAAGTTGCTCCCTTATTCGGCTCTATATAATAACTTCCTTCTGATATCTTATGTATTAACTCCACCTTCTTGTTTAACTATATGTGATAATCCAGAATCCCTGTTTAATTTATATGTTAAACATGGTAAGCAACTGGATTGCTTAGGCCAGTCCACAAAAACCTGTGTGTGCATCTGTATTTTCTTCAGTCTCTTTCCTCATAGAGGATTCTGGGAAACAAGTCATTTAAAAGGGCAGTCTCATACTTGATGCAGGAAGCCTTGTGGACTGGAACCTGTGCTCCAACTTAATTTATGACACAGGGTTTCTCAATGAATGTGGAGATCAGTGAGTAGCCAGATTAGCTGCCAGTAGGGCATCAGGATCTTTCCTGTCTGCTACTGCAGTTCTGGGATTCCAGTCTTACCATGCCAGCTGTTTATGTGGAGCTGGAGATCTGAATCCAAATACACACTTAACCACCTTGATAGTTATGCTTCTTTTATTTTCATGATCATTAAATATTCTTGAGGAAATATATTAGAGTTATGTGAACATTGTTTCTGCTTAAATGTGTCATGTGAAGAATAGAAAAATTACTTATGTATTATGTATATTAGAAAACATTTATGTTTCCTATTCATCTTTTCCCCTTACCGATTTTCCAGTGACTTCGTCTGTTGAAATTACATAAAATCTCTATGTAAACATGGAGATAATGTTCACTTTATCTTTATACAATTGAACAAATACAAATGGCTATTGATAAGGTATGTCAGAATTTTATCTAATCCAATGTTGAGAATATGATATTGAGGATTAACACAGTTCTAGAATTAAAACAGTTTTAGAAAGGTTTAGGTTTTCAGGGTTTGCAAGGTTTTTTATTCAAGTGGAGGGATGTATATATCATCTTTCTAAGCACCTGTTGCAATTCATCTGATCTCTTTGCTTTGAATCAAAATATTTCCTACTTGTTAATTGAAGCTTTCTGGATAAGATTTATGCTAAACAATTTAAAAGTTGTTTGTGCTGCTTCTAAAATTTCTTCCAAACATTAAATTAGCATACCTGGGGTGCAGATTTCCTTTGGGATTAGAATTTGTGAATCCTTAACTAATTTCCTCAGCTATATAAACTCACATACACATCAATCATCTACTTCTATGCAGGGATATCAGAGTTAATATTAGGCAGTGCCATCATGTAACATTGCAATCTTGCTGCACAGCCAAGACCACTGAAGATGCCTGCAGCTATTACCATAGTATTTTTAACTATAAATTACATAGTTTTCTAAAGATGAGAAAACCAACACTATGGTTTCATACACACTCAATTCTGTTTAATATGTATCTGGAGCAGATGACTTTCTTTAATTAAATCAATACTTGAGGACATATAGGTGCAAAATAAGCATCATTTTTATTATCAGTTTTTATTCCTTGCCATTTTTCTTCATATATTGTCAATTCTGAGAACTCCCACTGCTTCACACTAGTCCTCATTCTCCTCACTGGTAACATAAATTGTAAATTCTCCCCCAGTAATGCCATAAAATACTGTATTTATTCTATCTTTGTTCAGTGCTATTGTGGCTGTTCTAAATCCTACAGATGAATGAGTACATGAAAAATGAAATGGAATTTATGCCTTGGCAATGCTGAAGCATGCATGGGCAACCAGTTTATGGTAGTTCTGTTGAACTTGTTCATATTGGGTTTCATTGTCTAAATATATGAGGATGACTAACCAGATTTCTTCCTCAGGAGGGCATCAGATCTTATTACAGATGGTTTGAGTCATCATATGCTGGGAATTGAACTCAGAACATTTGGAAGAGCAGACAGTTCTCTTAAACACTGAGCCATCTCTCCAGCTCCATCTAAGCCACCTGAAGCACCTCTTCCTTTGTTCCTGCCCACTTCCCCATAAAATCCACAAAGCAGTAGTCTACAGTGATCCCACTCTCACTCAAAGGAAGCAAATACACACAAAAGGAAAGTATCCTACAATGTGCTCTCAGCACCTCTAACATTGTGTGTCATCAAATGGGTGGTCCCCTTTCACCCTCCCTGTCTTCCCTCAAGTATACACCATGTTTTCACAAGGAATCTTTAATTCAGTAATAAACATGCAACTCTCTTGACCTATTTGTGACTCCTTTTCATCATTCAATTTGTTCCTTTCTATTTATGATCCCTTGAATACTTCCCCTCTCTCATATTATATACTTTTTCTTCATGTATCTATTAGTTTTTCTTCATCATTTCATGTATCTATTCATTTGAATACATATTTATCTTGCAAGCAATTTCCAAATATATAACTTCTGTTTTTACTTCTCTTAAATGAGTATTCATGGAAAAGATATCCTTAAAATTGTATTGCAAATCAAATATTTTTATTTATTCAGATTTTAAATTATATCTCAGAAACATGTTATAAACATTATTATTGCCATCATTTTATGGTACAGAAATAGAAAGTTAGAAAGCCATATTCTAAAGGTAGAATAAATGAAAGTCAGATGCCTTTATCTTTACCAAGATTTCCTTATTTACAATAGAAGATAGTTAGATTTTTGTGTTGTGTTTTAGTTGACTTGTTTGTTTTGGCTTGTTTTTAGTAGTATTGTTGTTTGGATGGTTTCTTGCTCTTGTTATATGAGACAGGAATGTCATGGTGAACCTGCCAGGTGAAGTGGTGAATGCACACTTAAATCCCACACTAGCTTAGAACTGAGAGATAGATAGTTATTTACTTAGGGGTAAACTCTCAAATCAGGATCCTCTGCTTGAATGGTGAATGGAGATCAAATCCAAACAATCCAAATGAACAATCGTCGAAAAGGAGCAAGGGAAAGGAGAAAAGGGATGGACGCAGGTTCAGCATCCACTTATATATTATAAGAGGCCATGCCCCAGTGGGTGGGTAATTACAAGTTGTAAATCTTCTTACAGCATCTCCCCCTTTTGTTTAAATAAGATAGTTATAAACCTAATACAAAATTATATATGATAAGAACAAATATCTTATTCCAACTAGTTTAAGTCTTGTATAATAAATAACTTGACCAAGTCATGAAAAAAAAGTAACTACAATTATCTAGTCTTCAACCCCATTGAAGATCCGAAAAGGGAAATAATATTACTTGAGTAGGCAGGAATTGCAATCAAGCAACTTCCAAAACATGCAAAAAATGACAGAGACAACTGGCTACCTGGGTAATCACTCATTTGCAATTTTGAAGCAACCAACTTTGGCTAAGGCCTAGAATAACTGACAGACCACTTTTAAAGGCAAGACATTTTTTAAAACCATCTTACCCTGTCTTGGCAAGATTTGACAGTCCTGCTTATTCATGTCCGGATACCATATATCTTTTCAGTGGTTGAGGCATAGACATTTTTTTTTCCCAAAGGCCAGTTATTGCCAAGAAGAAACAAGCTCCAAGTGGAGTGTCTTCAGTGCTCAGCATTTTCTCGGCAATAGATCGATGCTGCCAGGAGTAATTGTGTCTCACTTCAACAGAACTCTAAGTTATTTAAATGCCATTTTCCACAGCTCTTTGAAGTGGTTGAAGATTATCTGTGTATGCAGAATATAATCTCTATGTATCTAAAGAACCTGATTATTCTAACTATAAATATATCAAACATAGATGACTATTGATCTATAATTCTTAATACCTATATAACTTGAAGACTAAGACAATAAACAACTGTGCAATAAATGAGGACAATGACTTCCAAATGTAAATAATGTATAAGTATCTTTATCAGAGGTAGAAATGTACATTGCAATATAATAAATTTACATCTATGTATAAAAATGTTTTAAGCAGAAGTAGAAGCATGTATGCATACAATATTTAATATAATTTAACTTTGTATCAATATATAAGAATCTATACCAATGTAATTGCCTATAAATAATAACTCACAAGTATTCACTCTATTACTCACTATTGTTATTTGTGTGAGTAAGCTCATACCAATCTCTTATCCATACAATTTTCCCTTTATTTAAAAAAAAAAAAAGATCCGTGAGCTTATAAAATTTCCACCTCCAACCCTCAACCGTATACCAATTATAATCAACCCCTAAATGATGTCCGTAACACTGAGGACAAACTTTGTTGGGAGAGGGGACATTGTCTTTTTGGATTACTTTAAGTTGTCATGGAGGCGACGTTCTTTCTATGGGATCCTGTAAAAGTAAAATGATGGTTATGTTTCAAGATTAATGTCTGGATGATTGCAAATAGTCTCTGAGTATTTTGTGGAGGTCTGGCAAGAACATTGTAAAAGTGTGCATAATTTCAGCTAACCAAGTTGGAACCATCTTGTACAGCTGGTACCCAAATCAGGTCTTGTGCTCTGGCTTGATGCTTAAGCACTGCAAACTTCGTTGTGACAGGGATTTTACAAAAAACCACTCTGGCAAGAGCAAGCCAGGTGGGCAGAGACTGTCCGGGCCCATGAAATATCTCGGCAGTCCTCCCAGGAGGCGTGGTGTTTAAATCCACATGGGCACCAAGTGTCACGGTGAACCTGCCAGGTGAAGCGGTGAACAGACGCTTAAAAAAAAAAAACCACACAAGCTTAGAACTGAGAGATAGATATTTATTTAGGGGTGAACTCACAAATCAGGATTCTCTGCTTGAACGGCGGATGGAGATCAAATCCAAACTGTCCAAATGAGCAATCAGGACAAAAAACACAAGGGGAAAGAGAAAAAGGATGGACTCAGGTTCAGCATCCATGTATATAGTACAAGAGGCCACGCCCCAGTAGGCAGGTAATTCCAAGCTGTAAATCTCCCTACAGCACAGGAAATCACTCTGTTAGCTATCTGGACTACAACCCACTACAATAAATATGAATAGTTCATGTTTTATTAATTAAAACAGTTAAATTTATATATGCTTAGTTTGTGTAAAGAATTCTTCCCCCTTTCTCAAACATTTTCCATGCCCTCTCAATTTCTGAAATCCACATCTTTTAAAAAATGTTGTTATATGTGAGAATATATATAAGTACTATTTATTGCTGCTTGTATCTATATGTATTTCAGACAAATCTTGTGGTATTTAAAAGCCAATTAAGTCACCCATGGCTGAGGAAAACTTTTTCTTCCTCTAGAAGTAGTTATTAATTTCCTGTAGATCTTCTTCTAGAGGTGAGTCACCATGAGAATTTCCCCATCTATGTTTAAATGTCAACTGGTGTTTTCATTGTCAAATTTTTTCTTAGTTAGACATATTGATGTGATTGAGTGGATGCAGTTTTCTCATTGTCTCTAGAATACACAGCAGACTTGTAATCAGCATTCTGGCCCTCTAGATCTTAAAAGGGTTCTCTAGGGGTTGTGCTGTAAATTATCAATTGGAGTTTTATTTTTAAATTTTATATGTAACTTTTTGCAATTTCATTTTTCTCCTGAAAAATTTAGTACTTGATTTATTTTCATCTTTAGGATGCTTGTATACCAACTTCCAGTACCATTGAGCCTAATCCTTAGGCAAGAGTTGTTTGGATAATGTTGAACTCAATCCCTTTGTGTCCAACATGAATGATGTCTTTCTTCATCAATAGGAACTTACCTTCAGTTTCTAGGATGCAACTAAGTGTAACAGCAATATATTAAATGGTTTGAAGAGTCTCTTGGACACCTCTGAACAACAATTTGATAGTGGTTTTCTAATGCTTGGTCCTAAAACTTTGGTTAGATAGTATATGGTCATTCATGATTGTTCTCTATGTTCATAACTTGATTCAAAATGCACACACACAAACACAATCATATAAAGTTTGATAAATATAAAATAATATAATCTATGAATTTATCACACTACCTTAGGGTTTCATTCCTTCTCCTTTTATCTTCTTCTGAAGGGGAAGAAGAGGAGTGGGTATATAACACCAATGAACATGTGAGTGTAATACACAGCTTCTATAATTAGAAGTAATCCTCTCTATTAATTTTGTTGTCTTTCAAATCCTGTTTGCTTTTACTTTTATCCATGTAACTATTATGTTCTGTTCTATAGTGCAAGACAAACATTGTGCATATTTTGAAATAAACAAATGCTTGATATAATCAAGATAAATACCTAAATCTCTTCTTAGCAAATAAGAAAGTGTCATCCCTAAACTGTCTTTCAGATGTGTCTTGTCCTTCTGCTATCTTAGATGACAAAAGCATGAATATAAATTTAGTTAATTATTAATTGTGGAAAAGTTACTAGATGCCTAACATACTGATTAGGTTCTAGCTAATAACCAAAGTTCAAAATAAGTCCATAGATATAAAGAATCTAGAATGACTTTTTAATAACTCCAAATGATTCAATTAAAATACAACAAACTGTAGGTGGAGATTGCTTGTTCATTTCCCTACAGCTAAGACCCGAATAATCTCACAGAAACTATATTAATTGAAGCACTATTTGGTAGCTTATTCCCTACTAACTCTTATATCTTAAAGTAACCCATTTATACTAATTTATATATATATTGCCTTGAGGCTGTGACCTACTGGTAAGGTTTGGTCCAGAGTCTGTTTCCTTTGGCATCTCACTGACTCTGCCTACTCTATTTCTATATCTCTATTTGGATTTCCCACCTGACTTTACTCTGCTAAGCCATTGGCTGAAATGGCTTTATTTATTAACCAATAAATAAACACATATATAGAAGAATATCCCAATTATCTCCCCTTTTCTATTTAAACAAAAAGGAAGGTTTTAACATTAGCATAGTAAATTTACATATACAAAACAGCTATCAAACATGAATTATAGTTACAGTATTTAGTCCATTTAAATTTGGCAAACTAAGGAAAATACTCTATCATCTATCTTATTTTTGTGAGTCTAAAGATTTATATCTAATTATCTTTTATCATAACTGAGGAAACTATAACTATCTGCCTTCAAATTTCTCAAAGATTCCAGAAAGATATAATATTACCTGTTAATAGGAAGAACATTGTAAGCAACTTCCAAAACTCTAGAATTGACAGAGTCATCTCATTGCCTGGAGAGTCATGCACAGTTCTCCTGTAACATTGGGGCATCCATCTTCAGACTGGTGTCTATCTGCTTGTTTGCATCCAGCTTCAGCTCAATTTAGGCAAATTAATAAATTCCATCAAAATTATATGTATATTCTAGTAGGTCCAATATCCTGGAGAACCAGGGCTACTACAATAATATTTAAGCTACCAAAGATTTGGTCATGTATGTCTCTAATCCTAGCACTAGAGAGACAGAGGAAGGCAGATATAACTGTATACAAGTTCTAAACCAGCTAGGGGTATGAAGTGAGACTCTGTCTCCTTTTCTTCCCCTGCCTTGCCCACCACAAATGTAATTAATTCTCTGAGGAAACTGATAAAATGTCCTCTTGTGTTATGTACATCACAGAAACTACTATAATGTTAATGTTAGACTATATGTTAGAACATGAGAGAAACACATATTCATCTTATTACTAATGAATTTAAACTCCTCTTCTACAAATTTCTGAAAAATTTGATGGCAGAATCAAAGTCCACTTCAAGTGGTTGACCATATTGCTCTATTATGCTAAGTGAGTCAATGGGATATAAATATACTACAATGGATGTTTTCTAATTCTGCATATTTCAGTGAGGATTATATCAGATTTCTACTGAATTTAAATAGCTTATAACTCACTCAAAAGAAAAAAGGGTGGAAATGATCTCCCTGTTATAATTAAAGAAAATTGTGACTCTACTAGCCATTTTCACACCAAATATCATGGTTCTGAAATTTTTGTTGAAGGTCAATGGATCCGTGGGAGCAACATATCTTTCCAGCAGTGGTCCTCTAGGAAAGACTTTTGACATTTATTTGTGGTGAATAATATCTGTATGAAATTGCTAAAACACCTGTGAATTTTCATCACCACATACTTAATGTATGGACTGTGGAAATTTTTTCTGATGGGGTTTTAGAACAGATATTAATTCTTACATATTAATTTTCTGATGCTGCTTTCTTTTTGTACTTACTTGTTGAAAATTACCTGGTTTTTGATTAACTGAGACAGAAAGCTCAGCCTTCTAGTATTTGGGACTGGATCAGTGTACAACAAAAAAAAAAGTGAAAATTAGTGTGTGATCCTAACTGATCCTCTTAATGTAAATGATTCTTCTCTGTTTGGGTAGATCATTGACCCATCATAATGTGAAATAAAACAATAATGGAAACACAGCAATGATAGAAGTTTTCTTGATAATTAATTTCAATTGCTATGGAATTTCTGAAAGAAAATATAAGAGAACACTTTTACCTCTGTTTCTCAGTGCCTTCCCAGCCTGTGATTCTAACAAAATATGAGTCTTTTGATTAACTAAACTGTCTCTTGAGGCCTGCCTCTTTCTGATCAGATACAGAGGAGAAGTTAATTGGATGAGTGCAGGGGGAGAGAATGGGAACAGAGCAGGGAGGGGAAACTGTGATTGGAATGTAAAATGAATGAACAAATTACATAAAAATAAAAGAAAAACAATGGAGAAGTTCTCTGAGTACTGGCATGGAAACATACCCAAGCTGTACTAGGCAAAGAAAGGAAGGTACAAGGCAATGTGTATAGTGCACAGTGTTCTACTGTTTTGTATGTATATGTAAAAATTCAAAGAAAAGTCAAGTTGATGGAAATGGGGCTTCTCTGAAGAACAATTTGATCTGATTTTATTTTTAACCTTGAAATTATACTGTTTATTACTAATTAATTGGAAATGTGATCTTTAGCAGATCAGTATTTTATTCTTTTACTTATTTAAGGATCAATCCTGTATAAAAGAATGATAGAATTTCCGGTCTAAAGATGAGGCTATAACAAGGGTAAATATATGTGTAGGCATGTGAAATATCAGGATCTCTCCAAACTAATTTCCCCAAATGAAAGATTTTTACAGGTCAAGCAGAAAGTACAAGTAATTTCTGACTCAGCACTTTTAGCCTGTGCTCCTTCCTGTGACAGAGTCAGCATTTACAATCAAGCTCTACAGTAACTCACATGTCAGTCCTACTGTATTTCTGGATTGAAAGGAATTTTTCTTTTTCACAAGCATGAACCATCATTTCCATGTAAATAGCTACATTCATTTATTCCTCATTTCTCTTCCATATAAATATGTTAAATATTCCTTTAGGCTTGACTCTTTTATGTAAATACATCAAAGAATATAGACATACTGTTGTGACCATTTTGCAATGATGTTATACAAGTTCAGAGCCTCATTCTGAGAGACTCTCAGGTAGTCCTAATGAATTTTCTGATAAATCATTACTTCCTGGTAAATAGAGGCCTGGATCACTTGTTAAGTGTGCACATGCTTAGGTTTGTCTACTGATGAATTCTGGATTTGTGGGTTTGTATTTGTGCTCATGAGGTGATTTTTCCATAAATAATATTGAGTATTCTTCAATGAAAAATAAAGTGACTCTTACTGGCCATTGCTTTGATCATCGTTTCCTAGGGTAGGCCTATGTAGAAAACTTGGTTTATGAATTCCAAGAACTCTCCCTGTGTAGGTTGTATTTGAAAAGTGCGTGAACGCTAATTTGCAGGGTACCAAATGAGTTCATTAATTAATCCACTATCCTGAGTGCTGCTATTTATCCATGAACTCCATTCTGTTATTTCTTTCACTTTCAATGGAGAGACAGCACTTCTGTGACATTTGACTTTTAGACACATGTGGCTCTATATTCCATAAAAGAAGAGTCAAGGCTACACCATTGCCTGGAGCGCAAGGATGAAGAACTCTTTAACTATCTCTAGCTAAAATGCTGTAAAGAAACAGGATGAAACAGCAACATTTACATGGCATGTAAAGAAACCATTTTGTTCTTTCTGAAACATGTTTGCCTGCCAGGACCTGCATTAAGTCTGTGCAGAAAATAGCAGAGGGGAGACTAGTCCTGAGTGAGCTTACTCTGCATGTGCCCATACCTTCTTTGGCAAGGAATTTTCTTCAGCCTTCCAGTGGACTCTTTTCCTGTGTAAGCAACAAGGATTCAATTTTGTTCACAGTTTCAGACTACCTTACTCCAACATGGAAGAACAGGCAAGATGGCATTAATAGTTGTGGGAGACAGTGTGGTGACAGGGGCTTCACATAATACAGTACCTGAAAATAGAGCCTTTGGATGTGCTATAATACCAAGGCCTAAGTCTCTAATGTCTTCTTTGTCAATGAGACTTCATCTCTATATACCCCACAGATTACTATAACATTGCTATAACCCGGCCACAATGTGGGCAAAAACTTTAAGACATGAGCCAGTGGGGAACATTTCTGATTTAGATCAAAACCGTGTGTTTCCTACAGAAATGGTAGTTTTATTAGATATTTATCTTCAAAGTACCAGTGATAACAATCCATATCAAACCTGGTGTCATTGAAACAGAGGATCCAGTGCAAACAAGATCTATATATCATTTAGTCAATGATAAAGTGAGGAAACTACAGCCTTGGAAAATTTTTAAGCTTGTTACAACTTCCCTGCATAAATTTGATTCTATAAAATAATAAAAAATGTACATGAACTCAATAGTACTTTTATTTAATATGCAGAATCAACTAAGATATAAAGATTATATCCTGAGTGTAGAAATTAAACAAGAAAGAAAGACTCTTTATGTTCAAAATGAAAAAAATATATAGGCTTCTTCATACCTATAGACTAATGTTTGGAGTTTCTATTTCAGCAATGTATGACATCTACAACTCATAACTTAAGAGATGGCACATCAAAGGGCAATTACAAAAAATAATGCCCTCTCACAATGTATGTTATTTCTGTACAAGGCATCATATTCTTACCGAAGAAGGATGCTTTGAAGGTAGAAGGCATTTTACCTATTATTAAGGGAGTTTAGTGGCAAGTGCCAAAATCATGGTGATGAAAAGGTATTATGTATCCTTCACAGCAACTGTAACCTTTTATTTAATGGAGATACTGAAGAAAGTATCCATTTTGTTAAATACCAAAATAGTGATATCCAAAGTATTTCAAAAAGAGCAAGTTTTCTCCATTTGCTATGGAAGTTGTAGCACAGTATTATAACCTACTTGGTTTGTAACAATTTACAATATGGGTTTTCTATAAAATAATAATCTGAGGACTGAAATAGATGGTTCAATAGCTAAAAGTACATGTTGATCTTCCAGAGAATACAGGATCAATTCTCAGCACCTACTTGACAGATCACATATAGCTGAAACTCAAGTTCCAAGGATATGTTGTTCCTTTCTAGACTACAAGCATACCAGGTACAAATGCAGTAAAATGCACAAACATTCAGAAAAAACAGCAAAACTTACAGCAATTATTCATAAAATGAGGCAACTGAAATAAATTTGTGAAGATAAAAAATACACTAGAAGAATACACTTTTAACTGAATAAACATCAATGATAATAATTCTACATAATTGAAGATAATTCAGTTATTGTTTAGTGCTAAAGATAAATTCTTAAAATTTACATTTTTATGTTCATTCTTAATATTTTATGTACACTTTACATAGGGAAGTATTATCACAGAATTTCCTATTACATTTTTACCTTAAAAATTAAAGTATATATTGTCGACTATGAAGACTATTATTGTAAAAATTGCCCTTTAAATTTTAAATTACTCCTAAATTGGTATTATCTAGCTAAGGAATTTGAATAATTTCTAAATAGTTGTGGACAGATCTTTTAGAGGCAAAAAATATATTGAGTATTAAAAATAATATTGAAGAGAGATATTATGCAAGAATTCTTATATAATATTTGATAATATACTATTCTTATACATATTTTTGTGTTCTTGAGTGGTTAGTCAGGGTAGTCTTAATTACTCACAAAGCAACATAGGCTATTTTCATTGCTCTTGGATGCATCTCAGAGGATGAACACAAACCTTTATCACTGAAGATACAGCACACTAGGAAGCAGTGCTGAAAATATTTGAGCTGGATCTAACCTGAAAGCCTACCTCCTGCAGTTTAACTTCCATAGTATCAGAAAATACTATGAAAACTGTCAGATAGAAACTTCTTAGCTGTAAACTCATGGGCTACAACAATAACCAGCATGACAAGATATACAAAGCTGTCCTAGACTTAAAGTCCACTAAATGGGAGAGAAATCATTCATACCTGGTTCTAGGAACCTGTCCAGCTTCCCATGGTTAGTGAGGTCATGGGTCTTTTAGAAAAAAACCTGCTAGAGCCACATTTGTAGACTAGAATAATTACCAGTTGTGTTCTAAATCTTGTCTTTAAACAAACAGATAGTGTAATGTCACCCTTAACAAAGAAGCTTTTCTCTGCAGTGAAATGAGATCATTAGAGAAATCTACAATTGGGCATAATACAAAGATCAGTCAATTTTTACATCAAATTAATTTAAAAAAACTCCAAAATATATAAAGAACTCAAGAAACTAGACTTTAAAAGGATAATTAACCCAATTAAAAAAATGGGGCACTGAACTGAACAGAGAATTCTCATCAGAAGAAGTTAAAATGGCCAAAAGATACTTAAGGTCATGCTCAACCTCCTTAGCGATCAGAGAAATGCAAATCAAAACAACTTTGAGATATCATCTTACACATGTCAGAATGGCTAAAATCAAAAACACCAAAGATAGCCTTTGCTGGAGAGGTTGTGGAGAAAGGGGTACCCTCATCCATTGCTGGTGGGAATGCAAACTTGTGCAACCACTTTGGAAATCAGTGTGGCGGTTTCTCAGAAAAATTGGGATCAACCTACCCCTGGACCCAGCAATACCACTCTTGGGAATATACCCAAGAGATGCCCTATCATATGACAAAAGCATTTGTCCAACTATGTTCATAGCAGCATTATTTGTAATAGCCAGAACCTGGAAGCAACCTAGATGCCCTTCAATAGAAGAATGGATGAAGAAAGTGTGGAATATATATACATTAGAGTACTACTCTGTGGTAAAAAACAATGACTTCTCGAATTTTGCATGCAAATGGATGGAAATAGAAAATACAATCCTGAGTGAGGTAACCCAGACCCAAAAAGAAGAGCATGGGATGTACTCACTCATAATTGGTTTCTAAACATGGATAGGGGCCACTGAGTCTATAATTTGTGATCCTAAAGAAGCTAAACAAGAGGGTAAACCCAAGGAAAAACATATAGATATCCTCCCAGCTATGGGAAATAGACAAGATTGATGGGCAAAAAATTGGAATCTTGGGGGGTGGGGTGGGATGGGGATGAGGGGTGATGGGGAGAGAAAAGTGTGAAGGAGAGGATGAGGGGAACTGGGGGAATCAGGGTGATTGAGGTTAAAGGAAGGTTGGATTGGGGAGCAAGGAAACTCATACCTTAGTTAAGGGAGTCACCTAAGGGTTGGCAAGAGACTTGAACCTGGAATGACTACCAGAAGCCCAGGGCAATGTCCCCAGTTAGTTCATTGGGGCACCTGAGGATAGGGAACCTAAAATGAACCTATCCTATAATCATACTGATGAATATCTTGCATATCGCCATAGAACCTTCATCTAGCGATGGATGGAGATAGAGACAGAGACCCACACTGGAACACCGGACTGAGCTCCCAAGGTTATAACGAGGAGCAGAAGGAGAGAGAACATGAACAAGGAAGTCAGGACCATGAAGGGTGCACCCAACCACTGAGACAGGGGGGCCGATCTATTGGGAGCTCACCATGGCCAGCTGGACTGCTACTGAAAAAAACATGGGATAAAACCGGACTCTCTGAATGTGGTGGACAATGAGAGCTGACGAGAGGCCAAGGAGAATGGCACAGGAACTTTCATCTGGCGATGGATCGAGAGACAGACAGAGACCCAATTTGGAGCAACCGTCTGAGCTCTTAAGGTCCAAATGAGGAGCAGAAGGAGGGAGAACATGAGCAAGGAAATCAGGACCACGAGGGGTGCACCCACCCACTGTGACAGTGGAACTGATCTATTGGGAGCTCTCCAAGGCCAGCTGGACTGGGACTGAATAAGCATGGGTTGAAACTGGACTCTCTGAACAAGGCGGACAATGAAGGCTGATGAGAAGCCAAGGACATTGGCACTAGGTTTCGATCCTAATACATGAACTGGCTTTGTGGTAGCTTAGCCTGTTTGGATGATCACCTTCCTGGACCTAGATAGAAGTGGGAGGACCTTGGTCTTCCTGTAGAACAGGGAATTTGGACTGCTCTTCAGAATTGAGAGGGAGGGGGAGTGGACTGGGGGGAGGAGAAGTGGAGTGGGGATGGGGGAGGGGAGCGGGGGGAGGGGGCAATATGTGGGAAGAGGGGGAGGGAAATGGGAAACGGGGAGCAGTTGGAAATTTTAATTAAAAAAGAATAAAAAAACAAATAAATGATATTAAACTTTAATCAAAAAAAAAACTTAGTAGAGCTAAAAACACAGTAAAAAATTTGGAGTGTTTGCATATGGTCTTTTCATTAATGAAAGGGAAAGGAATATTTTCTAAGAGGGCCATAAACACCTAGAATGTTACTTCTCAGGAAATGAGAGCATCCAGAGATGCTCACCTCTACTTTATTTTCCTTGTGCAGGAGAATCAGACTTGCAAGTATAATTGAAGGAATTTTATTCAGTATGAAAACTGCATTGACACATTTTATGATGAATTTTTATGATCAGTGAGTAACAATTTACAGTCAGTGTACTGTAGCTTTATCATTAAAGATAAATTTTCATATAAAGGAATTAAGAGGACAAAAATAGATGGTGAGATCATAGGAATCTGGGACATATTTGCCTACTCACCCTTGATGGTCATGTGAGGGTTGATAAGTTCAAGCTACTGTCCTAAAAGTGACAATAAAAATAAAATCTACCAACATTTCTTTATTTCTCTTTCTTTCTTTCTTTCTTTCTTTCTTTCTTTCTTTCTTTCTTTCTTTCTTTCTTTCTTTCTTTCTTAGAGCCTTTTGGCTCAGTCACCATCGTCTTAAATACAAAATAATGCCCCTTTCACACAGGCTTCTGTTTCTAGGAATGTAGCCATGGGGCTATATTTCATTTCAGTCTTTACTTCCAGGTGGTTTACATGTGATGCATGCTCTTCTCACAGTCAGGAATGTCTTCGAATGCTAACTTTAGATGAGCACATGACAGCTCTCTGCCAACGGTACTGAATTTCAAGGGGAAAAGGAGTTATGAAATAAAAGGATTCATTCAGTGAGCAATGAAAACAAAGGATAGCTATCTATATAGAACAATAATTTTGAGTCTTTTATGAATAAAATATCAATGTGAAAGCATTACAAGAACAAAATCTTGGGAATGTTTAAATATTAAGGATTGATATAAAGTTAGTAATATTGTTGTAGTTTATATCCCATTTGTGAACACAGGGAAACAATTCCAACTGAATCATGTCTTCATCCATCATGTGGGCAAGTAAATGAGAGCACTTATAAGCACAGGCCAATATTTCCTGCAATCTTTAATGGTGTATATGTTAAGTCTAATGTAGTGTGTGTGTGTTTGTGTGTGTGTATGTGTGTGCGTGTTGTGTTTGTGTAACACCAGCTCTAGTCAGCTTTTAAATTTGCACGCATCACAGGAATATGTTGTTGGGGGCCGTGTGCTTGTTTCCCAACCACCCTGATTCAAATAATAGCACAGACACTATATAATTTGCAATACTGTTTGGCCAATACCTTAAGCATATTTCTGGCTTACTCTTATATCTTAAATTAACCCATATGTATTATTTTACATTTTACCATGGGGTTCATGGCCTACTGGCAAGTTTCTGGCTAGAAGCACATATCTTTCTCCCCTGGCAACTCCATGACTTCTGTCTACTCTCTCTATATATCTCTTCTGTCCTGGCTATATTCTGTTAAGCCATTGGCTGAAAGAAGCTTATTCTATTAATCAATCATAATCACAACATACAGAGGGGAATCACACATCACTTCCCTTTTTCTGTCTAAATGAAAAGAAAGGTTTTAATTTTAACATAGTAAAGTTACATATAACAAAACCGATATCAGGAAAGAATTACAATATTTATATCTACTCTATCTGTTATCATAACTAAGGAAAACTATAACTATCTATTCTACATCCCCATCAAAGATCCCAGAAGGATATAATATTACCTAAGTTAACAGGAAGTACATTGTAAGCAACTTCCAAAACTCTAGAATTGACACAGACGTCTTGCTGCCTGGACAGTCACCCAAAGTTCTTCTGTATCATTGGAGCATCCATCCCATCTTCAGCCTACAGTTCCATAGTACCCATCAGACTTTTCCATGACTCAGGAAATTTCAAAGACAGTTCTGCCTATATTAGCAGTTTGTCACTGCTATCTTCTGTGTCCTGCAGAATGTCTAGAAGACTCTTTCTTGAAGGAGGAACCCCAAAGGATGTACTCACCTTCTTTAGGCAGCTTCAGCAGTCATTTTTCTGTGGGTACTGCATGTCAGTTCATACAGGATAACATCAAGCAGTCCAGGAAAGAGCAGTTTCTTGCCCAAATGTCTAACCAACTCATTAAGGAGCCTTTTCAATGCCCATAATCCTCTTGAGGTAGATTGCTGCTGCCAGGAGGAATAGACGTGTATCATTATGAAAAGTCTAAGTTTTTAAAATATTTTAATGCCATATTCTGTAGTCTTTGAGAGTTTTGAAGAATAACTATCCATTTGAAATATACTTCTGTAATCTAGAAAATCTAACTAACATGTCTACAAGCTTGACTATTATAAATGACTATTAGCATTTATTTCTTAATTATATATTACATTTTTAAATGAACTGCACAAACATAATATCTTAATCAAAAGCAGAAACATACATATAACAAAAATGACCTTAAATTTATATCAATAGACCAAGATCCATACCAATTTAAAGTATATATCTCTTTTCATATATCCCTTTAAATGTAAACAAACATTTATAAACAATATTTGGAAATGTGGGCATAGTTCTTTACAAACTATCTCCTGCTTTTTGTAGGCCCAAATAATTTTTGGGGATGCCCATGATGACTTTGCAGGGGATCTTGGTCCATCGAACCACAATAGTCTGGAATTAATCAACAGGTTCTCATCTTCTGTGGAAACAATAGAAAACCTCCTTTCCAATGCTACAGATCCTTAGACCCAATTTTGAAGTCAAGATACCTTTATGTTGTTTTATCTCAGCAGCCCATTCAATGAAGTGTCTGTCTGTACTTCACAGTCAAATAATTTAAAGCAAACACAATAATATACATAATTCAGACTCTCTGTTTTCATTCCATCTTTATAGGGCTTGTTTTTCTTACTCTATTACTTTTTCTACAAGTTTAATATTTATTTTATCTTTTCTACTTAATCTATGACTGTCTGTACTCTTTTTATAATACATTTACTATCTCTTTACTCTTTTACTTCTCTCTCTCTAGCCTATGTGCTCGTTTTAAACACACTGTGTCTCGTTTAGAGTTTTTCAATGACTGAATCTGTCCTATTGTGTATCTGAAATCCCTTTCTGTCCAGGAGCATTTCTTAAAATGTTAAGTGGCTAAGTGTTGTTACTATGACTAATGCTTCTTTGCCTTTTGGCTCTGCCCAGTCCATCACAGTAGGATGGAGGTCTACTTAGAGCTCGCCATGATCACAGCCCCATTTTCAGTCACACAACATGTCTATGTTGCCATTAATCAAGTTGTAGCACTCTGATCACAAATCCCATTTAAATGCTCTATATCTGGACTTCTCAAAAGAGTCAGAGTTCATGCTAGCAGCATGGACCAGGAAGCCACTGTTTCAAAACTGTGTGTGTGTGTATGCATATGTGTATTTTAATTTGTAATACTGTTTGGTCAATAGCTTAAGCATATTTCTGGGTTACTCTTACATCTTAAATTAACCCTTACCATTTTTTTTTAATATTTTGCCACAAGGTTCAGGGTCTACCAGCAAGGTTCTAGTTGGCAACTTGCATCTTTCTCCTCTGACAATTCTATGGTTTCTCTTTGACTCTGCCCCTTCTCTCTCTCTCTCTCTCTCTCTCTCTCTCTCTCTCTCTCTATATATATATATATATATATATATATATATATATATATATCATACACCATTATATATATATATATCATACACCATTATCAAGTCAGTTTCATCCCAGAGATGCAGAGGTGTTTCCACGTTTGAAAATCTTTCAATGTAATCCACCATATAAACAAACTGAAAAATAAAAACCACATATAATGAAAAAGCAAAAGCTTTCAGTAAAACACAACATCCCTTTATGACAAAGGTCTGGGAGAGCAGGCATACAAAGAACATACCTAAACATAATAAAGGCAATATACAGCAAGCCAAGAGCCAATATCAGACTAAATGTAGAGAAACTACCAGTGATCCCACTAAATTCAGGAACAAGACAAGGTTGTCCACTCTATATCTATTCAATATAGTTCTTGAGTTCCTCGCTAGAGCAGTAAGACAACAGAAAATCAAGAGGATACAAATCAGAAAAGAAGTCAAACTCTCTCTTTGCTGATGATATGATAGTTTATATAAGTGACCCCAAAAATTCTACCAGGGAACATCTATAATACGTAAACACTTTCAGTAATGTAGCAGGACACAAGATTAACTAAAAAAAAAAATCAGTAGTCCTCCTAGAACACAGATGATAAAAGGGCTGAGAAAGAAATCAGAGAAACATCGCCCTTCACAATATCCACAAATAGCATAAAATATCTCAGAGTAACTCTTATGAAACAAGCCCTTATTTGAGGTTCTACAAGGCGATAGTCACCTTAAGTAAGATTTTTTTTTAAGTCTGTTTTGAAATTACAGATATTAACATTTTCTCACAATGATTGTGACATTTTTGAACCAAAGATTTTAAAAGCAGCTTATTTTCCAAGTCATTAAATGCCTTAAACATATTTTAGTAATATTATAATGTACATCTGTGGGAAAGAATGACTGAAGTTTAAAAGCTATTATTCAATGGCAAAATATGTTTTGCTATCTTACAAGAAAATAAATCTCCCAGTATTACATTATTTGATCAAATGTCACTTGACATCACTCTCCTGATGGATATTCTGAAGGCCAGAATAAATTGTTCAGATGAACATGATTTTCTCATCTCCTTCTTTAAAGCTGAATACAGCACAAGTTTCTAACTCTACTAGATGACCCATTCAGTATTTTTATTGTTTGTATTTATAAACTATTATTTATTCTTTCACTCTGTGAGAGTATATGTATCCATGGTGTATGCATGGGTGTGTATGTGTGAATTTGTGTACCAAAATGCACATGTGAATGTCCCAGGAAAATTTTCTTCTGTTCATTATCTACTTTCACCGTTGTGTGTATTCCAAAGATTTAAACCAGATCACGAACATTGTGTGCCAAGCACCTTTACTTACTGAGTTATCTTACCACATGATATGATTGATGGATTAGCTCAGTTGCTTCTCAGTTTCCTCTTTTCCAAAACCTACTATTGCGCTTGATTCTGCCTGTAATTTACTGAACTCTATCTACATTATACTGTACTTCCTTGACAAATGTCAATCACATAACAGTATTAATTTATTTACAATAGCATCTCGCATTTGAAAGCATATATTTATGTGTGTATGCATGTGTGTGGCATGTTATTTCTTTATTTTATATACTTCTATGCATATGCCTTATGCCATTTTATAGTTTTAATAAATATATTATTCATAGTATAAATATTCACATTAAATATTTCATCACCATACATCCTGTGATTTTAGTAATAAATGTAAAATCCGTATTTGTTTATTTTTAATGGGATATCACAAAATACTATAAATGTTTTTTATATTTCTGCAAAATAGGTTTCTGACAAGGAACCAACAGTGTTCAGATGGAAATTTTATCAACTTCACATTATGTATTGAAGCTTTCAGATCAGAACAGTTTAACATTTAACAGGAAGGAAGAATTTTATAAACCAGAGTTGGGGGAAGGGAAACCATAGAAAACAGGATACAGAGTCAACTCATCAGGACTTCTAGAGGCTCACAGAAACTGTAACTGTAATTGCAGTGTCTGCATGGCTCTAAACTAGGTCGTTATGTGCATATTATGGTTGTAGGTTGGTATTCCTACGGAACTCCTTGCAGTGGGAGTGAAGCAAGGGGTGTCCTTGACTCTTTTTCTGTGTCTTGAGACCCTGTTCTTCCTACTAGATAGCCTTGTCCAGTCTTGATATGAGGGTTTACATCTAGTCTTCTTGTTACTTTGTGTGTAGTCTTATTGTATCTTGTTATGTTGTGTTCAGTTGATAGCCTTGAGAGAGCCTATCTTTTTCTGAAGGAAAACTGAAGAGTGGATCTGGGGAAGAGGGAAGGTATAGGGTGTAGAGTAGAGGGAATAGAAACTGTCTTTAGAATGTAATACATGAAAAAAAAATAAATACAAAAAAAAATTATTATTGGTCATCTTCAAATTGCAGTAGGTCACCATTATCTTTTTACATTAGTGTAATCTATCATGTTTGTGAGTTCTTAATGTCTTTTAATCTCCAAGATAGTTTAACAAAGAAGTAAACAAATTATTTGCTAGAAAATGTCACAAAAATCTGATAACAACATTTTCTAATCTTTTAATTTCAAACTTTGCAAATAATTTTATCACACAAATAAAGTATATACAGTATACTTATATGGTAGTAATCCCTGCAAATACAAACTGATTAGTTGAATAGTCAATGCTTGGCTTTATAGTCCATGTTCAAAAACACCAACTTCTTCATCAAAGTTTCTCCTTTCTATGATTACTATTTAAAATCTAATTGACTTTTAGAATGTACTATGTGGCCAGTGATTTAGAGTCTTTTCAAAATACCCATTGATTGATTTCTCTAATTCAGCTCTTTTACATTTTCTCTAATGAAAAAATCTATAAGTAAATTGAAAACTTACCTACTTATTAATATTAAACTATTCTCAAAGACAATTCTAAACTTTTTAGCCCTTTCTGTCCCTTTTGGAAATCCTAGTATAACCATTCTTACATTTTTGTTCTATATTTTCTGGACAGCAGATATATCAAATGGTCCAAGTGCTGAACTTTTGCCAGCTGAAAATGCCTCTCATCCAAAATTATTTTGAAAAATTATATCAGGTCTCAGCAGAGTACCTTTCTGAATGTTGAGTTCTTTACATTATATACCAGTGATCCATCATAAAGCATTTTATTGCTTTGTAAAACATTCTTTTTAAAATCACATTTGCCATATCCTATTGCCTGCTGTAGTATTTTCAAAGAAACTTTCCACGCACATTCCCAGAAATGGGGCTCAGCCTAAGTTTATCAGTTTCAATTTGGGATCTATCCTTTAAATGCTGGGTATTAGAATGCAATGCAACAATTTCCTCTGTGATTTAACAGCCTGATAAACATAAACATCTTTTGGAGTTCTTATATCTTTGATTTTCTTTAGATACTTCAATAATAGCTTAAGATGAAGAAAGAAAATTAAACACTGACTTATTTAAGTCTTATATGTCCTGATAGTTCTGGTCTGTTTCTGCATAATCCATGATCAAGATGTTAAAAAAGATTGTGTCTAAAGGTTCTATAAATTATAGGTAATTTTCCATAATCCAAGAGATCCTTTGCTCTATCTTGATGTATGTTTTAGAGGACTGCAACAGATTTTCTAATTACAATTGCAATTGATTGTTGTTATAAGTGCAGCTTTGTCTACTGGATGTTTATTTCCTTAAAAATTTGTTTTCATCTCTATAAATCTAAGAAATCATTTCTACATCTGACAAAATATTTAATTGTTGGTTATCAAATCATTCATTATACATTATTAGCAACAATTACCTAAAGTAGGAAAAGGCACTGAGAGGACTATAATCACATTTCCCTACACTATTTTTGTTGCTGTTCATTCTCTTCCCCAAACTAGAAATCAAAACTAGTTATGTTGTTTTATATAGTTAGTAAAAAAACCGAATTCTTCAATATGACTCATGGCTAGAGCAAAGAGCAAACATTGACCTTACTCCCTGACATATGTTAAAGCTATCAAGCATGAAAATATTCTGTGCCATGCAAGACTGTGCTGCTAGAGATAGAAAGTCTTATCTTCCCTTCATTCTTCTCACACAGAATCATATGACTGCACCCTGCCCACTCAAAATTAATTCCATGACTAATTTGTTTACTTCTCTTGATTTCTTTCACACTGCTTAATTATACCTCTGACCCTTATGTTTCATTTTATTTTTTCCTGTCTCCTGATGTTTCTGTACATATAAAATGATTTAAGTTTTCCTAATTAACAAGCAAACCAAAAATAAGGAAAAATAAGCATGTTCTCATAAACAACCCACTGCCATTCCTTTCACTGCCCATCATTGTCTGTATTCGTGTTCCCATTGCTAACTGTATCTGATATGTCATAATTTGGAAAATAATATTTTATTTTTGAGGTTCTAAATAAATTATATCATTTCCTCTTTCACTTTTCTTCCCCCAAACCCTCTGATATAACTCTTTCCTCTTTCAAATTAATAGATATTTTTCATGAATTGTTGATGTATAGTACTGAGGTGTTGACATATAGATAGTGTCCATAGAATCATGGTAATAAAAACAATGCAAATTTTACACTTAGTATCAATTGGAAAATGTAGTTCTGACAATAACATATTAGTGAAAACTTTCAGTAAGTTGATGAATGATATGGTTCTCTCTCTCTCTCTCTGGATAAGAAAACAGGGACAGATATAACATGGAAACATGAGTGTGCACAAATTTCAACCTCTTCACTTATGTGGTTGTTGGATATCTTGAGAGTTCTAGAATGGATTCAACATTGAGTTTTCAGATGACATCATGGGTTCTTATTTGGAAGTCAGTAGTTACCTGGAACATTAATATATATTGAAAATTTTACAAGTAAAAATAGTAAAAAGATTTCAGGAAAGCTAGGACTGTTACAGAAAAACCCAATCTCAAAAAATAGAAAAAAAAATTATAAATAGCAAAAAGAAAAAGGATTCTCAAAAGATGGAAACTCTAAGCATATATCTTTGTATAGATGACACTGTTTGACTTAAAAAACAAACATACTGTTATTAATCACTAATTTCACCATTTCAAAAGTTGCCTAGTTTATGTTAAGTCTTGTAATGGTCTTATGTAAGTAATTTCCTGAAAATAGAATATTTATTCATATTTTATTAAAAAACAGTATAATGAATTAATTAAAAATCACAGACCTTGATGAAAACTCAGAGCATCATGATATTGGCAAACAAAGCAGTGTCACGGGTTGATTTAAATTCATTCCTGTTTCTTCACACTGTGAAGCAGGAAATTCCCAAGAGACAATAAGTGTTGTCTCTTTTACAGTGCAGCAAAGACACTCTCTATCTGGGACGATGCATAGATAGCAGCAGATGAGTAAATTCTATCTGGAAAGCAAGATACTATTAAATCCAGACTAATATTTGAATTTGAAATTAACACTACAATGTGTCTCTTAAGAGAGTGCCATGAAGTCAGGCAAAATGAGTATGTTGCTGTTATTACATAATAATTTACAGTTCCTCCATGTTGCTTCTTCAGAAATTAATTCCTCCATTTGTTGCTTATCATCTTCAACCAGGAAGCTGGTGAATACACTGATTATTTTGGTTCAAGGTTCAAGTTGGGAAGGAGAATTGTGATTGGGAGACAAACTTTTCAGTAGCAGAGCTCTAACTAAAGATAAAGGTACAGGAAACCTCCAGCCTCAGCACAATGCCTGGAGTGTGTATGTGTGCAGCCATTAGGAAATCAGTGATAAAAATCAGTGATCCTAGTGTGGAGGATGTCTTCCTCTTGTAAGAGTGCCTGTGGTAGCACCCAAGGGCTATGATTGTTTATAAACAAAAGAAAAAGAAAGTGTTTCTTATCTTCATGTCACCTAAACAAAACTATTTCCTAAAATGTTCCCCATTCTTGATCTGGAGTGCTAGAATGAAAACAGTCATGAAACGGGAGCTCTGAGAGCCTCAGAATTCTGACTCAGTTACTGGACAGGAAGTATCGAACTCCAGTGACCAGTGTTTGACAACTAGAGATTTTTTGCTTTGAAATATGAATTTTTGAGCTAATTAAACACTTACTCTGCTCCCGATATTAAAATAAGGACATTATGAATGGCATCTAATACATTTCCTTCTCTTCCTGGAGCAGAAAATATGGGTCTGCTTAAGGAATCAACAACTTCATTTATGAGGCTTTAAGGGCAACCTGTACGAGATCACACTTGAGGACAGAGCTCAGAGAAGAGCCGGCATTTCTCCATTTTACTCCTGACCTCTGATCCCGCATTTCAAGCTACATAGACAATTGACCAGGTTAGACTTTTCGTTCTTTACTTTCTAAGAACTTCATAACTGACCACTGTACCTATGCTACTCGTCACTCCTCAGCTCTTCCCAAGTTCTACCCCTTTCTGCCAAATTTTTTGTGCTTTCTTAATTATTGGTTTTACTTTTGTCGACAAACTACTGCTACAGCCCTGTACAACAAAACCACTCTCACATAGAGCAGCAGAGCGTGGAAGACATTGTGTGTGGTTTACTAGAGAATATCAGACAAAGGGAGAAAAAAACAGGAAGTTTAATTACAAAACAGAAAGAAAGCATATGTCTTCTCAAAGCAAAGAAATGTTTTTAATCAAGTATCAAGCATGTCTTCTGTGTTTTAATTTATCATGTATTAGGTACAGTAATAATTTTGATTCATTCTTAATATGTCTAATTTTATATTAGCATTAAAAGCAAAAGACTATAAATAGGAATATCACTTCCTGCAACGATTTTCTCTGGGAAAGAAATTGTTTTCCCCAAAATATTAAAGCATTCATATTTATTTACCTATATTACCTCTGTAGACATGCTAGCAAAGAGACACTAGACATGTCTCCCCTCCTCCTATAACTGAAGCTGTCAGCAACTGCCACTGCTGTTTGTGTCTCTCATGAGACAACTACTAAAGAAAACTCATGCCCCAGGGAGAGCAGAGTGTCTTCTTTACTGGAAGACCTCCTCTACCAAAATTGTTAGGGGACATCATGGGACAGCTTCTTTAAAGTCCGCACTTTTCAAATCATTGCTACGCCATCTAAACTCATAAAACATTGAAACCTATACTAAAGTAAAATTAATATCTCAAGGTCTTTCTGCTGCAGGAGCCTTTCACTCCTTCAGCCAATAGCTGCTGAAATACCAGCCCATTAGGGCGTGGTCTATTTATCTTTTTTTTTTTTTTTTTTTTTTTGGTTTTTCGAGACAGAGTTTCTCTGTGGGCCTTTAATCCCAGCACTTGGGAGGCAGAGGCAGGCGGATCTCTGTGAGTTCGAGACCAGCCTGGTCTACAAGAGCTAGTTCCAGGACAGGCTCTATTTATCTTTTTAAAAAAGCCGCAAGCCTCCGCTGCTCTCTTGGTTCCGGCTCCAGCTCCGGCGACTAGGCTCCTTTCCTGACGGTTAGTGCTTTGTGAGTTTTACCTCTGAAAATAAATACCCCTTTAAATGCTAACTGGTGTGGGATTGTTTCGCGCATTATCTTTCTTTGGAAGCTATGATGAGTAGATTTTTAACTAGAGAGGAATGGGAACAGTTGGTGCACATACTCAGCATGCACACCAAAATTGGGTCAGTTGATAAACTATCACCTTCTCACATGGCCAATGTGAGACTTAAGTGAACTCTTCAGTTCAAAGTTACATAAAATAAAAAAGTTGGAAAAGGTAATTACTATTAGCTAGAAAGCATGCAACATGTCAATAATTTGTATGTGTGTGTGTGTAAGTTTATTCAATGATGAACACACAATATATAGCTATATCTCAGAACACAATTGCAAATTATTTCTGTGCATTGTCTACCCTTTGTTCTAAAAAATAATAATAAGTCACTCTGTGTGTAATCTGTCCAAATAAACACTATACTAAAGACTTCATCAATATGGTATCGATTCAGATACACATACTATAATCATTGACATTCTTTGTGGAAATAAAAAAATTATATATTTTTTATTAAACATTAAATAAACTAGGTGAATACTTGGTTTAGTAATATTCTAGGGGAAAAAAGTCAAGCAGGTACCATTCCCCCCCGCCCCAAAAGAAAGCTGGGCAAGTACTATTCCAAGCCAAGACTGTCAGCGGTAAAGCCTTACTCTGTTATTGAACTTTGAATTATAATCTAGATAGAAGTGTGTGTAAGGAAATAAAACACACATGCGTAGAGAATTGTCATTTTTGGATAATATCCTCAATTTGTAATACTTTTATTTTTTTCTAACTGCCCTAACAAAGGCAAGCTGTAGTTGAGAATTCTTCCTGCGATGAAATCATCTTTCCTTGTTCTCTGTGAGAATTAAAGTTCTGGTTAGAAATGTAAAACTGGGAAAATTGACCTCTGTTCAGGCAAGAAGACATCATCACATCAATATCATCCAGACAGAGGACTTAGACAGATGTAGACTCCCACTCGTCTCCTTGAAACTTACACATATTGCTAGGAGGACAGTTTGGAGTGCCCTCTCAAGAATTCTGGTTATGATCACAGCCTTCATTAGTATAGGGACCTCCATATCAAAGTCAAGGTCTTCAAACAACAGGTAGATTTATGCTCATTTTATCATACCAAAAAATTCATTAATAAAACGGTGATAAAATATGTTATGGGAACCTTAGCATAAAATAATTTATTTCTCAAACAAGGGTCATAGAACTCATTTCTCAGCTATCCAGGCAGCTCATGTTGAAACTCTCATGTGATTCTCTTTTTATTTATTGGAAGGTATTAGAACATCTATTATGCTAGCCATTTCTCTCTTTACTGTTACCAAAATATTCACTAGAACAACTGAAAATGAGAAAATGTTTTTTTGGATCATAGTTATTTTGTTTTCAAGATAAGTGTATAATACAAGGGAAAGAATGGCAAAACCAACCTGTCAGTATTATGATGCACCAGGAAACAGAGAAAGGTAAGATAGGACAGGACAAGAGATAGCCAACGAGGACACTAAGTGAAGTGTCTCTTCCAGCTAGTTTCCACCTTTTAACTCATTGCAATGACATATGCTATGATTCCATCAATGGATTAATCCACTGATTATTTCAGAGCCCTCATGGTGTGATTATCTGTGGAATGCCCCCAGAGACACACTCAGAAATGTGTTTTAATTATTTCCTAGGCCTATCTTAGTTCAATCAAGTTAACAATCAAGTTTAAATACCATCCCTCTTAAATGGGAGATAGAAAAGCATTCAATTACTAAAACACAGGATTCACATTTTCCTTAGCTATCACATAATTAATGACATAATAATCTTCTGGGATATCTTAATTCTTTTTTATGTTTATTCTAGGAGAAATACTCCTAAGGTGGAAAGATTTTGTTTTTCTGATCATTTTACTTTTAGGCTATAATCTAAACTCTTGAAGAAACTGACACATAAAAAATAAAAGAAGAAAATAAAATGCAGAGAGACATTTTGCTTTGTGCCTCAATTCCAGTTTTGTCTTGATTGCTTTTGGAACAGATGTTGTCTTTATTTGAGATGCAGCCACATTCAGGCTTCATCCTAGCAAACTACTTCAGTTGTAAAGGATTTAAGAATAGAAATGCAAAATGTCTCAGAATAAAACTGAGGAAGAAAGCTGAGCATAACAACCTCCTCTTTTTTCCCTGGGTGGTTTATCTCTGGGGCAGGTTTTTGGGAATCTCCAGATATTGGGTCTCTGAACCATCTTTAAGGACATGCTTTCTTTGAATCTGATAGGATATCACTCTTCACACAGAGGTTGTTCTGCCCACCTGGAGAACAGTTTATATGGTTTATGGGATATGTGTCCCCAACCTAAGGTCAAGAGGGAAAAGCATTGTTGTAGCCTGTGCCATTTCTGAAAACTGAGTGTTTCTGAAAACTCTTTACACTGTACTTGCTAGATATTACAATGAATTTTTTGGTCATAAAATTGTGCATGAAACTTTTGTTCAACACTGATGACAGTAAAATATTTCCAAGGAAATAAGGAAGAGAAAATGACTTGGAACAGTAGCCAAGTAGTGTCTGAAGTATTGCAGCACATAGTGTCCTTCCTTTGTCAGCTGAGTTTCTGGTCACTTTAAATTAGAACCAAGCATATTGTTATGCTCAGTGTTTAAAACTGAAATATTTCCTGGTGACATGAGATTTTATGAATTGAATTCATAATTAGACTTAATCTTTTCAAAGGTGGTAAAATTATTTCTTGTTAAATGAGCCTCATAATTCCCTTTTCTTGCCAATTTGTGGTATTAGCTTCGGAGAAAACCCAATACCTTTAATATTTCTGACAAGGGCAAGCCTCAGTATATACATTTTTAAAGGTAAATTTTTCAGGTCATCAAAAAACATCTTTGAAGACTAACTAGAGACCAATTTAAACAATAGACATATTTCTCTGCTCCTGAAGGTCATAGAATAAATTTTGAATAATATTTTCTAAATGTTCTTTAAGTTCCAATAGAAGGTCTCAATTTGATTAATGCTTGCCAATGCTGATGGAACCTATAATCAAATGTTTCTACTATAAATAACATTTAAAGAACACAATACTCATTTATACAAAACAAAATCTCAAGTCTATACAAGGAATTGTTACATACTGGAAAAGGAAAAATAAATAAGTTTCTAAATTACAACATGTAATTTATTCACACCTTGTGGGTTGAAGTTACATGTTAACAAACACCTGGTTGCTAGGAACAGAGCAGGGTGAATAAGGCACTGTGACAAGCACTGACTTCTCAATATTATTGACTAGATAATGTTAAGTGATGATACTTCTTTTTCAAATTCTTGTGTTACATTGGAGACTCTTCCATACTAATAATATAATAATGTCAGACAAATAAAGGCAGTATTGTACCAACCACTATAATTGTAGCAGCAGTACATATATTGAGGCCTTGTTATTCACTGTTGTAGTTCTGTGATTATATTGCTGCCATATCTATTGTTATGAAAACAAAAAATCACAACAGTATATGTGTGACTTGGTGTGATTTTTTTTCAGATTAAAAAAAATTTAATCTAAATTACTTAAAAACAAATTTTGTTCTGCTATAAAAAATGAGAACAAGGGGCCATTTTACTTCTCTTTTTTGATATCCTATTTTTGTAGATATATTTTATATTTAAGTTATTTTTAGCAAGATTATGGCCAACAAGAGGTTATTATTATTTGAATTATTCAAATATCTACATGATTTTAATATATTAACATATTGCATAATATTAAAAACAAAGTTTTGAAATGTTTGCCTTACCAGTTTTTGAGCCAAATAGAAATACTAAAGCTTTGTCTAGTATAATCCTGGACTAGTGATCTCAACTCATGATAAGCCAGTACTACTCTTTGCCTAGTGACAAAAGCTTTTTCACTTAAACAGCTTTTTCCCTGACCAATGAGTATAACTGAACTTTATACAATAACATTCAGAATCTAAATGTGCCTCTAAAACACATGTGTACACATAGATGTGTGCATGTGCACATTCACATACACACGTATATGGTGTTGCAAGTGCTTGACATTTCCACATCGTCCTTAGCTACAACACCAAAAGGTGTTCTTGCACATTCCATAGATTCTTTTACAGAAAGCATTTTCTCCATTTCCTTTGGAAATCTTAGAAAAGAAGTATTACCTGGATTCTGCATATAGTCTCTGTTTTGATCACATCTGGAAGTTGAATACCCAATGAACTGATGCCAAGTTTTATTCTGATGAACTATTTTAAAACCAAATGCGGGTGTGCATGAATTTGGTCAACATTGACCTAAACACTAGAGATAGACTGATCTGAACACTAATGCAATTTTTATTTTGATTTTGATATTAAATTCTCACATGGATTTATCTTGGTAATAACTTCTAGCTGTTCTGAAAGAAGATATTTCTCGCTTTCCTTTATGCTCAATATCATGGAAGCTTATTTCTGGATGTTTGTGACCATTTATGGGCATTTTTACATGCCTGAATATAAGAAGATTCATTTGAATTTCTGTAAGTGAACAGCATTGTTAGTGCTCTGCAGGCGTCATTGCATATGTTTCAGCACTGAGAAGAGGATACTAAAACCTGAATAAAACCAGTACCACAGCCCTTTTCATGACCTATAAACTGACTCAGAACCACTAAGATTTTATGTTCCAAGTTAAGTTGAAAGATGAGGAAGTGGCAACAATTTCTTGCACTCCTTATACCACTGCAAAACTGATACCAGTAGAGTTGCCATTTACTTAAAAGTGCATTTAGAGTCCTCCTCAAGTCATACTTAAAAACTAGTGACAAGAAAATATGGTATGGGCTGTTGAGGAAAGGCAGGTTACATCCCGCCACCCGGCTAGCTTTACCTGAAATAACTACACGGAAACTGTATTCTTTTAAACACTGCTTGGCCCATTAGTTCCAGCCACTTATTGGCTAACTCTCACATCTCTGATTAACCCATTTTTAATAATCTCTGTAGCCCCCCGAGGTGTGGCTTACCAGGAAAGATCTTAACCTGCGTCTGTGTGGGGGAGAATCATGGTGACTGACTTGACTCGGCTTCTTTCTCCCAGAATTCTTCTGTCTACTCCGCCTACCTAATTTTCTGTCCTATTAAAGGGCTAAGGCAGTTTCTCTATTTAACCAATGAAATTAACTCCTCCATCACTGGGCACCTAGCCAGCACCCAGCACTACCACAGTGTTTGTCACAATATTAGTTTGCTGGGCAGGAAGTGTGAGAAAAACTACTGACAGCAAGAGATGGCACAACTGTCACATCTGTTCCTGAAGGCCTGGAGCATCAGTACAGGGGGCTGAAGAAATGCACTTGAAATCTGACAAGGGCATGACTTTAGTGCTGAGGTTTACGTGAGAATATCTCACTAAAGCACCTGCATGACACAAGGCCTTTCTGAAGAAAACTCGGAAGACAATGGAATCTGAGACATCAGCCCTGTCATTATTCCTCATAGTCCAAGGAAGTAACTGCACCCTTTATATTCTTAGGTGGATCTGAAACATGGATGCAGTAGTAAACAGAATGCTATTCATTAGCTTCTGTTCTGTAGGGCAACTTCTTAATGTTTGCGAACACTTATAAACAAAGAAAAAGCAGATATTCTTTCATTTACACATTCTGCTGAAGAAAAAATTAACTATATTCAAAATGATGTTTTCTAGCTCCATCCATGTCCCTGCAAAATTCAAGATGTTGTTATTTTTTTTCTGCTGTGTGTACTCTATTATGTAAATATACCACATTTTCCTTATCCATTCTTCTGTTGAAGAACATTTAGGTTGTTCACAGTCTCTGAATATGACAGACAATGCTGCTATGAACACTGTTGATCATGTGTCTTTGTGGCATAATTGAGCATCCTTTGCATATATACCCAAAAGTGGTATATACAGGAAGCCCAATTTTTGCTTTTATTAATTTAGCAATGTATTTTTTCCTGATTCAAATATAGCAGTAAAAAAGAAAAGAAACATTGGACTCGTAAAATAAAACAGATGAAATACCTCAAGCAGCAAGCATAGTTGTGTCCCAACTAGATCCCCTTCATAGTCTACACATATATTTTAAGTTTTTAATATACAATTCAAAAAACTTGGGTATGGTCATTTTTTTCCAGAGAAATGGAGCCAATGTCCATGGATATTCCTTGATAAATTACTAGCAATCAATTAATATTTATATTTTACTTTATTTGGGAGACTCTGGTAGATGCTCAGGATATCATCTTGTGACATTAATCAAAGTATTCTTCCTGTGTCAATTTAAAACATGCTTATTTTAATTACTTTTTGAGAATTTTGTACATTATGTTTTGATCATACTTGTTCCCTTTCCCCAACTCATCCCAAATTCACCATCTTTCCTCTACTCACCCAAAGTTTTTTTCGATTTTTCTTGCTGTTTTAAAATTCATGAAGTCCAGGTAAACTGTTTCAGTGGGGCCCCCATCATGGTCTTGACCTCTTTGCTCATATTCTCACTCTTTCTCTCTTCAACTTTATTTGGGAGCTTAATCCAGTGGTCTACTGTGGGTCTCTGTTTTCATCAGTTCCTGTGGTGACATTTAAGATAGTCATCAATATGACTACAGAGCAAAGCCACTTCGGGTACCCTCTCCTCCATCGCTTAGATTCTTAGCTAGGGTCATCTTTGTGAATTCCCAGGAATTTCTCTAGGGCCAGGTTTCTTGCTAGCCCCATAATTGATCCCTCAATCAAAATACCTCTTTTCTTGCTCTCGTCTCTGTTCTTTCTCCATCTTGACTATCCAATTCCCTTAAGTTCTATTCCTCTGTCTCCCTTTCCCCTTCTTTTTCTCTTCCACCCTTCCTTCTCCCCTCACCTCCGTGCTCCCAATTTTGACATGTGATCTTGTCTATTTCCCCCTTCCAGGTGGTCTGTATATGTTTTTCTTAGTTAACCTGAGCTAACAGGAGCTCACCAACTCCAGCCAGACATAAAAGGAATCAAACTAGACCCTCGGAATTTAGGTAACAGTCATATGGCCGGGACAGACAGCATGGCCACTGGCAGTGGCACCAGGATTTAACCATATTATTTGTACTTGCTTTTGGGAGCCCATTATCTTTTGAGGGATACCTTGCTCAGCCTAAACATAGTATGGAGGGCCTTAGCCCTTTCCCAAATCAATGTGTCTTACCCTCTGAGGAGTGGATGGGGGTGGGAGGAAAAGGTCGAAGGAATTGGAGGAGGGGAGAAAGTGGGCACTGGGTATATAAAATGAAGTAGATAGTTTGTTTTCTGTTTTTAAAAAGCTAAAATAAAATTAAAAGTTCAGCAAGTACAATTTCTGGTGATCAGGCATCATTGGCTGTGCTGTACTCTACTGAAGCATGGTCAGTCTTCCAGGAGCAACACTCTTAAAGAAAACTGACTCTTTTTATCATAAAAGTTATCAAATAAATGCCAATAGCTACTCAGATAGAGGTAAGAGTTCATTTGAATATTCTTCTAAGCTTAAATTTTTGTCTGGCTTGTTTATGTGCATGTTTTGTGTGTGCTGTCACAAATTCTGTGAATTTAGATGATTAACTGCCCGTGTTCAGAAAATGTTTTTCTTAAAAGTTACCCAGTGCTTATGACTCTCAAAATTTCCCAGCTCCTCTTATTAAATAATTCTTATGCAATGCTTGGGATGAGGAGCAATTATATGCAATAATTGTTGGGACACATGGGTGTGATATAAATTACCCATTTGTGACTAAGAATCTAAATTCTCATATTCTTATTCTTTGATCCATTCATTGTAAGAATCTGTGTTAATTGACATCTACTGTAAATAAAAATATCTTTGGTGAGGGTTGACTGATTCATTAATCTATAGGCAAACCATTCAATTTAATGCAATATCCATTTATCAGAATAATAGGAGTAGGTTCTTTCTGTGTAATATAACTTGTCTATTAGAGGGTCTTAGCCCAAATAGTGGTACTAGTTATGGGTTTCATCTTGTGGAGTAGACTGTGAGTCAGGTCAGTAAGTGAATGGTTACATCTATAATATTTATGACACTATTGCAAAAGTGGGTATGTCCACCAGACTGTCTTAGAGTTTACACATAATCTTTTTAAAATTATTGTTTTTATTACACTTATTTAATTTGTAGAGGTGATGTAGTCCTGGCATGCCAGTGGTATGTACATCATAGCACAACTTGTATGAGTAAATTCTCTCTTTATAACATTTGAGTACAAGGTAATGAACTTGTGTGTCATGCACAGTGGCAGCCACTTTTACCTGCTGTTGAATTGCATTAATCCAAATTTAAATGATTTTTACAATAACAGAATTTTATTATTGTAAACATTTCTAAGAATTTGAAGTAATCACCTCATTCCCTAAATAATTTTATTTCACATTTCTTATTACTGCAAGAACACTGAGTATAGATCAGAAACTTCAAATTGTATTTTGTTGTACAGATTTGAATTCTGGCATTTTCCCATTGATTACAGTACAAAATGACAAGTCATAGATTTCTTGGGATGATGCAAGTTCATTGAGTTAAGTTCTGGGTCCTCCTCTCTATTAGGAAATTATTAATTACTGGTCCACTTTTTTCTTTACTTACTAAGGTTGAAAGTTCAGCCTTATATCAGTTATTATTTGCTTTGATATTTTATTATAATTCTCTCTTTTAATATCCCAAACTAAAGCTTTGCAGTAAAACAGTTATTTTTATTTATTTCTTTTTTTGTGTGTGTGTTTCTTTTTTTTTTTTTTTTGAAAAAAAAATTTCCGCCTCCTCCCCACCTCCCATTTTCCTCCCCCTTCTCCCACCCCTCTCCCCCTCCCCCCCACTCCTCTTCTCCTCCCTCTCCAGTCCGAAGAGCAGTCAGGGTTCCCTGCCCTGTGGAAAGTCCAAGGTCCTCCCACCTCCATCCAGGTCTAGGAAGGTGAACATCCAGACTGGCTAGGCTCCCACAGCGACAGAACATGGCCTCTCATCAGCTCTCATTGTCCGCCATGTTCAGAGAGTCCGGTTTTAACCCATGCTTTTTCAGTCACAGTCCAGCTGGCCTTGGTGAACTCCCAATAGATCAGCCCCACTGTCTCAGTGGGTGGGTACACCCCTCATGGTCCTGACTTCCTTGCTCATGTTCTCCCTCCTAAAGAAGCTAAATAAGAGGGTGAACCCAAGGAAAAACATATAGTTGTCCTCCTGGCTATGGGAAGTAGACAAGATTGCCGGGCAAAAATTTGGAATCTTGGGGGTGGGGTGGGATGGGAGTAAGGGGAGATGGGGAGAGAAAAGTGTGAAGGAGAGGATGGGGGGAACTTGGGGAAATGGGATGATTGGGGATAAAGGAAGGTTGGATAGGGGAGCAGGGAAACTCATATCTTAGTTAAGGGAGCCACCTAAGGGTTGGCAAGAGACTTGAACCTGGAGTGGCTACCAGGTGCCCAGGGCAATGTCCCCAGTTAGTTCCTTGGGCAGCTGAGGATAGGGAACCTGAAATGACCCTATCCTATAGCCATACTGATGAATATCTTGCATATCACCATAGAACCTTCATCTAGCGATGGATGGAGATAGAGACAGAGACCCACACTGGAGCACCTGACTGAGCTCCCAAGGTCCCATTGAGGAGCAGAAGGAGGGAGAACATGAGCAAGGAAGTCAGGACCACGAGGGGTATTTATTTCTATAATGACTTTTACATATACCTTACATTCTCCCAAAGAAAAAACTTATCTAAAAATGTCATTGGATGAATTTGATGGTAGCGAATGCAAAATTTCAAATTTCCCTTGCTTTTGCTGATTGTTAAGATCAGTTGTACATTAAAGAAATCTTTCATTATCTAAAATATATATATATTTTTCTTTTATTTATTTTTTATTCTTTTTTAATTAAAATTTCCACCTGCTCCCCGTTTCCCATTTCCCTCCCCTCCTCCCAAATATTGCCCCCTCCCCCAGTCCCCTCCCCCTATCCCCACTCCTCTTCTCCTCCCCCCACACCATTCCCCCTCCCTCTCGATACTGAAGAGCAGTCCAAATTCTCTGCCCTGCGGGAAGACGAAAGTCTTCTATCTACGTCCAGGAAGGTGAGCTTCTAAACAGGCTAAACTCCCACAAAGCCAGTTCATGTATTAGGATTGAAACCTAGTGCCATTGTCCTTGGCTTCTCATCAGTCTTCATTGACCGCCATGCTCAGAGAGTCCGGAATCAACCCATGCTTATTCAGTCCCAGACCAGCTGGCCTTGGTGGGCTCCTAATAAATCAGTTCCACTGTCACAGTGGGTGGGTGCATCCCTCGTGGTCCTGATTTTTTGCTCTTGTTCTCCCTCCTTCTGCTCCTCATTTGGACCTTAAGAGCTCAGACCGTTGCTCCAAATTGAGAATCTGTCTCTACCTCGATCCATCGCCAGATGAAGGTTCTAAGGTGATATGCAAGATATTCATCAGTATAGGATAGGGTCATTTCAGGTTCCCTCTCCTTAGTTGCCCAAGGTACCAGCTGGGGACATATTCCTGGACACCTGCGAACCCCTCTAGAGTCAAGTCTCTTGCCAACCCTAAGATGGCTCCCTTAGATAGGATATATACTTCGCTGCTCCCGTATCCATCCTTCCTATATCCCAACCATCCCAATCCCCCGAGCTCCTCCCATCCTCCCCTTCTCATATTTCTCATCCCATTTCCCCTTTGCCCCATGCCACCTCACCCACAAGTTCCCAGTTTTTGCCCTGCAATCTTGTCTACTTCCCCCTCTCCATGCGGATGACTATATGATTTTCTTTGGGTTCACTTTCTTATTTAACTTCTATAGGAAACTAAACTTTAAAATGCTAATGAACCCAATAAAAAAATGGGGCACTGATCTGAACAGAGAATTCTCAACAGAAGAAATTCAAATGGCCAAAAGACACCTAAGGTCATGCTCAACCTCCTTAGCGATAAGGGAAATGCAAATTAAAACAACTTTGAGATACCATCTTACACCTGTCAGAATGGCTAAAATCAAAAACACCAATGATAGCCTTTGCTGGAGAGGTTGTGGAGAAAGAGGCACACTCATTCATTGCTGGTGGGAATGCAAACTTGTGCAACCACTTTGGAAATCAGTGTGGCGATTTCTCAGGAAATTTGGGATCAACCTACCCCAAGATCCAGTAATACCACTATTGGGAATATACCCAAGAGATGCCACATCAAATGACAAAAGTATCTGTTCAACTATGTTCATAGCAGCATTGTTTGTAATAGCCAAAACCTGGAAACAACCTAGATGCCCCTCAATGGAGGAATGGATGAAGAAAGTGTGGAATATATACATATTAGAGTACTACTCAGCAGTAAAAAACAATGACTTCTCGAATTTTGTGTGCAAATGGATGGAAATAGAAAACACTATCCTGAGTGAGGTATCCCAGACCCAAAAAGAGGAACATGGGATGTACTCACTCATAATCGGTTTCTAGCCATAAATAAAAGACATTAAGCATATAATGTGTGATCTAAAATATATTTTTTCAGAGTAACTTCTGATTTCCTAATGCAAAGTTGCCACACTTCTCTAGAGCTCCTGTTCTTGTCTCCCGTCTCTTTCCATCATGAACTGTTTTTGTAGCATCATCAGAGTTTAGTTAATAATTATCTATGTCATGTTTATTGAGAAATAAATTTCAATTAGTAACATACTGTTATATAGAAATAGTAACCCTTCTTCTAAAAATTTCAATGTCATTTTATAAACTCACTTTATGTACTTTATTTATTTCAGGTTTTCCAATTGTCACCACTCAAAGAGAAATCTCAGTAGGACTCAGTAATCATTATACTATTTTAATATGTAGTTTACTTCTGCTATTCTACCCATTCCCCTAGATCTGCCACTTTAGTATACAGGCACAGAATGAATGAATCAACTGCTAGAAACACAACTGCTAGGAATGAGTTGTTAGAATTTTGATATGTATCTATGATAGTTCCATAGGGAGGTCTTTTTTTCTCACTGTGGCACTGCACTGTCAAAAATCCCTCTCCTCATGCTTTTAGAGGATCCATGAGCACACAGAAATCTACTTCTCCATGCTTGTATTTCATAAACACATCAAACATTTTCTTTTGAAGTATGTGGATTCAGGATTGCATGCCTTTGCTGTTGATTTATATCATTATCACATAATAAGACCAGGAAAAAACTCATCAATGTATGAATTGATTATCAGTGTGATTGTTATGAATATTGATTGTTTTCACAAGCCAGAGAATACTAAGTGCATTAATTCACAGATTGCTAAATTTATAGGAGTCTCAGGATTTAAAATGTTTTTTTCTCCTCTGGAGCATCGTGTATATCAATCAGACATTACTTCTGAATAAACTATTGCCTTATACTCTGCATTTCCTTTTGGTCTTCCAAATAGTAGTTCTAGCAGTTTGTTTGTTTGTTTGTTTGATATTTGAAAAATGTCAAGTGGCTTTGATATTCCTGATTCTAACAAAAAACAGATAGAAATCCCAAATCAGTTTCCCTATACCTTAGGTATCTTCTAGCCTTATATGTGATAATGCTGTCTTTTGCCCAAAAATTTCCTCCAAGTTTTATTTTGCAAACATGTGAGTTATGCTCTTGAAATGCATGATTGTGTGATAGGTAAATGGCATGCAACAGGCTTTTGCAACTCTACTGTGTAAGACTGTTACTATGACACACTGCATAATTAGAGGAGAGAAACTTTAGCAGTAAAAGTTTATCTCTACAATTATATCTCTGAATCAAATTCACTTACATACAGTCCAAATGTTTTGATATAACAAGAAAACTTTTAAGTTAAAAGGCATTAAATTGCATTTTTATGAGAATTGTTCATTAGCATCCATATTTTCATATATTTTTCTCTTAATGAGAGGACTTTCCATTGCAGTGTAAATATAAACCATACATTAAGCATCCCATTTATTTTTTTCTCCTCATATTTGTAGAAGAGACTAATATAGTATAATTTTCTATTCCTTTCCCACTTTAACTTTTTTTCATTTCTCCATTCTGATTTCTCACTATGTAGAACAGAATTCCCTAACAATATTTCTCTTAAGAAAAGTCCAGTTTAAATTTTCCAGAAATGGTGAAAGATTGCATTAGAAGGCCAAGAATGTCTAAATTATTCTACTTACAATAAATTAATTTACTTCTTAAAATTTTTCATAAGGTAATAACAATGCAGATTACATGGAACTGTTATTCACCAATAAGAGCAAATTCACAGTAAGGACTGACATAGAATTATGAAATCTGCTAAGACTTCTTTCCTACAATAAGTTATGTCATATTAAAAAGTCAAATTAATTGCTATGACAAAGTATATGTTCTTTATGTAGTTATGCAGTTTTGCCACACCCAGGTTTAAGTCCCATGTGTGGCAAAAGACAATTAAAAAAATTATATTGAGTCAAAATAATGAATTGGTGAAATTCTCTTTTGCAGAAAATAAATAAGGAGACACTAATTTGTTATTAAGTATTTCAGCTATTCAGGAAAACAATATAAAATTTCATGAAATATTTTCCAATTTTAAGAATATGAGTGACTTAATAGCCTTTGGGGAATCATAGCTTCTAAATATGACAGTACAACAAATTTTAAAATGTTTGTGATAATTATCACTAAAGAATCAAACAAATGAGGCAGGGTATTGGGGGAATTGATTACCAGCCTCAGTACCCCCCCAGGGCTCAGAATTTGATGTCTATGGCAGGTGAGGATCTGAGGGTAAAAAATAACTCAGATATGTTACCACTGAATATACTTTACTTTTCATGAAGGGAAAAATGTTAAGTGAAAGGGGTAAAGGTAGAAAGAAATAGAAAGCTTATTATCTCAATATCATAAGACATATTGATGATCTAGTGATCATGAGCTCTCTGCTTTTATGTAATTGTTCAATTGAATGCTACTCTACACAAAACTAAGAGATCTTCATAGAGAATTAAATCATAAGAAGTCACAATACAGTGATGATCTTTATACTGGAATAGAATAAACACATGTTCTCTCTTGATAAGTGTTCATAAATTTTTTATTTACTTTCTATCACTGGTTTAAAACATTGACCAAAACCAATGTGTAGAAGAAAGCATTTATTTCCTCATACACATCAATGACAGAGTCAGTGATTGAGGGAATTCAGAGAAGTAACCCTCATAAAACAACTAAACATAGGAACCTGCAGACAGGAACAGAAGGAAAAATCATAAGGAAAACTTATTACTAGATTGCTCCCAAAATCTTACTTAGCTTCCTCTCTTATACAAGTCCACATGTCAAGGAGTGGTACTGCCCACAGATGGCTGAACTCTACAACCCCAAACTTTAATCAATAAAATCATCCAAATACCTGCCTGCATGACAATTGGATGAAGCTAATTCCTTGTTTGAAGAACCACTCTTCCCAGTTGACTCTAGATTGTCTCAGGCTCTCAAAAATTAATCAGTACAAACATCATGAAAGCTAGGATCCAAATAATTTCCCCATATGGAGTTTGAAAAAGTATGTGATCACAACAAAAAGAGTATTACAAAAGCATGCAAGTAAATCACTTTGCTTGGCTTTAATTAATATATAAAAGCACAGTCAAATATATAAGAAACATGAAGCATAAAATGGGATGATTAAAAAAGGTGAGTGGATTGAAATATTTAAAAGATTAATTTTTGAAGGAGTTCCAGAAGAATAAGTCCTCAAGAATGTTATTGTCTTTTATTCAGTATTTGTGTGTGTGTGTGTATATATATATATATATATATATATATATATATATATATATACATATAAACATTTTAAACAAGCTAATCAAAAGGTCCCACATCTATGGGATTCTGTTACTCTTGAGACAAAACTAAAAGATCCATATCTATCTCTCAGAGAAATACAGATTCTAGTTAGAATTCATGGTTATATCCTACCCCAATCAAAACAGCTAAAAACAAAAAGTGACAATAAATATATATGTGAGTAATTATAAGGAAGCAAAAACACATATTCACTGCTGATAGAAGAGAACTCTGATGCAGCCACTATAGATAGTAGCTTTTTTTTTCTTTTCACAAAGCTAGAAAGGGATATACCACTTGAACATCTGTGCCATTCTTGGGTATATACAAGGGCTATAGACACCATGTCAGAGACATCTGCTTACACATCTTCGTTGTTGCACTATCCACAATAAATAGAAAAAGAAAAGAGGCTAGGTGTCCATCTATTACTGAACGAAAATAAAATTTTGATACATCTAAACAGAATGATATATTTCTCAGATGTAAAGAAAAATAAAATTAAGAAATCCACAGGTAAATGAGTAGAGGTTGAAATAATCATTCTGAGTCATATAACTCAAATCTAGAAAATAAATGTACCATGTTTCTTTGCATTTGTGAATATTATGGTGGAATCTTCAAATATATGTGTCTAATTTAAAAAAATATTCATAGAGGTTAGTAAATTAGCAAATTAGTAAGAAACCATGTAGTGTTGAGTGAATTTTAAATGGCAGTAGACAGGCTGTACTGATATAAAAGGACAGAATGGAATTAAGGTACAATAAGTGTTTAGTGTCCAGGGGTTTGTGAGGTCAGAGTACATAGGGGAAATATAGGGAGCAATAACTTACATAAAGGCACTTTAAAAAATCAAATGGGAACTTACTATTCCAGAAAGTTACTAGAATATATGCATAAACATATATGAAGATTTTAAACTGAGAAACCCTTACAAAGACAGGGTACAGTGTCCCTACTAGACCCCACAGGATAATAAAAAATAATTTCAGTTGCAGTAGTGGGCTGTCACATTTGGAGTTATTGGTGTGTGTGGTCTCATTGAGTAACACATATTACAGGAATTGGTATGAATCTTAGTTACCCACAAGAACATGAAAATGGGACACTATTGTTGAAGACTTGAGTCATGGGGCATTAAGAAATCAATCTGGTATTGATCTGGAAACTTCATCTCTACTGACTATCCTCCATTGTGCTGTAAAGTGCCTCACACAGTACACTAGTAGAACAAGAATCACCAGTCCTACCCAACTGTGAATCCTGGAAGCTACATCTTGCCTCATGTTAAATATCCTCTGGTAAAAGAGCAATAAGAATATCATGAAAGCAACTTACCACGTATCACTTTTTTAAAACCATCATCAAAGACACTTGGCTTTGTAGTAGATGGCAATTATGACAAAGACAAAAACCTGAGTACAGAGGGAAAAAATTATTGCGTGATGCTCAGTTCTAAGCAACATATTGATATCACACCTCTCCCTCCCAAGACCCAAGAATCATGGCAGAAGAAAGGGTAAAAAGATTGTGGTCATTGCTTAGAACTGAGAGCCATGACCACTGGATGAATACAAGGAAACAGTGTTCTGGAGACAACAGAACAAATGAATTCACAGAACTTGTGACAGTAAACACAAGAGCTGTGCATATTCACACCAATAAAAATTCCAAAATGGAAAGGGGAAATGGACATAATGTTTTGTTTGCTAAGGAGTTATTAGAAGTCATTGACTGTCGGGTGAGAAGAAGTCAGTTTTCCCCAAGGATGCCACTCCTGGTGGGTTTGCCACCCTATTATGAGGGTAACAAGACTGATGGAGGAAGGTCATTTGTTAATTAATAAAGAAGCTGCTTGGCCCTGATAGGTTAGAACATAGGTGGGTGGAGTAAACAGAACAGAATGCTGGGAGGAAGAGGAAGTGAGGTAAGACACCTCAGACAGATGCCAGGCCGCTGCTCTCCAGGGCAGATGAGATGAATCTCTGACCCAGGATGGACGTAGGCTAAAATCTTCCTGGTAAGCCACTCCCTCATGGCACTACACACATTAATAGAAATGGGCCAAGCAGTGTTTATATGAATACAGTTTGTGTGTCATTATTTTGGGACATGAGCTAGTCAGGCAGCTGGGAGCTGGGCGGCAGGAATGCCGGCCCACAGCTCCCACTACACAAGACTAAAACTCTATAGGCAGCACAACCTGTATTTAGTATTTCTTTTTTAAAAGAGAAAACAAAGTTAGGTGGGTAGGAAAGGCAACATGGATTATGGAGGAGTGGAAATTAAATATTATTAAAATTTATCATTTAAGTTTTAAGTTCTCAAATAGCTAATAAAATATGTAGAAAAAGGGGACAATCAGAAAAGGAGCTTCTCCTGTGTCTCTTTATTGGAAGAATAAATGCAAGAAAACAATAATCTGTACACAAGGAAGACAGTCCTCATCATGTCAGCCCATTCTATACACTGGTGTCATTTTTACAGCTTATGTAACTATGAGATATTAGTTTGCTTATGTAAGAACCACAGGCTCGGCGCAAAATATTTATGCAAAGTGATTCATTCCAAAGAGGGTTTTTGTTTACTTTCAACAAATTTCATGACACCATATTTTGCTTTCTAAGTACTGATCACTGTATATTTTTTTTTTTTACAAAAAAGTTTATGTCACATTCCAAAATCCCATATAGTAGGTTTTGAGTTTTTGATTCAGATAGACTCATCTAAGTTTTATAGGCTATTGCAACTGTTGTTTTGTTATTCACCAGAACATGAAGGTAAGACATTATTTCTGAGACACAGCACATCAGGGTCCTAGCCCATTGATAATTTACATTAATAATGTCTTAGAAACATCATTCTTACTGAAATATTTTCATAGTCTACCCTGCAAAAATGAGGATGCTCCTCAACAACCTTGTCTAATTTTAATGTTTCAAGTTACAATAATGGTCAATATATACCCATTGTTGCAAAATTGACATGCATATAAGATTATCCAATGGTTTTTTTGATTGACTTTCAAGCCTGCTCTACAATAAGGTACCTATGTTTGATGCTAGTACTGTGCCTAAAGCCCAGAGTTGGTAGGTTAATGGTGCAGTGAATAGTATTGGTCTACTAAGCAGAGATCATAATTACCTGACCTCTAAGTCCTTACTTTCATATCCAGAGATTAGTGTAGTTTTTTTGGCATTCATGAGGGAAAATTCATCACTTTTCATTATGCAGAGAATAAGATACTGTGGAATAATCAATTCAAAACAGGGCATTTTTATTATACCCATTCCCTTTATGAATCATCTTAGAAGCAGGAGAGGAAAATTTAAGACCCAGATGGAATGGTCTGTGGTAGAATACTTGTTTCAGACCATCGCAACACACTAACTCATATGAACTCATTGCAGTTGGTATTGCATGCACAAGACTTACACATGATCAAACCGACCAAAATCCCAGCTTGGATAGGGAAGGCACTCATGAGTTGCTACCCTTGCTTGAGGATCTACTGGCCGTTGACAGGTTCAGAACGAAGGAAAGTCAGTTTTATCATGGTTATAGCCCCTTTGAGACTACTCATGCTACCCATGAACATGCATGTAGCAGTAAAGAGACTCAGCTTCTGTTGCAGGTGGTGGTATGTATATGATTGTATGGAAAATTATTTAGTTAAGTATTCTGTTGTTTAGTCAGGAAATACAATGATCAAACCTTAGACCAAGCACCTATAGGCAACCACTAACTGGGTAACACCTTCTGTCCTATTCTTGTAGGAGTAGGTATAGGCTTGAATTTCCTGAATTTTTCCCAAGGTGGAACAGATCCACCTCTATGGGCCATCTCAATACCCAAGACACCAAATAACCACATTCTAGGTCTAGATATCTTTTTCTGTCAGACTTCTCGCCAATAACTTTGAAAGAGCAAGATAGATGGAAACTCTTTGAACTTTAGTAAAAGTGAAGTCGACCCACTTCAGTAGGCCACCAAATATTTGGTCAAGGTCAAGAGGACCCACTTCTATGGACCCGCAGAATTAGCAAATATACATTCTTTTTCCTTTCTTACAACTTCAGTAATAGATTTGAAGGTGTAATTACCTCATTCTTTTATTCTTCACATGATCAGTTGTTGAAAAAATATTTTCAAACTCCACAGTACATACTGGATATTGTAAGTATATGATAAATATACCAATACTCCACAGCAAAGATGCCTCCTGTGTAGATATGTTACTGTATTCTTTTATAGTTTGGTGAGGAATAAACCAATAAATTACATTGCAATTAGGTTAATTATAAAAGCATTAATCTAGTTATATTTTAATTGTAGTATTCAGTTTTTGCCCTAACAGGTTTTTTTAAAAATAAATCCTGATATTGCATAATGACTTCCAAAATATAAATCTATCCATTTTATTATAAATTTTTGAAACTTATAAATATAAGCAATTCTCCTATGTTTTTGTACAAACTTTGGAGCTTTAAAATATGGATTTTATGTTCTATGCTGCTTTTAATGATGACATTAACAGTATGTGGTTTCTATGTTTCATGACATTTTAAAAGGTTAGAGAGAAAATATTTCTTTAATAATATATGCTGATTAACACATCTCTATTATTTTGAGGACATATTATCCTGACACTGTAAAACATCTTTTTCTTGAGACCCATACTGCAATACGGGACATGAGGATTGGACATTTTGGTTAAAAGAAGTTATATAATTCCACTGGGAAGTGGTGGCACACTCCTTTAATCCCAGCACTTGGGAGACAGAGGCAGATGGATCTCGGTGAGTTCGAGGCAAGAATAGTTTACAAGAGCTAGTTCCAGGACAGGTACCAAAGCTACAGAGAAACCTTGTCTTGAAAAACCAAAAGAAAAAAAAAAGTTATATAATTCCAATTCCAGTGACAGATATCCAGAAACTTCAAGATAGTCTTTTTCCTTCCATCTTTTCTTTCTTGCTCAAGTCTTCCCTCATTCCTTTCTTGGTTGATAATTACAGACTAAAATCTCTCCAATGCTTAAATGTTGAGTTAAAAATTGGAGTTTCTGAATGTCTTTTTCTGTACTATTGGACTTATTTTCAAGATGAAAAAATTAAAATATTGTCATTTCCTTATAAGGAGTTCCAGTCTTCTTTGATAATCTCTCAGTGGTGCACATACTTACAGCTTAGATTTCATTTTCAGAAATAGTCTGTATATAATATGAAATTCATAAATAGAGAACACAAATTTGTAGTTCTTGTTCATTTTTCATTTTATTTAGTTATTTTTAAAGAAACCTTATTTTATATACCTATCCCATTTCCTTCTCCCTTCTGTCCTCCCATCCTTCAGCTCCCTTGACAACATCCCATCTACTCCTCAGAGACAGTGTTGCCTCCCATGTGGAGTGAACAAAGTCTGTTATATCCCTTAAATAAGTACCAAGGACCTCTCCCCATATCTAGGTTGAGCAAAGTATCTTTCTTTAAGGAATGGTCACCAAAGAGCCACTTTATTCACTAGGGATAAATATGGGTTCCATTGTTAGTTTCCCCACAAACTGCCCAAGCCTCACAACTGTCACCCACATTTAGAGGGCCGATTTCGGTCTTATGCAAGTTCCTTAGCTGTCAGTTTAGAGTTAGTGAGCTCCTACTTGCTCAACTCAGGAGTTTCTGTGTGTTCCTCCATCATGGTCTTGGCTCCTTTGATCTTTCCTTCCTTTCTTTCTCTGTTCTTTACTAGGACTTCCAGATCTTTCCTCTATGTTCTTCTTCTTTCCTCCCCACCCTTATTACCCTATGCCCTCCCACCATGCTGCCAATTTTTACAAGAGATTTTGTCTGCTTCCCCTTCTGGGGTGGGGTGATCAATATATGTCATTCTTAGGTTTCTCCTTGTTTCCTCTTTTCTCTGGGGTGGTGGACTATAGGGTGGTTATCCTTTGTTTTAAGTCTATTATCCACTTATGAGTGAATATATACCATGTTTGTTTTTCTGGGTCTGGATTACCTCACTCAGGATAGTTTTTTTCTTATTCTTTCTATTTTCCTACAAATTTCAATATGTGATTGTTTTTGTTCGCTTGTTTTATTTTACTTTTTTTCTTGATGAGTAGTACTCCATTTTGTAAATGTACCACATTTTCTTTTCCATTCTTTAGTTGATTGCCATCTAGGTTATTCCCAGGTTCTGACTTTTATGAGTATTGGTTATTATGGTGATGCCTCCAGAAATTCTTTTATTATACAGGATTGTTCTGACAATCCTGTGTTTGGCTTTTCTACATGAAGTTGAGTGTTGTTATTTCAAGGTCTGTGAAATTCATGTTGAGATTTTTATGGGGATTGAATTGAACATGTAGATGATTTTTGGTAAGATTGCCATTTTTAATTTGTGGATTTTTTTCTATCCAAGAACATGGGGGATTTTTCCATTTTCTGATATATTATTCAATTTCATTTTTTAAAGACTTAAAGTTCTTCTCATGCAGGTCTTTTGCTTGTTTGGTGTGGGTTACCCCAAGGTATTTTATGTTGCTTGCAGTTGTTTTGAAAGATGATGTTTCTCTGATACCTTTCTCAGGTAGTATTTATTATCTGTATAAAGGAGGGCTATGCATCTTTTTTTTTCTAGTTAATCTTGTATCCTGTCACATTACTAAAGATGTTAATCAGCTGTAGGAGTTCTGCAGTAGAATTTTTCAGGTCATTTAAGTAAACAATCATATGATCTTCAATTAGTGAAAGTTTGACTTCTTCCTTTTCAAATGTATTCCCTTGATAACCCTTTGCTGTCTTTATGCTCTAGCTAGAATTTCAAGTATTATGTTAAGGAAATATGGAGAGTAGACAGATTTGTCTTGTTCCTGACTTTAGTGGAATTTCTATGAGTTTATAGGCTTTCTGCAATTAGTTTTGTTAAATTCTAACTTTAAACTTTATGATGATCTAGTAAGAAACAGGGGGTTATTCCAACATTTTTACATCTGTTAAATTTTGATTTCTTTCATCGCCTGATGAAGGTTAATATTCAGGAGGATGCTTATATGTTTTTCTTTGGGTTCACCTTCTTATTTAGCTTCTCTAGAATCATGAATTATAGTCTCAATGTCCTTTATTTATGGCTAGAAACCAAATATGAGTGAGTACATCCCATGTTCCTCTTTTTGGGTCTGGCTTACCTCACTCAGGATAGTGTTTTCTATTTCCGTCCATTTGTATGCAAAATTCAAGAAGTCATTGTTTTTTACTGCTGAGTAGTACTCTAGTATGTATAAAGAAGACAGAGACAGAGACCAACATTGGAGCACTGGACTGAAGTCTCACGATCCAAAGGAGGAGCAGAAGGAGAGTGAGCACGAGCAAGGAACTCAGGACCGCGAGGGGTGCACCCACACACTGAGGCAAAGGGGATGTTCTATCGGGAACTCACCAAGGCCAGCTGGCCGGGGTCTGAAAAAGCATGGGACCAAACCGGTCTCGCTGAACATAACGGACAATGAGGACTACTGAGAACTGAAAAACAATGGCAATGGGTTCTTGATCCTATTGCACGTAATGGCTTTGTGGGAGCCCAGGTAGTTTGGATGCTCACCTTAATAGACCTGGATGGAGGTGGGTGGTCCTTGGACCTCCCACAGGGCAGAGAAACCTGCTTGCTCTTTGGGCTGAGGAGGGAGGAAGACTTGATTGGGGGAGGGGGAGGGAATGGGAGGTGGTGGCGGGGAAGAGGCAGAAATCTTTAATAATTAAATAAATTAATTAATAAAAAAAATTTTGATTTCTTACCAGAGAAGTATCCATGAGGTATTGAGAAGTAGGTACATTCTTTTGTGTTTGGGTGGAATGTTCTGTAGATATCTGTTTAAAGAAATTGAGTCATAACTTCTATTATTTATTTATTTTTGTATTTCTCTGTTAAGTTTATGTCTGGCAGTGCTATCCAGGGGTAAGAGTTGGGTGTTGAAGGCTCTCACTATTAGTGTGTGGGATTTGATGTGTGAGTTAAGCTTTAGTAATCTTTCTTTTACAAATATAGGTGCCCTTGTATTTGGTATATGGTTGTTTAGAATAAAAGCTTTATCATGATGGATTTGTCCAGTGATGAATATGAAATTTCCTTCTTCATCTATTTTTATTAATCTTAGTTTGAATTTTGTTAGAAATTAGGATAGCTCTATTAGCTTTTTTCTTAGGTCCATTAGTTTGGAAAATTTTTGCCAATACACTTTACTCTGAGGTAATGTTTGTCTGTAAAGTTGAGGTATGTTTCTTGTACAAGGACGGATCCTGTTTTCATATCCAATCTTCCTATAGGTGAATTGAGACTATTGATATTAAGATATTAATGACTAGTGATTGCTAATACTTGTTATTTTCAGTGTTTGTGTTGTTGGCGATATTGTGTGTGTGTTTTCCTCCTTTGGGTTTTACTTGTATGGGATTATCTATTCCTTATGATTTTATGGGGATAGCTAGCTTCCTTGGGTTGGAATTTTCTTTCTACTACTTTCTGTAGGGCTTGACTTGTAGATATGGTTTTGTCATGAAATATCTTGTTTTCTCCACCTGTGGTGATGGAATGTTTTACTGGGTATAGCAGTCTGTGAAGGTATCCATGGTCTCTTAATGTCTGCAGAACATCTATCCAGGATTTCTGGATTTCAGTATTTCCATTGAGAAGTCAGGTATAATTCTGGTAGGTCTGCTTTTATACATTACTTGGCCTTTTTTCTTTTGTGTTAAGATTTTGTTGGATTTAACATTTCCTTTGACTGATGAATCTATTTCTTCTATTGTATCTTCAACAGGTGAGATTCTATCTTCCATTTCGTGTATTTGGTTGGTTAAGCTTGCATCTGTACTTCTTGATCATTCACCCAGATTTTCCATTTCCAAAATGCTCTCAGTTTGTGCTTTCTTTATTCTTTCTATTTTAGTTTTAAATTCTTGAACCATTTCCCCATTTCCTTCACCTCTTTGATTGCTGTATTTAATTCATTTTTTGTAAGGTTTTTTTTTTAAATTATTTTTTAAGATATGTTTTCTCTGTAACTTTGGAACCTGTCCTAGACTTAGCTCCTGTAGACCAGGCTGCCCTCAAACTCACAGAGATCTGACTGCCTATGCCTCCCAAGTGCTGGGATTAAAGGCATCCGCAACCACCGCTTGGCTTGATTTGTTTGTTTGTTTTGTTTGCTTTGTTTAAGGGATTTGTTTTCTTCTAATATTTTGTTTCTCTTTTCCTCCACTTTTTAAAGGGAATTTTTCATTTCCTCTTTAAGGGCCTCTATTATCTTCATAAAGTTATTTTGAAGGTTTTCTTCTGCTTTATGTTTGTAGGAATAATTTGGTCTTGCTGGTTTTGCTAGTTTCTGTCGGTGTTATATAGCTCTTTACGTTGCTAAATGTGTTCTTACTCTGCCATTTGCACATCACTTTCTCTAGTGGGTGCAGGTGGGGTCTGTTCTTCAGAGGTTCTTCTTCCTCCAATGGTTAAGGTGGGGCTTGTGATTTAGATGGTCACTTTTCCTCCAGTTGCAGGACAGTATGGGCCTCTGGTGGACACTGATATTGCTCTGAAGCAGATCTAGGTGTAGGCAGGGCCGAGGCTACAGTGGTTTCATATGCCATGGTGGATAGCTGTGGGTGTGGAGAGGCAGCTCCAAGGCCCCTTGGGCTTTTCAGGGTGGGTTTAGGTGGCAGGATGTGCCTCTGGATCTAAGGCCTAAGGAATAGAGTCCTCCAGTCTTGGACTCAGACAGAAACTCATTTCCTCAAGTTAGTTCAGAACCAAGACACCAATGGTCTCAGATGCCATGGGGGATGTGTGAAGGCTGGGATCATGTCTCTGGGGCTTTACTGGGTTCAGGTGTGACAGAGGATGTGCCACTGGGGTATTAGGACCTAGAAGGTGGGGCCTTCCTTCTAGGAACCCAGACACTCATTTCTCCAGTTTGGGGCAAGTCCAAGTGTCTGGTGGTAGCAGATACTGTAAGAGGTGGTTAGTGGTGTGGGAAGGCTACTCTCAGGTCTCTGGGGCTTCACTGTGTAGGGATGGGCTATGGGATGTGCCCCAAGTGGCTAGGGCCTAGAGGGCAGGGCACTTTATCTAACGACCCAGGCATTCACCTCTCTGGGTGGGTTCTGGAACAAAACTTCAGTGGTCATGGAAGCCATGTAGAGTAGGGCCCTCAAACTGGGGATCCAGACACTCATCTCTCCCTTTTTTATTCTAAAAATCTTATGGAAAAGGTTTCTTTGGTTCAATTAAGCACAATAGCAAGTGTATTTTCTTCCATGCATTATCTTTTTTTTTTCATTTTTATTTCTTTGGTTTTGTTTTAATTACACATTTGTCATATGTCTCATATGCATTCTGAATGCACTAACAAAATCAAACTTTCCATGAATGTTTATTACCATTACTCTCCATCACCTGGAGGGTTTTAGCTTCCTCATGGGCTGGAGAATATTCAATATTTGTCCTTCTGTGAGGAAACATGCAATTGCAGTAAAATAGACCTACAGCCTAGATTTAGAATTTTACTATATATACCTTTTTATCTCTGGATTCTAGACTAATAATCAACAACAGGTTACTTTTTATGAATTTTGATAATCATCTGTCTTTATATACAGCTGCAAGGGTGTTTGGTATTCCTCTCTTTAAACTATGTCCAGCAAAATTTTCTAAGGCTTTCATGAGTGAACAATACAATATTATTGTAAAATGAACAGATTGATAAGGACAAAAGGGAGTATGTCTATGCCCTCTTTATCCTGAGTTCTGAATAGTTGTCTATGTGGGGAAAAGCAATTTTACTTCAATACTGTTTGGAATGTCTAAAATAGCCTTTCCCCTCTCCCTCTGCAAATCCAGAATGCATCATGTACTGTTTCCACTTATGATGATCAAAAGAATTATAATAGATATGACAAAATATAGACTTAAATAAACCCTAGATATTTTACTGGGGCACTACATTTAACTAGTAAATTTATGTAGAAGCTTCTATCACTTCAACTTGGATTGAAGGCTGAAAATAATTAAAATAAAGTTGAAGCCAGCACATAATGAAGAGTCCCCTCAACAAATCACAGTGTCTTGTATTGAGTAGAAACATTGGAATAGAACCACTCAAGAATATCCAATATTTTCTGTAGAAAGCCAACAAGCTTACTGTTGACTGTGCTGTTTGGATTTTTTTTGTACCTATTTTCTGTCAAATTTGATATTTTAAAAATTATTAGAGATTGAGTTTAGTTCAGGTTTAAATACAAAGGGTGAGTGAATGAATGGAGAAAAAAGAAAGGGAAAAGGAAGAAGCTAGGAAAGATATAAAAAAGGGAGTGGAGGGAGAGGAATACAGAGGAGTGAAAGGAAAGAAGAAGGAATTTGGTAGACACAGGGAGGACCCATAAAACTAAAAGAAGATAGGATAAATTTTTATAGTATTTAATATTCAAAAACAAGCAAATACCTGAGTAAGTCTTCTAAAAGTAACAGTAAGTGGATTGAACATTCAATTCAAGCCAACATGGCAACATTTTTTCATGTCTTGAAAATTTAACTGATATTTGAATTTTATTGACAAATTCTTGAAATTTTTAAAGAGCGTCTGTGTTGTTTTCATGTACATTGCTACCCTGAATTCTCAACTGCTCTGGTAATATAAACAAATATGAAATATTTGGGAGGACTTTCTTTGGTACCCATAAAATTAACCTACAGACACTGATCTGAATTCATGCAGTTATGTTATTATCCTCTTATATCTATAGGTCTTGACTTTCATAAGTTTAGCATGCTAATGATGCCTACACTTGGGATCCATAAAAAATATATGAATTTCTTCCCCATTAACTGCTTGGCTTCCTAGATTCTTCTTGTTTTCTGAATTATTAATAAGACAAGGCTCTGCTTACATTTGTTGACATCAGTATCACACATTTATGAAGTAGATATCTCCTTCTACTTCTGTTAGATGTTTTGTGAAGTGAATCAAAAGGACCTGATCCTGGAAGCTAGGAAAAATTCATCTTGTAAAACAAGTGTAAAGAATGAAATAATCATTACTTGTGAAAGCAAGGAATTTTGATATGATGCTAAGAGGAAGCAATCTTTCTGATGGTACAGTATAAGCCTTTGGAGAAAAACCATTTGCCTAATTAAAGGTTTAAAGATGTTTAAATGAAAATATTTGACTATTATAAAAGACATGAAATTATTGATGACAATATAAAGATTGTAAACAGTGCTATTAGTATAAAAGGACATATAAAGATGCAAATTAGGTCAATTAATGGTTGATCAGTGTTTAACTGTGTGACAGGTATTTTTATTATAAAAATTGAGTGTATATTCAATATATGTGTTTATTTTTACAGGTACACACATGCCCATACATGTAGATGCATGCAAAGTATGTTTATGAGTATGTGTAGGCTAGAGGTTTACAGTGGGTGTGTTTTTCAGTCACGCTCCACATTAATTTCTGACACAAAACCTATCACTGAACTTGGAAGTAGTCTGACTCATCTTCACACACCAGGGATCTGCATTTTCTGCCTGTTTGGTACACTGCTACAGAGATATTTAGTGAGTTCTGGCTATCTGAATACAGGTACAGATGCTAGTGGGACAAGCATTTTACTGAGATAACTCTCCTGTTCATCATCTAAAACTTTTATCCAGGGAACACTAAGAAGTTATTTAAAGTTCTTTTGGCTCTGATGAACAGTTAAAAACAAGCATATATAGATGCACACACAATACCAGATTACATAAAATTATATTTTGTTAATGTATTCATTATGTATACTAGAGATAACACAATGAAAACATTTTCATTCCATCCTGCAGTATACTGGCATCATCAAAAGAAAATTATATAAGATTTTTTTCCAGAATATAAAATAATTGATTAAGCTTAGATTTCACTAAGAGTTGTTTCTGGGAAAATAACGCAATTTATCTTTTGATTAAAAACTTGAAAACTTTGTGCTCCTAGAGTATTTCACGTGTAGTCATAGTGCAGATTATGTACAGTCTATTCTTGTGCAGTCTTAGGGTTTTGGGTCACATGCATTTCTACATATCATTTGCAACCAGGAATGAGCTATGAAATTTTGTTTAATTTAGGTTAATTTCATTATTGATATTTTTATAAACTCTTGAATGCTTAACAGAAAATTTTAGCTTCACAGATATGAAAAACAAAATATGTCATGCACTTAATTGAGGCAGTATTAAATGAAACAAGTCATGGAAATGCCACAAGGCAGTATAGAACCATTTATTGTGACAGGGAATTGTTTGATTATAACCATAATGAGTCAGAAAGAACATTTTCTTCTATGACTGTTACACCTGGAAGACAGCACATCTGCTTGATGTACTTTGTTTACCAACCTCTCATCTGTACCAGTCATATGGAAGGGAATATTCACACATATTGATGGAAAATAATCATGGGTGCATCTAATTCATTTGTTTTAATTATTAAAAATACCCTGATTATACCTATCTTAACTAACATAGATGATGTATGTATTTTACATGCCTCTTAGAACTTAACAAAAACATATGCTTCCTTCTGTATTCCAAATGCACACATGTATTACAAACATGTATGTTTTTATGCATAGATACATTAAATAGTACATAAATTAAATATCTCTTAACAGAAAAATTATTTTTAAAAGTCTTTTTTTATTATGAACATTTTCACTAAATATAGTTTTCTGTCATTTCTTTTTCTGTTTCCTGACCTTTTCAGTCAGATGGATAGCATACATTTGTCTATGGCCTAGAGTCACCTTAAACCTCTTTTTGATAGCAGCTTCCTTCATTTATGTTAGATTCATCTCATTATGTCTTGCTTTTGACTAAGTAAAATTAAGTGAGTGCTCTAGGTTTTTACAAACTGCTCAGGAAGAATGTTTTGTAATAGCTCTGGTGTCCCACTTAAAGAATTTTCCCCTGGCTAAAAGGCAAGAAAGTTTCATGTAGCATATTATATGTTTATAACATTTACATACTATTTCAATATATAACTATAAATTAGTCTACAGTTTCAGTATATCAATTGAGATTTCTGGTTAATTTTTATTTGTATCTCCAAAATTTTTTGTATTAAATACTAAAGAAAATTGTAATTTTCCTTTGATATTGTAATTTACTTACTGAAAGGGCAAGAATTGACATGAACATTAACATTGCTTATGTTATTTTCAGTGTGCCTTAAAATCATGAGAGTGTTTTAAGATTCTATAAAAACAGAATGTGATCACTATTCTCCTGTTCTTTTTTTTTTTTCTTTTTCTTTTTTCTTTCTTGTTTTGTTTTTCAAGACTGGGTTTCTCTGTAGCTTTGAAGCCTATTCTTCTTTTCTAACCACTTTTCTGCATTAGTATGGAATCTCACCTAGTCTGTATTGCTGAAATTGACTAAGTTTAGGGTTATTTGTGGGAATATATATATTTCCTAAGAGATAAAAAATATTAAGGATGGAGCACACAGAAATAGATGATTATTTTATGGCTACACTTTCTTAATAAGACAAGTTGCTTGCCTCTACCTGATTCTGAAAACCTAGCCTTGTTTTTAGAATTACTTTGAAACCATTTTTAAAACCTGTGAGCTTTATAAAAGGAAAAGTTCTCTTTGGCAAGACACCAGGATCATAATTTGTTTCCATTCACTACACAAGAAACAGAAATAAGTTAAAATGCAGACAGCTACCCTTTGTGAGAAAGCAAATTAATGCAGCAACTAAATAGTTCCTTTCAGTTACTATTGTAATTTTGGTGGACTGTGAAATATATAAAAGTGTATTAACAGGAACACAGATCCAGAAACATTTTTACAAATGTTATCTTGCACATTTGTAAAACAGGAATTATCTGGAAATCCATTGTTTTGTACTCAGTGAAGTGACACATTAGTATAAAATACCAAATTTACAATGAACATAAATATATATCTTTTATGATTAACTTGAAAAATAATTTAATTTATTTTGTCTACCTGTAGGTATGTTAAAAAAATTTTTTGGAATTTATGTATTAGAGCTAGTGTTGAATATGTACAATTCCCAATTTCAAATTACTGCTGAATCTACTCACAAACTCTAGCTTTTTCATAGTATCTTCCCAAAAGTGTGAGACTCACCTGTTGTCAATGTCTGATGTTTATAAGTATCATTACACATCAATTTGAATATATAGATATTATCTACTATACTTCAAGTATGTACTAAGTTCTGATAAATAGAATAAAAGATGCTAAAAAAGCCTTCATTGTCCAGGACACACATATTAAGATATGGAATAATGTCCAGAATTATGCTAAGTTAAGTATAATAGGGGACTCTTAAAAAATGCGAGCCTTGGTACACATTTTTTCCAGCATTGATTTTTAACAGTGCAATAATTATATGTCTATTTCAAAGAAACAACAAGGATTCATGCTATATTCTACAATTCTTCCCAGAAGTAAGTCTAAACTTTAAGTGCCAATTTTTCTCCCTTTTTATACGTTGTTAAAGTGGTCAGCAGAGATAATGGTTTTATTTATGTTTAATTTGTAAGTTCTAGGCGATAAAATTTCATGTATAGTAGACTCCCTAGCATCTGTGACTGAATGACTATGTGGAATTCACTAGTGTATCAAAAAGCAATGTCATAAATATAAAAGCAAAGCTAAGAATTTAAGAACACTGACCCTTCCCATAACACTGTATTTCCAAAACAAAAATATGTAAAACCTAATTGACCAATTTACAGAAATATTCAAAATATTAAAAGGCTATCTTAACTTCAGTCTACAACCCTGATAGTTGTCATTTAATTATAGAATATCCTTCATTAGTTACTATGTTTTAATATTTGTTCCCAGATGGGCATGCAGTGTTGTAATTACTGGGTTAATTAACACAAGTTAGGAGAAACATCCTTCTCTGCCTGAGGGAAATAACAGGTGCTCTGACATCAAGATAACACAAACTGAAGGCAACTCGATAAAGACTACCTAAGTACTATGTATGCCAAAGTGATTTCTCATGGAAGGCACAATATAGGAAAATCTTTTTTCAAGATCACACACAGAAACCTATGCATCTGTAATCCAAAGAGGCTTAAGCTGTGTCCTGAGTTAGCAAAAGTATTTGAAATTATTTCCCATGTGGCACTAACTTTCCAGACCTTTAAAATTAAATAATGGGGACATCAGGGAATCTTGCACCAGGATTCCAGAGAGCTACTGTTACCATGAGCATATAAGTTACAGAAACAAATGACTATAATATGAATACCTGGCACCTTAGATTCATGTACATGAACATTTTATTCTAAGATGAGGGCAGAGAGCATAACTGTATAAAATGGGCAATTGAGGATAAGTTTTGAGATTTCAGAGCTGAGTAAAACTTCAGTTATTTCTGCTTCCTGACTGTGAATGCAGTATGACCAACTGCCTTAAACTCACATTGCCTATAACTGATGTTAGGAGAGTAAATTTTGTGTGGAAATAGACAAGCTTAGCTACTTTTCTTAGTTACTTTTTAAAATAATGTTAACCTGGTCAATTACATCATTACTACTGGAAGGTTACTTAACTCTGTCTCAGGATTGTCTGAGTCTATCCCTAAAATTAATGTTCTGCTTTCATTAACTTTCTTCTCTGTTGCACATTACTTTGCAGCAAAAAAAAGAAAAAAAAATCAGACATAAGTCCTCAGCCAAATACTCCAGAGCTCTCAGATTAAATGACTTAGAGAGTTTTCAAGGCCAATAGACAAAAAATGTTTATTTCACAAATATTAAGCCCTACTACTGACAGTCTTTAATTTTCTTTTAAATGCGATAATATTGACTTAAGTTAAACTGAAGGCATATATTCTAAAACTGTATGTAGCATGCATGTATCCAGGAATCGAGGAGCCTTACCACCATGGTAACCATGTCTCAAGGTTCTTAATGTGGACCTCTCCTTGTGGGAATGGGCAAAAAGTTAAGGAATAACATAGATATAATGGTATAAAACTATGATATACTAGGGTAGCTAAGGAATTATTAGAAAAGGAATTGAAGTTTTTTTTTTTTTTTTTTGGTTTTTCGAGAGAGGGTTTCTCTGTGGTTTTGCAGCCTGTCCCGGAACTAGCTCTTGTAGACCAGGCTGGTCTCGAACTCACAGAGATCCACCTGCCTCTGCCTCCCGAGTGCTGGGATTAAAGGCGTGCGCCACCACCACCCGGCAGGATTTGAAAATTTTGAGTTTGGAAAGGCAACAGCAAAAATGATCTGAATCCTGAGCAAAATATAGTCTGACATCAAATTCAAATACTAACTTAAGGTAAACTTGAATACATAAGAGAAATAACACGGAAAGAATCTTGAGTTTTTCTTTAGTGTTGCACAGATTATTTTATTAGAGAAAGAGAAGTTCCCATTCCCTTTATATATTTTTCTCATAAGTTAGTTTTTTTTTGTCCAATGTAGCACCTGTATAGGGTTTTTAGACACACATAAAATTGAAAGGTATGTTTTAATATTTTTTTAAATCTTTATTACCCCTGAACTGTTTGAACATGATTCACAGTACCAGAATCAAACAAAAATTAAGGGAAGAATTGTCAGTTTCCATTAGGAGGTGGTAGTTTTGGGTAGGCCTATCATCAGCAAATGACCCCACACCCAAGTACATATGGACAGTACTGAATACATTCATTGGATTGCCACAAGTTTATTGATTAAAGAGGCTACAAATTTGGGAGAAAAAGTGTTTGAGGGCATAAGGGTCATTGAAAGGAGTGTATGATCAAGATATATTATGTACATGCTTCAAATTGTCAAAGAATTTTAAAAGGATTATTCAGAAGACAGGAAATAGGCAATTGCTGTTGTTTATTTTTAAGTTGGGCTTCTCTAAAGTTAACTATGTAAATGCACAGCTGTATGAAAGCACTCCAATAAATAAAGAATTTCGAATTGTAAAGTAGGAACTGAGCAGATGAGCATGGTAGTTTCAAAAATATACAGAAAAAATAAGACAAATGTCAGAAAACTCAGCACAAAGTAACTCATTGAAATTATATGAAACACTTAGCTCAGCTTTCTAAGAAAGAGACAAACTGTAGGAAATAGCAAGAAAATCATATATCAGTTTGTGATATGATTCTGTTAACTTTCTGACCTTTAGGAGGTTCATACTGCAAGCAAAATATTATACACAACAACCACATTCACAGCTAGCCTTCAAGTTATAAATTTCTTTTTTTTTACTCAGGATGTGCTTATTCATTACACTCTTTGCCAAATGTAGCAAAATTCTCCTTAAACACTTTCTGCTTGGGCATATTGTCAAATCTTTTATTAAATTCATCAAACTTGTAAATTTTTTTATTATTTTTAATTTTGTGTTTCTGTATGTTTGTGTTGAGGTCATTTTCACTTTAATCCCAGCACCCAAAGAGACCAGAAGAGGCTCTCAGATTTCCCAGAGGTGGAGTACAGGAAATGGTGAGGAAAGCTGGGATGTCCTAGTATTTTCTGCAAGAGAAGATATATTCTTTACTGCTGGACTGTCTCTCTAGCCCTACAGATTTCTTCTTGATGACTGTTCTAAATTTCAGTTTTTAAAAATTAATTTCATCTAAATTATTGATTTTTAGTTAAAGATGCTTGTTAAATGACAGATTGTACATTGTTGTCTAAATAAATTAATTTGCAAGCCACTATTCTTCCTAATAAAATTGGATGTGTATTTTAAAAAGGACATATTCTGTACTATGTTTTCTCTAATTCTAAAGTATTTGTTAAGATCAGTATTGTTGTTCTTGTTTTACAAATTGCTGATTCTGAAGCTGCAGCTATACTAGTCAGCAACTTCAATTTCACTACCAACAGAAGTTAGGACACAAAAGCTGCATCCTGAGGAAATTCTGTTCTCTTTCAAAGTTATTAAGGGAACCTATCTAATTCTCGATCCCTTTAAAGAACTCAAGAGTCAAGGGTTGAGGTAGAATTTTTCTCCCCAGAGAGACTGATAACAAGCAGCTCAGCAGCTCTTCTCCTTGCATTTCCCAAGAATTTCTTATGCTTCTCCTTACCCCTCCTTCAAAACCCTTTGCTGATTTGGGATTCCCCTCTGTATGCTGGGAATACCGTTGGTTGTTAAAGAAACTGATTTGAGCCTTGATGGAGGAAGGTCATTGGTTAAAAAATAAAGAAACAGCTTGGCCCTCATAGGTTAGAACATAGGTGGGTGGAGTAAACAGAACAGAATGCTACAAGGAAGAGGAAGTGAGCTCAGACTCGAAAGCTCTCCTCTCTGGGGCAGATGTGATGAAGCTCCGACCCAGGATGGACTTAGGCAAGAATGTTCCCAGTAAGCATACCTTGGGGTACTACACATATTATTAGAAATGGGCTAGTCCAGGTGAGAGAGTTAGCCGAGAAGAGGCTAGATATAAGGGGCCAAGCAATGTATAAAAGAATACAGTTTGTGTTGTTATTTCGGGTAAACCTAGCTGGTTCCTGGGAGCTGGGTGGTAGGAATGCATACCACAGCTCACACTACAAAAGAGCCTATAGCAGAGCAGGCCAGAAGAGAGATAGGTAGGTAAGACTAAACTGAATGCTGGGGAATCGGGAAGAAGCCATGGAGCCACAACCAAAGGCAGACATGCTTAAACTTTGTCGGTAAGCCACAGCAACGTGGCAATACACAGATTGATGGAGATGGGTTAGTTTAGGATATAAGGGTTAACCAGAGATATGCTTAAGCTATTGGCCAAACAGTATTTCAAATAATATAATTTCTGATCCAGAACCCTTCTTCCTTCTGCCCCCTTTCCTCTTTGGGCACATAACACCATCCAGCTCAGTCTGTCTGGCGCTGGGGGCAAACCCTCAGGGCAAGTAGGCAGGCGAGACATCCTTTGGTTCACTGGCCTGCCTGCACCAAGCAAGGTAAGGCCTTTGTTTACGAACTACCCAACCTGCACAGAGATCTGATCTTGGCACCAGGAGAGACATCACTGGAGCACCAGGAGAGCTATCACTGCAAGGTGCCATCACTGGGAAAGTACATCAGTAGGCAAGGAGACCTGATCCGGTAAAAGAAGATCCATAGGGGAGCATTCAGAGAAAGAGATGGGCAGGCGCCAATGCAAGAATTCACCCAACAATCTGAAAAACTATATGAAACCACCAGAACCCAGCGACCTCACAACAGGAGGACATGAACACCTTAATCATGAAGAAGTAGATAAAATTGACTTTATGAAAGTGATTGACGCCCTTAAACAGCATGTAAAAAATGCCCTTATAGAAATGGATGAGAAGTATAACAGAAAGTTTGAAGAATTGAGTAAATCAGTGAATGATACCCTAGGAAACCAAGGAAAAACAATCAAACAAATAATGGAAACAGCTCAAAACTTAAAAACTGAAATGGAGGCAAAGAAGAAAACACAAACAGAAGGCCAGCTGGACAGGGAAAATCTAGGTAAACAAATAGAGACTACAGAAGCAAGCATAACCAACAGAATACAAGAGATAGAAGAAAGAATCTCAGATTCTGAAGATACCATAGAGAAAATAAACACGCTGATCAAAGAAAACAGCAAGGCCAACAAATTCTCATCACAAAACATTCAGGAAATATGGGACACAATAAAAAGGCCAAACCTAAGAATAATAGGAATAGAAGAAGGAGAAGCGCAGCTCAACGGTCCAGAAAATATATAATAAAATTATAGAAGAAAACTTTCCCAACCTAAAGAAAGATATACCTATGAGGGTTCAAGAAGCATACAGAACACCGAATAGGCTGGATCAAAAAAAAACATCCTCTCGCCATATAATAATCAAAACACAAAGCATACAGAATAAAGAAAGAATACTAAGAGCAGCAAAGGAAAAAGGCCAAGTTACTTATAAAGGTAAACCTATCAGACTTACACCTGACTTCTCTATAGAAACCATGAAAGCCAGAAGGTCCTGGATAGATGTACTGCAGAAACTAAGAGATCATGGATGCAAGCCCAGACTACTATACCCAGCCAAGCTTTCGTTCACTATAAATGGAGAAAACAAAATTTTCCAGGATAAAAACAAATTTAAACAATATGTAGCCACAAATCCAGCCTTACAGAAAGTAATAGAAGGAAAATCACTAATCAAGGAGTCCAACAATGACTCAGACATCTAGAGACCCTTTACCAGCACATCTCAAAGAAGGGAAACACACAAAATCTACTACTAAAAAAAATGACCGGAGTTAACAACCACTGGTCATTAATATCACTTAATGTCAATGGACTCAACTCACCTATAAAAAGGCACAGACTAAGAGATTGGATACGAAAACAGGATCCAACATTCTGCTGTTTACAAGAAACACACCTCAACCACAAAGACAGGCACCTACTCAGAGTAAAGGGCTGGGATAAGGCTTATCAAGTAAATGGACCTAGGAAACAAGAAGGTGTGGCCATACTAATTTCTAACAAAGTTGACTTCAAACTTAAATCAATCAGAAGAGATGGAGAGGGACATTTTCTACTCATAACAGGAACAATTCATCAGGATGAAATCTCAATCCTGAATATCTATGCCCCTAATATAAAAGCACGCACGTATGTAAAAGAAACATTGTTAAAACTCAAGGCAGCCATCAAACCGTATACATTAATAGTAGGAAACTTTAATACTCCTCTCTCACCAATGGACAGGTCAATTAGACAGAAACCTAACAGAGAAATAAGAGAATTAATGGAGGTAATGAATCAAATGGACTTAACAGACATCTATAGAATATTCCACCCAAATAGGAAAGAATATACCTTCTTCTCTGCAGCTCATGGAACCTTCTCAAAAATCGACCACATACTTAGTAACAAAGCAAACATTCACAGTTACAAAAAAATATTAATAACCACCTGTATCTTATCAGATCACCATGGATTAAAGATAAAATTCAGCAACAATGCTACCCCCAGAAAGCCTACAAACTCATGGAAAATGAATAGTCAACTACTGAACCATACCTGGATTAAGAAAGAAATAAAGAAAGAAATTAAAGTCTTCCTTGAAGACAATGAATATAAAGAAACAACATACTCAAACCTATGGGACACAATGAAAGCAGTCCTGAGAGGAAAGTTCATAGCACTAACTGCCCACTTAAAGAAAACAGAGAAAGCACACATTGGAGACTTAACAGCCCACCTGAAAGCTCTAGAAAAAAAAGAAGCAGACTCACCTAGAAGTGGTAGAAGACTGGAAATAATCAAACTGAGGGCTGAAATCAACAAAATAGAGACACAGAAAACAATTGAAAGAATCAATAAATCAAAAAGCTGGTTCCTGGAGAAAATCAACAAGATTGATAAACCCCTATCCAAACTAATCAAACGGCAGAGAGAGAATTTGCAAATTAATAAGATCAGAAATGAAAAGGTAGACATAACCACAGACACAGAGGAAATTCAGAGAATCATTAGATCTTACTACAAAAGCCTGTATGCCACAAAACTGTAAAATGTAAAAGAAATGGACACTTTTTTAGATAAATACCATATACCAAAGTTAAACCAGGACCAGGTGAACAACCTAAATAGACCTGTTAGTCGTGAAGAATTAGAAGCAGTTATCAAAAACCTCCCTTCCAAAAAAAGTCCAGGACCAGATGGTTTCAATGCGGAATTCTACCAGAACTTCCAAGAAGACCTAATACCTATACTCCTTAAGGTATTTCACAATATAGAAACAGAAGAGTCATTGCCAAATTCCTTTTACGAAGCTACAGTAACTCTGATACCAAAACCACACAAAGACCCAACCAAGATAGAAAATTACAGGCCAATCTCACTCATGAACATCGACGCAAAAATCCTCAACAAAATTCTGGCAAACCGAATCCAAGAACACATTAGAAAAATTATCCATTATGATCAAGTAGGCTTCATACCAGAGATGCAGGGCTGGTTTAACATACGCAAATCTATCAATGTAATCCATCATATAAATAAACTGAAAGAAAAAAACCATATGATCGTTTCATTAGACGCTGAAAAAGCATTTGACAAAATTCAACATCCCTTTATGATAAAAGTCTCGGAGAGATTAGGGATACAAGGGTCATACCTAAATTTAATTAAAGCTATATACAGCAAGCCAACAGCTAATATCAAATTAAATGGAGAGAAACTTAAAGCCATCCCACTAAAATCAGGAACACGCCAAGGCTGTCTACTCTCTCCATACCTCTTCAATATAGTTCTCGAAGTTTTAGCAATAGCAATAAGACAACATAAGGGGATAAAGGGGATTCAAATTGGAAAGGAAGAAGTTAAACTTGCATTATTTGCAGATGATATGATAGTGTACATGAGCGACCCCAAAAACTTCACAAAAGAACTCCTACAGCTGATAAACGCCTTTAGTAATGTGGCAGGATACAAGATCAACTCCAAAAAATCAGTCGCCCTCTTATGCACAAAGGATATGGAAGCAGAGAGGGAAATAAGAGAATCATCACCTTTCACGATAGCCACAAAAAGCATAAAATATCTTGTGGTAACTCTAACCAAGGAAGTGAAAGATCTATTTGACAAGAACTTTAAGGCATTGAAGAAAGAAATTGAAGACGATACCAGAAAATGGAAGGATCTCCCTTGCTCCTGGATTGGGAGGATCAACATAGTAAAAATGGCAATTCTACCAAGGGCAATTTATAGATTCAATGCAATCCCCATTAAAATCCCATCAAAATTCTTCACAGATCTTGAAAGGACAATAATCAACTTTATATGGAGAAACAAAAAACCCAGGATAGCCAAAACAATCTTATATAATAAAGGAACTTCTGGAGGCATTACCATCCCTGACTTCAAACTCTATTACAGAGCTACAGTAATGAAAACAGCGTGGTACTGGCATAAAAACAGAGCAGTAGACCAATGGAATCATATAGAAGACCCGGATTTTAACCCACAAACCTATGAAAAACTAATTTTCGATAAAGGAGCTAAAAGTATACAATGGAAGAAAGAAAGCATCTTCAACAAATGGTGCTGGCACAATTGGATGTCAACCTGTAGAAGAATGAAAATAGACCCATATCTATCACCATGCACAAAACTCAAGTCCAAATGGATCAAAGACCTCAATATCAATCTGAACACACTGAACCTGATAGAAGAGAAAATGGGAAGTACCCTACAACATATGGGCACAGGAGATCGCTTCCTATGTATAACCCCAGCAGCACAGACATTAAGGGCAACATTGAATAAATGGGACCTCCTGAAACTGAGAAGCTTCTGTAAAGCAAAGGACACTGTCATTAAGACAAAAAGGCAGCCTACTGACTGGGAGAAGATCTTCACCAACCCCGCTACAGACAAAGGTTTGATCTCCAAAATATATAAAGAACTCAAGAAACTAGACTTTAAAAGGATAATTAACCCAATTAAAAATGGGGCACTGAACTGAACAGAGAATTCTCATCAGAAGAAGTTAAAGTGGCCAAAAGATACTTAAGGTCATGCTCAACCTCTTTAGCGATCAGAGAAATGCAAATCAAAACAACTTTGAGATATCATCTTACACCTGTCAGAATGGCTAAAATCAAAAACACCAAGGATAGCCTTTGCTGGAGAGGTTGTGGAGAAAGGGGTACCCTCATCCATTGCTTGTGGGACTGCAAACTTGTGCAACCACTTTGGAAATCAGCGTGGCGGTTTCTCAGAAAAATTGGGATCAACCTACCCCTGGACCCAGCAATACCACTCTTGGGAATATACCCAAGAGATGCCCTAGCATATGACAAAAGCATTTGTCCAACTATGTTCATAGCAGCATTATTTGTAATAGCCAGAACCTGGAAGCAACCTAGATGCCCTTCAATAGAAGAATGGATGAAGAAAGTGTGGAATATATATACATTAGAGTACTACTCTGTGGTAAAAAACAATGACTTCTCGAATTTTGCATGCAAATGGATGGAAATAGAAAATACGATCCTGAGTGAGGTAACCCAGACCCAAAAAGAAGATCATGGGATGTACTCACTCATAATTGGTTTCTAACCATGGATAGGGGCCACTGAGTCTATAATTTGTGATCCTAAAGAAGCTAAACAAGAGGGTAAACCCAAGGAAAAACATATAGATATCCTCCCAGCTATGGGAAATAGACAAGATTGATGGGCAAAAAATGGGAATCTTGGGGGGTGGGGTGGGATGGGGATGAGGGGTGATGGGGAGAGAAAAGTGTGAAGGAGAGGATGAGGGGAACTGGGGGAATCGGGGTGATTGGGGGTAAAGGAAGGTTGGATGGGGGAGCAGAGAAACTCATACCTTAGTTAAGGGAGCCACCTAAGGGTTGGCAAGAGACTTGAACCTGGAATGGCTACCAGAAGCCCAGGGCAATGTCCCCAGTTAGTTCATTGGGGCACCTGAGGATAGGGAACCTGAAATGAACCTATCCTATAATCATACTGATGAATATCTTGCATATCGCCATAGAACCTTCATCTAGCGATGGATGGAGATAGAGACAGAGACCCACACTGGAGCACCGGACTGAGCTCCCAAGGTTATAATGAGGAGCAGAAGGAGAGAGAACATGAACAAGGAAGTCAGGACCATGAAGGGTGCACCCAACCACTGAGACAGGGGGGCCAATCTATTGGGAGCTCACCAAGGCCAGCTGGACTGCTACTGAAAAAAACATGGGATAAATCCGGACTCTCTGAATGTGGTGGACAATGAGAGCTGACGAGAGGCCAAGGAGAATGGCACAGGAACTTTCATCTGGCGATGGATCGAGAGAAAGACAGAGACCCAATTTGGAGCAACCGTCTGAGCTCTTAAGGTCCAAATGAGGAGCAGAAGGAGGGAGAACATGAGCAAGGAAATCAGGACCACGAGGCATGCACCCACCCACTGTGACAGTGGAACTGATCTATTGGGAGCTCTCCAAGGCCAGCTGGACTGGTACTGAATAAGCATGGGTTGAAGCTGGACTCTCTGAACAGGGCGGACAATGAGGGCTGATGAGAGGCCAAGGACAATGGCACTAGGTTTCGATCCTAATGCATGAACTGGCTTTGTGGGAGCGTAGCCTGTTTGGATGCTCACCTTCCTGGACCTGGATAGAAGTGGGAGGACCTTGGTCTTCCTGTAGAGCAGGGAATTTGGACTGCTCTTCAGTATCGAGAGGGAGGGGGAGTGGACTAGGGGGAGGAGAAGTGGAGTGGGGATAGGGGGAGGGGAGCGGGGGGGCAATATGTGGGAGGAGGGGGAGGGAAATGGGAAACGGGGATCAGTTGGAAATTTTAAGTAAAAAAGAATAAAAAAAATAATATAATTTCTGAGTGGTTTTTTTCAGGACTGAACATCTGGGAACAAACAAGCGATCTCATACAACACTTCTCCACCTGGCTCTTCCCTACAACTTCTTGTCAGGTAATTGCTGACAACCTCATGACTGCAGGTGAATTTTACATAATCAAACACATCTTTGCACCATTAAACAAATATTCCAGAGCATAAACAAAACTAATACACCTTAAAGTAATATTTTACAACACACCATTGACATAAATGGTAAATGAAGACAGAGGAAATTGTATTGTACTGAAGTAATTTATATGCATTTAAAACTGGTGCTTAAAACTGTCATTTGGATGAAATACAAAATTTACAGTAGCAAATCTAGAGACCAGTGTCTTAGTTTCAGACTTCTCATCAGTCTATGGTTTAGACATGAATTCTCATAGTGCAGTTATAAAGTAGGATTTTACGCTTTATTTAAATTCCAGCTCTCATGACCTTTATTCTTTTTTCATACTTTATAATTCTTCAATTCTGAGAATATAATAGTCATATTATCTTCTATTTCTATTTCTACTGAAACTTTCCATGAACCTCTTGGTTCTCATTTTTAAACTCATGACTTTTTTATCCAATAATTGTTGTTGCATACATATATATTTATGCACACACACACACACTATAATATTCTGGCTTTCAGGACACTCACTGTTCTTATAAACTAAGAACTACTTCTCAACTTTGAAATTTCTTCAATTCCTTTGTTGTATGAATATGCGATACTATTATATAGTACAATGAACAAGAACGAAACAAGAAGAAAAAAATTTAAGCATTAGAAAATACAGAATTCCTATAATAACCAGTTATTTTGTTGGAAAGCTGGGATATAACAAGGATAAATTCAGTTTATAATAAAAAATAACACTTCACTCTGGGGAAACTGTAAAGTAACAAATATTTTATTCTAACTGAGAATCAGAGTTGAATTCAGGTCAAAACTAAGTTGGTTTGCTTTGTTTCTATTTCTTGGTTGTTTTCCCAATAACTGTTCTTTTACAGGGCAAAAAAATACAGTCTAGGCAAAATGTAGAAATCTATTCAACTCTGTATTCATCAAGAAGTGTTTACAAATATATCTTTTGCACCAGGCAAATAGAAAATTCCCATTCATGGTAAGAATTTTTTGCCCAAGTAGTACAAATGGCTAAACTCTGATTGCTGTGGGAACACATTCTGCTCCTTCAGCCAATAGCCTTTAAGATACCAGCCCACTTGGGTGTGGTCTCTGATATTTTGAAAGCAGCTGTAAATTATGTGTTCTCTGTCTTTCTTCTGGCTTTTGCTTCTGGCTGCTAGACTCTCTTCCTGTTCACACAGAGAACTGTTATCTGGGACAGTGATCTGTAAGTTTTCCCTTAAATAAATAACCCTTTTATTATTCATAATTCTGAACTGGTATGGGATTATTTTGTAGCTTCCATATTCATCTTATGCCCAAGATATTTATAGATTATTTACATGTGAAGGTCATTGTCCTCATTTGTTGCACATTTGTTTACAGATTATTTAATATTCTGACATGAAGTTTTAGTTTTTAAGTTATACAGGTATTAAATATAGGTCAATTGTTGTTCATGCTTGTTGTACATTCAGTCAGATGAATTAGGCTCTTTAGATACATAGAGATTGTATTCTGTCTAGATAGGTAATCTTCAAACACTTCAAGGATCTGTAGAACATAGCATTTAAATAACTTAGGGTTCTATTGACATGAGACATGACTGCTTCTGACAGCACCTATTCTGACAGCAATCTATTCCCGTGAGAACATTGAGCACCAAAGACACTCCACTCATAGTTTGTTTCCTTTTTGGCACAATTGGCTATTGGGCAAGGAACTACCCATTCCTCAACCACTGACAAAGTACATGGTATTTGGAAATGGATAACAAGACACAAGGAAAAAGACTTTCAAAACTTGACAAGATGGGGTAAGACAGTTCTGAAAAATTTCCTGCCTCTGAAATTGGTCTGTCAGTTATGCTAGGTCTTAGCCAAATTTGGTTTCTTTAGTGCTGCAAAATGAGACTTTTGGGTGATTGCTCAGGTAGCTAATTTTCTCTGTCATATATTGTTTCCTTTAGAAGTTGCTTGATTGTACTTCCTGCCTGCTCAAGTAATATTATCTCCCTTCTCAGGCCTTCAATAGTGTTGAAGATTATATAGTCACAGTTATCATCCTCTTATGGTCTAGCCAAGCCACTTTCAATACAAGCCTTAGGCCATATAGGATAGAATGTTTATTAAAACATTTAACATATGTTCCTTGCTTAATATTGTTTATGCTGATTGTAATTCTAATTATACTTTATATCTGTTCCTAGTGTATATAGTTTTGTATTGGGTTTGGAACTCTCTTGTTTAAACAAAAGGGGGAAGTGCTGTGGGAGCACTTTCTGCCCCTTAAACCAAGAGGCTTTAAGATACCAGCCCACTTGGATGTGGTCTCTGATACTGTAAAAAGCAGTTGTAATGTGCTCTCCCTCTTGCTTCCAGCTCCCATTTCTGACTGGTAGACTCTGTTCTTGTTCATACAGAGGACTGATATCTAGGACAGTGATCTGTAAGTTTTCCTTTAAATAAGTAACCCTTTTATTATTCATAATTCAAAACTTGTGTGGATTATTTTGTGACTTCCATCTTCAACTGATTACTTTCTTTTCAAAATTTACTTTTGAATTCCATTGCATCAAATGTTCTTCTTTACCTTTTAGCTGACTCCCCAGGTAGCTGACATCCCTCATCTAACTCAAATATATATATTATCCATGTGGTGTTTTGAGCTTTTCTAGGACTTCCTTAAGAATTTTTTTAATGTCTGTTGTCCAAAATGTTGCACATCAAAATTCATATACATAGTTTTATTCCATAAAAATAAAACAAGAAGAAAGCAAATGGCATTTCCTCTCCTCATTGTGTTTTTGTTTTCTTTTTTGTTTTTATTTACATGATTTTCCTAATTATTGGATAAGGTCAAGAACTTATTCTGCCCTAACTGATTCTGGAATTTCATTTCATATTTCATTTTGGTGGTTAATTTGTACAATCAAGTAGATTAGGTTAAGGAATGTACCATGTATAACAGTAGCAGGTATTGATATACAGAGAGAAGTAAACAATAGTAAGACTCACTGAAAGTATTATTCCAATGGTCCTGGGTCCAGTCTGAATAAAGAAGCCAGTGCAATACAGCCAACACTTCTTGTATAATACCTTCCACTACGTGATGCATGTACTCTCAAAACATGACCGAAGAGGAGAAAATTAACTACTATGGTCCCCTAAAAATAGCCTCCCCATTCCCATTTTGGACTATGTGCTGACTTCTCACTTCTTCAGGCTAAAAGACTTATTTTGATAGTGTTTTCTCTTTGTATATATTTCTCTTAGGATCAATTATAAAAACATGTATTTCATGTAGCTTTCATATTACAACAGTTGTCATGACACAGATAAAGACACTTTTAAAACAGCGAACTTATTCCATTATCTTTCTATCAACATCATTATTATTATTTTGTGACTACCAATTCTACTACCTATACCTGTTTGAGACACAATTAAGAATAGAGTAAATCAACATTCATTTCTTTTTAATATTTTCTCCAATGTGTGAATAATAATATAGCTAGAACAGAGTTGGCTTTTAAATGTAGCATCATGGTTCTGACAGTACTAAATTTAAAAAGTAGATTAAATACATGAAATGAGGGATTTTGAACCTAGCACAATAGAAACACTTAAAATTGGTGTTATTGCTAACATAATAATCTCCTCTTGAAGGGAGAATAAATATGATCATTTGTGTCCAGGACAAGGCTAGCTCAGCAAAAATTAAGAACAAATACAACATCATCACACACAAAGACATTAAATCATGAAAATTTGCCATAGTCTCAACTATTATTAAAGTTATTTACACAGGTATCAGTAAACACAGCAGGTCTCTCAGGTATATCAATCAAGCATGGCATAATATGAAACAATAAGACTAAGCAGAAACCTTCATATAAAGATTGAATTGGGAAAACCAGTAGAAAGAAAAGAGTTCCAAGGGCAGGCAAAAGAGTCAGAGATAGTCCCCACCACTACTGATAGTAGTTCAACAAAAACCTCAAACTGAATGATATGACAGTTGTGCAGAGAACTTAGAAAAGAACCATACAGATTCTGAAACTTTTGCTTCAGTCTCCATGATTCCCTATGATCCTGGTTCAGCAGATTATATGGGCATGTTCTCCTGGTGTTCTTAATCCTTCTGGCTCCTTCAATCCTTCCTTCCTCTCTTCTGTGACATTCCCCACCCTTCAAATAGTGTTTGGTTTCTATCTTCTCCCATAAGCTATAGGAAGAAACCTCTCTGATGACAACTGGACAAGGTCCCAAATGTATGAGTATAGAAGAATATCATGAATATCATTAGGAATCATTTATTAGAGGGCTTATTTTTGCTGGTTCTGTTTTGTTATACTCTACATATCAAGGCCTTCCAGCTTCTGGTTCTGGGCCATCCAGGCATTGTTGGGCAATAACTCCCATTCATATCTTGGACCTCAAGTTTGATTACTCACTGGATGCCCATTCTCACAGTTCTGAACCACCATTTCCAAAATGCATCTTACAGGAAGGACATGTGGAGGAGTTAAGCTTTTGTAACTGTGCTGGTATCCCTGTTATAGCTGTGTGAGAGAACCCCCAATAAGAGAATAGAGCCAGTTTCCAATGTAAATAGACAAGGATATTTGTTTGGCCAGCTTGAGCTCAGACTGCAGATCTCCAACACACTAACACAGCAGATGAAGGGAGTAATGTAGGAATAAGTCCCGCACCTTACGGGGTGTGTTCGCCTCGGGCTAATGTTTACCTATAAATCTGGTGAGCGAGTGTGCTCCGCAGGAACGGTGGTTCTGTAAGTCTATTTCCCCATTAAAGCTGTATATATTTTTACAATCTGTCTGCATTCGTTTACGCCATTATAGAGTAAGGCTTCAATCTCAGGGGAGGGCGGGTATTTAAAGGAAAAAATGAAAGAAGGAGGTTACATGCCTTGATGTTTCAGGATTCGAACAGGGAGTATTGGGTGAGGTAAATTTTCAAATTGCTGGTCAGACTACAGGCACAAAACCACGGGTGACAGGGTATCTGCAAGAACCCACAGACTGCTGACAGGCTGTCTGAAGAAACATTTGGACCCCATTAAAGATTATTGCCCTGTCTTCTAACTGGCTGTATCCAGGGTATTTGTTAAAATTTAGCTAGTGCAGCACATTTTCTGTTTTGTTTTGTTTTGTTTTTGTTTTTCTGGAACTGAACTCAACTCCTGGTCATCAAATGGCTTAAGATGGAGGCCCCTATTCAGGATGAAATCTGTAAGGCTAAATAAAGTTTTCCTGGATCCTCACACTTCTTCCTTTGTCAGATCATAAGACTTCCAATCATGAAACACTTTTAAGTTCAATAGTCTCCCTGATCTCTCCTTGGAGGACCTGATATTGGGTCTGCATTATCATGAGTTGAATGACCCCCAGTCTTTTATAAAATGTAATCACTTGTTTAAAATGCAAGGCCCAAAGGTAAATAACATGACCAGTATAAGAAATAGACCCAGCATTGTAGAGACTAAGATGGTGAGTGAAGGTGATGAATGAATCCTATATTCAAATCATGCTTGATTTGATTTTTCAATCTCTTTTATATTTGTCCAATTCTTCTCTAACTTTAGCCTTAGACTCTCTGACCTTCCCTGAATGGTTAGCATACAAATAGCATTTTTCACCTAGTGCTGCACATAGTCCTCCCTGTTGGAGAAAGATGAAGTCTAAGAACCCCCCATTCTGCTTTACAACTTCTTCTAAAGATGTTAAGGATTCCTGGAGGTGAGAGAAATAGAATTTTCTAGCTTTTTTATATCTAATTTAATGACTTCACACATGTGGGCATAACGTTGGTGCTGGGTGATCAGAGATACAGCTCCTGCCCCTACCCCTACTAGCTAGCTGCCAACAGTATGCTCAGGGTTTGGGCTGTCACTAGTTCTATTTTGATCTCAGAGGAGCCCTCTTCCAGTTTCTATATAGGTCTTTCTCAGGGTGAGACCAACTGTACTATCACACTAAAGTGCTTGATCTTGTTAAGGACCAATGTTCGGTAGCAAGGCATCATTCCTGTGGAGCAGGCCCACCAGGTATCATTGTGGGGAATCATGTATCCCTGGGGATGTGGGAGCATCTGGGTCTGACTGCAGAAGAACTGTAACTGGGGACCTGGGAGACCTTTTCTATATAGAGGTGTCCTGAGATCTGCTGTAAGGTCAGTTGTGCCTTAGATTGCCAGTGACACTGGGTAGAATCTGAGACCTGAGAGAAGGTTCTTGCGAGAGCAATTCCTTCCTAATAGGAGGTAACAGATTCATAGTACAGTTAACATAAAACACTCAGGTCTGATCTGGTGGTGTTTAGGTTCGGCTTGTCAAGAAGTGTCAGGAGAGGGTCCTCCTCCTCAGTTTTGACCAAGTCTGTCTAAGGACTCCTGGTAACTACAGAGATAGGTTTGTTAGACCAGATTCCTAAAATTTGTTTGACCTTAGGGTGTTCAGTCTGGGAGCTGAGGTTGTGGGTCTAGGGGGATCAATCACCTGGTTTGGGTCTATTGCTGTCTGAGGGAGTTCCATTGCATCAACAGGACTGTAAAGATGGCACTTGGGTCCAGGGTCTCAAATGAGCCCCATGCAACCATAATCCACACATGAGTCCTTTTCCCCAGGACTTCGCTAGCTTTCCCTCCTGGGTAAATTATAGGCATACTAGGTTACAGTGACCCTCAATTTCTCCATTCTGCTTATTCTTTCTGCATGTGGGATTCAGCCCTCAGGCTGCTTGAGTTTGATGTAGTGTGAGGTATATTGCAGGGTCTATCAGATGTGCCCAGTAGAGCCACAGGACGAGCTAGCAAAGAACTACGACTTGGTTCCACTGCAATGCTTTCAGTCTTTCTTTGAGGTTAAATGTCCCAGATACACATAAAAGCAGAATTTTTGGATGAAGGTGTCATCTCAAGTTATTTGGAGTTATCTGAAGTCAAAGGTTAGGTCAGGGAACCAGGTACCTTCAGGACTGGTGTGATTAGTTACTGTCAGTATTTCTGTAGCTTCAGGAATAATCTGCCATGTCAGATTTCAGGGAGAATGTGAATTCTCTGCAGTTAAGGCAGTATGAGGTACAACCATCAGCAGTAGCGATATTACTGATTCTGTCATGCTCGGATTTTGAGGGGGTTGTATGGATGTCTTGATGCCTTTCATCCCTCAACTCAAGTCTTCCTTGAGTGTGAAGAACTCTGAATCTAATATCCTTTGTTTAACTTTTCTCCTTACCATTATTCATAACAACTTGTAACCAACATTCTAAACAAAAGAAAATATCCACAGTCCTTTTTGAAGTAGTTTTCCAGGTTACTTCCTATTGGTTGGGGGTGCTGATAATCTTATGGGGACCTAAACAAAATTTAAGATTATGATGAAGTCATAACTGGAAAATACTGTGAGGCTTAATCATCTCAGGCAGCAGTCTTGACTCTGTTCTGGATGTATAACTCAGACAGACATCTGGGTCATCTGTTCCTACCATAGATTTTTCAGTTGGTCTTTCCTGATCAAATCTGATTTTTCTTAACTCAGAATAAATCCACAGCCTCTCATTTCATGTGGAAACAAAAACAACACCTCTTCTACAAAGAACCATACCTTTACAAAATATTTATGTTTTATTATTTCATCAGCATTTATATTCAAATGTCTTTTAACAGCTTTTGCTTCTTCCTCAGCTGTCAAGCAATTCAAAGACAACATAATAATATACAGTATCCATACTATCTGTGTATTTCCACCTTTTTGTGGTTTTATTTTAAACTTTATTTCTTTTATTTTTAATATTTGGTTTTTGATACAGGGTTTCTGTGTATGTTTTTTTCTGCAACTCACTCTGTAGACCAGGCTGTCCTTGAACACACAGAGATTCACCTGTCTCTGCCTCCCAAGTGCTAGGATTAAAGTTGTATGCCACCACACATTGAACTCACAGAGATCCATCTGGCTCTACCTCCCACGTATTGAAATTAATGGTGTGTGCCACCACAACTTGAATTCACAGAGGTCTGCCTACCTCTGTCTCCCATGTTTTTGGATTAAAGGTGTGTACCACCACACCCAACTACTCTCTTTATTTTTTATTTTAAGGACTTTAACCTCTTCTTTACTCTTTCAAGCCTGCATATATTTTTAACATGCTGTAAACCATTTAGAGGTATCTTTGTCTTTGAATATCTCTTTACTGTATATCTCTCTTTCTTTCTGACCACATGAGTTTTTAATTTGCTTACCAATATGTCTAGGATTAAAGTCATGGCTTTGACAGCTGGATCAGTCCAATTCCTTAGATTTTTGAGATTCCAGCCTCATGGTGGAGGTACCAGACAAAGCCCTGATTATTCCCACAACTCTATGTTGTTTCAAGGTCCCTGCCACTACCCAAAGCCACGTGGTGAGCTTTTCATCAACACCTTAAGTGTTTTGTTGCCGGACCTCTTAAACAGTCTGCAAGGTTTTGCAGCTAGAGCCTCTTAAAAGGGCTGCAAAGCTTTTGCAGCTAAAGTTGAATCAGGAAGCCTCTCTTAAATAAGAATGCTTGCCTTGAGCAAGCAGAGCCCAGCTTAAAAATTTCTGCTATCAATAAGCCATGTTTAAATCTATTCTTTTTGTTGAGAATTACTTCCCAAGCTCTTTCAGGATTTATGTGGATGCAATTGTCTACTTTGGCAACATTCTGTTGTCTGAGGTTTTTTTGTCCTGCCTAGTTCATGCAGTTATTAAGTCCCAAAGAAATTACACATTAGTTATAAACTGATTGACCTAGTAGCTCAGATCAGATGTCTTATTAACTCTTATAACTTATATCAACCCATTATTCTTGTCTATGTTAGCCGTGTGGCTTGGTACCTTTTTCAGCAAGGTAGTCACATCTTGCATGCTCTGTGGCTGGAACATGACTGCAGACAAGGATTTCCTTCTTCCCAGAATTTTCCTGTTCTCATTGACCTGCCTCTACTACCTGTTTGGTTGCCTTGTCTCTACTTCCTGCCTGGCTACTGGCCAGTTAGTGTTTTATTAAAATACAACTGACAGAGTACAAACCATTGTCTTACAATAGAGGCATATTTTAGGTCCAGGCCACTATAATACTGCCACTTTGGGGACAATGAGCTGAGCAGGTATACAGGTTAGACACTGTGGGGTATATGTTAATCATCCTCTTGTTGACATTCTACAAGTTCTGGACCAGTTTGAAGTCAATGATATGAGTCTTCTTGATGAGCATCAGGGGTTTGTTCCAGGCTTAATGCATAGGGATGAGGACTCCTAAGTTCAATAGTTTCCCAATGTGTGGTGTGATGCCTTTATTGGCCTTTAGAGGCATGTGGTACTTGCAGACTTTGACTGGGTTTACCCCTGGCTTGGCTTCCACATAGATAGGGAGCGATGTGTTGCTAGCCCCATTCTTCCTGTTTCAGATCATGCTCATGGGAACTCCTGAATCCATCTTGCCAGGTAGGGGTCGGGCCAAGAGGCTACCTGATACAGTCTTCAGTCAAGTAACTGGTCACTAGTACATGAATTGGTTTCCAATTTTCATTAAACAATTTAGCTCCTCCATTAGAGAAATATATCTGGGATTTCATTTTGATAACTGAATTACAGTCCCACAAGGGGTATGGGCATTCTGTAATTACCAGCAATGAGGGGGTTACCCATCTTGTTCTCAAGTCTATTGATCATTGGGTAGTCCGTGAATAAGCTTTAATTTTAGTGACACCCTAAAACCAAGTCTTTATTTGGTATGGGTCTATCAGCCTTCAGTAGCACTGAGTTCTTAGTTCCTTTGCTTCATATATTCTGATGGCTAAGGTTTTTAGTATTGCCTCTAGCTTTTTTGTCTTGTTTCATTTGTTGTGTTTTGAGACAGGGTTTCTCTGTAGCCTTGAAGCCTCTCCTGGAACTAGCTCTTTTAGACCATTCTGGCCTCAGCCTTGAACTCACAGAGATCCTTCTGTCTCTGTCTCCTGCATGTTGAGATTAAAGGTATGCACTACCACCACCCAGCTCTAGCTTCTTTTTAGAGGCATTCTTTAGCACAGTGCCTTTCTTTATTACAGTACGCATATTGATTATTTCCCAATCAAAGCCTTTCTTTGTTACCTCTAAGATTTTTGTCCTCCTCTCCAGCAGCCAGCTGTCACAGTCACCTCTGAAACTCTTCTGCTTCCACAGTAGTGGCCAGTATCAAACTAGAGAGGTAATTCTTGCACTACTCCTTTTAATTTCCTTTACATCTACACTATCCCTTCCATTAAATACTTTCTCAGATACCATCACCTATTTCCTGATACTCTTCTCTCTGAGGCACTCTAGCCTCTGTAACTTTCTGTTCATGTCTGGACCAGATTGGTTAATGAAAGACGGGGTTGATGCAGAGGTACTTTCTTGGGACTCAGAATCATATGGTGTATACCTCCTGAAAGTCTCCAGGAGGCACTTCAGAAATACTGCTTGGCTTTTATCTATTCTTTGTCTTATATTATAAACCTTACTTAGATTTGCCGGCTATTTTGCTGCTGCATTGAGACCCACCAATAGAGTCTGAGGATAGATCAGGAGGCTCCCCCTACCTTCAGCCACGTTGTAATCCCACACCAGGTGAAATGATGGAAAGCCTACATCTTTGAGAGCCTCCATAGCCGTGGGCTCTCTAGTAAAACATGGAATCAATTTCTGAGCCTCAGTCTGTGTCCAGTCTCTTCTGTTGGGAAGAGGACCTACAAAAGCTGCTGACAATTGTCCCCTTTGGGTTGTTGGGGCAAAGAATTGTGTAAAAGAGGATAATCAGTTACTTAGGGGAGTGGCTGGATGGGCTGGTGGCTGGGCCTGCTGTAGGATGTCCACACCAGGGATAGGGGTCTGATGGTCTGGTGGCAGGGCCTGCTGCAGGATGGCCATAGGATGGAGAGTGGATGAATGGTCTGGTGGCAAAGCCAGCTATGGGGTTGACACACCAGGGATTTCAGGGGGCAGAGAGAAAGATTTCCTCCTCCATGTTGTCTCCTTGGAGAATCTCCAGTTTGGGGGCTGAATGAATCTTGGCAGACACTCCTTTTCCCCACCCTCCTGTTCCTTGTGTGCCAATCCTAAGCTGAGGAGCCATGAGTTGAATGACTGCAGCTTGTTTGTGGATGTGAGGCATTTTGGTCTGGGGGACATAGATGCAAAGTGAACATTGGATGCTCCTCCTCTGCTGCCACCAGGAAAGAAGGATTCAATTCAGGAAGGGTGTCCTCCATCAAGTCCCTCCAGACCACTATGTAGGATACTTGGTTTGGGTTCCCTATTCACTGTCTGAAGACAATTTCCTCTATTACTTTTATGTTGCCCAGGTCAAAGTTTCCCTCAGAGGGCCAATCAACATTATGAGGTGCTCATTCCAATCTGAAAAGTGTAATAAATTTAGACATTTTAACCAGAACTGAAAGATTGTGAGCATGTTTTTTTACATCCAGCTAGTGAGATAAGAGTAAGTACAAAGGAGAGGAAGTCGTCTGTCCTATAAATTTTATCACACTCAGAAACACAAACACAGACAAACACAGAAACCACAGGAGACCAAGGGCACAGGAATAAAGTTTGTTCCAATGAGACTGGAGGCAGAGTGACAAATTGAAGGATAGTTTGTCACGATGCTATGGGAATGACATGTCAGTGTGCCTAAACACCCTCCATACCTGAGATTCTCCATCCCCACTGCTGGGGTCTGAAATGTCTTTCAGACTCCCATGATTATGTATGTCCAGCATGTCCACCCTAACCACTACTGATCAGAATTACCTATTCAGTTGCACCACAAAAAAAAAAAAAAAAAAAAAAAAAAAAAGCAGAAAAAGGGGAAGTGAGTGTGAGCTAGTTGAGATCCTGTGGTCTGGGTCTGGGGGTTCAAGGAATTTTGTGATTTCCCAAATAATGCAGCAAATGTTATGCCCTTGTTGCAGAAACCCCAATGAGACCATGGAGCCGAATTCAGAAGTAAATACACAAGGGTTTTTGTTTGGCTATCTTGAGCCTAGAGTGTAGTCCTAATACACATTGATGCAGCAGATGGAGGAAGTAAGGCCATGAAATCAGTAGAGGGCAAGTTTTTAAAGCAAAAACGAACAAAAAACCAGCAGGTTACATGTGTTGACATTTCAGGATTGTGACGGGGTATGGAGTAAGGTAATTTTTTAAATTATTGGTCAAACTATAGTCATGAAACCACTGCTGACAGGATATCTACAAGAACCCATGAACTACTGACAGGCTGTCTCCAGAAACACCCGAACCTTCTTAAATTTTATCTCCCTGTCTTCTCATTGTCTATATCCAGGGTATTTGCTCAAATTTCACTACTACAGCACATTTCATATTTTTCTTCTGAAAATAAGTTTGACACTCAGGTCACAAGATGGCTTCAGAGGCTCCTATTCAGGATGGAATTTGTGAGGCTAATTAGGTTTTCCTAGATCCTCACATTAGTATCAACACTGGAAGCCTTTCCTGATAAAAGAAGATGACCAGTTCAACCTCCTTATCCTTCATCACTTGGAGTCCTTTCTAGAGTTTCCAAAGAATCCAGAAAATATACACTGCATTATCTACCCAACAAACCCCACAAAGTCACTGATTTCAGATATCTTCCTATTCTCTCACACCACCCTACCATGCGCAATTTGATCTCATCTGTTCTCATCCCCATCCAATACCTGTACACCAGAAAAATACATTCTATTTCCTGAAGCCTTCCTGGAGCCTTCCCTAGGTCTGATTTTTTTTTCCTTTTTGGTTGTCTGCTTCATTTTGTATTTCAGTCTGCTTATATGGAAGAGTACATTGACTGATTTTAGTATGATGAACCATGCATACATTTCTAGTATGAAGACTACTTGAACAGGGTCAACAATCTTTTTGATATTTTCATGGATTTTATTTGAAAGTATTTTGTTGAGTACTTTTGCATCAATGTTCATAGGGGATTTGTTCTGTAATTTTCTTTGTTGAATCATGCTGTAATTTGGGTATTAAGGTAAATGTGGCCAAATAAAATAAATTTAGGAATGGTCCCCCTGTTTCTATTTAATGGAATAATTAGAGGAGTATTATCATTAACTCTTCTTTGAAAATCTGCTAGAAATCTGCACCAAACCTGCCTTGTCATTGGCTTTTTTTGTCTGATTGGGATACTTTTAATGACTGCTTATATGTTTATATTTCTTTAGCATTATGTGTCTATTGAAATTATTTATGTGATTTTAATTTAACTTTGGAAAGAATTACCTTTTGAAAATTATCCATTTCTTTTAGATGTTTTAGTTTTGTGGAATACTTTTTTATAAGGTATGACCCAATGACTCTTTGAATTGCCCCGCGTGTCTGTTACTATGTACCTTTTCATTTCTGAATTTGTTAATTTGTATATTCTCTCTCTTCTTTTTATTTAGTCTTGATAAGGGTTTGACTGGATTGTTGATCTTCTAAAAGAGACAAGTTTTTGTTTCATTGATTCATTGTATCATTCTCTTTGTTTCTATTTTATTGATTTCAGTTCTGAGTTTGTTTAATTTACTGCTGTCTACTCCTCTTGGAAGTGCCTACTTCTTTTTGTTTTAGAGCTTTGAATTTTACTGTTAAGTTGCTAATATAAGATCTTCCAAATTGTTTCATATACTCAGCTAATATTATAAATTTTTCTCTTAGCACTGATTTCACAGTATCTCATATGTTTGGGTATGTTGTGCATTAATTTTCATTTAATTCTAGAAATTGTTTAATTTTTATTTATGCTTGATTTAGTGATAATTGATAAGACAGTTGATCAGTTTCCATGAGTTTGTAGGTATTCTATTGTTTCTATTATTGTTGAAATTCACTTTTTGTCCTTGGTAGTTTGATAAAATGAAGGACTTTTTTTTTTTTTTCAATTTTCTTGTATCTGTTGAGACTTGCTTTGTGATCATTATGCGGTCAAATTTTGGTAAAGTACGTTAAGGTAATGAGAAAAGAAACTATTCTTTTGTGTTTGAAATGCGCTGTAGATATGTTAGGTCATGAAGGCATAAGTCATCAAACAATCCCATACCAGTTTGGAATTATGATTAACAAAAGGGTCATTTATTTAAGGGGAAAACTTACAAATCACTGTCCTAGACAACATCCCACTGAGTGAACAGGAACAGAGTCTAGCTGCCGGAAGCAGAACTGGAAGCAAGAGAGCAAGAGGAGGGCTAATGCTATTTTGTAAAGCAAAAAAGACCATGTCCAGGTGGGCTGGTGTCTTAAAGACTATTGGCTGAAGGAGCATAAGGAACTCCCTTAACACCTCCTCCTTTTGTTTAAGAGAGTTCCAAACCCAATACAAAACAATATACACGAGGAACAGATATTAAGTATAAGATTAGAATTACAATCAGCTTTAACAATATTAAGCAAGGAACATATGTTAAATGTTTTAATAAACATTCTATCCTAAGGAGTCTAAGTCTTGTATTGGAAATGGCTTGGCTAGATCATAAGAGAATGGTAACTATGACTATCTAATCTTCAATCCTATCAAAGGCCTGAGAAGGGAGATATTACTTGAGCAGGCAGGAAGTACAATCAAGTAACTTCCAAAGTAATCAATATATGACAGAGAAAATTAGCTACCTGAGCAATCACCCAAAGTCTCATATTGCAATGTTGAATCACCAACTTTGGCTATGGCCTAGGGTAATTGACAGACCACTTTCAGAATCAGGAAATTTTTCAAAACCATCTTATCCTGTCTTGACAAGTTTTGACAGTCCTGCTTATCTATATCTGGATATCATGTAACTTGTCAGTGTCTGAGGCTCTGTAAGTTCCTTGCCCAAAGGCGAGTTTTGCCAAGAAGAAAACAAGCTCCAAGTGGAGTGTCTTTGGTGCTCAACATTCTCTTGGGAATAGCTTGGTGCTGTCAGAAGTAGTCATGTCTCATGTCAATAGAATGCTATCTTATTTAAATGCCATGTTCCACAAATCTTGAAGTGGTTGAAGATTACCTATCTAGACAGAATGCAGTCTCTATGTATCTAAAGAATCTAATTGATCTGACTTGTATGTAAAACAAATATGAAAAACTATTGACCTATAATATTTCATACCTGTATAACTTAAAGGCTAAAACTTCATGTCAGAATATATTAAATAATCTGTAAATGAATGTGCAACAAATGAGGAAAATGACCACTAAATGTAAACAATCTATAAGTATCTTGATCAGAGGTAGGAGTAATATATAATGCAATATGAAAATATATCCTAAAAGTTGTATCAATATACAAAATGTCCTAAACAAAGATAAGAACATACATTTATACAAGCTGACAGAGTAACTTTGACTAGGTATACAAAATAATTTTGTACAAATCTGTCATCTTAAAATAATGTACAGAGACTAGAATTTTAATTTTATGTATATTTGTTATATATACAATTAAAACCATTCTACATTTGAAAAAAATAATGAGAAGAAATATAAGAAATATGATTTGAACTTGTATCAATATACAAAACCCATACCAATGTAAATTGCCTATGAACGATAACTCACAAGTATTCACTCTATTATCCACTATTCCTATTCCCCCTTTTTGAAACAAATATAGTTTTCACCTCAATCCTCTATCTAATACAAGTAATAATCAACAACCCCTAAATAGTGTTCTCAACCTTATGGACAAACTTTTTGGGATGAGGGCGTCTTCTAGAATTGCTTTCTGCTGTAATGCGGGTGATGTTCTTTTAATGGGATCCTGCAAAATTAAAATGACGGTTAAATTTCAAAATTACTGTCTAGTATAGTTGCAAACAATTTCTGAGCAGTTGATAGATAGGTTTTTGGTTTTTTTTTTTTCTTTCAAAGTTCTTATTTAGAGTTGTGTCCAGAATGTCATGAAAAGGTGCACCATTTCAGCAGATGGTACTCAAAAACAGAAGCAGTTTTATAGTAGTGCTGTTTGTATCAAAATGTCATCTCAACCAGATGGACTTGTTGCTGTGGGACCCCATCTACTTCCTGGAAACTTCAAAGATTACTGTAGGAAAAAGATCTGTAGGAAAATCTAATGTTCATCATGAAAAACTTAAACATTATTCATATAAACATACATTCAATAAAAAAATATGATATAGACAAAAAAGGCATGGAAAAAGTAAAATTTTTCTTAAAGTCTTTCTTCTATCCCATACCAATATGAGACTGAAACTCTGAATGTTCTTTAACAACCTGCTTAGATTTAGAGAAGTACAGAGCCATTGTCCAACTCAAAAACCAGCTGAATATATTATGTGTGTGTGTATGTGTGTGTGTGTGTGTGTGTGTGTGTAAATATAAGTGTAACCCATATCCGGATTCATAAAACATATTCAGTTTTCTAGATGCTCCTACTATATAGTTATTTTTTCTTCTGTCAGCAAACACCCAGGGTTTCTTGAATTTTTGATGATGTGTACTTTTCTGCAAAGATAAGAGCAGAACCCTGCTCCAAACCTATAGGGGTTTACTTACCACCTGCATGGTTGTCACCATTGTGGATGAGCTGTCATTTCTATATTTAAATAGGTTTCTCCTTTCCAAAGTGAATCTTCATTAATTTCTATGGTATCCATAATTTTTCTTCTCCTGTGAAAACAAGAGTGAAACCCCTTCCCCAACATAGTACATCTCCTAGTTTCCATTGTGAGGTGAACACTTCCTTGAAATATATTTGTTGATTCAATTCAGAAGTTTTTTCCATTATCTAATGCCTCCCTTCTGCTGTTGTTCCTTCCTCATTAGCGTTAAGAAAATTTAAAGTTACTAAAGCATTATGCAATCTATTTCTGGGAGTACATTCCTTTCCATTATGTTTGTTCAGCATATCCTTTATAGTATGATTTGATCTATCTATGACTGCCTGACCCGTAGGAATATTTGGTATACCTGCAATGTGCTTTATATTATAATAAGAAAAAAGGTGTTTCATTTTCTTAGATACATATGCTGGACCATTGTCTTTATTTGTGAAGGTGTATGCATGATGGCCATAACTCCAATAAATGTGTGATTACTGAATCAACCTTTTCTGAGTTCAAGGCAGTTGTCCATTGAAAACCTGAATATGTGTCTATGGTGTGGTGTACATATATTAATTTACCAAATTCCATACAGTGCAACATATCCATCTGCCAGATTTCATTCCTTTGAGTACCCTTTGGGTTACTCCCTGCAGGCAATGGTGTTTGATTATAGAAAGAGAAAGTAGGACACCATTTTATAATCTCCTTAGCATGTTGCCAAGTAATAGAAAACTTTTTCTTTAAACCTTTGCTATTGACATGATTTTTTAATAAAACTCAGAGGCCTGAAATACACTTACAGTCAATAATTGATCAATCAATTAATGCATTACCTTGTGCTAGAGGACCTGGCAGACCTGTATGGGATCAGATGTGTGTTATCTATATAGGACAAAGCCTACTCCTAATTATTTCTTGCACCTTAATGAATAATGAAGTCAATTCTGTATCATCTGATATAAATTTAGCAGTTTCAATATGCAGGATAACTCTTTCTGCATATTGCAAATCAGTAACTATATTGAGAGGTTCTTTAAAATCCTTTAGTACCACAAGAATGGCATATAATGCTACCTTCCAGACAAAATTATAAGGGCTTTGTTTCATCTTACTTAATTCTTCTGTTTTGTAACCTGCCTTCCCTGATTTATTTGCATGAGTATAACATGTATGGGCTCCAGTTATTGTTGTATCACATACAATTTGTGGAGGAATCCAAGAAGTTCTCTTTATAAGGTTAAGTCTATCATTTTTGGAATAATTGCTATTAATATCTCCCCCCAAAATAGCACAAGCACTTTGCCAGAGTTCATTGTCTTCCCATAACTTTTTTATTTCATCAACAGTAAAAGGCACTATAATCTCTTCTGGGTCTATATTTGCTAATTGATAAAGTCTCAATTTACCTTTTAGAATTAATTCAGAGACTTTTTAAACATAAATTTTTATTGTTTTACTTGATTTATGTGGTACAAAAATCCATTCTAAGATATCATCCCTATGTATTAAAATTCCTGTAAGAGAAATTCTGGAAGGCAATATTACTAGAATACAATTAAGATTTGGATTCAACCTATCCACATGTACCTCCGAAAATTTTTCCTCAGCAATCATCAAATCCTTTTCTGCTTCAGCTGTTAATTCTCAGGTATTATTCAAGTGTGTATCACTATCTAAGATTTTATTTAAATGAATTATTAGATCAGGTGTTATCCTAACAGCCAGTCATAGACTGGAAATGTCTCCTAATAATCTTTGAAATTCATTAAAAGTCAACAACCTGTCTCTCCAAATTTGTGCCTTTTGTGTCCCAATTTTCTGTAAACCTATCCTGTAACATAGGTAATTAACAAAATCTCCTCTTTGAATTTTTTCAGGAACAATTTGTACTCCCTATTTAGGCAGGACTTTCTTTACTTCTTCAAATATCCTTTCTAAAGTATCTATATTTGAATCAAATAACAAAATGTCATTCACATAATGGTATATAATAGACTTGGAAAATTGCTTACAAATTATTTCCAATGGCTGGCTGACAAAGTATTGGCACAGGGTGGGGCAATTGTGCATTACTTGTGGGAGGATAATCCATTGATATTCTCTGGTAGACTGAGAATTATTACAAGTAGGCACTGTGAAGGCAAACTTTTTTCTATCCTTTTCTTGTAAAGGTATAGTGGAGAAACAATCCTTTAAATCAATAACTATAAGAGGCCATCCCCTTGGTAACAGAGAAGGCAGAAGAATTCTAGATTGGAGAGTGCCCATAAGTTGAATGACCTTGTTGCTAGCCCTTAGATCTCTCATCATTCTCCATATTCCATATTTCTTTTTAACAACAAATACAGGAGAATTCCAAGAGCAAGTAAATTCCTCTATATGTTGAGTATCTAGTTGCTCTTGCACCAGATGTTGTAAAGCTGGCAACTTTTCCTCATCTAAAGGCCACTTTTTAACCCATATTGGTTTCTCAGTTAACCATTTTAAAGGTAGGGATGTTGCTACCTCTGAAGGTTTATCAATTGGTTTGTGTTTCTCTACAGAACGAAGGGCTGGTGTCTGTCGTCTATAATATCTTCTAATATTTTCCTCAGACATATAAGATTTGGGGGCTGCTGCCCACCTGGACAACTGCATCCACAACAACCTGAGGGCTTAAGGAGTAATTCTAGACAGAAAAAAAATAGAGTAGAGCATGACTGTTGAAGCCTGTGTGGGTCCAACACAGATAGTTATCTTCTCTAACTGGACTGGTATGGAGTCGTGAGGAATAATCAGACACAGCTTACACAATTGTGATGGAAGAGCAAGATCTCTCCTGAAGATCCTCTTGTTTATTATCCAAACACCTTGTATATCATCACATAAATTGAGCCAGAAAACACATTAGACTTGTATCCTAGGTAACCAGGTGAATGGGCTTTTTGTCATGTCCACATTCTACCTGTATACTAGCTGTCACATAGGCCTGAATTGGCATCTCTATAAGATATCCTCCAAACCTCCTGACTCTTGTTAGGCAGAGACATCTTGTCTGCAGAGCTACATGACCTCCTCAGATCACCTCAGATTGGGCCTATGGCTTTTGCACCTGGCTGCCACACCATACAGAAATATGGGCCTACACATGGCTTATTGATAGCAGCATTTTCTCAAATGGGCTCTGCTTGCTAGGGGCAAGCACTATCATTTAAGAGAGGCTTCGTGACTCAGCTTTAGCTGCAAAGCCTTGCAGCTCTTTTAAGAGGTCCTGCCATGAAGCACTTAAATAATGTTGATAAAAAGCTAATCACATGCTTTCTGGTGGTTGCAGGGTCCTTGAAATCTCATAGATACACTGCTACAGCCAGTATCTCTGCCGTGATTCTGGAATCTCAGAAAGCTAAATAATGGGCTGGATCCAGCTGCCAAAGCCATAGCTGTAATCCTACCCAAATTGCTTAACAAGGGCTATACCTATCTATGTGTATAAAAACATTTTTAGTGTGTAGTTAGGTATTATGATATTGCTGATTTTACTAGTTTTGAATATTTGGCTTGGTTTTTAAGGTCAGGCATGATTTCCCTGTTAGTAGCAATACTAACATCTCTCTTAATGCTCTTGCATCAGCCATTATATCACCTTTTAAAATGTGTTTTCTTTTCTTTCTAGACTATAACTATATTTCTTAATTTTCCGAAGCTTGTCTAACAATTGTAATGCCACTAAGTAGTATATACAAATTAAAAACAAATTTTCTTGAATATAAATTAGATTGAAACAAGCAATTAATATGTTATGTAACTTTTTGGTCATATAATTAGCATAAAATTTGATTTATTATACAAAACAAAGTATTACAGAGTCTAATTTAGTTAAAGTCTCCTATAATTGTTTTTATTTAAAAATGAAACATGATTATTTTGAACCTCATTAAAATAGTTGGCCTGAACAAGCTTCCATAGTGGTGATTAATTGAAAAGAGAGGCATTTTACTGATTTAAGAGATTCTTCTGAGATACAGTTGAGATTAATTTAATTTCCGGTATGTAAGGGAGTGATGTGGCTCAGCTTCTCTCTCAGTTTTTCCTCATCTTGATTGAATCTTTTCATGGACAGTTTGTCTGAGCCTAAACCAATCTATCACTGACTATCAGACTTCTGCAAACAACTTTGGTCAAGTGAAAAACTTCTAATAGATTGTTGGTACTGTGATATCTGCCAGAGGATCTCAGTTCTTTTTCCTTTGCTTTTTGAAGATTTTCTTGTTCTTTGTTCTGAAATAAAACTTTAAAATGCCAGGAAAACTTATGGTTACATTATGTCTCCCTCTGCATATACATTCTATGATATTTGTTCAATATTAAAGAGCACTATACAAAAGGTAACATGAACTTTATGATCAGATTATATATTTCCTTTTAGAAAGATTTATTTTTTGTTCATTTGTACATATGCTTATATGTGCACCAGTGTGTAAATGCCAGGAATGGTAATGGTGTCATATCTCCTTGATGTTGGTATTACAGGAAATTGTGAGAATCTTGCAAATGTTGGTTATCCAGCTTGGATCATAAGCAAAATAGTATGATTTCTTAACCTAGAAGCATTCTCTTTGGTCACTACATTATTCTCTTTAGACATGTTTTGTGTTGCTTTGTTTCTACATAATCCTTTTACCACTCACTCTCATTCAAGCTACTAAGTTTCTCAAATGGACCTATTGTCCTCATTTTCTATTATACTAGGTTTTACTTATACTGACTCTAAATCAGTTATACAGAAAAAAAAAAACATTTATTACCTTCTAGAGTAGAAGTTGACAATATCAACTGGAGTATTGAGGACAAGGCTCAGTGTGAAAGGCACTTTCCTTGCAAACCTGACTTTTAGATATTTTTATCCTGGGATTTTAATGTTGTAAGTTAGAAATGATATTCAAAAGCAGTTAACTTGCTATTGAGTGACTACACATAATTTCAGTGGGATGTATCATCTCTCTCTCTTTCTGTCATTCCATATTTCGGTCTCTTTTTCTCTCTTTCTGTTTCTATGTTTCTGTCTTTCTTGTCTCATACACACATGATAATAATAATACTTAAAAGACATATAAGTGGAAATTATTCTATATAAAAATATTTGCCCAAGTTACTAATATAGAAAAAGAAGAAATGTTCTTCAAAGTAAGCTTTAGATCCCAATGGTTTTTCCCATTCTATATCCCAAATCTTTCTTTCAAAACTTATTGGTGGAGACGCGGCGGCGCCGAGAGCGGCACAGACTCGGCAGTGACCGGCGCAGACGCAGCAGACATGGGATGGTCCAAGCATGAAATAGTGAAGCCCACACTGAGAGCAGATCGCCCCACTACAATGAAATCAAGTAGGTTCTTTGGGGACTGGCCTGCAGAGTGGTAGGCTTTTTATTGGCGAGGTCCCATGGTGAACAGGGAGCCTGGTCCTATCGCTGAAGACCCTGCTGAGTGGGAAGAGTATTCTTGGCCCGTGGTGGGACCCAGGAAATGGAGCGGGGACATTCTCCTACCCCCTTGATTCCCCAGTGAGTCTGCAAGGGCTGCTCCCCTCGGCTGGGGCTGCTACTCCTCTGCTGCGACCTCTCTCTCCCTGGCCCATTCCAGCTTGCACCCAGGGGCCTCCATCCTTCTCCCTCCCTTCTCCTGGGCCATGGGATCACCCAGTTCAGCCTGTTTGGGTACTGGGTCAGGTGCTCGGGGCACAGGGCAGCGGGAGTTTCTTTGTTTTGGTGGCTGGCCTGAAGAGTGGTAGGCCTTTTAATGGCGAGGTCTCTGGCAAATGGGGAACCTGGTCCTGTTCCTGAAGACCCTTCTAAGTGATGAGATGGATCTTGGCCCACGGTGGGAGCCTGGAAACAGAGCGAGGGCATTTTGTAAGCAGGGCCCCTGGCCAGCAGGGAAACCTGATCCTGTTTTAAAAGACCCATTAGATAGCATGGATAGGAGGAGATGGGCAGGCACCAAGGCAAGAATTCACCCAACAATCTGAAAAACAACATAAAAACACGAGAACCCAATGATCTTACAACAGAAGGACTTGAACACCCTAACACAGAAGAAGTGGGAAAAACTGACTTTATGAAAGCAATAGAGTCCCTTAAACAACATGTAAAAAAATGCCCTTATAGAAATGGATGAGAAGTATAACAAAAAGTTTGAAGAAATGAGTAAATACGTAAATGATGCCCCTGGAAACCAAGAAAAATGATCAAACAGGTAATGGAAACAGTTCAAGAATTGAAAACTGAAATGGAAGCAAGGAAGAAAACACAAACTGAGGATATGGAAAATCTGGGTCAATGAGCAGAGACTACAGAAACAAGCATAATCAATAGAATAGAAGTGATAGAAGAAAGAATCTCAGATTCTGAGGACACCATAGAGAAAATAAACACCCTGATCAAAGAAAACAGCAAAGCCAACAAACTCTCATCACAAAACATTCAGGAAATATGGGACACAATAAAAAGACCAAACCTAAGAATATAGGGATAGAAGGAGAAGAGTCACAGCTCAAAGGCCCAGAAAATATTTTTAACAAAATTATGGAAGAAAACTTTCCCAACATAAAGAAAGATATTCCTTTGAACATTCAAGAAGCATAAAGAACACCGAAAAGACTGGATCAAAAAAAAAAAAAACAAAAAACAACAACAACAAAAAAAATCCCCTCGCCATATAATAATCAAAACACAAAATATACAGATTAAAGAAAGAATATTAAGAGTTGCAAAGGAAAAAGGGCAAGTAACTTATAAAGGTAAACCAATCAGACTTACACCTGACTTCTCCATGGAAACCATGAAATCCAGAAGGTCCTGGATAGAGGTACTGCAGAAACTAAGAGACCATGGATGCAAGCACAAAGTACTATACCCAGCCAAGCTATCATTCACTGTCAATGGAGAAAACAAGAAATTCCAAGATAAGAACAATTTTTTTTATTCCTCTATTGTTCTCCAATTTGGTTCTGTTTTTAATTGAAAAAAAATTTTCTGCCTCCTCCCCGCCTCCCATTTCCCTCCCCCTTCTCCCGCCCCTCTCCCCCTCCCCCCACTCCTCTTCTCCTCCCTCTGCAGTCCCAAGAGCAGTCAGGGTTCCCTGCCCTGTGGAAAGTCCAAGGTCCTCCCCCCTCCATCCAGGTCTAGGAAGGTGAACATCCAAATTGTCTAGGCTCCCACAAAGCCAGAACCTGAAGTAGGATCAAAACCCCGTGCCATTGTCCTTGGCCTCTTGTCAGCTCTCATTGTCCGCCATGTTCAGAGAGTCCGGTTTTATCCCATGCTTTTTCAGTCACAGTCCAGCTGGCCTTGGTGAGCTCCCAATAGATCGGCCCCACTGTCTCAGTGGGTGGGTGCACCCCTCGTGGTCCTGACTTCGTTGTACATGTTCTCCCTCCTTCTGCTCCTCATTAGGACCTTGGGAGCTCAGTCCGGTGCTCCAGTGTGGGTCTCTGTCTCTATCTCTATCCATCGCTAGACAATACGTAGCCACAAATCCAGTCCTACAGAAAGTAATAGAAGGAAAATCACAACCCAAGGAATCCAACATTGGCCACACTGCCTACAATAACTCAGGCATCTAGCGACCCTTCATCAGCACAACTCAAAGAAGGGAGACACACAAACTCAAATACCAAAAACAATAAAAATAACCGGAGTAAGCAACCACTGGTCATTTATATCACTTAATATTAATGGACTCAATTCACCTATGAAAAGGCCCAGGCTAAGAGATTGGAAACGAAAACAGGATCCAACATTCTGCTGTTTACAAGAAACACATCTCAACCACAAAGACAGGCTCTACTCAGAGTAAAGGGTTGGGAAAAGGATTTTCAAGCAAATGGTCCTAAGAAAAAAACAGGTCTGGCCATACTAATTTCTAACAAACTGACTTCAACCTGAATTCAATCAGAAGAGATCGAGATGGACACTTTATACTCATAACAGGAACAATTCATCAAGATGAAGTCTCAATCCTGAATATCTATGCCCCTAATATAAAAGCACCCACTTCTGTAAAAGAAATATTACTAGAACTCAAGGCAGACATCAAACCACACACACTGATAGTAAGACTTCAACACACCTCTCTCACCAATGGACAGGTCAATCAGACAGAAACCTAATAGAAAATTAAGAGCATTATTGGAGGTAATGAAGCAAATGGACTTAACAGACATCTATAGAACACTCCACCCAAATAGGAAAGAATATACCTTCTTCTCTGCAGCTCATGGAACCTTCTTAAAAATTGACCACATACTCGGTAACCAAGGAAACCTCCACAGATACAAAAAAATATCAGTGTCCACCTGTGTCTTATCAGATCACCATGGATTAAATTTAGAAGGCAACAACAATGCTACCCCCAGAAAGCCGACTAACTAATGGAAACTGAACAGTCAACTAGTGAACCACACCTGGGTCAAGGAGGAAATTAAGAAAGAAATTAAAGTCTTCCTTGAATTTAATGAAAATAAAGAGACAACATACTCAAACCTACGGGACACGATGAAAGCAGTGCTAAGAGGAAAGTTCATAGCACTAAATCCCCACTTAAAGAAAACAAAGAAAGTATACACTGGGGACTTAACAGCACACCTGAAAGATCTAGAAAAAAAAGAAGCAGATGTGCCTAGGAGGAGTAGAAGTCTGGAAATAATCAAACTGAGGTCAGAAATCAACAAAATAGAAACACAGAAAACAGATCAAAGAATCAATGAAACAAAAAGTTTGTTCTTAGAGAAAAATCAAAGAGATCAACAAACCCCTATCCAAAATAATTAAACGACAGAGAGAGAACACACAAACAAATAAGATCAGAAATGAAAAGGGGTGCATAACCACAGACACAGAGGAAATTCAGATATCATTAGATCTTACTACAAAAGGCTGTATGCCACAAAACTGGAAAATGCAAAAGAAATGGACTTTTTTTTAGATAAGCACCATATACCACAGTGAAACAAAGAACAGGTAAATGATCTAAATAGACCTGTTAGTCACAAAGAATTAGAAACTGTTATCAAAAATCTCCCATCCAAAAAAAGCCCAGATTGTTTCAATGCAGAATTCTACCAGAACTTCCAAGAAGAGCTAATACCTATACTCCTTAATATATTTCAAAATACAGAAAGAGAAGAGTCATTGCCAAATTCCTTTTATGAAGCTACAGTTACCCTGATACCAAAACCACACAAAGGCCCAACCAAAAAAGAGAATTACAGGCCTGTCTCACTCATGAACATCGACGCAAAAATTCTCAATAAAATACTGACAAACCAAATCCAAGAACACATTTGAAAACTTATCCATTATGATCAAGTAGGCCTCATCCCAGAGATGCAGGACTGGTTCAACATATGCAAATCAATCAATGTAATCCATCATATAAATAAACTTAAAGAAAAACCACCATATGATCATTTCATTATATGTTGAAAAAGCATTTGACAAAATTCAACACCCCTTTATGATAAATGTCTTTGAGAGAGTAAGGATACAAGGGTCATACCTAAATGTAATAAAAGCTATTTACAGAAGCTGACAACTAACATTAAATTAAATGGGGAAAAACTCAAAGCCATCCCACTAAAATCAGGAGCACGACAAGGATGTCCTCTCTCTCCATACCTCTTCAATATAGTACTTGAAGTTCTAGCAATAGCAGTAAGACAACATAAGGGGATCATGAGGATTCGAATTGGAAAGGAAGAAGTTAAGCTTTCGTTATTTGCAGATGATATGATAGTATACATAAGCGACCCCAAAAACTCTACCAAAGACCTACAGCTGATAAACGCCTTTGGTAATGTGGCAGGTTATAAAATCAACTCCAAAAAATCAGTTGCCTTCCTATACACTAAGGATAAGGAAGCAGAGAGGGAAATCAGAGAAGCATCACCTTTCATGATGGCCACAAATAGCATAAAATATCTTGGGGTAACTCTGACCAAGGAAGTGAAAGATCTATTTGACAAGAACTTTAAGTCTTTGAAGAAAGAAATTGAAGAGGACACCAGAAAATGGAAGGATCTCCCTTGCTCTTGGATTGGGAGGATCAACATAGTAAAAATGGCAATTCTACCAAAAGCAATCTATAGATTCAATGCAATTCCCTTCAAAATCCCATTAAAATTCTTCACAGACCTGGAGAAGATAATAATCAACTTTATATGGAAAAACAAAAAACCCAGGATAGCCAAAACAATCTTATACAATAAAGGATCAGAGCTACAGTATTGAAAACAGCTTGGTATTGGCATAAAAACAGAGAAATCGACCAATGGAATCGAATAGAAGACCCGGACTTTAACCCACAAACCTATGAACACCTGATTTTCGACAAAGGAGCTAAAAGTATACAATGGAGAAAAGAGAGCATCTTTAACAAATGGTGCTGGCATAACTGGATGTCAATCTGTAGAAGAATGAAAATAGATCCGTATCTATCATCATGCACAAAATTCAAGTCCACATGGAATAAAGACCTCAATATCAGTCCGAACACACTGAACCTGATAGAAGAGAAATTGGGAAGTACTCTACAACACATGGGCACAGGAGACCACTTTCTACGTATAACCCCAGCAGCACAGACATTAAGGGCAACATTGAATAAATGGGACCTCCTAAAACTGAGAAGCTTCTGTAAAGCAAAGGACACTGTCGCTAGGACAAAAAGGCCACCCCCTGACTCTGAGAAGATCTTCACCAACCCCGCAACTGACAAAAGTCTGATCTCCAAAATATATAAAGAACTCAAGAAACTGAGCTGTAAAAAACTAATCAACCCAATTATAAAATGGGGCACTGAGCTGAACAGAGGATTCTCAACTGAAGTTCAAATGCCCAAAAGATACTTAAAGTCATGCTCAACTTCCTTAGCAATCAGAGAAATGCAAATCAAGACAACTTTAAGATACCATCGTACACCTGTCAGAATGGCTAAAATCAAAAACACCAATGATAGCCTTTGCTGGAGAGGTTGTGGAGTATGGGGTACATTCATCCATTGATGGTGGGAATTCATACTTGTGCAACCACTTTGGAAAGCTGTGTGGTGGTTTCTCAGGAAATTTGGGATCAACCTAACCCAAGATCCAGTAATACCACTCGGGAATATACCCAAGAGATGCCCTATCATACAACAAAAGTATATGCTCAACTGTGTTCATAGCAGCACTGTTTGTAATAGCCAGAACCTGAAAACAACCTAGATGTCCTTCAATGGAAGAATGGATGAAGAAAGTATGGAATATGTACATATTAGAGTATTACTCAGCAGTAAAAAAACAATGACTTTTTGAATTTTGCATGCAAATAGATGGAAATAGAAAACACTATCCTGAGTGAGGTAAGCCAGACCCAAAAAGAGAAACATGGGATGTACTCACTCATAATTGGTTTCTAGTCATAAATAAAGGACATTGAGCCTAGAATTCGTGATCCTAGAGAAGCTAAATAAGAAGGTGAACCCAAACAAAAACATATAGTCATCCTCCTGGATATTATCCTTTATCAGGCGATGAAAGGAGACAGAGACAGAGACTGACATTCGAGCACCGGACTGAAATCCCAAGGTCCAAATCAGGAGGAGAAGGAGAGAGAGCATGAGCAAGGAACTCAGGACCGCGAGTGATGCACCCACATACTGAGACAATGGGGATGATCTATCGGGAACTCAGCAAGGCCAGCAGACCCGGGTCTGAAAAAGCATGGGATAAAACCGGACTTGCTGAACATAGCGGACAATGAGGACTGCTGAGAAGTCAAGAACAATAGTACTGGGTTTTGATCCTACTGCATGTACTGGCTGTGGGAGCCTAGGCAGTTTGGATGCTCACCTTATTAGACCTGGAAGGAGATGGGAGGTCCTTGGACTTCCCACAGGGCAGGGAACCCTGACTGCTCTTCAGGCTGATGATGGAGGGGGATTTCAATGGGGGAGGGGGAGGGAAATGGGAGGCGGGGCGGAGAGGAGGCAGAAATCTTTAATAAATAAATATATATATATAAATAAAATTATTGGGGACATGCTATTATTCAACTGGTAAAGTATTTGCCTACAACTCTAGCACTTAAATGGAAGGAGATTAATATTTAAAGGTTATTCTTGGCTTAATATTTACTTAAATTCAGTGTGAGATACATGAGACCTTTTTTCAAAATGCAGAATCGTATGAAATTCCCCTCAAAAAAAGGAGGAAAGGAAGGAAGAAAAACATGTTCTTTCTTTGACTCTTCATAAAGCTCACTTATCCTATGAGTTAAAAATCCTTAAAGCATAATTTTAATGCTTGTAATTGTTTTATTCCATAAATAAAAGTGGTTTCTAGGTCAATAGGTAAGATGTCTGAGTAATTGGAGTATCTTTTAAACCGAGGGAGCAGTGATCAATGGAATTAGAGGAATGGGGATAAGACTGGGGTCAAATGGGTAGATGGAGGAGCAGCAGTTCTTAGAAGGTACATCTGAGGATGCACAATTTTGACTGAATACGTCCTCAGCTCAGGCAGATTACATAAGTATTACATAGGAAGGCCACCCTGAAGGGAGTAGCAGCTCTTATTTTCACATATGCTCAGTCACATCACATTTTCACTTTATTATGAAAGTGTGCTGATTAATAAGTAACACTTTTAAAGATTATTTGCTCTATGAACAAACCAGGTAATTTTACATGTTAAGCAAGTGACTTGTTGCTGAGCTACTAAGACAGTGCCTGTAACAGTTCTTGCTAAAAGTTTCAGGGATAAGTTGTGTGTTCTTCTATTTCTTTATATGTACACTTAAGTTCTCTGAAAGGGCTTTGGTGTGAACACACATATTATTGTTATCATAGGGCATTGGAAAGCAAACATACCTCTCAGTGTAATAAGCCACGGATAATGTCTGACTTTAATTGAAAGGCAATTAAGTTACCATCTCAGAAATAACTTGTGTTCTTATAGATAACATCAAGTAATTTTATTTCCTAGGACAGTTGGCAAAATTATGTGAGTCATTGTCGAATCAATGAGCTAAAATTGTTTGTTTACATTGGATATATTTTTATTCATCCAATCTAAATAGTGTGTGAATAGATTCTCCTGTTAGCAAAATTCTCATATTCCAGGTCATCACATGGATCATCTGGTCATTGATTACTGATCAAATTCTCTGAGTACTAAATGACACCTGAAAGCACAGGTAACACCTTAGACTGACTGGCAGAGTTAGTTGTCTTTTCCACAAATAGCTGTCCCTACATCAAGGGAAATGTGTAAATTTCATAACAAAATGTAATGTGTGAACTTTGCTTCTGAAGAGCATTATTTTGCAAACTTATTGTGCTCCCATTCATTATTCAATTTACTGACACCCAAGAATAATAATAAAACAAAGTTCGAATTGTTCCCTGTTAATTTATGTCATAAAACTAATACTACTAGGGACAGTATAAAGCATATTGAACTATAAATTTTACTAAATTAATTTGCTTTCTGGTATAATGAATATTTTCAAATGCTTTGACAAATATCCTCCAACTTGTGATGGCTTAACCAGGTTTCCTTTTCTCATTCATAACAAAGCACTTTGAGAACTGCAGAAGACTTTTCTCCCCTCAGTCATGTAATAACTGAATAATTTTCCATACTCTTTGTATTGTCCATATGTTTCCGCAGAAGCTGGAGATGTAGTCCAGTGCTTCAATAGATATGGAAGAGCAGATGCTGATGAGCAGTAGGTGTGTCATTATTGAAAGAAAGAGAACCTGCTTTTGGTCCAGCTGCCCAGCTAGCTTACACCCAAAATAACCACACAGAAATTGTATTAATTAAATTACTGCTTGGCCCATTATCTCTAGCTTCTTTTGGGCTAACTCTCACATCTTGATTTAACCCATTTCTAATAATCTGTATGTTGCTACAAGGTTGTGGCTTACCAAGAAAGATTCAGCATGTCTGACCTGGCAGCACTATGGCAGCTCTCCATTGTCCCTTCTTTCCAACATTCAGTTCGGTCTACTCTGCCTAAGTGGTGCCCTATAAAAAGGCCAAGGCAGTTTCTTTATTCAACCAATGAAAGCAACACATAGACAGAAGAACCTCCTATACCATGTCATCTCATTTTGTAATAAATGGTTTCAACAAAATATATTGTATTAATTTAACTTTCAGAGAAATATTTTCACAGCACTATGATTTCTTCAAGCTTGGCTTTTATTTAATTTCATTACAGTGCACAGCCTTTGAAATCTGTTTCCCGTTCCACATCTGCTATGTTTGAAGATACTGAGCATATATCTAGAATCCTAAAATCTTCAAACTATGCAAATGATTTAAACTCTTTACTGGAGTAAAAATATGGGTGGGCCATATTAGCACAATGTATATTGTTGAGAGAAAACTATTCTCAAAATATAACATTATATACCTTCATTTTTGTTCAGCTTTTGTATTACTCTGTGTTCTTAAAGGAACAGAACTGATATAATAGAGATAGACAGATTTAGATATTGTGAAGATATATACATTTATAATATATGATTTACTATTATGTAATCACACATACCATATATATCCATGTATTTATTTTTTATGATTTATTAGAGTGGCAGAGAGGCTATAGTTCTTGTAATCCAACAATGACAGTCTCCTTGTAGAAATGTTAACAATCACATAGTTGCTCAGTACCAGACACTAGATGCCTCAATCTCCCCCCACCCCCGCGAAAATCTGTAACTGAAATCCCAGGGAGATGCAAGAGAGTTGTGTTTTCAGTCCACATATAAATCCCTAAAAGATCTTTCTAAAACAAGCAAGGGAATGGCTCTAAATAGGGAAACTTGCCAATGAGAATTTGGACAAGCAAAAAAAAAAAAATCACAAACCTATTTTTCCCAAATACTTTCTATGAGTTGCCACCAGAAGTTTTGAACTAAAATTAGGGTGGTTATTCCATTTCAAATGATCCAAGCAAGAAAGTTCCCTCACATGTGTTGACAACTAAAATTGGCTCACACAGCAATATAGATACAATATGTTAAGAAATTAGTGAAATCTTGTAAAATAGAAGTACAATCTTTGAAAAATAAAGATGACAGTCTTGGGTTGATTTTATTTATTCTATCCTGGAACATAGCGCTCTCTTTTGGTGAAAACATCAACTACTCATTTGAGACCATAAAGTAAATGGCAGCTGGCTGAAATCCTTGCAGCATTACTGTGGTATCTTAGTGTCACCATCTTCCAATATCCTGTCCTATACCGTCTAATGTGACCTAAAATATTTTAATCATTGTATTAAAACTACGGTCAGCTAGGATTTCAGGAACATCAAACTTGTTGAGTAGCTCATTCATAAAAGACTGCAGCTGCTCATGAAACCCAAGCTGCACCCTGGAGTAAGGAGAAACCATTGTTTGGGAAAATTTTGTCATCTCAAGCAATAAGAACTTTTTCAGACAAATTTGCAGCATTAAAATAGAGACAATGATTTACTACTCCTTATAATTTGACCAGATTTCCCTTATAATATTTACCACTAACTCTTTTGTGTTCAATTCTTCCTTTACCTAAATATAAAATTCATGACTCTACTCAGGAGACAAATTTAGATTTACTGGGCCTCTATATCTTCTCTTCCCAAATGCCAAATTGGTTTGAACAATTTTCTCTGCTGTTTTTCATTATTCATTTGATTAGCTTAAATACTGTCTTGGAAAGTGTATCTACACTTAGCAGGTGGAGCTTGCCAGAGTCCAGGTATATATATATATATAACAAAACAAATAGCCAAACAGAACTGAATTACTATATTTGTTCCTTGCCTGTTTATGAACCTAATTTTTCTGGAATATATGCAAAGAAAAAATTGTACTTGAAAAGCTACCGCAAACGAGGTACACAATTTTAGAGAAAACAAATGAAGAAAGCTCAGGAATTATTGGAAAGTAAGGCAAATCTGTTCTGTAATTTTGGGGGAACCCCCAGAGTAGTTTCCTTGGCAGGATTCTTTCTAGTGTTTTTACTTAATAGACAACAGTCTGAAAACTGCAAATTGATGAGTGAGACAGCATGTTTTTGGCCTGAGCTTGTGTGCAATTATAAAAATGCTTCCGATCTGGTTACTGCAGATTTGTTTGTGCAAAGAGATTGTGAATGGAAGGCTGAGCTTTGGGTACATGCAAATTATCACGTTCCCAGGTGACAGTGTTAACTGAACATGTAAACTTGCAGTGATAGAACTTACAGACTGGAACTTTGTGGGATGAAAAAACATTTAAATTTTAACAAACCATAAAAAACCTGACACCTGAACCTTATATCTAGTATTGCCAATACATAACTGTAAAATTTTCTCTTTGAATATCATGAGATGTCTCAGTCGACAGCAAGAAGTTTTTCTCCTCCCCCAAAGTCCCCATGCTCCCAATTTACTCAGGAGATCTTGTCTTTTTCTACTTTCTACTTCCCATATAGATTATATCTATGTAAGTCTCTCTTAGTGTCCTCATTGTTGTCTAAGTTCTCTGGGATTGTGGTTTGTAGGCTGGCTTTCTTTGCTTTATGTTTAAAAACCACCTATGAGTGAATACATGTGATTATTGTCTTTCTGTGTCTGGGTTACCTTACTCAAAATGATGTTTTCTAGCTCCATCCATTTTCCTGCAAAATTCAAGCTGTCATTATTTTTTTCTGCTGTGTAGTACTCCATTGTGTAAGTGTACCACATTTTTCTTTTCCATTCTTCAGTCGAGGGACATTTAGGCTGTTTCCAGGTTCTGGCTATAACAAACAATGATGCTGTGAACATAGTTGAGCACATTTCCTTGTGGCACATAAAATCTTGTTTTTTCTTTTTTTTTTGTCTCAATGTCCTTTATTTATGGCTAGAAACCAAATATGAGTGAGTACATCCCATGTTCCTCTTTTTGGGTCTGGCTTAACTCAGTCAGGATAGTGTTTTCTATTTCTGTCCATTTGTATGCAAAATTCAAGAAGTCATTGTTTTTTACTGCTGAGTAGTACTCTAATATGTATATATTCCATACTTTCTTCATCCATTAAACTAGAGTTTAATCTAAAGAATCTCCATGGTAGAGAGAGAGAAAACCTACAACAAAAGTTTGCTCTCTCACTTCCAAAAGCACAATTTGGTGCAGTTTCCCACAAACATGAACACATAAAACAGTGGGTAAGTAAACATAAACATATAAATTTAGATTTGTTCTTTTGGTATGCAAATTCTACAATGAATAAAATATCAAGTTATAGTCATAGAAATACGATTTGAATGTTAGCATTAAAATATTTTGTAATCGGCCGGGCGGTGGTGGCGCATGCCTTTAATCCCAGCAGTCGGGAGGCAGAGGCAGGCAGATCTCTGTGAGTTCGAGGCCAGCCTGATCTAGAAAAGCTAGTTTTAGGACAGGAACAACAACAAAAAAAGCTACAGAGAAACCCTGTCGAAAATAAAAAAAAACTAATAATAATAATAATAAATTGTAATCTGAATTGTAAATAATGAAATTCAAAACCATCATTTATTTGAGTAATATATATTTACATTAGCATTATAAGCAATGAAAAGTTAAATCCAAGAATAGCTAACAATTCCATTATGTTAATATGAAATTTCTTTTGATTGATGAATGTATATTCCCTAACTAGACAACAGAAAAGACATACACACATTAGTGCAAATTTTTAGATATATAATATATATTAGATATTTGTATAGATAAATAGATATAGATATAAATTTACTGTTTGCTTCATTAATTGATCAGTTTTATTGAGTTTATCATTGTACCCCAGGCTGACACCAAACTCAGAATTCTCTGACCTCAGCCTCCAATATTCAGGGATTATAGGCATATGCCACTAGGCCTGGTTACCAAGTCAATTGTAAATGCTAGAATGAATTAAGTGTAAAAACATTCTCAGCAGGCTGTATTTATATATACACACATTACACACATGTATATGATACTCCTAACAGTAATAGTTTATAAACAGTAGATTATATTAATAGACTTTTATATGTATATATGAATATATACACATGCACACATTTTATATAAATATAAATTATACACACACACACACAATGAGCAAAGGATTCAAGACCTTGATTGTGATAAATATACAAACAGCTGACCTGATCTAGTGAGAGCTCCCTGACTCTGGAGTGATATTAGGGGTACCTGCATCGGACCAAACTAGGCCCACTAAATGTGGTGCACAGTTGTGAGGTTTGGGCAGTCTGTAGGACCAGTGACAGTGGGACCAGGATTTATCTCCATTGTTTCAACTGGCATCTTGGAGTACATTCTTTTCTGATGGTCACCTTTCTCAGCCTAGATTTAGGGTGAAAGGTTTTGGTCCTGCTTTGAAGTGATTTGTAGGGCTTTGTTGACTACCATAGGAAGCCTTACCCTTTCTGAGGAGTGGATGAGGGTGGGGTGGGGAGCAGGATGAGAGGAGGGAGTGAGAATAGGAATAGCTTTGTATTAAAATAATTCTTAAATCAAATCATTATTTTAAATATTTGGAAAATGATAAAAAAAATACGTAGTTTCAATATTTAGGAGGCTGAAGTGGAAAGAGTATGTGTTTGAAGCTATAATGTCTTAAAACAAACAAATAAATAAACAAATAAGATCATAACAAATAAACAAATAAGATCATAAGAATAGTTTTTTTTTTCTTTTTCCTCAAGAGTTTTTTTTTTTTTTTTTTTTTTTTTGATTTTTCGAGACAGGGTTTCTCTGTGGTTTTGGAGCCTGTCCTGGAACTAGCTCTTGTAGAGCAGCTGGTCTTGAACTCACAGAGATCCGCCTTCCTCTGCCTCCCAAGTGCTGGGATTAAAAGCGTGCGCCACCACCGCCTGGCAAGAATATGTTTTCTAGGCTTTGAAAGTACCTTTGCTCCTCAATAATAGATCAGTATATGTCCCTACTCCCAAAAAAGTAATATATGTATATTCAAGCATAGAAGATCAACAAGCATATATATACATATGTATATATATATATATGCTTGAATTATAAAAGAGAATTACTAATATACTAATATGCTACTTAAACATTATAATGGATTTCATTATGACATTTCATACATGTACCTAATGAAAGTTTTTCTATCATTTTTATTACCATCACCTTCTCTACACCTCAGTTTGGTTTATTTCCTCTTCCCACCATCCACTTTCTACTTCATTTTTTAAATTTGATTGTGTTTTATACAGGAGCATACTTAAGGGTTTGTTCACAAGAGTATGGGCACTGGTAAGTGGCTACACCACTGAAGAATGTCTCTTCCTTCCACAGCAGCAATTATATCACTGTTACCTTCATAACGATGATATCTTTGGTATACTGTACATTTTGCCCTTTTTGAACAGTTTGACCAACACCCTGTACTATGTTTTCAGCAAAGACCAGATCTTCATTTCAGTTGTGTGCTCCCATGTGTTCTAGCTTCCTGTTTTTACCTCTGGCCAAATTTTCTTTGGCTCCCTGAAGCAGCACTTTTTTTTCAGGAGGTCATTTTATGTTATATCTATTATTCTTTATTGATACCCAGAACTGTTTTTTTCATTTATGTTTAAACAGAAAATTTTTGTTCAGGTGTATTAAACTTAGGAAATAATTATTTTCTGTTACGTTGTTTGAAGTCATGACCCCTTCTTTTTATTCCATTTTATACCAACTTTCCCTCTTGTCCAGCAGATGAACTGCCATATTAGTTTTAGTAAATAATTTATCCTCTCTAAAAAAAAAGAATTATGTAACATCAATAGTTTATGAAGCAGAGGCCATGGACTTGAGAAGTATGGAATAGGGAGACATTAATAGTTGTTAGAGTGCGGAAAGGGAATGGGGTAAATGAAGTAAATATATTTTAATCAAAATTAAAACTCATTAAGAGAAAAAGGTGGAATGACTAATGTTTATATTTATCTTCCTATCTAGTATATATATTTGCATTTAAAAATAAAAGCAAATGATCATTTATGCATTTTCCTAAGCTGCATCAGTGTAATATGTCTTTGTGATGCAGGATTGAAAAGTAGAATTATTGTGTGGCTCTTCTCTGTCTCAGAGAATGAGCTGTAGAGCAACATTAAAGCTAAGTTTATCTAAAAATGTAAGAATCTCATTCATTACTACCCAGCTGTGTTTGTTTAGCCAAGTGATAATAATGGATTGCTGTAGATGCAAAAATAATGGTGTTTGGATTGGCTAGGGAAACAGTATGTTAGTAAAGGACACACTGGAAAAATAATTTGTAGTTTTAGCCTCAATTAAAATGACTAAGAAGTAAGAGAGCAAATGGATCATGCTGAGAAGAAGTAATATTAACTTTGCCAGCATTGTACAGCACATCAGAACACTGTAAGAAAAGCAACTCTATTATTAGGGATAAACTCTTGGACACAGTGTGTTCATTCATTCATTTGTTTGGGGAGAATTGTTTATTGAGCCTTTCTTTTATAATCATCTTTGAAAAATATAGTAACATTTTCCTATCAGCACTAATGATCTGGAGCAAAGATCAAGCTGTATTTTATTAAGAGGATTTTTCCCACTGCAGGTGGCTTGAGTAAGTTATTTTCTTTTTCTAAGTCGTTATAAAATTGCTCAGAACTTACTGCAGAGTATCCTAAGTCATGAGAAAACTTTTTTCATAGATTACTTCTCCCTTGCTGCAATTAGATTGCAGATCATCAGGGAAGCACTAAAACATAAACTCTTTATAAATTCATTGTTAAAACATTTAGTAGCATAATATTTAAGAACAGTACAATATAATAGTATCTATTATCTTATTATCTTGTGATCATACAGACTTCCAGTAAATTCATATTTGATTAAGTAGTGCAGATAGTGTGAGGGCTTTTTAAAACCCGGGTACATTAGAACATTTAATTTTTCTTATTTTGTGTAGTCTATTATTGCTGATAATAGGGTATATTCAACATTATGCCTCTTTGAATAACTATTATAACTCTATCCTGAGATTCCAAGGGTAACCTACATGGTTAGTTTTTAATATCAACTAGAATGTCAATTATGGTAACACATACTCCTCCCAATCCATGGTTATAAGTAATTCAAAAACACATTCTCAAAATGTTTGGTGTGTCATGAAGCTACATAATTGGGAACATGTTGAGGTTTGGGGGAGCACATTGCTCTGCCATGCCTCATTTGATATGATGTGGCATCTGTCTGTAAGTTGAACAATTAATGGAGAGATTACTCAGATTATATGCAGATGGCACAAGGTCTGACCTTTTGTGTAGGCTGTCCTCTAGAGGCTGTTCATGTAGGTTACACTTAGGAAGAAGAAGAAATGTTTACATATGTGTAGAATTCCACAACAAATCTATTTTTGAGTCATTTAATAAATCCTTATCCCACCGCAATCCTTCAACTGTAAGTATACACTAATGTCTGTGATCCCATGTTCATAAATTTATACAAAATTCAGTATTTATTTATTTGCTTCTTAAACTTGATATCATAATTTGTAGCAATTTTCGAAGAAAAATCTACAGTGTACTTTGTGAAATTAATCTGAAAACAAAAAGTTCACATATACATTGAACTTATTTTATGCATTCAATTGCTTAAACTTTGGAGTAGCTAATTAAAATGTAGAATAGAGTAGGAATTAGAATAAAAACTTAATGTACTGAAAGTATGTGACAGTGATGATGCAATTCTGAGCAACTTATCTGAGGAAAAACACCAGGAAGTGCAGAATATTGAAAGTACACAGAAACTTAGAAATTTGGGAACGTACTATGTTGAGATTTTATGCCAAAAGCAAACACACCAAGTGATGCTATCAAGTCCATTGAAGATAAATTGTTTTCTTTTTTTTATTATTGAAAAAAATTCTGCCTCTTCCCCACCTCCCATATCCCCCCTTCTCCCACTCCTCTTCCCCTCTCCCACTCCTCTCCCCCTCCGCCTACTCCTTCCCCCCCCATTCCAAAGAGCAGTCAGGGTTCCCTGCCCTGTGGGAAGTCCAAGGTCCTCCCCACTCTCTCCAGGTCTAGGAAGGTGAGCATCCAAACAGGCTAGGCTCCTACAAAGCCAGTTCATGCAGTAGGATCAAAACCCAGTGCCATTGTCCTTGACTTCTCATCAGCCCTCATTGTCCACCATGTTTAGAGAGTCCGGTTTTATCCCATGCTTTTTCAGTTCCTTGGTGAGCTCCCAATAGATCAGGCCACTACTCAGTGGGTGGGTACACCCCTCGCGGTCCTGACTTCTTTGCTCATGTTCTCCCTCCTTCTGCTCCTCATTTGGACCTTGGGAGCTCAGTCCAGTGCTCCAATGTAGTTCTCTTTCTCTATCTCCATCCATTGCCAGATGAAGGTTTTATGGCGATATTCAAGATATTCATCAGTGTGGCTATAGGATAGGGCCATTTCAGGTTCCCTCTCCTCAGCTGTCTAAGGATTTAGCTGGGGACATCTCCCTGGACACCTGGTAGCCCCTCTAGGGCCAAGTCTCTTGCCAACCCTAATATGGCTAACTTAATTAGGATATATACTTCCCTGCTCCCATATCCACCCTTCCTTTATCCCAAACATCTCATTCCCCCAAGCTCCCCCCATCCTCACCTTCTCACTTTTCTCTCCCCATTTCCCCTTACCTCCATCCCACCCCATCCCCAAATTTCCAATTTTTACCCGGCAATCTTGTCTACTTCCCATATCCAGGAGGATAACTATATGTTTTTCTTTGTGTTCACCTTCTTATTTAACTTCTCTAGGATCACGAATTCTAGGATCATTTTTCTTTATTTATGGCTAGAATCCAATTAAGAGTGAGTATATCCCATGTTCATCTTTTTGGGACTGTGTTACCTCACCCAGGATAGTGTTTTCTGTTTCCATCCATTTGCATGCAAAATTCAAGATGTCATTGTCTTTTATCGCTGAATAGTACTCTAATATGTATACATTCCACACTTTCTTCATCCATTCTTCCATTGAAGGGCATCTAGGTTATTTCCATGTTATGGCTATTACAAATAATGCTGCTATGAACATAGTTGAACAAATGCTTTTGTAATATGATAGGTCATCTCTTAGGTATATTCCCAAGAGTGGTGTTGCTGGGTCCTGGGGTAGGTTGATCCCGAATTTCCTGAGAAACCGCCACACTGCTTTCCAAAGTGGTTGCACAAGTTTGCATTCCCACCAACAATGGATGAGTATATCCCTTACTCCACAACCTATCCAGCATAGGCTATAACTGGTGTTTTTGATTTTAGCCATTCTGACAGGTGTAAGATTGTATCTCAGAGTTGTTTTGATTTGCATTTCCCTGATTGCTAAGGAAGTTGAGCATGACTTTAAGTGTCTTTTGGCCATTTGAACTTCTTCTGTTGAGAATTCTCTGTTCAGTTTAGTGCCCCATTTTTTAATTGGGTGAATTAGCATTTTAAAGTCTAGTTTCTTGAGTTATATATATATATTTTGGAGATCAGGCCTTTGTCTTTTGTGGGGTTGGTGAAGATCTTCTCTCAGTCAGTAGGTTGTCTTTTTGTCGTAGGGACAGTGTCCTTTGCTTTACAGAAGCTTCTCAGTTTCAGGAAGTCCCATTTATTCAATGTTTCTCTTAATGTCTGTGCTACTGGGGTTATACGTAGGAAGAGATCGCCTGTGACCATATGTTGTAGAGTACTTCCCACTTTCTCTTCTACCAGGTTCAGTGTGTTCAGATTGATATTGAGGTCTTTCATCCATTTGCATTTTGATTTGTGCACGGTGATATATATGGATCTATTTTCATTCTTCTACAGGTTGACATCCAGTTATGCCAGCATCATTTGTTGAAGATGCTTTCTTTCTTCTATTGTATACTTTAGGTCCTTTGTCAAAAATCAGGTGTTTATAGGATTGAGGGTTAAATCCGGGTCTTCTTTTTGATTCCATTGATCGATTTCTCTGTTTTTATGCCATTACCAAGCTGTTTTCAATACTGTAGCTCTGTAATAGAGTTTGAAGTCAGGGATGGTAATGCCTCCAGAAGTTCTTTTATTGTATAAGATTGTTTTGGCTATCCTGGGTTTTTTCTTTTTTCCATATAAAGTTGGTTATTGTCCTCTCAAGATCTGTGAAGAATTTTTTTCCTATTTATTTATTTATTAAAGATTTCTGCCTCCTCCCCACCACCACCTGCCATTTCCCTCCCCCTCCCCCAATTAAGTCCCCCTCCCTCGTCTGCCCTAAGAGCAATCAGTGTTCCCTGCCCTGTGGGAAGTCCAAAGACCATCCACCCCCATCCCGGTCTATTAAGAGGAGTATTCAAACTGCCTAGGCTCCCACAAAGCCAGTACATGCAGTAGGATCAAAAACCCATTGCCAATGTTCTTGAGTTCTCAGTAGTCCTCATTGTCTGCTATGTTCAGCAAGTCCAGTTTTAACCCATGATTTTTCTGACCCAGGCCAGCTGGCCTTGGTGAGTTCCCGATAGAACATCCCCATTGTCTCAGTGTGTGGGTGCCCCCCTCGCGGTCCTGAGTTCCTTGCTCATGCTCTCTCTCCTTCTGCTCCTGATTTGGACCTTGAGATTTCAGTCCGGTGCTCCACTCTTGGGAATATACCCAAGAGATGCCTTATCATACAACAAAAGTATATGCTCAACTATGTTCATAGCAGCATTGTTTGTAATAGCCAGGACCTGGAAACAACCTAGATGCCCTTCAATGGAAGAATGGATGAAGAAAGTATGGAATATATACATATTAGAATACTACTCAGCAGTAAAAAACAATGACTTCTTGAATTTTGCATGCAAATGGATGGAAATAGAAAACACTATCCTGAGTGAGGTAAGCCAGACCCAAAAAGAGGAACATGGGATGTACTCACTAATATTTGGTTTCTAGCCATAAATAAAGGACATTGAGCCTATAATTTGTGATCCTAGAGAAGCTAAATAAGAAGGTGAACCCAAAGAAAAACATATAGGCATCCTCCTGAACAATAACCTTCATCAGGAGATGAAAGGAGACAGATACAAAGATCTGTGAAGAATTTTGATGGGACATTGATGGGGATTACATTGAATCTCTAAATTGCCTTTGTTAGAATTGCCATTTTTACTATGTTGATCCTCCCAATTGAAGAGCAAGGGAGATCCTTCCATTTTCTGGTATCCTCTTCAATTTCTTTCTTCAAAGACTTAAAGTTCTTGTCAAAGAGATCTTTCCCTTCCTTGGTTAGACTTACCCCAAGATACTTTATGCTTTGTGGCTATTATGAAAGGTGATGCTTCTCTGATTTCCCTCTCTGCTTCCTTATCCTTTGTGTATAGGAGGGCAACTGATTTTTTGGAGTTGATCTTGTATCCTGCCACATCACTAAAGGTGTTTATCTGCTGTAGAAGTTCTTTGGTGGAGTTTTTTGGGTCGCTTATGTACAATATCATATCATCTGTAAATAACAAAAGTTTCACTTCTTCATTTCCAATTTCAGTCCCCTTGATCCCTTTATGTTTTCTTATTGCTATTGCTAGAGTTTCAAGCACCATATTGAAGAGGTATGGAGAGAGTGGACAGCCTTCCCATGTTCCTGTTTTTAGTTTGATGGCTTTGAGTTTATCTCCATTTAATTTGATGTTAGCTGTCAGCTTGTTTTAAATAGCTTTTATTATATTTAGGTATGACCCTTGTATCCCTATTCTCTCCAAGACGTTTATTATAAAGGGGTGTTGAATTTTGTCAAATGATTTTTCAGCATCTAATAAAATGATCATATTTTTTTCTTTCTTTCAGTTTATTTATATGATGGATTACATTGATAGATTACCTTATCTTGAACCAGCCCTGCATCTCTGGGATGAAGCCTGCTTGATCATAATGGATAATTTTTTAATGTGTTCTTGAATTCAGTTTGCCAGTATTTTATTGAGGATTTTTGTGTTGATGTTCATGAGTGAGAATGGCCTTTAATTTATTTTCTTGGTTGGGTCTTTGTGTGGTTTTAGTATCTGGGTAACTGTAGCTTCATAAAAGGAATTTGGCAATGACTCTTCTCTTTCTATATTGTAAAATACATTAAAGAGTATAGGTGGGCTGGACAGATGGCTCAGTGGTTAAGAGCATTGCCTGCTCTTCCAAAGGTCCTGAGTTCAATTCCCAGCAACCAAATGGTGGCTCACAACCATCTGTAATGAGATCTGGTGCCCTTTTCTGGCCTGCAGGCATGCACACAGACAGAATATTGTATACATAAATAAATATTTGAAATCTTAAATAAATAAATATATAAATAAAGAGTATAGGTATTAGGTCTTCTTGGAAGTTCTGGTAGAATTCTGCATTGAAGCCATTTGGACCTGGGATTTTTTTGGTAGGGAGGTTTTTGATAACAGCTTCTAATTTTTCATGACTAAGAGGTCTATTTAGATCAAACAAATGGACCTAAGAAACAAGCAGGTGTGGCCATACTAATTTCTAACAAAGTTGACTTCAAACTAAAATCAATCAGAAGAGATGGAGAGGGACATTTTATACTCATAACAGGAACAATTCATCAGGATAAAATCTCAATCCTGAATATCTATGCCCCTAATATAAAAGCACCCACGTATGTAAAAGAAACATTGCTAAAACTCAAGGCAGTCATCAAACCACACACACTAATAGTAGGAGACTTCAATACTCCTCTCTCATCAATGGTCAATCAGACAGAATCCTAACAGAGAAATAAGAGAATTAATGGAGGTAATGAATCAAATGTACTTAACAGACATCTATAGAACATTCTACTCAAATAGGAAAGAATATACCTTTTTCTCTGCAGCTCATGGAACCTTCTTGAAAATTGACCACATACTTGGTAACAAAGCAAACTCCACACTTACAAAAAACTATTAGTAATCACTTGTGTCTTATCGGATCATCATGGATTAAAGTTAGAATTCAACAACAATGCTACCCCCAAAAAGCCTACAAACTCATGGAAACTGAACAGTCAACTACTGAACCACACCTGGACCAAGGAAGAAATAAAGAAATTAAAGTCTTTCTTGAATTCAATGCAAATAAAGACTCAACATACTCAAACCTATGGGACACGATGCAAGTAGTACTAAGAGTAAAGTTCATAGCACTAAGTGCCCACTTAAAGAAAACAGAGAAAGCACACATTGGAGACTTAACAGCCCACCTGATAGTTCTAGAAAAATAAAAGAAACAGACTCACCCAGGAGGAGTAGAAGACTGAAAATAATCAAACTGAGGGTTGAAATCAACAAAATAGAAACACAGAAAACAATCCAAAGAATCAATGAAACAAAAAGCTGGTTCTTGGAGAAAATTAACAAGATTGATAAACCCCTATCCAAACTAATCAAAGGAAGAGAGAGAATATGCAAATTAATAAGATAAATTATTTTCTACAGTGAAGAAAGAACCATAAGAAAACAATGTGTTATCAAAGGGATTGAAGTACACTGTGGTACTGTGGGTCAGCAATGTGAGTTAAGGATATATTTAAGTAAACCATATGTCTGTTTCATGTTGATTTTATTTAACATATCTTTTTACAAATTCTATTACTTGGAAGTTTCTATTTCTCATTTACAGGTTGCCAATGAGTTAAGTAACTCACTTTAAATACTTTCATTCCTTAATACTTTCTTAAGCACTTGGTTTAGATAAAGCAATGTGGCCAATGTTTACATGACCATTAGTCTCAATTAGTTTTTTTAAATATGTAGATGGCAAGACTGGTGTTGAGTATATTTTATAATATTTAAGCAGTTTCTAATATAAGATTACTTAACTTGGACAAGGAAGCTCAGTAGATCAATGTGCCTTACCCCAATTCTGACAGTCTGATTTCAGTTCCCAAGCTTACATAGTATAAGGTGAGAAATTATTCCTGCAAGTTGTTCCCTGACATGTAGTACACACATGAATACACATACACAGAGACACAAATGCACATGAAGAGAGAGAGAGAGAGAGAGAGAGAGAGAGAGAGAGAGAGAGAGAGAGAGAGAGAGAGAGAGAGAATGAGAATATTTGGGGGAGGTAGATAGATTTAAAGGAATGAGCACTCAACTAATTAATATAAAGTAATTTCAGTTGGATTTAGAGTAAAATAACATGGGATATTTTAATAGGGAAAACTTAATGAATGATTTAACTCACTATATGTGTGTTTAGATCACTGAATAATGTGCAATCTATCTTTTATTTTTGGCACAAAGAACACTTGCACATGGATTTGCCATTTACCACATCCAACCTAAGGAATCTCCAATGCTAAAAATATCAAATTTAAAATGATAGGATTACCCATAATCTCAGAGTGCTCCCACTGAGAGATGATAGCTTGAAGCTTCCAGAAAGTGGCAGTGGAGATGATTAGAAACTGGCTGGTTCAGCACATTATCTCAGCCTTTGGAGTCTTTTACCCTTCAAGTCCCAAGTTCTTGCTTGAAACTACTTACTGTATCACATTAGACCTTATGAACAATCAAGTTATAATGAAGATGGACCTGAGAATTTAGTTGTCAGAACAGCAAATAGTAAATATTCAGTTTTGCATGTTTTCTAACCCAGAAAGAGCACATCTATTGCTTACAATGAAAAACTAGAATACTATATAAATGTATGTAGATGCATAGTTAAATACCATTTACTTTTCTCTTTACGAAAGGCAGCTTAATATAGATATAATACATAGATTTGCCAAAACCATCATTTTGATTCTTTTGATAGGACACAGGAGTAAGAGTTTACTTACTCTTAATTGAATACGGGAGAATATACAATAGAGGGCACACTAGATATCTCAAACAGTTTTCTTTGTTCAGTTGAATTTCAGGGCTAGGGAAAAACTTGGCTTCAGAGAAACCCTCAGGAATCCACAAAGATGACCCAGCTAAAACTCCTAGTAATAGGGAAGGGAGTGCCTGATATGGCCATCTACTGTAATCAGATAGGTGGCTATCCTAATTATCATCAGACAACCTGCTGTGGAAGCTCCTTCCACTCCTTTGGCCAATAGCCTTTAAGATACTAGCCCACTTGTGCATGGTCTATTTGGCTTGAAAAAGCAGTAGTATCTGTGCTTTTTCTCTTGTTTCAGAATCCACTTCAAGCTACCAGACTCTTTTCCTGGTTGTGCAGAGGGCTGTTGTCTAGGACATCTATCTGTAAGTTTTTACCTTAAATAAATAACCCTTTTATTAATCATAATTCCAAACTGGGATGGGATTGTTTTGTGACTTACTCCTTTAAGGACCTTTACCCAATAACTGATGGAAGCAGATTCACAGATGCACAGGTAAGCACCAGACCATGTTCCATGAGTCCTGAGCAAGATATGGAAAATGAATTGTAGAAGCCAGATTGATCAATCTCATGAAGGCAGAGCCCACACAGACAGCTAAGCTGAGATACTGGGAGCTTATGGACTCTGGGCCAACAGTTAGGGAGTCTTCATAGGACCAACCTAGGTCCTCTGCAAGTGTGTGAAAGTTGTATAGTTTGGTCTGTTTGTAAGGCACCAGGAGTGAGACCAGAGCCTGCCCACGTCACTTAGATTTTGGAAAACTGTTTCCTGGTGGATTACCTTGCCCAGCCTTGATGCATGTGGTGGTGGTGGGGTGAGGGTGGGAACTTGGTTCTGCCTCAGCTTGATGTGCTATGCTTTGCTCAAGCCTGTGGGAGGCCTGCCTCTTTCTAATGGAGATAGAGGTAAAGTGGATGAGGAGAGCATAGGTGGGAGAAGGAAGGTGTAACTGTGGTTGGTATGCAAAATAAATTTAAAAAAAATTTAAATAAAATTTAAAAAGTCAAATTAAGTATTTTTGTTCACTTTTCAAGAGAAAAAACACTGAAGATACATTCATGTCATTATTTTTAAACCATTAATTGGGTATTTCTAACCTGTGACAATGCACAATCAACCAAGAATGACTATGAAAGCTTTCTCATACGGGGTCATTAATTTAAATTAAATAAATCAAAATTGCCTTAAATAAAAGGAAAACATCATGCATTTTTATTTTCTAACTCTATAATGGGATTCTCAGAATCTATAATGGGATTCTCAGGGCAGTGATACAGTTTACTAAGAAGCAAGTTTGCATTACTAATACTCAAAGACTGAACATGAATATAGTGGTGCTTTGCCTTACTCACACTTTTAGACCTCTTTTATGTCCATTGGTTATTTTACTTCTGTAAGTCTATTACATTATAGTATGTGACTGCAAAAATACTTCAAGATTGCCTTGACTCTGAAGACTAGGAATTAGATAAGGATGCCATGAGTACACTGACGCTGATTAAGCTGTGTTGTTTGTATGTTGTATAAAGGCCCCTTAGTACAACTCTTTTCACAATATTTAGATGTAAACTTTGCAGCTGACAACATGTGTGGCAATGTTGTATATATCTGATAGGCATTTGGAAGAATTTTTAATAAAGAACTTTGTTTCTGTTTTTACGTTGCTTGTTCTGTTTTAGATCTTGAGATAAGTACTCAACGTGTAGCTCAAGGTGACATTTTAGATTTTTTTAAATTTATTTATTTAACATTTTCACCTCCTCCCATCCTCCCTTTTCCTTCTCACTCTCCCCACTCTTCCTCCTCCTCGATCTCCAGTCCTAAGAGAAGTCACAATGCCCTATCTTGTGGGAAGTCTAAGGCCCCCCTCCATCCAGGTCTAGAAAGGTGTTCATCCAAACAGACTAGGCTCCCAAAAAGCCAGTACATGCAGTAGAATAAAAATTCAGTGTCATTATCATTGACTTCTCAGTCCACCCTCATTGTCAGCCACTTTCAGAGAGTCCGGTTTGATCACATGCTCATTCAGACCCAGTCCAGGAAGCCTTGGTGAGCTCCCATTAGATCGGTGATGGAGGAAGGTCATAGGTTAATAAACAAACTGCCTTGGCCCATTTGATAGGCCATCCCTTAGGTGGGTGGAGTAGACAGAACAGAATGCTGGGAGGAAGAGGAAGTGAGGTCAGACTCAATAGCTCTCCTCTCTGAGGCAGAGGCAATGAAGCAAGCCACCAGGTCAGACATGCTGAATCTTTCCCGGTAAGACTGGTGCTACACAGATTACTAAATATGGGCTAGGCAAGCTGTGGGAGTTAGCCAGTGGGAGGCTGGAGCTGATGGGCCAGGCAGTGTTTAAATGAATACAATTTGTGTGTTGTTATTTTGGGGCATAAGCTAGCCAGGCAGCCAGAGTCAGGCGGCGGGAAGCTGCCTACAGCTCCTACTACAGATCAGTCCCACCGTCTCCATGGGTGACACACCCCTCACAGTCCTGACTATTTTGCTCATGTTCTTCCTCCTTCTGCTCTTCATCTGGGCTTTGGGAACTCAGTCCAGTGCTCCAATGTGGGTCTCAGTCTCTATCTCCATCCCTTGCCAGATGAAGGATCTAGGTGATATGCAAGATATTTATCAGTGTGTCTATGGGAGAAGGCCAGTTCAGGCATCCTCTCCTCTGCTGCCCACGGACCTAGTTGGGGAAATCCCCTTGGACACCTGGGAACCCCTCTAGAACCAAGAGTCTAGCCAACCCTAAAATGGCTCCCATGGTTAGGATATCTTCTTCCCTGCTCCGATATACACCCTTCCTCCATCTCAATTATCCCATTTCCCCAAGCTTTCCCCAATCCTCCCCTTTTTCCTTCTCTCTCCCATCTCCCCTTTCCCCGAATCCACTCCCACCCACCCCTGCTCCCAACTTTTCTTTTTTTTTTTTTTTTTTTTTTTTTTTTTTTTTTTTTGCCTGGCAATCTTGTCAACTTCCAATATCCAGGAGGATAACTATATGTTTTTCGTTGGGTTCACCTTCTTATTTAGCTTCTCTAGGATCATGAACTATAGACTCAATGTCCTTTGTTTATGGCTAGAATCCACTTATGTGTGAGTACATACCATATTCCTCTTTCTGGGTCTGGGTTATCTCACTCAGTAAAGTATTTTCTGTTTCCATCCATTTGCATACAAAATTCAAGGTGTCATTGTTTTTTACTACTGAGTAGAACTCTAAAGTATACATGTGCCACACCTTCTTCATCCATTCTTCTATTGAGGGGCACCTAGATTGTTTCCAGGTTCTGGCTATTACAAATAGTGCTGCTATGAACATAGTTGAACAAATGCTTTTGTAGTATGACTGGGCATCTCTTGGGTATATTCCCAAGAGTCCAAATCCAAGAACACATTAAAAAATATATATTATGATCAAGTAGGCTTCATGCCAGAGAGGCAGGGCTGGTTCAACATATGAAAATCTATCAATGTAATCCATCATATAAATAAACTGAAAAAAAAACATATGATCTTTTCATTAGATGCTGAAAAACCATTTGACAAAATTCAACACCCCTTTATAATAAAGGTCTGGAGAGATTAGGGATGCAAGTTTCATACCTAAATATAATAAAAGTTATTTAAAACAAGCTGATAGCTAACATCAAATTAAATGGAGAGAAACTCAAAGCCATTCCACTAAACTCAGGAACAAGACAAGGCTGTCCACTCTCTCCATACCTCTTCAATATAGTGCTTGAAGTTCTAGCAATAGCAATAAGACAACATAAGGAGATCAAGGGAATCAAATTGGAAAGGAAGAAGTGAAACTTTTGTTATTTGCAGATGATATGATATTGTACATAAGTGACACCAAAAACTCTACCAAAGAACTGCTACAGCTGATAAAAACCTTTAGTGATATGGCAGGATACAAGATCAACTTCAAAAAATTAGCTACCCTCCTATACACAAAGGATAAAGAAGCAGAGAGGGAAATCAGAGAAGCATCACCTTTCATAATAGCTACAAATAGCATGAAATATCTTGGAGTAACTTAACCAAGGAAGTGAAAGATCTATTTGACAAGAACTTTAAGTCTTTGAAGAAAGAAATTGAAGAGGCTACCAGAAAATGGAAGGATCTCCCTTGCTCTTGGAATAGTATGATCAACATAGTAAAAATGGTTATTCTACTAAAAGCAATCTATAGATTCAATGCAATCCCCATCAAAATCCCAACAAAATTTTTCACAGATGTTGAGAGAACAATTATCAACTTTATATGGAAAATCGAAAACCCAGGAAAGCCAAAAATAATCCTAAATAATAAAAGTACTTCTGGAGGCATTACCATCCCTGACTTCAAACTCTATTACAGAGCCACAGTAATAAAAAACAGCTTGATATTGGCATAAAAACAGAGATGTTGACGAATGGAATTGAATAAAAGACCCAGATATTAACACATAAACATATGAACACCCGATTTTCGACAAAGAAGATAAAATTATACAAAGTAATTAAAAAAGCATCTTTAGCAAATGGTGTTGGCATAACTGGATTTCAACATGCAGAAGAATGAAAGTAGATCCATATCTATCACCATGCACAAAACTCAAGACCAAATAGATTGAAGATCTCGATATAAATCTGACCACGCTGAACCTGATAGAATAGTAAGTGGGAAGCAGTCTGCAACACATGGGCACAGGAGACCATTTCCTATGTATAACCCCAGTAGCACAGACAATAACAGCAATAATGAAACTGAGAAGCTTCTGTAATGCAAAGGACACTGTCATTAACACAAAAAGACAACCTACTGAATGGGAAAAGATCTTCACCAGCCCCACATCAGACAAAGATCTGATCTCCAAAATATATAAAGAACTCAAGAAACTAGACATTAAAACTCTAATTAACCCAGTTAAAAATGGGGTACTGAACTGAACAGATAATTCTCAACAAAACAAGTTCAAATGTCCAAAAGACACTTAAAGTCATGCTCAACCTCCTTGGCAATTAGGGAAATGCAAATCAAAACAACTTTGAGATACCATCTTACACCTGTCAGAATGGCTAAAATCAAAAACACCAATGATAGCCTTTGCTGGAGAGGATATGGAGTAAGGGGAACACTCATCCATTGCTGGTAGCAATGCAAACTTTTGTAACCACTTTGGAAATCAATGTGGCAGTTTCTCAGGAAACTGGGAGTCAACATACCTCAGGATCAAGGTGACCTCTTGAATTTCTTGTCTCAGACTGATCACTAAGTTGTACTAAACTTTCCAAAAGTTTTGCAGATAACACAACTAATACAACAAGCCTAACTTATAGAGGAAAAGTTTAGAAGAAAGGAAAGGGGTAAATTTGTTTTAGCTTTAAAGCAGTTTCTTCAGAACCTAAACACTCCAGCTAGAAGTAGGCAGAAAACTTCACATTTCTTTGGAAGGAGAAACATACACATTTTCATCAGTACCTCACTTATGGGGAAGGAGATGCTGACCAGTCTCCTACCAGAAGAGATACTTTACCACAGTGAGATGGAGCACAGTTGTGCAGAGAGCTCCAAGGTTGCTGCTTTCATGAGGTTCCATGTCTGCTGGAGTGTTTTTTTTTTTCAGTAATGAAGCTGGTTTTGTCTCTTCTGTGCCCCCATAAGTAACCATTCACCTGTACTCCCGTTTGTGATAACAGTAAATACTTATTGGTTCAGCAAGTTGAACTGTAGTGCACTTTTCTGATGTGAGATCTCTCATAGTTTTATTTCTTGGATGAGAAGATATGTGCATGGTGCATCTCCATGGGTAAACTGGTTATGTGATACAACTTAACATTGTTTTACAACTTTTGTATTTTTTCACACTTTAGATAGCTGTGTTATTATTATTGTCATTATTGAAAGAACATAGACTACACCGAGGACAATGTCTTACTGAGTGTGACATTGCTTGTTGCTTTCTTTTTTGCTTTTTCAGATATTAAGGTCTTGTATTGGGTTTCTCCAGAAGAACAGAGACAATGTGTTAAATTTATTAAATCAGTTTATATTAAAATATTAATAGGTGAGTCACAACTAGATGTTTAGAACCCAGTCATTACAGTCCTTGAGGTTAGGGCCTTAGAAGTTGGATTAGTCCCACAGTCAATATCTTTTCCTGAGTATGAGTGGGCAATAACGCAGAGTTCCTCAGTCCACAAGATTGATGATCTCTGTTCTTGTATCAAGAACTTATAATCTTTCTAGAGACATGATTCTTAGTCCATGAGGGAAGCCTGAAAATGTTATTTCTGTAGTCAGTGAAGGAATCAGCATTAGCAACAACAGGGAAAATAAATTTGGTGACAAGAGGGAAATGTAAGAGATCTTTTCCCTTCCACAATCAATGTGGGATGTAATGGTGGTTCTCCATGAATCATGGAAAAAAAAGTTAGATTCAGATAAAACTTCTGAATCAAGTACTTCTAAATTGAATCAAGTTGGTTTTAATAATTAAAATATTCTGACATTTCAGTTTAATCATATCTTCCTCGTCTAGAAATCCTGTCTGTAGAAACCAGGCTTGAGATTTTAGTTAAATGTAGTATTATCACTATTACCCTAAAAATTCCAGCTAATAATAGCTTTAAACTAAAGTTATTTTAAGGTAAAAGAATATACATCTATTTAATAATCTTCTACATGCCTTGGGTTAACAATATAACTAAGATGTTTTATTCACAACCTCCTTTAAAGATCAAGAATCATATAACATTCTTCTAAGTCAGTTGTGCCTGGTAAATGACATGTGCCATTTTCACCAGGATCAAACCCACTCAGAAAATAAGTATGCTTCCTGTAATAGTAAATGTGACATAAAATCATTTTAGAGTGATACAGCTCTTGGTGAACACTTGATGATTTACATGTTTGTTGTTCATAATGGTTTTATGTTCCAATAAACTGACAAACATGTTTCACTCATCATGTATTTTTTAGATATGTATAATTCTTTTACTCTTTCATGTGATTAAATGCCATGAAGAATTTAATTTTGTGCAAAATCTGCATTGCCTTTATTTACATTCAATTCCTTCATGTGTAATAGCTGTTTACCCATCAGATATAATTATAAGATACAACATGAAATTCAGACCCCTTGAAATTTCACTCCAGCGAGTTTTAAAACTTCACACATTTACTAATACCACCATAATTCTGTCAAAAAGGCAAGACCTATTGCATAATTTAATTCATAGAGTTTATTTGATATTAGCATCTTAGTCATTGATGTAATTATAAATAACATACACTCATTAAAAAATGAAATAAGTTAAAGCTACAGTGATGGAGGAAGGTCATTGGTTAATTAATAAAGAAACTGCTTGGCCCTCATAGGTTAGAACATAGGTGGGTGGAGTAAACAGAACAGAATGCTGGGAGGAAGAGGAAGTGAGCTTAGATGCCAATGCAGCTGCTCCCTGGGGCAGACGCTATGAAGCTCCGACCCATAATGGACGTAGGCTAGAATCTTCCAGGTAAGCACACCTCGGGGTGCTACACAGATTATTAGAAATGGGCTAAATTAATACGTGAGAATTAGCCAAGAAGAGGCTAGATATAATGGGCCAAGCAGTGTTTAAAAGAATACAATATGTGTGTTGTTATTTTGGGGCAAAGCTAGCCAGGCGGCCAGAAGCAGGGTGGCAGGAAGCGGCCCACAGCTCCCACTACACTACAGAACACTTTACCTTTTATGACTGAATGTTAATAATTAAAACTTGTTTCTCTGTGACAACTTGTACTTTCATACTAATACTCAATACTCTTCACAGGTACAGTAGAGGATTTAATCAAAGAACATGTTTTCTTATTTGTTAGAGCTATGTCATTTCACATTATAGTCACAGTCAGAGACACGTAGAAAGGTCTGTTCCCAGCTATTTTTGACTTTATGTATTAATCATTATCCCATTTAAGACTGCAAAGGTACCACAAATCACTAAAGAAATCACTAAAGAATTTTTACAGAGTGAATCAAAGTTTTTGATAAGCACCATGATAGGCATAAATGTGATGTTTCTAGGTTGTACAGATATATGTTTTTATTAATGTACTTGCTCATATATAATCACACTACAATATACAAACAGAATTATCAAAAAACAAATGTATTGAAATTTTCTGTGCAAATGAAAGAAAAGAATATTTTAGAAAACAAAATCTTGAATATCAACACTTACCCTAATATGCTAGAAAACTGGAAACATTGCTAAATTAATATTTATTTATACATCAAGTGATGTTTTAACTTGAGATATGGAAAGTGGCCTTTAGCTATCTGTTGATTTATTATGATAAAGTGTTTAGTGTCATTGCCTACATATGAGACTTTCGGGTTACAGTCACAGTAATATAAATGCAATGCTGTACATTTATATAAGGAATTAATTTACATATGATAAAAACCCTCATTTTCCTTCCTTTGGCTTGCATGTGAGTGCATAGCTTTAATTTTTTGTATGTATTCTATGAAAGGACTAAGGTATCTGAGATGTACAATGCTGTATTTTTAATCCAATAAATTCATATACTTGGAATTTGATAGCAAAAAAAAAAAAAAACAACAAAACAACAACAACAAAACCCCACATACTGACTTGCTGTTTTGAATGGCATACAGGGAAGTGCTATTAAATTAGGGAGGAATAAAGATCATGAGAACCTTCTGTATTATTTAGGAGTGTGTTTGGATTGGTATACATCAGTGGAGAAGTTTCTAATTAAAGATATTTTAATTTTCAATGTAAATTACCTAAAGACACAGGAAAGGCGGTCATACATAGTAATAAATGTTATCCACTATGAAATATGAAATATATTAATATTGCTTCAGATTCCCTTGCGCACTTAGGGACAGTGATTTTCACCTAATGAAAAGCATTATAAGCAACTGTTAAATGTGGTTATGACTTTCTAGTGGCTTAAAAATACTTAAGGATTTTTTTAACTGTTTTATCATATTTAATACCTATTCAGCTTACTTAGTCCTCTGTATATATAAGTACTATGTAATTAATATATAGTAATTAATATATAATTTGAAAATTTAAGTCAAATTAAGAAGTAAATTTTGTGTTGGAGAGGAAAAAGTGAAATGTTCAGCATGTGTTTGATTAACCTAATTATTTTAAGTAGTAATTAGAAAACTTCTTTTTTCTGCGTTTTTATAATTCTTAGCATACATACTTTCTGGAACATTACCAAGAAGTCAAACTCCTCTAAGAAAATGCACAAAGAAAACAGTGATTATTATTCTGATATAATGAGCTATTTCAAAAAAAAAAAAGAAAGTTTAGAATGCCTTCCAAGACATGAATTTACTTGTATTTTAGGTAACTCAAACACTTTCTTTAAGAATGTGCAGTCTTTCAGAAATGCTGTACAGCTTTGACAACAGCTGGAACCAAATAAGTGAGTTAGATGCATTGTGGGTGATAAATCTCAGGTAGATTCTTCTATGCTTTATGCATAGGGTAAGGTAGAAAGGCAATAATAAAAGAAAACTAAATAAAGAAAAACAATATTCCTTGAAGGAAATTACACGATTGAGAAAAAATACCATTCCTCATTTCTAGTGTCCTCATTTCCTATATTTAGTTTTGTGAGACTCTGCATCCCTGTCTGCCACACTTCAGATTAATCCTCATTACTGACAAGATGGCAGATTCCACATGACCCCACCCTCTGTGGAGAGTGAATGATAGTCTGGCAGAAGTGCACCAGTATTCAAGGTTTTGAGCAAGGAAAGGAGATATCATTATTTACCAGATGCTTTGGTAAATGGGTGTGGTGGACACTAGGTCCAAGGGATGCTTGGGAATTTCTATTAAGTATCACTCCTATTAATGATGATGATTGGAAACATAAGGTAAACTCTATAGAGAGTTTGACAAGGGCCTCAGAGTGAGATGACCTTTGAATTTTTGCTAGAGACCAAGTGAGATCATTTTATTTTAACTTCCTTTCTTGGAGCCTCAGGCTGATATTCTTGGTGACAGCTTTGACTTCTGTCCCTGAAAATTCCTCAGTGAATATCAGTCTCTTATTCTAATTTTAAACTCTACATTTAAACACATATTGTTAAGTATGTTCGGCTACATGAACAAAACAAAATCTTATTCCTCCAGGAAGAAGATTAAAGTTATGTAGTTCAGAATCGTGTTTTAGGGAAAGATCCAGACAAATTTGGAGTTAATTCCAAGGAAGATGTTTTTCATTGTGTATTTCTTAAACAATGCATGAGGTTCCAGGTCATGAGGAAGATATCATTGGAGAAAGTAACTTTCCCAGTCTGTGTTATTAAGAAGTCCTTAATCCTGCAGGGAGAAATTTATATGCAGTAAAAACAGATGTGATAGGACGTGGCAGGGAGTACAGAAAATTGGTAAAAATGGTGTTATGAAACCCAATTAAGAGGAAATTTCAGTACAAAAAGTAAAAGATGACAGTTGGCTGAATGGAAAAGGCAAAAGCAGAATTTATAAATTCATTTGACTAACATCAAATGATCCATCTAAACCATAAGTCAAATGTGGGTCCTTTAGCATCTACATAGGACATTTGAAGTAAATCAGAAAACTTCTGTTCAATATTATGCAGGATATATAGATATATTCTATGTTGCTGGCTGGCAGAACAACTAGAAGCAATAGATATGTGCAAATGGTATCTAATAGGGTGTTCTGGTTAGACTTCTTGTCACTATGAACTTTTATTCTTCTGACCTAGAGGTCTTGACTCAGCAGGGGGATAATACTTCCAGGAGACTGACAATTATTACACTTTTTCCCTAGATCAGCAAGAGGAACAAATAAGTTACTGTGCTGAGAGATTGATCAATTCTGACTACCACAGGAAATTGGGATGCTATTTCACAGTAGAGGTGTAAGATAATACAGCTGGGATATATTTGATTTTTCGGAGAATCATTTAGTATCACCATACTTGTCATTAAATCCAGTGAAAAATGATAGTCAATTCAGCAGCTTGAAGTTTGACCAGATAACAACATTTAAATGTTGAACACATAGCTGGAGAGTCATAACCAGCCTAGTCACTTTCAGAGGGCAAGCAGAATATGAAGGGGGTCTTAGTGGAATACAGCTACAAACACCAGATAATATGTTGGAAATATTTAAAGTATTAATACATATATTTGTTAGGGTACTATGTTTCTTGTTTAAGCAACCTAAATATCTATACCAGTTGTCTATCATGCATCTTTCAATATATAATATTAACATCATAAAAGTTCCACAGCTTCCATTCCAAAGGGATAATCTAACTGTGTAGAAGTTCACTCAATTTTGTAGTCTTTGAGTCTGAGTAATTTCAATGTGTAATAATGGTAATTTGTGACAATTTCTATAATAAATACTTATTTAAAAATACATATGGGCAATGATTTAAAATCTATACATAGAGAGATACCTCGGCAGAACCTCTTGGGTTTCTTTTTGTTAATAAAAGACAATTGTCTGGGTTCGATGTAAGGATTACATTGTTTATAAAGTTACTTAATGTGATGGGAGTGAGCACATCTTTATATACTGATGAGATCGATCCTATAAAGAGATGTTAATCAATTAAAATAGAAGTGAAAATGGTAAGGCCTCCTGATATTAGGTACCAGTTTAAGTAAGTTTGCATATGCCTACACAGGTATGTGTATCAGTGTGCACTAGTGTGCTTATTTGAGTGAAGGTTGGAGATAGATATTGAATGCATTTCATTATTGCTCTTAAATTATTTTTAAGACTCTGTCCATGAAACTGGAGTTGCTAATTTTTTAAATATGTTAGCCATTGGTCACCACATGTCTGTTGATCTTCACTGCCTCCCTGTGTACATAGTCTTCATACAGGTTCTGAGTTCCTGAACTTTAATTCTATGGAAGAACAGATTGATAAAAATGGGTTAGATCAAGATGTGAGAGTTGCCAAGAAGAGGTTAGATATAATGGGACAGGCAGTAATTTAATTAATAAAATTTCTATGTGGTTATTTCAGGGGTTAAGCTAGCTGGGCAGTGGGGACATAGCCTGCTCCTCCTCACTATGGTGCCCAATGGGGTTGACTGACTCCACGTACAATCTGAGAGAACTTATTTTTAAACACATAAAAAACAGAGTTTAACACAACTTTTTGCTGTTTGCTGGTCGCTTACCACAGATAAATTTTTCTGACTAAGCAGCCACAGGAGGAAAAAGGGTGTGACATTTTAAAACAAGGCTTCCAGGGCCCCGTCACCACTCCAAATTCCGTCTATGGAGCATTTGTGGGCCCAGCTGTTTGTGTGCCCACTCAGGGTCAGGAGAAAAATATCTGAGATGATGCCAATGACTCAGCTCTTCCTGCCTGTGTAGGCAGCAGGATCACGTCTACTAGAAAGTGGCAGTTTTGAAATACCAGTTTCTGTGTTGTGCCATTGCAATCTCTGTCTGGCTCCTGTGGGAGACAGAGCTTTTGAATGGGGTTTGTGAGTAAAATGCTACAGCGTGCTTAATGGCAATGTGGACTGTGCCCCCCTCAGGGGCACCAAATGGCTCTGAGTCATGACACTGCTCTACCATGCTGAACCATGCTGATCAGGCAGGAACTATCATAATTATCATAATAACAACACAGTTAGGGTTTAGACTGGGCAAGAAACAGGCGGTACTGTATTACCCCTACATGGCACAAGCTAAAGTTTTAAAGAAGCGCTTAGCATTTTAAGGAGTGCTCCTGAATAGTAAAAAATTACAGATTCACAACAGGACATATTCAGACATAAAAGACCTCTAAATGGGTCACAGTGTTGGATGAGTGTACATAGGCTTGGGAAAGAGAAAAAAGACTATAGAAAGTCATAAAATAAATTTAATTCCTTAAAAGGGGTAAAGTCTTTAAAGAGACAGAGTAAAGATTGTTATAAATGAAAAGAAATAAAGAACAATAAGCCGCTGAAAATGGAAAATTAACAGAGAGTTTGGATTCTGTGTACTACTGTGTTTTCTTTGAATTTTTTGACTATGAAGAGGCAAAGTACAGAGAGACATACCATTATATGGACTACCAAGCTAAACCAACATGTATATTATAAAAGTATAATGATTTCAGAATTTGGGCCTAAGGATATAATGCTTTAGAAAAAAGGGTTCTTCTTTTGTTTTCACAGAGGATGAGACCCTGTGGATTGCTTCTAGACCAATATGGTATGATCGACCAAGGCCTCTGGAATGGTTGCCATGAATACCATCCAAAAATTTCTTTGCACAATTGCAGGCTGAGATGAACCTAGCACACAAGATACACCATGAAATATCTGATAAACAGCACCCCCATTCATCATGAAGCAGTTTGGAGAGAAAAAAACTGTACCCAAATTCCCAAATATTGTTTATAATTTTTTTTTACATTTAAAGGGGGATATGATATAGATATGAATAATTTGTATGGGTATGGATCTTTCTTTATTGATACAAATTTAAAGTCAATTTTGTTATATATATTTCTGATCTTGATTAAGGTATTGTGATTGTGTAGTTTATTTAAAAATGTGATGTATAATTAGGAAATATAGGTTATTAATGAATAATCATTGATAATAGTCAAGGTTATAGTCATGTTAGTTAGATTTTCTAGATGTGCATAGAAATATTTCAGATAGTCATTCTTCATATCTTTCAAAGACTAGAGAATATAGCATTTAAAATTGTTTTAATAACTTAGGGTTTTCCATGACAGTGAGATCCATCTGCTCCTGGCAGCAACAATCTACTTCGAGAGGAAGATGGACATTGAAGAGGCTCCTTATGGAGTTGGTTAGCCATTTGACCAAGAAACTGCTCTTGCCTCAACCGTTGCATAAACTTGACATGAAGAACCTGCAGAGAGAGGACTGTTTAACTTGCCTAAAGGTGAGATGGTCCTTCAGGGTTCCTGATTCATGAAAGAATCTGTGAGACATTTTGCAGTACACAAAAGAAAGTGACTGAACTGTCTTTGAAATTTCCTGCTTCATGGAAAAGTATGCTGGATACTATGGGCCTGAAGGCCAAAGATGGATGCCCCAACAGTACAGAAAAGCTTTGGGTGATTGTCCAGGGAGTGAGATGTCTCTGTCATTTCTAGAGTTTTGGAAGTTTCTTACTTCTTGTTTACATAGGTAATATTATATCCTTCTGGAGTCTTTGATAGAGTTAAAGAATAGGTAGATAGTTATAGTTTTCCATTGATATGCAAAGAGATAAAATAGATCTAAATATTTTAGCTGTAATTCTTGCTTGATACCTGTCATATGTAATTTTACTGTGTTAAAGCCTTCCTTTTTGTTTAAACAGAAAAGGGGAAATGGGGTAGGTGGCCCTTCTGTATTTGTTTTACTTTCATTGGTTATTAAAGAAACTGTCTTGGCCCAGTTGATAGGGTAGAACTCTGGTAGCTGGTGAAGAAAGAATAGAATTCTGGGAAGAAGAGCAGTGTGGCAGATGCCATGATTCTCCTGCCCAAGACAGACACTGGTTAGACTCATGCAGGTAAGCCACAGGAAAGTGGCGATACACATTAACGGTAATGGGTTAAATCAAGATGTGAGAGTTGGCCAAGAAGAGCCTATATATAATGGTCTAGGCAGTAATTTAATTAATACAATTTCTAAGTAGTTATTTCGAGGGTTAAGCTAGCCGGGCCGTGGAGTTTGTCCCTCTCCTCCTCACTACATTTATTTACTATATTTTGATCATATTCTTTTCTCTTTCCAAGTTCCTCCCTACTTTCCTACTCACCCAACTCCATGCTCTCTCTCTGTGTCTCTCTCTGTGTCTCTTTGTCTCTCTGTCTCTCTGTCTCTCTCTCTCCCTCAAAAAACCAGATCAAAACAACCAAAATAGAAAAAAAATGACAAAACTAAATATCAAAGTAGACAATAAACAAAACAAGAAAATTAAAAAAGATGAAGAACATAACAAAACAGAAAGCATGCACGAGTATGTGCACACACACACACACACACACACACACACACACATCCCATACACTTCCAAAGCAAATAAACAATCAGGTCAAATATTTCATGGATAAGGTCTGCTATAGAATATGGCTCATATACTCTAGGACATTTTATTAGGAAAAAAACTGATTGTCCATAATCTAGCAGTGATCAAATGCAGCTTGTTTTTTTTTTATTTTTATTTTTAAAAAACTTTTTTTCTCATTTTACATACCAATTTCTTTTCAAAATCCCTTCCCTCCTCCTGCTCTCTTAACCTACCCCACTGCAGTAATAGGAGTGGCGGGCTGCATCCCCGCCACCCGGTTAGCTTTACCCAGAATAATTACACAGAAACTGTATTCTTTTAAACACTGCCTGACCCATTAGTTCCAGCCTCTTATTGGCTAGCTCTTACATATTGATCTAACCCATTTCTAATATTCTGTGTAGCACCACGAGTTGGCTTACCAGGAAAGATCTTAACCTGTGTCTGTCTGGAGTGGAAGAATCATGGCGACTCACTGACTGGGCTTCTTTCTCCCAGCATTCTGTTCTGTCTACTCCGCCTACCTAATTTTCTATCCTATCAGGACCAAGCAGTTTTCTTTATTAATTAACCAATAAAAGCAACAGATAAATACAAGACCCACCTCCATCACCCCACTACACCACCCCTATCCACTCCTCAGAGAAAGTAAGGCCTCCCATGGGGAATCAACAATTCTAGCACATTGTTTTGAGAAAGGACCAAGGCCCTGCTTATTCTATCTAGGCTGAGCAAGGTATCCCTTCAAAAACAATGAGTTCCAAAAAGCCAGTTCAAGCAGTTGGGATAAATCCTGGTCTCACTGCCAGTGGCTTCACAGTCTGCTCCAGCTATACAACTGCCTTGCACATTCAGAAGACCTAGTATGATCCTATGCTGGTTTAGTAGCTGTCAGGCCAGAGTTAGTGGGCTCCCATTAGCTCAAGTACTCTGTTTCAGTAGGTGTCCCCATCATGGTCTTGACTTATTTGCTTGTATTCTCACTCCTGCCACTCTTCAACTGGACTTAGGGATCTCAACCCAGTGCTCCTCTGTGGATCTCTGCCTCTGCTTCTATCAGTTGATGGATGAAGGTTTTATTGTGTCATTTAAGATAACCATTAATCTTATTAAAGGGAAAGGACAGTTCTGGCATCCTCTCTACTTTTGTGTAAGGCCTTAGCTGGGGTCATCCTTTTAGATTCCTTTAGATATTTCTTTCCTTACTCTGTGTCTCTGTCCTTCCACCATCTCAACCATCCCATTCCCTCATCTTCTCCCCCTTTCACTTCTCCTCTTTTCCTTCTCATCTGCCCTCCCTTCTTCCCCCAACTCTATACTCCCAATTTTCTCAGGAGATCTTATCTATTTCTCATTTCAAGGGTAATCTATATTTTTTTTTCTGTTAGGGTTCTCCTTGTTAATTAGCTTCTCTGGGATCATAGACTAAAGCTTCATCATTCTTTGCTTTGTAACAATAAATAAATGGGATCTTCTGAAACTGAGAAGCTTCCGTAAAGCAAAGGACACAACATAGTCAATAAGAAAAAAACAACCGACTCAATGGGAAAATATCTTCACCATCCCACATCAGATGGAGGATTGATCTCCAAAATTAAATCAGAAACTCAGGAAAATAGACATCAAAACACCAAATAATCCAACTAAAATATGGGGGTATAGATCTAAACAGAGAATTCTCAACAGAAAAATATAAAATAGCCAAAAGACACTTAAGGAATTTTCAGAATCCTTAGGCATCAGGGATATGCAAATCAAAATGACTCTGCGGTGCCATCTTACACCAGTAAGAATAACTAAGATGAAAAACACAAATGATAGTTTATGCTGGATAGGATGAGGAGTAAGTGTAACACTTCTCCATTGCTGGTGGGAATGCAAACTTGTACAACCACTTTGGAAATCAATATGGCAGTTTCTCAGAAAATTGGTAATCAATCTACCTCAAGACCTAGCAATATCACTCTTGAAAATTCGTTCATCCCTATTCATAGCAGCATTATTTGTAATAGGCAGAAGCTAGAAACAGTCTGGATGCCTTTCAACCAAAGACTGAATACATAAAATGTGGTACATTTGTATAATGGAGTACTGAGCAGTGGTAAAAAGCAATAGCATCTTGAAATTTTCATGCAAATGGATTGAAATAGAGAAACCATCCTGAGTGAGGTAACCCAAACCAAGAAAGATGAGCAGGGAGTACTCACCCATAAGTGAATACTATCTGTAAAGCAAAGGATACCAAGCCCATAGTTTACAACCTCAGAGAAGCTAAGTAATGAGGAAAACCCTAAGAGAAACATATATATCCCCTTGGGAAGCAGAAATACACAATTCAAATTTTTAAAAATTCAACTAATTTTGTGAATTTAGTATAATTACTTGGTTTTAAAATGTATTTGTCTTATTTTAGAGATTATAATTGATCAAGGAATTCCTCTGCTCTCTGTATAATGCTACGTATATGTCTGTGTTCATCACAGTATTCTCTTCTCAGTTTGTAGGTTACATGTATGTGTGTCTTCATCAAAGCATTCCCTTGTCTGTTTGTATGTTACATATATGTTTGTATTAATAGCAACATTCCCCCTCAGTCTGCATAATGTTACTTGTATATGTGTCTTCAGAGTGGACCATTGAAATCAGAAAAAAAAGGATTATGTACTCTTTTTTGGGGAAGGTGATATCTCCCATTAAGTATTCTTTAGCTACTTGTTTCTCTTTGTCTGGGTTTGTGATGTGGTCTTTTCCCAGCAACTTTGACATGGATCTTGGTAGTATACATGTTCAGTTCATGTTTAAGTGTGTTTATTTTGGTGAATGTTTATGGGTGTTGCCTCAGACATTACTTGGAAATGCAATCTCATAGAAACTCTCTCATCCTCTGACTCTTACAGTTTTTTTTTTGCTCCATTTTCTGCAACATTTCCTGAGCCTTAGGTGCAGGCGTATTTTGTTGATTTGTCTGTATCTGTTGGTTACTTGATTTTACTAATAGAATATGTCATGTGATCATGATTCTGAAGAAATCCTTTTGGCACTTTTGAGCAATAGGGTTACAGTTGTATCAAATCAAACAACAGCATCCAGTCAAATTTTGTATCATAATATTTATGCATATATTATATAGACATATTTACTTAAGTGTGTTAAATGATAAAACATATATTATATTTTATATTTTCTTTTAAAGGTATTTTGTGGAATGATTAAAAATATTTTTAAATTAATTCAATTGTAACCAGAGACTGCTCATTCATTTCCGAGCTCCCCAGTCCCAAATAATCAGGCACAAGCTATGTTAATTATAATACTATTTGGCTTATTAACTCAGGCTTTCTATTAGCTAGCACATCTTAAATTAACCCATTTCTTTTAATCTATGTATCACTATGAGTCTGTGGCCTACTGATAAGGTTCCTGCAGCATCTTCATCCTTTTGCAGATATATCACATCTCTTTGACTCTGGCTAATCTCTCTTTATATCTCTGTTCAGATTTACCACTTGTCTTTATTCTGATATGCCATTGGCTAAAACAGCTTTATTCATTAGTGAATAAAAGCAACACATGTAAAAAAGGACATCTCACATCATTTATTCATTTTAAAACATAAATATTTTAAGTCACTAGTAATTTTCTGATACTATTTCAATAACCTAAAAAAATTCACAAAATACAAATCTGGAGATAAATCGTATTCTTTTTTAAATGTACATATATCATTTATATGTTACATGTAACTATACACAAATAATTTATTACACGTTAGTTCATTATGGATTTGTCCTAAAATGAATCAGAAAACTCTGAGACACAGGCTTTGAAATTAAAACATGTCTTTACTTGTATCTTACCTTACATAGAATTTCTTTGCTTCCATTTATTCTTTCTTTTTTTCTTTTTTCTGTCTTTGTCATCCTTTTATGTCACCAATGTTAACATCTATTAAATTTCAATAGATATTCCATCACTGATATGTATTTGCATGGTTTTTAAAGTGCATTGTTGTTTCCTCTAAATATGTACTGTTTATTTAGACAAAATTAATCACTTACAGGGAAATTAAGGGTAAGTAAAACTGATATTTAGTTTTCTCATTGTATATTGTACACAGGAAAATGTCAATATTGTGGGAGAGATCCTTTACAAAGTTTCATGAAATGGATAACCATTAAATAAATTACTTAAAAGTTGTTGATGGATTTGTTTGCTTTTGTTTCTTTTTTTTTTCTTCAGTATTTTCTAGTTTCATGGGATTTCTTGTAAGTTATGTTTTTTATATAGAAAGTTATTGTGTGTTTTGAAAATCACTCTTTGTGAATTTCTCTGCCACTAAATGTAGATAACATATAAGCAGCTAAAGGAATGGAAAAGTCACTAGAATTGCCTTGTTTCAGCCTGTGTACCTCCTGACAGTTTCTTTTTATTTCTAATGGAGTTTGCACATGTGCATGCTCTATATTATATATACATTGTATTCACTTACACATATGAAAATTCTTCTTAATATTTATTCTGGATGTGCATAGATGTTTGATATGAATAAAGAAATTACATTCATAAATAAAGTCTTTGACAGAGAAGACAGAATAAATGCAGCTACCAAAGTATGACTAGGAATACAAGTTTGCTCTGAAACTGCCTGATCCTAACTGGAGTATTTATATTTGTTAAAATGTATACTAGCTTTAAATCTCTATGAATTTGTGACTGGACAAATGGTTGACTCCGTGGGTAAGAACACTAGTTTTTCTTCTAGAGGTTCTTAGCAACTGTATGGAGACTCCCAGTCATATATTACCCCAGTTCCAGAGGACCTAGTTCTGCGTACACATGATGCACTAAATAAAGCAGGCATACACAAACAGATATAAAATAAACAGATTTAGAACTGTTTTCACAATTCTTTCTTTTTGTTTTTTCCTTCTATAGATTTTTTTAACTAAGTACACTGTTTTTTTGAAAATAGGTACTTGTGGCATTCAGTAAAGAGGAAATGTGCTGTTTCAATGGCTGGCTGCTTTTACAAAACAATTTGGATATCTTCAAGAAATTTAAAGTTCACAGTTTTAAAAGGTAACTAGCTAATATAATTTATGGTTTTTGGTTTTTATATTAAGAAATGATAAATTAATAAGTATTAATTATGTATTCCTCACCCACTGTCTCTTCTTTATATGTCTCTGACCTTCTATGTAATGCAATAGGTATCAGCAAACAACTCTTACTTTCACTTAAAAGTGACATTTATTCATTTACTTAGTTATTTACTTTTAATTATGAGTATGTGTGTATGCATCTTTGTGGGTATTCTCATGTTTGTATAAGTGCCTACCAAGACCAGGATAGGGAAGCACATGTTCTGAAGATGGAATTGTGATGGATCTGTTGTCATTCCTGGACTTAGAACTTGCATTTTATGAAAGAGCCATGTTTCACTTTTTATAATTTTATTTATTTAAATTTGTACTATATATATGTAAACGTATATATATATATGTGTGTGTGTGTGTGTGTGTCTGTGTGTCTGTGTGTGTCGATATCTGTGTAGCAGTATATGATAATAGTGCATGAACAGTTAAATACAGGAATATTAAGTTATTTCTTTACCCACTTATCTAGGGATTTGGCATATAATTGTGTACTATGGTAATGCTTGTGGAGATATTACAGGACAACTTGCAGGAGTCTGCTCTTGCTTCCAACCTGTTGAGATATGTCTTATTTCTGCAACTTCCCAACAGTCTTGAGGTGAGCTGAACCTTGAGATTCTGGGTGACTTTCTTGCCTCTGCTTCTTACATTGAGAGAAGAACATTGGGATAATTGAAGCACACTGTCATCACAATTGTTTTTTAATAATAGGTAAAGGGATTCTCTGAATGTGGCTGACAAGGGGGACTGATTGAGAAGCCATTGATAAAGGCACTAGGACTTGTTTCTACTGCATATACTGGCTTTTTGGGACCCTAGTCTCTTTGGAGGCAAAGCTTCCTTGGCCTGGAGGTATGGGGGAGGGCCTTGTATTTTCCACAGGGCAGGGTTCCCTGCCATCTCTTAAGGAGGGAGGGGGAAGGAGGAGGGGGAGTGGGGGAGCAGAGCGGGAGGGGAATGGGAGGATGGGAGGAAGTGTAAATTTTTAAATGGAAAAAAAATAGGTAAAGAGTATAACTAAAGTGGGTCATCAGGCTTACATAGATAGTGCTTTTTACTCAAAGATTCATCACTTCGTTATCACTACCAGTTACATTTTTCAACTAGTGACCTCAATTCAACAACTTTTTGGAAGAAACTTCTTTATTTGGAACTGCATTATAACTGTCAGTGCCACCACTATGATATATATAACTCTATTAACAAATTATGGCCCAATTGACCCAGACCATCTACAACACAGGATTTTATAGAATCTCATATTACATAACATTAAATACAAATAGTATGTTGGGTTTGATAATCTCATAAAAGATGGATTTCTTTTGATGATTAAGGTAAAATTTGCATGTTATTTGTAGGCACATGAAGGACTGCAATAAGAACACAATAACAGCAGTCACATTTCTTCTTTGTGGCATAATTTCATATATTAAAGGCAACTTGAACAAAATATCTCTTCATCTGCAAAGATGATTCTATCAAAAGCATTAATAATAACAGATAGTATTTTATTTCACTCTATCACTGGAAGCTAAAAATACAAATGCTTTGAGAAGTGTTGCATTGATTTATATTTATTCTATTTTATAAATTACTGAGATCAAATCCTTTTTTACAAGAACTTTTTGTTATAAGGGAATTACAATTCTACAAAGGAATTAAAGTGGCTGTTCTTGGGGGAAGTGAGTTTGTTAGCAGAAGAAGGTTTTTCTCTCAAGGCTATTTTCCCTAGTTTCAACATTTTGCTCAAGGCTATTTGATAAAGCCCTGCTTTCATAATCATTGGAAAGAAGTGCATTCCAGTGTTTTCGAATCTAAAGAAGCAAAATGCTAATGTAGGGACAATATCCTAACTATCTTTCTCATTTTATGTCTGAGACAACTTTTTCTTTAACAAATGTGAGATGCTTGGGAGAAGTTGCTAAAATATTTGCCAATTCTTTGTATTTCTCCTTTCCCAGCTTTAAAATAAATAGATAATGCAAAGCCTATAAGAATATTTGAACAGATTCCTGTATCACAAGACTTCAGAAAACTGGAAAAGAAATCACATATCCTAAAAATACAAAATAGTTTTCAGAATTAAAAGAACTTTTTCCTTTTAAGTACCAATTTATTATAACAAATTGGTATTAATTTTTTTATCTACAAGATCTTATTGTTCTGCAAAGCAATTTAAGAAGAGAACTTGAGCCGGGCGGTGATGGCGCACGCCTTTAATCCCAGCACTTGGGAGGCAGAGGCAGGCGGATCTCTGTGAGTTCGAGACCAGCCTGGTCTACAAGAGCTAGTTCCAGGACAGGCTCCAAAACCACAGAGAAACCCTGTCTCGAAAAACCAAAAAAAAAAAAAAAAAAAAAAAAAAAAAAAAAAAAGAAGAGAACTTGATAACACTTTGCGAACATCAAATAAAATCTTTGTTCTTTGGGTTGGAAATTAATAAAGAACGATATTTATTAAGGAAACTCTACATCCTCTACACTACCTCCAGTATTATCTTAGTCTATTACTAAATACATGTGCAAATGACACCTCTTACACCTGCTGACTTTCATAACAATCACCTGACTTTAATAATGTAAATTTTTATATCTTAAAATTCCACACACTTTTTTTTCAGCAATCATGGATGGCAAACTGACAACTTAAACCATTTCTGTCATATTTCTTCATGAGCTTGCTATTTCTATCTTTTGGTTTTCATTGGTTTCACTAATCTATGTGATCAATAAATCTATGTGATCAATAAAGGGGGGGATATACCTGTTTGGGCAAAGAAAAATTAGATGTTTTCAGGGAGGGTGAAAGACATATAAATTTAGGTGCCATTGTCTCATGAGTTTACATAACCAGTTGAATTTCACAATGAAAAATTGGGGGGTGGGGCAGCACAATGTTCTCTGCTTCCTCTTCTTCTCTGCTATTTATACAAGCAGCTAAAGTATCCTGTCACCACTAACTCTCTCAACCATTTTCTAAAATGATGAATTGACTCTGTCCTCATAAGCTATAAGTATAAATGCATCCTTTCTTGTAGTTAGTGTAGTCGGGTATTGTTGACTGATGTTTCTGTCCCACCAGTTCCTACAGTTGTTTAGTCCCAAATAAATACACAAAGATCTAAATATATCATAAATTGGTTGGCGTAGTATCTCAGATTTCTTATTAATTGATTATTACATCTTAAATGAATCCATTATTCTTGTCTGTGTTAGCCATGTAGCTTGGTACCTTTTTTGGTGAGGCAGTCACATCTTGTGTTCTTTGTATCTCAGTGACAATTATAAACTAAGTATTTCCTCTTCTCAGAATTCTCCTGTTCTCATTGTCCCACCTCTACTTTCTGTCTGGTTACTCCTCCTATAATCCCTGCCTGGCTACTGGCCAATCAGCATTTTATTAAAATACAATTTACGGGGTATAAACCATTGTCCTTCAACAAGATATTTTGTCAAGACAAGAATAAAATAACAAGCATAATTAGTTATTATTTACCTTTTCACATCCATGCTGGACAATCCAATTTGTGTTGTAATAAGAGTGGCGGGGCTGCATCCCTGGCACCCGGCAGCCCACATGGCTTATGTCCCAAAATAATTATACGGAAACTGTATTTTTTTGAACATTGTCTAGCCCATTAGTTTTAGCCTCTTATTGGCTAGCTCTTACATATTGATCTAACCCATTTTTAATATTTTGTGTAGTACCACGAGCTGGCTTACCAGGAAAGATCTTAACCTGCGTCTGTCTGGAGTGGGAGAATCATGGTGACTCCCTGACTCGGCTTCTTTCTCCCAGCATTTTGTTTCATCTACTCCACCCACCTAAGGGTTGGCCTATCAAATGGGCCTAGGCAGTTTCTTTATTAATTAACCAATGAAAGCAACAGATTATTAAAAGACCCACCTCCATCAAATTTGAATATTCATAATGAAACTTCTAAAATTTGTATATCTCCGGGGAAATCATCAGGAAACCTCTTGATCTCCAAAATTCTTTTAACTATTCAACTTCAATAGTAGTAGGAGGAGGCCACTTGTTGTTTCCCAGTGGCTTAGTCCAGAAATAATTACACAGACATCATATTATTTAAATCACTGCTTGACCAACTAGCTCTAACTTCCTATTGGCTAACTCTTACATCTTAATTTAACCCATTTCCATTAATTTGTTTATTGGCATGTGGCAGTGACCTACCAGGTAATGTTCCCAGCATCTGTCTTTGGCAGTGGCTCCATGGCTTCTCTCTAACCCCACCCTTCTTTCTCCCAGCATTGTGTTTAGTTTTCTCCATCTAGTTCTGTTCCCCTATACCTCTGCTATTGACCCCAAGTAGTTATTTTATTAACCAATGATATTCATAGCATACAGAGGAGAATCCATATCACCTCCACTTTTCTCTTACAATATAAAGAAAGGTTTTAATTTAACATAGTAAATTACATATAACAAAACAGTTATCAAGCAATAATTACAGTTACAATATTTATATCTATTATCTTTTAGCATAACTAAGAAAAAATATAACTGTAACTTCTTCAACTACATCAAAGATTCCAAAATGATATAATATTACCTAAATAAACAGTAAGTTTATTGTAAGCAATTTCAAAACTCTAGAACTGACAGAGACATCTTGCAGCCTGCACAGTCACCCAAAGTTCTTCTGTACCATTGGGCCATCCATCTTCAGCCTACAGGTCCATAATATCCAGCAGATTTTCTCATGAAGCAGGAACTTTCAAAAACAATTCTACCTATATTGGTAGTTTTCAGTATCATTTTTTTTTCTGTGTCCTGCAGAATGATTAACAGATGGTTTCATGAAACAGGAACCATGAAGGGTGGTTTCACATTTAGGCAAGTTCAACAGTCATTTTTCTGTGGGTCCTGCATGTCCATTTCATCAGATAGGCCAGACAAGACCAATTTCTTGCCCAAACTACTAACTAACTCCATTAGGAGCCTTTTTGATACCCGTCTTCCTCTTGAAGTAATTGGTGCTCCAAGGAGAAGATGTGTCTCACTGTCATGAAAAGTCCTATGCTCTTAAAATATTTTAAATGCCATATTCTGAAGGTCTCTGAAAGATTTGAAGAATACCTATCTAACTGGAATATATCTATATATCTAGAAAACCTAACTAACATGACTAGAAGCTTAACTATTATAGATGACTGTTTATTAACATGTATTTCTTAATTATGAATTACATTTTTAAATGAGCTGTATAAGCACAATATCTTAATCAAGAGCAGAAATATACATACACAATATATAACAAAATAGACCTTAATTTAGTATCAATAAACCAAGATTCAGCCGGGTGGTGGTGGTGCATGCCTTTAATCCCAGCACTCAGGAGGCAGAGGCAGGCAGATCTCTGGGAGTTCGAGGCCAGCCTGGTCTACAAGAGCTAGTTCCAGGACAGGCACCAAAGAAACCAGAGAAACCCTGTCTCAAAAAACAAAAAACAAACAAACAAACAAACAAACAAAAAAAAACCAAGATTCATACCCATAAAAATTTCTAAAGCATATTTCCCTTTGAATGTAAAGAAACATTTATAGACAATATTTGGGAATGTGGGCATAGTTCTCTCCAAACTCCTTCCTGCTGTTTATTGGCTTTCATGGCTTCTCTCTGACTCTGCCCTTCTTTCTCCCCACATTCGGTTTAGGTTTCCTCATCTGCCTCTGTTCCCCTATAGCTCTGCTATAGGTCCAAAGCAGTTTCTTTATTATCACAGAATACAGAGGGGAGTCCCATATCATCACCTCAAACTTTGTGTCATCCTATTTATGAGTATGGCACTTAGACTCATAATTTCTCTCAACCATTCCTGTAATTCTGGATTGAAATTGAGTGTTAATTACTTTTTTTGAAGGAAAAAGCCTGAATGTTTAACAATTCTGACTTATCTATGAGCTTGTACCTTCTCTAAATATCTAAAGTGTCATGTTAATTGAAATATGAAGGGAAACATTAGACTTTATAGTTTCTGATTTAAAATGTGTAACACATTAAAAAAGACATATGTCTCAAATTATCTTAAAAACAATAACCTTAGCACCAGAATATGTAGCTAATATAACCATAGCAAGACTTAGATGGACAGAATGAATTATCTTCTTTCAGGAGATAAATAGTCCATGGACACTTAGCAGCTTTCTGTCTTCAAGGATCAAATTCTCTTTCAGCTAATCCTGAAAGTGTATCTCTAGTTATATCACTATTGATAAATTGACATAGTTTTACTATTGTATTATTAATGACTAGCCTGACAATATCTCATCCTTGCAATATTCATTTCATGAAGAATATATCAGAAATAATAACATGGGGGACTTATTGGAGATTGTAGTGATTATTTTTATCCAATTTTGGGAATAACTAAATTTTCTATTGCTGAAGGCATCATGAACATTAAAATCAATTTCTTGATCAGAGCTAGAACTGACATGAATGTCCACTCCTTGAAGACTAACATTCATGGTACCAGACAGGACCATGGAAGCTTAAAATGGAGCAATAGAATCAATAATCCTACCCAGCTATGATGTTTATGAATCATATCAAGGGCCAATATGGCACAATAACCTGCTGATAAAGTGCTGCCACGTTTTCCTTGCTTCTATAAATATGCTTATGACCCACTCAAGAAGAGGTATATTGTTCCTGGTCTTTGGAATCTACCTAAATTAACTGTGTTTGTAATATAAACGTATTGGAGAAGAATCCAGAATATTTAATTTACTAAACAAGCATAATCTTCTAAAATAATATGTAACCATTTTTCTTATAAGTATAGTTTTCATTAATGAACAAGGAGACCTCTTTGCAACAGATTTAGTTCATTACAAAGAGCCATAACCAATGTAGGTGCATAGTTGTCTAGTACAGTCTCAATGTGTGCATTTATGAAATATTTCTATATGTATGGCTTGGGGAACACTACAAAAGACTATGAAGAAAGATTAGAATAGTCAGGTGATAATGGAGTCTACTGTGAAATTGTGTCTCCTAGTAACATGAGAATATATTCCTGTATGATGGAGGTGGGTCATCTTTCTATCTGTTGTTTCATTGGTTAAGTAATAAAGAAACTGCCTTGGCCCCTTTAATAGGACAGGAAATTAGGTAGGCGGAGTAAACAGAGAGAATGCTGGAAGAAAGAAGCCGAGTCGGGGGTCGCCATGATTCTCTTTCTCCAGACAGACGCAGGTTAAGATCTTTCCTGGTAAACCAGCTCGTGGGCTACACAGAATATTAGAAATGGGTTAGATCAATATGTAAGAGCTAGCCAATAAGAGGCCGGAACTAATGGGCCAGGCAGTGTTTAAAAGAATACAGTTTCCATGTAATTATTTCAGGGCATAAGCTAAGCCATGTGGGCGGCCGGGTGCCGGGGACGCAGCCCCGCAGCTCCTATTACAACAGAGTGGCACCCAACGTGCTAATGAACACCACGTAAAACCTGAGAGGGCTTAAAAAGGATACAGAGAGAATTTAAGACAGATTTTTGCTGTTTGTGGGTTGCGTGCGGCAAAGAAATTGTCCTGACTCAGCAACAGGAAAAAACTGGCTGTTTTAAAATGTCGGCTTTCTGGGCTGTGCCGCCATTGTGATCTCTGTCTGGCTCCTGCGGGAGACAGAGTCTTTGAATGGAGCATTTGGAGTAAAGTGCTACGATTTGTTTGATGGCAACTAGATTCACTGTGTGCCTAAAAGGAAGTCATTTTCTGCTGCGGCTCAGAGGCACAAGCAGCTCCACCACGCTACTGGTGCAATGTACAAGAATCAGAGGCACGAGCGGCTCCGCCATGTTGGACTGGGCGGGGCAAGCAGGCAGTACCTGTTTTTGACCTAGGAATGTCACGGCTTAGATTCTTAAGCGCTTAGCGATTTAAAAGCGCAAAACAAAGTGCTCCTGGATAGTAAAAAAATTACAGATTCACAATAGAACTGATTCAGACACTGTTGGATGAATGTACGTAGGCTTGAGAGAGAGAGAAAAAAATATATATATAAAGAATAAAGTTAATGTCTTAAAAAAAGGGTAAAGTCTTTAAAGAGACAGAGTACAGATAGTTATAGATTAAAAGAAATAAAGAAAAAATAAGCCACGTAAAAATGGAAAATTCACAGAGAGTCTGGATTCTTTGTATTATTGTGTTTTCTTTAAAATTTTTGACTGTAAAGGAGCTAAGTGCAGAGAGACATTTCATTATATGGGCTGCCAAGCTAAACCAGAATGGATATAAGGGTATTATGATTTCAGAATATGGGTCTAAGGATATGATGCTTTGGAGAGGGTCTTCTTTTGTTTTCACAGAGGATGAGACTCTGTGGATTGTGTCTATCCCAATGTGGTATGATAGACCACGCCCTCCTGAAAGGTTGCTGTGAACACCTTCAGAAAATTACTTCATTCAACTGCCGACTGAGATGACCCTGGCACACAGGTTACACCATGAAAGACCTAATTAACGACGCCCCCATTCAGCAGGAAGCAGTTTGGAGAGAAAAAACTGCGCCCATATTCCCAAATATTGTTTATAAATGTTCTTTTACATTTAAATGGGGATATGATATAGATATGAATAATTTGCATTGGTATAGATTTTAAGGTCAATTTTGTTATATGTATATGTATTTCTGATCTTGATTAAGGTATTGTGATTGTGTAGTTCATTTAAAAATGTAATGTATAATTAGGAAATATAGGTTGCTACTGGATAATCATAAATAATAGTCAAGCTTGTAGTCATGTTAGTTAGATTTTCTAGATATGCATAGATATATTTCAGCTAGATAGGCATTCTTCATATCTTTCAAAGACTGCAGAATATGGCATTTAAATGTTTTAATAACTTAGGGCTTTTCATGACAATGAGACACGTCTGCTCCTGGCAGCACCAATCTACTTCAAGAGGAAGATGGGCATTGAAGAGGCTCCTTATGGAGTTTGATAGCCATTTGGGCATGAAACTGCTCATGCCTGGACTGTTGCATAAACTGGACACAAAGAACTCGCAGAAAAAGGACTGCTGAACTTGCCTAAAGGTGAGATGGTCTTTCGGGGTTCCTGACTCATGAAAGAGTCTGCGAGACATTCTGCAGGACACAACAAAAAGTGACTGAACTGTCTTTGGAATTTCCTGCTTGATGAAAATGTCTGCTGGATACTATGGGCCTGAAGGCTGAAGATGGATGCCCCAACGGTACAGAGGAACTTTGAGTGACTGTCCAGGCAGCGAGATGTCTCTGTCATTTCTAGAGTTTTGGATTTCTTCTTTACTTAGGTAATATTATATCCTTCTGGAGTCTTTGATGGAGTTGAAGAATGGATAGATATTTATAGTTTTCCTTAGTTATGATAAGAGATAAAATAGATATAAATATTGTAACTGTAATTCTTGCTTGATAACTATTTTGTTATATGTAATCTTACTATGTTAAAGTGAAAGCCATTTTTTGTTTAAACAGAAAAAGGGGAAATGATGGAGGTGGGTCATCTTTCTATCTGTTGTTTCATTGGTTAAGTAATAAAGAAACTGCCTTGGCCCCTTTAATAGGACAGGAAATTAGGTAGGCGGAGTAAACAGAGAGAATGCTGGAAGAAAGAAGCTGAGTCAGGAGTCGCCATGATTCTCCTACTCCAGACAGACGCAGGTTAAGATCTTCCCTGGTAAGCCAACTCGTTGTGCTACACAGAATATTAGAAATGGGTTAGATCAATATGTAAGAGCTAGCCAATAAGAGGCTGGAACTAATGGGCCAGGCAGTGATTAAAAGAATACAGTTTCCGTGTAATTATTTCGGGTAAAGCTAGCCGGGTGGCGGTGGGAAGCAGCCCCGCCGCTCTTATTACTACACCTGTAAAGTCTCAGTAACATGAACACACAAATGTGAGTTGAACAAGTACAATACCAGTAAACATATCAGATTGGATAGGGAAAAGTCCAAGAGGTCTTAATTGTATACAAAGACATATGGAAAACTGAGAAAAGTTAGGAGCAGGAGAGGTAATCTTCCCAGGGGAGGAGACAATGATTGATTGTATAGTACCAAACTGTGACAAATAAAAACTATATGCAAATAATGTCATATGAACTCAAAAGAATAAATTTGGGAATATATATAAATATATATATGTGTGTGTGTGTGTGTGTGTGCGTGTGTATGTGTGTAAAAATACATAGATGAGTGCAATAACAATTGATGAAAAGTAAATCTAGCAATGTGGAAGAGGACAAAGTATATAAAGGAGAGTCAGAAGGAAAGAGGGGAAGAGGAATTTTTTTTAAGTTAAATTATCCATTCAAGAATACTGAAGGGACTTAAGAGCCCCACCATGGCCTCCTATTCACCTATCATCCCAAATCCTCATTAGAACTCTGAAACATGGTAGAGCTTTGAAACACAGCTCACCCCAATGTTAAGGGGAGTTAGGAGGTGAGTGAACAGCAACACAGTGGGACATCCCACTCTCTAAGACATCCACAGTGGGACAAAAGCCCAGTCACTTCCCCAATTCCCTTGGATTTTCTAGCCAGCAAGCGGGAGACCTTTCTGTACAGGTAGGATTTCAAATTCCCAAACCAATCCACCCGACCTTCCAAGCTACTAGCCTCACCCTGGACCCAAACTTGCCTAATCCTCCTGCAACTTCAGTAGATCTCTAAAACACAGCTTGCACCAATACTGAGGGGACTTAAAAGGTAGGCAAACAGCCACACATTGGGGCACACCACTCTCTAAGAAGTCCACAGTGGGAAAAATCCCAACACCTCCAACTCCCTAGGCTTTTCTAGCCAGCCAGCCGAAGACCTTCCTATAGGTAGGCTCCCCCAAAACACAAACTCATCCTTCTGATCCTCTGAGCTACTAGCACCACCCTTCCCCAAAATTTGCCTATTCTCTGCAACCTCAATGGAGCTCTGAAACATATCTCCAATAGTGAGGGGACTTAAGAGAAAACACATTGGATCACTGAAACACAGCTTGCTCAAATACTGAGGTGACTTAAGAGCTTGCAACATTACTGAGGGGACTACGAACTTGGTTCAATACTGAGGGGATCGAGAGCTTGTTAAAATACTGAGGAGCCAAGAGCTTGCTACAACAGTGTGGAGACCAAGAGAGAGGACAAAGGGAGCAAACCATGAGAGAAGACCAAAAGGCTTAGAGAGACTTCAGCATCTTCCTGAGACACAGACATTGGCAGGATATAACAGACCAAGGTAAATTCCCAAACACTCAGACAGCCACTGCAAGGATTGGACAAAGGTGCAAAGACATTGCCAGCCTCATTTGAAGGAAGAGATGGGTAGGTACCAATGCAAGAATTTATCCAACAGCCTAAAAAGCAACATGTTAAAACCAGAACCCAGTTGTCATACAGCAGGGAAACGTGATCATCCTAAACCAGAAGAAGCAGAAGAAAATGACTTTAACCATTAATTTGTGAAAATGATGGAGATAGTTAAAGATAAAATAAAAATATCCCTTATAGAAATGGAGAAAAAGACAAACAAAAATGGAAGAAATTAATAAATTCATCAAAAAAAACAAAGAAAACCAAGAAAAAAATCCAATCAAACTGGTGAAGCAAACAGTTCAAGACTTGAAGATTGAAATAGAGGTAATAAAGAAAACAGAAAACAAAGGAGTTCTGGATATGGAAAGTCTGGGTAAACAAATAGGAAATAGAGGAAACTATAACAATCAGAATACAAGAGTTAGAAGAAATAATCTTAGGGGTTGAAGATACTATAGAGAAAATAGACCACTGGGCAAAGAAAACATTAAATCTAACAAACTCTTAACACAAAACATTATGAAAAGACCAAACCTAAGACTAATAGGGGTAGAAGAAGGAGAGAAATTCCAGCTCAAAGGCAAAGTAAATATATTCAACAAAATCACTGATGAAAGAAAACTTCCCCAAACAAAAGAATAAGATCCATATATAGGTACAAGGAGCTTACAGAACACCAACTATACTTGATCAAAAAAAGTCCAATCATTATATAAAAATCAAAACACAAATCATACAGAAGAAAGAAAAAATATGAAGAGCTACAAAGAAAAATGGACAAGTAACATACAAAGACAGACCTATCCGAATTACACCTGACTTCTCAATGGAAACCATGAAAGTCAGAAGGTCCTGTTCAGATGTGCTGCAGACACTAAGAGACCATGGATGCAAGCCAAGACTATTATACTCAGGAAAGCTTTCAATCACCATTGATGGAGAAAACAAGGTATTCTATGACAAAACCATATTTAAACAGTGTGTGTCCACAAACCCAGCCCTATAAAAAGTACTAGAAGAAAAACTCAAATCCAAGGCAGCTAACTTCATTCACAAAAACACAGGCGACAGATAACCCACCTGTCAAAAATAACCCAAAGAAGGGAAAGACAAAAAGACTACAAATGAAAAATAACTGTAATTAACAATCACTTGTCATTAATCTCTCTTAATATCTATGGACTCAATTCACCTATGAAAAGATACATGCTAAGTGAATGGATATGAAAGCAAGATCCATTCTTTTGTTGTATACAAGAAATACACCGCAACCTCAAAGACAAATACTGCCTCAGAGTAAAAGGTTGAGAAATGTTATTCCAATCAAATGGGCCTAAGAAACAAGTGAGTGTAACTATTTTAATATCTAACAAAATAGATTTCAAACTAAAATAAAGCAAAAGAGATGGAAAAAGTCAATTTATACTCATAACAAAAAAAATTCTTCAAGAAGTAGTCTTAACTGTGAACATCTCTTTCCCTTATAAAAGAGCACCCACATAGGTAAAAGAAACATTACCAAAACTTATATTACATACTAAAATCCACACACTAATAGTAGGAGAGTTTAACCATTCACTTCTTCCAGTGATCAACCAGAAAGAAAGTTAACAGGGAATTAAGAGAACTAACAGATGTCATGAATCAAATGGACTTAGCAGATATCCATAGATCATTACATCAAAACAGGAAAGAATATTCCTTCTCTTCAGCACCTCAGGGAATCTTCTCTAAAATTAATCACATACGCAGTAACAAAGAAAAGTGGCACAGATACAAAAAGGTTGTAGTACCCCTCTGTGCTTTATCAGATCACCATGGATTAAAGTCAGAATTTACAATACTACTCTAAGAAAGCCTATAAACTTGTAGAAATTGAACAATGAACTACTAAACCAATGTTATGTCAAAGAAAAAAATAAAGAAATTAAAAACTTCCTAGAATACAACAGAAATAAAGGCACAAAATAACAAAACCTGTGGGACAGTTTTTATGAAATAAGTGCTAAAATGAAAGTTCATAGCACTAAGGGCCCACATAGAGAAAATAGAGAAAGTTAACATTAGTGAATTACCAGTGCACCTGAAAGCTCTAGAATAAAAAGAAGCAGACTCACCTAAGAGGATTAGAAAACAGGAAATAATCAAATTGCGCGCTGAAATCAACAAAATAGAAAAAATGTATGAAGAATCAATGAAACAAAGAGCTCATTCTTTGAGAAAATCAAAAAGATAGAAAAGGCCTTATCCAAACTAATCCAAAGGCAGAGAGAAAGCATACAAATTAAGAAAATCAGCAATAAAATGGAGGACATAACAACAGACACTGAAGAAATTCAGAGAAGTGATGGAGGAAGGTCATTGGTTAAATAATAAAGAAACTGCTTGGCCCTCATAGGTTAGAACATAAGTGGGTGGAGTAAACAGAACAGAATGCTGGGAGGAGGAGGAAGTGAGCTCAGACGCCATACTCCCCTCTCCCGGGCAGATGCAGGGCAGCTCCTCTCAGAGGCAGACACGATGAAGCAAGCCGCCAGGTCAGACATGTTGAATCTTTCCTGGTAAGACTAGTGCTACACAGATTATTAGAGATGGGTTGATCAGGATATGAGAATTAGCCAGTAAGGGCTAGAGCTAAAGGGTCAAGCAGTGTTTAAAAGAATACAGTTTGTGTGTTGTTATTTTGGGGCATAAGCTAGCCAGGCGGCCCAGGAGCTGGGGTGGCAGGAACGCAGCCCGCAGCTCCCACTACAGAGAAACATTAGGTCATGCTACTAAAATTTGTACTCTACAAAATTGGAAAATGTAATGAAAATGGATAATTTTCCAGATAGAGAACATATACCAGAACAAATCAAGGACAGTTAAGCAATTTAAATAAACCTATAAAATGCAAAGAAATAGAATCTGTCATCAAAAACTTCCCAACCAAAAAAAGCCCAGTGCTCAGTGTTTTTAGTGCCGAATTATACCAGAACTTCCAAGAGAAGCTAATACCTAATCTCCTCAGAATGTTCCTCATAAGTAAAACAGAAGGAACATTGCAAACTCTTTTTTTGTGGCTACAGTTACCCTAATACAAAAATCACACAAAGACTCAACCAAGAAAGAGAATTACAGACCAATCTCACTCATGAGCATGGGTGCAAAATACTCAATATAGTACTGGCAAACTGACTCCAAGAACACATAAAAAAAATCCACTATGATCAAGTCGAGTTAATTCCAGAAATGCAAGGATGGTTCAACATACAAAAATCTATCAATATAATTCATCATATAAATAGACTGAAAGAAAAAATATGATCATTTCATTAGATGCTGAAAAAGCATTTGACAAAATCCAACACTACTTCATGGCAAAGGTCTTGGAGGAGTCTGGGATTTAAAAAAAAATCTAAACATAATAAAAGCAAGCCAACATGCTACATCAAATTATTTGGAAAGAAACTTAAAGTGATTGCACTAAATCAGGAAAAAACAAGGCTGTCCATTTTCTCTCTATCTCTTCCACATAGATCAAGTAAAAAAAAAAATTAACATCCCTCCTATAAACAAACTGAAAGAATCTGAAAAGGAAAACAGAGCAACATCATCTTTCACAATAACCACAAATAGTTTATAATATCTTGGTGTAACACTAACCAAATAAGTGAAAATCCTATTTGAAAATAAATTTAAATCTTTGAAGAAAGAAATTGAAGAAGATACCAGAAAATGAAATGATCTCCCATGCTTTTAGATAGGTAGCATGAAAATAGTAAAAATGGCAATCCTACCAAAAGCATTCTATAGATACAATGCAATCCCCATCAAAATCTCAACACAATTCTTAACAGACTTTAAAAGAACAATAATCCAATACATATAGAGAAACAAAAAACCCAGGATAGTGAAAACAATTCTGTACAATAAAGGGATTTCCGAAGGCATTATCATTCCTGATATCAAGCTCTTATTACAGAGCTACAGAAATGAAAACAGATTGGTACTGGTTTAAAAACAGAAAGGCTGACCAATGAAATAGAATCAAAGACCCGAATATTAATCCACACACCTATGAACACCTGATTTTTAATAAAGAACCTAAAATTATACAATGGAAAAAATAAAGTATCTTCAAAAAAGTATCTACATCATAACTATATGTAACATGTAGAAAAACTAAAATAGATACATATTTATTCCCACACATAAAATTCAAATCCAAATGGATAAAGACCTCAATATAAATCTGACCACACTGAACTTGATAGAAGAGAAAGTGGGAAGAAGCCTTCAATGTATGGGCACAGGAGACCACTTCCTAAATATAACCCCAGTAACATAGATGCTGAGTGCAACAATAAATATATGTGACCTGTTGAAACTGCGAACATTTGTAAAAAAAAAGGAGAAAGTCAATACGATGTTATTTGAGGTTTCTGTCCTGCCTGGTTCCTGCACTCTTTAAGTTCCAAAGAAATCACACAGAGATCTACATTAGTTATAAACTAATGGACCTAGTAGCTCAGACTTCTTATTAAATCTTATAGCTTATATTAGACCATTATTCTTGTCTATGTTAGTCACGTAGCTTGGTACCTTATTCAGTGAGGCAGTTACACCTTGCTTCTTCTGTGGCAAGGTCATGACTGCAGAATCTTCTTCCCTCTTCCCAGAATTCTTGTTGCCTCACCTCTACTTCCTGCCTGGTCACCCCATCTATATTTCCTGCCTGGCAACTGGTCAATCAGCATTTTATTAAAATGCAATTGACAGGGTACAAAACATGTGTCCCACAGCCCTTCCTCACCTAAAAACAAAACAAAACAAACAACAACAAAAAAAAACCCTGTAACATGAGGGGACCAGGCTGCTTATTTGTTGGGGTTTTTGTTCTATCCAATTCCCCACAACTGTTTAGCCCCAAAGAAAATCACACATAAGTCTCCATAAATTTTAAGCTGATTGGCCCTTTAGCTATAGCCTCTCACATCTTGATTAACCCATTTTTCTGATCTATGTTAGCCATGAGTCTCAGTACCTTTTTTTTAGTGGGGCAGATCACATCTAGCTGCTTCGGTTATCTGGGCAGGAGTTGGAGAAATCAACTTCTTCCTTGCCAGAATTATCCTGTTCTTATTACATCATTTCTACTTCCTGCCTGGCCAATCAGCATTTATTTAAAACATGATTGAGAGAATACAGACAATTCTCCCATACCACTTCCTGCCTGGCAACTGGCCAATCAGTATTTTATTAAAATGTAATCAACAGGGTACAAACCATGTATCCCACAGCACTTACTCACAAAACAACAACAACAACAAAAACCCCACTAAATCTAATATCCTTTGCTAACTTTTCTCCTGGCCATTATCCATAACAACTTGTAACCAACATTCTAAACAAAGAAAAATATTTATAATCCATTTTGTGGGAATGTAGTTAAAGTTTTCCAGGCTCCCTCCTCCTGGTTTGGGGCACTGATAATTTTATGGGGGCCTAAAGAAAATTTAGGATTATGATTAAATCATGACTGGAATATCCACTGAGGCTTGATCATCTCAGGCAGCAGTATTAATCTGTTCTGGATGTAGAACTTAGACATCTGGGTCACCTTTTCTACTGGAGATTTCTCAGGTGGTTTTCCTTGATCAAACCTGATTTTTTTCTAACTCATAATGAATCCAAAGCCTCCCATTTCTATAAGAAACAAAAAACGTCTCTCCTACAAAGTAACATACATTTTCATTTCAATTTTGAAGTCAAGATATTTTCAAAATACCTAACTTAGATTAATTCAGCACCATTTATAAACAAATATATTTTAGCAGCTGTTGCTCCTTCCTCAGCATTCAAAAAATTCAAAGATAAAATAATGACATATAGTATCTAGACTCTCTGTGTATTTTTCATCTTTACATGGCTTTATTTTAAACTCATTATTTTTATTTTTATTTTCATTTTTGGCTTTTTGAGAAAGGTTCTCTGTTTAACTTTTGCTTTGTCTTAGAACTCCCTCTGTAGATCAGGCTGTCCTTGAACTCACAGAGATCTGCCTGCCTCTGCCTCCCAAGTGCTGGGATTAAAGGTGTGTGCCATCACACCTTGAACTCACAAAAATGCATCTACCTCTGCTTTACAAGTGTTGGAAGTAAAAGTATGTGCCACCACATCTAACTACAATCTCTATTTTCTTTTAAGGACTTTAACTTTTGTCTCTCACAATCCTGTATATACTTTTAAACACAGTGTAAAACATTTAGAAGATTTTATTTTGTCTTTTAATCTATCTTTACTATATATGTTTTTTTTTCTGACCACATGAGACTTTAATTAGCTAAACAATATGTAGAGGATTAAAGTCATGGCTTTGATGGCTGGATTCAGCCCATTTCTTAGTTTTCTGTGATTCTAGCCTCATGACAGAAGTACTGACCGTAACCATGTTTATTGCCACAACTCTACAGCATTTCAAGGTCCCTGCCACCACAAAAAAGCATGTGGTCAGCTTTTTATCAACACCATTTAAGTGTTTCATGTCAGGACCTCTTAAAAGAGCTGCAAGGTTTTGCAGCTAAGGCTGAATCAGAAAACCTCTCTTAAATGAGTCTATCAAGCATGTGCAGACAGTAGGTCCAATTTATTTGTTGTTCCTCTCAGAGCCTGTGTTACTGGCGTTATATTGAAGAAATGGTCCCCTGTGCCTATGCATTGAAGACTACCTCCCACTATCTCTTCTATTCAGTGTAGTGTAGTCAGAATTATATTGAGGTCTTTAATCCTTTTGGACTTGAACTTTGTGCATAGGGATAGATAGGGTCTATTTTCATTCTTCTATGTGTTCACAATCAGTTATAACAGCACAATTCATTGAAGATGCTTTCTTTTTTCTATAGTAGAATTAAAGCTTTTTGTCAAAATCAGGTGTTCATAGGTCTCTGGATTAATATCTAGGTATTTAATTCTATTTCATTGGTCAACCTCTCTGTTTTTATGCAAATACCAAGCTGTTTTCATTATTGTAGCTGTGTAATTGAGCTTGATGTCAGGGACGGTCATGCTGTCAGAAGTTTCCTATGGTACGAAATTATTTTGGCTATCCTCTTTTGTTTTGTTTTGTTTTATATGTTTTGGATTATTTTTCTTTTAAGGTTTTTGAAGAATTGTGTTGGTATTTTGATGGGTATGGCATTGAATGTATATATTGCTTTTGGTAGAATTGCCATTTATACTATGTTGATCCTACCTATCCAAGAACATGGGAGATCTTTCTTTCTTTCTTTTCTTTCTTTCTTTCTTTCTTTCTTTCTTTCTTTCTTTCTTTCTTTCTTTCTCTCTCTTTTTTTTCTTTCCTTCTTTTTTGTATCTTCTTCAATTTCTTCCTTCAAATATGTAAAGTTCTTGTTGAGTAGGTCTTTCACTACTTTGGTTACTTTTACTCCAAGATATATTATGTTATTTGTGGCTTTTGAGAAAGATGATGTTTCTCTGATTTCTTTTTCAGCCCCTTTATCATTTGAGTATAGGAGGGCTACTGATAGTTTTAGTTTTTATTTGGCCACATTAGTGAAGGTATCCCTGGTAGAGTTTATGGGGTCACTTATATATACTATCTTATCATCTGCAAATAATGAAAGTTTGACTTTTTTCTTTCCAATTTAAATCCCCTTGTTGTCTTACTGCTATATCCAAACTTCAAGACCCGTGTTAAAGAGATATGGAGAGAGTGGACATCCTTGTCTTGTTTCTTATTTAATGAAATTGCTTTAAGTTTCTTTCCATTTAATTTGATGTACACTGTTGGCTTGCTTTTATTATGTTTAAATATGTTTCTTTTATCCCTGACCTCTCCAAGACCTTTATCATGAAAGGGTATTGATTTTGTCAAATGCCCTTTCAATACCTTATGTGATGGTGATGTTTTAGCTTGCTTTTATTATGTTTAAATATGTTTTTTTTTATCCCTGATCTCTCCAAGACCTTTATCATGAAAGGGTATTGATTTTGTCAAATGCCTTTTCAATACCTAATGTGATGATGATTTTTTTTTCTTTCAATTTATTTATATGCTGCATTACTTTGATAGATTTTATAATATGAACCATCCTTGAATCTCTGGTATAAAACTGACTTGATCATGGTAGGGTTTTTTTTGTTTGTTTGTTTTTGTTGTTTGTTTGTTTTTTGATGTGTTCTTGGATTTGGTTTGCCAGTATTTTATTATTTTTACATCTATATTCATGAGTCTGTAATTCTCTTTCTTGGTTGAATCTCTGTGTGGTTTCAGTTTCAGGGTAATTGTAGCCTCCTGAAAAGAGTCCGGGCATGTTCCTTCTGTTTCTATTATGTGGAATACTTTGAGTAGTATAGGTATTAGTTCTCTTTGGAAGTTGTAGTATAATTCTTCCCTGAAACTGGCCAGCCCTGGACTTCTTTTGGTTGAGAGGCTTTGGATGACAGCTTCTATTTTTTATAGTTGATAATTCTATTTAAATTTTTCACCTGGTCTTGATTTAACTTTGGTATATGTTTGCAACACATCTGCCCATGACATTTTATCTTTTGTGGTTTCCTTTGAGAATCTGGGTGTAACTCTGACATTGGCTATATTCTGTCAATTATGTTTTAAATAAATGCTGTTTGGCCAGTAGCCATGTAGGAAGTATACATGGGACAATCAAAAAGGAATTAGAGGTGGACAATTAGAACAAGAGTATTCTGGGAAGAAGGAAGCTCTTCCTGCAGTCCTTTCCAGACACTGAAAAAGCAGGTTGTGATCTACCCCTGAAAAATGTACTGAGCCATGTGGCTAACATAGATAAGAATAATGAGTTAATAACAAAGCCTGAGATAATGGGCCTTCAGTTTATAACTTATGTAAGCCTTTGTGTGATTTTGGGGGGGGGGGGGCTAAATGGCTGTGGGACCTGGTGGGAGGACAGAAACCCCAATAAACAGGCCCTCTCATTACACTGGTAGATCTACTTTTAAATGTTACTTGACATTTTTCCTCTACATTTCTTAATGTTCTTTCTTTATTCTGTATGTTTTTTTTTGTTTTGTTTTTAATATAGTAAGAAGACTTCTTTTTTGGTCCAGTTTATTTGGGTTTCTGTAAGCTTATTTTACATTCATAGGTATATTCTTCTTTAGGTTTAGAAAGTTTTCTTCTATGATTTTGCTGAATATATTTTCTTTGCCTTTGAACCAGAGTTCTCCTTCTTTTACCCCTATTATTCTTAAGTTTGGTCTTTTCATTATGTCCCATATTTCCTAAATGTTTTGTATTAAGAATTTGTTGAATTTAGTGTTTTCTTTGGCCAATGAATTGATTTCCTCAACATTTAAGATTCTCTCTCATCTCTTTTAGTCTATTGGTTTTATTTGCCTCTCAAGGTCCTGCTTATTTACCCAGTTTTTCTGTATCCAGAATTCCCTTGTTTTGTGTTTTCTTTATTGCATCTATTTTATTTCTCAAGTCTTGAACTGTTTGCTTCATCTGTTTTTTTCTTAGCTTTTTATTATTTTTTTGAGGTGTTTATTAACTTCTCCCAATGTTTTGTCTTTCCCGCCATTTCTTTAATGGAGTTATTTATTTATTCATTGAATGTTACCATCATCTTTATAAGGTTACATTGAAAATTATTTTATTCTGTTTCTTCTAGGTTTGGTGATGAAATCTTTCTGTTTTGTGATCAATGGGTTCTAATGACCATGTTTTTAGACTGTTGGGTAAAATTTTCCATTGGCACCTACCCATCTCTTCCTTCAATTTATGCCAGCAGTGTCTTTGCATTTTGTTTCAATCCTTGCAGTGACTGTCTGGGTCTTTGGAAATTGTTCTTGGTCTGCTTTCTACTGTCAATTTCTGTGTCTCAGAGAACCACTGAGGTCTCTCTCAGCCTGCTCTTTCTGTCTTCTCTCTTGGTTTGCTTTCTTGGTTCACTCTGTGAAGTCACAGATTATGCTTTAGCATTCTTCTCTTCATGTTCTCTCTTGGTCATGTCAGAAAAAAAAACTCTACTGCTGGTTAGCTAGATAAGTTCTTGATCCCCTCATTATTGCAGAAAGCTGTGATTCAGAGTTCTACTGAGGTTGCAGTAGGATAGGTGCATTTGGGTGTCAGGAGCCATTTTCCGCCCCCAAAATTATTATAGGGATCATCGCCCTGAGGAGTTTGCAAAGGGCTCCACTTCCCAATTGTATTGAGAATTGTTTTATTGGCAGAGCCTATCCCACACCCAATTAACTGTCAATAGAGAGCTAACTGTTATCAGAACCCGCCTCACACTCTAATTATCCAGAGAACTAGGTGTGTCAACCTGTGAACGCCTGGTCAAGGAATCGTGACCTGACCGATCGTAACCTCCTCGCCAATGACCTTGTGACCAGCTTGGACCATGCGGCAAGATCCTGTGCCACAGCCCCCCAAGCTCCTCGTCCAGGGGTTATATAAGCTGCAACCATGACTCTAATAAATGGAGGCTTTGACAAGAACTCTGCTTGGACTTCCTCCTCTCTCTTGCCCGTGTCTTCTTGGGTAGCACCTCTCCGGGACCCTGGAATTACTGGACCTGCCAGGTGGGTTACACCCATAGACTAAGTAACCCACCAAGGCGGTCGACATTTGGGGGTGGGATAGGGCTATTTACTTGCAGGGTCTGGTGGATGGGTTGGTTTTTCCGGAAGCCTACCTGCAGTAATCTCTCTTATTAGCTGTCTAGAGATTCATAGGCAGTTGGGGAAGGGGCCCAGAGTTTTCCACACTATGGAAGACCTAAAGAGTTGGGTGTCCCACCAGGTGGGCTGGTCCCTCATATATTGTTCCTTTTTATATTGTATCGAGCAGTATTTCAAGGTTCCACTGAGGTTGGAGGAAATTAGCTGAATTTGAACATATTGTTATATAGTAAGTATATAAACAAAAAAAAGCTTTCTTTTCATTTTTGATATCTTACATATCAGCAGTCACTGATATGATATGCTTGATTATTATTCATATATTATTTTTATTTAACAATCTCAAGTTAAGCTACAATTGCTTACAATTAAACTAGTGGAAGTTTTAAAATAGAACACTATCTGTATGTAGAGGAGTGAAATATGGTAAGAATGGTGAGTCTCATATATTTTATGTTGGTTGGTTCCTGTTGGTGGATTGCTGGGAAAGATTAGTAGGTGTGCAAGCCTACCACTGGAGGTAGGTTCAATGATTTCAAATGACAAGAGCCAGCCTCTCTGTTTTCCTTTGGTCTGTAGATCAGAAGGTATAGCTTTACTTACTTCTCTAGCACCATGTCTCTCTAGAAGCTGCAAAACTCCCCACTATGATGATTATTAATTAACCCACTAAAACTGTAAGCAGATCCTCAACTAAGTACTTTCTTTTTTAAATTGTCTTGATTATGATGATTCTTCAGCAGTAGAAAAGTAATTAAGATATGTTATTTTTTCTTTAACAATATAAATTATTTTATACATATAACTTTCAATGTATATTTGTGTGTGACTGTGAGGGTGTCAGGAATGCTTATGTGGAGGGGTTGTGTCTGTACCCTTACTGGAATTAGGGGTGGTTGTGGGCCACCATATATGTCCTGGCATCAAGCTGTATATTCAAGAGGAGCAGTCAGTGCTCTTAACCTCTGAGCCATTTTCCACAGTCCTTATAAATTATATCAGATATAGGGGAAGAAAGGAGTGCTTGCTTATCCATTATATATTTTTAAAAGGACACAAGCTAAAAGATTAATTACTTTTCTACTTCAAATTGTGTCATTTTTGTGGTAGATCATGACATAAAAATATATTATTCAATAGTAAAAGTTCAAAATCCAGAGTCTAACCCAGCTTGTTTTTTGTTTCGTTTTGTTTTGTTTTTTGAGACAGGGTTTCTCTGTAGCTTTGGAGCCTGTACTGGAACTAGCTCTTGTAGACTAGCCTGGTCATATAGATCCACCTGCCTCTGCCTCTTGAGTGCTGGGTTTAAAGGTGTGTGCCACCACCATTCAGCCCTCAGATTGTTTTTAATGGCTAATATAATTATATAGAAAGAAGTTCATTGAATTTGTAGTCTTTTTTTTTTGTTTTTTTTGTTTTTTTTATTTATTTTATTGAAAAAAAAATTTTCCGCCTCCTCCCCGCCTCCCATTTCCCTCCCCCTCCTCCCGCCCCTCTCCCCCTCCCCCACCCCCCACTCCTCTTCTCCTCCCTCTCCAGTCCCAAGAGCGGTCAGGGTTCCCTGCCCTGTGGAAAGTCCAAGGTCCTCCCCCCTCCATCCAGATCTAGGAAGTTGAACATCCAAACTGTCTAGGCTCCCACAAAGCCAGAACCTGAAGTAGGATCAACACCCCGTGCCATTGTCCTTGGCCTCTTGTCAGCTCTCATTGTCCGCCATGTTCAGAGAGTCCGGTTTTATCCCATGCTTTTTCAGTCACAGTCCAGCTGGCCTGTGAGCTCCCAATAGATCGGTCCGACTGTCTCAGTGGGTGGGTGCACCCCTCGTGGTCCTGACTTCGTTGTACATGTTCTCCCTCCTTCTGCTCCTCATTAGGACCTTGGGAGCTCAGTCCGGTGCTCCAGTGTGGACCTCTGTCTCTATCTCCATCCATCGCTAGATGAAGGTTCTATGGTGATATGCAAGATATTCATCAGTATGGCTATAGGATAGGTTCAATTCAGGTTCCCTATCCTCAGGTGCCCACGGAACTAACTGGGGACATTGCCCTGGGCATCTGGTAGCCACCCCAAGTTCAAGTCTCTTGCCAACCCTTAGGTGGTTCCCTTAACTAAGATATGAGTTTCCCTGCTCCCCTATCCAACCTTCCTATATCCCCAATCATCCCGTTTCCCCAAGTTCCCCTCATCCTCTCCTTCACACTTTTCTTTCTCCATCTCCCCTTACACCCATCCCACCCTACCACCAAAATTCCAATTTTTTGCCCGGCACTCTCGTCTACTTCCCATAGCCAGGAGGATAACTATATGTTTTTCCTTTGGTTTGCCCTCTTGTTTAGCTTCTTTAGGACCACATATTATAGACTCAGAGACCCCCTATCCATAGCTAGAAACCAATTATGAGTGAGTACATCCCATGATCTTCTTTTTGGGTCTGGGTTACCTCACTCAGGATAGTATTTTCTATTTCCATCCATTTGCATGCAAAATTTGAGAAGTCATTGCTTTTCACTGCAGAGTAGTACTCTAATGTGTATATATTCCACACTTTCTTCATCCATTCTTCCATTGAAGGACACCTAGGATGCTTCCAGGTTCTGGCTATTACAAATAATGCTGCTATGAACATAGTTGAACAAATGCTTTTGTCATATGATAAGGAATCTCTTGGGTATATTCCCAGGAGTGGTATTGCTGGGTCCAGGGTAGGTTGATCCCAATTTTTCTGAGAAACCGCCACACTGATTTCCAAAGTGGTTGCACAAGTTTGCAGTCCCACCAGCAATGGATGAGGGTACCCCTTTCTCCACAACCTCTCCAGCAAAGGCTATCTTTGGTGTTTTTGATTTTAGCCATTCTGACAGGTGCCTTTTTATAGGTGAGTTGAGTCCATTGACATTAAGTGATATTAATGACCAGTGGTTGTTAACTCCGGTCATTTTTTAGTAGTAAATTTTGTGTGTTTCCCTTCTTTGTGTTGTGCTGGTGAAGGGTCTCTAGTTGTCTGAGATATTGTGGTCATTGTTGGAGCCCTTGGTTAGTGATTTTCCTTCTATTACTTTCTGTAAGGCTGGATTTGTGGCTACGTATTGTTTAAATTTGTTTTTATCCTGGAAAATTTTGTTTTCTCCATTTATAGTGAACGAAAGTTTGGCTGGGTATAGTAGTCTGGGCTTGCATCCACAGTCTCTTATTTTCTGCAGTACATCTATCCAGGATCTTCTGGCTTTCATTGTTTCCATAGAGAAGTCAGGTGTAAGTCTGATAGGTTTACCTTTATAAGTAACTTGGCCTTTTTCCTTTGCAGCTCTTAATATTTTTTCTTTGTTCTGTATGCTTTGTGTTTTGATTATTATATGGCGAGGGGATGTTTTTTTTGATCCAGCCATTTCGGTGTTCTGTATGCTTCTTGAACCTTCATAGGTATATCTTTCTTTAGGTTGGGAAAGTTTTCTTCTATAATTTTATTAAATATATTTTCTGGACCGTTGAGATGCACTTCTTCCCCTTCTTCTACTCCTATTATTCTTAGGTTTGGTCTTTTTATTGTGTCCCATATTTCCTGAATGTTTTGTGATGAGAATTTGTTGGCCTTGCTGTTTTCTTTGATCAGCGTGTTTATTTTCTCTATGGTATCTTCAGAATTTGAGATTCTTTCTTCTATCTCTTGTATTCTGTTGGTTATGCTTGTTTCTGTAGACTCTATTCGTTTACCTAGATTTTCCATGTCCAGCCAGCCTTCTGCTTGTGTTTTCTTCTTTGCCTCCATTTCAGTTTTCAAGACTTGAACTGTTTCCATTATCTGTTTGATTGTTTTTCCTTGGTTTCCTAGGGTATCATTCACTGATTACTCAATTCTTCAAACTTTCCATTATACTTCTCATCCATTTCTATAAGGGCATTTTTTACATGTTGTTTAAGGGCGTCAATCACTTTCATAAAGTCAATTTTTTCTACTTCTTCATGATTTAGGTGTTCATGTCCTCCTGTTGAGAGGTCGCTGGGTTCTGGTTGTTTCATATTATTTTTCAGATTGTTGGGTGAATTCTTGCATTGGCGCCTGCCCATCTCTTCCTCCAAATGCTCTCCTATGGATCTTCTTTTACCGGATCAGGTCTCCTTGCCTACTGTTGTACCTTCCCAGTGATGGTACTCCCCAGTGATGGTTCTCCTGGTGCTCCAGTGATGGCTCTCCTGGTGCCAAGATTCGCTCTCCTTGCTGGTTGGGTAGTTCGTAAACAAAGCGCCTACCTTGCTTGGTGCAGGCAGGCCAGTGAAACAAAGGAACTCCCGCCTGCCTGTTTGCCCTGAGGATTCGCCCCCAGTGCCCAGACAGGCTGAGCTAGGTGGTGTTATGTGCCCAAAGAAGGAAGGGGGCAGAAGGAAGAAGGGTTCTGGATGCAAGCTGGGTGGGATAAGAACAGAGAGGCAGAGTGCAGAGAGTAGAGTCTCTGCAGGGAGCCCAGGAGGGATGGGGGTGGGTGAGGAACTTCTGAGTTCTCTTTCCGGGGCTGCTGCCGCGTCACAATCTCACCCCAATGATGTCTCTCCTGGTACCGAGCTCAGATCTCCGTGCTGGTTGGGTAGTTCGTAAACAAAGCGCCTACCTTGCTTGGTGCAGGCAGGCCAGTGAAACAAAGGAACTCCGCCCGCCTGTTTGCCCTGAGGATTCGCCCCCAGCGCCCAGACAGGCTGAGCTAGGTGGTGTTATGTGCCCAAAGAAGGAAGGGGGCAGAAGGAAGAAGGGTTCTGGATGCTAGATGGGTGGGATAGGAACAGAGAGGCAGTCTGCAGGGAGCAGGGTCTCTGCAGGGAGCCCAGGAGGGGTGGGGGTGGGGTGTGAGGAACTTCTGAGTTCCCTGTCTGGGGCTGCTGCTGCATCACAAACTCACCCCAATGCTGTCTCTCCTGGTACCGAGCTCAGATCTCCGCGCTGGTTGGGTAGTTCGTAAACAAAGCACCTACCTTGCTTGGTGCAGGCAGGCCAGTGAAACAGAGGAACTCCTGCCCACCTGTTTGCCCTGAGGATTCGCCCCCAGCGCCCAGACAGGCTGAGCTAGGTGGTGTTAAGTGCCCAAAGAAGGAAGGGGGCAGAAGGAAGAAGGGTTCTGGATGCAAGCTGGGTGGGATAGGAACAGAGAGGCAGTCTGCAGGGAGTAGAGTCTGAATTTGTAGTCTTTAGCTTAGCAATTTTTATGTGACTTTTTTATATTAAACCATTTTTATAATGTTTAAAGTAAATTTAAATTTATATCAAATGTTAATTTAAACATAAATTTTAAAACATCAGTATATATGCCTGTTGGACATAATTACTAAGACTGAATTTGTGTCATGGTTTTTCTCAAAATTGTGTGTCAATCAGCACAGAATGTAGCACAATGGTAGTTTTCATGATTTTTGGCAATTCACTGATATATTACTTACAAAATAATACAGTCTGTAATTATGGTAGATGGATGTGATTGGCCCCAATAACTTTATAGTGAGTGACATTATTAGGAGGTATGGAGTTGTTTGAGTTGGTATGGTCATGTTAGAGGGAATTTTGTCTCTGTGGTATTAGGATTTGAAATTTTATATGCTCAGTATCACCCAGTGAGTACATTGTCTTCTTGTTGCCTGCAAAATATAGCACTCTCAGTTCCACATCTACATACATACTGCCATGCTATCTCTCATGATAATAATGGACTGAACCTTTGACAGTATAAGAAAACCACCCTATATGAACATTTTTTATACGAGTTGCTGTGATAATGGTGTCTATTCATAGCCATAGAAACCCTAACCAGGACAGTGAGGAACTCAAGAGATTTTGGCTTACTCGTGTAATGAGAAATACTAATACCAGTTTTTTTTTCCCAAAGAAAGTCTCAAATAATTTATAAATTTCTTTAAAATAGCAAAAACAACTCATCATAGAAACAATGTTATTGGACAAAATATTAATAGATTCTTGATTTTATCTTTTCAAAATTGTTTTAGACATGTTTGTTTTGCTTTGGTTAAACTCAATACAACTTACAGACTCTGAATATGTGAACACATTTGAATAAAAAAGAGAAAATTGTTAGTATTTTAATTTCCAAGATCATTATGCAAACAAATGATGTATTTTCTTAATATCCAGAAATTTTACTACCTTACTGTAATGCTCACAAACATCATTTCTTCCATAACAAGAGCAGTCTAGCACTTGACTGCTTTGCTTTTCTGATCTTCAGCTTGAACCACAATATCTGTCTCTGTATTTTTACTATTTTTTTTAAATACGACACCTAACTTTTGGGGTACAAATTAAAAAAAAAGTCACTGGCTGGTAGCTTTACAGTCATCTGCATAGGCCATACCTATGTGTGGCTAAAGTCACTGCTCTACTTCCTAATTTTCTTTTGTTATATCCTTGTGAGCTTTCTCTGAACCCCCTTTTTGGACTGCTCCCAAACTAGATAGCTACCTTGAAAACCAAACAATATTTTCCCTGTTATGTGTAGCAGCGATGAGACTCACTTCTTCATCTCAACAGCAAACTTCTATAGAAAAGTGTAAATTATTAAGGGAGTGATTAGTTAAAGGGAGGGTTTTCCTCCCATGTTAAAAATGCAAGATACAATTAGGGTAGAAAAAGTTAGGTCTCTTTATGATTTCATCATGCATGATTTAAAAATTAAGCAATTAAGTGAAGAGCTAATCAATATAACCAGGATTGACATACTATTAAAGATCATTATGATATTACTTGTTGTTCTTTTGATAATTCTTGGTTAATCTCTTAAAAATTTGTTTTGTTTGACTGCCAAGATAAAGGCCTTAGGAAAACTTAATAAAACAGATCAAAGAGATACTCAGATTCAGATAGTGAAAATTAATGGAGAACCAAATTAAACATTGAATTATTAGGTAAGAGAGAAACAGTCTAAAGTTTTCAAACAGCCAACATTAATATATTCAGTAATCTAATAGGAATTGCCAAATAATAGAGCCTCTGTAAAAGCTAATCAGACTCCTGTGCCAATGTTAGATTTACAGAGATTCAAGGAATCAATGATCTCAAAAAACATGCATTCACCTTTTGTGAAACAGATGTTAAACTTAATGTCTGTTTGTAGTAGAATTGTTCCTAGAGACTTGTTATACTTGACTAAAGCTGTTTTAGAGCCTGGTCCACAATTACCATGGAGTATCTGGTTCAGAGAAGAAGCTAAGACCATTGAAAAATTCAGTAAAGCTTTAGGTGTGGAAGTGTCCCAAGATTAACTTCTTGAAGAAGGAAATTTTGATACTGTAGAAAGGAAATATTTATATGAGGACCACTTTCTGCCTTTATGTTGCAAGGCAGTTTTGAGTACTTGGGACAGAATTAAACAGAGTAAAAAAGTGGAGTCATTTACTAAAGTTACACAGGGCCCAGTGGATGCCTAATGGATTTCTTGCAAAGTTTGACTTTAGTAACAAATAGAGTAACTAATTCAGAAGTTAGGCAAATAACAATTGAAACTCTGACTTTTGAAAGCACTCATTCTCAATGCAAAGATAATAGGCCTTTAAAGGCAAGGTCAGCATCTTTGGATGAATGCATCTGAGATACAGTCAATGCTGAATCTCATGACTATGATTGTGCTTGCTTAGGAAAGATGATTTCTATAGGTTTGAGGAAAAACTGAAATGGCAAATGTTATAATTGTGGCAAACAAAGTAACCTTAAAACAGACTTTAGATGGTATTTTCCTATCAACAATGTTTTTTCTTAGCATAATACAAACAGAAGGCAACTCCATTTTGGATTACACAGAAGTTGTGGCAAAGGCAGTCATTGGACTATTGAATGTCAATAAGTAAGAGATATTCAAGGTAAGCCTTTGACATCAGGAAATTTCTTGGGGGATCTGTTGTAGCCTCTGTATAAAATCCATTTTATGACATCATAAAAGAAACTACTTCCCAAAGCAATTAAATAACTTAATGACTATTGCAAGAAACCTTACTGCTCAGACCTCCTGACCTCAGCCAGAGCACACTCAAGGCAGCCACCTCTACAGGAAATGGCTTGAACCAGCAAATTCTACTGGAGCAGGACCAAGGAAGAGACCTCCACAGGGGCAGGCCTGTGCCAGCAGCCTCAACTGGAGTAGGCAACCTCCACAGGAGCAGGTATAAGGGAACAACCACTGAGGGAGAAGGCCCAAGACAGAAAACTCTGTGGGAACAGAACTGAGCCAGGAAACTCATTGACTTCCACAGGACCAGGTACAAGGGAACCACCACTGCGAGAGTAGGCCTGAGCCTGAAATTTCTGAGGGGCTGGGCATGAATCAGCAACCTCTTAGGGAGCAGGCCCTAGCCAGTGATGACCACTGAAGTAGGCATGAGACAATGACCACTGCCAGAGTAGGCACAAGGCGATTACCTTAGTGGGAGTAGCATCAAGAAAGCAACCTCTGAACTTCTGTGGAAGCAGGATTGACCACCCGCAGAATTGCAGAGTGTACCCAGAAGTGTGTGCAACTTCTGGGAACACTGAGTGACCTTATGGTGACTGTAATTGTGGCACTGATTGCACCACAAAGAGTAATCACTTGAGCTTGGATCCACTGGCACCTGGAACACTGATCACCAGAGTCACAGCCCCAGCTACACCAATCAGAGGAAAAGATGTGTAGACAAGGTATGGACTCACCCAACATCACAAATAGTAACAAGACACCAAGAAAAATGAGTGACCCTACAACAGCAAATTCTTGAACACCCTAATATAAATGAAGCAGAAGAAAATGACCAAAAAAATAATGTTAGGAGTATGGTTGAGGCCATCAAAGAGGAAATGAAAAATTCTTTCAAATAAATGGAGGAAAAGACAAACAAAAAGCTGAAGAAAACAAATCCCTTAAAGAAAAACCAGGAAAAAGCAATCAAACAGATGAAAGATACCATTCAAGACTTGATTTCCAAACTGGATACAATAAAGAAAACTTAGTGAATTATAGAGATGGAAATTTTGGAAAACATTCAGGAACCAAAATTGTAAGCATAAAGAGCGGAATATAAGAGATGGAAGAGAGAATTTCAAGCAATGAAGATACAAGAGAGGAAATAGACTGGTTGTTCAAAGAAAACATTAAATCTATATAACGTTTAACAGAGTATATCAGGAAATATGGGACACCATGAAAAGACCAAAACTAAGAATAATAGGGATAGAAGAAGGAGAAATTCCAACTCAAAAGTACAGAAAATATATTCAACAAAATCAGAAGAAATCTTTCCCAACCTAAAGAAATATATGCATATAAAGATATAAGAAACTTACAAAACACCAAATAGACTAGATCAAAAAAAGTCCCCTAGTCACATAATAATCAAAACACTGAACATACAGAATAAAGAAAAAAATATTAAAAGTGGAAAAGAAAAAAGCCCAAGAAACATATAAAAGCCGACTTATAAGAATGAAAGCCAAAAGGTAGTGATGAAGCATTATGCAGATAATAAGACAGCATGGACGCCAGCCTAGAATACTATACACAGCAAAACTTTCAGATCACTATGGCTTAAACTTAGAATTTTCTAAGTAATTTTAAGCAGCAGTAATTTCTGAAAGCCCATAAACTCTTGAAAATTAAACAGTGCTCACTTGAATCATCAAAGGGTCAAGGAAGAAATAAAGGAAGAAAACAAAGACTTCTTAAAATTCAATAAAATGATCACATAATATACCCAAATTTATGGCACAAAATGAAAGCAGTGTTAAGAGGAAAATTGATGGAACTAAATGCCTACATAAAAAAGCTAGAAAAATACAACACTAGTGAATTAATAGAACACATGAAATCTCTAGAACAAATAGCTGAAGTAAGCAAAATAAAAACAAAGAAAACAATAAAAAGAACAAATGAGACAAAGAGTTGGTTCTTCGAGAAAATCAGCAAAATAGACAATCCTTTATCTAAACTTATCAATAGACAGAGAGAGAATATCCAAAAATAATAAATAAGAAATGAAAAGGTGAAGTAATAACAAACATGGAGGTAATCCAGAGAATCACTAGAACTCCACAAAATTGAAAAACTTAAAGAAAAGGGACAATTTTTCTGGAAAAAATATCATGTAACAAAATTAAATCAAGACCAGATAAGCAAATTAAACAAATGTATAACTGTTGAAGAAATAGAAACAGTAAACACAACTCTCCAAATCAAAAAATAAATAAATAAATGAAATCACAGGCCTAGATGAATTCAGTGCAGAATTATATAAGATTTTCTTTTCTTTTTTTTAATTCTTTTTTAATTAAAATTTCTGCCTCCTCCCCGTTTCCGATTTCCCTCCCCCTCCTCCCAAATATTGCCCCCTCCCCCCACTCACCTCCCCCTATCCCCACTCCTCTTCTCCTCCCCCCACTCCATTCCTCCTCCCTCTCGATACTGAAGAGCAGTCCAAATTCCCTGCCCTGCCGGAAGACCAAGGTCCTCCCACTTCTATCTACGTCCAGGAAGGTGAGCATCCAAACAGGCTAGGCTCCCACAAAGCCAGTTCATGTATTAGGATCGAAACCTACTGCCATTGTCCTTGGCTTCTCATCAGCCTTCATTGTCCGCCATGTTCAGAGAGTCCAGTTTCAACCCATGCTTATTCAGTCCCAGTCCAGCTGGCCTTGGTGGGCTCCCAATAAATCAGTTCCACTGTCACAGTGGGTGGGTGCACCCCTCATGGTCCTGATTTCCTTGTTCATGTTCTCCCTCCTTCTGCTCCTCATTTGGACCTTAAGAGCTCAGACCGTTGCTCCAATTTGGGTCTCTGTCTCTATCTCGATCTATCGCCAGATGAAGGTTCTAAGGTGATATGCAAGACATTCATCAGCATGGCAATAGGATAGGGTCATTTCAGGTTCCCTTTCCTCAGTTGCCCAAGGTACTAGCTGGGGACATCTCCCTGGACACCTGCGAGCCCGTCTAGAGTCAAGTCTCTTGCCAACCCTAAGATGGCTCCCTTAATTAGGATATATATTTCTCTGCTCCCGTATCCACCCTTCCTATATCCCAACCATCCTATTACCCCAACCTCCCCCCATCTTCCCCTTTTCATGTTTCTCACCCCATTTCCCCTTAGCCCCATGCCACCTCACCCGCAAGTTCCCAGCTTTTGCCCGGCAATCTTGTCTACTTTCCCTATTCAGGCAGATGACTATACATTTTTCTTTGGGTTCACCTTCTTATTTAGCTTCTCTAGGATCACAAATTATATGTGCAATGTCCTTTATTCATGGCTAGAAACCAATTATGAGTGAGTATATCCCATGTTCCTCTTTTTGGGTCTGGGATACCTCACCCAGGATAATGTTTTCTATTTCCATCCATTTGCATGCAAAATTCACAGTGTCATTGTTTTTTACCGCTGAGTAGTATTCTAATACGTATATACTCCACACTTTCTTCATTCTTTCGTCCATTGAAGGGCATCTAGGTTGTTTCCAGGTTTTGGCTATTACAAACAATGCTGCTATGAACATAGTTGAACAAATGCTTTTGTCATATAATAGGGCATCTCTTGGTTATATCCCCAAGAGTGGTATTACTGGACCTTGGGGTAAATTGATCCCAAATTTCCTGAGAAATCACCACACTGATTTCCAAAATGGTTGCACAAGTTTGAATTCCCACCAACAATGGATGAGTGTGCCCCTTACTCCACAACCTCTCCAGCAAAGGCTAACATTGCTGTTTTTGATTTTAGCCATTCTGACAGGTGTAAGATGGTATCTCAAAGTTGTTTTAATTTGCATTTTCCTTATTACTAAGGAGGTTGAGCATGACCTTAAGTGTCTTTTGGCCATTTGAAATTCTTCAGTTGAGAATTCTCTGTTCAGTTCAGTGCCCCATTTTTTGATTGGGCTAATTAGCATTTTAAAGTCTAGTTTCTTGAGTTCTTTATATATTTTGGAGATCAGACCTTTGTCTGTTGCAGGGTTGGTGAAGATCTTCTCCCTTTTTGTCTTAGCGATAGTGTCCTTTGATTTGCAGAAGCTTCTCAGTTTCAGGAGGTCCCATTTATTCAATGTTGTCCTTAATGTCTGTGTTGCTGGGGATATACGTAGGAAGTGATCTCCTGTGCCCATATGTTGTAGAGTACTTCCCACTTTTTCTTCTATCAGGTTCAGTTTGTTCAGACTGATATTGAGGTCTTTAATCCATTTGGACTTGAGTTTTTTCATGGCGAAAGATATGGATCTATTTTCATTCTTCTACACGTTGACAACCAGTTCTGCCAGCACCATTTGTTGAAGATGCTTTCTTTCTTCCATTGAATACTTTTAGCTCCTTTATCAAAGATCAGGTGTTCATAGGTTTGTGGGTTAAAATCAGGGTCTTCTACTTGATTACATTGATTGACTTCTCTGTTTTTATGCCAATACCACGCTGTTTTCAATATTGAAGCTATGTAATAGAGTTTGAAGTCAGGGATGGTAATGCCTCCAGATGATCCTTTATTGTATAAGATTGTTTTGGCTATCCTGGGTCTTTTGTTTTTCCATATAAAGTTGATTAATGTCCTCTCAAGATCTGTGAAGAATTTTGATGGGACTTTGATGGGGATTGCATTGAATATATAGATTGCCTTTGGTAGAATTGCCATTTTTACTATGTTGATCCTCCCAATCCAAGAGCAAGCGAGATCCATCCATTTTCTGGTATCCTCCTCAATTTCTTTCTTCAAAGACTTAAAGTTCTTTTCAAAGAGATCCTTCACTTCCTTAGTTAGAGTTACCCCAAGATATTTTATGCTATTTGTGGCTATTGTGAAGGGTGATGCCTCTCTGATTTCCCTCTCTGCTTCCTTATCCTTTGTGTATAGGAGGGCAACTGATTTTTTGGAGTTGATCTTGTATTCTGCCATGCTACTAAATGTGTTTATCAGCTGTAGGAGTTCTTTGCTGGAGTTTTTGGGGTCGCTTATGTACACTATCATATCATCTGCAAATAAAGAAAGTTTCACTTCTTCCTTTCCAATTTGAATCCCTTTGATCCCCTTAAGTTGTCTTATTGCTATTGCTAGAACTTCCAGTACTATATTGAAGAAGTATGGAGAGAGTGGACAGACTTGTCATGTTCCTGATTTTAGTGGGATGGCTTTGAGTTTCTCTCCATTTAATTTGACATTAGCTGTCGACTTGCTATAAATACCTTTTATAGCTGGGCGGTGGTGGCTCTCGCCTTTAATCCCAGCACTTGGGAGGCAGAGGGAGGCGGATCTCTGTAAGTTCGAGACTAGCCTGGTCTACAAGAGCTAGTTCCAGGACAGGCTCCAAAACCACAGAGAAACCCTGTCTCGAAAAACCAAAAAAAAAAAAATACCTTTTATTATAGTTACGTATGACCCTTGTATCCCTAATCTCTCTAAGACCTTTATCATAAAGGGATGTTGAATTTTGTCAAATGCTTTTTCAGCATCTAATGAAATGATCATATGTTTATTTTTTTTCAGTTTATTTATATGATGGATTCCATTGAGAGTTTTTTTTTTTTTTTTTTTTTTTTTTTGGTTTTTCGAGATAGGGTTTCTTTGTGGTTTTGGAGCCAGTCCTGGAGCTAGCTCTTGTAGACCAGGCTGGTCGCGAACTCACAGAGATCCACCTGCCTCTGCCTCCCAAGTGCTGGGATTAAAGGCGTGCACCACCACCACTCGGCCTTTTCTTATGTTGAACCAGCCCTGCATCCCTGGGATGGAACCTACTTGATCATAATGGATAATTTTTCTAATATGTTCTTGGATTCGGTTTGCCGGTATTTCATTGAGGATTTTCACATCGATGTTCATGAGTGAGATTGGCCTGTAGTTCTCCTTCTTGGTTGGGTCTCTGTGTGGTTTTGATGTCAGAGTAACTGCAGCTTCATAAAAGGAATTTGGCAATGACTTCTCTGTTTCTATATTGTGAAATACGTTAAGGAGTATAGGTATTAGGTCTTCTTGGAAGTTCTGGTAGAATTTTGCATTGAAGCCGTCTGGACCTGGGCTTTTTTTGGTAGGAGGTTTTTTATAACAACTTTTAATTCTTCGCGACTAACAGGTCTATTTAGATTGTTCACCTGGTCCTGGTTTAACTTTGGTATATGGTACTTATCTAAAAAAGTGTCCATTTCTTTTACATTTCCCAATTTTGTGGCATACAGGATTTTTCAGTAAGATCTAATGATTCTGTGAATTTTCTCTGTGTCTGTGGTTATGTCTCCATTTTCATTTCTGATCTTGTTAATTTGTATATTCTTTCTCCATAGTTTGATTAGTTTGGATAGGGGTTTATCAATCTTGTTGATTTTCTCCAAGAACCAGCTTTTTGTTTCATTGATACTTTGGATTGTTTTCTGTGTTTCTATTTTGTTGATTTCAACCCTCATTTTGATTATTTCCAGTCTTCTACTCCTCCTAGGTGAGTCTGCTTCTTTCTTTTCTAGAGCTTTCAGGTGGGCTGATAAGTCTTCAATGTGTACTTTCTCCGTTTTCTTTAAGTGGGCACTTAATGCTATGAACTTTCTTCTTAGCACTGCTTTCATCGTGTCCCATAGGTTTGAGTATGTTGAGTCTTTGTTTTCATTGAATTCAAGAAAGACTTTAATTTCTTTCTTTATTTCTTCCTTGGTCCAGGTGTGGTTCAGTATTTGACTGCCCAGTTTCCATGAGTTCATAGGATTTCTGGGGGTAGCATTGTTGTTGAATTCTAACTTTAATCCATGATGACCTGATAAGACACAGGTGGTTACTAATATGTTTTGTAAGTTTGCTTTGTTACCGAGTATGTGGTCAATTTTCGAGAAGGTTCCATGAGCTGCAGAGAAGAAGGTATATTCTTTCCTATTTGGGTGGAATGTTCTATAGATGTCTGTTAAGTCCAGTTGATTCATTACCTCCCTTAATCCTCTTATTTCTCTGTCAGGTTTCTGTCTGATTGACCTGTCCATTGGTGAGAGAGGAGTGTTGAAATCTCCTACTATTAGTGTGTATGGTTTGATGACTGCCTTTAGTTTTAGTAATGTTTCTTTTACATAAGTGGGTGCTTTTATATTAGGGGCATAGATATTCAGGATTGAGATTTTGTCCTGATGAATTGTTCCTGTTTTGAGTAAAAAATGACCCTCTCCATCTCTTCTGACTGATTTTAGTTTGAAGTCAACTTTGTTAGAAATTAGTATGGCCACATCTGCTTGTTTCTTAGGTCCATTTGCTTGATAAACCTTTTCCCAGCCCTTTACTCTGAGTAGATGTCTGTCTTTGTGGTTGAAGTGTGTTTCTTGTAAAAGCAGAATATTGGATCCTGTTTTCGTATCCAATCTCTTAGCCTGTGTCTCTTTATAGGTGAGTTCATTCAATTGATATTAAGTGATACTAATGACCAGTGGTTGTTAACCCTGGTCATTTTTTCTTTCTTTCTTTCTTTTTTTTGGTAGTAGAGTTTGTGTGTTTCCCTTCTTAGAGTTGTGCTGGTGAAAGGTCATTTGATGTCTGAGTTATTGTGGGCATTGTTGAACTCCTTGGGTTGTGATTTTCCTTCAGTTACTTTCTGTAAGGCTGGATTTGTGACTATGTATTGTTTAAATTTGTTTTTATCCTGGAAAATTTTGTTTTCTCCATTTATAGTGAACGAAAGCTTGGCTGGGTATAGTAGTCTTGGCTTGCATCCATGGTCTCTTAGTTTCTGCAGTACATCTATCCAGGACCTTCTGGCTTTCATGGTTTCCATAGAGAAGTCAGGTGTAAGTCTGATAGTTTTACCTTTATAGGTAACTTGAACTTTTTCCTTTGCAGCTCTTAATATTCTTTCTTTATTCTGTATGTTTTGTGTTTTGATTATTATATGATGAGGAGATTTTTTTTTGATCCAGTCGATTCGGTGTTCTGCATGCTTCTTGGACCTTCAAAGGAATATCTTTCTTAAGGTTGGGAAAGTTTTCTTCTATAATCTTATTAAATAAATTTTCTGGGCCATTGAGCTGTACTTCTTCTTTCTTCTATCCCTATTATTCTTAGGTTTGGTCTTTTTATTGTTTCCCAGATTTCCTGAATGTTTTGTGATGAGAATTTTTGGTTTTGCTGTTTTCTTTGATCAGTGTGTTTATTTTCTCTATGGTATCTTCAGTGTCTGAGATTCTTTCTTCTATCTCTTGTAATCTGTTGGTAGTACTTGTCTCTGTAGTTCCTGTTCTTTTACCCAGATTTTCCATCTCCATCCTTCCCTTGGTTTGTGTTTTCTTCATTACTTCCATTTCATTCTTCAGGTCTTCAACCGTTTCCCTTACTTGTTTGATTGCTTTTTCTTGTTTCTCTTGGTTTTCTTTGGTATCTTTGAGAGATTTATTCATTTCCTCTACCTTTTTGTTTGTAATCTCTAATTGTTTATGGCAGTTTTTCACCTCCTGTTAAGGTCCTCTATTATTTTCATATAATTCACTTTTGTGTCGAATTTTTCTAATTCTTCTTGAGTAGGGTGTACAGTTCTTATTTTGGGATTCCTGGATTCTGGTGATGTCATGTTGCCTTTCAGGTTGTTAGAGGAATTCTTGCATTGCCGCCTGCCCATCTCTTCCTTCAAATGGATACAGGAGAGGCCTGGTGTCTTGGTCCAGTCTTTGCTGTGACTGACTCCCTTGGTGTAACTCCTCAGTGTAGGAGCAGGAACCATTTCCTTCCAGATAGACTCCTCAGCACCAAAACATGGACGCCTGATAGTCCAATGACCCACGGACAAAAGGGCAAATGTGTGTGATATGGCGGAGTCAAGTAGAACACAGGAGACCCTGCAGCGCAAGCTGAAGGTGCCTGTGCTCCCTTTCGGGGTCCTTGAGGCCTGCCTGGTAGGCAGGCAGTCACCACTCTGAGTGGGTAGCCTTAGTGTAGGAGCAGGAAACTGTTCCTCAGCAAAGGACCTTGCAGACAAGGCAGCCTTGGGGGGGGGGGGATTGTGTGTAGGAAAGAAAGCCCTGCAGCAGGAGCTGGGGGAGGGGTGTTTGTGCTCTCTTGTGGGACAGTCTGACCCTGGATAGCACACACTCACCCGTCCAGATGGAACTCCTCTGCACCTAAACAGGGATGCCTGGTAGCCCAATGAGCCAGGGACAATAGGAAGAATGTGGCAGGCAGGGCAGGGTCCAATAGAGCACAGGAGACCCTGCAGTCCCAAGCTGAAGGTGCCTATGCTCCCTTGTGGGGGACCTTGAGGCCTGCCCGGTAGGCAGGCACTCACCACTCTGGATGGGTAGCCTTAGTATAGGAGCCGGAAAATTGTTCTTGAGCAGAGGACCTAGCAGACAGCAGGGCAGGCTTGGGGGGGGAGCTGTAGGGCTGGCTCGTGTGTAAGAAAAGGGGCCCTACAGCAGGAGCTGGGGGAGGGGGGTTTGTGCTCTCTTCCGGGACAATCCTTCCCTGGATAGTACACACTCACCCGTCCAGATGGAACTCCTCAGCACCTAAACATGGATGCCTGGTAGCCAAATGAGTTGCGGACAAAAGCTCTGTAAGATTTTCAAAGAAGAACTAATACCAGTAGTACTCAAGTTGTTTCACACAATTGAAATAGAAGGAACTTTGTCAAACTCTTTATTTTTTTTTTTGTTTTTTGTTTTTGGATTTTTTGAGACAGGGTAACTCTTTTTATGAGGCTACAATTACCGTGACACACAAACCACAGAAAGACATTACTAAGAATGAATTACAGATCGACTTGACTCATGAACATTGATGCAAAACTACTCGATACAATACTAGCAAACCAAATCCAAGAATATATCAGAAAAACCATTAACATAATCAAGTCAGCTTCATCCCAGTGATATAGGATAGGGATGGTTAAATATACAAAAATCTGTCAATGTAGTTCACAATATATAGAAACTGAAAAAAGACAAAAGTCACATGATCATCTCAATCCATGCTGAAAAAGCTTTCAACAATGTATAGTATCTCTTCATGATAAAGGTCTTGGAGAGAGCAGGGATACAAGGAACATATTTAAACATAATCAAGGCAATATATAGCAGGCTAACAGCAAACATCAACCTCAATTGAGAGAAACTCAAAGCAGTCCCACCAAAATCAGGACAAAAGAAGAATTTTTACTCTTTCCATATCTATTCAATACAGTTCTTGAGGTTCTAGCTAGAGCAATAAGACAACAAAAGGTGAACAAGGGGATACAAATCAGAAAAGAAGTCAGACTCTCACTCTTTATTAGCGATACAGTAGTTTACATAAGAGACACCAAAAATTCTATCAAGGAACTTCGGCAACTCATAAATACCTTCAGTACTGTAGCGGAATATAAGATTAACTCAAAAATACCAAGATACCCTTCTTTACACTGATGGTAAATGAGCTGAGAAAGACATCAGTGATTCATCAGCCTTCACAATAGCAACAAATAACATAAAATAACTTGGAGTAACTCTAACCAAACAAGTGGAAGACCTGAATTACAAGAAATTTAAGTCTTTGAAGAAAGAAATTGAAGAAGACTGGAAAAAATATGAAAAGACTTCCCAAGCTATTGGGCAGGTAGAATTAATATAATAAAAATGTCAATCTTACCAAAAGCAATCTATAGATTCAATACAATGCCCATTAAAATTCCAGTAAAATTATTCACAGTTCTCAAAATAACAATCAACTTCATATGGAAAAACACATTTATTGTTTTATACAAAAAAGAAAACCGGGATAACCAAAACAATCCTGTACAATAATGGAACTTCTGGAGGTATCACAATCCCTGATTTCAACCTCTACTACAGAGCTAAAGTCCTAAAAACACCCTGATATTGGCATGAAAACAGACAGGAGGATAAATGATACTGAACTGAATACCAATCTATCAATATACACACAAACACATGAATTTTGACAAAGAAGCAAACAAATATAAAACGGAAAAAAAAAGAAAAATGGTGCTGACATAATTGGATTTCATCAGGTAATAGAGTGAAAGTAGACTCATATCTATTGCCTTTCACAAAACTTATATCCAAATGGATCAAAGGCTTCAACATAAAACCAACCACACTGAACCTCATAGAAGAGAAATTGGAAAGTATACTTAAACACCTTGCCACAGGAGACCACTTCCTAAATATATCCTCAGTAGCACACTGAGAGAAACAATTAATAAATGGGACCTGATGAAACTGATAAGCTTCTATGAAGCAAAGGACATGGTCAACAAGACAAAATGGCAGCCTACAGAATGGGAAAAGAATAGGAAAATGTGGTACATTAACACCTTTGATTACTACAGAGCAGAAAAAAATGGCATTTTGAAAATTGAGGGCAAATTGATGGATATAGAAAACATTATATTGAGTGAGGTAATCCAGACCATGAAAAACAAATATCATATTTACTTACTTCAGATTCTTTGTTGCTGGAGTGACCGAAGCTAGTTAGCCATTATGTGGAGGTTGGGAAATGAACTTGACTCCTCTGGGAAGCAACGTATGCTTTGAACTGCTGAACCATCTGTTAGCACTTCAGTTCTTAAGGGAGAGATACCTAAAAAAATTAATAATTATTTAGAAGGAAGAATTTTTTCACACTGATTCTAACATTTGAGATCCTCTAAGTCATCTTGGCACTATTAAAGCCACACTATAGTTATTAACATGCAAACAATAGCCAAACTATTATTGTTCCAAATGTGAGAACCTCCTCAATGTTTATTTTCTCAGTAAAACTGATAATGGCCTACAAAAAAGTTGTGAAATTCCACTGAAAAGTGGGGTTCTATCAGAATATATTAAGATATCCTTTAATATTTGGTTGTTATAATGTATAAAATTGCATGGAACAAGCATGAGAAGTTCAGATTTTCAAAACTCCCTTAGCTTTTCTATGTATTGTAACTTTCTAGTGTCCTTCTACTTTATTTTAGAAACTAAGACTTTTTTCTTTTTAATTTAAATTTTTTAAAAAACATTTATTTTGCATTTTACATATCAATCCCAGTTCCCACTCCCTTCTCTCCTCGGACTCTCCCAACTCATCTCCTCTATCCACTCCTCAGAGAGGATTGGACTTCTCATGAGAAGTCAACAAAGTCTAGAATATCACTCTGAGTCAGCACCAAAGTCCTCCTCCCTATATATGGGTTGAATAAAATATACCTCCAAAAAGAATGGACTGGACTCCAAAAACCCAGTTCATGCACTAGGGATAAATCCTGGTCACACTGCAAGTGGACGTATTGACTGCCCTAGACATACAACTGTCACCCCCCTTCAGAGGGCCTACTTTGGTCCTATGCATGTTCTCCTACTGTCAGTCTGGAGTCTCTGAGTTTCTCATTACAAAGATATTTATTAGAAAAATTTTGCTACAAGAACCTCAGCTTTTTAGTATTCTGTTAATTCTAGAAGAAGGTGGGTGAGTGCTTTAAAAAATACTCTCTAACATATAATTGTGATAGTAACCTGAATTTAGTGTGGTAAACGATTGCACTTTACCCTGTAGAAGGAGCTGCGGGCTGCTTCCTGCCACCCAGTTCCCGGCTGCCTGGCTAGCTTATGCCCTGAAATAACAACACACAAACTGTATTCTTTTAAACACTGCTTGGCCCATTATATCTAGCCTCTTCTTGGCTAACTCTCGCACCTGGACTAGCCCATTTCTAATAATGTGTGTAGCACCCCAAGGTGCACTTACCAGGAAGATTCTAGCCTACGTCCATCCTGGGTCGGAGCTTCATTGCATCTGCCCCAGAGAGGAGAGAGAGCTATCGAGTCTGAGCTCACTTCCTCTTCCTCCCAGAATTCTGTTCTGTTTACTCCACCCACCTATGTTCTAACCTATGAGGCCAAGCAGTTTTTTTATTAATTAACCAATGACCTTCCTCCATTGTTACCCTGTGTACTTTTTATTGATTTTTATTGAGTTCTACATCTTTCTGTACTCCCCTCACTGCCTCTCATCTCCCCTTTTTAACCTTCCAACAAGGACTCCATGCTCCCAATTCACTCAGGAGATCTTGTCTTTTTCTACTTCCCATGTAGATTAGATCTGTGTTGTGTACTTTTATACTCACAAAATCTGATGTTTAATAAGTACTTTATAATTGCATTTAAGGGATATATAACAAAACTTTATTAATGTTATAATTATAAGAAAATCTTTGATACTGTTTTATAAACCCACTATAGTGTTCTTGAGAAGAAAATGGCCCTTTAATGTAATATCACCTTATCTTTGACGTAAATCATGCCCTGCATGTTAATAACTATAGTTCATGTCTTATCTCTGTTAACTGTTATAGGATGTGGAAATGAAGTGCTGTGGGATAATGTTCTTGTACTACACTGTAAAGATTTGTCAATTTTATTGGTTTCATAAAATGCTGATTGGCCAGTAGTAGCTACGCAGGTAGTATAGGCAGGACAACAAGACTAGGAAAATTCTGGAAAAAGGAAAGGTTGACATTCAGTCACCACCCAGACACAGAGGAAGCAATTACTGAAGAAAAGGTAAAATGCCACATAGCTAAACATAGATAGGAATTATGGGTTAATTTAAGTTGTAAAGGCTAGTTTGTAATAAGTCTGAGTATAGGCCAACCAGTTCATAATTACTATAAGCTTCTGTTTGTTTACTTGAAATTGAATGGCTGTGGGACCAGGTGGGACAAAAACTTCCATCTACAATAGAGATAAATGCAAAACATATATTTGTATATATGCAAAATAAGAGACACAAGAGCTATTATAATATTGCATGTTATCAGCTAACATTTAGTATTGGAAACTCATGTCTGCCAAAATCTGCTTAAAACCTTTCATAAGACTAAGGTCTATTTCAGTTCTGAAAAGGGATATATTCATCTTTCTTTCAGCTTCACCCTCTCATTTTCCATGTTAATATTAGCCTTTTCCAATTCAGCACTCTATTTGCTCCACCTAATTGCCTTCAGACAAAGACAGCTGAATCAATCCAAATCTAGTCAGGGGGCAGACTATCTCATTGAGTACAGAGAAGAAAAGGCACTGTGTAAGGCTTAGCCCGTTTCATCATTGTATAGAGCATGACAGAAGACAGGCATACTGCTGGATAAGTAGGCAAAGACTTTATTATGAAACACAAACAGAAAAAGATAGATAGAGCGAAAGAATGTGGGCTTTGCATGGGCTTTTGAATTCTCAAATCTTATGCCCACTATCATGTAGGCTTCTGATACACAGATCCTGTGAATTCAGATATAATGTATCTTTCAGATATAGCATCCTGTGACATCTGATACATGCCAATACAGGTTTCAAAAGCCTATACCAGATCCAGTCACTCTCTATCCGTATGCCTAGGGATCAGAATGAAGTTATCAATTACTTATCCCTCACCATGCCTGCATGCCTGCTGTCATGTTGTTTTCTGCCATAATGATAAAGGAATGAGCTTCTGAAACTGTAAGTAAGACCCTGATTAATGTCTTTCTTCTATAATCATTGCCTTGGTCATGGTATCTTTTACTTCAATACAACAATAACTAAGACAAAATTTGGTATCAGGGACAAGGTCGTTTTTACCACAGGCCGGCTCATGATGTTGATGGAGGAATCTGGGAAACTTGGGATTTTTTACTACAAAAGTGCTTGGATACTTTAAATGGGAGTTAGTTGACCATCCTAATAGGGCTATGGAAAATGGCACTGAGGGTGATTTAAACTGTAATAGTCCAACTAAAGAAGTTTCAGAGGACAGAATATGAGTAAGTGGTAGAGAGACCATTCTTGTGATATTTTGACAAAGAAAATGGTTGCTTTTTGTCCGTGTCCTGTCAGAGGTTTAACTGAAGAGTTTTGAATTTAATGACATTGGAGGAAATTTCTAGACAACATAATATTGAAAGCATTGTGTCATTATTAGTGGTCAGTCTCATTCAGATCTATAATGAAAAAGAATATGCTAGACAAAGAGAAAAGTAAAATAGACAGTTTGAGGAGAAAAAGAAATCCACATAGTATAATGTTGGAGCCAAGTCCAGTTGTAATCTAGCTCAAGGAGATAAAAAAAATAAATAAAAAACCCTTTTGCTAAGTGGAATGAAGGGAGTAGTGATCTCGGGTCAGCTCTTCACCAGCTAAACTTTCAACTTTTAAAAGGAATTAAGAAAAGTTTCAACAATGAAGAAAACCATAAAACACAAGGCTGATGCAAATACATAAGAAAGGGGGTTGGAAAATAGTTCAAGTTGTAGTAAGGAGCCACACTTGACATCTATGGTCATGGTGCTCTGGCTTTAGAGTCAAGAATACAAAAAAGTTTGTGGAACCTCTCTCTGTGTAAAACCAAGAATGTGTAAGGTGTGTGCATTCATTGCATAAAACTTTAAGTGTTAAAACTGGATTGTGTTGGACACCTCAAGGTGTTGTTAGAGATGACAGGGTCACGAGATACTTGCCAGAGAAAGCTGACTGTGAAAGTATCTCAAAAAAGATAAATTTGTTGCAGTCAACAACTCTTTTATATCAGACATGGAGTAGTAGAATTTGCAGTTTGCCCTGATGGCTTTTGGCCTTGCTGTGGTCCAGTGTTTTCTTACTATGGTACCTTTTCAATTTTTTGGAATGGTGCAGCATATTCTGTGCTATTGTATATTGGAAATAGATGATCTGCTTTTTAATTTCTATTTTACAAGCAGTTATACTAAAAATACAGCCATGAGTTTTAGAAGAGACTGAAATTTAGACTTTTGAACATTGTTGAGACTGAAAGATAATTCAGACTTTGGAGTTTGGGATGAATGTGGTGATGTGAATAAAAATGGCCCCCATAGACTCAAATTTTTGATGTTTGTTTAGTCATAATGGGGTTGCACCCTATGAGAAATATTATTAGGTGTGACATCAATCTGACAAGGTGTGAATTTATGGAACAAGTGTCACTGGGGGGGTGGTTGGCCTCTGAGGCTTCAGAAGCACATATCACATCCAGTCTCTCTTTCTATGCTGGATGCTTATGGATCATGATGTAGTTCTCACTTACTTCTCCAGAACTATACCTGCCATGCTTGTTAAGTTCCCTACCATGATGATAATGGATTAAGCCACAGAAACTATAAATAATCCCCAAATTATTGTTTGCCTTCATATTAATTACAATTTTCATGGTGTCTCATGACAGCAACAGAAAAGTGACTAAGTAATACGTGTCCATCCACAAGCTAAATATGCCTGAGTTACCCAGTACTGTGGTTGTAGGCTCTTGGTAAAAAATTATTATTGTATCTAAAATGCATTGACTTAAAAAATCTCAACTTCTGGATGAATTAAACATATTTCATATTTTATACCCAGAATCAAATTAGCAGTTATTTAAGATGATATGTATGCTAATTATTTTGATTGTGATGAACAAAAGCTTATCAAAACATGATACTGTTGTATACTTATTTCTTCCTAATTGAAACCTCTATTTCTTGAGGGAGAAGTAAAAATTGTTGTCAACTGTGTCCAGTGTCAGTCTCCCTACCTCAAACAATGTAAGAAAAAATCCTCCCAAGTATGCATACAGGTCAAACTAGTCAAGATAATTTGTCATTGATACCTTCTTCCCATGTGTGAATTTTCAATTTGACAAGTGCATGATCAAAAACAACCATAGTAAGAAAGTCCTTAATCTGGAGTTGTCTCAAATCGTTCATCTTGCCTATAACCAAAATCAGCTGTCATATCATGACTTGTTTTAATATGTTTAACTTAAATTTTTATTATAAATTATTATATCAAAGTCTTTATATGCCAAACATATTGCTCAAGTTTCAATAACAGCATTTGTAACTTGATGTTTAATAACAGTTAATTGAAAAAGTGATTAACATTGTCAAATGGGACTTAAGAACCACACAAGAAGAAGCAATACATGACAGCTACTGGAAACTTACCCAACTACCAGTGGCTAGTAAGAATGTAGATCTTAGAAGAGAAACTACTGTTGTCAGTTTATTAAGCCAGCATAATCCTACCTGCATTCTAAATACTTATCCTTATAGACACTGGTAAGTATAGTTCACACTCCTCATCAAAGAAGCTTCTGTTTGCAACAGATGAAGATTTTTATAGAAATCCAATGTTCATAAAAATGCAGGGAAAAACTGAGTGTTGGGTATCCAGTCCCAGTGTGTACATATAAAACACAAACTCCATACCTAAGGCTCAGGAAACTCTGTGGAAATGGTAAAAAGGTTGTAAGAGCCAGAGGACCATTAAGCATGTTGCAAAGTGTGTGTCATAGATATAACAGGGATTCCATAGCTCTAACAATTCAATAAGAATTATGTTATACATAAAGAAATTGCCCTAGTTTATATTATCAAGTATATAAATACACCAAAGAAATGACACATGCTGTTCTCATGCTTAAAGATACAATGTAAGTTTGGACCCTAAATTCTGCAGTAATTATACCAGACATTAGAAACCACTGTAAATGAACCAAACAGTAGCTAAGTTAGATGCATTTCATGATGCAGGATGATCATGATAATGGGAATATTTCTGTAATAAAAAGGAAACATTTTTAAAAGTATAAAGACATCAAAATGCTGAATGAATTCTTTTGGGTATATTAACAATAAGCCATGTAGCAAAAAGGACATAATTATAATCCAAGTACTAGGAATGTGATGTCAGTACAACACCAGATCAAGGCCTGCCTGAATGCTATAATAAATGCTGGGTTTTCATAGTTGAAGTTACCCCTTTCACAAAGAGAATAAAGAGAAAAAAGAGTAAAAAGCTATTCATGCAAAAGTAATATCAGGTTAAAACAATGTAAAAAGAATTAGGGTTAAGTACTCAGAATGCTTCTCTTTGTAGATAAATGAATTTTAAAATCAATGTACAGCTGAAAAGTATTAACAATGATAAGCAGGATGAGGTTATGTTGCAGCTAAATGATAGAGAAGAGGAAGAAGTATATTTGCTACCCCAGTTGTCGCTTAAGTATCTATTGCTATACCATGTTTACTTGTAATTCCATGATAGCATGAAAAAGTGGCTAATGACTGTGTTGATTTTCATAGAAATGAGGATGAATCTAATCTTTTTAGACTAGATATAGAGAAGTTTATTTAATTTTATGAAAAAGAAAAAAAAGAAAAGAAAAAAACAAAAGAAAAAAGTTTTAAATATTGCTGTGAATGCATACAAATAGTTTTTCCTATCAATGAAATTATCATAATTGTTCAAAAACTGATACTTAAACAGAAAGAAAAAATAGCACTCATGAGGAACAGAAATTTCAAGAGTGCTGATTTTCCTTGTTTTATCCGTAATCTCTGAAAGGTTTAACTAAATGTGATTATAATATTGGAATTCAAGGTTTAACTAGATGTGATTATAATATTGGAATTCTATATAGAGATGTGGCAAGACTTACAAATCTGAGTAAGCTACTGCATGGCTCGTGAATGATGATATGTTACATCACACATAAATTACCTCAGATTATCAGCAAACATTCCATTAAGTGATCATACCGGGCAATACACTGTACAGAGCAAGACATCAAATTTTGAATATGAGCTGGCTGATATAGATTTCCTCCAAGAATTCTTGCTGTGAAATTAATTGAATATATTTTCAGTTTTCTCAACTCCACAGACATATCATTTCAGACAAATCTCCAATATTTCATACTTTGCTGATTCATTTTTTATTCATCAGTTAATGCGAAGGTTTAGCAAATTCAGAAGTTTTTGTTTAGTTATTATTTACAGTAAAGACATATTTTTGTTTGAATCAACCACTTCCCTAAGTCACTTCACATAGAAATGTGTTGTGTGTGTGGACGTGTGTGTGTGTGTGTGTGTGTGAAGGTTAATAGGTTGATGTTATCGACCCCGAGGAATAGAGGTATATAAAATTATAACATAACTCTATCCTTTAAACTCAAAATAATCACTTCACTGTGCTCAAAAAAGCTGTAAATATATATATGTATATATGAAATGTTATATAATATATACATACATATATACATATATATATATATTTACCAAAAGTGTGTGTCAATAGATGTGCTAATTATGAAATACGGCATAGTTAGAATTGAAATGAAGATTTCTTTTTCTATTTATATACATTTGGAACTGAGGTTGAATACAAACACACATTCTGCGTAAACTATGAAGATAAATATTGTGTGCCAAAGCTATTATTCACCCTATAATCAGTATAACTTTACTAAAACATTTATAGTCATACATAGACAAAACAATCTAACATTTCATTTTCTGTCTTCAACATTAATGATAGTAAACATAAAATTTCAATATTTTTGAGCACATTGAAGTGATTATTTTGAATATAAAGGATGGAATTGTTTCATAATTTTATATACTTGTCTTTCCAGATATCATTAACATATACTAATTTTTAAACATTTATCAGTGAAAAAATACTATGCTCCTGATATTTTATTTATGTTTTAATAAATAAAGCTTGACTGATGATCAGAAGTCAAAGCCAAACCACTAGAAATTAGGCAGTGGTGGCACAGACCTTGAATCCTAGGATTTGGGATACAGAAGCCAATGGATCTCAGGTCAACCTGGGCTACACATAATCAATGTAGAAAAAAATTCCAGGAGCTGCTGCCTCACACCGTTAATACTATTACTATGGAATTATACACCTTTAATCCCAGTCCTAGAGGGGAAATAAATTACCAGACGTGTTTGGTTTTACATTAGATTTCTGAGCTATTTAGTTTTCGTCTCAGTTCTTAGTTCAGTTAACCAAACAGCCTGGGTTCCTTTTTGCTGAGTCATTTCTTTTTTTTTTTTTTTTTTTTTTGGATTTTTCGAGACAGGGTTTCTCCGTAGCTTTTGGTTCCTGTCCTGGAACTAGCTAGCTCTTGTAGACCAGGCTGGCCTCGAACTCACAGAGATCCGCCTGCCTCTGCCTCCCGAGTGCTGGGATTAAAGGCGTGCGCCACCACCGCCCGGCCTGCTGAGTGATTCTTAAGTCAAATCAGATATTGCTTGACTACTCCCATAAGTTTTGTGCCACTCCTGCCCTAGAATATTTTGCAGGCTAGGCAAATTGAGAGGTGTCACAAGCAAGAAGGTAGATATAAAAAGATAATATAACAAAAGTTGTATTTTACTATGGTGAGGGTCATTATTTTAAGTTCACACTCAATTTCTTACTATGATCCTAAGCCTGTTTCCCCATGCTGCTCACCTATGTGAGGTATCTTAACTGATGGTCAGGTCCTGTCTCTAATAGAAGTCTTTGAATTGAGGGTCAGGATGCTAGGAGAGACTCTCCAGCTGCAGGATATATCTAGATGGAACCTGTTCAGTTGTGCAGTGTAGAACATTCCTTCTAGTGTCTGTTTATAAGCTGTTCACTGGGTGCCATGTAGTTCTAGAATTGTGCCTGGTTATTTTGAGTGAGTGATGTCATTAGGTTCTGGTTATCCATTGTAGCTTTGGGTGTAGTATGGATCCAGATAAGCCATTTTTACATGTCAAAAGGTATTTTGACTATGCTCATTACAGGAGGTCTAGGTTGTGTGGTTGGATTGGTACCATCTTTCAGTGGCCTACACAGTACCTTCCAGCACTAAAGAGACTAGAACTTAAAGATGAAGGTTCAGTGTAAGCACCAGCTTGACTTCATGTACAACAATGAGTTGTGTGGATATTGTCTGCAGCAATGGTCCTATTCTCAGTTTGCAGAGAGCAACTTCTTATACTAACAGCAGTCTGGGGCTTTGTGGGGGGATTCCATGGTACCACCTTAGCCAACAACTCAATTGAAGGCAACAGCCTAGTCCAACCATTGAAAGCCAGCCTGCTGACAAATCTTAGCCAGTTGAGATTCTGCTTTTTCCATTACTAAGTTTCCTCTTTAGGAGCATTTTCATACATTTGAGGAAATTTTCACTTCATTAACTTTCTACACAATTCACCAAATTCTCCCCAATTCCAGTCATCTCTCCACCCACTCTCTTCCTCTGTCTTCTTTCCCCATACCTGATGCCCCAGCTCTATTGCCATTCCTCGAAGTCAACCCATAAAATCAATTATATTTCACACAACCAGAGAGATTAATGAATCTTGGCTAGAACCTTCCTCTTTACATGACTTTTCTGGGTGTACAGATTGTGGATAGGTTATTGTTTATTTGATGGCTAATATCTTCTTATGATTGAGTAAAATTTGTGTTAGTTCTTCTGGGTCAGGGTTACCTCATTCTGGGTGACTTTTTCTAGTTTCACTCATTTAAATTCAAATTTCACTCCATTGTGTAAAGGCACCACATTTTCTCTATCTACTCTTCATTGAGGGACTTATATGTTGTTTCCAATTTCAAGTTATTTTGAATAAAGCAATAATGAACAGGATTGAGCATGTGTTCTTTCCCTATGCTAGGAAGAAATGTCCTTCAGATATATGTCCAACTGTGGTAGTGCTGGGTTCTAAGGTAGATAATTCCCAACTCTCTGAGGAACCATTATAACAATTACCTAAGTGGCTGTACAAGCTTGCACTCCCACCAGAAATGGAGGAATATTCCCTTTATGCCTCATCCTTCCCAGGATGATCTCTCTCTTTTGTTATTGAACCTTAGCCACTCTGACAGATGTAATATGCAATCTAAAAATATTTGAATTTTCCTGATAGCTAATGATTTTGAGTATTTCTTAAAGAGTTTCTCAGGCCTTTGAGATTCATCTATTGATAATTCTCAACTTAGATATGTAGACTAATTTTAACTGGATTATTTAGTTCACCGAGTTCTTTATGTATTTCACATATTAGTCCTCTAGCTTCTATAAGGCAAAGGATAGCATCAATTGGGCAAGCAGCAACATACAAAATGGAAAATCAGTGATTTTTTTCCTTGGCAGAACATTTTTAATTCCTCATTCTCAATGAAAAAAAAATGAGGAAAAGGAAATAATTTTAAGTATAGTCAATTTATTTAAGAATTTTGATTTTCTGGAAGGGAAACTATGACAACAACTGCCACTGTCTCTGAAAATTCACTCTTTGTTTCCTTGCTGTTGGTGTAATTCTTTCAAATTGTATTCCATTTAATTCCTTTTGCACAATTTGTGTTTGTTTTTCTCTTTGCATGTGTATGTGTGCTTGTGTACCCATGTGTTTGTGTGTGTACATGTAAGTGACATGTATGTGTTGTAGGTGAACACCTACTACATCATGTCTGTGGATATCAGAGAACAATTTGTGTTACTTCTATCCTTCCAGCATTACATCAGTCTTAAGGAATAGACTTAGGTTTCTAGTTTTTCTTCTGAGGAATCCACTGCACAAAATTAACAGAATTTCAGCGTCTTTCTAGATTTTGTCATTAACCAAGGAAATGCATAATTCAGTTGTAAAATTTGACAATACTAAAAATTTTTGGCAAGTGATCTTCCACAAAAATGACATAACAAGTTTCTAATAATTATTCCAGAAATGGATGGAAAAAGGCCTATTTTATTCCTCCTTCCTTCTTATGGTCAAAAAATGGACATAAACAGCTAGAATTTGTGTTTAAAGATGGATGGGACAAGAAAAAGTTTACATATTTGATGCTCAAGAGTCTTCATTCATTTTCAGAGTTAATTTTATAAAGAAAAAAATAACATCAGTAGAATTTAGTTATCTTATTTTAAGCCACATTTCTTCTTCTTTTTGTAATGACTGCCTCCTTTAAGGTAACACACTGAAAAACCAAATCCTAAATGGTAAGAAGAAAAAGAATAGGAACTATAGATTTTTGTCAATGAAATATTTGTTATTACTGGTGGAATTTTTTTTTCAATAAAAAAATATTTGTTATTACTTTGGAAGAAAATGATTTTATCAAAATAGTATTGCCTCAACTTGATGGGACATGCTTGTGCAAGTCCATGTGAGTCCTGTCATTTTCCAAAATGAGATAAAGGAGGAGTGGATGATGACTGGGGTAGATGAGAAAGGGGGGCACAGGATGAATGGAGGGAGAAGAAAATGATTGGTACATAAAAATAAATAAAAGAAATGTTATTTAAATAAAATAAAATATACAAAAGTATTATCATATTTACACCTGGAAAGAGGTGGGGAAAATGCAAAATACAACATCCCTTCATGATAAGGGCCTTGGAGAGAGCAGAAATACTAGGAACATACCTAAACATAATAAAGGCAATATACAGCAAGCCAACAGCTAACATCAAACTAAATGGAGAGAAAATCCCAGTGATTCTACTGAAATCAGCAACAAGACAAGGTTGTCCACTCTCTTCATATCTATTCAATATAGTTCTTGATGTCTTAGCTAGAGCAATAGGACACCAAAAAAGACACCAAAGATGAAGTTAAACTCTCACTGTTTGCTGATGATATGATAGTTTACAAAAGCGACCCCAAAAATTCTACCAAGGAACTTCTGCAACTCATAAACACTTTCAGTAATATACCAGGATACAAGATTAACTCAAAAAAATCAGTAGCCTTCCTGTACACAGATGATAAAAGGGTGGGGAAAGAAATCAGAGAAACAAAACCCTTCAAAATATACACGAATAGCACAAAATATCTCAGAGTAACTCTAACCAAACAAATTGAAGAATTGTTTGACAAGAAGTTTAATTCTTTAAAGAAAGAAATTGAAGAAGACAACAGAAAGTGGAAAGATCTCCTATGTTCTTGGGTAGACAAAATTAACATAGTAAAAATGACAATCTCACCAAAAGCAATCTACAGATTCAAAATCCCAGAGAAAAATCTTCATAGAAATCTACCTTCCTCTGTCTCCTGAGTGCTGGGATTAATGTGTGTGCACCACCACTGCCCAGCCATATTTTCTTTTTAATAATAATAGACTCTGTACAAGACTTCCTGGAATTCCCTATAGACTTAATATCATTCCCTCTTCTAGTAGAGCATTTATAAGACTAATTATTATAATTGAAAATTCTGCCTAAAAGAATTCTCAGCTTGTATTATTTTTTATTCTATTATTGATGAATATTTAATTTCTTTACAAGGATATGTGTTGCTACTTCTCCAGGGACTACCTGACGTTCTGTTGTATAGAAGACATACTGTTGAAGTAAGGAGGACTTTAGGTGACTGTGCCACTGTTCATTTCAATGAATTTGGTAACCTACATGGAAATTCTGCAAGAACGGAGTACTGATGTGGTTAAAGAAATGCATTGAACAACAAGCTGTTATTTTCATATTTTTTTTGCATTTTATATCCATTTTACACACACACACAGAGGGAGAGAGAGAGAGAGAGAGAGAGAGAGAGAGAGAGAGAGAGAGAGAGAGAGAGAGAGAGAGAGCTGTTGCCCAGGAAGGTCATTAGTCACTGTTCTTATGATCATATGGCAGGTTATGCTTAGTGTTTCTTCCTTTTTTTCTTTTCTCGAGACAGGTTTTCTCATTGTAACAGTCCTGGCTGTCTTGGAACTCACTTTGTAGACCAGGCTGACCTCAAACTCACTGAGATCCTCCTGCCTCTGCCTCCTGAGTGCTGAGATTAAAGTCATGTTCCTAGTGTTTCTTATTCCTGAATGTGAAGTAGAGTCAGCGGAGTGCTCTGATACTCTGACTAAGCATTTGTCATCAGCAAACACTGTCTGCTTGTTTTCATGTTGGATCTTTATACATTTTTCTACCACTACACCAAGACTGAAGACCTATCTTCTATTACTCAGTCTTTATCTTCCAGACTTAAGCATATATATTGATTTGCTATTTTTTGAATAAAATCATTGTTTAGGAAGAAGTGACACACTTTTTAGCAGGTAACAATATTAAAGACATCCAAGTCCAGCTCCTAAACTTGCTTTAGGCTGTGGGTGACCCAGTCTGTGATTCCCTTCCACAATGGTGTGCAATTCCATATAGAGATAGCTCCTTTCTTGTTTCTAGAATTCTCAACTACATATTCTGTTTTGGAGATTTCACAATTAAATGGCATGTTTTATTAATATTATTATTTTTTTGTTATTTTACATCCTGATGGCAGTTTTTCCTCACTCTTCACATAACTCCTAACATTTCCTTCCCTTTGCCCACTTCCCCAAACCATTCCTCCTGTTTCTATTCAGAAAAGGGCAGGCATCCCATGGATATCAAACATTCATGGTAAATCAAGTGGCAGAAGTGGTTTCCTTCTTTCCTATTATAAGGCAGTCACTATTTTGAAAGGGTCCTCAAAGCAGGCATGGAGTCTGAGGCAACCCCACATGAAATCCCACAAAATGATGTAGCTACACAACTGTAATATATAGACAGAGGGCCTAGGTCAGTCCCATGTGCATCCTGTGTTGTTCAGTCTCTGTGAATCCCCATGAAGGTTAGTTGATTCTCTGGTTTTCTTATGGTGTCCATGATCGCTAGGACACCTACAATCATTCCTTCCCATCTTTCTCAGGATTTCAAGAGCTTTTTCTAATATTTATCTGTGTTTTTCTACATCTTTTTTCTATCAGTTGCTCAGTGAAGTCTCTCTGATGACCATTAAGCTAAGTAACTATATAGGATATAGTAGAATATCATTAGTAATCATTTCGCTTTTTTCCTTTTAGTTTTTTTTAATTTTTTTTTTTTTTGCCAATTGTATTTGGTTCTATCTTAGGTCTCTGGTATATACTTGCTCTTTGTCCAAGACCTCTAGGAAGTGGCAGTGGTGACCACCCTCTCATTTTATGGGTCTCAGGTCTGGAAAAATCTTTGCTTGGCCACTGCAACAATTTATGTACCACCTTTACTCAGCATATCTTGTAGGAAGGACAAATAGTAGTGAGAATTTTTTGGTTGGCTTGGTACACAATTCCCTGCACTAGAAGTCTTGCCTGTTTATAAGAGATGACCAGTTGAGGCTTCATATCCACCATTGCTCTGAATCTTATCTGGGGCCACCCTTATAGATTCCTAAGAGTTTCCATTGCACTAGGTTTCTAGTTTTGCCCAAAGGTGTCCCTAATTCCAGTTGTCTCTACCAGTAGTCTCTCTGCCGGGCGGTGGTGGCACACGCCTTTAATTCCCGCACTTGGGAGGCAGAGGCAGGCGGATCTCTGTGAGTTCGAGACCAGCCTGGTCTACAAGAGCTAGTTCCAGGACAGGCTCCAAAACCACAGAGAAACCCTGTCTCGAAAAACCAAAACAAACAAACAAACAAACAAAAAAAGTAGTCTCTCCCTCCATCTTCCTGCTACCTGATCCCTATTGTTTCTATCCCCATCTCCACATCTAGACATACTTTGCCACCAGCTATGTCTATTCCATATGTCTTTCATGCATTATCCTTTGACGCCTCTTTGATACTTAAATACTCTGGATTTTTAGAGTGTGGCATGGTTATTCCTTACTTTCTAGTTAATATCCACTTATAATTGAGTACATAGCATGTTTTTCTTTCCTGGACTGGGTTATCTCACTCAGGATGATCTATTTGCCATGAAATTTCATGATGTCATTGTTTGTAACAGCTTAGTAATACTCCCTTGAGTAAATATGCCACATTTTCTTTATACATTTCTGGCTTGAGAGACGTAGTTTTTTTTATTTTTTTTTCTTACAGTTTCTGGGCATTACAAATAAAGTAATAGAAAGAATATAGTTGATCAAGTTTTCTTGTGGTAAGATTTAGCATATTTTGTCCAATAGTGTTATAGCTGGGTCTTGAACATTGATATATTTCCAATTTTTTTTTGAAAAACTGTCATAGTGATTTTCAAAGTGGCTGTACAAGTTTGCACTCCAACCAGCAATGGAGTAGCATTTTATTTATTCTACATCTTTCTTACACAGCATGAACTGTAACTTGTGATTTTGTTCTTAGTTATCCAGACAATTGTAAGTTGGAATTTCAGAGTCATTTTGATTTGCATTACCCTGATGGCTAAAAATATTGAAAAATTCATTAAGTGATCCTCAGTCATTTGTGATTCCTTTGGTGGGAATTCTATGTTTAGATCTATAACTTATTTTTAATTGTATTATTTGGTTTGTTTATGTCTAGTCTATTGAATACTTTATATCTTTTGAAGACAAGCCCTCTGTCAGATGAGGTATTCTTGAAGATCTTTTCCCATTCTGTAGGATGTTATTTTGTACTTTTGTTGTTGTCCTTTTCTTTACAGAAGCATTTCAGTTTCATGCGATCCTATTTAGTAATTAATGACCTTAGGGCCTGTGAGATTAGTGTTCTGTTCAGGAAGTTGTATCCTGTGCAAATGCATTCATATCTATTCCCCACATTCTCATTATTGAATTCAACATATCTGACTTTGTTTTAGGTGCTTTGATTCACTTGGATCTACTTGCATTCTTCAACAGTCCAACGCACAAATAAACCTGCAGCATTTGATAAAGGTATTTCTTTTTTCCTGTTTTATAACATTGCCTTCTTTATGAACTTTCCTCTTAGTACCACTTTTATTGTGTTACATAAGTTTTGGTATGCTGTTCATTCATTTTCATTGAATTCTAGGAAGTCCTTAATTTTTTATTACTTCCTTGATATAGCAATAATTAAATAGAGAATTGTTCACTTTCCATGAGTCTGTAGACTTTTTTGTTTTTGTTATTGTTGAAATTCAACTTTAATCCATGGTGCTCTGATAAGATACAGGGGGTTACTTTCAATTTTCTTGTATCTATAGTTAAATGCTTTGTGATTGAGAACATGGTGAATTTGGGAGAATGTTCCATGAGATACTGAAAAGAAGGTATATTATTTTGTGTTTGGAAGACAAGTTATGTAGATATATGTTAGGAACATTTGAGTCATAATGTCTGTTACTTCAGCTATTTTCCTATCAAGATTCTTTTGGCTTGACTTGAGAATTGGTGACAATGGTATGTTTAAGTCTTCTATAATTAATGTGTGGCTTTTGATGTGCAATTTCAGTTTCAGTAATGTTTATGTAAATATATGGGTGCATTTGGGTTATAGATGTTCAGAATTGATGTCATCGTCTTGATGGATTTTTCTATTAATATTTTGAAATGTCCTTGTCCATATCTATTAAATGAGCTTTTCCTGAAGTCTAATTTATTAGGCATTAGGGTAGCTACAACAGTTTGTTTATTAGGTCCACTAGATTGGAAAACGTTTTTTCCCAACTCTTTACTCCAAGGTAAAGACTGTCTTTGAGTTTGAAGTATGTTTCTGATATGCAGTAGAAGAATAGAGGAATGGATACTGTTTTACTTTTTAATCCGTTCTGTCTGTCTTTTTATCAGCTATTTGAGTCCATTGATATTTTAAGGTATTAATAAACAGTGATTATTAGTTACTGTAATTTGCTCTTGTTGGTGATAGTGTGTGTGTGTGAGTGTGTGTTTGTGTGTTTTGTGTCTGTGTTTCCCTTCTTTAGGTTTTGTAGGTGTGTGTTTTATCTTTTGATGTGTCTTTATGGTTTAAGTTAACTCTAATGGATTGGAGACTTTCTTCTAGTACCTTCTGCAAGACTGGATTTCTGCAATTCTGGATATTGTTTGAATTTCAATTTGTCATGAAAATTTTATTTTATCCATTTATGGTGATTCAAAGTTTTGTTGAGTATATTAGCCTGGACTGGTATCCATGGTCTCTTAGAGTCTGTTGCACAGCTGCCCAGGCCCTTCTCCTCTGGGTGTAATTCTAACAGGTGTGCTTTTTTCTTAAAAGTAATTAATACGTGTTTTTCATTTTGTATCTTTAGTCTTTTGATTATAATATGATGTTGGGACTTTCTTTGCTGATCTAATTTATTTGATGTTCTAGAAGCTTCTTTTACTTTTATTGGCATGTCCTTCCTTAGAATAGAAAATTTTTCTTCTATGATTTTGTTGAATATATTTTCTTGCTTTTTGAGCAGTAATTCCTTTTCTATTACTACTACTCTAAGGGTTGACCTTCTCATAGTTTCACATATTTCCTAAATGTTTTGTTTTAGGAGATTTTTACACTTAACATTTTCTGGGATTGAGTTCATTTCTTCTATCATTTCTTCAATGACTGAGATTCTCTCTTCTATCCCTTGCATTCTGTTCATAACATTTAAATCTGTAGTTCTTGTCACTTACCCAGATTTTCAATTTTCAGAATTCTATCAGTTTGTGTTTTCTTTATTACTTCCGTCTTTCAATTTTCAGGTTTTTTTTTATTCTTTTTTACTTAAAATTTCCAACTGCTCCCCGTTTCCCATTTCCCTCCCCCTCCTACCACATATTGCCCCCTCCGCCCGCTCCCCTCCCCCTATCCCCACTCCACTTCTCCTCCCCCTAGTCCACTCCCCCTCCCTCTCGATACTGAAGAGCAGTCCAAATTCCCTGCTCTACAGGAAGACCAAGGTCCTCCCACTTCTATCTAGGTCCAGGAAGGTGAGCATCCAAACAGGCTACGCTCCCACAAAGCCAGTTCATGTATTAGGATCGAAACCTAGTGCCATTGTCCTTGGCTTCTCATTAGCCTTCATTGTCCGCCTTGTTCAGAGAGTCCAGTTTCAACCCATGCTTATTCAGTCCCAGTCCAGCTGGCCTTGGAGAGCTCCCAATAGATCAGTTCCACTGTCACAGTGGGTGGGTGCACGCCTAGTGGTCCTGATTTCCTTGCTCATGTTCTCCCTCCTTCTGCTCCTCATTTGGACCTTAAGAGCTCAGACGGTTGATCCAAATTGGGTCTCTGTCTCTCTCTCGATCCATCGCCAGATGAAAGTTCCTGTGCCATTCTCCTTGGCCTCTCGTCAGCTCTCATTGTCCACCACATTCAGAGAGTCCAGTTTTATCCCATATAGATATCCTCCCAGCTATGGGAAATAGACAAGATTGATGGGCAAAAAATGGGAATCTTGGGGGGTGGGGTGGGATGGGGATGAGGGGAGATGGGGAGAGAAAAGTGTGAAGGAGAGGATGAGGGGAACTGGGGGAATCGGGGTGATTGGGGATAAAGGAAGGTTGGATGGGGGAGCAGGGAAACTCATACCTTAGGTAAGGGAGCCACCTAAGGGTTGGCAAGAGACTTGAACCTGGAATGGCTACCAGAAGCCCAGGGCAATGTCCCCAGTTAGTTCATTGGGGCACCTGAGGATAGGGAACCTCAAATGAACCTATCCTATAATCATACTGATGAATATCTTGCATATCGCCATAGAACCTTCATCTAGTGATGGATGGAGATAGAGACAGAGACCCACACTGGAGCACCGGACTGAGCTCCCAAGGTTATAATGAGGAGCAGAAGGAGAGAGAACATGAACAAGGAAGTCAGGACCATGAGGGGTGCACCCAACCACTGAGACAGGGGGGCTGATCTATTGGGAGCTCACCAAGGCCAGCTGGACTGCTACTGAAATTTTCAGGTTTTGTATAGGTTCCTTTCCATGTTTGATTGTTTATCTTGCCTTTTTGGCATTCTTTAAGGGATTTATACATTTCTTCCAATTTTCCACACTTTCCTTTATTACTTTAAGGAAGCTTTACATTTCCTTTTTAAGTAACTTTGTCATCTTCACAGAATGCTACTTTAAAAAAAAGGTTTATGTTTGTTTTAGATTTATTTATTTTTTATTATATATATACAACATTCTTCCTCTGTGTATGCTTGTAGGCCAGAAGGAGCACCATATCTCATAATAGATTCCTGTGAATGATCATATGGTTGCTGGAAATTGAACCCATGTCCTCTGGAAGAGCACCCAGTGCTCTTAGCCTTTTAACCATCTGTCCATCCCAACATGATTTTCTTGTGCTTCAGCTGTGTTGTAATAGTTAAACCTTGCTGTAGTAGTATAGCTGGACTCTGGTGGTGCCATGTTTTCTTGGATGTTGTTGATTATATTCTTATACTGGCATTTAGTCATCTGAGTTGGGAATTATTAAGTTTAGGTTCTGATTTCTGAGCTTGTCTCTGCTGAATTGGTGTTATATCCCCCTTTTTTTTCTATTTGGTCTTTGATCATCTCGTCTTTATAGCCTAGATTTCTGACAATTAGAGGGACCTATGATCTAGGAAAGATCTCTGTCCTAGCTGGGGGCTGGTCCTTTAGTAGTTTGGCCTTTGGTGCTTATGTTCTGACCGGTGTTCCTGTACCTAAGCAAGTGAAATCTGCTGGAAATGGCAGAAAAGGATGGCAGTGGGGATGATGAAGAGGTAAGAGGACTCGAGTGCTCAAGTGGTTCTTTAAAAACAGAACCTGGAGACGAGGGATGTCAGATAGCAGGCAGTTAATCAACTGTTCTGACTATTGTGGCATGAGTCTACCAGGTTGGGGGCAGTGACTACAAAAGAAGTGAGAGGGCAAAGGCTGTCGGATGGGAGGATAGGAGTTGGGGAACAGAATATGGGAAGTGGACCAATTTAGTTAACAGATATGTTACTCATCAGTTCTTCTGACTCAAATAACATATTATTAACATTGTTTCTTGAAGACAAGAGTTTGTGCTAATACCAGCCATAAGATTGGCTTTGATGGCAATGAAATAATATTTCCTTCTTTCTATGCAGTGAGTAAAATAGAGCTGTGTTGTTTAGAACAGAGAATATTTCATTTTTAAAACTTTATTTTTGTTCTTTTGCCAGGAAGTGCTTTCTTTCCTCTGTGAGTGAAACCTGAAAACTTTTATCCCACTGTATGGGAGAAGTGCATCTGCAACTCTGCTCCATTTACCTGAGATTGTGAGTTCTACACTGCTGGCTCCTGTGTGCAGGAAGAACACATGAGATCTTTTGGCATTTCAAAAACAGTGTGTCTGTTTGCTCAGTTAATATTATTTTAGACATATGTATAATAACATTGAAATTCATTTTGTTATACTTGAAGATTATTTTTCTCCATAATATTGAGGAAAACATAGAACTCATTTTTGAATGTATATCATTTTTTTCTTTTTTAATTCAAATGTTTGAACATAACATATTTTGGAAATTCTTTCTACTCCCTCACACACAATTCTTGCGAAGCTTTGAGTCTTCTTTCTCTTCCTTTCAAAAAACAATAGACACAAAAACAAAAGAAAGAAATCAATAAGACAAGAACTGTCAAAACAAAACAAAATTAACCCAAAAGTCCACACTGAAATATAGCAGTCATTTTGTGCTGGCCAACTACTCCTGGAAATTTAGACAGACCTGGAGAGTTTGTAGAACACCAAGTGACACTAAACTGTAGGAAATTGATATATGCTTTGCCAGTGGTTATTAATTAAAAGTAGCTTATGGTTAAAGCTGAGACCATGTCCTTAGTTCTGGGAACTCATGTGGTTTGAACCCATGCATTTCTATTGAATGCTGCCACAGTCTCTGGGAGTTAATATGTATATCATTCCTGTGTCTGGAAGACAGTTTCCTTCAAGTTATCCATCCCTTTCTTATCCCCTTTGACTCTTACAATCTTTCTCCCCTTTATTTGCGTATATTCTTGAGCCTTGAGGAGAGGGGTTTGTTAAAGACATCCCATTTGTACTTGAGTGATCCAAATCAATCAAACTCTGCACATTATCGAGTTGTGGGCCTCCATGTTAATTTGCTCTACTGCTAGAAACTTCTATGATGAGGGATAAGTAAGCCTCTGATCAATGAGTATAGTAATATATAATTAGGAATCATTTTATTGCTATGTCTTGGAGTAGAATAATATTACTAGATTTTTCCCTAAGCCCATAGCCTATCATGTCTCAGGTTCTATGCTACTTTAACATCTTAGGTAAATTTCCACCATATTCAATATTTCTCATACTGTTTTAAATAAATGCATTATAAAGATACACATCAACCACTAGGTTATGCCATCCTTTTTTTGTACACCTTTGCTAACATTTGTTATATTTTAAGGTTTTAGTAATTATTATGTATCCAAATTGAAGTTGTATCTTATTTTACTGCGCATTTGTATTTACTCGAGGAGTAAAAATGCCAACCTCATGTCCACATACCTATTAATTTTTTCATTATCCTTGAAAGTACTTAAATCAATTTCATATTGTATTTGTATGTATGTGTGTGTGATAGAGAGAATGGAGTTAAATGTGTGTGTGTGTATGTGCATGTGTATATGTGTGTATGTATGTATGTGTGTGTGTGTATGTGTGTGTGTGTGTGTGTTTGGTTATGTTGACCCTCAAGGCACATAAGGAAGCTAGAGGTTGACCGTGGAATGTCTTTCTCATTTATTTTCTTTTATTTCTTACCATTTGAAACTAGAGCTGGATATTTCATTTAGTCTGATTGGCAAATAAGTACCCAGGATCCACACTCGCACTGCAACACTTAAGTTATAGATGCACCCTGACACATATAGCTTTTATATACACATAATGGAGATACAAACTCAGTATCTCATGTTTACAAAGATAGACTTTCTACACTGAGTCTCCTTCCTGACTCCTTTATCTACTATTTAAAGATTTATTTGTTTTTATGTGATTCTTGTGCCCACATGTATATCTGTAATCTGTATAACAGAGGGCAGAAAAAAAGACATTAGAAACCCTGAAAATGGAGTTACATAGAGACTTTATTGGTGTTAGGAACTTAACCAAAACTCCTGTAGGGCTAGCAAGTGATTGTAAACTTGGAACCATTTATCCAACCCTTGAAGCTGTATACTGAGTGTTATTTTAGAAGGTGTGTATATTTTTATGTTTTGTTGTTAATTAATATATATTCTGTATGCTGTATCCTTATGCTATTATAGAAAAATGAGGATCATCTATCAAAAACAAAATTTGCTGTTTATATGAACTAAATGTCAAGAAAAATGATAAAATGTCTCAAAATCAAAAAATACATTGTGAAATGATTTTGATAGTAATAAGACCATTGAAGTAAATAATGATTAATAATGCTAAAACATTAATAAATTTAAAAACTGATATTTCTTTAAATGCATACTCTATACTCAATAATTTATGCATGAGCAGATGTATTTAATGTTTAAAATTTAAAAACTAAATAAGAATTTTTTATTATATTTAGTTCTTCTTAACTTACTTTAAAACTTGTTTTTTTGTTTGTTTGTTTGTTTTTTGTTTGTTTGTTTGTTTTTGGTTTGTCGAGACATGGTTTCTCTGTGGTTTTGGAGCCTGTCCTGGAACTAGCTCTTGTAGACCAGGCCAGGCTGGTCTTGAACTCACAGAGATCTGACTGCCTCTGCCTCCCAAGTGCTGGGATTAACGGCATGCGCCACCACCACCCGGCTACTTTAAAACTTGTTAAGCAAATTATTCCAGGAAGCTAGGGGAAGCAGAAAAACTTAATGTGATCATGCATACACTCAAAGAAGGAAAGTTTAAAACTTCTAATATCATTGCTTTTAAGCACATATTTATTTGGTTATATATCCTGTGTATCACACTTGAATTATTTGAATTGATCTTGCTTCCTTGTATTCTGAACAGAATATTAAGTAAACACTTTTTTATATTTGGAAACAATGAAAAATTGTTGAATGTTTCAATAAATACTATTTTTCTTATAAAATTCAGTAAATGAATTTACCTTACATTCCCTATAGAAATCATAGTTAAATCCTTAAAAAGTCAGGAATAAAGGTTCAGTTCTCAGATCCAAGCATCTTGTGATGCTATGCAACCTGGATGTTTCTAAACTCATTTCAACATCTGTAGTTTCAGCAATATTGCTTTGATTTTTACCTCTTGTAAGTAAGAACCTTACTTTCTACAATTAGAAACCTAACACTGTGTAAAACCAAGAATAATGAAATATATTCATCATATGCCTTTCCAAATTTATAGCTAGTTTAATGTATATATTTAAATTGAATTCCGCTTCATATGCACTTAAATTTTTGCTAGGAAAGCCAAGCCTTGAAAAGTGATATGTCTTGAAAGGCACAAAGATGGAAAACACTTTAAAATCAGAGTTAATAAATCTCTGAGAGATCAAACCTTATGCACTTCAATATGCTGTAAATTCTCCTGACACTGAAGTTTAATGTTAAGGCCCATGGTATTTGAACATGTGCATTCAATAAATGTTTTTCACAAAAAGCATAGTTTGTTGTTTTATTACAATAGGAGCAGACACTCAAACAGGAATTACATACAGACAAATGAAACAATGTGACCAGCCAAGGAGGTACACTGAAACAGCAGAATTATTGCTACATTAACCAAGAATTCCAAAAAATTCAAAATTGAAAAATTGTAAATATTGTCTTAAGATGTTTAATAACTTTTGTATACTAGAATTTGAAAAAAAAGGCAAAATATAAATGTTAGCTTTATGAAATCCATGGTCTAAATTTGCATGATCACAATATTCAGTTGTTCTAATATTATTAATGATGTGTACATGAGAGTAATCCCAGTTTATTTGGAGATGTTTGGTCAACATGAATGTCTTCTGAGGCATAATGTTAGTGGGGTTAAAGAAATAGAGAAAAGCAGAAATCTGTCATTAAAGGAGAGGAAAGCAGAAACACAGAGGTTTCTAACATTAGAGCAATGCTGGATTCCATGGAAAGCTGAGGCAAGTTCATTCTAGATTTATAACAGCTTCCATTATCATATCTCCTCACTGGTCTCCTGCTATTAATTATTTAATTCAAATATTTATTTACATCATACTATTCAACATATTAATGTAAAAAGAAAAGGATAAGGACCTCATGCTGTTGTTACTAGGTCTGTTTACCTTGTACTACTTGAGCTCACTTATTCTCATTGCTGTCACATTTCCAAAAATGATCAAAATATTCTCGCTGCTGAGTAGAACAACAAATACATATTAATCAAAATGCATAAAAATAATTATAAGTTTGTAAAAATACATTCTCATACATGTTATTATACAGGAATGTTTGTTACTTAGAAATCATCATGAATAAATTTAAACATTCTGAAATATTCAGTATTGTTTTTATTGTTCTTTCATGGAGATCAGTAAAGGAGTAAATTGATTGCTGAATGACTAAATTCCATGAGCAAACTGTGAAAGTCAGGACATCTTCCTTGTGATTGATTTTGTAAAGTTAAAAACAATAGGCTTCATAATTGAGATGAAACCACGTAAGGAGCATAAAGCCACAGAGGGTGGCTAGAAGGAAATTTATGACCTAAAGAAATATCATTAAGATATTATATGCCTTCCAAACTACCAAATAAGAAAGATAAGTCATTTCTATGACAACTAAAATCATCATGCCTGGGCTGGAGAGATGGCACAGTGGTTAAGAGTGTTTGTTGATATTGTAAAGGACCCGGGTTTGTTTCCCAGGAAATACATGATGGTTCAGTGTCATCCTTATCTCCATTCTCTGGTGAACCAGTAAGTTTGTTTGACACCAAAGGCATCAGAAACACTCATGGTGTATATACATATGTTCAGGGAAAACAGCCACATTAAATTTAATTAATAAATTAAAAACATTGAATGCAAAATTCGAGAAGTCATTGTTTTTTACCACTGAGTAGTACTCTAATATGTATATATTCCACACTTTCTTCATCCATTCCTCCATAGAAGGGCATCTAGTTGGTTTCCAGGTTCTGGCTATTACAAACAATGCTGCTATGAACATAGTTGAACAGATACTTTTGTCATATGATAGGGCATCTCTTGGGTATATTCCCAAGGGTGGTATTACTGGATCTTGGGGTAGGTTGATCCCAAATTTGCTGAGAAATCACCACACTGATTTCCAAAGTGGTTGCACAAGTTTGCATTCCCCTTAGAACCTTCATCTGGTGATGGATCGAGACAGAGACAGAGTCCCAATTTGGAGCAACGGTCTGAGCTCTTAAGGTCTAAATGAGGAGCAGAAGGAGGGAGAACATGAGCAAGGAAATCAGGACCACGAGGGGTGCGCCCACCCACTGTGACAGTGGAACTGATCTATTGGGAGCCCACCAAGACTAGCTGGACTGGGACTGAATAAGCATGGGTTGAAACTGGACTCTCTGAACATGGCGAACAATGAAGGCTGATGAGAAGCCAAGGACAATGGCACTAGGTTTCGATCCTAACATATGAACTGGCTTTGTGGGAGCTTAGCCTGTTTGGATGCTCACCTTCCTGGACCTAGATAGAAGTGGGAGGACCTAGGTCTTCCTGCAGGGCAGGGAATTTGGCCTGCTCTTCAGTATCGAGAGGGAAGGGGGATGGAGTGGGGGGAGGAAAAAAGGAGTGGGGATAGGGGAAGGGGAGTGGGGGGAGGGGGCAATATGTGGGAGGAGGGGGAGGGAAATGGGAAACGGGGAGCAGGTGGAAATTTTAATTAAAAAAAGAATAAAAATAAATAAATAAAAAATAAAAAAACTAAAAACATTGAAAACCTGTATGACTTTTATTTTTGAAATATATAAATTAAGTTTTCTAGTCATGATGTCTAAATGGACTTTTAAATTTGGATATATATTATAAAACTATATAAAATAAGAACAAATATCAAGTATAAAAGTTAGAATTATAATCAGCATAAACAATATCATGGAAGAAATATATGAAAAATGTTTTAATAATTATCCTATCCTAAATAGTCTAAGTCTTTTCTTAGAAATAACTTGGTCAAGTCATGAGAACAAAGTATCTATGACTATCTAGTCTTCAACTTCATCAAATACCTGAGAAATAATGTTATTTGAGTAAACAGGGAGTGCAATCAAGCAACTTCCAAAATGTGCAACAAATGACCGAGACATCTTGTTACATGGGCAATTATACAAAGTCTCATTCACAGCATTGGAGCAATCAACTTTGCCTAAGGCCTTGAGTAACTGACAGATCATTTTCAGAGGCAGAAGATTTTTTAAAATTATCTTACCCTGTCTTGGCAAAATTTGACATTTTTTTTTCTTGTAATCTGATTGTCCTACCTAGAAATTGTATATATTGTTGGTGGTCGATGCATGGGTAGTTCCTTGCCCAAAAACCAGTTTTGCTCAAAAGTTGAGTGTTTTCAGAGCTCAACATTTTTTTGGGATGCCAGGAGCTATTATGTCTCACATCAATAGACCACAAAGTTATCTAAATGTCTATTTCTACTTCTCTTTGAAGTAGTTGATGGTTACCTATCTATGCAGACTACAGTCCCTATGTATCTAAAGAACGTGATTCGACTAACTCTAAGTATGACAAACATGGATGATTTTTGACCTATAATTTAACACCTATATTGCTTAAAGACTAAGACTTCATATTAGAATGTTAAACAGTCTTTAAACAACTGTGCAACAAATGAGAACAATGACCTCAAAATGTAAACAATGTATGAGTATCTTGACCAGAGGTAGAAATATACTTTGCAATATGATGAATATATCTGAAAATTATATAATATTAAAAAGGTCTTAAGCAAAAGTAGAATCATGCATGCATACAATATAATAAAATAAATTTGCCAATGTATACAGATATTGTAGACAGAAATAGGAACATACTCAATACAATTTGAATTTGTATCAATATACAAGAATCTATACCAAAGTTAATTGCCTAAAAATAACAGCTCACAAATATTCACTCTATTACTCATGTTTATAATTAGTGTGAGTAAACTCACACTAATCTACCTATTATCCCTTTCAATTCCCCTCTTTCTATTTCAAAGAGATCCCTGAGCCTACATAATTTCCACCCCAACCCCAACCCTGTAACAATTATCATCAACCCCTAAGAGATGTCTCAAACTGTTATAGGAGGCCACTTGTTTTTTCCCACCAGATCAGAGACAAACTAATCATACAGAAACTATATTATTTAAATCACTTCTTGGTCTATTAGTTCTAGATACTTATTGGCTAGCTCTTATGTGGCTGTGGCTTACCGGCAAGGATCTGTCCAACGTCTGTTTGTAGCAGGGCTACATGGCTTATCCTTTATCATGCCTTCTTTCTCCCAGCATTCAGTTTATTTTTCCCTCACCTAGCTCTACTCTACCCTATTATAGACCAAGGCAGATTTTTTACTCATTAACCAATAAAAGCAATGAATATACAGAAGGACTTCCCACACCACCTAATCCTGAGAACAAATAGACAGTAATCTTGAAACTTAGTCATCATTTTACTTTCATAGGATTCCATAGAAAAAACATTGCTCCCATGACAACTGGAGAGGAGATGCTGTCTCCTCGAATTATTTCTAGATATCATAGTGGCAACATTCTTTCAAGATTATTATCTAGTATAATTGAAAATGGTCTCTGAGTATTTGGTAGGGTTTTTCTGAGATTGCTATTTAGAGTTCAGTTCATAACAATGTGAAAATGTGCATCATTTCAGCTAATCAAGTTGGAAACATCTTGAGCATCTGGTACACCAAACTGGTCTTATAGTAATACTATCTGCATCATGATGTCCTATCAACCAGGTGGAGTCATTGGTGTGGAGCCCAATATTCTTCGGGAGATTTTAACAAAGATTACTGCAGAAAAATTTATTGTTCATTGTGGAAACTTAAACATTATTTATATAGACATATATTCAATAAAAGGTATGTTATAGAAAAAAATATAGAGAAAAATAAATTTTTTTCTAAATTCTTTTTTCTTTCTGCCCCATACCAGATAGTTCCTGATATGAGACAGAAACCCTATTTTTTTAACAACTTGCATGGATTTAGAGAAAGATAGCCTTTGCCAAACTCCAAATTCAACTTTGACTTTTTATGTGAGTTTATATTTCTATTGGCTACTAGATATTTATATATCTATACTTACATATAGATATATATACAAAGAATATACATATAGAATTTGGACCTGCAGGTGACCTATCCACAAAAGTCATATTCTTCTTTATTTGGTGATCCTTTCTGAATAGTTCTTTTCCTCCTTAGGCATCCAAACATCCAGGGTCACTTGATTTTTTGAAGATGTGTACTTTTCTGCAGAGACAAAAACAGAACCTGCCCAACACTTGTGAGGCTTCCTTACCACCTGATTGGTTGTCACCTCTGTGGATGAGCCATCATTTCTATTTTTCAAGAAGTTTCTCTTTTTCAAATCCAATCTTTATTAATTTTTGATGGTATCCATTTCTTTTCTTATGTGAAAACAAGAAACTCTTTCTCCAACGTAGCACATCTCAAGATTTCCATTGTGAGGTTAACACATCCTTGAAATACATAGGCTGATTTTATTCAGAAGCATTTTTTTTCTCTGCTGTTGCTGTTCTTTCTTTCTCATTATTGTTAACAAAAGGTTAATAAAGCAGTAGACAATCTTCTTGCTAATAGCATGTCCGTAGTAGTTGTGGCCTATCTTCCAGGGCCACTGAAACAAATTGAATTCAATTTTGTGGGATAGTCTTATTGGTAGAAGCCCATGTCTTTACCATCTCCTTAACAATTGCTAAATTCAAGCCAAAAGATATTACTGCTCGCTTAATTTCTTTTAGATTATTCATTCCTATAGGTATCAAATTACATGCTTTGGATCTTTTTGGGCATATAGAACTTGATGCTTTTTCAGAGTTAGTTACAGAGTAGGAAGCTAAAACCCAGGGTAAGTCACCTCTGACAGGTAGGGCAATGTTAAATCCTGTCGTTGTACCTTTGTCCCCAGCTTTTTAGCTCCAAAAATTTTCTCAATCATTTCATATCTTTGTACTATTGTCTTTTGCAAAGCCTGAACACCTTGGGCTAAATATATATATATATATATATTTCTAGCACTTTCATTTAGGCATTTATCCTCTGGTCCTTATTCTGCACTTGTGATTTCAAGGTATGAAGTTTTGCCTTTAAAGATAGTATCTCATTCTTGGATATTATGTGGATAGTGCACAGATTGCACTTCTGGCGAGATAATCTACATGTTAACCTATCATAACTTTTTAATAGATTTCGATTGTCAAATTCAACAATATGAATTCTTTCAGATAATTCCTCCATACCCTTTGACATGGATTGAATTTTTTCTCTCAAACAATGTTATTCTTTACAAAATTATTATTTTTTCTAGGTAACTTTTGATTTTCAATAGCATTAATCCTGTCAACACTCTGTTCATTATTAGTCTGTAAAGATGTATCATTTCTAAAAGTACCTCATTCTTGGCTCTGTTTTCAAACCACTTTCTTAAGAATTTAATATCCAATATCCAATAAATAGATATATCAAAAATATATAAGCTTTGATTTCTTGTGTTGGTACCTGGTTAAATACTGACAAACATGATTTGCTGGATAAACAAAAAGTCAATAATTCCATACATGGAGCAAGAAGCACTGAGCTCACAAGCAGGGAGCACAAACTGGAAGCTGCCCAAGATGCTGCACATGGCAGGGAAAGCAGAAGCAGGGGTGAAGTATGCATGAGTCTGGGAAATTTCTAAGTCACTGTGCTTAGCTCTGCTGTGGCAGGATTTTACCTACGCAAACCACTTAGTAGGTGAAATCAAGCCAGGGTGGCAGAGGTGGAAGACCTTCTACGCCATGGACTTTTAGGGACTGGTCCACTCAGTAGGTATGGAGTTGGGATCTACATCAGTGCCAGATTAAGATGGACTCTAAAAAGAAATCCCATACTCGCTCAGAATTGAGTATAATCAAGGTTAATTTATTTAGCGACAGACTCACAGAACATAGTCCTCTGCACGAACAGGGAACAGGAACCAAATCCAGCAGCCAGAAGAGAGTGAGTGTGCACTTTTTATTGGCATTTATAGTTTAAGAGGTCACAACCACGTGGACTGCTATCTTAAAGGCTATTGGATAAAGGAGTTCCTACAGCAGCAGTGAAATAACAACATCTCGACTTAGAAAACTTAAAAAAATATTGAGAATATTAACATCATATTTTCTTTTCCAGTATTAATTTAGGAAGCATGCAACTTGCAATTTAGTGGTTGATAAGACATTATCATTATTTAATATACATTATATATATACATATATATGTATATATATAAATAAATTTGATTTTTAGCATATTTCTATTTGCAAAGTTATGCTTACAAGCCAGGGATATACACAATTAAGCAAAATAAAGAATAAAATACATATAAATTTAAAACTATTATTTTTTTAAAAAAATGGATACTACCTGTGATGCAGGAAAACTTACCTTGAAGAATACTTCCATTGTCAAAAAAGAGAGATCAGCACTCTCTATGCCTGGCTTAAAGAAACTAATTACATAAATCATAAGAAATGTTTCTTATATTTATTCACAATTTTGTAAGTCTAATAACTCTTCAGAGCTGATACTTTATATGTCATTCTAAATATTGTAGATATGAATGTTAGTATAGAAAACAGTTAAATGTGCTATGAAGGGTCCACAACAAGGTAACTGAATTGATTTTAACATTTTGCCATAAATGTGTTAGTAACTGACCTGATTCAAAGGGAAGCCCAGCTCTTCATAATTTTGTGGCAGAAAATAGTTTTTCAACAACTTTATGTAAATAAGTAATTTAAAGGAAAAATAAAAATTGAAAATATTTCATATTATACAATATTAATAATTGTGTTTTCAGGGATATCTCATATTACTCAAATATATTAGCCACTTTCATTCATATATTTTATAGTTTTTACTGCTGTGTTATAAAATAGAAATTATTCTTCATTTTCTTTAAGAGAAACATGTTACTACCTAACAGAATTTGAATTTCATTTTGATGCATTTGTTTTCTATGGAAAAATGTCTTACCATCTATAAAAATAGTAATAATCTCATTGTGACATTTGATTTACTTATAGTTTTCAGAAAAATATTATCCATTTCAGCAGAGACATTAACCAAGTATATAAGATAGTCTTATTAACAAGAGAAATTCTTGAAACAAAATTTGGCTATAATTCATGATCCTAGAGAGGTTAAATAAGAAGGTGAACCCAAAGAAAAACATATAGTCATCCTCCTGGATATTAACCTTCATCAGGCGATGAAAGGAGACAGAGACAGAGACCCACATTGGAGCACCGGACGGAAATCCCAAGTTCCAAAACAGGAGCAGAAGGAGAGAGAACACGAGCAAGGAACTCAGGACCGCGAGGGGTGCACCCACACACTGAGACAATGGGGATGATCTTTTGGGAACTCACCAAGGCCAGCTGGACTGGGTCTAAAAAAGCATGGGATAAAACCGGACTCACTGAACATAGCGGACAATGAGGACTACTGAGAACTCAAGAACAATGGCACTGGGTTTTGATCCTACTGCACATACTGGCTTTGTGGGAGCCTAGGCAGTTTGGATGCTCACCTTACTAGACCTGGAAGGAGGTGGGAGGTCCTTGGAGTTTCCAAAGAGCAGGGAACCCTGACTGCTCTTCGGGTTGATGAGGGAAGGGGAGTTGACTGGGGAGGGGGAGGGAAATGGGAGGTGGTGGCGGGGAGGAGGCAGAAATCTTTAATAAATAAATAAATAAAAGAATACAATTATTTCAATTTATGAAGTGGGTCTTAAATTTAATCAGTAAGAAGTTGATTACTTCCACAAATTTCATGCTGTGATTCTAGTGAAGCACATGTCTTGCCAGGTAGGCCATTTTTGTATCTCACAGAGTCTACAGCTAGGTAAGCTTCATATCAAATTTTCTCCTCTGGTAGCATACATAGCACCTTCTAGCTGTAGGTAATACATTAGATGTGGTTGAAGCTTCCAGGTAAATATCAGCATGTTTTTTCCATGTTCTGTGACTCATGTATTTTCTTTCTTACACAATAGACTCAGAATTTCTGAGGACCTGCATGTTTTTTATGCGAGAGTTGAGGCCTCATGCTCTTTAACATATCTAATTAAGTTTGTCTTTTGTTGTCCTTAGTCAGTTCATGTTTTGGTAGTCATTTGTTTGGGACTTCATGGATTTAGACACTGTCATTATTAGGAGACACATTCTCACAGAAAACTACCTAATCCTTTGGCTTTTAAATATTCTCATAAGCTTTTCTGCAATGTACCCTGATCCTTAGATGTAGGTCTGTTTTGTAGATGTGTTCATTGGTACTGAGATCCCACAAATCTGTATTTTGAATTAATGTGGTTTTCTGTAGTGTTCCAAAAAAAAAAAAAGTTTCCTTGAGAAGGGATGACCAAAAATATGTGAGGGTATAAGGACAGATTTTAAGAATATTGTTACAGATTATACTACTTTAATAAAATGATTGTTTTAGGTTTTTCTTTAAGATCCAAGACTAAAGTAGAACTGAGTTGTTGGAAAGAATTCCAATACCAGACACCATTTTTCTGTTATTGAACAGAACTTCTTTTTAGAGAACTATTTCTTATCACCAAGGCCTGTGTGTCACTACTGGTCTTGTTCTGTTTCATCGGTGTGACTGCAGGTCAAGATACCAAGGGAATAACTATTAATACATAATCATTAAATCACAAAGTACTACCAAGAATATAAACACCCCCTCTAAACAATAGCAATACAGTGACCACAACTATTATACCTTGACTTTTTCAGGCAGTTTATAGTGTTATCCCTCTTGATATTTTTCTATATACTGTCCTTTCCCATATACCACTCTTTTAAACTTTTCTGTTCCATTATTACCACCCCTACCCACTTTGTATTAATGTCTTTTTGTCCTTTCCCATGTTTGTTTACTAATTTCCTAACATTTTTAGTGTATCAAATGGAACACACATATCTAATTATTCAGAGCTAATATATGCAAATAACAGAAAGCATGGGAATTTAATTTTTCTGCTCCAAGATTATTTCATTCAGACTTATTTTAGCTCCATTTATTTATCAGTGAAATCCATAATTTCATTTTTACACACTGCTCTATAATCTAGTATACAAATACACCAAGTTTTATTCTCCATTTTTTCATTCAGGGACATCTAGAATATTTTTAATGTCTGACTATTAAATAAAGTAGCAATGCACATGGAAAAGCAAGTACATCTATATTATGATATGGTGGCTTTTGTTTGTATGCCTAAGAGAACCAGCAGATGATGAAGTAGATATATTCCTAGCTTTTGAGGGTGTACTTCATTTGGACCTTGGGAGTTCAGTCCGGTGCTCCAATGTGGGTCTCTGTCTCTATCTCCATCCATCACCAGATGAAGGTTCTATGGTGATATGCAAGATATTCATCAATATGGCTATAGGATAGGGTCATTTCTGGTTCCCTCTTTTCAGTTGCCCAAGGAACTAGCTGGGGACATCTCCCTGGACACCTGTGAGTCCCTCTAGAGTCAAATCTCTTGCCAACCCTAAGATGGCTCCCTTAATTGGGATATATACTTCCCTGATCCCATATCCACCCTTCCTTTATCCCAACCATCCCATTCCCCCAAGTTCCCCCCATCCTCCCCTTCTCACTTTTCTCTCCCCATTTTCCATTACCCCCATTCCACCCTACCCCCAAGTTCCCAGGTTTGTCAGGCAAACTTGTCTACTTCCCATATCCAGGAGGATAACTATTTGTTTTTCTTTGGGTTCACCTTCTTATTTAGCTTCTCTAGGATCACAAATTATAGGCTCAATATCCTTTATTTACGGCTAGAAACCAAGTATAAGTGAGTACATCCCATGTTCATCTTTTTGGGTCTGGGTTACCTCACTGGATAATGTTTTCTATTTCCATCCATTTGCATGCAAAATTCAAGATGTCATTGTTTTTTACTGCTGAGTAGTACTCTAATATGTATATATTCCATACTTTCTTCATCCATTCTTCCATTGAAGAGTATCTGGGTTGTTTCCATGTTCTGGCTATTACAAATAATGCTGCTATGAACATAGTTGAACAAATGCTTTTGTCATATGATAGGGCATCTCTTGGGTATATTTCCAAGAGTGGTATTACTGGGTCTTGGGGTAGGTTGATCCCAAATTTCCTGAGAAATTGCCACACTGATTTCCAAAGTGGTTGCACAAGTTTGTATTCCCACCAGCAATGCATGAGTGTACCCCTTACTCCACAACCTCTCCAGCAAAGGCTATCATTGATGTTTTTGATTTTAGCCATTCTGACAGGTGTAAGATGGTATCTCAAAGTTGTTTTAATTTGCACTTCCCTGATCACTAAGGAGGTTGAGCATGACCACTTTCCATAGTGATTGATCCAATTTGGACTTTTACCAGCAATGACTATGTGATGCCTTTTTCTTTAGCCATGCTAACCTTGTAACCTTTATGTAATGAGGGAAGTCCTTCTTTGTATGTATTGCTTTTCTTGGTAAATGAATAAAGAAGATGTTGCAGTCTATGGCAAGGCAACTTAGAGATAGGCAGAAAAAGTAAATTGAGTGGTGGGAGAAAGTAGGCTGAGACAGAAAAATCCCATATAGCTGCCAAAGAAAATAGATGCCCACCAGAGCCTGCTAGAAATTTGATGGTAGGCAATGACCTCATGGTGATGTACAGATTAATAGAGATAAATTTATTTAAGATATAAGAGCTACCCAGAATTATAAATAAACTATTAGGTCAAGCAGTGTTTTAATTAATACCGTTTCTGTGTGATTACTTCGGGTCTTGGTAACTGGAAACAAATGAGCAGACTTCCACCTACAATTGTTTGTGTGTATGTGTATGTATATGTGTGTGTGTATTCATGTCCATAATCTTAGCTTTCTCCACTGCGGTCAGATGAATGTCAAAGTATAAGATGCATTTTTCTAATGGCTGAATATGGTGAACATTTTAAAAAAATATTTCTTAGTCATTTATGTTTCTTCTTTTGAGAACTCTTTTCATGTCCCAACTTTTTTGTTTCTGTTTAAATACTATGATAATTTTGTACATGAGCATCATGTCTTTATTTTCCCCTCTTATTGTTTCTCAAGCTTTTCTCATTCCCCTTGATTTCTAATCTACTCAGTCTCTACTCATTTTTGCTGCATGTATATACATATGTACAAAGCTATAATCCTTTACTCTTTCTCTCTCCCCCTCTCTCATCCCCACATACAACCTCCTCTGACATTAGCAACACTATTGCCTTCTAAATCCGTTAAAAATGGCATATATATGTGTGTGTGTGTGTGTGTGTACAGCTGTCTACTTGAGATTGAAAATTTATTGCAGAAACTCATACCTGATTAAAAACAGAGTCTTTTCTTTTGTTTCCTTGCTGCCCACACCTATACAAACAATTGGACAGAAACTCTGTTAATTACAACACAGGAAGATTTTTAACATTAATATAGCAAAATTACATATAACAAAACAGGTATTTAGCAAGAATTAAAGTTATATTATTTAGTCTCTTTGTATCTGACAAAATTTATCTAGTCTTCAACTCCATCAAAATCTCAAGAAAGATATATGACCTAAGTAAAAGTCATATAAGACCTAAGAAGTTCATTGTAAGCAATTTCTAAAACTCTAGAATTAAAAGAGACATCTTGCTGAGTGGACAGGAACCCAGAGTTCTTTCATTACATTGGGATGCCTATCTTCAACTTACTATCCAATAGCATTTTGATGACTTTTCAATGAAGCAGGAAATTTGAAAGATGGTCTTACCTATATTGACAGTTTGTCATTCGCTTCCTTCTGTGTCCTGCAGAATGTTTGGCAGACTCTTTCAAGAAGCAGGGACTCTAAAGGACTGTCTCACCTTCTTTAATCAAGTTTAGCAGTTATTTTTCTGTAAGTCCTGCATGCCCAGTTCATATAGCATGCTATCAAACAGTCCAGACAAAAGCAGTTTCTTGCCCAAATGTTTAGCCTCAAAACACTGAAGTTAAAACCCATAACTAGCTTCTTTGAGGCCTATCAATCCCCCTGAAGTAACAGGTGCTGCCAGAAGCAACTACGTCTCACTGTTGAGAAGTCAAAGTTCTTAAAACAAAGCGGGGTGGTGGTGGCACATGCCTTTAATCCCAGCACTCGGGAGGCAGAGGCAGGTGGATCTCTGGGAGTTCGAGACCAACCTGGTCTACAAGAGCTAGTTCCAGGACAGGTTCCAAAACAACAGAGAAACCCTGTCTCGAAAAAACAAAACAAAACAAAACAAAACAAAAGTTCTTAAAACATTTGAAATGTCATATTATGTATGTCTTTGAAAGATTTGAAGATTACCTAGCCATCTGAAATATGTCTCTGTACGTCTAGAAAAAGTAACTAAGAAGTTTACAGTTTGACTATTACATATGACTATCTATTAATCCATAATGTTTAATTTCACATTGTATTTTAGATGATCTTTATAAGCATGATACCTTAAACAATAGTAGAAATATACATGGAATTTATCTTAAATGTGTATCAATAAATCAAGATCCATAACAATGCAAGGTATCCATCTCTATGTCATATCCCCATTATTTTTAAGAAAGAGAATGATTTTGCCTGGTGATGCTGGTGCAGACTTTTAATCCCAGCACTTGGGAGACAAACATAGGTGGATCTCTCTGAGTTCAAGGCAAGCCTGATCAACAAGAAATAGTTCCAGGACAGTTCCAAACTACAGAGAAACCCTGTCTTGAAAAACAAGAATAAAGAAAGAGAGAAAGAAAGAAAGAAAGGATAGAAAGAAAACAAAATGAAAATAAATAAAGAAAAAAGATTGACTGTAACAATTAATCACTTATAATAAGCCTCTTCTAAATGAAAACAAATATGTATAAAAAATCATTTCGGGAATTTGGTCATAGTTTTCTCCAAACTTCTTTCTGCTAGTTCTTGGGTGAAATATTTTTATAGTTTGCAGAGAACTTTCTGGAGTTCCACCAAACCACATTAGCCTGAAAGTAATCCACAGATTCTTATCTTCTGTGGAACCATAACAGATCTCTTTTCCAAAGTAACATGTTTAGACTCAAATTTTGAAGATAACTTTAAAATATATAAATTGGGTTAACTTAGTAACCTATACAATGAAATGTCTCTCTGTAGCTTGCTAGCTCATTCACAATCAAAAAATTCAAAGAAAACACAATAATATACATAATACAGACTCTATGTGTATTTTCCATCTTTAAGTGGCTAATTTTTTTACTCTACTGCTTTTTAATATTTTTTTTTATCTTTACTCCTTTAATCTATGACTGTCTGTACTCTCTCATATTACTTTTGCTGTCTCTTTAAAGACTTTGTTTTGTCTCTTAAAATTATTTGTTTCTACAACTGCTTTACCCATTTTGTCTTTTTCTTAAGCCTGTGTTAATTTTTCAAACACATTCTGATTCATCTAGAGTTTTATTTCTGTCTGAGTCTGTTTTTCTATATCTATAATGCATTTTTGATTACCTGACAGCACTTAAGAGTACTGAAAAACCCACCAGTAAAATTCTGAAATTAACAAAAATTTGGAATTGACAAAAAATTTTACAGGAAAGTAGTTCTACATCTAAACTTGTCCACTGAGAAGTTACATTGCCATTCTTTTATTTGTAAACTACACCAATTTGACAGTAAATGCCTAGGACGCATTAAGCCCAGTGTTCAATCTCCAGCACTACAAAAGCATAAAACAAAACAAAAATCTTCACAAAAATATTGAAACTAAAGTAATTTTTCCAGCTGTATAAAGAAAAATGACTTGTTTACAGAGGTGATTTCACTCCCAAGGACAGTGGATAGAAAGAAGTCAGCAACAATTTGTACTGTACTCATTTATGTTTTTACAGTTTCTGTAAAGTCTATTGTTACTGTGTTTTTTTTTGATAATCTAAGAATTTATCATTGGAATATTAGCTAAATTAGTGCTACGTAAAACATACATTAAGTGGCACAGAACTTTGAATCTAGATTTTAGATTCCGATGTTCCTATACTCTTGAACAGTGTAAATTGTCTTTTGAAAATTAAATTTAAACTTTTTTCAAAGAATGTTTTGTAATACAGTTACTGATTTATATAAGAAAGTTTGTAACAAACAATAATAAAACTTTAATTTTTACAAATGGTGAAGTTCAATCTTTTTTTAAACTAGTTTGCCTTGCCTTTATATTTCTTAATCAGTAAGGCATTGAACCAAATGTTTAAACTATGCTCTAAATGATGCGAGAATCAAAGAAATTATTATCAATAAGATAAACACTTTGCTTCTATGGGGGTTTTACTTGATCTAAAGTTGCCTTATTTCTTTTCATACATCACAATCTGGGTAAAACTTTACTCCTTCTCAAACTATTTATATAGAAAATTTACTTTATTACACTAAGCTATCCCTAAATGTTTTTGAAATGTATTGTGACTAGGGCTTTAGGTTTGCAAAACTGGCAGTTCATTTTAAGGCCTGAATTATGATAGAGGACAATGTCAACATGATAAAACTTAAAATGTGACCTAAACTTCTATTTTCTATAGCAGAAAGAAATATTACATGTATGCTCACTCCAAGAAATCTGTTTATTAAAACTTGTTGTAATTAGAATAGCTATGTATACATTATGTTAAGTTAGCCCTTGGAAAGTAATTTGGGCCTAAAATAGTCAATTTCATTAGGAAAAGAGTGATACCAGATTGCCATGTTATGACACATGTGAATCTATTCTGTCTTTGAAGAAATTTTCAACTATTTTTATGAAGATTTTGTGTAAATTTGTTTATAAAACTCATTTGTTTCTATTTTTCTGAAAAGGAAACACTACTAATTGTACACATGTACTTAATCTTTTAATAGTGTTTACATTTTCTTCCATATTTAAAATAATAAATGTTTACAAATTAAAAAATGGTAATGTCTTTTCTATATGAAAGATTTTTCTGATCAATTATTGGTTGTAATGCCTGCTTTACCAAAATCCTGTACAGAAAGTCATTTTCTAGACCTCTAAATTCAAGGATATTTCTCACTGCTTCTTTATCAGGTTCAGGGTGTTGCATCATATATTGAGTTGCTTGATCAATTTGAAGTTGAGTTTTGTGCAGGCTTAGAGATAAAAATTAAGTTTAGTTCATATACATGTAGCTGCTTAGTTTGACCATCACTATGTTTTAAATGCTGTCCATTTATTGTTCCATGTGTATTACTGGCCTTAGTACATGAATAGACAACTCTGAGCTTCTAGGCTTATATATCACTCTTTAATTCTACTTAATATATCAGTCAGTGTGTTTCTATGACAGCACCATGCTTTTTTTATCACTATAACTATGCATATACAATATATACAATGAAATACAGGGTAGTGATATTCTTAGTAGTTTTTTCAATCATTAATATTTTTGCCTATTTTGGGTCTTTGTATTTCCAGATGAAATTTGAAATATTATTTCTTACCATATACAAATATCCTGAAGATTTTATCCACAAACAGAGATGAATTGCTTTAATTACAAACTTCTTTTCTTTATATCACACAAGTTTAATAAAAGTTTGCTTACTATTTAAATATTAGAATTATGTATTTTCTTCAAGGGAAATATATGCAATTATTTGGAAGAGAAAGAAGCTAAAGCTGCCAGAGGATAATGAAATCTTAGAGTGACATTAATAAGCATAGCATAAAAAAGAAAGATTTTAACTATTTTACCTTAAACTCTATAGATCCCAAGAGAGAAATATAAGCAAGATTTTTGAATGACAAATATTGAATAACAAGGCCTATCACAAATTAAATTTCAATGGAAGAGAGAAAAGAATAAGAGTAATATTTTCCAGCATAAACACAGTCATGTAAAATTACAGTAGAACAGAATTTAAAGGAAAGTTTATTCTTTTTGTTCAGTAAAGCAAAGGAAGAAGGTAAATTACTTGCAAATATGAATCTGACAGAAACTCAAAACTGAATACTTCTCAATTACTTTCTATGAATTAAATCAATTCTATGCTTTGAAACTTTGTAAATTTTGTATTTGTTTCTGTAAAAAAATTACTACAATCTTTTTGACTCATAAACTATACATTTATTATCACAATTTCTGTTGGTTAGAATATGCTTAGCTTGAATGGATGCTCAAATGAGGGTGTCAGAAATCTCTGTCCTACCTGTCTTGTGGGATGACATCCCTTATGGGAATGAGACACTCACAAACTCATGATAAGTTGTTTTTTGAAGCCAACTCTTCTCAGGTGTAGGTATAGGGCTTCTGTTTCTGAGGTAACCATGTTCTTGGCCACAATTTCCTTTCAAGGTGTTAATGTTATTCCCTTCAGAAACGGCAGGTCAAATGGCCTTCTACTTTGAATTTCTCAGATATTTTTCTTGTATCTCTCAGACTACAACTTGTAAATTACTTTATTTTTAAGAGTTCATGGAATAATACTGAGCTCTCCATGTTATCTAAAATAATCTTAATCCTCATTACCAAAGCAGAGAAGAGCCTGTAATCTAATTACAGATAAATTTGTTCTTTATTAAACTTTGGAGGATTTGGAAGTAAATATATTGAAAGGTTGTTTTATTTACCACAACCTATTTTATCAGTAAACTTTTCATATTTATTGAATCACTCTTAAGAAGAACCTCCTTAAGCCTTAAAAGAATAATGAAAATAGATTATATTTCTGTAAAAGTATTTCTCTTGTTCATGCCAATATTCAAGGCATAATACATGTTCATTATATTTAATTTCTACTACTATACTCTGGAATATTTAACCTTATCATTACAGTATAAAAAACAATAGAAGTAAAAGAATATACCATCTCTGTGATAGTGAGTAATGGAAACAAGGAGACCCTCAGTTGATTTGATTCCAAAGTCAATATTTAGAAAAATATGGCTTGGGGTTCTGTTTTTTTTTAGTGTCAAAGAGGCAATCATTCAAAACTACACTTATTACCTATGAAATTAGGCATTTTGACTCTAATCCAGGATTTATTATGACCCATAGAAAAATGGACATGATGCAATAGGAATTAAATAACAACATTTTAGAACTTTCAATAGATAACACATATTCCTTAGTGTATATGACCTACAAATTCAATATATGTCATTTATTTTTATTATTAACTTGGTGTATGTATGTATGGAGCGGTGCTTTGCATGTGTGATTGTGGAGGAGAGGACAATTTGCAACTATTTTCTACTTGATCTCTGGTGATCAAACATGGGTCATCAGGTTTGACATAAAGCTCATAAAGTTTGTGAACTTATCCATCTTGCTGGCCCAAGTATGTGTTATTTTGAAAAATTGATCATGTGATTAAATAAAGAGCTGTCACATAAAAATAAACATTAGAATACTCTTCTTAAAATATCTAATGTTGCTTATCAGTAAAATGAACAATTTGCAATTCTGTAACTTTAGTTTGGATATTATATGATGTCACTCAAGCTTTGTAAAAAGCATAAAGTAAAGTTAACCCACATTAAGGATCACTTTGGAAGAGTAGATGGAAAGACTGTAAGAGTCATATTTTCAGGGAATTTATTGTGAGATTGTGTATCCTAATAAGATCAAAAGTTACTTTCACAAAAATCACACTATCATGACTGCTCAGATATTAATTTAAGAAGTACAACAACAACTGACAGGCTCAAGTTGCCAAGGTGAAAGAAACCTCAACCCAACACAAAGAAATATAGACAACTAAGGAATGTTGAAAATGAGAAGAATAATCTCTAGGTAGCAGCACACAAAATTGGTTTTCCAGTACAAATGGTTAGTTCTAAAACCATATATGGTTAACATTGTAGAGACAAAGAATTGTGTATTTTTATTTTTAGGCATATACACTTACACATATGCAGTTTATATGTAAAAACAATAAATGAAAATAAAGCCATTAATTTTAAGGAGAGCAAGGAGTGATGTTATGTGGGACAATCTGGATAAAGGAAATGCAAGTGAAAAATGATATAATTATATTATAACATCAAAAAGTAAAGGATATAAGTAAAAAGAGACAAGACAGATTTTTTAAAAAATAAAAGATATTAATCAGGAGATTATTTTTCTGCAAAGAGAACATTCTATGTATATAGACTAACAATTATTCTTATATGATATTATACTTTCTAATAAATGTATATTCAATATTCACATTCATTATCTGTCAAAACATGCACAAAATGCTAGAGTGCTCCTTAATAGTATGCTTTTTTATATGCTGAATAGCAGACTGGTAGGCATTTTCAGGACAGGAGGTACTAATGAGCCAGACAAACAACTATGTCATAAGGAAGTAGGTATATTTATCTTACCCATGCCTGATATTCAGGAAAGTAGAGCTTGAAGGTTGAGATAAACATCAGTGGTCAATGGTTATATATATTATGCCTATATATAAAAGTCTCCAGTAAAATTCAAATGACAAATTTAGGGAATTAAATTGTTTTAACTCTTGGAAGAGACATATTTTTTGAGGGACCAAGAGCTCTACATCTCTTCCCTGTACTTTACTTCAGGCATTTCTTTTTTCATTTTGTTTTTTTTGAAGCAGGGTTTCTCTGTGAAATAGCCTGGCTATCCTCAAACTCACTCTGTAGACCAGGCTGGCCTTGAATTCATGGAGATCAACCTGGCTCTACCTCCTGAGTGCTGTGATTAAACAAATGTATCACCACTGCCCTGCACATCAAGCATTTCTTGCACCGGTATATCTTTTCAGATCATATTCCTCAATATACTAGTATATATTTTCACTGTTTCCTACATCCTCAGAGCTATTCTATTTAAACAAAGTGAAAGGACTTTGTAAGCCCCCAACTTATTACCTGTAGACCAAAAATAGACTTCAAAAAATGAGACTTTATATTAGCTTTGAGACGGTGGGACTGATCTAATGGGAGCTCACCAAGGCCAGCTGGACTGGGACTGAAAAAGCATAGGATAAAACCGGAATCTCTGAACATGGTGGACAATGAGGGTTGACTGAGAAGCCAAGGCCAGGGGCACTGGGTTTTGATCCTACTGCATGAACTGGCTTTGAGGGAGCCTAACCTGTTTGGATGCTCACCTTCCTGGACCAGAATGGAGGGGGGAGAACCTTGGATTTCCCACAGGGCAGGGAACACTGACTGCTCTTTGGACTGGGGAGGGAGGGAGAGAGGAGTGGAGGGTAAGGAGTAGGAGGAGGGGGAGGGAAAAGGGAGGCAGGGAGGAGGCAGAAATTTTTAATAATAAAAAAAGAAAAAATATATGAAGCAATAGTTTGCAATTGAACTATTAGCCTATGGTATATGTTTCTAACTCCAGGTAGCTTATGGTCATATGTGACTAAATCATAATGCCTAAGGTTTCTTCAAAGTATAAAGAAGGTATTAATGTATATAAAAGTATAGGTTAAAATACTTGGTAGATTAGGTATTTAACTTTAAGAAGTTTTTCTTCCCAAATCGCTTATCATTCAATAATATTTTTATTTTCTGTGGATGAAATATATTATTCTAAATAGTATATTATTTTATTTTCATATGACCTATTTATAATTTATTTCAGTTTTCAAAAAATGTTTTGTTTACTGATTGTTTGAATCCTTTAACATCAAAGTTTCCGTGACATTCAGTGTTGAATATCTATTCTGATTGAAGATTTACACTAAAATCCATAGGAAAGTTTTGTGTATAAGACATAACTTAAGCAATTTTTCATTTATTACAAGGTATCAGAGAATTATTCAAATTTTCCAGACAAGGTTTACTCATCTCTTGTAAGAAAGGTTAGCATATCAGAGCACAGTAATCACTTGGCAAACAAAAAATGGAATCTTGTATGTAAAAATTTCAATTATTCTTACGTTACTAAATTCTGGCTACTATAAAGAAGGCTCTACACCAAGATAATTTATAAATGTCTGGATCAAGGCTATATAAGCTAAAAGGTATCAAGTCAAGGTACAAGGGATTTGATGTCAAGGGAGTGAAAGCTGTCTGCAACCAAATTAAAAAGAAGAGAAATATGGAGATATTCAGACACATTCTGCTCACTAGTGGTAGAACTGATAAAATCTTTTTGTTCTCCTATAATCTGAAAATTATTTTCTTTCTTAAAAAGAAAATCTCTGTGCAGATGTTGTAATTTTTGACTCGCCCTTCTAGTGAAAAAATAAATAATGTTGGAGACAAAATATATGTATTTTCCTTTCTTGGTAAGATTATATTAAAATAGTTCAATAAAGTATTACTTATCACAGGAAACACAAAGTCCTTTATCAGTATGTGGCAAGAAAAGATACTTGAGGAAGTGACAACATTGCTTCTTTTAGCTATTTATTTGAAGACCAGTCCACGTATAAAACTTGAGAATTTTTGATCATCAACTATCATATTAAAAGATTTTATTGTAATATATCTGGTACTTCCATGGATGTTTGAGGGACTCTTACATTATAATTAGATGTTTATTCATAACCCTGGGTCTCTTAAGAGTCTTCAAAGAATGCCTAATTGTTATTCCAAGTATTCTTGTCTAAAGTTCTCATTTTTTGTTTTGCATGGTTTCTGTATTGATTGATCAGTTTAGGTTTCTGTATTCACTGTTCAATTAAGGAGACAGAGGGAATATCCTGATTTCATTAAGTTGATAGAAAAAGAAATTGTAGATATCTCCTCAGTTAATTTTATAGAAAAATTATGTTTCTTATATATTAAACATTCCATTTTCTTCAGTGGTATATTTTACCACTTAAAAATAACCATTACTTATAAATATAGATGATAAATTTTAAATTGTGTCTTAAAGGTGATCATCCTAAAGATTAGTTGTTTACCTAACGTGGTTGAGTAGCTAGATATTCAGACTCACATCATCGATTTTGAATCTTTAGAAGTAGACCATTGATTTATTTCCCTCATATTTTATAATGTATACCTTATTAAAGTACTTATTTCAAATAATCAAATAAGTATGGACTTGTATAGGCACACTCACCCTACTACTGTAAGAAGTTACTAACATTCTTTTTTTCTTTTAAAATCTGAATGTTATCTTTCATAAAAAGAAAAAAATATATACAGATTTTATAGTTTTTCACTTTTGTTATGCCTTTAACAAAATATCTTTGGAGTCTTAAAAGCCTTGTATTTTTTAAAAAATCTGTTGTAAGAAAAGTTTCAATAAGAAATTCACTTTCCTGATATGATCTTTTGATTATTTGAAATTCCATTTCTAGCTGTTCCTCTTAGGACTTCAGTTGAATGGGGGTGCACTCATAGCATTAGTTTTGATATTTCCCATCAAATAAATAAAAAGGATCTTTTTATACAGTTCTTATTCAAAACCTGCAATATTAAAACATAATGCTTACAATAAAAGTAGACATTCTTAAAACCCTCATATCATCGAAAATCTCAAGGATTTCAACAGCATATGTGACTGAAGTTTGGCAAAGCTATGCTTCAGTGGGCTGAAATATAAGTCATTTGTCTGAGCAACAGTCACTGTGCTACCAGATTTTTTTGTTGTCATGAAATGAAAAAAGATCCCCTGAACCACATTGTGCACATAAGAGTCATCTCTGTCTCTTCATATTCTACCTTCTTCACAACAATTTGTTTTTCCTTATCTGTGAATTGATCCATTAATTATATAGGGCAAGGCACTGAAATATTAGGGTAGCAGGAAAGATGAAAGTAATAATAAGTTTGTGTTAAAATGCATTTTACATTTTCATTTAATTAGAGAACAAGATGATACTTATGAATTGAATAGTTCTAAAAGTCATAATTGTCTATTACAAATGAAGATCATTTCTTAAAAATAAGATGGTTGACACTGCCCCCTTTTCCCCACTAAAACTAAATAATAGAATCTGTACCTGAAGACAACATATATTTCATATACAAGTAATAGAAAAGTCAAACAGGAATCAAGGTTGAGAAAAGCTTTATACATTTTGGCATGTAATAACAGTGTCATAAGTTGCTCTATAGGCTTTTGAGGGAAAAAATTAATCCATTTATGACTAGCTCTAGACTATTCATTCTATAATACTGGCCTTTGAGACAAGCTACACCTACAGTGACTATAGTACACAAATGTTTCAGGAGAAGCAAAAAGCATCCTTATTGTATCAGAGACTAACCCCACTGGAGCATATAAGTCCAGACTCTGTTATATTATTATTATTCTATATATAAAATAGTTCATATCAAGGTGAATCTGACCAGAAATCATTGGCTAGTAAGGTTACCAAAAGAATTAGAAATTTTGCTTTTAATATTTTGATAAATGGACAAATATTTAAAACGTTGTATGAATATCTATGTTTATATCTCTGAATATATTGGTTTAACTCTCAGTATTGTTCAGAAAATTCCTTTTCCAGTTCATGACACTCAAATAAAAGGACTCATAACTTAACATTCAGATGAGAAATGTGACTACTGAGTCCTCAGTCCTTAAATAGATATACATATCATCAGGGTGAGTCACAAAGAAAGTAGAAGAAAGGGTGGAAAGACTTTAAGAGACAGAGTATAAGGAGGACTGCCATGAAGTACTGTGTTCTCCATATGGCATGGTTATTGCAGGTACATCCAAGATACAAGATACAGTCCCACCTACCACTCTTCAGAAAAGAAAATCATCAAAATAGGAGGATGACTTGCTTTAAAGGAATCAAGGTCAACGGGAAGAGCAGGATATGAGTAAACATTACAAGATTAATATTCATGTGGAATTCCCCTTTGTATGCTATAAATATGTTTTATTATCTTTGGTTAATAAAGAAGCTGCTTTGATCTATAGCCGGGCAGAATATAGGCAGCCGGGAAAAACTAAAATGAACATAGGGAGAATAAAGGCAGAATCATAGAGATGCCATGTAGCTGCTGAAAGAGATAGATTTCAGAACATTTGTGGTTTCAAGGTGTTACATGCAGTAATAGAAATGGGTTAATTTAAGATATAAGTGCTAGGGAGGCAGAGGCAGGCGGATCTCTGTGAGTTTGAGACCAGCCTGGTCTACAAGAGCTAGTTCCAGGACAGGCTCCAAAACCACAGAGAAACCCTGTCTCGAAAAAAATCAAAACAAAACAAAACAACAACAACAAAAAAGATATAAGAGCTAGCTAGAAAAATATGTGAGTCATCAGTCAAACATTGTTGTAATTAACTTCTGTGTGATTATTCAGACTGGGTGGCCAGAAAATGAAAGAGCAATCTCCATTTACAAATATAGTTACATTTCATTGCATGTAATATCAAACTTATCAAAAATAATATCAAAATAAATAACACACTTTAGTAAATATAAATTTTAATTCTGAATACAGTGATATTACTGCATACACTTTAAATATAGAATGTATCAAAAATAATTCTAAAGTTTTTATTACATGTTAAAAATACCATCCCATCAAATTATAGGCCACAGAAGTATTTTCTCAATTCCTCCAATGAGCATATCTTAGGTATTCAATCACATTTTCATGTTCAATAATACTTTCTCAATTATATTGAATTCCTACTTCTCTGTATTTTAATTATAACTGTCCACACAAAAGAAAAAATTAACATACTTGCAAAACTTAACTTTACCTTTGAAAGTTATGTAGCTGTTAAAAGATTTCTCTACCCATTGCTTAAAGTTTGGTTACTGAAAGTTAAATTTCGATTAATCTTTTGATGAAGTATAGTTTTTTTGTATGTTTGTGTATGTGCTCATGTATGTTTTCTATTCTACATATACAAACAAATTTGTATGATTCATTTTAATAAAACATTTTTCAGATTAAATTTCACCCATGGATCATCATATGTCCTATAACAGTATAAAAACACTCTTGAGATCTCAATTATATTCACTACTTCAGAAACATCACCTGTCATCATCTTAATAAAGTCTGCTGGAGAGTCTGAAGAAGCCTCACACAGGCTAACTTCAACACCCCATTTTCAATAAGAATCAAAATAGCATGGCTACTCTTTTCTCATCTGCAGTGTTTCTGTGCTTTTCATCCAGAACCTTGTTTTATATTTTTATAATAACTTTACATTAAGCTCATAAAAGTTCTGGAGAAAATACTATATATGACTCTCACTTCAATATGTTTTGAAGTCCTTGCCAGTTCAAGCTCTTATATTCTACCAATAAATCTTGGTTAAAATTTTTTTCCAACCTAATCTTTTAAAAATAGCCAGAAACATGGAAATACAGTGTTACTAATTTTTTAAATCCTAATTAATACATATATCAGATAAATAAATAAATAAAATAAGATGAAAATAAGTCACAGGTTTTAAATAAAATTCACGATGTTAAATTTGGGATATCTCTATGAATTGTAGACCAAGGTTGCCCTATCATCAACAATACAGGAATGTTTCTAAACTTTTTAACTACTTTTACACTTTTATTTAACTCATGGTCTCTGCTTCAATTAATTATTATTTACATATATGTTCATGTGTATAGATATTTCTATATCCTAAATACAATCTGCTATGCCTGCACATTGTTAATTTTCTGTACATTTTTAGGGATATCAATTTGGTATTGAATAACCAATTTACGTATTTTTTTTGGAAAGAATATTATTCTCTTAATTACCAATCTTTAAATGTCTATAACAGAAACTTGTAGTTGTGAAAATTGATTAATTTGGAGAAACAAAGTAGTTAAAATTCTAAGGATAAGGATGGCCTTAAGCATAATATCTATACCACTCCCTAAGGAGCTCATTAAATATTGTGGAAGGGGGTACAGAATGAATGTAAGAGCAAGAGGATAAAGAGGAGTGATGTAAAGAATCACCTTTGTGATTTGATAAGGCCATTGCATTTACGATCTCACTACAATGGTAGTTAGATAACAACATGAACAAAAGTTTGACTCCCTTCTCATTTAAGCATATATGGGGAATGGCATATAGGGCTCCACTCCTTCCTCTGGGACTATGTGCATGACCTGGGGTAGAAGATGTCAGTTTTTATGCAGCATTATAGTCACTGATAAATACCCATCCTCCATTAAATAATCTTTTACCTGTGTTAATGCAATTCACTCCAATGTCATGTATATAAAATATGTGAAAAAAAAAGAAGAGAGAATTTTAAGAAAGAAGGTTTTCAGCAGAGAATGAAGATGCTGTATAGGGAAAATGACTTGTATTAATTATATACATGCAAAAAATTGTCAAGGAATTAAAAAGATAAAATGGAAGTCACTAAGAGAAAAGTAGTAGTCTGAGATTATTGTCAATATTCTTTTTGCCACAAAATTATTTTAGAAAAAATACATTTAAATTTCTTTGTTTTCATATATATATATATATATATATATATATATATATATATATATATATACCACAATATCACATAACAGAATAAAATTACTAAGGTTTTTCAATCAAATCAAATATAGGCTGTAAAGAAAAATAAATGTAAACAATTATCAAATGCTTTCTTAAACTTTTATTCAAATTGATGGAAAAGTACTGTCATAGAATTTTGAGGCTGATATATGTGTACATGTACAAAATTAAAATGTTTCTACAAAGTTAGATGATTAAAATTGATGGAAGGTTTTCTGTATGTACTGAAATACGTACTGTATATATACAACAATATTTTCTCTTTTTTATTATAGCTACACGAAGCTACCCATTTTTGGCAAAAAGATCTTAAGGAAGAAGAAGAACATCTAACCATAAATAAATACTACTGCTCAGTGCATTGATAAGGTATTGCATCAGTTAAGTAGTCATAACAAATTCATGTTTAAACATATTTTCAAATACTCTGTATGTTAAAGTACTTCAGTTTGGATAAGATGGGGTGTTCAAATTGCTTGCGCAATTATATGAAAAAGAAACAGAAGAAAACACATAAAGGTTAAAGGCTATATAATAAAAGCAACAAGTCTCTAGTGAAGAAGCTCCCAAACCAAGAAATACCACTGTCTCCCACACCAGTAAAAGCAAGGTGAATCTGATCCAGTAGCTCAAGCCATAGCTCCTAACCGTGGCCTTCTGACAACTAATAGAGTGCGTTTATGCTGTATCTAGCTATTGCTTCATGATATTAGTTATACAAACTCTACAAAATTGAGAATTCAGGGTCAAGTTGGAGGATTTAGCTTAGCATGAAGAGTGCATAAACCTTGGGCTTCTGCCCTGAGTGCCACATATCCTGGACAAAGTGATGCATGGTTATTCTCCCATCACATAAGAGGTGAAAGAGAAGAGTAAGTTCAAGGTCATCCTTGAAGACACAGTGAACTCAAAAGAAAACTGGACTATGTGAGAAACTGATATAAGAAAGCATTTAGAAAGAACATAATAAAGAACTGTAGAGTAAACAGACCATTAGGAAAAAATGAAGGTATTTTCAGCTGATCTACTGTTAACATGTATGAGGAAATATTGTCTTTATCACAGAAAACTAGGATAGGACATTGGATACGATGAACACATATACCAAATATTCTACTATCACAATAGAGTTTGTATACACTGCCTTAGTTTTGGTTCTTAGATGTGGTAAAGCACCATCACCAAAAGAAAATTGATAAGATAGATTTTATTTTAGCTTACACATTCCAATAACAGTCTACCACTGAAGGAAGTCATGGCAGGATCTCAAAGCAGGAACTGATGGAGAAGCCATGGAGTAGCATTATTTACTATATTTCTTCTCACAACTTGTACAGTCTGCCTTCTTATAGAACTCAGGAATACCAGAGTAGGGTTGATACTACCCATAGTAAACTGGACCCTCCCATGTTAATCATCAATCAAAAAGTACACCATAAATTTTACCCATATACCAATACAATGGAGTAGAGACATTTTTTTCAACTGAGACTCCTCTTCCAAAATAACTCTAATTTGTGTCAAATTGATATAAAAATAGCCATAACATGTTAAAAATACCATATACATGTATAATTTCTTCTCATAAATAGGTTTACATTTTTTATTTGAGCTCATTTACCAAAAACTTAAATATTGATATTGCCCTTCTAGAGAAATTAAAGATGTACATACATTAGGAAGTCTGATTTCTTTTTTTATTTCAGGAATTGTTCTTTATTGGTAGCATGGCAGAAATGCTTTCACTATGTTGTGCATATAGCTTAGCCTGGGAAAGTGTCTTTTCAGTGAAGGTAGGTTCTAATATGCTATGACAAGCTTTTCTTGGCAGCTCCATAAAATAGACATCAGAAGACCTATTTCTGTGAAAACTCTGCTTAGTTTATATATATATATATATATATTTATATTTATATATATTATATTTCATATAAAATATATATTATATATAATTTCAATTTCCTAGAAATTGATGTAACAGTATTGTTTCATTAAATATATGTATATTTAATAAACTTGATTTATGTTTATTAATTATTTTGTGTATGTAATATTTTCTTAATATTACAGAGAACTAGTGATATTTTGTGGTGGTGACAAATTTCAATACCTATTGGTTGACTATTTAAAACAATATCATGAATGAGGGTCTGGAGATATTCCACAGTGGTTAAAAGCATAATGCTCTGGCTAAAACCAGATGTTCTGGTCCATTTTTGGAAGATCCGGATATGCCCAGGATCCACAAGTCATCGGAAAACCATTTTTACCTTGAGTCTTAGGGGTTTCTGTCATCTTCTCTTGCTTCTGTACACACAATATACGCATGTACACATGCTCAGGCAAAATACACACAAAAAAACATTATTTTACATCAGATGAATTTTTGTTCTTCATATTCCATATTCAAGAGATTTGTTCCTTGTGCTGCTATGTCGATATTTCCCTGAGTGTCTATTTTAAGAAGGCAGTCATTAAGACAATGCCAAACATTCCTGACTCATAGTGAGGCTTCAGTCTAGCAATCTTTTTCCAGAAGAATCCCCCTCTCTTAGTCTCTCTCTTTCCCCCTCTCTTTCTCTTTTCCTTTCTCTCTCCCTTCCTTCCTTCTTCCCAGGTTTCTCTCTCTCTCTCTCTCTGATTTACTAGGGATAAGAGATCCAATCATATACCAGATTCTAGGCAGTAGCACTGACATGCATTTCCTCAAAATAATTTCTCTGGTAATCTGGTTCACAGTTTAAGGGAACATTCCATGTATACTCTATTGTCCTAATGAAAGCAGATACATGTTGGCTATCTGCATGCTTCAGTTCTCATGAAGATATAATTATACTTTTGAACTAGTACTGTTGCTCAACATCACATTACTACTATAGAGTGCTGGTAGTAGGTAAACCTAACAAGTCTACTCCTTGAATGTGCTTTAGAAAGAAATAATGAGATAAAAGGTAAGAATATAAAACGTAAATTGATAAATTAATGTCTGCAATACTGAGGCAAAAATTTGATGTCTAATTACTTAAACCTGTACAATGACAGAACATACCTTGAGATCAGGCAAAATTTCAAGTAGAGGGAATGGAAAACCAACCCAGCCACAAAACCTTTGACTTATGGTCTGATGAGCTTAATGGATTGCTAGGGTAGGTGTGGGTGGCCTAGAAATTAAGGTAGTGGCCAACCAATAAATAAACTAAAACCCATGACAGGAGAGCAAGCCCACCGGACACTGTCGGGAGCACCAGGATCCACAGACTGGATTAGCCAGAGACCTAGGATGGACTCAAACATGACTGAAGGAAAAAAATGCCTCTGTCATAAAGCTATATGATATTCTTCTAAACTCATACCCTGATTGGCATCAGAGAAACTTCTTCAAGAAACTAATGAAAACAGATGCAGACCCACAGCCAAACATTAGACAAACTGGTAATTTCCAAAAGGGGGAGAAAAGATTGTAGGAGCTAGAGTGGTCAAGAATACTGCAGGAAAACCCACAAAAATCAACAAACCTGGGCTCATAGGGGCTCACAGAGATTGAAGGAACAACCAGGGAGCGTGCATAGGACTGACCTAGGCACTCTGCTAATATATTACAGTTGTGCACCTTAATCTTCTTTTGTGTCTCATAACAGTGGGAGCGCAGGTTCTCTCTGACTCTTTACCGAGATTTTAATATTCTATTTGTCATATTGGGTCACATTGCCCATTCTTAATACACATGAAGGTACATAGTCTTATGGCAACTTGACATGCCATGTTTTGTTTATATCAATAAATGACCTGACCTTTCCTGAAGAGAAATGGAGAAGGCATGGATTGCCAAGGTGGGGAGAGATGGCGTGTGGGGAAGTGGGAAGAGAGGGAGTGTGGGGAAGTGAAGGGCTGGGAGAACTGGACTGGGAGAAGAAGACAGAGGAGAAATATGATTTGCTCATATTTATCAATGTCTTACTACTTGTGATTTTAATGTGAGTCAACACTGCATTGCAAATGGAGATGAACAGAATACAGATATAAAGAACACCTGGAGAGAGAAATCTGAGTTTGGAAGGCTTTCATACCATCAAGGTCACACAGTTTTTGTGTATTCCCTTTGCAAATGTTGGACTATCACTTCTGTCCTTTGAGGCAGTATTCTTAAAATTAAATGACAACATGCTGAAGAAAACTTTTCCTGTACCCACAGGTGACCTCTCCTTCAGTGATGTTGCTAGCTATTTTCTTTTTTTTTTCAAAAGTTTTTTTTTCTTTTTTTTCCTTTTTTTATTTATTTTTCCATTCAAAAAATTTACACTTTCTCCCCTCCTCCCATTCCCCTCTCGCTCCTCCACTCAGCCTCCTCCCTCCCCCTCCCTCCTTAAGAGAGGGTAGAGAACCCTGCCCTGTGGGAAGTCCAACCTCCAATTCTAGGAAGCTTTGCATCCAAATAGACAAATAGACTAGGGTCTCCAAAAGCCAGTACATGCAGTAGAAACAGGTCCCAGTGCCTTTAGCAATGGCTTCTCAGTCAGCCCCCATTTGCAGCCACATTCAGAGAGTCCAGTTTGATTGCATGCTCCATTCAGTCCCGGTTCAGCTGAATTTGGTGGGCTCCCATTAGAACAAGCACACTGTCTCAGTGGGTTGACCAACCCCTCGCAGTCCAGACTTCCTTACTCATCTTCTCCCTCCTTCTGCTTTTCAACTGGACCTTGGGGGCTCAGTCCGTGGCTCTGATGAGGGACTTTGTCTCTATCTCCATCTGTTGCCGGATGAATACTCTATGGTGATATTCAAGATAATCATCAGTGCAATAGTGGGGCAAGGCCAGTTCAGGCACCCTCTGCTCTGCTGCCCAAGGATCTAGCTGGGGGACATCCCCGTGGACACCTGGGATTCCCTCTAAAGCCAAGTCTCTTGCCAACCCTAAAATGGATCCCTTAATGTAGATATCTTCTTCCCTGCTCCCATATCTGTCCTTCCTCCATCTCCAGCCTCCCATTCCTCAAAGCACTCTCCAGTCTTTCCCCTTTCCCTTCTTTTTCCCCCTCTCTCCTTACCCCACCTCCACCCCTACCCCACCCCCCAAGCTCCCAACCTTTGCCCTGCAATCTTGTTTGCTTCCAATTTCCAAGAGTATCTATACATGTTTTTCTTTGGGTTGATTATTTTATTTGGCTTCTCTAGGCTTGTCAACTACAAGCTCAGTGTCCTTTGTTTATGGCTAGAGTCCACTAATGAATGAGTGAGTACATTCCTTATTCATCTTTTTGGGTCTGGGTTATCTCACTCAGGATAGTGTTTTCTAATTCCATCCATTTGCATGCAAACTTCAAAATGTCATTTTTTTTTTACCACTGAGTAGTACTCTAATGTGTATATGTTCCACACTTTCTTTATCCATTCTTCCATTGAAGGGCATCTAGGTTGTTTTCAGGATCTGTAAATTAGAAATAATGTTGCTATGAGCATAGTTGAACAAATGCTTTTGTAGTATGATTGGGCATCTCTTGGGTATATTCCAAAGAGTGGTATTGCTGGATCCTGAGGTAAATTGATTCCTAATTTCCTGAGAACGTGCACATTGATTTCCAAAGTGGTTGCACAAGATTGCATTCCCACCAACAATGGATGAGTGTTCCCATTGCTCCACATCCTCTCCAGCATGAGCTATCATTAGTGTTTTTGATTTTAGTCATTCTGACAGGTGTAAGATGGTATTTCAAAGTTGTTTTGATTTGCATTTCCCTGATCGCTAAGTAGGTTGAACATGACCTTAAGTGTCATTTGGCCTTTTGAATTTCTTCAGCTGAGAATTCCTTTTCAGTTCAGAACCCCATTATAATCTAGTAGCCTTTTTTCTAGAGATGCAGGGCTGATTCAACATATGAAAATATATCAATGTAATCCTTCATATAAATAAACTGAAAGAGAAAAATCATATGATTGTTTTGTTAGATGCTGAAAAAGCATTGGACAAAATTAAACACCTCTTTATGATAAAGGTCTTGGAGAGGGTAGGGATACAAGGATCATATCTAAATATAATAAAAGCAATATACAGCAAACTAACAGCTAATATCAAATTAAATGGAGAGAAACTCAAAGCCATTCCACTAGAATCAGGAACAAGACAAGGCTGTCCACTTTAACAATATCTCTTCAACGTAGTTCTTGAATTTCTAACAATAGCAATAAGGCAAGGAGATCAAGGTGATTTGAATCAAAAAGGGAGAAGTCAAACTTTCATTATTTGCAGATGATATGCTTGTGTACATAAGCGACCCCAAAAACTCTACCAAAGAACGCCTACAGCTGATAAACACCTTCAGTGATGTGGCAGGATACAAGATAAGCTCCAAAAAATCAGTAGCCCTTCTATACATAAAGGATAGAGAAGCAGAGAGGGAAATCAGAGAAACTTCACTTTTCACGATAGCCACAAATAGCATAAAGTATCTTGGGGTTACACTAACCAAGGAAGGGAAAGATCATTTGACAAGAACTTTAAAGCTTTGAAGAAAGAAATTGAAAAGAACACCAGAAAATGGAAAGATCTCACATGCTCTTGGATGGGTTGGATCAACATAGTAAAAATGGCAATTCTACCAAAGACAACCCATAAATTCAACACAATTCCTATCAAAATCCCAACAAAATTCTTCACAGAACTTGAGAGAATAATAATCAACCTTATATGGAAAAACAAAAAACCCAGGATAGCCAAAACAATCCTATACAATAAAGGAACTTCTGGAGGCATTACCATCCCTGACTTCAATTTCTATTACAGAGCTACAGTAATGAAAACAGCTTGGTACTGGCATAAAAACAGAGACACTGACCAATGGAATTGAATCGAAGACACAGATATTAGCCCACAAACCTATCAACACCTGATTTTTGATAAGGGAGCTAAAAGTATACAATCGAAGAAAGAAAGCATCTTTAACAAATGGTGCTGGCATAACTGGATGTCAACCTGTAAAAGAATGAAAATAGATCCATATCTATCGCCATGCACAAAACTCAAGACCAAATGGATTAAAGACCTCAATATAAATCTGACCACGCTGAACCTGATAGAAGAAAATGTGGGAAGTAGTCTACAACACATGGGCACAGGAGACCAATTCCTATGTATAACCCCAGTAACACAGAAAATAAGAGCAACAATGCAATGAATAAATGGGACCTCCTGAAACTTAGAAGCTTCTGTAAAGCAAAGGACACTGTCATTAAGACAAAAAGGCATCCTACTGAATTGGAGAAAATCGTCACCAACCCCACATCAGACAAAGGTCTGATCTCCAAAATATATAAAGAACTCAAGAAACTGGACATGAAAATTCTAATTAACCCAATTTAAAAATGGGGTTCTGAACTGAAAAGAGAATTCTCTGTTGCTAGCTATTTTCAAGAAATTCATTTAATCTTGCTTTTTCCTTTGCTATACACAACAGCCTTTCCTGGCTGTTGTCCTTCTCAAATCCAATTCCTATTTTTCAGTGAATATATGCTTACCTGAGCAAACAAGGAAAAGACCTACCTTGGTTTTCTAAAATTAAAATGTCTTTTTTATAAATCAGAACAAAAATACAAATACCTTGGTTACTAAATTATTGGTAATACTATTGTAAATTGATTATTTCTTTAGTGATTAGTATTGAATGTAAGGTCTAATACACTCTAGGCAAGAATCTCACTACTGCTCATTTGGACCTTGGGAGCTCAGTCCAGTGCTCCAATGTGGGTCTCTGTCTCTATCTCCATCCATCGGCAGACGAACTATGTACCTAATAGAAGAACAAATAATGAAAACCCAGAGGCAGATATTGAGGTTCAAGCGGAAGATCAGAAAATCAAAGCAGTCAACCACTAGAGAGATCTTTCCTCCATAAAATCAAGAGGTTGAAAAGAGAACAAGTTCTTGTCTCATGACATCTTATATTCCACTCTAGTACTGGTGGTAAAAGTGTGTGTCATCACCTGCAGGCCTCTATTTTGTGGTACTTATGGGATTACAGATGTGTGCCACTACTTCCTGGCCTGTATGGATGACCAGAGTGGTTATTTTTTCTGTCAGATTTTCTGGGATGTTTTATTTGTTAAAACACAAATGAAATATTACTATTTTCCCTTTTGTATATAAAATATAAAGAATACTATAATTAATATAAGATAGACTATTACAATAAATACAATAACTATATACAATACATACAAACAATATGTACATCAACAATGTCTAATCCATCTGCATTTGACATTTTCAGAGAAAATATTTTATTATCTAGCCTATCTTGTTGAGTGCAAATCTTGTATCTGATTTACTTTCTGTCATAACTTGCATTACTATCTTTTGATGTCTCTCAACCTTATACACTTTAAACTGTGTTAGTTAATTTCTTTTCTGAGACAAGTAAAGAAGGAAAATTATGACTCTAACTATCTAGTATTCAACTACCTCATATACCTGAGAAGGGAATAATTTTAACTGAGCAAGCAAGAAGTATAAACAAGCAATTTTTAATAACTGTGAGAAATGACAGAAACAGCTGGCTGCCTGGGCAATTTCTCTGGAGGTATTTATTCTTTATCTACAGATGTGTCATTGAAGCATTAGTCTTTGTATTCCTTAGCAGAATGCCTATATTCTCCTGAAAAGACAAAAAAAAAATTTTGGGGATGATCTCTTTTGTTGATTTTTTTTCTGATCAAATTAGAAGCATTTGTTAGTTTTAAAGCCTAACTGTTTATGTCTCGTAATTAAGAGGTGTCTCTTGTTCAAATCGAAACATTATTAAATTTGATGGTATGCATAACTTCTCTTCACCTGTGGAAACAAAAGCAAAACCCCTTCCACTACATAACATGTATCCTGGCTTCTATTTTTAGGTCAGTACATCCTTAAGGTATATAGACTGATTTAATTCCATAGTTTTTTCTACTCTCCAATGTCTCTTCACAGCTGTTTTTTCTCTCTTATTAGCATTTCGTTAATTTTCAGATTATCATTCAAAGTTAACAAACCATGATATAATCTATTTATGGGTGTATTTTTCATCTCTTACTGTTTATTTAACATATCTTTTAAACTTTAATTTGCTCTTTCTATAACTTTGTCTCCTATAGAATTGTGTGATAAACCTGTAATACTTTATTTTATAATAAGAAGAAACCGGTTTTATTTTCGTAGAGAAATATGGTTAAGCATTCTCTGTCTTTTATTCTGAACCAGCATACTCATGATGGCTGTAACTTTTAACAAAGGTTTGATTACCAAAAGAAGCCTTTTCTGAATTCCAAGCAGTTGACCATTGAAAATCTAAATAGTTATCAGTGGTGTGGTGCACATACTTTAGCTTTCCATATTTTACAAAATGGAACTCCTCATTCTGCAAATTTCCATTCCTTAGAGTACCCTTTGTGTTACTTCTTGCAGGTAGTGATGTTTGATGGTATAAAGAACAAGAAGGGCAATATGGCAAGTAATGGAAAAGTGTTTTTTTTTTCATATTTATTTTTTTTATTATGTATACAATATTCTGTCTGTGCATATGCCTGCAGGCCAGAAGAGGGCACCAGACCCCATTACAGATGGTTGTGAGCCACCATGTGGTTGCTGGGAATTGAACTCAGGACCTCTGGAAGAGCAGTCAGTTCTCTTAACCTCTGAGCCATCTCTCCAGCCGCGGAAAAGTGTTTTTTTAATATTTGCTGTTTACATAACTTTTTTTTTTTTTGGTTTTTTTTGAGACAGGGTTGCTCTGTGGTTTTGGAGCCTGTCCTGGAACTAGCTCTTGTAGACCAGGCTGGTCTCGAACTTACAGAGATCCACGCCTCTATCATATTTCAAATTAATAATCAATCAATTTCTGCAACATTTTTGTTAGAGGACCTGGCATATGGGTTCGGATGTTTGTTTTATATATGGGATGATTCCTATTACTGATTATTTTTTGTATCTGAATACACAAAGAGACAATTCTGCATAATTTGGTATAAATTCAGCAGTTTCAATAAGTAAAATAACGTTTTCTGTATATTTTTAATTGGTAACTATTTTGAGATGTTCTTTAAGATGTGTCAGAACCATAAGAATAGCAAATAATTCTGACATTTGAATGGAATCATATGGGCTTTGTTTTATGTTGTTTAAATATTCAGATTTGTAACCTGAATTACCTGATATTTTCATCATTTATTTGAGTGAGGTGGTAAAATATTGTCTATATAATCATATATATATGTATATGTATATATATATATATATATTAATTGCTTTCACATCATTTCCAATGTCTGAAGTATAAATTATTGGTACATTGTAGCCGCCTCGACGGGTTACTCTGTCTAGGGTTTGTAACCCGCCTGGCTGGCCAGTTATTCCAGGGTCACGGAGAGGCACCACCTGAAAGGCATAGGCTGATGAGAAGAAGGAGGCTAAGCGTATTTGTCAAAGCCTCCGTTTATTAGAGTCATGGTTACAGCTTATATAGCCCCTGAATGGGGAGCTTGGGGGCTGGGGCACAGGGTCTTGCCACGTGGTCCACACCCGTTACGTAAACCAAGAGGTTACGATGGGTCAGGTCATGATTCCTTGGTCGGGAAGTCACAAGGTGACACACCTAGTTCTCTAGATAGTTTGGAATGTGAGGCAGGTTCTGCTAACAGATAACTCTCTATTAACAGTTAATTTGGGTGTGAGATAGGCTTGGTCAATAAGACTATTCTCAATACAATTGGGAAGTGAAGCCCTCTGCAAAAACTCCTCACGGCAGTGCTTCCTGTAAATTTTGGGGGGACACGGCTCCTGACAGTACATGATCAGGTTATTTAAATTTTTCTGTGGGAGAATCTTCCACTAATATTCATTAAAAGGCTGAGAATTATTGTAAGTAGACACTGTGGGGGAAAAGTTTTCTCTTTTTTTTTTATCATAAAAGTATATTGAGGAAACAGTCTTTTAAATAAATAACTTTAAGAGGGCATCAATTATGCAATGGAGAAAGCAAAAAAATTCCAGACTGTAGAGGGTCAATTGGCTGGATAACCTTATTAACAGCTCTTAAATCTTTTCCCATTCTCCAGTTTTCAGATTTATTTTAATAACAAATATAGGAGAATTCCAAAGGTTGTTTGATTCTTAAATATACTGAATTTTATTTGCTCCTGTACCAGCTGTTTTAAAGCCTGAAATTTTTTCTACTGTTAAAGGTCATTGCTTAACCCATACATGTTTGTCTGTCATCCATTTTAAAGGTAGGCTTTCTTTATGGGCATCTGTTTTGCAATCTTTTTGTACAAACTGAATGGTAACTGTGACTGTTCTTTAAAATTCCTCCTAATACTTTTTCTAGGAACTTGAATTTATGTATAGGGTTTGGTGGAATATTAATCTATATATTCCATTGCTCTAATAAATCATGTTCTAAAAATTCATTGCTATCTTAGCAACATATATGCTGTAGAAATTCCTACAGCCAATAGCCTTTAAGTTACCCACCAACTTGTGTGTGGCCTGTTATACTATAAATGCTGATGTAAAGCATGCATTTTGCCTCTCTCTTCTGGCTGTGTGGTTAGGTTGCTATTCCCCATTTGGGCAGAGGACAGTAATCTGTGAGCCTACCCCTAAATAAATAACCCTTGTTATACTCAATTCTAAGCTAGTATGGAATTTCTTTTTAGTACCCATCATCATCTGGTGACCATGTGGATCCAAACTCCACACATACCTGGTGGACTGACTTAAAGGCCTAACTGCTCCAGAGCCCAGAAAGTCTCCCACACCTACCACTTAGCTTGCTATTACCTAATAAGTGTTTTTGTTTGTTTGTTTATTTGTTTGTTTTTTCTAAAAAAAGAAAAAAAACACAGCGAAGCTTAGTGTGTCTGGTGACTTGGAAACTACTCAAGCTCATGCTTAATTCCCCCTTTGCTGAGTGGTAATTTGCACAGGCTTGTGTATCATGTTCCTGAGTTCTGTGTTCCTTACACCAAATATGGAATTGATTTAACTGCTTTTAATTTGTCAAGCAAAGCATATTTCTCAGTATTTAACCAACACCAAGGTGGGAAACCAAAGTGGTGATGGCCTGGGCCTGGCACCACCAGTTGTGCCACTGCTGGTCATAACTGTGCAACCATGACGCCTGCTCAACAATAAAGATTATTACACCAAAAACAATTTAACAGTCCTCATAACAGGTAACTATTTTATTAATTAATAAATCAGTAAACTTGAAAGTTATATAATTGCAGACGACATTACCACTGAAAATTTTGTAACTTTTTTGCTAATGCTATGGGTTATATTCAGCAAGACTTAAATGGTTATTGTGATATATCCATTTATTGGTCATTGGGACTCAGTATTCTTCATAATTATATCCTATAGAAAATGATTTGATAGCAGAATCAAGAATGCCACACTTTTAGAAATTAGTCTTTACAGATTAATAAACAATAGCTGGCTGACAGGAGTAATACCATTGAAAATCAAAAGTTACCTGAAAAATTGATACTATTGAAAAGAGTAACATTATTTTGACATTACATTCCATGTCAAAAAGTACTAAGAAATTATCTGAAAGAATTTATGCCATTGAATTTGACAATCAAAATTTGGTTAAAAAATATGACAGGTTAGCAGATAGACCATCTCTCCAGGAAGGCAACCTGAACATTATCCAAATAATGTCCAAGAATGAGATGTTATCTTTAAAACCTCATACCCTGGAGTCACTTGTGCCAAGTGAAGAACAGAGGTTAGGTGTCTCAATGAAATCACTAGAAATTTATACAGGCCTGGAAATTCAGACATTACAAAAGACAGTAGTAAAAAGAGTTGAAATGATAGGGGAAATATTGGAGCTGATGTGCAAGGAAATAATGTACAAGAACAGGATTTAACATTGCCAGTAGCTATCAGAGATAACTTACCCAGGGTTTCAGCTTCCTACCCTGTAATCTACTCCAAAAAAGCATAAAGTTCTATAGGTCCAAAAGGATCCAAAGAAGGTAGATGGGTATAGGAATGAATGATCTAAAAGAAATTAGTCAAGCAGTAGTAACTTATGGCTAGCACTATGCATTTGTTAGGGAGATGGTAAAGACATGGACTTCAAGCATTAAAGCTATGCCACTAGACTGGTTTCACTTATTTTCAGCAGTCTTGGATGATAGACCTCAAATTATATTTAAATGTTATTTCAGGGAGAAGCTAAAATTTTAGATCAACAGGGAAAAGCAAAAGGAGATGATACTTCCTAAGATCAAATTCTTGGTGAGGACACTTATGATGACCCACAAGTTCAAGCTCTTTATGATGAAAAAATTTTGTCACTATGACACAAAGCATCCTTCAATGCTTGAGACAGGATTTAAAATCTAAGAAAACTAATTGAATCATGTGCCAGGTTAAACAGAGCCAAAGAGAACCCTTTAGTGACTTTTTACAAAGGTTAACCAAGGCTATACTAAAAGGAATAACAGATCCAGATACTATATGAGTACTTATTGAATCTCTGGTTTTTGAAAATGCTAACTTAGAATGAAAAAAAAAGATATTTGGGCATTTCAAATTTAGATCAGCACAAATGGATATTTGGATCCTGCATACATCGAACTTTGAGACATTTGACTCTAATACTGAATCTTGGGTAGGAGAAACAATTTCCAAATGTATGAGGAGACATCAAAATACCAAATGATTTAATTGTGGTAGAATGGGACATCTGACAAGGGATTGAGGACAAGGAATTTCTAGGAATATCTACTCTTGGAATGGAAAGAATAAGAGGTCTCAGGCCCCAGGTACATGTAGAAGGTGTGGCAAAAGTAACAATGAGTACAATTTAACAAAAGACTGAAAAGGCAACCCAATAACATTGGGAACACTTTGGGGGCCTCTCTCAGGCCCCCAAGGCAAAAGTGGCCCAGTTATTCCCAATAACTGTGAAGGACATGCCTCACCAAAAAAAAAAAAAAAAAAAAAAACTTTTAAAAATCCAGAGTCTTCATTAAAAACCATAATCATAATGCTCTGGATGATGGAATAAACATGGGGGATGAATCAAAAATTCCAATAGGAAATAAAAAATGTATATTCTGCCAAACTTCTATAAATGATCAAAGAACAAAGCTAAGAGTGCTTATAAATGGCATTGTACTTGTGTGTTTGATAGGCATGGGTAGCAACATGAGTATCATTACTCCAGAATCTTGTTATCCAAATTGGCCTCTTCAAGGAATTGGAATATTCAAGGATAGGAATTGGAACTTATCTCAAGTGAAACAAAGCATGGGATAGGTTGAATGCATAGGGCCTAAGGACAGAGATTAAAGCTGAGGCCAAATGTGGCTAAGATTGTAGTGAATTATGGGGTCATGTCCTGTTGCAGTAATGTAATACCCAGATTAACATTCCTGTAGTCCCCAAAACTCATATTTTTGGAAGTATATTATAAGGAAATATACAGAAAGGTCACCAGACATTCATGCTGTGGAAGAACACAAAGAAACTAGCAAACCTTTAGAGGTACCAAGAGCCCTACCTTTAAAATGGTTGACTAAGGAAACAATATGAGTTATACAGTGGCCATTAACAGAAGACAAACTGAAGGCTTTAGAACAGCTGATAAAGGTACAACTAGATGCTCACCATATTTAAGAATCAACAAGCCATTGGAATTCTTCTGTATTTATTGTTAAAAAGAAATCTAATAAATAGAGAATGGTGACAGATCTAAGAGCTGGCAACAAGGTAATTCAATCTATGGACCATCTACACTTGAAGTAGTCTGCTTTCTTTATTACCAAAGGGATGCCCTCTTATAACTATTGATTTATAAGATCTTTTCTTTAATATGTTTTTACAAGAAAAGGACAGAGAAAACTTTGCCTTCATAGTGCCTACTTGTAATAATTTTCAGCCTACTAGGAGATACCAAAGGACTATCCTTCCACAGGGAATGCTAAATAATCCCACGCTATGTTAATAATTTGTAGTTCAGCCATTGGAAATAATACTTAAAATTATTTAAATCTATAATTTACTATTATATGAATGACATTTTGCTATCTGACTCAAACATAGATATTTTAGAAAGAATATAGGAAGTAAAGAAAGTTTTGCCAAAATGGGGATTACCAATTTCTCCTGAAAAAATATCGAGAAGAGATTCTATCAATTACCTAGGTTATAAAATAGGTTTACAAAAAAATAGAATACAAAAGGCACAAATTAAGAGGAACTCACTGTGGACACTGAATGATTTCAAAGATTGTTTGGAGACATTTACACTCTATGAACAGATGTTGGCATAACACCAGATCTAATAGTTCATTTATACAAAACTTTAGATGGTGACAGAGACTTAAATAGTTCCAGAGAATTCCAACTGAAGAAAAAAAACCTGAATTATTTGTCATTGATGAATAACTGCAGGAGTCACAGGTGTATAGGGGGAATTCAAATCTTAATTACATTGTAATTATAATGCTTCCCAGAATTCCCCCGACAGGGATTTTAATGCAAAGGAAAGATATTTTCTTAGAATTAATATTTTTACCACATAAACTAAGTAAAAAATTAAAAACTTATGTGGAAAACGTCTCTGAATTAAGTATAAAAGAAAAATTAAACATAATCAATTTACAGGTATATACCCAGCAGCGATTACAGTGCTTTTTACTACTGATAAAATTTAAAAAAAAATTATGGGGAGACAATGAACCATAGCAAAGAGCTTGTGCTAATCTTTTAGGGGAGATTAATGGTAATTATTCCAAAATTGATAGAATTAACCTTATAAAGAGAACTACTTGGATCCTGCATCACATTGTATGGGGAATACCAATAACTGACCCCAGACATTCTTTCCTGATGCAAATAAATGAGGAAAGTCAGGTTACAAATAAGTAAGGTGGAACAAATTATTTCCAAAAAGCTGAATTATATGATACTCTAATGATACTAAGAGATTTTTTTAAAACCTCTTAATATAGTTACTGATTTACAATATGCAGAAAGAGTTGTCTTACATAAAGCATAAAGTAACTTCTGAAATTATACCAGACGGTACAGAATTAACTTCATTATTCATACAGGTTCAAGATACAATCAGTAATAGGCTTTGTGCCATATACACAACACTCATCTGATCCCATGTGATCTTGAGTTTTTTGCATGGCAATAGATATGGATCTATTTTCATTCTACAGGTTGACATCCAGTTATGCCTGCACCATTTTCTGAAGATGCTTTCTTTTTTCCACCATATAATTTTAGATTCTTTGTAAAAAATCAGTGTTCATAGGTGTGTGGATTAATATCTGGGTCTTGAATTCAATTCCATTGATCAACATCTCTGTTTTTATGACAATACCAAGCTGAATTCATTACTCTAGCTGTAATAGAGCTTGATGTCAGGGATGGTAATGCCTCCGGCAGTTTCTTTATTTTACAGGATTGTTTTGGATATCCTGATTTTTTGTTTTTATATATCAAGTTGACTATTGTTCTTTCATGATCTGGAATAATTGTGTTGAGATTCTGATGGGAATTGCATTGAATCTACTGATTACTTTTGGCAGGATTGCCATTTTTACTTTGTTGATCCTTCCTATCCAAGAGCATAGGAGATCTTTCTATTTTATGGTATATTCTTCAATTTCTTTCTTCAAAGACTTAAAGTTCTTCCCAACTAGGTCTTTCACAACCTTGGTTGGTGCTACCTAAAGATATTTTATGTTATTTGTGGCTATTGTGAAAGGTGATGTTTCTGCGATTTCCCTCTCAGCTTCTTTATCCTTTGTGTACAGGAGGGCTACTGACTTTTGGGGGTTGATCTTGTATTCTGCCACATCACTGAAGGATTTATCAGTCATAATAATTCTGTGGTACAGCTTTTGGGGTTACTTATGTACACTTTCATATCATCTGCAAATAACGAAAATTTGACTTCTTTTTCAATTTCAATCCCCTTGATCTCCTTATGTTGTCTTATTGCTATTGCTAAAACTTCAAGAAAAATGTTGAAGAGATATGGAGAGAGTGGACAGACTTGTCTTGTTCCTGATTTTAGTGGAATGGCTTTCAGTTTCTCTCCATTTAATTTGATGTTGTCTTGCTGTATATTGCTTTTATTATATTTAGGTATGAACCTTGTATCCTTGTATCCCTAATCTCTCCAAGAACTTTTTCATGAAGGGGTATTAAATTTTGTCAATTGGTTTTTCAGCATCTAACAAAATGATCATATGTTTTATTTTCTTTCAGTTTATTTATATTATGGATTACATTGATAGATTTTCATATGGTAAACCAACCCTGCATCTCTGGGATGAAGCCTACTTGTTCATGGTCAATGATTTTTTTATGTGTTCTTGGATTATGTTTGCCTGTATTTTATTGAGAATTTTTGCATCCATGTTCATGAGTGAAATTGGTCTGCAATTCTATTTCTAACATGAATCTTTGTGTGGTTTTGGTAACAGGACAACTGTAGCCTCATAAAAAGAGCTTGGCAATGACCTTCTGTTTCTATTATGTGGAACACTTTGAAGAGAATAGGTATTTGTTTTTCTGGAAAGTTCTGATAGAATTCTGTACTAAATCCATGTGGCCCTGGGCTTTTTTTGCGGGGGGATTTTTGTTATAGCTTCTGTCTTTTTGTGACTTACAGGTCTATTTAAATTGTTCACCTGGTATATGGTACTTATCTAAAATATGTCCATTTCTTTCACATTTTCCAATTTTGTGGCATACAGTCTTTTGTAGTAAGATCTAATGATTCTCTGAATTTCCTGTGTCTCTGGTTATGTCCCCCTTTTATTTCTGATCTCATTAATTTGTGTGTTCTCCCTTTGCCATTTAATTAGTTTGGATAGGGGTTTGTCAATCTTGTTGATTTTCTCCAGGAACCAGCTTTTTGTTTCATTGATTCTTTGGATTGTTTTCTGTGTTTCTATTTTGTTGATTTTAGCCTTCAGTTTGATTATTTCCAGTCTCCTACTCCTCCTGGGTGAGTCTGCCTCTTTTTTTTTCTAGAGCTTTCAGATGTGCTGATAAGTCTCCAATGTGTGCTTTCTCCATTCTCTTTATGTGGGTACTTAGTGATATGAACTTTCCTCTTAGCACTGCTTTCATAGTGTCCCATAGATTTGAGTATGTTGTGTCTTTATTTTCATTAAGTTCAAGGAAGTCTTTAACTTCTTTCTTTATTTCTTCCTTGACCCAGAAGTGGTTCAGTAGTTGACTGTTCAGCTTCCATGAGTTTGTAGGCTTTCTGTGGGTAGAATTGTTGTTGAATTCTTACTTTATTCCATGGTGATCCAAAAGTACACAGGTGGTTACTACAATTATTTTGTATCTGTGGATGTTTGTTTGTTACTGATTATGTGATCAATTTTTGAGAAGGTTCCATGAGATGCCGAGAAGAAGGTATATTCTTTTCTATTTGGGTGGAATGTTCTATAGATTTCTGTTAAGTCCATTTGGTTCTTTACATCTGTTAGTTCTCTTATTTCTCTGTTAAGTTTCTGTATGCTTGACCTGTCCATTGGTGAGATAGGAGTGTTGAAATCTCCTACTGTTAGAGTGTGGGATTTGATATATACTTTGAGTTCTAGTAATGTTTCTTTTACCTATGTGGGTGCTTTTATATTAGGGGCATAGATATTCAGGATTGAGACTTCCTCCTGATGAATTGTTCCTGTTATGAGTATAAAGTATCCTTCTCCCTCTCTTCTGATTGATTTTAATTGGAAATCAATTTTGTTAGATATTAGGATAGCCACACCCACTTCTTTTTAGGTCCATTTGATTGGAAAACCTTTTCCCAACTCTTTATTCTGAGGTAGTGTCTGTCTTTGAGTTTGAGTTGTCTTTCTTGTAAACAGTAGAATGTTGGATCCTGTTTTCATTTCTATTCTCTGAACCTGTGCCTTTTATAGGCAAATTGAGTCCATTGATATTAAGTCACATTAATGACCAGTGGTTGTTAACTCAAGTTATTTTATTTTCTTGGTAGCGTTTGTGTTTCCTTTCTTTGAGTTTTGCTGGTGGAGGGTTGCCTGTGTTATTGGTTTTGTTGGCTTTTGGTTAGTGGTTTTCCTTCTAGTACTTTCTGTAAGGCTCTGTTTGTGGCTACGTATTGTTTAAATATGTTTTTGTCCTGGAATATCTTGTTTTCTCCATCAATGGTGAATGCTAGCTTTGCTGGGTATAGCTGTCTGGGCTTGCATCCATGGTCTCTTAGTGTCTGCAGCACATCTATCCAAGACCTTCTGGCTTTAATGGTTTCCATTGAGAAGTCAGGTGTAATCCTGATAGATTTACCTTTATATGTTACTTGACCTTTTTCCTTTGCAGCTATTAAAATAATAATTTTGATTATTATATGGCAAAAAAATATGTTTTTTTAGTTAAGTACCATATACCAAAATTAAATCGAGACCAGGTAAAGAATTTAAATAGAACTATAAGTTGCATATAAGAAGCTGTCATCAAAAACCTCCCCATCAAAAAAAAAAAAGCCCAAGACCAGACGGTTTCATTGTAGAATTCTACCAGAACTTCCAAGAAGAGCTAATACTTGTACTCCTTCATGTGCTTTACAAAATAAAATCAGATGGGTCATTGTCAAACTTCTTTTATGAAGCTACAGTTACCCTGATACCAAATCCACACAGACTCAACCAAGAAAGAGAATTACAGACCAGTCTCACTAATGAACTCAATGAAAAAATTCTCAATGAAATACTGGCAAACAAAATCCAAGAACACATCAAAAAAATTATCCATTATGATCAAGTAGGCTTCATTCCAGAGATACAGGTCTGGTTCGACATATGAAAATCTATCAATGTGATTCATCATATAAATAAACTGAAAGAAAAAAAAATGATCATTTTCTTAGATGTTGGAAAAAACATTTGACAAAATTCAACACGCCTTTATGATAAATGTCTTGGAGAGATTAGGGATAAAATGTTCATACCTAAATCTAATAAAAGCAATATACACCAAGCTGACAGCTAACATCATATTAAAAGAAGAGAAACTTAAACCATTCCACTAAAATCAGGAACAAGACAAGGCTGTCCACTCTCTTCATACCTCTTCAACATAGTACTTGAAGTTTTAGCAATAGCAATAAGACAACATAAGTATATCAAGGTAATTTGAATTCGAAAGAAAGAAGTCAAACTTTTGTTATTTGCACCTGAAATGATAGTGTACTTAAGTGACCCCAGAAACTCTACCAAAGAACTCCTACAGCTGATAAACACCTTTAGTAATGTGGCAGGATACAAGATCTACTCCAAAAAAATCAGTAGACCTCCTATACACAAAGAACAAATCAAGATCAGAAATACATATACATCTAACAAAATTGAATTTAAATTTGAATCAATAACCAAGATCCATACAAATGTAAATTATGTATATTTATATCATATCCTTCTTTAAATGTAATCAAACATTTATAGTCAACATTTGGAAATACCGGTATAGTTTTGTCCAAACTGCTTCTTGATGATTGGGGACACTGTTAATCAGGTCTTTCGTTGTGTATCTTGTGTGATAGGTTCATTTTCATCAGCAGATGGCACAGTAATTTTTTGAGGGGTGTTCAAGGTGACCTTTTAAAGGATCTTGTTTCATCCAATTACTAACCTGGCCCAATCTTGCTTAGTTTAAAATATCAGATTAATCAGGTATGTTCAGTGTGGTATGACACCAATTTGTTTGAAGGAGTGAGCCACTTGTTGATTCCTGGCTACTCAACCCTGAGATAATCATATAGAAACTATATTAATTAAATTACTGCTTGGTTATTAGCTCAAGCTTCTTATTGGCTAACTCTTACATATGAATCTATCCCATTTCTATTAATCTGTGTATCACCACATGACAGTGGTTTACTGTCAGAATTTCAGCTTGTCTGACTCTGGCAGCAGCTCCATGCTTCTCTCTGACTCTACCCTTCTTTTTCCCAGCATTTAGCCCAGATTGCCCTGTATACGTAAGTTCTGCCTTGCTATATGTCCGAAGCAATTTCTTAATTCATTAATGGTAATCACAGCACAAAGAGGGGATGATGGAGGAAGGTCATTGGTTAAAAAATAAAGAAACCGCTTGGCCCTCATAGGTTAGAACATAGGTGGGTGGAGTAAACAGAACAGAATGCTGGGAGGAAGAGGAAGTGAGCTCAGATGCAGGACAGCTCCTCTCAGAGACAGACGCAATGCAGCTCATCGCCAGGGCAGAGGCGATGAATCTCTGACCCAGGATGGATGTAGGCTAGAATCTTCCCGGTAAGCGCACCTTGGGGTGCTACACACATTCTTAGAAATGGGCTAGTCCAGGTGCGAGAGTTAGCCCAGAAGAGGCTAGATATAATGGGCCAAGCAGTGTTTAAAAGAATACAGTTTGTGTGTTGTTATTTCAGGGCATAAGCTAGCTAGGCGACCAGGAGCTGAGACGGCAGGAACACAGCCCACAGCTCCCACAAATGGGGACTTCCACATCACCTTCCATTTACTGTTTAAATAAAAATGAAGGTTTTAACTTTAACATACTAAAATTACATAAAACCAAACAGGTATCATACAAATATTATGGTTACAATAGTTATATTGACTTTATCTTTTATCCTATCAAAGGAAAATATAAGTGTAACTATAAATTTTTCAACTCCATCGAAGACTCTAGAAGATATGATATTACTTAAGTAAACAGGAAGTGCATTGCAAACAACTACCAAAATTCTAGAATTGACAGAGTCATCTTGCTATTTGAACGGTCCCCTGAAGTTTGTCTGTACTGTTGGGACATCCATCGTCAGCCCACAGGCCCATAGTATCCATCAGACTTTTCCATAAAGCAGGAAATTTCAAAGACAATTCTATCTATATTGGCAGTTTTTCAGTCATTTTCTTCTGTGTCCTGCAGAATGTCTAGCAGACTCTTTCATGAAGCAGGAACTCTGAAGGATGATCTCGTATTTAAGCAAGGTTTGCAGTCATTTCTCTGCAGATCCTGTGTGTCTAGTTCAGCAGTTCAGGCAAGAGTAGTTTCTTGCCAAAATGGCTAACCAACTCCATAAGGAACTTCTTCGATACCCATCATCTTCTTGAAATAGATTGGTGCTGCTAGAAGCTGATGTGTCTCATGCCATGAAAAGTCCTACCTTCTTAAAACATTTAAATTCCATATTCCAAATGTCTCTGAAAGATTTGAAGAATCCATTTATAATTGAGAATGTCTCTATATATTTAGAAAACCCAACTAACCTAACTATAAGCTTAACTGTTATAGATGATTATCTCTTAACCTAAATTTCTTTATTATACATTACATTTTTAAGTGAGCTACACAAACACAATACCTTAATAAAGAGCAGAAATATACTATACACAGTATAACAAAACTGACCTTAAATTTGTATTAATAAACCAAGATCCATACCAATGCTAATCTCTGTAGCATATTCCCCCTAAAATATAAAGAAATATTTATAGGCAATATTTGAAAACATGAGTGTAGTTTCGCCAAACTGCTTCCTGTCCTCTATTGGATAAAGTATTTTCTTTGTGGGAGTGTTTACAGCCACTTTTCATGGAGTCTTGTTTCATTAAATCATATTGGTCTGAAAGCAATTCATTGTTTCTCATCCTCTGTGAAAACAAAAAAAGAACCTCTTTTCCAAAGCAACATATCCTTGAACCCAAATGTGGAAGTCATGATACCTTTATAATATCCATGCTGGTTAAGCTTAGCAGTCCATACAATAAAATGTCTCTCTGTACTTAGCTCATTCACAGTCAAAAAAATCAAAGATAACACAATAATATACATAATCCAGACTCTCTGAATTTTCCATTTTGATGTGGCTTATTTTTCTTTACTACTTTTAATGTATGACAATCTGTATTCTGTCTCTAAAAACTTTACCCTTCATTAAGCATTAACTTTGTTTTATGACTCTCTATACTCTTTTTCTCCTCTTTTTCAAGTCTACATACATTTATCCAACACTATGACTCATCTGAATTTGTCTTTATTGCATGTATATAATTCTTTACTGTCCAGGAGCACTTTTTAAAATGCTAAGCACTTCTTAAAACTTGAGCTGTGCCATTACTATGAAATATACAGTACTTCTTGCTTGCATGACCAGTCCTGCATGGTGGAGCTGCTCATGGCTCTTAGAGCCATGCACACAACCAGTCCATGTCTCCACTAAGTATGTTGCAACAGTCTTAAAACCCCACTCAAATGCCCTGTAGTCAGAACTAATACATGAAAGAGTCAGAGTTTATGCTGGCAGCCTATCCCAGAAAGCCAGCATTTCATAACTGTTCAGCTTTTTTTTTTCTTTTTCCCACTGCTAAATCAGGAAATCCTTTCATAAAGGAGCTGATGCATGCTGCCAGCAAACAGCAAGAAGCTGTGTTAAATTCTCTGTTTTTGTGTCTATAATTCCTTTTAAAGCCCTTTCAGGTTTTAAGTGAATTTTAGTCAACCACGTTGGCACCAGTTTGTTGGAGAAAGGAGGCTGCTTATTGGTTCCAAGCCAGCCAGATAGCTTAGACATTAAATAATCATACAGAAACTGTATTAATTAAATCAATGCTCAGCCCATTAGCTCTAACTTCTTACTGTTCAACACTTACATATTAATTTACCCCATTTCTTTTAATCTATGTATCACCATGTGGCTGTGGAAAACTGGATAAAGTTCCAGCATCTGTCTCTGATGTCTCCATGGCTTCTCTCTGACTCGTTCCCTCTTTCTCCCAGCATTCAGTCCAGTCCTTCTTGCCTACGTAAGTTCTGCCCTATCAATAGGCCAAGGCAGTTTTTTTTTTCTTTTTCTTTTTTTTTTTTTTTTTTCGGTTTTTCGAGACAGGGTTTCTCTGTGGCTTTGGAGCCTGTCCTGGAACTAGCTCTCTAGACCAGGCTGGTCTCGAACTCACAGAGATCCGCCTGCCTCTGCCTCCCGAGTGCTGGGATTAAAGGCGTGCACCACCATCGCCCAGTTTTTTTCATTAATCAATAAAAGAAGCACATAGACAGAAGAACTTCCCAAACAATTTATTCATTCTTTGAACAGGGGTATTTAGGTTGTTTCCAATTTCTGGTTATGAAAAATAATGCTGCTCTGGACATAGTTGAACACGTTGTGGTATGATTGAGCATCTTTTGGGTATATACACAAAAGTGATATTGCTAGATCTTGAGGTAGGTTGCTTCCTAATTTTCTGAGAAATAGCCATACTAAAATCCAAAGTGACTGTAACAGTTTGAACACACACAAGCCCTTTACCCCACATTCTCTCCAGCAAATCTTGTCATCAGTGGTTTTTATCTTGGCCATTCTTAAAGGTGGAATCTCAGTTTTGTTTTAATTTGTATTTCTCTGATGGCTAAAGTTGTTAAGCATTTCTTTAAGCATTTTTCAGTCATTTTAGATTCATTCATTGAGAGTATTCTTTTTAGGTCTGCAGCCCACATATTCTTGGGAATATTTATTCTTTTGATGACCAATTTATTTTTGCATTTTTTGTATATTTTGGAGATCATCCCTACGTCTAATGTGAGGTTGGTGAAAATCTTTACACATTCTGTAGGCTATGATTTTATTTTGTAGACTGAGTCCTTTGCTTTACAGAAGCTTCTCAGATTCAGGAGGTCCCATTATTAAATTGTTTCTCTCAGTGTCTATGCTACTGAGGTTTTTATTTAGGAAGTATTCTTCTGTGCCAATAAGTTTAAGTGTACTTCCTACTTTCTCTTCTATGGGGATCAGTGTGGTTGGTTTTATGTTGAAATATTTGATCCATTTATATATAAGATTTGTGACAAACAATAGATATGGATCTACTTTCATTCTTCTAGATGTTGATACCAACTATACCTGCACCATTTGTTGAATATACTTTCTTTTTTTCATTTTATGTCTTTTTTCTTTTTTGTCAAAATCAGGTGTTTGTAGGTATGTGAGTTGATATCTGGGTCTTTGATTGGATTCCATTTTTGCTCCTGTCTGTTTTTATGCCAATAACAAGCTCTTTTCAATACTTGAACTCTATAGTAGAGTTTGAAGTCAGGGATTGTGATACCTCCAGATGTTTCTTTATTGTACAGGATTGTTTTGGCTATCCTGCTTTTTTATTTTTCCATATGAAGCAGAGTATTGCTTTTTCTAGATCGTTGAAAAATATTCCTTGGACTTTGATAGGCATTGCATTGAATCTGTAGATCATTTCTGGAAAGATTGTAATTTTTACTATGCTAATTCTACCAAGAGCATAGGAGTTCTTTGCAGTCTCTAGTGTCATTTTCAATTTCCTTCTTCAAAGATTTAAAGTTCTCATCATACAGGTCTCTCATTTGTTTGGGATAAAGTTACTCCAAGATATTGTATGTCATTTATGGCTATTGTGAAGGATGATGTTTCCTGGATTTTTTTTTCTCATCCTATTTATCATCTGTATTATGGGGAGCTATGATTTTTTAAGTCAATCTTATATTCTGTTTCATTACTTAATTGTTTATGTACAGTAGAAGTTCCTTTACAGAATTTTTGAAGCCCTTTATGTAAACTATCATGTCATTAACAAATAGGGAGTGTTTGACTTCTTCTTTTCTTATTTGCATCCATTTGATCTTATTTTGTTATCTTAATGCTCTAGCTAGAACCTCAAGTACTATTGTGAATAGATATGGAGAGAATGGACAACCTTTTGTTCTTGATTTCAGGGAGATTGATTTGAGTTTTTGTCCATTTAGTTTGATATTGGCTGTTCATAAGCTGTATATATTTTATTATGTTTAGGTATGTGTTTTGTTTTATTATCTTGAAGCTATGTTGTATTTTATTGAAGGTTTTTTGGATATCTAATGAGAAGATCATGATTTTTTTCACTTTTTTTATATGGTGAATTATTTTGACAAATTTTCTTATGTTGAACCATCCCTGCATATTTGGGATGAAGCCGACTTGATAATTGTAGATGAATTTTTGGATGTGCTTTTGGATTTGGTTTTCCAGAATTTTATTGAATATCTCTGCATCAATGTTAATGAGAGAGATTAGTCTTCTCTTTCTTAGTAATATCTTTTTGTGGTTTGTATATTATGGTAATTGTAGCATCATGAAAAGAGATTGGTAATGTTTTTTCTGTTTCATTGTGTGAAACAATTTGAGCAGTACTCTTATTAATTCTTCTTTGAAAATCTTTTAGAATTCTGTGCTGAAACCAGCTGGCCCTGATCTTTTTTTTTTGGTTTTGAGACCTTTGATTACTGTTTCTATTTCTTTAACAGTAATAGGCCTGTTCAAATTGCTCATCTGGTCTTGATTTAATTTTTAAAAGTAATATTTATCCATTTAATTCCCCATTTTCTTTAGTTTTTCAATTTTGTGGAATACAAGTTTTCAAAATATGACCCTATGTTTATCAGAATTTCCTTTTTATTTTTATTATATGTCCTCCGTTTTATTTCTGGTTTTGTTAATTTGGATATTTTCTCTCTCCCTTTTGACTAGTTTAGATAAAGGTTTGTCTATTTTGTTGATTTTCTCAAAAACCCAAAACGTTGTCTTATTGATTTTTTGTATTCTTTTCTTTGTTTTGATTTTGTTAATCAATTTGATTATTTATTTCCATAGAGTCTTTCTGGGTGAGTGTGTTTCTTTTTGTTCTAAAGTTCTCAGGTGTTCTGTCAACTTACTAGTGTGGGATTTTTCCAGTTTCTTTATGTAGGCATTTAGTATTATGAATTTTCCTCTTAACACTCCTTTCATTGTGTCCCATAAATTTAGGTATGTTGTGTGGTCATTTTCATTGAATTTTAGAAAGTGTTTGATTTCCTCCTTTATTTCTTCCTTGACACATTGATGATTCAGGTGATCATTGTTTAATTTCCATGAGTTTGTGGGCTTTCAAAAATTACTGTTGCTGTTGAATTCTAATTTTATGCCATGGTGACCCAAGATGATAATAAGGAAATTCTGAATTTTTTTGTATCTTTGGAGGTTTGCTTTTTTACCTAGTATGTGCTCAATTTTTGAGAAGGTTCCATGAGGTGCTGAGAAGAAAGTATATTCTTTTATATTTGGATCAAATGTTCTATAGATGTCTGTTGAGTTTCTATTGACAAAAAAAAATCTGATAGGTCTCCTCTTATATGTTTCTTGACCTTTTTCCTTTGCCACTCTTAATATTCTTTCTTTATTCTGTATGTTTAGTGTTTTGATTATTATGTGGTGAGGGGACTTATTTATTTATTTAATTATTTATTTATTTATTTATTTATTTATTTATTAAAGATTTCTGCCTCTTCCCCGCCACCGCCTCCCATTTCCCTCCCCCTCCCTGATCAAGTCCTCCTCCCTTGTCAGCCCAAAGAGCAATCAGGGTTCCCTGCCCTGTGGGAAGCCCAAGGACCACCCACCTACATCCAGGTCTAGTGAGGTGAGCATCCAAACTGCCTAGGCTTCCACAAAGCCAGTACGTGCAATAGGATCAAAAACCCATTGCCATTGTTCTTGAGTTCTCAGTAGTCCTCATTGTCCACTATGTTCAGGGAGTCCAGTTTTATCCCATGCTTTTTTAGACCCGGGCCAGCTGGCCTTAGTGAATTCCTGATAGAACATCCCCATTGTCTCAGTGTGTGGGTACACCCCTCGCGGTCCTGAGTTCCTTGTTCGTACTCTCTCTCCTTCTGCTCCTGATTTGGACCTTCATATTTCAGTCCGGTGCTCCAATGTGGGTCTCTGTCTCTGTCTCCTTTCATAGCCTGATGAAGGTTACTATTCAGGAGGATGCTTATATGTTTTTCTTTGGGTTCACCTTCTTATTTAGCTTCTCTAGGATCACGAATTATAGGCTCAATGTCCTTTATTTATGGCTAGAAACCAAATATGAGTGAGTACATCCCATGTTCCTCTTTTTGGAAATTTGCATACAAATGGACAGAAATAGAAAGCACTATCCTGAGTGAGGTAAGCCAGATCCAAAAAGAGGAACATGGGATGTATTCACTCATATTTGGTTTCTAGCCATAAGTAAAGGACATTGAGACTATAATTCGTGGTCCTAGAGAAGCTAAATAAGGTGAGGGGACTTTTTTTATCCCATCTATTTGGTGTTCTGTAAGCTTCTTGTATCTTCATGTACATATCTTTCTTCAGGCTGGGAAAATTTTCTTCTATGATATTGTTGAATACATTTTCTGTGTTTTTGAGTTGGACTTCTTCTGTCCCTATTGTTTTTAGGTTTAGTCTTTTCATGGTTTCCCATGTTTTCTGGCTATTTTGTGTTAAACTTTTGTTTTACTTAATGTTTTCTTTGATCGATGAGTCTATTTCCTCTATTGTATCTTCAGCACTTGAGAGTCTCTCTTACATCTTTTGTATTCTACTGTTTATGCTTGCATTTGTGGTTCTTATTATTTTCTCATAATTCCCATTTCTATCATTCCCTTGTTTTGTGCTTTCTTATTGTTTATGTTTTTGTTTTCAAGTCTTGAACCATATCTTTGGTCTGTTTGATTACTTTCCTTTGGTTATGGTTTGGTGGTTTTTTTTCTCCATTTCTTTGAGAGACTATTTATTTCTTCTTTAGCTGTGTCAAACACTCTCCTAAAGTTATTTTTGTATCATTTTTCTGCTTCATTTATATTTGTGTTCAAATCTTGCTGTTTTAGAGTCACTACTTTTTGTAGGTGTCCTTTTGCTCTTTGTGGTGTCGAGTGCGTTCTTACCTTGCAAACCCATATTTTCCTCTGATTGGTGTAGTTGGGTCTCTGGTGAACCATCCTCCAGGTGCCAATGAATCCAAGGCTCAGATGGTTGCTCTTCATGGTACAGTCTGGGACAGAGTTCCAGTAAACCCAGTGCTCACTCTGTGTTTCATCTCTTCTAGCAATTGCTCTGCATGACCAGGAGTCATTCATATGTGCTTTCATTGAGGTTGATTGCTTGGGACTGCTCCCATTGAGGTCTCTGCTTTGGTCCTCCTCTGGCAGAGGTCGCTGTCTCCGGCCTGCTCCAGTGAAGGTCGCTGTCTCTGGCCTGTTCTAGCAGAATTTGCTGATTTAGACCCAGTCCTGCAGAGGACTTTGGTTCCGTCCTGCTCTCTCAGCATTGGATCCCTAATACCTGCTCCTGTGGAAGTGATGACTTGGTGCTTCTCCAGCTGAAGTGGCTAACTCAGGCCTGTCCCCACAGATCCTTTTGGCTTGGGCCTACTTCCCACAGAGGTCGCTAGTTTGGGTCAAGTCTCACTGAGTTCCCTTTTTTTGTGCCTACTCCCTCAGACGTCCCTGACTAACACCTGGTCCTGCAGATGTCTCTCACTGGGTCCAGCTCCCTTAGTGGTCACTCACTTGTACCTGGTCCTTTTGAACGTCATTGTCTCAGGCCTCTTCCAGCTGATGTCACTGACTCAGGCTACCTATGGCAGAGGTCAATGGCTCAGGCCTACTCCAGTGGAAGTAGCTGGCTAAGGCCTTTTCCCACAGATATCCCTGCTTGGGGCCTATTCCCACAGAGGTCTCTTGCTTGGACCCAGTCCTGCTGAGGTCTATGGCTTAGGCCCGCTCCCTCAGTTGCCACTAACTTGCACCTGGTTGTGCATAGGTCTCTGGCTAGGACTTGCTCCTTCAGTGGAGGCTCCCTTGTTCCTGCTCCTTTGGAGGTCATTTCCTCAGGCCTGTTCTGGCTGAGGTTGCTTGCTCAGGCCTGTTCCTACAGATGTCCACGGATTGGGTCTGCTCACATAGAGTTCCCTGTTTTGGGCCCAGTCCCACGGAGGTCTATAGCTTAGACTTGCTTCGTCAGAGGTCTCTGACCTGTGCTCAGTCCTGTCAAAGTCCTGTCAAAAACCCCCGCAGAGGTTGCTCCCTTGTCCCTGTTCCTGTGAAGGTCACCGCCTTGGGTCTGTTCCAACTAATGTCATGGTTCAGGTATGCTCTGGAGAAGATAGCTGGCTCAGGTCTGTCCCTGTAGGGGCTACTGCCTCAGGCCTGCTCCAGTGGAAGCTGCTGTCTCAGACCTGTTCCTATTGAGGTTGCTGCCTTGAGCATTCTCCAGTTGACGTCACTGGCTCAGGCTTGTTTAGGTGGAGGTCATTGGCTCAGGACTTTTCCCACAGATATCCCTATATTGGGCCTGCTCCCATGAAGGTCTCTGAGTTGCACCTGGTCTTGCAGAGGTTCGTGGCTCAGGCCTGCTCCCATGGAGATCCTTGAATTGTGCCTGGTCCTGCAGAGGTCACTGATTGGAGCCTGCTCCCTCTGCAGTTGCTCCCTTATATCTCCTTTCGTGGAGATCATTGCTTCAGGCCAGCTCCAACTGAAGTTGCTGTCTCAGGCCTGTCCCCACAGATGTCCCTGCATTGGGCCTGCTCCCATGTAGGTCCCTGGTTTGGGCCCAGTTTTACAGATGTCTCTAGCATGGGCCTGCTCCCACAGGGGTCCCTGCCTTGTGTTCAGTCCTGTAGAGGTGTCTAACTAGGCCTACTCCCTCAGTCACTCCCTTGTGCCTATTCCTGCAGATGTTGCTGCCTCAGGCCTGTTCTGGCAGAGGTCACTGGCTCACACTTGCCCCTGTGAAGGTCATTGCCTCCAGACTGCTCTGATTGAAGTTGCTGTTTCAAACCGACTCCTGTGAAGGTAGCTGACTTAAGCCGGTTCTGATTGAAGTCACTGGCTCAGGCCTGGTGCCACAAATGTCCTTGGTTTGGTTCTGCTTCCATGGAGGACCCGTTCTTGGACCTGGTTGCATAGAGGTGTCTGGCTTGGGTCTGTTTCCTTGGCAATTGCTCCCTTGTACATTCTCTTGTGAAGGTTGCTGTTTAAATCTCTTTTAAGCATCATGTTATTTTTATGTATCTCATCAACCAGTGTTGGTGTCAGTTCAAAAGCATATTAGAGTTTGAATTTAACTAAGTCTCCATTTCATATTTGCATTTGAATTCACATCTTTCACAACTGGCAAAGATTGATGAATATGGCATCATCATGTTGAAAGATTATTAAATGTCACACAGTCGCCTGGCACAAAATGGCTGACAGAAAGTCAATGATGTAAACGTCATGTGGGCTGAAGAAAGCAGGGGGTAGATCTGAGAGTTTGGCAAGCTGTGAGCAGTCAATGAATAATTTCATTCCAGGGAAGAATTAAATGAGGTTTAATGGAAATGTTGTGAGAGTACCTACATAGACAGATATATAACTTCTAAATATTTTGATTTATAGTTAGAGGAATATGGTTCCTAAAATGAAATGATAGGAAAATGATGCTTACTCGATGTGTTTGACTGACTTCTTGAAGTGTTGTTTATATACTTTACATTTAAAAGTCTTAAGCACATTTTCTGATTTAAGAGTAAAGATGGCCTAAAGTGACTTTGGTGTATAGTTCCCTCTTAGGAATACAATTTATCCACTCTGATATTGAAAACACAAAATTGGAATAGCAGTGCTATTTCACATTTTCAGAGGTTTTCTTACAATTTCCATATACTTTATTTAGCTTTCATTTTACTAACTGTACTTCCATTTCTATAAGCTTATTCCCTAAAGTTACTAAATATAAATAATGTTTAAAATAGTATGGAAATGCTTATGCAATATTAACATTGATCTTCAGAAAACTTTTAAAGTCCTCATACAGAATACAGGATGCTTTTCTTGAGAGCTTGTTTGGAGGTTCTAGAGGGGAGCACAGCTACTCGTATACCCTTGACTGAAGACCGGTCTTCCTCTCTTCGGGGAAGATCGTCCTCTTCGACCGAGCGCGCAGCTTCGGGAGGGACCCACATGGAGCAGTGAGGGAGGAAGGGGACACCAGCCTAACCAGCCAGATCAGCCTAATCAACCCTGGCGATCAATGGGGTGACAGATGTCACAGCCAGATCGCCCTTACATCCAGGATGCTTTTCTTAAGTTTACTCAGTCTCTCCCTATTTGTGTTATTAGCTTAAAAGCAAGGTGATAAAAACATTACTACAAAGTGCATCCAGGTATCCTTTAGGTTGATAAAACAGTTTAAGCTAGTTTGTCTGTATTTGATAAAAATGGAGAGAATGAAATATGCCAAGTGAGAAGTAAAGCATGGGAAAGATTACAGCATAAGACTGCATTAGTGAGTTCTCTTTGTAATCATGATTTACTTGGTTATTTTAGAATGAGTTATGCATCTGTCAGTAAGTATACTGGAAAATATTATCTATTTCAACTCATAAACACATTTAAAGATCTTTGTCAAATTATTCAAGTGGCAACTATTGTAATTCAAATTCTTATAGTCATTTTATATGTAAAAGTAAAAATCACTTTTGATATAAAACTCATATCTGTGTGTTTCAGAAAAGTTAATAGACTTTATTCATTTAAGCTTACCTTTAGGTAATCACTGAGCCTCTTTGAAAAAGCCTTTACTACCAGTGAAAATAAATAGAGATGTTATTAGCAATCAAATATATGAGGTAAATTTACACATTCTTATTTAATGACATCATGTGTTGTTTTGATGAAAATAGATTCACATTTAATCTTCATAAAAGAATAAAACAGAATAACTAGAAAGAGTATCATAATCTCCAAATAGGTCTATTTTGATTCATAAATTAATGACTGTTATCCTGGAGAATATCAAAAATATTTTATCCAATTATGCTTATAATCTTTAATTTCACAAGTTTGTAGCAAAATACCTAATAAGATGCAATTCAATTGAAACAGATTCTATTATGATGGAGAGGGAATACAGACAGCCTCAGCACAGGGAGTTTATATTGTAGCAACAATCAGAACATAAAGAGTAAATAGAAGTAAGATCAAGATATAAAGCTTCACGGAAATTTTATTTGCTGGGTGTGGGTGAGAATTTTTCTTTAAGTGTGTAGCACCAAATGAGGTGACATATTCTTGTTTAATGAAGACCTCATGTAAAAGAATATTTGACTAACACAAAATAGTCTTGGTGGGTTCATTTTTAAAAAGGTTATCAAATTGGGTAGGTGAATAGAGGTGGGAGGACCTAGAAAACCTTAGGAAAAAAGTTTTGCTATAATCAAAACACAGTTACAGAAACTATCAAAGAACTTAGAAACAACAAACAGTAACTTAAAAAAAATTCAAGAGAAATTACCATCAAGTCTCCACGCTCTAAAACGTACTGAACCTTCAAATAAAAGTCCACAATCTTGGAACAAATCTTCAAACATAAGATCTTTTGGAGGATATTTCTCGTTTCAAGCAAGGCAAGGCTCACTTGAGAAAAAGACATTTCTTTGTACAACTTCCTTGTCATCATTAATTATCAACCAGCCTTTTCAATCTTGATTTTCTTTCTTCTGTTGTCTTGTTGCTATGTCTCTTTCTGTCAAATATGATTATTCCTGATTCCTTTAATCACTTTTCACCATTAAGTGACTTACTACTAACACACCTAATTTCCTGTATCTCTTTTATAACTTCTCTCTTGTATTGTTCCCTTACTCCATTGTCTTCTTTAAAAGAAAAATAAAATTTTCATTTGCTCTCTATTTTGAGGACTAAATTTTACTTAATAAAAGCTTGATTGCTTTGATTGTCTTTGAAGTACATTTGTTTATCTCTCCTTCCATTCAAATTTTTTCTTTAAAAGAGTTTATACTCTCAATTATATAAAAGTATATGATCAGTAACAAGAAAAAAAATCAATGTTCCCAATAAGACAGGGAAAAGGGCACAGTGGAGTATGGAAGGGTCATGAAAAGGCCTTTCAAGTTAGCATGGAAAAATCAAATTGGCTGAAAGGAAGGCTGGAAAACTTGCTGACAAAAACCTATGAAGGTAGGGTGCTTCTTCAAGCATAAAATTACTCCAGTGTGTTATAAGGTAACCTACTACTAATTGTTATATTAAAAAAAAAAAACACTCCTCAATGGAGAATTAAGCAACTAATTGGCATATAATGAATTGAGTTGTATATAGAACCATGTGGCATGAAAAAATTCTACATTCAACTATACTACAGACCTTTGGGTCAAAGCACAGTTATGATATAAAATTCCTGAAATTCTTACTCTTTCTGCAGGAGACACACTTGAATTATATTCTTGTTTTTCCTTCTGAGATAATCTGAGGTATCATTTTCTAACCTGAAACTTATCAGATGGATCAGTATGATCTTTAATGTTACTTCATGTTTCCATGATATTCAGTGCTGATCTTCTATGCATGGGCCAACATGTTCAGTTTTATGATGTGTTGAGGACTATACACAGTGATGTGAGCATGATAAGCAGGTGTTCTTCCCACATCTTCAGCCAGAACAACTAACCATTTTCTGTGTTCTCTTTGCTTTCTTCCATTGATGTTTGTTTTCTTAAGAAGCATCACTGTGCGAACACAATCATACATAGCTTTAACTAAATGGGAAGTAGAAAAATGCAAGAAATCCTGAGTAAATTGGGAACATGGGGACATTGGAAGAAGTTTCAAAGGGAATGGAGATGTAGGGAGGGGAGCAGAGAAAAATGTAGAGCTCAATAGAAATAATAAATAATGATAAAAATAAAGAAGCATCTCTGCTGATACTTAATTTTTTATTACATGGCTCAGTTCTTATTTTAAAGCATTTTATCACTTTTTTCATTAATTGGAATTGTAAATATATATGTATGTATGTATGACTGTATACACACATACATACATACATGAGTTCTGTTAGGTATTGAATGTTACCTGTACTCTAGTGAGTGTTGGTGTATACATAAGAGAAGCAAGCAAAATTGTTGAAAGATATTGACCCAACAGTTTATATGTAGCACAGAAATTTCTCACTAAGGTAACAAACTCAAGATGTGGATTCATGCCTCTTCTATTTTTATCAGAATAAAAATAGAGCAAATAAAATGAATGATTTTAATATGTAAATGAATTTTTGATGGATGGTTAATAATGAAGAACAAATTCTCAGTCAGTACATGTTTTTTTAAAAAAAATATCAGAATTACAAAAAATAAAAATCTAGGTAACTAACAGTCTTATTATTAAAATGTATTATTACTTTCTACTACAAACAGTTTTGTAATATCTTTGAAATATTTCAACTGACACTCTATGGAAATTCTCATTCTACACAAAGGCCTCATATTAATCGTAAGATACGCCTTGAAGATGCTGACAAATGAAGGACTTCTAAAAGCCTTCTGGGCAAATTGCCACTGAAATTTTGTAAACTGTTCAGGGTAGAAAAAGTTAACCTTAAAGAGATTTATCTACATGTTCTTCATCTATTAGACTGAGTTACAAAGGGATATATAAAAATCACTGCATCTCTATGGATTATAGAAGTGTTTTAAAGGGAACATAATGTTTGTCTCTCAAGATTATTTGCAGAGCAATAGACTGTGGAAAGTCTTTAAGGATCATCAGAGCCCATTTCTTCATATGCTTTCTGTTAAGACAAATGAGTTAGAACATAAAAAGACAGCATTGGTAAGACATAAAAATTATGCTACTGGGATTGTATACAGGCATTCATCTTCTATACAAATGTGTTCCAAGTGTTCTTCCAACTTTCACTTCTCTGATGTTCAGTGTGGTTGCTTTTGTGTTGAAGTCTTAGATCCATTTGAACTTGGGTTTAGTGCATGGTCATAGATACGGATCTACTTTCATTCTTCAACATGTTGATATCCAGATATGCCAACACAATTTGTTGAATATGCTTTCTTTTATTACATTTTATATTTTTGCATCTTTATTGAAACTCAGGTGTTTATAGGTGTGTGGATTAATATCTGGGTCTTTGATTGGGTTTCATTGGTGCTCCTGTTTGTTTTTATGCCAATAACAGGTTGTTTTCAGTTTGAAGTCATGGATTGTGATGCCTGCAGAAGTTCTGTTATTGTACAGGATTGATTTACTTATCCTGTTTTTTCTTTTCTTTTTCCATGTGAAGTTGAGTATTGTTCGTTCAAGATCTGTGAAGAATTTTGCTGGGATTTGTTGTAGGAGGACAGTTTTTTTTTCCCCTTGAAGCCCAGACCATAAATAGCCACACAAAAAACTGTAGTAATTAAATCACTGCTTAGCCTATTATCTCTAGTTTCGTGTCTTTTTCTTTTTTTTTATATTGAGCTCTACATTTTTATCTGCTCCCTTCCCTGCCTCTCCACTCCCCACTTTCACCTTCCCCCAAGGTTGCCATTCTCCCAATTTACTCAGGAATCTTGTCTTTTTCTATTTCCCATGTATATTAGATCTATGTGATTCTCTCTTAGTGTCCTCATTGTTGTCTAAGTTCTTTGGGCTTGTGGTTTGTAGGCTGGTTTTCTTTAATTTATGTTTAAAAACCACTTATGAGTGAGTACCTGTGATAATTGTCTTTCTGTGTCTGAGTTACCAAACTCAAATTAATGTTTTCTAGTTGCATCCATTTTCCTGCAAAATTCAAGATGTTGTTATTTTTTTCTGCTGTGTAGTTCTCCATTGTATAAATGTACCACATTTTCCTTATCAATTCTTTGGTTGAGGGGCATTTAAGGTGTTTCCAGTTTCTGTCTATGACAAACAACACTTTTATGAATATAGTTGAGCACGTGTCCTTGTGGCATAATTGAGCATTCTTTCGATATATACCCAAAAGTGGTATAAACTGGTATTACTGTGTCTTGAGGAAGGGTGTTTCCTAATTTTCTGAGAAATTACCACAGTGACATCCAAAGAGGTTGTACCAGCTTGTATTTCAGCTGCATAAGAAATGCAGAAGTGTTCCCTTTTCCCCACAATCTCTCAGCATAAGTTGTGATCAGTGTTTTTGATCTTGGCCATTCTTACAGGTGTAAGATGGAATCTCAGAGTTGTTTTGATTTGCATTTCTCTGATGACGAGGGATGTTGAGCATTTCCTTAAGTGTCATTCAGCCATGTTGAGAGTTTTCTGTTTAGGTCTGAACTCCATTTTTTTTTATTGGATTATTTGTTCTTTTGATGACTAATTTCTTGAGTTCTTTGTATATTTTGGAGATCAGAATTCTGTCTGATGTGGGGTTAGTGAAGAACTTTTCCCATTCTGTAGGCTGTCATCTTGTCTTTTTGACTGTCTCCTTTGCTTTACAGAAGCTTTTCCATTTCAGGAGCTCCCATTTATTAATTGTTCCCCTCAGTATCTGTTCTTCTGGGGTTATATTTAGGAAGTGGTCTCCTGTGCCAATATGTTCATGTGTACTTCCCACTTTCTCTTCCATAAGGTTCAGTATGGCTGGCTTTATGTTGATGTCATTGATCCTTTTGGACTTGAGTTTTATTTATTTATTTTTTTTTTTATTTTTATTTTTTTTTGGTTTTTCGAGACAGGGTTTCTCTGTGGCTTTGGAGCCTGTCCTGGAACTAGCTCTTGTGGTTTTGGAGCCTGTCCTGGAACTAGCTCTTGTAGACCAGGCTGGTCTCGAACTCACAGAGATCCGCCTGCCTCTGCCTCCCGAGTGCTGGGATTAAAGGCGTGCGCCACCACCGCCCGGCTGGACTTGAGTTTTATGCATGGTGATAGATATCAGTCCATTTTCATTCTTCTATATGTCGATATCCAGCTATGCCAGCACCATTTGTTAAATATGCTTTCTTTTTTCCATTTGATATTTTTTGTTTTTTTGTCAAAAATCAGGTGTTCGAAGGTCTGTGGATTAATATCCAGGTCTTCTATTTTGTTCCATTTGTCCTCCTATCTGTTCTTCTGCCAATTCCAGGCTCTTTTTAGTACAGTAGCTCTGTAGTAGAGTTTGAAGTTAGGGATTGGGATGCCTCTAGAAGTTCTCTTATTGTACAGTAGTGTTTTGGCTATCCTGGGTTTTTTGCTTCTCCAAATGAAGTTGAATACTGTTCTCAAGGTCTGTGAAAATTTTTGCTGGGATTTTGCTGGGCATTGCATTGAATCTGTAGATTGCTTTTGGTAAGATTGCCATTTTTATTATGTTAATTTTACCTATCGAAGAGCATGGGAGATCTTTCTACTTTCTGGTGTCTTCTTCAAGTTCTTTCTTCAAAGATTTAAAGTTCTTGTCATACAAGTCTTCCACTTGTTTGGTTAAAGTTACTCCAAGGTATTTTTTGCTATCTGTACCTATTGTGAAGGGTGCTGTTTCACTGGTTTCTTCCCCAGCCCTTTTATCATCTCTGTAAAGGAGGTCTACTGATTTCTTTTGAGTTATCCTTGTATCCTGTTACATTACTGAAAGTGTTTATGAGTTGTAGAAGTTCCTTGGTAGAATTTTTGGGATTGCTTATGTAAACTCTCATATCATCGGCAAACAGTGAGAGTTTGACTCCTTCTTTTCTGATTTGTATACTCTTGATCTTAGGTCTAGTTTTTTAATGGATAGCTCTTACATTCTAAACTAGTCCATCTGCATTAATCTGTGTGCCACCATGTGGCTGTGGCTTACCAGGTAAAGTTTCATCCAGCATATTTCTCCAGTGGGGTTACATGACTTCCCTGACTGGGATTTTGATGGCCATTGAATATGTAGATTGTTTTTGGTAAGATTATTATTTTACTATGTTAATTCTACCAAGAGTCTGGGAGATCTTTCTATTCTTTAGTGTCTTTTTAAATTTCTTTTTTCAAAGATTTAAAGTTCTCATCTTACAGGTCTTTCATTTGTTTGGTTAGAGTTACTCTAAGATATTTTATGTCATTTGTGGCTATTGTGAAGGGTGATATTTCTCTGATTTTTTCTCAGCTCATTCATTATCTGTATAAAGAGGGGCTACTATTTTTTTTAATTTATCTTGTATCCTGTTGAATTACTGAAGGTGTTTATGAACTGTAGAAGTTGTTTAGTAGAATTTATTGAGTCACTTATATAAACTGTCATGTCATGAGCTAATAGTGAAAGTTTGACTTCTGATTTGTGTTCCCTTGGTCTACTTTTGTTTTCTTATTTCTTAAACTAGAAACTAAGGTACTATATTGAAAATATAATATATTGTAAAAACAATAGAACCTTTATTTCCAGGAAATAAATTTAATCCTTAATGAAGGATTTGGCTGCATGGTCTCATTATGTTTCTAGAATGGTTTTGAACCAGTGATCTTTTAACATCACCATGGTTTTATGGCATCCACATTTTGTCCCTCATACTATTGCATTTTGTTTCTATATGAGACCCTCTAAACTAGTGTATTGTTCTGTATGTCCAAGAAACATCATCAAAGAACTCTCATCTGCACCCAAATTCTGTTTATTTTAACAGATTATAATCCTCATTCTTTCAGTTAGGCCATGATAGAGTAGGTTGTTTTTGTTAGTGAAGATTGTTTTTTTCTTTTCCTGTCTACCAGACATAAATAATCACACAGAAACTATATTAATAACAACAATACTTGGCCGACAGCTTAGGCATATTTTTGACTCATATCTTAAATTAACCCATTTCTATTAATCTATCTTCTGATAAAGCTGTGGCCTACCAGGTAATGTTCCAGCAGTTTTTTCTCATTCAAGACCTATATGGCATCTCTTACTCTGCCTACTTTCTTTCTGTGTCTTTGTTATGACTTCCTGCTTGGCTTTACTCTGCTAAGCCATTGGCTGAAAGAATATTTTTTTTTTAACCAATGGAATTAAAACCTATTCACAGCATACAGAGAGAAATTGCATTTCACTTTTGAGTGATTTCGTTTAATTTTTGCCCTTGAAAATATTTGTAAATTAAGCCCAAAGATATCAGAATCTATTTACCTGCTCTTTAAATTATGATAAATGGTAATCGTGTTTACCAACTGAATATCATTACTATTTTTGACCAATATTTTATTAAAAAAATACTAAATTGATCCTACTTTAATATAATTATTCACTTATTTATGTACTGGAGGGAATGATGCAAATAATGATCAATGTGTAAATTTTAGGAATGGGTTTTCTTCTATCGTATGAAACTGGGGATCAAACTCACATCATAAGACTGGGCAGCAAGTACATCTACTCATGGAGCCAACCTGCCAAGCCCCTGATGAAATGCTTAATGAAAACATAGGAAATAGAACATTTTAATTCAAGTTGTTTTGTTAAAGCTTGTTATATCTCAGTAGGTAACTGAACCAATGGGCTTAATGATCATTTGATGTTTTACACTGATGATTTTTTTTTGCTTCCAGATGTTGCTTTACAATTTCCTTCTCTTTCTTATTTTAGTGTTAAGTATTCTTTGATATTTTAATTATTCTTCATTGAAAAATTATATAATATGTTTTGTTCATGTTTTTATACTTGCTTAACACACTCCATGTGTTCCTAGTCTCCCATCCAACATTATAATTTTTTCTTTTTTTGAAAACACACACATGCATACAAACACACATACACACATACACACAAATACACAGATAATCATAAAAAATGAAAATAAAAATAAATGAGATCAATAAGGCAAAAATTGCAAAAACAAAGAAAAAGAAACAGAAAGTCATCAATGATACCTTTGAGCTTGTTTTGTGTTGGCCATCCATTTGTTGGCCATCCATTTCTCTATACTGAGCTGCCTTAAAGCATGATTAATACTTGACACTGACACTCCATTACAAAAAAAATGATTTTCCCTCCATCTGTGAGTACCAATTACAAATGACTTTTTGTTTAGGAGTAGAACCACATATCCACATCTCCTTCTCAGTCCTACATTGCTTTCTGGCCTGTAACTATGCAGGTCTTTTGATTTCTGCTGCAGTCCCTGTAAGTTCAGTGTGCATCAATCCTGTTATGTGTATGTATAAAATACTGTATCCTTGTCCATATCCACAATGACTTGTTCTTAATATTTTTCTGTTTCTTCTGTTTATATCACTGAACCTTGAGGGGAGGGGATTGAGAGATATACTCTTTATATCTAAGTGATCTAAAGTTTATTACTTCATGCATATGTCTTATTGTGCATTTCTGTGTTAATTATTACACATAAAATATAATTTGATCAGTTTCTACCTCAAATCTTCTTTTTATTCATTCTAGACCATTCTAGCTCCAAACCCCAAGCTTAATTTTCTCTTCTCTTCTTTTCTCCTCTCTAATAACCATCTGAATCCAATGTGTGCATTCATATCCTTGTGGTTATCCTTCTTGTCACCAAGAGATGTTTGGTTTCACTTACCAGAGCCACACCTTAAATAATTCTTTATTTTTCTACCCTAGAGACAATGTACTAAATGTATATAATTACTAAGGTAGGGCCAGAGGCTCATAAACTCCTTCATGTTGAATATTCATGTAGAATATTGACCAGTTTGATCTTGTATAAGTCTTATTTAGACAAAAGTAGCTAGATTGATTCCAAGAGTTCAGCGGTCCTGGTACTCACAAACCTTTAGTTCTTTTATTCCTTTTGCTCCTTCTTCCAGGATAGTCTCTAAATCTTGAGAGTAATTATGATATAGATTTTCTATCTCTGGCTGAGGTTGCCATACCAGTAATTCTCTATATTTTGACAATTTGTAACTTCACTGATCACCAATATCTACTGTACAAAGAAACTTCTCTTATAAAGTCTGATGGCTTCATTAATCCACAAGCAAAAGAGACAAGATCTCTTGCAGAATTGGAACTCAGGGATTAAGCATTGGTAGGCCTTAGTTCATCAAAGTTCTGCCTGTCTCCACCTCTCCAGTATGAAAATTCCTGACTTGTTTTGCCATACTCAGTCAGAACCAAACTGTTCTCATACTTGTAAAACAAATGGCTTACTGGATAAGCTGTCTCCACAATCCATACAAGAACAATAATAAGCAGATACTGTTTTCATACAGTTAGTCCTCTAAGGTAAGACAACAATGTAGGAAAGTTAAACTCAATTATTTATAACACTTTATGATTAAGACTGTTGATGTGGGAAAGTCATATGTCAATCTGTTGATTTCACTAGTTAATAAAGAAACTGCCGTGGCCCATTTGATAGGCCAGCCCTTAGGTGGGTGGAGTAGACAGAACAGAATGCTGGGAAGAAGAGAAGTGAGCTCAGACGCCATGCCGCTCCTCTCCAGGGCAGACACGATAAAGCTCCAGCCCAAGATGGACATACACTAGAATCTTTCCCAGTAAGACACCACTTTGTGGCGCTACACAGATTATTAAAAATGCGTTAATCAAGATATGAGAGTTAGCCAAGAAGAGGCTAGATATAATGGGCCAGGCAGTGTTTATATGAATACAGTTTGTGTGTTGCTACTTTAGGTGTAAAGCTAGCCATGCGGGAGCTAGGTGGGACAAAAAGCAGGCCTGCCATCAGCTCCATCTACAAACTGTTGATAAATATTCTTTGCTGAGGGGGAAATAAATAATGTATTCCATTTCTCCCAACCTCCCTACAACAAACTGAGCTTCCAAACCTTCAATGTTTAGGATCAAATGACTTTGCATGACTTATTTTCAGAGATAGATAAGTTATACCCCTGCAAAAATGTTGCAATGGAAAGTTGTTATCTAGCAGATCCTATGGTTTCTTTATGCCACAAAAAGACCAGAACCCTATTCTAATCAGTTCCTATTTACATTGTCTAACCACCACTGTAACAGGAGGAGCCCATTGTTTGGTTCCTAGCCACCCAGTTACCTTAGACTCAAAATAATCACACAGAATCTCTATTAATTAAAACACTGCTTGACCCATTAGCTCTAACTTCTTATTGTCTCTTACATCTCAATTTAACCCATATCTATTTATCTGTATATCATCACATGGCAGTGGCATACCAGCAAATAATTGGCATGTCTGACTCTAGTGGCAGCTCCATAACATCTCTCTGACTCCGCTTTCATGCTCCCAGATTTCCATTTAGATTTCCCTGCCTAGCTCTGTTCCTTTATAGCTCTGCTATAAGCCCAAAGCAGTTTCTTTATTTATTAACCAATGAAAGCAACACACAGACAGAAGGATCTTCCACATCACACCACCAGTATGATTATCACCAAGGATACATAAATTACTGCAGAATTACTGGTTTGATACACATGTGAGGGGCCCATAATCCTACATATTATCATATTCTACAAGAGGAAGTAAACTATCAACAGGATTGATGTGTGAGGGTGGCTCAGAATATAGCCCTGCAAAAGCTTCTTTAATTGATTATACTTCATTGAGTTTTGAAAATTTCTGTTTAGAATATTTAAAAGAATAAAGAAGACAATGTGATGATTTTTGTCTTCATAAATATGTCAGAAATAGAAACATGTAATGATTTAAACCTTTATTTATTATCTTGTCTATGAATAAAATACACAATTCAAATCCTAACAATGAGTCTTTATGTATCTTATGGACAATGCCAATATGCCCTTCCTCATACTAAATGCTGTGTAACTTTTCCTGGAAAGAAATAAAAAAATGTTGCTCATCCCATACAATGCAATGATGATAAAAATAGGTGGTAATTACAGGAAAGTTCAACTTGGTGAATCAATGAGTTTATTGATTACTTATAGAAATATAAGTCAACAAAATACAGAAAATTTGAGATCAACAGCATCACTTAAAAATTAATCTCACAATAGTTATATCTATGAAGATATTTGCTCTGTTTCTAGTCCATTCTCCAGCCATTCTTTTTTATTGATTTTATTGAGCTATGCACTTTCTCTGTTCCTTTCCCTTCCTCTCTCTTCCTCTTCAACCCAGTAACATGGTCCTCATGCTCCCAATTTATCATGGAAGTCTCAGCAATTTAATAGAAACAACTCTGTGGCAGGATATACTTTCAGTTCTGAGTCCTGATAGCACGAGGCAAGAGGCTACATAGAAAATTTGATACAAGCATCTATTAGAGAGCACTGCCTCAAAAATGATGTGAATAATAAAGTTAAATGCAGTAACAATTATTAAGTGCTTTGTAAATATAATAAAATTACCAATATGTGGAAATGAGGTAAGTTGGTAAAAGAAAAAGGAAAGGCATAATCATGAATGCTTAAAGTGTATAAGGCATACATTTAAAAAGAGGCATGGACAAAAATTTGAAGTGTCTACCAAAATAACCTTTTAGAACAAAATGACTTGATATCCACATTGAAATAATTTTTTGACTCTATGAGTTAAATAAGAATGTTAAAGTTGGAGAAAATATGTGTTCGGAGTATCAAAACCAATTAATTTATGTGAGAAGTGAAATAAACTAAACACTACTTTAGAAATTTAAATCTAACTAAATTGCTTCTATTTCTCAGAGAAATTTAATATAAGTACAATAAAATATTTATTTTAGACTCATGTCACTGATTCCATTAGAATCTTATTTCTTTCTAATTTCATGACAATTTATTACTATTTTGTAGGTAAATACATTTTGTCTTAATTTTCTCTCCAAAATGCCTAATTAAATACATTTGATCAGTTTGAAGTGTTATGAAATTGGTGACCGCCCAGCCGGGCAGTGGTGGTGCATGTCTTTCATCCCAGCACTTGGGAGGCAGAGGCAGGAGGATCTCTGTGAATTCAAGGCCAGCATGGTCTATAAGAGCTAGTTACAGGAAAGGCCACCAAAGCTACAGAGAAATCTTGTCTCAAAAAAAAAGAAAAGAAAAGAAATTGGTGTTTTCAACTTTACAGCTTGTTGTTAAAGCAAATGTTCATAATCTAAACTATGTTGATTGCTGTTTTTAACATTGATTATGGAGCATTTGTTTTTGAAGTGACAGTGGATGTAGATGTGTCCTGTCTCTGCTGTTTGGGTACAAGATTCTTAATTTATTCTTCTGTTAGCTCCACATCTTTCTGTATACATTTTTAATGAATCCATTTTGGGAATGGTAAGGTAGACTACACTTATTTCTTTGACTTCTCAATATGTCTTCAAGTGGTATCATCCCTGCTTTATGTATCCAATCTATCCAACATTGCTTCTACTAATTTAGATTCACTTATGTATTGTCTGCTAAAGATTCTAAAGTATAATTACTCAATATTCCTAGTTTTATTGTATAGAGAATGAGAGATGCAGCATGCTTGAAAATTCACAAGCAACCATTACCTTCTAAATGTAGTTAAGTAAATACAATTAGATAAAACGTAATACTATATACTTGCCACAAGTTTTCAAGTACTTTTATGTTTTCCATTCCCTTTCATTTTTAAAATTTATTCATTTTTATTTTTGCATATGAATGTTTTGGTTTAATTCATAACTATGAACCAAGTATGTGCTCAATGCCTGCAATGATCAGAAGAACAAAATATATCCCCGAAAATGAAGTCATATATGCTCATGAAACTCCATTTGCATGTGAGAAATCAAACTTAGACCCTCTACAGGAACAGCTGTTCTTAACTACAGAACTAGAGGTCCAGCTGGCATCTCTCTCTCTTTCTTTCTTTCTTTCTTTCTTTCTTTCTTTCTTTCTTTCTTTCTTTCTTTCTCTTTCTTTCTTTCTTTCTTTTTGTATTTTTACTTATATGGATGAGAATTGAAATCAGAGTTTTCTGCATCCTAGACAAGTACTCTACCATTGATCTATTATCTCAGATGTCTTAGTTTTCTCCATATAATAATATAGTATGTCTCAAAGATCAACAGTTTTATTAATCTTAATTACTCTCTCACTTTCTCTTTGTCTTTCCCTCTCCCCTCTCTCTGTGTGTGGGGGGTTATGGGTGTGTGTGTTTGTGTGTGTGTGTGTGTGCATGCATGCATATGGTGTGTACTTACTATTTTAGACTGGTTCAGATAGTTAACTTTTGAAATTCTTCTGTGGAAAATTCACATAATGAAAAATAATAGATCCTTCCTTAGAAGCATTGGTTGTACCTAATTCTCCTTGATGAGCTGGCACATGGCCAATCTAGAGTAATTTTAATCTGTGGTGACAGCGTGCAGTTCTCTCACTCACTAGGATACAAGTTTAGCCTGAAAATGGCTAACAAATTCAATATGTTGTCACTGTTATGAACTATCATTCAGTGTAATCATTATTTTTCTCTTTGTTATTCTCTTTTAAAATTCAATTCTTTTCACATCCTTTGCATTTATAAAGAGTGGAAACCCTCTGAGGGAATATCCATCCCTTTTAGTTTCCATGAGGGCAGTAGTTCTATAGAGTTACATAGAGCAGATTTTATATATGACCCCACATATTGGCTAGGTTCAATAACATAACATTCCTCTTCTTAGGTTTATAAAGAATTCTATATTTGTTTGTATGTTTTGATTTGTTGAGTTCTGCAGCATAGAAAATATTTTATTTGAAATTATTTGGTTTTTCATATTTTCCCTGAGATGTTTGTTTCTAATAAAGAATTGGTCCAAGTTTCTTTTGCACAATTCTTATCTTGAATTTCTAGGAATCTATGAAACTAAATATTTCATATTGGAAAGCCAGAATTTTAAGTAGTTATTTTCTCCATCTCCTCTCCCCTTTAGTTTTAAGTTACAAATTTCATAATTGAACAAATTTAAATAAAAACATTCCTGAAAGTCTGAAAATAGTTTAAAATGCAAGCAGGTCTGCACTGATACATTTTTAAATGCTGACCATTTGAAACATTTTGGGGAAAACTTTCATGACTTACACAAATTTATGTGGGCAGAAACTTAAATCCAATCTCATTAGAACATGCAGTAAGAATATATATGAAATAAATATATATGTGTATATATGTATATATAATTAATAAAGAATCTAAGTGAAATATATTCTCTAAGTGAAGTATATTCTCTACAGGTGACAAAGATTCTCCAGAAATAATAAAGATTGAATAAGTACATTGGGTTAATTTTTAAGATCATTGTTTTACGTTTGCAAAATGACTTTCTATGTAACAGCCTTGACTTCTTGGAACTCAGTTTGTTAGCCAGGCTGGACTTCAGCACACAGAAATCTGTTTGCTTATGCTTCCCAACTGCTAGAAATAATTAAACAGAAGAGCTGCCACTACCCAGCTAAAGAGTATGTTTTAATTGAAACATTCCATTTCCTTCCCTCATTTCATACCTTCTCATAAACCCCCACATGTTTTTCTTCAAGTGGTGCTGTGGGAGCACATTCTGCTCCTTCAGCCAATAGCCTTTAAGATATCAGCCCCCTTGGGCATGGTCTCTTAAACTAAAAAAGCAGCAGTAAACATATGCCTGCTCTTGCTTCTGGCTCATGCTTTCAGCTGCTGGGCTCTGTTCTTGTTTGCTCAGAGGACTGTTGTCTAGGACAGTGATCTGTAAGTTTTCCCTTTAAATAAATAACCCTTTTATTATTCATAATTCTGAACTGGTGTGGGATTGTTTTGTGATGTATGTTATCAATTGGTACCCAACATTTGGTTTTAGAATGCCAGTGGCTTGGTGCTCCCTGCCTGGACAGGTGGCAGAATGAAGTCTACTAAGCTTACACAGGTGGGAGAGCATGTTCCTGTCACCATACACAAGGGGATTTCCCGGCCACACAATGTGCTGCATGATGAACTTAGTTTTTACTCAGATAAAAATGGGGGTTTATATGCTGCATGGTGCTGTCCAGAGTTTAGGTGGTGAGGACAGCTCCCACCTGACAGTTCTAAAGCTAAGGTGAACTACCTCCACCATATTTAAAATCTGAGAGAGGTGAAAGGTAGAGTCAGCACCTCTGAGTCACTGGGCTATTATTATAATAGTCTCTGGGCCACTGAGATCAAGTTGCTTATCATTTTAAGAAATTCTTCTGGCCAGGCGGTGGTGGCACACCCCTTTAATCCCAGCACTTGGGAGGCAGAGGCAGGCGGATCTCTGTGAGTTCGAGACCAGCCTGGTCTACAAGAGCTAATTCCAGGACAGGCTCCAAAATCACAGAGAAACCCTGTCTCAAAAAAACCAAAAAAAAAAAAATTCTTCTGATAAAAAATAGTTACAAATACACAATAAAAACAAATTCAGATAGAAAAGAAATCTAAATGGGCCACAGTATTCAGTAAATGCATGTAGGCTTGTGAGAAAAAAGAAAAAGAATTTAGAGAGTCATAAAATAAAGGTAATGTTTTAAAAAAGGGTAAAGTTTTTAAAGAGACAAAGTACAAACAGTCTTTTAAAAGGATTAAATAAAAATAATACACATAAAAATGAAAAATTCAGAGTATTGATTATGTATATTATTGTGTTATCTTTGAATTTTTTTACTGTAAATGAGTTAAATACAAAGAAAATTTCATTGCATGAACTGCTAAGTTAAACGAACATAAAGGTATATTGATTTTAAAATTTGAGTCTAAGGACATGTTGCTTTTGAAAAAAGATTCTTTTTTTGTTTTCACAGAAAATGAGAACCTGTAGATTGTTTCTAAACCAATATGGTTTGAAAGACCCTGACCTCCTGAAAGTTTGCCATGAACAACCTCAGACTATTACTTCCCTCAACTGCTGACTAAAGTGAACCTAGCCCACAGGATACACTATTAAAGACCTGATTAACAGTGCCCCCAAACAGCAGGAAGCAGTATGGACAAAACTATACCCATATTCCCAAATATTGTTCATAAATGTTCTTTTACATTTAAATGGGTCATGATATAGATATGAATAGTTCTCATTGATATGCATCTTGACTTATTGATACAAATTTGAGGTCAATTTTGTTATATAAAAGTGTATTTCTGATCTTGATTAAGGTGTTGTGATCGTGTAGTTAATTAAAAATGTAATGTATAATTAAGAAATATAAGTTAATAATTATCTATAATAGTCAAACTTATAGTCATTTTATTATATTTTCTAGATGTATAGAGATATATTTCAGTTAGATAGGTATTCTTCAGATCTTTCAGAGACCTTCAGAACAGGGCATTTGAAATGTTTAAGAACTTAAGACTTTTCATGATAGTGAGACACATCTGTTCCTGGCAGCACCAAGCAACTTCAAGAGGATTATGGGAACTAAAGAGACTCCTTATGGATTTGGTTAGCCATTTGGGCAAGAAACTGCTCTTGCCTAGACTGCTTCATGATACCATGTGAAAAAATTGACATGCAGAGCCCACAGAGAAATGACTGCTGAACTTGCCTTCAGGGTTTCTGCTTCAGGAAAGAGTCTGTGAGACATTCTGCAGGATACAGAAGAAAGTGATGAAACTGTTTTTGAAATTTTGTGCTTCATGAAATAGTTTGCTGGATACTATGGGGCTGTAGGCTGAAGAAGGATACCCCATCAGTACTGAAGAACTTTGAGTAACTCTCTATGCAGAGATCTCTGTCAATTCTAGAATTTTGAAAGTTGCTTACAATACACTTTCTGTTTACTTAGGTAATATTACATCCTTCTGGAGTCTTTGATGGAGTTGAATAGATAAATAGTTGTAGTTATAATTTCTCTTAGTTATAATAAAAGATAAAGTGTATAAAAATATTGCAACTTTAATTGTTGCTTGATAACTGTTATATGTAATTATGCAGGATAATTGTCTGTATTCTGTCAATCATGTTTTAAATAAATGCTGATTGGCCAGGCAGGAAGTATAGGTGGGTCAACCAGACAGGAAGTAGAGGCAGGGCAATGAGAACAGGAGTATTCTGGAAAAAAGTATGCCCTTTTGGAGTCCTTCCCAGACCACTGAAGAAGAAGGATGTGACCTGCCCTGCTGAGAAAAGTACCAGTGGCTAATATTGATCAGAATAATGGGATAATATATGTGATAAGAGCTAATAAGAAGCCTGAGCTGATGGGCCAATCAGTTTATATTTAATGCAGACTCTCTGTTTGATTTTCTTTGGGGTACCGGGTGGGACAGAAACCCCAACAAGCTGGCCCTACATGTTACAATGTAATTTTACTATGTTAAAGTTAAATCCTTCCTTTTTAGCTAAACAGAAAGGGGCAACATGATGAGGGAGTCCCCTCTTTGTGTTGCTTGTATTGGTTAATGAATAAAGAAACTCCCTTGGCCTGATAGGGCAGAACTTATGTAGGCAAAGAAGACAGAAATAAATTCTGGGAGGAAAACAGCAGAATAAAAGAGATGCTATGGTTCCACCAGAGACAGATGCTGGAAATTTTACCCAGTAAGCCACTGCCACATGGCAATACACAGATTAATAAAAATGGGTTAAATTAAGATGTAAGAATTAGTCAGTAAAAAACTAGAGATAATGGGCCAAGCAGTGATTTAATTAATACAGTTTCTATGTGATTATTTTGGGGCTAAGCTAGCTGGGCAGCCGGGACAAACAAATGGCGCCCTACTTCTATAAAATACATCCACTAGCCGGGTGGTGGTGGCGCATGCCTTTAATCCCAGCACACGGGGGACAGAGGCAGGCAGATCTCTGTGAATTTGAGACCAGCCTGGTCTACAAGAGCTACAAAACCACAAAGAAACTCTGTCTCAAAAAACAAAACAAATCAACAAAAAATACATCCACTAGATTTTTAATAATTTTTATTGTACACACATACACACACATGTGTGTCTTTCTAAAATATTGCCTGTTCAGTTTATATTTGTTACCTTTATGCATGTTATGGACTGAAACTCTGAAATTGTAAGCTAACAACGCCAATTAAATGTTTTAATTATAAAAGGTCATGTGGTCATGGTGTCTTTTCATATAAATAAGATATAGGTGAAGACTATACATGTGTGAGTATAACTAGAGATGTTTATAGGCTATAGTAGCGGTATCTTAATGTTGTTTTCCACAGTTGAATGTCTCTGTATAGCTCATTAAGTATACATGTTAGTAAGTTTGAGGTAAATATTTCTGTGTCAAAGCAGGACTTTCCAGTTGAATAAATTTTTATTATTGCTGTGATTTCAGCATGTGGGATTAGTTTGCACACTTGCTTTTTTTAAAGAGGGATGTCTGGAAGTTCTTTTAGTATGGAGTGTTCTGTTACTGATACTCAAATGTCAAAAACATGAGCCATGGCACTATCACCCAGTAAGTAGTAAGTAGTAACTGCTTTGGTTATATATGGTTATATTCTAACAATAAAATGGTCTGAATGCCAAAATTTAGAGTTTATTTTTCAAAAGATCATAATAATATGCTAGTTCACATGCAGATTCACATTGTTAATCAAAGTCATAATCCAGACAACTCATTTCAAATATTTTAACTTCAAGAGACATTGTGTGTTAATATGGCATATTAAACAAAGCAAAGAAATTTAATCAAAATTAGAAGACAGAGAATGCTTCTATGCATAATTATACATAATTTGAATGTGCATATTATTTGCTAAGCTTGATTTTTAGATCTGTATATAAAGTCAAAAATATTGATGTGCTTGAATAGAAATCTTAGTAGAAATTGTTATCTTAAATTTCTTAATAAATAGCTGATCCAAATCTATTGATGATCTGATAAATGGTTGCACAAACAAGAATCAAAGAAATTAAATCTGGTGTCTTTGTCAAATACAACATGTGTCACCTGAATCTATTTTGAAATAAGCTAGTCAAAGTAATTTTAAAAATGAAACTATTTCTAACACTAGTTAGACTATAGAAATTAGTTTTCTATGTTGTTAGAAATAGGAAGAATTTTGGTATTAATATTTTGATTCATGTAAATATTCTTTTTATTTCAGAATGTAAACCAATCCCTATTAATCTTTAAAACATGTCTAAAACTGTAGAAAAATTAAAAATCATGTCATTTACATTTATTGAAGATTCTACCTTCATATATTTTCATATTTTATATAGTTGATGTTTCCAGTTTTATCACTGATTTTTTTTCTGCTCAAAGATCATGTATATTTTACATATAGTTAATATTTTATTATTGTTTCTAATGTAGTTAGTTTTCTTTGACAACAAAGTTGTTTGTAGCATTAAGTATTTATAATATTTTTAGGTTTCTTATGTTTATCTTTACATTTTAATGCATTTCTCATAAAGACAATAGCATGTTCTGTGAACTGTTTAAGTAAATGCAGGAAGCAATGTGCCATACAATTCAGGAAGGACACTGGCCGGTTTCACCCTGTTATACCAAGTTTCATGCAGGTGAGTGATTTGGATTGCTTTCAGGAGCATGAGTGATACAGAGGAAGTTGTATCCAATGAAAAGCCATTCTGGCTACTTCCTGGGTATTTTCTGACCAATGTGCAAGCAACTCCATCAGTCTCTTCCTCCTTAACAATCACAGTTTGCTTATCAAAAGTTTTTATATTTTAAATATTTAAATTCATTTCTTTGTGAATTAGAAGCAAATTTAGAAGTATAAAATTTGATTTTAACAAAAATGTAGCAATGAATATAATTCAAAGATTCTTGAATGGCTTCAGAATTTATGTTATGAATAATAGCAATTATTATTTAAAAGTTAGATCTAGTTTTTTAAACTTTCATCCTTATTAATAAAACAAGCCAAAATATAACTGTCATCATTAAGTATAAACTTATATTAATATTAATAAATGACCTTTAATATGTTAGGAGAACCATGAATATTAGTCATAATTTCAGTGTAACAGATTGCGTGGAATAAACACAGTGATCTGTGCCATTATCTATAGTCAAAATATGTCTTAAATTTTCTCTTCAGTTGAAACATATTTACAGTTTAGAGATACTGAATGAAAGCAAAATAAACTCAATTTCAGGTACATAAAACAGAAAATGGGTGATATTATTGAATCATTGTAGACATAGAATTAGTAAATAGAGCACAGAGATAATGGTTTGACTAAGAATGGCCCTGATAGACACAAGTGTTGAATATTTGAAATTTAGAGTTTCACTATTAGGGAATTTGGCCTTTTTGGAGTAGGTGTGACCTTGTTAGAAGAAGTATGTCACTTTAGAGGCAGGCTTTGAGGTCTCAGATATTCAAGCATGTACTCATGTGGCAGTCTTGCTCTGCTGTCTCAGTTCAAGGTAAAGAATTCTCAGTTCCTAAATCCAGCAATATGTCTGTCTGCATGCTGTCATGCTTCTTGCCAAGAAGATAATGGACTATACCTCTGAATCTACAAGCCAGCCCCAATTAAATGTGTTCCTTTGTAGGAGTTGCTGTGGTCATGGTGTCTCTTTACAGCAATAGAAGTCCTAAATATGGAAGAAGTTGGTACCTAGGACTATGGTATTGTTGTGTTAGAAAACAATGTTTTTTTTTTTTTTTTTTTTTTTGAGGAATGTGGACTTTGGACATTTGGACATGGAATAGAAAGAAATTGAACAAATTAGGTGGGGCTAGTAGGCCATAGTAGGAGTAGGAGCATGTCTTCCATTGGAGTAAGGAAGACAATGCTGCTGAGGGTGATGTGGACTGTGGGTGCTTGGATCAAAAGGTGTCAGAGGAGAAGAACATCAGTATGGTGTCTAGAGACAGCCTTGTGATATTTTAGTAAAGAATGTGGCTCCTTTTTTCTTTGCCCAGACTCTGCCTGAGGCTAAATTGAAGAGTATTGGATTAATTTAATTGTCACAAGAAATTTCAAAACAGCCTAGTATTGACTCTGTCATGTGGTTATTTGTTTTCACCTTTATTAACACTTATAATGAAATCTAGCAAATTGAACATGTAAAAATGCAAATATACAGATTGAGGAGAAATGTGGCACCAGGAAGTGGAATGGAGCTAAATCCTGTGTTCAAAAGGATAAAAAGATTAAAGAAATGCTTGATGTTAAATGGAATAATGGAAGAGATGACCTCAGGCCAAGATTCCATGCTGCTAAACTTCCAATTTATGACAAGGATTTAAAAGAAAGCTCAAATCTTGATCTGGTGGTGTGTGCCTTTAATCCCCAAACTCCAGAGGCAGAGGCAAGAGGATCACTGAGTTCAAGGTTAGCCTGGCCTACAAAATGTATTCCACAATATCTAAGTTTCAACATTCAAGTTTAAACAATGAAAATAAAACCATCAAAATAAGAAAGCTAGGGAAGATGTAATTGAACAAGTGGACCATTTTCCAGCCCCATCCACCAGCAGAAGTAAAGTAGAAGTCAAGATTATTTTAAATTACATATGTTTGTTTAGATTATCAGCAAGCACAATGAAATGTTTCTGTAGAGCTCATTTACTACCAAAAACTTCAATAAAATAGCAATAACATACATTATCCAGACTCTATATTTTCCATCTTTATGTGGCTTCTTTTTTTACTCTATTTATTTTACTTTTATTTTTAATTGATGTAGGTGGGTCTTCTGTCAATGTGTTAATTTTATTGTTTAATAAAGAAACTGCCTTGGCCTTTGATAGGCCAGCCCTTACATGGGTGGAGTAGACAGAACAGAATTCAGGGAAGAAGGGAAATGAGGCAGACGCCATAGCTCTCCTCTCCAAGATGGATGCAGGATAAGATCCTTCCCTGTAAGCCACCACCTCATGGTGCTATACACATTAATAGAAATGGGTTAATCAAGATGTGAGAGTTAGCCAATAAGAGGCTGGAACTAATGGGTCCAGCAGTGTTTAAAAGAATACAGTTTCTGTGTAATTGTTTTGGGTAAAGCTAGCTGGTGGCCAGGAGCTGGGAGGCAGGAAGTGGCCCACCATCGCTCCTATTACAGAGTGACGCCCAACATAGGGGCCAAGCAGTGTTTAAAAGAATACAGTTTCCATGTAATTATTTCACGTAAAGCTAGCTGGGAGCTGAGCCACAGCCCGCCACTCCCACCACTACATTTAATTTTTGTGTTTTTTTTTTTTGAGACAACTTTTCTTTCTGTTCCTTTGGCTGTTTTGAAGCTCTGTAGTCCAGGCTGACCTCAAACTCACAGAGATCCATTTGCCACTGCTTCTGAAATGCTGGTATTAAAGGTATGTGTCACCACACTCAAACACTCAATTTCTTTTTTTTTTTCTTATTTATTTATTTTTATTCTTTTTTAATTAAAATTTCCACCTGCTCCCCATTTCCCATTTCCCTCCCCTCCTCCCAAATATTGCCCTCCCCCCACTTCCCTCCCCCTATCCCCACTCCTCTTCTCCTCCCCCCACTCCATTCCCCCTCCCTCTCGATACTGAAGAGCAGTCCAAATTCCCTGCCCTGCGGGAAGACCAAGGTCCTTCTATCTACGTCCAGAAAGGTGAGCGTCCAAACAGGCTAAGCTCCCACAAAGCCAGTTCATGTATTAGGATCGAAACCTAGTGCCATTGTCCTTGGCTTCTCATCAGTCTTCATTGACCGCCATGCTCAGAGAGTCCGGAATCAACCCATGCTTATTCAGTCCCAGACCAGCTGGCCTTGGTGGGCTCCCAATAAATCAGTTCCACTGTCACAGTGGGTGGGTGCATCCCTCGTGGTCCTGATTTTTTGCTCATGTTCTCCCTCCTTCTGCTCCTCATTTGGACCTTAAGAGCTCAGACCGTTGCTCCAAATTGAGACTCTGTCTCTACCTCAATTTCTTTTTTAAGGACTTTCCCTATATTTTTTCTTTTCTCTCCCCAGTTTATGTACAATTTTAAACATACTGCAAATCTTTTAAAGATTTTTTGAATCTAAATCTGTATTTACTGTTTGTCTTTTTCTGACCAAATCAGTCTTCAATCTGCTAAGTAATATGGCTTCCTAGTTATATAGCTATGGATTTGTCAGGTTGCTCCACTTTATTTCTTGCCTTTTTGAGAATCTAGGTTCATGGCACAGATATTGGCAGAAGCCAGAGTTATTGCCACATCTCTGTGGAGTTTTCAGATTTATGCCAACACATGATTCTTAAATCATCCTGCCAAATGTACATAAACCCCATTTAAATATCTGTGGCAGGACCTCTAAAAGAGGTGTAGTGTTTTTGTAGCTAAAGCTGAGTCAGGAAGTCTTTCTTAAAGAAGTCACAATTTTGCGTTCCTCTAGCAAACAAAGCCCATCAGAGACAATGCTGCTACCAAGAAGCTATGTTTGACTCTGTTCTTTTTTCTCTAGAATCTTGTTTTTTTCTTTCAAAGCTTTCTTAGGCCTTGTGTGGAAATTCTTGCCAAACATTTGGGTACCATTTGTAGACAGAGGCTCCACTTTTATTTTCCAATCACCCAGACCAGAATAATTATAGAGAAACTATATTAATTACAGCACTGTTTGGTCAGTGGCTCATGAATATTACTAGATAGCTCCTATAACTTAAATTAATGCATTTTTAGTAGCCATTATATTGGCATGAGGCTTCGGTTTCCTGGGAATGTTATCTTTCTCCTTTAGCAATAACATGGTGTCCCTTTGTTGCTGCATACACTTTATTTCTCTGCTCAGATTTCCTGCCTGGATATACATTGGCTGAAACAGGTTTGTTCATCAAACAATAAAGCAACACTTATACAGAAGGACATCCCTTATCATCACCAGAGTGAGTCTGACTTGCAGGAAGCAAAATGACAATGCCTTACTGATAATAGGTAGCATGCTACATGACTAAACATACATAAAATTTATGGGTTAATTTAAGTTGTAAGACCTAATAAATAATAAGCCTGAGCTAATAGGCCAGTTTATAATTAATATAATCCCCTGTATTAATATAATGTAATATTAATTATATAAGTCAAGTAGACAAGGAGAATTCTAGGAGGAGGAAAGGCAGAGACATGGTCACAAGCCAGATGCACTGAAACAAGAAGAGAATGCCTCACTGAGAGAAGGTAACAAACCACATGGCTAAGCATAGATCAGAATTATGGATTAATTTAAATCATAAGAGCTAGTCAGTAATAATTCTGAGCAATTTATAGTTTATAGTTAACAATTCAGTTTATAGTTAACATAAGCCTCTGAACAACTATAGGACTGACTGGAACAGAAACCTCCATCTAAAAGATTTCATATTGGATATAATATTGAACTCCCTTGACCTTGGGGCTCCTCTTAGGCCCTTCTTCCTCATGCTCCAAAAGGCATGGAGACCAGCAAACACACTAGTAAAATAGTTCAGGTAAGTAATTAAAGCATTCTCATCCCTAACTCTGCACTCAACTATTGTGTGCAAAATTCAAAGTCTCTATATATCCTTATGTTTTGTTCAAAACGGTAATATGATATGGACCTCAGCTAGTTTTTTCCTGAGATGGGAACCCAAAGAAGGGTCTTCAGATAAGCTTTAGTCAGTGCCACCTAAACCAAGTGATATTTAAGTTTAGAATGCATGATTGTTACACATATTGTTTGCTTCATTCAGTCTATAATCCAGAACTGATTTATTTAGCTGATTAGCTTACCTTGTTACTTTCCAGAATATTCTGAAGTAAATTCAGTTTGATTAATTACATTATTATATTCTTTATTAGAATGTGATAAATGATTGAATATTATGAAAAGTGCTATGAGGGACAATAAAAGAATATCTTTTAATGTAAAATTGACATATGTGAGCTTCCTACAACATTAAAGTTCAGGTTTTTATCACTGTGTGTTTATTGTACAGAGTGATGGTTTCCACAGTCATATTTTCAGCCTGATTTTTAATGTAACTAGATTGTACTCAACCCTCATTATCCTCTACTCTTGCCTGTTTGTTCTCTATCATTTTTCCCATTCTTGCTTCCAAACATTTCCTTCTACTTACATGATAAATGTGAATGCATATGTGTGTGCAAGGTATAAAATGGAAGTCAAATCCATCAAAAACATCACTGACTTTCACAATCAATACTTAAAATGAATTGAGATAAATAAAAAGGCATGTCAGTCACAGAGACTCACTAAATGTAGAATTAAGACTAATAATTTACTTATAACATTATGAGAAATTTACTGCAAACTTTGTGTATTATATTTAAATATAGGGAGAATAAGATTTGGTTTCATTTTGTCATTCATCTTTTGAAAATTTGATTAAGTTTGATTAAGAAAAATTCATGCTTAAGCTATGGTCATGGTCAGCAAACAGCCTATAAAATGCAAGCAGAAATGAGGAATACACACAGTGTTTTATTGAATATTTAATCAACTGGAAAACATTTAAGACGTGCTATTCCCTTATATATGCTATGAATATATTTTATTGCCATTGGTTAATAAAGAAACTATTTTTGGCCAATGACATAATAGAATAGCCAGGCTGGAAAATATGTAGAGAAAGTAGGCAGAGTCAAGGAGACACCATGTAGCCATCAGAAGAGAAAGACATGAGCTGCCAGCTGGAACCTTGCCAGCAAACCATGAGCCTCATGGTAGAACACAAAATAATAAAAATAAGTTAATTAAAGATGCACTAGCTAGCTAGAAATATGCATAATCTATTGCCCAACAATATCACAATTAATATAGTTTCTGAATAATTATTAGGGTCTGAGCAGCTGGGAATAAATAAGCAGTCTCCAATAACACATTTTTATGTGTTTCATTCATATGGACAAAATATAATATGAATGAAATAGACAGGTTAATTGAATGCATTGTATTTAGCTTCATAACCTTTGACTTGCAGTATGTTCATTTTATGTTAGGATCAACAACAGTTTGTATAGTAAATATATTCACCCAAGTCATGCAAATGGGAATTGTTATTAAAAAATGTGGGTAACTCTTTATATTATTATATGATAATATTAACTGGAGTAATGAATTTAGTGTAAAAATATTTGTAATCACAGATAAAATATATAATATTGACATTTTGTTTTATTATTTTGTCATCTTTGGAAAATGTAAACATAAAATAAATGCTCTCCATATTCTAAAGGTAAACAGCATCATGGAACTCTCCAGTACTGCCTACTATTTTTTGGAAAGTCAACTGTTAAATAAACTACAGACAGACAGAAGTAATTCTCATGTGAAATTATATCAACTTCTTCTACTGTGCTGGAATCTTATGAATGCTACTTAAAAACTGAGGAAAATATTAAGAATCTTTTATTAAAAGAATGGTTAATAATAGAATTTTAAAGATTAACACTGTGACCATATTTTAAATTATTAAATATTGAAATTTATTTTTTATAAATTTCAAACTTAAAATATTAAAATAATATATAATAGGATATCTAACTGAACAGAGAATTTACTGTTTCTTTTATTTCTTATTTTTTAGTGTGTGTGAATGTAAATCAAGACCTAACTGCCACTCTCCTTTCATAAATGTGATGAGACCTTCTCCAAAATATCACAATATAAATGAATTTAATACATCTTATTTCATTCCCTTTTGCAAACAATACACATATGAACTTAGCTAAATAAACAAACTTTTAAAGTTCTTAACTTGTATACTATGCAATATAAAGCTTATTTGAAAATTTAATCTCATATATAATGATTTATATTAGAAATACATGTAATGAAAATTAAATAAAGAAAAACATGGATTTAGTAATAATTTCAAATAGAATCTCATGAAATTAGGACCATAGATCATTTTGTTTGGTGAAGTAAGTAGTGAATGAATAGTAGCTCTCTAAATAAACACTGAAGAGAAAGTAAATTCAAAGTTCTAATGTAGGTGGCATAACCCCATTTATAGCTTTGAGGTACTCTTCTAAGTTAAAGTATGCATCAATATTTTGGTGTATATTCAGAAATAAAGGTATGAATTTTTTGTTCATTTTTATGGATTAGAAATACCAAAAGCAACAATTACTGATCATTTTAATTAGAGAATATTTAAGTTTTCTAAATGATTTTGTAAAAAAATAAATAATAATGCATTACATAAAATAGAGTTACTAGAAAGTTGTGACATCTTCTGAATGAACTCATGGACAAATATAAAGAAATAATTAACAAGAAAATGTTTGATTATAGCAACTTAAATTTCTATTACAGTATTATTACTGACATTTGCTTTCTGAATATTTTACATAATGTTTTGCATGAGTTAGACATACACTGCTCTTTGTAGTTACACTATGGCTAGTGATCTGGACATGAACTACTGTGATATTAACTAGAGTATCAGTTATACAAACAGCACCATACTCAATGTCAAAGTGTATAAACTCAAGAACAGCCTGTAATCCTCTTTCAGCTGGAAGAGATGATAATCCATTTTTTATGTATTACATTCTCACCCTTTGTCTACCTTCCATATATATATATATATGTGTGTGTGTGTGTGTGTGTGTATAACACATATACATATATAAAAATATACATATGAAAGATGCATATATATGGTGGAAATTTGTTTTAACTACTAAAATTAAATTATTAATAGAAACAAATACATTGTGGATTATTCCTCATAATATATGTCATTGCTATACTTGTATATAAAATATATGAGTACCATATATTATTTATTAAGAGTAGTGGTATACCATGGATTAATTTTAAATGATCATCCTGGGAATGAGAAGGCATGAAGACCAAGTCTCAGAAAAATCAAAGCCCTTTTTCCAAAGCCCACAAAATTCTCTACTTGGAGGAGCCCTAGCATTAACATTTACATTTATTGCTTTTAATTATTGATCAGCAGGATGAGTGGCTAGGAAAACTAAAGTAGATTCTACACTGGTAAGTATACAGAAATAAAATGAGAATCCTTTTTTTTTTAATGCTTTTAAATTCATTTGATGGGTCAGTTCTCCTGAGCATTTCTCTGGAAGGGACTTCAGATACAAAATGAGAGACATGGCTTATGACTCTTCCAGGTGTTTCTATTTCTTCCCCCTTTTGTTAAAAATAAATTCTTTTCTCATATAATATATCCTGATCATACTTCCTCCTCTCTTTACTCCTCCCAGTTTTTCCCCACATCTGGAGCCATTACCTTTCTGTCTCTCATTAGAAAAGAGCAGGATTTGAGGAGAAAACAACAAAATATAACAAAATAAAATATTATAAAATAAAACAAAGATCATTATACTAAAGTTAGAAAGGCAATCAAACAGAAGGAAAAGAACTCATAATAAGGCACAAGAACAGAGACCCACTTGCACTCACACTCAGGATTACAATAAAATTACTAAGCTGAAACCATAATATACATGCAAAGGACCTGCCACAGATCTTTGCAAGCCTCATGCTTTCAGCTTCAATGTCCATGAATTCAGAGAGTTTTACTTAGTTGACTTAGAAGGACTTGTTCTCCTGGTGTCCTCTATCCTCTCTGTTTCCTCTGGTTCTTCTGCCTCTTCTTCCACGAGGAAAGATTAATGAGAGACATCCCATTTAGATCTGTGTACTCTTTTTGAGTAGATCTGCCTGTAGGTATTTATATTTCTTCCCAGGTGCTACAAAGTTATCTTCTCAGATAATGGCTGAATAAGACACCGATCTATGAGTACAGAACACTATTTTTCAGATCTATTTTAAATAAAATTTAACTGGGTAGTAAGTATTAAAAATAAATTTTTTAGGGAAAACACACAACATTATTTATATTGTTAGTATTATTTTCTTTTTTTCAAAGGAACAGGACATGTTTAAGTAAAAATTATTGCATATTATAATGCAATTTTTCAAGTACATTAGCCATAATTATTAAATCAATAAAAAAGTGATGAATAATCAGCTCCATGTTGGTAATCAAAACTAACTATGCCCAAACAATCAATATCTTCTGTAAAATTTCAATGATATATTAGTGCTAAAATATGATAAGGGTGATTATCCAATAGTCAACAATGAACTCAATAACAAAGTTCTAAGAGATTACTTTTCATACAAATGTTTTTGAAGGGAAAAATAAACATGATTACTGTAAAACTATGATATAAAATTATTTATTATAATATATTTTGAATATTTTATCAGATATAGGAATAACTGACATAATAAAAAGTACTCTCTTAATGCCATTTCATTATCACTGAAAGACATGCAATTTTATATGACAGTACTTTTTTTTTTTTTTTTCTTTTGATTTTCGAGACAGGGTTTCTCCGTAGCTTTTTGGTTCCTGTCCTGGAACTAGCTCTTGTAGACCAGGCTGGCCTCGAACTCACAGATATCCACCGGCCTCTGCCTCCCGAGTGCTGGGATTAAAGGCATGCGCCACCACCGCCCCGCCCACGACAGTACATTTTTATATGAAGATTCTTCAGCCACTCTTGTGTCAGAAGTTTCAAAGTTAGGTATCAGATTAGTACAGGGCACAATTGAAAAGAAAAATTCAAAGTTTAATTTGACAGACAGCTTTAAAATATCAATGATATGGTACAACAAGCTTAAAGAATCACAAATGTTAGATGTGCTGTTTTAACCATATAACTGATGTTGTGTCACACTTACAATATCTCACTTGCACAAACACTTGAAGCTTATTTCATTTTTTCAACATTTTCTCCTCTATTACAGAAAGAAGAGAATGAAATTATGAGAAACTAAAAACCAAGATGAACAGTATTTATTTATTTATTTATTTATTTATTTATTTATTTATTTATTTATTTGGCTTTTGAGGTGTCTCAACACCTAAAGATACCTGCCATCACTCTGAGGACACTGATTCCACCTCAGTGGTTCATCTGATCTTGAAAACCTATTGCCACCTGCACATTTCTCTGGACAACTTCAAAGGCAAGTGTTTCATAATCGTTCAAATTATTGATGCATAAGATCATCTCACCATCTTTGTATTTGGGAGTATTAATAACCTGTATAACAATTCAGCAGGAAATAAGTGTAATCAATTATATAGAAATCACACAGTTATTTCAGGGGAAGCTGAAAAAGCCATAGGAAAAAAATCCAGCATTCCCTTTTACTAGAATCTGCTGAAACTATGAGCGTGGAAGCTGGTTCTTCCGTACTCTATGGGTCTGTGAAGCACAGCAGAATTGGTACTGACAGAGAAAATCTAAAATTATTTTCTTGAACATCAGGACCATGATAAGGATGCTTTCTATTATTGGTTGTTCAATAAAATTCACCTGTGGTGAATGCTATAAGGAGTGTGTGTGTTAGTTCACCTCCTGGAGTTGTGAAATCTGAATACCTGAAAGAACAATTTAAAGGGAGATATTGATTTTAGGCCCATGGATTCAGATGTTCCAGGCTATTGTCCAAGTTCACCTGGCCCATAAAAGAGAGGAAATGTCCAACCCTTTTATTTTCTACTTTTCACCAATTTATTACACACAAGTGCCTCATGGCCAGCTAATTCCACTCACATCTAAGGTAAGTGTTTTCCTCTTTCTGGTCATTTTGGAAGTTCCCTGACAAATGTGCTCACTGGTGTATTTTGTCAATCAGATCAAGTTAACAGTCTGGGAATAAGTTGAAGTGGGGGAATTAAAAAAAATAAAATAAAAGGAGAGCTTTTAAGCTGTAGAACAGGATATACAAAGTGGTGGAGGGTAATATAAGACAGTACAGATGGTGAATATTTTCAAAGAATGCAAAATCAATTTATGAAAACATAACAATAAAATATACTTCTTTATATAATTAAAGTAGCCCAAGGATACAGTTGATAAAAAGGAATATATTAAATTTTATATGAACTATTTCCCAATTAAATACTGTATCAGATTTAAAGAAAACAAACTAAAAGTTGGAAGTCATGTATTTTAGTTATTAAAATTCTTCAAATTTGAAAATTAGAAGAAAATGCTTGAAATCGATTTTCAAATCAATCTTCTTTCAGCTTGAGTCCTTATTAGTAGAATCTTTTTACCAGACAATGGTGTCAAAATTCTTTTAACCCTAATACCCCTTACTCAAGATGTTAGACATGAATCATCATAAACACAAATAAAATGAGACAGAAAATGAAAAAAATTAAAGAAATTTGAAAAACAAAACATTGACAGTGGGAAATTTATGAAGACTAGGGAAAAAGGTATGTAAACAAAATATTTTTCCATGTATAGGATAGAAAAAAATTATTTATAAATTAATGTCAGCAAAAGAAAAATTAATTTTAAGTTATGACATTTTATAAAATATTAACCAAATACCTAAGTATAGCAAAATCAGTGTTTTTCTGGATGCTAATTCAATGAATGCTAATAAGCATAATTGTAATAAAACAGTTAAAACTAAATACAATACAAAAGCACTGCTGAGAGTAAAAGAAATAAAAGCTCAAGGGTCATTTTTTTTCTCATATTTGTCACAATGTGGATGTAAATTTTTAAATAAGAATGACAATAATTAGATGCTGATGTGTGAACACAAGAGAATCTTCAATATAGCAAACTTTAAACCTCACAAAGAAAAGTAAAGCTATACAAACAAGCACATATTACTCTGCTGAAAAATGAAGTAATTTTAACAAGAAAAATGTTAAAATGTTTAATATTTTCAAATACAAATCACCAATCAAACTGTAATATACTCATCTAGTATTTTGTAAATGATGATATTTTGAATTTTTTAGACACAATTATCTACTTTGTTTTTTAGTTTACCTAATAGAGACATCAATGTTTGTTGCATTTCCATATTCTGTGATGATTTCCATTATTTCTTTTTGCTTATTAAGGAAATTGAGTATACTTATTTTACACAGATTTAACTCTTTTATAATATACTGGTTTTTTTAATGGAAAAGCAACATATTCTTTCCTTTGGAGAACATATAAAAGTTACAGTACATACTGACTCTATTTCATCTATGTCTGTGTGCGTGTGTATATAAAATATAAATTATATATAAATAGTATTATTTTTATACAAAGGTTTAGCTTATTTAAACATAACTTCCCAAACAGTAATTAATCCTTTAATAAATTTCATGAATTTTTGTTGTACAGAATTACAATAAATCAGCCTTTTTGTATATTGTATAATATATAATAGCTTTTCAATAATATTGTTCATAATAAAACTACTAAATGCTTTATATATATTTTGTTATTGAAACTATTACGTCTTTTGTCAAAAAACATTTAAAATTGTCCTATTGCTTGTAATGTTAGATCAAATCATTTCTTCATGGAACTGAAAAAACAGAAAAATGTGAGGATCAGTTAAATATATCTTTGCAACTGAAAACACCCTGTTCAAAAGATATAACTTATATCACATATAGAAAATGAGAAATGAGTTATAGCTAATCATGTTCTGATCATTCTATAATGAATTTCATGCTTTACTTTCCCTGCATACTGATATGAATCTGCCATTTCCAAACTAAAAAGAATTGAGTTTAATTGTTTTAAGGCTTCTTGTGGACTACATGTTGAGAATATATCAAGAACTGAACAAAGTTGGAAAAAAAGTTGAATGCAGGTAGAGGGAGGAAAAGGTGCTTGGGGGCCTTTGAAAGAATAATTGCATATAGTCTTTCTATATTTATATTCATTTTTAAACATTTGCAACATCAGTCTTATAAGGGTATCATACTATTTTTACTTCTTTGAGTTATATAAATAGGTTTTCTTTATTTGTTTTAAGTTCATACAATCAAAGTTAAACATTAAATTATTACTATGAAGATACTGAAATTTATGTTATTACAATACCAAATATGCTTTGGCACAAAATGGCAATAGATGCATAGCATAATGCAGTAGTGATGAAAATACAGTATTTATTTTTTAAATTTATTTCTTTAATATTGCATAAACAAAGTTTAAATAAAATATTCTCTTACTTGAAATTTGACTTCCTACAATATCAATACTTTGTGCTTAACCACTAGCTAGTACCCTAAACAATATAACAAATGATTATATATTTACAATAAATAAAAAGAGGAGAGTAAGGTATCATTTACAATAATTACTGACAGTTTATTATTTGTGGGGGGGTCTCTTTCCTTTTATGGACAGTCTGTTAATGCGATGTATCAGTGAGGCATAAAGATAAACATATTAAATATGAGTAAAACTGCACATCAAAGGTGACTCATGATCTTTGATACTAAGCTATATTGTGATAATTTAGTAACCAGAGCTCAAGAGATTTAAACTGTTCTCACAGTTCAGAAACTAACTATGAGTTATTAATGCCTTTTGTATGTTAACTCATGTAATGAAGTAGATTCATAGTATTAGTATTGTTATCTATTCTAAGTTCTAAGAATCTGAGTTTTTTCTTTTGGACCAGTGTTTTAAAAATAATTGTCTAATGATTTATTTAGGTAAAGAATATCTTATTTTTTATATTTAACATGAAAAAAAGAAACCAATATCAAATATGGCTTTAAAAGGAGATGTGTGGAATATATAATATTGTTTTTCAAAATCAATTCAATTATTTTTCAATAAGAATGTGTTACATGTAAAAAAGATAAAATATTTATGATGGGAAACCTGCATCAGTCAATGGCCTTTGAGAGACTGGACCAGGTTGGGCCTGGATTTGGGTACCAAATGGCCCATCGGATCATTGCTCACTCTGTTGCTCCCTGCTTAGCAGTCCTGGATGTTCAATTCCATTCCTGTTTCCTAATTATGATCCATGAATTTCCTTTTAATAAAGAACACCTTAGTTCTTTTAATGAAGAACATATTAGGAGATAGTGTAGAGTACCTTTATTCACATTACACCCCATCTGATGCATCTCCCTTCATCTGCCACCCAACATGGGAATGAGTCCATGCTTACTGAGACATTCTTTGCCTTCCAATACACTGTGGTCCAGGCAACACATTTCTCTTCCACACAAGGCCTATTTGCTCCTAGCTAGGACCTCTACTTTTCCCACTGCAGTCCAATATTGAGGGGACTCACAATTCAGGGAAAGCTTTGGTTGTCCTTAATTTTATTCTCGTCAACCACCCTCTAAGTGTATGGAATTGCTTCATTGGCCTTAATATTTGTTCTTAATTTGTTAAACAAAGCACATTTATTGATACGTATGTAGGCAACAGAGCATGGAATCAGAGCTAGTTGGGAGAATTTGAACTGCTCAGATATCTCCTCTGAATCCTTCTACTACACTACTACAAATGCAACACCTGCAAGCAAATAATACTTACAATGATTGACTGCAGTTATCAAAGAGTGATAAGTAAATTGAAAAGCTTTAATGTTGTAGGATGAATGACAACATTATCATTCAGTAATTTAATAATCTTTTTTGTGTACACTGTGGATGGGGTTCTTCAATGCTTATATGATTTTCCTTATACACCCATGTATTTAATTTTGGGAATTAGCTTTGTTTTTCATATTATATCATTAAGAAAATTATTTGATAACAGAGCAAGGATTAAAGTACTTTTAGCAATGATAGAGTCTTTGCTTACTTACAATGAACAGCTAGTTGAAAAAAATAATACCATTGAAAAGGATAACATTAATTTGACAGACAAAGTTCAATCCAAGTCAAAGGGTATTAAGAAATTATCTGAAAAAATTCATACTGTTGGACTTTGTTTTAAAAAATTATGATAGGTTAATGGATTATGTATCTCTCCAGGAAGGCAATAGACACACCATCCAAATAATGTCCAATTTGAGACATTATCTACTAAATAAACTTCATTCCTTGGAATCATATAGGCAGAATAAAGACCAGAAACTAAATGAATCAATGAGGGCACTAGAAGAACACAAGAAGTGTAGATTCAGACTTTACAAAAGGGAGTGTTAAAAGGATTTGTAATGATTGAGGTAATTATCAGAACTGATGAGCAGGGAGAGAAGGTACAAGAACAGGATTTAACCTCACCAATATGTGCCAGAGTACAGAATGCCTAACCCAGTGTTTTAACTGTTTATCTGGTTATATCCTCTGAAAAGACATCTGGTACTAAATAACCTAAAGTATTTAAAGTAAATAAATGGCAACCTATAAATAAGAGTGATCTGAAGGAAATTAAACAAGCAATAGTATCTTATGGCTTGAACTCACCATTTGTTAAGGAAATGGTGAAAATATGGGCTTTAAGCAATAAACCTATCCCAAACAATTGGCTTCAATTAGTTTCAGTGGTACTGGGGTGGAGATAGAGACAGAGACCCTCATTAGAGCAATGGACTGAGCTCCCAAGTTCCAGTTGAAGAGCAAAAGGAGGGAGTCAGGACTCTGAGGGGTTGATCCACCCACTGAGGCAGTGTGTCTGATCTAACAGGAGCTCACCAAATCCAGTTGTACCTGGACTGATTGAGCATGAGATAAAACCTGACTCTCTGAATGTGGCTCCCAATGTGGGTGGACTGAGAAGCCATCTATAATGGCTCATTGACCTGTTTCTACTCCATATACTAGCTTTTGGGGACCCTAGTCTATTTGGATGCACACCTTTCTAGACCTGGATGGAGGGGGGAGGGCCTTGAACTTCCCACAGGGAAGGGTTTTCTGCCCTCTTTTAAGGAGGGAGGGGGAGGGAGGAGGGTGAATGGGGGAGTGGGAATGGAATGGGAGGAGGGGAGAAAGCGTAAATTTTTGAACCGAAAAATAAAAAAAAAATAAAATGGTCAGGTAATGAAAATAGGGTTTAAAAAATGACCTTTAACAAAGAGATACTGGAGTCTTTATAATAACTGGTACAGGAGCAATTAGATATTCCCCATTTTGTAGAATCAACCAGCCTTTGGAATTTTCCTGTATTTGTTGTTAAAAAGAAATCTAGAAATTGAAGAATCATGACAAACATAAGAGCTGTCAACATGGTAATTCAACCTATGGGCACTCTACAATCAGGAATTCCTTTGTTTCTCTATTACGAAAAGGATGGTCCCTCATAGTTATTGATTTAAAAGATTGTTTCTTCAATACACCTTTACCATAAAGGTCAGAGAAAAATTTGCTTTGAGAGTACCTACTTATAATAATTCTCAGCCTACTAGGAGATAGCAATGGATCATCCTCTCACAGGGAATGCTGAATAGCACCACCATGTGCCAATACTTTGTAAATCAACCATTAAAAATATGTCAGCCATTACCTAAATCTATAATTTGCCATTACGTAGAAGACTTTTTGCTATCTTATTCAAATGCAGATACCTTAGAAAAAATGTTTAAAGAAGTATAGAAAGTTTTGCCTAAATGGGCATTACAGATTTCTTCTGAAAAATTACAAACAGTAGATTCTGTCAATTACTTTGGGTATAGAATAATTTTACAGAAAATTAGAATACAAAAGGCACCAATAAGGGGAAACTGATTGTGTTCTCTTAATGATTTTCAAAGATAAGAGACATCCAGTCTACAACCAGCTTTTGGAATAACACCTGATATAATATTCATTTAAACAAAATCTTAGAAGGTGACAAAGTCTTAAATAGTCCCAGGCAATTAACAGCTGAGGCTGAGAATAAATCAAATCTTGTTCAAGAGAAATTACAGGAAAAACATATTTATAGGGTGAATCCAAACGTTAAATGCATTCTAGTCATATTGCCTTCCAGAATTTCCCCTATAGAGATTTTAATGCAGAGGGAAGATAATATATTAGAATGAGTCATTTTATCTCATTAGTCAAGTAAAAAAAATAAAAACTAATGTAAAACAGTTTCTGAATTAATTGTTAAAGAAAAATCGAGACTTTATCAACTAGCAGAAATAGACAAAGCAAAGATTATACAGCCTTTTACTACTGATGAAATTAAACAATTATGGGAACACAATAGATCCTGGGAAAGAGCTTGTGCTAATTTTGGGGATATATTAATAAAAGTTATTCCAAAAGTGATAAAATAATCTTGTAAAGAGAACTACTTAGATTCTTCCCCAAATTTTACATAACACACTAATAACTGGAGCCTGTACATTTTATACTGATGAAAATAAATCAGAAAAGGCAGGATACAAATCAGAAGATTTAAGTAAAGTGGAAGAAAGCCCTTATAATTCTATATAAAATACAAAGTAACGTTATTTTTCTCATACTAAGGAATTTTAAAGAACCGCTCAATATAGTTACTGATTCATAATATGCACAGAGAGATGTCTTATATATTGAAACTACTGAATTTATGTCACATGATACAGAATAAACTTTATTATTTGTTGAGGATCAATATATAACCAAGAATCAGCTTTGTTCCATATACATAACACACATCTCATCCCATACGGATTTGCCATGTGTCTAGCACAAGGTAACACAGAAATCAGTCTATTATATATTGGAAGTGTGCTGAAGGCCTCAGAATTTCATAAAAATATCATGTCAATATCAAAGGTTTAAAGTTCTCTATTACATGAAAACAAGCTAAGAAATTCTAAAGAGATGTCCTACTTCCTCTTTATATAGCTAAATACCATTACCTGCAGGAAGTAACCCAAAGGTTATTTAAAGAATTATAATCTGGCAGGAGGAAGTCTTCCCTTTTACAAAATTTGAAAAATTGAAACTTGTACACTACACCATTGACACTTATTCAGGTTTACAATGGTAAACTACCTTGAGGTCAGAAAATGCCGACTTGGTAATTACACATTACCAAATTATTATAAGTTATGGCCATTGTAGGTATACCTGCACAAATATAGAATGATAATGGTTGAGCATATGCCTCTAAGAAAATGAAACAGTCTTTTGTTTATCATAATGTAAAGCATATTGCAGGTATACCAAACAATCCTAAAGGTCAGGCACTTATAGAAAGATAAAATCAGACAATAAAGGATAGGCTAAACAAACAGAAACAGATGGAAATACCCCAAAATAGATTTCATAATGTCTTATGAACCTTGGATTTTCTTAATGCTAATGAGAAATTAATTATGGCAGCAGAGAGACACTGGATAATAGGAAAAAAAAACTGAATTAAATCAGCTGGTAAATTTCAAGGATGTGTTGACCTCAGAAAGGAAACCAGGAGATGTGCTTCATTGAGGAAGGTGGTTTGTTCTTGTTTCCACATGAAAATAAAACTATATATATGATCAAATTTATAAAGATTTTATTTGAAAAAGAGAAACCTCTTGAGAAAGAGAAATGATAGTTTATCCACAGATGTGACAATCATACAGGTGGTAAGAAAACATCATAAGAGTTGATACAAGGTTCTCTGTTGACTGAGGTTTCTGTCCTGCCCAGTCCTGCAGCCATTAAGTCCCAAAGAATCACACAGAGGTCTACATTAATTATAAACTGATTGACCTATTAGTTCAGGCTTCTTATTAACTCTTATAACTTATTTTAGCAAACCATTCTTGTCCATGTTAGCCACATGGCTCGGTACCTCTTTTTGGAGAGGCAGTCACATTTTGCTTGCTCTATGTCTGGATCACGACTTCAGAATACAGAATCCTTTTCCCAGGATTTTTCTGTTCTCATTGCCCCAACTCCACTTCCTGCCTGGTTGCCCGCCTATACTTCCTGCATGACTACCAGCCAGTCCGCATTTTAATGAAACAACTATAAGAAACAAAGGTTTCCAGGGTAAAACCATTGTCCCACAGCGGATCTCTTCTTGTCTTTTCAGGAAAATGCTCATCTTCAAAAAGTCAGTAGACTCTGGGTGCTTAGATGCCTAAAGAGGGAAAAATAACTATCCAGAAATGATCACTCAACAAAGAGGAATATGACTTATGAGGACAGGTTATCTGCAATGTAAAATTTCACTCTTGTTCTCTATATACATTTATATATACTATCTATTAAATTATAAACTCACTTAAAAATCAAAGATGGCTTTGCATTTGGACAATGGCTATCCTTCTCTAAATCCAAGAATGTTGTCAAAAGACAAATTAAAAGAGTCTGTCTCAAGTCGGGAGCCATTTGGTATGGAACAGAATGAAGAAATATTTTAGAAAAAAATTTACTTTTCTCCATACCTACTTTGTCTATCTTGTATCTTTCCTTGAATATATATATATATATATATATATATATATATATATATATATATGTTTAAGTTTTCCACAATGAAAAATTGATTTTCCTTCAGTAATCTTTGAAGTTTCTAGGAAGAATACGGGGCACCACAACAATGACTCAACTTGGCTGATATGATATCATGATGATGATAGCACTAAAATAAGACCAGTTTTGGGTACCATCTGTTCAAAATGGTTCCAACTTGGTTAGCTGACATGATACACATTCTTACAATGTTCTGGCCAGAACTCCAAATGACAAGTTTAGAAAAACTATCGATTACTCAGAGACCATTTGCAATTATACTAGGCAGTGATTTGGCAACTTAACCATCATTTAATTTTACTGGATCCCACAGAAAGAACACCACACACATGAAAGTTGGAGCTAATTTTAAAAGACAATGGCCCTTCTCCAAACAATGTCTGTCTTCAGGGTTAGGGACATCATTTAGGGTTTAATTAATACTGATATAGGCTTAGGGGTTGTTGTGGAAATTTTGTAGGTTCATGGATTTCAAAACAATTGAATAGGAAAATAGGTAGATTAGTGTGAGCTTACACACACTAATAATAACAGTGAGCAATAGAATGAATATTTGTGAGTTATTATAGACAATTTACTTTGCTATAGATTCTTGTATATTGATAAAAAATCAAATTGTATTTTATATTGAATATACTCCTATATAATATTTGTATATCTAGGCAAAATTATTTTGTCAGATTGTAGGCATGTATGTTTCTACCTCTGTTTAAGACATTTTTCTTACTAATCTAATTTTATAATTCATTTATTATATTGCATTATTTATTTCTAATCATGATCAAGATGCTTATACATTGTTTACATTTTGATGTCATTGTCTTCATTTGCAGTACAGTTGTTAATGATTGTTTAATTTTTTAACATGAAGTTTTATTCTTTAGGTTATAAAGGTATATATATATATGTAGTTAAATAGTCATCGATGTTCATCATACTTATAGTTAGACTAATAACTATATTTTTATATACATATATATTTTATTATACATAGATAGGGAATCTTCAACCACTTCAAAGAACTTCATAATATGACATTTTAATATCTTTTGGTTCTGTAGATGTGAGAAAAAATTGCTCCTGGCAGCACTGATCTATTCCCCTGAGAGAATGTTGAGCACTGAAGACACACCACTTGGAGCTTGTTTTCATCTTGGAAAAATTGGCCTCTGGGCAAGGAACTGCTCATGCCTCAACCACTGACAAAATTTATAGTGTCTGTATTAGACAAGGAGGATACAAGAAAAAAGATTGCCAAACCTGGCCATGACAGAGTAAGATAGTTTTGAAAATCTTCCTGCTCTTGATAATAATCTGTAAGTTACTCTAGACCTTAGCAAAAGTTGGTTACTACAACATTGCAAGTGAGAATTTGGGTGATTGCCCAGGTATCTGTTTGCCACTTTCATCTACTGCATATTTTGGAAGCTGCTTGATTCCACTTCTTTCCCACTTAAGTAATATTATCTCCCTCTTCAGGCCTTCAGGAGTTGAAAATTAAATAGTTGTGTTATTAATTCTAATGAATTATGGATTGTATTATTCTAATACAATTGTATTAGAATATATTAAATTGTATTATTCTAATACAAGGCAGACTCCTTGGGATATAATAATTATTGAAACATTTATCATATGTTTCTTGCTTGATATTGTTTATGCTGGTTGTAATTCTAATTGTTTTTACTTGATATCTCTTCTTACTGTATATAGTTTTATATTGTGTCTGGAACTCTCTTATTTAGACAAAAGGGGTAGGTGATGGGAACTCGTTCAGCCAATGGCTTTTGAGAGGTTTGACCAGGTTGGGCATGGCTTTGGACACTGAAAGTCCTGAAGGACTTCTCACTTTCTTTCTCGTTTCCTGCGCGCCGCACTTGGAAGTTCGATTCTGTTCCTGTTTCTTAGTTGTGATCTGTTAGTTCTCTTTTAGTAAAGAACACCTTAGTATACCATATTAGGAGTTAGTGTGGAATTTATTCATTTGCATTTCACCATCTGACATTATTACTTCATATGTATTTTCAAGACTGCACAATTTATTGAAAATGCTTGATTTGATACATTTTTATATTGTGTATATTTATATATTCTGCATGGCTTATATTCAATGTATCCATGTGAAAAACTTTTATGTATGTTGCAGTAATCCAGACACATGGTTTTAGAAAAGTACAGCGTCTCTGCTGTAACCTATGGCCATATTAGTGTTTAAGGGCCATATCACTGCTGGAGCCATACAGTTCTAAGCACCCTGTTCAGCCATTTGAGGCCATGTTGTCACGCATGCCTTGATTATTTCCCATGTCTGGATCCATAAACTTGCTGCAACTTTGATCGGCATTGATGTTCATGATTCATCTTACCACCGAAGATAGAGAGAATAAGGATACAGTGTAGGTTCTGCCTCTCACTGTTTGCAACATTGGAGAGAAATGGCAATGCCCCAGCCAACTGCAACACTCATGAGATAGTAGGCCCTACATCTCTCCTAGGAAACACAATAGAACTGAACTACTGGTAGGGATACAGATGAAAAATTCCTGAAGGCATGAGAGTGAGAGTACTAGTCCTACTATCTGTAACATTGGTGTGTAGGTGAGGGAGAGATGATCCCTTTAGTCTCATCACCTTCAGTGGATTAAAAAGCTGGTGGTAGGGACACAGAGAGTGCAAGAGTGGATCCTACAACTCATAGGATGCAACACTCAGGAGAACAGCTATTGCACATCATCTGGGTAGCAAAATAAATTTGACCCCGTTGATAGACTTGCAGGTGATCTGGCACTGCAAAGGTTTATGAGAGATCTGGCCCCACCTTTTATCTGCCACATAATGAGACAGATGAGGGATGAGAAAGAAATACTCTTCCCCACCCTTGCCTCTTAGCCATCTGTTGTGGGTGGGAGAGCTGGTCCTGAATTCATGAGTATGAGGGAGCTTGTTTTCTTTTTTTAATTTTAATTTATTTTTCAAGGGCAGAAGGCAGATATAAAGGGGCAGAGAGATGAATGTGTTCAGGATGAATGATGTGAAATCCACAAAGAATCAATGAGAAAAAAGTCTACAATAATCCTGCCTTTTCTCTTGCACTCCTGATTTTTTTTCAGTCACATTGAAAAACCATGGACACTTAATTAAGAAGTCTTGAAATTACATTGAAATAAATGCCAATGTAGATAATTTTTGCAAATATTTAAGGTCAAAATATTACAGAGATGACTTTCATTTTTTTTCATTTTAGTAATTTATTATTGAATGGAAACACAGTACTTTTTAAAAATTTAATCTATTCAATGTCAAACTTTTGCAATATAATGGCTTTTCAACTCATATCCTTATAAAGCAAATTATGAAACAAATCAAGAACAGTGTGAAGATTTGATAAAACAAAAACTACTTGTGCCAAATGAAGAATAACCTCATCTGTTCAGATAGCAGATAATTTAGCCACAGTAAGAAGAACTGTGCACTCATCTCACTTGGTATTTTATCACTCCATGTATAGGTTTAGGATTGTGATATTTTCATGTTCCTGTCTTCTGATAATACTTTCCTTACAAATGTGAGTTCACAATATATTTTTGAGATGGGATTATGGCACTTGAACACTTTCTGCAACTAGAGACCATGAATAGACTGAATTTGTCAACTCAGTCATGGCATCTATTGACTGTAGTCTCACATGCAAGAAGGATAATTTTCATGTGAATATACAAATTTTTACAGAGTCAAAATATATGTCTGAAAGATTATAGATTCTAGCATAGGTACTACACATAGAAATGTTGTGATTTTTCTCTGGGGAGGACAAACATCTCAGTGTGTCTAGTTGAGTATTGCCATAGCCCCTTCATTATGTTTGTGATGTGGTTATGGTAGACTTGCAAGCACAGAGTTGTGGTTATAAATCAGACTCAAATATTATAATAAAATTTACAAAAGCTCTATCAACAGTATTTATTCACTGTGGGAGGACCTGTTTTTGTTCTTTGATTATCACATTTTCCTTACTATTATAGAAAATCATAAAATATCATTAAGTTCTGATTTTAACCATTCAACGTACTGTCATATGTGACTAAACATATTTTGTTTGCAGTGGGCCCAAGATAAGAGATAAACTTAATCTGGAAATTCAGATGTTCTGATATACGCCTTCTAGATCATTATCTACCCAGGGTAGTTTTTCCTCACTTCTATAAAGTGATCTGAGTAGAAATTCTGCACCATAAAACAGCAAGACAGTCAGTATTTACCACTTTAGCTTTTCAAAGTGTGGCTGATTCTCTAAGTGTCATATACATAGACATTTCTATCATCCACACTTCCAAGATTTACTCTCCAGCTCTCTATCCAAGCTGCATATGCAAATATTTTTTAAATAGTACCAAGTGAAACCATGCTGATTAGCATTTTAAATGAGGGAACATTTTCCTTACTGAAAGCTCTTTTCACAAAATCTTTGGCATAATTAATCATATTGTTTCAAAGCTAAAAAGGCATAACTGGGAAGGTCCATCACAAAAGATCGAAAAAAAATCTTAGACAAGGAAATTTCTGCCTTATTTCAAAAAAGAGTGCTATGAACTCCATTTCAGGCATGAGTTCAATACATTAGAGATATATCAAAATTGTAATTTATCACATGTTATGTATTTTGAAACTAATAGACTTTGAAACTTTAGTTATTGACATGATGAATATAATAGAAATCAGTAAAATAAAAGTATTCAAATATTTCCACTTATTCTCAAGTGATAATAAAATATTTGAAATGGTCAGACTGTAAATATTTTCCTCTTCAAGTCCACAAACACTGAACAAATACAAACACAAGAATAATCTGAAAAAGACTTAAATTATAACATCCATATTGAGTGAGAAACATTTTGGCATCTGTTAAAATTATGACAATTACCAGTCCCATACAGTCAATCTTCAAAGCAGAAAGGACCATGTCATATATGAAACACCAAAGGATTCACTTAAATAAAAATTATAAAGCTATTCATAGTGGTACAAATGTAACATCAATACTCAGAAGGCTGAGAAAGAGGATTCTATTAAGATAGAGACCAATATATAATACTGTAGTGATAGGAGTGGCGGGCTATGTTCTTGGCACCTGGGAACCCGCACAGCTAGCTTTATACCCGAAATAATTACACAGAAACTGTATTCTTTTAAACACTGCTTGGCCCATTAGTTTTAACCTCTTATTGTCTAGCTCTTACATATTGATGTAACCCATCTCTAATATTCTGTGTAGCACCACGAGCTGGCTTACCAGGAAAGATCTTAATCTGCAACTTTCTGGAGTGGGAGAATCATGGCGACTGCCTGACTCAGCTTCTTTCTTCCAGCATTCTGTTCTGTTTACTAGGCCATATGGATTAAGACCCACACCTCTTGGGTGGACAGCTCTAAGGCCTAAACAGTCCACAGCCCAGAAAGTCTCCCAAAACTGCCTGCTTGGCTTTATTTTGACTAAACTTTTTCTTTCTTTCTTTCTTTCTTTCTTTCTTTCTTTCTTTCTTTCTTCTTTCTTTCTCTCTCTCTCTCCCTCTCTCTCTTTCTTTCTTTTTTTTCTTTTCTTTTTGTTAAACCCCCGCTACAGCAGAGCAAACTGCATGGAGGAACTTGGAAATTTCCTAAGCTTGCAAACATCCCCTCACACTGCTATATTTCTTGCTTTGTGGTATCTCTTGTGCAGCTTCCGGTTTGTGCTTCCTGCCCATGAGTTCTGGGCTTCTTGCTCCATGTATGGAATAGATTTAATTGCTTTTAGTTTGTCAAGAAAAACATATTTCTCAGTATTTAACCAGTATCAAGGTGGAAAATGAATGTGTCTCAGGATTGTTTGTGTTGCCACAGGCTGCATTGCTATAAGTTATGACACTGCAACCATGACACCTGCAGGACAATAAAATACCTAAAACATTTTACCAAGTCTTATAACAGATAATAATATGGCAGACTACATTAACATTGACACTTTTAGTAACATTTTTACTATACTATGTATTGTATTCTGCAAGCTTATATGGTTATGGTGATATATCCATTTATTGGATATTGGGATTCAGTTTTTTTTCATATTATATCCTTAAGAAAATTGTTTGATAACAGAGAAAAGAATAAGGTACTTTTAGAAATAATATAGTCTTTACATACTAATAATAAATAGCTAGTTGACAGGATTAATACCATTGGAAATTTAAAGTTACCTGAAAAAAATATAATATTAAAAAGGATAATATTGATTTTACAGACAAAATTGAATACATATCTAAGGGTACTAAAAAATTACCTAAAAGAATTCATATTGTTGAATTTGACAATCAACATTTGTTAAAAAGTTATGATCGTTTAACAGAGAGCAATATGCACACTATCTAAATAATGTCCAAGGATGAGGCATTATCTTTAAAGGAAAAATTTCAGTCCTTGGAATCACATGGCTATATTGAGGACTAGAAGCTATGTGCTTCATTGAAATCACTAGAAATATATACAGGCCAGGAGATTTAGGCTTTACAAAAGACAATAGGAAAAAGATTTGAAATGATTGAGAATATTATTGGAGTTTATGAACAGGGAAAAGTCACTGGGACAAGATTTAACAACACCAGTAGCTGTCAGAGATGGCTTATGCAGGTTTTAGCTTCCTACCCTGTAATCTACTATGACAAAGCATCAGGTTCTAAAGTCCCAAAAGAATCCAAAGAAGGAAGATGGATACATATAGGAATGAATGTTATAAAAGAAATTAAGCAAGTTGTCATAACGTATGGCTTACATTCTACATTTGTTAGGGATCTGATAAAGACATAGGCTTCTAGCGTTAAGGCAACACTATATGACTGGTTTCTGTTAGTGTCAGCAGTCATTGATAATGGGTGCCAATGATGTTTAAATGTTATTTCAGGAAAGAGGCTAAATTTTTAGAACAACAGGGAAAATCAAAAGGACTTGAGACTTCCCAAGTTCAAATTCTTATTGAGGCCACTTATGCTGACCCACAGATTCAAACTCTTTACAATGAACAAATCTTGTCCTTATGACAGAAAGCAGCCTTGAATAGTTGGGACAGCATTGAAGAATCAGGAAAATGAATTAAATCATATACCAAGATTAAAAAGGGCCAGAAAGAACCCTTTAGTGAGTTTATATGAAGATTAACTAAGGCTGTACAAACAGGAGTAATAGAACCAGATGCTAGAAGACTACTTAATTGAATCTCTGGCATTTGAAAATCCTAATATAGAATGTGAATTGCTATTTGAGACGTTAAAGGTTAGTCCTACACATATAAGTGAATGGATCCTGCATACAATGAACATTGGAAGATTTAAATATAATACTAAATTTTGAGTAGGAGAAGCAATTTTCAAATGAATGAGTAGACATAAAAATGACAAATGTGGTAGAATAAGACATCTGAGAAGGGGTTGAAAACAAGGACTTCCTAGGCATAGTATCTCCTCTAGGAATTGCAAGAATAGGAGGAGTCAGCCTTCAGGTATATGTAGAAGGTGTATCAAAGGCTGACATTGGACCAAGGAATGCAGATCAACAAAAATAGAACATGCAAACTAATACTACAGGGAAACTCTTTGATAGGCCTCTCACAGGTGAAACCAATATCGGTTAAATAATGGCCTCTAACTGAAGAAAAGTTGCAGGCTTTAGAAAAGCTGGTACAAGAGCAAATAGATGTTCACCATATCGAAGATCAAGCAGCCCTTGGAATTCTCCTGTATTTGTTGTTAAAAAGAAATCTGATAAATGGAGAATGGTGACTATGAGCTGTGTCAATAAGGTAATTCAACCCATGGGCCCTCTATAATCTGCAATTCCTCTGTCCTCTCTATTACCAAAAGATGACCTCTTATTTTTAATGATTTGAAAGGTTGTTTATTGACTATACCTTTAAAAGGGAAGGATAGAGAAAATTAGCCTTTACAGTGCCTACTTATAATAATTCTCAGCCTACTAGGAGATATCAATAGACTGTCTCCCACAAGGAATGCTCAGTAGACCTACATTGTTCCAATACTTTGTAAGTCAGCCATTGGAAATAATATATAAGCAATTTCTTAAGTCTATAATCTATCATTAACATTGATGATATTTTGTTATCTGATTCAAATACAGATATTTTAGAAAGGATGTTTGAAGAAGTAAAGTAAGTCTTGCCTAAATGGGGATTACAAAATTGCTCTTGAAAAAAATACAGAGAGCAGATTCTGTCAGTTACCTAGCTTATAACATAGGTTTACAGAAAATTAGAACAACTGGTTGTGGACTCTTAATGACTGTCAAAGGTTGTTAGGAGACATTTTCTGTCTATGACTGGCCATTGGGATAACACCTAATCTAATAATTCATTTAAACAAAACCTTAGATGGTGATAAAGACTAGAAGAGTTCTAGAGAATTAATAGCTTAAGCAGAAAAGGAATTGACAAATCTCAAGGAGAAATTACAGGAGGCACATATGGACAGGGTGAATCCAAATCTTAATTGTATTCTAGTCATTGCCTTTCAGAATTTCTCATACAGGAATTTTAATGTAGAGCAATGATATTATCTCAGATTGGATATTTTACCACATAAACCAAGTAAAAAATTAAAAATGTATGTGGAAAAATATCTGAATTAATTATAAAAGGTAAATTGAGACTTCATCAATTAGTGGGTATAGATTCAGCAGAGATTATAGTGCCTTTTACTCTGATGAAATAAAAAAAGTTGCAGGAAGACAATGAACCATAGTAAAGAACTTGTGCTAATATTTTGGGAGAGATTAATAGCTATTATCCCATAAGCATTAAACTTAACTTTATAAAGATAACTTCTTAGATTCTTCCCAAATTGTGTGTGATGTTACAATAACTGGGGCCTACACATTTTATACTGATGCAGATAAATCAGGAAAGGCAGATTACAAATCAGAAGAATTAAGTAAGGTAGAACAAAGCCCTTATAATTTTGTCCAGAAGGCAGAATTATATGGCATTCTTAAGGTGCTGAGAAATTGTAAAGAACCTCTTAATATAGTTCCTGATTCAAAATATGCAGAAATAGTTGTTTTGCATGTTGAAACCACTGAATTTATACCTGATGATAAAGATGACTCCATTTTTTATACAGGTTCAAGATATAATCAGGAGTAGGCTTTGTCTGATACATATGGAACACAATCTGATCCAATATGAGTCTGTCAGGTCTTCTAGCACAAGGTAATGCAGTAATTGACAATTATTATTTGGAAGAATATTGCAGACCTCAGAATTTCATTAAAAATATCATGTCAATAGCAAAGCATTAAAGAAAATGTTTTCTATTACATGGCAATAAACTAAGGAGATTATTAAGAGATGTCCTATTTGCTCTTTCTATAACCAAACACAGTTGCCTGCAGGGAGTAACCTAAAGGGTAGTCAGAGGAATGAGATCTGGCAGATGGATGTGTTCCACTTTACAGAATTTAGTAAATTAAAATATGTACATCACACTATAGATACATATTCAGGTTCTCAGTGGGAAACTATTTAAGCTCAGAATAAGCTGATTCAGTAATCACACATTTTTATTAGAAGTTATGGCCATCATGTATATGTGCACAAATAAAGATAGATAATGGCCGAGCATATGTCTTTAATAAAATGAAACAGTTTTTTTTATTATAATATTAAGCATAATATCGGTATACCAAACCATCCTACAAATTAGGCAGTTATAGAGAGATCAATTCTAACTATCAAGGATATGTTAAACAAGTAGAAAGGAATAGAAAATGCCCCCCAAAATGGATTACATAATGCTTTATTAATCTTGAATTTTCTTAATGCTAATGAGAAACAGACTACAGCAGTAGAGTGACATTGGAAAATAGAAAATTCTTCTGAATTAAATTAGCCAGTATATTTCATGGATGTGTTGACCTTACAATGGAAGAAAGGAGATTTGCTTCATTGAGGAAGGGGTTTCACTTTTTTTCCACAGGAGAAGAAAAATTGTGATATCATTCTAATTAATAATGATTTGCTTTATTTAAAAGAAACTTCTTGAAAAAGAGAAATGACAGCTCATCCACAGTGTAGACAACCATACAGGTGGTATGGAAACCTCACAAGGGTGGGGGCAGAGTTCTGTTCTTGTTTTTGCAGAAAAATACTTATCTTCAAAAGTTGAGGAAAAGATAATTATCCAGATAGGATCACCAAGCAAAAAGAATTATGACTTATGATGACATGATTACATGCCATCTGATGATAAGAATCTCTAAACATAAACTAAAATAATAATCATAATTCACTTAAACATAAAAGCTTGTTTTGGAGTTGGACACTGGATCTGACCTTCTCTAAAACCAAGCCTTTCATTAAAATAAGAATTCAGAGTTTCTGTCTCATGTCAGGAGTTATGATATGGGTCAGAAATAAAAAAAGAATTTTGGAAAAGTTTTATTTTTATTCATAACTATTTTGTCTCTGTCATACCTTTCATTGAATATGTATGTGTGTATATATATATATATTTATGCATATATATATGCATAAATAATGTTTAGGTTTTCCACAATGAACAATGAAATTTCCTGCAGCAATCTTTGAAGTTTCCTGGAAGAAGATTGGGCCGGATAATAACTCTTCCTGTTGATATGATGTCATGCTTCTGATAGCATTACTATAAGATCTGGTTTTGGTTACAGCTTTTCAAGATGGTTTCAACTTGGTTAGCTAAAATAGTACACTTTTTTACATTGTTCTTGCCAGAACTCCAAATAGGAACCTCAGAAAAACCCTACTAAATACTCAGACTATTTGCAGTTGTACCAGACAGTAATCTTGGAACTTAACCATCATTTTAATTTCACAGGATCCCATAGAAAGAGCATTGGTCCCATGACAAATGGAAATATTTTTAGAAGATGTTGTCCCCTCTCCCAACAAAGTTTTTCCTCAGGGTTAGGCATATCATTTAGCAGTTGATTTTAATTGAGGTTTGAGGGGAAATTCTGTAGGCTCAGGGATCTCTTTGAAAAAGGGGGGAAATTGGATGGGATAACAGATTAGTGTTAGCTTACTCACAATAATAATAATAGTTAGTAATAGAGTAAATACTTGTGAAATATTAATCATATGCAAAATACATTGGTATAGATTCTTGTACATTGATATAAACTTTAATTATTTTAAATATGTTCCTCTTTTAATCTACAATATTTGTATACCTAGGCAAAGTTATTTTGTCATATTGTATGCACATGTGCTTCTACCTCTGCTTAAAACATTTTTGTATATGGATATAATTTTAGGATATATTTATCATATTATAATGTACATTTCTACCTCTCATAAAGATACTTATACATTGTTTACATTTGAGGACATTGTCCTCATTGGTTGCACAGTTGTTTAATGTATATTATTCTATTATGAAGTCTTAGTCTTTAAGTTATATACATATTAAAAATTATAGATCAATAATCATCTATGTTTGTCATACTTACTGTTAGACTAATCAAGTATTTTAGATACATGGAAATTTTATTCTGCATAAATTGGTAATCTTCAACCACTTCAAAGAACTGTAGAATATGTCTTTTAAATAACATAGGTTTCTGTTGAAGTGAGACACAATCGCTCCTGGCAGCACCAATCTATTCCTGAGTGAATGTTGATCACCAAATACATTCCAAATGAGGCTTGTTTTTTCTTGGCAAAACTGGCCTTTGGGCAAGGAACTGCACATGCATTGACCACTGAAAAACTGCACACTGTCCAGACAGAACAAGCAAGATACAAGAATAAAGACTTTCAAATCTTGCAAAGACAAGGAAAGAGGGTTTAAAATATTTCTTGCCCTTGAAAATGGTCTGTCAGTTACTTTAGACCTTAGCCAAAATTGGTTGCTCTAACATTGAATATGAGACTTTGGATGATTTCCCAGGTAGCAGTTGTCTCTTTTATTTGTTGCATGTTTTGGAAGTTGTTTGATTACACTTCCTCCTTACTCAGGAAATATTATTTCCCTTCTTGGATCTTCAATGGGCTTGAAGAATATATAGTTGTAGTTACTTTCCTCTCATGACTTGGCCAAGTTATTTATTATACAAGACTTAAACTCATTATGATAAGATAATTATTGAAACATTTATCACATGTTTCTTGCTTGATACATTTGCTTTTATTATATATAATTTTGTATTAGGCTTAGAACTCTCTTAATTAAACAAAAGGGGGAGGTACTATAGGAATTCCTACTGCCAGTAGTCTTTAAGTTACCTACCCACTGGGGAGTGACCCCTTACTCTATTTATGCTGTTATAAAGCATGTCAGGCCTCTTTGCTTGTTGTGGGATTCTGTTGCTGTTCCCCATTCCAGCAGAGGATTGTGATCTGTGAGTCTACCCCTAAATAAATAACCATGTATTATTTCTTTTAAGTGGGATTTTCATATAGAAAAAAAATCATATAAATGAGCCCAAATGAGGCTTCTGATTCACACTTCATCCTCAAATTCTGAGAGATAATCTGTGAAGGAGCAAAATTACATTTAACATCCAGACAGTGTAAATAACTATATTTAAATACTATTTTGTAGAATCAACATAGAAGTTTTGAATTTATAGTGGTTATGATATTATGCACAAAATCTGAACGAGATCAAAACACACACAAAAGAAATCCCAAGACATAGTAGAGAATGGGCTTGAAGTTCAACCCCTTACTAAGGAGATGTTGGTAACTGATAACTGCTGCAAGAGGTACAGTTGGTTTTCTTTAAGGATGTGACCATGGTTATACTGCTCATAATCCAGGAATTGGTCTCATACCCAACAGCTTTTGGTAAATATTTACAATAATTGATAAAAAACAAAAACAAATCTAAGAAAAAATAAAACAAAAAGACAAAGCTGTGTGTGTGTAGGAAAGTGGATTTGGATCTGGAAGCAGTTGTAATATGTTATATGCATATGATCTGACACATTGTGTGAAACTCTCAAAGAATTAATAGAGGTATTAGTCATAAAGTAGTAGATAGCAGGATGACTTTTTACAATGTAAGAAAAGTTTGAGACTAAAATGCTACAACTGTTGTCTTCCATTGGAAACAACATTGTGTGTTCTGCTCCTTTTCACCTTCAAAGTAGCCTCGGGGATGTGACAATTATATGTTCTGGTTTTTGCCCAGTATACACACAATTTCCAAAAGGGAATACTCTGAGGGAAATAGTTTTCTGCAACTATGTAAAAAATGTAAAATATTACTCACCAAGAAAATAAGTTACAAATAATTGTCAAAAACAGGAAGAACTGATACTGATCATCTGGTTGACAAAGAGAAATTAGTTTAGAGCAGAGTTCAAAGAAGTCGGGGAAAAATCAAGGTAACTCTCTTTAAAAACAATTCCAAGGTCCATCTTTTAATTGCTTTCTAGGTCTTCCTGGTTATTGACCCACAAATTGGAAATATAATTTTTTATCTCATTGACTATATTTCTTTGCTAAGACTATATATATAAACTATCACATTGTAGGTGTTTTAAGCAATAAATATTTGTTTCCTTATAGTTCTGCAGCTGGAAGTCTAATATAAAGGTACAAGCCTCTATGATTTCTTCTGAGGTTGCTTATTGGGGTTTACAGATGGCTCCATCTATTGGATGTGACATCAAAAAGTTGTAGTATCTTTATCTCTCTTTCTCTCATAATTTTTATTTAAATATTATTCTTCTCTCATACATTAAATTCCTACTGCAATTTTCCCTCACTTTCTTCCACTGAGTCTTTCCTCCCAAACTCCCATCTCCCCCAGACCCATCTCCCCTCAGTCTACCTTTCAACAATAGCATAGATCCCAAGGATATCAACTAAACCTGACATAACAAATCAAAATAAGACCACAGACATTACACCATGTCAAGGCTGAATGAGGAGACTTAGTAGGAGAAAAAGGGTTCAATAAATAGGCAAAAGAATCAGAAATATACCAGCTCCCACTGTTAGGAAATTCACAAGAACACCAAACTACTCAGTCATAGTATAAATACAGAAGACTTAGGTCAGACACTTACAGGCTCTGTGAGCTCTAGAAACTCCCATTAGTCCCAGTCAGTAGATTCTGTGGTCCATACGTATCTGAAAAAGGGTTAATATCTAAAATGTATGAAGAACTCAAGAACCTCAATGACAATAATCCAAATAATCCACTCAAAAACTAGACTACAGAATTCTCAATGGGAGATTATGAAACTTCTGAGAAACACTTAAAACACATTCAACATTGTAAGTCATCAAGGAAATGCAAATCAAAATGACTCTGAGATTTTATCTTACTTCTTCCAGTATGAAAAAGATTAGAAATACAGCTCATTCTGGAGAAGATATGGGGAAAGGGGGACACTTTTCTTTGCTGGTGAGAGTGCAACCTTATACTTTGGAAATCAAAATTGTAGGTTCTCAAGAAGTGTACCTCAAAACCAAGCTATACTACTCTTGGGCATATACCGAAAGGATGATCTACCATACCACAAGGACACTTGTTCTATTATGTTCATAGCAAATATATTCATAAAACATAGAAAATCAAGACAACCTAAATGTTTTTCAAACAACAAATTAATAAAGAAAATATGGTGCATTTACACAATGGGGTATTACTTAGCAGTTGAAAATAATGATATCAAGAAATTTGCAAGAAAATAGACAGAACTAGAAAAAGTCATTCTGAAAAAGGTAATCAAGACCAAGAAAGATAAGCATGCTGTTTAGTCACTTATAATTGGATATTAGCTGTTAAAAAAGAAAAGGAAAATGATGTTACAACACACAAAGAGACACACACACACACAAAATAACAAGGAGGCTTCTGGGAGGTATACTTGAATCTTCCTAGGAATATAACATGGAGGGTCCTGTTTGTTTTGGGGGTTTTTGTCCCACCAGATATCCCACAACTGTTTAGCCCCAAAGAAAAATCACACATAGGTCTCCATAAATTACAAGCTGATTTGCCTATTAGCTCTAGCCTCTCACTGGCTAACTCTCACATCTTGATTAACCCATTTTTCTGGTCTATGTTAGCCATGTGGCTCAGTACCTTTTTCAGTGGGGCAGATCACTGCTGCTTCAGTGATCTAGGCAGGAGTGGGAGGAATCAACTTCCTCCTTCCCAGAATTTTCCTGTTCTCATTGCACCATTTCTACTTCCTGTCTAGTTTTCCCACCTATACTTCCTTCCTGGCCAATCAGCATTTATTTAAAACATGACTGACAGATTATAGACAATTCTCCCTCACCATAGGAATGAATTTGAGATTTTGAGGTTAGACTAGAGTTGGGTGCAGATGAAACATAAGAGATCAAGTGAAGGGAGAGTACAGAAAGAAAGAATAGGAATGGGGGGAACATGGGAGGTTGTGTGGAAAACTAATGCACTGGATACTTCATGAAATCTCTGAGGGAGACTAGAGAGTTATCTTCATAATGGAGGATAAGGAGCCTGAACTGTCCATCTTTTTTAACCAAGCAATGATTTTAATGGTGAGATTGGGACACTAAATCAGTCAAAATGCCTTCTACTAAAATCTTTCCAACCTTTCAGATAAGCTAAGGCAATGGTGGTTCGGAGCTCATGGGAGTTACCAACCAATAATTTTGCCTAACTTCAGGTCCATTACATGAGTGGGTGCCAGTGCCCCATACTTCGTGGAAAACCAGAACCAAAAACGTGTACCCAGAGTCCTAGGGTACAGGCAAGCATAAGTGGTAAAATAATTAATAATAATACTGATAATAAATGAAAATAAAATTAAAACATTATTGAACTCATTCATAATGATATTCTGCTATATTCATAGACCAGTGACTAACCAAGCTGTCATCATAGAGGTTTCCTGTATTACCTGAGAGGAACAGATGGAGAAACCCACAGTTAAACATTAGGCAGAATTTAAGGAAGCACAAGGAAGAAGGAGAAGATTGTACAAGCCAGAGAGTAAGGAAACCACAAGAACATGGCCCACAGAATTAAATAAACAGAAAAAAATAGGGACAGTAATCATAAATCTTTCATGTCTTTGCTAGATTCTCTGCATATTCATTATGGCTTTTCACACTGCAGTCTTTTTGAGTGATCCCTAACAGTGGGATTAGGGTTGACTTTTATACTTTTCCCTGCTCTTGGGACCCTTTTCCTCCTACTGATTTGCCTCTTCCAGCCTCTGTTGCAGAGGTAACATTGTGCTGGCAGCTGAACTTGGTAATGTAAAAGCCATCCAGGTTGTTCTGATTTTGAACGAATGAAATGGTCATGGAATACAACATTGCTTGGCATTATGAGAGGCTAGGAGAGCCCATTGGTGAAGGTGCAACCTCAGTGGTGTTGAAGGCACAGGACTGAGGTGGATCCAGAGAATTTGAAGTGTAGCACCATGAAGACAGCCAAAGAGAAGCTATTTGTAAAAACGCAATCTCATTGCAGCAGAACATCCCAGTCTTTATGGTGGGATTACTACCAAGAATGACAGCAGTAATGGAGTAGAGCTAGCTAGAAGATAAAATATGTGTGTTGAAGAGGGCAGAAGCTAGAGAAGCCAGAACTCATGCTTCTTGGAGGAACATGGAAGACTGTGAGTGAATACCAGATAATTGACACTGAGTTATCTATTCTCTTAGTCTTTGTTATTTGTTGCTTCAGATTATGATTATGTCCTGATTCTTCCCTCTCAAATAAGGTATTTAATTTAAATTTGTTTTTTAGAAGCCCATAGATGGAAGACTTTGAACTTCCAAGAGATTTTTGATTTTTAGAGAGATTGGATATTTTAAAGAGACTTTATTTTATTGGGTATGAATGTATGAAGACTGTGGGACTCTTAAAATTAATTATTATTTTCGTGTGAGATTTTGTGCATGAATAAGGAAGGTTTGTGGTTTAATAGTTGGGAGTGATGTATTTGTATGTCAAGTTGACAAGTGGTTTGCAACAAAATAGATTACCTTAAAGGAGGGAACACCAATTTTGAAGATTGTCATCGTAAGATCAAGTTGTAATGCATTTTCTTAATTAGTGTTTGATTGGTGAGGGCCCATTCCATTGTGGGTTGTGATATCCTTGGGCTAGGGTCCTGGGTTCTATAAGAAAGCAAGTTGAGCAAGTCTTGAGGAACAAGCAATTAAGTAGCATTCCTCCATGGCCTCTGCATCAGCTCCTACCTCCAGGATCCTGCCATATTTGAATTCTTATGCTGACTTCCTTTGATGATGAATAGCAATGTGGAAGGATAAACCAAAAAAAAAAAAATTTCCTCCTCAAATTGATTTTTTTTGTAGTAATAGAAACCCTAACACACAAAAAAAGTTGAAATTTTTGAATACTTAAAAAGACTTTGAACTTATAAAATATTGAATCTTTTAAGATTGTGTCATTTGTATAGTAGTACTATATTTTATATTGAGATATTAGCATGAGTTAACTCAAGTAAATAAGAAACTAAAGATTGTGGATTGATGCTGATGTGTTTATGTGTTAAACTGAAAAAAAAAAAAAAACAAAGAATAGTTTAGCTTTTATCAACCTGACTCAAATTAGAGTCACCTGGGAAAAAATCAATTTCAGCTAAACACTTCTAATAAGTCCTGTGGGTATATGTCTTTGGGGACATTGTATATATTATTCTTTGATGTGGGAGGCCCTTTACAGTGTGCTAACATCCTTGGATATGTGGTCCTGGACTGATTGTACAAGAAAGCAAGCTGAGAAAACCAGTGTTTGGTATTCCTCAAAATTCTCTGCATCTGAGCCTGTCTCCAGTTGCCTACAATAAATTTCCTTGATAATATACTGTCACATGTAAGTGTTTTGTTCCCCAAATTGCTTTTGGTCATTCAAAGACTCAGAAAGGAACTTGGATAAGTGTGAAAGGAGTTCCCTAACATGATGGTATACCTGAATTGAAGACTTTCTTTTTCAATAAAATACTTGGGTTCCCTGTATCCAAAATAAAGTAAGTAAAACAAAACAGAAAATTCTATCTTGTTTTCTGTATTCTGCATGAGCATATATAAATAGGCATACTTGTCTCAATTTTATACATTCAGCACACAAACATAATCACTTTTAAATGCACACTAATCAATTCAGTACAAACTGCTCTTGGAAATTGTATCTACATTCTAAATATAAACTTACATTTTAAAAATTATGAATTTATAGACAGACAAAAATACATTTGTTCATGTGTGTTTGACTTTTCTTAGTGTTGATGTTCTGAAATAAAAATGTAGACAGAAACTGAAGTAGCTATCAGGTAACTGTTCTAATACTTTTAAAATGTCAATTAAATATTAGAAGGTTGATAGGAAATTTTTCATATTAAAATAAAACGATAATGACCAGGATGGAGTGTTAATGCAGGAAGAAAAAACTATTATTAGAAGTAATGGGCAAGCAAAGTAATAAAATTAATAAAGACAAAAACAGTAGTATTTTACCTATGTAGTGTAATGTAAGTTAATTTGCATGCATAAAATGTCCTCAAAAATTAACATGCATCACAAGTATAATCACCTGAACTCATATTACTCATCACAGTGATTCTCTAATGTCATTCAACTTATTTCCTCTTGGTTTGTCTTAAGCAATACTAATAACTAGTAGAATCATCTTGTCCCTCAGTCAACATGCAATTAAAGTTCCATGAATAAATATTCTTGGAAGAGTTCTTTGTTCAGGCAGTTTGTGAAATCATCTTCTGGCTGCAACATTCATCCTCATGCCATACTACAACTCTGTAGCTGATATGCACATCCCATCATATAAAATAGTTTCAACTGCAGCACACTTAGAATGAGATGGTTTTAAAACACTACCATGAAATTGTCAGAAATTGATTTTTTAAAAAATAGAAAATACTATCCTTTTTCATTTTACATACCAATGCCAATTCCCACTCCTTCCCATCCTTACATTCCCTCCACCTACTCCTTACCCCAAACCCCATCCACTCCTCAGAAAAAGTGAAGTATATTGCTCCGAGGAAGGTCCAAGGCTCTCCTTACTATATCTAGACTGAGTAAGGTATCTATCCAAAGACAATAGGCCCCCCCCAAAGCCATTAAAATAGTAAGGATAAATTAATGTGCCACTGCTAGTGGCCCCTGAAGTCTGCCCCAGCCAGAAAATTGTCACCCACATTTAGAGGGAGTAGTTTGAACCTATATAGTTTCCTTCCCTGTCTGATTGGAGTTGGTGAGCTCTGCTCAGATATAGTTTCAGTAGATGTACCCATCATGCTTGACCTCTTTGCTCATATTCTCACTCCTCCTACTCTTCAACTGGGCCTTGAGAGCTCAGTCCAATGCTCTAATACAGATCTCTGCCTCTTTTTCCATAAGTTGCTGGATGAAGGTTATATCTTAATATTTAAGATATTCATCAGTCTGACTACTATAGTTCATGATCCTAGAGAAGCTAAGGAACAAGGTGAACTCTAAGAAAAACATACATTGATCCATCTGAAAATGGAAAATAGACAAGATAGCCTGACAAAATTGAAGGCATTGGGGTAGGGGAGTAGGGAGGGTGGAAGGGGAAGATGAGGGGAGAAGAGTATGGGGGAAGAGAATTTGATAAAACAGGACAGTCATGATAAATGAAGGATAGAGATGAAAACAAGGAAAGTGATATTTTGATTGAGGGAGCCTCTAAGAAGCTATCAAGAAACCTGGCACTAGAGAAATTCCCAGGAATCCACAAAGGTGACCCCAGTTAAAACCAAAAGCAATAAAGGAGAGGGTGGCAGACATTCATTCCTGGATGTGGTTCACAGTTGTAGCTGCTGTATTCACCAAAAATGATGATATGCTCATTTCCATTCCCTGGAACACAGAATATGTCATGCTACTAGGCAAACCCGCTTGATGCAAAGACATGGTCCCAGGTCCAGGCATCTCTATTTGAAACAGTTCTAATATGTTAATGATAAAGTTTGAGTTCTTATCAGTGTGTATTGGAAACATAATGGGAAATAAGATTTTAAATATGTGAATATTAAAGGCAGGCCAGTTGGAAGGAGCCACTGGTTTGTTCCCAGCTGCTTAACCCCAAAATAATCACACAGAAACTGAATTAATTAAATCACTGCTTGTCCCATTTGCTCTACCTTCTTATTGCCTAACTCTTACATATTAATTTAACCAATTTCTATTAATCTGTGTATCACCACATGACAGTGGCTTACTGGCAAATTTCCAGTGTCTGTCTCTGTCAGGGCTACATGACTTCTTTCTAACTCCACCTTCCTCCTCCCATGCTATAGGCCAAACCAGTACTTTATTCATTAATCAATAAAAGCAACACATACACAGAAGGACCTCCCACACCACAGGCCAATGATTTATCAGCCAGCTTCTTTTCGTACAGTATAGTAAGGCCCTCAGATAAATATGCTGCAAAAAGGTAGGCTGTCTTATAAATGGTTTCCTCATAAAAATAGTTACAATCACATGTCTTCCCTGATTAATTCTATCCCATTATTCTAATCAGAAAAAAAAACACTCTATATCTTCCTACTTCCTCAAATCTCACCAAAGTAGAATAAGTTCAATTTAAAGCATATAATTTAATTGTTATTTTCTAGCTCTCATTCAAGATATTTCCTTTTTGAAGGTCATAAATGTAAAAAAGAGCTGACATAGATAATGTCCCTGTCTATCTATGTATACTTGGCTTTCTGACTTAGATGCAGAGTTAAAGCCCAGATTAATACAAGTGGTTTTTTGAGTAGTGTGTCTTCTGTTTAAATTAGAAAGGATCAGGAGAATATCTGAGGTAGGAAGAATTTCAGTAGGTTCAGGACAAAATTGAAGGATTTGTATGTCATTATCCCATAAGAACTGGCTCATTTAGAGCCTTCTATATTCGGAGTAGGAAATGAGATTCTGTATCTTGACAGACTTCCTACAATAACCTTCCTGACATTCAATGCAGCAGTTACAGTCATAAGAAGGAATATAAAAATTATTTGAGAAAATATAGTTTTCTTCAGTCTATAATGTAACAAAATTTATAATACAGAAGTTATTGTACATTATTTATTTTCATTATTCATGATTTTTTTGTTATAAGGTTTCTATAATGTTCTACACATTAATAATTTGCATTTAAAACACTCTACCAATGTTTTTTCATCATTTACAACTGCTACAGAATGCTGAATATATCATAATTTTATAGAGAATGCACATTAAATATCTACTACTATGTCAGAAAACAAAAGTAATGGTAATGAAAGGAAAGGTTTGTTGACAAATAAAGCTAGGAGAGGAATTTCAGAAAAGGGGCTTCAGCTTTTCAATGTCACTCTGCAAAATTTCTGTAGCTATTGAATCACCAGCTCTGACCTACAAAATAAAAAGAGATGAAGATATTTTATTGCTGTTTGAAATGTGGAGTAGGATGGAATCTCTGTTTAACAAAATAATCCAATTCAAGACTTGATAAGCGTACTGTGCTTTTAATCCAAAATCATTAATTTCCCTCAGGAGCATTCAGGATTTTAGCTTCTAACTTATTAGGGCTCAATAAAACTAGCAATGGACATGAAAGGAACTACTGCATATGAAAATACATAAGAAAAATATTTATGTCATAGTAAGACACTGGATAGGAAGCTACCAGCTTTCAGTTTTTAATCAGATTCATGTATCACAGTATTTTGTATTGAAATTTAATATAAGGTTTTGTTCTTCTAAAATATTTATGATTGCATATTTTATATTTATTCTTCTGTTCCAAATTTATAGATTCTACTAATATTTGTAGTGTCTATCATTGTTAGTTTTAATTTGTGTTTTAAGATACATAGACAGTGTATGAGTAGTGAACAATGGTTTGTATTTGTTAGTAACTAGCTGATTGTAATATTGAAAAATTTAACAAGCTATTTGGATGCATATGTGTGAATGTGTATATTTATACATCTGTTTCTATTTTTCTAGGATAGATTACTCATTTTGAATTAAAAAAAAGTTTTGTTACTAAGGTTTTGATATAGGTACCATTCACAAAATCTTCAAATACATATTTTCCAGTAATTTGAAAACTATGGTAAATTTCTTAAACTAAAATGAGAGCTACTTAACATTTTGTTTTATTTCCATTCATTCCATCATTCTTTTTCACCTGATAATAATAATATTGCTAGTTGATGAAAATTATGATTCCACAGTTTCCATAAGTGAATATCATATTTCTATGATAAACTTAGCCTCTATAACTGAAGTAGCTCAATAGAACCTAAAGTCTAGAAAGTTATGGGAAAGCTACAATTCTCCAAACCCACCCCTTCCCATAGTTCTTCATGATTCTCTCTTCTCTGTCTTCAGAGTGTTTTTATTTTAAGTCAGAAGGGTATTTCTCATTTTATGCTGAGTCGTGATATTCTTAATTGGTTCTGGATAGTAACACTACCTGCTAGATTTCAGTGCCTTGCTCTAGAAAATGGTACATGTGTGGAACTGTAATCTTTATGACAATCTAGATTTAGTGGGAGATGAGAGGATGTTACAACCAACAATGTATACCAGGCAAGAGGAATGACATTCAAGTATTTAATTTCTATCTAATCTTTCTTGTCCTAATTTTCACTAAGTCTTCTGAAAAAAATATCCTATAATTCACAACTTAAAGGCATATTTACATTTTACAAATAACTTCATTCTCTCTACTTCAGGAATACTGTATCCAGTTTTACAAAACTGAAACAAAAATATTGTTAATGTATGTTTGTTTAATGTCCACCATCACAGGGCTCTAGGGAAAATAATATTTAAAGTAATAGCTATAAAAGTACAACAGAGGTTTTCATGGTTATCCAAATTTTCATAATCCTTACATATTATATGATGTCTTCCTGGGTATTTTGGTTCATGTCTGTAATCTTGCATTCAGAATGTAAAACAAGTACAGGGCTGCAGGTTTGGGGCCAGTTTGATTTACATTTCTAGTTCTAAGTCAGCCAAGGCTACACATTGAAACCCCAACTGACAAAATAAAAGACATGCTTTTTAATTTTTAGACTATAAAATTAATAGCTTAATTTTATATCCATTGATTTAAATACACCTTAAAAGACTTGGCATAAATATGATGCAACAATAACATCTCCAATGATTGCTCTTTTACTGATTCCTTAAAATTTAAGTCATCTTCAGACTTATTTAATCAATCAGTCACTACAGACTCAAATAATTTCTATTTTTTTCCTTTTTTTTGTAATGAACACACTACAAAACTGGTTTATTAACTCTTTTTAATTTTATATTCTTATATGGACATTTATTAAATAGATTTTCAGCTATTTCTTTGCATAAACAACTATAATTTCACATTCTTTCATTAATTTGCTGTACACTCAGAGTATGAGAAGCACACATACACAGGAATACTTAGCAACCCCCATTTTATAAAACAAAGCTTGCCTTACTAAATCTTGATGAGACAATATAATTTTATCCATTAGAAACATAAAATGTAATACTTTTATAAAATGTGGAAGAGTTGGGGGTCAAAGTTAGCTTGTAAATGGCATTGCCAGAGTGTGCTTTCTCAAGTATAGAACTTGATTTACTCAAATGAAAATATCCATGTTTTACATTTTGCTACCCCTGACATCTTGCACTTCAAAACCCTTAATAAAATCCTTTTCCATTAAATTTACCTAAATATTTACTTTAATCATCATTGATTAGATTAGCCAGTTTAAAAAGTCATGTAAATAAGATCATAATATAAAGATGATGACTGTGACAAACATGCATATTATTATGTATATGGGGATATTTTACATGTTTCTTTTCGTTCTTAATAATCAGTTACTGAATGATGTAACCCGTTGTAATGTATATTTGGAATCATTCCAATCTGAAGTACATAGTGACTCATATGTCAGTCACTGGCTAGGCAAAGTTAACAGAACAAGAAATACAGACTCATTTTTCTTCTGTTGTATCACGAGTTGGACTGCCAGCCCAGGATATACAAATAAAACGAAAATTAAGTTGTAATATTTAATGCTTACAATATATATTGCTAAGTGTATGTATAAGCCTTTTACCTAAAAGTTGACATGTTTTAGAGGAATAAACCTTCTAATTTAGCTCTTATGTTTTCAAATATTCTTAAACATACTTTAATATTTATTTATATATTATTATAAATTTATATTTTTATTAATAGTTGTGATTATGTGTGTGCCTGAATTAAATTTATGTGCACTATGTGTGTGCAGATGCCCATGGAGGTGAGAGTTCATCAGTTAACCTAAAACTAGAGTTAGAGACTGTTGTCTTCCTCCTAATTTAAGAACTAAACTCAGGTTTCTTTGCAAGATGACAAAATGTTCTTAACCACTGAACCATCTCCCCAGATCCTGTGAAATACATTTTCTCATGTAAAATAAAAACACTTTATCTCATACGTTACACAAAGATAAATGGTATGCCTCAATTAACTTATCAGTTATAGTAGCCGAATTATTTCCCAGGAGTCATGTTTTTAATAATACTCCATGTTTATGACATGCACTTGAATTAAATATTGTGGGTGATAAGTGTTTGGTTTTACATATTAATATTTTATGTATTATACTAAACATTAACCCATTTGGGGCTGCCCTTTTAGAAATTATGTGCTTATTGCATCAACCATCCTGGAACCCTTATCCTATGGCAGGATCTTTATCAAGACTTTTGGTTGATTCTAATGAGTCATCCATATTAGGCTATCTCACTAGAATTAATTATGCTATGATTAGGCTTCCTTTAGCTACTTTCCTCCCATCTACAATTATTATGGCAGATGTATTAGTGAAAATATCAGGTAATATTTATTATTTTTAAACCTCTTCAGATTCTTTGCTGAAGATCCGTTTTTTTCATGACAAACACATGCATGTGACAATTTCTTTTTAATTAAAACATTTGCTTTACCTGGGTATTATTTGTTTTTTTCTTAAACTTTTTAAACATCCATTTCTTTCTTCAAACATTTTTACTAAACTCATGACATATTTCTTTGGAAACTTGTCTATAAAATAACATTTTTTGTCTTCCTTGGCATATGTTTTTAGGTTTTTCAGTTTGTTAATCTGAGGTGTTTATGATTTTCTACTATCAAAAGCTATATTTTGTGACTTTTTGTAGCACTAATGTAAATATTAATATTTTGTGCATATATAATTTATTTTACTAAGATAACTTTTAATTTTTTATTTAACCCACAGTTTCTTTTGAAACATATTTTATAATTTTCAACCTACATTTATCTTAGTTTCATTTTCTTTATGAATTTTACAATAACATGAGCATTTGAGGATTCTTGGTTATTATTGCCTTTATTAGTCAGGAAATCTTGAAATGCTATGTAAAATGTTATATGAATCAAAGTAACAGGGGAATTTTATTAGCTTTTTTGTTTAAATATTTGTAGTTTTTCTGAATTTTGCCTTAAAGAATGAGTAACAGAAGCAAATGTGTTAAATTTCCTCTAATTCTGTGATTTTATACACTTCTTTTATTTTCCTTGTATAATTTAGCATTCTTAACTATCCATATAGAATAAGACTCCTTGGATTTTCCTGTGCTATCTCACAAAATTAAATGTCTTTTCCTTTTTGTAGTAATGATTTGCACATAATATTCTTATTAATATATTCATTTCTCTTCATTTATTTGTTTTAACTTTTTTATTTTTATTTCTGCTTGTTGTTTTTGACACAGAGAGTTGTAGTAGTGCCCTGATTGTATGTACTTGGGTGCTTCTTAATCCTTTTATTCTCTATCTTTGAAAGTAAATGTTTTCCTTTCATAATATATATATATATATATATATATATATATATATATATATATATATATAGTTTATTTGAGAAAGCTTTTGTGGGCCATGTTTCTAATGTTTTCTTTTTCCTACTGGCTCCTAAAATCCTTCCTCCCTTCCCCCAGGTGATATTGTGTTTGTGCTATTACAAATAAAACTTTCCTGAGGATCGGAATGTGGAGCAAGCCACTAGTTAGCTTTGGAGGCCAGGCAGTGGTGACATACAATTTCAATCCCAACACTCAGAAAAAAGAGGTAGATGGATCTCTGTGTGTTCAAGTTCACCCTGGGATACACGAGACTGATCAACTTTCAAGTAGAAACTGAACAAGGCAGTGGTGACTTATTTAATCCCAATGCTTGGAAATCATATGCCTTTACTCCCAGCACTGGGGAGCTGGAGACAGGAGGGGTTTGGCTTGGCTGAGAGAAGAATATAAAGATGGAGGAGAAAGGGGTTCATGGCATTCAGTCTGAGTATCTGTGGAGACACTGTATTGCCCACTTTTGTCTGAAAATTCAGTAGATGTAAAGGGTCTTACTAGTAGCTGGTTCATTTACTTCTCTGATCTTTCAGCATTTATCCTGATATCTGACTCTGGGTTTTTATTATTAAGAAATACTAGAATCTGCACTACCCACCCCCTCTTCTGAAGTGTTTCTTGCGTTATGGGTCTCTGCATCTGCTCAAATCAGCTGGCAAAGGAAGTCTTTCTGATGACAACTGCTCTAGGCACAGATGATCTCTGAGTATAGCAGATAAAAACATAAAGAAAAAATTCTTTCATTTTCTCCCCAGTCATGTCTTTTTTGCTAGTTAGTTTGGCTTTTTGTTTGTTTGTTTGTTTTGTTTTGTTTTTTGAGACAGGTTTCTCTGTGTATCTTTGGTGCCTGTCCTGGAGCTAGCTCCTATAGATCAGGCTGACCTCGAAGTCACAGGATCTGCCTGTCTCTGCCTTCTGAGTGCGGGATTAAAGGCCTGCACCACAACTGCCAAGCGTTTCCCCCAGGCTTGTTTAGTTCTCTCTTAGGTGTCTGTGGCATTCAGTTTATGGTACCTAGCCATCCAGAAAAAGATGGAAATGTGCTCTGTCTTTTGGTGAAGGACTCAAGTTAAACAAAATATTGCTTGATCATTACCACAAGTTCTGTACCATCATAACCACAGTATACCTTGTAGGCAGGTCCAATTGTACGTACAAGGATTTTTTTTTGTTGTTGTTTGTTTGTTTGTTTTTGTATTGGAGTCCCAGTCCAACTGTTGAAAGTCTTGATTGATTACAGACTTCATTTGTCTCATTACTAAGAGTCCTTTCTAGATAAACCCTCATGGAATTCCACTGCACTCATTTTCAACTTCAATCCCCAAACACCCTGAAATTCTAGTCATCTTTCAAAGTATCTGTCTCTCCATCACCAATATCACACACTTCATGGTCTATCCTGTTGTTGTTCCTTTCAGTCGCAAACCACCTGATAAATCTGTTTTAATTCCCCTTCTCAGGGAGATAGATGTGTCCCTCCATTAAGCCAAGATGCACAAGAGTATTATATCAAAGTCTTGAGGTACATGGATTCCCAATTTTTTGATGAACTGCCATATTATCATAGTGGCTGTATAAGCAATGGAGGAGTGTTCCCTTTGTTCCACATTCTTTGCAGCATGAGTTATCTCTTTTGTTTTTCATCTTCTTCATTATGACAGGTGTAAGTAAGATGGAATATCAAAATAGCTTTGATTTTCATTTCCCTGATGGAAAAAGATGCTGAACATTTTAAACATTACTGAGCCATTTGTGATTCCTTTATAGAGAATTATCTGTTGGATTATTAACTTTGCTGATGTCTAGCTTATTGATTTTTATGTTTTGTATATTAGCCCTCCATTGGATATGGAGTTGATCAAAATATTTTCCAATTTTATAAGCCACTGTTTTGTGCTACTGACAGTGTCCTTTGCCTTACAGAGGTTTGTTAGTTTCATGAGGCCCCATATATTAATTGTTGATGTAAGAGCCTGTGCTTTTGGTGTTGTGTTCAAGAAGTTGTCTTCTGTGTTGATGCATTTAAGGCTATTCCCTACTTTTTTTTTCAACCAGGTTCAGTGTTTCTGACTTTATATTGAGTTCTTTGAACCATTTTGACTTGAGGTTTGTTCAAGATGATACGCCTGGATCTATTTTCATTCTTTTTTTTTTTTTTTACATGAAGACATACAGTTAGGCCAACAACAAATCGTGAAGGTGCTCTTGGTTTTTTCCATTGTATATTCCTGGCTTCTTTATAAAAAATAGATGTTTATAGATTTGTTGATTTATGGCCTGTTTTTTTATTTGATTCAGTTGGTTAACATGTCTGTTTTTATGGTGCTGTTTTTGTAACTATAGACTGTAGTACACCTTGAAATCAGGAATGGTAATAGCTCTGGCAATTCTTTTATTGATTTTGATTGTTTGAATTATTCAGTTTTTATTTTTCTTTTCCATATCCATATGAAGCTTAGTATTGAGTTATCAAGGTTTGCAAAAAATAGCGTTGGAATTTTTAGGGTAATTATATTGAATCAGTGGTTGTTTGTGGTAGGATGGAGATTTTTACTATGTTAATCCTACCTATCCATAAGTATGGGAGACCTTTGTATCTTCTCATATAATTCTCAAATTCTTTCTTTAAAGACTTAAAGTTTTGTAATACAGCTCTTCCACTTGCTTAATTAGTGTAATCCTAAGATATTGCTTGTGGGTATTGTAAAGAGTATTGTTACTCTGATTTCATTCTTAGTCTTTCATGTGAATACAGGTGGGCTACTGATTATTTTATTTTGTTTTATGTTATAGTGGAGTTAGTAGTGTATCCAGTTACTTTTTGAAAGGTGGTTATCAGCTATAGTAGTTTCCTGGTATAGCCTTTAAGGTAGAACTGTATTCTTCTGATAAGACAAAAATCAATACCTTTCCCCAACACTAATTTTGGAGAGATTCTCTTTTGACATATTATGCCTGATTAAATAAAAAGTATTAGTAAGTTTCACAGGTTACTCTAGATTAAATCATCATTTTTTATGAACTATCATCTCTTCTAATTAAGAGGTGTCTCTTGTTTAAGTTGATACTTTTTTATTAGATTTAAAAAAAAATACCAACCCAAGTTCCCACACACTTTCCTCCTCCCATTCCTTCCACACACCCTCCCACCCCACCTGATCTAATCCTCAAAAAGGGTAAGGCACATTGCTTTGGGGGAAGGTCCAAGGCCCTCCCTACTATATCTAGGCTGAGAAAAAATATACATCCAAAGAGAATAGAATCACAAAATTCCAGTACATGCAGTAGGGATAAATCCTGGTGCTACGGCCAGTGGCCCCTCAGTCTGCCTGAGCCATGCAACTGTCAACCCCATTCAGAGAAACTAGTTTGGTCCCATCCTTGTTCCTTCCCAGTCCATTGCTAATGGGAATGCAAACTTGTACAACCACTTTGGAAATCAGTGTGGCAGTTTCTCAGGAAATTCGGGATCAACCTACCCCAGGATCCAGCAATACCACTCTTGGGAATATACCCAAGAGATGCCCTATCATACTACAAAAGTATTTGTCCAACTATGTTCATAGCAGCATTATTTTTAATAGACAGAACCTGGAAACAACCTAGGCCCCTCAATGGAATAATGGATAAAGAAAGTGTGGAATATGTACCCATTAGGGTACTACTCGGCAGTCAAAAAACAATATCTTGAATTTTGCATGCAAATGGATGAAAATAGAAAACACTATCCTGAGTGAGGTAACCCAGACCCCAAAAGATGAATATGGTATGTACTCACTCATAAGTGAATTCTAGCCATAAATAAAGGTCATTGATCCTATAAATTGTGATTCTAGAGACACTAAATAAAGTGAACCCCCCAAAAAAACATACAGTTATCCTCCTGAATATTGGAAGTAGACAAAATGGCTAGGCAAAAATTGGGAACTTGGGGGTGGGAGTAAGGGGAGATGGGGAGAGAAAAGTGAGAAGGGGAGGATGGGGAGAGCTTGGGGGAATGGGAGGGTTGGGAGCAGGGAAGTATATATCTTAATGAAGGGAGCCATTTTAGGCTTGGCAAGTGACTTGACTCTAAAGTTTCTTTTTTAAAAGTAAGAGTGAAACAAATGCTTTTGTCATATGATAAGGCATCTCTTGGGTATATTCCCAAGAGTGGTATTGCTGGGTCCAGGGGTAGGTTGATCCCAATTTTTCTGAGAAACCGCCACACTGATTTCCAAAGTGTTTGCACAAGTTTGCAGTCCCACCAGCAATGGATTAGGGTACCCCTTTCTCCACAACCTCTCCAGCAAAGGCTATCCTTGGTGTTTTTGATTTTAGCCATTCTGACAGGTGTAAGATGATAAAAGCATTTGTTTAACTATGTTCATAGCAGCATTATTTGTAATAGCCAGAACCTGGAAGCATCCTAGGTGTCCTTCAATGGAAGAATGGATGAAGAAAGTGTGGAATATATACACATTAGAGTACTACTCTGCGGTAAAAAACAATGACTTCTCAAATTTTGCATGCAAATGGATGGAAATGGGGATGTTCTATGGGAACTCACCAAGGCCAGCTGGCCGGGGACTGAAAAAAGCATGGGACAAAACCGGTCTCGCTGAACATAATGGACAATGAGAACTACTGAGAACTGAAGAACAATGGCAATGGGTTCTTGATCCTATTGCACGTAATGGCTTTGTGGGAGCCCAGGTAGTTTGGATGCTCACCTTAATAGACCTGGATGGAGGTGGGTGGTCCTTGGACCTCCCACAGGGCAGAGAAACCTGCTTGCTCTTTGGGCTGAGGAGGAAGGAAGACTTGATTGGGGAAAAGGGAGGGAATGGGAGGTGGTGGCAGGGAAGAGGCAGAAATCTTTAATAATTAAATAAATTAATTTAAAAAAAAAAGAAAAAAAGAAAATACTACCTGAGTGAGGTAACCCAGACCCAAAAAGAAGATCATGGGATGTACTCACTCATAATTGGTTTCTAGCCATGGATAGGGGGCCACTGAGTCTATAATTTGTGATCCTAAAGAAGCTAAACAAGAGGGCAAACGCAAGGAAAAACATATAGTTATCCTCCTGGCTATGGGAAATAGACAAGATTGCCGGGCAAAAAATTGGAATCTTGGGGGTGGGGTGGAATTGGAGTAAGGGGAGATGGAGAGAGAAAAGTGTGAAGGAGAGGATGAGGGGAACTGGGGGAAACGGGATGATTGGGGATATAGGAAGGTTGGATTGGGGAGCAGGGAAACTCATATCTTAGTTAAGGGAGCCACCTAAGGGTTGGCAAGAGACTTGAACTTGGAGTGGCTACCAGATGCCAAGGGCAATGTCCCCAGTTAGTTCCTTGGGCACCTGAGGATAGGGAACCTGAAATGAACCTATCCTATAGCCATACTGATGAATATCTTGCATATCACCATAGAACCTTCATCTTGCGATGGATGGAGATAGAGACAGAGACCCACACTGGAGCACCGGAATGAGCTCCCAAGGTCCTAATGAGGAGCAGAAGGAGGAAGAACATGAACAACGAAGTCAGGACCACGAGGGGTGCACCCACCCACTGAGACAGTGGGGCCGATCTATTGGGAGCTCACCAAGGCCAGCTGGACTGTGACTGAAAAAGCATGGGATAAAACCGGACTCTCTGAACATGGCGGACAATGAGAGCTGACGAGAGGACAAGGACAATGGCACGGGGTTTTGATCCTACTTCATGTTGTGGCTTTGTGGGAGCCTAGACAGTTTGGATGTTCACCTTCCTAGACCTGGATGGAGGGGGGAGGACCTTGGACTTTCCACAGGGCAGGGAACCCTGACTGCTCCTGGGACTGGAGAGGGAGGAGAAGAGGAGTAGGGGGAGGGGGAAAGGGGCGGGAGGAGGGGGAGGGAAATGGGAGGCGGGGAGGAGGCGGAAAATTTTTTTTTCAATAAAATAAAAAAAAAGAAAGAAAAAAAAAGTAGGAATGAAAATCCACTTTTTTTCTTCTTCCTTTCAATGACTGGTTTGACCAACACTTTTTTTTTTGAAGATTCTATCTCTTCTTCAATTTATATTTTCTGGTTCCTTGTCAAAAATCAAATGGCTATAACACTGTGTGTTTATGTTTGGTTACTCAATTCTAGCACTGATCAGTGAGTATTTTATCTCAGTACCATGATGTTCTTATTAGTATACTTCTGTAATATATCTTAAAACCTGGCATGCTGATACCTTCAGAAAAGTTGTGTTGTTCAGGCTTGTTTGGGCTTTCTTGAGTCTTTAATAATTCAAGGTGAGATTAAAAGTTGTTTTATAAATTCCTCCAAAGAATAATTTTAGAATTTGAGTTTTGGGGGGAATTACATTAATTCTTTCAAGTCCCTTTTCATCGGATGGCTGTTTTCATAGCACTAATGTTGCAAGTCCCCATATTATGGGTGGTCTTTCTATGCTATAATCTTCTACACATTCTGTGGCATACATATGCATTCCCAAACACAAATACATGAATAAAGGTAAAATATATATAATACATATTTTTGATGAAAAGCTATATTTATAAATTTTAAATATAAAGATGTCATTGCTATCCCACTTTTTATTCCAATGTAGTTTAGCAAGATTTTATAAAAGTAGTATATAATCTCAGAGTCTTGGTGAGGATTTAATTCTGAAGTAGTACCATAGTTCAAGATATAAATTTCCCTTTCATGCAGCTCACTGAAAATGTTTGGTAATAAAATAATATATATATATATATATTTATATATTACATGAAAAGTAAGAAAGAATTACGCAAACAAGAAGAATTTCAGTCCATCACTTCAAAAAAAAGTCTTAAAATCATAAGAAGTTGACTAAATACAGACTAGACATATGGGAAAATCTTTGTTTTGTAATGTATTGAAACATACAAAAATTTATTGTCAAGTGAGAAATAAATTAATGAGAGCATGTAAGATTATATACATATATCCCCTTATAATGTATGTGCATTGTTACAAAAATTAGCAAGTCAGTCTAAATGTGTTAATTATGAAATTCAATACCTTTTTCTTAATGTTTATATTTTCCAAATATTTAAATGATTTCATAATTCAAATTTATTTTAAGAAAAACATGATAGAAAATAAATTAAATGCAATAAGATCAAGTGGGCAGAAATAGAAACACACCTGTCTTCCCAGAGAACTTTGTCCTAGGTAGGGAGAAGAAACTAAAGATCTGTGCCTTTTTGTAACCACTAGAGCTGCATGGGTGAAGATGGACACATACTCCTCTGCCAAGACCTGTTTGATATCTGCATAGAGAAGAAACTTTAAACACACCTGAAGCCTTCTGGTGCTGGGGGTCATGCAACATTGTAATGAACAACTATATGGTAAAGTATGACAAAGAGAGAGAGAGAGAGAGAGAGAGAGAGAGAGAGAGAGAGAGAGAGAGAGAGAGAGAAGAGAGAATAGTTCATGTCTAATAGAGAGAAGCAGAGCTGCAGAGACAAAGACAGTGAGGAATGGGCTGATGTGGGAGGTCTGCTTGCCACCTGGCACCTTGGAGACTAGGACTGGACTGCTGCCTAGGACCATATCTGGGTCTGTATTCATGGTCTGTGTTGATTGCATGGCCTGTATGTCTCTCATAGTCCTCCTAGATTCTGAGGTTCCGGGCTGCCAAGTGTAGCGATTTAGGGGAACGAAGGATGTGTCTCAACTAGGGCCAAGCAGATTTCAATGGCCTGGGCTACTTTGGCTATGGTGTTGACTAAACCCAAACTGCTTCCAAAAGCCATATCTGGGTGGCTGATTCTACTGAAAACACAGTATGCATTGCCATCTGTGGCTTATTTTCCCATTGAAAGCAGATGCCCGATGTGTGGGTTGACATTTTAGGCCATGTTCATGCACAATGGTCATGCTCCTGTTGGCATCACACAGATCTAATTGTGGTGCATTAAACCCCAAGGACATGGTGACTTCTGGTTTAATCTGAAGCCTAGCGACATGTCTGGTTCTATGGGTCTACTGCAGTCAGGACCTACATTGATACCCATGGCCCCCAATACCATTGAAAACCTGATTGTTGTTCATCATCTGGCCTACCACCTTAAGTTATGTTGTCTAAGAAACACCTAGCAGACAGGACAATGCAAATCAGAATGCTCTGTGTAGCCATTCAATGGCATGGTTACATTCAGATCACTGTGCTGTTAAAACCATGTCTAGGTTCACAATCCTAACACTGAAAGGGTCTGTGTTGATATTCATGGCTTACATTGCCACCAAAGGCCACAAGGATTCCTGATTTCTGGTCCTCCACCTGTAAGCATGATGTAATCTGAGAAACATGTATATGCTGCCAGGGCCATGCCTACATAACTGTCCTGCACTGCCACCTCTGGCCAAAGTGTTATGGGTCTGAAATGCAGCTGAAGGCCATGTCTTGTCCATGTCTCTAGCTAACATCAAATTCGGTGTATATGCCTGGGTTCTGGGCCAACAATGGAAGCCATATTTGTGCCCATGGGTTACACTGCCATTGGAGCACTGCAACCCAATGCCATGTTGATGACTGGACTCCAGCTGTCTGTCTAGCCATGTCTGTGTCCATGACTCTGTGGAAGTTCTGTGTTTAGGTCCATGGATCTTGTTACCATCTAAAAATGTAAAGATATAAAAATATGGTGTCTGTGCCATCACTTGGGGACATGTTGCAGTCTGGAGACCAGGTTGCTGCTAGTCCCAATCTTATCTCAGAGTCTTGTGCTGCTACCTGGGGAGCAAGAAACATCCAGACTACTGATGGTCATGTCTGGATTCGTGGACATTCATCAACCAGGGTCTGTGATCATGCCCTATGCCAGTGTTACTACATAGGCCCATGTAAAACATGTGTTGAAACATGGGTTGAAGTGTGAGTGCCATGCTGAGCTGACCCTGTCCCTCTCACTGGTCCAGGCAGAGCCACCCACTCCACAATGGAGAGTTAGTGCTGCCTCTCACTGAACTGGGGCAGTGGACCAGTGACTGTAGCATGATAAACTTGACCCCCAACCCTAACAGACAAGTTGCCTCTGTTCACCTCACAAACACTTGGGAAAACTGACCACACCCATCATGACAGGCATGAGAGTCCTGGCTACGCCCCTCATCTGAGGGGGAAGATGCTAATAGTCCAGCCAGAATAACAGTGCTACCACACAGACATATATCCAGGGCTTTGTGTGGTCACTCCCCATAATGTACCGCATGTATAACTCGCTGGAGCAGAAGGGATTAGTCCTACAAACCACAGACACAGGATCTCCATAATTTAGGGTAACTGCATGATATCTAAGAGGAGTTTTAAATGTAAAAGAAACTAGAGGTTTTGAAACAAATACAGTACACAATGAATATTTGCAAATAAACCTGGTTGGAGAGAAATGTATATTTCATGATATACCACAGCTCCCAGTACCACTGACATGAATGAAGAGGTAGTAGATTGAGGAGAGAAGGCATTTTTTAATGTTGTTGTTTGTATTTTGTTTTTTCTATTAATATTCTTTTTGCATTTTAAATTGTCTCATTTTTATATATTTTTACTTCCTTTTGTGGGGATGCACTGCAAGGGTGAATGGGGAATATGGAGGAGTTATATGGAATTAGAACATAAAATTAATTAATTAAATGTTTCAGCTTCAAAGGTGGTTTTTCTATAATGACTCAGATTTGATGTATCATATATTTCTTAATCTTCACATGACCTTGCACAAATAACCATTCATGCAATGAAAATAGTAACTGAATTTTTGTTGATATATGAACAGTGTTACTCCCTGCTTCTCATTCAAAATTTTAAATCTCAAAAGTAAGTTATCATACATCAAATTAACCCCTCATGTTCCTGCTGTCTCCTAAGCCTTAGTCTGCAAATTATGAATTCTCATTGTAATATAGAAAACTTTACTTTGGGAATCAAGTGAGGCATTATCTAGGAAGCAGAAGCTAAAACACTGAAATTACCTCACTGCATTCTGTGATTGCAGCCAAGTATGGTAATTCACTAATGAATTGCCACCTTTCTAACTGCAGGTAATGGGAAAGTGACCAGTTGTTCACCATCTGTAGCTAATTTCATTTTCCATGATATAAAGTGCTGTTTTTAAGCATCTTTTATGCTGTAGTTCCATTCTAAAATGGATTTACCATGTGGCAGTTACAGGGCAAATGGACATACATAGGCAATTCAGAGAAAATTTGGCACTATCTCCTCCCCAGGTTGCTGTTATTTCATGAACTCAATGCAGTCTGCCCTCCTTGATATCCACTCCATTTGGCATTCCGCAATCCTCCTACTTTTGGAAGTGAGAGAACTCCTATAAATCCTGGCCAGCCTTAGCTGGTTGTACAGCAGATGTATGGGAAGTCTTATTTTTGACATTTGTAGCCTGTGTAGAATAAAAGCAAGGGTTTAAAATATGCTTCTCAGACTATAGTTTCCATTATTTTGGTATTTGTCCACTTGAAATGTAATTCTTAAATATGAGCCACAATCTGGCCATTTTCTCTTTATCTTACTAGCGATTTTGTTATGTGTTGTAAGTTTAAATTATAACAAAATGTTCTCTTTATTTATACAGTCATTTCAAGATTTCCCAGCATTTTACCAAGGGGAAAATGTGGAGGAAAATATGGTTTAATGTCTATAGTACAACACAGGTTTTAGGGTTACATGATAACATGGTATATTCATTTAGCAGGCTTTCATTGAGGATTTTGAAAAAAAAAGTATTACAAAGCTGGCTTTTGTGAAATTGGTACACCAATTATGAAACTATAGATAGAATATGTGCAGACAACTATAATAAAGTCAGGTAGTAAATCTGAGATTGTATAAGAGAGATAATTAAAATGGAACAAAACCAAATGGATTTTGTGTATTTGGGCATATGTGCCTGAATACAAGTGTACATGGACAAACACACACATGTGTGTTTGTGTCCTTGTGTGTGTATGTATTACATGTAATACACAAGTAGTTCCAAGGTAAAAAATGATGTCAGGAATCTTCCTCCTTTCATTTTTTTCTTTCAGTGTGTGTCTCTGTAAAATAAAATCCACAACACACCAACATGAAGAGATTCAAACAAGCTTTACCACCTTCAAATTTTAGAGTCAAGCTGAATTTCTCTAGGTTCTGGGCATGTTAGCCATTTAGCCATTTTTTTCTTCCTCTAGTAGTAAGTGTTTTACCAACTCAGTTAACATTCCAGAACTTACTGCAAATTTCCTATGAATAATAACACGGTTTACTTTGAATTCTAACCACCGTCCATCTTGGGTAGGAGAAGCATGGTGTCTGCCTCATTGCCTTCTTCCCTGCATTCTGTTCTGTCTACACCTATCTAAGCTGCTGTCCTATCAAGGCCAAGGCAGTTTCTTTATTAATTAACCAATGAAAGCAACACATAGAAAGAAGACCCACCTATATCACTTATTATTCTTAGGTTTGATCTTTTCATGGTGTCCCAGATTCCCTGTATGCTTTATGTTAGGAATTTATTGGATTTAACATTTCCTTTGACTGGTTAATCAATTTTATCTATCATACCATTAATGAATGAGATTCTCTCTTCCATCTCTTGTGTTCTGGTGATGATGTATACATCTGTAGTTCTTGTTCCCTACCCCAAATTTTCCATTTCCAAAATTTCCTTGGTTTCTGTTTGCTTTATTGTTTCTATTTAATTTTTTAAGTCTTGAGCCATTTTCTTTACGTTTAAAAATTCTTTGTTAATTTTTCTTGGTTTTCTTTAAGGGGTTTATTTATTTCTTCCATTTTTTTTGTCTTTTCCTCAAGTTCTATAAGTGAATTTTTAATTTTCTTCTTAGGAAACTCTATAATCTTCATAAAATAATTTTTAAGTTTATAATCTTGTGTTTCAGATGCATTGGAATATTCAGGTTTTGCTGTTGAAGGATCATTTGTTCTAGTGGCGCCTTGTTGCTCTTTAGGTTGTATATGTATTCTTTTTTGACATTATTGAGCTCAACATTTTTCTCTGCTCCCCTCCCTGACACTCTCCTCCCCTTCAACCCTCCCCCAAAGTCCCCATGTTCCAAATTTACTCAGGAGATCTTGTCTTTTTTTACTTGCATGTAGATTAGATTTATGTGTGCCTCTCTTAGTGTTCTCATGGTAGTCTAAGTTCTCAGAGATTGTAGTTGGTAGCCTGGTTTTCTTTGCTTTATGTTCAAAAACCTCTTGTGAGTGAGTACATGTGATGATTGCTTTCTGTGTCTGGATTACCTCACTCAAAATGATGTTTTCTAGCTCCATCCACTTTCCTAAAAAAAATCAAGATGTCGCTAATTTTTTCTGCTATGTAAATATACCACATTTTCCTTATCCATTCTTTGGTTGAGGGGGCAGTTAGGTTATTTCCAGGTTGTGGCTATGACAAACAATGCTGCTATGAACAAAGTTGAGCACATGTTCTTGTGACATGATACTGTGTCATTTACTAATCTTTTCTTCCAACTGGTATGGCTTGTGCCAGTTTTTTAACTGCTATCGTTTATACCTGTGCCTAGGTATTTTGAAGATTTTCCATCTCTTAAAGTTCACACTTGTGCCTATCTAGATTGCTGGGTTTATGGCAGATGTCTTATAATGGGAAATATGTTCAGGAACTTGCAGTTGAGAGACAGAGTGGGTCTTGGCAGGACAGCATTCAGTGGGTAGTTCAGGCACCACATGGCCTGGAGGCAGGTATCTCACCTGCTTGGAGGCTAGTGAGGACACAACCAAAGTAGTGGAATTCTACTATATGTAGTGGCAGGGTCCAGGGGCTTTGCTTATGCTTGGATATGAGGGGAAGGAGTATGGAATGTTTCCTGATGTTTAGTTAAGGGCAGTCTAGCTGAGAGTCTAGTCACTCATCTGTTTTTCCAACTGATATGGTTTATGTCTATGTCTATGTAGTCTGCTAGGGTTGCAAAAGAATGCTGGTCATAGGTAAGATTTTTCAGATTCTTGGCATTGTGTGGCAGAATGGGTTTTGGAAGGACAAAATCCCATGGCTGGTGAGTTGGGGGCACAGATTGGAGGCAGGTATCTCACCTGCTTGATGCTTTTAGGGATTGTGTCATAGTAAATTCTTTTTTAAAATAGGCAATAACTTTTAAAATATCAAGCATTTTCTTGTAAAAGTTTAATTTTCTTAATTCTAGGGTCCTGTAACCAACCAACCAAACAAACAAACAAAAAATCCTAAGTTAGTACTTTATTTAAGAGGGAAGAAATTGAGCTTATTAACAAATCAAACAAAGCAAAACCAAACTCAAATTGTAAGTAGCTGAATGTCCAATTATCTGATATTCACTAACAATCATTTTTACCTAAACAAGGGGCTAGGGTTACTTCCCTGGCTCTGTCCCCTGCAGCATACACAGCTTTTCTTCTAGCTTCTGGATTTCTTTACTCTACTACTACTAGGTTGTAGTACAAATTTTAGCTGGTCTTAATAATAAAAGCCCAGAGTCAGATATAGAGGTTAATTCTGGAGATAGAAGAAGCAGAGAGGCCAGACACTAGATATTTCTTTTACTTCGACCAATATTCAGACCAAAGGATGATTATGTCTTCAGACTATATCTGCAGAATCTGTTCTTCTCTATCAGCCCTCATACTTCAACTTTTTGTCTCCACCAAACCTCAGAGAGCAACTGTCCCCACCAAACCTCAGACTGCAATAGTCACTTAAACTTCAGACTTCATTGAACTCCTGCCTCTTTCTGCCTTAGATTCTATTCTCTACCCAGTGATATTACTCCTGTTTCCACCTTCCTAGTGCTGGTAGTAAAGATAGGATCACCTTTGTGTGAGCTCTGTTTATTTTTTAAACAGATTCAATCTCATATAGCTCAGTATTGTAGGAAGGCTCACAGCTTGTGGTTACCCACCTACTGGGGTATGACCTCTTATACTATATATGCAGATGCAGAGCCTGAATCTAGCCCTTCTTCTTCCTTTGCTCTGGCTGCTTGTTCAGAATCTTGGATTGCTGGTTTTGATCTCCTTCCACCATTCAAGCAGAAAACTCTGATTTGTGAGTTTACCCATAAATAAATACCTATATATTCTCAATTCTGAGCTGGTATAAGATTTCTTTTAAGCATCCATGTATTTCTAAATGATGAGCTAGTATGGGATTTCTTTTAAATATCTGTGTATCACTTGGCACCCAATGTGGGGCTTGAAATCATAACCCTGAGTTTAAGAGTCTCATGGTAAACTGAGAAGTCAATATGGGCTAAGCAGTGGCCTCTAGCTGAAGAGAAGTTGCAGGCTTTAGAACAACTGGCAAGAGAACAACTAGATGCTCACCATGTTGAGGAATCAACCAGTCCTTGGGATGCTCCTGTATTTGTTTTAAAAAAAAATCTGGTAAATGGATAATGATGACAGATGTAAGAGCTGTCAATAAGGTAAATCAACCTATGGGCCCTCTACAATCTGGAATACCTCTGACTTCCCTATTACCAAAAATATGGCCTCTTATAGTTATTAATTTGAAAGATTATTTCTTCACTATACCTTTGCAAAAAAAGGATAGAGAAAATTTTGCCTTCACAGTACCTACCTACTTATATTAATTCTCAGTCTACTAGGATATATCAATGGACTATCCTCCCACAGGGATGCTCAATAGCCTCACATTCTGCCAATACTTTGTAAGTCAGCCATTGCAAATAATACATAAGCAATTTCCTAAATCTATAATTTACCAATATATGGGTGACATTTTGCTACCTGACTCAAGCATGGATACTTTAGAAAGAATGTTTGAAGAAGTAAAGAAAGTTTTGCCAAAATGGAGATTACAAATTGCTCTGGAAAAAAATACAGAGAGGAGATTTTGTTAATTACCTAGGTTATAAAATAGGTTTGCAGAAAATTAGGACAGAAAAGGTACAAATTAGGAGAGAATGGTTACAGACAATTAATGACTTTCAAAGATTATTAGGAGACACTTCCTATCTATGACCAGCTATTGGGCTATCACCTGATCTAATAATTCATTTAAACATGTATATGGATGATTCTTATTCCTGATTAATTCTTGTAAATTAATAATTAAAGTCAATTCTGTATCATCTGGTATAAATTAAACAATTGCAATATGCATAACAACTTTGTGCATATGGCAAAATAGTATGCTTAAAAGTTCCATAAAAGTTCTTAGTACCATGAGAATAGCATGTACTTCTGACTCTAGATGGATTCATAAGGACTTAGGTCAACTTGATTCATATTTTGTTTTTGATTTTCAATCTGACATTGTGATTTATTTCCATCAGTATGAAAGGTAGAGGCTCTAAATATTTGGTCTTTCCTACACAATGAGAGGAAGGATCCAGAAATTTCTCTTTATAAGTTAAATTCTCTTGCTTTTGAGATAATTGTTATTCTCTCTCAAAAAAATACTGCAAACTTTTTGCCTGGTTTTATTTTCCACTTATAATTTTCCAATTTCATCTTTAGTGAATGCTACTATAAGTTCTCCTGGGTCAAGTCCTAGTAATTAATGAAGTCTCAACTTTCATTATAGAATTAATTCAGAAAATTTTTCCACATACATTTTAATTTTTTGCACAGTTTATGTGTGAAAAGACCCATTTCAAGATAAGATCTTCTGTGTGTCTTAAAATTCCTACATAGATATTCTTGAAGGATTAAATGGGCAGAATGCAGTTAAGCTTCAAATCTACATAATCCACATTCTCTATCTGTATTTTTTCCCCAGAAGGCAATTCTCTTTCTGCTTCAGCTGATAATTTGTTGTGACTATTTAAGTCATTGTCATCATGTAAGATTTTTACCAAATTACACAGTTCATCAGTACCTATCCTAATAGTGGGTTGTAGATAGGAAATGTCTCCTAGTAATCCTTGAAAATCATTAAGAGTCTGCCATTGATGTCTCCTAATTTTCACCCTTTGGTGATTGGATTTTGTAAATCTACTTCATAGCCTAAATAATTAATAGAATCTCTTCTTTAAATTTCCAGGACCAATTTGTAATCTGCAACAAGGCAAAAACTTTATTTCTTCAAACATTCTTTTTAAAGTATCTACATTTGAAAAAGTTTGTAAAATGCCATCCATTTCATGGTTAACTATAAATCCAGGAAATTACTTACATATTTTCCAATGACTGCCATACAAAATATTGTTACAGGGTGGAGCTATTTAACATTCCTTGTTGTAGAACCTTCCAATGATATTGCTTAGCAGATTGAGAGTTACTATAGTTAGGCACTATGAAAGCAAATTTTTCCTCTGTCTTTTTCTTGTAAAGATACAGTAAAAAAACAATCTTTTAAATCAGTCTCTATAAGAGACCATTCTTTACACTATAGGGACAAAAAGGAAATTTCAGACTGTAGAGAGCCAATTGACTGAATTGTCTTATTAAATCTTTTATCATTCTCCATTTTCCAGATGTATTTTATTCAAACAAATAAAGGAGAATTCCAAGGGCTAGTTGATTTTTCAATACGCTGAGCCATTAGTTCCTTTTGTAACAGCTGTTCTAAAGTCTGCAGCTTCTCTGTTGTTAAACGCCATTGTACATATTTGCCTGTCAACCATTTTAAGGATAGGTCTGTGGTTCCTTTGAGAGATCAGCACCTGTTAGGCTCTGTTCTTGTACAACATGAATGATTGGTGACTTTTCTTGTAATAATTTTTCTCAAAAAAAAATAATAACTTAGGATTAGTTCCTAAGATTGGGGGAATGTTAATCTGAGTATTCTATCTGCTTTAACACATTCCTCTTGTAGGAGACCTATTGTTTGCTTCTAGATGCTCAGCCCCAAAATTACCAAAGAGAAATTGTATTAATTAAATCACTGCTTGGCCCATTGGCTCTAGCTTCTAAATGGCTAACTCCTGCATATTAATTTAACTAATTTCTAGTAATCTGTGTATCACCATGAGGCTGTGGCTTATTGAGTAAAGTTCCATCATCTGTCTCTGGTGGGGCTACATGGCTTCTCTCTGACTCCAACTTCTTTCTTCCATCATTCAGTTTAGTTTTGATCACCTAGCTAAGTTCTGCCTTAATATAGGCCAAAGTAGTTCCTTTACTCATTAACCAATTAAAGCAACACATTGTAGAATATCCACACCAAATTCACACAAATTCATTGCTATGTTACACACATATGGCTTTAAATTTCCTTTCTGCCCTTCTATTCCTATACATTTGACACATCTCATGTTCTGTTTTACCTGAGATGAAGTTTCAGTCCCTAAAAGCTGATCATTTACCTATTGAATATGTCAATTTAAAAGCTAAGATTCTGGTGAAATTATTGCTATATCCTTGACTATGTCTATCAGACCTTCAATAACAATATGGTTTATTTGTATTTTTAATTTTGGTATTTTTTCATTTATAGTTCACCAAAATATGTGCTTTATGGTGTTTCCTGCATTTTTGTTCTGTCTTCTATAGCTCTTCTAGTATCCATAGGAGTATGGCTTCACAATATAGACAGTTGGTTCTTTCATTGGTCTGAGAAGGCATTTCCTCAATGATGACAAGAAATGACAGTACCAGATTTGACATAAAGGCTTGAGAGGGACCATAGAAGTTTCTCAATGCCAAAGAAGTGCCGTGAATGTTCCATGTTGATCTACATTCATTTAGGCAATGTCTGCCTTTGCCATCACTTCTGCATAATCCAGAAGTGAGGGGTCTTCTATTCAGATCATGCTTAGAAAAACACTATCTCTTGGAATGCCCCGTTTATAGATAAATTTAAAGTTGCCTTGTTTGTGACAATTGAAACACTGGACATTTCAATTTTTCCTCAGACCTCTGGAAATCACCTCTCCCTTTCAAGCATTATGGTGGTCTTGAGATTTAATATTGATTGTATCTCAGAACCATTTTTTCCAAGAATGCTGATCTTGCTTTAAAGGCCTAATTATCCTTTAGCATTGTGAATTAGAATTTTCAAAGGCCAGAGATTCAATTATTATTTGTCCAGCTTCCAAATTTGGTGTCATTCTATTTACTATTCCTGTCAATCTCAGTAAGAAATCAATTAAAGTTTCTTTCAGGGCCTGTGCACCCTTAGTAAATGATTCTATCTTCTTTCTTACACCTTCAGTTCTGTTTCAAGCTTTCAACGCTGTTGCATGGCATAAATTCATCATGTGGCCATCATATTGGTTTTGCATTTCTATAGTAACATAATCTCCTTCTCCAAGAAGTTGATTTTGGGAGATTCCCATACCCATAGCTCATTGTAATTGTAGACTAGGCTCCAAGACTGGTGTAACCAAAATTTTCCAGTCATTGTACATAGTTCTATTATAAATTGAATGTGAGTTTAACATCTGTTTCACAAAAGGTGATTTCATGCCATATGAGACTATTAACTTCTTGAATCTCATTTAGAATAATGTTGTCATAGTGGCCTAATCATCCCCCAAAGAGCCTCTATCATTTGGTAATTCCTGTAAGGTTACAGAATTTATTAATATTGATTGTTTGAAAATCTTGATTTGTTTCTCTCAAATCTATTAATGCAATAATGTAATTGGTTTACCATTAAATTCCTCTGAATTTGAATGTTTCTATGATCTATTTTATTAAGCTTTTCCAAGGACTGTATCTTATATTTCATGCCAAACATCATTTTAAAAGATAAACCAAGAATTATCAAAGGGATAATGAGAATTATCAAGATTACAATTAATAGTATGTCAATCCTGGTTAAATTAATTTTCCTGTCATTTAAGTGTTCTTTTAATAAATCACACATTACGCAATCATACAGAGACTCATCTTTCTCATCATGTTTCCCACTTTTTAATATAAGAAAACAACTCTCTTTTAATTAATTCCTCCCTTCAAGAATTTCCAATTTTCCACCTCATCTTTGGACATTGATAATGAAGATACAAGTCTGTTTGCTGCTGTGTAGAACAGTAAAAGCTTTACTCTACTTCAAGGATGCTTCCTAGTGTGATAGCAGCACAAGATTGGTCAAGGGAAAGCCCACCAGAAAAAAAGAAAGGAAAACCTACCTGGTAAGGTGGTGACTCTGGTTGTGTGTATCTCTGGCCTATACAACTGGCTGCATAGCTATAGGCAACCAATCTGTTAATGAATTTTTACCTCAAAAGTTGGTTGTCAGGTATAGTGCAAATTCTAATTGGTCTTAATAATGAAAACCAAGAGTCACATATAGGAGTAAATGCTGAAGTTCAGAGCAGCAAAGGTACCAGACTAGAGAGTTCTTATACCTTTACCAATGCTTATACTGAAAGGGCAATGCTGTCCTCAAACTATAACTTCAGACTCCATCTCCACCAAACCTCAGACTGCAACTGTATCCATCAAACCTCAGACAACACCTCTCACTACCAAAGCTTAGACTTCACTGAGCTCTTTTCTGCTTTGGCCTAAATTGGACTCTCCACCAAGCTATATCACTCATGTCTCTACTTCATTTGTGCTGGGATTAAAGGCTTGTGAACTCGAGTGCTGAGATCGTCTTTGTGGGAGCTGTTTCCCTTTAAGGCCGAGTCAGTCTTGTGTAGTACGAGATAGTCATGAACTAACAGAGATCCCTCTGCCAGTATCTTTCAAGTTCTGGTTTTAAATGTATGTGCCACTACTCACTGACTTCCAGTTGCTTAGCTCTGTACTTTAAACTTCAGGCAAGCTTAATTTGTTAAAACATAAAGTATCATTATCTGTGGTCCTGCTTTGGTAGTGACATCTGAAAAGTTCCTAGGGTCCTTTACTATTCTTTTATTCTATTTTCACCAAGAGATCCCCTGGGATCTCCTCATGGTTTCCAGCATGGCTGCACAATGCCCAAGCTTCTATTGCTCTTCTTGATCCCTTCATGCCTCCAAAACAAGAAATATCTAGGTTATTTTTTTAAGTGTTTACTTATTATTTTTAATAAACATTGAGTACACTGTTCATTCCATTTCACAATTTTTCTTTTTCTTTTTTTTTATTGAAAAAAAAAATTTCTGCCTCCTCCCCGCCTCCCATTTCTCTCCCCCTCCTCCCGCCCCTCTCCCCCTCCCCCCACTCCTCTTCTCCTCCCTCTCCAACTCCAAGAGCAGTCAGGGTTCCCCAAGGTCCTCCCCACTCCATCCAGGTCTAGGAAGGTGAACATCCAAACTGTCTAGGCTCCCACAAAGCCAGAACATGAAGTAGGATCAAAACCCCGTGCCATTGTCCTTGGCCTCTCGTCAGCTCTCATTGTCCACCATGTTCAGAGAGTCCGGTTTTATCCCATGCTTTTTCAGATTGACACCAGTCCCCAAAGCAAGAAACTGCCTAGCACATATAAGGCCACTCATACCGGTGATTCAAATAAGATGACTGCGGATCTTGAGCTGTAACTCTGAATCCCACGATCCCGTCCCCGTGGATAATCCACTGATGTGCAGGAGGGTATCTGCCGCTAATTCTCCCTCTCAAGCAGACTACTCCTCCCCAGTAGATGCCACAGATGTGCATCTGTCACTTACCTACTCTGAGTCACCGATTGCTTACAGATACCAAATGCAAGAGGAACTCACTGGAGTGTACAGGCCACTCCTTACAGTGGAACTGGTAGTATAATTACAGATTATCTAGGTTATTTTTATACTAAGTAAGCTCCCATAAAGAGACACAATGTTAGCTGCCTTTGGAATACAGTTTCCATGTGCTGACTCGGAGGAAACACTTCACAGAATATTATTCTTACTGATGACAGACTTTCCTTAATCAAAGCTATTTTTTTCAGCTCCACCTAACCAGAATTAATTGTCCCAGTAACTTCTGTGATGCCAGTCTTTTGTTAAACATTTTGACTCTTCAGCCAAAACTGAAAAGGTGCCACAGATTTTTTTTTGACACAAATGACCAAGTTGCTGTGAGAAGTCTTACACCCAATGGTTACCTGTTCACTGGAGCTTGGCATCTTACTATATAAGCCAATGAAGAACATGTGTCCACTCTCCTCTTCTGGCTGTGGGATTTGGTTTCTGATCTCTGTTCAAGCAGAGGATTCTGATTTGTGAGCCTACCCCTAAGTAGCCATCTATTTCTCAATTCTGAGATAGTGTGAAATTTCTATTAAGCATCTTTCTTCATTTGATGCCCATGTAGATTCAGACTCCACACATATAGGTGGATGGCCTAGCTGGTCCATGGCCCAGACAATTTCCCAAACCTGCCCGCTTGACTTGCTTTTACCTTAACATTTTTTTGTAGAATCCCGCCAGCAAAATTTACTGTTTGTGGCAAGTTGGAAATTTCCCAGGTGCACACACTGCTGCACTCCCTGGGGTGATTTCTTGCTGCATGGCAAAATGTACAGCTTCTGGTTTCTGCTCCCTGCCTGTGAGTTCTGGTTTTCTTGCTCTGTGCATGAAATTGCTTTAATTGTTTTTAATTTGTCAAGCAAAGCATATTTCTCAGTACTTAAACAGTACCAAGGCAGAAATCTAAAACAACTCTGAAACTAAAGTGGCCCAGTAACATTACTGTCGCCACCAGTTGAATTGCTTCTATTGGCAACTCTGCAACCATGCCATCTGATGGACAATAAAGATTATAGTTTACCAGATCACATAACAGGTAATTAATCAACCAATATACCAGACTACATTAATATTGCAACTTTTACTAACTTTAATACTATAGATTGTATTATGCAAAGCTTGTATGGTTATGGTGATACATCAATTTATTGGGTATTAGGACACAGTCTTCTTCTCCATATTCTATCATTAAGAAAGAATATGACACTTTTAGAAATGATACAATCTTTATGGACTAATAATTAACATCTAATTGACAAGACTAATACCATCGAAAATCGAAAGTTGCCTGAAAAAATTACATTTGTCAAGGGGTTTTGCTATTGTTTCCAAGGAAGAAGAAAAACTGGATGCCATCAAAATTAATAAAGATTCAGTTTTAAATGGAGAAAACTCTTAAAAGAAAAAGAGAAAGACAGCTCATCCACAATGGTAACAACTATACAGATAGTAAGAAAACTTTGTAAGAGTTGGCAGGGTTCTGTACTTGTCTTTGCAGGAAAATATTCATCTTCAAAAATTCAAGAAACTCTGGATGTTTGGCTTCAGACAGAAGGAAAATTAATTATCTACTAAGGTTCATCGAGAAAAAGTAATCCAATTTATGAAACTAGGTAACTGATATGTGTGTGTGTGTGTGTGTGTGTGTGTGTGTTTATGAATATATAGAGCTGGCTTTGGAATTGGACATTGGATCTGCCCCCTCTCTAAATTGAAACATGTTGTTAAAATAAAAATTCAGAGTTTCTGTCTCATTTCAGGCACCAGGATATGGGATAGAAAGAACAAAGAATTTAGAAAAAAATTCACTTTTATTCATATCTACTATTGTCTCTATCATTCCTTTTATTGAATATATATATATGCATATGTCTATATAAATAATGTTTAAGTTTTCCACATTAAACAATGGATTTTCCTGCAATAACCTTTAAAGTCTGCAAGAATAAGGTGGGGCTCTACAAGAACAAATCCACCTGGTTGATATGATGTCATGAGACTGATAGCGCTACTATAAGAACTCTTTTGGGTACCAGCTGCTCAAGTTGGTTCAAACATGGTTAGCTGAAATGGTACACTTTTTTACAAGATTCTGGACAGACCTCCACCAAATACTCAGAAACTATTTGCAATTATCTCAGACATTACTCTTGAAACTTAACCATCATTTTACTTTCACAAAATTCCATTGAAAAACATTGCCCCCATGACAGCTGGAAGTAATTCTGGAAAACAATGTCCCCTCTCCCAACAAAGTTTGTTCTCAGGGTTAGGGACATCGTTTAGGGGTTGATTATAACTGGCATAAGGTTGGGAGTTGGGGGAAAATTTTATAAGCTCAGGAATCTCTTTTAAAAAGGGAAAATTGAATGGAATAATAGATTAATATGAGCTTACTTACAATAATAATAATAGTGAGTAATAAAATGAACACTTGTGAGTTATTTTTATAGGCAATTTCATTGGTATAGATTGTTGTATTTTGATATAAATTTAAATTATATTGATTACTGGATAAATGCATGCTTTTATCTCTGCTTAAAACATTTTTATATATTGATATGTATTTATCATATTGAAATGTACATTTCTACCTCTGATCAAGATACTTATACATTGTTTACATTTTGAGGTCATTGTCCTCATTTGTTGCACATTTACTTATTGTATAATATTCTAATATGAAGTCTTAGTCTTTAAGTTATATACGTATTAAGGATTATATATCAATAATCATCTATGTTTGTCATACTTATATTTAGACTAATGAGGTTCTTTAGACACATAGAGATTGTATTCTACATAGATAGGTAATCTTCAACTACTTCAAAGAGCTGTAGAATATACCATTTATATAACTTAAGATTCTGTTGAAGTGAGTCACGATTGCTCCTGGCAGCAACAATCTATTCCTGAGAGAATGTTGAGCACCGAAGACACTCCACTTGGACCTTTTTTTTTTTTTTTTTTTTTTTTTTTTTGGTGAAACTGGCCTTTGGGCAAGAAATGCCCATTCCTCAACCACTGACAAGATACATGGTATCTGGAAATGGAAATTTCCTGCCTCTGAAAACTGTCTGTTACTTACTCTAGGCCTTTACCAAAGTTGATTACTTCAATGTTGCAAATGAGACTTTTGGTGATTGCCCAGGTAGCCAGTTGTCTCTGTCATTTGTTGCATATTTTAGAAGTTTCTTGATTGCACTTTGTGCTTACTCAAGTAATATTATTTTCCTTCTCTTGTCTTTGAGGGAGTTGAAGACTAGATAGTTGTAGTTACTTTCCTCTCATGACTTGACCAATTTATTTACTATACATATTTGTTCTTATTGTATATAATTTTGTATTAGGCTTAGAACTCTCTTATTTAAATGAAAGGGGGAGGTGCTGTAGGAAGTCTTATAACCAGTGGTTACCTGCCAAATGGGCTGTGGCCTCTTGTACTATATAAGCTGATGTAGAGCATGTGTCCACTCTTTTTCTGCTGTGGGATTTGGTTTCTGATCTCTGTTCAAGCAGAAGGTTCTGATTTGTGAGTCTGCCCCTAATTAAATAACCATCTATTCTGAGCTATTGTGAGATTTTTTTTTACCATCATCTTCACCCAATAGAGACTTTACTTCCCTTTGAAATGTTCCAATCCAGGCCTCGATCATATGCACTGTTCTCCCATCATTCTTATCTTCCAATTTTCTGCAAGTGTCTCACTGATCTTGCAATTATCAATGGTTTTTATAGCCTAGAGTACTAAAGTCTTTTCATCATCCTCCCTCAAATATAGTCAAGTCTCTTGCAGCAATAGTCCACTATCCTAGTACAAATTAAGTCTACTAATGGTGTGGTGATCTGTGTGGCTAACGAGCAAGGTAGATAGAAATGGAATTTTTAAGCTTTATTGCACAGTTAGTAATCAAAATAAATCAGGACTAGGGCGTAAACAGGAGGAGTACCCAGAAGCAGAATCTGGTTAAGGGTCCATGAAGTAGTACTTTTTATTGGCTTACATTGCACAGCTTGCTCAGGCTGCTTATGAATTCAATACTACCAGCTGAGGGTTGGTTACCCTGACTCACAATGGGCTAGGCTCTCCTCCATAAATTGCTATTTAAGAAAATACCCTATGAACTTGCTTATAATCAGATTGTTTGGATGCATTTACACAATTGAACATTCTTCCTTTAAGATAACACTGACTTGAGTGAAGTGAAATTAGTCAGTAGAGGGACAGTTAGATAAATAGTTCAAAATTCTCTGCTATTAAAAGAGTTTAAGTCCAGCTTGGAATACATTTGAATATTCCTTAGAATGTAATATAAGAATATTATTGGATATTAATAATTACCATTAGTATAAAATATAATATTTGTGAATCACAACAATGGAAATAATATATAAACTGGAGAAATACACAGTGATGATCAAATAGAGTCTTTTTAGTTCAAAACCATATAAATCCTGGATTCTCTAATATAGAAAATGCAATTGTTTCCCAGATACATGTATATGCACTTTGGAAGGTACATAAAACAGAACTCCTCAGTGCCATCCAATATTTTATATTATATACTTGTTTTAATATCACTTTATAATAATAGTCACTACTAAATGTTGCTAAATTCAGGTAATTTTTGCAAAGGGAAAATCAAATTGAAAAGAAAAATAAATTAGAGCTAAAAAGTGCAGCTTTTAATCTCTTATTTACAAATTCTTATTAATGCCCCATTATGAAATAGATGATATAGATACAAGAAGCATCAGTTATGCATTTTAGAGCTGAACTAATTTATTTGGAAGTTTATCTTTCTGGTAAACCATGTGGTTCTAAATATACAGATACTTGAGATCCACTGTGGTTTCTGTTAATCCATGAATACTCATATTTTCTGTGTGAAAGAACGATAATTAATATGGTGATCTGTAAAGTACTACATGAAAAGGGAGTTTAGACTTTGGCATTCTTGATTTAAAGTGAGATAAAGAGTTACAGTTAGTTAAAAAGATTTAGGATAAAATTCCTTAAAGTATAGAGAGCCTGTATCCCAAGATTCTAACAGTCACAATAGAGAAAACAGCTTTGATTCAAGATATCTCCATTTATAATGGGGAGCATAACTAATAAAAAGACCAGATAAAATCTTTTAATAGAAAAAAGTAGGAAGAAACCTTTTTAAAACACACACACACTCATAGACACTCATATCTCTTCTATGGATTTGTAGCCTGTGCTCTATAAGTATTCAGAGTAGTTGTTGTTTTTGTAATTACTATGAAAAAAGTAGGAGTCCCTCTTACATACACATGAGGTTGGCTCAGAAAGGTGTGCTTATATTCATCTCTTCAAACTTGGCTAGACAAGATACCTTACTTTTCTATTTGGAACTATAATGAGATGAATTCTCACAATTATGCTATGAATTATTGATTGAATATTGATAAAGAAAATAGGATACTTTCTAATTACTTGGAAAGGATAACTATTGGTTTTTATTCTGGGTGTCCATGGGAAATTTTCAAATAGTCTATTTTAATTGTAACAAACTGATGGACAAAAGTGATTTTTTATGGATAAATAATGAATTTCCATGTCACCAACATGGGGCCTGTATTTTTGTGTTCTGCCTGAGAAAGCTGAGGAAAAAAGAGATAAGAGAGAAAGTGAGAGAGAAAAGGCTATGACTCCTTTAATAGACTCTGCCAAAAAGCAAACTCGTGAGCAAATGGCACATTAAGTAGAAGTAGAAAGCTAAATAAAAACACCTGCCTGCTACATTGAGGGCACCCAATTCCAAAATTGGGGTGATTGAATACAACTCCCAGACAAACCCAGCTTTGTAGGACCTGCTGTCTTCAGAGACCTGCAAAGGGGGTGGGGCTAGCTACCAGCAAAGGGTTTATATATCACTGCTTATCAGTTTAATGTTTGTCTCACATATCAGGGATCACTGCAACTGCACAGCTGCATGAAATTCCTAAAACAGGTTTAGATTGAAAAAAAAAGTTTAAACATGTTAAATGTGCTTAATATAATGTCTATAAGTTTAACAAATAAATGAAGATGCATATAAATCATTATATAAAAAGTAAAAAAAGTAAATAGCTTAATAATAATAAAGTAAAGAAAGACTAAAGCAATATAAAGGATAACAGCCACATAAGGATGTAAAGTGCACAGTTTAGGTCCTGAAAAAATGCCAAATTAATACATATCAGACTACAGCTGCTGAGAGACATGGAATTGTAAGAAAAACTGCTGAAGATGCAGAGATCCACAGGTAATCATTGGACTGTGTTTCCCCACCTTCACTTTCTCCCACTGCCTCCACCTCTTTCCTCCATCCCACCATCATCTACTCCCCAAGAGAGTAAGGCTTTCCATGGGAAGTCAACAAAGTCTGTCACAACACTTGAGGCAGGATCAAGGCCTTCCCATTCAATCTCAATTTCCTACCCCATGAAAGGGATGAAATTCAGTCCATGAAAGGGAGGAGGAAAGTAAGAGCAAAGAGATCAAGACTATTATAAGGATATCCACAGAAAGAGCTTATCAGAGCTGATGGGTGCTCACTGACACCAGACTGAAAACTAGGGAGCCTGCATAAAATCAAATTAGGACCTCTGATTGTGGGTGACAGTTTTGTGAGTTTGGGCTGTTTGTGGGGCTACTGGCAGTGGAATAAGGATATATCTCTACTGTGTGAACTGGCATTTTGGAGCCCATTACCTATGGAGCATTTTCTTGCTCAGCCTAGAAATGGGGTAGGAAATTGAGATTGAGTGGGAGGGCCTTGATCCTGCCTCAAGTGTTATGACAGACTGTTGACTCCCCATGGAAAGCCTTACCCTCTTGGGGAGTTGATGATGGTGGGATGGAGAAAAGAGGTGGAGGCAGTGGGAGGAAGTGAAGGTGGGGAAACTGAAACTGTTATGTAAAACAAAAAAAGATTGTTTAAAAATAATAGAAAGAGGAGGACTGCTAAATTAAAATAGTCTAGATACTTTAGGGATGTCTTAACATTTACACGGAAGTCAGAAAATATATTTGTTGTAGAAGAGGTTATGGTTTCATTTCTACGGGAAATGAAAGGAGTTGGATTAGTTAAAGGATGATAGATATCTGGTTTGATCGGAGAGATTCCCCTGAAAATCCTGGCTATAGACAGAAATAATCTTAAAAACATTATAAGACAAATGATGCACATTTTACCTGCTCAAAAATAGAACAAAAAATCAACTTTGACTAACTTTTGTACATTACACAGCCCATACTTGTGTTTATGCAGATACGTATGTTATCTTTCAAAGTCTGTGCACTTTTTTGAACACGGGAACCAGTCATTAATAAAAATGGTTGCCCCAGCCTTTCAGAGTGGGTCTGATTCAGTTTAGGTCTGCACCCAGCAAAGTTTCAAGGCTTTTGGCTGAGGTGGTCTAGACTCATAAAATATTCTAGACTGGACTATACATAAGCACTTAATTTTCCCATTGCACAGAGGCTGGACAACAAATGGTATGACTGCTTTTTCTAGAACTTAACCATTTTTTTTTAATTTTCTTAGGTTTCCTAAAGATGCTTTCCCTCACAGAAAAAAAGAAAATAGTGTAGAGAACATACCATGATGCCCACATTAACAAGACGTGAGGTGGGTGGTTTGGGGTCATTTGGTGAATTATAAATGTTTATCATCTTTTAATAGGGATAAAGGAACATCAGATAAAAAAGTCTTTTAGTTTCAAATGCTTTACATTGCTTTGAATTTTGGTATATTGATAAAAATTTAAAGTTATTTTTCTTAGACTGTATGAATGTTTTTCTACTCTTGTCCTATGTACCTCATTTAAAATGTAATATATAATTGGAAAATACAGGTCAGTAGTTAGTCATATATAACATTCAAATGGGTAATCATATTAGGTATGTGTTTAAGGTTAAACAGATGAGAGATAGGTGAACTTCAAGCACTTCAAAGACCTGAAGAATATAGCATTTAAGAAGTTTAATTAATTAAACCTTTTAATGAAAGTGAGAAATATGTGATCCTGACAGTACCAATATGCTCTCTAAATGGATGATGGGCATCAAAGATCCTTCATATGGAGTTTGATTTCATTGTGGCAAAGTTAACCATTTATGCTGAAATTATCTTTGCCTCAGCTGTTGACAGTATACTGTCCAAACTGAACATGAAGGACCCAAAGGAATACTATTGCTGAACTTTGATAAAACAAGGTGGGAACTTCCTTCAAATTTCCTGCTTCATAGAAAAATCTGACAGATATTTCAATCCTGTAGGCTGATGATGGATACAGTAACATTGCACAGAAGCCTAGCACGACTGTTCATGAAGCAAGATGTCTGTCATTTCTAAAATTTTGGAAGGAGCTTCACTGCAATTTCTGTTTAATCAGATAATAGTATATTCTTCTGGGGTCTTTGATAGAGTTGAAGACTAGAGAGTTATAGATACAGTTTTCCTTGCTTCTGAAAGAAGGTAAATTGGGATAGAGTTGAAGACTAGAGAGTTATAGATACAGTTTTTCTTACTTCTGATAGGAGGTAAATTGAGTATAGAGATTTGGACTTATCAAGATAGGATAGAAAATAAAGTGATTCCTATAAATTTTCCACTGCAAATGGCAGAATATTGTAAGTGTAATTCTTACAAAGTTGTTCTAGTTGTATATACTTTTAATATATTAAAGTGAAAAGACTTCAATTTTATTTAGACATAATTGGGCAATGTTGAAAAACATTTAACTATTTAAAGATGTGTTACATTTGTTTATGTTGAAGAATATTACCTAACTAAGTTAAGGTATGTTACATTTGTTTATGATACCTTTGTTAGTGATGTAAAGATCTGATGAATTTGTTCATCTTGCATTTAATTATGAAAATATATGTTCTTGTTTTACCTTGTCTGCCTAAGAAATGAGATTAATTTAATAAAAAGCTGAATGAACAATAGCTAAGCAGGAGAGGGATAGATATGAGTAGAAGGCAGAAAAACTTAGCAGAAGGAGAAATCTAGGCTCAAAAGAGAAAGAGAAGAGATTGAGAGAGAATGAGAAGGAGCATATGGGCAGTCATGAGCCAGGAAACCACAAGAATCAGTGACAGTAAGATATACAAAAGGAAGGAAAGGTAAAAACCATAAGACAAATGTAGGTTAATTTATAAGAGCTAGTGGGACAAGCATAAGATAAAGTTGAGCATTAACTAACAAGAAGTCTTCTGCCAGTTGGTTGCTCAAAAGGAAACCTAGCATACATGAGTAAGTGATATCTTCAAGTGTATGGCCTTACTAAAATGGTAGAGGGTAGCAAATGGACTAACATTAGCCTATCAGGTTGTCTGGATATAGGGAGCACTCTACAGAAACACTTGACTAAAACCAATAAAATTTAACTTTTCCTGGTACTGGTGCTTTACTTGGTAGAATTAGATAACTAGTGTCACTGTTAACTTTTTATATATTAACTCCATCTTAATCACACCCACACATGGATATGTATACTGCATACACACATGTATTAAATGTATATATGCATATATACTTCTTCAAAAGTTGGTAGTTATACATAAAGATTATCAAAAGCCTTTAGTGTTAATTAACCTTCCCTTCTTATAATTCCTCCATTATCCTAATCTCCTTTTGCACTGTTCATGCTTCACTACTGTTTCAGATTTCTAGCTCTGTTCTTTGTAAAATGATATTTAATTCTTCTGCCTTCAAATTTGATCTCTTTCCTGCTGCTTCCAAGTTACATGTCCTTTGTGGTTATTCTATCCTAAGAACAAAAATTAAGATCCACAGACAAGAAAACTAATGAAGTTTGTGCCTCTAGATCTGGGCTACTTTATTCAGGATGATTATTTCTAGTATAATCCATTTACCAAGAAATTTCATAATAATTTTTCTTAATAACTCAATAATTTTATTATCCATTCAATGTAGAGGGAGCTGTTGGCTCTGTTCCTGTCACCCCAGCTCCTGGTCGCCTGGCTAGCTTATGCCCCGAAATAACAACACATAAATTGTATTCTTTTAAACACTGCTTGGCCCATTAGCTCTAGCCCTTACTGGCTAATTCTCATATCCCAATTAACCCATCTCTAATAATCTGTGTAGCACCAGTCTTACCAGGAAAGATTCAGCATGTCTGACCTGGCGGCTTGCTTCATTGCGTCTCTCTCTGAGAGGAGCTGCCCTGCATCTGAGCTCACTTCCTCTTCCTCCCAGAATTCTATTCTGTTTACTCCACCTACCTAAAGGCTGGCCAATCAAATGGGCCAAGGCAGTTTCTTTATTAACCAATGACCTTCCTCCATCAATTCAACAATTGACAGAAATCTAGGCTGCTTCCAAGTACTTGTTATAAAAAATGATAAACAGCACTTAGACATCTTCTACTCTAGAAGCATATAAAATAAATGAAAAAAATTTAATTCAGTCAATCAATACATAATAAAGGAGATAATGCCTCAACTATGTATTAGATCTTACCAAGTAAAACTGCTAGTTCCAGAATTATTAGGTTTTGTTAAAGAATTTAGCAAAGTTCCTATATACTGCCCACCTCCATTATCTAAAGACTATTTCCAATGATAATTCCCCATTGCTGACTGTGACAGCAAAGGCAAAACATGCACATGTGATGTGGGAATCCCTTCTGTGTGCTGTGAATGAAGAAACTGTCTTGGCCCGTTAATAGGAGACAGAACTTAGGTAAGCAAGGAAAACAGAACTAAATTCTGGGAGGAAGTAGGCAAAGTCAGGGAGATGTTACCGATACATGGCCAGAAAGAAATGTGCTGGAACTTTACTGATAGGCCATAACTTCGTGGTGATATACAGATTAATAGAAATGTGTTAAATTAATATGTAAGAGTTAGTCAAAAATAAGCTAGAGCTAATGGCCCAAGCAGTGATTTAATTAATACAGTTTCTGTCTGATTATTTCGTTTCTGGGCAGCTGGGATGAACACTCTTCCTATAGATTGGTGCCCATGTGGCCTACCAAATCAAAAAAAAAAAAAAAAAAAAAACTGAGATGGTTTTAAAAGAAATTCTAGAAAATAAATACAGAGTTTAACACAGTTGATTGCTGATGTTCTGTAGTTCCTTTAAGAGAGCTTTTTCTGACTCAACTGCAGCAAAAAAGTGGCAGTTTTTGAAATGCTATCTTTCTGGGCTGTGCTGCTAGTACAACCTCTGTCTCTTTCAGGAGACATAACATTTGAATGGGGTTTGTGAGCAAAGTGTTACAACTTGCTCTTTGGCATAGTAAACCAGTTGAGTGCCTGAAAGTGGGGTGGTGCACATGGCTCAGATGTACAAGTGGCTCCACCATGCAGGGCTGTGCAGAGCAAGTGGCAATTTACCATATTTGACCTAGTAATAATGCAGATTAAATATTAAGAAGCTCTTAAACATTTTAAAAATGCTTCTGGTCAGAAAATAATGACAGAATGCAATAAAGACAAATCCAGATGAGTCATAGTGTTGGACAACTGTACAGAAGCATAAAAGAGAGAAGAGAAAGTATAGGGTCATAAAATAAAGTTACTGCTTTTAAAAAAAGGTAAAATCTTGAAAGAGACAGAGTACAGGCAGTCATTGCTTAAAAGGTATAAAAAAAAACAACATGTTATAAAATGGAAAATTCACAGACAGTCTGGATTATGTATATTATTGTATTATCTTTGAGTTTTTTGACAATGAATTAGCTAAATGCAGAGAGACATTTCATTGTTTCAGGCTATAAAGGTATCTTGATTTCAGAGTTTGAGTCTTAGGATATGATGTTTTGGAAAAGATGTTCTTCTTTGTCTCCACAAAAGAACAAGAACCTGTAGACTCCTTTCAGGCTAATATGGTTTGGAGACCAAAGTCCCCTAAAATGTCTCTGTGAACACCCCAAAAATGTTCTCAAAAATTACTTCACCCAATAAACAGCAGGAAGCAGTTTGGAGAGAAAAAAACTATGCCTATATTCCAAAATATTGTTTATAAATGTTTGTTTACATTTAAAGTGGAATATGATATAGATATGAATAAAATGCATTATTATGGATATTGTTTATTGATACAAATTTAATATCAATTTTGTTATGTGTATATGTATTTCTAATCTTGATTAAGGTATTGTATTTGTGTAGCTTATTTTAAAATATAAAGTATAATTAAGAATTAAAAGTTATTAGATAATCATCTGCAATAGTCAAGCTTATAGTCATGTTAGTTAGATTTTTCTAGATGTACAGAGAAGTATTTCATTTAGATAGGTATTATTCAAAACTTTCAGAGATCTCAAGAATATGGCATTTAAATTTTTTAAATAACTTAGGACTTTTCATGATAATGAAACACATCTGCTCCTGGCAGCACCAATTACTTCAAGAGGAAGATGGGCATCAAAGAGGCTCATTAGCCATTTGGGAAAGAAACTTCTCTTGCCTGAATTGCTTACCTGTACATTCAGGACCCACAGAGAAATGCCTGCTAACTTTCCTAAAGTTGAGACGGTCCTTTGGAGTTCATGCTTCATGAAAGTGTCTGTGAGACATTCTGCAGGATACAGAAAAAAATTGACTGGCAAACTTCCAATAAAGGCAGACCTGTCTTTGAAATTTCCTGCTTCATGGAAAAGTCTGCTGTATACTATGGGCCTGTAGGCTGAAGATGGATGCCACAATGGTACAGAAGAACTTTGGTTGACTGTCCAGGTAGCAAGATGTCTCTATCAGTTCTTGAATTTTGGAAGTTGCGTGCAATGCACTTCCTGTTTACTTAGGTAATATTATATTATATCCTTCTGGAGTCTTTGATGGTGTTGAGGAATTTATAGTTATGATTATTATTTTCCTTAGTTATGATAAACAGTAAAATAAATAAAAAATATTGAACTGTAATTCTTTATTGATACCTGTTTTATTATATCTAATTTTATTATATTAATGTTAAAATCTTGCTTTTTATTTAAGCAGAAAAAAGGAGGTGATGTGGGAGTCTCCTCTGTGTATGGTGATTACAATTAATGAATAAAGAAACTGCCTTTGCCTATTGATAGAAGACAGAACTTTTATTTTGATTTGGTACTTTTGTCTCATTCATTGACTTTCTTTTTTTTTCAGATTGTCTGTTTTAATTATTGTTTTTAATTTTCTCGGAATTTTTTTCCTTGAGAAAGAGAAAAATAAGAACTTAATACATAAGAAAGTGGAGAATATTGGTGAGGAGTTTGAAGTGTGGGAATATGTGAAAATACATTTTATGAAAAGCTTTTTAAAGAAAAAAATATCAAAGACCACATTGATATCCACCAGGATTATGTCTGTGATCCTTGCTGGTACCAGTTGTTAGGGGCAAGAAAGCTTCCTTTGCTCTGGTATCCATGATAGTATACTCATAACTGACAATGAGAGACATTGAAGACATTTTTGACAACCCACCCCATAAAAAAGGAAAGAAATATTGCAGGCAGAAAGCTATTGAAGAGAGCCAATAAAATTGTGAGAAAGAGCCTTTTTGGGAGCCATGGGATCTGCCAGCTCAGCCTGTTTGGGTGCTGGGATGGGGTGCTCAGGGCAAGGGGGCCGTCGGGAATTGATTTGCTTCAATAGCCTGTCTGCAGCAAGGTAGGCCCTATCTTAGCAAGGTTCCTGGCCACCAAAGGAACCTGATCCTTTTCTGGGAACCCATCGGAGTGGTTGGTGAGTGTGCTCTTGTCCCGCAGCAGGAGCACGGAAACAGAGTTGGGACATTCCCTGACGCCCTTCACTCCCTGGTCATTCAGCAGGGGCTGCTCCCCTCTGCTGGGGCCTTTCTCTCCCTAACCCATCACAGTATGCACCCAGGAATCTCCTCCCTTCTTCCTCCCTTCTGGGGGGCCACAGGATCCGCCAGTTCAGACTGTTTGCGCCCTGGAACGGGGTGCTGAGGGCAAGGGGGCCGGCGGGAATTGCTTTGCTTCAATAGCCTGTCTGCAGCAAGGTAGGCCCTTTGTTAACGAGGTTCCTGGCCACCAAGGGAACCTGATCCTGTTCCATAAGATCCATAGGATAGCATTTGAAGGAAGAGATGAGCAGGCACCAAGGCAAGATTTCCTCTACCAATCTGAAAAACAACATGAAAACACCAAAACCAAGTGATCAGACAAGAGAAGGTCTTGAACACCTTAATCCAGAAGAAGGGGAAAAATTGACATAATGAAAGCGATAGAGTCCCTTAAACAGCATGTAAAAAAATGCCCTTATAGAAATGGATGAGAAGTATAACAGAAAGTTTGAAGAAATGAATAAATACCTAAATGATACCCTGGGAAACCAAGAAAAAACAATGAAACATGTAATGGAAACAGTTCAAGAATTGAAAACTGAAATGGAGGCAAGGAAGAAAACAAACTGAGGGCCGACTGGATATGGAAAATCTAGGGCAACGAACAGAGACTATAGAAACAAGCATAACTAATAGAATGCAAGAGATAGAAGAAAGAATGTCAGACTCTGAAGACACCATTGAGAAAATAAACGTACTGATCAAAGAAAACAGAAAATCTAACAAATTCTCATCACAAAACATTCAGGAAATATGGGACAGCATAAAGAGACCATACCTAAGAATAATAGGGATAGAAGAAGGAGAAGAGTCACAGCTCAAAGACCCAGAAAATTTATTTAACAAAATTATGGAAGAAAACTTTCCCAACATGAAGAAAGATATTCCTATGAATATTCAAGAAGCATACAGAACACCAAACAGATTGGATCAAAAAAAAATCCCCTCGCCATATAAAAATCAAAACACAAAACATACAGATTAAAGAAAGAATATTAAGAGCTGCAAAGGAAAAAGGTCAAGTTACTTATAAAGGTAAACCTATCAGACTTACACCAGACTTCTCTATGGAAACCATGAAAGCCAGAAGGTCCTGGATAGAGGTACTGCAGAAACTAAGAGACCATGGATGCAAGCCCAGACTACTATATCCAGCCAAGCTATCATTCACTATCAATGGAGAAAACAAAATATTCCAGGATAAGAACAAGTTTAAACAATACGTAGCCACAAATCCAGCCTTACAGAAAGTAATAGAGAGAAAATCACAACCCAAGGAATCCAACATTGCCAACAGTGCCTATAATAACTCAGACAACTAGCGACCCTTCACCAGCACAACTCAAGGAAGGGAAACACACAAACTCTACTACCAAAAAAATAATAACAACCAGAGTCAACAACCACTGGTCATTAATATCACTTAATATCAATGGACTCAATTTACCTATAAAAAGGCACAGACTAAGAGACTGGATACAAAAACAAGATCCAACATTCTGCTGTTTACAAGAAACACACCTCAACCACAAAGATAGCCATCTACTCAGAGTAAAGGATTGGGAAAAGGTTTTTCAAGCAAATGGACGTAAGAAACAAGCGGGTGTGGCCATACTAATTTCTAACAAATCTGACTTCAAACTAAAATCAATCAGAAGAGATAGAGATGGTCATTTTATACTCATAACAGGAACAATTCATCAAGATGGAGTCTCAATCCTGAATATCTATGCCCCTAATATAAAAGCACCCACTTATGTAAAAGAAACATTACTAGAACTCAAGGCAGACATCAAACTTCACACACTAATATTAGGAGACTTCAACACACGTCTCTTACCAATGGACAGGAAATCAGACAGAAATCTATATAGAGAAATAAGAGAATTAATGGAGGTAATGAAGCAAATGGACTTAACAGACATATATAGGACATTCCACCCAAATAGGAAAGAATATACCTTCTTCTCTGCAGCTCATGGAACCTTCTCAAAAATTGACCACATACTCGATAACAAAGGAAACCTCCACAGATACAAAAAAATTTTAGTGACCACATGTGTTTTATCGGATCATGATGGATTAAAGTTAGAATTTAACAATGAGGCTATCCCCAGAAAGCCGACAAACTCATGAAAACTGAACAATCAACTGCTGAACAACATCTGGGTCAAGGAAGAAATAAAGACAAAAATTAAAGTCTTCCTTGAATTTAATGAAAATAAAGAGACAACATACTCAAACCTATGGGACACGATGAAAGCAGGACTAAGAGGAAAGTTCATAGCACTAAGTGCCAACTTAAAGAAAACGGAGAAAGCACACATTGGAGAATTAACAGAACACCTGAAAGCTCTAGAAAAAAAGAAGCAGACTCACCCAGGAGGAGTAGAAGACTAGAAATAATCAAACTGAGGGCTGAAATCAATGAAATAGAAACACAGAAAACAATCCAAAGAATCAATGAAACAAAAAGTTGGTTCTTGGAGAAAATCAACAAGATCGACAAACCCCTATCCAAACTAATCAAAAGGCAGAGAGAGAACATGCAATTTAATAAAATCAGAAATGAAAAGGGGGACATAACTACAGACACAGAGGAAATTCAGGGAATCTTTAACTCTTACTACAAAAGCCTGTATGCCACAAAACTGGAAAATGCAAAAGAAATGGATATCTTTTTAGATAAGTACCATATACCAAAGTTAAACCAAGACCAGGTGAACAATCTAAATAGACCTGTTAGTTGCAAAGAATTAGAAACTGTTATCAAAAACCTCTCTTCCAAAAAAAGCCCAGGACCGAATGATTTCAATGCAGAATTCTACCAGAACTTCCAAGAAGAGCTAATACCTATACTCCTTAATGTATTTCACATTATAGAAACAGAAGAGTCATTGCCAAATTCCCTTTATGCAGCTTCAGTTACCATGATACCAAAACCACACAAAGACCCAACCAAGAAAGAGAATTACAGACCTATCTCACTCATGAACATCGATGCAAAAAACTCAATAAAATCCTGGCAAAACGAATCCAAGAACACATTAGAAAAATTATCCATTATGATCAAGTAGGCTTCATTCCAGAGATGCAGGGCTGGTTCAACATATGAAAATCTATCAATGTAATCCATCATATAAATAAACTGAAAGAGAAAAACCATATGATCATTTCATTAGATGCTGAAAAAGCATTTGACAAAATTCAACATCCCTTTGATAAAGGTCTTGGAGAGAGTAGGGATACAAGGGTCATATCTAAATATAATATTCCATACTTTCTTCATCCATTCTTCCATTGAAGGACATCTAGGTTGTTTCCAGGTTCTGGCAATTACAAACAATGCTGCTATGAACATAGTTGAGCATATACTTTTGTTGTATGTTTGGGCATCTCTTGGGTATATTCCCAATAGTGGTATTGCTGGGTCAAGAGGTAGGTTGAACCCGACTTTCCTGAGAAACCGCCACACTGCTTTCCAAAGTGGTTGCACAAGTTTGCATTCCCACCAACAATGGATGAGAGTGCCCCTTTCTCCACAACCTCTCCAGCAGAGGCTATCATTGGTGTTTTTGATTTTAGCCATTCTGACCGGTGTAAGATGGTATCTTAATGTTGTCTTGATTTGCATTTCCCTGATTGCTACGGGAACTCACCAAGGCCAGCTGGCCGGGGACTGAAAAAGCATGGGACAAAACCGGTCTCGCTGAACATAATGGACAATGAGGACTACTGAGAACTGAAGAACAATGGCAATGGGTTCTTGATCCTATTGCATGTAATGGCTTTGTGGGAGCCCAGGTAGTTTGGATGCTCACCTTAATAGACCTGGATGGAGGTGGGTGGTCCTTGGACCTCCCACAGGGCAGAGAAACCTGCTTACTCTTTGGGCTGAGGAGGAAGGAAGACTTGATTGGGGGAGGGGGAGGGAATGGGAGGTGGTGGCGGGGAAGAGGCAGAAATCTTTAATAATTAAATTAATTAATTAATAAAAAAATAAAAATAAAATAAAAAATAAAAAAAATAAATAAATATAATAAAAGCTATTTACAGCAAGTCGACAGCTAACATCAAATTTAATGGAGAGATACTCAAAATCATCCCACTAAAATCAGGAACACGACAAGGCTGTCCACTCTCTCCATACCTCTTCAATATAGTGCTTGACGTTCTAGCAATAGCAATAAGACGACATAAGGGGATCAAGGGGATTCGAATTGGAAAAAAAGAAGTTAAACTGTCGTTATTGACAGATGATATGATAGTATACATAAGTGACCCCAAAAACTCTACCAAAGAACTCCTACAGCTGATAAACACCTTTAGTGATGTGGCAGGATACAAGATCAACTCCAAAAAATCAGTTGCCCTCCTATACACTAAGGATAAGGATGCAGAGAGGGAATTCAGAGAAGCATCACCTTTCAGGATAGCCACAATAGCATAAAATATCTTGGGGTAACTCTCACCAAGGAAGTGAAAAATCTATTTGACAAGAACTTTAAGTCTTTGAAGAAAGAAATTGAAGAGGACACCAGAAAATGGAAGGATCTCCCTTGCTCTTGGATTGGGAGAATCAACATAGTAAAAATGACAATTCTCCCAAAAGCAATTTACAGATTCAATGCAATCCCCATCAAGGTCCCATCAAAATTCTTCACAGATATTGAGAGGACATTAATCAACTTTATATGGAAAAACAAAAAACCCAATAGCCAAAACAATCTTAAACAATAACGGAATGTCTTGAGGCATTACCATCCCTGACTTCAAACTCTATTACAGAGCTTCAGTATTGAAAACAGCTTGGTACTGGCATAAAAACAGAGAAGTAGATCAATGTAATTGAGTAGAAGACCCGGATTTTAACCCACAAACCTATGAACACCTGATTTTTGATAAAGGAGCTAAAAGTTTACAGTGGAAGAAAGAGAGCATCTTCAACAAATGGTGCTGGCAGAACTGGTTGTCAATCTGTAGAAGAATGAAAATAGATCCATATCTATTACCATGTACAAAACTCAAGTCCAAATGAATTAAAGACCTCAATATCAGTATGAACACACTGAAGCTCATAGAAGAGAAAGTGGGAAGTACTCTACAACATATGGGCACAGGAGACCACGTCCTACGTATAACCCCAGCAGCACAGACATTAAGGGCAACATTGATAAATGGGACCTCCTGAAACTGAGAAGCTTCTGTAAAGCAAAGGACACTGTCACCAAGACAAAAGGGCAACCCACTGACTGGGAGAAGATCTTCAACAACCCCACAACAGACAAAGGTCTGATCTCCAAAATATATAAAGAACTCAAGAAACTAGATGTTAAAATGCTAATTAACCCAATTTAAAAATGAGGCACTGAACTGAACAGAGAATTCTCAACAGAAGAAGTTCAAATGGTCAAAAGACACTTAAAGTCATGCTCAACCTCCTTAGTGATCAGGGAAATGCAAATCAAAACAACTTTGAGATACCATCATACACCTGTCAGAATGGCTAAAATCAAAAACACCAATGATAGCCTTTGCTGGAGAGGATGTGGAGTAAAGGAATGCAAACTTGTGCAACCACTATGGAAAGCAGTGTGGCGGTTTCTCAGGATATTTGGGACCAACCTACCCCAGGACCCAGCAATACTACTCTTGGGAATATACCCAAGAGATGCCCTATCGTACTACAAAAGTATTTGTTCAACTATGTTCATAGCAGCATTATTTGTAATAGCCAGAACCTGGAAACAACCTAGATGTGTTTCCATGGAAGAATGGATGAAGAAAGTGTGGAATATATACACATTTGAGTACTACTCAGTGGTAAAAACAATGACTTCTTGAATTTTGCATGTAAATGGGTGGAAATAGAAAACATTATCCTGAGTGAGGTAACCCAGACCCAAAAAGATGAACATGTGATATATTCACTCATAATTGTTTTTTAGCCATAAATATAGGACATTGAGCCTATAATTCGCGATCCTAGAGAAGCTAAATAAGAAGGTGAACCCAAAGAAAAACATTTAGTTATCCCCCTGGATATTGAAAGTAGTCAAGATTGCTGGGCAAAAATTTGGGAACTGGGGGATGAGGTGGAATGGGGTAAAGGGGAGATGGGGAGAGAATTGTGGGAAGGGGAGGATAGGGAGAACTTGGGGGAATGGGATGGTTGGGATAATGGAAGGTTGGATATGGGAGCAGGGAAGTATATATCTTAATTAAGGGAGCCATCTTAGGTTTGGCAAGAGCCTTGACTCTAGAGGGGTTCTCAGGGGTTCAGAGAGATGTACCCAACTATGTCCTTGGGCTGCTGAGGAGAGAGAGCCTGAAATGACCCAATCCTATAGCCATACTAATGAATATCTTGGATATCACCATAAAACCTTTATCTGGCGATGGATGGAGATAGAGACAGATACCCACATTGGAGCAATGAACTGAGCTCCCAATGTCCAAATGAGGAACAGAAGGAGGGAGAACATGAACAAGGAAGTCAAGACCGCAAGGGGGGCACCCACCCACTGAGACGGTAGGGCTGATCTATTAGGAGATCACCAAGGCCAGCTGGACTGGGACTGAAAATGCATGGGATAAAAGCGGACTCTCTGAACATGGCGGACAATGATGGCTGAGGAGAAGCCAAGGACAATGGCACTGAGTTTTGACCCTACTGCATGTACCGGCCTTGTGGGAGCCTATCCGGTTTGGATGCTCACCTTCCTAGACCTGGATGGAGGGGGGAGGACCTTGTACTGCCCACAGGGCAGGGAACCCTGAGTGTTCTTTGGACTGGAGAGGGTGGGGGAGGGGAGTGGGAAGGAAAAGGGAGGCGGGGAAGTGGTGGAAATTTTTAATTAAAAAAATTAATAAAAACCTATATTAAAAATTGTGATAAAGATATTTCAGTGTTGCTCTTCACAGTTGATGGCTTCTCACAGGGCTTGGATAAAAGTTGGATGGTGGGGAAAGTCTCAGTTTCCTTTAGGGCTGACCATTATGAATGTGTCCATGCTCCAACTAGTATACAACCAAAACAAATTTTACTGCTGGAATTTTTGTTTTGTTTTGTTTTGTTTATATTTTGATTAGATGGAGTGCAAGGGTAGGATGGTGGTAGATCTGGAAGAAATAGGAAGTAAGTGTGATTGGGGAGCATTGTATTAAATTCCCAAATAATTAATGAAATATTATGTTAAAAAGGAATAAAATTGATGCTAACTAATCAAAAGGAGCCAATCTGAGACAACATAACATGTGAACACATTTATATAAAATTTAAAGAAAATGAATCTACATAGAGAGACAATGTGGATTGTTAATTTCTTATAACTAGAAAGTGGTAGAGTGGATAGTAACTATTGACTGGTTTGGGGGAGATTTAGAGTTTGCTTGTTTGTTTTTTTATGAATTTACTGAGGGTTCAGTCAGTAATTGTAGCACTTCAGTTAATGGCCCACTTTCCAAGCAGTGGCCCCATGGAACATTTTGTCCTGTCTGTATCCACCTCCTGCCCCAATACAGAATGTACATTTTAGTTAAGTCTCTATCATAATATTTGTTAATAGGACTCAGGAGTCTGTGACTGGAATGAAAGTATGCTAGCTTGAAGAAACTGAGGATTACCTAGCTGACCTGTCTTTGCCAGGTTGTCTACAAAAGAGAACATTTTTTTTACTCTGAAAAAAAAAAAAAAAGACTGCTCTATACTTAAACTCCCTCCCTATGAATTCATGTGTGTCCATCTTCCAAACTTCCAAACTGTTTCTATCTCTCTAGGATTACTTTCTGTAAACTACTTGCTGACTTCTGCTCTTGATCTAAGGTTTATTTTATTTCATTAACACAAAATGCAACCTCTGGATTCATAGTGTAATTGATTTTCCACAATGTAATTGAATATTCTGAGGTTGATTAAAAGGGTAATTCACAAAACAATCCCAAACCAGTTTGGAATTAGGATTAATAAAAGGGTTGTTTATTTAAAGGAAAAACTGACAGATCACTGTCCTAGGCAAAAGCCCTCTGTATGACCAGGAAAAGAGTCTGTTAACTGGTTGCCGAATCCAAAGCAAGAGAGGGAGCATATGGCTACCACTCCTTTTTCAAGCCAAAGAGAACACAATCAAGTGGGCTGGTATCTTATAGGCTAATGGCTGAAAGAGCAGAAGGAGATCCTGCAGCAGCTGATGAAATTGTTCTGTGATGTGGAATTCTCCTCTGTATGCTGTAAATACCATTGGTTATAACAAAGCTGTTTTTGGTCAATTTCAATGCAGAATAAGGAAAAAAGGAAATCCCAAGCAGAATGAGGAGGAGAAAGTATGTGAAGTCAGAGAGATGACATGTAACTTCCACAGGACACAGACACCAGACAATGGTCAGAACCTTATTGGTGGGCCACAACCACATAGAGATACACAGATTAATAGAAATGGGTTTATTTAAGATATAAGAGCTATTGAATAAAAAGTGTTAGCTAATAGGCCAAGAGTTTTTGTGTGATTATGCCAGGTCTAGGTGGCCAGGAATTGAATGAGCAGCCTCTAACTACAGTTCTGGAAGTAGATATAGTTGACTTTCTTATTAAGATTCAGTTTAAAATAAAAAAAAACCAAACTATAAGCAACTAGAGAAATAAGTAAATAGAGAAAATAGAACAGAAATTATTTGTATTAAATATTCTAACTCAGATTTGCTAGATAAAGGAGATACATGTGACAAAACTTGCATAATCCAGAGAAACTGATGGTGTTGTAATTATTCTTGATAGGAACTCTTCACTTTTGAAGAAGTAGGACTCTGTTATTTGTTTCAACTCTTCTTCTTTTATCATTAAGCCTTATCCAGCCATCATCATTCAATCCATATTATCAAGCTGTGTGTAGAAAATATATTTAAAAAATAAATTAAAGCAATTAAAGATCAAAAAAACTTAAATCTAAAGCTGTAGAACAGATTTTGTAAAGAACAGATCCTGGTGCTATCATTTATAGTAGAGCAGTAACAACCTAAGTAAATTTAACCAGTCTATGTAAGAATGAATTTTGTCACTTTACATATATGATTGTATATTATAATAAGGCAATCATAAAATTTATATAAATATATTCTCTTTTACATATTATACATGCATTATATGTGTTTAGATGCATATATATATAATTCTAAAATATAATTTTACAAAGAATGTTTTTTGTTTGTCAATAGATATTATTTAAACTCTATGCTACATATATAGCTTCAGATAATGTACAGAAGAATAATCTGACCTCATACCCTTTAAGATTTTATATAAGAAATAAAAGCTTGTGTACATATATGCACAAGTATTTTTATAAATTCTAATGATTGGCTTCAATGCTTATATCTTTTTTGAACTTTTAACAAATTAATAGGTATTTGAGAATTCAATGAAATATAATTTTCATATACTAAAATCCCTGCTCCTAACTTGCCCCAGATATGCCCAAGTTTATACTCCCTGTGTGTCAAAACCATAGAATCAAATCTGAACTTTCCATATGTGCTTGGATGTGTGTGTATCCACTGGAAAATCAGTGAACCAAAAACTTATGTGTGTGTGTGTTCATATGTGTGTTTTTAAATATATGTATGACTTGTCTAGCCATAGGTTCTTAGAGCCCAGTTTCATCTTGTGGAATAGGCTATAAATTCAATAAGAAAATGGTTGATTAAGCCATAATATTCAGATTAATATAACATCAATGGGCATATATTTCCAGACCAGTTACTATTATAACTGCTAAGGTTTACAGGTCAATGAGATTGGTGGTTGCTTTTCTCCTCAATTATCATGTCTATTGATTTCTTTGACTGTGATAGCTACCTGATAGAGTTAAGGTTACTAGTTCAATTTCAGCATAATTTCCCATGTTCTGTGGCTCAAGTGTTAGTTGTTTTCAGTAATGTAACATGAGGACCTGCTTTTTGGGGTTTTCATCCTGCCCAGTTTCACAGCAGGTAAGCCACAAAGAAAATCACACAGAATGTCTGCATTGAATATAAACTAATTGGCCCATTAGCTCGGACTTTGTATTAGTTCTTATAACTTACATTAACCCATTATTCTTATCTATGTTAGCCACATGGCTCAGTATCTTTTTCGGCATGTAGGTCACATCCGGCTTCTTCTGTGGTTTGGGCAGGACTGTGGAGGAAGCTTCCTCTTCTGCCCAAAATACTCCTGTTCTCATTTTCCCTCCTCTCCTTCTTGTCTGGCTACTGGACAATCAGCATTTATTTAAAATGTAATTGACAGAATACAGAATTATCCCCAAGCATTTCCCCCTCTTTTTTTAAACAAAGGAATATATTCATAGTCCATTTGTTGGAAATATGGGTATAGTTATCCTGCTGGTTGGGGCCACTGATAATCTTATGGGGACCTAAAGAAGATTTAGAATTAAGATCAAGTCCTGACTAGAGTATCCTGTGAGTCTTGATCATCTCAGGCAGCTGTCTTGAATCTGTTCTGGATGTAGAACTCTGACATGTGGGCCATCTGTTTCAACTGGAGATTTCTCAGGTGATCTTGCTTGCACAAATCTATTTTTTTTAATTCAGAATGAATCTGCATTCTCTTATTTCCTGTGGAAGCAAAAGCAAAATTTCTTTTCCAAATTAATATACTTTTTTACTTCAATTTTGAAGTCGTATTTTTAAAATACCTATCTTGGATTAATTCAGTAGCATTTTTAAGCAAATATCTTTTAGCAGCTGTTGCTCTTTCCTCAGCATTTAAATAATTCAAAGAGAGCATAATAACTTACAGTATCCAGACTGTATATTTTTTATCTTTACATGGCTTTATTTTAAACTCTATTTCTTTATTTTTAAGTTTTGGCTTTTTGAGACAGGCTTTCTCCTGTATCTTTGTCCTGGAACTCACTCTGCAGACCAGACTGTCCTTGAACTCACAGAGATACACCTGTCTCTGCCTTCCCAGTGCTGGGATTAAAGTTGTGTGTTACCACACCTTGAACTCACAGAGATCTGTCTGCCTCTGCCTCCCAGGCATTGGCATTAAAGTTGTGTACCACCACACCTAACTATTCTCTTTCTTTCTTTTTTATTTTAAAGACTTTGACATTTAGTCTGAATATATTTTTAACATACTGTAAAACATTTCGACACCCAACTATTCTCTTTTTTTCTTTTTTCTTTTAAAGACTTTGACCTTTAGTCTGCATATATTTTTAACATACTGTAAAACATTTCGAGGTTTTCTTCATAACTTTTTTCGTTCTTTCTTTCTTTCTTCCTTTCTTTCTGTCTTTCTTTCCGTCTTTCTTTCTTTCTTTCTTTCTTTCTTTCTTTCTTTCTTTCTTTCTTTCTTTCTTTCTTTCTTTCTTTCTGTTGAAACAATTTCCACCTCCTCCCCACCTCCCATTTCCCCCTCCTCCCACTCCTCTCCCCCTAACCCCACTCCTTTCCCCCTTCTCCCACTCCATTCCCCCTCCCTCTCGAGTCTGAAGAGCAGTCCAGATTCCCTGCCCTGTGGGAAGTCCAAGGCCCACTCCTCTCCATCCAGGTCCAGGAAGGTGAGCATCCAAGCAGGCTAGGCTCCCACAAAGTCAGTTCCTGAAGTAGGATCAAAACCTAGTACCATTGTCCTTGGCTTCTCATCAGCCTTCATTGTCCGACATGTTCAGAGAGTCCGGTTTTATCCCATGCTGATTCAGTCCCAGTCCAGCTGGCCTTGGTGAGCTTTGAATAGATCAGCCCCAATGTCATGCTCAACCACCTTAGCGATCAGGGAAATGCAAATTAAAGCAACTCTGAGATACCATCTTACCCCAGTCAGAATGGCTAAAATCAAAAACACCAATGATAGCCTTTGCTGGAGGGGTTGTGGAGTAAGGAGTACACTCATCAATTGCTGGTGGGAATACAAACTTGTGCAACTACTTTGGAAATCAGTGTGGCAATTTCTCAGGATATTTGGGATCAACCTTCTCCAGGACCCAGCAATACCACTCTTGGGAATATACCCAAGAGATGCCCTATCATATGACAAAAGCATTTGTTCAACTATGTTCATAGCAGCATTATTTGTAATAGCCAGAACCTGGAAAGAACCTAGATACCCTTCAATGGAAGAATGGAGGAAGAAAGTGTGGAATATATACATATTAGAGTACTACTCAGTGGTGAAAAACAATGACATCGTGAATTTTGCATGCAAATGGATGGAAATAGAAAACACTATCCTGAGTGAGGTCACCCAGACCCAAAAAGATGAACATCGGATGTACTCACTCATAATTGGTTTCTAACCATAAATAAAGGACATTGAGCCTATAATATGTGATTTTATGGAAGCTAAATAAGAAGGTGAACCCAAAGAAAAACATATAGTCATCTGCCTGGATATGGGAAGTAGACAAGATTGCCGGGCAAAAACTGGGAATGTGGGGGTGGGGGGAAGGAGGTAAGGGGAAATGGGGTGAGAAAAGTGAGAAGGGGGGGATGGGGGGAGCTTGGGGGAATGGGATGTTTGGGATAAAGGAAGGGTGAATATGGGAGCAGGGAAATATATATTCTAATTAAGGGAGTCATCTTAGGGTTGGCAAGAGCCTTGATTCTAGAGATGCTCTCAGGTGTCCAGGGAGATGTCCCCAGCTAGTACCTTGGGCAACTGAGGAGAGGGAAGCTGAAATGACCCTATCCTATAGCCATACTGATGAATACCTTGCATATCACCATAGAAATGGAGATAGTGACAGAGACCCACACTGGAACACCAAACTGAGCTCCCAAGGCCCAATTGAGGAGCAGAAGAAAGGAGAACATGAGCAAGGTTTTCTTCATCTTTGAATCTATCTTTACTCTCCATCTCTCTCTTTTTCTGATCTCATGTGTCTTTAATTTGCTAAGCAATGCGGAGAGGATTAAAGCCGTGGTTTTGACAGCTAGATCCAGCCAATTCCTTAGCTTTGTGAGAGTTCAGTTTCATGGTGGTGGTACCAGCCAGAGCCATGTTTATTGCCACAACTCTATTGTGTTTCAAGGCCCTGCCAGCAAGCAAATTGCAGTAGTGTGGTCACAAACCACACTCAAATACTTTGTAGTCAGAGCGCCTGTCTGAAAGAGTCAGAGTTTTCCCTGGCAGGACAGCCCAAAAAGCCAGCATTTTATAACAGTGCAGCTTTTTTCCTGCTATGGCTGAAAACCAAAAAGCATGCAGACAGCTTTTATCAACACCATTTAAGTGTTTTGTGGCAGGATCTCTTAAAGAGCTGCACGGTTTTGCAGCTAAAGCTGAGTCTGGAAGCCTCTTTTTTTTTCCCCAAATGAAAATTTATTAAAAGGAAACATTTATTAGAGCCCAGAAGGCTTCATTCCACATAAGATTCTGAAAACCTTGTTTAATATTACAGAATTTTTTTTATTTAATTATTAAAGATTTCTGCCACTTCCCCGCCACCACCTCCCATTCTCCCCCCAATCAAGTCTTCCTCCCTCCTCAGCCCAAAGAGCAATCAGATTTCCCTGCCCTGTGGGAGGTCCAAGGACCACCCACCTCCATCCAGGTCTATTAAGGTGAGCATCCAAACTACCTAGGCTCCCACAAAGCCATTATGTGCAATAGGATCAAAAACCCATTGCCATTGTTCTTCAGTTTTCAGTAGTCCTCATTGTCCGCTATGTTCAGCGAGTCCGGTTTTGTCCCATGCTTTTTCAGACACCTGCGAGCTGGCCTTGGTGAGTTCCCGATAGAACATCCCCATTGCCTCAGTGTGTGGGTGCACCCCTCGCGGCGATGGAAGCCTCTTTTAAATGATAATGCTTGCTTGCCCCTGGCAAGCAGAGTTGAACCAAGAAATTGCTGCTACCAAGAAACCATGCATAATGCTGTTCTTGTCTTCTAGAATTACTTCCAAAGCTGTCTCAGGCTTTATGTGATTGCAGTTGTCCACACATTGGTGCCATGCTGTAACATGAGGGCCTACTTGTTGGGGTTTCTGCTATGCCCAGTTCCCACAGCTAGTAAGCCCAAAGAAAATCACACAGAGAGTCTGCATTAATTATAAACTGATTGACCCATTAGCTCAGACTTTGTATTAGCTCTTATAACTTACATTAACCCATTATTCTTACCTATGTTAGCCACATGGCTCAGTACCTTTTTTGGCAGGGTAGGTCATGTCTTTCTTCTGCGGTCTGAGCAGGACTGTGGAGGGAGCTTTCTTCTTCCCAGAATACTCCTGTTCTCATTTCTCCACCTCTACTTCCTGTCTTGCTACTGGAGAATACAGAATTGTCCCCCACCACAGTAATAGAATTTTGTTATCAAGTTCTGAAAGGTAAACAGAAACATTGGAAATATCCTGTAATGCTTGGAAGTCTATGGGTCTTTTCTGACCATCACCTTAAAAGGAAATCATTCATTGCATTCATTGTGCTTTGCATGTGATACCTTGTGTCTAGTAGGGTCATTGTCACTCAGCTATAGCTTAACTACCTTTAAACACATACTTAAGAAGTTTTCAAAGTGTTAGGTTTACATATGACTTTTAGGAACATCTTCAGTGTTCGTTATCTCTCCCTTTATTCCCTCCTCTATGATGCTCTCACATCTGTCATATCTTCTAACCCTTACTAGGGGGTTCTTCTTCATTCCATTCTATCTCCCCTCACTTGAAAACCCTAAATCTATGATTTCATACTCATTATTTGATGTCTATGGGAATTTCAAATTAGATACTCATATACATACATTCATAGCTGACATTCACAAATAAGAGAAACACCTGTATCATTTGTCTTTTCGTGTTGGTTATCTCACTCATAATGAGTTATTCCAACTGTATAACATATATTTGTGTGTGTATATATATATATATATATATAATTACAACATACATATATGTGTGTGTGTTAATTGCATTTGTATTAACAGTTAAATATATCACATTTTTTTCCATTCATCAGTTGATGACTTCTGTCTCTTTTAATTTCCTAACAGTAAAGAGATCAGGAATGAATGTAGATTAGAAGCTGTCTTTGCAGTTCTTTATGTATTTGCCTAAAAGTGATATATACAGATCATGAGGTACATATTTATAATTTTCTGAAGATGCTCTGGACTATTTGCCATATTGGCTGTGTGTGTTTACTTTGACAAAACTGTGAATAAGTGTTTACTTTTGTCTCTAATCCTCTCTAGCATCTACTATGATTTTGATCATCACTATTCTGATTGGGATATGAGGAACCCTCAAAGTTGTTTTAATTTGCATTTCCCTCATGGCTAAGGATGTTGAATAATTTTAAAATGTTTCTTAGTGATTTGTACTTCACTATTTGAAAATTCTGTTTAGTCTCATGATAGACTTTTAATTGTTTTCTTGGTTTTTATATTTGGAGCTTTTAAATAATATGTTCTAGATGGAAATCCTATATGAGATGTTTAAGATTATTTTCAGTATTGTATGTTGCCTTATTACTTGAATTAAAGTGTCCTTTTGGGTACAGGAACTTTATCATTTTAATGAGTTTCTATTCATGAAGTGTTGGTTCATATGCTTACATAACCAAGGTCCTGTGCTCTTTCCTACTTTAGGAAGTTCAAACCAACACAAAAACAGCTACTTTTCTGTATCAGATTCAGGATATTTGGTCTTATGTGAAGATATTTAAATCATTTGGAGTTGAGTTTTTGTGCAGAATAAGATTTAAAAATTTTTTGTACTTCTCTATATACTTAACTCTGTTTTCCATTTTTCAGACTATTAGTGAATTTTTGAGGGACTTACACAAAGCATTTGACTTGATAAGGGCAACATTTATTTAAAATGAAAAAGAAACACAGTTTAAATCTTAGCCAAGTAACCCATAGAATTTTAAAATGCATTATCAAGTGAAAAAATGCAGAAGAAACTAAAAAATTGCAAAGAAAAATTCTTAAAGAACTTTCCAAGATGCCAGATGCTTCATTGCCAAATTATCTATTGCAGATTGGCAGTGCATCCTACAAATATAATGTCTGAAAGTGCAATTTATAGTGCAGTGCCATGTACATTCTACTACTTATTTAAAATTATTTTAATTTTATTCATAAGTGAATACTCCCTAATAATTTGTTTTAATCTCCTAGGAAATTCATACATTTTAAAACTAAGCTAAGGCATAAAAATAAATTAACAATTGAAAAATATATTTGCTTCTTGTAAATAATTTATTAGATAAAAATGATATACAATTAATCAGTGCCAAATTTTCCTGCCATCTCTTATATCTTATGTGTGTTGAACCCCATTCTGAAATGCTGGCTTTTATAAAGAAAGAAGAATGTCAAAGTTTATCACAATATATTACAATGTTGACATGTTAATAAATGTATATTTTAAGAAATAAAATAAATGTACCTCTTAAATTTGTATCTGTAGTGTTTTAATATTATATTTACATACTTAAGCCAAATATTTAAAAATAGACATGGAAGTGTAGAAAGAAACTGCTCTTTCATTCATGGCCACCCAGACCCAAATAATTTGACAGATACTATATTAATTAAAATCCTGCTTAGCCTATTACCTCAGAATTTTTTTTAACTAACTCTTACATATAAATTAAACCATTTCTATAATCTGTGTTTGGCAATGAGACTGTGGCCTATTGATAAGATTCTGGTGTGTCCTACTCTGGCAGCTACATGACATCTTTTTGACTATACTTATTCTTTTTCTACATCTCTTAAAGCCTGGCTATATTCTGCCATGCTATATGTTGAAGCAGCTTCTTTATTAACCACTGGTAATAAAATATATCCATAGCATACAGAAGGGAATCACACATCATCTCTGATTTTCTGTCTAAATAAAAAAGAAGGTTTAAACTTTAACATAGTCAGTTACATATTAAAAGAGTTATTAAGAAAGAATTATAATATTTAGTTCATTTACTTGTGACAAGTTAAGGAAATTATTTTATCCTCTTGATATGGGAGGTTCATCAGTGTTTGTCTTGCTTTTATTACTTGATAAATAAAGCTGTCTGGGCCAAAAGAATAGTCATATTCCTTGCTAACTCTTACATCTTGAATTAACCCGTTTATATTAATCCATGTATTGTCATGAATCTGTGGCCTACTGCTAAGATTCCATCTGGTGTCTATCTCCTTCATCAGCTATATAGTATCTCTCTGATTCTTCTCTCTCTCTCTCTCTCTCTCTCTCTCTCTCTCTCTATCTATCTCTATCTCTCTGTGTGTGTGTGTGTGTGTTTGTGTTCTGATTTCCCACCTGGCTTTACTCTGCTCAGCCATTGGCTCAAACAGCATTTTCACTAACCAATAAAAGCAACACATTTACAGACAGTACCTTTGGTTAATGAATAAAACTGTTTCATCCAATGACTTTGCAGAGTGAAGCCAGGTGGGAAATCTGAATGGAGATCTATTTAGAGAGAGAGAGAGAGAGAGAGTAGGAAGAGTAAAGTAGATGCAACATAGCTGTTAAGAAGGAAAATACAACTGCTGGAATCTTACTGATAGACCACAGCCTCAGGATGATACACAGATTACTAGAAATGACCTAATTTGAGATGTAAGTTAATAAGGAGCCTGAAATAATAGGCCAATCATTTTGGTAATTAATATGGTATCTGTATTAATATTTGGGTCTTGGGCAGGCAGGAGTCAAAGAGCAGTCCAATTTTGCACCATCTATCCTATCTCTGTGATTCTAAAGTTTCATATCTAATTAATTTTTTATCATAACTAAGGAAAATTATCACTATAACTATTTGTGTTCAATTCTTCAAAGACTCCAGAATGTTATAATATTGCCTAAGTAAACATAAATGCATTGTAAGCAACTTCCAAAATTCTAACTTGAAAGAAACATCTTACTGTCTGGACAGTCCCAAAGTTATTCTTCAATGTCGGGGCATGCGTCTTCATTCTATGGCCCCAAAGTGTCTTGCAGGTTTTTCCATGAAACAGGTAATTTGAAGATGTGTTTCATCTATTTTGTCAGTTTGCCATTCATTTTCTTGTGTCCTTCAGAAGGTCTGGAAGACTCTTTCATGAAACAGGAACTCTAAAAGACCATGCTCTCTTTTGGGAAGTTCAGCATTCACTTTCTTGTGGGTCCTGCATATCCAGTTCAAGCAGCCTACTATCAAGCAGTCCAGGTAAGAGCTGTTTCTTGCCCAAATGGATAGCAAACTCCTAAGGAGATACTCCGATGCATATCTTCTTCTTCAAGTACTTTATGCTGCCAGGAGCAGACATGTTTCACTGTTGAAAAATGTCTAATATCTAAAAACATTTCAAATGCCATATTTTCTAGGTCTTTTAAGGTTTTGATGATTACCTAACTGAAATATAGCAGTATATCTAGACAACCTAAATATTATAAATAAATACCTATTAATCTACAAATTTATATTAAATATTACATTTTTAAATGATCTACACAAAACAAATACAACCTTAAACAAGAGTAGAAATATATATACAGTGTTACAAAATTGACTTTAAATTTTTATCAATAGATTAAGTCCATATCAATTTGTTTGTCTCTTTATCCTATATCCCTTATTTTATTTTATTTTTATTTTTTTATTAAAAAATTTCTGCCTCCTCCCTGCCTCCCATTTCCCTCCCCCTCCTCCCATTTCTTTCCCCTCCCCCCACTCCTCTTCCCCTCCCTCTCCAATCTGAAGAGCAGTCAGGGTTCCCTGCCCTGTGGGAAGTCCAAGGTCCTCCCACTTCTATCTAGGTCCAGGAAGGTGAGCATCCAAACAGGCTAGGCTCAAACAAAGCTAGTTCATGTATTAGTATCGAAACCTAGTGCCATTGTCCTTGGCTTCTCATCAGCCTTCATTGTCCGCCATGTTCAGAGAGTTCGGTTTTATCCCATGCTTATTCAGTCCCAGTCCAGCTGGCTTTGGTGAGCTCCCAATAGATCAACCCCACTGTCACAGTGACTGGGTGCACCCCTCATGGTCCTGACATTTCTTTTTTTTTTTTAATTATTTTAATTTTATTTTTTTATTCTTTTTTAATTAATATTTCCACCTGCTCCCCGTTTCCCATTTCCCTCCCCTCCTCCCAAATATTGCCCCCTTCCCCCACTCCCCTCCCCCTATCCCCACTCCTCTTCTCCACCCCCCACACCATTCCCCCTCCCTCTCGATACTGAAGAGCAGTCCAAATTCTCTGCCCTGCGGGAAGACGAAGGTCTTCTATCTACATCCAAGAAGGTGAGCGTCTAAACAGGCTAAGCTCCCACAAAGCCAGTTCATGTATTAGGATCGAAACCCAGTGCCATTGTCCTTGGCTTCTCATCAGCCTTCATTGTCCGCCAGGCTCAGAGAGTCCAGTTTCAACCCATGCTTATTCAGTCCCAGACGAGCTGGCCTTGGTGGGCTCACAATAAATCAGTTCCACTGTCACAGTGGGTGGGTGCATCCCTCGTGGTCCTGATTTCCTTGCTCATGTTCTCCCTCCTTCTGCTCCTCATTTGGACCTTAAGAGCTCAGACCGTTGCTCCAAATTGAGTCTCTTTTTTTACCTCTATCCGTCGCCAGATGAAGGTTCTAAGGTGATATGTAAGATATTCATCAGTATAGGATAGGGTCATTTCAGGTTCCCTCTCCTCAGTTGCCCAAGGTACCAGCTGGGGACATCTCCCTGGACACCTGCGAACCCCTCTAGAGTCAAGTCTCTTGCCAACCCTAAGATGGCTCCCTTAGGATATATACTTCGCTGCTCCCGTATCCTCCCTTCCTATATCCCAACCATCCCAATCCCCCGAGCTCCTCCCATCCTCCCCTTCTCATGTTTCTCATCCCATTTCCCCTTTGCCCCATGCCACCTCACCCGAAAGTTCCCAGTTTTTGCCCTGCAATCTTGTCTACTTCCCTTCTCCAGGCGGATGACTATATGATTTTCTTTGGGTTCACTTTCTTATTTAGCTTCTCTAGGATCACAAATTATATGCTCAATGTCCTTTATTTATGGCTTGAAACCGATTATGAGTGAGTACATCCCATGTTCCTCTTTTGGGGTCTGGCTTACCTCACTCAGGATAGTGTTTTCTATTTCCATCCATTTGCACGCAAAATTCGAGAAGTCATTGTTTTTTACCGCTGAGTAGTACTCTAATATGTATATATTCCACACTTTCTTCATCCATTCCTCCATTGAAGGGCATCTAGGTTGTTTCCAGGGTTGGCTATTACAAACAATGCTGCTATGAACATAGTTGAACATTTCTTTAGACTCAAATTTCGAAGTTAAGATACTTTTAAAATTTACATTAGTTTAGCTTAGCAGCCTCCAGGAAAAAAAAAAAAATGTCTCTCTACACTCAAAAACTTAAAAGAAAAAAAAAGGACAATAATATTCATAATCCAGACCCTCTGAATTTTGCATATTTTTGTGCCTTATTTTTATTTATTCCTTTAACCTATGACTATTTGTATTCTTTTATATTACTTTTACTGTTTCTTTTAAGACTCTATTTTTATAATTGCTTTTACTCTCCCAAGCCTATGTACATTTTAAAACATCCTGTGAACAGTTCAGAGGTTTATCTTTGTTTGAATCTGTCATTATTGCATATTTGTAGTCATTTTCTGACCAGAAGGGCCTGGTAAAAAATGCTAAGTGGATGTGCAAGGACCAACTCAATGGCCCTGCCTATTTGCTCGACCCTACCCAACATGGTGGAGGTATATTCACTCCTCTGTGAACCATGCACACCACCCCAGTTCCAGGGATGCATGTGTCTATGTTTCTATCAAGTAATTTTTAACACACTGCTCACAAACCCCATTCAAGCACTCTGTAGCACTATCTTCAAAAAGAGCCAGAGCTTTTCCTGCCATTCTGTCAATATAAACCAGGATACTTGCTCTTAAAGGTGAGCCTCTGCTTTCTGCCAGCAAACAGAGCCTATTAGAAAAAAAAAATGTGGCAACCAAGAAGCTGCAATTAACTCCTTTTGTTGTTGGTCTAGAACCCCCCCCCCTTTAAGCCACTTTTTAGGTCTTATATGGATCCATGCTCCATATAGTGGATGTTGTTTCATAAATGGAGGCTAAACTTTTATTTCTAGCTGTCCAGACCCAAATAATCATATATAAACTATGTCAATTACAGTATTGCTTGGTCAGTTTACCTCAGAATTCTTATTGATTGATGCTAATCCCTTAAATTTACCCATTTCTATTAATCTGTGTATCACCATGAGGCTGTGGCTTCCTGGTAAGGTTCTGGTGTGTACTTCTCCTTTGGCAGCTCCATGGCATCTCTCTGATCTGCTTACTCTCTATATATATGTCATGACTGGGTATATTCTGCCATGCTATAGGATAAAGAAGATTCTTTATTAACCAATGTTTAAAAAAAACATATTCATAGCCTACAGAGGGGAATCCGACTTCATGGAAGTACTTGATAGCTATTACATAATGAAATATAGTATGATCTATTTAAAATGGGTGTCATTTTTAGATTTTTTTGACATTCTCCAACTAACTTAGAGTCTGTTATGTGTGTAAATTTTTATTTTCAACAAAGTAACTCAATTTAGGAAAAAAATTCTTATTAGTATACGAGGAAATTAAAGTAACTATATTTCATGTTTTTACTGTGTTATAATTTTCTAAACATGTGTACAACATCTCAAAATTTTGACCTTGGTTTGTGTTAAGATAATAAAATCTTTGAAAATTATGATTTTTATTTTAAGAAAATCATGTTACATCCTCAGTATTTCAGAATTATTTGCCAAATGAGAAAAATGATAGTATGATACATCAGAGAATGTCATATTATTTATACAGAATAGAACCTAAATATATAACTATAATCATTTTGCTTTCTATGTACTCAACAATAGTGTACAGTGTAGGTTCAAAATATAATTTTAAATTATTTTAAAGAATTAAAATACTTAATATATTATAAAGAAGTGATGAGGGCTAATGCTCTTGTATAATGTAAAGATTTGTCACTCATATTGCTTTAAGAAAACACTGACTGGCCTTTAGCCAGGCAGGAAGTATAGGCAGGACAACCAGACAAGGAGAATTCTGGGAAAAATAAAGGCAGTCACCAGCCAGAGTCAACCACATTTCAGAGGAAACAAGATGATAATGCCTTACTGTAAAAAAGACACAAAGCCATGAAGCTACACATAGACAAGTATTAAGTCACTAGAGATAGTTAGTAACAAGCCTGGAGAATAGGTCAAACAGTTTGTGATTAATATAAGCCTTTATGTATTTATTTGCAATTGAATGTCTAAGGGACTAGGTGGAACAAAAACTTCTGTCTACAAAATAACAACTTGCATTCCTACTAATCTGAAGAAGATCACTTAAAAGAAATCTCATACTAGCTCAGAATTGAGAATAATAGACAATTATTTATCTAGAGGTAGACTCACAAATCAGAGTCCTCTGCTGGAAAAGAGAACAGAAACCAAATCTGGCAGCCAGAAAAGAGGCCAGATGCATGCTTTACACTGGCATAAATAGTATAAGAGGCCACACCCCAGTGGGCAGATAACTTAAAGGCTGTTGGCTGTATGATTCCTACAGCACCAATCTTCATGTTACACATGGTGTAAAGAAACATAGACCCCACAATTTACTTCTTGATTTTTTTTTAAGTAGGCTTGTTCATATTCTAGAAAGAATATCACAATCTCATGCCTACCATGTATCTTGAAAGAAGTAAAATAAGTTGTGACAGTCAGATGATATCTGCAAGGAACATCACTCACTTTAGTGCCTTAGGATTAAAGTCTAATTAGATGAGTATTAAAACAATGAATTGTGAAATGGAGTGTCAAAGGGTTTTTTTTGTATTTAATGAAACTGACAATGGCTGTAAGATGTGAACACATTAGTAGGAAAATGTATGCATTTGTACTTGCATGTAATATATCTGTGTGAGGGCTGATTCTCTAAAACAGTGTATGATTTATTGTACTCAAAAATGAAATTGATATTTGATATGGATGTTGTTCAGGTCTATGTGAATCATGGGGATTCATAACTCAAATAAAATTCCTATGCAATAATAAAGCTAGTTTGTGCAAAATTATTTTTTGATATGTATATATACACAAATTATATACATATTAAATAAATTTATTTAAAATATATTCATTAAAAAAGCACTTACCACTGAAAAATCAAATATAGTTTTTCTTAAAGTCCTATTAGTGCTAAATCAATAAGTGCCAGATTTCAAGAGACGTGTACAAAGTAGTATTATTTTCTTTAGTCAGACTGAAGACTTTCTCTTGGGATGCTGTTTGCCAGGAAGAATTCACTGCTGGAAAATATCAGCAGCTGGCATGATAATGAGTCCATGTTACTGTAAATGAGTTCATTATTATTCCTTTTCTGCTGTCTTGTAATTCATGTTGCATGGCATCTATACACAAATAAAAAATAGGTATTGTGCATAGTCAAGCTCTAGTGATCTGTAAGAATTGTATTTGCAAAGAAAAAAACATAGTAGAGAGCAAAAGTAAATGAATTTATGAAGTTATGTGGTGAAGGTAGGAAAAGAAAGTCAGGAACTTTTCAAGGAAATTAAAGAAAATAAAATCAATTTAAAAGGAGAGTAATCCATACCATCTCTCACTTTTGTAATTGAAAATGAGCTTTGTATTATTATCTGATCACTTGGATGATAAAGATTATGTGGCTTTCTGTTTTCCTTTTTCTTTGGAACCATAACAGTTTATATAAAGTCTTACATTAGTACAACAAAGATAACCCTATTCTCTTTTGTTAGTGAATCATTAGACATCACTTTAATTAGAAATAATAGTGTTTGATTAAGGAAGGATTTTCTGACTTAATAGCAGATGGAAAGTAATCTTGAATTACATAATACTGAGATAGTTCACACAGCTTTGAGTAGAAATAATAAAAAACACAAAAACAAATATTCAGTCAGAATTAGAAATAGAAACTTAAAAACTGAAACAAATCTAGAATGTTTTAAAATAATGTCAAGAAATAAACACTACAGATTACAGGTAAACTTTACATTCTGCTACAAGTGTTATCAAGCATTTGAACGTTGTTAGGGGTAAACAATGTTGGCTGCTTAAGAAAGATCACTGTAAAATAAATAAGGATATGAAGTAAATTGATGCAAAAATCCCCTTTAAAATATTAACTCAAAGTGTTCCTACTTAAAAGAGGTAAAACAAATTTAATCATAGATATTTATGATAGAATTAAATGTAAAAGTTAAATAAATATGTTATTAAGAGAGTATTAAAATTTATTAAGTACTTAGATATTTTAAAGGCAATGAAACCTTTAAATTACCATCATAGAAAAAATATTACTGATATGAAACACATTTCTCACCTGGAGAGTTAGGAGAAGATAGAATTCTAGTCATGAGAAAATACAGTATTGAGAAAAGAAAATATCTTGATTTTTACTTTTAATTGATTTTGAATTTGATTAAGCAAACAATGTTTTTAATATTTTAGTAAAATGTTCAATCTGTTTAAACCTTAAAAAACCATAATTAAATCAATAAAATGTATATTTTATATAACTTTATAGAATGTAGCTACCCGGTTTTAGGAAAGTAGAAAATATTAAGACAAATCATTGAAAAGTCACTTATCTTTTATTCAAGTATATCTTGAGAAAATTTTGTGCCTTTTTATTTTTTTTGAAAACTCAAGCTATGTATGTAGAATGAAAATAGGATAAGGGATCAGGAAATTGCAGTGTAATTATTATCAGAATTTTCAGAAACCTAAAACTGTTCCAGAACTCCCTTTACAAGTACTAGTTGCTTCATCACATGAAATCTATGCCTTTTCTGTTCACCAACTGTCCAGGAGTGGACAGTTTCTAAATGGAACTCACCACAAGCTCTGCCATTCTATAAACGAACAGGATTAAGTATTAATGAGCCTATGTGTTTCTCTGAATTTTCTCAGGAAATTCTGACTGGAAGCAAAATTTGTAGAACATATTTAATCATTTTTATTTTTACAAAGAAGCCAAAAATAATAAAATTTAAGAGTAAATATAGATACTTATCTACCTGGCAAAAGAGCATATTTACTTTCAATTTTCTTTCTCTACAGTTATATATAAAATGTACTGCCATGTAAATTAAAATACTCCTCTAAAACACTAGTTCTCTCACTCTAATTTAAATTAGAAGTATACAAAATATGAATTTGGGAAATATTTATTAATTTACTATACAAACACTTATAGGGCATGAATTCCTTATAGGGATGTTATTCTGTTTAAATATTAGGAAATATGAAACTCCCTGCAAAGTTTCAGCTTCATTTACAATCTCCAAAATTACCATAAGCTACTCAAACACTACATCTCCTTACAGATTGTTTTATATAATAACTGTTTTCCATTAATGTGAATTATTTTCTTCTGCTTAGAATGAACAAATATAATAAAATAAAATGTAGCACCTTTAATAACTGTGAAGGATGATAAGGTCACAGGTTATACCTGTGAGCAATTAACTTATTAGTCTACAAATCATATGGAATGAGTTGTAGGCCATTCTGGGACAGGAATCCTCAAGGGTGTGAAAGATTGCCTCCTTCATCCAAATGTGCTTTGGACTCAAGTGAGTAAATACTTAGACACTTCTTTCCAGTGTGCTGGAGGACAACATTTGATTCATAGTGCTTGTTCAAATTAAAATGAATATAATCTGCATGAACAACTTGTAAAATCAGGAATTGTTTTTTATATCTTTTATAGAAAAGTCTTTTCCTGGCTTTTATAATTTTAATGATCCTGATGTCCCTTTTCATTTTTAGTATTTAAATTTTATTTATTTTTCAGATTTAAAATGGATATATCTTTAGAGCATCCTTCTCCCTCACTGTAATTGTATAATGTTTGTGCTCTGATTCCCTATGTCACAGATTTATTGTCTTTCCAAGTGATTTTACAACACACAAATTTAGTCTTAGCTAAACAGAGTGATAATAGAGAAATGATCATCATACCCAGTTCTTACAACTTTCAACGTTCATAAAGAAAGGGCATAGGAAGTGGTTACTAAACACAGCTTTAAGTTTAAACTTACTTTGATGCTCTGTGGAGACATTAATTTAAACTTGATATATTCTGTGGCTCTGTCACACAGCATACTCTATGCTACGATACATTTTATTTACATGTCATGGTAAAAATCAATTCTTTGTGTATTAAAGCTGCTTAGAACCAGAATATTCACTTAGATATGAAAGGTGATTTATCCCTAATGTATATTGGTTCTACATTAGTTATGCTCTTGTTGCAGGAATTTTGAGTTTGAAGCTCTTTACTGCATTTTGAATAATTATTTTATACTTAACCATAGTGCTTAGATATTTGCTAGAACTTATTTATTTAAATATTTACACTTCTTTTGAGTTATGGTAACAATATGTAATCTAACCATGCCTGGAACTATTACTTCAGAATGAACTTGAATTGATGATAAATCTCTAGTCTTAGTCTTCAGAGTTCTAGCATTCCAAATATAACCACCATGTGCAGTGTTTGGTTTGAATACAAGTTTTGTTCTAGAGGCTGTTCTGTTTGACCTCTTTTTTCATAGATTCTACTGTTCTTGGGGAAGGCTGTGGTAGTTGTAGTAGTTGTCTCATTGGAAGATTACTGTGGATGAGTTTTGCTCACTTCCAGCCTGGACCTATTTATTGATCAGCCTTTCTGCTTCATGAATGATGATATCTTACCCTTTTAATTTACCTTATCACAGCATGAAGTAAGGTAAAACACACAACATGCAGTTCTTATTTGGTTTCCAGCCTGTCTGTGCAGATTGGGCGACTTAGAAAAAAACTAAAATAAACACAAAATAATCATACAAATACATATGGAACTGACAGTGAATACAATTTTATCTCAATGTTTGTTCAAAAACAGATCTACACAAAATAACACATGTAACCTTTTCTAAAAGAAATTTTTACTTCAGTGAATTGAGTAGATACAGAGTTGCTTTTTAATCTTCCTAAGGCATTTGTTTATTCATCTTTTCAGAATGTTACACCTTGACAGTTGTAAATAATTGTAATTATAGACAGAACTATGATTATTGTGGAATCATGGACATCTTTCATTCAATATATCTTGATTACTAGAGTTTTTCATCCTTTTGGCCTTTTAGGGAAAACCCCCCTTAAGCTCATTAACTATTTTCTATTTTTAAAAAGCCCACATACAAAAACAAGAGAGCTCTTTATCTCTGCTCCTCTTCCAGCAAATCAAACTATTCTAAATAGCCTGAGAATGTATCACATTTACACTATTCATTTTAATTTGAATGAAAATAAGGATGGGTGATAAAATAAGAATAGGTCAATGGAAAGGGAACTTTTTAAAAATTTATTTTTGTTGTTGAAACAATTTCTGCCTCCTCCCTGCCTCCCATTTCCCTCCTCCTCCTTCCACTCCTCCCCCCCTAACCCCACTCCTCCCCCTCTCCCCACTCCTTTCCCCCTCCCCCCCACTCCATTCCCCCTCCCTCTATAGTCTGAAGAGCAGTCTAGATTCCCTGCCCTGTGGGAAGTCCAAGCCCCTCCCCCCTCCATCCAGGAACTTAAAACCTTTAAGAACAGTCATGATTTTAAGTATAATTTGTAAAATGAAATATTGTGTGGGTTTGGGATGTTGTCCTACTTCAAAACTGCCTAAGGTCATAAACTGATCAGTGTCACACAACCACTCCCATCAGGACCCATTTATGGCTGACAGGGCAATGGGAATGAATGACATTATATGTGATTCTAATCACAATCAGAAGAGACATTGCTGAACCAAGTATATGGAAAATACATTTTATATTTTTGCTTTAATAACATATCATTTCTAAGGATGCATGAAGCAAACAGACAGCAAACTTTTTGGTTAGTCATTTCTGATGAACTAGGAGATGGAAAAGTTTCATGCCGAGGTAATAAATTTGAAATTTTCTAGGAAATGAGAGAGCCAATTATGCAGCAATGCTGTAAGGTCATTTTGCTCTGTAATCCCCAGGAAGATTTTAAGTGCATATATTAAGAATTTAGAGGCCATGTTCAATGTTATTAAATTCATAATGGAGAAAGTTGACTTTTACCATGAGACATGTAAATGAAAACAATTTTTCAGAGATACAGCCATGAAAACTAGAATTAGGCAAGTAAACAGATATAGGAAGACTCTCTTCACCTTATTTTTAACTGTCCATAAAATCATCTAGTTATTATGTTATTCACTTATGATATCTTTCTCTCTCTTACAACTGCACACATTTAGCTCTGAAAAGAAAATATACTGCACATTATAGTATTGAAATAACTTAAATATAGTTAATAAAGTTTATGAAAATTTCTGAATGGCCTTTATATATCCAACAAGTTACTATGTTTGAAGAATATTAATTAAGGTTTTAATCTAATTTTTGGTCTAAAGAGATAAACATTGGCCTTTATTAAAGATGTATTTATTTTATGTGTGCTGGTGTTTTGCTTGCATGTATAACTATGTGAGGGTTTTGGGTCCTCATAAACTATAGTTTCAGAAAGTTAGGGGATGCCATGTGGGTGCTGGTAATTGAAACCAGGTTCTCAGGGAGAGCCATTATTCTTAAGCACTGATCCATCCCTCTAGCCCCAGTAAACAATGTAATTGATGCATTTTTCCAGAGTTTGTATTTGAGATATATAAGAATGACAGATTTAAATTATCCATGTCTGTTGCTCTTTGACACATTTTGGTTATTGGTTCATATTTAGATTTTTATTATCTTTTGTGGTATCTATGTGTATATATACAGAATTGTTTAATTTCTATTTAATTGGTTAGTTTTTGTCAGTTGTATTTTTTGTGAACACATAAAAGGAGGACATTCACATGCTAAAAACTCATTATATGTTTCCTGACAACTTTTACTGTTTCCCTAAGCCAGAATATTATAATTAATATTCACTTCTCTTTATAGGAATTTACATATACAGAGATTTAAATTAGATTTGTACTTTAGCTCATTTTGACAAACTGTATGTATTATGTGTACAATTTAAACATTTTACTTAATTTTATTTTTCTAATATAAAATTTTGCAGTTGTTTGCAGATATGATATACTCATAATGACTACTAAAAAGCATGTTATGTATTAAGATTGTTGCTTTTCCCTACATTTGTGTTTTATCTAGTATATACTATTATTTAAAATATGACTATGAATACATTTTTCTTTAAATTTTAGCAACAGCTCAGTATGTATTCTACAAATTTTATATCTAAATAATGTATTAATATTTTGTTCAATTAAAGTTTATCATTTGAGGTCACCAGCATTGAGACTAGGCAGATCAAAATAGCATGTTATTTTGGCTCAATGATTCAGCGTCTCTACTGCTAGTAACAAATGTGTGTGTCTGTGAATGTGTGGGGGGCTATTTTGTCATTTCTCAGTGTATTATCCACTGACTCCTTTTGTGCTATGTAGTCAAAGATGCCTTCTGGAAAAGAGCATCCACAGTTCCTAAATCACTCAAAAACCATCTAAAATTACAAGAACACTGATTCTTTTCACAATTCTGATTGTTTAAGATCTTAAAATATTTATTGTACTTTTTCTTCTGCATCTGCACTTCTGGACTCAATTTGCATTTATGTGTTCATTATTTTTAAAGAAAAAATCAGAACTAAGAATAATTACAAATATTTAGCAAAATATTTTTGTTAATGATTTAATGAAATATATTGAATAAAAGTACTGTAAAAAGTACTGGGAATGCAATAATAAACAAAATTGACTTAATTTTTTGTTGTGGAGTCTATTTTATGAGATTAACAGTTTAGTTTGACACAACCAGTATAGCACAGTAGGAGATGAAGATACAAAATCTAGACTATTTTAGCTAATATAATTTGAAGGAAATTCTGAAAAGGAACTTCAATGGGAGAACAGGTTTGGGGGCAAATTACAAAACAAAACATCAACAACAAAAACCATGATTTCCTGTAACATGCTTAACTTGAGGAGACTGGAAGAAACAAGTTCAGTAAAATTCAGAAATAAGTTGTGGAAACAGACATTCCAATTGTTGATGTACAGGAGCAGATTTGAAAGTGAGAGGGAAAGAAGAGAAAGTCCTCAGTGTGTGTACAGAAAAGGTCCAGTACATTCCTGAAAGCTATAAAAAGACCTACTGGCATATGCTCTATATGAAAACAAAGAGTATAACAGCTTTGAGCATGTGAATATAACCATATTTAAAATAAAACTAACTTTTCTCTTTTGGATTACAGCAGGTCTATTTCCATATACTATTTTTTCTAAATTATTCAATTCCAAAAATCAAAACTTTTTTTTTTTTTTTTTGGCTGTGGCATCGATAAAATAGGGTGACAAGATGAAGTAATTCCAACATACAGATTTTTCTTTTCCTTAGAGAACTGAACTTGCATTTACTTCGAATATATGCTAAAATGAAACCAAAAGATTTTGTTTTACCATGGATTGATTGTGAGAAGTAAAGTAAATCTATCATTTATTTCTGACTTTAAACATTTGAAAAATAGAGATAAAACACTAAACTCATTAATATTGGTCAAGTTTGTATTTCAAGAACACCAATACTAAAAATGAGTGTGGCTGGGAGATGTCTTCGTGTCTAAGAACACTGGCTTCCCTGCAGAGGATTCAGATTTTATTCTCAGAAGTCACATGCTAGCTCACATCCATTCACAAATCCAGTTTAATGGAACCCAGTGCTCTCTCCTGACTTTTGTGAGACCAGACATTCACATAGTCCACATATCTACATGAAGGCAAAGTATTTATACATAAAAAATTAACAAACATAAAAATATAATAAAAGATATTTTGGGGAGATAATAAATATTACTGCTTGATTTTACATTCAGAGTTGGGAAGTGTGGGTTATTAAAGAAAGATGCAATGGGAGCCCTCCTGTGATAAAAGGAATGGGAGTTATGAAAGTAGGAGCCTAAATTCTAACAGGCCAAGCTGGGCTATCTTCCACAAATAAGCCATTTTTAAAAAGTGTAATGGTGAATAGAAGAAAAATGAAATGCCTTCAATGTCCTCAGAGTGAAAAAAAGATGTCCAGTGACTCAGGACTATCTAGGTTCTCCTCACATGAGAACACAATTTAAATAGAAGAAAGAGGTCTGTGCTATTAAGCACAGGTCTCAGTCATCATTGTCTTGGCACACCTCTTTCATAAAAGATTGTCTAACAAGTTGTAAGTCTTTCTCAGTGAGAAAAGTTACTCCTTTGGCTGCTCTCAGTGCAGGCTTTCCTTCCCACAGCATGAAATTACTGAGAAAATATCAGTGTCTTTGTGTTCATTCATTCAGTAATCTAATAGCCAAGCCGAAGGACACATCTCTTCTTAGAGAAACCTTATCCCTGCCAGACTGGTTACATTTCCATAAACACCTCTTTAAGTGCTTTATGTTGGAACCTAGCTACCAGACTTTTAGGTACACTGACAAGCATGTTGTGAGGATAGTTAAAAGGACTGAAGAGTTAATACAGGAACCTCTGCAGATCCTCAGTATCTATTTACCACATGTGTCAATGACTTTTTTTGTCTCTGTGTGTGTGGGGGAAGATCATCCAGTAAACCACACTGCCTTGTTTTTGTTTTTGCTTTTTTTTTTTTAACTAAAATATAAGGGATTTTCACAAATTCAGGAGACAAGTTAATTGATTTAGGGACCCAGAAAAAGAATGCATTTAGATCAAAATAAAGACTTAATCTGTTAAAACTGTGTTAACAATGAAATCTCCCTTTATAAATATCAAGGTTTTAATCCCAATAATTTATCCACATTGGAGATTTGTAACCATGGAAAAGAAAACTTGGTAAGTAGTCCAGATGTAAATAACTTCATACACCAGCAAATTGAGTTTGAGAAAAGGGTAAACCTACTCAGAATCATCTCAAGAAAAATAATAAAAGAGAGAGAGAGAATTCTTCCTATCATCTCCATTTATGACTCATTAGTTCAAAAAGTAGAAAACTACAATAAGTACCAAAATTACAAAGAGAAATTACTATAGTAAATAAATACAGAATAATGTTTTATGGCTGTATTAGACACTTCTGTGCTAGTGATCCAGATTATTTTGATTAATCTTACTTCCTTGTTTTTTGCTTTGATTACATTAAACTCAATAACATAAACACATTTTAGCCAATTAGAAATTATTATGGAAATTTAAAATGCATGGCCATTTAAAGCAAATGTTATATAACTCTGTAAGGAAAAAAATACTCAACCAGCTCTTTTGATGATGAACTTTTTTGAAAATTTGTCTAAATTGAACAATTTGAAGCATTTATGCAACTATATTTTAAATATTTGATTTGTTGTTTAGTCGTTTGAATATTTTCCACATATTAAATACTATCCCCATGTCAGATATACTGACAAAAATATTTTTTTCCATTTTATAGGTTGTCACCTTTTTTTGTTGATTTTTCTCATGTGTTATGTTGAAAGTTCCTCAATAGCTGTACTCTCTTTTTTCTTCTATGTGACTTTTTAAACTATGATTTTAAGATTCTATATGAAAACATTGTCTCAATTTAAGGTCATGTCATATTTTCAGTTTTCTTACATGAGATTTTCAGATTTCATTTCATATTTAGCTATTTGATTCATTTTGAAATTAATTTTTGCATTATATAGTTTTCTGTTACATTGAAGAATGTCAATGATATTTTTGCTTGGAAAAACATCTAATCTCTATGACAATTATTAACAGTATAGACATTTTACAATATTTATTATTCCAGCCCAAAATTTATACCACTAAGCATAGAAAATTTATTTTTAAGTACTTTTGATACTGTTTTTAAATAGATTTTTTTTCTTATTTTTTATTCAAAATACTCTGTGGGATATGAAGCCATTGAGTCAGTGATTTGTGTAATGGAATTATGATCTCATATTCCCCATGCTTCTTCCAGACTTCAAATATAATTTTTGTATATAATATTTCCAAAGTCTCCTATATTTTCTAATATATATGAAGAAAAGTATACCCACAAGCACAAGCACATGCACACACACACACACAAACACACATACCAATATATGTTTTCTCATGCTTGTTTTCTATTTCCACTGAGACTAACGTATGACTCTGGTGGCTCATTTTCTGTCCATATAATGCAAAGTAGGAACTTATTTTTCATTAATATATTACTTTATAGCAGTATGCACTTAAGACATGTTTTACATCTAAAATGTGATTTCTAAAGATAAATGATTCCATTCATCACAATTATGGTAAAAAATTTTTGAGAAGTAATTAAAGTAGAAATATTTTAACAGTGTCTGACAGGTTTTCATAATCACTTTTGTTCTTTTATACCACCATGTGTATTTAATTAATTCACAGTGCTGTAAAACCAAACAATGGGACATGAAATCTCTGTGAACAAAAGAATTTAAGCTGTTATTCTTTCTGTAAGTCAGTCAGGAAAATCACATCTTTATGAAAGGACATACGAACATTAACTTTTAATAAAAACATAAACTAAAACTGAAAAAAGGCACATGCACTCACTCCAGTGATCTCTCTTGGACCAATTCAACGTTTTGAAATATAAATATGACTTATAAAATCATACTTGTCAGAGGAAAGAACAATCTTTCAATTGAATTGAAGTGATTTAACGTTTAAAAAAAAACTATGACTCATTATTGACAATGTTTAAAGCTGTTGTGTTTTCTCTTCATAATGTCATTTTACAGATATATACATTGAAACTATTTGAAATGATTTTTGTTAAAAAAAAAAACATGTCAGCTCTTTTTTTGGTTTTTCGAGACAGGATTTCTCTGTGGTTTTGGAGCCTGTCCTGGAACTAGCTCTTGTAGCATTCTTATCTGATGTGGGATTCTCCTCTGCATAGTATGAATGTTTTATTGTCATTGGTTAATAAAGAAACTGTTTTCTTCCAATAGATTAACAGAATATGGCCAGGCTGGAAGAAATATGTAGAGATATTAGGCAGAATCAGGAAGAAGCCCCATGTAGCCAAACAGGAGACAGATTCTGGACACTGGATGGAACTTTACCCTGCAAGCAATAGCCACGTAGTGATACACAAATTAACAGAGTTGAGTTAGTTTGAGATATAAGAAACAAGCAATGAGAAGCTAGGCCAAGCCATGATTTAATTAAAACAGTTTTTGTTTGGTTATTTTCAGTCTGGGTGGCTGGAAACAATCGAGCAGCCTCCACCGACACACATAGATTTAGAAAGAAAAAAAAAAAATAGGTAGAGCGATTCCTTTTGTAGAAACAAAAATTGATTCATTTCATTTGGACATTTTCTTTTTTATTATATTAACAATTTTATATATGATATAAGTGTAATATGATTGCTCTTAACCCATACCATCTCTTGTCTTTCTCCCAAAACCTACCAGATACTACATCTCCCTATTTGCTTTTTTCCTAGCTTCATGAAACTTGGTTTTGTTTTGTGACTCATTTAGTTTAACCAGGTTTATATGTGTTTCCACTGGAGCTTCGTGGGCCTCCATTCCTAGAAACAATGGCTACTATTCTTCCTAAATCCATAGGTAGCAAATATCTCAGTATGGAAGATTAGAATTCCCAAAGCACTTCATCTACCCAGACCTGACTGTTGATAGCAATCTTGTGCAAACCCACTGCAGGTATTCAGAGCTTCTGTAAAATGACTAAAACCACTAAGCCCTGGGCAGAAGAAGGTATTTGAAACTCTTTCCATATCTTCTGGTTCTTGTATTCTTTCTACTCACTCTTTCAGAAAATTTTGAGAGTATTAGATTGGAAAGCATAAATATCTTGGTTTTGTCTCTTATATTCAGCATATGAGTTTCTTCATTCTCCAAAATTCAGTGAAAAGAGAGATCTCTATGATTCAGGTTGAAAGCATTATTTATTTGTATGGGTGTGCAAACACAAATATTGAAAAGACAGTTTGGGGCCATGCCAGTTTCTACCTTGTGCCTATGACCTCCTTAACCATAATTTTATATTTTTAAAAATATGGGACTGAATAAGCATGGGTTGAAACTGGACTCTCTGAACATGGCGGACAATGAAGGCTGATGAGAAGCCAAGGACAATGGCACTAGGTTTCGATCCTAATACATGAACTGGCTTTGTGGGAGCTTAGCCTGTTTGGATGCTCACCTTCCTGGACCTAGATAGAAGTGGGAGGACCTTGGTCTTCCTGTAGGGCAGGGAATTTGGACTGCTCTTCAGTATCGAGAGGGAGGGGGAATGGACTGGGGGGAGGAGAAGAGGAGTGGGGATAGGGGGAGGGGAGCGGGGGGAGGGGGCAATATGTGGGAGGAGGGGGAGGGAAATGGGAAACGGGGAGCAGGTGGAAATTTTAATTAAAAAAGAATAAAAAAATGAGAAAAAAATATGGTTTACACTATTGAACATAAATTGCCCCCATGGAATGAGCTATTGCAGAGTATGAATTTAGGTAGTGTTACTGTTTGAAGTACAAGAAGGAAAATGCCAACTCAAATGCACAGAAAATATCTTCAACAATATAATAGAAGAACAATTTTCTAACCTAAAGAAGGAGATACCTATAAATGTACAAGAAACACACAGAACACAAATTAGATTGGACAAAAATAAAAAGCCCCCTCATCACATAATAAGCAAATACAAGTATACAGTACAAAAAATAATAGCAAAATATTGCAAAGGAAGAATATCAAGTAACATTAAAATGCACATCTAATACAACTAGATCTTGTTTCTCAATGGAGACTCTAAATGCCAGAAGAACTTGAAAGGATTTTCTAGAAAGTCTGAGACCACATATGCCAGCCCAAATGTCTGATATGCTCGGCAAACTTTAGATATTTCATTGTAAAGACAAATTTAAGCAGTATGTATTTACAAATTCAGCTCTTCAAATGGTAACAAAACAATCCAGACAAAGGAAGGTAGTTAACTACAGCCTTGAAAACACTAGAAATAGCTGGGCGGTGGTGGTGCATGCCTTTAATCCCAGCACTCGGGAGGCAGAAGCAGGCGAATCTCTGTGAGTTCGAGACCAGCCTGGTCTACAAGCGCTAGTTCCAGGACAGGCTCCAAAACCAAAGAGAAACCCTGTCTCAAAAAACCAAAAAAAAAAAAAAAAAAAAAAAAAAAAAAAAAGTAAACACTAGAAATAAATAATTTCACACAACCAAAGTGAATAGAAGGGAATCACAAGCAAACACACACACATACACATGCACACATACCACCAAAACCACCAGAAGCAACAACAAAATAATAGATTATAACGATTGTGGGTCATTGTTATATCTCAGTATGAATTACCTAAACTTTCCAATAAGTATGCAAAGATTAGCAGAATGCATGTGTAAAGAGGATTTATCCTTATGCTGTATCCCAGAAACACACCTCAACATAATGAAAAGATATTGTCTCACTCTAAAAGATTGGAAAAAGAATTTCAACCAAATCGACCTAAAATAGACATTTTAATATGTATTGAAGTAGTCATTGAACCAAAGGTCATCAAAAGAGATGAGAAAGGACATTGCATATTCATGAAAGGGAAAATCCCCCATTATGATATTTAAATTCTAAACATTTCTTTGCCATACACAAGAGTATCCACTTTTGGTAAAGAAACAGTGCTACATCTTAAATTAGATATTGACTTTAACACTGATAAGGGAATTTTTCAATACCCTAATGTCACCAATGGACAGGTAATCTGAACAAAACAAAGTAAAGAAATACTGGAGCTAACAGACTTCATAAATCATATATACTTAATAGATATTTTTAAAAAAGCATTTCAATCAAATGGAAAAGAACATACCTTCTTATCACCTCATAGAAATTTCTTCAAAATTAAACAGATACCCAGAATCAAAGCAAATTTAATCAGAGAAAATACAAATGAGATAATTCCCTACAACATATAAAAACATAGAGAATATCAACAATAATAGATAAAAATAGAAAGCATACTAACTCACAGAAATTTAGTAATCCTCTACTGATTAAATACTGGTTCAAAACATAAAGAAAGGAAAAATTAAAGACTTTTTAGAATTCACTAAAACTTAATTCACAACATATCCAAACATTTGATACACAATAATAGTGCTAAGAGGAAAGTTCATAGCATTAATTGCCTATATAGGAAAGAAAAAAAAATAAAAGAGAAACCAAACCAAACAAAATAGAACTGGATAAAACTATTTCACAGAACAACTGAGAACTCCATAACAAAAATAAATAAGTGAACTGAAAAGGAGTAAATGGCAAGAAATAATCAAACCCATAAGATAGAAACCAAGAGAGTGATACAAAGACTCAATGACTCAAGAATTTGGTTCTTTGAAACAAACGACAAGATAAACCAACTCTTATATATCTAAATGAAAGGCAAAGAGAGAATATCCAAATTAATAATATCAAAAAAGAAGGTAGGACATAGTAACAAATGACAAGGAAATACAGAGAATAATAGGACCTATTTTAAAAACCTATACTCCACCCAATTGAAAAATCTAAAAGAAATGGATAATTTTCTCAATATGTACCATTTACTAAAGTTAAATCAAGCTTAAGCAAGTAAATTAAATAGACTTATAACTCTTAATGAAATAGAATCAGTCATTAAAATCTCCAAATCCATATTTGAATTTCTTGGTCTGGTTTACCCACTCAGCATGATTTTTCTAGTTCTATTCATATGCCTTAAAATTTCATGGTGTTCTTGTTTTTATCAGCTGAGTAAGACTCTCTTTTATAAATGTAACACTTTTTCTTTATCCATTCCTCATGCGAAAGAGATACAAGTTTTATCCAGGTTTTTACTATTGCAAAACAAAACAAACAAACAAACAAACAAAAAAACACCTCTAGGAACATAGCTGAGCCAGTCTTTTTGTGGCAATCCTTGGGTTATATGTCCAAGAGTACTAAAATTGGTTCTTGTGGTAGATTGTTTCCCAGTTTTCTAAGAAACTACCACACTGAATTCCAAAGTGGCTGTACAAGTTTGTACTCTCTATAGCAATGGAGGAGTATTCTCCTTGCTCCACATTCTCTCCAATACAAGTTGTCACTTGCTTTTTTGATCTTAGCCATTCTAATGGGTGTTAAGTTTTAATTTCAGAGTTTTCATTTGCATATCCCTAGTGGCTAAGGGCTTTGAATATCACCTTAAGGGTTTCTTTACCATTTGAAAGTCTTCTGCATAGAATTCTCTGTTTAGGTTTATATTGCATTTATTAATTGGATTATTGGGTTTGTATATATCTAGTTTCTTGAATTCTTTATATAGTTTAGAAATCAGCCCTATATTAGAACTCAGGTTTATAAAGATCTTTTCCCATTATATAGACTGTCATTTTGTCCTATTGACAGTGTCTTTTCCCTTACAAAAAAGTTATCCATGCTAATAGAGGTCTAGTAATCTAAATGAATAAAGGACTTAAGAAATTATGTATCAAAAGACCAAATTGTCTAATTAAAGTGTGTGATACAGATCTAAACAGAGAATTCTCAACAAAGGAAACTCAAATGGCCAAGAAACACACACACACACACACACACACACACACACAATCATTGCTGATTGGAGTGTAACCTTGTATAGCCATTAAGAAAATCGATATGACTGTTCCTTAAAATACTGGGAATCTATCTACCTAGTATCATGCTAAGTAACAAGGAGAATTCATGGAGAGATACCTAGAATTCTCTGGGAAGAGAAAATAGAAAAGATTTTGAAAAGGACTAAGGACAGATGATTATGGGAGAATTAGGAATGGGTGTTTTTGATAAATAAGTGCAAAAAAGAATGCATCTTCAACTAATAGTGATTGCAAATTATATGTCTTCATGTGAAAGAATGCAAATAGAACCATATTTATCGCCCTGCACAAACTCATGCACCAGTGGATTAAAGATTTCAACATAAAACCTGATTGTCATTGACCAAGATAGAAGAGAAAGTGGGGAACAATCTTGAGCACATTCATTCAGGAAACAACAGAGCATTCATAGGTCAGGCACTAATACCAAAGATTAATAAATTGGACCTCATGAAACTGAAAAGCATCTGTAAGTCAAAGAACACCATCAATGGAAGAAATAGAAAGCTTACACAATGGGATTTTTCCAACTGCTAATCTGATACAGATATAAGTAGGTCAATAAATCATATAGCAAAAAACCGATATATCTAATTAAAATATGTGATACAGTTCTAAACAGTGAATTCACAATAAAAAATATCAAATGTTCAAGGAACACCTAAAAATATATATTCTTTCATTGATGATTGAAATGCAACCCTGTATAACCACTAAGAACATCAATATGGCAGTTTTTTAGAATCTTATGAATCTATCTACTTCAACAGCCTGCTATACCACTCTTGGCCATATATCCAAAGGACAATCCATCATCCTAGCACATAGACTCTTGTTCAAGTATATTCAGCTATATTCATTGTGGCTCGATTCATAATAATGAAAAGCTGAAATCAACCAAGATGTCCATCAACCTAAGAATGAATAAATAAAAAACTAACTTCATGAAATTTTCACGCAAATGAAGGAAACTAGGATACTCAATCTCAGTGAGCTAATCCATCCCCAGAAAGACAACTATGTTTTGTATTCACTTATAAGTGGGTATTTGTTGTAAAATAAGGGTTAACCATGCTACCATCCACAGACCTGGGGATATTAGGCAAAGAGGAGAGCGCTGTAAGTGGGATGCATGAACTTCCCTGAGAAGGGGAAATAGAATACATTTTGCAAGTTGACTGTTGGCAAATGGGGACAGGATTGGGATGGATCAGTTTGCATAATGATGAAGGGAGAGTGTGTGTGGAGCAACAGATAGAATTGAGGTGTAGAGATGTACAGTGGAAAGATCCTATAATGTTGAGGGTGACCCTAGTGATGACTCCTAGTAATGGTCATTGCAGAGTTTGAATGTGCTTTTGTATCCAGGCAAGACTGCCATAGTGGGCCTGTATTGCATTCCATTGAGTTGTTGGCCAAGGGGAATCTATGGAGATCTTAAAACATGCCAGTCTAATGTTTGGACATGTGGTCACTCTCTGGAAACTGACAGCAAGCCCCATTGAAGATGAAAACATCTTCATGCCTCATTTAATGTAGAGAGGTCAACTAGTGCTTTCACCCTTATATTCTCTCTCTCGTAAGGGAAGCTGCTTTACAGGCTATGAAAAGAGAAACCTGAAATTTGGGGCCAACGGGTGTCAGCAAATTCACATAAAACCTGAAAAAAATTGGAAAGGAATTCTAGGCACAAAAGAAAGCTTAACTCCATGGCTCCTTTAAGAGAAGCTTTACTGATTAAGAGGTAACAGGAACAAAACAAAACAAACAACCCTGCATGATTTTGAAACAGAGGCTTCCTGGGACATGCTGCCAGCATGAACTCTGGCTCTTTCAGGAGACTGAGCATTTAAATGGGGTCTGTGAGCCGAGTACTACAACTTGCTTAATTGCAACCAAGACGCACTGTGTGCCCGAAAATGGGGCAATGTGCATGGTTCTCAGAGACAGCGAATATGTCTCTGCCATGTTGGAATGTGTGGAGTAAAAAGAAAAAGCAGCCTTAATTGCTATTTAGCATTTTAAGAAGTGATCCTGGCAAGAAAAAATATACAGATACACAAGAGGACAGATGCAGACATAAAAGACCTCTAAATGAGACACAGTGTGTTCAAAAAATGTACATAGGCTTGGCAGAGAGAATAAAAAAGAGTATAGAGAGTTATAAAAAGAAGTAAAAGTTTTTTTAAAATAAAACAAAGTCTTTAAGAGACACAATTAACTTATAGAAAAAATATTACTGTAGGTAGAATAAGAAAAGTAAGTCACATAAAGATGGAATACACAGAGTCTGAATTTGTATATATTATTGTGTTTTCTTTGAATTTTTTGAGTGTGAAAGAGCTTAGTACAGATAGACATTTTATTGTGTGGGCTGCTAAACTAAACCATCCTATATATTTTAAGGCATCTTGATTGCAATATTTAGGTCTAAGGATTTGATGCTTTGGAAAATATGTTCCTCTTTTGTTTCCACAGAGGATAAGAACCTGTGGATTGTTTCCAGATTAAATGGTTTGATGGACCAAGATCCTCCGAAATGTCACTGTGAAAACCCTCAAAAAGAAAATACTTCGTCTAACAAAAAGAAAAAAAAAAAAAGAAGAAGAAGCAGTTTGAAGAGAACTATGCCCAAATTTCCTAAATGATTGTTTATCAATATTTGTTTACTTTTAAATGGGGATGTGTCACAGTGATTTGCGTTGGCATGGATCTTGGTCTATTGATACAAATTTAAGGTCAATTTTGTTATATGTATATTTCTGTTCTTGATTAAGGTACTATGTTTATGCTGATCATTTAAAAATGTAATGTATAATTAAGAAATATAGATTAATAGAGATTTATCTATAATAGTCAAGTTTGTAGTCATGTTAGTGAGGTTTTCTAGATATATAGAGATATTTCCATTAGATAAGTATTCTTCACACTTTTCAGAAACCTTCAGAATATGGCAATTAAAAGTTTTAAGAAGTTATGACTTATGTAAAAAAATACTGCTCTAGATGATGGAATAAATATGGAGGATGAATCAAAAATCCCAATAGAAAATAGGATAAAAGAAAAAAAGACTGCCAAATCTTGCAGAGACAGTATAAGATGATTTTGAAAAATTTCTTGCCTCTGAAAATGGTCTGTCAGTTACTCTAGGCCTTAGTTAAAGTTGGTTGCTCCAACATTGCAAATGAGACTTTGGGTGATTGCCCAGGTAGCCAGTTGTCTTTGTCATTTGTTGCACATTTTGGATGTTGCACTTCCTACTTACTCAAGTAGTATCATTTCTCTTCTCAGGTCTTTTATGGGTTTGAATACTAGATAGTTGCAATTACTTTCCTCTCATGACTTTTCCTCTCATGACTTGGCCAGTTTATTTAGTTAAACTCATTAGGCTAGAATAATGATTGAAACATTTATTAAATGTTTCTTTCTTTCTTTCTTTCTTTCTTTCTTTCTTTCTTTCTTTTTTTTTTTTTTTTTTTTTTTTTGGATTTTCGAGACAGGGTTTCTCTGTAGCTTTTTGTTCCTGTCCTGGAACTAGCTCTTGTAGATCAGGCTGGCCTCGAACTCACAGAGATCCACCTGCCTCTGTCTCCCGAGTGCTGGGATTAAAGGCATGCCCCACCACTGCCTGGCTAAATGTTTCTTGCTTGGTATTGTTTATGCTATTTGTAATTCTAATTTTTATACCTGATATTTTTATTTTATGTAACTTTGTATTAAGCTTAGAACTTTATTTTTTAAACAAAATGGGGAGGTGCTGTAGGAATTCCTACTGCCAGTAGCCTTTAAATTACCAGCCCACTTCGACATGGCCACTTATACTATATATGCCCACGTAAAATATGCATCTGGTCTCTTTTACAGCTGCAGGATTTGTTTGTTCTACCCTGTTCTAGCAGAGGATTGTGATCTGTGAGTCTACCTCTAAATAGCCCTCTATTGCACTGAATTCTGAGCTAGTGTGGGATTTCTTTGAAGTGTTCTTCATCCTAGTGATATTCTGATTACTCATTGATTGGTGCTTTATCCAGTTGTCATGGGAGATGCTTCCTCTGGCAGCAAATGGGAGCAGATGTAGAGATCTACACCCAGACATTATGCATATAGAATGTAAATTGGAGGTCATTATCAAGTCCCTAACCTAGTAGATCAGGGAACCTTGTGGAACTGTGCAAGGAAAGATTGTAGGACTTACAGGGGATAGATAACACCAATAAAATATGGTCCATCGAATGAACCAAGCAGAAGTCATTTGGGCTGAGAGAGACTGGACACAAATACAGGACCTACAATGTGTCTGAACAATGTTCTCTGCATACATGTTATGGGTTTTAGCTTGGTGGTTATTGAGGAATTCTAACAGTGGGAGCAGGTATATACCTGACTCTTTTATCTTGCTACTGGGAACTTTTTCTCCTATAGGGTTGCCTTGTCCAGCGTGGATATGAGGGATTTTTGTTTATCTTATTATATCTTGTTATGTATTGTTTGGTTGTAGACTCTTAGAGGCCTGCTCTTTTCTGAAGAGGAAACAGGAGGGATATCTTGGAGGAGTGAAAGGAGGGGAAACTATTCTTAAAATATGATGTATGAGAGAAGAATCTATTTTCCATAAAACAGCAATATAAAAAATAAGATTATGGACTTCAAACTGAAAACTTATTTGTAGCCATCTTTCTCTTGCACGTTTTTAATGCAAAACACGATTACATTTACATTTTCTACTTCATGTGCCAGGTGAATTAGTGAAAAAGAATGCTATAAGTATTACAATTTCAATATAATAAATTTATTTTAAATTATAAAACCTTAAATCGTCTAATATATTAATTTCAAAGTTCCAACTTTTCTACTGTACTAAGGTTTTCAAAATCAAGCCACGGCTTTATCAGATTGAACTTTCTGCAATTTTCTCTCCACACATGTCTCTTCTAGAATTCCATGTTTTCATTGACAGCATGTGTTTTCATATTTCTCAGTATGTGAATCTCTGCTTTGTATAAGAGATGCTTGATGAACTAGTGATTTCTCCATATTGTAGTCACTGGTTCATACATTCTCAGACAGCTCTATCTATTTTTTTTATTTTTTTATTTTATTTCTTTTTTATTCTTTTTTAATTAAAATTTCCACCTGCTCCCCGTTTCCCATTTCCCTCCCCTCCTCCCAAATATTGCCCCCTCCCCCCAGTCCCCTCCCCCTATCCCCACTCCTCTTCTCCTCCCCCCACACCATTCCCCCTCCCTCTCGATACTGGAGAGCAGTCCAAATTCTCTGCCCTGCGGGAAGACGAAGGTCTTCTATCTATGTCCAGGAAGGTGAGCGTCTAAACAGGCTAAGCACCCACAAAGCCAGTTCATGTATTAGGATCGAAACCTAGTGCCATTGTCCTTGGCTTCTCATCAGCCTTCATTGTCCGCCATGCTCAGAGAGTCCAGTTTCAACCCACAGCTCTATCTAAATTGCAATTTACACATTTCAAATAGAAACATCTCTTACTCCACCAAAAATCACAATCAAAGACATATTTTAACAATGAAAAAATACAATGTAGTCACATAGTGGGTACTTGAAATAGCTGAAGAATTTAGTACTGATTTCCTAGTATTATGTTATTGTTCTTTTTTCTCAATACCATGTTCACTTTCTCCCTGAGACAGTAAAACACATTAATGATTTATTAACATTTATTTGCTCCCAAAGTACAGATCTAGAAGATTCACAGATCTTGTTTAAGGTGTAGCCTACCATTTCTATTAGCAGTCTGATAAGGATCACAAATAATACTTTCTTTTATGTTCAAGATTTGAAAAACTAAACTGAGAGTAAATATTTTTCTATTCACTTTTTCACAAAATCATATTTCAGCCATATAACTTAATTATATCTCCCCTTCTTTCCATTGAATTAACTATAACAAAATTTGCTACATTTCCTTTAATATCCATTCTTCTTTTATTTTATTAAATATAGCCCCATGTTTAGTTCTATATATGGCCACCCAGCTTGAATTTAAAATCTTGTATATGGTGTGGCACTGTGCTTAGAATTTGAACATAGAGTAAACAAAGGAATTAATGTGTTCATATTCCTGTATTATTTTTTTAATCTATTACTTTTTTGTCTGAACACATTTTAATCTTCTCATAGACTCAATCACAGAATTACTGAAGAGCTTGATTTTTTTTCTTGCTCCTCCATATCTACTGTCATTTTTTTCCTTTGATGAATTTCTGGTTTGCTTTTCAGGTTCTGTTCTGGCAAGTATTGAATTTCAATTAATTTTACAATTGGGTGACTAGTGTATGAGGTTTTCTAGATCCCTCTGCATCCAGAAGCTATCTTTTATAAAACTAAATTTAGCAGAAGACCATTTCCTGTTCTTCACCTGTGACTACATTTTGATTTCCAAACACATTTCTGTTTTTCTTATTGGGCCTAGCTAAACAATAACTCTTGTTTTCATTCTTAGTACATTGCAACTATGTATTTTTCTCCTTTATTAAATTCTTTCCATGCGTTAACTAGAATATGCCCTTACTTCCTGAAACTTTACTTATGTGTAAATAGTAACAAAAATTTAATCTCTAAAGATTTATTTATATTTTGGGTGGGAGTTTGGGGGTGTCAGGGATCTCACTATAGAGTCTTGACTGCACTGGAAATTCATCAGGCTGGATGTAACTTATAATGCTACTTTCCTATGCCTCACAAATTAAATGCAAGACTCAAAGTACCCAAGTTGTACAGAGTTCTTTAAATAGTTTTATGGGTTTGGTTTGCTCATCTATCTGATTTCTTGTTTACTTTGAAGAAAAAAAAAAGCTGGCAAAAGTGTAGCTCTAACCCCTGATCAAATAAGCTTCCTTTTCCAATGGAGACTTTTTATAGAAAATCACTACTGGGCAAAATGCAGAGAATAATACTGTGGGGGTACCCAACATCACTTAATGCATTTAGGATACAGCTTCCATACTCAAGGATCAAAGAACTTTGCAGAAGATGGGACGTGAATACTATAAAAGAAAAATGACAAGCATCTGCTGCAAGATATTTTTCTCTAGTTATGAGAAAATATTTTTAAAATTTCAAAAATATGACTAAATAATATCTGCATAATGACACCACCAATTGTCATATCATGTGAATGAAGGAAACATCATAAGTACCCATCTCTACACAAATAGCTATGTTGAATTAATAATGGCTTCTGGGAGTGGGAGATTTATTCCTATTCAGGGATAATCCCCATATTAGAAGTCTAACACAAAGTGGTCACCCCTAAACATGTATACATATGAACAGTACAATATAGAACATATTTATGCATATATGTAGACATAATTATTTTAAAAAGAAGAGATCATATATTAAAGATGGAGGTGGGGTGTTTGGGAGGAGAGATGGAGGGTTTGAAGTAAATATGGTAGCTTTGTGACATTCAATAAATTTTTAAATAAGAAAAATTGAGATAACTGTGAGAATTATGTGTGAGGATAATAGGATTTATAGTTTTAGTTCAGAATCCAAATTTTTGAATTCTAGAACTACAGTCTTAATTAAATATGCACATGGATAAAATGGCAAATGCTAACAAAAAGAATGGTGATAGATGGAATTCCTGCATTGTGTATGAGAAACAGAACAATATGCTAGTGTGACATCTCCTTCTCCAGCACAATCTGTTGGATTGTTTTGTCTATAGAAACCAGAAGTTTCTAACAAACTGGACAGAAAATTCTAGTGCTATATCTTTTTACAGAGTTCATACTGACTATCTCTCATTTTATTCCTGTGCATGTCAGTTCCTAGTTTTAGTTAATTCAAAAGTATAATACCTGGCAGTGAATAGTCTTCCTATGAAAATAATTGCAATACATTGTCAATTGTGGCCAACACAAGTTTAATAATCATAACAGAGTTTGCATTCAGAAGATGTGAGTCAGAGTTTATAGAATATAAGATAAGTCATCAGTGTCTTAACTCAGAGTTCCATATTGGAAGATTTGGGCCCTGTGTAAAAGTATTTAGATTTTGTGAGGGTATTATTTGGCCTAATATCAGTGAGGTTTAAATACCTCCAGAGATAGGTTGTATATGAGAAATTGATCTCTTAGGTGAAAATTGAGATGGATTAATGGTTTCTTTTTATATATATGTGTTGCTTTATTGATTGCTGTTTTAAGGAATGTCTTAGCAGAATAAAGCCAGGTCAGAAATACAAACAGAGATTAGAGACAGAGTAGGCAAAGTGAGAGAGACACCATGTAGCTGCCAAAGGAGGACCCGGAAACTTTTAATAAGCCACAGTCTCATGGTGATACACAGATTAATAAAAAATGGGTTAATTCAAGATGTAAGAGCTACCTAGAAATATGCCTAAGTAATTGGCCAAAACGTGTTGTATTTAATATAGTTTCATTGTAATTCTTTGAATCTGGGCTGCCGGGAATCAAACAAGGAGTCTCTGCTTACTAAAAAATGTTCTCCAAAGTGTGACAACAACACCCAGATATAGCCTGAGAGAACTTTAAAAGAAATTCTAGACATAAAAGAACAGACATAAGCATGGCTTCTTGGTAGCAGCATTTTTTATAGATTATTTTTACTGGCTGCAAGCAGCACAATGGCTCCATTTAAGAGAAGGCTCCCCGACTCAGCCTTAGCAGCAAAAAACTGCATGGTTCCTTTAAAAGCTGACTTCTTGGTTAGTACTTGCATCATAAAATACCTGTGGCTCTTTCGGGAGGTCCTGCACTTAAATAGGGTTTGTGAGCAGCATGGTACTAGCTGCTTAGTGGTCAAATAGATGCCCTACATCCCAGGAGCTGGAGTAGTGAGCATGACTCACAGAGTTGGTGCAGAATGTACCTCCACCATGTTGGACTGGGTGGGACAAAGGGCAAATCAGCCTCAAAAAAAGAAAGAAAGAAGAAAAAATAGAAAGAAAAGGATGTCAGATACAGAATAGGAAAGATTCAGACATAAAACACCCTCAAATGAGACACAGTGTGTTTTAAAAAATGTATGTAGGATTGAAAGAGAAAGGAAAAAGAGTGAGACAGTCTTAAAATATATAGCAAAAATAATATAGAAGAGTATAGTCAGTTACAGATTAAAGGAGTTAAAAAATATTTCACAAAATGGTCGAATATACACAGAGTATATGGATTATGTGTATTATTGTCTTTTCTTTTCTTTCTTTATTTATTTTTACTTCAGGTAGATATTTGATTCTGAATTTGCTAAGTTAAATTAACATAAAGGTATCTTGACTTCAAAATTTGGGCCTAAGGATAAGTTGCCTTAGGAAAAGAGGTTCTATTTTGTTTTTCACAGAGGATGAGAACCTTTGTATTGCTTCCAAGCTTGTAGTTTGGTGGACTAAGACTCCCCAAAAGGTCTCTATGAACACTAAAAATAATTTGTTCAACAAACAACAGGAAATAGTTTGGAGAAAACTATGCCCAAATTCCAAAAATGACTATTTATAAATTTTGTTTTCATTTAAAATGGGATATGATATAGAAATGAATGCTTTGTATTGGCATGACTCTTTTTTACTTATACAAATTTTATGTCAATTTTCTTACACTGTGTATATGTATTTCTGCTCTTATTTAAGGTATTGTGTTTATATAACTTATTTAAAAGATGCATACTTAAGAAATGCAGAATAGTCATCTATAATAGTAAAACTATTTTCATGTTAGTTGAGCTTTCTAGATATACAGTGATATATTTCAGTTAGATAGATAATATTCAACACTTTAAGAACCAGTGGAATATGGCATTTAAAATATTTTAAGGAATTAGACTTTTCTCAACAATGAAACTTCCAGCAGCACCAATTACTTCAGAGAGATTGATGGGAATTGAAGAAACTTATTATGGAATTTGCCTTCAATGTGACAAAGTTAGTCATTTGTGCAAGAAACCATTCTCGCCTGTACTATTTGATGGTATGCTATATAAAGTAGACATGCAGGACCCAAAAAAAGGTGACTGCTGAAATTTCCTAAAGACGATAAGGTGGTACAGTGTTGTTGTTTCACAAAAGAAACTGCCAGGCATTTTGTTGGACACAAAAGAAAGCAACTAATAAATTATGACTTTACAAGGTGGAATGGATCTTCAAATTTGCTGCTTCATTGAAAAGTCTTCTATATACTATGAAGGCTGAAGATGGATGCACCAATGTTTAAGAAAAACTTTGGGTGACCGTTCAGACAGAAAGGTATCTCTGTTAATTCTAAAGTTGTGGAAGTTGCTTACGATGCACTTCCTATTAACTTCAGTAATATTATGTCCTTCTGAGGTCTTTAAAGTGTTGAAGACAGATATAGTTTTCTTTAGTTATAATAATGGATAAACTGAAGAAAAAGCTTTAGATTGACAAAGATAGGATAGATAATAGTTTTCTTAATGTGCCAAATGTTAATGGACTAAAAATCATAGCGGTAATTCTTGCTTAATAATTGTTTTGTATATGTAATTTTGCTATGTTAAAGTTAAAACCTTCCTTTGTAATTAGACAGAAAAAGGGGAATGATGTGGAAAGTCCTTCTGTATTTGTGTTGCTTTATTGGATGATGAGTAATGCTGTTTCAGCCAATGGCTTAGCAGAGTAAAGCCAGGCAGGAAATCCAAACAGAGACATATCAAGAGAGTAGCTGGCATCAAGAAGATGACATAAAGCTGATGATGGAGAAGCACAACTTTCCAGTAAGTCACAATCTCATGGAAATGCACAGACTAATAAAAATAGGTTAATTCAAGCTGTAAATGCTAGCTAGAAATATGCCAGATCTATTGGTCAAACAGTGTAGTAATTAATATAGTTTCTGCGTGATTTTTCAGGTCTGGGAATCCAGAAAAAATGAATGAGCAGTCTTTGCCTATTACAGATTAAGTTGTAATCAAAGGGATGTCTGGGAGAGAATTTACTTCACTGTAGCATTGAAGTAGGTGCACACATGACAATATCTTCAAAGTTTCACGGTCAACTGTTTTCTTTCAACTGGGACTGAAAGTGGAATAATAACAGTCAACATGAACTCCTGAGATGAATGAGAACAGTGGGACACTGAAAGTTAAAAACCAATTAATAACAATTAAAATCAGATGCAAAGAGAGTTACAGGAATATACTGCAGACAACTAGTCATTTGGTAGGCTTGGCATTTAAGGGGCTTTAACCAACATTTTGGTAATAGACACCCAATCACTAAAGTCCTAAGAAATGAATTTTTGAATCATTGACTGACATGTTGGACATATCTAAAGATATTTATTTACAAATGCTTAAATGATGTCCATGGTACTAAGGAGGAAAACAATTAAAAAAGAGAAACTGCCTTCTCCACCCACAGTATGACAGCAAATACACGGCTGTCATTACATTTTAAGCTGGTTGCAGACTCTAGAATCAATCTCAGTAATTTAAATAAAAGTATAAAGATACCTCAAAGGCAAGTAATTGACTTTCTAAAATGAAAATATATTGGAAGATTTTATATATATATATATATATATATATATATATATATATATATATATATCCTATGATTTAAAACTGTAATACTCAGACAAATTACTATGAAATACTGTTAAGCAACTTGTTTTCACTGAATAGGTGATGATGAAGTCAGATCCTGTATCCTGAGACTCAATTTTCCATTGATATAGTGGACCCTTCTTTAGGGTATACATAGATTCTTCATACTCAGGTTCACTCACCCATTGATGTAGTGGACCATCGTGCAGCATATACATAGATCCAACATCATTAGACTCACTCACCCACTGATGACTTTGTAGGAGGAAAAGTAATAAAAGAATGCAGTCTTGTGCTCAACACTGGACACTTTTCACTTTAGGACAATGATGCATTAAAGGTGTCATATAATTTACCATCATAGCTCCCTGTGGATCCAGACATTCTGGACACTTTCTATTCTCTGTTAAGGCAGTTTTTATCGTATTTCACGTTGTTTCTCCATACCTTACTCTCCCTGATCCGTATAGTACTGTAATCAAATTAATTGAAAATATGCCATTGAATTCTTTTTTGTGTTTACTGTTGGCATACTGATTAATATACTACATGAGTCAGCCTAAAACCAGAAGGCAACACAGCTATTGTAGTTGTTAATGACAAAAACGAAACCTGTTTCTCACCGTGAGTTTCCTACTGGGCAGAACTGTAAATCCCCTTGAACCACAAACTCCTTATACTGTCTCAGGAAGTAACAATTAGTTACCTGCTTCAGGTATTTTTTTTCTCTGTCATAACAGCTCACTCTGTGATCTAATTAATTTACTCAGGTTTGTCTAGGATTGAGCCAATTGATTTACATGGATTTTTTTTTATTTAGTCTTTATAAATTTCCTAAGAGGTCACCATTATTAGTCACATTTTATAAATAAGACTAATTGAGCTTCATAAGTACTCTGCAATTTTCTCACACTCACAGAGCTTCGAAGTGACAGAATTGGAGTTGAATGAAAATCTGTTGTATTTCCAAGGTGTAATCTTTCTACCATGGAGCACTGGCTCACTAAGTAGGTTTGCTATGCTCTTTAAAGTCTTGGTGGCCTCTTTCCTTGAAATGAAGTTTTTCTCTCCATCCATTGTGTCTGAAATGCTGTGCTCATATTGTTCCTTATTTGCAGGGTTTGAGAAATCATCATCAAACTTCTACCCATATCTGATCTTACCCAGAAAAAAAACATATATTGTATATTACATTTATGACCATCAAGAAGAATATTTTATATGGCAGGAAGCAAATAATCATAAGAGGGTTATATAAAAACTTACCAAGAATGTACATCTTTTGGTTGATGAAATGTGAATCGAAGACTGTTAACATTAACTTGTGCTTTTAAAGAACCAAGATGATATTTTTTTTTTAATATTTGACAGAAAAGTAAAAAAGATCAAAAAATGCATGCTGGAAAAATTAATTCAATTTCAAAACAAATATTTCAGTAAACTTTACACAAATATAGTTAAGTTTCATAAACATAATACTTTAATGTATTACTTCACCTTGTCAGGGCATTATTTTTGTGCTTGGACCTCTTCTAAACTATGATTTAAGCTTTAGTATACTTCAATACTATTTCCAAACATTTCAATCATAACAATTCTAATTGTTACACCTTCAGGGTGCGTGCATTTGTTTAGCCAAATGAGTAGAAATGCAAACACAGGCACACTAATATTATTCTTGACAAGTATGCAAAAAGGATGAAACCTCAGAAGAGGTGTATCCAAAATCTATTATTTATTTAATGTATGCTTTGACCTCACAAGATAATTTAGAAGCAGGGGAAACAGATTTGTTTATATAACAGATGATTCTGTTTGTATAAATTCTATATTTTCCAGTTAATTAACAGTTTTGAAATTAGAAAGGTACCTTCAGTTCTAGCTTCAAAATTTAGTAAGAGAATGTTGAAAGTACACTTGAATGAATTGGCACAGGAGACCACTTACTAAATCTAACTTCAGTAGCACAGACACTGAGAGCAAAAATAGATAAATAAATTCTCCTGAAATGGAGAAACTTCTGTAAAACTAAGGACATGATCAGAAAGATAAAACAGCAGCCTACACAATGGGAAAAGATCTTCCCCAACCCAACATCAGACAGAGGAATGGTCTCCAAAATATACAAAGAACTCAAAAAATTGATCATCAAAAGACCAAATAATGAAATAAAGGATAGGGCACAGATCTAAACATAGTATTCTCAACAAATGAATATAAAATGGCTTAAGGAAATGATAAACATCCTTAGTCATCAGAGAAATGTAAATCAAATTAACTCTGAGACTCCATCTTACACCTGTAAGAATGGCCAAAATCAAAAACACTGATGTCACCATATGTTGGAAAGAAAACATTTCTCCATTACTAGTGTGAATAAAAATTGGTACAGCCATTTTGGAAATCAGTATGATGATTTTTCCAAAAACAGGAAGCAACCTACCTCAAGACCCAGTAATACTAGTTTTCGATGAATACACAAAGGATGCTCAATCATACCAAAAGGATATGTACTCAACTTTGTTCAAAGAAGCCTTATTTGTCATATCCAGAACCTGGAAACAATCTAAATGCCCCTAGTCCAAAGAATGTTTAAAGAAGATGTGGTACATTTGGGCAACGCAATACTACACAGCAGAAAAAAAAAAGGCATCTTGAAATTTATGGGCAAATAGACGGATCTAGAAAACATCATATTGAGTGAGGTAACTCAAACCCAGAAAGGCAAATATAATATGTACTCAATCATAAGTGGATTTTAGACATAAAGCAAAGAAAAACCAATTCACAATCCCAGAGAACCTAGACAACAAAGAGGACCCTAAGAGATGCATACATGGGTCTAATATACATGGGAAATAGAAAAAGGTGAGATCTTCTGAGAAAATTGGAAGAATGGGAATCACAGGAGATGATAGAAGGGAGGAAGGGACAGGAGTGGAGAAAAAATATATAGCTCAATAAAAATAATAAAAAATAAATAGAAAGAAACTTGTATATTGCCCATAACTCTAAGTGTATATTTTTGTGATAAAAAAATTGATAAGGTATAAAAAACCCTCATAATTTATGTTTTTCTTCAAATGCAACAATATTTTAGGTCATAAAACTCAGTGCTTTAGGACATAATTCTTATATCTGGAATGAGCATTCAGTGAACTGTTTTTGACACTAATTCACTGAAAACTTCATGTATTTGCCTTTTATTAATCTGTATTTAATTAAATATTTTGCTATTTTTGCCAAATGTTGTGCACAGATTATGACCCCCAGAGATACCACCAGAAACCAGAAAATACCAGACTTCAAGAATCAAGGTTTCTTTATTGCAAGCTAGCTTAGAAGCCCTGTTTCCAACACCCCATCACAGTGAAGTAGAGAGAGGAGATAAGAGTTCTTTTGTGGGTTTAGCTGTTTTAAAGGCAGGAATCACAAGCAGCCCTTCTGGGCAGTCAGGGGGGTTTGGCACTGGTTCAAGATCTTTGCTTTCTCTCCCATCCTGTTAAGGCAGCTTGTTCTTTGTTTTTAGAACAAGGTCATCCTGTCCCTTAGTCAGGTCAGCTTTATCAGCCTCCACCAGGTGGCCATGCATCCTTGTGCTTTGGAATTTCCCCAGTGGGAAGGGGAAGGCTACTATCTTTCTGGGAACATGAAGCTAGTCTGGGGTTTCTATTTTTAAACATTCTCCTAGGAAATTTCTTCTTGTCCCCTCGAGAATAAGACATCAGTGTCTCACAGATCCAAGCTCGGCTCTCAGAATATTCAAGGTGGCTAAAAAATACAGATAACACTAACTCCATGAGTTCGGAGGATGCTCAATTTTGACATTCACACGGAACAGTTACATAAGTATTTTCAAAATGTAAATACACATAAAAATAAATCTATGATATCTGTCTGTCTGTTCATCTATCAATCTATCTGCCAAATAATTTGACACTGGAACTGCAGCTAATCACAATCACAACCTTCTTCGGTCAGTCAGACTCTGATTTTCTTAAATTTGGCTTGTTTTCTGAGAACAGTTCATGAAAAAAAAATCAAAAAATGATAAGTCTCAAAATATATTGGAAGCCTAACCAAATGGGATGGGGGTATTTTACACAAGGGAAGTAGAGGTATTCATTATGTATGGAAGATTTTTTTAGAACAACTCAGAAACATTTACAGTATGACTGGAGACTGTTGGAGAGAACTGCTACATACAGCTTAGAGCCAAATAAGAAACAATTTAAAACAGTTCTTGCATTTGGGATGTAGAATGTTGTAGAAGCAGGTGAATATGAATTCCTCATAGAGGGTACTTTTAAAAGTTGGTGGCAGTCAGATGTAAACTAGTTAGGCTTGTAAATTAACATAATGTTATGTTTTATTTTACACATGGAGATAAATCTTTTAATAACTTTAAGTTGAAAGTATTGTTATTTCTATATTAGAGAAGCATTTAGCTTGTGCATGGACAATGAATAAGTTAAGAAACAAAGCATGTGATGAAAAGGCCAATGATATTATGAGGACAGCCATACAGCTTGGATACCAGGGATTTATTCTGATTCACCAAAATACTCAGATACTGGGCCCAAATATATTAAATTAAGCTTTTATAATAAATAATTTTATCTCTTACCAAAAGTAATTACTGATTCAATGCAATGTCCATCAAAATCCCAGCAAAATTCTTCAAAGACCTCAAAAAACTGGTACTCAACATCATATGGAAAAGCAAAAAAGCCAGGATAGCCAAAAACAATCCTGTACAATAAAAGAATTTCTGGAGGCATCACAATCCCTGACTTCTAACTCTACTACAGAGCTACAGTACTGAAAACACCCTGGTTATTAGCATAAGAACAGACAGGAGGATCAATGGAACTGAATAGAAGACCGAATAGACAAACTGAATAGAAGAAGACATAAATCCACGCATCTTCAATCACATGATTTTTGACAAAGAAGCAAAAATATCAAATGGAAAAAAGAAAGCATATTTGACAAGTGGTGCTGGCATAACTGGATATAAACATGTAGAAGAATGAAAACAGACCCATATCTACCAACATGAACAAAACTTTACTCCAAATGGATCAAAGACCTCAACATAAAGCCAGTCCCACTGAATCTTATAGAAGAGAAAGTGGGAAATACATTTGATCACACTGACACTGGAAACCTTTTCCTAAATATAATGCCAGCAGCACAGACACTGGGAGTAACAATTAATAAATGGGTCCTCCTGAAAAGCTTCTGTAAAAAAAGGACATGGTCAACAAGACAAAATGAAAACCTACAGATTAGGAAAAGATCTTCACTAACCCCACATCAGACAGAGGTCTCTGATCTCCAAAATATACAAAGAACTCAAGAAATTTGACACCAAAAGATTATGTAGTCCAATAAAAAAATGGAATACAGACTTAAACAGAGAACTCTCAACAGAGGCATCTAAAATGGCTGAAAGACACTTAAGGAAATATTCAGCATCCTTAGTCATCAGAGAAATGCACATCAAAATAACTCTGAGATTTCCATCTTATACCTGTAAGAATGGCCAAGATCAAAAACACTGAGGACAACTTATGCTAGAGAGCTTGTGGGGAAAAGTGGATACTTCTGCATTACTGATGGGAATGCAAGCTGGTACATGCCTTTTTGGTGTTGGTTTCTCGAAAATTAGGAAACAACCTTCCTCAAGACCCAGTAATACCACTTTTGGGTATGTATCTAAAGGATGCTCAGTCGTGCCACAAGAACATGTGCTCAACTATGTTCATATCAGCTTTGTTTGTCATAGCCAGTTCCTGGAAACAACCTAAATGCCTCTCTACCCAAGAATGAATAAGAAAAATGTGGTACATTTATACAATGGAGTACTACAGAACAGAAAAAAATAATGATGTCTTGAATTTTGCAGGAAATTGGATGGAGCTAGAAAACATTATTTTGAGTGAGGTAACTCAGACACAGAAATAAAATTATCATATGTATTCACTCATAGGTGGCTTTTAAACATAAAGCAAAGAAAACCAGATACAAACCACAATCCCAGAGAATTTAGACAACAATGAGAACACTAAGAGGGGCTTACAGAGATCTAATCTACATGGGAAGTAGAATGTAGAAAAAGACAAGATCCCCTGAGTAAATTGGGAGCATGGGGACCTTGAGTTGGGTTGAAGTGGGGGGGAGGCAGGGAGGGGAGCAGAGAAAATGTAGAGGTCAATAAAATCAATAAATAAACAAAAATGCACAAAATAAAAAAATAATTTCATCACTTTGACACTGTTTATGAAATGCTAATTTTCTTCAGCATATCTCTACCTGCCCCTTGTTAGATTTACTTCAATAAGTTCCTCAATCTTTTTAAATTTGTTTACCATTGCCTTCTGTAAGGTCTGAATCTCCTGTCCAGTATTATGCTCTATTGCCCTCATTGAGTATTCTAAGGTATGAAGTCTATTCATTATAGATAATATCTCATCCTTGGACATGATCTTCATGGCATGTATATTAGCTTTTTGGAGAGACATTCTATCAGTCAATCTGTTAAACGCCTTCGACAGAGTCTGATTAATACATTCAACAGTGTGAATCCTCTCAAATAATGTTTCAGCACCCATTGTCATGGACTTATGTGTCAAATCAGCTATTTCTTTCTCCAGCATGCCAAACCTCTCCTTAAATGAATTACTATCAGACTATACCTTTTCCAAAAATAACTGAGTTGACCGAGTCAATTTAAACAAAGTTCTAGTAGCCTTCTTGAGATCTGTAATCTCTTTCTTTGAGAGGTTGGCATCAGTCTGAATTGTTTTTGAAATTACCTCAGCCAACTGAAAATTGTTAGTTAAGATGGTCGTGCCCTTCCTTAGATTTTCAACTTCTTTTCTAAGAATCCTGGATTAAGTCTGTAAAGACAATGGTTTCCTATTGTCAAACCATATTATGAAAAAAACTACAGAATGCAAGAAAAAGGGTGAATCCTAGAAATAGCCATGTAAGAGGGATGTCATATGTGTCTTGTAAGACCTCACACATGGTGCAAGAAAAAAGACTATGGATGGTTAGATTGTCTGACATATTTCCCTTTTTTTAAATTCAAAATAATTCTTACCTGTGGTTCAATCAGCTGGAGTAGGTGTAATAACCATTGCCTGCCAGTAGGTATCAGGGTGCACCTGAATCCATGTGCTTGGTTTTAGATGACTGGATGTAAATGAAATACTGGAAAATATATTCAAATCAAGAAGTTAAAATCACAGACCGTGTGCTCTGTGAATGTGTTTGGCTGTTTAATAGTTACCCGAGGGGGTAGTTTATTCTCACAAATGGCGTGGGGCACGTGGAGCAAAGGGAAGCCAAGCCGCAGTACTTGCAGGGTGCGGCGCCACAGTGGCCCCACGTTGGGTACCACGTGTAACAAATTAGGTTGGTAAAATAAGTAACCAGGCTAGCTCAAGAGTAACAGGAATACTTTAATGGTTAAAGAGGGGAAAAACTTACACTACAAGAATGGAAGTTCTGAAATCTGATAGATCCAGTGGCCAACGCAAAGAGAGAGAGTGTGCACCTATATCTCCTAGTTTTTCTACCTGGGCTCCAGGCAGTCACACCCTAACCAGATATGATGGGTTGAGCTTCCCAATCAAGATTCCAATTCCAATATGATTCTACCTCTAACAATATCGTCTTAGAAAGCACCTTTAAAATAATGATCATACATAATTACTAAGATTTCAACGATCTTTTTATATTACTTTCTGAATCACAATAACAAAATATAATCCAGAAAAGCAAATAACATAATTTTTTAAATACATAGTCACATTTTATAAAATAAAAAGTAGCAGTGATAACTTTTAATAAATACTTTGATTTAATTAGCACTTATTTTGAAATGTCAATAACTAATATGTTTTATTACGGTTAACTTCCAATCACCACAGTGATTATATAGCATGTTCCACAAAATAATTCTTAAGCCAGGCGGTGGTGGCGTACGCCTTTAATCCCAGCACTTGGGAGGCAGAGGCAGGTGGATCTCTGTGAGTTCGAGACCAGCCTGGTCTACAAGAGCTAGTTCCAGGACAGGCTCCAAAACCACAGAGAGAAACCCTGTCTCGAAAAACTTAAAAAAAAATAATAATAATTCTTAAAACTATTCACCTGCAATTTGACTTCATGGGCAGCCTGACCCTCCTCTGCTTATCCTGAGTGAGGAGGAAATTTTTTCATTAGTGACTTTCACTATTATATAAAAAGATGTTTCAAAGATATAATGGTAGAATATATATTAAAGGATGGCTGAAAAGTTAGGAAGAAACATATGTTCCTTTAAAGGTGTTAATAAAAAATTAAGTGAAAATTGTACCTGGGAAACAATTCTATCATCTTTGGTCCATTTGTCATTTTGGTATTCTAAAAGTAGAAATTGAAAGACTATCTTAATTAGGAAATATTTTAATTAAGGAGAAATAAATCATTTGGGTGTTTTTAGCTGTCTGGTTATGATTTATCTTTTCAAGCATAGATCCTTTCCTCCTGAGCTGCTGTCTGCTGTGTTTCTGTGTCTGAAAAAAGGGGATTGAGTCAGGACTGTTTTTCCTGATGGGTCCTGCTTCCAGCTAGGTTCTCTATATACCCGTCCAGAGCTCACACTTCATTCACTTAGCCTGGAGAGTATTTAAATCACTGTTGGAGATTTTTTTCTTTAAAACTTACAAAGATCATAATGAAACTGCAAGCATGAATTGTACAATAAGTTGCAAATGAATTGTGAAAATTTTCTCTTCAAATATATTTCTATTACTCTGTCAACAAATAATTGGAAAACTTATTAATATTTTACATCAAGGAAGCTAAAAATTAATCAAAAATATCTGAATGATTTTATGTTTAGTTCTCTGGATCTCTACGTCTTGACACATGTAACTTCTAAATGATCTGCAACAGTATTGGCTGACTGTAATGAATGGATCCACAGGCCAAGGGTGTGACTGCTAGGTACCATAAAAAGGTTTCCTACCATCTCATTTCCCATGAATCCTTCGTTGAGTAAAACTAATATATGACCAAGGCTAGAACAAAGGTTTTTTTTTTTCCATTTTGAGTGTGATTGAATGAGATTAAATTTCCTGTAATAAAATCTATTTATATGTATCTGTGAGGAAAATTACATTTTATTATATATGTGTGTGTGTGTGTGTGTGTGTGTGTGTGTATTTAAGTGGAAACAGGAGAAATGGGATAGAAAAGATGGGCTTTAGGTGGAGAAATCAAGTTTTTTGTTATTTACTTCTTTTAAAACATGTATGATGTAGCAAAATTAGTTTGAGAACTTCCAGTGACTTTCAAGAAATTTCCACATGACTTCAGATAAAAATATGCAAATATGGCCGGGCAGTGGTGGCGCATGCCTTTAATCCCAGCACTCGGGAGGCAGAGGCAGGCGGATCTCTGTGAGTTCGAGGCCAGCCTGGTCTACAAGAGCTAGTGTCAGGACAGGCTCCAAAGCTACAGAGAAACTCTGTCTCGAAAAACAAAACAACAACAACAAAAAAAATAATATGCAAATATTTTTGCAACACTGAGGTTTACTTAGAGCAGAGTTGGTGACCTGGAACTATGGTAGTAGATTATTCTTGCCATTGTTCATTTATAAAATCAAAATATTCAGAAAAACACTGTATAATTACTGATACTGTTCTACCAATTTTGCAAAATATCCATTTGTATAAAGTATCATAGTAACTTGTCAGGACCCATGGGTATGGGTCCATTCTGTCTTGACTGTCTTGAAGGTCAGAGTTGTTATTGCCTATCTCTACCTCAAACAAAGGTCCCGCCTTGAGTTAAACCAGAGCATCCTGCTGGCTCAACAGATGTGATTAATATCCATACCTTGTATGTCAGTTATTGATAAGTAGATCTGTTTCTGCCTCAAATAGAAGTCTCAGAATTCAACTAAGTTCCTACTCCCTTAGGAAAAAGCAATGAATTCCACCCATGGTGTTGTTTGCCTACAGAATATGTTGGTCTAGGGTACTTATCATGTTCTGGCTGGAGAATGCTTAACTAAGATTGTAACCCACAATGCTTCGACTTGTCTGTTCATTTCCTTGTATCATGTTAATTCAGTTTTTAATCTTGTTCTTTTTGGGGAGGTCGGGGTATTTTAGGAAATAAGAAATTAAACATGGGTGATTTTTATTTTATTTTTTTTTTATTTTTATTTTTAATTTTTTTTTTTTTTTTTGTATTTTGGAGACAGGGTTTCTCCGTAGTTTTTGGTTCCTGTCCTGGAACTAGCTCTTGTAGACCAGGCTGGCCTCGAACTCACAGAGATCCGCCTGTCTCTGCCTCCCAAGTGCTGGGATTAAAGGCGTGTGCCACCACCGCCCGGCTAACATGGGTGATTTTGGTATTCACTGAAGCTCCTTTCTGAAGCTAGCTTTGCTTCTGTTTGTTATTTTTCACTTGCAACTTTGTTTTCTTTACTTATTTTTCATTTTCTTTAATTTATATATATATTTATATAACTTATTTTTTTAAAAAGAAAACAAACCATCTTTTTTATTACACATACCAATTCAATTTCCTACTCCATTCCCTCCTCCAATTCCCTACATTAACCACCCCAACTCACCCTCCTATCTACACCACAGTGAAGGTAAGGCACTCTGCTTTCAGAAAGGTCTGAGGCCCTCCCTACTATATCTAGGCTGAGCAATGTATCCAACCAAAAAAGAATAGGTTCACAAGAAGCCAGAAAAAGCAGTAGGGATAAACCCTGGTTCTACTTCCAGTGGTCCCTCAGTCTGTCCCAGCCATGCAACTGTTAACCACTTTCAGAAGGACTAGTTTGGAAATATGTTTGTTCCTTCCCTGTCCAGTTGCAGTTGGTGAACTCCTATTACATCAGGTAGATTGTTGCAGTGGGTGTACCCACCGGTCTTATTTTTCCAATCCCCATGCCCCTACTCTGTTAAGTGGTATTCTTGTGAAAGCTGGTCTCTGACATTAACTGGTTTTGAGGAGCCAAATCATTCTAAATTATTGCAACTATAATTTAAATACATAATATATTATTTGAATATGTACAATTTAAGAAATTTAATTGTTATTCAGACAAAAATAGATTTGTCTTTTTCTTTGTTTCAAATCAAAGCTTTTATTTTAAATAAATGAAGCATTGTTTATATGTCAGTATTTGCTGTATTGTCAGAACAAAACATTTGAATTTTTTCCATTTTTAGTAAGTGCATGAATATTTTACCATTAAGTATAATACAATGAGCATCTAAAAATATACAAATGATTCTGAAATATTTTTCCCTTTGTAAACACAATGTCCTTATCCCTCCCATCACTGAATAAACATAATGCAATTTTTAAAAATTTATTATTTATTAAAAATTTCCACCCCTCCCCTCCTCCCCTTTCCCTTCCACTCCCCCTGATCCCCCTTCCCCTTCCTCTACAGTCCTAAGAGAAGTCAGGCTTCCCTGCCATGTGGGAAGTTCAAGGCCCTCCCCCCTCCTTTAGGTCTAGGAAGGTATGCATCCAAACAGACGAGGCTCCCAAAAAGCCAGTACATGTAGTAGAATTGAAACCCAGTGCCATTATTAACATTGGTTTCTCAGTCAAACCACATTTTCAGCCACATTCAGAGAGTCCAGTTTGATCACATGCTAGTTCAGTCCCAGTCCAGCTGGCCTCGGTGAGCTCTCATTAGAGCAGTCCTACCTTCTCCGTAGGTGGATGCACCCTTCACAGTCCTGACATCCTTGTTCATGTTCTCCCTTCTCCTACTCTTCATCTGGACCTTGGGAGCTCAGTCCAGTGCTCCAATGTGGGTCTCTGTCTCTATCTCCATCAACAGCCAGATGAAGGTTCTATGGTGATATGCAAGATATTCATCATTGTGGCTATAGAAGAAGGCCAGTTCAGGCAACCTCACCTCTGCTTCCCAAGGACCTAACTGGTGACATCCCTTTGGAAACCTGGGAAATCCTCTAGAGCCAAGTCTCTTGTCAACCCTAAAAATTGTTCCCTTAATTAAGATATCATCTTCCCTGTTCCCATATCCACCCTTCCTCCATCTCAAACATCTCATTCCACAAGCTCTCCCCAATCCTCCCCTTCCCTTTCTCTCTCCCCATCTCCCCTTCCCCCCAGCCAAACCCCATCCCTGTGTCCCCAACCTTTGCCTGGCAATCTTGTCTACTTCCAATATCCAGGAGGATAAATATATGTTTTTCTTTGGGTTTACCTTCTTATTTAGCTCCTCTAGGCTCATGAACTATATAGGCTCAATGTCATTTGATTATGGCTAGAATCCACTTATGAGTACATAACATATTTATCTTTTTGGGACTGGGTCATCTCACTCAGTAAACTATTCTGTATTTCCATCCACTTGCATGCAACATTTAAGATGTCATTGTTTTTTACCATTTAGTAGAACTATAAAGTGTATATGTGCCATACCTTCTTTATCCATTCTTCTAATGAGGGGCACCTAGGTTGTTTCCAGGTTCTGGCTATTAAAAATAGTGCTGCTATGAACATAGTTGAACAAATGCTTTTGTAGTATGATTGGGCATCTCTTGTGTATATTTCCAAAAGTGGAATTGCTGGATCCTGATGTAGGTTGACTCCCAGTTTGCTGAGAAACTGCCACACTGATTTCCAAAGTGGTTGCATAAATTTTATTCCCACCAACAAAGGATGAGTGTTCCCCTTACTCCACAGCCTCTCCAGCATAATCTATCATTGGTGTTTTTGATTTTAGCTGTTCTGACAGATGTAAGATAGTATCTCAAAGTTGTTTTGATTTGCATTCCCCTGATCACTAAGAAGGTTGAGCATGACCTTAAGTGTCTTTTGGCCATTTGAAAATCTGCTGAGAATTCTCTGTTCAGTTCAGTACACCATTTTTTATTGGGTTAATTAGAGCTTTAATGTCTAGTTTCTCAAGTTCTTTATATATATTGGAGATCAGACCTTTGTCTGATGTGGGGTTGGTGAATATCTTCTGCCATTTATTAGGTTGCCTTTTTGTCTTAATAACAGTGTCCTTTGCATTGCAAAAGTTTTCCGTTTCAGGAGGTCCCATTTATTCATTGTTTCTCTTATTGTCTGTGCTACTGGGGTTATACATAGTAAGTGGTGTCCTGTCCTCTTGTGTTGCAGACTACTTCCCACTTTCTCTTCTATCAGGTTCAACACGGTCAGATTTACATTGAGGTTTTTACTCCATTTGGACTTGAGTTTTTTGCATGGTGATAGATCTGAATCTATTTTCATTCTTCTACATGTTGATATCCAGTTATGCCAGCACCATTTGTTAAAGATGCTTTCTTCCTCCCATTGTATAATTTTAGCTCCTTTGTTGAAAATCAGGTGTTCATAGGTTTGTGGGTTAATATCTAGGCCTTCAATTTGATTACTTTGGTCAGCATCTCTGTTTTTATGCCAACACCAAGCTGTTTTCATTACTGTGACTCTGTAATAGAATTTGAAGTCAGGGATGGTAATACCTCTAAAAGTACTTTTATTGTATAGTGTTGCTTTGGCTATCCTATTTTTTTTTCATATTAAGTTTATTATTCTTCTCTCAAGGTCTGTGAAGAATTCTGGGGGGATTTTGATGGGGATTGCATTGAATCTATAGATTGCCTTTGGTAAAATTGCCATTATTATTATGTTGATCCTCCCAATCCAAGAATATGGGAGAACCTTTCATTTTCTAGTATCCCCTTCAATTTCTTTCTTCAAAGATTTAAAGTTCTTTTCAAATAGATCTTTCACTTTCTTGGTTAGAGTTACCCCAAGATACTTTAGCTATTTGTGGCTATCATAAAAGGTGATGTTTCTATGATTTCCCTGTCTGCTTCCTTGTTCTTTGTGTATAGGAGGGCAACTGAATTTTTGGAGTTGAGCTTGTACCTTCCACATTATTAAAGCTGTAGGAATTCTTTGGTAAAGTTTTTGGAGTCTCTTATGTACACTATTATATCATCTGCAAATAATGAAAGTTTATCTTCTTCCTTTCCAAATTGAATGCCCTTGTTGTCCTTATGTTGTCTTATTGCTATTTCTAGAACTTCATGCACTATATTGAAGAGATATGGAGAGAGTGGACAGCCTTGTTTTGTTCCTGATTTTAGTGGAATGACTTTGAGTTTCTCTCCATTTAATTTGGCTTGCTGTATATTGTTTTTATTATATTTAGGTATGAAACTTGTATCCTTAATCTCTCCAAGACCTTTATCATAAAGGGGTGTTAAATTTTGTCAAATGTTTTTCAACATCTAATGAAATGATCATATGTTTTTTTTCTTTCAGTTTATTTATATGATGGATTACATTGATAGATTTTCATATGATGAAGTAGCCCTACATCTCTAGGATGAAGACTACTTGATCATAATGGATATTTTTTATGTGTGCTTGGATTCAGTTTGCCAGTAGTTTATTGAGAATTTTTGTGTTGATATTCATGAGTGAGATTGGTCTGTAATTATCTTTCTTGGTTGAGTTTTGGTGGTTTTGTATCAGGGTAACTGTAGCTTCATAAAAAGTGCTTGGCAATGATTCTTCTGTTTCTATTTTATGAAACAAATTAAGGAGTACAGGTATTAGCTCTTCTCGGAAGTTCTAGTAGAATTCTGCATTGAAACCATCTGGTCCTGGGCTTTCTTTAGTAGGGAGGTTTTTGATGACAGCTTCTAATTCCTCGTGACTTACAGGTCTATGTAAATTGTTCACTTAGTCTTGATTTAATTTTGGTATACAGTACTTACCTAAATATATCCATTTTTTTTCACATTTTCCAATTTTGTGGCATATAGGCTTTTGTAGTAAGATCTAATGATTCCGCAAAATTTTCTCTGTATCTGTGGTTATGTCCCCCTTTTCATTTCTGATCTTGTTAATTTGCATGTTCTGTCTCTGCTGTTTGATTTGATTGGATAGGTGTTTGTCAATCTTGTTGATTTTCTCCAAGAACCAGTTTTTTGCTTCACTGATTCTTTGAATTGTTTTCTCTAATTCTATTTTGTTGATTTCAGCCCTCAGTTTGATTATTTCCAGTCCTATACTCTTCCTGGGTGAGTGTGCTTCTTTTTTTTTTTTTCCTAGAGCTTTCATGTGTGTTTTTAAATCTCTAATGTGAGCTTTCACTGTTTTCTTCCTTTGGGCACTTAGTGCTATGAACTTTCTTCTTAGCACTGCTTTTATAGTGTCCCATAGGTTTGGGTATGTTGTGTTTTTATTTTCATTGAATTTAAGGAAGACTTTAATTTTTTTATTTCTTCCTTGACCCTGGGGTGGTTCAGTAGTTGATTGTTCAGTTTCTATGAGTTTGTAGTCTTTCTTGGGGTAGAATTGTTGTTGGATTCTAACTTTATTCCATGGTGATCTGATAGTACACGGGTGGTTTCTACAATTTCTTTATATCTGTGAATGTTTGCTTTGTTACCAATTATGTTATCAATTTTTGAGAAGGTTCCATGAGATGCTGAGAAGAAGGTATATTCTTTTCTGTTTGGGTGGAATGTTCTATAGATGTCTGTTAAATCCATTTGGTTCATTACATCTGTAAGTTCTCTTATTTCCGTTAAGTTTCTGTCTGATTGACCTGTCCATTAGTTAGAGAGGAGTGTTGATATCTCTTACTGTTAGAGTGTGGGGTTTGATGTGTGCTTAGAGTTCTAGTAATGTTTCTTTTACATATGTGGGTGTTTTTATATTAGGGGCATAGATATTCAGGACTGAGATTTCCTCCTGATGAATTGTTCCTGTTATAACTATAAAGTGTCCTTCTCCATCTCTTCTGCTTGATTTTAGTTTAAAGTCAATTTTGTTAGATATTAGTATAGCCACACCCACTTGTTTATTTGGTTCATTTGATCAGAAAACCTTTTCCCAACACTTTACTCTGAGGTAGTTTCTGTCTTTGAGGTTGAGGTTTGTTTCTTGTAAACAACAAAATGTAGAATCCTGTTTTTGCATCTATTCTCTTAACCTGTGCCTTTTTACAGGTGAATTGAGTTCATTGATATTAAGTGATATTAATGACCAGTAGCTGTTATCTCTGGTTATTTTTTCTGGTGGTAGTGTTTGTATGTTTCCCTTCTTTGAGTTGTGCTGGTGGAGGGTTGATAATCCTTGTGTTATTATGGGTGTTGTTGGCTTCCTTGGTTTGTGGTTTTCCTTCTAGTATTTTCTACAAGGCTGAGTTTGTTACTCTGTATTTTTAAATATGTTTTTGTCCTGTAGTATCTTATTTTCTCAATGGATGGTGACTGAAAGCTTTGCTGGAAATAATAATCTGGGCTTGCATTCATGGTCTCTTAGTGTCTTCAGCACATCTATTCAAGACCTTCTAGCTTTCATGGTTTCCATTGAGAAGTCAGGTGTAATTCTGATAGGTTTCTGTTTATATGTTACTTGACCATTTTCCCTTGCAGCTCTTAATATTCTTTCTTTATTCTATATGTTTTATTCTTTGATTATTATATGGTGAGGGAATTTTTTTTGATCCAGTCTATTTGGTGTTCTGTATGCTTCTTGTACCTTCATAGCAATATCCTTCTTTAGTTGGGAAAGTTTTCCTTTATAATTTTGTTGAATATATTTTCTGGGCTTTTGACCTGTAATTTTTTCTCTTTCTTCTACCCCTATTATTCTTAGGTTTGATCTTTTTATGGTGTCCCAGATTTCCTGTATGTTTTGTGTTAAGAATTTGTGGACTTGTTATTTTCTTTTATCAGTGAGTTTATTTCCTCTATAGTATCTTCAGCAGCTGAGATTCTTTCTTTTATCTCCTGTATTCTGTTGGTTATACTTGTCTATGTAGTCCCTGTTTGTTTATGCAGATTTTCCATATCCAACCTTCCCACAGCTTGTGTTTTCTTCATTGCCTCCATTTTATTTTTCAAGTCTTGAACTGTTTCCATTATCTGTTTGATTGATTTTTCTTGGTTTTCTTGGGTATCTTTGAAAAATTTATTCGTTTCTTCTACCTTTTGTTTGTCTTCTCCATTTCTTTAAAGCAGTTTTTCACATCCTGTTTAAGGTCCTCTATTATTTTCATAATGTTATGTTTAAAGTCGATTTCTTCTACTTATTCTGGAATAGGATGTTTAAGTCTTCTTGTTGCGTGATACCTGGATTCTAGTGTTGTCATGTTGCCTTTCAGGTTGTTGGAGGAATTCTTGCATTAGTGCCTGCCCATCTCTTACTTCAAATACAAAGGAGAGTCTTGGCATCTTGGTACAATCTTTGCTGTGTATGACTCTCTGTGTGGATCTCAGTTCAGGAGCAGGAACTTCTCTTGGACCAAGGACCTCACAGACAATAGGAGAGGATTGGGGGAGGCAGGGTTGTGTGGAACAAAGAAGCCCCTGCAACAAAAATTGGAGGGGCCCTGTGTTCTGTCCCAGTCCATCTGCCCCAGGATGGCACACACTCACCCATCTGAATGGATCTCCTCAGCACAAGAACAGGGATTTCTGGAAGTCCAAGGACACTGCAGACAAAAGGGCAATCTTGGGGCCATAATGCAAATATTTATGAATCTTTTTAAAAATAACATTGGAAACTAGAGAGCTAGCTCACTGGTTAGGATTAATTACTGGCATTGCAGATGATAAAAATCCAGTTCCTATCACAATATGGTGGATCACAAACATCCTGTAAGTTCCAGAGTAGCAAATTTCTCTTCACCTCCTGTGTCCTCTACAGGCACTGTATACTATGATGCAAGTACATGAAGGTAAAACTGTCATACATTTAAAAATAAATAAATAAATTTTTAATCACTATGGAATTGTGGATGACTGCAATCATGCACTTTTATTTCACTGCCATTTCTATTTTAACAAGTTGACAAGTCACAGAGAATATTATAACATTTGAGATTTTATAAAATATATACTGTTTTCAGATTTCAAACATTAAACACAATCAATTAAAACTGTAGAAGTAAAAAGGAAATGTTTGTGAAGAAATTTTGATTTTAGTTTTATTTTTTAAACTTTTTATTTAATTTTTTATTTTTATTATTTTTTCAAAGGATTTCCCTATGTGACCCAGACTGACTTTTAGATTTTAGGTATATATAAAGATCCTTTCATAGATTAACTTTTCAAATAAATGCATAGAATAAAATAACATGAGCCCAGAGGATTTAGAAGCTTAATCAATCCATTCTATATCATTAAATTACATTTATAACTTTATATTTCAAGTGGTTACAACATAATTTATATTTGTTTGCAACTTACACTTTTGAAATAACTCAATTAAATTGTTGTTTGTACTATAATAATCTATTAGATGAGAAACTGGGACAAAGGTGGAAAGATAATTTTCCGAGGACACAAAGTTAGTATCTGCTCATTCTGATACAATTGAGTAGAGTACCAGAAAGTAACAGCTTTAAAGAAAAGTGATAGCTGTACTCAGTGCTTCTTGTAAGCATAATTATGATTAATCATTTAAAAAATACATATTTTTCATAATTAGAGAGTGCTGTCTATTATAATAAAGATGAATCACTCTAATCTATCACCGTAAGAGCTGACTCAGGTTACTTGGATATAAATCATGTGTGTTTTACCACTGTTACATTGCCTGCCATGAATTTTCATTATTCAAATACCCAAATCTAAAATAATTAAATATTTATTTCCAAAGTAATGTGCGCTAGTAAGATTCACTAGGAAGATACTACTTTTTGACTTTTGTAATAATCATTATTATTTATGTTAGATCCATGATGAATATTATGAATGATTTGTTACTGCTAGTGTTAAACTTTATAAATGACATTATAAACAAAGTTGACATTTTCCGCAAAAGCATCACCTACTTTTTCAATACCTCTTTCACAAATCCCTTCTGTCTTTTTTCTGTTTATTTTTCAACACTCCCAGAACAAACATGGAATACTTTTGGAGCAATTCCTTGTAACTTTTTCCTTCAGAGCTTGATAACTACAAAATAAAAAGCATTTTACTGAAGAAGAATATGTATTCTCCAAGAAAGAAGACGTAAATTCAAGCATACTATTATAAGTTTAATTTCCTATGGTGACAGAAGGACCTAACAGTGACAAAAACAGGCTACAAAGGTTAAACTGTCCATTTCATTGCACATGAATTATGAGACATTGTGTTCAAAATTAAATGTGAGATTGAGAAATAATAAAATCAAAAGCAGTTTTATTTTTCCAAAAGATAATGGATTGCTCATCAATTTCTTATCAAATAGAAAAAAGAAAGCAAAGATATACATATATGAATTTCTTTGAGTAGTAAACATGATTGAAACCAGATCACATGCTAAAATTTCAAGCACAAAAGCAGTATATTCATTTTATTGTTATACTGGAATCCAGTATGTACTGTATATTCAGTATATTTTTTCTTTTCCTTCATACTTTTTTAGCATCTATTTCTTTTTTAATTTTTTTTTCATTTATTTTACATACCAACCATATCTCCTTCTCCCTTCTCACTTCTGGTTTCCTCCTGCCACCTCCACTCTACCATCAGCTATCCACACCTTCTCCTTTCAGGAAGAAACACGCCTCCTATGGAACTCAATAAAGCCAACATATCTCTTTGAGACAGATTTAATCTCTAACTGCATCAAGGCTTGTTTAGGAATCCATGGGTAGATCTATTTAAATTCTTCTTCATGCTATCATTCATTTATGCAAGGGGTGGTGTAGGAGAATTGTCTGTATTCTGTCAATCATGTTTTAAATAAATGCTGATTGGCCAGGCAGGAAGTATAGGTGAGAAAACCAGGCAGGGAGTAGAAATGATGCAATGAGAACAGGAGAATTCTGGGAAGGAGGAAGTTGATTCCTCCCAGTCCTGCGCAGACCACCAAGGAAGCAGGGTGTGACCTGCTATCTAAAAAAGGTACTGATCCATATGGCAAAAATAGAACAGAATAATGGCTTAATATAAGCTACAAGAGCTAATAAGTAGCCTGACCTAATAGGCCGTTCAGCTTTATAACCTATAGAGATCTCTGCATGATTTTCTTTGGGGCTTGCTGGCTGTGGGGTACCAGATGGGACAGAAACCCAAACAAGCAGGCCCTGTTCATGTTACAAATGGTGCCCATGAGGATAACTGCATCCACAGAAAGCCTGAGAAAGCTTGGGAAGACTAGAATAAAGCATTTTGGTTTTCAGCCATAGCAGGGAAAAAGCTGCGCTGTTTTAAAATTCTGGCTTTCTGGGCCATCCTGCCAGGGAAAACTCTGACTCTTTCAAGCAGGAGGTCTCAACTATGGAGCTGTGGACACACTGTTACAGCTTGCTTGTTGACAAGGACCTTGAAATGCCATAAAGTTGTGGCAACAAAAACTTCTCCATATTCCTTAGCAAATTAAAAACACATGTGGTCAGAAAAAGAGATATACAGTAAAGAGAGATTCAAAGAGAAAAAAAAAAAAACCTCTAAATGGTTTACAGTGTGTTAAAAATATAAGCAGGCTAAAGGTTAATGTCCTTAAAAATAAAAAAAGGAAAGAGATTAGTAGGGTGTGGTGGTACACACCTTTAATCCCAATGCCTGGGAGGCAGAGGCAGACTGATCTCTGTGAGATCAAGGATAGCCTGGTCTACAGAGTTATTCCAGGACAAAGATATACAGAGATCCTGTCTCAAAAAGTAAAATTAAAAATAAAAAAGAGTTTAAAATAAAGCCGCATAAAGATGGAATATACACAAAAAATCTTGATACTGTATGCCATTATGCTCTCTTTAAATTGTTTGAATTCTGAGGAAGGAGTAACAGCTGCTAATATTTGCTTATAAATGCTGCAGAATTAATCCAAGATAGGTATTTTGAAAATACCTTGACTTCAAAATTGAAGTCAAAATGTATGTTACTTTGGAGAAGGGATTTTACTTTTGTTTCCACAGGAAATGAGAGGCTGTGGGTTTATTCAGAGTTAAGAAAAATCAGCTTTGATCAAGGAAAACCACCTGAGAAATCTCCGGCAGAAATAGATGGCCCAGATGTCTGAGTTCTTCATCCAGAACAAGTTCAAGACTGCTGCCTGAGATGATCAAGACTCATAGGATACTTCAGTCAGGGCTTGATAATAACTCTAAATTTTCTTTAGGTCCTCATAAGATTATCAGTGGCCCCAACAAGCTGGAAGTAGCCTGGAATACTATGCCCACATTCCCAAAAAATGGACTATGGATATCTTTCTTTAGTAAGTGACATCATGTAAAATTGTGTGGGGAGATTCACACTGCATGTTTTGTAGTGTGTTTTTCTCATGGAAACATTCTCTTCTACTGGGAAATTTTGCCTGTGGATTATTATGAAGATGGTTTCTTCTTATACCATACTGTCAAATTGATAAAAATAATAATAATGATAGTTTAAATAGAAATTTGATTATATATATATATATATATATATATATATATATATGTACTTACAAAAAATACTATGCAAGAAGGAAATGTCACACAGCTAAAACACTTGAGTATATATTGAGGAGCTTTATAGACTTGGGATTAGATTAATTACTAAGAAAAAAATTTGAGTCCCAGTAGCCTAGTTAGTTTAAGCTCTTTGCATCTTAATGTTGGGAGGTATATTCACATGTTTTAGATTGGATCATTAGCCAAAACAAAACCGTAAAATAACTTCAGGTTAGATCAGATATATTGATTAAAGGTTTGAGATGAAAATCCCACAAAACAAACTAAACTTCACAAAGTGACATAACTGATGTCAAAAATACCAAGCAACACCATTGTTACTAGGTGATGTACTTTCCTTGCTCGGGTTGTTGATGATTAAAGGTGATGATCAATTCCTTGTACCCATTTCTGCCTTCATTCTCTTTACATAAATACTATTGAGTAGTGGGTATGCACACTAAAGGTTTAAAGTAGAACTGACCGATTCTTTTCCCATATAAAAAGAAATCTGGGTTTGTGACTTCTTTAAGATTCCTTATATGATTCCCTGCCCTGTGGAAAGTCCAAGGTCCTCCCCACTCCATCCAGGTCTAGGAAGGTGAACATCCAAACTGTCTAGGCTCCCACAAAGCCAGAACATGAAGTAGGATCAAAACCCCGTGCCATTGTCCTTGGCCTCTCATCAGCTCTCATTGTCCGCCATGTTTAGAGAGTCCGGTTTTATCCCATGCTTTTTCAGTCACAGTTCAGCTGGTCTTGGTGAGCTCCCAATAGATCAGACCCACTGTCTCAGTGGGGGAGAGGCGCGGGAGGAGGGGGAGGGAAATGAGAGGTGGGGAGGAGGCAGAAAATTTTTTTCAATAAAAAAATAAAAGAAAAGATTCCTTATATGATTGATTACTTTCAAGGTAAGTAATAAAGTTATTGACCCTTATCTTGTAATTGGAAAATGCAACCTGCCATTAAAAGTTCTGAGTGAGAAGACTTTCTTGCTTCTCTTCATAGATAACTAATAAAAAGTTGCTTGGATATGAAAATAAGTATTATCTTTAGATAATTGGCATTTCACCTGAAACACATAAAATGTTTCATTACTTAAGGAAGATGAAAAACAGGTATTTACTTGTTATCATTATAACCATTCACCAGAAAAATAGAATGTAACCATATTGTAATTCCTATATTGCCTGAAAAACTTGTTGGGGTATATTAGTTGTAGAAAAAAAGTACACTGTAGAAAGAATACAAAAGAATAAAGAAAAATTGAGAATAAAGAAAGAATCCATTAAGAGAGTGTAGGAAGCCTTTTACCTTAACTCCCTCAATTAAAAAAAAAGTCTAGTATATGCCCACTCTGGAATGTTCTTTGAGCTCTATGCTGCTGAAGGCTACCTGAACAGGAAGTGGTGTCTAGTCTAATTCTTTTGCATCTCTTGAGATTTGCTTTATGACAAACTATGTGGTCAATTTTAAGGAAAGTTTCATGAAGTGCTGAGAAGAAGGTTTTTATTTTTCAGCTTATTTATATGGTGGATTACATTGACAGATTTTTTGTATGTTGAACCATCCCTGCATTTGTGGGGTGAAGCTGACTTGGTCATGGTGGATGATGGTACTGATGAGTTCTTGGATTTGATTTGCTAGTATTTTATTTAGTATTTTTTCATCAATGTTCAGGAAAAAGATTGGTTTGTAATTCTTTTTCTCAGTATTATTTTACTGTGGTTTGGTTATCAGGGTAATTATAGCATCATGAAAAGAGTTTGGCAATATTCCCTTTGTTTCTATTGTGTGGAATAATTTAAGGAGTATTGGCATTACTTCTTCTTTGAATGTCTTATAGAATTCTGAACTGAAACCAACTGGCCATGGGCTTTTTTGGTTGGGAGACTTTTGAAGACTGTTTCTATTTGTTCAGCAGTTTTAGATCTATTTAATTTGCTTATCTGGTCTTGATTTAATTTTGCTAAGTGATATTTGTCTAGAAAGTTGTCCATTTACTTTAAGTTTTCTAATTTTGTGGAGTACACGTTTTCAAAATATGATCCGATGGTCCTCTGTATTTCATCCGTGTCTGTTGTTATGTTCCTCTTTTCATTTTTGATTATGATAATTTTGATATTCTCTCTCTGCCTTTTGATTAGTTTAGATAAAGGCTTGTCTATTTTTTTTTGATTTTCTCAAAGAACCATCTCTTTGTCTCATTGATTCTTTGTATTATTTTCTTTGTTTCTATTTTGTTGATTTCAGCTCTCAATTTGATTATTTCCTACTCTAGCTCTTTTATCTGAGATTGCTTCTTGTTGTTCTAAAGTTTTCAAATGTTCTGTTAATTCACTAGTGTAGGATTTTTCCAGCTTCTTTATGTAGGCATTTAGTGCTATGAACTTTCCTCTTAACACTACTTTCATTGTGTCCCATAAATTTGGGTATGTTGTGTGGTCATTTTCATTGATTTTTAGGAAGTTTTAAATTTCCTCCTTTATTTCTTCCTTGACCTATTTATGATTCAGGTGAGCATTGTTTAATTTCCATGTGTTTGTGCGGTTTTTTTGGAATTAGTATTGCTTTTGATTTCTAGTTTTAAACCATGATGATCTCATAAGGTATATTGGGTTATTTGATTTCTTTGTATTTGTTGAGGTTTGGTTTGTTACCAAGTATGTGGTCAATTTTTGAGGTCCCATGAGGTGCTGAGAGCAAGGTATATTTCTTTTCTGTTTGAATGGAATATTCTATAGATGTTTGTTAAGTTCATTTGAGTCATAACATCTGTTGGTTCTCTTATTTCTCTGTTCATTTTTTGTCTGATTGATCTCTCCAGTGGTGAGAGAGGAGTGTAGAAGTCTCCCACTACAAGTTTGTGGTGTTTAATATATGATTTAAGCTTTGGAAGTGTTTCTTTGACATATGAGGGTACCCTTGTATTTGGGGCATAGATGTTCAGTATTGAAATTTCCTTTTGATGGATTTTTCCTGTGATTAATATGAAATGTCCTTCTTTGTCTCTTTTGACTGATTTTAGCTTGAAGTCTATTTTATTAGATGTTAGGATAACTACACTCACTTGTTTCTTGGTTCCATTTGATTGGTATATTTTTCTCAACCTTTTACTCTGAGATGATGTCTGTCTTTGAGGCTGAGATGTATTTCTTGTACACAGAAGAGGGATGGTTTTCGTTTTCATATCCAATCTGTTAGCCTGTGTCATTTTATAGGTGCATCGAGTCCATTTACATTAAGGGATATTCATGACCAGTGGTCGCTATCTCCTGTTAATTTAGTTTTCATCATTGGTGATGTTAATTTGTGCATTTTTTCCTCCTTGGGATTTGCTGTAATGAGATTATCAACTGTCTGTGTTTTTGATGGTGTTGTCAACTTCCTTGGGTTGGAGTTTTCTTTCTAGTATTTTGTGTAGGGCTAGGTTTGTGGCTAGGTATTGCTGAAATCTAGATTTATCATGGGCTATCTTGTTTTGTCCTTCTATGATGATCAACAGTTTTGCTGGTTATAGTAGTCTGGGCTGGCATCTGTGGTCTCTTAATGTTTGCGTAATGCTTGACCAATTACCTTCTGGCTTTCATTGTTTCTAATGAGAAGTCAGGTATAATTCTGATAGGTCTACCTTTTTATGTTACTTGGCCTTTTTCCTCTGCAGCTCTTAATATTTTTTATTTACTGTGTATGTTTAATGTTTGAATTATTTTGGGTCAAGAGGACTTTCTTTTTAATCTAGTTTATTTGGTGTTCTGTAAGCTTCTTTTATCTTCAAAAGCATATCTTTCTTTAGGAAGGGAAAGTTTTCTTCTATGATTTTGTTAAATAAATTTTCTGTTGAATTTCTCCTTCTATACCTATTATTCTAAGATTTGGCTTTTTATGCTGTCCCATATATCATGTATATTTTGGGTTAAGCTTTTGTTAGATTTAATGTTTTCTTTAACTGATGAGTCTATTTCCTCTATTGTATCTTCAGAGTTTGAGATTATCTCTTCCATTTCTTGTATTCTGCTGTTTGTGCTTGGATTTGTGGTTTCTGATATTTTTCTCATGATTTCTGTTTCTATCATTCCTTTGGCTTGTGTTTTCTTTATTGTTTCTATCTCAGTTTTCAAGAAAAGGAGTAAGTCACAAAACAATCTGACACAAGTTTGGAATTATGATAAATAAAAGGTCTATTTATTTAAAGGAAAAAACTTACAGATCACAATCCTAAACAACAGTCCTCTAAATGACCAGGAAAAGAGTCTGGTAGCAGGAAGCAAAGTCTGAGGCCAGAGAGAGAGTGCATGGCTACCACTGCTTTTAAAGTGAAATAGACCACGCCCAAGTGGGCTGGTATTTCAGAGACTATTGGCTGAAGGAGCAGAAGGAGCTCACGCAGAACCTCCCCCTTTTGTTTAAGTAAGAGAGTTCTTAACCTACTACAAAATTATAGACAATAAGAACAAATATCCTATTCTAGCTATCTTAAGTCTTGTATAATAAATAATTTGGCCAAGTCATGAGAGGAAAGTAGCAGCATTTATCTAATCTTCAACCCCATCAAAAATACGAGAAGGGAAATAGTTACCTGAGTAATTAGGAAGTGCAATCAAGCAACTTCCAAAACATGCATCAAATCACAGAGATACCTGGCTACCTGGGCAATCACCCAAAGTCATGTTTGTAGTGTTGAAGCAACTAACTTTGCCTAAGGCCTAGAAAAACTGACAGATTATTTTTAAAGACAATAAATTTTTCAAAACCTTCTTACCCTGTCTTAGCAAGATTTGACAGTTTTGCTTATTCATTTCTGGATACTATGTATTTTGTCAGTAGTTGATGTATGGGCAGGTCCTTGCCCAGAGGCCAGTTTTGCCAAGAAGAAGACAAGCTCCAAGTGGAGTATCTTTGTTGTTCAAGAATCTCTTGGGAGTGGATAGGTGTTGCCAGGAGTGATTGTGTCTTGCTACCATAGAACTTTAAATTAAATGCCATTTTCTATAGATCTTTGAAGAGGTTGAAGATCATATATTTATAAAGAATATAATCTTTTGTATCCAAAAATCCTGATTAGTCTAACTATAAACACGACAAACATAGATGACTCTTAATCTATAATTCTTAATACCTATCTAATTTAAAGAGTAAGACAATAAACAACTGTGCAATAAATGAGGACGATGACCTCCAAATGTAAACAATGTACAAGTATCTTGATCAGAGGTAGAAATGTACACTGCAATATGGTAAATAAATATTTAAAATTTTTTTAAACAGACGTAGAAGTTAGCATGCATACAATATTCAATATAATTTAACTTTGAATCCATATACAAGAATCTATGCCAATATAATTGTTTATAAACAATAACTAACACATACCAACCTATTTTCCCATCATCCAATTTTCCCTCTTTTTCTCCAAAACGATCCCTAAACTTATAAAATTCCTCCCCCAACTCAACCATACGCCAATTATAATCAACTGCTAAATGATGTTCCTAAACCCGAGATCAAATTTTGCTGGAAGAGGGGACGTCGTCCTCTAGTATTACTCTCAGCTGTGTGGGGTGATGTTCTTTCTGTGAAAGTAAAATGATGGTTAATTTTCAAGTTTAATATCTGGTAAGATTGCTAATAGTCTCTGATTATTTTTGTGGAGGTCTGGCCATAATGTTGTAAAAGATGTGCACCATTTCAGCTAACCAAGTTGGAACCATCTTGTGCAGCTGGTACCCACAGCAGGTCTTGTAGTAGCGCTATCAGTAATATGATGATGTCATATCAACCAGGTGGAGTTGTTATATGGCCCCATCTTCTTCCTGGAAACTTCAAAGATTACTGCAGGAAAATTCATTGTTCATTGTGGAAACCTTAAACATTAATTATATAGAGATATACAGACACACATATATTCAATGAAAGGTATGATAGATATGAGGAAAAGCAAAGATGTTTTATAAATTCTTACTTATGGAACCTATATGATTTTCTTGGTGATCCATATTGGGTAGTAATTTTTTACATCTGACAGTATTCAAATATACATGGTCCTTTTAAATTTTTGGAGATGAGTGTTTCCTGTGGGGATAAGAACAGAACCCTGCCCCCATCCTATATGTTTTTATTACCACCTGTATGATTATCATTATTGTGAATGAACTTGAAATGTCACTTCTCCTGTCCAAGAGATTTCTCCTCTTCAAACTGAACCTTTATTAATTTTGATGATAGCCACAATTATTCTTCTCCTGTGGAAACAAGAGAAAAACCTCTTCCCAATACAGCACATTTTCCATTATGAGGTCAGCACATCCCTGAAATAAACTGGTTAATTTAGTTCAGCAGACTTTTTGATTATTCAATGTCTTTCTGCTGCTGTTGTCCTTTTCTCATTAGACTTAAAATTCAAGGTTAATAAAGCATTATGCAATCTATTTCTGGGGGCATTTTCCACCCCTTTCTGTTTATTTAACATATCCTTTATAGTTCAATTTGATCTTTATATGACTTCTTGACCTGTAGGATTGTATGCTATACCTGTAACATGCTTAATACTACAGTTAGCGAAAAACCATTTCATTTCCCTAGAGACAAAAGCTTGGCCATAATCAGTTTTTATTTGTGCAGGTATACCCATGATGGTCATAACTTCTAATAAATATGAAATTACTGAATCAGCTTTTTCTGAGCTTAAAGCAGTTGCCCATTGAAAATCTAAAATGTGTCAATGGTGTGATGTATATATTTTAATTTTCCAAATTCCGCAAAATGGAACACAGCCATCTGCCAGATTTCATTTCTTTGTGTACCCTTTGGGTTAGTCCCTGAAGGTAGCGGTGTTTGGTAATATAAAGAACAAGTAGAGCATCTCCTTATAATCTCCTTAGCTTGTTGCCATGTAATAGAAAACTATTTCTTTAAACCTTTGCTATTGATGTAATTTTTTTAAATAAAATTCTCAGGCCTGCAACACACTTCCAATCAATAATTGATCAATTTCTGCATTACCTTATGCTAGAGGACCTGGCAGACCCATGTGGGATCGGATGTGTGCTATGCACATCGTACAAAGCCTATTCCTGATTATGTCTTGTACCTGGATAAATAATGATGTCAATTCTGTATATTCTGGTATAAATTCAGTGGTTTCCATATCCAAGATAACTCTATGTGCATATTGTGAATCAGTAACTATATTAAGAGGTTCTTTAAAATCCCTTAGCACCATAAGAATGACATATTTTTTTTGCCTTGTGAAGAGAATTATGAGTGATTTGTTTCACCTTACTCAATTCGTCTGATTTATAATCTGCCTTCCCTGATTTATTAGCATCAGTATAAAATGTACAGGCTCCAGTTATTGAAGTATCATGTACAATTCGAGGAAGAATCCAAGAAGTTCTCTTTATAATGTTAACTCTACTGCTTTTGGGATAGTGGCTATTAATTTCTTACAAAAATAAGAGCAAGCTCTTTGCCATGGTTCATTGTCTTCCCATAACTTTTTTATTTCATCAGTAGTGAAAGGCACTATAATTCTTTTCTGAGTCTATACCTGCTAGTTGATAAAGTCTCAGTTTACTTTTTATAATTAATTCAGAGACATTTTCCACATAAATTTTCAATTTTTTACTTAGCTTGTGTGGTAAAATGATCCCTTCTAAAACAATATCTTCCCTCTGCATTAAAGTTCCTGTAGGAGAAATTCTGGGAGGTAATATGACTAGAATAAAACTAATATTTGGATTCACCCTATCCACATGTACCTCCTATAATTTTTCCTCAAACATTGTTGGATCCTTTTCTGCTTCAGCTGTTAATTCGTAGTACTCTTCAAATCTTTGACACCATCTAATGTTTTGTTTAAGTGGATTATTAGATCAGGTGTTATTCCAACAGCCAGTCAAAGACTGGAAATATCTCCTAACAATCTTTGAAAGTCATTAAGATTCCATAATCAGTCTCTCTTAATTTGTGCATTTTTGTTCGAACATTCTGTAAACATATTCTGTAACCTAGGTAATTAACAGAATCTCCTCTTTGAATCTTTTCAGCAACAATTTGTAATCCCCATTTAGGCAAAACTATCTTTGCTTCCTCAAACATTCTTTCTAAAGTATCTATGTTTGAATCAGATAGCAAATGTCATCAATGTAATGGTAAATTATAGACTTAGGGACTTGCCTGCATATTATTTCCAATGGCTGACTTACAAAGTATCTACACAGGGTTGGGCTACTGAGCATCCCCTGTGGGAGTATAGTCCATTGGTTTCTCCTAGTAGGCTGAGAGTTATTATAAGTAGGCACTGTGAAGTCAATTTTTTCTCTATCCTTTTATTGTAAAGCTATAATGAAGAAGCAATACTTTAAATCAATAACTATAAGAGGCCATCCATTGGGTAACAAAGAAGGCAGTGGAATTCCAGAATGTAGAGGGCCCATAGGTTGAATTACCTTTGTGACCTTAGATCTGTCACCATTCCCCACATAACATATTTCTCTTTGAAAACAAACACAGGAGAATTCCAAGGGCTAGTTGACTCCTCTATATGATGAGCATCTTTTTGCTTCTGTACTAATCATTCTAAAGCCTACAATCCTTTAAATCAATTACTATAAGAGGCTATCCTTTTGGCACAGAGAAGGCAGAGGAATTCTAGACTTTAGAGGGCCCATAAGTTGAATTACCTTGTTGATAGCCCTTATACTTGTCACCATTCTCCATTTACCAGGTTTCTTTTTTACAACAAACACAGGAGAATTCAAAAGACTACTTGATTCCTCAATATTGAGCATCTAATTGCTTCTGTTCCAATTGTTCTAAAGCCTGCAATTTATCTTCATTTAGAGGTCATTGCTTAACCCATATTGGCTTCTCAGTTAGCCATTTTAAAGGTAGAGTTGTTGATACCTCTAAAGGTTTGTTAGTTGCTTTATGTTCTTGTACAGACCGAATGGCTTGTGCCTTTGTGCATGGTACATTATTACATCCTTCCAAGTATTATGAGCTCCAGGGACTGCAGGAATGTTAATCTGGGTATTCCCTTGCTGTAGCAGGTCATGGCCCCATAAATTTATTGCACTATCAGTTACATATGGCCTTATCTTTCCTCTTTGACCTTCTGGCCAAATAGAGTCAACCCATCTTGTGCATTGTTTAACTCGAGATACGGTTCCAATTCCTAGTAAATGAACATCTGCCTCTTGAAGAGGCCAATTTGGATGCCAAGATTCTGGAGTGAAAATACTCTCATCTCCTCTTGTATCTATCAAGTCAAAAATCACAATTCCATTTATACATACTCTCAGCTTTGGTCTCTCATCATTTACAGAGGTTTGCCAAAATATATGCTTCTTATTTCCTTTTTGAATTTCTGGCTTATCTCCAAATTTGAGCCATCTTTCAGAACCTTGTGGTCTTGCAAAGAAGGTCCTAGAATTTTTAATTTTCCTGGTGTGGCAAGTCTTCCATGGTTACAGAGAATGACTGGGCCACTTTTGGCTTGAAAGTCTGTGAGAGGCCCCTCTTGGAGTTTCCTGATGGTATTAGGTTGCCTTTTCTGTCTGTTGTTTATCTGCATTCATAGGTCCAATGTCATCTTTTACCACACCTCCTACATATACCTAAAGGCCAAGGTTCTTATTCTTGACATTCCCAGATGAGGTATTATTCCTAGAAATTCCTTGCCTGCAATCCCCTTTTATTTGCCCTAATTTACCACAATTAAAACATTTGGCATGTTGATGTCCCCTCATTGCTTTGGAAATTGCTTCCCCTACCCAAGTTTATCATCATAGTTAAATATCTGAAAATTTATGGTAAGCTGAATCCATTCATCCATAGGTGCTAATCTAGACCTTAAAGGCCCAATTATGTTTCTGCATTCTAAGTTTGCATTTTCAAAAGCCAGTGTTTCAATAACTATTCATCTAGCTTCTGGCTCTGTTACTCCTATATTCAGAGCTTTAATTAATCTTTGCAAAAGTCAATATAGAGTTCTCCCTGTCCTTGCCTAACCCTGATATATTACTTGAACATTTTCCCTAGTTCTGGTATTCTATCTCAAGCATTCAAGGCTGCTTTCTGGCATAGGGACAATACTTCTTCATCATAAAAAGCTTGAACCTGTGGTACAGAATAAGCTCCTACACCAAGTATTTGATCTTGGGAAATCTCCACACCCTTTGCTCTCTCTTGCTGTTCCATAGGTTTGGCTTCTTCTCTGAAAGAAATTCCAAACATCAAGGAAGGTCCATCTTCTAACACCATGGATGCTAACTGGGAGAAATCATGGGAAATAGCCCTGACATTAGAAGCCCAAGTTCTTATCATTTCCTTAACAATTGTAGAGTGCAAGCCATAAGTAATAACAACATGCTTAATTTCCTTCAGATCATTCATTCTTATCGGCGTCCATCTACCTTGTCTCCCTTTGAGCCTTTAGAAGTTGACACTTTGTCAGAGTCAATTACAGGGCAAGTCACTAAAATCCCCAGTAATCCAGTTTCTGACAGCTGGTGGTGACAGAATATTCTGACTTTGTGCCTTCTCACCCTGATCATCTGCTCCAATAATTTCCTCAGTTATTTCAAATCTCTTAATCATAATCTTTTATAAATCCTGAATCTCCTGACCTGCAAATGTTTCTAGTGATTTCCCTATGGTATCAATTTTCTGATCCCCATTCTACACCTACAATTCTAAGGTTTTAATGTTTCCTTTCAAAGATCACAACCCCTCCTTGAAATGTTCCTAAACATCGTGTAAATTTCCATCCTGGAGGTATATTCTGTGTGTTACCTTATCAAAATTCTGTGATAACTTCTGAATGTCAAATTCAACAGTCTGGACCCTCTCAGTTCCTAGTACCCTTAGATATGGAGTAAATTTTGCCTATCATGATATTAATCTTATCAATTAATGCCATATACTTTCATAATGATATAATATGAAGATGAAAACTGGAACATAATAACCAGTAAATTGAGGTACCTCCATAGGCAAAAAGGCCTCTTGTGATGTCTTTCATAGTGGCAGTAGAAACCACAAGAGTCCCATTAAAAACAAAACCTGCCACTTTATCTGTTAAGCAGCAGAAGGCACTGTTTTTGAGTCGTGACTGTAACTGATGCAATGGTGTCATAACAAATCCTGTTTTAAAATCTGCTCTGTTATTTGTTTAAAAACTGGGGAAAATGAGTCACTTGAAAGGTTAGATGAAGTACACAGAGAGAGAAAGCACAGAGTCCAGGCACAGGAAACAAAAATTCGGCGAGTTTCTAGCTGCTTATAAACAGTGCAGCTCACCCCAGGTGCCTGCCCTGCTGCTCCACTCCCACCCTATACAGGGGGTCATGACACAGCTTGTGCAAGAGAGACCGACTGCATGCTCAGCATCCCTATGCTGGGAAAAAGGGTTATGCTGCAAATGGCACTGTGGTAGCACTTCACTCAGATGTGGCAGGGAATTCAAACAGCATGTCTATTTTAGCCTCCAGGACTTCACAGTGAGTTTTTGCCCCAAGTGGTTTTCAGCATTTGGCAACCACTTGTACTTGTGCTCTGCATAAGCACTGCACTCTAAGGGGGGGGATGGAGATTTAAAAACTGCTCAGAAAACATCAAACCAGGCAGGCAGAGACTGTCTGGGCCCATGAATCCCAGGAGGTGTGGAGTTTAAATTCATGTCAGAAGGCAAATAATAGGCTGTGTGGGGACTTGAAGCCAATCAAATGCATGTAGAGAATTGTGACAAGAAAAATCAATGTGCGAGATTCTATATAGAACTGATGGCTCCATGTATAGGCTGTGGTTGAGGGAGAACTTGAGCCAAGTTGTGCTGGCAGCAAGCATTCGAGCGGGGGAATGTGGGGCAAGGGGGTTCTAAAACCAGATATTGGGTGTCAGGTAAATAAGTAAGTCACAAAATAATCCCATACCAGTTTGAAAATATGATTAATAAAAGGGTTATTTATTTAAAGGGGAAAACTTACAAATCACCGTCTTAGTCAACAGCCCTCTGTATGACCAGGAAAAGAGTCTGGTAACCAGAAGCTGAATCTGTAGCAAGAGAGAGAGAGAGAGAGAGAGAGAGAGAGAGAGAGAGAGAGAGAGAGAGAGAGAGAGGAGAGAGAGAGAGAACATGGTTACTTCTGCTTTTTCAAGCCAAGAGACCATGTCAAAGTGGGCTGGTATCTTAAAGGCTGTAGGAGCGGAAGGAACTCCCACAGCATTCAAGTCCTGAATAGTTTCTTTTATATGTTTGTTTTCTTTTCTTGTTTTTCTTTAAGTGATTTGCTAATATCTTCCATTTTTTGTTTGTTCTTTCCTCCATTTCTTTAAGAGTATTTATCATTTCATCTTTTAGAATTTCAAACATTCTCTTGAAGTTATTTTTTAGATCATCTTCTTCTGGTTTATCCATATTCAGTTTTTCAGATCTTGCTGTTGTAGGGTCTTTGGGTTTTACTGGTACTGTGTTTCTCTTTGTGGTGTATCATGTGATCTTACCTTTTCTATTCATCTTTTCCTCTAATAGGTGTGGTTGGGGCTGTTTGAGATTCTGTTGAATAATCTTCTAGGTGCCAGTGAATTCAAAGCTCAGATGGTTGTTCCTTGTGGTACAGTCAGTGTCACAGTTCTAGTTACCCCATTGGTTATTCCTGTTCCTGGAGATAGCTCAGTGTTCCTGTGCTTTGATCTGCTCCCTTGTAGTTTGTGGTCTCAGGCCTACTTTGCTCTAGGCTGATGGCTTTGATCTGATTTTGTAAATCTTTGTCTGGATCTCCTCCTGCAGAAATCCCTGGCTTGGAGTTGGACCTGTTCTGGTGGAAATTGATGACTCTGGATCTGGTCACTGGCTCAGTCCTGATCCACCAGTGTTCTGGGACTCAGTTGACTCCCAGGGCTGGATTTGACCATGGCTTCTGCTCCAGGAGGAGCTTGTTTTTTCCAGCCCTCTCTGTCCTAGGAGTCTCCTTCAGTTCTACTCCTGTGTAATTTGTTGGCCAAGGTTGAGTTCCTTGCCTCAAGACAACTTTGGCCTAGGTTACTGGCTTTGACCTGTATCTGTAAATCTTGGTCTAGATTCCCTCCTGCAGAAGTCCCTGGGTTGGAGTTGGACCCAGAAAGTTTCTGGTTCTGGTCTATTGCCTTAGAGGTTCCAGGCTCAGATGCACCCAAATCTGCAGAGAACCTGTTTACTTCCTCAGAGGTCCCAAACTCATGTTCAGATCCACAGGGGTTCCAGGTTCCTGGCTATTTCCTTTGATGTCCCAGACCAATGCCTGCACCCACAGAGGACTTGACTCAGGTCTACTTTCTCTGAGGTCCCAGACTTATGCCTGGCCCTGCTGATATCTCTGGTTCCTGCCTATTCCCTTGGAGAACCCAGGTTCACTCACACCCAGGTTGACAGAGGTCCTGGCTCTGGCCTATTTCCTGGGAGGTCCTAGACTCTCACCCAGACCCACCGGGTCTGTTGGCTTAAGTCTATTCGTTTGAAAGTCTGGGATTCATGTCCAGACCCTCAGCAGTCTCTAGTTCTGGTTCACTCGCTCAGCAGTTACTACCCTGTACCTGTCCTGGTAGAGATCGTTGACTCTGAATCTGGTCATTGGCTCAATCCTGATCTGCCTATGTCCCATGGCAACTCCTGACTCAGCTTCTTTCTCCCAGCATTCTCTTCTGTTTACTCCACCCACCTAAGGGTTGGCCTATCAAATGGGCTAAGGCAGTTTTCTTTATTAGTTAACCAATGAAAGCAACAGATAAGATACAAGAACCACCTCCATCAGTGGGTGTTTCACTTCTTGGGGACTAGCTGGTGAGACTACCCATTGCCTGTGTTTTTGTGGATTTAGCTAACTTCCTTGAATTGGGGTTCTATTACTGAAAAGGATAAAGGTTAAGTAACATATAAAGGCAGAGAAGTGAAAATTACACCTGACTTCTCAGTGGAGACTTTAAATGGCAGAAGGTCCTGGACAGACATTTTAAAGACACTAATGTACCATGTATACCAGTCCAGACTATGATATCCGGAAAAATTTTCAATAGCCATAGGCAGAGATAACAAGATATTTAATGATAAACCAGATTAAAACAACTCCTGTCAGCCTGGTGGTATTGGCACATGTCTTTAATCCCAGCCCTAGGGAGGCAGAGGAAGGTGGATCTCTGAGAGTTTGAGGCCAGCCTGATATATATATGAACAGGCTCCAAACTACAGAGAAACCCTGTCTCGAAAAACAAAACAAAACAAACAAAAAAACCCACAAAATTTCTCTCCACAAATTCAGCACTAAAGAAAGTAATAGAACCCCAATTCAAGGTGGTTCTTGTATCTTATCTGCCTTTATATGTTACTTAACCTTTATCCTTTTCAGTACTTAGTATTTTTCCTTTATTCTGTATGTTTAATTTTTTTATTATTATGTGTCAAGTTTTTTATTATTATGGGGAGTTTTTGTTCCAGTTTATTTTCTTTTCTGTGGGCTTTCTATACCTTTATAATCAAGTACTTCTTTGTATTGGTAAAACTTTCTTCTATGATTTTGATGAATATATTTTCTATTTCTTTAAATTGGGATTTTTCTCCTTATTCTATCATTATTATTCGTAATTCTCTTAATATCATGGGTCTCAATTAGACTATAAAAAACACAGGCTAAAAGAATGGACATGTAAACAGTATCTATCTTTCTGTTGCATACAAAAAACACATTTCAACTTTAAAAAGTGGCATTACCTCAGAGTAAAGGGTTGGGAAAAGATTTTCCAATGAAAAAAGCCTAAGAAACAAGTTTGTGTAGCTATCCTAATATCTATCAAAATAGACTTCAAAGTAAAATTAACCAAAAAAGATAAAAAAGGACATTTCATATTCATCACAGAAAAAATCCACAAAATAAAGTCTCAATTAAGAAGATCTATTCATCAAATACAAGGGCACCTACAATTGTAAAAAAAAATTACTAAAGTTTAATCACATATCAAACTACATACATTAATAGTGGGATACCTCCATTAACTACTCTTACCACTGGATAGGTCTGTCAGACAGATAATTAACAGAAAAGTAAAAAAAAAAAAAAAAAAAAACGAATTTATGACTCAAATGAACTTAACAGACACCTATAGAACATTCTACACTAACATCAAAAAATACACCTTCTTAGGACTTCATGGAACTTTTTCTAAAATTTAGTGCATATTCAGTAACAAAACAAACCTAATAAGACACAAACCCTTTTTTTAAACAAAAGAAAAATACCCTGCATTTTATTGAACAACTTGTGGCACTGAACTGAACAGAGAATTCTCAACAGAAGAAATTCAAATGGCCAAAAGACACAAGGTCATGCTCAACCTCCTTAGTGATCATGGAAATGCAAATTTAAACAAATTTGAGATACCATCTTACACCTGTCAGAATGGCTAAAATCAAAAACACCAATGATAGCCTTTGCTGGAGAAGTTGTGGAGTAAGGGGTACACTCATCCATTGCTGGTGGGAATGCAAACTTGTGCAACCACTTTGGAAATCACTGTGGGGATTTCTCAGGAAATTCAGGATAAACCTACCCCAAGACCCAGTAATACCACTCTTGGGAATATACCCAAGAGATGACCTATCATTTGACAAAAGCATTTGTTCAACTATGTTCATAGCAGTATTATTTGTAATAGCCAGAACCTGGAAACAACCTAGATGTCCTTCAATGGAAGAATGGATGAAGAAACCGGGCGGTGGTGGCGCGCGCCTTTAAACCCAGCACTTGGGAAGGAGAGGCAGGCGGATCTCTGGGAGGCCGAGGCCAGCCTGGTCTACAAGAGCTATTTCCGGGACAGGCACCAAAGCTACAGAGAAACTCTGTCTCGAAAAAAAAAAAAAAAAAAAAAAAAAAGAATGAATGAAGAAAGTGTGGAATATATATATTAGAGTACTACTCAACAGTAAAAAACAATGACATCATGAATTTTGCATGCAAACGGACGGGAATATAAAACACTATCCTGAGTGAGGTCACCCAGACCAAAAAGATGAACATGGGATGTACTCATTCATAATTGGTTTCTAGCCATAAATAAAGGACATTGAGCATATAATTTGTGATCCTAGAGAAGCAAAATAAGAAGGTGAACATATACTCATCTGCCTGGATATGGGAAGTAGACAAGTTTGCCGGGCAAAAACTGGGAACTTGGGGGTAAGGTGGCACGGGGCTAAGGGGGAATGGTGTGAGTAACGTGAGAAGGGGAGGATGGCGGGAGCTTGGGGGAATGGGATGGTTGGGATAAAGGAAGGGTGGATATGGGAGCAGAGAAATATATACCCTAATTAAGGGAGCCATCTTAAGTTTGGCAACAGAATTGACTCAAGAGGGGTTAGCAGGTGTCCAGGGAGATATCCCCAGCTAGTACCTTGGGCAACTGAGGAGAGGGAACCTGAAATGACCCTATCCTATAGCCATGCTGATGAATATCTTGCATAGCACCTTAGAACCTTCATCTGGCTATGGATCGAGATAGAGACAGAGACCCACTTTGGAGCACCGAACTGAGCTCCTAAGGTCCAAATGAGGAGCAGAAGGAGGGAGAATATGAGCAAGGAAGTCAGGCCCACGAGGGGTGCACCCACCCAATGTGACAGTGGAACTGATCTATTGGGACCTCACCAAGGCCAGCTAGCATGGGATGAAACCAGACTCTCTGAACATGGTGGACAATGAAGGCTGATGAGAAACCAAGGACAAGGGCACTAGGTTTCGATCCTAAGGCATGAACTGGCTTTGTGGGAGCCTAGCCTGTTTGGATGCTCACCTTCCTGGAACTGGATGGAAGAGGGAGGACCTTGGACTTCCCACAGGGCGGGGAATCTGGACTGCTCTTTATTCTGGAGAGGGAAGGGGAATGGAGTGGGGGGAGGGTAGTGGGAGGAGGGAGCACTGTGTGGGAGGAGGGAGAGGGAAATCGGAAATGGGGAGGAGGCGGAAATTTTTTTCAACAACTAGAAAAACATAAACAAAAAAAAATTGAATCAAACAACTTCAATAATTGCAGAAAACACACAAACTCAAAGAAATTGAACAACCAGCATTATAAATTAACTTTGGATAACTCTAACCAAACAGGTGAAACACATGTATGACAAGAACTTTCAGTCTTTCATGAAAGAAATTGAAGAAGATTTCAGAAAATGAAAACAATCTCCAATGCTTTTGGATAGGTAGGATAAACATAAGCATGGCAAGTTTACTGAAAGCATTATAGAGATTCAATATAATACCCACCAAAATCTCAGCACAATTCTTCATGGACCTTGAAAGAACTATATTCAATTTCATGTGGATAAAAAAAAAAAAAAACACAGAATAGTCAAATTCCTGTACAATAAAGGAACGTTCAGAGGCATCATTATGCCTGACTTCAGTCTATAGAGCATTACTCTAGAACTATAGTAATGAAAACAGCTTGGTAATGACACAAAAACCAGCAGGTGGGTCAAGGGGTTCAAAATGAAGACCCTGATATTAATCCACACACCTACAAACACCCGAGTTTTGACAGAGAAGCTAAAAGTATACAATAGGAAAAAGAACATGTTTTCAAAAATGTTGCTCACATAACTGAATTTTGATATATAGAAGGATACAAATACGTTCATATCTATCTCATAAACAAAACTCAAGTCAAAATGGATCAAAGATCTCAACATCAATCTAGCCACACTAACCCTCATAGAAAAAATAAATAAATAGTAGCCTTGAACACGTTGGCAGAGAAAACATCATGAATATAACACCAGTAGAACAAACACTGAAATCAACAATTAATAAATGGGGACCCCTGAAACTGAAAAGCATCTGTAAGGCAAAGCACACAGTCATCAAGTCAAACTGGTATCCTACAAAATGGAAAATTGTCTTCACCAATCCTACATCTGATAGAGTGTTAAACTCCAAAATATACAATGAATTCATGAAACTGATATCAAAATACCAAATAATCCAATTAAAATAGAAGGTACAGATCTGACCAGAAAATTCACAACAGAAAAATCTCAAATGTCTAAAGTCAACTTAAGGAAATTCTCAACATTCTTAGTCATCAGGGAAATGAAAATCAAAACTACTCTGAGATACCATCTTACACTTGTTAGAATGGTTAAGGTCAAAAACACTAATGACAGCTTATGCTGGAGAGCATGAGGAGTAAAGAAACACTCCAGCAATTTTGGGTGGGAGTGAAAACATGTACAGCCATTTTGGAAATCAAAATGTATGGCGGTTTGTCAGTAAATTGGGAACCTCAAGATTTAGCAATATTATTCTTGGGCATATAACAAAAATATTCACACTCATACCACAAAGACATTGGCTCTACTATGTTCATAGAAGCATCATTCATAATAGCTTGAACCTGGAAACAACATAGATGACCCTCATCTGAAGAATCCATAAAGAAAATGTGGCACATTTATACAGTGATTACTCCTTAGTGATAAAAAAAAATGATATCTTGAAATTGTCGGCAAACGGATAAAACTAGAAAAAGAAATCCTGAGTGAGGTAACCCAAACCCAGAGAGACAAACATGGTATGTACTTACATATAAGTGGGTATTTGACATAAAGAAATGGATAATCAGTCTACTGTCCACAATCCTAGAGAATCCAGGATAAAGGAAAACCCTAAGAAAGACATACATGGATGGTCCTGGGAAGGAGAAATGGCCAAGTTCTCCTGAGAACATTGGAAGTGTGGCAGTGAGGGAAGATGGTGGAAGAGATGTGGAGAGTAGAGAAGGAGTAAATGAGGGATTGTGAAGATAGGGTTTAGGTGAAGAACAGAGAGTGAGAACAAGGACAGAGATATCTTGATAAAGGGCATCATTATGGAGTTAGTAAAAAACCTAACAATAGAGAAGTTCCAAGGAATCCTCAAGGATGATGTCAGATTAGAATCTGAGCAATAATTGAGAGGGTACCTTAACTGCCCTTTTCCTGTAAGCAGGTTTATGAGCACCTTAATTTACATCATAGAACTTTCATTCTGTTGTAATTGATGAAAGCAGAGAATTACTGTAGTTAAAGATGTGCCATTACTGAGGTATATAGGGTACTTCCTGCTTGCCCTGCCCTGTCCAGGATGATGGAAATCACTTGAGACTCTGAGAGCCACACACACCTCCCCACTTCCAGGCACACAGCTGGACCATGTTACCATCAAACAAACAGCAGCAAGCTGTTCACATACCCCATCCAAGTGCTCAGTTTCCCAAAAGAGACAGAGGTCTTGCTGGCAGTACTGCCAAGAAAGCCTGAATTTCAAAACAGCATGGCTTTTTTCCTTCTACCACTGAATCAGGAAAACTTCTTTTAAAAGAGCCATGGCACACCACCCGCAAACATAAAAACGGTATCTTAAACTCTGTATTTTTGTGTGTTTAGAATTTCTTTTCAAACTCCATCAAGTTATAAGTGGATTTTAGTTGGCCCAATGTTGTGTGCCAATTTGTTGTAAGGGGGCCACTAGTTTGTTCCTGGCCGCTTAGCCCCTAAATAATCACACAGAAACTGTATTATATAATAATACTTAGGCCATTAGCTCTAGCTTCTTATTTGCTAACTATTACATACATCTTAATTTAACCCATTTCTAGTAATCTGTGTACTGCCACATCGCTGTGGATAACTGGCAAAAAATTTGTCTGGCTCTAGTGGGCTACATGGCTTCTCTCTAACTCCACTTCCTTTCTCCCAGCATTCCGTTTAGTTTTCCCCACCTCACTTTACTTCCCTATAGCTCTGCTATTGACTCAAAGTAGTTCCTTTATTTATTAATGGTAATCACAGCATATAGTGGGGACTCCCATATCAAATCACAGGTAAGTATTGGATAGAGCTCTTTGAATCCATTTTTAGAGAGGGGAGGGCAATAAGATGATCAAATTATTAAGAATATGTTGGCAATACCCACAGAAACAGTGCAACAGAGCTAATGGGAGATCACCAACTCTGGACTGACAGTTGGGAAACCTGCATATGATGAAACTAGGCCCTCTGAATTGGGTGACAGTTGTGTGGCTTGGACAGTTTGAGGGATCACCAGACTTTATTACTAGCATATGAACTAACTTTTTGGAGCACATTCCCTATCTCAACCTACATAGAATGAGAAGAACCTTGGTCCTTGGTCCTTCCTCAAATGGTATGACAGACTTTGTTGACATGGGAAGTCTTATCCTTTAAGAGGAATGGATGAATAGTATAGAGGAAAAAAGTGGCAGAACAGGAGGAGGGGAGGGAGAGACAACAGGTATTGTTATGCAAAATATAAAAGTTTGCTTTAAAAAAAAGAAATTTGAAACATTTTCTTAAGTCAAATTATTTTTGAAATGCACTAAAATATGAAAATGACTGATATATATGTATATATTTCCATATACATGTGTGGGGGAGTAGAAAAACAAATACATTACAATTATCAAAAACAAGATTAATTAAATGTTTTACCAATCACTGTAGAAATAATGGAATTTGTATTTTAAAGGTGTGAAAATTAAAATCAAATTAGGATTTTTCAGGAAAATAAGAACATTATTTTTATAACTAGTATATATAAATTAGTGAAAATTATAAGGTTTATAAGATATTGTGGAGAAAAATCAGAACTCAAAATGGATCCAAGAAGAAATTGCAAAGAGGCAAAAAGTAAACCAAGGTAAAGGTAAGTTAAAAAAAGTAACCAGTAACAATCATATATGTGTGTATGATTTATATATTTATATATATATGTAACTGTAATTTTTCTCTTATTTAATATATATATAATTGAGACATATAATTTATTAAAATACACATCAGTGTATCTAATAAATTGTCCGTTACATATTTTTTTATTTGTATGTGTTTATGGATGTCAAAGCATAGTCCTCAGTATTGGTTCCTTCTCCCATGGTGGGATCTGAAAACCAAAATGAGGTTTCTCAAGTTTTTATGCATTAAGACATTTTACCATATAAAGATTTCTTTTAATGGAATATAAAGGAAAATAATACAACTGTAACATACTGTAAAATTAAAGTAGTTACAAAAGGAATGTCACATTGCAGGAACAGTATGTTTACTCTGTATGAAAATTAATACATGCTGCATTTCCTAAATAAGATAAAGATCATAAAATTGTAAGCAATCAGTCAATCAAGTTCCATGTACAGTGGAAATATGTAGGATACAGTAAAGAGAAAAAAGTTTAAGTACGTGTAGATGTAAGCTATGCAAGCACCAACACTACTATGAAAATACTGCATTAAGCAATAGTGCAATAAAAGCTGTATTAATAAAGTGGGGTAAATATTTACCATAGGAAAATATTACTTAAAATTTTAAAGTTTCATAGTTATACAATAAAGCCAATATAAAAAATTAATAAATTAACCAGTCCATAATTGTAGTGAAATTCTTTATCTCATCCCTCTAATTAACAAAGGAACAAACACAGCAACTATAAAAATGATGAGAAGATTTAGGAAAATTTCTGAGGGCCCTTGCCTGGAAGTTGAAGTAACTAAACATTCTGAATTTAGCATGTGCGTACTTTCAGAGCATATACAGAACTCTGATTTATAACTATATAATATCTCATAGAAAATCTTAAATATTTGATTAAAATTGTGCTTATAATCTTTGACTGGAAATCGGTTAGGCTATAAATAAAAGAATGATAAGTACAAAGCTTAGGTTTAGATACTAAGTTATATAGTTGTAAATAATTTTTAGATCAAATAAGAAATCTCAACTTCATGTTTACCATTTTATAAAAGAAATACAGAGTGTAAGAGTGTCTCAGTGTTTGTTGGCTATAGTATGTGTGTCTCTCTCTGTGTGTGTGTCTCTCTCTCTGTCTGTGTCTCATGACAAATCTTAATTTTTTCTGTTTCTGGATCATATTTTTCATAAAATATTTAAAGAAAGAAATTCCTCTGTTATTTGGGACATGGACAATGATCTTGTACCACTTGCATTGGCCTAATAAAACACTGATTAGCCAGTAGCCATGCAAGAATTATAGGCAGGGTGACCAGAAAAGGAGGATTCTAGGAAGAGGTAAGGTTCATTCTGCAGTCTTCACCCAGATGCAAACAAGGGAAGATGAGAATACCTCACTGAGAATAGACACCAAGTCATGTGGCTAACACAGACAAGAATTGTGGGTTAAAATAAGATATAAGAGTTAGTTAATAGGAAGCCTAAGCTAATAGACAAAGGAGTTTATAATTAATATAATCCTTTGTGTGTTTCCTTGGGACTGCACATCTGCCAGAACAGGCAGGACAGAAATGTCTTTCAACAAATGGTGACAATGTGGGCTCTCAACTTAAAACTTGAGAGAGCTTGGGAAGTAATTCTAGATACAAAAGGACAGAGTTAAGTACAGTTTTTTGATAGCAGTATTTTCTGTCGGGCTCTGTTTGTTAAAGGAAAGCACATTTCATTTAAGAAAGGCTTCCTGACTCATTAGCTGCAAAAATCTTGCAATTCTTTTAAGAGGCCCCATCACCAAACATTTAAATGATATTTATGAATAGCTGACCGCATGCTGGAGGCAGGGATCTTAAAATTTCATAGAGTTGTGGTAACATACAGGGCTCCCACCAGTACCTCTGCCATAAAGCTAGACTCTGAGAAAGCAAAGGGATGGGAAGATCCAGCTGTCAAAGCTGTGGCTTTAGTCATAGCCATGTCACTTAACAAATTAAAGACTCATGTTGTTAGGAATAGAGAGATATACAATAAAGATAGATTTAGACAAAAAAATTTCTAAACAATTTACAGTGTGTTTAAAAAACATATGTTCGCTTTGGAGAGAAAAGAAAAAAGTATAAAGGCCTTAAGGAAAGGAAAAAAGAAAGAGAGTAGTTGGTTGTAGTCACACATACCTTTAATCCTAACACTTGGAAGGCAGAGGCAGGAAGATGTCTGTGAGTTCAAGGAGAGCCTGATCTACAGAGTGAGTTCCAGGGCAGCCAAAGATACACAGAGAAGCCTTATCTCAAAAAGCCAAAAATTAAAAATATAAGCAGAGAAGCCCTATCTCAAAAAAAAACAAAAATTAAAAATATAAGTAAAAAATAAAATTTAAAGTAAAGTCATGTAAAGATGGAAACTACACTGAGAATCTGGATCCTTCATGGTAATGTGTTGTCTTTGAATTGTTTGACAGTTGAGGAAGAAGCAACAGCTAATAAAAGACATTTGTTTGTAAATGCTGCTGAATTAATCCAACATATGTATTTTGAAAATGCTTGACTTCAAAATGTTAGTCAAAGGATATGTTAATTTGGAGAAGAGATTTTGGCTTTGTTTGCACAGAAAATGAGAGGCTGTGGATTTATTTTGGGTTAAGAAAATCCAGGTTTGATCAAGGAAATCTCTCTGAAAAATCCCCAATAGGAGTGGATGGCCCAGATGGTCTAACATTTTAGAAGACTTCTGTTGGAGTTTTCTCTGAGTTCAACATCCAGAACAGCCTCAAAACCAGGCTGAACATCAGCCTCACAGAATATTCTAGTCAAGACTTGACTAGAATCCTAAATTTTCTTTAGACCCCTATAAGATTATCAGTGACTCCAATCAGCAGGAGGTACACAAGAAAACTACACCCGCATGCCCCAAAAAGGAATCATGGGGTTTGTCTTTGTTTAAAATGTTTTGGTTTCAAGTTGTTATACATAACAGTCAGAAAAATTAGAAAAAGGAGATTAGATTCAGAGTTCTTGTTTTGAAAAGAAAAAAAGGGGGAGCAATGGTCTTATACCCTATAAAGATTTCTCACTTGTATTGGTTTAATTTGCCAGTTGTCAGGTAGGAAGTATAGGCAGGGTGACCAGAAAAGGAGAATTCTGGGAAGAGGAAAGTTTCTGTCTGTAGTCATCACCAACATTCAGAGGAAGCAAGGTGAGAATGCTTCATTAATACAAGGTACCAAGCCATGTGGCTAATAGAGACAAGAATTAAGGGTTAATGTAAGAGGTAAGAGTTAATTAATAAAAGCCTAAGATAATAGGCTAAGCAGTTTATATTTAATATAATTAATTATATAATATAATTAATTATATAATATAAATAATATAGGCATCTGTGTGTTTCTTTGGGACTGAGAAAGAGACTTCTGTCAACATACTTGATTGCTGTATGAGAAAGAGACAGGAGGAATCAAGCCATGCATGAGGTAAATATTGGTTTCAGTTTGTAAAGAAGCAGATACTACTAAAAAAATTAGTTTATTACCATTTATAATTTAGCCTGAGGTAAGTGGATAGTAACGTCTATGTTTTAGTATCTCATAAAATTTTGGAAAGGTACCACACAAATTAATAAGTGTACATGCAGATTAAAGATGTGAAAGAGTACAGAATTTACAGCTAACTTTTCTGCTAGGTTAGTAATTGCTAACTTTGTATCTTTGACAAAAATGTTTTAGTTATTTATAAAATAACAATAGTAGTGACAACCTTACCTTATGTAATACATTATGTATTTGTGTAATGACATGAAAATAGACTAGAAATTATTATTGAAATAGCTAAAAAGGTTGTTAATATTTTCTTCTGAATAAATTGTCTTTAGATGCAATTCATTTTATAGGATACACATTACTTTCCAAACTGAAGTATTTGAGAGATCCCTTTTGAGTAGAAAGACTCTGAAAATTAAATAAATATTATATACTTAGAGTAAATCCATTTATTTATATATTTACGTTATGTTTTAAATTCTGTTTCTTAGAATATATACAATGTCTGTCTGGACATATTAATAATTAAGCAGGCCTGAGTTTTTCCCCCACATTAGATATCATTTCTTATTGAATAAAAAACATCATTTTGTGATTGCAGCTAAATTGAAAACACATTCTTTTGAGGAAATGTTTCTAGATGTCTTATAAGTAGCAACATAGGTTTGGAAGTCAAACTGCCACTAATTAAAATAAAATGAATGTGGAGTCACCCTTGAAGAATCTTCCTAATTCCATTGATTTATGGGGAATCCTCAAGTTAATTATAGGCAACACTTTCTAACAGTAGCCAAAAATAAAAATAAAAAAATATAAGGTGAAATATCATCTAAAATTTTTACCTTGTGTCCTTCCCTCTTGCCTCAAAATTTATTTTCCCTTTTAAGTGAGATTTTCTATAAAATCTACTAAATGTAAATGCTTATGGCTTTTAGTGTTAATTAACCTGAAAGCAGATAAAATGGAAATATATATTAATCACATAATCATTAAAATACTGTATAGTGATATAATAAATATATATGTTCAGGGATTTTATAAAAGACATTTTTATAATGGAAATATATATATATATATATATATATATATATATATATATATATACACACACAAATAATGGATTTTATGAATGTCCACAGTACTTATCTACAACATTTGTTATACTTTATACATAGACAAAACCAAGTTCAAAACAATGAAATATCTTGTCAAGTTAACTAATCATTATATTATGTGTTTAGTGTAATCATGAGTTTTGGATTTAGTTGGCTTCTAATAAGAAAAGTGCAACCATGATGAAAATTGTGAGAATCAATAATGCCTAATTTTAGCTATGATATTTTTATTCTCTGTGAAACCTTTACATATGATAAACTCATTTTCAAAGAATGAGTGATAAAACAAGCAACCTCAATGAGTGCACAGACAGTGAGAGACAAGATAAACTAGAGATCAATAAAGAAATGCCTCAACACATGTACAAAAGGTAAATAAGGCTAGAATTGTTTTATTTTATTATATTATATCTAAACTCACTCTTGATTTCTCTGTATAACAGTTCTAGCTGTACTGGAACTTGCTTTGTAGAGAAGGTTGGCCTTAAACAAGCACATATTATTTTTTAGTAGGCACACATTCAAGATAGTATAAATCCTGTGAAATGTATTCCATACGGCACTGGATTCTACATATGACATATATCATCTAAAAAATAGATGATTCAAGTAGAAGACTTCTTCTAGTAGTTTAGAATTCAGCAAGGTAAACTTAGAGAAAATTATGTAATCTTTGTTCACTCAAATATGCCAAAAAACCCACAAATATGCCAAAAATGCAAATGTAGGCTTTCTAGAACAGCAAATATTATAAGAAATACTAAGTTGATAAGTGTCTGAATGACATAGGTTTATAGGTGTTAATTTAATTCAATAATTTCTGAAGTTCTTCTTTATACATCCTCTAAGTGCTGAGTAACAAAGTAATAAAAGAGTAGGAATTCTCCAGGAGCCTTTAGGGGGGGAAAGTTTTTCACCAATTCCACATCCAATAAAAAGCTAATATGCAAAATATATAAAGAATTCAAGAAAATAACATCAACAAAAAAAAGAAATAATCCAATTTCAAAATTAGCTACAGATCTAATCATAATTCTCATTAGAGGACTCTCAAATGGCTGAGAAACATTTAAAAACCATCAAATATTCTTAAAATGCAGCAAAATGTGCATCAAACCTATTTTGAGATTCTATCTTACATCTGTCAATATGACCAAAATAAATAACACAAGTGTCAGCTTAGACTGAAGAGGATGTGGAGCAAGTGGAACACTGCTCTTTTTCTGGTCAGACTCCAAAACTATCCATTCAGTATGGAAATCAATATGTTGTTTCCTCAGAAAATTAGGAATTGATGCACCATTGGGGCCCAGCTATACCAATCATGAGCATATAACTGAAGGACACTGCACCCTCCATTGATGACACTTGCTCAACTATATTTCTTTTACCTTATTCATAATAGCCAGAAAGTAGAAACAATCTAGATGGCCTCACCTAAAGATGGGCAAAGAAAATGCCCAATTATACAATGGATTATTACACAGCAGTTAAAAATGGCATCAAAAAATTTCAGACAAATAAATGAAACTAGGGAAAAAAATTATTCTGAGTGTGGTAAAACAGAACCAGAAAGACAAACACGGTATGTACTCACTTAAAAGTGCATTTTATCTGGTAAGAAAATAATAATCATCATAGAATCCACAGATCCAGAAAACCTAAGTAACATTGCAGGTTTTAATGTGGACATCTGGCTGTCCCTGAGAATAGGAAATAGAATAGACTTTGTCAATGGACTTGGTGCAGGCGGGAATATAAAGATTGTTGAGGTTCAGAGAGAGAGAGAGAGAGAGAGAGAGAGAGAGAGAGAGAGAGAGAGAGAGAGAGAGAATGAATACAGGGGGACTTTGTAATTGGATGCCATTTGTGGTGCAATATAGTGCAGTAGAACCTCCCACAATTCCTGGAGGGTAACTTTTACAAGGACTTCTAGTAATGTAGCATTCAGAGACTGAATAGTCCACCTTCTGCAACCAGACAAGGCTTCCAACCAAGTCATAAAACCTTAAACCTAAGATGTGCTTGGGTAATAAAAGCATAGAATTTTCAGGAGTTCTCAATCAATTATTCATTTAATTTGAGGCCCACACTACAAGAGGGAGTGTGTGTCAAACACTTCCTAGATGACCAGAAACCAGAGGTCGGATATTCCAGACAACTGCCATAATAAAAATCGATAAAGTGATTCCTAAGGATATTCTGCTATACTCTTCAATAAGCAACTAGCCAAACCATCATCATCGAGGTTTTCTACAGCAGCTGATGGGAGCAGATACAGAGACAAGCATTAAGGAAAAGAGAGAACCCAAATTAGAGAACTCCATTAGTTCCCTCTAATTTAAACTGGAGGAACCCCTACAAAGAGAGCAGGAAGAAATCTAGAAGTCTGTATTGTTGAGGACACGATAAAAATAAGGCTGACAAAATCAACTAAGCAGGGCTCACTGAGACTGAACTGGCAACCAAGAAGCCTGCATTTCTCTGCACTAGGTCGTCTGCAAATATGCTGTGGTTCGCAGGTGTGGTTTCTGCAGGATTCCAGAAAATGTAAGTAGGGGTGTCTCTGACTCATTGGCCTGCACTTAGGACTCTTTACTTGCTAGAACATCTTGCTAGAACATGTTCTGTTGATAATCACTAGAAACTGTTGTTTTCTGAAGGGAAAAGTAGAAGGAATGGGTCTGAGGAAGTGGGCAGGGAAAGGACTTTGAGAAATTGAGAGAGAGGAAACTGTGTTCAGGGGGTACTATATGAGAGAAGAATGAAAAACAAACAAATAACTAAATAATAGATAAATGGATTGGGTTGAAGTTTTCACCTGGTAGTGAACCTAACACTGGAAAATACAGGAGCTTACAAAAAATCAGCAATGTAAATATAGTGGTGCAAGCCTTTAATCCTAACACTCATGTGACTGCCTTAGAAACAATAACTGAATTACAAAAGAAATATCTGGAAAGATCTAAAGAATATTAAATTCGATTTTATACTCAACATTGTTATTTGGATCAAGATGAAACAAATGTTAGTTAGATGGGATGACAAAAGAGATTTCAAAATTTTGTCTGCAAAGATTTTGAGTCTTTCAGGTGCATCTTTTAGGTAGAGGGAAGAAATATAAGATGGAAAATATATCAGTCTGAGAGTAAGAAAATCTTTAATTAATAAGTGAAGTAAAAATTTCTGCCTCATCCCAGCTTCCCAAGTGAACATTTTTAAAAAGGCTGTTTTATTTTAATTTTGGGGACCTAATTATATAGCATTGTCTGACTGGAAACTTTGTATTCAGACCAGGGTGGGTTTCAATAGAATTCAAATAAGCTCTACCTGTCCCTGTCTTTGTACATTAGTTAAAAAGATAGTTTCATGTATAGCATAAAAATAATAATATAGTTTCATTTACTTAAAAATAATGTTAACTAAGACAGCTTAAATTATATTATACAAGTTTGTTTAATTTGATCCCAATAAATATTCAAATATATACACCATGTGAAATATTCAACGGAATCATATCTTTGTAATTCTAGTGAGAATACTCAACATTCTAAGCATTTACAATTAGTATTTAATTAATTTTGTTAGACAAGTGATAAAAATTTTTAATTCTTTTAATTTTTTATATTGTGATATAATTTCATAATTTATCTCCCTCATTCTTTCCTTCCAGTCCCTTAATTACTAATCACATCTTTAGAAACAAATAGAATTATTGTAGAATACTTCTTTATTTTTATTAGATACAGCCTAATAAGGTTCCAAAATAAGTGACACCATGCATTTATTAAGCATAGCTTCTAATTTCTTTACAGGTCCAAACCTTCATATAATTTGTGCAACAGAGGGGACACACAAACCATATGAAACAAGTATTTTACCAGGTGATTGTCACAGTTCTATTTATTTCTCAGAACCTGTCACAGAAAGTATTATTTCATTGCTTACTCAATGGCTGCAAATGTAAGTGAAAATAATATATCTGTTTGCAGACTGGCATCAGATTAAACATAAATCAGTCTGCTTTCTTCAAATTCTGATTTTTTTCATTTTTTCTGCAACAGAAATCCATTCTTTAAATAACTCCAAGAGTAAATGATGATCAATAATTCCACAATACTTATCTGTAGCAATTGCTTTATTTTCTTAAAGCATAAATAAAATTCAAATATTTCATTAAATTTTTTATTTTATTTTTTGTTTGTTTTTGCTTGTTTGTTTTTTCAAGACAGGGTTTCTCTGTGGCTTTGGAGACTGTCCTGGAAATAGCTCTGTAGACCAGGCTGGTCTCGAACTCACAGAGATCCACCTGCCTCATTAAATTTTTTAGTGTTTTGATATAAAATCATTTTTTTCATCAAAGGTGATTACAAACAATATATATATATATATATATATATATATATATATATATATATATATAAATAAACTATTGGGTGTCTCCTTGCTTTTTCCCCAGTGTGAGAGTTAAATAATGTAGCCACCAAGTCAGATGGAGAGGCAAGTCATAAGTTATGCGTTGCAGAAAAATGGAAAATGGGAAAAAAAATAATAGATTTCTTCGTTCTGAATTTTCTATCAAGTGAAAAATATAAATCTGCAATAAGCCACTGAATTCAACTTTCAATGAAAAGGAATAAAAAGTGACATATGTTCTTTCCTGTGTTTGTAGGGGAGAGAGAGAGAATATGAAGTGATATACCTTTCATGATGACTGGACAAAATTGCTTCTAGAAGCCATGGGTTATTAAAAAAAAAATTGGAAGAGTGTGGAATGCTTCGTTATGATTTGTTTCTGAGGGATGTCCCAGAAGCCCCCAAAACTATATGAATTCTTACTATTCCTCTTGGTTACACATTAGTACTAGGTATTAATGAATGATTTGACTGTTATTGAAGATGCCGTATGTCTTGGACCCACAATACAGAGACATCACCCTGTCAGCAAACTGGAAGCATCCTTTTTGCAAGGTAGCTTTCCAACTTCATAAAGATACTATGAAAGTTTCTGAAGGAGAAAAGCTGTTAATGGTTGTACCCAAATGTGAATTCTAAAGTGTACAAGATGGAGAGGACTCACTTGTGCAAAGGGGTTTTAGCTCTCACGTTATAGCTGTAACTACTGCTCTGTGATTGGATTTGAGAACTTCTCCACGGGAGGGAATCCATACTTACTACTGTAAATCTTTTCAAAGCCCCTTGGTTAACAAGACCATAGACCCCAGAGAAAATTTAATACTATTGGTTTATTGTTAAATTGTCTTGTCAGTATTTGTGCAAATAGACATAAGGTACTCTCAGACTTTATCAGAGGAGCTTCTATATCCAGAGAAAGGTGGTGAAAGAAGAGATCCTCTCCTCTATGAGATGTTGAGAATAAGTAAGCGATAACAATTTAGTCATAAACAAGACATTTATAACACTTTCTTTATGGCTCAATGAACAGTGTGGAAGAGGGGTGTGTAGAAATGAATAACAACCAGTAGATGGCAAGACACAGATATCCCAGTCAGGAATACAGAGGTACTGAGAATACCTAAGCTATATCTACCACAAAAATAGACCAGTCAATGATGGGTGCAGGATTTACTTGGGGGTGTCTTATTCTTCTCTTCTGGGCTAGTAATAGACTCAGTAGAGGTGGAAATCACTGGCCCTAGTTGTCCAAACCCTGTTGTTGTCATTAAGCTCCAATGAATACTTGCAATTCAATGGTCACACAAATGGCTCTCTTAAAATAAATATAACCAAATGTAATCAATGTGAGAGAGGGACTGGTAATAATGAGGGATATTAACAAGAATGCGAGACAGATAGCAGCAAGGGAAAAAAGTAATCACAATGGATTTTATAAATACACTCATGAAATCCTTAAATATCAAAATAAATCAATAAAAAGAAAACTCTAACCAAAGTTATAAGTAAATGTAATTTTATTAGAGTATAAATTTTATAGTATGTCTAATAAAAATAATATTACTAGGAAAGTTCATCAGATGATTTACAGGAAATACTGACTTTTTGGTAAATAATTCCATTAATAATAAGATGTGAATCCTAAAACGGAATGTTTTAAATTTAGGTATATATGAATATATAATATGTTTATATAAGGGATTTGATAATGTACAGATTGTCCAAGGCTTCAATTTTCATTTAATGACTATGTAATGTTTTAAAACTTATCTATGATTGTATACAGTGTCAATGCTAAGCAATAAGTAAATTGTATGCTTCTGGGGCATACTCATTGATAAAGTTCGTTGGAAAAAGTTCACTAAAATTGTAGAGAAAACTGAGGTAGAAAACTTGTCATATAATACTGACTTCACTACTTGTCCAAGCGCTTCACTATTTCCAAAGTAATAAAAAGAATCATTTTTTTTAAATCAGAAACATTGACTGCTCTGTCTTAAGAGGCCCATTTGGTTTTTGCCAGTTTATGTACTCAGACTATGTCATACATTCATGTACACTGCAGTGATTTAGCAGGAACTTGAGTTTGCAAGTTTTAATTAGCTTTTTAATCAGTCTCTGAATTAAACAAAATCGGTTAATTTTCAACATTCTATTTGGAGCAAATATTTTGATGAGATTTGAAACTTAGCCAAAACCCACTGAGAATATAAGAAAAACAGAAAAGAGATTTGCCCACTAAAATTATGTGTGCCAAAATCTGTCATCGGGCTTTGTTCTCATAAATCAATAGTTTTCTCAACACAACACTTGTAAATAATTAAAGTGGGTAATTAAACCAAATGTATTATTTTTCTGTCATTAACTGATAACAGTGTGCAATATTTTATGCCAGCTTTAAGAACTGACACAGAAATGACATTTTGATGTTGTAAGATCATAGAGTAATACTTTGCTTACAGGGAACATGTCTTCTAGATTCCAGTTCTTCTGTCTTTGTATATTTAACACAGTTTTTACCATATTCTGACTTTTAAATAGTGACTGATGTTCATCTAACACTATGGCATCATAGTATAAGGTGTCCCTAATGTGGTTAGTTAATCTGAAAATTCATTGCTGCCCTAGAATCCTAGGGTAGTAGTGCATAGTGTAATATAAATTCTAGTTAATTCATATTTAATACTTAGCAATCAGTGTCTTTTCAAAAATACTTTGACATAACTATTTGGGAAAAGCAAAGCATCTATTTTCTACTACAGAACTGAGAATAGAAGGTCAAGTTTACTTAAAATTTCACCCAGTACTGGAAAAATTATTGAATACTTATTGTCATAGTGGATAGCAGTCAAGTTATGTCTCAAGTGAAAAATGCATTGCCCCCAGAAGTAAACAAACCAGTATTTTTATAATTATAAGGAATAGAATAGTTGTCATAGTGGATAACAGTCAAGTTATGTCTCAAGTGAAAAATGCATTGCCCCCAGAAGTAAACAAACCAGTATTTTTATAATTATAAGGAATAGAATAGTTATGTTTTAGTATTTGAATAAGGGAACTATATCAGGTAAATATAATGATTGAAACACACAGCTTACAGAAACTATTTTTATAAAGGTTTGAGACTGTTTTCTTCATTCATGGCATTCTCTTCTTTCTGCCAATCTCTCCTGGCTATAGAGAAGAATGGAATAAAGGACTAGAGAGTCCTAATAAATGCAGAAAAAAAATCACATGAACTTTGCAGTCTATGATAGGAAAGAAATCATTTGGTAAGTGCTGCTGGAATAGGTTTTTCACATTTGTGAAAATGGCAGCATCATATCTGTAATATAATATGTCATAAACATGTTAGTATAAACTATCTTTGATGTTATATTTCTAAAATTGGCAAAAATATAACCTGGTAAAAAAATGACAAATAGTTTTAATAATGTTGAATTAGTTCTGGTAAAAGTTCCTAAAAATTTAGGCTAGAATTTTCTGAATTATTGTCCATGTTTGAATTTTTACTATTATGTTATTTTTAGTTGACTGTGAAATGCCTCAGCTTAGTCAGTGTTATAATAAATCTTTTTTTTTTGTTTCTTCCTATCCATGAATGATACAGTCTTCAAATGAAAAAAACATCATATATGGAGAGCACTTATCTTTCAAGAGAACAACTTCAGTGTTTGCTATTAAATATTCTTTAAACTCCTTTACTTCTAATGAGCAAAAAAGACCTTTCTAATCAGTAGCATGTGCATTAAGCATGATATTTTCTTCATGAAATCAATGACAGGTTAATCACACACTAAGTCTTATATTTAGTTTTCCTGGTGACATTAACATCATGAATATGTAAGATTCTTAACTTTCACAACATAACCTTAGGAAAATAATTGAGAATCTTTTAGATTTCTGTAACAAGAGATTTACTAGTTGAGCCTGAAGGTAGTTGACTCTATAAAAAAGACTGTGTATTGAGAAGATTGCAGCAAAAGAAGTTTTCATTTCTGGCACCCTGCAGCTTTAAGTGTCATGAAGGCTGATTTTAGCTCTACTGTTAATTCTTACATATGAGGACTATATGTGAAAATAATGTTACTTAAGTTGTTCTGTTGGCACAACTTTGCTGTTAAGTTGTATAATAATTAATCTGCATCTCATTCAACCATTACCATGCATTGGCATCTGTCAAGACATACTTAACTTTTGTGCATATCAAAAATGACTTCCTCAGTTCTCAACTTCCTGATAGGACTGCTGGTTCAATTTCTGTGTACAAGCTTAAAACTAAGTAAAATAAACTGAACAAAAACACAGCCCATAATATTTATAATAAGCTTTATCCTTTGAAATCTATGTTATTTCAGGGATAGAAGCATGTCCCAATTGAGATAAATGCCCTGATACTTATGTTTTATCTATTTATTTTTGTCTATAGTTTAGGCTAAAACACAGCCTAAATTTTCTCATAGAAGAATATCCAGAAAAGAGTCCAACACTTCACATACTCCTTTCTAAAATGCAAACATAAAACTAATTTTTAGATAAGTTTTATTTTATCAGAGAAATAAAATGTAGTAGATGTTTTAAAATTATGAGAAGGAACATACCTAACTTCATGTAATGCTAATGTTTCTACCCTTATTTATACTTATACCTTTCTACCTAGGAACTCTGTGTATATTTCCATGAATATTTACATATATGCATAAATTCTTCCATATTTTAATGCATAGTTGCATAACTACATGTACCAGGTATCTCAATTTTCAAATATATCTCCTGTATATACTATACACACACACACACACAGTTAATGGAAAAAAAATTGTTTCAAAAGCCTTTAAATTAAGAGTGTAAGGTGTTTTATCCTTTGTTTTGATTTTTGATTAATGACATCCAGGACTGAAACAGAGCTTTAATTATAGAACAGAAAGTCAAAACAGTGCAAAGAGAAACACACACACACACACACAACTAAAGGAAAGTGAGGGATGCTAAGATAGGGAGAAACAGTCTACCCCAGGGAGGAACAAACCAATTGGTTATCCAATATCAATGGACAACACTGAAGATATAAATACAATTAACATTATGCAGACTAAGAAGGGTAAATATGTGAACATACAAGTAAATAGCAATTAATGAAAATCAGTACATCTATTTAAAAGACATTATGGAGGGATGTATGAGAGAGTTTAGAGAGAAGAAAGACAAGGGAAAAATTATGTGATTACACTATAATGTCAAAAGATAAAAGAAAAATGAAAAAACTTAAGATAAAATTGAAAAATTATAAAGTAAAAAAAATAAGGATCTATAGTAAATGGAAGGAAAATGAAAGGGATAAAGTTACCTTAGTACATACATAACAAAGACTACAGGATAAGAAGACAGTACAGCTAGGAAGGTGAAGCAAAGCAATTCAGAAAGCATGTGGATATCCACAAACTTAATAAAGCAAAATATATTAACACCTTCATCGCAGGTCAAATCATCAAGAAAATATAAGACTTGTAGAATTTATACAACTCGAGCTATGCGAGCAAAGGGTATACAAGAGACACAGAAGGCATGAGAAAAGTCAAGTGACATACAACCATATATGACAAGTTCTAGATCTAAGTTTTAACACAAAAGTGAAAATCTCAGAGGAAAACAAAGACATAGAAGACTTATTAACATATTAAGCCTTAACAGAAAAGTATACTTCATCTAAAAGCAGAGAAAAAACTATTTTCTTAGTCTACAAAGAAGTAAAAAAAAATATGCTAAGAAGCACAACAATGATTAAATATAAAATGGTTGAAAGCATATGAAACATTTATTGTAAGCCAAAAGATGAAAAAAGAATTTAAAAACATTAAAAACAGGAATCTTAATGCACATGATAAGTAAACATGCTATAAAGCAAGTAAAAATTACAAAAGAAAGAAAAGCCTATTTTGAGACAAAAGAATTGAAAATATAGCATATGCTAAATAATGGCATGTGATAAAAACAGTGTTAAAACAGAAATCCATATCAGCTAAGATCTCCCTTAAAATAAACAGACAAAAGATCAAATAATCTAGGTGTCTCAAAATAAAAGTAATGGGACCTGAACTTAAGCCATGTTAAGAAAAGTGAATGAAGACCAGAACAGAGACTAACAATATAAGGAAGGAAGGAAAAAGAGGGTAGAGAAGCGTCATGAGCTAGAAGTAAATAGTACAATTTAAAAGAGTCAGTTTGTGATATCTGGTTTTTATTGATGTATAAAATATCTACACTAGTTAATCCGTTACAGCAGCTTTGTTGCATGAAGAATATTGAAGTACACTGGATAAATTGGTTGTCATTACTCACTAACAACTATAGTCTATATTCATAGCTAGCCACTGTTAAAACCAAAGATAACTTTAATATATGTTTTTTTTATTAAAATAGAGTACATACCATTTGATCTTTTTGGTAAATAAAGTCATCCATAAGATGTGATTGCTCCAGCTGCAAAACTTGAGTTTTCTTGCTAGTTCATTAATATTTCATTGACTATAGTATTATACTTTAGTGTGCGTATTTTTTTAATCATTTATTTAACAAGTATTTGCTACATGCTGGCTATTAACTGATGCTGTCCTTTAAACTTGGTGTAACTCAGTGAATCTAAAAATAACCATTGTTCATAGAGTTTACATTCCTGAAAACAGTGAAAAACAATCTGGAATATATATACTCTATCAATAAAACATGCTTTTAGAAACAAGAGACAGTTGTCTAGAGCTCAGTGAGTTGTTTGCTAGTGATTTTATTTTCTGTAACTTTCAATATATTGTTCAAAATTCATGCTTTATTTTTCATTTTTTCTTTGATGAAGTAACATTATCAATACTGTCAAATTGCTTTTTAAATGAATTACCTTTAAAATCTTTTATATCTTGCAATAAAATACAAGTGAACGTATTTACCAATCCTAATTACCTAAGTTCTACCCAGGCTACCACACTCACTCACATGTGAACAATAAATAAGTATGAGATGTTTTATTATCTTTTGCTTCTTTATTTAATCTGATATCTTCTAATTTTCACTTTTGAAAAAAATCAGACTACATTGAAAATAAAATATGTAGTGCAGTTGTATGCCTTTAAATATGTAACATAGCTGTATACTATAATATATATATATATAATATATATAATATATATATTATATATATATATCACAGTTGCATACCATTAAAAACTTAGTAAGGAATGAAGAATAATATGGACGAGCATCTTTATAATCTCATTTCTCTTTGAACTTTCTAACTCTGAATAGTAACTGTTTACTATTCATTGTTCATTAAGAGGTAAATTGCTTTTGAGTACATGCAAGCATTCAAATTAATCTTTGTGTTGGATGCCTACTAAAATAAATATTTATAAAGTAGCTAAAGATACGTTTTTCCTTGGAAAATCTCAATTGCTAATTAACCTTCATTTTAGATAATGTAAAATGTCCTTAAAGCACCTCAATCCAAATACAGTTTAATCACATCATTAAAGAAACATTTGCTTACCCCAGCCACATTTGAAATACGTCGGAAGTTTTAACAATCAATTGATATAAATGATGTTATGTTACCAAATAACCACCTTTTCCCTCAGTTCTATTAAACAAATCAGTTTTTCTGAGACTCTAGATATATTTTACCAGCAATATATAAATGTCTACAGGAAATTATTGTGAAGGCTTAATCTAAAGTACACACTGACTTTGCACACTTCTTCCTTGCTCTTTCTCATAATTCTGTTCTCAATGGGAGTTTTTGCCAATTGCCTTGGCTCTATGTTGTGTTTGTTTCTGAAAGGAAGAGGTATAAAATCTTCAGTGTCTCCTGAGGCTGGGTATTTTACCGGCTCTTAAATTCTTTCTTCCTTCTCTTCTTGGATTCCCTGAACTCTGAGGGGAAGGATTTAAGGGGGACCTACCATTTAGACTCTGTCTACTGGTTGTTAGTTGCTACATTTGATCCCATGTGCTGCCAAATGAAGTCATAGGAACATTTTCTTAACTCATGTTCCTTCCTCTCAATTGACTTTAATTTGTGTCAAATTTACATAAAACAATACAGCACAATTGACACATTGTCAACTTGACACATAAACACATCACTGTTAAACCACATCTTTCCTCTCTTATTCATCCCCAAACTCTGACATTTGAAGCATAATAATTTTATAATTCCCACAGTCTTTACAAATTCAGGCACATTTAAAGTTCAGGGTCTTTAAAGTGTCAAATCTCTTTAAAAACCGAAAATCTCTTTTAAATGTTCAAAGTCCTTCAGTTATGAACTCCAAAAAACATAAAAATTAACCTAAATATTTTTTTTCAAAAAGGAAGAACTAGTGCACAGTCACAAACTGAATGAAACAAAATCAAACTGTAACTGTGTAAATTATTTAATTTTCAATTATCTGTGGTTCACTCATGATTTTCTGGGCTTCTCCAAGGAACTTGGATAACTTCTCTGACTCTGCACTCTGCAGCACACAGAGCTTCTCTTCTAGACTTGGGCAGTTTCCACTTCATCAATGCCTCTGTTCTTGGTGCTTATTGCACAGTACTCCTGCTATCCCTTCCTCCATCTGGGTTGTATCTTCACAAATAGCTTCTCAGGTGCTCTCTTCAGGGACTCTAGCCCTGCCACCGAGTGGCAAGACCTAATTGTTCTCCAGGAACCTTTCATTCCTTCAAAGCCAATATTACCTGGTGAACTTACACTACTAGTTTCTGCTGCTAGTAGTGGTTACAAGCTTGGCCATCACTAGTACAAAGATGCTGTATCTTGACACTCAAGAAACACTTTCTAGAAAATCTCACCACTCTCTTACTGATTTTAAATTGAAATTAGATTCTTCACTCATGCAATACATCCTGACCACAGTTTTTCTTTTGTCACTCCATCCCTCCCTCTATGCCTATCTCCTATGCTCCCACATCTACTTCTCTACAGGATTCCCTAAGCCTCTGACTCCGTTGGAAAGTAACAGGTGCCCGAGGCAACAGCCAAACAGAACCAAACTAGACACAATAAAACAAGACAAAAGCCCTTATGTCAAGACTAGAAAAGGCAACCCAATACAAGGAAAAGAGTCCTCAAATGAGACAAAAGAGTCATAGATACGCCCACTTTCACTGTTAGGAGTTCCACAGGAAAACCAAGCTAATGGTCACAGCACAATATTCAGAGGACCTGCTGCATATCCTTCAGTTCATCTGAGTCCATATGAGCACTGCTTTGTTGATTCAGTTAGCCATGCAGTCTTCTATCCTTTCTGACTCCTACAATCTTTTATACATCCTCCTGACGACAGGATTCCGTTGCGCTGAAGGAGGGCCTCGTGGAGATTTCTACTTTAAATTATTTCCTGATAATGAATAGTGTCTAGCAGAAGATGTCTGCACCAGCTTTGATCAGCTGCTGAAGGAAAATATACAACTGAATAACTTTAGGACTTTTGTTTGCCAGTCTTGTTAGTTTCTACCCTAGGTTTCTGGGCCATTCAGGCAGGATAAGGCATGGGCTTCCACTTGTGGCACAAGCCTCAAGTTAAACCTTAAACCAGACATTGGCAGACCACTCCCACTATTTCTGTGCCAGCCTTGTCCCAGCACATATTGCAGGAAGGACAGATTGTAGGCCAAGAATTTTGTGGTTAGTTTGGTGTCTATATTTCTGGTTAAGTACCCTGCAGAGAACCTTACTACACCAAAGAAACCAGAAAGTAGAGTTGAATGCTATGTGAAGACCCAACTTGAACTCTCTATGATCAGTGAGCTCTATGGGTAATTTCCTTGCCAACATTCGGTAGGATCCTGCATTGTCCCATTGTCTGTGTCCTTTGTGTTTCATTAGATTTTCAGTTTCAAGAAGTCTCAATTATCAAATGTCAGTCTTAGTGTCTGCACTATCAGACTTCTATTTAGGAAGCTGGCTCCTGTGCCTATTCATCCTGTCCTACTTTCTCTTCTGTCAGGTTCAGATTATCTGGTTTTATTTTGAGATTTTTGATACAATTGAACTGAAGTTTCCCACTGGGTGATAAACAGGGATTTACTTGCATTCTTCTACATGCAGACAGGAAGTTAACCAGCACCATTTGTTGATGATATATTTTTTTCAGCATCTTTTTCACAAATGCAAGTGTTCATAGATATGTGCATTTCTGTCTGTGTGTTTGGTTTAATTCCAATAATTAACAGGTCTCTTTTTTATCAATACCATACTGTTTTATTATTCTTTCTCTGGATTACCACTTGAAATCAGGAATGATGATATCTGCAGCAATTCTTTTAATTGCTTAGGATTTTTCTAAAGCTATATTGTTTGTTTGTTTGTTTGTGTGTGTGTTTTTCCCTGAAAAGTTGAGAACTGTTAATTCATGGTCTGTAAAGAATTGATTTGGAATTCTGAGGATGACTGTGTTTAATATGTAGTTTGCTTTTGGTAGGATATCCATTTTTACTATGTTAATCCTATTGATCCATGCTTTTATTTTGTCCCATAAATTTGGATATGCTAGCGTTCATTTTCTTTGAATTCTATAAAGAATTTAATGTATTTGTTTATTCTGTCTTGACCCATTTTTTCATTTAGTAAAGAGTTGTTCAGTTTCCATGAGTTCTTGAACTTTCTGATCTTGAAACACAGGGTTAATCCTCATTGTCTAATACAACACACAGAGGTATGTCCATTTTTTTCTATCTATTGTGATTGACTTTTTGTTGGTATGTGTGGTCACTTTTGGAGAGAATTTCATCATGTGTGACAGGAATTTATGTTCTTTTTTAATTGAATGATATGTTCTATAAATATCTGTTATGGTAATTTGGTTTATCGCCTGCTACCTTCAATATTTTTCTGTTTAGTTTTTGTCTGAATGACCTCTTCATAGATGAGAGTATATTATTGATGTCTCCCCAATAAATATGTGATTAAGAGTGTATGTGATTAAGCTGTGTAGTGTTTCTTTTGTAAAAGTAGGTGTGTGTTGTGTTTTGGGTAGAGATCGAAAGAATTAAATGTTTTGGTGTATCATTCCTTTGATAAATATGCAGTGTTCTTCATGATTTCCCTTGAATAATTTTAGTTTGAAATCTATTTATCTATATATTAAAATGGCTTTATCTCCTTGCTTCTGAATTCCATTGTCTTGGATTTATTCTTTTAGCCCTTTACCCTGGATTAATGTTTATCATTCATGTTGGAGTGTTTCTTGTACTCAGGAGAAGAATGTATCCTTTTTTTTTTACATCAAATATATTAGACTATTTCTTTTTATTGGGGAATTAAGACCATTGATATTCAGAAATATCAATGACCAAGGATTGTTAATACCCATTATTAGTGGAATTCTTCTCCTTCCTCTATTTCATTAATCTAAATTCCCCAATAATAAGAAACAGAATAATATAATGGATGTGACACAAATCATTCAGTATATCTGGATGAAAAGATTAAAGTTATGAGTAATAAAAATAGATGAAGGAGAATAAATGTTTTGTGTCATGATTTTATTTTTAGATTTAAGATTTTCTTTGACTGAGTATTTATTTCTTTCATCTTCAATGCCTGAGATTCACTCTTATACTCTTTTGGTAAAGCTACTCTCTGTAGTTGCTGTTCACAATACTAAAATTTTTGAGATACACAATTTCCTCACTGTCTTTGTTGTCTCTATTGCTTCTATTTTGACTTTCAGGTCTTGATTAATTTTATTCATTTCCTTCAACTTTTTATTTTTATTTACCTTGCTTTATAGGATGTATTCATTTTCTCTAGTTGATTGTATTTTTATGAATTTCTCTAAAACATTTATTTATTTCCTTTTAATGACCTCTATGCCTTCAGACATTTGGTTTTATAGTCTTTTTCTTGTGCTGGGTTCTGGTGAAGATATAATTTCATTTCTGCTATTGATTATTTTCTTGCATAAACAATATATGTCTCATGTCTAGGCATCTGAGTTTAGGTAATTATAAAGCTAGGTGATGTTTCCTTAGTTTCTTTCCATATTGTGAATGTTTCGCTTCCTGGTTTCTATTTTTCTTGTGGCTTTTTAGAGATCGGGTTGGATGTGTGTTTTATGTTTTATTGGGCTGTTCGGCTGATGTATTCAAGAGAGTAATTATGGTATTAGAGGCTGAGAGAATGACAGGTGGGTTGTGTGGTGTCATCTATGTGATCCACAGTAGGCATGAACATAGGGATGCTTCAAATGATGTCCGGTTGTAGTGCTAGGGGTAACCCTGAAAAATAGGTCTGAGGGAATAAAGAGAGTGGTGAATGTCCTCAGGAAGTTCATCTGATCTTGCAGTTGAATGGGGCAGTCAGCCTGATTTGGGGCCTTAGAAACAGTGGTAAAGTGCAGGGAACAAGGGAATGTTTGTGGGATCCTACAGAGATTTAGAAGTGGGAAAAGGATGCTGGATATAGTGTTCTGCTGCAAATATAGGGGCAACCCTGAGGATTGGATTTAGGGGAACAGAGATATCGGTCTGTTACTGAGTCCTAACCATTCCCTTAGGGGAGGGGCTAGAAGGATTTGTGTCAATGGCATAGATATTGGGTGTCAAGAAACAAAGCAAACAGCAGACTTATTTATTCAGCAATGAAAGAGCCTTATAAACCCTTCTCGCAGCACCCAGGTGATGTTCTGATCTATTTACATTGCATAATCACCCTTCATTGGCTAGCCATGATCAGGACCTTTGACAGCTCCTGTTGCTAGATCCTAAGGTAGGGTCATCTCTAGGCCTTGTAGAACTTATCTTACTACAAAACCATCCCTTTTTTATTTATTACATGTATGCTTAGCAGGATTTAGACATCATTGTGAAGTCCTTATTGATCCTGCCAAAGAAGGGCTCAGCAACTGTCCTGTTCCTGTCTTAGGTTGACCTGCTGAACAAGTTCTTATGCATCATTGACTATCAGTACTCAAAGAACTTTCATTTCTGGAGAGCTTCCAGGGTGGGATACTAGCCAGTACTCTTTTGAATCTCAGAGTGGCAGATATGTATAGCCTTCTGCAAAGGACTGCAAGAGGAATACCTAAGAGCCATTAATGCCTGAAGAGTAGCCTCAGTTGCTACCTGCTGCTATCAAATATGATGCAGGAGACATTTCAAGAAAATAAGTATCAAAAAAAAATCAGCACAACAATTAAGGCATATGTGAGAATCCAGCAAGGCTCTAGTAGCATTTTTATCTTACTCTCTTCATAATCACTGCTAATTTCTTAACTTCAGCTAACCAGTTTTATTAGTTCCAGAGATACAAACGTTTCACTTTGTGTTGTTTTATTGTTAATCAAGGTTTATTCTTCAACCCTAGCTGACCAAAATGATTTAATCTTAATTAAAATAACAAATGGCACTGATAAAATCTTTAAACTTCACAGCCAGTCTTCCATTGTCTCCACTGCTCTCAAAATTATAGTTTTTCAAGCTCCTACTGAACAACTCACTGAGCTCAATGAGACTCTTTTGGTTCAAAGTTTAAAAGCCCTTCACCGATCTTTCCCAAAGCGATATGGTCATATCTTTGACAGCAATATCGTACTATGCTGTTATCACTCTGACTTAGGTAGGTTGACCATTGGTGTACTGAAATATAACCAAAGGTAACTTGGTGAGGAAAGGTTTTATTAAGATTACACTATAACACTACTTGTCATCAATGGAAGTCAAGCCTGGAACTTTAACAGGGCAGGAACCTGGAGGCAGGAACTGATGTAGAGGCCATTTTTGGGTGTTAATTACTGGCTCACACCCCAGGTTGTTTTCTTATAGACCACAGGACCACCAGACTAGGGATGACACAATTCAAAAAAGGCTGGACCCTCATCATCAAATAAGAAAATCCCATATAAGCTTGCCTACAGCCATATTTTATAGAGAAATTTCCTTAACTGAGCTCACCTTCTCTCAGGTGACTTTAGATTGTATCAAGTTGACATAAAGCTATCAAACAGAATATTATTTCAAAACAATTTTCCTTAACTGAGCCTACTTTCTCTCAGGTGACTTTAGATTGCATCAAGTTGATATAAAATTATCAAACAGAATATTATTTCAAAACAATTCTTATTTATTCTTATTTAGTTAGTTTTTATATCCCAGACAAAGTTTCCTCTCATTTTAGTTCTTCACTCCTACTCACCTCTTCCACAACTCCAAAACTAATCACTCCCCATCCTCTATTTCTCTTCAGAGAGGGAAGGCTCTCATCAATACCGTCCACTCTTGGTATTCAAGGTTAAGTAAGACTATGTATCTCTTCTTCTATTACTACTGGAGTAGGAAGCCACATAAGAAGAAAGGATCAGAGGCGCTTTGTTTACGAACTACCCAACCTGCATGGAGATCTGATCTCGGCACCAGGAGAGACACCAGTGCGGTGAGTTTGTGACTGGACAGGGAACTCTGAAGTTCCTCATCCCCCTCCCTATACTCCCCGGGCTCCCTGCAGGGGCTCTACCCCCCCATACTGCCTCTCTCTTCTTGTCCCACCCAGCTTGCATCCAGAACCCTTCTTCCTTCTGTCCCCTTTCCTCTTTGGGCACATAACACCATCCAGCTCAGTCTGTCTGGCGCTGGGGGCAAATCCTCAGGGCAAGCAGGCAGGCTAGACCTCCTTTGTCTCACTGGCCCGCCTGCACCAACCAAGGTAGGTGCTTTGTTTACAAACTACCCAACCTACACGGAGATCTGATCTCGGCACCAGGAGAGACACCAGTGCGGTGAGTTTGTGACCAGCGGAGGCGGAAGCAGCCCTGGACAGGGAACTCTGAATTTCCTCATCCCCCTCCCTATACTCCCCGGGCTCCCTGCAGGGGCTCTACCCCCCCATACTGCCTCTCTCTTCTTGTCCCACCCAGCTTGCATCCAGAACCCTTCTTCCTTCTGTCCTCTTTCCTCTTTGGGCACATAACACCATCCAGCTCAGTCTGTCTGGCGCTGGGGGCAAATCCTCAGGGCAAGTAGGCAGGCGAGACCTCCTTTGTCTCACTGGCCCGCCTGCACCAACCAAGGTAGGCGCTTTGTTTACGAACTACCCAACCTGCACGGAGATCTGATCTCGGCACCAGGAGAGACACCAGTGCGGTGAGTTTGTGACTGGACAGGGAACTCTGAAGTTCCTCATCCCCCTCCCTATACTCCCCGGGCTCCCTGCAGGGGCTCTACCCCCCCATACTGCCTCTCTCTTCTTGTCCCACCCAGCTTGCATCCAGAACCCTTCTTACTTCTGTCCCCTTTCCTCTTTGGGCACATAACACCATCCAGCTCAGTCTGTCTGGCGCTGGGGGCAAATCCTCAGGGCAAGTAGGCAGGCGAGACTTCCTTTGTTTCACTGGCCTGTCTGCAACAAGCAAGGAGAGACATCACTAGAACAACAGGAGAGCTAGCTCTGCAGAGAGCCATCACTGGGAAGGTACATCAGTAGGCAAGGAGACCTGATCCGGTAAAAGAACATCCAGAGGGGAGCATTCGGAGAAAGAGATGGGCAGGCGCCAATGCAAGAATTCACCTAACAATCTGAAAAACTATATGAAACCACCAGAACCCAGCGACCTCCCAACAGGTGGACATGAACACCTTAATCATGAAGAAGTAGATAAAATTGACTTTATGAAAGTGATTGACACCCTTAAGCAACATGTAAAAAATGCCCTTATAGAAATGGATGAGAAGTATAACAGAAAGTTTGAAGAATTGAGTAAATCAGTGAATGATACCCTAGGAAACCAAGGAAAAACAATCAAACAGATAATGGAAACAGCTCAAGACTTAAAAACTGAAATGGAGGCAAAGAAGAAAACACAAACAGAAGGCCAGCTGGACAGGGAAAATCTAGGTAAACGAATAGAGACTACAGAAGCAAGCATAACCAACAGAATACAAGAGATAGAAGAAAGAATCTCAGATTCTGAAGATACCATAGAGAAAATAAACACGCTGATCAAAGAAAACAGCAAGGCCAACAAATTCTCATCACAAAACATTCAGGAAATATGGGACACAATAAAAAGACCAAACCTAAGAATAATAGGAATAGAAGAAGGAGAAGAAGCGCAGCTCAATGGTCCAGAAAATATATTTAATAAAATTATAGAAGAAAACTTTCCCAACCTAAAGAAAGATATACCTATGAAGGTTCAAGAAGCATACAGAACACCGAATAGGCTGGATCAAAAAAAAACATCCTCTGGCCATATAATAATCAAAACACAAAGCATACAGAATAAAGAAAGAATACTAAGAGCAGCAAAGGAAAAAGGCCAAGTTACTTATAAAGGTAAACCTATCAGACTTACACCTGACTTCTCTATGGAAACCATGAAAGCCAGAAGGTCCTGGATAGATGTACTGCAGAAACTAAGAGACCATGGATGCAAGCCCAGACTACTATACCCAGCCAAGCTTTCGTTCACTATAAATGGAGAAAACAAAATTTTCCAGGATAAAAACAAATTTAAACAATATGTAGCCACAAATCCAGCCTTACAGAAAGTAATAGAAGGAAAATCACTAACCAAGGAGTCCAACAATGACCACAATATCTCAGACAACTAGAGACCCTTCACCAGGGCAACACAAAGAAGGGGAACACACAAAATTTACAACTTAAAAAATGACCAGAATTAACAACCACTGGTCATTAATATCACTTAATGTCAATGGACTCAACTCTCCTATAAAAAGGCACAGACTAAGAGATTGGATACGAAAACCGGATCCAACATTCTGCTGTTTACAAGAAACACACCTCAACCACAAAGACAGGCACTTACTCAGAGTAAAGGGTTGGGATAAGGCTTTTCAAGTAAATGGACCTAAGAAACAAGCAGGGGTGGCCATACTAACTTCTAACAAAGTTGACTTCAAACTTAAATCAATCAGGAGAGATGGAGAGGGACACTTTCTACTCATAACAGGAACAATTCATCAGGATGAAGTCTCAATCCTGAATATCTATGCCCCTAATATAAAAGCACCCACGTACGTAAAAGAAACATTGTTAAAACTCAAGGCAGCCATCAAACCGCACACATTAATAGTAGGAGACTTTAATACTCCTCTCTCACCAATGGACAGGTCAAGTAGACAGAAACCTAACAGAGAAATAAGAGAATTAATGGAGGTAATGAATCAAATGGACTTAACAGATATCTATAGAATATTCCACCCAAATAGGAAAGAATATACTTTCTTCTCTGCAGCTCATGGAACCTTCTCAAAAATTGACCACATACTCGGTAACAAAGCAAACATCCACAGTTACAAAAAAATATTAATAACCACCTGTGTCTTATCAGATCACCATGGATTAAAGCTAGAATTCAGCAACAATGCTACCACCAGAAAGCCTACAAACTCATGGAAACTGAATAGTCAACTACTGAACCATACCTGGATTAAGGAAGAAATAAAGAAAGAAATTAAACTCTTCCTTGAAGACAATGAAAATAAAGAAACAACATACTCAAACCTATGGGACACTATGAAAGCAGTTCTGAGAGGAAAGTTCATAGCACTAACTGCCCACTTAAAGAAAACAGAGAAAGCACACATTGGAGACTTAACAGCCCACCTGAAAGCTCTAGAAAAAAAAGAAGCAGACTCACCTAGAAGGGGTAGAAGACTGGAAATAATCAAACTGAGGGCTGAAATCAACAAAATAGAAACACAGAAAACAATTGAAAGAATCAATGAATCAAAAAGCTGGTTCCTGGAGAAAATCAACAAGATTGATAAACCCCTATCCAAACTAATCAAACGGCAGAGAGAGAATTTGCAAATTAATAAGATCAGAAATGAAAAGGGAGACATAACCACAGACACAGAGGAAATTCAGAGAATCATTAGATCTTACTACAAAAGCCTGTATGCCACAAAACTGGAAAATGTAAAAGAAATGGACGCTTTTTTAGATAAATACCATTTACCAAAGTTAAACCAGGACCAGGTGAACAACCTAAATAGACCTGTTAGTCGTGAAGAATTAGAAGCTGTTATCAAAAACCTCCCTTCCAAAAAAAGTCCAGGACCAGATGGTTTCAATGCGGAATTCTACCAGAACTTCCAAGAAGACCTAATACCTATTCTCCTTAATGTATTTCACAATATAGAAACAGAAGAGTCATTGCCAAATTCCTTTTATGAAGCTACAGTAACTCTGATACCAAAACCACACAAAGACCCAACCAAGAAAGAGAATTACAGGCCAATCTCGCTCATGAACATCGACGCAAAAATCCTCAACAAAATTCTGGCAAACCGAATCCAAGAACACATTAGAAAAATTATCCATTATGATCAAGTAGGCTTCATACCAGGATGCAGGGCTGGTTTAACATACGCAAATCTATCAATGTAATCCATCATATAAATAAACTGAAAGAAAAAAACCATATGATCGTTTCATTAGATGCTGAAAAAGCATTTGACAAAATTCAACATCCCTTTATGATAAAAGTCTTGGAGAGATTAGGGATACAAGAGTCATACCTAAATATAATTAAAGCTATATACAGCAAGCCGACAGCTAATATCAAATTAAATGGAGAGAAACTTAAAGCCATTCCACTAAAATCAGGAACACGCCAAGGCTGTCCACTCTCTCCATACCTCTTCAATATAGTTCTCGAAGTTTTAGCAATAACAATAAGACAACATAAGGGGATAAAGGGGATTCAAATTGGAAAGGAAGAAGTTAAACTTGCATTATTTGCAGATGATATGATAGTGTACATGAGCGACCCCAAAAACTCCTCCAAAGAACTCCTACAGCTGATAAACGCCTTTAGTAATGTGGCAGGATACAAGATCAACTCCAAAAAATCAGTCGCTCTCTTATACACAAAGGATCTGGAAGCAGAGAGAGAAATAAGACAATCATCACCTTTCACGATAGCCACAAACAGCATAAAATATCTTGGGGTAACTCTAACCAAGGAAGTGAAAGATCTATTTGACAAAAACTTTAAGGCATTGAAGAAAGAAATTGAAGAGGATACCAGAAAATGGAAGGATCTCCCTTGCTCTTGGATTGGGAGAATCAACATAGTAAAAATGGCAATTCTACCAAGGGCAATTTATAGATTCAATGCAATCCCCATTAAAATCCCATCAAAATTCTTCACAGATCTTGAAAGGACAATAATCAACTTTATATGGAGAAACAAAAAACCCAGGATAGCCAAAACAATCTTATACAATAAAGGAACTTCTGGAGGCATTACCATCCCTGACTTCAAACTCTATTACAGAGCTACAGTAATGAAAACAGCGTGGTACTGGCATAAAAACAGAGAAGTCGACCAATGGAATCGTATGGAAGACCCGGATTTTAACCCACAAACCTATGAAAAACTGATTTTTGATAAAGGAGCTAAAAGTATACAATGGAAGAAAGAAAGCATCTTCAACAAATGGTGCTGGCACAATTGGATGTCAACCTGTAGAAGAATGAAAATAGACCCATATCTATCACCATGCACAAAACTCAAGTCCAAATGGATCAAAGACCTCAATATCAATCTGAACACACTGAACCTGATAGAAGAGAAAATGGGAAGTACCCTACAACATATGGGCACTGGAGATCGCTTCCTATGTATAACCCCAGCAGCACAGACATTAAGGGCAACATTGAATAAATGGGACCTCCTGAAACTGAGAAGCTTCTGTAAAGCAAAGGACACTGTCATTAAGACAAAAAGGCAGCCTACTGACTGGGAGAAGATCTTCACCAACCCCGCAACAGACAAAGGTCTGATCTCCAAAATATATAAAGAACTCAAGAAACTAGACTTTAAAAGGATAATTAACCCAATTAAAAAATGGGGCACTGAACTGAACAGAGAATTCTCAACAGAAGAAGTTAAAATGGCCAAAAGATACTTAAGGTCATGCTCAACCTCCTTAGCGATCAGAGAAATGCAAATCAAAACAACTTTGAGATATCATCTTACACCTGTCAGAATGGCTAAAATCAAAAACACCAAGGATAGCCTTTGCTGGAGAGGTTGTGGAGAAAAGGGTACCCTCATCCATTGCTGGTGGGACTGCAAACTTGTGCAACCACTTTGGAAATCAGTGTGGCGGTTTCTCAGAAAAATTGGGATCAACCTACCCCTGGACCCAGCAATACCACTCTTGGGAATATACCCAAGAGATGCCCTATCATATGACAAAAGCATTTGTCCAACTATGTTCATAGCAGCATTATTTGTAATAGCCAGAACCTGGAAGCAACCTAGATGTCCTTCATTGGAAGAATGGATGAAGAAAGTGTGGAATATATACACATTAGAGTACTACTCTGCGGTAAAAAACAATGACTTCTCGAATTTTGCATGCAAATGGATGGAAATAGAAAATACGATCCTTAGTGAGGTAACCCAGACCCAAAAAGAAGAACATGGGATGTACTCACTCATAATTGGTTTCTAGCCATGTATAGGGGCCACTGAGTCTATAATTTGTGATCCTAAAGAAGCTAAACAAGAGGGTAAACCCAAGGAAAAACATATAGATATCCTCCCAGCTATGGGAAATAGACATGACTGATGGGCAAAAAATTGGAATCTTGGGGGTGGGGTGGGATGGGGATGAGGGGTGATGGGGAGAGAAAAGTGTGAAGGAGAGGATGAGGGGAACTGGGGGAATTGGGGTGATTGGGGATAAAGGAAGGTTGGATAGGGGAGCAGGGAAACTCATACCTTAGGTAAGGGAGCCACCTAAGGGGTGGCAAGAGACTTGAACTTGGAATGGCTACCAGATGCCCAGGGCAATGTCCCCAGTTAGTTCATTGGGGCACCTGAGGATAGGGAACCTGAAATGAACCTATCCTATAATCATACTGATGAATATCTTGCATATCGCCATAGAACCTTCATCTAGCGATGGATGGAGATAGAGCCAGAGACCCACACTGGAGCACCGGACTGAGCTCCCAAGGTTATAATGAGGAGCAGAAGGAGAGAGAACATGAACAAGGAAGTCAGGACCATGAGGGGTGCACCCAACCACTGAGACAGCGGTGCCGATCTATTGGGAGCTCACCAAGGTCAGCTGGACTGCTACTGAAAAAAAACATGGGATAAAACCAGACTCTCGGAATGTGGCGGACAATGAGAGCTGACGAGAGGCCAAGGAGAATGGCACAGGAACTTTCAACTGGCGATAGATCGAGAGAGAGACAGAGACCCAAATTGGAGCAACGGTCTGAGCTCTTAAGGTCCAAATGAGGAGCAAAAGGAGGGAGAACATGAGCAAGGAAATCAGGACCACGAGGCGTGCACCCACCCACTGTGACAGTGGAACTGATCTATTGGGAGCTCTTCAAGGCCAGCTGGACTGGGACTGAATAAGCATGTGTTGAAACTGGACTCTCTGAACATGGCGGACAATGAAGGCTGATGAGAAGCCAAGGACAATGGCACTAGGTTTCGATCCTAATACATGAACTGGCTTTGTGGGAGCTTAGCCTGTTTTGATGCTCACCTTCCTGGGCCTGGATGGAAGTGGGAGGACCTTGGTCTTCCTGTAGGGCAGGGAATTTGGACTGCTCTTCAGTATCGAGAGGGAGGGGGAATGGACTGGGGGGAGGAGAAGAGGAGTGGGGATGGGGGAGGGGAGTGGGGGGAGGGGGCAATGTGTGGGAGGAGGGGAGGGAAATGGGAAACGGGGAGCAGTTGGAAATTTTAATTAAAAAAGAATAAAAAAAAAATAAGAAAGGATCACAAAAGCCTTCAATAGTTTCACAAACAACTCTGCTTTCACTGTTAGGAGTACCACTAAAGATGCATCTACTTACCTGTAACATATGTGCAGACTGCTGAGGTCAATCCTTTGCTATAACACCTTAGTAGTTGGTTCAGGCTCTGTGAGCTGCAATGAGCTCAGAATTGTTGGTTCTGTGGGTTTTCCTGTGATGTCCTTGAACCCTATGGCTCCTACAATCTTTTTCTTCTGCTCTTCATCAGAATTCCTTGAACTCTAGCTAATATTTGACAGTGTGTCTTTTCTTCTGTTTTCATCACTTCCTCTGGGAGACTTCTCTGCTGACAGTTGTACTAGGAGGTATAATAGCGGAATATCATTAGGAATCATTTCATTGAATTTTGTTTGTTTGTTTTTGGCCCATGTTGTATCACACATAGTTCTATTTTAGCCAACTTTACCACTTTTATGTGGGCCAAATTGTGTTTCAAAGTGTTTGTGGCTTGGACAGTACCCAAACAAGAGAAGGCTTATTCAGGCTCTGTGACCCCAATTGCTAGGAGTCATGGATAGTGTCACTCTCATTGATGTCTGGGAGCATCCATTGCACTAAGTTTCTACTCATTCCAGAGAGGTCTACATGTTACAGATGTCTCTCCCAATATGTTCTCTCTCCATCCTCCCCTATCCTGGGTGGTTTTGTGTATCAAACTAGGAATCTGAAGTCATCAATGGAAGGGTCCTTAACTGAGGAAATGCATCTTTGCGATTCATCTGCAAAGCTTTCTCTCATTTAGTGAACAATGGTCGGTGGTGCCATCTCTGGGAATTTGTCCTGGGTTCTATGAGCATGTAAGTTGAGCAAGCCATAGGAAGCAAACCAGTAAGCAATTCCCATCCATGACCTCTACACCAGCTGTTGCTTTTTGGATCTTGCAATGTTTGATTTACTCTCCTAACTTCCTTCAGGAATCCTGAAGTGTAATTCAAATAACCCCTTTCCTCCTTAACTTGCTTTTTGGTCTTGGTATATATCACAGCAATAGAAACCTAACTACAACATTCTCCCACTTGATCTCTCCTGTTACCATCCCCATACCTCCATTCAACTTCCACATCTACCTGTGTTATTTGTTCTGTTATCCCTTCATAGTGAGATTTATTTTGTTCCCTCCTTAAACCCTAATTGTTCCTTAGCCTCTTTGGGTTTATGGACTGTAGCATGATTATTCTTTACTTTGTGGCTAACATCCACTTATTCTACATACTATGTTTGTCTTCCTAGATCTTTGTTATATCAGTCAGAATGATTTTTTTCTATTAATAACTATTTAGCAACAAATTCATGATCACATTTTTAAATTCTTTCTACATTTTATTTTGTACTGATATCATGGGGGCTTTGTGCATCCAGAGATCTGTTATACTTGCCAAATTTTTATTGCTCCCACATTTAGTTACACAAACACAGATGGAGTCATAACCCACATAAAGACACTTTGAGTTCAGTATGATGCACAACTTCACCCCCACTCTTATAAAGGCATAGATGACTTCTTCCTTTATAGGTTACAAGATCAGATACTGACCTTAAGAATTCCCATCAGTTGTTACATACTTGAAAACTGAGTTGTGTATCACCATGTTCTAAAGAAAACCAGTATGACACAGGGATGACCACTATTTATTCATTTGTCTAAGAACCCTTTCTGATAGTATAAAATACCATAGCTGGTAAATCATAATAATTGTAGCTTATCTGATCTTCCCACCCTGCCAAGATACTCTGACACTCAACACTAGATAGCTCTCTCTATTACAACATTCGTGAAATTTCCCACTGTTTACTTTCCTCATTTGTTCCATCGATAGTGAAAACATAACTGTAGAAACATAGTTTACTAAGACAATATATACAGATTTCCTAATTAAAAACACTGAGGGGAACACTCTTCCATTACTGGTGAGAGTACACATTTATATAGCCATTTTGCAAAATAATATAGTGTTTTCTTAGAAAACTGGAAACTAATCTCCATGAAGATCAAGATAAACCACTCTTGAGAATATACTCAAACTACACCCCACAAGTGTAATTTGCTCAACAAGGAAACTTGCTCAATTTTATTGGTAACAGATAGAAATCTAAAACTATTTAGAAGACCATCAACAAAAGAATGGACACAGAAAATGTGGTATATTTACACAATGGAGCATTACTCAGCTATTGAAAACAATGACATCATGAAATTTGTTGGCAAATGGGTGGAACTAGACAAGGTCATCCTAAATGAGTTAACCCACGTTAAGAAAGAAAAACATGGCATGTACTCACATAAAATGGATATTAGCCATAAAGTAAATGATAACCATAATACAATCAATGTACCCAAAGAAGCTATGTAGCAAGGAATGATCAAGAAGAGACATATGAGTCTCACTGTTATATGAAAAGAATAGGAATTAATGGAGATTAAGAAGATAGGACTGGGGGATGGAGAGATGGCTCAGAAGTTAAGAGATGGCCTGCTTTTCCAAAGGTCCTGAGTTCAATTCCCAGCAACCACATGGTGGCTCACAACCATCTGTAATAGGGTCTGGTGCCCTCTTCTGGCCTGCAGGTATGCACACAGACAGAATATTGTATACATAATAAATAAATAAATAAATATTTTTTTAAAAAAAGAAGATAGGACTGCATTGGGGATGAACGTGGCAACAGGAGCAAGCAGGTTGGAGCAGGACAGAGGAAGGGGAGAATATTGGGAATGATTCCTGTAATTAAGCGCATCTCAAGAATGACCTAGAAACCTAGTGCAGGGAAACCTCCAGAAATCTGTGAAAATGACATTAACTTTGACTCCCAGCAAGACGAGACAAAGAGCCTGTACCATTTCCTTTAAACAGATTGTTGTCTAGCCCAATTGTCATCAGAAAGGCTTCACCCAATAATTTAGGTTATAGATGCAGAGACCCATATGCAAACATTCGGTAAAGCTCAAGGAATCTATTGGGGAAGGGAAAGAAGGATTATGTGAACCAGAAGGCCCAATGATCCTACAAGAAAATTCACAGAGCCAACTATCTTGTACTCATAGGGGATCACAGAGACTGAACCGCTTGCTAGAGACCTTGCATAGGATTGATCTAGGTCCTCTGCACATAGGTCACAGTTGTGTAACTTGGTCTTCTTGTGGATTTCCTAACAGTTCAAAGAAGGGAAATCTCTGATTTTGTTATCTGCTTTTGGAACCATTGTCTCATTAAGGCCTTGTCCAGTCTTAATAGAAGGGAAGAATTTTATTTTCCTGACAACTTGACAAGGCATGGCTGACTGATAGACATGGGAGGCCTGACATGAGGAAGAAGGAAAAGTGGATAGAAGAGGGAGAGTTGAGGTTGGGGAGGGGCTGGAAAGAGACGTGGGAGGAAAAGGAAAATGTGATTGGGGAGCTCCGGACCTGTGGGGTGTTTGCTCTTCGCTCTTGTGTCCCCTCCATCCAGCCGCCATGATAAGCACCAGCAGAGCCTTGGTCGTGCGTCTCATGGGAGCCGCAGCCCATCACCAGGTCCTGGAGAATGCTCAAGGTACCAGAACAATGCGTTTTGTTGCCTTTACAGCAGTTGGAGAACAACTTGCTGGCATGTCAGGAAAACGACAGGCTGTCACCCACCCAAAAATTTTCTATGCTACTAAGCGTCTGATTGGACATCGCTCTGAGCCCAAAGTACAGAAAGCAGCGGGTGCTGTGATGAATGACCCTATAGCTGTTGCCCTGGCTCATGGTATGGACAAATCTGAAGGTAAACTTATTGCTGTGTATGATTTAGGTCAATACTTTGATTATTCGATCCTGGAAATCAAGAAAGGAGTGATTGCAGTGAAATCCACTCATAGGGATACTGCCTTATGCGGTGATGACTTTGACCAGGCTTTGTTCTGGCACATCCTGAAGTTCATGCAGGAGACAGGGGTTCATTTGATCAAAAACTCCATGACCCTTCAGAGGGTTCGTGAAGCCCCTGAGAAGGCTAAGTGTGAACTCTCCGACTCTGTACAGACAGACATCAACTTGCCATTTCTTACAACGGATGCTTCTGGACCCAAGCATCTGAATATGATGCTAACTCTCACTGAGTTAGAACGCATCATCACAGATATAATCGACAGAAGTATTGTTCTATGCCAGAAAGCTCTGCAAGATGCCAAAGTCAGCAAGCATGACATAAGAGAAGTGATTCTGGTTGGTGGCATGACGGGGATGCCCAAGATGGCATCTGAACAGGAAGGTTCAGGAAGTTCTGGCACTGGGGAACAGAAGGAAGATCAGAAGGAGGAGAAACAGTAACAGTGGCAGCAGCGTACTGAGAAAGACAGGAGTGAAGGGACTTCGTTCTTTTACTGTGCTTTTGAGTTACACTGTTTTGTATAACTTTTTCAATAAATGTCCTATGTGTATATGGGGTGACTTTGCAAGACAAAGCTACCTGTGCCGTGCATGGTCTGTAGGCAGAGAAGCTAAGTCAGTGGATAACACTGTTAGCCATGGCTTAAATAGACACAGGATAATGAATGATGAAGTCTTTTGTGGTACTAAATCACACCTTCCAAGCTACCCTCTTGGATGGCCTGTGTCTGGCACCTATATCCTTGATGATTGTTATTTTCAACTATTCTGGAGGTGTTTTTTTTTTAATAAAATTCTAAAAGCATCTTGAAAAAAAAAAAGAAAATGTGATTGGGTTGGAAAAATAATAATTAAAATGAAAAAAATTTACTAGTGAACATAGTTTTTTCAAGTTTTCTGTTTGTTTGTTTTCCTTTTGAGGATTTTAAGGATATGTCAGTCCAAAGTTTCCACTGTGTGGTACAGTGTTCTTTTTGATGGCAGATTTAATATCTATTTTATTTCTCTGTTGATGACTTGTTCTCTTGTAATGGCCAAGTAACTTCATCTTCAAGAGGAGCTAGTATCAAGTGGATAGTATCACAGCTTTAAAGATCAAAAGCTTTCTTTAATATGCAAAGTCTTCATTTTACTGTTTCTAATGTCCCTTGAGCTCTGGTCCCAACCAGATTTCAATGTCCCCACCATGAAACTGCTCAGTGTTTTAAAATTAATGTTTTTAACAGTTTTGTAATTCTCCATTGTTTAAATATACCACATTTTCTTGGTCTATTCTTTGGTTGGTATACGTCTAGGTTGTTTGCTGTTTCTAATCATTGCCAATAAAGCTGTTATTAATTCAGTTGAATAAATATCTTTGTGATATGGTGGTTAGTATTTGGGGAATATGGCCAAGAATGGCATAGCTGTGTCTTGGGGTAGGTCAATTCCCAGTTTACTGAGAAACTGTCCTATTGATTTCCAAAGTGGCTGTACAAGTTTGCACTCCCAACAGTAATGAAGAAAGGAGTGCTTCCCTCACTTCACATCCTTAAAAGCATGAGCTGGCATTTGTGGTTTTGATCTTAGGCATTCTGACAGGTGAAAATAGAAATCTCAGAGTCCTTTTCATTTGCATTTTGCTGATGGCTGGCATTTTGAATGTTTCTTTAAGTGTTCTGAGACATCAGGGATTCTTTTGTTGAGAATTTTCTGTTTAGATATACACCCCATTTATTAATTAGAATATTTGTTTATGTATACTTTTTTGATTTCTTTATACATTTTGAAAATTAGCCTTTTGTCAGATGTGAAGTTGGTGAAAATGTTTTCCCTTCTGGAGGATGGTGTTTTGTGCTACTGATGGTGTCATTTGCCTTACAAAAGCTTTTCAGTTTCATGAGTACCCATTTACTAATTCTTGATATTATTGCATGCATTATTGGTGCTCTGTTCAAGAATTTGTCTCCTGTGCCAAAGCATTATAGGGTATTTCCCACTTTCTCTTCTAATCATGTTCAATGTATCTTGTTTAATGTTGAGGTATTTGATATACTTGGTCTTGGGTTTTGTTTTCAGCATTTTTTTTTAATTTTCAGTTTCAAAATCATTAGTGAACTGTTAGTTACTTTAAATATGAAAGTAAGCTTTTAGATTGCATATGGATTGATGTTGATGTTGGAATAATAGTTTCTTTATTTATCAATTTGATTAGGAATAGAGCCTTAGATACTAGGCTGCCAAAAATAATCCCTGAATGAACACAGAAGACATATCAAAAATTGTAGATGCAGAAACAGTAGCATTGGGAAGCAAGAAACATAAAAGTGCAATGTGCCATCATTCCCCCAAAACTTTTCAACATCTGAACTAAAGACAAATAAATATCAGGTGAAGACTTAACTTTATTGTATGTGTGTGTTTATGTATATACTTTAGGAGAATTTATATACTTGTGCATACTTGAAAAGAACAAGTGCCCTTCTATATCTCTTTCCAGTTTCTTCTCTCTAGATGGGTTCTTTTATGAAGCCTGGAAATGCTAATTTTTGACTAGATTTACTGGCCAGTGTATTCCTTATGTCTTCTAGTTATGTCCCCAGCTGTTGGATTACAAGTCTAATTCAACATGTATGGTGTTTATTCATATGCACTGAAATTTTTAACACCAGGTATATATGGAAACATAATAAGTATTCTACTATGTAAGCTATCTCCTGTAAACTTCAGTTGAAGGTTTTTAAAATTTACAAATAAATATGGTCAATGACCTAAAACAGCATATAATCATGCAGATGAATTTAATAAAGGAAATTTCATCTACATTGAAAAAAGTTTAGCAACATGAACTTGAAAACCATCAGTGTGGATAAGAAGTCAAAAACATAATAAAAAGGAAATCTACAGAGAAAACGAAATTTCAAAATCATACAGGCAAAAAGATTGTAAATATAAATCTCAATTAATTCAATAAAATACTGATAAAACCGTTGCCTGAAGTTACACATAAATAATATCACAGCTTGTGGATAATGTTGGTGAAATATCACTTTCAACAAAGTCAAATATCTTTGGAATTTGAAATAGAGAATCCTAGGAAGGATTGAGATAGAGGAAGTAATTGAAACCACACAGTTTATAACATTTAATTTAAAAAATTATGACATATTTCCTCAATCTTGATGAAGGAACACATTCAAACAGAGTCATTTACAGCCCCTAATAAAATGACTAGGAAAGTAACTCCTTTCAACATAGACCTAAAATGTCAAGAATATAAAGAAAAGAAATAACATTATAAAAATAACTGTAAGATGAAAATGCCAATGTATAAACTCAAATAAGTCTGAATAAAAACTAACACTTTTCATCAACAACTCCAAAAGCTATAAAATATACAAGAATATGTTAGTACAAGACAATAAATATCAATAATGATTGTTATATTCACAAAACCTGTCTTTTAAAACTTTCAGAGAAGTAAAACCAGTTCAAGATAAAAGCAAATAAATAATTCATGGGCATCAAGAGACTACTGTACATGAAAGTTTAGTGACAGAGAAATTGTGGTAGTTTGAAATAAAATGGCCTACAATGGTCCTTAGAGAATGACTCTATTAGCAGAAGCTGTCTTGTTTTAGCAGGTTTGGTTTGGTTGGGGGTGTTGTTTGACTAGGTAGTGGGCACTGAGACCTCAGAATTCAGCTCAGTTTTCTTCCAGCTGACTGTGGATCAAGATAGAGAACTTTTGGCTCCTTTTCCAGCACCATGTCTATCTGCATGCCACCATGGAAAACTTGGACTAAACCTCTGGAACTATAAGCTATTCCCAACTCAGTGTTTTCTTTATAAGTGTTGCCATGGTCATGGTGTCTATTTTAAGGCAAAACATATTCTCAATAATAGGAACAGCCATGCCTTCAGGATACATGATCTAGTGTAATTTCACTCCTAAACACAGAATGCTAATGGTTTAATGTCTCAAAATGTTAACAGAATTAACTGTTCCAATTATCCTTTGTATCATGTTAAAGAAGTCTTTTGTTGCCTTCTTCCCCCTTTTGTATTGGGTATAAAAGAATATGGAAAGTTAAATGCAGGCAATTTCAGTATTCACGGAAACTCCCTTCCAGTACTATTCTATGGTATCTCTTTTATTATTTCATTTGTGTCTTTGTAGTCTTTACTTATATTTCTCATCCCCATGCCCCTAACCAGGCAAGTGATATTTCTGTCAAGTTTGATCCGTGACAAATAAATGACAGATGCCATAATATTCAAAGTAGTAAATACCTAAGACAAAAAGAAAAGAAAAACTGCATGCCAATCAAACAGAAATAACCTAACAAAATCATAAGAATTATTATTTTTTAATTAAAAACTATAACCAGTGTCGTTATCAATAAAGATCAAACTTGCTTGTAGAATAATGGAAATTCAATTTTATTCTCAGTTGCCCCAGGAAACATACCTCACTGATAAAAGCACTCACAGAGTCCAAATCATGGGACAGAATAGCTGGTTAATGTCATTATTCCAATATATTATAAGAATTCATTAACTAAAAATAGCCCAAAGAGAAGGAAAAACTGACAAGGTACATACAGGACAAATACATAAGTAAACTAAGAACTAAGCCTCCCAATTTAGTAAACATATATTAATATTAGTGGATATATAAGATTATATCGATTCTGACAAAGAGCAGAGGATGGTTATAATAGGAAACTCTCATCTAAAATCACTGAGGTGCTCGTTCTCTCTCTCTCCATACACACACACACACACACACACACACACATATACACACATATACACACATACCTGTGAAGTAAGCTCTACCATAAACCAAATATGCTAAATGATATATACCCTGTATTTTTCAGCAAATATGAAATACATTTTTTTTTCTTAGCAGATAATGGAATAGTCTATGAAATCGCCAATATTATATGTGTCACAAATTTGTGACACAAAAATAACCCTGAAATATATTCATTCAATGTTATAATTCAAAACTAGAAATCAATAGTGTTGTTCCCAGGTCCTGGAGACCCCAAGATGACCACCAGAGACACAGACTCACTGAAATGCAAAACCAAAATTTAATCCTGTAGTACAAATCACGATAGGAAACTCATCTCACACACTGATGCAGCAGGGGCCAGAGGAGGTGCCCCACCATTCATAGGTATGGTTTATAAAGGGTAAAAAAAACCCACAAATCTGTTGTTATAGGCATAAGTGGTACATGTTACTCTCTGATTGGCTCCAGTCTAGAGGACTTTCCACTCTGCTGATATGATATCAACCTTCAGCAGCTGGGCTCCAGTCTAGGGAACTTCAGTCTTTGATGATATCTATTTTGGGGCCTAGCACAAAATGTATTTTTTAGTCCCTTCATCCCCCCCCCTTTTTTTTGTTGATCAACCCAAGCATGGACCTCTTATAGTTAGTCATAGGTATCTTCTTCCTGAGAGGTCTATAGTTCTGAGAGCACTCCACCATACGTTAGATGGTCCCCAATCTTCCCTTCATGAATTGATCAGCCTATTGAAAGTCGGCAGTATCAGCAAAATTACCAGGGGTCCTTTCAGAGTGAAAATGAGAGTAGTCAACTAGGGGGATCTATTAAACCAGGATTCAAACCATCCTTGGTTGACTTCCCCTTCTCTCTTTCTCTTTCTATGTCCCTCCTCTACCTTGGCCATGGTATCACTTATAAGTTTTAATGGTCTATATAGAAATAGCATTTTTCTTCTAGGGTTGCACAAGATCCTGTTGCAAAAGGATTAGTTACAGTCTCTCTCTGTTTTGTAAAACTATTTAAGTCAATGAGGAGAGGGAGTAGTGGAAGTGGGAGATTGAGGTCTCTAGACATTCTATGTCAGCATCTATAGCTTTTCTCAAAGAAGACTAATGTTCATTTTGGGATAGAAGAGGGACAGTTTCTGTCCCCAACCCAGCGAGGCTCACCCCTAGGAGGATACTCAGTATAAGGGTGCTTATGGGCTCCATTTTTGCTCTAGTTAGACCAGCATCCTGCTCCAGTCTATCTAGGAAACCATGGTAGTCATGGGGTACCAGTCTGATAAGAACACAATATCATTTGGACTCCTTAAGAACTGTAGTATGTGATCAAGAAGTTAACTCAGGGGAGCATACCCACCAGGTATCATTTTGGGACATTAGGTACTCTGCAGCAGTTGTGAAGGGATAAGTTGAATTGCAAAGAAAAGTCTCTGCAGTGGGAACTTTACTTATGTAAAACCCCTGTCCTGCCAGCGACATACATTATACTTAGCTGCTTCTTGAATAAGGCCCTGGACAGCAATTCCCTCATAAAAAGGGTGAGCCACATCATAGAAGAGCAAACAAGAGTTCATTAGAATCGGCAGTGAGGTGTTTAGAACCATATAAGTCTTAGTCAGAAGCTACAGGAGGCGATGTTGTTCTGGTGACAAAGACTTCATAATAGCTAAAGCATCTGGGGCCTGGTTTTAGGTGAAAGTATGGTTATAGCCAGTGTTGGGGCACCAGTCTGTTTGTTGGGTCCAGTGCCTTATTGGGGCCCATGATTACTGGTTTTATCGGCTCTATCCTAAGCCAAATTACAAGTGTCCTCCATATCTATAGTATATGCACTCCAGTGTAGTCCTGATGGCCATTGTGTGTCTCATTTTTCCTTATCAGTGAAAGTAATTTTTATTTTGTCTAGGTCACCTTCAGGGCTTGTCAGACTGAAGAAAAGGGTCTTACCAGATTGGTCTTACATATATAAAAGTAAGTCTGGTCTACTTAAAAACTATTTCTAATCTCCATCTTTAGATGTGACAAAGTCCCAGCTTTTTCAGAAAGAAGACTCCAGGCTTTCATACTACTTCAAATTCCTGATATAACCTGGGAATTTGTAAAAAACGTGCTTCCTGGCTCTATAGATTGTTGCAGATTACAAAAGCAGAAAAATTCCCTCTGGAGGGCCATTCTGAAGAATAAAAGATTACCCATTTTCCTTTCTTAATGGCTACACTGGGAAGTATCCCTGACTACCTGTCAATGTGCGAATGTCAAATCTAAGGGAGTTGAGGGAACATTCCCCATTTTCCTTCAGTCAGTAGTCGAACAAATGGCAGACATACAATTAGGACAGGGACTGTGACACAGACTACAATTAGACAGAGGATTCTAAACTGATGACTGGGATCTACAGAGAGTCATGGAATGTGAGTTCCTGCTAAAGGGGGCTCAATGATTCCAAAAACTGTATGAATGGAGAGGGAGGTCTCTAAGAGTGTTTCCTTGTCCCCCAGATCAGAATTACTGATGCAAGTCCGCTGACTTACCAGACAAGGGTCCAGAATGTCTCCTGGTCATTCCAGGACTTCCTCACCTCTCCAGCATGCTTAAACTTTCGGGGTCTTGGGATCTCAGGGATCTCAGGGGATCCTTGCCGAGCCCCCCAATGTAGTGTTCAGGTGGCCAAGACCTTAAGAAGACCACCAGAGACACAGACTCACCAAAATGCAAAAGCAAGGTTTAATCCTATAGTATAAGTCATGATAGGAACCTTGTGTTGCACACTGACGTAGCTGGGACAAGAGGAGGTGCCCCACCATTCTTAGGCAGGATTTATAAATGGGAAAAAAAACCCACAAATCTATTGTTATGGGCATGAGGGGTATGTGTGACTCTCTGGCTCCAGTCTAGAGAACTTCCTGCTCTACTGATATCGACCTCAGCAGCTGGGCTGCAGTCTAGGAAACTTCCCACTTTGCTGATATCTACCTTGGGGCCTAGCACAAAATGGAGTTGGTTTTGTCCCTTCAATAATAAGAAAAATTATAAAAGCTACATAAAATGTATGTAAATTGCCTCATCAAAAATAGAAAAGATCCAATTAATGAAAATGACTGTGAATCACTCAAAAATATTAAAATTGATGGGTTTGAGTCACTAATAAAGTATGTTCATAATAGGAAAATCAATGGTAAGATGGATTCATTACTGAAATCTGTCAAACATTCAAAGAAAAGCTATGTAAAGTTCTCTTCAAAATGTTCCACAAAATAGAAAAAGATAAAAATTGATCAAATTCAATATGTAAGAATAGTATTTTCCATATATCAATACCAAATTAAGATTTACCAAAAAGAAGAATGTAACTTCACAATTTTAATGAATTACATACATGTAACAGTTTCAGAAAAAAAATCTTGCAAATTTAATTAAAATATATCAATAAATTATAAATTATGCAACATAATTAAGATTTGTCATCTCAAGAATAAATGGCTTGTTCAAAATATGTGAATCAGTAAATTCTATACAGCACAAAAAAAGAATTAATAGCAAACTTTTGTGATGCCTCCCTAGGTGCACAGGTGTACAATTTTACACTATTAAATATCCCTTCACATTAAGGCCATGAAGTAGCTTGTCATAGCAGGAATTTGAAAGCCATTTGTGACAAACCATATAGCAAATTCTATGCTAAAGATGAAAAAAACATGTTTTGTGTATATAATCATCTAGGAAATATGAATAATAAACACAATGTGCTGTTTTTAGGTTGCTTTAGTAGCTGCAGCTGAGCCTACAGATATTTTAATTGCTCTCTGTGTCCCCTGTGACCTCACATTCAGTACTTTCCTGCTCAGGCCTAAGCCTGGTGAGATTTTTGTCTCACTAGCACCATCTTAGCCTCAGCTGCCAAATACAGTTTTTTTTTCTTTATTTGGGGGGGGTACTAAATATTTAAATATATTTTACATACCAACCACATTTTTCTCTCCATCCTCTTCTTCCCTTCCCTACACTACCTCCTTTCTATCCCCCACATTATCTCCTCAGAAAGAGTAAGGGCTCCTCCCCTGGAAATCAAAAAAGCATAGCCCATCAAATTGAAGCAAGACCAATCTCCTTCCCCCTGCATCAAGCAGAGTAAAGCCTCCTACCATAAGGAATAAGTCACAAAAAGCCAGCTCATACACCGGGGACAGATCCTGCTCTCACTACTAGTGTCTCCACAAACATACCAAACTATATAATTGTCAGCAACATGAAGAGGGCCTATGTTGGTCCCATGCAGGCTTCCTTGCTATCTTTCTGTATCAGTGAGCTCCCTGTAGCTTGGGCCAGCTGCCTCTGTAAGTTTCTGGCTCATGATCTTGAGCCCTATTGTTCAAATAATCCCTCTTTCCTCTCCTCAATTGGACTCCTGGAGCTCAGCCCAGTGCTTGAATGTGGCTCTGCATCTGTTCCCATCAGTTACTAGATGACGGTTCTATGATGATAATTATGGTAGTCATTAATTTGATTACAGCAGAAGACTCTCCCCTTACCTGGGGTTTTCTGTTATCTAGTTTCTCTAGGGCTTTGGATCGTAGCCTGGCTATCTTTTGCTTTATATCTAATATCAACTTATGAGTGATTTCATAACATGTTTGTCTTTCTGGGTCTGCATTACCACTCTCAGGATGATTTTTTTCTAGTTCCATCAATTTTCATGCAAATTTCATGATGTCATTTTTTTTTTACCACTGAGTAATACTCCATTATGTAAATGTACCAAATTTTCTTTATCCATTTTTCAGTTGAAGGACATCTAGGTTGTTTCCAGGTTCTGGCTATTATGAATAATGTTGTTATGAATAAAGTTGAGCAAGTATTATTTTGGTATTAATAAGTATTCTTTGGGTATATGCCCAAGAGTGGTACTGTTATGTCTTGAGGTAGATTGATTCCTAATTTTCTGAGAAAAAAAGCATGCTGATTTCAAAAGTAGTGGGTCCCTACAAAATCCACTCTAACACCCAAACCTACTTAACTGTTTATATTTTCCTAGCCAAGCATGACTTGCAACATCAGCATCCCCTAGAGTCAGATGTAACACTTGCAGTAATTGGAATGAGAGGGGGGTCTCCTAGATAAAATGCCTCAATCTCTAGATCCTAGAGCTCAGGACACATATTGTTCTCCTCACTCTCCCAACTAATCCCCAGAAGCCAGTCAACAGCTAAGAGTCCTGCAGTCAGGGCACTCTACCATTGCCACCACTGGTTGAACTCTGTAACCTACAAGATTCTCTCCACAGCCTAAACCCACCAAATGGGTGATGTCATCCCCCCCACGTCCAAACATCTCCCACAGCATCAGCAGCCCATGGAGACACATGCAACACTTTTTAAGATTTTTTAATGAGATTACCTTTCAAGATAAATAATAAAATGATTGTTCCTTTACAACCTCAAAATGCATCCTGTCAGTTAGAGAACTGACTGAAAAAAATTACTTTGCTTGCTTACAATTTCTTAATATATAACATGTTGCTTGGGCATGAATGTATGGAGGTTTTTGAGAAAAAAATATTTTTCACCTTTAAAACATAAAATGCTTAACTATGCAAGAGATATAAAATACATATTTTATCATTGTAATCATTCACTTAAAACATAGAATGTAACCACATTGTAATTTTTATATTGCTTGAATGATTCTTCTGCAATATATAAGATGTAAGGCAAAGAATAAAAAAGTTATAAGGAAAGTAGTAAAACACCAATAATAGAAAAACACCAGGATAGGTATAGAATGAGAGATGTATAAGGGAGACATAAGAAAATAGTGAGAATGAAATGATCTGGAAAGTAGAAGAAGGAAACATCATGGTAGAAGAACAGAACAGAAAGAACAAGTAGAACAAAGACAGAAAGAAAAATAAAATAAGGAAGAAGCTTTAATACCAAAGAAAATAAGTCTGCTTTGGGTTGCTGACTCTGTTTCTAATGCCCAGTCTCCCTCATTGCTGAAGACTGGACCGTCTGTAACATTTAAAGGAAAACAGGTTAGAATGATAAGCAATTTCTTAGTGAATACTACAAAAGATTCTGGAGCAGTGGATTCCAAGTTCTATAGGAATATGGTTGCTAACATAAAATAGAACACACAGCAAATTTACACATCATAATTGAAAAAGAAAGAAAGCAATCTTTGTATAATAAGGCAACATAAAAAATTTGTATCCAACAGAGCAAATCTAAAGAAAATACAGGAAGCAATACTGGGTTGAAGAGAGACATGAGTATATCTGAAAAAATGTGGAATGAAATCAGAAGTCATGATTACTAAAACAAAACAAACAAAATCAAAGAATTACTGAAAACACAGACAAATGCAAAGGTTAACAGCATAATGAATGACCAAGAGATGACCAAGAGGTGAGTGACCAGCCACCCAGAAGGACACGCCATACTGGGACACAATCCAAGACCCCTCCCCAACAAACCGTGGCTTCTATAGACAGCCAGCAGGTGAGTTTCCTGTAGGTAGTTTGCTCCAAAACCAACATTCCATCCAATGGACCCTGTAAGCTCCAAGTCACACCCTGACACCCCAAACCCTTCAAAACCCAACACCCCACAGGCTCAGAGGAATGCTGAAATGTAAGCTGTAACTACACAGAGAGGACCAAGAGAAAGAACTAAGAGAGGAACTCTGAAGCAGAAGCTGTGACTGCAGAGTGGAAAATGAGAGTGAACCAACAGAGCAGACCAAGAGAACAGGCCAAGAAAGAGGACCAAGAGAGACCTAAGTGGCTCCCTGAGACACAGACAGTGACAGTACTAAACAGACTAAGAATGTTTCCCAAGACACAGACAGCCACTGCAAGGATTGGACAAAGATACAAAGACACTGCCAGGATCAATTGAGGGAAAAGATGTGTATACAACAATACAAGAATTAATCCAACAACCTAAAAAGAAATAAGGCAACACCAGAACACAGTGACCATACAACACGAAGAGTTGATCATCTTAACCCAGAAAGAGCAGAAGAAAGTGATTTTAAATGTAACTTTATAAATATAATAGAGATCTTTAAAGAGGAAATGAAAAACTCCCATAAGGAAATGAAGGACAAGACAAACAAAAAAAATTAGAAGAAATAATTAAATCTCTTAAAGAAACATAAAAACACTAAGAAAAAATATCAGATAAAGCAAACAATTCAAGACTTGAAGACTGAAATAGAGGCAATAAAGAAAACACAAAGTGAGGGAATTCTGGATGTGGAAAATTGGAGTATAAAAATGGGAACTACAGAGGCAAGCATAACAAACAGAATACAAGAGATGGAAGGAAGAATTTCATGTATTGAAGATACTATAGAGAAAATAGATTCATTGGTCAAAGAAAACATTACATCCAACATTTTTTTTTGCACAAAACTTCCATGAAATCTGGGACACCATAAAAACATCAAACCAATAGGGTTAGAAGAAAGATAAGAACCCAGCTTAAAGGAACAGAAAATATATTCAACAGAATAATAGCAGAAAACTTCCCAAACCTAAAGGAGGATTTCCCTATAAAGTTACAAGAAGGTTACAGAACACCAAATAGACTGGATCAAAAGAAGTCCCCTCATCATATAATAATCAAAATGCAAAACAAACAGAAGAAAGAATATTAAGAGCTGCTAAGGAAAAAGGTCTGTCAATGTCTAGTGTGTTGGGGTCCCTGGGTAAGGGTCTTGTGCAAATCAGGACACAGGGGATGCAGAGTATGAACAACTGCATAACAAGCTTTATTTTCTATGTTTTTTTATATAGACTAAAATGCATTGCCTCAACTCTGAAACCCCCCTTTACTCATGTACATGATCATGAGAAACTCTTGCCTCACCTTGCAAGAAACAATACATCAGTTAATAACAGTAATAAAAATGAAAAGAAGTACAAAGAAACAAGGCAAAATGTATACAGAAGCAAAGTACTCCTTTGTAACTGGTAGAGCATGAAGAAATGAGCTCAAAGACCACTTTGTTATCCAGGGTACAGATTCTGACAGAACATTTGAGAAATGGACAGAAAAAGTCTTTTTCATGTATGCTTGGCTTACCAAGCAACTGTTTCCCAACTTCATCTCACCTGTCCCAGGAGGCACCTTCACTCTAAACCAGTTATGTGTCTTCGCAAAGCTCAAGTAACACATAAAGTCAAACCTATCAGAATTATACCAGACTTCTCAATGAAAAATTTTGAAAGTCAGATGGTCCTTGGCATATGTGCTGCAGATACTAAGAGACCACAGATGCAAGCCAGACTTCCACACCCAGCAAAACTTTCAATCACCATTGACAGAGAAAACAAAATATTCCATGACAAAACCAAATCTAAGAAAAACTATCCATAGATCCAGCCCTACAGAAATACTAGAAGGAAAACCCCAACCCAAGGAAGCTAACTGTTTCCACAGAAACACAGGCAACAGATAACCCCACACCAAAAAAAATAAATAAATAAATAAATAAATAAATAAATAATAAAAAACTTAAAAAACAGGTAAAGACACACACACACAAACAAACTATCACCAAAAACATAAGAGGAATTAACAATCACTGTTCATTAATATCTTTTAATATCAATGGACTCAAGACACAGGCTAAGAGAATGCATATGAAAGCAGAATGCATCATTCTGCCATATACAAGAAACATATATCAACCGCAAAGACAGACATTTGCTAAGAATAAAGGGTTGGAGAAAGATTTTTAAATAAAATGGACCTAAAAAAGAGGCAGGTGTAGCTATCCTAATATCTAACCAAATAGACTTCAAATTAAAATCAATCAAAAGACATGAAGGATACTTTATACTCCTAACAGAAACAATTCTTCAAGATGAAGTTTCATTTCTGAATATTTATGCCCCAGATACAATATCACACACATATGTAAAAGAAACATTACTAAAACTTAAATTGCACATCAATTCCCACACAATAATAAGAGGAGACTTCAACACCCCACTCTCCACAATGGACAGGTTAACCAGATAAAAACTTAAGAGAGAAATAAGAGAACTAACAGATATCATGACTCAAATGGACATCTAATGAACATTCCACCAAACACAAAAGAATATACCTTCATCGGGGCTGGAGAGATGGCTCAGTGGTTAAGGGCACTGACTGCTCTTCCAGAGGTCCTGAGTTCAATTCCCAGCAACCACATGGTTGCTCACAGCCATCTATAAAGAGACCTGGCACCCCCTTCTGGCTTGCGGGCACACATGGAAGGAATGCTATACACATAATAAATAAATAAATATTAAAAAAAAGAATATACCTTCTTCTCACCACCTCAGGAATCCTTCTCTAAAATGGACGACATACTCAGTAACAAATCAAACCTACACAGATTAAGAAAATTGGAATAATCCCCTGTATCTTATTGGATCTCCATGGTTTAAAATTAGAATTCAACAGTAACACTGATTTCAGAAATCCTTTAAACAGATGGAACTTAAAGAGTGTTCTTTTGAACCACTTCTGTGTCAAGGAAGAAATAAAGAAAGAAATTAAAGACATCTAAAAATTCAACAAAATTTAAGGGACAATGTACCCAAACATATGGAAAAATATTAAAGCAATGGTGAGAGAAAAGATTATAGCACTAAATGGCTACATAAAAAGAGTGGAGAAATCTCCCATTAGTGACTTAACATCAAACATCAAAGCTCTAGAACAAAAAGAAGCAGACTCACCAGGGGGAGTAGATGACAGGATATAAACAGATTGAGTGCGAAGACAATAAAGTAGAATCCAAGAATACAATACAAGGAATCAATGAAGCAAAGAAATGGTTCTTTGAGAAAATCAACAAGATAGACGAACTCTTATCCAAACTAACAAAAAGCCAAGGAGAGAACATCCCAATTAACAAAATCAAATGAAAAGGGGAACATAAAAATAGACATTGAGGAAATCCAGAGAATCATTACATCATACTGCAAAAATATGTACTCCACAAAATTGGAAAATGGACAATTTTCTGGATAAGTAACAAATACCAAAATTAAGTCAAGACCAGGCAGAAAATTTAAATAGACTTATATTCTGCAAGGAAATAAATAGAAGCAGTCATCAAAAGCTTCCTAATCAAAGATAAAAAAGTCCAGGGCTAGATGATTTCAGAGCAGAATTCTACAAGAACTTCAAAGAAGAGATAATACCAATACTATTCAAAGTTGTCCACATAATAGAAGTAGAAGGAACATTGCCAAACTTTTTTTATGAGGCTATGTTTACCCTGATACCAAAACTGCGTAAAGAAAATGGAAGGATCTCCCATGCTCTTGAATTGGGAGGATCGACATAGTAAAAATGACAATTCTACCATAAGCAATCTATAGATTCAATGAAATCCCCATCAAAATCCCAACAAAATTCTTCACAGACCCTGAGAGAACAATAATCAACTTTATATGGAAAAACAAAAAACCCAGGATCGCCAAAACAATCCTATACTATAAAAGTACTTCCAGAGGCATTACCATCCCTGACTTCAAGCTCTATTACAGAGATACAGTAATGAAAACAGTTTGGTATTGGCATAAAAACAGAGATGTTGACCAATGGAATCAAATCAAAGACCCAGATATTAATCCACAAACCTACAAACACCTGATTTTCGACAAATGAGCTAAAAGTATACAATAGAAGAAAGAAAGCATCTTTAACAAATGGTGCTGGCATAACCAGATGTCAACCTGTAGAAGAATCAAAATAGATCCATATCTATCGTCATGCACAAAACTCAAGTCCAAATGGATTAAAGACCTCAATATAAATCTGACCAAACTGAACCTGATAGAAGATAAAGTGGGAAGTAGTCTGCAACACATGGGCACAGGAGACCACTTCCTACGTATAACCCCAGTATAACAAACAATAAGAGCAACAATGAATAAATGGGACCTCCTGAAATTGAGAATCTTCTGTAATGCAAAGGACACTGTCATTAAGATAAAAAGGCAACCTACTGAACAGGAGAAGATCTTCACCAACCCCTCATCAGACAATGGTCTGATCTCCAAATTATATAAAGAACTCAAAAAACTAGACATTAAAACTCTAATTAAAACAATTAAAAATGGGGTACTGAACTGAGCAGAGAATTCTCAACAGAAGTTCAAATGGCCAAAAGACACTTAAGGTCATGCTCAATCTCCTTAGCGATCAGCAAAATGCAAATTAAAACAACTTTGAGATACCATCTTACATCTGTCAGAATGGCTAAAATCAAAAACATCAATGATAGCCTATGCTGGAGAAGATGTGGAGTAAGGGGTACACTCATCCATTGCTGGTGGGAATGCAAACTTGTGCAACCATTTTGGAAATCAGTGTGGAGCTTTCTCAGGAAACTGGGAGTCAACCTACATCTGGATCCACCAATTCCACTCTTGGGAATATACCCAAGAGTTGCCCAATCATACTACAAAAGCATTTGTTCAACTATGTTCATAGCAGCACTATTTGTAATAGCCAAGCCTGGAAACAACCTAGGTGCCCCTCAATAGAAGAATGGATAAAGAAGATATGACACATATACACTTTAGAGTTCTACTCAGCGGTAAAAACACAATGACATCTTGAATTTTGTATGCAAATGGATGGAAATAGAAACCACTTTACTGAGTGAGAAAACCCATACCCCAAATGATGAATATGGTATATACTCACTCATGAGTCGATTCTAGCCATAAACAAAGGACATTGAGCCTATAATTTGTTATCTTAGAGAAGCTAAATAAGAAGGTGAACCCAAAGAAAACATATAGTTATCCTCCTGGATATTCGAAGTAGACAAGATCGCCAGGCAAAAGTTGGGAGCACAGGGGTGGGGTAGGAGTAAGGGGAGATAGGGAGAGAGAAGGGAGAAGAGGATGATTGGGGAGAGCTTGTGGAATGGGATGTTTGAGATGGAGAAAAGGTGGATATGGGAGGAGGGAAGAAGATATCTTAATTAAGGGAGCTATTTTAGGGTTGACAAGTGACTTAGTTCTAGAGCGGTTTCCAAGTGTCCAAGGGGATGACCCCAGCTAGGACCTTGAGCAGCAGAAGTGAGGGTGCCTGAACTGGCCTTCTCCCATTACCACACTGAAGAATATCTTGCATATCACCATAGAACCTCCATCTGGCGATGGATGGAGATAGAGACAGAGACCCACATTGGATCACTGAACTGAGCTCCCAAGGTCCAGATGAAGAGCAGAAGAAGGGAGAACATGAGCAAGGAAGTCAGGACCCTAGTGGTGTGTCCACCCACAGAGAAGCTGGGACTGGTCTAATGAGAGCTTACCTAGGCCAACTGGACTGGGACTGAACTAGCATTTGATCAAACTGGACTCTCTGAATGTGGCTGACAATGATGGCAGACTGACTGAGAAGCCAATGATAATGACACTGGGTTTTGATTCTACTGCATGTACTGGCTTTTTGGGAGTCTAGTCTGTTTGGATGCACACCTTCATAGACCTGGATGTTGAGTGGAGGGCCTTGGACTTCCCACAGGGCAGAGCACCCTGACTTCTTTTAGTACTGGAGAGGGAGAGAGTGGAAGTGAAAGGGGAGAACAGAAGAATGGGAGGAGATGGAAATTTTTAATAAATAAATAAATTTAAAAATATGACACACATCCTTAAAAAATCTATCAATGTAATCTATGAATAAACTGAAAGAAAAAAACCATATGATCATCTTGTTATGTGCTGAAAAAGCATTCAACAAAATCTAACACACCTTCATGATAAAGATCTTGGAGATGTCAGGCATACAAGGAACATATCTAAACACAATAAAAGTAATGTACAGCAAGCTGATAGCCAATCACAAATGGAGATAAATTTGACTGTCCACTCTTTCTATATCTATTCAAAATAGTTCATGACATTCTGGCTAGAGCAATAAAATAACAAAATGGAGCAATCCATTTTCTGGTATCTTCTTAAATTTCTTTCTGTAAAGACTTAAAGTTCTTGAGAGCAGGTCTTAGACTTCTAAGCCTTGAAATAACTTGCTCATTATTACTCAAGTTATTTTATTTTATTTATGGCTATTACTAAGAAAAATGTTTCACTGATTTCTTTCTCAGTTTCTTTATAATTTGTATATAAGAATGCTACTGATATTTTTGAGCTGGTCTTCTATCCTGCCATATTACTGAAGGTATTTATCATCTGTAGGAGTACCCCAGTAGAGTTTTTTGGGTCCCTTATATATATTATCATATCATCTACAAATAATAAAATTTTGACTTTCCAAATTGAATCCCTGGATCTTACTCATTGCCAAACACTGCATACTCTAATTGTATCCTGCCAGGCAAAATATGATCACACAGGTAGTGTTAACACTATTTAGAGAGACTACCAACCATGCTGTTTACCAGATTTTAAGTCTTCTTCTTAGGAATAAATTTGTGCCTTGTAGGTACTATAATCATAATCAAAACTCATAGATATGAAATTCAGAGGTCCCAAAGGAGAACTTATCAATGTTTTCTTAATGGTCACTTTGTCTAACTCATTTCTAAATACTTATGCTTATACCTAAAGATTTTTGTTGTTTTCAATATTCGTAAGAGATACAAAGATTGTAGTATAATGCAAAGATTCATAATTGTCCAAAATTATGAAAATTAATGGTTGTGTATTCAACTATATATGAAACACAAAAGTCATCCTCTTGTCCCAGTATCAGAGAACTCTGCAGAAAAGAAAGTGCAAAGAAAGAAGAGAATAGAAGAATTATACAAGTGTTATGAATGCCCAATTTCTGCTTATGACATGATTGTTACACACATGGAGTTAGAGTAGGTGCGATTAATCATACAAAACATCTCCAAAATAAAGAGAGTTAAAAATTCCATCAGGGACAAGCAAAGTTATTCTGAAAACCTGACCCTAACTAAGGAGGTGATCTGTCAATAGATGCTTTGAGAGCAGGTTGTCATTGGCAGGGTATCGATGTCCTGTTGGATCACCCAATACACATGTGCATATGGACAGAACTAATTGGGTTTAGTGGACTATAGAAAGGATATAAAGTGATAGGAAGAGGCAAGATAGGTTTATTGTTATGAAAACTGCATGGACAGAGTGTGACACTGATATGAATAAGATATTTTGCATATGAAAATTAAAAAAAATCATAATGCTTTTTGAAAATCTGAAAAAAGCATATTAATGAAGACAAGAAAGCGTTGGAGAAGAAATTGCTTGATTTTTTTTTTATTTTTGAAGAGATTTTTTTTTATTGATTTCCAATTTTGTTCCACTCTAGTCAGAGGACATTTTTTTTTGAAATTGTTTGATTTTATAAAGTAATCAAAAGAGTTAAAGTATTTCAATGATTGATATCTGTGTAAGAGAAAAGTAATAGTTAAAATTATACTTAACACACATTTCCTGAAATATGTGTAATTCAGAATTTGAATTTTAATGTTTATTGATTCCTCAGAAAAGTATTCAAAAAATAATCTATTGAGCAGTCCTAGACTTTAGAAAATTATTTCAAGCATCAGTAGAAAAAAAAAAAGCCTGTCATTTGAATAGAGGACAGAAACAAACTGTTTAATGTCAGATTACCTTACAAAAGCAAAACAAAATAACAGCAGGAGGGAGAAGCCATGGAGCCACTGCCAGAGCAGACATGCTGAAACCTTGCTGGTTTCCATGCTGGTTGACTCATTCCTGAGTTTCTTCAGAAGCTTCTGGAAAGCACCAAGACAGAAGTGGCGGACCCCCACCCACGCAGACGCAGCCAATGGGGGATAGTCCAGGCATGAAACAGTGAAGCCAACACTGAGAGCAGATCACCCTACTACAATTAAATCAAGTAGGCTTTTTGGGGCCTGGCCTGCAGAGGGGGAGGCCTTTTATTGGCAAGGTCCACGGGTGAACAGGGAGCCTGGTCCTGTCCCTGAAATTCCTCCTGAGTGGGGAGAGTATTCTAGGGACACAGAAAATGGAGCGGGAGCATTCCCCGACCCCCTTCACCCCCCTGGTTAGCCTGTGAGGGCTGATACCCTCTGCTGTGGATGCTCTTCCTCTGCTGCAACCTCTCTCTTCCTGGTACATCCCAGCTTGTGCCCAGGGCCCTCCTTCATTCCCCCTCCCTTCTGAGGGGCCTCAGGATCACCCAGTATAGCCTGTTTGGGCACTGGGTCGGGAGCTCAGGGCAGAGGGGTAGGCCTTTTATTGGCAAGGTCCACGGGTGAACAGGGAGCCTGGTCCTGGTTCTGAAGATCCTTCTGAGTGGTGAGAGAGATCTTGGCCCACTGTGGGAGCCAGGAAACGGAGCGAGGGCACTTTGTAAGTGGGGCCCTTGGCCAGAAGGGAAACCTGTTCCTGAATTAAAAGACCCATTAGATAGCATTGATAGGAGGAGATGGGCAGGCACCAAGGCAAGAATTCACCCAACAATCTGAAAAACAACATGAAAACACCAGAAACCAATGATCTTACAACAGAAGGACTTGAAAACCCTAACACAGAAGAAGTGGAAAAAATTGACTTTATGAAAGCAACAGAGTCCCTTAAACAACATGTAAAAAACACCCTTATAGAAATGGATGAGAAGTATAACAACAAGTTTGATGAAATGAGAAAATATATAAATGATACCCTGGGAAACCAAGAAAACATGATCAAACAGGTAACAGAAACAGTTCAAGAATTGAAAACTGAAATCGAAGCAAGGAAGAAAACACAAACTGAGCACCAGCTGGATATGGAAAATCTAGGTCAATGAGCAGAGACTACAGAAACAAACATAATCAATAGAATACAAGAGAAAGAAGAAAGAATCTCAGATTCTGAAGACAACATAGAGAAAATAAACGCACTGATCAAAGAAAACAGCAAAGCCAAAAAATTCTCATCACAAAACATTCAGGAAATATGGAACACAATTAAAAGAACAAACCTAAGAATAATAGGGATAGAAGAAGGAGAAGAGTGACAGCTCAAAGACCCAGAAAATATTTTTAACAAAATTATAGAAGAAAACTTTCCCAACATAAAGAAAGATATTCCTTTGAATATTCAAGAAGCATACAGAACACCAAACAGACTGGAAAAAAAATTTCCTCGCCATATTATAATCAAAACCCAAAATATACAGATTAAAAAAAGAATATTAAGAGCTGCAAATGAAAAAGGGCCAGTTACTTATAAAGGTAAACCGATCAGACTTACACCTGACTTCTCTATGGAAACCATGAAAGCCACAAGGTCCTGGATAGAGGTACTGCAGAAACTAAGAGACCATGGATGCAAACCCAAACTACTATATCCAGCCAAGCTATCATTCACTATCGATGGAGACAACAAGACATTCCAGGATAGGAACATATTTAAATAATATGTAGCCACAAATCCAGCCCTACAGAAAGTAATAGAAGGAAAATCACAACACAAGGAATCCAACATAGGCAACAGTGCCTATAATAACTCAGGCATCTGGCGACCTTTCACCATCACGACTCAAAGAAGGGAGACATACAAACTCTACTACCAAAAAAAAATAGGAATAACCAGAGTAAACAACCACTGGTCATTAGTATCACTTAATATTAATGGTTTCAATCCACCTATAAAAAGGCACAGACTAAAAGATTGGATACGAAAAGAGGATCCAACATTCTGCTGTTTACAAGAAACACATTTCAACCACAAAGACAGGCATCTACTCAGGGTAAAGGGTTGGGAAAAGGTTTTTCAAGCAAATGGTCCTAAGAAAAAAGCAGGTGTGGCCATACTAATTTCTAACAAAATGGACTTCAAACTAAAATCAATCAGAAGAGATCAAGATGGACACTTTATACTCATAACAGGAACAATTCATCAGGTTGAAGTCTCAATCCTGAATATCTACGCCCCTAAAATAAAAGCACCCACTTATGTAAAAGAAATATTACTAAAACTCAAGGCAGACATCAAACAACACACATTAGTACTAGGAGACTTCAAGACACCTCTCTCACCAATGGACAGGTCAATCAGACAGAAACCTAATAGAGAATTAAGAGAATTGTTGGAGGAAATGAAGCAAATGAACTTAACCAACATCTATAGAACACTCCACCCAAATAGGAAAGAATATACCTTCTTCTCTGCAGCTCATGGAACCTTCTCGAAAATTGACCACATACTCAGAAACAAAGAAAATCTCCACAGATACAAAAAAATATCAGTGTCCACCTGTGTCTTATCATATCACCACAGATTAAAGTTAGAAGGCACCAACAATGCTACCCACAGAAAGCCGACAAACTCATGGAAACTGGACAGTCAACTACTGAACCACACCTCGGTCAAGGAAGAAATTAAGAAAAATTAAAGTCTTCCTTGAATTTAATGAAAATAAAGAGACAACATACTCAGACCTATGGGACACGATGAAAGCAGTGCTCAGAGGAAAGTTCATAGCACTAAATGCCCGCTTAAAGAAAACGGAGAACGCATACATTGGGGACTTAACAGCATACCTGAAAACTCTAGAAAAAAAAGAAGCAGACACACCCAGGAGGAGTAGAAAACTGGAAATAATCAAACTGAGGGTGGAAATCAACAAAATAGAAACACAGAAAACAGTCCAAGAATCAATGAAACAAAAAGCTGGTTCCTAGAAAAAATTAACAAGATCAACAAACCCCTATCCAAACTAATTAAACGATAGAGAGAACACACAAATAAATAAGATCAGAAATGAAATGGGGACATAACCACAGACACAGAGGAAATTCAGAGAATCATTAGATCTTCCTACAAAAGCCTGTATGCCACAAAACTGGAAAATGCAAAAGAAATGGACACTTTTTTTTGGATAAAAACCATATACCAAAGCTAAACCAAGAACAGGTGAACAATCTAAATAGACCTGTTAGTTGTGAAGAATTGGAAATGGTTATCAAAAATCTCCCTTCCAAAAAAAGCCCAGGACCAGATGGTTTCAATGCAGATTTTTCTACCAGAACTTCCAAGAAGACCTAATACCTATACTTCTTAATGTATTTCACAATATAGAAACAGAGTCACTGCCAAATTCCTTTTATGAAGCTACAGTTACGCTGATACCAAAACCACACAAAGACCCAACCAAGAAAGAGAATTACAGGCCAATCTCACTCATGAACATCGATGTAATAGTTCTCAATAAAATACTGGCAAACCGAATCCAAGAACACATCAGAAAAATTATCCATTATGATCAAGTAGGCTTCATCCCAGAGATGCAGGGCTGGTTCATTATACGCAAATCTATCAATGTAATCCACCATATAAATAAACTGAACAAAACCATATGATCATTTCATTAGATGCTGAAAAAGCATCCGACAAATTTCAACACCCCTTTATGATGAAGGTCTTGAAGAGATTAGGGATAAAAGGACCATACCTAAACATAATAAAAGCTATTTACAGCAAACCGACAGCTAACATTAAATTAAGCAGAGAAAAACTCAAAGCCATCCCACTAAAATCAAGAATACGACAAGGATGTCCACTCTCTCCATACCTCTTCAATATAGTGCTTGAGGTTCTGGCAATAGCGATAAGACAACATAAGGGAATCAAGGAGATTTATATGGGAAAGGAAGATGTTAAGCTTTTGTTATTCGCAGATGATATGATAGTATACATAAGCGACCCCAAAAATTCCACCAAAGAACTCCTACAGCTGATAAACACCTTTGGGAATGTGACAGGATTCAAGATCAACTCGAAAAAATCAGTTGCCTTCCTATACAGTAAGGATAAGGAAGCAGAGAGGGAAATCAGAGAAACATCACCTTTCACGATAGCCACAAATAGCATAAAATATCTTGGGTTAATTCTGACCAAGGAAGTGAAAGTCTATTTAACAAGAACTTTCAGTCTTTGAAGAGAGAAATCGATGAGGACACCATGGAAGGATCTCCCTTGTTCTTGGATTGGGAGGATCAACATAGTAAAAAATGGCAATTCTACCAAAAGCAATCTATAGATTCAACGCAATCCCCATCAAAATCCCATTAAAATTCTTCACAGATCTGGAAAAGACAATAATCAACTTTATATGGAAAAACAAAAACCCAGGATAGCCAAAACAATCTTATACAAAAAAGGATTGTCTGGAGGCATTACCATCCCTGACTTCAAACTCTATCACAGAGCTACAGTATTGAAAACAGCTTGATATAGGCATAGAAACAGAGAAGTTGACCAATGGAATCGAATAGAAGACCCGGACTTTAACCCACAAACCAAGAACACCTGATTTTTGATAAAGGAGATAAAAGTATACAATGGAAAAAAGAAAGCATCTTTAACAAATGGTGCTGGCAAAACTGGATGTCAATCTGTAGAAGAATGAAAATAGATCCATATCTATCACCATGTTCAAAACTCAAGTCCAAATGGATTAAAGAACTCAATATTAGTCTGAACACAGTGAACCTGATAGAAGAGAAAGTGGGAAGTACTCTACAACACATGGGCATAGGAGAACACTTCCTACGTATAACCCCAGCAGCACAGACATTAAGGGCATCATTGAATAAATGGGACCTCCTGAAACTGAGAAGCTTCTGTAAAGCAAAGGACACTGTCACTAAGACAAAAAGGCAACCCACTGACTGGGAGAAGATCTTCACCAACCCCGCAACTGACAAAGGTCTGATCTCCAAAATATATAAAGAACTCAAGAAACTAGACCGTAAAGGGCTAATCAACCCAATTAAAAAATGGGGCACTGAGCTGAACAGAGAATTCTCAACAGAACAAGTTTGAATGGCCAAAAGACTTTTAAAGTCATTCTCAACTTCCTTAGCGATCAGGGAAATGCAAATCAAGACAACTTTAAGATACCATCTTACACCTGACAGAATGGCTAAAATAAAAAGCACCAATGATAGCCTTTGCTGGAGAGGTTGTGGAGAAAGGGGTACACTCATCCATTGCTTGTGGGAATGCAAACTTGTGCAACCACTTTGGAAAACAGTGTGGCAGTTTCTCAGGAAATTCGGGATCAACCTACCCCTGGACCCAGCAATACCACTCTTGGGAATATACCGAAGAAATGGCCTATCATACAACAAAAGTATATGCTCAACAATGTTCATGCAGCATTGTTTGAAATAGCCAGAATTTGGAATCAACCTAGATGCCCTTCAATGGAAGAATGGATGAAGAAAGTATGGAATATATACATATTAGAGTACTACTCAGCAGTAAAAAACAATGACTTCCTGAATTTTGCATGCAAATGGACGGAAATAGAAAACACTATCCTGAGTGAGGTGAGCCAACCCCAAAAAGAGGAACAGGGGATGTACTCACTCATATTTGGTTTCCAGCCATAAATAAAAGACATTGAGCCTATAATTCGTGATCCTATTGAAGCTAAATAAGAAGATGAACCCAAAGAGAAACATACAGGCATCCTCCTGAATATTAACCTTCATCAGGCGATGAAAAGAGACTGAGACAGAGACCCACATTGGAGCACCGGACTGAAATCTCACGGTCCAAATCAGGAGCAGAAGGAGAGAGAGCACGATCAAGGAACTCAGGACCGCGAGGGGTGCACCCACACACTGAGACAATGGGGGTGTTTTATCCGGAACTCACCAAGGCCAGCTGGCCTGGGTCTGAAAAAGCATGGGATAAAACCGGACTCGCTGAACATAGCGGACAATGAGGACTACTGAGAACTCAAGAACAATGGCAATGGGATTTTGATCCTACTGCAAGTACTGGCTTTGTGGGAGCCTAGGCAGTTTGGATGTTCACCTTACTAGACCTGGATGGAGGTGGGTGGTTCCTGGACTTCCCACAGGGCAGGGAACCCTGATTGCTCTTAGGGCTGATGAGGGAGGGGGACTTGATGGGGGAGGGGGAGTGAAATGGGAGGCGGTGGCGGGAGGAGGCAGAAATCTTAAATAAATAAATAAATTAATAATTAATTAATAATAAAAATAGCAGCAGAATCACACATTCTTAAAGAGTGTAAAGAAAAAAATATAAGAAACCAATTTAAATAACTCTTTTAGATATTTTTTTTAAGAATCAGAATTTTTAATATTTTAAAGTATTTTAGAGGATATTGGTGTATTTGTTTTTTCATGATTAGCTGGGCTCAAGAATGCAATCAAATATGGAGTCATTTTTTTAACCTTGATCTTGAAATATGAGTTCTTGGCCATAAACTTATTTTTTAAGTGGTGTTACCTGTAATATAGTTCTCTATCACAGTTGTACCATAACCAGAAAACAATGTAGTCTAAGACATTTAAAATTTATCATCTATTAAATAATAGTCTTTCCTCAGTACTACAAGAATATGTTAGAAAAATAAAGAATACGCACTTCATATTATACAACAATGAAACACAACACACAAAATTATTTCAAATGTCCTAAATATATACAGGCAATAATCCAATTTTAGCTTTATATATTTCTATGAAGAGGACTTGATGACATATTTAATCTCCATACAGAAATATATTTATAAACAAAGTTTTATTTTGTGAGAAGTCATCAGAATTTGATTATTTCTGAACTTTCAGTAAGTGAATTCTTTTTAGAATTATTGTACAAATAACTCTAATTCCACTACATATTTAAGGCAATGTGCAGTAAATCAAAGCAAAATCAAACTATTTACAGATAATGTCTTGAGCATGATTCACAATCTCTAAAACTTTCTCATTAGTTACAATTTCCTTGAAGTATATTAAATCAGGAGCTAATAGGTTTGAGATATTCTAATCAGTCTGAATGTTTTTCTAGTTGTTTGATTTCCCATCTTCTTCTGGAAGTGATGACCACAGAATTATTTATAAAAACTAAAATGTCAAGAATATTTCTGAGATATCACAAATATGTTCCATTTCCTGGTATCAGTAGATATGTATGTATTATAGTGTTATCAAGCTACTTCTGAATTTGTTTGGATTCCTGTTGAAAATCAGTGGCTGGAAACACCTACTTTTCTGTTTCACTATGTTCACTTTCTTGGACTGGACACCAATGATGAGAATTTTCATATTTGTTATTTCATTTGACAATGTGAAAGCCAATACGTTACTCCAAAAACTATTTTACTATGTGCCTGATATATGAAAAATATCTAATATTATATTTCAAAACTAAAAAAAAAATACAAGGTGACCCTGGACATGAGGATTACAACATGGTACAAGCCATTTTTTCCTGGGTTTTTAATTAGCTCCTTACTCTATACAAAGTACTTTACCTATTGGGTTGAATTAAAATTTGAAGAATCTTAAGAGTTTATCATGTCATATCAAATTTATATTTAAAAAAATCAAAAAAAATTCATTTGTGATTTCTTTTCTAAAAACAGAAAACAATCTATCACAAATCATTGTGTCCATAATATCCAAGCCTGTCTTCTTATAGGCTTTGAAAAAAATTTGTTTTATAGTTTATCACTATGCTACCTGTAAATCACTGGAAAAAAACAAAATTAAATAATTAACTCATAGGTACCTTTAATTGCAAGAAAGTAAAATCTAGAGTAGATTATTTCTTTCCTTCATAATGAACTGTATAAAGTGTTATTTTTAATTGCTTAGTACCCTGGCTCATTTTATAGACTGCCAGACATGATCTTGTCTTCCTTTTCAACAAACACAGGACATATACAATTTATTTGTTCAAATGTCATATGATTTTTTTAAAAACTGTTTTATATATCATTTATGATGCAAGGACCTAAAACTGAAATGGTTTAAATTCTAAGCACAATTAATTCTTTCTATGTATGAAATGGAAAAGTGAGTTCAGAAATAACAGATTAGAAAATAAAGGATATTTAAATAGTTTCATTACAATTATAGTGTGTGTTTCAAATAGTTTAGATGTCTGGGATTATTCACTAATATATATCATATATAAAGCAATTTTGTATATTGATTTCCAGAAGTCAAAAGTTGATGCCAATCAGTAATGATTTCAAACGTGCATATTACAGTATTATTTAAATTTATCATTGAATAATTATAGTTATCATTTAGTCTGACCTTTCAAAAATAGTAATTCAGTACTGGTTTGCATTATCTTCTATTTAATTTCTTAGGAAGTCATAATGCAGGTAGATACATTTTATATGAGAAAAATGCTCTTATTTTTCTCTAAAAACCATTTTAGACATTTTATGTTGAAATTTGATTCAATATAAGTTTCAGTATTCAGACAAATAGAAAAGATATAAATGTGGAAGAAAACAATCTTGGACCTCTTAATTTTGATTATATACTAAAGTAGTATTGATTTTATTTTATTTTTATTTTTTATTTTTTTTTATTTATTTATTTTTTTTTGGTTTTTCGAGACAGGGTTTCTCTGTGGTTTTGGAGCCTGTCCTGGAACTAGCTCTTGTAGACCAGGCTGGTCTCAAACTCACAGAGATCCGCCTGCCTCTGCCTCCCGAATGCTGGGATTAAAGGCGTGCGCCACCAATGCCCGGCAGTAGTATTGATTTTAAAATCCTCTGTTTAAAAAAAAAAGAAAAGAAATTCACATGAAACATATGTCAAAAGTTCAGGCAGGTTGGAAACCTGGATGATAATGGTTAGCTTTACACAGTTGACACTCTGGCATGCATAGCTTTGTTCTCGTCAAACTCACTTTATACCTTCACTCTTCTATTCAAAGTCCATCATTTACTAGCTCTGCCAGTGGAAAAGACAGGATTCCTTCATATTTACTTTTGTAAAATTCAAACAATGGTGGTGTACAAATGAAACATGCATATCCAGTGAAGGCTAAATACTCAATGGTGTCTGGTTTCACTTTTTATGTATATAGCTAAGTACATATGTTGACTTTTATAAGTACATATTTACACACAAAGCATTATATGACAGTTTATTCTGCTGAATAATTTTAGCTTTCTTAGTTATGAAATGCATAATTTTTGTCTTGGGTAAAGTTTAGTGATGTGGGTAGAAGAAAGGTAAATCAAAAGAATACAGCTCTACAGGAGTGAACATAAACTTGGCACTTACTCAAACATTTAAAAATTTACAAAATGCAGGCTCTAATTCAATGAAAGTTTGGCTATATGTTGTCCACATCCAGATAGAGGTTTATGTTATGGAACATTGTTGATATTAAATGACTTATCCAATTCCAGTAATGAATTTGAAAAGCCATTAAGGACCTGAATTCTCACTGATTTTCATATCTTGTATCACATGCACAGGCACAAGTTTAGCCAGCTAGGATGCCGAGACTCAAAATTGTTATACTCCAATACTATAAAATAGAGTGGATAATTGTTTGATAATTTAAAATGTTAATCATTTAAGTGTCTATATGGTCAAAATTGGCTAATATGATAGTTTTTCTTTTTGTAAGCATAAGTCATAATAAAGAAAGAATAACCAAAATGTATGTTGGTAATTTCCAAGTAATGCATCTTTATGAGAATAAATATGATTTACAATATAGAAGTATAAGATTTAAAGCACTAGGGAAAAATAAAAAGCAAGTAAAGAATGCTTTACTCAAACATATAGAGAAAAGAGTAAAGTCATTGGAAAAGGTTTGTTTTTGACATAACATTTGAATAGCATTAAAAGCAATCACTAGCAGGGAACGTTATGAAATAGAATTTGCATCATTTTTCCATTCATTTGTTCATTTCCTTGATCTTGCACACAGTTCAGGCTATGGAAGTCAATAAATGTAGGTATAATACCAAAACTTGAAGAAACTAGGGTGGTAATTTCACAAAGCACTCTTGCTCTCAGTGAGAGTAAAGAGTAAAATGGTAAAAATAAAAACATGTATAATCCTAATAAACTTAACTGGAAATAAAGATTTAACTTGAATAAGGGATTTCTATAATATTTCTGCAGGGGGAAGGGTAGATATTTCACTCGGTGTTTCTGACCAGATAGAAAAGCTTGTATATGTCTTTGAAGGATGATAGCTGAGTAAGAATGCTTCTTTACAGTATGTATATCAATTAAAATCTTGGATTTGGATATAGGGTTTATCAGGGAGAAAATATAGTAATATAAAGAATGTGGTAAAAATCATCTAGATCATAGTCCTGAGGATGGTGTTCTCCATAAATTTTCCATGAAACATTTCTTCAGTATTGTAATTGACGTTTCCATCATTAACAAAACTGTATTCGGGTAGTCTATACAATATTTTTTTTATAGTTAGACATTTATTAGGTGGATTATGGAAGGGAAGGAAAAGGGGGAGAAGGAGGAGAGAGAGAGAGGGAGAGAGAGGGAGAGAGGCTGCCTCCAGTGTCTAGCCTTCTCAGCCCCCCCCCCAACAAAGATGATATCCACAAATAAGCCAGAAGCAGTCTAGAGAATCTGCCGCCCCAATTCCCTCAACCTGTGGTGCCTATTCTTCTGGTTTTTCTTATAAAAAAGAGCTGGAATATAATGATTGTTCTGTCTTTTTAAGAGAAAATCCACTCCCACTCCTTTCCTGCTTGCAGCCTCAGACCCCGATTTCCTCTTCCTGTCCCCTCTTTCTGTACAATATTTTTCAATGTTCAAAATAAATCACCATAGCAAGTGATGCAGTAAAAGCATGAATAACATTATTGTAAGAAAATTATATTACATGGTATATTGTATGAAAATGTTAGAATGAAACCTATTGTATGTGAAGTAAAAGTGATAAAAAAAATAGCACATTGATTAAGCGAAGTTCTACAAAAGCATGCAATTTATATCTTTAGACCCAAATTTCTGAATGTATCAAAATTCAGTAGATGGGACTGAGTTCATTGTGTATCAAGCATGTATCAAGTGGAGATATATAACGTGGAGAGATTGACAGCAGATGTCAATCTGGGTTAAGACTTAGATTCAATATCTAGGCATCACAGGGATACAGCATAACCTGAGGATGTTTTCTATCACTATATGAAGTATAGAAATCTCCATGGAGATTGAAATACCATCACTTGACCTAAACTTTTTTCTAAAGTTGCATGAGCTAAAAACTGGCAAATGCTTACCTGAGTACTAATAAGTATATGCGAGTAGTTTTAAAAATTGTAATTTTTAAAAACTGACCAGTGAACTTTTCCACATCTCTTAGTGGTGCTTAGATTTTTGTAAGATAAGCCTATGGTATTAGACTGCAAAACATCTACAAAACAGATTTTTTTAAATCTTGAGGAATCACCAGTGACAGCCTTGGATAATTAGAAATTATTTGGAATCACAAGATTTCTAAAGCAGCTTTTTTCCCGACATCTTAGGGAGGCTGCAGTGGTCGTCGCCACTCTCTGAACTTCATCATGCCGCCCAGGGATGACAAGAAGAAAAAAGATGCCGGAAAGTCGGCCAAAAAAGACAAAGACCCAGTAAATAAGTCTGGTGGCAATGCCAAAAAGAAGAAGTGGTCCAAAGGCAAAGTTCGGGACAAGCTCAACAATCTAGTCCTGTTTGACAAGGCTACATACGACAAACTCTGTAAGGAAGTTCCCAACTATAAACTTATTACTCCAGCCCGTGGTCTCTGAGAGACTGAAGATTCGCGGTTCCTTGGCCAGGGCAGCTCTTCAGGAGCTCCTTAGTAAAGGGCTTTTCAAGCTGGTTTCAAAGCACAGAGCCCAAGTAATTTACACCAGAAACACAAAGGGTAGAGATGCCCCAGCTGCTGGTGAAGATGCATGAACAGGTTCAATGAGCTGTACATTTGGAAAAATAAAACCTTATTTAATCAAAAAAAAAAAGATTTCTAAAGCAAAAATTCAGCTCAATGCAGCAGTGGTTACTGGGGATTGATTTCTTAAAGATGAATTAATTGTTAATTTACATCAAGTTCATACATTGATAGAAGATGTTCAACAGGTCTTGCACTATTGCTACTGTGATGCCTGGTATATGAACACAGCTGGAGTGTGATGAAGAGCAAGAATAATCCTCGTGTTTATTTAAGAATTCTGCACCTGAGACAAAACCCTTTATTCTTTATTCAGCTGGAAAAAGGCAGGTCAGGGAGGGATATACATATTCAAGAGGAAATGAAATACTACCAAAATTAAATAAAATGTTTTAAATGAAACTTGTTCAATGTCTCTTCAAAACAAAGTAGAAAGATCAATCTTTTGTAAGCTTCTATGAACAGTGTACCCAAAATATTGTCAAGAAAATAATTCTTTCCAACAAGATCACTTTCAATGCACCAAAGAATGAAAGGATTGGGAAAAGTTAATTTTGTCTTTTATTTGTCTACATAGGTGAAATAGCAAAGTAAATTCAAATAGAATATTTTTAAGTCAGAATATAGTAGACATAATACTTATTTCTTTTTACATGCATGTATACATATTGCTTTTGCTCAGTTATTTTCACCAAGTTCAGTTTTTGTAAAATACGATAAAAGAGCAAAATCATAAATGCTCTAAAATAAAAATATCAAATAATTCAAACTTAGATACTTTTAAATACTGCTTGCTATGAACTTGCAATACTTTTGAGTAACACTTTTGAAATTGAAAAAATTCCAAAACAAGTGCATTTAATCTGAAAAGTCCCATCTCAAGAAGAAAGCCTGCATCCTGCTTTACTGGATGATTTATCAACCCTGCTGGAGTTGATAAATAACAAATCTGTATCACAAATTCTCTGAGATGTTTTTTGATCATGAAAATAAACCTAGGTGGACCCTTGTGTATCTCTCTAAGGGTCCTCTAGGGTACCCAGTTTTTCTGAGATTCTGGCCTGTAGACTGGTTGTTCTTTGCTTTATGTACATTATCTTCATCCTCTCCATCATAAGCTACCATCATCATTTTTTATCTTAGTCATGTGACATGTGTAAGATGGTATCTCAGAGTTGTTTTGATTTATATTTCTCTGATGACTAAGGATGTTGAACATTTCCTTAAGTGTCTTTTGGTCATTTGATTTTTCTCTGCTGAGGGTTCTCTGTTTAAATATGTACCCCATTTCTTAAATAAGATTATTTGGTGTTTTAATGTCTAGTTTCTTGACTTCCTTTTATAATTTAGAGATCAGTCCTCTGTCAAGTGTGGGACTGATGTCCTTCTGTATGCCACTCTTTTGTCTTGACCATGTTGTGTTCTTTGCTTTACAAAAGTTTTTCAGTTTCAGGCGGTCCCATTGCTTAATTGTCGCTCTCACTGTTTATGCTACTGCTGTTCTGGTGCTTTGTTTTGTTTTTCCATATGAAGTTGATTGGTGTCCTTTCAATGTCTATGAAGAATTTTTCTGGGATTTTGATGGATATTGCACTAAATTTGTAGATTGCTTTTGGTAAAACTGTTTAGGAACATTTTATAGGATTACTGCAATATCCATTACAACATTTACAATATCTTTATAGGTTGATTTCACAGAAATATGTAATGCAGATTTAAATGTGTATGTGTGTTGGAGGAAGGAGAATACTTGTGCATGCCTGCACATCTGCATACCAGTGCTTGTACAATTGTCCAAGAAAGGCCAACTATGTAAACACACTGTCTATGTTAGTTCAAATAACCGATTCATATATCTTCCATTAGAAAATATTCAAAGAGATCTTACTAATCAAAAGAACTGAGAAATTATGGAAATCTAATTTTTCACTATTTCTGAGATGTCTAAGGTGTTGAAAGAGTTCATAGATTAGAGTAGGAGTACAAAAGTGAAACCACAGTTGAAGTTCTTTATGTCCTGGTCATAATGCATGTACGGTGTTAGTAGTTACCCATGTACTGCTGTCAAGATTGAAGCACAATTAATAAAAACTCAGGGTCATAAATTGGGGTTCAACCTGAAAAACTGAAAAGCAAAACAGCCAGTCACAGGCTCTTACATCGACCTCAGTCTATAATGGTGATACTGCCTCCAAGAACCTCAGAATGAGAGTGTGTGTCTGAGAGTTGTCTCCCCGTTTTATATTGCACTTTAGGGTTAGGATTAAAGGTGTGCAGCACATGGATCAATAGTATGTGTCATTATGTCTTCTGGGATTAAAGGTTCCTGTATTTGTGCCTTCTGGTATTTAAGGTATGTGTTACTATAATATGGTCTTTAAGGCTGACCTGTGGACTGTTTTCATGAAAGATCTTCAGACACTCTTTATTTATTAAAATACAATTGAGGAGGAGTTCCATCTGGACAGGTGTCCCTGTTTTGGTGCTGAGGAGAAGTACAGCTAATGATCCAGAAAATATATTTAACAAAATTATAGAAGAAAACTTTCCCAACCTAAAGAAAGATATCCCTTTGAAGGTTCAAGAAGCATACAGAACACCGAATTGACTGAATCAAAAAAAAAAAAAAAGATCTCCCACCATATAATAATCAAAACACAAAACATACAGAATAAAGAAAGAATATTAAGAGCTGCAAAGGAACAAGGTCAATTTACTTATAAAGGTAAACCTATCAGACTTACACCTGACTTCTCTATGGAAACCATGAAAGCCAGAAGGTTCTAGAGAGATGTACTGCAGAAACTAAGAGACCATGGCTGCAAACCCAGACTACTATACCTATCCAAGCTTTCATTCACTATAAATGGAGAAAACAAAATTTTCCAGGATAAAAACAAATTTAAACAATACATAGCCACAAATCCAGCTTTACAGAAAGTAATAGAAGGAAAATCACAACCCAAGGAGACCAACAATGCCCACAATAATTCAGGCTTCTATTTTTATTTTTTTATTCTTTTTTAATTAAAATTTCCAACTGCTCCCCGTTTCCCATTTCTCTCCCCCTCCTCCCACATATTGCCTCTTCCCCCCACTCCCCTCCCCCATCCCCACTCCTCTTCTCCTCCCCCCAGTCCATTCCCCCTCCCTCTCGATACTGAAGAGCAGTCCAAATCCCTGCCCTACAGGAAGACCAAGGTCCTCCCACTTCCATCCAGGCCCAGGAAGTAGAGCATCCAAACAGGCTAAGCTCCCACAAAGCCAGTCCGTGTATTAGGATCGAAACCTAGTGCCATTGTCCTTGGCTTCTCATCAGCCTTCATTGTCAGCCATGTTCAGAGAGTCCAGTTTCAACCCATGCTTATTCAGTCCCAGTCCAGCTGGCCTTGGAGAGCTCCCAATAGATCAGTTCCACTGTCACAGTGGGTGGGTGCATGCCTCGTGGTCCTAATTTCCTTGCTCATGTTCTCCTTCCTTCTGCTCCTCATTTGGACCTTAAGAGCTCAGTCCGGTGCTCCAGTGTGGGTCTCTGTCTCTATCTCCATCCATCGCTAGATGAAGGTTCTATGGCGATATGCAAGATATTCATCAGTATGATTATAGGATAGGTTCATTTCAGGTTCCCTATCTTCCGGTGCCCCAATGAACTAACTGGGGACATTGCCCTGGGCATCTGGTAGCCATTCCAAGTTCAAGTCTCTTGCCAACCCTTAGGTGGCTCCCTTACCTAAGGTATGAGTTTCCCTGTTCCCCTATCCAAACTTCCTTTATCCCCAATCGCCCCGATTCCCCCAGTTCCCCTCATCTTCTCCTTCACACTTTTCTCTCCCCATCACCCCTCATCCCCATCCCACCCCATCCCCAAGATTCCAATTTTTTGCCCGTCAATCTTGTCCATTTCCCATAGCTAGGAGGATATCTATATGTTTTTCTTTGGGTTTACCCTCTTGTTTAGCTTCTTTAGGATCACAAATTATAGACTCAGTGGCCCCTATCCATGGCTAGAAACCAATTATAAGTGAGTACATCCCATGTTCTTCTTTTTGGGTCTGGGTTACCTCATTCAGGATCGTATTTTCTATTTCCATCCATTTGCATGCAAAATTCGAGAAGTCATTGTTTTTTACCGCAGAGTAGTACTCTAATGTGTATATATTCCACACTTTCTTCATCCATTCTTCCATTGAAGGGCATCTAGGTTGCTTCCAGTTTCTGGCTATTACAAATAATGCTGCTATGAACATAGTTGGACAAATGCTTTTGTCATATGATAGGGCATCTCTTGGGTATATTCCCAAGAGTGCTATTGCTGGGTCCAGGAGTAGGTTCATCCCAATTTTTCTGAGAAACCGCCACACTGATTTCCAAAGTGGTTGCACAAGTTTGCAGTCCCACCAGCAATGGATGACGGTACCCCTTTCTCCACAACCTCTCCAGCAAAGGCTATCCTTGGTGTTTTTGATTTTAGCCATTCTGACAGGTGTAAGACGATATCTCAAAGTTGTTTTGATTTGCATTTCTCTGATCGCTAAGGAGGTTGAGCATGACCTTAAGTATCTTTTGGGCATTTTAACTTCTTCTGTTGAGAATTCTCTGTTCAGTTCAGTGCCCCATTTTTTTAATTGGGTTAATTATCCTTTTAAAGTCTAGTTTCTTGAGTTCTTTATATATTTTGGAGATCAGACCTTTGTCTGTTGCAGGGTTGGTGAAGATCTTCTCCCAGTCAGTAGGCTGCCTTTTTGTCTTAATGACAGTGTCCTTTGCTTTACAGAAGCTTCTCAGTTTCAGGAGGTCCCATTTATTCAATGTTGCCCTTAATGTCTGTGCTGGTGGGGTTATACATAGGAAGCGATCTCCTGTGCCCATATGTTGTAGGGTACTTCCCATTTTCTCTTCTATCAGGTTCAGTGTGTTCAGATTGATATTGAGGTCTTTGATCCATTTGGACTTGAGTTTTTTGCATGGTGATAAATATGGGTCTATTTTCATTCTTCTACAGGTTGACATCCAATTGTGCCAGCACCATTTGTTGAAGATGCTTTCTTTCTTCCATTGTATACTTTTAGCTCCTTTATCGAAAATCAGTTGTTCATAGGTTTGTGGGTTAAAATCTGGGTCTTCTATACGATTCCATTGGTCAACTTCTCTGTTTTTATGCCAGTACCACACTGTTTTCATTATTGTAGCTCTGTAATAGAGTTTGAAGTCAGGGATGGTAATGCCTCCAGAAGTTCCTTTATTGTATAAGATTGTTTTGGCTATCCTGGGTTTTTTGGTTTTCCATATAAAGTTGATTATTGTCCTTTCAAGATCTGTGAAGAATTTTGATGGGATTTTAATGGGGATTGCATTGAATCTATAAATTGCCCTTGGTAGAATTGCCATTTTTACTATGTTGATCCTCCCAATCCAAGAGCAAGGGAGATCCTTCCATTTTCTGGTATCCTCTTCAATTTCTTTCTTCAATGCCTTAAAGTTCTTGTCAAATAGATCTTTCACTTCCTTGGTTAGAGTTACCCCAAGATATTTTATGCTGTTTGTGGCTATCGTGAAAGGTGATGATTCTCTTATTTCCCTCTCTGCTTCCATATCCTTTGTGTATAAGAGAGCGACTGCTTTTTTGGAGTTGATCTTGTATCCTGCCACATTACTAAAGGCGTTTATCAGCTGTACGAGTTCTTTGGAGGAGTTTTTGGGGTCGCTCATGTACACTATCATATCATCTGCAAATAATGCAAGTTTAACTTCTTCCTTTCCAATTTGAATCCCCTTTATCCCCTTATGTTGTCTTATTGCTATTGCTAAAACTTCGAGAACTATATTGAAGAGGTATGGAGAGAGTGCACAGCCTTGGCGTGTTCCTGATTTTAGTGGGATGGCTTTAAGTTTCTCTCCATTTAATTTGATATTAGCTGTCGGCTTGCTGTATATAGCTTTAATTATATTTAGGTATGACCCTTGTATCCCTAATCTCTCCAAGACTTTTATCATAAAGGGATGTTGAATTTTGTCAAATGCTTTTTCAGCATCTAATGAGACGATCATATGGTTTTTTTCTTTCAGTTTATTTATATGATGGATTACATTGATAGATTTGCGTATGTTAAACCAGCCCTGCATCTCTGGTATGAAGCCTACTTGATCATAATGGATAATTTTTCTAATGTGTTCTTGGATTCGGTTTGCCAGAATTTTGTTGAGGATTTTTGCGTCGATGTTCATGAGCGAGATTGGCCTGTAATTCTCTTTCTTGGTTGGGTCTTTGTGTGGTTTTGGTATCAGAGTTACTGTAGCTTCATAAAAGGAATTTGGCAATGACTCTTCTGTTTCTATATTGTGAAATACATTAAGGAGAACAGGTATTAGGTCTCCTTGGACGTTCTGGTAGAATTCCGCATTGAAATATCTGGTCCTGGACTTTTTTTGGAAGGGAGGTTTTTGATAACAGTTTCTAATTCTTCACGACTAACAGGTCTATTTAGGTTGTTCACCTGGTCCTGGTTTAACTTTGGTATATGGTATTTATCTAAAAAAGCGTCCATTTCTTTTACATTTTCCAGTTTTGTGGCATACAGGCTTTTGTAGTAAGATCTAATGATTCTCTGAATTTCCTCTGTGTCTGTGGTTGTGTCCCCCTTTTCATTTCTGATCTTATTAATTTGCAAATTCTCTCTCTGCCGTTTGATTAGTTTGGATAGGGGTTTATCAATCTTGTTGATTTTCTCCAGGAACCAGCTTTTTGATTCATTGATTCTTTCAATTGTTTTCTGTGTTTCTATTTTGTTGATTTCAGCCCTCAGTTTGATTATTTCCAGTCTTCTACCCCTTCTAGGTGAGTCTGCTTCTTTTTTTTTTTCAAGAGCTTTCAGGTGGGCTGTTAAGTCTCCAATGTGTGCTTTCTCCATTTTCTTTAAGTGGGCAGTTAGTGCTATGAACTTTCCTCTCAGGACTGCTTTCATAGTGTCCCATAGGTTTGAGTATGTTGTTTCTTTATTTTCATTGTCTTCAAGGAAGACTTTAATTTCTTTCTTTATTTCTTCCTTAATCCAGGTATGGTTCAGTAGTTGACTATTCAGTTTCCATGAGTTTGTAGGCTTTCTGGTGGTAGCATTGTTGCTGAATTCTAGCTTTAATCCATGGTGATCTGATAAGATACAGGTGGTTATTAATATTTTTTTGTAACTGTGGATGTTTGCTTTGTTACCGAATCGTGGTCGATTTTTGAGAAGTTTCCATGAGCTGCAGAGAAAAAGGTATATTCTTTCCTATTTGGGTGGAATATTCTATAGATGTCTGTTAAGTCCATTTGATTCATTACCTCCATTAATTCTCTTATTTCTCTGTTAGGTTTCTGTCTAATTGACCTGTCCATTGGTGAGAGAGGAGTATTAAAGTCTCCTACTATTAATGTGTGCGGTTTGATGGCTGCCTTGAGTTTTAACAATGTTTCTTTTACGTACGTGGGTGCTTTTATATTAGGGGCATAGATATTCAGGATTGAGACTTCATCCTGATGAATTGTTCCTGTTATGAGTAGAAAATGTCCCTCTCCATCTCTTCTGATTGATTTAAGTTTGAAGTCAACTTTGTTTGAAATTAGTATGGCCACACCTGCTTGTTTCTTAGGTCCATTTACTTGATAAGCCTTATCCCAACCCTTTACCCTGAGTAGGTGCCTGTCTTTGTGGTTGAGGTGTGTTTCTTGTAAACAGCAGAATGTTGGATCCTGTTTTCGTATCCAATCTCTTAGTCTGTGCCTTTTTATAGGTGAGTTGAGTCCATTGACATTAAGTGATATTAATGACCAGTGGTTGTTAACTCCGGTCACTTTTTTAGTAGTAGATTTTGTGTGTTTCCCTTCTTTGAGTTGCGCTGGTAATGGGTCTCTAGATGTCTGAGTTATTGTGGTCATTGTTGGACTCCTTGATTAGTGATTTTCCTTCTATTACTTTCTGTAAGGCTGGATTTGTGGCTACATATTGTTTAAATTTGTTTTTATCCTGGAAAATTTTGTTTTCTCCATTTAGAGTGAACGAAAGCTTGGCTGGGTATAGTAGTCTGGGCTTGCATCCATGGTCTCTTAGTTTCTGCAGTACATCTATCCAGGACCTTCTGGCTTTCATGGTTTCCATAGAGAAGTCAGGTGTAAGTCTGATAGGTTTACCTTTATAAGTAACTTGGCCTTTTTCCTTTGCTGTTCTTAGTATTCTTTCTTTATTCTGTATGCTTTGTGTTTTGATTATTATATGGCGAGAGGATTTTTTTTTGATCCAGCCTATTCGGTGTTCTGTATGCTTCTTGAAACTTCATAGGTATATCTTTCTTTAGGTTGGGAAAGTTTTCTTCTATAAATTTATTAAATATATTTTCTGTACCGTTGAGCTGCGCTTCTTCTCCTTCTTCTATTCCTATTATTCTTAGGTTTGGTCTTTTTATTGTGTCCCATATTTCCTGAATGTTTTGTGATGAGAATTTGTTGGCCTTGCTGTTTTCTTTGATCAGCGTGTTTATTTTCTCTATGGTATCTTCAGAATCTGAGATTCTTTCTTCTATCTCTTGTATTCTGTTGGTTATGCTTGCTTCTGTAGTCTCTATTCGTTTACCTAGATTTTCCCTGTCCAGCTGGCCTTCTGTTTGTGTTTTCTTCTTTGCCTCCATTTCAGTTTTTAAGTCTTGAACTGTTTCCATTATCTGTTTGATTGTTTTTCCTTGGTTTCCTAGGGTATCATTCACTGATTTACTCAATTCTTCAAACTTTCTGTTATACTTCTCATCCATTTCTATAAGGGCATTTTTTACAAGCTGTTTAAGGGCGTCAATCATTTTCATGAAGTCAATTTTATCTACTTCTTCCTGATTAAGGTGTTCATGTCCTCCTATTGTGAGGTCGCTGGGTTCTGGTGGTTTCATATAGTTTTTCAGATTGTTGGGTGAATTCTTGCATTGGCACCTGCCCATCTCTTTCTCCGAATGCTCCCCTATGGATCTTCTTTTACCGGATCAGGTCTCCTTGCCTACTGATGTACGTTCCCAGTGATGGCTCTCTGCAGTGATAGCTCTCCTGGTGCTCCAGTGATGTCTCTCCTGGTACCATTATCAGATCCCAGTGCCCAAAGACGGCTCTCCTGGTACCCAGATTAGCTCTCCCACTGATGGCTCTCCTGGTGCCAAGATCCAATCTCCCTGCAGGTTGGGTAGTTCGTAAACAAAGCCCCTACCTTGCTTGTTGCAGGCATGCCAGTGAAACAAAGGAAGTCTCCTCTGCCTACTTGCCCTGAGGATTTGCCCCCAGCGCCAGACAGACTGAGATGGATGGTGTTTTGTGCCCAAAGAGGAAAGGGGGCAGAAGGAAGAAGGGTTCTGGATGCAAGCTGGGTGGGACAAGAAGAGAGAGGCAGTATGCGGGGTGTAGAGCCCCTGCAGGGAGCCCAGGGAGTATAGGGTGGGGGATGAGGAACTTCAGAGTTCCCTGTCCAGGGCTGCTTCCGCCGCCGCAGTTCACAAACTCACCACACTGCTGTCTCTCCTGGTGCCGAGATCAGATCTCCGTGCAGGTTGGGTAGTTCGTAAACAAAGCGCCTACCTTGGTTGGTGCAGGCAGGCCAGTGAAACCAAGGAAGTCTCGCCTGCCTACTTGCCCTGGGGATTTGCCCCCAGTGCCTGACAGACTGAGCTGGATGGTGTTATGTGCCCAAAGAGGAAAGGGGGCAGAAGGAAGAAGGGTTCTGGATGCAAGCTGGGTGGGACAAGAAGAGAGAGGCAGTATGCGGGGTGTAGAGCCCCTTCAGGAAGCCCAGGGAGTATAGGGTGGGGGATGAGGAACTTCAGAGTTCCCTGTCCAGAGCTGCTTCCGCTTCTGCAGGTCACAAACTCACCACACTGCTGTCTCTCCTGGTGCCGAGATCAGATCTCCGTGCAGGTTGGGTAGTTCGTAAACAAAGCGCCTACCTTGGTTGGTGCAGGCAGGCCAGTGAAACAAAGGAAGTCTCGCCTGCCTACTTGCCCTGGGGATTTGCCCCCAGCGCCAGACAGACTGAGCTGGATGGTGTTATGTGCCCAAAGAGGAAAGGGGGCAGAAGGAAGCTAATTCAGGCTTCTAATGACCCTTCACCAGCACAACTCGAAGAAGAGAAACACACAAACTCTAATACCAAAAAAAGAAAGAAATGACCAGAGTTAACAACCAGTGGCCATTAATATCACTTAATATCAATGGATTCAACTCACCTATAAAAAGGCACAGGCTAAGAGATTGGATACGAAAACAGGATCCAACACTCTGCTGTTTACAAGAAACACACCTCAACCACAAAGGCAGACATCTACTCAGAGTAAAGGGCTGGGAAAAGGTTTATCAAGCAAATGGACCTAAGAAACAAGCAGGTGTGGCCATACTAATTTCTAACAAAGTTGGCTTCAAACTTAAATCAATCAGAATAGATGGAGAAGGACATTTTATACTCATAACAGGAACAATTCATCAAGATGAAGTCTCAATCCTGAATATCTATTCCCCTAATATAAAAGCACCCACTTATGTAAAAGACACATTACTAAGACACAAGGCAGTTATCAAACCACACACACACTAATAGTAGAAGACTTCAACACTCCTCTCTCACCAATGGACAGGTCAATCAGACAGACACCTAAAAGAGAAATAAGAGGATTAATGGAGGTAATGAATCAAATGGACTCAACAAACATCTATAGAACATTCCACCCAAATAGGAAAGAAGATACCTTCTTCTCTGCAGCTCATGGAACCTTCTCGAAAATTGACCACATACTCGGTAACAAAGCAAACTTACAAAGTTATAAAAAAATATTAGTAACCACCTGTGCCTTGTCGGATCACCATGAATTAAAGTTAGAATTCAACAACAATGCTACCCCCAGAAAGCCCACAAACTCTTGGAAACTGGACAGTCAACTACTGAACCACACCTCGGTCAAGGAAGAAATAAAGAAAGAAATTAAAGTCTTTCTGGAATTCAATGAAAACAAGACTCAACATACTCAAACCTATAGGACACTATGGAAGCAGTGCTAAGATGAAAGTTCATAGCACTAAGTGCCCACTTAAAGAAAATGGAGAAAGCACACATTGGAGACTTAACAGCACACCTGAAAGCTCTAGAAAAAAAAAGAAGCAGACTCACCTAAGAGGAGTAGAAGACTGGAAATAATCAAACTGAGGGCAGAAATCAACAAAATAGAAACACAGAACACAATCCAAAGAATCAATAAAACAAAAAGTTGGTTCTTGGATAAAATCAACAAGATTGATAAACCCCTATCCAAACTAATCAAATGGCAAAGAGAAAATACACGAATTAACAAGATCAGAAATGAAAAGGTGGACATAACCACAGACACAGAGGAAATTCAGAGAATCTTTACATCTTAATACAAAAGCCTGTATGCCACAAAATTGGAAAATGCAAAAGAAATGGACACTTTTTTAGATGAATACCATATACCAAAGTGAAACCAGGACCAGGTGAACAATCTAAATAGACCTGTTAGTTGTGAAGAATTAGAAGTTGTTATCAAAAAACTCCCTACCAAAATAAGCCCAGGTCCAGACGGTTTAAATGCAGAATTCTACCAGAACTTCCAAGAAGACTTAATACCTATACTCCTTAATGTATTTCACAATATAGAAAAAAAAATTCATTGCCAAATTCCTTTTATGAAGCTACAGTTACCCTGATACCAAAACCACACAAAGACTCAACCAAGAAAGAGAATTACAGGCCAATCTCACTCATGAACATCAATGCGAAAATCCTCAATAAAAAACTGACAAAACGAACCCAAGAACACATTATAAAAATTATCCATTATGATTAAGTAGGCTTCATCCCAGGGATGCAGGGCTGGTTCAACATATGCAAATCTATCAATGTGATCTATCATATAAATAAACTGAAAGAAAAAAACATATGATCATTTCACTATATGCTGAAAAAGCATTTGACAAAATTCGACATTCCTTTCTGATAAAGGTCTTGGAGAGGTTAGGGATACAAGGGTCATACCTAAATATAATAAAAGATATTTACAGCAAGTCGACAGCTAACATCAAATTAAATGGAGAAAAACTCAAAGCCATCCCACTAAAATCATGAACACAACAAGGTTGTCCACTCTCTCCATACCTCTTCAATATAGTACTTGAAGTTCTAGCAATAGTAATAATTCAACATAAGGAGATCAAAGGGATTCAAATTGGAAAGGAAGAAGTTAAACTTTCATTATTTGCAGATGATATGATAGTGTACTTAAGCGACCCCAAAAACTCCACCAAAGAACTCCTACAGCTGATAAACACCTTTAGTAGCGTTGCAGGATACAAGATCAACTCCTAAAGATCAGTTGCCCTCCTATACACAAAGGATAAGGAAGCATAGAGGGAAATCAGAGAAGCATCACTTTTCATGAGAGTTACAAATAGCATAAAATATCTTGGGGTAACCTTAACCAAAGAAGTGAGGCATCTATTTGACAAGAACTTTAAGTCTTTGAAAAAAGAAACTGAGGAGGATACCAGAAAATGGAAGGATCTCTTTTGCTCTTGGATTGGGAGGATCAACATAGTAAAAATGGCAATTCTACCAAGGGCAATTTATAGATACAATGCAATCCCCATCAAAGTCCCATCAAAATTCTTCACAGATCTTGAGAGGACAATAATCAACTTTATATGGAAAACCAAAAAAAAATTAATAAACTAGGATAGCCAAAACAATCTTATCCAATAAAAGAACTTCTGGAGGCATTACCATCCTTGACTTCAAACTCTATTACAGATCTACAGTATTGAAAACACCTTGGTATTGGCATAAAAACAGAGAAGTCAACCAATGGAATCAAATAGAAGACCCGGTTTTAACCCTCAATCCTATGAACACCTGACTTTCGATAAAGGAGCTAAAAGTTTACAATGGAAGAAAGAAAACATCTTCAACAAATGGTGCTGGCAGAACTGGATGTCAACCTGTAGAAAAATGAAAATAGATCCATATCTATCACCATACACAAAACTCAAGTCCAAATGGATCAAAGACCTCAATATCAATCTGAACACACTGCACCTGATAGAAGAGAAAGTGGGAAGTACTCTACATCTTATGGGCACAGGAGATCACTTCCTATGTATAACCCCACCAGCACAGAAATTAAGAGCAACATTGAATAAATGGGACCTCCTGAAACTGAGAAGCTTCTGTAAAGCAAAGGACACTGTCACTAAGACAAAAAGGCAATCTACTGACTGGGAGACGATCTTCACCAACCCTGCAACAGACAAAGGTCTGATCTCCAAATTATATAAGATCTCAAGAAACTAGACTTTAAATTGCTAATTAACCCAATTAAAAAATGGGAACAGAGAATTCTCAACAGAAGAAATTCAAATGGCCAAAAGACACTTAAGGTCATGCTCAACATCCTTAGCAATCAGCAAAATGCGAATTAAAACAACTTTGAGATACCATCTTGCACCTGTCAGAATGGCTAAAATCAAAAACATCAAAGATAGCCTTTGGTGGAGAAGTTGTGGAGTAAGGGGAACACTCATCCATTGCTGGTGGGAATGCAAACATGTGCAACCACTTTGGAAAGCAGTGTGGCGATTTCTCAGGAATTTCAGGATCAACCTACCTCTGGACCCAGCATACCTCTCTTGGGAATATTCCCAAGAGATGCCCTAACATATGACAAAAGCATTTGTTCAACTATGTTCATAGCAGCATTATTTGTAATAGCCAGAACCTGGAAACAACCTAGATGCCCTTCCACGGAAGAATGGATGAAGAAAGTGTGGAATATATACATATTAGACTACTACTCAGGGGTAAAAAACAATGACATCATGAATTTTGCATGTAAATGGATGTAAATATAAAACACTATCCTGAGTGAGGTCACCCAGACCCAAAAAGATGAACTTGGGATGTACTCACTCATAATTTTTGTCTAGCCATAAATAAAGGACATTGAGTATATAATTTGTGATCCCAGAGAAGCAAAATAAGAAGGTGAACCCAAAGAAAAACATATAGTCATCTGCCTGGATATGGGAAGTAGACAAGATTGCCGGGCAAAACCCGGGAACTTGGGGGTGAAGTGGAATGGGGGTAAGGGGAAATGGGGTGAGATAAATGAGAAGGGGTGAATGGGGGAAGCTTGGGGGAATGGGATGGTTGGGATAAAGGAAGTGTGGATATGGGGAGCAGGGAAGTATATATCCTAATTAAGGGAGCCATCTTAGTGTTGGCAAGAGACTTGATTCTAGAGGGGCTCGCAGGTGTCCAGGGAGATGTCCCCAGCTAGTACCTTGGGCAACTAAGGAGAGGAAACCTGAAATGACCCTATCCTATAGCCATACTATGAATATCTTGCATATCACCATAGAACCTTCATCTGGCTATGGATCGAGATAGAGACAGAGACCCACGTTGGAACACCGTACTGAGCTCCCAAGGTCCAAATGAGGAGCAGAAGGAGGAAGAACATGAGCAAGGAAGTCAGGACTGTGAGGGGTGTACCCACCCTCTGAGACAGTGGGGCTGATCTATTGGGAGCTTACCAAGGCCACCTGGTCTGGAACTGAATAAGCGTGGGATAAAACGGGACTCTCTGAACATGGCGGACAATGAAGACTGGTGAGAAGCCAAGGACAATGGCACTAGGTTTCGATCCTACTGTATGAACTGGCTTTGTGGGAGCCTAGCCTGTTTGGATGCTCACCTTCCTGGACCTGGATGGAGTGGGGAGGACCTTGGACTTCCCACAGGGCAGGAAATCAGGACTGCTCTTCAGACTCGAGAGTGAGGGGGAATGGAGTGGGGGGAGGGGGACAGGAGTTGGAAGAGGGGGAGAGGAGGGGGAAGGAGGGAGGAGTAGGGGGAGGGTGAGAGGAGTGGGAGGAGGGGGAGGGAAATGGAAGGTAGGGAGGAGGCAGAAAGTTTTTCAACAACAAAAAAATAAAGATAAAAAAATAAAAATAAAATACAATTGAAATGCTACTACAAGGGATCAAGGATAATGGATGATTTTCCATTACAGAACCAAATCTGGAGATTTATCCCACATTTACCTGAATTGGAAAATAGACAAAAGTCAAGTTTCCTGAAGGCCAGTGTCCAAATATATTAAAAACACCATATATATATACATATATATATACATATATATATATGTGTGTGTGTGTGTGTTTGTGTGTAACAATTGCCATTTCTAGCATTGAAATGGGTTGTGATCACCTCGCTTTTACTCCCAATACTCTTGAGTTAGAAAGAGGAGTGTCAGAGTTTTGAGGTCAACCTGTACTATGTTAAAATCTGCCTTTAAAAAAATTTATTAACTCTTTGTGGATTTTACATCATGCATTCTTAACCCATTTGTTTCCCAGTCTCCATGAGTCTGTCTTCTGTCCTTGCAACTTCCTATATGAAAAAATCAAAACCATATTTAAAAGAAAAAACAAAACAAAACCAATGAAAGAAACAAACAAAAAAATAAATGAAAGGAAAAAAATGTCTTGTCTGAAAGGTGTAACAGCATTCACAGAATCTACAAACTATTAAGCATGTGAAGTTGACAAACATTCAAATCCAGAATAACAGGATCTCTTTGGCACAGGACAATAGCAGAATATAAAAGAGGAGCCCCAGTGAGAAACCAGGGGAAGCAGAAAGTAGAGGTGTCAAGACAGACCAATGACTCATGGCAATGAACATGTGTAAATATAGATGAATGGAATAAAGTGTAAACTATGTTACTCAAAAAACTCTGTCTTAAATCAAACTAAGGCATCAGAATTTCATATGGGATGATGAGTTAACTATTGAGAAAATGAAACTATAATATGATAAAATTAAAATTAGAAAAAGATATTAATTAGTAAAAAATTCAAATATACATCATACTTCTCTCTGAAATATATCTATAGATCCAAACACCAAAGATGTATGATCATAAATTTGTATTAGTTATTGTCTTGTTTCTGAAAAATGCAGGTGGGTTTTTAATCTTCTAAATACACACAATGTATCATAGCTACGCAGTATTCATAGAGAATGAGGACATTGATGGATTAATGCTCTTGCTTTATCACCATATATCTAATGATATATTAGTAATGTTAATATAGTTGTATTCTACTTGTAAGATCAGTCTAACCATGTATGGTGCACAGGAACACTCACAACAATATATGAGAGACAAACTTTTATATTAGATAAGAAGAAAGATAATAACATTGTCAAAATTCATCAAAGACAGAATACAGAAAGCTTTGTTCAAGATGTTGACCTTTTGATTCTGAGTCATACTAACTTATTGAAAACATTAAAAATGAGGTTTAAGGAGACACAAGAACTATAACTCCCATGATGATTAAGCTGAATGCCTTCCAAACACAGTGAAAGTAAGGGAGAAAACAAGCGAGAGAGGCAGCCTGTTAGGCAGTTTCAGTCAGACAGTTTATTTATTACTAGGTAGGTCATATTACTAATTATATTTAGAACTAACATCCTAATTTGCGTGTTTTTATTGCACTGTCAAAATTTCCAAATAGAAGTTACAATAGAGTTTAGGGAATCAGATTTGATTGTTTTCTATCCTGACGCATAAGAACACATTCCCTGAGAAAGTCATTTGTCTTTGGGAACACCTTGCAGTTTCTCTTTATACTGAAGGGCATTTTTTCTTTACCTACTAAACACTCTGTTCTACTTTTCTTATGACATTTACACCAATATTTTAGAACATCAATCACTGTGTCCAACAAGGACTATTACTATTTCTCACAGGTATATGAATAGCTGATCTGGGCTTTGATTATATATTTTCCATAATTAAAATGTGACATTGCTATATCATCTTTTAAAGATGACTTTTACAATCTTATGTTAGAGTATTTATATTAAACATAGACCACACTTCTGTTTTATTTTCTTTTTTTTTCCTCTTTTTAATTAGATTTACAAAAAAATACCAACCCAAATTCCCACTTTTCCCCCCTCCCATTCCCTCCACATACCCTCCTATCCCACCCCCTCCAATCCTAAGAGAGGGCAAGGCACCTTGCCCTATGGTAGGTCCAAGGCCCTCCCTACTACATATAGGCTGAGCAAGGTATACATTCAACAAGAATAGGATCGCAAAAAGCTAGTATCTGCAGCAGAGACAAATCCCAGTGCCATTGCCAGTGGCCCCTCAGTCTGCTCTAGCCAAACAACTGTCAGCCACATTCAGAGGGAATAGCCTGGTCCTATTCTTGTTCCTTCCCAGTCCCAATGGAGGTGGTGAGCTCCCATTAGCTCAGGTAAACGGCTTCAGTGGATGAACCCTTCATGGTCTTGACTTATTTGCTTCTTCCTCTCTTCAACTGGACTTTAGGAGCTCAGTCCAGTGCTTCGATGTGGGACTCTGCCTCTGTTTCCATCTGTTGCTGAATGAAGGTTCTATTGTGATATTTAAGATAATCATCAATCTGAATACAGGGAAATGCCAGTTCAGGCACCCTCTCCACTATTGCCTAGGGTTTTACTTGGGGCCATTCTTGTGGAGTCCTGGGAATTTCTTTAGAGCCAGGCTTTTTGCCAACCCTATAATGGCTCCCCCAGTCAAGATATCTCTCTCCTTCCTCTCCACCTCAATCATTCCATTCCCTCAAGTTCTCCTCAACCCTCCCTTTCTCCCCTCCTCTTCACCCTCTCCCTCTCTGGTGAATTTTTCTTTGAGTACCATGTGAAATCATTCCAGGTAATGTTAATACTTTATTGAAAAAATGGATAATATTTCAATGGTAGGATTATTTCAAAATTATGGAGTTTTGCTTAGGGATAATGATAATAATGATGGTAAGTCTCAATAATTGGCTTTATATTACAACCCTGAAAGGATATGTCAAGTGATATCCAGGAATACTAAGAAATGAATGAATTTCATCTGCTGTTAGCAGAATGAAGGCTATGAAGAAATAAATTTTGTGTTTTTGAATTCTCTGATAAGCAAGAAGCACATGATTGATTGAAATATATTTTGTTAGATCAATGTTCCTAAAATTCCACTTAAATAGATTAATTCTTCATCTCTTGCCTCTTTCATTTGTCAATGAGATTAATTCCAGGCCATCTCCAAATGCCTTTGGAATTCTAAAATATTAGATACATAGTTGCTGAGTAAGCTTAAACTCTTTGCAAATGCTGCTGCCCTATATATTCAAGCCATCTCTTAACCTTGGATTTCAAAACTGACTTTGTTAAATCCTTCCTTAAGAGTCCAGTCAATAGTATAGCATTTTGGAAAATTATATTTCCTTTGAAGAAATCTGTAAAGTAAAGAGATAAGGACCATAAACCAAGGAGAAGCTGTATATTGTTTCAGATGTAACTGGTGTCTAGCTTCCTGAGAGTTGAGAAGAAATCTACAGAGTTACAATTTCTCTCACCTGTTACCCAAGTTGAGATATGAGTTTTTAACCTCTCTTTGAGTCAACCATGTGTCTTATCGGTAATTCCAATAAATTCATGCATTCCACAAGTTGGACTTTTGTAGTATTATTACTTATGTGTTATATCCATGTATGTGTATGTTTCCATATCTGTATACATGTATGTATTTGTGCATCAACAGATACAATAAATTATTATTATTTCTATGTTTTCTCTTACTTTAAGTTTCTTCATTTTTGAGAATTTTATGTATTAATAAGGTGAAATAAGCAGCATACAATTTATTCAAAATCTCCTGAAAATGTGTCACTAGCCTCTATATATTTTTAAGTCGTAAGTCTAAGAGTACAAAGAGACATTTAGCTAGAATATATAAGTCTGGGAAGCTAATATGTTCACTACAATGACAAGAGTTAGTGATCATGAATTGGATAATGATTAACTGGTAATATAGCAGTTTTTAAAAATATACTTACAATAAAACAAAATGAAAGAGAAAGATTTTAATGGAAGATGCTAGATATAATTACTTAAAATATTTTCCAATTACTAGACTTATTTAATGAATTAAAACCAAAATTTCTATTCAGGAGTGGTGTTGGTAGAGACGGGAGGATCTCTTTGAGCCTAAGACCAGTCACATCTAAAAAACAAGTTTCCAGAGAAGCCAAGACTTTAACAGAAACTCTGTCTTAAAAAAACAAACAAAAACAAAATAAGAAAAATATAAAACATTGACAAAATTCATAGTATTGGCTTTAATGAAGAAAAATTATATATACCTTCTTTATGTTGATTTTTTATTACTTTTATCTCTTTGAATCAGGGTCTTTATGTATTCCTCATGATAGATTTGAATATTTTTTTCTCTTTTTGCAATTTTTTTCAATGCTGGGATGACTGGCATCTGTAACCATATGCAGCTGTTGGCTAGATATCCAACTGTTGGTTAGTTTGATAAAAGGCAAAATAAATTTTCATAGTCATTTCTTCTATTATTTTTCATTAACTGCTTAACAATTTTATAAGTTGCTTAAAAAAGAACACATTATTACTGAGTTCTTCCTTTTAACACAATGCACAAATATTTGAAAGAAATATATATATATATACCTTTTAAGTTTGAGGTAAATTGACAAAATAATTTCTTTTGGTTATGAAATAACAGATATTTAAAAAACCTTTTGACAATGTAAAAGACATGCCTATCAACTTGGATTAATAAAGAAAAAGCTGCATAATTACACCAAGAAATTATAGATATAAATAAGAATGAAATTATACCATTTGGATGAACTAGACCTGGAGATATTACCAAGATAAGTGAAACATACAAAACTCAACGAGTTTTCTTTTACAGAATTATTAAGATGTAAAGGAATATGTATAGATGATAGTAGATGAGGAGTATATCATCTACCTTTTCTACTGTTATGAAAATATTCTCAAAAACATGTTGTAATTAAGAACAAGTTTGGATTACTTTTGAGAATACTGTCTCTTTTATTTTAACAGGAATGTAATGGAAGCAGGAGCTAGTAGTGGGAGTTAGTCAGATGAAATCTGCTGTAAAGAAGGGGGATATAGTCTTTTTTTTGTTTTTTTTTTGTTTTTTGTTTTTGTTTTTGTTTTTGTTTTGTTTTTCGAGACAGGGTTTCTCTGTAGCTTTGGAGCCTGTCCTGGAACTAGCTCTTCTAGACCAGGCTGGCCTCGAACTCACAAAGATCCGCCTGTCTCTGCCTCCCGAGTGCTGGGATTAAAGGCGTGTGCCACCACCGCGATCCAAAGGAGGAGCAGAAGGAGAGAGAGCACGAGCAAGGAACTCAGGACCGCGAGGGTGCACCCACACACTGAGACAATGGGGATGTTCTATCGGGAACTCACCAAGCCCAGCTGGCCGGGGTCTGAAAAAGCATGGGACAAAACCGGTCTCGCTGAACATAACGGACAATGAGGACTACTGAGAACTGAAGAACAATGGCAATGGGTTCTTGATCCTATTGCACATAATGACTTTGTGGGAGCCCAGGTAGTTTGGATGCTCACCTTAATAGACCTGGATGGAGGTGGGTGGTCCTTGGACCTCCCACAGGGCAGCGAAACCTGCTTGCTCTTTGGGCTGAGGAGGGAAGAAGACTTGATTGGGGGGGGGGAATGGGAGGTGGTGGCGTGGAAGAGGCAGAAATCTTTAATAATTAAATAAATTAATTAATTAATAAAAAAGAAGGGGGATATAGTAGATGCTTGTAATTAGATCTCATTTTTCTTTTTGTTCAGTTCAAGAGCACAGCCTATGGAATGGGGCTTTCACACATTAGGTCTTCTCACTTCAACTAGTCTACTTAGGATAATCATTGACAGGCACAGCCCAAGATTAACCTAATCTAGTAAACCCAGAACAGTTTTGTGAATATATTTTGTTTTATGCAATTTTATATCCCATCCACAAATCAATACAAACAATGATAGGGGGTTTCATGGTGTAATGAAACCTTACAGGATTAGAGAAAGGGAAGATAACTGAGATAAAAGGAAGATAAATATATGTTCTGCTGTATTCTTTACATTTCTACTGCTATGATGGAAAACACTATGTCAGGGAAATTTACAGAAGAAAGTATATTTTTTAAATTCATGGTTCCAAAGGTATTAGAATCTTTTATTGTCATTGTAAGGAAGTATCACAGCAGTAAGGTATATCTGCAAGAAGCAAGCTGAGAGATCACATCTCAATGCCCACCTCCAAAGTCATAACTTTCTCTAACTAAGCCTTACCTTCTAATCCTCCTGAAGCAGAGATACCAACAGAGATTAAGTCCTGAATACCCAAAACTAAGGAGAACATCTCAATCAAACCATCACATTCTATATCCTAGTCCACATGGTCTTGTTTCATGGCCTCAGCAGCTCTTGGAAACCACAGAGGAATCTTCCACTACAATCACTTTACTTTTGTATCCTTTATTATTCAAAAGCTAAGAAAAATAAGTAACACAGACAAATTTAACTTCCAGATTGTTATTAATCCTATCCCACTTGAAATACCCTATCAGCAACTTAAGTTTGTTGTTTCTTTCTAAAAGCAAAAAAAAAAAAAAAAATGTTTTAAACTCTTTCCGTTCCAAAATTGGAAATATAACGCAATGATGCCTCATTTGAGAGCATTGTATTTTTTATTTTAGTGCTGATCTGGCATGTCCTTATTCTCCTTACCCCTTTCAAAATGATTCTTTTCTGACATATTGAATTTCCTTGTTCTTTTTCTTCTCAATTGTCCATTTTGTACTTCTTTGCCCTAAATTTGGCTTTATTCACTGTAGAAATGCATAAAACTGGTTATTAATAACAAGAAAAAAATATTGTACTGCCTTGAAATTTTCTCCATTTATTTTAAATTTAACTTGGGTAAATTTCTTCACAAACTGATGGAAAGCAACCTCATTTTTTGCCAACGTAAATTAGATTTCTAACCAAATTTTTAACATTGTTGCTCTCTAAAACTAGTTCAACTGTGCCTCCACTTATTCTCTTGTTTTGTTCTCTTATCTGTAAGGGACATACTAGGGTTACCCTCATAGATTCCTATGTGTTTACATTGCACTATATTTTGAGTTTCTCCCAGAGATGCCCCCTTTCCCTTGATTCCAGTTTTCTCTCCCATTTATCACTCCCTCCTTCATCCACCCAGCTGATCCCTCATGTTTTTTTTCCCATCACTTCTTCCAGACTCCTCCCCCACATGAAGAAGAAATGTTTATTGAACCTCTTCACTATGAATTTCATGTCTTCCCCTTCCTCAGGACCTTCCTTGTTATTTAGCTTCTCTGGATTTGTGAATTGTAGCATTGTTATCCTTTACTTTACAGGTAATATCCACTTATAAGTGATTACATACCATGTTTGTTTTTCTGATACTGCATTACTTCCCTCAGCATCTTTCTAGTTACATCCCTTTGTCATCCAATTTCATGATGTAATTGTTTTTAACAGCTGAGGAATACACCATTCGTTAAATGTGCTGTATTTTCTTTCTGTTCTTTGTTTGAGAGACATGTAACTAATTTTCAGTTTCTGGATATTACTAATTACACTGTTATGAACAAAGTTGAGCAAATGTCTTCATGGTAATGTGGAGCATCATTCAGGTATATGTTCAGGAGTATTATATCTGGGTCATTAAAAATAAAAAAGGGAAATGTAGTGGCATTTCAACTGCATTTTAATAAATAAAGACTACCTGAAGATCTGAGAGTGAAACAGTCCCACTTTTCAGCCTTACAGACTAGGTTATGGTAAAACCCACCTTTATTTCCAGTAGTCACAATGACGAACACCCTTAATACAAGTAGTCATACTAGTTGCCACAGAAATTGGGTGGTGCATCCTTTTAATCATAGTGGTGCAAGCCTTTAATTCCAGCCCTAAAGAAGATTATAAAATGGAAGAAAACAGCTCTCATTCCACGGTCTCATTCTGAGATTTCTGGAAGCAGGGTCACCATCTAAGACTGAGGTTGAAGTAAAAGCGAGTGGCTGGCTGTTTTGCCTTTTGGATCTTCAGGTTGAACCCCAGTTTCTGACCCTTTTTATTAATCATGCTTCATTTGGCACACAACTTTTTGTGACGTAAATTCAGAAGCAATGATATTAGCCACCAGTCTAGTACATGGCTGGTATTGAAATACCAGCTATAGGAATTGGTATTCAAATCTAACTACCAGAGTTCGGAAAAAAAACTAATATTCCCAGCTCTCATCCACTCCATCTTAGCTTCCATGTAAAGATAGAAAATTCACAGAGAATCCGGATACTGTGAGTTCAAGTTCAGCCTGGTATGCACAACAAGTTTGAGGAAGGGTTCCAAAGCTACTGAGAAATCCTGACTTGAAAAACCAAAGAAAGAGAGAGAGAGAGAGAGAGAGAGAGAGAGAGAGAGAGAGAGAGAGAGAGAGAGAATGAAAAAGAAAAATAGAAAGGAAAAGAAAAAGTGGTTATAGATAGGATAAGACAAGTGGATATAGATATGATAAGACAAAAAGAGGTGGATTATTGAATCCATTTTATAAAGACAACTATTAGTTGTTTTACATTGATTTTAATTTTGTGTATTTTATGCACATTCTGTATATTGATACAAATTTGAAATTAATTTTGTTAAAACATATTGTACAGACATTTCTAATATTGTTCAAGGTATTGTATTAACATTGTATGCAAATTTCTAGTCCCTGAAAATTATTATTATCTGCTTCTTAGGATAATAAGGAAATATAGATTAGCAGTTAATCACCTAGTATAATTGAACTTCTAGTAATATTAGGTGTGTGTTCAAAAGATTTAATTTAGATAGACAGGTCATCTTCAAACACTTCAGAGAACTACACAATATGGCATTTAAGTTGTTTTAATAACCTAAGTTCTTTTTTTATGTCAGTGATTCATGTCTGCTCCTGGCTGAACCAATCTATTTTAGAGAAGATAATGGGCATTGAAGAAACTCCATATGGAGCTTACTTTCTTTGTTGCAAATGTAAGCTATTTGGCAAGAAAATTCCCGTTTTGAATGCTGAAATTATTCTCTTCTAATTAGAAAAGCGGGACACAAAATGTCCTGCTTCACAGAAAACTCTGTCAAAATTGCGGGCCTGTAGGCCATCGTTGCAGAGGAACTTTGGTGGCCAGGTAGTCAGCTGTTTCTGCCATTACTCACATTTTTTTGGAAGTTCCTTCTTGGATCTCTGAGAGAGTTGAAGATTAGATAGCTATAGTTATTATAGTTTATCAGATATGGAAACAAGTTATGACAGAAACTATATTAGTTCTAAGACTTTGAGCTCACCAAGATAGGATATATATGAAAGATTTTTTTAAATTGGTCAAATGCAAAAGGGCTATACGTTGTTGATGTATTTATTGTCTTTATAAATTGTATATAATTATTGTAATTAGTCTATATAGTTTTTCTTATATTAGTTACAGTCTTCTTTTTAATGTAGACCAAAAGGGAAATGTAGTGGCATTTCAATCTCATCTTCATAAATTAAGACTGCCTGGAGATCTGAGAGTACAACAGTCCCACTTGTCAGCCTTACAGACGAGCTTATGGTAAAACCCACCTTTAATCCCTGGAGCCACAATGACATGCACCTTTAACTCCAGTAGTCACATTAGTTGCCCTAGAAATTGGGTTGTGCATGCCTTTAATTCCAGCCCTACAGAGAATTATAAAACAAGAGAAAATAACTCTCAACACAGAGTCTCACTTTGAGATTCCTGGAGTCAGGAACACCATTTCAGTCTGAATTCGAGTTAAGAGACAGTAGTTGTTTCTTTGCTTTTTGTATCCCTCGTTGTCCTGACTTCCTTGCTCATCTTCTCCCTCCTTCTACTCTTCAACTAGACCTTGTAAGCTCAGTCCAGTGTTCCAATATGTTAATGAAGCATTACTTTCAATTGACAGATTTTCTATAGAGAAATTTAGAATGAAGAGATAGTTCTTTGGAAGGTTTATACAAGAGAAAATGTACAGTTGAGTTTAAAAGATTTCTCTTAAGACTGAAATATAACAATAAATTGAACTTATCCTTCAAGATGGATATTTTCAGTTTCTTCGGGAAACTGTTCAAATAGTCGTCTTAAATTTATGACTTATAAAATGTTTTGTTTAATTTGAGCACTTTCTACAATGAATTTTGATCATATTCATTCTCCTCTACAAATTCCTGAGCCAAAAAGCAATTCTTAATTTCATTAAATAACTGATTACCAATTCTAACTGTATATAAGTTTGTTTAAGTTTTATAGGCATTCAGTGTAGTTTTGATATACAACTTGTTTATTTATTTTCCAGTTGAATTGTATTATTTTTGAGATATTATGGTTAAATCATTTATGCCGTACTTCTTTTTTTCATTTTTTTCTGTTTTTTTTTATTTGTGTTATGAAATAGTTGGCTTTCACTTGGAATTTTCATATATGCTTCATTTGTTAATAATCTCCCACCCCTCATCCTAACCTTCTTAATCCCCCATTTCTTCCATGATTAACATTAACAGCCTCAATATTCCCTATCTTCACTCTCTTTTCTCTGTACCATACAGTCTCCCCCCCTTAAGACATGCCTCTCCCATGTCTTCTTCCTAATTTTATGATTTTTACAGGAAATCAAAGTTTAAGAAACAAATCTAAAGAGTCAAAACTAGGGTCTGCATATGGGAGAGACCAGACAATGTTTGTCCTAGGCCCGTATTACTTCATTCAGAATTTTTCAAGTTTTATCCATTTACATACATCTCTTTTTCTTTACCACTAAATAGAATTTCATTGTGGTTTTATAACACATTTTAATTATTCATTTTCAGTTGATGGACATCCAGGGATGCTTCCATTTCCTAGCTATTGTGAATAGAGCAACAATGAACACAGATGTGCAGTATGATGCAGAGTACTTTGAGAATATGTTCAGAAGTTATACCGCTGGATCAAACTAGAGCTTTCTTTCTTCTTCTTTTTTTTTGAGAAATACTCAGTATTACTTTCAAAATGGCTTTGTCAGTATGCACTTTACTAACAGTATATAAATTTTCCATTTCCCCACATACACACCAACATTTGTTTTCATTGATATATTTCATAATAGACTTGTAAAATAGAATCTTTTATTTAAGTAACATTTTTTCCTCTTATTTTTATACCAACCAGTTTCCCTTTCCTCCTTTCATCCCATCTCCTCCCCGTCCACATCTACTAACATACCCATCCACTTCTCATCCATCTCTCTCCAGAACGGGAAAGTTCTCCCATGAAGTTACAGAAAGCATGTATGCCTTACTACTTATACCTTGAAACCTTCCCGTATATATTTCATTGTTCTGTTTCAATATCATGGTCTCTTTTTTAATAATTGTTACGTACATACATGGATATGCTTATGCATATATATTCTTAAGCAAAACCCACTCAGTATGTTTAATGTAAGCAATATATACATACACACATATAAGTTTATTCTACTCTCAATTCTTATATTCTACTCTCAATTCATATAAGGATATTCTACTCTCAATTCATATAAGTATATTCTACTCTCAATTCTTTACTTGTTTCTAGTTGGTTTTTTTTGTTTGAATGAGGCCTGTGGTCTTTTGCCCTTATACTTTGGCATGCCTATTATTGTTGTCTGATATAAAATTCCCCTCTGTATGTTGTGGATATGTTTTATTATCACTGATTAATAAACAAGTGACTTTGGACAATGGGAGGACAGAATATAGGTAGGCAGAAAAACTAAACTGAATGCAGAGGAAAAGAAAGTAGAGTCAGGAAGATACCATGTAGCTGATGAATGAGAAATGTGTCAAAATCTTAATGCTAGGTTACAACCTTGTGTCAATACACAGATTAATAGAAATGGTTCACTTACAATTTAAGAGCTAGCTAGAAATATGCTTGAGCCATTGCTCAAATAGTTCAACTAATATAGTTTCTGTATGGATATCTGGGCCTGAGCAGCATGGAGATGAAAGTGCAGCCTCACTTTACAAGTGGTGACCGTGTCCTCAATCAACTAACTTAGAGCCTGTCATTTTAGTGAAACTTTATGAGTATAGCTTCTGAGATTACTCAGACACACAGACCCACAGTAAACTCACTGATCCTCTGGGTCCTACAGTTTTCATCCCCCCTTTTCTGCAATATTCTCTGAGCCTTATATGGTGAACTGTTTTGTAGATATATACATTGGAACTGTCCTATATAATTCTACATGTTGATTGGCTTTGGTTTTCCATAACCATCTTTGTCTATTGCACTGAGAAGTTTACCTAAAGCGGAGTGAAGACTACACTTACCTGTGGTTAAAAGAACATACTTGTTGGAAGTTCTTAGGGACTGTGTTGATTTAATTAAACAGTCTGGAAATTATCTGCCATGTTCCATGACTTCATTAGCACTGAGATTTTGGCTTAGTATTGAGGAAGAGTTCCTATTTTCCTCTTGTTGAGAATGTCTTAAGATAAATTAGAGAACTTCTGGTTTCTGGCCTTTTCATGTTTGGCATTAATTCACGCTTACACCTATTGTGCCGTGTTGCTTGTTGGTATCGTTCATTGACATCATAGATGTATATTAGTTGAGTTTTTTTTTTTTTCCATTTGAAGCTTTCATGTTACATTCTGTTACCATGAGATCTAGTCCTCAGGGAGGGGCCATTTCGGTTTGTCCCAGGTGAGATGCTTCTGAATTCTGTGACTAAAGTGCATGATTTTTAAAGGAATACAGACTTAACTTTTGTCTCTGTGGTGGTTATTACATTAGAAATGTATATTAAAGAAGTCCCTTGAATAACCTTAACCAATGCTTCAAAAGAGAGGTTATCATGCCTCTTATGGGGTCTTTTATTAGATGATCTTTGGGTCTTGGAAGGTTTATTGTCAGCCTAGACAAGAAAATTTCATTTACACTATATGTCTATTCTTATATGAGGAATTATATGCATTATATTTTCTGATAAATAGTTAATAGTGTTATTGGTTAAGAGTTTTTCAGAAATCTCTATTGTTCTTTTGCTTTCCTCAATACATTTTCTGTATTTGACTTACAATCCCTCCCTAAAGTGCCTTCCCCAAAATATAATTTGTAATGAGGAAAAAATAATTTCAACTTTGGAGAGTTTTTTCTATTAGCTTAAACATTGTTTGTTTAGTTTTATATTTTGTTCTATAAGCACCAATGTTTAAATGCTTAAATTTTTAAATTTCCACTAAAAGTATAACAACAGACCAGACTAAATGAAATTTCCTTTCACTCTATTGGTTTATATTTAGTTGTCATATCCTGTGACTTAAAACTGCATAAGTAGCAAGAGGAGAGAGGTCTCAATTTAGCATGAATAGAAAATATTTCACTTGTACGTGTCCCAACTAATTTAAAGAAATTAAAGATAACAATAAACTATTTCTTTTGTAAAAAATGTATCTATCTTTTAAAACTTTTGACAAAAATTAAAGTTTTCATAATAAAGGTGATTGCCATGTGGACTAAAGTCTGACGTAAAGATGTTAGTTTTTAAATTTTTCTACTGGTTTGTTAAATTTAAATAAAAATTTTTATTTTGAGTTTCTTATTTTCCCATGGATAGACCTACACACTGCTTAGTGTTCCTCAATGTGTTCATGTGTTTGCTACATGGCAACCTATTGAGTAAGATTCGTCATGGATCTTTCAAAAAAATTAGGTTAGACAGGATTGTAGATATTACCACACCTGATTTTATTATTTTCTGTAAGAAGGTACCCAGGAAAGTTAAAAACAAATTTATTTATTCGTGCACTGTAAGTTAATAAAAATTTCAAGGTAAAAATTGCTAACTGAAAAGTTTTTAAAGAAACTATTGAAAATATTGAACAAATGACAAATAAGTTACTCTGTATTTAACCCTGTCATTAATAAAATGTTTTTCACCATCTGTGCCTTGATCTATTAATTAAAGCTTCTCACACCATATTTTGCTCAGTCTTATAATAATAAAAATATCATTATTACATTAATGAAAAAGATAGCTTTTAATCATCTAATTTACTTTATCAGCAAAATTATGAAAATAAACTTTTTAAAATACATGATAGCTTCATTCAAACACTATATGACCATTTTCACAGTACTCTCAGTAAGTGACAAAATTAGTTTATATTGGATGCTCCACAGACCAAAATTTTCCCTGAAAATGAAGTTGTTTGTGATAATTGCAGTAAGAAATTATGTTCTTGAGAAAATTTGTCATTTTTTTTTCAGAAATTACTTATACTTCCTTGCAGGAGCTTTGATAATTAATAGAATTTTGGTCTTTCAGAATCCTTAACATGGATTTTAATATTAATTTTATGAAAAATAATTTAGTATTCCATTTTGAAAAGAGATGTTGTGAGTGACAAATACTAGCATTTTTGCTTATGTTCACAAATCATTTCACAATAGTGCACATTTTCAAATCCTTAACCTCAATAGATTTCCTTTATTTTTGTAGTTCATATTCTCCTTATTACTCTAATTGTCCTAAATTGTGACACAATAGAAATAAAGAAAGAGACCCAGTAAGAAGAGAATAAAATTTATTTATACATATATTATCTTTGTAGAACCTGATTTTAATAAAATGATTTCTTGTTTGTAAATGCAGTTCTCCAATGGATCTCTTTGACAACCTCTAAAATGAGAGATTAACTTTGGGTTTTTTATTCAGACTGAAGTGAAAACAACAACCTGGAATTTAGATTGGGAGAGTTGTTATTTAACTCATTTTTCCAGATAAGAAAAGCAAAATTCAAATCAAGTTACTGATTTCTTTAAATGTCTATTTTGTATTCAGTTTATATAGCCATTGAATTACTTTCTTAGGAGCAAAATACCACATCACATTTTTCTCAACTTCCCTTCTTTACAAGAAGTACTTACTGTTTTTAAATTACTATGAAATAGTAAACTATTGAGCATGCTAAAAGATTAAATTATTACAATAAGTTTTAATGAATAATTGTAATGTGAATTTCAATTTTTATTTATTTCAATTAGTGCTTGTTGATAACATAATCGTCATGTTCTTCAGAATAGTGACCCTTATTATACACATGCTTCAAAAACCCTTGAAAATGATATTTACTAAATAAATACTTATATTCTTCTAAACAATATACAAAATAAAATATATTAAAAATGCTTTAAAGTGAAATCTTAAAGTAAATAAATTCTCCCCATCTTTTACGTGCCATTCTTTAGGGGAGATCCTGCCAGATATTGCAGGGAAATATTTTATAAGTTTATGTATTGTTAGTGATAACTTTTAGTTACCAAGGTTAAAAGCCATACAAGACTGTAATTATGCAGAAATATTAATCCTACAAGCAGGCATACAGAGACTAACAACATAGTCTTTCTACAGGTTTCTCTTATACTTCAAAAGTTCAGAAGCCTAGGAATGGATAAAGTTTAGTTTTAAAAATACTTACTATTATTGCACAGGATCTGAACTCAGTTTCCACAACCTGCTTTTTTCAAGCAATTCACAACTATCTGCAAACATAATTTCAGAGGATCTGGCATCCCCTCTAAACCTCTATAGTCATATACACACACTCACACACACATATGATTGCACATAAATATGCACTCAATGTGCAAATACTCATATATAGCATACACAGTTCTTTGGACACATACTTAATAAAATGAATAAATATTTAAAAGAACTTCAGTAATCTTTATATTTCTTCCACCAAAAAATGTAAACATATATTGATGAAAATCTAAAAAGCTAAGGTGAAAAAATGACTTGACAATTAGCAATGCATAAGAACTCATGAAATATAGTTTTCTCAGCAATTTCTGTATTGAAAATATCTAATCTATAATGAATATTTTCTGTGTTGGACTCTTTTCTTTATGCCATATAATGGAAACACTCTTCTAGGGTGCCAGGCTTTTTACTGGCTCAGTTTTAAACAAGGTGAAACTGAAGGTTGAATTGATTGTTTCACCTATAGTACAAACAGTAGGGTTGAAAACAAAAGCTGAGCCTTTTTGATTAAGAAATATTAATTTATAACATGTTTTGTTAGTAATTTTCTTAACTGTCCTGGCGGAAATCCATGAAAGAACAATATAAATGAAGACATGTATGTGTAATATATGGCCATTTAACCACAAGGTAGTCAGTTGTATGGTTGAGTTCTGATTCTTTTATAACTAACCAAGAAACAGTAAAACCAAGAACTAGAAAAGAAATATAGATTTTCCAAGACAGTAATCCATTTCCTCAAGCCAGATACTGAATTCTACATTCTCTTCAAAATAGCACAACCAATTGAGTACTAAACTTTCAAACACAGGAGCAGAAAAAAAGAAAAATGCATGCTCCAGGCTAGAACTCAAACACAGACAATCTGTTAGAGTTCCTTGTTTTCTTTACTCATTGGCTGCTTTCCTTGAGTATTTGCCAACTTGATATACCATTAATTAAAAAACCTTTAAATAACAATATATTACATTTCTTTGTACTCAGCTAAGTAATATTGATTTTGTTTTTATTTATTTATTTGCAATAATGTTAATTATTAGATAGGAATTATATTAAAAAAGAAAGAATATATGTTTAATGTTTACAATTTTGGCTCAAAATCTTTCATTCTGTAGTAGATTTGTAACAAACATGCCATTGATTTTCATCTCTTTGACAGATAAGTGTAGTATTATTTAAAAAATATTTATTAGCAATTAATATTTTCTCTTCTCTGTGATCCTTTTAACTTCATAGCTCACTTTTTTTCTGGGAAGTTTGCTTTCTTTTTGTCCAGGTTTTTGAGCACTTTATGTATTCTAGATGCTAACTCTTTGACAGATGAATAGCTAGCAAATATTTTATGCTAATGTATAGACTGCTGCTTCAGTTGATTGGCACTTTTGTTTCAAATACAGAAGCTTTTAACTTTGTGAAATCTTATGATTGATTTTGAACAAAGTCCTAATCAGAAATGTCTTACCTGTGCCTGTATTCTGAAGACATTTCTTAGACATGTCAAGGTTTCAGGTCTACCAGAGAACTGTGATTCATTTGAAATTGATTTGTGTATAGGATAAGGTATAAGAAGCACATTTACTTCATTTACACATAGATATTTAGTTGTTCCAACACCATTTGTTAATGATGCTGCCTTTTCTCTAGTATATGTTTTCAATAATTTTGTCAAAACCAAGTCATTGCAGTGTGTGAACTTATATATGGATCTTTTATTTTATCCACTGATTATTGTGTCTGTTTTTGTGTCAGTACCATGATGTTGTCACTTCTGTGGCAGCTAGAATAATTTGAACTCAGGTGTGGTGGTATGTCCTGCAGTGTTGTTATTGTTTTGAGTTCACCATTCATTTTTGTAAAATTGAAAAGTGTTTGTTCCATTCTCTGTGAAAAATTGAGTTGATAATTTTTGGGGACTGCACTGAGATTCCTTTTACTATAATAGCACATTTTCCAGGAACAGAGGAAATCTTCAATCTTCTGGTATCTTCTTTAATTTAGCTCTTTAAGATGGAAATCATGCTTGATACTCCTCTGTTTCTTAGAAACAGAAACTGAATAGGTCAGGGTCTTTGGTGAAAACCAAATATTGTCATTCTCATGAAAGAACATGGTAGAAAAATATCTCCTAATGACATTCTGTTATTATACCAATAGATCAAAGCCTCTCTCAGACATCATCAGTGAAGCTTCCCCTTGAAGAAAAATAGAACTTACTCAGAGACCCATAACTGGCCAGTGGATACTGAGTTAGAGATGTTGAAATACTCCATGTCCTAAAATTTCCATTTTATGTTTCTTTGCCTATTTGGTCAGATTTATCCCAAGATATTTTTGAAGCAATAGATAATGGGATGGTTTCTCTGAATTTTTTCTCAGTATCTTTTTCATTTGTGTTCATTAAAGCTATGTATACATACTGATTTCATATCTTTATGCTTTACTGAGTAAGGTTATCAATTTTAAGAGATTTTTGGTAGAGACTATGTGGTCTTCTATGTATAAAATTATATTTTCTATAAATAATAATGCACTGGTTTCTCACTTTCTTATTTGTATTCTCCTTTTCTTCCTTCATCTAATTGCTTTAACTAAGAACTCAAGTGCTATATTTAACAACAGTGGAGAGAGTTTCTGATTTTATTGGAAATATATTAATTTTTCTTCATGTATGATATTGTGTCAATAGCCTGGGAGGTCTTCTTAAGAATGGTTTTCTGAGTTCAGATCAGAAGTTACAGTGTAGTGACAGGAACATAGAATAGTTCTTATTCTGAGGGTAAAGGCTCACTTTTGCTTTTCTGAAGAGTCTCTTCATTCTTCTAGTATTCTAATTCTCTGCTACTAATACTAATGCTTCCTTATTTCTCTTCTTGACTAAAATCTCTCCCCACATGGGACTTGAAGCAATGAAAAAAATTGCAAGTGTTACCTCTCATTTGTCAAAAGCACATTCCTAGGGTAAGTGGTAAGTAACTGAGCAATTTGCCATGACAAAACAAAATTCCAAAGTTATCAGCATAAGATTGACAAGATGACGGGGTGGGGGTATGGGACAAACTTTGAGACACAGGACTATTGAAAGCAGACTTAACAAGAAGTGTGGGAAGTCCTTCCGTATATGTGTTGCTTTATTGGCTAATGACTACAGAAGCTTGTTTGGCAAAGAATAAAGCTAGGAGGGGAAAACTAATCTGAATGCTGGGAGAAAAATGGTGGAGTCAGTGAGAAACCACGTAGCTGCCAGAGGAGAAAGACACAAGTCACTAGCTGGTAGACTACAAGCCTCATTATAAAATATAAAATAATAAAAATGGATTGATATAAGATGTAAGATTTAGCTAGAAATATGTAAAAAATATAAGGCCAAGCAATGTTATAAGTAATATAGTTTTTGTGTGTTTATTTTGGGACTGGGTATACAGAAACCTTCGTCAATAGTCAAGCAAAGAATTGGAATGCCTTTCTTAGGGTTCTTTGTATAGCAACCTTGGTTGGACACTTGCATCTCTCACCTATTGCATACTTGTAACATTTTAAATATATGATCAATTTACAAAAAGCCATTGTCTAATTTGAACTTTCTCTGAAGTAAAACTGAGCTAATTATATGAGTTAGTCTGAGAAAAAGGAAAAAGGCAAGTTTTTAAGTGTCTACAGTCCTCATGGGACAGTAGATCTAGTTATGAAGTATATCTTGGTTTTATATTATATTATAAAACTAAACAAAAAGTCATCTTCTAGACCAACCACAAATATATGTGCCTATGAGATTGTTATGTAATCATATATATATATATATATATATATATATATATATATATATATATATTTACAGCTTGTATTATGGAGACACCAAGTTGTTTTAAGAAATGAGAGTAACAGTTTTCAGAGTCAATGGCCCTGTAGACTTTGCCTGGACAAGATAAAACCTCATCAGAGTCACTCCTCTGGTGGGTTGACACCTGAACACTAGCTGTAACTTGTAGTAAGGAGGCTATTAGCTTGTTCGTGGCCACATAGCCCAGAAATAATCACAGAGAAAGTGTATTAATTAAATCACTGCTGGCCAATTAGCTCTAGCTTCCTATTGACTAACTCTTACATATTAATTTAACCCCTCCATTAATCTGTATATTGCTTTGGAAGTAGCTACATGGCTTTTCTCTGACTCCATCTCCTTTCTCCCAGCATTCATCTTAGTTTTCCCTGCCTAGCTCTGTCCCCATACAGCTCTGCTATTGGCCCAAAGCAGTTCCTTTATTTATCAGTGGTAATCACAACATACGGGGGAAAATCCCACGTCAGTAACCTGTTTTATTTCTCATGGGCACTGACAATATTGCCAAGGAATGATGGAGGAAGGTCATTGGTTAATTAATAAAGAAACTGCTTGGCCTCATAGGTTAGAACACAGGTGGGTGGAGTAAACAGAACAGGATGCAGGGAGGAAGAGGAAGTAAGCTCAGATGCCATTTCCTCTCCTCTCTGGGGCAGATGCAATGAAGCTCCGACCCAGGATGGACGTAGGCTAGAATCTTCCTCGTAAACATACCTCGTGGTGCTACACACATTGATAGAAATGGGCCAAGCAGTGCTTATATGAATACAGTTTGTGTGTTGTTATTTTGGGGCAAAGCTAGCCAGGCAGCGGGGAGCTTGGTGGCAGAATGCAGCCCACTGCTCCTACAACAGAATGGCACCCATTTGAATCCATAGAAAGCCTGAGAAAGCTTGGAAAAGAATAGAGTAAAGCATGTTTTCTTGGGTCTGTTCTGCTTTCCAGAGGCAAGCAAGCACTGAGGCTTCCTGACTCAGCTAAGCTGCAAAACCTTGCAGCTCTTTTAAGAGGTCCTACCACGAAACACTTAAAGGGTGTTGATGAAAAGCTGAACACATGCTTTTCGGTTTTCAGCTGTAGCAGTAAAAAAGCTGTGCCATTTAAAAATGCCGGCATTCTGGGTCGTCCTGCCAGGGTAAACTCTGACTGCTTGAGGCAGGAGGGCTAACTACAGAGAGAGGCCTTGAGTGTTGTCTGTGGACATAATGCTGCAGCTTGCTTGCTGGCAGGGAGCTTGAAATGCCACAGAGTTGTGGTGATAAACGTGGCTACAGCTGGTACCTATACCATGAGGCTGGGAAGCTAAGGAATGGGCTGGATCCAGCCATCAAAGCCACGGCTTTAATCCTACCCATATTGCTCAGTAATTTAAAGGCTCACATGGTCAGAAAAAGAGAGAGAGATACAGTAAAGAGAGATTCAAAAACAAAGAAAACCTTTAAATGATTTACAGTATGTTAAAAATATATGCAGACTAAGAGTTAAAGTTCCTAAAGTTAAAAAAAAAGGGAAAAAGAGAGTAGTTGGGTGTGGTAGTACACACCTTTAATCTCAACACTTGGGAGGCAGGGGGAGATTGACCTCTGTGACTTCAAGGTGTGGTAACACATGCCTTTAATCCAAATGCCTGGGAGGCAGAGACCGAGGGATCTCTGAGAGTTCAAGGACAGTCTGGTCTACAGAGTTATTCCAGGACAAAGATATACAAAGAACCTGTCTCAAAAATTAAAAGTAAAAATAAATGAAATAGAGTTAAATAAAGCCACACAAAGATGGAAAATACACAGCGAATCTTGATACTGTATGCTATTATGCTCTATTTGAATTTTTTTGTTTTTTGTTTTTTGTTTTTTTTTTTCGAGACAGGGTTTCTCTGTGGCTTTGGAGCCTGTCCTGGAACTAGCTCTGTAGACCAGGCTGGTCTCGAACTCACAGAGATCCGCCTGCCTCTGCCTCCCGAGTGCTGGGATTAAAGGCGTGCGCCACCACTGCCCGGCTATTTGAATTGTTTGAATGCTGAGGAAGGAGCAACAGATGTTAAAAGATATTTGTTTATAAATGCTGCTGAACTAATCCAAGATAGATATTTTGAAAATATCCTGACTTTAGAATTTGGATCTAAGGATATGATACTTTGGAAAAGAGATTCTTTTGTTTTCACAGAGGATAAGACCCTGTGGATTGCTTCTATCCCAATATGGTATGATGGACCACGCCCTCCTGAAGGATTGCTGTGAACACCTTCAAAAAATTTCTTCACTCTACTGCTGACTGAGATGAATCTAGTACACAGGTTATACCATGAAAGACATGAATAACAGTGCCCCCATACAGCGGGAAGCAGATTGGAGAGAAATAACTGCACCCATATTCCCAAATATTGTTTATAAATGTTCTTTTACATTTAAAGGGGGATATGATATAGGTATGAATAATTTGAATTAAATTAAATAATTGATTTGGCTTAATTGATGGAGATTTAAGGTCAATTTTGTTATATGTATATGTATTTCTGATCTTGTTTAAGGTATTGTGATTGTATAGTTCACTTAAAAATGTAATGTATATAGGTTGTTAATAGATAATCATCTATAATAGTTAAGTTTATAGTCATGTTAGTTAGATTTTCTAGATGTGCATAGATATATTTTAGATAGGCATTCCTCATATCTTTCAAAGACTACAGAATATGGCATTAATGTTTTAATAACTTAGGGTTTTTCATGACAATGAGACATGTCTGCCCCTGAAAGCATCAATCTACTTCAAGAAGAAGATGGGCATCGAAGAGGATCCTTATGGAGTTTGATAGCCATTTGGGCAAGAAACTGCTCTTGCCTGGACTGTTGCATAAACTGGACACAGAGAACCTGCAGAGAGAGGACTACTGAACTTGCCTAAAGGTGAGATGGTCTTTCAGGGTTCCTGATTCATCAAAGAGTCTGTGAGATATTCTGCAGGACACAGCAGATAGTGACTGAACTGCCTTTGAAATCTCCTGCTTCATAGAAATGTCTGCTGGAAATTATGGGCCTGTAGGCAGAAGATGGATGCCCCAACGGTACAGAGGAACTTTGGGTGGCTGTCCAGGCAGCGAGATGTCTCTGAGATTTCTAGAGTTTTGTAAGTTGCTTACTTCTCATTTACTTATGTAATATTATATCCTCCTGGAGTCTTTGATGGATTTGAAGAATAGATAGATATTTATAGTTTTCCATGGTTATGATAAAAGATAAATTAGATATAAATATTGTAACTGTAATTCTTGCTTTATAACTGTTTTGTTATATGTAATTTTGCTATGTTAAAGTTAAAGCCTTCCCTTTTTTTGTTTAAACAGAAAAAGGGGAAACGATGGAGGAAGGTCATTGGTTAATTAATAAAGAAACTGCTTGGCCTCATAGGTTAGAACATAGGTGGGTAGAGTAAACAGAACAGGATGCAGGGAGGAAGAAGAAGTGAGCTCAGATGCCATTTCCTCTCCTCTCTGGGGCAGACGCAATGAAGCTCTGACCCAGGATGGACGTAGGCTAGAATCTTCCTGGTAAGCACATCTCGTGGTGCTACACACATTAATAGAAATGGGCCAATCAGTGTTTATATGAATACAGTTTGTGTGTTGTTATTTTGGGGCAAAGCTAGCTTGGCGGCCGGGAGCTGAGTGGCAGAACACAGCCCGCTGCTCCTACAACAAAGGAACATAGTGTTTGTGGTGTTTATTGTGTTTTGGATTTTCATAATGAAGATGTGTGGCACTTGTTATAAACCTCTTCTACATCAATAGAAGTTTCAAACATGCTGAGTGTGTAAATCTAGACCCAGAAAGACAAATCTTGCATGTTATGTTTAATATGTGGTTCTTAGGGTCAAATTCTTAGTTTTGTGTTTTTAATTTGGAGTACTTATAAATTCTAAGAAAATAATAGAAAGGGAACATTGTTGTGGATGGAAAGAAAGTTCTTTTTAGACTACAGATGATATTGTGAAGAAATTAAGAATAACAAGAAAAGGGGTTCAAATGAGATATGGGAACGAAGATCAGAAGCGGGGATTTGGAGAGGAATATCTAACACTAAGGATGTTTGAAAAAAACACATGGTAACCTCCTATTTTATAAGTGTGTGTGTATGTGTGTGTATATGTGTGTGTAGTCATAACATTTTAATTTTTCTTACCCGAAACAGAAGATAATGATCCTCCCTAAAACCATAATTTGCAGAATTAAAATCTTGTGCCTGATGTGGGCTACCTCTCTTAAAGTTGCTAGAGATGTTTCTGAACTCCACAAAACAATACAAGCTATTTGGGGTTGTTACTGATTCCCCACCAAAATTTAATGGTTGAGACTTCATCCCTGAAGATGCTAAACATATTGCTGACAAAAATCCCTAAAATAAAAGTTGATACTGAGTAGAATTATGCTGTCTAGTTTTCATTACACCTGAACAGCGGTTCTCAACCTTTCTAATGCTGCAAACATTTTCTACAATTAATCACATTGTGGTGGCCCTCAACCATAGAATTATTTTCTGCTCCTTTAAAACTATAATTTTGTTACTGGTATTAATTGTAATTTAAATATCTGATAGCAGATATTAGATTTAATGCCAACTCCTGGGAGGAAAATACATGTCTTGTACTACAAATCTGGTCAAGAACTCATGCTTGGGGTAAAACTGCTATCATTGTTAAATGTGTATAGTACTGAAATGCCTTCTAAATGTGCATCTCTCTATCCAGAGATTATTGCAAATTTCAGATCTCATCATAATTGTTTCTTTGGGGAAGAGATAGTTGTTAATGCAAAAACTTAAAGAGGTAAAATTTAGAGAATGAGGGAATTTCCAGCCAACTGCAGTTTCATCAAATATCAGTTTTTAAAGAAACTTTTACAGCAATATTATTACATCAAAAAATAGATGAAATGTGCTAGTAAATTAATTATTAGTTCTATTTAAAAACCAATATTAGCATAAGGTCCTCAATTTGTGTCATGTATATTGGTTAGAAATTAAACAATATTAAAAATATTCTCTAAAATATGATTTGCTGGTCACTATTTCAAGGAAATAAAGACATATCAAGTATCAATTTTCAGTAATATTGAAATATAATTAGAAGTCACAGATTAATTTAAAATATAATTTAGAAAAGACATGTGAATAACTGAGGCAATATAAAGTATATATTATACTCAGTTAATCACATATATAACACAATATTGTTATAACTCTAAAAAGAGAAATATCAAATTATTTAGAAGAAAATGTCTTTTATTCTAGAATCATTTAAGTATAGCCAAGAACCAATCGGTGCCAACTGGTTCATATTTCTATTATGCAAAAATTCTTTAAAGGATTCCAATTACAATGCAACACAATAGTTATAGACTTGCAAGACAATAAATTCCAAGTACTTATTTCAGGAACTTTGGAAAGTATAATTTTATAATTTTACAATTAAAAAATTTAAAACAAAGACTGAGAATAGGCTATGGCAATTTTAATAAAAAAGAAACATTATTTTCCAATGGTTTCTGAATAATAATTTCTCAATTCAACCCTAGCACTATTTTTTTTTACAAAAGAAACTAATATCAATTGACTTAAACACAAATGCTGAAAAACATCTGTCATTACTTGAATAACAGATGCGGAATAATGAAATTTAATATTAAAGTGAAAAGTAGATTTAAACTTTGTTTTGAAAATTAAAGAAATAAGTTAACTTTATTCCATTTTTAACACGTGTGAAACTAATATAATTTTATCAGTTTTTCCTTCCATTTCCTCACTGCAAGATTTATTGTGTATTTCCCTAATTGTTTCAATTATCGCCCCTTTTAAATTAATTCTTGGTACATGTACATATGTATGTATGTGTGTGTATACATATATGTAAATATATGTGTATACATACATACGTATACATATACATACATACATACATACGTGTATATATATATATATATATATGTATATATATATATTCCTAAGTTAACCTGCACAACCTGTATAATGTTGCTCACATGTATATCTTCAAGACTGATCATTTAGGATTGTATATGCAAATGCTTTTCTCACTCATGAAAGTGAATATTTCTTTTTCTCTCAACATTACTTATTTACCTGGTAACCTTTATGTATGGTTGAAGATTCATAGACTACTTACTTAACTTTAGCTTGTGTATCATTGCTGTCTTTGTTCAAGTACTGTTTAGACAGTTTTGTTGATTGCACTTACAGGTGTAAATTTTGACATTACTAGGAGACACAATCTCGCAGCAAATTCTGTATTGTTCTGGCTCTTTCTACCTACCTCTTCTGCAATTTTTCCTGAGCCCCAGGTACAGAGGTGGTTTTGTAAATGTATCTCTTAAGATTTGACCACACAATTCTGCAGGTTTATTGGTTGTGATGTTCTGTAATGACCTCTATCTGTTGAAAAGAGATATTTTCTTTATGAAGGGCAAGAACTACACTTTTCTGTGGTTAATAGGACAACTATGAAGAGATTAGTTAGTGATTTTGCTAGTTTAACAAAATGTTATTTGGAAGTTGGTTTACAAAATCTATGACTTGTCCTGGATAGTTAGATAGGTTTATAGTACCAAGCAAAATGCTCCTCTTCTAGAGAAAGTCATAAGCCCTATTTGTGATATGTTGGTTTCCCCTAATAAAAACATGCTACTACTTCACCCTTAGTATTTTAACCATGCTGGTCATTCTTTTGTTTCAGAGACCACATAGTTGGACAGAAATATTGGTAGATAACATATACATTGGAAATATATAAAGCAACTTTTGTAACATTGAATGCTAGTCCCCTGATGTAGGGGAGACCCAGCCAATCACCTTGCTAAGCAGGGGGCGGGGTCCCCCGGGGATATTTTTTACTTATAAAGATTGCGGGCATGCTCCCAGCCAGCCCTTCTGTTTTCCTCTTCTCCACTGGAACTTTGGTTCTGTGAGTCTTTCCCTAATTAAAGCTGAATATTTTATTATAATTTCTGTCTGCCGTTCATTTACATCGCGACACCTGGCGCCCCACCTCGGCCTTTTTTGCTCTGCCCTGAGCAGCTCAGGACATAGTCTTGAATTTTAGTTTGAGAGAGCTACACCCCCCAATCTCGTAGCCCTCTGCCTGGGTTCTAAAATCACAGCATGCCCTCGGGCCCCAGTGCTGAGTCCAAGATACACTCCTGCTCTGCCCACCAGACCTACTTGCTGGAGCACATTGGCCCCTCCGTACCTGAATTAGCTCAGGTGCCTGCGGTTTTGCAGTGTTAGGGCGGTTTCCTGTTTGCACCACAGCAGCAGATTTGGTCTGATACAAAGGGACCACTTGCGCGACCACTCTAACTCCTCAGGCAGAAAAATAACTTTTGATTTTGAGTTGTTTCAGACCGGCTCTAACTTCAGCCAAGTGGACTCAGGTGCATTTCTTTTACCACCACTGGCAGGAACTAGTCATTACAGGTAAAAAATTTTCTTTTAAATACTGATTTGATTGAAAATGTCTGAAAACGTTACCATTCAAGACTTTAACAGCCTTTTTGATTGTGCCATGTGGGAGATTTTACAAGAGGTGTCTGTCACCCCACATTTATGGATTTTCTGGGATTTGTAGTCTTCCTTGGTACTATATGGTTTGATAATAGAAATATGAGAAAGTCTTTATGAGACGAATCCAGGATTCTTAAGTCAGAAGTTGAACGCTTAAAAACAATTGAGAATGATAAAAATCTTCTCAAGAATCAGTTTGAATTTCTCCAGGCAGAGAACAGATCTTTAATATGACTTGGTCAACTGAGCAAAATTTAGAAAAGGAGAAATTAAGGAGAAATTCATTACTGTGGAAGAGGGAACAGCTGATTTGGATCATAAGCTTCAGTTCCTTTCTGTAGGAACTAAAACATCAACGGCTGATATTAAGGAGAAATTCATTACTATGGAAGAGGGAACAGCTGATTTAGATCGTAAGCTTCAGTCCCTTTCTGTAGGAACTGAAACATTAACTGAGAGAATCAAAACTGCTGAATGTGACAATCGGATTTTGTCTAAAGCCTGTGACAGATTGGCGGAAAGATTGCCAATTCAAGAAGGCACGGTTTATGACATGAAAATTCTGTCCAAAGATGAGATGTTATCTCTAAAGGACAAACTTCATACTTTAGAATCCTCAGTGAAGGCTTTGGAACATAATTCTGGACAGGACATTCAGACATTGCAGAAGGCAATGGTGAATAGAATTGAAAAAATTGAGGAATTTCTAAATTCTGATGAAGAGGGGCTGGGGTAGAAAGGCAAATTTTAATTCCCTCTGTGGGTAAATGTCTCCGGGACAATTCCCACAAAACTCGACCTACAGCTCTACCTGCATTTTCAGTAATAACAACAGAGAAAGTGATTGGTTCCAGAAACCCTAGAGTCATCAAGGAAGATAAATGGGAGCCTGTCCGTATGAATGATCTCAAAGAAATTAAACAGGCTGTCATGACTTTTGGAATGCACGCCTCCTTTGTTACAGAGATGCTGAAATCTTGGGCCACAACAAACAAAGCCACATCCTCTGACTGGTTTCAGTTAGCTTCGGCGGTACTTGAGAGTGGACCACAATTGAAATGGAAATGCTTATTCAGGCAAGAGGCTAGACTTTTAGAACAGTAGGAAAGAGCAAAGGGAATTGAGATTTCCCTAGATCAAATTCTAGGTGAGGGGCTATTTTCCGACCCTCAGGAACAAGCTAATTTGGATGAAAACACACTCTTCATATGCACTATAGCAGCCTTAAGGGCTTGGGAGAGGGTACAAGACCCAGGACAGAAATTGGAATCATTTGTCATAGTTAAACAGGGTCAGAGAGAACTCTTTAGTGACTTTTTAGAGAGACTAACCAGGGCTGTACAAATAGGGATATCTGACCCAGAAGCAAGACGTATAATGATTGAGTCTTTGGCTTATGAAAATGCATATGTGGAATGCAAAAGGATCTTGGGGCCTTTAAAGCTCAGATCAGCGCCCTTGGAAGAAAAGGTCTTGCATACACTGAATGTTGTTCCATTTGACTAGGGCACTGAAGCATGGGTAGAAGAAGCAATTTCCAACGGTAAAAGGAGACACCAGAATACCAAATGTTTTAATTGTGGCAAAATGGATCATATGAAAAGGAATTGTAGACAACGGATTTTCAGAAATAATAATAATGCATCTTCTAGAAATAACAGGAATAGGAGGACTCAGCCTTCAGGTTTATGTAGAAGATGTGGGAAAGGCAGACACTGAACGAATGAATACAGGTCTACAAGAGATAGACAAGGCAACCTGATACAGATGGGAAACGTGGGGGGGGGGCTCACAGGCCCCCATGGCAAACATGGTTCAGTCATTTCCAGTTACTGCAGAGAACGTGACTCGTCAGGACAATTAGGAAGCCCCATGCCTACTGTTAAAAGCAATAATGATCAGAAAGATGAGTTCCGTGTGTTTTGGCAAACTTCTATAAATGATGAAAGACCAAAGCTGAGAGTGTGTGTAAATGGCATTTTTATTACTGGCATGCTGGACACAGGTGCGGATGTAAGTATCATTACCCCAGAATCTTGGCATCTGTATTGGCCTCTTAAGAATGTAAATGTTCAGCACCTGGGAATTGGAACCCTATCTCGAGTAAGGCAGAGCATGAGGTGGGTTGAATGTATAGGGCTAGAAGAACAAATCGGAAAATTAAGGCCATATGTAGCCAATATTGCAAAGAATTTATGGGGTCATGACCTATTACAACAATGGAATACTCAAATTAACATTCCTACTACATCTAGAGCCTATATTTCTGAGAATAATATTAAAAGATATTACAAATGGAGAAAACCGGCCATTCAGGCTGTATAAGAGCAAGTAATTGATGTCCCTTCAGAGATACCAACAGCCTTGCCTCTAAAATGGTTGACTGAGAAACCAATATGGACAAAGCAATGGCCTTTAGCTGAGGAAAAGTTATAGGCTTTAGAACAGCTAGTACAAGAACAATTAGATGCTGGACAAATAGAAGAATCTCCCAGCCCTCGGAATTCTCCTGTATTTGTGGTTAAGAAAAAATCAGGTAAATGGAGAATGGTGACAGATCTCAGGGCTATCAACAAGGTTATTCAACCTATGGGCCCTCTGCAATCTGGAATTTCCTTGCCATCTTTATTGCCAAAAGGATAGCCTCTCATACTTATTGATTTAAAGGATTGTTTTTTCACTATACCTTTACAAAAAGAAGATAGAAAAAAATTTGCCTTCACAGTGCCTACTTATAACAATTCTCAACCTTCGAGGAGGTACCACTGGGCCGTCCTCCCCCAGGGTATGTGAAATAGGCCCTCCCTGTGCCAATATTTTGTGAATCAACCATTGCAAATAATACGCAAGAAATTTCCCAAATTTATAGTATATCATTACATGGACGACATTTTGTTATCCGATTCAAACATGGATACCTTGAATAGACTGTTTGAAGAAATAAAGATACTTTTACCTAAATGGGGATTGCAAATTGCTGCTGAAAAGATTCAGAAGGGAGATTCTGTTAATTATTTAGGTTATAAAATAGGTTTGCAAAAAATTAAGACACAAAAGGCACAAATTAGGAGAGATCGCCTATGGACTCTTAATGACTTTCAAAGACTGTTAAGAGACATTTCCAGTCTACAACCAGCTATTGGGATAACACCTGATTTAATAATTCATTTGAACAAAACCTTAGATGGTGACAAAGATTTGAACAGTCCCAGAGAATTAACTGCTGAAGCAGAAAAGGAACTGACAATGATTGAGGAATAATTACAACAGGCGCATGTGGACAGGGTGAATCCAGAGCTCGATTGTATTCTCATCATATTACCATCAAAAATTTCTCCTACAGGAATTTTAATGCAGAGAGATGATATTATCCTGGAATGGATCTTTTTACCACATAAACCAAGTAAGAAACTAAAAACTTATGTGGAAAAAGTCTCTGAGTTAATTACAAAAGGCAAGTTGAGACTTTGTCAACTAGCAGGCATAGACCCAGCAGAAATTATAGTGCCTTTCACTGCTGATGAAATATAGAAATTATGGGAAGATAATGAACCATGGCAAAGAGCTTGTGCTAATTTTTTTGGGAGACATTAATAACAACTATCCAAAAAGCAAGAGGCTTAACTTCATAAAGAGAACTTCTTGGATCCTTCCTCGAATCGTCCGTGATGCTCCACTAACTGGATCCCATACATTTTATACTAATGCCAATAAATCAGGGAAGGCAGGTTACAAATTAGAAGACTTGGGTAAGGTAGAACAAAGTCCTTATGATTCTGTCCAGAAGGCAGAATTATATGCCATTCTTATGGCGCTAAGGGCTTTTAAAGAACCTATTAATATAGTTACTGATTCACAATATGCAGAAAGAGTTATTTTACATATTGAAACTGCTGAATTTATACCTGATGATACAGAACTAACCTCATTGTTTATCTAGGTACAAGATTTGATCAGGAACAGGCTTTGTCCTATGTATATAACACACATCCAATCACATACAGGTCTGCCAGGTTCTCTAGCACAAGGTAATGCAGAAATTGATCAATTATTGATTGGTAGTGTGCTACAAGCCTCTGAATTTCATAAAAAACATCATGTTAATAGCAAAGGCTTGAAGAAAGAGTTTTCTATTACATGGCAACAAGCTAAGGAGATTGGAAAGAAATGCCCTACTTGCTCTTTCTATAACCAAACGCCACTGCCTGCAGGGGCTGATCCTAAGGGCACTCAAAGGAATGAAATTTGGCAGATGGATGTGTTCCACTTTGCAGAATTTGTCAAATTAAAATATGCTCATCACACCATTGACACTTATTCAGGCTTTCAGTGGGCAACTGCTTTAAGTACAGGAAAAGCTGATTCAGTAATCATTCATTTATTAGAAGTCATGGCTATCATGGGTATACCTACACAAATAAAGACGGATAATGGTCCTGCTTATGGGTCTAGGAAAATGAAACGGTTTTTTGATTATTACAATATCAAACATGTTACAGGTATACCTTACAATCCTACAGGTCAAGCAGTCATAGAAAGATCAAATCAAACTATAAAGGATATATTGAACAAACAGAAAGGGGTGGGAAAAAAAACCATAAATAGGTTACATAATGCTTTGCTAACCTTGAATTTACTCAACGCTAATGAGAAGGGAACATCAGCTGCAGAAAGACATTGGATAATGGAAAAGTCTACTGAACTAAATCAACCAGTTTATTTCAAGGATGTGCTGACCTCACAATGGAATCCAGGAGATGTGCTGCATTGGGGAAGGGGTTTTGCTCTTGTCTCCATAGGTGAGGAAAAATTGTGGATACTGTCAAAATTATTAAAGGTTCGGTTTGAAGAAGAGAAGCCACTTGGAAAAGATAAATAACTATTCATTCACAAGGATGGTGATCATACTGATGGTAAGAAATACAGATAGGTTGGGGCAGGGTTCTTTTTTATCTCCACAGGAAAATACCCATCTTCAAAGAATTTAAGGGACTCTGAATATTTAATTACTGATGGATGGAAACTAGTTACAACCCACTAAGGATCTACAATAAAAATATACATGTTCTGTAAGTATTAATTTTTTTATATGTCTTATTAAACATTTCTTTATAAATATGTAGAGCTGGTTTTGGAGTTGGACTATGGCTCAGTCCCACTTCAATTCCAAGCCCGTTGATAAGAGATATCTCAGAGTTTCTGTCTCAGGTCAGGAGTCATGAAATGGGACAGAATAACAATAATTATATACTTGATAAACTTTCTTTGCCTTTCCTCATATCTATGTCTTTCTTTATATGTCAGTATATGTCCTTGTTGTTAATGTTTAAATTTCCCATAACAAGCAACAAATTTTCCTACAGTAATCTTTAGAGTTTCCAGGATGAAGATGGGGTCCCACGACATCAACTCAATCTGGTTTTTATGACGTCATGATTTTTTTTAAGCGCTAAAATTATACCTATTTTTTGGTACCAACTGCAGGAGACAATTTTGAATGGTGCACATTTTTGACAACACTCTGGCTGGACATTCTCAAAACACTCAGAGACTAGTTACAATTTTCTTAGGTCAAAGGTTAATTGGGCAATTTTACCATCATTTGCTTTCACAGGACCCCCTAAGAAGAACGTCGCCCCCATGTCAGCTAGAAGCAATCTTAGAAGACAATGTCCCCTCTCCCAACAGAGTTTGCCCTTAGGGTTAGGGACATCTTTTAGTGGTTGGTTTAGGTTTGAGGGGATGGGGAGATATTTTATGGAATTAGGGGTATTTTTTTTTTTAAAAAAAGGGGGGTGGGGGATTAACTGGTTTGATGGGATGATTGGTATTTGTGAATTACTGTTTTTAAAAAATTGTATTGATACTGTTTCTTGTATATTGATATATTGAATATTGAATGTGAGTGTTCCTACCTCTATTTTTGTATAAGAGTATGCTTATAACTTTGTCTACATTGTATTGATACATCTACCATATTACAATGTACCTCTGATACTATTTATATTGTATTGATACATCTACCATATTACAATTTACATTTCTACCTCTAATACTATTTATATAATAACATTGTTTACATTTGATATGTAATGACATTGTTTACAGTTGAAGATCATTGTCTTCATATATTGCACAGTTGTTTATTCTCTTAGTCTTCAAGTTAGATAGGTATTGAGAATTATGTTTGTCATATTTATTTTTATGTTAATCAGGTTTTTTAGATACATAGAAATTATATTTAGTATAGATAGTATGATCTTCAGCCTCTTCAAAGAACTGTAGGAAAATGGCCTTTAATCTAACCTAGAATTCTGTGCCAAAGAGACACAATTACTCCTGGCAACACCACTCTACTCCCGAGAGAACGTTGAGCACCAGAGACACTCCACTGGGAGCTTGTCTTCTTGGCAGAACTGGCCTTTTGGTTAAGAAAAGCCCATACCTCAACTACTGACAAAGATACAGAATATCCAGAAGTGGATGAAACAGGATTGTCTTATCTTGCCAAGACAGGGTAGGATAGTTCTAAGAAAGTTCCTTGCTTTTAATAATGGTATGTCAGTTATGTTAGGCCTTAGCCAAAGTTGGTTGACTCAACATTGCAAACGAGACTTTGGGTGATTGCCCCAGGTAGTCAGTTGTCTCTGTCAATTGTTGCACATTTTGGATATCTCTCGTTTGTTAGGTAATATTAATTTCCTTCTCAGATCTTTGATGAAGTTGAAGATTAGATAATTGTAGTTACTCTCTACATTATTTAGATTCTTTGAAATAGAACGTTTAGTATATTTATTATTTGTTTCTATTGTATATAGTTGTATTTGGTTTGGCTCTATCTTATTTAGACAAAAAGGGGAGATGTAGGGGAGACCCAGCCAATCACCTTGCTAGCAGGGGGCAGGGTCCCCCGAGGATATTTTTTACTTATAAAGATTGCAGGCATGCTCCCAGCCGGCCCTTCTGTTTTTCTGTTCTCCTCTGGAACTTCGGTTCTGTGAGTCTTTCCCTAATTAAAGCTGAATATTTTATTATAATTTCTGTCTGCCATTCATTTATGCCGTGACACCCTGAGAGGCATCATTTAGGCCAGTTTCTTCTCAGGGACATCTCAGTCCTATGTCTAAAGTGCCTGGAGTCTTTAGTGATAAGATTTAATTTTCATTTCTAGGAGGCAGCCTGGCAGTGGTGGCACATGCCTTTAATCCCAGCACTCGGGAGGCAGAGGCAGGCGGATCTCTGTGAGTTCGAGACCAGCCTGGTCTACAAGAGCTAGTTCCAGGACAGGCTCCAAAATCACAGAGAAACCCTGTCTCAAAAAACCAAAAAAAAAAATTTCTAGGAGGCAACCAAGGGCAATAACAATATATAATAGGGTAATTTTTTTAAATGTAAATAGTTAACTTGCAGGAGTCCTTGTTATTATTTTTCCCTCCTCCATCTTTTTTTTTGTTTATATCACCCTAGTTACTAAATAAAGTCATGCTTTATGGTTCCCATTTCTCCAGTCAAATACTTTTTACTCTTGTATTGTCATTTATATCATTCTCTCTGTACCGTTCCTGACAATGCTCTTTTTCCTGTACTAAAAAGTTTATGCAGTTACTCAAGGATATATACTCACATCTGAATATTGTAGAGTAGAGCTTTCCAACAAGAGAGAATATCCTATCTATGTTTTTCCTGGGGTCTGAGTTATATTACTCAATATGATTTTATTTATTTCCATTCATTTATCCATAAAGCTCAGGGTTTCATTGTTTTCTTTATAGCACAATAATATTCAATAGTATAATGTACATTTTCTATATTCATTTATCAGTTAAAGGATATTTATGTTTTTCCATTTCATAGATATTATGAATAAAGCAGCAATAAATATTTCTGAAAAAGTTTTTGTGTAGTATTTTGCTGTAGGATAAAGCTCCTATACACTCTTAGGATATGTCACTCATAGTAGTTTCATAAAATGCTGATTGACCAGTAGCAAGGCAGGAAGTATAGGCAAGGTGGCCAGACTAGGAGAATTCTGGGAAGAGAAAAGTCAACCACAAGCCAGATACAGAGGAAGCAAGATGAGACTATTTCACTTTGAAAACATACTAAATCATGTGGCTAAACATAGACAGGAATTGTGGGTTAATTTAGGTTGATATAATCCTCTCTGTGTTTCTTTGGAACTTCAGGCAAGACAGAAATTTCTGACTTCATAGGATGATGAATCCTTGGGAAGATGACAAGGAGTTGCATAGATATGTATATTTTGTTTTCACTTTTTGGATGTTCTCTGGAGACGCAACAATGTGAACCCATTTCTACCTTTTCTCTCAGTTGAAGACTTAGAGGTTGCACATCTAAACTCAGGATGTGATTACTTGATTCTTTTAAAATTAACATATCCTATTCAAGTAGGCCCATGCCATCCTGACAGGTAGTCAGGATATGCAAATGTACTTCTCTTCCGTTTATTTTTTTAAATTATTTTTATTTATTTATTTTTATAGGAAGGTTTTTTATTTATTTTATTGAGCTTTGCATTTTTCTCTGTTCTCCTCCTTTCCTCTCCCCTCCCCTTCAACCCTATCCCAAGGTCCCCATGCTCCCAATTTACTCAGGAGAGCCTGTCTTTTGCTATTTTCCAAGTGGATTAGATTCATGTATGTCTCTCTTAGGGTCCTCATTGTTGTCTAGATTCTCTGGGATTGTGATCTGCAGGCCAGTTTTCTTTGCTTTTTGTAATATGATAATTGTCTTTCTGGGTCTGGGTGAACTTGTTTTGTAACTGTGAGGTCAGCAGGGGAGGGGTGGCCTTCAGGATACCTGTTCTAGTGCAGTTTCCCTACCTAGACAACAGAATGCTAATAATTTAATATCTCAGAGTGATAAAGCAATTGACTGTTTAATTATCTGTTGTATCATGTTAATAAAGTCTTTTGTTACCTTCTCTTCCCATTTACATTGGGTATAAAAGCTGTGGGAAAATAAACACAGGTGGATTTTAGTTATCACTGGAATACCTTCCTGTATTATTCTATAGTTTCTGTTCTATTATTTTTCATGAGTCTTCATATTCTTTAGTAATATTTCTAAATTCCCACACCCTTACCCTGGCAAAAGCCATTTATGTTGAGGATGGCCCTTGACATGTGACACCAAAACATAAGGCTGACCAGTGAACCCCAAAACACACAGAAATGTGACCAGGCATATAGGGGAGTACATGAGAAAATTGCACCACAGGTGGAGAAATGAGTAATGAGTGCTCAGAAATAAATAGCAGATAATAAAAAAGGAAAGAGGAAGGAAAAAATAGGAGTAAAATTATAAATATTTGTAAATATGGGTCAAGGAAATATATTATATTATTGGTACAGTTGCTTGAATATATTTTCATAGTTAGAGGAGGTGAAGTGGAGCAGAAACAAAGGCAGAGATTTTTTAGAGTTTTTAAATATTACATACCTGTTCTTGCACTGGAGGTGTGTCTGCCACCACCTTGAGTTAGCTCCAGGACTTGGAGAGGACAAAATAAGGTCTTGCCTTCACCCATGCTGTCTTCAGTGCTGTGGTCACTGAGCCCCAGCGTTTATTGCTACTGATGAGGTGGTAAGAGTAAAGGGAATGTGGTGTTTGGCCTAGCAATGGCCTAGATTATAACTGAAATTATGGCAGTCCATGCATAGGAGCTGTAGCCAGCTGAGTCTAACCCACTTTGTGACGTGGAGCCCAGAAAGGCATGAAACAAAAATAAATTAAAGGACTATACCTCCCACAGTCAGTGCACAGAGGAGGTCAATAGAAATGCCTAAAGGCTAAAGGACCCATGAGCCAAGGAACCTATAATGGATAAATCTATGACTTTTAACAGAGGAGAGGATTCATAAATTCTCCTGATTTTATAATTCCAAGTTTTAAAATTAAAAATAAAAAGCATGAATTGCAAGAATTGGCTGACTAAGTTTGTGGTCTCACATAGCAATCTCAGAGCCACTATAATGGCAAACACCTGAGTGCCTGTAAATTTGTCAGCCACCTATAACACTCGCCTTTAATAGGACTGTTAAAGGTAAAAAGCATGGCATATGCCCAGGCACAGCAGAAAATGAGGGTCCAGCCACTTGGTCCTAAGTACCCAGGCAAGACATCAAGGTGGGAGAGAGAGCATGGTTTGCTCCCGTCTGGGCAGTCCAGCTTGAGTTAATAGCCTGACCTGACAGGCAAGCTGCAAAAAGGACAGCCTCAGGGATTTGCAGTTGAAGGCCTGCCAAGTGTCTGTGAAAATAAGCAAAATAAATATGCTTTCTTTTCCAATTTTATATTTTTTGCTTTTTTGTCAAAAAATCAGGTTTGTAGGTATGTGGATTGATATCTGGGACTTCAATTCAGTTCTATTGCTCCTTCTGTCTGGTTTATTTTAACACCAAGCTGTTTTCAGTACTGTAGCTCTGTAGTAGAGTTTGAAGTCAGGGATTATGATGCCTTCAGAATGGCCTTTATATCCAGGATTGTTCTGGCTATCTGGGTTTTTGTTTTGTTTTGTTTATCTATATGAAGCTGAGTATTGTTCTTTCAAGGTCTGTGAAGAATTTTTCTGGGATTTTGATTGACATTTCACTGAATCTCTAGAGTTTTTTTTGTTAAGATTGTCATTTTTAATATGTTAATTCTACCTACCCAAGAACATGGGATATGTTTTCATTTTCTTTGCCTTTTAAATTTCTTTCTTCAAGGATTTAAAGTTCTTGTCATATAGGTCTTCCATTTGTTTAGTTTGAGTTACTCTGAGATATATTATTTGTGACTATTATGAAGGGTGATGTTTTTCTTATTTCTTTCTCAGCCCATTTATCATCTGTTTAAAAGAAGGGTATTTAGATTGTTTCCAAATTATAGTTATGAAAAATATTGCTGTTTGGACATAGTTGAGCACATATCCTTGTGGTACAATTTAGTATCCTTTTGGTATATATCCAAAAGTGGTATTACTTGATCATGAGGTAGGTTGTTTTGCTTCCTATTTTTCCGAGAAATCACCGTATGTGGCTCTACCAACTTTCACTCCCACCAACAAAGGAGAAGTGTTCCCTTTACCCCACATCCTCTCCAACATAAGTTGTCATCAGTGTTTTTGATCTTGGCCATTCCTACAGGTTTAAGATGAAATCTCAGAGTTGTTTTGATTTCCATTTCTCTGATGACTAAGGATGTTGACCATTTCCTTAAGTGTCCTTCATTCATTTTAGATTCCTCTGTTCAGAGTTCTCTCTTTAGGTCACTTTATTTATTAGATTATTTGTTCTTTTGATTACCAATTTCTTGAGCTATTTATATAATTTGGAGATCAGCCCTCTGTCTAATGTGGGGTTGGTGAAGATCTTTTCCTATTCTGTAGGCTACCATTTTTTTCTTTGAAATGATCATGTACTTTGCTTTACAGAATCATCTCAGGTTCAAGAGATCCCATTTCCTAATTCTTCTCTCAGTGTCTGTGCTACTTGGATTATATTTAGGAAGTGGTTTTCTGTGACAATGCATTCAAATGTACTTCCACTTTCTCTTCTTTGAGGTTCAGAGTTTTCATGTTAAAATCTTTGGTTCATTTGGACTTGAGTTTTGTGCATAGCTAGGGATCTACTTTCATTCTTCAACATGCTGATATCCAGTTATGCCAGCACCATTTTATTTTTTATTTATTTATTTATTTATTTATTTATTTATTTATTTATTTATTTATTTTTGTTTTTTGGAGACAGGGTTTCTCTGTGGCTTTGGAGCCTGTCCTGGAACTAGCTCTTGTAAACCAGGCTGGTCTCGAACTCACAGAGATCCACCTGCCTCTGCCTCCCGAGTGCTGGGATTAAGGGCGTGCGCCACCACCGCCCGGCACCAGCACCATTTTAAATATGCTTTCTCTTTTGCCTGTCAGCTAGGCAGACTTGAAACATTAAATTAAAAAAATAGCCTACAAAATTTTAATAAGACATACAACGGCTAAAACCTTAGTTAAAATTTCTAATAGGAGACCTTGAACAACTAAGTAAAATTTTTAACGGGAGTAGAGATCCAAATTCAAGTAAACAGCTTACAGAAGCTACCAGACAGGTAGGTATTCATCCAGTTAGAGTGTGCTATACAGAAACGAGAAATGTTTTATATTAATTATTATCAGCCTTGGAAGCATATTATATTACCTACATAACTTCATCCTATAGCAGTTTTATAGCAAAACCTTCTGCTTCTATGGCTTAACCTTTCAGTTTTCATAAGTTAAGGTATTGTACCCTTATTCAGTAGCTTGCTTAGCACAGAAGGGCAGGGTGAAATCTAGGAAACATTTCGGCTATATCAATGTTCCTTATACTAAGCAAGGAATTGGTTGATTATTTCAAAATATTGATTCTTGGGCAATTGTATTGTCCAGTTTGAAGGCCAGTTTAATAATGTTTTCCCTGATGATCCATTGCGTTTCACACAACTACATTCCATTATTTTTCCTAAAGTTGTAGCAAAAGATCCTTGAAGGATGTTATGCCAAATTTTACAGATATCTCTTCGAATGGAAGATCTACACATGTTCTTAGTGGTGAAAAGGAATTGTTGGGTGTGCCAATGGCTTCTTGAAAACAACTTAAAAGAATAAAACCAGGAGAATTAAGAATTGTCACATAATGCCTTAAGTACTTTTTTTGTTTGTTTGTTTGTTTTGTTTTTTTTGTTTTTTGAGACAGGGTTTCTCTGTGGTTTTGGAGCCTGTCCTGGAACTACCTCTTGTAGACCAGGCTGGTCTCAAATTCACAGAGATCGGCCTGCCTGTGCCTCCTTTTATGGATGTCTATGAGCAATCTTTCATGGACAGATTTTGGCATGATGGCACCAAGATGACCTTTGCTAAGGAAAGATAAAAAAAAAATATTGCACTAGATTATGAAAAATACCCAACCCTGCATTAGTTTAGGGCTGAGGATATGTTTGTGCTTTTTCACAGGAAGAAATTAAAGCTTAATGAGATGACTGCATATAGAGCAGTCACGAATGACTCCATAGGAAAAGCAGAAAGAGGTTCCTGAAGTTGCGATCCTGATTTCCTCATGCCACCATGCTGCAGGTTGAGAAAAGGGATGCCTAAACCAGTGTTTTTAACTGACAACAAGTTGCTGTAGTCTGACAAGGGAAGAAAGATTGCAGCAATGACTGGTGATTTCCAGCCTCTTAATGGACATTCTGGTGAGTCCTGTTTACCTTGGAGCTGAACCAGAAATATAGACTGAATATATGATTAATTTACTCTCTGGGACACAGAACTCATTTTGACAGTAAGATATTCAATCTGCTGTTGAAATATTTTACTTGAGAGCTGAGACATCAATTTCCTCTCATGGGAAAAAGGACTTGTTACAAAGAATGACTGAAGACCCTCTTCAAATATGAGGAGGGTAGCATAAGGATTTTTAGTGCTGCTGAGATACTGGACCATTACTTTAAATCAGCAAAACACTGGTACTCTCACCCATCAAAGAAAGCTTTTCTTCTTTTTCAATTAGAATGAATTTAAGAGAATTGTAATGTGACATACTATGTGTTTATTCTTAATTTCCACTCTAGAATTATGATATTGACATTTTAATTTGTGTAACTGTTTAGTTCACTGTAAGATGTTAATAAAAGTTTAACGTTTGCTATGAGTGTTTGCTTTTAACATATTTTATAAGAAATTTAGATTTTGATACAGCTAAAAATTATCAGAAAATACTCTAGACCAACTGAAAAGGGTATTCCCAACCTTGGTAATCCTCTCTTCTTTAATTAAGAGACTGTGACCATTACGAGCATGTTTATTTCTCTAAACATTATCTAATTTGCGGATGAACTCTCCTGACAAAAAATTGGCTCAGAGACACAGAACTAGAGGTGCTTTCTCTCTTAAACCTTGGTTTACAGAGGTCAATAGTCATTGATGTGGTTGATCCTTTTTCCTCCCAGCACCCAACACATAGACATTTATGATTAAATACATATACCAAAGATGGGTAAGTCCGGGATATGGAAAAGTGTTCACCTAAGCCAGACATAACCATCTGTCCTCTTGCAGAAGCACAGGCTTTATTAAAATTAATAAAAAGAGAAGAATTGTGGAGGCCCAAAAATGTGGACGTATTTCCACCTTGTCTGATGGTTAGAGAGTTGGAGGTTGATCAAATGACTGAAAAGCATAGATACACATCCCAACTCAGGATATGATTACTTGACTCTTTTAACATTAAAATAGCTCATTCAGGTAGGTTCATGCCATCCTGACAAGTGGTCAGGATATACAACTCTATGTTTTCTCCTTCTTTCATAACTATGAGATCATCATGGGAGATTGGCATTTAGGATGCGTTATCTAGGCCAGCTTTACTACAATAGATTGCTGATTATTTGATTTCTCAGTGTGATTAAACTATTGACTGTTTGAATTATTCTTTGTATCATGTTAATAAGGTATTTTGTTACTTTTCCTCTCTGTTTACATTTGGTATAAAAGCCGTAGAAAAATAAACACAGGTGGATTTCCAGTTACCAGTAGAATACCCTCTAGTATTATTCTATGGTTTCTGTCTTATTTTTTTTGTGTCTCTGTATTCTTTACTAATATTTCCATATTACCATGCCCCTACCCTGGCAACTGGTATTTCTCTTGAGGCTTGTCCTTGACAGATTTCCACACTTATTTTCATAATGGCTACATTAGTTTGCAATAAAATTAAGAGTGAATAGTTTCTCTTTTCTGATTTAGCCACAAGCATTTGTGGTTGGTTATTTTGTTGAGTTTTGCAACTCTGAATGGGGTAAGATGAGATCTCAAACCTTTATTTGCATTTATTTAGTTCCTATACATGATAAATATTTTTTCTTCCTTTCCATCCTTCTTACCTTTACTTTTTCCTTCCTTCTTTCCTTCCTTTTTTTCTTAGATATTTCTTAGTAAGATCTTTTCTTCTTTTGAGAATTCTTTGTTCATGTCTCCGAAGTATTATTTTTGAACTGGAAATTTATTTATCTTTAATTTGTTAATATTTTTGTTTTTGAGTTTTTTGAATATTCTGGATATAGATCATCCTTAAGATTCTGTGTACTTTATTTTGCCAAGTAATTGTTTCTTTAGCTGTGTAGAAAATTTTAGTTTTATTAAACCTTTCTTGTCAACTGATACTCAAAATTTCTAGGTAAATTGAATCTCATTTATGAGATACTATCTTACACCTATATTATATGTAGTATTTCATATGCTTTTGTATAGAAATTTCAGTGTTTCAGGTTTTGCATTTATGCCATTAATGTATTTGGAATAATCTATTTTACTGAAGGTGATAGACATTTGTCTAAAGTAATTTTGCATGTGATCATCCAGTTTTCTCAGAAATATTTTATAGCTTATTTTCAACATTTTTTAAATTAATAGGTGACTGGATTTATATGTATATGTGATTGGGACTTTGGTTTTGTTCCACTGATCTAAAATTCAATTTTTCTTTAGGTACTGTATAGTTTTTATTACTGTGCATATATATATATATATATATATATTTAGATCTGACAAGTTTCTATTTATATATCTTATCTTTGATTTTTTTTTTACTTCTACAGCTTAAGTTTTTCTCAGAAACAAAGATTTATATGTTTCTCACATATTTGCTGTGTTATTTTTTGTTTTTCATTTATTTCCAATATGTGTATGTATGTATGTATATGTGTGTGTACTTCAGCTGATAAATAAATTTTGAAAATGTATACATATAATATATATTGTTGATTTTTAACCCATTTAACATAGAGTAACAAGCATTTTAAACTTTATGATTTTGTGTGTTTGTTAAATATATATAAGTATGCTTGCTGAAAATTTTACAGGTTGTTAAGTTGTATTCAGGTTGAATATGAGGAGATTCTTTAATCTTTTTGAATTTGAATTTATGTCTCAATATAATTAATTTAAGAAAAATTTTTGACCTTAAAATTTTGCATTTTCTTATATGTACTGATGAAATAGTAAATTAAAATTTTCAGATAATTCCAAAGAGGAAGAAAAATACTGTCTTGTTGGATAACATGACAGATTGATGCCTTCTTCAGTAATGACATCTACACAGGAATGTGATGATTAATAACAGCTTAATTTTATGTTCTATATATGTCTTATTATCATTAAAAGACATTAATTTGTCAAAGGAATTCAATGTTTCTTATCCCAATAGGTGTATTTCTTCTTGCTTCTTTCCCCCATTGCTTCACAAACATGACTTTGCTTTCTCTAGTAATATCAGGCTTTTTTGAAAATGACGGCTTGGAGACTCATATTTATCAGCCATCTAGTCTCTTTAATCAAAGAAGACTTATTTCTTCCCTTCCCTACTGATCCAACCCATATTAGGAAAATCTAGATAATGCTTTCTAGAGCGTGGGGTGCCACTACAGTTGTCTGTTTTCCCAGAGTGATCTTATCAGTATCTTTGACAAGCAGAGCTACGGCAGCAATAGCTTTCAGGCAAGAAGACCATCCACTGGCAACAGTGTCTAATTTTTTGGATAGGTAAGCTACTGGCCTTCTCAAAGGTCCCAACGTGTGAGTAAGGGCTCTTCTGGCAACCTCTACTCTCTCATCCACATAGAGAGTAAAAGGTTGGGTTAGGTCAGGAGAGGCTAAGGCTGGGGCCATCAGTAGGGCCCTTTTAATTTCTTCAAAGGCTTTCTGGTGATCCAGGGTCCACACAAACACACCCCTTCTTTGGTTAGGGGGTACAATCAATGGGGCAGAAGCCAGCAGTGCCCAAGATTCTCTTACTTGCCTTGGTGTAGTTGAGGTGGGATCTGAGTTACAATCTTTTTCCTGGCTTCCGTTAGCCTCCAGTTTCGGAGGGTGTATCTCAAATAAGTAACCTCTGCATGACACAGCTGAGCCTTTTTAGCTGAGGCTCTGTACCCCAACTCACCTAATTCCATTAGTAAATTTTCAGTTTCTTGTCTGTACTCAAGTTCAGAAGTTGCTGCCAAAAGTAAATTGTCAACATACTGGAGCAAGGTTAACTGTAAGTTTTCAGCTCTGAAAGTGGCCAGGTCCTGGTGGGCGACCTCATCAAAAAGAGTGGGAGAATTTTTGACCCTTGGTGTAGTCTGGCCCAGATCAATTGACCTACCAGTCCAGTGTCTGTGTCTCTCCATTCAAAGGCAGAAATAGGTTGGCTGGAATGATGTAACCTCAGGCTAAAGAAGGCATCTTTTAGATCTAGAACAGTATACCACTTCCTTCTGGTGGGAGCAAGCTAAGTAGGTTGTATGGGTTGGGGACAGTCGAGTGTATGTCCTGGACACTCTTGTTAACTTCCCTTAGGTCTTGTACTGGTCTGTAGTCATTAGTGCCAGGCTTTTTTATAGGCAACAAGGGAGTGTTCCAGGGAGACTGGCAAGGCACCAAAAATACCTTGTTGTATAAGCCTCTAGATATAAGGTATAATTTCTTCTCTAGCCTCTTGGCTCATCGTACTTCTATGGGGGAGGTATTGGTCTTTAGTCCCACTACTACTGGGGGAACTCTCACTGACATTCCCATACCCCCAGTCTCTGCCCAAGCCTTAGGAAATGTCCTAACTATTCCTTTATATCAGCAGTCTTTGCTGAACCCAAGCTCATGTAGTCGATACTCTTCTTCTCCCGTGTCACTTCCGGCCTGGTTTGAGTAAACCTGATGTGGGCCTTCAACTTTGTTAACAAGTCTCTTCCTAATAAAGTTGTGGGACACTCATTTAACCAGGAAGGAATGAGTCACTTGTCTTCTCTCCAAATCTACAGTTTGTAAGGTGGTCCAAAGATACTGTTTCTGTCCAGTTGCTCCAATTAATATGTCTTTGTATTCTTTAGCTTTCCCAGTGGTTGTTTCAGCACAGTGTCCACTAGAAAATCCAAAGGGGTCCCCTCCACAGTCAGAGTTACCCTAGGCTCAGGGAGGGGGTCCGAGCCCTGTCCCTCCTAATCATCTTCTTCTAGGGCCAGTACCTTATTTATATTTAGAGGCTCTTTCTTTCTTCTTTGGGCATTCTCTTGCCCAATGTCCTTTTTCTTTGCAATAAGTACATTGGTCTTTGTCCAAGAGGTGCCTCTGTCTATCTTCACTCATCTTTGATCTTCTGTTGCCCAGGTTCCCTAACTGTCTAGGTCCTGTCTTTCCTTTCTCTCCTAACACTGTGGCCAAAATTCTAGTCAAATTTCTCTCTTGTCTACTATCCCTCCAGTCCTCTTTCCTCTGATTCATACTCCTCTCTCTTGTGTGCTTCTCTTCCTCATTCTTTCACTTATGAAACACATTCTCTGATTCCTTAACCAAATCCTGCAACCCTTCTAACCACTGTAACTTTTTCTTAATATCTGATGCTGACTGTCATATAAAGGCCATAGCTACAGCTGCTTGCTGACCCTCAGAGGTTGGGTAAAAGTGAGTTTAACACCTGTAAGACTCCATTAAACATTCAAGAAACACAGATGGCAGTTCAACGGCCCATGAAGAACCTCTCTTACCTTGGCCAAATTAGTGGAGTGTCTTGTGGCCTCTCTGAGACCTGCCATGAGAGTCCTATGATAGACCATCAGCCGCTTCCTTCCTGCTGCCGTATTGAAGTCCCAATCAGATGGTTAAGGGGAAACCCGGAATCTATTTCATTCAGAAGATTGGTTGGTGCCCCATTTGCTTTGGTGACATTTTTCTAGGCCTCCAACATGATCCTCTCTTTCTCTTCCAGAGTGAAGAGGACCTGTAAAAGCTGCTGACAGTCATCCCAGGTGGGTTGGTGGGAAAATATCCAAGACTCCACCAATCCTATCAGGCTGGCAGGATTCTCTGAAAATGAAGAGTGATTAGTTTCCCAGTTATACAGATCAACAGAGAAAAATGGACAGTACTGGAAGGGTTGGAGGTCTGGTGGATTCACTGGAGGCCCATAGATACACAGCGGCAATGCCACTGTCAAATCTGGTCCTCTGGCACCCTGTGCAGGACTCTGAGCACACCGACTTCATGTACCTGTTGCAGGCCCCCCAGCATCGGTGCTAGCACCAGGATCAGAAACCAGAGGCAAAGGTTATGGGGATGGCGGAGGGTTCAGCCATTCGGGTGGCTTCTCAATCTCGGGATAGATTTTAGGAGAAGCAGAAGGTTGGATCTCAGGTGAATTCTCAGGCCTTGGAACTACAGATTTCAGTCTGCACTCCGACTCTAGGAGAGCCAGGGCTCAGGAATCTGGCTTCTGTCCATGAACCCAGGGCTTAACCCAAGGTGCGGGATCCTGGACCAAATCATGCCATACCAATGTATGGTTGTTGATCACGATGGGATCCAGGTCCTTCCTGAAAAACAATAGCTTTAATTACAAAAATAATGATTAAATCAAAGGTGCCTTCTGGAGGCCAGCCAACATCAGGCACTGACCACTCCGAGGAGCAAAAAGTCTTCATGGCCCTTTCTTAATCTCAAATGACAAGTTGTGTGCTCTAGACCTAACTTCAGTCCAATGAACCAGAGTAAAACTCAGAGGAGTCATCACAGTCTGTCCCATTGTTAAAGTCACAAGACAAAACAGAGACCAAAGACACACAAGTAAATGCTAACAAATGTCTGTCTCTACCTAGACAGACAAAACCACTTCAGAAATACAGACAGCCTGGAGGGTGTATAGTTCCTCCAATCCAGGAGAAGTTCCATATCACCACCAGCACCCAGATAGGAATCTCCCAGGCATCCCTGGGTTCTCTCCTCACCTCCCAGGACATCTCCCAAGGTGGCAGTCGGTGATCTCCTATTATGTCTGCTGATCACTCCCTCCATCTCCTCTTGAGACGTGAGTGACTGCAAAACGTAAAGTACAGAACCTGAATTCAGCCGGCAGGGAAACGCAAAGACACAGACAATGTCTCACCTCCAAGTGGGTCTTCACAGATGAGGGTGGTCGCCAGTCGCAGACAAGCCCCCAAATGAAAGACCTCCGGAGTTGGGAGAGTCTCACTCAAATCTCTGGATAACACAACCCCCCAAGAACTCATGAGAGACTGTCCTTACTGTAATCACATGAGGTTTATTGACAGGAACCAGCATGCTGGGGCTGACTCATATCCCATGCAGGGGTAGAGGAGTTCAACCCCGAGTTACTGGGAGAAGTGGTATTTAAGGGAAGTAAACCACAATGTAAAGGGGGTAGGGAGGGCGTCATTGGAAGATTCCAAAAATACCAGTTATAATCACAAGAGGGTAACTCCCCATTTCTCAAGATTGTTCTCAAGATTATAATCTAACTTTGAGGTCAGCCAGTTCCTGGAACAAAGTCACTGAACCGGCTAACCTAGATTTTGGCTCTACTCTTTCTGCGAGGGGGTCTGGATTTATCCTGGTCTTTCAGTTGTCTGACATAAACTAAGTACAGAGAAAATAATCTCAGTTCAGTATATAACATAAAAATAGGTAGTCAGAAACTGCTAGATTACAATGCTTCTACTATGAAAATTCCTTAGTAAAATATAAACTGAATTTTTCTCAGATTCATTTTTTGTCTTCTTGCTGATTCAAAGATGGTGTGACTGACTTTGGAAATGATGAGCTGAAAGTGTATCTGTATGAATTTGAAAACATTAAAACCAGCCGGGCGGTGGTGGCGCACGCCTTTAATCCCAGCACTTGGGAGGCAGAGGCAGGTGGATCTCTGTGAGTTCGAGACCAGCCTGGTCTACAAGAGCTAGTTCCAGGACAGGCTCCAAAACCACAGAGAAACCCTGTCTCGAAAAAACAACAAAAAAAAAAACATTAAAACCAAAAATGCTCGAATGGACATGACTGGTATGATTTCTGCCACTGTTGCTATCTATATAACTGTCCTTGGAAGAGCAGTTGGATTCCACTTGCTGCAATTTCCTAATTTGCAGAATAAAAGACTAGGGTGGACTCCACCCCAAACCCTCTTATACCTCTCAACCTCACCACCACAGCACCCTCAGAGGAACACTGAAACACAGGCTTCAAATTTACAGAAGTCCAAAAGAGGAGCTGAAACAGAGGCAGCAAATTCACAGAGAGAACCAAGAGGTGAGTGACTACCCACCCGGCAGGGCACCCCACTACCTAGACCCTCCTTATGGGGGCAAAACACCAGGTCTCTCCTGTAGGCCCATATTTCTTTATGGTGTGACAGTCGGACTCTAAAGACATAGTTTGTACCTGAAGTCATCACATATCCTTCCAGACAGGTTGTGGCTACCATAACAAAAGGTCAGGATGTTGTTTTGTTCCTTTTTCTGTAATTTGGAGGATGCCTGGATAGAGATGCTAATTCAAGTCTATGTGACTGAACTAGCATACTGACCAGGAAGCCCTGACAAAGAATACATAGGTAAATGTGGGAATGACCAAAAGCCACTCACCTGGTTACCTAGGAAACAAAATGTTAATGAATCCCCCCCCCCACTTTATGCTTTGATATATAAAGCTGTTTGGAGAATAAAGCGGAGGAAATATTTAGGGTGTGAACTCAGGATTTCTTGAGGGATCAAGGAGAATCTCTCTCTCAATAAAGCCATGTGAGTTGTGTCTTTATTCTTGTGCCTCCATGCTGGTCAAGAGAGAATTTATTTTTGGGTCTAGCACCAGACCCCAGCATAATGGTGCCCAGATATGAGGCTGATCCACAAACCCCCAAAACATGGAAGAAGACCACATGTATGGAGAAAAACATAAAGAACTGTGAGAGAAAGTTGCACCACAGATGGATACTTGAGTAATGCGCTCTCAAAAATAGAGAATAAAATATTAAAAAGTATAGATAAAGAGGGACAAAATTTAAATTGGGAGTAAAAATTTGTAAATAAGTTATATTTATAGGATAAGGAAAAAGTATTCAGTTACATATGTTGGTAGCTAAAGAGAGTTAGAGTGGAACAGAAAAAAATAACAGAGATATTTAGAATCTGTAAGCATGACAGATGTGGAGATACAACTTTTATTGCTTGCTAAATGGTTAGAGAAGATCAAAGAATCACCTAGGTTAGTGATGAGATTGAAGTGCCAAGTACAGGTGCAGTAGCAAGATCAATCTAACCCACCTGCAGGTAAAAGGCAAGCAGGAGACAGAGTGAGTTTAGAGAACAAACACAGTCAGAAGCCCAGAGTTGGCCAATAGAACAAAAAAGAGTATTCAGGAATTCTCTTAATTTTATGATTACAAGTTAAAATTTAAAAAGATAGTTAAAAATTGGTGCAGCTATGCTTACCAGAGCTTGTGATGGTAGGTTTCAAACACACACAGAGAGAAAGAGAGAGACTGTGTCCTGTCCCCTGCTGTGTGGCCTGGCTTTTATATTAGGGACATAGACATTCAGGACTGAGACTTCGTCTTGATGAATTGTTCCTGTTATGAGTATAAAATGTCCTTCTCCATCTCTTTTGATTGATTTTAGTTTGAAATCAATTTTGTTAGATATTAGGATAGCCACACTCACTTGTTTCTTAGGTTTGTTTGATTGGAAAACTTTTTCCCAACCCTCTACTCTGAGGTAGTGTCTGTCTTTGAGGTTGAGGTGTGTTTCTTGTAAAGAGCAGAATGTTGGATTCTGTTTTCATATTCATCTCTTAACCTGTGCCTTTTTATCAATTAATTGAGTCCATTGGTATTAAGTGATATTAATGACCAGTGGTTGTTAACTCCGGTTATTTTTTGGTGGTCGTGATTGTGTGTTTCCCATCTTTGAGTTGTGCTCGTAGAGGTTTGTCAGATGTCTGTGTTATTATGGGTGTTGTTGGCTTCCTTGGGTTGTGGGTTTCCTTCTAGTACTTTCTGCAAGCTTGGTTTGTGACTACGTATTGTTTAAATGTGCTTTTGTCTGGGAATATCTTATTTTCTTCATCTATGGTGAATTCAAACCTTGCTGGGTATAGTAGTCTGGGCTTGCATCCATGGTCTCTTAGTGTCTGCAGCATATCTATCCAAGAACTTCTGACTTTCATGATTTCTATTGAGAAGTCAGGTGTAATTCTGATAATTTTACCTTTATATGTTATTTGATCTATTTCCTTTGCAGCTCTTAATATTCTTTCTTTATTCTGTATGTTTTGTGTTTTGATTATTATGTGGTGAGGGGATTTTTTTTTTTTTGATCCAGTCTATTTTCTTGTTCTGTATGGTTCTTGTACCTTCATAGGAATATCCTTTTTTAGGTTGGGAAAGCTTTCTTCTATAATTTCATTGAATATATGTTTCTGGGCCTTTAGACTGGAATTCTTCTCCTTCTTCTACCCCTATATTTCTTAGGTTTGGTCTTTTTATGTCTCAGATTTCTTGGATGTTTTGTGTTAAGAATTTGTTGGATTTGCTGTTTTCTTTGATCAACAAGTTTATTTCCTCTATGGTATCTTCAGCATCTGAGATTCTTTTTTCTATCTGTTGTATTCAGTTTGTTATACTTGTCTTTGTAGTGCCTGTTCATTTACCCAGATTTGACTAAGAAGCTAAAGTCATACTATGGCAAAAAGAAAACATCTTGAACCAATGGTATTGGAATAAATGAATGACAACTTGTAGATCACACAAAAAAATAGATCCACATCTATCCCCTTGCACAAAACTTAATTCCAAAAAAATTAAGGTCCAACAACACTGAGTCTGATATAAGAGAAAGTGCGAAGTATCCTTTAATGCATGGGCACAGGAAAACACTTCCTAAACATAATCCCTGTAGCACAGACACTGAAAGCAAATATAAATAAGTGAAACCTCCTGAAACTGAGAAGTTTCTGAAAAGCAAACAGTCAATAAGACAAACAGCCCAGTGAATTAGAAAATATCTTCACAAACCCCATGTCACATGGAGAACTGATCTCCAAAATATATAAGGAATTCAAGAAAAATAAACATCAAAATACCAAATAATCCAATTGAAAAATGAGGTACACATCTACACAATATTCTCATCAGAAGAATATCAAATGGCTTAAAGACACTTAAAGAAATGTTCAACATACTTAGCCATCAGGGAAATTCAAATCAAAACAACTCCGAGATGTTATCTTACACTGATCAGAATGCCTAAGATCAAAACACTATTAAAAGCTAATGATGGAGAGGATGTTGAGTAAGGGAAACACTTCTCCATTGCAGATAGGAATGCAAACTTCTACAACTACTCTAGAAATCAGTATGGTAATTTCTGAGAAAATTGGGAATCAACCTAACTCAGGACCCAGCAATAATACTCTTGTGCATATTCCCAAAGGATATTCAATCATAGTACAAGGACATTTGTTCAACTGTGTTCATAGTAACATTTGTAATAGCCAGAACATGGAAATAATCTAGATGTCCTTCAACCATAGAATGAATAAAGAAAATATGGTACATTTACACAATGGAGTACTATACAGCAGTAAAAAATGACATCTTGAAATTTGCAGGCAAATGGAAACAACAATAATAAACATCTTGAGTGAAGTAAACAAGACCCAGAAAAATGAGCAATTAATATCTTCACTTACAAGTGGAAAGGAGCTCCAAAACAAAGGATATAAAAGAAATCTAAGTAACAAGGAAAACCCAAAGATAGACAGATAGATAGATAGATAGATAGATAGATAGATAGATAGATAGATAGATAGATCCACCTTGAAAGAGGAAATAGACAAGATTGCCTAAAAAATTTGGAGCATGAACATAGGGAAGAATGTAGAGTGGAAGCAGAAGAAGAGGGGATAAGTGGAGGAAAACTTGAGAGAAAGAGATAGTTGAGATGGAGAAAGAACAGAGAGGAGAACAAGGAAACAGATATCTTGATTGAGGCATCTATTATAGAGATAGAAAGAAACCTGACACTAGAGAAATTCCCAGGAATCCACAAGAATGACCCCAGCTAATACCCTAAGCAATAGAGGAGAGGTTGCCCAAACTGATCTTGATGAATATCTTAAATGTCACCATAGAACATTCATCTAGAAACTGATGGAAACATAGGCAAAAACCTGTAGCAGAGCACTGGGCTAAGCTACCAAATTCCAGTTGAAGAGTTGGAGGAGTAAGAATATGAACAAAGATATCAAGACCCACTGAAACATTTTACCTGAGCTAAGGGGAGCTCACCAACTCCAGCCAGATATGGAAGGAAGCAGTATAGGACCAAACTAGACCCACTTAATGTAGATGACAGTTATATGGCTGGGACAGATTGTGGTCCTACTGCCTGTAGCAGCAGAATTTATCCCTACTGCTTCCACTGACTTTTTGGAAAACTCTTTGGAGTGATACTTTGCTTAGCCTAGATATAGTAGGGAAGTCCTTGGAACTTCCCCAAATCAATGTGCCTTAACCTCTCTGACTAGTAAACGGGGGTGGTTGGAATGTGGAGGAAGGTTGAAAGAAAAGAAGGAGGTGAGTGATTGGGAACTGGAATTGGTATGTAAAATAAAAAAAAAGATAGTTCATTTTCTTTTTACAATATAAAAAAGAAAGAAAAGAGACTAGTATGAATTGATGTTTTTCTGTAGATATATGTCTCTTTGATAACTGACTTTCTACTTTATATTCTTGTGTACTTTATTCTTTTAGTTGATAAACATAAGAGTTTAGAAGTTTCCTTGATATTACATAGTTCACAGTGAAAATGTAAGACTGTAGGGCATTTTCCAAGAATGACCACATCCTACAATCACTTTGAGGCTCTGTGAAATATTTCATGGTTTACTCATGCACAGATTATCTGTCTTATTCATGATTATATGTCATAAAATCTTTGTGCATATGATACAGGAAAATGAAGAGTTACCTGAGTTTTACCATGGCAAGTATATCTGACAAAAAGCTCCTACATTTGGTTTATCTTTCTGAAGCATTTTTATTGTTTGTTTGTCTAATGAAGTCTAATCAGTGCATACAATTTAGCATAGATAGTAAAGGGGAAAAAGATACTTCAGCATCACTTATAGTAGAAATACATTGGCATATTTTTTCTTGTGACTTTTAACTTGTGAAGAAGTTTTACATATTTTACGTTTATAATTGGATGGGTTTGAATATATACATATAACATGAAACTCAGTGTGGTGGCTTAAGTTAGAAATGTCCCCATTGGAATGGACATTTGAATATTGGTACAAAGTAGGTGGAGATGTTTGGGGATGTTTACTGAAAATGGTCTTGCTGTAGGAAGTGCACAACTAGAGGAAGACTTCCAGAATATATAACATATCCCATGACCAGTTTGCAACAGATTTGTCTGATGTGGCATTTCCCTCTGTGTGCTGAAAATATGTTTTTCTAAAAATGGTTAATAAAAGAAGATGCTTCAGCCTATAAAAGAATAGGCTAAAATATACGCACATACATATATATATATATATATATATATATATATATATATATATAGAGAGAGAGAGAGAGAGAGAGAAGGTGGAGTCAGAGAGATGCCATGAAGCCACTGCAGGAGACAAACACCCAAAATTATATCCAGTAAATGATGAGACTCATGGTAAAATATAAAAAAAATGGGTTAATTTAAACTGTAAGAGCTTGGTGACAATACACGTAAGCTATTGGCTAAAGACTTTTGTAATTAATAGTTTCTGTGTGATTATTTTTGGTCTAGGTGGTCAGGGAAAAAACATGTAGTCTCCACTGACAAATTGGCACCCAACATGGGGCAACTACATCCACATAAAACCTGAGAGAGTTTGAGAAAAATTCTAAACACACACTCAAAAAAATCAGAGTTTAGTGCAGCTTCTTGGTAGCAAGCATTTTTTTTTTTCAGATAGGCTGTTTACTGGCATCAAGTAGGGGCACCATGTCTTTTTTAACAGAGGTCTTCTGATCCAGTGTTAATGACAAAAACTGTGTAGTTCCTTTTAAAAGGTTTTCTTGTTTGTGCTAGCTGCCCAAACAACTCTGGTTCTTTCAGGACACTGAACATTTAAATGGGTTTGTGAACAGAGTACCACAAATTGCTTAATGGCAATATAAACCCACTGTGTGTCAAAAATGGAGCTGTGGGCATGGCTCAAAGGACTGGAACTAAGCAGACCTCCACAATGTTGGACTGGGCATAGTCAAAAGTCAAAACAGCCTTAGTCCTAGCTGTGTTGCTTAGCATTTTAAAATGGACTCCTAGACAAAAAGGGTATACAGATAGACAATAGGACAGATTCAATCATAAAAGAGACCTAAACAAGAAACAGTGTGTTCAAAACATGTACATAAGCTTTGGAGAGAAAAAAATATATAGACAGTATATAAACAGTTATAAAAATTGTAAAAGGTTTGAAAACAAAATCTTTAAAGAGACAGAGTTCAGAGAGTCATTAAAGGTCTTGGAGAGATGAGGCATACAAGAAACCTAACAAAACATAATAAAAGCAATATATGGCAAGGCAACGGTCAACATTATATTAAATGGAAAGACACTCAAAAAATTCCACTAAAATCAGAAACAAGGCAAGACTGCTCACTCTCTCCATATCTATTTAACATAGTTCTGGAGGTGGTGGGTAGAACATTAAGACAGGAAAGAGATCATGAGGATTCAAATTTCAAAGGAAGCAGTTAAACTTAGATTAGATTATTTACAGATATATGATAGTATTCATAAGTGACCCTAAAATCTCTACCTGATAAATACCTTCATTAATGTGGAGGGATACAAGATCAACTCAGAAAAATTTGTAGCCCTCCTATATACAATTGAGATAGAAACCAAGAAAGAAATCAGAGAAACACCACCACTCACAATAGTCACAATTAATATAAAATATGTTGGGATAACACTAACCAAAGAAGTGAAAAAGATGTTTGAAAAAAAACTATAAGACTTTGAAGAAAGAAATTAAAGAAGACACCAGAAAATGGAAAGATCTCCCATGCTCTTGGATAGATAGGATCTACATAAAGAAAATGGTAATCCTACCAAAAACTTACTGATGGTGGCACCACGATTTATCCCTGCTGTTTGTACTATCTTTTTGAGAACCCATTCTTTTTGGATCGATACTTTGCTAAGTCTAGATATAGTAGGGTGTACCTTGAATCTTCCCCAAAGTAATATGCCTTACTTCTCTGAGGAGTGGTTTTAGAGGGTAAGTGGAGGAAAGGGGAGTAGATATGAGAGTGGGAACTATGTGATTGGTATGCAAAATTAAAAAAGATTGTTTGGTTTTTTTAATATATATTATATGTTATATATATATATGTATAAATTATAAAACATAAGAATGTGGAAAAACAGTTCCTTACAAATTAACTACCAATGTGTAGAACTTTAAATAATTTAAAAAATAAACATTTCAGCATATTTCTTCTGTGTTATATCAATGCTTGTTATAACATAATGTAGCACACTATGTGTCAACAAAAACCAGTTGCTGCAAGGCTTATGCTGTATGGTTGCCTTGCATCAACTGCTTCTAAATCTAAGGAAACATGTTATAGGATAGCTAAATAAACTGTGACATATTTTGTTTTATAGAGTAATCTTCTGATGATTGTGTCTTAATAAAACACAGCACGTTATGAATCAGTTAAAATGAATAATTGTGGGACCTGTGACACAATGTTGCCCTTGTTGAGGATACTCAATATTATTAATTCTGTACAGAAGAGTGAGTAAAGTAATGAAAGTGTGACACATGCTACAGAATAATCTTCTGCAGAGTGTATCAATACAATCAAAATAGTATGAGGCAGCTAAAGTCAATCACAAACAAACTTTTGGTTGAGGAGTGTAATCTCTACAAGGCATCTTTACCATATAATTTTGAAAAAGCAGAGGATAAATTAATAATAAACTGATATAAGTAAGTAATATACTTATAAAAATAAGTAATAAACTGATAAAATTTGTATGTGTTCAAAGATTTATGTGGTGCAGGCAGCTGTTCACTATTGATGCTTGACTGATATAGTTTTCTAGGCTTTTTAGAACATAAAAAACATTTTTACTTTGCTATTCTTATAATGGATATATATCTTGTTTTGTTATTGTATATATGAATTATAAGCAACAAATCCTTATATTTAGTGCTTAAATTAACTGTAAATCTGGTAACAGAAATGTATAAAGTCAAGATGGAACTTCATTTGCTTCCAAATATCTTGTATCTGTTACTAAAAAAACCTCTTTCCATTTTGGTTTCCAATGCTTCTTATACATGATTCTGATAGGCAGTTCTTATCAGTCAGGACTTTCTATTAGGACCTTCCAAATTGTTTCTAAAACACAACATTGTCTGGGAACCAATTCTCTTCTAGTAACTATATTTTAAATGAATCTCAAATTATTTTTTGATAATTTGGCATATTTTGTATAAATAGTGTTTCAACCAATAATATTATCTCCAGTCAGCAACTTCTAAGTTTCTGAAGCAGTCAGTTCTCTTTAAACTAATCCTAGTATGACTTCATGCACTGGCTAAATCTAAAATTCAGAGGACATTTACCTACATATTATTGTTTAGTTGGGAGCTTCACCCCAGTCTCCTGGGCATACATTTTGGAATATTGGGTGAAAAGTTTATTGTCAAAGTCCCCCCCCCCCACTTGGGAGTTGCCTCAGTTCAAACTCCATAGTCCAGATAACACCAATACCTTCGTCAGCTCCGGGGACTTTACCATTGCCACCAATGTTCTCATCTCCCTCAAGAAACTGCTGCCTGAGATCTCAGTCTCCAGGATGGCAGTAAACTAGATACCTCTCCAAACACACCTCGTGCTGAGCATGAGCCCACAAACTTTCAGTTCTCCTCTCTCTCATGTCACCTCATACCCACAGGAAGTAGCAATACTTGAGCCAGCACCCCTTTATCCAAAGAATCTGGAATGTTTGGTTGGAAGCATCACCTTAGCTCCCTAACACTCCTTTATACAAAGATTCTGGAATGTTTAGTTGGGGGCTTCATCCCAGTCACCTGGCACTGATTTTGGAATGTTGAGTGGAAAGTTTCATGTCAAAGCCCCCTGCCCTGGGAACTGCCTCAGTTCAACCTCTACCCAAGAAAGTCCAGAAATGGTGAGACTATCCATGGAGGGTCAAAACCTCTCCCACAGTCTATTTAAGCTAACCCCTAGAGAATAAACACGTTGTCTACTCTTTCAGGGGGCATACCTGGAAGCACTATTGCCCATTAATCCTGTTCTTTTTTTTCTAATTTGGTGTGATTTGGTCTAATTTGGATTATTTCATTAATGGAGAACCTTAGATGGCTGAAGAAAAACTTAATATTTGGAGGTCCCACTAAGATGCGCTGTTTTTCCCATTGCCCTAGGGTTGCAGGGTGGAATATGCCCTTCTCACCCATATTCTCCACCAGGTTAAGATCAGCATTGTCTGGGTGAGTTTCCCCTTTTCAAGTACATGTCCATAGGGCCCAGGACCCATTTGCTTGTTCAGTTGTCTTTGAAAATCATGGCCTATGCCAGGCCCCCACCTCCACAAGGGGCAAGGCAGTCCTACAATTGATACAAATGCTAACCCAACTATATAGGTGTAATAAATCCAATATGCCTCAGAGAAATATTGCAAATATTTTAGCCACCAATTAACAAAAACAAAAATGACATGAAGACATGATTAACTATGAAACCTCAATTTATAGCTTATGTTTTTCCCATTTGCTCTTATAACTTAAATTAATCCATTTATATCTATCTACATTTTGTCTCATGGCTTTTTGTTGTCCAGACCAGGACAGAAACCTCTGTCAACAGAATGGCACCCACATGGACAACTGTATCCACATAAAGCCTGAAAGACATTGAAAAGTTATTCTAGACAGAAAATAATAGAGTAAAGCATGGCTTATTAATAGCAACAATTTTTTCAGGTGGGCTCTGCTTGGTAGAAGCAAGTGCTCTCATTTAAGTGAGGCTTCTTGAATCGGCTTAAGCTGCAAAACCTTACAGCTCTTTTAAGAGGTCCTGCCATGAAATAGTTAAATGGTGTTGATGAAAAGCTTACTGAATGCTTTTTAGTGGTGACAGGAACCTTGAAACACCATAATGTTGTGACAATAAACTTGGCTTCAGCCTGTTCCTCTGAAATGAGGCTGGAATCTCAGAAAGCTAAGGAATGGGCTGAATCCAGCTGTCAATTGCAGGGCTTTTGATGGGGAAGCTCAGCCAATCACATTCTGTCTTGGGGATGTGTTCCTCTAAGGCCAAATAATACAGATAAATCTTCTACCCATGCTTCAGTGCCATAGTCAAATGTATCAACATTCATTGTATGTAAGACTCACTCCACTGGGAGCTTGTCTTCTTGGCAGAACTGGCCTTTGGGTAAAGAAAAGCCCATACCTCGACTACTGACAAAGATACAGAATATCCATAAGTGGATAAAACAGGATTGTCTTATCTTGCCAAGACAGGGTAGGATAGTTCTAAAAAGGTTCCTTGCCTTTGATAATGGTATGTCAGTTATGTTAGGCCTTAGCCAAAGTTGGTTGACTCAACATTTACAAACAAGACTTTGGGTGATTGCCCAGGTAGTCAGTTGTCTTTGTCATTTGTTGCACATTTTAGAAGGTTCTCGTTTGTACTTCCTGATTGCTCAAGTTATATTACTTCCCTTCTCAGATCTTTGATGGAGTTGAAGATTAGATAATTGTAGTTACTATCTACATTATTTAGACTACTAGAAATAGAATGCTTAGCAAAACTTTTGTTATATGTTTCTTGATTAATATTGTTTGTTGTTTGCAATTTTCTGTTCCTACTGTATATAGTTGTATTGGGTTTAGTTCGATATTGTTTGGAGAAAGGGGGAGATGATGGTGGGGAATCTCAGCCAATCACATTCTGTCTTGGGCGTGTGTTCCCCTAAGACCAAAGAATACAGATAAATCTTGCGGGTGCACTCCCCACTTCCTCTTTGGCTTCCTGCACTCCTGGCGTTCATGGGATCTATGGTCGTGTAAATTTTCCCTCAGTTATTAAAATCTTTTGAATTGAGCTGGTCTGGTTATTTATCAATCGACCACACCCATCAGGCTTAACCCTAGCCATATTGCTTAGCAAATTTAAGACTAATGTGGTCAGAAAAAGAGAAAGATATACAGTAGAGATAGATTCACAGATGAAGAAAACCTCTAAATAGTTTGCTGTGTGTTTAAGCATATATGTAGGCTTGGGGAAGAAAAGCATCAAGTCTTTAAAAGAAAAAGAAAGAAAGAGAGTAATTGGTTGTGGCAGCACACACCTTTAATCCCAACACTTGGGAGGCATAGGCAGACAGTTCTCTGTGAGTTTAAGGTGGTGGGACACAACTTTAATCCCAGCACATGGGAGGTAGAGGCAGGCAGGTCTCCATGAGTTCAAGGACAGCCTGGTTTACAGAGTGAGTTCTAGGACAAAGACACATAGAGGAACATTGTATCAAAAAGCCAAAAATTAAAAATAAAATAAAAGAAATAGAGTTTAAAATATAACCACATAAAGATGCAAAACACAGAGAGAATCTGGGTACTGTAAGTTATTATGTTCTGTTTGAATTGTTTGAATGCAGAGGAAGGAGCAACAGCTGCCAAAAGATATTTGTTTATAAATGCTGCTGGATTAATCAGACATATATATTTTGAAAATAACCTTGACTAAAAATTGAAGTCCAAAGGCATGTTACTTTGGAGAAGAAGTTTTGCTTTTTTTTCCTTGGGAAATGAGAGGCTTTGCATTCATTCTGGGTTAAGAAAAATCATGTTTGATGAAGGAAAATCACCTGAGAAATCTCGAATAGGAGCAGATGGCCCAGATGTCTGAGCTCTACATCAAGAACAGCCTTAAGACTTCTGGCTGCGATGATCAAATCAAACAGAATATTCCATTTATGACTTGACCATAATTAAAAAATTTTCTTCAGGTCCCTATAAGATTATCAGTGAACCCAAATAGCAGGAAATAACCTGGAAAACTATTCCCACATTGCCAAAAAATGGACTATGAATATTTTACTTTGTTTAGAATGTTGTTTACAAGTTGTTATTGATAATGGTCAGGAGAAAAGCTAAACAAAGGATATTAGATTCAGCGTTTTTATTTGTTATTTTTTTCTCAAAAATGGGGAGGAAGTGCTGTGGGAAAATGGTCTGTACCCTGTCACTTATATTTTAAATAACTACCGACTTTCCATTAGCCAGGCAGGAAATATAGGCAGGGTGACTAGGCAGGAAGTAGAGGCAGGGAAACGAGAATGCTGGAAAGAGGATTCTGGAGCCCACAGTCATGACCCAGCCACAGAAGAGACAAGACTTGACTGCTACACCAAATAAAGTACTGAGCCATGTGGCTAACATAGACAAGAATAATGGGGTTATAAATGTTATAAGAGTTAAGAAGATTTTCTTGAGTTCTTTATATATTTTGGAGATCAGACCTTTGTCTGTTGTGGGTTGGTGAAGATCTCCCAGTCAGTAGGTTGCCTTTTTGTCTTAGTGACAGTGTCCTTTGATTTACAGAAGCTTCTCAGTTTCAGGAGGTCCCATTTATTCAATGTTGCTCTTAATGTCTGTGCTGCTGGGGTTATATGTAGGAAATGATCTCCTGTGCCCATATGTTTTAGAGTACTTCCCACTTTCTCTTCTATCAGATTCAGTGTGTTCAGATTGATATTGAGGTCTTTGATCCATTTGGACTTAAGTTTTGTGCATGGTGATAGATACGGGTCTATTTTCATTCTTCTACAGGTCGACATCCAGTTGTGCCAGCACCATTTGTTGAAGAAGCTTTCTTTCTTCCATTGTATGCTTTTAGCTCCTTTATTGAAAATCAGATGTTCATAGGATTGTGGGTTAAAATCCGGGTCTTCTATTCGATTCCATTGGTCAACTTCTCTGTTTTTATGGCAATACCAAGGTTCAGTGACTCTGTTCCAGGAACTAGCTGACCATAAAGTTAGATTATAATCTTGAGAATAATCTTGAGAAACAGGGAGTTACCCCGTTGTGATCATCACTAGTATTTTTGGAATTTTCCAATGACACCCCCTACTCCTTTTGGGTTATTGGGTTATGGTTTCTTCCCTTAAATATCCCTTCTCCCAGCTACTTGGGGTCGAACTCTACCCCTGCATGGGAAATGAGTTTCAGCCCCAGTGCAATGGTTCCTGTCCTGTCAATAAATGTCGTGTAATTGCAAAAAAAAAAAAAAAAAAAAAAAAAAAAAAAAAAGAGTTAAGAAGACTTCTGGGCTACTAGGCCAATCAGTTTATAACTAATGTGAACCTCTGTGTGATTTCTTTCGGACTTAATGATTGCAGGAACTGGACAGGACAGAAACCTCCATCAACAAATGGTGAAAACACTGACAACAGCTGTTTATCTCTCTTTCATTTTAAACTTCTGTTTCCTATCTGTTCCTCTGACATCTCTTTTGCACCTTGATTTCTTCTCTCTTCCTGTCCACCCTAGTCACCTTTTTTAGTCCTCCAAGAACTAAATCAGTCAACCAAATCATTGATTCTGTCATATGATTCAAGACTGCTTATTATCCTATTGGATTGACTGCACAAACAATTTTCTTAAAAGAGAGAAGGACATAGTGGACTCTCTCATTGAATCCTGTGAAATAATACCAGTCAACCATTTATATACATAAATCAAGTTTTATTGGAACACAGACATATTTACTCAATTATGTGTTCTATTTGACTGTTATGTTCATGCTGTAATGGCAAAAATAAATGCTCATAAAATCACTCATAAAGTCTATAATATTTCCTTTGGGTCCTTTTCCAAAAAAAAAAAGTCTGCAAGCTTCTGTTCTACATTCTTTTGGTAAGAATAGACATGCCAAAGTAAAGAGGCATTTGAGCAGATAATTAGGGGATTATATAGTACATTTTTCTAAATTAAATAGAAAATTATATTTAAAAAATATCTTAAGTATTCTTCCTTTAAATAATAGTCACTGTGATACTATTCACGTTTGAAATTTGCAGGGTATATATTTTGTTTGATGAAAGAATGTCTGATATATGATTATATATTTATTGTGAGCATAATATATAATCATATATTATGATTATATATTTTATATATAGTTGAAAATACACATAAATATAAGGATTAATCTAATTACTGAGATTGTCAAATACTTGTAAAGGTATCAGATTTGTAGAAAGTCAGTATTTTCCAATATTTTCTATTTTTTTTTTTTTTTTTTTTTTTTTTTTTGGTTTTTCGAGACAGGGTTTCTCTGTGGTTTTGGAGCCTGTCCTGGAACTAGCTCTTGTAGACCAGGCTGGTCTCAAACTCACAGAGATCCGCCTGCCTCTGCCTCCCAAGTGCTGGGATTAAAGGCGTGCGCCACCACCATCCGGCCCAATATTTTCTAACAAGAAAATAAATTTGGAATTGATTCTAATAATCCTGAATTGCAAGAAATCCCAAGGTGATCAATGTAGTCATAATAGATTTACCACTAAAGTAAAATTAAAGCACTCCTCATAGGAAAGTATAATTTCATTCAATTGGAATATTATTGAATAAGATTAATTTTTCTCATTGGACACAGCAAATTACAACAAACCATGATATTTATGACTCAAACATTATATGGTAAGACATTTTCATGAAGCAGAAATACATTTCTTTTCTTTCCTTCTCAGTTTAAAACAGGCAATTTTAATTTTGACCTGAATCATGAGTTGTTGGAGCTAGAACAAAACAAGTAGGAACAAATGTTTTTGGAACAAGACTGGAGTATTTGCCTACAAAGGAAACGTAAGTACCTGTTTGCTGGAATTTATCAAGTACTTTAAATATTTTTAAAACTTTTTTTTTTTTAGTTTTTCTCAGTGTTTTTTTTGGGGGGGGAATTCAAATGGCTTTTAGACACTCAAACTTTTTTGAAATTTTTTTTTATTGATACATCTTAACGACACTATCCTGCTTCTCCATATCACCCATAACCCAACTTTCTACCTCCCTTCTCCCCCGATCCTTTGCTTTTTCATTTCCCATTAGAAAATGCAAGCCACTGGAGCATATACAGCAAACACAGCATCACAATGTACAATAATACTGGCCACAAATCTTTATATCAAGACTGAGTGAGGCAACCCAGTAGTAAGAAAAAGGTCTTCAGAGCAAACAAAAGAATGAGAGATACCACTGCCAAATTTATAGTGTTATGATTGGTGTTCACACCATGCTATTTACTGTAACATATATACAGAGGACCTACCACAGCCTATAAAGGTTCTGTGATTTCTACTTCAGTTTCTCTGAGAACCTTTGAGGCCTATTTACTTGAACTCTGTGGACTATGTTCTCTGGGTATCCTTTCTCATCTATTTCTGCCTCCCATGTCTTCCATTGGGTTTCCTAAGCTCCAAGTGGAGGGGCAAGATTGAAATACAATTTGGGATTGGTAATCTCTTTGATGACAATTTTTCAAGGCACTGATTGATGTGTATATGAAAATATTTTTAGGAATCTTTTTATTGATTTATTGACATTATTTATCTTAGGTATATGAGCTATCCATGAAGGTTTGGAGATGTACTCCCTCTAATTGTGTGGTCATCAAATAAAACCCTTCAGTTATTGACCATTCCCACAAGTTCTGTGCGTCCATTGCCCAATGTATCTTGCAGGTGAGATAGATTACAGGTCTATGGTATTGAGAATGTGCTTGGGACCAAGCCTCAGCTCCGGAAGAGTTTACTTGCTCCAGAGGAAGGTTTGATCAGGCTTTGAATCCTCCATTAGTAGGAGGACTTACTAGGATAACCCTCATAGAATTCTGATAAATTTTACTGGTCTAGGTTTTGACATCACAATCCCAAAATGTCCTCAAATTCCAGTTGTTTTTCCCAGTATACTCTCCAACTATCTCCCTTCCCCTCTTGTTCCCCTCCTTAACTGCCCTGATTCTATCTGTAAAGTCTATTCTCTTTTCCCAGGGAGATTGATGTATCCCTCCTTGGGTGCTCCTAGATACTTCGCCTCTCTGGTCTTATGTTTTGTAGACTGACTTACAAGGCAATATCCACTTACAAGTGAATACATACCATGCTTTTCTTTCTTGATATGGATCATTTCTGCATTTATTTTTATTAATGTCAGCCCTTAGTTTGTTACCGCCCATTTGTTCTTCTTGAATATGCTTGCTTTTTTTTTTTTTTTTGTTATAGAGCTTTAAAAATGTTGTAAAGTTTTTAGTATGAGATCTTTTCATTTCTTAATTTTGGGACTTAGTGCTATGAACTCTACTCTAAGCACCCTTTCATTTTGTTTCATAAGTTTGAGTATGCTCTACATTCAGTTTTAATAAATTTTGAAAGTCTTTAACTTCTTTCTTTCTCCCTCTCTTTCTTTCATCATCCTCAACATGATTATTATTATTAATTATTATTATTATTATTATTATTATTTTATCAGGATTATTTTATTTTTATTCTGTTTTGTTTGGTTTTCCAAGATAGGGACTTAATGTATAGCCATGGTTGTTGTGAACCTCACTCTTCTCTCAAAGCAATCTGCCTACCTCTGTCTCACAAGCATGTGTCACCATCACTCAGATTAAGTTTATTTCTTTATTTCTGACTTATCCTAATAATCATTATGTTTATCATTGTTTACTTTCCATGAGTTTATAGCCTTTTGGTTTTCTGTTGGTTTGGAAAAATTGTTTTAATTTGTGATAGCCTTATTTTAATTTTCTTGTATCTGTTGAGAGTTGCTTTATGTAAAATTTTGAACAAAGTCCTATGAGGCACTGAGAAGAAATTATATTATTTTCTATTGGATAAAATATTCTGTAAATATCTGTTGGAATCCTTTGGTTTATAATAGCTGTTATCTCCAGTATTACTGCATTTATTTTTTGTCTGGATGTCTTGTCCATTGGTAAGAGAGATTTAGTGAAGTCTCCCACTCTTAATGTGTGAACATCAATGTATGATTTAAACATCACTAATACTTTTTTTTTTTACAGATGTGGGTAAAATTGCATTTGGAGTATAGATGATAAGAACTTAAGTGTCATCATCTTTGTGGGCTTTTATTTGAAGAATATATTCTCTTCCCTTACCCTCCTGATTAATTTTGACTTGAATTCTATTCTTTTAGGTATACGATGGCTCCATTAGCTTGCTTTTTTGGTTCATTTTATTGAAAATACCCCTTTTCAGGTCTTTATCCTGTGTGGCTTTGATATTAATGTTTGTTTCTTGTATTCAGCATGATGAATCCATTTTATGTATCCATTTAGTTAATCTATCTATTTTTATAAAAATATTGAGTAAACTGATAGTAAAGTTATCAATGACTATTGATTATTGATTCCCTGATTTATGCTGGTGTTAATGGTGTTGGTAGTTTCAGGGGTGGTTGTTGTGGAGGTGGTGTGAGTGTACATGCGTGTGTGTGTGTATGTTTTGTGTGCAAAGTTTGTCCTTCTATTGGCATTGTTCATGTGACATTTTGTTTCATGTGCTTCCATGAGCACAGTTAACTTCCTTGATTGAGTTTTCCTTTTATTATCTAATGTATTACTGAATTTATACATAGATATTAACTAAATTAAATTTATCATGGAATATCTTTATGTTGTTTTCATTCTGTAATGATTGGAATTTGTGAAGTTTTCTCTAGAATCTGTAGTCTTTTAGGCTCTGCGGGTCATCTGTCTGGGTCCTTTTGACTTTTGGACTCTCCATTGAGAATTTGGATTTAATTCTAATTGTTTTACATTTATATGTTACTTGCTTTTTTCCCTTATGGCTTTTTATATTTTTTCTGTGTTCTCTATGTTTATTGTTTTGAATATTATGTGAAGAGAAGACTTTCTTTTATAATTCAATATATTCATTGTTTTGAACCTTGTACCTTTATAGTCATCTTTTTCTTTGCACTAAGAAAACTTCTTCCAACCATGATTTAGATTAAAGTGATTTCTCAGTCTTTGAGCTGGAAATGTTCTATAATTATTGTTCTTAGATTTTGTTTTTTCATAGGATCACACATTTTTTAAATTTCTACCAGATTGCATTTTGTTTTAAAATTTTATTTGCTCATTATACCAATTGCTTCTATTGTATCTTCTATGCATGGTATTTTTCTTTTATTTCTTATATTCCATTGCTGATACTTTCTTCTATAGTTCCTCTTTAATTGTTTAGATTTTTCATTTCTAAATTTCCCTGTTTGTGATTCCTTTTTTTTATTGTTATTTTTTTAGGCCTTAAAATTTTATTGTTTTTTTTCCAAATATTGTTTTATCTTGGCATTTTTAAGGGATTTATTAATTTCTTACAATTATTTGTTGTTGTGTTTTCCATAACAGATTTCTTCACTTCATTATGGAATCTTCATCATAGAATTTGTTAAAGATCTTTTCTTGTCTTCCTGCTGTTTTGGAATACTCAGAGCCTGAAGTAAGATAGCTGAATTCTTGTGGTTACATATTACAATATTGACTCTTGTTTTCTTATACTATCTTCTAGGTATCTGGCTTTATTGTTCTAGGTTCTGGATTCTGACTTTGAGTTTGTTATATTTTGTTGGTTTCTATTTTGTCTCAGATCTTCTGGTCAGTGTATATTGTAGCTGGTCCAGGTTTTTCCATTCTAGCTGTGGGCTGAATTATGACAGCAGGAGTGGTCTTTCGTAGAGCATGGAGTCTCACCCTGTTTGAAGGCTGGGTCAAGGGAAGTAGGAAGGCATAGACTGAGGATAGAGTTGATGGTCACCAAGACTGTAGGAATATAAGAGTTTGGTAGGTGGTCAACCTACCTGGACTTTTGTTAGTTTGCAAGTTTACTTTTATTTTATATGGATGGGTACCCAAGAAGGCCAGAAGAGGGTGATTGATCTACCTTTGAACTCGAGATACAGGTGTTTGTTAAAAAACAGGTTGGTTCTGAAATGTAACCCAAGTGTGTTGGAAGAGCAGTAGGTGTTCTCTAACTAATTTGCTTAAGCTTATTCAGGAAAACAGTGACTGTTCTGATTTGAATATATTTTCTCCAAAACTTAGCTGTCGCTTATACTAATACAAATACTAATACAAAGTCTTATTATTAGGCATTAAAATGTAAAAGTCTTGAAAGTATCATGTGAAAATAAATTTTCCTTTGTAATTAGGACAAAGGGTCTTATAGAAAAGGCTCTGTGGCCCAGCAGTGGTGGGCCTTTAATCCCAGCACTAGGGAAGCAAAGGATGGTGGATTTCTGTGAGTTAGAGGGCAGCCTGGTCTATAAGAGCATGTTCCAAGAATGGCTCCAAAGCAACAGAGACAAACCCTGTCTTGAAAACCAAACAAACAAAAAACAGAAAAATCTCTGTGGCAATGATCTGAGGGACAGCATAGGATGGGTATGGAAGGATTAAAGAGAATGAGAAGATTATAATTTCAAAAACAAAACATAATGTGTTATAAACGGTCTCGCTGAACATAATGGACAATGAGGACTACTGAGAACTGAAGAACAATGGCAATGGGTTCTTGATCCTATTGCATGTAATGGCTTTGTGGGAGCCCAGGTAGTTTGGATGCTCACCTTAATAGACCTGGATGGAGGTGGGTGGTCCTTGGACCTCCCACAGGGCAGAGAAACCTGCTTGCTCTTTGGGCTGAGGAGGAAGGAAGACTTGATTGGGGGAGGGGGAGGGAATGGGAGGTGGTGGCGGGGAAGAGGCAGAAATCTTTAATAATTAAATTAATTAATTAATAAAAAAAAAACTCAAAAAAAAAGAATTTATAACATTAAAAAAAAATGAGACTTAAATTAGCAATACTCATCTCTGGGTTTCTTCAGCATTGTGCCACCACACAGTTCTAGCTCTGAGGATGTTGCTTCAATAGATAATTCTCCATGGCTATGTTTTCTTGTGTTTTATATCTGCTCCTGGTAGCACTAATAACTTGAAGAGGAAAATGGGCATCAAAGAGGCTCTTTATGGAGTTGGTTAGCTATTTGGGCAAGAAACTGCTCTTGCCTGGACTGCTTGATAAACTGGACATGCAAGACCTGCAGAAAAACAATGGTTAAACTTGTCAAAAGAAGATCTTTTGGGATTTCTGCCACATTAAAGAGTCTGCTAGACATTCTGCAGGACACAGAAGGAAATGACTGACAAACTGCCAATATAAGCAGACCTGTCTTTGAAATTTCCTGCTTCATGGAAAAGTCTACAGGACACTATGGACTTCCCCATCAGTACAGAAGAACTTTGGGTGACTGTCCAGGCAGCAAGATGTCTCTGTCAATTCTAGAGTTTTGGAAGTTGCTTCCAATGTACTTCTTGTTTAATCAGGTAATATTATATCTTTCTGGACTCTTTGACTAAGATAAACAATAGTTATGGTTATAATTTTCCTTAATTATGATAAGAGATAAATAGATATAAATATTGTAGCTGTAATTCTTGCCTGATAATTGTTTTATATAAAACCTCCTTTTTATTTAAACAGAAAAGGGAAGATGGTATGCTATGAATACTATTGATTAATAAAGAAACTGTCTTGAGCCTGTACATTGGATAGAGGTTGGCAGGGAAAGCTAAACTGAATGCTGGGAGAAAGGAGGCAGAGTAAGGGAGAAGCCATGTAGCCCTGCAGAAGACAGATGCCAGAACTTTAGCCAGGAAGCCACAGCAATGCAAATATTAATGGAGATGTGTTAAATTAATATGTAAGAGCTAGGTGATATAAATTTAGAGCTAATATCCCAAGCAGTAATTTAATTAATACAGTTTCTGTATGGTTATTTTGGGTCTGAGTAGCCAGGAACCAACAAATGGATTCCTTCAACACTACAACTTTCAGAAAATTAAAAAAAAAAACACACATTGTAGATATAATACTCAGTTTTATATGAATTCTTATAGTATCTTAAAGGAAAGAGAAAGCTGGGGACAGATTTTGGAAGAATGTCTGATCTCATAACCAATATCTTGTTTCCAGTATCCTTCCACATGTATCAAAAATTATAAATATTTAATGATATGCTCCATGTTCAAGCAATTTACTAGGTAATTAAAATTTTATTCTCATTAAAGTTATTTGTTTCTTTCTTTTGCATCAGTCTGTTTGGACTAATTATGTGTGTAGGTATACATATTTGTGTGTGTGTGTGTGTGTGTGTGTGTATTTGTGTGTGTATGCCTGTGGATGCCACAGTTTGATATCAGTTATTTTCCCTATTTTTCTTCCAATTTATTAGCTAAGATATGATCTCTCACTAAACCAGAGTTTGGAGATTATGCTGTTTACCTTGTTACAAGGATTTTCTGTCTCCTGCTTTCAAGTCTGAAATTGATGATAAGCAGCACTGCTTATCCAGCACATACTTGGTTTCTGAAGATGCAAACTCATGTTTTCATGCTTGTACAGCTTGTACAGCTTGTACCTGCTGAGGCATCTTTCCAATTCCATTGGAGATTTTGATAATTATTTGAAAGATATTTAATTATTTATCCAATTATATATCTTTTAAGCATATAATTTATATGCATTCATGTTTTTATCAATTTAAAAAGCTTGCTTTATTGCTTATTTATGTGCCAAAGTTTATAATAGAGAATTTTGACTTGTTCAGCTGAATAAAATATATGATAGATTGTAATTGGTGAGCTACAGAAACTCACGATTCTGATCTTCATTTTGCCCCAGGCAAGCTACCATCTGTTGATACATGTCACCACCCACATCAGTCACTTTGTGAATACATCTCTGGTTTAGTACTCTTCAAAGTCACCACTGATCATATGATATCTATTATATCATCAATGTGACAACTTGCTTCATAATCTTTTGTTTCATGTGTTCTCCTTTATTAGGGTCAGTAGAGTGTTGACACTGAGTTATCGTGGCAGGAGGCATCTGGCCCACTGCTTCATACCTGTCACAATGTCATTGTGCTAACTTCTAAAAATGTCCAAATTTTTACTTCTGCATAATAAGGGTAACTATAATAAGTGACATTATAAAAAATAAATTTAAAATAGCATAAGAAAGAAAGATTAGTATTTTGGAAAATTATTAAACTTAGTTTATTAAGTATAGTATAACATGTATTAAGTATAGTATAGTATAATAATGACTATATATTTCAGTGTATTAGATGCATACCTTCATGATGTTCACATTTATTAAAAATATATGTATAACCAACAATGTACTTTATCACTAACATTTTTACAGTTGCCTTGGAGAAAGTATTAGCTTAATTAAAATATTTTTCTTCTATGTAAAGTATCTTTTTAAAAATGAATATTATAGAATTATAATGTCAACACATTTAGAAACTCCATGAAAAACCAGCTCAGTGAAGATTTCACAGAAAAACACATTCTTGATGAGTTACACATTCAGTTGTAACTGCTGACTGCTACTTTTTCTGAATATCTTGAATTGTCCTAGTCATTATCTATCTTTAAAGAACAACAAGTTAAATCTAATTGCCTAACATGAAAGTGTTCATTTTTACAGTCCATCTCTTTTGTTTCCCAGAAAAAAATGTAAACATTGAAATAGAAGTCTATGATTAGTGAAATAAAAATGACTTTATAAAAACTACCAGGTAGCCGGGCGGTGATGGCGCATGCCTTTAATCCCAGCACTCGGGAGGCAGAGGCAGGCGGATCTCTGTGAGTTCGAGGCCAGCCTGGTCTACAAGAGCTAGTTCAGGACAGGAACCAAAAAATAACTACAGAGAAACCCTGTCAAAAAAAAAAAAAAAAAAAAAAAAAAAAAAAAAAAAAAAAAAAAAAAAAAAAAAAAAAAAAAACTACCAGGTAAATTTTGTAGTTCCTAAGAATCAATTTGGAATTTTTCTTTTTTAAAATGCTAACCATATCTCTGATGCTGTCACTTAATCCTCTCAAGTTGCCTACACTATTTACTTCTAAACAGTCTGTCATTTTGTAGCACCGGCTGACCTTGAACACTCGATGTAGAACAGCCTGTACATAAATTCACAAATATCTACTTGCCTATGTCTCTTAAATACTAGGATAAAGTTTTAAATCACCATGCTCCATAATACACACATACTATGCATTTCTGGGGGACAGGTAGCTTTGTTTGATCTGCTGTTTCAGTACTTAGCAGAGGCTGGGTTGAAACATACATTTTCCTTTCCACCTCATCATTCTGAGTCGTGGGATTAAAGCATGCCCTTTTATATGAAGAGAGAGCTATGTTTGAACACATAATCATCTTCAAAAACTGGATGTTGCCATTTGTCTGATCAATTCTGAGCAATGACCATGCAAAGAGCTGGCACATTACTTGAAGGTAGGATGTTTTTCATGATAATAGTGAGAATTTATATTCAATTCAGTCATCCTTTATTTTCTAAAGGAAAAAATTAATGTACTGTTCTTTAGTATACCTGTATGAATATTTTAGAAGCTGATTGACCTATTGCATGTAAGTATACTACTTGAATATAAATATCAAATAAATCTAAGCTGAAGAGAAAAAAAAGATTCTTTGATAAGATGAGGTCAGGTTTATTGTTAAAAAAGACTTGTGAAATATATTTCTTAGAATCAACAACAAGCCCTATTTCAATATCATATTTAATTGTGTGTTTTAATTGTGCCTAGAGTTTAGACTATTTAAAATGTAACCATAAAAAGGAAAATAAAAATTTAATGTAACATGTCTGTTATCATATATGATTTGTTAAATATACTGGTCAAAAAGAAATTATATATATATGTATATATATGTATATATATATATAGTTTCTCATGATATAAATTTGTTCACATGGATTTAGAAATTCAAAAATTCAATCATTGAAATTATGGAAAATATAAGTAGAAATTATCTTCTAAAACATTATCCTATTTTTTTCTGAATTCCAATAAGATTCCCTAACAATATGCCTTGGCTTCCCCTCTTCTTTTCTCTATAATACCCCACTTAGGCCTCTTTCTCTCAATTTCCCAATCCATTAAATATACTCCTACGTTCCTTGATAGTTTTTAGCCCTCAGTTTCATTGGTTTACCATCAGTATTTGGATTACACATTCTCAATTTTGTGAAATGTGTTTTTTACTATTTTTTATTTACAATATGTGTTACTAAATGATGGTGGAATATTCTGAAAACTCTCATTTGACACTATTAAAACTAAACAAGATTCTAAGATTTGTCAATTAATTAATTAATTGCATAAATTTAGATGGAATGGACCAATCACCTATATTAGTCTCTTAATACATTCAATAGATAGAATAATTAGAAAGGATATTCATTTTCAAAGCATACCATTTTCATAGGAAAAATAAAACAAGTAGAAGCATGTATAAACAGTAACTAAAATCATAGGTTGGGGAGATGATCATTAGAAAAAACATTGTGACAAAAGTTTGATGACTGGAGCTCAGAACTCCTGAGCATATAAAAAGTTTGGGTGCATTAGAGTGTGTCTGAAATTCCACAAACACAAATAAATTGCATTAAGGCCTACTGCATATGCATCTATGTTGCCTTAGGGATGAGTCTTTAGTATCTCACCAACTGAAGAAAAACATGGAGCCAGTATACCAATTACTCAATTGACTTGTCCATCTGAGGGAGGGAAACATAATTCCCTGGAGTCAGTGAAAAAGGGAAACACATGGAGGTGTGTGGGCGCGCATGCGCGCGCGCGTGCGCGCACCTACACACACACACACACACACCATGTCAGAATCTCATCTAACATAATGATAAATGGCAGGCCCTCAGCAGGCCAGAAAAAACAAGAGGAAATGGAGAGTAGGCAAACTATAGGACAGACTAACAGATACATGAACATTTTATTGAGGGTAAAAGCTTACTTAGTTTATCAAATTTTTCTTCTGTTCTTCTACCCCGATGTTTCTCTTCTTCTTCATTTTGTTTTCCCTTAGAGCTTATATATTCCATTAAAATTATTAAAGCAATATAATAATTACAATATTTTTATATTCTATTTCTCGAGTAAATGATATCAACGAATACAAGTAAAAACATGTTTCTCATTTCCTTACTTGATTAAATATTTTACATTCTACAGGTGAAAAAAACACATTTCCAAGGATCTTCATTTCACTTATGTTATAAGATATTTGACATATTACAGGAGAAAAACAAATTATCCAAAGAACACAAATAAATTTTTATACAATCAGTTCATTATAAATTAACAAAATGTAAACAAGCCAGGTATTTCCCTCAACCAGTTCTTTTACTGTATCAATAGCTAGGACCTTGTGTTTAGCTAGCTTATTACTTTTATAAATTTTTAGTATTATAATTGTTTTTGATATAAGAACTTTTCAAAACAATCTTTTCTCCTTTTCCTTAGCTATCTCACTCTCACTCTCTCCTCTCACCCACCCTCCCCCACACCCTAACACCCATCCTTTTGTCAGAAACCATAAGTCATCCCATGGGGAGTCAACAAAGTCTGACACATCACTTTGATGCAGAACCAAGGCCCTCCCAGCTATTTCTAGGCTGAGAAAGGCATCCCTCCAAAGATAATGTGCTCCGAGATGCCAAATCAAGCACTAGGGATAAATCCTGGTTTCACTGTGAGTGACACCACACACTATCCAAGCCTCACAATTGTCCCCTATATTCAGTGGATCTAATTTGGTCTTATGCAGGTTCCCCTGCTATCAGTCCAGAGTGAGTGAGCTCTCATCAGCTCAGGTCAACTGTTTCTGTGGGTATCACCAACATGGTCTTGGCTCATTTGCTCATATTATCTCTCCTCCCTTTCTTGACTGGTCTGTATAAGTTCAGTACAATGCTTTGCTGTAGATCTCTGAATCTGTCTTCATCAACTGCTGGATGAAGTGTCTATAATGCCAATTAAGGTAGTCATCAATCTGATTACAGGGGAAAGCCAGTTTAGGAATCCTGCCCGTTGTTGCTTAAAGTTTTAGCTGGGGTCATCCTTGTATATTCATGGGAATTTCCCTAGTATCTTGTTTCTCCCTAGCCCCTTAATGCCTCCCTCTATCAAGATATCTCTTTCCTTTCTTTCCCTCTGTATTCTCCCTTCCTGAGAATCCTGTTCCCTCATGTTCTCCTCCTCCCTCCTCTTTTCACCTCTCTTTAACACTCCATCCTCCCTTCACCTTCTCACTCCCAATTTTTTCAGGAGATATTGTCTGTTTCTCCTTCCCAGGGCATTCATGTAGGCCTCATTTAGGGTTCTCCTTGTTATCCTAACTTCTCTAGAAGCTATATTAGATGCTTTACATCTAATATACACTTATGAGTGAGTATATACCAAATTTGTCTATTTGGAACTAAGCAACCTCACTCAGGATGGTTGTTGTATTTCCATCCATTTACACACAAATATAAAGACATCTTTACTGCTGAGTGGAACTCATTGTGTACATGTACCACATTTTCTTTATCTATTCTTTGGTTGAGGGACACGTAGGTTGTTTGAAGGTTCTGGCTATTATGAATAAGGCTATGAGCATAGCTGAGCAAATGTTAGCCATACAGGCCAGGCAGGAGTAGCACACACCTTTAATCCCAACAGCCACACTGCTTAGTCATAGAGGCTGGCCAGTGGTCCTGCGTGCATTTAAACCCAGTACTAGTGAGGACTATAAGACAAAACTCAGGTCAGTCTCAGTCCGAAAATGCATGGAGTCATGATAGTCAACTTTGGTCTGAGAAACAGGTAAGAGAAAGTGGCTGACTGCTTTCTGGCTCTTTATCTTGCAACCCAGTATCTGTCTCTGGGGCTTTTTAAATCATGGGACATCTGGCTCTCAGTGTTTGTTGTAGAAATTCATGAATAAGTCATCTGTCTGAGGTTTCATAGCCACCGGCAAAGGCTGGATCTACATGGGTATGGAATCATTTTCCTGTCTTCTCTCTTGATGAGTTTTCCATGAACCCACTTCTTGGTGTGCTGCCAAACCATGTCAGGCTCTTACTGTTCTATATAGCAGCAATAAGCCTCACATATCAGGTAGCAGGTTTGGTGAGAAAACTGGGAATTCAGAAAGTGAGGAAGTAGTTAAAAGAGTTATTTCTCAACATTAAAAAATAGAAAACACTTTTACAATGGTGGTATTTGGGTCTTTGTATGATAATACAGTAGATTGTTAGAAAACTGAACAATAAAATGATAAAATAACTAATTTAGATGGAATTAATACTATGTCATTTGTAAGCATTATTAGTTTTATTATTTTTCTTTTATCACTAAAAGATTTGGATAGCCTGAGTGCTAAGACACAAGTTTTAGAAAAATTAATAAAATGGATCATTGATGTGAACCAATTTCAGCATTGCATTATAATATAGGAGGGGAACTGCCTAATGTTTTAAAACAACCAATCTTAATTTATCAAGTAACATTACAGGAATTGCCAATGATAGAGGCTTAAGGATATTCTAGAAAGAAATAGTCTCAGAGGGCATGCATCCACTATTTGTTATGAAAATATTAAAAACTCGTGGTCAGTTTGTAATAGAATTATCTCTAAAGACTGAATAGACTTGGTTAAAGCAGTTGTAGAGCCTCGTCAATAATTACAATGGAGGACATAGTTCACAGAAGAGGCTAAAACTATTGAACAGTGGAGTAAAGCTAAGGGTATGGAAATCTCCCAAGAATGACTTCTTGGAAAAAGAGTTTATGCTACTATAAAAAGACAATCCCTATATGATTGCCACATCCTGGCTTTATGGTATAGAGCAGCTTTGAATGCTCTGGACATAATTGAAGAAGTAGAAAAGAAGATACAATCACTGAAAAAAGTCATACAAGCCCAAAAGAAACCCTCACTGATTTCTTACAAAGATTGACATCAGCAGTAAATAAAATGATTTAAAATTCATAAGCTAAGAAAATAATAAATAAATGTCTGGCTTCTGAATATGCCAATTTATATTGCAAAAAAGATAATTAGGACCTTAAATACAAGCTCAACACCCTTGGAGGAGAGGATCTGAGTTACAATCAATATTGAGTGTCACATCATGTTGACACTTGGATAGGAAAGGTGATTTTCAGAGGTTTGAAAAACAATCAAAATGTCAAGTGTTTCAATTGTGACAAAGAGTTCACATTAAAAGGGATTGTAAACAGGACAATCTTAGAAACAATGCTTCTTTAAGCAGAATCCATTCATAAAATATCTCCCTTCCTGGTTATTCATTTTCAGTGTTCTGTAAAAGTGCTCTCACTCCCAGACAGCAGAAAATAAATTTAAGAATACAATACCCACATTCCCAAAAGGTAGGATGAGTGGTTTTGAACAATTCTGACTTTATTGTTTTATTTTTACAAATTCTTAACAACATTTTTGTAATACAAAATATACTCATTCCATTATTTAAAAAACATTTTCTGCTTCTATCTGCAGCATTGTAATGAAGAAATTTTTGTTTTATCTACACATACAATTCTAATTCCATCAAAAACCCCACATTCAAATGAGAAACAATGGAGTATGCTGAATGAATTCAAATTCAGTTCTATAACAAGGAGAATTTGTAGTAATAGAGACAATTATTGAACAGTCATCACTCATCTCGTAGACAATGCAAAATGGACAATAAAATCTCTATACAGGGCTTACATACTCCAGTTTGCAATCTCAACCTTGTCCTGTAATAGGGGTTCTTAAACTACGAGGATTAGATGAATCTTAGTTGCTTCTAACTACAACTTGACTTAGCAAACTACATAAAAATGTATAAATATTTAAAAGCTAAATACACTAAAATTAAACAGAGAATAGTTGAAATATAGTTTTCTCCAGTTCTCTTTTTTCCTTTTATTTTTTTAATTGTTTATATTGAGCAATATGTTTTTTCTTCTCCCCTCCCCTCTTTTCTACTCCTCGTATTCTACCCTCTGCTATGATCCCCAGGCTCCCAATTTACTCAGGAGATATTGTCTTTTTCTACTTGCCATGTAGATTAGATTCATGTATATCTCTTTTCTGGTCCTCATTGTTGTCTAGGTTCTCTGGGCTTGTGAATTACAGTTTGATTTTTCTTTGCTTTATGTATAAAAGCTGTGACTGAGTGAGAGCATATTATATTTGCCTTTCTGGGTCTAGGTTACCTCAATCAATATGATGTTTTTTAGATCCATCCATTTGATATCAAATTTCCAAACATCATTATTTTATTCCGCTGTGTAGTTCTCCATTGTATAAATGTACCACATTTTCTTGATCCATTCTTAGGTTCTGGCTATGACAAATAATGTTGCTATGAACATAATTGAGGACATTCTCTTGAGATATGATTGAGTATCCTTAGGGTATATACCCAAAAGTGGTATTGCTTGGTCTCAAAGTAGGTTGTTTCCTAATTTTTTTGAGAAACCATCATACTGATATCCAAAGCAGATTTACCAGTTTGCACTCCCACCAGCAGTGGAAGAGTGTTCCCTTTACCCCACATCTTCTCCAACATATATTGTCATCAGTGTTTTTTATCTTGGCTATTCTTATAGGTATAAGATGGAATGTCAGAGCTGTTTTGATATTTCTCTGATGGTGGAGGATGTTGAACATTTAAGTGTCTTTCAATCATTTTAAGTTCATTGGTTGAGAGTTCTTTGTTTAGGTCTGTATCACATTTTTTATTGGATTATTTTTTCTTTTGATGATGTTGGTGAAGATATTTTTTTCCATTCTGTAGACTGCTGTTTTATCTTATTCACCATGTTGTTTTCTTTGCAGAAGCTTCTCAGTTTAAGGAGGTCCCATTTATTAATTATTTCTCTCAGTCTCTGTGCTACTGATATATTTAGGAAGTGGTCCCCTGTGCCAATGCATTTGAATGTACTTCCAACTTTCTCTTCTGAAGTTCACTGTGGTTGGTTTTATGTTGAGGACTTTGGTAAATTTGGACTTGAGTTCTATGCAAGGTGTAGATATGGATCTATTTTTTATTCTTCTACATGTTGATATCTAGTTATGCCAACAGCATTTGTTGAATATGTTTTCTTCTTTCCATTTTATATTTTTTGCTTTTTTGTTAAAAATCAGGTGTTCATAGGTATGTGGATTGATAACCATTTCTTTAGTTGGTTCCATTGGCTCGCCTGCCCCCCCCCTTTTTTTAATACAAATTGCAGGCAGTTTTCAGTATTGCAGCTCTGTAGTATGGTTTGAAGTCAGGGATTATGATGGCTCCCGAAGTTCCTTTATTTTACAGGATTGTTTTGGCTGCGATGGGGTTTTGCTTTTCCATATGAAGTTGAGTATTGCTCTTTCTAGGTCTGTGAATAATTTTGCTGGGATTTTTCTGGGTATGGTATTGAGCTTTCCATTTTCTAGTGTCTTCTAAATTTCTTTCCTCAAGATTTAACAGTCTTGTCATACGTGTCTTCTACTTGTTCGTGTAATGTTACCCCCAAGATATTTTATGTTATTCGTGGCTATTGTGAAATGTGATGTTTTTCTGATTTCGTCTTAGCCTATTTATCAACTGTGTAAAGGAAGAATGCTGATTTTTAAAAATTAATCTTGTATACAGTATTGAAGGTATTTATGAGTTGTCAAAGTTCCTTTGTAAAATTTTTGGGATCACTTATATAAACTATCATATCATCAGCAAATAGTGAAAGTTTGACTTGTTCTTTTCAATTTGCATATGTTTGGTCTTTTTGTTGTCTTATTTCTCTAGTTAGAAACTCAAGTACAATATTGAATAGATATGGAGAGACTAGACAGCCTTATCATGTTCCAGATTTCAATGGGATCACTGAATTTCTCTCATTATTTTAATGATAACTGTTGGTTTGCTGTATATTGCCTTTATTGTGATTAGGTATGTTCTTTGTATTCCTGCTCTCTCCAAAACCTTTTTTCATGAAGGGATGTGATATTTTGTTGAAGGCTTTTTCAGCATCAATAAGATGATCATGTTTTTTTTTCATTTTGTTTATATGCTGGATTACATTGATGGATTTTTATGTGTTGACCTATCTCTTGTGTCACTGGGATAAAGCCAACTTGATCATGGTGGATGATGTTTCTGATGTGTTCTTGGATTTTGTTTGCAATTATTTTATTGAGTATTTTTGCTTCCATGTTCATGAGTGAGATTGGTCTGCGGAAATCCCCTTTTTAATAATGTCTTTGTGTGGTTTAATTATTAGGGCAATTGTGGACTCATAAAAAAGTTTGTCAATGTTACTTTTGTTTCAAATGTGTGTAACTTTTTGCAGAGTATTGATATTAATTCTTCTTTAAAGTCCTGTATAAATCTGCAAAGAATCCATCTCATCCTGGGCTTTTTTTTGGGGGGGGTACTTTTGCTGATTGTTTCTATTTTTTTAAGCAGTTGTAGGTCAATTTAATTTTCTTATCTGGTCTTGATTTATTTTGGGTGATTGGTATTTATCCAGAAAATTATACATTTCCTTTAACTTTTCTGATTTTGTGGAGTACAGGTTTTTGAAACATGGCATGATGATTCTTTGGATTTCCTCTGTCTGTTGTTATGTCCAAATTTTCAATTCTGATTTTCTTAATTTGGGTATTCTCTCTCTACATTTTGGTTATTTTGGATAAAGGTTAGTCCATTTTGTTGATTTTCTTGAAGAAACAAATCTTTGTATTTTTTTCTTCGTTAGTATTTTATTGATTTCAGCTGTTGATTTGATTACTTCCTGTCATCTAGTCCTCCTGGGTAATTTTGCTTCTTTTTGTTCTAGAAATTTTAGGTGTGTTAACTTACTAGTGTGGTTATAAAACCTCAGGGTCAGAAATTGAGGTTTAACCAGAAGATCCCAAAAGCAAAACTGTCAACCATGGATTCTTACCTCGACCTCAGTCTGAAATGAAAATCTTGCCTCCTGGAATCTCAGAAGGAGACTGCATGTCTGAGGGCTATCTTTTCCTGTCTTATATTCCTTTCTATGGTGGGGTTAAAGACACACACAACTGGGATTTAAGGTGTCTGTCATTGTGGCTACTGGGATTAAAGTTGAATATCACTGTGGCTACTGGGATTGAAGGTGTATGTTACCATAGCCTGGTCTGTAAGGCTAACTGATGGGACTGTTTTACTCTCAGATCTTCAGGCAGTCCTTATTTACCGTAGGGTAGGGAACACTGTTTAGGGGTTGTTGATTATTACTTGTACTAGATAGAGGGTTGGGGTGAAAACTATGTTTGTTAAAAAAAAAGTGGAAAGAGTAATAGTGGGTATTAGAATGAATACTTGTGAGCTATTATTTATGGATAATTTATATCTGTACAGTTTGTGTATATTGATACAAGTTCAAATTACATCTGTTACTTTTGTTTACATTTGTACACCAATGCAAAGTTATTTTGTCAGATTGTATATATGCATGTTTCTACCTCGGTTTAGGATATTTTGTATATTGATATAATGTTTAGGATATATTTTTATATTGCATTATTTATTACTCCTACCTCTGATCAAACTACTTATAGATTGTTTGTATTTTGAGGTCACTGTCCTCATTTGTTGCACATTTATTTACAGATTATTTAATATTCTGACATGAAGTTTTACTCTTTAAGTTATACAGATATGAATTATAGGTCTATAGTTGTTCATGTTTGTTGTACATACAGTCAGATCAATTAAGTTCTTTAGATATATAGAGATTATATTCTGTCTAGATAGGGAATCTTCAACCACTTCACAGATCTGTAGAAAATGGCATTTAAAAATCTTAGTGTTTTGTTGACATGAGACATGACTGCTTCTGACAGCACCAATCTATTCCTGAGAGAATGTTGAGCACCAAAATACACTCCACTTAGAGCTCGTTTTCTTCTTGGAAAAACTGGCCTTTGGGCAAGGAACTGACAATACCTCAACTACTGACAAGTTACGTGATATCCAAAAATGGATAAGCAAGAATGAGAAATCTTGCCAAGACAGGATAAGACAGTTTTGAAAATTTTCCTGCCTCTGAAAATGGTCTGTCAATTATGCTAAGCCATAGCCAAAATTGGTTGCTTCAACATTACAGAATGAGACTTTGGGTGAATGCTCAGGTAGCTAATTGTCTCTGTCATATATTACTCACTTGGGAAGCTACTTGGTTGTACTTCCTGCCTGCTCAAGTAATTTATCTCTTTTAAGGCCTCCGATATGGTTGAAGATTAGAAAGTTGTAGTTATCCTCTTATGATCTAGCCGAGCCATTTCTATAAGACTTAGACTCCTTAGGATAGAATGCTTATTAAAACATTTAGAATATGTTCCTTGCTTAATATTGTTTATGCTGATTGTAATTCTAATCTTAAACTTTCTATTGTTCCTAGTGTATATTGTTTGTATTGCGTTTGGAACTATCTTACTTAAACAAAAGGGAGAGGTGCGATGAGGGCTCTTTCTGCTCCTTCAGCCAATAGCCTTTAAGTAACTAGCCCATTTGGTCATTGTCTGTTTTGCTTTTAAAAACCCCAGACAACAAATGGCACCCACAAGGACAACTGCATCCACATAAATCCTGACAGAGCTTGGGAAGTAATTCCAGATAAAAAAGAATATAGCTAAACATGGCTTCTCAATAACAGCATTTTCTCAGGTGGACTGTTTGCTAGAGGCAAATGCATCTCACTTAAGAGAGGCTTCCTAACTCAGCTTTTGCTGTAAAACCTTGCAACTCTTTTAAGAGGTCCTGCCATGAAACATTTAAATGGTGTTGATGAAAAACTGACTGCATGCTTTTTGGTTTTAAACCATAGCAGGAAAAAAAGCTGCACCGTTTTAAAATGCCAGCTTTCTGGGTTGTCCTTCCAGTGCAAATTCTGACTCTTTCAGACAAAATGTCTAGCTACAGAGCACTTGAGTGTGGTTTGTGAACAGATGGCTCCAGCTTGCTTGGTGGCAGTGACCTTGAAATGCCATAGAGTTGTAGCAATAAACATGGCTACAGCTGGTACCTCTGCCATGAGGCTGGAATCTCAGAAAGCTAAGGAATGGGCTGGATCCAGCCATCAAAGCCATGGCTTTAATCCTCTCCATATTTCTTAGTAAATTAAATACTAATATGTTCAGAAAAAAAAGAGATATATAGTAAAGATAGTTCAAAAATGAAAAAAACTCTAAATGGTTTACTGTGTTTAAAAATATATGTAGGCTTAGGAGAAAAAGAAAAATAGAGGATAGTTGGGCAATGGTGGCACACGCCTTTAATCCCAGCACTTGGGAGGCAGAGACAGGTGAATCTCTGTGAATTCCAGGACATACAAAGGGATATTAATTATTAGTGATTGCTAGCTCTTGTTATTTTAGTCTTTGTTGGTGGTGATGTTATTGTGTGTGTGTGTGTGTGTGTGTGTGTGTTGTTCTCTTCTTTGATATTTGCTTCTGTGTGATCATCTATTGTCTGTGTTTATGTGGATTTAACTAACTTTCTTGGGTTGGAGTTTTCCTTCTAATACTTTGTGTAGAGCTTGTTTGATGGCTAGATATTTGATAAACCTGGTTTTGTCATGGAACATCTTGTTTTGACCTTCTATGGTGATTGAAAATTTTGCTGGGTATAGTATTTTGGGATGGCATCCATGATCCTCTTAATGTCTGCATAATGCTTGAGTAGGACCTTCTGATGTTCATTGTTTTCATTCAGAAGTCAGGTGTAATTCTGATGGTTCTTCATTTATATGTTACTTGGTCTTTCTCCTTTGCAGCTCTTAATATTCTTTATTTTGAATGTTTAGTGATTTGATTATTATGTGGCAAGGGGACTTTTTAAATCCAATCTATTTGGTATTCTGTAAGCTTCTTATATCTTCTTAGGCATATCTTTTTTTAGGTTTTAGAAAGTTTTCTTCTATGATTTTGTTGAATACATTTTCTGTGCTTTTGAGTTGGACTTCTTTCCCTTCTTCCATCCCTATTATTCTTAGGTTGGGTCTTTTTATGACATCTCATATTTCCTGCATATTTTGTTTTAAGCTTTTGTTATATTTAATGTTTTAATAGACTGATGAGTCTATTTCCTTTATTTTATTTTCTACCCTTGAGATTCTCTGTTCTACCTTTTGTATTCTGCTGTTTCAGCTTGCATTTGTGATTCCTGATTGTTTTCTCATATTTTCCCTTTCCAAAATTCCCTTAGTTTGTGTTTTCTTTATTGTCTCTTCTTTAAAGTTTTGAATTATTTCTTTAATCTGTTTGATTGCTTTTTCTTTGCTCTATATAAGGGATTTGTTGATATCTTCTAATTGGTTGTTTGTCTTTTCCTCCATTTCTTTGAAGAAATTTTTCATTTCTTCTTTAAGTTCATAACACTTTCTCCTAAAGTAATTTTTAGGTCATTTTATTCTGCTTCATTTATATTGAAGTGTTCAAGTATAGCTGTTGTAGAACCACTATTTTTCATCGGTGTCATGTTGCTCTTTGTGGTATTAGGTGTGTTCTTACCTTGTCTACTCATCTATTCTGCTGATTGGTGTAGTTAAGTCTATGCATCTGAAGATCAATCTTCCTTGTGCCAGTGGGCTCAGATGGTGGTTCCTTGTGGTGCAGTCATGGCCACAGTCACAGTCACTCAGGAGATCACTTGGATTTCAGTGTTCCTGCAGGTCACTTGGAGATCCTGATGGTCACTCTGAAATACTGGTGGTCATTCTTGCCTGCTTGTACAGTGATCACTGGTTCAGTGCGGCCCTGTTTTTGAAGCGGTCCCTGGCTCAAACTTAGTACTGCAGAGATATCTTCCTTGGGCCTGCTCCATCGGCAGCAATTCTGTTGTACCTGCCCCTGTGGACACTGCTGACTCTGGTCTGCTCTGGCAAAGGTCACTAGCTCAGTTCAGTTGGAGGTCACTAGCTTGAGCTTTTTTCCTGCAGATATCCCTGGCTTGGGCCTGCTTCCGATGAGGTCAATGGCTCAGGCCTGCTCCCTGGGCAGTTGCTCCCTTATACATGCTTCTCCTGTTGAAGTGTCTTGTCTAGGGCCTGCTCTGGTGGTGGTCACTGGTTGATGCTGGTTTATCCCTGCTCCAGCATAGATCGCTGGCTTGGCTGGTTCCCACAGATTTCCCTGGTTTCAGCCTGGTCCCACAGAGGTCCCTGGCTTGGGATTGATCCCGCAGAGGTCTCTGACTCAGAACTGGGATCCCTTGGCCGTCAATCCCTTGTACTTGCTCCTGCGGAAGTTGCTTGTATGGGCCTGCCCCAGTGGAGATAACTGGCTCACATCTGCTTCCACAGAGGTCTCTGATTAGTCCCAGACTTACAGAGGTCTCTAGGTTGGTCTTGCTCCCTCACTGGTTGCTCCATTGTACCTGCTTCTGTGGAGGTTTCTGCCTCGAGCATGTTCTGGCAGATGTCCCTGTCTTGGGCCTACTTCTGTAGAGCTCATTGGCATGAACCCATTTCCCCAGAGGTCTCTGGTTCAGGCCATCTCCCTTGGGGGTTGCTGCCTCAAATCTGCTGTTTTCCCCCATTCTTATTTCTTACTATTATTGTGGTTTCTAATTTTCTGAGACTGAATAATTATGGTATTAAAGTAATTTAAAAACATTTCTTTCATTATTTTTAACACATACTTATTAAACATTTTTGGCATGCCAGTTATTATGTTATTATAATATCACATAAAAAGTATTTCAGGAGTTGGAACTCTTAAAATTAATCTGGTAAAGACAGTAAGAATCCACACATCTAGATGAATTTTAAATTGATCCAAATTGTACTTATTCACTACTATATAGTGTAAATTGATTGTGTTCCTCTATATGAGGATTATGATTTATTATTAATAAGACAAGGTACATTTATAATGCAATTTAATGTAAAGATCTCCAAGTAGTATGCATCACTAAAACAAGTATGATCTTCAGAACAATATTTTTTGATACATAAGAGTAGTTTGCCTCAATTTATAGTCGAAGAAAGCGAGGTTACATAAGCTGTCTAGCTTCATATCTCAAACAATAAGTAAAACATTATACAAGATTTTCATATTACATTTCTTTTCACTTGGATTACTTCTTTAACACTCAATGTGCACCACTCTAGGCAAAATCAACATTGCTCTCAAATTAAACAGTGTTAAGTGCATTTGATTTCAGTTAACCATTAGCACTCCTGCAAAGTTAATTTTATTTTGAAAGAATAAAATTTCTATAGAAATAGAAAATAGGCACACACACTAGCATATATTTCTTTTTGCCAATATGTGTTACATGTATGGTCAATATTATGTGTATTATAATGCATGTTTCATGTGCTATATAAAAATTATTGCTTCCGACTTTGAATGTGTGAATAAAAGTTTCCTTCCTAAGAGAAATATGATAATATTGTCATCGTTATTCCACCCTGTATTACTATACACATTGTTGTTTTGGAAAATGTGTGTATATAAGTTAAGGATGATTTGCATGAAAAAAGTTGTTTGTGTTCAAGGCTAGAAAATTCAGTACATCTCATAGTGTTTCTATTAAATAATTATTTTCAAATATTAGCAAAGGCCAATAGAACAAAGAGAAAGATGTAGCCTGTACTTAGGAAAATATAACATATATTCTTAAAAATATGGATACAGATACTTGGTTAAATTTATTGTCCAAATTCCACAAATCTGTAAAGTGTATAGAAAATTCTTAGATAATCTATAGTGAGGTGTTCAAAGTGTGAAATTTAGTTCTAACTAAAAGATTATACTGAGTATCTGAAGGGAATTTTAGGAAATATTCAGCTATAAGCATCAAGAATGAGAGTCATTCAGGTGCAAAAGTAAATTGGTTTCTTCTGATTAGAATAAGAGGCTAGGGGAATTTGTTCTGTTGATGAGCAGGCACATAACAAAGTGGGGATTGGATTGCTCACCTTCTCCCACCTTCAGCCTCTTTCTTTCTACATAAACCTGGAGAGAGAAACAGAAAAAAAAAGTGTATAACAAAGAGTAAGAAGAAATAGAGCAAGGGTGTTCTAGATGATTAGGAAAGTTGGAAATGCAAAAGGAGTAACTGTGTCCCTATTATACTCTGGGGACTGCATGGAGGAAATTACTTACAGAGAACATACTCATATATCTTTACCACATGGTTGGTTATCTTGACATCCCCAAGTCCCTGTTATATAATTGGACTCAGAGGTTGTTTTGATCAGAAATTTCCTTCCATATACAGCATGTCATATTGGAGAAAGAACTAAGTTTTTATTCACATAGATCTCAGTTTGTAGCACAACCTAGTCTTGTGAAGATAGGCTCCTACATATCTTTTAAATTTATGACCATGTTTTTTTTTTTTCTCATTTGAGTGAAAAAACCCCATCACATTCCAGAAGCATTATACTGACAAAAAATTACAACTCATACAAATGCTGTCTTGCAGAAAATGTTAAATGTCATCTAAAATATTTCTGTCTATCTCTTCAATTATATTATTTTCTCTTCAGTAGATTTTGTCTCATTTTTATGTGTGTCTTTTGTGTTCAAGTGTGTTCATACTCACATCTCACATTTGTGCATATATGTAGGCTAGAGGACAGCATTAGTTTTCTTTCTCACTTAAGCTCAACATTACTTTTTTAGACATGTTCTTTTAATGAATATGCAGACTGGCCAGACTTGCTGGACAGTCAACTCCATGAAGTTGCATACATCAATCTCACCCAGAAGGCTATAAGTTAAAGATGGATACCTGTAATTTGAAATGGGTTATGGGTAATTGAACTTGTGTCTTCAGGCTTTAACAGAAAGCATTTTACTTACAGAGGTAACTCCATAACTCCTTGCTTTTATTTAAAAGTTACAGTTGCTTTCTTCTGTGAAGACCAACTTCTTGGATTTCACATATCAAATACTTAATGTTGCTCATCAGCAGTTTTCTTTGATAAGCCCAAAATATGGATTGTTAATTCTTACTAAATTATCTGCGTGGTGTCTCCTATAGACAAAATTAACTGAGTATAACCCAAACTGGTATAGCATTATGTCATGAGATTTTCCTCCTATGCAATAGTCTCTGCTTCAGTTATGTATGTTGGGACTTACTTTTCTCAAAGTTATTGTTTGTTTTATTTAAAAGATATAACAGAAAAATAAAATTCCTTATTTATCCCTTAAAATGTAAAAACAGATGTATACTTTATGTTTAAAACAAGATTAATTTCCAATCCTTATATTTAAGCCCTCTGCATTTTCATCTGGGTTAATCACAGAGTTTATAGCTTTGATATAAGAAAGAAATAAGAACCAGCACGGAGATCTGATTTCGGCACCAGGAGAGCCATCATTGGGGTGAGTTTGTGACCCACGGCAGCAGCCCGGGACAGGGAACTCAGAAGTTCCTCATCCCCCCACCCCTATACTTCCTGGGCTCCCTGCAGGGACTCTACTCCCTGCATACTGCCTCTCTCTTCCTATGCCAACCAGCTTGCATCCTGAACCCTCCTCCCTTCTGCCCCCTTCCTTCTTTGGGCACATAACACCACCCTGCTCAGTCTGTCTGGGTGCTGGGGGCGAATCCTCAGGGAAAGCAGGCAGGTAGGAGTTCCTTTGTTTCACTGGCCTGCCTGCACCAAGCAAGGTAGGCACTTTGTTTACAAACTACCCAACCAGCATGGAGATCTGATCTCGGCACCAGGAGAGCAATAATTGGGGTGAGTTTGTGACCCATGGCAGCAGCCTGGGACAGGGAACTCAGAAGTTCCTCATCCCCCCCCCATACATCCTGGGCTCCCTGCAGGGACTCTACTCCCCGCATACTGCCTCTCTCTTCTTTTCCCACCCAGTTTGCATCCAGAACCCTTCTTCCTTATGCTCCCTTCCCTCTTTGGGCACATAACCCCACCCAGCTCAGCCTGTCTGGCCACTGGGGGTGAATCCTCAGGGCAAACAGGTGGGCGTGAGCCCCTTTGTTACTCTGGCCTGCCTGCACCAAGCAAGGTAGGCACTTTATTTATGAACTACCCAACAAACACGGAGAGCTAATCTCGGCACCAGGAGAGCCATCATTGGACACGGACATCTGATATTGGCACCAGGAGAGACATCACTAGGGCACCAGGAGAGCCATCACTGGGGAGTGCCATCACTGGGAAGGTACATCAGTAGGCAAGGAGACCTGATCCTGTAAAAGAAGATCCATAGGAGAGCATTTAGAGGAAGAGATGGGTAGGAGCTAATGCAAGAATTCACCCAACAATCTGAAAAACAATATGAAACCACCAGAACCCAGCGAACTCACAACAGGAAGACATGAACACCTTAATCATGAAGAAGTAGAAAAAATTGACTTTATGAAAGTGATTGATGCCCTTAAACAGCATGTAAAAATTGCCCTTATAGAAATGGATGAGAAGTTTAACTGAAAGTTTGAAGAATTGAATAAATCAGTGAATGATACCCTAGGAAACCAAGAGAAAACAATCAAACAGATAATGGAAACAGTTCAAGACTTGAAAACTGAAATGGAGGCAAAGAAGAAAACACAAACAGAAGGCCGGCTGGACATGGAAAATCTAGGTAAATGAATAGAGACTACAGAAACAAGCATAACCAACAGAATACAAGAGATAGAAGAAAGAATCTCAGATTCTGAAGATACCATAGAGAAAATAAACACTCTGATCAAAGAAAACAGCAAGGCCAACAAACTCTCATCACAAATCACTCAGGAAATATGGGACAAAATAAAAAGAACAAACCTAAGAATAATAGGAGTAGAAGAAAAGGAAGAAGCACAGCTCAACGGTCCAGAAAATATATTTAATAAAATTATAGAATAAAACTTTCCCAACCTAAAAAAAGATATACCTATGAAGGTTCAAGAAGCATACAGAACAGCAAATAGGCAGGATCAAAAAAAAAATCCCCTCACCATATAATAATCAAAACGCAAAGCATATAGAATAAAGGAAGAATATTAAGAGCTGCAAAGGAAAAAGGCCAGGTTACTTATAAAGGTAAACCTATCAGACTTACACCTGACTTCTCTATGGAAACCATGAAAGCCAGAAGGTCCTGGATAGATGTACTGCAGAAACTAAGAGACCATGGATGCAAGCCCAGACTACTATACCCAGCCAAGCTTTCGTTCACTATAAAGGGAGAAAACAAAATTTTCCAGGATAAAAACAAATTTAAACAATACATGGCCACAAATCCAGCCTTACAGAAAGTAATAGAAGGAAAATCACTAACCAAGGAATCCAACAATGACCACAATAACTCAGACATCTAGAGACCCTTTACCAGCGCAACTCAAAGAAGGGAAACACACAAAATCTACTACTAAAAAATTGACCGGAGTTAACAACCACTGGTCATTAATATCACTTAATGTCAATGGACTCAACTCACCTATAAAAAGGCACAGACTAAGAGATTGGATACGAAAACGGGATCCAACATTCTGCTGTTTACAAGAAACACACCTCAACCACAAAGACAGGCACCTATTCAGGGTTGGGATAAGCTTATCACGTAAATGGACCTAAGAAACAAGCAGGTGTGGCCATACTAATTTCTAACAAAGTTGACTTCAAACTTAAATCAATCAAAAGAGATAGAGAGGGACATTTTCTACTCATAAAAGGAACAATTCATCCGGATGAAGTCTCAATCCTGAATATATGCCCCTAATATAAAAGCACACACGTATGTAAAAGAAACATTACTAAAACTCAAGGCAGCCATCAAAACACACACATTAATAGTAGGAGACTTTACAACTCCTCTCTCACCAATGGACAGGTCAATTAGACAGAAACCTAACAGAGAAATAAGAGAATTAATGGAGGTAATGAATCAAATGGACTTAACAGACATCTATAGAATATTCCACCCAAATAGGAAAGAATATACCTTCTTCTCTGCAGCTCATGGAACCTTCTCGAAAATTGACCACATACTCAGTAACAAAGCAAACATCCACAGTTACAAAAAAATATCTGTAACCACCTGTATCTTATTAGATCACCATGGATTAAAGCTAGAATTCAGCAACAATGCTACCCCCAGAAAGCCTACAAACTCATGGAAACTGAACAGTCAACTACTGAACCATACATGGATCAAGGAAGAAATAAAGAAAGAAATTAAATTCTTCCTTGAATTCAATGAAAATAAAGAAACAACATACTCAAACCTATGGGACACTATGAAGGCAGTCCTGAGAGGAAACTTCATAGCACTAAGTGCCCACTTAAAGAAAACAGAGAAAGCACACATTGGAGACTTAACAGCCCACCTGAAAGCTCTAGAAAAAAGAGAAGCAGACTCACCTAGGAGGAGTAGAAGAATGGAAATAATCAAACTGAGGGCTGAAATCAACAAAATAGAAACACAGAAAACAATTGAAAGAATCAATGAAACAAAAAGCTGGTTCCTGGAGAAAATCAACAATATTGATAAACCCTTATCCAAACTAATCAAATGGCAGAGAGAGAATTTGCAAATTAATAAGATCAGAAATGAGGCCGGGCAGTGGTGGCGCACGCCTTTAATCCCAGCACTCGGGAGGCAGAGGCAGGTGGATCTCTGTGAGTTCGAGACCAGCCTGGTCTACAGAGCTAATTCCAGGACACGCTCCTAAGCCACAGAGAAACCCTGTCTCGAAAAACAAAACAAAACAAAACAAAAAAAAAATAAGATCAGAAATGAAAAGGGGGACATAACCACAGACACAGAGGAAATTCAGAGAATCATTAGATCTTACTACAAAAGCCTGTATGCCACAAAACTGGAAAATGTAAAAGAAATGGACACTTCTTTAGATAAGTACCATATACCAAGGTTAAACCAGGACCAGGTGAACAATCTAAATAGACCTGTTAGTCGTGAAGAATTAGAAGCTGTTATCAAAAACCTCCCTTCCAAAAATAGTCCAGGACCACATGGTTTCAATGCGGAATTCTACCAGAACTTCCAAGAACTAATACCTATACTCCTTAATGTATTTTACAATATAGAAACAGAAGAGTCATTGCCAAATCCCTTTTATGAAGCTACAGTAACTCTGATACCAAAACCATACAAAGACTCAACCAAGAAAGAGAATTACAGGCCAATCTCACTGATGAACTTCGACGCAAAAATCCTCAACAAAATTCTGGCAAACCGAATCCAAGAACACATTAGAAAAATTATCCATTATGATCAAGGAGGCTTCATCTCAGAGATGCAGGGCTGGTTTAACATACACAAATCTATCAATGTAATCCATCATATAAATAAACTGAAAGAAAAAAAACATATGATCGTTTCATTAGATGCCGAAAAAGCATTTGACAAAATTCAACATCACTTTATGATAAAAGTCTTGGAGAGATTACGGATACAAGGGTCATACCTAAATATAATTAAAGCTATTTACAGCAAGCCGACAGCTAACATCAAATTAAACGGGGAGAAACTTAAAGCCATCCCACTAAAATCAGGAACACGCCAAGGCTGTCCACTCTCTCCATACCTCTTCAATATAGTTCTTGAAGTTTTAGCAATAGCAATAAGACAACATAAGGGGAAAAAGGGGATTCGAATTGGAAACAAAGAAGTTACACTTGCATTATTTGCACATGATATGATAGTGTACATAAGAGACCCCAAAAACTCCAGCAAAGAACTCATACAGCTGATAAACACCTTTAGTAATATGACAGGATACAAGATCAACTCCAAAAAATCAGCCGCCCTCTTATACAGAAAGGATATGGAAGCAGAGATGGAAATAAGAGAATCATCACCTTTTACGATAGCCACAAACAGCATAAAATATCTTGGGGTAACTCTAACCAAGGAAGTGAAAGATCTATTTGAGAAGAACTTTAAGGTATTGAAGAAAGAAATTGAAGAGGATACCAGAAAATGGAAGGCTCTCCCTTGCTCTTGTATTGGGAGGATCAACATAGTGAAAATGGCAATTCTACCAAGGGCAATTTATAGATTCAATGCAATCCCCATCAAGGTCCCATCAAAATTCTTCACAGATCTTGAGAGGACAATAATCAACTTTATATGGAAAAACAAAAAACCCAGGTTAGCCAAAACAATCTTATACAATAAAGGAACTTCTGGAGGCATTACCATCCCTGACTTCAAACTCTATTACAGAGCTACAGTAATGAAAATAGGGTGGTAGTGACATAAAAACAGAGAAGTCGACAAATGGAATCATATAGAAGACCTGGATTTTAACCAACAAACATAGGAACACCTCATTTTCGATAAAGGAGCTAAAAGTATACAATGGAAGAAAGAAAGCATCTTCAACAAATGGTGCTGGCACAACTGCATGTCAACCTGTAGAAAAATGAAAATAGACCCATATCTATCACCATGCACAAAACTCAAGTCCAAATGGATCAAAGACCTCAATATCAATCTGAACACACTGAACCTGATAGAAGAGAAAATGGGAAGTACCCTACAACATATGGGCACAGGAGATGGCTTCCTATGTATAACCCCAGCAGCACAGACATTAAGGGCAACATTGAATAAATGGGACCTCCTGAAACTGAGAAGCTTCTGTAAAGCAAAGGACAATGTCATTAAGACAAAAAGGCAGCCTACTGACTGGGAGAAGATCTTCACCAACCCCACAACTGACAAAGGTCTGATCTCCAAAATATATAAAGAACTCAAGAAACTCGACGTTAAAATGATAATTAACCCAATTAAAAAATGGGGTACTGAACTGAACAGAGAATTTTCAACAGAAGAATTTCAAATGGCCAAAAGATACTTAAGGTCATGCTCAACCTCCTTAGCGACCAGAGAAATGGAAATCAAAACAACTTTGAGATATCATCTTACACCTGTCAGAATGGCTAAAATCAAAAGCACCAATGATAGCCTTTCCTGGAGAGGTTGTGGAGAAAGGGGTACCCTCATCTATTGCTGGTGGGAATGCAAACTTGTGCAACCACTTTGGAAGTCAGTGTGGTGCTTTCTCAGAAAAATTGGGATCAACCTACCTCTGGACCCAGCAATATCACTCTTGGGAATATACGCAAGAAATACCCTATCATATGACAAAAGCATTTGTTCAACTATGTTCATAGCAGCATTATTTGTAATAGCCAGAACCTGGAAGCAACCTAGATGTCCTTCAATGGAAGAATGGATGAAGAAAGTGTGGAATATATACACATTAGAGTACTATTCTGCGGTAAAAAACAATGACTTCTCGAATTTTGCATGAAAATGGATGGAAATAGAAAATACTATCCTGAGTGAGGTAACTCAGACCCAAAAAGAAGATCATGGGGTGTACTCACTCATAATTGTTTTCTAGCCATGGATGTGGCCACTGAGTCTATAATTTGTGATCCTAAAGAAGCTAAACAAGACGGTAAACCCAAGGAAAAACATATAGTTATCCTCCTGGCTATGGGAAATAGACAAGATTGCGGGGCAAAAAATTGGAATCTTGGGGGTGGGGTGGGATGGTGGTGAGGGGAGATGGGGAGAAAAAAGTGTGAATGAGAGTATAACGGGATGATTGGGGATAAAGGAAGTTTGGATAGGGGAGCTGGGAAACTCATATCTTAGTTAAGGGAGCCACCTAAAGGTTGGCAAGAGACTTGAACTTGGAGTGGCTATCAGGTGCCCAGGGTAATGTCCCCAGTTAGTTCCTTGGGCACCTGAGGATAGGGAACCTGAAATGAACCTATCCTATAGCCATAATGATGAATATCTTGCACATCACCATAGAACCTTCATCTAGCGATGGATGGAGATAGAGACAGAGACCCACACTGGAGCACCAGACTGAGCTCCCAAGGTCCTATTGAGGAGCAGAAGGAGGGAGAACATGAACAATGAAGTCAGGACCACGAGGGGTGCACCCACCCACTGAGACAGTGGGGCCGATCTATTGGGAGCTCACCAAGGCCAGCTGGACTATGACTGAAAAAGCATGGGATAAAACTGGACTCTCTGAACATGGCAGAAAATGAGAGCTGACGAGAGGCCAAGGACAATGGCACGGAGTTTTGATCCTACTTCAGGTTCTGGCTTTGTGGGAGCCTAGACAGTTTGGATGTTCACCTTTCTAGACCTGGATGGAGGGGGGAGGACCTTGGACTTTCCACTGGACAGGGAACCCTGACTGCTTTTGGGACTGGAGAGGGAGGAGAAGAAAAGTGGTGGGAGGGGGAGAGGGGCGGGAGGAGCGGGAGGGAAATGGGAGGTGAGGAGGAAGCAGAAATTTTTTTTCAATAAAAATAATAAAAAAAGAGATAAGATTTTCAAGATAATGTTAAGACTAAAAATATTACTGGCATGGAACTTCCAGAAAATATGGGAGACTATGAAAAGACCAAAATATAAATAATAGCAATAGAATGAGTAGCATCCTAAATCAAAGACTCAGAAAATGTTTTTTACAAAATCAAAGTATAAAAATTTCCAAACCTAAAAATGAAAATGCCTATGAAGATAGAAGAAACATACAGAACATATTAGTAGGATATTGCTTCTTCATTCCTGGACATCAAGACCTGAAATAATTGCAGAGAAACTATATTAATTACAATAATGCTTGGCTTACTAGGTCAGGCTTTGTACTAACTAACTTTTATCTGAAATTAACACATTCTTTTTATTTTTCCTTTTACTTTAAGACTCATGGTTTACCAGTAAGGTTCTTGGTTGTCTGTCTCCTTTGGCATCTACATGGTGTCTCTTTGACTCCACCTACTTTTCTCTATCTCTGCTTAGAATTTCTACCTTGTTCTATTCTGCACTGCCATAGGCACAATGCAGCTTCTGTACTAGCCAATGGTAATAAGACATAGTCAGTGCTGATCCCTGTGAGCTCCATGGAGACCAATACTTGGTGAACATAAGAGTTGAGACAATTGCAGCCCTGGGACCATGGACCCCCCTACTCCCTAAAACCTCCATGTGGGAGAAAGGCAAGGGGCGCCTCTCCCCAGGTGCTTTTGGCATTCCTAGCACCAGCAGGAATACCAGCCCACAACACAGTGTTCCCTGTGAGCTCCATGGAGACCAATATTTGTTGGACATAAAGACAGCCAACAGGGAATTTATTTGCTAGCCAGCCATCTATCCCACCCACAACACATTGTTCTCTTCCAGCTCCGTGGAGACCAATTCTTGGTGGACATAAGAGACATAAGAGTTGAAGGAAGAGATGGGAAGGAGCCAATGCAAGATCTCCTCCAACATCCTAAAAAGCAACACGATACCACCAGAACCTAGCAGATACACAACAGTAAGACTTGGTCATCCTAACCAGGAAGATATAGAAGAAAATGACTTTAAAAATTACTTAATAAAAATGATGGAGACCCTTAAAGGGGAAGTGAAAAAATCCCTTAAAGACATTGAGGAGATGAAAAAACAAAAAGCTGGAAAAATTAACAAACCAAGAAAAAGGAATCAAAGTGGTGAAGGAAACAGTTCAAGATTTGAAGACTGAAATAGAGGTAATAAAGAAAACTCAAAGTGAGGAAACTCTGGAAATAGAAAATCTGAGTAAACGAACAGGAACTACAGAGACAAGTATAACCAACAGAATACAAGAGCTAGAAGAAAGAGTCTCAGGCACTGAAGATTCTATTAAGGAAATAGACTCATTGGTCAAAGAAAACACTAAATCCAACAAATTCTTAACACAAAACATTCAGGAAATCTAGGGCACGATGAAAAGAGAAAACCTAAGAATAATAGGGGTAGAAGAAAGAAGAATTCCAGCTCAAAGACACAGAAAATATATTCAAAAAATAATAGAAGAAAACTTTACCACCTAAAGAAGGCTATATCTATGAAGGTACAAGAAGATTACAGAAGTGCAGGGCACCTCCAGCTCCTGCTGCAGGGGTTTCTTTGTTCCACATGACCCTGCCCCTCCTAAGTTTGCCCTTTTGTCTGCAGGGTTCTTAGACTACCAGGAGTTCCTTGTTCCTGTGCTGAGGAGATCCATCCAGACACGTGAGTGTGTGCCTTCCCCAGGGCAGATGGTCCAGAAGGGAGTACAGGGTCCCTCCAGGTTCTGTTGCAGGGGCTTCTTTGTTTCACACTACCCTGCCTCCCCCAAGCCTGCCCTGTTGTCTGTGAGGTCCTTGGCCCAGGAACAGATCCTGTTTCTGCACTGTGGAGATCCAGCCAGAGGGCACACCTTTCAATCTTCAGGGTCTTTAGATCCACCAGCACAACTGGCTCCAGTGCCAATGGGCCCTAAGAGGCCGACTAAGAAAATTCCCCAAGTACACAGTCAGGCAGCAAAGATTGGACCAAGATGTCAAGACTCTCCTGGCTTCATTTTAAGGAAGAGATAGGCAGACGCTAATGCAAGAATTCCTCCAACAACCTGAAAGGCAACATGACAACAGAATCCAGGGATCATGCAACAAGAAGACCTGAATGCCCTATTCCAGAATAAGTAGAAGAAATCGACTTTGGATGAAACATTATGAACATAATAGAGGATCTTAAACAGGATGTGAAAAACTCCTTTAAAGAAATGGAGAAGACAAACAAAAAAGTAGAAGAAATGAATAAATCTCTCAAAGATACCCAAGAAAACCAAGAAAAAGCATTCAAACAGGTAATGGAAACAATTAAAAACTTGAAAAATGAAATGGAGGCAATGAAGAAAACACAAACTGAGAGATGGCAGAATATGGAAAATCTGGGTAAATGAACAGAAACTACAGAGACAAGTATAACCAACAGAAAACGAGAGATAGAAGAAATAGTCTCAGAAGCTGAAGATACTATAGAGGAAATAAACTTATTGATCAAAGAAAACAACAAATTCTTAACACAAAACATCCAGGAAATCTGGGACACCATGAAAAGACCAAACCTAAGAATAATAGTGGTAAAAGAAGGAGCAGAACCACAGCTCAAAGGCCCAGCAAATATATTCAACAAAATTATAGAAGAAAACGTTCCCAACCTAAAGAAGGATATTGCTATGAAGGTACAAGAAGCATACAGAACACCAAATAGACTGGATCAATAAGAAATAAAAAACATATCCTTGCCATATAATAATCAAAACACAAAACATACATAATAAGGAAAGAATATTAAGAGCTGCAAAAAAAAAAAAAGGTCATGTAACGTATAAAGAAAAACCGATCAGAATTACACCTGACTGCGCAATGGAAATCATGAAATCCAGAAGGTCTTGGATAGATATGCTGCAGACACTAAGAGACCATGGATGCAAGGCCAGACTACTATACCCAGCAAAGCTTACATTCACTATTATTGGAGAAAACAAGATATTAAATGAAAAACCATATTTAAACAATACAGATCGACAAACCCAGTCTTACAGAAAGTATTAGAAGGAAAGCCACAACCCAAGGAAGCTAATTACATCCACAATAATACAGGCATCTGTTAACCAACCAGCATAACCCAAAGAAGGGAAGCACACAAACACTACTACCAAAAGATAACTGGAGCTAACAACCACTGATCATTAATATTGCTTAATGTCAGTTGTCTTAATTCACCTATAAAAAGACACAGGCTAAGAGAATGATTACATAAATAAGATCCAGAATTCTGCTGTTTACAAGAAACATATCTCAACCTCAAAGACAGACACTACCTCAGAGTAAAGGGTTTGGAAAGGGTTTTCCAATCAAATGGACCTAAAAAACACGCAGGTGTGGCTATTCTAATATCTAACAAAATTGATTTCAAACTGAAGTCAATCAGAACAGATGGAGAAGGACATTTTATACTCATAACAGGAACAATTCATCAAGATGAAGTCTCAATCCTGAATATCTGTGCCCCTAATTCAAGAGCACCCACATATGTAAAAGAAACATTACTGAAACTTGAATTGCAAATCAAACCTCACACACTAATAGTGGAGATTTCAACACCCCACTCTCACCAATGGACAGGTCAACCAGAGAGAAACTTAACAGAGACATAAGAGAACTAACAGATGTAATGAATCAAATGAACTTAATAGACATCTATAAAATGTTCCACCCAAACAAAAAAGAATATACCTTCCTATCAACACCTCATGGAACCTTCTCTAAAATTTATCATATTCATATAAAATACCTTGGGGTAACACTAACAACGGACGTGAAATACCTATTTGACAAGAAATTTAAGTTTTTGAAGAAAGAAATAAAAGAAGATACCAGAAAATGGAAAGACCTTCCATGCTCTTGGATAGGAAGGATCAACATCGTAAAAATGGCAATCTTACTGAAGGCAATCTATAGATCCAATGCAATCCCCATCAAATCCCAACACAATTCTTCACAGACCTTGAAAGAATTATACTCAACTTCATATGGAAAAACAAGAAACTCGGGATAGACAAAACAATCCTGTATAATAAAGGAACTGCCAAAGGCATTACCATTCCTGATTTCAAGCTCTATTACAGAGCTACAGTAATAAAAACAGCTTGGTATTGGCATAAAAACAGAGACATTGACAGATTCAATCAAATTGAAGACCCAGATATTAATTCACACACCTATGAATACCTGATTTTTGACAAAGAAACAAAAAGTATTCAATGGAAAAAAGAAAGCATCATCAACAAATTGTGCTGGTACAACTGGATGTCAACATGTAGAAGAATGAAAATAGATCCATATCTGTCACCATGCACAAAAATCAAGTCCAAATGGATTAAAGACCTCAATATAAATTTGACCACACTGAACCTGATAGAGGAGGTAATAGGAAGTAACCTTCAATGCATGGGCACAGGAGGCCACTTCTTAAATATAACCCCAGTATCACAGACAATAAGAACATCAATAAATAAATGGGTCCTCTTAAAACTGATAAGCTTCTATAAAGCAAAGGACACAGTCAATAAGACAAAAAGGCAGCCTACTGAATAGGAAAAAATCATCACCAACCCCACATCAGATAAAAATATATAAAGAACTCAAGCAATTAGACATTAAAATTTTAAATAACCCAATTAAAATATGGTGTACTAAACTAAACAGAGAATTCTCATTAGAAGAATTTCAAAGGGCCAAAAGCTACTTAATGACATGCTCTTCATCCTTAGCTATCAGGGAAATGCAAATCAGAAAAACTTTACACCTGTCAAAATGGCTAAGATAAAAACACTAATGATAGCTTATGCTCTAGAGGTTGTGGAGCTAGGGGAACACTCATCCATTGCTGGTGGGAATGAAAACTTGTGCATTCACTTTGGAAATCAGTGTAGTGGTTTCCCAGAAGACTGGGAATCAGCCTACCTCAGGATTCAGCAATTCCATTCTTGTGAATATATACAAAAGATGCTCAATTATACTACAAAAGCATTTGTTCAACTATGTTCATAGCAGCATTATTTGTAATAGCCAGCCCCTCAACTGAAGAATGGATAATGTGTGGCACATCTACATGTTAGAGTACTACGCAGCAGAAAAAAAAATCTGACCTCTTGAATTTTGCATGCAAATGGACAGAATTAAATAACATCATCCTGAGTGAGGTAAGCCACACCCAAAAATCAAATATGGTATTTTTTCACTCATAAGTTGATACTAGTCATAAACAAAGGGCAACAAGCCTATATATAGTTCAGGATCCTAGAGTAACTAAGTAATAAGGTGAACTCAAAAAAAAATTATAAACTTACCTGGAAACTGAACTCAGACAAATATTTGACAGCAGGGAGCAGAGGGTAGAAGGAAGGGGAGAAGGGGGGTTAAGGAGAACTTGGGGGAATGGGATAGTCGAGATGGTGGAAGGACAGATATGAGAGCAAGGAAAGAGATAGCTTGATTTTGGGAGCCATTATGGAGTTAGCAAGAAACTTGGCTCTAGGAAAATGCCCAAGAAACCACAAGGATGAACCCAGCTAAGACCCTAAGCAATAGAGGAGAGGATGTCTGAACTGACCTTACCCTGTAGTCAGATTGATGATGATTATCTTCAATATCACCATAGACCCTTCATCCAACAACAGATGGGAACAAAGCAAGGACCCACAGCAGAGCACTGAACTGAGCTCCCAAGATCCAGTTGAAGAGTAGAAGGAGTGAGACTATGAGCAACGAATTCAAGACCATGATGGGGTCATCCACTGAGACAGTTTGCTTGAACTAGTAGGAGCTCACCTACTCCAACTGATCTGCGAGTGAACGAGCATAGGAACAACCAAGCCCCTCTGAAGGGGGTTGACAGCTGGGGCAGACTGAGGGGCCATTGATATTGACACTGGAATGTGTCTCTACTTGCATATATCGGCTTCATGGGATCCTATTCTGTTTGGATGTAAACCTTGCTTAACCTAGACGTAGTTGGGAGGGCCTTGGACTTTCCATAGAACAGGGTGCACAACATTCCCTTAGGGTTGGAGGGGTGGGGGAGGGCCTTTTGAGGGAGAGGGAAGGGACTGGTATGAGGGCAGGGAATGGGAATTTGGCTTAGTAATTTTTAAGTAAAAAATAAATAAATAAATTAGTATTTTAAAAAAGGCATAGTCACAACATACAGAGGGGAATCCCATATCATCTCCACTTTTCTGTCTAAATAAGAGTGAATATTTTAACTTTAAAAGTGCAAGATTACATTCAACAAAACAGTTATGAAGCAAGAATTATAGTTACAATATTCAGACTATTTACATTTGGTAATTAAGGAAAATACTCTATCATAAGTCTAAAGTTTTATATAGAATCTATTTTTTTATAATTATAACTATTTTTGTTCAAATCCATAAAAGACTTTAGAAGGATATAATTTTACCTAAATAAACAGGAAGTACATTGTTAGCAACATGAACAGTAACCCAAATATTTTTTTGGAACATAGGGGCCATAGTATCGGACAGACTGTTTTATGAAGCAAGAAATTGTAAAGATAGTTTTGTCCGTATTGAAAGTTTGTCAGTTACTTTGTTCTGTTTCTTTTTTTTTTTTCTTTTTTCTTTTTTTTTTTTTTTTTTGGTGTTTCGAGGCAGGGTTTCTCTGTAGCTTTGGAGCCTGTCCTGGAACTCCCTTTGTAGACCAGGCTGGTCTCGAACTCACAGAGATCCGCCTGCCTCTGCCTCCCTAGTGCCGGGATTAAAGGCATGCACCACCACCGCCCGGCTCTTTGTTCTGTTTTTTGTAGAATGTCTGGCAGATTCTTTCATGAAGCAGGAACTCTGAAAGACTGTCTCATCTTTACCAAAGTTTAGAAGCCTTTTTTCTGTGGATCTGTCATGTACAGTTCATACAACATACCATCAAGCAGTCCAGGCAAGAGCAGATTCTTGCTCAAATGCTAGCAACCTCCTTAAGAGCCTCTTCAAGGCCCATCATCCTCTTGAAGTAGAATGGTGCTGCCAGGAACAGATGTGTCTCATTGTAATGAATAATTTTAAGATTTTAAAACATTTTAAATGCAATATTTTGTACATCCTTGAGTGATTTGAAGAATACCTATTCAACTGAAAAATATCTCTGTACATCTAGAAAACCTAAATAACATGAATATGTTTGACTACTATAAGTGACTATTAATCTGTATTTTAATTATACATTACATTTTTGAATGAGATGCACAAGCACAATGCTTTAATCAAGAACAGAAATATACATATAACAAAATTGACCTTAAATTTGTATCTCTAAACCAATGCAAAGTTTTTACATTCATATCATATATACCTTATATTTTTAAGAAATTGACTGTGACAATTAATGACTTATAGTCAATCCCCTTTCATTGAAAATAAACATGCATAAACAGTCATTTTGGGAATTTGGGCATTTTTTTTCTCCAAATGGCTTCCTGCTGTTTGTTAGGTGAATTATTTTTGGTTGTTTACTGAGACCTTTGAGAGGGTCTTAATTCATCAAACCACATAAGTCTAGAGGGAATCTACAATTTCCATCCTCTGTGGAAACCAAAGCAGAACCTCTTTTTGAAGTCAAGATAACTTTAAAGTATATATGTTGTTTTAGTTTAACAGCCCCAGAATCAAATTTCTCTCTGGACTTAGTTCATTTAAAGTCATAAAATTTAAAGAAAATACAATAATATACATAATCCAGACTCTGTCTGTATACTTTAATCTTTATGTAGTTTGTTTTTCTTATTTTATTACATTTTTACAAGTTTAATATTTATTTTATTAACTTTACTCCTTTAATAAATGACTGCCTAACTCTTTTATTATATCTATATTATTTTACATCTCTCTCTCAAACATACATTTATTTATCAGACACTGTGATCCGATAAGAGGCTTTTGAAATCTGAATTTGTCTTTAATGTGTATTTGTAATTATTTTATGACTTGTGCATTTTTTTCGGGGGGGGCAGGGAGTTTTAATGAGAACTCATCAAGGGCAGATTGGCCTATGGGCATGTCTGTGAGGCTTGCCTTAATTTTCAACTGATGTGGAAATACCCAACCTATGTTGGGCGGCACCATTGCCTTGGCTTGAGGGCCCAGAATGTAGAAGAGGAAGTTAGCTGAGTTTTAGCAGCAAACAGTCAGGCAGCACGGGTGCATTTGTACAGCCCTGCTCTCAGCAGATGTTATGTCACTTTGCTGCTTGAGTTTCTGTCTTTTTTTAATTAATTAATTAATTAATTTATTTATTTATTTATTTATTTATTAAAGATTTCTGCCTCGCCCCGCCACCGCCTCTCATTTCCCTCCCCCTCCCCCAATCAAGTCCCCCTCCCTCATCAGTCCTAAGAGCAATCAGGGTTCCCTGCCCAGTGGGAAGTCCAAGGACCACCCAACTCCATCCAGGTCTATTAAGGTGAGCATCCAAACTGCCTAGGCTCCCCCCAAGCCAGTACGTTCAGTAGGATCAAAAACCCATTGCCATTGTTCTTGATTTCTCAGTAGTCCTCATTGTCCACTATGTTCTGCGAGTCCAGTTTTATCCCATGCTTTTTCAGACCCAGGCCAGTTAGCCTTGGTGAGTTCCCAATAGAATATCCCCATTGTCTCAGTGTGTGGGTGCACCCCTTGCGGTCCTGAGTTCCTTGCTCGTGCTCTCTCTCTTTCTGCTCCTGATTTGGACCTTGAGATTTCAGTCCGGTGCTCCAGTGTGGGTCTCTGCCTCTGTCTCCTTTCATCACTTGATGAAGGTTAATATTCAAGAGGATGCCTATATGCTTTTCTTTGGGTTCATCTTCTTATTTAGTTTCTCTAGGATCACAAAATATAGGCTCAATGTCCGTTATTTATGGCTAGAAACCAAATATTAGTGAGTACATCCCATGTTCCTCTTTTTGGGTCTGGCTTACCTCACTCAGGATAGTGTTTTCTATTTCCATCTATTTGCATGCAAAATTCAAAAAGTCATTGTTTTTTACTGCTGAGTAGTACTCTAATGTGTATATATTCCATACTTTCTTCATCCATTCTTCCATTGAAGGGCATCTAGGTTGTTTCCAGGTTCTGGCTATTACAAACAATGCTGCTATGAACATAGTTGAGCATATACTTTTGCTGTATGATCAACTCCAAAAAATCAGTTGCCTTCCTATACACTAAGGATAAGGAAACAGAGAGGGAAATCAGAGAAGCATCACCTTTCTCGATAGCCACAAATAGCATAAAATATCTTGGGGTAACTCTGACCAAGGAAGTGAAAGATCTATTTGACAAGAACTTTAAGTCTTTGAAGAAAGAAATTGAAGACGACACCAGAAAATGGAAGGATCTCCCTTGTTCTTGGATTGGGAGGATCAACATAGTAAAAATGGCAATTCTACCAAAAGCAATCTATAGATTCAACGCAATCCCCATCAAAATCCCATCAAAATTCTTCACAGATCTGGAGAAGACAATAATCAACTTTATATGGAAAAACAAACAAACAAACAACAAAAAAAAAACAGGATAGCCAAAGCAATCTTATATAATAAAAGAACTTCTGGAGGTATTACCATCCCTGACTTCAAACTCTATTACAGGGCTACAGTATTGAAAACAGCTTGGTATTGGCATAAAAACAGAGAAGTTGACCAATGGAATCGAATAGAAGACCCTGACTTTAACCCATAAAACTACGAACACCTGATTTTCAATAAAGGAGCTAAAAGTATACAATGGTAAAAAGAGAGCATCTTCAACAAATTGTGCTGGTAAAACTGGATGTCAATCTGTAGAAGAATGAAAATAGACCCATATCTATCACCATGCACAAAACTCAACTCCAAATGGATTAAAGACCTCAATATGAGTCCAAACACACTAAACCTGATAGAAGAGAAAGTGGGAACTACCCTACAACACATGGGCACAGGAGACCACTTCCTACGTATAACCCCAGCAGCACAGACATTAAGGGCATCATTGAATAAATGGGACCTCCTGAGACTGAGAAGCTTCTGTAAAGCAAAGGACACTGTCACTAAGACAAAAACGCAACCCACTGACTGGGAGAAGATCTTCACCAACCCCCCAACTGACAAAGGTCTGATCTCCAAAATATATAAAGAACTCAAGAAACTAGACTGTAAAGGGCTTAACCCAATTAAAAAATGGGGCACTGAGCTGAACAGAGAATTCTCAACAGAAGAAGTTCGAATGGACAAAAGACTTTTAAGGTCATGCTCAACTTCCTTAGCGATCAGGGAAATGCAAATCAAGACAACTTTAAGATACCATTTTACACCTGTCAGAATGGCTAAAATCAAAAACACCAATGATAGCCTTTGCTGGAGAGGTTGTGGAGAAAGGGGTACACTCATCCATTGCTGGTGGGACTGCAAACTTGTGCAACCACTTTGGAAAGCAGTGTGGCAGTTTCTCAGGAAATTCAGGATCAACCTACTCCTGGACCCAGCAATACCACTCTTGGCAATATATCCAAGAGATGCCCTATCATACGACTTGTACATTTTTTTAAGAAATTTTAATCAGGCATGGGTAAGACCAAGTCTGCAGCCCTATCTGTTGGCTCTGCCCAGTCCAACATGGCAGAAGCATGTTAATGATTCTGAAAGCCATGAACATTGCCTCAGCTCTAGGTTCGCAATGGATCTGTGTTACCATTAGGCAATTTGTAACATGCTTCTCACAGACCCCATTTAAGTTATAGGCCTTCTGAAAGAGCCAGAGCTGTTTGTGCAACTAGCACAAACCAGGAAGCCCTTCTCTAATGAAGTTGTGCAGCACACCTTCCTAGGCCTGGATGGAGGGAGGGAGGGACTTGGACTTCCCACAGGGTAGGGTATCCTGTGCTCTCTTAGGACTGGAAGGGGAGGGAGGAGGAAGAGGAGGAGGGAAGCAGGAGCAGAATGGGATGAGGGGAGGAAGTGGAAATTTTTGAAATGAAAAAAAATATATATATATATGCCTTTACTCTCATTGCTAAGTTAGGAAGGCCTCATGTAAATGAACCACAGTGCCCATGCTTAGTGCCAGCAAAAGGAGTCTATCAAAAAAAACAAACTGAAGCTACCAAGAAACTGAGTTAAACTCTGTGCTTTTGTGTCTAGAAGTTTTTCCAACCTCTCTCAGGCTTTATACAGTTAAAGTCAGCCCATGTTGGCATGGCAGTTTATAGGTAGAGACTATTACTAGATTGGACCAGGAAACAACCTACCAATCTATATAATAATCAAAACAATAAACATAAACAACTAAGAAAAAATTAAAACCTTCAAAGAAAAAAAGATCATGTAACATATAAATGTAGGTCTATTACAATTATATAAATCTTCTCAATGGACAATCTAAAAGCAGAAAGGCCAGGACACATGTCCTGTATACTCCAAGAGATGGAGAAAACAAGATATTCCAGTAAAATTCTAAAATAATGTAGATGGAGACAGCAAGATATGCCATAATACATCCAAATTTAAGCAAGTCTATCTATAAATCCAGTCCTACCAAAGATACTAGAAGGAAGACTCTAAACAAAGGAGGTTCACTATACCTATGAAAACACAGGAAACAAATAATATTACAGCAACAAAGTACAAATAATAGAAGTATACACATATATCACCACCACCACGAACAAAATAATAGCAATTAACAGTCATCCATATACCTTCCTGAATAGAACACTAGTAGCACAGACACTGAGTTCTTAATAAATTAATAAATGGGATCTCATGAAACTGAAACCTTTTGTAAGGCAAAGGACACTGTAAATATGATAAAATGGCAGGCTACACACTGGGAAAATACCTTTGCCAACCTCACATCTGACAGAGAGTTGATTTTAAAATTAATAAAGAACTCAAGAAATTAGAAGTCACATACTAAGTAATCTAATTAAAATGGGATGCAAATCTAAACAGAGAATGCTCTACAGAAGAATTTTAATGGCCAAAATATGGTTATATGAATGTTCATCCTTAGCGAATAAGAAAACACAAATCAAAATAATTCTATCTTTGGCCATTTAGAATGGCTAACACCAAAAACACTAGTAACAGTTTATGGTAGAAAGGATGTGGAGCAAGGGAAACACTCCTCCACTGCTGGTGGGAATGCAAATGTGTACACACATTTTGGAAGTCAATGTGGAACTTTCTCAGAAAAATGGAAATCAGCATATCTCAAGATCCAGCTACATCACTCATGGGCATTTCCCAATCATATCACAAGGACACTTACTCATCTGTGTTTATAGCATTGTTTTTCATAATATCTGGAATCAGGAAACAATCTTGATTCCTCTCAACCAAAAAATGGATAATGTAAAAGTGGTGCATTTATTCAATGAAATATTGCTCAGCTGAAAAAGCAATTACATTGTAAAATTTGAAGGCAAATGGATGGATGTTAAAAAAATCATTCTAAGTTATATAACTGAGACTGATAAACACAAAAATGTTATATACTCACTCATAAGTCAATATTAACTGTAATGTAAAGGATAACCATATTACAATTCACAGACCCAGAGAATGGGAAGAGAGAAAGGAAGGGAAGCAATAGTAGGTATATAAAATAAATGAATAAATTTAATTTTAAAAAGCGCACACTCACTGCTTAGACTCTAACCCAGGAAAGCCACAGAAGAACAATTACGAAAACAATACAAACAATCATTGGTCATTATCATTTTTTAATATAAAGATACAGACTAACAAAATGGATGAAAAAGTGTATACATCCTTCCCTTGTATAGAAGAAACAAAACTCAATAACAAACATAGATGTTACCTCAGAGTAAATGGGGGGAAAATAAAACTCATAGATCAGTCTGTAGTCCAATTGTCAACAGACTGGCTTTCTCTAGCAGCTAATAGTAGTAGATGAAGATATACAGAGCCAAGCAATAAGAGATGCTCAGAGAATCCCACAAAGGGGGGCAGATAGTTTGTAGGAGCCAGAGAGTTTAAAGACACTAAGAGAACATGGCCTACAGTATCAAATAAACAGGACTTGTAGAGGCTCACAAGGACTGAAGCAGCAATCAAGGAGTCTGTTTGGGTTTGCTCCAAATCCTCCGCATATATGTTATGGTTATTTAGTTTGGGTTTCTGTGGGACTCCTAACAGTGGGAGTGGCAGTGTATCTGACTCTTCCCTACTCTTAATCCCCTTTTCTCCTACTGGGTTGCCTTGCCTAGCCTTTAAGTGAGAGTATATTTTGTCTAGTTTTATTTTCTCATGCTGTGTTTGGTTGATATCCCTGGGAGATCTGATCTTTTCTCAAAGAAACACAAGTAGGGGATCCAGTGTAGAGGGGAGTTCAGGAAGACTGGAGAGAGTTGAGGAAGCAGTCACGATGTATTTTATGAGAAAATAAAAATATTAAAAAAGAAGTTATATGTGAAAATAATATTTTTATGTGTCATGGTTTCAAATAATATTGAATATTAACTGTAAATAGCTTTTTGGGTTTAAAGACTCTTCTGCACAATATATTTGCTTGTGTGAGGGTTTGTGTGTGTGTTTTTTGTATATGTATGCATGATTTACAGAGGTACAGATGAGTGTACATGCTTATATGTATTGCCACCATGTTTAAGATTTTACGTGGTTACTATATAACAAAACTCAGGGTGCCATGCTTATACAATAAACATTTTACTCATGGAACTACATACAAAGCCTTTACTTTGTTTATATCTATAAAACTGTGGGGGTTTTATTCTTTCCTTGTTATAACAAACATAAGTAAAATCAGAAATACAAAAATCATAAAATATAAATGAAACTTATTTTATACAGTATTCTTTTTTGGCAGAAAAGAATATCTTTACTCAGTTTCCATCTATAATTTAAGTCCTTCCTCTAAAACTTCTGTTGAAAGAATAGAAATAAGAAAATATTTTCCACCAAGGATTTGCTACTGAGAATTCATTTTAAGAAACCAAAGAAAATATGAGAAACATATACAAAGTAGACCAGGCAATACCCCTTTTTGTATCAATGAGATTAAAAATTAGAACAATCAACTCTGATTAAGAAACTATTAAAATCATGTAATTACATAAAACAAAAAGTAATAATGCCACATGGATGGATTAAGAAAATTTTAGCAAATTATAATTAATTGCCTGTGCTTATAATAATTATGGCTATAACTCTTCTTCAACTCATTTAGTTCATCTATCATTTGATGCATGTGCATTTGATTAAAGTTTATGACAAATTTTAACAACTTTCTACTTTTTTAATTTTATTTGTATATTTTATGATTCAACAAAGTTTGTTCATCAGGAGCTAGGAGTATCAATATCTAGAATTTAGCATTCATGGGAGTCAAAAACATCACTGTTAATATATGAAGACATATAAAATGTTGAAGTTGTAGAAAATAAACTAAGAATTTAAAAAGTAAATCCTAATTATTATTACTGATGTAGAGGCATTAACTGTCTAAGAGAGTACAAATACAATTAAGTAAATGGATTGGTGAAAAAAATATGGCACATTCAACAAACTGTTCCTGAAAGGAATCATTATTTGAAATATTAGGTTACAATTATAAATCCTGTTTTTCTGAAATAAGAAGTACAAAATACTGTTACTAGCATTTTAAATGACAAATATTGTAAATTTCACTCTCTAGGATAATAACTTTAAATACCTTAAATGGATAGTTTAAATGATTAAACAAAGCAGTATCTCACTTGCCCAGTTTCTTTGCCCAAATATGTAATTGAAATTATTTAGTTGAAAAAGATGGCATATGTCTAAAACATAAATACTTTAGAGGTGAGGTATGAGCATTAGGGTTTATTGCCATTTTCAGCTACAATGTTAAATATTCAAGGCTTGTCTGGGCTACATAAAGCACTGCATCCAAGAGGAAGAAAAAAGAAGGGGGAAAAGAACAGAGTTATGGTGGGAACCAGAGGGAGGGAGGGTAGAATAATGTTGGGTGGTCAAACTTAAGTCTTAAATCTTACCTCAATTCTTCTATATATGAAGAAGAGAAGAAGTAAACGCCACTTCAGTATAAATCATAAAGGCACATCTGATAAAATGTGTATCAAATATGTAGCAACAATATTTCTACACTACGGCAGAACAATTACTGAAGGAGGTGGAGACCTTTGCAAGTAAAACATTTAATTACCAATCAATAAATGTAATGAATGCACAGATCAAAGTCTAAACATCTCCTGAGTTAAGTAAAAGGCCTAGTTCACTAATTACTAGTGTGGGTGGAATACCAAGACAATTTCTTCAAGGCCACTCAAAATATTAAAGTGGGGAAACATTGGGCAAATATGCCAGTTAAAGACAGTTGTGCATTTGAGATAAAGGCCTCAGAGAGAAAAAGAGAACTGAGTCATTTATAGATCAAAGTTTTTTCTGTGATTGACATATTAACCTGCATTTTAGAGTGCAGATTAGCCAGTGTTTTAATGTTGAGATTAGAATGTAACCACTGTGCAAAGTAAACCACATGAATTGAAAATAAAGCAACATATTAGGACGCCTGTTTGCTAGTCTAAAATTGCAGATGTATTCATCTTAAATTACTTTCACAAAGACTTTATTTATATATACATGTGTGTGTGCATGTAGATACTTATATATATATTGTATGAATGCATAATATAATGTTATTTCCTGGTTTTCTATGGAACCAACAAAATAGTTGAATTATAAAAAGAGAAAAGATTATCAAACATAAATATTGCATAATTATTTTAATCAATAATACAAACTGAAAACAGTATATTTTTAAATTGTTATATTCCCTTGTTTTAAAAATTACCTCTATGCACACAGCTTTTATGTCATATTATTGATTGCATCAGATTTGGTTTCCTTTATGATGCCATGAATCAGTTTGCTCAGATAGTCTACACTGTTATTGCTGACAGAACATTTTTTTCACATCAGTTAAAAGAAAGAGCAGCTGCATTTTCTGAGTCTTTAAAATGTGCCATGAAAGATTGTAGTAGGAGATGAGGACTGTGTTCCTGCCGCCCCAGCACCTGGTCGCCTGGCTAGCTTATGCCCCGAAATAACAACACAGAAACAGTATTCTTTTAAACACTGCTTGGCCCATTATATCTAGCCTCTGCTCAGCTAACTCTCGCACCTGGACTAGCCTATTTCTAATAATGTGTGTAGCACCTGAAGTGCGCTTACCGGGAAGATTCTAGCCTACATCCATCCTGGGTCAGTGCTTCATTGCATCTGCCCCCAGAGAGGAGGGCTATCGAGTCTGAGCTCACTTCCTCTTCCTCCCAGCATTCTGTTCTGCTTACTCCACCCACCTATGTTCTAACCTATGAGGGCCAAGCAGTTTCTTTATTTTTTAACCAATGACCTTCCTCCATCATTTCCCCTTTTTCTGTTTAAACAAAAAAAAAAGGAAGGCTTTAACATTAACATAGCAAAATTACATATAACAAAACAGTTATCAAGTAAAAATTACAATATTTACATCTGTTTTATCTTTATCATAACTAAGGAAAACTATAAGTATAACTAACTATTCTTCGTCTCCATCAAAGACTCCAGAAAGATACAATATTACCTAAGCAAACCAGAAATAAGCAACTTTCAAACTCTAGAAATGACAGAGACATCTCGCTGCCTGGACAGTCACCCAAAGTTTCTCTGTACCGTTGGGGCATCCATCTTCAGCCTACAGGCCCATAGTTTCCAGCAGAAATTTCCATGAAGCAGGAAATTTAAAGGCAGTTCAGTCACTATCTTCTGTGTCCTGCAGAATGTCTCGCAGACTCTTTCATGAATCAGGAACCCCGAAATATCATCTCACCTTTAGACAAGTTCAGCAGTCCTCTCTCTCTGCGGGTTCTCTGTGTCCAGTTTATGTAACAGTCCAGGCAAGAGCAGTTTCTTGCCTAAATGGCTATCAAACTCCATAAGGATCCTCTTCGATGCCCATCTTCTTCTTGAAGTAGATTGGTGCTTCCATGAGCAGAGTGTCTCATTGTCATGAAAAATCCTAAGTTATTAAAACATTAAATAGCACATTCCATAGTCTTTGAAAGATATGAAAAATGTCTATCTAAAATATATTTATGTACATCTAGAAAATCTAACATGACTACAAACTTGACTATTATAGATAACTATTCATTAACAACTTATATACATAACATTTTTATATGAGCTACACAATCACAATACTTTAATCAATATCAGAAATACATATATGTATAACAAAATTCACCTTAAATCTCTATCAATAAAGCAAAATCTATACTAATGCAAATTATTCATACCTCTATCATATCCCCTTTTAAATGGAAAAGAACATTTATAAACAATATTTGGAAATATGGACATAGTTATTTCTCTACAAACTGCTTCATGCTGAATGGGGGTGTCGTTAATTAGGTCTTTAATGGTATAACCTGTGTGCTAGGTTCATCTCAGTCAGCAGTCAAGTGAAGTAATTTTTTGAAGGTGTTCACAGCAACCTTTCAGGAGGGCGTGGTCTATCATACCATATTGGATAGAAGAAATCCACAGGGTCTCATCCTCTGTGAAAACAAAAGAAGAAACTCCTTTCCAAAGCATCATATCCTTAGATCCAAATTCTGAAGTCAAGGTATTTTCAAAATATCTATGTTGGATTAGTTCAGCAGCATTTATAAACAAATATTTTTTAGCAGCTATTGCTCTTTCCTCAGCATTCAAACAATTAAAAGAGAGCATAATAGCATACAGTATCAAGATTCTCTGTGTATTTTCCATCTTTGTGCACTTTATTTTAAACTCTATTTTGTTTATTTTTACTTTTATTTTATATTCTCTGTATATCTTTGTCCTAGAATAACTCTGTAGACCAGGCTGTCCTTGAACTCTCAGAGATCTGTCTGTCTCTGCCTCCCAGGCATTGGGATTAAAGGTGTGTGCTACCACACCTTGAAGTCACTGAGGTCAATCTCCCTCTGCCTCCTAAAGGTTGGGATTAAAGGTGTGTACTACCACACCCAACTACTTTCTTTCTTCCTTTTCTGTTTTTTACTTTTTAAAATTATTTTTATTATTTTTTAATTAAAATTTCCACCTGTCCCTGTTCCCCATTTCCCTCCCCCTCCTCCCAAATATTGCCCCTCCCCCCACTCCCCTTTCCCTATCCCCACTCCTCTTCCCCTCCCCCCACTCCATTCCCTCTCCCTCTCGATACTGAGGAGCAGTACAAATACCCTGCCCTGCGGGAAGACCAAGGTCCTCCCACTTCTATCTAGGTCCAGGAAGGTGATCGTCCAAACAGGCTAAGCTCCCACAAACCAGTTCATGAATTAGGATCGAAACCTAGTGCCATTGTCCTTGGCTTCTCATCAGCCTTGCATGCAAATGGATGGAAATAGAAAATACTATCCTGAGTGAGGTATCCCAGACCCAAAGAGAGGAACTTGGGATGTACTCACTCATAATTGGTTTCTAGCCATAAATAAAGGACATTGAGCATATAATTTGTGATCCTAGAGAAGCTAAATAAGAAAGTGAACCCAAAGAAAATCGTTTAGTCATCTGCATGGATAGGGGAAGTAGACAAGATTGCTGGGCAAAAACTGGGAACTAGCGGGTGAGGTGGCTTGGGGCTAAGGGGAAATGGGATGAGAAATGTTTTTTACTTTTAAAAACTTTAACTTTTAGCCTGCATATATTTTTAACACTCTGTAAACCATTTAGAAATTTTCTTTGTCTTTGAATCTCTCTTTACTGTATATCTCTCTTTTCCTGACCACATGAGTCTTTAATTTACCAAGCAATATCGGTAGGACTAAAGCTGTGGCTTTGGCAGCTGGATCCAGCCATTCCTTAGCTTTCCGACCTCATGGCGGAGATACTGCTGGAGCCATTTTTATGGCCACAACTCTGTGGCATTTCAAAGTCCCTGCCAGCAAGCAAGTTGCAGCATTCTGCTCACAGATCACACTCATTCAGACTGACTGTCTGAAAGAGTCAGAGTTTGCCCTGGCAGGACAGATCAGAAAGCCAGCATTTTAAAACACCACTTTTTCCTGCTATGGCTGAAAACCAAAAAGGATGCGTTCAGCTTTTCACCAACACTGTTTTAAGTGTTTCGTGGCAGGACCTCTTAAAAGAGCTTAGGGTTTTACAGCCAAAGCTGAGTCAGGAAGCCTCTCTTAGATGAGAGCCCTTGATTGCCTCTAGCAAGCAGAGCAGACCCAAGAAATTGCTGCTACCACGTCGGGCGCCATTCTGTAGTAGGAGCTGCGGGCTCTGTTCCTGCTGCCCCAGCTCCTGGTCGCCTGGCTAGCTTATGCCCCGAAATAACAACACAGAAACAGTATTCTTTTAAACACTGCTTGGCCCATTATATCTAGCCTCTTCTCAGATAACTCTCGCACCTGGACTAGCCCATTTCTAATAATGTGTGTAGCACCCCAAGGTGCGCTTACCAGGAAGATTCTATCCTACATCTATCCTGGGTCAGTGCTTCATTGCATCTGCCCCAGAGAGGAGGGCTATCGAGTCTGAGCTCACTTCCTCTTCCTCGCGGCATTCTGTTCTGCTTACTCCACCCACCTATGTTCTAAACTATGAGGGCCAAGCAGTTTCTTTTTTTTTAACCAATGACCTTCCTCCATCAAAAGTTTTTTTTCATGTGAGGCATGGCTTTTGCCTTCAAATATATATTGCTATTTCATTTATTCAATAATGTCCTTGTTGCCAATTCCTCACTTAAACTCAATAATTTTAGTATATAATTCTCCTTTTCATAAATCAGTTTCTAAAGTAATTTAAGAGAATCCTACTCATTAACCAGAATAATTAAAGAAAACTGTCTATTTATTGCACCAATATTGATGAACACATTTTTATTTTAATGAGACTATTGTTTTTATGAGACAATATTATTTCAAATTAAATTTATTCATGAAAATTTGGAATATTTTTATTTTTTGTACATTTCTGTTTTCCTAAATTAATTGTTGCCAGTATTTATAAAAAGTAAACATATGATAGTGTATTCAACTGAAATTATTAAAGATATACTAAATATAAAATACTCAAAAACATTAAGTAATTGAACATGTATTTAAAGATGATTTCCGTCTATTAATCTCAAATACATGTATTCCTGAAAGTCCTGATATGATGCTTTATTTGTTCCTCACAGGTTTTATATTATACTGATGATCAGTTCATTACTTCTTCAACTTTTTGAATGACACATTGCCTTATCTCATGTCTGTGATCAATCCTGACCATTAGAACTTACAAATGTTATTACCATACATATGTTATCCATTCAATGTATCACATAACTTGTTTATATTCTTCTCACCAAATACTTTTCCTTCAATAAACCAACTGCATTTATAGCTTAGGTATTCATATTATTAATAATTTCATATAAAGTGGACCACTACCTACTATCTCACCACATCAGGTTCCTACATCTCATTATTTCAAGACTCGGGAAACTTTCTAAGTCTTTAAAAGAAGGAAATCAAATGGAAATGGGGAGGGAAGGAAGAAAGAAAAAAGGAAATAATAAGAAGGAAAGAGAACAAATTAAACAAAGTGATAAAACATTTGAATATACACATTTTAAAAACTTTACAAATAATGCTGAGGGACAGAATGGTACATACTAGTAAACTATATGTTTAAAAATGAAAATGAGAACAATCTTCTGACAAATTCTACTTTACATTATCAGGATCATCTTATAAGCATTTCAACTCACAGAGTACACATTTAATATTACAAAACTTCTCTTTTAAAATGCACTCCATATTCTACTCTATTACTTATAGTACTTTATATTCAGTCCTACTATACTTTACTGATTTTCTTTAATCTGTTCAATCCATATTGTTTTATATAATCTCGATGTTTCTATGACAACCAGTCTGGTATCGAACAAATCTTTTATCTTCCCATACATTCCACTGCTTCTCTTACTTGTCAGTCTTCTTAAAACCTACCTAATGGTATCAGTTCTTTTTTTGAATTCATACATAAGTAGTTTATTATCTTGTTTTCTGTATTCTTTTCTGTGATTTTTCTGCTAACTTAGTACTTTTATAGGTTTTCTTCATTAGTTTACCTTTTTTTTCTTCCTAGTGCTGGCATAGTTATAGCTAAGTACACACGATCCTATTACTCTCCGTTAACAATTTTATTATATAATATCTAGACATATACTCATTGTAAAGCAAACAGCTCAAATCCTAAAATTTCTGAATTTGAGAAAATATGGTAAACACTTGTCTGACAGTTCTGTGGTATGCATAAATCCACAAGCAGCTGTACATCATGTCAAAATAGAACAGTTCATTTGTGATGATTAACCTCTGTTGTCAGTTTGATAAAATTTACAATAACCATGTAAACAAATTTCTGGGCAAATTTGTAAGGGAATTTTACTGATTAGGTTAATGAGGTAGAAAGACAAATGCTAAATAAGGGTGACAGGATTTCATGGGTTGGGATCCCACAAAGGAAAAGAAAGAAAATAACGGAAGACAACATTGATCTCACTCTGTTTCCCGAATGTGAATCCAAAATAGTCATCATCTTTAGACTCCTACTGACCTATGTCCATTGCAATATCAGACTTCTCTGCGGACTACAGTCCAAAATAAACTCATAACAAGAAAAGCAACAAATGCATAATTTTTCACAATTCTATTTTCTATATTCTGTTCAGTATAGTAAACATAGTTAGCATTCACTGAAAGACATCTAAGTAGATAGATGTATACACGATATGCTGATAAACACACATATAGATATAAAAATGATAGCTACGTCTTTCCAACTCATAGAACAGTCTTCATTTCCACCTTTATATGTTTTTAATTTTCTCTATATCCACTGAGTTTTATTTTAGAACTTTCACATGTTTCAATAAAATGCTTTTCTAAAAAATATGGCAAATTGTTTCATTTCACTGAGTATGTTTGTAAGAATTTCTTTTAGGTCCCAGTCTCCTTACCTGGTTTTAAGTCTTCTGTGATTGACATTTTCTTACTACATTTACCTTAGGTACATCCCTAAAAAACACACAACTACTTTTATCTTCTTTGGGTCCCTATTCTAGCTAGAATCTATATACTACTTGGTCTCTAACAGAATACTGTGACTAGTTTTATTTTCTCTTACTAAGTCTTAAATATCAATGAAATCAAATCTTTACAAAACAAGTAGTATATACCAATGGAATCAGAAAATGCTTCTAAGCTATACACTAAATGTATTGCTTCCACTGAACTTTTCATTTATGAAATCGTTAGTTTACATTCTTCTTGACTCTTCCCCAAAATGGATATCATTATGACTTTCTTAGTGCTCTTTGCACCCATACAATCCCAATACCACTGACATTTGGGGGGTGTTTTTATTTTCCTGTGGAAGGCTTCCTTCACTGAGCTGAGGATATAAAGCATCTCAGTTTGTTCACTAGATTCCAGAGGTGCAACTTTCTAATGATTCAGTCATCACTTGCAAGTTGGTCTCCACTTTTCTAGAAGTCTAAATTCTAGAGGAAAGTCACACCAAACTTAATTACATACATAGCTTTTGTAAAAAATCTGAACAAGATAAATGTTCATCATAATACTCACTAATCATAATATCCCACAAGGCCGGGCAGTGGCGCACGCCTTTAATCCCAGCACTTGAGAGGCAGAGGCAGGTGAATCTCTGTGAGTTCGAGACCAGCCTGGTCTACAAGAGCTAGTTCCAGGACAGGCTCCAAAACCACAGAGAAACCCTGTCTCAAAAAACCAAAAAAAAAAAAAAACCATAATATCCCACAATACCCCCTAACTTTTCAGATGAGAACATCTGATGACTCTCAGACATTATGACAGCAGAGGTCAGAGTAATGGGTGTCTTTAACAATATTATTTAATCTAGTGTCTGACTGTCTATATTCAAAAATAAATTCCCATAAATATCATTGCTTGTGGCTATTAATTAAGATTCTATGTATAATGATCCAGGTATTTTCAATTCACTAACTCAGAATAAAGTTCTATCTCTTCTACAACTTTACATCTAATATCTACTTGATAAGCTCTGATTAAACAGTAAGCAATAGCAAACATAGCAATTTTTTCTGGTAGTGACAACCAGTTGTCCTGAAGCAAATTTATTAACAACCATTGTGCTAATGAACATCTTGTAGAGAAAAAATTCCTTTAATATCTATGTCTACCTGTTTCTTCTCTGTATTGGGAAATAAATAAGGCAGATACTAAAGTAGAACCCTCTTGTTTTACTGCATCTGGAGAGGTTTGGGTCACTCACAACTTTTAAATAAATTTCTACCTTTTCTTAAAAAAATTTCCGCAAAGCCCAGTTAAGTCAGATCTTAACCTGGTACCTTCCTACACTGCACGTATTTCAACTTTTAGTACTTATATGACAGCTTCATAAATATGGTACTTGTTTTTATATATATTCATCCCATAGAAGATATTAGCTCCTTGAGGGTTAGAGAATACATGTGCTCAGGCAAGCTACACACACACACACACACACACACACACACACACTAAATAAAATCAGTGACTTCTACTTCTTTATATATAGATTTCTCTCGAATAAAAAATGTACCTTGCAGTAAAGCACTGAATGCATTTTCAATAATTTTATTCAGGAAACCTGCATCTTATGCTTACTAAATAGCTCATTGTTCATTGGTTTAGACATTTTTACTAAGATACGGACATTTTCTACATTCTTCATTTAGGTTTATTAGTATTTGTACTAGAAGATTTTTATAAATTTTGTCCTCAGAATCTGAGTAATTGTTATTTATTTCCTTTGGGTTCTGACATTCTAGTCAACTCTCCTTGCCTAGGTTATTAAATAAGCTCTCTTAAATGCTTATGAGCTTGCATTGCACAATGGACCTTAATGTTACATAATGCTTATGACTTTGAATTGCAGTATGGACCACCCTGACATTATGGTTACCTACTGAAAAATGCTATCTTTGTTGTGGATCAAGACTTTAAACTTGACCTTGACTGAACATCAGTTGAAGTGGTGTACAAAACAATACCCCAGTAACCTTGTAACATAAGTATGTCTAACAAATAGTCCCTATATTGTTACAATGAAATATGTTTTAGATAGTATTTTACATTTGGGGGTTATTTTCCCATATATTATAGTCTTCAGGATTAGTTATTACAAACTAAACAGATAATACAAATAATAGAAAGAAAACTGAGAATAGAAATTAATTTTGTAAATCAACAAGCATCAATTGAATCTTTAACAATTTTTAATCCTTAACATTCTCATTCTATTTATGATAGATAATGATTGATATACAAAATAGTAACAACTACTAGTTTTAATAATTACATGATTGATTTTTAATACTGATGTTGGGTATAGAACACACACACACACAAACACACACATCTTACAGCACATATATAAAGAACAAAGGAAAACATTCAATAGTAGATTCTCTCCTCTCACTCTTCCCAGCATTCTATTCTGTCTACTCCACCCACCTACGGGCTGGCCTATCAAATGGGCCAAGGCAGTTTCTTTATTAACCAATGAAATCAACATATTGACTTATGACCTTCCCACATGATTTCCCCTTTTTCTGTTTAAACAAAAAAAAAGAAGGCTTTAACTTTAACATAGCAAAATTACATATAACAAAACAGTTATCAAGCAAGAATTACACTTAACAATATTTACATCTATTTTATCTTTTATCATAACAATGGAAAACTATAACTATGACTATTTATCTATTCTTTAACTCCATCAAAGACTCCAGAAGGATATATTACCTAAGTAAACAAGAAGTGAGAAACTTCCAAAACTCTAGAAGTGATAGAGACATCTTGCTGCCTGGACAGTCACCCAAAGTTCTTTTGTACTGCTGAGGCACCCATCTTTGGCCTTCAGGCCCATAGTATCCAGAGACATTTCCATGAAGTAGGAAATTTCAAAGGCAGCTCAGTCATTATCTGCTGTGTCCTGCAGAATGTCTTGCAGAATCTTTCATAAGTCAGGAAACCCGAAAGACCATCTCACCTTTAGGCAAGTTCAGCAGTCCTCTTTACAGGTTCTTTGTGTCCAGTTCATGCATCAGTCCAGGCAAGAGCAGTTTCTTGCCCAAATGGCTATCAAACTCCATAAGGAGACTCTTCAATGCCCATCTTCCTCTTAAAATAGATTGGTGCTGCCAGTAGCAGAAGTGTCTCATTGTTATGAGAAGCCCTAAGTTATTAAAACATTAAATGTCATATTCTGTAGTCTTTGAAAGATACGAGGAATGCCTATCTGAAATATATTTATGCACATCTATAAAATCTAACTGACATGACTACAAGCTTGATTATTATTAATGATTATCCATTAACAACCTATATACATTAATTTTTACATGAACTACACAATCACAATACCTTAGTCAAGGTAGGAAATACATATACATATAACAAGATTGACCTTAAATTTATATCAATAAAGTCAAATCCATACCAATGCAAATTATTCATATCTCTATCATATCCCCCTTTAAATGTAAAAGAACATTTATAAACAATATTTGGGAATATGGGTGCAGTTATTTCTCTCCAAACTGCTTTGTGCTGCATGGGGGCACTCTTATTCAGGTCTTTTATGGTGTAACCTGTGTGCTAAATTCATCTCAGTCAGCAGTTGAGTGAAGTAATTTTTTTTGAAGGTGTTCACAGCAACCTTTCTGGAGGGTGTGGTCTATCATACCGTATTAGGATAGAAACAATCTATAGGGTCTCATCGTCTGTGAAAACAAAAGAAGATACTCTTTTCCAAAGCAGCATGTTCTTAGATTCAAATTCTGAAGTCATATGCTTATGATATCCCTTCTGGTCTAGCTTGGCAGCCCATATAATGAAATGTCTCTCTGTACTTTGCTCCTTCATAGTCAAAAATTTTAAAGAAATCACAATGTACATAATCCAGAATCTCTGTGAATTTTCCATATATAACCTCTATTTCGTTTATTTTTACCTTTTGACTTTTTGAGACAGGTTCTCTGTATATCTTTGTCCTGGAATAACTCTGTAGACCAGGCTGTCCTTGAACTCACAGAGATCCACTTGTCTCTGCTTACCATGTGCTGGGATTAAAGGTGTATGCTACCAAACCTTGAACTCACAGAGATCTGTCTGTCTCTGCCTCCCAGGCATTTGGATTAAAGGTGTGTCCTGCCACAATTAGAAGTCACAGAGGTCAATCTACCTCTGCCTCCCAAGTGTTGGGATTAAAGGTGTGTACTACCACACCCAACCACTCTCTTTCTTCTTTTTTTTTGTTTTTTACTTTAAGAACTTTAACTTTTAGCCTGCATATATTTTTTAACACACTGTAAGTCATTTAAAGGTTTTCTTTGTTTTTGAATTCTTTACTGTATATCTCTTTTTCTAACTACATGAGTCTTTAAGGAGAGGGTTAAAGCCGTGGCTTTGACAGCTAGATCCAGCCCATTCCTTAGCTTTCCAGCCTCAAGGCAGAGGTCCTGTTGGAGCCATTTTTATTGCCACAACTCTGTGGCATTTCAAGGTCCCTGCCAGCAAGCAAGCTTCAGCAGCAGCAGCAGCATGTGCTTGTAAACCACACAAACCACCTCCGTGAAAGAGTCAGAGTTTTCCCTGGCAGGACAACCCAGAAGGCCAGCCTTTTAAATCAGTTCAGCTTTTTTCCTGCTACGGCTGAAAACTGAAAAATATGTGTTCAATTTTTCATCAACACCATTTAAGTGTTTCGTGGCAGGACCATTTAAAACAGCTGCAAAGTTTGCAGCTAATGCTGAGTCAGGAAGCGTCTCTTAGATGAGAGCACTTGCTTGCCTCTAGCCAGCAGAGCAGACCAGAGAAATTGTTGCTACCAAGAAAACATGCTTTACTGTATTCTTCCCAGCTTTCCCAGGCTTTCTGTGTGTTCAGTTATCCACATTTGGGCACCATTTGTTGAAGGGTCTGTGGGCTGCGTTCCTGCCGCCCAGTTCCTGGCTTCCTGACTAGCTTATGCCCCAAAATAACAACACACACATTGTATTCTTTTAAACACTGCCTGGCCCATTAGCTCTAGTCTCTTCTTGGCTAACTCTCACATTTTGACTAACCTATTTCTAATAATCTGTGTAGCACCACGAGACAGTATCTTACTGGGAAAGATTCTAGCCTATGTCCATCTTGGGCCTGAGCTTCATTGCATCTACCCTGGAAAGGAGAGGCATGGCATCTGAGCTCACTTCCCTTCTTCCTGGCATCCTGTTGTCTACTCCACCCACCTAAGGGTTGGCCTATCAAGTGGGCCAAGGCAGTTTCTTTATTAACCAATGAAATCAACAGATTGACTTATGACCGTCCCACATCAATATTAACTTAGTAAATTTATAAAATAATAAAAGTGTAAAATAAGAATGTAAAAAGAGAAGAATAGAGAACAAGAAAGGAGAGTGAAACAAAATAAGAGGAAGTAACAGGACAAAAGAAGAAAATATAGAAAATTACTGGAAGACAGAAAAAAGGATAAGAAAGGAAGAAGAGATTGGAACAAGGTGATAAAAATACATGAAAAGCAAAATAATTACTTTGACTAGATGAAAATTTATGGTTTTCAATGACTATACATCAAAATAAAGAGTTCTTCTGAATGTGGAAATGAAGAATTAAAACTCACTTTCAAATACAAGGTGTATTAACCTTCTTTTGGAGGTGAATTAATTATAGAGTAGAGAATGTGAGGGTACAAAATCACATCCTATCTGTTCTGTCTGGGTCTTAAGCACCCCTTGACATGTCTACAGATACACAGTTAATCAGGGCATGACCTTGATCAAATATGTTTTTTTCTTTTCTGTCTGAAGACTCTACCAGGCTCCCAAAGCAGATCATTTAACTTTGTATCTGCCACTGCAATAATTTAAACATTGCTTTCATATATTGCATGTATGTATATATGTGTGTGGGGGTGGGAGAGAGAGAGAGAAGAGAGAGAGAGAGAGAGGGGAGGGGGGTGATATACTGTTTGTGATCTAACAAATAAAGCTTGCCTGAAGATCAGAGTGTGGAGTGAGCCACTAGTTAGCCATAGAGGCCAGGCATTAGTGGCACACAGCTTTAACTCCAGCACTTACAGACATGTGGATCTTTGTGAGTTCAAGGCCACCTAAGGCTAGAACTATCTAGTCTCAAAAAGAAACAGAGCCAGATGGTGTTGCTCACACCTTCAATCCCAGTTTGTTGAAGTCACAGGTCTTCAATCCCAACACTAGGAAGGTGGAGAAAGGAATGAATATGACTAGGCAGAGAGAGGAATATAGGAAGACAGGAGGAAACAGGAGCACAAGGCATTCAGTCTGAGGTGCTGTAAAGACAGCATTCAGCCAGAGGATTTATGGAAACAAGATCTTGCCCACTTTGATCTGTGCTAAAGGATCCCTCTAATGGTTGACTGCTTTATTTCTGCAATCTTCCAACTTTCACCCTCTAATATCTTATTCCAGCTTTTTTATTAAGACTAATTATAATTCACAGTACAAGAGAGACAAATATGCTTATGTATATATTTTATTTGTGTAAATGTATAGCATGTGTAATTCAATGTATGACATGGGATATTTCTACATAAACATACAACACACACAAACTAGAAAGATAAATAATGCATTCAATAACTGCTTATCCATAAGTAAGTTAGACTTTCCCTTAAAAGGAACTTGTTAATTTTTAACTTTTTAGTTAAGACAGTTACACAGACTGAATTTCTTTCAAATTCAAGGTCAGCACATGTTCTACTCTGAATAATATCCAAACATTGAAGAAAGATAATATTATATACTTTAGTTTAACATCTTTTATACTAAATGATTTATGATTAATAAATCTATAATGGGGCACTCGTGGAATTTAATTTTCCTAAATATTGAAAAATTAGATACTTTTTGCTTGACACAGAAAACTTACATGTTAAAACATATGTTGCTGATCCTTGAAAGATCATATCATGCTACTTGTGATTTAGTACCTAGTATATCAGTAAATGGTCAGCAATTCATTGGCTCATCTTCAAAAAAAAATTAAAATCTTTCTTAACTTAGTTGACATGCTCTCTTGAGTACTTGCGAATAGAATGAAAGGTGAAGATCACTGCTTTTGCTAAAAGGTAGCAATTTGCAAATATCTAATTAAGAAAACAGAATTTTCCTGCAGTTACTTTAATTATGGTCACTCTACAATGTTTATCATATTTCTAAATTACAATTTTTGTCAGTAAGGTTTGGGTATATAAGTGACCCAAAGTTGGCTGAATGTTCTTTGAAGCACATTTGATAAATTATGGGTCCAGTTGGGCTTTCCTTTTGCTATTTTAAATGTAATCATTCATTGTTCTTAATTGCCTTACATATTCTTTACTCCAATAAGCACTGTACAAAGGACGGAGTTTCAAAGAAGTTTACAGATGACTAATGTGTTTTACTTCAACTTCCCATGTAACTTTTCAAATGGTAATGTAGTGTGATTCAAACTTTATTTTTCTATTCTCTCTATAGTTTATATTAAGGATTAAATTGAAGCTATTTCATGTTAACAAAGGCACATTATAGATATTTCATCAAATAAAGGAAGTCTCTAGTGAAAATTTTTTCTGATATGTTAAAGTATCATTTGATTATAACCTCAATGTTGGATGAAAATATTGAGGTGGTATATTCGAAGACTGCCAGTGTACCAAAAGTTGAAACTGTGAAGTCTGACAACAAGGATGATGACATTGATATTGATGCCATTTAAAAGGATGGATACAACTTAGCTTAACAGTGTAATGCTCCAAATTTTTCTCCATTATCAGCCAGAAGTGCAACATGTATGTGCAAAAGCTAAAATGGCTTAACATCATGCTACACTTGATACTAAAAAGCTATTACTGTGAGTGGTCTATAATTAAGCCCAATGAGACATCTAGGGAGTCAATACATAACAGTGAACAGTTGTAGTTTGCTCATTTATAGCATGTTTCTTTTGGAAAAACTACTGCTGGACACATTTGGATCACATTTATACAGTTATAAAAAATAAAGATTTGATTTAGGTCATTCTTCAAAAAAAAAGAAGAAAAAGAAGAACTGAATCAAGGTTATTGTTGCCTTGCTGATGCCTGATTCACTTAGATTGCACAACAAGATATAGGACTTAAATTGTCATTTAAAATCATTTTTATAACAGGTATATCTTTTGCTTTTAAACTGATCCTTTTGACCCTAAACTACGGTGTATGTTAGCATTAATTTCAGAATGTAAGAAATGAAAGAAGCAGCTTTTCATAGCAATAAACTGCTTTTTAAAGGAGGAAAGTCTTTTTAAAGGAAAATAGGATACATGGCAGCCCTTTCATCATTAAATGGACATTGAGCCAGACTCGAAATGAAATTCTCTCATGCTCCAACACTTTGACCTTTCAAACCAAGAAAATGATGTAGTCTTTCCAGGGTTATTATCATGATTAAATATTTTAGTAATAAGAATCAACTGTCGGCCGGGCGGTGGTGGAGCACGCCTTTAATCCCAGCACTCGGGAGGCAGAGGCAGGCGGATCTCTGTGAGTTTGAGATCAGCCTGGTCTACAAGAGCTAGTTCCAGGACAGGCTCCAAAACCACAGAGAAACCCTGTCTCGAAAAACCAAAAAAAAAAAAAAAAAAAAAAGAAAAAAAAAAGAAAAAAAGAATCAACTGTCAATTCTCATCCAGAATGTAGTTAATGTTCATTAAAGAGTAGCCACTATGGGGGGGGGGAGGTCTGAGAAAATCAGAAATATCAATAGAACTAATGAGTAACATTCAAACAGCTACTTCATCTATTTGGAATGTTTTTGCTCAGCTATTGAGTTGGCTTCATTGAACCACATTCATGTCAGATGCTTTCTCAACACCAGTACTCTGTAATGACTATCAACATTTTAAAATTTACTTTTAAATTTACAAACTTTCTCATCCTCACTCTACATCCATAATACTTTCTCCATCACTTATATTATTCATCAATATTTAGTATCCTAAGTATGTTATACTTTTATATTCTTATATTTTGCCTCTATCCACTAGAATACAAGATCCACAGGACAGGATTTTTTCTGTCAAACCACAAAGTATTTCCCTGTCTTTTTCTTCTTCATTTTAAAATATAGCAGTTTCCAATTCCAGGAGCATTTGCCAACTTTTCTTTTTAGTTCTCTATATATTTACCCGAACTTGCTAAAGTGCTGCATTATGTGAGTACACATTAAAAATTGCTATACCGCCTTCGAGAATTTCCCATTTTATTGTTATGCCTGACTATGTTACTCACAATACTCCTTATACAGAAGTCAGCTTTTCTGGAAACCAAACTAGTTAAATAATCTTTCTTGAACTAATGTAAACATGAATAATGTTCTCAGCATTTATTTCTAACCTGGGTTTCTCTGTTCAAATCCAAACTCCAAGGAATAACTAGAAGAAGTATTTTTGGTGGATGATCAGTAAATGGGAAAAAAGCAATAGAAGGATATGAAAGAGAAGATTTAGAAAAGAAGAAAAAGATATTCGTTAGTATGGCTATAGGATTGGGCCATTTCAGGCTCTCTCTCCTCAGCTGCCCAAGGACCTAGTTGGGTACATCTCTCTGAATCCCTGGGAACACCTCTAGAGTCCTAAACCCCTCTTGCCAACCCTAAAATGGCTCCCTTAATTAAGATATATACTTCCATTAAGATATATACTTCCCTGCTCCAATATCCAACCTTCCATTATCCCAAACATCCCATTCCCCCAAGTTCTCCCTATCCTCCCCTTCTCACTCTTCTCGCCCCACCCCCCCTTTCCTGCATCCCACCCCACCCCCCAGTTCCCAAATTTTTGCCCAGCAATCTTGACTACTTCCAATATCCAGTGGGATAACTATATGTTTTTCTTTGGGTTCACCTTCTTTATTTATTTATTTATTTATTTATTTATTTATTTATTTATTTTATATTGAAAAAAAATTTTTCACCTCCTCCCTGTCTCCCATTTCCCTCCCCATCCTCCCACCCCTCTCTTCCTCCCACCACTCCTCTTCTCCTCCCTCTCCAGTCCCAGGAGCAGTCAGGGTTCCCTGCCCTGTGGAAAGTCCAAGATCCTACCCCATCCATCCAGGTCTAGGAAGGTGAACATCCAAACTGTCTAGGCTCCCACAAAGACAGAACCTGAAGTAGGATCAAAACCCCTTGCCATTGTCCTTGGCCTCTCATCAGCTCTCATTGTCTGCCATGTTCAGAGAGTCCGGTTTTATCCCATGCATTTTCACTCACAGTCCAGCAGGCCTTGGTGAGCTCCAAATAGACCGGCCCCACTGTCTCAGTGGGTGGGTGCATCCCTCGTGGTCCTGACTTCGTTGTTCATGATCTCCCTCCTTCTGCTCCTCATTAGGACCTTGGAAGCTCAGTCCGGTGCTCCAGTGTGGGTCTCTGTCTCTATCTCCATCCATCGCTAGATGAAGGTTCTATGGTGATATGCAAGATATTCATCAGTATGGCTATAGGATAGGTTCATTTCAGGTTCCCTATCCTCAGGTGCCCAAGGAACTAACTGGAGACATTGCCCTGGGCATCTGGTAGCCACTCCAAGTTCAAGTCTCTTGCCAACCCTTAGGTGGCTCCCTTAACTAAGATATGAGTTTCCCTGCTCCCCTATCCAACCTTCCTATATCCCCAATCATCCCGTTTCCCCAAGTTCCCCTCATCCTCTCCTTCACACTTTTCTCTCTCCAACTCCCCTTACCCCCGTCCCACCCCACCCCCAAGATTCCATTTTTTTGTCCGACAATCTTGTCTATTACTCATAGCCAGGAGGATAACTATATGTTTTTCCTTGGGTTTGTCCTCTTGTTTAGCTTCTTTAGGACCACAACTTATAGAGTGAGAGGCCCCCTATCCATGGCTAGAAACCAATTATGAGTGAGTACATCCCATGATCTTCTTTTTTGGTCTGAGTTACCTCACTCAGGATAGTATTTTCTATTTCCATCCATTTGCATGCAAAATTCAAGAAGTCATTGTTTTTTACCGCAGAGTAGTACTCTAATGTGGATATATTCCACACTTTCTTCATCCATTTTTCCATTGAAGGACACCAAGGATGCTTCCAGGTTCTCGCTATTACAAATAATGCTGCAATGAATATAGTTGCACAAATGTTTTTGTCATAATATAGGGCATCTCTTGGGCATATTCCCAAGAGCGGTATTGCTGGGTCCAGGGGTAAGTTGATCCCAATTTTTCTGAGAAACCGCCACACTGATTTCCAAAGTGGTTGCACAAGTTTGCAGTCCCACCAGCAATGGATGAGGGTACCCCTTTCTCCACAACCTCTCCAGCAAAGGCTATCCTTGGTATTTTTGATTTTATCCATTCTGACAGGTGTAAGACGATATCTCAAAGTTGTTTTGATTTCCATTTCTCTGGTCGCTAAGGAGGTTGAGCATGACCTTAAGTATCTTTTGGCCATTTGAATTTCTTCTGTTGAGAATTCTCTGTTCAGTTCAGTGCCCCATTTTTTAATTGGGTTAATTATCATTTTAATGTCTAATTTCTTGAGTTCTTTATATATTTTGGAGATCAGACCTTTGTCTGTTGCAGGGTTGGTGAAGATCTTCTCCCAGTCAGTAGGCTGCCTTTTTGTCTTAATGACAGTGTCCTTTGCTTTACAGAAGCTTCTCAGTTTCAGGAGGTCCCATTTATTCAATGTTGCCTTTAGTGTCTGTGCTGCTGGGGTTATACATAAGAAGCGATCTCCTGTGCCCATATGTTGTAGGGTACTTCCCATTTTCTCTTCTATCAGGTTCAGTGTGTTCAGATTGATATTGAGTCTTTGATCCATTTGGACTTGAGTTTTGTGCATGGTGATAGATATGGGTCTATTTTCATTTTTCTACAGGTTGACATGCAGTTGTGCCAGCACCATTTGTTGAAGATGCTTTCATTCTTCCATTGTACACTTTTAGCTCGTTTATCGAAAATGAGGTGTTCATAGGTTTGTGGGTTAAAATCCGGGTCTTCTATACGATTCCATTTGTCGACTTCTCTGTTTTTATGCCAGTACCACGCTGTTTTAATTACTGTAGCTCTGTAATAGAGTTTGAAGTCAGGGATGGTAATGCCTCCAGAAGTTCCTTTATTGTATAAGATTGTTTTGGCTAACCTGGGTTTTTTGTTTTTCCATATAAAGTTGATTATTGTCCTCTCAAGATCTGTGAAGAATTTTGATGGGACCTTGATGGGGATTGCATTGAATCTATAAATTGCCTTTTGTAGCATTGCCATTTTTACTATGTTGATCCTCCCAATCCAAGAGCAAGGGAGATCCGTCCATTTTCTGGTATCCTCTTCAATTTCTTTCTTCAATGCCTTAAATTCTTGTCAAATAGATCTTTCACTTCCTTGGTTAGAGTTACCCCAAGATATTTTATGCTGTTTGAGGCTATCGTGAAAGGTTATGATTCTCTTATTTCCCTCTCTTCTTCCTTATCCTTTGTGTATAAGAGGGAGACTGATTTTTTGGAGTTGATCTTGTATCCTGCCACATTACTAAAGTTATTTATCAGCTGTAGAAGTTCTTTGGTGGAATTTTTGGGGTCACTTAAATACACTATCATATCATCTGCATATAACGCAAGTTTAACTTCTTCCTTTCCAATTTGAATCCCCTTTATCCCCTTATGTTATCTTATTGCTATTGCTAAGACTTCAAGAACTATATTGAAGAGGTATGGAGAGAGTGGACAGCCTTGGCGTGTTCCTGATTTTAGTGGGATGGCTTTAGTTTCTCTCTGTTTAATTTGATGTTAGCTGTCGGCTTGCTGTAAATAGCTTTAATTATATTTAGGTATGACCCTTGTATCCGTAATCTCTCCAAGACTTTTATCATAAAGGGTGTTGAATTTTGTCAAGTGCTTTTTCAGCATCTAATGAAACGATCATATGGTTTTTTTCTTTCAGTTTATTTATATGATGGATTACATTGATAGATTTGCGTATGTTAAACCAGCCCTGCATCTCTGGGATGAAGCCTACTTGATCATAATGGATAATTTTACTAATGTGTTCTTGGATTTGCCAGTAATTTGTTGAGGATTTTTGCATCGATGTTCATGAGTGAGGTTGGCCTGTAATTCTCTTTCTTATTTGAGTCTTTGTGTGGTTTTGGTATCAGAGTTACTGTAGCTTCATAAAAGGAATTTGGCAATGACTCTTCTGTTTCTATATTGTGAAATACATTAAGGAGTATAGGTATTAGGTCTTCTTGGAAGTTCTGGTAGAATTCCGCATTGAAACCATCTGGTCCTGGACTTTTTTTGGAAGGGAGGTTTTTGATAACAGCTTCTAATTCTTCACGACTCACAGGTCTATTTAGGTTGTTTACGTGGTCCTGGTTTAACTTTGGTATATGGTATTCATCTAAAAAAGTGTCCATTTCTTTTACATTTTCCAGTTTTGTGGCATACAGGCTTTTCTAGTAAGATCTAATGATTCTCTGTATTTCCTCTGTGTCTGTGGTTATATCCCCCTTTTCATTTCTGATTTTATTAATTGGCAAATTCTCTCTCTGCCGTTTGATTAGTTTGGATAGGGGTTTATCAATCTTGTTAATTTTCTCCAAAAACCAGCTTTTTGTTTCATTGATTCTTTCAATTGTGTTCTGTGTTTCTATTTTGTTGATTTCAGCCCTCAGTTTGATTATTTCCAGACTTCTACTCCTTCTAGGTGGGACTGCTTCTTTTTTTTCTAGAGCTTTCAGATCGGCTGTTAAGTCTCCAATGTGTGCTTTCTCTGTTTTCTTTAAGTGGGCACTTAGATCTATGAACTTTCCAGTCCGGACTGCTTTCATGGTGTCCCATAGGTTTGAGTATGTTATTTCTTTATTTTCATTGAATTCAAGGAAGACTTTAATTTCTTTTTTTATTTCTTCCTTAATCCAGGTATGGTTCAGTAGTTGACTGTTCAGTTTCCATGAGTTTGTAGGCTTTCTGGGGGTAGCATTGTTGTTGAATTCTAGCAGTAATCCATGGTGATCTGATAAGATACAGGTGGTTACAGATATTTTTTTGTAACTGTGGATGTTTGCTTTGTTATTGAGTATGTGGTCAATTTTCGAGAAGCTTCCATGAGCTGCAGAGAAGAAGGTATATTCTTTCCTATTTGGGTGGAATATTCTATAGATGTCTGTTAAGTCCATTTGATTCATTACTTCCATTAATTCTCTTATTTCTCTGTTAGGTTTCTATCTAATTGACCTGTCCATTGGTGAGAGAGGAGTATTAAAGTCTCCTACTATTATTGTGTGCGGTTTGATCGCTGCCTTGAGTTTTAGCAATGTTTCTTTTACGTACGTGGGTGCTTTTATATTAGGGATATAGATATTCAGGATTGAGACTTCATCCTGATGAATTGTTCCTGTTATGAGTAGAAAATGTCCCTCTCCATCTCTTCTGATTGATTTAAGTTTGAAGTCAACTTTGTTTGAAATTAGTATGGCCACACCTGCTTGTTTCTTAGGTCCATTTCCTTGATAAGCCTTATCCCAACCATTTACCCTGAGTATGTGTCTGTCTTTGTGGTTGAGGTGTGTTTCTTGTAAACAGCAGAATGTTGGATCCTGTTTACGTATCCAATCTCTTAGTCTGTGCCTTTTTATAGGTGAGTTGAGTCCATTGACATTAAGTGATATTAATGACCAGTGGTTGTTAACTCCGGTCATTTTTTTAGTAGTAAATTTTGTGTGTTTCCCTTCTTCGAGTTGCGCTGGTAAAGGGTCTCTAGTTGTTAGAGATATTGTGGTCATTGTTGGATTCCTTGGTTAGTGATTTTCCTTCTATTACTTTCTGTAAGGCTTTATTTGTGGCTATGTATTGTTTAAATTTGTTTTTATCCTGGAAAATTTTGTTTTCTCCATTTATAGTAAATGAAAGTTTGGCTGGGTATAGTAGTCGGGGCTTGCATCCACAGTCTCTTAGTTTCTGCAGTACATCTATCCAGGACCTTCTGACTTTCATGGTTTCCATAGAGAAGTCAGGTGTAAGTCTGATAGGTTTACCTTTATAAGTAACTTGGCCTTTTTCCTTTGCAGCTCTTAGTATTCTTTCTTTGTTCTGTATGCTTTGTGTTTTGATTATTATATGGTGAAGGGATTTTTTTTTTTTTGATCCAGCCTATTCGGTGTTCTGAATGCTTCTTGAACCTTCGTAGGTATATCTTTCTTTAGGTTGGGAAAGTTTTTTTCTATAATTTTATTAAATATATTTTCTGGACCATTGAGCTGCGCTTCTTCTCCTTCTTCTACTCCTATTATTCTTAGGTTTGGTGTTTTTATTGTGTCCCATATTCCTGAATGTTTTGTGATGAGAGTTTGTTGGCCTTGCTGTTTTCTTTGATCAGAGTGTTTATTTTCTCTATGGTATCTTTAGAATCTGAGATTCTTTCTTCTATCTCTTGTATTCTGTTAGTTATGCTTGTTTCTTTAGACTCTATTCATTTACCTAGATTTTCCCTGTCGAGCCGGCCTTCTGTTTGTGTTTTCTTCTTTGCCTCCATTTCAGTTTTCAAGACTTGAACTGTTTCCATTATCTGTTTGATTGTTTTTCCTTGGTTTCCTAGGGTGTCATTCACTGATTTACTCAATTCTTCAAACTTTCTGTTATACTTCTCATCCATTTCTATTAGGGCATTTTTTACATGCTGTTTAGGGCGTCAATCACCTTCATAATGTCAATTTTTTCTACTTCTTCATGATTAAGGTGTTCATGTCCTCCTGTTGTGAGGTCGCTGGGTTCTGGTGGTTTCATATTATTTTTCAGATTGTTGGGTGAATTTTTGCATTGGCGCCTGCCCATCTGTTCTCCCGAATGCTCTCCTATGGATCTTCTTTACAGGATCAGGTCTCCTTGCCTACTGTTGTACCTTCCCAATGATGGTACTCCCCAGTGATGGTTCTCCTGGTGCTCCAGTGATGTCTCTCCTGGTGACAATATCAGATCTCCGTGCCCAATGATGGTTCTCCTGGTGCCAAGATTAGATCTCCGTGCCCAATGATGGCTCTCCTGGTGCTGAGATCAGATCTCCGTGCTGGTTGGGTAGTTCATAAACAAAGCACCTACCTTGCTTGGTGCAGGCAGGCCAGTGAAACAAAGGAACTCCTGCCCGCCTGTTTGCCCTGAGGATTCACCCCCAGCGCCTAGACAGGCTGAGCTAGTTGGTGTTATGTGCCCAAAGAAGGAAGAAGTGTTCTGGATGCAAGCTGGGTGGGATAGGAAGAGAGAGGCAGTCTGCAGGGAGTAGAGTGTCTGCAGGGAGCCCAGGAGGTATGGGGGGGTGAGGAACTTCTGAGTTCCCTATCCGGGGCTGCTGCCGTGTGTCACAAATTCATCCCAATGATGGCTCTCCTGGTACCCTGGGTTCACCTTCTTATTTAGCTTCTCTAGATCGCAAATTATAGGCTCACTGTCCTATATTTATGGCTAAAAACCAATTATGAGTGTGTACATCCCATGTTCATCTTTTGGGGTCTGGGTTACCTCACTCAGGATAATGTTTTCTATTTCCATCCATTTGAATGCAAAATACAAGAAATCATTGTTTTTTATCACTGAGTATTACTCTAATGTGTATATTTTCCACACTTTCTTCATCCATTCTTCCGTGGAAGGGCATCTAGGTTATTTCCAGGTTCTGGCAATTACAATAATGCTACTATGAACATAGTTGAACAAATACTTTTGTAGTATGATAGGGCATCTCTTGGGTATATTCCCAAGAGTGGTATTGCTGAGTCCTCGGGTAGGTTGATCCTAAATTTCCTGAGAAATTGCCACACTGCTTTCCATAATGGTTGCACAAGTTTGCATCCCACCAGCAATGGATGAGTGTACCCCTTACTCCACATCCTCTCCAGCAAAGGCTATCATTGGTGTTTTTGATTTTAGCCATTTTGACAGATGTAAGATGGTATCTCAAAGTTGTTTTGATTGCATTTCCCTGATCGCTAAAGAGGTTGAGCATGACCTTAAGGGTCTTTTGGCCATTTGAAATTCTTCTGTTGAGAACTCTCTGTTCAGTTTAGTGCCCCATTTTTTAATTGGGTCAATTATCATTTTAACATCTAGTTTCTTGAGTTCTTTATATATTTTGGAGATCAGACCTTTATCTGTTGAGGGGTTGGTGAAAATCTTCTCCCAGTCAGTGGGTTGCCTTTTTGTCTTAGCAACAGTGTCCTTTGCTTTACAAAAACTTCTCAGTTTCAGGAGGTCCCAATTATTCAATGTTGCCCTTAATGTCTGTGCTGCTGGGGTTATATGTAGGAAGTGGTCTCCTGTGCCCATATGTTGTAGAGTACTTCCCACTTTCTCTTCTATCAGCTTTAGTGTGTTCAGACTGATATTGAGGTCTTTATTTCATTTGGACTTGAGTTTTGTACATGGTGATAGATATGGATCTATTTTCATTCTTTTTCAAGTTGACAACCAGGTCCTTGTGCAGCTGAGAAGAGAGAGCCTGAAGTGGCCCCATCCTATAGCCATACTAACGAATATCTTTCATATCACCATAGAACCTTCATCTGGCAATGGATGGAGATAGAGACAGAGACCTGCATTGGAGCAATGGACTGAGCTCCTAAGGTCCAAATGAGGAACAGAATGAGGGAGAGCATGAGCAACGAAGTCAAACCGCAAGGGGGGCACTCACCCACTGAGACGGTGGGGCTGATCTATTAGAAGATCACCAAGGTCAACTGGACTGGGACTGAAAATGCATGGGATAAAACTGGACTCACTGCCTATGGTAGACAATGAGGGCTGCTGAGAAGCCAAGAACAATGGCACTGAGTTTTGACCCTATTGCATGTACTGGCTTTGTGGAAGCCTAGCCGGTTTGGATGCTCACCTTCCTAGACCTGGATGGAGTGGGGAGAACTTTAGACTGCCCACAGGGCAGGGAACCCTGACTGCTCTTTGGTCTGGAGAGGGAGGGTGGAAAGGAGTGGGGTGTGGGGAGTGGGGGGAGGGTGAGGGAAAAGGGAGGCTGGGAGGAGGCAGAAATTTTTTAATTAAAAAAATTAATAATAAAAAAAGAAAAGAAGAATAAGAGGAAGGAGTTCTGGAATGAGAAAGAAGGAAGAGGAGAAGAATAAAGTAGAAGGAAGGGGAAATGAGAAGGAGGAGGAGGAAAAGAGATACGCATACATTTCTCTGTTTGCAAGAATATGGCCAGGAAAAGACCATATATAAAACACAAGGAAAACTGCATGGTTAGGAAAAGGTTTTCACCATTAGTAAAATTTGACTGCCTTCTGGTATTGGGCTAACTGTCCTTTAGGTTCCTGAGAAAATAAGTGCCTAATATTCAGTCACCCAATCTATATCATTCTGTTATAGGAGCCTATGCTGACTAAGGTGCCATGGTATATATGTTTATGTTGTAATAAATTGAGTTTTTCAGACAGCATGTTAATCAGTGACATTTTATACCAAATATTGCATCATTTCCTTTGTTAAATATAAATCCAAAACATTATTTTAAGTTTTGATTTTATCTTTTAAAGGATATTTTTATTGCAATTGTTTTATTTATTTGTTTCTTAAATCCTTCAAGCTGCCTCTGAATGTTGATTCATGTTAGTTTAGTAATGACTGAACAAATTACAGAACAGCTTAACAAAAATTAACATAACTCACTTATTGTTTCAGAGGACCCAGCTATGACATTTTGGCTTCATGAGCTTAAACTAAACATCATGAAGATACAAAATGTGAAAGAGGAATTATTCAGCTCATTGTAGAAGTAGAGCAGGAAGAAGCAGAAATGGAATAGATTTCACCAGACCCCCACATGGACATAATTCAATCCATTGTTATTGAAGGACGCTTAAAAGAAATTCGACACTAGCTCAGAATTGAGAAATAGATGGTTATTTATTTAGGGGTAAACTCACAAATCAGAATCCTCTACTTGAACAGAAACCGAATCCAGCAACTGTAAAGAGATGGATGCTCTACATAGGCTTATGTAGTATAAGAGGCCACGCCCCAGTGGGCGGGTAACCACTGGCTGTAAGACTTCCTACAGCCTTTAGCTTCTAGAGGCTCAAAGCCACCTAATGGCCAAAAATGTATTTAGTTCATCTCCAAGAGAATTCTTAGCCATAGTTCTAGTGCATTTCAAAAGTCTCAAAATTTGCTCTGTAACAAACAGACAAAAAATCTCTTTGCTGTGATCTCTTATAATGTTATAGACTTTCATAACATAATTGAACAGATTATGTATGAGAACAATGGGAGAATAGCAAGGAAAGATCAAACCAAAGAAAAGATGAAATTCAATAAGAAAGATTAAATTCTGTAACTCCATGCCCAACATCCAGAGAATACAATAGCTTGATATGAACTTCATGACCTTCGATAGTAATACTTCTGTAACTATCTTTTTGAAGCCAGTTCTCTTAGGCTGCCTCCATGCATTGCCAGCAGCTGTTCTTAGCAGGATGTTCCATGCTCCTGGCATATCTAATATTCTAAAGTGTATGCCTCACTTTACCTTCATCCTAATTGCATCTCTTATCGTCTTCTGAGAAATTTCCTGCTTAGAACTTACCTGGTCACATTTACTTTCTGGGCTTTCTTTCAAAATCTGAATAGAAGTCTTCATGACCCACAATTGTTGCATTCTGCATTTCTGCCAAAACAATGTTATGTGGAAGATGACAAGGAATACTGTAAACTCAAGAAATAATTGGACTCACTTCAAAAATAGTTAGTTGCTCACACTTTAAAAGTAGTGGTAGTGTCCTTGGAATGCCTATATCACTGAGCAAAGAGAAGTGATCCCGGGGAAAATAACTTACTATGTGGTTTCCTCCTTGCAGGACACCATGAAGTAGTTTTCTCCTCTCAAAGAAACTCTTACAAATGAGTTTATTCTGTTATACCCTTGAGCCTGCATCTCTAGGGGCTGATCATTTTCTGAGATGCTATCAAGGCATTGTTCTATTGTCCTGGTGACAAGAGACTTTCTTTTAATGGTACTAATGCCTTCAAAAACAATGCCTTTTTTTATCTATAGCATTAACCATGCTTTTACAGATAAACTGCATATTTTAGGTTTTTCCTGCTCTACATTTTAAACTAATTATTGCTATAAATAAAATGAAAGTAGACAGTAATATCTATGTAACAGTCCAAATGTGATTCTGCCCATACAGCTGTTCCATCACCCATCATCTATAATCTGACTTTTGTTTAGAAATTTGGAAGTTAAAAAAAATACCAGTTTCACCAGATATCACATGGAATGGTATCTAGCAAAATTTTCATTACAAATACAGTCCTTCTTCTCATATCTGAATTCTTGTTTTCTCAGTCTTCACAACATACTAGGTTTTATGTTATTATTCTGTCAAATAAACAAACAAACCTTTAGTAGATTCTTTATTTAGTTAACTGAAAAGATAAAGGGAAAATAGAATGAGAAATTGAAGTAGTGTTTAAAAGTTGTATGAGTAAAACCTTCTGTGACTACTAGGAATTAAGTTTTGCTGAATGGTAGTTATATTTAATTAATACAATTAAATTCTACTTTAAAAGTGCTAATTTTTGTTTCTGTCTCTTCACTGAATGAAGCAAAGCTGTAATATTTATTTTGCATACCAACAAGTTCTGAGAGTATTGGTGGTAAGAGAAATTTGAAAGCTAAAACTATTCTGCTTGATAAAATTATTTTACCATGTACAATATTTTATTCCAGTTGAAAAGGCACAGTGTCAAATGTTAACAGGGAAAATGAAAGGTTACATTCACTATTTAGAGCAAGATCACAAGCTGCAGTGACTAACATCAGCAAAACAGGGTTTTCTTTAAATTGCATGCTCAGAGATGTTTACAGGTTTTGTTTCTGCCATTGACAATTTACATTATTTTGTAATCATTTTAATGGTGTAGTAATCAGTAATAAAATAATCTAGTGAGGTTCTTTCTTGAACATGAATTTCTCAGGGAAAAATAAACAAAGTAAAGAAAAACAAATAAAAACAATGACAACAAACACACATCCCAGTTCCTACTATATCTTTCTGATTTACAACTCTGGAATACTTGGAAAACCTTGAGTTGGCAGGAAAAATATAACAAATACCTTCACTGCTTTTATTTCACAATATAAAATAAAAGTCTTAGATTTGGGTTTTTGTTGCTGTTTGTTTGTTTTGGTTTTTAAATACAGGGTTTTACTATGTAGCCCTTGCTGTCCTGGTACTCACTCTGTAAAATCAGATTGACTTGGAAATCAGATCTGCCTGCCCCTGTCTCTGGAATGCTAGGATTAAAGGTGTGAACTACCTTTAAAGTCATTAGATTCTTAAAAGAGATGAGAGTTTGCAGATGCAGTTCACTGCTTTTACAAATTTCCTTAATGTTTTAGAAATAATTCCCATGTGTTTTTTCAATAAGAAACCCAATATAGATAAAAAGAGCCAGAGAGTCTATGAATGTTGTTATATAAGTTCCCAATGTACTTAGAAAAGACCTTGCCTTTTTTCTATATGCTTCAGAGTTTATCATTTTGATAAACCATGGTATATTTTTTTAGCTCATTATTTATAGCCAATACTATAAACCATGCCAAAGTGGGAAATGATTCTGTCCTGACAGAAATACCTCTTCAGACAGCTTGTGAAAGAAAAAGAGAAATCCTCAGCTTTATGAAGTAAGAATCTTGAGAGTGCATAACCTTATAAAGGATGGGATGCTAGAAAAAAAGCATTTTGCTGCAGAACTTTGACTTAACATTGTTCTTAAAATGTTAAACAGTTAGCTCAATTATAAGCAGGATACTTTTCAAAATAGAGCAGTGGTCCAGTTTGTATGAAGTTTAATGTTTGATCACTGAAACTGAACAATTTATTCATTATGCTTAAGTGTATGTTATCTCAGTATGATAGTGATAGCCAGTTCTGGTTCAGGTACAAAATATTATCAAATTACCATATATTTTGGAATGTTCAGTTAACCATGATATCAAATATTTGCTATTCTAAAGTACCCAATGACCTTAGAGTGATTCAATTTCTTTTATGATGGACCAGAAGTTAAAAATGAGTAAGCAATTGCAATTTACTTTTATAAAAATAAAGTAAAACAACACTTGCAGTATTGATTCTGCAATATGTATAGGGCGATAGGATGATTTGTCACTTGGAGATTATCTGTCTTTATTAAACAAAGCTTTCTCTATAGCTCAAGCACTTGCAAGGTGGCCATCCCAGATGTTGCATCTTAAAGTCATGCCGTACTCAAAACCAGGTCTTTAAGTTGATATTTTAAGAATCTTATAGTGTAACAGAAACTCATGGAAAAGAGATGGTCATATATGTTAATTTGGTGCTGTTATGATGGAATAAATATCAGTACCCAGGATACTTATAGAGGAAGAATTTATTTAGGTATAGGGGTCCAGGAGCATATTCTGTAATGATGACAAAAGCATGGCAGAAGGAAGTCACAGCAGGAAACAAAGAGAACATATTCTCCGCTAAACCTGGAAGTGGGATATGGCTCTAAATTCTCAAAGCCCACCCAAAGTGAGATATATTCTTTAGCAAGGCATTAACTCCTGAAGGTTCAGTAACCTCTCCCATACATATCCACCAAAGAGGAACCAAGTGTGTGAATGATCCTATAAGGAACATTTTCATTCATACCACATTTCCATCTTTTCAATCAGATATTTCTTCTATTAAAAAGCAGTGATGTCTTAAATTGAGACTGAATCACTTGACAGAGATTGAAATACACCCATGTAGGAGTCATTTTTAAAATCGTATTTTTCTATTCTTCACTTAAGTTTTTAATACAGCTGTGTGGGAAGCATCTGTACTCAGAGGCCTACTCTCTTCTAATATCTGAGGACAAAGTATCTTCCACATGCACAAATTATACAATGTGTTGGAATATAAAGATACTGTAGGTTGCAAATGGCAGGAACTAAAAAATTCAGAGCCTGATTTCTTTTCTTTAGTCTCCTTAAGAAGTTCTTGTGGTGTGTGATTGATAGATATTGTATTAAAACTTGGGGAAAAGTTGCAGTTTGAAGCATAGATGTAAATGCTTATCTTCTTCAGTAATGAAAACATCCAAAGAGAAGCAATGAATTCTCAAAGTTATAGTTGATAGGTACACAAAAGACAGAATGCTTGTGTTCATGAAGGCACAACTTTAAAAATCTTCATGGGTTTTCCCTACATATTGGTAGAAACCTGCTCAAAAATTAAAATTATGGTATAAGATTTATATTTCCAAAGTTATTTGGATATTAGACATACCATTTTAATTGTGTTTAATTGAGATCTTTTAACAATTGCTCATTTTAGAAATAACTATTTTTATACCCATTGCAATTTTGCACATATTTTAAACAAGTCTTCTGAATGTAATATTTAGAAATCTTTATCATAATCTTTATAAAGCCTTCATTGTACAAATCAACTATTTTATATACTCAGAAAACAATATTAATTTCAATCTATTACTGACCTTTAGTAAAAGTGTTATTCTCTCTAATGCATTCTATTTCAGGATATAGCACTCTGTATAATGAGGGAAGGTATAACCTGACAAAGTATGTAATTAATGCTTTTTCTTCTTATTTAGAGTCTTTAAGAGTGAGAACTTAAATGATGTCCTTAAGTGTTTGTAATTACATATTTTGGTTTGTAATATTGTACTTTAAACTACATTAAACAACTTTTATAGCACCATAAATGATGGATTAGCTACTATTCTACTCTATGAAAAATTAATGAAGATTGATAATGCTAGGGATTCAAATCAATGAAGAAACACAAAACTATTAACATTTTACTAACTCTGGTTTTTATTCATTTTGCCTTCCACTAAAACTGTTTTTGTCTGAAATAATGTTATTTATATTTTTTTCTTTGTGTTGATATTTGTTTGTTGTTTGTTTGTTTGTGTGGCCTTCAAGCCCAAACTGAGAGTCTTATACCATGCCAGGACCCTTGCTTCTCACCCATCTGTATCTCCAGCCTTTCCTTATCTTATCTTTCAAACTGAAGTTACCTGCCTTTGGTGGCTATTTTGTAGTAATAAATTGTGTTATTTCTCTATTTAAAATGAGCTTGATTTATATAACACTTAAGGAACTCAACCATTTCTAGTATGGCTTCAAGATTGTCAAGACATCACACAGTGCAGCTATTTTCTATTCAGTCTGCAAAATCCCTGCAAAAACTTTCTGTTCAGACAAGAGAGCTAGGAAAGGTGTCTCCATCACAATTCCCACACTTCTTTTCTTGTGTTATTTCTCTGTACTTCTGATAAGCCTCAAAAATATCAGGGTTTTTATTTATGAATGATGATAATGATACTGTGACTGAAGTTCTCAGTCTTTCCAGTCTGACCCATGTTATGGATCAGAAAAGCAAAGGAATTGTTTGGGTTTTCTAAGCATTCCTCCTCAACTGAGATTCTCAATTTTTCATGAAGCTCAGATGTGTACTTTCCTATTTTGGTTCTTCTCCTCGGCGACCTCTTCCAAAACTCTACTCCCAAGTGTGCTGTACTCCAGATGAGTACAGACAGTCAAAATTTTCATACATCAGAAGAATATTATAAAGTGTCCAAGACAATAATCTTAGTAGCAGGAGATAATTGAGAAAAGAAAATTATCAGGATAAGCAACTGATTATAATTTTAGATTTTATTTTTATTTGATATCTGTGAATATTTTACCTACTTATATGTCTGTGTATTATGTATATATAGTGCTGATGGAGACCAGAAGAGGGTGGCAGATTTCCTGGGCCTGGAATCACAGACAGTTGCTAGCAGATATGCGGGTGTTGGTAACTGAGACCTTATCTTCTGGAAGAATAGACAGTGTTTTTAAGCGCTAATCATCTTTGATTTTTTTCTTTTTCATCTAAAGTTGTATTTGGCATCATTTCTAAGCACACAACTAATATTTTAATAATTATAGTAATATACAGGTGATCTCTGATCTACAATGAGGCAAAGGTATTGCTTCTAAACTAGTTTAGAAGTCTAAACTAAAGTCCATGTTTAGCAGGATACTTCCTGAGAATATCCTTGTGTGCTTTGGTGTAAAATGGCATGCATTTATGCTATCTATATGAAACATTTAATGTTTAATTATTAAAAATGTAGAATAAACTAGTTATAAGCTAATTAAAAAGGATTATTTAGGAGAATTAGATATTCTGGCAAGAACAACAAAGTTAAATATGCCAGTCTTACTTCAGTAATCTTAAAGTAAAATATGAAGATGGCTTTTAGTAAATGAAGTGATTATAAATGTCCTGAAATGTGATATCAAGGAAAGTGTTAAAATGCAATAATTTACCATAATCCTTTGACATATACTATCATCCATGTTTAACACATGTCATAGAATCTATCAATACACTAAAGAGTCCTTAATAAATAAGAATATTATTCAGGTTTGGTATTGCATGCCATTAATTCCAAAACTCAGGAGGCAGAGGCAGGCAGACTTCTGAGAGTACAAGACAAGCCTGGTCTAACAGAGCTAGTTCCAGGACAGCTAGAGTTGTTATACAGAGAAAACCTGTCTCAAAAAGCAATCAATTAATCAATAAAAGAAAATAAATTAGGGTATTAAGAAATTGTTGAGAAATTTATTGGTAGGTGCCCTTAATTAAGATGGGGTTGAACAGAAAGAGCCTCAGAATCACCTTATATTAATTTAGACAAAAGAAACATAGGGTATCAGAGTTCTGAATGAACTATTTGGGAGAAAGTAAACATAATTATACAAATGAATATGGCAAATTGGCCATAAAGATGTCTTAATCATCCTATCACAATTAGATCATGAGGGACAGATAGTTGGCTAGGAATTTCCTCAATCTGTATAACTGAAATAATTGAGAGCTCACAAATTCATTTAATACAAACTATTTAACTTCTCAGTTCCCAGAAACAGTACCAAATGCAGGAAGACATAACTAATGCCATAAATGTGAGTAAGTATTTGTCTATTATTTTTTGTTCATGTTATAAAGGATATACAGACTCTTTCAGCAATCTGTGCACTAAAAAAATGAGGAACTCTGGTATGTTGAAGAACTTTTGAAATGATATGTGAACTGAAACAAGATGCATAATATCCATAAGAATTTCTAAATTTGCACTATTGTGAGTTTAATATTTTATTTTGAATTGTATTCAACATGTTTCTAATTATAATAGAGTTAAATAACATACCCCTCTTTCTGTTTACTCCCCTCAGACACACCCTTATGGCCCCACCCTTATGATACCACCTTATGGTCTCACTAACTCTTAACTTGATAACAGCATTTCACATAGCCTAGTTTTCTTAGACTATTATTGGTACATATACAACACACACAAATTTTTAAGAAACATCACAGGAAAGTAAGCAGACAGAATGTAGTAGCTGTAGCTTGAAGAAGAAAGCTATTAAATGCTGTCTTTTGGACATGTCATGAGTATTATACCGAGGAACTCACAGCAGTTGTGTTTAGCTACACAGAATAAATACAAGGATCAAGAGAGCCCTACTTTGTTCATTGATATAGGAAATGATCTTCTGGGCACACATCTCACTGGAACTATTAGCAGTAAATAGCTGCTGAGAGAAGAAAGAACATTTTTCCTTGAGGCTATGACTGTAGATAGGTTTCAAACAATGGAAGGATTCAAACACATGTACAATATTAATAAAAAATAATGGGTTATAAATAGATGAGATAAGCCGGGCGGTGGTGGTGCATGCCTTTAATCCCAGCACTCGGGAAGCAGAGGCAGGCGGATCTCTGAAAGTTCGAGGCCAGCCTGGTCTACAAGAGCTAGTTCCGGGACAGGCACTAAAGCTACAGAGAGACCCTGTCTCGAACCCCCCCCCCCCAAAAAAAATGAGATAAAGTTACTCCAGAACATATTGGGGTAGATTCTTCTTGAACTGGATGAGGCATGGGGAAAGATTATATAAGCAGTCACAATATTCCCTTGAATACAGATTTGAAATCCTCAAAGAATACAAATAACAAAATTAACCCCCATAGAACTGCTCCCCACTTGAACATGGTTTTCATAGTAAAAGAGAAACACCTTGCATGTTAGCAATAGACCAGACGCATGTGGTTATTGCTTTTTGTTTCTTTTTAGATGATGACATTTTGATATGAACTTGAAGGAGTCTGTTGTCTTTTTCCCATACTCTTTTACAGTGTGGAAAACATGGAAGCTGGAAAAATGGATCAGAGACTGAGCATATATTGCCTTTGCAGAGTAACTCTAAGCACCCTTACCAGGCAGCTTATAGTTGCTTATCACTCCAGCTCCATGGAAAATGCACTATATCTGCTCCAGTTGCCCACCTACACTCACATTCAGGTACCCAAAACCTTCTAAACAGCTATAGTTAAAAGAAATAAAAATTAAATCTTTTTTAAAAAGAAAACAATCATGTTTTTTTAAAAATGGTAAATATTTACATACTAGAAGATACAAACTTTTCAAAATAATGCAAAAGGTCTAAAATGTCAAAATCATGTCTATATAATTCTATTGACTTAAGCTTTGGAACGATCTAAATCAGTTCCTAAGGTGTCCATGTTTTCTTGCAATTGTAGCCACTACAGAAAGCCAGGGTTTTCTTCCACAGCTTTGGCTAATCCACATAGTTGTCCATGACCATAACTCTATGAGTTTCAAGCTGGCCAAACCATGGAAATTTGATAAGCTGATTCTCAACCCCTTTTCTCCCAAAAATATGATTTAGAAATTAAAACAATTGAAAGGACTGCAGTGAAGGCATTTAGCCACACTTCACTATTTGTTCCCAGACTTCTTGTTCTTCTCTACTGGCATGCTTTCCCTAGTGAATAATTAACATAAGAGGCTTTCCATTGTTCACTTTTTTCCAATATATTAGCCCATATTGAGAGGCTTGGTGGGACTGAGATATTGTAGAGAAAGAAAATTGTGCTCCTCCACTTGGATATCAGATTGACAAAACAATAATACCCTAAGGTATTGAAATTCACCCAGGATTCCTGTTCAGAGCTCATGAAATTCAAAAGCCTGGTAATAGTTGTACTATCTCAGTGAACAAAATTTCAGAGACTTCTGACAAAAAAAAATTACATGGATAGTCTCAGACTTTCGTCTTCTCTGTAAAGAATTTTACCTTCCTCCAAATATTTAAATAAATAAAAAAGAAAAAAAAAGCAAAGGCAGAAACTTTAAATTTTGTCTCACACTAGCTTTGACAAACAATGGAAATGCCTTTTTGTTTAATATTTAAGTTCCCAACCTTTTAAAATATTCCTTGTAAATAAATCTAGATGTCCTTAGCAATACTATGTTTAAAATTATATAACTGAGATTTACAGATAGTGAAGCAAAGCATAGTGTATTTGGCAATGTTGAATTTAGCTCATGCGTGTCTTTTTTAACTAGAGATATTAGGAAAACAACCATACAGCAATTTTTTTCATTTTTGTAGCAACAAAATTGCCTAACAAGTTTAACTACATTCTGATATACATCTTATAGAATGTTAACATTTCATATCTTCACATTTTATTTTGTTTTTAATAAGATGACTGTTACCATTATTAATTAATCATAAGATCACTAAATATTTACCTAATGTGCACCAGAAAAAGTATGGATTCTAGTGATATGATGATTGAATATCCTATAGACAAAGGTCTATAGCAAAGGTGGTGGTAGCAAATGCCTTTAATCAAGCACTGTAAAGACAGAGGCAGGCTGATTTATGACTTTGAGACCAGCCTCATCTTAGATACAGTTCCAAGACAGCCAGAGACACACAGAAAAGCCCTGCCTCAAAAAACTAAAACAAAATAAAGTAAACCAAGTTTTAGAATGTTAAATATTTATCAAAAGTAGATTTGAGAGGCAAAAAGGTGACCCTCTGCCTAGAACACTTAAACAAATTGTATTCTCTCTCTCAATACTTCATATTTGTCTTTGTGAGATTACTTTAGAATACATTCCTAGTTCTTTCAACATAAAAATATTTTGTAAAACCCAATTGGAATTGGAAGTTTTATCTTTTAAGGAAGTCTTCTTTTATAATGAACTGGGAGTCATCACTTTTTAATATAAATATCAAAAAGAATGACTAGATGTCCTGCATCAATATTTTGGGGGCTAATGGTAGCCTAATTAAAATAAAGGACCATAGATCCTTGCTCCAGATTATGTAACTACAAACTGTCTTGAACAAAAACCTTAATTTTTCTCTAGGCAGTGAAAACTAAGAAATAAGAATGACCAGTCATTGCCATTTTATCTATTTGTTCAGAACTCTAATCTCTCTCTCTCTCTCTCTCTCTCTCTATATATATATATATATATATATATATATATATATATATATATATTAGAATTAAAAGTTCTGGTGTCCTTTTTGTTTATTTGGAAGATTCTATTTCAATTATAAGATTTCTCCCTTTGCTGTCTTCTCTCCAAATCCTCCCATACACTCCTTCAGTTAGTTTGGTCTTTACTGGGGAAGGCTACCTTTCCTTCCTAGCTTTATTCAGTTGCCTGTAGTTCTTTCTGTAGAGTTGAACCTTAAAAACAGACGATATCAAAGGATGAAACAAACTACACTGGGAAAATGCCAGGAGACCTCATTCTCTTCTATTTCAATATGTATCTTCTTGGACAGTTCAACTTTGTCTGGCACATATGTGTTATTTTGTTAAGATCAAATTGATTTGGATAAGTTGCTCAGGAAAATTCTTCCTTTCACTGATGAAATTTTAGAAGATACATGAATAATAGGAAGAGCTAATCCATTATGAATGATCACAAAGTAAGTGCTGCCTAAAGATCACTCATGGTACATTTTAAGGAAAACATAGATTTATCACAGAAAGAAAAGGCTTACAGAAAATTATTCAGTCTAATAATTCAGGTAATTGCAGACAGATTTTGAAGCATCTTGTAGTCTATGTAAAAATTAACTTTTTTTTTAAAGTAGAACTTTGAAGAAAGAAAGAGATAAAGAAAGATATTTCACTAATATTGGAAGTTGCTGATCTGCTTACAAAATTTCATTCAAGATATTTAGCGAAGCATAGCCTGAGGAAAGACAAGAATGTTGACATATAGCCTGTTCATCCAGGTAAGAATCCCACCATGGACTACTACAAAAGAAAATAAGCATACAGCATGGACACATGTACCTGACTGAACTTAGGTGGACCATTGTTAAAATTATTACCCTGGAAATAAGTCTGATTCACAAGACCTTTTCATCTACACTCTTAGGCATGAGTGAGAATGAAAGGAAGAAATAGTTGAGAAACAAAAGATAAAGTCTGGATGGGAATCTCATGAATACCGTGATCAGTCACAAGTTTATTACTCAAAGTCCTTATATACCCCAAATCAAATGATCAGGGCACAAGGCTTCCAAGATACAAAGAACAAGCAAGTGCACTCACCTCCTTATATCTCAAAATACCTGGTAAACACACCCTAAGTCTAAACATTCTGTTGACTGGCTTTTGAATATCAGGACAACAATTAGCCACAACTTTGGTCAAACATATTGGTTTCTAGGCAAATCAGCCACATCTTATGTCCAAACATTCTCTTGTATATTCTTGAAGGAGAAAAAATAGGCTGAACTCTCTGACCTTTAGTCAGGATGAAACAGATCCAATTGTGTGAGTCTCCACAATTTCCCCTTATTAATTTAATTGTTAATGCCTGCACTTCTGCCACTTCACAGATCACTGTGCCTGTCCTAGGTTGTCCTTTTTAACCTTCCAGATCTACCTGTCTACATTCCATCATGCAAGTTCTGTATTAGGTTAACTGGAGGCAAGAAGATCTTACATTTCACTGACTCTCAACCTTGGTTTATAAAGGGTTAAGGATAGTATGTGCCTGACACCATGTTCCTCTGAGTCAACTTTGCATCAACAGTTCACAATCAACTTGATAAATCACAGGCAAGCAGATAGTTAGTATCAGTACACATGCTAATATGGGTACAATACCTCTTAATAAAGGAGTAAAGGATGACCAAGATGGAATAGTCTTTTTAAAAATTGATCCAAGATGTCTCCAACAGCTTTAGATGCATCAAAATTCAAATTTGCCTTATTAAATGAATCAAATATAAGGACTTATTAGCATCATGCCAAATTCCTCTTAAATGAACTCTAACATTTTCCCAACTAATAACACTTCTACAATGAGTAGAAGTGGTTTCAAACATTAACAGTTCAATACCATAATTATAATATGATTATTAACAATGGACACACAATTGCTTAACTTACAATTTTTGTGATTTCAACCCAATCAGAGGAAATGTTTTATACATGGGTGAAGTTTAGTCTTTTTCCTCTTCTAAAGTCCAATTTCATTACTGCTAACAACTTTCAAAGGTATGTTTGAACTGCTCTAGTGCATGAGCAAAAAAAAAGTTAGCAGCAAAACCTTTCTCCTACTCCACCTCATATACTGAAGAAGGGTTGTAGTCGCACACCTCCTATGTAATACTGTTCGATTGCTTCAACATGTCTTTTTACCACAGAGGTAAAATTTCTGAGGTGCCTATTCTTCAGTCCATCTATTTCAACAGAAGATGAACATTTTATTTGCAAAGTTAACCTCTGCATTCCAAAATATGGATTAGATATTCAGCCAAATATTCACTGAGTATTTTTTGCCCATATCTGGAATAATTAACCCATACATGTCTGGGAGGTTTGTGAAACAGGATCACCAAGAAACTGGAAATCATTAACTGTCACCATAATCTCCTTCCCTTCTCACTCTGCAGGATACAGTATCGAATTGTCAGAAGACAGAATCAGAAATATCACTCATTAGAGGAGTTATCCTAGAGGAGCTATCCCTGATATCATCAGGGCTGGTACTCCTACACTGTACCCTACACCACACCAAACATTCAAGGAGCCATTGAGCTTCATTTTCTTCCTATGAAAAAACACAAATATGACCCTAAGGCAACAATTAAAACAGGTAAACCTTCAATAATCTATTGTATTCTTTCCATTTCACCTTAATGAAAGTTACTTTGATGCCATCATGCCAAAATCTACCCATGGAAGATTGCTCATGGGTATTCACATTTAAGAAAATTAAAATAACAAGGACATGGTTGAGATTCAATTCATTTTGTGGTGACTGTGGGTGTAACTCCCCCATATTAATTTTTTGAAGTCTGTTTTCAAGGAGCAATGGTATACTTGGTGATTATGAGGAATGCCTGTTCTATGTTCAATATTGCATTGGGACCAAAATTGCTAAAAACGATTTACTAATATAACCAGATACATTATCTATTTTTATAATTTTAGGAATTCACATACATGAAAGATATGAGCTATCACATGCTTAATTGCTTATCTAGAATGTGCAGCAGTCAACAGGAACCCTGAATATGTATTGACTACCACACACAAATATTTTAATTTGTCAAGTTCTGTAACATGAGGAGCATCCATTTGCCAGAAATGATTAGAAAACAGGCCTTGAGGATTTACCCCAAAGATAGGCACAGGTAAATACTGTGGGCATATATTACATTGCTTAACAATTTGATCAGCATTTTCTCTTGTAAGGGAAAATTGTCTTCTTAAACTTGTGCTATTCTGATGATGAAAGACATGTGACTGTTGAATCCGTTATATTTGGGACAAAGCAAGCATCCTTGTTAATTTGTCAGAAGATTTATTACCATCAGCCAGTGGGCAAGGAAAATTGGTATGATCTCAAAACATGGTAATTTTCTTTGATAAATGGCATCTTAAATTTACTGAAACAATATTCTAACATGTCTATTTCTAGTTTTAATGTAGAACACAGTCTCTATTACTGGAAAGGTTCTAAAAATATAATGGATCTCAATATAAAAATTAAATGAACTATTAATAAAAAGCTGGAAAGCCATGAGCTATCTTGTACTACATAACCTTTACCACTAATCATATAAGTAGCACTTCCATTGGAAGAACCATCATTAAGTTCCAGAATAACATCTTTTATGGGTTCTTTCATTACATATATATATTTTTTTTTTTTTTTGGTTTTTCGAGACAGGGTTTCTCTGTGGTTTTGGAGCCTGTCCTGGAACTAGCTCTTGTAGACCAGGCTGGTCTCGAACTCACAGAGATCTGCCTGCCTCTGCCTCCCAAGTGCTGGGATTAAAGGCGTGCACTACCACCGTCCGGCTCTTTCATTACAATTTTATGAAATATGCTATCTCAGTCGTGTGTGGTAGCAATTTTAAGAATTATAAATGAATGTTATTGTGCAAACTGTAGCAATTGATTAGCTGGAAAACGATTGTCAATATGACCCAAAATTGAACTAAAGAACCCAAGAATCAACAATTTGAAATAACCAATCAACCTGTTGTTTAATATGAGGAACATTGATCATACATCGTTTTCTACCTAGATTTTTCACCTAGATTCTATCTGACTTTTCTGTACTAAACAAGTGACTGCTTCATGATAAGTGTATAATACTTTGGCAAGAGAAACAGGTAGGTGAAGCTATAATAATGATCTCTCTTGCCATAATAAAGCTGTTGGTACATATACCATGTCTGAAGCACACAGATCGCCCATGATTTTGCATAATCAATATAGCATACTGTTGATGCAGAATTGCATGCTCAACTTGAACCATCACTTGTCTGGCAGCATTTGCTCCCCTTAAAATTTCATTGAAGGGCTCAAGTTCACCTGTAAACAATTTAAAATAGGGCCATAGCCATTGAATATCTCCCAATAATATCTGAAGAATCTTTCAAAGTTTGTAAGTTATTTTTCCTAATTTTCTATTTCTGAAGTTTAATTTTTTTAATTTAATTTTATTTTTTAAGGAAATAAAAAAATATCTTTTTTACATTTTACATACCAATGCCAGTTCCTACTCCCTCCCCTCTACCCATTTCCTCCAACTAGCCCCTCTACCTACCCACTATGCACTCCTCAGAGAGGGTAGGGTGTAACATCTGGGCCTGCTTGTTGGGATTTCTGTCCTGCCCAGTTCCCACAGCAGGTATGTCCCAAAGAGAATCACACAGAGGTCTACATAAGTTATAAATTGATTGGCCTATTAGTTTGGGCTTTGTATTAGCTCTTATAACTTATATAAATTTATTTTATTTTTTAAAGAAGAAAAAACCTATCTTTTTAAATTTTGCATACCAATCCCAGTTCCCACTCCCTCCCCTCCACCCATTACCTCCAGGTAGCCCCCCTACCTACCCACGATCAACTCCTCAGAGAGGGTAGGGTACATTGTTTGGGGAAGATCCAAGGCCCTGCCTACTGTATTTATGCTGAGCATCGTATCTATCCAAAGAGAATAGTTTCCCAAAAAGCAAGTACAAACAGTAGGGATAAACTCTGGTGCCACTGACAGTGGCCCTGGAGTCTGCCCAGCCATACAATTATCACCCACATTCAGAGGGAATAGTTTGGGCTTATGATGGTTTCTTCACTGTCTTTCTGGAGTTGGTGATCTCCCATTAGATCTGGTAAATTGTTTGAGTGGGTTTCCCCATCATTGTCTTCTTTAAAGAAAGAAATTAAAGAAGATACCAGAAAATGGACAAACCTCCCATGCTCATGGATAGATAGGATCAGCATAATAAAAATGGCAATCCTACCAAAAACAATCTATAGATTCAATACAATTCCTATCAAAATTCCAACATAATTCTTCACAGACCTTGAAAGAACAATACTGAATTTCATATGGAGAAATAAAAACCACAGGATGACCAAAATAATCCTCTACATTAAAGGAACTTCTGGAGGCATCACCATTCCTGCCATCAAGCTCTATTATAGGACTACAGTAATGAAGACAGCTTGGTGTTATCATAAAAACAGACAGGTTGGTGAATTGAATTGAAGACCCAGATATTAATGAACACCTGATTTTTGGCAAAAAATCTAAAATTAGACAATGTATAAAAGAGAGCATCTACAACAAATGGTGCTGGAATAACTAGATGTCAGTATGTAGAAGAAAGCAAATAGGTCCATATCTATCTCTATGCACAAAACTCAAGTCAAAATGGTTTAAAAACCACAATATAAATCTGGCCACCCTGAACTTGATAGAAGAGAAAGTAGGAAGTAGCCTTCAATGCATGGGTTCAGGAGACCACTTCCTAAATATAACATTAGTAGCACAGATACTGAGAGCAACAGTAAATAAATGAGATGTCCTGAAACTGAGAAGTTTCTGTAAACCAAAGGACACAGTCAATAAGACAAAAAGGCAGTCTACTGAATGGGAAAGGATCATCACCAATCCCACCCACATAACACAGAGGACTGATCTCCAAAACATACAAAAAACTGAAGCAATTAGACGTCAAAATTCAAATAATTCAATTAAATTGGGATACAGATCTAAACAGAAAATTCTCAACAGAAGAATCAAAATGGTCAAAAAACACTTAAGGAAATATCCAACATTATCAGCTATCAGGGAAATGCAAATCAAAATGACCCTGAGATACCATCTTACACCAGTCACAATGGCTAAGATCAAAAACACAAATGATAGCTTATGCTGAGGAGGATGAGGAGTAAGATGAACATTCCTCCATATCTGGCTGGGAATGCAAATTTGTCAACCACTCTGGAAATCAGTATGACAATTTCTCAGAAAACTGAGAATCAACCTACCTCAGGACCCAGCAATAATACTCTTTAGAATATACCCAAAAGATTCTCAATCATACTACAAGAATATTTTTTCGACTTTGTTCAGAGAAGCATTATTTGTAATAGTCAGAACCTGAAAACAACCTAGATGTCCTTCTATCAAAAAAAAAGGATGCAGAAAATGTGGCAGATCAATACATTGGAGTACTACTCAGTGGTAAAAAGCAATGACATCTTGAAATTTGTATGCAAATGGACGGAAATAGGAAAAAAAATCTCAAATGAGGTAATATACACCCAGAAAGATGAAATTGGTATATACTCACTTATAAGTGAATACTAGCTGTATAGCAAAGGATATTAAGCCTTTAAATCATAGAGAAACTAAGTAACAAGGTGAATCTAAACGCACACACCTGGCAAAATTGGAGGTATGGGGGTGGGCAGAGAAGAAAGGTTGGAAGGGGAAAAAGAGGAAAGAAGGGGAGGATGGAGGAGAATTTGAAGGAACAGAATAGTCCAGATGGAGGGAGGACAGTGATGAGAGCAAAAAAAAAAAAAAAAAGAGAGATATCTTGATTGAGGGAGCCATTATGGGGCTAACAAAAAACCTGGTACTAGAGAAATTCCGAGGAATTCATAAGGATGACCCCAACTAAGACCTTAAGAAATAGAAGAAATTGTGCCCAAACTGGTCTTGCCCTGGAGTCAGGTTGATGAATCTCTTAAATGTAACCATACAATCATCATTCATCAACTTATGAAAACAGGGGCAGAAACCCACAGTGGAGAACTGTGCTGAGCAGCCAAAGTCCATTTGAAGAGTCGGAGGAGTGAGAATTATAAGAGGCTTAATTTATTTCTTTCTTTTTTTTTTTTTTTTAATTTTTCGAGACAGGGTTTCTCTGTAGCTTTTGGTTCCTGTCCTGGAACTAGCTCTTGTAGACCAGGCTGACCTCGAACTCACAGAGATCTGCCTGCCTCTGCCTCCCAAATGCTGGGATTAAAGGCGTGCGCCACTACCGCCCGGCTGAGGCTTAATTTCTTTACGATACAAAATATGTCCCAAATACTGGAAAGTTAACTTCCTCTACACTTTCTCTGGGGCGATGACTATGCATGAGTAAGACCTCTAAAATTTGTATAGCTTAAGCCACAAACTTCTGGCTTAATAAAGCACTATTTGGCATGTCCTGAGGCAAGATTTTCCATGTTATCTCCTCATAGGCTCTTGAAATATACTGATGGAAAATTAAGTGTAAATCCATGACAATCTTGAAAAACCAAAGGAATGGTATAAAATAAATCTTTTAAATCAAAAATAATCTCATAGGTATCTTTTGTTATGACTGTAGGAGAAGACAACCCAGGTGTCAAAGCTTCCATTTGTTGCGTGGTTTCATTAACTTCTCTCAAATCTTGTATTATTGCCCATTTCCCAGATTGCCTTTTTAACACAATTATCAGAGAATTCCAGGGAGAATGAGAAGCCATGATATGACCCAATCTGTTCCTTAACTAACTGCAACTTTTATTTTTTCTTCTGTTAGAGCCCACTGATCGACCCATATAGGCTCTTCACTTTTACAAATAATAGAGTCTGCAGGTGTCTCAGTGACCTCTCATAAAAATACCCTAATCATTCTCTGGAAGGCATTTTGCTATTTACCATATGATCAATACTTCACTTATTCTCCTTGTCTACCCTTGATTGGTTGTTGGAACATTTGATTAGCAACAACTTCATTGGGACTCATTCAGCTCATAACATATCAACCCCACAAATTTACAGGCAAATGGGGAACAGAGTGCAACAGAAAATTTCCTTCATGACCCTCTTCATATTTACAGGAAAGCTCAATGCTGCTTTACTCAGGAATGTGAGTCTGACCAATCCCTTGAAGCTGTGTAATAGTCTGCACCTTGCCACATTAAAGGCCATTGTCTGTCAGGAATGAGACAGATGTGCACCAGTATTTAGGAGGCCAGAAAAGTCTTTCCATTTATAAATAAAGTGAGTTCTGGGCACTGTATACTTATGGCTTGTAAACAATAGATATCAGATTAAACAAACCATTAATTCCTCTCTCTTACCTCTTTTAACCTGGTTTTTGTTTGTTTGTTTGCTTGTTTGCTTGCAATTTGGGAAATAAAATCAATTGCGCATGTCTCTGGCCTTTCCTTACCACAGAAATTCCATTAGATGAGTGAGTCATAAACACAATTTCTCCTTCAAAATCAGAGTCAATCACATTGGGAGCAACAAACATTCCCTGCAGAGTAGTGCTACTTCTTCCCAACAGTGCCCTTCAGAAAAGGCCCACAAACACCTTATAGAGAGCTTGCACTCCTATTTCAGGAGTAAAACTCATGTAGATTGTTGAACAGAGATTCAGTCTAGCACTGCATGCCATTGCTCTGCAGATATCCTAAATGAATTTTCTTGCAGAAGACAGGGGAAACAGGCTGCAGATTGCCCCATAGATATCTCTCAGGGCCTGAGATTATTTTTTTTTCTACAGGAGATTCCCTGGGGTATCCCTGTTTAATCTACTTTAATTAGTCCAATGTGTTCCCTCTCCTGGATATCAGTCATAATCCAAGTTCCTTTTCTTCTCTCATAACAGGACACTGTCTGACCTGATGCCCTTTCTGACCACAACCAAAATAATTCCCAGTGTTACTGTGACTCTCCCTCTTTATGAAACTTGATATCTTTGTTGGGAGAGTATATCTTTGTTATTCCCTGTAACGCAGTAGCCATAACCAATCACTGAATGTATGTGGGTCCAATATCTGAACAAATTCAAATATAATAAGAGATTTCAACTTTCTTTCTAAAAGGTCTCAAAGCAGCCTGGCATACTGAATTTCATTCTCATAGGCTAGCTGCTTAAGATTCAAATCTTCAGCTTCTGTATCAATTAATTTGCTGGATGTCAGTATCAGCCTAGAGAAAAAGTCTTGAATTTATTATTTCTGTTAACTCCTCAGTCAGTTCTCCAGAAGACAGAAGACATTCCAGACCTTCTTGATAGCTGTACTATATTGGGCAAACATTCCCATATCAAAATTCAGTTCCTGATCTGTTTCCCTATAGACTTATGGCAGGGGCTATGCAGGGTAGGGTATCAGCTAAGTGTTTTGAGGTTTGGTTGTCCCATTGGCAGACAGAGAGCCAGAGGTCAGCAGCAGTGGCAGCTGGAAAACATCTGCAGTATAGGTACATGCATGGTTGCCATTTCAGAAGATCTGAGACCAAGGCACCCATAGGCTTTTACTAACACAAGTGTCTGAGCAGACAGGTGGGTCAGGACTGTCTTCACTTCCTGGAGTCCCAGAGCAGTCCAGATTTAGTGGTGACTCATGTGTGGGGGAGAGAAAGGGAGATTTGAAATATCTAAAATCTCTGAAAATTTCTTCACTTGCTGCTACTTTAATTGAGCTCCCCTAATTTTAAAAATAACTCTAAACAAATGTACAAACATCTGTCTACTATTACCTTGCACAATATTTATAATTTTGTTTATGAATTCACTCCTGAGTTACTCACCACTACTTCACTTTACTTTAATCTGAGATTTATCTTCACATTATAAGTGTCCTTCATTTAAATCTCTATTTTCAAGTCCCGTATCCAGTAGACTTGTTCATGGCAACTTGAAGGGAGGAGTGAGGATGAAAGAAAGAAATAGTTGAGAAACAAAAGATAGAGTATGGAAGGCATCCTGTGAATCCTGTGATCATCCCTGAGCTTATCACTCATAGTCTTCATATACCCCATTTGAAAGGGGAGGGCACAAGGCTTCCATAATACAAGCACAATTACCTCCTTATATCTCAAAACATCTGGTAAACACACCCTAAAACATTATGTCATCTGGTTTTTGAATAGCAAGACTTCCAGTAACCACAACTTTGGCCAAATATCTTGTTTTCCAGGCAATACATCCAGTAGCCATACCTTAGATCAAAACATTCTGTTTTTTAATCTTGAAGGAGCAAAAGTAAGTCTGAATTCTCTGACTTTTAGTCAAGATGGAAGAGATCCACTTCTGTAGGCCTCCACAGAGGTATGTATAAATTTCTACCCATTCCTCCATTGTGCAATATCTAGGTTGTTTTCAGGCTCTTGCTTTTATGAATAACGCTTTTAGGGAACAAAGTTGAGCAAGTGTCTTTGTGGTAGGGTGATGTATGCTTTGATATGTGTGCAAGAATTGAGAGTTGGATTTTGAGTTAGATCAATTCCCAACTTTCTGAGGAACCAGAATAATGATCTACAAAGTGTGTGAACTCCCTCCAGAAATGGAGAAGAGTTCCTCTTATTCCATGTCCTCACCAACATACATAATCACTTGTGTTTTTGATTTGAGCCATTGTGCCAGATATAATATGGAATTTCAGAGACATTTTGATTTGCAGTTCTCTGATGGCTAAGGATGTTGAACATTTCTCTAAGGACTTTTTGGACAAGTGAAATTCATCTTTTGAGAATTTGCAATTTAGATCTATTTCCCAAATTTTAATAGAATTATTTGATTTGATGTCCAGCTTCTTGAGTTCTTAATCTATTTTGGGTATTAGCCCATTGAAAAATTGGTGGTTGATGAGGATATTTTCCCATACTTTTTTTTAAGACAAGGTTTTTTTATTTAAAAATTTCCACCTCCTCCCCTCCTCCCGATTCCCTCCTCCCATCCTTCTCCAGTCCAAAGAGGAGTCAGAGTTCCCTGCCTGTGGGAAGTCCAAGGTCCTCCCCCTCCATCCAGTTCTAGGAAGGTGAGCATCCAAACAGACTAGACTCCCACAAAGCCAGTATATGTAGTAGAATCAAAACCCAGTGGCATTGTCCTTATCTTCTCAGTCAGCCCTCATTGTCAGCCACATTCAGAGAGTCTGGTTTGATCACATGCTCCATTCCCCGTCCAGCTGACCTTGGTGAGCTCCCATTAGATCACCCCCACCGTCTCAGTGGGTGGACACACCCCTCACAGTCCTGACCTCTTTGTTCATGTTCTCCCTCTTTCTGCTCCTCATTTGGACCTTGAAAATTCAGTCCAGTGCTCCAGCGTGGTTCTTTGTCTCTATCTACATCCATCGCCAGAGGAAGTTTCTATGGTGATATGCAATATATTCTTCAGTGTGGCTATGGGATAAGGCCAGTTCACAGGCCCTCTCTTCAGCTGCCCAAGGAGCAAGCTGGGGACATCTCCTTGGACACCTGAAGCCCCTCTAGAGTCAAGTCTCTTGCCAAACTTAACATGGCTCCCTTAATTAAGATATATACTTCCCTACTCCCATATCCACCCTTCCTCCATCCCAACCATGCCATTTCCCCAAGCTCTCCTCATCCTCCTCTTCTCTCTTCTCTCTATGCATCTCCCCTTACTACCACACCACCCCCATTCCCAAGCTCCCAATTTGCCTGGAAATCTTATCTATTTCCAATATCCAGGAGGATAACTATATGTTTTTCTTTGGGGTTACTTTCTTATTTAGCTTCTCTAGGATCATGAATTTTAGGCTCTATGTCATTTATTTATGGCTAGAATCCACATATGAGTGAGTACATACCATATTCATCTTTTTGGATCTAATTTACCTCAGTCAGGATAGTTTTTTCTATTTCCATCCATTTGCATGCGAAATTCAAGATGTTATTGATTTTTACCACTGAGTAGTACTCTAATGCACATATATTCCACACTTTCTTTATCCATTCTTCAATTGAGGGTCATCTAGGTTGTTTCCAGGTTCTGGCTATTACAAATAATGCTGCTATGAACATAGTTGAACAAATGCTTTTGTAGTATGATAGGGCATCTCTTGGGTATATTCCCAAAGGTTGTATTGCTGGATCCTGGGGTAGGTTGATCGTGAATTTCCTAAGAAACTGCCAAACTGATTTCCAAAGTGGGCCAGGTGGTGGTGGCGCACGCCTTTAATCCCAGCACTTGGGAGGCAGAGGCAGGCGGATCTCTGTGAGTTCGAGACCAGCCTGGTCTACAAGAGCTAGTTCCAGGATAGGCTCCAAAACCATAGAGAAACCCTGTATCAAAAAAGAAAAAAAAATACTTGACCTGATTTCCAAAGTGGTTACACAAGTTTGCATTCCTACCAGCAATGGATGAGTGTTCCCCTTACTCCATATCCTCTCCAGCAAAGGCTATCATTTGTGTTTTTGATTTTAGCCATTCTGACAGGTGTAAGATGGTATCTCAAAGATGTTTTGATTTGCATTTTCCTGATTTCTAAGGAGGTTGAGCATGACCTTGAGTGTCTTTTGGTCATTTGAACTTCTGTTGAGAATTCTCTGTTCAGTTCAGTGCCCCATTTTTAAATTGGGTTAATCAGCATTTTAAAGTCTAGAGTTTCTTGAGTTCTTTATATATTTTGGAGATCAGACCTTTGTCTGATGTGGGGTTGGTGAAGATCTTCTCCCAATCAGTAGGTTGCCTTTTTGTCTTAATGACAGTGTCCTTTGCTTTACAGAAGCTTCTCAGTTTTAGGAGGTCCTATTTATTCATTGTTGCCCTTAATGTCTGTGCTACTGGGGTTATATGTAGGAAGTGGTCTCCGGTGCCCATGTGTTGTAGACTACTTTCCACTTTCTCTTCTCTCAGTTTCATTGTGTTCATATTAATATTGAGGTCTTTAATCCAGTTGGACTTAAGTTTTGTACAAGGTGATAGATATGGATCTATTTCCATTCTTCTACAGGTTGACATCCAGTTATGCCATCACCATTTGTTAAAGATACTTTCTTTCTTCAATTGTATAATTTTGTCTCCTTTATCAAAAATCAGGTGTTCATGGGTTTGTGGATTAATATCCGGGTCTTCAATTCAATTCCATTGGTCAATATCTCTGTTTTTGTGCCAATACAAAGCTGTTTTCTATACTGTAGCTTTGTAATAGAGTTTGAAGTCACGGATGTTAATGCCTCTGGAAGTACTTTTATTGTAGAGCATTGTTTTTGCTATCCTGAGTTTTTTTCCATATAAAGTTGATTATTGTTCTTTCAAAGTCTGTGAAAAATTTTGTTGGGATTTTGATGGGAATTACATTAAATCCATAGATTGCTTTATTTTTGTAGAAATACCATTTTTACTATGTTGATCCTCCCTATCCACAGCATGGTAGATCCTTCCATTTTCTGGTATCCTCTTCAATTTCTTTCTTCAAAGACTTTAAGTTCTTGTCAAATAGATCTTTCCCTTCCTTGGTTAGAGTTACCCCAAGATACTTTTTGCAATTTGTGGTTATCGTGAAAGGTGATATTTTTCTGATTTCCCTCTCTGCTTCTTTGTTCTTTGTGTATCTTAAATCAACTGAGTTTTTGGAGTTATCTTGTATCCTGCCACATTAGTAAAGGTGTTTATCAGCTGTAGGAGTTCCTTGGTATAGTTTTTGGGATTACTTATGTACACTATCATATCATCTGCAAATAACAAAAGTTTGACTTCTTTCTTTCTGATTCAAATACACTTGATCTCGTTATGTTGTCTTATTACTATTGCTAGAACTTCAAGAACTATGTCGAAGAAATATGGTGAGAGTGGACAGCCTTGTCTTGTTCATGATTTTAGTAGAAAGGCTTTGAGTTTCTCTCCATTTAATTTGATATTAGCTGTTGGCTTGATATATATTGTTTTTATTATATTTAGGTATGATCCTTGTAGCCCTAACCTCTCCAAAACCTTTATCATAAAGGGGTGTTTGATTTTGTCAGATCCTTTTTCCACATCTAATGAAATGATCATATGTTTTTCTTTCTTTGTTTATTTATATGATCGATTACATTGATAGATTTTTGTATGTTGAACCAGCCCTGCATCTCTGGGATGAAGCCTACTTGATCATAATGGATAATTTTTTAATGTGTTCTTGGATTCTGTTTGCCAGAATTTTATTGAGAATTTTTGCATCAATGTTCATGAGTGAGATTAGTCTGTAATTCCCTTTCTTGGTTGGGTCTTTGTGTGATATATTGAGGAGTATAGGTATTAGCTCTTCTTGGAAGTTCTGATAAAATCCTGCATTAAAACCATTATGTCCTGGGTTTATTTTGGTTGGTAGGTTTTTTATGACTTCTATTTCCTCATGACTTATAGGTGTATTTAAATTGTTAATGTGGTCTTGATTTAATTTTTTTAAAGGGTACTTATCTAAAACAAGTACATTTCTTTTACATTTTCCAACTTTGTGGCATATAAGCTTTTGTAGTAAGACCTAATGATTCTCTGAATTTCCTCAGTGTCTGTTGATATGTCCCTTTTTTCACTTCTGATCTTGTTAATTTACATGTTCTCTCTCTGCCTTTTGAATAGTTTGGATAAAGGTTTCTCAATCTTGTTGACTTTCTCAAAGAACTAGTTCTTTGTTTCATTGATTCTTTGGATTGTTTTCTGTGTTTCTATTTTGTTGCTTTCAGCCCTCAGTTTGATTATTTCCAGTCTTCCTCCTCCTGGGTAAGTCTGCTTCTTCTTTTTTTTTTTTTTCCAGAGCTTTCAGCTATGCTGTTAAGTCTCTAATGTAAGTTTTTCCTCTTTTTTTGTGGGCATTTAGAGCTATGAAATTTCTTCTTAGCACTGCTTTCATAGTGTCGCATAGGTTTGGGTATGTTGTGTCTTTATTTTTGTTGAATTCAAGGAAGACTTTAATTTCTTTATTTATTTTTTCCATGACCCAGAGGTGGTTCAGTAGTTGACTTTTCAGCCTCCATGAGTTTGTAGGCTTTCTGGGAGTAGAATTGTTGTTGAATTCTATCATTATTCCATGGTGATCTGATAAGACACAGGTGGTTACTAGTATTTTTTTTTGTATCTGTGGAAGTTTGCTTTGTTACCAAGTATGTGGTCAATTTTCAAGAAGGTTCCATGAGATGCTTAGAAGAAGGTATATTCTTTCCTATTTGGGTGGAATGTTCTATGACATCAGTTATGTCTATTTGATTCATTACCTCCATTAATTCTCTTATTTCTCTGTCAGGTTTCTGTCTGATTGACCTGTCCATTTGTGAGAGAGGAGTGTTGAAGTCTCCTACTGTTAGTGTGTGGGGTTGATATCTGCCTTGAGTTCTAGTAATGTTTCTTTTACATAAGTGGGTGCTTTTATTTTAGGGGCATAGATATCAGGATTGAGACTTCATCCTGTTGAATTGTTCCTGTTATGGGTATAAAGTGTCCATCTCTTCTGATTGATTTTAGTTTGAAGTCAATTTTGTTAGAAATTAGTAGAGCCACATCCACTTGTTTCTTAGGTTCATTTGATTGAAAAACTTTTCCCCAACCATTTACTCTGAGTAATATGTCTGTCTTTGTGGTTGAGGTGTGTTTCTTGTAAACCGCAGAATGTTGGATCCTGTTTTCCCTTCCAATCTCTTAGCCTGTGCATTTTTATAGGTGAATTGCGTCCATTGATATTAAGTGATATCAATGACCAGTGGTTATTAACTCCAGTTATTTTATTTATTTTTTTGAGGTAGAGTTTGTGTATATCCCTTCTTTGAGCTGTGCTGTTGAAGGGTCGCTAGATGTCTGAGTTATTATGGGCATTGTTGGACTCCTTGGGTTGTGATTTTCCTTCTGTTACTTTCTGTAAGGTTGGATTTTTGGATATGTATTGTTTAAATTTGTTTTTATCCTGGAATATTTTGTTTTCTCCATTGATGCTGAATGAAAGTTTGGGTGGGTACAATAGTTTGGTCTTGCATCCATGGTCTCTTAGTGTCTGTGGCACATCTATCCAAGACCTTTTGGCTTTCATGGTTTCCATAGAGAAGTCAGGTGTAAGTCTGATAGGTTTACCTTTATAATTTACTTGGCCTTTTTTCTTTGCAGCTCTTAATATTCTTTCTTTATTCTGTATGTTTTGTGTTTTGATTATTATATGGTGAGGGGATTTTTTTTTTTGATCCAGTCTTTTTGGTATTCTGTATGCTTCTTCAACCTTCATAGGAATATCCTTCTTTAGTTTGTAAAAGTTTTCTTCTATAAGTTTGTTGAATATATTTTCTGGGCCTTTGAGCTGTAATTCTTCTTCTTTTACCTTTATTATTCTTAATTTTGGTCTTTTTATTGTATCCTAGATTTCCTGGATGTTGTGTGATGAGAATTTATTGGATTTGCTATTTTCTTTGATCAATTTGTTTATTTTCTCTATGGTGTCTTCAGCATCTGAGATTCTTTCCTCTATCTCTTGTATTCTGTTGGTTATGTTTGTCTCTGTCATCTCTGTTCGTTTACCTAGATTTTCCATATCCAGCTGGCCCTCAGTTTGTGTTTTCTTCATTACCTCCATTTCAGTTTTCAAGTCTTGAACTGTTTACATTATCTGTTTGATTGTTTTTTTTTTTTTTCTTGGTTTCCTATGGTGTCTTTTAGGGATTTATTCATTTCTTCAAACTTTTTGTTATTCTTCTCATCCATTTCTTTAAGAGAATTTTTCAAATCCTGTTTAAGGGATTCTATCACTTTCATAATGTCTCTTTTTTCTACTTCTTCTGGATTAGGGTGTTCATGTCTTCCTGTTGTATGTTCGCTGGTTTCTGGTGTTATCATGTTGTTTTTCAGATTGTTGGAGGAATTTTTGCATTGGCGCCTGCCCATCTCTTCCTTCAAATGCTCTCTGATGGATCTTCTGGTACAGGATCAGGTCCCCTTGCTGGCCAGGGACCTTATAGACAAAAGGACTAGCTTGCTGCAGGCAGGCTTAGTGAAACAAAGGAACTCTTGCCCAGTTGCACTCACCACCCTGTCCCAGCCCCAAAACAGGTTAAGCTGGGGGAATCTTATGACCCTGAAGAAGGGACAGGGTGCCTGGGAGCAAGATGGGATGGGATAGGAAGAGAGTGGCAGTAGCCGGGGAGAGAAGCCCCTGCAGAATGACCAGAAAGTTTAGGGGGTTGAGGAGTGTCTGTGCTCCATTTCTGGGGCTTCTACCAGCCTGTCAGGAACACACTTAGCTCTCAGATGGATCTTCTGGTATAGGATCAGGCCCCTTGCTGGCCAGGGACCTTGCAGACAAAAGCTAAAGAAAGAATATTAAGAGAGAACACCGTCCTACACGACCACAAAAGGAGTCGAGTTGCCCGAACCAGAGTCCGAGGCAAGAGCTGTTTTCCCATTCTTTAGACTGTTGCTCTGTCCTTATAACATTGTCTTTTACCTTGCAAAAGCTCTCGAGTTACATAAAATCCTGTTTATTATTTGTCAGTCTTAGTGCCTGCACAATTGTGTTTTGTTTAGAAATTTGGTGCCTTTGCAAATTATTTAAAAGTTATTCCCCTTAAAAAACACAGTAATAGAATTAAAAGCCATGTAAAGATGGAAAATACACAGAGAGTCTGGAAACTGTAACATATAATGTTGTCTTAGAATTGAGGAAGAAGCAACACCTGTTGAAAGTCATTTAATTATAATTGCTGCTGGAATTAACCAACCTATATATTTTCAAAATATCTTGACTTCAACAAGTAAGTCAAAAAACATTTTACTCTGGGAAAGAAGTTCTGCTTTTACTTCCATAGGATATAACAGGCTGTGAATTCATTCTAAGTTAAGAAAAATCAGGTTTTATCAAGCAAGATGCCCTGAATTTTTTCTGAGAGAAATGAATACCCCAGATAATCTAATTTCTCAGAGTTCCTTTGTTGTAGTTTTTCTCATAAAATACTCCAGTCAGAATTTTATCATAATTCTAAATATTCTCAGGGTACATCAAAGGTTACCAGTGCCCCCAATCAGCAGGAAGTAGTCTAGAAAATATCACCCACATTGACAAAAATGAATTATCTAGGTTTCTCTTCATTTAGAGTATTATTTACAAGTTGTTATTGATAATGTTCAGGGAGAAAAAGCAAAATAATGGAGATAAAATTCAGAGTTATTATTTTGGTTAGAAAAAAAAGGAAAATACTGTGGGATAATGATCTTGTCCATTTTAAAGATTTGTTACTTGTCTTGGTTTAATAAAATGCTTACTGGCCAATTACTAGTCAGGAAGTATAGGCAAGGACTAGGAGAATTCTGGGAAGAGGAAAGGCAGAGATGCAGTCACAAGCCAGACAGACACAGAGGAAGGAAGATAAGAATGCCTCACTGAGAAAAGATGCCAAGATACATGGCTAAACATATATAAGAATTATGGATTAATTTAAGTTGCAAGAGCTACTACTCAGTAATAATCTTGAATAGTAGGCCAAGGAGTTTACACTTAATTCCAGCCTCTGTGAGTTTATTTGGGTCTGAATGCTGTTGAACTAGGCAGGAAACTTCTTTCAATTTTTGCCCAGGATTTTTCAGGGATCTTCCTTGATCAAACCAGAGTATCTTTATTTTTTTCATTTATTTATTTATTTTGGTTTTTCAAGACAGGGTTTCTCTGTGGTTTTGAAGCCTGTCCTGGAACTAGCTCTTGTAGACCAGGCTGGTCTCGAACTCACAGAGATCCGCCTGCCTCTGCCTCCCAAGTGCTGGGATTAAAGGCATGCATCACCACTGCCCGGCCCCAGAGTATCTTTAAATTTTAACTTTGAATAGCTCCACAGATTTTATTTTCTGTGGAATTAAAAGCAGGATCAAAAACCCAAAGTAACACCTTTTTTTTTATTTTCATTTTGAAGTGAATTTATTTTAAAAATATGTAGGTTGATGCAATCTAGCAACGTTTCTAATGAAATGTTTCTTTGCAGCTATTAGTCCTTTCTCAGTGTTCAAAAAATTCAAAGATAGCACAACAATGTACAGTAATCAGACTATGTATTTTCCATTTTCACGTGGCTTATTTTTTATATTACTTCACTCACTTTTTTAAAAGGATTTTCTTATTTTAAAACTATACTTTTAATCTATGACTGTTTATACTCTTTGTCTTCTTTTTCTCTAATGTGTGTATATATACCCATTACCCATACCATGAGAGTGAATTCACCCATGACACTCTCTGGAAGACCAGTATCCAGATGTGAGATAGCCCAGAGACCCAGGATGAAAACAAACACAAAATCATACAAAAAGTAAATGTAATTATGTCCAAATGATATTCACTTTTTCTTGTAGATTTGTTCCTAACCCAACTGACATCAAAGTGGTTTCATCCAGAAGTTGATGGAAACGGATGTAGAGACTCACAGCCGAACATAAGGCTGAGCGCTAAGAATCCTCTGTAAGATTAAGAAGGATTGTAGGTGCCAGATGTTTAAGAACACCATAGAAATACCACTGAATCAACTAACCTGGTTTACAAAGCCTGATCAACAGGCTGTGTAGAACTCACCAAGGCACTATGCATATATATTATAGTTGTGTATCTTGGTTTTTTTTTTTTTTTTTGAATTTTCGAGACAGGGTTTCTCCGTAGCTTTTTGGTTCCTGTCCTGGAACTAGCTCTTGAAGAAAGACCAGGCTGGCCTCGATCTCACAAATATCAGCCTGCCTCTGCCTCCCGAGTGCTGGGATTAAAGGCCTGCGCCACCACCGCCCAGCTTTGGTTTTCTCATGGAACTCATAAAAGTGGGAGGAGAGGCTCTCTCTGAATCCATTTCTTGGTTTTACAAACCTTTCCTACTACTGGGCTGCTTTGTCCTCCAATAATAGAAGAGGATGTGCTTAGTCTCACAGTAACTTGGTATACCAAGGCTGGGTTGTAGAAAGCCTACCCTTTCTGAAAAGAAACAGAGGAGAAGAAGGAAAAAGGTTGCAGCAAAAGTTGGGAGGAAGGACTGGGAAGACAGACCAGGTAAAATATTTGGTGGATAAGGATGAAAAACCAGGAAAATGATATTTATCAAAAATTAAAAAATCAAAATAAAGCTTTCTATCCCTTCTCCTGAAGTTCCAAGAAAAAACAGACATGAGATTCCATCACAGTTTATAGAAGAGGAACCAATGAGTTTAAAACACTTACTTACATAGCAGTGAGGGAGGATTCACTGGTAAGAAGATAGGTAACTATAAGCTAGACACACTGGAAAGATCTGTACTCAGTAGATTTGACAACTTTCCCATGACTGGAGAGATGGAATCAATCCCTCTCAAGTCTCCCCACCTATTTCCTCTACTGGCCTCTTCCAAACAGTCTGCAAATAGAGAAGCAATCTATTCAGCTACTTGGGAGATCCTGGCAGATACAGGTAGGTCCCTTAATCATCCCAGATCTTCCTATAAAGGATGGTCAATGAGTCCAACTATGGTGATTTTTCCCACAGTAGGTCCAGCAAAACTCCTGAAGTATGAATTCCAGTAGAAAGGTAAATGTATATAAAACTTGAATATCAAAGAGGCCTCATTGTCTCACTTTGTTTTCTTTCACCTTCTATCATATTATTGTTAGCAAGTCTTCTCATATTTGCCTATGTTATAAAAGACTTTTCTTTTAATTAAACCACCACCTTCAGGAGATTATCAAACTGTTACATGTCTGCATAAGTGTATATTCCTAAGTATATATTTAAATGAGTTAAAATAGTAAGTTATCACAATTAAATTATCTTAGACTTTATTTTCTCTCCTTCAAAGACATCCATTGCCCACATCTCAGTCCTATCTCATATACTAGTCAAGATCAAAGCTTTACAATGTGTTCGTAGCAGGCCACCAGCTTTTACCATTCCAAAAGAGAAAAATCTGATCAGATGTTGTAAAAACCAAAGTACACTCTAAGTGTGCCCCCACCTAGTTAACACTTTGACTTATAACTTGTTTATCTTTGTAACTAGTAAAATATAAGAACTTTCAGTTTTAGACTTATAACTTGAGGAAACCTGAATTTTGGATTTATTGGTTATGCTCACTTATGTCTGGCTCCCACCAAATTTTTTATGCCCATTGAGGTAAAAACAGTGCTTTTGTTTTAACACTTTTAAAATTTGTACTTTCAGGATTATTTCTTCCTGTAAAGCATAGTACTTAATTTTGGACTAATCATTATTTTTTTCACAGAAAAAAATATGTTTTTCCTTTTAGCATATCAACATGCATTAGTTGTTTTTAAAGCAGTGGTTATCAACCTGTGGGCCATGACCCCATTAGGAACCCCTATCTCAAAATATATTTGCTTTCCCTTCATAGCAGTAGCAAAATTACAATTATAAAGTAGCAATAAAAATAATTTTGTGGTAGATGGTCACTACAACATGAGGAACTATATTAATGACTGCAGCATTAGGAAGATTGAGAACCACTCTAAGAGTTATGTGCAAAAGTATTCTTTAAATAGTATATATATATATATATATATATATTAATTTATTAAAGTGTGATTTTCAAGTAATTTCTCATATTATCTTAATTGATAGTTATTTACATTCCATACTCCATCAGAGTTATGTGAAATAATAAAGTGAGAAATCACAAGCCATTTGATATGCAAAGTAGTATTTCTATATTACCTAGACCAGCTAAACCAGCTTGGCTAATGTGGTAAGCCAGCATTCCCTGTATTGAAATGAAATCTCCCACACCTGATTACTGTCTTGAAACACATTCTAGGAATCTCAAACTCTGAACTATCAGTCTTCTGTTAATATTGCCTCATAAAAGACCAGCAAATATAACAGTTGATGGGGATAATTAACCTTGCATTGAACTAGTGAGTCAGCCTTTTTGGGGAGTTATCCATGGCAAACTTGCCTACCCTTGTTCAATGATCTTTCAAAGTTTTTGTTCCTAATCTGACATTATTTATGCTCAACATTTTTAATGTTACTAAAAATGTGTTACATCCTATGTTAATTATCATGAAGTGTGTGTGTGCATGGGGAGGTTTTTGTGTCTATAGGTATGTTACCTCATATTAGGAAGAAAGGTATTAGAAAGGAAGAAGAAAGGCAGAGGATGAGGAAGAGGAGGAGAGTAAGAAAGAGGAATGAAGGAGAAACAAAACAAAAAATATGTTGCAGTAGCTTAGAACTATAATAACAGCACTTAGGAAGCTGTACATTCAAAGTCCACTTTAGCTATTACAAACAGCAAATTTCTGAGTGTTATCACCCCATTCTGCTCACTAATATACTTCATAGCTTAGTAAGACTAGGGGTTCCTTCCCTCCTTGGAAGTTTGCCTTCTGGTACTACAATTTACTATTTTATTAAAGCAGAGCACTCCCTAACAATAATCAACAAATATTTATTCTTAACATACAAATAAATATAGTCTTTATCTCTTATCAAGAAAACTTCTCTTCACAATAGATGGAAAACAGTGCAGAAAACTAAAACCAATTAAAATGCGAATTGTGGAGCCCAGGCCCAAAATATAGATTTTCAAAATCTTCAAAACACTTCAACACTTAAGGCTTAAGGATTATTTCAAAAGAGGAGCAGAAAAGATTGTAAAGGCCAGAGTATCAAGGTATATGTTTGAGGTATGTCTCCTAGTAAAATGAGAAGTTAACCCCTAAAAATCTCAATAGCCTGATTGACTAAATGTGATGCCACAAATGCACATATAAAGTAGAAAGAGAAAAGACCATGAAGCCTCAACCTTTCACATACTCACACCCACAGAATAACAAGCAAACAACAATCAAACAAAAACAAGCTATAGGCAAGCATCGAACGCTTGGAATGGAATTCTCCTAGGGAAGAACATACCAATTGTCTGTCCAATTCCAAATGGTCACTTGACTTTATGTGTAAAAACATATACAAACTTGATATTTTAAATACTACATAGATTATATTTAGGAATACATATATATTCACACACACATTTTTTTCAGAGTTAAATGATCATACTCTCACATGTAGACACACACACACAAACACTCACCATTCAAAAATATATTAGCATACTAAGTGCTGAAAAGGAAATTTATGGTGGTAGACCACTCCTATAATCCCAGTACTTCAAAGGTTAAGAAAGGAGAGTTGACACAAGTTAGAAGTCAAAGGATATGAATGAGATTCATTTGAAAGAAAAAAGTTGAACAATAAAAGAAGAAAATTCAAATGAAATTTAACAAATATAATTTTATTAATACTTTGAGAATTTTAAAGAATGTATTTTGATAATATTCATCTAGAAATATTTCCCCTTTTTAATCTCTTTAGCTCCTATTTAAATATATATGTATATATATTATAAAGTTATTATGTATGTATATATATACACATATATTTACATACATACATAAATACATACACACATAATCTCTCATTCATTTCAACTCCAACTTGTGCTGTTTGTATTCTTTGGGTGTGGGACCATCCACTAGAGTGTAGGCAACTAAACGGGCGTTACTCCCTAGAAGAAAATTGGCTATTCCTCCTGTAAAATTTATATACTTCATAGTATTGAAAAGTGATCTGTAGACTGCTAGAGAGAAAAGTAACCAAATATTTTAGCTGTCTGTGAAGTCTGTGAACTTCTAAAAGGGCAAAAATGAGAATATAAGATCCAAACATGTAAAAGTGTAACAAATGTTATAAGTAATGTTTATAACCCACTTTCTGCTTGGATTTAAGACATGCTCTGTGGGATCAAGTACATGCTTGGTGCTAAAACTCTGGCCAAGAACCATGCTTACAGAGATAGTGGGCCGCAAGGAAGAACCTATTAAAATTATTTTGCTCAATAATGTTGTTTTCTAACTTCTATCCACAGATTAATGTATACCACACCTCATCAAAGAATTTTTTTCTAGTTGATTGTGGTTAACCCAGACAATAACAACCAATCAAAATCGAGGGAATAAGAAACTATGGAGAGATCTTTAAGTGCTTTTAGGTGTCAAAAGTTTTAATCATTGACTATTTAATACTAAAATATTCTTTATTTCTCCTGTCAGCTTAATGGAAAATAGTCAAGTCTCAGAGTTAATATAAATGCGAATATACTGGCAATTCAAAATTGTAAGGATTCCTGTTTTAAAACTTGTCTCTAAATAGCATTCAAGTATGGATGTGGGATTCCCCTCTCTATGCTGTAAATATCATTGGTTAATAAAGAAACTGCTTTGTGCCTATAGCAGAGCTATAGGGGAACTGAGCTAGGTGGGGAAAATTAAACTGAATGCTATGAGGAAGGAGGCAGAGTCAGGGAGAAGCCATGTAGCCCCAATGGAGATGGAAGCTGGAAATTTTCCCAGTAAGCTACAGCCTTGTGGGGATACACAGATGAATAGAAATTGGTTAAATTAAGATGTAAGAGTTAGCAAATAAGAAGCTAGAGCTAATGGTCCAAACAGTGATTTAAATAATATAATTCCTGCACGATAGTTCAGTTCTGGGTGGCCAGAACAAAGAAGTGGCCTCCTCCAACAAATTGGTGTGCCAATGTGTTGGACTAAATCCACATTAAATCTGAGAGGGCTGTGAAAGAAATTCTAGGCACAAAAAACAAAGTTTAGCTGCATTTATTTTCCCGAATGGGCTTTGCTTAATGGCAGCACATTGCAGCTTCTTTAAGAGAAGTTGTCTTGACTCAATGGAAGCAGAAAAAATAAAAGCTGCACCATTTTGAAATGTTGGTTTTCTGGGCTGTGCTGCCAGTGCAACCTCTGACTCTTTCAGGAGATTGAGCATTTGAAAGTTTGTGAGCAATGTACTACAGCTTGCTTGGTGGCAACATGGGCCGGCTGTGTGCCTAGTGATGGAGCACTGTGCAAGTCTCTCAGAGTTGTTGAGTGGCTCCACCATGCTGGACTGGGAGGAGCAAGGAGCCAGTGCCTTATTTCTCCTAGTAATGGTGTGGCTTAAGTTTTAAAGAAGCACTTAATAATTTAAGAAGTGCTCCTAGATAGAAAACAGTTACAGATGCACAATTAGACAGATTCAGACATAAAAGATCTCTGAATGGATCACAGTGTTGGATAAATATGCATAGGCTTGTGAGATAGAAGAAAAAGAATATAGACAATTATAAAAGGAAGTAAATGGTTTACAAAAGGTAAAATCTTAAAGGAAACATAGTATAGACAATCATAAATTAAAGAAGCATAGATAATAAAATAAATATTAAAAAGTAATAGAGTAAAAGCAAATAAGCCACATAAAGATGGAAAAGTTCACAGAGAGTCTGGATTATGTATATTATTGTGTTTTATTTTAATTTTTGACTCTGAAGGAGCTAAGTAACAAACAAATATGCTTGAAAGGAATCTTCACTTCAGAATTTTAGTCTAAGTATTTGTTGCTTTGGAAAAGAGGTTTTGCTTTTGTTTCTACAGAGGAGAACCTTTGGATTCATTCCAGACCAATGTGGTTTGATGGACCAAGACTCCCTGAACAGTTTTCTTGAACACCCTTCAAAAACTTACTTCACCCAATAAACAGCAGGAAGAAGTTTGGACAGAAGTACTCCCATATTCCAAAATATTGTCTATAAATGTTTCTTCACATTTAGAAGGGGATATGCTATAAAGATTTTCATTGGTATGGATCTTGGTTTATTGATACAAATTTATGGTAAATTTTGTTATACTGAGTATACGTATTTCTGATCTTGAATGAGGTATTATGTTTGTTCAGCCTATTTAGAAATTTTATATATAATTAAGAAATATAGGCTAATAGATAATCAGCTATAATAGTCAAGTTTTAGTCATGTTAGTTAGATTTTCCAAATGTACAGAGATGTATTTCAGATAGATAGATTTTCTTCAAACCTTTCAAAGACTACAGAATATGGCATTTAAAATGTTTTAAAAACTTGGGACTTTTCATTAAAATGAGACACATCTGCTCCTGGCAGCACAAATCTACTTCAAGAGGAAGACAGCATTGAAGAGACTCCTTATGGTTAAGAAATTACTCTTTCCTGGACTGCTTAGCTGGAAATGCAGGACCCACAGGGAAATGATTGCTGAACTTGCTTAAAGGTGAGGTGATCCTTCAGAGTTCCTGCTTCACAAAAAGTCTGCCAGACATTCTGTAAGACACAGAAAATAGCAACTGACACACTGCCAATATAGGCAGACCTATCTTTGAAATTTCTGCTTCATGGAAAATTCTGCCAGCTACTATCGGCCTGTAAGCTTAAGATGGATACTCCAATGGTAGAGAAGAACTTTGGGTGACTGTCCAGGAAAAGAGAGGTTTCTGTCAATTCTAGAGTTTTGGAAGTTGCTTACAATAAACTTGTTTATTACTTAGGTAATATTATATCTTTCTGGAATCTTTGATGGATCTGAAGAATTTATTGTTATAATTTTCTTTAGTTATGATAAAAGATAAAGTAGATATAAATACTGTAACTATAATTCTTTCTGGATAACTGTTTTGTTATAGGTATATTTACTATGTTAAAATCTTCCTTTTTATTTAAAAATAAAAGGGGAGGTTATGTAGGATTCCCCTCTGTATGCTGTAAATATCATTGGTTAATAAAGCAACTGTGTTGAGCATATAGCAGAGTTGTAGAAGAACAGAGCTTGGTGGGGAAAACTAAACTAAATGCTGGGAGGAAGAAAGCAGAGTCAGGGAGTAGCCATGTAACCCCATTGGAGATAGATGCTAGAAAATTTCTCAATAAGTTACAGCCTCTTCGCTATGCACAGATTAATAGAAATGAGTTAAATTAAGATATAAGAGTTAGAAATAGGAAGCTAGAGTTAATTGGCTAAGCAGTGATTTAAGTAATATAGTTTCTGGGTATTAATTTCTGTTCTGGGCAGCCAGGACAAACAAGTGGCCTTCCTCCTACAAAGTAAGTTTATTTCCTCTAGTAAAAAGTACTAGTCATAAAGCCAAGATACATTAGGAAAAGAATTAGACATCAATTATAAACATGACTATGAGGTAATAATTAACAATGTTGTTTTACTTATTAAAAATCCATTTTTCCTAAAAAAATAAAAATTCAATTATTACTGTATTGTATCATCAAACAATGACCTAAAAATTGGGGAATATATCATATTTCTCAAGATACTGTTATCTTTGACAAAGTATGTCTACTTAAGTTTAAACTTTTAAAAAATATACTTGTTTCCTGAGACATATTCTAAGGCATACATCACTCTCCTCAACTCTATGTGATTGAGGATGGCTTTGGATATATAATTCTGTTCTGTTCGTGTGGTTACTGAAATCAATGATATATATCCAGACTCAAATTCATGTGATGCTGGTACCTAAGCAGGCACTCTATTACCAGAGTTACTTTGGCAAACTAAGAACCGATGTGTTTTTGTTTTGTCTCTTCATGTAATATTTGGGGACTCTTTCATAATATAATTTTATATAATTGTGTTTATTATGTGAAGTTCAAATTAAGCTTGTCACATTTATTTTCTCTTACATTTTTCCCCAAAAACGTAAATTGAACTAATTTAAAAATTAAAATAGTGAACTAAAAGCAATTTTGAATGATGAAGATATATTTTAAGCATATAAAGAAGTGAAATAGTACTAATAAACAATAAAAAGATGAACAGTTAAAATAAGGCAAAAGCATAGCAAATAGGGACAAAAATATCGAAAGAACCAGAGTTAGACATGGCAAGGATAAGTGCTGATGTTTTAGGATGACTATAGAGAGGAAAGTTGTGGCCTGTCTTTAGACTCATAGAGATTGTAGAAGGCAGTTCCTAAGACTGTGCTCACTCATTAATGTGCCCTTATGTTCATACAGTAATGTGAAGGCCAGTGAGTCAATTTTTAGAGTGAGAGTATTTCATCTTCAAGGTTAGGTTACAAAACCTGTTACTTCCATTTCAGTTACTCAAGACTTTTTCTTAGTTATCAAGGACAATAGGAACATCTCTGTTCAGTGTGTGGAGGGCAATTAAAGCCTAACAACAGTCCATCAATTAGCTTAGAAGGGAGTTATTTCCTATCAGGCTTTAATATGAAAGCAATGCTGGATAAAACAGCAACTAGCGATCCTAAACAAGACTCCTGACAACAGAAATGTATTCATTACAGGCAAGTTGTATTTAATTAATACATTACCCTTAGTTGAATAACTAATGCAGAGATAATAGATTTTTTTTCTGAGAGGACTTAGATGCCATTCAAGGATTTTTAGGCACATACACTGGTTTGACAAACTTACATGCCTTATTGAAAACTGAGAAGGAAGGATTACTACATACATGGGCAGAGATAAAGTCTAGGAGGTGATCACAGTAACAAGGTGAAAGTGAACTTTAACTATTAAAAGATTGTTTCAAAAGAGAAAATTGCAGAAATAGTTTTGTGACATATTTAGAAGCTACAATTATTGAGGCTGGAAATGAAAAACCCATTAAGGAGTCCAGAAAAAAATTATTTTTCCAACTTAAAACAGTGGCCTTTATTAAGATAAAGAACCATAGGAAAGGAGCATTTGTTCTGTCATAGTGTACTTATTTTCCATGCCAGCTGTTGAGGGCAACTGTATCATCAGAGAATTGAGAATGACTGGAGGGTTTCAAGAAATTAACTCAAAGATACATTGTAGTCTTCCAACCTACTTTCTGAAGATCTGATGTTTCTAGTTGGAGAACCTCCTAAATATTAATAAAAATTAGTCTTTATATAATACAAAAAGAAAGATACTAACTCAACTCTCCAGAAACTTTTAATTTCCTCAATGTGAACTTAAAATGATTTTCTGATTGTTTTACTAATATCAACTGTTTAAGTAGCTAATAACAATTCAGTGTGATTGATAAACTGAATTGTACTTTAGATAGACATGCGCTCTTATAAAATCTTTTTTTCTTTCTCTCTCAAAATCAGAAATAAAATCCTTTAAGAAATTACAAAATGTGGGTATAACTATAAGGTCAATATTTGGTGTATATCTCAGTAATAAAAGGAAATACTTATTTATACTCCTTATAACATAAACAGAAATAATTAGGCCTGGGAGATTTGTGTGACAGTAACTTACATAGGCTCATATATTATAATTCTTGGTCAATAGTTGGTGGACTATTTAGAAAGCATTAGGAGGTATAGCCTTGTTGAAGAATTCACAAGGGGTGAATTTTCAGGTTTCAAATGCTTACCTCAGAGCCATTATCATTCTTTCTATATCTCCATCTTAGGGTTCACATGTAAACTGCCAACTGCTACACCAGTGCCATGCCTGCCTGTTCACTGCAGTTTTACCTGCCATGAAAACAATTACCCAACCATCTGAAACTATAAGCAACTGCCAAATTAAATGCTTCTTTTTATAATTAGTCTTTGTCATGTTTTCTCTTCATAGCAATTGAATTGTAATTAAAACAAGGCTAGACATTGTTTGAGTAAGTATTTTTAGTGACAACAAAACTAAAGTTCAAAGTTTGAGGATAAGTTTTTCTATAAACAAATATTATTTATAATGTCTATGATTTTGTTTTTATGACTTGAGCCCATTACTGTTCCAAGAAGGTTGTCATGGCTCTCAGATGCAAGCAGCTTCTCCATAATAGACTGAACAGAACAAGCAAGAAATATTGTATATACAATAGTAATGCTGCAGCTTAAGCTTTTAAGAAGCACTTAACGAAGCACTTCTGGACAATAAATAAGTACAGATACACAGGAAGATTAAGACATAAGCAACCTCTAAATGTGTCACAATGTTGGATAAATGTATTTAGGCTTAAAAGAAAGAATAAAATTAGTATAGAGAATTATAAAATAAAGAAAATTGTTTATTAAAAATATAAAGTCTTTAAAGAGACAGAGTATAGACAGTAATAGCTTAAGCTGAGTAAAGAAGAAAACTTCCCAGAGTGTCTGGATCGTGTATATTATTGTGTTTCTTTTTGAAATTTTTGACTGTGAAGGAGCTAATAATCAACATATATATATTTAAAGTATTTTGTCTTCAAATTTAAGCCTAAGGATATGTTGCTTTTGAAAATAGGTTTTTCTTTTATTTCCACTGAGGATGAGAACCTATGGATTGTTTCCAGACTAATATGGTTTGATGTACCACAACCCTCTGAAAGGTTCTGTGAACACCCTCCAAAAATTACTTCACCCAACTGCTCACTGAGATAAACCTAACATACAGGATTCACTATGAAAGACCTGAATAAAAGCACTCACAAACAGCAGGAAGAAGTTTGGACAAATCTATCCCCATATTCCCAAATAATGTTTGTAAATGCTTCTTTACATTTTAAGGGGGATATGCTATAGAATTTGCATTTACATTGATCTTGGTTTATTCATACAAATTCAAAATCAATTTTGTTATATGTATATTTCTGTTCTTGATTAAGGTAATATGTTTGTGTAGTTCATTTAAAATGCAATGTGTAATTAAGAAATATAAGTTAATAGATAATATTTTATATTAATCAAGCTTAGAGTCATGTTAGTTAGATTTTCTAGGTGTACAGAGATATATTTTAGATGGATAGGCATTCTTCAATCCTTTCTAAGACTAGCTAATATGGCATTTAATATGTTTTAAGGGCTTAAGACTTTTCATGACTGTGAGACACATCTGCTCCTGGCAGCACGAATTGTTTCATGAGGAAGATGAGTGTTGAAAAGGCTCCTTATGGAGTTTGCTAGCCATTTGGCCAAGAAGCTACTCTTGTCTGAATTCCTGAACTAGAACATGGAGTACCTACAAAGAAATTACTGCTGAACTTACCTAAAGGTTAGATAATCCTTCACAGTTTCTTCTTCTGGAAAGAGTCTGTCAGATATGCTGCAGGCCACAGAAGAAAATGACTAACAAAATGCCAATGTAGGCAGAACTGCCTTTGAAATTTCCTGCTTCATGAAAAAGTCTGCTGGATAATATGGGCCTGTAGGCTGAAGATGTGTGTCCGAATGGTATAGAAGAACTTTGGATGACTGTAAAGGTAGCAAGACATCTCTGCCTATTCTAGAATTTTGGAAGTTGCTTATAATGCACATCCTGTTTATTTATATAATATTATATCCTTCTGAATTCTTTGATGGAGTTAAAGAATTTATAGTTATAGTTGTATTTTTCCTTAGTTAAAATAAAAGATAAAGTATATATAAATATTGTAACTATAATTCTTGCTTGGTACCTGTTTTGTTATATGTAAGTTACTATGTTAAAGTTAAAGCCTTCTTTTTTGTTTAAACATAAAGAGGAAACTGTGTGTGGGGTTCTTCTGTCTAATGTGTTGCTTTTATTGGTTAATAAATAAAGAAACTGGCTTGGCCTACAGCATTGGAGAAAGAAGGCGAAATTAAAGAGAAGCCATGGATCTGTTGGGGATGGATGCTGGGAACTTTACCTAGCAAACCACAGCCACATGGTGATTTACAGATTAATGGATTAAATTAATATAAGAGTTAGCAAATAAAAAGCTAGAGAAAATAGGCCAAACAGTAATTTAATTAATACAGTGTCTGTGTGATTATTTCAGGCCTAAGCTAGCGGGGTGGCCTGGAACCAACATGTGGCCTCTCTCCAACACTACGTAAAAAAATTAAAATTCTGTTTTATACATTATGTCAGTCATATCATCTCTTGCATCATTGGGAGGGTTGCCTTCACTCAAACTATACAGTCAATGGAAGAGAGTAAGGGATAAAATTGGTCTCAGATACCAAGCAGCAATGCCTGATATAACAACACATTCATAATCATTAACATTTAGCAAAGCATTCATAACACTGTATCATATATCTTGGTATTAGTATATAATTCATTAGCATATTTACTTGGTCAATCATTAGATTCTTCTAGATGATTCTGGAAGATGTAAAGGTTTCTTGTGGAATATCTGACTAATCCAGGTTCCACAGAGTCAGTTCATTAGTAAGTTATATGTTACATTTCTATTGAGGTAAACAGCTTATATTAAGGAAGTATTTATTTTTTCTTGGGTTTCATAGAGTTCATTTTATGATCATTTGGTAACACTGTTTTAATTCTGTAGTGGCACATACCATGAGGTAACAGGTGGGCAAAGAAACTTCATATCTACTGTTGGCTAAAAAGCAAAGACAGAGGAGGTTGGAAACTTAATATCACCTTCACAAGCATACCTTCAATGATATAAACTATTTTGTCTTGTCTATACTTCTTAACATTTTCTCCAACTCCCAGTATTTTCATGGATTAGATATCATACCTTTAAACATGGAATTTGGTGATATATTTCAAATTCCAATCATAATGGGAAAATTTACCAAGCATATCAGTGGTTCCAATAACCTACATTGCATCTTAAGAATGAAAGTCCTGAGATCTATATCAGTACACAGATTTATCTGTTGCCCAGGGATATTTACACAGCAAACTGGTTATCATCAAACTTGACAGTGAAAAAAATGAGCATTCTACTTAAATGAATTCTTCAATATAGAAACAAATCTTTATGTCTTCCACAAAGCTCTTAGCTTTAAAACAAGTCATGAATATAATACATATAGCATATGGATATATACATTTAATTATAGTATATATTTATACAAACATATTATATGTGACACCATATATTTTTCCTATGCCAAGAATTTAATACAGATTGTAAGAATTCTCTATACAAGTGTTGTTCTTTTCAATAAATTATTTATTAAACAACTACTCTTTGTGAAGAATATTGTTAGGTAAAATATCTATGCAAATTGACCTAAATTCATTGGCCACAAAGAACTTATAGACCAAGGGACCCACAATAATCAATCCATTCTCTGAAGTAGGTAGTAATGGTCAGTGTAAGAAGGGAAGCAACTGTAAAGTTATTTTGCAAACTGTGATATAATAATTCTAGAAAGATTTCTTGATGTGCCCAAACATCCCCGCAGAAAGAATCTGTTCCTGAGGGTTGGGAAATTTATGGAAAATGTGGTACTTTTACACAATGGAGTACTACACAGCAGAAAAAAATAACGACATCTTGAATTTTGCAGGAAAATGGATAGAGCTATAAAACAATATTTTGAGTAAGGTAACCCAGACACAGAAAGACAATTATCACATGTACTCACTCATAGGTGGTTTTTAAACATAAAGCAAAGAAAACCAACATACAAATCACAATCCCAGAGATTTTAAACAACAATGAGGACACTAAGAGAGACTTACGTAGATCTAATCTACATGGGAAGTAGAAAAAGACAAGATCTGCTGAGTAAATTGGGAGCATGAGGACATTGGGGAGGATTGAAGGGGGGAGTGTAGAGGCAGTATGGGGAGCAGAGAAAAATGTAGAGCTCAATAAAAATCAATAAAAAAGAAAATACCATCTCATATTTAAAGTATGAATTTTTAAATGGTTAGGAGTACAATTTCAATTCATTGACCAAACTAATTGCTAAACTCCATAATACAAATTAACTTTAATATCTAGACTTTGGAGATTTAGCCAGATAGAGTAGTTACAAATAATCATGAAAAGAACAACTCCATATATATCCTTCATTCAGAGAGGACTCAAGTGGATTCACAACCAACTTCTTTATCAGTTTTCCTCGATCTGCTTCTTTTCTCTTCAGCTTATCAAATGACATTGAAACATCCACTAAGCCTCTTTTCCTTACCGTACATTGTCCTTCTATACTACATGTTCTGATCTCTTGCTCATCAAGCAAGCAGATGAGCACTTGCTTCCCTGAAGAGCTATATAGATCCAAGTTCCTCACCCAGGTAAAGATTTCCAATCTCTTTGGTTTAAGTGCATCCTGTAATTTCCCTTTTCACATGTAAGACTTTCTATCACCAAGTTTTTATTCTCACATCTGTTATTGATTCGTTCACTATTTCATAAATCTTTGCTAACAGTTCATTCATATGCTAAACAATGTCATAAAAAGTGCTTACCAATAGAGTGAACAACACAATAAAAATGCCTGCAACTATAGAGTTTATACTTACCTGAGAGACAGAGATTCTCTTGTTTCCCCAGAGAGGTTACTTATGCATAAAGAAGTTTCAGGTGCTAATCCTAAAAAAAGAAGTGAAAACTTTTTCAGCAACAAACAATGTTTTAGTATTTTTGTATGTTTTATTTATTCACTTCATTTAAAGAAGAACCTAGCCCTTTCCTATATAGTTCAAGTCTGTTACTATGCCAGAGAAACAAAGAAATAGCAGTTAATTAAAATTTCTGAGCACTCAGATGTTATACACTTTTCGTAAGACTACAAAAAAGCAAGCAAGCAAACAACAATGAAAAGCTTGAGTTCTCTGGCCTGCCAAGGTTTTACAATCTAGATAACTTGTATGCAATTCCTCCTAATAATACTTTGGTCATCTTGCATACCCATCATGTTTTACTATTGTTATTTTATACTTTGAGATCATATCTGATTTTGTAGTCCAGATGGACTCAGTATCTTCTTGTCTTATCTTCTTCACTAGCTAGATTGGAAGAGTGTGCCAGCACATTTACAATTAAACTTAAAAACCAGCTCATAAACTTGGGATAGAACCGGGCCCCACTGCAAGGGATCCAGCACACAGACCACACTACAAAACTCTGTCACATGCAGAAGGTATGGCTCACTCAACATGGTGGGGTGCCTTGCTCAGCCCTAATGGGAGCCAGGGGCTTGTTCGTGCCTCAAGTGAATGTTCCCGGTTTTGCTAACTCCCCATGGAAAACTGCATCCTTGCTGAGGAGCAGATGGAGAAAGGTTGAGGGGAGACTGGGGAGATGGGGAGGAAACAAGAGAGGGGAAATGGTGGTTAGTTTATAAAATGAATCATAAAATAAAATAAAATATAAAAATAAACTTTATGTAAAGATACATTTATACAAGAAAATATAAAACTACACAAAATAATACATTAAAAGACTGTGATAGGAAGCATGTTGGGAACCAAGGTCAATGAAAAACAGGAAGAAAAATATGTAGAATATTTTTGTTTCTTAAACTCCAGATCTTACTTTTCTCTTTCTCTTGGTTATTAATCCATTCACAAAAGTATTGTTGTGATTTTGAACATCGTTGTGTTACTCATCTTTTACTGTTGTTTAGTTTTCTTATGAATATATCCAGTCAGGTAAACACACTAGATATGTGTTTTTGTTTTCATTTATTTAAAATGTTCGGGAGATGAATACATAATTGAAACAAGCATTTCTTTCTTTCACAATATCTTTAGTAATTTGTTGTAGTTTTTTCATTTCTGTGATGATGATATACATCATATACTTCAGAGAACTTCCTTTCTATCCATTCACTTATTTATTATTTCACTTTTTCATGTGGAATGGTGAATACTATTCTATATTTTCAGTCATTAATATTATATTTCATTGGTTATAATAAGTTAAGAACTTTATTGTTAATTTTTGTAATACATTTCCTTACACACACACGTGTGCATGTATATGTTTTTTCTAAACATGTGATAATACCTTGACGTGCATCATCTGTTGACCTGAATTTACTAATATATTTTTATACTTAGTACATCTTATAAATTATCATTCTGGCAATCCAAAATTAAGTACTTCTATACTTATTTCTAAGATTATTATGAAAAATGACCACAGAACAACTTTGTTAAAACAATACAAAAGTGTCGTTCCTAATTAGTTATACTAGAGTTCTAAAATAAAGATATCCTCAAAGCACAGTTTTCACTCAAGGCTCTGGGAGAGAATTTTCCTTGCCTTGTCTCCTAAAATACCTGGTTCCTACTATAAGCTACTGGCTTTGCCTGAATTAAGCCTCATCAACATGACTCATCAACTCTTACATATTTCTATTTCTCAGTCTGTTTTTGTGTCATCTCCTCCTTTTTAAAGGAAAACAGACATTGGATTGAAGCCCATTCTAAACTGTGTATACAAAGCATCATTTCAGTTTGACCTGCAAAGAAAATAAAAATTACAGGTACTATGTTAAAGATTTGAGTATATATTATGTGGATATACAGAACCCACTCTAGTTGTATCTTGCATATGGAATATATAAAGACTGTTACTCTTCACTAAAGTTAACATAATTTGTTTTGGGGGGGAAGGGGTCAGTACCTAAGTTATCAGAGTTTGAATTTTGTTTCTGAAGCCTTTCCTAACAGATTAATCTATGCTTTGTTCTCCTTGAATTTTCCAGTTAATGCTAGAATAGTCTAGATTGTCTGGATTTCTCCCATTTGTATAGTATTTTTTCAGATCTCATTATCATGTATTTTAACACCATTATAAGCCTGATAAATTTCCTTATGTACTTTATGTGTTCTGCGTGTACCCTACAAATAATTTTTTGTGGTCTGGGTATACTCTTCTAAGCACTTTTTGAGGTTGGTTGTACCATACTAACCAATTTGTGTGGCTGGGCTTTGCATGGTCTGGATGTACCCTACTAACCACTTTGTGTTGTCTGAGTATACCATGTTAATCACTTTGTCTCATCTGAGTGTATCATTCTGAGCACTTTGTGTGGTCTGGGTGTACCCTAGTAACAACTTGCTGTGGTCTGGATATATCATTCTAAACACTTTGTCTGGTCTAGTTGGACTGTTCTATTTTGTGTGGTCAGAGTGAACACTTTTAACCACCTTGTATAATCTTAGTATATCCTTCTAAGGACTTTGTGATGTTTGTGTGTACCATATAACCACTTTATGTGGTCTGAGTGTACCTTCTAACTATTTTGTCTTATATATTTTAAGCAATTATGTGTTCCAGAAAGAAACCTGAATGTCAGGTCCACTTCTCTACATTTTTTGTCTTATCTAGAATTTTAAACACACAAGTTTGCTGTTACATGATGTCCTCAAATATATAATGTTATCTCTTCACCTCCTGAGATTGTCAAACACTTGTAGCTTATCTTTGCAATTCCTTAGTAACCTGACTTTTCCCCAGTTGACCCAGATGGTTCTCTATAAGTAAGATGAGAAACAATGGTTTTTCTTTGAACCCTAAATTTAAAATTAGATTAGTTTGATTTCTTTCAGTTCTAAATTCTGTAATTCTTCATTACAAAGTAGAGGAGAAAAATGTAAGAGATCACGTTGGCATCTATTATCAGTTTCTTCCATTTCTTTATTCTAACATTAAAAAAAGTAAACAAAATGCTTCATCCCAAACATCCCTTCCAACAAACACTCTTTAATTATAAGCCTGTTCCATGAAGAATGCATGAAAATTTATTAGAAATAAATGATCTATTAAATTGTAGATAAGCAAATGCAAATAAGTACATCATTACATGTGGGAATAAATTTCACTCCTTAAAATTCCATCACCTTTGTACTTGGAGCATGCACACTAATAATGCAACTATTATTTTCATTAAATGAGACATATAATAGTAGTATATGTACATATTTTTCATGTGAAATCGGCAAGATGGAAGAGAAAAATGTCAAGACCAGCCCTGAACTCTTCTCTTTTAACTTGCTAAAAGATCACCAAAGTTGCTATTTCTTTCAGACTCTTTTTTACTTAGACCTTCTTCTAGATACAAATTCATTTCCAAATTATTAAAATATAAGTTTTTCTAAAATTTAGAACAGTGGTAGTTCTGATATATATCGCACAGCTGTGTTTATGTCACTGAGGTATATAATCATGAAGCATTTGTATTTTGTGTCACAAGTGGTCATTGTAAAATGCATAGTAGTATGTACTGGATCATTACAATTAATAATTAGCAAATGTTCTTTAAATATTTAAACAATCAATGTTTTGAGTAATATTCTAATAAAGTTGTTTGGCTGTCAGCAACATGTTACATTTGAAATCATATTCTGAAAAATTTCTATGTGTGTTCTATAGCATTGAAACCCATTGTTTCAAAAACTCAATATTTAATTCTCTGACATAAGACTTCATTTACTTATGATATCATAACACTCAATCTGATGAGCTAAAACCCTTTAGGCATCATAAACTATTACAAACTGAGAAGAAGATATCAATTTTCTAAGCTTGAAATCAGAAATATTCATTATGCATGTGAGATATACTTGTAGCCCATAAGAATAGCACAGACTATTTGGGGGTGTAAACCTTTGGCAATGGGAAATAAATTGGTAAATGAGAAAAGATCTTAGCAAAATTCGATTCTATATAAGAATCAAGCTTATAAGAAAAACACATTTTAACATAATTTTCTTCAAAATTTTTAACTTGATTTTCTTTCATGAAACAATGCATTGATAATTCATTAAATACTAAAATTTTGTATAATCTATGTATTTATAATATATAGAAAATTATTGAAAGAACATTAATATCCAATCTCAGACATATTTATGTGTACATATATATGTTTATGTATACATGATGTGATAAAATATTTAGGCATATTCTCTGTAGCAGAAAAAAACTATTCTTTGAATAATTCCAACTTTCTTTAAAGAATATTATTACATTGTTAGACTCTAAAAGATAATTGATAAAAGATAAATGAGGGTTTGAATGAGTACATGGTAAAAAATAATTTCTTCTGTTAGATAATTTTTATAAAAATCACTCTGCTGAATCATGGCCACAACATCATTAAGATGTGAAAGAAAAATCTATCTATCTCTGGCTTTAACATACACGTCTAGTGCAAACTCATTAACATTGTTTAGATACACTTCCCTTTATCACAATTGTTTTACTTTTTTATTGGAATCTCAGTTATAGTTATCAGTCAAGTTTCAATAAAAGAAGCAAAAATATTAGAAGTAGAAGGAAATGTAGAAGGGGATAGAGATACTAACTTAAGTGTAGAGAAAGTCCAGGCAAGACCAAAGATTGAGTGAATTACATAGAAAAAGAGGGTCTGAACATCCTGGGCCATTTAAGGCCATTTGTTACCCAAAGTTCATATGCAATCTCACTCATTGATAAAGAAAATCTGCAGACAAGAATCAGTAATTTACTTTAATGTAATTATCAAGATGTGGCAAAATTAATAAATTCATAACATTAATTTTAAGTTATCTATATTATTCATAAAGCCAAAAAATCTAAGAGGAAATAATATACTCAAAGTCTCACAAAATTTAGAAAATATGTATGCAGATCAAGGAGACATGAGTATAAAAAGCACAGAATTAGAAACTTTTATAGCTGTTAAAGCTGTGTCTTTTTTTCTTGTGAAAGTATTTTATCTATTCAAGAAAGATAGTTGCTTTTACAGATATATTAAGTATTTTTTCTTTAAGAGCACATGTATCAATGGGTAGGAGTCAAGAAGGTAGCAATATATAGTACTTCATGGATCAATCCTTGATGAAGCAATACCCATTAAAACATGCAGGTAAATCATCACCTGAGGTTAAAATAAATATAGCATTCTTTGTCTTCTAACACTCCTCTGCTTTCATCTCTAAATCCCAAAACCAATTTCAGCAAAACAAGGTTTAGAGAGTTTTTAGCTCTACTCTTCTATTTTCCATATTCATATGTGCTAGCAGAAGCAGATGGTGATATTTTTCCTTAACAAAGAGCTAAAATACATAAAATTTCAGTCTGTGCTGTAAACTTTTCAGGTATATGAACCTTGGATGACAGTGTTCATTGTTATGATTATAAACCCAATTCTCTGACTCCCTCATTGAAGAAAGCAATGAAGATTCAACCTTAATCATAACTTTGTTCTTTAATGATAAAATGCATTACACAAAGAGTTTCCAGGAAATAGATATGCTAATTCTTAGATAAGACTTTTAGCCCAGAACTCATTCCTTTTATGGTCTGTTTTGCTTTTGAATTCAAAGTTCAACTTTACTATTAGCCCAATATACTACCAACATATGTTTATTGCATCCGTTGTAGAATGTAAAAATAAGCATTTTCTCAAAACCTACTTTCTGGTTTAAATTAATTTAATTTTAATAACAGAAAAGTTCAAAGTCATTAAAAAATCTTTACTCTCCATTCTGAACACCATCTTTCTATGTTGATCTGGAATTGCATGGTTAATTTATGATCTATTTTGATATCCACCATTCTCATGTCTAAGTTCATCTAATTGACATTTCAGTCTTATACTACTAAGTGTGCCACAATTGGTGGTTGTATTAGTGACGTTCTATTGCTGTGATTGAACATCATAACTAAGAAAACCTAAAAAGACAGGATTTACATGGGATCAAGGTTATAGCAGGATAAGTGTCTAGCAACATCATGTGGAAGCAACAAGCAAAGAAGCTGGAGCAGCACCTGAAAAGCTCACATCTTGCATAGGCCTACAGAACCTAAAGAACTATGGGTCTGGTCTTTATTCATTTAACTTATTTTTGAAGTTAAATTATTACAACCCAACAAAATTTCTTTCTTCTTTCTCTCTTATTTATTTATGTGATTGGTTTGCCTATATACATGCCTAGTGCCCTTAGAGGCCAGAATAGGATGTTGTATACCCAAGAACTGAAGTGCAAATGGCTATTAGCTGTCCTTTGTGTACTTGGAAATGAACCATGTCTCTAGAAGAGCCATTTTGTATTTTTAAAATTTTCAACCACTGTTTTTTGCCTGAAAAATTATTTTTCTGTCCAACACTAATGCCCTATGACACTGCCTTCACTGAGGGTTGAAGAAGGCTGCATCCTCATGTCCTCAATCTGAATATTACAAGAACACATTTAAAATTAAATTAAAGTTGTTCTATCAAATCAAATAAGCTAAAAACCATAGAATGTCAACATGTTAATAAACCCTAAAATTACTTTTACTCCGTTATTCAATTTCTTCAATCACTTGATTCTAATGCACTCATTCAGAGATAATAAATATTAGTAAGAGTGATTTCTAAAGTATTTCTTTAACTTCATTAGTAGTTCTCTTTTTCTCTAAATTATTTTTGCTGGACACTTGTGGAGGTTGTAATGAAATTGAAAAGAAAAATAAAAAGATAGAGTATAGAATTTAAAAATTAACATCAAATTTCTTTAAAATTATACTTAATTACTAGGAAGACACTTCAGATGATAGAATATTTGCTATCAAAAAACATTAGGACTTGAATTTGATTCAAAGAAATAAAAAATAAACCCAGCGAGACTGATATAGACCTATTATTTTAGAGTTGGAAATGAGGTGACAAATTTATTTGCAGGCTTTCCCTTCCTTCAGAGTCTGTCTACTGAGTTCTAGAACAATGAAATATCACATTTCATCTGCCAGGTTTTTTTTCTAATTTATTTATTAATGTATTCACTTATTTTACATCCTGAGCAGAGTTTCCCTTCCTCCTCTCTTCCAAGCCCCCTCATGTCCCCTCTGCCCTCACTCCTCCTCCATTTCTGTTTCTATTCTGAAAAGGGCAGGTCTCCCATGGATATTATCAGACATGTATATCAATTCACCATAAGTCTAGGCACCTTTCCCCACCTTGTATTAAGGATGAACAAGGCAACCCAGTATGAGGATTAGAATACCAATAGGTGGAAAAAGAGTCAGAGACAGCCCCTGCTCCAACTATTAGGATTCTCACAAGAGGATCAAGTTATGCAACTGTAACATGTATGCATAGTGCCTAGGTCTCTCACATGCAGGCTCCCTGGTTGTCAATTCAGTCTCTGTGAGCCCTTATGAGCCCTATGTAGTCTATTCTCTATGTTTTCTTTGTGTCCTTGACTTCTTTGGGAAGTATCATGTCTTAAAAACATAAGACAGACAGATCCAAAGGAAAGACATGTGGCATTAACCTCAGGCTAAAAATACTATGACATGCAACCATATGTGTACCACAAATAAATGTATACATATGTACAAGCACCCATGTGAACATGCACACACACATACAATATGTTTCATGTCATTAACAAACTACCAAGAATTTATAGAATGTCAGGCTGAAAAATTATAAGAAATAAAAAAACTGGAGAGAAGAACTCCACATGTGTGGGTGTTTTTCATCAGGAATTTTGCTGTGGCTAAGTGCAGAGAAGACAGAAGTCAATAGAATGTTTAAAAATCTCATTCAAGATTTCCAAATCAGAGACAAGTCTCATCAAAGGAGAGCTATGTCACATCTCAACTTATGATTGAGGTTGAGATCTTAAATGTATTCACTTTAAGTTTGTTCTGGAAAAAAAAAGTCTTGTCTTTACAGAAAATAAATCAGTTTCTGCATGCCTCTATTTCTAGAATGGTGCTGAAATGATTGAAACCTTCTGCTACCTGCAGTCACTCTTTTATCAACAGTTCTGAAAATATTTAAGAAGTTTTGAGTGTATAACACCCAGTATTGCTGTATATTTGTATTTTAGCATAACGCCATTAGATCAAATAAAGGAAAAAATGGAAAAATAAACAGCAATAGTGCAAGGACTTCCTATGGTGGATATTGGTGTTGGAATATCAATTAATTATTACTAATATACAAAAGAAAATTAAAAACAGAAATAAAAATACCAGTTAAGAGGAAATCAAGAAGGGAAGAAGAGACCAGAGAGGTGAGTAAGGGTCAAAGAAATAGAAAAATAAAACCTAAAACAACATTGTCATGTTGCACACAATATAAGAAGGATATAAGTCAACAGATGGGGTTGTAGAGTTTGAAGGAAGGTGGGAGGGTTTTTGAAATTCAGCATTGCATTTAAAATTGAATGTACCTGAAGATTATGACTGAAGCTGTTTGGTCTGTATATAAAAGCATCTTCGAGCTTTTCAAAAACAAAAAAGAAAGAGTACATGGTAACTGGAAATGTACTTTTTGTGTTATTTTCTGTGAATAACATGAGGGGACTGAGCGATAACTTTGAGTAGTACAAATCCAGCACTCTTTTTGATAATAAAAATATAAAGGAATACATATTTTGTTGAAAGACCTCCAAAAAGATGAGAAGTCATTGTTAGAAAAAGGTAATGCTGCTATAGTCAAGACCTTGAGGAGTTGGAAGAGTACCGATTCAAGTATGTTGTCTTATTTGTCAGTGTGTACTGTAAATACAGTGTGTTCTTAATGTCAGGACAAAAGAGTGATTATAGTAAAACAATTCTTGCTGAGTAAGGAGACACCAATGTCTCTTTAAAGCCTGTAAAATTTATACTCTGTTCATTTTTCAAATGAAAGATTACCTTCCATCTTGGAAAATAGATATTAAAGCTTTATTGAAACAAAGTCAGCATGAACACATCTTCTTAGTACATGACCTCTGTCTAAATTAATAAGATAAGTAAAATATTACAGCATAGCCATGGAAAACTAAGGAACGGATTGTCCACCAGGAAGATCTCGAATTTAATGAGACTAGTGCTTGCACTCTATTTCTAATTTTATCATGCTCATTTCAGGTGCAGTTAAAGAATAGATGGAATTAGATAGATTTATTTCTGAGGATCTGACAGATGAGCATAAGTGCCTACAGAAGTGTGAGATAACAGGGGCTGTATGAAAAGAAATGCTTATAAACGTTGGACACTAGACTGAAAAGGAAGAAGTGAGAAAATTAAATAAATTTGAGAGAATATAAAAACAATTCCTTAAATTTTACGATCTGTTGATGTCTAAATGTAACTGTGATACAACATCTGGCATGTAATTCATGCATACTGAGAGAAAAAGTCTCTTTACACTAAATTCTACAGGGTGGTAGTTTTTGATAATAGAACAATCTAAGCTAGAGCCTGGGGCTAAAAATTTTACACACAGTGGAGTGGAGGAATGTCTTTTGATAAGGGATCTTAGAAACTTCATGGAACCCAGAATACTGGAGATAGCATATAGGGTTTTATTGCCATAAACTAACATAGTAACATTTTTCTTGAATAATACATTATTTCAATGAAGGTTCATTAAAAGCTATTTTCAATGTTAGATATTTCAATTTCTACTGCTGTTTCTTTATTTTTTTTATAAGATTGCCATTTTTATTAGAAACATTGCTTAAATCACACATCAAGTCTCACACACTAATAATAGTGGGAGACTTTTTTTTTCTTTTTTAATTAAAATTTCCACCTGCTCCCCGTTTCCCATTTCCCTCCCCTCCTCCCAAATATTGCCCCCTCCCCCCAGTCCCCTCCCCCTATCCCCACTCCTCTTCTCCTCCCCCCACACCATTCCCCTCCCTCTCGATACTGAAGAGCAGTCCAAATTCCCTGCCCTACGGAAAGACGAAGGTCTTCTATCTACCTGAAATGACCCTATCCTATACTTATGAATATCTTACATATCACCTTAGAACCTTCATCTGGCGATGGATCGAGGTAGAGACAGAGACTCAATTTGGAGCAACGGTCTGAGCTCTTAAGGTCCAAATGAGGAGCAGAAGGAAGGAGAACATGAGCAAGGAAATCAGGACCACGAGGGATGCACCCACCCATTGTGACAGTGGAACTGATTTATTGGGAGCCCACCAAGGCCAGCTGGTCTGGGACTGAATAAGCATGGTTTGAAACTGGACTCTCTGAGCATGGCGGACAATGAAGGCTGATGAGAAGCCAAGGACAATGGCACTAGGTTTCGATCCTAATACATGAACTGGCTTTGTGGGAGCTTAGCTTGTTTAGATGCTGTTTCTTATTTAAAATTTAGGATATTATACTTAGATTATCCTAAATATTTACATAACTCGTAAAGGAAGCAAATGAAGAGATCATGATTTCATACCTGTGATGGTTTCTTTTCTATTTTTTTTTTTTTTTGATTTTGTGAGACAGGGTTTCTCTGTAGCTTTTTGGTTCCTGTCCTGGAACTAGCTCTTGTAGACCAGGCGGGCCTCGAACTCACAGAGATCCGCTTGCCTCTACCTCGTGAGTGCTGGGATTAAAGGCGTGCGCCACCACCACCCGGCCTGATGGTTTCTTTATATGTTAACTCACCCAGACTATGTGATGCCTGATCAATATTTGTAAATGTTCCTGTAAGTTCTAAGTACAGACTAGCATTTGAATTTTTGACTAAGTAAAGCAGATGTGTCTGGAGCTGTGGATGGATATTATCTAATTCCCAAAATATATACAAAAAAATCAATCTGTAATGTTATGCTGGAATCCAGATCTTCTGCCACTAATAATCATTAGTTTCAGATCATAAAGACTGGAACATGAACCACTCATTACATCTCCAGTCCTGAGGGTCTCAGGAATCAAAATAGACCACCTGCTATCTTGGGTCTCAAGGTCATGACACTTAATCCTTTTTAGTCATCATGATCATCTGAACAAACAAACCATAATAAACATTTTCATGGTATAAAGTTGTGTGTTGATTATATAACACTATGTTATTACACTTTATTCTCTGCCTCTGAAAATTCTTAAAATTAGCATGCCTTACATGACAAAAGTCTAAAAGTGAAGATCTTATGATAGAATACGCGAAGAAAGACCCTTGGTTTTATTTCCAATATATATATATATATATATATATATATATATATATATATATATATATATACAAAATCATCAGGTGGAAACCATACATCCAAGAGTATAAGTGTAGCACAAACTGTGTTTGATGGTTGTATTTTTATTTGTTTTAACAGATACAAAGTTGGATGGATAGAAAGTAGGGAATTCTGAGAGGAGTTTAAGGAGGGAGTGAATTATGATCAAAACAAAATTTAAAATATTGTCGAAGAACTAATGTAAATAAAGGGAATAAATAATAGGTTCCGAGAAACTGATCCAATGATTAAGAGCATTTGTTGCTTTTACTGAGAACCTTGTTTTAGTTCCTAGCATTCACACAATATCACACTAAACCATCTGAGTATCCAATTTCAGGGAATATCATGCCCTCCTTTGACCTCTGTGGCCACCAACGATTCAGGTGCTGCACACACAAAAGTACAAACAGACCATTCCTACACAAAAAGTAAAATAAAGAGATCTAAAATACACAAAAATATCCCCACAAAACTAATAATACAAAATTGGAAAGACTTGAAAAATAGTAGCTATTGTTTGCTAAGTTTGAATACTGTGCTTATAATTTAAGCCTTTATATAAACATTACTAGTTATTTGTTTTTTGAGACAAAGTCTCATTAGCTCAGTGTGTCTTCAAACTCCTATGTACTTTTGACCTTTTGATCCTACTGTTTCTACCTAATAAGCGAATTACTATTTTTAGCGTCATGTACTTCTAAGCATCTGATGTACACAGGGTTTAAGTGGTTATTAAAGATTAAAGACTTGGTTAAGCAGAAAAAACATGTTTTAACTCAGGCAGAATGACTGCTGAGAGAAACTGTGACCAATATACAATTCATATTAAGAGGCTTTGTTAATACTATTATACTCATGTATGATATTTCTCCTTCAAATTTCTTTGGGTTTTCAAATTCATTCTAATTTTCCAAATGGTGTCCTTTATTTGCCTCTCCTTAAATGAAATCATTTAATAGCATACATTATCAATTATGAAGATGATGAATGGCTGCATTACTTTTCAAAAGGCAGTTTCAGCAAGCTGTCAGGTGTGAAATTTCTTCAAAATGGATTAAGGTCACAGTATGTCTCCTCACAGTACTAACAAGGACTTTTCCCTTGCTGGTGATGCAATTACTTGTCAAGTCTCATCATATGTTTTTCCTCAGAATCAATTTGATATGAATATTGAGCTGCATGGAAATCCATTTTAAACAGAATTTTATTGGTTGTTTTCCAAGGCTTAGTAATTGAAGTGTCAATTAATGGTGGGCAAAATTAGGTATATAGTCAGTATTCCTCAAACCCTTTACACCTCTTTTTCAAAAAGTATTCTGTTGTGATACATTCATATACTATTTGGAGATACATTGCTGCAATTGTTTTAATAAAGTGTTGAGCAGCCAATAGTTAATCACGAGTTATAGGCAGGGCTTCGAGACAGAGGGAGGAAAAAGAGACTTGAAGTGTGCAAGAGATGACAGGATACACATTACAAACAGGACATTTTGCAGAAGGAGAGATAACAGCCACAAGCCACATGGCAGCATGTGGATTAACAGAAATGGGTTAATTTAATTTATAAGGACTGGATAAGAAGAAGCCTAAGCTATAAGCTGAGCTTTCATGATTAATAAAATCAGTCTCTGTGTCTTTATTTGTGGGCTGATAACCCAAAGAAAATTCTGACTGCATTTGGTGCCAAACATGAAGCTCAAATAGTTACATACGTCCTAAGAAAGAAGGCTTTCTGGTAAGTTGGGCACAAAAATGGCTCTTTTAAGAGTTCCTGCTGTGCAGCAGACCACTTGAGGTAGAAATGCCTGCAACATGATGGACACAGCATCTTCCCAGAGCTGGGACTCTAAATACAGAGGCAGAAAGCTAGACTCTCAGAGAACTGACAGGATCAAAGCCAGTCACCAGACCTGCAAAACATCTGGTGTGGTTGATTAAAGTTTGTCTCATGGTCAGAGAAGTCTGCAGGAATGTAGAAAGTCAGGTACAGATCGAGAACAACTCTGAACATGTAGAATGTTCTTTAAAATGTGGTTAGATGTTAAAAAAATAAAAAATATCTAGACAGTCATAGAAAAAATTAACTTAACAGTAATGAAGTCTTTTAAAAGAGAGCAAAGAAATATATTTAAAAAGTCACATACAGAGGGAAAATATAACACAGAAAGTTTGTACTTTTATGGCGTTTGTTAATTTTGGATATTTTTTAATGATAATGAAGAGAGAGGTGTAGCTTTGAGAGGCACTGGACTGTGGAACAAATTGAGGGATTAAACAAGACATATATATATATATATATATATATATATATATATATATATATATATATATATATGTGATGTCTTAACTTCAAAATGGTTGTTGGACAAATGTGCTGTGTGAGCGAGAGGTTCTGTGTTCATTTCCATAGAAGACAAATCTTGTAGGGTGGTGGTGGCACAAGCCTTTAATCCCAGCACTTGGGAGGCAGAGGCAGGCGGATCTCTGTGGGTTTGAGACCAGCCTGGTCTACAAGTGCTAGTTCCAGGACAGGCTCCAAAGCTAAAGAGAAACCCTGTCTCGAAAAAACAACAAAAACAAAAACAAAAAGAAGAAGAAGAGGAAGACTGAAATCTATGGGTTCCTACAAAGTCAATTGAGATTAAATTTTACCTGAGGAGACCTTGTGTGTATCTTGGTTACAGACATGAGTGGTAAAGGCAAGAATGACTACAAGACAGGTATTGTATAAGCTGGTCCCATAGCAGGGAGACAGCTCTGAAACTGGATGACACATGATAAATCTTATTGACTACACAGTCTTCGCGATGCTTCATTACATGCCATCCTATCATATGGCATGGAAAGAGATTTATATTAAAGTTGCAATCCAAACAGACTTATGAAGTTGACAGGTACCTCTTTCCTGTCAAACATAACAGAGAACAATCATCTCTAACTGATTTATGCACACCACATATTCCATACTTGTATTACTGTGTGTGTATATATATATATATATATATATATATTCCTTAAAAGGTTAAATGTTTTCATATAAAAAGAACCAGACACCAATTAAGGTAGTAGTACAAGTGATCCTATCAGACTTCCTCTGTTGCAGTTTTTTATAAAATTGTGTTTCTAAAACAACTTCCATACTGCCAGCTAAGATTCTCCACTTTCACAGACTATCCAGTGAAGTCTTCAGAAAAGCTTTGCACTTTTCCATCACACAGAACCCCCCCCAAAAAAAATAATATTGCTAGCTATCCCAGGAACCATCCAGTATTCCAATTTTCTCAGGGACCCCTAAAATGTTGTTACCTATAGACAACAAGAAACTTTCTAGAGAAAGCATTGTCCATCTTACCTAGAAGTTAGATGGCTGATTTTTGGCCATTCAGAGGGTTATAGATGCTTGTTATCATTTTGAAGCTCAGTTAAAAGTTGTTACTGGTAATGGTCTGAAAAGAAAAAAGCTAAATAAAAGAAATTAGAAACAAGGATCTCATTCTGAAAAAAGAGGAGGAATATATAAATGATATATAAACCTAGATTATTGAATCTATTCTCAAACTAAGAGAACAATGAGTAGTTTCAAGTATTTTACATTGGCATGGATTTTTGTTTATTGATATGAATTTAAGGTTGGTTTGGTATAGTGTGTATAAGTTTCTACTCTGGTTCAAAATATTGTACCTATGCAGCTCATTTTAAAAATGTAATAGAAAGTTTTCCCCCTTAAAACCTATTTAAAATCATAAACCCTTACAGGTTTGTAGTTAGTTATCTATAATAATCAAATATATACTTATTACATATGTTTTAAAGAGGTACATTTGAAATAGACAGATGGTCTTCAAATACTTCAAAGACCTGGAAAATATGACATTTAAACTGTTTTAATAACATAAGTTTTTTATCATGACAGTGAAGCATCTCTGTTACTGAAAGCACAAATATACTTTAAAAGTGGATGATAGGCAATGAAGAACCTCCGTATGGATTTTGCTTTCAAATATGAAAAATTTAGTCATTGGAAAAGAAAATACTCTTGCCTCAACTGCTGGTACTAGTATAACAGTCTGGCTAGTTTAGCCCCCAAATAACCACATAGAAATTGTATTCATTAAAACATTGACTGCTTGGCCCATTACCTCTAATTTCTTATTGACTAACTCTTATATTAATTTAACCCATTTCTATTAATTTGTATGTCACCATGTGGCAGTGGCTTAGCAGCAAAGATTCTAACCAGCGTCTGTCTCAGGCGAAGAATCCATAGTGTCTTTCTCTGACTCCACCCTACTTCCTCCCAGCATACAACCTAATTTTCTCTGCCTAGTTCTATTCTTCCCTGCCATAGACTCAAAGCAGTTCTTTATCAACAAATAAAAGCAACAAAAATACAGAAGGACCTCCCACACTAGGCTGTCAAACTTGGACAAGGAAGACACAAAAGAAGCTACTGACAAACTGGACCAAGACAAAATTCTTGTTCCACAGAAAAGCTTGTCAAATATTTGAACTCCATGGGTTGGTGATGGCTTCTTCAATAAAAGTACAGGGGAACCTTAGGTTATCTAGGCAGGCAACTAGATTTCTCTGTCATTTCTTAGTTTTAAATGTTACTTACACTGTCCTTCTTGTCTAATCAGGTAATATTACATTCTTCTCAGATCTGTGGTGGGGACCAAAGACTAGAAAGTTTTAGTTACACTTTTTCTTTTTACCAAATTCAGAAAAGAAGCAAAAGAGGTAGAAAAAGTAAAAGGATGAGAAATATAAAAGCTTAAATTGTTTATTTAAGAAAATTTTTGAGGTTTAAAAAGATTGTTTTAGGATGATAATAAAAGATAATAAAATATTTTAGGTAGAAAACATTGAATTCATCAATAGAGAATAAATAATAGATTATTTTCTCTGAATGCACAAAATACAAATGGACTGAGCATTGTGTATATGATTCATACCCAATAATTGTTCCTTATGTATAGTTTTACTGTAAAAACCTTTCCTCTTTATTTGGGCATAAAAAGGATGAAATATTGTGGGATATTTGAATAAAATATAAAGATATATTACTATAATTTATTTAATTAAAGGGTAAACACCCAATATCTAGGCTGGAGGTATAGGTGAGATTTCCAGGCAGAGAGAGAAAGAGGATTATCAAGGTGTGCAAGAGATGACAGGTGATACAGAACAAGCGAAACATTCAGGAGGAAAGGAAATAGACATGAACCATGTGACAGTATACAAATTAAAGAATTGGGTTCATTTAAGTAAAAAATGCTAGTTAGGAACAAGACTAAGCTATAGGCCAAGTTTTCAAAATTAAAAATAAGTCTCGGTGTCATTATTTGTAGCACACTAAAATTTCTGGCTAAAATACTCTCTATTGAACAGTGACACATTCTAAAACCAAGTTACACTAAAATTGACTGAGAAAGAAAAGAGAGGAGTATCAAGAAGCAAGCCTTTCACACAAATACTACTATAACCCCGCTGATGGTTTGTTCCTAGGTATAAACTTTTTTCATTGTGTTTTTCCTATAATTTACTTTCAAATTATTGATTCTTCTAACTCTTCAGATACAAATCTTAATTCTCACTCTTCTTTATTTTTACCACTGTCTTTTCTCAATAAACTCTGTCCACATAAACCCATTTATTTCTTTGACTGTAAATAAAATAATGTATTTTAATGTGTTTTTCCTGCCCAATTTACACTGAAAGAATAAATCAAGGAAATACTGCTGAATTCTATATATGCTGGATTTTCTGTTTATCACAGAGTTGATGTTTAGAGCATTTTTAATATCTGCATATCTCTAAGAAGAAACTTAATTTTAAAATTATGTTTTAATTTGTATATGTGTGTTTGTTCTAAGAGAATTCATGAGCACAAATACCATGGCACACATATAAAAAAATCAGAGACAACTTTTGGTAATTGGTTCTTTTCTTTTACCCTGTTGGCCCTAGGTTTGAATTCAGAGATTCTGTCTTTGTGTCAGAAGTTTCTACCTGCTAAACTATTGCAGCAGCACTGAATGATTTTTAAAACAAGTATTGAATATTTTAAAAATTTCCAACATGAGCAAAAAAAAAGTAATATCCAGACTTCTAAGCCCCAAATCATGCAACAAATTGAAGGAAGACAAACACTTTGGAAAAGGGAATAGAATGCATAACAGCTAATAACTTATTAGAATGAAAAGTTATTTAACTTGTGAAGAATGCTAACTCATTATCAACAAATTTCATCAACTACCAAAAACATCAGATCATCTAAAAATAGTTTTATAGGTTTTGTTCATGTGTGTGTGCTTATATCACTGTTTGTTTATTATACTTTTTAATTTCATTTTATCTGCTTGATTTTGAAATAGAGTGAGAAAGTGTAGAGTTGGATAGGTGGGAAATTGGGAGATAATTGCAAGGAATTGTTGGATGGAAAGATGATCACAATTTATCATTTATTTTATTTTCAATACATAATGAATAAAATTTTAAAAAGTAAATGTACTTAATCAGTTTTTTTCTGGGAATATTTATAGTTCTTCTCATTCATCTTGATAGTCTTTGCAATTTTTTCTCATTTGTCATGTTTTCCAATTATATAACATAAAATATAGAATCATTTCAGTATTTCCTAAACAGGTATTTACTAACTTTCATTATATATAATGTATAAGAACTCATTACTTTTTTGTTTGATTGTTTGCTTGTTTTTTTTATTGCTTTATAAATAGTATCATTCAAAATTTCTGCTTCCTCCCCTACTCCCATTTCCCTCCTGCTTCCACACTCACCCTTCTCCCTCCCCCTTCAGTCTTACAGAGGGCAGGGTACCCTGCCCTGTGGAAAGTTCAAAGCCCCCCCCCATTCAGGCCTAGGGAGGTATGCATCAAAACAGACTAGAATCCCAAAGAGCCAGTACATACAGTAGAGGAAAATCTCAGTGCCATTATCATTGACTTCTCAGTCAGCCCCCATTGTCAGCAGCATTCAGAGAGTTTGGTTTGATAACATGCTTGTTCAGTACCAGCCCAGCTTGCTTTGGTGAGCTCACACTACATCAGGCACACTGTCTCAGGGGGTGAACCAATCCCTCTCGGTCCTGATTTTCTTGCTCATTTTCTCCCTCCTTCTATCTTCAACTGGACTTTGGGAGCTCAGTCCAGTGCTCTTATGTGGGTCTCTGTCTCTATCTCCATCCATCACCAGACAAAGGTTCTATGGTGATATTCAAGATATTCATTAGTGTGACTATGGAACAAGGACAGTTTAGGCACCATCTCCTCTACTGTCCAAGGACATAGCTAAGGACATTCCCGTAGACACCTGGGAACTCTCTAGAGCCAAGACTCTTGCCAACTCTAAAATGGCTCCCTTAATTAAGGTATCTTCTGCCTTGCTCGCATATCCACCTTTCCTCCATCTCAACCATCCCACTCCCCCAAACTCTCCCCAATCCTCCTCTTCTCCCTTCTCTCTTTCTTTCACCCCTTTTCCCCACCCAACTCCTACCCAAATGCTCCCAACTTTTCCCTGGCGATCCTGTCTGCTTCCAATTTCCAGGAGGATCTATGTATCTTTTTCTTGGGTTTACTTTATTATTTAGCTTATTTAGGATCACAAACTATAGGCTCAATGTCCTTTGTTTATGGCTAGAGTCCAGTAATGAGTGAATACATACTATATCCATCTTTTTGGGCCTGTGTTATCTCACTCAGGATAGTGTTTTCTATTTTTATCTATTTGCATGCAAAATTCAAGATACCATTATTTTTACCACTGAGTAGTACTCAAATGTGTATATGTGCCACATTTTCTTTATCCATTTTTCCAGTGAGGGGCATCTAGTTTGTTTCCAGGTTCTGGCTATTACAAATAATGCTTCTATGAACATATGAACAAATGCTTTTGTAGTATGATTGGGCATCTCTTGGATATATTCCCAAGAGTGGTATTGCTGGATCCTGAGGTAGGTTGACTCCTAATTTCCTGATAAATCACCACAAATTTCCAAAGTGGTTACACAAGTTTGCATTCTCAACAACAATGGATGAGGGTTCCCCTTACTCTACATTCTCTCCAGCATAGGTTATCATTAGTGTTTTTGACCAGCCATTCTGACAGGTGTAAGTTGTTTCAATTTGATTCCATTGGGCAATGTCTTTGTTTTTATGCCAATACCAAGCTGTTTTCATTACTGTAGTTCTGTAATAGAGTTTGAATTCAGGGATGGTAATGCTCAAGAAGTTCCTTTATTTTATTGGATTGTTTTAGTTCTCCCTGGCTCTTTGTTTTTCCATATAAAGTTGATTATTGTTCTCTCAAGGTCTGTGAAGAATTTTGTTGGGATTTTGATGGGGATTGCATTGAATCTATAGATTGCCTTTGGTAGAATTTCCATTTTTACTATGTTGATCCTCCCAATCCAAGAGCATGAGAGATCCTTCCATTTTCTGGTATCTTCTTCAATTTCTTTCTTCAAAGCCTTAAAGTTCTTGCCAAATATATCTTTTACTTTCTTGGTTAGAGTTACCCCAAGATACTTTATGCTATTTGTGGCTATTGTGAAAGGTGACATTTCTCTGATTTTCCTATCTGCTTCTTTATCCTTTGTGTATTGGAGGGCTACTGTTTTTATTTATTTTTTATTTATTTATTTTTTTTGAGTTGATCTTGTATCCTGCCACATCACTGAAGGTATTTATCAGCTGTAGGAGTTCTTTGGCAGAGTTTTGGGGTCACTTATGTACACTATCATATCATCTGCAAATAACAAAAGTTTGACTTCTTCCTTTCAAATTTGAATCCACTTGATCTCTGTATGTTGTCGTTTTGCTATTGATAGAACTTCAGGCACTATGTTGAAGAGATATGCAAGAGTGGACTGCTTTGTCTTGTTCCTGATTTTAGTGGAATCACTTTGAGTGTATTTCTATTTAATTTGATGCTAGCTGTTGGCTTGCTGTTTATTGCTTTTATTATATTTATTAATCTCTCCAATACCTTTATTATAAGCATATAAAAAGCATTTTGTCAAATTCTTTTTCAGTATCTAATGAAATGATTATATGGTTTTTTCTTTCAATTTATTTATATGATGGATTACATTGATAGATTTTCATATGTTGAACCAGCACTGCATCTCAGGGATGAAGCCTACTTGATTATAATGGATGAGTTTTATATGTGTTCTTGAATTTGCTTTACCAGTATTTTATTGAGAATTTTTACATCCATGTTTATGAGTGAGATTGGTTCTAATTCTCATTCTTGGTTGAGTCTTTCTGTGGTTTTGGTATCAGGGTAAATGTAGCTTCATAAAAAGAGTTTGGCTGTGACTCTTTTGTTTCTATTATGTGGAACTCATTTAGGAGTATAGGTATTAGTTCTTCTTGGAAGTTCTGGTAAAATTCTGCATTAAAACCATCTGGTCCTGTGCTTTTTTTAGTTGGGAGGTTTTTGATGAAAGCTTCTATTTCCTTGTGACTTATAGGTATATTTAAATTGCTCATGTGGTCTTGTTTTAATTTGGTATATGGTATCTATCTAAAAAATTGTCCATTTCTTTTACATTGTGCAATTTTGTGGAATACAGGTTTTTTTTAGTATGTCCTAATGATTCTCTGTATTTCCTCATATCTGTTGTTAAGTCCCCCTTTTCATTTATAATATTGTTAATTTGGATGTTCTCTCTCTGCTTTTGGATTAGATTGGATAATGGTTTGTCAGTCTTGAAGATTTTCTCAACGAACCAGCTCTTTGTTTCATTGATTCTGTAGATTGCTTGCTGTGTTTCTATTTTGTTTATTTCAACACCCAATTTGATTATTTCCTCTCTTCTATACCTCTTGGATGAGTCTGCTTTTTTTGTTGTTGTTCTAGAGCTTTCATGTGTACTGTTAAGTCACTAATGTGAGCTTTCTTCGTTTTCTTCATGTAGGCACTTAGTGCTATAAATTTCCCTCATAGCATTGCTTTCAAAGTGTCTCATAGGATTGGATATGTTGTCCCTTCATTTTCATTAAATTCAAGAAAGACTTTAATTTCTTTATTTATTACTTCCTTGACCCAGGGGTGGTTCAGTAGTTGACTGTTCAGTTTCCATGAGATTGTAGGGTTTCTGGGGGTTGAATTGTTCTTGAATTCTAACTTTATTCCATGGTGAACCAATAAGTCACAGGTGGTTACTACATTTTTTTTGTATCTGTGGATGCTTGCTTTGTTACCAAGTATGTGATCAGTTTTTGAGAAGGTTCCATGAGATGCTGAGAAGAAGGTATATCTTTTCCTTTTTGGGTGGAATGTTCTATAGATGTCTGTTAGGTTCATTTGATTCATTACATCTTCTAGTTCTCTTATTTCTCTGTTAAGTTTCTGTCTGGTTGATCTGTCCATTGGTGAGATGAGAGTGTTGAAATCTCCTACTATTAGTATGTGGGGTTTGATATGTAATTTGAGTTCTATTAATGTTTCTTTTATATATGTGGGTGCTATTATATTAGGGGCATGGATATTCAGGATTGAGACATCATCCTGATTGTTTCTGTTATGAGTATAAAGTGTCCTTCCCCATCTCTTCTGATTAATTTTAGTTTTAAATCAATTTTGTCAGATATTAGTATAGCTACATCTGCTTGTTTCTTAGGCCCATTTGATTGGAAAAACCCTTTTTCTCAACCCTTTACTCTGAGATAGTCTTTGAGAATGAGCTATGTTTTTTTGTAAACAGCAGAATGTTGGATCCTGTTTTCATATCTATTCTCTTAACCTGTGCCTTTTTATATGTGAATTGAGTTCATTGATATGAAATGAAATTAATGACCAGTGTTCGTTAACTCTGGTTATTTTTTTGGTGGTAGTGTCTATGTGTTTCCCTTCTTTGAGTTGTGCTGGTGGAGGGATGTCATGTGTCTGTGTTATTGTGGATGTTGTTGGCTTCCTTAGGTGTGGTTTTTCTTCTAGTACTTTCTGTAAGGCTGGGTTTGTGGCTGCATATTGTTTAAATCTGTTTTTGTCCTGGAATATCTTGCCTTCTCCATCGTTGGTGAAAGAAATCTTTGCTGGGTATAGTAATTTGGACTTGCATCCATGTTCTCTTAGTGTCTGCAGCATATCTATCCAAGATCTTCTGGCTTTCGTGGCTTCCATAGAGAAGTCGTGTGTAATTCTGATAGGTTTTCTTTACATGTTACTTGACCTTTTTCTTTTGCAGCTCTTAATATTTTTTTTTATTCTGTATGTTTGTGTTTTGATTATTATATGCCAAGGGGATTTTTTTTTGATCCATTCTATTTGGTGTTCTGTAAGCTTCTTGTACCTTCATAGGAATGTTTAGGTGGGGAAAGTTTTCTCCTATAATTTTATTGAATATATTTTCTGGGCCTCTGAGGTGTAATCCTTTTCCTTCTTCTACCCCTATTATTCTTAGGTTTGGCCTTTTCATGGTGTCCCAGAGTTTTTGCATGTTTTGTGTTAAGAACTTGTTGGATTTGCTTTTTTCTTTGATCAATGTATCTGTTTTCTCTATAGTATCTTCAGCACCTGAGATTCTTTCTTCTATCTCTTGTATTCTGTTGGTTATATGTGTCTCTGTAGTTCCTGTTCATTTACCCACATTTTCCATATCCATCCCTTTTTTGGTTTGTGTCTTCTTATTACCTCCATTTCGGTCTTCAAGTCTTGAATTGTTTTCTATACCTGTTTGTTTGCTTTCTCTTGGCTTCTTGGCTATCTTTGAGGGATTTATTAATTTTTTTCTAATTTTTGCTCATCTTCTCTTCCATTCCTTTAAGTGAATTTTTCACTTCCTGTTCAAGGGTCTCCATCATTTTCATAATGTTACATTTAAAGTTGATTTCTTCTACTCTTTCTGTGTTAAGGTGTTCAAGTCTTCTTGTTGTATTTTCACTGGATTCTGGTGTTATCATGTTGCTTTTCAGGTTGTTGGAGGAATTCTTGCATTGGTGCCTGCCTGTCCCTTCATTCAAATGTGGCCAGGAGAATCTTGACATTGTAGTCCAATCTTTGCTGTGGCTGACTGTGTACTTGGGGATTTTTCTTGGTCTGCCCTCTCTTAGGTCCCCTCAGCACTGGAGCTGGCTCTCAGATGTCCTCCACGCTGAAGCAGGCTGTGGTAGTGGATCTAAGGACCCAGCAGATGAAAAGGAGTGCCTGGTGGCAAGATGGAATGGATAAATAAGGAAAACCAGTAGCTGGAGAGACACCCCATTGGAGGGCCAGAAACATTTAGGGAATTGGAGGGGGCCTGTATTCCGTTCCCAGAACCGGTCAGCCAGATGGTCACACACTCACCACTGTGGATAGATCTCCTCTGTACAGGACTTCACGGACCTCACAGACAAAAGGAAGGGCTTGGATTGGAAGGATGGTGTGGAAAAAAGAAGTCCCTATGGCAGGAGTGCTCACCATTGTCTCCCCAGACCCTCAGCTCAGAAGCAGGCTGAGTTGGGAGATCCAAGAACCCCACAGATGGAAAGAAGTGCTTGAGGGCAAGATGGGATGGGGTAAATAAAGAAAGCCAGTAGCCAGGGAGATGCCCAGCTGGATGGCAGAAATGTTTAGGGAATTGTAGGGACCTCTACTTTGTCCTTGGGACTGGCTGGCCAGGCAACCACACACCACTCCAGATGGATCTCCTCAAGAACTCATTATTTTTAAGTTTCAGGATATTATTAACTTTTTATCCTAGTCAGGAAGACAATAGAGTGTTTTTCCTATATGATCAAAGTTTTAGGAGTACTTAATATTATCTTCTGGAGCACAGTAGTTTCAGCTTGATCATCATTGTCATCTTGGTAACCATGCTTAGTTCTTTATGTTGTCCTGGTTCATTTCCATATTTTTTATCACATTGGAAAGCAATTTAATTATTTTCACAATGTGTTTACATGATTCACTCCACTTTACTAATTGTATTATAAAATTTTACAAAAAGCCTATTAGTTACTTGTACCAAAACATTATTTTTTCTTTACATGAGTTACAGCATTGTAACTCATAATGATATAGAGTCATTTTTCACTACAATTAGCATCTGTCTGTCAGAATTATTTCAATTTACTACGACTTTTGTTTTAGGGACCACTATTTTTTTTTTCTATATTTCTACACAGGCTTTTATTGAACTCATTTAAATTCAAATATATTTTCAGTACAGGATTTTTCCATTTCTTTTTTATTATTTTGCTAAAACTTTCTTAATTTATTTTTCCACATTCTAAGTTTACCAATCTTTCTTCCTTTTCATGATGTCTAGAAACGTTTTTTGAAGTCTAAATAAAAAAGTTTGGCAAATGACAACCCTAATGGAAAGATTCAAGATTTGGGCTAATTTTAGATCAAATATACAATATTGATAATTAAATAAATAAATATAAAAATGAGAATCAGTGATAAGTTATTTCTAGCACATCAGTGATGAAGTTAAGTCAATCACTGATAAATGGTCAAATGGAAAAAGTGTCTGAATGAAAGGCATATGCTTTTATGTTGATCTCTATGTCATAAAATCTGCATTTGTTTTAAAAACACAATAGGAAGAATTCTTACGTGAGTCTGAAAAGATTGAATTCTTTTAAACTATAGCTAAAATACTATATCATAAAATTGATTTTATTTTAGGAACAATAGAACTATGTTTGAGTAAAAACAAAGAAATTTTAGAAGACAAAAAAAGCACCTTGAAGCTCACTTCAGTGATTTCTGATTTTTTGTTGTGGTGATACAGGCAGAAATCATTTGCCAATATTTTTAATTAATTGAATGAGTAAAAAATGAAGTAATGAATGAAATAACAACATGAAAAACAAAAGGCTACAAATCTAATAATTGTTTTGGAAATGGACACTCAAACATCATGAAAAAAGGGCAAATGCATTCTTGAGAAAATCATAATATCTGCATAATAGTGGTTCTATTTAAATACTACTTTCCAATTTAAGAGAGATATTTGCACAGAGAAATTTTGTTCAGGTATAGGATAATTAACTGAACATTACAACCAGCAATCTGTGGGGAAAAAAAACAAAACCTGAATTCTAGCTTGAACACAGATCATACACCAATGTCACTGATAGGCTGAGAATTTCAACTGGAAAGAACTTCATGTTTTCTCAATGTTATTGCTTTCTACTTTGTGAATCAACACCAATTAATGGCATTTGGCCAAATTAATTTTTATATAAGTGGAAATTTTTGGGAAATTAATATGTAGTCATCTTCATTACATAATTACAATTTTGGCAGGTGAGATAGCTCAGAAGATAAGGGCATTCAGGAAGGAAAACATAAAAATAAGGAAAACAAAGAAATTTTGAATATACCTCCTATATGACCCAAATACTCCTGGGTACACATGCAAAAGATTCTGTAGCTTGCTTCAAAGATGTTTTAATGAAATTGTAGTCCATATACACACTGACATTCTACTCAGTAATACAAAAACCTGAACTCTGTGGACTCTAAGACTTAGTTTGCCAACCCTTACTTTCCAATGAAAATGGTACTTATAGCTGTGCAAAGTTCTGCTAATATATAATGCATTAATGTTCAGCCCAAAATAAGACCATTGTACCATAGCTTGTAAGACTCAGAGAAACTTGGGAAAATGTAGGAGGAAACAATTTAAGAGACACAGGATGGAAGCAACTAAATGCCATCTATTGATGAAGACATACCCAATCCAATGAAATCCCACAGGAAGTTCAGATTCCTTCCATTCTTTCACCCAAGAATGGGCTTATCAATAGGTACAGAGGAAAAAGGAGTTTATAGAATTTCTCTTTACTTAATTTGCTACTGATAGATTCAGTGAAAGGTGGAAGCACCATATTCTTTAGTTATATACCCATTGGTGACTAGACCACACTTCAATAGTCTTTCAGATATTCCTGGTTATATTAAATGATTACAAAATAAAAGCCAAAATCATCAATCTGTGAATAGAAAAGGGAAGGAAATAGCAGAAAGTGGAGAGAAACAAAAGAATGCTTCATATACATCTATGAAACTGACAAAGAACAGAATATTTAATTAAAATAACATAGGTAACTTCTTGAAAATTTGTGATTTCATAGCAGACTAAGTAGGAAACACTTAGGTGGAACACAGACAAAGATATTGTTCAATATCCAGGAGATGAAGGGGCAAGCTGTACTTGAGGTTCTAGTTCCCACCTTTTATATAGATCTACCCAGATGATTTTAGGTTTGTAGGTAAATGTGCTATCATGATTTTTTTTTATTTTAAGTAACATTGAGAGTGAGTGATCCACCTGCCAGCAGGACTGCACACCTTCCTGAAACTTGATCCCTGGATCCCTTTCCCCAGCCCACATCATCCCATATAATTTCTGACCCTGTTGTTGATTCCTGCCCCTAAGCCCAGGGGACTTTTTGCACTCAGGCAAAGGCCACACCAGTAAGAATAGTCTCAAGCTGCACCAGTTTGAAGTGATTTCAGCAGATCAGGTGTAGGCCACACCAGTCAGAAGAACAAAGATCCCCTATTGCACCAAAGGTAAAATTATCCACCAGAAGGCCAACTCCCAATTGGGAAAGGGACTCCTATTTAGATGAAAAGTCCTGCTAGCTACAAGAAATTGAGGCCAAAATATTAGAAACTCAAAAATGAAACAGAAACCAAGGAGCAAAATATCTATCCACCAAAGACAAACTCAGAAATCAGAGATGATAACTAACCAACCTAAACCCACATAACTAAATACATAAATACAGTCAGCAACAGCCAGGGAAACATGGTACCATCAGAGCACTGTTATCATTCAACCATAATACTTGATTATTCCAACATAGCTGAGCAGAACAAGAAAGAAAATGACCTTAAAAATAACTTTATGAAGATAACAGAGGTTTTAAGAAAGAAGTGAAAAACTTGCTTAAACAAATGATGAAAAATAAAACAAAAAATTAGAGGAAATCAACAAAGAATTCCATGAAAGGCAAGAAAAAAAAAACAAATCAGTGAAAGAGACTATTCATGGTGTGAAAGTTGAAATAGAAGTAATAAAGCAAACACAAACAGGGAAATCAGGAAATAGAAAAGTCTGGGAAAATGAACAGAAAATACAGACACAGGTATCACCAACACAAAAACAAGATAAAAGAATCTCAGGTTTTAAAGATACAATTAAACAAAGAGAATAATTTTTCAAAAAATATAAAATCTAAGAAACTCCTAGGACAAATAAATCAGGAAGTCTGGGACACCATGAGAGCAAAAAACTAAGAATAATCAAAATAAAAGGATAAGAATATCAACACAAAATTCCAGAAAATATGTTGTTGAAGTCATAGAAGAATGATAACCTAACCTAATGAAGGAAATGCCTAGCCTATGGAAGTACCCACATCACATATTAATCAAAATCTTAGAAATAGAGAATAAAGAAAGAATATTAAAAGATGTAAAAGAAAATATATTAAAAGATGTAAAATAAAAAGATCAAGTAACACATAAAGGAAGTCCAATAGAAATTATAGGTGATTTCTCATTCGAGTCTCAAAAACCAGAATGAACAGGGATGATGTCATGCAGACTCTAAGAGACCATAAATGCCTGCCTAGAGTAAAATATTCATCAAAACTTTCAAATCACCATAGATGAAGAAAGTAAGATAACTCATGACAAAATCAAATTTAAACAATAACTATTTACATATCCAGTCATACAGAAGGTAATATAAAAAATGTCAACCTAGGGAAAATGTCAAACTAAGAAAATCCAGGCAATATACAATCTCATACCAGAAAAATTCAAAGGGAAACACACACACACAAAGGTTCAATGAAAGAAAGGGCTGCTTTTTTGAAAAAATCAAGAAGATTAATAGGCCTTATGCAAAATAACTAAAGAGAAAGTATCAAATAAACAGAATCAGAAATGAAATGGGGACATAACAATAGAAACTGAGGCAATTCCAAAAAACCATAAGGTCATACTTCAAATACCTGTACTCCACATAATTTTAAAATATATGACAAATGGACAATTTTCTTCATAGTTGCTACTTACCAAAATTAAATCAAGATTAGTTAAACAGCATAAATACACCCATAGACCTTCAGAAAGTAAAAGCAGTCATTAAAAGTCTTCCAACCAAAAAAAGTCCAGGGCAGTTTTAGTTCTCAATTTTACCAGACTTTCAAAGAGTTAATTCTAATACTTCTTAAATCATCAAAAAAATATAAATAAAAGGAACATTGCCAAATGCATTTTATGGGGTCATAGTCACCCTAAACCACACAAAGACTCAACAAAGAAATAGAAATAGTCTTACCAGCTAGTTGAGTTAAGAACAAAGAGGACATTTGAGTCAGAATTTTAATCTCAAGCTATATTAATGACCAAAGTATCTTCCATGTCTAGAAGAAGCAGACCCAACTAAAGAAGAATTTTTAAAAGATTGAATTAATGGCTACAATAATAGGTAGTTTAGGTCTAGTAATGACTGGATGTTACTGTTTAAAAGTACTACCAGAATTAGGAATTCCGGGGGCTGGAGATGTGGATCAGTACCCAAGAGGACCAAAGTTTAGGAAGCTCAAAACTGCCTATAACTTCAGCACTAAGGCACTCAGAGCTTTCTTTTGGTCAATAAAGGAACCCACACTTATGTGCACATAGCACACACATACACACAAATACAAATAAAATAAAAATCTTTAAAAAAAGAAATAGTGTGGAGAACCAAAAATGTGAGCTTATTTCATCTTGTCTAAAGGTCAGAGAGTTTGAGTTTCTTTTTGCTCTTTCAAAGTTGTTGGCAACATGAGTGGCTACAAAACAAGATATCCCAGTCCATGGTGTGGTTAGTTGGTGTTTTGAACATTATGATGGTCCATAGAGGTATCCTCTCCACCCTGACCTAAAGTCAGAGAATTCAATCTTACTTCTATTCTCTTTCATTTAAATTAACTGAATTATCCCCCTTTTATTATCTTTCCTGTGTCTCTGTGTTTCCATCTTATCTCTGTCCCTCTTACCTAACATTTCTAATCCTCACACCCCTACCCAGGAATGTACAATTCTGCCATGGCTAGGATCTTTGCAGATGTCATCCCAAAATTGTAGTAATAAGTGCAGCGGGGCTGCATCCCCGGCACCCAGCCACCCGCATGGCTAGCTTATGCCCCAAAATAATTACACGGAAACTGTATTCTTTTAAACACTACTTGGCCCATTAGCTCCAGCTTCTTATTGGCGAGCTCTTACATATTGATCTAACCCATTTCTAATATTCTGTGTAGCACCACGAGCTGGCTTACCAGGAAAGATCTTAACCTGCATCAGTCTGGAGTGGGAGAATCATGACGACTCCATGACTCGGCTTCTTTCTCCCAGCATTCTGTTCTGTTTACTCTACCCACTTAAGGGTTGGCCTATCAAATGGGCCTAGGCAGTTTCTTTATTAATTAACCAATAAAAGCAACAGATTAATACAAGACCCAACTCCATCATTTCCCCTTTTTCTGTTTAAACAAAAAGAAAGGCTTTCACTTTAACATAGTAAGATTACATATAGCAAAACAGTTATCAAGCAAGAATTACAATTACAATATTTATATCTATTTTATCTTTTATCATAACCAAGGAAAACTATAACTATCTATTTATTCTTCAACTCCATCAAAGACTCCAGAAGGATATAATATTACCTAAGTAAACAAGAAATAAGAAAACTCTAGAAATGACAGAGACATCTTGCTGCCTGGACAGTCACCCAAAGTTCCTCTGTACCATTGGGTCATCCATCTTCAGCCTTCATGCCCATAGTATCCAGCAGACATTTTCATCAAGCAGGAAATTCCAAAGACTGTTCAGTCATATTTTGCTGTGTCCTGCAGAATGTCTCGCAGACTCTTTTATGAGTCAGGAACCCCGAAAAACCATCTCACCTTTAGGCAAGTTCAGCAGTCCTCTTTCTGCGGGTTCTCTGTGTCCAGTTTATGCAATAGTCCAGGCAAGAACAGTTTCTTGCCCAAATGGCTATCAAACTCCATAAGGATCCTCTTCGATGCCCATCTTCCTCTTGAAGTAGATTGGTGCTGTCAGGAGCAGATGTGTCTCATTTTCATGAAAAGCCCTAAGTTATTAAAACATTAAATGCCATATTCTGCAGTCTTTGAAAGATACGAAGAATGCCTATCTAACTGAAATATATCTATGCACATCTAGAAAATCTAACTAACATGACTAAAAGCTTGACAATTATTGATGATTATCCATTAACAACCTATATACATTACATTTTTAAATGAACTATACAATCACAATACCTTAATCAAGATTAGAAATACATATACTTATAACAAAATTGACCTTAAAATCATACCAATGCAAATTATTCATATCTATATCATATCCCCCTTTAAATGTAAAAGAACATTTATAAACAATATTTGGGAATGTGGGTGCAGTTTTTTCTCTCCAAACTGCTTCCTGCTGAATGGGGGCACTGTATTCAGATCTTTCATGGTGTAACCTGTGTGTCAGGGTCATCTCAGTTGGCAGTTGAGTGAAGTAATTTTCTGAAGGTGTTCATAGCAACCTTTCAGGAGGGCGTGGTCTATCATACCATATTGGTATAGACGCAATCCACAGAGTCTCATCCTCTGTGAAAACAAAAGAAGACCCTCTCCAAAGCATCATATCCTTAGACCCATATTCTGAAATCATAATACCCTTGTATCCATTCTGGTTTAGCTTGGCAGCCCATATAATGAAATGCCTCTCTGCACTTAGCTCCTTTACAGACAAAACTTTTAAAGAAAACACAATAATACAAAGAATCCAGACTCTGTGAATTTTCCATTTTTTTTGTGGGGACTTAGGTGGTGTATAGACCGCCTTTTTATTTTTTTATTTTTTATTTATTTATTAAAGATTTCTGCCTTCTCCCCACCACCACCTCCCATTTCCCTCCCCCTCCCCAATCAAGTCCCCCTCCCTCATCATCCCTAAGAGTAATCCAGGTTCCCTGCCCTGTGGGAAGTCCAAGGACCACCCAGCTCCATCCAGGTCTAGTAAGGTGAGCATCCAAACTGCCTAGGCTCCCACAAAACCAGCAATATCACTCTTGGGAATATACCCAAGAAATGCCCTATCATACAACAAAAGTATATGCTCAACTATGTTCATAGCAGCATTGTTTGTAATAGCCAGAACCTGGAAACAAACTAGATGCCCTTGAATGGAAGAATGGATGAAGAAAGTATGGAATATATACATATTAGAGTATTACTCAGCAGTAAAAAACAATGACTTCCTGAATTTTGCAGGCAAATGGATGGAAATGAATTTTCCATTTTTATATGGCTTATTTTTCTTTATTTCTTTTAATCTATAACTATCTGTACTCTGTCTCTTTAAAGACTTTACCCTTTTTTAAGACATTAACTTTATTCTTTATATATATTTTTTTCTCTCTCTCAAGCCTACGTACATTCATCTAACAGTGTTTGAATCTGTTTTATTGTGAATCTGTAATTTTTTTACTATCCAGGAGCACTTCTTAAAATGTTAAGTACTTCTTAAAAACTTAAGTTGCACCATGTACAGATAATACGGTACCGCCTGTGTCCTGCCCAGTCGAAACCTTAACTGCGTTGTTATTACAGTAATTAGGGTAGTTCCTGCCTGAGACCAGCACAGTTCAGCATGGCGGAGCTGAGCTGCTCTTGCCTCAGAGCCATTTGGTGTCCCTGAGCCACTCACAGTTCCAGACACACAGCAGTCCACATTGCTATCAAGCAAGCCGTAGCACTTTACTCCAAATGATCCATTTAAAAGCTCTGTCTCCTGCAGGAACCAGACAGAGATCGCAATGGCGGCACAGCCCAGAAAGCCAGCATTTTAAAACAGCCAGTTTTTTCCTCCTGCTGAGTCAGGACAATTTCTTTGCCGCACGCAACCCACAAACAGCAAAAATCTGTCTTAAATTCTTTCTGTGTCCTTTTTAATCCTTCTCAGGTTTTACGTGGAGTTCATTACCACGTTGGGCGCCCCTCTGTTGTAATAAGAGCGGCCAGGCTGTGTCCCCGGCACCTGGCCGCCCGCATGGCTAGCTTATGCCCCGAAATAATTACATGGAAACTGTATTCTTTTAAACACTGCTTGGCCCATTAGCTCCAGCCTCTTATTGGCTAGCTCTTTCATATTGATCTAACCCATTTCTAATATTCTGTGTAGCACCACGACTCCCTGATTTAGCTTCTTTCTCCCAGCATTCTGTTCTGTTTACTCTACCCACCTAAGGGTTGGCCTATCAAATGGGCCTAGGCAGTTTCTTTATTAAATAACCAATGAAAGCAACAGATTAATACAAGACCCACCTCCATCACAAAATGATGGTTTATGAACAACCAGAGTAATTTTCTGTTGTGAGGAGAAAAGGCTTGTTTGTCCCAGTCACCCAGCTAGCTTATACCCAAAATAACTGCACAGAAACTGTATTAATTAAAACACTGCTTGACCCATTAGCTCTAGTTTCTTATTGGCTAATTTTTACATCTTAATTTAACCCATTTCTATTAATCTGTGTATCAACATATGATTGTGACTTAACAGCAAGATTCTAACCAGCATCTGCCTTAGGCAGAAGATCCATGGGGGCATCTCTCTCCGCCCTTGTTTCCAGCATTCAGTTCCTCTGCCCTGCCTACCAAAGTTCTGCCCTATCAGTCCCAAAGCAGTTTCTTTATTCATCAGCCATTGAAAGCAACGGAAGAACAGAAAAACCTCCTACACAGTTTCCCCTTTTCTGTTTAAATAAAAAGGAAATCTTTAACATAGTAAAATTACATATAACAAAACAGTTATCAAGCAAGGATTACAGTTACAATATTTATATCTACTTTATCTTTTATCATAACTAAGAAAAACTATAACTATAAATTCTTCAACTCCATCAAAGGCTCCAGTAGGATAAAATATTACCTAAACAAACAGGAAGTGCATTGTAAGCAACTTACAAAATTTAGAATTGACAGAGATATCTTGCTGCCTAGACAGCAACCCAAAGTTTTTCTGTAGCATTGAGGAATCCATCTTCAGCCTACAGGCCCATAGTATCCAGCAGACTCTCCAAAAGCATGAAATTCATTGGTAAAAGTTCAGTCACTTTCTTCTGTATCCTGCAGAATGTCTCACAGACTCTTTCATGAAGCATGAAGCCCGAAGGATCATCTCACATTTAGACTAGTTCAGCAATCATCTCTCTGCAGGTTCTTCATGTTTAGCTTATACAACAGACCAACCAAGAGCAGTTTCTTGCCCAAATGGCTAACAAACTCCATAATGAGCCTCTTCGATGCCCATCTTCCTCAGGAGGTAGCTAGATGCTGCCAGGAGCAGATGTGTCTTACTGTCATGAAAAGCCCTAAGTTATTAAAACATTTTAAATGGCGTATTCTGTAGTCTTTTAAAGATATAAAGAATGCCTATCTATCTGAAATATATCTCTATATATCTAGAAAATCTAACATGACTACAAGCTAAAGCTAACAAGATTGACCTTAAATTTATATCAATAAATCAAGATTCATACCAACGTATATTATTCATATCTATATCATATCCCCCTTTAGATGTAAAAGAGCATTTATAAACAATATTTGGGAATATGGGCATAGATTTATCCATACCACTTCATACTGTTTGGGGACACTGTTAACCAGGTCTTTCATGGTGTATCCTGTGTGCTAGGTTCATCTCAGTCAGCAGTTGTACATAGTAAGCTTTTGAGGGTGTTCATGGCAACCTTTCCAGATGCCTTGGTCATGAAACCATATTCTCCTGAGGCAATTTACAGGTTCTCATCTTTTGTGAAAACAAAAGAAGAACCTCTTTTCCAAAGCAACTTATTCTTAGACTCAAATTGGGAAGTCATTATACTTTTATAATATACATGCTGGTTTAGCTTAGCAGCCTATACCATGAAATGTCTCTCTGTACTTTGCTTTTTCACAGTCAAAAAAATCAAAGAAAATGCAATAATACACAAAATCCAGACTCTCTATGAATTTTTCACTTTTACATGGTTGATTTTTATTTACTTCCTTTAATCTATGATTATCTATACTCTGTCTCTGTAAAGACTTTACCCTTTAAAAAAAAACATTAACTTTATTTTATGACTCTCTATACTCTTTTTCTTCTCTCTCCCCAGCCTATGTACATTTATCAAACACTGTGACCCATTTAGAGGTCTTTTATGTCTGAATATGTCCTATTGTGAATTCGTAATTTTTTACTGTCCAGGAACACTTTCGCTTTGTGCTTTTAAAATGCTAAGTGCTTAAGAATCTAAGCTGCAGCATTCCTAGGTCAAATATGGTTACTGCTTGCTTGCCCCGCCCAGTCCAGCATGACAGAGCCACTGGCAACTCTGAGCACCAAGCACACCAACTCATTTCCAGGCATACAGCCAGTCCATGTGGCCATTAAACAAGCCATAGCACTTTTCTCACAAACTGCATCCAAATGCTCCATCTCCAGCAGGAGCCAGAGATCATGTAAAAGCAACAAATAAATAATATAAACAAAAAAGAAACATAGCATGGTAAGAAATCTCAATAGCTAGGTTTATTTGCACTTTTAAAAAATTGCCATCGTAATTCCAATAGAAATATATTAAATTCTGAGCATAGAGTTCCAGTTAGAAAGAAATGATATTGCTAAAACTTCAGAACTTTTGTGTTGAGTTAAGTTACATTAACCAAGAATGTTTTTATTTTTAATGTAGTAAAGGGTAACAAGGCTAGGCATTTTCCAGGGAAAATAGTCACATAGGCATTGTCAGATTCAAATTAACAGCAATGGATGAGCTTGAAGTAATTAGGAGAATGCTATTGAAAAAAGTCAAATAGCAGAATTCAGAGTCTGTCTTATGCTAAAATTTCATAAGTGGAAAACTCTTTTCCAGATCATAAAATATCCTTTAATGTATTTTTGTTCTTTTCACATTGTTTGACACTTTTTCTTCTATCTTTTATAGTCTTCCTTCATGTTGTATGCTCTTTGTCTATGTGTTTAGTTTTCTTTAAATTAATGGAATCAATTACATTCATTGCATATAATATGAATACAGTAACATATAGTAACTTTTTATCTTACAAGGTATGTTTAAGTATCTCCATTAATCTAGCATTCTGTTTAAAAGCCCTTTTTAGTAAAATTGGGCTTTCCACATGCTATGGAAATTGTACCATTTGAGATTGTAGCTAAGCACAGATGAAAACTGATGCATGAATAATGATGATGAGAAGAGGTTCACGTAGTTTTAGCTGCTGTAAATAAACAGCAATTTCCCTGGTATGATTACACCATTTATGAGGCTGATACCCACTCCATACTTACAGTCACTGAAACACTATACTGGATGCTTCCCCACATCCCTCCAGCTTCCTTAATCTAAAAATTACATACATGGTTCTAATCTACATGGGAAGTAAAAGAAGACAAGATCTTCTGAGTAAATTAGGAGCATGGGGACCAAGGGAAAGGGTTGAAGGGGAGGGAAAGGCAGGTAGGGGAGCATAGAAAAATGTAGAGCTGAATAAAATCAATAAATTAAAAAAAATATGAGTACCCTGGGCATTATAATGAGTACCATATTGAGTCCCCATAATATGGTCAAACTCTATTGAATGGTCTATCAGAAGAGATACTGGTGATAAATTTTAGGTTCTGAATTCTCAGCTGCTTCCCTTTCACTTGCATACAAGTTAAAGTTGGTCAACTGAAGGTAAGGACTGGTAATCTATATTCTGGGTGCTTAATGCAATGCTTAGTGCATGCCATACTAAACTAACATTTGATAGACTACAATTCCCTCACTCTTCTTGTTCCATTTTGCTTTATTGTTCTTAGTAAAAATATATTTTTATTCAATATACAAAAATGTGTGGGTAAAATTTTCTCTTATTTTACAGTAGATTTAAATGAATTAGCAACCAAATAGAATACTACTAGAATTCCAGTCTTTCTGTGAGCACATTCATATTTGAAAAAATATAATTTGAATTTAGTTAAATCCAAATCTTTTCTTCAGTTTTCAGATTTGTTCATACATAACTATAAATAGATAAGTGATTATTTACAACAGAATGCTGCAAGTGAACTATGAACAATACTGAATACCAAAAATTTTGAATAATTAAAGGCACCTATTTGTTAAGATGTTTCAAGTCTAAGTGCTAACAGTATTTACCTCTACTTGATGGCTACTCCAGTCATTTTGATGAGATAAGAGGAACTAATATAAAAGTGAAGCTTTGGGTACAAGATTGTAGAGTATACAACAAGGAAGCAAAATTCTGAAAAGTAGATGGCAAAAGAACAGGAAGTCAGTGAGTGTCTGTGGGAGACTTTATCATCATAAATGAGTAGCTCTTGAAAGAATAGAACAAAATTAACTTGGAAAAAAATAAAACTTATAAGGTGGGAAGATAATAAATCATTACTCTGGTGGTTCTGGAAAGTAGGAAGAGCATTATTCTTAGATAATTCTAAAATTAGGTGGCATCTTTTATTCTCAGAAAGGGAAGAAAATAAGAATGGATTGAGATCTGTATTGGCCTGACAGAGGTATGTAAATCAAAAGTTGTTCCTTGGCTCTCTGAAGGGGCCTGCTGTTTCTCCTTTGCTCCAGCCTTCAAGAGACAAACTCATGTTATTCTGCTGACTTTTAATGTCATCTCCATTTATGCTTTCTTCTATACAGCTATGATATAGATGGATGACTAAAAAAGATTTTCTTTTTGTATTTCTGTTGTGCTTTCCTTTCCCTTTAAGGGACAAGCCATGCCCACTCTGACCTGCCCACGCCATCTGACCTCTGACCTGCCCGCGCCATCTTGGCTCTCCTTTTTCTGTTTTCTTCAGCGTGGCCACGCGCTCTCTCTTCTCTTCCCCTCTTTCTCTCTCTCTCTCTCTCCCTCTCTCCCCCTCCTTCCCTTTCTCCCCTTTTAATAAATTCTTTTATGGCTACTTTCTGTGTCCATGGGTCTGCTCACAACCGCCGCACATTGGGAACTCTGCGGGACCCACCGGAGCTTGCTGCTCCGTGAGCCTGCCTGGTGCCACCACAGGCCGCACGGTGCGTGCCCTCCCGCTGGTGGGAAACTGTCGCCGCTTATCGCTGGCTCTGCCAGCCCACCTCGGAAAACATTTTAGGAATAAGAATTTCTATTTTAGAAATAAAACCTCCTAAAATTACCATAAAAGTAAGCAAACAAAAACTGTTCTTTTTATTCAGCCTACATTTTTCTACAATCTTTGCTTACTCCTGAACTCTCTGATCCATCAGCTTCTCTCTCCATGATTAACTGCTGTCTGTAGTTGAAGAGATACAAGGCATGATCTAATGTTTCTCAATAGTAAATACTTTATATCTAGCAACATGTATGGCTTCTTTAAAATACCTTGCTGAACTTCACCTTTTCAACAATGATGCTGAATGAATTTTCCAAATAAGTTTACATGATGTTAATTTCCAAGCCTATTGTATTCACCCATCTTACATTATGTTTTCCAAGCTGAGTATCTACTTGTATTAAAAAGCACACGGTATTTTTTATGGCTTCAATACACAGTAGGAGAAATTGCACTTTACTTCACTGTCAACACCTAAATGAATGATTGGCATAAGTACTCCTAAAATATATGCATTAAATGTGCCTGTCATAATCCTACCATAAAAAAGCTTTGCAGTGCATTGGGACAAGTTAAGATCAGCAAAGAAATATTAGCAGTCACGCTAAAAAAAATAACACATGTATTTGTGTAAATTCTTTTAGGAAATTCAATGCTTAGGAGTTAATAGTAAGAAACATATATAAATGTATACATATAAACCAGCATTTCCCAAATATATAATTTTCATACATATATACTGAGTTCCCAAGGTCCAAATAAGAAGCAGAAGGAGAGAGAACTTGAGCAATGAAGTCAGGACCTCGAGGGGTGCGCCCACCCACTGAGATGGCAGGGCTGATCTAATGGGAACTCACCAAGGCCAGCTGGACTGGGAATGAACGAGCATGTGATCAAACCGTATTCTCTGAACTTGGCTGACAATGAGGGCTGACTGATAAGCCAAGGACAATGCCACTGGGTTTTGATTCTACTGCTTGTACTGGCTTTGTGGGAGCTTAGTCTGTTTGGATGCTCACCTTCCTAGACCTGGATGGAGTGGGGAGGATCTTGGACTTCCCACAAGGCAGGGAACCCTGTCTGCTCTCTGGACTGGAAAAGGAAGGGGAGAGGAGGGGGAGGAATATGGGAGGAGGAAGGAGGTGGAAATTTTTAATTAAAAAAAAAGAAAAGAAAAGAAAACTTTCCTTTAAAAATAAATAAATAAATATAATTTTCAAAGGCAAGCCACATATGTAAATTATATGTTTAGTGACTATGTAAATATTAAGATGAGGAGTAAATAAAGGATTTAATTTTAGAAGTTTAATCTTTTTAACCAACTTCACAAGAGTAGTGTTATATAAATATATAATTAGAAAATATTTTTGTACAATTTTATATTGTTTTCTAGCTGAATAATTCAGTGGTGCATATTTTGTGTGTGTGTGTGTGAGAGAGTGTGTGTATCATTTAAATTTAGATTAGTTAAATTGTAAACACTCAGCAAACCTCATAACTAATATTTGCTGTCACATACCATAACAGAACTAGGCAAATATTTAGTCTGATATGACTTGCTTTCAATTGAAATAAGAGACTGGAGGAGACTGTGTGAAAATAAAGCTGTTGTTAAAATTACATAATGTGAAAATATTTTAATTAGTAGGTGGAAAGCAGAGAAGAAAAGTGGATGGTAAAGAAAATTCCCAATTATGTAAAAGAAGAAGTTCAACTGTGACTTTGAGGAATGTTATACCTTTAAGACAGAAATTTGGGGCTAGAAACTGAGTCATGAGAATGAAATGAAATTTACTATGTATTAGAACTGCAGCTATGAACCAATGGTGGAGCAGAAAATTCAGAACTTAAAAAACTGGATGATTATTCCCAAAGTCCACAGAGGAGAACAGTACTACTCAAGTCTGAAATTGTAAGTGCAAACTTCAGAGGTGAATAGAATAGCAATTCATCTATTTCAATAATCAGCATGGTTCTAGATATGTACATGAACAATTCTCAGCATGAGAGGGAGTGAGGAAAAAAGGACAGAGAAGAATGAGGACAAACAAAACTGAAAATTGGTAGATAGATGGAACCGTCAGAGAAAAAGTTCAGTTTCTACACCAAAAGAAGAAAATGCCTATGGACAAGCCAGCTAAAGCAGATGTGCCCTTTATTCCATGTATTGATGAAGGAATATTTGGGGTACTACAATGGAGAACTTCCATACTGTCACCTAACATTGCCAGATGACTCCACCAGTCTAACATCACAAGGCTAACCCCCAGGTCTAAGATAGTCACATGCATACTTGAGTTATGAGTTCTGCTGGTGCTTCCCAAGAACTCACAACACAGCTGTTGTGTTTGACTTTTTTGACAACGGTGAATACAGAATCTTAAAGCAGGGGAAAAAATGAGGAACTGAGGTTGAAGCTGAATTCTGTGTCTGGAAGGGGCACATCCAGGTCTTTAGACAAGACTTTTGATTCTGAAGACTTTACCATGACAGGGAAAAGTCAGTACTAATGAAAAAAAACTTTATTTTTTTAAACAAGAATAGAACTATTAATCACAAATAATATAAGAAACTTGGCCTTTATTCCAAAATTATTTTAAAACATTTAGTCATTCAGTAAAAGCTTCTAAAGATTCAGAAATGAACACAATTAAAAAGTTTTTTCAAAAGACTTTAAATTAAAATGGGATTCTGACAATATGCTAGAGAATTGTTGTAGCAAGGCAGATGCATGTCCCACCCATGTGTTAGTAGAATTGTTAGTAGAATTTAAACCTTATCCAGACAACACAGTCCTGTTCCCTTTTACCCCCTGGTCAAGTAACTAGTATCTCAGAGATTTCACTGAGAGCTGTACTGAAAAGATAACCATAAGAGGCATGGACAAATAAAACTCTGTTCTCATCTGCAAGGACTTTCAAAACCAAAAATTTTACATCCTTTTTTGCAAGACAATGAAGGACTAAAAGAAGGACTTCTGAACTATTCAGAGCAACTATTCACCTGTGTTCTAAAACCTATTGCCCATGTCACACACCAGGTCACTTCAATCAAAAGCAGTAGGGATGAAATTCAGTTATCAATGTTTCTGTTTTTTGTAGTTGCCCGTTTTTTCAGCTCCAAATTGGCTCTGACATGTAGTGAAAGCTAAGCATCAGTATCCTTGACATTCCAGAAATCCTCATCTAATCATAAATTGAAACATGACTTTCTGTATGTTCAGCATGACCTCTGTGAAAATAAGAGATTCGGATCTCTTCCTTACCCTCCAAGATAATTCTGCTGTTCCGAATAAAACTAAGAAAGAGAAACTCACAAATGTGAATCTAAGAGGGATTATCTTTTTTTGTCTTCAGCAAGTAATAGTCAATCAAAAAATATTCAGGATTGAATCTAGGAGAGGAACAAATCTATGAGCAATTGAGAGAATGTGGATGATTTTTTTTTATCAAATCTGAGTCATCAACATCTAATAGTAAGTGATGATACTTAATCCGCTATTGTGTTAAGTACTAGAGTATTTAAACCTGAAATAAACTAGGTAGCTTTAGAATCCTCTGATTTTTAAAGACTAAAATAGGTTTCTTTGATTTTGATGTAGGAAGTCAGGACCCAAATGATACTGTTCAAAAAAGAAAAAAAAAAAAAAAAACTGACGCTTATTAAGGATGGAAGACAGGCTTATATTATGGTATTCCATTACAATAAAGAAAGGATTAAGCTTTACATGCAACTACAATGAATGGGGATTATATCCAAGGAGCAAGGATGAAGTCAGCAGCTGAATACTTAGCATAAGAAAAAAAAAGAGAATGAAGAATTTCTAACTTAGCAAGGTATAGGATTGTTGCCCAAAATAGGCAAAATGGGGAGCTTCAGAAACCAAGGTCAGATATGTTCATTGACTATGTTAGAACAATCAGTGTTCTACCTCACTGTGTCTCTTTTCCTAGACAGCTTTGCACAGTCTCTATTCACTACAAATAGAATGTTGATGAGAGACCAAAGAAAAAGTTCTATCTAAGTTCAGCATTGCCAGTTAGTGTAGGTACTTGAATGCTTATGTGCGTGAGAGGTTCCATACAGGGTCATGACTGACACCAGGACATCTGCAAAACTGAAAATTCCATGCAAACGTTTAAAAAAGCAGTAAAGATATGACTCTAGAGAAGTCTGATCAATTTACATAAAGTCTTCATGGGAAAGTCTCCGTTTCTTCGGCAACTGGTTACTGCTATTTATCCTTGTTGGGGGACTTGCGAATCTGTTAACTTTCTTAGTTTCCTCCATTTTACTTTTCTTCATATACTGTCCTATCAGTCTACCCTCTATTCAAAGGACTATTTGAAGAACTTGGGCAAAATAACTATGCTAAATACCAGGACAAAGAATTAAAACTAAGATTTGGCATAGAATCAGGAGCCCTGACTAAAGCTTAACTCAAAGGAAGGAATTTTAGACAATGTAAGGGAGAAAGATCAATCATAATAAAAGATGTTCTTTCTAAAAAAAGACATTAAAATGAAGAGAATCATAACATAATTAGATTCTGCATTTCAAGAGAGGTTCAATACGGACTCTGAAATTGACAAATTATATTCTTTATAAACAGATACTTTTGACTGTATCTCCCATGTAAAACACATAACAACTTTAAACAAAAACAAAATATGAAAAATTGCTGTTTTGTAATTGAAGAGGTTTGTGTAAGTAAAAGCTTTCACAGCCTAATTACATACACTACAATTTATGTACCTTCCCTATAATTTCATGAGATGGTTTGGAATATTCCCACTATTTTTCTTGTCTTTTGTGGAAATTTTATCTGTAAAGTTATGAAACAAAGTATGCTTAAACCTTTATTCATGTTGAATTTTCACAAACCAAAGCACAAATGAATGCTACGGATTTGATTTTAACAAACAGTTCGTGTGTCATAACTTATAATTGTTTCTTAGCCTTGGTTAGAAATTAAGATGGAAGAACAGGCAAATATAGAGCTCCATTGCCTTTGTTAGCAGGCATGCAATGTTCTCCAAGAAGACAAATGACTGGATTTCATTTTGGTTATTAAAGTAAGGTTTATTACGCTGTTCAACAAAAGTATATTTAATAGTGCTTTTATTATATTCAAATAACATACAAAGTTACATGCATAAAAAGTAAATGAAGTGGAGTCCTGTTTAGAATTACTCCTATGTGAATTCAGGCAAAGTAAGAATACTATATTATTCTTAACAGAAAGGCCCAAATCCATATTTGAGATATAAATGCATGGAAGGATGAATAATATGTGTTTCAAAGGTATTTTACTGTGAAACTAATGGTAGTTACAGCAAAAAGTCATAGGAAACTTTAAATTTTTCTTACAGAAAATGAGGAGTAGGTTGCTCAGTTTTTTCAACCTTAGTTAGAATATATCCCTCAATATATATAATCCCTTTGTTTCATGAAACATCTGATTATTGCAGGTCTTTATATTCATGAATGGAGTAAAGTTTCTTCTTCCCTTGGGAAACACAGAGTTACAGTGTCCTTTTCACTTGTGTGTAAATATATATATTTATATTCATATATATATATATATTCATAAAAGTGTGATATATGTATATACACCCTTTACCTGAAAAAGTAATAACCTAGAATATAGAGATCAATATTTAATGGTATTTTATCTAATTGTTAGAGACATGTTTAGAGTGTCAGCAAGAAGATCAATAGTTCAAGGTCATTCTGAGCCAACAGTAAATTCAGAGCATGGAAAATATGAGACTATATCCATATCTGCTACAGAAGACAGATGTAAAGTTTTAGTAATTCTACAGATTGTTTTTAATAGATTACAATATGTGAGTTTTACCAATATCTAATTTACTGTTTAAATTCGCTACCCTGAAGTTTAGTGGGCATAACATATCTATCAAAGATAACTTCATTGTTTTCTTTACGTTCACATTTTCATGTGACAAGGAGAAATTGTAACTATGTATGTGTGGTTATATGTTGATGTTCATGTGCTTTTGGAAGACATTTCTATAGTGAAATGATTCACTATAAAACATATTCATGAACTAATTTAGTGATAATATTTTTTGTGGTAAGAATTAAGATCAATTCTCTAGGAAATTTTGGGTTACAAAGTTCATTATTATTAACTATAGTCATGGTATTGTACATTTGATCTCTAAAAGTACTTGAGAGTGTCTAGTTGAACCTTGATACCCGATGACTAACATTTTCCAATTTTTTCCTCCCACAGCACATTAGTAAGGGGCCATATGCAGATACTCCAAAAGCATACCAATATAATGTATTGGAAATGTAATAATTATCTAAATAGAATGCTTATTTCCTCAAGTTTCTGAAAAAAAAATCTGTTAGCTTTTTGTGGTTAAGCTCTGGATGAGAACATGGTATAAAGATTGGTGGTTGCAAGAGCAACAAACACAGGACACTTCTCAATTTCATTTTAGGAGAGATGGGCAGAGAGGAAGCACATTCCCAGGATAAATGCAGGTCCCAGCAGAGGATATAAGGAGTAGTCAAGGTAGAGAGAAAGAGGGAGCCAAGCCACAAAGTTCTGGATAATCTTGCAGTCTGACTGACTAGCAGTCAGTGTGCTTCTTTATTTAAACATAATTTAGTTAGCAGGGATATATTCATGTTGTTGGAAAACATAGAACATATCATTTTTGATTTTGGACATGTGTTTCACTTACTCTTTCTCATCTTTTAGTCATTATTGAGAAGGTACAACAGAATGCAGTTATCATTTCCAATCAATTTCCCTCATGTTATGACATCCTTGATAAATAGAGTTATCTTTTATAATTATTCTTACTCATTAACCCTATAACACAATTTTTAAGAATCTAGAGGCATATGGAAGCCTGTTTTCAAGCTAGTAGCTTTTGTCACAACAAGGACTCTAAACAAAAACAAAGACTTCAAGTCAGCCCTGGAACAGTGCCATGTCCTAAACAGTGTATTATTAATTCTTAAGGGTCATAATGCTCAAGTTGAAAAATAAATACAGTTGAGCATATACTTTTGTTGTATGATAGGGCATTTATTGGGTTTATTCCCAAGAGTGGTATTGCTGGGTCCAGGGGTAGGTTGATCCTGAATTTCCTGAGAAACAGCCACACTGCTTTCCAAAGTGGTTGCACAAGTTTGCACTCCCACCAGCAATGGATGAGTGTACCCCTTTCTCCACAACCTCTCCAGCAAAGGCTATCATTGGTGTTTTTTATTTTAGTCATTCTGACAGGTGTAAGATGATATCTTAAAGTTGTCTTGATTTTCATTTCCCTGATTGCTAAGGAAGTTGAGCATGATCTTAAGTGTCTCTTGGACATTTGAACTTCTTCTGTTGAGAATTTTCTGATCAGCTCAGTGCCCCATTTTATAATTGGGTTGATTAGCCTTTTACGGTCTAGCTTCTTGAGTTCTTTATATATTTTGGTGATCAGACCTTTGTCAGTTGCGGGGTTGGTGAAGATATTCTCCCAGTCAGTGGGTTGCCTTTTTGTTTTAGTGACAGTGTCCTTTGCATTACAGAAGCTTCTCAGTCTCAGGAGGTCCCATTTATTCAATGATGCCCTTAGTGTCTGTGCTGCTGGGGTTATACGTAGGAAGAGGTCTCCTGTACCCATGTGTTGCAGAGTACTTCCCACTTTCTCTTCAATCAGGTTCAGTGTGTTCGGACTGATATTGAGGTTTTTAATCCATTTGGACTTGATTTTTGTGCATGGTGATAGATATGGATCTATTTTCATTCTTCTACAGATTGACATCCAGTTTTGCCAGCACAATTTGTTGAAAATGCTCTCTTTCTTCCATTGTATACTTTTAGCTCTCGAAAATCAGGTGTTCATAGGTTTGTGGGTTAAAGTCCAGGTCTTCTATTCGATTTCATTGGTCTACTTCTCTGTTTTTATGCCAGTACCAAGCTGTTTTCAATACTGTAGCTCTGTAATAGAGTTTGAAGTCAGGGATGGTAATGCCTCCAGACAATCCTTTATTGTATAAAATTGTTTTGGCTATCTTGGGTTTTTTTGTTTTTCCATATAAAGTTGATTATTGTCTTCTCCAGATCTGTGAAGAATTTTGATGGGATATTGATGGGGATTGCACTGAATCTATAGATTGCTTTTGGTAGAATTGCCATTTTTCTATGTTGATCCTCCCAATCCAAGAGCAAGGGAGATCCTTCCATTTTCTGGTGTCCTCTTCAATTTCTTTCTTCAAAGACTTAAAGTTCTTGTCAAATAGATCTTTCACTTCCTTGGTCAGAGTTACCCCAAGATATTTTATGCTATTTGTGGCTATCATGAAAGGTGATGCTTCTCTGATTTCTCTCTCTGCTTCCTTATCCTTAGCGTATAGGAAGGCAACTGATTTTTTGGAGTTGATCTTGTATCCTGCCATATAGCCAGAACCTGGAAACAACCTAGATGCCCTTCAATGGAAGAATGGATGAAGAAAGTATGGAATATATACATATTAGAGTACTACTCAGCAGTAAAAAAACAATGACTTCTTGAATTTTGCATGCAAATGGACAAATAGAAAACACTATCCTGAGTGAGGTAAACCAGACCCAAAAAGAGGAACAGGGGATGTACTCACTCATATTTGGTTTCTAACCATAAATAAAGGACATTGAGCCTGTATTTCATGATCCTAGAGAAGCTAAATAGGAAGGTGAACCCAAAGAAAAACATAGGCATCCTCCTGAATATTAACCTTCATCAGTCGATGAAAGGAGACAGAGACAGAGACCCACAATGGAGCACTGGACTGAAATCTCAAGGTCCAAATCAGGAGCAGAAGGAGAGAGAGCACGAGCAAGGAAGTCAGGACCGCGAGGGGTGCACCCACACACTGAGACAATGGGGGTGTCTATCGGGAACTCACCAAGGCCAGCTGGCCTGGGTCTGAAAAAGCATAGGATAAAACTGGATTCGCTGAACATAGTGGACAATGAGGACTGCTGAGAAGTCAAGAACAATGGCACTGGGTTTTGATCCTACTGCACATACTGGCTTTGTGGGAGCCTAGGCAGTTTGGATGCTCACCTTACTAGACCTGGATTGAGGTGGGTGGTCCTTGGACTTCCCACAGGGCAGGGAACCCTGATTGCTCTTAGGGCTGACGAGGGAGGGGGATTTGATAGGGGGAGGGGGAGTGAAATGGGAGGCGGTGGCGGTGAGGAGGCAGAAATCTTTAATAAATAAATAAATGAAATATATAAATCTAAAAAAAAGAGAAAGAAAAATAAAGCCATTGAACTGAACTTAGTGTTTGAAAAAGGAGGAATATAAATGGTAGAAAAAACATTTTATTTATTTATGTATTTATTTCAATTTTCAAATATGAAAAAAAAAAAGACTGAAAGATTTTAATAGCTGGAGGGGATTGAGGGCCGTGAGGAACCAAGGCCTTCTAAGCACAGAAGTATTGACATACACATGCACTCACAGACAGTATGGCAGAGGGCATACGACCTGCACAGGGCTTGCAAAGTACAAGACACAGAAGACTTGCACAGATCCAGGCATGATGGTGGTCTCAATGCTGTAAGAGAAAATGAACACAAGTCCACATCACATCCAACCCATATACTATCTCCAATTAATAAGCACTTGAAAATTAGTTTTTCCCAATTGATTCTTATTAGCTTTCTTTAATTGAACCTTATTGGGGCCACATACCCAGCAATATGTCCAACATAAATTGAACTCTTTGGCAATTTTGAAAAATCATTGTCTCATAGTGCTTTGTCAGGAGCTTATTTTACTTGTGCATATGTTCATTTATTTATTTTTCCTCCGAGTTTCTTTATGTACATATTATGGTTTTGGTTTTGTGTTTTTAATGACATTCCCTGCGTTTGCAAATGTGTGTGTCACTGTGTCTATATGAGTTTTATTTGAGGTATATGTGAGGTTTACTTTTTGCTCATTTTCTTCTGTTCATTTATATTTATGGCTTATTCTGGTATATTTGGTTTTTTGAATCAGCTACGCTACTCTTGGACATATGTCTAAACGTCTCTCTATACTACTGTAGAGGTAATCTTCACCCATGCCATGTCTGCTTTATTCTGGTGAATAATAATAAAATATGGTGTGTTACACAATATAGGATAATAGTTAGATAGCTGTTAAGAATGTGCAATCAGCAGGTAAATGGATGGAGCTAGAAACATTTATTACTAGGATACCAAAAGACAGAAATGGCAGACATAGCACTACAACACTCATTGAGAACCCATCTGATACACAAGCCCAAAGCAGAGAGACACACACACACAGACAGAAGAAAAAAAAATATCTCATAATTATAATGGGGCGAGGATGCCCTAAAAACCGTCAAGGCAAAACAAAACAAATTTGTTGCTAGGAATTGGTTACTTCTTTTGGAATTGTTGGCAAGTGAGGTCCCATAGGATACTAAATTTTTAGCCTATTTCTAATGGTATTAATTGCCTACCCACGCCCAGAATTTGATGGTAAAACCTTATATTTGGAGACATTTCATACTTAAATTATAACACATGGAGAAATCAAACTGGTACCCACCTGATTACCTGACAGATTTCATAATTGATTTAAAGTATTATGCATATTACAGGAAAAGAAAAGTAATTCTAAGTCTTACACAGATTAATATATGAAACCTACAATAATGACTCACATAGTAAAACATGCTCACTTTTGTAAAAGTAGCATGAGTATCCTGGGACTACCCATATACTTTCTGATTGAATTTAAGCCATGTTCCCCAAGATGACATTCAGGAATATGTGAATAGAGTCTCTAAGCAGGAATCTACTACTATTATTATGCTAAACTTGCATAGCTTTATTTATTTATTTTTACAATTTATTTTATTTTTTAAAAAGAAAAACTATCATTTTTTTTATTTTCTATACCAATCCTAGTTTCCACTCCTTCCCCTTTTCCCATGCCTTCTACCCACCCTCTTCCCTACGCTGCATCCACTCCTCAGAGATGGTAAGGCACATATGGAGCCACTGGCATTGCGACCAGGATTTATAACTACTGCTTTTACAGACTTTTGGGGAACCCATTCTCTTTGGGATGGATACCTTGCTAAGCCTAGATATAGTATGGAGGGCCTTGGATCTTTCCCAAAGCAATTGACATAGTTTTATGCTGACATCTACAGACATGTCATTCATTATACCCTTAGATTATTGCATCTGCCAAGCCTCACCAAAGAAATCTCTGTTAGATGGCAATTAACACAGAGACCCACAACTGACAAAGGTTTGTAGAGTAAATGACTTAGCACCAAATCTTTGCCACAGCCTTTCTTCTAAGGCTCAGATATGGTTGAGGAAAGGTAAAGAAAGCATAATATTCAGAGTTGGTGAATGGTTACAAGGTAACAGAGTCTTTCAGACAACAACGAAAAAAAATGCACATATGAACTCACATCTTTTATGACAACATGTATAAGACCTGTGCAAGTTCAATTCAGACCAAACCCTAGCACAGAGAGTGGGTATGGGTGTTATGTCACACAACTAACTGAAGGGTTAGCTGTTAAGAGTCTGCCAGTCTGATTTTTTAAGACTATAATCTCTGGGAATTAAACCAAGCTCCAGTGGAACAAATCTAAATCTAAAACTATATGGAAGGTGAAAATTGTACTTGATGTGTTTTTTTATTATTATTATTATTATTGTCACATGGTGTGTAAGGAGGGAAGGTATGTATTTGGAAATAGTTTCGAGGTTATGTAAATATGGTCAAATTATATTGTAGGGAACTCTCAAAGAACGAATTACAAAGAATTTAATTAATGTATTCTGTGTTCTGTCAGTCTTTCTTTTTCAAGAATATTGTCCTCAGAAACACCAGATTTTAAAATGAGTACCTCATGACTGGTTTGCCAAGGTATAACTCATGTAAATTTGATTTAGTGATGGTTGGGACATAGAAAATGTAGGATTCTACTCCCTTATATTACTTACAGTGTTTGTAGGTGACCTGAGCAAGAACTAACAGAAGGTAAATATATTCAATGGAAAGTAAAGTGATATTCAGACACTGGTCAAAGAGATTTGAAGGATGAAAAATATTGTGTATTCAAACATTATGCTGTTATGTGTCCACTGTGAATACAATCCAAAGACCAACAATGTGAATGTATAATCGTGTGATGTCTCTTACATAATGTAAGAAGACAATCCCATTTCAGTTACCCTAGTGTTATTGTTTGACTCACAACATGTAAAATTGCATTTACACTTGAGCCCAACAATGCTAGGAATGTGGTTCCATTTCTGAAGGAAATGCTTCCTTATTTTACTAGTTTTGAAAATAGATATTTGTTCAGCTCTTGTTCAGGCAGTCATGTTGGTGTGACTTTATTGATGTAGCTTTCAGAGCTACTGTTGGAGGCACAATCTGAAAAAAAAACTCACTGTTTCTCTGGCTCTTTCATTATTTATGCTTCTCCTTTTGCAATGTTCGATGAAACTTAAGTGTAGGACTGTTTTAGTACATGTATAATTTGGGAGTACTCCAAAACCGCATTTTGATTGGTTGTGGTATTCCACATTGGAACTCTCCTGTTGTGAAAGAACTAGAGGACTAGACTTTCAGAAGTACAGATATGTAGAATATAATTATGTATACACTGGTTTAGTAAAGCGGTGATTGTAGGTTCTCTTTGAAGATCCATGCTTTCACTACCTTTGATAGGTAGTTCAGTTTCCAGTACCAGGAAAATTTCCCCATTATTGAGTGGTCCTTAAATCAAATTAGAGAGTTGGCAGTTACTAGTGCACATGTGAGTAATGACACCTTCAGATTAACATGCCATATATATTTTTTTTTATTTTTGTGCATCATAAGTGGCTAGAGCTGTTGATTGTGCCCCTCTTTTACAAGCTTATATGGTGCCTTCTGATTATATGAACAATGGTCCTCTGGGAGGACACTTCTAGTTCAAATACAATTCTTGTCATCTGAGTCCTGGCTCCAAGAGCAGGGTGCTGCATTTATATATTTAGGAACATATGTATACATATATTATTTTAAAATATATATCTAAATATATTTATGGCTTTGTTTACGAACTACCCAACCTGCACGGAGATCTGATCTCGGCACCAGGAGAGACAGCAGTGGGGTGAGTTTATGACTGGCGGCAGAAGCAGCCCTGGACAGGGAACTCTGAAGTTCCTCATCCCCCACCCTATACTCCCTGAGCTCCCTGCAGGAGCTCTACACCCCGCATACTGCCTCTCTCTTCTTGTCCCACCCAGCTTGCATCCAGAACCCTTCTCCCCTCTGCCCCCTTTCCTCTTTGGGCACATAACACCATCCAGCTCAGTTTGTCTGGCGCTGGGGGCAAATCCTCAGGGCAAGTAGGCAGACGAGACTTCCTTTGTTTCACTGGCCTGCCTGCAACAAGCAAGATAGGGGCTTTGTTTACGAACTACCCAACCTGCAGGGAGATTTGATCTTGGCACCAGGAGAGCCATCAGTGGGAGAGCTAATCTGGGTACCAGGAGAGCCGTCTTTGGGCACGGAGATCTGATATTGGTACCAGGAGAGACATCACTAGAGCACCAGGAGAGCTATCACTGCAGAGTGCCATCACTGGGAAGGTACATCAGTAGGCAAGGAGACCTGATCCATTAAAAGAAGATCCATAGGGGAGCATTCGGAGAAAGAGATGGGCAGGCGCCAATGCAAGAATTCACCCAACAATCTGAAAAACTATATGAAACCACCAGAACCCAGCGACCTCACAACAGGAGGACATGAACACCTTAATCATGAAGAAGTAGATAAAATTGACTTTATGAAAGTGATTGACGCCCTTAAACAGCATGTAAAAAATGCCCTTATAGAAATGGATGAGAAGTATAACAGAAAGTTTGAAGAATTGAGCAAATCAGTGAATGATACCCTAGGAAACCAAGGAAAAACAATCAAACAGATAATGGAAACAGTTCAAGACTTAAAAACTGAAATGGAGGCAAAGAAGAAAACACAAACAGAAGGCCAGCTGGACAGGGAAAATCTAGGTAAATGAATAGAGACTACAGAAGCAAGCATAACCAACAGAATACAAGAGATAGAAGAAAGAATCTCAGATTCTGAAGATACCATAGAGAAAATAAACACGCTGATCAAAGAAAACAGCAAGGCCAACAAATTCTCATCACAAAACATTCAGGAAATATGGGACACAATAAAAAGACCAAACCTAAGAATAATAGGAATAGAAGAAGGAGAAGAAGCACAGCTCAACGGTCCAGAAAATATATTTAATAAAATTATAGAAGAAAAACTTTCCCAACCTAAAGAAAGATATACCTATGAAGGTTCAAGAAGCATACAGAACACCGAATAGGCTGGATAAAAAAAAAAAAAACATCCTCTCGCCATATAATAATCAAAACACAAAGCATACAGAATAAAGAAAGAATACTAAGAGCAGCAAAGGAAAAAGGCCAAGTTACTTATAAAGGTAAACCTATCAGACTTATACCTGACTTCTCTATGGAAACCATGAAAGCCAGAAGGTCCTGGATAGATGTACTGCAGAAATTAAGAGACCATGGATGCAAGCCCAGACTACTATACCCAGCCAAGCTTTCGTTCACTAAAAATGGAGAAAACAAAATTTTCCAGGATAAAAACAAATTTAAACAATACGTAGCCACAAATCCAGCCTTACAGAAAGTAATAGAAGGAAAAACACTAATCAAGGAGTCCAACAATGACCACAATAACTCAGACATCTAGAGACCCTTTACCAGCGCAACTCAAAGAAGGGAAACACACAAAATCTACTACTAAAAAAGTGACCGGAGTTAACAACCACTGGTCATTAATATCACTTAATATCAATGGACTCAACTCACCTATAAAAAGGCACAGACTAAGAGATTGGATACGAAAACAGGATCCAACATTCTGCTGTTTACAAGTAACACACCTCTACCACAAAGACAGGCACCTACTCAGAGTAAAGGGTTGGGATAAGGCTTTTCAAGTAAATGGACCTAAGAAACAAGCAGGTGTGGCCATACTAATTTCTAACAAAGTTGATTTCAAACTTAAATCAATCAGAAGAGATGGAGAGGGATATTTTCTACTCATAACAGGAACAATTTATCAGGATGAAGTCTCAATCCTGAATATCTATGCTCCTAATATAAAAGCACCCACGTACGTAAAAGAAACATTGTTAAAACTCAAGGCAGCCATCAAACTGCACACATTAATATTAGGAGACTTTAATACTCCTCTCTCACCAAAAGACAGGTCAGTTAGACAGAAACCTAACAGAGAAATAAGAGAATTAATGGAGGTAATGAATCAAATGTACTTAACAGACATCTATAGAATATTCCACCCAAATAGGAAAGAATAAACCTTCTTCTCTGCAGCTCATGGAACCTTCTCAAAAATCGACCACATACTCGGTAACAAAGCAAACATCCACAGTTACAAAAAAATATTAATAACCATCTGTATCTTATCAGATCACTATGGATTAAAGCTAGAATTCAGCAACAATGCTACCCCCAGAAAGCCTACAAACTCATGGAAACTGAATAGTCAACTACTGAACCATACCTGGATTAAGGAAGAAATAAAGAAAGAAATTAAAGTCTTCCTTGAAGACAATGAAAATAAAGAAACAACATACTCAAACCTATGGGACACTATGAAAGCAGTCCTGAGAGGAAAGTTCATAGCACTAACTGCCCACTTAAAGAAAACAAAGAAAGCACACATTGGAGAATTAACAGCCCACCTGAAAGCTCTAGAAAAAAAAAGAAGCAGACTCACCTAGAAGGGGTAGAAGACTGGAAATAATCAAACTGAGGGCTGAAATCAACAAAATAGAAACACAGAAAACAATTGAAAGAATCAATGAATAAAAAAGCTGGTTCCTGGAGAAAATCAACAAGATTGATAAACCCCTATCCAAACTAATCAAACGGCAGAGAGAGAATTTGCAAATTAATAAGATCAAAAATGAAAAGGGGGACATAACCACAGCCACAGAGGAAATTCAGAGAATCATTAGATCTTACTACAAAAGCCTGTATGCCACAAAACTGGAAAATGTTAAAGAAATGGACACTTTTTTAGATAAACACCATATACCAAAGTTAAACCAGGACCAGGTGAACAACCTAAATAGACCTGTTAGTCGTGAAGAATTAGAAGCTGTTATCAAAAACCTCCCTTCCAAAAAAAGTCCAGGACCAGATGGTTTCAATGCGGAATTCTACAAGAACTTCCAAGAAGACCTAATACCTATACTCCTTAATGTATTTCACAATATAGAAACAGAAGAGTCATTGCCAAATTCCTTTTATGAAGCTACAGTAACTCTGATACCAAAACCACACAAAGACCCAACCAAGAAAGAGAATTACAGGCCAATCTCACTCATGAACATCGACGCAAAAATCCTCAACAAAATTCTGGCAAACCAAATCCAAGAACACATTAGAAAAATTATCCATTATGATCAAGTAGGCTTCATACTAGAGATGCAGGGCTGGTTTAACATACGCAAATCTATCAATGTAATCCATCATATAAATAAACTGAAAGAAAAAAACCATATGATCGTTTCATTAGATGCTGAAAAAGCATTTGACAAAATTCAACATCCCTTTATGATAAAAGTCTTGGAGAGATTAGGGATACAAGGGTCATACCTAAATTTAATTAAAGCTATATACAGCAAGCCGACAGCTAATATCAAATTAAATGGAGAGAAACTTAAAGCCATCCCACGAAAATCAGGAACACGCCAAGGCTGTCCACTCTCTCCATACCTCTTCAATACAGTTCTCGAAGTTTTATCAATAGCAATAAGACAACATAAGGGAATAAAGAGGATTCAAATTGGAAAGGAAGAAATGAAACTTGCATTATTTGCACATGATATGATAGTGTACATAAGCGACCCCAAAAACTCCACCAAAGAACTCCTACAGCTGATAAACACCTTTAGTAATGTGGAAGGATACAAGATCAACTCCAAAAAATCAGTCGCCCTCTTATACAAAAAGGATAAGGAAGCAGAGAGGGAAATAAGAGAATCATCACCTTTCACGATAGCCACAAAAAGCATAAAATATCTTGGGGTAACTCTAACCGAGGAAATGAAAGATCTATTTGACAAGAACTTTAAGGCATTGAAGAAAGAAATTGAAGAGGATACCAGAAAATGGAAGGATCTCCTTTGCTCTTGGATTGGGAGGATCAACATAGTAAAAATGGCAATTCTACCAAGGGCAATTTATAGATTCAATGCAATCCCCATTAAAATCCCATCAAAATTCTTCACAGATCTTGAAAGGACAATAATCAACTTTATATGGAGAAACAAAAAACCCAGGATAGCCAAAACAATCTTATACAATAAAGGAACTTCTGGAGGCATTACCATCCCTGACTTCAAACTCTATTACAGAGCTACAGTAATGAAAACAGCGTGGTACTGGCATAAAAACAGAGAAGTCGACCAATGGAATTGTATAGAAGACCCAGATTTTAACCCACAAACCTATGAACAACTGATTTTCGATAAAGGAGCTAAAAGTATACAATGGAAGAAAGAAAGCATCTTCAACAAATGGTGCTGGCACAATTGGATGTCAACCTGTAGAAGAATGAAAATAGACCCATATCTATCACCATGCACAAAACTCAAGTCCAAATGGATCAAAGACCTCACTATCAATCTGAACACACTGAACCTGATAGAAGAGAAAATGGGAAGTACCCTACAAATATGGGCACAGGCGATCGCTTCCTATGTATAACCCCAGCAGCACAGACATTAAGGGCAACATTGAATAAATGGGACCTCCTGAAACTGAGAAGCTTCTGTAAAGCAAAGGACACTGTCATTAAGGCAAAAAGGCAGCCAACTGACTGGGGGAAGATCTTCACCAACCCCACAACAGACAAAGGTCTGATCTCCAAAATATATAAAGAACTCAAGAAACTAGATTTTAAAAGGATAATTAACCCAATTAAAAAATGGGGCACTGAACTGAACAGAGAATTCTCAACAGAAGAAGTTAAAATGGCCAAAAGATACTTAAGGTCATGCTCAACCTCCTTAGTGATCAGAGAAATGCAAATCAAAACAACTTTGAGATATCATCTTACACTTGTCAGAATGGCTAAAATCAAAAACACCAAGGATAGCCTTTGCTGGAGAGGTTGTGGAGAAAGGGGTACCCTCATCCATTGCTGGTGGGACTGCAAACTTGTGCAACCACTTTGGAAATCAGTGTGGCAGTTTCTCAGAAAAATTGGGATCAACCTACCCCTGGATCCAGCAATAGCACTCTTGGGAACATACCCAAGAGATGCCCTATCATATGACAAAAGCATTTGTCCAACTATGTTCATAGCAGCATTATTTGTAATAGCCAGAACCTGGAAGCAACCTAGATGCCCTTCAATGGAAGAATGGATGAAGAAAGCGTGGAATATATACACATTAGAGTACTACTCTGCAGTAAAACACAATGACTTCTCGAATTTTGCATGCAAATGGATGGAAATAGAAAATACGATCCTGAGTGAGGTAACCCAGACCCAAAAAGAAGATCATGGGATGTACTCACTCATAATTGGTTTCTAGCCATGGATAGGGGCCACTGAGTCTATAATTTGTGATCCTAAAGAAGCTAACCAAGAGGGCATACCCAAGGAAAAACATATAAATATCCTCCCAGCTATGGGAAATAAGCAAGATTGATGGGCAAAGAATTGGAATCTTGGGGGTGGGGTGGGATGGGGATGAGGGGTGATGGGGAGAAAAAAGTGTGAAGGAGAGGATGAGGGGAACTGGGGGAATCGGGGTGATTGGGGATAAAGGAAGGTTGGATAGGGGAGCAGGGAAACTCATATCTTGTTAAGGGAGCCCCCTAAGGGTTGGCAAGAGACTTGAACTTGGAATGGCTACCAGATGCACAGGGCAATGTCCCCAGTTAGTTCATTGGGGAACCTGAGGATAGGGAACCTGAAATGAACCTATCCTATAATCATACTGATGAATATCTTGCATATCGCCATAGAACCTTCATCTAGCGATGGATGGAGATAGAGCCAGAGACCCACACTTGAGCACCGGACTGAGCTCCCAAGGTTATAATAAGGAGCAGAAGGAGAGAGAACATGAACAAGGAAGTCAGGACCATGAGGGGTGCACCCAACCACTGAGACAGTGAGACCGATCTATTGGGAGCTCACCAAGGCCAGCTGGACTGCTACTGAAAAAACATGGGATAAAACCGGACTCTCTGAATGTGGCGGACAATGAGAGCTGATGAGAGGCCAAGGAGAATGGCAAGGGAACTTTCATCTGGCGATGGATCGAGAGAAAGACAGAGACCCAATTTGGAGCAAGGGTCTGAGCTCTTAAGGTCCAAATGAGGAGCAGAAGGAGGGAGAACATGAGCAAGGAAATCAGGACCACGAGGCGTGCACCCACCCACTGTGACAGTGGAACTGATCTATTGGGAGCTCTCCAAGGCCAGTTTGACTGGGACGGAATAAGCATGGGTTGAAACTGGACTCTCTGAACATGGCGGACAATGAAGGCTGATGAGAATCCATGGACAATGGCACTAAGTTTCGATCCTAATACATGAACTGGCTTTGTGGGAGCTTAGCCTGTTTGGATGCTCACCTTCCTGTACCTAGATAGAAGTTGGAGGACCTTGGTCTTCCTGTAGGGCAGGGAATTTGGACTGCTCTTCAGTATCGAGAGGGAGGGGGAATGGACTGGGGGGAGGAGAAGAGGAGTGGGGATAGGGGGAGGGGAGCGGGGGGAAGGGCAATATGTGGGAGGAGGGGGAGGGAAATGGGAAACGGGGAGCAGTTGGAAATTTTAATTTAAAAAGAATAAAAAAATGAGAAGAAAAAAATAAATAAATATATTTATGTTTATATATATATATATATTATATATACATTACAACAAAAAAAGTTGATCATGTCCCTGAGAGAAAGCAAGAAAATGATCCAGGGTATATGTGAGGGCTTGAAGGTGGGAAAGGGAAAGGAGAAATAACTAATTATATTAGTATCTCAAAACTTTTAATTTTTAAAAAAGAAAATAGACCCATTGTTTTCTTTCTTTTGACTAGGAAATGGAATAACTTGTCTTTTGTGCATTTGCTATGCAATAATTCTTTGTTTTTAGAGGTTTCAAATCCAGCTTTCTCAGTGGCAGATTTGAATTTTAGGCTATTTCCTTAATGAGTGATTAAGTCATGAATTACTTGTCCCCTTTCCAGAAAAACAGGGATTGCATATTCCCATTTTAAATAGATAGTGATCACTCATATATTTATTTATTGTGTATGTGTTTATAAGTGTATGCATGTATATGAGTATGGATCACATACAGAGAATCCAGAAATTAAGCCTGAGCATGGTTTTTGTTACTCTCTAATTTGGTGTTTGGCACAGAGTCTCTCATTGAACCTAAAACTCAATAATTGGGTAGACTTGATAGTAAATAATCTCCATGGACCTTTTCTTCTCAGTTTCCCTAGTGTTAGGGTTCAAGGTGTTTGACAGAACATGTAGCTTATCATGTCAAGATCAAGTTCTTTATTGAAGGCCTTATGCTTCCCCAAAAATGCTTTACTGACTTAACAATAGCACAGTCCTAATAAACAATAGTGATAACCTTGATATCTGTACCTGAGAATTTTCCCTCTATTTTTGACAAGAATACTTATACATTAGAGTTCTGCTTTGCTACATTTGTATCTAATTTGTTTAGCATTCATAAGAGAATTTTTAGATTAGTTTTATGTGTTCTCTACAGTATATATTTTAATAGAATCTAAACATATTATCATCTGTAATACAGTTTGTATAAAATGATTAATATTTTTTCTTTCTAAAATTAAGTAATTTATTTGTTTTACATCCTAGTCACAGTTTTCCCTCCTTTCTCTCATCCCAGTACCTCCCCTCACCAACACTTTGTTCCCACTACTCCTCCATTTCTGATTAGGAAAGGGAAGATCTCCCGTAAATTAAAAAAAAAAAAGGCATATCTTGTTGTAGTAAGACTAAGCACCTCCCGATGTATGAAGATTGGTCAAGGAGACCCATTATGAAAATAAGGGTCCCAACAGCCCGTAAAAGAATCAGAGACCACCTTTGATTCCATGGTTAGGAGTTGCAAAAAGGACAAGCTACACAAAAGCAACGTGTGTAGAGTGCATAGGCCAGTCTGGGGCAGAATTCCTGGTTGTCAGTTCAGTCCCTGGGAGCCCCTATTAGCCCAGGCCAGTTGATTCTTTGAGTTTTTTTTTGTGGTATCCTTGACTCCTCTGATTCCTACCATACTTTCTCCCCGTATTCTGTAGGATTTCCAGAGCTCCACCTAATGTTTGGCTGTGTATTTGAATCTAATACTATCAGTGGCAGGATTAGGTCTGTCTGGTGGTAATTGAGGTAGGCACCAATCTATGAGTATAATAGAATATCATTAGACATGATTACATTGAATTTACCCCCTCCAGTTGTGTTTGGTTTTATTATATGTCTCTTGATCATCCAGCCTATGGCTCCCGGTGCTCCAGTATCAGAGGTGGGCTTTTACTCCTGGCATGGGTTTTAGGCTACACCAGTCATTTGTTGGGCACCCTTACACAATGACATTCTATAGCCAGGACAGATTATAGATCGTGGTTTTTCACTCCTTTCCCCAACTGAAGTCTTGTTTGGTCACAAGAGATTGCCTGTTCAACCTCCTTATCAACTATAGCTAGGAGTCTTAGCTGGGGTCATACTTGTAGATTCCTGAAAAAAATTCCTTCAGGACACGTTTTTACCTGAATGACTCCTTTTTCCAGAACTCTTTTTAAGAACTCCCCCTCTTCGCACCTCCCCAAAGTGAAAACTCATTTTTCCCTCCCAACTGCCCTAAAGTCCACTTATGAAATCTTTTTGGTTTCCCCTTCCCAGGGAAATCCAGGGGTCCCACCTTAAATTTTTCTTGTTACCTAGTCTCTCTGTGTCTGTGGATTGTAGTGTATTTATCCTTATTTTACAGTCATGAGTGAGTACATACCATGTCTGTCTTTCTTGTACTGGGTTACCTCATTCAGGATGATTTTTTTTCTATTACCATTCATTTGCCTCCAAATTTTCTGATGTGGTTGTTTTTAAAAGCTGAGTAATACTCCGTTGTGTAAGTGTACCACATTTTCCTTATACATTTCTCAGTCAACTGACATTTAAACTATTTCCAGGTTCTGACTATTAAGAGTAAAGCTGCTGCTATGCTACACAACAGAAAAAAAAATAATGACATCTTTAATTTTGCAGGCGAGTGGATGGAACTAGAAAACATCATTTTGAGTGAGGTAGCCCAGAACAAAAAAAAAAGACAATTATCACATATACTCACTCATAAGTGGTTTTTAAACATAAAGCAAAGAAAATCAGCCCATAAATCACAATCCCAGAGAACCTATACAACACTGAGTGATATAACAAGATCAAATATCCATGGGAAATAGAAAAAGACAAGATCTCCTGAGTAAATTGGGAGCATAGGAAACTTGGTAGAGGTTTGAAGGGGACTGGAGAGGCAGGAAGGGGAGCAGAGAAAAATGTAGAGCTCAACAAAAATCAATAAAATATAATAATAAACTAAAAAGCCTTTAGAAGTCCATAAAGCAAAGAAATTCAGCCTACAAATCACAATCCCAGAGAACCCAGACAACAATGATGACCCTAAGAGAGACATATGTGGATCTAACCTACATGGGAAATAGTAAAAGACAAGATCTCCTGAGTAAATTGGGAACATAGGGACCATGGGAAAGGGTTGAAGGGGAGGGGAGAGGCAGGAAGGGGAGCAGGGAAAATGTATATCTCAATAAAATGAATTGAGAATATTAATAAAAGAGTAAAGTTGCTATGAACATTGAGCAAGTGTTCTTGTTGCATGATTGGGTTTCCTTTGGGTATGTGTCCGAGAGTGTTATACGTGGGTCTTTTGATAGATTGATACCCAGTTTAATGATAAGCCACCACAGTAATTTCCAAAGTGACTGAACAAACTTGAACTCCCACCAGCAACTGTAGAGTGTTCCACTTGTTCTACATCCTATCCTGCATGATTGTAACCATTCTGGCAGTTGCAAAATGGAATCTTAAAGTCGTTTTGATTTACATTTCTCTGGGAGCTAAGAATGCTTAAGTATTGCAGAGCTATTTGAGAATTCTCTGTTTAGATCTGTGTCCCAATTTCTAATTAGATTAGTGTATTGCTAAACAGTTTCTTGAGATATTTATGTGTTTCAGAGATCAACCCTCTGTCAAATCAGGGATTATTGAAGATCTTTTCCCATTCTTCACATTGCCATTTTGTTCAATAATGGTAACCTTTCCTTACTGAATGTTTTCAGTATCATGTGGTCCCATTTAATAAGTGCCACTCTTAATATTTGCACTATTGAAGTCTTATCCAGGACAATGTCTTCTTTGCTAATGTGTTCAAGGGTATTTCCCACTTTTTTTTCTATCATCAACAGCGGTTTTAATATCTTTTAATCTTTGAGTTTTGTGCGGGGTGACAATATGGATTTACTTGCATTCCTTTATATGCAGACATCCAGTAAGACTAGCACAATTTGTTGAACATGCTCTTTTTTCACGTTGTATAATTTTGGCTTCTTTGTCAAAACCTGGTGTCAATAGGTGTATGGATTTGCATCTCAGTCTTCCATTCTATTCCATTGACCCACACGTCTGTTTTCATAACAATACTATGTTGTTTTTATTACTGTAGCTCTGTACTAGTGCTTGAATTAAGAGATTGTAATACACCTAGAAGTTCTATTTATTTATTTATTTATTTATTTATTTATTTATTTATTTATTTATTATTGAAAATTCCCACCTCCTTCCACTTTAGAGTTAGACTAATCAGGTTCTTTAGATATGTAGAGATTGTATTCTGCATAGATAGGCATTCTTCATCCTCTTCAAAGATCTGTAGAATATGGCATTTAAATAACTTAGGTTTCTGTTGACATGAGAAATGATTGCTCCCAGCAGAACTGATCTATTCCCAAGAGAATGTTGAGCACCAAAGACTCTCCACTTGCAGTTTGTTTTCTTTTTGGCAAGACCGACGTTTTGGGCAAGGAACTGTCCATGCATTGACCACTGACAAAATGCACAGTGTCCGGACAGGACAAACAAGATACAATAATAAAAAAAAAAGACTGTAAAATATTGCCAAGACAGGGTAAGACAGTTTTGAAAATTTTCCTGCCTCTGAAAATGGTCTGTCAGTTACTCTAGGCCTTAGATTGTTGTGTGGAGCTGCTTGTTCATTCCAGCCACCCAGAACCAAAATAATCACACAGAAACTATATTAATTAAAACACTGATTGGCTCATTAGCTCTAGCTTCTTATTGGCTAACATGTATATTTTAATTTAACCCATTTCTATTAATCTATGTATCACCAAGAGGTTGGAGCCTACCAGCGAAGTTTCAGTGTTTCTATCTCAGGCAGCAGCTCCATAGGGTCTCTTATCTCTGTCCTACTTTCTCCCAGCATTCAGTCCAGTCCTCCCTGCCTACTTAAGTTTGGCCCTATCAACAGGCCAATACAGTTTCTTTATTCATTAATGATAATCACAGCACACAAAAGGGACTTCCATATCATTCGCCAAGGTTGGTTGTTCCAGTGTTGCAAATGAGACTTTAGGTGATTGCCCAGGTAGCCAGTTGTCTCTTTAATTTGTTGCACATTTTGGAAGTTGTTTGATTGTACTTCCTGCTTACTCAATTAATATTATTTCCCTTCTCAGGTCTTCAATGGGGTTGAAGACAAGACAGTTGTAGTTACTTTTCTCCTGTGGCTTGGCCAAGTTATTTTTAACACAAAACTTAGGCTACTTAGGATAGGATAATTATTGAAATATTTATCATATGTTTCTTGCTTGATGTTGTTCATGCTGGTTATAATTCTAATTTCTATACTTGATATTTGATTTTATTGTATATAATTTTGTATTAAGCTTTGAACTCTCTCATTAAAACTAAAAGGGGACATGCTGTAGGAACTCCTTCAGCCAGTAGTATTTAAGATACCAGCCCAGTTGGGTGTGGCCTCTTATACTACAAATGCCTATGTAAAGTGTTTGCTAACTTCTGGCTGCTGGATTCAGTTCCTATTTTCTCATTCATCCAGAATACTGTGATATGTGAGCCTTTCCCTAAATAGATAATCCTTTATTATACTCAATTCTGAGCTACTGTGGGATTTTGTTTTAGTGTCCATTTTAATTTAGCCATGTTTCATTTACAAATGTGGATGTCCTTACATTTGGGGCATAGACGATCAGAACTATAGGAACATCTTGGTGGATTTTTTTTCCTTTGATAAGTATGGGATCCCCATCTCCACCTCTTTTGATTAATTTTGTTTAGAAGTCTCTTTACTTAAATATTAAGATAGCCACAGTAACGATCTTCTAAGGTGTGTTTGATCGGTAAATATTTTTCTAATCTTTTGCTGGTATGGAAAGGCCTCCACTAGAGCCTACCAAAACTTTGCCAGTAGGCCACGACCTTATGGTGATGATTGGATTAATAGAGATGGGTTATTTTAGGATGTAACCACTATCTAGAAAACTGCTTAAGCTATTGGCCAAACAGTATTACATATGATGTAGTTTTTGTGTGATTATTCTGAGTTAGAGTGGTTAGGAAATGAACAAGTGGCCTCTGCCTACATTTTACTATGAGGAAATGTCTACCTTTGATGTTGAGGTATTATTTTTAATCGGCAGAATGATGGATTCTGTTTTCATGTCCATTCTAATACCCTGTGTCTTTTTATTTGCTAATTGAGTCAACTGATATAAAGTGTTTTAATGACCAATAATTATTAGTTTCTGTTATTTTTGTTGTGGTGGTGGTTTTGTGGGGTATTGTGTGTGTATTGTTAATGTTGGTGCATTTCCCTTTTATGAATTTTGATAACATGAAATTATTTAATGCCTGTGTTTTGTGGGTGTACTTAACTTCCTAGAAATGGAATTTTCTTTCAAAAACCTTCTGTAGTATCAATTTAAAGATAAATAATGTTCAAATTTGATTTTGTCATGAAATGTCTTATTTATATTTAGTAACTGACAGTTTTGCTCTTTATAGTAGTCCCTGATTTCACAGAGTCCATAAAACATCAGTCCAGGATTTTCAGGGTCTACAGTCTCCTTTGAGAAGTCTGGTGTGATTCAAATAGGCTTGTCTTCATATGTTACTTGGCCTTTTCCCTTACTACTTTTAATATTCTTTGTTCTGCATATTTAGTGTATTGATTATTATGTGGCAAGTTGATTTTATTTTCTAATCCAGTCTATTAGGTATTCTGTAAACTTCTTTTACCTTTATAGGCATGTTCATTTTTAGGTTGAAAAATGTTTCGTCTATGAGTTTGTTAAATATATTCTCTGGATTTTTGAGTTGGTTTTCATCTCCTTTTATGACTATTATTCTTATGTTTGGTCTTTATATGATTTTATGTTTGGAGATTTTTTTTTAATTTAACTTTTTCTTCGACCAGTGGAACTAATTTTTCTACCATGTCTTCAACACCTGAAATTCTCTCCTCCGTCTCTAGTATTCTGTTCTATTCATGCTCACTTACTGAGATTTTTTTCTCCATGATTCCATCCATTTATGTTTTCTTTATTGTTTCTATTTCCATTTTCAAGTCTTGAACAGTCTTCTTCATCAGCTTACGTTTTTTATCTTGAATTTTTTTCATTCTTTTAGGAATTTATTGATTTTATCCCAATTTCCCTTTGTCTCTTTCTCAATTTCTTTTGAGGATTTTTTTTTGCATTTTCTTTTTAAGGACCTGTATCATTTTCATAAAGTCATTTTAAATGTTGTTTTCCTGTGGTTCATTTCTGTTGAATTATTCTGGTATTGCTATCATAGGATAGCTGGACTTGTGATGTCATATTGCCCAGTCCATTATTGTGTTCTCATGGTAGCATTTAGGCATCTGCTTAAGCAATATGTATATATGTTGATTACTGTGTTTGTTTTTGTTGGATAGGTGTTTTGTTATTTGGTTCCTTTTTCCTTGCTAATCTTCTGGTCTAAATGGCCAAGGGTTCTGGTGACTAGTGAGTCCTTAGGTCCAGCAGTTAGTCCGATTTGTTGTTTTGGGGCATGGGTTCTCTAGATCTGGCCTCATCTCCAGTAAAGCCAAATTCTTCCTCCAAATTTGTAGACCAGGATATTGAGCCAAGAGGAGGACTCCAGTCTGGAGTCCCTAGAATGTCCTGGCCTCTGGTAAAGTGGAAATCTTCTTCCAATGCTGTAGGCCAGTATATGGAACCCATGGAAGGGCTTACAGTTGAGGGTGAGGCTTAAAAGGCTTTAATTCGTGTCTTTTCTGGGGTCCCTACAACCAACCTATCTTCTCTGGCCCATGCTCTTGTAAATCTGAAGTCTGCTTATGAAGTTTTAGACTGGGATGTGGAGTGCATGGGAGGTTGCAGTTTAGGCTTGGTGGACATATTTTAAGAAGCGTTAGAGGGTGGGCTTTGTCTTCTCTAGGACCACTCTGGCATCTGATGAAGTTGATGCAATGGTGTGCCCTAGTGTTCAGCCCAAGTGGAGTGTGCAGCCCAAGATTACACAATATTAGCATGCAGTGTGCCATGTCATACCTGGTTTCCTTGATTCAGTCTGGCCACTGGTAAAGTAGTCTTTTTTTTTTTTTTAGTTTGTAGGCCAGGGTATGCTATGTTGCCCAGGACTGGGTGAAGTATGATGTTGTTGGGCTAGCTTAAAAGGAATTAGTGACCAAGTGAGCAGTAGGATGTGTCTTAACATGGGTCTCTAGGATCAGTCTGTCCTCCAGTACAGCACCTACAGCTGCCAGGACTGTGGACCCTAATATGGAGTCCAGGGCAAGAGGTACAGTCTCATTCTCTGGATGTTTGTATGATGGCTTTTAATTATCCAATACAGCAATACATTTTCATTTGTTTTATTTGAATTATCAAAGTTGAGCTCTAAAGGACCAGTGAGTACATTCTGAAGGTGTATAGAAAATTAGAGTAATTTTGATATAGAATATAATGTAATTTAATAGTAGATAAATCTGCACCAGGAGAGTATTCAGTGGGGTGAGTTTGTGACCCGTGGCAGCAGCCCAGGACAGGGAACTCTGAAGTTCCTCATCCCCCCCATACTTCCTGGGCTCCCTGCAGGGACTCTACTCCCCGCATACTGCCTCTCTCTTCCTATCCCACCCAGCTTGCATCCAGAACCCTTCTTTCTTCAGTCCCCTTCCCTCTCTGGGCACATAACACCACCCAGCTCAGCCTATCTGGGCGCTGGGGGCGAATCCTCAGGGTAAGTAGGCAGGCAGGAGTTCTTGGTTTCACAGGCCTGCCTGCACCAAGCAAGGTAGGCGCTTTGTTTACGAACTACCCAACCAGCACGGAGATCTGATCTTGGCACCAGGAGAGCCATCAGTGGGGTGAGTTTGTGACCCACAGCAGCAGACCAGGACAGGGAACTCTGAAGTTCCTCATCCCCCTTATACTTCCTGGGCTCCCTGCAGGGACTGTACTCCCCACATACTACCTCTCTCTTCCTATCCCACCCAGCTTGCATCCAGAACCCTTCTTCCTTCGGCCCCCTTCCATCTTTGGGCAATTAACACCACCCTGATAGCCTGTCTGGGCAATGGGGGTGAATCCTCATGGCAAGCAGGAGTCCCTTTGTTACTCTGGCCTGCCTGTACCAAGCAAAGTAGGCGCTTTGTTTATAATCTTCCCAAAAAACACGAAGCTAATCTAGGCACCAGGAGAGCCATCATTAGGCACGGAGATCTGATATTGGCACCAGAAAAGACATCACTGGAGCACCAGGAGAGCCATCACTGGGGAGTGCCATCACTGGGAAGGTACATCAATAGGCAAGGAGCCTGATTCTGTAAAAGAAGATCCATAGGGGAGTATTCTGAGGAAGAGATGGGCAGGCGCCAATGCAAGAATTCACCCAACAATCTGAAAAACAATATGAAACCACCAGAACCCAGCGACCTCACAATAGGAGGACATGAACACCTTAATCATGAAGAAGTAGAAAAAATTGACTTTATGAAAGTGATTGATGCCCATAAGCAGCATGTAAAAAATGCCCTTATAGAAATGGATGAGAAGTATAACAGAAAGTTTCAAGAATTGAGTAAATCAGTGAATGATACCCTAGGAAACCAAGGAAAAGCAATCAAAGAGATAATGGAAACAGTTCAAGACTTGAAAACTGAAATGGAGGCAAAGAAGAAAACACAAACAGAAGGCCGGCTGGACAGGGAAAATCTAGGTAAATGAATAGAGACTACAGAATCAAGCATAAACAACAGAATACAAAAGAAAGAAGAAAGAATCTCAGATTCTGAAGATACCATAGAGAAAATAAACACGCTGATCAAAGAACACAGCAAGGCCAACAAATTCTCATCACAAAACATTCAGGAAATATGGGACACAATAAAAAGACCAAACCTAAGAATAATAGGAGTAGAAGAAGGGGAAGAAGTGCAGCTCAACAGTCCAGAAAATATATTTACTAAAATTATAGAAGAAAACTTTCCCAACCTAAAGAAAGATATACCTATGAAGGTTCAAGAAGCATACAGAACACCGAATAGGCTGGATCAAAAAAAAATTCCCTCGCCATATAATAATCAAAACACAAAGCATACAAAATAAAGAAAGAATATTAAGAGCAGCAAAGGAAAAAGGCCTAGTTACTTATAAAGGTAAACCTATCAGACATACACCTGACATCTCTATGGAAACCATGAAAGCCAGAAGGTTCTGGATAGATGTACTGCAGAAACTAAGAGACCATGGATGCAAACCCAGACTACTTTATTCAGCCAAGCTTTCATTCACTATAAATGGAGAAAACAAAATTTTCCAGGATAAAAACAAATTTAAACAATACGTAGCCACAAATCCAGCTTTACAGAAAGTAATAGAAGGAAAATCACAACCCAGGAGTCCAACAATGATCACAATATCTCAGACATCTAGAGACCCTTCACCAGCAAAACTCGAAGATGGGAAACACACAAAATCTACAACTAAAAAAGTGACCGGAGTTAACAACCACTGGTCATTAATATCACTTAATGTCAATGGACTCAACTCACCTATAAAAAGGCACAGACTAAGAGATTGGATATGAAAACAGGATACAACATTCTGCTGTTTACAAGAAACACACCTCAACCACAAAGACAGACATCTACTCAGAGTAAAGGGTTGGGATAAGGCTTATCAAGTAAATATACCTAACAAACAAGCAGGTGTGGCCATACTAATTTCTAACAAAGTTGACTTCAAACTTAAATCAATCAGAAGAGATGGAGAGGGACATTTTCTACTCATAACAGGAACAATTCATCAGGATGAAGTCTCAGTCCTGAATATCTATGCCCCTAATATAAAAGCACCCACGTACGTAAAAGAAACATTGCTAAAACTCAAGGCAGCCATCAAACTGCACACATTAATAGTAGGAGACATTAACACTCCACTCTCACTAATGGACAGGTCAATTAGACAGAAACCTAACAGAGAAATGAGAGAATTAATGGAGGTAATGAATCAAATGTACTTAACAGACATCTATAGAATATTCCACCCAAATAGGAAGGAATATACCTTCTTCTCTGCAGCTCATGAAACCTTCTCGAAAATTGACCACATACTCAGTAACAAAGAAAACATCCACAGTTACAAAAAAATATTAGTAACCATCTGTATCTTATCGGATCACCATGGATTAAAGCTAGAATTCATCAGCAATGCTACCCCCAGAAAGCCTACAAACTCATGGAAACTGAATAGTCAACTACTGAACCATACCTGGATTAAGGAAGAAATAAAGAAAGAAATTAAAGTCTTCCTTAAAATCAATGAAAATAAAGAAACAACATACTCAAACTTATGGGACACTATGAAAGCAATCCTAAAAGGAAAGTTCATAGCACTAACTGCCTACTTAAAGAAAACAAAGAAAGCACACATTGGAGACTTAACAGCCCACCTGAAAGCTCTAGAAAAAAAAGAAGCAGACTCACCTAGGAGGAGTAGAAGAATGGAAATCAACAAAATAGAAACACAGAAAACAATTGAAAGAATCAAAGAAACAAAAAGCTGGTTCCTGGAGAAAATCAAAAAGATTGATAAACCCCTATCCAAACTAATCAAACGGCAGAGAGAGAATTTGCTAATCAATAAGATCAGAAATGAAAAGGGGGATATAACCACAGACACAGAGGAAATTCTGAGAATCATTAGATCTTACTACAAAAGCCTGTATGCCACAAAACTGGAAAATGTTAAAGAAATGGACACTTTTTTAGATAAGTACCATATACCAAAGTTAAACCAGGACCAGGTAAACAACCTAAATAGACCTGTTAGTTGCGAAGAATTAGAAGCTGTTATCAAAAACCTCCCTTCCAAAAAAAGTCCAGGACCAGATGGTTTCAATGCGGAATTCTACAAGAACTTCCAAGAAGACCTAATACCTATACTCCTTAATGTATTTCACAATATAGAAACAGAAGAGTCATTGCCAAATTTTTTTTATGAAGCTACAGTAACTCTGATATCAAAACCACACAAAGACCCAACCAAGAAAGAGAATTACAGGCCAATCTCAATCATGAACATCGACGCAAAAATCCTCAATAAAATACTGGCAAACCGAATCCAAGAACACATTAGAAAAATTATCTAATATGATCAAGTAGGCTTCATTCTAGAGATGCAGGGCTGGTTTAACATACGCAAATCTATCAATGTAATCCATCATATAAACAAACTGAAAGAAAAAAACCATATGATCGTTTCATTAGATGCTGAAAAAGCATTTGACAAAATTCAACATCCCTTTATGATAAAAGTCTTGGAGAGATTAGGGATACAAGGGTCATACCTAAATTTAATTAAAGCTATATACAGCAACCCGACAGCTAATATCAAATTAAATGGAGAGAAACTTAAAGCCATCCCACGAAAATCAGGAACACACCAAGGATGTCCATCTCTTCATAGCTCTTCAATATAGTTCTTGAAGTTTTAGCAATAGCAATAAGACAATATAAGGGAATAAAGAGGATTTAAATTGGAAAGGAAGAAGTTAAACTTGCATTATTTGCACATGATATGATAGTGTACATAAGCGACCCCAAAAACTCCACCAAAGAACTCCTACAGCTGATAAACACCTTTAGTAATGTGGAAGGATACAAGATCAACTCCAAAAAATCAGTCGCCCTCTTATACACAAAGGATAAGGAAGCAGAGAGGGAAATAAGAGAATCATCACCTTTCACGATAGCCACAAACAGCATAAAATATCTTGGGGTAACTCTAACCGAGGAAGTGAAAGATCTATTTGACAAGAACTTTAAGGCATTGAAGAAAGAAATTGAAGAGGATACCAGAAAATGGAAGGATCTCCTTTGCTCTTGGATTAGGGGATCAACATAGTAAAAATGGCAATTCTACCAAAGGCAATTTATAGATTCAATGCAATCCCCATCAAGGTCCCATCAAAATTCTTCACAGATCTTGAGAGGACAATAATCAACTTTATATGGAAAAACAAAAAAACCCAGGATAGCCAAAACAATCTTATACAATAAAGGAACTTCTGGAGGCATTACCATCCCTGACTTCAAACTCTATTACAGAGCTACAGTAATGAAAACAGCGTGGTACAGGCATAAAAACAGAGAAGTCACCAATGGAATCATATAGAAGACCCGGATTTTAACCCTCAAACCTATAAACACCTCATTTTTGATAAAGGAGCTAAAAGTATACAATGGTAGAAAGAAAGCATCTTCAACAAATGGTGCTGGCACAATTGGATGTAAACCTGTAGAAGAATAAAAATATACCCATATCTATCACCAAGCAAAAAACTCAAGTCCAAATGGATCAAAACCTCACTATCAATATGAACACACTGAACCTGATAGAAAAGAAAATGGGAAGTACCCTACAAATATGGGCACAGGAGATCGCTTCTTATGTATAACCCCAGCAGCACAGACATTAAGGGCAACATTGAATAAATGGGACCTACTGAAATTGAGAAGCTTCTGTAAAGCAAAGGACACTGTCACTAAGACAAAAAGGCAGTCTACTGACTGGGAGAAGATCTTCACCAACCCCGCAACAGACAAAGGTCTGATCTCCAAAATATATAAAGAACTCAAGAAACTACACTTTAAAATGATAATTACCCCAATTAAAAAATGGGGAACTGAAGTGAAGAGAGAATTCTCAACAGAAGAAGTTCGAGTGGCCAAAAGATACTTAAGGTCATGTTCAACCTCCTTAGCGATCAGAGAAATGCAAATCAAAACAACTTTGAGATATCATCTTACACCTGTCAGAATGGCGAAAATCAAAAACACCAAGGATAGCCTTTGCTGGAGAGGTTGTGGAGTAAGGGGCACACTCATCCATTGCTGGTGGGACTGCAAACTTGTGTAACCACTTTGGAAATTAGTGTGGCGATTTCTCAGAAAAATTGGGATCAACCTACCCCTGGACCCAGCAATACCACTCTTGGGAATATACCCAAGAGATGCCCTATAATATGACAAAAGCATTTGTTCAACTATGTTCATAACAGCATTATTTGTAATAGCCAGAACCTGGAAGGAACCTAGATGTCCTTCAATGGAAGAATGGATGAAGAAAGTGTGGAATATATACACATTAGAGTACTACTCTGCGGTAAAAAACAATGACTTCTCGAATTTTGCATGCAAATGGATGGAAATAGAAAATACGATCCTGAGTGAGGTAACCCAGACCCAAAAAGAAGATCATGGTATGTACTCATTCATAATTGGTTTCTAATCAAGGATAGCGGCCACTGAGTCTAAATTTGTGATCCTAAAGAAGCTAAACAAGAGGGTAAACCCAAGGAAAAACATATAGTTATCCTCACGGATATTGGAAATAGACAAGATTGCCGGGCAAAAAATTGGAATCTTGGGGGTGAGGTGGGATGGGGGTGAGGGGAGATGGGGAGAGAAAAGTGTGAAGTAGAGGATGAGGGGAACTGGGGGATTGAGAATAAAGGAAGTTTGGATAGATGAGCAGGGAAATTCATATCTTAGTTAAAGGAGCCACCTAAGGGTTGGCAAGAGACTTGAACTTGGAATGGCTACCAGGTGGCCAGGGCAATGTCCCCAGTTAGTTCCTTGTGGCACCTGAAATGAACCTATCCTATAACCATACTGATGAATATCTTGCATATCACCATAGAACCTTCATCTAGCGATGGATGGAGATAGAGACAGAGACCCACACTGGAGCACTGGACTGAGCTCCCAAGGTCCTAATGAGGAGCAGAAGGAGGGAGAACATGAACAAGGAAGTCAGGACCATGAGGGGTGCACCCACCCACTGAGACAGTGGGGCCGATCTATTGGGAGCTCACCAAGGCCAGCTGGACTGTGACTGAAAAAGCATGGGATAAAACTGGACTCTCTGAACATGGCGGACAATGAGAGCTGATGAGAGGCCAAGGACAATGGCACGAGGTTTTGATCCTACTTCATGTTCTGGCTTTGTGGGAGCCTAGCCAGTTTGGATGTTCACCTTCCTAGACCTGGATGGAGGGTGGAGGATCTTGGACTCTCCACAGGGCAGGGAACCCTGACTGCTCTTGGGACTGGAGAGGGAGGAGAAGAGGAGTGCGGGGAGGGGGAGACGGGCGGGAGGAGGGGGAGGGAAAAGGGAGGGAGGGAGGAAGCGGGAATTTTTTTTTCAATAAAAAAATAGTCGATAAAATATTTTACATTTAAGTATATTTTCAAATTAGAAATTAGTGTGTTGTCAATAGTATAATTATTCAAAAGCAGAGCAAATAATAATTGATCAAGAGACAACAGAGTTTCCTGAAAATAAAAAAAAATTCAACCAGTTTAGGTCAAACTTGAGAATATTTTTAATCTAGAAAAACAGTTATTCTAGTAAATGATTATTACAGATAATAATTTTGAAGAATTATAGACTTAATAATAGCTGTGTAAATCCTAAAATCCTAAGTACTAAAAACCTATGTAAACAAACAGATTTCAAAAGGACTACATGGATGTCCCTTGGAGATTTTATTCCTTCAAATAACAATTACTAGAATTGTCTTGACAACAAGATTGCTCACATTATTACAATGAAAAGAGTTTTATAGAACCATTAA